>NC_091689.1:38122500-48122500 GCF_041296265.1 Equus caballus | reverse complement strand
GTGCTCCTCATTTCATTAAATGGCTTCAACATATACCTAGTTCCTCAAACTATAAATTTAAGAGTCATTCTCGACAATTTTCCTCTCTTTACCCCCTGTCTTGTGCCAGTCTCAGTTTATCAATAGCGATATTATTGGCTAGAAATGCCTGGGAGCACTCACCTGGGCCTGTGGCAAGCTCCCACAAACATCTCCCTTTTTGGAACCAATGTTGTGGCTGAATTGGCCCTTGTGGTTCTTATTATGATTGCAAGATGTTGTCAGCGATAACCTCCTTCCCTCTTCCCTCCATCCTTCCTGTATTGTTTCCAACTTAAGATGAATATTTTACTTCTTTTTTAATCCTTTGGGTTTCTTGATAAATATGTTAAAGCAAATTGTCCAAGGAAAATCTAGTTAAGAGTCAAAGCTGTCCAGTTAGTGGCTGTCTGCCTTCAGATCTGTCACTGACTAGTTACCCTGAGGAACTCAAGGTGGATTTGGATGTTTTAACTTTTTCCAAATTGTTCTTTTTCCTTTTGTTATGTTAAGGAGATGCAATCACCAACCACCCCTAACCAGATCAAGCCTTACCACGAGAGCTATGCCTATTGACCTTTTCTTTATTTTTAATGCTAAGATCTCACCAGGAGGAGCTTAGGCCTTATTACCATCCCTTGCAGTGTATGTGGAAGCCTGTTTTCCAACTGAGCCTGAACAAGCGAACACCCGCCTCTCCCTTTTGAATATTCATCCCCCATCCAAAATAAATGTCCCTGCTTCCCTTTCTTTGGGGGCACCATGACTCTGGAAATGATTCCTCATGGTCTCCTATTTGCTGCAAATATACTTTGCTTTGTGAGAAAACTACTTCTGGTGTAGAGTGTGATTTAACTCACCAGGAGGGAACGCACTTTGGTTTCGGTAACAGATTGTTTTCTTAATCATTATGTTATAAATTTATCTTGAAGAGTACTTTAAGTACTTTATTAATTTACCTTTAAGTGTATTTTAGCTTTCTCTCATAAATTTTGAGTTGTATTGTAATTTAGCTTTTTAATTTTAAAAATTGAAAACAATAATTGTGGTAAGATACATTTAACATAATATTTACTCACCTTAACCATTTTTAAGTGTACTGTTCAGTGGTATTAGATACATTCACGTTGTTGGGCAACCACTGCCACCATCAACCTCCAGAACTCTTTTCATCTTGCAAAATTGAAAGTCAGTACTCATTAAAGAGTAGCTCCCCATTTCTCCCATCCCCTAAACTCTGGCAACCACCATTCTACTTTTTGTCTCTGTGAATTTCATTACTCTGGGTACGTCATATAACTGGAATCATATAGTATTTGTCTTTTTGTGATTGGCTGATTTCACTCATCATAATGTCCTCAAGGTTCATCTATGTTGTAGCATGGGTCAGAATCTTCTTCCTTTTTAAGGATGAATAATATTCCACTGTATGTATATGCCACAATTTGTTTATCCATTCATCAATTGATGGACTCTTGGGTTGCTTCTACCTTTTGTTTATTGTGAATAATGCTGCTATCAACATGGATATACAAACATCTCTTAGAGACCCTGCTTTCAATTCTTTGGGGTATATACCCAAAAGTTGAATTGCTGCATTATATGGTAATTATATTTTTAATGTTTTGAAGAACTGCCATAGTATTTTCCATAGCAGCTGCACTATTTTACATTCCCACCTATAGTGCACAAAGGTTCCAATTTTTCCATATCTTTGTCAATACTTGGTATTTCCTGTTTTTTTGATGGCAGCTATCCTAATGGGTGTGAAGTCATATCTCTGATTGTGCTTTTGATTTGGATTTTCCTAATAATTAGTGATGTTGAGCATCTTTTCATGTGCTTGTTGGCCATTTGTATATCTTTCTTGGGAGAAATGTCTATTCAAGTCTGTTGCTCATTCTTCAATAGGGTTGTTTGTTCTTTGTTGTTGAGTTTTAGGAGTTCTTTATATACTCTAGATGTTAACCCTTTATCAGATATATGATTTGTAAATATTTTCTCCCATTACATGGGTTGCCTTTTCATTCTATTGATTATGTTCTTGATATGCATAAGTTTTGAATTTATCTATTTTTCCTTTTGTTGCCTGTGTTTTCAGTGTCACATCTAAGAAATCATTGCCAAATCCAAGGTCATGAAGCTTTTCCTATTTTCTTCTAAGAGTTTCATGGTTTTAGCTCTTATGTTTAGCTAAGTCTTTGATACATTTTTAGGAATTTTTGTGTATGGGGTAAAGAAAGGGTCCAACCTCCTTCTTTTCCATGTGACTATCCAGTTTTCCAACACCATCTGTTGAAAATTACCCTTTCTCCATTGAATGGTCTTGGCATCATTGTTGGGAATCTTCTGAGTATATACACAAGGATTTATTGCTGGGCTCTTTGGAAGGTAGTTTAGAAGTCTCTTATGAAGCTAAACATAATCTAGTAATTTAAACATAATGTAGTAATTTTACTAAACATAATCAAATGAGTTGAAAACTTATGTGTACACAAAAAGCTGCACACAAATACTGATAGCAGCTTTGTCCATAATCAACAAAATCTGAAAGCAGTCAAGACGTCCTTAAATATACAGATGGATAAATAAACTGTAGTACATCCAGACAATGGAATATTATTCAGAGCTAAAAAGAAATGAGCTATCAAGCCATGAAAAGACATGGAGGAAACTTAAAGTCACATGACTGAGTGAAAGAAGCCAATCTGAAAAGGCTAAATACTATATGATTTCAATTATACGACATTCTGCAAAAAGCAAAAGTATGAGGAGAGTAAAAAGATCAGTTGCCATGAGTTCAGAGAGCAGGAAATGATGAATGAATGAATCACAGGGGATTTTTAGGGCAATGAAACTATTCTGTGTGATAACGGTGGATACATATGTTTGTCGAAACCCTTAGAATGTATAACACAAAGAGTGAACCCTGATATAAACTATGGACGTTGGTTGATAATAACATAACAATGTTGGTTTATTAATTTTAACAAACATACCACGCTGGTGTGGGATGTTCCTGGTGGTGGGGGAGCTGTGTGTGTATCTGGGGAGGGAGTTTGTGAGAACTCCATATTTTCACTCATTTAGCTGTGAAACAAAAACTTCTTTAAAAAGTAAAGTTTATTAAATTATAAAAAAGAATTATAGGAGAAAAAAAGAGGATTTGCTGTGTGTGAATAAGAATATACTTAATGGTTTGAGCTTATTTCTTGTATTTTTTAGATATTTAATATCTGTGCTTATTTTTAGTGTGCTAGATTAACCAGTTTAGAAGGATGTGTTAATATCTCCAACTACAAATGTTGATTTATCTATTTCTCCCTCTACTTTTATCAGTTGTTTATTTATATATTTTGAGTCTCTCTCTCTCTCCTATTATGATTAAATCTTCTTCTTCTTGGTTCCTTTTATCAATATGTGTCATCCTTCTTCATCACTTTCATTATTTTACCTTGAATTCTATTTTATTAGAGCTTCAAACTGATACTCAAGCTTTCCTTTAGTTCATATTGCCTGAATCTTTATCTTTCTTTTATCTTTTTTCTTTCTTTCATTTTTTCAACATTTTTGGGTTTTTCTGCTACTTGTTTTAAGTATGCTTCTTGTATACGTTCTTTGATTCTACTTGAGAGTTTCTGTCTTTTAAATAGTGAGTTCAACCTATTGCTATTTATTGTGATTATTTTATATTAAGTTATCAATGCCATCTTATTTCATGTTTTCAATGTACTGTTCTGCAATTTTGTTTCTTTTTAAAATTTACTTCCTACTTTTCATTGAATAAATCAAAAAAATATTTTCTGATTTTAAAAAGTTACATTCTATTTTTGTTCTCTGGTGGATACTCAACCTCAGATTCATACTCATGCTTATTGCCCTTATCAATTTCTTAGACTTATTGTATTGGGACAGACTGTATTATGCTGTGAAAAACAATTACACCAAAACAAAACAAAGATAGTTCTTTCTCATGCTGCATGTCAATTCTAAGTTGGCTAGGCTCTGTATTACCTTTCTCCTCACTTGGGAGCCAGGACACATGAAACAGCCACTATATGGAACAAGGTGATGATTGTGGGGAGGGAGAGCTCTGGAGGGTCTCTCATCGGTATTAAATGCTTTGACCTGAAAGTGACACATCATAATGCCAGAATGAGCCACAAGTCTCCACTTAATCCCAGTGACTGAGAAGTACAATCCTCCCATATAGTCAGAAGACAGTAAAACTGGAATATTTGGTAAATGTAATAACTAATACACTCATCCATATCTTTATATGTCTCCTAAAAAGACAAGCATGTGAGCACATTCTTAGGTCCTTTTCCTTTGTCCTTTCGTTCTTCCCTCTGCTCCATGTTGCTATTGTCTATAATTAAGCTTTTAGATTGTTATGAATATACATTCCTTTTAAAATTTCTTTGGCCTTAGGTTTTTTAGACAACAATAAACTTTACTAAATGTGTTAGGTCACTTTGTAAAATAATAAACTTTATTGAAATATTTGATTCTCCCTTATTTCTCATATCTCTGGCAGCACTCTTCTGTGTTTACTTATATATTTTTTAAGTACCTCTTTGAAGAGTATTTTCAGAGAGGGTTTTATTTGGATAAAATATTCTTATAATGTCCTTGTATATAAAAGACTATTTGGCTGGATATAAATTTTAGATTTCAAATACCTTTTTTTAATAGGTAAAAAATAATATTCCACTGTTTTCTTGCACCCAGTGTTACTATTGAGAAGTTTGTGGCCAATCAGATTCTTGTTCTTCTGAAGGAGATTTGATCCCCTTCTCTGGAATCTTTTAAAATATTACTTCTATCTTTGATATTCTTAAATTATGGTAATTTGTCTCAATAGTTGATCTTATCTCTAGTTTTTATTACTCTATGAGCCCTTTCAATCTTAAGTCTTTCTTCTTTCTTTAACTCTAAGAAACTTATCTACATTAATTTTTCAAATAGTGTTTACTCTCATTTGTTTTTGTTCTGGAGCTTCTTATATTTTTTATATATGGTGGCTTGTCTCCAATCCATATCCCTTAGATTTATATTGTCTCTTTTGCCTTCTGGGAGAGGTTTTATGTTTGGTCTTCCGGCTTTCTTATCCCTTCTTCAGCTCAATTAATTCTGCTCTTTGTATCTCTTATTAATTTCAACTGCTGTGTATTTCAACTGTTACATGTTTATACTTTATTTTTCTATTTGGTTGGCTTGTGTTGTTTTTGTCCCTTGCTTTGCATTGCAATATCTTTCCTTATCTTCTTAAGCATATTTCTTTTTTTTTCGCCCCAAGCATATTTCTTAATTTTAAGTGTTTTGGACTTTTGCCAAAATTCAACACCCAATCCCAAACTAGAAATAGGAGCAAGATTTGTCAATTTGAAAAAGAGCATCTGTAAAAAATATACAGCTAACGTTATATCTAATGGTGAAATATTGGAGACTCTTTCCCTATAATTATAAACAAGGCAAGGATGCCTACTCTCATCACTTATTTTTTTAACACCAGCTTAGCTTTATGTTTTGTTGGGTTTTTTTTGAGGAAGATTAGCCCTGAGCTAACATCTGCCACCAATCCTCCTCTTTTTGCTGAGGAAGACTGGCCCTGAGCTAACATCTGTGCCCATCTTCCTCTACTTTATATGTGGGAAGCCTGTTGAGCTCCCCCTGTTTGTTGGCTCTTCAACAGGAAATTCCTTCTGTCAGGATTTCATCTTTAAGCACTTAGGGAAAGGCAGCTTTGGGAGGAAGTCATCTCATCATCTAGAATTTACCAGCTCTCAATTTTTTGATGAGAAGGGTTGCAGGATTGAATGACTAAGACAGGCTGGTCAGCCCTAATCTGTTTCCAGTGATTCTTTACCCTAAAATCCCCTGCCTTATTATCACCCCATGACACCTGCACCTACAACTTGGGCTTTTAACTTTGATTTTTGCTACAAAGGAACAAGTGGAGATTGGTTCCCTCCCTCATAACGCAAAGGGGAGGTAGGAGTAGAACTTTTAAAACTTTCTTCAAACTATCCTTTTACTCACTCCTCTGACCACCCTTGGCCTAGAATGCAGGCATTCACTGTACACATGCAACCATAGACAATCATCAGTTCCTCTAGGAGTTGTTGCAGATTCTTTAAGCTCCTAGAATACATGTTTTCCTTTGACTTTTACGGTTTATATAGATTTGATTGAAGAAGCCAGTATCCTGTGCTTGTCATCTACCTAGGCAGGAACCAGAAGCTTCTGGGTTGGATTTTTTTTTACTTGATTTATTGCCTTTCTCAACTAGAAATGCAAGCTAAAATTTGAAATTGGCAAGATAAATAAGATCCATGTGGGCTAATCTGTTGCAGCCTTTAAATTATTAATGCTAGGTATTGGTAGGTGGCATTAAATTATCTGACTCATATTCCGCCCCAAAAAGAGAACTGCAGAGAAAAGAACCTCTTGGGCTCATGGGATCTATCCACAGGATTCTGGAGTCTTCCTCTCATCATATGGCCTCAAGGTGGCTATGAACATAACTTTCAGCTAAAGTTGCTTGTCTCAGAATTTGGAATTGTGGGTCCAACCACAGAATCATGAGGGATTTAATCACTTGAACAAATGACAAAAAATGGTTGGATGCCTTTATTTCAAAGGGATGAATCCGCTTTTGGGGAACAGCGAAAGAGGAAAACCCAATAGAACGATTACAAACTCAAAGTTCAGAATAAAATTAAAAAAATAAACAACCCATGCGTTTAAGGATCAGGTTTACTAAACAACTATGTTAGTTCAAAAAAGCTTCTTTTGGGTCAAGTTGGCAAACTAACATGACTCCCTTGCCAAAATTAATGCCACAGAAACTATAGAAATAAGAACAAATCATGGATCTTAGGAAGAACAACAAGAAGGACAAACTCTGAGAAGCTCTTTGAAGACTGAAGGCTGTCATGAGCTTGTGGGGGTAAGAAATATCTGTGTTTGTGATTGTTGTAGTGTGTCTCTATTTAGCAGTTCTTTCTGCCTCTCTTTTTTTTAGTTCTATAAAAAGTCATCATTCTATTCAACTTGAATAATGTTATGACTTTCTTTCATCAGTCAGAATATCATTACCAAGCAGCTGCACGACTCCTGTATACTCATCACAGTTTCTCTCTTTTTGTGATGCTAGTGGCCATTGGATGCTCAGTGCCTAGATCCATTAATTCATCGGGGATTCCAAAACGGTGATATAATTGTGTCATTTCTTTGTCATTTATCAGCTGGGATACTTTTATTAAGAGATGCTTCCTCTCAATACTATTTGGTTACCTGATGGCATTTCATCTAGGAAAGGCAGGATATGTTCTTGATTCTTTCAATTTATTTTCTGATTATCAAGTTAATTGAATTTGTTCTCTATAACTCTTGCAAAGTGGACAACTAGTGCTTATAGTATTATTATGAACTCAGGCATTTAAAGATCTTTGATGAGTGCCAATCCACTGGAATTATTATTCATATTGAAGCTCCAATAGTATCATCATTGGCCTTAAGAAGACTCTTAAAGTTGACTTCTGAGTATTTTTGACATGACTCCAGAAGTATTCGATAGCTTCCTTGCTATTTGGTATTGTTCCAGGTTCATCTTCTACATTTTTTGCCTCAGATGTGAAATCATCCATTTTTATAAGAAGCCCAGCTTTCTCTTAGTGGGAAATAGCATTTCAAGACCACACTCATGGTGTTAAAATGCTCAGTGTTCAGTTAAATATCTTATAGATTCATACTGATACCTTTAACTCAAATTCAGGACTGACATTGCAGTAGTTAAAATTGTGATGCAAATCTGTTTTTATCAGCATTAACATTAATTCTTTCCTCACATCTTACTTCCTAGTGCTAAAATCATCCCCAACTGATGGTCTCAGATAGCTCTCCAAAACTATTGATTATCACTTGCTGTTTTAGGGTGGATGCTCATGTGTGGGAACAGTTTTCTATGACTGTGCAAAGCGGCTATCAGTAGGTGTAGTATCAAATAGCTTTTTTCTGGAGCACTTAAAAATATTTTCATTTTACAGTAGTTTTTTCCTTATAAAATTGCTTTAAGCTGTCAAAATTGAGGTGTTCCTATCATTCTGCATATTGCTTTGGTTCTTGATGCCATTCGGCCATTCAACTTGGAGCCAGGAAAAACCAAATTGAAGGCATGATCTCTAGGTGCCACCAGTGAATTCTCATTTATTCCCTAGGGAAGGGTCTCAGTTCCCACCTCCACCTCTGTACTAAAATTCACAGAGCCCATGTCAAGTTAAAGAGAGTTGATAAAGTTCCAATTTGCAGTAAGATGTGGTGAAGACTGTGTTGGTGTTCTGTGTTGTGTGAGTTTTTTGGTCATACTTCTGTAAAAAGCTGCTAAAGTGGGATTCTTCTTGCCTCAGTTTTTACTAGTGAGACAATATAATTGATATGAGATACCACAGTGGGTGTGAAACTGAACATTTCATGAGTGTTTCCTAAAATACTAAGATTTTCACGTGAATTGTTTTATTTCACATAATAGAGACTTGCCCAATATCTCCAGCAGATTCATGTCTATCTTTAGGCCCTAGCTTGAACTTCTGTCTCCATAATTTTATGGTGACTGGTATCTTGTGCACGTGTTCACCAGCTATTCTCTTCTATAGCATAAGAGGGCAGGAATGATGTGAACTATGGGATTAGCATATAAAAGTTCTGAAAACATTCACTGGGGAAGTTGAGCTATCACACGTAGAAAATAAGTTTTCAGAAATACTCCAGTGAAAGGCACATTAGGTTAGGACTTAACTCTATTGTTAGTACTGGGGGCCAAGGGCTTTAAATAAATCAAGATTATTAGAAATTTCTTCTTTTAAGGCAATATGGTTTCTCTGAGGCATGCATTCTCTTGTTATAAGTGCCATTCAGAGTTGTGCAAAGGGCTTCCTGTTTATGTCATTTGTTTTCTGAGATGAAGAAGATGGCTAAAAGGAGAATAAGCCCTCAATTCCCCATATGGTCAATAGAATATAATAAACCTTCAGCACATTTCATTTACAAGAGGCTAGATTACTTGTGAGTGGGAGGAAGTTAGCCAACTTTTTTCCTACAAATCTGTAATATAAATGAGGTGTTTGTCATTTCTCCACAACTTCAACTTAATGACTAAGATTGCTTGACTCTTCTTTATGAGTTTCCTGATCAACTGAGAAGGGAGTAGATTGGTTCTTGAATGGCTGTAACCATCACTGGAGCTCAGTGCTGAACTCACCAGGATATCTGAGTGCTCCCTGCTTGGGAAACTGATGGCCTAACCTAGACCATATGAACAAAGCTCTGGTGGTTTGTTAAAAACAGCTCCATGGGATGCATTTACCACCTGGATATGCCAAGGAAAAAAGTGTTCACAACTCAAATTAGTTTCAGAATCCTGTCTTATTCAACTTTCAAAAGATTTCTTTATGAAATCTCAGGAGTCTTCCTTACATGATAACATGCATTGTGAATCTCCAAAGTGGGATATGCAGGGTTTTTCCAACTAATTATTTTGTGGCACACTTACAAATAACTCCCACAATAGTGTTATGGGATATATCTGTTTGGGAAACACTACTGTAGACTGGAGAAGTTAGAGGCTTAAGCATGTATGACAATGTAGAGTTTAACATGTAATTCATAAAACAAACAAACATTGTCAATACAAATTATATCCAACTGAATGCCTCACTTATTACTCATTCAGAAGCACATATTGCAAAACCTATTGTATGCCAAGTTTTCTCCTAGGTAGGGATAAAGTAGTGAAAAAACAGAGTTCCTGTTCACATATACATTTTATTCTAATGGGAAGAAGCAGTAAATAAACAAATAAAGAATAAATTGTACATCATATGATAAGTGCTTTGGAGAAACATAAGAACAGGATAAAGAAATAGAGAGTGATGATGGGATATTAATTTACGTAAGGTGTTTAGAGAAGCCTTCCTGTTATGGTGACATTTGAGCAACAACCTCATGGAAGAGAAAAATTGAGCCAGGCAGGTATCTGAGGATAAGAGTCCAGGCTAAGCAATTGTGAGGCCAAAACTCTGAAGTTTGAGAATGTTTAAAACGAGAGGCCAGTGTGGACGGAGGTGCATTTGCAGGGAGAAGGTCAGTGAGGTAGAGGGGCCACATCATATGATGCTTTGTAGGCCACGATAAGGATTTTGAAATGCTAATCTGGGCAAGATAGGAAGCCAATGGCAGCTTTGGAGTTGAGGAAGGACATGATTTCAATTTATCCTTAAAAACTTTTGTCTTCTGGATATGGGGAAGCCTACAAAATGAGAATATCTTAGGTGGGAAACCAAGAGTTTCTTTTTGCACGTTCTGAATTTTGGATCACTATGAAGCTTTCGAGTAGAGATATGAGGACTTACTTCTTCGAAAATTTAAGTAATGCTCTGGCTTGGAAAAATAAGGATTTATATTTGTATTTCTAGAATGAATAAAAAATAGATAAATATTATTTCTCTCTTTAAAATATTAAAACATTTTCAATCATAAGCACGCATGACACTCTACTCAGGAGGAGAGGAAATTTAGACACACAAATTTTAGAATAAAAATTATGAGAGCTTTTGACATTGATTCTCCTAAACCTTGACCCCGCTCCTGGTCAGAGACTTTTGAAATGCAATAAGTCCAAGTGGAATAATGTTCATGTTGACCAGATGACCCCTGATGGCAGTGACCATTTGGTGTTAATCTCTGTCCCCCCAATGCCTGTCTTATAACTGGGACTGAAAAATTTTGCTAAGCAAATGAATTACTCAAATGTTTTTCCAAGCTTTTGCTTTTGAATCTTACGGAGAAACTCTTAATGTTCTCTGAAATAATCCCTGTTCTATCGGCTTTCCATGAATCAGGCAAATTTTGTTTTTTAAATCTGATTTTGTTTTTTTGCTTTCTGAAATTGAGGTATTTCTGTAATTTGGTTGGTACCTCTGAGGCTTAAAATGGGGCATATTTAGGGTGCAAATAGTTGATTTTGTTTTTCATTATCAATTATAAAACATTTATAAGGAGAAAGGTATAGCTTGATTAAACTGAGAATCCTTAATTATCTAAACATTTTCATTGCACTTGGCATAAAATGATCCAAGCAGAAGATTCTGAGGTATTTATAACATAATACCAAGGTAAGTATATATAGAAAACAATGTGTTTATTGAGATTTTTGTTTGTTTGTTTTCCAATAATTTGGTGTTTATGGTTGTAATTTAGAGTTGTTTTTTTAAAAAATTGAAGTGAATTATAAAGTTAAAATTGGACCACGCTTCAATAAAATCCAATAAAATAAATTGTCATAAATTAAGGACATGTATGATCCAGTGTTTAATTACTCCCTGAAAGACTTTATGCTGTCCTTTGTCCAATTGGCTAATAATAAGAATGTGCAAGAGGTTAAGGTAAGCCTTCTTGGTTATCTAATGTTTTTCTCTTATAGGAAAGAATAAATTCTGAATATATAAATATGACATATATATTTAATGAATAATGAAAATAATTTTCTGCTTTATAATTTTTATATAAAACCATCACTATCTCCATAGCATTTGTGAACTGGAGATCAAGTCAATTCAATTTTGGGTAGGAAATGGTAGCAGAGCCCCAGCCTCCAGTGTGTTAAGGATGTTTCCTCAAACCACTGCTTACCATAACAATTATACGTCTGGACACAAATACAACTTTTAATATTCTTTCATGTTCGGTTGCTTCTTGTTACTTTTGGTCCACCTGTCTAAACTTTTGAGATTTTGATTCCTGACCCTGGTCATAGGAAGGTTAGCCTTTCCGCTCCACTTTATGTCATCTCAAAAATCTGACCAAGGTACCCTGTATCTAAGTAATGAGCTGATTGTAACTTTCACCCATTTCTAAGAAGATTTTGCATAAGGAAAAATGCTGGGATGAGATAGGAAGTTTAGGGCTATTCTCCTCAGTTCTCTACTATTTCATTTCTTTTGGGATTTGTCCCCAGAGAGCTTAGTAATCACATTTGTGATTACCTGACTCTGTCCTCCTTTGGCCATACTTGGTCTAAGCTATAAAAATCAGATTCTCTCTCTCAGAGAGACATAAGGCATGTGTTTTAGGAATCAAACCTTGTTGACGGCAGAGCCCTAGCTTTAAGATCCACATACACTTGTGGCTGAGATTCCCCAAGCTACCTTGATTCAAGCTGTTGGGGAAGCCTGGTTGTTCAACAACTTCTTGGATTCTGTGAAATGCATGAACAGCCTTCTTATAAATTTTTTTCTTTAGCAGTTTTTAGTAGGCTTATTTTTATTATTTGCAAATGAAAAGACTTAACATAATACACAGGTCAAATGGAAAACAAGAAGTAGGACAATGACAACCTGAGGAATATTAGAATGAAATCTAAAAATATAGTGGTTTGGGGGAAGAGCATAACCTTAAAAGGAAAGTAAAGTATGCCCTTGACTATCAAAGAAATATAGATGTAAGCGTCTAATTTCTGTTTACTAAGGATTTTGTCTTTCTGTATATAAACCCAGTCAGTTGCCTGGAAGTATGGATGCTGTCTACCCTACTTGAAGAAAGCTCTTTGGTTAATGTTCTTGAAGACAGTTTGACCTGTAGGATGGGTCAGCTGCACTCACAGGAATAAAAGCAGATCTTTACTGTTGGTCTAGACACATTCACTTGTAAACATTTCCGGTTTACTCTAGCCTGTCTGACCTCTGAGAAGCACATTACCTCAGTGTTCTTTACTTGCTCCGCCAAAACAGGAAGCTGTAGGTCCCCACTGAGTCATTGGATTGCTGCTAGTTGTCATCCTGTTTGCCTGTGCTAGTTTCATTACCATTGTAGTTAATATACGTCTTTCCTCTCTCTGCCTCTTGCACAGACTCCTTTTTTAGTGTAGTCCACTCATGCTTTCCATACTAGATATGTCTTATTCCCTGTAGTCTATGTTTTTAATTCATCTGCCAGCTAGTGTTTATCAGTGGCTTTTTACCTGATAAAAAGTCCTTCTTTTCGCTGAGGACTACCGCCTAGTGGTTAACAGTATAGGCTTGAGCGCCGTGTTACCTAGATCTGAATTCCAGTTCTAGCATACTTTCCACGGGAGCTCAGACAAGTTTTCAACTTTTCAAAGACTTGGATATGTTGTTTGTAAAGGGGGAGAAACAATAGTTACGTCATTTTGTGAACATTAAGCAAGTTAATTTCTGTTCAGTGCTTAGAACAGTGCTTAGCATACCAACAAATGTTCACTATTACAGCTTTAGAGGTATGTTTTTCATAATGCTCCATGGTTATAGCTAGCATCAGCTGGTACTCATATTCTCCCAGGTGTATTGCTTAGGTTACTTGTATTAACTTTTTTTTTGACCAAGAGGTTTTGGGGGTGGGATGGGAGACACACTAACAATCCAAAGATCTGGATAATAAATCAGAGACAACTTGTAAGACCACCTTGTTAGGAATCAGTCCACAAAGCATTCATACTTGTCCTCCGCTCCCTTCTCCAGCCTCTTCCAGCTGTATTCACCAATGTTAACCTACTACAAACTTAGCCTTGCTTAGTTTTTGAGTTGACTTGAGAAATCAGAAAGGATGTCAACTCTTCTCATTTGTAGGGCTGAAATTAATTTTGCTACTGAATAGACGATATCTATAGCGTGAGGTACTTGCATTACCTACGAATTTTGAAATTCTTTACCCTATCATCATATTACCCCCAAATACGTCCATTTTTGACCCACTTAAAATGATTAGGTTTCTTCCTCAGTTTTTCTGTCTATGACTTTGGTCTCTTGCTGGGTTTTGGACCCTGTGCTGAAACTGCTCAGCTGACACACAATCCTGTCTTTCCTGATCCCTTCCTCTGACTGTTCTCTGTACTTAAAATCATCTATTATCAGGACTCTCAGTGCTGTTATTCATCTGATTTCAAGTATGACCAGTGGCTTTAACATTCTCCTGCAGTGAGTCCTGGCTGCGGAGATTGACTTCCTCAGAGACCGACAGCATCTTCAACCATGGCTGAGTTAGCCATGCTTTCTGGACATTGTACAATTGATTCTTCATTCTTATTCCTTTGCTTTAATGCACTCAGAGGGGCTAGCTTTTGCCATTGTAATTCTCTAATCACTTGTACTGATTTATATATCTTTGCCAATATTGGTAGTATGGAATAGTAAAAAAACAATGCAAACTCTGAAATTGTAAATGTCTATCGTCAAATAAAATATGCATAAGAAGGCAATTCAAACAGATAAAAGAGTTCATGATGAAAAGCAACAGTCTCTCACATCATCCTTCTGTGCCCTAACTCTACTGTGCAGATGTAAATTGTTTTAGCTGTTTTTTTTTAAGTTCTGGTGATTTTTTTCCCCCATGACTCGAAATAATACTTATATCTCTATTTCTGAACATTACAATCCAGTACTCCTTGCTCCACTAATTTTTTTTACTTCCCCTTCTATTTTCACCTCTTCTAAATCTTGATGATTAAATGATGATTATTATTACTGTTATTAATTTATTGGTTACTTTTGTGACTCTAAAGAATATTTATGTCCATTTATTTTTTGTCACATCTCTATTAAAATGAGGATGGTTGCTCTTTACATTCCCCTCACCTTTCTGCTCACTTTTACTTCCTATCTTTTGTCAGCCACACTTTTAATTTTAGCTTGTCAAGGCTTTAACACTTGTGTTCTATACTACAGCCATGATTAGGTGCCCGTGTTTTGTGGACAGGCTAACTGTAGCCAATGAACTTTTACATGATCATGACTCTTTTAGGCCAAGAAATTGTGGAAGATTATGTTTCCTTCCCTGTGGGTCCCATGTCTCCATTCTGATTTGTTAAGAGGAGATTGCTTCTATTACTAAGGTCAAATGGATTCTGTTTGCTTAGATCCCATAAATTATTTTAACTTAAGCCACATTTTACTTTGCTTTCTAATTGGACCCTACTTTTTCATATAACATTTTTTCCTAGTATTGTTAATTACCTTTTCTTGGGTAATCTGTTTCTGTTATATCCTCATTCTTCAATCCTTCCAATTTGTCTCTTAGGTGCTGTTCAGCCTTAATCTGGTATTCCCGGAGCCCTTCTTCTGCTGCTCCGTACTGGACTCACTGATCTCTAGGCCTCTTCAGAGTTGTCATCCAAGGACTGCCCATCCTGGCTCTCCTGGTTTGTATCTACTGTTTCTTGTATCCTGTGCCATTCTCTTTGTTGCAGTTGGTATGACTCTTTGTCTACAATCTTAGGTGTGCAAAAAATTTCACATTTTTTAAGTTAAAAAAAATTCTGATTCTAAGACTGTTGCTCCAACCTGGTAGGAAACTCAATCTCAGTCATCCTAGGGCTGCATTCTCCTCATTGCAATTGCAGGAGAATCCAGGAGGCTTATGTGCTGTCTAGCCAACGGAAGGACTCCTAATCTTCAGTGCCTCAGGGTCACCACTGATTGCCCCATTGTTCAAGTCTATGTGGGCTCTGGGTGAGGTGTGACATCAGATTTCCTGTGACAACAGTCTAGCTTCTCTAGGTGAACTAAACAGTTTTTCTTCTCTGAGGCCTATCCACTTTTGGGGACCTGTCAGGGTATAGAGTACAAGTTCTTAGTATTATTGGAATGTGACAACTTTTGTTCACATCTAAGAGTTTGGAAAGCTCTCCTCTATCTCTTTATCTGTCCTCTAGCCTAGTCAGTCCAAGAATCTCCATCTTCTGGAAAACAAAAGGGAGAAGGGGATACTGCTTGTTACCGGAACTTTTTCTTCTTGGCCCTGTGCCACAGGCCTTCCCTGAGGTGAGGAAACACAGCCCTGGTGACCTATGAAAGTGTAATTTCATTTATTTCTCAAACCCAGTTACATTGGTGAGAAGTCAAATACCAATTTCATTTCTTTCTTTTGAGGACATCTGTATTTTTTCTCTCTAGAAGAGTTTAGCATCCTTTCTTGATGCTTGGTCTTTTAAAATATTTTGAGTCTGTGAGCACTGGTTTGTCATTTTTATGTATTAACTTTTCATAGCATTATCTTAGAACAAAGATAGAAGCAAATAACTTGTAAAATACTAAGTCTCTGTCATATTTGAAAGGAACCCTAGTATGCACCCTTGAGCATTGTATTCCCTCTTTCTAAGTCTCCCAGCACGTGGTGGCACATGGTGGGACATAGTGGGACAATTTCTACTCATCTTCTAGGTCATCCTTTCCTCCAGGGGGACTTCTTTCCTCACTCTGCATCTCTACTCTGTCCCCAGACTGGGCTATGTTCTCCCATTTTTCTTTATTATTACCCAGTAATTACTTCTGGGTAATTCTCATCAGATATATAAGTAATTGTCGAAAGTCAATTTTCCTTAATGCAATATCAGCACCAAGAGGACAGGTAATTTTTACCTATTTTTCCCACTGCCCTTTCTCCAGTGCCTGGAAAAGTCCTGGCACATAACGAGTATGTTGTGAAATCACTGAAATGCCATGTTCCCTGCTATATTCCCACAACCTACATAGTGCTTTGCACATAGTAGATTCTCACTAAATATTTGTGACTAATTAGTGATAAGTTTTTGTTTCCATCTCCTTCCTGGCCCTGGTTTCTTCATCAGGAATTTCTCTGTTATTTTTATTTTCTATATATCTTATTAAGGTTCTATGATAAGGACGAGTCCAAAAACTCTGAAGGCAAAAGAATTGTTTCTTTGCTAAATTTTGACACAAGATTTGAGGCTGAAATGTTTCTTGCACTTCAGAGCAATAATTCACCTGTAAGATACTATGGAAGAGTCTTTGACAAAGGCCATTAAAGGGAAAATGGCAAAACCCAGAAACTTAGGGTGTGGAGGGGATTACACAGCCGAAAAGAATGGGCAGGTTAGAATTTTCTTAACTAACAGACTTTGCGATGCATTGTGAAATTTTGAGTAGATTATCCTCAATCTATCAAACTTCTCAGGTTTATATTCCATAGACTGGTCTCCGTTTCTGGGCTTGGTTGCTGCAAGTTAGTTTGCTTATTTGAAAGAGTTGTCTGACCTATGTCTTCATGAATTTAGTAACCTGATTTGATTTTCATGTCATCTTTTAAAAGGATGTTGTCTTTTTTTGTTCTTGCTTTTACTTCAAAGAAATAATATATATATTTTTTATCATGTAGGCATTTATTGATATGAACTTCCTTCTTAGAACTGCTTTTGCTGCATCTCACAAGTTTTCATATGTTGTATTCCTTTTTCATTTGTCTCAAGGTACTTTTTGATTTGTCTTTTTATTTCTCCTTAATTCGTTGGTTGCTCAGTAGCATGTTGTTTAATCTCCACATATTTGCGAATTTTCCAGTTTTCTTCTTCTAATTGGTTTCTAGTTTCATACCATTGCTGTCAAAAAAGATGCTTGATATGATTTAAATCTTCTTAAATTTATTGACTTGTTTTGTGGCCTAGCATATGGTCTATCCTGGAGAATGTTCCATGTGCCCTTGAGAGGAATGCGTATTTTGTTCCTGTTGGAGGGAACATTCTGTAATATACATAAAGTCCATCTGGTCTAATATGTAGTTTAAGACCAATATTTCCTTATTGATTTTTCTGTCTGGATGACATATCCTCTTTTGAAAGTGGGGTATTGAAGTCTCCTACTATAATTGTATTGCTGTCTATTTCTCCCTTCAGGCTTATTAACATTTGCTTTATATATTTATGTGCTTCCCTATATTTGTTGCATACAGATTTATAAATGTTATATTTTCTTGTTGGGTTGACCACTTGATCATCATATAACGACATTCTTTGTATTGAAGTCTTCATATTAAAGTCTGTTTTGTCTGATTTAGATATAGCTACCTTTGCTCTCTTTTGGTTTCCATTTGTGTAGAATATCTTTTTCCGTCAATTCACTTTCAGTTTTTGTGTGTCCTTGAAGCTGAAGTGAGTCTCTTGTAGGCAGTACATTGTTGGGTCTTGTTTTTTCATCCATATAGCCACTCCATGTCTTTTGATTAGAGAATTTAGTCCATTTTATTTGAAGTAATTATTGATAAGTATGGACTTATTGCCATTTTGTTAACTGTTTTCTGGCTCTTTTGTAATTCCTTTGTTCCTTTGTTCTTCTCCTTAGTGATCTGATGATTTTATGTAGGGGCATGATTAGATTCCTTTCTCTTTACCTTTTGTGTATCTACTGTAGGTTTTTGCTTTGTGGTTACCAAGATGCTTACATAAAACAACATATACTTGGAACAGTCTATTTTAAGCTGTTAACAACTAAGTCTGAACCCAGCCCAAAGCTCTACATTTTTACCCGCCTCCCCACATTTTATGTTTTTGATGTCATAATTTACATCTTTTTACCTTTTTTATCCATTAAGAATACAAAACTACAATATTATTGAGGCTATAGTTACTTTTCATACTTTTGTCTTTTCGCTTTCATACTAGATTTATAAGTGATTTACCCACCACCATTACAACATTAGAGTATTCTGGATTTAACTATATATTTACCTTTATCAGTGAGATTTATACATTCATAAGTTTTCATGTTACTAATTAGTGTCTTTTCATTTCAGCTTGAAGAAGGTCCTTTAACCCTTCTTGTAAGGCCAGTCTGGTGATGATGAACACTTTTAACTTTTGCTTGTCTGGAAAACTCTTTATCTGTCCTTCAGTTCTGAAGGGCAGCTTTGCTGGGTAGAGTATCCTTGGTTGGCAATTTTTTTCTTTCAGCACTTTGAATATATCATGCCCCTCCCTTCTGGTCTGCAAAGTTTCTGGTGAAAAATCTGCTGATAGTCTTATAGGGGTTTGCTTGTATGTCACAAGTTGTTTTTCTCTTGCTGCTTTTAAGATTCTCTCCTTGTCTTTAACTTTTGACAGTTTAATTATAATGTGTCTTGGTGTGGGTCTGTTGGTATTCATCTTGTTTGGAACTTTTGGGGCTTCCTGGATCTGAGCCAGGTTCCTTCTCCAGATTAGGGAAGTTTTCAGCCATTATTTATTCAAATGAACTTTCTACCCCATTCTCTCTTTCTTCACCTTCCAGGATCTCTACAAAGTAAAATTGGTCTGCTTGTTGGTGTCCTATAATTGCCTTAAACCATCTTCATTCTTTTGATTCTTTTTTCTTTTTGCTCCTCTGATTAGATGAATTCCACTACCCTGTCTTTGAGTTCACTGAACATTTCTTCCACTTGATCTAGTCTGCTGTTGAGCCCCTGTACTGAATTTTTTCGTTCAGTTATTGTATCCTTCAACTCTGTGGCTTCTGTTTGGTATTTTCTCATATTTTCTATCTCTTTGTTGAAATTCTCACTTTGTTCATGCATTGTTCTCTTAACTTCAGTAAGCATCTTATGACCACATTTTGAACACTTTAACAGGTAAATCACTTATATCCATTTCACTAAGTTCTGTTTCTGGAGTCTTGTCTTGTTCTTTTGTTTAGAATATATTTCTCTATTTTTCATTTTCCTCAATTATCTGTGTTTCTACTCAGTTACTTTGTATGAACTCTTGGCTTCCTTTTTCACCTAGTTATTAAATGTAACAACTGATGTATATTATTCTTTCCTGTTGTTGGTACAGAATTGACTTTTTCCCAGGATTACTTGTTTTATAATTTCTGGTGTCCATTATTTAGTTTTACAAAACAAAACAAGGAAATACCTATGCTTGGAAATACAAATACTCTTACTGGAAAAAACAAACACTCACATGTATTAAGGTACGTAACATAATAATTTCTTTTTTTTTTAAGGTTTCTGCTGAGAAATCTGCTGAAAGCCTGATAGGGGTTCCTTTGAAGGTTATGTTCTTCTGCCTTGTTTCCCTTAATATTTTTTTGTCACTGGCTTTTGACAGTTTCAATATATGCTTTGGAGAAGGTTTTTTTGCATTAATGTAATTAGGAGTTCTGTTGGCTTCATGTACTTGTATGTTTAGTTTCTTCCCCAGGTTTGGGAAATTCCCAGTCATTATTTCTTTGAACAAGCTCTCTGATCCTTTCTCCCTCTCTTATCCCTCTGGGATATCCATAATCTTTATGTTACTTTTCCTAATTAAGTCAGATATTTCTCAAATAATTTCCTCATTTGAAAAAAAACAGTTCTCTCTCCTCCTCCATCAGAAACATTTCTAGGTGTTTATCTTCTTGGTCACTAATCCTCTCCTCCACAAGTTCTGCTCTATTTTTTATGCCTTCTACATTATTTTTTATCTCATTAATTATGTTCTTCATATTCAGAATTTCTGTATGGTTTTTTTTTAAGGACTTCAATCTCTTTGGTGAAGTATTCCTTCTGTTCATTAATTTCATTCTTGAGCTCATCGAACTGTCTTTCTGAGTTTTCTTGTAATTTGTTGAGTTTCTTTATGACAGCTATTTTGAATTCTCTGTCATTTAGATTGTAATCTTCTGTGACTTCAGGTTTGGTTTCTGGAGAGCTGTCATTATCCTTCTGTTCTGCGGTGTTACTGTAGGTCTTGATTTTGTTTGTTGAATTGATCCTCTGCCAGCACATTTGTGGTAGTGTCTGCTTGCCGATTCCATCTGCCACCACTGGGGTCAGGGAGCAGGGGCTGTGTTTTCTGTTCTTGCCCTGTCTGCTTGTAGTTGTGCCAGTCAGGCTGCTCTATGTTTGTGTAGGCTGGCTGCAGCTGCTCAGCAGGTTGCACTCACGTGGGCAGGGCCACTGTGCTTGGCAGGCAGGTCACACTAGCGTGGGCAGGGCAACTTCACGTGGGCTGGTCACTGCATTCAGCAGGCAGGGTGATTTCATGTGGGCCAGCCACTGTGCTCAGCTCCCAAGGTGCCTTCATGTGGGCTGAACTGCCTCCACTAGGTGGGGGGCATTTGCATGGATGGGGCTGCCACAGCAGGTGGATGCACCCAAGGGCTGGATTACCACTCTTAAAGTGTTTCCATGTGGCCAGCTGCCCCTGCCTCTACCCATAGTCCTGCCAGCTGCTGTGTGAGGTTCTGTGACTTGGATCACTGCCACTGGGGAGGGGAATGGGTCTACTCCCTTAGTTTTACTGCTTTCCAGGGGTCCAGTCCACCCACCTTCAGATGTATGGTGGTGTAGATCTCTCAGGCATCCTGTTGGGTTGTGTAGGGAATCCTCTACTGGTTAATGGACGTCCATTTAGTTGTAATTTAAAAGAGAGAGACAAAGGGAACAACTCACTCTGCCATGATTCTGACATCACTTCCATAATAATTTCTTTCTTTACTAAAATCAGTTAAAAATAAACAAGGCCTCTAATTTTTATTCATAATTTATATTTATAAATATAAATTACTTCTTTTTTGAATCATTGTGAATTCATGGATTTTATACATTCAAATAGTTCTAATTAATCATCATATTAAAAGTAAATTGTATTTACATTAAAATTATTTAAACTTGTCCTTGCAAGTTTTAACCTTCAAAAATAGAAACCAGTTTAAGAAGCAAAGTGTTTATTTGGGAATCAAAGAATTACAATTCAGGGAGAAAAGATTCAGGTAGAAACCCAAATAGTGTTCTGCTAGGGAGTAAAAGTCAGGGACGCTTTTCTTTTTTGAGGAAGATTAACCCTGAGGTAACATCCACAGATAATCCTCCTCTTTTTTGCTGAGAAAGATTGGCCCTGAGCTAACATCCATGCCCATCTTCCTCTACATTATATGTGGGATACTTGGTGCATAGGTCTACACCTGGGATCCAAACCAGCCATCCCCGGGGCCACTGAGGTGGAGCATGTGAACTTAACTGCTATGCCACTGGGCTGGCCCCAAAGTCAGGGACTTTTAAAGGCAAAGAAGAGAGATTTGCATTACAAAGAATTTTAATTGGAGTTGGAGGCAGCAAGATAGTCTTGGCTAGACATTGACTGACTATTGATTCTAACTTCAGAAAGTCCACAACCATCAGTCTTTGTGATCAGAATGTCCACTCTCCTGCTGACTTCTAAAAACAATTGCTTGTAAAACAACTGGCATTTTGGCCCAGTCCAAAGGTTTGGCCCAGTCCAAGGTTCAAGACAACAAGGCAGTTTCTCTGGAAAGGCAGCTCAAGTTCTATTTTTAAAATGGTTCCTCTATAGTTAGTTTTGACACGAGTTAACCACTTTACCTTTTAGTACATTTTACTTTTGACAAAGATTGTGTCTTTACCACAGAATTTCACATTTCCTCCACCTTTGCCTTAACAAGCCTGTTTTCTCTTATCTAGGAAGATCTTAGGATTTAATCAACAGCTCTGTCACCTCTTCTTCAACTCCACAACAAAAGTTAATAGAGATTTTGCTCATTTTCATGTTGTCTTTTTTGTAATCTTAACTATTTCTCGAACACAGCTTCTTATACAGCTCAGAGAACTTTTTAGAGCAGAGTTTCTCTCATGTTTTTGAAGTTATGATTGTTTTTGGGGAACACAGAATATGCCACATCTAGTTTATTTTTTTCCTGTTCTAAGCAGGGTTCATATATCCTCTAGGAGTCCTGGATCTTTTTGATAAAGAATAAATCTTACTTTAGGCAAAGATCTAGTTTTTAGAGTTGGTTATGAGGTTTTGTGGATAAGTGCTATTGTTGCTGTGAGAATACTTTTGGTTGTGATAGTGTTGGAATATATATGTGTTGTCAAATTTATAACTTTACTTCCCACTCCCAGCTTAACTAACATAGCAAAGTAGTATTTCATTCAAGATCACTACACACACACTTAAAGTAATATTGTAGCTTAAAGGAGAATGCAGGGAAAGGGTCATATTCTGGAAGCTAGAATTTAAGAAGAATCTCTAAGCGGTAGGTACTTATGTTGTCATCTCAGGCTGCTATAACAAAATGTCATAGACTGAGTGGCTTAAATGACAGACATTTCTTTCTTGTGGTTCTGGAGGCTTGGAAGTCTGAGATCAGAGCACCAGCATGGTGGTGGTGGTGGTGGGGAACAAAACATTTAGTCCATGACAGTCCTGTAAATGAAGTCAGGGACTCCAATGGTGTCTTTATCACAGAATGTTACATTTTCTTTTCCTTTGACTTGACAAGACTATTTTCTCTCAGCTGGGAAGATTTTGGTGTTTAATCAACTCCAAAGCAAACTTTTTGTGTCTTTACTTACAACGTACGTACACTGTGTATATCAAAAGCTTTTGCTCATTGTTCACATTGCCTTTTGCCATCTTGCACAATATAACTGCCTTTGAAAATACAATATACAGGAAAAAAGAAAGAAGAGGGAATATTTATTAAACTTTTATTAAGCATCGTGATTATTCTTTTACGGCATTATTAAATTTTTTGTTTGAATGACTAAAACAAATTGGGAAATTCCACATCATGCAGTGATCTCAACATACTTATGGAAATTTCTATTTTTGAGCATTGCTTTCTCAATTTCTTTTTTTCTTTGCTCCATCTCCCAGATTGAATCAAAGGAAACCTCAATCTTTAAAAAGACTTCTTCTTTTGGTTAAGTCTTTTATATTTAGAAGTTTCTAATTTCACCAGAGTAGGTAAGATTAATGTTCAATCTCAAGTATTTCTGAATATATTTCCTTATTCACAGAAATATACTCTGGGGAAAAAAATTAAGAAGCTTCTGGTCTTCCCAACCACTGGACAACAAGAGAGTTAACACACAATGGGGCAAGAAGAACCTCAAAATAAACGTGAGTACTTTCCTTTCAATTTTGAAGAGGGAGATAGAAACTAAGATTTAAAAATATGAGTTGATGGTAGTTGTGAGGATTGAAGATGATGATGATGGAGAGGAGGAGGGGAAGGAAATGGGGTTGATTTGGGTGAAGGGGAGGGCCATAGATAGATTCAAATATGTTGGGTAACAGCAACTTCTTTATAAACTGTAAACTGGGCCAAGAGAGGAGATAAAGTATATATAAGAGAAATAAGATGGAAGGAAATGGAGTAATTTAGGAAGATTCTTTTAAAGGGTAGAGAGAGAAGATAGATATAGAAAACACACTGGCTAAGGCTAAGAGTGTACCAGAGGCTCTGACTTTATCCCATTTGTGTTTTACTTAATTGACTCAAATGGATTTGTATTATGAGAACATTAAATAATATTTTTGAGAAATATATAGAAAAATTCAAATATATGTAATTTTAGATTAAAGTTTTGCTTCATTTCATCACTCTTCCATGGCAAACTTCAATGGGACCACAACTTACAATGGTCCTAAAAAACACTTTTTTATGTAACAAAATGTCTTGGAGAATTTTTATGTCAGTACATACTGACATACATGATTATTTTAATACCTATATTGAATTCGAACATATGGATTCAACATAATTTAGAATTTCTACTATTAATAATACACAGGCAAGACTTTCAGGACATTCGGTCCTGTTCAAAGTGTTCATAAGACATTTGGTCCATGCCAAAACATCTTTGATATTTAGTCCTGTCCAAAACCATTTGGACCAAATATGCTCATGGATATTTTGGACAGGACCAAATGTCATGGACCTTTTCGCAAGGACAAAATGTCTTATGGATCAAATGTCTTACGGACATTTTGGACAGGACCAAATATCAAGGACCTTTTGGTGTGAACCAAATGTCTTATGAATTATTTGGACAGGACCAGATGTCTGCTAATCCATTCAAGTGCTAGTTTCCAGTGGTTTTTTTTTTCTATTTCCAAAAGTAGTGCAGTGAATATTCTTTTATATAAATAAGTTCAGTTATTTCTATAAGATAGATTCCTACAATTCAAATTATTGTGACAAATATAGTGCATTTAAAAATTGATAAATGCTGTTAACTTGATCTAAAAGGCTTTTTAATTTACAGTTCAACAGCAGCCTTTATTTCCTCACCAAGAGTGCTTATTTCCCTCTGGCCTTGTCAACACTAGGTATTTTCAATTTACTTTTTAAAATCTGATGAGTGAAAAATCATACCATAATATTATAGATTACATTTCCCTGGTTAAGCATACTCTCATTTGCTTAATGACCATTTATAATTTCAACAAATTAAATTTTCAACAAATTTCTTGCTCAAATTTTTGCTCAGCTTCCTAACTGATTTTTATAATTCTTTATAAAGTCTGGATAGTAGTATTGTGACAAGATTTTTCTTTCATGCGTTCCTTGTGTTTTAACATTCTTTGTTATATAGAAGTTTTATTTATGTACCCAAATTGTCAATTTTTCATGATTTTGGGGAGGTTTTGTGTCTTCCTTATAAAAAGCTTTTTCAATTGCAAAGAAACAAAAAATTGTTCACATTTTTCTTATTTATTTATTTATTTATCAGTAAGCCGTAAAATTGATTTGTTCATGGGAAATCTTTAAACACTCCTCTAGCCCTAAAATATCTTGGATGACATCATATTTAGCATGCTTCTTGGTAGTATTAGCTTCCCTAGTTCTTGTGGCTGAGGAGGGGATAACTTATTTGTCCTTCTCTGTGTCCTGGTAGAAGGAGTCTGCCATTCCCAGTGGATCCCTTGGGTCATTGCCATTGTGTTCATCCCAGTTCTCAGTGTCTGTTTTATTACAAGTTGTTTGGGTAAGTTATTGGCAAAAGTGGAACTCTCCTTGAATTATATTCCCCCCAAAATTTCATAAAGTTTTTGTAAACCTTTTATGACCTTGATTTTCCCCAACATATCAATCTATAGTGCCTTGGATTAAAATTCAGAGCTACATACTTGACCCTCTATTCTTTGATGGTGTCACCTTGTGTCAGGGAAAACTTGTTCTTTCTCATATTGAGGCCTTGTATAAAGTTACTATAATTACAGCAATGTAGTCTAGGTACAAGTAGGTACAAGTATAGGTACAAGGTACAAGTATAGACAAATAGACCAGAGGAGAAGAATAGAGAGCTCAGTTACAGATTCTGCACATATGAACTCTTTATATAAAGCAGAAGGGGATACTGCAGAGTTATAGGGAAAGAACAGTTTTGTTCAATTAATGTGGTAGAGATTATTGATTACCCATAAAGAAGATAAATGGACAATGGCTTCACGATCTTGAGGCAGGGAATGATTTCTTAAACAAGTCACAAAAAGTGCTAGCAAATAAAGAGAACATTGAAAAATTATACTAAATTAAAGTAAGAATTACTGTACAACAAAAGATACCACTAAGAGTGAAAACAGCATAGGAAATGTTTGTAATGCATATAATTAATAAAAGATTAGTGTAAAGAATATATAAACTCTTTCAATCAATAGGAAAAACAATACAACAGAAAAATGGGCAAAGTCTTGAAATAGGCACTATAGAAAAGAGAAAATGAAATGTCTCATAAACATATAAAAAGGAGTCAACTTCATTTGTTTTCAAAGAGATGCAAATCCAATTCACCACGAAATACCGTTTGCAAACATACTAGGATGGCAACAATGAAAAAGTCTGGCAGTACCAAGTATTTATGATGCTGTGGAGCAACTGGACTTCCGATGAATTAGTGCTGGTGAAAGTGTAAAGCAGCACGATCACTTTGGAAAAGTTTGCCATAATCACAGTTGACAATATGTATATCCTATTACCAGCAATTCCACTCCTAGGAGTATACCCGACAGAAATGCATGCTTCTGTGCCCTGGGATGCATGGTCAAAAATGCTCATAGCAGCATAGCTCACAAGAGCCACACACTGGAAACAATGCAAATAACTACCAGAAGAATAGAGAAATACATTTTAGTGCATTAAGACAATAGATCACTTTACAGCAATGAAAATGAGTGCTTATAGTTGCATGTAACAACATGGAAAAATTTCAGAAGCAATGCTGAGCAAAAGACAGAACCAAAAGAATACATGGTACATTATTTCATTTATGTAAAGTTCAAAAGCAGGCAAATCTGATCTATATGGTTTAGGGATATGTTATTAAGTTGTAAAATTGTGGAGCAAAGCACAAAGTGATTACTTTAGAAGCCATGACGTAGTTACCTTTAAGAGAGAAGGACTGGGTTGCATTTGGGACGTGAAGACCACCTGGGGTGTTGTCAATGTCCTGTTTCTTGAGCTGGGTAGTTATTACCTGAAGTGGTCACTTTACAATAATTGGATAAAGTGTACATTTATGTTTTTCCCTTAACATTTGGTTACATTTCAAAATAAAAATATTTAAAAGATAAATAAATGTATAAGGCTCGTAAAACTTTGCAGAACTATCCCAGTGTTCACCAAAAATCTCCACTTTAACACAAATTCTGGTAGAAAAATATCCTTAAAAGCACGTGCACATAAAGATTTTCAAAGCACCCCCATAAAGTGCAAAATGGACAATACAATAATAAAAGTGTTAATTTTCAACAATTGCTTCCAATTAATTCACCTGGAGCTGGAACAAAGGAACGGTGTAGTAAGAAAAGAGAATGTAGGGGGTCTTAACTATTAGGGCAGGAGAAAGGTTAAAGGGGCAGGCCCTCATTTCTCCAACTAAGTGGTTATATAGGAAAAAGAAACACTTTTTTCCCTCCTTGACAGTGACTCATCGCAACTTTGTACACTGCAAGAGAAGCATGAGAGTGTTCCAGCTTCCAGAGCACCCCAAGAAGCTGACATGCATCAGAGAGAAATCAGAACTGAAAGGTACAGACTGCAGAGAGCATAAGAAAATTTCTTTCTTATTTCCGTTTCTATTCAAATTCATAATTGGACTTGAAGAATATCAGTAGTAAACCAGCAGAGATTAAAAGAACGTAAGACTAGACTCTGGCACGAAAGTGAACCCCAGTGAATTGAAACGGGATTATGTCTCATGACTGTAATCAGCTTTATAACGGGAGAATATAAGAACACATTTATGGGCCAATTTTTGTCATCCAAAACATATCATTAGTTTAATTCTATTTTCTTTTGATTCAGACATACCGTAAGGACTGTTTCCTTCTAGAATATATAGTTTTGCTGAAGTGTGTTTATCTCTCTGATTACTTTGGAACTTGTAAAGTCTTATTTCGGAGAGTGGGGAAATGCTTGAGAGTTTTAGCAGGTTCTTTGCCCCCTTCCATAAAATGTCCTGCAAAAGGCTTTGTTATAGAAATACTTTAAATATAAAAGTAAGTAGATGTAGGGACATTGAAAGACGATCATGTTTTCTAAGAGAATACCTTGTAATTTTATCATAGTTATTATGTGATTCAGACGCTTTTGTTTACAGGATATTTAGAAATGTGATTTTCAGAATTTTTTAAAAGGAGGAACGGAATGCTCTTGGTAATCGTGGTATGATTCCTACACATGTTAATTGGACATCAAGTTGTAGAATAGTCGTGCAGTCTGTGACAGATGAAACGCTCCTTTGTAACTAATTTTCGTTTCAATTTTCACGTGAGAGAGCACCTGGAACTGTTGTGCTGTTGGCTGGAGATCCTTCCAGTCCAACCGCTGCTTTCCTCTTAATGACAACAAGACATGGGCCGAGAGTGACAGGAACTGTACAGGGATGGGGGCTCATTTGGCTACTATCAGCACGGAAGCTGAGCAGGTCGGTTGGAGGCTTACATTAGCTTCTCTGTTGGTTTGAATCTCTTTGCAAAGAAAGAGGAATTTCCCTGCTCTGCCGCTGTGCCTTTACTTCATCTCTTCCTCCTCCCTGGAAAGCCTTACCTTCCTCTCTCATTTTTCTTCATCTGGCCAACTTCTACTGTCTTTCCGGATTTGATTCACGTGTTATTTCCTCCAGAAAACTACCCTGACCACCTTCCCTGCTCCACCTTTCCTACTCTAAGTTGGAGGTACTTTCATGGTGCTCTGTGCACAGTGCGATCACAGCACTTACTTCAGTGTACTGCAGTCGTCTGCTCACTACTCTGTCTCTTCTAATGGCTTCTACTTTGCAAGGGGGCTGGGGCCACGCCTCACTCATCTTTGCGTTGCCAATGTCCTGTGTACTGCTAGGCAAACTGGGTAGGTCTTGATAAATGTTGTGAGTAAGTGAACAAAGGAATAGTTAATCAGGACTGAAATAGCTTCTCAGGATATAGTATAGGAAAAATAATTCAGATGTATGGTTCTAATTCTAAATAAAAAACATCTTAAGGTAAATTAAATTCTTCAAAAACTGAAATTTATTTCCTCATGTAATATATTTCCATATATGTACCATGACCCTGATTCTACTCTTTTCATGGTCGGCAGGGTTTCCTGGAGGATTCTGTTTTCATGGCTTGGCAATATACAGGTTTACTGGCTTTTTGAATAAAATGGAATTTAATGAAATACACAAAGAAAGCAATTTTAAAAACAAAAGTTCCTAAAAATCAGATCATATTAAACATTGTGCTAAGTGGTTTGCAAATATGATCTCACTTAATCTTCACAGGAACTATGAAGTAGTGGAAGTGTCCCTTTTGGAGATGAGAACCGGGGTTTGGTGCGATTAAAGCACTTATTAATATTACACAATAAATAGCAGAGATAGGATATGAAAACAGATCTGTCTGATGCCAACGCTTTTGTGCTTAACTAGTAATCTATTTGACCTCTTCCTTCTTTTCCTAACAAAACAGCTATCACATAATAGATGCAGATATATTTATAAGAATTTACATTTTTTATGCAGAACTTTATTCTTCAATTTTTGGATAGACGATTTCCATATTTCCTGGGACTTACGAATGAGAACCCTGAAGGCCAGTGGCACTGGGTGGACAAGACACCATTTAACCCACATATAGTGTGAGTATACTGACCAGATGGAAGAGCTTTATAGGCAAAGGTGAGAAGAAGGTAGCAAGCAGAATTCATTTCGAGATGGAGTATACTTGTATAAAAATGCTTATTCAGAACAGAGCACTGTGTGATGAATAACCTCTGTATTAGTCTACTACTATACTTGTATTGGACAGTGCAGCTGAAAATTTTTCACTAGGGGCATTTTCTCTGCATTGTCCCCTGACCTACATACCCCCCCCCCCCCCCCCCACAGACACACACACAGACATGCAATTTTTTTCATTTCAGATTCTGGCATGAGGGTGAACCCAACAACTATCAGAAAGAAAACTGTGTTGTCCTTGTAAGTGCTCAAGACAAATGGGCCTGGAATGATTTTCCTTGTAACTTTGAGACAAGGAGAGTTTGTAAGATACATGGAACAGCATCCTGTGAAACCCGTGAGTAGGTTTCTACAGCTCACTACTCTGTCTCTTCTAATGGCTGAGTAGAAACCTGTGAAGGTACCCTTGTGATGAGGACAGAGAAGAAGAACCAATGAGACAAGGGCAGCATGTACCTGCATCATTGGAACTGAAAAAACATGCTGGATCAAAGAACATTTTCAGTCATGATGGCTTTATTTATTCTTATTCATTTCATTCAAGGTAATGTGTTTTTGTCTGGTGTTTTGATGGAAGGAAGCATCTTTTCTGTGAGAACCAGTTTTGATTAACTTCGCTTTCTTGATAGTATTTCAAAGTATTTACTTTTCAATTGGTGTGCATCAATTACACCTCTAACAGAATGGCTTGAATGGTGTAATCTCAGTCAGTTTTGCCTCTGCTCAGATTCTTAGCTCTTAAAATTCAAAGTTAGGATATTCCAACTGGTAGTGATGTCGTACTTTTTCAACTCAAATATTACAAATCTTTTAAAGGTTTTAAACATTTCTATTGTTTGATACTTCATTTGCAGACTTTTTAATAGTATTAGTCATTAGGCTGATATTCCATGTGCAAAATATTTTCTGAACAACAGTATAGAATAGTTCAGAATTATGGTATTGCCTAGGTAAGAAAAAAGAGTCTATCTCCTTTTAAAAAATATATTTCTTACTACACCCTAAATGTCTTCCCAAAACGGGGGGTTTCAAGCTTACCTAATGTCTTTGTGAGTGGAAAAGTCTCTTTCAGGCTACCTTAACCAAACTTCTTCCATTTGTATAGTTGAGGAAACAAAACGCTCAGGAAACCAATGAGCCCACCTTCACATTGCTAGTTCATGACAGAAACAGGACTATGGCCCAGATCTACCTTCATAAGTGGTGAAATGCATTCCCTTTATTATTATGGGAAAGTTACTGGGGATAACTTGGCCAACAGATAAAAGTTCTTCTTCTTCTTCTTTTTTTTTGGTGAGGAAGATGGGCCCTGAGCTAATGTGTGTGACAATCTTCCTCTATTTTGTATGTGGGATGCCACCACAGCATGGCTTGATGCATGGTGTCCACACTTGGGATCCAAACCTGTGAACCCTGGGGTGCCAAAGTGGAGTGTGTGAACTTAACCACTATGCCACTGGGCTGGCCCCTAAAAGTTCTTAATTATTTGAAGTAACATTGTATTAGTGTTTCTATATTTTTAATTTGAATCAGAAAGAATCATATTTTTGTAAATAGTTAACATGTTTCTCTAGAGCTATAAAGCTATGGTTCAAACTAGCAAGGAAGTCATTGTTTTAACAACCTGAAATTATGATTTTGTGTTATATGTAGTATTAACTATGAAGCAGTCACATCCAATGTCAACAAAATATATTGGTCTTAAAATTCTCAATTAGCTGACGTTTCCTGGATCTAAGTTAAAAAAAATTCAAGCAACAGCTTTTTAACCTAAATTCCTTACCTCTGTTTTTAAAAGCAGTATTTATTATGTAAATTGGTTAGGATCTTCTGAATTTGAAATAGTAGTGTTTGATTGATTGTGTGTGTGTATGTGTATTTGTGTGTCTGTGTTTAAGCTGATACTTTTAACTGAAGTGGTGTTAAGTGACTTTGTGTTTGCAATATTCACTAAATTACATAGCACAAAATCTACAAAACTTGTTGAAATAACTTTAAGTAAATGTTAATAGGCTTTGTAGAGTTAATATTATCCATTTTTAATTTGTATAAAACTGTATAGAGATTCAGTTGTCAATAAAATGTGACCTCTTTGTGATATTATGCATCTATGTCTACATCCATATCTCCAATCTATTTCTCCCCATGCTGCTCATTTTTCACTACCTCCATGGTGACCACCAAAGACCAAGTTACCATCGCTCTTCCCTGGGTTATTGCAATGGCCTTAGGATCGGTCTCCCTGTTTTCACTCTTAGTTCCTTTCAGTCTGTTCTCAGCTCTCATGGCCCCTCTCCTATTCTTCACAATTTCTTTAAGACAGCTGATAGTAATTTCATAAAAATAAATGCTAATTCTTTTACTACATTGTGGTAGTCCTAGAAGTTTGAAACACACCAAGTTTAAATATTGTTTTCTCATCGTAGAAAAAGTGAGGTATATATATGTCAAAAAGGCAAACAGTAAAAACATTTATAAAAGTATAAGGTAAATCTCTCTTCCACCCCGAACTCCAGTCTCCTAAATGCCTCTTCAGAGTAACTATGATTATCAGTTTCTTTTATGTATTTCCACATGTTTGTAAGTGTTATATAAACATATATACATATATAACCCACAATTCTTTACACCTTTGCCTGCATAGTCTTAAACATCTTACATTTTTTATTTAACAATATATTCTAGAAAATGTTTCATACTTTGTTCCTTATAAGCAACTAGTGTTTCATTGTGTTGGTGTATCACAATTTGAAATAACCTTCAAATGACAAAATATTTCCCCTATGTAATGCAAATCAACAAAATAATGGCTGTGAAACAAACTGCGAGAGCAATTCCAGTTTAGATCAGAAAAGGAAGACAGAGTTCCAAGAAGATTTCTTTTCCCCATGAAAATACAGGACTAATAGAATGTATTTAAATGCATAGAAAGGTGACATACAACTCCGGAGAGTTAAGGAATGAATTATTAATTAGTGCATAGAAAACTAGATAAATATGAAAAATGATGCCAATGTTAGCTACATGAAAAGAAAAACATGTTTAAGAAAGTATACGTAATCATGATACAGTATGTGATTCAACAGTGAATATTTACATATTCATAAAAATGTAAATGAATATTGTTTTAATAATAAATTATTATATTGTGATATCAGAAGGATGGGAATTTTGTGTGCATGTGCGTGTATGAGAGAGAGAGGGAGATTCTTGTTTCACTTCATTTCACGTGGAGAAATTATGAAATTATCTAAAATTGAAGAAAACCAAAGCATTAGAGTTTAAACTATATTTAGAAACTACTGGATAGAAATAGAAACCATACTATTTAGAAACATGGAACTCAACAGAAGATAAAACATCTGAAGAGTTGAATATGTTTGCCTCTTGGACATGGGAATTGAGAGTCAGCAGAAAACAGCTATTTTTAATTATAATCCTCATAGGAGAATTTGGTTTTTTAAGAAATGTACATGTATGTACATAGTATGCATATTTATTGATGTAATGAATCATATTCACATTTAAAAAGAGTTGCTTAAACATTGTTTAATAAAATCAGTAAACCATTTAGTGTAAGACATTTCCCAAATAAGAAATAGGAATTTTCTACAGAGGGTCTACTCCAAACCTATAGCAAGCATTATACTTCATAGTAAACCATCAGAAGCATTTCCTTTAAAGTCAAGAACAAAACAAGGATGCCCACTAATGCAGCTTCTGTGTAACGATATATTGGTAGTATTAGCTAGCTTAGTAGGATCAGAAAAACTGGAAAGGGAAAAAACACAACTATCATTATTTGCAGACCAGAATTTTCCAAAAGAAATAAAATGCAAGTAACAAATATGAACTAAATATGCTTAAATTTTCCAGTAGCTACATCAAAAAAGTAAAAATAAATTATTATTGTAATAATTTATTTTATTTAAACCAATATATCAAAAATATTACCACTTTAACATGTAATCAATATAAAATTATTAGTGACATATTTCACTTTTTTTTTTTCCAAATAAAGTCCTCGAAAATCTGGTGTGTATTTATTTTACGGTTCCCAGCATATTTCAACTAAGACTAGAGTTTAATGTGCAGTAGCTATGGTACTGGATAGCTCAGTATACAGACAATATAATTCTCTACATAGAAAATGTAAGGGAATCTACAGACAAAGTGTTAAAAAAATTATATTTTAAAACAGTTTCAACTGATAATTTACTTCTTAAACAACAATTTTCCAGATAAATAATTTAGGTTCCAGTGATCTTTACTCTAACCACTAAACTCTTAGCAACTGTTTCTTTTCTTGCCAAACTTTGAAGACCAAGTCAATTGTATAACTTAAATGATAAATATATGGTGAAATAATATGCATTAATATTTTCAGGTCTTTTAATATTGAAATAAAACTTAATCAAACTATAGCCACCTGCAGGCAAACAACGATGAACAAAAAAATCTTTATATCTTTCAGTGTTTCTTCATTGATGCCGATGATTTGAAAAAAAGGAGTTAGAAAGTTAAAGATATATTTATTGGATTACTTTTAGGTTGAACGACTTTTGTTTTAAAGATATATTGACTTCAAAACCACAGATTGTCTCTATGTCTAAGGGAAATCAACATTTGTCAGGAATGCTAATATATTTACTTGTTTTTTTGAATTTTCCCATTCAGTGATTACACATTAAATCCAAGGTATGAATTTTGAGTCTCTTTATGGTGCTGTCTGCAAGAAACATGGTTATCAAAGCTGCCATATTATTTGCATATGTTGGCTAATCTTATCAGTCTTGATAGAATATTACACAATAAATGAATAGGCTTGAGACAGGAACGCGTCAAGCTGAATATTCCTTAGAATAATTTGACTATTGGACTCTGGATCTAGCAGAGCAATAGATACACATTCAGGTGAGATCCAGTTAGTCAAAGGTAGAGACTAGAGAGAAAAGGGAGTTTCTGGGTTGAGTGGACTGGATGACAGTCTGTTTGGAGCTGAAAGTTAGCATGGCCTTTCCCTAAGAAGGTGCAATAAAGGCCTTTGGCAAGAAAATCCACACTAGTCTTTCAAGCAGAAATAAGTTTCATTGCTTGAGGAAGTTTCTTACTCATTACACAGAAGAACGTAGGATATATGCTTGGGCAGGGGATAAAAACAGTGTGAAATCAAGAAAAGAAGACAGATTTTTCAGGAACTAGAAAGAAGACGCATTGACACAGAACCTGAATTCAGGCAATTGTTCAAAGGCATTCTCCAAAATCTTCTTCTTTGTCGGACTCTGTACTTGTTCTATGTCCCTGTATTTTCATATAAATACTCAGAAATGAAGCAAACGTACCAAAAAGAGCATTTTTTCTTCTAGCATTTTCTAGAGAATTTCCTAGTAAATTCTGAGAAGAAGTCCTGAGACTAATATAGAGAAAAATGCACTTCAGTTAGTATAATGAATTATAACATTCAAAGCTACTATTTTTATTTCTATCAAAGTAACAAACACTTTTGAAGCCCTTATGAAGTGCAGTGGACACTTTTATCATGTTGGAGTTGAGGCTGTGTTCATCCCTTGTTCCTCCTCATTTATACATTTAAGTTGTGCTTTCTGTTCTTAGAGGTTTTTCTTTGTTCAAGTATTTATTTCCGGCATTTCGCAAATCCGAAAATGACGGAAGAGACAGGCCACATCATTCCAGTTTTGCCTTGGGTTTGAAGAGTCTCTTATGGTGACACAGTCCTCCACTGTAGCTAAGTTGTTGGGCTCCCCTATATCCCAGAAGCTGAAAGAGAGCAATGTGAGAGATTTTAAATCTCAGCTACAGGAGATAAAGTGACCCAACATGCTAGGCAAATTACATTTGTATTATTTAACTTCACAACAATTTTGTGAGGTCGGTATTGTAATCTCCATTTTATTAGTGGAAGAAAGGAATCTCAGAAAAACTCAACCATTTGTGTAAGTCTTAGAGTTTATGAGTAGTGAAGCTGAAATGGATATTTCTGACTTTCTATTTTGTTGTGCTCCCTCATGGCATTAGACTCAGTCTGAGAAGTTATAGGAAAGATTGACATCCTGATGGATTTGTTTCTTTTTCACTCATATCCTGTATCATGTTTGGTTCCCTGTAGTCTACATAGAGTTTGTATTACTTAGGTGCATACTTCAGTGCTGTTACAGTGCTATAGTGAGGCAACTTTCTAAAGTATCAGAGCGTCTGGGCTATACTCTTAGAACTGATTTAACCTCCTTGACCTTTAGTTTCCTCTAATGCTAACTGAAAATTAATAATATCGGTGTAGCTCAGAGGTGTAATTAAGATAAAATGGAATAATGAATGAGATAAAAGCTTGAAAACTCCAAAATGCTGTGCTCTAATGATGTAAGGCCATTATTAAGGAGGAAAGAGACATTATCAAGGAGGTTCCTGCTTTCACTCCATAAGAATCTGTTGTCTTTCCCAAATCACTATTTTTGTCTCACTTACTACAGCATGAGGGCATAAGACTCTGAATTTCACTCTTTGCTGCATTTCCAATGAGTCTTAAATTCTAATCGTCTCATCTTCATCTGTTATTTCCCCTTTATTCTTGAGATAGTCTTAGGAAATGAGAGCCATGGATCCTCATTCTTTCCTTTTCTCCCTTCTTGCATCTAATATCATCAAGGACAGACCTGAATATATCTCACGGAACAGAAGGAGGTTCTGAGAACTCCCATCAACAATGGTCTAACTTTAGGATTTGGGATAGTGCTATAATTCTCCTACAAAAAGAAAAATTACCTCAGAGACTTTGTTAAAGGTGTGCCATCAACCCATTGCCAATCACCTTCTGTCACCTGGTCTGTCAGTCCAATATAAAACTCTTTCTCTCTAGGTTTTGCATGGAAAAGGAATTCCTATGGAAGATACGTGAACAAAAAAATAGGAGATCAATTATTTAAATTCTGAACAAATGTTGAAGGTAATTGTTATTTAAAAAGATAAGTAGAATATGGACTAAAAATGATAGATAAAGGCCCTGAAATTGTAAGATTATGGAGGATTATCCCCTGATTTTTTTATTGGGATATAAATATATATAACATAAAATTAAACCAACAGAAAGGAACCGTCAACAGAGAAGGAGGTTCTCAATAACGCATTCAAAATTTATCTACTGTTATTTGTAGCAAAATCTACTGTATATATCTAGCACAAAACAGTATTAATCACAGCTTAAAGATAATGGACAATATTTGCTTTCCCTCATTCATATGATATGTTCAGAAACATAATGGTCATTCTAAAATCAACTCCTAACCCTTTTTTTCCTGCCTTACTAATAAAGGAACTGAACATGGAAATTCCTTTTTTCTAAGACTCTTCTAGTAAAGGAAATAAATTAGAGTAGCTATTGACTTACAGAAATAGTAGAAACAGCATGTATTTCAGTACCTTCATTTAACAAGTAGTAATGTGGGCCAAACACTGTACACATGTATGGAAAAAGGGATAGATCCTGTGAAGAATGTCACATTGATGCTGGAGGAGGCTTTACTCCAACTACCTGCTCCTGCTGGGTGTTGATAACCACCAGATGGGCTCCCATGTATGAGCAGTTTTTTAAACTTGCTGTCCAGGTCATGGTGTTACTAGAAAAGAAGTAGCAGCTAGATTGAAAATGTACCCAATTCAACGGACAGCAATTCTTGACGGAACCTAGGGGAAGAGAATTTTCTGTGAGTATCCCCTACGAACTGAGTAAGAAAACAGAAACCTTCATCTGGCCCATAAAGTCCATCAATTATAGTCAGAAGCCTTGGAACATCTTCATCATGTCCCACATGTTACTATCTAAGACTTTAGGTAATTTCTATGTCAGTAAACACAAACAGCAATTTTCTTGTCTTTTGAGACATAATCCTTATTTTCTAGAAGTCAGTGCCAGTCAATGCAACCATATATACAATCTATCTCAGTAATGCTATTGATATAGAACCATATTATCTGTTCGTAGACTTCCAAGGTCAGAGAAGGTTATGTATTTTATCTGAGTGACCTCTAAGCAACCATCTCTCATGTTGCCCAAACAATGACCCTCAACAAAATCTCCAAACTGGTTGTGCAGGTGAGCTAAATTTCTTAGAATTACAGACTTTTAAGTTTATTAAAAATAAATAGTCCAATCTCTCTCAATTTAATAGTGAGGAAATCATAGCCCAGAGAAAATAGTCATTTTCTAGTGTCATGTAGCATTTTGCTAAGACTTGAAACAGTACTGTCTGTAAGAGTATAGGAAGTATATTTGTGAGGTATTTCCCAATTCCCTACTCTACACAATGTTTTTCTCTTTCACCTCTTTTTGGCAGCAGGCAATGAATTAAATAAAAAAGACGTGCTCCTGGGGATAAACTTCCATTTCTAGATTCACTATTCAGACATATACCTCAAATTTATTCTAAAAGTTTGCTATAATGTCCCCAAGATATCCTGCCCCAAGGCTAGTTGCATTTCCAAAGTTTCTATTCCTGTCCTCTTACCAACTTCTCATCATTCTTTTACAGCACAGGCAAGATTTTACATTTTATTTTTGAAAAACAGGACCTAATAAAACTGTTTTACTTATCCAAAAATCAATCCAGAAGCCAGGTATGTAAATTTTGATGTTCAAATTTGAAGACTATTATACCTGGTCCTTCATTACGGCAGGAGAGCTCCATGAAATCCTCCTGTGGCTGGAACTTTTTCTCACCACAGATTTGAAAGATGTGATATGTCACTGTAAGGAAAGGGGCACAGTTAATGTTCATTACTCTTTTGATAAAAAATAAATTTTATCGTTTTTGTACTTATAACAAAAGTGCCAATCATTATCATAATATTTTCTTACTATTACATTTCCTTTTGCGTGGATTTACTGAGATTTATTTACTCAAAGAAAGAAGAGGGAATTCACATTTCATGGTTTTCCTGATTTGTGAGGATGAATTTACTTTATTTTCAGGCCCAAAGGCCCAAAGAAAACAAATGTATTTGTACTCTCTCTTATGCCAAGTCTAGCTCTTTCTACTCTGCCTTCCAAAAAGTGATTTGTCATGTCTCTCTGGCTAGGACCTGTGAAAGATGACATGAGTGGAGCCATATCAAAACAGAGCCAGAGCAGACATTTTAGAGGGATTGCCTTGAACGTTTTGTTTTCTTTATCTTCCAAACTGGACCAAACCACCAAGATTCCGAGAAGCCAGTGAGGACAAAAATATCATGTTTGTAATTATTGATGAAGCCGGACTTTTCTGATGACTGAATAGCTAACTCAACTAATGAAGTACAAGTCTAGCCTTATCTCATCTAGCACCAATGAACTCTTCTTTAATACAACTTACCTCATCTTCCTCCCTTTTTCCCCCATAAAAACCCTGAACCCTTCTTCTGTTATTGGGACACTATTTGGGTTTATACCTGAATCTGTCCTCCTTGGATTGCAATTCTTTGATCTCAAATAAACCCTTTGCCTCTTAAACTGATTTCTATTTTTTTTTAAAGATTTTATTATTTTTCCTTTTTCTCCCCAAAGCCCCCCAGTGCATAGTTGTCTATTCTTCGCTGTGGGTCCCTCTAGCTGTGGCATGTGGGACGCTGCCTCAGCGCGGTTCAGTGAGCAGTGCCATGTCCGCGCCCAGGACTCGAACCAACGAAACACTGGGCCGCCTGCAGCGGAGCGCGCGAACTTAACCACTCGGCCACGGGGCCAGCCCCAAACTGATTTCTATTTTTGAAGGTTGACAGACCTCATAAAAAGGGTTACACATAATGTTAAGGACACAACAGGAGAGGACTCAAGGTCACAAAGGAGATGAAAAACGTCTGTCATGAAAGACATGTCAGAGATCACTGAAATTTGACAACAGTTTTGTACTAGTTGGGGTTTCTGGTTTGAGGAATAACCTGGAGATACATAGGGAAAAAGTGGAATAGAAATACCCTTTTTGGGAGAAGAGAATCCACAGCAGCAAGGAAAAATTTAATCCTAATATTCGCCAGGGAGATTGAATTTGACCTTGAGGACTCACCAACACATTTGGTGATAAAACAAGCACTGAGTAGTAGCATGGAGACCCCAGCAACAGTCCATAAGAACACTTGGGAAGAGAAGCACTCTTTCTCTGTGGAAAGAAAGACATAAACATGGCCAATCTTTCTTAAGCAAGATACATAAGAGATATGAAATTCTTATTCAAGCTCATTTCCTTCTATTTGCATTGTCTATATTAAGTAATTCTCAAACTTCAGCATGCATCAGAATCATTTAGAGGGCTTGTTAAAACACAGATTATGGGGCCTCACCCAGAGAGTTGGTATGAAACCAAGTTCCCAGTTGCTGCTGATCTGGGGACCACACTTTTAGAACCACTAGAGTAATCCGTTACTAATCTTATCACTCTGACTAATGAACTCAGACAGATACGCCATTTTCCCTTTCTAAGTCATCCAGTTAAAGAAATACTTTCATACTTTCTAAGATTTTGTTTCTCTTTCTGTTTCTCTTTCTCTCTCCTTTTCTCCCCTCACCATCTCTGTTTCTCTTGTCTCTCTCCTGCTCTCCTCCTTTCAGTGTCTCATTTTCCAAGCCCTTTGTAAATCAATTAGAAGAAACACTGACAATCACCTAGTAGCTTCTCTCCTCGTCCCTCCCCATACATGTGTAACAGACAAGGAAAGTGAGTCCCTAAGAAGTGAAGTGACTTGCCCAGGGGGGCACAGTGAACTACAGAAGGGCTAGAAACAGCACTCTGGTAGCTCTCCCTGAACTCCATCTCCAGTAATTTTTCCAGTATAACATATAGTCTTGTAACTGTTCTCTTTTAGTTTTCTTTCTTTCATTCCCTGCATCTCTTATTTTACTTTACTAGTTACTTCTCTATTGTCCTGTCCCTCAACATATTTATCATCCCTTTCCAAAAAAAATCTAAGAAAGAAAAGAGAGAGCTGCAAATTGTACCTGTGCATTGTGATGCAGATGATTTGGATGAATTCATTCTTTCTCTCTGTCTCTCTTCCTCTCTCTCTCTCTCTCTCTCTCTCTCTCCTTCTCTCCTCAATTTCTGAGTCCAGGAGCGTTTTGTTGGTAAGATTCAAGGAAAATGAATCTTGAGGGTTGAACACTTCATCTGTATTTTAGGAAGTTCAACCTTAAGACATAAAAATATTAACATTTTCTGTGGCTGTGTATTTGAGTCGCAATTTCCTTTCTTGCATAAGGAGGACAAGGGAGTTTACTGGGCAACAAAGCAGTCTCCACTCCAGGAAGCAATGAAATGGGGAAGTGATGAAATGTTAAGTATCAACAGAAATAGACTGACTGTGGGGAAATGCGATGGGCTTAAGACCTATTGTTTTATTTTGGTGGATAAAATGCCTCTTCTTTCTTCCAGACCTAAATCACCCCTCGATTTTTCCTCAACACTTCTGGAGCCCACCTCTGCACTCTCAGTTTCACTTTGGATCTTCACTACCATATATTCGTTAACTGAAAAGGAGACAAACTCCAAATTCTCCACGACACTTAGCACAGGGCTGGGTATATAGTGTGTGTATTTATACTTTAGCAACATGAATTTCTTTGCATCTTTTACGTTTTTTCTTCCTCCTTCATTTGCAGCTCTTGAACATTCTAGTATTGTGGAATGATATCCCTTTTATAAAAGTGCTGACTACTAGACTATTTTACAGGTCCACCTTAGTTGAACAGCCTCATGTAGTATGACTTTTAAAACTCAGCTCAATACCTTACATCATAATACAACTCCTGAAGCCTCAGAGGCTTCTATTGTTCTGAGTTATTTGGGCATTTTTGTTTTATATTGTAGTCTACATTAGGAGAAATGAATTTGAATTTCAGAAGAAGAAATTTCAATGAGGCGTTAGAATATAATGCTTCCCAATCAAAACTACGAGATATCACCTCATGCCTGTCAGAATGGCTATTATTGAAAAGCAAGAAATAACAAGAGTTGGCAAGGATGTGGAGAAAAGGAACCCTTGTAAACTGCTGGTAGGAATGTAAATTGGTGCAGACACCATGGAAAACAGTATGGAGATTTCTCAAAAAATTAAAAGTAAAACTACCATATGATCCACTATTCCATTTCTGGGTATTTATCCAGAGAACATGAAAACACTAATTTGAAAAGATAATATGCACCTGTCTGTTCATTTCAGCATTACTCACAATAGCCAAGACTTGGAAACAACCCAAGTGTCCAACAGTGGATGAATGGATAAAGAAAATGTGGTGTGTATATATATATATATATATATATATATATATATACACATACACACATACATGCACACACACACAATGGAATACTACTCAGCCATAAAAAGATGAAATCTTGCCATTTGTGACAACATGGATGGACCTCGAGTGTATTATGTGAAGTGAAATGTCAGACAGAGAAAATTACTGTATGACTTCAGTCATATGTAGAAGATAAACAAAAAAATAAATACATAAATACAGAGACCAGATTGGTGGTTACCAGAAGGGAAAGGGATGGGGAGTAGGTGAAAGGGGCACAAGTGTATGGTGATGAGTGGCAACTAGACTTTTGGTAGAGAACACAGTGCAGTCTATATAGAAGTTGAAATATAATGATGTACACCTGAAATTTACATAATGTTGTAAACCAACGTGACCTCAGTAAGAAAAACAACTTAAAAAGAAAGAATATAATGCTTCTTTGGAAGATTAGTTAGATATAGTAATGTTCCATCTCCTTCCTTAAAAATCCTTAAGAATAAGTTCAAACTGGTCTCAGTTGATTTAAAGTCACAAGTGTCAGGAGGCATTAGTAACATATGTATATGACCTGGTAATTCCCATACCCAATGACTCATAGACTTTCATGTGTTAGGAAATATTCATGTTCTCCAAGGGACTTTTCACTGTTTCAATATGTCAGTCAACTTCGTCTGCATTTTCCGTTTTACAGTTATATAGATTTATTAAAGAATGTCTAAAAATTATACATGTACATATTATAAAATATGCACATATTTAATATGCATATTACCAGCAAATTGCTTTTGGCCAGTAAAACAGAAATTATCTTGTGGAGAAATTATATGAATTATTAAATGATAAAGCATAATGACTACAGTCAATTATTTATTAATTATGACCAATCAAAATAATCAACATTAACAATAATACATACATAATTATAAATAATTATACATATGCAATTAGTGAGATATTAATAATTAGTAAATTAATACTATTTACCAGCCAAAAAATATATATTGTTTTATCCTTTATATCACTTTTTCCCAAATTATAAAAGTAATATTTTTATGGTTAATGGTAGGAGAAGAATATGACAATTAATAAACCTCCCGTCTATCCTCAGTGCACTCTTCTTGAGTCAACCACACTTAATGATTCCTTATATATAATTTGAGACATTTTTAAACTTATATAAGTGCAGCTTGTATAATATATTGTTTATTCATTTTTATGTAAATAACATTACATCATTTATACTTTTATGTTTTGAAAATTACCTTACATCACACATTAAACACATTAAATTACACCAATGTGTTTGGACATCTATCTCCTTAATTCTTTTCTTTTTATGCTTATCCTAGCATTTCTAGTCTTCTTTTTATTGAGATAACATTGGTTTATAATACTATATAAATTTCAAGTATACATCATTTTATTTTGATTTCTGTGTAGACTATATGATATGCATGACGCAAAGACTAATTAACATCCATCACCATACAAGTGTGCCCTTTTATTCCTTTCACTCTCCCTCCTTCCCCTCTGGTAACCACCAATCTAATCTCTATATCAATGTGTGTGTTTGTTGTTGTTTTTATCTTCCACTTATAAGTGAACTAATATGGTATTTGGCTTTGTCTGTCTGACTTATTTTGCTTAGCTTAATACCATCAAGATCCATCCATGTTGTCACAAATGGCAAAATTTCATCTTTTTTTATGGCTAGGCAGTATTACATTGTATATATATACAACATCCTCTTTATCCATTCATCCGTGGATGTGCACTTAGATTGTTTCCAAGTCTTGCCTATTGGTGAAAAATGCTGCAGTGAACATGAAGCAAATATCTTTTGATGTGGTGTTTTCATGTTCTTTAAATAAATACCTGGCAGTGGAATAGCTGGATCATATGGTAGTTCTAGTCTTAACTTTTTGAGGAATCTCCATACTAGTTTCCATAGTGGCTGTACGAGTTCGCTTTCCCACCAGCAGTGTATGAGTCTTCCCTTTTCTCCACATCCTCTCCAACATTTGTTGTTTTTTTGTCTTGGTAATTATAGCCATTCTGACGTGCATGAGGTGCTATCTCATTGTAGTTTTGATTTGCATTTCCCTGATAATTACTGATGTTGAACATCTTTTCATGTGCCTGTTGGCCATCTGTATCTCTTCTTGGAAAAACGTCTGTTCAGATCCTTTGCCCAGGATCTGGCAATTTTTAAATTGGATTTTGTTGTTGTTGTTGAGTTGTACAAGTTCTTTATATATTTTGGAGATTAACCCCTTGTCAGATATACGATTTGAAAATATTTTCTCCAAGTTGGTGGGTTGTCTTTTTGTTCATTGATTGTTTCCTTGGCTGTGCAGAAGATTTTTAGTTTGATGTAGTCCCATTTGTTTATTTTTTCTTTTGTTTCACTTGCCTGGTGGGACATGGTATTCAAAAAGACTGGTAAGACCAATGTCGAAGAGCATACTGCCTATGTTTTCTTCTAGAAGTTTTATGGTTTTAGGTCTTATATTCAAGTCTTTAATCCATTTTGAGTTAGCTTTTGTGTGTGGTGTAAGATAATGGTCTACTTTCATTCTTTTGCATGTGGCTGTCCAGTTTTCCCAAAACCATTTATTGAAGAGATTTTCTTTTCTCCATTGTATGTTCTTGGTCTTCTCGTCGAAAATGAGCTGTCCACACATGTGTATGTTTATTTCTGGACTCTGGATTCTGTTCCATTGGTCTGGTTTTTTTGTGCCAATATGATGCTGTTTTGATTACTGTAGCTATGAAGTATATTTTGAAATAAGGGAGTGCAATAGCTCCAGCTTTGTTCTTTTATCTCAGGATTGGCTATTCGGGGTCTTTTGTTGCTCCTTAAAAGTTTTCATATTCTTTGTTCTATTGCCATGGAAAATGTCCTTGGGACTTTGATAGAGATTGCAATGAATCTGTGGATTGCTTTAGAAAGTATGGACATTTAAAATATGTTAATTCTTCCAATCCACGTGCATGGAATCTTTCCATTTCTTTGTGTTTTCTTCAATTTCTTTAGACAGTGTTTTATAATTTTCAGTGTAAAGGCCTTTCACATCTTTGATTAAATTAAATCCTATGTATTTTATTCTTTTTGTTGCAATCATAAATAGGATTCTATTCTTGATTTCTCTTTTTGCTATTTTGCAATTAGTGTACAGAAACACAGCTGATTTTCGTATCCTGCAACTTTACTGCATTCATTTATTATTTCTAATAGTTTTTTGGTGGATTCTTTTGGGTTTCCTATATATAAAATCATGTCATCTAAAAATGGCGACAGTTTCACTCTTTCTTTCTAATTTGGATCCCTTTTATTTCTTTTTCTTGCCTTATTGCTCTGGCTAGGACGTCCAACACTAGGTTAAATAAGAGTGGCAAAAGTAGTCATCCTTGTCTTGTTTCTGTTCTTAGAGGGATAGCTTTCAGTTTCTCACCATTGAGTATGATGTTAACTGTGGGTTTGTCATATATGGCCTTTATTGTGTTGAGGTATTTTCTTTCTATACTCATTTTATTCAGAGTTTTTATCAAATGCATGCTGTATCTTGTTGAATGCTTTCTCTGCATCAGTTGAGATGATCATGTGATTTTTATTCTTCATTTTGTTAATATGATATATCACGTTGATTGATTACAGATATTGAACTGTCCCTGCATCCTGGAATAAATCCCACTTGATCACAGCATATGATCTTTTTAATGTATTGTTGTATTCAATTTGCTAGTATTTTGTTGAGAACTTTTGTATCAATTTTCATCAGTGATATTGCCATGTGATTTTCTTTTTCTGTGCTGTTCTTGTCTGATTTTGGAATCAGGATAACGTTGACTTTGTTGAATGAGTTAGGAAGCATCCCCTCCTCTTCAATTTTTTTGGAAGAGTTTGAGAAGGATAGGTATTAAACCTTCTTTAAATGGCAGAATTCACTGGGGAAGCCACCTGGTCCTGGACTTTCGTCTTTTGAGATGTTTGTGATTACTGTTTCAATCTCCTTACTAGTGATCAAGCTATTCAGATTGTTTATTTCTTCTTGGTTCAGTTTTGGAAGGTTGTATGAGTCTCAGAATTTATCCATTTCTTCTACATTATCCTGTTTGTTGGTACAGTTTTTCATAGTATTCTCCCATAATTCTTTGTATTTCTGTGGTGCCTGTTGTAATTTCTCCTCTTTTGTTTCTGATTTTATTTATTTCAGCCATCTCTCTTTTTTCTTGGTGAGTCTAGCCAAAGTTTTCTCAATTTTGTTTATCTTTTCAAAGAACCAGCAGTTTCACCAATTTTTAAAATTTTTTGTCTCTATTTAATTTATTTCCGCTCTGATTTTTATTATTTCCTTCCTTCTACTAATTTTGGGCTTTGTTTATTCTTCATTGTTTAGTGAACTTAGGTGTATTGTCAGATTGTTTAGGTGAGATTTTTCTTGTTTCTGGGGGTAGGCCTGTATTGCTATAAACTTCCCTCTTGTAATACTTTTGCTGTATCTCACAAATTTTGGTATGTTGTATTTTTATTTTCATTTGTCACCAGGTATGTTTTGATTTCTCCTTTGATTTCTACATTGGCCCAATAGTTGTTCAGTGGCATTTTGTTTAATTTCCACATATTTGCGGCTTTTCCAGTTTTCTTATTGTAGTTCATTTTTAGTTTCATACCACTGTGGTCAGAAAAGATGATTGGTATTATTTCAGTCTTCTTAAATTTATTGAGACTTGTTTTGTAGCCCAATATGTGATTTATCATGGAGAATGTTCCACAGGCATTCAAAAAGAAAGTGCATTCTGCAGTTTTTGGATGGAATGTTCTGTACATGTCTACTAAGTTCACCTGGTGTAATATGTCATCTAAGGCCAATTGTTTCCATGGACTTGCTTGTGGGTGGGGCTAGTCCACGGGATAGGCTACCTGACCTGGCTGAACTCAACTACCTCAGGTGCTCTTGTGGGTGGGGCAATCTCCTATGCTAAAAGGCTAGAGGAAGGAATCCAATGGTGTGCCAGTGTCTGTGTCAGCACTGCTGAATTAGGTCACAATAATGGCTGCTGCCAGTGTCACAGTCCCTGGGGATGTGGGCCCAGCTACCTCCTGCCTCTCCAAGATGTGCTTCAAGCTTAGTAAGTGAGTCTCCTTTACCAATAGGCTATGCAGTTTCCTTTCTGGTGTTTTTGTGCTAGTATCTGGAACAGGTCAATCTGTGCGTAGGCCCTTTAAAAGCAGGTTTCTCTTTCTCTGACATTTGATAGTTTTTCTGGGCATATTCCCAATTGGTTTTCAAAGCCAACAAAGCCAGGTATTAAGGGATCTCTTCTTGGTTGTGCTAAATCTAAAGGCTATGATGCTTATAGTGGCATAGATTCCATGCTCAGATCCCCTCCTCCTTTGGGAAAAGATCCATTCCTTTGAGATAATTCCTCACCATGAAGTACCATGGCTAGGGTGTGGTTTTTTTCCTCAGTGGAGCTGTATTTCTGTCTCTTCCACCCATGTCTGTATTTTCCTTTGTTGTGGGGCTTCTTTTTTTCCCTAAAGATTGACACCTGAGCTAACAACTGTTCCCAATATCCCTTCCCCCCGACCTCCTTATTCTCCCTAAAGCCCCCCCCCCCCCCGGTACATAGTTATATATTCTAGTTGTGAGCGCCTCTGGTTGTGCTATGTGGGACACCACCCCAGCATGGCCCAATGAGTGGTGCCATGTCTATGCCCAGGATCCAAACCAGCAAAACCCTGGGCCACTGAAGTGGAGTGTGCAAACTTAGCCACTCAGTCGCAGGGCAGGCCCTGTGGGGTTTCTTTTTATCCAGTCTCCAGATATCTCTCAGGGGAAATTGTTCCAGGGGTAGTTGTAGATTTGTTGCATCCATGGGAGGAGGTGAGTTTAGAGTCCTATGCCACCATCTTCCAAACCCCCTATCTTCTTAATTGTATTGTTTAAAATTTTCCATAATTTATAGACCAGGCACTTCTGAAGGGCATTTAAATCGTTTCTAGTTTTTCATTCCTCTAACAAATGAAGCCATACCTTTATCCATATTTGTAGGTGCACGCTTTTTGGCTCAATGATACACGGCCAATCGTTAGGAAATCAATATTTGGCTGGAGCCTTCATCGCAGAATGACATTGTGGGATACAAAAATAAATCTAGAATTTTGTCTGAAGGCAATTTTTATTGCAATTTAATATTGAGTCCTTATTAGGCAAATGTAACACAATGACGTTACAGTATAGGAACAGTAACTGCTCAGCAGTGCAGCTGGCACATTATTCTTGTGATCACTATCCTGCAATTTGACATATGAGACAACCACTTCTTTTTCATTGTGGAAAAGTAGAGAATAAGATATTTCTGGATACTTTACTTTTCTTTAATCCCTTCTTATTCATACTCTTCAACAACAACAAAAAGTTCTCCCTGTAACAAATATGATTCTTAATGGATTTTGTTTAATAAGATTTTGGAATTTTTCTCCCTTATGCAATTTTGAAGTGGCAAAACTGGTATCCTGCTGGTCATTTGTCCCTATAAGATGTGAAAAATTCTCAAAAACACTTATAGCCTAAATGGAAATTAAATAACAAAACAATTTATTTCACTTTTAAAGATTATTATGTCTAAAAGAGGTATTCTGGAAAGATTAGAATTATGATATAATTAATTTCTACTATGCTTGTATTATTTCAAATTTTAAAATACATGTTAAGTATATTATTTAAATTTTTATGAATGATTTTATTAAAGCTATCCAGATATAGCACTCTCTTTTAATATTTGTATTTCCTATCAATTTCCTTATTTATTTTATAACTTAAAGAACTTTTTATTTTTTTCAGTTTTTGGTGAGGAAGATTGGCCTGAGCTAACATCTGTTGCCAATCTTCCTCTCTTTGCTTGAGGAAGGTTGTTGCTGAGCTAACACCTGTGCCAGTCTTCATCTATTTTTTTATGTGGGATGCCATCACAGAATGGCTTGATAAGCAGTGTGTAGGTTTGTACCCAGGGCCCAAACCAGTGGACCCTGGGCTGCCATAGTGGAGCGCTTGAACTTAACCACTATGCCACTGGGCCAACCCCATGAAATTTGTAAAATAACTACTATTTAATATTGCTTAAATAATTTTTAAAGGAAGTTCTTTTTTTGTTTTTGTTTTTTTTTTTAAAGATTTGCACCTGAGGTAACAACTGTTGCCAATCTTCATTTTTTTTTCTTTTTTCTTTCTGATTTTTCTCCACAAATCCCCCCAGTACATAGTTGTATATTTTAGCTGTGGGTCCTTCTAGTTGTGGTGCGTGGGACGTCACCTCAGCGTGGCCTGACAAGTGGTGCACGTCCGCACCCAGGATCCAAACCAGCGAAACCCCAGGCTGCCGCAGTGGAGTGTGCAAACTTAACCACTCGGCCATGGGTCTGGCCCCAGGAAGTTCTTGATATTTGACTTTGTATACAAATTTAACAGCTTTTTCAAAACCATTATTGTAGCATTTTATTTTTTTTTAAATTAAGGTAATGGCTTATAATATTATATAAATTTCAGGTGTACATCATTATATTTTGATTCCTGTGTAGATTACATCATGTTCACCACTCAAAGACTGATTACCATCCATCACCATACACATGTACCCTATCACCCATTGCATCCTCCTCCCTCCCTGCTTCCCCTCTGGTATCCCCTCTGGTACCACCAGTCTAATCTCTGTATCTATGTGCTTATTTGTTGTTTTTATCTTCTATTTATGCATGAGATCATACGGTATTTGACTTTCTCTGACTTACTTCTCTCAGCATAATACTTTCAATGTCCATCCATCTTTTCACAAATAGTGAGATTTTATCTTTTATTATGGCTGAGTAGTAATCTATTGTGTATATATGCCACATCTTCTTTACCCATTCATCCCTTGACGGGTAATTAGGTTGTTTCCAAATCTTGGCTATTGTAAATAATGCCACAGTGAGCATAGGGGTGTATATATCTTTACACATTCATATTTTCACATTTTTTGCATAAATACCTGGTAGTGGAGTAGCTGGATCATATGGTAGTTTTATTCTTAATTTTTTGAGGAATCTCCATACTGTTTTCCATGGTGACTGCACCAGTTTGCACTGCCACCAGCAGTGAACAAGGGTTCCCTTCTCTCCACACCCTCTCCAACATTTGTTGTTTCCTGTCTTGTTAATTATAGCCATTCTGGCCGGAGTGAGGTGATACCTCATTGTAGTTTTGATTTGCATTTCCCTGATAGCTAATGATCTTGAGCATCTTTTCATATGCCTGTTGGTCATCTGTATATCTTCTTTGGAGAAATCTCTGTTCAGATCTTTTGCCCATTTTCTAATTGGATTGTTGGTTTTTTTGTTGTGGAGCTGTATGAGTTCTTTGTCTATTTTGGATATTAACCCCTTAGCTGATATGTGGTTTGCCAATATCTTCTCCCAATTGTTAGGTTGTCTTTTCGTTTTGTTGATGGTTTCTTTTGCTGTGCAGAAGCTTTTTAGTTTGATGTAGTCCCATTTGTTCACTTTTTCTTTTGTTTCCCTTGCCCGGTCAGACATGGGACTTGAAAATATGCTGCTCAGACCAATGTCATAGAGCGTACTGCCTATGTTTTCTTCTAGAAGTCTCATGGTTTCGGGTCTTACATTCAAGTCTTTAATCCATTTTGAGTTGATTTTTGTGCATGGTGTAAGGGAATGGTCTACTTTCATTCTTTTGCATGTGGCTGTCCAGTTTTCCCAACACCATTTATTGAAGAGACTCGCCTTTCTCCACCGTATGCTCTTGGCTCCTTTGTCGAATATTAGCTGTCCATAAACGTGTGGGTTTACTTCTGGGCTCTCAGTTTTGTTCCATTGATCTGTGTGTCTGTTTTTGTGCCGGTACCATGCTGTTTTGGTTACTATGGCTTTGTAGTATAATTTGAAATTGGGGCTTGTGACACCTCCAGATTTGTTCCTTTTTCTCAGGAATCCTTTGGCTATTCAGGGTCTTTTGTTGTTCCATATAAATTTTAGGATTCTTTGTTCTATTTCTGTAAAAAGTGTTGTTGGAACTTTGATATGGATGGCGTTGAATCTGTAGATTGCTTTAGGAAGTGTGGACATTTTAACAATGTTAATTCTTCCAATCCAAGAGTACGGGATATCTTGGCATTTCTTTGTGTCTTCTTCAATTTCTTTCAACAATGTTTTATAGTGTTCGGTGTACAGATCTTTCACCTCCTTCGTTAAGTTTATTCCTAGGTATGTTATTCTTTTTGTTGCAATTGTAAATGGGATTGTATTCTTAATTTCTCTTTCTGCTACTTCGTTGTTAGTGTATAGAAACGCAACGGATTTTTGTACATTGATTTTGTATCCTGCAACTTGACTGTATTCCTTCATTGTTTCTAAAAGTTTTTTAGTGGACTCTTTAGGGTTTTCTAGATATAAAATCATGTCATCTGCAAAGAGTGACAGTTTCACTTCTTCTTTTCAAATGTGGATCCCTTTTATTTCTTTTTCTTGCCTGATTGCTCTGGCTAGGACTTCCAATACTATGTTAAATAAGAGTGGTGACAGTGGGCATCCTTGTCTGGTTCCTGTTCTTACAGGGATAGCTTTCAGTTTTTCTCCATTGAGAATGTTATTTTCTGTGAGTTTGTCATATATGGCCTTTATGATGTTGAGGTATTTTCTTTCCATGTCCATTTTATTTAGAGTTTTTATCATAAATGGATGCTGTATCTTATTAAATGCTTTCTCTGCATCTATTGAGATAATCATGTGATTTTTATTCTTCATTTTGTTAATGTGGTGTACCACGTTGATAGATTTGTGGATGTTGAACCATCCCTGCATTCCAGGAATGAAACCCACTTGATCATGATGTATGATCTTTTTAATGTATTGTTGTATTCGATTTGCTAGTATTTTGTTGAGGATTTTTGCATTGATGTTCATCAGAGATATTAGCCTATAATTTTTTTGTGTGTTGTCCTTGTCTGGTTTTGGTATCAGGATAATGTTTGCTTCATAGAAGGAGTTAGGAAGCCTCTCCTCTTCTTCAATCTTTTGGAAGAGTTTGAGAAGGATAAGTATTAAGTCTTCTTTGAATGTTTGGTAGAATTCACCAGGGAAGCCATCTGGTCCAGGACTTTTATTTTTTGGGAGGTTTTTAATTGCTGTTTCAATCTCCTTACTGGTGATCGGTCTATTCAAATTTTCTACTTCTTCTTGGTCCAGTTTTGGAAGGTTGTATGTTTCTAAGAATTTATCCATTTCTTCTAGATTATCCAATTTGTTGGTGTATAGCTTTTCATAGTATTCTCTTATTATCTTTTGCATTTCTGAGGTGTCGGTTGTAATCTCTCCTCTTTCGTTTCTGATTTTATTTATTTGAGCCTTCTCTCTTCTTTTCTTGGTGAGTCTAGCTAAGGGTTTGTCAATTTTGTTTATCTTTTCAAAGAACCAGCTCTTGGCTTCATTAATTTTTTCTATTTTTTTTAAGTCTCTATTTCATTTATTTCTGCTCTGATTTTTATTATTTCCTTCCTTCAGCTGATTTTGGGCTTTGTTTGTTGTTCTTTTTCCAGTACCTTTAGGTGCACTTTTAGATTGTCTGTTTGGGATTTTTCTTCTTTGTTGAGGTAGGCCTGAATTGCTATAAACTTCCCTCGTAGAACCACTTTTGCTGTATCCCACACATTTTGGCATGTCATGTTTTCATTTTCATTTGTCTTCAGGAATTTTTTTATTTCTTCTTTGATTTCTTCCTTGCCCTAATCATTGTTCAGTAGCATTTTGTTCAATCTCCACATTTTTGTGGCTTTTCTGGTTTTCTTTCTGTAGTTGATTTCCAGTTTCATACCTTTGTGGTCAGAAAAGATGCATGGTATTATTTCGATCTTCTTAAATTTATTGAGACTTGTTTTGTGGCCTAATATGTGATCATTCCTGGAGAATGTTCCATGGGCATTTGAAAAGAATGTGTATTCTGGGGTTTTTGGATGGAATGTTCTGTATATATCTACTAAGTCCACCTGGTCTAATGTGTCCTTTAAGGCTAATGTTTCCTTGTTGATCTTCTGTTTGGATGATCTATCCATTGGTGTAAGTGGAGTGTTAAAGTCCCCTACTATTATTGTGTTACTGTCTATTTCTCCTCTTATGTCTGTTAATAATTGCTTTATATATTTAGGTGCTCCTATGTTGCGTGTGTAGATATTTACAAGTTTTATATTTTCTTTTTGGATTGTTCCCTTTATCATTATGTAGTGCCCGTCTTTGTCTCTTATTACAGTTTTTGATTTAAAGTCTATTTTGTCTGATACAAGTATTGCTACCCCCACTTTCTTTTCTTTGCCATTTGCATGGAATATCTTTTTCCATCCTTTCACTTTCAGTTTGTGAGTGTCTGTAGGTCTGAAGCGTGTCTCTTGTATGCAGCATATACATGGATCTTGTTTTTTATCCAGTTGGCCACCCTATGGCATTTGATGGGAGCATTTAATCCATTGACATTTAAAGTAACTTGATAAATATGTATTTATTGCCATTTTGTCACTTTTTCCTTTTTTTGGGTGTTTTAGTAGTTCTTCTCAGTTCCTTTCTTTTTCTCTTTCTCTCTTCACTTGTGGTTTGATGGCTATCTTTAGTAATATGTTTGATTTCTTTTGTGTTACTTTTTTTCCTGCTAGTTATAGGTTTGTGGTTTGTGGTTACCATGAGGATCCTATTTAATATACTATGCATATAACAGTCTATATTGAGTAGATAGACTCTTTAGCTTGACCTCTTTCTAAAAGCTCTACTTTTTCACTCCCCTCCTCCCACACTATATGTTTTTCACATCATATATAGTCTTTTGTTTAGTGTGTGTATATCCACTACCCTCTTATCATTTAAATAGGTAACTTTAGTACATTTGTCTTTTAACCTTCATATTACCTTCACAGGTAGTTGATCTGCTGCCTTTACTATACTTTTACCTTACAAGTGATTTTATTGCCTGTTTTTTCTTGTTGTTGTCTTGTTTTATTTTTTTTGATAATTTCTTTCTTTTGTCTCTATTTGTGGTAATTACTTTCCCACTTAAATAAGTCCCTTCAGCATTTCTTGTAGAACTGGTTTCTTAGTGATAAACTCCTTTAATTTTTGCTTGTCTGGGAAGTTCTTGATCACTCCTTCCATTCTGAATGACAGCCTTGATGGATAGAGTATTCTTGGTTGTAGGTTTTTTCCTTTTAGCACTTCAAATATGTCATGCCATTCTCTTCTCACCTGTAGGGTCTCAGCTGAGAAGTCTGCTGAGAGCCTGATGGGCTTCCGTTTATATGTCACTTGTGGCCTTTCGCTTGCTGCTTTTAGGATTCTCTCTTTGTCTCTAATTTTAGACATTTTGATTATAATATGTCTTGGTGTGGGCCTCTTTGGGCTTATCTTGTTTGGAGCTCTCTGTGCTTCCTGAACTTGGATGTCTGTTTCCTTCCTCAGGTGAGGAAAATTTTCCTCTATTATTTCGACATATAAATTTTCTGCCCCTTTGTCTCTCTCTTCTCCTTCTGGGACCCCTATAATCCAAATGTTAGCACGCTTGATATTGTTCCAGAGTTCCCTTACACTGTTCTCATTCTGTCTAATTCTTTTTTCTCTTTTCTGTTCTGCGTGGGTGATTTCCTCTAATCTTTCTTCTAGCTCGCTGATCCGTTATTCTGCTTCCTCTACTCTGCTATTGAGTCTCTCTAGTGAATTTCTCATTTCAAGTATTGTATTCTTCATTTCTGATTGGTTCTTTTTTATATCTTCCAATTCTTTGCTGATGTGCTTACTGTGTTCATCCATTCTTATCTGCATATCTGTGAGCATCCTCATTATATATTTTTTGAATTCCTTGTCAAGGAGGTCGCTAGTTTCTGTTTCATTTAGTTCTTTTTCTGGTGTTTTGTAGTGTTCCCTTGCTTGGAAAGTATTCCTTTGCCTCCTCATTATGCCTCTTTCTCTGTGCTATTTTCTTTGTACTAGGTGAGTTGGCTATGCCTCCTGATCTTGGAGAAGTGGCCTTATGTATGAGATGCCTTATGAAGCCCAACAGTGTGCTTCCCTCTCGTCACCAGACCATAAGAACCAGGAGTGACCCCTTTGTGGGCTACTTGTGTTCTTCTGCTGTGGCAGGGTTACTCCCACTGCAGGTACCCAGGGAGTCTGACCTTTCCTTCCCTGGCCAGCTGTTTGTAAATCCGGTTTGGAGGGGCCTCAGCACTGTTGGCTACAAAGTCTATTAGCACACTCTTATTGCAATTGTCCTCTTAATTTGGTTGGTACCCATTGTAACTGGTTGCTAGGCTCAGGGGCATACAGTTGTGATAGGCCTGAGGCCAACAAGGCTGATGTCAGTTCTCTTAGGAGTGCAGCTGAGTGGGGCTAGCCCTTGGCATGGAGGCAGTCAGTTGTTTCAGGCTTTGGAAGGTGAGGCTGATCCTTTTTATGGCTATTTGTAAAGCACAAGTCTTTTGCCACTGATAAGCCTCATCCCCCTCTGGACCACATACACTGTCAACACAGTCCTGGTCCGTGCACACTTCTCAACCCCCTGGAGCGTACTCCACTGCCACATTGCAGAGGCCCCCACCTCTGCCCCAATGCCCCCCATAGTTCACCTGGTCCTCACACAAGCCCTGCCCCACAGAGGCAGACACCATTGCCTGCCTATAGAGGATCAAGGCACTCAGTCAATGCAGGCTGAAAAGTAGCCTGAGGGCTAGCTGTTAGGTGGGGCCAGTCCCTGGGCAGGTTGCCTGCCCTGGCTGAACTGGATTAAATCTGTGCTCTAGTGGGTGTAGCAGACCCCTGGGCTGACAGCCCAAGGGATGCACCTCAATGGCCCCCATTGGTGTCTGTATGTGCACGCCTGGACCACCTCAGAACAATGGCCCCCACCAATTTCTCAGTCTCAGGAGAGGACCCTCCTCTCACCAAGATGCCCCCAGAGCCCACCAGGTGAGTCTTGTTTCACCAAAGGACAGTCAGCCTTCTCTCTGGTGATTTTAGGTTGCTGCAATGAGTGAGTTTGTGCATGGGCCCTTTAAGACCTGGATCTTTTCGGCTTTTGGCCGATAGCTTTTCTGGGGTGTCCCTGCTGCAGTTAATAGCCAGCAAAGCCAGATAGTAAGACCCCCATCTCAGTTGGACTGAGTCTGAAGGATGGTTATAGCAGTCTTACCCCTGCTCCGGATCTCACTCCTCCAGGGAGGGCTGCGGACATTAGGTTGGCTTCTGCCTGGCCAGCTGAGAAACTCCGCTGCTCCCAAAGGTGGCTTTTTTCCTCTCCGGCCAGAGTTACTGCCTCTTTTGCTTTCATCAGGACTGTCCCTTGTCGTGGGGGTTCTTTTTATCCAGTTTTCAGTTTTCAGTCCAGGGTGATTCTTCTCAAAATTGTTGTAAGCTGGTTGTGTTCTTGGGCGGAGGAGAGTTCAACGTCTGCTCACAGCACTGTCTTGACAAGAACCTGGGGTTTTCTATATATAAGATCATGTCGTCTGCAAACAACGAGAGTTTCACTTCTTCCCTCCCTATTTGGATTCCTTTTATTCCTTTTTCTTGCCTGATTGCTCTGGCCAGGACCTCCAGTACTATGTTAAATAAGAGTGGTGATAGAGGACATCCTTGTCTTGTGCCTGTTTTCAGCAGGATGGCAATCAGCTTTTGCCCATTGAGTATGATGTTGGCTATGGGTTTGTCATATATGGCCTTTATTATGTTGATGTACTTTCCTTCTATGCCCATTTTGTTCAGAGTTTTCATCATAAATGGCTGTTGGATCTTGTCAAATGCCTTCTCTGCATCTATTGAGATGATCATGTGGTTTTTATTCCTCAGTTTGTTGATGTGGTGTATCACGTTGATTGATTTGCGGATGTTGAACCATCCCTGTGTCCCTGGTATGAATCCCACCTGATCATGATGTATGATCCTTTTGATGAATTGCTGAATTCTGGTTGCCAAAATTTTGTTTAGAATTTTTGCATCTATGTTGATCAGTGATATTGGCCTGTAGTTCTCTTTTTTCGTGGTGTCCTTGTCAGGTTTTGGTTTCAGCGTGATGTTGGCCTCATAAAATGTGTTAGGAAGTGTTCCATTCTCCCTAATTTTTTGGAATAGCTTGAAAAGGATAGGTATTAAATCCTCTCTGAAAGTTTGGTAGAATCCCCCAGGAAAGCCATCTGGTCCTGGGGTTTTATTCTTTGGGATGTTTTTGATTGCTGTTTCAATCTTTTTCCTTGTGATTGGTCTGTTCAAATCGTCTGCCTCTTCTTGAGGGAGCTTTGGGAAATTGTAGGAGTCCAAGAATTTATCCATTTCCTCTAGGTTATCCATTCTGTTGGCATATAGTTTTTCGTAGTATTCTCTTATAATCTGTTGTATTTCTGCAGAGTCTGTTGTTATTTCTCCTCTTTCATTTCTGATTTTGTTTATTTGAGCTTTCTCCCTTCTTTTCTTTGTAAGTCTGGCTAGGGGTTTGTCAGTTTTATTTATCTTCTCAAAAAAACCAGTTCTTTGTTTCATTGATCCTTTCTACTGCCTTTTTTATTTCAATAGTATTTATTTCTGCTCTGATTTTTATTATTTCTCTCCTTCTGCTGACTTTGGGCTTTATTTGTTCTTTTTTCTCTAGTTCAGTTAGGTGTAGTTTAAGATTGCTTATTTGGGATTTTTCTTGTTTGTTAAGATGTGCCTGTATTGCGATGAATTTTCCTCTTAATACAGCTTTTGCTGTATCCCATATGAGTTGGTATGGCATGCTATCATTTTCATTTGTTTCCAGGTATTTTTTGATTCCTTCTTTAATTTCTTCAATGATCCATTGCTTGTTCAGTAGTGTGTTGTTTAGTCTCCACATCTTTGTGCCTTTCTCTGCTTTTTTCTTGTAATTAATTTCTAGCCTTATAGCATTATGATCGGAGAAGATGCTTGTTATTATTTCAATTTTTTTAAATTTGTAGAGGCTTGCCTTGTTTCCCAACATATGGTCTATCCTTGAGAATGTTCCATGTGCACTTGAGAAGAATGTGTATTCAGCTCTTTTAGGGTGAAGTGATCTATATATGTCTATTAAGTCCAATTGTTTTAGTTTTTCATTTAGCTCCACTATTTCCTTGTTGATTTTCTGTCTGGATGATCTGTCCATTGATCTGAGTGGGGTGTTGAGGTCCCCTACTGTTATTGTGTTGTTTTTAACATCTTCCCTTAGGTCTGTTAATAGTTGCTTTATGAATCTTGGTGCTCCTGTGTTGGGTGCATAGATATTTATAAGCGTTATTTCTTCTTGATGAAGTGTCCCTTTGATCATTATATATTGTCCCTATGTGTCTTTCTTTACCTGTCTTATTTTGAAATCCACTTTGTCTGATATAAGAATTGCAACACCTGCCCTTTTTTTCTTGCTATTAGCTTGAAGTATTGTCCTCCACCCCTTCACCCTGAGCCTGTGTTTGTCCTTGGGGCTGAGGTCTGTTTCTTGGAGGCAACAAATTGTTGGATCTTGTTCTTTCATCCATTTTGCCACTCTGTGTCTTTTTATTGGAGAGTTCAATCCGTTTACATTGAGAGTGATTATTGATGCATGTGGACTTAATGCTGTCAATCTGTCACTCATTATCTTGTTTTCCTGTGTGTCTTTTCTTGTGTCCTTTAGCCTATGCATTTAATACTGCAATTTCTTATGCTGGGTTTCTTAGATTTTTCCTTATTTATGATTTGTGACTCTGTTCTGTATTTTATTTTAGTGTCTACCCTGAAGTTTGTATTTAGAATTTCATGTATAATATAGTCTATTCTCTGGTGGTCTCTTACTTACTTGGCCTAGACTGATTTAGTCCCTTTGCTCTTCCCCTCCTAAATAATTATTTTCATTTCTTATTCCAACTCATGTTATGAATTTGTAGTTAGAGTGATAAGATCGTCCTTGCTTTGGTAGTTTCCTTACCTTTACCTGAATGCTACAGTTGAATATTTGCTATCCTGTTCTGGTTCTATCCATTGGTCTCCCTAGTCTGTGGATTGTGACCCCTTTCTCCCTTTTTTCTTTTTTCAGGTATGAGAGGCTTCTTGAGGATTTCTTGTAGTGGAGGGCTTTTAGTTACAAATTCCCTTAACTTTTGTTTGTCTGGAAAAGATTTAATTTCTCCCTCATATCTGAAGGAAATTCTTGCTGGATAGAGTATTCTTGGCTGACGATTTTAATCTTTTAAAGCTTTGAATATATCACTCCATTCTCTCCTAGCTTGTAAGGTTTCTGTAGAGAAATATGCTGAAAGTCTGCTAGGGGCTCCTTTATAGGTTATTTTCTTCTTTTTTCTTACTTCCCTGAGTATTCTTTCTTTATCTTTCCTTCTTGCCAATTGTACTACTATGTGCCTTGCAGTAGGTCTTTTTACACTGACAAATCTAGGAGATCTGAAAGCTTCCTTTACACACATTTCTCCATCAATCCCTAGATTTGGGAATTTCTCTTCAATAATTTCGTTAAGCACACTTTCAGCTCCATTTTCCTTTTCCACGTTCTTGGGAATTCCTATGATCCTTAAGTTCTTACTCCTCATTGAATCCACTTTCTCTTGGAGATTTTCTTCATTTTTTTAAATTCTTAGTTCTCTTTCTTCCTCTGTCTGGAGCCATACAGCCTGTCTATCTTCAATTATGTTAATTTGCTCTTCTATGGTGGCTACACGGGCATTCAGGGAATTCATATTCTGTTTTATCTGGTCCATTGTGTTTTTCATCTCTAGTAATTCTGTTGGATTCTTCTTTATGATTTCAATCTCTTTTGTGAAGTAACTCCAGAATTCATTGGCTTGTTTCTCTATCTTTCTGTCTACCTCATTGAGTTTTTTGATTATAGCTGCTCTGAACTCATTATCACTTAGTTTACCTAATTCCAAGTCCTCAGGACTTAATTCGATGTTTTTATTGTTTTCCTTCTGGTCTGGGGCTTTTATAAATTGCTGGATGGTAGAGGAGCAGTTTTTTCACATGGTGGTAGAATTCGGTTGCAGTTACACCCTGTCGCCACTAGATGGGGGTCGAGAGCCATGTGTTCTGAGCTCTCCACCTTCGGGCAAGATGGCGCTCCCAGTGTGTTTTGCCGGGAGGGAGGGGCTGCTATTCTTGTGTGCTGATCTGGATTCAGATCAGTTCTGTTCTCTGATCTCCTGAGGCCCTGCGTTTATGGGGTCCCCGCGCATGGAAGCTTTCCCCCGTCAGCGGGTCTCCACTGAACCAGCGGCAGGAGTCCTGGATGATCCCCCAGTCGTGTGGCCCCTCCCCCGCTCCTTCCCGGACCCACGCAGCAGGGATCGCAGACTCTAGGGGGGGCAGTGACGTTCTCTCCTGCCCGTTCCAGTGCCTGCGAGGCCATCAGCAAGGTTTATGATCTCTGCCTTCTTGGTATGGTAGGTCTCAAACATGTTGGCATTAGATTTATTCTCTGAAATTCAGTTTTTCCAATCTTTTGTTGTATTTTGGAGGGGAGAGAATCCTGGGTCAGCTCACCCCGCCATTTTGCTCCACCCCTTCTCCGAGATTATGTTATTTTAACATGCTCTAAACTTCCTTCAGGATTTCACCTTTATATAGATTATTATCACTGGATTTAAAAAATTCGTTGTGCAGCTATGATTTCTAAATGAAAAGGGGAAAATTTATTAACAGAAGAAAAATTGGAAAATAATGCCTGGACTGATATGAAAAATGAACGAAGGTGAATAAATGATATGCTGATTTTCTATTTAACAATTTTAAGTATTATTTGTTATTTGACATTCTTACAAATGTAAAGCATGCTCTTTATAAAAAATTTTTAAAAATACATTAGAATTCAAAGAAGAATATAAGCAGCAGCCATGATAAACTGCTTAGTGGCATCTACTGGCAACATTTTAAAGTATACATTTCCATTTCCTTTCTATCCTTGTATGATTTTAAGCTACACATTTCTTTTTTCAGCTTTATTGAAGTATAATTGACAAATAAAATTATAAGATATTTAAAGTGTACATTGTGATGATTTGATATACATATACTTTGTGAAAGGATACTTCCCATCTAGTAGTTAACACATCTATCACACCACACACATATATCCACACATGGTTTTTTGAGAGGTGAGAACATTTAAGTTCTACTCTCCTAGAAAATTTCAATTATACAATGCAGTGTTGTCAACTATAGTCACCATATTACATATTAGATCCTCAGACCTTATTCACCTTATAGCTGCAAGTATAAATCCTTTTATCAACTTGTCCCTATTTCTCCCACCCCCACCCCTTGGAAATGAATTTTCTACTCTCTGTTTCTATGAGTTTGACTTTTTTTTCGAGATTCTATATACATGATACCATGCACTATTTGTCTTTGTCTGGCTTATTACACTTAGCATAATACCCTCAAGGTCCATCTATGTTGTCGCAAATGGCAATATTTTCTTCTATTCTATTGTGTGTGTGTGTGTATGTGTGTATGCCTGTGTGCATATATATATCACAGCTTCTTTTCTTAATCCGTTCATCAGTTGATGGACACTTAGGTTGCTTGCATATCCTGGCTATTACAAATAATGCCGTAATGAACATAGGAGTGCAGATATCTTTTCAAGATCTAGTTTTCATTTCTGTTGCATATATATACCCAGAAGCAGGATTGCTGTATCATATGGTAGTTCTATTTTTAATTTTTGAGGAACCTCCATACTGTTTTCCCTAGTGCTGCATCAATTTATATTCCAACCAACAGTGCAAATGAGTTCCCTTTTCTCCACACCCTGGCCATACTTTTTATCTTTTGTCTTTCCGGTGATAGTCATTCTAACAGAGGTGAGGTGTTATTTCATTGTGGCCTTGATTTGTATTTCCCTGATGATAATTATGTTGAGCACTTTTTTATGTACCTGTAGGCCATTTGTACGTCTTCTTTGGAAAAATGTCTATTCAGTTCCTCTGTCCATTTTTTATCAGATCTTTTTTAATTTTTGCTATTGACTTCTATGAATTTTTTTATATATTTTTGAGATTAACCACTTATCAGACAAATGAATTGGAAATATTTTCTTCCATTCCGTAGGTTGCCTTTTCATTTTGTTAATAGTTTGCCCTTCTGTGCAGAAGCTTTTTAGTTTGACGTAGTCTTTTTATTCAGTCAATTTCTCTACATGAATATATGTCTATGCCATAAAGCAAATTTCAATAAAGTGATTACATTGATTACATTGAATGTATAGCATTTCATTATATTAATAGAAAATTAACCAGTCTTTCATTTATGGACACACATTGTTTCTAACATTTCTGGTCTTTCAATAAAATACAGCTATTAGCATTCTCTAGGATAAAGTTTGCCCACAGCATGATTTTTTTAATGCTGAATCACTCTTTGCTTTTACTTCCCTATTTCTATTAGAATTTCTTTTAAAACATGATAAATATAATACATATATATATAATGAGGCTTAATAATGAAGCAAATATGAATAATCTTTTCCTCTTGCCCGTAGTCTTGCTACCTATGATCACCAGTGTAAATAATTTTCTATGCTCATATGAGTTAAATAAACATATTTGCACATCTGTACCAAACAGATGCTACTAAAAGGCTTGTTGTACATAATTCAATTAAATAGGGGCAATTTTAATTTTTGCAAATCTCTTAGAAGTATATCCAGTTATTGATTCATGTTTCCTCTGTGGTTTTTACCAAAGTAAATTAGTATCATACAACTGTAAGTAGCTGTCCCACTTTAGCCTAGGTCTGGACTTCTCACCAACTCTAGGAGGATAGTGGCAGAAATATCACTTCATTCACCTACCAACATCTTTGTGGGCTCTTCCTCACCATTGGGACAAGAAATCACCCAAAAGGCTCCATAATGTCAAATGCTTCAGACTCTGAACCACGTCCAGGTATTTTTTTTTAATGTAAATATTCTATACTATTTTAATGAAAATAAAATTTTAGTTATTTTAATCTATCATCACTGCTGATTGTGATTATAACACGGGCATAAATGTCTTATATTTTCTTTAATATTTCCCACATACCTAAAAGAGTGCCTTTAAATATAATTAACGGAAATAATTATCTATTTCCTGGCTAGATCCAAAGTGCAATCAATTTAAATAGTTTTAGGAGAACTGGATGGGCCATTGAGTAGAAATGTGATTTGGAGTGTTTTCGATTTTATTGTTACTGCATTTATATTTCTAGCGATCTTTGAAAAGAATCAACTTCTAATCTCATTTGCTTTACAAAGTTATAAATTAATTACATATTTGTTGTGCTAAAAGAAACCACAGAGCAGACAGAGACAATCCCTATTGTGGACTTGGAACCCCCTCTTGCTCTTCCTCCTCTTCCTCCTGCAGAGGATGAATGGGGCTCAGTTCCTGAGCGCACCAACGTAGATGGTAAAGTATAAATAACCAGATTTTATTCTTCTACGTTCTCTTTTTGTTATCTGAAGGTAAATTTTCCCTTTATTTTACTACTCTCTAGGTGTTACTATTTGGGAATTTTTCTATTTAAACAAAATATAGAGATTCAAATATTTTAAAATATATAGAGGAGTTAAAAAAAGCATATTTGCTCACTTTGAAAATCTCATGTATTAAGGGGAATGTTTAAAGATAAAAAAGAAGCCATTTGTCCTAATTTTGTCTTGTTTCCTCACATGAAAATGAGAGACTACGCAAGATGATCAGAGTTTAAAATTCAGTAGATATGTAAAAGGACTCAAAAATAAAACACTAGTAGTTGATTGCCTCCTTTAGATCATAGTTAAACTTAACATCATTTAGTTAGGGTAAGGTTTCTCAACTTCAGCATTGCTGATGCATTGGACGGGATAGCTCGTTGCTGTAGTGCGTGTAGGATTGTAGGATGCTTAAGAGCACCCCCGGCTTCCACCTACAAGATTCCAGTAGCACCGGCCCCTCAGTTATGACACCAAAAATGTCTTGAGATATTTACAAATGTCCCCTTGGGGCAAAATTGCCCCTGGTTGATAGCTACTGAGTTACATTTTTCAGAAAATTAAAGAATGTTTTGGACATAAATTATGAATATAACCATTCTCTTTGATGCAGTTTTTTACCTTGTTACAAAAGTGCAATTCTTTTCTAATATAAGGAAATATATACTTTTTACACTGGAGTACCTAAATTTACTTTTGTGGGAAATAAACATATCAACAAAAAGATTATAAACAATGATGTCTGAAAGTTTAGCTTCTAGAATGTGGGGATATAACATATTATTTTTGTGAAATTTAATAAAATTATAGACGTTCTAGGCCTAAAGCAAATATCATCTGGCTTAAACTTTCCCTGAAATTTACAGTAATTTTTTTGTGAGGGGAACATGGTACTAGTCATCAAGTTCAACTAAAGAATTCCATCTTAATAATAGCATAGGTTTAAAATAAAGCATTTCTGCATTTGATCATATTAATGAAGATAATGTAATCTGAACTGAAATTTTATGCCTAATATTAAAGGTATTTAATAACACCTTGTATTTAAAAATTTCATCTGTGCTAGAGGTCCCTAAGACCACACTCAATTTTGATGATTCACTAGAACTCACAGGACTCTGCCTACAGTTGTACTTAGATCTCAGATTTATGGCAGCGAAAGGACAACAAGCATAATCAGCAAAGGGAAAGGCACACGGAGTGAAGTCTGGGGGAGACCAGGCTCAAGCTTCTAAGGGTCCTCTCCCAGTAGAGTCACAGGGTCACATGAATTGCCCCAGCAACACATTGTCACAATGTGTCACATGTTGCCCACCAGGGAAACTAGGAGAATCAGTGTTCAGGATCTTCACCGGGGATTGATCACATAGGCTCTGGCTGGCATGTAGCAAAATCCCAGACTTCCAGAAGGAAGACAGATGTTCAGCACAAACAGTATTGCTTTCACAAACAGTTTCGGCATAGTGAGTCACTCTTTTCATGGTGGGAACCCTCCTGAAATCCAGGTTTCCAGACATCAGCCAAGGCCAACCTTGTAAGCAGTCCTTTGAGGATAGCAGTCAGGTCTGCTATGTTAACCCTTTTTCTGCACATCCTCTTAAATAAGTTTTTTCCCCTCATTTAGCCTGATAGTTCATAGTAATTCACACATTGGATATTTTCTTTCAGAAAACTTAAGACAGTTTAAGAACAATAGTAAATGCAAAATAATGATATTATTCTTTCAAATTACTGGAACTCACCTTATCTCTGATTATCACTCATCCTGTTTCTTAGCTTCTCCTTTTCCCTTTGCTCGATGTGGAACAATTCCTGCCATCCTGGGAGTCTGCAGCCTGCTGCTCTTGGTGCTGTGTGCATTCTTTGGTTATCACTGTAAGTCTGGTTAATGAGAGGAAGGAAGGAATAGATTATCAGATTCTACTTCTTTAAACATGTTTCAGATAAAAGCTTTTGGTAAATATTTTATTGCCACTTTGAACAGGGAACAGGAAAAAATGACATGAAAGTACCACAATTTTTTACTTTAAGGATGAATTTGACCTTGTGAGCTCTCAATAACTACATATGTTTTTCAAGGGAGACTACATGATTGTAATTTCTGCAGAAGATACTGATAGTAATGACTGATTAACATTATTATTTTGAAAATTACAACTTAGAAATTTAGCTTGATGGTTTTGTGGCTGTCTTTACTTTGAAAATAGAAAGTAACTTCTTTTATAATTTAGTTCCAATTTCCATGCCTCCAGCAGCCTAAATTGGATAAAGAGAATATTTTCTTTATTATTAAAATTATTTGCAACTGGTTATTTAAAAATTGTAGTTTCTCATTGGTAACATTAGTTTGAACTTGAAATTCTATAATTTTGTTTAGAAAGTGAAATTCTGTACACTATATCAACCAGTCATGATGGCAAAAGATTTATTTGATATGATTTTTGTTGTTGTTCTCTGTTTTAATTGATTTTAACCATTGTTTTACCAATGTAAACACATTCAATCTTATAAGATATTGAGATATTTTAGCTTTAGGCATAGACTTTAGAAATAATAGTGGGTAAATGAAAACATACTTAGCTAAATATCTTTTCATAATTTGAGAACATTTATGGGGAACTTTTATTAAGAAAAAACTATAAGATTTAAACTTCATAATCTAATTCAATACTTGCTCATAATTGAGCATGTGTTTTACATGTCTTGAATTCTTGTTCTTAGACTTTCAAAGTGTTCCGTTATCAGAAAAGAAGCTGAAGAGCCTTAACCAATGGATTGAGTCTTTCAAAAACAAAGCAGAAACATTTATTCGGGTCCAAAAGATTCTTGATGAAAACACAGGTAATATTAGAGCTAGAATAAACAATTTTATAGAATGCTATATTGTTTTTCTTGTTGCAGCCTTAAAATGGTTAGTTGCATAATGCAGTAGGCAGCTCTCTAATACAGCAGCATGGCAATTTTGATGGCTTCTTCCCTCTTTTGGGCTTCATGGCTTCTTCACGTCATCCTTTAAAACTGAGTGAATTTCACAATTATCAAGCATAGCCTCCTATATTAATTAATTAGCTTATTCAATGCACACTACATGCCAGCCATTAGGTTGGTGTTTGACAATAAATAGAATATGAACCCTGCCCTTGGGAGGCTCAGAGAAAAACATATAAACCAAAAATAAACCAAAGTGTCAAGGTGTGCAGTAGAGGGATGTGCAAGATGTTCAGGGGGCATGGAAATAGAAGAACTTGAATATCTGAAAAGTAATGGTGTTTTCGTAGCTTCTAAATGCCTCTTAAGGAGAGGAGTTTAAAATACTAGAGTAATCATATAGCTTCATTTTTGCTAAATAAATTGTAATATAAAAAGAGTCTATGTTGATGATAAATAAATATTTTACAAAGGACTTGCATTAAAATACTAGTTTTTTCTTTTTCTTGTGAGGTGTCAAGTTTCTATTGAATAATTAAATCAGCCATTTGAGAGTCCTTTAGTGATTGACCTTGCTAAAAGGCTGGTTTCTTTTTTTCTATTGAAATATAATTGACATGTAACATTGTGTAAGTTTGAGGTGTACAACGTGTTAGTTTGACACATTTATATATTGCAATATGATTACCACAATAGCTTTAGCTAACATCTTTATCATGTCACATAATAATCATTTCTTTTTTGTGTTAAAAACAAGATCTACTCTTTTGGCAACTTTGAATTTATAATACAACATTGTTGACAACAATCACTATGTTGTGCATTTTTAAAGGCTGCTTTCTAAGCCATTGATTATTTCAGCAAAAGATGAAACTAATTCAGTAGGGAAAGAGGCTGGACTAAAATTATTTGCATATTTTGCTGCTTGATTATTGTCATTATTATGACTCTTGAAATAGTACAAAAATAAAATGTAATATGTATTCTCATCTAATATTAAGTCTTGTTGTCTCATGTAGAAACCCTGAAGTGGCTCCAAAACCAGAATGTGTATCTCCTTGAGGCTTTAGAAGAACTAAAGACCATGCAAGGTAATCTGGAAGGGAAAAAATTCTGAGTTAATAATAATTCTTAATAACAGCCTCAATCTTTTAAGAGGGAAAACTTATGAAGCCGTAAGGCCTTGTTTGTGAGGTTCTGTGAACTCTGAGGTTTAAATATTTTCTTTCCTAGGAGACAGGTGTGGACATTCTCTGAATAACTGGGTGCAATACAGAGACCACTGCTACCACCAAACCGCGGAAATGGTCTCTTGGTTAAACTGTTCTGATCTTTGTGTCACTTTGAATGCTACATTTTTAAAGACAGAAAGGGGCATATTGATGGTGAGATTATATTTCATTCTTTACTTCTGGAATACGAACATATTGTAGGTACCAAAGGAAGGGCTCACCTGCAGCTCTAAAACCAGGGAAAGGGGCACTCTTTTGCTTCGTTTTTCACTCACCTATCTCAGATATACTCCACTTCAGCACATCTTTCTTTTCCAAACACACCAGTCATGCCCTCACAGTAGAAATGATGCATTTGCTGTTCTCTCTGCATGCAATGTTCCTCTCTTTGATATAGCCATGGATAACTACTTCACCTCGTTCAAGTATCGATTCAGTTATCACCTTAATAAAGCTTGCCCTGACAACCCTATTCAAAATTGCAACCTGTGTATCAGTGTCCCCCCAGATGCCCTCCTCTGTACTCTTAGTTCTTTTTACCCACTCTAAATTTTTTATGGTATTTGTCACTTTCTTAAATACCATATCCCGTATATGTATGTTGTTAATTTCCATATGGCTCAAATGCCCCCAAAGCAGATACTTTTGTTCAATGATGTATATCACACTCAAAAAAATAAGCACAAAATTTAATAAATGATCAAATGAGTTAAGAAAAATAATTGATATTTATTGATATTTAGTAATTTAGTTCATATTTAGTAAAAGCAATTCATATTTAGTGTGGTGTCATCTTGAATATAAAACTTTCTGTTAGCTATCTTTATTTTCTTCTTCCTATTTAATTCTTGGTTCAAGAAACTACGGACACTATGGTACTGAAATATTTTTTGATGTTCTATTTGTCAGTGGGGATTTATAGACTGCATTGTTCTTATTTTTATGATTCTTTTCTTCTCACTTGATGTAAGTTCCATATTTTTCATCTCTAATATGCTTTTAGTATTAATATTTTTGTGTATTTTGGTTCCATGAAGAGTATCATGAAGTTACTTGCAGAAAATCATACTTGGCTTGGCCTATCTTATAGGGAAGAGGACAATAAATGGAGGTGGGAGGATGGCTCCTTTCCTTCTCCTGAGCTGTAAGTTTCTAGCATATGATCCATTTCCTTATGCCTTTTACAGTGTCTTTTCCTTAAAGAGCTGGAGGAAATAGAGAAGATTACTGGGCACAGAATTTAGATCTTTTTAATTCTCTTTTTTGTTATTTCATATTACACTGTCAACAATTTTATAAATCATAGTCATTCAGATATTTCATAATTTATGTAAATATGCCTCTATTATTAGACGATCTGTCTGATTACAATTTCAGATAATAAGTATAATTTGGGGAAGAACATCATTATATATGAATTTTGGCAAGTATTTATTATCAGGTATTTATATTGGGAAGAAATACAGAATCATTATTCCTCAGCCAAAGAATTTGGGCCTTTTTTATGGTTTTAAATACATATTGCTAAATTACCATCTAGAAACATTGCCTTAGACAATCATGCCAAAAATAAATATATTAGCAAGCTGTTTCATCACTCTGTGCCAATCTTAATTAATATTTCAAATTTTTGATAATTTTGGAAGCTGATTATTTTTATTTTGTTCTTTTAGGTTATATTCTTCTGCTGTTTAGTGAGGCTATTTTTCCTATAACCTGTATCAATATTTTTGTCCGCTTATCACATATATCTTTTATTTCTTGGTATGATTCCTTATATATTGTCTGTACTCTCTCAGATATGTCTTGCCCTTGTTTTCCTTTACTAATTTGTTTTTTGAGTCTATTTGCTTTTATTATGTGAACAAATGGCTAGCGTTTAAGTATACTGAAATTGTCTTTATTCATTTGAAATTTATTTTGGGATGTGACAGAGAAAGCTAAGCATGTACATGTGTGTACACACATAGATGCAATTATATCTATGTATATATTTCACTAATCAGTTGTCAAAGTGCTGTTAAATGATTCATTATTCTTCTATCATTGATTTTAATGTCATATGCTAAAATTTTAGTATTCAAATAATTTAATATGTCATTTAAATATTTCACAATTTGTGTAAACATTTTATGTGTAAACATACTTGAATATTTTCCTACACTTGCCTGTTCTATTGTCTCACATTGTGAATCTATTCTTACTTTCATGGTTGATCATTTTAATTATTGGAATTCTGTGACTTGAAAGTTTTCCTCTTCTTTAAACCTTATACAATATTTGGTACATAGAATACTCAATAGGTAAGTTGAATTAATGAATGGAAGACCATATAAAAATAGTCTGGCAATTTATTTTTACTAACACAGTTCAAAATTCTTTTTTTTCTAATTCCTTTGACATTTTGAAAAGGAACGTATTATGCATTTAATAAATGAGTAGGTAAGCTTTACTTTTTTCCAGACTATAATAGATGACCATTGTGCTCTAGAGTTGATGAAATGTAGTTTTGTTGATATTGACCTAAAATGTTCTTTATAATCTACATCTCTAGTTAAGGACTAAGTTCAATCAGAGTGTTTGGTAGCATCTACCCTATAGCATTTATGTCAGTGGTGATTTTGTAAATTGAAGTGCACAATAGAGCAAAGGGAAGTGTCCTGACATATTACATATATATATTATACACACACGTAGGTACACATATATCTTATGTTCCAAATTTCGTTACTAATTTTGGCTGATGCAAGTGTATTTACATCAATGCAATGTATTTACAACTAAAATATCCCTCTTCCAATTGTAGCTGTACATGCATAGTTGAATGGTTTCTATCATGCCAATCTGTACTTAAACATAATTTCATATCCCAGATCATATTTCCCATTTATTCTTAAAGATTTTATTTTTCCTTTTTCTTCCCAAAGCCCCCCAGTACATAGTTGTATATTTTTAGTTTTGGGTCCTTCTAGTGTCGCATGTGGAATGCCACCTCAGCATGGCCCAACAAGCGGTGCCATGTCCGTGCCCAGGATCTGAACCAGCGAAACCCTGGGCTGCCACAGCGGAGCACGGGAACTTAACCACTCAGCCATGGGGCCGGCCCCATATATTTCCCATTTTTTGTGATATTGCCATAATTATCCAGTGAGACCATTCTCTTCCTCTCTATTCAGGTGTATTTTTTCCCACTTATATTTAGTTATCACATTTTGTGAAGCTTGTTACTTAGATGCCTATATCATTTTTAAAATAAATATATGAGCTCTTTGAAAAGAGGAGAGTGCCTTGAGTTCCCCACAGCACCTATTATGATGAATTCACATAGTAAGTTCTTATATAATGTTATTTAATTCAAATACAATGAGTATGGCCAGTGACTTGTGTTTTCTAAATTTCTCAGGCATTTACCACAGCCAAGTCTGGATTTCCAGGGGAAGTGTGTGTACGCAAATGTGCACACCATTGGTACTGATAACTGCACCAGACCCTATTCATGCCTGTGTGAGAAAGCTGTCCGCTAAAAAATCAGAAGATTCAAAGAAACGCTATGAGGTTCACATCTCAATAATATTCCAGATTCAAGATCTGCCTGCCTTTATTCTATTGTTATTTTATGTTATTTATAACTCTTTTTTTCATGGCAGAAATTGATAAACGAGTTTATGCTAGAAGGAGGCAGGGTATAAGATTACAGGAAAAATATCAGGATATCCCAGGAAACTTAGAAATTTCAGAACCTCTTTGATTTTGTGAGAATTATATAAGTGAACTAAAAAACGTATCATTTGTCATGAATATTTAGCCTTTTTGTTCTTTTTCATATTTTAAAATTTATTCATTTAGAATTGTGACCCTATGGAAACAAACCTTCAGAACAAATACAATGAGAAATCTAAGTGATAAAATTTTTTTTTAATTTTTATCTTTTTCGGATGTACATCGTATTTCGAATTCTGTATACATTACATCGTGTTCACCACCCGAACACTAATTATGGTCCATCCCCTCACATGTGAGCCCAATCACCCCTTTTGCCCTCCCCCCTCCCCCTTCCCCAAAGGTAACCACCAGTCCAATCTCCAATGCTATGTGTTCTGTTTTTTTTTTTTTTTTTGTCGTTTTTATCTTCTACTTATGAGTGAGATCATATGGTATTTGACTTTCTCCCTCTGACTTATTTCACTCAGCATAATACCCTCAAGGTCAATCCATGTTGTCACAAATGGCCAGATTTCCTCGTTTCTTAAAAGCATAAAGATACTTGCACCCCTATGTTCATTGTGGCATTATACACAGTAGCCAAGACATGGAAACAACCTAGGTGCCCATCAAGGGATGAATGGATAAGTGATAAAAGATTTAATGTATAATGTACAAAAAAATGGCAGACATACAAAGAAATATAGATAGTAACATAAAGTTAAAAAATAAATAAAATAAAATTTAATTAAAATAAATTTCTGAAGTCATCTATTTTCCAAGTTCCTAGCAGATGTCTTCCTTCCTAACAGATTTTACATGTGTCAGTTTTCCTTAAATTAATTCCTTGCTTCTATTGGAAACTATACATCCTGTCAGAGGCTACTTTTAAATAGACTCTAGATCCACTTCCTCCTACCCTCACAGTGTTTCATGTTCTTATTCCATTAATTACCCTCCTCACATATATACAACGACTTCCATTTAAAATGCATTACCTTCAAGATGTAAACATACCCACACATCTCCACCCTCCCGTTAAATTCATGTCTTCCTCTGTCGCCTCTTTCATAAGTTTCTCTTCAAAGTCAGTGTACTTGAGCAAAAAATCTCAAGTACAAATCTCTTATCTACTTTCTCACTTTCTAATCATTATTCAGAACATTGTTATTTGTCTTCTTTTCTCCTTTTTATTGAGACTGCTTTTGTTTAAGACCCAAATCATCTGTCATTCATTCATTTATTTATTTTCAATCTTTTTATTTATCTGTTTCTGTTTTAGGCAGCAAGTTTAACTCATGAATCCAATTTATTTCAATGCTTATGTTATTCGATCTATGAACAGAATTTTTACTGGATTACTTATTTCATTCTTCTTGATTTATTATTATTATTATATTTGGACACAGTGTTATTTTTCTGTGACAAAAGACAGCATATAAAGACAGTTTTGTCTTTCTTGGTGTTCTTCCTACCACTCTGGTCCTGTAGTCTTAGTCTCATTTATGGATTTTTTTCTAATCGCTCCCCAATGTTTTTCAGCTTGAAGGTTTCATTAGGGGACTTTCATTTCATGTAGGATGACATTTGATTTATTAACACAGGTGTGGCAGACAGACTTTTGGTGTACAAGATAAGAGAGGAGGCCTGGATTCAAGCATCTTCTGTGACATTTCTTGTATATTGGACATTCTGTAAGTTAGTCTGCATCTGTGGGTTCAGTTTCCTAATTCATAAGATTGGGTTGGTAATAGCTGTAACTCATAGTTAATTGTCTGAGGGTTAAATAGGACCATAAATGAAGCATCTAGAATGGCAAAACCACAGTAGGGATTCTTTAGACATTAACTATTGTTTTAGATGAGAAGAAAAATGTTAAGTTCCTTGTAAACTGTGAAGCACTATATGATTTTAAAATATTCTTATTATAAACGATGATGGTACCATGGAGAAATTTTGGTGAGTGAAATGCATGCGATTCATATGTATCACATTAGCCTCCGTAATCTCCATCGCTTTCTATCTTTCACTTCTTCCTATACCCTTATTTTTCATTCAGTTATCTACACTCTTTTCTTTCTGTACTATCTTCCTTTCCTTTTATCTGTTATACAGGTGAGACTTTATTGATGACAAGTGACAGAAACAGGACTCAACCTAACTTGGAAAAAATGGGAAAACTTTTGGAAATATACTTGGTTACTGCATATAATTTAGGAAAACTTTGAAAATAAATCATAAGAAAGGTAGTGATACAGCTTAGCCACAGGAAAATGGGAGCTTGGAACTTAATTCTACCAGCATTCTCTACTGCTTTTCTCTGCCTCTCTCTTTTGGGGTGGCTTTATTACATTTTCATGAAGAAGATTTCCTTCATATAGTGGGAAACATGGACAATAACTACTTAGGCCTCCTATCTTACAGCTTCTATTACAAGAGAGATTCTTCTCATTTAATTTCACTAGAAAAAATAGTAAATAATACCAAGTTAAGGGAGGGCTAAGACCTAAAAAATATGGCCGCCTCAGCTAGAGCTATATGTATTGGAGTGTGGGGAGTTCTCAGGAGGAAGGGTGCATGCTGGCTGACAATAGCATAGATGGCTCCTACAATTATGCATTAATTTTTCTTTTTTTTTGTAAGCATTTTTTATTTTTTATTGCAGTAACATTGGTTTATAAAATTCTATAAGTTGCAGGTGTACATCATTATATTTTGATTTCTGTGTAGATTACATCATGTTCACCACCCAGAGACTAACTACAATCCATCACCACACACATGTGCCTAATCACCCCTTTCGCCTTCCTCCCTCCCCTCTTCCTCTCTGGTAACCACCAATACAGTCTCTGTTTCTACATGTTTGTTTGTCATTGTTTTTATCTTCTACTTATGAATGAGATCATATGGTATATGACTTTCTCCCTCTGACTTATTTCACTTAGCATAATACCCTCAATGTTTATCGATGTTGTCACAAATGGCCGGATTTCATCATTTCTTATGGCTGAGTGGTATTCCATTGTGTATATATATGACATCTTCTTTATCCATTTGTCCCTTGATGGGCACATTTGCTGCTTCCAAGTCTTGGCTACTGTGAATAATGCTGCGACGAACATAGGGGTGCATGTATCTTTACACATTCATGTTTTCATGTTCTTTGGATAAACACCCAGCAGTGGAATAGCTGGATCATATGGTAGATCTATTCTTAATTTTCTCAGGATACTCCATACTGTTTTCCATAGTGGCTGCACCAGTTTACACTCCCACCAGCAGTGTATGATGGTTCCCTTCTCTCCACATCCTCTCCAACACTTATTGTTCCCTGTCATTCTAGCCATTCTGATGAGAGTGAGGTGATATCTCATTGTAGTTTTGATTTGCATTTGCCTGACAGATAATGATGTTGAACATCTTTTCATGTGCCTGTTGGCCATCTGTACATCTTCATTATAAAAATATCTGTTTAGACCTTCTGCCTATGTTTTAACTGGGTTGTTAGTTTTTTTGTTGTTGAGCTGTATGAGTTCTTTGTATATTTTGGATATAAACCCCTTATCAGATATATGGTTTGCAAATATCTTCTCCCAATTGTTAGGTTGTCTTTTTGTCTTGTGGATGATTTCCTTTGCTGTGCAGAAGATTTTTAGTTTGATGTAGTCCCATATGTTTATTTTTTCTATTGTTTCCCTATGCTTTCTTCTAGAAGTTTCATGGTTCCAGATCTTACCTTCAAATCTTTAATCCATTTTGAGCTAATTTTTGTGTATGGTGTAAGATAGTGGTCTACTTTGACTCTTTTGCATTTGGTTGTCCGGTTTTCCCAACACCATTTGTTGAACAAAATTTCCTTTCTTCATTGTATGTTCTCAGCTCCCTTGTAGAAAATTAGCCATTGAAAGATGTGTGGTTTTATTTATGGCTCTCAATTCAGGTCCATTGGTCTATATGTCTGTTTTTGTGCCAGTACCATGCTGGTTTTGTTACTATGGCTTTGTACTATATTTTGAAATCAGGGAACGGGATACCTCCAGCTTTGTTCTTTTACCTCAGGATTGCTTTGGTTATTGGGGGCCTTTTGTTGTTCCATATAAATTTTAGAATTCTTTGTTCTCTTTCTGTGAAAAATGTTGTTGGAACTTTGTTAGAGATTGCATGGAATCTGTAGATTGCTTTAGGAAGTATGGGCATTTTAACTATGTTAATTGTTCCAATCCAAGAACATGGAATATCTTTCCATTTCTTTATGTCTTCTTCAATTTCTTTAAAGAATGTTTTATAGTTTTTGGTGTACAGATCTTTCACCTCTTTGGTTAGGTTGATTGCTAGGTATTTGAATCTTTTTGTTGCAACTGTAAATGGGATTGCATTCTTAATTTCTCTTTCTGCTACTTCATTGTTAGTGTATAGAACACAACTTTTGTATGTTGATTTTGAATCTTGCGACTTGACTGTATTCATTTATTGTGCCTAAAAGTTTTTTAGTGGATCCTCTAGGGTTTTCTATATATAAAATCATGTCATCTACAAATAGTGACAGCTTCACTTCTTATTTTCCAATTTGGATCCCTTTTATTTCTTTTTCTTGCCTGATTGCTCTGGCTAGGACTTCCAATACTATGTTAAATGAGAGTGGTGAAAGTGGGCATCCTTGTCTAGTTCCTGTTCTTAGAGGGATAGCTGTCAGTTTTCCTCCATTGAGAATGATGTTAGCTGTGAGTGTGTCACATATGGACTTTATTATGTTGAGGCATTTTCCTTCTATACCCATTTTATTTAGAGTTTTTATCATAAATGGATGCTGTATTTTGTCAAATGCTTTCTATGCATCTATTCAGATGACTGTGTGATTTTTCTTCTTCATTTTGTTAATGTAGTGTATCACATTGATTGATTTGCAGATGTTGAACCATCCCTGCCTCCCTCGAATAAATACCACTTGATCATGATGCATGATCTTCTTAATGTATTGTTGTATTCAATTTGCTAGTATTTTGTTGAGGATTTTTGCATCGATGTTCATCAGTGATATTGGCCTGTAATTTTCTTTTTTTTGTTGTTGTCCCTGTCTGATTTTGGTATCAGGATAATGTTTGCTTCTTAGAATGAGTTAGGAAGCTTCCCCTCCTCCTCAATTTTTTGAGAGTTTGAGAAGGTTAGGTATTAAGTCTTCTTTGAATGTTTGGTAGAATTCACCAGGGAAGCCATCTGGTCCTGGGCTTTTATTTTTTGGGAGGTTTTATATTACTGTTTCAACCTCCTTACTGTCTGGTCTATTCAAATTCTCTACTTCTTGATTCAGTTTTGGAAAGTTGTATGATTCTAAGAATTTATCCATTTCTTCTAGATCATCCAATTTGTTGGCATATAGCTTTTCATAGTATTCTCTTACAATCTTTTGTATTTATGAAGTCTCTGTTGTAATTTCTCCTCTTTCTTTTCTGATTTGTTTGTTTGAGCCTTCTCTCTGTTTTCCTTCATGAATCTAGCTAAGGGTTTGTCAATTTCGTTTATCTTTTTAAAGAAACAGCTCTTGGTTTCATTGATTTTTTTATACTTTTTTAAAGGCTCTATTTCATTTATCTCTGCTCTGATTGTTATTATTTCCTTCCTTCTGCTGACTTTTGGCCTTGTATGTTCTTCTTTTTCAAGTTCCATTACATGCACTGTTGGGTTGTTTATTTGGGATTTTTCTTGTTTGTTAAGGTGGGCCTGAATTACTATAAACTTCCTTCTTAGAACTGCTCTTGCTGTGTCCCATAGATTTTGGCATGTCAGATTTTCATTTCATTTGTCTCCAGGTATTCTTTGATTTCTCCTTTGATTTCTTCATTGACCCAATTGTTGTTCAGTAACATTTTGCTTAATCTTCTTGTATTTGTGGTTTTCCTGACTTTCTTCCTGTAGTTGATTTCTAGTTCCATACCGTTGTGGTCAGAAAAGATGCTTGGTATTATTTCAGTCTTTTATTGAGACTCGTTTTGTGGCCTAATATGTGGTCAATCCTGGGGAATATTCCATGTGCATTTGAAAAGAATGTGTATTCTGGGGTTTTTGGATGGAATGTTCTATATATATCCGCTAAGTCCATCTGGTCTAATGTGTCACCTAAGGCCAATGTTTCCTTATTGATCTTCTGTTGGGATGATCTATTTGTTGATGTAAGTGGAGTGTTAAAATCCCCTACTATTATTGTGTTACTGTCTATTTCTCCTTTTATGTCTGTTTATAATTGTGTCTACAATTGCTTTATATATTTAGAGGCTTCTATGTTGGGTGCATAGATATTTACAAGTGTTATTTCCTCTTGTTGGATTGTTTCCTATATTAGTATATAGTGCCCTTCTTTGCCTATTGTTACAGTTTTTGTTTTAAAGTCTATTTTGTCTGATATAAGTATTGCTACCCCAGCTTGATTTTCATTGTCATTTGCGTGGAGTATCTTTTCCCATCCCTTCACTTTCAGTTTGTGAGTGTCTTTAGGTCTGAAGCATGTCTCTTGTATTCAGTATATATATGGGTCTTGTTTTTTTATGCAATCAGCCACCATATGCCTTTTGATTATAGAATTTAGTCTATTGACATTTAAAGTAACTATTGATAAGTATGTACTTATTGCCATTTTGTTACTTTTTTCTGACTGTTTTAGTAGTTCTTCTCTGTTCCTTTCTTCTTCTCTTGCTCTCTTCCCTTGTGGTTTGCTACCTTTCTTTAGTATTATGTTAGAGTTTCTTTCTCAATTTTTTGTGTATTTATTACAGGTTCCTGGTTTGTGATTGCCATGACGTTCATAGATAATAACCTATGTATATAGTAATCTATAATTAAGTTGATGGTCTCTTTAGTGTGACCTCTTTATAAAGTCTTTACTCTTTTACTCCTCTTCTCCCACATTTTATGTTTTTGATATCATATCTAACTTCTTTTTGTCTGCGTGTGTATCTATTACCCTCTTATCATTGAAATAGGTACTTTTGACCTTCGTATTATCTTCATAGGTGGTTGATCTGCTACCTTTACTATTGCCTTTACTAGTCATTTTGTTGCCTTTTGGGGGGATAGTTTTCTTATTCCTATTTGTGGTGTTCTCTTTCCCACTTAAATAAGTTCCTTTAGCATTTTTTGTAAAACTGGTTTCTTGGTGATAAACTCCTTTAACTTTTGCTTGTCTGGAAAACTCTTTATCTCCCCTTCCATTCTAAATGTTACCCTTACTTTGTAGAGTAATCTTGGCTGTAGGTTTTTTCCTTTCAGCACTTTAAATATATTGTGCCACTCTCTTCCAGCCTGTAAAGTTTCTGCTGAGAAGTCAGCTGATAGCCTTATGGAGTCCCTTTGTATATTACTAGTTGCCTTTCTCTTTCAGCTTTTAGGGTTCTCTCTTTATCTTTAATTTTGGACTTTTTAAATTACAATGGGTCTTGATGTGGACTTCTGTGGGTTCATCTTGTTTGGTGCTCTCTGTGCTTCCTGTACCTGGAGGTCTATTTCCTTCCTCAGATTAGGAAAATTTTCATCTATTGTTTCTTCAAATAGATTCTCTGTCCCTTTGTCTCTCTCCTCCTTCTGGGACACCTATAATACGAATGTTAGTGCACTTGATGTTGTCCCAGACGTCTCTTAGACTTTTTAATTTAATTATTTCTTTGTAATTCTTTTTTCTTTTATCTGTTCAGCTTGGGTCATATCCTTTAGTATTTCATCCAGGTTGCTGATTTGTTCTTCTGTATCATCCACTCTGCTGTTAAGTCCCTCTAGCAAGTTTTTCATTTCCAGTGTTGTGTTCTTCATTTCTGATTGGTTCTTTTTATATTTTCCAGTTTGTTCTTGATGCTTTCTCTGAGTTCATCCATTATTCTCCCAAGATCAGTGAGAATCCTTATGCCTTTTTGTTTGAACTCTTTGTCAGGTAGATTGTTTATTTCTGTTTCATTTACTTCTTTTCCTGAGGATTGGTCCTGTTCCCTTATTTGGAATATATCCCTTTGTTTCCTCATTTTGCCTCTTAATCTGTGCTAATATGTATGTATTAGGTAGATCAACTACATCTCCCAATCTTGGAGAAGTGGCCTTATGTAAGAGATGCCTTATGAGGCCCAGCAGTATGCTTCCCTCTTGTTACCAGTTCCTAGTGTTCCAGGAGTGTCCTCTCTGTAGGCTGTGCATGTTTTTCTGTTGTGACAGGGTTGCACTTGCTGCAGTTGCATGGGGAACCTAGGCTGTCCCTCTGGCTGGCAGTTTGTAATGCTCAGCTGCATGTGGCTGCTATGGTCCCTTCAATCACTTTATCAGGTGTGGGGAGCCCCAGCACAGTTGGCTGCAAGGACTAATAGTATATTCCTGGGGCAGTTTTTCTGTTAAGTGAATAGACCCCCAGTGTGGCTGGTTGTTAGGCTCAGGGGCTTACAATTGATGTAGGCCTCTGGCCTGCAAAGTTGTTGCTAGTTCTTTCAGTAGTGCAGCTGGGTGGGGCTGGCTGCAAGCATTGCACAACAGTATTGTTTCAGGTATTGGAAAGTGGGGCTGATCCCTATGTTACTGTTTGAGAAACACAAGTCTGTTGCAGCTGATAAGCCCCACTGCCCACAGGCCCACACTCTCCATCAATGCAGTCCTGCCCTGTGCACACATCTCAACACACTGAAGAGGACCCATTTACTCTGCTGCAAAAGCCCCACATACTTTGCCTTTGCAGGCCCGCAAGTTGCCTGAGGGCTTGCTGTTGGATGGGGCCAGTTCCTGGGGTGGTAGGCTGCCTGTCCTGGATGAGCTGGATTATGTCAGAGCTCTAGTGGGTGGGGCAGATCCCTGGGCTAATAAGCCGGGTGAAGGACTCCAATGATGTCTTCCAGCTTCTGTATGCCTGTACTAAGTCACAATAATGGCTGCTGCCGATGTCTCAGTCCTTAGGGAGGTGGTCCTACCTGCCTTCTGCCTTGCTGAGACCCAGGGCTTATAAAGTGAGTCTCTTTTCGCTAAAGGACTGTGCACCTTTCTTTCTACTGATTTTAGATTGTTTTCCAAAGTGCATGATTTTGTGTGGAGGCCCTTTAAGAGCAGGCTTTTCTTTCTCTTATGTTCAATAGCTCTTCTGGGGGTATTCCCTATTGCTGTTAAAAGGGTACAAAACCAGATGACATTTGTCTCAGTTGTACTGCGTTCAAAAGCTGCTGATTGCAGCCAAGATCTTCTGATCAGATCCCCCACTCCTCCAGAGAATGCTTCATACTTTAAGATTGCTCCTGGTTATGAAGCACCACAGCTAGAATGTGGTTTTTACTCTCCAAAAAGGAATTTCTGCTTCTTCCACCTCAGTCAGCACTGTTACTTGTGGGCATTCTTTTTATCCAGTTTTTGATTCTCTCTCAGGGGTAATTGTTCCAAGGGTAGTTGTAAATTTGTTGTGTCCATTGGAGGAGGTGACTCTGTGCCTCCTGTGCCACCATCTTCCCAGAAATCCTCTGTAGCATTTTATTCTTGATAACACGTACAGATTTATATTGCATCACACTGAAAGGAGTTTTAACATATATATAATGTAAAGAGATTCTTTGATTCAGGTTATATGTCAAATGCTTAATTACATTTAAACAAATACACAAATATTAACAATAATTCCAGGAGATCTCATCAAGATGGTGGCATAGGCAGACTCTGAACTCAGTTCCTCCCACAAACACAACCAGGTTACAACCATTCTTGGAAAAATTACCCCACAGAGACAACTGAAAAATGGATAAAAAGAACGCCCATAACAAGGGACAGTCCTGACTGAGGCAGAACCCATCTGGAGAAGAAAAAAGCCATCTTCGTGAGCAGTGGAGCTTCACAGCTGGCCAGGGGGGAGCCACCCTAAGGTCTACAGCCCTCCCTGGAGAAGTAGGGACCTTAGTAGTGATACATTACTGTTATAAGCATCCTTCAGACTCAGCACAACTGAGACGAGTGTCCTACCCTCTGGCTTTGCTGGCTATTAACTGCAACAGGGAATACCCCCAGTGAAGCTATTAGAGGAAAGCTGAAAAAACCTGTCTCTTAAAGGACCAATGCACAAATTCACCCATCTCAGAGAACAACCTAAAATCACCAAAAAGACAGCTGCACATCTCTTTGGTGAAAACAGACTCACCTGGTAGGCTCTGGGTGCATTTTGGTGAGAGGGGAGACTTCTCCAGAGACTGAGACATGGGTGGCAGCCATTGTTGTGACCTAATACAGGCATGCTGACACAGACACCGGCAGGTGCCAGTGAAGTTCTTACCCTGGCTTGTTAGCCTTGGGATCTGCCACACCTACTAGAGCTCAGATTTAATCCAGTTCAGCCAGGGCAGGCAGCCTGCCCTTGGGACTGGACCCACCCAACAGCAATCCCTCAGGATACCTGTTGGCTTGCATAGACTGGGTGCCTTGATCCTCTACAGGCAGACAAGTGTGTCCAACTTTGTGGGGCAGGGTTGTGTGAGGACCAAGTGAGCTGTGGGGAGTGTTGGAGGAGAGGTGGGGGCCTCTGTGTTGGGGCAACTGAGTACACTCCAGGGGGTAAGGAAGGGCCAGGACTGTGTTAATGGTGTGTGTGGACCTGTGGGGGGTGGAGCTTATCAGCCACAGAAGACCCGTGCTTCACAAATAGCCACAAAAAGGATCAGTCCCACCTTCCAAAGCCTGAAACAATTGAGTGCTCCTGTGCCTAGGGCCAGCCCCACTCACCTGCACTCCTAGGAGAACTGACAACAGCCTTGTGGGCCTGAAGCCTATCACAACTGTAAGCCCCTGAGCCCAGCAACCAGCTACACTGGGTACCAACCCAATTAAGAGGAAAACTGCAATAGGAGTGTGCTGATAGTCTTTGTAGCCAATGGTGCTGAGGTTCCCCAAACTGGGTTTGCAAACAGCTGGCCAGGGAAGGAAAGACTAGACTCCCTGGGTACCTGCAGTAAGAGCACCCTGCCACAGCAGAAAGAGACAAGTAACCCACAAAGGGGTCACTCCTGGATCATTTGGACTAGTGACGAGAGGGAAGCACACTGCTGGGCCTCATAAGGCATCTCTTACATAAGGTCACTTCTCCAAGATCAGGAGACATAGCTGACTCACCTAATACATAGAAATAAGCACAGAGACAGAGGCATAATGAGGAGACAAAAGAATACTTTCCAAGCAAGGGAACAGGACAAAATCCCCCCAAAAGGAATAAATGAAACAGAAATAAATGACTTACTCAACAAAGATTTCAAACAAAATAGTATAAGGATGCTCACAGATATGGGGAGAAGACTGGATGAACACAGTGAGCTCCTCAGCAAAGAACTGGAAAATATAAAAAACAACCAAGCAGAAATGAAAAATACAGTACTGGAAATGAAAAATTCACTAGAGTGACTCAATACCAGAGTAGAGGATGCAGAAGGATGGATCAGCGAGCTAGATGAAAGACTAGAGGAAATCACCTAAGCTGAACAGAAAAAAGAGTTAGACAGAATGAGAACAGTCTGAGGGAACTCCGGGACAATATCAAGCATGCCAACATTCAGATTATAGGTTTCCCAGAAGGAGAAGAGAGAGACAAAGGGGCAGAAAATTTATTTGAAAAAATAATAGATGAAAATTTTCCTAACCTAAGGAAGGAAACAGATATCCAAGTACAGGAAGCACAGAGAGCTCCAAACAAGACAAGCCCAAAGAGGCCCACACCAAGACATAATATAATTAAAATGTCCAAAATTAGAGATAAAGAAAGAATCCTAAAAGCAGCAAGAGAAAGGCCACAAGTGACATACAAAGGGAAGCCCATCAGGCTATCAGCGGACTTCTTGGCTGAGACCCTACAAGTGAGAAGAGAATGGCATGACATATTTAAAGTGCTAAAAGGAAAAAACCTACAGCCAAGAATACTCTATCCATCCAGGTTGTCATTCAGAATGGAAGGAGAGATAAAGAGCTTCCCAGACAAGCAAAAATTAAAGGAGTTTATCACCAGGAAACCAGTTCTACAAGAAATGCTGAAGGGACTTATTTAAGTGGGAAAGTGATGACCACAAATAGAGATATTTAAAAAATTACCAAAAAAACAAAAATCAAACCAGGCAATAAAATCACTTGTAAAGGTAAAAATGTAGTAAAGGTAGCAGATCAAGTACGTGTGAAGATAATATGAAGGTTAAAAGACAAATGTACTAAAATAATTTATTTCAATGATAAGAGGGTAATGGATGAACACACACTAAACAAAAGACTATATATGATTTCAAAAACATAAAATGTGGGAGGTGGGGAGTGAAAAAGTAGAGCTTTTAGAAAGAGGTCAAGCTAAAGAGTCTATTAACTTGATATAGACTTTTATATACATAGAATATTAAATAGGATCACCACGGTAATCACAAATCAGAAACCAATAATAAGTAAGAAAAATGTATGACAAAAGAAATCAAACATATTACTAAAGATAGCCATCAAAGCACAAGGGAAGAGAGCAAGAGAAAAAGAAAGGAACAGAAAAGAACTACTAAAACACCCTCCCAAAAATTTAACAAAATGGCAATAAACACATATTTATCAATAGCTACTTTAAATGTCAGTGGACTAAATGCTCCCATCAAATGCCATAGGGTGGCCAACTGGATAAAAAAACAAGACCCATGTATATGCTTCATTCAGGAGACACACTTCAGACCTAAAGACACTCACAAACTGAAAGTGAAAGGATGGAAAAAGATATTCCATGCAAATGGCAAAGAAAAGAAAGCAGGGGTAGCAATACTTATATCAGACAAAATAGACTTTAAAACAAAAACTATAACAAGAGACAAAAGTGGACACTACATAATGATAAAGGGAACAATCCAACAAGAAAACATAACACTTGTAAATATCTATGCATCCAAAACAGGAGCACTGAAATATATAACGCAATTAATAATAGACATTAAAGGAGAAATAGACAGTAACACAACAACAGTAGGGGACTTTAACACTCCACTTACACCAATCAATAGATCATCCAAACAGAAGATCAATTAAGGAAACATTGGCCTTAAAGGATACATTAGACCAGATGGACTTAGCAGATTTATATGAAACATTCCATCCAAAAACCCCAGAATACACATTCTTTGCAAATGCCCATGGAACATTCTCCAGGATTGATCACATATTAGGCCACAAAACAAGTCTCAATAAACTTAAGATGATCGAAATAATATCATGCATCTTTTCTGACCACAAAGGTATGAAACTAGAAATCAACTACAGGAAGAAAACCAGAAAAGCCACAAAAATGTGGTGATTAAACAAAATCCTACTGAACATCTGTTGGATCAATGAAGAAATCAAAGGAGAAATCAAAAAATACCTGGAGACAAATGAAAATGAAAATGCTGCATGCCAAAATCTGTGGATACAGCAAAAGCAGTTCTAAGAGGGAAGTTTATAGCAATTCAGGCCTACCTCAACAAAGAAGAAAAATCCCAAATAGACAATCTAAAAGTGCATCTAAAGGTATTGGAAAAAGAACAACAAAAAAAGCCCAAAATCAGCCGAAGGAAGGAAATAATAAAAATCAGAGCAGAAATAAATGAAATAGAGTCTAAAAAAACAATAGAAAAAATTAATGAAACCAAGAGCTGCTTCTTTGAAAAGATAAACAAAATTGACAAACCCTTAGCTAGACTCACCAAGAAAAAAAGGGAGAACGCTCAAATAAATAAAATCAGAAACGAAAGAGGAGAGATTACAATGGACACCTCAGAAATACAAAGGATAATAAGAGAATTCTATGAAAAGCTATATGCCAACAAATTGGATAATCTAGAAGAAATGGAAAAATTCTTAGAAACATACAGCCTTCCAAAACTGGACCAAGAAGAAGTAGAGAATTTGAATAGACCAATCACCAGTAAGGAGATTGAAACAGCAATCAAAAACCTCCCAAAAAATAAAAGTCCAGGACCAGATGGCTTCCCTGGTGAATTCTACCAAACATTCAAAGAGAATTTAACACCTATCCTTCTCAAACTGTTCCAAAAAATTGAAGAGGAGGGGAGGCTTCCTAACTCCTTCTATGAAGCAAACATTATCCTGATACCAAAACCAGACAAGGGCAACAAAAAAAAAAAGAAAATTACAGGCCAATACCACTGATGAACATCGATGCAAAAATCCTCGACAAAATACTAGCAAATCGAATACACCAATATGTTAAAAAGATCATACTGCATGATCAAGTGGGTTTCATTCCAGGGATGCAGGGATGGTTCAACATCCACAAGTCTATCAATGTGATACACCACATTAACAAAACAAAAAATAAAAATCACATGATTATCTCAATAGATGCAGAGAAAGCATTTGACAAGATACAGCATCCATTTATGATAAAAACTCTAAATAAAATGGGCATAGAAGGAAAATACCTCAACATAATAAGGGCCATATATGACAAACCCACAGCAAATATCATTCTCAATGGAGAAAAACTGAAACCTATCCCCCTAAGAATAGGAACCAGACAAGAATGCCCACTGTCACCACTCTTATTTAACATAGTATTGGAAGTCACTTCACTCTGGTCAGAATGGCTATAATTAACAAGACAGGAAACAGGAAATGTTGAAGAGGATGTGAAGAGAAGGGAACACTTGTACACTGCTGGTGGGAGTGCAAACTGTGCAGCCACTACGGAAAGCAGTGTGGAGTATCCTCAGAAAATTAAGAATAGATCTACCATATCATCCAGCCATTCCACTGCTAGGAATTTATCCAAAGAACTTTAAAACTTAAAGGCATAAAGATACATGCACCCCTATGTTCATCACAGCATTATTCACAATAGCCAAGGCTTGGAAGCAACCTAGCTGCCCAAGAGACAAATGGATAAAGAAGATGTGGTATTTATGCATAACTGAATACTGCTCAGCCATAAGAAATGATGAAATCCAGCCCTTTGTGACAACATGGATGGTCCTTGAGGGCATTATGCTGAGTGAAATTAGTCAGAGGGAGAAAGTCAAATACCATCTGATCTCACTCATAAGTAGAAGACAAAAACAATGACAAACACATAGCAACAGAGTTGGATTGATGGTTACCAGATGGGAAGGGGAGAGGGAGGAGCGGAAAAGGGGTAATCAGGCACCCATGTGTGGTGATGGATTATAATCAATTTTGGATGGTGAAAATGATATAATCTACACAGAATCAAATTATATTATGATGTACATCTGAAAGTTATATAATGTTATAATCCAATGTTACTGCTATAAAAATTAAAATTTAAAAATTTAAAAATTTTAAAAAAAGAAAAAGACTAGATAAAACAGCCAAGATACCTTCCCTCACTAAACTTATAATTTAGAGGGTTTGACAGAGGAAAAGAAACAATTAAATAAGTGGCTCTCTAAACAAACAAAGAATAATTCCAAATGAATGCTAAGGTTGTATTATTGACATTGATTAAATCAGATGATCACCTATGTGTTTATGTGAACAATGATCACATACAAGTCGAGGGCTTCCAGAAACGACCTACAGGTAGACATTCAGCTATTTGCCCTTCCAATGCTAGAGACTAAAGCCTCTGTGAAAGTGCAGATTGTGGCTGATAAGGTAGCCTAGAGCCACAGGCATGTCTCCTATCTTTGCGTACCTGTTTGATTATAGTCACAGGATAAATTGCTAACAGTAGAATTACCTCATTAAAGTGTTTAAAATTTATAATAGATACCAGTACATTGCCATCCACTAATTTTACCAAGTTACATGCTCACCTAATAGTATATAACATGCAAGTTTCCCTAAACTCTTTCCAACACTGGATATTATCGAACTTTTTTAAAGTTATCGAACCTCAGAGGCAGAAAATGGTATCTCAATCTTTTTTGCATTTCATTAATTGCAGATGAAGTTAATAATCTTTTGGTTTAATTTGTTTGTCTTTATTTTCTTAGAAACTGTTCATATCTTTAGATCATTTTGGGAGAATATGTTTTCTCTTTTTTATTGATTTGTAAAAGTACTTTGCATATTTAGGAATTATCCATATATTATTCATATATGTGGCAAATATTTTGTCCAGTTTGTTGTGTTTTGCCTTTATTTATTTATTTAGTGCAGGTATAAAAGCTTTTACATTTTAACATACTAAAATTTGTTCATATATCCTTTATGATTTCTTTATGTTGTGCTGTGCTTAGAAAGGATTTCTGCACTCCATGGTGATTAATTATTCACCAATATTATAAAACAATACAGAAATTTATTTTATATAAGAAGTGACATAGGAATCCAGCTTTACTATTTTATAAGTGGTTATTTATTTCTACACATCTAATCAAAATATACACCAGTTCTGTACATCAAATTCCCACTTATATATTTACATTACTAATGGACTGTTCCTTCTCTAGATTCAAAAATTATGTTACTATTGTAGTGTCTTAATATGTTAAAATATTTGATAGGATATATACTCTTTCATTACTTTTAATTTCCACATTTTTGCTCTGCTACACAGGTGTATCAGAAAAATTTAAGGTCATCTTTCAAAAAAATATTTTAAAATAGAAATACATTGAATCCATAAATTAATTTAGGGAGAAATGATACTTTTATAATATACAATTCTGACTGTGTGTGAATATTGTCCATTTGCATTTTCAGATCCAATCTCCACCCTCTCCACCTTGTTCTGTTCCCTGAGAGGCTGACCTTTATCAGGAACATCGGTGGATTTCCTTGCTGTCTGGCTTCATTAGGATTGACCATGGGAAACACCTTCAGGAAATGAGAAGGGGGCTGCATTTTTTCACTGAGGGGTACAAATCCTATCCAAGTCTCTTGCCTACAGCTATAAATCCTCTCTCCATATTTAGTAGTGATGGCAGCTCTTGCTCTTCAGGTCTTAGCATGTGTGGATAATGCCTCTCAAGCTGTTGCTAGCTCCAGGATGCTCATTATCTTTTTGGTTTCCTTAACCCTGCCCACACCTTTGTAAATAATCTTCTCATTAAACTCTTTTCAATCACTCCTTTAAATATGCCGCAGGAACTCTGACTGACACAAGTACATTTGAGATTTGTATGGAGTACAGGAACTCTTCATACAGTTCATTCTGTATCGCAGACTGATTATAAAATCTAAATGAAAATCGAGTACAAGTTGTTTTAAGACAAGACCATACCATATTAGAACATTGGTATGCACACATGAAGCTGAGTATCAGAAGTCACTACTGAGCTATGAAGGCTTTGAGTTTGAAAATAGTATCACAGAATACACATTTTCCTTGACTCATGATGGGGTTATGCCATGATAAACTCATCACAAGTTGAAAATATCATAAGTTAAAAAAGCGTATAATGTACTTAACCTACTGAGTATCATAGCTTAGCCTAGCCTACCTTAAATGTGCTCAGAACACTTACATTAGCCTACAGTTGGGCAAAATCATCTAATGTAAAGCCTGCCCAGCATTCATGAGAGACTATTGTACCCCATATTGCCAGCCCAGGAAAAGATCAAAATTTCATATTTGAAGTACGGTTTCTACTGAATGCATATTGCTTTTGCATCATCATAAAGTTGAGAAATTGTAAGTCAAATCATTGTGAGTCAGGGACCGTCTGCACTTTAAATTTGCTCGGCAAATGTAGACGAGATGGATACAGGTTGTTAGATTTTGGCAATGAGTTAAACTTCTGAGTCCTATAAGAACACGTGATCGTTTGCATTGTGGAGGCAACGCAGAGTGAAGAATAATTTTTAGATTTCCGGCTTGTGCAGGTACAAGGAAGATTATGCACTATGCTGATATGGGGAAGACAAGGAAGAAACAGATTTGCAAAGAGGGAATTAAGAGTTAATTTTAGGATTTGATAAATTTGGAATGTGTGTTTGTTGTGAAAAATGAAATATCAAGTAAGTAACTGGGTACTGGAATTTTGAGTTCAAAGAAGAGTTATTCATTTAGAGATATAAGTTTGAGGGGGGTTATCAAAATTAAAATAGCATTTGTGTCCTTGGAAGTAAATGAGGTAACCAGGCAACATGGAGAAAAGGATGCAAGAAGATGCTGTATTAGCAAGTACTGAGGAACCTAAATTTTAAAATTTGGTTTGAAGAGGAAGAGTCAGCAAAGGAGACTGACAAGGAGATGCCTGTGAGGCAGGAAGAAAAGTAGGAGAGCTCAGCGACATGAAAACAAAAAGGGAAAATGTTTCAAGAACAAAAGAGAGATCAGCTATGTCAAATGTTGCTGAAAGGTAACATGAGCGCATAGATTTACCCACTGATTTGACAACATGGCAGTCATTGGTGAACTTGAAAGGAAGCCATTTTTATGGAAAAGAGGCAAAATTTTGCCTAAAAATGTTCAGAAGAGAATGGGAAATCAAGATGTGGAGATGGCAAGTGGCAACAAGTATGTAGAGACTTTTGTTAAAGAAAGAGGTATCAGAGAAATAGGATAGTGTCAATACATATATGTGGATAGAAGGGAGAATTTTGTTGTTTTTGTTGTTGTGTTGTCTTTTGATAGTAGAAGTAGAGCAGTTTTCTATGCTTATGGGAACCATCTCAGAGAGATGGAGACACTGACGGTGCAGGAAAGAGCCGGGAAACTGACAGACTGGAGTCCCAGAGGAGAGACACAGCGAAAGAAAAAACACAAACAGAGGGATTGGGGTTCGTAACCAGACAGAAGAGAAAGAAGATACATAGGGGTTTTAATTTTGGTGGTAAAAGATAATGGAATTTTTCCACTCTTTTTTTTCCAATGAATTATAAAGCAAGGCTAATAGCAGAAAGTGAGGATAAAGGAGAAGATTTGATCTAGTAACTCCAAAATGAGAAAAGGAGTTTGTTAGAAAAATGTAGTAGGATTACCAGGCATTTTAACCAGAAGGCCAGTTTGAGGTTACTAATGCAAAATGAAAATGGCTAAGATTTGTAGTTTTCTCAGAATGGCCAATTGCCTGGGTAGAGGCACATAGAGAACAGAGAGTAGGACATTCTAGGGTTAGCATTCTCTAGGCATGTTTTCTTTCATGTATTTATCAGTGGTAAATATTTGCACAAATTTATTTTTTTTAAAGAATATATCCTCTTTCAGATATCTTACATTTCTTCCTCCCATTGTCTCCCCCCTTTCCCTTCCTTTTCTAATTTCTTTTCTGTTTTTCATTTTTTTTCTTCCTTCCTCCCTTCCTTCCTTTCTCCCTCCCTCCCTCCCTCCCTCCCTCTCTTTCTTTCTTTCTCTTTCTTTCTTTCTCTCTCTCTCTCTCTCTTTCTTTCTTTCTTTCTTCTCTCTCTCTTTTGTTCCTTTGTTCTTTCTTTCATTCTCTCTCTTTGTAATATTTTTATAGGTATTTGGGTAGTAATTTATTTTTCATTTTACTTGTATTTGATGTGGGCAGCTCAACCTGGACCTTCTTTTTGTCCAACTATAGTATAGGTAGTTTCTCTTTGACTCTCTATCCACCTGTTGTGAGAAGTATTTTTTTGCTCTCAAAGATTTAACGTAAGATTTGATAATGTCTGAGTTGTGATCTATGTGCTTTTCTGTTTCTAGAGGTGGAAGACAAGGGAACTGGTGTTACAGGCATTTGTGATTGGTATATTTTCTCTCTGTTCTATTTACTGTAATTTATTAAAATTCCTGTACCTGGTATCATTCTAACACATCAGGGAGTAACCCTGTGTGTGTGTGTGTGTGTGTGTGTGTGTGTGAGAGAGAGAGAGAGAGAGAGAGAGATGGTGACAGAGACAGAGAGACACAGAGAGAGACAGAGAAACAGAGATGGAGAGAGAGACTGAGATAGAGAGAAGACATAAGTCTTTGGGTTTTCTCCCAATACAGGCTAAACTACAATGATCAGGGTTTGTCTATTTCTCCTGAATGTTCTTCCCACTTCACTTATAGTAAAAGGAGGAGACAGATAGATGAGAAGTTTGGTCCACAGTGGGGAAGGAGGTTTAAGTTTAACTCTCTGAATGTTTTCAAATTGACTTCCATGATACTTGTCATCTTTTTTTTCTTTGGGCTTTCTGTGTTGAATCCTGTTTTTCATAGTTGGATATGAATAGCTTTGGAAAATCACAATCAATCTCATTTCTTTCTCTATTCTCTCTCCTAGTCAAGGTGACAACATGGCGTATTCCAACATATATACTCTGCCCCTGGACTGAGAAGGCAATGCTATTTTAAAGGTTTATTTAACAATTTGTTCTTGCATTCCCACTATCACCTCTGTTTGCTTCCTTCTATATAGAGTGGCATGATTGATTGATATTATTTTGGAACTTTCCTACTTATCCTCTTCCAGGTACTGGGAGATAATAGCTTTGGAGGGAAAATATGCAGGGAATGAGATTTGAAAGTTGCTTTCTTTCAATTTACTATTACCCTGTCTCTAGCTAGTGTGACACTTCAAAATTGTAGGAGTGCCTATTACAATTTGAGAAAACAAATTTTATTGGGTTTTTTTTCCAGCTTTATTGAGATATAATTGACATATGACATTGTGTAAGTTTAAGGTGTACAATGTGATGATTTGATACATGTATATATGGCAAAATGTTTTTACTACAATAAAGTTAACACACCCTTTAATTAATTGTTGTTGCTGTTTTTATGGTGAGAACATTAAAACTATTCTCATAGCAACTTTCAAGTATATAATATGGTATTTTTAATTATAGTCATCAGGGTGTACATTACATGCCCAGACTTATTCATCTTATAACTGGAAGTTTGTACATTTTGACCAACATCTCCTCATTTTCCCCACCCCTTAGCCCCTGGCAACCACCATTCTCCTCTCTGTTTCCATGAGTTCAGTGCTTTTAGATTCCACGTATAAGTGAAATCATATAGTATTTATCTTTCTCTGTGACTTATTTCACTTTGCAAAATGCCCTCAATGTCCATCCATGTTGTCACAAATGGCAAAATTTCCTTCCTTTTCATGACTGAAGAATATTCCATTGTGTATATATATATTTTCTTTATCCATTCATCTGATATAAGTTGTTGCATGCCTTTGCTATTGTGGATAATGCTGCAATGAAAATGAGAGTGCAGATATCTCTTCAAGAGAGTGGTTTCGTCTCCTTTGGATATATACCCAGAAGTAGGATTACTGGATCATATGGTAGTACCATGTTTAATTGTTTAGGAACCTCCATACTGTTTTCCATAGTGGCTAGACCAATTTACATGTCTACCAAAAGTACATCAGGTTTCCTTTTTCCCACATCCTCACAGCATTTGTTATCTCTTGTTTTTTGGATAATAGCTATTCTAACAGGTGTAAGGTGATATCTCATTGTCGTTTTGACTTACATTTACCTGATGATTAGTGATGTTGATCACCTTTTCATATTCTTCTTGGCCATTTGTATATCTTCTTTGGAAAAATCTCTATTCAAGTCCTCTACCCCTTTTTAAATTGGATTATGTGTTACTTTGCTATTGAGTTGTATGAGTTCCTTACATATTTTGGATGTTAACTCCTTATTGGACATATGGTTTGCAAACATATTCTTTCATTCTGTAGGTTGCCTTTTTATTTTGTTGATTGCTACTTTTGCAACGCAGAAGCTTTTTAGTTTGATGTAATCCCACTTGTTTATTTTTGTTTTTGTTGTTGTCTCCAAGATAGCCTTACCAAGACCAATGTCAAGGAACTTCTTCCCTATGTTTTCTTCTAGGAGTATTATGATTTCAAGTCTTAAGTTAAAGTCCTTAATCTATTTAATTTTAACTTAATCTGGTTAATTTTTGTGAGTGGTAGAACATAAGCATCCAATTTTGCTCTTTTGAATGTGGGTATCCAGTTTTCCTAACATATTTATTAAAGAGATTATTTTACGTCTAGTCTTTCAAATCTGTTCCATTGGTCTATGTGTCTGTTTTCATGCTAGTACCATACTCTTTTGATTACTATACCTTTGTAATATATTTTGGAATCAAGAAGCATGATGCTTTCAGCTTTGTTTTTCTTTTTCAGGATTGCTTTAGCTATCTGGGCTCTTAGGTGGTACATAGGAATTTTAGGATTTTTTTCCTATTTCTATGAAAAATTCCATTGTTATTTTGATAGAGATTGCATTAAATCTGTAGATGGCTTTGGTTAGTATGGACATGTTACCAATATTAATTCTTCTGATCCATTAACATGAGCTATCTTTCTATTTATTTGTGTTTTCTTCAATTTATTTCATCAATATCTTATGGTTCTCAGACAATAGATTTTTTACTTCCTTGGTTAAACTTATTCCTAAGCATTTTGTTTTTGATACTATTGTAAATAGGATTGTTTTCCTTATTTATTTTTCAGATAGTTCCTTTTTAATGTATAAACTAAATTGCTTTTCATATGTTGATTTTGTATCCTGAAACTTTTCTTAATTTGTTTATTAGTTCTAATGTTTTTTGGTGGAGTCTTTAGGTTTTTCTATGTACGATATCATGGCATCAGCAAACAGAATTTAATTCCTCCTTTCTGATTTGAAAGCCTTTTCTTTTCTTGCCTAATTGTTATGGCTGGGATATTAATACTATGTTGAATTGGAGTGGTGAGCATGGGTACACTTTTTGTTCCTGATCTTATAGGAAAGGGTTTGAACCTTTACTGTTGAGTATGATGTTAGCTGTGGGCTTGTCATACATGGCCTTTGTTATGTTGAGGTACATTCCTTCTATACCCAATTTGTTGTTAGTTTTTGTCATGAAAGGATGTTGAATTTTGTCAAATGCCTTTTATGCATCTACTGAGATGATGATATAACTTTTGTTTTTGATTCTTTTAATGTAGTGTATCACATTTATTGATTCGAATATGTTGAACTGTCCTTGCTTCCCAGGGATCAATCCCACTTGGCTATGATATAGGATCCCTTTAATGTGTCATTGAAATTTCTTTAGTAGTATTTTATTGAGAGTTTTTATGTCTATATTCTTCGGGGATATTGGCCTGTAGTTTTCTTTTCTTATAGTGTCCTTATCTGACTCTGGTATCAGTGTAGTTTTGGCCCTGTAAAATGAGTTTGGGAGTGTCTCCTCCTCTTCAATTTTTTTGAAGACTTTGAGAGAATTGGCATAGGTCATCTTTAAATATTTGATAGAATTCACCCGTGAAGCTATCTGGTCCTGGAATTTTCTTTTTTGGGTGGTTTTTGATTACTGATTCAATCTCCATACTGTTATTGGTCTGTTCATATTTTCCATTTCTTCATGATTCAGACATGGTAGGTTGCATGTTTCTAGGAATTTATCCATTTTTCCTAGGCTGTCCAACTTATTGGCATATAATTGTTGATAGTACTCTCATATGATCCTTTGTATATCTGTGGTATCAATTGAAATATCCTTTCTTTTACTTCTAATTTTATTTATTTGATCATCTCTCTTCTTTTCTTGGTAAGTCTAGCTAAAGATTTCTCACTATTATTTATCTTTTCAAAAACCAACTCAAGTTTTGTTGATTTTTTTCTATTGTTTTTCTGTTCTTTATTTCACTTGTTTGTGCTCTGATCTTCATAATCTCCTTCTTTCTGCTACTTTGAACTTAGTTTTGTTCTTGTTTTTCTAGCTCCTTAAGGTATAAAGCTAGGCTGTTTATTTGAGGTATCTCTTTTTTCTTACTATAGGCGTTTATTGCTATAAACCTCTTTCTTAGCATTGCTTTTGCTGCATCCCATAAGTTTTGGTATGTTGTGTTTTCATTTTTGTTTGTTTCAAGGTATTTTTTTATTTTCCTTTTGATTTCATTTTTGACCCATTTGTTGTTTGGCAGTGTGTTGTTTAATTTTCATGCATTTGTGAATTTTCCAGTTTTCCTTCTGTTATTAGTTTCTATTTTTATACCATTATGGTTGGAAAAGATGCTTTGTATATTTAATCTTTTTAAGTTTGCTGAGACTTGTTTTGTGAGCTATCATGTGATATGTCCTAGAGAATGTTCCCTGTGTGCTTGTAAAGAATGTGTATTCTGCTGCAGTTGGATGGAATACTTTGTTTTGCCTGTTAGGTCCATTTGTATAAAGTGTAGGTCAAAGTCCAATGTTTCCTTATTGATTTTCTGTCTGGATGATCTAACCATTGTCAAAAGTTGTATATTGAAATCCTCTGATATTTTATATTGTTGTCTATTACTCCTTTAAGAAGTGTTAGTATTTGTTTAATATACATAGATGTTCTGATGTTGGGTGCCTACATATTTACAATTGTTATATGCTCTTGATAAATTGACTTTTTAATCATTATATAATGATTTTTTTGTCTCTTTTATAGTTTCCACTGGAAGTTTATTTTGTTTGATGTAATTCTCTTTTAATTTCCATTTGCATGGAATATGCTTTTCTATCCCTTCACTTTGAGCCTATGTGTGTCCTGAAAGCTGAAGTGAGTCTCTGTAGGCAGTATATAGTTAGGATTTGTTTTTAACTCATTCAGCCACTCTGTGCCTTTTAATTGGAGAATTTAATCCATTACATTTAGTTATTAATAGGTAAAGTCTTATCATTGCCATCTTGTTAATTATTTTCTTGCTGTTTTGTAGTTCTTTTGTTCCTTTCTCCCTCTCTTGCTGTCTTCCTTTGTGAGTTGTTGATTTTATGTCACAGTATACTTTGATTCCCTTGCCTTTATTTTGTATGTACTATTATAGATTTTTGTTCTGTGTTACTCTGAGACTTACTTGAAATATATTACATATATAACAGTATTTTATATGGTGTATCACTCATCAGCTCAGATCACTGAAGTCCACATTATCAACATTTGTGTGGTCTTTGGTAAGCACTGTGGGAGGGTCTACAGAAACTGCAGGGGCTACTTAGATCCTCAGTGGCACCTCCAGGTTGAGCAGTATGGACCAGGGCTGGCAGTTGTGGTGGCTGGAGCCAGTAGTGCGCACACACTCAGCTATGGGTTCCACCTGTAGGTGCCTTGGTTGTGGTGGGGGCCAGTTCTAAACACACATGTAATGGTGGGGGCCAGGGCAAGTATTGCTTTAGCGATTTGGGGTCTTTTGTTGCCCCATATGAATTTTAGGATTCTTTGCTCTATTTCTGTAAAGAATGTCATTGGGATTCTGATTGGGATAGTGTTGAATCTGTAGATTTCTTTAGGTAGTATGGACATTTTAACTATGCTTATTCTTCCAACCCATGTGCATGGAATGTCTTCCCATCTCTTTATGATGATGATCAATTTCTTTCATGAAAGTCTTGCAGTTTTCATTTTATAGGTCTTTCACTTCCTTGGTTAAATTTACCCCAAGGTATTTTATTCTTTTTGTTGCAATTGTGATTGGGATTGTGTTCTTGAGTTCTTTTTACTGTTAGTTTGTTGTTAGAGTATAGAAATGCTACGGATTTATGTAAGTTGATTTTATACCCTGCAACTTTGCTGTAGTTGTTATTTCTAATAGTTTTCCAATGGATTCTTTGGGGTTTTCTGTATATAAAATCATGTCTTATGCAAATAGCGAGAGTTTCACTTCTTCATTGCCTATTTGGATTCCTTTTATTCCTTTCTCTTGCCTAATTGCTCTGGCCAAAACCTCCAGTACTATGTTGAATAAGAGTGGTGATAGAGGGCGTCCTTGTCTCATTCCTGTTCTCAGGTGCATGGCTTTCAGTTTTTGCCCATTGAGTATGATGTTGGCTGTGGGTTTGTCATATATGGCCTTTATTATGTTGAGGTACTTTCCTTCTATACCCATTTTATTTAGAGCTTTTATCATAAATGGATTTTGGGTCTTCTCAAACACTTTCTCTGCATCTATTGAGATGATCATGTGGTTTTTGTTTCTCATTTTGTTAATGTGGTGTATCATGTTGATTTACTTGTGCACATTGAACCATCCCTGTGTCCCTGGTATAAATCCCACTTGAATACCCACTTGATCATGGTGCATGATCTTTTGTATGTATTGCTGTATTTGGTTTGCCAGAATTTTGTTGAGGATTTTTGCATCTATGTTCATCAGTGATATTGGCCTGTAGTTTTCCTTCTTCATGTTGTCCTTGTCTGGTTTTGGGATCAGGGTGATGTTGGCTTCATAGAATGTGTTTGGAAGTGCTCCATATTCCTCAATTTTCTGGAATAGTTTGAGAAGGATAGGTATTAAATCTTCCTTGAATGTTTGGTAGAATTCTCCAGAGAAGCAATATGGTCCTGCACTTTTATTTTTGGGGAGGTTTTTGATTACTGTTTCAATTTCTTTACTTGTGATTGGTCTATGCAGATTCTCTATTTCTTCCTGATTCAGTTTTGGGAGGTTGTAAGAGTCTAAGAATTTATCCACTTCTTCTAGATCATCCAATTTATTGGCATATAGTTTTTCACAGTATTCTCTTATAATTTTTTGCATTTCTCTGGTATCTGTTGTGATTTCTCCTCTTTCATTTCTAATTTTATTTGAGCCCTCTCTCTTTTTTTCTTAGTGAGTCTGGTTAAGGGTTTGTCAATTTTGTTTATTTTCTCACAGAACCAATTCTTTGTTTCATTGATGCTTTCTACTGTTTTCTTTTTGTTTCAATTTCATTTATTTCTGCTCTAGTTTTTATTATTTCCATCCTTCCACTGACTTTGGACTTTTTTTGTTCTCCTTTTCCTAATTCTGTTAGATGTTGTTTGAGATTGCTTATCTGAGATTTTTCTTGTTTATTGAGGTGAGCCTATATTGCAATGAATTTCCCTCTTAGGACCACTTTTGCTGCATCCCAAATGAGTTGGTATGGCATGTTTTCATTTTCATTTGTCTCCAGATAATATTTAATTTCTCCTTTAATTTCTTCAATGATCCATTGGCTGTTCAGTAGCATGTTGTTTAATCTCTACATTTTTGCCCCTTTCCCAGCTTTATTATTGTAGTTGATTTCTAGTTTAATAGCATTATGGTCGGAAAAGATGCTTGATATCATTTCAATGCTCTTGAATTTCTTGAGGCTTGCTTTGTTTTCCAACATATGGTCTATCCTTAAGAATGTTCCATGTGCACTTGAGAAGAATGTGTAATCTTCTGTTTTTGGATGAAGTGGTCTCTCTCTATATATCTATTAAGCCCATCTGGTCTAGTTTTTCATTTAATTCTACAATTTCCTTTTGATTTTCTGTCTCGATGATCTATCCACTGGTGTTAGTGGAATGTTGAGGTCCCCTACTATTATTGTATTGTTGTTGATATCTCCTTTTAGTTTTGTTAATAGTTTCTTTATGTACTTTGGTGCTCCTGTGTTGGGTGGATATATATTTATAAGTGTTATGTCTTCTTGGTGGAGTGTCCCTTTTATCATTATAAACTGCCCCTCTTTGTCTTTCTTTATCTATTTTGCTTTGAAGTCTACTTTGTCTGATATTAGTATGGTGACATCTTCTTTCTTAGGTTCATTATTAGCTTGGAGTATCATCTTCCATCCCTTCACTTTGAGTCTGTGTTTGTCTTTGGGGCTGAGGTGTGTTTCCTGGAGGCAGCATATTCTTGGGTCTTGTTTTTTAATCCATCCTGCCACTCTGTGTCTTTTGATTGGAGAGTTCAATCCATTTACATTTAGAGTGATTATTGAAATGTGGGGGCCTAATGCTGCCATTTTATCACTTGTTTTCCAGTTCTCCTGCATTTCCTTTGTTTCTCGTCCCATGAGTTTTGGACTACCAATTCAGGTAGGTAGTTTTCTATATTGGCTTTCTTCTTATTCGTAATTTGTGTCTTTATTCTTGTTATTTGTTTAGTGGTTACCATGTGGTTTGTATAAAACATCTCACAGATGAGATAGTCCATTTTCTGATAGCCTCTTATTTCCTCAGATTAAGCCATTACTTTCCTTTCCTCTTCCCCTTCTAGGTTGTTGTTGTCAGGTCTTTTTTTTTTTCTTCCTTCTTGTGTTGTGAGTTTGTGGTTAAAATGACAAGATTATATTTATTCTCTGTGTTTCCCTTCCTTTTATCTTTAATGTTATGCTTAGCATTTGCTAACCTGTTTTGTTGGAGAGCTGCAATTTTCTGATTTTGTCTTTCTACTTATCTCCTTTGCTCTGGGTTTTGTAACCCCTTTCCTTTTTTTTCAGGTATGAGGGTCTTCCTGAGCATTTCTTGTGTGTGTGGGAGGGTCTTGTGGTGATGAACTCCCTTAACTTTTGTTTATCTGGGAAAGTTTTTATTTCTCCATCATATTTGAAGGATATTTTCACTGGATAGAGTATTCTTGGCTGCAAGTTTTTGTCCCTCAGAGTTTTGAATATGTCACTCCACTCTCTTCTAGCCTGTAAGGTATTTGCTGAGAAATCTGCTCACAGCCTGATGAGGGTTCCTTTGAAGGTTATTTTCTTCTGCCTTGTTGCCCTTAATATTTTCTCTTTGTTGTTGACTTTTGCAAGCTTCACTACTATATGCCTTGGGATTGGTCTTTTTACGTTGATAAAGTTTGGACATCTATTAGCTTCTGTCACATGGAGTTCCATCTCTCTCCCCAGGTTTGGGAAGTTCTCAGCCATTATTTCTTTGAGCAGGCTTTCTGGCCCCTTCTCCTTCTCTTCTCCCTCTGGGATACCTATAATCCTTATGTTGCATTTCCTAATTGAGTGAGATATTTCTCAGAGAGTTTCTTCATTTCTTTTTAGTCTTAGTTCGGTCTCCTCCTCTATCTAAAGCATTTCTATATTCATATTCTCTAAATTGTTAATTCTGTCTTCCATATTATTGACCCTACTGTTCAGAGTCCATATTTTTCTTAATCTCCTCCATTGTGTTCTTCATCTTCAACATTTCTGACTGGTTCTTCTTTATAGTATCAAGCTCTTTTGTGACATAGCTCCTGAACTCGTTGAGTTGTCTATCTGTAGTCTTTTAACTCATTGACTTTTTTAGTGATAGCTCTTTTGAATTTGTTGTCATTTAGGTTATAGATTTCAGTGTCTTTGGGATTGTTTTCTGGGTACTTGCCATTTTCCTTCTATTCTGGAGATTTAATATATTTTTTCATACTGCTTGATGGCATCGATTTGTGTCTCTGCATAGAGACAGAATTTGGTTACTACTTCCACTTGCTTCTACTGGTGGGGGAGAGGGCAGCAGCTGTGTAATCTGCACTGATCATGATCCCTTTCAGCTGTTCATGACTGAGCCTGGTCCCCTGCTCATGATTTCAGTGGCCCTGTGGTGTCTCCTGTCAGCAGTGGGAACTATCGCAATGCATCCTTGGATTGCTGGGGCCTACTCTCACAGACCACCTAGATACACTCCCTCCTTAGGGTCTGCATCAGCGTTGGGTCTGAAAATAACAGGCCTGTTACTAGGTGCATGGACAGATGTGGCTCCCACTAGTTCCCTGGGTGGGCTCCTGCTAAGTAGCAACATGAAAACATATAAAAGCATAAAACTCACAGGTAAAGATAAATATATAGTCAAATTCAGAATACCCTAAATCTGCAATGGTGGTGTCTGAACCACTTTTATCTCTAGTATAAAAGTTAAAAGAGAATACTATTAAAATAAATATAGTGGGAGTGACTCAGCATCATACTGGCATAAGATGTTGCTCATATTTGTTCCCCTTTTAAAAACCAAAATTCAGTATCCATCCACATACAAAACTGACTCTAGGTGAATTGTGGGATCCAGTACCATATGCCAAGCCACCCATGAAGAATCTCATTCACCTGTGCATCAAGTAATGGCAGACAGACCTCAGTATGGGTTTGGGATTGGCAGGAACCTGTAAGCTTCATCCCCTATCAGCTGTGGTCTGGGAACACATGGTAAATGCTGATTTGATAAGTTGCTATCAGTGTAAAATAGGCTCCATATCAATAAGATGTTTTATGTAAGCTTAACATTAACCAGAAAGCAAAAACCTTTAGTAATTTCCAAAAGATAAAGAGAAGTAAATAAGAGGGTGAAAAATCACCAATCCACAAAGGTAGAAAGCAAGATAGGAAAAAAGGAACAAAGAAACTACAAAACAGCTAGAATGAATAAGATGGCATTATTAAGTTCTTTTATAGCAGTAATTAACCACAAATAGATTGAACTATCCAAACAAAAGACACAGAGTGGTTGAATGGCTTAAGAAAAACAAGATCCAACAGTATGCTGCCTACAAAAGATTTGCTCCAGCTTTCAGGACACACATAAGCTCAAAGTGAAGGGATGAAAAATGATAGTCCATGGAAATGGAAACTGAAAGAGTGTGAGGGTAGCTATACTTATACAGGAAAATATACATTAAGCCAAAAATGGTAACAAGAGACAAAGAAGGTCATTATATAATGACAAAGTGAAGAATTCATGAAGAACATATAACAATTGTAAATATATATGCACCCAATATTGGAGCACCTAAACTTATTAAGCAAATGTTAACAGATCTGTAGGTAGAAATAGATGAAAACATAATAACATTAAGAGAGTTCAATATCCTGCTTTCAGCAATGGTTAGATCATGCATACAGATAGTCAATAAGGAAACTTTGACATGAACCATATTTTAGACCAAATGGATCTAACAGATGTATAGAGAACATTTCATCCAACAATACTGGAATACACATTCTTCTCAAGTTCACAGGAAATGGTCTCCAAAATAGATCATATGATAGGACACAAAGCAAATATCTTCATATTTAGAAAGACTGAAATCATACCAAGTATCTTTCCCAATCACAGTGGTATGAAACTAGAAATAAACAAGAAGAAAGCTGGAAAATTTACAAACATGTAGAGATTGAACAACATACTCCTGAACAACCAATGAGTCAAAGAAGAAATCAAAAGAGGAATTTTAAAAATCTGAACCAAATGAAGATGGAAACACAATACACTAAAGATTGCTGCAATAGCAGTACCTAGAGGGAAGTTCATAGTGATAGATGCATACATTAAGAAGAAAGAAGGATCCCCAAAAACAATTTAACTCTAAATCTCAAGGAATTAGAAAAAGCAGAACAAACTAAGCCCAAATTTAGAAGAAGTAAGGAAATAACAAAGATCAGAGTGAAAATAATTGAAAGATCAGGAAAACAATAGAAAAGATCAACAACACGGAGCTGATTTTTTGAAAAGATAAACAAAATTGGCAAACATTTAACTAGACTAAGAGGGAATATAGAAGTCTCAAATAAATACAATCAGAAATAAAAGAAGAGACATTAACACTAAGACCACAGAAATACAAAAGATCATAAAAGACTACTATGAACAACTATATGACAACCAATTCGATAATGTAGAAGAAATAGATACATTCCTAGAAACATACAACTTACCAAGACTGAATCACGAAGAAATAGAAAATACAAACAGATCAATAATTGGGAGAGAGTTTGAATCAATAATCAAAACCTCTGAAAAAAGAGGATCCCAAGATCAGATGCTTTCAGTTTACTTCAATCAAACATTTAAACAAGAATTAATGTCAATCTTTCTCAAACACTTTCACAACATCAAAGAGGAGGGAATACTCCAAAAATCATTTTACAAGGCCAGCATTACACTGATACCAAAGCCAGAAAAAGACACTATATGAAAAGAAAACTAAAGGTCAACAACACTGATGAATAGAGACGGAAAAATTCTCAACAGAGGGTTAGCAAGCCAATTCAACAGTACATAAAAAGGCTCATATATCATGATCACTTAGGATTTATCCCTGGGATGCAAGAGTGGTTCAATACATGCAAATCAATAAATATGATACACCACATTAATAAAATGAACTATAAAAATCATAGCATCATCTCAATAGATGCAGAAAAAGCATTAGACAAAAGACAAGATCGTTTCATGATAAAAACCCTCAATAAGTTGGGTACAGAAGGATCATGCTTCAACTTAATAATGGCCATAAATGACAAAAACAGAGCTAACATCATTCAATGGTGAAAGGTTGAAACCCTTTCCTATAAGATTCAAAACAAGGCAAGGATGCCCACTCTTATCATTCTTATTCAACGTAGTGCCAGAAGTTTTAGCTAGAGCAATCAGGCAAGATAAATAAATAAAAGACATACAAATCAGAAAGGAAGCAGTAAAGTTGTCTTTATTTGCAGATGATATGATCTTATATACAAAAAACCCTAAAGATTCAATCAAAAAACTGCTAGAGCTAATTGACAAATTATTAAAGTTGGAGGATAAAAAAACCAACCTACAGAAATCAGTGGCATTTCTACATACGAAAAACATAATATCTACAAAAGTGACAGAGAAAACAATCTTCTTCTAAAAGCATCAAATATGATAAAAATGCTTAGGAATAAATTTAGCCAAGGAAGTGAAAGATCCATACAATGAAAAGTATAAGACTCTGGTGAAACAAATTGAAGACATAAACAAAAGGAAATATATTTTGTGTTTACGGCTCAGAAGAATTAATATTATTAAAATGTCCATACTACCCAAATACATCTATAGATTCAGGGAAATCCCGTCAAAATTCCAAGGGTATTTTTCACAGAAATAGAAAAAACAATCTTAAAATAAGTATGGAACCACAAAAGACCCTTAATAGACAATGCAATCCTGAAAAAGAAGAACAAAACTGGAGGTATCACAATTCCTGATTTTAAGCTATACTACAAAGCTAGAGTCATCAAAACACTACGGCACTGGCATAGGAACAGACACATAGACCAATGGAATAGAATCAAGAGCCCAGAAATAAATCCCTGCATATATCAGCAGCTAATATTTGACAAGGGAACCAAGAAGACTCAATGAGGGAAAGAATAGCCTCTTGAATAAATGATGTTGGGAAACTGGATAGCCATATGAAGAACAATGAAATTGGACCCCTGTCCTCTACCTTTCACAAATATTAACTTGAAATTCATTAAAGACTTGAATGTAAGACCTGAAACCATAAAACTCTTAGAAGAAAACATAGGGAAGAAACTCCTTGACACTGGTCTTGGAAGCAATTTCCTAAATATTACACCAAAAGCACAGACCGAAAAAAGCAAAAATAAACAAGTGGAACTACGTCAAACTGAAAAGCTTCTACACAGTAAAGGAAATAATCAACAAACTGAAAGGGCAACCTATGGAATAGGAGAATATATTTGCAAACTTTATATATAATAAGTTATTATAAAGAACTCATTCAACTCAAGAACAAAAAAATAAACAATCCAATTAAAAAATGGGCAAAGAAGCTGAAAAGACATTTTTCAGAGAAGACATAGAAATGACCAACAGATATATAGAAAAGAGCTCAGAATCACAAATTATGAGGAAACGCAAATCAAAACCCCAAACAGACATCATCTCACATCTATTAGAATGGCTGTTATCAAAAAAGCAAAAGATAACAAATGATGTTGAAGATGTGGAGAAAGGGAGTCTGGTGCAGTTTTGGTGGGAATGTAAAGCGGTAAAGTCGCAATGGAATATAGTGGAAGTTCCTCAAAAAATAAAAATGGAGCTACCATGTGACCAGCAATCCCTCTTCTGGGTATGTATTCAAAGGAAATGAAAGCATGACATAAAAAAATCTGCACTCCTTTGTTTCTTGCAGTATTAATCACCGTATCCAAGATACAGAAACAACCTAAATGTCATCAAAGGATGAATAGATAAAGGAGACGTGATACACACACACACACACACACACACACACACACACACGAATATTATTTAGCCATGAGATTGAAGGAAATCTCACCATTTGTGACAACATGGATGGACCTGAGGCCACTACGCTAAGTGAGACAAGTCAGCTAGAGAAAGACAAATACTGAATGATATAACTTATATGTGGAATCTAAAAAAGCCAAACTGGTAGAACCGAAGATTAGACTGGTTGTTACCACTATTACTAATGGTGGGGGATGGGGGAATCATGGAGATGTTGGTAAAAGGGTACAGACTTGCAGTGAGAAGATAAATAAGTCTGAGGACCTAATGCACAGCATTGTGAATATAGTTAGTGGTACAGAATTATACACTTGAAAGTTGCTAAGAGACTAGTAGGTAAGCGTTCTGACTACAAAAATGGTATGATAATTATGTTACCTGATGGAGGTATTAGCTAGTGCTATGGTGGTAATCATGTGGCAATATATACATATATAGAATTGTATACTTTAAACAATGTTATATGTTGATTATATCTCAATAAAAATATAGCTACATTAATTTGTTAATGGATGCAATTAAAAATTTTTAAAGTGTAACATCAATCGCATAAAATATGGGGGAAGGAGAAGTAAAAGTGTAGAGCTTTTGCATGATATTGAAGTAAGTTATTACAGGGTTAAAACAGACCCTATATGTGTACGATTTTATGTAAGCCTCATGGTAATAACAGAAAAAAAATCTAGTAAATACGTAGAAGTTAAAGAGAAAAGAATTAAAGCATACCACTAAAAAATAATTCACAAAGGAAGATAGTTGGAGAGAAAGAAAGAAACTACAAAATAACCAGAAAATAATTTAAAAAATGGAATAGTAACTCCTTACCTATCAGTAATTACTTTAACTGTAAAGCAGTAAATCCTCCAACCAAAAGACAAAGGGAAAATGAATGGATTAAAAAAACCCACCAAGATCCAAAAATCTGTTGCCTATAAGGGATTCACTTTAACTTTGGGGACATATAAACTGAAAGAGTAGGGATGAAAAACATGTTCCACACAAATGGAAATCAGAAGAGAGTAGGGGTAGCTATACTTATATGAGACAAGATAAGACTTCAAGTAAAAAATTATCATGAGAGCCAGCCCTGATGGCCTATCAGTTAAAGTTCAGTACTCTCTGCTTCAGCAGCCTGGGTTCAGTTCTCAGGTGCAGAACCCCATCACTTGTCTGTCAGTAGCCATGCTGTTGTGGCAGTTCACACAGAAGAACTAGAAGGACTCACAACTAAAATACATAACTATGTCCTGGGGCTTTGGGGAGAAAAGATAAAAAAACGGGGAAGATTGGCAACAGATGTTACCTTGGAGTGAATATTTCCCAGCAAGAAAAAAAAATGTCATAAGAGACAGAGAAGGTCATTGTATAACGATGAAGGGGTCAATTCATCAACAGGATATAACAATTATATATATAATTGCACTCAACAATGAAATTCCCAAATATATAAAGCAATTACTAGCAGAAGTAAAGGGAGAAATAGACAACAATATGATAACAGTAGGGGACTTTAATACCCCACCATCAACAATCAATAGATCATCCAGACAGAAAGCAATGAGGAAACAGCAGATTTGAATAACACTATAGATTAAATGTCTAAGTTGATATTTGAAAAGACAAAGAAAACTGACAAATCGTTAGCTAGACTTACCAAAAAATAGAGAGGACTCAAATAAATAAAACTCTAAATGAAAAAAGAGACATTACAATTGATACCACACAAATACAAAGGATTGTTAGAGACTACTATGAACAATTTATATACCAACAAATTGAATAAGCTAGAAGGAATGGATGAGTTCCTAGAAACATATAGCTTACCAAGACTGAATCATGAAGGAACAGAAAATCTGAACAGACTAATAATGAGCAAAGAGATTGAATCAGTAATCAAAAATCTGATTCAACAACAAAGAAAAGCCCAGCATAAGATGGTTATATGGGTAAATTTTACCAAATATTTAAAGAAGAATTATGCCAACTCTTCTCAAACTCTTTTTAAAAATTGAAAAGGAGGGAACATTTCCAAACTCATTTAATGAGGCCAGCATTACCCTGATATAAAGCCAATTAAGGACCCTACAAGAAAAGAAAATTAAAGGCCCATATCCCTGATGAACATAGATGCAAAAATCCTACACGAAATAGTAGCAAACCAAATTCAACAGCATATTAAAAGAATCACACACTGTGATCAAGTGAGGTTTAATCCCTGGGATACAAGATGTTCAACATATGCAAATTAATAAATGTTACACACCACATTAACAAAATGAAGGATAAAATTTGTATGATCATCTAAATAGATGCAGAAACAGCATTTGACAAAATTCAACGTCCTTTCATGATAAAAACTCTCAACAAATTGAGTGTAGAAGGAATGACCTCAACATAATAAATGCCATATATGATAAGCCCACAGTTAACATGATACTCAATGTGAAAAGCTGAAAGATTTTTCTTTAAGATAAGGAATAAGACATGGGTATCTAAGCTCACTATTTTTATTCAACATAGAACTGGAAGTTCTAACTAGAGCAATTTGGCAAGAAAAAGAAACAAAAGGCATAAAATTCAGAAAGGAAGAAGTTAAATTGTCTCTGTTTGCAGATGACATGATCTTATATATAGATCCACCAAGAAATTCCACCAAAAATTCTAGAACTAATAAATGAATTTAGTAAAATTGCAGGATAGAAAATCAATATACTAAAATCAGTTGCATTTCTATCCAGTAACAATGAAGTATCGTAAGAAAGATGATGAAAACAACCCAATTTAGATAGCATCAAAAATATTAAAATACTTAAGAATAAAGTTAAATAAAGAGGTGAAAGACCTATACCCATAAACTATAAGACATTGATGAAAGGAAGTGAAGAAGACATAATGGAAAGATATTCCATGTTCTTGGATTGGAATTATTAATACTGTTAAAGTGTCTGTACCACATAAAGCAATCTACAGATTCAATGCAATCTCTTTCAAAACCCCAATGGCATTTTTTTACAGAAACAAACAAACAAAATATCCTAAAATTTATATGAAACCACAAAAGACCCCTAAATAGACAAACCAATACTGAGAAAGAACAAAGCTGGATGGATCACACTTCCTGATATCAAACTATATTGCAGAGCTATGTAATCAAAACGATATGGTACTAGAGTAAAAGCAAGCATATAAACAGATGAAACAGAGCAGAGAGTTCAGAAACAAATCTATGCATATATGACAACTGATCTTTGACATTACTGTGGATATACAATAGGAAAAGGACAGACTCTTCAACAAGTGGTTTTGAGAAAATTGGTATCCACATGCAAAAGCATGAAACTGGATGGTCATATTACTCTATACCAAATAATCAACTCATAATGGATTAAAGATTAAATGTAAGACCTAGAGCTGTGAAACTCCTAGAAGAAAACAGGGGGAAAACTTCACTACATTGGGTTTGGCAATGATTTCTTGGTTACGACACTAAAAGCAAAGGCAACAAAACCAAAATTAGACAAGGGGCACTACATCAGACCACAAACTTCTGCACAGTAAAGGAAATAATCAAGAGAGTGAAAAGGCAATTTACTGAATAGGAGAAAATCTTTGCAAACTATATATCTGATAAGGAATTACTATCCAAAATATCTTAGGAACTCATACAACTCAATAGCAAAAAAAAAAAAAAAAATTACTCAAGTAAAAAAGGAGCAAAGGGGGTCGGCCCAATGGTGCAGTGATTAAGTGCGCACGTTCTGCTTCGGCAGCCGGGGTTTGCCAGGTCGGATCCTGGATGCTGACATGACACAGCTTAGCAAGCCATGCTGTGGTAGGCATCCCACATATAAAGTACAGGAAGATGGGCATGGATATTAGCTCAGGGCCAGTCTTCCTCAGCAAAAAGAGGAGGATTGGCAGCAGATGTTAGCTCAGGGCTAATCTTCCTCAAAAAAAGAAATGAGCAAAGAACTTGGATAGACATTTCTGTAAAGAAGGCATACAAATGGCCAATAGGTATATGAAAAAGTTCTCAACATCACTAATTGTCAGGGAAATGCAAACCAAAACCACAACAAGATATCGCCTCACACCTGTTGGATGGCTATTATTTAAAAAAATACAAAAGATAACACGCATTTGGTTGTGGAGTAATTGGAGGCATTGTAGCTGTTGGTGGGAATGTAAAATGATGTGACTGCTACTGAAAATAGAACAATGGTCCCTCAAAAAATTAAAATTAGAATTACTCTGTAAATTAAGAATAGATCTACCATATGATCCAGCTATCCCACTGCTGGGTATTTATCCAAAGAACTTGAAAACTCAAAGGCATAAAGCTACTTGCACCCCTATGCTCATTGCAGCATTATAGATAATAGCCAAGACTTGGAAGCACCTAGGTGCCCATCAAGGGACGAATGGATAAAGAAGATGTGGTATTTATACACGATAGACAACTACCCAGCCATAAGAAATGATGAAATCCGGTCATTTGTGACAACATGGATGGACCTTGAGGGTATTATGCTGAGTGAAATAAGTCAGAGGGAGAAAGTCAAATACCATATGATCTCACTCGTAAGTAGAAGATCAATACAACAAGAAAAAAACACATATCATTGGAGATTGGACTGGTGGTTACCATAGGGGAAGGGAGGAGAGGGGAGGGCAAAAGGGGTGATTAGGTTCACATATGAGGGGATCAATTATAATTAGTTTTTGGGTGGTGAACATGATGTAATCTACACAGGATTCAAAATATATTATGATGTACATTCGAAAGCTATATAATGTTATAATCCAATATTACTGCAATTAAAAAATAAATAAATAAAATTTAAAAAAGAAAGAGAGAGGGGGCCGGCCCCGTGGCCGAGTGGTTAGGGTCGTGTGCTCCGCTGCAGGTGGCCCAGTGTTTCATCAGTTCGAATCCTGGGCGCGGACATGGCACCGCTCATCGAGTCACGCTGAGGCGGCATCCCACATGCCACAACTGGAAGGACCCACAACTCAGAATATACAACTATGTACCGGGGGGGCTTTGGGGAGAAAAAGGAAAAAAATAAAATCTAAAAAAAAAAAAAAGAAAGAGAGGAAAGAATTACTCTGTGATCCAGTAATCCCACTTCTAGAGTATATATCCAAAAGAATTGAAATCAGGATATCAATGAGATATATGTACTCACGTATTCATTGCAGCATTATTCGCAATAATCTAGATATAGAAACAACTTAAATGTCCATTGACAGACAAGTGAATAAAGAAAATATGGTATATACATACAGTGGGATACTATTTAGACTTTGAAAAGAAGGAGATCTTGCCAATGCAACAACATGGATGAACCTGGAGGACATGGTGCTAAATACAATAAGCTAGTCAAAGAAGGACGAATACTGAATGATCCCACTTATACAAGACATTTAAAATAGTCTAACTCACAGAAATAGAGTAGAACGTGGTTGCCAGGGGCTGGGGAAATGGAGAGTTGCTGTTCAATGGGTATGAAATTTCAATTATGCAAGATGAGTAAGTTCTAGAGGTCTGTGGTACAACACCATACCTGTAGTTTGCAATACTGTATTGTACAGTTAAAAAATTTTTAGGACAGTTGATCTCATGTTAAGTGTTCCTAAGACAATAAATAAATAAAATTTGTACAAGTTAGTGGTTTTTAGTATCTTCACAGAGTTGTGCAGCAATCACCACTACCTAATTCCTGAACATTTATATCATGCCCAGTAAAACCACATTCTTCCTTTCCCCCAGGCTCTAGCAACCAGTAATCTACTTTCTGTCTCTATGGATTTGCCTAATCTGGATGTAATATAAATGGAAGCATACAACATGTGACTTTTTGTTTCCAGCTTCTTTCACTTAGCATAATATTTTCAGGGCTTATCCACATTATAGCATGGATCAGAACTTCATTCTTTTCTATCGCCAGATGATTTTCCATTGTACAAATATACTATATTTTGTTCACAAGTTTTTTTTGGGACATAGGTTTTGTTTCTCTTGGGTAGATATCCAATAGTGAAATTGCTGATTTATAGGCTAGATGTGTATTTAAGAAACTGCAAGAAAATTTTCCAAAGTCATTTTATCCTTTTATACTTCCACCAGCAATGTATGAGAGTGCCAGGCACTTTTCACATCTTCACCAATATTTGGTATGGTCATTCTTTATGAACTTTAGCTCTTCAGGTAAGTACGAAAATAAATTTCATTGTGGTTTTAATATCTTTTCATGTTTTTATTGGTCATTCCTATACCTTCTTTTGTGAAGTGTTTGTTCAAGTCTTTTGCCCATTTTAAAACACTGGGTTGTCTTTCTCTCAGTTTGTTGGATACGTGTATTGTGAATATTTTCGGCCAGTCGTGGCTTGCATTTTCCTTTTGATGAGGTCTTCTGATGAACAGAAGTTCTGTGGATAAAGAAAATATCGTGTATATATAATGGAATGATATTCAGCCATAGAAAAGGGAATCTAGCCATTTGTGACAAAAATGGATGGACTTTGAGGGCATTATGCAAGGTGAAATAAATCAGAGAAAGACAAATACAATGTGATTTCAGTTATATGTGAAATCTAAGAAGCCAAACTCATAGAAACAGAGAGTAGAATGGTGGCTGCCAGGGACTAGGGGGTGGGGAATATGGGGAGGTGTTGATCAAAAGGTACAAACTTCCCATTATAAGATGAATAAGTTCTAGAGACTACTGTACAGCATGGTAACTATAGTTAACAATACTGTATTGTGTACTTGAAATTTGCTAAGGGAGTAGATCTTCTAAAAAATGGTAATTATGTGAGGTGATGGAGGTGTTAACTAACCTTAATGTAGTTATCACTTCACAATATATATGTGTTTCAAACCATCAGATTGTACACCTTAAGCTTACATAATATGTCAATTTTATCTCAATAAAGCTGAGAAAAAAAGGAAAGATGAAATAAGATTAAGTATTCAAGATAAGAATGAAATGAACACCCAATAGAACTGGACATGTGGATAATATATATCTTTTTTTGTGGAAATAGAAGTGATAAGAAAAGGAAAAAATTATTTTAAAAAGAAACAATATGCATATGGATCATAATGAATCTCAAATCTAGACTTTTCAAACTTTTTGAATTACTGAAGGAGCAAATATCCTCGAAGAACTCAGAGAGGAAGAAACACCTATCTGTTCTGGACTATTAGGTTGAATTCCAACTTCTTCCCAAGTTCTAGATCAAAGAAAACAATAAAATAACTTTAAGGTAAAGTGGAAAAGAAATGTTGTGATCCAATCAATTTATTATTCTTTATGGACAAAAGCAAAAGGAAAAAAATATTTGATGTATAAGGGCTTAAAAACATAATCACCACATTGCTTATTTGAATAAAGCTATTTAAAGTTAAACATGGAATAAAATTAATATCTAAATACTTTGGAACATACAATGAATTTTCAGTTATAAAAGTAATAGAAGCAATTATAAAGGGCATGACCTATAAGTTTGATTACTTGAACACATTCTAGTCTGTGACACTTTTGTTTTCATTACTTTCCTTCGCCTGCGAGTGGAGCGAGAAAGGAGGCCGTACATAATGCTATAAAACCTTAGTCATTTATGGATAGGTTCAAAAATAAATGAATGACTTGCTTTAGGATAAAATTTTTTAAATGTCTTTCTAAAAGTTGCCTGCTGCAGATGACAAACATTTTATATTTCTATAGAATACATTGGAGAGTAATTATCCCATTCATCTCTACTTACATAATATTTAAGACCCAGCAATTTCTGTTCTGAGTATATAACCAAAGGAAATTAAATCAGTACCTTGAATAGATGTCTGTGCTCCTAATTTTATTTCAGATATTCATAATAACCAAGATATGGAAACAACCTAAATGTTTATAGATGAATGAATAAAGAAATTGCGATACACACATACAGTGAAATATGATTCAGCCTTAAAAAAGAAGGAGATCTTGCCATTTGTGACAATATAGATAGGCCCTGAGGACTCTATGCTAAGTGAAATAAGCCAGACACAGAAAGAAACATACTGCATGATCTCACGTATATGAATCTAAAAATCATTGAATATATAGAAGCAAAGGTTAGAACAGTGTTTACAGGAGACAAGAAGGTGGAAGCAATGAGGAGATGTTCATCAAAGGATACAAGTTGCAGTTATTATTGGATGAATAAGTCTAGTGATCCAGTGTACAGCAAGATGACTAGAACTAATAAAAATGTACAGAATAGTGGAAATTTGCTAAGATAGTAGATTTCAGGTGCTCTCACCACCCAAAAATGCCCTGGTAACTATGTGAGGAGATAGATATGTTAATTAGCTTGACTGTGACAATCATTTCACTATGTATATGTATGTCAAATAATCATGTTAGGAGGCCGGCCCCGTGGCCAAGTGATTAAGTTCAAGAGCTCCGCTTCTGCGGCCCAGGGTTTTGCCGGTTTGGATCACGGGCTCAGACATGGCACCGCTCATTAGGCCATGTTGCGGCGATGTCCCACATGCCACAACTAGAAGGACCCACAACTAAAACAAATATATATATATATATATATATATATATATATATATATATATATATACACAACCATGTACTGGGGAGAAAAAGCAGGGAAAAAAAAAGAAGATTGGCAACAGCTCAGGTGCCAATCTTAGAAAAAGAAATGTTAGACACCTTAAGTATATACAATTTTTGTTTAAAAATTAAACAAGAAATGTCAAACATGTAATTGCTGCATTAACAATACTCAATGTGGAAGCTTTATTTATCTTTTCACTTACACAAAAGCATAAAATATACAATTATGTCTAAATAAGTCTCCAAGAACTCATTCAATAAATAAAAAACAGAAATTACACGTGAAAAAAGAAAGTAAAATTTATCATAGTGTAATCAATAATGAGAGTAATTGTAGCTATTCTCAGTTGTTTGCATAATTTATGAGTTTTCTATGTACATTGTAAGTTGCAGAATCTATCCTTAAGGAAAGAATGTATGTCCAATGGAAGCAAGATAGATACACACACATATAAAATATAATAAATACGAATTGTTCTGGAAAATCACTTGAACTGTTCTTGTGACTGAACTTACTGAAAATCTCAAATTTAGGAGCCTTTGAAGGAACAAAGCAAGATTGGGATTTATATCATTCTTATATTTGTATTATTGTCTATGATTTATTATTAATAATTATTAATTTATTATATGTTATTTATATTATTCTTGTGAGGCTAAGAAAAGATAAGAAAGAGTATGTGGAGAATTAGAAGTATGCATTTGGACTATTTAAAAGGACCTTAGAGATCACCATACAATTCAGAAATTATTTAACAGCACCTGGTGAATTGATTATTTCAAAATTGCTCCCAGTTTTGCCCTCTATACTTAACACATATGACTACATGCCTTTCACATTTTACTAGCCAAAAGATATGAAATATCTGAAAATTATCCACACATAATACGGTTTGCACTCATTCCATATCCTGACAAAACTCTGTACAAATTATATGTTTTCATCACTTTAGAAATGTACCCCTGACAAATCTTGGGGGTGAATCGAGGGAAGCTGAACTTTTAGTGCTGGGACTTCAGCATCAGTAGATGCCTTTAACTCAGGCACGGCCCAGAATCAGCAGAGCCATCCTTCAAAGAACAGCAGATGTCTGTATAAAATGGTAATCTGTAGAAGCCGAGATAGGCTGAGGACTAGATGGGGTTTTCCCCATTCCCCAAGCAGCAAAATATGCGTGTAATCCTGCAAGTTCCTTACCCTCTTCTTGATAGAAGATGAAATGGGATTTCCCGACAAGAGGGCTGGAAAGGGTTTGGGCTTGGATTTAATTTGATTAAAGAAGATAAATGTAATATCACTTATGCATTTGAATTTGTGGTTGCAAATACACGTTTACTAAATCAAACGCTGCCAACACAGATTCTTCCACAGAATAGGTGGTTGTTAACCATTAACATTCCCTTAATTCTTTCTCCATTGAGTAAATCAATCTGAAATAATGCCACCCTTTGAGAATAGACAAGATGGAAACTGAAAAGTTAGAACTCCATAACTTAAATAAGTGGCTCTGTAAAATGATGAGACGTGATTTTGCCTAATGCTTTGGCTTCTTTTTTGCAGAGATATACACTGAAAAATTCCTCTTTTCTCTGAGACTATATAAGCATTAAATGATTAAAAGTTGAGCAGAGCATCTTTACCTGAGTATACACTTGACCACCCCCCACCTGATCTCTGTAACGTCCCATCTCAGTAAACGTTGATAATAATGAAGACATTCTCCAGATGAGCTTCCTGACTCATGGCAACATAATTCCAGTACAGTAGTCTATGGTACTTCAAATAACAACACCTCTTGGGGCTATCTAGTAACTCAGAACCACTGAGGATACAAAATTCCTAGGAGTCTTTTATGATTTAAAGTTTGTTTTTAAATAAATTTTTTTCAAATTAGGATTTGGATATTAGGTGCAACATTAGAGATTATTGACTCCTTAGAGACTCACATTGACTCTATGAATGGGTCATGAACTGAAAGTTGAGTATGTGCAAAGCAAACATCCAGCCAATAGCAAAGGAACGTTTACATATTAGACTTTTGCATCAAGCCTGAGCAAATGCTTCATAAACTTACCCCACACTGATTGGAGAGGCATTTGTTCAGAACACACTCTGTTCAAGTACACTTAGGATTGATTAATTTATGGCAAGAATTCTTAATAGAATTTGAGATCTTATTGATTACCTTAGTATTTATCAATGCTGATATGAAATTACCTGTTGTTTTTCTGCTGCTGTTTGTTCTCTTCTCTATATCCTAGGAACACCATTCTATTCATTCATTAAATACATATGCTTCTTCTGGCTACTATGAAGATGAGAAATTCATTATTGGTGGACACTTTTCCCTAAGAGTGATGGCTAGTGACACGAGGAGGAAATTTGGGTTTGAAGATACAACCTATACAGCAGGTTGTGCTCATGAGTGAGTGACTTCACCTAAGGCATTTTCACACATAAACATCTGTTTCAATTGGTTTGTTTGGCACTACTTTTGGTTATGGCATGGGCATGGGTAATGTAGCAAAATATTTTTTTCCTGAATTGTATCTTGTTATCTAAGGCAGAAATATTTGAGACTCTGAATTTTAAGGCCTGACATTTTCTGGCTACTTCATTGCCTGATCTGACTTTCTCAGACTTAAGCTGCATGTTGGAAAGGCAAAATTTGTAAAATCTAATATTTAGTCACCATGTTTCTCAACATTATTCAACTCCTCTTAATTTCTTATTTTTCTTAGATTAGCTTGTGTGTTCTTCGTATGAACATTATCTTTTTTAAAAATCAAAATCCAGAAAATTATCTTTTCTCCTTTTCATTCTAGGGACCTTACTAAGCATTACCAGCACTTGCTGGCCATGGTTTTTGCTGTAGGAAAAAAGTCAATAAGGACCCAAATATATTATTCAATTTGTCTCTGGGATTCTCTTTCTTCAATGTTGACTTTATTGACATGAAAGCTGTGGAGAGTTCTATGTGTTTTCCTTCAGGAGAGTCTTCCAGTCCCTAATTACAACTGTAGGTCTGAGAAGAGAGACAAATTGGTAGCTGTGATAGGAGGTGTTTCAACAGGAATATCGCCTCAGAGTTCCCGAGTCCTTGGTCGCTACAATATCCTGCAGGTAAATCAAAAAATTCTGACTTCTAAGGTCAAAAATAGTAATAGCGAATGCCAAACAAAATTCCATGTATGCTATTGAAAAGATATGGGACTTCTTAACAATTTTCTGTCTATCCCTTTTCCTCTAAAATATCATGTATTTATAATATAGAATTATCTTTGTATAATAAAATTTACTTTTTGAAAACTTTTAAAATGGAGAAAAGCACATAGATAAAAATAATGATAAACCATAATCTCACCATCCAGAGAGAATTTCTGCTAATATTTCTTGGTGTCGGCATCCAGTCTTTTTTTTCTATGCATTTTAGAGCATCGTAAATATATTGGGAATAAGGTGATTATATTTAAATATAGTTTTGTGCTTCTTTTGTTGTACGCAATGTTATAAACATTTTTCACTTATATCAATTATTCTTCTTTAATATCAGTTTAAATTGCAACATATTCCTTTCTACAAAAGTTATTTAACTCGCTTCTTAGAGTTAGATATAGATTGTTTTCATTTCCACTATTATGAAGAGTGTGTCAGTTCACAGCCTTTTTAAAAAACATATTTGTCCCCATAAATGATAACTTCCTTAAAATATTTTCTTAGTAGTGACATTTCTGAGTCAAATGTATTCATGTTTTCAAGTCTTATTATAAAGTTGCAAAACTGCTATTTAGAAATATGTCAGTTTACTCTGTCAGCAACCGTGCATGAGAATCTCAGTGTACGTCCAGCGTACAATCTCAGCGTATATCATCACTGGAGTTGTTATTTTTAAAGTATTTGCCAATTGGATTATGCTATTAATGTTGCTTTTTTCCTGTTTTCATTTGCATTTTCTTATATTTATGAGTCACTTTTATTTCTTCTCTATGTACTTTAAATCTTATCTTGTGACTCTGTAACTGTGGGGAGGTAATTTTACCCTTTTCTTATTGATGTTTAAAATCTTCCTCTTTGCCCTTTCCCTATAAACAATCTTGCAAACTATATTGACTAAATTAAGTCTTTTGTGTCACATGTGTTTCAAATACATAATAAAGGAATACAGTCAAGTTGCGGGATACAAAATCAATGTACAAAAATCGGCTGCGTTTCTATACACTAACAACGAAGTAGCAGAAAGAGAAATGAAGAATACAATCCCATTTACAATTGCAACAAAAAGAATAAACTACCTAGGAATAAACTTAACGAAAGAGGTGAAGGATCTGTACACCGAAAACTATAAAACATTGTTGAAAGAAATCGAAGAAGACACAAAGAAATGGAAAGACATTCTGTGCTCTTGGATTGGAAGAATTAGCACTGTTAAAATGTCTATACTTCCTAAAGCAATCTACAGATTCAACGCAATCCGTATCAAAGTTCCAACAACATTTTTTACAGAAATAGAACAAAGAATCCTAAAATTTATATGGAACAACAAAAGACCCCGAATAGCCAAAGGAGAAAAAGAACAAAGCTGGAGGTATCACACTCCCCGATCTCAAATTATACTACAAGGCCATAGTAACCAAAACAGCATGGTACTGGCACAAAAACAGACACACAGATCAATGGAACAAAATTGAGAGCCCAGAAGTAAACCCACACGTTAATGAACAGCTAATATTTGACAAGGGAGCCAAGATCATATGATGGAGAAAGGCGAGTCTCTTCAATAAATGGTGTTGGGAAAACTGGACAGCCACATGCAAAAGAATGAAAGTAGACCATTCCCTTACACCATGCACAAAAATCAACTCAAAATGGATTAAAGACCTGAATGTAAGACCCAAAACCATGAGACTTCTAGAAAAAACATAGGCAGTACGCTCTATGACATTGGTCTGAGCAGCATATTTTCAAGTCCCATGTCTGACCGGGCAAGGGAAACAAGAAAAAATGAACAAATGGGACTACATCAAACTAAAAAGTTTCTGCACAGCAAAGGAAACCATCAACAAAACGAAAAGACAACCTAACAATTGGGAGAAGATATTGGCAAACCACATATCAGCTAAGGGGTTAATATCCAAAATAGACAAAGAACTCATACAGCTCCACAACAAAAAAACCAACAATCCAATTAGAAAATGGGCAAAAGATCTGAGCAGAGGTCTCTCCAAAGAAGATATACAGATGGCCAACAGGCATATGAAAAGATGCTCAACATCATTGGCGATCAGGGAAATGCAAATCAAAACTACAATGAGGTATCACCTCACTCTGGCCAGAATGGCTATAATTAACAAGACAGGAACAACAAATGTTGGAGAGGGTGTGGAGAGAAGGGAACCCTTGTTCACTGCTGGTGGCAGTGCAAACTGGTGCAGCCACTATGGAAAGCAGTTTGGAGTATCCTCAGAAAATTAAGGATAGATCTACCATATGATCCAGCTATTCCACTGCTGGGTATTTATCCAAAGGACTTGAAAACACAAAGGCATAAAGATACTTGCAACCCTGTGTTCATTGCGGCATTATACACAATAGCCAAGACTTGGAAGCAACTTAGGTGCCCATGAAGGGATGAATGGATAAAGAGGATGTGGTATTTATACATGATGGACTACTACTCAGCCATAAGAAATGACAAAACCCAGCCATTTGTGACAACATGGATGGATCTTGAGGGTATTATGCTGAGTGAAATAAGTCAGAGGGAGAAAGTCAAATACCATATGATCTCACTCATAAGCAGAAGATAAAAACGACCAAAAAAACCCACATAGTATTGGAGATTGGACTGGTGGTTACCATTGGGGAAGGGGGGAGGGGGGAGGGCAAAAGGGGCGATTAGGCTCACATGTGAGGGGATGCACTATAATTAGTGTTCGGGTGGTGAACATGATGTAATGTATCCAGCATTCAAAATATGATGTACATCCGAAAAAAATAAAAATTGAAAAAAAAATTACACAGCTTAAGGGAAAAAGAAAAAAAAAAAAGAAAATACTCATTCTATATTCTATGGATATTACATATCAGCACTCTTTTTATAACAGCTCCTATCTTTTGGAATAAATATTATTTATTCCTCTTACTAAAGAAAGTTACTCAACTACATTTTTAGGCTTTCATTGCAACAGTTCCTACTTCTTGCTAGGTGCTATTGGCACAATTGCTTCTGATGAAAAGTTCGTGATATTGTAGTAGAAGTGGACAATTAAACAGATTATTACGATGAATTACAATACTCCTGCAATTTGGGAGGGAGAGGATAAAGGACTCTAACTCAGTCTGATTGTGTTTGAATTGGTTTTGTCCTATAGTCATATATAGGTTGTCATCAAACAAAGCATTTTGAACTCATATGTAAAGCACAGGGAATTTTTTTAGCTCTTCTCATCTCTTATCTCTTCATGACCTCATGCAGGGTTTGAGAAACTAGGCAAATAGCTTGCAGGCCAAATCTGGTGCTCTGCCTGTTTTAATAAATCAAATTTTCTTTGAACACACACACAAAAAATTAAGTAAATAAATAGAAATTAATACTTTAGAAGTTCATTCATTTTTTTATTTTGGAAAATTTGAAACAAAGGTAAAACTAGACTAGTTTGATGGTCCCCATGTACCCATCATCAAACTTCAACAAACATCACGATTAAGCCTATTTTGCTATCTTGTTTCATCTATTAAGAATTGCTCTGGGCTGGCCCAGTGATGTAGTGGTTAAGTTCGCACACTCCACTTTGGTGGCCAGGGTTTGCGGGTTCGGATCCCAGGTGCAGAGCTAACATGGGCTGTCAAGCCATGCTCTGGCAGCATCCCACATAAAATAGAGCAAGATTGGCACAGGTGCTAGCTCAGAGCCAATCTTCCTCACAAAAAAATAAATAGAATTTAAAAAGTGCTCATTTTTCATGCATCTGTTAAATATAATTTTTTTCTTTATGCTTTCTGTTTTCTCCCTAAAAGTGGATAGTTATCTTTATTTTATACATTTATGGTTTTGTGGAGGTTTTTTGCTTTAAATGTTTAACCATTCATTCATCCATCCAGCTAGTTGACAAGCATTTATTGAACATCAATGTTCAAAGATCATGTTTTTAGAACTGATAAGTTTGAGATGCATATTAGACACAAGTTTAGATGCTTGGCAAGAAGTCGAATATATGACTCTAGAGTTTGGGTTAAATTCTAACTTAGACACATAAATTTGAGATCATTCAAGGTGTATGTGTTTGTGGAAAAAGGGAAAAGATCCCAGACTGAGCCATGGGGCACTCTGATATTACGAGTTTGGGATGATGAGGAAGAATCAGTAAAGAAGACTGATTAAGAATGTCTCATCCTGGAAATTAATTAAGGAAAGGGAATCCTGGGAACTAATTTAGTAAAATGTTTCAAGGAAAAGAGAGTGATTAACTGTTTTGAGCCAAGGGTAGATTAGGCAAAATCAGTTCGGATAATTGGTCATTTGATTTAGTAACTTAGAGATAATAGTGACTTAGTTTTTAAGAAACTAGAAAAGTGATGCGGATAAAAACCTGATCAAGTAGGTTCAAGAGAGAATGTTAAGAGAAGCATAGAAACAGCAAGTACAGATAACTTGACAGATGAGTTTTCTGTGAAGAAAGGCAGCAACATAGAGGTAGCTGGAGGGGTTTGGATAAACAGATTTTATATGAAATGATCAGGAAGATAACCAGGCTTTTATCCTCAACAATCTAGTTTTGGGACAGTTGATTATGTTTTCTAAGGGTAACAGGAAGGCACTTGGACTCGAGGGGAATACAGATCTCTTTCTCTAGTGAATCTTAAACAGTTAAAGAAAATATATTCCACTTTCTCTGTTAATTTGGTTATATATTTGTGACTTCAAGAAAAAGTCTAGATTGTAAACTTTTCATTATCTCAATGACCAAGGAAGAGTAGAGCTGAGTATAGGAAATTCTGAGTTTCAAATAATCTTTGCAGATTCGTGTTACCATCACTCAGAGCAGGAGCTGAAAAGTTTCGTGGCTTTTCTTTGGATATATATTTAAAAAACGAAAGAAAAAGGTGTATGTAGTATAAGCAGTGAAAATTAAGTATATAAAGTGTAAGCAGTGAAAATTAAGTGAAGAATAATATATAATTATATACTGACATTTCTTAATCAAATTTTTTATTTGTTTTGTTTCTTCTGCAGTGCATGTGAAAGGTAGGATAACTAAATTATTCATGAATAAATAATACGATGCTGCGTAAACAGTAACTTTGTGTTCTGTTTAGATCAGCTATGGTCCTTTTGGCCGCAGTCTCCGGGACAGAGTCTAGTTAGTGTAGTTCCAGTCTCTTTACCAGTTTCCCGTGAGAACCACAGCTCTGTATCAGGGGATTTATTCGATGAACGCTGCATTTTGGTTGGTTCTGGGTTGGCCTTGTGGTTCCAGGTAACTTCAGAGGAGAAATATTCCTTAAGAACGTGACAGAGGAAATGGTCAACTATGGACTCTGCATTGAATTTACAGAGAGGATTCCAGAGCTTCCTGCTTAGAATACAATTAAAAGCCTGCTTTGTATTGAAAGATTCACAGCTACAAATGTCATTGCTGCATTTGGCGATGCACATTCTCTTTTGAGATTTGTGTATCCTATCTGTTGTAAAAGTCCATTTGGTAATGGAGTCACAACTTCTGATTGGAATATAACTACACTACCCTTTGAACAAAGTCTAAGTAATACATATTTTGGCAGAACGTTATCATTTATACAATTTGATTAATATCTATCATATTTGAAAATGTTTTCTTTTTGTTGCTCTTGTTCTTTGTTTCTTTTCTTTTTTCTTTCCTTCTCTGCTTTTAATTGAGCATTTTATTTCATTTTATCTCATTTAGTAGAACATTTATTGTAATGCTTTTAAAAAATTTTTGGTGGTTGCCCTAGAGTTTGCAATATAGATTTTAAAATACTGCTTATCATTAGTACATGTACCCTATGACAGAGTATTCCCAATTCCTCTCTCCTATCCAGTATAACATGGTTGTTTGTCATTTCACTTCTCCATAATATATATTCACACAATATATTCTTCTTATAATTTTTAACAAATAGATTCAAGATCAATTAAGACTCAGAGAAATAAAGTGTTTAACATTACCTCATGTGTTCCTTCTGGAATGCTCTTCCTTTCTCTATATAGATCTGATTTTCTATCCTATATCATTTTCCTTTTCCCCCAAAATTTTCTTTTAACATTTCTCGCAAGGCAGGTCTGCTGGCAACACATTTCCTCAGTTTTCGTTTGTCTAAGATAATTTTTATTTCTTTTTTATTTTTGAATGATAATTTTGCTGAACAGAATTCTAGATGATTTTTCCTTTCAACATCAAAGTATTTCACAACACTTTCTTCTTTCTTGTATGGAATTTGACGAGAAGTCAGCTGTAGTTCTTGCCCTTCCTCTATAAGTAAGGTATATTGTTCTCTGGCTTCTTTCAAGATTTTTTTGCTCATCCCTGGTTTTTTTGCAGTTGAGTATGATACGCCTGGGTGTGGGTTTTTTGATATTGGTGTAATCTGAGCTTCCTGGATCTGTGGTTTGGTTTCTGTAATTAATTTTGGAAAATTTTTGGACATTATTACTTCAAATAATTCTGTTCCTTTCTCGTGTTTTCTCCTTCTGCTACTTTGGCATACGTTACACCTTTTGTAATTATCCCACAGTTGTGGGATATTCTGTTTTTTTTTTTATCTCTTTTGTATTTTAGTTTGGGAACTTTCTACTGACATATGTTCAAGTTCACTGATTCTTTCCTTGGCCATACCCAGTCTACTGATAGATCCATGAAAGGCAAATTTCTGTTACAGAGTTTTTGATTTCTAGTATTTTGTTTTGATTTTTCTTAGAGTTTCAATCTCTGTGCTTATATTACCCATCTATTTTTTCCCACTTTTACTGAGGTAAAATTGACAAATAAAAACTGTATATATTTAGAGTGTGCAATGTGATTATTTGAAACACATACACATTGTGAAATGACTACCAGAATTAAGTTAGCACATCTATCATCCCACTTAGCTACGTTTTTTTTAGAGAACACTTATGATCTACTCTCAGGAAATTTCAAGTATACAATATAGTATTATTAACTATAGTCATCATGTTAGACTTTAGGTCCCTAGAACTTTTTCATCTTATAGCAGAAAATTTGTGCCCTTTGACTTACATGTAATTTTCCCCAAATTTGAGCTCCTGGCAACCACTGTTCTAGTCTCTCATTCTATGAGTTCAATATTTTTAGATTCCACATACGAGTGAGAACATACAGTATTTGTCTGTCAGTGTCTGGCTTATTCCACTTAGCATAAATTTCTCCAGGTTCATCCATGTTGTTGCAAATAACAGAATTTATTTCTTTTTTATGGCTGAATAAGATTCCATCGTATGTATATACCACATATCTTTATCCTTTCATCCATCCACACACATTTAGATTGTTCCTATATCTTGGCTATTGTGAGTAGTGCTGTGATAAACATGGTGGTGAAGATATTTCTTCAACATACTGATTTCATTTCCTTTGGATATATACCCAGATATGGGATTACTAGATCATAAGGGAATCTATTTTTAACTTTTTTTTAAGAGATCGAGAAAGGAAGTTTAATTAGATGAACCGGCTTATCGGAAGACAGGTGACTAATGTCTCAAAAACCCATCTTCAAGGTTTACAAAATCTTGAAGCAGTTATATAGCGAAAATGGGCAATGAGGAGGGGGTCCAGGGATGTTGGTCTCCAGGCATGCCGGGCTCCAGGCATCACATTGTTCTATGCTGTCAGCTGTGATGGATACGTTGTAGGTGTATTTCCCACCTGTGGTCAGCCTGTTCCTGGAGAGAAGCTCGCAGAACAAAGTTTTAATTGATCAAGGTATCAGGGAGTACATACATAAGCGGAAGCCATAAATCAGGAGAGCATGTGATTTTTTTTAAGGTACGTGCAGAGCAGCAAGTAGTCATACAGAGGAGGGGCTGGGGCCATTTGGCAAAACAAGATGGCCTCACTTTTGCTCACTTACATGATGTTAGTGTTCTGTGAAATGGTACATATTCAACAGGAGAACAAGACCTAGCTGTGAGTGCCATATCAACTCCTGGATGTAAGGGCTGATTTTTTTTCACACCGTCCTATGTAGCTCTTTCCTGAACCATCTTGCTCCATTTCCAGACAAAATGCCAGACACAAATTGTCAGCAAGTTAAGGGTTTTGTAATATGTTAATGAATTTAAGACCCAATCTTGGACTCTGTGATGGCAAATGCCTTTCTTTAACTCCAAAAGAAATTGCCTAGCTATTTTATCTCTTCAACAGAATTTGATCCACAGCCATCCATGACAATCAATACTCCACTTCAGCAAAGGCAATAATCCATATGCTCATCAGTTAATCCTTCCCCAGTCACCACACACACACACACACATGCACACACACACACACTCTTTTTTTTATATGACAGAATAATTGCCCTACGGAGAATCCTGAGATTTCTGTACTTGATCAATAGTATGTACTGATGGTGGCAGAAAGAGAAAAGCACCTTGGGAAACAGAACTCTCTCAAGGCCTGTGATGCTGATGACCACTGCCTCCCCAGTGCTAGAGGCACTAGTAACTAGAGATAAGTAAAAGGAAATGAAGGTAGATCAGTGGTTGTCAGGGACTGGGGGTAGGGGATTTCTTTTTGGGGTGATGAAAATATTCTGGAATTAGATGGTGGTGATTGTTGTACAACATTGTGAATATACTAAAAAATTCTGAATTATATTTTTAACTTTTTGAGGAAGCTCTATACTGCTCTCCATAAAGGCTGTACCAATTTACATTCCCACCAACAATATATAAGTGTTTTCCTTTCTCTACATCCTCTCCAAAACTTGTTGCCCACTGTCTTTTTTATAATAGCCATCCTAAAATGTTGAGGTGATATCTCATTGTGGTTTGGATTTGCATTTCCCTGGTTATTAATGCAGTTGAGCACCTTTTCATGTACCTGATGGCCTTTTAATGTCTTCTTTGGAAAATATCTATTCAGTTCCTTTGCCAAATTTTTGTGAGATTATTATTATTTTTTTGCTATTGAATTGTATGAATTCCTTGTACATTTTGGATATTAACCCCTTATCAGGTAGATAGTTATGATAAGGATTCATAGATTGGCTTTATATTTCATTGATGGTTTCCTTTGCTGTGTTTACTTTGGTATAGTCCCACTTATTTATTTTTACTTTTGTTGTCTGTGTTTAGGTGTTATATCCAAAAAGTCATTGCCAAGATCAATGTTAAGGAGCTTTTTTCCTAATTTTTTTTCTAGGAGTTTTACATTTCAGGTCTTATGTCTACATCTTTAAACCATTTCCAATTAATTTTGGGGGGTTGTAAAATAGGTGTCCCATTTCACCTTTTGCATTTGGTTATTGGTTTTCCCAATACCATTTATTTAAGAGACTTTTCCTTTCTCTGCTGTGTATTCTTGGTGGCCTTGTGAAAGGTAAGGTGATTATATATGCATGTTTTTTGTCTTGGCTCTCTATTCTGTACCACTGGTTTATGTGTCTATTTTTGTGCCAATACCGTACAGTTTTGATTACTATAGCTTTGTAATATAGTTTGAAGTCAGGAAGTGTGATGCCTCCAGCTTTCTTCTTCCTTCTCAAGATTACTTTGGCTATTTGAAGTCACATGTAGATCCATAAGAATTTTAGTATTCTTTCTTATTTCCGTAAAAAATGCCATTGGAATTTTGACAGAGATTGCATTGAATCTGTAGATTGCTTTGGGTACTATGGCTATTTTAACAATATTAATTCTTCCAGTCCATGAACATGCAATATCTTTCCATTTATTGTTGTCTTCTTCAATTTCTTTCATTAATTTCTTATAGTTTTCTGTGTATAGATCTTTCATTACTTTAGTTAAATATATTCCTAAATATTTAACTATTTTTGATACTGTTGTAAATTATACTATTTTCTCAATTTTTTTGTTAGATAATTTGTTGCTAGTGTGTAGAAACACAACTGATTTTTGTATGATGATTTTGTATCCTGCAATTTTACTGATTTTGTTTATTAGTTCCAACCAGTTTTTGGCAGAGCCTTTAGGTTTTTCTATATATAAAACCATGTCAACTGCAAACAGAGACAATGTTACCTCTTAATTTTAATTTGGATGACTTATATTTTTTTTTGTCTTGCCTGATTGCTCTAGCTAGGACCTCCAGTATTACATTGAATAGTAGTGATGAAACTGGGAACCCTTGTCTTATTCCTGATCTTAGAGGAAAAGCTTCCAGCTTTTCACCATCGCATATGGCGTTAGCTGTGGGCTTGATATATATGGGCTTTATAGTGTTGAAATATATTCCTTCTATACCTAATTTGTTGAGAATTTTCTTTTTCCAAGTAATTTTATTGGGATTATAATGGTTTATAGCCTTTTATACTTTTGAGTGTACATTATTCTTCATCAATTCCTGAATACACTTCATCGTGCTCACCCCCAGTAGTCCAACTTTCATCCATCACCATACTTATGTGCCCCTTTATCCCTTTTGCCCACCCTCCCCAATAACCTTACCCTCTGGTAACCATTAATCTATTCTCTTTATCCATGTATTTGTTGTCTTCCACATATGAGTGAAATAATGCGGTATTTGTCTTTCTATGTCTCACTTATTTCGCTTAACATCATACCCTGAAGGTCCATCCATGTTTTTGCAAATGGGACAATTTTGCTTTTTCATGGCTGGGTAGTATTCTGTTGTGTGTGTGTGTGCGTGTATATATATATATACACACACAATGGAATACATATATATATACGCCACATCTTCTTTATCCATTCATCTATAGATGAGCACTTGGGTTGCTTCCACATCTTGGCTATTGTGAATAATGCTGCAGTCAACATAGGGGTGCATAAATCTCTTTGGATCATTGACTTCAAGTTGCTTAGATAAATACCCAGTAGTAGGATAGCTGCATCATATGGTATTTCTACTTTTAATTTTTTTTAGAAATCTCCATACTGTTTTCCATAGTGGCTGCACCAGTTTGCATTCCCACCAGCAGTGTATGAGTTTTCCCTTTTCTCCACATCCATTCCAACATTTTTTGTTTTTTGTCTTGGTCATTATAGCCATTCTGACTAATGTAAGGTGACATTTCATGGTAGTTTTCATTTGCCTTTCCCTAATAATTAGTGATGTTGAGCATCATTTCATGTGTCTGCTGGCCATCTGTATCAGAGGATGTTAAATTTTGTCAAATGTTATTTCTGCATTTATTGAGATGGTCATATAATTTTTATCCTTTATTCTGTCAGTGTGATTTACTTATGTTGAACCACCTTTTCATCCCAGGGATTAATCTCACTTGTTCACAGTGTTTGATTTTTTTCATGTGTTCTTGAATTTGGTTTACTAGTATTTTTTTGGAGAATTTGTGTGGCCATGTTCCACAGGATATAGGCCTATAATTTTCTTTCCATGTAGTGTCCTTATTTGATTTGATGTGAGGATATTACTGGCCTTATGAAGTGAGTTTTGAAATGTTCCCTCCTCTTCACATTTTGGAAGAGTTTGAAAAGGACTGACATTAATTCTTCTTTAAATGTTTTCTAGAACTCACCCATCAAGTCATCTGATCCTTTGCTCTTCTTGAGAGATTTGATTACTGATTTAATCTCCTTACTAGTAGTTGGTGTGTCCACATTTTTTCTTTCTTTGTGATTCAGCCTTGTTGGCTTGTATGTTTCCAGGAAGGTATCCATTTCCTCTAGGTTATCTAATTTGTTAGCATATAATTGTTCATAGAAGTCTCTTATGATCCTTTGTATGTCTGTGGTGTCAATTCTAATGTATCCTCTTTCATTTATAATTTTATTTATTTGAGACTTTTCTCTTGATACTCTAGCAAAAGTTTTGCCAATTTTGTTTATCTTTTAAAAAAACCCAACATTAAGTTTCTTTTGTCTAATCTCTATTTCATTCATTTATGCTGCAAGTTTAATATTTATTTCCTTCTGGTAACTTGGGGTTTAGTTTGTTCTTTTTCTAGTTCCTTGAGGTGTAAAGTTAGATGGTTTATTTGAGATCTTTCTTTTTTTCATAATGTATTTTTGCTATAAATTTCCCCCTTATGACTGCTTTTGATGCATTCCATAAGTTTTGGTATGTTGTGTTTCCATTTTTCTTTGTTTCAAGATTTTTTTTTCATTTTTGGTGAGGGAGATTGGCCCTGAGCTAACGTCTGTTTCCAATCTTCCTCTTTTTGCTTGAGGAAGACTGTCCCTGAACTAACATCTATGCGAATCTTTCTCTGTTTTGTATGTGGGATGCTGCCACAGCATGCCTTGTTGAGCTGTGTGTAGGTCTGTGCCTAGGATGTGAACCCACAAGCCCCAGGCTGCTAAAGCAGAGCATGCAAAGTTAACCACTGCATCACCAGACTGGCCCCTCAAGGTATTTTTTGATTTCCCTTTTGATTTCATATTTGACTTGTTGGTTGTCCAGTGGTGTATTGTTTAATTTCTACACATTTGTGAATTTACCATTTTTCCTTCTGTTATTGATTTCTAATTTTATACCATTGTAATCAGATAAGATACTTGGTATGGTTTGAGCCTTCTTAAATTAGTTAAAACTTGTTATGTGGCATAACATATGATCTATCCCAAGAATGTTTTGTATGTGCTTGAGAAGAATGTTTATTCTGGTCCTGTTAGACAGGGTGGTGATGTGTATATATCTATTATGTTCATTTGGTCTGTAGTTTTATTCAAGTCTACTATTTTTTTGTTGATTTTCTGTCTAGATGATATATCCATTGTTGAAAGTGGGGTATTGAAAATCTCTACTATTATTGTATTGCTGTCTATTTTTCCTTTTAGCTCTGCGAATCCTCTATTTATTTAGGTGTTCCAAAGTTTGGTGTACGTATATTTATAATTGTCATATCTTTTTGATGAATTGACCCCTTTATCATTATGTAATGACATTTTTTTCTCCTGTGACTGCTTTTGACTTAAAGTCTATTTTCTCTGATGTAAGTACAGTCACTCTTGATCTCTTTGGTTCCTATTTGTATAGAATATCTTTTTCCATCTTTTCATTTTGAGCCACTGTGTCCTTAAATTTAAAGTGAGTCTCTTGAAGGCGGCATATTGTTGGATCTTGTATTTTTTGTCCATTCAGTCACTAGGTGTCTTTTGATTGGAGAATTTAATCCATTTGCATTTAAAGCAATTATTGATAGGTAAAGACTTGCTATTGCAATTTAAAAATTTGTTTTCTTTCTGTTCTGTAGATTTTGTTCCTTTCTTCCTCCTTTTTGTCTTCCTTTGTGATTAAAAAATTTTTTTAAAGATTGGCCCTAAGCTCAGATCTGTTGCCAATCTTTTTGTTGTTGTTCTTCTTCTCCCCAAAGCCTCCCAGTACGTGGTTGTGTATTCTAGTTGTAGGTCTCCTAGTTCTGCTATGTGGGACACTGCCTCTGCGTGGCCTGATGAGCAGTGCTAGGTCTGTGCCCAGGATCCAAACGTGAAACCCTGGGCTGCTGAAGTGGAGCACATGAACTTAACCACTCAGCCATGGGGCCAGCCCCTAAAATTCTTTTTGATTTTGTATGCTTTGAATCTTTTATCTTTTGTGTATCTACAGTAGGTTTTTGCTTTGTGGTTACCATGAGGCTTACATAAACATTTTCTAGTTATAGTAGTCTATTTCAAGCTGATAACAACTTAACTTCAGTCACACACAAAAGTCGTATGCCTTTACTGCTCCTGCCTGACATTTGTGCTATTGCTGTCACATTTCACATCATTTTATATTGTGCATCCATTAACAGATTATTGTAGCTGTAGTTATTTTTAATGCTTCTGTTTCTTAACTCTTATGCTAGAGTTAAAAGTGATTTATATATAACCATTAAAGTATTATAGTATTCTGAATTTGTTTATATATTTACTTTTACTAGTGAGTTATATGCTTTTATATGTTTTTACGTTATTACTTAGCATCCTTTTATCTCAACTTGAACTCCCTTTAGCATCTCTGGTAAGGCAGGTCTAGTAGTGATGACTTCATCTACTTTTGTTTACCTGGGAATGTTTCTCTCCTTCATTTCTGAAGGACAGCTTTGCCTGGTATATACCTATCTATTCTTGCATGTTATTATTTTCCCATTAGATCTCTTAGTATATTAATCATAGTTTTTAAAATTCCAGTCTGATAATTCTAATATCTCTGCCATATCTGAGGCTGGTTCTATTGTTTACTTTTTTTTTTAAGACTGTGTGTTTTCTTGCCTTTTAGTGTGTTATGTATTTTGGGGGAAAGTTCAGAAATATGTAGTGGGTAATAGGAAATGAGGTTCCTTTACTGAGCCTTTTAGTATCTGCATTTATTTATATCTGGCCAGGAGTTAGGCTGTTTATTGTTTCCTTTGGCTGCAGGTGTCTGAAGTTTCATTTTCCTCTCCTGTCCTTATTTTTGTCTTCCTGTTGTCTTTGGTTTCCCTAGAAACTCCTTCTTAAATAGAAAGTGAAGCTTGTGGTTCTTTCCATGGAAATTCTGTTATTACACAGAAGCTCTATTGATGTAGTGGTAAAATGTAGGGGAAGGGGAAGCAGCCTATAATTCTATATTTGGTCTCATCCTTTTAGTGGACCTGTGCCCCTGAGGTGTGACTTTCCCAAGTGCTTCTCTTCTTCTTTTCCCCTTTTTAGGTGAGGCAGGAAGGCTAGAGGGGATTGGAGTTTGGTATTTCTGTTCTGTCATATTGGTAAAGTAAAGTATTCTTTTTGGTCTTGTAGAGAACAGAATGCTCTGGACATATTTAAAAATGATTATTTTCCCTCTGGGCATATTTCATGATGTTTACTTTTCTCCTCTCCCTGTTGGGCGTAAGAAGGGATTTTTCTCTGATTTTCACTGTGAGAACCTGGTAGGATACTTGGCGGCAAAACCCATGAAAGTGTGGCCCTCCAACCAAGACTGAGCTTCCAGGAGTTTTCATGTCTCAAACTAGTGTGTGCTCAGTCTCCACCAGTTCCTCAATTACAATTTATGTTTTTCTGCTAGTTTCTGGCTCCAGCATTTCTACTCCCAGTAAACTGTCATGTTGTGTATTTGCCTATCTCCCCAGTTTTCTGGGAAGCAGTTTGCCCTGTGCCATCAATTTTCTGATGTACCTAGCAAGAGTTGCTGATTTTCAGTTTGTTGAGCTTTCTATTGTGAGGATGAAAGGGCAAGTTCTAAGTTTTTTACATGTTGAAGTGGAAACCGAATATCTGCTATTGATTTTTATGTTTTAGTTTCATAGTCATTTGTTTTCCTTGATTTTATCTTTTTAATAAAAGTTTTTAGTTGTTTCTTTTGTGTATTAGAAGTATATATACTATCCCATGCAAACAATTTTCCTTTTGTTTTAGCACAACAGAAACCTGAACATAATTTTCCCACTGGCACACATGTACAAAAGCTAATGTTTATTTTTTTAAACATCTGCTTCCTCTAAAAGTTATTAAGTTTTTCCAAAATAATTCATATCTATCTACTTAACTATTTTCAGTTTTCATTATTTATTTTCCACAAATGTTAACTTTTAAGTTCAATAGATGTTTTTCTGGATGTTAATTTTAGAGTCTTTCTGGTAAAGTTTTCATTCATATGTTTCCCATGTAAATGTTCTATGGAATTGGATAAGTCATAAGATTAAAATAAAAAAATAAATCAGTTAACAACCAAGTGGGCAATTAACAAGTATTTCTCAGGTACCACTGTAAAACTTTCTAGTTGAATCTCCTAGCAAAGCTTATTGGTCTTGAATGTGATGGGAATAACTTTTTTCTTTCAACATATATAGAATTTAAAAACAAAAGCAGTTTTGATGAAAATATCCAAGATATTAGTGACCAATTAATTACATAAAACTGATAAAAAAGAATATAAATTCAGAAGAATATAGCTTCTATTCTAAGTTAAAAGATTTTATTTTTATTAACATTATTTTATTAATATCATTCTTAAAAGGTTTATTTTATGTCTGTAAAAGAATAACAATAATTTTCTTGAAGAATCATTATGCATAGAGATTAAAACCCTCATCCAAATTTTTAGTTTTCCCCATAAGAATTTAAACCCAGTGCTCAAAGAGTCCTAATTTTATTACTGAATAACTGTGTGACCTTGGAAAATTCAGTGTTCTCATTTGTAAAGCGAAGATAATATCAGTAACTGACTCTTAGATTTTTATGAAAACTATATAGGTTAATATATATAAAGCAAATAAAACCACATCTGGTATATATTAGCCATTATGTAAGTGTTTGATAGATCAACCAATAAAAGAATACTTTTGGATCATATATTTGGAGGACAATTGAAGTATAATGTTTACTTATTTCTATGTCTTGCTAGCTCCAAGTTCTGAAAATTCTTTTTTACTTATAGCTCCATCCATTCTTGCAAAAACACCAACTTGAAAGACGTTTTCTTAAGGAGAAAATTGTGAATGAGAGAATTTCAACAATCAAGACTGATATCTTTAATTATCAGTCTTTGCTGGATGATATTAAAATTCAAGAGAAAGTTGGAGAGTTCATCTTTGAATCTTATGATGATCAGCACTTTTCCTTAGATGATAAACAGATAATGTGGGATGAATACTACAATGAGGAAAACATCCACTTGAGTAGGCACCATATCTGAGATATTCCTCACAAAGAAGTATACTTAGCAAGTAAAATTCAGATCGAGCTTCTTCTGAATTCTATTAGGCAGACACTGACCATATCTTGTCCTTTGTTGTAATATTGAATATTTGAACTTTCTGGGTTCCAAATCATTATGAAAACTATTTATTTATTTTGAAATAATTGGCTAGATTGCCTGTTATTATAATGATCAAATAGATTTGTTACTTATATGGTAAGAAAATCAACTCACGTGATTTTTTAGAGTAGATAGGTCCTACAAAGATCATGGCATTGATGATTAAAAAAATGACTGACAGATGAGGGAAATGAAATGTTTTGGGATAAAGATAGTCTTATCAATTGGACACAATAATTTGTTTTATCACTTGAATTTAACTATTATATACACATTTATTTTAATTCCTGCTAAGGCTTTTATCTAGCCTTGAAAATTTGGGTGATATTACTACTGAAAGAGAAGTGAGGAAGAGTAAAGATGAACATAATGGTCATTGACAGAACATTGGAAATTAAACTTTTCCAAAAGATCAGGAGTTCTTGGTTAAGCTGTTATGTTACACAGAAGTTTTTCTAAAACCTCCCACCTATGTAGTGTTACTGGATTTTGCTTATCGATTAGCTTTCCCTTTTCCTGTGTCTCTTACAGAGACTCCATCTGCTGTTTGCAGTCAAAGGCATCCACTTGGATTCAGAAAAACAGCTCAAGGAGGAAAACCTTTTTGTTGTTTTGACTGTATTCCCTGCCTAGATGGGGAGGTTGCAAATAAAATGGGTAGGCATTTCTTAAACTTTTTCTGAATATGGGACTGGTACACAATGAGAAATGGCCTGATAATTCTCAAGGATACGTTTACAGAGCTAACTTGCAACAAATTTTTTTTTTACCTTCTTGATTGCAGCTCTGTCTTCAGGATGTCTGCATTGAATTCAATTTCTTCTTTTTCCACCTCCTAGTTTTCCTTAACTTTCTTACTGTTGCTATAGTATAATTGAGCACTCCTTATGTACATTATCTCATTTAATGCTCACAAAGACCCTTTGAGAGAGGTAATAATAATCAACATTTACTCATGAGGGAATTTGACTTTGGAGAGGTTATGTAAGTTGCCAAGGTCATGAGAATAAGAGAAAGTTGAGGAAAAGATCTGGATCTGTGTCAAACCAGAGTTCCTATGAGAACCAATATAGTACAGTGACAATAATTTCAAATACATCACTCCTCTTCTAGTAGCCTGCAGACACAGTATTTGATATACTTTTTTTAGTTCATAGTAGAAGCTCCATAAATAATTGTTTGATGAATGAATAAGTATTTGTCAGGTTATTAGATACTTTTTCATTATAAAGTTATGATGATTTCTCTAGCTTCCTTTCTTCAGTGTGTTACACATTCATTAGCCTATGAACGTCCTCCTCTATTTATTCCTTTGCTTAAGTGGAAGACATCCTCCAAGGCTTCCTGAAAAAGCTTGTACAAAAGGTTTCAACACGTGGTGTATCTTAAAATGTCTTTGCCCTATGTGTATATGTGATCATATTTTGTGCTTTTTTTTAAGGGGTAGAACATGATATTTTGATATACATATACATAGTGAAATGATTACTACAACCAAGCTAATTCAAAACCATTTTGCTTCTAACACCAATCCTAACCCTAACCTTGACCTTCATAATCCCTCTGAATTTGGTAGACATTACTACAGTATATTCCAGAGTTGCTTTTGAGAAGCCCGAAGACATTACTGTTTATCTTTTTAAATAAGAGCCATTTTCTTCTCTCTGGAAGCATTATTTTTCTTTATCTCAGGATCAAAATAATGTGCTTTGGATAGCTATTTTCTTTCCACTCATTTGCTGGGTATTCAGTGAAATTATTCAGTCTGAAAATTCCTGTCATCTGTTCTGAGAATTTTTTTTCTGTCATTGTATTATTTTTTTTAAATAATTTCCTCCTCTCCATTATTTCTACTCTTACATTCTAAACTCCTATTATGCATATGAATTGCCATGCCTAAGGCTTTGATATCTCAATTTTTATGTCATATATTATAATCCCTTTGTTTTTATTCTATTCTCCTCAAATTTACCTTTCAACTCTTCTAGTATGTTTTTTATTCCTACTATTATTGTTTATTTCTAAAGGCTTTTTCTTATTCTCTGAAATTTCTATGTTCTGTTGGGTTTTTTTTTCAGAATTGCAGTACATCTCTGTGATCATTCTGAGAATAATTTACTTTTTTAAGGGTTTATTCAACTTTCTTTAACTTATCCTGAGTTTCCTTGTTTATTTCTTTTCCTGTTTTTATGCTATTTTTAAAAAAATTCAGAAATTTATTCAACACATAAAAAAACCTATTATGAATCAAGCATTGTTCCAGGTGTCAAAAAAATTACGTTGGACAAATTAAACAGGCAAAGGAGACTTCACTGAAGACTATTACAGAAGAGATCAAGACTATGGCAATAGGGGAGAGAGATTGAAATTAACTGCTAAAACAGAAGGTAGGAGACTTCTTAAGTACTTGAATGAGCTTATGGAAAAATAACAAGACTTTAGGAGGAAGACTGGCCAGTGTGATTTGGCCATTTGTATTCACTAATTGGCACTTACTGAAGTTAGGCTCCTATCTTTCTATAGAGACTAGAGAAAAGGGAACCATCTCCTTGATGATTACATTTCAAAGGGATGGCTCCATGCCCTTGAGAAAGACATTTCTGGGTTGTAAAGAGTCTGGTAGAAGATTTACGTCTCAAAGGTGAAGGGAAAGAATTTACAGTTGGTAGCTTTCTAAGGTAAATTCTCTAAGAAAAGGGAAGTCAGGAACCTATAGTCAGGAAGAAGTCTGTCTAAAGTTTAGTCAAGCTGAGAAGAACGTTAAGGTGGTCTTGGTCACAGGCAATAGGGATAAAGTAGTGAACAAAATTATATTTTAGAGGAAGAAACAGACAATAGACAGAACACAGAAAACAGTAACTAATAATTACCTTTTATTGGACAATTACTATGTATTAGGCCTTACTGAAAGCATTTACAGTTAATATGTCTTTTTATACACATACATACGTATATAGAAAGGGGGCCGTGTGCAGCAGAACACGAGTAGAGTAGCAGGTGATGAGGTTAAGGCAGAAGCAGCCTGGAGAAGGCAGGGCACAGTAGGAATGACTGGTAATTCTCAGTTGTTGGAGAATAACACATAGTGACTTCTGTTTCTGGCAGAGTGAAAGTCTAGTTACTGTAAAAGTACCCTTCCTCTAACACCAAACTAGATGCATTTAACACTTACTTTTAGACATACTATTGTACTTGAAGGAAATAAGGGAAATCTTCGGCAGCCTCACAACACAACAGAACAAAACCAGTGAGCTCAACCTAGAGCTATTAGTGGTAAGTGTGGTTACCTTAAAAATAAATAGAGAATATCAGAGGAATGAATCTTGAACCCTGTAAGACTTTACCCTTATACTGCTGCAGGAACCAGGTAAACCTGGAAGTGGCTAAATTGGTTCAGGTTGGTGCATGCCCTGGTTACCCCCAGAAACAGATGCCAATTCTCTCTGGAAACTAGACCTTCAGGATTCTCAAGGATTAACATGATATAATCAAATACAAAATATAAAATATTATGTATAAAAATTTAATAATGAGCAAGGAATAGCAGATTATCAATAAAAACTAGGTAGATTTGAAAAAAATTCAAAAAAGCTTTTTTAGAAATGAACACTGAAAGTTTTTAGATTAAAAAGTCAGTGGATGGGTTAGTAGCAGGTTGGACAGTGTTGAAATGACATTTAGTGCATTGAATATGCATATGAAGAAATTACCTAGAATGCAGCCCTCGTAGGCAAGGAGATGAAAGGGAGCTTAATAGGTAAGCAGGATAGAATGAGAAGATTTGGAATCGCAAAAGCAGAGAATACTGAGAATGAAGAAAAGACAATGTTTAAAGAAATAATATCAGAACATTTTAAAGAATTCTTGAAATACTTAAATCTGCCTCTGCCTCTGTCTATGAATCAGAATTTCTAAATAGGAAAAAGTAAAAAAGATATCTATATCTTTCATAATTAAATTGTACTTAGATTATAATTGAATGCAGCATCCCAAAAAAGAAAAAGGTCTTAAAAGCAGCCAGAAAGAAAAAACAGACCACATATCAAAGAGCAATTATTAGATTGACAGTAAAATTCTCAACAGGATGAAAGCCAAAATTAGTGGAATAATATCTTCAACATGCTGAGAGAAAATAAATGTGCATGTAGGTAGGATAGAAGGTTATTCTATAGGTGCCTTCACCTAGATGCTAACCCCTGATATAGAATGAGGTCTTATAAAGATGTACGTGGGGTTTCTGCTCCATGGTGACACTCAGAATATTGTATTGAGGATACTTCATATGCAAGAACAGAGCTAGCAGCTAACTTGACTCAGTCATGGTCTTGGCATTGCATCCTTTACCTCTCAACCCCCATCAATAGCAAACTTTGGCTTTACATACAGCTTTCCTTCCAATTTCATATGAAGTTCTCTTAGACTTAGTTACCTTGCATTGGTCACTTGTAGTGGTCACTAGGCAATGCCTTGCACTGTTTAAACCGTTTAGCAGTTCGGTGGCTTTCCTCCACTCAGTGCTTTGTATTTCCTTTTGTTTCTGCTCCATTGATATTTGCATATGAGCCTGGATGTACTTTTTCGCTTTCTCTCATAATATTTTGTTTATTTTTGATGGTAATTTTTACTAGTTATTGCTCTATTTTTGGAGCAAAGATGGCATCATTTGACTGAGAGCTTCAGTATAAAATGCTAGCTACTTTTATTTCCAAACTTTTTGTGTCATATCTTAGGTGTGTATAAACTTTGTGCTTTTAAAAATGCAAATGGATTTACAAAATTGGATTACTGACATGTGGAACCTATTTCAATCATCTTGTTTGCTTTGTATTTTCCACCATGACCTGTTGCCAACAACAGAAATTTATTGACTCATAGTTATAGAAGCTAGAAGTCTAAAATCAAGGCGTCAGCAGAGCTGTGCTTCCTCTGAAACTTGTAGGGAAGAATCTTTCCTTGTTTATTCCTGGCTTCTACTGGGGACCATTAATCTTTGGCCTGCAGCTGCACCACTCCTTTCTCTGTTTCTATTATCACATGGCGTACTCCCTGTGTGTCTTTCCATGGCATGTTCCTCTTCTTATAAGGACAGCAGATACATTGAATTAGTGCCTACACTAATGACTTCATTTTAAATTGATTACATCTGAAGTGACCTTATTTCCATATAAGGTCACATTCACAGTACAGGGTGTTAGGGCTTCAATGTATCTTTTTGGGGGACACAATTGAGCCAATAACATATGCCTATCTATTTATTTATTTACGAATGTTCATTATGCATTTCCTAGCTGTAGTAACTGTACTAAATGCTGGGGACACAATTGTTGTCAAAAACACATGCCTCTGCCTTCATGCAGGACATAAACTATTGAAGGAAGCAAATATTTAATACATGAACCAAAAAGTAAATATGTAATTGTAAATTGTGATATGTGTTATAAAAGAAAAAATAGAGTCTTATGATAGAGAATTAACCTGGGTACCTAATGGAGATAGGGTAGTCAAGGAAGATGTTTCTGTGTAGTTGATATTTAAGCTGAGGTCTCAGTGATGAAATGGAACCAGCTTTTTTTTTTTTTAAGGATTGGCACCTGGGCTAACAACTGATGCCAATCTTTTTATTTTCTTTTTTTTTCCTGCTTTATCTCCCCAAACCCCCGCTATACACAGCTGTATATCTTAGTTGCAGGTCCTTCCAGTTGTGGGATGTGGGACACCGCCTCAACGTGGCCTGACGAACGGTGCCGTGTCCACGCCCAGGATCCGAACCCTGGGCCGCTGCGCTGGAGCGCGCGAACTTAACCACTTGGCCACGGAGCCGACCCCGTGGAACCAGCTTTCGAAAAGCAGAGTAAAAATGGTTCTAGGCAGAGCACAGGCATATGTAAAATCTCTGAGGCAGAAAATCAAGCTTGATATGAACTGAGAGAATATCAGTGTTACTAGACTATTAAGAGGAGGGTGGATAAATGATTCCTCTCAATATTAGAGAAGTGGACAGGGTCCAGATCATTAAGGCACTGCAGGACATCCTAAGGAGTGTGAAACTTGGAACCATTTTAAGGACAAAGTCTTGGTAAGATTTACTCTAAAACAACTTTTTCTCTCATGTGGAAACTGGATTGGAGGGAGTCAGACTGCTAGGGGTCTTTCACAGTTTAGGTTCTTTGAAAGTAGATGCTGAGAGAGAGTTTGGTGTACAGGATCCACATGTGTTGAAGACAGGGAAAAGTCAGTGATTCATTTCCAACAAAGCCTCTGACAACCCCATAGGGAATTTTGATACATATGTGGCATCACATGGTGGGGAAAATGGCTGGACCTATATAGCCCCATTGCAATCAGTCATTTGATATGGGCTGCCTCAGTAAGAGTACACTCTCCAGCAAAGTGAGTCTTTGCAACTGAGGCAAACTCTGAAGAACTGACAGCTAGAGACCACTAACAGCACGTCCAGCAGGTGGAGTAACAAGTTTTTCTTGAACGAGTACCCGGGTGGCACATCTTTACGTCCACTATTGAGGCTACTGAGATTTGAGGATACTAATGAATCACATGCCTTTGGATACAAGCCAACTGAGAGACAGAAGTGAGGGGGACGTAAAATGGAACACTTGTTTTATTACAATAAAGCTGTATTAAATAATTTCTTTGATATTTGGCCAAATTGATTTACCTAGTTGCAGGCAATAGGTTCCATGGAGTGAAAGGAGGGTGTGGAAAACAAAAAAAGAGAAATTCCTTTTTCGTAATTTCTGAAAGAGGTAAAATATTGACAGAATTTCATGTATCATAGAAAGATCAAGAAAAGAGTTCCCCAGTACAGAAGTTATTTCAATATCACCTGCATTATTATATGGAATACTCGAACACACTTTCAGATTGGGTCTGTAGTAGTGGCATGGATGATGGTGGTATAAGACATATTGGTTGCTGAACTACCATTATTTCTATAGAAGAAAAACTAGAAGTGTTTGAATGGGATAATTCACTCTTAGGAAAGTGAACACAAGACTGCAAGTCCAGTTCTGTAATTTTCCATTAGCAAGATTTGTAGAAAGTTGCTAATGGGTTGGTTACATGTATAAAAATTTAGATTCTCTTCAGCAAAAATAAGGAAACTCAAAGTTATTTCCCACACCTGAAATCAATATTCAGATCCAGCAAGTCATAATTTCCACATAAGGATCCCTAACGTTCTCACTGTTTTAATTAAACCTACTTCCAGTTCCAAGATCTTCTGTAGCATCAGTAAAATTTAGCAATTATTTTCTTATAATTTAATTGGATCAAGAAATATTTCTAGCATTTTTGAGGGATTCAGAGATGAATAAGTGTTGGTGACAACTCAAAGAGCTCACAATATTTAAACATTAAGCCATTGGCTTCTGATCCTCCAGTTTTCTTAATGCTCAATTTTGGAGAGAAGCAAATAGTAGAAGCTGAATAGTAACATTAAATCATGTATTCCATTAATGTCAATGGTTTCGAGAATTTTGTTCTTAGTTCTCTTGTCCTTTTAATTCAGTCTAGCCTGCAGTAGCTTATTGATTTCCAGGATTTCAACCATCTTCTACTGGCTGATGATTTCTAAATTTTCAGCTTAGCTCTCTTTTCCAAGATCCATTTAACTGTAAACATCTCAATGTGGATGATACAAAAAATATAAAAAACATAGTGCCTCATTTTCTTCCAACACAATGCACATCTGTTTCATTACTAACCTGCTCTTCCTCATCATTGATTCATCAGTGAATTGTTGCAACATTTATTCACCAAGATTCTCAGATTGACCAGCTGTAAATAATGTGTGGCTGTTTTTTCCTCACTCTCCATTCTGTATAACTCTGTTGTGGTTTTTTTTTGCAATGGCTAAAATAGCTTCTCCACCTCTAAAGATCATCCTTAAATATTTTCCCCACTTTCAGCTCTCTCAGTCTTAAATCAGTGTAATGCAGTCAAAATGATCTTACAAAATGTAAATCTGATACTATTTCTCTAATTTAAATTCAACAAGAGCTCTCCACACATCTTTTAAAATAAAGTTCAGACTTGTTAATGGCCCATAGTGTTTTCATTTGCTGCTTACCATTCCCAATATGCCTATTAAAACATTTCCACATACAATTGAATAGTCTGTTTAATCGTCCTGCTTCTTCTTCCCAAGATTCAAGGAAATCTTGAAGTCGGATTTCCTGTGTTCCTTTTCTTGGGATCTCCAGTGCCTAGATGTTCATGTTAACGAAATACATAAGAAAGCAGAAAGGAGAGTGAGTGGAGGTGATATCAGCTGTTAAGATCTCATAATGGTCATAAAGAAGTCATTGTTCCTGAAAACAACTTATTTATATCACTCTTTTGGAAGAGAGAAGAACCGTATACCAATTAGCAATATTTTTATTTTTATTTTTTAAATTATTTTATTGAGATCATAATGATTTTTTTCAATACTTTTGTGGAGCGTAAACCCACACTTGAATATGTAATTGTTTTTCTAATTTAAAATATGCCATATGTAGTTGTCCTTCAGAATGAGTCAAATGAGGTCAAACTTTACTGGATAAGCCTTAACACATTAATGTGTTTGTTTTGAAATTTCTCCAAAATATTTGCCTCTAAAATTTCTTCCTTTCATTGTTATTCTCTACTGTAAGCACTAAATAATGATAAATCCCCTGTAAAATCACTATCGAAATCAAATTATAACTTTAAAGAAAGTACTTACCATAACATAGATACTCAATAAACAATAGGACTATACTATTTCTAGGCTTTCCGTAACTGAAGTCCAGAAGTCTCAGAATGTGTTCTCTTCTTTTCATACATTTCCAAATACATTTTTTATGTAACCAGTATTTTTCCCTCAACATCACTTTCTAGAAAGTTGGCTCTCATTGTTCAATTCAACTCACTCTTTCTGTGTCTTTTTGGATTCAAATGTATAATCAGTGATTTCTCTTCCATAAAGGAAGGTCTTTATTTATTTTTGAATGTTGTGGTCTAATGAATGTTATTGGGTACACTTACCTGAGAATCAAATATGGTTCTGTTCAAGATATGTTTGTTTTATACATATATTTGGGGAGTCACTGATGGACTATAATAAATCAAGTTTTATCCCTTTCAAATATGGACCAATATATCAAGTGTCTTAAAGACCAATATTCGAATAAACAGAAAAATCAGTGCCTTCCCAAAATTATGACTTTTTTGTCCCAGATCCTCTAAGAGCTGTTCTGGTCTCTATGGCCATTACTTTCTCTGTCCTCAGGTCCTGATTTTAGGACTATTTATCCAATACAAAGACACATCCATTGTCAGAGAAAATAATCTAAGTCTCGGATATATCCTCCTCATTTCCTTAATGCTTTGTTTCTTCTGCTCTTTGACTTTTATTAGTTGGCCTAACCCAATCACCTGCATTCTCAGACAAACATTCATTGGAGTTATATTTTCCATACTTATTTCTGCTGTTTTAGCAAAGACTTTGACTGTAGTTGTGACCTTCAAAGCCATAAAACTAGGAAACACACTGCTAATGTGGATGATAACCCAATTCTCAAATGCTATAGTCTATAGAGTCTCCCTCATTCAAGTATGTATCTGCACAGTCTGGCTGGGAACTTCTCCTCCTTTTCCTGATGTTGACATACAATCAGAGTTTGGCCAAATAATCCTTCAGTGTAACGAGGGATCCACCACTGCCTTACTTGGGCTTTCTAGCACTTCTGAGCTTGACTATTGCTTTTCTGGCCAGGAAGTTACAGGATAGTTTCAATGAGGCAAAAACAATCACTGGTTTTCTGTGGTGTGTGGATTTCTTTTATACCCACCCATCTGAGCACAAAAGGCAAAGCCATGGTGGCTTTGGAAATCCTTTCAATCTTAGCTTCCAGTGCTGGTTTCTTGGGTTGTCTATTTCTTCCAAAGTGCTATGTCATCTTACTACGATCAGACAGAAGTTCAAGGAAAAAATTACTTGAATAAATTCCTCCCAAAAGGTAAAGGAATTAGTGTTCAAGTGGCATCATTGATATGAAATGAACAATAATATGGAAATAAAGATTCCAAAGTGTGGCGTGAAATATAAGGATTTCATTAAAACAATGATAATTGCTCTTTGACCAAGGGGTACTATCATCATTGTGGCACCAAGTCGTGGTGAAAAAAGCTCTGGGGTCAGATCGACCAATGTTCAAATTTGACACCTCTACTAACTGACTCTGACTTTTAGTGTATCCAATTAACATTTCTTTGAATCACAGTTTCCTCACTTTAAACAACGTGTAGCAGGTCAACAACTTATAAAGGGTTAGAGTAAGAATTAAATAAAATCATTTATATGAAAATACAGTGGGTGCTCAAGAATATGCTTTCTTTCTGTTAGCCTTACTCCAGCTGTCTTTTTCTTCTTATTTTAGTAAAAATTAAATTTTAAGGAATTATAAATTCTGGTAGTAGAAAGCTAGTGATATCTAATTGTTCCTCATTAAACTACTCATAAACACAAAACAATATGAAATTTGAGCTTTGGACAATCTGAATAGTGTTCTGTATGCTTCCATATGCCAAGACGAAACATGGGAAAACCAATGTGAGAAAAACTTTAGCACACTCCTGGAAGTAGACATGAACAAATTGAAAGATATCCCTTGTTTGTGGATGTCACTTCTCCTTAAGTTAGTGTAGAAATTTAGCACAATCCCCACACAAATAGCATATATTTTATTAGCCTACTGCATTGCCCAAACTGAAAACAAATTATAATGTTTTACAGCTGGCAAGATTATAAACAAACTCAAGTCAAAAACCTGGGTGTCTAGGTATATATATATACCCAAAAGATTGAAAGCAGGGACTCAAACAGATACTTCTACACTAATGTTCATAGCAGCATATTCACAATAGCCCAAAGGTGGAACAATCCCAGTGTCCATCAGCAGATGAATGGATAAACAAAATATGCTTATACATACAATGGAACGTTATTCCACCGTAAAAAGGAAAGAAATTCTAACACATGCTACAGCATGGATGAACCTTGAAAACATTGCATTAAGTGAAATAAGCCAGACATGAATGGACAAATATTGTTTGCTTCTACTTATGTGGTGCCTAGAATAGGCAAATTCATGGAGACAAACTAGAATAGAGGTTACCAGGGGTTGAGGGGAGACGAGAATGGGGAGTTATTGTTTAACAGGTGCAGTTTCTGTTCAGGATGATGAAAAAGTTCTGGAAATAGATAGTAAAGAAAATTACACAACAATGTGAATGTACTTAATGCCAGTGAATTGTACAGTTAAAATGGTAAATTTTATGTTAACAAACAAACAAACATCCAAAACTGGACCAAGAAGAAGTAGAAAATATGAACAGACCAATCACCAGTAAGGAGAGCGAAACAGCAATCAAAAACCTCCCAAAAAATAAAAGTCCAGGACCAGATGGCTTCCCTGGTGAATTCCACCAAACATTCAAAGAAGATTTAACACCTAACCTCAAACTCTTCCAAACAATTGAAGAGGAGGGGAGGCTTCCTAACTCATTCTCCCAAGCAAACATTATTCTGATACCAAAACCAGACAAGGACAACACAAAAAAAAAGCAAATTACAGGCCAATAGCACTGATGAACATTGATGCAAAAATCCTCTACAAAATAATAGCAAATCAAATACAACAGTACATTAAAAAGATCATACATCATGATCAAGTGGGTTTCATTCCAGGGATGCAGGGATGGTCCAACATCCGCAAATCTATCAACGTGATACACCACATTAACAAAATGGAGAATAAAAATCACATGATTATCTTAATAGATGCAGAGAAAGCATTTGACAAGATACAGCATCCATTTATGATAAAAACTCTAAATAAATTGGGTATAGAAGGAAAATACTTTAACATAATAAAGGCCACATATGATAACCCCACAGCAAACATCATTCTCAATGGAGAAAAACTGAAAGCTATCCCTCTAAGAACAGGAGCCAGACAAGGATGCCCACTGTCACCACTTTTATTTAACACAGTATTGGAAGTCCTAGCCACAACAATCAGGCAAGAAAAAGAAATAAAAGGGATCCACATTGGAAAAGAAGAAGTGAAACTGCTACTCTTTGCAGACGACATGATTTTATACCTAGAAAACCCTAAAGAATCCACTAAAAAGCTTTTAGAAACAATAAAGGAATACAGTCAAGTTGTGGGATACAAAATCAAGGTACAATAATCGGGTGTGTTTCTATACACTAACAATGAAGTAGCAGAAAGAGAAATTAAGAATACAATCGCAACAAAAAGAATAAAATACCTAGGAATAAATTTAACCAAAGAGGTGAAAGATCTGTACACCAAAAACTATAAAATGTTGTTGAAACAAATCTAAGAGGACACAAAGAAGTGGAAAGATATTCCATGCTCTTGGGTTGGAAGAATTAACATTGTTAAAATGTCCATACTTCCTAAAGCAATCTATAGATTCAATGCAATCCCTATCAAAGTTCCAACAACATTTTTCACAGAAATAGAACAAAGAATCCTAAAATTTATATGGAACAACAAAAGACCCCGAATAGCCAAAGGACTCCTGATAAAAAAGAACAAAGCCGGAGACATCACACTCCCTGATTTCAAAATATTCTACAAAGCCATAGTAACCAAAACAGCATGGTACTGGCACAAAAACAGACACACAGATCAATGGAACAGAATCAAGAATGCAGAAATAAACCCACACATTTATGGACAGCTAATATTTGACAGGGGAGCCAAGAGCATACAATGGAGAAAGGAGAGTCTCTTCAATAAATGGTATTGGGAAAACTGGACAGCCACATGCAAAAGGATGAAAGAAGGCCATTCCCTTACATCATGCACAAAAATCAACTCAAAATAGATTAAAGATTTGAATGTAAGACCTAAAACTATGAAACTTCTAGAAGAAAACATAGACAGTACCCTCTTTGACATCAGTCTTAGCAGCATACTTTCAAGTACCATGTTTGACCGGGCAAGGGAAACAAAAGAAAAAGTGAACAAATGGGACTACATCAAACTAAAAAGCTTCTGCACAGCAAAGGAAACCATCAAGAAAACGAAAAGACAACCTAAAAATTGGGAGAAGATATTTGCAAACCACATATCAGATAAGGGGTTAATATCCAAAATATACAAAGAACTAATACAGCTCAACAACAAAAAAACCCAACAATCCAATTAAAAACATGGGCAAAAGATCTGGACAGTGATTTCTCCAAAGAAAATATATGGATGGCCAATAGGCATATGAAAAGATGCTCAACATCATTAGCTATTAGGGAAATGCAAATCAAAACTACAGTGAGGTATCACCTCACTCCCATTAGAATGGCTATAATTAACAAGACAGGAAACAACAAATGTTGGAGAGGGTGTGGAGAGAAGGGAACCCTCGTACACTGCTGGTGGGAGTGCAAACTGGTGCAGCCACTATGGAAAGCAGTATGGAGTATCCTCAGAAAATTAGGAATAGATCTACCATATGATCCAGCTATCCCACTGCTGGGTGTTTATCCGAAGAACTTGAAAATGCAATGGCATAAAGATACTTGCACCCTATGTTCATTGCAGCATTATACACAATAGCCAAGACTTGGAAGCAACCTAGGTGCCCATCAAGGGACGAATGGATAAAGAAGATGCGGTATATAAACACAATGGAATACTACTCAGCCATAAGAAATGATGAAATCCAGCCATTTGTGACAACATGGATGGATCTTGAGGGTATTATGCTGAGTGAAATAAGTCAGAGGGAGAAAGTCAAATACCGTATGATCTCACTCATAAGTAGGAGATAAAAACACCAACAAACAAACACATAGCAAAGGAGATTGGATTGGTGTTTACCACAGGGGAAGAGGGGGTGGAGGGCAAAAGGGATGATTAGGCTCACATGTGAGGGGATGGACTATAATTAGTTTTTGGGTGGTGAACATGATGTAACCTACACAGAATTTGAAATGTTTTACCATGTACATCTGAAAGCTATATAATATTATAATTCAATGTTACTGCAATTTAAAAAAATTAAAGAAAAACTAACAACAAACAATTACATATTGTTGGGTTGTACATTGCAATTTTTAAAAGGTGTACAATGTAGCGATTTACTATACATATACATTGAAAAATTATTATATGCTTTCTTAAAATTGTTTGTTTTGGGGAGCAGGCACCAGGTCTGTTTGACTATAATACTATGGATGACAACAAAAATGGAGTAATACTGGGATGATTCTTTGACACAATTCTACAATAAGGATTCTTATAAACATTGCATTATATGCTGGTACTTTATTTTTGTGGGATAAACTTTCAAAATATAAATCAGTTAAAATGATGGATGTCCCATATTTAATTTTCAAACAGAAGGTATCAACTTATGGTCCTACCAATACTATACAAATGTGCCCAATCTCCTTTAGCTTCACTAGCCTTGGAAGTTATTTATTTTAAATATTTGAAATTTGATAGAAAAAATGTTGTTTTATTGCTATCTTAATTTCCATTTCCTTCCCTACTGGTGAAAAGAGTATATTTCATGTATTTATCGGAAATTTGCATTTCTATTTTTCTATTGAAAATTTTATTTTATTAATTCTAAGCACATTTCATACAATAGCTTTCATTATCTGTATATCACATTAATTTTTTAAAAAAGACAATTTTGTGTTTTTTTACAGCACCTCTCTGTTTTCTTTCCAGACTATTTCCTTCAATTTTAGCTGAAGAGATCAAGACTTCGTATTCCCTCTTGCCGTATTCTTACTTTGTGAATTTCTTATGCATCAATGTTTGAATGAAAATGCTAACACTTCTCCTAAGACAAAGCAACAAGTTCTAGTCACAGACTAGTCCCAAACCACATGTAGAGAGGCAATCACAGACTTTAGAATGTTAAAAAGGATTTTTTATTTACTGATGAGAATGGGAGATGGCACATTTTACAGGGAGGAAGAGACAGCAGATCACTCACAAGTCCACTGGGGATATGCAAAGGGATTGTGAAATGGGTTCTTATCCACATCAGTACACACACTGACACACACACATACACTTGTTGAGAGTTATCATTTATCTGTTCAACAAAACATTTATCAATCCAGGTGTTATTCTAGGTTCTAAAAATACTGAAGCAGACCAAAATTTCTGCCGTCATGGTGGATATTTTCTAGTGGGTGGAGATATAATTAACAGTGCCACAAAAATTTTAAATAAACTATGTAGTAAATTAGAAAATGATAAATAACATGTAGAAAAAAATAAAGCAGGAAAGGAGACAGGAAAAGAGGTAAATTTTTTAATTCTTTTTCTTTTTTTTTTTTGAGAAAGATTAGCCCTGAGCTAACTGCTGCCAATCCTCCTCTTTTTGCTGAGGAAGACTGGCCCTGAGCTAACATCCATGCCCATCTTCCTCCACTTTATATGTGGGACGCCTGCCACAGCATGGCTTGCCAAGTGGTGCCATATCCACACCCGGGTTCCGAACGGTCAAACCCTGCGCCACCGAAGCGGAACATGCGCACTTAACCGCTGCACCACCTGGCCGGCCCCAAGAGGTGAAATTTTAAATAGAGTGGTCAAGGAGAGCCTCACTGAGAAAGAGATAACCAACAACTTGAGAGCGTTGAGAGAGCAAGCCAGGAAGGTATCTGAGGGAAGAGGCAGAGGAGGTAACAAATAGAAGCCCCAAATCAGAAACAAATCTGGCAGGTTTGAGCAACAGCAAGACTAAGAGGCAGGACATGAATGAGTGAGGGGCAGAGCAGTGGCAAATGAGGTCAGAGGTCAAAGGTAACAGAAGGCAATACCTCTGAGAGCTTTGTAACTATTTTAAAGATTCTCTCTGGCTTTTACTCTGACTCAGGTGGGAAGCCTTTGGAGGTTTTGCAGAAAGCAGTGTTATAATGTGAGTTACCTTTTAACAAGACTCCTCTGGCTGCTTCATTGAGATAAAAAACACAAATCAACAAAATCATTTACACTGTTATTATAATAATCCATGAGACATGATGTCATCTTAGGTCAAGGTGGTAGAGTAAAGATGAAAAGAAGGTTTAAAATCCCAGATACATTTTGAAGGATAAACCAGTAGGAGTGCTGATGGATTGGTATGAATTCTTGGGACAGGAAAAGGTTAAAGATAACTCCAACAGCCCAGGCCTTTGGCCGGAGCATTTATAAGGACAGAGTTGTCCAACTGGCTATCTGGTACCCATCCCTCATACATAAGAAGAGGTATAAATAGAAGAGGACATGTAAATATTCCATTCACTTTTTAAGTCATTTGATCTTTTAGGAGATAGCTATATACGCAGTTAGCTAAAAGCTTACTTCTCAACTAAATTTTGCATTAGTTTTAGATTGCTCCCTAACTCTCACAGTCTGTTTCATTGATCTTAATTTTTTGAGTTGTTGTAGCGTGGTTGGATTTCATGTATTTATTGTATTAGTTTCCTTTCTACCCATGTACCCTCATCTCTTCTGTAATAGTTTTCAAATAGATGAATGTGTTCTTAGGACATATTCTTTGGTGTCTATACCTTTGTGTGTGTGTGTGTGTGTGTGTGAGAAGGAGGGTCGTTATCACAGTTGTAATTAAATATTTAACGTTGTAAGTATTGCTTATTTTCCTTACTAGAATGTACAGTTTATGACTGCAGGACAATGTCTATTTGTCTCTTGCCCACATTTATCACACTGCCTTATGTATAATTGTTTGTTAATAAATGTTGAAATTCTGAATGTATGCATGAATTATACAGGTATTTTAGTGGAGTGGTATTGTTCAATGCTTGGGAAAACTAGCCAAGCAAATTTCATGTCAACCAAATTTGTCACATTTGTTCTCTAAGAAATAACCTCACTTAGGTGCTCATTGTTAATGGGTACTGATCATTTCTTTCAGTTTGAGATTTGATTGTTCTGGTGTGCTACTTTTCTGTTCCCAACTTGTTAACTAATCTCTGTCATAAAGTGGTTTCATTTTTCTCTTCTCAGTTCCTTGCTCTAATTAAGGCAGCATCTTACAGAGAGATGTGATAGTGGGGTTACCAGACAGAATTCAGGATACCTAGCTACATTCAAATTTCAGATAAACAATGGGTGTCATGCATTTTTATCTGTCAAATCTAGCAACCCTCTATGATGGGAGTGTGTATGCTTCTGTTCACAATGGTTTTAGTCCCACACTAAGAGTTAACAGAAAATAAACAATTTCCTGACAACATCTTTCTTGTGGGCCCCTACAAAAGCTAGCATGACAACATTTAGAAAATTGACTTCCTTTGCTTTAAAATGTGCCCCCACCCACTTCTTGTTAAATGGACATGAAAATCCAAATTTGCCTGCTGAATGCGGGAGGGTAGCATCTTCACTTTCTAGGTTTCCTTGCTTACGTGAGCCTTCCTGCCAGAGTGAATTTTGCTGTGTTTTTTTCTGGATAGGAGCCTGTCTGATAGGATCAATTAAGCCAAGTGTTACAGGCTGTGATGCCCTATAGCGGAAGTCTCCTTTCTCACAAGATCTCCAAGGCCTCAGGTTGTCATGAAATAGCTCCACTTTCCCTTCCACTGTTGTCTTCTTGTGCTGCATTTCCTATCAGCTTAAGGAGACAGGAACTAGGAAACCTAAATTTCATAAACCAAAGTAATTCTGACTTTGGTTCAATATTTTCAACTCCATTTAACTTTGAATCCAATGAATTATTCACTGAGTCAATAAATAGTTATTGAATGGCTACCGTGTGCCAAACGATGTTTTAAAAGCTATAAATGCTATGTAATCAAATAAAATAGATAAAATAAATCACGAGAAGAGGAAAAATAACAAATATAGGTAAAATAAATTATTTGATGCATCAAGTTTCACTCCTGGAGTAATGGTGCCCTCTTGTGGCTCTAGATTGCTCCCAGATCACATCTCAATTTCTTCTGGAATTTGGGGTGCTTATTATGAAATGCCGTGACATATTTTTGTATGTTAACATTAAACTATAACACAGAAATTCACATTAAGTAAACTTTTATCTCACTCTACATTCTAGAACATATATTTGCAAGAAAAAAATTTACTTTTTTTATGCTGAGGAAGATTAGCCTTTAACTAACATCCACTGCCAATCTTCCTCTTTTTGTACATGAACCACCACCACAGCATGACCACTGAAAGACAAGTGGTGTAGGTCTGTGCCTGGGAACTGAACCCAGGACACTGAAGTGGAGCACACCAAACTTAACCACTAGGCCACCGAGGCTGGCTGGGAAAAATTTTACTTTTAATCTAATTTTTTTCTGTTGGGAAAAAAATCGTTAATTTGGTGATAGAACATCTGTGAGTGTGTGGGTGCATGCATGCATGTGTATACCATTGATTCTCATTGTTTATGGTACTTACACTGTATAGTCTTTGAAAAGACTGAATTAGTGAATACTAAACTGTTGCTCCTAGGGAAAACATAGGTGTAGTTTTCTGTAAGCCTCTGGTTACATTTTTATCTACTGATCAATATATAATCTGTCTTATGTTTAAAGTCGCCTTATTTAATATATACTGTCCATTTACTAACATGAACTCAGGGGCAACAGCACCATAGCTCATGCCTGAACAAAGTTTACCTAAGACACATGTTTTCTCCATAAGGCACATCCCAGCTTTCTTGCACTGAGGAACACTACACAGCACTTCAGCACTACACTTGGAGAAAATTTTAAACAGTCACCTCACCAGCAAAAAAACACAAGAACATGAAAAACATTTGGCAAATAGACTACACAAAGGACACTTGTTTAGTGCTTGAGAGCTGAAACAAGAAGACAGAGCATCACCTTGCTTACCCTCAGCTGGGAACATGTGCGTTGAGCGACTCAAATTTTTTGTCACTCTCTACATGTCCATGAATGACCAAAAAAACATCATGAGCATTAATTTTAAGGTTACAAATAAATTTTAGTGAATAAGCAAATTTGCAAATACAGAATTCCTGAATAATGTGGGTCAATTTTATAAGCAATGCTTTCTAAAAGATTTAGAGATCTGAGGCTAGGGGAAAGCTCAAGAATAGCTAAGTTTTTTTTCTATCAAGCTAAACGATATAAAACAAAATTAAAAAGTTATAATATTATTCCTAGAAATAAACAATCAAGAGAACAATAAAAGTAATAATTGTCTTGATCTTTACTTTGAGGGAAAGGGCATACCTTGAATATTGTATTTAACTCATCTCTGCACACTTTCAGAAGAATGTTGACCAAGATGGATGTCCATATTACATTGTTGTCAAAAAATACAAGTTGAAGGGAAAGATAATTCAATTGTAATAAATTTGAGGGAAAAAACTGCATCAGTGTATGGTGGTGTCAGCACATTGAAAGAATCACTCACAACAATGTACTAACATTTGTTATTTCAGGTGGGTTAAGATAGGAAAGAGGATAATAATTAATATCTTGAGCCAACCTCTAAACTGGAATCCCAGCCCAGCCATTAACTAGATGTGTGATATTTTAAATAACCTAACCTGTCTGTACCTTAATATCTCCATCTATAAAATGAGTATAATACTACCTATTCTATAGCCAGTTTTTCTCTTAAAACGTTTGTCGACTTCTGAACCTTGCCACAGCAAGAGACTATAAACTAAGCCAAAGACTTCTGAGAAGTAGAACAGAGTTTTTGTAGTCTAGTGATGTTAAAGAGACAAAGATTTGATTTCAGAGCCCATTAAAGAGAAAGTCTCTATAGAACACACCAAACTGTCAGCTGAAGCCCCTGGAGGACTATCTTAGGAACAGAAGGTAATAGAGGTAGACTGATCCTTAGCAAGAATGAAATGTACACTCAACTTGACTCAGCACCTTGTTAGGATTAAAGTGATGCAACCCAACTCTATTTGCCTACCAGAGAGAAGCATATCATATGGAGCCTCTCCAGTTTTTATACAAAATGTTCAGCATTGAGTTAGAATAATAAACTAAGAGACAATGCCGTATGACTGAAAACCAAGATAAAAAGCTCAACAGACACAGGTGATCCACAGGTGGTGGAGATATTGGAGTTAACAGATAAGGATCTAGACAGTTAAGTAAATAGAAGAAATGAGTAGAAAATATAAAACGTTTTCCTACAGACATAGAAATTCTAGTTGTAGAAGAGCACAATATCTCAAATGAGGAGCTCAATGGCTGATTTTAAGAACAAATTAGACACAGTAAAGGACAGGAGAGTCAACTGGAAGTCATGCCAACAGAAAATCTCCCAAATGAAGGACGGAGAGATTTAAAAAGACGACAATGCAGAAAAGAGTCTAAGAGACATCTTAGACATAGTGAAAAGGTCTAACATTCATCACCTTGGAATTACAGAATCAGAAAAGAGAGAAAATCAGATAGAAGCAATTTTTGTAAAGAAAATGTCTAAGAACTTATCCCAAATTATGAAATAAACTAACTTACAGATAGATTCAAGAAGTTCTGCAATACTTAAGCAGGAAAAACAAAAATAAAACCACTCCTAGGTACACCTTAATAAACCTGATGAAAATCAAAGTAAAAAGGAAAACTTCAAAACATACAGAAGAAACCAATACATATTTTCTTTAAAGGAACAAAAGTAAGACTGAAATTGACTTTTTAACAGAAGACAAAGGTATAATAACTTTAAAATATTGAAAAAATAACTGTCACAAAAATGATTCCTCATAAAAAGAAAGATATCTTCAGACAAACAAAACTAGGGGAAGTGTAGCATTCTTTAAGTATATCTTAATATAGTACATAAATAAGTGCTCTAATTTCTACATAATCATTGCACTGAATTATCTTTTTTGTTTTTTAAGGTGTTTAAATAAGCTCAGCTAATTCAAGACACTGTAGCCACTTGTGCATCAGAGCACTTGAATTTAGTAGCTTACAGCGTTGTTTATGAAGGAAAAAATATAAATGTGAAGTACCTTGTGTTGAATGCTATTGTACTGTATTCTTAAAGTAACAGTGCAGATCTTGTTAGACACATGAATGTGTACAATGATGTTAAATGCAAATAAAAATAAAACTGGTTCATAAAAAAACCACAGCAGACCTATAGTAAACAACAGGAAAATTAAAAAACAAGTAAAACAAAAAGTAAATTAAACAACAAGTTAAACCCTCCCAGACCGAAATACAAAGGTGGAAAATAATTAAAAGCAACGCTATAAATATGTAGATAAATATAAATGAATATTTATTTTAAAAAACAATGAGTATTAAATATTGTAGTATTCAAAGTATATGTACAATTAAAAATACGTGAATTCAATAATGAAAAAGGTAGAAGGGAGTAAAAGTTTTAAAGTCTACGAAGACTAGCACTATCAATGAAGAGGTCGAAGTACTAGTTTGTATTTATTGTAATTAAGTCATGAATGTATACTGTAATCTCTACAGTAACCATGAAGAATAGTAAAAGAATGTATAACTAAGAAATTGAAAGGGAGTAAAAAAGAGGAATATTAAAATATCTGATTAATCAAAAATATGGCAAGAAAAAAGAGTGAGGAGTGCATATAAGGTGGGTCAAAACAACAAAGAGTGGGATGGTGGCTATAAACACATACCATATACCTAATGTAGCTACATTAAGTATAAACAGATTAAATACTCCAATTAAAAGATAAAGTTTTTGAAAGTGGATGGAAAATGAAATGAAATTCTGGTATATGCTGGTTAGAAAAGACATGACTGAAATATGAGGTACAAAAGGGTAGAAAATTATATACTATGTAATCACAAACTAAAAGAAAGACCTGACCATATAGCTATGCAGACAAAATAGATTTTAGGGAGAGAAATATTTTAAAAGCACTATGGTAACAGACTGAATGTTTGTGTTCCCCCTAAATTCACATGTTGGAGCCCTGATCCCTAATGTGACTGTGTTTGAAGACAGAGCCTGTGAGGAGAGGATAAAGGATAAATGAGACAAGAATGGGGCCCTCATCCAATGGAGCTGGTACCCTTATAAGAAGAGGAAGACAGCAGAGCTCTCTCTCTCCCTGCACAGGCCATGAAGAAAGGCCATGTAGGCACACAGTGAGATGCCGGCTGTCTACAAGCCAAGAGAAGAGGACTCAGAATGAAACCTTCCTAGCTGGCACCTTGATCTAGGACTTCCCAGACTCCAGAACTGAGAGAAATAAATTTTTACTGTGAAAAATAAATGTTTATTGTTTAAACTACCCAGCCTATGGTATTTTGCTATGGCAGCCTGAACTAAAAACAGAAAATAACATATTATAATGATAAAGAGGTCATCAGGAAGGCATATCAATTCTAAATCCTTATTCATTCTATAAGATAACTTCAAAAAAAGAAAAAAAGAGGAATAGACAACTTTAAAACCATAAGAAAACATAAAAAAGAATCAGTAAGTATAGTACATATACATGTATAGGATCTGTTTGATAATATATATATCTTATATTATAGAAGATCTGAATAACATAATTAACAATGACCTAACTGATATATGTATGCATATCAATTAGGTCAAGTTTGTTAATTTGATTTATGTTCTTGGACACATTATTTTAAATATATATATCATGTGTGTAATATATATATATCATATATATCAACTATGTGTGTATGTATAAAACATTGTATCCAACAACCACAGAAAATTTTTACTTTGCACTTTAAACATTCACTAAAATTGACCATATATTTAATCATAAAACAAACCTGACTGAAATCATTCAGGTATAGTCTCTTACTGAAGTGGAGTTAAGCTAAAATTAATAACAAAAAGAAAATAGAAAATCCTTAAGTGCTTGAAAATTAAGCAAATACACCTCTAAATTACTCAATGGAAAAATCGCAATGAAATCAGAAGATGTGACCTGAATGATAATGAAGATAGAACATATAAAACTTGTGGGATGACCAAATAAAGTAGTGCTTAGAGGGAAATGTACAGACATAACTACACATGAGATTCCAGCTCAGATCAGAGCAAAGTGAATCCAAAAAAAGAATAAAATATAAAGACAAGATTAGAAAATAATAATATAGAAAACAAATCTATGATAGAATATATCGTTAAAGTAAAAGACTGATTCTTTGAAAAAATTAGTAAAATTGAAAAACCTCTTCCAAGACTGGAAAAGGAAATAAGAAAGAAAACACAAACTGCCAATATCAGAAATGAACAAGGACGTACCAATGAAAATTCTACAGATATTAAAATAATAAGAGGAGGATATTATAAATATTACACCAATACAGACAAAATGGGCACTTTCTCAAAAAACACAAAATCAAAACTGGCATAGAAAGAAACAGAAAATCTGAATCACCTTACATATATCTCTAAAAAAATAAATCCACTATTGAAAAATTTTCCCACAAAATAAAGTTCAGGCCCCAATGAATTCACCAATAAAGTATTCCAAGCATTTAAAATAGAAATAAGGCTATTTTTAGCCAAACATTTCTAAAGTGTAGAACATGTTTTATGAGGCCAAAACTTGGAAAGAATCTATGGGAAAGGAAAACTACTAATCCCTCTTATAAGCAAAGATGCAAAATGCTAAGCAAAATATTAGCAAAATGAAGTGAGTGGTGTATTTGTAAAAGATAATATATCATGACCAAGCAAAACTGTTCCAGGAATGCATGGTTGATTTAGAAAATCAATCAATGTAATTTATCTTATTAATACAGGAAAAGAACAAAAATTATATAATTGTTTTGATAGATATGTAACAAGCATTTAATAAAATTCAAAACCTAATAATGATAAGAAGACTCTTACTGAAATAAAAATAGGAGGAAACTTCCCCAATCTGATAAAGAGCATCTACACAAAACCTGCAGCAAACACCATATACATTGGTGAAATATTAAAAGTTTTCTTCATCAGATTACAAATGACACAAGTTTTCTCACTATTAACACAACACTGAAACATTGTACTGGAGGTCCTAGCCAGCAACATAGGATAGGAATAAAGATATACAAGAATTGGACAAAAGAAATGTCATTATTCAACAGAACACTAGTTTTTGTATGCAGAAAATCCAAAAGTATTCATAGATAAACTATTATAAGTGAAAAGTAAATTTAGCAAGATTACTGGATGCAAGGAAAATATGCAAAAATCAAATGTATAATGATGAAGCATGGATCTCAGTGGATCCTCTCTTCAGCAAAACGACAACTTAATGAATCAAAATTATTTTAAAAAACCAGTCATTCGAAGTCTCTGGAAATTGTGCTAAGAGCACAAAGCAAAAATAGAAAAACTCACTCAAGAAAATCTACTAAATATCAGTAAAAACAGTGAGAGTCTGTGGCATTTGAGCCATGACCCACTCCATTACTTCCTACACCCAATTCCGTGTTACGGAAGCTCTACCACTGGAGTGTGCACCCTGAAGAAAATGGAGCTCCCTCTCCCTCTGACTCCCATTTTCAGGTTATAGTTTCACCCTGTAAGGGGTAAGTTGCTGGCACTTTTCATCCTTTCCAGACCCATGTTGCAGAAGATCTATTCCAGGTAGGTGCAACTGAGAGAACCAGGTCTCTCTTCCTCCACGTGACCTCCAGTCATAAAGTGGAAGCCCTACCCCAGGTGCAATGGGCAGAGAAAATCAGAATCCTTGTTGCTTCTGCCACAGCTTGCTCATCTGTGGAGATTTCTTGCCAGGAAGGGCAAACCAAGAGTATGCCATATTCACCCACTCCCACCACTGCCCACTCATGGAGCTGGAGTGTGCCTCGGGAAAGGTGATTCTTCACTCCCAGCTCCAGTGGAATGGTACAAGGATCCTATCCAGGGGGAAAGGCAGATCATAAGAATGAAGAGCTCCACAGGTCTGCTTGAGGGATTGACTTTATTTGGATGACAGTGGAAAACTCCATGTCAAAGGATGTTGCTGAAAACGATTAGTATCTTACTATCTACAGGAGATACACATTAGATTCAAAGATACAAATAGATTAAAAATAAAAGGATGGAAAAAGATATACCACACAAACAGCAACCATATGAGAGCCGAAGTGGTTAGACTGATATCAGACAAAATAGATTTAAATTTTTTTTTAAAGTTACTAAAGGTAAAGGGGGTTTTTCAGGGCTAGCCCTATGGCCAAGTGGTTAAGTTCATGCACTCTGCTTTGGTGGCACGGGGTTCACTGGTTCAGATCCTGGGCATGGACATACACATCGCTCATCAAGCCATGCTGTGGTGGCATCTCACACAGAAGAACTAGAAGGACTTACAACTAGGATATACAACTGTGTGATGGGGCTTTGGGAAGGAAAAAAAAGGGGGATGATTGGCAACAGATGTTAGCTCGGGGCCAATCTTCCTCACCAAAAAAAAGAAAAGCATAAAAAAGGAAAAAAAGTGAAGAGAGGTTTTTCTTAAAGATAAAAGGGTAAATCCACCAGGAAGATAATAACAACTGTAAACACATATGCAACTAAAAACAGAGCCCTAATGTCCATGAAACAAAACTGACAGAATTGAAGGGAGAAATAGACAATTCAAAAATGATAGTTGGAGACTTCAGTACTCCGCTTTCAATAATGGACAGAACTAGACAGAAGATCAACAAAGAAATAGGAAATCTGAAAAAGCTATAAAACAACTAGACTGAATGGACATCTATAGAAATTCTACTCAATAGCAGCAGAATGCACATTCTTCTTCTTATTTCCTAACTATAGACATACTCAGGGACCTTGATTCCTAATGTTTGCCACGATATTTAAAGTAAAATTAACCTGATGATCTAAAAAAAGTTAAAAGATTGAATTAGTAATTTTAAAACTTCACACACGTGACTATTTCAATAGATGTATAAAAGGCATTTGACAAAGTCCAACACCCTTCACAATAAAAAGGCTAAACAAACCAGGCATAAATGATAACTTCCTCAGTGTGATAAAGGACCTCTGTGAAAACCCCATAACATCCTCTTTAATGATGAAAGACTGAATGTTTTCCCCCTAAGATCAGGAACCAGACAAGGATATCTGTTCTTGCCATTTCTATTCAACATTATACTGGAGATTCTAGCCAGGGCAATTAGGCAAGAAAATGAAATAAAAGGCATCTAGATTGGAAAGGAAAAAGTTAAGTTACCTCTATTTGCAGAGGATATGATTTTGTGTATAGAAAATCCTAAGGAACCTACTGAAAAACTGTTAGGACTAATAAACAAGTTCAGCACGGTTGCAGGTTAAAAGATTGATGTGCAAAAATCAGTTGTGTTTCTATAAACTAGCACTGCATAATCCAAAAATAAAATTAAGAAAATACTTATAATACGTTAAAAAGAACGAAATACTTAACAAATTTAGCAAAAGATGTGCAAGATGTATAGACTGAAAACTACAAACCATATTCAAAGAAATTAAAGAATATATAAATAAATGGATATTTCATGTTCATGGATTGGAAAACTTACTATTATTAAGGCAATAATCCACAACTGACCTATAGATTCAGCACAATTTCTGTTAAAATCCCAGATACTTTTCCTTTTTTTGCAGAAATTGACAAACTGATCCTAAAATTCATATGGAAATTCAAGGTACCCAAAATAGCCAAAGTAACATTGTAAAAGAAGAATGAAGTTCAAAGACTCACACTTCAAGATTCCAAAACTTACTACAAAGCTACAGTAATTAACATGGTGTGGCACAGACATATAGACATATAGATCAACACACAGGAAATCAGAATCCAGACATAAACCCTTACATTTATGCTCAACTGATTTTTGACAAATGTACCAAGAATAGTCACTGGGGAAAGAATAGTCGTTCCAACAAATAGTGGTGAGACAATAGGATATCTACATATAAAAATGAAGTTCAACTCCTACTACATACCATATGCAGAAATGAACTAAAAATGGATCATAGACCTAAATGTAAGAGTTAAATTATAAAACTCTTAGAAGAAAGTATAGAAGTGCTCATGACCTTGGCTAATGCAATAGTTTCTTAAATACTAAACCAAAAACACAAGTAACAGCAACAAGAAAAATGGATAAACTGGACTGTATTAAAATTGCAATGGCTTATGCTGCAAATGATGCAACCAAGAAAGTGAAAAAACAAACCAGAGAATGGGAGAAAATATTTGCAGAATACATATGATAAGGGACTTGCATCCAGAATACATAAGAACTATTTCAATTCAGTAATTAAAGACAACTTAATTAAAAATTGGATTTTAATAGACATTTCTACAAAGAGGACATACAAATAGATAATAAGCTGAAAAGATGTTCAATGTCATTAGTCATGGGAAAAAGCAAATCAAAACCACAATTAGATATTACGTCATACCTACTAAGTGGCTATAATAAAAAAAAGACAGATCCTAACAAGTATTGGTGAGGATGTGAAGAAACTGGAACCCTAAGACATTGTTGGTGGGAATGTAAAATGGGGCAGTCACTTTGGAAAACAGTTTGGCAATTCTTTAAAAGCTCCAAATAGAATTAACATGTCACCCAACAATTCCACTCCTATATGTATACCCAAGAGAAATGAAAACACATGCCCACACAAAAACTTACACATGAATGTTCGTAGCATTATTTACAATAACAGCTCAAAATGAAACAACCCAAATGTACAACTTTGAAATAAGTGAACTGAGCTATATTTATACAATGGAATACTATTTGCCAATTAAAAGAAATGAAGTACTGTACATGGTGTAACAAGGATGAGCCTTGAAAACAGTGTGATAACTGAAAGAAGCCAGAAAAGGTCACACATGGTATGATTTCATTTATATGAAATGTCCAAAATAAGCAAATTTGTAGAGACAAAAAGTAGATTAGTCATTTTCGAAGGTTTGGGTAGGAGGTAGGGGTGGCAGATAGAGGAAAACTGTAAATTGACTGGTAATGGCTATAGAGTTTCTTTGCTGGGGTAGGGGGCAGTGTGTGAAATGTTCCAAAGTCGGATTGCTGCTATGGTTGCACAATCCTTTTACTATACTAAAAAACATTGAACGCTATACTTTAAATTGGGGAATTATATGGCATGTGAATTATATCTCAATAGAGCTATTAAAAACGAACTGTGTTTCTATACCCTGACAACAAATAAGTAGAAAATAACAATTTAATTAACGGCACCATTGACACTAGCATCAAAAAGATCAAATACTTAAGAAAAACATAAGAAATATGTACAAGACTTCCACATGGGAAAACAAAAATTTATTATAAAAACAGATTAAAGAAGACTGAAATGCAGGGATTATTCAATATATTAAATATCAATATTCAAAATATATTAAAGATTTAAATTTTCCACACATTCATTTATAAATTCAAAATATTCTCAGGGAAAGTTACAGGAAAGTTGTGTGTGTGTAATTGACAAAGTTATTTAGAAATATATACGCAAATGTAAATGACCAAAAATAGACAAGGTGTTCTCAGTGGATAAGGGCAAAGCGGTGCACTTACATTATTAGACACCAAGACCTATCATAAAATGACAGTAATTTAGCCAGTGTAACACTTGCATAAGTACAAATAAGTAAAGTAATAAATAGATTATACAATCCAGAAAAAGACTCACACATTTACCTGATTTATAAGAAAAGTGACACTGCCATGCAGTGAAGGTGAACTTTTCAGAATATGGTCATTTAGCAGTCCCTATGGGAAAAAAAAAGAATCTGTCCACTGATGGATAAATAGATAAAGAAAATGTGGTATATACACACACGCAATGAGATATTAGTCAACCATAAAAAAGAAGGAAATCTTGCCATGTGTGACAACATGGATGGACCTTTAGGGCATTATGCTAAGTGAAATAAATCAGATAGAGAAAGACAAATACCATACGATCTCATATATTTGTTGAATCAAATAAATAAATAAATAAACAACCATAAAATCAGCTCATGGACACAGAGAACAGATTGGAGGTTGCCAGAGGTGGTGGGGGGAACGTGGAGGGGGGTGAGATGGGTGAAGGAAGTTTAAGAGCACAAACTTCCAGATATAGAATAAGTCATGGAATGGAATGTATAGCATGGTGACTACAGTTAATAATACTGTATTTTATATTTGAAAGTTTCTAAGAGCGTAGATCTTAAAATTTTTCATCGCAAGAAAAAACATTTGTAACTATGTATAGTGATGGATGTTAATGAAACTTATTGTGGTGATCTTTTTGCAATATATATAAATACCAAATCTTTATGTTGTACACCTGAAACTAATATAATGTTATATGTCAATTGTATCTAGATTTAAAAAGTATATACTATGGAAAAAAAAGAATTCTCATGCCTAAATTCAGATGTATTATAGGCCTTAATGGTAAAAGTAAAAGAAGAATGGTTTTAGACAAAAAAATTAGATAGTACTTTCATAAATTGGATAAAAAAGATTTTTTTAATGATGCAAAAATCATTTATCATAAAGAAGAATTTTAATTAATTGAACTAAATTAAAATTTAAAACTTCTATTAATCAAAAGATACCATTAAGAGAGTAAAAAAAAGTAAGCCACAGAGTGGGAAAAGATAGTGCAAAACATATATTCAACAAGGAACTCATATCCAGAATACATAAATAACTTCACAAATCAATAAGGCAACCCAGTAGAAAAACAAACAGAAGACTCAAACAGGCATTTTGCAGAAGAGAAGATTCAACTAGCCAATAAGTAAATGAAATGTGCTCAAATCTATTAGCCATCAAGACCACATAAATTAAAACTATAATATTGCTACCCACTCACAAGGCTAGCAATAAACAAACAAACAAAAACAGGCAGCACCAAGTGCTGGAGAGAATGTGGAGCAGTTTGATCTCTTATTTGCTGCTGGTGGTACAGACGTTTTGGAAAACTCTTTGGCTGTGTCTGCTACAGCAGAACATGGAAAGATCTCTTGACATAGGCATTCCATTCCCAGGTATGAACACAACAGGAAAGCATGCAAATGCCCACCTAGAGTAAAGTACAAGAATGCTCATAGCAACATTGTTTGTAAGAGGTCCAACTGGAAACAATCTAAATGTCCAGCAAAAGTAATAGATTCACAAAAGGAATACTGAGCAGAAATTAAAATGAATGAACCTCAACTGCAGAGAACGCCATGAAGTGAACATCACAATCATGTTGAGCAAAAGAGTCCACATACAAAATGTTACATATTGCAAGCATGATTACGTGTACATAACGTTCAGAAACAGTCAAAATTAATCTATGATGTAGAAAGTCAGGATAGTGGTTACCCTTGGGAGAGAGGAGTATCTGAAGACACAAGAGTGGCTTCTGTGGTGATAGCATTTTTGTGTTCTTACCTGCATATTGGTTATACAGGCATGTTAATTTCATGAAAATTCATCAGTCTGTATACTTGTGACATATACTTTTTGTGCTTGTATTGATAATTGAAAATTTTACTTACAAGGTAGTGTTTGTCACTCATCAGTTTATTGGGACTATCACTTAATACAAATTATCAGAACACTGTTTACCTTAAGTTTACTGCTATGGGTTATTTATTAACATCATCATCATTAATGCTTCTTTTATTTATATGCTTTCATATTGTTTTACTTGTAACAATGGGCATATATTACTTTTGTAACCCTAAAAAAGTCCAATAAGTTAAAATATTATTTTCAAGCATATAGATTGATTTCTTTAACAAAAGTCTTATCTTTATCACAATGTAACTTTATTAGATATATATGTTTCAATGTCATCTTAATTTCTTAATTACATAATAATGTTATATATTTAATATTGTCTTACAAACCAGAGACTCTAAACCTCAGTTCTCTTATCTTTAAGACAGGGCTAATAACAGCACATTTCTTATTGGGATGTTATGGGATTAAATGAAGTAATTTGTGTAAGAGCTCAATATATTTCATTATTATTATTAATGTTGACATTAATGTCATAGTCTATGTTTTTACAGAATTGTTAACTTTTCAAGTACATTCACAACTCTTTTCCCATTCAATGCTTGTGCCATTCATATGAGGTGGTGATCATATATACTTTTTACAAATATGGAAATTGAATTGTATTTATTTAAGAATCCTCAACTTGCGGCCAGCCTGGTGGCGTAGCAGTTAAGTTTGCGTGCTTGTCTTTGTTGGCCCGGGGTTCACTGGTTCAGATCCCGGCACAGACAATGCTGTAGCAGGCATCCCACAAATCAAACAGAGGAAGATGGTCACAGATGTTAGCTCAGGGCTAATCTTCCGCAGCAAAAAGAGGATTGGCAGTGGATGTTCGGTCAGGGCTAATCTTCCTCAAAAAGAAAAAAGAAAAAAACAGAATGCTCAACTGGATAGTGGGAGAATTTTACCAAGAAGTTAAGTGTCTGGACTCCTTGGTGAGCATGCTTCTATTACTTAACTTGACATACAAAGAGTTGGCTTTATAACAATTCTTTGTTTTTCTATTTTCCTTTTGTTATTACAATCAATACTACTAACTTCTGATGCAAAGATTCCTTTATAGCAGAAGGTATTTTTCCAGAATTTTTTCTGGATTCTAAAATTTGAGAATATGGTTTAACTTCACTGGATGTGGGAGCAATATTCCCACATCCCCACAACAGAATGATCCATTATTCCTTTGTTCACAAATTGTTGTAAAGATTCCGGACAATTTGTAAAGTGGGTGAACTTTTTCCTTTTTTCTCTCCTTTCAGTCTCTCTTATCTGTTTTTTAAGATGCCCAGATATTTTGTGATGCCTTACTTCTCCTTTTATAGTGGAAATGGGTAATCATCGCCTTTCCAAAGATATTTACTTGCTTCATAAGAGTTAGTTTTCCAATAGTGAAATTTTAGTTATTTGACTCCTGTGGATGTATAACGTCTACTTGAAGTTCCTAATTTACACCACTGAGGTAAGCACTTATCTAGTAATAGGACTTCAACTTTGCTTTTCCAATTGCATATTGCTGTTGCTGTGAAATTTTAGTTAGTTCACGCTAAGTAATAATGCCTAAACAGGTTTCTCTTTGGGCCTGGTTTTGCCTGGAGAGTTTTTACTAATTTTAGGTAGCAAATCAACAATCTCAACCAACAGGCTTTTCATCAAACATATTTTGAGAGATTGGGAGAAAATGGGTTATCTCAGGTAATAGTTTTGTTACTGTCCAAAGAGAAAGAGAATTGGTGTTTTATATCGACTTGTGCTTCCAGAATGTTTCAACAGAAACAGTATCAGGAATATTATTCTGTTTGAAATAAATTTAACAATCAATAAAGCTGAATTGTTTAGTCTAAAAAGTGTTTGCCTACGTGTTTTTCATCCTATTGGATTGACCATTGTTTCATGAGTTCCTGGTTTTGGCTTGGTGATTCAAACAAAGTCTTTAGCCTTTAACTTGTTTAACTTCATGGCCTTTCGACTTCATTCAACTTCAACCTCCAGGCAGCAATTTAAAACTTTAGGCTTGTTGAAGCTTGAAGGAAAAGGTTGGAATTCAGGCTCACAACTCTCCCCTGACTTCCTACTCGCCAAAGGCAATCACCTCCCCCTGGAGGGCTGGAATATTCCAAACGTATTTTTCATCCACTGTCTCTATTCTAACCGAAGTCAGGTGCAGAGCCACAGAAACTTCTTAAGGACTATAATTTTTGTCTGAAGATGAAAAGAGAAAAAAAGAGTAAAGTTAATGAAATGATTAAAAGTTTTCATCGATAACAATGTAAGTCGCAGGCCCTGTGGGAAGTATCAGGTCTTGCATCAGTTTTGAGCAAAGTGATCAAGTGTATTCTCAGAGGAAGCCTATCCCTTGGCATAATCAGGAATTTGCTAAAGTTTGTTTCAGCAGGATACGTCACTCTGTCGCTGCTCCCGTTCTGTTTGTTACTACGATTTCCTGGCCCTGGACAGAAACTTTATTTCTGTTCTATGCGTTTGTAATGTCTCATGGATGTACAGGTCCTGCCCTTTGGGGCAACACTTCACGCTCCAGTCCAACAAGTCACCTTAAATCAGAACCAGTTAAACCAAGCCTTTAAATTAAATTAAATGAAGCCTTTAAATCAGAATCAATTGATTGCATGCCCTGTTCCTTCCAGTCTTGGGTCCACTGACTAAGTTGAGATGTTCTTCACTATTTCAGACACACAGTTATACATATCCAGTTTAGTATAGGATCTCAAAAAACTAATCTAGGAAATTGTAGGAATGTCAGTCATATTGGTAGGCTGGTAGGAAATAAAAGTTTCTCCAGTGAGACTTGCTTTGGCACATATTAACTCACATTCGTTTTGTTGAAGTCTGTTTCTCTTACGCATGGTGTTTTCCCTCTCTCCATGTGCTCTGCACTGGATGTGATTTGACTCTTAGTAACTGATTTTTTACAAACTTGTAGACATTTCTGCTTCTAAAGAGATTTTCCTATTAATAAACGACACCAACTTGGATAAATATGTATTATGTATAATACACATCGTTTACTGTTTCTTTTCTGTGAAACACATTGTTATTGAGACTTCTAATTATATTTCCTCCACAAACCACTGTAATTCTAGGTGTTAAGAAATGATGTCTTAAGCTGGGGACAACCGGAGCAGAGAGAACAGCACTGGGATATATTTCTTTATGTGAAAAAACTCACAAAATGTCTATATAAAAGACATACGTAGATTTTTCTTGTACTTTTCAACTCTCCACTCATGAGAGCACATAATCTAAATATAAAAAGGAAGTATCTTTTTACAATCTTGAGTCTGTGTGGCAAAGTGTGAACTTAATGGAGAAAGATGCCCAGAGAAAGGAAGGAAAGTAAATTTAAAAATATGTGGTAGGGGGAGTGGCCCTGTGGCCGAGTAGTTAAGTTCACGCGCTCCGCTGCAGGCAGCCCAGTGTTTTGTTGGTTCGAATCCTGGGCGTGGACATGGCAATGGTCATCAAGCCACGCTGAGGCAGCGTCCCACATGCCACAAGTGGAAGGACCCACAATGAAGAATATACAACTTTGTACCAGGGGGCTTTGGGGAGAAAAAAGAAAAAATAAAATCTTTAAAAAAATATATGTGGTAGGACACAAATAAAAGTAAAACAACAAAACCACTCATCTTTTCCATAAATTGAGTTGAAAGAAATAATATATAAATAAAGAAAAGCAATGAGAAGAAACTTCTTTTCTAAGCCTTGTCACTAGGCAGACATGCAGGTGAAAGTGACCTAATATTTGAGTAGCTATTTTGTTTTAGGAAAGTATTATTAGTCTTATTTTACAGGTTAAGAAATTGAAGCCTAGAGAACTAAAATTATTTGGCTTATATGATAGAGTTAGTTGTAAATGCCCAGATTCAGCTCAGGTAATCTTATTTTTAACTCTATTCTAGACTCTCTTTAGGGAAACATTGGGTGAGTGGCTTAATCTTTCTGGGGGTAGCAGTTTTTACATAGACAACAATCTTGAGATATGTTCTTCTAGATTTCTTCCAGTTATAACAGTCTATCATTCTATTAATTAACCCTTTCTAGATAAAGAACTCTACTTACCACTAATAGAAATAATTCTGTTTCCAAATTGGATGGCCTTCTATGCAAATGGCAGCTGAGAGGTTGATATGGAAACCTAGAAGCCAGAGCAATTTTACTGAGGCAGAATTCGATAAGAACTGACATACAAAACTTCCTGGCTTCGAGTTCTTAGATACGAGGGAGAGTCTGGTATCAAACAATACCAACTCTGTGCTCTTTACTTATAAACAATGTGGAAAGGGCTTAGCAATGGCTGTAACCATTAATTTCCTCTCCTCGCTGGATTCTTATGAGATCAACCAGGATGCTTGTGACTACTATGGAAGAAATACAAAAGAGCGATCAAGTTAGCTCAACAGTTTATATATGGCCAAAGTTAGGACCAGAGAGGATAAGAGACCTCCCCTAGATCATCCAGCTAGCAATGATAGAAGAGGAATATTTTTTTTATGTGCAGCAGAAATTCAGATTTTCAGAAGTAAACCAATGGAGTAAGAGTGTGTGTATGATATACAATCATGTTTTTGTTTCATCTTGATTATTAATAGTGATAGCTATGATAAAAATCAGGTTTATTTGATTGTATAAACAATATTTGCTAACACTGGAAATTTGGAAAATATAGCAACCTACCACATTGAGTTGGTAAATTCTGTTATGTTTTGCTTTTTTTATATTATTTTAGATTTTGAGGGTAGTTTAGAATTATACGTATATATGCATTTATATAGAGAGACTATTATAGTTTGATATTTTTCCTCCCATTTACAATATCATGAGCATTTCCTCATATATTTTTATTGTAATTGTTAATGGAAACATAGTATTCCATTATATGTATGTACCATAATTCAAACATTTCCTTATTGTGAAACATTTAGGTTTTCCATAAGTTTTACTATTATTACTTTACCGTAGTTTGTCATAACCCTTAGTGGTTACAGTTGGTTGATTCTTTGATAGGAATATTTTTGTTTTATTTGCCTATTATGATACAGTTTATACATGAGGTATATATATGACTTTTACCATTATTTAATTGAAACTTTGATATGGATATATATATACACACACATACACACACATATATATATACACACATGTGTTTTTAATTTTTTTGGAAACTTTGAAAAAGAGGAAGTTAAATCTAAATTTCCTGTTTTCCCCCAAATATATCTTCCCAATTATTTAACACCACAAGGCAGCTTATAGGTCCCAAAAAGGTAGAACAGAAATTATTGCTATCAATACAAAAAAAGATTATCACAATAAGTTAGGGTTTCATGGAAGAAGTAGGACTTGAAATGGATGCAGAATAAATGGTTGGCTTTTGATAGAGGAAGAGGATATTCCAGGTGGGATAACCTAAGACTCTCTGTGACTTTGAGCAAAATAGACCCAATGAGGAAACAGATATATGAAAGCAGCATCTGTACGAAAACAGCATCTGGATCTTAAAATATCTCCATTGTTACACACATGTGAAACTCAGAAGATGTCGTGAGCTCTGATTTCTTTCCTAAATAGAGATAGAAAATAAGGCTTTAGGCAAATAGATGACAGATTATCACTCTCCTTTAGGTTTTTGCAGACCTTGAATTGTTGGTACCATATCAGGCACTGCTGATGCTATTGGAGGCATCACGTTATTCAATCCTGTACAATATACAGTTAATCTCTGGGATCCATCAGCTTTTCTTACAGGCCATATTGGAGGACTAAACGAGAAATAGGCGGGCTGTAATACATCTGCATCTAACTGATCCTTAATTTAAGCTGCAATTCCTTCCCCTTCCTATGCTATGCTGTTTTAAATTAACCATTTGAATGGATTTGGGTAATCCTGAAGGTTCTCATCTAGTGGTACCAATTAAAATAGGATGAAGAATGGAGAGTAAATTCATACATCTCTTTCCCAATGGTTTGGGTAAGGGAAGAGTCCTCCATTCAGACATCACGTTTATTTTTATGACACTCTTTGGTAGGGATGAGGCAGAGTATACATTACTTTCTTTCATAAATTCCTACATTGGTCATACTTTTACCTGCAAACTTCCTACAATTTTATATACCACTATATCCTCTTAATTTTATTATATTGACTTTTCAATTTTCGTTGGCAGGTTTAGATATGACAATGCATTGAGCACCAGTGTCCAGCAATCCCAGTAAAATTTCTTCACCAACCTCAAACCATTTTGTTCATACCAATGCATAAGACCTGGTGTCTTCTGGTGGGGATTGTGTCAACAGACCCTGGCCCACTTGTTGCCCAGAGTCATAATCTTCTCCTTTATCTCCAACTGTTTTAATCAACTCTGGCTCTGAAGGGAGTATATGCTTCTTCTTTAATGTAATCATCAGATTTTAAAAATCAAGGTTAGAATAAACTGAACAAATCTGTTGTGATCCTTTTAACAGTTTGAGGAGTTAGTGGGACAGCTGAACCACCTAATCTCTTATAGTGATCCATTAAAATTTTAGTAGCTACTCCATCTCTCATGCCACTTAAAAAATATTCAAAATAACTTTCAAAATATCCTTTTTATTTTGGAATAGTTTCAGATGTACAGAAAAATTGTGAAGATAATATGGAGAGTTCCCATATGCCCCGCATTGAGTTCCTCGATTACTAACATCTTACATTACTATTGTACATTTGTTATAATTAATGGATCAATATTGATACATTATTATTAAAAAAATTCCATACTTTATTAAAGTTTCCTTCATTTTTGCCTAATGCCCTTTTTCTGTTCCAGGATCCTTGGCTATAACACTTTCTCCAACTTTCCTTGATTTTGATGACCTTAACAGTTTTGAGGAGTACTAGTCAGGTCAGGTATTTTGTAGAATGTCCCTCTGTTGGGGTTAGTTTGATGTTTTTTCTCATGATTAAACTAGGTTTATGAGTTTTGGGAAGGAAGACCACAAAAGCAAAGTGCCATTCTCATCCCATAATATCAAGGGTACCTACTATCAACATGACATCATTATTGATGTCATCACTATTGATGTCAATATTGATGACATCACTATTGACTACTGGCTGAAGCAGTGTTTGTCAGATTTCTTCACCGTAAATTTACTTTTTTTCCTTCCTTTTTATACTGTGCTCTTTGGAGGGAAGTCACTATATATGACCGACATGACTATAACTTAAGGAGTTATGCTCCATCTCCCTGAAGGTGAAGTGTCTACATAAATTACTTGGAATTCTTCTGCATAGGAGATTTGTCTGTTCTCCCACATATAATCATTTATTCAATCATTTATTGTATCAGTATAGATTCATGGATATTTGTTTTATACTTTGGGATATAGTTCGACGCTACACTATTTTTTTCATCAATTTGTTCCAGCTCTGAACATTGGAGGCTCTTTCAGTTGACACCTATGTCCCTTTGACATAAGTTCATCATTTTATTTGAGCATTTTCTTACTTTTTGGCTCTATAAGATGCTCTAGACACATCTTGTATATGTCCTGTTCCAGTCCTAAAGTCATCCATTTCTCCAAGGAGCCCTGGTACTTTTTGCTGGAGAATAATATTAGATACAAAGATCTGGGTGATGTTTCATGCCATTTTTAATCAAACATCTGAATGCTTTCATCCCATTTAATTATCTCAACATTTTTTTCATCCTCTTTATTCTTATTATTCTCTTTCTTCTGAATAATTCTAATCTTTACCCTATCATTAAGCTCATTTTCAACAGCTAAGAAAGAAGATCCATGACAACTTCCCTCACATCACAGAGTCTCTCCAATAATGAAGCCACTTAAGGCACCCAAGCAGTAAGAGCACTTTTTATCACAGCATCAATCATCACCTGGTGGTGGGAGCATAAAGTTAAGAAAAAGCTTAGTATCATCCTACAAGCAATCTCAAATTTCTTACATTATCGATATTTCACCAGCCTCAAAGAAGCATTTCAGTTAATATTTGTTCTTCAAATGACATTATTAAGAAAGTGAAAAAGAAATACCACAGATTGGGAGAAAATATTTGCAAGTTACATATCTGGTAAAGAATTCATATACATATGTATATAAAGAACTCTCAGAACTTAGTAATAAGAAAACAAAATGCAATTTAAAAAATGAGCTGAAGACTTGAACTAGACTTTTCACCAAAGAAGATATACAAATGGCAAGTAACCAGATGAAAAGAAGCTCTACACCATTAGTTGTCAGAGAAATGCAAATCAAAACCTTAATGAGATATCATTCTGTATCTATTAGAATCTATAATTGAAAAGTTTGGCTATACCATGTATTGACAAGGAGTAACTGGAACTGGAACTCTCATATATTATTGCTGTCTGAGAATATAAAATAATACGACCACTTTGCAAAACCATTTGATAGTTTCTTAAAAAGTTAAACATACATTTAAAATTATACATACATATGACTCAGCCATTCCACTCCCAGATATTTACCCAAAAAAGATAATTAAATTGCTGGTGAGACCCTTCAGTACTTTCCTGGCTGCAGCCAAATCTGAAGCCTGCTGTTGAGATGTTGACACCAATTGATAACAGAACATCCATCAGCCCAAGTCCTTGAACGACTATATGGAGTAGAGCTTCACACTACTCTCACCCCAGATCCTTGTTGGATATGTAGTGTGATCAGGAAATACATTTTTTATGATTTTAAGTCACTGACACTTTGAGGTTACTTGTTGCCACAGCGTAGATCCACCTGTTGAATACAGTTACTAAACTGAAAGATTTTCCAGCTTCTCACAGTTTTTTGCTGTGTCTCCTGAGATTTAGTCTGCTTTGCCTCTATGTTTCTCTTTTCTTTTTTCCTGTCTCTTTTCTCTCTGTTCTGATAATCACTTCTTCCTCACACCTCCCATCTTACCCTATGATGTTCTCTGTGGTTTCTCTCCATCTTTTTCCTCCTTCTACATGAATGTAATTATTTCCTGTGATATCATAACTAGTTATTACATCAAAGTCTATCACTAGGGGCAAATATAGAAGTGATGGAAAAGAAGGAATTGGATAAGAGAAAAATTTACTCTCTCTGTCTTGACATGGTTTATTAGGGGACAGGTTAGATTCGGAGTCCATACTCAGCCATCATTCAAAATCCATCAGTTATTGATTGAGGGTAAAAATACCTAGTATCCAAACCACTTATGAGCTAATTTTGAACCACTCTACCCTAGACCAATATACCACAGTGCGGTGAGGTATATTATCCTTAAAAGAAGTAAAAAGGGATCTTTAGTATTGAGAATAAATGCTATACCAAAACCACAGAAATGGCCAAAAATACAGGGGACTAATTAAGATAAAAGTTTTATTTCTCTTTAAGAGTACCAATATGACATGTCTAAACAGGAGTGTTGGCTTTGCTCCAATGAGGTAATTTGAGGACTCAGGTTCCCTCTACCTTAGAGCTCTACCATCTCTTCTCAACCTGTTCTCAGAGAGAATTAATCCCTGGGCGAGAATTAACGCCCAATACATTCCTATTGTGCGATTAACTAACTTATCTCCTATGCACATAAAGTAGTCCTGGCTGTGTCCCATCCTTGGGAGAATTGAGAAAGTGGCCATTCAAATAATTTTCTGTAGGGAATTCTCTGGGAATCACGTTAAGAAAGGCTTCCCTGGTTTATTGTTCCTCTCTGCATGGTCAAAGTTAGGTCATCGCCATGCCAGTGGTCCAGCTCACAGGAAGGAGAAATAAAGAAGTACAGGACAAGTAATTTCCTTTTAGGAAAACAAGGTCAAAATTTTATTTGTACTTTCACTCAGGTGTTGTTAAGTACTCAATCATATGGCCACACCTAAGGGTCAAGAAAGCCAGAAAATGGGGCCTCTATCAAGCACGAGGAAGAAGGGCAGAATGGATTTTGGGACACGATCACCAGTCTACCACAGGAGGATTGGGGTGAGAGGGTTGGATTATACGTTGTCAGAAGTCTCCCATTTGGAAGAAATCTTCCACTGTGATGATCTCAAACTGACTCTACTCACAACTTTCTTGGATTTTTCTCTAATCTCCCCTTTTTAACTCAACCTAGTAGTCACGTCCTGAGAATAACATTTTTGTTCTATTACAAACCTTATTATGTTTCTCTTTTTTTCAGCTTAATTGAGATATAATTGACATACAACACTGTATAAGTTTAAGGAGTACAGCAAAATGATTTGACTTACATATATCATGAAACGATTAGTTAACACTCGTGAACTCATATCGATACAAAAAAAAGAAAAAGAAATATTTTTTTCCTTGTGCTGAGAACTCTAACAACTTTCATATATATACCATAGAGCAGTGTTAACTAGAGTCATCATGTTGCAGGTTACATCCCTAGTACTTATTTATCTCATGACTGGAACTTTGCACCTTTTGATCACCTTCATCCCATTCCCCCTCCTCTCACTCCCAACCTCTGGTAACCACAAGCCTGATCTTTTTTTCTGTAAGATTGTCTCTTTGTTTCCTTTTTTGTTTTGTAGATTCCATATATAAATGAGATCATACAGTATTTTTCTTACTCTCTCTTATTTATTTCACTTAGCATAATGCCTTCAAAGGCCATCCATGCTGTTACAAATTACAAGATTTCCTTTTTTATGGCTGAATAATATTCCATTACACACATGCACACACGCACACACACACACACACACACCATGTTTTCCTTTTTTCTTGCTGAAGAAGATTAGCCTTGAGCTAACATCTGCTTCCAATCTTCCTCTTTTTGTATGTGAGGTGCTGCTCACAGTATGGAAACTGACAGATGAGTGGTGTAGGTCTCCATCCAGGAACTGAACCAGGGCTGCTGAAGTGGAGTGCACCAAACTTAACCACTAGGCCACCAGGGCTGGCTCTATACCACGTTTTCCTTATCCGTTTATTTGGTGACACTTAGGTTGTTTCTTTATCCATTTATTTATTGATACTTAGGTTGACACTTAGGTTCTTTCCATGTATTGGCTGTTGTAAATAATGCTGCTATGAACATGGGAGTGCAGATATCTTTTCAAGTTAGTTTTCATTTCCTTCAGATAAATACCTGGAAGTGAAATTGCTGGATCACATGGGAGTTCTATTTTTAATTTTTTAAAATTACTTTATTGAAGTCATATTGGCTTATAACATTGTGTAAATTTCAGGTGTACATTATTATTTATTAGTTTCTGTACAGACTGCATCATTTTCACCACCAATAATCTAGTTTTTATCTGTCACCATACATATGTGCCCCTTTATCCCTTTCACCCTCCTCCCTGTTCTCTTCCCCTCTGGTCACTACTAATCTGTTCTCCTTATCCATGTGTTTGGTTATCTTCCACATATGAGTGAAATCATATGGTATTTGTTTTTCCCTGTCTGGCTTATTTCGTTCAGTATAATACCCTCAAGGTCCATCTGTGTTGTTGCAAATGGCATGATTTTGTCTTTTTTATGGCTGAGGAGTATTCCATTGCATATATAAACCACATCTTTATCCATTCATCCATCAATGGGCACTTGGATTGCTTCCACGTCTTGACTATTGTGAATAATGCTGCAACGAACATAGAGGTGCATAAATCTCTTTGAATTGTTGATTTCAAGTTCTTTTGATAAATAGCCAGTAGTGGGATAGCTGCATGGTATGGTATTTCTACTTTTAATTTTTTGAGAAATCTCCATACTGTTTTCCATAGTGGCTGCACTAATTTACAATCCCACCAACAGTACACAAGGATTCCCTTTTCTCCACATCCTCAGCAGCATTTGTTATCTCTTGTGATTTTGGTAGTAGCCATTCTAACAGATGTGAGGTGATATTTCATTGTGCTTTTAATTTGCACTTCCCTGATTATTAGTGATGTGGAGCACTTTTTCATGTATCTGTTGGCCATATATTTTCTTTGGAAAAATGTATATTCAGGTCCTTTGCCCATTTTTAAATCAGATTATTTGGGTTTTTTTGCAATTGACTTAGGTGAGTTCTTTATGTATTTTGGATATTAATCCCTTATCAGATATGTTATTTGCAAATATTTTTTTCTCATTCCTTAGGTTGTCTTTTCATTTTGTTGAGTTATTCTTTTACTGTGCAGAAGCTTTTTAGTTTGATGTAGTTCCACTTGTTTATTTTTTATTTTATTACTTGTGCTTTAGGTGTCATATCTGAAAAATCCTTGCCAAGACCCATGTTAAGGAGCTTTTTTCCCATGTTTTCTTCTAGGAATTTTAGGGTTTCCAGTTACGTGTTTAAGTCTTTAATCCATTTCGAGTTAATAATTCTTTATTCAGACAAGTTTAAAGATTACTGATACATTCGAGAAGATAGGCTATAAGGCAGTTTGCAGGAACTCAGTTGCTGTTGTACTCCTTTATACTTATCATCAGCTAATATAATATATACTTGACTGATTGATTTTGATTATTGATTATCTCTCACAAGTAGAATACAAACTCCATGAGGGCAGAGACTATTGTTTTATCGTTGTTGCTTACTGCTGTATCTCCAAGGCTTAGAACAAAGTTTATGATAATAACTAAAGGTTACATAGTATCTACTATGTGCTTTGTAACTAGAATGACTATTTGATTTATATTTTGAACTGGTACTGTTTTTAGAGTGAAAAGAAGATCCATTAATAATTACTCTAGGACAATAGGGACAATCAAGAGTATCCTAGGGAAACAAGGATTAATAGTTTCTCTGTGTATAACTGATCTACACAAACTGTACTGTGTTTTACAAATTTTTCCTCGTTTAATTTTCGTTACGACACTTGAGGTGGTTACTGTTGTTACTCTCATCTTACAGATGAGAGTGATGCCACTGATATCTTCATTTTACAAATGAGGAAACTGTGGCATAGAAAGATTTAATAACTTAGTTAAGGCCACACTACTAATATATTGAGAAGCCAGGATTTGAACCCCAGTAGTCTGACTTTGTGATCATTCTAGCATATTCACTTCAAAAATATTTGTGGCTTAAAGAATGAACTCTCCACACTCTTTCTGATATCCTCTGTTGTTTCAAGTTCTCTTCATCAAGATGGTCCAAAGACAGGTTATTCAGTCTTTTTTCCCATAAAGAATAGCATAACTCGATGACTCGTGAATAGTTCTGTCCAAACGAGAGAAAAACCTGGGAGCAATTTGGAGCTTTAAACTCCAAGTCTCTCCCAGTGTGAGCTGGTGTACTCATACTAGAGTCATATTAATTTATTCCAAGGCAAGAAATATATTCTGGCTATGGGCAAATGGAAAAAGGAATACAAACTAATTGAAAACAACTTTATATTTACTATATAAAATGTTTAGTTAATTTTTTGGATAGCACTTCAAGGCCACTGAATAGAATTCTTTCCAATGGACTATGAAGCCTATTACATGTGATGCATTTCTAAGGATGTATATGGTGATTATCTCAGGCATAGAGATGATGGGGAAGAAGTGGTAGTGAAATAGAGGAAGGAAAATCTATTCTCATTTTTCCAGTTTTTGAGCCTAACATAATCATTGTCTCAAGGTTATTATTACTGACTTTCTGGAGAAAATTTTCTTCAAAACTCTTTAATTTTGTTTCTCAGCCTGTCTATGTCCAGAGGTCTCTGTGAAGATACTGATAACCACATTCACAGCATTGGGTTATTTTCTGCCCAATATACAAAATTATGTTTGTCCAGGATCTTCAGAAAACATAAATCTGGCTCAGGAGAAAGGGTAGGACACTGATGTTTAATAGCCTTTCTCATCGGGAGACCACAAATTTTAACTTCCTAACATTTTTATTTAAATTATATTCACATTTTTTTCTAGAGCTCTGAAAGAACATAGAAACACATAATGAGCAACAATTTTAATTCGTTCTCCTCACCTAGGGATCTTAGCAGAGGAGCACAACAAACCAAAAACAGAGGTTTCACTATAGTTGCAAGTGAAGAGAGACAATGTGGTGAATTCTGGAAAGTCTATGAGCTTTGGAGACAGATCCTGCATTTAGGCTGTGTAATCTAACTTGCTTTTCTCATCAAGCCTTTCTTTCTTCACTTATAGAAATTATGATAAAAAGCCTATCATAATCGTAGCAGAGTGATCAAGGTTAATATCACCAGTAATACATGTCAGCATCAAGTACCCCTCAATATAGGGCACTGATGCCACAAAGCACATCACCTTTGTGGCATCCTTCCCAACAGTGCACAACCTCAATCTCATAATGAGAAATCATCAGAGAAGCCCACACTGAGGTGCATTCTACAAAATAACTGACGAGCATCCTTCAAAAATGTCAGGGTCATAAAGACAAGGAGGAAATGAGGAATTGTTACAGGTTGGAAGGAACTAAGGAGACAGGACAAAACTAAATCCAACATGCAATCCTGGATTGGATCCTGAAGCAGAGAAATGATGGAAAAACTGGTGAAATTTGGATAAGTTCTGTATTTGGTTAATTGTATCATACCAATACTATTAATTACCATATTATATACCATAAATTTCTTATTTTGGGCACACATTTTATGGTTAGTAAGATATTAACATAAGGAGAAGCTGGGTAAAGGGTATATGGGCACTCTGCTATTTTCACAACTCTTTTAAAAGTCGAAAGTTATCTTTTTAAAAAGCCTATTATGAAGATTTTAGAATAAAATATTCTAGAAATATGTGGTTTGATTTTTATTTCTACTGCTCTTAATTGAGCTCAGTTTATTACATCAGTGAGCCTGCAAGGCTATCTTGTTTGCAGGAACTTGTCAGAGTTACTTTTTACTTCTTTTTAACTTTCCTAATTTATTTAGCCTCTCGGGCCAGGTAATAATCTGAACTGCTGGGCCTTAGTTTTGTTGACAATCCAATGGAGAATCCAGTTTCACAGCTCAGAACTCTTCTGAACTCTCAGACTTAATGAGGACATCAACCAGCCTCTGGAGGTTTGCATCATTCCAACCATATTTTTCACCACTTGTCTCTGTACTAATTGGAGGCAGGTGCAGAAGCAGAGGCCATTAACTTCTCAATGGCTGTAATTTCTGGTTGAGAGTGAAAGGATAGAAAGTTGAGAACAATGCTAATGAACGGACTCAAACTTTTCACCATAACAATGAAAATAAAAACCCCTTTAGGAGATGCCAACTTTGGCATCTGATCTCAATATGGTATCAGGAGACTTGTTGCTCAGCACAATCATAAAGTTGCCAAAGTTCATTATGCAACACCTGCTCCCTGCCATTCTTCTGCTTGGTGACATCTGATGCTTTGCCCAATACCTCAGCCATACCACGCCTAGTTTTTTTTTGCCAGACACCCCCTAGCACCTCTGGTTGGTCACCACAGTTAGCTCACCTTAACAGTTGTAACTATATAACTATATAACATCTATATAACATCTGTAACTAACATTTGTCCTCCCTCCCTAACTCTACCTCCATAACTTCATGTGATGCCTGGCTTTGTTAGAAATTAAGCATGACTTCCTTTTATATTTTCTGTCATTAAATTTTTGAGAGGTCTTTAAGGCCAAAAGAAGTGATGTTTATGGTAGGATATAATCCTCTTAGACTTGGTTGAGGTAGAAATTTTTGATCATGTGAGTATCTAAAGGTGATCTTTCCCGGGACTGCAAAAACTGGGATGTCCTGGAATTATAACACTTATCTATGATCACCTGAAGATTAGCCTGATTTTCAGACTCAGAGATCTAAGGATTCAATTTTCATTGTTAATATAGCTCAGACATTCCTAATTTATATTCTTTCACCTCTTAAAAAATGTAAGTTCAGATACTTTAAGATAAATTATTTGGTAAGTAATTAGGACACACAGTTCTGCTGAGAGTTTCTGGTCTTTTCAGAGTCTTACAAAGGTGAGTGCAGTCTACTCAAAAATTAGAATTTTAGATAAATAATAACCATGTTTTGCTACCTAGTTCAATCCCATAATTTTACAAATAAAGAAACAGAGAGGGTAATTTACTTAATCATGTGTTTAATTTGTGGTCTAGATATAGCTAGAATCCAGAATTCTAGATGGCCAGATGTTCTTTTTAGCATAGCTCATTATTTTTTATTTTTATTTAAACATTTTAATAGCTTTATTGAGGTATAATTGATATACAAAGAACTGCACATATTTAATACACACAGTTTGATAAATTTGGACATAATGCAAATACTCATGATACTATTACCACAATCAAGGTAATAGACCTATGAAACACCACCCAAAGTTTCCTTGTGTTCCTTTTTTTGTGTGTATGTGGTAAGTACATTTAATGTGAGATCTACCCTCTCAACAAATTCTGAACTGTACCATACTGTATTGCTAACTAATCTGTATTTGTTGTACAGTAGATCTCTAGAATTTATTCACTTAGCATAACTGAAACTTTGTACGCATTGAACCACTCCCCATTTCTCCCAGTGTCTAGCCCCTTGCAACCACTCTTGTATTCTTTACTTCTATGAGTTTTACTATTTTAGATACTTCGTATAAGTGAAGTCATGCAGTATTTCACCTTCTGTGACTGGCTTATGCAACATAGTATAATTCTTCCAGCCTCATCCATGTTGTTGCAAGTAGCAAGATTTCCTTCTTTTTTAAGGCTGAATAATATTTCATTGTATGTATACCACACTTTATTTAGACATCCATCCACCAATAGACACTTTGGATTGTTTCTATGTCTTAGCTATTGTGAACAATGCTGCAGTGAAAATGGGGGTGCAGGTATCTCTTCAATACCCTGATTTCAATTCTTTTGCATATATATGTCCAGAACTATAATTGTGGGATCATACGGTAGTTCTATTTGTAATGTTTTGAGTAACTTCCAAACTTCTTTCTGTAATGGCTATACCAATTTACATTCCCACCAACAGTGTGCAAAACGTGTTCTCTTTTGTTTTTCTGATAATAGCCGTCCTAACAGGTGTGAGGAGCAAGAATGATAAAGTTTAGAACACATCTCCACAGACTAGGAGTGAGCCCTTGCCATAGACTGAGAGCAGGCCCTTGCCCAGAAACACTTTTACGTGTAGCGTCATCGCCCGCATTTAAGTCGTACTCACTTGAGTCTGTGGAGTCTGGGAGGTGGAGTGGGAGTGTGGCTGGCCACGCATAATGCACGTCAATGTTGTTGGATTTGAGGGTCTATTTATTAAATGACCATGTATTTCAGAGTAGTGTGCCATTTGATGACAGCAGAATTTTATTAAAAATAATGGAAATTATTTATGAGAACTCACTCTATGCTAAGGACCCTTCAAAACACTCTATATGTAGTGGCAGACACTGTTGGTCTCCTACGCAAGAGCCTTTTAATTCCCATTTCTTTTTTGTTAGCACAGCTGGCCTTCTAAGATAGAGGCTATAAAGGTCAGATACTTTCATTCACAGCCTCCCTTGTAGGTATGAATGGCTATGTGACACAGTATATCATAAGAATTAGCATTTACGTATACCTTCTACATGTCTGACACTGCTCTAAGGCCTTTATATGTAACAAGTAATTTAATCCTTATGCTAGCTCTCAATGTAGGCACTATTATTTCAGTTTTACAGGTGAAAACTAAGACATGGAGAGGCTAAATAACTTGCCCTGGTTGCATCGTTACTGTCAGAGTCAGGATTTGATCTCACACAGTGTAAGAGTCTCTGCTCTTAGCTAGCACAATACCGTCTCTCAGGAAGGAGGCAAAGAGGGAAGATCTGTTGGTGGAAATCCTGAAAAAGTGTTTTCTCCCTTCCCAAACAGAGAGATGTAAGAAGGCTGCTGTCCTCCTTACTTCCCAGTTCTGAAGACAGGAATGTGGACATCATGGCGCTTGGAGTGGCCACAACATCTTGCAACTGTGAGTAGTAGCACTGAGGACACAGGAGGAAGTTAGAGTGGAAAGGTGTAAAGCGCTTTGACATGAATGAGCCCCTCGAGACACCCTTAGACCATCTAAGACTAAAGTCGTTATGTGGGATAAATGTTAACTCCTATTTTTAAAGTCAATTTGACTTAGGTATTCTGTTTCTTACAGCTAAAATAAGCTAACAGATACTCAGATATTATTTCATTTAATCCTCAACCCAACTTTGTAAAAAATACATTTTTAATATCTTTTTTTACAGATAAGTGTACTGAGGCTGAGTTTGTTTAACTTGCTTAATTTACAGAGCTGTTGATTGGCAAAGTGCAGATTCACATGACAGCAGTCTCTTAACCAGCATACCATCTTGCCTTCTATCAAGATCCTCCATCCAAAGACCACGAGGAGCGCACCTGCAGTTGAACAAGTTGCCTTACTTCTCTTTGCAGTGAGGAAAATACACACCACGGGACCCTTGTAGTGCCTCATGTGAGGATGTTAGAAATTACTTATGAGTATTTGAGCTTGTATTGGGTAATTGTGGGGAGAGTTTAAGGAAGCAGGGCTTTGCTCTGGATTGGATGCTGTCAGAAAATGGGGATAATTCTATCACTGGCTGTCTTAATCTTTTCTAGAAGGAAGGAAAACTAGAGAGAAGCTAAAGCTTTATTTGGTAAAGAAGGAGCAGTCACTCCTATTAGCTGGTATAGGGGGATGTGTGGTCATTTTTGTGGTTTGAACAATGTTCATGCTTTCATGCTTTTGTTGTGTGTTCATGATTGTGGAGTGGTCTTCTTTTCATTTTAATCCATCATGGTCACATAGTGGCCTTTTTAATGTTGCCATTCTGTGAAATTTTTTGTTAGACAGGAGGAAACCAAGGCCTAGCTGTGTCAGGCCAGCTCCCAAATGTCAGAAGCTGCTTTTCTCTTTCTCATCTCCTTATCTATTTTCATAGACGATGGTTTTTTCTCAAGGTGAATTTTTCAAGTAATTTAGTTACTTTTGTAAGGAGTTTCTTAAAATTTTGTTTTATTTTACTGATTTTAACACATTTGGTGGACATCTTTCTAAAAATTATATTTATTCTCGTTCTTTCTTAATCAGAATATACTGAAGATGATTTGACATTTTTTAACTACTCAGAATCATCATTATAAATGACCTTTTCTGTACACAGTTGAATAGATAGTGAAATGGGATATTGACAGGCATACAATTGTTTGCTCTTTCACTATTTAATTTCAGACTGAAACAGTTGTCTCTTTTGATTAATCACTACCGTCGGCTTTCTTTTCATTGATATTATTTCTTGGAGTTTTTTTTCTCCCTTCAACATCTTCAGATTGGCTATATCTAATCCGTTGTGGCCTTGAAAACTATATGAGCAATTACATCTAAAATTAACATTATACTTGATTAGAGACCAAAGGCAAATAGAGTTCCCAGAGTTTGTGAAACTGAAAATATTTATGTGGTTGGAGCATGGCACGCTAAATATTGGAGCCACATTGGACTACATTTTTTAAGTAAAATTCTGATGAAAATATTGTTTGTAGTGGGGAGACCAACGGTCAAACCAAACCAAAGCGGGGGGGCGGGGGCGGACTTATTCAAGGAAGACAGAGACAATGTAGGTGAACCGGAGAACCAGAACCGGGGGATCCAAGAATCCAGAGAAAGCAGGATATTGTTGAGCAAATGGAGCTGCATCTGAAGTCCAAGTCATGAAGCAATGGTGGAAATGAGATGATGAACAGAGAAGTAGGGAGAGTTAGAAACTGGATCAAAATATAAGAATCAGGTATAGGAAACTGTTTCCTAACTATAGCTGTGAATGGCCAGTCATGCTTGTCTACAATTTCACGTGGAATTTGTAACATACTTTGGGTCAAATATAAAAGCTTAAATAAATTTTGTTGGTTATGAGAAGCAGGAATGATTCTAAAACACAGAAGAGGAGATAAGCAAGCCAGAGTTTTTTCTTGACTTTGTAGTCCAAATTTGGTTGCGAAGAAGATTGGTAAAGTAAGTTGAAACAAGTGAGAGTAGAAGTTTACTGTCTCTGGAGTTGTATCATTCTATTGAATTTCTCCAAAATGTTTATTCTTTTCTGTCAAACAGCAGTAGGAAGAGAGACAATATATTGCAGTGGATAATAGTTATAGATATATTCATCAGGAATACTGGCCTGTAGTTTCACTTCTTGTAGTATCCTTTTCTGGCTTTGGCATCGCTTTAACACTTCCCTACTCTTCAATTTTTTGGAGGAGTTTGAAGATTGGCATGAATTCTTTTTTTAAACTTTTGGTAGAATTTACTTATGAAACCATCTGGTTCCAGGATTTTCTTTCTTGGGAGATTTTGCGTTACTGATTCAACCTCCTTACCTTTCTGTTAAGATTTGGGGCTAAGATTTTCTGTTTCTTCATGATTCAATCTTGGCAGGTTATGTGATTCTAGGAATTGATTCATTTCTTCTGGGTTGTCCAGTTTGTTAGTGCGTAATTGTTCAAGTAGTCTCTTGTAGTCATCTGCATTTCTGTGGTATCAGTTGTAATGCCTCCTCTTTCATTTATAACTTTATTTACTTGAGTCCTCTGTTTTTCTCTTGGTAAGTCTAGCTAAGGTTGGTCAGGGTTTTTTTTTTTTAACTTTTTATTGAGATTATAATAGTTTACAACCTTGCGAAATTTCACTTGTACAGTATTGTTTGTCAGTAGTATTGTAGGTGCACCACTTCACTCCCTGTGCCCACCCCTCACCCCACCTTTCCCCTGGTAGCCACTAATCTGTTCTCTTTGTCTACAAGTTTAGCTTCCACATATGAGTGGAATCATACAGAGATTGTCTTTCTCTATGTGGCTTATTTCACTTAACATCATACCCTCAAGGTCCATCCATGTTGTGGTGAATAGGATGATTCTAACCTTTTTTATGGCTGAGTAGTATTCCACTGTATATATATACACACACCGTATCTTCTTTATCCAATCATCAGTTGATGGGCATTTAGGTTGCTTCCATGTCTTGGCTATTGTAAATAATGCTGCAATGAACACAGGGGTGCATGGGACTTTTGGAATTGCTGATTTCAAGTTCTTTGGATAGATATCAAGTAGTGGGATGGCTGGGTCATATGGTATTTCTATTTTTAATTTTTTGAGAAATCTCCATACTGTTTTCCATAGTGGCTGCACCAGTTTGCATTCCCACCAGCAGTGTATGAGGATTCTTTTTTCTCCACAACCTCTCCAACATTTGTTACTTCTTGTTTTGGTTATTTTTGTCATTCTAACAGGTGTAAGGTGATAGCTTAGTGTAGTTTAGATTTGCATTTCCCTAATGATCAGTGATGATGAGCATCTTTTCATGTGCCTATTGGCCATCCATATATCTTCTTTGGAGAAATGTCTGTTCATGTCCCCTGCCCGTGTTTTGATCAAGTTGTTTGATGTTTTCTTGTTGAGTTGAGTGACTTCTTCATGTAGTATGGAGATTAACCCTTTGTTGGATATATGACTTGCAAATATTTTTTCCCAATTTGTGGGTTGTTTTTTTTTTGTTTCAATGCTGTTTCAATGCTCCTTGAAGGAGCTCTTTAGTCTGATGAAGTCCCATTTGTTTATTCTTTCTATTGTTTCCCTTCTCTGGGAAGACATGATGTCTGAAAAGATCCGTTTAATACTTATGTAAAAGAGTGTACTGCTTATATTTTCTTCTAGAAGCCTTATGGTTTCAGGTCTTACGTTTAGGTCTTTGATCCATTTTGAGTTTATTTTTGTGAATGGTGAAAAAGAATGGTCAATTTTCATTCTTTTACATGTGACTTTCCAGTTTTCCCAGCACCATTTGTTGAAGAGACTTTCTTTTCTCCATTGTATGCCCTCAGCTCCTTTGTCAAAGATTAGCTCTCCGTAGATGTGTGGTTTTATTTCTGGGCTTTCAATTCTGTTCCATTGATCTGTGCACCTGTTTTGTACCAGTATCATGCTGTTTTGATTACTGTAGCTTTGTAGTATGTTTTGAAGTTAGGGATTGTGATACCTCCAGTTTTGTTCTTTTTTCTCAGGATTGCAAGCGAATCAGGGTCTTTCATTGCCCCATATGAATTTTAGGATTCTTTGTCCTGTTTCTGTAAAGAATGTCATTGGGATTCTGACTGGGATTGCGTTGAATCTGTAGATTGCTTTAGGTAGTATGGACATTTTAACTATGTTTATTCTTCCAATCCATGTGCATGGAATGTCTTTCCATCTCTTTATGTCGTCATCCATTTCTTTCAGGAAAGTCTTATATTTTTCATTGTATAGGTGTTTCACTTCCTTAGTTAAATTCACCCCAAGGTACTTTATTCTTTTTGTTGTGATTGTGAATGGTATTGTGTTCTTGAGTTCTTTTTCTGTTAGTTCGTTATTAGAGTATAGAAATGCTGCTGATTTATGTAAGCTGATTTTATACCCTGCAACTTTGCTGTAGTGGTTGATTATTTCTAACAGTTTTCCAATGGATTCTTTGGGGTTTTCTGTATGTAAGATCATGTCGTCTGCAAACAGTAAGAGTTTCACTTCTTCATTGCCTATTTGGATTCCTTTTATTTCTTTTTCCTGCCTAATTCCTCTGGCCAAAACCTCCAGTACTATGTTGAATAAGAGTGATGATAGAGTGCATCCTTGTCTCGTTCCTATTCTCAGGGGCGTGGCTTTCAGTTTTTGCCCATTGAGTTTGATGTTGGCTGTGGGTTTGTCATATATGGCCTTTATTATGTTGAGGTACTTTCCTTCTATCCCCATATTGTTCAAAGTTTTTATCATAAATGGCTGTTGGATCTTGTCAAATGCATTCTCTGCATCTATTGAGATGATCATGTGGTTTTTTATTCCTCAATTTGTTGATGTGGTGTATCATATTGATTGATTTGCGGATGTTGAACCACCCCTGTGTCGCTGGTATGAATCCCACTTTATCGTGATGTGTGGTCCTTTTGATGTATTGGTGAATTCAGGTTGCCAAAATTTTGTTGAGAATTTTTGCATCTATGTTCATCAGTGATATTGGCCTATTTCTCCTTTTTTGTACTGTCCTTGTCAGGCTTTGGTATCAGAGTGATGTTGGCCTTGTAAAACGTGTTAGGAAGTGTTCCATCCTCCATAATTTTTTGGAATAGCTTGAAAAGTATAGGTATTAAATCCTCTCTGAAAGTTTGGTAGAATTCCCCAGGAAAGCCGTCTTGTCCTGGGATTTTATTCTTTGGGATGTTTTGATTGCTGTTTAAATCTCTTTCCTTGTGATTGGTCTGTTCAGATTGTCTGTTTCTTCTTGACTTACCTTTGAGAGGCTGTAAGAGTCTAAGAATTTATCCATTTCATCTAGGTTATCCATTTTGTTGGTATATAGTTTTTCATAGTATTCTCTTATAATCTGTTGTATTTCTGAGGAGTCTGTTATTATTTCTCCTCTTTCATTTCTGATTTTGTTTATTTGACCTTTCCCTCTCTTTTGCTTTGTAAGTCTGGCTAGGGGTTTGTCAATTTTATTTATCTTCTCAAAGAACCAGCTCTTTGTTTCATTGACCATTTATACTGCCTTTTTTGTTTCAATAGCATTTATTTCTGCTCTGATTTTTATTATTTCTCTCCTTCTTCTGACTTTGGCCTTTGTTTATTCTTCTTTTTCTAATTCAGTTGGATGTAATTTGAGATTGCTTATTTGGAATTTTTCTTGTTTGTTAAGGTGTGCCTGTATTGCGATGAATTTCCCTCTTAATACAGCTTTTGCTGAATCCCATATGAGTTGGTATGGCATGATATCATTTTCATTTGTCTCCAGTTATTTCTTTTTAAAGATTTTATTTTTTTCCTTTTTCTCCCCAAAGTCCCCCGGTACATAGTTGTATATTCTTAGTTGTGGGTCCTTCTAGTTGTGGCATGTGGGACACTGCCTCAGCGTGGCTCGATGAGTGGTGCCACGACCACGCCCAGGATTCGAACCAACGAAACACTGGGCCGCCTGCAGCAGAGCACGTGAACTTAACCACTCAGCCATGGGGCTGGCCCATTGTCTCCAGCTGTTTTTGATTTCTCCTTTAATTTCTTCAATGATCCATTGCTTGTTCAACAGCATATTGCTTAGTCTCCACATCTTTGTCCCTTTCTCAGCTTTTTTCTTGCCACTAATTTCTAGCTTTATAGCATTATGATCGGAGAAGATGCTTATTGTTATTTCAATTTTTTTAAATTTATAGAGGCTTGTCTTGTTTCCCAACATATGGTCTATCCTTGAGAATGTTCCGTGTGCACTTGGGAAGAATGTGTATTCTGCTGTTTTTGGATGGAGTGTTCTATATATGCCTAGTAAGTCCTACTGGTTTAGCTTTTCATTTAATTCCACTGTTTCTTTGTTGATTTTCTGTCTGGATCATCTGTCCAATGATGTGAGTGGGGTGTTGAGATCCCCTACTATTATTGTGTTATTTTTGATATCTTCTTTTAGGTGTGTTAATAGTTGCTTTATGAACTTTGGTGCTCCTGTGTCAGGTGCATAGATATTTATAAGCATTATTTCTTCTTGATGTAGTGTCCCTTTGATCATTATATTTTGCCCCTCTTTGTCTCTCTTTACCTGCCTTATCTTTAATCTTCTTTGTCTAATATAAGTATTGCAACACCTGCTTTCTTTTGTTCTCCATTAGCTTGGAGTATCGTCTTCCACCCCTTCACTCTGAGCCTGTATTTGTCATTGGAGCTGAAATGTGTTTCCTGGAGGTAACAAATTGTTGGATATTGTTCTTTAATCCATCTTGCCACTCTGTGTCTTTTTATTGGAGAGTTCAATCCATTTAAATTGAGGGTGATTATTGATGTATGAGAGCTTAATGCTGTCATTCCGTCATTCGTTTTCTGGTTTTCCTGCATTTCCTTTGTTTCTCGTCCAGTGTGTTTTCGTCTACCCCTTGATTTCTGCAGTTTCTTATGCTGTGTTTCTTAGTTTTTTCCTTATTAATTTTTTTGTGTCTCTGTTCTGCTTATAAGTTTAGTGGCTACCCTGAAGTTTGTATTCAGAATCTCGTGCATAACATAGTCCATTTTCTGATGGCCTCTTATTTCCTTAGTCTAAACTGATTCGGTCCCTTTCCTCCTCCCCTCCTAAGTTATTATTCTCCTATCTTCTTCCAACTTGTGTTGTGAGTTTGTGGGTAAAGTGACAAGATTGTCTTTGTTTTTGGTGTTTTCCTTGCCTTTATCCTAATGCTATAGTTGAATATTTTCTATCTTATTGTAATTCTATCTATTTGTCTCCTTACTCTGTGTTTTGTGACCCCTGTCTCTCTTTTTTTCTTTTTTCAGGTATGAGGGCCTTCTTGAGGATTTCTTGTAGGGTGGGGGGTCTCGTTGCTACGAGGTCCCTTAGCTTTTGCTTGTCTGGGAAAGATTTAATTTCTCCCTCATATCTGAAGGATATTTTTGCTGGATAGAGTATTCTTGTCTGAAGATTTTTATCTTTTAAAGTTTTGAATATGTCATTCCATTCTCTCCTAGCTTGTAAGGTTTCTGCAGAGAAATTTGCTGAAAGTCTGATAGGGGTTCCTTTGTAGGTTATTTTCTTCTGCCTTGCTGCCCTGAGTATTCTTTCTTTGTCATTCATTTTTGCTACTTTTACTACTATATGCCTTGCTTTAGGTCTTTTTACACTGGCAAATCTAGGAGATCTGAAAGCTTCCTCCACACACATCTCTCTCTCATTCCCTAGATTTGGGAAGTTCTCAGCTGTTATTTCTCTGAACATGCTTTCTGCTCTATTCTCCTTCTCTTCACCTTCTTGAATACCTATAATTCTTTTGTTGCATTTCCTCATTGAGTGGCATATTTCTCTGAGATTATCTTCATTTCTTTTTAGTCTTAGATCTTTCTCTTCCTCTGTCTGGAGCAATTCAACATGTCTTTCTTTGATTATGCTGATTTGCTCCTCTATGATATCCACATGAGCATTCAGGGAATCTGTATTTTGTTTTATCTCTTCCATTGTGTCTTTCATCTCTAGTATTTCTGATTGATTCTTCTTTATAGTTTCAATCTCTTTTGTGAAGTAGCTCCTGAACTCGCTGATTTTTTCCTCTATATTCTCTTTTACCTCATTGAGTTTTTTGATGATAGCTATTCTGAATTCATTGTCGTTTACTTTACTTATTTCTGCATCCCCAGAACTGAATTCTGGGTGCTTGTCATTTTCTCTCTTGTCTGGAGATTTGATGAATTGCCTGATGCTGGAACTATGGGTTTTTCCCGTTGTGACATTATTCAGTTGGAGTTACAGCCTATCTCCACTGGATGGGGGTCTAGAGCCATGTATTCCTAGCCCTCCACCTTCAGCTGAGATGGTACAGCACAGCACAAGCAGGGAAGGAGCTGTTTTCTCTTGCTCACAGTCCCAGGTTTCCCAATCAGCTCTTGCTATCTGGTCTCCTGGGGGTCTTAGCTTGATGAGGTCATCCCACATGAGAGCTTTCACCCCATTATAGGGCTTCCTTCTAGGCTGAAAGGACACTAGGGAGTTCTGGGTGATCCTGCAGATGCATGACCCCTCCCCGACTCCTTCCCTCATGGAGCATCTCGTGGCAGGGATCCCAGTCTTTAGGGGAGGGAGTGAAGATCTCTCTTATCCTGTTCCAGTTCCTCCAAGGGGGGCTCCAGCCTCTCTGCCCTCTGTTGTTTGGCTGCCATGACTCTCCGAGGATTCCTGTGCTATTAGGATATTTTCTGTTGGAATATGGTTGCTCCTTTTTGTTGTATGTTGGAGGGGAGAGAGTCCGGGGCAAGCTCACTCTGCCGTGATGCTGAATTCACTCCTAAGGTTTGTCAGTTTTGTTTATCTTTTTAAAAAATGAACTGTTTTTATTGTTTGTTTGAGAACTTTCTTTTTCTTAATGCAGGCTTTTATTACTATAAACTTCCCTCTTAGTGTTTCTTTTGCTGCATCCCACAAGTTTTGGTGTTTTGTTTCTATTTTCATTTGTTTGAAGATTTTTTGTGTGTGTTTCCCTTTTGATTTTCTTTGACTCATTGGTTTTTCAGAAGTATGTTATTTAATTTCCACTTATTTGTGAATTATCCAGTTTTACTTCTGTTTCTGATTTCTAGTTTTGGACAATTGTGATTGGAAAAGATACTTGGTATAATTTCAATCTTCTTAAATTTCCTAAGACTTTTGTAACCTAAAATATGGAGAATGCAGAACATATCTTGGAAAATGTTCTGTGTGCACTTGAGAAGAATGTATATTCTGCTGCTGTTGGATGGAATGTTCTGTATATGTCTGTTAGATTCATTTGGTCTAAAGTATAGCTCAGGGTCAATGTTTTCTTCTTGATTGTTTGGATTATCTAACCATTGTTGAAAGTGGGATATTGGAGTCCTCTATTATTGTTATATTATTGTCTATTTTTCTCCTCATATCTGTAAGCTTTTGCTCAATATATTTAGGTGCTCCAATGTTGGGTGCATATTTATTTGCAATTATTATATCCTTTTGATGAGTTGACTCCTTTATCATTATGTAATGACTTTTTTGTCTCTTGTCTCTTGAAGTTTTTGACTTAAAATCTGTTTTTGTCTGATATACTTATGCTACCTCTGCTCTCTTTTGGTTTTTATTTGCACAGAATGTCTTTTTCCATCCTTCACTTTGATCCTACCTACATTCTTGAATCTTAAGTGAATCTCTCTAGGCCACATATAGTTAGGTCTTGTATTTTAATCCATTCAGCCACCCTATACTTTTTGATTGGAGAGTTTAGTCCACTTATATGTAAAGTAACTATTGAGAGGCAAGGACTTATTAATGTCATCTTATTGTTTTCTGGCTGTTTTGTGGTTTCCTTCTTTCTTTCTTCCTCTCTTGCTGTCTTCCTTTGTGAATTAGTGGTTGTTCATAGTGGTGTGCCTTGATTCTCTTCTCTTTATTTTTTGTGTATCTACTGTAGATTTTTGCCTTGTGGTTACCATGAGTTTTATGTAAACATCTTATAACAGTCTGTTTTAAGCTGATAACAGCTTAACTTCAATTGCCTACAAAACCTACCCTTTTACTCCCCCCAACACACACAGTTTATGTTCTTGGTGTCACAATTTACTTGTTCTTATATTGTGTATTCATTAACAGATACTATGGCTATAGTTGTTTTTAATACTTTTGTCCTTTAAACTTTATACTAGAGTTAAGTGATTAACACACCACCATATTACAGCATTAGAGTATTTTGAATTTGACTACATACCTATAACTGCTAGATTTTAAAGTATTTTTTTATGTTTTCATGTTACTTATTAGCATCCTTTCATTTCAGCTTGAAGAACTCCTTTCTGCATTTCTTATAAGGCACATGTAATGGTGATGAACTCCCACAGCTTTTTTTTTGTGGGGAAAGTTTTCATCTTGGCTTCATTTCTGAAGGACAACTTTCTTGGGTAAAGAAATCTTGGTTGGCAGTTTTTTTTCTTTTAGCACTTTGAATATATCATCTCAGGCTTCTATCCTGCAATGTTTCTGCTGAATAATCCTCTGGTAGTCTTTTAGGGGTTCCCTTTTATGTGAGGAAGTTTTTTTTTCTTGCTGCTTTTAAAATTCTCTCTGTCTTTGATTTTAGACAGTTTTATTATATGTTTTGTGGAAGACCATTTTGGGTTGAAATTTTGAGGTGATCTATGAGCTTCTTGACCTTAGATGTCCAGTCTCTCCCCAGATTTGAGAAGTTCTCAACTATTATTTCCTTAAATAAATGTCTATCCCTTTCTCGCTTTCTTCTCCTTCTGAGACTCTAATAATTCACAGATAGTTTCCCTTAATGGTATCCCATAAATCATGTAGGCTTTCTTCACTCTTTTCATTTTTTTCCCTTGTTCCTCTCTGTCTGGATTATTTCAAATGATCTGTGTTCTAGGTCATTGATTCTTTCTTCTGCTTGGTAAAATCTGCAGCTGAAGCTCTCTATTGAATTCTTCCATTCAATCATTATATGCTTTAGCTCTAGGACTTCTGTTTATTTTTCTTTAGAGGTTCCTGTTTCTTTGCTGAGCTTCTCATTTTGTTCATGCTCTATTTTCCTAATTTTGTTTAGTTGTCTTTCTGTGTTTCTTTGTAGTTCACTGAATTTATTTAAGAGGATTGTTATGAATTCTTTGTCAGATAATCATAGGTCTCCATTTCTTTAGGGCCAGTTATTGGAAATGTATTAGTTTCCTTTGGTGTTTTCATGCTTGCCTTATTCTGCATAATCATTGTACTATTGCATTGGTATCTGCACATTTTATGAACTAGTCTCCTCTTCCAATTTTTATCAGCAGTTAGGTGGGGCTGCTGACTTGCTTTCCTACTCTGATAGGCTGTAGTATGTGTTCTGAAGCTGCCTGGCATCTCTGGCCAGCCTTCCTGGTTTAGCAGGGCTGAAGTCTATGCTCAGTAATTGAGTGGGAGTGGTGGCTTACTTTCCTGCCTAAACAGGTCATAGGATGTGCTTCATAGCTGCTAGACATCTCTGGCCAGGCTTCGGGGTGGGGAGCACTGGAGGCTAGTCTCAGCAGTTGTGCAGGGCCAGTGACTTGTTTCCTTCTCCAGGCAGCACTCTAGAATGGGTTATGTGTCTGGGATGGCCTGCTGTCTGGTAATCAAAATTGAACATAATTGCCCACTGATCTCACTGACCAGATGGGGCCACTGGCTTGGCTCTGAAGATGGACAGAGCTATTGGTAGGGATCTCTGTTTGGGCACTTCTGCCAGTAAGAACACAGTTTGCCAAGACCCATGCACTCATTGCTGTGAGCCCTGTTCTTCTTCTCTGTCTGTGGTTGAATTCTCCCATGATCTCTGTAAGGCAATATTTAAGTGGGCCTCCCAGGAAGCATCTTGGAATTCTAGAGAAGCTCAGTGTCCACCTTGGGATTCCTTTTTCTCGCTGGAGAAACTATAGGCCTATAGGGTGAAATTTGGAGCAGAGCTCACTGAACTGGAGGGAGGGGCAATGTGTGCAAAGTGAAACCACTCCTCTTACACTTCTAATGGAGTTTTTCTCTCTTTTTTTGGCCCTAGGAGATGCTTCAGACTCACCTTTGGGTTCTGGGACCTTCACAAAGACATTTTTGTATGGATATTTGCTAGTTGTTATTTCTGTTTGGGGGACTGACCTTGAGAACCACCTATGTTGCCATCTTGCCAGCCCAGTTACTTTTTGGATATTGACAAACTGATTCTAATGTTTATGTGGAAAAGCAAAAGATACAGAATAGCCAGCACAATACTGAATAAGAATGACAAAATCAGAAAACTGACACTAGCAACTTAAAAACTTAGTATCAAGCTACTATAATCAAGACAGCATGATCTGAGAAGAGTATAGACAAATTGATTGTAAAACAGAATAGAGATTGCAGAAATAGGCCTACACAAATACAGTCAACTGATCTTTGACAAAGAAGCAAAGACAATTCCAAGGAGACAGGATAGTCATTTCAACAAACGCTTCTAGTTTTTCCATACTTAAAAGACAAAAACAATAACCTAGCCATAAATTTTACACCTTCCACAAAAAATAGCTCAACACGCATCTTATACTGACATCTAAAGTACAAAACTCTAAAACTTCTTTTTTATTAAATTGTGATAACATTGGTTTCTAACATTATAAAATTTCAGGTGTACATCGTTATATATTTTGATTTCTGTGTAGATTAAATTATGTTCACCACCTAAAGACTAATTACAATCCATCACCACACACGTGTGCCTAATCACCCCTTTTACCCTCCCCCTCCCCCCTTCCCCTCTGGTAACCACCAATCCAAGCTCTGTTGCTATGTGTTTGTTTGTCATTGTTTTTATCTTCTACTTATGAATGAGATCATACTGTATTTGACTTTCTCCTTCTGACTTATTTCACTTAGCATAATACCCTCAAGGTCCATCCATGTTGTTACAATGGCTAGATTTCATCATTTCTTCTGGTGGAGTAGTATTCCATTGTGTACATATACCACATCTTCTTTATCCATTCATCCCTTGATGGGCACCTAGGTTGCTTCCAAGTCTTGGTTATTTTGAATAATGCTGCAATGAACATAGGGATGCATGTATCTTTATGCATTCATATTTTCATGTTCTTTAGAAAAACATCCAGCAGTGGAATAGCTAGATTATATGGTAGATATATTCTTAATTTTTTGAGGAATCTCTGTAGTGTTTTCAATAGTGGCTGCACCAGTTTGCACTCCCACCAGCAGCGTATGAGTGTTCCTTTCTTTCTGCATCCTCTCCAACATTTACTGTTTCCTGTCCTGTTAATTAGAGCCATTCTGATGGGAGTGAAGTGATATCTCATTGTAAAAATTCTAAAATTTCTAAAAGAAAACATAGGAGAAAAGCTAAATAATCTTGAGTTTGGCAGTGAGTTTTAGATACAACACTAAAAACACAATCCATGAAAGAAAGCATTTGACAAGTTGAACTTTATCAAAAATAAAAATGTCTGCTCTGTGAAAGACACTGTTAAGAGAATAAAGAGGCAGTATTTATCAGTGATTCAAATTCGACTTCTCTTCTTGAATCCCAAATTTCTTCAGAAACACTTTCTGCCTTATCTTCTATAAAACCATTGTCTATCCAGAACTACTATATATGGCTGTGAAGACTGTTTATTGCACAATCACCAAATCCATATACCCTGTTGCTGGGCTGCAGCCACCAGGATGCACACACAGACATCGTGTAGGCAAGCAGCTTCTTGCCTCTATCTCAAGGATAATTGCTTGACAGTGACCATTGTCTATGCTTCCTGTTTTATGGTTACTTATGAAATAAGATTTCAGAAATCTGAAGTTCCTGAATTTACTTCCAGATAGGGTGACCATATGCTCCAGTTTTCCTAGGACAGTCTTCATTTGCACCTATTGCTGTTAAGTAATTATTCACAGTGCTCCTTTTTACTGTCTGTGGTTGGCTGAATAATTCCCTCCAAAAGATATCCATATCCTAATCCCTGGGATCTCTAAATGTTACCTTATATGGCAAAAATAGTTCTTTGCAGGTGGGATTAAGTTAAGGATTTTGAGATTGAGAGACTATCCTGATTATCTGGGTAAGCCCTAAATGCAACCACATGTGTCCTTATGAGAGGGAAGCAGAGGAAAAATTGACAAAGATGAGGAGAATGTGATATGACCACGGAGGCAGAGATTGAAGTTATGCATCTAGATGAGGAATGTTGGCAACCTCCAGAATCTGGAAGAGGCAAGGAACAGATTCTCCCTTAAAGACTCTGGAGGGAGCATGGCCTTGCTGACACTTTGATTTAAACACAGTGAAACCAGTAGGACCTCTGGCCTCCAGAACTGTGACAGAATAAATTTATTTTGTTTTAAGCAAATGAGAGAGAGAGAGAGAGGAAAAAAAGAGAGAAAGAGCATATGAAGACATAAGTCAAATACTGGGAAAGAATATTTATGGAACACATATCTGATAAAGAACTTGTGTCAATATATGTAAAGAACAGTTAAAACTCAACAATAAAAAAATAACTCACTTTAAAAAATAGGCAAAGTTCTAAACAGACGTCTCACCAAGGAATCATATAAGCATATGGAAAAAAGCTCAACACCATATGTCATTAAGGAATTGCAAATTAAAATGAGATACTACTACATAGCTATTATAATGGCTAAAATCCAAAACACCGACAAAAGCAAATTCTGGGGAGGATGCAGAGCAACAGGAATGCCCATTCTTCACTGTAGTGAATGTAAAGTAGCATAGCCATTTTGGAAGACAGTTCAGCAGTTTCTTACAAAGCTAAATATAGTCTTACCATACAATCTGGCAATTGCACTCCTTGGTATTTACCCTAATGAGTTGAAAATTTATTTGCACACAAAAACCTGTGTATGAATGTTTATTTCAACTTTATTCATAATTACCAAAAACTAGAAGCAATTAAGATGTCCTTCAACAGGTGAATGAATAAATATGCTGTACATTCATACAATATTGTTCAGAGATAAAAAGAAATGAGCTATCAAGCCAAAAAAAGGCATGTATGAATCTTAAATACATATTACTAAGTGAAAGAAGACCAATCTGAGAAGGGTACATACTGTATGGTTCCAACTGTATGACATTCTGAAAATGGCAAAACTATGGAGACAATAAAATAATCAGTGGTAACCAGTGGGTCAGGGTGAAGGAGGGATGATAGGTGGAGAACAGGGGATTTTTAGGGTGGTGAAACTATTCTGTGTAATATTGTAGTGTAATGTATGCTACTATGCATTTATCAAAGCCTTTAGAACTATACAACAGAAATAATGAAAATTAATGTAAACTAAGGAGTTTATTTAATCATAATGTATCAATATTGGTTCATTAGTTGAAACAAATGTACACTAATGAAAAATATTAACAGGGGAAGCTATGTTTTGGGGGTTGTTGTGTATACGGATCTCTATGCTATCTGCTCAACTTTTCTATAAATCTAAAACTACTAAAATTAAGTCTACTAATTATAAAAATACAACATATGAAAATTTGTGGGAGGCAGCTAAAGCAGTGTTTTGTGCAAAATTTATAGAACTAAATTACTAAATTAGAAAAGAAGGAATAAATAAGAAATATATCTATAATCTTAGTTTTCACCTTGAGGGACAAGAAAAAGACTAAGTTAAACCTAAAGTAAGCAGAAGGAAGAAAAAGGCAAAGAGCAGAAATCAATGAAATTAAAACAGAAGTGATATAGAGAAAAATTAGCAAAACCAAAAAATTATTCTTTTAAAAATTAGTCATATTGACAAAACTTTCAACAGAATTTCCATAAAAAAGAGTGAAGAGGGGCATCCCTGGGGCTGAGTGGTTAAAGTTCTGTAAGCAGACTCTAAACTCACCTCCTCCCTCAGACACAACAAATTTACAAGAATTGGAAAAATTACCCCTGTGAGAGAACTGAAAACTAGATAAAAAGAATGCTCACAACAAGGGGCAGTGCTGAATGAGGTGAAAGAGGCAGAAATTCCTTTCTGGAGAGGAAAGAGCCACCTTCATGAGCCATGGTACTTCACAGCCAGCCAGGAGCAATGCTAAGGTATACAACCTTCCCTGAAGGAGTGGGAGATCTGAGTAGGGGAGTGTTACCACCATAAGCAGCTTTTGGACTCAGCATAACTGAGATGAGCATCATAACTTCTGGCTTTTCTGGCTACTAATAAAAACAGGGAATACCCCCAGAAAAGCTATTGGACATAAGGGGTAAAAAGCCTGCTCTAAAAGGGCCCATGCACAAATTCACCTATTTCAGAAGGCAACTGAGTCACCAGATAGAAAGGTGCACAGTCCTTTAACAGAAAATAGACTCACCTGATGGACTCTGGGTGCATCTCAGTGAGAGTTGAGACCTCTCCAGGGACTGAAATATTGATGGCAGCCATTATCATAACATAGTATAGACATGCTAACACAGATACAGGGAGATGCCACTGGAGTTCTTCCCTGACCTGCGAGCCCAGGGTCCGCCACACCCACTAGAGCACTGATTTAATCCAGCTCAGTCAGGCACAGCAGCCTGGCCTAGTGACTGGCTCCATCAAACAGCAATCCCTCAGACAACTTGTGGGCCTGCACACGCAGAGTGCCTAGAACCTCTGCAGCCTGGTGAGGGGGTCTGCCCCTGCAGGGTAGAGTGTTTATGAGGAGCAGGTGGAGCATATGGAGCCTGTACAGTGGGGTGACTGTATCTGCTTCAGTGGGTCAGTGTGTATCTGAGGGGCAGGACAGTGTTGGTGGGGTGTTTGGCCTTGTGGGCAGTGGGGCTTATAAGCTACAGCAGACTTGTGCTTCTCAGACAGCCACATAAGGGATTAGCCCCACTTTCCAAAGCCAGAAACAATTGGGTACACTTATGCCTGGGGCCAGACCCACTCAGCTGCAATCCTTAGTCAGCTGACAACCACCTTGCAGGCTGGAGGCCTATAGCAATTGTAAGCCACTCAGCTTAGCAAACAGCCGTGCTGGGGGCCTACTCACATAACAGAAAAACTGCAACAGGAATGTGCTATTAGATCTTGCAGCCAACTGTACTGGGTCTGCCCACCCAGATAGGGTGACTGAAGGGTCCATAGAGGCCACATGCAGCTGAGCATTACAACTAGCTGGCCTAGAGGATAGCCTAGCCTCTTTGGGCACCTGCAGCAAGAGCAACCCTGCCACAACTAGAGGACACATGTAGTCCACACAGGGGACACTGCTGGAACATTCAGAACTGATAACAAGAGGGAAGCACACTGCTGGGCCTCATAAGGCATCTCTTAAATAAGGCCACCTCTCCAAGGTTGGGCAATATAGCTAACCTACGTAATACATAGATATAAGCACAAAGAAAGAAGCAAAATGAGGAGAGAAAGGAACATATTCCAAGTAAGGGAACAGGACAAAACCCCAGAAAAAGAACTAAGTGAAATAGAAATAATCTACCTGACAAAGAGTCAAATAAAAAGCCATAAGGATACTCACTGATCTTGGGAGAAAAATGGAAGAATTCAGTGAGAACTTCAATGAAGAATTGGAAGAGGAAAAAAGAACCACTCAGAAATGAAGAATACAATATGAAAGTGAAAAATTCACTAGAGGGACTCAATTGCAGAGTAGATGATACAGAAGAATGGGTCAGTGATCTGAATGAGAGACTAGAGGAAATCACCCAAGCTTAACAGGTAAGAGAAAAAAGAATTTAAAATAGCAAGAACAGTCTAAGGACCTCTCAAACAGTATCAAGTGCAATAACATCTGGATTATATGTGTCCCAGAAGGAGAAGAGAGAAATAAAGGGACAGAGAATCTATTTGAAGAAATAATAGCTGAAAACTTCCCTAACCTAAGGGAGGAAAGAAACATCCAGGTACAGGAAGCACAGAGAGCACCAAACAAGATAAACCCAAAGAGGCCCACACTAAGACTCATTATAATTGAAATGTCAAGAATTAAAGTTTGAGAGAATCCTAAAAGCCACATGAGAAAGGCAAAAAGTTACATATAAAGAAAGTCCAATAAGGCTATCAGCTGACTTTCCAGAAGAAACCTTACAGGCTAGAAGGGAGTGGCATGATATATTTAAATTGCTGAAAGGAAAAAAGCTACAGCAAAGGATACTCTACCTGGCAAGGTATCATTCAGAATAGAAGGAGAGATAAAGAGTTTCCCAGACAAGCAAAAACTAAAGGAGTTTATCACCAAGAAACGAGCTTTACAAGAAATGCAAAAGGAACTTTCTTTTTTAAGTAGGAAAGAGAAGACCACAAATAGGAAAAGAAACTATCAAAAAAAGGCAATAAAATCACTGGTTAAGGCAAACATACAGTAAAGGTAGCCGATCAACTACCTATGAAGATAACATGAAGGTCAAAAGATAAAAATACTAAAATTATCCACTTCCATGATAAGATGGTAATGGGTACACATGCACAAAAAAAGAGGTTAGATATGACATCAAAAACATAAAATGTGGGAAGAGAAGAGAAAAAGACTAGAGCTTTTAGCAAGAGGTCAAACTAAAGAGACCATCAACATAACATAGATTGCTATATGCGTAGGTTATTATATGTGAACCTCATAGTAATCACAAAACAGAAACCTATAATAAATACACAAAAAATTAAGAGAAAGGAACCCAAACATAATACTAAAGAAAGCCATCAAATCAGAAGGAGAGAGAGCAAGAGAAGAAAGGAACAGAGAACTACTAAAACATCCAGGGAAAAGTAACAAAATGCCATTAAGTACATACTTATCAATAACTGTTTTAAATGTCAATGAACTAAATGCTCTAATCAAAAGGCAAAGGATGTCTGATTGAAAAAAAAATAACAAAACCCATATATATGCTGCATACAAGAGACACACTTCAGAACTAAAGACACTCACAAACTGAAAGTGAAGGGATGGAAAAAAGATATTCCATGCAAATGGCAATGAAAAGAAAGCTGGTATAGAAGTACTTACGTCAGACAAAATAGACTTTAAAACAAAAACTGTAACAAGAGACAAAGAAGGGCACTACATAATGATAAAGGGAACAATCCAACAAGAGGAAACAATGCTTGTAAATATGCATCCAACATACTAGCACCTAAATATGTAAAGCAAGTATTAATAGACATAAAAGGAGAAATATACAGTAACACAATAATAGTAGGGGACTTTAACACTACACTTACATCAATGGATAGATCATCTAAACAGATGATCAATAAGGAAACATTGGCCTTAAATGACACACTAGACCAGATGGACTTAGTAGATATATATAAACATTCCACCCAAGAAGGCAGAATACACATTCTTTTCAAATGCACATGGAACATTCCCCAGGATTGATCATCTCTTAGGCCAGAAAACAAGTCTCAGTAAAAGGCTGAAATAATACCAAGCATCTTTTCTGACCACAAAGGTATGGAACTTGAAATCAACTACAGGAAGAAAGTCAGGAAAATCACGAATATAAGAAGATTAACCAAAATGTTACTGAACAGCTATTGGGTCAATGAAGACATCAAAGGAGAAATCAAAAAATACTTGGAGACAAATGAAAATGAAAATACTAAATGCCAAAATCTATGGGACACAGCAAAAGCAGTTCTAAGAGGGAAGTTTATAGCAATTCAGGCCTATCTTAACAAACAAGAAAAAAGCCAAATAAACAATCTAACAGTGCACCTAAAGAAACTTCAAAGAAGAACAAACAAAGCCCAAAATCAGCCGAAGGAAGGAAATAATAAAAATCAGAGCAGAAATAAATGAAATAGAGACTAAAAAACATAGGTAAAAATCAATGAAACCAAGATCTGGTTCTCTGAAAAGATAAGCAAAATTGATAAACCTTTAGGTAGACTCACCAAGAAGAAAAGAGAGAAGGCTCAAATAAATAAAATCAGAAATGAAAGAGGAGAAATCACAATGGACATCTCATAAATATAAAAGATTATAAGAGAATTCTACAAAAAGCTGTATTCCAACAAATTGAATAATCTAGAAGAAATGGATAAATTCTTAGAATCATACAACCTTCTGAAACTGAATCAAGAAGAAATAGAGAATTTGAACAGACCAATCACCAGTAAGGGGATCAAAATAGTTATCAAAAACCTCCCCCAAAATAACAGTCCAAGGGGCCAGTCGCGGCGGGCGGGGCGGAGGATGGAGGTGGGAGCGTGCGCTGCGACGGTTGGGGCTGCGCGCGAGAAGGTGGCGGTGTAGGCGCCCGGGCTAGGCGGGGGCCAGCGGCGGCCGGACCATGGCTGGAGACGGTCTCCGCTGGTCTCCTTGAGGTGCGCTCCCTGAAGTCCCAGGGAGCCGTGGCCCATGGGCTTGCTGAGCAGCCGAGTCCTGCGCCAGCCGGGGCGAGCCCGAGCTCAGCAGGACCCGGGGTCTGGGGCTGGGGGCTCCGCCCAGAGGCAGGAGACTGGCGGCGACGCGGCCGGCCACGGCTTGTGTTACTGCCCGGGCAGCCGCAAGAGCAAGCGGAGCAGCGGGGCCTTCTGCTACTGTCACCCCGACTCCGAGACAGACGAGGATGAGGAGGAAGGGGACGAGCAGCAGCGGCTCCTCAATACCCCTCGAAGGAAAAAATTAAAGAGTACCTCCAAATATATTTATCAAACATTATTTTTGAATGGTGAAAATAGCGACATTAAGATTTGTGCTCCAGGAGAAGAATGGAGTTTACACAAAATATGTTTATGTCAATCTGGCTACTTTTCTAGTATGTTCAGTGGTTCTTGGCAAGAATCCAGCATGAATATTATTGAACTGGAGATTCCTGATCAGAATATTGATATAGAAGCACTGCAGGTTGCATTTGGGTCACTGTATCAAGATGATGTCTTAATAAAGCCCAGTCGAGTTATTGCCATTTTGGCAGCAGCTTGTATGCTGCAGTTGGTTGGTTTAATACAGCAGTGTGGTGAGACAATGAAGGAAACAATTAATGTGAAAACTGTGTGTGGCTATTACACATCAGCAGGGACCTATGGATTAGATTCTGTAAAGAAAAAGTGCCTTGAATGGCTTCTAAACAATTTGATGACTCATCAGAATGTTGAACTTTTTAAAGAACTCAGTATAAATGTCATGAAGCAGCTTATTGGTTCATCTAACTTATTTGTGATGCAAGTGGAGATGGATGTATATACAGCTCTTAAAAAGTGGATGTTTCTTCAACTTGTGCCTTCTTGGAATGGATCTTTAAAACAGCTTTTGACTGAAACAGATGTCTGGTTTTCTAAGAGGAGAAAAGATTTTGAAGGTATGACCTTCCTTGAAACTGAGCAGGGAAAACCATTTGTGTCAGTATTCAGACATTTAAGGTTACAGTATATTATCAGTGATTTGGCCTCTGCGAGAATTATTGAACAAGATTCTCTAGTACCTTCAGAATGGTTATCTTCTGTTTATAAACAGCAGTGGCTTGCTATGCTCCGGGCAGAACAAGACAGTGAGGTGGGGCCTCAAGAAATCAATAAAGAAGAATTAGAGGGAAATAGCATGAGGTGTGGTAGAAAGCTTGCCAAAGATGGTGAAATTACGTTTGGCCTCTTTTGATAGTAGTGGAAAACTAATATGTAGTCGAACAACTGGCTATCAAATACTTACACTTGAAAAGGATCAGGAACAAGTAGTGATGAACTTGGACAGCAGGCTTCTGATCTTCCCTTTATATATCTGCTGCAATTTCCTGTATATATCACCGGGAAAAAGAACTGAAAATAATTGTCATCCAGAAAATCCAGAAAACTGAGGATCTCATCAGTTGGAAACAGTAGCACTTTGAAAACTTTGGCCAGCTTTAATTTAATGGCCCTACTGATATTCACATCCAAGGTGACTAACAATGACAAAGGCCTTATGAACTGTAAGATAATGCAGAAGACTGTTCTTACCCTCATTACATTTCTATGCATATATGAAAAAACATTTTAAAGCCAAGAAAATATCTGTGAAACCATTTCTGTTAGAAAGATGTCGACTCATGCTTTTAATTTAGCACCAGTAGAAAATCACTGTAGGTACATTTTACATTTCTCTGCAGCCAAATATAGATTTAGCTTTCAGCTTAAACTCTGATCCTGCCTAATGTTAGTGAACCTCAGTTATCCATCTGTGAATTTACTTTTGTTTGGCTAAAAGAATGCTAAAGGAATCAGCTGAATGGCCAATTACAAATGCTCTATCAATTGGTGCATTTAAAGCCGTCCTTTAATTTTTTCAACTGCTCTTTATGATTCCTCCTCCTATTCTAATATCCTTCCAATCTATACTTGTTTTTAATTATTAAATACTTTTTCCATGGTTTTGGAGACTTAAGCTGGGGAACTTTTTATTTGACTTAAGCATTTTCAGGCTATTTTATTTTGCTCTTAATTTAGCTTTCCCAGGATTTTAACAACAAAAAAATCAGCTTAGACTCTCAAATGAACTTATTAGGGGAGAAAATCAGTTTGATTCTGAAGCTAATCCTTTGCCTTACATGGTCTCTTCTTTGACATTCTGTACAACTCTATTATTAGGTCATGGATTATTTCTGTACCAAATATTATACTTTAAACATTTTCCTATTCTTTGATCTTTAGAATTATTTATGTTCAAATTTATTTGGGAATCCTATTTCCTACTTAAGCTCAGGACTTTATAACCTCTGAATTGAATGCCTTTGAGTTACACATGCTAATAGAAATTTCATAGTAAATGTAAATAAGGTTGGAGGATCTCATATAGAAGCTGATAATAAAGCATTAATGTAAAAATAGAACTTATTTTTGTCAAAAATGAGATGTACGCTTGTCATGATTTATATATGTTGGCTTCTTGTGTTTACTGCTATTTTGAAAATAGCCATGCTCATCTTTCCAGTCAGAGTAAGTACTTTTTGTGGTTAATGTATATTTTTAGTATTTTTTTAAAATGGGAATCATTTTTATGTATCTGTACAAATAATAAATACCCTTTTGGAAAAGGAATAAATAAGCTCTTATATAAAATGAACAAAGAAAAAAAAAATAACAGTCCAGGACCAGATGGCGTCCCTGGTGAATTTGACCAAACTAATTTTCGCCAATGATCGTTATTTTTTAGTTGCTGAGTTGTATGAGTTCTTTATATATTTTGGAAACTAACCCCTTGTAATATATGTTTTGCAAAGATTTTCTCCCAGTTGGTGGGCTCTCTTTTTGTTTTGTTGATAGTCTCCTTTGCTGTGCAGAAGCTTTTTAGTTTGATATAGTCCTACTTGTATATTTTCTCTTTGGTTTCCCTTGCCTGGTGAGGCATAATATCCAAAAAAGATACTGCTATGACTGATGTCAAAGAGTGTACTGCCTATGTTTTCTTCTAGGAGTTTTATGGTTTAAGGTCTCACATTCAGTTATTTAATTAATTTTGAGTTAATTTTTGTATATGTGTAAGATAATGGTTTATTTTCATTCTTTTGTACGTGGCTGTCCAGTTTTCCCAACATCATTTATTGAAGAGACTTTCTTTTCTCCATTGTATGTTCCTGGCTCTCTTGTTGAAATTAGCTGTCCCTAGAAGTGTGGTTTTATTTCTAGGCTTCCAATTCTGTTCCATTGATCTGTGTGTCCCCCCCCCCCCTTTTTTTTGTGCCATTGCCGTGTTGTTTGGATTACTGTAGCTTTGTAGTATGTTTTGAATTCAGAGAGTGTAATACCTCCAGCTTTGTTGTTGTTTGTTTTGTTTTTCTCAGGATTGTTTTTTCTATCCAGGGCCTTTTGTTGTCGCATATAAATTTTAGGATTCTTTGCTCTATTTCCATGAAAATGTTGGGACTTTGATAGTGATTGCATGGAATCTGTAGATTGCTTTAGGAAGTATGGACATTTTGACTGTCAATTCTTTCGATCCATGTGCACGGAATACCTTTGCATCTGTTGTGTCTTCTTCAATTTCTTTCAGCAATGTTTTCTAGCTTTCAGTGTATAGGTCTTTCATCCCTTTGGTTAAATTTATTCCTAGGTATTTTATTCTTTTTTCTTGCAATTGTAAATGAGATTGTGTTCTTAATTTCTCTTTCTGCTATTTCATTGTTAGCGTATAGAAACTCACCTGATTTTTGTATGTTGATTCTGTGCCCTGCAACTTTACTGTATTCATTTATCATTTCTAAAAGGGTTTTGCTGGATTCTTTAGGGTTTTCTATATATAAAATCATGCCATCTGCAAATAGTGACAGTTTTACTTCTTCCTGTCCGATGTGGATCTCTTTTATTTCCTCTACTTGCCTAATTACTCTGGTTAGGACTTCCAAAAGTATGTTAATAAGAGTGTTGAAAGTGGGCATTCTTGTCTGGTTCCTGTTCTTAGAGGGATAGCTTTCAGTTTTTTGTCAAGTATGATGTTAGCTGTGGGTTTGTCATATATGGCCTTTATTATATGGAAATACTTTCCTCCTGTACCCATCTTATTCAGAGTTTTTATCATAAACCAGTGTTGTATCTTGTCAAACACTTTCTCTGCATCTATTGAGATGAGCAATTTTTATTCTTTGTTTTGTTAGTGTGATGTGTCATGTTGATTGATTTTTGGGTATGATTTTTGGATGTGGAACCATCTTTGCATCCCTGGAATAAATCCCACTTGATCATGGTGTATGACCTTTTTAATGTATTGTGGTATTTGATTTGCTGATATTTTGTTGAGGATTCTTATATCTATGTTAATCAGTGAGAATGGCCTGTAATTTTCTTTTTTTGTCTTGCCCTTTTCTAATTTTGGTATCAGGGTAATGTTGGCCTTGTAGAATGAGCTAGGGAGCATCCCTTCCTCTTTAATTATTTGGAATACTTTGAGAAGGATAGGTATTAAGTCTTCCTTGAATGTTTGGTAGAATTCACTGAGGAAGCTGTCTGGTCCTGGACTTTTTTGGTGGGGAGGTTTTTGGTTACTGTTCCGATCACCTTACTAATGATCAGTCTATTCAGATTCTCTGTTTCTTTTTGATTCAGTTTTGGAAGGATGTATGATTCTAAGAATTTATCCATTTCTTGTAGATTATCCAATTTGTTGGCATATAGCCTCTCACAGTATTCTCTTGTAATCCTTTGTAGTTCTGTGATGTCTGTTGTAATTTCACCTTTTTCATTTCTGATTTTATATATTTGAGCCTTTCTCTTTTTTCTTGTGAGTCTAGCTTAAGGCTTGTCAATTTTCTTATCTTTTCAAAGAACCAGTTCTTAGTTTCACTCATTTTTAAAATTGTTTTTTAGTCTCTATTTCATTTATTTCCGCTCTGGTTTTTATTATTTCCTTCCTTCTACTGATTTTGAGCTGTTAGTTCTTCTTTTTTTAGTTCCTTTAGTTGTATTGTTAGATATTTCCATGAGATTTTTCTTGTTGCTTAAAGTAGGCCTCGTTTCCTATAAATTTCTCTCTGTATTTGTTGTATCAAATTTTGATATGTTGTGTTTTCATTTTCATTTGTCTACAGGTATTTTTTTATTTCTTCATTGACCCAATAGTTATTCAGTACCATTCTATTTAATCTCCACATATTTCTGGCTTTTCAAGTTTTTTCCTGTAATGGATTTCTAGTTTCATACCATTGTGGCCAGAAAGCATGCTTGGTGTTATTTCAATCTTTTCTTAAATTTATTGAGGCTTGTTTTACAGCCTAATATGTGATCTATCCTAGAGAATGTTCCATGTGCATTTGAAAAGAATGTGTAGTCTGCAGTTTTTGGATGAATGTTCTGTATATTTCCACTAAGTCTATCTGATCTAATGTGTCAGTTAAGTTCTATGTTTCCTTATTGATCTTCTGTTTGAATTATCTGGCCACTGATGTAAAAATGGAATGTTAACGTCCCCTACTATTATTGTATTCGTGTCAATTTTTCCTTTTATATCTGTTAATAATTGATTTATATATTTGAGTGCTATATTGGATGCATAGATATTTACATTTGTTATGTCTTCTTGTTGGATTGTTCCCTTTATCATTATGTAGTGCCCTTCTTTGTCTCTTGTTACAGTTTTTCTTTTAAAGTCTATTTTGCCTGATATAAGTATTGTTATCCCAGCTTTATTTTCTTTCAATTTGCATGGAGTATCTTTTTTCATCCCTTCACTTTCAGTTTGTGAGTGTCTTTAGGTCTGAAGTGTGTTTCTTGTATGCAACATATATATGGATCTTGTTTTTCTATCCATTCAGCTGCTCTATGTCTTTCGATTGGAGCATTTATTCCATTGGCATTTAAAATAGCTATTGATAAGTATGTACTTATTATCATTTTGTTACTTTTTTCTGGGTGTGTTAGTACTCCTTCTCTGTTCCTTATTCTCTTGCTCTCTTCCCTTGTAGTTTGATGGCTTTATTTAGTATTATGTTTGGGTTCCTTTCACTTTATGTTTCGCTTATTTATTACAGGTTTCTGGTTTGTGATTACCATGAGGTTCATATATAATAGCCTATGGAAATAGCAATCTGTATTAAGTTGATTGTCCCGTAAGTTTGACCTCTTACTAAAAGCCATACTCTTTTACTCCTCTCCCCCACATTTTATGTTTTGTGATATCATACTTGCCTCTTCTTTTGTGTGTGTATCCCTTAACATCTTATCATGGAGATAGTTATTTATAGTCCTTTTGTATTTTGACCTTCATACTAGATTTACAGGTGGTTGATCCACTACTTTTACTGTAAATTTGCCTTTACACGTGATTTTTTCTTTGATAATTTTCTTATTCCTACTTATGGTCTTTTCTTTTCATCTTAAATAAGTCCCTTTAGCGTTTCTTATAAGGCCTATTTAGTGGTGATGAACTCCTTTAGTTTTTGCTCATGTATAGAACTCTTTATCTCTCCTTCCGGTCTGAATGATAACCTTGCCAGGTAGAGTATTCTTCACTGTGGGGTTTTCCCTTTCAACACTTTGAGTATATCTTGCCACTCCCTTCTAGCCAGTAAAGTTTCTACTGAGAAGTCAGCTGATGGCCTTCTGGGGTTTCCTTTGCATTTAACTTGTTGCCTTTCTCTTGTAGCTTTTAGGATTCTCTCTGCATATTTAATTCCTAACATTTTAATTATAACATGTCTTGGTGTGAGCCTCTTTTGGCTTATCTTTTTTGGTGCTCTCTGTGCTTCCTGTATCTGGATGTCTGTTTTCTTCCTCAGGTTAGGGAATTTTTCAGCTATTATTTCCTTGAATAGTTTCTCTGCCCCTTTATCTCTCTCTTCTCCTTCTGGGATGCCTACAATATTGATGTTAGTATGGATATTGCCCCAGAGGTCCCTTAGACTTCCTCATTCTTTTAATTCCTTTTTCTTTTTCTGTTCAGCTTGAGTGATTTCCTCTACTCTTTCATCCAGATCACTGGTCTGTTTTTCTGTGTCATCCACTCTCCTCTTGCTTCCCTCTAATTAGTTTTTCACTTCCATTATTGTATTCTTCAGTTCTGATTAGTTTTGATATTTTCCAATTATTTGTTGAAGTTTTCACTGTGTTCATCTATTCTTCTCCCAAGATAAATTAGCATCCTTATGACTATTAGTTTATACTCTTTCTCAGGTAGATTGTTTGTCTGTTTCATTTAGTTTTTTCATGAGGATTTGTCCTGTTCCCTTATTTCAAACATATTCCTTTGTCTTCTCATTTTGTCTACTTCTCTGTGCTTATATCTATATAGTAGGTAGTTCAGCTGCATCTCCCAATCTTGGAAATGTGGGCTTATGTCAGAGATGCATTATGGGGCTCAGCAATGTGCTCATCACCCATTCCAAATGTTTCAAGAGTGTCCCTGTTTGTGGTACAGGTGCCTTTCTCTTGTGGCAGGGTTGCTCTTGCTGCAGGCACATGAGCAGGCTATGCTGGTCCCTGGTCCAGCTGGTTGTAAGGCTAAACTCTGTGCTGCTATGATTGCTTTATCAGGTGGAGAGAGTCCTAGCATGGCTGGCTGTCAGGTCTAATAGCACACAACTACTGCTGTTTTGCTCTTAAGCATGTCAGGCCTCTAGTGTGGCTGGTTGCTAGGTTCAAGGGCTCAGAATTCTGTAGGCCTCTGGTGTAGATCTCTGCAGCATGCAGCTGTTGTCAGCTCTCTCAAGAGCATGGATGGGCAGGGCTGGTCCCAGGGGTTGCAGTCTATAATCATTTCAGGCTTTGGAAGACAAGGCAGGTCCCCTGTGTGTTTTTTGAGTTGCCCAGAGGCACAAGTCTGCTGCAGCCAACATTCCCACTCTATGCAGGCCCACACACCCTGCCAACACAAGACTGTCTGCATTCATGCCCCACTGAGGTGGACCCACTTGCTCTACTGCAGAGCTTCCACACACACCTCCTACATGGGCCCACATGTTCACCTTAAGCTTACTAGTAGGCGAGGCCAGTCCCTGAGGTAGGCTGCCTGCCCTGGCTGTGCTCAATTAAATTAGCACTTTAGTGTATTGGACAAACCCCTGTGCTAATAGGCTAGAGGAAAGAATCCAATGGCATCTTCCAGTTTCTCTGTCAGCACCACTCCACTAGGTTACAATGATGGCTGCTGCCAGTGTCTCAGACCCTGGGGGTGTGGGCCTAGCTACCTCCTCCCTCTCTGAGATGTGCTCAGAACTTAGCAAGTGAGTCTCTTTTACCAATGGACTGTGCTCTTTTCTTTCTGGGTTTTTGTGTTGGTTTCCAGAATGGGTGAATCTGTCCATGGGACCTTTTAGATCAGTTTTTTCTTTCTCTGTAGTTTCATAGTTCTGGGGGACTATTCCCCAGTGGTTTGTAAAGCCAGAAAAGTCAGGTTTTATGGGATCTTGTCTCCATTGTGCTGAATCTAAATGCTGGGAAGCCTATTGTGGCATAGCTCCCCCACTCAGATCCCCCCAATCCTCCAGGAAAAGCTTCATACCTTTAAGACTGTTCCCACCCATGAAGCATCTCACCTATGATGTTATTCTTTCCTCAGAAGAGGTGTATTTCTGCCTGTTCCACCCCTGTAAGTGTTTTCTGTTGTTGTGAGAGTTCTTTTTATCTAGTTTCCAGATCTTTCTCAAAGGAAATTATTCCACAGGTAGTTGTAGATTTGTTGTGTCTGTGGGAGAAGGTGAGTTCAGAGTCCTCCTTTGCTGCCATTTTCCAAACTCACGGCATTTTATTTATTCATTTTAATGCTGGTGATTTTCAGTTTGGGGCTGTTGTGAATAGTGCTATTTTGACTACTTTGTACATATCATTTGATGTATTAGTTACACTCCTGCAATCATGAAAGATTCATTTCCTCTACATTGTCACCAACACTTGGCATTGTCAAGGGTTTTTCATTGTAGCTATTCTGGTAAGTATGTAGTTGTATTGCATTATGAATTTAATTTTCATTTCTCTGATAATTAATAAATGAGAAATATTAAAATGCTCATTTCCAGTTTTAAAATTGTCTTTTGCGATGTTCTGTTCAAGTCTTTTGCCCATTTTTTCCTGACAATCTATTTGTCTTTTCCTTATTGTAGGAATTCTTTCTATATTCTGGATATGAGTCCTTCATAGATATGTGAATTGCAAATGTCTTCTCCCATTCTGGAGGATGCCTTTCTGCTGTTTTAATAGTGTCTTTTTAGAAACAGAAATTCTTAATATTAATATTGTTGAAATTTGTGTTTATTTCCTTTCAAGTTAGTGGGTTTTGTGCCCTACTTAAGAAAACAATTTACTCCAAAATCATGAAGATGTTCTGAAAACCTTATTACTTTACCATTTTTTGTATTTTGTATTAAGGTATAATACATAAAATTCTCCTTTTTCACTGTACAGTTCTGCAAGTGTCGACAAAGGCATACAGTCATGCCACCATCACCAAAATCAATATCTAGAACAATTTCATCACAACAAAAATTCCCCTTTGTAATCAACTCCTCTTCTGCTGTGTCCTCTGTTTTCTGTCTCTATAGTTTTGTCTTTTGCAGAATTTTATATAAGTGGATTCATACAGTATGTAACCTTTTTTAGTCTCAGGTCTTTCACTTGGCATAATGCATTTGAAATTCATCCACATCTTAGTGTGCACAAGTAGTTGTTCCTTTTTGTTGCTGCATAGTATTTTATTGTATGGTTGTACTGCAACTATTCATTAGCCAGTTGAGGAATATTTGGGTTGCTTCCAGCTTGGGGTAGTTACAAATAAGGCCACTATAAACAATCATGTACAGGTTTTTGTGTAAACATATGCTTTCATTTCATTTGAGTAAATATCTAGGAATGAGATCTCTGGGTGGTGTGGTACATTTATGTTTAACTTTATAAGAAACTACCAAATTGTTTTCCAAGTGACAATACCATTTTGTATTTAAACAATGAATGAGATTTCTAGTAACTCTTCATCTTTATCAGCATGTGGCATTTTCAAGTCTCTTTATTTTAGCTACTCTCATCAGTATGTATTGGTACCTTACGGTGTCTTACATTTCTCCGGCTAATGGTGGTGAGCATGCTTTCATGTGCTTGTTTTCCATTTGTGTATCTTCTTTGGGAAAGTGTCCAAATCTTTTTGGCCCTTTTTAATTTTCTTTTTCAATTGAGTTATGAGAGTTCTTTAAGTATCTTGTATACAAGTTTATTATTGGATATAAGATGTGCAATAATTTTCTCCCAGCCTGTGACTTGTCCTTTTAATCTTGTAACAACATCTTTTGAAGAACTAAAGTATTTATTTTTGATGAAGTCCAACTTATCAATTTTTTCTATTATTAATTGTCCTCTTTGAGTACTTAAAGTGACAAAAATTTTTCTCTTAAATTTTCTTCTTGCCAATGTTGGTGATGAAAAGTTGTCAATATGATTCTATTTCCTTTGAGTATAATCTATTTTCCTGCTCTGAAGGCTAAATGAGAATTCATGTTTTAGATAACTTCTGGAAATTTCTCACCTGTTGTTGTCATTATAATCATTATTGCTTTTTCTCTATTCTCTCATTCACTATTTCTATAACTCCTATTATAGGCTGAAATGTCTCCATATGTATCCCTCATATTTCTTACCTTTATTTTTATATTCTCCATCCTTTTTTTAAATCTCCCCAAGTACTATATTTTTGGAGAATTACTTATTTATGTCTCCGAGCTCAAGAAGCTTTTCTTCTGAGGTGTCCATTCTGCTCTTCAGTTACTATTTTGAGGGATTTTTTTTTCTGTTTCAACTAGGCAAATTTTTATCTTTATGATCTATGGATGTTTTTATTAATGAAATATCATTTAATGTTTCTTTGAATATTTTACTTATACTTATTTTCTGTATCTTGTTTGTTTTCTTAAAATATTTCCTTGGATAGAATCTGGAGCCCAGAAATAAGCCCGCACATCTATGGACAGCTAATTTTCAACTAGGGAGCCAAGAACGTATGATGGAGAAAGGAAAGTCTCTTCAATAAATGGTGTTGGAAAACTGTACAGCCACATGCAAAAGAATGAAACTAGACTACTATCTTACACCATATACAAAAATTAACTCAAGATGGATTATATTAAAGACTTGAATATAAGACCTGAGACCATTAAATTTCTAGAAGAAAACATAGACAGTATGCTCTTCGACATCAGTCTTAGCAGCGTATTTTCAAGTACCATGTCTGACCAGGCAAGGGAAGCAATAGAAAAAATAAACAAATGGGACCTCATCAAACTAAAAAGCTTCTGCACAGCAAAGGAAACTATCAACAAAATGAAAAGATAACCTAAGAACTGGGAGAAGATACTGGCAACCTGTATAACTGATAAGGAGTTAATATCCAAAATATATAAAGAACTCATATATCTCAACAACAAAAAAATAACAACCCAATTAAAAAATGAGCAAAAGATCTGAACAGACATTTCTCCAAAGAAGATATACAGGTGGCCAACAGGCACATAAAAAGATGATCAACTTCACTAACTATCAGGGAAATGCACTCAAAACTACAATGAGATATCACCTCACTCCCATTGGAATGGCTATGATTAACAAGACAGGCCACAGTTTTGGAGAGGATGTGGACAAAAGGGAACCCTTGTACACTGTTGGTGGGAGTGCAAACTTGTGCAGCCACTATGGAAAACAGTATGGAGAGTCCTCAAAAATTAAGAATAGATCTACCATATGAGCCAGCTATCCCACTGCTGGGTATATCTCCAAGGAACATGAAAACATGAATGCATAGAGATATATGCACACCTATGTTAATCACAGCATTACTCACAATAGCCAAGACTTGGAAGCAACCTAGGTGCCCATCAAGAGACGAATGGATAAAGAAGAAGTGTTGTATATACTCAATGGAATACTACTCAGCCATAAGAAATGAAAAAATCCAGCCATTTGTGACAACAGGGTTGGAGTTTGAGGGCATTATGCTAAGTGAAATAAGTCAGAAGGAGAAAGTCAAATACCATATGATCTCACTCATAAGTAGAAGATAAAAAAGCAACAAACAGACACATGGAAATAGAGCTTGGATTGGTGATTACCAGAGGGGAAGGCGGAGGGGGAGAGTGACGGGGTGATTGGGCACGCTTGTGTGGTGATGGCTTGTAATTAGTCTTTGGATGGTGAACATGTTTTAATCTACATCTAAATCTAAATATATAATAATGTACACCTGAAATTTATATAGTGTTATAAACCACTGTTACCGCAATAAAAAATAAAATATATAAATAAATATAATATATATAACATATATTATAAAATATAAATAAAATAAAATGTTTCTTGGGGTGTAAGGTGTTTCATTTGTTGTATTTATTGTCTGCTTCTCCTAATGTTTATTTTCTTCAAATGTTGGGTGTTTCCTGATCCTGCATTATTTTATTTTATTTTTTTTTGGTGAGGAAGATTGGCCATGAGCTAACATCTGTTGCAATCTTCCTCTTTTTGCTTGAGGAAAATTGTCCTTGAGCTAACATTTGTGCCAATCATCCTCTATTTTGTGTGTGGGTGGCTGCCACTGCATGGTTTTGATGAGCAGTGTGTGAGTCCGTGCGTGGGATCTGGGCCCATGAACCCTGAGCTGTGGAAGCAGAGTGCGTCAACCACTATGCCACTGGGCTGGCCCAACCATGTACTAATTTTTAAAGTTGAAATATTCTTTTGGAATCCCTATACTTTAGGGTGGGAATGTGGTTACCCTCCAATTGTTCTTGGGTTCCTTCCTGTGCTAAATTTGAAGCACTCTTGGAACTACTAGTCGTGTGTTTCAATAGCATTGTATATAGTATTAAATATACTGTTGAATTCCTTATTCAATATAATTCTGTATGCTATCTCTCCCCAAGAATTGTATACAGATCCAAGACCATTGAGTTTCCACCAACTGAATTTAGGCATGGTTACAGATTTCCTTTAAATACTTTCCTTGTCATTCTGAAGGTCTTGATTCAGGAAGGAAGGTTCTGTAGTGTCTATTTAGTTTACATCTTCAAATGCAATTCAGCAATGTTTGCCTGTTACATTGGAATAACACAGAAGTTTCCCAATGAAAAACAAGGAGATAATCCCTGTATTTTGGCATGACATTTTTATATCCCAGTTCCTCCATTATTGATCACTGCCTCATTCTGGGAATTTGTGTCACTAACCTACTGTTTCTTTGTATTCTCATCTCAAACCCCTTTCTTTTCCTTTCATCTTACCATGTACTTTAAAGTTGTCACTGGTATATTTATTTCTTTATGATGATTATAAGTTTCAAAGACCCAGACTATTTCAATCACAGATATTTGGTGAAGTTTTTCAATAAACTAACATGGAAAAATGAGAAACTTAACTGTATATGGCTTGTTTTATTTTCACAGGAGATAGAGAAAAGTTATAGGGAATTATTAAACCAAGGATTAAGTAACAAAATTAATAGATCTCTTTCTATAGTAGACTCCAAGAATCAACAAAGCTCAGAGTTAAAAGAAAAACCTGGACTTCAGAATTTATACATATAAAACTAAGTTATTCCAAATAAATAGGAAAGAAAACAGAGTCTAATTTACTTCGGATATCTTAATTTTATATATCCTTTTATCTTCATATTCTCGTCTTCACAATTCAAGGCTGTACCTCTTGTAAAGGAGTCTGCTCAAGATAGCATGTTTTCACAGAGCTTTTTGTAAAAGGATAGGTACAAGCATACACTAGAAGAGTTGATTCATCTATTTTATCAACTGTATTCTCAAAAATTTTGGTTGTGTTTCATATGTTTTTCACAAACTATGTTAGAAAATGAAAGCCTAACATCTAATTTCAGAGTTTTTATATTGTCCCACAACGACACCTATTGATGAATACTTCATGGGTCTCCTTTTTTTCTCTTATTATCTTGCTTAATAAATGATATAGTAAGTATCCTTGTGAACATATACTTGCTTATTTGTGTGTCTCTGTCAGGTAGATTTGGAAGTGGAATTTCTAGGATAAAGGTATGCATGGATAAATTTTGATAGGTACTGCCAACCTATCCTTCAAAAGGTGACATCACACTCAAACCAATAATTTATAAAATTATAGAGAATAATTTTGATTATATTACTTTATAGTGTTTTCTTTCTTTTGAATTCATAAATATAATTACCTAAATCCTTTAAATTACAATTTATAGTATGTTTTCCTTCATGCTGTTGCAGAACAAAACCTGAGTCCAATTTCCTAATATGCTACTTATTTTCTATGTGTTATTAGCAATTAATTTAGATCAGTGATATTCAAACCTTCTGACTAATACAACCCCAGGTAAGAAATAAGCTTCATAGCATGGCCAGTGAATACACACGTGCACACACACATGCACATGCACACAAATACACTTTCACAAGTAAAATTTGAATAAAAATTTCACAAAACAACACTTGCCAGGATTATATATGACGTATTGTATTTTACTTTGTATTGTTTTCTACTTATTTTTTATTCTGATGGCTACCAACAACTAAAATATTTTCACCAGCTGCTAACGGGTCAATGGGTCACCACCTACAGTTGAACCATGCTGAAATATTCCTTGAGTATTAATTAATAAGTTCATTTATAAAACAAGATATCATTAGTAATCATAGAAATTATGTAATATATCACATAACAATCATGCTAAAATTTCTGTTTCTGGAGAAAAAGGGAGATGACATTAGCAAGATGATGGGCTAAGAGGTCCCAGCACCCCGCTCCCACACAAAAACAACAGTAATGATAAACATACAAATCCAAACCAATGAAGGAAGCTCTGGGAAAGCTCTGGACTACAACACAGAGCAGCAGAAACCCAGTGTAGCTCAAAATTTGGTGACCACATAGAAAAGCATAGGAAGCCTTTACCTATGTCACCTCGTCCCTCAGTCCAGAGCAGTTTGGTACAAGGAAGGATCCCCTTGGAGGGATTTCACCCCACAGAAAAAAAGAAGAGCAGAAGAAACCCAGTAAGCCTCACCACCCTGTGCATATACAGCCTTTGCCACTGAGGACTCCCACAGTCTTCACCATTGCTGACTCAGCTGACGCAGCTGCTCAGAGTTCCTGCTGCTGTGTCTCTTCCTAGAGGATGGAGTTGTCGCCGCAGTGAGACTTGTCCTCAGCTGTGGCTGTGTCCTGCTCTCCGGGACTGGGACATCACAGCACCTTGCTATCTACAGGACTAGACCTGCCAATACTCTGAGCCCTGAACTGGGTTCCAGGTTACAGCTTTGACCCAATATGCCAGGGCTGAGCTGCTGCTGCCCTGAACTCTAACCCTGGATCCCAGGTCATGGCTTTGACCCACCACTGCTTGGGCTGAGCTGCTGCTGCTCTCAGCCCTGCCCCTGGTCCCAGGTTGAGGCTTTGATCCAACAATACCTAGGCAGAGTTGACACTACTCTTCACCCCACCCCCTGGGTTCTGACACATGGCTTTAATATGCCCTTACCAAGGATGTATTGCTGCTGTTCTGTTACTGCCAGAGTTGGGACTCTGACCCATCATCCTAGGATGTGCTGCTACTACATCCTGCCCCTTGGGCCTGAGCCACTACTGCACCCTATTATTCCCCAGGGCCCATGCCACTGCAGCATCCCTCTTGGCCTGAGTCACTGTGGTGAGCACCAGAGATCTAGACCCTGTCCACAGGAGGTATTCACATGCCTGTGCCACAGACACCAGTGCCACCAGTGCAGCAAGAGCACTTGTGCCACAGAACCCAGGCACTGTGGTAGTTCCATTTGCACCTGATTCCGGGATGCTGGCTCCACTGTTGCTCTGATGCCAGTATGCCAGACCTAGTGCCAAGAGAGATCCCCATGGCTGGAACTTCCTACCATAGGCAAAATAGGAAAATAGGAGGAACCCACCAGCCATCACCTATGAGGACTTCAATAGCCCTAGCCACCACTGCCACCCACAGGACCTCTGCAGTCCTGGCCACAGAAGACCAAGGCGGTCTTGACCAATGTTGACCTGCATGAAGACTATGCTGCTGTGCCCTCACAAGAATCAGAGACATTGCACCTCACCTGGCCTGCACTCTTGCAGTTATCTTAAGGTAAAAGTCTTTCTCCACAGAAATCAGTCTGAAGAGGCTAGAGAAGGTGACTGCCTTTTCAAATGTGAAGACATCAGTGCAAAGCCATCATAAACATGAAAAAACAAGAAAACATGATACCACCAAAGGAATACAATAATTTTCAAGCAACTTACCCCAAATTAATGGATATCTGTGAGTCACCAGAAAAAGGATTCAAAATCATTATTTTAAGGTAGCTCAGCAAGATTCAAGAAAACACAGAGATCTCAATAAACTCATGAAAGCAATGCATGCACAATATGAGAAGTTCAATACAGAGAAATTATAAAAAGGAGCCAAACAGATATTCTGGAGCTGAAGAATACAATGAAGAAAATGAAAAATGCAATAGAGAGCTCAATAACAGGTTCAGTCAGCAGAAGAATCTTTGAACTTGAAGACAGATTCCTTGATATTATCCAGTCAGAGGAGAAATAGAAATAAGAAGAGAAAATAAGAGGAGAAATGAAAAAGCATGAAGAAAGCCTACATGAATTATGGGACACCCTAAAGAGAAACAATACTTACTTTATGGGAGCTCTAGAAAGAGAAGAGAGAGAAAAAAGCACAGAAAATGTATTTAAAGATGTAGTAACCAAAACAATCCCAAATCTGGGGAGACATATGGCCATTCAGGCACAAAAAGCTCAAAATCTCCAACCAGATTCAATCCAAAGAGATCTTCACTGAGACGCATTATAATCAAGGTCTGAACAATCAAAGACAAAGAGAATTTTGAAAAGAGCAAGAGGAAAAAAAGACTCAACAAAGGAAAGGGAACCTTGATTAGACTATGAGCAGATTTCTCAGCAGAAGCCTTGCAGGCCAGGAGAGAGTGGGATGATATAGTCAAATCATTCAAAGAAAAAAACTGTCAACCAAGAATATTTTTCCCAGCAAAGTTGTCCTTCAGAATAATGGAGAAATAAAGACTTTCCCAGACAAACAACAGCTGAGATAATTTTCCACAACTAGATCTATCTTACAAGAAATGCTGAAGAGAGTTTATCAAGCTGAAACAAGAACAAACTGATTAATAACATGAAAACATACGGAAGTATAAAATTCACTGGTAAAAGTAAATATAGAGTCAAATTAAAAATACTCTAATACTGAAATGGTAGTGAGTAAATCACTTTGACCTCTAGCATAAATGTTAAAAGACAAAAGTGTTAAAAATAACTATACCTACAATATTTTGTTAATTGATACACAATATAAAAAGATGTAAATTGGGACACCAACAACATAAAATATGAGGGGTGGGAAAGTAAATGTGTAGAAACTTTTTATGCAATTGAAGTTAAATTTTTACCTGCTCAAAATAGACTGTTATAACTGTAAGATGTATTATGAAGCTTCGTGATAAACACAAAGCAAAAACCTGTGACAGGTACACAAATTATAAAGAGAAAAGGATCAATGAATACCACTACAAAAAAATCAGAAATTCACAAAGAAAGACAGCAAAAGAGGAAGAAAGAAACAAAAGAAATACAAAACAATCAGAAGGCAATTAACAAAATGATGATAGTAGGTCCTTATCTATTAGTATTTAAATGAAAATGGATTAAATTATCCAATTAAAAGAGGTAAAGTAGCTGAATGGATGAAAAAAATCAATTATATGCTGCCTATAAGAGAGTAACTTAAGTTTTAAGGACATTCATAGGCTGAAAGTGAAGAGATGGAAAAACATATTCCATGCAAATGGAAAACAAAGGATAACAGGGGTAGCTGTACTTATATCAGACAAAACAGACTTTAAGTAAGCACTGTAACAAGAGACAAAAGCTCATTAAATAATGATAAAGGGGTCAATTCATAAAGAGGAAGTAACAACTGTAAATACATATTCACCCAATATTGGAGCACCTAAATATATTAAACAATTATTAACAAGTGTGAAGGCAAAAATAGACAGCAATGCAATAATAGTAGGAGACTTCAATATCTCACTTTCAACAATCTAGACAGAATCAAAAAGGAAAGGAAATAATGGACTTGAATTACAATTTAGACCAAATGGACCTGTTAGACACATATAGGACATTCCCACCAAGAGCAGCAGAATGCACGTTCTTCTCGAGTGCTCACAGAACATTTCTCATGATAGATCATATGTTAGGCCACAAATTTAAGTGTCTAGTATCTTTTCTGAATGCATAGCGTGAAACTAGAAATAACAGGAAGAAAGTGGAAAATTCACAAATATGTGGAAATTAAGCAAGGTACATTTGAACAACCAAGGGTTCAAAGAAGAAATCAAAAGGGAAATTAAAAAATATTTAGAGAAAACAAAAGTGGAAACAAAACATACCAAGACTTACAAGATGCAACAAAAGCGTACTAAGTTGAAGTTTGTAGTGATAAATGCCTATATCAAGAAAAAGGAAAGATGTCAAATAAACAACCTAGCCTTACCTCTCAAGGAATTAGAAAAGGAAGAACAAACTAAGCTTAAGTTATCAGAATAAAGTAAATAATAAAGATTACTACAGAAATAAATGAAATAAAAAGACAATGGAAAAGATCAACAAAAGTGAGTTGTTTTTTGAAAAGATAAGCAAAATTGAGAAAACTTCAGCTAGACTAATCAAAAAAAGAGATGACTCAAATTTATAAAATTGTAAATAAAAGAGAAGACAATACAATTGACGCCATAGAAATATAAAGGGTCATAGGAGACTACTATGAACAATTGTACATCAAGAAATTGAATAATAGAAGAAATAGATAAATACCAAGAAACACACAACTTACGAAGACTGAATCATAAAGTAATAGAGCATCTGAAGAGACTAATAATCAGCAAGGAGATTGAGTCCATAATCAGAACTCTCCGCACATATAAAAACCCAGGGCCAGATAGCTTCATGGATGATGTCGACCAAACATTTCAAAAGAATTAATGTTAAGCCTTCTCAAATTCTCCAAAAAGTTGGACAGGAAGGAATACTTAAAAACTCTTTTTATGAGGCCAGCTTTACCCTGATACCAAAGCCAGTCAACAACACTACAAGAAAAGAAATATCCCCAATAACATAGATGCAAAAATCCGCAAAAAATATTAGCAAACTGAATTTGCCAATACATTAAAATGATCATACACCATGATCAAGTGGGTTTTATCCCTGGGATGCAAGGACCCTATAACATACAAAAATCAATAAATGTGGCACACTACATTAATAGAATGAAGGATAAAATTCATATGATCATTCCAATAGACGCAAAACAAAGCACTTAATAAAATTTACTGTGATTTCATGATAAAAACTCAACAAATTAGGGGCCATCCCAGTGGCATAGTGGTTAAGCTCGTGTGCTCCACTTTGGTGGCCTGGGGTTTGCGGGGTCAGATTCTGGGCACGGACCTAGCACTGCTTGTTAAGCCACACTGTGGTGGCATCCTGCATAAAATAAAGGAAGACTGGCACAGATGTTAGCTCAACAACAATCTTCTCAAGCAAAAACAGGAAAATTGGCAACAGATATTAGCTCAGGGCCAGTCTTCCTCACACACACAAAAACTCAACAAATTAGGTATAGAACGAATGTACCCCAACGTAATAAAGACTATATATGACAAACCCAAAGCTAACATCATACTCAACAGTGAAAAATTAAAAGTCTTCCCTCTAAAGATCAAGAACATGTCAACGATGCCCACTCTCACTATTTCTATTCAACATAGTAGTGGAAGTCTTAGCCATAGCAATTAAGCGAGAATAGGAAATAAAAGGCATCCAGATTGGAAAGGAAGGAGTAAAATTATCTTAGTTTTCAGATGACATTATCTTATATATAGAAAACTCTAAAGACTCCACCAAAAACTGTTGGAACAAATAAATGAATTCAGTAAAGTTTCAGAATACTAAAGCAATATACTGAAATCAGTTACATTTCTACATACTAACAACAAACTACCTGAAATAGAAATTAAGAAAGCAATACCATTTAATTAGCATCAAAAACAATAAAATATTTAGTGATAACTTTAACTAAGGAGGTGAAAGTCCTATACCCTGAAAACTATAAGGCATTGATGAAAGAAACTGAAGAAAATACAATAAATGGAAAGATAATCTGTGTTCCTGGATTGGAGGAATTAGTATTGTTATGGCATACTACCCAAAGCAATCTTCATATTTAATGCAATCCCTTTTGAAACCCCGTTGACGTTTTTTACCGAAATAGAAAAAACCTAAAATTTTCTATGGAATCACGAAAGACTCTGAATTGCCAAAGCAATCTTGAGAAAGAAAAACAAAGCTGGAGGCAAGATACTTCCTGGTTCCAAACTATATTGCAAAGCTGTAGTACTAAAACCAGTATAATAGTGGCATAAAAATAGACACATAGACCAATGGAACAGACCAGAAAGCCCAGACACAAACCCACCCATAAATAGCCAACCAGTTTTTGACTATGTTGCCAAGAACACACAAAGGCGAAATGATAGTCTCTTTGATAAAAAATTTGGGGAAAACTGAATATCCACACGCAAAAGAGTAAAACCAGACCTCTATCTTACACCATTCACGAAAACTAACTCAAAATGCAAAAGACTTAAATATAAAAACTGAAGCCATAAAACCAAAGAAAACATAGGGGAAAAGATCTTTGACAGTCTTGGCAATGATTTCTTGGATAAGACACCAAAAGCGCAGGCAAAAAAAACTAAAATAAAAAAATGAGACTACCTCAAACTAAACAGCTTGGAATGGTAAAGGAAACAATAAGTTGATAAGTCAACCTACAGAGTGGGAGAAAATATTTGCAAACTATATATTTGATAAGAGGTTAATATCCAAAATATATATAAAGAACTCATACAACTCAAAACCAAAAAAACAACATGGTTAAAATATGAGCAAATGACCTGAATAGACATTCTCCAAGGAGACATTCAAATGGCCAAAAGCTATATGAAAAGTTGTTCAACATCAATAGTCATCAGGGAAATGCAAATCAAGACCACAATAAAATATTCTCTCACACCAATTAGGATGGCTATTGTCAAAAAGACAAGAAATAAGTGTTGGCAGGGATGTGGAGAAAAGGAAACCCTTACACACTGTTAGTGGGAATCTAAATATGGTACAGTCATTATGGAAAACAGGATGGCAGCTCCTCAAAAAATTAAAAATAGAATTACCGTATTATCCAGCAACCCTACTCCTGGGTATATTTCTGAAGGAAATAAAATCACTATCTCAAACAGATATCTGTACATCCATGTTCCCTGAAGCATTATTCACAATAGCCAAGATACAGAATCAACCTAAATGTCTTTCAATGGATGAAAAGTACACACACACACACGCACACACAATGGAATGGTATTCATTCATGAAAAAGAAGGATTTCCTACCCCTTCTAACAATGTGGATGAACCTTGAAGACATTAAGTGCAATAAGAAAAAGACAAATACTGTACGATATCACTTATATGTGGAATAAGAAAAACTGGGCCAGTATCATAGAAGAAGATAATAGAATGGAGGTTGTCAGAGGCTATGGTGACAGGGAATGGAGAGATGTGGGTCAAAGGGTACAAACCTTCACTTATAAAAATAATAAGTTCTGGGGATTTAATGTACAGCATGTTGACTACAGTTAATAATTTGGTACAGCACACTGGAAAGTTGCTGAGAGTAGTCTTAGGCATTCTCATTACAAAAAAAAATGTTATCTATGTGAAGTAATGGATGTGTTAATCGTCTTGATCTTGGTAATCTTTCCACAATGTATATGCGTATCAAATCATCACATTCTACACTTTAAATAAATGCAATTATATTTGTCAATTATTCTTCAATAAAATTTGGGGAAAATTTCCTGTTTCTGGTTTAATATTCCATGATTCTAAGAATAACTCTCATCCTATTTCTTAAAGTGTATTTTTTTATGATTTTCCAAACAGAAAAAAATGACATAAACATGAGAATACATTTCTGTGGTCCCAAACCTTCTCAAACTAATAATTTAGTGCAGGCCTTCTAACAATACAACAGCTTATGAAGAGATACAGAAAGGATAATGAGAATTTAAAGATAACGTCACTCAAAATCATGAGGCAATCTTCAGCTCTTTAATTCATTAACAATCACTACGGATCAGAATCCAGCCATTTTCACTGGTCACAATGCCAGTACAAATCGCCTTGAGGTTAATGTGTCTCCTCAGAAGAGAAAATGATTTGCAGGAAATTGATGGCCTTCCAAGTAAGGCCAGGTCACAGTGGAATCTGGTTTTCACAAGAAGCAAGTAAACCATAAGCTATGGCACTACGTGAGAAGTAACAGTGCACCTTCTTTGTCCCTAATTTTAGAATCTAAAACTCTTTTTTTCACCTTCTTACCAGAGTTTATGCTATGTCTTTAATTTGAATTGTGCTTTTCTATCAAGATTTTAAGTGCTACTACTACTAGGTGGGGCACATATTAGACATGAAAGAAGATAAACAAGCCTTTTGCAGTCATGGTCACTTTATACTAAAGCAATTGATCTGTTAAGCACCAGTCACAGGCCTTCAAGGAATGAGTAATGGGTTTTGATGGCCACAAGGGAATTTTACTCTCAAGGTGATTATAATATATGAACTAAATTTAAATTTTGAGCCAGATGATCTCTATCATACTGTTTTAGACCAAGGCCAGAACTGCCATGCTCAATTGCTTTCAGGCCTTCTAATATCAGAGATGACTACCTGTGCATCTCCACTGGCTGGTTATCGTTACATAGTTGGAATGTGACTGTGTATGTTTGATCACTTTTATCTGTAGATAATACAGCAAGTTGGCCCAAATGGCATGATAAAATACTGTATCCAAAACCAAATGGCAGATTAGAATGCTGTATAGTTGATCCTCAATATTCATGGATTCTGTATTTTTGAATTTGCCTGCTTGCTAAAATTTATTTGTAACCACAAAATCAATATACACGGTCAGTCATGGACATGCGCAGAATAGCAAAAATTTGAGTCTGCCGATATACACATGCAGCTGAGGCTGAACAAAGTGAAACTCTGCCTTCTGGTTTTAGCCGCTATGCTGTAAACAAGTATCCCATGCACAGTTTATCTAATGCCACATTTTTAAATCTTTTGTGCTTTTTCTTAGTGACTTTGCTGTTTAAATAGGTCACAGAGCACAATTCTGAAGTACTGTCTAGAGTTCCTAAGTACAAGAAGGCTGTAATGTGCCTTACGGAGAAAATATGTGTTAGATAAGCTTTGCTCAGGCATGAATTATAGCGCTGTTGGCCATCAGTTCATGTTAATGAATCAACAATATGTGTTAAACAAGGGGTCTCTAAACAGAAAAACACATATAACAAGGTTACATATTGATTAGTTGGTGAAAATTTTGTGACCAGAGGCGCACAGGAACTTACTCGTGTATTTCTCCTAGGAGCAATTGTTCAGTATTTGCTGATTCGGTGTTCACAGTGACTTTATAGAACATAACTGCTGTGAATAACAAGAAGAAGTGCATATATTTAAACATGTTTTTTAAGAAAATTTTAATAACATAGAAATATTTCAAAATGTCACTTTAAAAAACGTAATATAAAACTATATATACTGTACAATAGTCTTGAACATATGTTTTATAAAGTCATCATGAGCAATAAATTAGTGAACATTGAAAAATTGCTCCTAAGGGAAATACAGGATTAAGTTCTTGTGAGCCAATGGTCACAATATTATTGGCAACCAATCAACACAACCTTGTTTTATGTGTGTTTTCTACTTAGAGACATCTTATTTAATATACAACATAACTACAACGAATAAAGAGAATTGATCGTAGTTTTTGTAATAATATAAGGTAATTATGTTGGAGTTTCAGGGAGACAAAGTTAGTAATATAAGAGAGTTGACCAGCTCCTATTCATGGTTTCCTGTGACCTAGAGGACTTTACATTGGACACCAACACAAGTCTGACACCCAATAAGAACCTAGGAGCCCAGAGGAACTAATCTCAGTCAACACTGCCCAGCCTGAGATTTTGTGGTAGCCTTTGATTAAAAGGTATACTTAAGACTCATCCTAATAAAGTGTAGTCCCTATGAAGTTTGTACGTCAATTCATTTTCATTAAGGCTCCACTCCTATCTTCTGTGAAGCTAACACAGTCTCTAAAATTATGTAAATCACTGATTAATCAAACTATAAGAAACCATGTCTCTTGTCTGTTCTAATAGAATCAACAAGCTCAAACAAAGGGTCCCAGATGAGTGGGAAGAAGGTAGTCTCACACAGAATGAGTAAGGCACATGCAAAGCAAGACATCAAAATGGAGCAAGAGGACAAAGATGGATAATGAATCCAGAACAGATTTCATCAAAATTTTTCCTAAAACTGGCATGTATATTAAGACTTTGTTGTGAAATGATAGAAAAATTGGCAGTTCTCACTGGGATACCAATGATACCAAGTTTACAATACTGGACTAACTCTGCTCTCTCTTCTCTCCCTCTCCATTTGTATCAGTAATTACAGACCTCAGAAGCTACTGGCTCTGCATCTGCTTCAAATTAACATAGATATAATAAATGGAGATATTTCCATTGGCTGAAATTCCAAAGTTTATCCTGAGATAATCTCAGTCCCCTGCAAGACTAGAGATATAGAAAATTATGGGATGGTAAATTCATGCTTGTATTGTCAGCAAGTCTTAACTGAGAAGGTTGTTGTTTCAGGTGATTGCTTTATGAGAAAGCTAAATAAGATGAAAAAGTATCATACATTAAAATGTGAAGGACTTGAAAAGTTAGATTTTGCATACATAAAGCCAAAATTAAGGCAGCCATGTCCAAAGTGGGGGCATGACTCAAACACTAGATTGGACAAACTGATTAATGTTATTGACTGGGATATCTCACACACACACACTTACACACACACACACACACACATACAGTAGGATAGACACAGATCCTGAAATATTGTGCTCTTATTCCCAAATTTACATAAGGAGTTGCAATCTATCTTCTTTACCTAGAATAACAATGGTGCTACAAATTGACAGTGAAGGGGAGGGCAATGAAACATTACCCACCTGCTCAAAATTCTATAAGCCTATTTCTATACGGAAATTATAATTGGAAAAATTTGCCTAGAACAAGCAGGAATGAAAGAAATAAGACATTCTTCCTCTAGAAACAAACACAATAGTTTCCCTTTATGGGTCTGATTCAGTGCACTGTACTGGAAACAGGATTGTTCAAGTTTTATTTTTTTATTTTTTAAATGACTTTATTTATTTTTAATGATTGTGAACAGTTTTCTACATCTCTCTAGATTGAATCATTTTATCAAAATACTGGTTATGATATCTGACCTACAGCAAGAAAACTAATCTCCAAAGCCAAATCAGGGAATTATGTCCTATATTAAAATTGGGCTATCCAGGTAACCTATAGGTATATCCTAGGTTATTGAGAGTGAATAACCAAGCTGTAATTGCCAAGTTGTAACATGAAGCTTCAGGTTGGATTGAAACATTAGAAAAGAACAGGTAGCCTAATTCTGTCTGTCAGCTTTGCAATTTAAGCTAGTCACTTAATTATACTTTTACATTGTAGTTTCCTTCTCTGTAAAATATGGATATAACTGCACTTCCAAACAGGTTAAAATGAGATGATAGATGTAAAGAATTTTAAAAAGGTAAAAGGAATAAATAAATTAAAGGTCTAAGCATTGGGCAGTCAAGATTCATATTTATTCAATCAATCAGTTGAGTATATATTTTCATTTATCAAAATTATTAAATGTTAACTAACTGCTAGGGGCTATTATAGATACTGGAGACATGAAAAAGCCCTTGTATCAAAAGGGTTTCATTCTATACAATTGAAAATGTTACACTAGATGGATTTCTAAAGACCTTTGCATCTGTTAAAAACTATTTTTTGATCTATGACTTAGCTCTACCATATAAGGTGTGTTATATGAAAGAAGGTAGTCTGGAGGCCCTGCAACATTTGAGTCATTGTGTTTGAATGCATTACTTTCTTTTTGTAATATGCATCATAGGAGGCTTTTAGTTTTCAGAGTGCTTGAAATTGTTATATGGCTTAAGAGTTTATGCTACTATGTCTTACGACTGAATCACAAAATTACGTAGGCAAGACAGTTATACATACAATCGGATTGATTTGAGGTACCCTAATTCGTTTGCATATAAACATATTATAGCCTTATTTTTTTCAATAACTTCTGTAACTTTCTCCACATAACTCCCTCTATCCCACACTTAATGACATTTCAGTCTACTGCATACACTTTCAGTCGCTTTTAAACATAAACTCATTTTAGTTATTGTTATGGACTGAAAGTTTGTGTCCAGCTGGTATTCATATGTTGAAGCCCTAACCCCCCAGAGTGGCTGTATTTGAGGATGAAACCTCTAAGGAAGTAATTAAGTGAATGAGGTTATAATGTTAGGACTCTGATCTGATAGGATCCGTGTCCTTCTAAGAAGAGCCACGAGAGAGCGCTTGCTCTCTTTCTCTCTGCCCCATGCAGGCACAGAAAAAAAGCCAAATGAGGGTAGAAAGAGAAGATAGCAGACTACAAGCCAGGAAGAGAGCTCTCACCCCAAACTAAGCAGGCTGGCGCCCTGATCTTAGACTTCTGGCCCCCAGAACTGGGAGGAAGGAAGTTTCAGCTTAAGCCACCCAGTCTAGCGTATTTAGTTATGGTAGCCCATGTAGACTAAAACAGTTATTAAAGATTTAAATAAATCTTTACATTTTAAAATTTAACATTTGTTTGTCTTAACTATGGTATCCCACATAAGCATCCATACATGGTAAACTTTGACATCGTCATTTATCTCAGCTTTAGTCGAAGCATCACACCGGATTTTTCTGAGGGCCATAAGTATTTGCCTTCTGCTGCAGCCGTCCCCAAGATGCCTGCAGTCCCCAATGTTATCTATTTTCACTCAGCAGTACACATCTACACACACACACATATAGCCATATATGTGTCTTATACATGTATATACATATGTTCATATATAATAAACAAATTTAAATAATAATACTTAAAATACAAATTAAATCTGCAAGCCTTCCCTCAACCTTTACATACCTTTGACATAAAATTATACTTGTTTTTAACATAAAACCAGAGCTGTCAAATTTGGCAGATAAAATATAGGATGCTCATTTGAATTTTAATTTCAGATAAACAAATATTTTAATAGGATTACATCCCAAATATTGCATAGGAAATTTGTTTAAAAAATTATTCATTTTTTCTGAAATTGATACTTAACTGGATGTTCTATATTTTACCAGGTAACTCTACATCAAACCCCTAAAGCAAGACAGCACTTATGAATTAATGGTTAAATAATATGATATTTTCATGATATATTAATTTTAAGCATATATAAAATCAAATGAATAGTTAATATTAATTTTAAACACTCATTAACGTATGCTAATATTTAATATAACAATTGCTAATGATAAATTTTTTATTTTTTCTTTTTATTAAGATTATGATAGTTTACAACCTTGTGAAATTTAAGCTGTACATTATTGTCAGTCATGTTGTAGGTGCATCACTTCACCCTTTGTGCCCACCCCCCACCCCACCTTTCCCCTGGTAAGCACCAATCAGTTCTCTTTGTCTACATGTTTGACTTCCACCTATGAGTGGAGTCATACAAGTTCATCTTTCTCTATCTGACTTGTTTCACTTAACATAATACCCTCAAGGTCCATCCATGTTGTTGTGAATGGGATGATTTTATCCTTTTTTATGGATCAGTAGTATTCCATTGTATATATATACCATATCCTCTTTATCCAATCATCAGTTGATGGGACTTAGGTTGCTTCCACGTCTTGGCTATTGTAAATAATGCTGCAATGAACATAGGGGTGCATGGGACTTTTGAAATTGCTGATTTCAAGTTCTTTGGATAGATACCCAGTAGTGGGATAGCTGAGTCATATGGTATTTCTATTTTTAATTTTTTGAGAAATCTCCATACTGTTTTCCATAATGGCTGCACTAGTTTACATTCCCACCAACAGTGTATGAGGGTTCCTTTTTCTCCACAACCTCTCCAACAATTGTCACTTTTTGTTTTGATTATTTTTGCCATTCTAACAGATGTACGGTGATATCTTAGCATAGTTTTGATTTGCCTTTCCCTGATGATCACTGATGATGAGCATCTTTTCATGTGTCCGTTGGCCATCTGTATATCTTCTTTGGAGAAATGTCTGTTCATGTCCCCTGCCCATTTTTTGATCAGGTTGTTTGATTTTTTCTTAAGTTGTGTGAGTTCTTTATATATTATGGAGATTAACCCTTTGTCGGATATATGACTTGCAAATATTTTTTCCCAATTGGTGGATTGTTTTATGGTTTCAATCCTGTTTTCCCTTGCCTTGAAGAAGCTCTTTAGTCTCATGAAGTCCCATTTGTTTATTCTTTCTATTGTTTCCCTTCTCTGGGAAGACGGTGTCTGAAAAGATCCTTTTAATACTGATGGCAAAGAGTGTACTGCTTATATTTTCTTCTAGAAGCCTTAAGGTTTCAGGTCTTACCTTTAAGTCTTTGATCCATTTTGAGTTTATTTTTGTGAATGGTGAAAAGGAATGGTCAATTTTCACTCTTTTACGTGTGGCTGTCCAGGTTTCCCAGCACCATTTGTTGAAGAGTCTTTCTTTTCTCCATTGTATGCCCTCAGCTCCTTTGTTGAAGATTAGCTGTCCATAGATGTGTGATTTTATTTCTGGGCTTTCAATTCTGTTTCATTGATCTGTGCACCTGTTTTTGTACCAGTATCATGCTGTTTTGATTACTGTAGCTTTGTAGTATGTTTTGAAGTCAGGGATTGTGATGCCTCCAGTTTTGTTCTTTTTCCTCAGGATTGCTTTAGCAATTTGAGGTCTTTTGTTGCCCCATATGAATTTTAGGATTCTTTGTTCTATTTCTGTAAAGAATGTCATTGGGATTCTGATTGGGATAGCATTGAATCTGTAGATTGCTTTGGGTAGTATGGACATTTTAACTATGTTTATTCTTCCAATCCATGTGCATGGAATGTCTTCTCCTCTACGTCGTCATCAATTTCTTTCAGGAAAATCTTGTAGTTTTCATTGTATAGGTCTTTCAGTTCCTTGGTTAAATTTACCCCAAGGTATTTTTGTTGCAATTGTGAACGGTATTGTGTTCTTGAGTTCTTTTTCTGTTAGTTTGTTGTTAGAGTATAGAAATGCTACTGATTTATGCATGTTGATTTTATACCCTGCAACTTTGCTATAGTTGTTGATTATTTCTAACAGTTTTCCAATGGATTCTTTGGGGTTTTCTATATATAAGATCATGTCATCTGCAAACAGCGAGAATTTCTCGTCTTCATTGCCTATTTTGATTCCTTTTATTTCTTTTTCTTGCCAAATTGCTCTGGCCAGGACCTCCAGTACTATGTTGAATAAGAGCAGTGAGAGTGGATACCCTTGTTTTGTTCCTGTTCTCAGAGGGATGGCTTTCAGTTTTTGCCCATTGAGTATGATGTTGGCTGTGGGTTTGTCATATTTGCCTTTATCTAAAATCATAGAGCAATCAAATGACTTTTAAATAATTTTTTTTCTAATTCATATCTGTTTCCTTAAACTGTCTCAAAACTATTTAATATACCCTTAATATATTCGCTCTATTAAGTAGAATTTCCCATGATTAGAAAACTTATTTTTGGAAATGGAACTTAATCTAAAGGAAGGCACTGAAATTGTCTAGTTGGGGTTTTATAGTTACCAAAATACAAAAGCTTGGTCTTGGTCTTCTTACTAATCTTGGTAAAATTGTAGTAGAATTTAGTAAAATTACAATGAACATTTCCTCTGGTTCATAAAAGAGTAAAAGTTACTGTCATCACAGTACAAATGTATCACCAGGCTTTTCCTTTCTACCACATCCCTGTAAGATCCACAGTGAAGGAAATTGATTGATAAAAGAAAGTTTTACTGAATTATCCCAAGTTAAGTGTAGAGTATTAAACATGGCTGCAAACTCTTTCATATTCCTCCTATCAAGAGGTAAGTTTTATTTCATGTCCCAAACTCTGACCTACAGACAACCATGAGAAAATCAAAAGATTTTTAAAATTTCTTTTTTTATTGTGGTAAAATATACATAACATAAAATTTACCGTTTTAACCATTTCAAAGTGAACAATGCCGTGGTATTAAGCATATTTACAATGTTGTTCAACCATTACCACTATCTACTTCCAGAATATTTTCTTCACCCAAAAGGAACCCTGTACCCATTAACCCTCCCATCTTCCTTCCCCACTAGTCCCTGTTTTCTGTCTGTATGGACTTGCCTATTCTGGGTGTTTTATATAAATGTATCATACAATATATGCCTTTTGTTTCTGTTTTCTCTCACTTAGCATAATGTTTTCAAGGTTTATCTACATTGTAGCATGTATCAGAGCTTCATTCCTTTATGGCTGAATAGTATTCCATTGTAGGAATATCCCACATTTGCTTTATCAATTTGGGTTGTTTCTATTTTTTGGCTATTGTGAAGAGCACTGCTATAAACATTCATGTGCAAGTCTTGTTTGGACACCTGTTTTCAATTATTTTGGGTATATACCTATTAGTGGAATAGCTGGGTCAAATTATAACTCTATGTTTAATTTATTGAGGAACCACCAACTGTTTTCCAGCGTGGCTGCACCATTTTACATTCCTACCAGAAATATATGAGGGTTTCAATTTCCACACATCCTCACCAAGACTTGTTGCTGTTCCTCTTTTTGATTATGGTCATCCTAGTGGGTATAAAGCGGTATCTCATTGTGGTTTTGATTGGGATTTCCCTAATAACTAAAGATATTGAGCATCTTTTCACATGCTCATTGGCCATTTGTGTGTCTTTTTTGGAGAAATGTTTATTCAACTTCTTTTTTTTTTAATTGAGTTGTTTTTGTTTTGGTTTTTGAGTTGTAATAATTTTTGTGTATTCTGGATAGTAGACCTTTATCAGATATATGATTTACAAATATTTTTCCCTTCTTATGGGTTGTCTTCTCACTCTCTTACAGGTATCCTTTGATGCATAGAAGTTTTTCATTTTGATCAGTGCAATTTATCTTGTTGTTGCTGTTACTTGTGTTTTTGGTGTCATATCTAAGAAAGCATTGACAAACCCAAGGTTATGAAGAATTACCTCTGTGTTTTCTTCTAATTGCTTAATAGTTTTAGCTCTTACATTTGGTTCTCTGATCTATTTTGAATTAATTTTTGTACACTGTGTGAGGTAAAAATCTACCCTTATTCTTTTATATGTGGATATCCAGTTGTTCCAGCACAATATGTTAAAAAGATTGTTCTTTCTCTCATGGAATACTCTTGGAATCCTTGTTAACAATCAATTCACCATAGATGCATGTGTTTACTTCTGGACTCACACTCTTATGTCACTGATCGTTATCTCTCTCTTTATGCCAGTACCACACTGTTGTAATTACTGTAGCTTCATAGTAAGTTTTGAAATTGGGAAGTATGAGTCCCCCAACTTTGTCCTTTTTCAAGATTGTTTTGGCTATTCAGAATCCCTTGCAATTCTGCATGGAATTTAGCATTGACTTTTCCAGTTCTTCAACAAAGGCCATTGGGATTTTAATAGGGATTGCATTGACTCTATAGATTGCTTTGGACAATATTACCATCTTAACAATTTTAAGTTTTCTAATCCATGAACATGAGATTCTTTCTGTTTATTTAGATATTTTAAAATTTCTTTCGGCAATGTTTGATAGTTTTCAGTACATAAGTTTTCATCTCCTTAAAATTTATTCCTGAATATTTTATTCTTTTGATGCTTTGTAAATGGAATTATTTTCTTAATTTCATTTTCAAAATTTTTTCACTACTACTGTATACAACAGATTTTTATGTGTTGATTTTGTATCCTGAAATTTTGCAAATTTGTTTATTAGCACTAATAGACTTTCTTGGCATAATTCTTTAGGATTTCCTATATATGAGATCATGTTATCTAAAAATAGAGATAGCTTTTACTTCTTAGTTTCTGAATTAGATGACTTTATTTCTTTTTATTGATCAATTAGTCTAGCTAGAACTTCAAGTACAATGTTGAATAGAAGTAGTGAAAGCAGACATCCTTGGCTTATTCCTGATCTTAGGGGGAAACTTTCATTCTTTCTCCATTGAGTATCATGTTAGCTGTGGGGTTTTCATAAATACACTCTATCAGGTGAGGATTCTACCTTCTATTGACATTTAATTGAGTGTTTTTTATCATGAAAGGGTGGTGAATTTTTACAAATTCTTTTTCTGCATCCCTTAGGATAGTAGATTTGATCTATTAATGTGATGTATTACATTCTATTAATTCTATTAATGTGGTGTATTACATCGATTTACTTTCTTATTTTGAACCATACTTACATTCCTGTAATAAATCTCACTTGGTCATGATGTACAATCCTTTTACTATACTGTTGGATTTAATTTGTTAGTATTTTACTGAGAACTTTTGCATCTATATTCATAAGAGATATTAGTTAGCATATGGTGTTAACTCTTCTTTAAATATTTGATAGAATTCACCAGTGACACCATCTGGTCCTGGCCTTTTATTTGTTGAGAAGTTCCGATTACTAATTAAATCTCTTTGTTATACAGATTTGTCTATTCAAATTTTCTGTTTGTCCTTTAGTCAGTTTTGATAGTTTGTATGTTTCTAGGAATTTGTCTGTTTCATCTAGGTTATATAATTTGTTGGTTTACGCTTGTTTATAGCATTCTGTTATAATTATTTTTATTCCTGTCAGGTCATGGATATAACCCTTTTTTTATCAGATCTATGGCTTACAAGTATTTTCTCCCATTCTATAGGTTGCCTTTTCATTTTGTCATTTCCTTTGCTGTGTAGAAGCTTTTTAGTTTAATGTAATCCCACTAGTCTATTTTTGCTTTTCTTGTCTGTGCTTTTGGCACATATCCATGAAAGAATTGCCAAGGCCAATGTTAAGACGTTTTTCCCTATGTTTTCTCTAGAATTTGTATGGCTTCATGTCTTAAATTTAAATATTTAAGCCATTTTAACTTAATTTTTGAAAGTGGTATAAGACAGGGGTCTAATTTTGTTCTTTTGCATGTGGATGTCCAGTTTTCCCAACATTAATTGAACAGGCTATCCTTTCCCCGTGTGTATTTTTGGCCTCCTTGTCAAATATCAGTTGACTGTAAATGTGTTGATTTATTTTTGTGCTCTCTATTCTGTTTTATTGTTCTATATGTCTATTTTTATGCCAGTACCATACTGTTTTGATTGCTATGGTTTGTAAGATATTTTGAAATCAAGAAGTGTGATGCCTCCAGCTTTGCTCTTCTTTCTCAAGTATGGTTTGGCTACTTGGAGTATTTGGTTCCAAACTAATTTCAGGATTGCTTTTTCTATTTCTGTAAAAACTGCCATTGGAATTTTGATAGGTGTTACACTGAATCTGTAGATGACTTTGGGTAGTATGGACATTTTAACAATACTAATTCTTTCAGTCCATGAACATGGGATGTCTTTCCATTTATTTGTGTCTTTTAAAATTGCTTTCATCAATGTTTTGTAGTTTTTGGTGTACATATCTTTCCCCACCTTTGTTAAGTTTGTTCCTAAGCATTTTATTCTTTTTGATGCTAACGTAAATTGGATTGTTTTTTGATTTTTTTCAGATACTTCATTGTTAGTGTCTACAAACTCTACTCATTTTTGTATGTTGATTTTTTTATCCTGCAGCTTTGCTGAATTTATTAGTTTTAACAGGTTTTTTAGTGGAGTTGTTAGGATTTTGTACATATAATATCATGTCATCTGCAAACAATTTTACTTCTTCCTTTCCAATTTGTATGCCTTATTATTTCTTTTTTCTTGTCTAATTGCTCTGGCTAGGACTTCCATTACTTTGTGAGTAGAAGTGGTAAGCATGATCATCACTCCTTTGTTGCAGATCTTAGAGTAATAGCTTTTAGTTTTTCATCATTGACTAAGATGTTAGGTGTGGGTTTTTCATATATGGCCTTCATTGTGTTTAGGTAAGTTCCTTCTGTTTCTAATTTTCAGAGTTTTTAATCACAAAATGATGTTGAATTTTGTCAAATGCTTTTTCTGCGTGTGTTGAGATGATCATGTGATATTTATCCTTCATTCTGTTACTGTGGTATATCACATTGATTGATCTGCATTTGTTGAACCATCCTTGCACCCCAGGATAAATCCCACTTGGTCATGGTGTATAGTTTTTTCAATGCGCTATTGAATTTGTTTCACTAGTATTTTGTTGAAGATTTTTACATATGTTCATTATGATATTGTCCTGTCTTTTTCTCTAATTGTAGTGTCTTTGTCTGGCTTTGGTATCAGGGTGATGCTGGTCTCTTAAAATGAGTTTGGAAGTGTTCCCTCTTTTATTTCTTGGAACACTTTACAAAGTTAATAGTTAATAGTTATATTAAATATTTTAAAAATGTTTGTTAGAATTCACCTGTGAAGCCTTCTGGCCCTAGGCTTTTCTTTGTTGGGAGGTGTTTGATTGTTGATTCAATTTGTTTATCTGTTGTTGGTCTTTCAAGCTTTCTATTTTTTCTTAATTCAGTCTTAATGTGTTGTACGTTTCTAGGAGTTTATCCATGTATCTAGGTTGCCCAATGTTACAAATATTAGTTCATAATTTTCTTTTACAATCCTTTTTATTTCTGATGCATCCATCCATTATAATGTCTTCTCTTTCATTTCAATTTTATTTGAGGTTTTTTCCCTTAGTTAGTATTACTAAGGATTTGCTGATTTTGTTTACCATTTCAAAAAACCAACACTTCATTCCGTCAATTTTTTCTATTGATTTTTAAATTTCATTTACTTCTGCTGCAATCTTTATTATTTCCTTCCTTCTGCTAACATTGGACTTTGTTCTTCTTTTTTTAGTTCTTTGAAATGTAAATTTATTTTGTTTATTTGGGATCTTTTTTAATGTAGGGGTTTATCACTATGAACTTCCCTCTGAGTACTATTTTAGCTGTATCCTGTAAATATTTAATATGTTGTGCTTTTATTTGAGTTTGTCTCTAGACGTTTTCTAGTTTCTCTTTGGTTTCTTCCTTGCCCTAATGCTTGTTCAAGAGTATATTGTTTAGTTTCCATGTATTTATGAATTTTCCCTTTTTTCTTCCAATATTAATTTCTAGTTTTATTCCACTGTAGCCAAAAAATATACTTGGATGTTTTCAATCTTCTTAAATTTGTTAAGACTTCTTTTGTGGCCTAGTATGCTCACTATCCTGGAGAATGTTCTATGAGCACTTTAGGTAAATGTGTATTCTGCGGCTGTTGAATGGAATGTCCTGTACATATCTGTTAGGTCCATTCCCTATTGCTTTTATATTTTCTATTTTATGTATCTCCCTCTAATCTCAATTATTTCCTTCCTTCTGATAGCACTGAGTTTAGTTTGCTGTTTTTTTTCTAGTTTCTTAAGGGTCAAAGTTAGATCATTTATTTGACATATTTCTTCTTTTTAATGTAGGCATTTACTGCTATAAATTTCCATCTGAGTACTACTTTCACTGCATATCACAGTTTTTGTGTGTTGTGTTTTGTTTTCATTCAACTCAAAGTATTTTCTAATTTCCTTTGTATTTCTTCTTTGCCTCTTTTGTTGTTTAAGAGTATGCTGCTTAATTCCACATATGTATGAATTTTCTTTTTCCTTTTATTGATTTCTGTTTCATTCCATTGTGATTGGAGAGACATTTTGTATAATTTCCTTCATCTTGAAAGTGTTGGGACTTTTTTGTGGCCTAACTTGTGGTCTAACTTGGAGAATGTGCACTTGAGAAGGATGTATCTTCTGCTGTTGTTGGGCAGAGTGTTTTGTTTATGTCTCTTAGGTCTATTTAGTCCACGGTTTTATTCAAGTCCTCTATTTCCAGTTGATCTTCTGTCTGGTGTTCTGTCCATTATGAAATTTAGGGTATGAATTTTTCTACTGTTATTATGCTTCTGTCTACTCTTCCCCTTCAATTCTCTTAAAGTCTGCACTTCATCTAATTTGGAACTATGAGGTTTTGTGCATAAAAATTTATAATTATTACATATTCCTGGTGAATTGACCCTTTTATCATTACATAATGTATTTCTTTGTCTCTTGTAACAGTTTTTAATTAATGTCTATTTTGTCTTGTCTTAGTTTAACCATGCCTGTTCCCTTTGGTTACCATTTTCATACAATATCTTTTTCCATCCTTTCACTTTCAGCCTATGTGTGTCCTTAGGTCTAAAGTGAGTCTCTTACTGTAGTCAGTATAGAGTTGGATCCTGTTTTTTAAAATCCATTTAGCAAATCTATGTGTTTTCATTGGAGAGTTTATCCATTTACATTCAAAGTAATTGCTAACAGGGAAGAACTTACTATTGTCATTTTGATAATTGCTTTCTGTATGCCTTGTGTCATTTTTGTCCCTCCTTTACACTCTACAGCCTCCCTCTGTGTTTATTTCATTTTTTGTAGCAATAAGCTTTGAAGTTCTTCTCATTGCTTTTTTTTTTTTAAAGATTGGAACCTGGGTTAACAACTGTTGCCAATCTTTTTTTTTTTTTTTTCTGCTTTATCTCCCCAAAGCCCCCTGTACACAGTTGTATATCTTAGTTACATGTCCTTCTAGTTGTGGGATGTGGGACGCCGCCTCAACGTGGCCTGACGAGCGGTGCCATGTCCGCACCCAGGATCTGAACCCTGGGCCGCCGCAGCGGAGCGTGCAAATTTAACCACTCGGCCACGGAGCCGGCCCCCTTTTTTTTTTTAAGACTGGCACCTGAGCTAACATCTGTTGCCAATCTTCTTTTTTTCTTCTTCTTCTTTTCCTTCGCCCCAAAACCCCCCAGTACAGAGTGGTATATTCTAGTTGTGAGTGTCTCTGCTTCTGCTATGTGGGTTGCTGCCTCAGCATGGCTTGATGAGTGGTGCCACATCTGCACCCAGGATCCAAACCAGCAATACCCTGAGCCCCCGAAGCAGAGCACATGAACTTAACCACTCGGCCACAGGGCCGGCCCCTCATTTACCTTTTGTGTATATTCTGTGAGTAAGTTGTTTGTGGTAACCATTGCAATTAGATAACATATCTTAAAGTAATAGCAATCTATTTTAAAATAACAGCAACTTAAATTTAATTGCATGCAAAAATTCTACTCCTTTACAGTTTCACACATCCTACATTATGTAATTGATGTCACAAATTACATCTTTATATATTGTATACCCACTAACTTAGATTAATAGGTTTTTAATGCTTTTGTCATTTAAAGTCCATCCATTAAAACTACAATAATACAGGTTACTATATGTGTCCATGTGTATACTGTTACCACAGGATCTTATATTTTCATGCCCTTTGTGTTGCTATCTACTGTATTTTCATTTCAACTTGAAGGACTCCCTTTAGTATTTCTTGTAGAGCAAGTCTAGTTGTAATGAACTCCAATAACTTATGTTTGTCTGGAAAAAAGTATAAATTTTTCCTTCACTTTGAATGAAAGCTTTGCTGGATACAGTATTCTTGGTGCACAGCTTTATTTTTCTTTCAGCATTTTGACTGTATTATTCCACTCTCTTCTGACTTGCAGTTTTCCAGTGGAAAAATCCACTGATACTCTATGAAACTCCTTTATATGTGACAAATTGCTTTTATCTTCTTGCTTTCAAGATTCTCTCTTTGTCTTTGGTTTTAGACAGCTTGGTTATGATATTTCTTAGTGTAGTTCTCTTTGCATTTATTCTAGCCAGAGTTCTTTAAGCTTCTTGAATCTGTATGTTTATTTCTTTCCTCAAATTTGGGAAGTATTCAGCTATTATTTCTTCAAATAAGCTGTCTGCGTCTTTCTTTCTTCTCCTCCTGGGATTCTCAATATATGTATATTGGTGCACTTGATAGTGTTCCATAATCCCCTTAGGCACTCTTTACTTTTCTTCATTATTTTTTTCGTTTTGATCCTCTGACTGGATGACTTGTCTTCAAGTTTGTTGATTCTTTCTTCTACCCAATCAATCTGCTTTGGAATCCGTCTAACGATATTTTTTTTTAGTTCAACTATTTTTTTTTCAAATCTAGAATTTCTTTTAGATTCTTTTCTATATTTTCTTTCTCTTTGTTAATATTCTCATTTTGTTTATGCGTTACTCTCTTGATGTTATTTAGTTGTGTATCTTTGTTCTCTTTTCGCTCATTGAGCATCTTGATGATAATTATTTTAAATTCTTTGTCAGGTAGTTCATATATTTGTGTTTCTTTAGGGTTCATTTCTAGAGTTTCATTTTGTTCTTTTGATTTGGCCATGTTTCCCTCTTTCTTTGTATGCCTTATAATTTTTTGCTGGAATTTTGGCATTAAAAAAAACACCCACCTCTGCTAGTCTTTGTGTGCTGGGTTGTGAAGTAGAAGACCTACACCTGTGGTCCAGCTGGAGATTCTAGGACCTCTCAAATATTTTCTGATCTAGTCTCGAGCATTCACCTACAGAATTGCAGCTAAAATGTTCTTGCCTCTGTTACTCACCTCTGTTTTCAGTGACTTCCAAATTCTGGTACTGGTCCTCTCAGCACTCCAAGTCAGGCAAGACAGAAACTATTCCCTGGGGCATCCCCTCGACAAGCCAGTAATTGGATGGACAATCCATTCCTTTGCTTCTGTTCAAAGAAGGAACCTTAGTATGGGGGATTTTCTGCTTTTTGCTTCATTCTTTGCCACACAAGGGAGGAACATGAGTGTGTGCCATATGCCATGAGTTTTCCTATTCTTTCGCTGGAATCCTTTCTTTGATTTACAGTAGCCTGCATGCTGTAGCATCTCAGTTGGTCTCTAGGGTTCCCACAGAGATATTCTGGTCAGTATATCGTTGTTAACTCAGTGTCTTTGTTGGGGAAGGAGGGCTTATCACTTCTAGTCTGCCATTTTGTTGATGTCACCTTAATAATATTATTAACTAAATCAAAACATTTGAAATTGGGATTCTGGGAAGATGGCAGTGTAGGACTCTGACTCATCTCCTTCTGTGGACACAAAAAATCTACAATTACCTATGGGGTAATTTCCTCTGAGAGAGATCTGGAAGCTGTATAAAAAGAACATACACAACAAGGGACACACTGACAGGGTGGGAGAGGCAGAAATACACCTCTGCTGAGGAAAAAAGCACATCCTAGCAGAGATTCTTCAAGGCTAGGAGCAATCTTACACTTATGAAGCTTTTTCTCAGGAGAGCTGGGGGATTTGAGTGGGGGATCTATGCCACTATAGGCATCCCAGGACTTAGATTCAGCACAACTGAGAAGAAATCCCATAATACCTGGCTTTGAAAACCAACAGGGAATATCCCCAGAAAAACTATAAAACTTCAGAGAAAGAAACCCTGCTCTTAAAGGGCTCACACACACATTAACTCATTCTGGAAACGAATACAAAGACACCAGAAAGAAAAGTGCATAGTCCGTTGGTAAAAGAGATTCACTTACTAACTCTGAGTGTATCTTGTAGAGGTAGGAGGCAGCTGGGCCCATCTCCTCAGGGACTGAGACACTGGCAGCAGCCATTATTGTTCCCTAGTTCAGTTATGCTGACATGGATACTGGCAGATGCCATTGGATTCCTTCCTCTAACCTGTTCGTGTAGGGGTTTGCTCTGCACACTGGAACACCAATTTAATCCAGCACAGCCAGGACAGGCAAGACCATGGTGAACTTGTGGGCCTGCATAAGCAGAGTGTGTGGGACCTCTGCAGTGGGGTGAGTGGGTCCATGTTGGTGGGGTGGGGTATGCATGCATGCAGGCCTGTGTTGGCTGGATGCATGGGCCTTCAAATGGTGCAGCATGTCAGCTACAGCAAACTTGTGCCACTGGCCATCTCAAACAGCCATACAGGGGATCTGCCCTGCCTTCCAACGCCTGAAATGATTGTGTGATGCCATGCCTGGGGCTGGCGCCACTAATCTGTGCTCCTAAGAGCACCAACAAAAGTTGAAATGGCAGAGAGCCACACCTGAGGCCTGCAGCATTTGTGAACCTCTGGGCCTGGCACCCAGCCACACTGGGGGCCTGACTCACTTAACATCAAAACAACAGTAATTGTGTTCTATTAGACCTCACAGCCAGCCATGTCCCACCCAATAAAGTGATCATAGCAGCCATACAGAGCTGAGCCTTACAACCAGCTAGGCTGGGGACCAGCCTAGCTTACCAGTGTGCACACAGCAAGAGCAACCCCGCCATAAATAAGGGCACACAGAACTCACACAGTGGCCACTCCTGGAAAATTTCAAATGGGTGATGAGAGAGAAGACATGGCTAGGCTCCATAGGGCATCTCTGACATAAGGCCACATTTTGAAGATCAGAGACACAGCTGATCTACCTAAACATAGATATAAGCACAGAAAAGTATGCAAAATGAGAAAACAAGGACTATGTTCCAAATAAGGGAACAAGACAAATCCTCAGAAAAAGGATTAAATGAAACAGAGATAAACAATCTACCTGATAAAGAGTACAAATTAATAGTCATAAGAATGTTGATTGTGAGAGAAGAATAGATGGACACAGTGAGAACTTCAACAAAGACTAGAAAATATAAAAAGAAACCAATCAGAAGTGAAGAATACAATAATGGAAATTTAAAAATTCACTAGAGGCAATCAACAGCAGAGTAGATGACCTAAGAGTGGATCAGTGATCTGGATGAAAGAGTAGAGAAAATCACCCAAACTGAACAGAAAAAAGAATTAAAAAGAAAGAGGACAGTTCAAGGTACTGCTGGGACGACATCAGCATACTAACATCTGTATTATAGGTGACCTAGAAGGAGAAAAGAGAGACAAAGGGGCAGTGAAACCATTTGAATAAATAATAGCTGAAAACTTTCCTAACCTAAGGAAGGAAACAGACATCTGGGTACAGGAAGCACAGAGAGCACCAAACAAGATGAGGCCAAAGAGGCCCACCACAAGACAAATTATAATTAAAATATCAAGACTTAAAGATAAAGAGAAAAATCCTAAAAGCTGCAAGAGAAAGGCAATAAGTTACATACAAAGGAAACCCCATAAGGCTATCATCTGACTTCTCAGCAGAAATCTTACAGGCTAGAAGGGAGCAGCATGATATATTCAAAGTACTGAAAGGAAAAAACCTACCGTGAAGAATATGCTACCCAGCAAAGTTATCATTCAGAATGGAAGGAGAAATAAAGAGTTTCCTAGACAAGCAAAAACTAAAGGAGTTCATCACCACTAAACCAGCCTTATAAGAAATGTTAAAGGGATTTATTTAAGGTGAAAAGAAAAGCCACAAATAGGAATAAAAATATCGTCCAAGATAAACTATCAATAATAAAGGCAAATATACAGTAAAAGTAGCAGATCGAATATATATAAAGCTAGTATAAAAATAAAGGTTCTAAAATAATCTATCTACATGATAAGAAGGTAAGGGATACACCCACAAAATACATATATCAAAAACGTAAATTGTGGGGGGAGAGGAGCAAAAGTGGAGAGCTTTTAGTAAGAGATCAAACTTCAGGGACCATCAACTTAACATAGTTTGCTATTTACATATGTTATTATATATGAACCTTATGGTAAGCGCAAACTAGAAACCTGTAATAAATACACAAAACATGAAAGGAACCAAACACAATACTAAATGAAGCTATCAAATCATGAAAGAAGAAAGCAAGAGAAGAAGAAAAGAACAGAGAAGAAATACTAAAACACCCAGACAAAAGTAACAAGTGGCAATAAGTACATACTTATCAATAGTTAATTTAAATGCCAATGGACTATGCATTCCAATCAAAAGACTTAGAGAGGCTGAATGGATAGAAAAACAAGACACAAATCAGACCTAAAGACATGCACAAACTAAAAGAGAAGAGATGGAAAAGATACTCCATGCAAATGGAAAAAAAGACAGCTGGGGTAGCAATACTTAGACAAAATAGAATTTAAAACAAAAAGGGTAACAAGAGACAAAGAAGGGCATTCCATAATGATAAAGGGAAAAATCTAGTAAAAAGAAATTACACATAAATATATATGCGCCCAGTATTGGAGTATCTAAATATAGAAAGCAATTATTAACAGATATAAAAGGAGAAATAGACAGCAAGAAATAACAATAAGGGACTTTAACAACTACTTACATCAGTGGCTATATCATCCAAACAGAAGATCTATAAGGAAATATTGGCCTCAAATAACATATTAGACCGGATGGACTTAGGAGATACTTACAGAACATTCCATCCAAAAACTGCAGCATGCATATTCTTTCAAATGCACATGGAAGATTCTCCAGGATAGATCACATATTAGGCCACATAACAAGTCTCAATAAATTTAAGAAAATTGAAATAATAACAAGCATCTTTTCTGACCACAAAGGTATGAAACTAGAAATCAACTATAGGAAGAAAATCAGAAAAGCCACAAATACGTGGAGATTAAACAAAATGCTACTGAATAACTATTGAATCAATGAAGAAATCAAATAAGAAACGAAAAAACACCTGGAAACAAAAGAAAATGAAAATATAACCACCAAAATTTATGGGATACAACAAAAGCAGTTCTAAGAGAGAAGTTTATAGCAATACAGGCTTACCTCAAGAAATAAGAAAAATCTCAAATAAACAATCTAGCAATATACCTAAAGGAACTAGAAAGAGAATAAAGCCCAAAATCAGTAGAAGGAAGGATATAATAAAAATCAAATCAGAAATAAATGGAGTAGAAACTAAAAAAAGAAAAATAGAAAAAAATCAGAGAAACTAAGAGCTGGTTCTTTAAAAACATAAAGAAAATTGACAAACCTTAAGCTAGACTCACCAAGAAAAAAAAAACAGAGAAAGCTCAAATAAGTAAAATCAGAAACAAGAGGAGAATTACAACAGACGCACAGCAATACAAAATATTTTAAAAGAATGCTACAAAAAGCTAACATCAACAAATTGGATAATCTAAAAGCAAGGATAGATTCTTAGAATCATACAACTTCTCAAAACTGAATAAGAAATAGAGAATCTAAATAGATCACTAGTAAGGAGATTAAAACAGTAATCAAAAACCTTCCAAAAACAAAAGTCCAGGATCCAACCAATCCCCGGTGAATTCTATGAAACAGTCAAAGAAGATTTAGTACCTATCCTTCTCAAAGTCTTCCAAAAAGATGAAGAGGAGGAGATGCTTCCTAACTCACTCTGGAAGGCCAATATTAGCCTGATACCAAAACCAGACAAGGACAACACAAAAAAGAAAATTACAGGCCACTATCACTGATGAACATCAATGCAAAAGTCCTCAAAAGAATATTAGCAAATCAAATACAACAATACATTGAAAAGATCATATACCATGATCAAGTGGGATTCATTCCAGAGATGCAAGGATAGTTCAACATCTGCAAATCAATCAGCATGATGTACATTAACAAAATGAAGAAGAGAAATCACATGATCATCTCAATAGACACAGAAAAACATTCAACATGATACAGCATCTATTTATGATAAATATGTTGAATAAAATGGGTACAGTAGGAAAGTTCCTCAACATAATAAACGCCATATAGGTCAAACTTGCAGCTAACGCCATAGTTAACAATGAAAAACTGAAAGTTATTCCTCTAAGAACAGAACAAGACAAAGATGCTCACTTTCACCACTCTCATTTAACATAGTATTAGAAGTCCTGGCCAGAGCAATCAGGCAAGAAAAAGAAATAAAAAGGATCCAAATAGGAAAGGAAAAAGTAAAACTGTCACTATTTGAAGATGACATGATTCTAAATGTAGAAAACCCTAAGAATCTACCAAAAAACAATTAGAAATAATAAATATAGTAGAGTTGAAGGGTGAAAAATCAACATACAAAAATCACTCGCATTTCTAAACACTAACAACAAAGTAGCAGAAAGAGAAATTAAGAATAACAGTCCCATTTACAATTGTAACAAAAAGAATAAAATATCTAGGAATAAATTTAACCAGAGAGGCGAAAGAGCTGTACACTGAAAACTATAAAACGTTGTTGAACGAAATTGAAAAAAACACAAAGGAATGGAAAGATATTCTGTGCTCCTCGAATAGAAGAATTAACATAGTTAAAACGTTCATACTTCCTAAAGCAATCTACAGATTAAATGCAATCCCTATTAAAGTTCCAATGACATTTTTCACACAAATGGAACAAAGAATCTTAAAATTTATATCAAACAAAAGACCCCAAATAGCCAAAGGAATCCTGAGAGAAAACAAGTTGGAGATATCACAATCCCCAATTTCAAAATATACTACAAAACTATAGTAGTTAAAACAGCACAGTGCTGGCACAAAAACAGACACACAAATCAATAGAACAGAATTGAGAGCCCAGAAATAAACTCACACATCTATGGATAGCTAATTTTTGACAAGAGAGCCAAGAACATAAAATGGAGAAAGGAAAGTCTCTTCAGTAAATGGTATTGGGAAAACTGGACAGCCACATGCAAAAAAATAAAAGTAGACCATTATCTTACACCATACAGAAAAGTTAGCTCAAAATGGATTAAAGACTTGAATGTAAAACCTGAAACCAGAAAAGTTCAGAAGAAAACGTAGGCAGTACACTATTTGACACTGGTCTTAGCAGCATATTTTCAAGTACCGTGTCTGACCAGGAAATGGAAACAATAGAAAAAAAGAATGAATGGGACTATAGCAAACTAAAAACCTTCTGCAAAGCAAAGGAAACCATCAAAAAAATGAAAAGACAACCTAACAATTGGGATAAGATATTTGCAAACCGTATATCTGATAAGGGATTAATATCCAAAATATATAAAGAACTCATACTTCTCAACAGCAAAAAAACTAACCACCCAATTAAAAAATGGGCAAAAGATCTGAACAGACATTTTTATGAAGAAGATATACAGATGGGCAACAGGCATATGAAAACATGTTCAACATCACTAATTATTAGGGAAATGCAAATCAAAACTACAATGAGATATCACCTCACTCTGGTCAGAAAGGCTATAATTAACAAGACAGGAAATAACAAGTGTTGGAGAGGATGCAGAGAAAAGGAAACTCTCATACACTGCTGGTGGGTGTGCAACTGGTGCAGCCACTATGGAAAATAGTATAGAGATACCTCAGAAAATTATGAATAGAACTACCATTTGATCCAGCTATTGCACTGCTGGATATTTATCCAAAGAACATGAAAACATGAATGTATAAAGCTACATGCACCCCTATGTTCATTGCAGCATTATTCACAATAGCCAAGACTTGGAAGCAACCTAGGTACCCATCAAGGGAAAAATGGATAAAGAAAATGTGGCAGATATACACATTGGAACACTACTCAGCCATAAAAAAAAGATGAAACCCGACCATTTGTGACAATATGGATGGTATTATGCTAACTGAAATAAGTCAGAGAGAGAAAGTCAAATACTGTATGATCTCACTCATAAGAAGACGAAAACACCAACAAATGGGGCCAGCCGAGTGGCACAGTGGTTAAGTTCGCACTTTCCACTTGGCAGCCCAGTGTTTGCTAGTTTGGATCCCAGTTACGGACATGGCACTGCTTGGCAAGCCATGCTATTGTAGGCGTCCCTCATATAAAGTAGAGGAAGATGGACACGAATGTTAGCTCAGGGCCAGTCTTCCTCAGCAAAAAGAGGAGTATTGGCAGCAGATGTAGGCTCAGGGCTAATCTTCCTCAAAAACAAATTCTTTAAAAAAAACCACACCAAAAAACAATCACATAGAGATGGATTGGATTGGTGATTACCAGAGGGGAAGTGGGAAGGCAGGAGAGCAAAAGGGGTGATTAAGCATATGTGTATGGTGAGGGATGGTAATTAGTTTTTGGGTGGTGAACATGACATAATCTACACAGAAATTGAAACATGATGATGTACACCTGAAATTTATATAATGTTATAAACCAATGTTACCTAATTAATTAATTAAAAATAATTTAAAATAGAAAAATAAAAAATAAGCATTGAAAAATTAATAAATAAGAAATTTCAATGTGCAGTTTACATGTTATAGGACGTGGGAGGTACATGAAATCATATTACATCTTACCTGTTTGACATTCTTTTATAACATACATTAAGCATTTTGTGTGTATTCATTCTGTTGAGAAATATTTGTTTGTCATCTACTATTGCTGGATACTGTGGATACAATGATGACGAAATGGAACAATGTGGTCCTTATTCTCATGATACTCTACTGTCTCACTTTTTTTTATTAATAAGAGCATTTAATTTTTACACATAACAGGAACTGTAGAAATGAGCATATCTAGAATTATGTGCTGCCTCAGTGATGTCAAGACACTTAATTTCAATTTCTGCCATCTTCTTGACCTTGCCTCCATAGTTGCAAGATAGTTATCACTTCTCCAAGCCTCATATCTTATTTAAAGAGAGTTCCCAAAGAAGGAACAGGGAAAATGGGGGAAGGAAAGCTAATCCCTTTAAATTAATTACTTTTTTTCACACAAACACAAAATAAAGTAATTTAATTGCAATGACTATTCAATTGAGGCCAACGATTCATCATTTCAGTACATTAATATGTGTATGTTGTGGTGGATTGGAATTGGCCACCTCAAGATATGTGTCTTTGTCATGAGGATTATTTTGGGCTGCTTACTTTTAAAAAACTACAGACATGAGAGAAACTCTGAAAAGCAGAAGTTACCCTTTGTGAGATACATTTACATTTGTAAGGGAAATCTCTATCTGTAAAGGTGTCTCCCTCTCTGTACCAGGAAGAAGGGGAGATGACCTTATCTCTAAAAAATCTTATCAATATGGAAAGCAAGGACTTAAATCTGTATAATAACTTTACTCTTGTTTACTGTACTTTTCTGGTAATCTCCCATAACAGACTCCTCCCACCCCCAACATCCTCCTTTGTCTGTAGCTGAAGACGGTATTTAAGATGAGTATTTCCTTCATTTTGGCAAATTGCTCAGTTTTCCTGAGTCTCTCCCATGTATACATGTTATAAAACTTTGTTTAATTTTCTTCTGTTATTCTGTCTCATGTGAATTTAATTCATAGCCTGGCCAGAAGGACCTAGAGTGGGTAGAGGAAATGTCTTCCTCCCCTACAATCTCCATTGTAGTTTCATGAAACCTGCACATTTCAACAATAGCATCATCAAATTTTCCCTGTTTGTACTCATTTAAGTGCAAAAAGAAGTCTGATTAAAAATATTCAAATGAATATACAAAGTTATATAGTCAAAGGTGGTGGCATTAACAAGACAAAACTGATAGTTGCTGGGGAATATAATAGTGAAATACCTTAAACTGTTTGACTAATATATGAAAATCCAAATTTGACATATGAATAAGAGAACATGATGGCTTTACAGTAAGTATAGGTAAAGTTATGTGACAGCTGAACAACTAAAAACTAAACCCAAAGGTATACTTTGTTCTGCCAAACATAGTCATATGTCACTTAATGATGGGGATACATTCTGAGAAATGTGTCAGGCAATTTAGTTGTTGTGCAAATATCATAGAGTGTACTTACACAAACCTAGATGGTATAGCCTACTACACACCTAGGCTATATGGTACTAATCTCATGGGACCACCATTGTATGTGTGGTCCAGCATTGACCAAAATGTCCTTAAATGATGCATGACTATACTAAAGTAAAAAACTATATGTCAAAAAAAGTTTCTATGTAAATATAATGGAATATTATTCAGCCATAAAAAATGAATTTGTGATACATGTAACAACATGGATGAGTCTTGAAAACATCATGCTATGGGCTGGTCCAGTGGCACAGAGGTTAAGTGTGCCCTGCTTCAGTGGCCCAGGGTTCACTGGTTCAGATCCCAGGTGCAGACATGGCACCACTTGGTAAGCCATGCTGTAGTAGGCATCCCACATATAAAGTAGAGGAAGATGGGCATGGATGTTAGCTCAGGGTCAGTCTTCCTCAGCAAAAAGAGGAGGATTGGCAGCAGATGTTGGCTCAGGGCTAATCTTCCTCAAAAAACAAAAAAAAGAAAACGTCATGCTAAGTGAAATAAGCCAGACATAAATGGACAATACTGTATAATTCCACTTATATGAGGTACACAGTCTAAGCAAATTTATATAGACAGAAAGTAGAATAGAGGCTACAAGGGACTAGGGCAGGGGGACACTGGGGAGCTATTGCTTAGTGAGTACAAAGTTTCTGTTTGGAAGGATTAAAAAGTTTTGGAAATAGGTAATGGTGATTGTTACATAATACTGTAAATGTACTTAATGCCACTGAATTGTACACTTAAAATTATTAAACAGGTAAACTTCATGTTATGTGTATTTTATCTTAACAAAAAAGTGAGAAAATTTTTTTTTTCGGGGAAGATTAACCCTGAGCTAACTGCTGGCAATCCTCCTCTTTTTGCTAAGGAAGACTGGCCCTGAGCTATCATCCATGCTCAGCTTCTTCTACTTTATATGTGGGACACCTATCACAGCATGGCTTAGCCAAGCAGGGCCATGTCCGCACCCGGGATCCAAACTGGCAAACCCCAGGCCACCGAAGTGGAATGTGCACACTTAACTGCTGGGCCACCAGGCCAGCCCCAGAAAAAATTTTTTAAAGAATCTAGAAAAATGTTAACGGGATGATGATGAACAATAAAATCAATTAAACATGGGAATTGTTTAAATAGTTGCTTCAACTAGGTTATAAAACTATGTGAATGTAATAAATAATCCTTCATAGAGAAACAGAGAACCTATAGAAAAACTAGTGATTATAACAGCAATAATAGTAACAGCATGATTCTAAAATCTTTACTTTAGAAACCAAATATGCAACAAGGTGGGAAGGAAAGAGAAGAAGTAGAATATTCTAATTTCTTAAATTTTCAGTGTGTATTTTTTTTTTTTTTGATGTGCAATAATTAGTTTGAACCCTTCCCTTGGGGAATTAGCATTATTCCTTTTTTAAAAGGATAACAATATTTTTTCTTTATTTTTCTTTTTTCTTTTTCAGGGAAAGATTTGCCCTGAGCTAACATCTGTTACCAATCTTCCTCTTTTTTTTTTTTTGTCCCCAAAGCCCCAGTGCATGGTTGTATGTCCTAGCTGTAAGTCCTTCCACTTCTTCTATGTGAGCTGCCACCACAGCATGGCAACTGACAGTCTGGTGGTGGGGTTCCATGAGGGAGAAACAAACCTGGGCCACTGAAGTGGTGAGAGCTCCAAACTTTAACCACTAGATCACGCAGGTTGGCTCCCATTATTCCTTTTTACAGCTAGACCATAGGTCCTTAAACTTAATATGTAAAATGGGAATAAAACAAAATTGGAGTATTAATTGCATAAAATTTATTTAGCTCAATCTCTCTCAGATCACTCCATGGCAAACAACCAGAGGTACGTTTTAATGCTTGTCTAATCTGTCTCAGACTGTGTAGTAAGCACATTAAAACCATTGCTTCATTTAACCTTAACAGCGTTTCTATAAGTCAGGAATAACATGGAGCACTAACATAGGACAAGACCAACTCATTGTCCTCTCTCTCATTGAGACAGATATGGAACAGTTTAAGGCTGGAGAGAAAAGAGGCAGGAAACTAGTTACCTTCACTGGTAAATCAAGTTTTTGTAAGTCTAGAAAAGTGAAGAGAGAGGTAAACGAGCTGTGTAGAATAAATTCAAGATGTGTTGGGAAGTAACAGGAGTATGACGAAAGAGAGAGAGAAGGTGGGACGTGCATGAGAGGACATGGTGCATCACATGGGAACATGAAAGAGTAACATAAGGAAGGGCCTAGGAGAAGAACAAGAAAATTCTGGAGAGGGGAAAAGTTATGAAGTGGCAGGAGTTGCTAAATGGGGATGTGTGTATTTTTACTGATAGGAATCAAGTAAGAGATAAACAGATGTGCATATACACATGAGTATTTAGACCACAATCCCAGTAAAGGCTTACCTCACAGAAAGACTAAGCATGTGCTTAGGGTAGCATCAAATTATTGTGTTCAAATGCAACTGGGGGAAAATTTTTCATATTAAAAAGAAAATTGGACAAGTAATTGTTGGAAAATAATCTAGAATCTTGTTGGACTTCCTTACTCATATTTGAATGTTTAGTATAGTTTTATTTTAAATTATGTATATGAAAGAGCACCATAATCTCTTCAGATCTTGGAACAGCCTAAAGGTCTTAATCTGGCCCTATATCCCCCACAACTCTTGATACCATCCCTTTTCTATCCGCCATGTCTGTGTAAGGACTAATAACATTCAAGTCAGAGCTACTAAATACTAGTATTCTACAGTATAGTCTTGAGAGCAAATACTCACTGGAAAATTAAAAGTCTTTTAACCCAACGTCATAGGCTTCCAAATCATATGAGCCTTCCTGATCACATTACAGCCCTCATTTTAATTGCTGTAATTCAGAATTGCACATTTTTACTTCCTTTGCCTGTTTAAGAGGAGGTCACAGCCCTCACATTGACTACATTTCTTCATTCGTTCCAAATTTACTTCCTCTTCAAGCTTACTTTCTCCCTCCCTTGCTAACTCTAGAGACAGTAGCCAGGGAAGGGGGACTGGGGAAGGAAGAAAAGCATGGCAAGAGGTGAAAAATTCAACCACAAATTCTCCTAAACAATAAGCTCAGCATTTCCTCTCACGCTTAGTTTTGCTGATTCCAAAGGACTTAGCCAGTAGTCCTGCTGACACACATTTTCTTCTGTCTTCACTTGCTTTCTTCCCTGTTCTGCTTTCCCATATCTTTCTTATGTCTCTTCTTTCTGAAATAATTTTGGGTATTATGTGTGAACGTACATTTTCTAAAACACTATGTAACTAAAACATTCTGCTGTCCTCGCACATGACAGATGAGTTGATTAAGTAGAATTATTGGGTCACAAACATTTTCTTTCAACAACCCATTACCACATGTCCATTGTCACCTATGGCAGAAAATAAATCTGAAACCAGTGTTGTTTTGTTCCTTTAGATTATAATTACCTACTTTTTTTCCCTCAGAATTTTTCCCCCTTTTACTTAAAATATGTTGCCAAATAATATGTGAGTCTCTTTTGATTTTTTATTTCCCAAAATACAATGATCTATTTTAGTCTACATATTTAAGTTTCTCTATGTACAAAACTTTAGTTATTCTACTTACATATTTGACTATTTCTTTTATCCTATCTATTGTGATTTACATGTAGGGAAGAACTCCATTTCTTAGGTTGTATTCCTAATTTCCAACACACGTAGATCATTTTTGTCTTTCTCTTCAATAGTCTAACAGAGTTTCTCAGATTTAGCTTCCTTTCATAAATTTAGTTTTTCGTACTGTCGATTATCTTCTCTACTTCCTGCAATACAGATTTTAATTACACTATTACATTTTTAATGTTCTACAAGCCTTGCTAACTTCATCAAGCCCTTATTCCAAGTCTATCTATTATAATTTTATGTCATCTTGCTCTCTTCACATGTTTACTTGTTCACATCACATAAAGACCACAATATCTGGCAACCTACTGAGGATGACAAAACATCTGAATATTTTTTCTGCTCCTCTTCCCCTTCTCAAGAGTTGCTTTTCCTTCATGTTGACGTTCCTTGACTTACCCAGTAATTCTTCACAAACGTAATGCTGATTTTTGGAAAGTTTGATGAACTCTGCTTCTGGTGCAAAACCAGTTTCTAGAGGATATCCCTTTACTTTAGCACAGCTGAATTTACATAGAGTACCATCCTATGCATATGATCTGGTTCTTGAAATGTTCAATTTACGGAATATTTTGAAAATTACAACTCATTCCCATCATACACGGGGATGCGACAACATCCCAATTCATTTTCTACTCTTGATCAGTTGTTCTAAGTATCATGATGGCAACTAACATCATTTCAGCTAAAGTTCAGGTCTGAGCAGTGGATCTTGACAAACGCTTGTATTAGTAAAATGCTTTGGCCAGTGTTCACATTTTTAAAAATCCCCTCCCAATTTTCAGCTCAAATTACTGCCCATCACCAGGACAAATAACAGAAACATTAATAGGAGAAAAGGGAGGAGACTGATTGTCACCCTTACACAAACAAAAATCTTTGCTCTTGGACATATTGTTAAAAACTCTTATGTTATTTAAATAGGCTCTTGATAATTTGTGGGATGGGAAATACACTTACAAGCACTGGATAGATCTCGGCAGTCCTAATATCTTGAGATCAAGGATATATGGTTTTCATATGTGTTTTTTCTAGTTCTTTCCAGAGAGTATCAGGTAAGTCATTGTTAGTTAAATGCGAAAATGTGAAATGTGGAGTAGAAACCATGTTGTATTGCGTTCAGCTGGGTAAAATGAGAAGAAAATTCTGAATATAAACTGCTTCCTCTCAAAGAACTGTTAAAAGGGAAAAGCAGAAATTGCAAGTCTATGCTGGAGAACATTAGGAAACTCAAATAACAAATGCTGAGCATGTCCAGTAGCAAATGAAGTCTAAGCTACTGGGATAAGATCACGGTTCATATTTAGAGCAAAGAGTTTTTATTACAGGAGATGTGAAGAAAGAGCAAGAAAAGATTGAGAACAAGGATCAAGGTCAGTGTGGAATTATCCATAGCATGTATTCAATAGCTGTTGTGTACCTAGAGTGCAGTTGTGTTTGACTAGCTTAAAGAGCAAATGAAAGGTTAAGCAAAAGATAATTTTCAGGGAACCATAAACATGTAGGGGCATCTATAATGTTACCTGGTAGAGAAAAAAATTTACACTCAATATGGGAGTAATCTAGGTCAATTGTAAACCATAAAATTGTGATATTATGTAGCTTAGCCATAGCAATTGTTAGAGTAAAGAGAAAGATATCCAATCTCTGGTTCATGGTAAAGCAGTATGAAGATAGTATCTTGTTTCCATCTCAAAATATCTGTTTGAAGACAGGACCCCCAGTCCTGAAGTACCCATTGATTTGGAGAGGTAATCAAGATGGTAAGTGAAGCATAAGTAGATTGTATGAAACAAATTACTGGAATAGGTACATGACAAACACTGTCACAAGGCACAAATAAAGCAGAAGTCCAGTTACTAGAACTGGGGAAAAAAAATCAGAGTATGATGGAATCAAAGGAAACTATTAGTCAATAAGCAGCCTACAAAGAACTATTTACATGCCATAAGCAAGTATCATAGTATGCCAACATCCACACTTTTTATGTTCAATGTAAATATGAGTTTGCAAATGTGTACCTTAAATTTATATTCAATACACTAGAATATTAAGGGAAAATAATCTAAAAAAAGGACAATATTGAGTTAATTAGGGCCAAGAGCATAAAGGAGTCAGAAGACATTGCACTCTGGGGTTTTGAGGAATAAAATCAGATATGAGGTACAAAGAACTTTCTAGAAAGCCTGAAAAATAATAGTTGAAGAATTTGAAACCAAGGAAGTCCTGGCACTCTATCACAAAGGAAATTAGGTCTAGGTGACCATTCTCCATTAACTGCAGCAGAAGACTGGATTACTCATATGAGCTCAGTCTAATTCGCTACATTATTACCTTATATATCCCATTTCAAATAAATTCCAACAATGACTGCATTCTCTTAATAAAGAGACATATTTCCTATTCATATAACATAATACATATTTTACAATTATCAAAACAAGTTTGTGAATGTTATTTTCTAAAGATAGATTTCAAAAAATAAAATCTTTTTTCACAGATTAATATTTTTCCCTCTAATGTAATCCATAAAATATTTTTATTTTATTTATTATTTTCCAGTTTTATTGGAATATGATTGGCATACATCACTGTACAAGTTTAAGGTATACAGAATAATAGTTTGAATTGCATCTATTGTGAAATGATTACCACAATAAGTTTAGTTAGCATCCATCATCGAATATAGATACAAGAAAAAGAAAAATCAAAAAAATTTTTTTCCTTGTAATGAGAACTCTTAGGATTTACTCTCTTAACAACGTTCATGTATATTATAGAGCAGTGTTAACTATAGTCGCCATGCTGTACATTACATCCCCAGCGCTTGTTTATCTTGTAACTGGAAGTTTGTACCTTTTGGCCACCTTCCTTCACAAAATACTTTTAAGTCCTATCTCACTATTTCTAAATTCATGCGACCTAAATCAAGTTATAAAAAGTATAGAGCCAGCCGTGGCTAAAATTCTCCAATCACTAGTAGTTATAATTTCGAATTTTTGGTATCTAGAATGATTTTTACCATATCCTAGTACTACTACTACTAATAATAATAAACTTTTCATTATTGTCAACTACGTGCCAGATCAACCCTATCACAGGCCCTTTGCTCCAACCTCACTGTTACATGTGCCCACTTGAAGGTTCCCAGTGCGTTCCTTTAAAAGTGTTAAATATTTTATAATTTTTCTTAACTTTTTCAACAATAGAAATTGAAATATCCTGTTACCTCATTTACTGATATGAATATTTTTTACAACTGTGACAGACTACAGTGATTTGCTAACCAGTAGTTGGAAAAAGTTACACTATTCCAAATTTCCTGCAGTTTATATTTCATAAAATCTTAGAACTCAAATAGGACCTCATATAAGATCTGTTTCAGTAGTTTTGAAATTTGAGTACCTATATCTTTGGTGATATTTCCAAAGGTAGTGCTGGCAAAGATAGCTTACAGGAAATTATTGTCCAGATCTTCAGTTTCACATGTACTTTGCTAAAATTACTGACTTCCAAACTCCTTCATCACAATGGCCTCTTTCTACTTTGTAAAAGAAAGATATCTGGGCCGGCCGGGTGGCACAGCGGTTAAGTTCGCACGTTCTGCTTTGGCGGCCCTGGGTTTATTGGTTCAGATCCCAGGTGAGGACATGGCACTGCTTGGCACGCCATGCTGTGGTAGGCGTCCCACATATAAAGTGGAGGAAGATGGGCACCAATGTTAGCTCAGGGCCAGTCTTCCTCAGCAAAAAGAGGAGGATTGGCAGCGGATGTTAGCTCAGGGATAATCTTCCTCAAATAAATAAATAAAAATAATAAAAGAAAGATATCTAAGTTCCTTTCTCCTTAATTTCATTATGGTGTGCTTCCTGGGGATGTAGTAAACTCCATTGTGTCAATTAACATATAATGAAATACTGGTAAATGTTTAGAAGGGGAATTACTTTACTTATAGGTGAAAAATACATTTGAAAGTTAGAATGTTTCCATTTCTTTGCTTTCCATAAAATTGAGGGAGTATCTACTAGAGTGGTTAGCCAAGTCATCATTAATAATAATTATCGATGATAGTTTATTGCACAACTCGAAAAGAGTACAACAAATCAAATGGCATTGCTGTAACAAAATTTTCTCCATTCCTATTACCGTTATGTATCTGAAAAAGATTTCACACTGTCTTGATCTATAAAAAAGTATGATGGAGTTTATGCTGAACCGTACAGATTACTGTAGTACATAATATTAATTATGGATACATACTATGATTTGTAAAAGTTTGAGAGGCTTTTCCAATAAAATTGTATTTTTTATGTTTAATAATTATACACAAGTATTTCAATATAATTATGTTGTTTTGATTGTTTCTGTACCAGTAAAAATGTAATCATAACTAAATCCACAAGAAATTTATCATCTGGAGTTAAAAATTAAAGTAAAATAAAATTATAAATGGAAGTTAAACTAAAATTTACAGACTTTTCTCCTCCAGGCTGGAATCAGCCATTTTTCCTCCTGGTTCTTTTCCTGGAGAATGGTATTTAGAAACCAAGATCTCAGCAGTAAGTGAGCTTATTCCTTCTGAAGTATCATTGCTTTAAGGCTGTCTAAGCAGTCAGAGCTACTTACACACACACACCCCCATGCACACATACATTCACACATACTCTCTCTCTCACACACACACGTCTATATCTATGTCTCTATCTATTAAAAACAATGAATTCATACTCATCTCTCTGAATCCAACCCAATATCCCAAGGTTCATTCTAACTGCTCTCATTCCGTATTTGTAACTCTCTTCTCCCATGGCGGGAAACCTGTCCCCCAGTATATTTACTCAATCCTAGAATACATCGAAGCCTTAACCAAAGGATCAAAGTTAACCTTATCAATAGTGGAACAAGTTGACATCCTTTGTCCCTGATATAATGCACTGAGATGAATTCAAAAGTTGCCTAATAAATTCTTCTGGATTAGTTGTTTTTATAATTTTTTAGTGCATAAACAATCAAAATAACATAATCATAAGCATTATAAGATGTTGGCAAATAATTATTAAACATAAAAAGTACAATTTCATTGGGAAAAGCCTCTCAATTAAATGGATTGGACTTTTAAAAATTATAGGATACACTCGTAATTGAATGTTAATTATTATAAAACATTAGAAAAAAACAAATTCAGAGGTCTTTTACAAAATAAGTGCACAGCAGTTGAAATATTGATATATTCAAAGACAAAGAAAAACAGCAGAACTATTTCAGGTCAAAGAAGACTAAAAAGATATGGCAACTAAATTAAATGGTATAGGATATTGGGCCAGGGGAAAGTGGGCCGGGGTGGGAGAAGATAATACTTATATCTTCTCAAAGTATCTTTCCGCAAATTACCTAAGTACAAAAGGAAAATCATAAATTTACACAGTGGAGAAACCCAAGTGATCAAAGCAACACATGATCTGGGATTTTCTTTTGCTATAGAAGATGTTATTGAGGAAATTAGCAAAATACGATTATGGTTTGTACATCAAACAAGAGAATTTGGTACTCATGTGAATCCCCTGATTTTGTAAATTTCTCCTGATTTTCATAATTGTACTGTGGTTATGAAAGAGAATGCTTTCGGAAAACACAAAGAAACAGGAAATAATTGCCTGTTTTAAGGAACTATTTAGGAGAAAATGAACATCATGTCCTCAACTTCTCAGATGATTGAGAAAATAAAACTTACGTAAGAGAATAGATATAGCTGAAAACATGTACATGCACATTCATCCACCGATCTTTTGATACAGGGCAAGGCTATTCCTTTTTGATTGGTTTCACTGACTGCAGTTCTGCCTCCTTATTCTTGAATAATCTTACATCAATAAAACATTGTCTAAGATAACCAGTTTTAGATTCTTTAAAGTAGAGTCAGAGCTTAAAGACATTTTTTAAAGCAATCTGTATGTAAGCTCTGTCTAGGTTTTTAGAATTTTTTTGCTAATCTTTTCCAATTCTTATTCAACACTTAATCCAACAACAACTTTCTAGTGACTCACTTTTCTAAAATGTTCCATCTGTATAGAAACAACTCTTCATTTAATTCATATTTTATCCATTAGTGAAATATTTATTTAATTATGCAGAGAACAATTCCTATAACAGTGCAGGGCCTAAAATATCTCAACTAGTGATGACTTCTCTAGATAAATTCTTTTGAAAGGAGGTCCCAAGGGATATTAGTAATGACAATAATTTCAAAATTAAATTAGTGATGTTCCCAAAAGTGGAGTAAGGTACTGTGCTGTATGGCTCTCCCAAGCACCCCCAACTGAGTGTTAATACCAATGAATGGCATCAGTTGTTCAATGTAAGGGACAAACTGTCATGAACTATACTAATTAGGAGATCTTGTATTAATTGATAAAGAAAAAGCCATAATTGACTTATTATTCTACTCAAAAATATATACCAAGTAGTTGTCTAAGTGCTTGGAATATATCAGAGAACAAAATTCCTCCCCATTATGGACCACATATTCAGATATAGCAAGTGGGGAAGGAGAGAGACTGACACCCAGGAAAAAATGGACTAAATAAATAAGTAAACTCCTTGTATGTTAGAAAGTGAAAATTCTATAGAAGAAAGAAAAATTAATACAGCAGTGGAGATATAAGGATGGGAGTTATTTTAAAAAATAATTATGGAGAAGACTTACTGAGAAGCTGATTGAGATTTGAAGAGGATGAAGGAATTAATGTTCTAGACAAAAAAGCGCAGCTAGTACAGTGGTCCCAAGGAAAGACGGTGCTTGATGTGCTTGAAAGCCAGCAAGATGGCCAGCGTAGGTCGAGATTAATGAGTAGGGAAAGAGTCAAAGTAGATTCAGAGAGGTAAGGGAAGTGGTGGTGGTGGTGGTGGGAGTTGGTCAGTCCCTTATAGACCATTTTGAGTAGTTCTACTTTTATTCTGAGTGAGATAGGGAGCCTTTGGAGAATTTTGAATAAGCAAATGATATGATCTGACTCAAAATTTAAAAGATTTACCCTAGTTATCTTGTTGAAAACAGATACCTGGGAGAGGTAAAGTGAGTTAGGAAGCTCAGGCAGGATTCTAGGCATGAGATGATGGTGACTCTGACCGGGGTGGTTGTAACAGATGCAGATATATTTCTAAAGTGATGCAAATAAGATTTCCCAAAGAACTGAATATGAGATGTGAAAGAGAAGGATCAATGATGACTACAAGAATTCTGGTCAGAAGAACTGAAAATTGTGACATAAATTTGCCTTTCACATGGCAGTGAAAACCTAGAATCCATATTCGTAATCCATGGATTTTCTTTATTTACATCCTGTAATGTCTACTAATACTTAGGTTAGGAGAGTTCCACTGAAAGATTTTAATGCCTATTTCAAATTGCATTTTTTATTTTCTTTATGGAGTGGGCTGTGCACAAAGAATTAGAGCTGAGTTTGAATGTGTTTTAGAATCAGTCTCCAGAAATATTTCACTCAGACTTTCCACAGTAGTCCATCTTTCCATCTTGGAACATTTCCTAAGTGGCTTGGAACATTTGTAGTGGTTCTCTAACAATTTTTTCCCAGTGTCTAAGTCAAGTTCTTGATTTGGTGGTCAACATAATGTATGTCATTTATCTTGATCATAAAAGCTGTCATAGAATAATTACAGGTTGACGTTTGTTCAATAAAATGTCTCTTTAACCTACCTGTCACAGTTTTACTTTTATCAACTGACCTCTGATGGTTACTGTTTGGGCACTTGTTTCTGCATGTATTTGTAAATTGAATTGATTGACAGGTCATGAACTATATGAATGATTCTTCTTTCTTTTTAATCCATAGTCTGAAGATTTTCAATTTCTTTTTCAGTTTTCTCTCTATAATACCAGACCCCTGGGGACTGACTTTCACAGAATAATCTTAATTTCATATGGAGCTTTAAAACATATAATGAAACTCATATACCAGTAATGGCAGTCATGTTGGAGATCCCACAAACCTTCTTCTCCTCTAATCTCATTGCTTGGCAGAAAACCTGGAAGTCATCCACACCACTCCATTAGCACCCTCATCCTTAACCAGGTCCATTTTCTTCTTCATTTTAATAACCGCTAACTATAGTTTCCTCTCAATGTGCACTACCCCTCCTTCAACTCACTCTTAACATTTCTTTCTTGAATTACTTGTGTAGCAAGTACAACAAAAAGTACTGATTTAAAAGCTGTCTATAGCTACCTCAACATTCTAGAATTACAGAAGTCATCTTGAGGAGCTCATTTGTTTGGAAAAACCCATTACTTATCCTCTGAAAGCTAAAGATACTTATCTAAAACTAGTAGGAAAAGCTCTGCAAATAAAGAAATATAATTCTCTTTAATGAATGTCAAGATTATGTGGGAGAAGAGGGAGAATGCCTCCCCCTTTTCCCCTTCTAGTTCTTATGGCATTTCAAATAATTAAAATGACATAAGGCAGGTTGGCAGGAGAAAATCAAAGTTTAGTACATGTACATGGGGAATTTCACATAAAGATGAAGAATTCCGAAGACAGGCAAAATGAGGTGTATGTCTTTCTGCACTAAGGAGAGGGACATAGAGGCCTGGGACTTCAGAGGGGGAGAAGGCAATTTACAGAAAGATGAAAAGAGTTAATATTTGGTAAACAAATGTTTGCTGGGCCGTCTATAGATAATGGGACCCGAGAGAGATCTTTTGATAAAATGGCCCTTGCTAGATGCCTTCCTACCTACCACACCTAGAATTATCTATGGTGATAGCTCCTTCGTGGGACAGCCTCTTCTATCTTAAATTTCTTAAGGAAATTTGTGGGAAAGTCAAATGTTCTTCATGAGTCTTCTGAGCCTTGATTTACTTTAGCTCAAAATAATCTGCATACAAGAGTGGCACTACTTGGGGCGGCCTGCCATGAACCTCATCAATTATTATTTGGCTGAATAATAATGGATTATTATTATTTTTTTATTTTTGTTACTCTTTGGAGTCCTTGGACCTGGCAAAGAAGTAATATTAGAGAGAGGCCTCTGATTTAAGTAGAAACAAGTTCCAGAAACATGGCAGAATTTTGGAGGAACCCTGTGAGAGGGAAGGGTTAATGGGCACGAAGACAAGTGCTATCTGATATTCAGTTTTCTGTTTTCTCTCTTGTTTTTCTAATGATTTCTTTAAATCTTCATTAAGAACTATTGACAGCAATATTCGGATGAAACACAGACAAACGAGCAGAGAAGATCCTAAAGAAGGTAGGAGAGGTAGTTTGAGAAGTAATCAAAACATGTAAACATCCACGGAAGAGTTTCAGAAATTTTAGGCACAGGGGTGGAATTCCTTACAGGACCACAGGGTAAAGGTTCAGATTATAGATGCTTAAGTATTAAAGGAAAGTTGACTTTAGATGTGCGGAGGTTTTGTCTTGGGATACACATCCTGCTTTCCATATTGTTCTTCATTCCCTTTCTGAGTTGCCTTTCTATCTTTTAAACATAACTATATTTCCATGACTAAATACCTTAATTAAATATCCGTTATCTTCCATACAAAGTCAAGACTTCTTGTTTGTTCTTTTTTTCTTAACTTCCAAATGTAAATCCTTCCACATCTTTACATAACTTATAGTTTATTCATACAACTTCCAAGTTCCCAAGTGTGTCATATTTTCACATGCCACAAAGCCTTTGCACTAGTTATATCTGTAACTGAAATATTTCCTCCCTTATCTGCATGACTACTATTGATAGTTTCAGATGTAGCCCCAAACAGAGCTTTCTTGACCCCTTTATGTCGAGTTACAAGATGTTTATCCATCCTCTCATAGTATCCATATACACTGCCATCAAAACCCATGTCACACTCTGTTGTAGTTGTTGATTTTCTTGTTTATGGTGTCTTGTTCATCTATGAATTCATACTGTCTGTCTCAGAGAATAGCATCTACTGGATATTCAGTAAATGTTTCTTAAGTAGGAAATTAAATAGATAAATAAATTAAAGTTGTCAGGGAGCCATATGCTGTTTTAAAAAGATACTCCTTTACTTTTAATATAAAAATAAAATGTATAGTATAGATCAATCATAAAGTACAATTCAATTTTTGTTTGTTTCAGGACTTTCAGTGTGTGCATAGATGTGTGTGCACAAATATAAATATTTGTAAAATGTAATCATATTATATTATAATATTCTGTATATTGCTTTTCTCACTTATAAAACAGCATGGACTTTTCCAAGTCAGTACATAGGAAGTGACATTATTATTTTTAACAGTTGCATAGTATTCCATCGAATGGATGTTCTAAATTTTCAAAACTTTATCCCCTTATTGGGCACATGTCTATTTCAAAATTTTCATTATTCTAGATAAGCCTGTGTATTTATATTTGGATACTTGTCCACTTATTTCCTCAGGACCTCTGCCTATGAATGAATTCTTAAATATCTCTGACTTAAGGATTTAATAGTACACACATGGAGAAGTCGTGCTGTGTACATTTTGTAACCACTTCTTATTATAGACATAAAAGGCTGAAGATTTCAGCAAGTAACTGAATGTGATGTTCCTGGGTTTTGCAAATAGCTACTTTCAAAAAGGGAAGAACATTACATTCCTCTTAAAAAAATCCGTTTCTGAAAACATTCATCTCTACATCGGCAAAATATAAAGTAATTTTACAAGGATGAACATAGAGCTGACACATCAATTTTAGGATTCAATAGGAAGAAGCAGTTTGGTTGTCACCTAGCTTATTACTCTTTTCTTTTTCCAGAAAGAATAAGAGGAAATATTCTTTTTATCATAAATAAGTGACAACATCTTTACCAGGAGCGCTAACAACAAGAAAAGAGTCAAATATCTCAACCCCACCAAGTTATATTTGCCCATCCATACTGGCACTTTTCTAAAGATTTAGGTTTTGCTTGGAGTTCAGTTTTTCCCTTCTTTCCAACTTCTTCAGCCTAAATGAAAGTTTCTGGTCTCTGGAATTGTGTTCTTCATGATGGAAAGTTACTATGTGATTTGCTTTAAGGATTTCTGAGATCTTTTTACAAAGAGTTCAAAAAATTTTCTAACTCTGAGGTAAAATATGTTTAAATGAAAAGGAAAATGGGCATGGAGTCAAAATTTCACTGTTTCAATCCTTGTTTTTCCACATAATAAACAACATTTGGTAAGCCATTTAACTTGTTTAAGCATCAGTACTCTTATCTGCAAGATAAAGAAATTATTAATTATTTTGCAAGATAACTGGCAAGAATAATGAGGTCGCATGCCTAAAAATGAACAACACGTTACCTGAGCAAAGAAGGGCTCATCTGCGCTTGTTAGTGGACAAGACTGGCTACACTTTCACAAAAGCCTTAGTTTCTGTCGCTTTGTACTTTACGTGTCAGAATTCCACACTTACTATTCCTCTTTGTCCCTCGGAATATGCTTTCCTTCTTCATGCTCAATATCTGATTTTTTTTTTAAAGATTTTATTTTTTCCTTTTTCTCCCCAAAGCCCCCCGTACATAGTTGTATATTCTTCGTTGTGGGTCCTTCTAGTTGTGGCATGTGGGACGCCTCCTCAGCGTGGTTTGATGAGCAGTACCATGTCCGCGCCCAGGATTCGAACCAACGAAACACTGGGCCGCCTGCAACGGAGCGCTCAAACTTAACCACTCGGCCACGGGGTCAGCCCTCAATAGCTGATTTTTAAAGTGACTTTTTCTTAATTTTTAAAGAAAAGGTCTAATTCTTTCCAAATTTGATACCCATATTCCAGACCTTATGATTTGGCAGAAGGTATAAAGATTTCCGCAATGCCTGTTTTCTCTTCTGGATATACTATTCTGTAACCCACTCACACTGGCAATTCTCCTTTCTTGTGCAAGTATAATGCCAGCATATTTTGATAACCCAGGGGAAGTACTCTCTTCCCTGCCTTTTTACCTGATTGCTACAACTGGGCTCCACCCCTGCCTCATGTCCTATGTTTCTGTTTTTAACACTCAAGGGAACACTTGCTCTGTCCTTTGTCCTAAATGGTCTCTCCTATTTGGTGAGCCTGCTACAATCCCCTGCTTCAGCCATTCTTATTCCTTCGCTATTTCCTGGACCTAATTTTAAAATGACCTATTTTATATCCTGCGTTTTCACTCTTTTAACTTTAAATCATATACACCTGGATTTAAAATGGATTTAAAATTGAACTCATTATTGTGTGTAACTTGGCCATGAAATAATCCAGCTGCAAAAGCCAAAGCATCTGGCTCAAAAGAGCCTTTTGGAAACGCAATGAAACTCCACAATTTGGGAGGGTCTCTGGGGCAACTTCTAATTTGATAATATGCTCAGCTTAAACATTTGCCACTTTTCTTTCATTTTGTTACTTATTTACCCATATAATTATTTGACATAGGGTTATCTGACATATTGAACTGGGATTTTTTTTTGAACTCCCAAGTAGAGTATCAAGAACAGAGCTCATAGATTCTCCTTTTTTTTAATGCTTTCATATGATTTTGTATGTAAATCTTATGACATTGTAATTGTCTAAGCTCTAAATTAGATAATAAATTCCTTGAGGGCAAGGATCACACTTATTTTATTCCTTGCACTTAACACAGTTTCTGGCATGCTCTAAATTGCATTAACTAAGTACAGAATGAATGGAATAATAGATCCATTAAGTGAAAATTTTCTCCATGGTATACTCTGACATTATCTTAGAACAGACAAATGAGGGATTGTATTAAAAAATCTTTTAAACAAAATACTTTGTAACTAAAATATATTCCTTTATTCATTTATTCAGTAAACATATCTTCCTTTAGTGCTTAATATCATGTGCCAGTTTCAAAAATATTAGTGACACATGGAGTAATTTTAGCTTTATCCTGTGAATTGTTTTGTAAAACTAAATGTTATTTTCAATAATTTTATTCTGTGGTTCATATTCTACATGTCTATTGATATTTTCTACCCCTTGCAATTTGCCTCATGGACCTTAATGACACAGCTCTTCCTGTGTATTTCATTCCAAAATCTTTACTTTTTTAGAACTATGCTTTTCTTTACCTTCACTGAGACTTTTACACACTATTAGCTACTTATTTGGCAAAGAAATTTCTGTTAGATTATTAATAGATACTAATAAGCTCTTATGTTATTACTCTGTGATATAATATTTGCATTTTTATCTCATAATCAGCTCATTGTTTTTTCCCCCATTATATTTCCTTATTCAGATATAGTTTTTCCCTAAGTCAAGTTGCTTTCTGCACATATATATTTTATCCTTATGTATGAAGAGGTAAAGTTTGACACATATTTCAAAAATCATTTAATCCAGATGGTTAATTTTTATAAGTATCTCCTCACCCAAAGGTAAAGTCTTCAATATCTGAAAGTAATTCTAGTAAAAACTGCTGAAATTTATTTTTACACAGACTTAAAGTAAGTTGGATGAAATACTTTGGTAAAAAGTGACCAGACGGTAAAAGATTTGACAACTTTTGAAAGGGGATGAAATATGAGAAAAAGCAAATAAAAATCTGTGGAAATATTTTTCTAAATTAAAAATAAAAGTGAACGGGCAAAAGATTCTAAAATATAAAGTTTCTCACATACTGAGAACTAAGATTTAGAGTGTTGTGGAGCTAACTATAAACCTCAAGTGTGCATATAGATTTAAAAGGTATTTTTTAAGATGCAAGTCACTTGAATGATGTTTCGTGTACTGTAGCAGAATAGCAAGACACACACTTCTCCTTCTTCCTCTTATCAGTTCAAACTCATGCACATGGTGATTCTATCAACTTCTCAGAAAATCCATAAATCCTTTCTTGTTTCTAGATGGTCCCACTGTAGCTATATACGCATGATCTATGGCAATAAAGCACTGAAATCAGCACAGCTGTGTAGGAGTTTTCATCTGCTCTAGGTTGTTATTTTTCTCTCTTCAATTGTCTTATAATAAATTGAGTTAAAAATTATCTTCCTTGTGGTGTCGGCCCGGTGGCGCAGCAGTTAAGTATGCACATTCCACTTCGGCAGCCCAGGGTTCACCTGGGTGAACCTGGGTGTGGACATGGTACCACTGGGCAAGCCATGCTGTGGCAGGCGTCCCACATATAAAGTAGAGGAAGATGGGCACGAATGTTAGCTCAGAGCCAGTCTTCCTCAGCAAAAAGAGGAGGATTGGCAACAGACGTTAGCTCAGGGCTAATCATCCCCCCCCAAAAATAAATTATCTTCCTTGTCTTTAATTTGTAACACAGCACAAGTTGAATTTTTTCACATGCCTTCAAGACACGTATTATTCCTTTTTCTGAAATCACTAACCCTTGATTTTCCTTTCAGCCCAACTTTTACTGCATCTGTTTCTGGAACTTGCAGTGGCCAATTAAGAGAAGAACTTGTCATCTACACCATTTCTGAAACATATAATGTTTTCACAGAAGCCAGAAGTAATTTACACAGTGTTCTGGCTTAAAAACAAAAAACAACAACAAAAAAAAGATGGGCTGGAAAGAATAGGAAGTAACCATTTCTTGGTAGGATTGCAGTGTAGTACTTCTGGAATTAGCAAGAATGATGCATTGTTACACAATGATGGGGAAGTTCTGAGTGCATGACTCAGAGACATTCTAACTGGATTTTGCTCTGCTTCTTTTTCTCAGCTAGTTTCTCTCCCCTGGAACTCCTGTTCGTGGTGACACAATTGTTACAGCTGGAAAAAAAGACATAACTGAGCAGATAGGAACCATTTTAAATAATGATCGTTATCCTCACCTGGGCCCTCAGTTTGTCATTCAGCTCCACCTACCACAATCTGTCCTATGTTGCTTATTCACATGTCACAGAAAAAAATATATAAATCACTTCACTGAAACTCTTCTCACCAAATTCAATGTTGACTTCTACATCACAAATCCAACAAGCTCTTTTTGGTCTTCATCTTATTTGATACGTCAACATGATTTGACACATAGCCTATTATCTTTTTTTGTTTCTAATATTTTCTTTTCTTGACTACAGGGCGTTGCTCTCCAGGATTTTCTCATATATATCTGAGCATCCCTTCTTTGTTTCTTTTGAAAACATCTTATCCTCTACCAATCGTTCCATGTTGGAGTTTCCTGGATGTTCATCATTACCCGTGCTCTTATGGTATCTCTTCGATTTCTATGTCTTCAATTATTATCTACATATTCCCAAACTTATGTCCCAAGTCCAGAGTTCTCTTTCACAATTCTTTTTTTTTTTTTTTTTTTTTGAGGAAGAGTAGCCCTGAGCTAACATCCACCACCAATCCTCCTCTCTTTGCTGAGGAAGCTTGCCCCTGAGCTAACATCCACGCCCATCTTCTTCTACTTTATATGTGGGACGCCTACCACAGCATGGCTTGATGAACAGTGCATAGGTCCATGCCCGGGATCTAAACATGCAAATCCCCCAGGCATTGAAGCAGAGCACGCCAACATAACTTCTACACCACTGGGCTGGCCGCTCCTTCACAATTCTTAATTGCATATATATTGTTTACTCATTGCCTCCTCTTGGATGTCTCAAAGAGACTTCAAATGTCACGTGGCCAATTTTAATAACTTACTACCTTTCATTCCACATCTGTCCTTCCTCCAATGTTCCTTATCATGGTTAATGATAACCTTATCAGTTGTTAAATCGATAATCTTGAATTGTCTCATCCTCTCATTATCAATCATCAAAGTTTATCTTTGTTTTAGACTACCAGAGTGTATTTTACCCGTATCCACTTGTCTTCTTCTTCCTGTGTTCTTGGATCTCAAGTAGACATCAATGGACCAATGATCATCCTCAGGCTATGGCACACTGTGCTATACTGGTACATGTATACACCTTTTTCATTTACTTAGTCAGTCAGTCATTTATTTCTAGGAATAATTAAATACTGATGAACCCACCACTACATCCCATCATCTATACCATATGTCGTTTCTTACTGAGCACTGTAATAGCCTCCTTTCTGGCATTATTACAACTACTTTTGCCCTTTTGCAAGCTCTTTTTATAGTGTATCCAGAGTAATTGTTGCAAACAGAGGTGTGATCATATTACTACCTTGTTTTCTACTTCTCAGGATCTTCCTTTTGACCTTAAGGAAAAATTCTTAACATGTCCTTCAGTATTCTGTGAGATCTGTCCCTGTCCTTCCTCTGAACTCATTAAATATCATCCTCAGTTTCTATGTTGCAACCATACTGGTTTTGTAGCTCCTTCAATGCACTAGTCTATTTATTACCTCCTGGACTTCAAACACGCTTTCCTTTCTGCCTAAGGAATCTACTACTCTCCCATCATTGCTATATAACTCATCCTTCAGAGCTCAAATTAAAGGACATTTCCTCCTGGATGTCATGCAAATACCTAGAATTGGTTGTAAGAAGTTAAGTCTACTTGCTATGTTCTTGCCCTCTATATTACATAGAACATGTTATTTGCTTATGTTTGTCTATCATTCCTCAATGATATGCTCAATGCTCAATGAGTTTAAAAGCCTTGAATGAATTGATTCCTAATGTATTCCAGGAAACCAACAGAGTACTTGAGTAGAGTAGACATTTAAATATATTTGTTTGTTAAATGCAAAAATATAAAATATGGAGTGGAAAACATATTGTACTGAGTTCAATTGGGTGAAATAAAAAGCAAATTGTGATTTTAAACTGCTTCCTCATATAGAACTTTTAAAAAGGAACAGCAGGACTTGCTGGAGAATGTTGGAAAACTCAAACATCAAATGATGAGGATGTCTAGTACCAACATGAAATCTAAGCTACCAGGAATATGATCACAGTTCAGATTTAGAGCAAAGAGTTTATATTACAGGAGATGTGGATAAAGAGTAAGAAAAGATTGAGAACAAGGAGAAAGGTCAGTGTGGAATTATCCATAAAGTGTATTCAATAGATGTGTATATAGAGTGCAGTTTGTTTGACTAGCTTACAGAGCACACGAAAGGCTACGCAAATGATAATTTTTCAGGGGAACCATAAACATGTACGGGCATCTATAATGTTACTTAATGGAGAAAAACAATTTACACTCAATGTGTTGGTAATCTAGGTCAGTTGTAAACCATAAAATTGTAATATTAGGTAGCTTAGCCATAGCAATTATTGGAGTAAAGAGAAAGATATCCAATCTCTGGCTCACAGTAAAACAGTAGGAAGACAATATCTTGCTTCTGTCTTATAATATCTGTTGGAAGACAGGACCCCCAGTCTTGAAGCACTCATTGATTTGGAGAGGTAATCAAAATGGTAAGTGAAGCATAAGTAGATCATATGAAACAAATTACTGGAATTGGTACATGACAAAAACTGTCACAAGCCACAAACAAAGCAGAAGTCCAATTAATAGAACTGGGAAAAAAATCAGAGCATGATGGAATCAAAGAAAACTATTAGTCAATAAGCAGCCTATAAAGAACTATTCATACGTAACAAGCAGGTCTCATATTATGCTGACATCCACACTGTATATGTTCAATGTAAATGATGAATTTGCAAATGTGTAGCTTAAGTTTATTCTCAATGTGTTAGAATATTAAGGGACAATAATCTGAAGAAAAAGGCAATATTGAGTTAATTAAGCCCAAGAGCATAAAGGAGTCAGAAGACATTGCACTGTGAGGTTTTGAGGGAAAAAAAAATCAGATATGAGAGATGAAGAACTTTTCAGAAAGACTGAAAAATAATAAATTGTTGAAGAATTGGAAACCAAGGGAGTCCTGGCACTCTATCACAAAGGATAATTAGGTCTAGATGGCAATTCTCCAAGATGTGCAACAAAAGACTAGACTGTGAGTGGTAGAGCCTAAAAAAGGGAAAAGTTGAGCTTGAGTTTGCTCAGCATCACGAAGAAACTATATCTTAGGCAAATTAGGAAGAGAACACAGATATTCTCTACCATTGAGTGGTAGAAGACTGAATAATGAAAAGACGAGAGTTTGTTCCATGATTTATATAATGATACTATAAAATTGTATTTTATATGTAGATATTTTTAACACAGCAATAAAGAAGCTTATTTCATTATAAAAAGCACCAGGTAATTCTGACAAAGCTAATGACTTCATTTAAAGAAGAAATACAATGGGTATATGAGCACAATCACTTTACTAACAAGCCCAAAATCTGTTCCAAAATCAAAACGAGTTCCCAAATCTGATACCATCCTCTTTCTCTATTCCTCTTCTTTCTTCCACTTGTCATGCATAGGCCCATATAAAAATGTCACAGGTTTCCTAACAAATTATCTTCTAACTTCCAGGTCCACTCAAATTTTTTCCCATAGTCAGTTTCCCCCAAACTTGGCTCTCATTGGAGAGTTTGCCCTGCACCATGTATTGTAAACCTGAAAAATTTGGTTGATGCTAGACTTCTTCCTTTCCTTCATCCTCCACCAATAACTGCTCACTAAGATTTTCTAAACAGCTTTATTTAGGTACAATTGACATACACTAAGCTGCACATAATTACTGTGTTCAATGTTTTAGTTTTGATATATGTGTATACCTGTGAAACCAACAACACAATCAAGATAATGAACATATCAATTACCCCCCAAAAGTTTCATCATAATTACCCACCATGTATCCTCTCCTTTCCATGCCTCCCAATCTATCCCTAAGCAATCACTGCTTCCAGTCACAATACAAGAATGCTTGCATTTTCCAGAATTCTATATAAATAGAATCATAAAGTGTAAGATTCATTCCTGTTGTAGTATATATCACCTGTTCATTCCTTTTTAGTTTGTTTACCCATTCACCAGTTGAAGGACATTTGGTTTGTTTCTAGTTTTTGTCTATTACAAATAAAATTGGCATAGAAACTCACGTACAAGTCATTAAATGGATACACGTTACCATGTCTCAAGTAAAAACTTAAGAGTTTAAAAAAACCTGTCAAACTGTTTTTGAAAATGCTTACATCATTTAAATTCCCATTAAGACTGTATGAGTTCCAGTTCCTCAACATTATCGACAAGATTTGGTATAGTCAGTCTTTGTAAATTTAGACACTCTAATAGATGTGTAGTTGTATCTCATTGTGGATTTAATTTGCATTTCCTTATGGACCAACGATACTGAAAATCTTTCCACGTGCTTATTGCCATCATGTACATTCTTTGGTGAAGTGCCTGTGCAAATTTCTTGCTTGCTTTTAAGTAAGGTTGATTGTTTTCTTATTACTGATTTTTGAGAATTTTTAATAAATTTTCAATACAAGTCCTTTATCAGATACATGATTTGCAAGTATTTTCTCCCAGTCTGTGGCTTGTCTTTCATTCTTCTGTGACTTTTGAAGAGCAGAACTTTTTGATTTCGGTGATATCCAGTTTATCAAATTCTTGTTTTCTGACTCATGCTTTTGATATTGTATCTAGGAAATCTTTGCCTAACCTAAGGCCATGTAGATTTTCTCCTCTGTTTTTAACAACTGTTGCCAATCTTTTTTTTTTTTCTGCTTTATCTCCCCAACCCACCCCCCCCCCACCCCCGTACATAGTTGTATATCTTAGTTGCAGGTCCTTCTAGTTGTGGGATGTGGGACGCCGCCTCAACGTGGCCTGACGAACGGTGCCATGTCGGCGCCCAAGATCGGAACCCTGGGCCGCCGCAGCGGAGTGCAAACTTAACCACTTGGCCACAGAGCCGGCCCCTCCTCTTTTTTTTTTTTTCAAGTTTTGTAGTTTTAGGTTTTAGATTTATGTCTATGATCCATTTAGAGTTAATTTTTGCATAGGATGGAAGGATTGAAATTCATCTTACTTCATATGGATAGCTAATTGTTCCAGTGCCTGTTGTTAAAAATATAATATTCTTTATCAAAAATGAGTCATCCATATATGTATTGATTATGCTAATACAACATTGTCTTCATAATACTACTCAGCTTTACTAAAAAATCTTGAAATATGATAATGTTGATCCTCCAACTTGTTCCTTGTTTTCTAATTTGTTTTGACTATTCTAGAGCCTTTGGATTTCCATGTAAATTTTAAAACCAATTTGTAATTTCTATCAAAAAATGCCTACTGCCATATTGATTTTGGTTGCACAGAATTTGTAAATCAATTTGGGGAGCATCGACACAACAATAATGTCTTCTAAGCCAAGAACATAGTGTATCTTTCCAATTATTTAAGTCTTCTTTAACTTCTGTCAGCAATATTGTGTAGTTTAGAGTGGATAGGATTTTCACAGTTTGGGTCAGATTTATCCCTAAATATTTTATATAATTTTCATACTATTAAATGGAATTTGTTTTTTCCATTTCAATGTCTGGTTTTTTGGTTCTTCATTTTTGTATGTTGATCTTGTATCCTGCAAACTTGCTAAACTCAGTTACTAGTTCTGTTGTAGATTCCATCAGACATCCTACACAGACAATCAGGTCGTCTGCAAAGAAAGGCTGTTTTGCTTCTTCCTCTTCAATACGGATGCCGTTTCTTTCTTTTTCTTACCTGATTGGACTGGATAATCTCTCCAGTACAATGTTGAATAGAAATGGTAAAAGTGAACATTCTTGTCTTGCTCTTGATCTTAGGAAGAAAGCATTCCGTCTTTCAACAATAAGTATGATTTTAGCTGCAAGTTTTTCATAGGCATCCTTTATATACCCAGTTTGCAGAGAGTTTTTATTTGCAAAAGTCTTTTTTTTACATCTATCAAGTTGATTGAATTATTTTTTCTGTTTAGGTGTTTTAATATAGCAAGTTGTATTAATTGATTTTTGAGTGTTAAACTAACCTTGCATTCCTCAGATAAACCCTGCTTGGTCATGATATATTATCCTTTTTATATATTGTTGGATTTCATTTGCTAACATTTTGCTTTGATTTTTGCATATATGTCTGTGAGAGATATTCATAGGTAATTTTCTTTCCCTGTGATGTATTTTTTGGTTTTGATATCAAGATATATTGGTCTCATAGAACATATTGGAAGGTAGTCACGACTCTATTTTCTGGAAATGTTTGCTTAGAATTGGTATTTTTTTCCTTAAATATTTGTTAGAATTTACCAGTGAAACCAATAGGGCTTGAAATTTTCATTGTGGGGAGACTTTTAGTAACAATAATATACAAATTATTACTTTTTTAGTGGGCTTTTGTAGTTTGTGTCTTGTAAGGAATTTGTCCTTTTTATGTAATTATCAATTTATTGGCAAAGAGTTTTCATAATATTTCCTTATTATCCTTTTAATTCTGTAAACTTTATAGTGATCCCCATTCTTAATATCGGCAATTTGTGTCTTTCCTTTTCCTCATCAGTCTGACTTTAGTTTTATCCATTTTATTTGTATTTTCAAAGAAGCAGGTTTGGGTTTCATTTATTCTCTTTATTTTTCTGTTCTTTATTTCATTGATTTCTGCTTTTATCTTTATTACACCCTTCTTCTGCCTACTTTGAGCTGAATTTTCTCTTCTTTTTCTAGTTTCTTAAGGTGACGATTGAGACCTCTCTTCTTTTCTACTATAGTGTTTAGTGCTATAAGTTTCCCCTTAAGGATTGTTTTAGTGACATCCCACAAATTTTGATGTCTGCATTTTCATTTTCACTCATTCTTAAATATTTTCTAATTTCCTTTTGATTTCTTCTTTACCTATTGAATTATTAAAAGTGTGCTATTTAGTTTCCAAATATTTGAAGTTTTCCAGACATATTTCTGTTATTGATTTCTAATTTAATTTTATTGTGATCATAGAAGATATTTCATATGATCTGAATTAGTTTTAATTTACTGAGAATTTTTATATGTTCAAAAATATTATCTATCTTAAGAAATGTTCTGTATGCACTTGAAAAGAACATATGTTCTGTTATTACTGGATGAAATGTTCTATAAATGTTGATCAGGTTAAATTGATAGTGTTGTTCACTTCCACTATGTTCTTACTGATTTTATACCTATTTGTTCTACCAGTTATTGAGAGATATTTACATCTTCTACCATAATTGAGGATTTTCTGTTTCTCCTTGCAGTTCTATAAGTTTTTGCTTCATGGATTTTGAAGCACCAGTGTTAATTTCATAAACATTCAGGATTGATATGCACTCTCAATAAATGGATCCATTCACTATTATGAAATGATTTTCTTTATCCCTGGATATACTTTTTGTTCTGAAATGGACTTTTGCTGATTTTAGTATAGCCACTCTGGCTTTATTTTAATTGGTGTTAGCATAGCATATCTTTTTCCATCATTTTACTTTTAGCCTATTTTCGTCTTTATATTATTTAGACATCATACAGTTAAATTTTACTTTTTAATCCAGTCTTCCAATTTCTGCCTTTTAGCTGAGTGTACTTAGACTACTTACATGTAATGTAATTATAGACATATTTGGGTCCAAATCTCTTATCTTGCTCTTTGCTTTTTGTTTGTCCTATCTATTCTTTGCTCCTTTTTCATCTCTTTATGGCTTCTTTTGGATTAATTGGACATTTTTTACAATTCACTTTATCTACTTTGTTGGCTCGTTAGCTGTAACTCCTTGTTTTGTCATTTTAGTAGCTGTTTTAGAGTTATAGTATGCAATTTTAGCTCATCATAGTCTACCTTCAAAAGATATTTCATTTTATGAATGTTATAAACTCCACACTACATAGCTATTATTCTTGCTTAAACAACTGTCTTTAAAAAATACTTAAATGATAAAAGTTATATATTTACCTATGTAGTTACCATTTCTGGTACTCTTTATTCCTTGTGTTGAACTATATTTCCATCTAATATTTTTTTTCTGTCTGAAAGACTTTCTTTTACATTTCTTGTGGTGTGGGTCTAGGGGTGATGAATTATTTCATCTTTTAAAGGAGAAAAGCATCTTCATTTCTTCTTCATTTTTGAAAGATATTTTTGCTAGTTAAGGAAATTTAAGTTGGAAATGTCTTTGTCTTTCAGTGTTTAATAATGTTGCTCCGCTGTCTTCTTGTATGCATGTTTCTGACAAGCAATCTGCTGTTATCCTATCTTTGTTGCTCTGTACGTATGAGTCTTTTTCTTTTCTCTGACTGCTTTTAAAATTTTCTTCTTATTAGGACCGGCCACATAGGATAGTGGTTAAGTTCACGTGCTCCACTTCATGGGCCTGAGGCTCGCAGGTTCAGATCCTGGGTGTAGACCTACACACTGACCATCAAGCTATGCTGTGGCAGCATCCCACATAGAAGAACTAGAAGGACACACAACTAGGATATACAACCATGTACTGGGGCTTTGGTGAATTAAAAAAAAAAAAAAAAGGAAGATTGGCAACAGATGTTAGTTCAGGGCCACTCTTCCTAACCAAAAAAAAAAAAAAAAGCATAAAAGTAAGCCACACTTCCGTGCTATATTATCTAACAAAGACCAAGTGCATTGAGCCAGAAACCTAGAAAAAGAAATTTCTCTTTATCACTGGATTTGGACAATTTATTGTGATATGCCTTGTTGTAGTGTTATTCACGTTTCTTGTGTTTGAGGTTTGTCAACCTTCTTGGATCTGCAGGCTTATAATTTTCACTAACTTTGAAAGTTTTTAAGCCATTATTTCTTCAAATGCCCACTGCCTTTTGGAAGACTTCAATCACAGATATATAAGGCTGCTTGAAGTTGTCCCATAGCTCACTGATGCTCTTTTCATTTTAGTTAATTTTTTCTCTCTCTCTGTGTTTCATTTTGGGTAGTTTCTATTGCTATGTCTTCAAATTTACTAATCTTTTTTTTTCTGCAACATCTAATCTGCCCTTAATCCCATTCAGTGTATTTTTTTTAATATCACTTACTGTAGTTTTCATCTCTAGAAATCTAATTTGGCTCTCTTTATATACTTCTTGTCTCTACATAATTTTTGAACATACAGAAAATATTTATCGTAACTATTTTAATGTTCTTGTCTGCAAATGCTAACAGCTTTATCCATTCTGGTTTGGTTTCAATTGATTAGTTTTTTCTCTCATTATGAGTTGTCTTTTTCTACTTTTTCCATGCTAGATAATATTTGTGTTTTTTTTAAAGATTTTGTTTTTTTCCTTTTTCTCCCCAAAGCCCTCTGGTACATAGTTGTCTATTCTTTGTTGTGGGTCCTTCTAGTTGTGGCATGTGGGATGCTGCCTTAGCACGGTTTGATGAGCAGTGCCATGTCCGGTCCGCACCCAGGATTTGAACCAACGAAACACTGGGCCGCCTGCAGCGGAGCGTGTGAACTTAACCACTCGGCCACCAGGCCAGCCCCCATACTAGGTAATATTTTATTTAATTCCAGATATTCTGAATTGAACCTTGCTGAGTTAAAAAAATTTTTTTTATTCCTTTAAACATTCTTAAGCTTTGTTCTAGGATACTATTGTACACAATTACACAAAATTGTTTATTAGACATATTTGATTATGGAAATAATATTAAAAATGTTGTACAATAAATCAATTATCTAATTATATTTTGCCTATTTTACTTTAGTTTTTGACATAATTTAACTACACAACAATTGTTATTTTTATTTCTGACATATTAGTCCAAAAGAAAGGGCAGAAATTTAAAATATTCAGTTCAATAACAACAGTATATGAGTAAATATTTCCCTTAATTTTTGTAAATCTGTAGTGAATATTTCTCAATTTCCTTTGGTTGTTTCATGTCCTATATTGAAGAAAATATGGGTATGAAAGGGAACTTCACTCTTTTAATGACTTCTCTTTTTTGGTTGACTCCACCTCTATTATGTAACCTTTCTGGTTTTTTGTGGAGGTGAGATGACTTTTACAGTTCTTAGTGGTTCTCTTCCTTAGGAGAACATTCCTAGGGAACAATACAAGGAGATTTAGGAACCATACAACTCTGGAACAGACAAACTCAGAATGGTGCTACATGAAAACCCTGGATCTGCTGGTAAAAGCTTCTCATTTATCCTTTAATGGAGTATAGCGTGATTCTGACAGTCAGTGGATCTGATTTAATAGTAATTGGCATCAGGAGAGTGAGGAATTGGAAGAGGGCATTAAGCTTATACGGCAGTATCTTTTATCTGCCATAGATTCAAAATCGAAGATATGAGATAAGGATTAGATTTGGCATCAGTTTTGTAAAACTGCTGACGTGAAATTAAGCAAGGAACTGAAATTAACCGAACTGTACTGAGTATGAAAACAATGGTCGTTAGAAAAGATAGAATATGTAGGAATGAATATTGATTGAAAGTTGATTGCTTAGAGGAAATTTAGAATAACACCCCTGGGTTTTGAAATCTACTTCATGATTTATATGGACATGTTAAACTCGTTGAGTACTTTTACTTTTTAAAAATTTTTTTTCAAGCTTTTCATTGATGTATAACATGCCACATGAAAGTGGAAGTCCTAAGTGCACAGTTCAGTGACTTATCCCAAAGTGAGTGCTCCTGTGTGGCTACCATAGCATTTTTACTTTTAAATTCATGTCAGGTTAGAGTAGACTAGAGGTATGAGAGTGATAACAGTTTTAAAGAGTGTTTTATGCTATATCTGGAGATAAGATCCAATACTGGGGTTTTTCAAATATAAACACTGTCACTTTATTCCATCAGTGTATTGTTCAGCTACTATTTAGCAGGCGCTGTACCAGGTACTGGTGAAACTATGGTGAACATGATAGATATAATCCATTCCCTCATGGAACTTACCATCTAACAATGTGGATCAGGTAGGCTTGGAGATGGGGACATCATAGTTCAATATTGCTTTGTGCCTGCAGGGAGAACTGCCCACTTCTAAGTTTCATTGATCCTTTTCAGTTTTCCAGGTTTTAAGGCCTGGTCTTGCCATTTTTTTCCATCTTCTACTTTCCTCTAAGTACTTAGTCCTAGGTTGTCTATAAAAATGAACATTTTCAAAGCTATTTCACTATACCGTTCTGGGTATGAATTTTTCCCTGTCTGCCTTGCCATTTAGAAGGAAGGTTTTTCAGTCTTGGTTTGACCTTCTTTGTTAATGTCAAACCTCTGAAACCATCTGTCTTCCCCAAAGTCTCTTTGGAGGAAGACTATACTTTTGCCCTCTTTCTTTTTTCCACAGAATTTAGAAGACGTTTTGTCCACTTGAGTTCCTTCCCTTTTGCTCTGGTCTCAGTTCTCAGTGCCTGTTTGATCACCAGTTCTCTCGGTGAGTACTTTGTCAGATTTACTTGCAGCCTTAGCCCACTCAGACAAGAATCATTGAAAAGCAAAAAATTCTCCTGAAGGCTAAATAGCATCTAAAAACATGCTCCATGGTTCCAAAGGATTGATATTAGAAGAACAAAATAAGGACATAACCATGAGACCCAAAAAAATGAACAAAATATTAGAACAGTTCCCCCCAAAATAAAATAAACTCTCACAGGAAGAAAATGCATTTTACTTAAAGATTTGAAATTATGTCTAACTAAAAAATAAAAAATACAGAATTATTGAGATGAAAGGGAATTTTAGGAATACTTTAATAAATTCAAATGCTAAAAATTAATCTAAAAATGTATTGAGGGAGGCCAGATATCCATCAGTGGGACCACAGCTTCCTATGTTAGCTAAAATAATCACCGCGCGGTAGCTATTTTAGGGGGGAGGGGCGTGATTATTTTATGGTACAAGGTAATAGGAAAATATTTCCATCTTAATTTCCATTTAAATAGATAAGTTTCAGTCAGATTTCAACTACTATTTTAAAAATTCATGGCATTTTACATATACGTGTGAAATGTGTGTTAAATTTCTTGTTACTGGTCTTTCCTTCGTCATCATCAGCCTTCTTTCTATTGATTTTAGGATTTTGGAGAAACTTATGGAGATCATCCTTGTAAAATTTTGTAACACCTTATTTAAATATTAAACTCTCCTTGGAGGTTATATAAGTTGACATTATCATGAATATCAGTCATAAAATAAAGATATCATATAGCATTGTGTTGCTTAGCTTTACAAGCTTTACATCCTTACTTACTTTGAAGCCTGTGATACTGATATTTGTATTTGAATTCTTATGAAATAACATTCTTCTATTGTACATGGGTGGGTCCAGGAATGTTTCTCAAATCTGGCTTTGAAAAATAAGTAAGTAATCTAAAACATAATAATTCTCTACTTGTTCTTTGGATCTTGACCAATTGATGCCTTTATCCATTGTTGCAGGAGGAACAGACAAGAAGCTGAGACTAACAGCTGGTAAAGATAATTGTACTGGGAGAGTGGAGGTGAAAGTCCAGGAGGAGTGGGGAACTGTGTGTAATAATGGCTGGGACATGGATGAGGTCTCTGTGATTTGTAGGCAGCTAGGATGTCCAACTGTTATCAAAGCCACTGGATGGGCTAATTCCAGTGCAGGCTCTGGACGCATTTGGATGGATCATGTTTCCTGTCGAGGAAATGAATCAGCTCTCTGGGATTGCAAACACGATGGATGGGGAAAGCATAACTGCACTCACCAACAAGATGCTGGAGTAACCTGCGCAGGTAAGACTTGCATAACTCAAAGCCCCAACATGAAATGTTTTGCAGGAAAAAATATTTAGATGAGTTAAAAATGAAAAAGAGCTAGTTTTCTGTAAGTATCGTAGTCCACGAATAAAGTTATCCAACCCAATGTTAAAAGACCAGAAAATACATGGCAAAGCCTATATTTAAAAAAAAATCAAAAGAGATTCTGAATGCTACTATCAATGAGGAAGTGACTAGCTTCAATTTTATATTTAGGAATCCTGCTACAGCCTCCTACTCCTATATAAAAATACCATGATATCTAGGTTATTTCATTGTTCCACTTCCCAGTAATGTGCTGCTTTCATACATTCGTCCATAAATCATGACCTTTTTGTCCATTAATTGATAATCAACTTACTGAATTAAGAAATAAATATTCTTAACACTAATCTTTCTTTGTTGGAGGAAGGATGTTTTGCAAAGTATGATTGCTTTTTCCAGTGTACAGTGCTAATCATTTCATTTACATGGTAGTTTTAATTTATAAAACATTTCGTAAGTTTTAATTCAGTTGATCTTACCTTAACTCAGAAAGTTATGTGTCAGATCTTTCTGCTGACAAATCCTAAGGCCATGTTTCTGACACAATTCAGATTCCTGGTCTTCCCATTTCTCCTTGCTCATTTCATCAGTTTTTATGCAACCCTCTCACCTCCCAGCCTCTGTCTTAAAGACCATCTCCTCCCTAAGACTGAGTTTAGAAAGGACTAATCTCTACTCAAGCATTGTGGTATAATGGGAGCAACACAGGCTAGCATCTAGAAGAAAAACACTGGACTAAATTCCACCTCAGCCATTCATTAATGCAATTATTTTGAACAAGTTGTTAAATCTTTCTAAACTTTAGTTTTTGAGAACTCAATAACATAACACATGTAAAGCTACTGGTACACTGTCTGATGTATAATAGGTATTAAAGGTTAACATTCGTTTCCTCATGGCTCACTGTTTCTCGTTACCTTGACAACTTAGTTTTCTTCTTCCTGCTTTCTCTTCCGCTTCCTCCTCCTCTTCTTCCTTCTTTTTCCTCTTCTTCCTGCCTTTTATTGCTAATCATTATGCAAAAAAGATAGGAAATGATAATAGGAACATCTAAATCAAACATAGACAGCAAAGTTAAAAATCATAATAAGTTTTGCCAGGTTCTTACTATAATTATTACCATCTATAGAGCTGACTGTTTAAGCTAAGACATCAGTGTAGTACTTTTGACTCTAGCTTTCTGTTATTTTGATCTGAAAGATGGAGTTCATCAAACTTGCTTTTTGAAGTTTATGCACCTAAAGCTCTAACTGGGACATAAGAACAGAAAGGGACGCATAGCCACTCCAGGACTCACTAGTCTCTTGAGGTTTCAGAGCCTGCATTTCTGAGACTCTTCACCATGATTAATACTCAATCCTCAGAGCCTCAACCTCTTGGGAGATTTTATTATCACCACGTGCACTGGGGTGGTATAGCATATTGGTGAATAGAATAGACTGTAGCGCTAGACTGTCTATTTTTCACATCCTAGTTCTACTATTTTCTAAGTGTTTGATCCTGTGCCAATTATTTAACCTCAGTTTGTTGGTCTGTGAAATAGGGATAGTGGTAATAACGCATAATGCTTAATGCTGTTGTCAAGACTAAACAAGATAGCGTATTTGATACACTTGGAATAGCATATACATATTTTGATTGTGAGCTCTTATTATCATTATTATTATTATTAATTGTCCATAATCAAAAATCTTAAGAGGAGGTCTTTGCCTGGAGTTTAGAACTTTTGAAATTGAATTACTGTTTCAAAAAAGAACTTCTAAACATTTTGTTCAACCACAAACAGTTTTTGTTTTTCAGGTGTCCCCAAATTTCACTCCAAATCTTCTTTTCTCAGATATTTTAGTCCTCATAGAAAATCTGAGTGATAGCGTATAGAGAGAATCTTCTTTATAAGAAAGTTGTTCTTTGCTAAAAATGGTGCCAGATGCTTTGGGGAGGGGAAAAAAAGCTTCAATTCAAATAGGAAATTGGTAAGAAAGGAATTATTTTGACAGATTTTTTCTTCAATTTTTAATAATTTGATATACCATAAGGTACTTGTGCAAACTATTATGCATGCTTATGCATTTTTATTTTTTGCTTTTTCTTGTTTTCTAATTTCAAATTCAACTTTAGACAATTATCCATGCTCTGAATAAAGAAAGATTAAAGATTTTAAATGTTCAACAAACGACCAACTTGTCATTTTTACTACTTCATTGTATGCACCAGTTTTATTTTTTCTAGTTTTTAAAAGAAATACTTTGAGACAAATTTATCTATTTCTACATATAAGAGGGTTTACTCTGTCTTAGTAATGAAAGGAAACAAAACAAAACAGAAAGTAAATTTTAATCTGTAAACATTTTCCTTGGTAAGTAGATGTAGATGAAAGCCCTAATTGTTAGCTTGTTTTTAAAAGATTAAAATTTTGCAATATGTAAAGATGGGTAGCATCCACAATGAGGCACCATTTTTAAGGACAGCATCAAATCTCAAGTGTCGGGAGGAATCCTATTTTCTAAAATCACTTCCAAACTCTGGCCTTTTCTCTGCTCTAGATGGATCCAGCTTGGAGATGAGGCTGATGAATGGAGGACACCGGTGTTCAGGCAGAATAGAGGTCAAATTCCAAGGACAGTGGGGAACAGTGTGTGATGATAACTTCAACATAAATCATGCTTCTGTGGTTTGTAAACAACTTAAATGTGGAAGTGCTGTCAGTTTCTCTGGTTCAGCTAATTTTGGAGAAGGCTCTGGACCAATCTGGTTTGATGATCTTGTATGCAATGGAACTGAGTCAGCTCTCTGGAACTGCAAACATGAAGGATGGGGCAAGCATAATTGTGATCACGCTGAGGATGTTGGAGTGATTTGCTTAGGTAAGGACTGATCTGAGTTTGTTCTGTTCCCCATGAGAGGACAAAAGAAAGGGGGTAAGGGTCTTAAAATCCTGAACTCTTAAAAACATAATGAAGACTGCTTCTTTTATCATTTTATTATTACCTAATTTCAGGTTTCAGTTCTGATACCTGTGGAGATTTTACCTTTACTGAAATTAGGATAAAGAGGTTAGGGAGGAAGGATGAACAGTGAAATTGATATCTAAGTCATGAGGATAGAAGGAGGTGTTTAGAGAACAGTCCAGTATCCCCCTAAAAAAAAAAGAAAGAAGGAAAAAGAAAAAAGAGCCTAACTAGCAAATTTTGCTTTCTAGATGGGTTTTAAAAGTAAATCACCCCCTTGTCCTCTACCTACAAAAGTTTCCTCTTTAGCCATGTTAACCCACCCGTTCCCAAACTGTTAGTCCAAATTCACAGAATCAAATAATTAAAAAAAATAATTTTGGTTTCCTATTGAAACCTCATTTATGCTAGTGCAATGGCATGAGCAGACATTGTGTCTAGAGACTTTCAGGTTCCATGCTTGATCAGGAGGACAATGGTTTGTGTGTGCAGGGACTCCACTCACCTTTTTTCGCTTCAATTCTTAGTTTGATGAAGACCTAGTATATCTTGAATCCCAGGGAACATTTAGGAAAATATAATTAGAGTAAAAACATGCCTGTCGTCATCAGGTATCTTTTCTTTTGCAAATGAAGGAGAATCAATTCAAACTAACTTTAAAATAAGAGAATACTGTCTCAGAAACTGGGAAATCTAGGAGGTACAGTTAGCTTCATGCATGGCTGGATTCAAGCACCTAAATAATGTCATCAGGGTTTTCTATTTCTTGAACTTGCTTTTTTCTTGTTGAACAATATGGCTGTCTATAGTCTGAACCACAAAGAATGGGATTCCTACCGAAAAGATGGATTTCATTAGCTGAAGAACGTGAAAGGGATTTGGGGTAGAAAAAACACAGTATGTACCTTCTATTTTCCTTTACCCATCAAAATCTTTCTAGGTCCTCTATCAGCACTATTTTTCTCAATGTGTTTTATACATGCTGAGGAATCACAATAAACAGTATGATGGCAACAAAAATTAAAATGGCCAGCAAAAAAAAAGCAATTTATTTATTACAAGATATTACTCAGAATCAAGATCTGTTCTTTGACGAATATTGATTGGGGGAAGGAGAAGGTAGTAATAGGGAGGTCCTTTTTCTCTTTTCTTTGCTTTTAAACTAAGGAAGTGGTCACAAAGGGACCAAGTATAAAATATAAACCAGGTAATATAGATAGGTAATGCAGTCAGAGGCAAAAGTGAGTGTTGAATATTGAGGCAAACTGGAGTGTGTAGGTACCACCTAAACACATGCAAATGTATATTTAACAGCAACAACAAAATTCCAACAAAAACTCTGTGGTCAAACAAGAAAATTTCACCCTGAACCTCCTGTTAGGAACGCTTCCTATAGTGCATGCTTTCCTTACTGAGAAGTACTGTCTTCTTGCCTGATCCACTCCTCCTTCCATCTTTGATTTTCAGTGGTAGTATATTACTGCTTTCTCTGTCTCGACTATATCTTCCCTTTTTTCCTTAACTCATCTCAGGTACATCTATTTAGAATCCCCTTATTCTTGTTGTTTCTTTGTCACAGACTTGTTTTGTTTCTCTCTTACAGAAGGAGCAGATATGAGCCTGAGACTGGTAGATGGAGTCACTGAATGTTCAGGAAGATTAGAAGTGAAATTCCAAGGAGAATGGGGGACAGTGTGTGATGATGGCTGGGATAGTAAGGATGCCGCTGTGGTATGTAAGCAACTGGGATGTCCAACTGCCATCACCGCCATTGGTCGAGTTAATGCCAGTGAGGGAACTGGACACATTTGGCTTGACAGTGTTTCCTGCCATGGACATGAATCTGCTCTCTGGCAGTGTCAACACCATGAATGGGGAAAGCATTATTGTAATCATAATGAAGATGCTGGGGTGACATGTTCTGGTAAGTTCAAACAGAGAGAAAAACAGAGGGAAGGACCTGTGGTCTTTAGGAGTAGGAACAGGTGTGAGATATGAGGGATGGAAATATCTATTGATTTTTTTGTTAGGGATTCTTTTATGCATTCTTTATTTGACTAGTTTGGAGTGTTGTCTTACTCAATTTTCTGTATTAATTATTCAGACTGCTGTTAGGGACCACACTTTGAACTCTAAATCTTCTTGGAGCTCTAAGAGACAAAATGTTATAGGTCTCTTTTTTTAATATATCTGACTTGCTCATATTTTTCTGCCATTAACAATTTCTATTAACCCTTGAAACTTAATCCCATTTATAACCAAATTTATCGTCTATATTGGCTGTTAAAAAAAGCTGGGAGATAGTTAAGCCATAATTTCCAGTGTCTCAGTATCTGGGAAGGAGCAAGTTAAAAATATATTCTTTGGGAACTAACTTCCTTAAGTGTTTATGGCCTGAGTGTATGTTTCTTTTGCAGATGGATCAGATCTGGAACTGAGACTTATAGGTGGAGGCAGCCGTTGTGCTGGGACAGTGGAGGTGGAAATTCAGAAACTGTTTGGGAAAGTGTGCGACAGAAACTGGGGACTGAAAGAAGCTGATGTGGTTTGCAGGCAGCTGGGATGTGGATCTGCACTCAAAACATCCTATCAAGTTTATTCCAAAATTAAGGCAACAAACACTTGGCTGTTTTCAGGTAGCTGCAATGGAAATGAAACTTCTCTTTGGGAGTGCAAGAATTGGCAATGGGGCGGACTTAACTGCCAGCTCGATGGAGAAGCCAAAATTACCTGCTCAGGTAAGACTTTCAATCAATGTGTTAAGAAGTTGAATTCCGAGAGCGTAAATTTCCAGTAATAACTTCGAAACTGATCAGAAACATTGTTCTCCTTGACTAGATTTTTCTCAAAAAAACAGAAAATATCTACTCCATTGTGAGAATTTCAGGTAAATTTATAATTCATTTTGTACCTTGCACACAGGTGTTTGTTTTTTGCTCACTTTAACTTTTGACTTATTTTTAAATACATAGAAGTGTGAAAGATTAAGGAGGTTAAAATTTTTAAGGTAAAACTTAAATATGTCTTTCATGCAAATGTCACCAAAAGATTTAAAAAATAACTTGGATAAACTGGCGTGATTGACACTTAGGCTCCCTCTATCTTACTATGAAAGAATTTTCCTCTTTCTGAACATTTTTGTGTATTTCACGGCAACCTCTTTAAAAAGCTCAAAAGTGAGTTGGCTAGCTTGTGGATAATCTCTGCTATTTTACACTAATCATGTTTATACAAATGCTAACTTTGTTAAAAAGTGATGCCTTTTCAACAACTGTAAGGTAATATATTGATGTAGCTACTACTAATATAGTGGGGGAAAAAAGACTTTAGAGAGAACAACGTAAGAGCAAAACCATTAAACATACAGAGACCTAGTCATAGGGTGGAAACTTATGTGCTGCGTGTCCACTAGCCAATGGCTTTGCCCTAGACACATCCTAACCTAGATATGCTCCTAGGTTCATTCCCTGATGTTGCAAATTGTGTCTACCTCTGGTTACATAGAAATTATCCTCTGATTGAAATAAGACAGTCTTTTAAGATACAAATTTGAATTTATACATTTGCTTTTCAATCTTCTTTTTTTGAAAAAAGGTATTTTTTGATTAGCCAATATATTCACATAGTTTAAACTTCAAAACATGAAAGAGTAAACTTTTCCTCCACTGCTGTCCCCAGCTATCCAGTTCTATTCCCCACAGACAACTTCTGTGGTTGGAGTATTTATATATTCTTCAAGAGACATTTTATGTAAATACAAGAAAATACAAACAAACCCATATATAAGTTTCACCTCATTTTGTTATCCAAATGGTGGCATATTATATAAACTGTTCTGTTGAGTATTTACTTAATAAAATATCTTGACCATAATTTCATATCAGTTTTTAAAGAGCTTTCAGAAATTATTTCTGCATCCATGACATTTCTTTTCTCAGCATTTTTAGTGTGTGCATTTATTTATATTTTTAATTTCTTTTTTAGATAAAATTAGCTGTTAGCTTTTTTTTTAAGGAACTAGTATTTGGATTTTTTAAGATTAGTGCTATGTGCGCTTTCTAATTCATTAAAATTTGTTTTTCTTTCTATTAATTCACTTCTGATATCCTAAAGTATGGTTTCTTTCTTTCTCTTGAATTCTTGAATTGGATGTTTAATTAATTTTGATTCTTTCTTATTTATTAATATAAATATCTGAGGTTATAGGTTTTCCACTGAGTGCACCAGTAGCTGTTTTGCATAATTGATGATTAATACTGTGTGAATCTGGGACATAGATCTTCCTATGACTATGTGGTCATTGTGAATTGCTCTTTTTAGCATTATAAAGTTTCCAGTTTTTTATGGTCGAGTGATTTTTTTTCTTAATCAAACTCGTCTGATATTAATATCATGACTACGGCTTTATTTATTTTCAACCTTTATAAATCATTCTGTTTTAGGTGCATCACTTGTACTCATCATACAATTGAGATTTATTTTAAAAAGGACTCTGATTAAATTACTTTTGAGATGAGAGATATAGTTGATCTTAGTCATATTAAGATTATATTGTCCTATTATGTATACAGAATATTTATAGTCATTATGTATTATGCTACAACTAAAAACATTTTTCACTATGTGACCTTTTTGGGGACTTTGCATGTGTTTGAGCACGTGCAAGCATACTTCTATGTCTGATAATTTGCTTCTAAATTTAGAAAGATTTGTATATTTTCCTATTAATTGTATTTCATATTAGCACTAAGTTCAGCTGCATCTAAAAAAAAATCAAATAAGAGTGATTGAAGAAAAAGTTTGGTTTTTTCTCATTAAAGAAAAGTCAGATAGGTAAGCAGTTTAAGGCTGTTTTGGTGGCGCTGTGGTCACCAAGAAACACCTAGAGTTGTTTTTCTGCAGTAATTATCAAATCCTCCTGGACAAGAATGAAGAATTGCCCTGCAACTGAGTGAGTTCCTTGGTAGGCCAATCTGATAGCCCAGGCTCTACTTTCTGAAGTTGCCCTCTGTCTGTTGTCCTTCACGAGCCCAGGTGCCGTTCTTAGGGCAGTTCTCCCTAGTGCATGGTTCTCCATAGTCACATGTGAGTTCGGTTTGGAGATTATATCCACACCTTTCACAACCCATTTTCTGCTGATATTAGTTTAGCGACCCTTGGGTTGCTGTAAGGGTTGAGTAATCACTGGCTGATGTCAGCTGCCATCAAAATCAGCAAAACAATGCTCTCTAAACTTAGTAGGCTTTTGGTCTATTTGCTTTAATTGAATGCCATGTGAAAGTAACCACAGTCAAAGAATACATTTACATACTTTGATCTATGCTGTGGCCAGTCCCTTCCTCTTAATTTATTGGCCACTTCCTTAAAATCATTTGAAACCATGAGTTTGGGAGGAAAGGCAAGACCTAAATCCTGTCTTTGCTGGTAGGCTCATTGTCTTTGTAAGTGGAGCATCAATTTTATTTTCTGCTAAAGCTGCAGTTTTATCACCATTTCAATTTGGGGGACAGGATACTTATGCTTTTTTTTTTAGTCCTGCAAGTTTTAAATTATAGGACTTACAATTAACTACATATAGTAGCTGCAGGCAGAGCATGCCTCCCTTACAAATTGGTACTTTTCCTTCCACTTCTTCTTGCAGTCTGGCTACTTCTAGTCTGAGTTTATCTCTTGCTGGTAAGTGTTAAAAGTGGCAAGAAGGTTTCATGTCATACCAACCTTATGATTTTTTTCTCAGTTTTTTATACCTTCCTCAATGTTCTCCAATTTTTCAGCTTTAGTGAGCACATGATTTTCTTTTCAAGGTTACATTTGTCCAAATATCTTACCATGAATAACAAGACTCATTAGCTTTCCAGCCTCCAATATCTGAGTCATTGGTATATTCTGCCCATCAATTCTGTTTAATCACATTCAAAATCTAGGTTTCATAACTAGAGTACCTCACTTATGGTAATACATTCTGAATTATTTAGGATTCTTTTCAGCTGCATATAGTAGAAATCCCAAATAGGATAAGTTGGCAACTTAAGGTGGGCCCCTTTCTCTACAGAACTATATTTTTGTTTGCTATTTGTCATGCGTTTCCTTTGCTTTCTTTTCTAAACTTTTTTGTTATATTTATGTAGCTTTTGGAAGCTTTTTCACTTATTTTGCGGCCCAGATTTTAGCTCTCTCCTTGTTTTGCTAGAAATAGGGTTTGTAATTTTGTTCCTTGCCTTACTTGATACTTTCAGAAGATTTCCAGGAAAAAAATAGAGGAATACTGTCTCTATGCCTGCAAAATTCAAATCGCAAATTCCATAATCTATTTGAATTCTTAGACTTTTATAGAGCACAAGTCTTTATGGCTGCAAAGGGCCAGAAAAACTCAATAAAGCAGGAAGACTAGAATGATAAAACAGTTTCTCTCTGATGTGCAGTTTAGACAAATCAGACAGAAAGAAGTCTAAGAAATTGTACTCTTTAAATGCTGTTTCACACGTTGTTTATGTGGTAAATTCCTCATTTTTTTTTTTTTTGTCAAAACTCAGGTCAGATTTATAATATTCTCTAGAGTTTTCCTACTAAGACTCAAACAGAACTGATGACTTCTTCATTTTTCAGTTTTTTTATCCAACATATATTTCTAATTTTGGACTCATGATTATTTAAACATGTGTGTCTTCTACTAAACTGTGAGTTCTTAGGGGAGAGAGCAATCAATGAGAAATTGAGCAGCCTTGAAAAGAAGTAGCCTTCTCCCAGGTACACAAGGTTGGGAAATATATTACAGTTAGAAGGAAAAGTTTCGGCAGAGGTACAGAAGCATGAAAAAGCATAGTATGCCCAGGCATCTTTAAGCTGGGGCGTCAGGTATGATTGATAGAGTAATAGATAACTAAGTCTTCTAAGGTAACATCATGATAGAGTAATAGATAACTAAGTCTTCTAAGGTAACATCATAGATCATTTTAAAGTATGTCAAGAAATTAGCATTTATCATCTTTCCTTAATTTTAATAGATAGGTAATATTGGGAAATTTACCAAAGCTCTCTGTGCTGCAATTTCCTCAAAAGAAAAATGATGGTAATAATAATACCTACCTCACAGGAATTACACAGCAAGTGATCAATACATGTTAGCTACTATGGTTATGATTGTTATTAGCGGTATTAGTATTATCTATCTTCACTGATAGACTGAACTCTGTGACAGACTTTTTAGCCCATCCAAATGCCTAAAACATTGTAGGTAATTAATAACATTTGTTTAAAGGATAAATTATTGTATAAATAATAAAGAAACATTGAACTATCTTGAAGACAAAGATATCATGTGAAAATATTTGAAATTTAATAATATATTTGTGGTCTTGGCATAGACGTATTGGAAAGAGGACTTAGAAACAAGTAGACCACAAGGACACTATTGCAAAGGTTTACATGACATGTGATAACAAATTACATTAAAGCAATAGCAATAAATATGGACAAACAGTGGTGGTTTTCCACATGTGCAGTCATTGTGAGGGTCAAGATTCTAGTCTGGAATATAGTGCCTGGCTTTAAATCCTGGCCTTTCACTAACTCGGGTGTGACCTTACCAAATTACTACATTTCTCTGTGTTTCAATTTCCTTGTCTGTAAAATTGGAATGATATTAATAATTATCCCTTTAAGTATCTGTATGAATTAAATAATGTTTGTGGAACACCTAGCAAAATGCCCTGTATACAATAGGTGCACACTTAATGTTCACTACTATCGTTATTATTACCATTATTCCTCGTGAGATAAAGGAGTGGTTCAATTTTAGGTGATTCTAATTTGATCTGAATCTCACTAAGTGCATAAAGAATACAGTGGTCTTATCAGTACATTAGTTCATTCAGTCCTGAACACCTTAAGTTCCAGTTGAACAAGTAAATATGTTTATGAATATAAATGTAAAGGGAAATGTATAGATGAAAACATACTTATTGGCAGTTAAGAGAAGATGTCCATTGAGAGGATGAGAAAGTGGAGGATAGAACTTCTTTGGTCAGAGAATACATGATAAAGTACTGTTGGGCAGGAAGGAGGAGTAAAGGGGAGAAAGAAGCGTCTCATGTATCAAGTGTAACAGTTATCAAAGGGAAGAAGGGGTCTGATGTTCATTTTGAAATGGGAAGTACATCGAAAAACTTCATGTAGAACCATTTGAAAAGGTTGGGGCAGACTGCAGATTGCAGTGGGCGGAGGATTGAGTATAGGGCTAAAAGAGAGAGTGGATATATGTTACTGTGGTCTCCAATGTTAGGAATAACGTAAGCAAAATACTGAAAGGAAAGAATTATCATGCCTCCAGGCATGGTTGGTCCCAGGAGGCAAAGTTCCAGAATTTTTCCAGATGAATTGGTCCAATGAGGAATGGGGAGACCTAGAAATTGCTATGCCCAACTCCAGGCAGAAAAGCCAAGAGGGGGGAGGCCCCATGGCCGAGTGGTTAAGTGCACATGCTCCGTTTCAGCAGCCCAGGGTTTCAACAGTTCAGATCCTAGACTCAGACATGGCACCACTCATCAGACCATGCTGAGGTGGCATCCCACAAGGCACAACCAGAAGGACCTCCAGCTAGAATATACAGCTATGAACTGGGGGGCCTTGGGGAGAAGAACAAGGGAAAGAAGTGAAGATTGGCAACAGATGTTACCTCAGGTATCAATCTTTAAAAAAAAAAAAAAGGAAAGCCAAAAGGAATGAGAGTGGAAAATCACTAAACACTCTGGTCTCCCTTTCTCACTCTTCACTCCCTTCCTCACCTGAAGGAAAATCTGAGTATCATGTTATCTTTCACTGAAATATTATTATTTTTCAGCCCACAGGGAACCCAGACTGGTTGGAGGGGACATTCCCTGCTCTGGTCGTGTTGAAGTGAAACATGGCGACACATGGGGCTCCGTCTGTGACTCTGACTTCTCCCTGGAAGCTGCCCGTGTGCTGTGCAGGGAATTACAGTGTGGCACAGTCGTCTCTATCCTAGGGGGAGCTCACTTTGGAGAAGGAACTGGGCAGATCTGGACTGAAGAATTCCAGTGTGAGGGGCACGAGTCCCATCTTTCACTCTGCCCAGTAGCACCCCACCCCGACGGGACCTGTAGCCACAGCAGAGACGTTGGAGTAGTCTGCTCAAGTGAGATGCAAAGAACATGTTCAATTTGTTCTCATACTGTGAAAAGGGTAGGGATAGGTAGTCACAGACATCTTTTGTAAAGCCCTGTCTCCTTCCAGGATACACAGAAATCCGCTTGGTGAATGGCAAGTCTGCATGTGAGGGAAGAGTGGAGCTCAAGATTCTTGGGACCTGGGGATCCCTCTGCAACTCTCACTGGGACATGGAAGATGCTCATGTTTTTTGCCAGCAGCTTAAATGTGGAGTTGCCCTTTCTACCCAAGGAGGAGCACATTTTGGGAAAGGAAGTGGTCAGGTCTGGAGGCACATGTTTCACTGCACTGGGACTGAGCAGCACGTGGGAGATTGTCCTGTAACCGCTCTGGGTGCATCGCTATGTTCTGCAGGGCAAGTGGCCTCTGTAATCTGCTCAGGTAAGAGGATAAATGGCACTCGTGGTGGTGTGCCTTAAGAGTAGCTGTACCTTTAGAGATGAAGATAGAAAGTAAAAGGGAATGATCCATTTTGTGGGATCACAAGAAGTGTGCCAGAATGTTAACCTCATTTGTCTTTTTAGAGAGAAAGTAAACTTAATTTGCATGGACCTTGTAGTTATCCAGTGCTTAAGACGTGCCAGCTCTTCTCAAAGAACTGCTTCGTTCCCAGCCTGCTTGACCCATTCACCTTCCTCTCTCTAAAACTATGTTTGCCCTCAGCTCACCTAACATTCCATCTTGACTCCCTTCCTCACTCTAACTTTTTGTATCTTGTATGACTGAGCAACTTGATATTTGCAGGAAACCAAAGTCACACACTATCTCCGTGCAATTCATCATCTTCAGACCCAACAAGCTCTACTACTTCAGAAGAAAGTGCTGTTGCCTGCGTAGGTAAGAATCAGTGACCAATCTGTGAAAATGATCTAGATCCTTAGGAATGCATTTTATTCATATTCTATTCTCTCTTTCCAGAGAGTGGTCAAGTTCGTCTGGTAAATGGAAGTGGTCGCTGTGCTGGGAGAATAGAGATCTATCATGAGGGCTCTTGGGGCACCATCTGTGATGACAGCTGGGACCTGAGGGATGCCCATGTGGTGTGCAGACAGCTGGGCTGTGGAGTGGCCATTAACGCCACTGGTTCTGCTCATTTTGGGGAAGGAACAGGGCCCATCTGGCTGGACGAGATGAACTGTAATGGAAAAGAATCTCGTATTTCACAATGCCATTCACATGGCTGGGGGCGGCAAAATTGTAGGCATAAGGAGGATGCAGGCGTTATCTGCTCAGGTAAGTTTTGCCCACAACCTGTGGTCACAATTACTTAAGAAAGGAGTGAGGCAGGGGACAGGATAGCGAGGGATGTTAATCTCAGAGAATTCCCTGAAAAGCAGACACAGAGGAATGTACTGTAAGTCAAGATCCCATAAGTGTTGATTTGATGGATTACTGCTACCTCGTTGGCAAAGTAGCATAATATCAGAAGAGAAAAATTCAGAAATGAGCTAGCATATCATGAAAATAACAATACTAATAAGTTCTTTTATAAATATATATGGAGCTGGATATTGGGTAAGGATTCAGCGCACTACTGTATTAATAAAGAGGTAGATTAAAAGAGACACGAAGAAATATATTTGGTGCTACATTATACAGAGAAAAATATAATTACCATGCCTAAGTAATTTTTCATGACAGACAAATGAGACTGACTTCTCGTAGGAACAAAAGTTACCATAAGAGGCCACTGCTTTTGTTTTGTATTCATGGGAAACTTTAGAAAGTATTCTGAAATAGAAAAATGGACTCAGTCGTTATATGTTAGGGAAAACAGTACCGTGACTCAGTAAACTTAGGGAAGTGAAAAATTCTATATGCTAGAAGTGATTCTGATATTCATATTTAATGACATAAATCTAGTAGAGGACACATATGGAAAAATTGGGAAGTGTCAGAAAGGGAAATATTTTATTTTAAAGTAATGTACACAAAACATTGGTTTAGTGTCGCAGTACCTCACAAATTTTAACTATCAAAGACAACTGCAAAACTAATGAATGGAATAAGTTTCTTGAAGCTAAAATTGCAGTAGTTTATGGGAAAAAATCCAAATTATGTAACTGATGAAAGGCTCTGAGCCTTTGACTGAGATTTAGAAGTCAACTTTGAATCATTGGTGGCATTCTAAAGAGGTCCCTAAGTCCAAAACCCAAGACTAAAAAACCATAAAAATATTTATAGGACAAATACTATATTTTGCTAAAATCTACTAAATCATCCAGAAGTTACTGAAGAATTACCAGTAATTGACATATTGTACCTATTTTTAAAGAATTTTCACCTCAGAATTAAGAGAGAGAGTCCTCTGAATCATCAGAGAAGTTATGAAACTACTAACTCTGTATTCCACCCTAGAGTTCATGTCTCTGAGACTGATCAGTGAAACCAGCAGAGAGACCTGTGCAGGGCGTCTGGAAGTTTTTTACAATGGAGCTTGGGGCACCGTTGGCAAGAGTAACATGTCCGAAACCACTGTGGGAGTGGTATGCAGGCAGCTGGGCTGTGCAGACAAGGGAAACATCAGCCCTGCATCTTTATACAAGACAATGTCCAGATACATGTGGGTGGACAATGTTCAGTGTCCAAAAGGACCTGATACGTTATGGCAGTGCCCATCGTCTCCATGGAAACAAAGACTGGCCAGCCCCTCAGAGGAGACCTGGATCACATGTACCAGTGAGTATCCATTGACCTATATGAAAATTCCATTCTGTAATTCTGCTATCATCTTCTGACTTCATTAAGTAGGAATGAATAACCTCTGGTTAATACTTATTGCACCTGAATGGTGTAATTGATTTTATTTAATTTAGCCAGTGTGCATTCAGGATTAGTGATCATTTTTCTCAAGAGTATTATCCTCGCCATGGTCTTCTTGAAAGTTTTATTCATTTGCTTTCTCTGTGAATAAATGAGAAGCAAAGAATACATGATTCAGTATTTGACTATTGAATGGTCTACTTTACCTTTTCCATTTTTCTTTCAAGTATTGTCTTGCTACACTAATATGAGGAGATAAGCAGTCAGAAAAATTAATCCTAAGTATTTCCCCATTCTCCATCTTCTTAAAATGAAAGAAGATTTCCGCGTACCTGACAACCTCCCAAGCTCTTTTCTATTTGAGAGAACTGACCATTATGCAATGTTAACTTTATTCATTCGATGTTTCCCGACTAACACTAATGTTCTTACGTAGAGGATGAAATATACCCCATTTGCTGAAAAGACATGCACTTTCATAAAAGATGAATTTTGTTAAAATATATTTTTAAATGTAAATTAAATAAGCAAATTTTAAAATAGAGATTTAAAAAAGAGTTTCAAATCTCTTTTTCCCTGTGACCTCTTAGAAGCTTTATCTTCTCAGAAATTACCTAGCTGTCTCTGATTTTTCAGACAAGATAAGACTTCAAGAAGGAAACACTACTTGTTCTGGACGTGTGGAGATCTGGTATGGAGGTTCCTGGGGAACAGTGTGTGATGACTCCTGGGACCTTAAAGATGCTCAGGTGGTGTGTCGACAGCTGGGATGTGGCCCAGCTTTGGAGGCACTAAAGGAGGCGGCATTTGGTCAAGGGACTGGGCCCATATGGCTCAATGAAGTGAATTGCAAAGGGAATGAGTCTTCTTTGTGGGATTGTCCTGCCAGATCCTGGGGGCACAGTGACTGTGGGCACAAGGAAGATGCCGCTGTGAGGTGCTCAGGTGAGTTCCAGGAAGCTGGCTTAAGCTTGGAATCTCTGGCTGCAAAGAGAGTGTGGGCAGTGAAGTGCCTTGCGTAAAGACTGGACATATCAACACAGGGATCTGGTGGGGAAAGAATCACGATGTTTCAATCTGATGGAATGATGAAAACATTTGTTGCTATACACTGGCCTTCACCAAGGAAAAGAGTATAACTTATATGCATCCCTGTGCAGAGGGAAGAAAGACTGGAGGACTAGTTGTAGGTCAGAAGGAATAGTTTACTTGGTTGAGAGGCTTGAAACCCTCAGACAGAAAATAGAAATATTTGTTCTATATATTACTCCCAAAATTGAGTCTCCTTCTCTTTTCTCCTACAGAACTTGTCAAAGAATCATCAAATGCCACAGGTATATCATGGGGTTTACAAGTATGGGGCCAATTGTATGCATTATTTAGAATGCCTCTCATTTAGAGACTTTGGGTCAGAAGAAGTTCTGAGGATTTGAAATTTACTTCAGTAATTTTGTATCTGACCTAAGAGAGGGATAGTAACTAGGGACCTAGGTCTTTTGGCTAAGACATTATCATCTCTTGTGACATTTACTTGTTCTCAGGTCATTCATTCCTTGTTGTATTGGGGATCGTTGGTGTCATTCTGTTGGCCTTTCTCATTGCACTCTTCTTGTGGACTCAGAAGCGAAGACAGAGACAGCTGCTTACAGGTCTGAGCCAATTTATGGTCTCTCTAATGTTTCCATGGAATAAGAACCTTCTTGGGATAAAAAAACAAAGATGAAAAGTATTAGACTCAAGTATCAAATGGCCAGAAGGGTGGAGCCTAGAAGAAGTTTAAGCAGTTCTCAGAAAAGAAGAAACAAAATTTCAGAGGAGAAAATGGGCCTTTGTTGTATTGATGATGATTCCTATTCTCTATCTACATGTTTAATAGTGATGTCATAGAACTGATAGTTTAGAATGAATATGCATATATGATTTAGGATGAATCCTTTATTGCCCAAACATTATTTGCTCTTCCTATATAGTTATTACTAATTTTGCTGTTTTGTCAAGAAGTATGCTAAGCTCTGAAAATGCAGACATGACTAATCAAGTGTTTCTGTCTTCTTGGAATTTCAAGTCTAGCAGAAGAGATATACAAATAAACAAATAAACTGCAATGTAGTATTATACATTAACATGCATAAGGAACAAAAGTGTCACAGAGGAGAGAGTAACTAACTAAAAGTGTAGGGGAGTATCAGAGGCTTCTTGGAAGCTTTTGAGACAAATTTTGAAGAGAAGCCTCAAAGAACTGAGTAAGGTGCATTATAGGGAAAGAGAAAAATATGTACGAGTGTAGAGAAGCTTAAAGAATGGCACATTTGTCCTTTTAGGGGAAATTAAAAGTTGATTTCAAGGAGAGAATCTACTGATAAGGCTGCAGAAGAGACAAGGAACAAATTATAAAGTTCTATATTCTGGTCAGAAGATTAATAGTCATTAAAGAGTATTATGTGGGGAAGAGCAATAGTCAAGCTGTCTTTTAGAAAGTTCTGTTAGACAACAGGATGTATGAAGGGTCAAAGGATGATCTCATTATTGATGAGATAGCATTTTGAAATAGTTGAGATGAAAGATGAAAAGGACTTTATAGTGAGAATGAAGGGGAGAGGATAGATTTTAGAGAAATTTGAGGAAAAGCTCCAATGAATTAGGGAAGACTGCTGGCTGCCTTGGGGGAAGAAACTGGGTTATATGATGGCAATAGGGGAGGTTTAGCCTCATCCTATTGCATTTGTGTATGTAGTATTACAAGGGAAAAGCTTGGTAGTAGAATGAGATGGAGACATGGATAAAGGTTAGGTATCTTTGCACTGCTTGGAAAAAACCCACATAGGGAGGCAAAGTTTTATTATGATCTGCTGATCCCTAACCTAGGACCTCTGTTATCAGTGTCCTCGAGAGGAGAGAATTCTGTCCACCAAATTCAATACCGGGAGATGAATTCTTGCTTGAAGGCAGATGATCTGGACGTGCTGAATTCCTCAGGTCTGTGAGTTCTTTGAGGGTCTATAGCCCTAAACTAAACTAAAAATTATTTTTAGAAAAGACGAAAGTTTCAATCATGAGGAGACCTCTGGCTAAGAGGTCTATGATTACTTCTGACTGAGGTACAAAGAATCATGTAGCACCTCATTTTTTCAAAAGAGAAATTAATCTTCTAAAAGGTAGTTTAATTTTTCATATCTTTTCCACAGTTTCTTCCATTTCCACTTCCTGCTACTTTCCTTTCTCTAATTTGGCATTTATTATATTTTTCTAAAAATCTAAAAACTTAAGTTTTCTATATCATTATCCCAACAGAAGCAATAACTATTCACAGGACATGCTTCTTTCTTTGTCCTTTGACTTCTGTTAACACCAATGCCTCTCAGCAGTATAACTCTGCAGGGTTGGAAGAAATATCACAATATCCACATACTCTATGAAAGTTAGATGCCTTCTCAATATTCCTTACCTTCTGAGAGGAGACTGCCTCACTTCTGCAATCCAAGGGATTTGCTGTTTGCTGCAACTATGTCAGAAAACATATTTAAAGCATAGGAAGGACTCTCTATGCCCCTTAAATCACATTTGTTTGTCTTCCCAATGTGGACAGTAACTTTAGATATTCAAAGAGCTTCGAAGACACTTGAGGGAAGTTCTGATTTATTTCCCAGAAATTATTTTCTTCCTTTCAAAAAATTCCAATGAGTCAGATGGTTTTAGTGCTGCTGGACTAATTTCTGTATCTTAATCTTTTCCTATTTCTGCATGAAAAAGAGGACCGTTCTGAGGTACACTGAAAAGGAGAATGGGAATCTATAACCCAGTGAGGTGAGTGAGGAGAATTTATTCATTATTGTTCACAACAGGTACATTTCTTTTTAAAACGGAGAACTCTCCAGTATTAGAAAGAAAGAATGTGTATACACATATATTTACATATATATGTATATATGTTGATGAATATGTATATGTATCCATATTTAGAATATGTAACAGCTTTTTATAAATTTGACTCTTGTACATTTCTCAGTTGCATATATATTCTAAGCAATAACAATGGTTTATTACGGAGCTAAGGAGAAACTGGGTAATGTTCTTACCTGCTATATTTCATGTTCATATTTTATTTTGGGGACTGTTGGGGAGGTGGTGGGCTTTGGAAGATTAAGTTGGGGCAAGATAGAATCAAATTTTATAATTTTCCTTCATGAGGAAAGTATAACAAAAGAAGAAAAAGTAAACAAAGCAAAAAATTTAAGTCATACATCAAAAAGAAAAGATGGCTAAATGAGTTAGTGGAGACATTTCTTATTTTTTAAAAAAAACAATTTGGAGAGGACTATACACTTAGAAATGATATGTGGCAAAAGTATGTTCTTTTTTAGAAATATTATATATGACATAAGAGGAATACAAATTGAGACAAAGGATAAAAGTTGGAACTCTTAGAAGAATATAAATATAAAGTGTTATTATATATATACACATATAGAGAGGGAGTTCTTATAAATTGTATATAACATGAAAAGGGTTGATATTTATATGTAAATTATATATATTTTATCAATTGTTAAAACAAAAAGAGCATCTAGTGGATAATTGGGCAAAGCTGTGAAAAGACAATTCACACAAAATGAATTTCAGATGACAAATACAGTCATGTGCTGCATGACGATGTTTCAGTCAACAGTGGACTGCATATATGACAGTGGTCTCACAAGATTAGTACCAAATAGCCCAGGTGTCTTGTAGGCTGTACCATCTAGGTTTGTGTAAGTACCCGCTATGATGTTTGCACAACAACAAAATTGCCTAAAGATACATTTCTCAGAACGTGTCCCCTTCGTTAAGCAAGACATGACTGTAGACATTTAAAAAGTGCTCGAATTCACTAGTATGTCTGGCAGTTCAAATTATGATTAACAATATTATATTGCTATATATAAATCAGACTAAGAAAAATTAAAAACAGCATCAATATTTATTGCTGGTGGGAATACAGAGAAAAAAGTAATTTCAAACATTGCTATTGGAAACGAGAGATATGGTAGCCTTTGGAGAAAGCAATCTGGAAACTTCTATTAAAATTTTTGGAAAATGCTTCACAGATCCTTTGACTCAACAATTCCACCTCTGAGAATTTCTTCCATACAGATGAAGCCACTACTGTGTAAGAACGTATATATATGAGGGCTCCTTCTTGCAGCATTGTTAGTAGTGGCAAAAAGCTGGAAACGAAGCGAATGCCAATCAGTGGAGTAGTGGCTGGAAAAATTATGATGCAGCCAAGTAAAAAGAAAAATCATCCACAAAAATGCTAGGATGTCATTTATGTGCTCATGTTATTGAATATAACTAAATATAACTTTTACATCTGTAAAATTATACATGTGTATATGTATAAAGAAACATTCAAAAATTCTAACAGCATTGTAAACTGAGGAAGACTGAATGTCTTTTGATTTATAATCTCAAACAAATGAATATTATTCTGATGTAGTAAATAATGATTAAACTATTTTTTTTCCTTAAAAAGTGCTTACTGCTGAATCACTGCTTTAGAATCACATGGAGGTGGTTTTACAAATGGCGTTTCTGGGTACCACTGTAGTTCTATGGAATAGAAAGAAACCTTATGCACACTGAAGTTGGAAAATCATTTCATATAAGTTTTCAATTCAGGAAAGGAGTATGCTTTTTAAGTATATGTGAGTTTGAGTGTGTGTGAGATAATGTAATGTAATATGTTATATTATATTCTAACGTAATTCTTCTATGTGTGTGGGTGAAGAGAAAAATAACTTTTTTCCCTCTATTTATGGCTTTAGTTCGGCCTGTACGATACCATGATGAAGAACTGGACTATTGAATGGAGCACGAATCCACCTTGTTCACTGAAGACTACAGTACAGTCCGTTTTCCTCCAGTATTCCAAAGACCGCTGCTGAATTTATAAAAATTAAACAGTGAATGTGACTACCAAGAGTTGTATATAAGATTTTCAAGGGGATTAAATAAAAAGCAATATTGCTAATTTGTATTTGCTTTAACTTCTTGTTCTTGCTTTTATGAATTTCTGAATGGGCTTTCTGACTTTTTTAGGAGTTTCCTAAATATAATATGATGTCTTTTCATTTGACAATGTTTTCATTTGCTTATAATATATATTTTTCTAGTTTGGTTTTAATAATAATTTTCTTCTTATTAGCAAATAAAAACAAATTTATTTTTCCTTTAGTTGTTTTAAGAAAGGGAAAGTTAATGGTTATTGAGGGGTTTGTTGATAATATATGGTTATCCCTAAGAGGCCTAACTCTCTTTGGTTCTTTAACCAAAAGTTATCTAATCATTTATTCTTTCATTCAACAAAATTTATTGAGCACCTGTTTTTTGTCAGGTATTGTTCATTAAATCCCCAATTATATGCCATGCATCCAATTACATCAGGTACTATATATGTGTGTAAATACATATATGTGTGTGTGTGTATATATATATCTCTCTCCAATTATAGTATACACACCTAGGAACCCCACCTATATGATAATTAACATAAATCTTTTTTTTTTTGAGGAAGTTTAGTCCTGAGCTAACTACTGCCAGTCCTCCTCTTTTTGCTGAGGAAGCCTGGCCCTGAGTTAACATCTGTGCCCATCTTCCTCCACTTTATATGTGGGATGCCTACCACAGCATGGCGTGCCAAGCAGTACCATGTCTGCATCTGGGATCTGAACCCACGAACCCCGGGCTGCCGAGAAGCAGAACGTGCGAACTTAACCACTATGCCACCGGGCCGGCCCCAAACATAAATTTTTATGTACATATTTTAAAATAATATGAAATAGAGTCTTTACCTATATTTAGATTTATTTTACCAAAATTGTGTATCAGACATCAATTGTTAAAATACCTCCTAATTAATGGACATTAATTAGTAGGTGGTAAATGAAAATTGTGATGGTATTTCAGAATTTCCACCACTGTTTTAGAGAGTATTAGTAGTAATGCTCCCCTCTCCTTTTATTGCTCAACATGTCCCCTGACTGGTAAAACTCTACTCCGTGTAATAGTAGTTAACATGTTGTATTTACTGTGCACCAGAGAATGCTTTAAATGTTTTACATGAGTTAACAGCTTAATCCTCACAATAACCTGATAAGGGACATACTTTTTTATACTCACTTTAGATTTGGGAAAACTGAAGGACAGAGAGGTTAAATGACTTGCCTAGAGACATGCAACTAGTAAGTGACAGAGCTGAAATTTGAAGCAAGGGACTGGCTCTACAGGCCATGTTCTCAACCATCATATTATATAAATATTGCCTTTCAAAATGAAATACAGTTTATATGAGGCCAAAACATTTCCAACTTTCATTGTCTTATACCCACTTACGTGTAATTTATGACACTGTTACCGTTTGTAGAGAACTGATTTACTTTGATGAAACAAGGGCAAAAATGGCGTATGAGCTACCTCAACAGAGAAAAGGATCAAATCTATATTAGCAAACCGTCCTCTCAATCTTTGCCTGAGTCCATCTGCTCCAAATCTATCTCTGTCTAGCATCACAAATTTTCTCATCTTTCATGTCTATGTCACTTGGCCACTTAAATCACCTAGTTAAAAATGTTTTTTGGAAGAGGATGTATTTTAAAAATGGGAATATTTACCTTTCCCTTCTTAACTCTTGGATTACTTTTCTTTCAGTGACTCTTTTACAGAATTCTTTCCTCTGTCAACCAATAAAAAGCCCAATACAGTCATTTATTATTAGTGTCTCTTTCTCTCAATATCTCTCATTCTCTCTCTCTCTCTCTCTTTCTCTCTCTCATAAGTTGCCATTTAACAGTCCTAACAATTCTTATTAATTTATTTCTAAATTGTTTGTGTTTTTTTGTCATTGTAAATATCTTTTTTTTCTTCTGGGTTTTAACTGGGTTACGGCTAACATAATCTACATTTCTGATTCTCTTGAAAATTCAGGAGATCTGGAAAGATTGGGCCATCATTCCAGCATGACAGCAGTGAGCTGGGGTTAAGTAGCCCCTTCCTTCTATCAATAGGACATGTGCTTGTCATTTTACACATCCACACTCAGCCCACTTCATGCATTTACATTACCTTCCTGGCCTCTATAGGCAAATGCACTTATTTAAGGGTGGGTGAATTGTAATTACAGATGTTGACATTACCTGGATGAAACAGTACTATGCATTCTACTTGGTGCTGCTATTGACTCTATGGCCTCACCAACTCAGTCCATAAATCTGACCTCACCTGCCTGACTTATAGAACTTCCCAGGTCCTCCTAGCTCTGTATGCTCTTCTGTGGTCTACCTTCGGTCTCTAATCAGAAGCAATTGCCATGTCCTCTCACCTAAACACCCCCTCCACAGTCCTCCCCTTCCTGCTGCTTTTCCTACTACAAGCATGGTACCATTGTTTAACTGACAAACTGAAAGCCCAAGGGTCTGTAAATACTCCTATCATCCGCAGCTTTATTTGCATATCTGTTCTACTTTCCTCTAAAGGTCTGCCAGTTAGGAGGAAAAGTTCTAAAATGAAAAAAAAAATTTATATCTCTGGTCTTATAATTTCTCATTTCTTCCTCGCCATGATGTAGCTTATCCCAAACTTCTGCAACACCATCTATAGTGATGCCAAATAAATTATAAGAAAGGAAAAAATACCTTCTTATCTACCCTAAATAATTCTTGACTTATATTGTGACCACACTGGACTATAAAAACTTCAGATAAAGATTTTTAAAGAAGGATTATATTATGGCTTAAGAAACTTTTGTTATACATATTTCTGTGATTCGCGATAATATCATAAATCCTCTCTATAGACCACGTTCACATTCACAAGCATAGGAGAGCTTGCTCATTTGCCTGTTTTCAGCATATTTCCTCAAACATTTTATAAGCATATCTTTCACAAAGATATATTTCTCATTTCTCTTTTTAACTTTTTTAATTGTGTTCATAATAGTTTACGTCATGAAATTTCAGTTGTACATTATTTCTTGTCTGTCACTACATAAGTGCTCCCCTTCACCCCCTGTGCCCACCCTCCCACCCCCCTTCCCCTGGTAACCACTAAACTGTTTTCTTTGTCCATGTATTTGTTTATATTTCACATATGAGTGAAATCATATTATGTTTGTCTTTCTCAGTCTGGCTTATTTAATTTAACATAATTCCCTCTGGTCCAACCATGTTGCTACAAATGGGATGATCTTGTCTTCTTCTATGGCTGAGTAGTATTCCATTGTGTATATACACCACATCTTCTTTATCCAATCATCGGTTGATGGGCACTTGGATTGTTTCCATGTCTTGGCTAGTGTGAATAGTGCTACAATGAACATAGCGGTACATATGTTACTTTGAATTGTCGATTTCTAGTTGTTTGGGTAGATACCCAGTAGTAGGATAACTGGGTCATATGGTATTTCTATTTTTAGTCTTTTGAGGAATCACCATACTGTTTTCCATAGTGGCTTCACCAATTTGCATTCCCACCAGCCTTTTCTCCACACCCTCTCCAACATTTGCTATTTTTAGTCTTCGTGATTATAACCATTACAGGTGTAAGGTGGTATCTTAGTGTAGTTTTGATTTGCATTTCCCTGATGATTAGTGATGTTGAACATCTTTTCATGTGTTTATTGGCCATCTATATATCTTCTTTGGAACAATGTCTGTTCATATCCTCTGCCCATTTTTCGATCAGCCTGTTTGCTTTTTCGCTGTTCAGTTGTGTGAGTTCCTTATGTGTTGTGGAGATTAACCCCTTGTCAGATATATGATTTGCAAATATTTTCTCCCAGTTGGTGGGTTGTCTTTTTGTTTTGATCCTAGTTTTCTTTGTCTTGCAGAAGCTCTTTAGTGTGGTGAACTCCCACTTGTTTATTTCTTCTTTTGTTTCCCTTGTCTGAGAAGATATGGTATTCAAAAAGATCCTTTTAAGTTCGATGTCAAGGAGTGTACTACCTATATTATCTTCCAGGAGTTTTATGGTTTCAGGACTTATCTTAAAGTCTTTGATCCATTTTGAGTTTATTTTTGTGTATAGTGTAAGATAATGGTCTACTTTCATTCTTTTGCATGTGGCTGTCCAGTTTTCCCAACACCATTTATTGGAGAGACTATCTTTTCTCCACTGTGTGTTCTTGGCACCTTTGTTGAAGATTAGCTATCCATAGATGTTTTATTTCTGGGCTTTCAGTTCTGTTCCATTGATCTGTGTGCCTGTTTTTGTACCAGTACCATGCTGTTTTGATCACTATGGCTTTGTAGTACATTTTGAAGTCAGGGATTGTGATGCCTCCAGCTTTGTTCTTTTGCCTCAGGATTGCTTTAGCAATTCGGGGTCTTTGGTTGCCCCATACGAGTTTTAGGATTCTTTGTTCTATTTCCATGGAAAATGTCACTGGGATTCTGATAGGGATTGCATTGAATCTGTAGACTGCTTTGGGTAGTATGGACGTTTTAACTATATTTATTCTTCCAATCCATGTGCATGGAATCTCTTTCCATTTCTTTATGTCATCATCTATCTCTTTCAATAATATCTTATAATTTTCCTTGTATAAGTCCTTCGTCTCCTTGGTTAAATTTATTCCTAGATATTTTATTATTCTTGTTGCGATGGTAAATGGAATTGTATTCTTCAGTTTTCTTTCTGTAAGTTTGTTATTAGAGTACAGAAATGAAACTGATTTTTGTAAGTTGATCTTGTACCCTGCAACTTTACTGTAGCTGTTAATTATTTCTAATGGTTTTCCAATGGATTCTTTGGGATTTTATATATGTAAGATCATGTCATCTGCAAACAGTGAGAGTTTCAATTCTTCACTCCCTATTTGGATTCCTTTTATTTCTTTCTCTTGCCTGATTGCTCTGGCCAAAACCTCCAGTACTATGCTGAGCAAGAGAGGTGATAGAGGACATCCTTTTCTTGTTCCTGTTCTCAGAGGGATGGCGCTCAGTTTTCCCCAGTGAGTATGATGTTGGCTGTGGATTTGTCATATATGGCCTTTATTATGTTGAGGTAATTTCCTTCTATCCCCATTTTGTTGAGTTTTTTTTTTTTAATCATAAATGGCTGTTGGATCTTGTCAAATGCTTTCTCTGCATCTATTGACATGATCAAGTGGCTTTTCTTCCTCATTTTGTTAATCCAGTGTATCACCTTGATTGATTTGAGGATGTTGAACCATCCCTGTGTCCCTGGTATAAATCCAACTTGATCATGATGTATGATCTTTCTGATGTATTGCTGTATTCGGGTTGCCAATATTTTGTTGAGAATTTTTGCGTCTATGTTCATCAGTGATATTGGTCTGTAGTTTTCCTTTTTTGTGTCGTTCTTGTCAGGCTTTGGTATCAGAATGATGTTGGTCTCATAGAATGTGTTAGTAAGCATTCCATTTTCCCTATCTTTTGGAATAGTTTGAGAAGGATAGGTATTAAATCCTCTCTAAAAGTTTGGTAGAATTCTCCAGGGAAGCCATCTGGTCCTGGGCTTTTATTTTTGGGGATGATTTTGATTACTGTTTCAATCTCTTTACTTGTGATTGGTCTATTTGGGTTATCTATGTCTTCTTGATTCAGCTTTGGGAGGTTGTAAGAGTCTAAGAATTTAGCCATTTCCTCTAGATTGTCCATTTTGTTGTCATATATCTTTTTATACTATTCTCTTATAATCCACTGTATTTCTGTGGTATCTGTTGTTATTTCTCCTCTTTCATTTCTAATTTTATCTATCTCAGCTTTCTCTATTGTTTTCTTAGTAAGTCTGGTTAGGGGTTTGTCAGTTTTGTTTATCTTCTCAAAGAACCAGCTGTTTGTTTCATTGATCCTTTCTACTGCCTTTCTGTTTCAATAGCATTTATTTCTGCTCTAATTTTTATTATATCTCTCCATCTGCTAACTTTGGTTAGCAGTTAGGTGTAGTTTGAGATTAGTTATTTGAGGTTTTTCTTGTTTGTTAAGTTGAGCCTGTATTGCGATGAATGTCCCTCTTAATGTGGCTTTTGCTGCATCCCATATGAGTTGGTATGGTATGTTTTCATTTTCATTTGTCTCCAGATATTTTTAATTTCTTCAATGATCCATTGGTTGTTCAATAGCACGTTGTTTAGTCTCCACGTCTTTGTCTCTTCCTCAGCTTTTTTCTTGTGATTAATTTCTAGCTTCATAGCATTGTGATTGGAAAAGATGCTTGTTATTATTTCAATCTTCTTAAATTTATTGAGGCTTACCTTGTTTCCCAACATATGGTCTATCCTTGAGAATGTTCTGTGTGCACTTGAGAAGAAAGTGTATTCTGCTGTTTTTGGATGGAGTGTTCTATATATGTCTATTAAGTCCAGCTGGTCTAGTTTTTCATTTAATTCCACTGTTTCTTTGTTGATTTTCTGTCTGGATGATCTATCCATTGATGTGAGTGGAGTGTTGAGGTCCCCTAATATTATTGTGTTATTATTAATATCTTCTTTTAGGTTTGTTTATAGTTGCTTTATGTACTTTGGTGCTCCTGTGTGGGGTACATAGATATTTATAAGTGTTATATCTTCTTGGTGGAGTGTCCCTTTAATAATTATATACTGCCCCACTTTGTCTCTCTTTACCTCTCTTACCTTGAAGTCTACTTTGTCTGATATAAGTATTGAGATACCTGCTTTCTTTTGTTTGCCATTGACTTGGAGCATCACCTTCCATCCCTTCACTCTGAGCCCGTGTTTGTTGTTGGAGTTGAGATGTGTTTCCTGGAGACAGCATATTGTTGGCTCTCGTCCTTTAATCCACCTTGCCACTCTGTGCCGTTTCATTGGAGAACTCAATCCATTTACATTTAGGGTGATTATTGATATATGAGGGCTTAATGCTGCCATTTTATCTCTCATTTTCTGGTCCTCCATTTCCTTTGTTTCTCCTCCTGTGTATTTTGGTCTACCAATCGAGCTATGTAGTTGTTAATGTTGTATTTCTTTGTTTTCTCCTTATTTATTATTTGTGTTTCTGTTCTGCTTTTTTGTTTACTGGTTACCATGAGGTTTGTATTCAAAATCTCATAGATAAGATAGTCCAGGATAAGCCTATGACAGGGATGAATGAGTGCCCCACGAAAGAAGGCTGGCTTTCAGAATTGCAGCAGACTGGGGACCCTGAGGACTTGATTCCAAGATGGCGCCGTGAGTAGTCCTCTTTGTCTCTCGCCCTTCGAGTCTACAATTATTTGGACACTTATCGCTTGACAAAGGATATCCAGACAGCATCTCAGGACGTCTGAGACACCCACGCGACTATACATCGGAAGGCGGACGGACTTTCCTCCGGGAGGATGTGGAAATAGGTGAAAACTCTCCGACCCCGACGGGCAGCCTAGTACCCGCAAGCGGCTTTCTTCCAACAGACGCCCCCAGAGGATCCACACACATCTAGGGCAGGAGCGAGAACACAACAGAGGAGCGACGGTGGAAACAGGTGACCAGAACCCTACTTAAACCCCCTGCAATTACTCCTAAACGCAGAGGGAAACTTTGGAGTTGCACACCTGAGCCCGCGGGGAGAGTCTCTCCCCGCCATTGGCGGGGAGACCCAGCCTGGTGCTCGGGGCGCCCGGAGGGTCCCAGAGAGACGCCCGCCCCGGGGGACTAGGGATTGCCGGAGATCTCGGAGAGGACCGGGGCGGGGGAACTTTCAAAGGCGGGTCCGGCGACCCGGTGGGGAAGCGCCGGAGCTCCGCCAGGCAGCAGACAAAACTCTCTGTCTGCCGGTAGCAGAGGGGCCACGCTGAGCACTCAGGGCTCCCGGCAGAGGCCCGGACAGAAGCCCAGAGGGCGGGGCGACCCCCAGCTGCCGTTGCCCGCCCCGGGGGACTAGGGATTGCTGGAGATCTCGGAGAGGACCGGGGCGGGGGAACTTTCAAAGGCGGGTCCGGCGACCCGGAGGGGAAGCGCCGGAGCTCCCCCAGGCAGCAGACAAAACTCTCTGTCTGCCATTAGCAGAGGGGCCACGCCCAGCATTCAGGGCTCCCGGCAGAGGCCCAGAGGGCGGGGCGTCCCCCAGCTGCTGTTGCCCGCCCCGTGGGACTAGGGATTGCCGGAGATCTCGGAGAGGACCGGGGCGGGGGAACTTTCAAAGGCGGGTCCGGCGACCCGGAGGGGAAGCGCCGGAGCTCCCCCAGGCAGCAGACAAAACTCTCTGTCTGCCGGTAGCAGAGGGGCCACGCTGAGCATTCAGGGCTCCCGGCAGAGGCCCAGACAGAAGCCCAGAGGGCGGGGCGACCCCCAGCTGCCGTTGCCCACCCGGTGAGGCTAGGGATTGCCGGAGATCTCGGAGAGGACTGGGGCTGGAGAGAGTTCCAGAGACCCAGCTTAGTAGCCTAGGGGGAAACCCTACAGGCTCACAGAAGCCTTAGGGAAAGCCTCTGCACAGCACCAGTAGAAGGCACCCAGCCGCCAGCCACAAGGCTGGAAGACCCCAGGGCAAAAGCAGCATAGCTAGGTGTACTAACCACAGACTGTAGAAGATGCCAATAGCTCTCCTGCGACCCATAGAGGACAAGTGAGATTTGGTGGGTGCCGACAGCAACGGAGCGACAAATATAAGTGATCCCACCCCTGGCCGCTGGAAAAGCCCATAACACCGTTGCAGACCCCAAGGAGAGAGCGCATCTAGGTGGGCAACAACAGTAGGCCCCTGCAGCCTGAAGCCCCCCGTGACGGCCCCCACGGCAGAGGAGGGAATCCAAAGGGCCACTGTGGCTACGAAGAGGGGCCCAGGCCCAGTTAGCAACTACGGACAGGGTTCCTGGTTGGTGAAGTATAAACAGCTGCTCCCCCCACCGCAGCAGCTGAAACAAGTGAAAGGAGCAACTAAACTCTATCTCCATGCGGAGGCACAAATCAACATCATCAAGCAATATGAAAAAATACATTAAATCTCCAGAACAGAAAGAAAGTAACAAATACACAGAAAACAATCCCAAAGAAAATGAGATATATAACCTAAATGATGATGACTTCAAAACAGCCATCATCAAAATACTCACTGAGTTAAGAGAGAATTCTGACCGACAACTCAACGAGTTCAGGAGCTATGTCACAAAAGAGTTTGATACGATAAAGAAGAACCAAACAGAAATATTGGAAATGAAGAACACAATAGAGGAGATTAAGAAAAATCTAGATGCTCTGAACAGTAGGGCCGATAATATGGAGGAAAGAATTAGCAATTTGGAAGATGGCAATATAGAATTGTTGCAGGCAGAGGAGGAGAGAGAAGCAAGACTTAAAAGAAATGAAGAAACTCTCCGAGAATTATCAGACACAATTAGGAGATGCAACGTAAGGATTATAGGTATACCAGAGGGAGAAGAGAAGGAGAAAGGGGCAGAAAACCTATTCAAAGAAATAATGGCTGAGAACTTCCCAAATCTGGTGAGGGAGATGGATCTTCAGGTGACAGAAGCCAATAGATCTCCAAACTTTATCAATGCAAGAAGACCAACTCCACGGCATATAGTAGTGAAGCTAGCAAAAGTCAACGACAAGGAGAAAATATTAAGGACAGCCAGGCAAAAGAAACTAACCTACAAAGGAACCCCCATCAGGCTATCAGCAGATTTCTCAGCAGAAACTTTACAGGCTAGAAGAGAGTGGAATGATATATTCAAAAATCTGAAGGACAAAAACCTACAGCCGAGAATTCTCTACCCAGCGAAAATATCCTTCAAATACGATGGAGAAATAAAAACTTTCCCAGATAAACAAAAATTAAGGGAGTTCATTGCCACAAAACCTCCTCTTCAGGAAATCCTCAGGAAAACCCTCATTCCTGAAAAATCCAAAAAAGGAAAGGGGCTACAAAACCAAGAGCAGAGGAGATAAGTAGAAGGACAACAACAGAGAGTAGCAGCTCTACATCAGAACAGATTAAACCATGGGACGAGAAACAAAGGAAACTGAAGAAAACCGGAAAACAAGACACAAAATGGTAGTGGTAGGCCCCCACGTCTCAATAATCACTCTAAATGTAAACGGATTGAACTCCCCAATCAAAAGACACAGAGTGGCAGGATGGATCAAAGAACAAGATCCAACAATATGCTGCCTCCAGGAAACACACCTCAGCCCCAAAGACAAACACAGACTCAGAGTGAAGGGATGGAGAACAATACTCCAAGCTAATAATGAACAAAAGAAAGCAGGTGTCGCTATACTAATATCAGACAAGGTAGATTTCAAAGCAAAACAGATAAAGAAAGACAAAGAGGGACAGTATATAATGATAAAAGGGACTCTCCACCAAGAAGACATAACACTTATAAATATATACGCACCCAACACAGGAGCACCAAAATTTGTAAAGCAACTCTTAATAGAACTAAAAGAAGACATCAACAACAATACAATAATAGTAGGGGACCTCAACACACCATTAACACCAATGGACAGAACATCCAGACAGAAAATCAACAAGGAAATAATAGAATTAAATGAAAAATTAGACCAGATGGACTTAATAGATATATATAGAACACTTCATCCAAAAACAGCAGGTTACACATTCTTCTCAAGTGCACATGGAACATTCTCAAGGATTGACCATATTTTGGGAACCAAAGCAAACATCAATAAATACAAGAGAGTTGAAATAATATCAAGCATCTTTTCTGATCATAACGCTATTAAACTAGAAATCAACTACAAGAAAAAAGCAGAGAAAGGTGCAAAAATGTGGAGACTAAACAACACGCTTCTCAACAAACAATGGATCATTGAAGAAATTAAAGAAGAAATCAAATATTATCTGGAGACAAATGAAAATGAGAACACGACATACCAAATCATTTGGGATGCAGCAAAAGCAGTCCTAAGAGGGAAATTCATCGCAATACAGGCTCACCTCACTAAACAAGAAAAAGCTCACGTAAGCAACCTCAAACGACACCTAACAGAACTAGAAAAAGAAGAACAAACAAGGCCCAGAGTCAGTAGAAGGAGGGAAATAATAAAAATAAGAGCAGAAATAAACGATATTGAAACAAAAAAGACAATAGAAAGGATCAATGAAACAAAGAGTTGGTTCTTCGAAAGAATTAACAAAATTGACAAACCCCTAGCCAGACTCACCAAGAAAAGAAGAGAGAAATCGCAAATTAATAAAATCAGGAATGACAGAGGAGAAATCACAACAGATACCAATGAAATACAAGAGATCATAAGAGAATACTATGAAAAACTATATGCCAACAAATTGAACAACCTGGAAGAAATGGACAAATTCCTAGACTCCTACAATCTCCCCAAACTGAATCAGGAAGAAATGGAGAATCTGAATAGACCAATCACAAGTAAGGAAATAGAAACGGTAATCAAAAACCTCCCCAAAAATAAGAGTCCAGGACCAGACGGCTTCTCTGGAGAATTCTACCAAACATTCAAAGAAGACTTAATACCTATTCTCCTCAAACTGTTCCAGAAAATTGAGAAAGATGGAGAACTCCCTAACACATTCTATGAAGCCAACATCACTCTGATCCCCAAACCTGACAAGGACAACACAAAGAAGGAGAACTACAGGCCGATATCACTGATGAACATAGATGCAAAAATCCTCAACAAAATTTTGGCTAACCGATTACAGCAATACATCAAAAAGATTATACACCATGATCAAGTGGGATTTATACCAGGGACACAGGGATGGTTCAACATCCGCAAGTCAATCAACGTGATACACTACATCAACAAAATGAAAACCAAAAACCACATGATCATCTCAATAGATGCAGAGAAAGCATTCGACAAGATCCAACACCCATTTATGATAAAAACCCTCAGTAAAATGGGTATAGAAGGAAAGTACCTCAACATAATAAAGGCCATATATGATAGACCCACAGCCAACATCATACTCAATGGACAAAAGCTGAAAGCCATCCCTCTGAGGACAGGAACAAGACAAGGGTGCCCACTTTCACCACTCCTATTCAACATAGTTCTGGAGGTGCTGGCCAGAGCAATTCGGCAGGAAAAAGAAATAAAAGGAATCCAAATAGGTAACGAAGAAGTAAAACTCTCGTTGTTTGCAGACGACATGATCTTATACATAGAAAACCCCAAAGAATCCACAGAAAAACTATTAGAAATAATCAACAACTACAGCAAAGTAGCAGGGTATAAAATTAACGTGCATAAATCAGTAGCATTTCTATACACTAACAATAAACTAACAGAAAAAGAACTCAAGAACTCTATCCCATTCACAATCGCAACGAAAAGAATAAAATACCTTGGGATAAACTTAACCAAGGAAGTGAAGGATCTATACAATGAAAACTACAAGACTTTCTTGAAAGAAATAGGCGATGACATAAAGAGATGGAAAAACATTCCTTGCACATGGATTGGAAGAATAAACATAGTTAAAATGTCCATACTACCTAAAGCAATATACAGGTTCAATGCTATCCCAATCAGAATCCCAAGAACATTCTTCACAGAAATTGAACAAACAATCCTAAAATTCATATGGGGCAACAAAAGACCGCGAATTGCTAAAGCAATCCTGAGCAAGAAAAACAAAGCCGGCGGAATCACAATCCCCGATTTCAAAACATACTACAAAGCTACAGTGATCAAAACAGCATGGTACTGGTACAAAAACAGGTCCACAGATCAATGGAACAGAATTGAAAGCCCAGAGATAAAACCACACATCTATGGACAGCTAATCTTCGACAAAGGAGCAGAGGGCCTACAATGGAGAAAAGAAAGTCTCTTCAACAAATGGTGCTGGGAAAACTGGACAGCCACATGCAAAAGATTGAAAATTGACCATTCTTTTTCACCACACACCAAAATAAACTCAAAATGGATCAAAGACCTAAAGATTAGGCCTGAGACAATAAGTCTTTTGGAAGAGAATATAGGCAGTACACTCTTTGACATCAGTTTCAAAAGAATCTTTTCGGACACTGTAACTCCTCAGTTGAGGGAAACAATAGAAAGAATAAACAAATGGGACTTCATCAGACTAAAGAGCTTCTTCAAGGCAAGGGAAAACAGGATTGAAACAAAAAAACAGCTCACTAATTGGGAAAAAATATTTACAAGCCACTTATCCGACAAAGGGTTAATCTCCATAATATACAAAGAACTCACACTGCTTAACAACAAAAAAACAAACAACCCGATCAAAAAATGGGCAGAGGACATGAACAGACATTTCTCAAAAGAAGATATGAATATGGCCAATAGACACATGAAAAGATGTTCATCATCGCTAATCATCAGGGAAATGCAAATCAAAACTACACTAAGATATCACCTTACCCCCGTTAGATTGGCAAAAACATCCAAAACCAAGAACGACAAATGTTGGAGAGGTTGTGGAGAAAGAGGAACCCTCATACACTGTTGGTGGGAATGCAAACTGGTACAGCCACTATGGAAAACAGTATGGAGATTTCTCAAAAAGTTAAAAATAGAAATACCCTATGACCCAGCCATCCCATTACTGGGTATCTATCCTAAGAACCTGATATCAGATATCTCAAGAGTCCGTTGCACCCCTATGTTCATCGCAGCATTATTTACAATAGCCAAGACGTGGAACCAGCCTACATGCCCAGAAACTGATGATTGGATAAAGAAGATGTGGTATATATACACAATGGAATACTACTCAGCCATAAAAAAAGACGAAATTGGCCCATTCACAACAATGTGGATGGACCTCGAGGGCATGATGTTAAGCGAAATAAGTCAGTCAGAGAAAGACGAACTCTATATGACTCCACTCATAGGTGGAAATTAGCATATTGATAAGGAGATCTGATCGGTGGTTACCAGGGAAAAGGGGGGGTGGGGGGAGGGTACGGAGGGGGAAGTGGTGTACCCACAACATGACTAACAAAAATGTACAACTGAAATCTCACAAGGTTGTAATCTATCATAACATTAATAAAAAAAAAAAAAAAAAAAAGATAGTCCATTTTCTGATGGCCTCTTATTTCTTTAGACTAAACCAATTCAGTCTCTTTCCTCTTCCACTCCTAAGTTGTTTTTCTCACATCTTGTTCCATTTTGTGTTGTGTTTGTGATTAAAATTACAGGATTACCTTTGGTTTTGGTGTTTTCCTTCCCTTTATCTTTAATGCTATTCTTGAGCATTTGCTAACCCGTTCTGATGTATAGCTACAATTTTCTGATTTTGTCTACCTATTCATCTCATTGCTCCATGCTTTGTAACCCCTTTCTCTCTCTCTCTCTTTTTTTTTTCAGGTATGAAGGTCTTCTTGAGGATTTCTCATAGAGGGAATCTTGTGGCTACAAACTCCCTTAGCTTTTGTTTATTTGGGAAAGTTTTTATTTCTCCATCATATCTGTGTAGCCGCCCCTGATGCAGGAAGGGTTAATAATCACTGGAAAAGGCTTGCCAACAAACTGTGACCCAGAGGTGAGAAGACCGGTCAGCCAATGATGGGTAAGACCTCCAGGGCAGGGCAACCTAAGACAGGCGTGGTTGCCTGGGGGCACAGATGGAGACACGATATCGATATTGGGAGCAGGAGGGGCCGTTGCCTAGGAGACCTTGCCTGCTCCAAGATAAAAATATACGAGCACAACAATAGCATGATAATATCGAAACAGAGGCCCAGGGAGGGCTCCTTGAGAAATCACTAAGATTTCTTGGCGTTCGCTAATTACTTCATCCAGAACACCTGTGTATGTTTAACAGATGTAAGCTATGTATATATTGAAACGCTGGTTATAATAAACTCAGAGTGGCCATCAGCCCTCTCTGCATCTATCCTGATGTGTACATTGGATTGCGACACCGACAATCTGAAGGATATTTTCACTTGATAGAGTATTCTTGGCTGAAAGTTTTTTCTTTCAAAGATCTGGATATGTCATTCCAGTCTCTCCTAACCTGTAAGTTTTCTGCAGAGAACTCCACTGAAAGCCTGATAGGGGTTCCTTTGGAGGTTATTTTCTTCTGCCTTGCTGCCCTTAGTATTTTTCCTTTGTCATTCACTTTTGCCAGTTTCACTACTATATGCCCTTCAGTAGGTCTTTTTACATTGACATATTTAGGAGATCTGGTAGTCTATTCCAAATGGATTTCCATCTCCTTCCCTAGGTTTGAGAAGTTCTCTGCTATTATTGCTTTGAACAAGTTTTCTGCTCCATTCTCCTCCTCCTCTCCCTCTTGAATACCTATAATTCTTATGTTGCATTTCCCTGTTGAGTTGGATATTTCTCAGAGACTTTCTTCATTTATTTTTAATCTTAGTTCTCACTCCTCCTCTATCTGGAATGTTTCAACACATCTATCCTCGATTATGCTGATTCACTCCTCTATGATGTCTGCTCGAGCCTTCAGGTAATCCATGTTTTTTTTAATCTCTTCCATTGTGTCTTCCATCTCCAATATTTCTGATTAGTTCTTCTTTATAATTTCAATCTCTTTTGTGAAGTAGCTCCTGAACTTGCTGAATTGTTTCTTTACATTCTCTTTTAACTCACTGTGTTTTTTGATGGTAGTTATTTTGAATTATCTGTCTTGTAGATTACATATTTCTGTGTCCTCAGGACTGATTTCTGGATACTTGTCATCTTCTCTCTGGTCTGGAGATTTAATATAATTTTTGATACTGCTAGAGGGTGTGGCTCTGCTTTTGCACATCATGGTATTATTTGGTCATAGTTACCACCTATCGCCACTGGGTGGGGTTCAAGAGTCATGTGTTCTGATCTCTCTGGGTTCTGCTGAGGTCCCAGGCACTGGAGCTGTGCTGGGTGCATGGGGGGAAGGGTCACTTTCTTCTGCGTGCTCTTGGGATTTTCTCCCTCTACCCTCTCTATCTGCTGTCCTGGGGTGTTGACTTGATGAGGTCACTCCTGTGTTAGATTTCACCTCTGTAGGGGCTTTCTCCTCAGCTGCAAGGGCTCTCAGGGATCTTTGATGTCTCCACAAATGAATGTCCACATCCCTCTTGGAGGCCATCTGTGGTCCCAGATCCCAGTCTTCCCAGGAGGGAGTGAAGTTTTCTCTTACCCTCTTCCACCTCCTCCAAGGAGAGTGTCATCCTCTCTGCCCTCTGTTTTATGGCTGCGTGGGCCCCTCAGATATCTTTTGTGTTGTGTTTGGATGTCCTCTGTTGGAGTATGAATATCTTTTTCATTGTATGATGGAGCAGAGAGATTACCAGGAAAGCTCACTCCACCATGATGCTTACGTTCTCTTTCTTTTACTTTTAAAAATTATTTTATTGAAGTCACATTGGTTTATAATGTGTAAATTTCAGGTTCACATCATTATATTTCAGCTTCTGTATAGACTGCATCATATTCACCACCAAAGGTCTAGTTTCCATCTATCACTATACACATGTGCCCCTTTACCGTTTTTACCCTCCCTTCATCCACTTGTCCTCTGGTAACCACCAATCTATTCCCCTTATCTATTTGTTTGTTTACCTTTCACATTTGAGTGAAATCATACAGTACTTGCCTTTTTCTGTCTGATTAATTTCACTTAGCATAACACCCTCAAAGTCCATCCATGTTGTTGCAAATGGTATGATTTTCTTTTTTAAGGCTGAGTATTATTCCATTGTGGTGGGTGCACGTATATATATATCTTCTTTATCCACTCATCTATTGTTGGGCACTTGGGTTTCTTCTAGGCCTTGGTTATTGTAATTCTGAAATCAACATGGGGTACATATATCTTTTCAAATCAGTGTTTTCTTATTCTTTGGATGAATACCCAGAAATGGAATAGCTGGATCAAAAGTTATTTCTATTTTTAACTTTTTGAGAAGTCTCCATACTGTTTTCCAAAGTGGCTGCACCAATTTGCATTCCAAGCAGCAGTGTATTAGCATTCCCTTTTCTCCACATCCTCTCAGATATGTGGGGTTTCTCATCTTGGTAATTATAGCCATTCTAACAGGTGTAAGGTGATGTCTCATTGTAGTTTTAATTTGCATTTCCCTAATGATTAGTGAGGTTGAACAACTTTTCAAGTGCCTGTTGCCCATCTGTATATCTTCTTTGGAAAAATGTTCATATCTTATGCCCATTTTTTGATCGAGTTGTTATTTTTGTTGTTGTTGAGTTGTATAGGTTCTTTATATATTTTGGAAATTAATCCCTTGTTGGATATATAATTTGCAAATATTTTCTCCAAGTTGGTGGGTTGTCTTTTCATTTTGTTAATGGTTTCCTTTGTTAGGCACAAGCTTTTTAGTTTGATGTAGTCCCATTTGTTTATTTTTTCTATGTTTCCCCTGCCTGAAGAGACATGGTATTCAGAAAGATACTGCTAAGACTGATGTCAAAGAGCATACTGCCTATGTTTTTCCTATGAGTTTTATGGTTTCATGTCTTATCTTCAAGCCTTTGATCCATTTTGAGTTAAGTTTTATGTACGGTGTAAGATAATGGTCTACTTTCATTTTTTTGCATGGGGCCTTCCAGTTTTCCCGACACCATTCATTGAGGAGACTTTCATTTCTCCGTTGTATCTTCTTGGCTCCTCTATGGAAGATTGGCTGTTCGTAAATGTGTGGTTTTATTTCTGGGTTCTCAACCCTGTTCTGTGGATCTCTGTGTCTGTTTTTGTGTCAGTACCATAATGTTTTGATTACTATAGTTTTGTAGTACATTTTGAAGTCTGCCAGTGTGATACTTCAAGCATTGTTATTTTTTTCTCAGGATTGCTTCAGCTATTCGGGGTCTTTTGTTGTTCCATATAAGTTTTAGGATTCTTTGTTCTATTTCTGTGAAGAATGTCATCAGGATTTTGATTGGGATTGCATTCAATCTGTAGATTACTTTAGGTAATATGGACATTTTAACTATATTTATTCTTCAAATCCGTGACCACGGAATATCTTTCCATTTCTTAATGTCCTCAATTTCTTTCAATAATGTCTTACAATTTTTATTGAATAAGTCTCCACTTCCTTGGCTAAATTTATTTTTAGGTATTTTATTCTTTTTGTTGCAATTGTAAATAGTATTGAATTCTTGATTTCTCTTTCTGCTAGTACATTGTTAGTATATAGAAATGCCACTGATTTTTGTATGTTGATTTGGTATCCTGCAATGTTATTGTATTCATTAATTATTTCCCACATTTTTTTGTGGATTCTCTGGGGTTTTCTCTGTATAGAATCATGTCATCTGCAAATAGTAACAGTGACAGTTTTACTTCTTCTTTTCCAAGCTGGATCTCTTTTATTTCCTTTCCTGACCTGATTGTTCTGGCTAGGACTTCCAATAGTATGAGAGTGGTGAGCGTGGGCATCTTGTTCCTGCTCTTAGAGGAATAACTTTCAGTTTTCATCATTGAGTATGATGTTGGCTGTGGGTTTGTCATAAATGGCCTTTATTGTGTTGAGGTACTTCCCTTTTATATCCATTTTATTTGGAGTTTTTATAAGTGGATGTTGGATCTTGTCAAATGTTTTCTCTACCTCTATTGAGATGATCATGTGATTTCTATACTTCACTTTATTAGTGTGGTGTATCACATGGATTGATTTGTGGATGTTCAACCATTCCTGCATGCCCGGAATCAATCCCACTTGATTGTGCTGTTTGATCCTTTTAATGTATTGTTTTATTTGCTTTGCTGATTTGCATCTACCTTCATCAGTGGCATTGGCCTGTAATTTTCCTTTTTTCTGTTTCCGTTGTCTGGTTTTGGTATCAGGGTAATGTTGGCATCACAAAATAAGTTAGGACGCATCCTGTTCTCTTTGATTTGTTGGAAGAGTTTGAGAAAGGCAGGTATTAAATATTCTTTGGATTTTTGGTGGAATTCACAAGAGAAGCTGTTTAGTCCTGGACTTTTGTTTTTTAGGAAGTTTTTTATTATTGTTTCGATCTCTTTACTTGTGATTCATTTATTCAGGTTCCCTATTTCTTCTGGATTCAGCTTGGGAAGTTGCATAATTCTAAGAATTTATCCATTTGTTCTATATTATCCAATTTGTTGGCATACAGGTTTTCATAGTAGTCTCATAATCCTTTGTATATCTGTGGTTTCCACTGTAATTTCTTCTTCTTCATTTCTGATTTTATTTATTTGAGCCTTCTCTTTTTTTCTTGGTAAGTCTAGTTAAAGATTTGTCCATTTTGTTTATGTTTATAAAGAACCAGCTCTTGCATTCATTGATCATTTTTATAGTTTTTCTTTTTTTGAAGCTATGCTTTTTGGTGAGGAAGATTGCCCCTGAGCTAACATCTGTTGCTAATCTTCCTCTTTTTTTTTTTTCTCCCCAAGCTCCAGTACATAGCTGTATATCCTAGTTGTAAGTCCTTCTAGCTCTTCTACGTGGGATCCCACCACAGCCTAGCTTGATGAGTGGTGTGTAGGTCTTCACCCAGGATCCAAACCAGCAAACCCTGGGCTTCCAAAGCAGAGAGCGTGAACTTAACTACTATGCTACTGGACCAGCCCCTATTTTTTTTTAGTCTCTATTTCATTTATTTGTGCTCTGTCTTATATAATTTCCTTCCTTTTACTGACTTTAGGCTTTTTTTTTTTCTAGTTTCTTTAGGTATAGTGTTAAGATTGTTTATTTGAGGTTTTTCTTGTTTTTTTATGTAGGCTTTAATTGCTACAAACTTCCTTCCTAGTACTACTTTTGCTGTATCCCATACGTTTTGGTATGCTGTGTTTTTATTTTCATTTGTCTCCAGATTTTTTTATATCTCTTTTGATTTCTTCATCAATGCAATAATTGTTCAGCAGCATGTTATTTAGTCTGCACATATTTATGACTTTTCTAGTTTTCTTCTTGTAGTTGACTTCTAGTTTCACACTATTGTGGTTAGAAAAGTGGCTTGATATGATTTCAATCTTCTTAAATTTCTTGAGGCTTGTTTTGTTTCCCAATATACAGTCTATCTTTGAGAATGTTCCATGTGCACTTGAGAAGAATGTGTATTTTGCTGCATTGGATGAAATGTTCTCTCTCTATATATCTATTAAGTCCATCTGGTCTAGTGTTTCATTTAAAGCCACTGTTTCCCCGTCTTTCTGTCTGGATGATCTATCCATTGATATAAGTGGAGTGTTAAAGTCCCCTACTGTTATTGCGTTACTCTCAACTTCTCCCTTTAGCTCTGTTAATAGTTGCTTTATATACTTTGATGCTCCTGGGTTAGGTACATATATATTAATAAGTGTTATATCTTCTTGGTCGAATGTCCCTTTCATCATTATATAATGTCCATCATTGTCTCTTGATATCAGATGAATGTATTATACCCAGGTAGAGTATGTGAGTGTGTGTGTGTGTCTTTGTGTGTTTATTTTCTTCCTTGATGTTCTTTAAGTATGTTGAACCTGTGGTTTGGTGTCTGTCATTAATTCTCAACCCCCATTTCTTCAAATATTTCTTCTGCCCCATTCTGTCACTATTTTCCTCCTGGTATTCCAGTTACAAATATGTTGCAATGTTACATGCTGTCCCATAGCTTTTGGGTGTCCTGCTCAATTTTTCTTCACTCTTAGTTGTAAGTTCCTTACAAAATGGTTCCCAATTATGTCTCCAAGTATACATGCCTTGTATAATCCTCTCTGGGCTATACCTAGTGACTTGTTTCAAATTAGTGGAATATGGAAAAGTGCTGAGATGTCACTTTCAATATTTGGTTATAAATTACTGTGATTCTACCTTTCTAGTACTCTCTCACTTGCAGCAGGAGCTCACACTCTCTCTGCCCTGTGGAGAGGTCAATATGACAGGGAATTTAATGCAGCCTCCATCTAATTCTGCAAGAAACTGAGTCCTCCAGTACAACAGCCCATGAGGAACTGAATCCTGCCAACAACTTCATTAGTGACTGTTAGTCTGTTGGGCTGCTGTAACAGAATGCCACAGATTGGGTAATTTAAACAATGGACATTTATTTTCTCACAGTTCAGAAAATTAGAAGTCCATGATCAAAGTGCTGGCATATTTGGTGTATACTGAGAGCTCTCTTCCTAGCTTGTAGATGGATACCTTCTCAGTGTGTCATCACATGGCTTTTCCTCTGTATGTGTGCAAAAATACAGAGAGCATTCTGGTGTCTCTTCGTCTACTTATAAGGACACCAATTTTATTGGATTGGAGCCCCACCCTTATAACCTCACTTAAACTTATTACCTCCCTAAAGGCCCTATCTCCAAATACAGTCACACTGGGGGTTATAGCTTCAACCTATAAATTTTGGGAGGACTCAATTCAGTACATAATAGTGACTATGGAAACAACGTTGTGAATTTGCCAAGGTAGCATGAGTCAAGTCTTCAAGTGAAACCACAACCCCAGTTGACAACTTGATTACAGCCTTATGAGAGATCCAGCTACTGCCCAAAAGAGAAAGTTATCACATTCGTGATGCCTTCCCATTCCAAAGATAAGAAAGAGACTCAAATATTTAGGTTAGGATCAGCTGCCAAGTGTGTGAGTGAGATAACTTTGGAGACTGGAAATGGAAGAAGCCAAAAACAGAAGCAAATGTGTTGTGGAGGCAGGTCAAAGAACATCAATAGGTTCTGTCAGGTTCTATCAAAGAATAACAATAACCAGGTTTCACTGTTTTGGTTTTAGTTCTCACTTCTGTAGTTCAACGTTCAAGCATTTACCAGCAACAGTTTGCTCTGGATTGTGTCAGCATAAATATCAAAGAAGTGAAAATTTTCCAGTCATCCTGTATTTTGAAATTTTCAAGAAGTTGTGGCTGAGAAACAAGGTATCAGACCAAGTTTCAGTACCCTCCTCTTGTATCCTCCATTCCTTTGATCATATGACTTTGTCCTAGATAGTAAATCATATTTCTCCAATGTCTTGTTTCATTTCAAGCTTTCCTAGAAAAAGTTCTCCCTGTTTTTCTTCTGACTGCTTCTGACTTGAAGCAGTTACCTCTGCTCTGAGAAGATAGAAAGAGACTATGTCAGAGGCACAGCTAGTTCATACCTAGTAAGCCCTAAGATTTAATTAGACTTCTTAATAATACATTTGGTGTTAATTGCAACATAATTTTATTTAACCTTTGTTATGTGGTCTGCCATGTATCCAGGTTGACAAGAAAGGAAAAAGTTTTTGAATTTATCAATGGACATTTATAAGGGCTAAGTTATTTATCTGAAGTCTTTATTTTCTTACATCCTTTTAATTTCTATATGTTAGCTTCATTTTTATTAATCAACCTTCTCCACATGGAAGTATGCTATGAAAAATCTTGACAAGCGCTCTGACAGGCTTGTTGGCTTTTCCTTGGACCTGTCACTGTAATCAGGGAGACATGGGCTTGTAAGAAGATGTGAGCTCTAATTATTAACATATCAAACATGGAGAAGAAAAATAAATTTTCCCAAAGAAGTAGGGTAGGACATACAGGCCCGTGAGAACATAAAACAATAACTGTGAGCTGAGAAGCCATTTCTGGTTTTCTGCCAAATGCTTTAAAAATCATTTAAATTGATGTTTTCCAAACTCATTTGATAACTAAATAGCATTTTCTTTCATATTATCATTAACATTAAAAAATTAATTTTCCAAGGATTTCATTTTAAACATTTTCAAAGATTACCAAATATTTTCAAATGTGTTTATCCATGCCCATATTATCAGCAAGACTTTCATAGAAAATCCAGCTTTGAGCAATGTAATTTCCCTCTGGGACCTTTAACATAGACTGTTGTTATATGTAAGCTAAAGTAAACAAATCTGGCGATACATTTTTATCCTTTAAATAAATTCCATATAAATCTTTTAACACAAAATATGAATCTTTTTGAAAGTTTATAGTTCCCCTTTTCTGTGGGAGTTTTTAGGCAGATTCTTTAACTTCCTTTGTTGTCCCATATCCTGACATGATAAGGAAGTAACAAGGAAAAACCAACCTCAGCTTTTATAATGACTTCTCCTTTCAAGTACCAGTAGCTCAATTTTAGGGTCTTATTTCCAATGAACAGATCTGTTCGTACATCATGAGCACACCTCTGAGGGCATATATAAGAGGATCCAGGAATCACTTCTTAAGACTCAGGAAGAGAAATTCTCATAATGATGCTTCCTCAAAACTCTTGGCATATTGGTAAGGGTTTGCTTTTATTTTGTTCTGCCATTTGGGAGAGGGTGGATATAGTAGGGGTATGCATGTCAAAAGAGAGATATAAATATCATACAGTAAGGAAAAAATAGAGGGAAAATGAGAAATATAAAAACTATTGGAAGTTTTCTGAAGCTTATAGTAACAGAATGTTGGAGGCAGAACTGAAATCCAAGAAAAGGGAAAATAATTAATAAAGTCAACAAAAGTGTATAATAAAGGCTGGAGATTAGAAGTCACACAAGGATATGAAGTTGTGAAATGAAAAAGTAGTAGAAGTGAGAAACACATATTTATTGTTACCAAATGCCAGCTACTATGTTAAATACTTCATATCATTTCAATTTAATTATCACACGTAATCTATGAAGTAGATATCTTTGTCCCCATTGTTAGATAGAAAATGAACATTTATAAAGACTAACCAATATGTGTAAGGTCATATAGTAAATTCTAAAATGTAATTTAAACCAAAGACTAGCTAAGTCCAAACCCTTGATCTTTCTGCTATAAATTTTAGTAAGGACGAGAAATAAAATGGAAATTATGATGAGAAAACAAAGGACAAATCTTTAATGGACTCTGAAGAGTAAGGACAGAGAAAGAAAAATATAGTTAAGAAATGTTTCAGAATGCATTTGAAATTAGTGAAAATCTTTAAATTTACACTTCATAGACATTTAGTGGAAATAAGGAATGGTGAAGCATTATGGGGCTGAAGGAGGTTTTTTGCTGCATTTGGGACTTATTAGGCTTAAACAGCGTAAAGGCTTTTGAAAATGCAACACTGCTGTTAGTGCTGTGTCTCTATGCCACCACACCAGTGCACCATTACTGAGTCAATTTAAAATTTTGTGACTATTTTGATTATGGTTGAAAACCAGCAAATTTCTAGAAAATCAGCAGACTGTCTCATTTTTTTCAAAGACTCCTTTATGAGGAAGACCTATATAGTTTAAGAGCCATGGCTCGCTCATACCTAGCAAAGTTCAACTTAATGGACTACAGATCTTCATAATTCATGTGTGTTACTTAAAGGGTTACTTTAACCTTTAGCATGTTGTATGTCTTGTCTCTAATTAGAAAATGAACAAGGAAGATGAAAGTTGTGAATTTGGCAAGATGGCATTAGCTATACAGAGGACCACAAGTCTGGCAATAATACTTTAATAGTTGTCTCTCTTCTCTTATCTTCATTACTGCCCTACTTGTTCACATTCTCATCAGTTTTTGCATATGTTGGTATCAGATCATACTAACTAGCCTCCTTACAGCTTGTCTTCTGCTCTAACCACTTATGGATAGCCACTCATAGTTTTCTGGAGGAATTTGGGCGGGCAAAATGGCCTCCTAAGATAAACTTACCCATGAGGTTTGACAGAACTAAATATTCCTGTAATTAGGAACTGAAAAATAAGAGGAAAAAAAAGACCAACTTAATAATCATTTTGGACAATGATGGAAAAGAAGGACATTGGGGCACTAGTTGTGCATTCCACATCTTTTGTTTCTCCATCTTTGGTTCTATAGGGAGAGTTTTCTAACAGTTTGGGTACTCTTTCTGAGACTGATGGATTATAGTGATTGATGATAGTTATAACAATAATGTATTTTCTCTGGTTATTATCGATTGTTGCAGGAATCCAATTTGGGGTTACTTGTTCTTAGACAAGCCCTCGGGATCAGTTTCAGTCTCAAAGCATCATCTGGAAAAATAAAATGTGAGCCAAAGCAGTGCCACTCCAGGTTAGGGCTCAGAACTCTTAGTGCTTCTCATCCCGCCTTCTTCACAGCCCCAGTTGGTTGGGCCTTTCTCCTACTGGTCCTCCTCTCTGTGCTCTCCTACGGTTTCCATTTTCATTATCTGAAATTAAGTATATTCAGTTTAACTCTTGCTTCATCTTTCCTATAAGTACTAATAAAAATACTATTTAAAATAGTTCTTTAACAATTACAGATTTTCTATACCCCTCAAGTAAATATGATAATGTTTTACACTACCCTTGTGAATTTACCTTTATCCCTGTAAATCCCCATGAATTAATCCTCCTATCTACTTTGAAAGCAATCTTTCTAAAATGTTATTTATCATATCCTGATTAAATTCCTTGAAGTCACTAAATTACTGTCAGAATAAAGTCTTGATCCCTTTGGTTGTATGTTGCTTTTGCCTATCTCAACTTATTCTTTTCCCATATATTAACATATACTTTGCTAGGTGCAGAACTGAGAACAAATTGGAAAGGGAGAGAGAAGTGAGGAAAGTGACAAGATTCTGTAGATAAAATAGTGAGATGAGTTTTTGAGATATAATCAACATTTTGATTTGATACAATTATATACGCAGCAAAATGATTACCCCCATAACATGAGCTAAAATCTCCATCATGTGACATAATTACTATTTCTTTTTTGTGGTGAAAACATTTACAATCTACTCTCTTAGCAACTCTCAGGTACATAGTGCAGTATTACCAAATAATCGCCATGCTGTGCATTAGATCCCCTGAATTTATTCATCTCAAAAAAAAGCTGTAGAAAGAAAGAAAAAAAGGAAAGAGAGTGAGAGAGGAAGAGAGAGGGAAGGAAGAAAGTAGGGAGGGAGGAAGAAAGAAAGAAACGGCAGCTATTAAATTAAAAAAAATAGTGAGATGGAAGAAAAGTGGGTAGTTCTGGTAAATCATCATGACGTTAATCAGCAGTGATCATTAGAGTGAGCTACAAATGTTGGCTTGTTTGTACATTCCAGTCCGAAGCCACTGCGTAGAATGCAGGGAAGAATACTTTTAATCATCCTTCTATTCCCATAACAAAGTGTCAAATCTGGTGCATACTTCATACTCAATAAATGAGTAAACGAATGAACAAAGTGGAGTGATAAGGTCAGGAGGAAAAACATGGTAATAAAACTGAGGAGAAGGCAGACCAAAGAGCTGAGAAGTAAAAACAACTAGCCCAAAATACTAATTAAATTACCCCCAAAAAGCCACAAAATAGATTTGGACACAGAATGTAAACTTCTAACATCACATGCTAAAATACCCTGATGTAAACCATGTGGTGGCTTTGCATCACAAACAGGATCTAATCCTGCGACATTTTCCTAGGATAAAAGAAGTTTTTGTGCCATTTTCTTGACAGTTGGAAGAATCCTTTCACTGCTCCTACTCCGTTGTGGGTTTAAATGACTGAAGTCATCCACATTCCTCAGAAAGGCATGGAATTCCATCTCGCTATATTTTGTTCCTACAGGTTTTGGAAGATGCTGCTTTCGTCAGAGTCTTTTGCCCACTGTGGTAGTTTACATCCTGCTCCTGAATTCCTGCTTTCTCACCAGCTGTTTTAGTGAGTTCTGTGAGATGACTACTTTTGGGCTGTCTCTCCTTCACCCGACCTTTTCCCTACTCACTACCCAAAATAACTATTTTGAGGTCAATAGAACATGTGAAAATAATTTTGGAAGTCTCATGGAAAAAATACGGATATATAAACATAGTGTATTTTTGTAACTGGAAAAAGTTAATAAAGATTTGAAAAATACAGAAATCAGAGAGAATTAGACAAAATAAAACATAGGTAATATTAACACCCAGAGAAAAACACACCTCAGAATTTGAAATACCAATTTGTGGTATATTTTTATATGAATATACAATATTTGAGAGAAAGTTAATATTATACTATACTACAAGTTACTATCTGTATAGTTCTTTAACATTTTTATTACATCACATATTCACCTATGATACACAGTTTTATTGACTGTGAATGTTTCCATCACCTGGAAATACTCGAATGATTTAAATAAGACTCTACAGGTGATTATTGAAGTTCTTTCATTAAATTTTATATTTTAATAATCTTGCAAATACGTTATATTTCATAGATCTGACACAGTATCATTAAACAGTAATTATCTAACATGATACAGAAATTATCATTTTTATATGCTTTTCATATTTTCTATAATTTTAATTAATGCCAAAGTTACAGCCTGAATGTATTGTATTGTTTTAAGTGAACATTTTAAATGCTTTTGAGATTGAATCATGATATTAAAATGCTTATTTTAATTAAATTTTTAGTTTTTTCATGTATTTTTAATATTTCTATTTAACATTAGAATAGTATGAAAACAGTATTTCTTCTCATCATATATGTTTCAAATATTTTCCACTCATTTATTTGCTTTTTAAATTGCTTTAAATTCCTTTCTGCTGAATATAATATTTGATTAGACAAAAATGTCCATAACATATATACAATTTATTAACCCACAATGCACCAAATGCACAAAAACCCACCATTCAAACAGGAAACTGGATCTTTGCCAACCTCTTTTTTCTACCAGTTTCCTTCCTCTCTTCACTCTATCTGCCACCACCTCTAGAGGTTACTTCTATCCTGAATGGTGTATTTCTCATTATCTTGCTTACTAATATACTACACATAGATATATTTATAAGTAAATAATGTGTTGTTTAGTTTTGCTTGTCTTAAGCTTTATAAAATATCAAACTGCATTTAGTGTTCTGGGATTACTTTTATTTTTCAATATTATATTTCTAAGTTTCATCTCTGTTGTTACAATAGCTATAGTTAATTTAGTCTTCAGTCACGTAAGTTTACTTCACTCACAATATTCTCTTGTATAAGTAAAAATTCCCAATGAATTTATCTATTATCCTGTCAACAGTCGCTTGGATTGTTTATTACTATTATCAAATGTGCTGGTATAAATATTCTTGTACTACATATCTCTGGTGCATATTTTTAGGAGTTTATCTAAGATCTACAGGTAGTAGTGACATTGCCAGATGCTAGGATGCACGTCTTCAACCTTTCCAAGTAGGATGACTTCCACCCACAATGTATGTGTTTCCTATGATCCAAATCCTCTCTAACATTGAAATATTCAGAGGGCTTTGTTTTGCTAAACTAGAGAGTATAAAGCTATATCATGTTATCTTAATTTTCAGCCTCTAAAATGTTAAAGAGTTTCAGATCTCTTTATGTATTAATGGTCAGGTCTTTTGTTTCCTTCTGTGAAGTGTCTGTTCAAGTCATTTGCTCACTTTGTATGTTTTTATAAATATATGTATTTTTTAAATATAATATAAATACTAATCCATAGTCATAATTTATGTTGTAGATATATTCTCCAAGTTTGGACTTGTCTGTTCGCTTTTTAAATGATGTCTTTTGAAGAGCAGAAGTTCTTAATTAAAGAATCATTTTACTTAATAATTAGTACTCTTTGCATCTTGTTTAAAGAAAAGCTTATTTACCCAAGGTCAAAATGAATATTGCTTTTTACCCTCTAAATGTCATAAGGTGTTGTTTTTCACATATCTGCAAAGATCCAAATTAGATTTTCTAATGCATGAAATAAGACACTAATTTAATTTAATTTCTTCCAAGTAGATAATCTATTTTCCTAGCACAATTTATTGTAGACACTCTTTTTCATGCTAATTTGAATCACTGTCTGTACCCTATATCGTAGTATATGTTGTGTGAAACTCTTTGAAGACAGTCTATTTTCTTCCAATTAGTTGTTGTCTAATTCTACACCGATATCCCACTGTTTTAATTACTCTAGTTTTCTAATATATACTAGACTAGTTTTTATATATACTAGACCATGTACACCAAATTAATTTCATTTGCATATAATTCTTTATAACAGTCCCTTATGATCCTTTTTATTTCTGAGGCATCCATTGTAATGTCTCCTCTGTCATTTCCAAGTTTATTTATTTAATTTTTCTCCCTTTTTTCCCTGTCTAGCTAAGGGTTTGTCAATTTTGCTTATTTTTTTTAAAAAGCCAACTCTTAGTTTTGTTGACTTTTTCTATTGTTTTTCTATTCTCTATTTGATTTATTTCTGCTTTGATCTTTTTATTTCGTTTCTTCTGCTAACTTTGGTTTTAATTTGTTCTTCTTTTTCTAGTTGTAAATGTAAAATTAGGTTGCTTATTTGAGATCTTTCTTCTTTTTTTAATTTAGGCATTTGTCTGTATAAGTTTCCTTTTTAGTATTTCTTTTGCTGCATCATGTAAGGTTTAGTAAGTTGTATGTTCATTTTTATTTGTCTCAAGATATTTGTTAAATTCCCTGTCAATTTCCCCTTTGACCCAATGGTTGCTTAAGAGCGTGTTATTTAGTTTCCACATATTTATGAGTTTTCCTGTTTTCTTACTATTGTTGATTTCTAGTATCATTCCATTGTAGTTGGAAAAGATACTTGGTATGATTTCTATCCTTTTAAATTTGTTAAGACTTGTTTTGTGACATAACATTTGATCTATCCTGGAAAATGTTCCATGTGCACTTGAGAAGAATTTGTATTTTTCTGCTGTTGGGTTAAACGTTTTGTATACATAGTATGTTAGGTACATTTGGTCTAGGGTGTTTTTCAAGTCCACTGTTTCTTTACTGATTTTCTGTTTGCATGTTCTATCCTTTATTGAAAGTGGGGTATTGAAGCCTCCTATTATTATTGTGTTGCTGTCTATTTCTCCTTTCAGCTTTGTCAAGATTTCTTTTATATATTTAGGTACTCTGATTTGGGGTGCATATGTATTTACAATTATTATATCTTTCTGTTGAATTCATCTTTTGATCATTATTTAATGACCTTCTTTTTCTCTAGATACAGTTTTTAACTTAAAGTCTACTTTATCTGATTTAAGTATAGCCACTCTTGCTTTCTTTGGGTTATCATTTGCATGGAATATCTTTTTCCATTCCTTCACTTTAAGTCTACATGTGTCCTTGAATCTAAAGGGAGTTTCTCATAGACAGCATATAGTTGGAACTAAGTTTCATATCCATTAAGCCACTCTCTATCTTTTTATTGGGAAGTTTAGTCCATTTACATTTAAAATAATTATTGATAAGGGAATGTTTACTGTTGACATTTTGTTAATTGCTTTCTGTTTGTCTTGTAGTTCTTTTGTCTCTCTTCTTTTCTCTTTCTGTCTTCCTTTGTGCTTCTTTTTTTATGTATTGATAGGTTTTGATTCCTTTCTCTTTTTCCTTTATGTAACTTCTATAGGTATTTTCTCTAAGGTTACCAAAGCACTGACATAAAATACCTTAAGTTATACCAGTCTATTTTAAGCTGATATCAACTTAACTTCACTTGGACACAAGAACTCTCATTTTTCCTCTCTTCTTTCCACTTTATATGCTATTGATGTCACAATTACATCTATTTATGTTATGTATCCATTAACATAACCTAGTTATAGTTGTTTTTAATACTTTATCTCTTAATTTTTGTAGTAGAATTAAAAGAGGTTTACCCACCACTCTTATAGTAATACAATATTCTGCTTTGTCCATATATATGCCTCTACCAATGAGTTTCATCCTTTTTTATGCTCTCATGTTACTGTTTAGCAGTCTTCTTTTTAACTTGAAGATCTTCCTTTATAATTCTTGTAAGACAAGTCTATGGTGATAAACTTTCTCAGCTTTCGTTTGTCTGAGAAAGTCTTTTTCTGAAGTCCTCTTCATTTTTGAAGGATAGGTTTGCTGGGTATAATATTCTTCATTAGCACTTTGAATATGTCATCCTACTCCCTTCTGGCCTGCAAGATTTCTGCTGAAAAAAAACCACTAATAGTTCTATGGGGATTCCTTTGTACATAACAAGTCACTTTTCTCTTGCTGCTTTCAAAATTCTCCCTTTGTCTTTAACTTTTGACAATTTAATTATAATGTGTCCCAGTGTGGGTCTCTTTGAATTCATATTATGTGGTGTTCTTTTCACTTCCTGCATCTAGATATCTATTTCTCACCCCAGGTTTGGGAAGTTTTCAGCCATTATTTCTTTGAATAAGATTTCTGCCCCTTTTTCGCTCTCTTCTCCTTCTGGAACTCCCATAATGCATATTTGGTCCACTTATGATGTCCCCTAAGCTATGTTCACTCTTTTATATCTTTTTTTCTTTTTGTTCCTCTGATTGCATGATTGCCAATGACTTGTCTTTGAATTTGCTAATCTTTCCTTCTGATTGATCTAGTCTGCTGTTAAACTTTGCTACTGAATTTTTCAGTTCACTTATGTATTCTTCAGCTTTATAATTTCTATTTGGTACTTTTTACATTTTCTGTCACTTTCTTAAAAACTCACTTTATTCATACATTCTCTCTTGATCTCAGTGAGTGATCTTATGACCCTATTTTGAATTTCCTGTCAGATAAATCACTTATCTCTGTTTCTGGAGATTTATCTTGTTCTTCTTTTGGAACATGTTTCCATGTTACTTCATTTTACCTGACTCTCCATGTACATTTCTCTGCATTAGATGAAACAGCCACCTTTCCCAGTCGTGAGAGACTGGCCTTGTTTAGGAGATAAATGTCACCAATTAGCCCAGCCAGATATTCTGGGTGCCTCTCAAACCTTTGTGCTTGTCAAACTGCCATCTTTGATCTTATTGACCCCAACAGATTAGAGTTTGTTCAGTCCCATTGATGTCCTGAAGGCAAAGGAAGTGCCCATAGGCCCTTCATGCTCTGGAGGAGTACTAATTGCCTGCTCTATCAACTCCAAGCTACAGGCTAATTGGAAGCCCAACCTTCAGACAGAGGCTGGGAAAGTCAGGACAGTAGACATTCAGTCTAGCCCTTTCAGGGAGAAATATGGATGTGGGTAGGTTTGCCTACTGGCCCTGTGCTGAGTCATGGGAAATATCCACTGGAAGTGCTTATACAACCATTTAAAACCACTTCTTTCTTCTCTTTGTTTCAGAAGGATTTGAAAATGTTCTATGTGTCTCTCTCTTCCTTTTTCCTTCCCCTCTCTTTCTTCCTCTTTATCGCTTGTCTTTCTCCCTTTTCCTCACTTACTCTATCACAGTCCCTCACCACCATCATAGTCATGAAATTCATCACCATAATGTTTCATATTGCAAACTCATGGTTGCTTTAATCTTCTCTTTCCTCAAATCAGTTTGCCAATTAAATTCTAATGTCCGCTACTCAAAAATTTTGCTTGCAAATAGACTTGGGTTAAGGCTAACTCTACTTGGTCTCATGGCTTCAATGACGAAATTGTCCAAGTCATTCTTTGTTTTTTGATTTCAAATTTTCAAGGCAAGGAATATGAATAGTCACTGGTCATCCAAAGGACTGACTCTTCCTGAGGTAGCTGTCTGTTCCAATAACTGTGACTAGGGTAGGTAGTGTAACTTACTACAATCATGGATAACTAAGTCTTCTCCCACAAGGCTTATTTTAGTATATATTTAAAATATTTGGAGCTAGAAATATCCAAAAGTATTTAATGCTATAGATTTTATTGAGTTGGTTGTAAATGTGAAGATTATTGTGTCAACCGTACAAGATGTTTGCAATTATTAAGTTAAATAATGTAAAATATCTTTTGCAGACATGTGAAATATAATCCTCAGGTATAGATAACTTTGAAACTGACTAGCTAAAGTACTTTCTTGTCATCTTGCTGTGCAAAAGAAAACGTTTCCTTTACTATGGTTTATATTGATGGGAATATCACCAAAAGGAAAATTTCCTTCCTACTCTTGTTACTTTCGCTTTAGAATGCAAAATGAGATCGTGCTGTAAAGTGATCTTTAATTTTCTACAGGGAAAAATCCAAGATCATATTTTCATCAAAGCTTTTAACCTCAAATTTCCTCGTTTTTTCTAATAACATCATGCAGACTAAATTATCATTATTAGTCTCATCTACTTATATCATTTCTGCTTTCTAGCCTTTGCCACCTCAAATTTGTGTCTCTGTCTTTCTTGCAGATGGAACAGGTCTGGAGTTGAGGCTGACTGGTGGAGACAGTAACTGCTCTGGAAGAGTAGAGGTGAAATTCCATGAAGAGTGGGGGACCGTGTGTGATGATGGTTGGACTACTGCTGAAATAATTGTTGTGTGCAAACAGCTAGGATGTCCATTTTTTATCACCAAATTTGGTCTCGGAAATGCCATGGCTGGACGTGGAAAAATTTGGCTTGATGATGTTTCCTGTTATGGGAATGAATCAGCTCTCTGGGAGTGCCAACACAAGGAATGGGGAAACCATGACTGTAGTCATAGAGAGGATGTTGGTGTAAGCTGTTATGGTAAGAGTCTAACCAGAGTAAGAAGATAAGGTGAGGTAAGGTAAGATCTATCCTCAGGAAGCATTTTCTGGGAGCTGGAGATTTCTATTCAGACTTTAACAATGTCTCTCTGGAAGATGTAAAGAGGTATATTCTACCCTTTTTCTTTCTTCCAAAGTAATGTCTAATTATTGTTCTTTTTTTATAACTACAACTGAGATTAGATAGAAATGAAAAAGGGGCAGACACAGAGAAAGAGCATGCACACTGCAGTTACCAATGTAATTTCTGCTTTATAAAATCTTATTCCCTCTTAACAGAATAAATTTCAACTTAGCATTTTCACTTTGTACTCTCTATCTTGTTGCTGTTTATAATTTCATTTTTATATTTTCACATATTCATTTCTTTGTTTGAAATGATGTATGTAAATTTTTTAGTACATCTTAAGAACTGAAAATATGAGCTCATGTATCCCATCCTTCTTTTCTGCTCCACTCCCACTTAAGTGCTCCCACTAAATTATGAGCTTTATTAGGACAGAAAAAGTAGGTCTTATTTTTTTTTATTTGTATTATTCTTTATATTCATGCAGAAAACATAATTCTAGGGAATAGTACACTGCTGACTTTAGCTGAATTTAATTGTTACATCCTTGAAATTTCACTTTTGGGTGAAATCCAGGAGAAAGACACAATTACTTGAAAATCTTGGGTAGTGGCACTTTCAAACTCAGTATATATCTTTTTGTTTTACACATTCTTGTGTTCTCTAATAAGTTGTATATGAAGAGCAAGATCCAATGATTCATTCTTTTCTTTAACATATACTGACTGCCTATTTTATAAAATATCAAACATAAGCAACTGCCAGTGTTTGATGAGGTTTGGGCACAACAGAGTTGGGAAAACAGAGTTGTTTTCATTTTTAATTTAATTTCATTCAACACTAATTTAATGCTTAATATATATTTAATACTATGCATTATTTAAATAGACACTCAGTAAGTTGTCAGACATAGTTATGGACATGGGCATGATGAGACCTTAACAATGTTCCATGATTCAAAAATCTGTGAGCGTCATTACACTACTTTCTCTTTGGCTCAACCATTTTGCTGTCATTTTGGCTACTATATACTATACTAAAGTAACAATATTCAAATTTAATTTAAATGTTATTTCAAGTAATCCTGGCTAAATTTAAGTACTCTTTTAGTCATTTTATAAATTACATTCATAACCTTAGGAATAGCTTTGATTTAAATGTCTTTTCTCATGTGCTGAAAACACTGAAAGAAAAAATATTTTGTGAAGAACACAATATAGAATAAAATCAAAAAAATAAAGAAGACCGTGCTAATGATTGGGTTTTCACCCTAGGATGCTTCTTTGCCCGTGTATTCATGTTTCCGGAAAAGTCTCCTACACTGTCCCCTTTAAATATTTTTTAATAGACTTCTTTTTGTTCTTGGTAACTTCCTTGATAACAGGGCTATCTTCTAAGGATCCTTTTGATTTCATTTCAGACTCAAATTGGGCCCATTTCTGACATGTCTGTTTTTCTTATAGGTAAAGACAACCTGGGTTTGAGGTTGGTGGATGGAAGCAGCCCCTGTTCAGGGAGACTGGAGGTGAAATACCAAGGACAGTGGGGGACTGTATGTGATGATGGTTGGGACTTGAATGCTGCTGCTGTGGTATGCAGGCAACTGGGATGTCCATCTGCTTTCTTTTTTTCTGGACTTGTTAATAGCCCTGCTACATATAGCCCCATTTGGCTGGATAATATTTCCTGTAATGGCAATGAGTCAGCACTCTGGGATTGTGGTCACCATGAATGGGGGATACATGACTGCCATCATAATGAGGATGCCACATTGACTTGTTCTGGTAAGATCGCAAGACATCATGTGGAAGAAAGGAACAATTTGTTTGGAAAGAATATGTATGGAAGGAGAAAGGCCAATTATTTCCTGGATAAGAATTTTCTCTGGTTATAAGAAACTTCTGTTACTCTTGAAATTACTCTATTCTGGATTTATCCTAAATGCTTTTTCAAAACTGTTCTTCCTAATAAGTCCAAAGTACACTTGTAGTTTTAATATTTCTTCATCACTTTGCACCATTCCACATGCTGAACAGTCCCTTCTCCTTAAAACCTTTTTCAATGTATTTCTTGACACAACACTATAGTTTTTCCTTCTTTCTCTATGGTCTCTCATTCTTAGTCTTGTTTTACCGCTTCTCTTCTCTTTCCAACTACCAAAACTTGGATTTCATCAGGACTAGGCCCCTGATCTTCTCACTTTAAACTCTCTCCCTCAGCAATCACGTCTACTTTCATAGCTTCAGCTTAACCCATCTCAATTAAAATTTCAGGCCAGATGCCTCTTTAAGAGCTCTAGATACATATAGCCATCTGCCTATGATATGTCCAAAATACATCTGAACCTTAACATTTCCAAAAGTAAACTTATTATTCTCTCTCTACTTTTCTTCTAATCTTCCTAAACTCAGTAAATGACACACTCTCCCACTCAAATGCTCAAGTCATAAATCTAGGGGATCATCTTTAAGTCCGTTTTTTAATCTGTTAGCACCATACATTCATTACATCATCAGACTGAAATGATATATTTAGAACTGCAGGAAGCTACAAAGTTCTTTAATTTCTAAATTTTCTGTCTTCCAATGTCGACAGAGTTCTTCCTACCCAAAGTGGATAATAATCTGAAAGAACCAAAAGTCTTGGAGTAGTTCAAAGTCAAGGAGAATATTTAGATCCTACTATGAAGTCCTTAGAATTCCCCCATTCTCTCTTCTACAAACATCCATACATTTATAAACTCTGATGAGTGCTTTGAAAGAAAGGTACAGAGTGTTATAAGATTACTTAATAAGATTACTGACTCAGTACAGGCATTCAGAATTGGCTTCACTGAGTCCTGAAATATGAGAAGCAATGTTTCCAGGAGAAGCATTTCAGGCAAAGGGGCGAGCACAATGCTCTTAAACTAGGAAAGAACTTGGTGGCTTCCGAGAATAGAAAGAACACTGGTGTGGCTAGAGCTTAATGAGCAAGTTGAATGGTAGTTGATGGGCTGAGGGTTGGAGCAAGAGACTGGGGAGCTTTGTTAAGAGTTTTAAACTTTATCCTAAATGCCGAGGATATTCTTGGGAGAACTTTATACAGATAATTAGTTTTGAAAAGATCTGATTATTAAAGTATGTGGACTAACTGAATGGAGAGTAACTTGATGGGAGCCAAGCTTGGATGCAAAGAAACAAGAAGTTCTTTAAGGAGTCACGATAAAAGATCATGGTGGTTTGGACTAGGGCTATACCAGTAAGATAAAGATAAGTGGATGGGTTTGAATTATATTTACAATGTAGAATTAACTGCACCAGGAAATGTAGATATAAAGATGAAAGAGAAAGAAGAGTAAGAATTCTTCCCAAATTTCTTATGTATGCAATCAGGTGGCTAGTGGTACCATTTGCAAGAAAGATGATGATTTCTGTGTTAGAACATTTCTTAGGTACTTGGGAAATATACAGGTAGATATTCACACTGAGAATTCTCAGAAGAAAGGTATGAACTAGAGATATAAATTGGAAGGTGTCAGCATATCGGTAGTGCTTGAGGCCTTTAAAATTGATAAATTGTTGGGTGGTTTCAAAGGAATTGAAATAGATATATTTTCTTGGTTTGCAAATTTACTATGAAGGCAAATCCCAAGGAGATTCATAAAATATTTTTTGTAATTGCAATATTGTCTACCACATGAACATTTTGTTTAGATTTTTTAAATGCCATGTTTCCTAAAAATTCTATCATTTAACCCAGAATGTCTTTTAATTGTTAAATAGTTTAAAAATATATTTCTCTTCAGGACAAAATGAGGACGTTCAAAGCGCCAGATTACAATTTCAAATATGAGATAATAATACCCTTTATTTTACATAGATTTTTTGTGTTTATTAAACATTACTAAAAATATATCTTCTGATTATGTTTAATAATTTTGGCATATAACACAATATTTTATATATAATCAAATTTTTAAAATTCTGCTTCTGTAGAAGACATGCAGAATATAATTTATTATTCACATTTTACTTTGGGTCCACATGCTTATGGACCCAATGATTTGACCAGATTACTTAAATTTGCCAACATCTTCTGGCTACCTACAATCTGTGAAAGGGATATCAGCAGCAGAATTAGCAACTGTTGATTTTATAGTTTCACTACATTTAAGTGACCTCAAATGCCCCAAAAATGTAAAATAGTATATCAAACTCTTGCCAAAATTTTGAGAAATGAGCTATTCCACTCAGGCAGGTATATTATTCAGGCCTTATTCACTACTAAATTTGTAATAGAATGACACAGAAATAAAGTTCCAAATTATTGTTTTGCAGTTAGAAATATAACTACCAAGTAGATCAGAATGTATTTGATGGCTGGTCAGAATATACATTATAGGAAAATTGATACAGAAATTTATTACGTAACTGTATAATATGTTGAGTGAGAATTAACTAAAAGAAGCTAGGGAAGTAAGTTATAATTAATGATTAACCACTATCATTAAACATAGACAATTTGAAACATCTACAACTTGGAAATATACCTGCTTGAGCGGAAGGGACTGTCATGTTTGCTGAACAAGACTCACACCTGCTAAGCCTGACATTGTCAAAGTCTTGCTACCCGGCTTGCTTTTATCTTGATAACAGGCTGATAATATACTTTTTTCTGTGATCTCCATCTTTTTAGTAAAAAACAACCATACTCTAAATTCTCCATATAATATGAAATAGTACTTTTCTTTTATACCATAATTTAGCCTTTCCCTTTTGAGACTAAAAGCATATCATTGTGATTAGGTTTGCATGGTTCTAAAACATTTTAATTATGCATATACAAATGAGGAACCTTTCATTCCATGAAAATTTTATTATGTCCATTTCAAATAGCTCTTTGTGGAGAGCTTGCTTCAACCCTATTTTTCTCCATTGACTGAGGATCATATCATGAAAAGTTTTTAAATTACTTATGTGATTTTGGTACCTGTAAAATACAGCATTTGAGGGCATCCACAGATATTTCCTCAAATCCATTTCCTGGGGGTGTCTGTTTTCCTCCCGGGTACAATAAATCTTAAATGTGTCAGCCAAAAGATTTATGTTGCTTAAGTGAATGAGTACATCATTTGTGTGAATTCTCTTTTTTCTGGAACTGAAAGAACAGTTGTTTTAGTAAAATGAATTGAGAGGACAATATTTTGACATTAGAGCCATGAGTCTTGAGTCAAGAAGAAATATCCTATGGAAATGAAAGATGCTTTCAGAACCAGGAAGGCTGATTTTCCTTAATCTCATTTACGACCTACACCTCCATCTCTTTTGCAGATGGAAAGGATCTGTAGTTAAAGACGGTGAGTGGAAGCAAAGAATGCAAAGGATTGGTAAACGTCAAAGTCCAGGATCAGTGAGAAACTGTGTCATCAGAACTGGGTTGTTAATAATGTTACTATTGTTTGTAATCAACTGGATTGCCCCACTGTCATCAAGACAAATTTTCATCCTAATGGTGTTTCATCCAAGAAAATCTGGATTTATCACTTATCTTGCTTTTGAAATGAGTCAGCTCTCTGGGGATGCATACACCATGAATGGGGAATAATAATTGTAATCATAAGTAGGCTACTGGGGTGATCTGTTCTGGCAATCTGGTAATACTTTCAACCCATGGAAACCAAAAAAAAGGAAATATGTGTTCAAATTTATCATAATTGTTTATTCTTTAAAAGAGGAAACTAGCAATATCACCCTTAGAATTAATCTCAGGATTTTAGGCTGGTCTGGTTTCTTTTTAACATCTGGAAAGTATTGTTCCATATTATATGGTTTTCATTTTTTCTGTTGAAAAGTGAGCTGTCCTTATTGAATTTTCATCGAAGGTAATCGGTCTTTTTATGTCTCTGGATGCTTTCAAAGTTTTTTTCTATGTCTTTAGTTTCCAATAATTATACCATTATGTGCCTAGACATGGTGTTGTTGTTGTTGTTGTTGTTGTTGTTGTTGTTGTTGTTGTTGTTCTGCTTGGAGTTCAGTGGTGCCTCTTGAATTTTTGGCTATATTTGGAAAGTCTTCTTCATTTTTAGAAAATTCTTAATCATTGTATTTTCAAATATTTCTTCTGCTGAATTCTCTATCTTTTCACTTTCTTGGACTCCAATTACACATATATTAGTTCTTCTTACTCCATCCTCTATGCCTGTTGAAGTATTTTTTATGTATTTTATATACTTTTGACTCTTTCTCTTTGATTCTGTGCGTATCCTACACTACACTAATACTTTATTTTTCTGTGATAAATTTGCTGTTAAACTCATATATTGTGTTCTTAATTTAGTGATTATGTTTTTCAATTCTAGAATCTCTGTTAGGTTTCTTTTATGTTTTTTGTTTCTCTGCCAAAATTCCCAGTCGTGCCTTTTATTTTGTTGGACATATTAAGGATGGTCATATAAAGTCTGTTTCTGGTAATTCAATTACATATACCTCCTGTTGATCTGTGTCTTTTGCTTCTCCTGGTTTTAGAGTATGTTGTCTTCTGATATCTTTATTATTTATGAGACAGTGATAAACATGGTTTACGAAAAATTATAAAGACAATTGGAGGTCTAGGATAATTTTAAGTTTTTGGCTGAAGGAAATCTCGGAATACCTTAATCCAATCACAGCTAGAGAACATTTGAATACAGGCTTAAGTTCCTACAAAGGCTGGTCTGTTCCTACTCCTTACTCCTAGGAATGTACCCTTTGGGATACCTTCCCAAAGTCTGTGGGTTTACTGAGGTTTCTCCTTCTTGATGGGTTCTGAATTCAGGAAGATTTTACATAAATGGGTATATAAAGATAAAACTTGCCTTATGAGGGGGTTTTGCATATACTTAAAAGTATTTACAAATGATAGATACTTGAAAGAAAAACATAAGTTCCTTTCTTATGTCTACTGAAGAACCATATTTTGAGTTAATATTCCTTATCTAACTCCATGACTATAGAGGCAGAGGCTATTTCTTCTAAAACATATGATACTAGGACAATTCCTTCTTGAGAAAATGCTAATTTTAACTGTAGGCTTATAAACCTACTATATGGCTTCAATAAAACATCTGTTTTTTAATATTCTATGATAATCCCATCATCCACTGAGGTCATATACACATGCAGTAGCAGTGATAAGGATGGTCCTTCTTTCTTTATTTTTTTAAAAAATGTTTTTACCTTTGGATGAATGATAGGATGCCTATTTCCTTAAACAATTCTTGGGTTAGGAAAATATAATTTAATTTATTTAACTGAGATAAATGGGGACAAAAAGCAATTAGAGAGAGAGGATGTATTCTTGGCAGATGGAGGCAAAGACTGAGAGAAGGCCAGGAAATGAAATTCTTCTTCTGAATAATTAGAAATCTTCATAGCTAACATCAGATCTCTTCATAACTGTTAACAAAAACTCCAACAGTTTAGACTAAGGATTGAAATCAGTTCCATTTAAGAAGGCATTTTAATATCTGAATAAATGGCTGTGGCCAAAAAGGGATAAGATCTTTAATTAGATAGTTAATCTACACCTATGTTTACCAACAAATATATTTCTATCACAGTGGGTGAAGATGGACTCAGAATATGTGGTAGCTTTGCAATTTTTCTATCTTTACATCTGTTTATTTCAAGGCTCTTCACTAAGGTAACGTTGTAGTTGTGTTGATTCTAAGGAATGTGGTGATATGTTGTTTCAAATAATACATTAGAGAGAATGCATGCAGAATAGAAGCAAGAGAAAATTATGTGATATTTAAATTAGTGTCTAAAGATATCTTTCTATCTCTTCATTTCATAACTAGAAGTGACCACTGTAGATTTACTTAATGTTAAGATTCCTTTGCATATATATAACAAGAACACAGAGAAAGAGCATTTTGAATAGAGAATTTGGATTAAATCAACAAAGTACTGTAACAAAATGACAAGATGATAATTTACTGCTGGTCACACTTGCTTTCACCTTTGGAAGCTTTATTAGTCATTGGTATCTTTCAAGAGAATAAATCTAAATAAGATGAACTGTTAGAAGCTGTGTTACAAGAAATTGGACTTAAATGCTTGTTTAAATGAAGACTAATGACAATATTGAAATGGGTGAGATGATGATGATATCTCATCCCACTGCCTTTATTTAACACAATTGTAAGTTCTATTATATCCTCTGGCTAGGCGGAGAAGGCAGAGGATGAGAAGATCTCTGTTTCAAGAACAAATGGGCATGATTCTTGGCCCATAATTAGTTGATTCTTACCTCACAATCAGAAAGGGTATTTCCACTCTCTATTGTGCTTAATTCCCCAAACAACAGAGATTGTGGTATATTGTCAATATCATACTGTGATCCCTTCCCGGGAAAAAAAATTCTACTACATTAAACTTGTACAGGGATTTGAAAAGGCAAGGACTAGACATCCATTGAATCTCAAATCAAATTACAATATATTTGTGCTTATTTGGGGAAACAAGATTTGGAGTCTGAAGTGTCTGATCAAAACTTCACTTGAGATTTTTGTTTGTATCTCTGTTTCAGATGGTACTGATCTAGAACTGAGGCTTGTGGGTGGAAGTAACCGCTGTGCTGGGAGAGTAGAGTTGAAAGTACAAGGAAAGTGGGGAACCATATGCCACCATAACTGGAACAATGTTGCTGCTAACGTAGTATGCAAGCAGTTGGGGTGTGGAACAGCACTTCATTTCCCTGGCTTGCCTCATTTTGAATCAGGGTCTGGTACTATATGGCTTGATGATGTCTCCTGCTCTGGTAATGAATCTTTTCTTTGGGACTGCAGACATTCTGGAAGGGTACATTATAATTGTATTCATCAGAAGGATGTGGCTGTGATCTGCTCAGGTAAGACTTACATTTCTATGGTACGTCAGATAAAATATCTCTTTTGGAGAAACAGGAACAAGCCCTGAAGTTACAACCAATTGTGTATGTAGGAATTGACATTTTTCATTTTTCCTCAGGGGATGTTTCTATACCTTCTAGCATATTACATTGTAAATCTCCTATCTTGGGAATGAGGTTTATAATCTCTGACACCATTTTACTTAATTCTGATTGATGCAACAAAATATCCAATCTAGTCAAAATTATTATTAGTCTTCACAAATGCATGATTTATTAATATTCAGTAAAAGTTTTTAAATGTGTACTCTAATTACTTGGTATGTTCAGAGACACACAATATTTTTTTATAATGTCAAAATTAGGCTTATTTTAGCACTTCTTTTCACTAAAATAAACTATTTTCAAACAGTATCTAAAACTTTATGACGTCTTAATTACTTCATACTTTACACTAGTAAAGTTTTTGTCTGTAGCCATTCATTTTCTAGTTTTGAATTCTCATCTACAAGCAATTTTCGCCTTGTTGTTTACTTATAGCTTTGTATGGCCAGGGCTTGAAATATTCCCTAGCATTTATCTCACAACAGTGTTCTATGTTCAAAGATGTAAGAAAACCTGTCCACTCTCTTAGTAAAAGTAAATCTACACCTTCTAATATCCTTATGAAAGAAGAATCTCTAGATATAGAGTCAATTATTTTCCTCTGAAAGTCTCTTTTGTCATGATGGAAGGGGTTTCTTTAGTAAATTATTTTCTTTAGTAGCTGACGCTACTCCACTTGTCTGACACACAAGATGCCTTCATCTAATTTCCTGTAGAGTTTGAGATCAGGCCATAGATTTTAAATAGAGTTTTGCTTAAGTCTAGAAGTGCAGGGAAATGTGCACATAGGAAAACACATATAGGCAGTGAGATTTATTGATTACTGTAGCTCTCCATTCCATCCTCAAAGGACATTTGAGAATGAGACTATATTTAGGAAGTCTTTTCACTTTATTTTTTCTTTTTACACTAGTTTGCTTGCAAGTTTTGTCTGGGGACCAACCACTTCCACCCTGCAAAAGAAGAGTTTCCCAAAATATAGTTAACTAATCCATCACTTATTACATAAATGGACAGACTAGAAAGGGAAAGAAAAACTTGGGGAAGAGAGGAGAGAGACATGAGAAGATGAGATGAAAGGAGAGAGGGAAGGAGAAGGAAAGAGAGAGAATTTCAATCATTTTGATTAAACATAAACTTTCTTACAATATTCAAAATTGAATGCACAGTAGTGCACTTCTGACATAATATCCCTAATTGTGAGAACATTTGCATTTCAAATTCTGGAATCTCTAGAATTGTGTGCTTCTGAAAGAGTAAGGGAAAGCCATAAAGGAAGTTATGTGAAAATAAAATTAGAAAAGAGTCCCAATAATGAGGACAGACACACTGCCAACCATGCGAAGATGGGTAACTACGTACGTTCGTCTTCTCCTCAGCCCCACAGTCATAGGGACTTTTTTACCAAACAGATATAGTCTGTAGTTTAGAATCTGTCGTTTGATAATTATGTGACTTTGTATAAATCAGCCTCTAAGCTGCCGGTTTCTCATATTGTAGACAGGACAACAACGTTAAGTAAAATAGTGCAAGGAAAGTACCCAAAATGTGTCTGGAAATCAGGAAGGTCTGGTAACTACAACAAATATATTTTATAAAGGAAGTTTTGTTTCTTCATAGAAAACATAGTATGAGAAAGAATATGTTTTCCTTTAAATCCAAGTAAAAGTTTTTCCTAATGCTGCATTCGTTTTGTACTTTTTCCTCCTGAAGTTACTGAAATAGGATATTTCCCAACACTCTCTTCATTTTATTTTACTCAGTTAAAAATAATTAATCTAGTATTGTGAAAATTAATATAATTTATAATAAAATAGGATTCTAAGGCTTTCCATTGTGACGCGTAGTTTCTTAAATTTTAGCCAAGGTTAAAGCAAGGTTCTCTTAGGTTTATGATTTCAATTTTCATGTCGAAGAGAGGATTGTTTCCAAAAAGGCAGACATACATTTCCATATTGAAGAATTTTTGTTAAAATTCTAGAAAAAATGCATTCTCATGTTTCATTTTTCTCAGCATATGAAAGATACATCTTATCTTCACACGGTGGGGCTAGGGGGTGAAGCAAGCTGATGATCCTGTCCCAAACACGACCGAGATATTTCTCTGCCATTTTGTTCTAGATGGAGCAGATTTGGACCTGCGATTGGTGGATGGAAGAAGCAATTGTTCAGGGAGAGTAGAGGTGAGAATCCATGGACAGTGGTGGACAATATGTGGCTATGACTGGAGTAACAAACAAGCCACTGTGGTTTGTAAACAGCTAGGATGTCCAACTGATATCACTGGCAGTCTCTATGCTAAATCCAGTAGTGAATCTAAGGAAATTTGGATAAACAGCATATCTTGTACTGGAAATGAATCAGCTCTCTGGGACTGTGTGTATGATGGAAAAGCAAAGCAAGCATGTGTCCGAAGATCAGATGCTGGTGTAATCTGTTCTGGTAAGGTTCAAAGATCACGAGAGTATACGATTTCGAATTCTCAGGTATAATTTGTTGGGAGGTGTAAACACTTGATATCTTGGAGGGAGGCTTTTTTGGATCTTACAAAATACCCTAACATGGGGCTGGCCCCATGGTCAAGTGGTTAAAGTTCCAAGCTCTCTAATACCACTGCCTAGGTTCACCGTTTCAGATCCTGGTGTGGACATACTCCACTCATCAGCCATGCTGTGGAGGCATCCTACATACAAAGTAGAAGAAGATTGGCATAGACGTTAGCTCAGGGTTCATCTTTCTCCAGCAAAAGAAGAGGAGGATTGGCAATGGATGTTAGCTCAGGGTGAATCTTTCTCACACACACACACAAAAAATACCCTCAAACTGCAGGAAAAAATTTGTCTTATAGCTTTCTTCAGTGCTGTGCTACTTGCTTTTTATTCATGAGAAAACACTGATTAATCTTCATAACTCAAGCTTAGAAGAGATGAAATCTAGAAATATAATTTGAGTCTATGAGTGAATCCCACTCTAATATACTAACAAAAGATAGTTCCACGTCATCCTGCCTTTAACATACCTTGACTGACTGTATTTTTAAGTGCACATTGTAAAAAAGAGAGCTTTCATTGCCTCATCAATCTTCCCTGAAAACAAATGCAGCTGGTTTCCAAATGTATCCCTATATTTAATCTGTATCTCTAAAACAATTAGGAAGTTCCTCCTAATATAAAGCTAAATTTTATTAATTCATAGTTTTCTTCAAAATGCAAAAAATTAAAAAGAATCTTTAAAATCCACTTGCAGTGCCACCATTTATGTAAAATTTTTTTACAATTTTGTTGTTTATGTTACAAGATCATGGATACATAACTATGTGTCTGTGTGTGTGACTCTTTTTGCTGAATAATATATCACAGATATATGCCACATGGCCATTATTAATCTATCATCATGTTAAAGGCTACTTAGTATTTTGCCTAAATGTACTGCAATTTATTAATTATTTCCATACTGTTAAGTTTTTAAAAGCTTTCAAGTTTTCACCATTCAAAATATTGCTATATTGGATATACTGAAAAATACATTTTTCACACTTTGATTATTTACTTTGCTAAGCACTTAAAAATGAGATTGTTATATAAAAGAGTATGCATCTTTTCAAAGTTTGGAATTATATTGACAAATCACCTTCCAGGAATTTCATTTTTTTCTCTTCTACTAAATCTCTCTTTTTTCTTTTTTTTAAAGATTTTCTTTTTTTCCTTTTTCTCCTCAAAGCCCCCCGGTACATAGTTGTATATTCTTCGTTGTGGGTCCTTCTAGTTGTGGCATGTGGGACGCTGCCTCAGCGTGGTTTGATGAGCAGTGCCATGTCCACGCCCAGGATTCGAACCAACGAAACACTGGGCCACCTGCAGCGGAGCGTGTGAACTTAACCACTCGGCCACAGGGCCAGCCCCATAAATCTCTTTTTTCTACTATCCCACTTCATCCCACTAACACTGAATACTTTCATATTTTAAAATTACTGTCAGCATGATAAAAAATTATAATAATAATATCAACTAACACTGTTGAACATCTACTGTGTGCTAGGCTTTGTTCTATTTGCTGTACATATATGGTTTCACGTAATCTTCATGTAATCCCAGGAGGTAGATACTATTCCAGCCTCTGTTTTACTGTGAGGGAGTAGAGGTACTGAAAGTAACTCACCAAATGTTACTCAGCTACAAGGGCAGTGGGGACACTGGAATTCAAATATAGGCTGTTTGGCTCCAGAGTCAGTGCTCAAAACTGTTTTAACAACAAAGAAGAATTTTTTCCCCAATTCTTCATTGGAAATTTATTTGTATTTGTTTGTGGATTGTCTTTTCTTGTTCTTTGGCCAGTTATCTATTGTGTGATATGTCTTTGTCTTCATAATATGAAAACAGGGGCTCTATTTTAGAGTCTCTGCAAAATACATGATCCTCTCTTCTATTTTCAGAACCATGGTGTTCTAATTATTATAGCTTTCTACTGGTTAATGTGTATTGAGGCATATACCCCGTAATTATTCTTTTTTTTTCATAAAATTCCCTTGCTATTCTTCCATATTTACTCTTCTAAATATGGGTTAAAATTGGAATTGGCTTTAGGTAATAAACATATGAATTGGCTTGATTTTGGAAGAAATTATATTATTACAACAGCTAGTTCTGCTATAGGAGAAGAGAATACATTATTTCATTTATGTGTTTCTTTTATTTGCCTCAGGAAATTAAAATTTTTTCTTTCCTTTGTTTCTATGAATTTTTGTTTGGTATATATGGAGATTATATATTATATATTGTATGTATATATTGTATGAATATATTTAACTTACACTGAGAACATTCATTTCCATTATAATTCTCTTAGAAATAATTGGGGACATACTCAAACTTTATGGGCAAGAATGTCCATGGCAGCATAATTTACAAAAATGAAAATTGATCAATAACTTGAATAACCAAGAATTATGTATTAATTAAATAACTTAGAGAATCCCTGTGTGATGGGGTACCATGAAACCATTAAATATTGTATTTTAAAAATATATATACACCATGGTGAATAAAGTGGAAGATTATTATATATATACAATAGATTTGTCTTACTGAATATCCAGTAAAGGAATTGGAAAGCTTTGAGAATTTTTAAAGTGGTCTGCTATAACATGTTATATCTTTCCTACATAATAATAATAGCTGGTTAGAAAAATATTTCTTAAGTGCTTTGAACATTGGAAAAATCAAGATAAAAAGAAATTTATTTCATGAAAGGACATTTTCATGTACTCCCACCTCCTTTACTTTATAAAACATGGGTGGACAAACTAAAATGAAGAATATGAGGGGATGAGCCAACACTGAACTCCACTACAGAAACGTGCCAGAGTTTTAATCTCCTGAATACACCCATGCCTCAAAGAACCCCTACCCGTGATTCCATGTTGCCTTCGTTGTCCAAATCAGTCATTCTGGGAGGCTTTATAATGATCCCAGACTTAACTTCAGTAAATTTGTTTCTTTTGTTTCATCCTGTAGGGACATCCTCCGTCCAAAATTTAAATAAGAAATTATCACAAGAAAGAAAAACTGTCCATCAATACATATGCCTAATATATTATCTCTTAGCCTAAAGTCTCAGAGTGTTGAGTATATTAAATGAGGAAAATGCCACATTTAGTCTTCCGAAAGGGTCCTATCAATTTTATCTCAAACGTGCAGTTTTGTCTTTCTTGCAGATGAGGTGGATCTGGACCTGAGGCTTGTGGGTACAGATAATCACTGTTATGGGAGATTGGAGGTGAAATACCAAGGAGAGTGGGGGACTGTGTGCCATGACAAATGGAGCACAAAGAATACAGCTGTTGTGTGTAAACAATTGGGATGTGGAAATCCTGTCCATATATATGGTATGACCCATATTATGGAAGCATCAGGACCTATCTGGTTGGATGATGTTTCTTGTAGTGGAAATGAGTCAACTATCTGGGACTGTGAACACGCTGGATGGGGAAAGCATAACTGTGTACACAGAGAGGATGTGACTGTGACCTGCTCAGGTAAGATTCATTTTGTTTATTCTATCCTGACAAAAGGAATAGTATTCATAAGAATGGCACTTCATATGGTTGAGGCAGAATAGAAGGAGGGGGAATCCACAGACTTTATAACATGGGGTATATAGTTAGAAAACTCTCACTGTTAAATCAGAAAGTATTAGCAAAAGTCATTGTCTGAAGAGAGAAAATGCTATCTTCTACTCCCCCACCTCATTTATTGCTTTTACTCCCCTTCATATTCTCAGTCTTGATTTTAAAACATCTGTTATCTGTAGCCTTGTAGTTTTCAAAGATTGTCTAACTAGGAATTTCCCAATAGCACTAAAAGAAGGAAAGAGGAATTTGAAGTACATTTGAATCAAAAAAATGAAAATATTTCATAGGGATAATACAGGGCTAAGAGATATTACAGATGGTTCCCGCCTTACAATGGTTCAGCTTATGATTTTTTGACTTTACAGTGGTGCAAAAGTGATGCATTCAGTAGAAACCATACTTCAAATTTCAAATGTTGATCTTTTCCCTGGCTAGCAATGTGCGGTACAATACTCTCTTGTGATGCTGGGCAGTAGCAGCAAGCCACAGCTCCCAGGCAGCCACGTGATCACAAGGGTAAACAACCAATACACTTACAACCAATCTGTACCCAGGCAACCATTCTGTTTTTCACTTTCAGTACGGTAGTCAGTAAATTATGTGAGATATTCAAGACTTTATTATAAGATAGGCTTTGTGTTAGATGATTTTTCGCAACTATAGGCTAATGTAAGTGTTCTGAGTACATTTAAGGTAGTAGGCTAAGCTACGATGTTAGGTAGGTTAGATGTACTAAATGCATTTTCAATTTACAATATTTTCAACTTAAAATGGGTTTATTGGGATGAAACCCCATCACAAGTCAGGGAAGATCTGTATAGTATTTGATAAAAGGTAAATATTTAGATTTTCTTTTAGAAAATATTATTAGACCCTGAATATTTATAACTTATTGTGAAATAGTTGGATTAGTGACAATAGATATACAAGAGCCTTATTCAAATAATTAAGAAAATTATTTTTAATTGGATAAATTATTAAATAATTAAGAAATGTCATAGAAACACATTCATCTGAATTTTAAGTAATATCAAACATATGTAGTGATGTTCCTCCTACCTCTGTATATACGCTTGTGGTTAGTAGTATTCCTGTTAGACTCAACAAGGACCCCTGAACAGAGTGGAGAACACCCTGGACTTATTGGGCAGTGAGAAAATAATGCTTAAAACTCATTCAGATGCATAGATCATCAAGTACAGATCACCTTCAACTTACATTGGGGTTACATCGCATCATAAATTGAAAGTATCATAAATAAAAAATGCATTTAATACACCTAACCTACTGAACATCACAGCTTAGCCTCGCTTAATCATGGCTAGAACACTTACATTAGCTTACAGTTGGGCAAAATAATCTAACACAAAGCCTATAATAAAGCGTTGAATATCTCAGGTAATTTATTGACTAATGTACAGAAAGTGAACCTAATGCAGTATTAGGAAAATATTGTATGGCTAGAACCACATAGGATGAATTAAAAGGTGCTGCAGTTGCATTGGGAAACGTCAGGGTGTGAGGAATTGTAATGGGCAAGTCTTCCTCAGAAAAGTCATGTTCAAAATGCCACTTGAAGATAAGGAGAGTTGATATATTCCTGATGTAGGACAGCGGAGGTGCACTGTTGGCCTTGCCAGCTGAAAGCAAACTGCTTCTGGTGGTCTTTTTAAAAAGATATTGAGGAAAAAAAGCATTTGTCAGATCAATAACTGCATAACAATTACCAGAGGATGTATCAATTTGCTCAAGCAATAGAATCATATCTGAAAAAGCAGCTGCAATTGGAGTCACCATTTGGTTAAGCTTATGATAATCCATTGTCTTTCTCCAAGACTCGCATGTTTTCTGCGCAGACCAAATAGGTGAGTTGAATGGGGATATGTTAGGAATCACAACTCCTGCATCCTTCAAGTCCTTGACGGTAGCACTAAACTCTGCAATCATTCCAGGAAAGTGGTATGGATTTTGGTTTACTAATTTCCTAGGTGGAGGCAGTTCTAGTGGCTTCCACTTGGCCTTTTACACCATAATAGCCCTCACTCTACAAGTCAGGGAGCCAATGTGAGAATTCTTCCAGTTGCTAAGTATGTATGTTCTAATTATGCATAATTCATAGTTAGAATTAACGAATTCCAATTAGCTATGGATCTGGGGAAACAACCACAGAATGAGTTAGGGAACCCAGTGGGCCCACCGTGAGGCAGACCTGTACTAAAACCCCATTGATCACTTGACCTCCATAAACCCCTACACTGGCTGGTGGACCGACAGATGTTTTGGGTCTCCTGGAATTAATGTCAGTTCAGAGTGAGTGTCCAGTGGTTCTTAAAAGGTCTGATTATTTTCTTTTCCCAAATGCACAGTCACCTTGGTAAAAGATTGTAGGTCACTTTGGGAAATGTTGGGAGAAAATTTAAAAGTATAAATATTTGGTACTGTGACTGGGTCCATCCTCAAGGTGATCTGGCCTCCCTTCCTTCATGGGATTCTGGGTGTGTAAACTGACTCAAGTCTGGGAATCAATTGAGGGACCATGAGTCTCTGTTCCTATGATTCAAGTTAGATTTATATTTGCTTGACCTAGAACTCTTCTACTTATGCAGATCAAGAAGTTAATAGACCGCCTGCCTATTTCACTTCTATAAACACCATTATCAACTAGCTGATGCCATAGGTCTCTGCAAATCAGACTATTTTCATTACTGCTTTGAATGTACTATCTATTATGGTAACCACGCCCACCTTGCCTTTGACAGTTAAGCGCCCATCTCTTGTCCTCACCACCTTGGAATTCAGTTATCCCCACTGTATTTAAGAATTCGAACTCAGTGGCAGCAGTTTCCATTGTAATTTCTTTCTGACCTGTATGAAGAGCAGCTACAAATCTCTTCAAGAATGATGGGCTCCTCTCACAAATTTATTTCTCATAGTCATGGTAAAAGGTGTGTTCTCTGGACCCTCCCAGGGTGGGTGAGTAGATCTTACATGATAAATCCACTCTAACATTCCAAGCTACCTAAGCCTTTGGATTCTTCCTCTACCATATACAGAGGCAGTTCTGGCATTTTAACCTCATTTAATGTAGGCCATCTTTTGGTCAATGTTTCAGCCAACCAATCAAACTATTAGAGCCCTTTCTAACCACCTGAGCTGCTTCATTAAATCTAGAATATCTGCTTAGTGGGCCTATATCAATAAATTCAGCCGAATTCAATTTTAATTTCCTTCCGCTGTTATCTCACACCCTTAATATGCATTTCCACACACATTCCCAAGATTTATGTCCATATAAATTTGAAAAATCATGTTTTTTCTGTGCACTCTTCCACATGAGTCACATTTTGTACCTCACTTTGGGACCTACTGGGTCTTGAGTCTAGTTGTAGTTCTAGAAATAAAGAAGGCTAGTGGGGGTGGGTCCTGAGGAGGATCAGGAGGGTCATGCAAAGCAACTACCTCAGGGGAGGAGGTTATATATATATGAGAGACAGAGAGAGAGAGAGAAAAGGAAAGGGAGAGGGAGAGAGAGGGAGAGAGAGGGAGAGATTGACGGAGTGAGAGAGAGACTGAGGGAAAGAGAGGCTTTAAGGAATTATGGGGTTCAAATCCAAAATCTGTAGGGTAGGCCAGCAGACTGGAGAGCCCAGAAAGAGTTGATCTTGCAGATTTGAGCCCAAAGACAGTCTAGAGATAGAATTCATTCTCTTCTCTTAAAGTCTTCAACTAATTAGATGAGGCCAACCCACCTCATGGAGGATAATCTGCTATACTCAAAGTTTGCTGAGTGAAATGTTATTTACATCTAAAAATAGCTTCACAGCAACATCTGGACTGGTGTTTGACCAAACAACTCAGTTCCGTAACCTAGCCAACTTGACACATAATATTAACCATCACACCCACTAACTACTTGCTTCACTGTTTTTGATGTAGATAATACAAAGTGGAGCCTGAGGCTGATAGATGGCAACAGCCGCTGCTCAGGAAGACTGGAGGTGTACTTTCAAGGACAGTGGGGCACAGTATGTGATGACAATTGGAGCAGTAATGCTGCTGCTGTGGTGTGTGACCAGCTGGATTGTCCATCTTCTATTATTGGCATGGGTCTTGGAAATGCTTCTGTAGGATCTGGAAAAATTTGGCTTGATGATGTTTTCTGTGATGGGGATGAGGCACAACTCTGGGCATGCAGCCACAGTGGGTGGGGAAATCATGACTGCAGTCACAGTGAAGATGTTGGAGTGACCTGCTCTGGTAAGACACCCAAACCAGGATTTCCTATAAAAGTGCCTGGGCTCTCTAACACACTCTTTTTTTCCCCTTGAATGGGTACCTGTATTGCAGAGTACTCATTTCTCACTTTTGCAAACTACTGATAACTCATATCCTCATTCAGATTTTTAATGCCTCTTCCTATAGTACCAAACCCTCAGGAAATGAAACCTTATGTTCTAATATTTGCCAAGATTTTCCCAAGGTTAGCTTCCCCAGACACTAGCGTTACAAAGGATTCTACAAAAAGAAATTATCCATAGTCAGATTAGTTTAGGAAAAAATAATAAAAATTCAGTCATTAAGACACTTAAACACTTGTGGTAAAACATCCACATACTTGAAAATTCTTTCCCATGATTACCCAAATATGCATTCTTACCTGAAAGATTTATTTATGTAAAATTTATACCAATAGCATTAAAGCAAGTGAACCTCATCTAAAAGTCTGGGCTTATGGTTTATATGATTTCAAAAATGTCAAGAATTCCCCTTCAGACTCCTTCTCCAAGGCCAAAGTTTTAATTAGACAACTTTCAAATGGTCCAAAGAAAAATTTCATGTATACCTATGCAGGTAGTACAATTTCAGAAGAGTTGAATTCCCTTACTTTTTATATACTGTTTTATTAGTCTTGGAGTTTCCTTATGTTCAGTGAATCCCAACATCTTTATCTCTTACTCTATATGTTCCTTTCTGAGATAAATGAGTAAGACATTGAATTGTGTTTTAAAGAATCATTAAACTCCAATATAAATCTGAAATTTACCTCTTAAACTTTGACCATTCTATTCTGCCTTTCAATTTAGGTAGATCTACAGTTACAATTTACAAATAATTACAATCCTTCCTCAGAGGAGCTATTCTTCCAACTTGAATTTTTCACATGTCTTCTGGAAGCTTGTTCTGCCACTGAAACAACCTCTTTTAAGGGGAAATTTTGCTTCCCATGGCCATGAATATCAATATGTTTTCCTTTTTTAATTTTTATATTTTTTTAATTGACATAACATTGGTTTATAACATTGTATAGATTTCAGGTATACATCATTTTGACTTCAGTATATACTGCATCCTGTTGACCACCAAAAGTCTAGTTTCCATCTGTCATTGTACAGATTTCCCCTTTTTCCCCTTCACCCTTTCCCTACCACCTCTCCCCTCTGGTAACTACCAATCTGTTCTCTGTACCCATGCGTTTTGTTGTTTTTGGTTTATCTTCCATGTATGAGTGAAATCATGTGGTATTTTTCTTTCTCTGTCTAACTTAGCATAATACCCTCAAGGTCCATGTTGTCACAAACGGCAGGGTTTCATCTTTTTTATAGCCAAGTAGTGTTCCATTGTATATACATACCACATCTTCTTTATCCGTTCATCCATCAACAGGCACAAAGGTTGTTTGCATGTCTGGCTATTGTGCATAATGCCACAACGTATCTTTCAATAAAAGAATTCAGGTTCCCTGAACATGAGATCCAACTCTAGTCCATAGAAACTATCCACATTTTTTTTTCCTGTGCTTGTATCTATTATAGTAAACTTCAGACTCCTTTAGAGGGAGATGTTATTGTTTGTTTATATTAAAGATGTGTAATTCAGGAAGACCTACATGTCAATGTGATGTTACCTTCTCATGCTGAACCATCTACTACAACTGATTTTCTACCTAAGCCTGTCTCACAGTGAATATATGTTGCTACCCAGCAGTGAAATATGTTTTTCCCTATATTTAGAGTACTTTCTTAGGGCAAAAAATTTTTATCTGCTTCTAGACCACCTTTTCAGGTAATCTCAATCTTCTTAGAGATTCCTGCAAGACATATAGATACTCCCCAAAAGCATAGCTCTGTAAATATCAGTACCTAAAATAAGTCCCATTTGTAAAAATGTCTTTTTACTATTATGGAAAAGTTGAAAATAACTGCTCTACCAACCTCAAATGATTACACTTTCAAAACCTCTGCTAACTATGAAAAGATCTTAACCCTTGCTTCACAAACACTGTCACTGAGCCCCAATAACACAGAGAAACATATAGGCTTAAAATGGAAATACACTGCAATTTTATTTCTCTATTTAATGGGAGTTTTACTTAGAGAATCATTCCATATCCACTCAAACATAATTATGTCAAAATAACTAATATAGTAAAATCTTACTCAGCAGTGTTGTAAGCATCAGGCAATGGGGCTGGCGTGAAAGGAAAGGGCAGACATTGCAAGGTCCTCTGGAGCATATTAATTATGTTGTTCCTCTCCTCAAGGCCAATCGGCAGTAATTTGGTCACACTAATAGAACTGATTTTCTGACATGTCAGATCTTTCAATATTAGTAAGTTAGATCTATTAATATAATTTAATAAATAAAGTAGAAAATACGGAGTATGAATTCACATAGATATCATATTTATTAATATTAATTTTATTTTTTAATTAAAAATAAGATAAAATAAGTTGACATCATCCACTATTCATTAAAAATTAAAGCATGAATTAGATAAAGAAGTATTGCATGCTTAGCATAATTAAATATATTACTTTCACATCAGTAGGCAATATTATTTGTTTCACAAACTATATCACAGCACACCAGAAACTACTAACATGCCCTAAAAGAGATAAATCAGCTTTGCTAGAACAGGTCTCATTCCATTTCACATCGATACTTGTGAGACTTGCCTTCAAAAGCTGACTGTTTTGGGCCAGCCCGGTAGCATAGTGGTTAAGTTTGTGCTCTCTGCTTCAGTGGCCCAGATTTCGCTGGCCAGGATCCCAGGTGCAGACCTACACACCACTTATCAAGCCGTGCTGTGCCAGGCACCCCACATATAGAGGAAGATGGGCACAAATGTTAGCTCAGGGCCAGTCTTCTTCAGCAAAAAGAGGAAAATTGGCGGCAGATGTTAGCTCAAGGCAAATCTTCCTTAAAAAAAAGAAAAGAAAAGCTGACTGCTTCAACTTGGCTCAGAATTAATTTCCAGTTTCTTAATTCTTCAAAAAATCACATACAGTAAATTTCATATTTTCTTTTCGTAGAGGCCAATGTCTTTTTAAGATTATTTTCATCTAGCATCTCTAACAGATTTAAGTTTATTCTAGCTTTTCCTGGATTTTGTAATATCACAGATGTGTGCGTTTCTTCTTTGATTCTACATATATTATATCACCTTTCCTTAATATTCTCCTGAGTCTCTAGCAGATGACATGTAGTTATTCAAAATTCAGACAAAAATTAAGACCATTAAGTAACGTTATTTTTTCTATTTTTTTAAAGTTAATTTTTATTGAGTTTATGATAGTTTACAATCTTGTGAAATTTCATTTGTACATTATTTTTTGTCAGTCGTGTTGTGGGTGTAATGTTACTTTTATCCAAAGTCTCTGTTCAGATTTTGTAGGCAAAGTGATATCCCTTCTTTTCTCTCTTTTTTTTTTTTTTTTTGAGGAAGATTAGCTCTGAGCTAACTACTGCCAATCCTCCACTTTTTGCTGAGGAAGCCTGGCCCTGAGCTAACATCCGTGCCCATCTTCCCCCACTTTATATGCGGGACGCCTACCACAGCATGGCGTGCCAAGCAGTGCCATGTCCGCACCCGGGATCCGAACCAGCGAACCCCAGGCCACCGAGAAGCGGAACGTGAGCACTTAAGCACTGCACCACTGGGCCAGCCCCACTTCTTTTCAAACCAGAAATTTTCATGAGTTTGGAGCATACCTGAGTGATACATTTTTTTAAATCCAATAAAAAGGAAACATGAACTTTGAAGGAAAACATAAAATAAAGTTATTAAACACACTAGAGAAGTCAGGACCTGGACAACCTCTCAGCTTTTGATCACTGGTTTATGAGTGGGAAAGAATCTTAAATGTCTTATGTGGTACACTTCTCTAAAATCACTCTGGTGTTTTGATTACAGATGAATCAGATATGGAACTGAGGCTTGTGGGTGGAGGCAGCAGATGTGCTGGTAGAGTCGAGGTGGAAGTCCAGGGTGCCGTGGCAACTGTGTGTGCTACCCGCTGGGGAATGAACATTGCTGCAGTTGTTTGCAGGCAACTTGGGTGTGGCTCTGTACTCAGTATCTCCAGAGAGTTTCATTTCACTGGGAGAACATCACACATCTTACTATCTACATCTGGCTGCACTGGAAATGAAGCCTCTCTCTGGGAGTGTGCCCATTGGAAGTGGATACAGACTACATGTCTTTCTCATACAGAAGCTAGTGTGATCTGCTCAGGTAATTTCTGGGCAAAGAAAAATACATTTATTCAACTATTTATTCTTTCATGTATTTAATCAATATTTATGGAGTGGCTATTTAACAATACTAGGTCAAAAGTAGATGAGCTAAATAAAAGTAGCTCTATTCTCTTATATAGAAAAGAAGACGATAGGTGTATAATGAAAATATATAATGAAATAATGATTGATTTAAAGTTGTATGAAGTAGAAGTACAAGATGAAATGAGAAGGCATAATTAGAAGATATTACCTATTTGCAGAGTCAAAGAATATTTCTGTGATGATATTTAAGAAAGGACCTAAAGTATGAGTATGACTTAATCAAGTAAAAAAGTGTTAGGAAGATCATGGAAAAATATAGATAGTATTTTATTCAAGTACCAAAGGTGGAATGAGCTTGTCTGCCAGGAACCAAAATATGGCTGAAGGAAAAGCGTTAGACCTAAGTGAATGAACAAGGGGAAGAGGTTCCAGTAAAGCCTTGAGATGTAGGCAAGGGCAAGATTATTTATGGAGTAGAGATTTTGGTACTTTATTCTAAAGTGAAAGGGAAACCATTGAAGGGCGTAAGCATGAGAAGATACATTTTAAAGAGAAAAGTCTGTAGTGTGTGTGTGTGTGTGTGTGTGTGTGTGTTTGTGTGTGTGTGGAGGTGGTAGGGGGCTATAGGATGCAGGACGTCAAGTTGTTTGATGATTCTAATGAAAGCATGAAGTTCTGAGTAGGATATTCATTGTGGGTCTGTTGAAAAGTTAACGGATCCAAGAAACATTAGTTGCTGGAACAAAAAGAACTTGATAATTCATTGAATGTAGGAGTTTGGATAAAGAAGACTCAAAGATTGCTCCAAGATTTCTGGACTAAGCAAACAGATATACTGCAGCTGTGTCATCTAAAAAGAATATCCTGGTAGAGGAGAAAGTTGGAGAGTGTGGAATGATGAATTTAGTTTTGTAAATGTTGAGTTTGTGGTATTTGTAAAACAGTCAAATAAAGGGGGTGGCAGGAACATGGATATAAGAGTTAGGTGATCAGAAGACTTTTCTTGGATGGAGAGATAAATACTAGGATGTGGATGTTAACTAAAACCTAGGGATAAAATGTAAACTAGGAGTAAAATAAATAGACCCAAGAAAAAAGAGTTCTTATCCCTGAGGAATAACAATATTAAATGGTTTATCAACTTCAAAGAAGCTGGAGAAGGATACTGAGGAGTCGTGGTCAGAGAATGTCATGTCACTGAAATCAACGGAAGAGGACATTTCAAAAAGGAAGGCATTATCAGCTCTGTCAAAAGTTATTGAGAGGTTAATATAGATGAAACTGAACATTTTCCACAAAGTTTAGTAAACTTAACAAAAGCAATCTTGTTGCATTGAAAAAAAAGATAGTTTCAAGTTGAACAGTTGATGGGAATTAGGATGTTGGGAAGACAATTATACACTATTTTTCAAAGAGACAAATTTTAAGGGGAAGAGATAGCTGAGGCGATGACTAAAAAGGAATATAGGTCCAGGGAAATTGCTTAATTTTTTCTTTGATAGAAGAGTTGAGAGTAGCGTTGTTCAATAGAACTTTCTGTGATAGAGTAAAATATATACAATTATCGGATGTTAAGGGCTATACAAAAAGAAAATAAAACAAGAAAAATGGGATTCAGATTGTGTATGGGACACAATATAATTCAAATAGGATGTCTGTGATAGGCCTTATTCAAAAGGTGAAACTTGAACAAAATTGAAGGAGGCAAGAGAGTTAGTAATGTGCATATATGCGGAAGAAAAATACAGGTAGAGGAAACAGCCAGTTCAAATGCCTTATGACAAGATTATGCCTGACATGTTTGAGGAACAGTAAGGAGTCCACTGTGGGTTGAAGAGCAAGAAGTAGAACAGTTGGACATGGCATCAAAAGAGGTAAGTGGGGACTGGCCCGTGGCTGAGTGATTAAGTTCACCCACTCTGCTTTGGTGGCCAGGGGTTTGGCCGGTTCGGATCCCGGGCACGGACCTGGCACTGCTCATCAGGCCATGCTGAGGCGGTGTCCCACATAGCACAACTAGAAGGACCCACAACTAGAATATACAACTATGTACTGGGGGGGCTTTGGGGAGAAGGGGAGGGGAAAAAATGAAGACGATTGGCAACAGTTGTTAGCTCAGGTGCCAATCTTTTAAAAGAAAAAAAGAGGTAATTGGATGAGGCAGGTTATTTGGGAATAAGTAGGTCAAGAATTTAGGTTTTTACTCTGAGTGAAACATGGAGCCATTGGAGGAGCAAAAACCTGATAATGTCTGATTTCTAATTTTAAATGACCTCTCTGGCTTTTTAATTAAGAATAAACTATAGAGGATCAATGATGGAAATAGGGAATTCATAGGAGTCTACTGCAGTAATCCAGGCAAGAGATAATGGTGGCCCAGTCCAGGTGTTAGCAATGGAAGGGTGATAAATGTTGGGATTATTAACACAGTTTGAAGATACATAAAACAAAATTTCCTAAACGGTGGAATATACGATGTGATAGGAGTGAAGAATTACTCCAATATTTTTTAATATCTGGAGTGATGGATTTCCATCAACTGAAATATGGAAGACTGCAGTCTTAGAAGATGCTTGAAAGGACAGTCAAGAATTCAGTTTGAGATGTCTGTAAGAAATCCAATTGGAAATGCTAGGTAGCAGTTGGATAAATGAGTCAGGAGTTTGGAAAAAATATCTGAATTGGAAGCAGATATCATAGATTATTAATACAAGTAGTTATGCTACAAACGATGGGGTCAGGAAAACAAGGCAATATTTTTGTTTGTTTTTAGATTACTAAAATGTGTTTCTCGGATCTAACCTTCTATTTTTAGATTACATCCTCACCTTCCTAAAAGGATTACAAAATCTTAATATCTCTTGTTTAATGCTGAAGTTTACCCAGTCAGTACTTTTTAATGTAAACTAGTTGTGCCATTCACTTCCTTCAGAGGAGTTCTAATCCTGGATTTGTGTGTTACCAAGATATAGAGAGTAAACAGATAATCTGGATCTTAGGAACCAAGTCTAAATTACATAACATCATTCTCTGATTCCCTGCAAATGGAGCGTTCTAATGATCAATGGAGAAAAAGTGCCCTGGAGTTAGATATGGAGATTAGAGGACAGGGATAGAATTGGAGACTATAAAAACTAACCTCTGAAATATTCTTTGTAGTCCACAGGCAGCCCAGGCTGGTTGGAACTGATATTTCCTGTTCTGGACGTGTTGAAGTGAAACATGGAGACACGTGGGGTTCTGTCTGTGGTTCTGACTTCTCTCTCCATGCTGCCAATGTGCTGTGCAGAGAATTAAATTGTGGAGAGGCCAGATCTCTTTCTGTGGGAGCTCACTTTGGAAATGGGAATGGTCCAATTTGGGCTGAAAAGTTCGAGTGTGAAGGGAATGAAACTCACCTTGCATTGTGCCCCACTGTGCCCCATCCAGAAGAGACTTGTAACCACAGCAGAGAAGTTGGAATTGTCTGTTCTCGTAAGCTATCTAATGAGCTTAATTGGCTGGGGCTGGAGATGGAGAATGCGGGGCTGGAGTTGAAAAGTCATGGCCTCTTCTCTAAGGCTTTATCTCCTCTTAGGCTATACAGACGCCCGACTTGTGAATGGCAAATCCCAATGTGAGGGGCAAGTGGAGATCAAGGTGCTTGGATATTGGGGCTCCCTCTGTGACAGTTACTGGGACCTGGAAGATGCCAATGTCCTATGCAGTCAACTCAGCTGTGGGGTTGCTCTCTCAACCACAAAAGGAAAATATATTGGAGAAGGAAGTGGTCGTGTTTGGGGACACAGATTTCATTGCTTAGGGAATGAGTCCCTTCTGGATAATTGTCAGATGACAGTCCTTGGAGCACCTCTCTGTGCCCATGAAAATGTCATCTCTGTGACCTGCTCAGGTAAGGGAACAGTGCTCCTGGTCACCTACTGGCAATATAGCCCAGAAGTGCTGGAGGAGGTAAGGGATTAAAGGAAAGATAGATAAGAAAATGGGGCCGGGGTGGGGAGTGGGGGTAGGATAGGCATGACAGTCAAAAAGTAACATGTAATGAATAATGATGACTGGGGACGCTCCTAGGGCAAAGGTAACTCACCTCTCCATTTGGGGTTTGCAAGTAGACATTAATAAAGACAATTTTTATTGATCACAAGAGTTTGAAGAGTCCTTACCATGATTGCTTATTCTATTTTGTCAGTGAACTGTTCAATCTTTTTATGTATTTTGACCTTACTTTTGCCCCATTTCCTACACCCCCACCAGGAAACCAGACCCAGCCATTGTTTCCATGCTCTGCAAGTTTATCTGACTTATCTGTGTCTGTAGTCCCAGAAGGTAGTGATTTCATCTGCTCAGGTAAGTAAATCACAGTGCCAGGAAGTGCTTTGCAACTCTAAAAAATGTCACCTGTTAACTGGACTTTCACCTCTCAGAGGACAAACTGCTCCGCCTGGTGGATGGGGGCGGTCGCTGTGCCGGCAGAGTGGAGATCTTTCACCAGGGCTCCTGGGGCACCATCTGTGATGATAACTGGGACCTGAGTGATGCCCACGTGGTGTGCAGACAGTTGGGCTGTGGAGTAGCCATTAATGCTACCAAATCTGCTCACTTTGGGGCTGGATCAGGGCCTATCTGGCTGGACGACCTGAACTGCACAGGAAAGGAGTCCCACGTGTGGAAGTGCCCTTCCCGGGGCTGGGGGCAGCAGGACTGCAGGCACAAGGAGGACGCAGGGGTCATCTGCTCAGGTCTGTGCTGCAACCTTCACACCCTCCCCTATACACACGCACACACACACACCCCCACATGGCACAACGGTAAAGTATAGTGAAAATGTACTGATCTGAGAATTGATTTTAATCCTGTTCTTACACTGATTTCTTAATACCCTGCCAAAATATTTCATTTGTTTGAGTGTCCTTTCATAATTTAGGAAATAGAGGGTTGATCTTAGAATCAGGGAAAGTTAGACCCCAAGAAAGGGACCTTACATTCTATCCACTCTGGTGTTAAGAAGCCAAAAGACCTTGAGTAATTTGCCCCAAAACGCATTCCAGTAAGTAGCAGAAATGAGATTAACCTGATTATTTTCTGACTCTAATTTATGTGAGAGAGTAGAAGGAAGAGAGATACATTTTAATTTGATACAAGTTTAAAGCTCAAATACCATCCTTGGGAAATCCATATTAACCCTGAAATCACCCGAGATCCTTAGTTTCCCCTGGAGACATTCTGTTAATATGTTAGTATCGTTTATGAAATTGTATTATGAGCCCTAAAAAACTATTTCCAGGAAAAAAAAAATGGATCCTAGGGAGGAATACTTTTGAAACTCTAAAGGAAATAATTAACTCTAGATTTTCTATTTCTCTCCAGAATTCACAGCTTTGAGGCTCTACAGTGAAACTGAAAGGGACACCTGTGCTGGGAGGTTGGAGGTCTTCTACAATGGGACCTGGGGCGGCGTGGGCAGGAGAATCACTGCCGTCACAGCGGGGATCGTATGCCGGCAGCTGGGCTGTGCAGAGAATGGAGTTGTCAGCCCGTCCCCTTCGTATAAGACAGGCTCTGGCTTCATATGGGTAGATGACATTCAGTGTCCTAAAATGCATATCTCCATATGGCAGTGCCCATCTGCCCCCTGGGAGAAGAGAATATCTAGCCCAGCAGAAGAGGCCTGGATCACGTGTGAAGGTGGGTGTCCTTCTGAACACTGGCTGCCATCTGAGGCCCTGTGAAATATAATTTGCCACTAACAAATATCTAATTTTTCAGTTCAGGAGCACATGGCAAACTCACGAAAAGTATATGACAATAAATGCTGATTTATCACTTCTGTCCCACAGTGCAACTTCGTTACTCTGGTTTGGTATTTTACAGTTTGTTCGGCTTTTGTAGTGTGTATTGTCTTGTTTGCTTCCTTTAAGGCCCCTGTGAGCAGCTGGGTGGAAATCGTACAAAATTGTGGTGGTGTAGAAACTGAAAAATATAATATGTCTTCTTATTATAAATATATTTCTTAAATTAAAATATTATATTAAATATACTATAAATAAAATATAATTTGTCTTAGAAATTCTAGACATCTTAGAACTTTTGGGAAGTATGTAAATTAATTGGGGAGATTAAAATGTTCCATTGTTTCCTGCAGAAATTTCCAGTATGAAAAGTTGATAATTTGTACATTTATAATTAGCTTTATTCAATTAAAATTTAACGTTTATTATAGAAATTTAGACATTTTTAAAATTACAAGTAATAAAATGCATTCCACATTTAATCCTACCATCAAAAATAGCTATCACTGGGGGCTGGCCGGTGGTGTAGTGGTTGGGTTCGCACGCTCCACTTCGTGGCCTGGGGTGGCAGGTGCGGACATTGACACCGTTTATGAAGCCATGCTGTGGCAGGCATCCCACATATAAAGTACAGGAAGACAGGTATGGATGTTAGCTCAGGGCAAATCTTCCTCAGCAAGGAGAGAAGGATGGGCAGCAGATGTTAGCTCAGGGCTAATCTTCCTCAAAAAAATAAAAATAAATAACTTTCTCTAATATTCACAAGTATTGACTACTGGGCTTCCTTTCGTACAAAACTCTAATTGTGATTATGATTGCATATAGGAAATTTAGATATACTATTTATAATCTTTACAATATAAAACTTTATAATATAATTTATGTATATGTTTATATAGTATAGTATATATACATGTAATGTATAGTATTACACTATATTTATTTAGATATATATTATACACATTTTGATTTTTGTATCCTTTTTCATATAAAATTATGCTGTGAATATATTCTAATTTCAATAAGTGGTCTTCAAATGCCATAAAATATTAAATAATCATGTCTTTATTGGTATTAAGACTATTTCCCAATGTGAAACCAGTATAAATAACACCATTGTAAACGTTCTTATCCATTTTGGTGAATCTCTGATTATACTTGAAAACTGTATGTCTAATCTTGTAATGAAAGGGTACAGGCAATGAACATTTTCAAGATTTTTTATACATACTAGCTAATTGCCCCTACAGAAAACTTGTGTATTAATTTCCATTCTTATGATCAGTATACGAGAGAATCAATTTCCTCTTACCCTCCAACCAATGTTATACACAGAGAGAAACACACAGAGATGTACGCACACTTTCCCAAATTTAAATTTCACCTATCTCAACATAATTTGAATGGATTTTATTAGTAATGATACAGACAGTTTTCATGAATATTTTCCATTTGGGGTTCATATTTTTAAATTTCTTGCTTCTTTTTACTATGTGACTTTTATCATAACATAAAATCTCTCTCAAAACAAAAAAAATTGAAAATACAGCAATCATGAAAGACACAAATAGCTATAATCTCATTGTTAACTGATGATATATTAGCTGATTTTACATTCTTGTGTACAGTACATTTGCATATATTTTAAATACATATATTTTGGTACAAGAAAAGTTATACTATGTATATTTCTGTCTCTTGCTCTTCTGATTCAGCAACGTTTTTTCATGTTAAAGCATACTTCTTTACAGTATGATATACTCTGATTCAGTGCACCAAACACCTGTTGATGGACGTTTGGAGAATTCAAGTTATTTTTCCATTTTAAATAACACCACATAAAAAAATCTTTAAACATATAGAAAATCATTTTTAAGCATACTTCTTAATATTTTCTAAGAAAAATCAACTTACCTATTGAATCATCAATTGCATTAAGTAAAATTTTGGATTTCAACCATCTTAACTTTTAATTTGCGAATATTTTACTTAGAAATTTTGCACCTGTAAAAGATACTGTGCCATAGTGTTCCTTTAACACTCTTTTTATATTTGCTGGTTTTAGGGTTGTGGATTTGTTGCCCCATAAAATTCATTAGAACAAATTCTACCTTTTATGGTCTTTAATAGTATATTGACCATAATAATTGTTTTAATATTTGAAAGTGAATATCTGCTACTGCTTTGGATACCAGTTTATTAATATCTAAGAGAATACCAAATATTATTGGATTATTTTAGTTTTCTCGGTCTATTTTGTGAAAAGATTAAGGAAGATAGGATTATAAACCATACTTTGAATTTATGATGATATAGGCCACTTGGTGATGCACTGTGTATTGGTGGAAGGTAAAAGGTAGTCTAGAAGGGTTTATTAATAAATAGGAAATTTTAAAAAATGAAGACAAAAAATAAACCAAATTCTTTCAAGAAGTTTTGCTGTAAGGCAGAAAACAGATAAAATGGTAGCTGGAGAAGGGTCCTTATGACCAGAGGAAAGGAAATTTTTTAAAAAGCACATGTGAAAACTATCAAGTTAATGTGCTTAGGGATGTAGAGTTCAGGTCAAAACCCCTCTGGTAGAAGCCAGATTACCTAAAAGCTAATTATCTTTTATAACTGTGGCTTTTCCCAAAATATTAAGTGAAGTAAAATCCTGAGACTCCCCCTCTTGATCTTCATGTAGTTGGTGGGCATTGATAAGGAAAGGTTTAGATGTTAAAGAACATTAACAAAGTAATGAAGAATGAGAAATAAAGTTAACTAAAAAGAATGGTAAGACCATTTAAAAATATTGAAGGTTTAGCATAATTTTTAACAATAATTTTATAATGACACCGGTTATGATTATCTGCAATTGTAGAGGACTAAGAAATTTTCTTCTATTCTTCTAACTTCTTCTGGCTGATCTAAGAATTAAGTTGACATGAGACAGAATAACAGGAAAAGCAAACAGAGTTTAATTACATGTACACATGAGAGAAACCCCGGAAAACTGAGTAACTCATCAAAATGGCTTAAGCCAGCACCTTAAATATCATCTTCAACTAAAGACAAAAGAGAATGTTGGGGGTAGTGGTTTGGAACTTCAAGGGGGAGGAAGGCAATTCACACGGAGGTGGAAAAGCAAATGTTTGGTAAACAAATGTTTGCCATGCCGGGCAGAAACAATGGGACATGGAGAGGACTTGGATCAAATGGGCCTTGCTAGGTTCCTCCCTGTCTACCACACCTAGTTCACATTATACTATGGTTATCTATGGTGATAGCTCCTTCCTGAAACAGGCCTTCTATTCTTTTAGGCAGTTAGGGGGAAGATCCAAGTTTCTTCCTGAGTCTTATATGGTTAAAAATAATCAAGCCAAAGAGACACATTTTGGGGTGGCAAATTCTGCTCCCCTGCAAATGAAACTCAATATTTCAGGAACTGACTCAAAAGAAGTGGACAGTTAACCTTACCCTGTATTTATACACAACCATGCGGGTATAATGGAATGTCAGTAGTGCCAAGAGTCTTTTACTTGGGCAAAAGAATGTTTGTAGTTATGATCATAGCCCATGTGCATTATAGGCAGGGAAGTGAAGGCAAGAAGAGATGATAATTCGAGGGAATAGGAGAATCAGTGGTCTGTAGATCGGACTTCAGTCAAACAAATGTTATATCTGGAGTAATTATGAAAATGAGAGGGACAGGATAGGAAGTTAGGGTCAGATGATAAGACACAGAAATTTGGAAAATGAAATCAATGTATTTTGTCTTTAAATATCTAACAGTAGAAAACAAATAACCAGTTTCTGCCAGGTTGAAGATTTTCCACCCCTTGTTCATAACCAGGACAAACCACAGCAATGTGTAGAGGCTTATGCTCCTTACAGATTATTCTCTAATTCGTGTAACATTGGAACTCTACCTTCCTCACCACGTCCAGATTCATCAATCAGGTTTACCACTTTCAAGTCTTTCCACCACAGCATTCATCCACAACGACTTTCAGGATTAATAACAGCCATTTTGTGCCTTTCTAGATAAGATAAGAGTCAGTGGAGGCGACACCAAGTGCTCTGGGAGAGTGGAGATCTGGCACAAAAGCTCCTGGGGTACAGTGTGTGACGATTCCTGGGACCTGGCAGAGGCTGAGGTGGTGTGTCAGCAACTTGGCTGTGGCTCTGCTCTGGCTGCCGTGGGGGAGGCAGCGTTTAGCCAGGGGACTGGACCTATCTGGTTGGATGACATACAGTGCAAGGGAAATGAGTCTTCTCTGTGGGACTGTCAGTCCAAGCCCTGGGGACAAAGTGACTGCGGACACAAGGAAGATGCTGGTGTGAGGTGCTCTGGTAAGTGTGAAAAGGCTGAATTTAAACTAGGAGCCCTGCTAAGAGTGAAAGCATTGAGAAACAGCCTCAGATAGTTGACCTGGAGGATACTAGGATTTCTTGTTAAAGAAATGAAAGGCTGTGTTAAATTATCCTTTTGTGGGGCTGGCCCCGTGGCCGAGTGGTTAAGTTTGCGCACTCTGCTGCAGGTGGCCCAGTGTTTCGTTGGTCCGAATCCTGGGCGCGGACATGGCACTGCCGACTAGAAGGACCCACAATGAAGAATATACAACTATGTACCAGGGGGCTTTGGGGAGAAAAAGGAAAAAATAAAATTAAAAAAAAAATTATCCTTTTGCCTAACTAAATAAGATAACATTTCACTGTTCTCTAAACCTTTTCATCACTTTGAGGGGAGAAAGCTGGATTTAGCCTCAGACTTCCAATTGAGAGGATTCGGAGTGATATTTTAAAGGACACTCTATACACCCAGGGAATGCAAAAAGAAATACCCAGTTCCGTTTTGATTTCTATTTCATCTACATTTATGTGTCTCTCTTTTTCACTGTCTCTTTCTTTTGCAGGACAGTCGCCAAGATCCCTTGAAGTCTCAGGTACAGTTTTCTGCCCATCAGAAATGTCACTAATAACTAAGACAATATGGGAGGTCAAGGGAGAGAGCAAACTGCAATGAAATCAAAGGAGGCTGGGGACTTCAGAAATTATGAAACTATGGATGGCAGTGGTTGGTATCGACAGCTCTATGAGTCTACTCTGGTGTGCAGAACTTCTCTATAAAAAAGTAACTTTTTAAATATGGAGAAGGATAAGGAACGCTCATGCTACCCTCAGAAAAAAAAGTTATCTCTGCAGGTTCTCAAATATTCTTTATAAGACAGGCAAAAACAGCTCAAGCCCTGGCTATTTTCTAGGACTGGTGTTTTAGTGGTGAATGCAATGCAAGAGATAAGGCTTAATCATCAAACCTTTTGTATACAATTGGAGAGAATTTAGGACAATAGAATTATGGAAAGCTCTGTAGAAGATTAAAAGAAATCTACTGTTTAGAGATATTTTTTATCTGAGATAGTTCTCAGAGATTGTGCCATTTGTGAATATGCAAAAACTTATAGCCCTCATTCTTCTCAGCAGCTAGAAAGTCGGTTCTTTTTCAGTGTATAAATTCGCAATTGATATCTACTAGTTAAATGCCTATCAATGTTTAATTTCTATACAGGTCACTCAGCATTTATTTTATCTGGTATCCTTGGGCTCCTCCTGGTTCTGTTTATTCTATTTATTCTTGTGTGGTCTCACGTAGAGAAGAAAAAACATCTGCTCAGAGGTGAGAGCCCCATTAGAGTTGCATAAAATGTGGGTTATCTGGAACCAAGGGCACAAGGAATGGGGAATTCCCGCAGGGAGAAACAAAACCATTTGCCACCTTGAGTGAGTTGGGTGGAAAGTGGCAGCCAAATAGAGAAGCACGTGGAATGATCAAGAATCAGCCAATCCACAATTTCCTTTTGTAGAAATGTGATCACTTGGAAGCTGTAGTATACAATAGAGATGATGTATCAGATGGGCAATGATCTTAGCTGATGAAAGGAAGGTAATTGTGTACTTTGGTTCAGGCTCCAGATTGCAGAAATAAGAAACAGCCAGTGGGAAATGGCGAACCGTGGTGGAGAATTAAAAGCAAAGATGTCCTGGGTTTGAACCTCAGCTATTTATCATTTACTAGCTGCGTGACCTTTGACTAGAAAGTTTACTTTGTCAAGCTCCAATTTCCTAATCTGTAAAGTAGAGACAATACTATTGTTACCTCATTAGATTATTATGAGAGTTAAATGAATTAATCATATATAAGAATGGTGGCCAGCACACAGTAAATGTTATATAAAGGACTTGGTAATAAAAATGGAGGAATTTCAAGGGCTCAGCAAAAGGATAATGAATATTAGAAACATTGAGAATTCACTAGCAGAAATTGGTGCTGAAATGATCTTTAGATTTTAACTCAGAGGGATCAATATATTTCAAACCTCGTAGATATATGTCCTAGTGTAAGAGATCAGCCATTTGAATTTAAATCCTAACCATGGGGCATCATTCTCAGTTTCATCCAGAAGAAGAGATTCTCTAGAGGAGGACCTATTCCATGAGATGGATACCTGCCTTACCAGAGAGGATTCACGGCAGATGAGCACTTCAGGTTTGTGACTCCAGTGGCCTCACTCTATAGAGAGGGTGGGAATATGAGGAAATACCACTGATATTTAGATACTCTTACTTGATTGAGATTTATCTCAGCCTCCTATACAAAATACTTCATGTGAAAGGGAAGCAAAAGGAGGAGTTGATGAAATAAAACACTATTCAAAATTAAGAAAATTAGAATCTACACCCTCATTCATTTCATCTTCAGCATCATATTTAGTCCATGGCAGAGGAACCAAGTGGAGAGAATTAAAATGAAAAGTGTTGAACTGCTTCAGATGTGAGCAGTCAAATGCCTGTCCTCAGTTTTATTACAAAGCCAATAAGCAATAAACAATTGTTTTCAATTTTATTTTATTTTCATTTTTATTAATATGGCTATCTTCCTTGGGTATTATTTTTTGTACATTTATGATTATTTAAAATGTTTTTATGACATATAATATATGTACAAAACAGTTCATAAAGGTTTTAATCATTTCTTTGAAGAAATAACTATAAGTAGAATTGCTGTGACTACATAATAAACAGAGTCTGGCAAGTGGCTTTCCACTAGTTATAACAAATTTTACTCCTATAAGTTATAAGCGAAAAGGTATTTTGCTGCATAGTCTCTAACACTAAATATTTTCACCTCTTTTATAATTTTGCTAATTATTTGATAATGGTATCTCACTGTTATTTTAACATTATTTCAATTACCAAGGAGATACATTATTTTTTACATATTTGTTAGCCAATTTTAAAGCCTTAAGACTTGCCAGTTTTTCCTTTAACATTGAATACATGTCTTAATTTGCAAGTACTATTTTAATATTAAGACTATTGATTCTTCTTCTATGTTATCCATTATATACAATTTCCCAGTTTGTCACTTGACTTTAAAGTTTTTAAGTGGATTTGTATTGCACTGGAGGAAATTTAGGGCTGTTAGGTACAAAAAAGAGAATAGACAGTGCTTTCTTTCAACAGTGCTCTACATTTTATCTGATTGAAAATTTGGAGCCCACTTATCTCATTGATGGTGGTGGGGGTTATTATACTGTGTTAGTTTTGCTGGAGCCGCCATAAGAAAGCCACCATGGATAAATTAAACAACAGAAATTTATCTCCTCACAATTCCAGAGTTCAGACGTCGGAAATCACAGTGTCAGCAGAGTTGATTTCTTCTGAGATCTGTCTCCTTGGCTTGAGGATAGCCGGCCAGTCTCTGTGTCTTCATATCTTCCCTCTGTACCTCTCTGTTTCTTAAATTCCTCTTCTTATAAGAAGACCAGTCATATTGGGTTAGGGCCCACCTTAATGACCTCATTTAAAATTATCTCTTTAAAGACCCTATCTCCAAATACACTCACGTTCTAAGGTACTAGGCAGTAGGACTTCAACATGCGAATTTAGGGGGACGTGACTCAGCCCGTAACCTGTACCTAGTAAAAGAATTGTGCCAGTGTAGAGTATGCTATCTCAAAATTGCTAGATACATCTAGTTGTTTTTTGAAGTGATTGTTTCCATTTACACTTCCAACAGCAGTCTAGGAAAGTTCCTATTGCTCCACATTTTTATTAATTACCGTCTGACCATATTGACGTGATCTGCAACTCTGCTGTCTGCCAGAAGATAAAGTGAATCTTCTCTTGAGGGAAATAATATCATCCAGAACATCTAAAATGTTAAACACAAGATTCAGTATTTAAAAAAATGCCAGGCTTACCAAGAAATAGGACCAAATGTAAAAAAATACAAAAGAACCAGAACTGAAGGTGACTCAGATACTATGGTTATCAGATATTTTAAAATAACTATGATTAATGAATTCGAGAAAAAATCTGGCCAGATAGAGATTTCACCACAGAATTGGAAGTTATGTATAAGAATGAAATAGAAATCCTATAAATGAAAAATACAAAACTGAAACTAAGAACTCAATAGATAAAATTGAATAGAGCTTAAAAGAGAAAGAGTGAGTTGTATGATAGACCAATAGATAATAATTGGACTTACAGAAAACAAAAAAAAAAACAAAGGATGAAAGTATAGTAAAACTCATAAGAAGAAAATTGGGTATGATTAAAATATCTAATAAATATAACTGGTGACATCAATTTCAGGGAGGATGAAATAAGCCAACTGTAGCCTATATATCCTACTGATTATAACTAAAATCTCTGAGCAAATATGAAAAACAGCCACCTCACCTCAGACCCATTGAAATGGCTCCTACTAAAGAAAGAAATAAATAAACAAACAGAAAATAACAAGTGTTGGCAAACATGGAGATATTGGAACACTCATGTATTGTTGGTGGGAATATAAAATGATACAGCCACTGTGGAAAACAGTATGGTAGTCCCTCAAAAAATTTAAAATAAAATTGCCATATGGTCTAGCAATTCCACTTCTGGGTATATATCCAAAAGAATCAAAAACAGGTCTCTAAGAGATGCTTGTACACCCGTGTTCATAACAGCGTTATTCACAACAGCCAAAACATGGAAACAACCCAAGTGTCTATTGACAGATGAATGAATAAGCCAAAGGTAGTATATCCACACAATGGAATATTATTCAACCTTAAAAAGAAAGGAAATTCTGACATGCGACAACATGGATGAATCTTGAGGACACTATGCTAAGTGAAATCAGCCAATCACAAAAAGACAAATATTGTATGATTCCATTTATATGACATACCTACAGTAGACAAAATCATAGAGACAGAGAGTAGAATGGTGGTTGCCAAGGGCTGCAGGGGAGGGGGAATGAGAGTTATGTTTAATGGGTATAGAGTTTCAGTTTTGCAAAATGAAAAGAGTTCTCAAGATGAATGGTGGTAATCGTTGCACAAGAACATGAATGTACTTAATATCACTGAAATGTACACCTAAAATGGTTAAGATGGCAAAAAAAAAAAAAAAGAAAGAAAGAAAAATCCTTAAGACTCTGAAAAGTAAATAGCTTGAGAAGGATCTTAAAAACTGAAGAAAGACTATTACGGCTGTGCTGGTGAATTTCTTGGGGTTTTTTTTTCCCTCCTGGTCCGCCAGAGAAGCCCATCCTTCTGGCCAGAGGACTGGGGAAGGGAAATCCAGAGATATGTGGGAATCCTCTGGTTTTTTTCCTTTTTGCTCTCCTGGCCCTGCCCCTAGGCTACTTTCAAAGGCATATCTGTTACAACGCTGTTGATTTTTAGTATTTTGTTAACTCTTTCTTAGAATTTCCATCTATCCGCTTATGTTATCCATATGTTCTTGCAGGTTGTCCACTTCTTCCGTTAGCATATTAATCATAGTTATTTTAAATTCCTGGTCTGATAATTCTAATATCTCTTCCATAATCAGTCTGATTCTGATGCATGCTCTGTCTCTTCAAAGTGTATTTTTATCTTTCTCTGTGCCTTGCCATCTTTTGTTTAAAGCCAGACATGAGGGACTGGGTAAAGGAAATTGAGGTAAATAGGCCTTTGGTATGAGGTTTTATGTTTATCTGGCTAGGAGTTGGGCTGTGTTTACCATTTGCTATAGGTTTAGGTGTCAGAAGCTAAAGTTTCTTCTGGTATCTCTGTTTTTGTCTCCCATCTCGTCTTCAGGGTTCCCTAGTGACTTCTTCTTGAATAACATCTCAGATATGCAGCTCTTCCACTTGTATTCCCCAGTTATTATATAGGAGCCCTATTGGTGTGCTAGTAATGTGAAGGAGGGGAAGCGTTGTACAGTCCCATGATTTGGTCTCAATTTTCTAGTGAGCCTGTGCCCTTGGGCTGTGACCTTCACAAGTGCTTCTCGGGTTTTCTTCCCCTCTTAGCTCACTGAGACAAGAAGGCTAGAGGGGGCTGTGGCTGGATATTTCCCTTCCCCCAGGTCATTTAGGCTCTGGTAAAATCCTAAATCCTTAGGTTCTGATAAAATAGTTTCTCTTAAAGGCAGGCCTTGTTAAGAAGAACAGAATACTTTGTGTATATTTCCTGCTGGAATCACACAAGAATTTTTCTCCAATCTTCCCTGTGAGAATGTAGTAGAGCTCCTAGAGGTAAAACTAACAAAATTGTAGGAACCCTGAAGATTTTAACACTCAAGCTTGTCCACACTGAATCTCCAGCAATTTGTCAATTACAGTTTAGGTTTTCCTACCCCTATTACTGGTTCCCACAAAGGTTTCTGTTCATGCACTTCTGCTCCAGCAATTTGTAATTCTCTTTCTCTGCCTGTCTGTCTCTCCAATTTTGAGGGCAGTGGTTTCCCCTGTGATCTCAATTCTCTGAGGGATCTAAGAAAAGTTGTTGCTTTTCAATTTGTTCAGCTTTTTTGTTGTTGTATGAATGGGAGTGATGACTTCCAAGCTTCTTACATTCCAGATGGGAAACCAGAAGTTCAGGCAATCACTCTTACAGATCCAGTCATATTCAACCTTATTAATATTCAGTTATCTAAACTTTTCCATCCATAGACAACAATTCTCCATTTCTCTCAATTCTGCTAAGAATGGGATGTTTCCCTCATTACAACTTATTGTACCTCCTATCTCTGGACAATGACTCTTACCCTTGAGTTTGCTTGTCCTTTTTTTAAATCAAAATATAAATTTCACAGTTCTAGGCCTTCAAGATACTGGGAGCAAATCTGATCATCTAATTATAGCTGCACTGTTAGTGATGATAATAGCTTAATGGTTTGACCTTTTAAATTTGATAATTAAATGTTTTCCTTCAAAATAATAACTGAGGATGCTCTTCAGTCATGTGATAAGCATTCCTTGCTCGATTGTATTTTCCTAGCTGCTCAAAGACTGCGTTTAACAGCTCTTCCCTCTGCAGGGATGTTTTCTCCTACTAGGTAATACAGATTTTGCCTTTTTTTTTTAGATAGCACCTCCATCCATGGTTGTGCAGATGTTGGCCACATAACACTGCTGGAAGTTCCTCCTGTCTTGGAAGCCACAAAATGAATTTGGGCTTCCAAACCCACTAGGTAATTTGAGAACATTGCTCTGTCACTAAAGCTCAACACACACAGATCTCCTACCCTTACAGAATTAAACACAATTTTTCCTACCTTTATGTTACCATATATATTATGGGACTGGTCTATATCCCCAGTCTGTTGAGTATTCAAAGTTTCCCTCTGGAAAAGAGAATGGATGATGAGAAAGTTGTTCCTATAGGAAGCTTAAAGAGTTTATCAGGATTATTTCTGATCATTGGCTGAGGCTGTGGATAGTCTGTCACTAAGAAAGAGGATGATTAGATCCCAGCTTCAAATACTGCTCATTAACAACCTCTGTTTCTAGGATTTCTGTTCTTTTTTTTTTTTTTTGAGGAAGATTAGCCCTGAGCTAACATCTGCTGCCAATCCTCCTCTTTTTGCTGAGGAAGACTGGCCCTGAGCTAACATCCGTGCCCATCTTCCTCCACTTTATATGTGGGATGCCTATCACAGCATGGCTTGCCAAGTGGTACCATGTCTGCACCCAGGATCCGAACCGGCGACCCCTGGGCTGCCAAAGCCGAATGTGTGCACTTAACCGCTGCACCACCGGGCCAGCCCATCTGTTCATTTCTATTACGCAGAGTAGGATCTTCGTATTTAATTAAGTACAGCCCAGATTCAGTGCATTAATATTGCCCATTATTGTTTTGATCTTCAGTGCCTAGCATATAATACATGCTTAATATTTGTTAAATGTAGGTATCTTTATCTGATGTGAAAACTTTAACATAATAAACAATGGAATCATGCTCTAGAGACTTAGGAAAACAAGCACTCATTATATGATGATGTTGCATATATATATATATATTTAAAGGGAAATTCTAAAACACCTACCAGTACCAAGACAAAAAGAGACAAAAGTCAAAGTCAACTGGAAGTCTGGCAGGAAAAGAGCAATATTGTCTCTCAAATTCTAAGAGCATCCCTTATTAGAATAACAGCTTGCTGGTGCTTTTTGTTAAATTGTCACGGAATCCCAAGGTTTAACAGGACATGATTAATCACTGCCCACACCTAGCAGAGAGTGGGTGGTCCAGGCATGATGGAGAGAGGAATTGAACTTGATGAAGTCACAGCACTGGAAAGCACAATGCTTTATAAATAGCATTGAGAAAACTGTCTAATTTCCAGCATGGGTGAACCAGCAATACCGAAAAGAGCATTCCTAGGTAATCCAGAGCCAATTATGAATTTTTTTTATGGGAATAGATGGTAGGGTGCAGACATAAGTCCTATCTCCTGATTTTTATTATAGAATATTTAGGTATCACCTGCACAAAACTATTTCACATTTGACCGAAGGATCCAAGTGAATGAGCTTGAGTTCCTCTTTTTTTTTCCCAAAAATATATTGTTACCAAAATAAGAGGAAAAATGTTAGAAAAATCAGAGGCAAAGAACATGAAAACCATTTAGATGGTAACTAGCCCCAACATAATTTAGTAGGAACTGTTTTAAGTAATACTAGAACTTATTTGTATTTATAGTTGAAGCCTCCTTTCTCTTCATATGCAATATCTTAGTTATTGATAAGGATACTAATTTCTCTATCTGGAAAAGTTCAGTGAAAATCTTGAATGAAAATGTTTTCTTTAAAAGTGGATTTTATATTTCCATCTGCATGATATAAAGAACAAAAGATTGTCTAGATTATTCTAAACCAATTTTAATAAACAGTAATTTGTATTAGCAGAATTCTATGCAAAGAGTATGAATGTTGCTCTTAAAATACTTGAAACTAAAGTTTTATATTAGAAAACATTTTCCTCCAGCAATTCTGTTTAGTTTATTATTGTGTTTAGCGGATGTATTAGCTTGCTAGCGCTGCCAAAACAAAATACCGCAGACTGAGTGGCTTAAACATCAGTAATTTATTTTCTCACAGTTTTATAGGCTAGAAGTCCAAGATCAAGGTGTCAGTAGGTTTCATTTCTTCTAAAGCCTCTCCTTGACTTGTAGAGAACCATAATCTCTCTGTGTTCTCACATGTTCACCCCTTGGTCTGTGTGTGTCTGTGTCCATTCTGTTCTTTTAAGGATGCCAGTCATACTGGATTAGGGCTCACCCAAACGACCTCAGTTTACCTTAGTTACCTCTTTACAGTCCCTATCTCCAAAGTCTAAGCTACTAGAGATTAGGACTTCAACATATAAATTTTGAGGGACGTGATTCAGCCCACAACACTTAGCAGATTTATTATTGTATGATATAAGGGAACGCCCTTGCCCTGTCTAAACATCGTTAATCCTAAATTCTGAGTTAACAGAGTCCAAACCATAGAATTTTGAAAGAGTAATTTCCAGAGGCATTTCAAAAGCAAACCCATAAACAGTTTTACCTTCCTCTTTCATTTTGATGTTATTTAACTCTCCTTCTTTGACAATTAAATTATATTATTACATGCTGGAACTCAGAATTCTAGATTGACTATGGGGTCAGGAAGAAAACTGACTAAGATCTGGGTATAGAAGGGAATATTAGGACCTAACACCTGCTAGATCTGTCCCAATTGATCAATTCTTCATGCTGTGTGTGTGTGCGCGCGCGTGTGTGTGTGTTTGTCTTTATATACAGTAGTGGCTTTGTTTAGAAGAAGAGGAACTTATTGCCTCTTGTTTTATAATTTCAGATCAGCTTCCAAATGTTTTTGAAAGAGACAGCAATTTTCAAATGAGTGAAGAGGAATTCAACTTACCCTGTGGAAAGTTGGTCCAAACAACATTTCCTGATCAATAAGAGAACAGCTAAATTGGTAAAGACTGGTGATAATAAAAGTCAAATTATGTGTATCACTGTTATGGACTAAATTTTTGTGCCCCTGCCCCAAATTCATATATTGAAATCTTAACTCACAATATGATGATATTAGGAGGTGAGGCCTTTGGGAAGTAATTAGGACATGAAGGCAGAGGCCTCATGAATGCAATTAATGCTTTTGTAAAAGGGATCCCAGAGAGCTCTCACTCTCTTTTCACCGTGGGAGGATACAATGAGAGGTTGTCAGTCTACAGCCTGGAAGAGGGCTCTCACCAGAACCCGAGCACACTAGCACCCTGATCTCAGACTTCCAGCCTCCAGAACTTCGAGAAATAAATGTCTGCTTTTATCAGCCACCCAGTCTATGGTATTCTATTATAGCAGCCCAAACTGACTAAGACAATCACTAAGAAACACTCCTACCATAATAAATTGAACAACGAAAAACATTACTTGAAGCTGATTTGTGGCTGTTCTTATGGATCAAGTGTGCTTAATTCCATAGAGATTTGAATGTAGAAAGCATCATTTTCAAAATTGAATGTCAGAATAGTCACTTTATTTTTATCCCTACTAGATTTATTCATTGATGGCTTTGTTCAATTGCTCTTCCTTCTAGCTTAACATCTTCAGATTTTGAGAATATCATTGTTCCCATAGGAACTGCAACAGATATATTACAGTGATAAATACCTATCTCAAAATTAAAATAATTTTGGAAAAAGCAATAGGCTTCATGGAGCTCTTAGAGGGGACGTAAAAATAGGAAAAGAGGACTAGTTTGTTATAAGGGAAATTTTATAATCTTTATGTCCCCAAACACCTTTTGTTCATTTAGGGCCTCTGCTTTCAAGGAGTTGGAGAGGCTACAAATCAGGACACTTTGGTCCATAAATCTTATCAGAAAGAATAATTCGCTCCATTCCAAAAGAAGCTTGTTTTGAAAGCTTTTTCTCAAGAGAGAGCAAGATCTTAGATTGTCCCTTAGATTTAAAGTAAATTCTGGGGCCCAGCCATGCATTATATTTGCAGTAAATATTATGAAAAAATGTAGTAGAGAGTTTAAATATTATCATTTAACCCTGACCAATATTTTGTCCTTCAGTAAAAATATTATGGGTTCCTATATAAAAATGCAGAGCTATCTCTATTTCTGTTTCATAAAAAATATGGAAAATATTGAAAGAGTAATAACAAATACTAATAATTCTACCATTCTGAGATAATTACTGTTAACATTTTGGAATGTTTCTGTCCATCTTTGTCTACCTGTGTCACTCTTTCTTGAATATAAATGAACATATATTGTCCATCTGTGTAAAATAAAGATGCCTCATTCTTATTACATTATTTTTCTTTAAACTTCCACTAAGTCTAGCATAAATCATATGTGTTCTTGTACATGATGAGTCATTTTTCTCTTGCTGTTTTCAGGATTTCTTTTTGTTTTTCAACAATTTGGTTGTGATATGTCTAGGTGAGGATTTCTTTCTGTTTTTCCTCCTTGGGATTTGTTGAACTTCTCGGATTTCTAAATTAATGTTTTTCATCAAATTTTGGAAGTTTTCAACCATTATTTCTTCAAATAGTTTTCTGCCTCTTTTTTGTCTCTTCTCTTTCTGTGCCTCCCAGTACATGTGTGTTTTCATTCAAGCTCTGTTCATTTTTCTGCAATCTCTTTTATCCATGTTCTTTAGATTGGGTTGTTTCTACTGATGAAGTTTATTAATTTTTTTCTTCTGCAATTTCAAATATGCTGCTAAGCCACATTAATAAGTTATTGTTTCAGTTGTATGTTTCAACTCCAGAATTTCTATTGGTTTTTTACAGATTTTATCTCTTCTTATTTGCTGAGTCATTGTCATCATACTTTTCTTTAATTCCGCACACATGATTTTCTTTAGTTCTTCAAACTTATTCATAGTAGTTGCTTTGAAGTCCTTGTCTGCTCAATCCAGCATCTTGACTCACTTAGAGATAGTTTCCATTGATTGCTTTCGTTTTTCTTCATGAGTATGCATCATACTTTCCTGTTTCTCTCATGTCTCATTTTTGTTGTTGTTTAAAACTTTGTATTTTAGATAATATATTGCTGCAATTCTGGTTTCTACTTTGTGCCCCAAGGCAATTGTTGTTGTGATTTGTCTGTTAACTTGCCTGGACTACATCTGTGGAATCTATCTCCCTTATGTTGTGCAGTCACTGATGTCTATACTTAGGGTTTTTTCTTGTTTTTTTTTTTTACACCTGGTTTTGTGGAGATGACTCTTCGATCTGCAATGCTTAGGGGTCAGCCAATTATTGGTTAGACGTGCTCAGACACAGTGAACCAGTAAGGCCGCCTTCTTCTACCACTGGATCTGTGTGTTTGAAGAACTTATTCTAAGTTTAGGCATTTTAAAGTCTGCCCTTGCTTTTAATTTCTGCCAGAGCCTCTTGTGTTTCTTCCGCATGTGTGTGCAACCTCCAGTGAGTCAGAGATGTGTGAAGATCTTATTTGACGCTTCTATTGCTGTCTCATTTCCCAGATCTCCCTGTTAAGTATTTACCTAGTCCACTGGGTTTTTTGGGTGGCAGTGGGATAATTGGGATGGGGGAGTGAGAGCTATCCCAGGCAATAATGCCACAATTTCTTACTGTTCTTACCCAAAGTTCACGATAGACAGTTCTCAAATTGATTTTTTTTTAACTACCAAGTGAAGGTTAATATTTCTTTTGTAGTTCTTTTTTTTTATTTTAAAGATTTTATTTTTCCTTCTTCTCCCCAAAGCCCTCTGGGACATAGTTGTATAATTTTAGTTGTGGGTCCTTCTAGTTGTGGCATGTGGGACACTGCCTCAGCATGGCCTGATGAGTGGTGCCATGTCTGCACCTAGGATCCGAACCGGTGAAACCCTGGGCCGCCAAAGACGAGCGCACAAACTTAACCACTAGGCCACAAGGCCAGCCCCTCAAATTGATTTTTGCCTTTGGTCAATTTCCAGAGTTCTGAAAAGGTTTTTTTTTTTTTTACTGTTTTATTTACTTTTTTAGTTTCTTTTGGGGGAGAGGATTTGCCAACCTGCTCACTCCATTGTGCCTCAATTACTAGTCTTAGCATCTATTTATTATCTTGCCTGAATCAATTATTACTATGATGATTAGCAAATGATGACTTTTAAATCCATAATTTCTAATTTGTTTATTTGTTAAAATTCTGTAAGAAAGAATTTTTCCTACTTCTGCATTTATTTATTCAATACGAACACATGAGTTTTCATTTTATTGAATGACTGTAGTTCGTTGCTAACATTATTTACGTTGGTGCACAAATTGTCTCACATTTGGCCGGTAGGGGCCCCCTCATGCTAGCTCCTATGTCCATTAGACACATTTCCATCATCTTTGAGTACTTCTAAATTTATGTCACAATTATAGATCTCAGGTTCATCTTGTAGTTTCCTTTTCCCAGCTCTGGAGTTAGGCACTTTTCCAAGGAGCTTTGGTTTCTTTTAGAGGGAAGTGGAATTTTGAAAGCAATACTGGAGTTTTAAGTGATCTCATTGCTCCTGGGATGTCACTATTTAGAGTCTGTTATGAACTTAATTGAGTCCCCTCAAAATTCATATGCTGAAGCCCCAAACTCAATAAGACTGTATTTGGGGATAAGGAGATAAGGCCTTTAGAAGCTAATTAGGTTTAAATGAGGTCATAAGGGTGGCCCTAATCTGATAGGGCTGCTGCCTTATAGAACAAGTAAGAGACATCAGAGCTCTCTCTCTCTGTCATGTCAGGACACAGTGAGAAGACAGCTGTCTACAGCCAGGGAGAGATTTCTCACCAGAAACCAAATTGCCAGCACCTTGATCTCAGACTTCCCAGCCTCTAGAATTGTGAGAAATAAGTTTCTCTTTTTAAACCATCCAATCTGTGATATCTTGTTACGGCAGTCCAAGGTGACTAAGACAGAGTCCATCTCAGCAGGGAACTGGAAAAAAAATACACATACATAAACGTACGTGCACACACACATGTATACATACATATACGCACATATATGTATTTTATATCTGTCTAAATATCTATTGATATGTTTCTACCCATATATTTGTCTATCAATCTACTTATCTATAATATTCTGAGTTCATTAAAGAAGACTTTCTAAAGAGACATGACAATTAAATGTAATACATGATATACTTGGCTGAATCCTGGATGACAGGATTGAGTTAATTGAAACAATAACTACATATATATGAACTTTGCATGATACAATATTTTGATTTGATAACTGTACTTGGCTACCTTAAATAGTCATTGTTCTTAGGCAATACACAGTGATAAATTTCAGGAAAAGAGCACATGATGTCTGCAGTGCAGAAAAGAGGGGGAGAGGGAATGGAGCAAATGTTAAATGGTAAAAGTGGAGAATTGTTCTTTGTAATATTCTGGCAATTTTTATGTACATTTGAAATTAGATAAAAATTAAAATGTGCAAAAATCATTTCTAACATCTATTTTGCTACTTATCAAAATATCTAGTGTTGATTGGAGATAAATGTTGCTGAAGAGCTTATGCTAGTTACTTTAGGATTTTTAGTTATTTTCTTCCAAGAACTAATTTTCCACACCAGAAGTATTTATTATTAATAAGGGTAACTGATTCCTCTAAGGTATAAATTAAAATATACACACACACACAAAATGAGAAGACAGAGACAGAAAAATAGAGAGATGGGTGGAGAATGTATGGATTAATGAATGGACAAATAATGGATGAATAGATAGATGGGTATCACAAGTAAGCCGAAGGAAATAACAAAAAAGATAACCTTAAAAAAATGACAGTCCCAGAATTCCTTAGCTGTTTGCACAGTGCACTCGGGACTACAAAAGAAAAGTCAAACAGCTCTTCTCTAAAGATCTATCTTTTCCTGGGATACATAGAGCTCCAGTTCATGAAAGGCAGCTTTAGCCCTGAGAGGTGACTTGAGATTCACATCTTGGAGCCTAGGGACTCTCTGTGACTCCAGTTTGACACGGAGCTGCTAATGTCCTCTGACTTCAACCCAGCCACGGAACTGCTTTTGCAACAAAGGAACATATTTTGGCAAATGAGATAGCGAAATTTAGGTCCATACATTTATATGCTCAAGAAATGACTCTTATTTGGACACCTCTCCAGTGACTTTCCCTCATAGCTCCTTGTGTTTCCACACAAATCCTGCCTCTGGGAGCTCAGAAGAGAGAAAGAAAACAGTACCTCCCCAGGGCCTGTGATCTTAAGATCAGGATAAAACGTAAGGAGTAAAGGCAAAGAAAGGAGAGGGTGTGGGTGATTGTTCCCAAGCTGTGTCAGTTTCATGTATGAGACACAATGAAGAGTGGGGTCCTATCATTGCCTCAATGAGCTTAATAAGATATTTTCTGTGAGAAAAGTCTAGGATATCCTAACTACTTTGCAAGCATCCTGTCTTCCCCAACTTACTATACTGTTCCCATTACTCCAGAAAAAATCTTGTGAAATATAATTTAATTTATTCACTAACATTTATAGAACAACTAAATGCCCTAAGTCTAGTACAAGGGGCCCTGTCTATATGATTCATATGGTTGGTGTGACTATGACACTTGCAGGATATGGACCTTTAGTTTGTTATTCCAGCCATATCTAATTACTTGAAATTCCTGAAAGAAATAATTTTTTGCTTAATCCTATACCATTACCAGAGTGATTCAACTTCATCTTTCAAAAATAGTAGTTTTATTGAGAAACTATTAATTACTTTGTATTAAACCATTCAAATCTCACAGTAAGCATTTAAGGTAGTTTTGATTAATCATCTACATTTTCTAGTTGAGGAAACTGAAACTCAGATAATTTGAAAATTTGAATTTGGCCAATTTCAAAGGAGGCAATGTCAATAATCAAATCTGAGCTACTTCTGCAGTATTTAGCAGAGAATCTTGTTCAAAACTTAAAAATCAGTATATAGTATGTACAATCAGTATCTAATTAGTATGGGATCAGTAAACTAGTTGATTAAAGATAAGAAGGTAATTTCTCATGAGCTTACAGGTTTCCAAACATACTTCCAGAGAGACATCCATACCCAAATTCTCCATGATCTCTTGAATCAAAATCAAGCCCGCTTGTGTTTAGCTGATCAGTGTAGTTTTGGCAGAAATTCAGATTCAGCATCTACCTCATTCTAACAATCCCCTGCAGTCTCAGAGGAGGGAGCTCACAACTGTTCAGATGAGGAAGGCTGACAGTCTTGGGAAATACTTATCACTTATCCATAACTTATTTACTAGCATTTCTCACCTCAGTGCATTAACAGAACTGACTGATGAACAGGAGAGTTTCCAGTGTTGTAGAGTGGAGATGGATTACCAAGCCTTTTGATCTATGATCTATGATCAGAACTAATACTTGAGTGATGTCCTCCTCCCCCATGGACATCCCTCAATGCTATGGTCTCTGCTCACATTGGAACAGGGTTGTGGCCCATCTGACTAGACGACCTGAACTGCACAAGAAATAAGTTCTGTGTGTAGTGGTGACCTACCTAAGACCGGGATCAGCATCACTACAGGCACAAGAGGGATATAGGAATCATCAGGTCAGATCTACTCTAAAGGTTGCCTACAAGTTAGAGAGAGAGGAGAATGACATCAGCAAAATGCCAACATAGGAATTTCTACCACTTCTCCCCCGACCCAGAAACATCGATTTGAACAACTATCTGCAGACAAAAATACCTTCACAAGAGCAAAGGACTCTAGTTGAAGGATTACTGCACTAGGGTAAAGCACACAAGTAAGAAAGGATGCATTAAAGAGGGTAAGAGAGATAGATTCACATTACCCCCATTATCCTTTCCCTAACTCTGGGCAGCCTAGTGTGGAGAGAGTAACGTGAGTGCCCACCTTCACTATGGACCCTACAGCCCACCCATCCCAGCACCAGGCTAACTCCTGCAGTCCTGGGTGTCTCCCTGAAACCCAGGCCCCATTTCATGGTTCCAGCAGCCCCAGGCAGCATGCTTGGCACAAGTTCCCAGATGGCTCTTATGAACCCAAACCCCAGCTCACCCCAGCACCTGCTGACTCCAGGCAGCTCACATGGCCCAAGATAACTTCCGTGGCAAGGCTCCCTGCAAACTCCCAGGAACCTGGGGCCCTGTCTCACCCTGGCACCTGCCACCTCCAGCAGCTCCGAGTGGCTCCTGTGACACCAGGCATCCAGAGGATGCCTGGGAACAGAGGCCCCTATTTCACCCTGGTGCCTGCTGGTTCCAGCAGCCCCAGGAAGCATCCTTGGCACGAGGCTTCCAGTGTGTTCTTGCAAATCCAGGCTCCCAGATTATCACAGCACGCACCAGTTCCAGCAGTTCCAGGTGGCTTCCACAGTGCCAGACATCTAGTGGGCTCCTGCAAACTGATTCCTCCATCTCAGGCAGGCATCTGCTGGCTCCGTGGCCCCAGGCAGTTCCCACTGTACTAGGTGGTGTTTCTGGCACTGCTCTCCTGGAAAGACCCGGAAAATCCATGCTCCAGTTCATCTCAGCACCAGCCAGCTCCAGTGGTCCCAGGCCACTTATTTGTTCACAAAGTGGTCCCCATACACAGAGGGCAAGAAAAGACCAAAGAAAGAGGCAGACCACTCCAAATTTGTAGGTGGCAGGTTTAATAATCAAGACAACTTATATACGAGGCTTGTCTTGGGAGGCCACAAGACAAGAAGATCTCTGCAACTGCCTGCTAGAATCTTAAAGCTTATATAGAGGCCTTAACAAGGTTCAGTCATGTATTCAGTCCATATGGTCTCAGTGACACCATACTCTCTCAATGCTACATCCTTGGAACAGATCCTAGTATGGGAATGGTAGGCAGAACACACATTCCAGGGTCAGGGGAGGGAGTGGTCCAGCTCACAGGTCAATCAATAGTCACATCCTCTTAAGGACCTCCTCCTACACAGTTTCCAAGTCACCAGGCCCTGGCAAGCTCCCATGAACCCAGACTCCTGGCTCACCCCATTCCTGTGAAACTCCTGCAGTACGAGGTGGCTCCCTAGGCTCCCAATTAATGCCTGTGAACCCAGGCTCCAAGGGGGCACCTGTGAAGCCAGGGTCCCAGCAGGGCCCAGCACCAGGCTGACTACTGCCATTCCAAGCTTTTAACCCACCCCCACACCAGGCCACCCAAACGACTCCAGCAGCAAGCCTGCCCAAGGACAGCACCAGACTGTGCACCCAGAGTATTTGGAAAAGTTGCACAGTGAAAGACTTTCCCTGTCAAAGCCAATCTGTAAAGATTAGAAGAGGTTCCTACATACTCAAATGCACAGACACCAATGCAAGGCCACAGGGATGACGAACAATCTAAGGAAACATGACACCACCAAAGCAAACTAATAAAATTCCAGTGACTGACCCGAAAGAAATGGAGATCTATGAAATATCCAACAAAGAATTCAGAATAATCCTCTCAAAAAACTTCAGTGAACTACAAGAAAATAGAGATAGACTACTAAATGAAAGTAGAGAAACAATACATGAACAAAATGAGAAATTCAACAAAGAAACAGAAACCATTAAAAAATCAAGCAGACATTCTAGAGTTGAAGACTACAATGACTGATGAAGAATTCAATGAGAGCTTCAACATCAGACTTGACCAAGCAGAAGAAAAAATTAGTGAGCTAGCAAACAGGTCATTTGAAATTATCCAGTCTGAGGATAAAAATTAAAAATCAATTAAAAAAGAATAAAGAAAGCCTATGTGAATTACACAACACTATTAGACGAAACAGTAGTGTATTATAAGAGTGCCAGGAGGAGAAGAGAGGGAGAAAGGGATAGAAAGTTTATTTAAAGAAATAATGGCTGAGAACTTCCCAAAATTGGAGGGAAATTTAGATGTCCAATTCATGAAGATAATAGATCACCCAAAAACTTCAACTTAACATGATTTTCTCAAAGATACATTATAATAAAATTGCCTGAATCCAAAGAAAATGAGATATTTTTAAAAGCAGCAAGAAGGAAAAATTTCACACAGATAATGGAACTCCCATAAGTCTATTAGCATATTTCTCAGCAGAAACATTATAGGCCAGGAGAGAGTGTGATGATGTAGTCAAAGTATTGAAACAACTGTTGTTTTGGGGGAAACAGTTTGTCTCCCTGATAAACAAAAGCTTCGGGTACTCATCACAACTAGATGTGCTATACAAGAAATCCTCAAAGGAGTTCCTTAAACTTAAGGGAAAGGACTCTAAGTAGTAAAAAGAAAACATACACAAATATAAAATATGCTAGAAATGGTAAGTACATGGTCAAGTTCAGAATAATCTAGTACTTTAAATTAGTGATGTGTGAATCACTTAATTATAGTATGAAGGTTTAAAAGACGAAAGCATTAAAAATAACTGTAGCTACAATAATTTGTAAATAGATGTACAATTTAAAAAGATGTAAATTATGACATGAAAAACATATCCATTTGGTCTAAGATATAGTCAAGTCCAATGTTTCCTTAGTAATTTTCTTTCTGGATGGTCTATCCATTGGCAAATATGGGGTATTGAAGTCCCTCACTATTATCATGTGTTATCTATTTCTCTTTTCAGATATGCTAGTATTTGCTTAGTATATTTAGATGCTCTGATATTAGGTGCATATATATTTACAATTGTTATATCTTCTTGATGAATTGACCTTCTTTGTCTCTTTTTACAGTTGTTGACTCAAAGTCTATTTTCTTTTCCTTAAAGATTGGCACCTGAGCTAATGTCTGTTGCGAATTTTTTCTTCTTTTCCCCAAAGCCTCCCAGTACATAGTTGTATATTCCACTTGCAGGTCTTTCTAGTTGCACTATATGGGACACCACCTCAGCATGGCCTGATGAGCGGTGCCATTTTGGCACCCACGATCCAAACCAGTGAAACCCTCGGCTGCTGAAGTGAAGCACATGAACTTAACTCTTCAGTCATGGGGCTGGCCCCTGATTAGTGATGTTGAGTACCTTTTCATACATTTCCTGACCATTTCTATGTCTTCTTTGGAAAAATGACTATTCAAGAACTTTGCTCATTTTTTTAAATTCAATTTATTTAAACTAAAAAAAAATAGATCCCCCTTTTCTCCCCCACCCCCCGCCCCCCGCTTCTGGAAACTACTAATTCGTTCTCTGTATCTATGAGCTTGGTTTATATATATATAATTTTATTTGTATACAATATACTTTATATTTTATTTATAAATATATATAAAAATATCATTTCTAGTCTTTTTGATAATAGCCATTCTAACGGGTGTGAGGTGATATCTCATTGTGGTTTTGATTATCATTCCCTGATGATTAATGATGTAGAGCATCTTTTCCTGTAACTTGACCATCTGTATGTTTTCTTAGGAAAAATGTCTATTCCAATCTTCTGCCCATTGTTTCATTGAATTATTTGGTTTTTTTGCAATTGAGTTTTATGAGTTATTTATATATTTTGGATATTAGCCCCTTATTAGATATAAGATTTACAAATATTTTATCCTCTCCAGTAGGTTGCCTTTTCATTTTGTCAATGGTTTTCTTTGCTGTGCAGAAGGTTTTTAGTTTGATGTAGTCCCACTTACTTATTTTTGCTTTTGCTGCTTTTGCTTTTGGTGTTAGAGTCAAAAAATCATTGCTAAGACCTATGTCAAAGAGCTTACCACCTAAGTTTTCTTCCAGGATTTTTGCGGTTACAGGTCTTGTGTTCAAGTCTTTAATCCATTTTGAGTTAATTTTTGTGTATAGTATAAAATAGTGGTCCACTTTCATTCTTTTGCTTGTGGCTTTCCATTTTTCCCAACACCGTTTATTGAAGAGACTGCCCTTTCCCCAGCGTATATTCTTAACTTCTTTATCGTAAATTAATTGGTCATGTATGCATGGGTTTATTTCCAGGCTCTCTATTCTGTTCCTTTGATCTATATGCCTGTTTTTTGCCAATACTATACTGTTTTAATTACCATAGATTTGTAATATAGTTTGAAATCCAGGAGTATGAAGTCTCCAGCTTTCTTCTTCTTTCTCAAGGTTGCTTTGGCTATATGGGGTCTTTTATGTTCCATACCAATTTTAGAATTGTTTGTTCTACATCTGTGAAAAATGCTTTTGGAATTTTGTTAAAGATTGCATTGAATCTGTATACTGCTTTGGGTGATATGGACATTTTGACAATACTAATCCTTTCAATCCGTGAGCCCAAAATATCTTTCCAATTATTGGTGTCTTCTTCAATTTCTTTCATTAATGTCTTCTAGTTTTCAATATACAGGTCTCTCACCTCCTTGGCTAAATTTATTCCTAGATATTTTATTCTTTTTGATGCAGCTATAAATGGGATTGTTTTCTTTATTTCTCTGATAGTTCATTATTAGTGTATAGCTATTATAGTTCATTATAGTGTATAGTTCATTATTAGTGTATTAGAAACAGAACAGAGTTTTGTATATTGATTTTGTATCCTGTATCTTTATTGGTTTTGTTTAAGTGTTCTAACAGCTTTTTGATGGAGTCTTTAGGGTTTTCTACATATAATATCATGTCATCCACAAATAATGGCAGTTTTGCTTCTTCCTTTCCAATTTGGATGTATTTTACTTCTTTTTCTTGCCTAATTGCTCGGTTAGGTCTTCCAATACTGTGTTGAATAAAAATGGCAAGAGTGGACAACCTTGTATTCCTCCTGATCTTAGAGGAAAAGCTTTTAGCTTTTCACCATTGAGTATGATGTTTGTTGTTGGCGTGTCATATGTGGCCTTAATTATGTTCAGGTACATTCCTTCTACACGAGCTTTCTTGAGACTTTTTATCATAAACAAATATTAAATTTTGTCAAATTTTTTTCTGCATCTATTGAGATAATCATATGATTTTTATCCTTCATTTTGTTAACATGGTGTACCACATTGGCTGATTTGCAGATGTTGAACTATCCTTGTATCTCTGGAATAAACCCCACTTGATCATGATGTATGAATGCTTTAATGTATTGCTGAATTTGATTTGCTAATATTTATTGAGGGTTTTTGCGTCTATGATCATCAGGGGTATTGGCCTATAATTTACTTTTTTGTGTAGCATCATTGGTTTTGGTATCAGAGTGATGCTAGACTCATAAAATGAGTTTGGAAGAGATCCTTACTCTTCTATTTTTGGGAGAGTTTGAGAAGGATTGGTATTAATTCTTTACATGTTTGGTAGACTTCAACAGTGAAGCCATCTTGTTATGGACTTTTGTTTGTTGGGAGGTTTTTGAGTGCTGATTCCATCTCATTACTAGTAATTGGTCTGTTCAGATTTTCCATTTCATCATGATTGGTAGGTTGTATGTTTCTAGGAATTTATCCATTTTTCTAGGTTGTCCAATTTGTTAGGGTACAATTGTTAATAGTAGTCTCTTATGACTCTGTTTTTCTGTGGTAACAGTTGTAACATTTCCTCTTTCATTTCTGATTCTATTTATTTGAGTCGTCTCTCTTTTTTTTCTTGGTGAGTCTAGCTAAAGTTTTGTCAATTGTGTTTATCTTTTCAAAGAAGCAGTTCTTGGTTTTCTTTATATTTTCTGTTGCCTTTTTAGTCTCTATTTCACTTAATTCTGCTCTGATCTTCGCTATCTCCTTCCTTTTACCAACTCTGGGTTTCATTTGTTCTTCTTTTTCTAGTTCCTTGAGGTGTAAATTTAGGTTGTTTATTTGAGACTTTCCCTCTTTCTTGAGATAAGCATTTATTACTATGAACTACCCTCTTAGAACTGCTTTTACTGCATCCCATGAATTTTGGTATGTCATATTTTCATTCATTTGTCTTGAGGTATTTTTTTATTTCTCTTTGATTTCTTCTTTGACCCATTGGTTTTTCCTTAGAATGTTGTTTAATCTCCACATATTTGTAAATTTTCCAGTTTCCTTCATGCAATTAATTTCTAGTTTCATACCATTGTGGTCAGAAAAGATGCTTGATATGATTTTAATCCTCAAATTTATTAAGACCTGTTCTGTGGCCTAACATATGATCTATCTTGGAAAATGTTCCAATTGCACTTGAAAAGTATGTAAATTCTGTTGCTGCTAGAAGGAATGTTCTATGAATATCTGTTAAGTCCACCTGGTCTAATGCGTCCTGTTCTGATTCAAGATTGCAACATAGGGAGGTTCTGAATATACCTCCTTCTATGGGCACACTGAGTCTACAATGACATATGGAAAAATTTCCTCTTAAAAATACCTAAAGGCTGGCAGAGTGATGACTACATATTGGGAAAACAAAAAGGAAACCACATGAAAGCGGGTGGGAGAAGCCAGGATACAGTCTTGCCATAAACCTCACTCCTAGTGTAGCATCCAACAACTGGGAAGGAACTCAAAACATGGAGCTTCTCCCCAAGGGGCAAAGGGTTCAAACCCCACATCAGGCATCCCAACTTTTAAGACACACACTTGATAGATGAGCCCGCGAAACATCTAACTTTGAAAATCAACAGGGCTAGCATCCTGAGACCCACATGACTGTACCAATCTGAGAAACCACTCTTAAAGAGTTCATACACTAAGACTCACCTGCTCCAGGACCCAGCTTAGAGACTGTGCAGACTTAAAGTGAAGGAGGCTCATCTGCTTATATTAAAGCCTTGACCTGAGGGGCAGGCATCTAATTTAACACACAAATCTAGCAGCCTGCTGGAATACTCTCCAGGGATAGAGATTGGCGTATGCCATGTTTGTGCTCTCCCTTTGCCATGCTCCAAAGCACAAGTATCTTCCAGAAGGGAACTGTTATATGTATCTGGTGCCCTGATTTTGGTGGTGCTGCTTAGGACTCTGGAGGCCATGGGAGCTTGCATTCCTGGTCCCATGATGCTGTAATAATTGACATCACCCAGAAGGGGGCTCATACCCCATCTGGCACTCATTGCTGATGCCTAAGTTACATGTTAGGTAAATTGAGTCAGGTTGTGAAGGTCCTTGTATATCATGTTAAGACCTGTGGTCTTTTAAACTCTACTTCAGCAGCTCTTGTGATATACTGAACACCATAATCAGAAGAATACAGAGCGTTATGCTAATTACAGTAAAGACCAGGCAACTCTAACAAAGAGGCCCAAAAATATGGTGATTAATGAGAAAAGTTTATCCTCTCTAAGGGAAAAGTACAAGGGCAAGAGGTGGCCTCTGTTCTACAAATTACTCCAAGAATCCTGGTTAGAAAAGAAACTCTCCTCACTCTAAACAGAGCTTCTAAGGTGACCTCAGTTTGTGCCATTTCCAGCTCAAGAACAGAGAAAGTAATTTCTTTTCAGCCAATGACATGGATTTAACATGGATTCTTTTTGCTGGCGTTCTATCGGTTAACATTTTGCCACATAGCTACAATTTGCTGTAGGAGAAGTTAAGAAATATAGCCTCTTGCTGAAGAATCATGTGCCCAGGAAGAAGAGAAGCACAGATTTGGGGAGTCAGCAAAGAATCTTTGTCACATTTGCTTCTTAAAATGCATATTCTTGGGTTCTCTCTACATCAATTGAATCAAAATTATAGAGATTATGCCAGGGAATCTTCATTATTTTTCAGGATGACAGTTGATCCAATGAATGTCACAATATCAGAGCATTAATATTGTTCATGGAGAGCCAACAGAGACTTGTACATAAAGAAGGAACATGTGGAAAAATAATTTTTAAACTAAATATGATGAAATGTAGTGCACAGCCTTTAAAAGGGACAGATCAGTTCAATAAACTGGATTGTAAGGCAGTTATAATTGCAGAGGCAAACAAGAAAGTGATTTGGGGGGGCTGGCCTAGTGGCCAAGTGGTTAAAATTCTGCTTGCTTCGCTTCAGCAGCCCCCAGTTCACAGGTTTGAATCCTGGACATGGACCAACTCCACTCATCAGCCATGCTGTGGAGGCATCCCACATACAAAAAATAGAGGAAGATTGGCACAGATGTTAGCTCAAAGTGAATCTTCCTCACCAAAAAAAAAGAAACAAACAAACAAAAGAAAGTGGTTACTATGACAAAGACATAGTATGTGGGTAAGAGGTAAACAGAAAGGAAGAACAAGAAACAGAAGTACTTGATAAACAAGTGTATGTGGTAAATAAAGATGAAGGAGAATTGCGTGCTCATGTGGAAGAGAGATAAAATTGGTTTAACTTGGTAGTAGAAAAGTAAAATTTAAGGGGCTGGGAAGCTTAGGGCAAAATAAGAAAATCTGTAGCAATTCCTACCCCACACATCTATCCGTGAAACCATATTTCAGTGTAGAATACGGGAGAAACATGGCACTTATATAAGAAAGTGATGCAATCTGGACAAAACACTTTAGAATGTTTAGGTGATTTGGCTGTGAAATCGTTTTGGGTGGAGAGAAGAGTTTAGCTGTGGTCCTGGATTCAGTATCTGCCTATTCTGATAAAAACCATGAGCATGTCTCTTCATCTATGAGAGTGAAACCACATATTCCCTTGGGAAAGGAAACAGCATATGTCACTCACCTAGGACTTGGACAACAGAAGTGTGTTTGGGATTTTTATTCACTAAAAGAAATTGGATGAAAGAAGATAGAAGTTCAACAAAGAATTCCTTATAACACAGCACTTTTCTAAGAGTATCAAAGTACTTATTATCAATTTCATTTCAATACAAACAGATAATGAGCATCTCAAAAGCCTTCTCTTGTCTGATGTCACAGAGGATTCCTTATAGGTTCAATCACTCTCAAACTGTTGCGACTGGGCAGACTTCCTGGGTTCTGTCTTCAACCACCTTCACAAAAAGTGAGTGATCTTCTCTCCTTCCAAATTCCTCTCCTCTCAGAGCTTCTCTCCAAGGGCACTGAAGAAGGCAGCCTGAAACAGAAAGAACACATCCCTGCTATAGGTCAATACAGCAGAATGACAGAACCCTGTTTAGGCAGAAACAATTCCAAGAGACTCAGATGGCAAATATTTCCAAACATCAGCAAATATCTCAGAACATTTATAGCAGGATAGAACTGTGGGGTTCACGAGCCTTAATCTGGTAAATACTTACCACAGGAGATTATTGCCAGAAAACAACTGTATGCAGAACTATTTCCCTGTCTACACAATCAGCAGGACATGAGGGTGAAGATGGGAACATTTCACTTCGCAAAATATGAATAGAGTAAATTCACACGGAATGGAAGGAATAAGAAAACAGAGCTCCAGATCCCTCATTCCTGAACGACAAAGTCTTTCTCTGGGGCCCTGACCTGACAGAAAATTTCCATCTGAATAGTCCCAGCCTTATTAGTTTATCTCCAAATAGGGGTTATTACTTGAGCTCCAAAAGTAAAAGTCACAAAAAACCACACAACTGTCATCTTTCATGGTTAAGAAAAAAAGACACTATTCTAATCTGTAATCGGAGACATCAGCACTTCTATTTTTTGTGGTTCCTTCCAGCTTAACTTTCTATGTGTCTTCAAGAAAATTTACAGTAATTCTCCCCTCACATCTGATATCTAACTCATTGAAACTACATACAGTCATGTGTCACTTAACGAAGAGGACATGTTCTGAGAAATGCGTCGTTAGGCCGTTTCCTCATTGTGCAAACATCATAGAGTGTACTTACACAACCTAGATTATATAGCCTGCTACACACCTAGGCTATCTGGTACTAACCTTATGGGATCATTATTGTATATGTTCTCTGTCACTGACCAAAACGTCATTATGCTGTGCACGACTATATTTATCAGGAAAGTCTTAAGATGAAGTACTAATGTAAGTGATCACCATAAGTCCAACTCACCACAAATGTGTCAATATTTTAACATCTAACTGTTTCCCTGCACTTCATCACACCTAGAGTTAGCACAAAAAAAATCACGACACTGTAAGGAACCAACATTTGAATTTAGGAAACATGGTCAAAGTAGCACAATGTTTGTGCATCAGTGGCCAAGAATGAGGGCAGAAGAGAGGGATAACCACAGAACCCAGGATTTACTCAGCCTCTGTAAGGATACAGAGAAGTGACAAAAATACCTTGAAAAGGGCCAAGTTGACTATGAGAGAGAGAAGAGCCTACTTGGACTCTCAACTCTCAGAAAAGATAGCTGTACTCCCCTCAACTTTCCTTGGTCACTTAAAGAGGCCCTAGATGATAACCCTGTATCTCATCACCCCTGCCTGAGGGAGATATCCCTCTCATTCGTTGCTGGAATGGGAAAAGTTTTAAAGGCACCCATTTGATTCTTTGAAATCACTTGGGGTATTGCTGTTCTGATTTTGGGCTCTAAGGGCAAACAAGCGTCTCAAGAACAGTAGTAGAGATGAGGTAGAACATGAATGGGGGAAGTAGAGACATTTGTACAAATGACTGAGAGTTACAGCAACTTCATGTGAAATTTGGGGGAATTCACTTCAATCTTCCAACTAAATTTAAATTTTAAATTTCCAATAAATTATATATTCTAATTTATATAATGGTAGTGTTGGGGGAGACTTGGTTGTTTACAACTAAAAACACCATATATTTTTGGTTTTGTTGGGGATGTGGCAAATTCAAATGCATGATACCATTCTTCTCTTGAGTTAATAAGCAAAAGTTTCTCAAATTCAAATATTTGTTCAGCCAAAAGTTCACTTTCTGCCTGTTTTTTCTTACCTCAAAGCAACACAATAACATTTTGCAGACCAAGCATTTCAATTTTGTGTGAGGGAAACCTCCTCAGAGTATCTTTAGGATGTATCACAGTCATACTGAGGAAGCCATATGGTGGACACAGAAAACCCAAGAATATGGTGTGTTCCCTTTCTAGGATGTCGTGAGGAGCCATAGAACAGCACTAAGGAGGAAAGAGCTGACCTTACCTGGAGAGCAAATTGTCCCACATACACAGTAAATAGGCATTACGATCAACAGGTGGTCAGAATGTTCCCCCCAGGAAACTGGACTTTCAATTTTTCTCTGAAGGTCTCATCTCCACAGACGCTAGGGTTCTCTATCCTTAATCCTATTTCAAAATCAAATGTATCACCACTGCCTGGGAAAGATTCAGAGCCACCTTGCCTTTTATTGTCTAGCATGTAATATGGAAATTTTGTCACTGAGTCAGTTGAAAGGGACTTTTAATAGAAAGAAAAACATCACAGAAATAGACAAAAAGGAGAAACATTTCCACTCACAGGATTTAATGAGAGCTCAGAATGAAAACTCAGCTTTATAAATGTTCTCCCCAGAGAGAATGCTCAGAGGTCTTAGGCTTAACTGAAAGGACGAGGAGGTCACGTGCAGAACCTGAGGGGGCTGTCTCACTGGGACCAGATTTGTGCATGATGTTGTAAACTATTTAGCATATGGACTACGGAACTGACTACAGCTGCCAGCTTATGGGCAGAAAAACCCAGAGGTAAAGGGGAGACAATACTCACCTGGCCTTCCTAGTTAATCTATCTTTATAATACTGTCATCTTTATCCTTATACACAGCATTACACAGAGAATATTTGTATCTGAGCAAGACTAAGACAAAGTTTCCTGGGTCAGAGACAAATATCTGGAAAATCTCTCATAGATCTGCAGATTCTATAGGGTTTCCCACGTCCTTACACCTGGGCATTAACCTCAGCCCAGAAGGGCCCCAGAAGATTTCTCATGCTCCACAGGTATACGAGGAACGGACCTCCTAGCCCAGTACTGACCTCTGTCCTCCAGGTATTTCTATCATACACAAAAGTATGAATACTAGGAACTCTTAGCCCAGGGTCATAGAAAGAATTTAAACCCCAGAAAAGAAGAATTTTTTCCCCAGATCTTGTGATGAGGAACATATTTTCAAGTACCTTACATTTTAAAGGATCCCTTCCCCTCCTTGCATATGTGCATTTTCTAGGCTCCAACTGGGACTTATATTTCCTTATATGTTCATCAACCTCACTGAAGAAGGAAAAAAATGGAGAAAAAGAAAATGACAAAGATGGTCATCATAAGTAGTATGGATAGCCAGAAGGCCACATTTAAGTGTAAGCTGGTGCCTGATTCAAACGGATACATGAAGATGAGAAGAGGGATAAGGAATTCTCTATCTTAGCTCTGTCACCTCCGGAGTGATCAGGATGATGAAGTCACAATTTCAGAAACAATGGGAGTAATGAATGTCTTAGTGGGGATTGGCCAAGCCTTACCCTATATATACCATAAAGAAACCATTGAGTAAAATCAGATAGCTTCACTTCTACAAAAGCCTCAAAGATCCCCAAAACACTAGCAAACCTCAACGTGAACAGGAGGACGGAAGACTCCTACACAAATATTCAGAATGAGTGTGTTCCTGCATTGCAATCATATCATTATACAAAAGATATGGCCTGTTTCCTCAGACTCTTCAGCCTTAGAGCCAGCTTTATTCACAGAAAAGGACATCTAAGTTGGAAATGAAGACAGATTAAATGTTCCTGAAGAAAAAGTCCAGATTCTTTCCGAGAAGCTCTAAAATTCTGTCTTGTTTTACTTATTCATGTCAGGAATGTGTGTCCCACCGACTGTGGGATCTCCCCAGTCACATGTGTCAGGGGAGGGAACAGATTATTTTCTGAGATAAATATAATGTTTTCCTCTGAACTAAACAGAAGATTAGGCAGTGTAGTTGCTCTGAATATCACCAGAATGTGCTCGCTTGGTCCTCGGCAGCAGCTCTAGAAACAGTGGGGAGAAAGCCAAGGGATCAGGCCATAGCATTATCTAGTGCAAGAACAGAGCCGTGCTCGCAAATGGAATTTCCTTTGAAGTAATATCTCCTCATTGCTAACCTACTACATAAACCCATCTAACATGTTTCAAAGAATTTAAATCAATTGATTCTCTCCCATTCAAAAGAGCACCTGACAACAGATGTTGTCTCATGCTTCAAGTCACTTTCCCCAGAGATTCCCAGCCCACTGCCACAGGGAACCCTCTATCCCACCACTACTCCCCAGTGTACAAAATGATCTCAATTCCTTGTCTAAAACCAACCTTCTCTAAGGTGACCAGTGCAGACCCACTGACAAGATGCAAATGTGCCCCCGTAGTCTTTGCCAGCTCCCAAGACTTGTTATATACCATCTCCAGGAGCCTTCATGCCTGATCTCTGTATGCCATTAGCATGTTTCCTCTTAATGCACAAACCCCTCATTTCTCATCCAAAGCAATGAAGAGAAATCACTGACACCCAGACACTGCCTAAGGACAAAAACTGTGCCTAGGGCTGAATTGGACAAAAAATATGAGGCTGTCTTCCAGGAGCTTCTCATCCACCTGAGAAAATAAAATCCCAAGCAGAAAAGGCAAGGGTCATTATGAGTTGCAATAATTGAGGAATTCTTTACAGAAGATTAGAGAGAAAAAGTAGCAATTAAGCAAATGGAACTAGAAGGAAATGATCTTCTGAGAGAGCAACATCTCAGGTTCAGCGATGAAAACAAGGGGTCAAGGTGCCTACGTGCCTTTATTGGCTTCTTTTTGAGGACACCTCAGAAACTGAAAATTTCTCAACCAGAATTTTAAAAATATTTATCAAGATAAAAATCCACATTTAGAAGCTGAAATGAAAACAACTATTGATACTATTTTACCTATTGTTACCAATAATTGCTAAACGAACAATATCCGCTGTGTTTTGTTGTGTTCCATTTTGAATACTTTCCAGAAAAAGACCTTGACTGATTATGGGCAGGTGTTTTAAGCCTAAAGATATTCAATTGAAGCTGGGTAACTGAGGGTTACTGTAACTATTCAATAAGCAATTTGCTGTTTTGCTGTTTTCCTGTTTAACTTGAGGGGTGACTCAGGGGTCTCAAGGATTTGTGAGCTTGTTTTGCAGAAGAAAGATAGTGCCTCCTGGGAGGTTGTAATCACTGGATGGCCAGTCCCCAGCAGCTGTTGAAGCCCAGAAGTCAGATTGCCAGGGGCTTTTAGGAGTGACCCTTTTGTTTCTCTGAAGCTCCTCCTGTCAAGCCCTGTAGCTCTATAAAACCCCCTGTTTTCTGCTCTTGTTAAGGTGGATTTGAGCAAAGTCATGCTCCCACCTTCTCATCTTGGCCAAATCAAATGGGACCTTTCTCCATCTCTAAGCACCAGATGTCTCAGTGTTTGGCTTGCTGTACATCAGACACGTGGACTTGAGATTAAGAGGTTTGGTATCACAATGACTCCACACATCTTTCTCCACCAAAAAGCTCTTTCCTCATTGTGCAGAACTCTGTTCAATATTTTTATTCTTGTTTCATATAAAGTCTGTTTAAGTCCTGTTATATAGACAAACACCAGGAAAAAACACCATTTTCATAATCATCAGTGAGATATTTAAAAAACAAATATTTACTTTTCCATTTAAAAGCAATGTTCAAAAAATTAAGATTAATTTAATGACCAAAAAAATTAACAGAAATAGTTAAAGAAGAAAAATGTGGAGTTGACATTTACATGATATATGAAGATTATATGGAAAGACAATAATAGTGGCAATTGAAGGGTTTTTGGAAGTTTTATTCCATGGCATCATTAGCATAAGAGATAACTCCTTTTGAATTTGGAAATTAACCATGGTAAATTATTTGGGTATAAAAATATAAGGGAAATATCCACCCATTGTCCATGAAAAAAACTATTAGGCTATCTTGAATCTCAATTTAGGTCCCAGAGATTGGGTTAAAATTAATATTTTTTAATAAATACATCAGGCGTATCACTAGGCAGGGAGCATCATTGAAGAGCAATGGCTTCTTGGGAAGGAAATTAAGACCAGAACATTGGTGCCCCACACATGAAGATATATGTTTAAGTAACCAAGATTTGGGGGAGAATGATTTGAAAACTATTGTGATTGTAGTGTCCTTTTAGAAAAGTAAGGGAGAGGATGGTTTCCATATTTGGAATTAATTTCTAAAGGGATGAGATCTCAGCATAGTATGCGACCAACGGTAAGCCCTCCTGATCTAGCACCCTGAAGAAACCTCGTAAAGAACAGAAATATAATGTAGCCAGAGCCATCTTGTGGTTTGATCACTAGATTTTCTGCTGAAAGCAAGAAGAGAGCCCCTGTTTGCATTGAATAGGCAACTGAGCCACATTACCTCACAACAATCTTCACCATTCCTGACCTCTTTTATGCTCTCCCTGAGGCGGATGCTGGGAGACAGAGAACTACATTTCCCACAGTCTTACAGGAGGAATCTGGGCTAGGTTCCACCAATGATGGATTCTACTATTCATGGGAGGTTTACTTTGCAGGGGCCTCTGCAAACTGCCAGCCTCGGTGTTGCAGCATCATGACCTTTAACAGTGGTTTCCGGAGTTTTTTTAAACTTCCTGATGAGGATTTTATAAGCACATAATTTCCTGTAGTAAACCGCTTCCTGCTTTAAATACCTAGAGGGCTTTCTGTTTGATGTCTGATTTTGAGCCCTGGGTCTTCTTGAGTTCATTTAACTCTGGGAAGAATTACATTTGGAGAGCGGGGCAATAGGGACTTAGAGTTATATTCTCTCATTTCAACGTAGTGAAACATGAAGAATGAAAAAACATTCGCAAGAACTTTGTTAGGCAAATTAGAAAAGCAAAAGAAATTACCCTCAGTAAGAAATAGTCAGAGACATAGGACATAAAGTAATAGGAAAGACATGTGCAAACCCAGAGATGAAGAAAACAAGAAAAATTATTTAAAATTGTTTTAAACAATCCAGATTTTAAAATAATCAATAAATAACATATAAAAAAAGAGAATAAAAATAAAATAGAAAATAAAAGACAAGCAACGTGACCCCAGAAACTGCAGGAGCATCTGTGAAGAAAAAAAGATACACAAACAAACAGTGACACATACCCCAAAGAAACAGATGCAGACACAAAAGACCAACACCCTGTGGCCATTTTGAATATCATCTTAGTAGACAGCCGTACAGTTTTACAAACATCAAAGTGAATTGCGCTTTCAACAGTTCTTCGTCACGAAGTATTGTATCAGACAATGAAAAGACTTTCCAGGCTTTTTTAACTTCCCATTCAACGCAGAAAGGCCTCATCCAACTGTTCTGACAGGTTGCACCAGACTTTTCTTTAACATTTCTACTGGCAGGAGTTCCTTTCATCTCAAAACAACCTATTCCATGTCTCCAACCTAAATAAATCTCCCCTCCGTCTACTTCTCCTCCCATCTTCTCCCTTCCTTCCCTTCCCCTACTCCTCCCTCCTTCTCTGTTTCTTTCCTCTACCTCCTCCTCGTCCTCCTTTTTCTTCTATGATCCCTCTCTCTCGCACTCTCTCTCTCCACCTGCCCCAACCCTCCAGTTCCTTATACACCTTTCCAACAGAGGTTTCCACTCAGATTCCTTAATGACCCATCATAACAAAGATTGCACTTGGTTAAGAGAGGTGAATAGAGAGGACAAGCAGGTAAACAGATATATGTCGTAGGTAAAGATGAAGGAGGATTATGTGTGGGAACTTACATGAAAAGAAAACCTGATGTGGGAGAAGAAAGATAAAAATTAGTTTTGCTTGATAATAAAGAAACAATATTTTGAGGGCCATGAAGTTTTGGGTAGAAAATCTATAACAATTCCTTCCCTATGCATCTCTCTCCATGAAACCATATCTCACTACAAGATGGGAGAGGAGAATGGCACCTGTATAAGAAAACAGTGCAATCAGGACAGAACATTTTATAATATTCAGATGAGTTTGCTGTGTGATCATCTGGGTGGAGAGAGGAAGGGCTCAGCTGTGGTCCTGGATTAAATGTTTGCTTAGTCTTATAGGAACCATGGGCTTTTCCTCCTCTCTATGAATGACTCCACACATTGCTTTAAGAAACTAAAATAGCGTAAGTCATTCACCTAGGATTTCATCTGGAATTAGGAATTTTGAGATTTGGATTGACTACAAGCAATTGAGTGTAAGAAGCTGTAAGTTCAACAAAACATTTCTAGTAACACAGAACTTTTCTGAGAGTCTCAAAATATTTATTTATTTTTTCAGTATAAACGTACATAATAAGGGTCTCAGAAGCCAACACCTGTCTAGGATATGATGTCACCAGTGGCTCCTTACAGGCTCAATGACTCTCAAACTGATGGCCCAGGGGTACAGATCTCAGTCTCAGAATCCCTGGGCTCTCTTGCTAACCTCACAAGTAGTGAAGGATCTTTTCCCATCCCATCTTCCTTCCCTCCCAGAACTTCTCTCCTTGGTGACTCCAGGAGACAGCCTGAAACAAGAAGAAAATTCCTTGATTACCCCTATGACCAAGCAGAATGGCAACACCCATTTTAGACAGCAGAAACAATGGAAGAGATGCAAATTATAAAAATTTCTGTACATCATTAAAGACTCAGGACAATTCTGTCAGGATAGAACTATATGACTCCAGACCCAGGGTCTGGGAAAAACTTGTCACAAGAGATTAGTATTTCTTAAGATGAATATACAAGAAATGGAAGGGAAGAAAGCAGAGCTCCAAAATGCTCCTCAGTGACAGACTAAGCTTTTCTTTGTGACTTTATCCTGATTCCCAAAATATCTATGCAGCTAATCCCAACTTTTATAATAGTTGTTATATAAGGGGAATTGTTACAGGATCCATAAGTCAACCCTCATCAAAGGGCCCACAACTTTCACCTTACATAGCAAAGAGAAAACAAGAGTTTTCTCAACTGCTAATTAAGAATATTGTAGCTGATATTTTCTACATCCACTCTAATGCTTCTATCTCTAAGTTGCTATAAGTTTATAATAATACTTTCCCCATCTGACCCAAGAAACTATATATCTGTAATGAAAGTCAATCTAGTATATTAGAAGCAATGGTCATCATAAGGTAGGAAATGTCATAAATGTTCATATTTTAGCATCTCATCAGACTCCTCCCACTTTTTTCACATGCAGAATTAGGGCAAAAGTCACTTGACAATCCATTAAAATAATATTCATATTTGAAAAATATGGTCACAGTAGCACATTTGTGCATCAGTGACTGAGAATGGCGATGGGAGGGGGTGTTAACCACAGAACCCAAGATTTACTCGGCGTCTGTGAGGATACAGAGAAATGACAAAATGCCTTGAAATGGGCAAAGTTGATGCATGAGAGAGATTGGAGCCCGCTTGGACTTTCAACTCTCAGAAAGGATAGCTGTACTTCCCTCAACTTTCCTTGGTCACTTAAAGAGGCCCTAGATGATAACCCTGTGTCTCGTCCTCCTCCATGAGGGAAATACCCCTCTCACTCATTGCTGGAGTGGGAAAGTTTCAGACAAAACCACCCAGTTGACTTGTTTGAAATAATCACTTGGGGTATTGTTGTTCTGACTTTAAGGGCAAACGAGGGTCTCAAAAAGAGTAGCAGAGATGAAGTAGAACATGAATTGGGAAAGTGGAGGCGTTTATACAAATGACTGAGAGTTACAGCAACTTCATGTGAAATTTGAGGCAATTCACTTAACTTTTCTAACTACAAAAATAAATTACATATTCTGATTCATGTAATGGCAATGTTGGGCTACACATTGTGGTTTTTTACAATTAAAACCAGGATAGACTTTATCTTACCTACATCAAAATAACACAATAACCTTTTAGAGACAGGCATTTCAATTTTGTGTGAAGAAAATCTGATCAGAGTATCCGTAGCATATAACCTAAAGAAGGAGCGATGTTGTGGGAACAGAGAACTCAAGAATCCAGTGTGTGTTCTCCCTGTGATGTCACAAGGGAACCATAGAATAGCACAAAGGAGAGCAGAGCTGACGTTAACTGGAGAGGCAAGTCACCTCACTCACGTAATCTTCAGGAATAATGGACGATGGATGTAGAATGTTCCCGACAAAAAATGAATTTTAGTCTCCCCAAGCTGTTTTTATGATGGTCTCATCTCTACAAAGTCCTCCTGTACTTATCCCTTTCACAGAGTTATAACAAGTGTCTAGAGAAGAGTGACTTTATTTTTCATTGTCTAACATGAAAAAATGGTACCTTAGTAACTGAGTCACTTGAGAGGGAACCTTGATAGAAAGAGAAACATCACAAGTATAGATGAGAAAGAGGAACTTTTCCACCAACAAGAGGCACTAGATAATAAACCTGTGTTTATTATGGAGTTAAGGGTTCAGAATCAAACTTCTCCTTGAAAAAATGTTCTCCCTAGATGGAAGACTCAAAGGTCTTAAGCTAAACAGATCATGAGGGAGCCGTCTGAGATCAAATGTGAGTAGGAGGTTCTCAGCTGTCTCACACGTGGACTGTGGGAGTATAAACTGCCAGCTTATGGCCATATAAACCCGGAGGTAAAGGGAAAAGAATACTCACCTGTCCTTCCCAGATGGCCCATATTCATTTCATTGTTTTCTTTATCCTTATGCACAGCATTACGGAGAGAATACCTGCATCTGAGCAAGACTAAGACAAAGCACGCTGAGTGAGAGACCACCATCTGGAAATCCATATATCCCCAGATTCCACAGGGTTCTCTATATCCTTATAACCGGGCATTGTCAGCTCAGACAGGGCTCCAGCTACTTCCTCATGCTCCACAGGTATACCAGAAATGGACTTCATAGCCCAGTCCAATCTGTTCCCCCAGGTACTTCTATCATATATAAGCTTATGATTTGTAAGACCTTTAGCACTGGGTCATTGAGACCTTGGAGATGAGAAAAGAGCAGAAATTGTTTTCATGTTCCCCACATTATAATGCATGTCTTCTCCCCCTCCATACACACATTCTCTCATTATAGTTCCCCTGTGCCCTAAGGCACACAGTGGCACTTACATTTCTTTATACGTTGGTCTATCTCAAGTAAAAAGGGAGAGATCATGACAAAGAGAAAAAATACAAAGAGCATAGCAAACAGGGCATAGTGCCAAGGAACACCATTCGGGAATAAACTGGTCCTGGGTTCAAACTCTGCCATTGAGATCTGAGAAAGGAAGTGGAATTCTCTGCCCCAGCTCTCTCATCTCCTAGGTGATCAGGATGATGAAGTCACAGCTTCAGGCACAATAGGAGTGTTGAAGATCTGGGTGGGGATTGGCCAAGCCTCATCCCATATGTGCAACATGGAAACAAGTCATTTCAGGGAGTTTCACTTCTACCACAGCTCCAGTGAACCAAAAGTACTAGATGATCAGGCCAGACCAGCAAGAGGGCAAATTGCTACATGGATAATCAGAATGTGCACCTCACTGCATCAGAACCATATCCATTCACAAAATGAAGGAACTATTTCCCTAGACTTCGTAGCCCCAGAGAGAGTCTTGAATAAATCTGCTGAAATGCAGAACAACATCTAAGTTGAAGGACAAAAATAGGACAGATTTTCCTGAGGAAAGATTTCAGATCCTTCCCTAGAAACTCTGGAATACTGTCTTTGTGTGCTCATTCATGTCAGGAATGTGTGTCACATGGATTGTGGAAATATTTCTGCAGTGCTGTGTATCAGTGGGGAGGGAAGTGTTTATTTTCCAAGATGTGGGTTATGTTGTCTTCTGAACTAAACTAAGCAGGACATTAGCTGCTCTGAATATTACCATTCTCTGAGTATCTCCTAATTCCTAATCTGCCACATAAACTCATCTAACATTTATCAAAGAATTTAGATCAATTGATTCTCCCCCATTCAAAAGAGCACCTGACAGCAGAAGTTGTCTCATGCTTTAAGTCACTTTCCCCAGAGATTCCCAGCCCACTGCCACAGGGAACACTCTGTCCCACTAACCCCCCACCTGCCTACCCCGCCCCCCCAGTACACACAATGATCACAATTCCTGGTCTAAACTCAACCTTCTCTAAGGTGATCAGTGCAGAGACAGTGACAAGATGCTCAGGTGCCTCCATAGTCTTTGCCAGCTCCCAAGACCTGTTACATACCATCTCCAGGAGCCTAATCTCTATCTGCCATGAGTATGTGTTTCCTCTCAATGTCCACAAACCCCCTATTTCTCACTCAAAACCGCAAATAGAAATCACTGATACCACAACACTGCCTAAGAACGAAAAATGTGCCCAGTTGCTGGATTGGTCAAGAAATAAGAGGCCTAAATACTGCCCTCTAGGAGCTTCTCATCCAATTGAGGAAACAAAATCCCAGGCAGAAAAGGCAAGTGTCATTAGGGGTCACAATATTTGACGAATTCTTTATGGAACATTAGAGAGGAAAAATAGCAGTTAAGCAAATGGAACTAAAAGGAATTGATCTCTTGAGGGTCACAGTGACTTCCTGGTTTCAGGAGATGAAAACTGGGGGCCAAGGTGCCCACGTTCCTTTACTGGCTTCATTATTCATTGAGTTTCAAAAATTAAAATTCTTCTACTTTTTTTTTAAAAACTTGTCAAGATAAGAATTAACATTTAAAAGGTGAAACAAAAAAAATTGTTGATACTATTTTACTCTTATCATTGCTAATTACCTGCACTAGAATAAAACATACATGATTGTGTTGTTTGTTTTGTGTTGATATCCATACCCAAAAAGGCCCAAGCTTTAGGCCAAAACAATACTCATTGACTCAAGGACATCTTCCTCCTCCCAATAAAGCTCTTTCTTCCTTATGCAGAACACTGTTCAATTTTTTATTCTTTTTTATATAAAGTTTTTCATACAAAAATACAATTTAAATAACCATTAGTGAGAAGGCTTTGAAAAACAGTATGGCATTTGCCTTATCCTTTTAACAAACAGGGGGTTTTAAATCTGAAGCTTTATTTGATGATCCAAGACATAAAAATAAATAATTAAAGGACAATAGGAGAAAAAGTGTTGAAGTGGTACAAGAAAATGGTGGCGAATTCAAAGGCTGCTCATTAAAATCTCTTTAAATTTTATTTTCTTTAGAATTTTATTTTTTTCCAGCTTTATTGAGAAATAATTAACATATAACATTGTGTAAGCTTAAGGTGTACAATGTGATTATTTGATACATGTTTGTATTGTGAAATGATTACAACAATAAGGTTAGTAAACACTTCCATCACCTTATATAATTGCTTTTTTTTCTTCTTGTGTTGAGAACATTTAAGATCTATGTCTCAGCAGCTTTCAAGTACATAATATAGTATTGTTAACTACAACCACCATGCTAACATTCAATTCCCAGAATTTATTCATCTTAAAACTGGGAATTTGTATCCACCAACATCTTCCCATTCTTCCACTCCCTCAGCCCCAAGGAACCACCATTGGCTCTATTTTTTAGAGTTCTGCTTTTTTAGATGCCACACATAAGTGATATCATACAGTATTTGTCTTTCTTTGTCTGACTTATTTCACTTAGCATAATGCTTTCAAGGTCCATCTGTGTTTTCACAAATGGTAGGATTTCTGTCTTTTTTAAGGCTGAATAATATTCCATTGAATACTGATTTCGTCTTTTTCCAGTTTTCTTCTTATTATTGATTTCTCCTTTCACCACATTTTGGTAGGAAGAGATACTTGGTATGAATTCAATTATCTTAAATTTGCGAAGACTTTTTGAGTTCTAACATATGATCTATCCTGGAGAAGATTACGTGTACTATTGAGAAGAATGTATGTTATGCTGCTGTTGGATGGAATGTTCTGTATATATATTTAGGTCCATTTCATCTAAAATACAGTTCAGGTCCAATGTTTCCTTATTTATTTTCTGTCTGGGTGACCTATCCATTGTTAAAAGTAGAGTATTGAAGTCCCCTGCTATTATTGTAGTCTATTTCTCTCTTCAGATCTGTATTTGCTTAAATACTTAGGTACTCCAATGTTGGGTGCATATATATTGGCAATTGTTACATCCTCTTGATGAATTGATCCGTCATCACTATATAATGACCTTTTCTGTCTCTTGTTACAGTTTTGGCTTATAGTCTACTTTGATATAAGTATAGCTACCCTGCTCTCTTTTGTTTCCATTTGCATGGAATATCTTTTTCTATCCTTTCACTTTCAGCCTATGTATTTCCTTAAAGTTGAAGTAAGTCTCTTGTAAGCAGTATCCAGTTGGTTCTTGTTTTTTTATCCATCCAGCCACTCTGTGCCCTTTGATCAGAGAATTTAACTATTTACATTTAAAGTAATGATTGACAGGTAAGGACTTATTAATGTCATATTATTAGTTGTTTTCTGGATATTTTATAGTTCTCTTGTCCCTTTCTTCTTCTTTTGCTATATTCCCTTATAAAGCAAAGATTCCATAGTGGCATGATTTGATTCCCTTCTCTGCATCTTTTGTCTATCCTTCTATAGGTTTGCTTTGTGGTTACCATGAGTCTTACATAAAACATCTTATGGATATGTCTATTTTAAGCTGATAATTTAACTTCAATCACATACAAAAACTTTATCCTTTTACTCCACCACCCCATTTTGTTTTTGATGTCACACTTTACTCTTTATATCGTGTATCCATTAACAAATTATTGTAGCAATAGTCCTTCTAATACTTTTATCCTTTAACCTTTACGTTAGAGTTGAGTAGTTAACACACTACTATATTACATTATTAGAGTATTCTGAATCTCACTATATACGACCTTACCGGTGTGTTATATTTTTATAAGTTTTCATGTTGCTAATTAGCATCCTTTCATTTCAGCTTGAAGAACTCATTTCAGAATTCTTGTAAGGCAGATTTAGAGATGATGAACTCCCTAAGCTTTTGTTTACCTGTGGAAATATTTTTCTCTCATTTGTTTCTGAAGGATAACTTTGCCAAGAGTGTATTCTTTGTGGCAGTTTTATCCTCTTAGTACTTTGATTATATTATCCCACTCTTTTCCTGGCTTGTAAGATTTCTACTGAAAAATCTAATGAAAGCTTTACTGGGTTCCTTTATTTATGTCAGGATTTTTTTCTCTTGCAGCTTTTAAAATTCTTTCTTTGTCTTCAATTTTAGACCATGTTATAATGTATCTTGGAGAAGATTGTTTGGACTTGAAATTATGGAGACTTATGAGCTTCGTGAACTTGGAGTCAAAATCTCTCCCCAGAGCTGGAAAGTTTCAGCCAATATTTCTTTAAATAAGCTTTCTGCCTCTTTCTCCCCCTCTTCTCCTTATGGGACTCTAATAATATGGAGACTGTTTCTTCTAATAACGTTCCATAATTCATGTAGGCTTTCTTCACTCTTTTTCATTGTTTTTTCTTTTTTCTCTTCTGGATAATTTCAGATAACCTGTTTTCTAGTTCATTAATTCTGTCATCTGCTTGGTTGAGTCTGTTATTCAAGCTCTCTATTGAATTCTTCAGTTCAGTCATTGTATTCTTCAACTCTAAGATTTCTGTGTGTTTTTTGATGGTTTCTTTTTCTTTGTTCAACTTTTCCTTTTGTTCATATATTGTTTTCCTAATTTTGTTTACTTGTCTATCTGTGTTTCTTGTAGTTCATGAATTTCTTTAAGAGGATTTCTCTGCGTTCTTTGTAAGAGAGTTCATAGATCTTCATTTCTTTAGTTTCTGTCACTGGAGCTTTATTTTCTTCCTTTTGTGGTGTCATGTTTCCTTGATTATTCATGACCCTTGTGGCCCTGCATTGATGTCTGCACATTTGAAGAAGTAAACACCTTTTCCAGTCTCTACGGACTGGCTTTGGCAGGGGAAGCTCTTCACCATTCAGCCTGTCTGGAGATTCTGGACAGGCCATTGGTGGTGTCCACAGGCAGGCTTGCTGCTGGAGTCTTTAGGCAGCAAGGGGCCTGAGTCAGCAGTTGGGCAAGTCTAGTGCGTGGGTGCCAGGGAGCTGGCCCTGTTCCTGGGTCCCTAGAGCCTGGTTTCACTGGGGCAGTCTTGGCACCTGGGTTTGTGATGGTGGGCTTGGGATCTGAGCCCATGTGGGTAGGCCTGGATCCTGGGATCATAAGGATCAATGAAACACTGAGGACTTCTGGAGTGGGCCTGACATCTAGGTCCACAGGGACTGGCCTGGTGCTAGGATGGGCCAGGAGCCTGGGTCCATGGGAGCTGGCCTGGAGTCTGGAGCCACAGGGTCTGGTTTGGCATTGGAGTGGGCCATAAGCCTGGGTCCATGGGTGCCAGTCTATAAATTAGGTCTGTGGGGGCCAGTCTGGTATTGTGATGGATCTGGAGGCCAGGACTACTGGGTCTGGCCCAGTACTAGGGCAGACTAGGAGTCTGGGTGCTGCGAGCTGATCTAGAGGTTAGGTGCACAGGAACCAGCCTCACACTGAGGTGGGCTAGAAGTCCACTTTACTTTCTCTCTCCTATGGGAAGGGTGTCTCTCTCCATGTTGGGCTGCCTGGCTTGGCCAAGAGCCAGGGATAATGTGAAACTGTTTTTCCTATCCTCTTCAACATGTCTTTGCTTATTTCCATGCTCCAACCAGGTGTTGTAATCCCTCACCTGCAATTCTTAGCTCTTGTGAAGATATTTTCATATGTGGATAATTTTTCAAATTAATGTTTCTGGGAGGGGACGAGCACCAGAAACTCCTATACTATCATCTTGTTCAGAAGTCCAGAATTTTCTTGAACAAGGAAATGGCAATTGAGTATTTCTGGAAGTTTTATTCTATGGCATCATTAGCATATAGACTGAATTTTAGAAATATTTAAGAAATTCACCAAGACGAGTTGTCCAGTTATACAAACGTGAGAGAATAAAGCACCCATTACTCACGTAGTAAATTGTTAGGCTTTCTTGAGTATGATTTTAGGTTCCAGAATTTGGGTTACAATTTATATTCTTAGTATATGTATCTAGTATATCATTAGATGGAGACTGTCTTTTTTATAACTTTTTTATTTTGAAATAATTATAGATTCACAGGGATTTGCAAAGATAGTATGTTTTGTTTGTTTTCAGTTTTGGGCTAGTACAAATAAAGTCACTATGAACAACCATGTACAGATTTCTGTGTAGACCTAACTTTTCATTTCTCTGCAATAAATGTCCAGGAGTAGCTGAGTAACATGGTATATGTAGGTCTAATTTTTTAGGATCATAAAAAAGAGTCTTAGTCATTTCAAATGATTGAAATCATTCAGATATATTATCCCACTAAAGTGGAGAAATCATAATGAAAATTAGAAAATGTTTTGAACTGAAAAACAAATATAAAATTTGCATGATGGCTAAATAAAGCAGGGTTTAGAAGGAAATTTATAAACATAATTACATTGTCTTACATCACAGCAAAGTGAATCTAAGTAAAGGAAAAGGAAAATAGGTATGAAGATAAAGTTAGAAGAGTTAAAATAGAAAACAAAACTATAACAGAGTAGACCTTTAAAGCCAAAAACTAGTTCTTTGAAAAGATTAATGAAACTGAAAAACCTCTAGCAAGACTGATAAAGGATATAAGAAAGTATATATTGTTAATATCAGGAGTGAAAAAGGATACATCAGTGTAAATTTCTATAGATGTTAAAATGATGAGGATATTATAAACATTACACCAATATAAATGAAACGGGCAATTTCTCAAAAAATACGCTACCAAAGCTAGCACAGGAAGAATCAGAAAAACTGAATGGTTTTATATGCATTTTAAAAATTGAATCCATTATTAAAAATATTCCCACAAAGTAAGTTTCAGGCTCACATGGCTTCGCCAATTATTTTTCCAAAGTATTTAAGTCAGTAAGACTACTTTTAAATAAAGAGTTCCATGATACAGAACGCATTTTATGAGGCCATCATAACCTTGATACAAAAACTTAGAAAATTTTTATGAGAAAGGAGTACCACTAATCCCTCTTATGGTCATAATTATAAAAAGCTAAGCAAAATATTAGCTAGATGAATCCAGTAGTATTCATAAAAGATAATATATCATGACCAAGTAAAGTTTTATGCCAGGAATGTGAGTCATTTAACATTCAAATATTCAATCAATATCTATACCTTCCACCGAATTTTTCTGTGAACCTAAAAATGCTCTAAAATATAATGTCTATTAAAACAGCTCTTTTAAAAAATTAAAAAATTGACATTCCTATAAAACAGCATTCTTAAATGTTTTGGTCTCAGGACCTCTTTACATGCTCAAAAATTATTGAGAACACCCAAGAAGCTTTATTAATGTGGGTTATATCTGTCAACATATATATTAAAAATTAAAATAGAGAAACTTTTAAATATTTAATTATTAATTCACTTAGAAATAATAATAATCCCATTACATGTTGACATAAATAATATATCTAATTTTAAATATGTTTTTCAAAACAAAAAATAATGAGTGGCATTGTTCCACATTTTTACAAATTTCTTTGTTGTCTGGTCTACTAAGAGACAGCTAGATTTTCATATTTCCTTCTCCATTCACTCTCTTGTGATCTCACACATCATATACCCTCTGAAAAACTCCTTTGGACACTTGTAAGAGAACATATTTCCAGTAGAATGAACATAAAAGGCCCAACAATAGCATCCCAGTGGGAAAAAGTTCGTAAACCTCTTTAACCTCTTTGTCGAGATCTACAAAATATACACGTACTCTACCCTGTAACCCAGCAGCTCCTCCTCAGGATATTTCTAAGAAAAGCTTTCACCAATGTTGGGTGATTTTGTCTGTTATGAATATCTTTATATAAGTGTTTTAGTAGACAGAGGAAGTCATTTTTTCGCTTCCCTACTATCTCATTTCAGCTCTATTTACAATAGCAAAACTAGAAATAATTCAATGTCCAAAACACAATAGAACAAATAAATAAATTGTAATACAGTCTTGCACTGGAATATTACATAGCAGTTTTTTTAAATACTGCTACATGTAGTAACATAATTGAATTTCACTGACATACTATTTGCAAAAGAAGCCAGGCAAAAAGGAACTCTCACTGCTCAAACAGCTCAAAAACAGGCAGAACTAGTCAGTGATGATAAGAGGTCAATAAACTGGTAGGCAGGGAAGGCAGGCGTGAGAAAGCCTTCTGTGGCACAGAAAATGTTCTTTACCTAGCATATGCATATATAGGTGTATAGATATGTAACAATACTTGAGGTGTACACAATATTTGTAAAATTTACTCTGTGTAAGTTTATAACTCCAGAAAAAAGTAAACAATATTATACTAAGTTTTCTAAATGAGCTGGGGCTTTTTTTCCTCTATTTTCTGCTGCTTCTATTTTTTGTATAAAATAGCAATTACTGTTTGAGAGTTTGATGAAACTTAACAATAAAAGTACCAAGATCTGTGTTTTAATGAGACTGATGTTTGACTAGCATTTCAGTTCCACTATACTTATTGTTGAATTCAATTTCACCGTTCCTTCTTATGTTAATAGCAGCATTATGTATATAAATATATATATATATATTATAAAATTGTGGGCTTATATAACATATTTCTCTCTCACTTAGGAATGACGTTTTTTCTGTACATCCAATTCCAAATTCAATGTTCTTGTTTCTCTCAAGATATTACTTTATCGTCTTATAAGTAATGCTGCTACTGCTAAGTTTAGAGGCAATCTGATTTTTGTTCCTTGGCAGATGATAAGCTCTTTTTTCCTGAAATTTTGCTTTGATATTTTGTAAATTTGTCGGTTGCTTGTCTGGATGTGAATGATTTTCCTTATCTTACTTCACTGGCAATCTACAAGTCCTTCCAGAATGAGACTTCACATTTTTTTTAATTCTGCGAAATTTCTACTGGTTCTTCAATTCTTTGCTCCTCTCTAGTTTTACGTTTCCTTCCTTCTGGGACTCCTGTTAGGTATTTACTGGAGCTTTTCTTCTGTCCTCTATATCTCTTAGTATTTTAGTTGTATATTTTCTACGTGTTTATTCTTTTTTCTTGCCTTCTTGGAAAATTACTCAAATTAATATTCCAACTCACCACCTTATTCTTCATCTACACTCATCCTACTATTTATTTCTTAATTGTTTTCTTTAACTTCTTGGCTTAGTAGTACTTTTGTACTTACCTGATATTAGTATTGGTTGTGAAGTAGCTCAGATTGCTGCCACAGATTTCTGTGGCTATAAACAACGTTAAAATGAGTTGGGGGAAATACAAGTCAGAGCTTTCCTCTGGTCCACACTTTCATTTTCTCCCCTTGCAGCTCTCTTTCCAGGTTGGAGCCCTTCACCGCCCTCTGCCCAGCCCACTACTCTCAGGTCACCACTTCAATACAGGCTGCTATCAACCCAGGAAATGGTCTCACTTTGATGTGGTTCATTCTTTGGATACTCATTTCCCTTTTAGTTCACCATTTTGGCAGGAATAGGGTATCATGACATATAAAACAAATTGTCCCATTAAAGAAGAAATATTTTTAGAACATAACACAAATATGTGTCATTTTTTAGCAAAACTATACAAAATATGATCAATAAGTACATCGAATTCAAATTTCTAAAATTAGTTACCCCTTTGTCTCTATGACTGATCAATGGTTAGGCTGCTAGTTTAAGGAATTCTGTAGGCACTGTTGATCTGTCAGAGCGATCTAAGATATAAGTACACCACAAAGCTCTGCCACGTAGAGATCAGCAAGACCTCTTACATTACAGCTAATCAGATATTACTAAAGGTGCGGGATGTTTTTCTGTTCATCTTTAGGCCCGTTTGTAATTATAACCATAGTGGTATATAGCAGGAAGGAAAAATTGGCTATATCGAAAGAAATAACAGCAGTTGTTTTTGCCTTCAGGAAAAGGGGGTAGGTTGTGGGTAATGGTAGTAAAAGTTAACACTCCATGTGTGCATTTTATTAGAGGAGTCAGTCAGTGCCTAAATATTATACTTAGGCCTATATTCCTTACACTCTGTTATGTGGACAGTCGGTTATTAGTCCTGAGAGTAATCTGTTTTTATGCCAAAACTCTGCCATGTTCCTATACAGAAATTTAGGCAGTCCCTGTTAAACCAAAGCACAAAACTGGCCTGAACTCCAAATAGAGAGAATGCACAAATCCTCTTTAGTGGGGTCAGCTTGTGCACAAAGATGCCTCAAAAACGAGAATCAGGGAAACAAAAGCTGGCCAGGCAATGCCTGCCAGAAGGATACACCTTTTCTCATTTCCTGCACGTGAATCAAGCATACATTCGGAAGTGGACAAAATTCTTCTACTTTGTCGTAGTTGGAGGAAGGATGTTTTATTGGTCTTCTCTCCCATTACCTCTCTAGACCTGAGGCAGGAGGGTCAATTTAAAGAGGACTTATAGCAGGCATTTCAAAATTTGTAAGAGAAAGAAATTAGGAAACGTCCATAGAGAGAGAGGAGGGTATTACTAAGTAATGGCGACAGGGTGAAAAATGGAAAGAGAAACAAAGAGAAATTCCCTTGTTCAGATGTGATGGGAGAGAACAGTGGTGGGATATTAAGATTAGGTCAAATTGCTAATTATTTACATCTTGCACTAGGCTGTATTCCCTCCTCTCCCTCCTTTAACACTGAACCTCAGTGAATGTTGACTACATAAAATATGCTTTTGACAGTAATGTTTTGGAGGAGGAAGAAGGAGCAAAATGTCCACACATTGGGTGAAATGAGGCAGAGAAGATTGGAGGCATAGGAAAGAGAGGAAGAAAACAGAGATTGAGAATTCAATACAAACACCTTCAGTAAGTAGTAGTTAGAAGCATCATAGCTCAGACTCAAGAAACTTTGGAAACACTGGGGACAGTACACAGAGCCAACGAGTCAAACCACTTTATTTCTTATTATTCAAAAGACTTGAGAATTTGAGCATAATATGTAGATGGTATATTTGTCCCCAGCAGATATGTGAACTCTAATGATTTTCCCAGGAAGCTCAGAAGATTAGCAAGTGTGACCCTACTCTGTATAATATGTGATCCTCTCAACCCTAACACAGTAGACCACAAATAAAGGACCTCATTCCCTTCGTCTTCCACTGATAGGCACACATTAGGATGGAATTTGGGGATAAAAGCAGGCAATTTTTGCATGGTATGGCTTATCATTTGACTTTCCTGTACTCCTAGCTTGAATCCAGGGGGTTACTCATTTCTTCAAAGTGAATAATTTGGAGATAGTAGAATATGGAGTACTTTTACAGAGAGAGTATAACTACTTATAACACTACTATTTTCCAAGATGTCATGCACCAGTATCTTCTAGAATATGAGTTGAGAAGACTATCCACATTCACTATGGCTATAACATGCTGAGGAAACAAGAATGGTCCAGCTCCTAATGAATCATCACTAACCCTGACCCTAATCCAGCCTCGAGCACTCCTCTGATCCACCAAGATACCCAGTGTTTCTGATATTTTTTTATAGCCAGAGGAAGTGAGAACAGGGAACTGAAAGTTGTTTTCCCAACTAAAATCTAACCATACTATTGGGTAACTTGAATTGATTTACATTTTAAAAGATCTGTGTACTTGAGGATATAATAAATAAGCTTCATTTTAGTTAACTGTGTAGCACACGTCATGTGCTACACCCAGTAAGTCACACGTGAAAAGACAGAAATGGGTTTGGAAATGAGCTGAGAACTAAAAATCTTCACAGCTAAAGTTACAAAGTTAACTTAAACACATTCTGCTTCCAGGTGACTTCTGTACTTTCGCATTCCAGTTATGCCTCTGAGAAGTTTTTAGATTTATTTTTACTAAGAAAGTTCTGCCACACCTACAACTACCTCCATAAAATCCAATTCCAGAGTCTATAGGGGGAGGGGCCAAAATTATAAGAAGATGTAAGAAAGGATGATGTAACTAAGACAGAACATTTCTGGAATATTCAAGTGTTTTTGCTGAGTCATCTTGGGAGAAAGATCTCAAGTCTGGATGTGGTTCTGCATCTCCCTCAGTCTGACCGTGGACCATTCACCTAGGGTTTCATCCAGAAGAAGAAAATATATATTGGAGTAAAAGTGGCTAGGGTATCAATACTGTAAAAGCAGTTTCTGTTTAAGTCTCTAGATGTTCACAAAGATTTCTCAATAACACAGAACTCATCTGAAAGGACCAAAGTGTTTATTATTGGACAATTTATATAAAAATGGAACATAAGTCAGCATTATACTATCTGGACATAGACAGTGATATTTTCTGAACCTCTACTCTGGACAAAAATATACCAGGAGTTTCTTTTTTTTTTTTTTAAAGATTGGCACCTGGGCTAACGACTGTTGCCAATCTTTTTTTTTTTTTCTTTCTGCTTTATCTCCCCAAACCCCCTGTACACAGTTGTATATCTTAGTTGCAGGTCCTTCTAGCTGTGGGATGCAGGACACCGCCTCAACGTGGCCTGACGAGCGGTGCCATGTCCGCGCCCATGATCCAAACCCTGGGCTGCCGCAGCAGAGCGCGCAAACTTAACCACTGGGCCACGGAGCCGGCCCCACCAGGAGTTTCAATAGAAGCATATTTGTTCTGCAAATGACATTCCACCGTCTCCGAGCTCAGCATCCTCACTCCAAAGCTCGTCTTCTTTGTTCAGGAGTTTCTCCTCTCCCTATCTTCTTTCCCTGAGGAATTTGAAAAACCAACCTGCAATAGCAAATTTAGGGCCTGGTTGTAACCATACTGCAGAGACTAAACAGCGCTCTCTAGAGGCATCAGAATTATAGGCAAGGTGAAAACACGGCATCCCTCGGGACCCAGATTGAGATCATTTCTGCACAATATAAAACACGTCATGAAAACCATATTAGATACAAACTGTTGATCTCAGATCACTATCTAGGAAATATCTGCAATAGGGACTAAAGACCTCTATGAAGAGCTATTTCTCAGTCTATACAAACATGAAAGGGACATGAAATTGGAGAAACAAATTATGAGAATCCTGCTTTTCCCAGGAAGATTGGACTAAATCACTTCCTGGTCACAGGAAGGTACAACTCTCTTACTGTCTACCCCAAGAGGACACTTAGGGACCAGATCCTGACTTCCCAAATGTCCACAGGGATAATCCCAGTCTTTTCTGAAAGCCATCAAATGAGTATAGCTGCTTCAGCTTCTAGAGTTCTTCTCCTCCCAGAGACCCCACCACCCTCACACAGGCTGTGGTGGTCAACGGTTTATTGGGGCTTGCAGCTCTGAAACTCTGAGGATCAGGGCCAGCTTCATGGGCTTGCAACCTAAGCAGTTGCCCAGGACTCCACGCTCAGAAGGACTCTATGCTTGGCTTAATGTTCTGCTGTCACCATGTTCAAAGTCTTAATAATTTCTGAACAAGGAATCAAACATTTTCATTTTTCATTGGGCCTTGAAAATTATGAAAGCAATCCTGCCATGAGTTTTAAGGAAATATGGAGTAATTCTCACCATTCACCCAACACTTGCCCCCATGAAAACGCTTATCAGAGTAATCCTCATATATTAATAGCTATGGAGTATTAAGTGTAGCCTAATAACAATAGATTGCCATTTTAACTATATTTCTTACTCTGTTCCTTCTTGAATTAACCCAAAACTCTTTTGATAGTCTGTATGATTGTTGTGATTGGGAAAATATAGTCACAGCATCTAAAAATAAATGCACGGCTGTAACTGCAGGAAGGTACCTCTCACGAAATCCAGTCTATTCCAATCCTCCCTACAGATACCTAGAAATAACTGAAATTACTTGGGAAGATAATTCTGGTTGTAATTAAGAAATTGGGCCCACTCAAATTTTGTCTTTGAAGGAAGGATTGGCAATTAAGGGCTCAAATTTTCCTTTCCAGGAAGTCAGAATAAGACCACAAGTCATCGAACTTCCTTCTTACTTGTATGTGAGGAACTGTTCTCTCGGCTACATAATTTGTGGGGCCCAGTGCAAAATAAAATGCAGAGCCTCTGTTCAAAAACTATCAAGAAGTTCAAGATGACAACAGGAAAGCAATAAAGGAAGTGTGAGGTCCTTCTTGGTGCGTGAACCTGTGCAATTGTACAGGTGGCATTTCATGAAGGTGGCTCTGAGCACGTCTATCTCATCCACTTCACATAAATAAATCTCAGGAATAATTTCAGACACAGCAAACCCTTCATTTTTGTAATTGTATTCCAGGCCATCTGTCCTCTGTTCTTTAACAGCAGGAAAGTATATAGGTGGAGTGGACCCCTCCCCAGGAACCAGGATAGGGTCATCCTGGATCTAACAGTGACTCCTTGTGTGACCTTAAGAAAGTCACATGTTATCTACTTTCAGTTACTTTACTTATGTAGCAGGATTTGACTGTACAATCCCTATGATTCTTTGAAGTATCAACGATCCCAGAGTCTATAAAGACATTCTGGATAATTGGTGGATATACCAGCTTCAAAATTTGATAGGATTATCCCCATAAAACACCAAAAGAGTCACCAAATCCCAGTATATTTCAGTAAAATGATATTTCTCAGTTGTTTCCCACCCTAAAGTTCTATAATTTTTTGTCAAACCAGATATCTTGGTTTGGGAAATAGTCACATTACCCATACAAGAGCACATATATGAAACTATTAAAGCAGCTCTGCACACAGAGAACTCAGTCTGTTTCTTCCTCTCTGAGGTCATGAGGTAGTCACTGATGTGTCAGAAAAAAAGCAGAGTTTAAACCACCTGGAGAAACAGTCATCTGGTTCCTCAGAGGATGGTCCCAGGACTCCAGACCCTCCCTCTCAGAGAACTGAGATTGCAATCTCCCAAAACTCTGTTGTCTTCTGTGTCTCTTCCACAAAAGGCCTTCCTGCCCTCATCCCCATCCCCAAGAGCAGATTGACCTCCTTTGCCTTGGACATGTCCAAAACAAACTTTGTCTTCACACTCTTGACTCAAGGGCGGCTTGGCCACAGGATCATCTGACAGGTAAGAAACATTCCAAGAACACACATTAAAAGAGAAATTTGCACAGTGAAAACTACATAAGAACAGAACCTCAGGCTTGAAATATTTTGTTTCCAGAGAGAAGACTCAGTGTTCATTGGAAATCAGAGAGATCTGCTGACATCTTCAGAGTGTGGAGAAAGCTGTGGTTCTGAAGTGGGATGTAGGAACACTATGTGTAGATGCTGTGCCCACAGATGCTGTGAATCACCCGGAGATGATGGTTTATGGCCAGAAGAACATGCTAGAGAGGGCAAGGGACATCCACTTGACTCCAGCTATTTCTCCTCCCTGGTGTCATTGTTATCATCAATGTCTTCACACAGCCTCATGTGGATAATATTTACATGGGGGCAGATTGTTACAAAGGTTCTGAGTAAGAAAACCACATCCTGAAACACCTTCATATATTCCCACATTTGAAGTCTCTGGGGCTACTCCCAGCTCATCAGAGTCCTTACCTTTTTCATGCCTTATGGGAATACCCAGAATTCCTGGTCCAGTCCTAACCTGTGTCCCTAAATCTGGCACTGAACTTACTGCTCTCGTATATGATACCATGTTTCCTTGGCACTCCTAGTACAAAGTCACTGAGGCTTAGAGTCCATAGAAGTACAGGTATCATTTCCCAGAAAAGATATTAAGGATAAGATGCAGATTCAGTATGCATGTCACAATGGACCCTTTCTCATTCACTGCCCACAAGCTCCCCTCGTCCTTAGCTATTTTTTAGAGCCTACCTGGGCACTTTATTTCTTTTTGCACTGCTGAATTGCCAGGAAAATAAGGAAAAGAAAGACATCAGGTCCCATGATAAAATGGAGGATACTTGCCACAAAAAAGAACCAAGGGCCAGGATTTAAACCTGAATGGGTCCCTGATAAAAATATGTCCTTAAGATGCAAAAGGACATGGGGGAATCCTGCCCCTTACTGTCACCTGTTGGGTGCTCAAGATGGTGAATTCACAGCTTCAGGCACAATGGGTGACTGTAGGAGCCTGGCCAGGACTGGCCCAGCCCCTGTCCTTTGGAGATCTCAGCCCCATCCTATACTCTCCTGAGAAGTTACATAAGAGACTGCTAAGGAATATCAGGAAGTGTCACAATGGCCACAGACTCATAGCTCAGAAGCGTCATAACCTGCCCCCTTTCCGGGGATAGCACTCACCCACACCAGAGCAGACAGATAGAAAGCTCAGAGCACTCCTGTTCAGGATGAGATATCTCCAAAGGGAACAGCACCCATGTGCACAGCAAGTGATCTGTTTCCCCAAATTTTCCACCCCAAGTCAACCCAAGGAAGGGAAAATTTCCCAAGGAGGGACTCCTGACCCTTTTCTGAGGGGCTAAGGGTCCCTCAGGGTGTATTCAGCCCTGTCTGAAATGTGTGCACCAGAGAGAATCTTAGACTATCTCTCCTGTCACAGAGGCAGATGTAAGGGAACATCATACCTGTTTAAATATGAGGCCAATTTCCTCTGTTGTCTGGACAGCAAAGAAAGGACCTAAGGTTGTCCAACCCTCACTAGGAAAATCACCCTGACTCCTTCACTCTGTATTCCTGGAGGGCCCTAGGTCCCCCTCCTCCAAAAGTGCCCAGATAAATCCAGCCATTCAGGCCACAGCCTCACCTGGTGTGAGAATACTTACAGTCCACAGAAGCATTTTTTGAAAGAACATTTTTACATTCCTACTCTGTGTCCTAAGTCTGTCAAAATAAACTAGGTGACTTAAAACAGAAATTTATTCTCTCACAGTTCTGGAGCCTAGAAGTCCAAAATCAAGGTGTCAGCAGGGCCGTGCGCCCTCTGGAGGTTTAGCAGAGGATCTTTCCTTGCTTTTTCCCAGCTTCTGGTGCTTGTCGGCAAGCCTTAGTGTTCCTTGGGTTATAGACGTATCACTGCAGTCTCTGCCTCCATCATTACACGCCTTCTCTTGTGGGTCGCTCATTTTCTCATGCTGTTCTTCTCTCAGTGTCTGTGTCTAAATGTCCCTTTTCTTATAAGGACACTGGTCATTGGATTAGGGCCCACCTTAATCCAGCAAGACCTCATCTTAACTTGATTACATCTACAAGGCACCATTTCCAAACAAGGTCACATTCTGAAGTTCTGGATGGACATGAATTTTAGGGGGACACTATTCAACCCAGTACGTAGCTCATCCTCAAAGCTGTCAAAACTACTTCTCCTTTACAAAGTTTCAATCCATGACTCAGTCCTCTCCACTCACCAGAGCACCTCACTGCAGCATCCTCTTCACCTTAGTAGTCTTCCCACAGTGACTACAAGCTCTGACCTGTGGGGAGGACTCCTTGCCCCTGCACTCTACCTTGACCAGCCAGAAGTCCCCATTCTTTCAGCCAAACAGAGCCTTCCCAGGCAGCTGGAGCAGAGACATGCATACCATGACAGAAAGTACAAAAAAGAGAAACCACGCCTTCAGGTATCCACTAATTTGTATGAACATATCCTGGAAAGCATAGTTGTACATACTCAAAACAAACTGCTTTCAATCTTTTTTTTTTTTTTTTGGATTCACAATAGAACTGGTACCAGGAGCCTGTGTAGGCTTCATCCTGAAGGCAGAAAAGGCAAGCCTATACCCAAAATATGTGCTAATTCCAGTGAGGATGAATCACTGCCCTCTGCAGGGTGAAAGGGGTTCATTGCAGCCACCTTGCCACCATGTGGTTGGTTGGTGTCCATGGGGACCTAAGGAGCTATGATGGCCCTTCAAGATTGTGCTGATGAGGCAAAAGAAGGAGACCTTTACACTCCTACTTTGGCCAGTCATTGATTATGGGCTAACTAAGGAAAGGGTGAGAACTTAGATGATGAAACTCTCTGCAGCAGAGGGCACTTCCCAGAAAGGAATTCAGATGAAAGATGTCGGCTGTCACCACTCTCAACACCTGAGAAGAGTGCTTTAGTCCTGAGGGAGTTGACCTTGACAGCGCACCAGGACTTCCAAAACACAATAACCAAAATAAAAACCTGACTGGATGGGTCCAATACTGAAATGAAGATGGTAGAGGAAACAAACAGTGAACTTAAAGATATATCAACAGAAACTATGCAATCTGAACAATAGAGGAAAAAAGACTATAAATATTCAAACAAACCAACAAGTCCTCTGAGACCTGTGGGAAAATAACAAAAGAGTAAACATTCATGTTACTGTAGTTCCAGAAGGAGAGGAGAGACAGTATGGGACTGAAAAAATATTTCAAAAAATAATGGCTGAAATTTTCCCAAAATTGGCAAAAGACGTAAACCTGCAGATTCAAGAAACTGAGTGAACTCCAAGTGGGATCAATCCAAATAAACCCACACAAAGACATGGTATAATCAAACTTCTGCAAACAAAATACAAGAATAATTCTTTAAATAAATTAGGGAAAATGGTACATTTGCCTATAGGGAAACAACTATTTGAATGAAAATTGATGTCTCATTGGAAACCCTGGAACTTCTGAGTGAGCACACCATGAGTGGTCCTGGGGCTGTCCTGACTTTCAGCCCTTCAGGCAAGCTGCCCCTACTTCTACACATAGCACATGACTCCATCTGTCCTTCCCCAGGTGAACACAACCACATTCTGGCAGGAAAGATTATGTGCCTCTTGAAAATGCTAGAAACTTCAGGGATAATCACCTAGTGAACATCTGGCTCCCTGGGACTCTGCCTACCCATCCCAGGCAAGCAAATCTCAGAAGTTGCCCTTGAGTGACTATTTATGGGAATTCTAGCCTCTTTAAGAAAGGCTTTTTGGAGAAAGCCTTGTATCATGTCAAGAATAGATGAGTTAGGGCATAACGGGGACCACAAGGACTGACAGCTGCTGTGAGACTCACCAACATGGTAGCCTTTCCCTCTCCTGTGAAAAGAGGGAGGTCACAGGGTTAAACAGACTCTAAGGGTGGTTTGGAGGGGGTAGGGAGTTCCAGGGAGGTCTGGTGAATTTCATCGCCATTAATGGTACAATTTCTCTAAAATCTTCTGAACTCTCATCTATCATGGACATTAACATTAATTTTAGTAATAAAAATGAGAACTAGCATTTTTATAGTGCTTCGTTCTATGTCAGGCACCATTCTAAGTGTTTTCACTCATTTGGATACTGTAATTGCTATCACAATCATGCAGATAAAGATGCTGAGGCATAAAAACTACTTAAAACTTATGTGACAGAACTGGGGTTCAAACCCGGGCAGCCCAGCAACTGCTCTCACTTTTAACCATCATGACATCCTGCCAAAATATTAAATGAAATTAAATAGGAAAATAAATATATTGAATAAATAAGATTCTTAGGCAATATTTTAGGGACAAATTTTTAAAACATAATTGCTATTAGAATCAACAGAAACTGAGGATTTGAAACCATGAAAAGTATCACTAATGCTAAGAAATTCTCAAATTATTGAAACTTCAAGTTATCCAAGGACTATTAGTATAAAGTAGAATTCAAAAGAATCTGATGCTGTTCCCTACATCAAATCAGATCTCAGGTCTTAGGGCATTATATAGCTGATGATAGCTTTATCCAGCAAAAACTCATATCCACAATTTCTAAAAATCAGAAAATTATTTGGAATTTTTTTAATGACTTGATGAAACACTGAAGCTACGACTTAATGACTTGGTGAGCAATTTTATAGTATTTAGAGTATGGTTTATTCAGAAATTACAAAGGGACATATTTTTAAATTTTTCATTATGTATTGATTTATATATCAAATCATATTAACATATCAATTGATAAATATTTAAAATATGACCCGTCTAAAAGACCATGTGAATTCAGGGCAGTATTGCTAGCAGGATGGAAGAGGACAAGTGCTCTGTCAGAGGAACACATGACAGAAGGAGCAATGATAGTTCTGGGGAGGATCATAAACTAAGGAAGAGCGTCCTCACATCCCCATCCCTCCTCCTTCTCAGCTTGACTGACAAATGCTCTCTCAGCCACATGGACTGGATCAGAACCAGATAAATGGATAGAATACTGAAAAGCGATTATACTTATTTTACATTGTTTGTCCTTAAATATCATATACTGACAATATCACAAATATATTCTCTGAGTCTACCTACTTCATATATTGAACAGGGAGATATAACAAAAAGAATAATTCTTAAATATAAAACCACCACTATTGCAATTGAAATAAAATTCTAGTTTTTTTAACAAACATATTTTTATTATATTCAACAAACATAAAGCTACTTTTTAATATACAATAGGAACAAACATAACAGAGGTGAAAAAAAGAATTACCAAATCTATAGCCATGTTTCACAAAGAGTCTGCATATTATTGACAAAGAAAATCATTATTATTTTCATAAATTTTTGTCATTTGGCAAGTTATTTGTAATAAATTCACAAAAAGCTATCGTGAAATAGCAATTCCACATAGTAAGTGACTATATTCAAAGTTTGAAAGAACACTATCTATGATATCTATGTTAAATTTTTTAAAATTACTAATGTGTCAAATGTATTTGGTTCTTGCTTATTAACTTATCTACCTAAGTTGAATTGGTGATAATGCTACTCCCAGGGAAGTTTCTATGTTTAGTTTTAATGGTACTCATAGTAGGGACATCAGTCTGTTAGATGCATGTTGACAGCATTTTGATAAGAGATATCAAAACAACTTCAGCAAATTTAAAATATGTATTCATTTTTAAGACTTTCATCTGAAATTAAGTGATGCTGTATCTTCAAAATTAACCTCCACGCTTCCATCAGTAGTGAGTTCCAAGAATTTGTCCTCTAAAATACTAGTCAAATCTAAATTAACTTTTGAAGAAAGAAATGGATTCCAGGTTCACGAATTCCAGTTTATGGATTTTTCTTTTGAAAGAAAATAACATTCAAAACATTCTGGGGCCAGTCTGGTGGCATAGTGGTTAAGTTCCCAAGCTCTGCTTCAGTAGCCCAGGGTTTGCAGGTTCAGATCCTGGCACAGACCTAGCACTGTATCAAGGCATGCTGTGGCAGCATCCCACACAAAATAGAGCAAGATTGGCACAGATGTTAGGACAAAACATTCTATCAAATGTGTAAGATGGCAACTTTTCACAAAAGAGCAATATTAAGATTATCAATGACTTGGCTAATAAATGTTGTTTAATTGTGGAGCATATCATAACCACAATCTTTAGAAACTCTTTCCTTTCAAACTTTTAGCTTTTGTTTTTGACTTTCAATCTTATCTGCAATTGAAAAATATCAAGCATTCATTCTTTACTCCAGTACTTAGATGAGAGTATTAAGATAATTAAAAATACCAAAGCTACTAGACAACTAAACAAGCCTGGCTATCCAATTCACATCTTTACAAAGTCAAGATCAGACTGATTTCTTCTATTGCAGAAATACTAAGAATTGATTCCACAATTCAAACATTCTCTGAAGAACTTTTCCCTTCTATAACTAGCGTGTCAGTATGCAATAATGGTTGTTTATGACCAGCTTCCAAATTATCACATAATAAAGAGAACAATCCCAAATTTAAATAATTGCCTGATTCTCAATTTTACTACGTTATCAAGCACACTTAGTTCAACTGACTTTTTTTTTAATTGTGGTCAGAACACTTAACATGAGATCTACCCTCTCAACAAATTAAGTGCACAATACAGTATTGTTAACTATGGGCACAATGTTGTACAACAGATCTCTGGAATATATTTATTTTGCCTAACCAGGACTTTATACACATTGAACAGCAACTACCTATCTCTCCCTCCCCTAAATCCCTAGGAACCACCAATTCTGCTCTCTGCTTCTATGAGTTTGACAATTTTAGATACTTCATATAAGTGGAATCATGCAATATTTGTCCTTCTATGACTGGCGTATTTCATTTAGTGTAATATCCTCCAGGTTCACCCGTGTTGTTGAATATGGCAGGATTTCCACATTTTCTAAGGCTGAGTAATATTCTGTTGTAGGTATATACCACATTTTCTTTATCCATTCATCCACTGATGGACATTTAAGTTCTTTCCATACCTTGGTTATTGTTAATAATGCTTCAATGAACAAGGGAGTGCACATGTCTCTTTGAGATCCTAGTTTCAATTCTTTTGAATATATAATCAGAAACAAGATTGCAGGATGATATGGTAGTTCTATTTTTAATGTTTTGAGGAACTGTCATGCTATTTTCCATAGGACTGTACCTTTCTTACCAGCAGTGTACAAGTGTTCCAATTTCTCAACATGCTGACCAATATTTGTTCTCTCTTGTTTATATAATAGCCATCCCAACAAGTATGAGGTGGTGTCTCATTGTGGTTTTGATTTATATTTCTCTGATGATTAAAGATGCTGAGAATCTTTTCATATACCCATTGGCCATTTGTATGTCTTCTTTGGAGAAATGTTTACTCAAGTATTTTGCCCATTTTTTAATTGGGTTATTTGGTTTTTTGCTATTGAGTTGTATGAGTTCCTCTTTCACTCTGTTGATTGTTTCCTTTACTGTACAGAAGCTTTTTAGTTTCATATAGTCCCACTTGTCTATTTTTGCTTTTGTTGCCCTTGTTAGTGTTATGTTCAAGAAATCCTTGTATTTAATATTGTCAAAATGTCCATACTACCCAAAGCAATCTATAGATTCAACACAATCCCTATGAAAACCTCAAGGGCATATTCCACAGAAATAGAAAAAACAATCTTAAAAATCGTGTAGATCCACAAAAGACCCTGAATAGAAAAAGCAATTATGAGAAAAAAGAACAAATCCAGACGCATCACACATTCTGATTTCAAACTATGCTACAATGATATAGTAATCAAAAGAGTATGGTACTGGCATAAAAATATACACATAGACCAATAGAAGAGAATAGAGCCCATAAATAAACCCCTGCATATACAGTCAACTAATATTCACCAAGGGAGCCAAGAACACTCAATGGGGAAAAGATAGCCTCTTCCACAAATGATGTTGAGAATACTAGATAACCAAATGCAGAAAAATGAATTTGGATCCCTGTCTTACATCACTCACAAAAGTTAACTCAAAATGGATTAAAAACAGTAACATAAGACCTAATACCATACAACTCCTAGAAGAAAATATAAGGAAGAAACTGCTTGACATTGCTCTTGGCAATGAATGATTTTTTTGGATATGATGCCACAAGACAAGCAACAAAAGCAAAAATCAACAGGGGGATTACATTAGGCTGTGGGCATTATGCTAAGTAAGACAAATCAGCGAGAAAGACAAACACTGTTTGATATCACTATATGAAGAATCAAAAAACCAAACTCGTAGGAACAGAGAGTACAGTGGTGGTTATGAGGGGCTGGGAGTTGGAGGAACCGGAGAGATGTTGTTTAAGGGCACAAACTTGCAACCAGTAGATAAATAAATCCTGGTGATCTAATGTACAGAATAGTGATTATAAACAACAATAATGTATTATAAATTTCAAAGTTGCTAAGAGACTAGATCTTAATTTTTCTCACCACAAAAAAGAAACAATAATTATATGATATGATAGAGATGTTAGCTAATGCTATGGTGGTAATCATATTGTGATATATAAATGTATCAAATCAACATGTTGTACACCTTAAGTGTACACTATCTTATATATTATATCCCAATAAAAAACTTTTTAAGTGATAAAATAATAAATACTTGTTTTATTGATAGAAGAGTGAGATAAGCAATTTGTGTAAAACTGATTTCATTCCCAAGCACTGTAATGACAGCCATCTTATATATTTACTCAAAGAGGCCTGAATACAATGTGAAAGTAGACTAACGAGTTTATATGAAAATTAACTGAAGAAGTGGAGACATAGGGACAGAAATGTTGAAAAACAGGACCCAGGAACAGGAGGGGACTCACTTTCTGAAGACTGGATTGTCAGGGACAGATTGCCATGTTGTAAAATGGGATCAATTTTGTAACTAATTTGTCATCTGTAGTCCCACCATGTCCCAGGGAACTATAATTTATTCCTAGGTGAAGTGTCTGTGCTGGTCATGGTAGTCTTCGGGGCAAAAAGTTCTCTGTGATGAGAGAGATGGAAAGGAAAGACAGACTTCGTACTTGATGTCATTAGGAGCCCTGGATCTTTATGAGGCTTTTCACTTTACGAGAAATGAAAGGAGAGAAAAGCTCACCCTATAAATCCAATAATCATGTCCCCTTGATGTCCATCTCAACTTTTTTTCACTTACCCGCAAATTTTTCATCTTTCTGATTCCAATTTTCTAATCACCTGACTTTTTGTTCTTACTGTTAGATTCTTGTTTCTTTGCAGCCACAACACGTTGGTCATTTCACAGTGGAGACCTAAACTTCATTAAACAAAAATAATCTTTTCTTGGGCCCATGGGATGTAGAACTGACTCAGAAACAGTGCATCTGACTGATCCCACCAGCTGAGCTGAACTAATCATTGAGCCAGATCCCTGGGGCAGAGAAAAGAAAGCCACCTGTATTTATTTTAACACAGCTTTTCTGTATCAGCTTTGAGGAAGAGAATGACATCTGACGTTAGAAAACCTTCGATCTCATATAAGGAGAAATTTAAGATTCAGTATCTAATTGGTGTTTGAACTTCAAAAAGTTTCCTTTTATACAGTCTCTGATGGCAGGGAAGATGTTAAACAGGGTTTCTATTGGCTGCTGGAAGATGGCGATGTCAGGGGATGGGACTATATAGTCCCCTTCCTGCTGTAGGAGCCGCCATTAAGGACCAGAAGGATTCTTTGTATGGTTTGGGAAAGCTGAGGCTGGTACCTGAAGATAGGAGGATCAGAATGACCATGAATGGACACTGCTTTCTCCAAGGTCTTGTTATTCTCCTCTTCAGTGTTGTAGCAAGTGATCAAGGTAAGCATCGCCTCACTTCCTAAGATCAGCAGAGTTACCGGATTAGCTCTAAGACTCTGGGGGAATGATCCCTGGGATTGTAAAGACAACGCCTCTCTATTGGCCATTTGGTCTTGACCAAATGTGATCTTTAGTGACACTGAATGTTGAATTTTCTCCTGTGGGACTCTGTTTTTCAAGTTCAGCAGTGAGATGTTGCAGAGATAGAAAGTTTGTTTTCAGATTGACTGAGTCTGTGTTTCAGCCCCACAATACCTAAAAGCTCAGAAAATGTCTGATCACTTCCCAGTTTCTATGGATTATGGCCGAGGGACTTCCTCAGGGTGGGTCTCTATCTGTCCTTCCTGTACTCCATATCATCTCTGTCTCCACCAGTATTTTGGTATTTCTGCTCTTTTAGTCTATGGACTTGTGTGTGTGTGTGTGTATATGTGTGTGTGTACATATGTGTGTGTGTGTACATATGTGTGCATGTGAGAGAGAGAGAGAGGAAATGAGTGAACATAAGTTTGAAGAGTATGTAAAAGCTAAATGTGTGGGCAGGCAAATGTCTGCCCAGTGGAAGTCAAATGTTTAGATATGCACTCATAGAACTTACACTCTCTAAGCCAGACTGCTGGGGTTGGTAGTGGTGGTAATGATGGGTGTGTCTGTGTATATGATGAAGGCAGATATGGAAACCTTCCTGCATATAAAGAAAGCCCTCCTAATGTAAACTATAATTATGCTCTCAGATAACCCTGCACCTGCAGTCTAGGCCTGACTTTGACTTTCTTCTTCTTCCCCACAAACCCACAGCTCAGACATTTTTCTGCTTTACTGTAGTATTTTCCCAGCATTGGGTTCTTGGCAGAAATTTGCCTTCCTGCCTGTGGTGTTTTCCCTTCCTACCTCTTGGGTTGACTGGTGGTTCTCCAACCCCACCATGCAGCACAGAAAAAACTGATGCCAGATATCAGTGCTCATAGATGGACTTATATTAGAGCACTGAGGGCAGAAGAGGGATCTGCCTTAGAGACTTCAGGATGTTCCTCTCTTGGTCACTTTTTCCCTGCCCCACTGGGGTACTAGAACTTGTTCCATGACATCTTAAAGGATCTGCTATTTAGGAAGAACCTGTGTTTATGAATATCCTTATGGTGAATTTTCTCCCTTGTAGTTCTCTCAGATCCTACATGAAATCTAGTCTCCACTGGGCCCCTGACTCAGGAGAGTCCAAGATATCAGTGTTTGAGCTCCTGAAATGAGAATGATGTAGCCACATGCGTGGAAAGTCAACTGTTTTAGATATGGGCCTTTGTCCTATGGTGTGTCCAGAACACGTCAGAGTCATGCTTTAGCAATGCTCCTCATCTCTCTATCCCTTCCTTAACCCATGTTTCCTCCTTATTTCAAGCCCTTCCAGTCAGAAGTCTCTGTCTCTCTTCTTTGGGAAATTCTACTCCTCCGAACAGGAGCAAGATGTTCTGCTCCTCACTCCCTTGTTGTATTTCTTGGGACTTCCATTCCTTGGGTTCTGGCCATAAGCTAATTATGGTTGTCCTTTTTCAGGCTTTTCAGGCTTTGCAGGCTTTTCAGGGTAGAGGTGGACTCTTGAAAAAAAATACAGTCATGCATCACTTAATGATGGGAATACATTCTGAGACATGTGTCGTTAGGCAATTTCATTGTTGTATAAACATCACAGAATGTACTTACACAAACCTAGATGATACAGCCTACCACATACCTAGACTATATGGTACTAATCTTTGGGACCGCCATCGTATGTGTGGTCCACTGTTGACGGAAACGCCATTATGCAGGCGCATGGCTATATAAAATTGGTACTCTGATTCCATTTTGGCCTCTCCATTAATGCTATGAGAACAATGAATAAGTTTCTCATTAGGCCAAGAAGAAGTCTCACCTCACTCAGACAAGCGTAATTTTTCCTCAGAGAGAAGTTTTTGTAGAATCATATTGTTAAAGCATGTGTTCACACTCTAAAGCACTCAGTTCACATGAATTCATCCCGTCTACTTGTGAAATTTCAACGTTGGCATCATGGTGTCAAAGGGCGTTAAATATTTCCTGAGCCTGGCACATGCTACAGAGTCTTTACAATAAAAGTCACGTTCCACCAACTCCCTTTAGAGTCTTTCTGTACACTAAATCTCTGCTTTAATTGAGGGCATGTCTCAGTCCATACACACACACACACACACACAATTGGATCATAAAGTTCCTGGACACCATTTTATATCCACTTTCAAAATTAATGATGAATTTTAAATTTCTTTCTGACCTGTTAAAATATCTTCTATGACATTTGTATGGTTGCCAGTATTTCACTCTATTATTGAATCACAACTTACTTATCTAAGACTATTTGTTGTATATTTATGTTTTCATTTATGATGCTGTGATAAAGTTTTTACAAATACATACATTGACCAAACACACTGACATAATAGAAAAGCCATTATTATTTTTTCAAGATAACCATTCTGAAGGCCTCTGATATATATTGCCCATCAGAACAGCTTTAATATTCAATAGCTTTAATTCAATAGCTTTAATTCTCTAAAACATTAACTGAGTATTATTTTTTTCATAACCTTGCCACAAGTGTATTATATCATGTTTTTTATCCATATTGACCCTATATATACAAATATTATCTTCTTTCTCATATTGCAGTCCTAAGATATCTGTCGTGACAATTTTTATTTTTTCTCCTGTTTTTCATTTTCTTATTTATTTATAGGAATTCTTTATAAGCTAACATCATTTACTGTTTGTCTTACTATTACTTACTCTTAGTATTAATGTCTATTTTGTAAATATGTTCCCCAATTTTTTGCATATTAATGTTTTTAGGGGTGTGTATGTGGTGGGGGGGTCATGTGACCAAATCTTCAATGCATTACCTTTATGATTTCTGCCTTTAATGTGATGCTTCAAATGCCATTCTTCATCCCAAAATTACTTTTAATCATTTTATTTAATAATTTTATTTAGGGGGCCGGCCCCGTGGCAGAGTGGTTAAGTTCACGTGCTCTGCTTCGGTGGCCCAGGGTTTCACCAGTTCCAATCCTGAGCGTGAACATGGCACCACTCGTCAAGCCATGCTGAGGCAGCATCCCACATGCCACAACTAGAAGGACCCACAACTAAAATATACACAACTATGTACCGGGGGGCTTTGGGAGAAACAGGAAAAATAAAATAAATAAAAATCTAAAAATAGTAATAATTTTATTTAATTTAATAATTTTATAGTTTCACTGAAGAGCATCTAAAACCTTATTGTATCTGAATTTATTTTGCTGTGTGTGATGGTGTTATGCCATTTGCACAAGATAGGAATTACACTTTAGATGGGTGAGACACTTTAGATACATGATAGTTCCATCACAAAATAAAAATACAGCTGTGTAATATGGGCTTTATTCTGTGATACTATAAGGAGAGGTATATTCAATTGCTTAACAACCTGGCTAAAAGATGCCAGCCTGCATTCCAATTACAATTAAAGCAATCAGAAGGAGACTTCCCAGAAACTCACTACCATATCTATGCACCTATCAGCAATTCTCCTCCGCTTCTTCAGTGGCTCCCATCTGAATCCAGTTCCTCCGCTTGTGTACTAGATGCCATCCCACCAACTCCCCTCAAGGGCATGCCTGAGGGAGTTCTCCCCCGTCTCTCACACCCCATCCATTTTTCCCTTTCTACTGAATATCTGCTACCATGCAAACATGTTGTTCTCTCTCCCATCTCAAAACAAATGAGTAAACTCTTGCTCCAATTTTCTCAACAGCTACTGCTCCTTATCTTTATCCCCTTTTACAGCAAACTCCTCCCGAAAGTCTGCAATCACTCTCTGCAATTTCCCTCTGAATTATATCAGGTTTTTCTGCCCCCTCACTCTGCTGAAACTCCCCCCTGTAAAGCCCGTCAATGATCCCCACATCGCTAATTCAATGATCTGTTCTCAGTTGTTGTTGTTTCATTGGTTGGTTGGTTTTGCTTGATATATCAGTAATATTTAGCAAAGTTGATGACTCCCTCCTTTCAGTATATTTCTTTATCTGACTTCTAAGACACAACACTCTTTTGGTTTTTATTCTACTTCACTGGTCACTCCTTCCTAGTGTTGTTTGCTAAGTCAATCTCTTTTCCCAGAACTCTTAATTGTGGGGTGACCCAGGGACTCAATGCAGAGCCTCTTCTTTTTAATATCTCCAACCCACATTTGGTGATCACATTTAATCTCATGGTTACAAATATTTTTTATGTGCCATCAGCTCACAAATTTGTATCTTGGGCCCAGCTCTCTCCCCACAAACCCAAACTTGTATCTCCATGTACTTGGCTTCTGCAGTTGGATATCTAATACACATCTCAAATTAACCCATCCAACTGAGCTCCTGATCCCCTCACCCCCGAAACAAATGTATTCCATCCACAGCTCAGGCCAAAACCTTGCAGCCATCCCTGATTCTTCTTTTTCTCTCACATCTCCTACCGAGTCTGTCAGGAAGGTCTGTCACCTTTACCGCAAAATACATCCAGGATCTGACATTCTTTTCATAGATTTTTCTATTTTATTAATCTTTTCAAAGAACCATCTTTGGACTTTGTGGTCTGCTCTATTTTATCAAACATTTCCTTCCCTTTTTATTCTTCCTTCTACTTTCTTTAGAAGTAGTCCCTTCTTTTCTCAATTTAAAGGAATCTTTAATTAATTTTCATCTTTTTTATCTCTTATAGTATAAGCACTTTAGCTATAAATTTCTCTCTAGGTACTGCTTTAGCTACATTTCAATGTTTAAAAAAGTGGAAATTTCATTTTCATTTTGAACCATTTTTACTTTATGATTTCTTCGTTGATCCTCAAACAATGCAAATTGTTTGATTTTCTTTTTTTAATTTCCAAACATATGGGGGAATTTTTTTTATCTTTTGGATTTATTTTTAACAATTTCATTTTGATCAGATTATGTGATCACTGTTGTACCAATTCTTTGACATTGCTTAAACTTGTTCTATGGATGAGTACTAATCAATTTTTGTAAATGTTCCATTTATGCTTGTTAGAAATGTGCACACTCTTTATTATGTGTATAAGATCTAATAGCAGGTTAATAGATTAGGTCAAATCTTATAATTTTTGTTACTGTTTGTCTGCTTGACCTATCATTTATTGAGATAGATGTGATCTCCTTAGTTCCAACATCACTGAATTATATATTTTGAGGCTTTTTATTGAATACATATAGATTTTAAATTATTATATCTTCCTAGTGGATTAAAATATTTTTCATTACTGATTTATTTTCTGGTTCTTAATAATTCTTTGAATCTTAAAGTCTATTTTGTCTTCTATTAATATAAATATCACAGTTTTTATTTGTTTGTCTTTGCCCCATATATCTTATATGATTATTTGCAGATTTTCTGTATTCTAGTATTTTAGATATTTCTTACAAAGATTATTTTACTATATTTTTTTAAATATCTAATCTGATATCCTTTGTTTTTTAACTGACTATTATAACAGATTTATTTATTGTCGTTATTGATATATTTTGAGTTCTTTGCATCACTTGGAAATTCTCATCCATTATATTTTCAAATATAGCCCATTCCAACCTCTCTCTCTATCTCTCACTGCTCTGCGCTCCCTCTCTTCTGGAACCTAATTACGCATATGTTATATCTTGTCATTTTATTTTCCATATTTCTTAACTTTCTTTTCGGTTTTTTTATTTCTTTGACTCTTTGTTCCGCATTCGTGGTAATATGTGGGATTTACATTCCAGTCCGTTTACTCTTTGTTCATGTGTATCTGGTCTGACATATAACTCATCCAGTGAGTGTTTTAACAATTATACTCTTCATAATTAAAAGTTCTATTTGTTCTTCAAATGTATCTGCTCATTTCCAGTAAACTCTTGTAGTTGCACATCTTCTTGATTTTATTCATTTTTAAAATATTTTATATATGGCTGTATGTTCTTTATATGATAAATCCATCGTCTGAGTTTGTTGGAAATCTAAAATTATTGTTTGGTTTCTATTAGTTCATTCATTTGCTGTTCATCTATCCATCAAATATTTACTGAGTGTTGTGCGTCAGGAAAGTTTGTAGGTACTCATGATATAGCAGTGAACAAAATTTAAAGAAAAATCTCTACCTTTGTGGAGCAGATTCTGGAGGAGGATTGATAAGACACCAATATATGCAAGTAAATTTGATATTTTATCAGATGATTTGTTATGTGGAAAGAAAGAAAGAGAGGAAGAAGGGTGATGGGGTAAAAGATTATTAGGTAGACTAGTTTGCAATTTTATATGTATTGTTGGAAGAAAGCCTCTTTGAGACGGTGGCTTGCCTCCTCCTGTGCTAACTATTTGGTACTCATGAAGGTCTAAACTGGGGATGATTTCCTCAAGAAGAGACTTGTTTGTGCTACTGCCGGTAGCCCAGGTGACCACCATAGCTCCTCACAACACATTTGAGCCCTTATATGGTCCTGATGTAAGGGGAGTCCTCATTACAGTTCCCACATTGCTCCTCAATACAGGCCCAAGGCATAATATCCTTAAAAGGGCTCCCATCCGAATTTTCCCAGAGCTAACCTGTTTCTCCTTCTTGTTTATATCTTATATATCAGACTGGTCTCATGGTTTGTTCCTTGGTTGTTCTTTGAAGCATTTCTTCCACATACTGGAGGGTTCCCCCAGAGTACCTGGTACACTATATTGCTAGATATAATAGTCCTTCATTGCCCTCAAATAGGCACTAATGTTACAGCGGTGAACACAGTTCACAGTAAAGCTCATAGGCTAATGAGGGACCTGGACAACATTAGGCTAAGTGAAATAAGTCCGACAGAGAAAGACAAATACTATATGACATCACTTACATGTGGAATTTCAAAAAGCTGAATTCATAGAAACAGAGTAGAATGATGGTTACCAGGGTCTGGGGGCTGGTGGAAATGGGAAGGTGTTAGTCAAAGGGTACGAACTTCCAGTTAGAAGACAAATAAGTTCTGGGGATGTAGTGCACAGCATTACGATTATAGTTCACAAAACTGTTTTATACAGTTAAAAGTTGCTAAGAGAGGGGCTGGCCTGGTGGTGTGGTGGTTATGTTTGCACACTCTGCTTCCGTGACCTGGGGTTCATGGGTTTGGATCCAGGGCACAGACCTACACACCGCTCATCAAGCCATGCTGTCAGGGCGTCCCACATACAAAATAGAGGAAGATTGACACAGATATTAGTTCAGAGACAATCTTCCTTAAGCAAAAAGAGGAAGATTGGCAACAGATGTTAACTCAGGGCCAATCTTCCTCACCAGAAAAAAAAAGTTGCTAAAGAGAGTAAATCTTAAATGTCCTCACTGCAAAATAGAAATGATAACTATGTGAGGTGAGGAAGGCATTAACTAACACTAATGTGGTAATCCTTTTGTAATACATAAGTGTAAGTGTATAAATCAACTCCTTGCACACCTTAAACCTACAAAATTTTGTATGTCAATTATATCCCAATAAAACTGGAAAGAAAAGTTAAGGCTACTTTAGGAACAAAAGTCAAAGAATATACTTAGGAGTGGTCTAGGAAGGCTTCCTGAAAGAAATAAAATGTAAGGGGATACGATGTATTGTAGAATTCAAATTGATTTAGATACAAAGCTAAACACCTATGCCTGTTATATCCATATAACAGAGGTCCCCGTATTCTTGTATGTGCACACACACATATGTTGATATATATCAAGCCCTCCTTATCCTTATTTATTTTCTTCTATATTGGTCAAATGTTAACAAATAAGTATGTGAATAAATATATAAATGATTCATGGATATGGCAATGATTTTAAAAGAACAGGCAACAAAAGCAAAAATAGACTAGTGGAGCAATATCAAACTAAAAAGCTTCTGCACAGCAGAGCAAACATCAGTCGTGTGAAAAAGCAACCTATGAAATGGGAGAAAATATCTTCAAACCATATATCTGATAAAAGGTTAATTTCCAAAATACGTAAGGAACTTCTACAAATCAAGAGCAAAAAAACTCCTAATAACCCACTTTAAAAATTGGCTAAGGACTTGAATAGACATTTCTCCAAAGAAGACATACAAATGGCCAACAGGTCTACAAAAAGATCAACATCACTAATCACAAGGGAAATATAAATCTAAACCATAATGAGATATCACCTCACGCCTGTTAGGATAGCTATTGTCAAAAAACCCAAAAATACACATGTTAGCAAGGTCATAGGAAATTGGAACTCTTCTGGGTATTTATCCACATTAAGTGGGTAAATTGTATCTCAATAAAACTGTTACCAAAAATCTGTGATTTATAGCGATGCCTCTGTTTTCATCCTTGGTATTGTGAAGTTCATTTGTTCAATCTTCTTGATTAGTATTGCTTGTTGTTTATCAATTTTCAATGAACCACATTCAAAGGGGGTTTTCTGTATTTTCTCTATCTTATGTTTGCCTTCTTTTTCACTAATTTTTGTTTCCATCTTTATTAATTCCAGCGTTCTACTTCCTTTAGGCTTTATTTGCTCATCTCCTAGTTTCTTAAATGGAAGTTTGCATTTTTTTTTTCCATTTTCAGTCTTTCCTCTTTTCTAAATCTACGTATAAAATTTCCCTAGGCACTACTTTAGTTGCATTAGAGGAGTTTAGTTACATCATATTTTTATAATCATTATTTCACAATGTTTTCTAATTTTTTTAATTTATTTCTAGACCTACGTATTTTTTTGGAAGAGTGTTACTTAATTTCCCAAAATTTAGGGATTGCTAACTATATTTTCTTATTAATTGTTAATTTAATTTCACTGTGGTCAGAGAAAGCATTCTGTGTGAATTCAATTATCTGAAAGTTTTTGTCCTATCATTTGGTAATTTTTGATAAATCTTCCATGTGCGTTTACAATAATATGAATGCTTTCATCGTTGGGTGCATGTTATAAATACATTATTTAGTTAAATGTGTAGATCATGTTGCTTTACATCTCCTATATTCTTCCTTCTTTATTGTCTACTTGGTCTAGCTGCTATGAAAAAGTTATGTTAAAGTTCCCCCATTTTGATTGCGAATTTGCTTATTTCTTCTTTTCATTCTATAACGTATTACTATATACTTCAAAGCTATGTTTTAACATCTTTCTTGGATTTTAATATCTATAACATCTTTATTAAGGGCTTATCCCATTATAATGGTGAAAATTCCCTCTTTAACTCAATTAGTGTATCTTGTCTTAAGGCTACTTTTTGTGATATTGAAATAGCTACTCCAGTTTTCTTACGTTAGTGTTTACATAGTACATACATTTTTTTGCATCATTTTACTTTCAGCCTTTCTTTGCCTTCGTATATAAGGTGAATATCTTGCAAGTAGCACTTACTTGAATGTTGCTGTTGTATCTAGATTGGCTTTTACTTGAAGCATCTAATCCATTTATTTTTAAATGCAATTGCTCATATCACTTGGGTAGTATCTACCATTTGCTTTTAATTGACCCACCTGCTTTATATTCCTTTTTATCTCCTATTTTGCATTAAACAAATGTTATTATTCCATATTTTCCTCTTTTCCTTTGATTCAGCAGCTTTACTAGGTGTGGAGGTTTTCATGTCTTTCTGGGAATCTCTGAGCTTCTTGAATATGTGAGTTATACATTTCATCCATTTTTTTTAATTCTCAAAATATTATCTCTTCAAATACTGCTTCTGCTGCTCTCTCTCTGTCTCTTCGCTGCTTCTTCTCTTCTCTCTAGAACTCCCCTAAGTCACTAACTCTGTCTTGAAAAAACTACCTAAAATTCTTTTAAACCAATTCATTCAATTCTTAACTATAGACTTTTATTGTCAGTTGGTAACTTTTACTTTGGTATTTTTAATATATTTACAATTACTTGTTAATTGTTTTTTATCTTTTCACCAGTTGTTCTCTCCTTTCCTCTTTTTTCCTAAATATGTTGATCATGGTTAAAATTATTATCTGCTAACTCCAACATCTTTATCGTGTGTATTTCTGCCTTCTCTTATCTTCCTTTTTTTCACTTTAATTTGTCATGTGATTCCCATCTTTTTACATGCCATGTAACTTTTTACTGAACGCTAAAAATTGGGTATGAAAAAATAAGATACTGCAGATATATTTTCTAACACCAGAAAGGATTCATCTTTTGCTCTGCTTGGCAGGTGGAGGAGGAGGTACTGATAAACCAAGTGTCTAAAGACAACCTAGAACTGAGCTGGAACAAGTCTGGGTTGCAGTTCTGGTAACACTGAGTCTACCTCTGCTTTTCCTCTGTTCCCATGGCGTGGGTTTTCAGGGATTTCAGTTGAGAGCCTGTGAAGAATAATGCTGCAATGTTTTGGTAGCTCAGCACCCAAGAGAATGAGGGAATATCCACTCTGCTTTCCAAGATTTTTGATATAGTTCTTTAGCCTCCTGCCCTCCACAGATTTTCTAGTGGGCAAATATTTGAGAAGAAAGCCTGTTATGTGGGAGTGGCCCTCAAGTCTCCAATTCTGTCACTCTAACACCAAGTAACCCCCAAAGTTATGCTGGCTTCTCTGTCCCAGCAGTAGTCCTCTGCCTTACCGAAGCCCAGATCCTGAGCCATTAACTCATACACTAAATTGGGACATTCCCTTAGAGAAAAAGAAGCTGGAGACCTTTGGTTAACAATGAAATTATCTCCACTCTTTGGAATTTTAGCATATAGTAATCGCACCTTATCTGCAGGGAATGTGTTCCAAGACCCCCAGTGAATGCCTGAAACCACAGATACCACCGAATCCTATAGGTAGTATGTTTTTTCCTATTCATGCATACCTATGATAAACTTATAAATTAGGCATAGAAATAGATTAACAACAATAACAAATAATAATATAGAACAATTATTACAATAGACTGTAATAAAAGTTACCATAGATCTTAGCAACCTCAGCATGATCTCTTTTCTTTCCTTTCCTTATTAAGTGGAGAACTTTCACCTTTTCACTTAAAAGAAGCACTTTATGGCTTCTCTTTGGCATATCCAAATTGCCAGCATCATTACTCTTGCACTTTGGGGCCCTTATTAAGAAAAATGAAGGTTACTTGAACACAAGCACCGAGGTACTGCAACAGTCGATCTGATAACCAAAAGGGCTACTAAGTGACTAATGGGTGGGTAACATAAGCATGGATACCCTGGACAAAGGGATGATTCATGTCATGGGTAGGATGGAGCTGGCTGGAGGGCTCGAGATTTCATCATGATACTCAGAATGGTGTGCAATTTAAAACTTATGAGTTGTTTATTTCTGGAATCTCCCGTTTAATATTTTCAGACTAGAGTTGACTGCAGGTAACTGAAATCATGGAAAATGAAACCAAAGATAAGGACAGACTGCTGTATTTAGTCCATGTTGTATCCACAAAAATCTAAAATCTTTACTTTTTTTTTCTATTTTCCAGCTTTTTTAGTTGTACACAGTAGGACCATTGGCCTGCTGTGAATTCCTCCATTCTTCTTGGAAGCAGAATTTCTAGGTTTTATTTTCTACTTCATCATTTACTTAAAGGGCAATCTTGATAGACATTAGTTAACCTCCCTTTACGTCACTTTACTCATCAGTAAAAAGGAGAGAATAATAATACAGTGAGTCCATCAAAATTGTCTGTTCAAGTGCTTTCAGAGCAGGACTATAACCTATTTCTGCTCTGTGTGGGGTTAGCAATACAGGATATTTTTTCCCCAGAAAACAAATAAGTCCAAATTTTGAATCATTGCAATTCCTGACATGAAGTCTAAGTAGCAATTAGATTTGTTTGGGAGAAGGAGCAATATTCTCTGATTCCCAGTGGAGTCTGGCCAATGTCAATCCAGATCATCTGACATCATCTGTCATGTGAGGTTGCCCAGTCTACTTGAAGAGGAATACCGTTTTTGAAATTAAGTATCCAGATCTGGAGTCTGAAGCCTAGAATCATAAGTGAAATATTCTCGGGCAAACTGTGGCCTGTCTTATGATCCACTGATTTTTCAGGTCTGAATGACTATAAGAAAAAGAACAATTCTGATTGGTATAGAATTCATGACTGCTACTTAAAGCTTCTGATGAGCTTAGCCCTGTTCTTCACTTCATTCCCTTTAATCTAATCCTTCTAACTCTCAGGTCGATGGCACCGAAATGTGTGTGGTTCATCAGAAATCCATCCAGCTGCTAGCCCATTACAGTGACTCTGAACTCGTCTACCTGCTCAGAGTAAAGATTCTAACATTTCCTGTATATCTCTCTCAGATGCTATGCAGAACTCTACAAATCAAAAGGTTACCTCTGATAGGACCTACGTAACACCTTCTATCTCAGACTACTCACTAGATTATTTTCAACTTAACTTTTCCTGTTCTTTCCCATTTTTCAACCCTATGACTCTCTGATCGCTAGGAAACCAGATCCAGATGCTGCCCAGGGGCAACAATTCCATATCTGGCCCAGCAGGCTCTGCAGCCTCAGAGGAGAGCACTGCTCACTGCTCAGGTGAGGGGGTCCTGTAGACAGAAAACCCTTCTCATTCACTGTTAAATGTCTCTTTGGCATGACTCTTTCTCCTCAGACAGCAGACAGCTCCGCCTGGTGAACGGGGGAGGTCGCTGTGCCGGCAGAGTGGAGATCCTTCACCAGGGCTCCTGGGGCACCATCTGTGACGACAGCTGGGACCTGAGTGATGCCCAAGTGGTATGCAGACAGCTGGGCTGTGGAGAGGCCCTCGATGCCACCATCTCTGCTTACTTTGGGGCGGGATCAGGCCCCATCTGGCTGAAATGCACAGGAAAGGAGTCCCATGTGTGGAAGTGCCCTTCCAGAGGCTGGGGACAGGAGAATTGCAATCACCAGGAGGATGCAGGGGTCATCTGCTCAGGTAAGGTCAGTGCATTGTCCTGTGGCTGAAAGAATGGAAAGTTCCAAGGAAGCTGGTGTCTGAATACTGGGACAATAGAAAATGGAGGGGCTAGAGAGGCCTGAGACATCTACCCAACAACCCTCAGTACACAAAGCATCTGTGAATGATGGGCTTCATTTACTCTCTCTTATAAGTCTCAACTGCCATTCTTGTCTTCTCCAGAGGCCTTACCTGACAAAATACTTTATTCTCTTATCCCAATTAAAATCCATCTTCATAATTTTTTTTATAATTTACTTTTTGTAAGAGTGAAACATTTGCAAATCACCACACGTACTCCCTTTGTACAGTGAGCCTATCAGAGAAAGGGCCAAGAATGAGGATGTACTTTCCTCAGTTGAATTGTTTTTGTATGCATAGCGTGAGACACTGTTTTGCACTAGGTTAGTAGAAGTAGAGGCATAGGGGATATCATTAAACAAATCAGAGAGGAATTTATGGATTTATGCCAAATTGCAAATCTCCTTTGCAAATTTAAACTTAAATATTCATACCTCTTTGGCCAGTAGGACCAGAGAACTGTGGATGAAATGCTCTGAGTCACAGGTTCTCCTTCCATTGTCACTAGAAAAGGTTCTTTCTCCATTTTTTCTTTTAAAACATCTGTATAGACTCAGACTTTGGAGGGATACTTAGCCATGCACTGGCAAGTCAGTGGTGGAGGCAATAAAACATTAATTTTTGTGTTTTATGGTAAGAGATTATATAGTTTATACCTGATGGCTTAAATGATATGAGAATTGTATTTGGGGGTTTATTTCATAAGAATGGGAGTAAGGGAGTAAACACAATTTTTGAAGAAGGTAGAAAGGCTTATAGTAGCTGAGCAGGAGGGGAATGTCAATAGGAGCTGACAAAGGGCACATAGGGGTCTCTCTGAACAGCACTGAGGATCCAAGTGTGATGTGGAGAATGCTACGTGTGCCTAAGGACACGGGATATTTATACAGCAAGAGCCCAGACAAGGATATATCTGACCACAGTTTTCATTTTGCCTTGGGTAGCATTGATTCATATAAATCAACACCCTATGCAGAGGCAGTTTCCCTTTCTATGTGATATCCAGGCCTCTCATAAACTCTTCAGGAGGCTTAAAACTGTCTACTTGTTTTCTCCTCCACTAGGAGAAGGCTTTAGGTTAAAGCCCTACAAATATAAGAACATTGTTTTATTGTGATTTACACTCCCAGCATCTACCAAAGTTCCTGGAATATGGCAAACTCTAAAAAGATGTTTGTATTTTGAATAAAACGACATGAAAATGGACTCTCACTGTTGCCTTCGAATACCTTTTTCCTATCTAACTAACAGACCTGTGCACAGAGTTTAGCTATGCCTCCTTTGAAGCCTCTCCTCTCTCTCCATTATCATCATTTCCCAAACAGAGGCTCAATTTTTGCCTATTTCTGGGCCTCCAGTGACCCACTCTCCTTGCCCTTTGCTGCACCTCAACGGAAAGGTCATGCTGACCACCTCTAGCTTTCAAGGCTGAGTGGTCAGCCCAAGGTAGAGGGCAAGCTTGGTCTTCAAGGAAAATTTTGATCTTTTTGTATCTCTGAGTGGCCAAATACCACATCCAATGGAGACAGTTCCCCTATCTCAGGCAACACCGTGTTCTGTTCCACCCAGAATAGTAGAGCCTGGAGTGATGGATAAGAGCCAAAAGGATACAGAGGCAGGTGAGGCTGATGGTCAGAGGCCCTGAGAGTTCATTTGGATGCAGATAATTAACAGCTATAGGCAGGATAGAGAAGGCAGTCTTGGTCTGAGAGGAAGAATATACATGGTATCCAGATGAAAGATGATGAAAACCAACCTGTTCAACCTGTTCATCCTTGCTGTCTTTCTTCTTGAGATAAAATTGAGCCCCAAAGCTATAACAATGAGAGGGGACATTTCTTCTGGCCAAAAGAGCCCTGAGCAGAAGCTGAGATGTAGAAAATGGAGGATCTCCCAGGCTCAGGCACAGGTGCAATAAGAGTAGTTTCCTGAAGACCTGGCCCCCCGAAATCCCTCCAATGACTCAGGTTGACGTCTTTCTTACAAATGGGCTGAATTTGGAAAATGGAGGCCACCTATGTGAGAGAAGAATAGAGGTGACGTACCAAGGAGAGTGGGCCATGGTATATGCTTAACACATGACCTGAAGGAAGATGAGATGTTGTGCAGTAACCTGGGACGTGGAGCTGTCATTGAGAACAGGAAACAGGACAGAAGAGGCTTTCTGGAAGCCAACAGTATTCTCTAACTCTGTAACCTCGAACAACTCACTCTTGTGACAGAACCTCCCCAGGTCTGTCTGCTCTGGCCCAAAATAAGAACACAGTACTTGAGCATCCACAATATTAATTACACCCTTTAAAGCTTGTTGATCTTTAATCTTAGCATTGAAAGAGGCCATATTTTGCTTGGTGTGGGCCTGGGTGCCTTCTTTCTTTTTGATCAAAATAACAGTGTGTATCTCTTCATATTTATGGCCCAATATGTGAACCTAGTTCTCTACAGTGTAAGACATGGATTCCAAATTTTAGGGATTTTTGTTACTTTCCATTTTTGTTATGTTGATCCTTCGGGGCTTCTGTGGCATTAGGTTAAATTTATTAATTCTAAATTCAGTAGTCCTTGGTAAAACTGCTTTTTCTCTGCCACCTCTTCTGCTTAGGCAGAATTTCAGAAATGTGCCCTGACTTTTTTCAGGTCAGGTCAAGAGGACTGATTTCCATTAAAAGGACAAAGAGCTGGACAGGAGCTATCAGTGTAAGCACAGTCTTCACCCTAAAAATTTCACTCCCTCCTTTCAGATGAACCAGTCAGGAGTTCAGCTAGGAGCTCCATGTCAGTTGGGCTCTTCCTCAGCCCTCATTTGTACAGAAACTTCGTTTACTTTCCAATAAAAAGAGAAATGGCACAAAACAAGTGGATGTTATCTGCATTAAGCCCAAATTCTATTTTAACTCAGACAACAACTGTGGAATTATCGGATTATTAAAACTTCACTTTTCACTAACGATACCAGTCTTGCACAGATATTAATATGTCCTTACCAAATCATAAACCAATGAAAGGATTTCCGGATCATAGTCAATATGGAAATGTGGGGTCATGTTACATGACACGCTGAAAAAATTTGTGTTGATGGGAAAGCCCTAGAATGAATCTTCTTTACAATCAACTTTATTTTTCAAAAGATATGTGTAAGTTATTTTTTTCTCTCGGTGTCTTACACTTCACTTCTGATGTGTATATATTTAATTACTATAAAATTTATTTTAGAGATTGATAGCAAGTAGGGTTTTTATGTTATTATTTTTAAATCTATCCCTAAGTTTTTCAACACTATTTATTGAATAATTTATCTTCTCTAATGATTTAAAATATTAACTTTTTCTATATTCTATATTAACAGATTTCTATATGTGTATATGTGTGTGTGTCTTTGAGTCTATTAGATATTTATGTTCTGCTCCATTACACTGTAGTCTATCGTTACACACGAACACAGTTGGTTTTAATATTTTTAATATCTTATCCCCTCATATCAGCCTTCTGTTTCATAAATTCCCTTGCAATTTTTACATATTCTTCCATGTGAATTTTTAAATCAAGTAGAAAATGAAAAAGAATTAATAGTAATTTGCATTAGAAGGCTCTATACTGATGTGTACAAGACCTTATTAATTGTTCAGCATATATTTCGGTATCTAATAGTGTCAGGCTAAGTAAAATAGCATACAAGAAGGATTTCTTTCTTGTTCTTTCTAAGTTTGTGATCTCATGGGATTAATGTAGAAACTAACAACTTATTATGTAGAAAGTGATTATGAGTAGCCTATGACCAACCTCCCAACCAGAGCAGACTAGGAGTCCTAACCCGAGTCTGTCTGGAGAGACGGAAATGAAGAAATGAAGGGCAAGCAGATCCTCTTCTCTCACCATTCATTCTTGTATAAGAGGTCAAGCTGATCCTTCAATTCTTTAAATCCTGTGGTGTCGTTCCTGTTCTCTCCTGCTCTCTGTAGCAGATTTTTATTTTTTTAGAACATTCTTTCTGAAAATCTATCATACCTGCCTCAAAGTGCACATACTTATGCAATCACAGTCCTTTACCAGAAAAAATTCTACCACTTACATAAATAATCATGAGCACACTCAAAAACCAGGCAAGTGTCTAAAAAATTGTTCCTTATGATTTCGAGAGGGGAGGTTCATTGAATTATCTTTCCTCTATGCAAAATATGGTCCCTGGATGACCAAATCATGATCATGAGTCTCTCCCTTGGTCTCCTTCCTTCAGTCATACCTCATACCGTCCCGACTTAGTCTACCACACATCCCACCCACACTCCACTTCCACAAAAGTTGCTTCCCTTTTTCATTCTCCCTTCCGTCCATTTGTAGCTCTTAAGATTGTTTTTTCTTGTTTGCAGTGGGAGAAATGGAGAGTAGCAGAGTTAGGAGGTGGAAGGGAGAAACCCAGGGTAATAAAGTGTGTCCACTTATCTGTGGACAGCTTCTTTCACAATCAGCCCAACTAAGAAATTCTTGTAATTTTTCACCTTCAAAACTTATCAGAAAAATAAAACGTGAAACCTTTTTTTGTTCCACAAATACTGGATACTGGCCATGTTTTCCTCTTTTTTTTTTTTCTTTTTTTTCTTTTAATTTTCTTGTTGGATAAGCCAGACAGAGAAACACAAATACTGCATGATTTCACTCATATGTGGGAGATAACTAATACATGGATAAAGACAACAGATTAGTGGTTACCAGAGAGGAAGGGTGGGGCGGGGGTGATGGGCGAAAGGGATAAAGGGGCACATATGTATGGTGATGGATAAAAATTAGACTACTGGGGATGAGCACTATGAAGTGTACCCAGGAACTGATAAATAATAATGTACACTGGAAATTACACAATGTTATAAACTATTATAATCCTAATAAAATTACTTGGAAAAAAATAAATAAATAAATGTGAAATCTTAAAGGCGAACTAGTTATAATATCTATACTTCCTCCCTTGAGTCTGTCTACAGTTTGGCATGCACTCATGATTTTCCCCTATCCTCAGTCACTTGAGGATTGGCCCCTGAAAGAGAGCTGGCCAGAATTCTATCCCAAGAAATCTCAGGATGGTCCTCTAAACTGGTCTGACTGATAGGCCTTTAGTCTCTTGAATCCCTTGATTCTTTTTTAACTCTGGATTAGTTCAGCTCTTCATATCTCTGCATCCAAGTTCGAATTCCCACTACAGTGCACTTTCGTTGGGTCTTGGAGTTTCCAAACCCCTAAATAAGGACTTCAGATTTCTAACCAACTTCAAGGTATATGTTCCTGGGATTTAGCCATTCCAAAATGACCTTGCAAATCCTTCTGGAATTCTCATCAGAAACTCGCTCATGAAAATGCAATTCTGACACTAACTGTAAAGTTCTCTCACCATGCCCCACCCCTGAAAAAGAAAAGCTTTCACACATTTCCTGTGAAATGTTGTTTCCAATTGCTGAGCCAAAATCATGAACACTCACTGGGTTTGTTTGTTTTCTCTTAGGATTTGTGCATCTGGTTGGAGGGGATGGACCCTGCTCAGGGCGAGTAGAAGTGCATTCTGGGAGAGACTGGACTCCAGTGTCTGATGGGAACTTCACACTCCCCACTGCCCAGGTCATCTGTGAGGAGCTGGGGTGTGGCAAGGCTGTGTCTGTCCTGGGGGATGTGCCCTTCAGAGAGTCAGATGGACGAGTCTGGGCTGAAGAGTTCTGGTGTGAGGGGCAGGAGCCTGAGCTCTGGTTCTGCCCCAGAGTGCCCTGTCCAGGAGGCTCTTGCCACCACAGTGGGGCTGTTCAAGTTGTCTGTTCAGGTGAGATGCAGAGCAGAACTTGAACCTCCCTGCATACCGTGCTAAGGAAAACTGGGATGTGGCTGAAATCCTATTTTCTCCCATCAGAGTACACAGAAGTCCGGCTCATGAAAAATGGCACCTCTCAGTGTGAGGGACAAGTGGAGATGAATATTTCTGGAGAATGGAGAACGCTCTGTGCCTCCCACTGGAGTATGGCCAATGCCAATGTTGTCTGTCATCAGCTCAGCTGTGGAGTCGCCATCTCTACCCCAAAAGAAACATACTTTGTGGAAGGAGGTGACCAGGTCTGGAAAGCCCAATTTCACTGCTCAGGGGCTGAGTCCTTCCTGTGGAATTGCCCTGTGACTGCCCTGGGCATTCCTGACTGTACCCATGGAAACACAGCCTCTGTGATCTGCTCAGGTAAGAGAGAGGGAGGGGCTAACTGGTACTTAGGATGCTCCTTGAGTGAAATGTCTCTAAGAGCAGAAAGTGTGGAAAAACTGGCTTCAAAAGTAAGATATTTCATGGTGAGATATGGTTCTTCTCATTGTTCATTCGTTTTTCAGGTCAAGGCAAGAAGTGTTAAGAGGAATAAGATTTTTTAATAAACATTTTTACTTAAGCATAGTCATAGAGAACAATGTATAAGCAATAAGTGTATATCTTAGTCATGGCCCAACTCAGATCAATAAAGAGAGCATTAACAGCACTCCAGAAGTCATCATTACATCCCACTAATCATTATACCCTCCCTCCTCCCCAAAGAAAACAACTTTCCTAACTTCTACTGCCATAGAATATTTTTATCGATTTTTGAACTTTATATAAAATTATGTAGCATGTTTTCTTTTCTGTCTAACTTCCTTAACTCTACATTATGTTTGGGATTCCTTCATGTTGCTGTTTATAGCAACACTTGACTCATTTTATTGCTGTAGAATATTCCGTTGAATGATCACATGACCATGTATTGATCTATTCAACTGATGGTAGAAATGTGAGTTGTTTCCAGCTCTTGAATATTACAAATACAATGCTATAAATTACCATGACAGGGATTTTTGGTGCAAATATGTATTGTTTATTTTATGTGTTTAACCCTTTGTGTTTTATTTTTACTCTCTTAATAGTATAGTATTCTTTGATGAACCAAATTCTTAATCTTAATAAAGTATAACTTATCAATCTTTCCTGTACATTGAGTGTGTCTTACATCCTTTTGAAGAGAACTTTGCCTACCCCAAGATCATAAAAATATTTTCTGAGAGTATCTTATAGAAGTTTAATAATTTTTCTTTTCCATATAAAATTGTACAGTCCTTCTGGGATTGATATCTGTGTGTGGTGTGAGATAAGGGTCAAGTTTCTTATTTTAATGTGGATATCCAATTGACTCAGAATCTTCTCCTGAAAAGACTCTCTACCCCACTGCAGTGCCACCTTTGTCATAAGCAGAGTGCATGTACGTCTGAGTCTTTCTAGACTCTCTATTCTGTTCCATTGTATCATTTTTCTATCCTTGCACAAAACTACAGTTTCTTAATTATTGCAACTTTATAGTAAGTCTGGATAACTTTACTTTAAAGGAGCTACTTTACAGTAACTCCTCTAACTTTGTTGCTTTTCTTGCCAATTGTGTTGGTCATTCTTGGTATTTGGCATTTTCATATAACTTTCAGAATCAGCTTGCAATTTTTCAGCAAAAAAAAATAACATAGCTGTATCTTGATTGAGGTTACATTTAATCCACGTATGAATTTGGAGATGAATCGACTTTGACAATATTGAGTCTCCCGATTCTTTTACCTGGTATATCCCTCCATTCATTTTATGTCTTCAATTTCTCTCAGAGGTTTTGCACATCTTTTACTAGGTTTTCTCCTGGGCATTTTATGATTTTAGTGAAGATGTCCTAGGAATGAATCCTCTCTGACTTATTTTCACCTTTTATTTTTAATTTTTTTTATTTTGACATTATTTGGTATTTACAGAAAAGTTTCAATAGTATAAAAATTCCCGGATAACCTTTATCCAGATTCTCCAATGTTAGTATTTTGCTGTAATCTCTGTCTGTCTCTCTTTCCTCCTGCCCCATTTCTCCCTGAATAGGTGAAATCTTTCTGAATTCGTAGCTAACATTTGTAGGTTGCTAATATGATGCCCCTTTACCCCTAAAATACTTGAAGGAATTTCCTTACATAACCACAGTACAATTACCAAATTTAAGAAATTAACATTGCTATAATATTATTTTCTAGTCCATAAGCTTTATTCCGATTTTATTAACTGATCCATGTACAGTATTCATGGCAAAAAAGAAATGTAAGGTAATGTGCTGCATTCTGTTTTCTCCATTTACTCTCCTTTAATGTGGAACACTTTCTGAATCTTGCTTTATTTAATAACACTGGCATTTGTAAAGAATACAAGCCAAGTATTATGCAGAATGTACCTCAATTTGAGCTGTGACAATACAGAAGAGAATTAAATACTGTGGAAGCACAGTAAATTGATATTGGGGTCCATCCCACATGAACACAAATTGGCTTTGACTTTTTTCCAAAGTAGAAATTGAAAAGAAAGCATTAGCCAAATCAATCACAAAACATCAATCTTCCTTAACTGTTGCACAGTTTGAGCTGTTCATATTATATTGGATACGGCTGTTGCTACAGGGAGCACTACTTTAAGATTTCTGTAATCTACTGTTAGTCTGCAGGATTCATCGGTTTTTCCCACCGGTCATATTGGAGAGATCCTTAAATAAGGCCTACGTTCTTGATGTCCCCAAGGTATCTTATGCTATTTTGAATTAGTCACTTGAGTGGGTTTAGGTAATTCTAAGGTTCCCACTTAGCAGCCCCAATTAGAACAGAATGAAAAGCATAACATCACTTTTCCCAATGGTTTGAGTAAGGGAAGAGTCCTCAATTCAGACATCACATCCATTCCTATAATACATTCAAGCAAGGGCAAGGCAAAAACATACATTATTTTTATTTATAAATTTTTACTTTTAGCCATACTTTTACCTGCAAGCTTTCTACAATTATATCACCATATCCTCCTAAATTAATTATATTGCTTTTTCATTTACCATTGTCAGGTTTAGGTATAGACAGTACATTGAGCACCAAAAATCCCAATATTATTTCTCACCGCCCTCAAGCCATTTTCCTCCTACCAATTGGAATAACTTCCTATCCCCTGATGGTGGCTGTGCCCTGGCCCACCTGTCATTCAGAGTCATAATCCTCTCTTTTACCTTGCATCATTTTAACCTGCACTGGCTCTGACAGATCCATAGATTCCTCTTTTGTGTAATCAGTGAATAGTTTAAATTCATCAAGCCTGGGAGTAACCAAATGAATTTGCCCTGGTCTTTTTACGGTTTGAGGAGTTTGGGGACAGCTAGACCACCTAATCTCTTATGGTGATTCATAAAATTTTGGTGGCTACTCCATCTGTCTCCTCCTGTTTCATTCCATTTTTAATCAACCAGCTGAACACTTCCACCCAGTTTAATTGCCCCAACGTGTTTTTATAACCTATTGTTTCCTTTCTTTGAAAAATTCTAATCATTTTCCCATTGTTTAGCACCATTTGCAGTTGTTGGGCAAGAAGATCCACAACAGTTACCCTGATATCATCTCATCTCCCAAATAACAGCCAGATAGGGAGCCCAAGCAGCAAAAGCCCCTTTTATCACAGGGTCAAAAGCATAGGATCAGGAAAATTTTAGTATCACCATATAACCAATGCAAACATGCTTGCATTCTCAATATTTCAGCACCCTCAGAGGGAGGATTCCACTTAAGAGTGGAGCTGGACAATTCTCTTATGCAGGGCATAAGTCATGCACACCTGCCTTCATATAACTCATCGGCTTGAGAGCTTGTCTCTCCATCCACATTTCTGCAAAAGCTACAGCAAATTGAATGTCTTGCGGAAGACTGTATATGCCCTTCCATTCATCAGAATTTAGTACAAAGGAAATAGTTTTTTGATCTCCCACGCACAAAATCTAACAATAACGGTTTGGGGAAAAAATGTTTATACTATCCTCCAAAGTGTCTTAACCCTCTGACTTAATATCTCCATGTTTTAGGAGTTCCTGATTCTTTTCCCCTGCTTCATGTAAGGTCTTTTTAGTGATCTTCCACTGAATTGGGACCATATTCTGATTGTAGAAGATATCCATCCAACTCTTTTATGGTGTTATGGCCTTCCCCTTTACAGAGTAAATCACTAGCTATAACTCTGAGACTCTGGCAGCCTCAGACTGCTTCTCTTATTTTTATTTTCACTAAAACAGACCAAAGCAGCTAAGGTACCATGTTAACTCATTTCAATGAGGTAAGCATTTTTGGGTAGAAATTGACAAGCCAATTCTAAAATCTATGTAGAATGAAATGGGCAAAACAATTTTGAAGAAGGACAAATTTGGAAGCTACCTGATTTCAGGATTTAACTATAAAGTTGCAGTAACCAGGACAGTACAGTCTTGGAGTAAAGATAGATGCAACAGATCAATGCAACAGAATAGAGAGTTCAGAAATAGACCCAAATACCTGTATAGTAGGTTGACTGTATACAAAGATGCGATGACCTAATTTGTGTCCTCCTCCCTCACAAAATTCATGTGTTGAAGTCCTAATCTGCAGCACCTCAGAATATGACTGTATTTGGAGAAAGGGCTTCTAACGAGGTAATTAAGGTAAGTGAAACCATATGAATGGACCCTAATCAATATGACTGCTATCTTTATAAGAAGAGGAGGTTCAGACACAGACACACATGGGAAGAAGATCATATGAAGACACAGGGAGAAGATAGCCATCTACAAACCAAGGAGAGAGGCCTGGAACAGATCCTTGTCTTGGCCCCCATAAGAAATCAATCTTGCCAACACCTTGGTCTTAGACGTCTAGCTTCCAGAATTGTGAGAAAGTAAATTTCTGCTGTTTAAGCCACCCAGTTTGTGGCACTTTGTTATGGCAGCCCTAAAAAACTAATGCAGATGCCAAAATATTTCACTGGAGGAAGTATAGTCTTTTCAAAAAATGATGTTGGAATAAATAGATGTCTGAATGGGTGAAAAATAAACTGCAACCCTTTCTTCACACCATACCAAAAAATAAACTCAGAATTATTACCAACCTAAATGTAAAATTTTAAATTATTAAACTTCTAAATGAAAGCATAAGAGAAAATTTTCATGATCTTGGGTACACAAACATTTCCTAAGGCAGAAAAGGCATTAAGCATTTAAAAAATTGAGCGTTAGACTTCATCAAAATTTAAAACTTTTGGGGCCGGCCCATGCCCGAGTGGTTAAGTTAGCATGCTCCACTTTGGAGACCCAGGGTTTCGCTGCTTTCGGATCCTGGGCGTGGACATGGCACCACTTATTAGGCCATGTTGAGGCACTGTCCCACATGCCACGACTAGAAGGACCCACAACTAAAATATACAACTATGTACTGGGGGGGTTGGGGGAGAAAAAGCAGGAAAAAAAAAAAGAAGAAGATTGGCAACAGTTGTTAGCTCAATTGCCAATCTTTTATTTTTCTTTCTTTTTTTTTTTTGAAGGAAGACCAGCCCTGAGCTCACATCCATGCCCATCTTCCTCTACTTTATATGTGGGATGCCTACCACAGCATGGCTTGTCAAGTAGTGCCATGTCTGCACCCGGGAACCAATCTGGCAAACCCCGGGCCACCAAAGCAGAATGTGCACACTTAACAAGCCCACCACCAGGCAGGCCCCTTAATTGCCAATTTAAAAAAAAAAAAAATTTAACTTTTGCTCCTTGAAAGGCAACATTAAGAAATGAAAAGGTATTCCACTGATAGGGAAAAATTTGCAATATGTTTGTCTGACAAAATACACTCAGAATATGTAAAGAATTCTTACAGCTCAAAAACAAGACAAATATCCAGTTTAAAGATGGGAAAAGATTTGAAGAGATACATCCCAAAAGATGATATACAAATGGCCAATAAGCAAACTAAAAGATAGTTTCTGATAGCATCTTGTCATTTAATTCCACAAACATTTCCATCATGGTTGTTTACACTCCTCGTCAGGTAACGCCAATAGCTAGATGCCCTGTGAAAATCTTCCTAATGTCTCCTTTTCCTTCTTCATTTTCCATGAAATCTCTTTTACATGAGTATTTTTTTAATGACAGACTTTAGGTGAAAAATTGCAGAAATCCTTCAGAAAGGATATTTTGCTTCCTCTAGGCACCTGATTTACGGGTCACCTTATTTAAGAGGAGGTGAAGTGATTAGAAGCTGTGAGCAATAGTCTACTTTCAGTTCACTCTTCCTTCTGTGGTACAAGGGTTCTGGTTAACAGGCTCCTCCTCCTTGGCTGACCCTGAACTACACTTTGTGTTTCCTGAGCCTGTGAGTCCAGCAAAGTCTCTGCTGAGCTTTTCAGCCTCAGCTATTACCTCTGAATTGACAAAGCCCTAAAGGGGAAAGTGGCTCACCTCCGCCCTTTACTTGTCTCTGAGATCTTGCCTCCAAAACTTCTCACTGCCATGGTAGCTCTACAACACTTTCAAACACTATTGATAGGTTCCTGCTTTTCTAAATTCACTCCTAGTGCAACGCTTAGCTTAAAACAGAAAATTTGGCATTGTCAGAAGCAGAACTCTCCATAAAGAAGGCGAACTCTAAAATTACGATAACATGACTACTATGTTACAGCTTTCATCTCAGACCCCACACTAGATTGTAATTTAGTTTGATTCAATTCCCTGTTCTTCAACCCTGCTAACCCTCTGACCACTGTGGTTTCTGCAGGAAACCAGACCCAGGTGCTGCCTCAGTGCAATGACTCTGTGTCCAAACCAGCAGGCTCTGCAGCCTCAGAGGAGAGCGCTGCCCACTGCTCAGGTGAGGGGTCCCACAGGACCAGAAAACCCTTCTCATTGACCTTTAAATGCCCCATTGGCATGACTCTCTCTCCTCAGACAGCAGACAACTCCGCCTGGTGGACGGGGGTGGTCCCTGTGCTGGCAGAGTGGAGATCCTTCACCAGGGCTCCTGGGGCACCATCTGTGATGACAACTGGGACCTGAACGATGCCCATGTGGTGTGCCGACAGCTGGGCTGTGGAGAGGCCCTCAATGCCACAGTCTCTGCTCACTTTGGGGCGGGATCAGGGCCCATCTGGCTGGATGACCTGAACTGCAGAGGAAAGGAGTCCCACGTGTGGAAGTGCCCTTCCCCAGGCTGGGGGCAGCACGACTGCAGGCACAAGGAGGACGCAGGGGTCATCTGCTCAGGTCTGCGCTGCACATTGTCCATAGGCTGGTGGAGGAGGTGGGGCTCTGGAAGATGGGAGTCTCAGCCTCCAGGGCGTGTTGCTGGAAGAGCCATAGAAGAAAGCTTGCTTCCATAATGCCAGTCTTTCTAGCAGTTATGAAGATTAGGCACTCTTTTCCTCCTACAGCAGCTAAGGGTTTCGTCCTTCCTTCTCAGAAATATCTGCTGGCAGAGCCATTTCTTACAGTTTCCATTTGAAAGCAGGGCTCAGTCTTCAGTTACCCACGGTAGTAGAATCTTGAGATCCACTGTACTAGTTTCCATTTGTTGTTGTAACAAATTATCACATTATTAGTGGTTTTAAACTACATATATTTGTTATCTTCCAGTTTTGTAAGTTAGATGTCCAACACTGATCTCACTGGGCTAAAATCAAGGTGTCAGTAGGGCTGTATCTCTTCTGAGGCTCTGGAGGAGAATCCTTTTCTTGTCTTTTCAAGCTTCTAGAATCTGACTGCATCCCTTGACTCATTGCCCTCTTCCTTCATCATCAGACCAGCAATATTGCACATCTCTAACCATTCTTCCATAGTTAGATCTCCCTCTAACCAAAGCCAGGAAAAGTATTCCACTTTTAAGGATAGTGGGTCTAAGAATGTGATTAGATGACTCACCTGGTTAATCCATGACATTCCAGGTTAACCTCACCATCCCAAGATCCTTATCTTAATCACATCTGTACAGTCCCTTTTGCTATGTGAGGTAACACATTCAGAGGTCCCAGGGATTGGGACATAGGCATCTTTGGGGGTGCATTATTCTGCCTACCACCTCACTATCCTCACTCCCTTTCACACACTCTGTCAGAAGTTCTGTCAGGATGCAGGATTCAGCTTTCGCTCCATGCAGAGTGCCAGGTCAGGGGTCCTCTCAGTTCATATTCCACTACGTCATTGTGGTAGAAATAGAAAGACAGACACAAGTGGACAAAGTCAGGTAAAAAAGAGACAGTTTTCAGTCTTGCCACCTGGTGGGTGCTTCCTCAGCAAAGTCAGCGATGACTGTTCACAATCTGTGCGATAGAGAAAAACGCAGTGCGTTGAGTGGAATGTTCACTGTGCCCTGTTCCCCTACCCCTTTCAATTTTAGAGTTCCTGGCCCTCAGGATGGTGAGTGAGGACCAGGAGTGTGCTGGGTGGCTGGAAGTTTTCTACAACGGGACCTGGGGCAGTGTCTGCCGCAACCGCTTGGAAGCCATGACCTTGTCCATGATCTGCAGACAGCTTGGCTGTGGAGACAGTGGGACCCTAAATACTTCTGTTGCCTTTAGAGAAGGTTCTAGACCACGATGGGTAGATGGAATCCAGTGTCGGAAAACTGATAAGTCCCTCTGGCAGTGTCCTTCCGACCCTTGGAAATACAGTTCATGCCCTCCAACACAGGAAGCTTATATCACGTGTACAGGTGAATTACTGTCTGTTTCTATGTGTCTGTCCAGCTCTGTGGGATGTTGTTAGTGAGATTTTATATTTTCAAATCTAAGTGATGAGTGTAAGATATGTCTACAAAATGAAGTTTGAATGGGGCAAATTTAATCCATATGTCCCAACCTTGTTTCTTTTTTTTTGATTGAGATATAATTGACATATAACCTTATATTAGTTTCAGGTGTACAACATAATGATTCTACATTTGTTTATATTGGGAAATGATCACCACAATAAGTCAGCCTTAACATCCATCACCACACATAGTTAAAAGATTTTTTTCTTATGATGAGGACTTTTAAGATCTACTTTCTTAGCAACTTTCAAATATACAATACAGTGTTAACTATAGTCACCATGCTGTACATTACACCCCCAGGACTTATTTATTTTATAACTGGAAGTTTTCACCTTTTGCCCACCTTCACTCATTTTGCCCACCCCAACCCCCTACCTCTGGTACTCAGCAATCTGTTATTCGTATCTATGAGCTTGTTTTTCTTGAAGATTCCACATATAAGTATGATTCTATGGTGTTTGTCTTTCTCTGTCTGACTTATTTCACTTAGCATAATGCCCTCAAGGTCCATCCATGCTGTTGAAAATTGCAAGATTTCCTTTTTTATGGCTGAATAATATTCCATTATATACATAACACATATACCATTAATGGAATATAATGGAATAATACCATATAATGGGGTAGTATATTCCATTATATATATATATGTATATAACACATATACAACATATACATACAACATATATATATACACACACATATATACCACATTTTTTTCTTTATCTGTCATCCATTGATTGACATTAAGTTGCTTCCATGTCTTGATTATGATCACTAATGCTGCAATAAACATGGGGGTGTACATATCTTTTCAAATTAGTGTTTTCATTTCCTTCAGATAAATACCCAGAAGTTAAATTGCTGGATCATATAATAGTTATATTTTTAATTTTTTCAGGAACTTCTATACCATTTTCCATATTAGCTGCACCTATTTACATTCCCACTAACAGTGCACAAGGGTTCCCTTTTCTCAACATCCTTGCCAACTGTTATTACTTCCTCTTTTTTTTAACGATTGGCACCTACACTGACATCTGTTGCCAATCTTATTTTTTTCCCCTTCTTCTTCTCCCCAAAGACCCCCAGTACATAGTTGTATATTCTGGTTGTAGGTCCTTCTGTTTGTGCTATATGGGATGCCACCTCAGCATGGCTTGATGAGCGGTGCCATGTCTGCGCCCAGGATCGGAACGGCAACACCTTGGGCCCCCGAAGTGGAGCGTGCAAACTTAACCACTCGACCACAGGGCCGGCCCCTTGTCATTTTGATATTAGCTATTCCAACAGATGTGAGGTGATATCTCACTGTGGTTTTGATTTGTGTTTCTCTGATGATTAGTGATGTTGGGCACCTTTTTATGTACCTGTTGGCTAACTGTATGTTTTCTTCAAAAATGTCTATTCAGATCCTCTGCCCATTTTTTAATCAGATTGTTTGGTTTTTTTGGTATTGAGTTGTGTGAGCTCTTTATATATTTTGGATATTAACCCCTTATCAGAAACATAATTTACGAATATTTTCTCGCATTCTGTCAGTTGCCTTTTCATTTTGTTGATGTTTTCTTTTGCTGTGCAGAAGCTTTTAGTTTGATGTAGTCCCACTTGCCTAATTTTTGCTTTTGGTGTCAAATCTAAAAAAATCACTGCCAAGAAAAATGTCAAGGAGCTTTTCCCTATGTTTTCTTCTAGGAGTTTTATGGTTTGAGGTCTTACTTTCAAGTCTTTAATCTATTTTGAGTTAATTTTTGTGTATGGTGTAAGACGATAATCCAGTTTCATTCTTTTATGCATGTGATTGTACAGTTTTCCCAACGTTATTATTGAAGAGATTATCCTTTCCCCATTGTATATTCTTGGCTCCATTCTCGTAAATTAATTGGCCCTTTATGCATAAATTTATTTCTGGGCTCTCTATTCTGTTTCATTGATCTCTGTGTCAGTTTTTATGTCAATACCATATTGCTTTGATTACTATAGATTTGTAATATAGTTTGAAATCAGGAAGCATGTTGCCTGCAGCTTTGTTTTTTTCTTTCTCAAGATTGCTTTGGCTATTTCTTGTCTTTTGTAGTTCTATACAAATTTAAGGGTGTTTGTTCTATATCTGCAAAAAATGTCATTGGAATTTTGATAAGGGTTGCAGTGAACCTGTAGATTGCTTTGGGTAATGTGGACATTTCAATAATATTAATTCTTCCAATCAGTGAGCACAGCAAATCTTTGCAATTATTTATCTTCTTCAATGTCTTTTATCAACATCTTATAGTTTCCAGTGTACAGGTCTTTCTCCTCCTTGATTAAATTTATTTCTAGATGTTTTATTATTTTCAATGCAATCGTAAATAGTATTGTTTTCTTTTGTGTGTGTGTGAGGAAGATTGGCCCTGAGCCAACATCTGTTGCCAATCCTTCTCCTTTAGCTTGAGAAAGATTTGTCGCTGAGCCAACATCTGTACCAATCTTCCTCTGTTTTATGTGGGGTGCTGCCACAGCGTGGCTTGACAAGCTGTGCTGGGTCCATGCCCAGGATCCAAACCTGTCAAGCCCAGGCCACCGAAGTGGAGTGCATGAACTTAACCACTACGCCACTGGGCCAGCCTGGGGATTGTTTTCTTAATTTCTCTTTCTGATACTTCGTTGTCAGTGTATAGAAATGCAACTATGTTTGTATGTAGATATTGTACCCTGCAACTTTACTGAATTCGTTTATTAATTCTAACAGCTTTTTGGTAGAGTCTTTCGGATTTTCTATATATAATGTCACGTCATCTGCAAATAGTGACAGTTTTACTTCTTCCTTTCAGATTTGCATGTCTTTTCTTTCTTTCTCTTGCCTAACTGGTAGGGCTAATAATGCCAAAACTATATTCAATAAAAGTAACAAAAGTAAGCATCCTTGACTTGTTTGTGATGTCAGAGGAAAAGCTTTCAGCTTTTTGCAGTTGAGTATGTTGTTAGTTGTAGCCTTGTCATATATGGCCTTTATTACATTGAGGTACAATCTTTCTTTACTCAACTTGTTGAGAGTTTTTATTATAAATGTATGTTGAATTTTGTCAAATGCCTTTTCTGCATCTATGGAGATGATCATATGATTTTATTTTTATTGAGGTCATGTTGGCTTACCATATTATACAAACTTCAGGTGTACATTATTGTATTTCACTTTCTGTATAGACTGCATTGTGTTCACCGCCAATAGTGTACTTCTTATCTGTCACCATACATATGTGCCATTTTACCACTTTTGCCCTCCCCCAACCCCTTTCCCCTTTGGTAACCGCTAATCTGTTCTCTATGTCCACGTGTTTGTTTATCTTCCACATATGAGTGAAATCATATGGTGTTTGTCTTTCTCTGTCTGACTTATTTTGATTAGCATAATACTCTCAAGATCTGCCCATGTTGTCGCAAATGATACAATTTTATCTTTTTTATGACTGATTTGTATTCCATTGTATATATACATACCACATTTTCTTTATCCATTCATCCATTAATGGGCACTTGGGTTGCTTCCATGTCTTGGCTGCTATGAATAATGCTGCAATGAACATAGGGGTGCATAAGTCTCTTTGAATGGTTGATTTCATGTTCTTTGGATAATACTCAGTAGTGAGATAGCTGGATCATATGGTATTTCTATTTTTTATTTTTTGTGAAATCTCCATACTTTTTTCTGAAGTGGCTACACCAGTTTGCATTCCTAACAGCACTGTATGAGGGTCCCTTTTTCTCCACATCCTCTCCAACATTTGTTATTTCGCATCTTGTAAATTATAGCCATTATGACATGTGTAAGGTGATATCTCATTGTAGTTTTGATTTGCATTTTCCAAATGAGTGATGTCGAACATCTTTTCATGTGCTTGTTGGCCATCTGTATATCTTCTTTGGAAAAACGTCTGTTCATATCTTCTGCCCATTTTTTGATGAGGTATTTTTTTGAGTTATATGAGTTCTTTATATATTTTGGAAATTAACACCTTGTCGGATATATGATTTGCAAATATTTTCTCCCAGTTGCTGTGTTGCCTTTTGTTTTGTTCATGGTTTCGTTTGCCTTGCAGAAGCTTTTTAGTCTGATGTAGTCTGATTTGTTAGTTTTTTCTTTTGTTTCCCTTCCCTGAGTAGACACGGTGTTCAAAAAGATACTACTAAGACTGATGTCAAAGAGTGTACTGCCTATACTTTCATCTAGGAGTTTAATGGTTTCAGGTCTTACATTCGAGTCTTTAATACATTGTGAGTTAATTTTTGTCTAAGGGGTAAGATAATGGTCTACTTTCATTCTTTTGCATGTGGCTGTCCAGTTTTCCCAGCACCATTTATTGAAGAGACTTTCCTCTCTCCGTTGTATGTTCTTGGTTCCTTTGTCAAAGAATACCTATCCATAGATGTGTGGTCTTATTTCTGACCTCTCAATTCTTTTCCATCGATCTAGGTGTCTGATTTTCTGCCAGCACCAAGCTATTTTGATTGCTATAGCTTTGTAGTATATTTTGAAGTCAAGGATTGTGATACTTCCAGATTTGTTCTTTTTCTCAGGATTGCTTTGACTATTCAGGGTCTTTTGCTGTCCCATATAAATTTTAGGACTATTTGTTCTATTTCCATGAAGAATGTCATTGGGATTCTGATAGGGATTGCATTGAATCTGTAGATTTCTTTAGGTAATATGGACATTTTAACTATGTTTATTCTTCTAGTCTGTGAGCATGGAATATCTTTCCATTTCTTTATGTTGTCTTTGATTTTTTTCAATAATGTCTGATAGTTTTCAGTGTATAGGCCTTTCCTCTCCTTGGTTAAATTTATTCCTGGGTATTCTATTCTTTTTGCTATGATTGTAAATGGGATTGTATTCTAGACTTCTCTTTCTGCTCATTTGTTATTAGTGTATAGAAATGCAACCGATTTTTATAAGTTGATTTTGTACCTTGAAACTTTGCTGTAGCTATTATTTCTAATAGTTTTCTGGTGGATTCTTTAGGATTTCCTATATGTAGATTCATGTCATCTGCAAACAGTGAGAGTGTCACTTTTTCCTTTCCAATTTGGATCCCTTTTATTTCTTTTTCTTGCCTAATTGCTCTGGCTAAAACTTCCAGCACTATGTTGAATAAGAGTAGTGAGAGTGGGCCCCTTTGTCTTGTTCCTGTTCTCAGAGGGATAACTTTCAGCTTTTCACCATTAAGTACGATGTTGGCTGTGGATTTGTCATATATGACCTTTGTTATGTTGATGTACTTTCCTTCTATACCCATTTTATTGAGAGTTTTTATCATAAATGAATGTTGGATCTTGTCAAATGCTTTCTCTGCATCTATTGAGATGATCATGTGATTCTTATCCCTCATTTTGTTCATGTGGTGTATCACATTGATTGATTTGCAGATGTTCAACCATCCCTGAATCCCTGGAATAAATCCCACTTGATCGTAGTGTATGATCCTTTTAATGTATTGTTGTATTCGATTTGCTAATATTTTGTTGAGGACTCCTGCATCTATGTTCCTCGGCAATATTGGTCTGTAATTTTCCTTTTTTGTGTTATCCTTGTTTGTTTTTGGTATCAGGGTAATGTTGGCCCTATAAGATGAGTTAGGAAACATCTCATCCTCTACAATTTTTTGGAATAATTTGAGAAGGACAGGTATTAAATTTTCTTTGAATGTTTGTAGAATTCTCCAGAGAAGCCATCTTGTCCTGGACTTTTGTTTTTTGGGAGGTTTTTCATTACTGTTTCAGTCTCTTCATTTGTGATTGGTCTATTCAGATTCTCTATTTTTTTCTTGATTCAGTTTTAGGAGGTTGTGTGATTCTAAGAATTTATCCATTTCTTCTAGGTTATAAAGTTTGTTGGTGTATTGCATTTCATAATATTCTCTTACAATCCTTTGTAATTCTGTGGTGCCCATTGTCATTTCTACTCTTTCATTTCTGATTTTATTTATTTGAGTCTTCTCTCTTTTTATCTTAGCGAGTATGGTTAATAGCATGTCAGTTTTGTTTATCTCCTCAAAGAACAAGCTCTTAGTTTCATGGATCCTTTCTATTGTTTTCTTAGTCTCTATTTTGTTTATTTCTATTCTGACTTTTATTATTTCCTTCCTTCTACTGGCTTTGGGCTTTGTTTGTTCTTTCTCTAGTTCTTTTAGGTATACTATTAGATTGTTTGTTTGAGGTTTTCCTTGTTTGTTGAGGTAAGCCTGTATTGCTATAAGTTTCCCTCTTGGTACCACTTTTGCTGCATCCCATAGGTTTTGATGTGTTGTGTTTTCATTTTCATTTGCCCCCAGGTATTTTTTTATTTCTACTTTTATTTCTTCATATCCAATAGTTGTTCAGTAGCATGTTGTTTAGTCTCCATGTATTTGTGTCTTTTCCAGCTTACTCCTTATAGCTGATTTCTAGTTTCTTACCATTTTGGTCAAAAAAGATGCTTGATAGGATTTCAATCTTCTTAAATTTATTGAGGCTCACCTTGTTTCCCAACATGTGGTCTATCTTTGAGAATGTTCCATATGCACTTGAGAAGAATGTGTATTCAACTGTCTTTGGATAGAATGTTCTACGTATATCTATTAAACTCATCTGGTCTAGTGTTTCATTTAGGGTCACTGTGTCCTTGTTGACTTTCTGTCTGGATGATCTATCCATTGACATAAGTGGGGTGTTAAGGTCCCCTACTATTATTGTGTTGCTGTCGGTTTCTCCCTTTAGGTCTGTTAATAGTTCCTTTATATATTTTTGTACCCCCGTGTTAGGTGCATTTATATTAATGAGTGTATGTCTTCTTGGTGGAATATGTCTTTTATCATTATATAAAGCCTATCTTTATCTCTCTTTATCTTTTTTATCTCAAAATCTGCTTTGTCTTATATAAGTTTGTCCACTTCCACTTTCTTTTGTTTGGAGTATCATCTTCCATCCCTTCACTCTGACCCTATGTTTTTCTTTAGAGCTGAGATGTGTTTCTGGAGGCAGAATATTTTGGGGTCTTGTTTTTTAATACATCCAGCCACCCTGTGTCTTTCAAGTAGTGAATTCAATCAATTTACATTTAGAGTGATTATTGATGTATGAGGTCTTAATATAGCCATTTTATCTTTTGTTTTCCAGTTGTTCTATACTTCCATTGTTTCTTCTTCTTTGTATTTCTGTCTGCCATTTCAGTTTGGTGGTGTTTTGTGATTTTTTTCCTCAGTTTTCTCTTTATTTGTGATTTGTGACTTTACTCTAATTTTTTGTTCTGTGGTTACCATGAGGTTTGTATAAAAGAGCTCATAGATAAGATAGTACTTTTTCTGATGGCATTTTATATCCATCAGACTATACAGATTCCATTCCTTCCCTCTTCCCCTTCTATGTTTTTGTTCTCACAAATTATTCTTTTTTGTCATGTGAGTTTGTAACCAGATTAAAATGTTTATAGTTATTTTGATGCTTTCTTTCCCTTCATCATTTATGTTATAATTAGGCGTTTGCTAACCTATTCAGATATAGAACTCCAATTTTCTGAATTTGTCTATTTATCTCCTTCCTCAAAGCTTTGTAAACTCTTGCCCTTTTGTTTCAGGTAGGAGGGTTCCCTTCACCTTTTCTTGTAAGGCAGGTCTAGTGGCAATGAACTCCCTCAGCTTTTGACTGTCTGAGAAATCTTCTTTTCCCCTGTCATATCTGAAGGATAATTTCAGTGGATAGAGTATTCTTGGCTAATAGTTTTTGTCTTTCAGTATTTTGAATATTCCTTCCATTGTCTCCTTGACTGTAGGGTTTCTGCTGAGAAATCCACTGAAAGCCTTATGGGGCTTCCTTTGTAGGTTATTTTCTTCTCTTTTTCTGCCCTTAATATACTTTTTTGTCTTTGACTTTTGACAGTTTAATATTATATATGTTGGAGAAGGTCTTTTTGAATTGATATAATTAGGAGTTCTATTAACTTAATGTATGTTCACATGCAGTCCCTTCCCCAGGTTTTGGAAGTCCTCAGCTATTATTTCTTTGAGTAAGGTCTCTGCTCCTTTCTCCCGCTCTTCTCCCCCTGGGATACCTATAATCCTTATGTTACTTTTCCTAACTAGTCAGATATTTCTTGAAGAATTTCTTCACTTTTTAAAATCTTGATTCTCTCTCCTCCTCCACCTGAATTATTTCTATGTTTTTATCTTCAAGTTTACTAATTCTCTCCTCCATAAGATCTGCTCTATTCTTAATGCTTTCTACATTTCTTTTTTATCTCATTAATTGTGTTCTTCATATCCAGAATTTCTGTTTGGTTTTTTTTCTTAGAGCTTCAATCTCTTTGGTGAAGTGTTCCTTCTGTTCCTTAATATTATTCCTGAGCTCACTGAACTATCTTTCTCAGTTTTCTTGTAACTTGTTAAGTTTCTTTATGACAGCTATTTGAATTCTCTGTCAGTTAGGTTGTAATCTTCTGTGACTCTGAGTTTGGTTTCTGGAGAGTTGTCATAATCCTTCTTTTCTTCCATTTTGCTGTAGTTCTTCCTGGTGTTTGATGAATTGATCCTCTACCAGTGCATTTGTGGTAGTAATCACCTTTTCTTATTAAAATACAGCTTTGGTTACTTTGGTTCTGGTCTCCTTGGTCTCATGTTCCTCCACTGCGTCTCCAGAGGTTCAAATGCTGTTGTCCTGTGCACCACTTGCACTGCTGGTCCTGAGTTGTCTGGGGGTGCTTGTTGCACCACTCCCAGGGCTGCTGGGTTCACAGTTGTTGCTGTCACTGGAAGGGGCCTGGGACCTGGGGACTTGTATATAGCCCCCATTGCTGGTGGAGCTGATCTCAAGGGTGGCGTCGCTGGGGGCTGGGGGATTCCACCCTGTCTGCTTGCAGTTGTGTGGGTCAGGCTGCTGCCACTCCACTGACCATTGTGGGATGGAGCCACCACCAGGTGCTACTGCCACTGGCCACCACTGCCATGACTCCTTAGGTGTTTACACAGATGGGGCTGGGCCACCCTTACCTCCACTCACAGTCATCTGACTGCTGTGTGAACATTTACACCCTGTATTGCTGTCACTGGGGGAGGGGGGCTTCTCCCATAGCTCCACAGCTTTCCAGGAAATCCTCTCATGGTCTATGGATGTCTGTTTGGTTGTAATTTAGAGGGGAGAGACAAAAGGAACCACTCACTCTACCATGATGCTGATGTCACTCCCAAGATGATCATATGATTTTTATCCTTCATTTTGTTAATATAGTGTATCATATTAATTGATTTGCAGATGTTGAACCATCCTTGTATCCCTTGAATAAATCCCTCTTGATCATGGTGTATGATCCTTTTAATGTATCATTGAATTTTGTTTGCTAGTATTTTCTTGAGGATTTTTGCATGTTCTGTATTCATTAGGGATATTTGACCGTAATGTTCTTTTCTGTAAGTGTCCTCGTCCAGGTAATACTAGCTTCATAAAATGAGTTTGGAAATGTTCGTTCCTCTTCTATTTTTGGAAGCGTTTGAGAAGGATTGGTATCCTTCTTTGAATGTTTGGTAGAATTCACTAGTAAAGCCATCACGTCCTGGACTTTTGTTTGTTAGGATGTCTTCAATTACTGGTTTAATCTCCTTACTAGTAATCTGTCCAGAATTTCTATATGATTCAGTCTTAGTAGTTTTTATGTTTCTATGAATTTATCCATTTCTTGTAGATTGTCCAATTTGTTAGCAGATAATTGTTCATAGTCATCTCTTAGGATATTTTGCATTTCTGTAGCTTCAGTTGTAATGTCTCCTCTTTCACTTCTGATTTTATTTGTCTGAGTTTTCTCTCTTTTTTTCTAGTGATTCCAGCTAAAGGTTTGTCAACTTTATCTTTTCAAAAAATCAACTCAGTTTCATTAATCTTTTCTATTGTCTTTTAGTCTCTATTTTATTTCTGAGAGTAACATAGGATCTATCTTAGAGAATGTTCCATGCACGCTTGAGAAGAATGTGTATTCCTTTGCTTTTGGATAAAATGTTTTGTATGTGTCTGCTAATGCCATCTGAGCTAATGTGTCATTGAAGGCCAATGTTTCCTTATTGAATTTCTGGCTGAATTATCTATCCATTGATATAAGGAGGATATTAAAGTCCCCTACTATCATTATACTGCTTTTTATGTCTCCTTTTAGGTCTATTAGTATTTGCTTTATGTATAGGTGCTCCTATGTTGGATGCATAAATATTTATAAATATTATATCCTTTTGTTGGATTGACTCTTTTATCATTATATAATGGCCTTCTTTTCCTTCAGAACAGTCTTTGTCTTAAAGTCTATTTTGTCTGAAATAAATATAGCTACCCAGCTTTCTTTTGGTTTCCATTTGCATGTAAAATCTTTTTCCATCCCTTCTGTTAAGCTTTCTAAGGAATTGCTAATGCAGTATTAGATTATGTTTATTAACCTATATTTGCTCAGTCAGAAGGATGAGAAGTAAGACTTCAGTCATACGAATCACTTACTATGTCCTAGTCATTATATTGAATTTTTTCACATTTAATGAAATTCAATATGTGCAACAAAGTTTTAATAGGTATTATGGTGATAATTTTACTCAGATGAGGAAACTGAGGTTAGGAGTATTTAAATGATATACTCAACACCTTAAAGTAAACAAGGCACAGTGCAGGGAATCCAATGCTGTTTGCTCCATCTCATAAGCTTATGATTTTTTTACTCTGCAAGGCATTTACATCACTCAGACTACTTCTCAAGTCTGTCTACTTACAGACAGTAATTGAGTCCCTGTAGGTACAAACTTATGTTCCAGGCATGAGGACAGAGAAGAGAAGGAAATATAGTTACTGTGGAAAGGAAAATGCCTCTTTTCTGTCAATTCACCACTGTACTCTACTATCAATACAATTCTGGTCGCCAAATTTTGGGGGGTTTCCAACCTAGAAATTCTCTGACACCAATTGAGTGTCATACAATGTAACTCAATTCTGACACTAGCTACCTGGAAATAGCATCAGATCCCACAGGTTAAGGGCTCAGTCTACAAGACTGCTCCTACTTTAGACACCAATAACAAGTCCAGGTTGTCACCTGTGCTTCTGATGACCAACTGTAAACCAGAGGTTCCCACAACCCCCTCTATGGGTTTGATAATTTGCTAAAATAGCTCACAAAACTGGGTGAAATCATTTACTTACTAGATTTTATTATAAAAAGATACAACTCAGGAACAATCACATAGAAGAGATACATAGGACAAGGTATGGGGAAAGGTGCAAGGAAGTCCCATGCCCTCTCAATGCATTCCATTCTCCCAGCACCTTCATGTGTTCACTAACTCAGAAGCTTTCCAAACTCCATTGTTTAATATTTATGTAGACTCTTCATTTGGAGGCATGACTGATATAACTATTGGCCATCAGTGATTGATTCAACTTCCAATCCCTTTCCCCTCCTAATAGGTCAGGGGGTGGGGTTGAAAGTTCTGCCTTCTAATCACATGGCTTATTCCTATGGCAACTAGCCCCCATCTTGTGGTTATCTCTCTAGGAGCTTTCCAAAAATCACTCTATTACATAAACTTACCTATGGTTGAAAGAGGCTTCTTATGAATAACTAAAAGAAAACCCTTGCAGTATTATCTCTCTGCTTCATAGATATTTCAGCATCCAGGAACAAGAACTAATATTATAACGAAAGATGCCCCTAAAGCTCTTATCACTTAGGAAATTAGGGTTTTAGGAGCTGTGTGCCACGAGTATGGGAAGAAGACCAAAGACATATTTCTTATTATGTATCACATGCTGCCTTCATGGAGCTACAATCCAATGCTAAAAACACTCTCTGGACAGAAATTTCTAGTGTCATGAAGAAATAGAAAGTTCTGAGGAAGTGTGCACGTGCGGCAAAAGAATAAATCCATTTAGAGTGAGACCTGAAAAACAAATCAATAAAGCCAATAAAGGAAAGAAAGTGGAGAGATCTTTTTGGTCAGTGTAAATACTGAGGTGTGGGAAATATGGTGTCTATGAGGTACTGAGAAAAGTCCATCATGGCCATAACAGAAAGAGGTTGAGGGAGAGCTATGCAGGTTTACCCTGGAATGGTGAGCAGAGCCAAGACTGCTCTTAGGCAGGACCCAAGACCCAAGAAAACAATCCTGTTAAAGAGTAATTTGTTTATCTTTTTGTCTACCTCATCATGGAGAACTGCTGTGTGGTCAGTGGCCTGGGTTCCCTGTATCTTTCTGTTTGAATTTATCTCTTCTAAGAGGCCCTCAGAATCCAAGTCTTCTTGACTGATCCTTCATCCTCTGGGCCTTCCTCCTTTACTACTGTGTACTAATATGTCCCTTTCATCTGACTCTCTCAAAATCTTCTGCAGAGTCTCCTGGAATTTTGAGCCCATCATCTTCAAATTCCCTTATATCATCACTATTGCCTTCACTTTCATGTTCTGATAAAAACTTGACTTTTCTCTGAAAACACTGATTTCCCTGTGAATCGGAGGCTGTGTGTTTCTCTTTCAACACACTTTTCTCTGGACTGAGACTTGGAACAGTTATACTCCTTGCTCTCAGTTGTCCTTTTCAGTAATTCCTCTTCTGTGTTTCTTCTCAACATCCAGCTACTTTGAAATTCATTCCATGAAGCAATGCTACCCACTATTTGTTTGTTGTTGTCATCATCCAACCTTCTAGTCACTTCCCTTTGTCCACTGAAGACTGCAACTTTAGGCTCACCAGGTTCTTCATCTCTGCCTTATTCCTGGAACCATTAGTCATTACTTCAGCATCTTTAAACACAACTGATACAACATTCTGGTCTCTCAACTCATTGAGATCCTCATTTCTAAGCACCTTTCCTTCCATTCCTTCTCTGCCTATGCATACACTAATAATCATCAATAACTAAACATCTTGAAATCTTGATTTCTTTATTCCATTCTCTGACCACTGCTTCTTATCCTTGAACCTTTTCTATTTCTTTATTGAGATAACATTGGTCTGTAACATTATATAAATTTCAAATGTACATCATATTTCCTTTTTTATCACTTTTTTAATTTTATTTTTATTGCAGTAATATTGGATTATAACACTATATAACTTTCAGGTGTAAATAGTAATATATTTTGAATTTTGTGTAGATTACATCATGCTCAGCAACCAAAAACTAATTATAATCCATTGCCACACATGTGTGCCTAACCACCCTTTTCCCTCTCCTCCCTCCTCCCTTCCCCTCTGGCAAGCACCAATCCAATCTCTGTTGCTATGTGTTTGTTTGTCATTGTTTTTATCTTCTACTTATGAGTGAGATCATGTGGCATTTGATGCTTTATCCCTCTGACTTATTTCACATAGCATAATACTCTCAACATCTATCCATGTTGTCACAAATGGCCAGATTTCATCATTTCTTATGGCTAAGAAGTATTCCATTGTGTATATATACCATGTCTTCTTTATCCATTCACCCCTTGATGAGCACCTAGGTTGCTTCCAAGTCTTGGCTATTGTGAATAAGGCTGCAATGAACATAGAGGTGCATGTATCTTTATGCATTCGTGTTTTCAAGTTCTTCGGATAAATACCCGGCAGTGGAATAGCTGGATCATATGGTAGGTCTATTCTTAATTTTATGACGAAACTCCATTCTGCTTTCCATAGTGGCTGCACCAGTTTGCACTCCCACCAGTAGTGTACAGGGTTCCCTTCTCTCCACATCCTCTCCAACACATGTTTCCTATTGTGTTAAGTATAGCCATTCTGATGGGAGTGAGGTGATACCTCATTGTAGTTTTGATTTGAATTTCCCTGATAGCTAATGATGTTGAGCATCTTTTCATATGCCTGTTGGCCACTCGTATATCTTCTTTGGAGAAATCTCTGTTCAGATCTTTTGCCTATTTTTTAACTGGGTTTTGGTTTTTTTGTTGTTGAGACATATGAGTTCTTTGCATATTTTGCATATTAACCCTTCATCTGATATATGGTTTGCAAATATCTTCTCCCAATTGTTAGGTTGTTTTTTCATTTTGTTGATGGTTTCCTTTGCTGTGTGGAAGCTTTTTAGTTTGACGTAGTCCCATTGTTTATTTTTTCTTTTGTTCCCCTTGCCCGGTCACTCATGTACTTGAAAATATACTGCTAAGACTGATGTCAAAGTGCATACTGCCTATGTTTTCTAGTAGAATTTTCATGGTTTCAGGTCTTACATTCAAGTCTTTAATCCATTTTGAGTTTATTTTTGTGCATGGTATAAGATAATGGTCTACTTTCATTCTTTTGCATTTTCTTTTTTTGTGTTGTCCTTGTCTGGTTTTGGTATCAGGATAATGTTGGCTTGTAGAATGAGTTAGGAAGTCTCCCCTCCTCTTCAATTTTTTGGAAGAGTTCGAGAAGGATAGATATTAAGTCTTCTTTTAATGTTTGGTAGAATTCACTAGGGAAGGCATCTGGTCCTGGACTTTTATTTTGGGGGATGTTTTTATTATTGTTTCAGTTTCCTTACTAGTGATTGGTCTATTCAAATTCTCTGCTGCTTCTTGTTCAAGTTTTGGAAGATTGTATGATTCTAATAATTTATCCATTCTTCTAAATTATACAATTTGTTGGCATAGCTTTTCATAGCATTATCTTATAATCTTTTGTATTTCTGAGTTGTCTGTTGTAGTTTGTCCTCTTTCATTTCTGATTTTATTTATTTGATCCATCTCTCTTTTTTTCTTGGTGAGTCGAGCTGAAGGTTTGTCAATTTTGTTTATCTTTTCAAAGAACAAGCTCTTGGTTTCATTAATTTTTCTATTGTGTTTTAGTCTCTATTTCATTTATTTCTGCTCTGATTTTTATTTCCTTCCTTCTGCTGATTTGGGGATTTGTTTGTTCTTCTTTGCCCAGTTTCTTAGGTGCACTGTTGGATTGTTTATATGGGATTTTTCTTGTTTGTTGAGGTAGGCCTGAATTGCTATAAACTTCCCTTTTGGAACTACTTTTGCTGTATCCCATAGATTTTGGCATGTCACATTTCCATTTTCTTTTGTCTCCAGATATTTTTTTATTTCTCCTTTGATTTCTTCATTGACCCAATCGTTGTTCAGTAGCATTTTGTTTAATCTCCACATTTTTGTGGCCTTTCTGATTTTCTTCCTGTAATTGATTTCTAGTTCCATACCTTTGTGGTTAGAAAAGATGCTTGGTATTATTCCAGTATTCTTAAATTTATTGAGACTTGTTTTGTTGCCTAATATGTGATCAGTCCTGGAGAAGGTGCCATGTGCATTTGAAAAGAATGTGTATTCTGTGGGTTTTGGATGGAATGTTCTATATATATCCACTAAGTCCATCAGGTCTAATGTGCCATTTAAATCCAGTGTTTCCTTATTGATCTTCTGTTTGGATCATCTGTCCATTGGTGTAAGTGGAGTGTTAAAGTCCCCTACTATTATTGTGTTACTGTCTATTTCTGCTTTTATGTCTGTTAATAATTGCTTTCTGGATTTAGCAATGCTCCTATGTTGAGTGCATAGATATTTACAAGTGTTATATCTTCTTGTTAGATTGTTCCCTTTATCATTATGTAGTGCCCTTTTTCGTCTCTTGCTACAGTTTTTGTTTTAAAGTCTATTTTGTCTGATATAAGTATTGCTACCCCTGCTTTCTTTTCTCTGCCATTTGCATGGAGTATCTTTTTCCATCCCTTCACTTTCAGTGTCTGAGTGTCTTTAGGTCTGAAGTGTGTCTCTTGAATGCAGCATATATATGGGTCTTGTTTTTTTATCCAATCCGCCACCCTATGCCTTTGGATTGGAGTGTTTAGTCCATTGACATTTAAAGTAGCTACTGATAAATACGTATTTATTGCCATTTTGTTACTTTTTTCCTGGGTGTTTTAGTAGTTCTTCTCTGTTCATTTCTTCTTATCTTGCTCTCTTCCTTTGTGGTTTCATGGCTTTCTTTAGTAATGTGTTTGATTTCTTTCTTCTTATTTATTTGTTTTTTATTTTAGGTTTCTGGTTTGTGATTACCATGAGGTTCCTATATAATATTCTACATATATAGCAATCTGTATTGAGTTGATAGTCTCTTTAGCTTGACCTCTTTCTAAAAGCTCTACTCTTTTACTCCTCTCCTCCCACATTTTATGTTTTGGAAATCATATCTAGTCTCTTGTTTTGTGTGTGTCTATCCGTTACCCTCTTATCATTGAAATAGGTAATTTTAGTACTTTGTCTTTTAACCTTCATATTATCTTCATAGGTGGTTGATCTGCTACCTTTACTATATTTTTGCCTTTACCAGGGATTTTATTGCCTGCTTTGTTTGTTGTTGTTGTGGTTTGATAATTTTCTTGACCCTGTTTGTGGTCTTCTCTTTCCCACTTAAATCCCTTCAGCATTTCTTGTAGAACTGGTTTCTTGGTGATAAACTCCTTTAATTTTTGCTTCTCTGGGAAGCTCTTTATCTCTCCTTCCATTGTGAATGATAACTTTGCTAGATAGGATATTCTTGGCTGTAGGATATTCTTTCAGCACTTTAAATATGTCATGCCACTCTCTTCTAGCCTGAGGGGTTTTGGCTGAGAAGTCTACCGATAGCCTTATGGGCTTTCCTTTGTATGTCACTTGTTGCTGTTCTCTTGCCACTTTTAGGATTCTCTCTTTATCTTTAATTTTGGACATTTTAATTATAGTGTGTCATGGTGTGGGCCTCTTTGGGCTTATTTTGTTTGGTGCTCTCTGTGCTTCCTGTACTTGGATGTCTGTTTCCTTCCTTAAGTTAGAAAATTTTTCAGCTATTACTTCTTCAAATAGATTCTCTACCCCTTTGTCTTTCTCTTCTCCTTCTGGGACACCTATAATACAGATGTTAGAGCATTTGATATTGTCCCAGAATTCCCTTAGACTGTTATCATTCTTTTTAATTATTTTTTTCTTTTATCTGTTCAGCTTGGGTGATTTCCTCTAGTCTTTTGTCCAGCTTGCTGATCTGCTCTTCTGTATCATCTACTCTGCTATTGAGTCCCTCTAGTGAATTTTTCATTTCCAGTATTCTATTCTTCATTTCTGATTGGTTCTTTTTTATATTTTCCAATTCTTTGTTGATGTTCTCACTGTGTTCATCCAGTCTTCTCCCAATATCATTGAGCATCCTTATGAGTTTTTATTTGAACTCTTTTTAAGGTGGATTGCTTATTTCTGTTTCATTTAGTTCTTTTTCTGGGTTTTTGTCCTGTTCCCTTGCTTGGAATGTATTCCTTTGCCTCCTCATTACACCTCTTTCTCTGTGCTTGTATCTATGTACTAGGTGAATTGGCTATGTCTCCTGATCTTGGAGAAGTGGCCGTGTGGAAGAGACACCTTTTGAGGCCTGGCAGTGTGCTTCCCTCTCATCACCAGTCCAAATGATCCAGGAGTGACCCCTGTGTGGGCTACTTGTGTCATTCTGCTGTGACAGACTTGCTCTTAATGCATGTACCCAGGGAATCTAGTCTTTCCCTTGCTGCATGGCTGTTTGTAAATTGGGATTGGGAAACCCCAGCACCATTGGCTACAAGGTATAATAGCACACTCCTATTGCAGCTTTCCTGTTAATTGGGTAGGTACCCAGTGTAGCTGGTTACTAGGCTCAGGGGCTTACAGTTACTGTAGGCCTCAGGCCTGCAAGGCTGTTGTCAGCTGTTTTAGGATTGCAGCTGAGTGGGGTTGGCCCTAGGCACAGGAGCACCCAATTGTTTCAGGCTTTGGTAGGTGGGGCTGATACTCTTTTTGGCTGTTTGTGAAGCACAGGTCTTCTGCCACTGATAAGCCCCACCCCCCACAGCTCCATACACACCATCAACACAGTCCTGGCCCATGTGCACTTCCTGACCCCCAGAGCATATCCAGTCACCCCACTGCAGACCCCTCAGCTTTCCATCAATACCCCCTACAGTTTATCTGGTCCTCACATAGGCCCTGGCCCACAGAGGGGGGCACACACATCTGCCTGTAAAGGATCAAGGCACTGAGTCTATGCAGACCGAGAAGTCACCTGAGGGCTTGCTGTTGGGTGGGACTGGTCCCTAGGGCAGGCTGCCTGCCCTGGCTGAACTTGGTTAAACCTGTGCTCTAGTGGGTGTGGCAGACCCCTGGGCTAACAGGCCAGGGGAAGAACTTCAATGGCATCTGCTAGCTTCTGTGTCAGCACACCTGTACTACATCACAACAATGGCTGCCACCAATGTCTCAGTCTCTGGAGAGGTCTCACCTCTGACTGAGATGCACCCAGAGTCTACCAGGTGAGTTTCTTTTCACCAAAGGACTGTGAAGCCTTCTTTTTGGTGACTTTAGGTTGTTTTCTAAGATGGGTGAATTTGTGCAAGGGCCCTTTGAGGGCTGGGATTTTTCAGGCTTGTCAGATAGCTTTTCTGGGGATATTCCTCACTGCAGTTAAAATCCAGTGAAGCCAGACAGTAGGACACTCACCTCAGTTGTGCCAAGTCTGAAGGATGCTTATAGCAGTAATGGGCCCCTGCTTAGGATCCCACTCCTCCAGGGAGGGCTATGTCCCTTAGGTGGCTCCCACCCAGCTGGCTGTGAATCTCCGTGGCTCACAAAAGTGGCTTTTTTTCTCTCCCGAGGAATTTCTGCCTCTTCTGTCTCATTCAGGACTGTCTCATGTTGTGAGGGTTCTTTTTATCCAGTTTTCAGTTTCCCCTCCAGGGTAATTTTTCCAACAATATTTGTAGTCTGATTGTGTTCATGGGAGGAGGTGAATTCAGAGTCTGCCTACACCACCATCTTGATGAGATCTGCTTCTTATCCTTATGTCTTATATCCCATAATGCTCCTTTACCAATCATTTTTATCCTCATGGAGACACTCAATCTTTTCCTCTGTCGATTTTTCTTAATTTTTCACTTTCCTCATATCCGCATTTTTTTCTTAGCCAGATTATATTTTTTAAAACACAACATTATAATCATTTAACTATATTCCATTTTCTTGCCTCTTCTTTGTCAGTCCTTACCTGGATATTCAACATATAGAAATAAATAAGTACATGTTTGTGGGAGACAAACATTTAGGCAATAACACCTTTCTCAACATTTCTTTCCTCTCTCTCTCACACACACACACACACAGACACACACACACACATACCATTCAGTTGTACTGTGGACAACATGCTGGGAGTCTCCTGAAATCTCCCAGAGGAGAGAAAATAGCCATAGATATTTCAAAGGCAGAGGCTCACCCTCTTTCTTGCCTCTTTCCTCATCTCATTGTCTTTTCCCTGTTGAAGGCCAATGATGGTTTAAATCATTGAACCTTATATTGATAATATCTTTTCTACAGTAAAACACTCTGAATTGAGAGGTTGTAAAGTCTCTGACTCTGAAAGTGAAAAACCACCCCAAAAAGGTCCTGCCATCATTTTCTGAGATTTTCTCTGCATAGGGTAGGAGGTTTGATTGGATGATTTAGAAAGAATATAGAAATTCCGATATTTTATGAAAAGTACCAAGTACACTTCTGTTTTCTTCTGTTGTTTTGAACTTATATGTATTTAAGTTTTAATTCTTTTATTTTTTGTCTTTTGTTTGTTATCTCTATGTCCTCTCAATCTATTTTTCAGTATATTTGTTTGAGTCTCATGCAGACATTTATGTCTTACTTGCGAGCTCTTTGTCCAACTGTCTTTCTCTGAATTTTGATTGTTCTAGTCTGTACATTCCCTTTTTTAAGTTTCTTCTTACATAGTAATCTTTGCTTGCCCACATGTCATACTCAAAAATAGATGAGTAGTTTAGAATCTGTTTTAAAATTTTCCATTAAAAACTAAGTAAATGGAATATTGAATATAAACTAATTCTGTGCTTATGGACTAATTATTTTTAACATGCACTATTTATTACCACAAACCATTACCATTCATTTATATTTTCTTTATTATTTTACTGATTAGTAAGAATTTAAAGGAATTACTGGACTTGTATTCATCTATTCATGCATTCAATAAATATTTATCAAGCCCCTATACACAGTAATTATAGAAGATTCTCCATACATACTTGTTGAATGAATGTGCACAATGTGCCAGGCACTGTCCTAATAGCAGAAACACAGGGGTGAATAGATATGCAAGATCCTTCCTCTAGTGGAGCTTTCATTCAGGGGTGTGTGTGGGTGTGTGTGGTTGTCTGCATGCATGTCTTTCTGTGTTTATTCTGGAATGCAGTGAGTGATAAACAAGTAAACTGATAAAATAATTTCAGCTGGAGATAAGGGCTAAGATCCAGTGAATGTCTCATTAATCCAGCCCATTAGATTAATCATGAAACCTGTTATTTTCACTTGTCATTGGACTGAGCCAAGAACCTTAGATAATCTTATTTGGGGGCAAGACCACCCCCAGCTGTCCCTGATCCAGCACTTCCCTGTTGTCTGTTTCTGCAGGAATGAGACCCAAGAGCTGTCCAACTGCTGCCCCCTGCACAGGTACATCAGCCCCTCCTGCCTCCCCTGTTGGCTCCCAGGGGCTTCTTCCTTCCCACCAGGGTTGGTAACAGGAGGTGCTGCTGCCTTTTCAGACAAAGAGAAGCTCCGACTCAGAGGAGGAGACACCAAGTGCTCAGGGCGAGTGGAGGTTTGGCACAATGGCTCCTGGGGTACAGTATGTGATGACTCCTGGAGCCTGGCAGAAGCCGAGGTGGTGTGTCAGCAGCTGGGCTGTGGCTCTGCTCTGGATGCCCTGCAAAAGGCAGCATTTGGCCTGGGAAATGGGAGCATCTGGCTGGATGAAGTGCAGTGCAGGGGCAGGGAGTCCTCCCTGTGGGCCTGTGCTGCGGAGCCCTGGGGGCAGAATGACTGCAAGCATGAGGAGGATGCTGGAGTGAGGTGCTCTGGTGAGTGGAGGATCCGGGAATTGACCAAAAATTGAAGGAGGTATGAATTTAGATCCACAAGCACTTCCTGAACTAACCTGCTGTTCTGTGCTCTGGCTCCAGGAGAGGGTTTGCCTGAAATCCTGGGATCTGGGAGAGAACAATATGCCAGTGGTTAGTAAGGGTAACCCTATGGCTTTTCCAGGCCAACTCAGTACAGTGAGCCCATTTTCCTCCTATTCTCTGCAGGTGAGAGGAAAGCAGTTCTCCAAAACCATGCAAGTAAGTGATCCTTCTGCTCTGAACCATGTGATAGTGGAGAAAACCATATTTTCAGGGACCTGCTCTATTGAATATAAATATTTCTGGCAAAATTAACCATATTAGCATAGGCAAGGTCTAAGGTGTTTTTAGTCCTATTAAGTTGTGGCAGCTGCAATGCTCCAAAGCTTTACTAGCTTTCATTTTATAAAAATCCCTTAGAGCCAGATTCAGAAGACAGTTGACACTGCTCAGGACTGGGTCAATCATATCTTGGGGTTCAGGCAGATCCGTTGTATCTGAATGGTGACTTCGTGGTCTTTAGGTCTCAAGGGATGACTGGGATAAGAGGTGGGGAGGACGGCTCTCCTAGGCTTATGACCCTCTCTGAAACCACATGGCCCTCTTCTCTCCTCAGGCACCAATTCAGGCTCAGCTCCTGTCCCTGGCTTCTTCTCCCTACCTGGGATCTTCTGTATCATACTGGGGGCCCTTCTTTTCCTGATCTTTATCATCCTGGGAATTCAGCTGCACAGATGGAGAGCAGAGCATCAAGGTGGGCCTTAGGGGTGGTAAATGATCTGGAAAGTAGAGGAAAGGTTATTTCCAGTTGTGATACCAAGCCAGTTGTGACATCAAGAAAAGTGAACAAGTATTGGTCTCCATCTTCATTATCTGGCAAAAGTCCACCTTCTCTACAATAGACTTTAAGATTTGAAAGAATTGAATCCTTGGTCCTGGGTTGAATGTAAACTCTCAAAAATTATAACTTCCTGTGTGAACAGTGTCAGTGGAAAATGAGTATAGGATCAAGATCAGGGTCAGGAAATTTAGTTCTGTCTCAAAAAGGCACAAGGCTAAGAAAGGGGCCCTAGCAGCCCACAGGGGTTTCCCCAAGTGTGAGAATTGGAGAGCACTGAAAACTTTGTCTATTGGTAAAGAGAATACCTCCAAGGGCAGTCTCTAAAGTCATGCCATACTCCCCAGCCTTATCTACTTTTGAAGATGCTGTTGATGAGCCCTTGTACCAAGAGATTGATTACATCATAAAACCAGAGGAAGACCTGTTGGACAGCCCAGGTATGTTCCATGCCCTCCCCTCTGTTCATGAGCTAGCCATGGGTTATCTTCAGCAAGAACAGACCCAACCACTAACCCAACCTCACAGAGTCAGCCTCCTCTTAAGTCAAGAGCTCCAAGCCTTCTCTCTACAAGTCTGAATCCTCAAGGTTTCTTCTAAACCATGACATTGGGCCACCTGGTGTGGGAAAAGTTTTCTGTTTGTTATGTTTTTCTCCTTAACAGATAACCTGTCTGATGACTCAGTGACTAAGCTGCCATATTACCCAGGGGACAACAAGCAGACTGGAGACCCTGAATCTGCCCCAGGTAGTAGAGATAGGTCATCCCTTGGATGGTGGGGATGAGGAGGAGGAATCTCATCTGAAGAGAACTCATCCTACAATTAGGATGAGAAGGATCTCTTCTCTCCAGTTCACAACAATTTTTTCTTCTCTCTGCCCATTCTGTGACCTCAGAAAGAGAAAGATCATACTCAGCTTTCTGCATCCACAGCTACTTCTCCTCACTTACAGACATGCATCTAATGTATTATTATGGGTTCAAAGGCCATGTTTTTTTAAATAACATCTGAAACTGATAATCTCAAAAATTCTGTAGCAATAGAGAACATTTGGAAGTATGGTTGGACCCTGAGAGAGTATGATATTTGGATCATTTAATGGATTATGTATATATTGAGACCAAAAAAGTGTTTTTGGTAAGCCCTGGAATACATGGAGTGCTTGGTACCTGTGCTTACCCCCTACTAGAAACTCTTATTTACAAGGGACCTAAGAGAGGAGAATGCCCCTCCAGGATCTCCTCCAGATAGTGAAGATGGACAGCTCTTAGGATGAGGCATGTCCAGAAGGGCTCCTGGGGATCAGATCCTGAGGTCAGTTGGGTCTAGAGGGAATTGAAACCCAGGCCTCCTGTGATTGGGACTGGTGAGATCTCCTGTCACTGAGTGATAGATATCCATGCTTCCCTCTCCCTGCCAGCTCTGTGTCTCCCACAGCTTCAGAGGGCACATGAACAGCCTGGGTTCTCTCGATCTGGATTCATCCTTCCTCAGTCACTGATGTGTGCATATTATATGTTACAACTCAGTACCATATGCTTGAAAATAGTACCTGAAATTCATAGCACAATTGCTTTTGTTGATGATTTATGGTATGAGAGACCATATTAGAAAAATATTATTGACCTTCATGTATTGGAATATTTAGAAGATACAAATGATTTCTGAGAAGATTGAGATCAAATATACGCCTTTGAGACAACCCTGGGTATGGTGCCTATATTTATCAGCTGTTAGAGTCTCTGCATTAGAAGGGACTTAAGATATCACCTAGTCCAACCCATATTTTGCTGTTCCCCCTAAGTCCTTGTCTACTTTCAGAGCCTCCAGGACAGCATGTCAATGCCACAGGAAATGGTTATGATGATGTTGAAGAGTCATTTGTTCCTGAAATTCCTTCTTTCCCTGGGATGAGTGAGAATTATTTTTCCCCAGAGGAGGGAGATAGTGCCAGGTATTCCCAGACAGGTGAGTGGACAGCTCTGTCTCCAGTAGCCTTACTTCCCTGCCATGGAAAAGATGAGTTTGGACCGTCAATAGTCAGTTTTTCTTTACTATCAGAATCTAGGTAGCCTCGTATACCTGGATAAGATCAGCTCTTCCCTTTCCCTAGTATATTACAGATATTTTACCTCTTCTGAGAGGAGAAACATGTTGTGTTCTCTGTGTCCATGTCCACCATCAGTTGGATGTAGAAATGTCTGTAATGAGTTGCAGAGGTTTTGTTCTCATTTTTCATACCCCAAATTGAGACATATGTTCCAACGATAAATTTGCGGACTCTCTTGGATTGCAAGAACTAATCTGGAAAGATTTTTAGTGGCAATGTAAATTAAATTTGTGAACTATGAAAACTTGTCTTGGGGTAACTATTTAACCAAATGTTTAAAGTTGATATTGCCCATTATCTATGAAAAATGTGCAATGGCCTTAATTAGAGGGTCATAAAATCTCAGCACTAGAAGGAAACAAAGACACATTTCTCTCACTGTTTCAATTGATAGATGAAGACCCTCATTCCTTAGGACTAGGCTTTCTGCTTATATTTGAGTATGTGGTCCCTGGGGAGTAGGAGATTGTGGGATTTGGCTGAGCTTCTCCCTTTTGGCATCTGACAGAGAACCCAAATTGTTCTCATGATTAATGTTAGGTCAGGCTTGATCTATTATTGAGGTGCTGAGGAGAGGTCATCTGAGGTGCTCTAGAGAGTCATCTCCACCCTCCATTCCTTAAGGAATTGTACCAGACTTCTGTAGAAGAGAGTGTTTGTGTCTGTCGTCCACTCCTTGCCATTATTGATCTATCTTCTTTCCAACTATTGAAATCAAGACAAGATTTGCACAGAGTGGCTGAGTCAGTATGGAGTAGCTCTATCTAGCTTCTCAGACAAGCGTTGGGTCCCCACAGCACTGGTCCCTCCTCCCTATCTTGTAACCACTTTTTACGTCTCCTTCCACCTTCCTTTATTTTTGTCAGCACTGAAACCAAGGTTCTCCTTACTATTTCAGACATCTCTCTACAGTCTCCTAGAGAAGCTGTCAACTGTAGCATAGAAGAGAAAGAACCCTCATTGGTCCTGAGACAAGAAGACCCTGCGTATGATGATGTTGAGCTTAGCACCATATAGTGCCATTTTTGGAGCAAGTAACTCTTCAAAGAATCTCTGTAACGTTGTTTCCCAAATAAATGAGAATGTATCTTCTTCATTACTGCAATGTTTTTACATGTACCTATAATGAAAGGAAATTATTCATAATAAATACTCTGAGCTTCACAGACGAGTGCTGTTCTCTTAAAAATTTAAATACATTCACCCACACTGACCTTGGGAAATTCATTCTTCAAAGATATTCCTTTCACCAAGTGAAACATCAGTTGAAAAATCAGTGTTATCACCATCCCACAGACTACATTCTTGCCTTCATTTAGGTACATATAAATTCATATTTTTCTTGAATAGCATGAAACTCTCGAAATCTGGCCCAGAACCAAGGACTTACTCTTAGGAAGATAAACTCAGAAATGAAAATTCTCAGGCCACATCCTAGAACTACTAAATCAGAATCTGTGTTGTCACAAAGGTTTCAGGTTATACTTATGCATATCAACATTTGAGAAGCCCTGGTTTATGCAGAGCAAGGACAGACAAGCTGGGTTGAACACGTGTTTACAGGACAGGCCCCTTGCTATGTGGGAGGTGTAGGAATTGGGAGAGCAAGAGGGGAAGCCTCGAGATGGCTCTTCCCACAAGGCAACATTCCCACAAGGAACCTTGACTTCCAGCCTCAGGTTCCTCTGAGAGGATAGGGGATCAGGGTACCTTTTGAGCAGAGGTCACCTGCCCTGGACTGGGAAGCATGAGGAAAAATCTCTGGCTTCAGCACTTAAGCACAAAAGGTGCGAAAAGTGGGGCTGAGCAAAGACAGGCCTCAGCAAAGGGAGAAAGAGTTCCCCCCAAATCAAGAGGAAGAGAAAGGGTGTACTTGTCTTGTTAATGTCCTGGGCTACTGGAAGAGGAGACTGAGGGATCCAGCAAACAGCTTTCGTTTTTTGTCATTTAGAAGGAATATTGTCAAGGGAAGAGGCTATAACATGTTCTGTTTAAGTTTGTGAACTTTAATTAGGCCTTTTAAACATTTCAATACGTGGTATGTGGGCCCCAATTTGCATCCTTGCCAGGACCTGCAAATGTTAAGAGTAAGCCTTTGTCCAGACCAAGATAATAATCAAAACTTCAATCTTTCTTCAAAAGTAAGTCTTCTCCTCCCCCTCCCTTATTCTAAGGCCTGCAATTCAGGACTAGCTAATTTGGGGAAAGTAGGTTTTGTTGGGTTTTGTTTCCTCTACCTTTTCATTTTCTTCCCCGTTTGCTAGTTGCTGTCGTGAGAGAGAAGAGACGTATGCTGTCAGGGAAGTTCGTCCTTGGCAGGGTGGCTTCGCGCTTACCTTCAGAGTAAGTGCTTCAGAGGTTTCTGTCACCAGGGACCTTTCTCTTGCAGTTCGCTTCTCATGGTCCATGCATCTCTATTTCACAACTCTTCCCACTGTCCCTAGAAATCAAGCATTCACCCCCTCCTGGACAGGACCCAAGACAAGCCTGCACTGGTCCTCTCTCCGGCACAGGCCATGTATAGCCTCTCATGCCAACAAATTCCCAGAGTGCAGGCCAGGCCGGGAATAGCCACCTCTATCCTGCACCCGACCAGCACCAGTTCAATGAGTTCACTGAGTCTCTCAATATTTCAAGCTCTCCGTGTTAGTCAATGAAAATCTTTCTCATTAGGCTTGAGATAAAAGATATAAGATTCCCTCACTTCTTCCTTCTCGGTGAGGAAGAGAGCTCACAGCATTGCAACAGTTCTCTTTGAAAAATATTTCCCTCACAAATCCCCCTCTTGACATTATGATCCCTTCATTGTCCATAATCTGCTTCAGGGGGCCAAGTGGCATGGAAGCAAGTCTGATATATTTCCTTTGCAAATTCTATATTTAGCTGTCTGGCTCCAGAATTTCATATCTATTACATTTTGATGTCTTGGTAGAAAGTTCAGTTTTAACATTCTACTCCAGAAACATAAAAGAACCATCAAAGAACAAGCAGGAGAATTGCCTGTACCAGAATAGTTTAAGCTAGAGAATGCCCTTACTGGCCAATATGATGGTCTGGTCTCCTGAGGGCGTATGATATTTTCTGGTTGGAATGGAAGATACATCCATCTTTGTTGGAAAGATGGGTTTGTCAGTTTGCAGAGCTTGAGACCATTAAACCTTCCAACTAAATATCCAGCTTCCCCTGTTCATTATGTAGGTTTTCAATCATTTCATACCAAACCTTCCTCCACCCTTGTGGGTTACAGTTAGAAGATGCTTCGACCGTATTCGAGTAATATCCAGTCCATCTGACAGTTGCATTTCCTAGTGTAAATTAATAAAAATGACATTCTGATTTAAAATTTAAATTGTCCTTTGAAAAGCTGAAGTCAGTAGAGATCCCTTATCCTTTTGAAAATAAGAAAATGTTAAAGAATTAGCTTCCTAATGGTAATATCTTACCAATAATTATCAGAGAGGGAAAGGAAGAAGAAAAGAATGAGGAAAAGGAAGAAGATGGAAAGGAAAATTCCATATGTTCATTTTCATATAATTAATATTACCATAAAAATCTTTTCACATAAATTTTGCCTACATTTCAGATTATTTATTTGTAGTAGATACCCAGAAAGGGAATTATTATTATTACATTTGCATAAAAGAAATTTATTATTAGTCAAATGGGAAAAATATTAAGTTTTTACCATATTGCCCATGTAGTACCTGGAAATCTGTCTACAGTCATGAGCCACATAATGATGTTTCAGTCAACAACAGATCACATATATGATGGTGGTGCCATAAGATTAGTCCCCTATAGCCTAGGTGTATAGCAGGCTATACCACCTACATTTGTGTAAGTACACTCTATGTTTGCACAACAATGAAATCGCCTAACAACACATTTCTCAGAATGTATCCCATTTTTAAGTGATGCATGACTATATTCTCCTGTGAATCACTCAACCTTCTTGAAGAAGTAGAAAAGAAAAAATAAACCTATATCCTTCTTCTCACTCCAGATCTAAGTCACTTTATCATTCAGAAGTGGCTGGGGCAGGGTGTGTTTAAGGCAACAGAGACTCTTGTGTTGATGACCTCCCCTTAACCCCTACCCCTGCACTTTCCCAAGGCCGGCAGCCAGCCCTCAGCTCAAGTAGACATGGGATCTTTACACAGCGCTTAACGGGTTCTAGACTTCTCAGTTCCAAATAAGTAAATGATTAATTTTTAAAAAGAAATTTCAAAGTCAAGTAGTAATGCACTCACAGTATCAGGGGACTTGTCCACTGTGTGAAGGCATCAGCTTCTACATGGATGTTGCTTGTCTAAGATCAGAGGTTCCAGATCGCAAGTGTGCAGTTTATAGGATCGCCACAAGATGGCAGAGCTGGGAATGACAAATTCCTGGAAGCTGAAGGAGCCAAGTAAAATTTAATTGCTTGTTTTTTTAAAAGATCACAATTAGGGGGCTGCCCACTGGCATAGTGGTTGAGTTATGGCACTTCGCTTTGGCAGCCTGGGGTCCACTCATTCGATCCTGGGCATGGACCTACACACAGTTCATCAAGCCATGCTGTGGCAGCATCCCACACAAAAAATAGAGGAAGATTGGTACAGATGTTAGCTCCACAACAATCTTCCTCAAGCAAAAAGAGGAAGGGTGGCAACAGATGTTAGCTCAGGGACAATCTTCCTCACCAAAAAAAAAAATCACAATTAATATCTATTTTGTATTTAAACATCCTAGTATGATCTATTGACTAATAATTAGAATTTCATTGTTTGAACTATGAAAGAAATTAATGAAGATAGCAATATAGACACTAAGGAAAGATTAGATGGGATGATAGATTGATGATAGTGGTGATTGTAAAGATAGGTATCTAGATAGATAGATAGATAGATAGATGGATAGATAGATGGATAGATGGATAGATAGATAGACAAATGGACACAATAGCTATATATAAGGGGCTTTTAAAATATGCTAAATATTTTTTCTTTTATTTCTTTTTATTTTATGTAAACTATCCCTTTCAGCCAATCACCAAATGATGCTTCAGCAGAGAAAGAGATTGTTATTACAGGAAACAGAGAGAAAGAAGTGGTCAACATTCAACTCTAGTCCTCCAAAATAGGATTTTTGGGCCTGAAGAAGAAAACAAATAGCTTTGAAAGACTAAGGTTTTCTAAACTTCAAATTTTCCCTCTTTGTATGTTGAGAGTTTCATTGGGTAAGACTCAGAACAACACTGTAGTATAAACCATAGCTAAAGAAGACACAAAATATAATTTAAGGGAATTGCCAGAGACAAAAAAGGGAAGTAGAAAGTCTTTTTCTAGGGGTGGCTCAGGGCAGGGGGCAAAAGAGGCATGTGAAAGAGAAAAGAGAAGGGGGCAAATGCTGCTTGAAACCATCCGTGACTCCACCTCCTTCATTCTGAGGTCAAGTGGAAATGTGGATGAATGAAAGCCCAGATGGGTTGAAGGGAAAGCCAAAAGCAGAAGGGGCTTATGCCTGACTTAGCCATTGCTGCCTTGTTCTGATTTCCATTGATCAGAGAAGCTCCCAGATGCTCCCCAGCAAGAAGCTCTGGGGTCAGTACAGAGAGAAAGAAGGGCAGTAGAGGGATACAAGACAGGGTCCCCACCTCAGAATTCAACCTTCCTAACACATGCTACCACCTCACTCTTCATGCCCCCTCAAGCTCGGTGTTGCCATAGTGCACCCCTGCAGGGCACACTAACCCACCCTGTGGTCCACTCACTCAGGCCCTCACCATTTACACACAGATATAGGAAGGAAGCATTCCATGACACCCCTATCCCCAGAGTCCCCACCAGAGCTCAAAGACAGCTTCATGCCCTTCCCCATCCCACACCTGAAGTTCTCAGTGGGACAAACACTGAGGGCAGCTGAGACAGTCCACAGCCTTGTCACACTCCCTACTAGAAGGACCCACCTCATCCAGGTCAGTAGACACAGGCTCCCTGTTCCTGCCATGCCCATTCTTTCTCCTTGAGACTCAGGTAAATTAAAAGGGATAAAACACAATTGAACACGTGCATTTCTCTCCATAAGTATTCTAATATTTACCTATTAATTTTGCAAGAATCACTTACTTGTCATTTCTTCCTCCTACTCCTAAGCCCCATGGCTACAACGAATCCTGTCTGCTTCTTTATCTGTAATCTTAACATATTAATCGTAATAATTGACTACAAATATCAGAAGCAAGATTTGAACTCAGGTGCCGGAGCTGGGATCAGGATCTGCTTTGTCACTTAGAGTTGATGCTGTCTGCCCTCTGGGGCCCAGACTTAACATTTCTTCCCCAGTTTTGGACTTTAACCATCACTAGAAACCATTCACCCAGACACCTAGGACATAGGATATGGCTGCTGGAGTCCAGCCATGCCTTCCCCTGGGAGGGCATAGGCATGCATTTAATGTAGCCAATTTCATATGGTCTCATTTAACCCAGGATTGAGACGTCATAGATAAGGCAACGTTAACAGTTCCAGACCCTGTTACAGGGAAGGATGGGCTGAAAAGGAGGAGCTCAGCTCAGGGCTGGCATGCTGTCTCCAAGCAGCATTGTACACTCTCCACAGCTTGGGGTGCAGTTTCAACATGGGCTAACTTGCCCCCCAAGAGAGGTAAGATCTTCTTTGATGTATAAGGAAATATCGGTGTACAATCTCATCATAGATATGAAAAAGGAGGAAAGTTTTATAGAGGACACCAACCCAGCTGGGTCCCAGAATGAACTTGAGAGAGTGCAACGCAGTGGTCAAGCAAACAGACTCACAAGCCAGACTGCCTGGTCTTGACTCCCAGCTCTGCACATGCTATAGATGTGACTTTGAACAGGTTTCTTAAACTCTCTGTGCCATGGTTGTCTCATCTATAAAATGAGAGTAACAGTCATGCCTAGATAACAGGGTTTTACTGAGGATTAGATGAGTCAGCATTAATAAGTGATATTACAGGTGCTAACTAGTACTGGTACATAGTAGTAGAGAAGTAGTAACAGGGCATCTTATTCCATCCCATCCCAAGAATCACAGGACTCTAGAATGTGAAATTAAATTCTACATTACCTCTAGCCTTGGCTGGAGCCTGTCAAAAATCTATCCTGGAACCCCAGTGGTGGCTGGGTGGTGTGATGATAGCTGGTGCTGCCGAGAGCTGCGAGCCTCCTACAATTGGCCCTCACTCTTTACTGCTCCTACTCTACTGATCATGAAATTCTGCCTGAGTGTCTGTAACGCTTTCATGAACTTATGTTTCCTTGCCAATTTTACTTTATAAGCTCTAATGTTCTTAGTAGAAGTTCTGTGTCTAATTCATCTCTATATCCCCAATGCCTGGCTATTAAAAAACCCCAAGTTATAGCTATTGAATGAATGAATGAATGACACTCTGCTAGGTGTTTTACACAAACCGTCTCAATAAAAATAAGTTTTGAGAACATTTTTCAGCTTGATGTAGTGAGTACTTACCATCGCAATACAAGGTATGTCATTTGATATAATGAGAATACAATAAAATTAAATGCTATTATATTAATGTATTTAATACAATACCATTAAATGGTATGAGCTATGGTTCAAAACAAGACGTTTCTGCAGTGAATGCAGTAAATTCCAATTTCCAGAAACAAATGCAGCCCCATCCCCAGGGCAGGGCTAAGATAGCCAGTTCTGGAAATATATAGATGCTACAGGTTTCTTCATGTATTCAAAAACACAGAAAACAAACCACAACATGGTCTGCCAGGTGGAGACCATGGAGCCTGCTGCTCTAGTCTTAATCAGATATGGCTAAACGGGCAGGATGTTTGTGTATTTATCATTTGGCACATTTTCAATTAAAACCACACATGACTGTAACAGGAAGAAAATTTTGTTATAAAATTTTTTAGTTCAGCAGTTTCTTATTGAATAAGAAGTGCAGAAGCAAAGAGCAGAAAGAATTCTGTCCATTTACTTAGGATAACTGCTCAATTGGTCTTATGGATGGTAAAACAATACAATATATTACAACAATACAGTAATATAGCGCTATTATTCTCAACCCATCCATGAGAAAGTAGAGGTTTAAGAGGTTAAGTAATCTCTTTTCTGGGGAAGTTAATAATTAAACATTCTTACTTGAGGGACGGTTCCTCAGGACCTATCAGAAACAGAGTGACTAAGATACAAAATATTCCTTATGAATTAAAAAAGATCTACACATCAAAAAGAAATATTAATTGAGTTGTTTCACTGACACATTGGCAATCCACCTCACACATCTGTGTTCCTTGTGTGGACAGTACAAGGGTTGGTAAAGGTTCTTTTACCAAAGCCTACCTCATCTCAGGTCCAGCCCATCACCATTGTTCAGCCCTTTGCAGACTATAGCTAGCAACATCTAGCAAAGAGCTTGACACTGAATAGGCTTCATTCATTTCTCCACAAGTCCAGCGCAATGCTGCCCAGAAACCAGACCAGATAAAAGCTACTAAAATCAACAACAAGCAGATGCTAAGTGGAGAGCAAGCAGACCAAGGACCCTTTCCCTGCTACCATTAGGGTAGTAAGAAGGCCCCTCATCCCAGACACCATCTTTGGGAGGAGAAACAGAGGGAATGCTTGCTGAAAAAGAGGAAAACCAACAGCAACAGGGAGTTTGAACCCAGAATTGACAAAGTATTTATTATGTTGAAGCTGAGCTAAGTTGAAGAAGACTTTTTCTTTTTTTGGTAAGAAGACTAGCTGTGAGTTAACGTCTGTGACAGACTTCCTCCATTTTGTACGTAGGTCGCTGCCACAGCATGGCTTGATGAGTGGTGTACATTTGAACCTGGATCCCAGCCAGTGAACCCCAGCCGCCAAAGTGAAGTGCACCAAACTTAACCTCTACCCCACCAGGCCGGCCCCAAAGAAGACATTTAAATGAAAGAGTCTGAATTAACTTTATGGAAACTTTTAATCTGCATAAATACCCCTTGCTACTGAGCAAGATGAAACCAATTATTAAAAAAAGAGAACATGACATTTATGCATATTTGAATTCTAGAGGTTACGTTTTTAAGCCCACCACAGATAGATAATTCCCAAATCTTTCCATGTTTATAAATGCATGCAGCTGTCAACTTCCATCTCAAAACTACTACTGTCTATTTAATCTGTACAGACTTGTTTACTGTTTCCAAAGTGAGAGCTTCTTGAAAGCAAGGACTATGTCTTATTCTTCATTATCTCTTTAGGACCAAGTGAAGACATGTAGAAAGAACTTAATAAATATTGTATAAATAAAGAAATGAATGCATGAACAAAGGATGAAAATAGCCCTGCACTTAATGACTACGGGGGGATATGGCAGGTGGGGAAGCGGGGGACACAAATCTGACAAATCACACTCAGCATAGACTAAAGTCAAGGTAAGGAGTTAGAGAATCCACCAGTCAAAGGAATCGAAGATAAAATGTCTTCAAATCCCACTCTAGTGAGGTTCAGATCATGTTCAATTTCTGTACACAGCTGTACCTCAGAAGCTTCCCCAAGACAAGAAAAAACTGACAGCTTCACTACCAAGAGTTCTATTGAAGAACGTGGCATAGACATAATACTGAACAAATATTTATTTTCCCAGTCCCCAGTGACTAGTTTTGGCCAAAGAAATGTGAGTGAGTGTCATATGTGTCACTTCCAAGTGGAGGCAGTGAAAAGCCCAAGTATGATTCTCTAGTCTCTCTCTTTGCTGCCCAAGAAACTGCATGTTCCAGATGGCACCTCTACGAGATGGTGGAGCCAGAAGGCCAATTGAGCAGTTATCCTATGTGGAGCACAGCCCTCCACTTACCACAACAGATTTGTAGCTTGGTGATAAGTAAATCTGTGTGTGTGTGTGAGCTACTGAGATTTGGGGTTAACTTGTTCCAGCAGCAGAACATAGTCTATTCCGGCTGATCTAAAGGAGAAAGAAGACTTGAAAAGAAGATGGCATCTGTCACACGAAGAAGGTGCTTCTCATTTTCCTGGATCTGTGCACTCCTGGATCTGTGCATCCTTTCCATCTGCTCTCTCAGATCTCACCTTGCTTCCTCTGTTGGATTTGCTGGTTCCCAGTCACCATTTCTTATTTACTGACAACTAGATCTAAAACCCTTTTTAAAAGCAACTGGACCTAGGTCCAGCCCCTTTTTCCTTTCATATCCGTCTGTCCTGACAGTCACACTCCCATTTCCCCACTTTTGTCTCAGCATCTTGACCATAGCCATTAATCATCTCTCCTTTCCTCCCGGTTGGTTAATCCTTCATCTTTTATTTTATTTTTATTTTCCACCATTCCTATACTAATGAAAAGGTAACATGTGTTTTTTAAGCATCTTCAATTTTTCATGATTTTCTGAGAAAATGTGGATTTAGTGCTCCATGCTCAAGCCCGTTTAATTAGCTTCTTGACCTTTGGGCAAAAAATAATTTCCCTGAATTGTGTCTTTTCCTCAACTCAAGAAAATGGCGCATTCAAGACATATGCCCTGTGGGCACAACACCAGGGCCCCTCTTAGGGCCTCGGAAGGGGCTGGTGTGATGAGAGGCCACGAACCCTAAGCTTCACTAGCTTCCTGACTAATCTGCCTCTCATCAGAGCTATGTAATTAACAACTCCCCAACAATTGGAGTCCTTGTGGGTGGAGATTCTTAAGCCACTCAAATCCCAGGTTAGTGCCCCCACAGTTCACCCTCTAGCTCAGAAGACAGCTCAGAACAAAATAAAAGAGGAGCAGAAATTGGGCAGCTGATCCAAGATTGCCCATCTATGGCTGACACTTGACGTTCAAAGCTAGATGCTCCCACATTGGTGCTTTGCTGCACATGGAGCTTTGGCGCAGCTTAGTCCTGCCTGCAGACCTGCTTGAAAACACTGAAAATACAGCAAAATTTATTCTTCCCTTTCACATCTAAAAAGTCTGTGAACAGATTCTCCTTTCCTTATCATTGAATCCTTCTAAGGGATTCAATGCTAACCAAGACCCTGCAGGCTACAGGCATCTGCTAAGGCCCCACAAGGGCCCAGGCGGGGGTAAAGCCTATACCTACTTACCTCCTTTGTGCCCTGCTTTGCCTCCCAGTACCGCCACCACAGCGCCTGAAATTCTTAACTCATTTATTTATGTGCCACTCAATCTCTTAAACTAGATTTTGAGGGGACTGGCTCTATATTTCCCATGTCTATAACTTAATAGATGCTCAACTAATGTTTATTGAATGACTGAATGACACTGTGCAGGACATTTAAGAGGAATTATCATAAGTAAGGAGAACTATTTTTGAAAACATTATTTAGGTAACTGATACATAATTTCAAAGGCATAAAATTTCAGCAATTAATAAAGTGAATTCCAATTTCAAAAACAGAAGCAGCTTATCACCAACAAACATATAGTAACAAATGCCGCAAATCTCTCTCTGCCTCCACAGATACACAAGACAAACCACAACATACTAACAGGTGGAGATCATGGCGCTTCTTGTTAAGTCTTAACCAGACCCGACGGGGGAGACAGGATATTTGTGTATGTATTTATCATTTGGCTGCTTTTCAAGTAAAACCACACAGGAATATAACAGGAAGAAAAATTTTCTATTAAAAAAGTTCTGCAGCACTGTCTATATGACTTCAGGATGGAGATGAGGTGTAGAAAGAGTTCTTTTCCTTAAGAAAACAGTTTAATTAGCCTTTCACGTTGTGGAAGGACAGTCCCCTAGAGCTGATCTTAAAGGATGTTGTAGAGACCAAGACAACTAAATTGTTCTGCACAATACAGTAAATTACCAGTAAGGGTAACAACAGATAGAGAGAAGAGGAGCAGGAAGGTCAGGTGCAGAGGCAGGATATGTTTGTGCCTAACAGGTTTCTATGAGGAATTTCCCAGGAGGCTCAGTGGCTCAAGAAGACTGGTCCTCCCTGATCTTTACTTATAGCTTCTGTCCCAAAGTAGAAAGAAATTAGTCATTCAGAAATGAAATTAAATGGTCATCCACAAACCTGTTACTACATTAACTCAGATAATGCAGCAACATGTAGCCTTAACAGTGAGAAGAGAAGAAATCAAAAGAAAGTATGGAAGAGGACCAAGAAACAGGGACTTCCAAGCACCCATCCAAATAAAACTCTGTAGAGACAAAGACAACCTTATAGAGAAGTTAATAATTGGTTTGCTCCATTGCTAATATACTTATCATATAAAAAATATTAAACCATCATTTACATGAGAAAATGCGCTCATAATCTGGATTTCACAGACGTTCATGATCAACCATAAAAAGTCTGGGTTCTTTTTTACAACAAACTGTGCTTGCATGGCTTTCCAAATGTTGGAAGGCATTGTGGCTGGTAAGGCTTTTCCAAGATTGGTAACCTGTAATATAGTAATGAGAAACCAGCTTAGCCTAGGCAAAGCACTCAATAGAAAATAGCAAAGAATAAACACCTTCACGCCATTCAGACTGTTAGTAGAATGGAACTTGAGGTGGGCAGTGGATAGGGGTCAGGGAAATTCAGCACAAACAAATACGGTGCCAAAAATAACTTAGAGAAAAGGAACTGCATGGGCAGAGAAAGGATCAAGATTTTGGAACCCGGGAGAGAGTGGTTTCTAGAATCCAACTAAAAATCCAGAATCATTCTTTATTATATGAATCTGCCAGAATGATTCTTGCAGGAATTTTCCCCATAAGAGATAGTGGAGGAGAAAGCCCATGGAAATCCTCACATCACACAACATACATTTTTTAAAAGAAAGTTGTATTCCTCAAGGAGAAGGGAGGAAGATCCATAAACAGTATGGTTAAGATCACGGAAAGACTGTAGCTAAAACTGAACCTGTTCCTTCCCACTGTAGGATGATAAGCTGACAGCCCAAGTAACAAAATGACAAGTAAAACACCTGTACCAAAATTATGTCAACACCAAAAACTCAAGACCTTTATAGAGGAATATAGAAAAAGTGCCAAGTGAGAAGTAAGAAGAAGAATATAAACTGTGTGTTACAGAAATGGAGCATTTCAGTCACTGAAACACAAGCTAATTGTGAAGAACTTACAGAGCTCTCCCCTGAGAATGTAACTAATTGGATGAAAGTGAGGAAGTTTGGGAGAGGCTAGAGTAAGGAATTAAAACTGTAGATTTTTGGAACCTACATAGCTTTGGACCAGATCCATTTCCTGATGCCCTAAGGATTTCTGAATTTTTTTCTAGTGAGATTTCCAGGAAGCAACCCAGGCCACTTTGCTATGAAGATTTACAATTTTAAGCATCTTTACTGAGGAGACCAACACCCCACCTTACAGTTCTTCAATTACTCCTCTCTCACCCACTAAAAGAAAGTATCGGATCCTACATGCTGTTTCAGCCAGTGTCTTTATTCTCTGATCTTTTTTAAAAAATTGATATATAATTGACATATAACATTATATTAATTTCAGGAGTACAACATAATGACTCGATATAGGTATATATTGTGAAATGATCACAAGACTAGTTAACATCCATTACTACCATAGTTACAAAGTTTTTTCTTGTGGTGAAAATTTTTAACATCTACTCTCTTAGCAAATTTCAAACATACAATACAATATTACTAACTATAGTCACTGTCCCCGATACTTTATAGCTTTGGTTTCTCCCATAGCCACAGGGAGAATCCATGAGGTCCTCAGCCCTCCTAAGCAGCCTAACGTAGTCCAGCACAGCCTGGCCTGGTGAGGCTCTCAATACCCAGCAGCTCCTCTACCTTCCAATATATTTCCCCATCCTATCTCAAAAAAGAAATTCTTTTTTTCCCAGCTTTATTGAGATATAATTGACATATAACATTGTGTATGGTTAAGGTGTACATGATAACTTGATATACGCATATCTTGAGAAATTATTACTACAATAAAGTTAGTTACCACCTCTATCTCACATAATTATCATTTTTCATTTTGTGATGAGAACTTTTTTTTCTGCTTTTCTCCCCATGTCCTCCCAGTGCATAGTTGTATATTTTAGTTGTGGGTCCTTCTAGTTGTGGCATGTGGGACGCCGCCTCAACATGGCCTGATGAGCGGTGCCACATCTGCACCCAGGATCCAAACGAGCGAAACTCTGGGCCACCAAAGTAGAGTGCATGGACTTAACCACTAGTCTGCGGGGCAGCCCCAGGTGAGAACTTTTAATATCTACTCTCTTAGCAACTTTCAAGTATATAATACAGTATTATTAACTGTAGTCACCATGTTGTCCAGTAGATCCCCAGAACTTATTCATCTTATCACTGGGAGTTTGTACCCTTTCAGCAACATCTCCACATTTCCCCCACCCCCAGTCTCTCTCAACCACCATTCTACTCTCTGTTTCTATGAGTTCAGCTTTTTTAGGTTCTACATATAAGTGAGATCTTACAGTGTTTTTCTTTCTCTGTCTAACTTTATTCATTAGCAGAATTCCATGAAGGTCCAACCATGTTGTCCCAAATAGCAGGATTTCCTTCTTTTTATGGCTGTGTAATAATACAGTGTATATATAATACACTACATTGTCCTTACCATTCATTCAATGATGGACACTCAAGTCGTTTCCATGTCTTGGCTATTGTGAATAACGCAGCAATGAGCATGCGGGTGCAGATATTTCTTTGAAATAGTGATTTCATTTCCTTCAGATATATACCCAGACATGCGATTGTTGGATCATATGGTAGTCCTATTTTTATTTTTTGAGAAACTTCCATGCTGTTATTCATAGTGGCTGCTGCAGTTTACTTTCCCACCAAAAGCGCACAAGGGTTCTCTTTTCTCCAAATCCACACCAACACTTAATAACGCTTGTCTTTTCGATGATAGCCATTCTAACAGGTGTGAGGTTGATATCGACCCTGATATCAGTTTCCCTACATTAAACCCAGCGTATTAAAACCAAAACACTCATTCCCTGCTTATTCTCTGGCTTCCTGGCTCCAGAATCTGCTATCCTCCATGGAGACAGACACCGTGAAGGACAAGCACCTGGATTATCTCCTCCCCGCAAAGAGATACAGGCTGGTGGGAAAGCTGCTGACCAGCAAGGTCATGGGCTCTTTCCTCTCTGCAAGTAGCCTCAAGGCCAAAGACAGGCTGGTAGGAAAGCTCCGACCAGCAAGGCCATATGCTCCTCCTCCCCTACCTAAAACCCCAAATAAAAACCCTTCCTTTTAGCTTTGTGGGGAGTTTCGGATTTCAGCATTAGCTGCCCTCTCTCCTTGCTTAGCACTGTGCAAAAATAAAATTCCTACTTTCTTCCACAACACCCAGTGTCAGAGATTGGCTTGCTGTGCAATGGGTGACCGAACTCACTTCAGGTTCCATAACAAGGTGATGTCTTACCATGGCTTTGATTTGCATTTCCCTGATGATTAGTGATGTTAAGCATCTTTTCATGCATTTGTTGGCTATTTGTATGTCTTTTTTGGAAAAATGTCTATTCAGGTCCTCTGCCTGTTTTTTAATCAGGTTATTTGGGTTTTTGCCATTGAGTTGTATTAGTTCCTTATATATTTTGGATATTAATCTGTAATCAGCATGGTCTGCAAATATTTTCTCCCATTCCACAGGTTTCCTTTTCATTTTGTTGATTGTTCTTTTGCTGTGCAGAAGCTTTTAGTTGGATGTAGTTCCACTTATTGATATTTGCTTTTGTGCTTGTGCTTTTGGTGTCACTTCCAGAAAATCGTTGGCAAGACCAATGTTAGGGAGTTTTTCCCTATGTTTTCTTCTAGGCTTTTATGGATTCAGGTCTTACATTTGCCTTTAATGCATTTCAAGTCAATGTTTGTGGATTGTATAAAATAGAGGTCCAGTTTCATTCTTTTGCATATGATTACCCAGTTTTTCCAACACAATTTATTGAAGAGACTATCATTTTCCCATTGAGTCTTTTTGGCTCCCTTGCCAAATACTAGTTGATAATAAATGAGGGGGTTATTTCTGGGCTCTCAATTCTGTTCCATTGGTCTGTGCACCTATTTCTATGCCGGTACCATACTGTTTTCATTACTACAGCTTTGTAATATAGTTTGAAATCAGGGGTGTGATGCCTTTACATTTGTTTTTCTTTCTCAGGATTGCTTTAGCTATTCTGGTCCTTTTGTGGTTCCATACAAATTTTAGGATTCTTTGTTCTAGTTCTGTGGGAAATGCCATTGGATTTTTGACAGGGATTGCACTGATTCTATAAGTGGCTTTGGGTAGCATGGACATTTTAACAATGTTAATTCTTCCAGTCCATGAACACAGGATATCTTTCCATTTATTCTGCCTTCTTCAATTCCTTTCATCAAAGTTTTATAGTTTTCAGTGTACAGATCTTCCACCTCCATTGGTTAAATTTAATCCTAAATATTTTATTGTTTTTGAGGCTATTATAAATGAGATTGTCTACTTTATTTCTCTTTCTGATGGTTCGTTGTTACTGTATAGAAACACAACTAGTTTCTGTATGTTGATATTGTATCCTACAACTTAACTGAATTTGCTCATTAAATCTAATAGTTTTTTGGTCCAGTCTTTAGGATTTTCTATATATAAGATCATATCATTTTCAAACAAAGACAATTTTACTTCTTCCTTTCCAATTCAGAAGACTTTTATTTCTTTTTCTTGTCTGATTGCTCTGCCAGCTCTTCCAGTACTATGTTGAATAGGAGCAGTGAGAGAGGGCGCCCTTGTCTTGTTCCTGATCTTAAAAGAAATGCTTTCAATTTTTCACTGTTGAATATGCTGTGGGCTTTTCCCCTATGGCCTTTATTGTGTTGAGGTACCCATTTGTTGAGAGTTTTCATCATGAAAGGATGTTGTATTTTGTCTGCATTTTCTGCATCTATGGAGATGATCATATGATTTTTATCTTTCATTCTATTAATGTGGTTTGTCACATTTGTTGATTTGCATATATTGAACCATCCTTGCATCCCAGAGATAAATCTCACTTGATCATGGTGTATGACCCTTTTAACGTGCTGTTGAATTCAGTTTGCTAATACTTTGTTGAGAGTTTTTGTGCCTAGCTTCATCAGGGATGTTGGCCTGTAGTTTTCTTTTCTTGTAGTGTCATTGTCTGGCTGTGGCATCATGGCTTATTTCACTGGCCTCTTAAAATGAGTTTGGGAGTGCCTCTTCCTCTTCAATTTTTTGGAAAAGTTAAAGAACTATTGGGATTAATTCTTTAAATAATTGGTAGAATTCATAGGTGAAACCATCTGTCTTGGACTTTTCTCTGTTGAGAGGTTTTCAATCACTGATTCAACTTCCCTTCTTGTTATTGGTCTGTTCAGATTTTCTACAGCTTCATGATTCAGTTTGGAAGGTTGTATGTTTCTAGGAATTTATAGTAGTCTTTATGATCCTTTGTATTTCTTGGCACCAGTTGTCTCTTCTATCATTTGATTTTGTTTATTTGATTCTGCTCTCTTTTTTTCTTAGTGAGTCTAGATAAAGGTTTGTCAATTTTGTTTACCTTTTCAAAAAACCATCTCTTCATTTTCTTGATCTTTTCTATTGTTTTTCTGATCTCTATTTGATTAATTTCTGCTGATCATTGTTATTTCCTTCTTCTGTTAACATGGGCATTAGTTTGTTCTTTTTCTAGTTTCTTGAGGTGTGCAGTTAGGTTGTTTATTTGAGATCTTTCTTTTTCCTTAATGTAGGCATTTATCACTATAAATTTCTCTCTTAGAACTGCTATTGATGCACTCCATAAGTTTTGGCATGTTGTGTTCCTATTTTTGTTTATTTCAAGATTTTTTTTATTTCTCTTTTGATTTCTTCTTTGACCCATTGGTTGATCAGGAGAGGCCTATTTAATTTCCACATATTCCTGAATTTCCCAGGTTTCCCTTGATATTGATTTCTAGTTTCATACTATTGTGGTTGGAAAAGACACTTGTTATGATTTCAGTTTTCTAAATTTGTTAAGACTTGTTTTGTGACCTATCATATGATCTTTCCTGAAGAATGTTTCCTGTGCACTTGAGATGAATGTGTTTTCTGCTGGGTTTGGATGGAATGTTCTGTATGTCTGCTAGGTCCATTTGGTCTAAAATGTAGTTCAAGACCAATATTTTCTTATTAAATTCTCTGACTGCATGACCTACATTGTTGAAAGTTGGGTATTGAAGTCTTCTACTATTAATATATTGTTGTCTATTTCTCCCTTCAGATCTGTTATTATTTGCTTTTGTATTAGGGGCTCCAATGTTGGGTGCATATATATATATATAGACAGAGAGACAATTGTTATATCCTCTTGATAAATTGACCTCTTTATCACTATATAATGACCTTCTTTGTCTCTTGTTATGGCTTTTGACTTAAAGTCTATTTTGTCTGATATAAGTATAGCCACCCTTGCTCTCTTTTGGTTCCCATTTTTATGGAATACCTTTTTCCTTTCCCTTTACTTTGAGCCTCTATGTGTCCTTAAAGCTGAAGTGAGCCTCTTGTAGGCAGCATATAGTTGGTTCTTGTTTTTTAATCCATTCAGCAACTCTAATTTTTTTTTGGCTTTCGGATTTTTTTATTTTTGCTACTTCAGCGAACTGATATATTTTTTCTTCTTTTTTTTTTTTTTAGTTATTTTATTGAGGTCATATTGGCTTATAACATTGTGTAAATTTCAGGTGTACGTTACTATATATCAGTTTCTGTATAGACTGCATCACATTCACCACCAATAGTCTAGTTTTTATCTGTTGCCATACATATGTGCCACTTTACCCCTTTTGCCCTCCCCCACCCCCTTCTCCTCTGGTAACCACAAACCTGTTCTCCTTATCTATATGTTTGTTTATCTTCCACATATGAGTGAAATCATACAGTGTTTGTCTTTCTCTGTCTGGCTTATTTTGCTTAGCATAATACCCTCGAGGTTCATCCATGTTGTCATAAATGGCATGATTTTGTCTTTTTTTATGGCTGAGAAGTATTCCATTGCATACATGTACCACATCTTCTTTATCCATTTATCCATTAATGGGCACTTGAGCTGCTTCCATGTCTTGGCTATTGTAAATAATGCTGTGCTGAACATAGAGATACATAAATCTATTTTAATTGTTAATTTTCATGTTTTTTGGATAAATACCCAGTAGTGATATAGCTGGATCACATGGTATTTCCATTTTTAATTATTTGAGGAGTCTCCATACTGTTTTCTGTAGTGACTGCACCAATTTGCCTTCCCACTAGCAGTGTATGAGGGTTGCCCTTTCTCCACATCCTCTCCAACATTTGTTATTTCTTGTCTTGTTAATTATAGCCATTCTGATGGATGTAAGGTGGTATCTCATTGTAGTTCTGATTTGCTTTTCTCTAATAATTAGTGATGTTGAACATCTTTGCATGTGCCTGCTGGCCATCTGTATATCTTCTTTGGAAAAATATCTGTTCATATCCTCTGTCTATTTTTTTTATCGGGTTGTTTGTTTTATTGTTGTTGAGTTGTATGAGTTCTTTACATATTTTGGAAATTAACCCCTTGTTGGATACATGATTTGCAAATATTTTCTCCCAGTTGCTGGGTTGTCTATTCATTTTGTTCCTGGTTTCTTTTACATTGCAGAAGCTTTTTAGTCTAACATACTCCCATTTGTTTATTGTTTCTTTTGTTTCCCTTGCCTGAGCAGACATGGTATTCAAGAAGATACTGATAAAACTGATGTCAAAGAGTGTACTACCTATATTTTCATCTAGGATTTTTATGGTTTCAGGTCTTACATTCAAGTCTTTAATCCACTTTAAGTTAATTTTTGTATGTGGTGCAAGATAATGGTCTACTTTCATTCTTTTGCACATGGCTGTCCAGTTTTCCCAACACCATTTATTGAAGAGAATTTCCTTTCTCCATTGTATGTTCTCAGCTCTTTTGTCGAAGATTAGCTGTCCATAGATGTGTGGCTTTATTTCTGGGCTTTCAATTCTGTTCATTGAGCTGTGTGTCTGCTTTTGCACCAGTACCATGCTGTTTTGACTGCTATAGCTTTGTAGAATAGCTTTGTAGTATATTTTGAAGTCAGGGAGTGTGATACCTCCAGTTTTGCTGCTTTTCTCAGGATTGCTTTGGCTATTCAAGGTCTTTTGTTGTTCCACATAAATTTTAGGATTCTTTGTTCTATTTTCGTGAAGAATGTCATTAGGTTTCTGATTGGGATAGCATTGAACTTGTAGATTGCTTTAGGTATTATGGATATTTTAACTATGTTTATTCTTCCAATCCGTGAGCATGGAATATCATTCCATTTCTTTATGTCTTCTTAGATTTCTTTTAGTAAGATCTTATAGTTTTTAGTGTATAGATCTTTCATCTCCTTGTCTTCTTCGGGTTTTTTCAATAAAGTCTTATAATCTTTAGTGTATAGGTCTTTCACCTCCTTGGTTAAATATATTCCTAGATATTTTATTCTTTTTGTTGCAATTGTAAATGGGATTGTATTCTTGATTTCTCTTTCTGCTAGCTTGTTATTAGTGTATAGAAATGCAACTGATTTTTCTATGTTAGTTTTTGTACTCTGCAACTTTGCTGTAGTTGTTGATTATTTCTAATAGTTTTCTGGTGGATTTGTTAGGGTTTTCTTTTTTTGTTTTTTTAAAGGTGTTATTCTTTTTTTTATTTTCTTTTTGAGGAAAATTCACCCTCTGGCTAACATCCATAGCCAAACCTCTTCCCTTTTCTTTTGTTGTTGTTGTTGTTGTTTGAGGAAGGTTAGCCCTGAGCTAACATCTGTGCTGATCTTCCTCTACTTTGCATGTGGGATACCTCCACAGCATGACTGATGAGTGGAGCAAGTCCTCACCTGGGATCCTAACCTGTGAACCTAGGCTGCCAAAGTGGAGTGCACAGAATTCTAACCACTTGGCTACAGCCTAGCCCCAGGGTTTTCTGTATATAGAATCATGTCATCCGCAAATAGTGACAGTTTTACTTCTTACTTTCCAATTTGGATCCCTTTTACTTCTTTTTCTTCTCTAAGTGTTCTGGCTAGGACTTCCAATACTGTGTGAAATAAGCATGATGATAGTGAGCGCCCTTGTCTTGTTCCAGTTCTCAGAGGAATGACTTTCAATTTTTCACCATTGAGTATGATGTTGGCTGTGGGTTTGTCATATATGACCCTTATTATATTGAGGTACTTTCCTTCTATACTCATTTTATTGAGTTTTTATTATAAATAGATGTTGGATCCTGTCAAATGCTTTCACTGCATCTACTGAGATGGTCACATGATTCTTATTCCTCATGTTGTTAATGTGTTGTATCACATTGATTTATTTGCAGACTTTGAACCATCCCTGCATCCCTGGAATAAATCCCACTTGGTTATGGTGTATGACCCTTTAATGTATTGTATTTGATTTGCTAATATTTTGTTGAGGATTTTTGCATGTATGTTCGTCAGCAATATTGGCCTGTAATTTTCCTTTATGGTGTTGTCCTTGTCTGGTTTTGGTATCAGGGTAATGTTGGCCTCATCTAATGAATTAGGAAATATCCTGTCCTCTTCAAATTTCAGAATATTTTGAGAAGGATAGAAATTAAATCTCCTTTGAATATTTGGTAGAATTCACCAGAGAAACAATCTGGTCCTGGACTTTTGCTTTTGGGGAGGTTTTTCGATTACTGTTTCAATCTCTTCACTTGTGATTGGTCTATTCAGATTCTCTATTTCCTCTTGATTCAGTTTGGGGAGGTTGTCTGAATCTAAGAATTTATCCATTTCTTCGTTATCCAATTTGTTGGTATATAGCTTGTAATAGTATTCTATTATAATCCTGTGTATTTCTGTGGTATCCACTTTAATTTCTTCTCTTTCATTTCTAATTTTACTTATTTGAGTCCTCTCTTTTTTTCTTATTGAGTTTGGCTAAGGGTTTGTCAATTTTATTTCTCTTCTCAAAAAACCAGCTCTTAGTTTCGTTGATCCTTTCTATTGTTTTTTTAGTCTCTATTTCATTTATTTCTGCTCTGATTTTTATTATTTCTCTCCTTCTCCTGACTTTGGGCTTGATTTGTTCTTCTTTTTCTAGTTCTTTTAGGTGTAGTTTAAGTTTAGTTATTTGAGATTTTTCTTATTTGTTGAGGTAGGCCTGTATAGCTATAAATTTCCCTCTTAGTACTGCTTTTGCTGCATCCTATAAGAGTTGATAAGCTGTGTTTTCATTCTCATTTGTCTCCTGGTATTTTTTTGATTTCTTCATTGGTCCAATGGTTGTTCAGTAGCATATTGTTTAGTCTCCACACTTTTGTGACTTTCCCACTTTTTTCTTGTAGTTTATTTCATAGCTTCTTGGTCAGAAAAGATGCTTAATATGATTTCAATATTCTTAAATTTATTGAGGCTTGCCTTGTTTCCCAATATATGGTCTATCTTTGAGAATGTTCCATTTGCATTTAAGAAGAATGTGTATTCTGCTTTTTTTGGATGGAATGATATATATATATATCTATTAAGTGCATCTGATCTAGTGTTTCATTCAAGGTCACCATTGCCTTCTTAACTTTCGGTCAATGATCTATCCATTGATATAAATGGGGTTTTGAGGTCCCCTACTATTATTGTGCTGCTGTCAATTTCTCCCTTTAGGTCTGTTATTAGTTGCTTTATATATTTAGGTGTTTCTGTGTTAGGTGCATACATATTAATAAGTGTTATATCTTCTTGGTAGAATGTCCCTTTTATCATTATATAATGCCCAACCTTATCTCTCATTGTATTTCTTATCTTGAAGTCTGCTTTGTCTGATATAAGTATGGCTAAATCTGCTTTATCTTGCTTGCCATTTGCTTGGAGTATCGTCTTCCATCCCTTCACTCTGAGCCTACCCTTGTCTTTAGAGCTGAGCTGTGTTTCCTAGAAGCAGCATATTGTTGGGTTTTGTTATTTTATTCATCCAGCCAATCTGTATCTTTTGAGTGGTGAATTCAATCCATTTACATTTAGAGTGATTATTAATACATGAGGGCTTAATACTGCCATTTTATCTCTTGTTTTCCAGTTCTACATTTTCATTGTTTCTTTTCCCTTGTATTTCTGACTTCCATTTCAGTTTGGTAGTTGTCTCTGTTTTCTCTTTATTTATGATTTGTGACTCTGCTCTGATTTTTTGTTTTGTGGCTAGCATGAGGTTTGTATAAAAGATGTCATAGATGAGATAGTCCATTTTCTGATAGCCCATTATCTCCATTAGCCTATGCAGGTTCCATCCCTTTCCTCTTCCCCTTCTCTGTCTTTGTTATTACAAATTATTCTTTTTTCGTGTTGTGAGTCTGTCATTGTCCTGAAGTGTTTATAGTTACTTTTGATGTTTTCTTTCCCTTTATCCTTTATGTTATAATTTAGTGTTTGCTAACCTATTCTCATATAGAGCTTTAATTTTCTGATTCTGCCTGTCTATTTTTCTCCTTGCTCAGAGATTTGTAAACTTTTGCCTTTTTGTTTCAGGTAGGAGGGCTCCCTTCATTTCTTGTAAGGTAGATCTAGGGGTGATGAATTCCCTCAGCTTTTGTTTATCTGAGAAAGCTTTTATTTCTCCATCATATCTGAAAGATAGTTTAGCTGGATAGAGTATTCTTGGCTGATAGTTTTTCTCTTTCACTACTTTGAATATATTATTCCACTCTCTCCTAGCCTGTAAGATTTCTGCCTAGAAATCTGCTGAAAGCTTGATGGGGGTTCCTTTGCAGATTATTTTCTTCCCTCTTGCTGCTGTTAATATTTTTTGTCATTGACTTTTGCCAGTTTTAGTATTATTTGCCTTGGAGAAGGTCTTTTTGCATTGATGAAATTAGGAGTTCTATTGACTTCATATACTTATATATCTAGGTTCTTCTCCAGGTTTGGGAAGTTCTCAGCTATTATTTCTTTGAACTAGTTCTCTACTCCTTTATCCCCCTCTTCTCCCTCCGGGATACCTATCATCCTTATGTTACTTTTCCTAATTGAATCAGATATTTCTTGAAGAATTTCTTCATTTTTTTTAAATCTTACTTCTCTCTCCTCCACTACCTGAAGCATTTCTAGGATTTTATCTTCAAGTTCACTAATTCTCTCCTCCATAAGTTCGGCTCTATTTTTTATGCTTTCTACATTATTTTTTATCTCATAAATCGTTTTCTTCATATCCAGAATTTCTGTTTGGTTTGTTTTAATAGCTTCAATCTCTTTAGTGAAATATTCCTTCTGTTGATTAATTTTATTCCTGAGCTTGTTGAACTATCTTTCTGAGTTTTCTTGTAACTCATTGAGCTTTTTTATGACAGCTATTTTGAATTCTCTCTCAGTTAGATTGTAAACTTCTGTGACTTCAGATTTGGTGTCTAAGGAGTAGTCATTTTCCTTCTGTCCTTCAGTGTTAATCTATTTCTTGATGGTATTTGGTGAATTAAATCTCTGCTGGGGCATTTGTGGTAGTAATCACCTTTTCTTATTTGGGTACAGCTTTGATTACTTTGGTCCTGGTTACCTGGGTCTTGTGTTCCTCCACTGACTCTCTGCAGGCTCGCATCCTTCTGTCCCATGCACCACCTGGGATGCTGTTCCCAGGTTGTCTTAGGGTGCTGGTTGCATTTCAGCCAGGGGTGCTGGGTTCACAGATGTCACTGCCACTGGTAGGGGTCTGGGGACCCGGGGACTTGTATACATCCCCTGCTGCTGGTGGAGCTGGTGTCAGGGTTGCCCTCAGTGGGGTTCTGAGTCACCAGTTCTGCTGTGGTTCCTGTTGCTTCTAGCCACAAAGTCCACGTGCCACCCTTGGGTTGGGAGGGCAGGGGCTTTTTTTTTCTGTTCCCACCCCATGTGCTCATAGTTGTGCCAGTTGGGCCACTCTGAATTTGTGCAGGCCAGGCCTCAGCCACTTGGTGGTGAACCTTCACATGAGCCAGCTGTCATGCTCATGCCAGTGGAGCCACCACTTGGGTGGGGTGCCTCCTCATGGACTGAGCCACCACCACTCAGCAGGGAGCATTCACACAGATGTGGCCACCACATGATGGTGTGCTCTCCCACAGACCAGGTTACCACTGCTCTACAAACATTCACACATAAGCCAGGCTGCCCCCACCTCTGCTCAGTCACTCTGGCCACTGTGTGAGGATCCATGACTTGGGGTGATTGCTGCAACCAGGGAGGAGGAGGTGGCCATTCCCCTCCTTCCACTGTTTCCCAGGAGTCCAATCCACCCACCTTCAGATGTGTAGTCACATGGATCTCTTGGGCATCCTGTTGTGCTATGAAGGGAATCTTCCATTGGTTAATGGATGTCCATTTAGTTGTAACTTAGCTGGGAGGGAAAAAAGGAACAACTCACCCTGCCATGATGCTGATGTCACTTCTTCAGCCTCTCTATTTTGTGTGTGTGTGTGTGAGGAAGATTGACCCTGAGACAACATCTGTGCCAATCCTCCTCCACTTTATGTAGGATGCCACCACAATGTGGCTTGACAAGTGGTGCTAGGTCCATGCCCGGGATCCAAACCCACAAACCCTGGGTCACTGAAGCAGAGCACATGATCCAAACCACTATGCCACAGGGCTGGCCCCACAGCCACTCTATTTTTTGATTGCAGAATTTAATCCATTTACATGTAAAGTAATTAAAGTCATGCACAATATAACGACATTCAGTCAATGACAGACCACAATACAATAATTATAAGATTGTAACATATAGCCTAAGTGTGTAGTGGGTTATCTATCTAAGTTTGTTAAATACACTCTATAATATTTGCACAATGACAAAATTTCCTAACATCACATTTCTCAGGAAGTACCCCTGTTGTTAAGCGATGCATGACTGTATTGATAGGTAAGGACTTACTAATGCCATCCTATTTTTTTCTTGCTTTTTTTATAGTTCCCTTGTTTCTTTCTTCCTCTCTTGCAATCTTCCTTTGTAACTTATGAATTTTGATAACAGTATGCCTTAATTTCCTTTTCTTTATCTTTTGTGTATCTACTGTAGGTTTTTGCTTTTTGTTTACCACAAAGCCTACATAAAATACCTTATAGTTATAACAGTCTATTTTACACTGATAATTTAATTTTGATAGCATACAAAAACTCTACTCTTTTACTCCCTCCTTTATTTTATGTTTTTGATGTCACAATTTACCTCTTTTTATGTTGTATATCCATTAACAAATTACTATAGCTATAGTTATTTTTAATACTTTCATCCTTTAACCTTTATACTAAAGCTAAGTGGTTAACACACTACCATATCACAGTATTTAGAGTATTTTGAATTTGATTATATACTTATATTTACCAGTGTATAGTATATTTTCATATTTTTTTGTGTGTTACTAGCTAGCATCCTTTCATTTTGCTTAAAGAACTCCTTTCAGTATTTCTTGTAAGGTGGGTCTAGTGGTGACAAATTCCCTCAAGTACTGTTAGATTGGGAAAGTCTTTATCTCACCTTCATTTCTGAAGGACAACTTTGTTGAGGTAAAATATCCTTGGTTGGCAGTATTTTTCTTCCAGCACATTGAATATACCATCCCACTCTCTTGGTCTGCAAGGTTTCTTCTAAATAATCTGCCAATAGTCTTATGGGGATATCCTTTTATGTGAAGAATTACCTTTCTCTTGCTGCTTTTAAAATCCTCTTTGTCCTTGATTTTAGATAGTTTTGTTAAAATGTGTCTTGGAGAAGATTGTTTTGAGTTGAATTTTGGGGGTGACCTATTAGCTTCATGAACTTGGACATCCATGTCTCTCCCCAGATTTGGGAAGTTCTCAGCGATTATTTCTTTAAATAAGTTCTTTTCCCCTTTCTCCCTCTCTTCTCTTTCTGGGACTCCAATAATGTGTAGATTGTATCTGTTAATGGTATCCCATAGTTCATGGAGGCTTCTTTCACTCTTTTGTATATTTTTTTCTTTTTTCCCCTCTGACTGGATCATTTCAAAGGTTCTGTCTTCTGCTTCACAGATTGTTCTGCTTGATCCAGGCCATTGTTGATGCTCTACGTTGCTTTTTTTTTTTTTTTTTTTTTTCCATTTCATTTATTGCAGTCTTCAGCTCCAGAATTTCTTTTTGGTTCCTTTTTTTGATTTCTCTCTCTCTGTAAACATCTCATTTTGTTCAGGTATTGTTTTCATGATTTTGTTAAATTGTCTTTCCATGTTTTCTTGTAGCTCACTGAGCTTCCTTAAAAACAGATATTTTGAATTCTTTACTGAGAAAATCACAGATCTCCATTTCTTTGGGGCTGCGTACTGTAAAATTATTGTGTTCTTTTAGTAGTGTTATGTTTCCTTGATTTTCCAGGTTCCTTGAAGTCTTACATTGCTATCTTCACATTTGAAGAAGTAGTTACCTCCTACAGTCTTCACTGACTGGCTTTGAGAGAGAAATATTTTCTGTCAGCCCTACTGAGGATTCTGAGGCTTTCTCAGACATTTCCTATTTATATTCCTGCTCCACACTGCTTGTTCTCCCTTATGGCAGAATTCATAACCTTCTCTCAATCCTGCAAAGCAAGGGTGAGTGCTTATAGCCTCTCTTTTGCTTTCCGAGGGCAGTGCTGAACACTCAGTGTGGTTTCTCCCAGGCCTGCAGTGTTGGCAAGATTTCTGCACATGCTCACTAGCCATCTGCAAAGCCTCACTCTCACCACTGTTGGAAACATGCACCAGGAGCCAGCCACGGGGTGGGGAGGTGGACGAGGCATGCAGAGTTCTGGGGGTACCTGGGGGCCAGTTGGAGGATCTGCAGGTGATGCTTCCCCAGCAGCTTGTGAGAAGCCTTCCTAATGGAGTCTGCAAGGCAGTTAGTAGAATATGTGTCCCTTTGATGGCCTCCAAAGTACTATCTACTGATCCCTTAGCTGCTCCCCACTTTCCATTTGTGTAGCTCACAACTCAGTACTCTGGATGGAGTGAGAAAGAAGTGAGTCTCTGACAGCAACCAGCGCAGCTGTGGAAGCCAGGCAATCACTCTCAAGCTCTCACTTTCTCCCACAGGTAAAATCACAGGCCAGAAAGGTCTCTTTTGGCACTGAGCTGTACCATGTTGGGGGAGGGGTGATATGGGTAAAATGAAACTGTTCCTCTTACCCTCTTTAATGTATCCACTCTCAGATTTTTTGCTCTGATGATGTGCTGGAACTTCTCCTCTCAACTCCTGGACTTCCACAAAGGCTCTCTCATCTTTCAGTGATTGTCTAAATTGGTGTTCTTTGGGTGGAAGACAGTAGAAAACTCTAACTCTTCCATGATGATAATATCACTCCTCAAGGTCATGGTTCCTTCATCCTCATCCAGCACCTCAGCCGAGATTCTGCATTTGGTAGGGAGATCCAAACCTTTATTTCTGAGGGTCCTCAGCACTGATAGGTCTTATCTTTATTATCTTATTGTAGTCTTTTACCAACCTTTAACTGTGGGTGAAGTACTGAGAGGTGCCTCAAAGAAACTTCTGGCTCCAGACATACTCCTTCTTTCCGCATTGATAACAATGTCCCTATTTCCCTCTTGACAATCAGGATCAATTACTTCAGCCAGTTCAGTAAGCCCCTTCTTTGCCTATGAGTTTCCTACTGCTGCAGTAACAAATTACCACAAATTTAGTGGCTTAAATTAACAAATTTATTATCTTAACCTTCTGGAGGTCAGGAATCTCAAATGGATCTTACGGCGCTAAATCCAAGGTGTCAGCAGAGCTAGTTCCTTCTGCAGACCCTAGCGAAGAGTCTATTTCCTTACCTTTTCCTTCTAGAGGCTGCCTGCATTCCTTGGCTCATGGCTCCCCAGCCAGTAATCATATCATTCTGACCTCTGCTTCCATTGTCACATCTCCTTCTCTGGATCTCCTGCATCCCTCTGATCATTTGTAAGAACCCTTGTGATTACATTGGACCCATCCAGATAATCCAAGATATTCTCCCCATCTCAAAATCTTTAATTTAGTCACATCTGCAAAGTCCCTTTTACCATGTAAGGTGACATATTCACAGGTTCTTGGAATTAGAATGTGGACATCTTGGGGGTCATTGTTCTGTCTACCACATTGCCTTTTGTTCAAAGGCATGAAAAGTTCAAAATGACAGGTGGTGGTCTCAACTTCCAGTTCAATGGAACCATAATTGTGTATCCTTGTAGAAGTATTCTTTCCTTGAGAATTAAAACCTCTAAATCAAAGACTCCAAAGTTGCAGGAACAAAAAGCACAAATTTTGTGTGTGGACTACAGATAACAATGAAAAAAGCCACACCCATTTCCACCTCTTTGTTCCTGGACCTGTTTTTTCTACTATTGGAGAAATCACCATGAATTGGTCGCTGATTCTGACCATATATCACATCTTATAGGACAGAACCCTAACCCCTAAGGCGTTGCCACTCAGCTGATGCCATAACTGAGTCTTCAACAAACCATTGCATAATTCTATCAGGCCAGTTACTGCTGAGTGATGAAATAATACATGATAAGACAAGTGAATACTATGGGTATGAACATGTTGCCTGGCTTTTTTTGGTGTGTAATGAGTTCCTAGTACAGAAGCAGAATTAGGTAGGATGTCATCATGGTAAATAAGGAATTCAGTAAATCCAAGAATGATGGTAAAAGCAGAAGCATTGTGCACAGAAAAACAAATTCACATCCAGAATAACTGTCTATTCTAGTGAGAAAAATAATCACATCCTTATCCATGATGGAAGATATCTAATGTAATTAGCTAACAAGTGGCTAGTTGGTCTCCAAGGATACACTGTAATATCAGGAATGAGGCTTTGGACTCTGCAACTGTCAGGTTTGGTATTCACCAAAAGTGCACCCAGGTAATGCTTGATGAGGGAAAGTCCAATTGCCAAGCCCGTTTATAACCTCTGTTCTTGAAACCGTGCCCACTTTGTTCATAAGTCCATTGAGTAAGCACTGAAGTAGCTTGGGAAAGCAGTTGAGTGGCAGCCACAAATCATGTCATCTCGTCAAGATGATTTTTGAGCACCACTTCTATGACAGATGACCTTTTGTGAGCCTTCACGGGACACAAATATCGCTACACTTTGTGCGCTTACAAAAGGTTTATCTAATGCCTCTTCTCCAGCTCTTTGTTGTCAATCCTTACATCTTGTTCTTTCTAAGTCCCTAAACATTCAGCCAAACCATTAGCTACTAACCAGAAATCAGTATAGATCCATAACTTCTGACCTTCTCTTCTTCCAGGAAAAGTGGACAATTAAATGCACTGCTCAAAGTTCTGTCCACTGAAAAGATGTTTCTTCCTCACTGCCTTTCAGGACCACCCTTGAAGGATTATATAATACTGTGGTCATCCACTTTGAGATGTTGCCAATAACATATTATCAGAACCATCTGTAAATCGGACCTAAATTTTTTTTCTCAGTCAATTGGTCATAGGAAGCTTCCTGTGAAGCCTAAGTGTGGGTTAAAAGAGAGGTGGCCAATGTAACAAGATTAAATGTCATTGAAGATGCTAAAATACAGAGTGGGAAATGTGTTTCAGCAAGTAATAGACAAAACTTTGAAAGCTCATTGTATACCAGGAACTATTCCCTGCGATCGTACGTAATAATGCATCTAATCTTCACAACAATCCTATAAGAAAGAGTTATTAATGTCCCTATTCTACAATGAGGAAAACCAAGTTAAATGATTTATCCAAGGTCACCCAGCTATCAGATGTGATACTGTGAAGCCAGGCAGTCTGACTCCTGTGTCTATGCTCTTAACCACCACTCCATACCCATAGCCCTTAGCAATCTTGGGTAGGTGGAGTGGGAAGCAGAAAGTAATAACGGAGATGGTGGCAAAGTTGTTGGTTGCTAGTAAATCCTTTGGCAGCATCTGCTTTTGGTCCAGGGTTGGCAGTACCGAGTGGTTTGCATTTCCTGTAGTTGATGCTTTTTCTTCCTCTCACTGGACCATCTGTGTATGACATTTTCTTCTTCTGCTGGATTATTTTTTCAAACAAAGAGATTGAAATCATTTGGTTCTCATTTAAAACAAAAATTGGAGCCTTGAACTGGCAGATTAAACAAAGAAGGAGTGAAAGGCAGAGGATGATGACGTCCAAATGAGTTCACATCCCTTTAAATGTTGGAGCCTCACTGACTTGCGCTTGCCTATAACATGGTCCAAACAACTTAGAATAACTTTAGATTTGAGAACCATTAGAGAGTAAGAGAAAAACTAACAACCCAATTAAAAAATGGGCAAAAGATCTGAACAGACATTTCTCCAAAGAAGATATACAGAAGGCCAAGAGGCACATGAAAACATATTCAACATCATTAACTATCAGGGAAATGCAAATCAAAACTACAGTGAAGTATCACCTCACTCAGGTCAGAATGGCTATAATTAACAAGACAGGAAACAACAAGTGTTGGAGAGGATATGGAGAGAAGGGAACCCTCATACACTGCTGGTGGGAGTGTAAACTGATGCAGCCACTATGGAAAACAGTATGGAGTATCCTCAGAAAATTAAGGATAGATCTACCATATGATCCAGCTATTCCACTGCTGGGTATTTTTCCAAAGAACATGAAAACACGAATGCATAAAGATACATGCACCCCTCTGTTCATCGCAACATTATTCACAATAGCCAAGACTTGGAAGCAACCTAGGTGCCCATCAAGGGACGAATGGATAAAGGAGATGTGGTATATATACACAATGGATTACTACTCAGCCATAAGAAATGATGAAATCCAGCCATCTGTGACAACATGGATGGTCCTTGAGTGTGTTATGCTAAGTGAAATAAGTCAGAGGGAGAAAGTCAAATATCATATGATCTCACTTATAAGTAGAAGATAAAAACAACGACAAACAACCACAGAGAAACAGAGATTGGCGTGGTGGTTACCAGAGGGGAAGCAGGGAGGGAAGGGGTGGAAAGGGGTGATTAGGCACACGTGTGTGGTGATGGATTGTAATTAGTCTTTGGGTGGTGAACATGAGGTAATCTACACAGAAAATGAAATATATAACGATGTACATCTGAAATTTATATAATGTCATAAACCAATATTACTGCAATAAAAAAATAATTTTAAAAAAAAGACAGAGAACTTCAAACCTATAATAGTGGTAGTAGTTAGTAGTTTTTGCTACATTGTTCAGCTGCCAGATGTTGTTAGTGGAGTCAGCACACGAATTTTTTGAACTGATGAAGCCTCTGTAGTCAAACTTTGAGGAAAAGTGATTTAAGCTCTGTCATTTTTGGAAATTTTAAAAATTATTTGAAAATTTTATCAAATTAGATAGATATTAACTCAACTTGAGACAGTTTCTTCCTTTGTGACATTTGAGATTAAGCCATTCAGCAGGGATCAGGGGACAAGAGTTTCCAGACTGCTAGAAACTTTAACTGGAGTAGAACTTAGAGGAGAACAAGGGGGCAGCCCTTCCTCGAGACCAGGGACCCACTGCCTTGGAGGGTAGAATAAATGTGTGCTTTGCTAGGAATCCTAGGAAAAGCTGTTTAAGTCTGAGATCATGGGTGGTTTTTTCCCCCTGATTCAACTATTTTCTTTTCTTTTCTTTGAAAAATAAGGCTGCCATGTAACGTCTAGTGTGGCCAAAGTTTTGTAATTCTCATCTGTTTGAACAAGTGAGGGTGGATTTTTCCATATGAACGCCCAAGAACATTGAAAGATGGTAAGTACAGAACCAAGATGTTTCCAGGATCCCAAGAGAACTCCAGCCTTTTGATTCAGAAGCAGTGTCTGCAGAGGCTGTGTATTTCTGGAGAAAAGAAATGAGTAAATTGAGGGGCTGGCCTGGTGGCACAGTGGTTAAGTTCACGCGCTCCACTTCATCGGCCGGGGGTTCATAGGCCAGATCCCGGTACGGACCTACCATCGCTTATCAAGCCATCCTGTGGCAGGTGTCCTACATATAAAGTGGAGGACGATGAGCACAGATGTTAGCTCAGAGACAGTCTTCCTCAACAAAAAGAGGAGGATTGGTGGTGGATGTTAGCTCAGGGCTAATCTTCCTCTAAAAAAAAGAAATGAGTAAATTGAATAAAACCCAGTTGTACAGTTTCCACTAGAGGAAATTTTGATCTAGATTAATTTGCCTGTCTCTAGAATATGCTTAAATTTAACAGCCAGAAATTGTCTCAGTTGCAATGGATTCCCATTTTAGCTCATGTAGAAAAGAGCTTACATTAATACTTCATAGGACCAAATCCTAAAATGATGATCTTCTACTTAGAAAAGGATTTTTCAGATGAAACATTGAATTGCTTTGAATTATAAATCCCTTAGTTAATAGTAAAAACTACAATGACAAGAGGAAAGAAAAACTTAAAAATACATGTGAATGTGTTATTATGAATAAAAATTAAACATTCTTATTCTCTGATAAAAAACAATTTATCTCTTTTACAAGATTTTTGATGAGAATAAAGGAAATATTACTTTGGTAATATGCCCTCAGGGTCCCTGCTGTGTTATAAGAAAAAATACAAAAGAAATACAAATGGACAATAAGCTAAATGATTAGTAATCATGAAAAGGCTGAAGAGAAAATAAAAATAAACGCAAAAGATTTGGGGTCTAATTCTCTTTCAAGTGTACTGTTACAAATGGAAAGATATTTAAAAACCTTCTTTTCCTAAGATCTTAAAGCCAAAAAACAGAAGTCATGATGGTAAAAACAAGTATGAGAATTAAATTTTAATCCAAGTTCACTTGGATCAAAGAAAATTGATTAGTGAATTTTGGACACACAAGATTTCTATATATGTTCTCTCTGATTTTTCCCATAACACAAAATAAAAATCAAATGTGGCATTATAGCTTATGCAAGACTTTGAATTTGTCTTTCTAAAAGGCTAGATTAAATGAAACCTCCTAAATTACTTACACTTGCCTTAGAGATAAAGTAAGTTATTACCTTTGCCATTATTAACAGTACATAAATGTGTATATTTGTGCATATGGGTGTTTAAAATTTTTTTAATTAATATTTAATTTTAATAATTTAAATAATAGTATCTTTATAAAATTATCTTCTTAATCTTAGTCATTACTACAAATTATGTAGACTACAAAATTACCCTGCATGCACAATCTGAGTAAAATTTTAAGATGCCACAATTCTCTAATGAATTCAGATTATCAACAGTAATTGTATTGTTCATTGATGTTAGCTTCAATACAATTTCTAAACTCCCAGAATGGCTTTAGAACTTTAGAATAATACAATACAGTAATAATCAGTTACTAGACTATATTGACCTGAGGATTTCTAAAAACATTAACGTCAACATTTATTCATATTTTTTTCTGGTAATATTCACAATTTTTTTTTAAAGAGGTCCAGTGTTGGACTCCTCACTTGTTTTTTTAAACATTTCTCACTTTTTTTCATGTTTTATTTTTCTTCTTCTTCTCCCTAAAGCCCCCCAGTACATAGTTGTATATTTTAGTTGTAGGTCCTTCTGGTTGTGCCATGTGGGACACCGCCTCAGTGTGGCCTGATGAGCGGTGCCATGTCTGCAGCCAGGATCTGAACCAGTGAAACCCTGGGCCACGGAAGTGGAGCATGTGAATTTAACCATTTATACAAGGGCCGACCCCTTGCAATTTTTTTAAAAAGAAAAACTCTTAGCAAATGAGAAAAACAGCTTTTGTAAACTGACAAACTGTTTTTACCAAAAATTATAGCAAAAGTCATTCTTATTGGTGAAAAATTAGAAGCATTGCACATACAAGCAAAAACAAGCTCTTTTAATCAATATTGCATTGGAGGTTCTAGATAATACAGTATAATAAGAAAAAGATACAGCAGTTACAAGTATTGGAGAGGAAGGAATAAAACAGTCATTGATTTTCTATGATATGATTGACTATGATTATAGAAAATCAGAAAGAATCTATTGTCAATTAAACTTACTGAATTTGTAAAAGAATTAGGCAATTGGATATAAGATCATTATACAAAAAAATCAAATGCATTTTCATATACCAGAAATAAACAATTTTAACATATAACTTAATAAAGATATAATTTACAATAGCAAGCAAGTACATAAAAACAAATCTAACAATTATAAAACTTTACATTAAAACAATAACAAAAGGGGCTGGCCCCGTGGCCAAGTGGTTAAGTTCGCGCTATGTGCTTCAGTGGCCCAGGGTTTCACCAGTTCAAATCCCAGGTGCGGACATGGCACCGCACGTCAAGCCATGCTGAGGCAGTATCCCACATGCCACAACTAGAAGGACCCACAATTAAAAATACACAACTATGAACCAGGGGGGTGTGGGAGAAAAAGGAAACATAAAATCTTAAAAAAAAATCTATATAAATGGAAAGCTATTTATACAAGTTTTGTGGAAGAGAAGAATCATTGTCAAGATGTCAGCTCTCCCCAAATTGATCTAGAGGTTAAATGTAATCCCAATTAATGTCTCAATAGGCTTTTTCATGGAACTTTATCAACTCTTTAAATAGAGAGATAGAGATGGATACAGACATGAAAGAGCAAAGGCTCAAGAATTTTTTTTTAAACTTAAAATGAATAAACTGGGGGAAAGGACTTTCTCTGAAAGAGACAAATGGGCTTACGACGAAGTTAGATCATTAAGGCAGAGTGGTATTGGTACAAAGATAGACAAAGATACATGAAACCAAATAGAAAGCCAGAAACAGATCCACATATATATGGTGGCATTATAATCACTAGAAAAAAGGAGAAGTCATTCAATGCTTGGTGCTAGAGTAATTAATTATCCATATGGAAAAAAATTTAACTGGGTCCTCACCCCACACTGTATATAAAAATAAATTTCAGATGGATTAAAGTTTTAAATATAAAAGTCAAAGCATTAAAACTTACAGAATAACATGTATGATATTTCTATGATCCTGAGGTAGGCAAGGACTTTTTTGTCTTCACACAAAAAAGCAATACTCATTTTTTTTAAAAGAGTGAGAAATTCAACTACATTAAAATTAAGACTTCTGTTAATGAAAAAATATCAGAAAGTGAAAAGACAAGTCACAAATTGGGAGAAGTTATTTGTAACACGTATTGATTAGTCTCCTAAATATATAAAGATCTTCTAAAAAGTCAGTAATAAAAAGACAACCCAATGGAAAAATGTGCAATAGACATAAATTAGGCAACCCACAGAAGGGGATATATGAATGGCCAATAAATGTGGAAGAATGCTCAATCTCTTTATTAATCAGAGAAAGGCAAACTAAAATCACAATGAAATACCATTTTAAAGTCACTAGAATGTAAAAATTAATAAGTCTAACAATAGCAAATTAGAGAACAAGGTGGAATCCAACAAGACTAAGTATGGAAGTGATCAATGTATCAATGGAATCCAACAATATTGGGTATGGGATTGATCGAGTATAGATCAATGGAAATTCTTATACACTGATGGTGGGAGAGGAAATCGGCACACTTACTTTTGAAACAATTCAGCATTACCTTATGAATTCAAAATTCTAAATTCTACTCCTTGGTATATACCCAAACAATTGGTATAAACCCTACACCCAATAATTCTCCTCCTTGGTATATACCCAAAAATCTCTTGCACATGTGCACTAGGGGACAGCAACAAGAATATTTATAGCAACGATTTGTTCATCACAGCTGAAAGTAGAAACAACCTAAATGTTAATCAACAAAAGAATGAACAAATAATTTGTGGTATATTTTTGAACTGCAGCTGTACACTGAAATATGAATGAATCTTTGAAATATAATGTTAAATGAACAAAAGCAAATCCCAGAAAACTACAACAGAATGATACCATTTTTAGAAAACTCAAAAAGAAACACGCTATTGTTTAGGGAAGCATACATGTGTGATAAAAGTATTTTGTAAAAAGCAGGATAGTGGTTACCTCTCAGGAAAAGGCAGGGAGATAAAATAGAGGGGAAGCACGAGTTTCAGTGTTATTGATAACATTCTTGTTGTGAAGTTGTGAAGTTAATTTCATGATTGTGCTTCATAAATTACATGTTAATTGTATTCTTTGTATCAAATAATAAATATTTTTACGTAATAAATATTTTCCAACAATGAATAAAAATGGTTGCTCCACTACAATTTAGTAACTGATAGGATGTGGAAGTGAGGCAGAGTTGGGAACTAAAGTTTCCAGTCTGGGAAATTGAAAGGGGATGATGGCTTTAGTAATAACAACTAATTGCATTAGTCAGGAAAAGCTAAATGTTGAAAGAAACATCACATTAGACCCACTATAAGAAGGACTTCCATCATACCCTTTCAATTGGGAAACTATGGGGATGCTTAAAAGACCATAGTGTTCCTAAGAGTGAGAGGCAAGGAGCTGTGAAAGTATTGTAAATGGCTGACGTCAGCCACTACAGTGGAAAATCATGATCCCTTGCCCAGGTTCAAGAGCTGAGTCAGTTACTGATTGAAAGGGAGGCTAAGTCCCTTTGAAAAGGAACCCTGCAATGGTACCACAAGTATATTCAATAAATGTTTTCCAAATCCTCTTTAAAGGGACCTATGGCTGCCGGGAGCCATCAGCCTACAAGTTAAGCCTCTGCCTTGTGACACGGTCTGGGAGAGAGATGAGGGGACGCACGGCGACCCTCAAGGGATTCTACCAGGCTGCCCCTTCAACGAGTCTCCCTGGTACTTCTGACTTTTCTGCTTCTGCTCACTCTGTTCTACACCTGGGGTTATTTCAGGGGAAGTCAGCCCGGCCCTGGGAATGGGAATGTGATACAATGCGATATTCTAGGGAAAGTTCTGGGGAAAAACATCTTCTAGGGAAAGAACATTCTGACCTGTCCTTTGGTCGGGTAAAGCGATGGGAGTGGAGAGGAAACAAAGAAATCTGTAGTCCCCACAGATCTCTCTGGGAGGACGGTGGTTGCCACGGCCCATTGAGTCAGGAGGCCGCTGGGGGTAGCCTCCTTGAAGTAAAGAATTATAGAAGTTTGACTCCCCCCGGGCCTACACACAATCAATTGCTCTTAGGACTATTGTCTACCTTGCAATCAATTACTCTTAGGACTACTGTCTACCTTGCAAAAACCCGCTTACGCGAGCCAAAAATATGTACTGGGACTGTTTCATGAAATCATCCTTGCATACCCTGAGCCCTATATAAATCATACATACACAAAATAAAGTTAGACTTGGACACCAAACTCCTTGTCTCACTGCCTCCTCCCTCGCTGACGCCGTCCATCCCTCAGGAGACCCTGTTCATGCTGTTCAATTGGGAAACTATGGGGATGTTTAAAAGACCATAGTGTTCCTAAGAGTGAGAGGCAAGGAGCTGTGAAAGTATTGTAAATGGCTGACGTCAGCCACTACAGTGGAAAATCATGATCCCTTGCCCAGGTTCAAGAGCTGAGTCAGTTACTGATTGAAAGGGAGGCTTAACTTGTAGGCTGATGGCTCCCGGCAGCCATAGGTCCCTTTAAAGAGGATTTGGAAAACATTTATTGAATATACTTGTGGTACCATTGCAGGGTTCCTTTTCAAAGGGACTTAGCCTCCCTTTCAATCACATGGCCAGATACCAGAGGAACCATGTACTAGGGAAAAGAGAATACTCAGATTTTCAAGGGACCTAAAGTGCCGTTATGACCTTGCTTAATATACTGGAGAGTGAATGGAAGCAGCGAAGAGGATTTAAAGGAGAGAGTGTTAATCAATGCAAGGCCACTAAGTACAGCCATACAGATTGTGCACTGCACAACCCTGGGGAGCATCATTCACATGGACTACATTAATGGCACTCCCCCTAGAATTGTGCAGTGCACCATTTGCACAACCAGATGTGGCAGACCTGCCTCAGGATCAAATCCCACAGTTAAGTCAAGTAACATCAAAAATAAATTGTCCATTGGCTTGGCAACATGTGGAAGTCCTTGGTGACCTCAGCAAAGCGGTTTCAGTGGAGTGGAGAGGACAGGAAACAGTACAGTGGGAGAAGTGAATGGAATGAACTTGAACAGAGGCAGCAAGCATGGCCCACTCCCTGAAGAGGCTTGGCTGTGAGGAAGGAGGGAGACAGTGGCAAGAGTGGGAGTGGCGGGGTTCATGGCTGAGAAAGGGTTATTTCATTTGGTTGATTGGTCAGGGGATTAGTTAGATTTTTGTTTGCTTTAAGATGGGAAATAGTTGAGTATGTTTATTTAATGAAGGGAAAGAGCCAGTAGGGAGGGAGAAATTAAAGATAAAGGCTAGATAAGCAATGTCCTGAGAAGACAGAAAGTTGAGAACCAGAATAAGGGATTATCCTTGAAGAGGAAGAAGGTAATTGCTCCCCTGAGACACAGGGAAGGAGGAAGGACCCAGTAGATGCAAGTGGAGATAAATGTATTGGGGGCAGGTGAGAAGGTTTATACCGTTCTTTCCTGATGACTTTGATTCTCAGTAAGCTCAGAGGCAGGATCATCTGAAGACAGGGAGTTGGCAAGTAGAGAGACCCGTCAAGTAGGGCCTCTAAATACAAAGAGGAACTTAAAAGCTCCTGGACAGAAAGAAAACCTAAAACCTGGTTTAAGGTTTTAAAGAAAGTATCTAAAGAACAGATAACGACCACTAGAAAGGGAGATGGTAGTCAGAAACATAGAGTACACCTCACCAAAGAAGATATACAGATGGCAAATAAGCACATGAAAAGGTGCTACACATGTCATCCAGGAAATGTAAATTAAAATGAGATACCACTACACACCTATTAGAATAGCCAAACTCCAAGACACTGACAACACCAAATGCTGCCGAGGACGTGGAGCAAAAGGAACTCATTCACCACTGGTGGGAACGCAAAATGGTACGGCCACTGTGGAAGAGGTTGGAAGTTCCTTACAAAACGAAATCTACTCTTACCACACCATCCAGCAACAGTATTCCTTGGTATTTACCCAAAGGAGTTGAAAATTTTTGTCTACACAAAACCCTGCACAAGAATGTTTATAGCAGCTTCATTCATAATTGCCAAAACTTGGAAGAAACCAACGTGTCCTTCAGTAGGTGAATGGATACATAAACTGTGGTTCATCCAGACAATCGACAACTATTCAGTCTAAAAAGAAACGAGGCAGCAGGCCATGAAAAGACATGGAGGAACCTTAATGCATATTACTAAGTGAAAGAAGCCAATCTGAAAAGGCTACGTACTGTTTGATCCCAACTATGTGACATTCTGGAAAAGGCAAAACTATGGAGACAAGTAAAAGATCAGCAGTTGGGCAGGGGAGTAGGGTGATAAATAGACAGAACACAGAGTATTTTCAGGGCAGCGAAACTACTCTGCATATTATAATGATGGATATAGTTGTCATACATTGTCTAAACCTATAGAATGTCTAAGACCAAGAGCGAACCCTAAAGTAAACTACGAACTTTGAGTGATTGATGTGTCAGTGCAGGTTCATCCACGGTTAAAAAGGTACCATTCTGGTGGGTGATGTTGATAAGGGAGGAGGCTACGCATGTGTCGGGGCATGGAGTATATGGGAAACGTCCCCCTCAATTTTGTTGTAAACCTAAAACTGCTCTAAAATTCTTAAATTTAATTTAAAAATTAAAAATAATTTTTAAAATAAAAAAAAAGAAAGAAAATACAGAAGAGCCTCAAGGAGGCAATGCCATGCAAGCACTGGCTACAGAAGTGGGTGCCCTGGCATGCTTGTCTGGTTGGCTTGACAGCGTTGTGGAGATGGCCCACCAGCAAGCAGAGAACGGGGTCATTAAGATGTCCTAGCGAACTAATTTCCCTCACTCACCAAGCAGCCTTTAATCATTTCACCTCCTATCAGTTTACCTATAGAGGGAGAATCCTCTGGTCATATTGAAGCAAGCACTCAGACCATCTGCCAGCTACATTTCTTCCTGGAAATGGAAAAACTTGAATTAAAAGTTAAATTGTTTCTCTAAAGTTGCAGACGTGCAACTCAGATTTTTTTTCTTTACAAGGTCTCTCTTTACATATTTGTATCATACAGGAACAAACAGTGGCTTCAGTGGGTCCTGTATGCCTGGTAATCTGTACATTTTGCAGCCTTACACCCTCTTCATTTACATTCCCTCTTTAGGCAAATATATCCAGTCCTGTGGCCTTAAATACTGTCTGTATGAATAAGAGTCTCAAATTTATATATCTAGCCCTGACTTCTCCCCTGAGACTTACAAATCCAATTTATCTACTTGATATCTATACTTGAGGAGATCTCTACCTACAATCTAATGTGTTCACTATAGAACTTTGTATTTTTCTTCCCAAACCTGCTCCCTCCCCTTTCCCCTTACTCAGTTGATTCCTGCAGTTGCTGAGACCAGAAGTCATCCTTCATTTCTTTCCCTCCACTCTCTACATCCAATCTGGCAGCAAGTTCTACTGGTTGTACCTACAAAATATATACTGAATTTGTCCAACTTCTTCCATCTCCATGCTACCCTCCATCCTCTCCACTCCATCTCCACCCTAGACTAAGCCACGAGCATCTCACCTGGCTTACTGCAGGGGTTTCCTAACTGGTCCACCTGCTTCAGCTCCGACCCATCCCAGCCCCCCATACCCCTAGAACCCATTCTTTACTCTGCAGCCGGAGTGATCTTTTAAAATCAAATCACATCACACCACTTTTCTGCTTAAAACTCCCCAGTGACTTCCTGTGGAACTTAGAATAAAATTCAAACTCTGCACCATAATCAGAAAAGATCCTCCTAGCCATGGCTCCTGACTACTTCTCCACGCCCTCTCCTGCTATTCTGCCTCTCCTTCACGCCAGACCTCTTTCAACCTCAGATCAGAGCCTTCGCATTTGCCCCTGGGACCTGAACTGCGCTTCCCACTACAACTCCCCGTGGCGGGCTCCTCCCAGTCACTTAGATCACCTCTTAAGGTCTTTCCTGACCACCCTATCTAACGTTGCCCTGACAAACCCTCCCCTTTACTCTCTAGTGCAGCATACAATTTTGATTTCTTCATAGCACATATAACTCAAATTTTCCCCTTTACTTGTTTATTCTGTCTCTCCTTCAGACCTAGCGTATAAGCCATCAGAGCAGGGACATTTGCCTCGTGAACTATATGCCTGGTGCCCAAACAGCACCTGGCATGACAGGCTTAGTAAATATTGGTTGGATTTTACTCGGGTTCAAAAGAGGTATCCGGCACTGACCACGCGAAAAAAGCATCTTCTTGGACACTTTCATGCCACCAAAAGCAGGCAAAGTAGATACGCCTGGAGACCTTGCTTAAGAAGTTATCCCAACTCCCAAGCATTTTACTCAGACTTTTTCCTTCTTGTATCTACACGCTGTAGAAACGGCGGCCTCAGCCTGCCCAGCCCACTCTCCGGCCTGTGCCTTTGCACTGCCCCCCCTTCAGAGCCCAGGACACCACCTACCCCATGATCACCCAGGTGGTAGCCACCACTGCCTCCTGTCCCCCTCCCCCATGGTGTTTTATTTTTTCTATGAAAGTATTACACATGCACCAAAAATATTTGGAAATTACAGAGAAGTATGATAAAGCAGGGGAAAAATCACTCAATCTTCGCACTTTTAGCATATTGGGGTATATTATTCTTTTCAATGCATTTTTGCTTGATAACCTATAAATAGTTTGCTAACCTTTTTTTTCTCATTATGCTGCTAGCATTTATTGTCACTAGAAACTTCCAGAAATAAACAGCTACATAATATTTCACTGTCTGGATAATTTACTGAACCAGTTCTCTTTTAGATTTGTTTTTATTCTAATGTGGCCATAGACATTTATCTCCAAATATAAATATTTATTTACATTTTTTAATTTTTCCCCAGAATAGATACCCAGCTTGCTATGGCTCTTGATACAGTTCCTGATAAAACCAGGTAGAGCCAGATGAAAACTTTAGAAGCCCTAAGCATTGGAAAAACCATCAAATCCTCCCATGTCATTAGTAATAAAAACAGTAGTAAACAATTATATAGCACCCTACACTGTCCTTTATAGTAGTAACACAAGTGTAATAAATGCACGATTGTTAAACATCTGTCTTTCCTGCTAAACTATAAGCTCCATGAACGCACAAACCTGTTTGTCTTATTCACAGTATCTAGCATATATTAGGTGCTCAAGAATTACCGGACAGATGATGGCGAGTCAACACACCAATGAGAATTTGAAAGAGAGAGAAGAAGAAAACAGTTGAATACCCACCCTCCAAACACCCAGCCCCCACCACCCCAATTTTACACCTGGCAGAAAACTCATATCCACATCAGTTCCGTTTATTCTTCATACAAATATTTTACAGTTTTATTCTTAAATCATTTACACATATTCATACAAAGAAAAATAAATTTCAGGATGGAAGCTTGGGATCATGGTAATTTAAAAAAAAATCTCTCTGATCATTAGCTACTGAAAGCAAGGCAAGCGGCTTTGCAGTCGTCTCTGGGAGTCTGTATCTCCCACACAGGGGAAAGTGGAGAAGCAGCCAAACTGCTCTCCCATCTTCCCTCAATCTTCACCTTATGGAGGTAATATGGGGGAAGGGGATTTTTCAACATTCTCCCCTAAAAACATTTCAGGAAGTACAGCAAAGGCTTATGGTAACACTGAACCCCCTCTTTGCTAGGAATTTGGCAAGATTGCAATTTCTGAACCAGCTTTCTAGAAGAGCTAGCTCAGTTCCTATTTGCAAGTCTTTCTAAGAGAAGGAGGGTTTGCTGTACTCACACATCCCTTGTCCCACTTTCTCTGTCCTCCTACCAAAGGCCCCAAAACAGAGCCCTTGATCTGATCCCATCTGGTTCCTTCTAGGCTCATTCCACAAATGAGCCTTCCTCCTACCCCACACCCAGAAACTCTGTAGCAACTGACCCCAGCAGCTCCTGAGGACCCCTACAAGAGAGATGCCAGCCTTACTGCATGCAGCATCATACGTAATGAATCTGAGCTACAGCCAGGAGAGGTCCAAGAACGACAGAACTCTGAGCGTCCCTATCAAAACTCAGCTCTACTGAGCCAAATCAACACTTAAATCAAAGAGGTCAACTTCTAAGACATCTCTTCTAGGTCGTCACCACAGAGGTGCAAGGAAGAACCACCTCCTGCATACAACTGCTCAACAAAGCTGTACTATTATCAATTCCCAGTATCAGTGTAGTAAAGGACAGACATTGCAAATGTGGTAGACCCTATCAGAAACAGCAGCTGATAACAAGTTGCTCCCTATCTTCGGGTCCTACCCAAAAAGCAGCACCAAGAAAGGGCATGATGAACAGAGAGATCTGTGGCTGGATGTACAGCCCTTGAATTGCCAAGGGACTCAGACAACACAGCTCATTTTCCTACAATTATGTAAGAACTAGAACACAGATTACCCACCCCTACATTGAGGCAGCTCCTGAGAGGCCACACTGCTTGTGGTCATCAGCCCACCCCCTTGGTAGGCCCAACTGGGGAGAGGGAGTCACATCCAGAGCAGGGACCCCTCCAGGTGGACACTCACAGGGCAGTCCATCCCACTGTCACTGGGGCAGGCCAAACATAGCTAGGAGGGTGGACAGATCCCGGGCATCAGCTGCCCCATAGGCATCGCTCTGGCCTAACATAGACAATGACAATCGCAGGGTGCTCCAGATGTTCTCTGACATGGCACCCCCTTCACCCCGAGGGCCCCGGCTTTTCCTCTGCATGTTCAGGGCCTCCAAAAAGTGTTCCACAGCCTCCCTGTAGGGAAGAGGAATGAGAGTTGGTAAATAGAACAGCAATGGAAGGAGAGAGGTCAGCTGGCATGGGGAGGAAGCAAGCTGGGGCTAGTTAGTCAATAACAGGATCACAGAATGAGGAGCTTGGGACAAAGGCAGGGAGAAAGTGCATTCATTCATTACTCAATAGATCCTCTCACCGGTGAGCCCCAAGGTTGATACAGCTGATGCCCAGGTTATAGCGGGAGCGTATATAGCCAGGCTGTAGCTCAAGGGCCCGGCGGTATGCAGCTACGGCTTCTTCACTCTGGTTTCCATTGGCCAAGGTGGCCCCTAGCTTATTCCACAGCAAATAGTCCTGGTATAGGGATGGAGAAGGGTTAGGAACAGGACCCAGATTCAGATCAAATTCTGCCCATTCCTCCCCCTGGTTCACCACTCTGCTTAGCTAATATATGTTACTATCCCATTCCTTTTGTGGCCACAATGTAACCACTCTCACGCCCTGCAGACTCCCTTGAGTCCAGATCACCCTGTACTCCCACCCTTCTTTCCCCAGTTCTCCCAAGGCAATCAGTACATGGAACATAGGAATGAAACATTCCATGACTTCAACGGTCCTAACAAATGATTCTCCAGCAAAGTACAGAGTCATGTCCCATTTCCATTCTTCCCCTGAAGCTCACATCGGGACGAACGCTGAGGGCAGCCGTGAAACAGTCCACTGCCTTGTCATACTCCCCACTCAGGTTGAAAAGGACTCCCAAGCCACACTGCACATCAGGGTCAATGGATGTAGGATCCAGGCGCACAGCTGCCAGGAAGAGCTCCTTCACTTCAAGAAACAGGGAGCTGTATGAGGAGCGGAAAAGGCAAAAAGGAGATGGATAGGTATGTCTATATTCCTACCCCTCCAAAAGAATTCCTTAATTAGTAATCATATCCTCAAGATTCATCAATCTATCAGCCACCCTTCCTACTCCCAAATTCCAACTTAGAAGCCTGTTTTTCTGCTTCAGCCCAGCACTGGACTGCAGAATGCAGACCTCCTTCAAGTTGAACCTGGGTCTCTCATCCCACTCTTAGACCCCTGAATCTCAATCTATCTGCACTTCCAAAATCAAGGTCCTCCTCCTACTCAGGTTACATTCGTCATCCCAGGAACCCCTCATACTCACTCAGACAACAGAGATCCCAGGACGCGCTTGCTGTGGCCCAGCGCTACCCCTCCAGCCCCTTCTTCACCAGGCACCACCAGATGGGCATAGGCTGGTGTGTAGCGCAGCCAGTCTCGCAGAGTTTCACAGGCCTGCCGCTGCAGGGATTCGTTGGTGAAGCTTACAGCCAGCGCCATCAGTGCCGTCCGGTTATCTGGCTTTAGCTCCAGACACCTGTTTGGACAGAGACAGGCAGAGCCAGTATTGCAGTGACACTGGCACCCATCAGGCACCTTGGAATCCAAGCCAAGCTTCAGAATCCAGAGTCATCATGGCCTCTCCTGCCAAATCCCTCAGATTAAGATATAGAGGAATCCTCTACATGTGAGTTACTAATAGTTACAGATCTCAGAAGGGGAAAGTTTTAGCAGTCAGGGAACCAGCCAGGGTCCCATAAATAAAATCAAAAGCTGATGAACGAGTGGAAGCAGTTATCTCCAATTCACTCTAAACCTTAGAGTTTCACCATAAGAAAACATAGGTTAGTGGCCATAAGGAAAACGAGGATCTGAGTCTGGGCTCCTATCACGCTAAAGTCTATTTAGAGAGCCCTGGAACCACCTCATCCCACCTTTCAGGGTACTCACTTCCGCAGCGCGCTGATGGCTAACAGTTCTTGTTCATTCTCTGCCTGGGTGGTACCCAGATACTGCCAAGCCTAGAGAGAAGATGACAGATTCCATCACCTCTGTATGCACCTTTCCATCCTCCCTTTCTCTGGCTTCCCCTACTCACCAGCAAGCTCTCGCCCTCCCACCCCAGGCCATCACAAAGGCCCTAATCCATGTGCACTACTCTTTAGGACTTCCCTCAAAACTGGAGGAAGCAGTCTCCAATTTGGAGTCAGAATAATGAGGCACTCACTTCCACGTGCTTAGGATCTTGCTGCACAGCTGCCTCAAAGAGCAGCACAGCATTCGGCAGGTCCCCCTCCTGCAGTCGCCGCAGCCCTTCCTCGAAAGGCTGGGGGTGGTCACGCAGGGGGTTCTCCTCCTCAAACTGATACCCCTACAAGGAAGAGAAGCCAAGTGAGAAACTGTCTAAGAGGGAGGAGTCACAGTCAGAGCAGCAGGAATGAGAGATGACAACCGAGAGAGGTGAAGAAGCTGAAGGCCTCCAAAACGGTATTTGAATTAAATGCTGGCAAATTTTCCATATCATAAAGGAGATCGTCTATGACTACAGTAAAATCATTCAGGATTGTGCTCACGCTCCTATCTCCTGTTCACAACAACTGGAAAGCTGGGCATGTGTACAAGCTCTGATCCATGCTGGGAATAATCTAATTTCAGGAAGTCTTTATAGGCCTGTATTTCCACATCCTTGACTTCTCACCACTGGACAGAACACATTTCTTAACAGGATCTGCTTACAGTAATGAGAGAGGTTCCCCTTAGCTGTTCAAAGGGCATTTCTCGTTATCCTGTAATAGTGTGACAATGTATAAAGGAAAAGCAATTTGGAGTCAGAGGCCCTGCCAATCAAATGCAACTGTTAATCTAGCTCATGAAGTTGCTATGCACGTTCAGGCACTCTGAAAATTTTAATTTATTCCCCAATTTCATTCTTAAAAGTTATTAACATTAATCTGTCTCTGACTGTATGAAAGCTACATCCCAAAATCCTGATGGCAGAAAACACTTCGGAAAGATACTGTTCTCTTCTAGCTGAGGATTTCTCATTTGAGGGAAGAGTTACGGTGCTAAGTGCGAAGCTTTGTCTACTGGTACTTCATGTCAGGCAAAGAGGTAATCTGGTAAAATGGGTGTCACTAGTAACCCATATGACTCGGGACAAGCAAATAAAATGTTCCTTTTGGGGGAGTAAATGGTTACCATCACAAAACAATACACCAGAATGAAAAGAAGACGGAAAATACCAGGCAGGGCTCTTCTAAATATAGTTACGGACAAATTAGAATGCAACTGTACATAATAAAGACATGAGTGAGGCCCTTTTTCAATATTACTGTGTAACTGCTGAAGAACCAGAAACACTAAATCTTACCAGTAAAGTTCTAAACCGTTATAAGTCATCAGACTGAAATTATTTCTGACAATATAAAAATTAAATAATTACAATGGAGGCTTAAGCAGCAAGACACAGTATAAGAGATGGATTTAGGGTAAATGTTTAAAGAGTATACTCATGTTGAGAATAGGTAATGTTCCTAGCACATTTTTGTACAATATGAAAACTCCGAAGGTAAAAAATGACCCTAGACGGGGCTGGCCTGGTGGCGTAGTGGTTAAGTCCACGTGCTCCACTTTGACAGGCCAGAGATCACAGGTTTGGATCTGAGGCTCGGACCTAGCACCATTCATCAAGCCATGAGTGGTCTGGGGCATGCATCCCACATAAAATGGGGCAGCATCCCACATAAAATAGAGGAAGATTGGCACAGATGTTAGCTCAGGGCCAATCTTCCTCACAATAAAAAAGGAAAAAAAAAGACTCTAGAACAGGGATCAGCAAGCCTTTTCTGTAAAGGGCCAAATAATAAATACATTTTATCACAACTACTCAGCTCCACCATTGTAGTGAGAGAGAAGTCACAGACATATGTAAACACATAAGCATGGCTGTGTTCCAATAAAACTTTATTTATGGACACTGAAATCTGAATTTTATATAATTTTCACATCACAAAATACTACTTTTCATTTTTTTAACCATTTAAAAATGTTAAAACCATTCTCGGCTCACAGGCCTGTAAAAACAGGTGGCACGCCAGATTTACCCGCAGGCCACAGCTTGCTGACCCCTTACCCTAGACAACCAGAGTTCAACAAAATACATCCTTCTGCATTCAACCTCAACTATGTCCATCATCAATCCATGTTTTAAGCCACCCTGTAAGAAACAGAGATCACTGTCACCTATCACACATTTTCCTAACGAAAGTAATTCCTGCTTCTCAGAGCTCTTGAGAGCATCAAAGGAGAATATTCACCAAAGCCCTACCAAAAAGCTTGAAATGCTATGTTTAAAGAAGTATTATCCTCGGCAGACAATGTAACAAATCAATGCCATCATGTTGCAACCACGGGGTTCTCTAAGTACATGCCTGTCCATGATATCTATAATCCTTCAGGTTTCATCAATTGCTGATCAGAGAGGGACTTTTCAAAATTAGAATATTTGCAAAGTTGAGGGAAAAAAGAGTACTCTGGAGGAACCTTCAACAACCCACTGAACGCAAGATAAGCTTGGGATCGCTGTTGCATCCTAAACAGTCTACTCCAAGCCAGTCATTAGGTCTGATCCACTGTCTGGTCTATTCCAAAATCTCACAGGATCAAACTGCAAAAACAGGATCACTACTTAGAGACACTACTAAGTAGAGAAGCTTCTCCTTTATGCTAACAGTATGCAACATCTGCTTGAGCTATAGGTGCTAAGTTGTCTTGAAACTTTAGACAGCATCAACAAAAAATAGTACATTCAGAGACCCATGAATTTATCTGAAAACCAGCATCAGATCCACATCCAAAAAAAAAGGTACTATTGACATATAATTCAGTAATAGTTAGCATAAAGCCAAATAAAATCCTAATTGTTCATGATTAGTGAGTAATAAAGTACAGCATATTTTGGTGGAACATTAACGCAAACGTTTCCAATACTAATTTTGCAATAACCCAAGGTATCAATGATAATCAAATAGGGTTCAAGAATCTAAAAACATAATTATATTTTTAAGTTTTGAATTAAAAAATTTATTCCACCTGGCATGTCATTAATATGGAAGTAAAAAGAGGAAATGCTAATACAAAATTAGCACTATGTCTATATTTATCAAAAGCATGGAAATTTTTATCTAAAACTTATAACTTGCCATAAAGTCAATGGGGCTTCTGCAACTTACCAAATTGTTGATACAAGTTAATAAAAGTATTATCTCCAGGTATTTCCTTTAGTTCTTGCTCATCAGAATTCTATGAAAGAAACCCTTATCATGGCAAAACATAGAACTTACCAAGAAGTAAGCTCTCTTTTCTATTACGTAACAGGACAGCTCTCAGGAAACTGGGCCAGAATAACAGATTCATAATTTTCCTAGTACTAGGTTTTTCATTAGCTTTCAAAGCGTAACCTTTTCTAAGTTACCTTGAACTTTATTCTTCCCTATCTTTGCACATCTCTCTTCCATCAAGACCCACCTCTAGCATCTGCTTTACATCTCAGAGCCTGGCTCTAGCCCCAGAATCCTTCCCCGACCAGAACGAAGCTGAGAAAGACTTCATTACTCACCTCCCCAGTTCCTCTTTTGCATTTTTCAAAACCAAGAAATTCTCTCCCTTCTCCCTCATGCCTCAACTCAGCAGCTCAATTATTAACCACATCCCCAAATACCCTACAACCCACTTGTAGTTTTGTTTTTCAGAGTGAGACCTCTGAAATAACATACAGCTCTAAGTCAATAGTATATGCTATACGTAAAATTCGATCATCTTTCACCAATGACTGCTGGGAAATTTTCCTCACATTTAAGTTACTTAATATAATTCTTTGAAAACACCCTAAATTGGGGCAAGTAGTGAGTATCTACAGGAAGAGATTAGAATTTAAAATAAACCTATGAGTTAAAAAAGTAAATAGATATTAAGATATGGAGGCACAGAGACAGTCTACTAACTACCACTCTCTACCAAAGGAGTTATCAATCTTCTCAGAATATTCTCCACCAACCTCCAAAGCAGAACTCCTTCATCTGTGCTCTTAATACATGATGTGCAAATCTCTATCATAGGTACTATGTCACTGCATTATTATTTGACAAAGGTGGTCTATTATTTAATAATAACCTTTATATGCCAAGAATAAAGCATACACTCAATTACTGCAGGAGAGCAGGGGCAAGGCAATGATGCAGACCTTTTATGGAAAGGGGCTCAAAAACTAATTACCTGAAAGCAGGTACCCTTCAAATTCGGGTTTAATGGAGAGACAATGGAAATCCTACAGTCTGAAAAACTAGTTCTTACCTTATCATAGGAAGCAGACATGAGATCATCATAGTCAGAAAGCCAGGGGTGAGCCTCAGCATCCCGTTTTGCCATCTCCTCCAACTCTGCCTGCAACTTGTCCCAGAAATCAACATCAGACTGTAAGAAAGGGAGGCAGACAGAAAGAGGAGATCCATCATGACCATCCCACCTCACTCTTAGCTCCATCTTAGGATGTATTCCCTAAGGCAGCAGTTCTTAAATTTCAATGTGTTTAAGATCATCTGAAGAGCTTTCTTAAAATGCAGATTCCTAGATCCTACCCCCAGGTTCAGATTCAGTAGTCCATCTGAGGTGATGCCTAGGAATTTTCATTTTTGAACGGCACCCACTCCAAGCAATCCTAACACAGCTGATCCAGGAACAGTGTGAAATACAGCGTTCATCATCTTTGATGTTAATACACCCACTCTCTCCAACCGCGTGCTTTTTCTTGGGGCGTCTGCTCCTGCACTGCCTGTTCTCACCTCTATAGCTGACTTGGCTCGTTCAAACTCCATATCAAGGGCAGATGTGTTTACTGGTCTTGTGAACTGGTCAACCCAAGCATCTGATGTACCCTGTGACAAAGAAGGATGGTCATACCACCACCAATGACTTTCTACCAACTAAATACCCATTAAACACCACCATCCTGGACACTTCTGAGAATAATATTCTCAGAATCTCTTTCCCACCCACTCAGGACTTGGATGCTACCAAAACAAGCTGGCAATAAATCTCTTCCCCATCTGGGAACACTGAACACTGAACCCACGGCTTGGGGCACCAGCCACCTCTGAAGTGGGACTGGGAAGTGACAATGTCCTACCTGCTGCTGTATAAACTCTGCTGCCCACTGTTCTGCCTGAGCTCGGCCCGACCCTGCACCGGACTCCAGGGACACCTGGCCCTCGCCAATCTGCCGCACGAATTTCAGGAACTGGGGCACAGAGACACACATAGGCCACTTGGGAGAGGATTTCCAGGTGTGCACTCTCAGCCATGCCCAAGAGGAGCCTGCACTTGCCCCTCCCCCTGACCTTCTCTACCTGCAGACGAGATATGCTAAAGACCCTAAAAAACGGAGAGAGCAAAAAGAAAAGGGTTTCTGGCTCTAAGCTTTGAGAAGCCACAGAAAAGACAAAGGGTTAGTAGGCAAGGAAATGAGGGAATGCATAGTGGAAGGAAGAGGCAGGATCCTAAGTCTCTGTTCTCCAGAAAGGAAGGAACAGACCTAGGATCTCACCTCCTTATCTTTAAACTAAACTAGGTAAGACAAGCAAAACTCTCGACTTGTAAGACCAGCTCTACTGGCAAAGCAGCAATGGGATGTGGCTCACCTCAGAGTTAGCCAATTTGGGGTCATCCACCTTGGCCACAAAGTCACTGGCTGTATGCTGCAGATCCTCCTCTGGATGATATTCGTCATTCCTGGAACAGGTAAGGACAAGCTAATTTTACACATTAGTCTTCCACCACCTTCCCCATGCTATTCCCCACTCCTAGCCCATGGCAATTACAGTTCTTAGTGGGGAAAAGAGAAGGCAATCCTATTCCACTCTCTTGCTGAGGACCTACAAATTCCAATTTACATTAAAGAAGGACATTTTGGTAGAAGCGGCCAAGGGCTAGCTACATCTTTTTCTCTCCCCCTTTCCCAAACATATCTTTGCACAGAAAAGGAGTAGACAGTAGCAGGCTCCAAATTAAAAAGGAAACAGGGTGCATAAGGTAAAGTTACAAACTTGACGTTAGGATAGTTAGGGTTTTTGATTCGATTATATCCATAGGGGTAATAATACAAGTGGAAACCTTAAGGTAGAAAATGAGGGGCTGCAAGTTGGTTTGAGAAGGTGAATGGAGGAGGTTGGGGGAGGCTGGGAAAACTGTCCAATACTCTTTCCACAGGGTCCCAAAAGAAGTAGCTGGACTCACCAGCGATCACTGGCAGCTGTTCCCTCAGGCTCTCCCAGCCACAGCTTCTCCTCTGACTGTTCCAGATATTCCTCAGCCCAGCGGGCAGGGGACACAGACAAAGGGTCTGCAAGGAGCAAAGAGTTGGGGAAATCACACAGGCTCAGTGACAGATCAGGGAAAGACAGACAACTATACATACTCAGCTGGTCCTCTGAAACAAGCAAAGCAGGTGAAATCCTACTGAATCCCTCAGAGACTCCTGGTCAAATAAATACTGCTAAATTTTCAATATCCAACCCACTCCCAAGGGGCCTGATGCAGAAGTTTACTGAGCTGGGAACAGGAGGCCAAATAAGGAGGCTCAGGAAAGGAGTAAGGACCAAACCCTTCTGCTTAAACAGACCTCAATGAAAAATAGCAGGCACTAGGGCCTCCGCCTTCCTCGAAGGTACTGCAGGGAACGGATAAGGAGCTAAGGGAGAATGGAAGAGCTCCTGTTCCTTCACCAAACCTCTGGTCTATTCTCCACCTACAGAGTTCACACCCTCCCAATGAAACGAGCCTCATATTTCACCTTAATATACCTACCAAGAGAATCTGAGAAGCAGAATGCTGGGCTATAATTAAAAATACATGGGTCCACTCTTCCCACTGGATGTTTGTTTTTTTCATTTTTTAATTGAGATGTAACATACAAACATGAAAGTACATAAAATGTGCCAAACTTGAGTATACTGCTTCATTCATTCCTACATACGAATACAGTCAAATCACCACCACCCAGACCAAGATATAGAGCATTTACAGTTCCCCTGCAGACTCCCTCAGGCCTCCATCCCCCAGGATAAACACTATCCTGACTTCTGTCACTTTTGATTTGTTGTAAGGGCTAGGTTTTTAAGCCTAATTCTAGAAACTGTCTTAGAAGCTGCAGTGACAAAGGGCACCACTGCAACATCAAAATAAACATATCAAGGCCCCAGACTGAATGAAGGTGCTTAACTGTTTTGTAACCTCCTGGACTCTGCCCTTTACTACTCTGGGGCCAGAAAAAAAAACAATGAGACAGAGTACTCAAAGGGCCCTGAAGAACGAGTCAACACAGAGAAGGCACGAGCCTGCCGTGTTCTTTCCTTCCGCTCTACATACATATCTTTACAAACCAGATACTGAAACGGTCATCCTGTCTGTGTCCCCAATTTGAAGGTTTGTTACTGCTTTTAACACTGAGGAGGCAGATTTATCCCCTCAGTATTAACGTATAAGAGAACCTTCTATTCCATTTAACTGAGACTTTACTGAATAATTTCACCAAAGGAATCTCAACATCTGAGAAAGTAACGCCAAAAGCTGAAAAAATGAAGGATCAAGACTTTCAGAATATACCTAATTATAAATAATAAGTAATATATTACCAATACAATAAACGACATGGTAGACAACTTTTTTGATCATGGACTCTGTCTCTCAATTTGAAGGACTCTCAACACTCACATCCAGATTTCCCTCACTACTTCTTTCAGGCAACATTTCTCTTTCCTTTGCCCCAACTAGACTGTTGACTCTAAAATGGAGACCTAATAAGGAGATGATTAGTACTTAAACAGATTTTATAAAGCCTCTTAGTCCCTTTGTCCTATTCTGTTGAAAAATATCCAGTCCCTCCTCCTTACTCTCAACTAGAGTGTTTTGCAAAAGTATATTCGGGCCACAAGTGCTCCTCAAATTACAGAGAAGACCGTTTCTGTGAAAAGGTCCTCTCAAGAACAAAAAGCCATAGGAAAAATACGAAGCATCTGTACTTTAAAACAGACATGAAATAGATTAGAAAAAAATCCCAGAGGTGAGAAAAGGCATCCTCAAATAGCTATAATTTGGTATTTGGCAATATTCGCCACAAGACTCAGAATTTTCTAGCATTGGGAACCTGCTCCAACAAAGCAGTCAAAATAAAATAATCAAAAGATCACCATTTGGCCTTAACGATATTTTTTGAGAAATTCTTACAGAAAATCAGACCCATTTGGATACCTCTGAGATTGAAGCAACTCAGGCCTACACAAAGGCAGGAACTATCCTAGGTCACATAGATTGGTAGAGTTAGAACCAACTTAGATACCAAATATTCAATTCAGAATGTTCATCTCATATAGTTTCTCAATGTGTGCTCATTCCATCTTGGCACATCTACCCTAAGCTCAAAAGTCAAAAACTCAGAACTTCCTACCCTTATCCACAAAAGTTTGCATTTGTGCTAAATACTACAGGGGTAAAGAATGTAGGTTCTAGAGTGAGCCTAACTGCATTCATATCCCAATTTCACTATTTATTCACTGTATATCTTCAGACAAGTTACTTAACTCTGAGTTTCCATCCCCTCATCTGTAAAATAGAGATAATTGCTACCTAATAGGGATTCTTGTGAAGACCAAATAAGATACTGCATTTGTAAAGCACAGAGTAACAAATATTAGCTATTATTATCATTACTCTCTGCTCATGGCAAATCCACACCAAAAGTAGAAAACACCACAATGAGATTGGTATTCCATTTATTCCATAGCCTCGTCCTCTACCATGCAGAGGAATGCCAATCATCATCTGCTACAGCTGCCCACTGCCTTTCCTATCAAAGTGCATGTTTATCTCTCACGATCATCGTATGAACTTCGCATACCATGCTGGCTGAGCCTGTCTAAATTCAAAACTCCTTAAAGATGGGTTTCATCCCTAGAGCTGAGCAGTCGCAAAATGGAGAATGATTTGGCCCAGAAGACTGGGAGGTGAAGGGGAGCAGATTCCATCAGGAAATATGGCAGGCTAAAACATGAGCTTCATGTGGTGATGGAATAATTCTGTATCTTGATTGCGGTGGTGGTTACACAAATCTACACATATGATAAAACTGTATAAAACTATAAACACACACAAATAAGGGCGTGTAAAACCAATGAAAGCTAATAAGTTCTGGACTGTACCAATGGCAATTTCCTGATTTTGATTTTGAACATAACTAACAGTTATGCAAAACTTTACCACTGGGGAAAATGGAATGAAAGATACACAGAACATTTACGTATATATTTTGCAACTTCCAGTGAAACTATAATTATTTCCAAGTAAAACAAGAAAGCAACTGAGCTTCAAGGTTGCTTTTAAACCTGATTCTAGAATCCTAACAATGGGTATTTAAACATAATAAGGATTTAAAGAATATAACCTTCTCTCATCTCGAAGAATGCTTATCCATAAAGCAATAAGTAACCTATATCATCAATATAATAATATCAGCCACAAATGCTCTGAGGATAACAAAAAATGAATTACTAGGAGATCAATTTCTTTTAGTTCTTTCTCCCAGATCTCAATTCATTCGTTCAGTAAATATTTAAGGTCCACTACATACAAAGCAATATACTACTGCAATAGGACATTTTTATGAAGGCAGACCCCAAACAGCTCAACTTCCCTTTCCAGCCTCCCATGTCCCTCCCTCTGTAAGCAGGCACAGTTCCAAAAGAATACACAAAACAGAGAGAAACATCTCCCAGAGTGGATCTAACAGGTAAGACAGGTCCAACATGTTTTTCTATAGATGTTTTTTGTTTAAAGGTTAAGGAAGATCATACAGGCGGCAAGTAACTCAGGTATCTGTAACAAAAATCTCATCTAAACACTCACAAGAGCAATGATTTTTTTCTGAGTTATCAAAAATGAGGGGGTGGCCCCATGGTGTAGTGGTTAAGTTCAGTGCACTCTGCTTTGGCGGCCCAGGCCCACAGGTTAAGATCCCAGGTGCAGACCTATACCACTTGTCAGCCATGCTGTGGTAATGACTTACATATAAAGCAGAGGAAGACTGGCACAGACGTTAGCTCAGGGCTAATCTTCCTCAAGAACAAAAAGAGGAAGATTGGCAATGGATGTTAGTTCAGGGCTAATCTTCCTCAGAGAAAAAAAAAATGAATGATGTCCACATATTACAACACAAGTCTCTCTGTGATAAAAGATAGCACTTAAGTCTAAGGTTTGTATGAAAAACTGAGTTTCAGTCTGGTGAGCTTTGCTACTGCTCAGATTTTCACTTGAGGCAATTCCATAGAGAAGATTCTAAATGATGGTGTAATAATTCTAAGCATAAAGCCTAGAGTCAGAGAGATGTGAGTTTGGAATATCATCTGTTACTGAATGATTCTGGACAACGTATTTAACCCTTCCACATTTAAGTTTTCTTATCTATAAAATGGGGGAAAAACACCTACCTTGTAAGTGTTACTGTGAAGATCAAATGTGTTGAAGAAAATAAAGTACAAGCATTATTAATGAAACCAAGAGCACCTCCTGTTCTATTTGAAACTCCAGCTTAGGTGGGAAAGGGAGTCATGATAAAAGACATCAATAGCTTTTATTAAAGGTTTGTTTTAGTCGTTACATTTGGGGGTTTTCCTCTTGTGCGTGGAGGAAGCCCTATCTTTAGGAGAATAAAAGTGATGGAGGGAGGAAAAAAATGATAGGGAGAGAAACCAATTAGATCCCATTAATCCTCTCAGGAAAATTTAGGATCTATGATGATGTGAGCACCCTGAGAGTCTAGAATCTTTGTAACTTTCTCCGTTTGTATCTCTTGTTGTTATTATTTCTTAAATTGGAAAAAGGCTAACAGTGCTTCTCTTTGAGAGCAATCAGGAAGAGGAAAGCTGAAGAGAATGCCCTTCCCCCAGGCCCCTTATCATAAGGCTTACAGGGGAAGAATCAATCCCAAGGGATGCTGTGAGCATGGATGCTCTGAGGGAAAATTAGGCTGGGACTTTAAAGAGTTTAAGTTGCAGGCCTGGCAGCACGGCATAACGGTTAAGGTCACAGGGTCTGGGGTCATTCAAACCCCAACTCCACCACTTACAAAGCCGCGTCACCTTGGGCAAATTACTTAACCTCTAAGCCTCGGTTTTCTTATCTAAACACTAGGAATAAAACAGTAACTACCTCAAGGATTCTCACAGGGATTAAACAGATAAAGCATTTAAGGCACTTAACACAAAGCCTAGAATATGTAAGCAAACATTAGCTATTATTATTAATTTTTATTATTATCATCAAGGTATGGTCTTTGCCCTCCAAGACCTTATACTTCTGGCTCTTGAAATCCACAATTCCACTTCCCAAGGCCCCAACTCTGTTCAAGATGACAATACCAGAATCCCACGGGCTGTGCTAAATTGCTTCTCTCTTCCTGGCAAAACTGCCATCTATCCAATCTGTGGATCCTCTCCACCAGACTACGGTAAAAAGTTCCAGATAACAAAGAAGTAGACCTAACTCGTGTCCTGTCTTCTCTCTCTCTCTTACACATATATATATATCTCCAAAATCTCTTATCCAGTTCAAACCCAGCCCTCTGTTTACTGTTTCATTCCCTATTATCACCTAAGGGAAGTCAGGTTCAGTGCTCTCTAGAAGGGAATCAAGGGTCCAGAAAAGCCATAGCTGCTGAAATCACTCTATATGCCAAGAGGAATTAGCTAACAGTGTAGAACTTTGATTGCCCCATGGAAACCATTTTAGATTTTCCCAAGACAAACCTCACCTGTAACTTCAGAGATGAATTCTTGGGACCAGTCAGTCTCATTATAATCCTGAGTTACATCCACAGCATCTCCAGCTGCAAGAAACTCCTGGGCCCAGTTCTCAGACAAGGCCAAGTCTGCGACAGCAGGGGCTTAAGAGAGAGAAAGAGAGAGAACTAAGAAAAAGAAATATGTATCATTCTATCATGCCTAAGGAACCCTGAGTGCACAGGAAAACACTCCGTTCCTTTTGTCTCTTTCAGCATCTCAGTCCCCCAACGTCAACAGCATCCAAATATGGAACCCCCTTGGCCCTATCTGCAGAGAAAATGGTGATCTCCCCTCCCACCAGACTCTGGACCCACCTCTCTGGGGTGCCTGGCGGAAGTTTGACTGTTCAATCTCCTGCATCTCTGCCAGGAGGTCATCCATTTTGAAGGTCTGAGGGGCACGGGATACAAGTGGTGCATTGTGGTCCTGGAGGAATTCAGCCACCAACTGTGAGAAAAGAGATGGTGAAATGAACCCAGCAAGAGACAGTGCCCATTGGGTGTCAAATATAAGGAAAAGGAAACACAGAAACTACAGATGTGGAAATATAGAATACATTTTAAAAAACAAGCAGGAGGCAAATGTCGTTTGGTCAGAAAAGTCGAAAGACTGAAATACAGGTAAGTCAAGTTTAAAATAAAAACACAATGGGCAAAAGAAAAAGGCTATAGAAGAGACTGGTATATTTACCTCATCTTCAGAGGCTACTCCTAATGGCTTAGAGACCTAAGACAGAGAAGAAAGGGAGGCAATATGGCAGAGTGGTGAAAGTCACAGAGACATAACTCAGTTAAACACGGGTTAAAATTCCAGCTCTACCATTTATATGACCTTGAGCAAGCTGCAAAATTTCTCTGAGCCTCGGTTTCTTCATCTATAAATGTTGCCTTCATCTATATAAAGACATACAGTACTTAGTATAGTGTTTAGCAAACACTCATTAAGTGGTAACTACCATGTACTACCATTTGCAACACAACAGAGAAGGCAGTTAGCCCCAAGCGTCCCTGCACCCTCTATCCCAGGCCGCCACTTAGACTTTCCTCCTCAAGAACACTCACCGCCTCAGAGGCTGGGGTTCCCGGGGGCCAAGGGCCAGGCCTCAACCCCTCCTGCCGAAGGGCCTTGTCCTGGGTAAAGTGGCCGGCCAGCTTCATGAGCGGGTTGGCACCCCCGCATTCGGCCTCCACCAGCTCCCGCATTGCCATGGTGACCGCCAGCTCTCTGATGGGCAGAGGAGATTTGGAACTGAGGTCCCGGAGTCAGACCCTTCCCCAGCCCACAGCTCAGCCCGGATCTGGGGGACGCGGGCAGACATCCGTCCCAGATTGTTAGCCACTCGCTACCCTCCACCCCCTGTGCCTTCTGCGTGGCCCCCACCTCGCCAGGAGTCCGAGAAGGGGCTAGTGCCTCCCTGATGCCCTCCTCAAAGGCCGCCGCTTTCGGCCTGGGCCTCTCCAGCGGCCTCTGCGACTGCGGTCCCAGGCGGGGGGACAGGCCTGTAGCCGCCCCCCACAGAGGGGCCTGGACCCCTGGGTACTACGAGGGACAACTCCGCGAGCGGGCTGTGCTGGGGCTGTGCTGGGGCACTGGCGGGGCAAGAAAGAGCGGGAACACCCCACGACCGTGAGCCCAGGCCCCCACCCCCGAGCCGCCAGGCGAGCACCGCTGGGGGCCATTCCCTCCCCTCCTGTCACCTGAGCCCCTCCTCCGCTCGGCCGAGCCCAGCCCAGCCCTCCCGCGCTGTGGACCACCCCAGCTCCCCCGCCCCGGCCGCAGCTCCAGCCCCGCCCCGGGGCCCACGAGGGCACCGCAAAGGGCGCCCCCTCGGGCCCGGAGCTCACCGCCTTGCTCTGCACTACGCGCCGGGGCACCCGGGGCGGGCAGGAGGGAGAGGGAAGAGGAGAGGGCGGGGGGGCAGGGGCGGAGCTCAGGCTTAAAGGGGCCGTGACTACCGCGCTGCGGTCGCCGACCAAGGGAGCTGTTTGAAGGGGCGGGGCTTTAAGGCTGCGGCGCAGCGTGACGGGAGGAGCCGTGGGTTCTTAAAGGGGAAGAGCGCCTTAAAGGGGAAGTCTTGGAGCGTCGCCTCAGAACGCTCAAAAACATCGCCGATACTAAGGCTGCTTTGAGGAAAAAGCTCGAAGAAGAATGCAGGTACCACTGAGCTTTGAGGGAGACCCGAGGGCTCAGGATCCTGGATTCTGCTCATTCTGGCGCTTCCCTGGGAGCGCATTGTGACCCAAAGCGATTCCTCGCCCTTTCTGAGCCTCAGTTTCAGAGACAGGTCCTAGCACGGGAGTTGCGGGGCTCAAATCCGTAGCCTTCCCCAGCCTCTACGTCTGCCTCTTTCCAGACTGCCCCTAGGGGGACAGCGGCACGGTCTGCATGAAGACAGAGGCCTGCCCCGAATCCCTCTGCCATCTCTGCGTAATGGGGAAAATAGCACTGGATGATGACAAATTCCAGAGACTAAAATAGAGTCCAATGCATCCTGAGACCTCAAGCTGGTAACCTACAGGGAAGATGCGCAGTGAGTCACTCCTCTCCTCTCCTTCCTCCCTCACCAATGGTCAAGGTCACCGTGGTGGCCTTATTCCCGCTGTTCCAGACTGGAAAAGCACAGACATGATGCCAGAAGTGACTTTTAATCACGGAATAATCGTGAGGCCCCACCATCTGCCTCAGAATTGGCTATGGTGTCAAACCTCAAGGTCACTGGGAAATAAATACTGATATCTCACCCAGCTCCAAGACGAAGGGGAGTCCTGATGTCATGAAGAAGGGCAAGAGGTGCTCAGGGCTGCTGGTAGATGAGCAGGGATGGGTTAGTGCTAAAAGGGGAAAAAGTACCATTCCAGCCCTCTGTGCAGGAGACGAGGCAGGTAGACAGCAGGTGGCGCCCTGGGCCAGGCTTGTTTCTTGGCAGGCCTGCGGATTTCAAAGGTGAAGGTCCCAGGGGACGAGAGGGGCATGGCTGTGTAAACTCATCCCTGGGAAGGCAGAGAGGCTGCTCTGACAGCTCAGGGGAACAGACTAGCCAGACAGACCTAAAGAGTGTGCAGAATTTCTCCTTTTCCTTACATTTTGACCATCTTTCAGAGACCCTGACCCCACTCCCCATTTTCCCCTGGAGTGTACTAGGAATCTCAGCCCTTGCTGAGATGTTCACTGTTGGCAGGCTGCCATTGTAAAGCAGATACCTACTACCTAGTAAACTAAACCATGCCAAGGAGGAGGAGATGCTCTCTGAAAACTGAATCCTTTAAAAAGTGGATCGTTAGAGAGAGCAATGTTTAACTGAAAGCCCATGATATGGTAGAATGTCAGAAAATCAAAGCAAGCAGAGAGGACTCCCAGTACCACTCAAACCACATCATACGCATAACCTGCTCTGCCAGGAGTTTAGAACCCGATTACCAATAATCCAGTATGTGCCCAGCTCATGGGAGAATGGTAATAATGATACCAGCTGATGTTTATTGAATGCTTTACTAAAATCCAAGCATTGCAATAAACATTTTATGTGCATTAGCACTTTTAATCTTCATAACATCGCTATGAAGTAGGTATTACTAACCTCACTTTACAAATAAGACTTACCCAAAGTTACTCAGCTAGGAAGTCAAAATTCAATCCAGACGTAACTCCAAATACCCAGTCTTCCAGAAACCTTGCTTGAAGCCCCCTGGGGGAGCTTTGGTCTCCAAGGCAATGGAATTCTTCACAGAGCCTGGCCCACAAGTCCAAGAGGGACTCCGGGGCTCAGAAAGGACTTGGTACTTGGATATTTAATATTTAGTTTACTGAAGTTCTAGTTTTAAAATCTTGCATGTTGTTAATCCATGTTCAAGTTTAAATTCTTATTCTATTCATAAAAGTAATAATTTTTATAAAGGGAAAATAATCATTTTTACTTATTCTTTAATTAGTATTTGATTTTATTTATTCCTGAATGTTTGATTAATTCAAGTTTAACAGGTTAAATTCCTCCAATTTTTAAACACATACTGGATTTACTGTGTGCCAGGCATCGTTCTAAGCATTTTTCAAATATTGTCTAATTCTCATAATAACTTAGTAGTAATAACTATTATTATCCCCATTTTACAGATGAGGAAACTGAGGCACAGAGAAGTTAAGTGACTTGCCCAAGCTTATACTAATAAGCGGCAAAGTACATCAAACTTTGTCTGTAAAGGGCCGAATGGTAAATATTTTTGTCTTTGTAGGCATACCGTCTCTATCACAACTACTCAACTCTGCTGTTACAGCAGGAACGCAGCCATAGATAAATGAGCATGCCTATGTTCCAATAAAACTTCACGGACACTGAAATTTGAATTTTATATCATTTTCACGTCACAAAATATTCTTCTTTTGATTTTTTTCAACCATTAAAAATGTCAAAACCATTCTCAGCTTGCAGACTATATAAAAACAGGCAGCAGCCCGTAGTTTGCTGACCCCTGACCTACACAACCTGATTCCAGAGTCCGTGATCTTAAGCATTATGCTAGATTTTCCCTTTTTAAAAGTAAAAATTAAATTTCCTTAAACATTTTGCACTACATGGCACTCAATATACATATTTTAAAGCATTTTAAATGCCTGACAGCCCTGATGGGGCAAACAACCCTATCAGGCAAAATCTTTCTAAATTCTTATTCAACCCTGTAAACCTAAAACATTTATCAGATTCTCTTAGTCCTCTTAAAATCTCAAGTCTAAAACTTTACTTCCTAAATTGAAGGCTAATAAGTCAGATTTTCTTAAACATCAAATATTTTAACTCATAACGTCACTTATACACCTCTGGAAAGTAAGTTTACTGGCTCAGGTAGATTGAGATTACTGGGTTAAATTTGGAACCACATACAGGTACTTAAAGGTCAGAGATTTGAGACCAAGACGCAAGATTTAGAAGCTATATAACAGTCATGGGTCGCTTACTGATGGGGATAAGTTCTGAGAAGCATGTCGTTCGGCAATTTCATTATTGTGCAAATGTCCTAAAGTGTACTTACACAAACCTAGATGGTATAACCTACTACACACCTAAGCTATATGGTGTAGCATATTGGTCTTAAGCTACAAACTTGTACAGCATGTTACTGTACTGAATACTGTAGGCAATTATAACACAATGGTAAGTATTTGTGTATCTAAACATATCTAAGCATAGAAAAGGTATAGTAAAAATATGATAGATAAAAAATGGTACACCTGTATAGGGCACTTAACATGAATGGAGGTTGCAGGACTGGAAGTTGCTCTGGGAGAGTCAGTGAGCGAGGGGTGAGCGCATGCGAGGGCCTGGGGCATTACTGCACACGACTGCAGACCTCACAAACACTGTACACTTAGGCTACACTAAGTTTATAAAAAATATTTTTATTCGATAAATTAACCTTAGCTTACTGTAATATTTTTACTTTATAAACTTTTTTATTTTTTTAACTTTTGACTCTTTTTTAATGACACAGCTTTAAAACACAAACACATGGCACAGCTATACAAAAATATTTCCTTTCTTTATATCCTTATTCTATAAGCTTTATTCTATTTAAAAAAATTTGGTTTTTTTACTTTTTAAACTTTTTTGTTAAAAACTAAGACACAGACACACACATTAGCTTAGGGTCAGGATCATCGATGTCACTGTCTTCCGTTTCCACATCTTGTCCCACTGGGAAGTCTTCAGGGGCAATAACGCTCATGGAGCTATCATCTGCTATGGTAACAACGCCTTCTCGTGGAATATCTCCTGAAGGATGTGCCTCAGGCTCTTCTTGAGGAGGTGTCACTCTTTTCAGAAATACGTCCATGATAGTTTGCTTGGTTTGTTGCTTTTTTTCACCACAGATTTTCTTGTAAGCAGATAATGCACCATGAATGTTCCTCTTTATTAAGGAAAACCTTACAGTGTTGGGTTTGATGTTTTCAAGCTTTTTAAGGAGCTTGTTGAGGTCTGCAAAAGCTCCTGCTAAACCCTTCACTGAAAATTTTCTTGGGAGTTCTCCTTTTTCTTCTCCTGCAGTTTTTTTCCCTTTGCCTCTTCTTCAGCTATGCATTCCTGTTCCAGTTCCAACAACTATTCATTAGTCAATTCCTCAGGAATCACCTCTAGGAGCTCCTCAATGTCATCCTCGTCCACACCCAGGTTAAAGTTGTTTGTCATCTCAACCACACCTTGTTGATTTCTACAACCTCCTCATCCTTGGCAAATCCTTTGAAGTCATGGATGAACCCCCTGAGTGTCTTCTTCCAGATGCCATTCATCCACTCCTTGGTGACATCACCGCAAGCCCAAGCAAGGTTTTTCATGCAGCCGCAGATGTTGTAATCCTTCCAGAATTGCATCAGTGTCTTCTCAGTGTCTTCCTCAGTTGCAGCATCGCTTGTGAGAAGGTCCTCCAATGTAGTAGACCTTAAAATCTGCTGTACCTCCTTGATCCACTGGTTGGATCAAAGAGGTGGTGTTTGAAGGGAGAAACACCACTTTGATATTGGGATGAAGATCACTAGTAAAAGGAGGATGTCCAGGAACATCATCAACAGTAAGCAAAATCTTGATAGGTATATTATTCTCCAAACAGCACTTCTCCATTTTGCTGGCATAGCAATTCAGGAGGGCATCTTGGAAGAGGAGGTGGGTCATCCGTGACTTCTTATTATTCCTGTAGTACATTGACAGTGTGTGCTTATTGATATGCTTGAAGGCCCTGGGGTTCTCACTGTGCCAGATGACAAAGCGTTTCAATTTGTAGCCTGCAACATTGCCCCCAAGCAAGACTATTTTCCTATCCTTAAAATCTGGCATTGACTTGGCCTTCTTATGGATGAAAGTCCTTTCGGGCATCCATTTCCAGATTAGAAAGTTTTTATCCATATTGAATATTTGCTCTGGCAAGTAATTTTCCGCCACAATCAGCTTATCTAGAATTTCCAAAATTTTTTCAGCTACCTTCACACATCAGCACTTGCAGACACACCACTCACTTTCACATTATGTAATGAACAACCATTCCTGAATCATTTAAACCACCCAGAGCTAGCAGTACATTCAACATCATAGTCAGGTCCAGCCTTTCCTTTTAACGTTGCAAAGTTGACTATGATGAGCACTCCTCATCATAGTGCTGAGAGGGATACACTTCTGTGGCTGGTCTTCAGTCCAGGTCATTAGAAGTTTCTTCATGTCTGATATAGGTCCTTCATGAATTTTTGTTAGTCTTTTGCCCTCAGTGAAGCAGATCCTTTAACAGCTTCCGTCACTTTGTTCTTGTACTTCAAGATCACGGCTATGGTGGAATGATGCACCATGCCTGACTGGCAAGCAGAAACCATCACTGATTTTCCACCTTCATAGTCCTTAATGACTTTTAATTTTGTTTCCAGGTCAATCACTCAACGTGGCCTTTTAGTGGCAACATTAGCAGTGGATTTTGTATACTTAGGGGTCATGATGAACAAAACAACACAAGATTAAATCAAGCACGAGAGAAAATGATGCAATCAAGAGACACAGGAAACTTGAGATATATAATGCTGCTGCCAGTTTAACACAGCATACTGTTTTCCTAAACTTTTTTTGTAAGTAGAAAGAGCACACTCTAAAATAATGATAAATAGTATAGTATAGTAAATACATAAACCAGTAAGATAGTTGTTTATTATCATTGTCAAGTATTATGTACAGTACATAATTGTATTGCTGTACTTTTATGCAACTGGCAGCACAGTAGGTTTGTTTACACCAGCTTCACCACAAACATGTGAATAATGCTTTTCACTGTGGTGTTAGGACAGCTGTGACATCACCAGGCAATAGGAATTTTACAGCTCCATTGTAGTCTTATGGGACCGCCATCCTATATGTGGTCCGTTGTCGACTGAAATGTTGTTACACAGTACAACATGACTGTATTCCCAAGACAGTGCTGCCTGAGTCACAAGTGAACACTCTCAGCTCTTCTTTAAAGATGAGTTCTGTCTGTTGTGCTACAGATCTCTAAGGCCATTTCCTTCAATTGATAACGATATCCAACTCACAAGTTACAGTTGTCCCTAGTTTTTATTGTCTTATTTAGATGCAACTAATTTCTTTCACAACTTCACTTGAGTAAACAAATTACTTTGTAAGTGTTGGATTCTATACTCCTTTTTGTTGGGGAAGGAGTTGCAAATGGGGAACCACCTCATCTGGTTTGACTCTTTAGTTTTTCCAGTGACATAAGATGCAGCATAGTGGAAGTGCCATGCTCTGGAAATTGCAAATCAAGCGCAGTCTTCATATATGTACATTTGGAAGGATTTGTTGGTTATTATTTGCCCACCCTCCTTTCAGTCGCAATAGCCATCAATGGCAGAGACAACTTGGCAAAGGAAGAAAGCTGTATGTGTAGTGAGGTGCAGCAAATCCCAAAGCCAGCCCATCTAAATTTACCAGCACAGATATCACCTTGCTTTAAAAGTGTTCAGGTAGTGAGATCTAGATATACCAGCTATATCCAGCCAACCTAGATCTGGATACAAAGTACCTAACTGCATCCACTGGACACACAGCAGGGAATTCCCCAGATAGCAGCAAGGACTGTAGTACTCGCTCCCTTTACACCTGCTTGTAGCGGAATCTTACCACTGTAGAAACCCGGGGAAGTTTCAGACTTATGTTACGTTTGCCAAAATCCAATCAGAAACCCTTTGATCCTCTCTTCCCCCAAAAGAATGGAAAGAAGGAAGGTAAAAAGAAATCAAGGTTTTTGACTTTGGAGTATTCCCCCAAATGAGTAGTTTTGCTCCCTTTTCAGGATTTTTCACCAAATATCTACAGCATAGACAGAAAAGCGATGTGTTTGTTTGTTTGAGGGAAGACTTCTGCTTTCAAGAAGATGCAGTAGACATACTTTTCTTACTCTTCCCACTAAAATACAACTAAAACCCCTGGGCATTATATGTAAAACAAACATAAGAAGATTCTAAAAGGTGGAAAAATGAAAGCAGGGCCAGCCCTGATGGTCCAGTGTTTAAAGTTCAGCACTTACTGTTTCAGCATCCAAGGTTCATTTCCCCATCATGGAACCACACCACCCATCTCTCAGTTGCCATGCTGTCATGGTGGCCCACACAGAACTAGGACTTATAACTAGGATATACAACCAAGGCACTGTAGGGCACTTTGGGGAGGAAAAAAAGAGGAAGATTGACAACAGATGTTATCTCAGGGTGAATCCTTCTCTGCAAAAAAGAAAAAAAGAAAAGAAAAGAAAAGCAGGAAGTCTAAGGACCTCAGGACCCAAGAAACAACACAGTAGTGAGTTTCATGGGTTTTCTTTTTGTCTCATATATCCAAGAATGGGTGCTAGAAAGGTCAGCAACCCAGAAACACCAACATGCACAGACATAAAAAACTCCAATAAAATCCAGCCCTCTCTAGCCAAAAGGCCAGGAAAGGGGTAGCCTACAAAGACAGAAACTTCTAGACAATAACTACTCTGCTCCAGCCAAACAACAAATAAAAAACTTTGGCCCCACTTGCACCCACACTAGCAAAGGCCAAGAGGGGATCCTAGACTTCCACCCTCGTGAGGCCCCCCAATAATGAGACACCCCCATACCTACCTTGGGGTGGTGTCAGAGAAGGCCAGGTTGGGAGTCCATCCCCACAGGCCAGTAATGAGGTTCTCTTCCATCCCCTGCAGTGTGAATGGAGACCACGTCGGGTGCTGGAACTAACACACTTACTCAGCCCAGCAGGTGTCATCAGAAGCCAAATGGTGAACCTGGACTTCTTACCTCCACATGGCAGTAGTGAGATGGTACACCTTCTTTCCCTGCAGGAGTAGTGTCCAAAAAAAGCCAGTTAAAACAGAAGGCTCAGGCCAGCCTGGTGGCACAGTGGTTAAGTTTGCACGTTCCACTTCAGTGGCCCAGGGTTCGCAAGTTCGGATCCCGGGTGCAGACCTATGCACTGCTTGTCAAACCATGCTGTGGCAGGCATACCACATATAAAGTAGAGGAAGATGAGCGCAGATGTTAGCTCAGGGCCAGTCTTCCTCAGCAAAAAGAGGAGGATTGGCAGCAGATGTTAGCTCAGGGCTAATCTTCCTCAAAACAAAAACAAAACAGAAGGCTTAAATAAGATCCAGAATCTATAACATAATGCAAAAATGTCCAGGTTTCAATTTAAAAATTCACACATCATATCAAAACCAGAAAGACCTCAAACTGAATGAAAATGTCAACGAGTAGATGCCAACAACAAGATGACAGAATTATTTTCAGGCAGCCATAATAAATATCCTTCAACAAGCAATTACAAACACACTTGAAACAAATGAAATGGAGAGAGCCTCAGCAAAGAAATAGAAGCTATCAAGAAGAACCAAATGGAAATTTTAGAACTGAAAAATACAATAACCAAACAAAAAGCTCAGTGGATGAGCTCCACAGTAGAATGCATAGGACAGAGGAAAAAAATCAGTGAACTAGAAGATAGGACACTAGAAATTATCCAGTCTGGACAATTGACAAAAATTAGAGTGAAAAAAAATTGAACAGAGCCTACAGAATCAGTGGGACTATAACAAAAGATCTAACAATTGTGTCATCAGAGTCCCAGAAGGAGAGGAGAAAGAGGGCAGTGCTGGAAAAGTACTAATAGAAATAATGGCTGAAAACTTCTCAAATTTGGTGAGAGACATAATCCTACAGATTCAAGAAGCTAAGCAAACCCCAAACAGAATTATCTGAAAGGAATATATAGGCATACCCCATTTTATTGTGCTTCACTTTATTATGCTTTGCAAATACTGCATTTTTTACGAGACCCTCCACCAGCAAAAAAGATTATGACTTGCTGAAAGTTCAGATGGTGATTAGCATTTTTTTAGCAATAAAGTATTTTTAATTAAGGTATGTACATTTTTTTAGACATATTGCTATTGCACACTTAATAGACTACAGTATAGATTAAACATAACTTTTATATGCACTGGGAAACCAAAAAATTTGTGTGACTCACTTTATTGTGGTGGTCTGGAGTCAAACCCACAATATCTCTGAGGTATGCCTGCACACCAAGGTACATCATAATTAAACTTTTGAAAACTAAAGACAAAGGAAAAATCTTGAAAGTAGCCAGAGAAAAATACCTTACCTTACCTGTAGGGGAGAAAACAATTCAAACTATAGCAGATTTCCCATCAAAAAGCATGGAGGTCAGAAAGAAGTGGCACAATGTTTTTCAAGTGTTCAAAGAAAAGAACTGTCAACCCAGAATCCTATATTATTAGGCTATACTATTAACCCTATAATACTAGTGTTTTTTTTTTTTTGCTGCTATGACAAATTTAGTGGCTTAAAACAACACAAATTTATTATCTTACAATCTTAGAGGTCAGAAGCCTGAAATGGGTCTCACTAGGCTAAAATTGAGGTGTCAGTGGAGCTATATTACTTCTTGAGGCTCTAGAGGAAAATCTACTTCCTTGTTTTCCAGATTCTAGAAGCTACCCACATTCTTCAGCTCATGGCCTCTTTCCTCCATCTCTAGCCAGCAAGGTAGGCCAAGTTCTCACACTGCCATCCCTCTGGTTCTCTCCCTTCTGCCTCCTTCTTCCAATTATAAGGACCTTTGTCATTATATTGGACTCACTTGGATAATCCAGGATAATCTCCCCATTTTAGGGTCAACTATTAGCAACCTTAATTCATCTGCAACCTTAATTCCTCTTTGCCGAAAATATTCACAGGTTCTGGGGATTATGACGTGGACATCTTTCAGGGGACATTATTCTGCACCATACCCAATGAAAATATCCTTCAGGAATGAAGGGAAAATCAAGACATTCCCAATGAAGGAAAACTAAGAGAATTTGTCACCAGCAGACCTACCCTAAATGAATGGCTAAAGGAAGTTCTTTAAGAGGAAAGGAAATGATGAAATAAAAACTCTTGGAACGTCATGAAAGAAGAAGGAATACAGTAAGCAAAAGTATGGATAAATATAATAGGCTTGAGTTTTCCAAAATATGTTTGATGCTTGAAGCAAAATCATACCACTGTTTGTGTTTTGGAATAAGCATTAGCTAAAAGCATGAAACCTGGATTTGAATCACAGTTTTCCCACTAGTTAGTTATATTCACCATCTGTGAGTTGCAGTAACTTTGGCCTGACACCTCATTCTCCAATTTACAACCTGAGGGGATGGAACTCATCAGTTCTCTAAAAGGCCTCTATCTCTAAAATCTATGATGTTCAGCTGTGACTCTCATGTGGCAAGTGTCAAATGCCCTGTATAAAAGCCAGTCTTATACGACATTTTAATTTAATAATTCAGTAAGTATGTATTAAGCACAAGTCCCTATGCTAATTCCCTAATTCCTTATTATCTACACTGGTACAAGGCATTTACCCTGATACTTACATTACCTTTAAATCCTCTCACAGGGTTTACCTTACCTATCCCTCCACCACTGCCACACACATACACTTCCTGCCCTTAGGAGCGTTCTAAACCAGGCTGCCCCCACCCAGCCTTCCAACCTGACTTCCACTGAGACCTTTACTACAGTCATTGATTCTAAAAAGTATTACTTCAAGAAAATGAGAATAAAAGCCACAGACTGAGAGAAAATATTTGCAAAACATATATCTGATAAAGGACTGGTATCCAAAATATACAGAGCACTCTTGAAACTCAGCAGTAAGAAAAAAATCCAATTTAAAAATGGGCAAAAGATCTGCACACCTTACCAAAGAAGATATACAGATAGCAAAGAAGCATATGAAAAGATGCTCGACATCATATGTCATTGGGGGATTGCAAATTAAAACAACAATAAGATACCACTACACAACTGCTAGAATGGCCAAAATCTAAAATTCTGAGAACGTCAAATGCCGGTGAGGTTGTGGAGCAACAGGAACTCTCATTCACTGCTGGTGGGAATGCAACATAGTCCAGACACTGTAGACAGTTTGGAAGTTTCTTACAAAACTAAATAAACTCTTACCATGAGATTCAGTAATCATGCTCCTTGGTATTAACCCAAAGGAGTCGAAAACATTTATCCACACAAAACCCTGCCAATGAATGTTTATATAGGAGCTTTATTCATAATTGCCAAAACTTGGAAGCAACCAAGATGCCCCTGAGTAGGTGAATAGATAAACAAACTGTGACAAATTTATATAATGGAATATTATTCAGTGATAAAAAGAAATGAGTTTAAAAAGGAAAGAGAAAGAAATAAGCTATCAAGACACAAAAAGACATGGAAGAACCTTAAAATGCATATTGCTAAGTGAAAGACGCCAATCTGAAAAGGTACCATACTGTGTGACTCCAACCATATGACATTCTGGAAAAGGCAAAACTGTGGAGACAGTAAAAAGATCCATGGATTCGGGGGATGGAGTGGACAGGGGATGAACATGTGGAGCACAGGGGGGTTTTAGGGCAGCAAAACTATTCTATATGATACTGTAATGATGGATATATGTCATCATACGTTTGTCAAAACCCGTAGAATGTACAACACCAACAGTGAACCCTACTGTCAACTATGGACTTTAGTTAATAACAATGTATCAATATTGATTCATCAACTGTACCAAATGTAACCACACTAAAACAAGATGTGAATGATACAGGAAATGGAGAGAGGGAGGAGGGGGTATATGTAAACTCTGTACTTTCTGCTCATTTTCTGTAAACCTACAACTGCTCTAAAAAAAATAAGTAGTCAAAAATTATTAAATAGCAAAACAAATAAATATATCAAAAATGTAGTTCTGTGAAAAATTAAGAAAATAAACCACTAGCAAACCTAGTTAAGGGGGAAAAATTAACACAAAAAATAAAAATAACAATGAAGAAATAATCATAGAAACAAAGGAAGTTTTTTTCAAAAACATTTATGAGACTATTTCACATAACTCTTTTGTCGCAGGTTGCGTTCCTTGGGAAGCAAACTAATATGGAAATTTGCATGCACAAAGTTTACTTGGGACTGCCTTCAGGATCAACGTCTGTGGGAGAACAAAGAAAGTAGGATTGCGCAAAGAGAGGATTTGAACTCAACAATTCAACTTCATAAGAATTCAAAAAGAAAAAAACCTCTTATTTGCAGGGCACTTATTGTCTATGTACACTCTTTCCCCCTTCCCACCTCCCCAAAGGATATACGGATAAATTAGTAGAATTAATAAGAGAGCTTAATAAGGTTTTGGAAACAAATCAATAAGTAAAAATCAACTTTATTTCTATGCACTGGCAAAAATCAAAGGCTATAGTAGAAAAAAAAGAAAGGTAACACATAACAGCAAGAAAAAATATAAAATACTAGAATTAATTCCAGCAGAAGATGTGTAAGACTTTTAGGGAGAAAACTAAAATTTTATTTGAAGACATTAAAGAAAATCTAAATAAATAGAGTATTCTTCTATAGGAAATTCCCCAAACTCAATATTGATCCTCATTAAGAACTTTTAATTTATTGAACAGGCTGATTCTAAAATGCTCTTGATAGAGCAAGGAGCCAATCATAGTTAAGATAATCGTGAGGAAAAACGAGGTGAGAGCATTTACTTCATCAGACATCAGGACTTAAAACAATATGGTATTCAGTGCAAGGATAGATACAGTAATGAGAAGCTCTGCTTCCAGGCCTGACCTGTGAAATCCCACGTGTCCCATCCTCTGACTCTTGCTCTTTCTAGCTTGGTGCAGCCAGCCAAACGTAGTGACCTTGGAAATGCTGTGTTGAAAATGGCAGAGGCACCAGCCGGAAATAGCCTGGGTCTCTAATTCATGAGTTATTAGCCCATGCAAAATAGTCTTCCCAGAATTTAGGACAATATATTATACAATGCAGCCCCACATTTCTTCAGGTCCACAGTCTCTTATCTTAAACTCTTGGGGCCACGTATATTTTGGTATTCAGAATTTTTGGGATTTTAATAAGGTAATACAGTATATGCATCATGTGCTAGTATATGTGAATTACATATCTTCCCCAGCCAGCTTTGGGGCAGCACCCTAGAATCAAGCACATTGATACTTTTTCTGCAAAATGTATGAAAATTTACTTTGCGATGAACTCTATAATTAGCCTCAACTGTTGGGGGCAGGTTTTGCCATGAAATGAATTGTGGCATCAGACTTATTAAAAACACTTTTGGGGGACCAGCTGGTGGTGTAGCGGTTAAGTGCACACATTCCGCTTCTCAGCAACCTGGGGTTCGCGGGTTCAGATCCCAGGTGCAGACATGGCACCTCTTGGCACGCCATGCTGTGGTAGGCGTTCCACATAGAAAGTAGAGGAAGATGGCCATGGATGTTAGCTCAGGGCCAGTCTTCCTCAACAAAAAGAGGAGGACTGGCAGTAGTTAGCTCAAGGCTAATCTTCCTCAAAAAAAAAAAAAACCACTTTTGGCTTTCAGAGCTTTGTGGATTTCAGAATTGCAGGTGAGAGATTGTGTAACTATGCCAAACCCACAAGAGAGATTTAGAAGTAATTAGAGAAAAAGAGTAATGGAGGAAATATTGATTTCAGTGTCAGGCTATACCAGTGACTAAACTCCATGGAGAAGATTCTCCAATCAAGAGTTTGGTGTGGCAGAATGCTCACATTCCATTGGCTAATGCTCAGTCATTGGCCACCTTAATAGCAGAGGAGGCTGGGAAATGTAGTTTAGCTATACGTCCATCATGTGCTGGACCAAGGTTTGGTGAGCAACTGGCAATCTCTACAATAGTCCACCCTTCTGGTCACTAGTGTCAAGCCATGCCAGTGACTATGAAGTTAAACTCCATTGAAGAGACTTTTCCAATCAAGAGGTTGGTATAGCTGTTTGACTCTTATAATCTTCAATTGTTCTATCATGGACTCTACTGCAGCTTTGAGGGGTCACCTCAGTTGCGTCCTGGACCCCGTCTCCCTCATGTTACTTCCAGTCTTCTCTAAGCCATCTCTGCTCCATCTCAGATTTCTTTCCATCACTCATTCTGATCCAACATTGTGGAGCTGATACAAGTTCCACAAATACCCCATCATTGTGAATTTTATGTGTATGAGGAAGATTGGCCCTGAGCAAACATCTGTGCCAACCTTCCCCCACCTTGTGTGTGGGACACTGCCATAGCATGGCCCAATGAGCAGTGTGCAGGTCCACACCTGGGATCTGAACCTGGGAACTCCAGGCCCTGAAGCAGAGCACGTGAACTTAACCACTAAGCCACTGGGCTGGCCCCCCATCGTGAATATTTTTAATGCCAAATGTGTATGGAAAAGACCATTTCTAGTTACCTGGGTTTTAAATTAATATTTAATTGATTAAAATTGTAAGTATAAAATCTGGTTTTGCTTAAGTCTTTAAATTCAACTTATAAATCCTGAAATTCTATTTATAAATTTTTTTTTAAAAAAATTGCTTTGACTCGTTCTTTAATGGATGTTTAACTCAACGTGAACGGATTTAAACTTCCTTAACAATTAGTCCCATCTACAAACTTAGTAAAATTTCCATAACCGTTTTAGGCTCTATTCATATGCTTAATATGTTTGCTTTTTTATCCTCATGCACTTCCATTGCCTGACAAGGTAGACTTAAAATCCTTACATGCAAAACCCTTCTTTTGCATAAACATAAGCAACTCTTGTGAATCTAATTACTTGATTTACCACGTCAGGATGTTTGATTTGTCTTAAATGTTCTAAAACTGTTAATAAGCTTGAGCAGTATCTTATATCTTTCAACTAAAAATCGTAAATCTAAAATCAACAAACATTTCAAGTTGAAAATGCAAAGCTTAATTTAACTTAAATTCATCCAGATTTTTAAACTTTTCTTAAACTTAACATGACTTTGTCTATGCTAAATTTTAAACCTTCTCAGAAGAGTAATTTGACCATCTTAGGAAGGCTGAGCTTATTAGGTCAAAAAATTTGTGCGGTGAAACAGTTGTCAAATCAAAGAGCAGGACAGGAGAGTTTGGGGCTAGCCAAGCTAATCCTCCCCAGTGAACTCACTGAACTTTCTCCTGGTGTAGTTACCTCTGCTGACCACACGGCAGGGCTTTCAGCTGGACCAGTTCACAATTCACATCAGCAGGGCATCTCTTTTTGCATTGCACCTTATCCTGTCTTGGGTAGATGGACTGCTGCTGCACCCCCACCTAGATCTCAGCAAATTTCCCTCACTTATTAGGTCCTGCATTCCCTTGGTACTTCTCTTGTCTTACCCAATTCTCTAGCCCCATCAATGGCCTCTCTTTTCTAATCCTCTAACTAAGGGTCATTAGACCCACATAAATCTCCTTTTCCCTTTCATACCTGCTTGGCCTGGCCTCTGTGACCTCATGCTCCTTTCATATGTGTCTAGCCTGTCTTCAAAGATCATAAGCCTTTCTCCCAATGAAATCTATCTCTTCCTCCAGATTAATCAGCCTTCTATTTTTCTTTCAATTTCCACCTCTCCTGTTCCAGGACTACGACCAAATCCAATGTTGTTTTGTTGTTGCTGTTGTTTTTAAGCAGTCCTTCCTTGACTCCTTGAGCAAACATGATTCTTAGAGTCAGAATATTCCAGACATGAGTCTTTTTAATTTCCTTCTTGAGCCCTTGGGTTTGCAGTAAGTTCAGTTATTTCTCTAGTTTAGAAGAAAATGGTATATCCCATATATAATAAGGGATCCTCAATCCTTTTGATCTCTTCGTTAGAAAAAATATACTACCCTTGGGAGCTAAAGCCACAGTCTGGGCCTCCAAGATTCAAATTCATGGCCAGGGACTGTGTAATTAACCAAAGGATTATAATTGTTACAATTCCAGGGCCACCTTGAGATGGTTGGAGGAACTCTCGGGAGCTTGTGGACAAGGTTAATGAGCTGAGATATGGTCCCTCCACACTTCATTCCCTTGTCCCATGACACAATGACAGTAGGAAGCTGACCAGCCATGGCCTTCTTTCTTGGGCCTTTGCAAAGTTCATACACACATGCTCAAGAGTGGAATTTAGCTCCTTTTGAGGTTCGAGGCTCAGCATGAAAACCTGGCTGAAAAACACAACAGAGCAAGAAGTTATTCTATCCACCAATGCCTTACCTAAAAATCCTTTATAGCCAAGGTTCTGCCCATTTTGAGGTGAGACCAAAAGACCATCTATTTGGTGAACAAGTCTCTATTTTTGCCTTGATGGCGGTACCAGGTCATCTTCCCCATCCAGCTTAAGATCAGACGCATAAGTCAGCACCCAAAAGACTGTGAGCTCTTGCTTACTAAGACCTGAGCAGCTCCTGTTGCTAAAGCCCCCATCTATTAAAAACAACCTTGTGCCTGTTTGGATCAGCCTGGCAACCATAAAATAGTCACTCTCCCAGGGGCATTAGCCAGAATAAGCTTCTGTCAGCTGCTAAGGTGAAAACAGCCCCAGGTGTGTCTGACTCCAAAGCATATGTTCAAAACCACAGACCTGTGCTGCCTGGGCTTTGGATGGAAGGAACTTCAGGGATCCTGCCATCCCCAAGATTTCATGCTTTTAAAGACCCCATTGTCACTGGGGCTAGGAATGGTTTTGTCCATCTCCCAATAATGCTAATGATAGCTAACATGTAATATGCCGACTCTGATCTACTTCAGACAAAGTAGCCTCACTCAACGCTTTGAGTCAGCATTTCCCCTTTTGAGGTGAGGAACCAAAGCTTAGAGAAGTTAAAGACCAAGACCAAACACTAAGTTGCTGGGATCTGAACGCAGACAGAGCGGACAGCAAAGCCTTCCTCATTCCCTCCTCCCCACCACCTCACCCAACAAGAGGTGCCCCGCTTTAGGTGCTTTAGGATTTCCTCATAGTGACACGGTGGCATATCAAGAGTAGGGCCCTGAGGTAGAGGGTCACTGGCCAATGGCCTGTGAGGGGGCTGCTAAACTTTCAGGGGACAAGGTAGCATGAGCAGCCTAAGTCCACCTTGGTAAGTGGTGCCCTACTAAGTCCCTGGTACCCTGGGGCTTTGCCCAGCTGTCATCTCTCTTCACTGCCTCCTGCCTTTTGGACTTTGCCCTCTCTGCAGTGCCACGGAATAAAGGAATAAAGGCCCTCCAGTGGCCTAACTAAAAATCAGAGGTTTTCTCAAATGTTGCTTTTGCCCGTAACAGCCTCTTCTCCGCAGAGCCAGCCACCCTGCAGCCTATTGACAAAGGGCAGCATAATCCCAATGTACATGTGCTTAAGGGAAAAAGACCACATCTGAGGTGGGGAGTGGTGGGAGAGGGCTGTAGAGCTGGGGTGAGGACTTGAGAAATTCGGGTCAGGCCTTTGAGACTGGACGTTTGGGCAGGCGTTCCCTTATCCTCATGGATCAGAATCTTCACCCAGGCATCGTGGGTTTCCTACGCCTTTTCTGACAAAGCCAGCTCCACCACATCCCAGAGTCCCTATCCCCCCTCCTACCCACAGTCTCTAAATTTAAACCCTCATCTGTCCTTTTCCTGTAAGACAGGGGTATTTTAAGGGAGCGACAGCATGGTGCCACAAGAGATGCAGTGACACCAGCGCTGTGAAAATAAGCATGCCAGCTCCTCCTCTCTGTCTGTCAGATGCGCCCACCCGCCAGGGGCTCACCCATCTCCCTCTGAACCTATCTCCCTTCCTCCTGCTCTTCCTCCCTCCCAGGAGGGAGCTCACTGTGAGCCCTCAGCAGGAAGCTGGGTGAGGAGAGGATTCCCAGGGAGGTGGCATCCAGGAAACCTGCACCCACAGTGCACAGAGGAACACAGTGGATGCAAACTCAACCTCATGCTTATAAACATCCCAGGGTCTGAGGGATTCACCAGATCGACACACAGTCCAGAGGAGCCCTGAGTTGTGATAAGCCTGGGGGGTCCAGGAGACAAACTTTCTGGAGCCCTCAACATGGAGATTAAAATCTGAAGGGAATATGAGATCCTCCGTAACTCCTAGAAAACCAGGAGGATGTTTGTCATTCTTGACCTACCCCAACAAAGCCCCCAGGGTGGAGGCTGGTGGGAGGGGAAATGGAGGTTTCAGAATCCTCGCTGATTGGTGCATCAGCCTGAAGGTGGCAGGGCGGAATAGAGACTCGTGAAGAAGGCAGAGCATGCTGCCGTTGCATGCCACTGGTGTATGTGTGTCCACCTGTGCAGAAGGCACAGAGGTGAGTTTTCAGGTTTCTGGTCTGGTGACAGAAGAACACACTTTGTTCTTGAACTGGTGGCTACCATATCTGCCTCTCCAGCATGGCTTTTCCCAAGGGCGGATATTTTCCTCACACACCTTTCAGGAAGCTAATTAATTTTCACTGTGAAGGGTGGACTTAAGAGGATAACAGCCATCTAGTACAGAAAGAAAGATCGGTGTTAGGCCGAAAAGAGACGTGTTTGCCATTTCAAATTAAATGGAAACAGGTAAATTGGAAACCCTGCCCAAGGCCTGACATCCTGAGGCTTTGCCAGCTTCTGTGAAGGAGGTTAGGGAACATCCTTCCAGGAGATCTTGAGTAACAACATAAAACCCACTTGCACTCCTGCCTGCTGCCCTTTCTCTGCATGACTGGGGTTGGCATCTTGCCTCACTCCTGATTTCTATCTCCTCTGTGTGTGTGTGTGTGTGAGAGAGAGAGAGAGAGAGAGAAGGAGAGGGAGGGAGAGGTAAATAAAGAGGCAGAGACAGAGAGATTGAGGGAGGGAGAGTGGGCCAACAAGCAAGAGCAGTAGTTGGGCACATGCGGTAGCACAAGGAATTCAAGGTCTTCTCCAAGCTTCCAGACTCCTACTTATACCCCCACTCCACCATGACACGTCTACCTGCCCAACTGTCATATAAGGAGATGGTGGTAACTAGGGACTGGGATCTGGGGTGTCAGACGCTGAGAGTGAAGAGGAGGGACAGGAAAGTTTACACCTATAAGATAATCAGTGGCCAGTGGTTCTGATTCTGGAGTCTCCAGGAAACTGATGTAGAATGGTGCATTTCAGAAGAAACCCCTGCTTGGTCCCAGAGACAGATGACCCAGGAAGGCCGAGAGTCAGGCCAAGGCTGGGCAGATGCCAAGAGAAAGACTTTATGTTGCCATTTGGCAGTCTGCAGATGTGTGTACATCAAGGGGGTGGGGATAGAGTTCACAGCAAGCTTGCCCTCTCCCCCACTTGCTCTCTGGAGCTGGGGCTTGAACTGGAGGTGAAAAAAGACCCTGACTCCTGAGTCTCAGCCACAGTGTAGGGAGCTCCAAGGACAAACAGAAATAATGGGATCCCCTTGGCTTCCGCTCTTTTGCATGGGAAGCTGTGGTCTCTGAGACCAGGAGGGGGTAAGGACTAGAAGGGACGGCAAAAGGGAAGAGAGAGGGATGAACTCACTGAAATTCAAGACCATAAACCAGAAACTCTCATCCCCCTCTGAGAGCTAAGGCTTTCCAATGTCTGAAGTCTCTACCTATTGAGACATCACCCTGAGCCACTGAAGTACCCAGGTTGAACAGGGAGGGCTGCCTCCCACATGGTATTGCCACAGACATGGAAACGTCAGCATGGCATCCAGGCAGGCCCTGCTCAGCCACCTCTGTCCTCTGTGCACTGACCACCCAGGCCAGTGGGCCACCAGAGCAGCTCTCCTCTCCCCTCCTACCCATAAGTCGTCTCTCGGTGTGAGAGGCACACGTCGCCTCACTCACCATTTACGGAGCCCCTACCATGTGCCAGGACCTATGTGAGTTGCTGAGGACACAGCAAATCTGGTGGTGGAGGCAGACAAGTACCACGGTCTAGTAGGAAGTACTGTGATGGAAGTGTAAACATGGGTGACAGAGCGCAGAAGACTTCCTGGAAGAGGCAACATTGGAACTGGGTCTTCAGTGATACGTAGAAGATTGCAAAGCACACAAACGGGAAAGGACACACTAGGCAGAGGTAACAGCACGTGCAAAGACACAGAGGCAACAAAGAGCAGGGCGAGTTTGAGGAGGTACTAGTGCTTTGTGTGACGAGCAGAGAGGGGGCCAGAGAGGGAGGGAGGTGAGGCCTGACCGCCCTGGGTTAAGGGACCTCCCGAGGCGTCGGGACTTGACCCTGGCGGTGACAGGGAGGTAGGCAAAGTTCTAAAGAGGAGAGTGGCTAACCAGAGGCGCACTTCAGAAAGGCCCCTCAGCCCCAGAGCTGGGCTGGAGCAGAGTAAGACATCGGAGGCAAGGAGAGCAGATAGGAGGTCCCTGCAACGGGCCAGGCATATTGCAGAGGGCATGAATCCAGGCAGCAGCAGCAATACGAGGGAGAGGAAGAAAAAGTCATTTGAGGGGGCCGGCCCCATGGCCGAGAGGTTAAGTTCACGCGCTCTGCTTTGGTGGCCCAGGGTTTCACCAGTTTGAATCCTGGGCATGGACATGGCACCGTTCATCAGGCCACGCTGAGGCGGCATCCCACATGCCACAACTAGAAGGACCCACAACTAAAAATACACAACTGTGTACCGGGGGGCTTTGGGAGAAAAAGGAAAAGTAAAATCTTTAAAAAAAAAAAAAAAAGACATTTGAGAGATTTTAAAACATAAAAATGGGTAAAAATGACAGGGTTTAGTCCCCATTTGGACATGAGGTTAAGGGAGAGGGAGGGATCTAGACGGACTCCCAGGTTTCTAGCTTAGGAGACTGGGCAAAAGGCAAAGGGATAGGGAACAGAACAGGGAAAACTCCGGCAAAGGTTGAGTGTGAGGCCAGGATGCCCGAGTGCAGAGGCCAACAGGTAGCTGTAGACAGGGTTCAGGAAACAGGTCTTGGGGGAGACAGAAACGTGGAGGCATCAACCCACAGCTGTAGCTGAAGCCATGGGTACGGCTGGGGCACCCGGCAGAAGAAAGAAGGGGCACTGGATGGAGCATGCAGTGGGCCAGTGAGCTCCACCTCCACCCCATCTGTGTTACGGAGAGCCAGAGAACCAGGGAGAACATCACTGATCCTCGGACCCCCTCATTCCACACAAAAATCAAGACTTGGATCCCCGGTATTTCCTGAGGCAGGGACAGCACAGGAAGGATACTCCCACCACAGTTCTCTCTTCTGAATAACCCCATCGGGTTCCTGCCTCTCACTCCCTGGGAGCACGTCTCAGAGCCCATTCTCTCTTGTTACAAACAGCAGGATTGCCTGCCCTCCCCGTCTGGACTCCCAGGCTGGGGACCCATGTACTCCAGGTAGACTGTTCTAAGAGATGGGGAGGGGTGGAGAGAAGCCCCAACAAAGCCCAGGTGTCTGCGGCATTCCCCAAATTGTCTATACTTCTCCAGCGGGTGCTGGGGGAAGAAGGCAGTGGGCACCATCTGCCCCAACTTACTTTCCCAGTGGCCTGGCGTTCTGTGGACTTACCTGGTGACGGCACCCAGGACACCCAGCCCTGCCCCCTCACTTCCGCCCTGCTCAGAGACCCGAATAGGCCCTGAGACTCAAGAGCCTGCCACCCACACAGCACCCACACCAGATAAGGCAGGCAGGAGGCAGCTCAGGAAGCTTTTTCTGCTTGTTTTATTTGAAAACCCCAGGGTGTGTCCCCTCCCTCACCACACCCATTCCCTACCCCAACCCCAGGACATGACGATGCCACACGCACACACGAGGCTGTGAGCTGCACACAGAACACAGGGGCTGCGCTCACATGACAACATGAAAAAATATACATTATATATAATACACCCAGGACCCCATTCCCTCTCCCATCCCCTCAACCTAGCCACAACCAGGTCATGTAGGAAGGGGCAGGGGCTGTAGGACCTCAGGCAAAGATAAGAGGGAAAGAGGACAGAAAAGGAAGGAAGTGGGCAAGGTGAAGGAGCAGGGATCCCCAGAGTGAAATGGAAAGAGAGGTGCGGGGATCACAAGAGAGGCAGGGAAGGCCCAGCCCGGGAAGCCGGGGAGAGAAAGGCCTCCGCAGACAGGAGAGTAGGGAAGGGCAGAGCACAGGGTTTCCTTCAATCCACCCCTGGCCCCGCCATTGCTACTGACACCCCCCAACACAGCGCATGGCTAGTGGGGGGAGAGACGGAGACACGGGTGAGCTAAAGGGGGGCTGCTGTTGGGGGCAGAAAAGGGAGGCACAGTCTCCCACACCACAGGAAGAAGAGTCAGAGGCCAGGGAGGGAGGTGGGATCGGGGGGAGGACGAGGGGTGGGGAGACTCCAGTGGGCCCCACAGGGATTTCAAGATTAAAGGGTGACTCATTCTGAAGAGCTCTCTCTCTCTTGGTCTCTCTGCTTCAGAATGTCCTTCCCTCTCGTCGGGGGGGTGTCTCTGTCTCATCAGGGCAGAATTCTCTCTCTGTTTGAGGAGGGATGTAGGCCTTAGTAGCGGTGTGGAGGGGTCTCGATGATGCGTCTCTCATCACTGCTGGGAGAGTCGGCTGCCTCTGAGTCACTGCTGTCCTCGTCCTCCTGCTGGCCACCGGCAGCCCCTGCCACATGGGCCTGCCGATTCTGGTAGGACTGGAGAAGGGGGAGCAGAAAGGGGAAGGGCTCAGAGGCCTGCTCACACCCTGGAGCCTCTCCTTGGGGGGCCACACCTCCCTCAGTCCCCTTATTCTTCTCCCTACCTCCCGCCCACAAACCTTCCTCCCTCCTGCTCCCGGGAGCTCTGCCTAGGGCTTTGTGCCCAGGGCCTGGCGCTCATTAGGAATCTGCTGTGTTTGCTCCAGTGGAATCTTGACTCTGTAGACCCCCCCACTCCCCAGGGCCACTCACCTCCATGGGGTTCACAATGATGGTGAGAGCTGAGTCATCCCAGAAGAGGTCAGGGTCCTTGGGGTCACTGGAGGCCCCTGGGGGCCCTCCAGCCCCCGAGACACGGCGGTGAAGGGAATGGATGCGCACGAGGCCCAGGATGACCATGAGCACCAGGAAGCCCACACACACCACAATGATGAGAGTCGCTGCACTCGGGACCACTGTGGGGAGAGCATGCGGTGGGGAGACATCCACCAAGCACACCTGAGGGGACTCACACAGGGACGAGCAGGGGAGGGGAGCCTGGGCAAAGGGAGTCCCCAAGTAGGAGAAGATAGGATCCAGGTTGGCCCAGAAGTGGGGACTACCCTGTAGAAGCTGGAAGAGAAACAGAGCCCCACAGGGAAAGGAAGGAGACCAGGAGGGAAGGGGACGGGAAAAGGGTTGCTGCTAGGGCCAAAGGGACAGAGTGACAGAGGGAGGGAGGTAGGCAAAGGGAGATGGGCAGTGGGAGGAGAAGGGCTCCCAGCACAACGCTGCTGTGAGCAGCCCTGTTCTCAGGGGACAGAGGGCAAGGGTCAGAACCTGCCCATGTCATTCTGCCTGTGCCTTCCCCAGGGACCACTCAGCCTAGGAAGGAGAGCCCCGTGCCCAGTGAGGAAAGGAGAGAGGCAGCCACACGGGCTTGATGGTGCAGGAGGACATTCCTTCCTCCTGCATCCTAAGAGGAGAAGCGGCCGGGCCTGGCTTCCAGAAGACGGTGCTGGCACGCAAGGCTGGGGGACAGGTCCAAGGGGCAAGGAGGAGCACCTTCATTTACCCACCTCGACTGAGCTCTTTCCTGCTCAGTGACACCTCTCTTCTCCTAGAGGGCTTGGGGCTCCTGGACGTCTGGGGCATCTGCTCCTCCCAAATCTCCCCCCGACGTATACCCACCTCCTCCATGGCCCTGTCACGCCTCCGGCCCTGCAGCCTCACTCTGGTGCCCAGGTTCAGGGGGACACAGACCCTGAAGGGCAGTGAGACCCAGGAGGGCATGTGCACTCTCACTCGGACCTTAGAGCTGAGGGTGGCAAAGCAGGTGTGCATGCACAGGAACATGGCCAGGAAAAACATATGGGCACACAGCTGGAAAACGGTTGCCATACCCTGCACCCGTGCCAGGCCTCTGCCAGCCTGCACACCTGCATGCATCAGCCACCTAGCAGCCCGCTCACAGAGCAGGATCAAAGGGATGCGTCTGAGGGTCTCCAGCAAGGCACAGCAGAGCCATATGTGCAGCGTCACCCAGCTCCCTGCCAGCTGGGCAGACCAGGCAATCCCCTGAAGGAAGACGTACATACCACAGATGTGGGCTGCGAGGGCCACAGAGCAAGCAGCCATGAGCACAGCCCTGCCCACCTTCTGCACACACACATATAGCACTCGGAGAAGCAGGACGAGAGCCCAGAGCCCCAGGGACAGCAGGCGGAGGTAGAGACCCCACACAGGCGCCCCCAGGCCCAGGGCCCTCACAGGCAGCTGGGTCACTACACCCCACATGGGTGCACAGCCCTCACCACTGTTGGCACACACAGCAATGCACCCACCCACTGTGAGGCCCAGACCCTGGGCCGCCTCGTTGCTGAGAGACTATTACAACTACACATGTCCCACACGCATACACATCATGTTCCAGCCCACATATATCTCCCAATCCCGAATTTACCCACAGCCTCTAAGACTCACACTTCAAGAGACAGAGCAGAATGTAGAGAAGAACATAGCATGGGAGCCTCCACACCTTGCTGCATACCCCTCCTCTCCAGCAGCCAGCACACACACCTGCCATACACTCCGGGGCCAACCAGGTATGTGGAGAATGCCCTGCCTGAGCAAGTACACTAGCCCCACACCTCCCTGAGACTGCCTGAGGGCTCTCTGCCAAGTTGGTCTCCAACCTGATCTGACTTATAGCCCACTTGGAGCCACTTGCCAATGATTGCCAACTCTGCTGAACAGGGCAGGCAGGCTCCCTGGGCACCGGCTCCAGGGAAGAGATGGGCCTGCTGGATCAGCATTTCTCAACTGCCTTGGCATGCGGGGAGGAGGGAAGAGGGCAAGAGAGTTGCCCTTTCTGCCCATCTACAGGAAATAGTCCCTCCCAAGTCTCCAAGTCAATGGGTAAGATCCAGGGGCAGTGACCCCACCAGCAGATGGCCCCTGCAGCTAAGCCCGGGGCCCAGAAGGAGTGGAGAGCCCCCTCAGAGTGGAGGCCACAGCAGGGGAACCTACTCTAGAGGTACAATGATGACAAGCCAATGGTTCTGGTTTGTGCCTTAATCAAATGCACGTGTCCCTCTGAGCCCCTGGCCCGGGGAGGAAATGACAAGTTGATTGCCAGGAATAAGAAATGACCACAGGAAAAACAAAATGCAGATGTTCCCTCTGTAGGCAAACAAGTATGGTTAATCAGTTTAAAATGAGCCAGGAGGCCAGGGAGATGGCAGGATTTTTAAATTAGCTACAGACAAAAATCAAGAGTTTAAGTACAATCAACCTTTCTTGCTGCATTAGAGCCGAGCAGCTAATTCTGGCCTTGAATGACCTCCGGAGCCACCATGACTGGGGTTTAGCAAATGGCCCACGGGAACTCCTGATTCATGTGATTGTGAAGACACTGTGGAAAGCCCTGCCCACAGCCCTGCATGGCACCTCTCTGTGAAGAGCCTCAGGGGGAACTTCCTGCTGTTCTCAGGCCCAGGGCTTCTCTTGAAATACTGGTTGGCCCCTATCATATGCCTTTCATAACGCCTTAGCTCAGAGTCAAAGGGTGGGTCCACTCTAGCAACTGCACAGCATCTCCTGGGATGTATTTTGTGAACTGACTTTGTTCCCTGGCTTCCTCTTATTCTTCTTTCATCATTGTCCCTTCCTCCTCACTTCCTAACTCATTGTCTATTTTCATCCTACTTCGTTGTAGGTCTTTCTGCAAAGCCTTGGATACTTGTAGGAGACAAAGTAGGGAAATGGTTCCCAAACTTTGCTGCACACTGGAATCACCTGAGGATCCTTAGAAACCACTTAGGCCTGGCTCCCACCCCCAGACAGCCTGATTTAACTGGTATGGGGTGAAACCTAGGCACCAAGTGTCTTTACAGCTGCCCCAGTGATTCTGATGTGCATCAAAGTTTGGGATGACTGGATAAATATTGTCTTCATCATCTCAGCTCACCCTTCTCAGATAACTTCATTCTCCCTAACCGTAAACACCCCAAACCAACCACCCACCCCCAATTTTCAAATTCTCATTCTCTCTCATGCTCATCCAAAATCCCTTCTACCCTTCAAGATCCAAGCTCAAACTCTACATGAGCCCCAAAACCTTCCCTGGCTGCCCCAATTCACACTGCTCTCTGTCTGGTGTGCTTAGGAGCTTCAGAGAAATGAACCTCCTATCTCATTGGAGGGCATTAAATCTCTTACTGCTACTGCATGGTTAGAGTAATTTGAAATTGCAAAGCCATAATCCTGTAACACCACTCTTAGGGTTGGGAGGAGAAGGGGAAGGAACACCTTGAGAGTCAGAAAAGGCATATGGAACAGTTTTTATCAAGTGGATCTCCTGGTAAGCTTAAGAGATGTCAATCACCAATGCCCTTAGGTGAACTATCAACTCCACACCCTACTCAGGCCAAAATGAGGGCAAAAGCAAAGGCAGGCTGCTGCTCTCAATTGGAATCTCAGAGCAAGCTTGGTTGGCTTGGACATCAGCTCAGAACAGCGGCTGGGGAGGTGGTGTTCACTCTGGGGACGTGAGACAAGGGCAGCACTCACAAACCCCAGGGCACCCCCAGGCAACTGCAAGGGACAAGGGGTGTGAAATGCCAGGCCAGTGAGTGCAGGGCAGCTGGGTGCTCAAGGGAGGAAGCTCTGGACTAGTTAGAACAGGGATTCTCCCATGGGGCCTCATACCAAAAAAAAAGCAAGGACTGAGAATCTCACCAGGTCCAGCAGCAATGCCAACCCATGTCTACCTCGAGCCTAACCTGAGTAGCAGGACCCAGTGTCCAGCCAGACAAGGCTGAGCGGGTTGATTCCCAGGGAAAGAACTGGAGAAAGAGCTAGGGAATCATGAGGAAAAAAAGAGCTGACCCCAAAGGTCTATCTAACAAAAACAAAAACTATTAGTTTTCTCAGCCGTCTCTAAAGACGGTATGCAACTTGGTTATGCCTTAGACTCCCTCCTCACTACTGCCAAGTGAATCACAGTGAAACACTCAAAAAGGCCTCTCTAGTTGTTTTCAAAGAGAGTAAGGAAGAAGGGAGCCATCCCGGAGAAAAGGAAACACAAGCTGGCAGCCAATGCCAAGGAGAGGACACCAGACTAAATCAGGGGCACCAGGGAGCTAGCCCGAGTCAAAGAAGCCCTGGGAAGCCCTCGGGAGCTCCCCCAAATTAGGTTCAACTATAAAGTAATCAGACTGAAAAAAAAAGCATCAAACATAAACAGAGAGGGCACGGAGGGCAATGTTAGTACACAGGGTCTGGAATGCTGGCTCCACCACTTTCTAGCTGTGTGATCCTGGATAAAGTACATAACCTTTCTGGGCGTCTACTTCCTTGCCTTCGCAGGGGATAATTCTAGTACCTATTTCATTTCTTGTTTGTCATGACTAAATGAGTTAATATGTGTAAAGGCCAATGAGCGTGGTGCCCAGCACACACTGATGTGTCCGCTCTTCTTATTATTACATGTGTTGAGTGAGGGCTGTGCTTTCAGGGGAGCGTTTGCTGACCATGAACTTCTTCCAAGAAAGCATTCTTGGAACTCCTTAGGGAATTGCCTTCGGAGCCTGTGAAATACCTTTTGACTTTTTTCCAAAAGTGACAAACCTGCGCCCTTTGAGAGTGGGTTTTACGTGTAAAAACTTAAAATGCTATCCAGAGCCAACTCGGACAAAAGTGGATGACAAAGTTGGGTAACACGGAACTGGGCCAAAGGAAAAGTGTATCTAAAAAGCAACAAAAATACATGCCTCTCATAAATTGGCTTTGAAAGCAATTCTAAAAAGGGATTCCAAAAATCATCTTCAGCAACATCAGAATCATTCTGCAGTTTTTAACAAGGTGGAAGAAGACTCGTTTTGTAATATTAGGTATAAATATGAGGTTACAAAACAATTTGATCCCGACTTTGTAAAAAGAAAAAGACTGGAACATAATCTATCATCTTAACAATGGTTTCCTCTCTGTGATGGAATCATGGCTGACTTTCCTTCCTCATACTTGTAGTTTGTAGTTTTTCTACAACTTAGCAACTCTTACATCGGGGATTAAAACACTTCATCCCTGGTGCAGGAGCACGGCCAGGGAAGGAGGCCTTTGGAGGGCAGCTCTCCCTCGGGATGTAATACTTTGCATATTTGCATATTCTGTTGTAGAAAGTCTTAAGACTTTATAGATAGCACATAATTATACACATAATAGCACCAACATTCTCCTTGAGGACACAGACTGTATGTATCCTACAATTCTCTCATATTCCTAATAGCACTTTAGGACAGTGCTAGTACACAGTAGGTGTTCAATAAATAAATACTTGATAGCTTCACTACAGAGGATCCCTAGATTGAGGGCTAATTTGATATTGTTAGGGGAGGGCAGCAGGAAAAAAAGGTTCTTAAACCCCACACTGACTTTAGGATTCCAGGCACGAGTGCTCCTGCGACGACACAGGCTCACCTTCTTCACGGGAGAAAGTTAACGCTCCAGGGGGACCAGGGGACCGGAACACAGTCGCCAGTTAAGTCAGGTACACAGGGAACAGACCGCACTGCTCCATGCCTGTCCTCCCCTCCCCGTGGTGGAGAGGGAGGATGCCAGCACTCAGCCCACTCCCTGCCACCAGCCCCTCCCTGCCTGGCCCCGCGCAGCCTTACGTACTGGAGTTTCGGTGGGAGCTGGCCAGGCTGTGTCCAGCCATCTCAGGCGGTGGCTGGTGACCACGGTGCAGGAACTGCTGGGAGCTGAGCACATGGCTTGGGTGGGCAACTCGGTTCATGCTGTGCAGCACGTTGACCTGGGGAAACGGAGGGCTCACTGGGCACACACATCTCCCAGGTTCGACCCCACCTCTCTAGAGCCCACCTTTTAACCACTGCCCCACAGCTTCTCCTCCTTCTCCACCCACCGCCAGGCCCAGGAGTCCTCCAGGCTGTAATTTCCATTCCCACCAACTCTCAGTTTGAGTCCACTCCACCCTGGCTTCTCGTCAGTGGGGGATAGCTGTGGAAGGAAGGAACCTCTCTAGGTACCTCCACAATGAATTCATTGCTGGAGTAACGACCATTCATTTCCGAGCAGGAAAGCCGAAATTTCCTGGCATAAAGAGCAGCTCCATGTCGCAGCCGATAACGGGCCTGCCTCAGGATCTCTTCATACACAGTGATGCTCTCCACCCCTAGAGGAGGAGGACGCAGCTCAGTGCAAGAGCCAACAAAGAGGCTGGGACAGGACCCTCTCTCCCAGACTCCCACCAGTGCAGAATCGGTTAGTCCCACCCCTCAACAGGGGGTGACCTGAGTTCTCAGAAGAGATGCTCCCCTCCACCCCACTGCCTGCTCTCTGACTGGAGTCTCCATTTCCTGCTCTGCCCTTCTCTAACAGCTCTGTGGCTTCTGGGTAGGGATGGAGAGAAGGAAAGAAGGACACCCTGCAAGATAGAAGGGAGGCACAAGCAGGAGGGAAACAGAGAGGGGGAAATACAGAAGTCCTCAGTGAGGCTCTGGAAGGGAATGGAAACAGGAGGGAACTGGTTAGGCCCATCTTCTCTCACCCTCCCTTAAGGAGGGTCCTTTGGAGAAGAGTAGGCTTCCTTTGGAAGCTACCAGATCATTACTGCTATTCATTATGAGACGAGCACTTGACTTAAAGCTATGGTGTGTACATAAGATGAGTGAGACGGGAGATAGAGAAGATGGCTACTACCAAACAGCTAGATGATAAGAAAGCTGGTCAGAGAAGACTGAGCGAAAGGAGGAGAGGAACCAGGAGTGGCGATGAGCCTGGCTGTAGAGAGAAGCAGGAAGGAAGAATCATTTGGAGCCTAAACCCCGGCACACCTCCTCTAGGGACAATCTGGAAGCCAGAAGATCTTCCAGGCTTGGAAGGTGAAGATGGCACTTGGCCACATCCCTGGGCCTGGAAGGAGGACCCTCTGGATTTCCCAGATAGTTGATCATGGGGGAAGGCAGAAGAGGTGAGTTCTCAGGCCCCACTGACCAGCAATGGTGAGGTAGGCAGACGTGTTGGTGAGCTCCAGCCCTCGCTGCTGCAAGGATGCCATGTCCAAGAGCAGGCTTTCCCGTTCAGGGTCTAGGTCATCCCCCACAAGAGAAATTTCACAGCCGTCCAGGTTGTGCACGATCTCATCCGACATGCGTGTGTCTGTCACTGGATGGAAGAGAGTCAGGATCTTGGTCAGAGCTGAAGGGCTCACCTCATGGCCATTCTTCTTCCCCTTCCAGGGTCATTCTCTGAGAGCAGTCAGCATCATTTTCAAGAACATCATTACTCAACAATTTCCTTCTTGAGTAATGGGCCTCCTACTGGGTCTACGTCCTAATGGTGAATGGCCCTAATCAAGCAAATGCAGTACGAAGTCTGTCTCATATCCTGCCCCAGATTTTCTCCCTCACACTGGTTCAGACATGGGCCCCTTCTCTGGATGATATCCTGGGGTTATCCTTACCTGTGCCCTGCCAACTCTCATCCTTTTTGGCCTCTACTTGGTGAGAAATGGAGCAAGTGATTTGAAGATCGGGGAACAAAGGGACCCCCTCGGGTCCCTCAAAGTCCACAGCTGGGCGGGCAAAATGAGCAGTGCCAGTCAGCAGGATCTGGGGGGCGTCAGGCTGAAGTACCACCACGTAGCCCTCCACGTCGGGGATGGAGACACAGGATTCTTCACTGAAGCACCTGTATGAGAAGGCGGAAGAGAGGCAGCTTGTGACCCCAACACTCTCTCCCTTATAATCCATATTCTGTTTCATCCCTCTGGGCCTTCACCTCTACAACAGAGCACCTATGTCAAGAAGGGTGAGGGAAGGAAAGGGGGATAGTGTCTCTGCACCACCATGACCACCCCCAGCAGCAAAGCTGGAGGGGGGATACCCTTTCCTGAGAGGATGCCACAGCAGGAAAGAGTCAGGGACAGAAGGTCAGACAACCTTGACCTATCGTGGTGATCACATCACCATTGCCCTCCCCAAGGTTACAGAACATCTGTCAACCTTTATTTTACAAATTGAACTTACAAAAATCTATATACATATACAGTTCTTTATCCAGGAGATTTAAATTAAAAAGTGTATTCACTACAATATCTGACAGATATGTGCCAAAAAATATTCAACAAGAAAAGTGGGGTGGGATGGGGTGAGGGGGGCATGTCAAAGGATGTCCTCCTCCTTGGTGTGTCTTCCATTCATTCCCTTCAATATGAGAGAAACACACTTTGGTAGGTGAGCTACTCTGACCTTCTCGGACCTGCACTGGCCATCCCATGAGTCCTCACTGATCTCGGGGCCAGGACAAACTCTCCCCAGAGCACTCAGCCAGGCCAGACCAACCAACAGCACAGCCACTCAGGAACATGCCCCCAGGATCACCTCAAGCCCCATCTTTTGCTAATTAATAATAATGACACCTCTCCTCATAGCACTTGCTGGTTTATGAAGCATTTGCTCATATTTTTCTCATTTATTTTAATCCTGCGGAATAGGGATAAAAAAAAAAACCAAAGCTCTTAGGTCAATCATCCTAGCCACACAAGAAATATGTGTCCCAGTCAAGGCTCAAACTCATTCTTCTCATTCCAAGTCCACAATCTTCCCACTAAACCACAGCCACCATTTGGGGCCTGGGTTTGTGCCAGTCAAATTTATAAAGAAGTGCCCCCTTGAACGAACAGTCTTCACAGGGGAGTTGGTAATTCAGGAGCAAGGACTAAGGTCCATATGGTTGTGCTAACTGAAATGATTGTGCTGAGCCAACTGTTATTAGTGCTCCTGAGCATGCCCAGCTTGACTGCTGGAGCCAAAAATGAGAAGGCACAGCCTCAGCAGATATGATGAGCTCAGAGTCCCTGAAGTTATCAATGCCTATGACTTGCTGCGTTCCTCTACCACAAGGAGTGGGGCCTAAGACAATCTTCACTGTCATTTAGAGAGGCCCAGATCAAAGCCTCTTGGGAAACAACCCCAGCTGACCCTGGAGCACAGGCTCCCACAGACATTCCCACTGCGATGAGCAATCCAAAGGGAACCCAAAAGGGAAGAGGGGGCTGTCTCTGACTTGAAGGCACTAATGATCTGGAGAGATTAGATATGGCACACAACTCTTAAAACAAGGGCAAACACGGTCACCCTCATATGAACGGAACAAAGAAAACCCATGAGAGTTCAGAAAGGGAGAGGTTATTTCTGGTTAGGATGGGAATGGGAGGTCTGGCAAGGGAGGGTAGGGATAATCAAGAAAAGTAGAAAATGAGCTAGCCTTTGAAGGAGAGTACGACTTTGCTAGGCAGAAGGTGAGGAGCATACTAAGGAGAGTAGAGGAACACAAGGCAGGAAAGGCTGGGGCCAGATGGTTGAGGGCTCTGAGTGCAATTGGTACACAGTGGGCGAGAGGAAGTCATTGACGTCATCTTCATCAGGGGAGTGTGAGAATGAAAATCCTGACTTAAGATCACTAACCTAGCCTCAGTTACTCACTAACTGAGTTAGAATACTAGAGATAGGTCAACTAGTGAGGAGGCTACGGCAATAGGCGAGGTGAGAGGTAATAAGAGCCTGGGCTGGAGTGGTAATAGCAGAAATGGAAAAGAAGGAGACAGACTCCAGACACCTGGCACAGAGGAGGGATCTAGGGGACCTGGCAACTAATGGGGCATGGAGGATGAAGACAGAGAGGAATCCAAGATGACTCAGAGGTTTCAAGCCCGGGTGATTGCAAGGACCAAGACACCACTACAGAAATAGAGAATTCAGGGGGAGGGGCTAGTTTGGGCATTGAAGTTCGTTGCTTCAGCTTCAGCTCATTTGTTTGAGGTGCTGGCAGAACATCTAGATAGAGGTTATAGGAAGCAGCTAGAAATTCAAGAGCTATGGAAAGAGGACAATGCTAAAGATAAAGATGTTGTAGCCATCTGTTCAAGGGTTAATGCCACGAGTAGAGGGTCTTTCGAAGAAAGAGATCACAAAAAAACCCTTAGGGAAAACCTGCATTGACTGAATAGTTGCATAAATCTGGCTTTAAACAGGCAGAGGTCTAAGAACTAACTAAACATTGGAAGTTAGGGAAGCCACGCGGACCAGGGCAAGGCTATGCATCAGAGAAGGGAGGTGCTACTAAGTATCTGTTTCTCTCTGTCTTACACACACACACACACACATCTATATTTTCTCCCACCACCTTGAGGAAGTTTTAGGGTAGCACTAACCACCTGGAAGCCCTGAAAGTGGAGAAATGAGAGCTCTCTCTTCCTTAACCTCATAAAGAAAACAACAAGGCCCCTTCTCTCTACTAAAGAACCAAAGTCAGGCTCCCAGTCCTTGGATAAGCTCTTCCCTGGGCCTGAAAGAGGCAGGAGGAATTCAAATGAGCCAGTTAACAGAGAGGATATCAACTCCTCCCACTGAGGGCAGCCTCTTGCAGAGCTCCACCCTAAGCGAAAAGACAGAGCCCACCCTTCTGAGTGGTCCTGAGCAGACCAAAGCGGATGAGGCAACCACTTGGTCTCTGAGAGATTAAGCTCTTCATAGCTGGATGGCAGCCCTTTAACAAATAGAGTCCTGACTAGACCATGGTGGGGTGCACACTCAGCTCTGACCCACACCCACGGGACCTCATCTACCTGTGGCCTTCAGGTCCACGCCATGACCACACCATTCCCAAAAGCCCTGTCGCTGCCTTCCAGGGCTCTGATTGTGAGGGCTGATGGCCATGCCCAGGCACTGGCTAGGGCTGAGAGCCCTCACCTCTCTAAACCCACCCTTCCTAGGATAGGGACAAGTCAGAGATGTTCATTTTCATATAGCTTACGGAGAAACCGAGGCAGAGTAGGGGAGAAGAGAATGTTTACTCAGGAATCCTGACTGCTATACTGTGTAATTCACCCAATAGATGGCAGTGTCTCCTAAAAACTGCCCTGTAAACCATGACAAGGGGTGAAAATGCCTTCATATAACAATAGCCAACATCCGCAGAATAGGCACGCCGCTGGCCACTGGATCTGGATTATATCACGTAGTCTTCATAACAGTTCCGTGAATTAGACTTTATTGTTATTCCTGCTTTATAGCCTTTGCTCAATGCTAAAAAGCTAGTAAGTAATAGACCCTGTGTTCTTAACTATCAGCTTTCATTACCTCTCAATTAATCCATATTTTTAAACACCTAGTAGACTCAAACCTTGAAGTAATCTACAAGTTTTCTTTTAAAGAATTCAGAATCATTCACTTAGAATCCAGAGGTCAGCAAACTTTTTCCAGGAAGGGCCAGACAGTAAGTATCTTCAGCTTTTGGGGCCGTACTGTCTCTGTCCCAACTACTCAGCCCTGCCATCATCACAGGAAAGAAGCCATAAACAATATGCAAATGATGGGCATGGCTGTGTCCTAATAAAACTTTATTTACAAAAACAGGCAGCAGACCAGATTCAGCCCTGGGGCCACAGGGTGCCAACCCCCAGGCTCAGATCATCCTATGTGACCTTGCAAGAGTTTGATGAACCAAAGTTAAAAGAGGTGAAACAGCTAGATCTATTCGCCCAAGGTCATCCAGGCAATTAGTACTGAGTCAGAAGTAATATCAGATCTCTCGGCTCCCAATCCAGTACCCTCTCTGTCCCACTTTACACATCAGCATAGAGGCACAGAGATTAAAACCCCAAATCCTGGAAACGTGGCTTAGTGGAAAGAGTAATAAATCGGTTATGGGGAAATCTGAATCTAGTCCAGGCTCTTCTACCAACATTGCTATGTCAATTGAGCAGGTCAGTTGTCCTTCTGGGGGCCCCGTCTCCCCAGCCACAAAATGAGGGTGGTGTGCCTAGCCCTGGGTGACATCCAAGGCCAAGGAGTTCTGACACCATCTGGCTCTGCTCCGTGATTTGCCTGCCCCACCCAACACTCACTTGACGGCAGTGGTGAGGCGCAGGGGCCTGACGCCAGGCGTGGCAAAGCGCAGAGTGTTCATGTAAGCCACATGCTGCAGGGCATGGTTGAAGGTCTCCACATCATCCCCCTCCAGGGTGAGCAGGGACTGCGAGGGGTTCACGTGGACCTGGGCCCCAGACATAGACATGGCTGAGAGCAGGATCAGAGGCGGGAGAGGAAGGGAGCAGAGGTAGAGAGGTGGGGCAGGAGTGGGGGCCAGGGGACGTGCTGGGAAGGAGAGGGCTAGAGGAAGGGACGATACCTTCATGCCTTTGCCCAGGCTCTCGAAATCCCTATAGTCCAGCCCCTCCCGACATGCATAGAGGCACTCGATGACCTCACGGCTCTCCAGGCGGCCTGAGCGCACGCTGAAACCAGCCAGGTAGCCATGGAAGTAGTGATGGATCGGCAAGGGGTCTCCTAGGGGAGGAACACAGGAGTGGACGGGAGGTGAGAGGAGGTGAGAAGAGAGGAGGAAAAGAAGGAGCAAAGGGGGCTGAGAGAAAGGGAAAAGACAGAAAAAGCAGAAGGCTTGAGAAAGAAAATGAAAAGGAGAAAGGTAGAAACTGAAAGAAGGAAAGAAGAGAGATGAAGGCAGGAGGGAAGCGAGGCTAAGGCGGAGACTGGAGAAGGCAGAGAGAGAAGACAGAATAAAACCAGGAGGAGAAGAGCGAAAAATAGAAGCAACAGAGATGAGAAAAGCTTCCAGGAGAGGAGGAAAGGGAAGAAGGAAAGCAAAACCAAAGAGAGGAAAGAGGAGACATAACGAGGGAAAGGAGGAGCCTGCAAGAGAGGCACCTTCACAGTGACATGCAAGGAGACCAGGATGAATGTGTGCGAGCTTCATAGATGCCCAGATCTTCCCTGACGGGTGACTGACTCCTGCCTCCTGCGTTCTGCTACATGGAAAGCCAGCAAGAGAACTCCTTTACTTTCCTCTGTAGGCAGGAAGGAACACCCAGGCTCCAGCCAAGCTCCGTCTGGCCTTACGTCTCCAAAGAAACCCTGCCTTGCTGTAGTTCTCAGAGGCTCTGCACCCTGGCGGCATGTGAGGCAGTAAATAGTGAGGCGATAGGACTGGCGATGGAAAAGGGAGCACAGAACAGAAAGTTAAGATGAGAACCCTCTGGTCTCCAGGTTTTATACACAGAGTACCTTGTGTGGTGTCTGTACTGTTGTCTCCTCCCTTTTCCTTCTCTTTGTTCTTTTCCTCTGGAGGGAAAAAAAAGTGGCAGTGAGCTCAGGGTTGTGGGGCCAGATTGACAGAAAGAAGAGGTCTTGCCTGCTCTGACCCTGCCCACAGAGGACTTGCATCTCTCAGCTGAGTCCCAACCCTTCTTTTGTCATGTCTCAATCTCTCTGTTATAGACAAACCCCCAAATATGTTGCTGAGGAAGGACAAGGGCTCTGGTAAGACACACACACACAAAGGCTCCCAGAAGGAAAGAAAAAAAAAAGGAAATAGTTTAAAAGTTGAAAGATTGATGACTCTCTGAAGGCTTACTGGCCTCCTGCAGGGGACCCAGCTGTGGAAATCACCATCGTGATGGAACAAAGTAGGAATGAACTGGCTGACCAGAAAGAGAAATTCTGGTGAAATCTGAGAAGGAAATTCCTCCAAATCAGAGGTGATGATTAGTTGAATGCGTGGGAGTTATGGGGGCTGTGGTCTCCTCCACCAGAGCTCTTTCTTCAGGGGGATTATGAAGGTCAGGCTGCCCTTGCTCCTTTACCAATCCTCAGCCACTGGAGGCTCTAACCTTTAGTGGTTTCATTAAGAAGTTCAGGAGGACTTACCAGCCCAGCAGGCCCCAATCATGAGTGCAGGTTCCCTTCGGGGCGGGTGGATGAGACCATTGTCATGGATGAGGGCAGGGTCAAACGAGATGCCATCAGCATAGAGTGTGACTGTAGGGAATTCGAGGTTCAAAGCATAGTGGTGCCACTCATCGTCACAGACCTGGGGGAGGAGGATGGGGCAAGAATCCCTCGGTTACTTCATCTTGAGGGAACTAACCAAGGCACTGCCCCATCTCCTGCAAGACAGGGGCCAGTCCCTCATATTCCCAGTTCTAGCAATAGGGTTTACTAGTGAATTGCTGCCTACCCGGTTCAAGGAGTAACATCCTTGCCCAAAATCTATCAAGCACCAACCTAGTATCTAAAATTCCACTCTTCAGGTAAACCTTTAAAACTATAAACATTTCTAAGAGGAGTAACACTATTTTGTGAATGCATTTTTCCCCAAAAATGTATGTATGTATGTATGTCACTGGAACCTCTAAGTCTGTAACCCAACAGGAACCACTAAAACAAACATGCTTCTCTTTGCGGTTTCTCCAGGATCAGACAAGCCGGGGTGGCGGATGGTCAGAAGAATGAGAGGCAGAGAGTTCTCTGCCTTACCAACTTCCAAACACTGGAATTCCTCAAGGTTCAACCTCGACCCTCTTCCCTTTCCTCTGTACACTCTTTTCCTAGGGGTTACCTCCTCTGTGCCTGTGGGTTCAGATGCCATATCTATGCTGACAACTCTAAAATCTGATCCCAGCCCAGAACTCTCCTGTGAATGCTCTGGCTCACCACTTGGTTGTCTTACAGGTATCTCACATTTCACACGTGTGAGATGGAAGTCCACACCCCTTCCCCATCGTCTCAGTTTTCCCTGGGCAGAATAAATGTTCTGCCGTCCGTCCAGTTGCTCAAATGGATGACCTAGGAGACATCTTTGATCCTTCTCTCTCCCTCATCCTCCATGTCCACTCCATCAGTGGGTACTGTCGATCCTAAGGCCAAACAGAACTAAAAGCTGTGGGTTTCTGTTCAGTTCTCTCCATCTCCATTGACACACATCACCCAAATCCTCAATCTTCTCCTATGTACTGTTGCAACAGACTTATCTCTATACTTACACTCATGTCTCTCTTATATTCATGTCTCTCTCCAATACATTCCTCCCATAGTCGCCAAAGTCATCTTCTTAAAATGTAAAGTTGATCAGGCCACATCCCTGCTTTGAACCCTTCAAAAGGCTTCCCATCTCTCATTGGACAAAATCCAAATGAACCCCACCTGACAGAGTCCATTGTACAACCTGATCACTACCCACCTTTCCAATCTCAAACCCAGTCTTTCCCCCTTGTTCACTGCACTCTAATCTCATTGGCCCTCTTTCCATGCTTGGAACATGCTGAGCTCTTTCCTCCCTCAGGGCCTTTGCATCTGCTCTTCCTACTGCCTGGAACACTCTCTTCTCACAGCTATTTCTCATCCTTTAGGACAAGCTTACATTTCACGTCCGTCAGGCCTTCACTGAACATGGGACCAAAGTTGAGTTCCGCCCCCCCCCCTTGCCTCCCTCTATTCTCTACCTTGGTCCCTTGCTTTTCTTTCAGAGAATTTATCACAATTTTTCATTCTTATATTTCTACTTACTTTTTAAAAATCTAGATCCCCAACTAAAACGTAAGCTCAATGAAGGCAAAGATTTTGTTCCATCTTATACTCCACTGTATCTCCAGAACCTAGCAGAATGACAGGGTATTGATATTTAATAAATATTTGCTGAATAAATAAGAGCAAATAAAAGAAAAATAGAAAGAGCAATGTTACCAATATTAGCAATGTAGGGGAAAGATCAAGAAGCGGCAAAAGGCAGAATATCTCTTTGAAAGAATGCCACAAAAAGCAAAAGCTTTTGTAGACAGCCCTCAATTCTCCAGTTTGTGGATTTTCTGGGCCCTTCATTTCCCCTTCTCTCTCTTCCACTTCCTGCCTTTTTTCAGCCATTTGCTTACTCAGCCACTCCACCAAGGCTTGCAAGAAAAATAGGAGATGGAACCTCAAATTAGTCCCCGCTGGTCCTTGTGGTCAGCTTGGAGAATGAATAAAGAAGAGGCTAGAATTGTTGGCTCATGAGAGGATTTTTTCTTTTTCTTTTTTTTTGCCCATTTTTATTTGTCCCTCATAATCATGGATAATAATACTAAGAATTAAAATGTATAGACTGCTTTTCAGTCTATAAAGGACTATTACATCATTTTATCCTACAACAACCCTGGGATACAGAATCCCTATTATCCCCATTTAATAGTCAAAGAAACTTAAGTTTAAACATATTGACCAAGATTTTATGACTAGTAAGGTCCCCTGGCAGGACTTAAACCCAATCTGTGTCCCTCAGAATTACTTATATCCTTGATTACAACATGCTAACTGCTTGGAAGTCAGGGACAAATACTGTTAAAGTTCTAGATAAGAAGGAAATGAAATAAAACCAGGGGGAAAGAGCTAGTTGATTAGGTTTGACGTTAGTAGTAATTTGTTTTCCTTTTAGTCCAGGAGTGCTTTCTGCAGGAGACAAGACTTGGAAAAAGAGAACAAGAGAACCTGGGGGTACAACGATCAGGAACTGAAAGTGGAGAATGAAAGAGGGGGCATAGGGCGACCTCAAAAATGCCATGCCCTGCCTAGGACCCTCCTTCCCTGAAAGTAAGTTACATCACCCAGCTTTCCCTGGAGCCTCGCACCAGCTCACCTGCTCCAGCTTCCAGAGGAACTTGACCGGGCGGGCACTCTCAAGCAGAGGCCAGTAAAGGAAGGCAATTCTGCAGCCATGGACGGTCAGTGAGTAGTGAGAGAAGCCATCCTCTGAGGAGAGAGGGTGGAGATGGGGGTCAAACACAGGGCCTGAGGCAAGTACATGTTCAAAGCACCAGGAGGGAGAGGAACTGGATTCTTTTTCCTTCCAGGTGCGCTCTTACTCCTGCATTCTCTTACTCCTGCATTCTCTAGCGTCTCCTCTCTCTCAGTCTCTCTCTCTCTCTCTCTCTCTCTCTCTCTCTCTCTCTCTCTCACACACACACACAAACAAACACACACACACAGAGTCCAGCCCAGGTGACAACTAGGGCTTCTCAGACATCTGAGAAAGGGGCTGGAGGGGGACACTGGCCAGCCTGCTTCCACCCAGATCTTTATTGGTCCTTTGGTTAATACAAACATCATGGGTGACAGCCCTTTTCAGGTCAAAAGAAATGAGCTCAGAAAAGTGGCAGAAATGGAAGAGCAGGTCAAGGCTGAGCCCTCCCTGGAAAGATGTGCCACTGCAGTGGAGGGAGGAGGGGTACTTAGAGATGAGCCAATGAGCCCTTATAGCAGGAGGATGGGATGGTGATGGAAGAGAAAGAATGGGGCACACCATTATCCAGGCCTTTCCATCGCAATGGAGGGGCTTTAATGGGAGTAGATTTGGGGGCACTCTACTCCATGTGGGATGCAGGGGGATTGAGCAACTGCAAATGAGAACAGCAATGAGCAGTCCCACTACACTCTGAGGGCAGTAGGCTCTCACCTTGTCATGTTGGGAGTCAATCACAGAATTTGAGGGAGCATCAAACCTAACATTGCCATCTTACAAATGAGGGAGAGCAAGTGACCCATTCACAGTAAAAGACTGCCCAGTGATAGAGGCAGGACACAAAGCCAGTGTCCCCACTCTCAGACCAGCACCCTGAGGAAGGCTCACCATTTTGCACAGTGTTACACACGATGGTTTCCTCTTCCTTCTTGCCCTTGTTGGGAGTTACACCATGTTTCATCCAGAAAGACAGGGTAAAATGGTCACTGAGGCTGTCCTGGGGCCCAGAGCCCAGCCCAGCTGTGCCACCCAAGGGCACCTGCACAGCTTGGGTGCCATTGAACCAGTATATAAGGCTGCTGTCCTGGCTGTAATGCACTGAGAGTCCCGCCGTCCAGTTGGCATTGGGGCCAGGCATGGGCAACAGATCCACCTCCCCAGTGGCAGCACCTGCAGGAGCCCCAGAGGGCACGAGAGTCAGAGCGGGGAAACGGGAAGCAGGCAGGGCAAGAGCGACTGATGGGAAGACTGATGGAGACTACAGCTAGTCTCACTGACTCTTCTCGCCTTTCAAAGACAAGAGAGGGATAAACTTCTCTTCTAGGAATAGCTTTCCAACTAACTCAACCCCTTTTCCAACTCTTCATCTCTCCCTACCATTGTTCCACAAAGTACCTGGTAACTGTCTTGTGCTACAATTATGCATCTTTGCCAATGACATATTTATTTGCTTTTTGGGCCACGAGAGCTAACTACCTGCCACAACCACTGTGGATGTATGCACTCTGGATGGACAAAGGAAGATGTAAGAAGGCAGATTCTTAGGAAACAGGCAGAGGAGGATCAGGCAGAGGCTGGGTGGGAAGGGGCAGGCCTGGGGTGGGGAGGTGGGCGAGGCGGCAGGGGAGCAGGCACACCCACCACAGAGTTTCCGCAGTGCCCGCTCTGAGTAGTTGTCTCGGTCACAGCCCTTGGCCACATGGCTGGTCTGCAGCTCTATGGTGGCCTGAATGTTCCAGAGAGGTTCATCACACGTCTCCAAGCGGATACCAGGGAACAAAGCCAAGCTCCCAGCGCCTGGTGCATATTCAATCCTTTTGTTCCAGCCTGCATGGGTGAGAGGGAGAGGGCGGTGGACAGAGAGAGAAGGGTAAGTCAGCCCCTCCTATCCATTCCTCTCTTGCCACTCCACTGGCAGTCTCAGGCTCCTAGGAAAATGGCCGGCCAGGGTGGAGAGCTATAAGCCTGACTCCAAATATCCCTCCCCTGCCTCCTAGCCTAGCCCCTATGATTGTCAAAGGGACAAAAAAGGAGACCAAGGTAAAAGATGTTTCACAAGATGGGTCACTGAGCTGAGCTCCTCACCTTGCCAGCTGGGTTTACAGGTGGGCTTCACCTGGATCTCAACCTCGGCATCATCTGCCGCCCGCTTCTTCCCGCAGTCGTAAGCCGTCACCGTAAACTTGTAGAGCCTCTCACCACTGTACTGCAGCTTCTCCGTGTTCTCAATGTTCCCTGAGGTGGGGGTGTGGGTGGAGGCGGATAGAGCAGGTCAAGAGCACTAGAGAAATCCCGGGGAGGCAAGGGGAGGGCTCATGAGCTAATTGGGCACGGGTGAACTATGCAGCAGGAAGCGGGGAACAAAGCGTCTGGGACAAAAGCTCCACATCTGAGAAGGAGGGTGTGCAATGAGGATCTGACAGGCAGGAGAAGTGGAGAGCACAGCCCTGGAGTGTCCTAAGGGATGTGGGATGCAGGGGCTGCACTCACCGTCATTGTCGATGAGGAAGGGGGTGTTGGGAGTGAGGATCTCGTAATAGCAGATCTGGCTGTACTGGGGGGAGCAGTCACCATCGATGGCTTCGACCCGCAGGATGCGGTCATACAGCTTCCCCTCCGTCACCGCAGCGCGGTATAGCCGCTCCACAAACACTGGGGCAAATTCATTCACATCATTGACCCGCACATGCACAGTCGCCCTGCAAGTGCCAGAGCAGAGGAGGAACAAGGAAGAGTCAGCCAGCCTCGATACTCCATACCAGACACTCGCCGAGAGGCACCCGTAGGGATCCAGACAGGGAATCAGAGCAGAAGGGAGCCAGTGTGTCCCTGAGCTTGGGGCAGTCAGCACGCTCAGCCCCGCCGCCTGGGGCACCAGGCACCCCAAGAGGGAGGGCCGAGGGAAAGAGCAACTGATGTAGGGGTAAGGAGCAACCCCAGCGGGGGCCAGCAGCTGATGACTTCTGTACAGAACGCTATAGGTTGTGGTGCCAAGACCAGTGGTAAGGCAGAGGATTTTGTGCCCAGCAGGTCTTTCCTTCACAAGTCAGATCTGCAGAGTTAGAGCCAAATTAAAACCAACCATGGGGGGGGAAGTGGCATTTGTTCAAAAGCCATAAGTCATCTGCCATGAGTCGTACGTGTGAGATGAGTGCAGCCTTCTGCATACGCATGTGCGATGTGCATGTTGGCTGTGGGCCCTCCCTACTCGGGCACCTGCGGGCCAAGCAGAGCTCAGCTAAGCCTTTTGTGCTGAGCCCTGCCCTTAGCCAAGATCCAGGTGCCGGAGGTCCAGAGGCAGGGGTCCTATCTCCAAATGGGAAACTGAGTCACAAGGATGGTTTATCGCTAGTGCCTCTTAGTGGCCCAGGAATCCTGACTGCCAATCTTTCTCCCATTCTCAAATGAGAAGTTAGCTGGAACAGACGTAGGAGTCCTGGGCCCCAGTCTCTTTCATGCTTAGCCATCTCCTGCCTACCCTAACCTAGAGCTGTGCATGTGTATGTTATGTGTGTGAGCGTGGTGCACAACACAAGTAGAGCTGTGCATGTGTATGTTATGTGTGTGAGCGTGGTGCACAATACAAGTAGACTGATGGGGCAATTGGAAGGGATCCAGATGTGTGCTCAATGCACTCATCTTCCTCTTCCTCATTGTAACCCCCATGTACTGAGCCCTTTCCTATGTGTCAGGCACTGTGGTGCATGCTTTGTACACAAACCACCTCCTTTCGTCTTCACAGTAACCTAAAGAGGTAGGTATCTCGGCCAGGCCCAATGGTTAAGTTTGCATGCTCTCCTTCGGCAGCCTGGGGTTTATGGGTTTGGATCCCAGGCATGGACCTACACACCACTCATCAAACCATGATGCAGCAGTGACCCACATGCAAAATGGAGGAAAATTGGCACCGACAGTAGCTCAGCAACAATCTTTCCTAAGCAAAAAAAAAAGAAGATTGGCAACAAATGTTAGCTCAGGGTCAATCTTCCTCACCAAAAAAAAAAAAAGTATGTATCATCATTATCCCAATTTGACAGATAAGGAAAAGCAGATCCAGATGGGCTAAGTTGCCCAAGGTCATAAGAGGCAAAACCAAGATTAGATCTCACTGAGTTCTACTGCATGTTTCTGTCACCTTGACTGAAGGCTCCTGGAGGACAAAGACTCTGTCTCTAAACCCTACAAACAGAGAGGGGAGCCGGTAGCTAATCAATGACAGCATGGACAGAGGATGGTGAGCAGCTTGGGAGGAGGGAGAAGAGCCCTGGAGCAGGGGACCGGGACAAGGGCTTCCTCACTTGTGGGACTTCTTGGTGTTGGCCCCGTCAGGGCCCTCGCCACAGTCGTAGGCCTGGATGGTGAAGGTGTGCTCCTTCTGGGCCTCACAGTCCACTGGCTCCTTGGCCCGGATCAGCCCTTCTCCCGTCGCCTTGTCCAGGATCACAGCCTCAAAGGGCACCCCAGACCCATGGAGCCGGAAGCCACAGATCTCACCTGGCAGAGGGGGAGGGAGGGATGAGGCTCCTGCAACCACCTCCAGCGTCTCCTTCCCAGCCTCAGCCTCCCCACCTCGGGTTCCCGCTTCACCTCTTCTCCCAAACCCCGTCAGTTCTCCTGTACATGTGACAGCAATAAGTATCAAACATAGAGCTCCAATCCCAGCTTCCCTGAGCAGCAACCTCTCAGAGCCACCAGGTCTGAGATCTGGCAAAATCTTGATGTGTTTAACCCCTGCCTGGCCACGTACCTCTCTCCCGCTCCCTTTACTCAACCACCATTCTTCAATGGAGCCCATTCTCCTCCTTGAGCCTACTTCTTCCATTTTCCCAAGGTCTCTTCCCCATTTCCTCATTGCTCTCCCTCCCAGGACCTCCCCTCTCCTCCCTTGCCCTCTGTCCTACCCACCTTGCCATGTCCCGACCCCAATTACCTGCATAGCGCAGGGGGGCGTCCTTGTCCAAGGCAAAGAGTGGCGGGTTCAGCAGGACTGTGTTGTCATTCTCCATGACGATGCCCTGGTATTCTGCTTCGATCCATGGCTTGTGCTTGTTGGCTGATGCCCCAGGGAGAGGAGAGGAAGCACTTGTGAGCTGGTACTCTACTCCCACACTACCCTTGTTGACCCAAACCGCCACCAGCATCATCCCCCTTTCCACCCCTGCTGAAGCACCTGCAGGAGGAAGGGCTGAGGACAATAAATCAGTTATTAAAGGAGTCAGAGGGTCTGACTGGGAGGTCACAGCCTTCTCCTACGGCAGGATAGACAGCTTCCATGGCAACAGCCTGCCCTGGGGGGAGGGGGACCACTATCTCCCCTGGGAAACATGGTCAAAGGGTGGAGAATTTTCTTTAGGGATTTCAGGTGCTGGAGAGTGGAGAGTGGGGATGCAGGGAGCAGGACTGGGCCATCAGAAGGCCCTGGGAAAGGGAAGGGATAGATTAAGGGCAGAGTTGAGATTAGGAAAAGAGGAAATCTAGAAGTTTCCTGAGATCCTGATTGTTTATCCTCTCTACCACCACCACCACACCATTTCAGTCCTGATACTTTCACTCTACACTCCCAGCCAAACCCCAACCTAAGGCCATTCTTCCAGAGGTGAGAGGAGAGAAGAGAAAATATATAGGACAGAGGGAGGGGGACAGAGAGGGGCAGGGATGGAGCCGAGGAATCAATGCCAAATGACTGGATCCAGCAGAGCCGACATCCTAAGGGATTATCGAACTGGCCTAGAAACAAATCCCCTCCCTGCTTCTCACCCCCACACCCAAGAGAACACACTCATAACTCATGACATTTCTATGTCCCCCACAAGGCCACCAATCCCCACACTCCCTGAATCCCACATTTTATACAGACTTATGCCTTAGTCCTAATTCTTGCCTACCCCACCACTCTTCCCTTCAACAACCAGCCAATCCAGGATGGATGTGGGACTCATTCAGCCTCCAGATCTCCCCATCTCCTACCAGACTCGGCTCAAATGTGTCTCCTCCCCAGGACCAATCTCCCACTAGTCTGGTGAGGGGCTATGAGGAAGGCGAAGAATGTTCCCTTCCCTTTCCACATCACCTCTCAGCCCCAATCTCCACTGCTTGCTCTATCTAATCCCATTATGCCAACCCCCAGGCTCTCAGAGCACATTCACGATGGCCCACCAGAAGGACATCAGCAGAGAAAGACGGATCATCAGAGGGAAACTGAGTTATCAAAAGGAAATTCATCCCAGTATCTCATACTGAGCAAGAAATCCTGATTTCCATTCTTTCCTCCAACACCCTCCAAAAAGCCTTTGGTACCTGAACACCTGCCCCTGTCTTGCAGATGACCAGCACGACCACCTCTCTAATGGCAGAGGAGAGAGCCACAAGATGGTGCTCAGCAGGCAGCACAGGAAGTGGCAGGAGGCTGAGAAACCGGGCTGAGGACAGAGATTGAGGTGAGGAGCCACAGCCCAAGGATGGAGGGGCTGCGCACAGCAAGGCTGGCACTGGGCACCCTCTGCACAGCTCACCTCTCCAACCCTGCCCCTCTCCCTGGTCTCCTCGCTCCTCTCCTCTTGGCCACCCACTCAACTCTCTCCTTGTGTCCATCTCCTTTCACTCACTCCTGTCTCTTCCTTCCTCGACTCTCCCCCTCCCCCTCTCCTCACCTGTTCTTCCTGATTTCCCTTTCACTCCTCTCTCTTTTTTTGCCTCCACCTTTACCCTCTTCCATCCCCTTCTTATCCCCCTCCTTTGCCTCATCTCCCTTCTCCTCCTTATCACTCATTTAGCACCCCCACATACCCACTTCTGCCCTTTCCTGCCTTTCTCCACCTACCTGAGCCCTCTTCCCTCACTCCCTCCCTCCCTCTTGGTCCCTCTCATGGCCTCACCCAGCTGAATTTGTCTGCTGTCTGCCAGAGAGGGCAGTTCTGGTAACGCACAGCCGAGCTGGATGCAGGCGTAAGGGTATGGATGCAGAGGAACACGCCAAAACATACGTGCTCCGAATTGCTGAACTGCAAGGAATAGTTTTTCCCCAGGATGGGATGGAGATGAACCAGATGGATCTGCCACACACCCTTAGAGCAGGCACACCCCACTGAAACGGAGAACCACCCAGAGATGTATATTGCCCCTCAGGGGCAAGTCCTTGTGAGACCTGAGACATCTCCAGCAGGGAGAAATTGGGGAAGAAAGAGACAGAGATCCCAGGATGGGAATGGGGACCAAATGGGAGCAAGAGAAGCACATGGGTAGAGATGGACCAGAGAGGAGGATGTGGCAAAGGGGGTGTGAGGGAGAGGAGAGGGGGCAGGTCTGAAAAAACGATGGGAAGGGGGATGGGCAGAAGAACCGACACCTGTCATGTACTAGAGAGCCTCCACGGCTCCTGCCCACCATACCCCTCCTCGATCTGCCTGATACCCCTCTTTCAGTGCCCCCCCACCCCCCCCACCCCCGCCTCACTCACCTTTGTTACAGGAACTGGAGGGGAGCAGGGAGGCCAGCAAGAGGGGCAACAGCAGGAGGGTCATGATGTGGTGTGGGGCAGGGCAGGGCCAGGCGATCGGTCTCCCCTGGGAACCTCAAGCCCGCTTATTCCACCTTGGGGGAGGGATTCAGAGGATCTCCAAGGAGGGGAGGGAGGACAGCGGGCAGCAGAGCAGGGACAGAAAGGGGCCTGCCGCCCACACTAGTCCATAGAGCAGACCTGGGAAGGCCCCAAACTGGGTGGCCGAGGTGGGGGACTTGCAGTGGTGTTTCTTCTCGTTGGCTCTCGAGCCCCGCGTCCTCACTCTCTCTCTCTCATTCCCACCCCATCCCCGCTACTGCAGGATGACGTCAGCACAGCCAGGCGAGGATTGATGGGGCCATTGGCCAATCGAATGACGGTGGGGGCCAGGTGCTGCAGGGGGGGAGGGAACCAATGGGACTGGGGAGCAGGGGCGGGAGAATGTGTTAGGGCTTCTTCCCCTCACTGCAATTTGGGGGAGCAAGGGGACTGCGGGGGCTGAGGAGGAAGCTGGAAAGCCATAGAGGGAGTAGGAAATAAGAGGGACATTGGGAGAATCGAGAAGCCAGAAGCCCGGGGGTGGGGCAGGGAGACGTCAGCGGAGACCTGAGGGAGGCGAGGAGCGGCAGTATCTGCGTCACCCCCTACGACACCTCCAACTCTGCATTAACCTCTTTTCACAGCCCAGTCTATCAGCACGTCCCTGCTGCGTGCCTCCCGGGAACCTGAAGTACACCGCTCAGCCTGCACCTGAGAGATCCTAGCGTTTCAGTTCCCAGCCCCAGGTCTCGGAGGAAACCATAGGATTGGTCAGCAGAGGATGGAAAGGGTTCTGGGGCTGGAGGAAGAGTGAGGTGTTTGTGCCCTCACTCCCCTCACACACACACCTGTAGGGACAGTTCACCACCGGGCAGAATTTTTCCCACTGCCTAACCTCCCTGCCTACCCCTCCCCAAATCTCCCACCTTAAACCATGAGGAACCAACCCAGTGGTTCTGAAGCCAGGGAAGTTGGTAGGTCTCAGAGGGAGAGGGGGAGGGTAGTTAGAGGTGGGCTACACAATAATTCAGGCAGACTCCCCCATGGGAATACTTCTGGTAAGCGTGGGCTGTCCAAGGGCTGGGGACTGGGTGCGATGTATCATCAGTGACTCCAGAGAGAGAGGGAAACCCCTGGATCCCAATCCAAAAAGCATAAATTCTCCGGAAGAGCCAACCAAACTCCTCCCTCACCTGCTCTGGACTTTGAACTCAACACCTCATCAGGCTGCGGACAGCCCCCTCTGTGCATGGGAAGAGCAGTTTCTCTGCTCCCTCCTAATGGCCCTATAGGCCAGAGTCTGGAACGCCAGAATTGGGGCTCCAGCTCATGAAGCCGTCTGAGGGAGCTGTGGAGCCCTCGCTATAGGATTTCCTCCACTGTGGCTCCCCAGCCAGCTGGCTGTCCCCATTCCGTCACCACCTCCTCCCGCCTCATACCTTTCAGGATCACTGACTCAGTCTCAGGATCCCAGGCTATAGCTAGCACACACCTCTGGGTGAGCCTAGAAGAGCCTCCACTGCACACAACAAGACTAGCTCCCTCCCAGGGGAGACTGCTGCCCCTCAGGGCTCTGGGATGATTCCCAAGCCTGCCAGAAACGTGTGGGAAGCCAAAACTGACCTTCGGAAAAGCTCGTCTTGGATAACTGACAGCCCCCAGATCCTGCTCCAGGTTCCTTCCTCAGGAAAAGCCAAGGTCAGGCAAAACCTTGCCAAGTCTCTGCCCCTCCCTCAGGCTGCAGACAGCAGCCCCAAACTCATAGGGGGAGGGAGGAAGTCTGGAAGGAACTCTTATTGCAACAGAGCCCCAGCCCTATAAAAACCCTGGAACACAGACCTTTACACAGCTTGTCTGTGTGTGTGTGGAGGCCAGCCTGGAGTCTTTCGGCCTCACCTGCCAGACAACGTCTCTGCCTCCTCACTGTCTCCTGTATTCTCCTGAAATCCCGATCTCCATCTTGGCCAGCCCAGACAATGCCTCCCAACCTCACCGGCTACTACCGCTTTGTCTCACAGAAGAACATGGAGGACTATCTGCAAGCCCTAAGTAATGGCCTCACCCCTCCCAGACCCCTTTCACTCCCCTTCTTCCCTCTCCCTCCCTGTCTCTCTGTCCCCTTGGGAGGGGGAATGCCGGGGTTGGACACTATGGACAGGCTCAGGTGCTGGCACCCGTCTTGGAATCCATCTGTAGCCCGGGGCATTGCTAGGAGGGAGTAAATCCACCTTCTGAGACCCAGCTGAGGGAAAGCCCACAGCCCAGAGGAGCAGGTGGCTAAGAGGACCCTTGCTAAGAGATAGCCCCCACAGATATCAGCATGCCTCTGCGGAAGATAGCGCTGCTGCTCAAGCCAGACAAGGAGATTGACCATCAGGGCAACCACATGATAGTGAAGACCCTCAGCACCTTCCGCAACTACGTTCTGGAGTTCGAGGTGGGAGTCGAGTTTGAGGAGGACCTAAGCATCATGGATGGACGAAAATGCCAGGTACCTTTCCTCAGACTTGCGGGGAGGGGGTGTGGATGAGCAGGTGGCTCTCAACAAATGGAGGCACAACTAAGTGACCTCTTCCAGCCAGAGCTAGGGAAATGGTCACCACAGCAGGCTGCATAATCCCCAGGATAACAGGCTCCTGGTGCTCCCCCCACACTCTCTCCTACTTCTTCCCTGCCCCCTCTTATCACCAGCCAAAAGGACAAAAAGAGCAGGTCACCCTCAGGCCAATGAGCAAACATTTGCTCACCCTCTACCCTGTGACCCTGTTGGTCAATGCAGAGTCTCTTTTCCCTTAGCCTCTATAACTCCACTTTCCTACATTTCTTTCTGTTTCTTACATCTTCCTTTTGGCCTCCTTTGCAGACCCTAGTTCCCCGATTAAGCCCTTAAACTGGGGTTTTTCCCCCAGTATTTTGTTCTTGACTTGCTCTCTCTTGTCTGTACACTATCCATGAGCTAAATCATCCACAGCCCTGCTTTCGGCTTCCATCTATAGACCGCCCTAGATATGTAGCCTCCAGCCAGGGCTACCTCCTGAGCTGCAGGGGGAAGTTTTCAAATGCCTGCAAAATGTTTCCATCTGCATGCCCCAAATTCATTATCTTCCTCCCCAAACCTACTCCTGCTTTTATATTTACTGTCTCTTTTAATGGCAATAACCAGCCAGGTCAGGGACCTGAGAGTCAATATATCGTGCTCCCTTACCTTTGTGCCTCCAACACACACAGACACGCACACACGCACTAAATTGATGCACCACATCCATTTCGTCAAGAAGTTTTTATAACTTGTCTGTACTGTCCAATATAGTAGCTACCAGCCATATATAGCTATTGAACACTCGAAATGTAACTAGTCCAAATTGAGATGTGCTATGAGTGTAAATACACACTGGATTTTTAAGGCAAAGCGAAAAAATAATGTAAGACATCTCAGAAATTTTTACATTAATTACATGCTGAAATTATAATATTTTGGGTGTTTTAGGTTAAATAAAATATATTATTAAAATTAATTTCACCTGTTTCTTTTTACTTTTCTAATGCAGCTACTAGAAATCTTTCAATTATGTATGTGGTGGGCATTTATGACCCATTATATTTCTACTGAACCTCGCTGTTGCTTCCTAGCCTTTCTCACTATCACAACATTAATCAGGCCCTCATTTCTCACCTGATGCCTGAAATTGGCCCCCGGTCTTAACCCTCCTCTAATCCATTCTGCATACTGTAGACACAAGGGTCTATCTAAAATGTAAAAGTGACCATGTCACTCCCTGACTCAAACCCTTTCAGTGACAATGTTACATTCCAGATAAGGTGCATGGCTTACTAGGGTCTTTCCCACTTCACTCTAGGTTAGAGCCCCTCACAACTATGTGCCCTTCTTTCTTACCTCTATGCCGTTTCTTTCCTTGCTAGAAACTTCCCATTATCTCCAATCTAACTAACTCTTCACTTCCTTGAAGACTCAGCTCTTCCCTCCCTACTCCCATCCCCAACACTCTTGCCTGGTATCATAGATACCTATCTACTGCTCCTCTATCTGAGCAAGGTCTGAGCTCCTTGTTTAGCAGGGCCTGTCCTATGGGAGAGCTCAGCAAATGTTGCCTGGAATGCCCAGGGCCGCTCAGCTCTGATTCGGGAGGTTGATCCTTCATTTTCAGGGACACTTCAGCTGTCCTTGAAATGAGAAAGAAGACAAAAAAGATTCCCTGGTGGGACTCCAGCCAATCTCTCTTCTTTCCCAAAGGCCCCTCCAGGTCAACCAGAAGTATCAGGAAGACAAAATCTCTGTTCTTCATCACCCACTCCCCAAATTTCACCCCCAGTTATCCTGCTCCATCCCTGCTCTGCCCCAGTGGTCACTGTAGACAAACTGGGGGACGGGGGGGGGGGCTCTCAGTGGCCTTTAGGAATCGGGGAGGGGAGTCCTCTCACTCAAAATGAAGGGGCTGGAAGCAAGAGAAAGATAATCTGTGTATGACTCCACTCATATGAGGAATTTTAAACTATGGACCAAGAACAGTTTAGTGGATACCAGGGGAAAGGTGGGGTGGGGGGTGGGCACAAAGGGTGAAGTGGTGCACCTACAACATGACTGACAAACATTAATGTACAATTGAAATTTCACAAGACTGTAACCTATCAATAACTCAATAAAAAAAAACTGAAAAAAAAAAAAATGAAGGGGCTGGAGGAAGACAGCATCTGCTGTGGTGTGAAAGGAGGCAGCCCAGCCAGAGTGAGTTGGATGCATTTTGGGTATCCTGCCCCCCAATCTTCCTTTATTCCTGCTTTCCCTATAGACCATAGTAACCTGGGAGGAGGAGCAGCTGGTATGTGTGCAGAAAGGGGAGGTCCCCAACCGGGGCTGGAGACACTGGCTGGAGGGAGAGAACCTATATCTGGTAAGCTGAGGGAGGGCTGGGGGAGGAGACGCAAACGGGTGTGTCTGGGAAAGAGACCTCCAGCCAGGATTCATCCCCTTGCCCAAATCAAATAAGTCTACTACTCCACCCCCAGCTCCCCCTCCAAGGAAGGAAACCAAGGAGGAAAACAAAAGCACTGGGAAGAGTGGAGAGAGGCAGAACTAGAGTGGCCAAGGTGGGCCCTGGCTACAAGTCAGATGACGGTCCATAAATCATGACTGGAGAGATGGAGACTTGGCCATTTCACAGTCCCTGACCCAGCTACCTTCCTTCCTCTGGGGTGAAAAGTTGAAGGTTTGGAACAATGATACAACTCCCCATATATCAAGTGCTCTAGCTGGTGTATCCTGAAGGATTAAATGGAGGTCAAGGACCTTGAGAAAGGAGCTCCTGCTGGCAAGAACCTCCTTCTCTCTCCTCATTATTCCTCCTCTATCCCCAGGAACTGACTGCAAGGGACGCAGTTTGTGAGCAGGTCTTCAGGAAGGTCAAGTAGCCGGAGAGGAGCTGAGGGCCCCTCCAGACCGCACTGGTCCCCAGACTCCTTGCTTGTGCCTCTTCAAGCCCAGACTGTCCCAGGTCAGCAGTCCCTTTCTCAGGCCACTTACTCTCCCTCTGGGTCCCTCCTCACCCCTCCCCATGTTAATCTATGACTTGCAGCCCCCAGGCCAAAGTCCTTCTTTCTCACACTCCACTGCCCAATAGTGACCTCATATCCAATTCTAGGTCTGAACTCCTGGATGAAAGAAACAGGCAAAGGGGGAAGGGCCCTTGACAGTATCTGATCTCAACTCTCTTTAGTTCATCTGGCCTCTTATTTTCCATCTAAGAAAGAACTAAGCTCTGAGCATTTGGGAACTAGTGGAAACTCTATCCTCGTGGGCCTTTTGGAAAACTGTAACCGGGATTCAAGAATTTAAACAGGAGCTACTGCTGGAGACTTTTTGTCCATTTCCTTGTCCTTATTCTCAAGAAAGCCCCATGTGCTCAACAGAACCAGGCCCAAGGCATGGCCCCATCTACACATCCGAATACATCCTGGCTATCTTATAATCCCATCCTACGTACTGAGGAAGAGGGACGCGACAAGGCGAGACCTTTGCCCCGGACTGAGAGAAGCTGGGAGCCTTCTAAAGAGTCACCAGGCCTCCATGTCTGCTTTAGGAAGGACAGGCATGAGGAAGGCCAGAAAAGACTGAAAAGGAAGCAGATGGAGGCTACAAGGCCAAGGGCTAGAAAGGTGAGGGACATGGGAGTGTGAAAGCAACAGTAAGAAGACCAGCAGGGCCTGGCTATAGGGACCCTCTGCTTAACGGCCAGCAAGGCTGGGGACAGAGGATAAGGGGGAGAACTGAGCACCACAAGGGCCCTCCCTGAGGGTCCAAGAATCACCATCCAGGAAAACAGCCCAGAGGGTGGAGCCAGTTCAGGGTCAGGGCCAGTGCCAGCCTCCTGCCAGCCTCCTACCTCTGGGGCCTTTGTTCTTTCAGAATAAAAGTCCTGTGGGGCAAGAGTCAGAGAGAGAGGGCTCAGTGTGGGGTGGGGACAGAGCCTGGCTGGATGTGTGTGGGGGAGTGTTGGAAAGTCCCTGGCCTGTGCTTATTAGATGACACCCCTCTTCCTACAATGGCTAGGCCCCCTACACATTCAAACAGTCCCTGGGGCTCTGGCCAAGAAGAGCTAGGCTTGCAACACAGATCCTACCACACACACTGGAAAAGAAAAAGAGAAGAATTCAGAGTGGAACTGAATAGCTTATTTCCTGCCCAGCCTCTCTGCAGATGTCCCCAGCAGAGTGGGGAGTGGAGAGGCCTCCTCTGAGCAGAGCCACCCAGCAGAAGCTCCAAGGGCTGCTGGAGCAGCCTTGTTCTTTCCAGGGTACAGTGAAGCTGAAGGATCGTGCTCCATATGTACTCACCCATTGCCTAAGTCATCAGATCAACGCAGTGTCCTGGCCACCCTGAGTGCACAGCGCACGTCCAAGCCTCTCTCCACAGAACTGTCCTCTGGGCTCTTCATGTTGGCCCAGTGCCCCTCGCTGGAGTCTGATCAGAGGGCCTGACCCAGGAGGTTGGAGGCCTCCTTGTTGACTGTCAGGCCCAAGCTAAAGCAGCTTCAATCCCCCCAAACTCCTGTGATATGAGCCTCTACACCATCCACACTGCAGGTCCACATCCTCCACTTACCCCTCCAGGAGCCAGAATCCAACAAGAGGCCTGGAGACCCCCGAAAAGAGCACAAGCAACCAGAGGAGGACCCAGCAGCTTCAGAGGCATCTCCAAGGGGTGGCTGCCAGGACCTACTGAGACTGTGGGAAGCTGGGGCTGCTGTTTCCCCTGTGGGCAGCAGGGGGCACTGCTCACTGCAGTGGGAGCCAGAGATCCGCTAAATTTAATCCTCCCTCTGCTAGCTTCTTGTATATTCCATTCCCCACAACATATGCACACGCAAGCACACACACACACACACACACATACCAGTTCCCAGCTCGCATATTCACCCTGACAAGACCTCTACAACTCGTTCAAATCAGGCTGCTCCATCCATCCTCAGATGGAATAGATGGTCACCAGGGCCACCAACCTGTAAGTGAAGAAAAGGCAGGGGAGAGGACAACAGCCAAGTGTGGGTGGTCTCATCCTTGGGGCACACAAAGTTTTGAGTCCCAGGACCAACTTTTACTTTGTTACCCAGTGTCTTAGGCCCCAGGGAGATGATCAGGAATCCAAAATGTTTATTTCCATGTGAGATGGAATAACTGCCCCCTTGTAAGCCAGCCCCATGCTAGGCCCCTGCTCCACTCCCACTCCGCCAGGCCCAGATGGCACCATCTCATCACAAACAACCTTCTAGCCTGAATGCCAAATGATTCTTTAGCCTTGATCCTGTAGGTCAGTCCAGATCCCTCTGCTCAGGAGAAACTGACTGATGTAGCTGACGTAGGTTTGCATGGAGGGCAGAAAGAAGCAAAGACGGTAAGCAAACCCTCTGAGGCTTGCAGTGCAAGCAGTGGCCCTGCTTGACCAGGGGCCAGAACCAGCACCCACGAGGCCCTCCTCCTCCTCCCCTAGATCTCAGCCAGGAGGATGGCTCTGGGCCAGCTCTGTGGCCCTGTGGGCACCTGTGCTCCACAGTGAATACCCACCCTCACCAGAGGCCATTTAGGTTCCAGCGGCGTGAGATGGAGCTGACCTCCCACGTTCACCCTTCCAGCAAGAAAAGGGGACCTCTGTCTTCTCAAGGACTTCCTGGCCCACCATCTATCTGGGGGTGAGCCTCCTGCCTCCCCGCATCCACCTAGTCCCAAGTCTCACTCCCCTCTGCCCTCACTTTTGTTCCGGCCACTAAGGAGAGGGGCAGCCCTAGGAGCCTCTGTTCTGTTCCCCGTGGGCAGTGCCCAACCAGAGGGTCGCCAGCATAACCAGGCCATTGAGTTAATGGATAAATCACTTGCCTCAGAGACACCAGATGAACCTAAAGTGGCACCCAAATTGGGAGAAACTATTCCACAGTGTCAGGTGAACGGGCTCTGCTGTCAAACTGCCACCTCTTACTAGCTGTGTGAGCATATACAAGCCACCAATCTTCAGTAAATAAGCCACATTTGCCGGTCGTACAAGGCAATGCAAGAGTACTTCCTTCCTCCTAGGAATTTTGTGAAGATTCTGTGTAAGATCACTCAGCATAGTACCTGGAAAAGAGTAAGCACTGGGCAATGTTAGCTATTTTTACCTTTAGTATCCCCTACCTCTTCGCTTGATGATTGACATTCTCTCAACCAGAAGCAAAGCCTTGCATCTACAGTTAAGGAGAAGGCATCACTGCCCACAGCCCTGAGGTCGCAAGGTGGCTTCTATTTATACCAAAGTGTGAGACACTGATACCAGAGATTTAGGGACAGTATAGCCCTCACTTTGGGGGTCCAGGCAGGTAACCCATCTGGGGATGATGGGGTGGGGGGCATTGTTACCTCCCCTGGGCCTCCCTCACTGCATCCTATAGTCCCCTCACCCCCATGAGAAGGAGTGCACCATCCCAGCCAGCGCTGCCCTCGGAGCCTGTGCCAGCATCTGGGCGGCTGCTGCTTCTGCTCCTGCCAGCTGGGCCATGAGCTGTGGAGTGACAGGCACCCTTGCCTTCCCACCAGCAGAGAGAAGGCTTCAGGGCAGGGGAGAGAGAGCCAATGGTGGCAGCTGCCCAGCCCCAGCGCCACTGCAGCGGCAGCTGTACACAGAGCCATGGGCTCCACCCCCACCCCCAAGTCCCTCTTGGGCTCCTTCCCCAGAGTACACACTGAAGCTGCACCATTCAAGGGGCTGGACCCCCAGGGCAGGGGCTCTGTCCAGGCCCTGGACTCCTCCAGTCACCAGTTGCAGGTGCAGCCACTGTCCCTTGACCCTCCTGTCTCCTTATCTTCTTCCCAATGGGTACCCAAACCAGCCAGCACCCTCACCCCTGCCTGGAGGGTTTTTTCTCATACTTTCCTCTTGTCTGAGAGGCCTCCACCCCACCCCACCCCCCCACCCCCCGCCCCTGATCCCTTCAGCATATTCCCTGTCATCATTGACCTAGGCCGGGGGACAAGGCAGAGCTGAAGCACTGATGAGAAGTCACTGCCGCTACCTCACTGTGTGATCTTGGGCAAATTACTTCACTTCTCTGTGCCTTTGTTTCCTGACAGGACCAGTCTGTTCAGCTTGATGGTCTTTCACTGATCTACTCTCTTGCCTTCCACATCGGCCCCTCCCCTGGGATTGCTCTCTCCTTCCCAGTGTTTTCAGAAAAGCCTTGCTCCCTGTCCTTGATCCAGCTGTGAGGAAACCATTATCATCTTTAATGTAACCAAAACCTATCCTGCGAGGTCCCCAGTGGAAGGAGAAGCCCAACGCAAAAGGGCAGCTGGATGGAAAAGCACCCTCTTCTGGAGGGGGCTCCCCTAACCACCGCTGCCACTCACCATTCCGTTCTGCTTCCCCCTCACTCCTTTCTTTCTGAGTAGCACAGATGAGACAAGGGTGCATCGTTTGAATAGGGGTTTATTAAAGTCTTGGAGGAAACAAAGGGAACTGGAACAGAGAGTAATACCCAAGTCCCTTATCTGAGGTGCAAACGCAGCCTCACCCCATAAACTCCTTATTGTCAAAGGAAGGGCTGGCGCAGGTTGCAGCAGAGCTGCTGTACATGCACGGTATGTTCAAAGAGTTCTTTACTAAAGGACTTTATTTCAGCCTTGAAAGTCCACATAAAGGCCCGGGGTGTGGGAGATTTGGAACTGGAATCTCCAGCCTCTGAACTTGCCCTTTGGACAATCTGCTGTGGTGTGTGGGGCCATAGTCCTAGATTCTTGGGACTCACACTATGGTTATCCTCCCCTAGGTTGGAAAGGACATTCTATCTGGGGTTTCTCCTTCCTGCCCAACCCCTCTCCTTTTCAACAATTTCTTGGTCTTTTTTAACCATTTGTTATCCTCCTAAAGCCCCACATCCTCTGTGTTTGGTCTCCTGTGGGTCATATCTTGATCTATCCAGTCCCAATACTTAATGGGGGTGAATGAAGGGGGCCTTCAGATCTTAAGGTGGAGGAGGAGAGGGCAAGAGCCCCCAAAGGCACTCTAGCTTCAGGTTAGTGCGTCTGAAATACAACCATACCTAGCAAAAATGACATCCTGCTAACTGATCTTCTGCATTTATTGTTCTAAAATATGTCTACTTTTGTGATAGCCAGCCTCCAAGATGGCCCCCAGTGATCCCTGCTTCCTGGCATTCCCATCCTTGTGCCGTCTCCTCCCACATTGTATCAGGACTGGTCTACATGGCCGATAGAATATGGCAGAAGTGATCCTAGGTCACTTCCGGGCTGGGTTATAAAAGACATGTTGGATTTTCTGTACAATGTTGTGTCTATAGCTAACAATTCTGTATCGTACACTTAAAATTTTGTTAAGAGGGTAGATCTCATGTTAAGTGTTCTTATCACAGTAAAATAAAAACTTTCTAAAAAAGACATTTTGGCCTCTGTCTTGCTCTTTCTATCTTGGATCATTCTAGGGAAAGCCAGCTGCCATGTCATGAGGACAGTCAAGTGTCCTGTGAAGAGGGCCATGTGGCAAGGAACTGAGGCCTCCTGCCCACAGCCACGTGAGTGAGCAAAATTGGAAGCAGACCCCCCGGCCCCAGGCAAACCTTCAGATAACTGCAGCTTTGGCCAACACCTTGACTGAAGCCTTGTGAGAGACCCTGAGCCAAAACCACCCATCTAAGCTGCTTCTGGATTCCTGACCCCAAAAAACTATGTCAAATGACTCATGTTTGCCATTTTAAACTGCTAAGTATGCAAGTAATTTATTACACAACAGATAACTAACACATATTTTCAACTATGAATTTCATCACAAATGACCCTCATCCTAGCACCATAGCCTAAATATTTGCCAAGCCCTCAAAAAGATGGGGGCAGGTGACTTAAGACAGTAAAAACCTGTCCAGCCACAAAAAGGTATGGTTCTACACTCAGTGTCGTAGGCCCTTCCATCCTAGCTCTAAGCCCAGATACCATCTGAGCACCCTGCACCAGGGGCCCACATCTCAGCAACTGCCCTTCTAAAAGTCTAAACAGAGTGAAGTTCAGAGAGCGGCAGGCGCTCCCTTTCCTTCCTCTCTAAGGTCTACCTGCTAGAGCACTGTCTGAAAACCCACCTCTTCCCTAGGTAATTGTTAAAAAGAATGTCCAGCATCTTCAGGTGATGTCCAACTCCTTTTGCAGGTGTGTGACCTTATCTCATGGCTTCAATAAGACAAACACGGCAGAATTTGCTGCCCAGACATTAGAGAGAGTGCATATCCAGAGGCAGGGAGGATATCTTAGATAGCATCAGATCTTTGCTGGTGGTAGCTGATTGACACATTCTTTGGACAACAGAGCAGCAGGGTCCTGAAGACCAGCAGCAATGAGGGGAAGATGGTGTCCAGACATACAAGGCAGGGAAGAGCCACATCTGGACGGTCGTTTATACGTCACAGAGTAGGAATCTCTGCGGTCCTCCCCAACCCTCCAGGGCCAGCACAGCGATCCTGGAGCCAGAGATTTCTTTGCTGAAAAGAGGGAGAGTGAGATAGAGAAACACAAATGGAAGAAGGCTTTGTGCAGAGGCCATCAGATGCAGCCAAATCTGATGATTGGAAAGAGGAGGACACCAGGGAAGGTGTTATCATGGCTCTCTGTCCCACTATGCTTTCCCCAATAGTCATAGACTATGGGCAGCCCCCCGGCCTGCCACACAGTAGCTTCTGCTGTCACCCAAGAGAAGCAGAATGCTCACCAGGCCAAGATCTTCTACCAGCGCCTGAAGCCCTATTTCCAAATGAAGACCAGAGTGGGTAGTAGCCAGGGACCCCAGGTGAGGACCAGCCGAACCCTCTTAAGGACACCTGCCACTCACAAACCTGATCTCGCCAACAAAGAGCAAGGTACCCAACAGTGAGGAGCAGGGTCACATGACAATGGCCAGAACTCTCACTAGATGGGGCAGAGCTGCGCTGGGAGTGACCTTCGCTCCTTCACCCTCTAGCTCAGGAAAACAGGAAGGAGGCTTAACCACCCCGTCTCAGACCATCTGCCTCCACTGCCAACACAGTACCTGGACACACTTGACTACATGTGTCTTCCTCCCTGGGCACCTTCCTTGAAAACTCCAATATGTGGTGCATACTGTTCCTCTTTTCCCCATCCCATGAGCTCATCCCACAGATACAGGTGGGTACCTCCATGTGCCAGGCACCATGCTCAGTCCTGGGGATATTGGACCTAAAGAACAGTCTCCCTCAAGGAACCCACAGTCTTATGAGAAAGACAGCTAAGGGAACGAGTAGTTATCATACATCAAGGTAAGTGCTAGCATGCTGATAAGCACAGGGAAAGTAATCTAACCCTGAGGGAAGGAGGGCTTCCCAAAGGAGGGGACACACGAGGAGAGAAGTAATAATAATGGCTGGCATCCATACCATGATTACTACATGCCAGACATTTACTCCTCAACTCTTTTACTCCTCTCAAGAATCCTATGACATATTATTATCCCCATTTTACAGATAAGGAAATTGTGTTGTCAGGATTCTCCAAAGAAACAGAACCAATTTATATTTACGTGTGTGTGTGTGTGTGTGTGTGTGTGTGTGTGTGTGTAGAGACAGAGAGAGATTTAGCATAAGGTATTGGCTCAAGCAATTATGGAGGCTGAGAAGCCCCACGACCTGCCATCTGCCAGCTAGAGACCCAGGAAAGCTGGCAGTGTAATTCTAGGCCAAGTTCTAAAGGCTGAGGTCCAGGGGAGCCGAAGGTGTAAGCCCCAGAGCAAGGGCAGAAGATGTTCCAGGCAATCCTCTCTTCCTCTGCTCTTTGTTCTATTCAGGCCCTCAATGGATTGAGTGATGCCGACCCACACCGGGGAGGGCCATCTTCTTTACTCAGTCCACCAATTCAAATGTTAATCTTTTCTGGAAACACTTTCAGAGACACACCAAAAAATAATGGTTAACAAGCTATTTGGGCATCCCTTGGTCTAGTCAAGTTAACATGTAAAATTAACCATCCCAGAAACTAAGAACAGAGCATTTAAGTAACTTGCCAAAGGTCACAGATCAAATACAAGGCAGAACCAGGATTCGAACTGAAACAGATTAGCTCTAGAGAAGCCCGACCACCTAACCCGGGGTTTTTGAATCTCAGCGCTACGAACATTTTGCCAGATCCTTTTTCATTGTGGGAGGTGCTGTCTTGTGCATTGTAGCATGCTTAGCAGCATCCCTGGCCTCTATCCACTAGATGCCGGTAGCATCCTGCCAGCTGTTGAAAACAATCTCCAGAGGTTGTCAAATATCCCCTGGAGAGAAAAATTGCTCTTGGTGGAGGACCACCGACCTAACTATTTTGCTATTCTGCCTCTCTAAGCAAGTAGTGATGTTTATTGAGTGTTTATCAAATGCCCAGCACTCATCCAAGGAATTTTAGTTATTAACTCATTTGATCCTCAGAAGAACCCTATGGGAGTGTGTACCACTGTCCTCATCCTTCTTCTACAGAAGAGGGTGTTTACAGGCACAGAGAAATCACAGAATCCGGTCATGGTCACAAAGCTCCTCTTGGCAGCACCTGGGTTTGAACCTGGTGAATCTGGCTCAGCAGCCCACCTTCCTGATGAATAAGAGGCATAAATTGCAAGAGAAGCAAAAAGCTTATTCGAGGTCTCAAGAATTGCAATTTGGGGAACACAGACTCAGGTAGAAATCCAAATAGTGTCCCGCTAGGGAGTAAAAGTCAAGGGCTTTTAAAGGCAAAGAAGGGAGGTTGTATTACAAAAAATGTTAATTGGAGTTGGAGGCAGACAGCTGGTCTTGGCTAAACAATGATTGACTGTTGATTCTATCTTCAGAAAGTCCACAATCCTCAGTCTTTGTGATCAGGGTGTCCATTGTCCTGCTGACTTCTCAAACAATTGCTTGTAAAACAGTTGCTGTTTTTGGCCCGGTCCAGAGGTTTTGCCCAGACCCAGATTCGAGAGGGCAAGGCGGTTTCTCTGGGAAGGCAGCTCTGGCTCCATTTTAACATGGCTGCACTAAAGTCAATTTTGACGTTTCTCCCTTTTTTTTTTTTTTGAGGAAGATTAGCCCTGAGATACCATCTGCCACCAATCTTCCTCTTTTTGCTGAGGAAGACTGGCCCTGAGCTAACATCTATGACCATCTTCCTCTACTTTATATGTGGGATGCCCGCCACAGCATGGCTTGACAAGCGGTGCATAGGTCCACACCGGGGATCCAAACTGGCAAACCCTGGGCTGCCGAAGCGGAGCATGTGAACTTAACTTCTGCACCACTGGGCTGGCCCCAACATTTCCCTCTTTTGATCAAGCTCTTTCTTTGAAAGCATCACTGATCAACAATTTGAAAGCATTGCTGGTCGACTATTGGAAAGCCATCAAAGCGTCGTTGGTCCCTCGTCAGCAGGAAGGTTCATTCCCAGGATGTCATGTTCTACGTAGGAATGAAAGTGGTTTTCTTAAGAACCTTAGGCCACATTTGAGCAACAAGAGTGCCAGAACAGAGAAAAGCCTTACCATGAAGTTCCTTTAAGGGCAAACATTGTCTGTAGTCCCTCAAAATTTCTCAGGTGAAGGCTCATAAGCTGTAGCCATCATTTTAAAGTGCTAAGTGACCATCATCCAAGTGGTGTTTTTATAACATCAAGCTATGTAGACAGACAAAGTTTACAACAGTGAAAATTCCCATAATAATAAACAAAATGCTAAGTCCAAATCAGAGACTATATTAGATAGAATAGAATAATAGAACACATGAACTAGGAGGCCATTCTTGGGGATAACCAGCTAAAGAGATCAAAGAACCATGCAGTGTCAGTGGGCACAGCATTTAACCATTCACCTTGTGCTCAGATTTTGTCTAGTTCAGCTTCTACTTCACCAGAGGTATTTATCCAGGTACAACAAGAGGTGTTTATCACAGGACAAACCCACCTTGTTCAGCTGGGGGTAATTAAGAGCAATTCTATTATCTAATATTGCTCGTATGAGGAATCCAAAGACTGATCTCAGGCAGTGATTGTTTTAATGGCAGATTTAGCAATATTCCCCAGGGTTTTAGATAAATTTCTGATCAAATATTCATTCATGACGGTGCCTACCCAAGGAAAAAGTATTTTTCCAAATCTAGTAGCTTTGCTGGGGTTGATACTATCAGGCACTAAACACCCTTGATTATGCATGCAACTAGCTTCACATTTCAGTCTGTGAAGTAGATTCAAAGATGATGCCCAGTGCTGAGTTTCTGATTGACCATGTAACGAAATAGGCATAACCAATGATCCAATTGCATAGTGACCTCTAGTTTGATAGGGATTTAAACAGTGTGTTCCCCACAGGTCTTTGTTCCAAGCACAAGTGAAAATATACCCCAAGGGAGCACAATCATGGAGTCTTCATAATGAAATCGACTCAACCAAGGATTTGATTGTTTAGGCAAGGAGTTCTAAACACTTACCACAAGAAATTAAGAGAAGAATGGCAGAGAGATTGGTAATTAAGTGTGCTAAAGGATCTCTAGATTCACATACAGAGTGAGGCTTCTGAGGACAAACCCAACAGTCGGAAAGATCTCCCCCTTTTGTAATAGACTGGGAGATGTGGATAAGAGTATTGTTTTCTAAGAAAGAGAGGGAGAAAATAACGTAAGAAGCAACAGTGAGTGAAAGGTATACAATCCTGGTCTGGCCACCTAGGGAAAGCTGCCTGCCTCAGATGTCAGCTGCTTCTCTTCCTGGTCAGTTTGATTTGGAGGTCTCCAGTGTTTGTACAGAACCAGATGTCAGGTGGGGCCTTCTTTAGCTGTGAGATGTATCTCCAAGTTTCAATGCCTCCCAGGTCTTCAGCAGTGTCAGTGGTTGGGAGCACTTTCCAATGGGGCCCGAGGACTGTCTTCTTCGGATGATGTGTCAAGAATACCTAGTTGCCAGGGTCTAGACTGTGACCAACAGGGTCCTATAAGTTGGAATCCAAGAAGGCGTCTTTAACGTGTTGATGATAGTCATAAGTATAAGATACCAGAGACTTACTGGTCATACCAGCATAAGACTAGAATCTAATATCTACAAAGGCAAGCATAACTTTTCTCTCTACTACTACGCTCAATTTTTTTCCCAAAGATAATCACAGTAAAATCAATTTGTTTATATTAAAAACTTAGCCTGATTAAATGAAAATAAGAATACTCACCAAAAGTTTCTGAGTTCTGGAGGGAATAGGTAGGGAGAAAAAGTAAATGTTTCATCTTTGTTCACAAAGGAAAATCTTACCAAATTGTTGATAGCTTAAGAAAAGAGATTTCTTTAAATCTGAAAAAACGAAACATTAGAGCATTCTCTCCAGTTCGTGTAGTCCAGTGTATCTAATATTTGTTCATGATCTTTTGTTAGCATTTTTACGAAGCCATCAGTCCCTCCATTAAAATTACATAATTTCTTACCCAGTTCAGTATTATGATCTGAAAGTTTATCAGAAACTTGTATTCTAAAGTAAGTGTCAGAGTCCTATCCATGAATCTCTCTGAAGATGGAGCATATTTACAAAAGCATCAGAGTAAAACAATAACTGTCTGTAAATGACAAAAGACTTAAAGTGTCATGGCTAAAGATCTGATTACAATGCAATTGGCAAGGAAATTTGGTTATTTCTGTGAAATATAACATTTTAAGGTAATAACTACAATTATGACTATAACGTTATACCAGGACATATCAGATTGTTAGGAATTTCATATAGTTTTTAGAACACTGATATTAACAACATTTATGCAGACAAAGATATCCATAGGATCACTTTTTTGACAGTGCCTCCCATGCAATTTAACGTACCAAATAAACTTGTTTAATATTTCCCTTTTTATAAGAAAACAAATTCTTTGAAAAGTCTCAGGGGCCCTCTGGACATTCTCAGTTACTTTCAGGCTGAAAAAAAAAGATTTTATTTTGAATTTGAATTTTGGGAAGTTTGTCAAAAATTTCAAAAGATTTTAAAACACTTGGTCAAATAGGATCATAGGTCACTATGAAACAAGGCTTAGTTATCCATTTAACCAAAGTGACAACAGAGAATGTTAAAGGGAAACACAGAGAGTCAAACAGTTTTTTTTAACTTTAGCTCTCTCTTCGCAGAGAAACCTCAACTTTTTGAACATAGGAAACTATTTTGACAAAAGATAGAATTTCTGCCTTTTAGGTACTTACTCAAAAGGAAAGAAAAACATTTCATAATCTCTTTATCAAGAGCAGACTAAAAGTCCAAGAAAAATTGTCCTTTTAAGACAGAAAGAAAACCAAATTCTAATTTTGCACCAGCTTACTTTTGATACTAAGATTCATTTACTTAATTAAATTCATTCCAATCTTAACCAACTTGACCGTGCACAAGGCTCTTTTCTCAGGGTTCCTCTTCTACAAACTTTCTATAACTTTCTTTTTTTACATTCAGAATTTGTTCCATGCCTTCCCTCCTTCCTAGCCTCTCCTTAGGAGAAAAATTACTTTTATTCTCCTTCACAAAGAATGCGTCTCCACTCCTCACAGCTTCTCTTACCAAAAACATACATCTTGCTTTCCTAGTATGCAGAGATGTTTCCCTCATTCATTTTTAGTAGCTTTAATGACACATCTGGAATTCTTAACCCTTAGAAACCTTAATTTTTAGTGAAAATTAAGTAAGCAATTATAAACTGTCTTTTACATTAGCATTCTGTGGACTGGCAGATTTATAAATACTTTCTAGAAACATGTGCTTTCTCATAGAAAAGTTCTCAGCGTGGCACAAAACACATTCACTAATAAGCCCAAATATTTTTTAACTTTTTCTCTAATAAGAAGCCAAAAGTAGACAAAACTATGTTTGGTAATTAATAGCTAATGTTTTATCTTATTTGGAAGTGATATAGATTCTCGATAAATTTCTATCATTTTACTCAATTTGGCAAAACTCTAAGGTTTCAAGCAACCAAAATGTTTTGAAGTTATTTTTAAGTACCTATACCATAATATGTAAAAAGTTCACCTGAAAACCTTTTATCTTACTTAGATCTATTTAGTTCACTTGTTCCCAATAATTATGTTTAAAGTGCCTACAAAAACTACATGAGACGTTAGACAACATCAGCTATCACGTTGTTATTTTTATAACATAAATTTTGTAAGAGATATCATGAGCTTATTTGACTAACAAACCCAGGTAGAATAAAGGCTGCAGGTCTGCATCTAAATAGAACCATCTTGTCCCTTGTCTGTCCACATCTCTACTGCCCATTAAGGACAGAAGCCCAGGATCCCAGCCCAGCTGACTCAGGCCTCTTCGGCCCCCTGTGCTCTCCACCTCTCTCCTGTCTCTCTCCTTACCTGGTGCTGGGCATAGAAGCCCAAACATATCCCGGCCCAGGGCAAGGTGTCTAAAGATAGGAAACTGCCCCCACCCCTGCAGCCCAGGGTCTCCCACAGCTGTTTGGATTCCAAGAGAGAGTAAACTCCTCTCTAAATGCTGGGGTCTAATGAAGTCTGAAGAAAAGCATCCTTGGTCTGGAAAACCCAGCCCCCCTTCTGCCTGTTGGGCCCTTCCCCATGCAGCTCAGCAGGTGGCAGCATCAACAGGAGTTTTAAAAATAAAAATCCAAGGGCTGGCCCCGTGGCCGAGTGGTTAAGTTCGCGCGCTCCGCTGCAGGCGGCCCAGTGTTTCGTTAGTTCGAATCCTGGGCGCGGACATGGCACTGCTCATCAGACCACGCTGAGGCAGCGTCCCACATGCCACAACTAGAAGAACCCACAACGAAGAATACACAACTATGTACCGGGGGGCTTTGGGGAGAAAAAGGAAAAAATAAAATCTTTAAAAAAAAAAAAATAAAAAAATAAAAAAAATAAAAATCCAAACTCTGAGAATGTGTTTATGCACTTCCAGCACTCACACCCATGTACTCCGTCTGCTTTCTCTCCGTCCTCCTTCACAGCTTTGAAGACTCCCCCTCTCCTTGCTTCTTCCCTCTGCCCCTCCTCAGTTAATGAGAAACAAAATTTGATGGATCCAGAGGCTGGCTCAGAAGGTGTAAGTGAGAACTGGAGATGACGGGGAGAGTTGAGACAGCAAGATATCAGTTTGTCTTTAGACATAAGCTCCCCGAGTTGAAAGGATCCATGCCTGGCCTAAGCTTACATCCAAGGACAGAAAGTTCTTTTTCATTAATCACACGGATTAGAGAGGCCCCAGAGCCAGGGTCCAGCAACATCTTCAGGATCCATTACCCCATCCTTCTAATCCTGTCTGGCTTACAGAGAACCATCTGGTCACAATTATCATTTTAAATACATTTTATTTTATAATTACTAGAGTGATTTAATAACATTACAGAAATTTCACTAAACAGGGAAACATTTTTTAAATCATCCACCACCCTATGCTCTAGTAGAGTCACAGTTATTTTAGATTGTTCTCGTGTTTTCTATTTTGGTGAACATAGTGTACTACAAGTCTGTAGCTTGCTTCCTTTCCCTCCTTTATTCAGTCTTCCTACCTACGTTTGGGGGCCTGCACATAGAGCAGATGCGGCTTTTGCTCTTTAGGGACTCACGTTTTGCCAAGGGAAAGGGGGACAAAATAGATAACTGAAGCGCTAGAAATAAGCAACTGTCCCAGTTTGCCTGGGACTGGACCAGTTTTAGGATTGAAAGCCCCATGTCCCAGGAAAACCCTCACTGGGTCCCAGACAAACCAGGATGATTTCTAACAGGTCGCCCTATTAGAAACAAGTTCTCCTAAATTAAACCGGATCATAATTCCATTTTAATTTAATTTATATATCAGCCTTTTAGCTATACCTCTTTGCTTTTTTTTCAATTGTTTTATTTTTAGTGGTTGCTCTAGGGCAGCTGTTCTCAAACTTTATACCCTTAAAAATTGAGAACCCCAAAGACCTCTTGTTTGTGTAGTTTATATCTATTTATATTCATTATCTTAGAAACTAAAACTCAGAAGTTGTAACACACAAGGATACACAAGCACACGGTCCTTTAGTTGTCAGGGGACAATGTCGTCACACCTCATGTAGCCCCTGGTAACTCCACGGTACACTTATGAGAGAGAGAGAAAGAAGCAAATGACATCTTGGTACTGTTAGGAAAATAAGTTTGACCTCACAAGCTCCCCGAAAGGATCTCAGGGACCCCAGGGCTCCCCAGACGCCAGGTAGAGAACCTCAGCTCTGGAGAGAACTGGCGTTCTACATCCTTACCCCTTCGGTCTCCTTAGAGTTCATATTGTGTGAAGAAAACTGGGAACTGTACGAGCCAACCCTTCATCCTTTATGCCATAGTTTTCATGTATGTTACATCTATATGCTATAAACCCCATAACACAATGTTATAATTTTTGCTTTTAAAAACTTTCTGTATTTTAAAGACATTAAAAAGGAAAAACAGTTTTACATGTAGCTACAAATTTACCATTTCTCTTTATTGCCTCCTGCAGCGCTATTCTTCCAACCGCATTCCTTTCCCTTCAGCCTGAAGCAGGTCCTTCGGCATTTCTCAAGGCGCAGGTCTGCTGACGACAAAGTCTCTAAGTTTTCTTTTATCTGAAAATTGTTCTATTTCATCCTCATTCTTGAAGAATATTTTCACTGGAAAAGAAATTCTGAGTTGAGAATTTTTTTTCTTTCAGCATTTTAATGATGTTGTTCCACTGTCTTCTGGTCTGTATTGTTTTCGATGAGAAAACAGCGACATTGAAAATGTTCTCTGTACGCAGTGTGTCCTTTTTCTCTGGATGCTTTCAAGATTATCTCTTTATCTTTGGTTTTTAGCGGTTTGACTATGATGTGCCTAGATGTGTTTTTTTGGTTTTTTATTTTCACTTCTGCCTTGAGTTTGTTTACTGAGCTTCTCAAATCTGAAAATGTATATTTTTTACCAAAGTTGGGAAGTTTCCAGCCATCATTTCTTCAAATATTTTTTCTGTCTCATTCTCCCTCTCCTCTCCTTCTGGGACTCAAGAACACATATATTAGAGTTTTTGTTGTTGACCCTCAGGTCCAGGAGTTTCTGCCCATTTTTTAAAATTTTTTCCTCTGTGCTTCAGACTGGCTAATTTCCATGTGTCTGTCTTCAAGATCATCAACTCTTTCTTCTGCCATCTCCATTCTTATATTAAGCCCCTCTAGTGATTTTTTTAAAATTTTATACATTGCATCTTTCAACTTTAAAAATTACATTTAGTTCTTTTTTAAAGTTTCTATTTCTCTGCTCACATTTCCTGTCTTTTTTCTTTAATATGAGCATATTTTTCTTTGCATCTTTGTGTGCTAAAATCCTTGTGTTCTGCTTCCAACAGCTGGGTCATCTTGGGGGATGGTCTCTGTTGTCATCTCTCTTGAGCACGGTTTGTGTTTTCCTGTTTCTTCATATTTGGAGTAATTTTGGATTGTATCCTGGACATGATGAAGATACATTATAAAGACTACGGATTCTGTGATGTTCCTCCAAAGAGTATTGATTTTTTTTTTTTTCAAGAAGGCAGTTAACTTGGCTTGACTTAAACTGCAAACTGTCTTAAGATGAACAATAGTTCAAGTTTAAGTGGAGTTCTTTTCATCTTCGCTAGGCTGCCTGGAGTCTGCCCCATGCATTCGTTGCTCAAGGAACAAGGGTAGAAATATCTAAGACACTCAAGTAGCTTATAACCAGATTACGAGCCAGGCATCACACAATGAGATGGGACCAGGACAGGCCCTCAGACTGAAAGTGCAGAGCTCGGAGGTCAGGGAGGCGGTTCAGAGGCTCAGTGCCAAAGCCTCCATAGCCTATCCCGGCACCTACCTGTGCCCCCAGAGAGATCAAGGTGAGCAAAAGCATCTCATGATGATAAAATTAAGAAAATAATGCTAGCTCTCCCTCAGACCTGTACCCCTCTCCAAGGCTCCAGAGCCTAAGTCATCAAGTCCTCATTCTCCTATCTCCCCAGACAAATATGCCACCCCATCCTGTGCCAGCCCTGAAGAGCCGTGCTGCCTCCATCTGTGCCACTGGGCAGCTACTTCTGCTTCTCCTGCCCCGGTCACAAACTACAGAGCAACAGCCACTCCTATCCTGCAGCCAGCTGGAGAGGAGACCCCAGTGCAGGGGAGGTGATCCTGAAAGCAGGACAGGGGGCACAGCTGCCCAGCCCCAGCCCCCCGTGGGCCTGTAGTGACCAGCTGCACACAGAGCTGTCAGGCTCCTTCTCCAGTCCCAAGCCTCTGGAGGCTTTCTCCCCTGACCCCAACACTCACTGCAGCTACACCATCTGGGTGAAACCAGGACCAGCCCTCATATTCAAGGTGTTAAGTTCCCCAAAACAGGGACCACATCCAGGCCCTGGACTGCTCCAGACACCAGCTGCACTGCCTCTTCACTTGGCTCCCTGCCCTCTTTCCCACCCAGCCTCTGGCTGGCACTTTAACTGCTATCCATTTAGGGTGACCAACTCTCCTGGTTCACCCAGAACCTTCCCAGTTTTAAAACTGAAAGCCCCACATCCTAGGAAAGCCCTCAGCCTCATGCAAATCAGAACACTTAGCCACCCTACCTGCCCTGGAGTTTCTTTTAAGTCCTTTCTCCTCCTTTCCTCCAGAATCTCCAAGAAAGATGAGCTAGCCAAGGTACTCCACTATGTGCCCCTCTTAGGAATGGAGCACAAGGCTAGGAGCAGAGTATAATCCTGCCCATCACAGACTGCCAAAGAGAATAGGGAAAGAGGCTTTGAAGAAAGACTAGGGGTGGATCTCCAGCCCTGATCCAAGCCTTAACCGGCGTCTTCCCTCCAGATGGGTCATAGATTTGTACTATTGTTCACTGTTGTGGATATATCTCTGGCTTCCTACCTGCTCCATATGAGCCCCAAGAGTTATATAAGAGTGCAGGTATCAGTGCTCTCAGGAGAGGGGAGTAATCACAGTCAGAGGAGCCTGCTCCTCAAAAGATGGACATGGGAGATTACCCCCAGGTCTGGTTGGGGTTGGCATACGGCAGACAGCATAGACTTGATCCTAAGACTGTATCTGGCAAATTGTGTCTGTCCTGACCATCACTCTCCTGCCATCCCTTCGTAGCCATGGACTATGGCTCTCCTGGACCTTTTCAGCCTGGAAAAGCCAAAGACCCAGAACGTACCCTGTTTGGGTCTGTAACTTGCCGCATTTATGAGGAGCCATATTACCACGTGCAAAATGGAGGAAGCAACAGATTCTTCTATGAGAAGTGTGTGTGTGTGTGTGTGTGTGTCCTAGAGCGTAAGCCCAAAGGGTAAGTTCTTCGTAGGCCTGGGAGAGTGGAAAATGGAGCTGAGACAGATAGTCCAGTCTCCCATCCACATGAGGAATTGCCTCTACAACAATCCAGCGGCCAAATGAATTATTTCATTTGATGATTTGGGGAGGAAATATCTCAGCTTCAAGCCCCCACATTCTGATGACAGATTTTTTTGATGGGGCAGGCTATACTGCTGCTGACAGGAGAATGAGGCACCATACTGTTCCACTACACTGGTTTTCCTCACTCCAAGCACATTGCAAATCTCTTCCACAATCCTCCCTACCCTCCCTTCCAGCCACACTGACAGGGTAGAGGCAGGAGGTTCGCGTTGGGGATGTTCCCCAGGCTCCTTCTCATGGTGAGTTCTTAATGGCTGGTGGACAGACCTCAGAACATCCCCCTCCCACCTTTCAGAACTGAGTACATTGAGACGCCTTTTTTTAAGTACTGAAGAAGAAAGGAGGCTCTGATTTTAGTAGAGAGGGAGGAAGCAGAGATGTGTTGGTGAGCATGTGTCCCACATATGATTCCAGGGGGTTATCATTGTGTCACTCAGGGGAGCATGATGATCGAGGCACTGGGCACAGAGCTGTTAGAAAGGGTTCAGGTAACTAGAGCTCAGACTCGGGTAGCAGCCACAGTGACTGGTGACAGTGAGTGGGACTAACGGGGAGGGAAGACTCTTGCAGCACAGTCACCATGCTGAAGTAGCCGCAATGCACCTTTAACTTTGGATGACCATTGTCATAAAGGATGACCATACAACTTATTGTCCAAACCAAGACACCTTTGAAAGGGAAAAGGGGCAAGATTAATAATTACATCAGGATAATCAGTGTAAACTGGGACTGTTCCAACCAAATTAAGACATACGCTCCCCCGACAGGACGCTAAAAAGTGCTCTGGAAGATTGGATAGAGTTAGTCCACCAAAGCTACAAAGGGAAGGAGAGCTAATACCCTCATGGGTAGGGCACTAACAATCTTGCTCCCTATCAGAGTCACTGAGGGAGATGATGACAATGATAGAGAGGTGGGAACACTCCTGTCTCTAGGAATTTCTTCAAATAAAGTCAATCAGGGTGGGTGAAAATAAACACAAAAGTCACCAGTATTGTCAGGGCTGATGGGTGGTTCAATGGGCGGTAATGAAGAAGCAGCTAGGGTGAAGCACGATCAGAGAGACAAACACAATATGGGGCCCCTAAGCAATAGACTATGCTGGTTCCGCACCCCTTCGTCCCAGGGCAGATCCCTGGGGGCTCATGCTGTGACCCGTCTTCTTCACCGGCAGTTCCAGCAGGTCCTGGCTTTTTACCTGCAGGTGTCAGTAGAAGCTTCCTCTTCTGCAGCTCCATTTGCCTCCTCCCTCTGCTGCAATTGACAAGAAGTGGCCCAAGCTGGACTTCAAAGGGCCGTCAGGCTTCCCTCCCTAGACCAAGCAGTCCACAGCTAGCCACCTGATGTGCTCTGACATCCAATGAGAAGGCAGGATAGCAAACGTTGGCTGTATCTCCAGATTTCGAACTAGGGGCAAGGTGGAACAGTGCAGACCAAGAACTGAGGAGGAGTCCATGGATGTGAATTCTCCTCGCCTTCGCCAGGCTTCCTCTCTCCACAACCTCATTTCGAGGAGGTTGGGTCCTGGTGCCTCCACATGGCCATCGCTCCTCTCCCCAGAGCACCTGGCCTGGAAGGGAAGGTCAGAGATAAAGACAACCACGAGCTAGGGAGCGATTGACAGAGAACCAGGGTCATAAAGAAATGGAAATAAAGTCTTGGAAATAGAGAACGTTTAAAAAATGGGCAGCTGGCATGGCCCCCACAGAACTTTCCTTCAGCTTCTCTTCAAGTTAAGTCTGGGTGTCGACAGGTAAGAGGCCTTCCTGGTCTCACAGGTATCAAGCCTTAACTGGGGTAGAAACTGTTTCTAATATTTCAGCTATCTCTGAGGCAGACAGCAAGTGTTGTCAATTCTAGAGATTTTTTAAAGGTCATCCTGACAATTACTATATTTTCAGTAACTTTCTGCTCCTCCTGCTCCTGGAGCCTTCTCCAGCTGCAGCCCCATTGCCAAGCTCGGGCCCAGCCCTCTCACCTCCCCTAGAGTGAAGGAGAATTGTAGATAAGAACATAACGTGTCCCATATTCCATTTGTTAACTTTCTCTTTTCTTTTGTACATTTTAAGCTTCTCAGCCTTGCCTTTTTTTCCCTTGAAATACTCTATGATGAAATTCTGGTGCTTGGTTTTAAAAAGCAAGCCCCACAAATGCTCGTGAAATAAATCCCAGCAAGATGAGGAGAACATCCTCCCTCTTATCCTAGAGTTGCAGAAAATCAGACACGATTCTGCTTCATCAAGTTGATTCTGATATAGTGGGAATCGGGAACATTCAGTCTCACTGGTGTGAAAATATATAATCTCGCTCTATGTTATATTTGTATCATCTTTGGAAATGTAATTTGTACAAAGGAATCCTTTAAGACATTCAGACTTCAAAGTTAATTGCTATCTGACCAGTGCAATATAATCTATAAAGCTTGGAAGTCTGCAACTCTGGCTGGCCATTGATAATTTATTACCCCGAAAACAATATTTAAATTAACCTCTTCAATATTAAAAAAGCATAAATACTTGTGAGATTGTTGTTTGTTAGATCAGAAGCATACTTCCAGGACTCTCTTTTCCTCCTTTCCAGCATAAAGGTAAAGTCCCATTACTCTGTTTGATTTTTTTTTTCAAAGAATTTAAGAGTCTGCAATTATTTGAATTAACAGGAGGAAGCCCCATCCTGTGGTCTACCAGGAAAGATAGGAATCAGCTTTGTGGGAAAGGCTGGAAAAGGAGAGAGGGAGGCAGCAGTAAAACCCTGAGTCCAATTAACTTGAGAGGATTTAGGATTTTTCTGTGGCCTATAGCACCCCTTCCCTGCGGGTGACCATGGTGACACAGACGCTCTGACCACGATATTTGGGGTCCTCATCTCCACTGTGCTGCTGTTACTTGAGAGACAAAAATTCCCAAGCCTAGTAGGAAGCTACCTTCTCAAGTCAGAGGCTCTCCAGGATGATGGAGCAATATGATGCTTAGAGGAGAGGAAGTTGTCAGAGGGAAAGCTTGGATCAAAGAGGAGGATGAAAGCAAGAACACAGAGGCCTGGAAAAAGGGAGGAAAGCAATGGAGACGAGGGACGCATTAAGGAAGAGTAACGGGAAAGAGGAGAACATGCCACCAGGGCCCTGAGCAGCATGCGTGGGCCCAGAGCAGAGACTACCTCATGAAATGGGGGTGGGGGAATTGCCTCCCAAGCTCTCCCTTGGACTACGGATGGAAGGAGGATGCTCTGGGAAGGAATGGTGCTTGAGAAGGAGCCTGGCCATTTGAGACGACCCAGAGAGAACCTGGAAGGAGCTGCTTATTGCTATTATGGGATTAAAAAATATTCCAGAAGTATACCATTTTTATTACATTTGTACCTTTAGAATTTTTTCACTCTGTTATCAGATAGCTGTGTTACAACCGTATGTGTTTTGTTGCCCTGTGTGGGGTAGAGAAGTCTCCTGCAGGAGGAGGGGAAGGGGGAAAAGTCAGGTCACAGAGATTGGTAAAGTACTCAGCAAAGTGATAGCGGGGCTGGAAGAAGAGGGATTAGAGGGAAGAAGGGAGGAAGACGGCAGAGAGCTTCTACCCACATATTCAAGATTCAACCGTGCACGTGCACTAGGCACCATCCTAGCCACCAGCGATGGTGAGCCAAGGCTCCACTGCCTGAATGGAGCCTACTGGCTGGCCTAGTGGATGGCTTGGGAGTGTCCCTAAGGTTTCCCAGAGATTCTCTTGAAAGAAGAGTGGACCAAGAGCCCTGGAGTAGATAGAGTCCTTCCCAGCACATAGCAGCCTTTGCGGCTGATAGATTGGAGAGAGAAAGGGTAAGTAGAACTATTTGACAAAGCCACCATGGGTTATGACCCTGAGCCCCAGAGGTGTGCAGAACTTCTAGATGGGGCTGGAGTCCACACCCATGACATGACCTTGTTAACACCAATGGTCCAGATTCACCCCACACCTTCCTGTCTCCCCAGTCCTCCCCTCCCCTTTCAGATCACAGCCAGTGGGGCTGCTCTGAGCCAGGTCTGTGGGCAGCAGGGCTTCCCACTGGGCAGCCCCCCTGGTCACAGGGAGTTTATGTCCTTAGGGAGCAGTTTGTGGCTGACCTTCCGCCTGCCTCCCTTTGATGAGGATTATTTTAGGCTGGTTACTTTTAAAAACTGCAGACAGGAAGGAGGCTCTGAGGAGTGGAATTTGCTTGTCCTTTGATGAGAGACATTTGCATTTGTGAAGGAAGTCTCCATCTGTGGGGGTGTCTCTCTCTCCGCACCAGGCGGAAGGGGGGATGACCTCATCTCTAGAAATTCTTAATGGGGACGGCAAGGACTTAAGTCTTGTTTATTGTGCTTGTCTGGTAACCTCATGTAGCTGACTCTCCCCCCCTCCCCCACCCCACCAACATCCTCAGGGAAGCGTGGGATGTCCTGACTTAATCCGGTCTGATGCTTATCTAATGTTATAGGACCACCCAATAACCAGACCCCACCTGCACTGATACCATTTTAATGACTTTTTTTACATATTCTTTCCTTTGTGTTGTAAACAGATAACTCACATACCTATGCCTTAAATTTAGCCCTAGCCTCAACCCACATTTGCAGCAGCTCTTACTGCCTATGGGTCCTGTCCCCATGCAGCAGCAGCAGCAGCTCTGACTGCCCATGGGTCCCGTCCTCATGCTATTCCACACTATTCTCTAAATAAAAGAGCACTACTGCCAGACCTTGAGAGTCCAAGAAATCTTTCTTTCAACTCCTCGGCTCACCAAGCCCACATCATTTTGAGAACAGGACCATGGGTCTCCACCAGGGCTTCATGACCCCCTGCCAAGCTTTGGGTGAGTGTCCCTCTTGGAGGTGCAGGCAGGGCAGCTTTTGCCCACAGCGGTGGCCCCCAGCATCTGCCTAAAGATGCTTGAGTCTGGGCCCAACCCCCACCCTGTGCCAGCCTGACCATGCAGGACAAGCAGCTTCCAGGCTTGTGGGCAAGATTCAAAAGGTCACCTGGGTGAGTGTCTCCAGCATGCTTGGCGAGGAGGGAGAGGACAGAAGAAGCTCAAGTTCACGGGTCACAAACTTCAGTTTTTACAAGAGGGGGGCTGGTAACATAAATGAGTCCAAAGACCAGGGAGGGAGAGGTATGGCCCATGAAAGGTGACAGCCATAGCTCACAAGGAGCCACCTCACTGTGTATGATACACGAACTTGGTAAAAATTAGTTTTAAATGATACAAAAGAGTCAAGAGTCAGTGCCCCAATCTCTTCTGAGCACTGTTGCGGTTTGGGAGAAGTTTTCCTCTGAAAGATGGTGGGCGAGCTATTCCTGAGTCAGACAGCAGGTGGCACTCAAACCAGAAAATTAGAAAAAGGGAACCAGGGAGAGTTACTTAACTCATTTCCAATAACTTCTCCCTCCTCCCCCCAGGGCCCTCTCCAGCCCCACTTCCTGTTTCACGGCCTGGGCCAAGTCCTCTCAAGTCCCAGATGTCCGGTTCCAGATGCCTGTTCTCAGAGTGGGGGAACCATCTCTGGGGAAGCCCCCACTCCACAAGCTGCCCAGGCAAGATGTGAGTGTGCTGTGGAGAGGTCTGGAGGAGAGGAAGAGGGTGGGGAGAGGGAGGGGGGCCCAGGGGCATATGTACACGCACACGCCCACACACGCACACAGAGCCAGTTAATGCAGAGGGGAACTGGAATTTGCCTGTGCCTCTAGCAGCCTTCCCTAGGGGGTGGTCAGGCTCAATGCTGTGAGCCAGGAAACTGGCATATTTTAACTGTCCCCCGCTTGTACCATTGCTCCCTCGGATCCCAGGGTGGGAGTGGGGTTTGCTGAAGCAGAAAGCAGCCCCCTACTTTGGATGAGATTCTCCAGGGAGACGAGCAGTGGTGGAAAGCTCAGGTCCAAGCTCAGGCCGACCAGGAGGCTGAAGGAATTGGGGTGAGGAGGTGCAATAGGGAGTAGCCAGCAGGTGCCCAGGCCTCAAGGGCTGGAGCCACAGCTGCTAAGTGCCTTTGCCAGACCTCTCGATCCTTTAGTATTGTTTGCCCCCACACTTCATATTTCCTCAAGCCTCGGGCCATGGCTGTGTGGACTCATCTTGCCCTCCCCCACCCACAGGTGGTGGCTGCTCCTCTGGGGAGTCCTCCAGGCTTGCCCCACACAGGGCTCCGTGCTCTTGGCCCAGCAGTTACCCCAGAAGCTGACATCCCCCGGGTACCCAGAGCCCTACCTCAAAGGCCAAGAGAGCTCCATCGACATCAAGGCTCCAGAGGGCTTTGCCGTGAGGCTCGTCTTCCAAGACTTTGACCTGGAGCCATCCCAGGACTGTGAGAGGGACTCTGTCACAGTGAGCTGGGGTGGGGGTCCTGGAGGGAGTCTGGGGAGGGAGCCTCCTGGCCTGGAGCCCAGGGGCAGTGGGATGTGGCTATGCCCTGAATTACAGACGATGGATGGAGAGTCAGGGGCACAGGGCAGGCTTACCTAGGAGGCGAGGGTCTACGCCAGTGCACAGCCTCCCACCGGCCGCCCTGTCCCTGCCTGTGCCAGGCCCCACAGAGCAAAGGAGAGGGCAGCAGGACAGGCACTGCCTTTGAAGCCTTACAAAGGGATACACAAATGCTGCAAATCCCTAGAGTAGAAAAGCGAGGACTCACACGTCAGTTTTAAAAATACACCATCAAGCATCTGTTGAGTGCCTGTTCTGTCAGGTTAGGAAGCTGGGCATAAAAAGTAACAAAAGAGCAGATAACTGTTCGAGTTTACTTAGAGGAGCTATCGCAAAACTTCACATAACTGGGGCATTATTCAGAATAAGGACACTTTGAAAACAGTACTTTTATCTTTTGGTTTAAATTTTATTTATATCAAAATAATACACGTACATAGTTTTTTTCTTTTAATTGGAGTACTACAAGGCTTATAATGAAAAACAGTGGTCTCCAGCCTACACCTCCCATCGCATGGCTACTCCCCAGGGGCAACTGTTTACAATTCACGTAGCTGTTTCTTCTGGTATTCATTTTCACATGTATAAATGACATTGTCAATGCAAAACGCAAATAATCCATAACCAATCTATAAATCAAAATTGGGGTAAGTTTATTCTGAGCCAAAATGTGAGGACCATGTAGCCTGGGGCCTTCCTTCCCCATTGAATGAGCCCATCTGGCCTTAAAGAGAGGGAGATTGGCAACAGGTGTTAACTCACTGTGAATCCTTCCCCACATCCAAGGGAAACTCAGGATGCAGTGTTTTAGCCATCCAGGCGGTACCCAAGGCCAGAGATTTGTTTCACATAACCATTGAGTTCCATTAGGAGACACCCAATAAATGCCTGGCCTTCAAGACCAGTCTTCCAAATTAATCACTTTCTTTAAGTATGATAGTATTCCAAAACCTTAAATGGAACAACTATAAAATAGTATACAGTTTAAGGATAACACAGGTTTAAGTGAGGAGATATAAGGTTGGGAATACAGGCCTGGTCTGGAGTCTTGGGACAGCTGTCTACACAGATGCCGTCTTCTTCTCATCCTGACGTGGTCCTTTTCAACAGGCTGCAAAGACTCTTTTATGTGATGTCTCTTCTGATAAATAAATTCTCCAGGTTATAGTCCAGGATCCTTAGGGTCTGGGAGTTCTCTGTGAAACAATTAGCTACCAATCTTTCATTTCTTTTAAGCACTTCAATAAGACCCTGACAACAATGTAATATATCCCTTAAGCAAAGTTGGTTCTTCGTCTAATTGTACAGGCTGTTTTATTATTATTTCAAAAGGAGACAGCCGATGTTTACAAAAAGTATAGATCTAAGATTAAGGAGCACTAGCAGAAGAGCTTTTGGCCATGAGAGAGTTACTGCTTCTGAAAGGTTTGCCAATTGAGTTTTGTTTGTGCCTTTAGTTCTTTCCATCAATCCTGGGGATCGGGGATGGTAAGCGCAGTGGAAATCCTGCATTATTGGCCAAATGTTACAAATAGATTTGGTTATTTGTCTGGTGAAATGAGTTCCCCAGTCACTGTGTAACTCAGTAGGAATTCCTCAAACAGGAACTATCCTTTTCAATAATAATTTAGCTAAAGCTGTCGCTCTTCTGCAAGGAAAGGCCTCAACAAAATGTGAGAACATACATATCATTACAAGACATATTCATCCTTGAGATGGTGACATTTGGCCAAAGCCCAATTGTAATACCTCAAAGGGTCCCTTAGGAAGGGAACAGAGGCCTAATGACTCATGAAGTGGTTTTCCTAGATTATATCTTGGGCATATAGCACAACAAGTATAGGCTATATGAGCTACTCTGGGAGAAAGTTTCCAAAAGTTTTTCCCTTTTTGTTGCCACCTTTATATATACATATTTTTTCTTCCATGGCAATTTCTTGAGCCTATAGAAGGAAATCTTTTACTGGGTTAGCAGAGTTAATAGAAAGTAGCAGGCATTCTTGAGGCTGTACAGCATATCCAGCTTGATAACATCTTTGCTTATCTTTTAAGCAAGACCGATTTGTAAACCAAATTAACTAATAGAATGCAGTCATGGTCTTCTCCCCTTGTGATGTTGGAAGCAAGGGAGCAGGCTTAAAATAGTGAATAATATTTACCTACACAATATAACCTAAGTAGGTTTATCATCATGTACTTGACAATGCTTCCCATGCAATTTAGCACCAAACAAGCCTGATTAGTATCCCTCCCTTATAGGAAGAGAGAACAAATTTCTTTGAGAAGTCCTAGGGCCCTCTGAAAATTCTCAAAGAACGTCAAATAAAGCCTTCATTTAGAATATGAATTATTAAGAGCTTGACAAAAATATCAAAAGATTTTAAAACACATTTAAACAAGATCAAGGGATTGCTGATCTTGTCACCGTAAAACAAGGGTAACTGAAAAAGTCCTTCGTAATAATATTTAACCAAAGTGACAACAGAAACAGTCAAAATCCTTAATAGAGAGAACTCAGTATTTTTAACATAGGAAATTATTTTAATAAAACACAGATCTTCTGTCTTTTAGGTAAACTTACTCAAAGGAAAAACTTTTGATAGCTTCTTTATCAAGAACAGACTAAGAGTTGAAGAAAGTTATCCTTTTAAGAGAGAAAGCCAAATTTTAACTTTGCATCAGTTTACTTTTGATATTAAACCTTATTCACTTAATTAGATTTATTGTAATCTTAGCTTTAATCGTTAATCTTGACCATGTACAACACTCCTCAGGGTTTTACTTCCACCAACCTTCTGTCACTTTCTTTTACATTCAAAATTTGTCCCATGCCCTTCTGTTTTTCTTCCTAGTACTTTAGGACAAATTTATCTTTCTTAACCAAACAAAAATATTTCCAATCTTTATACCTTTTGACTGAAAACTTACACCTTACTCTGAATACAAATATGTTTTTCTTATTAATTTCTGGTGGCTTTAATAACATATATTTGAATTTTTAACCCTTAAAACCTTAATTTTTAGTGAAAACTAAGAAGTGAGCAATTATAAACCACTTTTACATTAGCATTCTGTGGTTTGGCAATTTATAAATACCTTTTAAGACATGTTTAATAATGCACTTAAACACCTTTTAGTTTTTCTGTAATAAGAAGCCAGAAGTAGATAAACTTATATTTAGTAATTAATGTCCAACAGTCTATCTTATTTAGAGATGCTCTAGATATTTAATGACTCTTTATCATTTAAATTAACCTAGCAAACTTCAAAGTTTCCAGTTACCAGAGAGATTCTGGAAGCTCTTTTAAGTCTGTACATGGTAACACATAATTATTGTTAGACGTTCACCCAAGTCATTTTCACTTCTGTTTAGTTACTTGTTCTCAATAATCATTTAGATTGCCTATAAGACTTGATGAGACAGACAAAATTAGCCATCATTTTAAGTTATTGTTTTTGTTAACCAGTTTTGTAAGAGAGAACATCAGCTTATTTGACCGAGAAACAGAATAAAGGCCGCGTGTCTGTATGATATCCAAAGCTGAAAGCTCTGAGGGCAGGCCTGTTTTAATCAAACCAACAAACTTAAACAAGCTTTCATTTACCAAAGATTATTTCATATCATGTTAACTTAAAAGACATTTGGGTTAGTTGCATTTAGAAAAATTTTTGTAAGCACTTACTTTAAGTCAGTTGAATGGAGCTCTTTAGAAATCGTACCATCCGGAGGTAAAAGGCCACACATTTATGACATACATATATAGACACACACATAAACAACAGACAGATACAACAAAGATTTTCCTTAGATTGCTGGGCTACCGTGTTCTCATAGCAGACCTCAGCAGAAAAACTTGTTTTCCCAGGTTCTTTTTTTCTCTTTCTTTTTTCGGCTTTAGGAATCTGGCTTGGGAATATCCCCTTTTGTTAAGCAATTGCAGTCACAACATGAAGCCAACTCAAGTTCCGAGGAGAGGCTGTCCATTTTGGAACTGATTGGGCTTTTTTAGAAGCTCGATTTCCCACTTCTCTTTCAATTCTGTTTTGTTATAAAGTCCAAACAACTTCTAAGGACAGTGTAATGGGTCAGAAAATGTGCTGCTTACGTGCGTCGGTTTCTCCCGCTGGCAGTCTAAAACCACCTTGGGGTCTCGGAGCATCTGGGTGACCAGCCCTTATGTGTGTGTCCCAGACGAGCCTGTGATTAATTAACGTGAATAAGAGTGGAGTTCCCTATGGGACCACTACACATCACAAGGATTGATCCTCTGACACTCCCGCTGAGGTCCTCAGTTGCCTGAGAATGCCTTTTCAGCCAGGAGGAGAGTGTCCCTTTTCTCTGGAGCTGAACACGTTCAGTCTCTCATTTCTCTATCAAGCAGTTTGTTCAGACTTTATAAACACAGTTCTTTCCAATTTAAAGTCAAATTTAAAAGGTCAGCCTGCCCCATTCACTCCAAAGTTCCCTCTAGGCTCCCCTGGCCTAGGAATTCCCCACAGGTTTCTCTTTCCTAGGAACTCCCCCTAGCTTACTCTGGCTAGGATATGTACCGGTACCCCCTTAAGACACCTAGTCTTAAGACCTTAACCAGCTCATATAAACTCTTGGACCATCAACTTAAAATAAGGAGGTCTAGCTTTCAGGAGAACTCACCAGGGTCACCTGAAGAATGCGGTGATCTGGGGAGGCTCAATGGGCCCCTATCGGTAGCAAATGCCAGTGCGTTTGCCAGTGTAGATTCCCAGTGGTCTCGGATGGGTTTCTCTGAAATCCTGCTGTGACTACACCAAGAAATGTTGATACAAATAATCCATAACCAATCTATAAATCAAAATTGGGGTGAGTTTATTCTGAGCCAAAATGTGAGGACCATATAGCCCAGGGCCATCCTTCCCCATGGAAGGAAGGGCACCAAAGAAGTGGGATGTACAGAGTGGTTATATACCCTCAAAGAACATATTTCACATATGATTGAAATGTCCCTTTTACAATAGTCATGAGACTGCCCTGTCTCACATCACAGCAATTGATGGACACAGCAGGTAGCAGATCTGCAATCTTGGTGGACACAGCAGGGTGGCAGGTCTGTTGTCTCAAGCTGGGTGGTCACAGGTGAGTGCAGCAATCAGTTCCTAGCCTAGGGAGAGATGCTTACCCTTAAGGAAATGCCAATGTGGGGGGAAGTTGCACCTTTATCTTAAGGCCATTTGTTCTTGCCTTTGTGACATAGCAAATGCTTAAAGCAGATGTACAATGCATGCTCAATGGCCATGTCAGGTCCTTTTGGAAAAACAAAATCAGGCCGAATTAGGTTTACACCAAATGGCTTCCTCATTTACTCCAATATACCATATTGCTTGCCATTTTTATTTATCAACGTGCCTTTTCTGTTTTGGGAGGGGGTTTTTATGTATTGTCTGTTAACTTCACCTGCAGAAGATGGGATGAGCTTTATCTCTCTCAGACCTTCACCCCCACATTTCCCCTCCCCCATCCTCCCAGTTTATTTATATTATCATTTTTAGTTGAATCTATATTTATTATTTACATTATTGACTTTAAAGTATTCACATATGAGCACATGGTGTACAATAATTATATTTCCTTTCTTCTCCAACTTTTGGGTTTCCCAGGAGTCAATAATTGCATGGAGTTCTGTGGGGTTTTTGTTTGTTTTTGTTTTGATTTTTAGTTTGCTTAATTCTCTCTGTAACTAATCCCCCCCAAACGCTTAGCCAGGAGAGTAAATCTCTTCCCGACATGTTCAAGTAGAACCCGCAGTCTCTCCATCCTCCTTTGTATTCCAATTGGTGGCATCCCACCTGAGGTCTCCTGATGATTTGTCTTCAGTCTGAGCTCTTTGCCCTCTGAGCCTGCACACATCCGAGCAGTCCCCTCCCTCCCATTGTGGGCATTGCCTCTACCTGCCCTGGGTTGGAACTGAATCCCCTATCAGTCTCTTTCTGGCTTTACTCCCTCATTTTGGAGGAGCACATTATCCTCAGAAAGAGCATGAGGGAATACATTTTAGAGGATCTCACGGACCCCTAAATGTCTTTGTTCTGCCCTCACAGTTGATGGACAGTTGGTCTGGGTTGCATTCTAGGTTGGACGTCATTTTGCTCTCAGAATCTTGGTGACCCTGTCTTCTGGCTCTAGTGTTGTTAAGTCTTGTCGATGAAAATAATCCATAACCAATCTATAAATGAAAATTTGGGTGAGTTTATTCTGAGCTAAAATCTGAGGCCCGGGGCCCGGGGCCTTTCTTCCTGCGCACCGAGAAGTGGGGTGCACAGAGTGGTTATATACCCCCAAACAGGATGTTTCACATATGATTGAAATGTCCCTTTTACAATAGTCACTCTGTTGGCACAGTGATTGATGGACACAGCAGGTAGCAGATCTGCCGTCTTGGTGGACACAGCATGGTCGCAGGTCTGTTGTCTCAAGCTGGGTGGTCACAGGTGAGCTGGGTGGTCACAGGTGAGCACAGCAATCAGTTCCTAGCCTAAGGAGAGATGCTTATCCTTAAGGAAATGCCAGTGTGGGGGGAAGTTGCGCCTTTATCTTAAGGCCATTTGTTCTTGCCATAGTAAATGTTTAAAGCAGATATACAATGCATGCTCAATGGCCACAGTCTGGCCCTTTTGGAAAAAAAGTCAGGCCAAACTAGGTTTATACCAAATGGCTTCTTCATATACTCCAATATATACTATTGCTTGCCGTTTCTATTTGTCAGTCTGATGCCACTATGATTCCTGATCCTTAGTGTTTTCTGTCTAGAATTTTTGGAATATTTCCCTTATTACCAGTACTCTAAACTTTCATTGTGATGTGCCTTGATGTGGGTTGTTTCTAATCCAGGGACTTTTTAAAGCTAGTCCTTCAATTTTGGGAATGTTCTTGTATTGGTTTTTTTTTTTAATGATTTTTTAATGATTTTAATGAAATCATTTTTTAATGTTTTTTTAAGTAGAAGAATGACTTCTGCTTTCTTTATTTTCTCTTTCTGGAACTCCCCTAATTTAGCTGTTGTACATTCTGGACTGATTCTTTCGTTTTCTTGTCCATTCTGTTCTGTTTTCCATCTCTTTGTCTTTTTGTTCCACTTTCTGGAAGAATCCCTCATTTTAAATACCAAATTTTTTTACCTTTTTTTTGTTTGAGAAAGATTAGCCCTGAGCTAACATCTACCGCCAAGCCTCCTTCTTTTGCTGAGGAAGATTGGCCCTGAGCTAACATCTGTGCCCATCTTCCTCTATTTTATATGTGGGATGCCTGCCACAGCATGGCTTGATGAGCAGTCTAGGTCTGTGCCCAGGATCCGAACTGGCGAACCCTGGGCCAGCAAAGCGGAGCATGCAAACTTAACTGCTGCCCCAGGGGGCAGACTCCTAAATACCAATTTTTTAATTAACTTTTTTTCTGATAACATACTTTTTTATGTCTAAAGACTCATTCTTATTTTCTAAATGTGCCTTTTTATAGACTTTTGTTCTTCTTTCATAGAGGCAATACTTACTCTTTTCCTTCTATTGGGATTACTTTAAAACGTTTCTTATGTGCCCTGTGTTATTTCTACTTCTTCAAGTCCCTTTTTACTGTTCCCTTGTTTTGGTCTCTGCTTTCCATATTAGAGACTTTCTCACAATGTCTGACAATCCTTGGCTGGCCATTCCTATTTAAGAGTGAAGTACTAGAATGGCATTGGGTGCTGTGTGTGGATAGCTAAAACTTGTGAAACAACAGGTTTGAAAATAGGGTTACCAACAAGGTGACCTAGATGTGCTATGGGGGGGCCTCCCAAATGCCAACATGAGGAAGTATTTTCTTTGGGGACAGCCACTCTCAGAGAGGAATGCTCTGGTCGCCTGCTCAGGGTCGCCAGCATTCTGGTAAACAAGCAGGGGAGGGCCCCTCACTGTTTGATGTGTAGACTTTCACCTAATCCCTGTTTTCAGTACCAGCCTTCAGCCCCTCTGTCAAGTGTGCTGGGGGACCCCAAGTCCAGGGTTTCTGGCTCACGCTCAGGTCTCCTGAGAGGGTGAGCCAGAGGGAGTTGTCTGGATGCACAGGGTTCTGAGGTCTCACTACATAGGCTCTCTGTCTGTCATCCTCATCCTCGGGGGTTCCCGGTTATCCCAATTTCTGAAACTTTCCAGGGTTCTGTGAAGAGAAGCTGCTTTCTTTATGTTGGCTTCCACCTTTGCAGACTCAGGTTGCCTCTTGTCCATCTCCATTCCACCTTCCAAAATGTTGACATCTCTCATCTGCTGTCATCCCCTCTCACTTTTTTATCCTTGATCATGTACACCATTTTATCCCTTTGCTGTCACATTAGAGGGATTTGAGGTGAGAAAGGAGATAAATGCATGTATTTATTCCTTCAGATTCAACTGGAAGTCAGGACTATATTCAATTCAGCCTATGTCTGTTGAGCACCCACCGTGAGCCCTGTTCTTCTCAGTCATGGGCGGTTTTAATCCCAGCCTGACGCTTCCCTTGTCATCGAGAGAGTTCAAGCTCAGGAACAGGATTCTTCTCCCTCTCTGCTGCCCGAGCAAGTCACACACACACACACACACACACACACACACACCTTGAATGCAGAATTCAACACACTAGTCTAGTTCATTTTTTACTTGGCAGTATCCTCAGCCAGACTGGGGCCTCCTCGGTAGCAGAACTCTGTCTTAGTGATATCTGGATCCCCAGCACCTAGCACAGGGTCTCACACACAGAATGTAATCAATAACTGTTTGTCGAAGGAATAAATGAAAGAATGAATGAAATCCAAGCTTGCCATGAGTGTAGGACACACACAGAATGAATTTTGAATAAGCAGGTATTTAGTATCATCCTCACCACTGCTCTTTGTGCAGATACTGGAGAGCAGCATTGGACGTGATGTTGTCCTGGCTGGAAGAGGCTGCACAGACCATTTTATAGGAGAGGAAACTGAGATGTGGGGTGGTTAGGGAATTCCTCATGTCACACAGGGAGTTAGGAGCAAAGTCTAGAATTTAACACAGGGCTTTTAACTTTCAGTCAGTGTTCATTCTACTCTGCTAGACTCCTAAGTGATTTTATTTAGCCAACAACTCATGAGGAAGGATAAAAAGAAAACTGGAGGGTTTTACAACCAAGTAGATCAGTAAAGGACAGTTTCCTAGAGCAAAATGCTTCTTCTCCAAGAGGTAGGCCTCATAAATATGGGCTCAAATTTGTTGATGTTCTAAGGAAAAAAAAACAGTCTTGGGATGTGCCCAAGCAAGGCATTTGGGGTGACTAGGAAATTTTATTCATACCACCTTTTTCCCAGTTAATGTGATCACAGTGAAATGGGCTGGATGGAGTCATGAAGGAATTTGAGTCTTTGGGAGAATGAGGGAATGAAGAACTAGCAAGAACCCAGGATAAGTGGATCAATATGAAAATCAGAAATAAAATGAGCTGAGCAGTGAGCTGTGTGCCCAGAATAGAGATTAAGCAGGGAGCATGGCAGAGGAACCCCTTCCAAGGTGCCCTTCGTTGGGTGAGGGAACCCAAAGAAGGGATCTGAGCAGGGGCAAGGCAGTCAGAAGGGGACTGAAACAGAGATGACCTCCTTAAGAACAATGTAAGTTAAGCAGCAATAGCCAGCGTATCCACACCATGTACATTTTGTGTCCTCAGATTCCCACACCTTGTCGGGGCTTCACTTACAGTTCCTGGGATAAGAGCAGGGACACTCCAAAGAAGAAAAACAGGAAAGGCCCAGAATCCCAGAGGCTCAGTCTTTGCAGAGGTCTTAGTGCTTCATAGATGTTGGCCACAGGAAGTTACTCAGAGAAGTGGAGGGCGATGGGGGTGGAGGAAGCCAGATGGGAGTGACTTATCTGTATGTTCATTGATTCAAAGCTATGATGCTATAGGCACCATGTTGGGCATCAGAGACTCAGTGGTGAGCAAAAGACATGTAGTTCCTGCCTTTTTAGAACTTACAATCCAGTGGACTATTTGGGAACCCTGGGGTTCCCAAGGAGCTTCTTGAAAGAAGGTTAATATGGTGGGCTTTATGAGATAATTATGGTAGGCTAAAGAAATATATTAGGCATCTGGTCATGTCTCAAAGAAACTTGGGAGTTAGTAATGGAACAGGAAGCTAGTTGAGCAAGACTCCACGAATTAGGCTCCAGAGCCCCAGAGGTGTGCAGATCTTCTAGACAGGGCTAGAGTTCATGCCTACAACACGACCCTGTGACCAGCTGTGGTGCAGAATCACCCCACACCTGCCGTTCCCCCGCCCCTCCCCTTTCAGATCACAGCCAGTGGGATGGATCCAAGCCGGTTCTGTGGGCAGCAGGGCTCCCCACTGGGCAGCCCCCCTGGTCAGAAGGAGTTTGTGTCCTCGAGCAGTCTGCGGCTGACCTTCCGTGCACCTGCCTCCTCTGAGGACAGGACCACTCACCTCCACAAGGGCTTCCTGGCCCTCTACCAAGCCGTGGGTAAGTGTCCCTCCTAGGGTTGCAGTCTCTGCTCACAGTCATGACCCGTGATATCTTGAAGCAACAAGTGGAAGCTTGAGCGACTGCTGAGGCTCGGGGCTCGGGGACACCTGGGCCCAACCCTACCCTGCCCCAGCACCGCCCCTGCTGGTGAGCGGCCCGGTTAAAGGGGCAGCCATTGCTCAGTTCCAGCAGTTGTTTCCATGCCAATCTACTCGCCTAGCGCTTACAGATCATCTCATTTTTCAAGAGAAGCCAAAAATCTAGATTTTTACGTGAAATTTTAGATTTACAAATGGTAACTCAGAATTTTTGGAAAGATCATACACGCACGTGATAAAAATTTCCAAAAAGAAACAATGTGGTAAAAAGTAAGTCTTCTTCTGATCTCTGGCCCTTAGTCCCTGGCTACCTTGTCGAGAAACCACCCTGTTCTCCATTTCCCAGACATTTTCCCAAAGACTTTCTATGCCATTCAAATATAAATATCGTGGGTGTGTGTGTTGTCTAATATTCACAATGTTTTAAATTTGGCATTTCTCACTCAAGGATATATCTTAAAGATCATTCCATATACATATGGCTAGCATTGCCTGATTCTTTTTAATGAGCATATAATATTCCTTTGTTTGCTGCGTCATAATGTACTTAATCAGTCCTCCACTGATAGATATTTTACTTCCACAAACAGTACTGCTATGGATAGCCTTGTGTATACATCTTTGAGCACATATATGAGGGTAAATTCTTAGAAATGGAAATGCTAGGTCAAAAACATTTGCAATTTTTTTTTTTAAGATTTTATTTTTTTCCTTTTTCTCCCCAAAGCCCCCCGGTACATAGTTGTATATTCTTCATTGTGGGTCCCTCTAGCTGTGGCATGTGGGATGCTGCCCCAGCTTGGTCTGATGAGCAGTGCCATGTCCGCGCCCAGGATTCGAACCAACGAAACACTGGGCTGCCTGCAGCGGAGCTCGCGAACTTAAGCACTTGGCCACCGGGCCGGCCCCAACATTTGCAATTTTAATTTTGATATTGCCAAATTTCCTCCGAGAAGGTTTTGCTAATTTATGCTCCCACGGATCAATCATGTATGAAAATGCCTGTTTCCCCATACCCTACTTATCACAGTTATTTTCAAATTTTTTTTAGCACTGACAATCTGATCAGTGAAAAATAGTTCAAATGCTTTTAAAACAGAAAACTGTGCAGATCAAACTAAATATGGCCATGGGCCAGAATCAGTCCCTGCGTTGCCCATTTGCAGTTCTTTTCTGGGTCCTAATGCCCACTGTTTTCCTACAGGTATGAACCACAGTCGGCCTATAAGCCAGGCCAATGGGGGCTCTGAGGCCACACACACACCTGGAGACAACCCCTCCAAGATCCAGAACCACTGCCAGGAGCCCTATTATCAGGCAGTGCCAGCAGGTGAGTCCCCACCTACTGGGGAACTGGTTCCTACTTGCCTCGCTCCCACCAAGAGGCCTGAGGCCCTCTGGGCTCCTACTCTTTTGGCCCCACTCCTCCCAGTTCTGAGGACTGTTCCTTTGCCTACCCTCTTTTCATTCCTCAGGGACTCTCGGCTGCACATCACAGGGCCCCTGGAAGGAGACACAGGACAGCAAAGAGGCTCCTCACTGTGTGCCTGGTGAGTAGTGACCTGCCAGCGGGTCACCAAGGCCGCTTCCCCAGGAAGCCTCAGCTGTACACAGGGCCAGTGGGAGTGGGACAGAGGGGTTAAAGAAAGCCTTAGAATAGAAAGCGGAGAGACAGGCAGATGCGAGGAAGAAAAGGGGAACCAAGAAGGCCCAGAGCAGGAGAGGCAAGGAAGACTGACCATAGATGATAGCTCAGGGCCAGTCTTCCTACAAAAAAAAAACACCTCCAACTCTCCTGTCCCCCATCCCCTGGCAACCATTAATCTGCCTTCTGGACTTGCCTATTCTGCACATTTCATATCAGTGAAATCATACAATATGTGGCCTTTCGTGTCTCGCTTCTTTCATTTAGCATAATGTCTTCAAGGTTCACCCACATTGTGGCATATATCAGTACTCCATTCCTTTTCCTGGCTGAATAGAATTACACTGTAAGGATATAACACATTTTGTTTATCCATTCATCACTTGATGGACATTTGGGTTGTTTCCACTTTTTGTCTTTTATGGATAATGCTAACATGAGCATCCACGTACAAGTTTCTGTTTGAACATCTGTTTCGGTTCTTTGCAGTATATACCTAGGAGTGGAATTGCTGGGTCATATCATAACTTTATGTTTAACTTTCTGAGGAATTGCCAAATTGTTTTCCACAATGGTTGCACCATTTTACACTCCCACCAACAATATACAAGGGTTCAAGTCCACCGTCTTTGAAACCCATTTTTTTGAGTCAAAGTATTATCTTTAACCCAATCTGAGTAAACTTCTCAGATTTTACTCCTGACCCAAAGAAAGCTCTAGGGGCAGCCTGACTTGTGCTTTAGGAGTGGGCAGAGGGTGGGCGGTAGTGGGAGATCTTAAAAGTGGGGAAATGACCCAGAAAACAAAGGCAGGAAGCACTGAGGACAAAGTGCTTGTTGCCTCATTTTGCTCAGGGATGGTCCCACCAAGAGTCTAAACAAGTGATTTGAAAATGGCTGAGCAGGCAGGAGGGAGTGCACTTCACAGAAGTGGGTCTTTAATAAACGGCTCTTGCTGTGGCTGCTGGTTTTTCACGCTTTCCTCTCCTCTCCCAGTCTGTGGACGGCCAGTCACTCCCATCACCCACAACCAGGATGTCCTTGGATCTTCCAGAGCTAAGCTGGGCAACTTTCCCTGGCAAGCCTTCACCAGTATCTACGGCCGTGGGGGTGGGGCCCTGCTGGGAGACAGATGGATCCTCACCGCTGCCCACACCATCTACCCCAAGGACAGCATCTTTCCTGGGAAGAACCGGAGCGTGAATGTGTTCCTGGGCCACACGAACATAGATGAGATGCTGAAACTGGGGAACCATCCTGTGCGCCGCGTGGTGGTGCACCCAGACTACCATCAGAACGAGTCCCACAACTTCAATGGGGACATTGCCCTCCTGGAGCTCCAGCACAGTGTCCCTCTTGGCCCCAGCCTCCTCCCAATCTGTCTGCCTGACAGCGAGACCCTCTATGTCAGCGGCTTGTGGGGCTATGTCAGCGGGTTTGGTGTGGAGATGGGCTGGCTAACTACTGAGTTGAAATACTCAAGGCTGCCTGTAGCCCCAAGGGAGGCCTGCAAGGCCTGGCTCCAAGAGAAGCAGAGGACCGAGGTGTTTTCTGACAACATGTTCTGTGTTGGGGATAAGATGCGGCCCCAGAGTGTCTGCCAGGGGGACAGTGGTGGCGTCTATGTGGTTTGGGATGATCGCACCCATCACTGGGTGGCCACAGGCATCGTATCCTGGGGCATTGGGTGTGGCAAAGGGTACGGCTTCTATACCAAAGTGCTCAACTACATGGACTGGATCAAGGGAGTGATGGACGGGAAGGACTGACCCTGGGGGCACTTGAGCACGGACATCAGCACTGTGGGGGCCCAGACAGGAGACAGGTTGGGAGTGAGGACTGAGCCCTGTGGGGGGAGTGGGGGCAGGCAGTCCCTATTCAGGTCACTGCTGCAGCAATCCACTGTGCAAGAGAAATCCTCCACTCAAGCCCTGCACCACCCAAGACAGGAGGTGGGGTCCCACGGCCCCTCCTCATCCTCTCCCCTCCTGTGTATTTGCACTATGCCCAGAGAAGCCCTGTACACCTAAGGAGTTTCATTTTGAACTTCACCTCCTGCTGACACAGCTTCTTCTGTACTCTCCTGGGAGACAGTCCCCCTCCCATCCCCTGTTCAAGTGGAGCCGGGGGCAAGTGGTCTTAGTTGCATTTCATTTCTGAACCGTCCGTCCCAAAGCCCCTTGAGTTGGTTTCACCATTTACCACAATTCCTAGCTGCAATTATAGTAACAGCTCGTTTTTTGTTTTCCATCTTCTGTATACGAGGCACTTCACATTTGTTATTTCATTGACTCCTCACACCAAGTTTGCAAAGGATGTGTTACTATCCACATTTTACAAATGAGGAATCTGAAGCTCAAGGAGAAAAAGTGACTTGCCCTCATCCCACAGCTGATGCAGGACTGCGAGGCCGTATGCTTTCCAGTACTCCTTGATGCCTCTCCGTTGTCCTCAGGACCTGCTGTATCGCCCATTTCCCCTTCCCAATCCCTACAACCTTTCAGGTTCTCCTGCCCCCGGAGTTCCTGCTGCGATGAACATGACAACACCTGGCCCACACTCCCCTGCTGGCCCCATCCCCTGCAGACACCCCCCCTTGCTCTGGACACGCCGGTCTGTGCCCCCACCACTGAGTGCACTGCTCCACCTTAGAAGGCCAACTCTTGAATTCTTAGTAGGACTTGAGGTGATTGCAAACAAAAGATGCAAATAAAATACAGTTGTTCAAATGGAAATAGAAAATGAATAGCATAAAACAGAGCAAATTTGCTAGCATTGAAGGTCAAGTTAGTCATATAATTCAAGGTTAAATTTATCTTTGAAAAATAGCAGGATTCAAATTTGCGCATGCATGTGGTTACTTCTATTTTTTAAACCTATACATAGTACAAAAGACTATTAAAAATACTGTAAGATATTAATCAGAGGTTGTTTTAGGTAGTGTAATTTTGCCTGTTTTATTTTCCTCTATGCTTCTCTGTTTGCTAAATTCTATTTAATGAGCATATATTTGTTTTACTTTATTTATTTTTATTATTGAAAAAGTGATATGTTTCTCCCTGAAAAGGCAAAAAATATATACCTATACATATCTATATGTCTCTATCCATATATCTAGATCTAGATAGACATAGATGATAGAGATGTACACAGAGATATGGATATAGATATAGATATATCCACAGAGGGAAACCTACCATTAGTTTAAGAAAGAAACCTTTTTTCACCAAAATCGAATCCTAAGAGGAATGAATAACATAACAGACAATGTCTTCAGCACTGGTTTGAAAACAAGCACTTGAGCAATCTTCATATGGCTGTTTCTTCTTTCTATTCTTACTAAAAGCCAAGGGTCTAAGACAAGTGTGTAAGGTAAGTTATTTTGAGTGGTTGGGCAGAGTGGAGGTCAAGCTAGGACTGGGCTTCGAGGTCCAGGCTTGTCCCTTTCCAGTCATGTTGTGTGACACCAGGACAGAACTCAGAGTCCCCGGGACAGATGGGGCAGCTTCAGCTAAGACTCACCTTCTTGGACCACCTCCTCCTTACCTGTTAACCTCTGCCATCCTGCCCCTACTATGCACACACAAACACACACACACACACACACACACACACACACACACACACACACTGCTGTCAGGATGCTAATGTGAAATTTGCTAGACAAGATTCTTCTTCTCTCCTGTCTCCTGATCTGTTTTTTATTCTTCTTCCCTATCTTTTCTCTTTCCTGACCCGACAAGGCCATGGATCATGTCATGGACCAGCTCTGCCTCAGATTCATTCCTCAGTCCCAACATACACGCCTGCTAGAGAAACCCTCCAAACTTCGGTTGATCTTGCATGTACCTGCTAACTACGTTCACTGATGACTTGGTCACTGCCTAATGGGGAACTGCCCCATCTTTGTGCATCCTTGCAATCTACTGCCTGGGAAAGTGCCTGTGATATTAAATAGGTCACCCATAAATGGACGAATGAGTGGGTGAATGGGTGGGTGGGTGGAGGAGTGGAGGGATTAATCTAATAGGGGGAGAAGCAGGATAGACTACAAAGGCCTAAGAACTGAGAGGTCTACTCTGCACCTGAGCCTCCCTATGGAATACCGTGCATCGGGTATTTGAGCCATGGTGAGTTGACGAAGAAAGGCTTCCACAAAGAGGAAACTTTTGAAACAGGAGTATGGCCTGGTGGGCAGGAGAGACAAGAGCCCCTCCTCCCTCCCAAGGGGCCTGTCTTCCTCTCAGAAAAGACCAGGGCAGCTGGGTCCACAGCCACACCATTTGCCTGGCCCTGGGCAGTTGTGACCCTCAGGGCTCCAACTTGGGACCAGATGTGAGACTGGGAACGAGGCAAGGAAAGGGTTACTGAGGATCTGATCAATAACTAACGTGGCCTCTCAAACGTTTTCCAGAGAAGAAACGCAATGTGCTGTTTCTCAGAAGTCATGTCCTTGTTTTTGCCGATGTTGCCATCTTACGGTGAAACTTACACAGTTGCAGCAAGACTCCTGCAAATTGCTCCACCTCCAAGTGTCCAAAAGTTACCATGGACTCGTTATGTAATTGCATGTTCTTTGAACTCATTATGTAAAGCCATGTTGCATTGAACTCATTGTACAGTGGTACCTTGAACTCGCTATGTAATGGCATGTTACATTGAACCTGTTATGTAATGGTACCATGAACTTGTTATATAATAGCCTGCACATGTGCCCTGATTGAGCCCAGTTGTTGCATAGTTGTGACATAGCCTCTGCACCCTTGCTAGAAAGTCTCCACGGCACTAAGTTCAGGAGGATCTGCATTCACCAAGAGATGGACCCCACTGAGTTCCGGTACAGATGCTGAGGGAAAGGGTCTCTAACACTTTACACAGCTGCCCTTCCTTCTCTAAGAGCCAAGTTCATTGGCCTGAGTTCATTGAGGAGGGGAAGAAGAGTCTTCAAACAGACCCCAGCGCTGCTTTAGGGTCCCCCTGACACAGCAATCACTGTTCTATGTCTGAATGTCACTCATGAGTGAAGTAGGCCAGGGCCCCAGAGCAATCAAACCCCATTCTCCACTGTCCGCTCCTGCGCTGCCCTCCTCTACCCCTTTGTCCCCATCACATCATCCTGGGCATTGAAATCCTGGCCGTTCCTGGACTGGGGTTGCTGGGTGACAGGACGTACCGGGTTAATGGAAAAGGGCCGTACAGAAAAGAGAATCCCTTCACCTGTGATTGCCATTGTCCTTTGGATAGGAACCTTATAAAGACAGCAGCAGTCCCTGGGAAGGTCTCTGAAGACTGGGAGAATCCCGATTAGATTAGAAACAGAAGTCTGGACCTCCCACCAAAGGCTTTCCTGTCCCTAAAACCAACCAACCTCAGACCAACCTCCTTAGCCCTTCCCAAGTAGGCCAGCAGGTGGCACCACCATCAGGGATCTCAAAACCAAAACTAAGTTAAACTGGAAACAGATTTTTGTTTTGTTTTCTTTATGCAAATAGTTCTTCCCCTACAACCTTCCTCCGGGAATGGTCCCCTCCTTCCCTCTCCACAGTCATTCCCTCCCCCTTCCCTCCTCTGCATGACCGCTCTCTCCCTCCACGCACAGTGGATGAAGACGCTGTCAGGAGAGTCAAGGATCCAAAAACAGGCCTTGAGAAATGTGAGTAAGGCTGACGGGGACCCAGCAGGGAGGGAGACCACAGAGGGGAGAATCCTGGGCATGGGAGACAACGCTGCTCCCACATTTATTCAGGGAGACAGGAGCACCCTTCCCCTCCCCATATACCTTATCTATTCCAGTGTGCACACATGTGCGCACACGCGAACACATACGCCCCCTCCCATCGCTCCTCCTGAAGACGAAAGGAGACCTTAGACATATGAGGTGATGGCCACATTCCCTTCTTCCTCTCAGCTCATAACAGGGGATCAGCGAGATGGGGGACCCACTCTGCCCAGGTTGGGTGTCCTCTGTGCTCGACTCCGTACTCCACAGGCGGTTTCTCCCAGAGGCCTTTGCTGAGCCTTTGAGAGCCCTTTCAGAGAGCCATGACTGGAAACCCTCACCCTTAATTAACTGGTCCCAAGCCAGCCCTATTCCGGGAAGGGGAGGAGAGTATTGGGACAGGGCAGGGGAGGAGGATGGGGAGAGGGATGAAGAATGTGATGACCTCTGGACTGGACACTGCCCTGGGGAGGAACACCAATGGAGCAGCTCCAGATACTGGCCTCCCCACTCTACCTACCCGCTTCTAGAACATCTCTGTGAGGTCTCGAATGGGCAGAGAGGAAAATGCCCAGCAGGATGACCATCCCATCCCCCACTCCAGCCACTGCACAAACAGCAAGGGTGCTGCACCCCTCCAGCCCTACAGATACCCTCTTTCTTTCTGGCAGGTGGCTCTTATACCTCCTGGTGCCAGTCCTGTTCTGCAGGGTGGAAGGCTCCATCCCCATCCCTCAGAAGCTTTTTGGGGAGGTGACTTCCCCTCTGTACCCCAAGACTTATCCCAACAACTTTGAAACAACCACTTTGATCACGGTCCCCACGGGGTACAGAGTGAAGCTTGTCTTCTGGCAGTTTGACCTGGAGCCTTCTGAAGGCTGTTTCTATGACTATGTCAAGGTAGGGGGTCAGGTTGGGAGGGAGAGGGAGAGCTGGGTGTCTCTGGAACCTGAGGACTTGTGCTCTAACCACCCCCGATGGCACTCCCCACTCTTGGACACAGCCCCCGCCCTGTGCGAGATGACGGCCGAGTGAGTTCGGAGAGACAGGTGATGCCAGTCAGGGGTGTCCATTGGGTTTAGAGGCCCTCAGTGAGCACGGAAGGGGGAAACCCCAGGGGAGGGAAGGCACAGGCCCCGATCTCAGGAAATTTACTGTCTACGTGAGTCAGAAAAACCTTCCCCATTTGCTGCCTTGCTGGGAGTCTTTGGGCAACCACTGTGCCTCAGTTTTCCTGTTTCCATGAACAGTATCACCATGGCTGCCTGCCTCGACAGGAGCTTGAGAAGGTGGGGAAGAGAAACGTGTGTGCTGGTAGCTCAAGCAGAGCTTTCAGCAAGACAATGGGCTCAGCCCCCTCACTTCTGTAACAACCTAGGGTACCTTCTCACTTCCATCTTTCTATATCCAATAAAAATGAGATTCTAGATTCAGGATTCAAATAGAGCCTACACACGTCCAATAAATACCATTCCCAGGAGTCTCCCTGGAGGTTATGGGAGAATAACATGAAAATGATACATCTTTCTAGCCCAGAGGACTTGAGAAGTTTGCATTGTTGGAAGGAGGAATCTTGGTGGCAGGATGCTTTTGAGGGTTACGGAATCGGTGAAGAAAGAGATAAGGGAAGCTAGACGATGCTTGCCAATGCAAAGCCTGGTGGGCTCCAGAGGCTCACACTCAGTGAGCGTATCAAGAGGCACGGCGGGATGTGAATGGTCTGACTAAGGTGAGGTGGAATAAGACAGAAAATAAAGCAGACAAGTCCAGGCTCTAGGAATGAAGGAATGATAAAGGCCGGGTAGAGACAACCAGGATTCCAGTAGAAGATGGGTATAGAAGAGGGTAGGAATGAAGAAAGGTCTAAAACATGCTGGGGGAACATAAAACAGGGAAGGGGCGATGTAGCAGGCACAGGATAACGTACAGAGAGTTAGCAGTGGAGACTGGGGTGGACCGATGAAAGTCACCTGGAGAAGTTTACAACAGCCAGAGCCCGGCAGGTAGGGACCAGCTGGAGGCTGTTCCAGCAGGGGAGCATGGTTCGATCTCTGGGCCAAGAGAACGACCTTCACTGACCTTCCACATGGGGCATGTCTCCTCAACAGCTCTTCTTCCTACCCCTTGTCCTTCCTCCACCAGATCTCTGCTGATAAGAAAACCCTAGGGAGGTTCTGTGGGCAACCAGATTCTCCACTGGGCAACCACCCAGGAAAGAAGGAATTTGTGTCCCAAGGGAACAAGATGCTGTTGACCTTCCACACAGACTTCTCCAATGAGGAGAATGGCACCATTATGTTCTACAAGGGCTTCCTGGCCTACTACCAAGCTGTGGGTGAGTGGTCCCCAGGTGCCCCCTTCTCTGGCCTCAGTCATATTGAACGGGAGCCGGAAAAAAGGTGTCTTGAATCCAAAGCAGCAGCAGGAAGCCTGGCCTTCCTTGTTTTTCCCCTCAAGAAAGCTTTTTCCAAAGAGGGCTGTTAACCTGGGCTCTGTCCCCATCAGGCATTAGAGAGGCCTGGAGGTCCAGGTGGCCAGAAGCTGGCTTTGTCTTTAGGCCTCTGGAGAGTGATCTCTCTGAGACCAATGCCACCACAGAAGTCCCTGGCAGGAATTTAACCCTTCCTTCCGGAACCTCTTCCAGACCTCGATGAATGTGCTTCCCAGCGCAACTCAGTTGAGGAGAATCCCCAGCCCAAGTGCCAGCAGCTGTGTCACAACTATATTGGCGGCTACTTCTGTTCCTGCCGTCTAGGCTATGAGCTTCACAAGGACAGACATTCCTGCCAAGGTGAGGTTGGGATGGTGCGGCAGGCAGGGACTGAGCAAGGGCTTGCTGGGCCAGCCAGAGAATCCTCCGGTGACATCCTCCCGGCTCTGCTCTCACAGCCGAGTGCAGTAATGAGCTGTACACAGAGCCCTCAGGCTACGTCTCCAGCCTGGAGTACCCCCAGCCCTACCCCCCCGACCTGCGCTGCAACTACAGCATCCGGGTGGAGCGCGGCCTCACCATTAAGCTCAAGTTCCTGGAGCCTTTTGAAATCGATGACCACCAGCAAGTACACTGCCCCTATGACCAGCTACAGGTACAGCCATCCTACCCCCTGAGAGACCTCTTCCTCTCCTTCCCATCTCCACTTGGCTCCTCTCATCCCTACTTCCTGCTAGATCCTCTGGCCAATTGGGACAGGAACGACCAACATCACACATGGGCTAGGCAAGTCCCCACACATCTGGAAGTAGGTCCTAGGGATCCCTTTTCCCCCTCCAGCTGCAAATATACACAAAGCAGGATTCCCCCCACCACCACCTACCATCCTGGCCCTGTGGAAAAATGTCTGAATTGGAGAGATGACCCTCCCTCTTCCCCCACCAGATCTATGCCAGCGGGAGAAACATGGGCGAGTTCTGTGGGACACAGAGGCCCACTGACCTTGACATCAGCGGCAATGCTGTGGATCTGCTGTTCTTCACAGATGAGTCAGGGGAAAGCCGGGGCTGGAAGCTGCACTATACCACTGAAGGTAAGGTTGCCTGGGGGCCTCCCTCACTGACCAGCAACGGGGTAGATCAGGTGGATGGAAAGAAGAACAAGTGGCTCTGAAATAAACATGCCCTCTGGTTTCCCCAACAGTCATCAAGTGCCCCCAGCCCAAGACCCTAGACGAGTTCACCATCCTCCAGAACCCACAGGCTCAGTACCAGTTCCGTGACTACTACATTGCCACCTGCAAACAAGGCTACCAGCTCATGGAGGTGAGAGCCCAGGGCTGAGGGGAGAGAGCCGGCCCCACATTCTCACAGTAATTCAGGTGGGTAGGCCCACAGCAGATTTAGGCTCAGCCCCAAGTGGAATCATAGATGTTTGAGCTGGAAGGGTCACCTGGTCTACCAGCTCTCAAACTTGACTGCACATTGGAAACACTTGAAGTTTAAAAAACACTGATGTCTGGGTCCTCTGCTGGAGACTGATTGCATTGGTCTGCAGTGCAGCCCGGGCATCAGGAGTCTTTAAAGCTACCCACGTGATTCTAATGTGCAGCCAAGTTTAAGAAGTACTGGTCTAGTCCAATAGCTCACGTAGAGAACCGAAAAGGCAGGGGTGGAGGTGGCGTGCAAGGAGTGACTCACCCAGCATCACAGCGATTTTGTACAGCAGGGACTAGGACCAAATCTCCCGCCTCTCGCTCCAGGGTTCTTTTATGCACCTTGGTGGTCTCACCCGGGGCCACTATCCTGTCCTCAGGTTGCAGACTCAGGAAAGTATGTGGTTTTATCATTCACTGGCCAATCTCACAAAAGTTGGTAAACTAAAGTGCTATTTAAAAAAAAAAGCAAACGATTGGAGTTACCCGTGGCCAGGGACCTGGGACTGGATCTCCCATCTTTGTTTATGGAAGACCTTATCAGAATCAGAGAAGAGACCTTTGGTGTGTTCTTAAGTAGTTGTTAATTCATTCAACAAACATTTTAAGTGTTTACTGAGTATCAGGCAGTGTTCCAGATGCAAGAGGTACAGTGAAAAGAAACACATATTCACACAGCCTCCGTGGAGGTTACCTTGGAACGTTGCATCAAGCCGAGTTAGCCAGACGAACTGCTCTTTACTCCAGGATGCTTCCAGCTAGGACATGAGGACTGAGTGTCCTGGGCCCAGAAGACTGGACACTCACATACTCTCTGCTCGTGTTGCAACCTCCCTTCCCTATGCCACCACCTCCCTTACCTTGACATTTGTCATTCACCTCATAGAATTTAAAGCAAGTCACACAGTTTATCTCACATTATTTACATTTCACTCAGCATCCCAGTTCTCATACACACTCTCTTGCAATCTCTTCCAGAGCTAACTCTCTGGGATGATCGCTGGTCTTAATAAAACCCATTCATATTGTCCAATTCCTTTTCATTTCAGAGGGTGCTGTTTTCTCGTCTTGTCCCTGCTCTCGCTCAACTACAATGGCACTTAGCATCCATCAGTATCTCGAACACCCTTGAAAGTGACTGGGCTGCACTAGGACTGTAGGAAAGGCCCTTTCCCTCGGGAAAACTGCAGTCTAGGAGAGCTGAAGCGATGCAGGCCGAGACTAGCAGGGCACTCCAGAGCGAGAGAAACAGGGTCCTGCTTCAGAGCAGAGTCTTTTGTTTCAATGCAGAAAACATACAACTGGGCTTATTTTTTTAATTTAAAATTTTGAGGTTCAACTGGACCTCAATGAAAACAGGCAAGAGTCTAGAGAGAGGATTATTGGGTACGACAACTGGCCCTTGCTCTGACTTTCTATTGTATGACTCAGGGCTCCCGTCTGTAACTCTGGCCTGAGAGGACTGGCTGGTGAGAAGGTCAAAGGAGCCCCATCCATGGGGCTGCTGAGGTCTGAGAGCTCAAGAGGTGTCTTTGCATTCCCTACTGCTCCTGTGTGGGAAAAGCAGGAAGGAAACTTCGGGCTTCCTTGTCCTAATGGCACTTCTACCTCTGCTCAAACAGGGAAAACAGGCACTGCTCTCCTTCACAGCTGTCTGCCAGGATGACGGCACATGGCATCGCGCCATGCCCAGGTGCAAGAGTAAGTCACAACTCAGGATGCGTCTGCCCCTGGGGACTTCCCATGCCCCAGCCTTGGGGACCTAGGCTGAGAAGGGAAGAGGGGGTCTGAAGTAAGCCTCTCCCCAAAAGGCCCTCCCCCTGACTTGTGCTTTGAAGACTGTGGCCCATCTCAGGAACCAGTCAGCCCTCATCTCAGCAGGATTGATGGGCTCCACCCGGAAGTGAATTTTACTCTATCCAATTCCCATCCACTGCAGGTGCCCCCACCGACCATATTTCCCTATGGTTCTCAGCCTGTTCTGTGGGCAGACAACTCACCTTCCTCCCACTGAAGTTCCAGTATGGTCATTCTCAGCTCTCATACGGCCCTATGTTCTCTCCAAGTCAAGAACTGTGGGCAGCCCCGAAGCCTGACTAATGGGGACTTCAATTATACCACTACAAAGGGAGTGAACACCTACCAAGCCCGTATCCAGTACTACTGCCATGAGCCGTATTACAAGATGCAGACCAGACATGGCCTCAGCGAGTCCGAGCGAGGTAGGGACCCATGCAAATGGCCATCTTCTCCCTTCCGTCTTCTTGGGATATCTTCTGAGATTTCTTCCAATGGAATCCGTAAGGAATGTATATTAAGGTATCTGCCCAGAAAACTGGCTTCAGTGGCCTAAAGTACAGTGCCAAGAGGCATCTGGTAGGGTTGAAGAAGGAGGCACCTGAGCTGATACAAAGAAAGACTTGAATCTCATAAACAGTCAGCTCCCTCTTACCACCACCACCACCACCACCAGTACCACCTTCATCACCATCACCGCCCACCCCCACCATCACCACCACTATAGCTACATCAGTGGGACTTCCCCCAGCATCCTCCCCACTCACCCCCTCAGGCTGCTATGTTATGATTTGTTGCATTTAGGTTTACCAAATGACTCACAAACTCATCTATGGGTATCTTTAAAACTTTTTTTAAGTAAAAGAAATCACATGCTTTGTAGGTTTGAAACATATAAAAAACATATAACCTTACATATAGGTTATATACGCTACTATTGAAGAGCTGAGCTTTGAAGTTAGACGGGTCTCACTTTGCATCTTGGTTCGGGAACTGAGAAGTTAGGTAATATCATGAAAATTATTTAAGCTCAGTTTCTGCATCCAAAAAATGAGTATAATCGTACCTGAAAGTGTCACTGAGGCACTTAAATGAGGGGTAATCCAGATAAAGTGCTTAGCAATAAGCATGGCACAGTAACAGCAGTCAGAGGATGCAGCTACCGTTAATATCTACAATCCCGCTACCACAGTGCAGTCACCAATAAGATTTCGATATGTTCCTGCCAGTGTTTGTGTCTACTTTCACAAACGTGGATCCCATCAAACATAGAGTTAAGTATTCTGATTTCGTCACTTAATATTAAAACAGAAATATATCTACGGAGCCTCTTAACACTTTTGATATTCCATCCTTACATATTTGAACCTTTCCCCATCCCCCCCTCCCCCACCCCCACCCCAAACACTCAGTGCTCATTGGCCTCTGCAGCCTGGTTTTCCTGCCCACCACCTCCCAACCTGATCACAACCCCTCTCCCCTCAGGGATGTATACCTGCACAGCCCAGGGCATTTGGAAGAATGAATACGGAGGAGAGAAGATTCCGCGGTGTTTGCCAGGTGAGTGGAAACCCTCCAGGGCCATCCTTAGTGACTTTTGCAGTCCCACAGGACCTCAGAAAAAGGATGCACAGAGAATGGAGACAAGGTGAGTGGAGAGACACTCCAGCTGGAAGTGGAAAGTAGACCTGAGCAGTAAGGAAAAAGGAGAGGAGACGTTCCAAGAGAAAGGGAGAGAGGGACCTAGAGAACTCGACTCAGTCCTGACATTCCAGCATTTTCACTGAGCAGATGGGAAATCAGAGAATGAAAAGAGCAAGAAAAACTCCGGGAAGAAATAAACAAAAACAGGGAGAAGACTGGTCAAGGATGGGATGTAGGAAGTGGAGGAGAAAGAGGAAAGGGCCCAGAGCCAAAAAGAGGGGATGAAAAGGGAAGTGACTGGCCACTGGAGGGAAGAGGGCGGGCCTGGAGTTGACTCGTCCTTGCCTTCCCTGTCTCTCCTCCAGTGTGTGGGAAACCCGTCAACCCTGTGGAACAGAAGCAGCGCATCATTGGAGGGCAAAAAGCCAAGCTGGGCAACTTCCCGTGGCAGGCGTACACCAACATCCACGGGCGAGGGGGTGGAGCCCTGCTGGGCGACCGCTGGATCCTCACGGCTGCCCACACCCTCCGCCCCAAGGACTACAGCGCACAAAACAATGACAGCGTGGATGTTTTTCTGGGCCACGTAAGCGTGGAAGAGATCACAAAAATGGCACACCACCCTGTCCGCAAGGTCATCATCCACCCAGACTACCGCCAGGAAGAGTCTCACAATTTTGAGGGAGACATTGCCCTGCTGGAGCTGGAAAATAGTGTCACCCTGGGCCCCAACCTTCTCCCCATCTGCCTCCCTGACAACGACACCTTCTATGACTGGGGCCTCATGGGCTATGTCAGTGGCTTTGGGATAATGGAGGACAGGCTTTCTCACGATCTCAGGTTTGTCCGTCTGCCCGTAGCTAAGCGAGAGGCATGTGAGAGATGGCTCCGGGGAAAAAGGAGGAACGACGTGTTTTCTCAGAACATGTTCTGTGCTGGGGACCCGTCTTTAAAGCAGGATGCCTGTCAGGGGGATAGCGGAGGGGTCTTTGCAGTGAGGGATCAAAATAACGATCGGTGGGTGGCCACTGGCATAGTATCCTGGGGCATCGGGTGCAGCAGGGGGTATGGCTTCTACACCAACGTACTCAACTACGTGGACTGGATCAAGAAAGAGATGGGGGAAGAGGACTGAGCCCAGAATTCACTAGGTCAGAATCCAGAGAGCAGTGTGTAAAAAGAAAAATCATCTGACCAACTCTTGATAACCACGAAGAATCCATATTAAAATCACTGATGCAGAAAGACACTGTGTGAAATAAATTCTCTTTTATAATCCCATCCACATTCTTCACCTGAAACAGCCCGAAGGTCACCTTTCTTTCCTCCCAGGATTGCAGAAGCTATACTCCACAATCTCTAACAATCATTGTTCTCTTCTATCTTTATACCGTTTACACAATGAATACTCAAGTGAATAAAATTCTTTCCAAACAAAATTTTACGAGAGATTCCCGTATGTAAAAAGAATCAAAGCCATATTTAATCAACATAAAAATATTTAGTAAGATCATATTTAAAATATTTACTCAGGAAGGCAATGAGAACAATTGAGTTTATGCACACATTTACAATTAGGGTTGTAGATAATTTATTTCTGTATTTTCTTTTGATTGTACAATGGGAAGAAAATCCTGATTTTCCCACATGCATAGTTGGACATACAACACCTTTTTAAACAGCTCACCTTCCATTCTCTAATTATTCCTTAAGAGAGGAGTGGTATAAAATTTTTTTTTTTGCATGTTGAATTAACAATATTTTTAAATAAAATATTCCTTAAGATACATTCCTTAAAATATTCCTTATTTTAATGTATTCCTATATTAAAGGTACTCCTTAAGATACATTTAAAGGTTAGAGAAGGACTCGAAACTTGGGATAAGCATTATAAGTATTTATAATAGATTATTACCATGATGCTTTGCACAAGCACTCTTCTGGACTTGTTTGAACAATTGCACAAGAGCCGACACACTAAAAACCTTCCCAAGTAGTGACAAATTTTTAAGTCCAAATGCAGGTCCACAGTCTCTTATCTGACACCCTCAGGGCTAAGTGCCTTTCAATATTCAAAATTTTACAGAGTTCAGAAATGTAATATACTGTCTATTATGTAAAGTCCCCAGCAGGGTCTAGGAGAAAACAGATGAATAATTCTTCTGAAAAACATTTGAATAGTCACAGTAAATGAGATAGAGAAAGGCTATAAACTACCCATCAGCTCAGGTCAAGTTTTGCCACTAAATAAGTTTTGGTGCCAAACTTACCAAAACACTTTCAGTTTTTAAGAGTACTTTAGATGTCAGGATGGTGGATTTCAAGATCGTGAACTTATGGGCAGAAAGGAAAAGAATACTTTTTCTCATATAGTCTACACAAAAGCATACACAAGTAGTGTGGCATACATTTGAGGAGCATACATTGATTGCAGTGTTTTCTCTGGTTAGAAATGTTTTCAGAAGTGAAGCACCTCCAGGATTCCCAAGGAGGTAGGAGTGGAGTGGGTGGAGGAGATGGAGGTGGTAAAAACAAAACTAAAACTAAAAAAAATTGAACTATACAATTTCTAAGGTTCCTAGCAAATTTAAGTTATTTTTTAAAGATTTTATTTTTTCCTTTTTCTCCCCAAAGCCCCCTGGTACATAGTTGTATATTCTTCATTGTGGGTCCTTCTAGTTGTGGCATGTGGGACGCCACCTCAGCGTGGTTTGATGAGCAGTGCCATGTCTGTGCCCAGGATTTGAACCAACGAAACACTGGGCCGCCTGCAGCGGAGCACGCGAACTTAACCACTCGGCCACGGGGCCAGCCCCTTAGCAAATTTAAGATTTTGAGTCCCTGTCCTTATGTAATCATCAAACTCATCCCAGGAGGGTCCAATGACTGCTCTGACCTTCCTGGTTTCCACTGCTCTCCTCCAAAGTCATGTGCATCTTATCCTTCAAGTGCGCTGGAGTAGAAAAATAAGGACAAAACCAATGCTCTATGAATAGATAACTAACAGAAAAGAAAATATAAACTGCTTTTGGGCTTTGGGGCTTAACCTACCTCATAAGAAGGAAAATATTTATATTAAAACTCTGCCTTTTTACCCGTGAGACTGGCAAAGACATACCATGTTGATGAAAACGTAGAGAAAACAGTCACTCATGCATTGCTTTTTGGAAGGTAAATTGATACAAACTCTATAAAGAGCAATTTGGCAACGCGTAATCAAAATTACAAATGCACATTCCTTTTGACCCAGCAATTCCACTTCTAGGAATTTTTCCCAGCAACATTCTCACATAGGAGATAAATGACATATGTCCAAGGTTAGTTATCACAACATTGTTTATAACAACACAGTATTAGAATCCTGAATTCTGAAAGGTCTGGCACCAAAGTTTCAAGTAAATTATGGAATATCCAAATAACGGACTACAGTGTAGCCATTCAATCTCCAAGATAGATAAATGAAAAAAGTTAGAAGCAGAACAGTATGTATAAAAGACTGTTGTTTGTATAAAAAAGAGGAATGGGTATATATTGCTTTTATATTTATAAAATATCACTGGAAGAAGATATAAGAAATGCTAGTGGTCTCTGGGAGAGAACAGGAGTAAGAAGAAAAGCTGTCACTGTACGCTCTTCTGATCTTTCAAATTTTGAGCCATGTAGACGTTTTACCTATTCAAAAAAATACAGAGATGGAGCTCTATTAAAATATTTTTAATTAAAAAAATTTAAAGAAGTAGCCTACTTGAGAAGGTTGACACTTAGCAAAGATGGACATTAGATATTCAGATCTAGGGAAAAAGCGTCCCAGAAATAGGGAGCAACCAGTACAAAGGCCCTGAGACAAGAACATGCTTGAGCCGTTAGGGAATAGCAAAGGCAGCCAGCACAGAGTAATATGAACTCACATTTTGAAAGGCTCACTCTGGCTGCTGAATTAAGGTCAGTATATAGGTAGAAAAGAGCATACAGGGGACCAGTGAGGAGGGAATTATGGTAATCCAGGCAGGAAGTGATCGTAGCTCAGGCTAGGCAGTAGCAGTGGAGGTGATGCAATGTGATCATATTATCGGCAAAATTTTAAGGAAGAACCCAAAGATTTCCTGATGGAGTAAATACTGGGGGGAGAAAGATGAAAAAAAGAAAGAAGTCAACTAGCTGTAGAAGATTACAAGAGGAGCAGTTTTGATGAAAAACATGAGTTCTGTTTGGGACATGTTGAGTGACAGATGCCCGTTGGATCAGGGCCAAGATGGAGTAACAGGGATCAGGGTTCTCTCCCTCCTGAAACAAACCACGGCAACAACAAATACAGGAAACAACAGTTCTCAAGACATTGGACTTCAGGTAACAAAGGACAATGATCCCTGAGAGATGGCCATACGACTGCCCCAGCTTACCGTCTTGAGAGAGTTTCCAAGCTGAGGTGCTGGAAGGAAAAATCCAGGAAGGGCTCAGTCGACTCCCTGAGTTGAAGAGACGGAGCCAAAAGTGCAGGGAGACCAAGGCCACTAGAGTTCACAGAAGTGAGTATCAAAGAGGAGGAAGCCACACAGAGAGAGCTCCAGAGATCTGCAGAAGATCCCTACAAGCATTGACCCATATGTAAAGAAATAACTCAAAGATGGAGAAAAAGGGCATATGAGATGATTAGAGGAAATAGTACCCAGTGATCACCAGAGCTGGGAACAGTGCCCAATCCCATCAGACATGCTGGAAAACCTCAGAATTCCTGGAACATTGGGTAAGACATGCAGGAGGGTCTTGTCTCAGTGGTACGGAACAATTAGCCCTCGATTCAGTGCTGCTCTTGTCCCATTAACACGTTTTAAAAGCAAGACCCAGAAGGATCAAACTGATTCCAAGCAACTTAACTGAGTCCCAGAAGAAAGCCCCAGAATATTTGTAGAATTATGAAAATATCCAATACCCAAGATAAAATTCACAGAGTCTGGCAACAATCAAAGACTCCAAGGCCCACAAAGAAACAGGAAAATATGGTCTGTAATGAGGAAAAGAATCCACTGAAACCAACCAAAACTGACAGAGACGTAAGGCTTAGCAGACTGGGCCATTAAAACAGTTCTTATAACTGTATCCTTCGTGTTCAAAAAGTTAAATAAATGTCTATCAGACACCCAAGGGGACATGCTGAATAGGCTGTGTGATGTATAAGTTTGGAGTTAAGGGAAGAGGTCTGAACTAAAAATGTATATTTCAGGGCCATTGGTAGATATATAAATGGGTATTTAAAGCCACGAGCTTGAATGAGGCCACCAAAGGAGTGAAGATGAATAGAAAAGAAAAAAGGACCGAAGACTCTGCCTGAGGAATGCTAGCATTAAAATTCTGAAAGAACAGAAAAAATCAGCAAAGAAGGCTCAGAAATAGTGACTGTTATGGAATGAACATTTGTGCTCCCTCAGAATTCATATGGTGAAGTCCTAATTCCCAAAGTGATGGTATTTGGAGGTGGGGCCTTTGGGAAGTAATTTGGTTTAGATTAGGTCGTGAGGGTGGGACCCTCATGACGTGATTAGAGCCCTTATAAGAAGAGGAAGAGAGAGAAATCTCTGTCTCCACACATGTGCACCAAGGAAAGGCCATTTGAGCACACAGTGAGGTGGCTGTCTGCAAGCCAGGAAGAGGGCCGTTCTTAAGAACCACACCTGCCAGCACCTTGATCTTGGACATCAGAGCTGGGAGAAATAAATGTCTATTGTTTAAGCCACGCAGCCTATGGTATTTTGTTAAAAGCAGCCTGAGCTAAGACAGTGACCGCTGAAGTGGGAGGAACACCTGAAGAGTTCAGTACTTCAGAAGCCACGGGAAGAAAGGGCATCAAGGAAAAGGAGTGATCAATTGGTCAATTGTGTCAAATGTTGCTTATAGGTTGAGATGAAGACTGAGGATTAGTCCTTGGATAGAGCAACGTCAAGCTGTTGGAGGAACTAGAGTCAAGAGAAAATTTTTTTAAGATTAGAGAAATAATAACATATCTATAGGCTGATGGGGATTACATAATAGAGAGAGAAAATGATGGTGATGGGGGAGGGGAGGGAGAGACGGAATGCAGTCGGAAGCCTGGATAAGTTATCTAGGGTAACAGGCAGGCAAGCAGAGTATAAGATGCTGCTATTTCAGTAGGTGTACTGGTAGAAATGTGTAGAAATTCTTTTCTAATTCTCCATTTGTCTTGGTGAAGTAGAAAATAAGGTCATCAGCTGAGAGTGTGGGTGGAGAAGGATTTAGGGTTTTGAGGAGAGAGAAGAAGGAATAAAATCGTCAACCAGGAGAGTAGGAGAGAGAAGGGATTAGGGAATTTTGATTGCCTGGGAGCATTAAGTGTCCTCTTGAGATTCATGGTCATGAATTAAAAGTGAGACAATTGTTCTCCCTCTTTTTTTTCTTTTTTTGAGGAAGACTGGCCCTGAGCTAACATCCATGCGCATCTTCCTCTACTTTATATGTGGGACACCTGCCACAGCATGACTTGCCAAGACGTACATATGTCCATACCTGGGATCCCAACCGGCGCACCCCAGGCCGCCGAAGCAGAACATGGGAACTTAACCACTGCGCCACCGGGCCGGCCCCAAGTTGTCCTTACTTTTGAGAGACAGTTGTGTGAGCTTGGCTGTGTGTTTTCCCCCAGGCACTATCAGTGGCACCAGCACAGTACAAGCACAGGGGAGGCAGGTTTGATTTTGCCAAGTGAATATATTGAAACCATAGAAGGGCAAGGGAGTCCAAGTTGTATGCAAGAGAGTTATTATATGGAATTAAAGCTGGTAAAGAGGAGATCAAGTATGAAGGGGGGATGATAGTAAATTTGCAGTAGGATTGATGCATTCCTGCTGTGGGATATAGGAAGAGCAGTCCTATAGGAATTGATCTGGAAAAATAGGAGGTGGTGGCAAAAGAATGATATGTGTGAAACTGAGATTATTGGAGAGGTTGCAGTTACTGGTAATGACAAAGTCTACCTAGGGATTTCCATGGGAGTGTGTGGCTGAGATAGAGTGTAACATAAGATTATTGGAGGGGCCGGCCCGGTGGCGCAGCAGTTAAGTTCCCACGTTCTGCATCAGTGGCCTGGGGTTTGCCGGTTCGGATCCCGGGTGTGGACATGGCGCCACTTGACAAGCCATGCTGTGGTAGGCTCCCACATATAAAGTAGAGGAAGATGGGCACGGATGTTAGCTCAGGGCCAGTCTTTCTCAGCAAAAAGAGGAGGATTGGCAGCAGATGTTAGCTCAGGGCTAATCTTCCTCAAAAAAAAAAGATTATTGGAGAAGATTCGTAGAACTACAAAGCCAAAATTTTAGACGGATCACCTATCTGTACATTGAAACTGCCAAAAATTAAGACAGGAATATGTTAGAATGACAGTGAATCAGGAACCAAGATCATTGAGAAATGAGGGGAATGACCCAGGTTCCAAGAGATGACCACAACAATGAGTAGATGTGGATGACACAGTCTGATGACATGAGTTTTAAACTGGGAGGTGGAGAGAATGGTCTGTACATGGCAATGAGGATCATGGAAAGCAGTCACACACTGCCAGGCCCAATGGAATGGAAGGTTTGGGAGAAAAATAGAGTCACCAAATGAGAAAGCTACAGGAGGGCATGGTAGTTCAGAGAATTGGCTCTGTGGTCAAACTGCCTGGCAGCTTTCTACCCATGGTACCTTAGCAGGTTACTTAACCTCTCTGAGCCTCGGTTTCTTCGTCTATAAAGTGGGGGTAATAATAGTATCTCATACAATCTCATACAATAGTATCTCATACAACCTCATAAAATACTGGAGAGTTAATTGAGATAATACAGGCTTAAGGCAGTGTCAGGCACATTGTAAGCTATAGCGGGGAGATGTCCTTCGGTACCTTACTGCTTTAACATCCACAATTGGAGGGCAGGATCCTTCTTTGTGACCGTGATGTTAGAACCACACTTTCTCCCCTTTTCTGCTCCCAACAAACCTTTCAGTCAGTCTGATAAAATGCAACAAAAATTACTATTATCATCTACTTAGGTAAGGAAGACAAAAGAAAAAATAAACAAATGGGACTACATCAGACTAAAAAGCTTCTGCAAGGCAAAGGAAACCATGAACAAAACAAATAGACAACCCATCAATTGTGAGGAAATATGTGCAAATCATATATCCAACAAGGGGTTAATTTCCAAAATATATAAAGAACTCACACAACTCAACAACAAAAAACAAACAAACTGATCAAAAAATGGGCAGAGGATATGAACAGACATTTTTCCAAAGAAGATATACGGATGGCCAACAGGCACATGAAAAGATGTTCAGCATCACTAATTATTAGGGAAACACAAGTCAAAACTACAATGAGATATCACCCACTCAACAGAATGGCTATAATTACCAAGACTAAAAATAACAAATGCTGGAGAGGTTGTGGAGAAAAGGGAACCCTCATATACTACTAGTGGGAATGCAAACTGGTGCAGCCACTATGGAAAACAGTATGGAGGTTTCTCAAAAAATTAAAAATAGAAATACCATATGATCCAGCTATCCCATTACAGGGTATTTATCCAAAGAACATGAAATCAACAATTCAAAGAGATTTATGCTCCCCTATTTTCTTTGCAGCATTATTCACAATAGCCAAGATGTGGAAGCAACCCAAGTGCCCACCAACAGATGAATGGATAAAGAAGATGTGGTATATATATACCACATGTGATATATGGTATATATATGTGAGATATATATACAATGGAATACTACTCAGCTATTAAAATAAAGACAAAATCGTCCCACTTGCAACAACATGAATGGACCTTGAGGATATTATGTTAAGCAAAATAAGCCAGAGAAAGACAAACACTATATGATTTCACTCATATGTGGAAGATAAACACATGGATAAGGAGAACAGATTAGTGGTTACCAGAGGGGAAGGGGGTGGGGGTGGGAATGAAAGGGGTAAAGGGGCACATATGTATATATATGTATGGTGACGGATAAAAATTAGACTATGGTGGTGATCAGAATGCAGCCTATACAGAAACTGATACATAATAATGTACACCTGAAATTATACAATGTTATAAACCAATACGACCTCAATAGAATAATTGAAAAAAATTACTACTGTCATTAAAGGTATAGGACTAGAGAAGTGGTACATTCTCCAAGGTCCCAGGACAATTTTAAGCACCCCACCCTCAAGTAATCATTCCCATTTCTGGTTGATGATTGAAATGTCATTAACAAGGAGCAAAAGTCCTTCAAACCTTTAGATATAGTTCAGCCTGATGAGTTGACTTAAATCTATTCACACTGAAGGATAAAAGATGATAGCAAGGACAGCACAGGATGTCAAAAGGGGAACAAGCAGCCAAGGACTGGGAAAGGAGGTTGGAAAGGGCTCAGGGCCACCCAAGACAAACTGAGACACCTTCAAAAGTTGCTGGGGAAAAAACTCTGCATTAAACTGTGTCACACGTAGAGACCCCTCCCCACCAGAGCAGATGTAGGGTTTACCCAGGTCCAACCTAGGTGATTAATGTTTTCCAAAATCTCTCTCAGGAGGTCTCTGTCCTGACTCTTGGGTTCAGCCATTCTCCACACTCACCACCTCGGCTTGGTCCCGTGAGAAGACCAGATTCTCTCCTTTGGGGCTTCTTTGGGCCTCCACTGATCCCAGGATTCTATTTTTCTTTTGTCTTGAGTTTTCCCTCCACTGTGTACTCAGGTACTTTTTTGCTTTTGTCCCTGGCTTCTATAAATTTTTATTCTAACCGTCTTCTTTTTTTCTTATTGGAAACCTTACATTCTTCTTGCTTTCTGTCCAAGAGAGATCAAGAAAAGTTTTCATTTACCCATGAATAGATAGATACCCAGAAAAACCTAAACATATTTACCAAAAATATTTCACAATCGCTCCCAAGCAGTGAAGACAAAAGAAATAATTTGCTTCCGCACTAAACATAAAGGGGAGACAGAGATTGCAAACAACCTGTTTGGAGGTCAGACAGAATACAGTGGCTAAAATTAGAACTAGCACCTTACTGGCGGTTGTTGGTATTCTGCATCCTTTGTATTCCCTTGCAGTAAAACGCAAGATTTTTTAAACAGAACCTGCCCCCAGGAAACAAGACCCATTAGGGGACTCTCTCTTTAAGTTTATGCTCTCTCCTTTGGGATTCCCCCAGGGTCATTCCTGTTGCCGCAACTTCATTGCCCCCATCATTTATCTCGTTGTCCCTTTCTCTGGCTGAAAAGTGGGCACATCCAAAATCCAATTTCTTTGACCCCTTAACACAACAGAGATAGGCAGGATCTTTCAAAAGTGTCTTTTTTAAATTGTAAGAGAAAATTTTTTAAAAGAGTGTAGCTATAAAGCAGTAGCATGAGGAAGATCTTTGTAGTGATGACACAGTTCTATATCTTGATTGCAGTGGTGGTTATACAAATCACACGTGATAAAACGACATAAAACTATGGCACACGTTGTACCAATATGTTGCCCAGTTTTGATATTGTACTGTAGTTAGATAGGATGTGATCATTAGAGGAAACTGATGAAGGTACACAAGACGTCTCTGTACTACCTTTGCAACTTCCTATGAATCTATATTTTTTAAAAAAGGGGGAGGGTTTTGGCCATCATTAAAATGTAATGGCAGAGTTTGTGGATTTGATCAAGATTAAGTAAAGTTTTCTCAGGCCAGCCCCAGTGGCCTAGTGGTTATGTTCAGCGTACTCCACTTTGGTGGCCTGGGTTCAGTTCCAGGGCATGAACCTACACCACTCTATCAGCAGCCATACTGTGCTGGTGGCCCACATACTAAAAAATAGAGGAAGATTGGCATGGGTGTTAGCTCAGGGGGAATCTTCATCAGCAAAAAAAAAAGAAAAGAAAAATAAAATAAAGTTTTCTCTACCCCACTTTCAACAACAGATAGATCATCCAGACAAAAAATCAATAAGGGAACATTGGACTTAAACTACACATTAGACCAGATGGACCTAACAAATATTTATAGAACATTCCATCCAACAGCAGCAGAATTCGCATTCTTCTCAAGCACATATGGAAAATTCTCTAGGATAGATCACATGCTAAGCCACAAAACAAGTCTTAATAAATCTAAGAAGACTGAACTCATATCAACCATCTTTTCTGACCACAATGGTATGAAACTAAAAATCAATTACAAGAAGAAAACTGGAAAATCTACAAATATGTGGAGATTAAACAACACACTCCTCAACAACCAATGGGTCAAAGAAGGAATCAAAAGAGAAATTTAAAAATATCTTGAGACAAATGGAAATGGAGACACAACACAGTAAAACTTATGAGATGCAGCAAAAGCAATTCTAAAAGGAACATGACGCAGGACATATTCTTTGTAACTTGTGCCTTAGAGTCAGGGCTGAAGTGGCCATCTTTGGCCCCAAGCCCAGACACATTCCTTCATGTAGGGCCCAGACCCAGTGTCCTTGGAAGGCGGGGAGGTCAATAAACTCTGTACAATGGGTATTTTGAAAAGATAAACAAAATAGACAAACCCTTAGCTGGACTTACCAAGAAAAAAAAAAGAGAGAGGACTCAAATAAATAAAATTATAAATGAAAGAAGAGACATTAGAACTAATATCACACAAATACAAAGGATCATAAGAGACTGCTATGAACAATTATATGTCAACAAATTGGACAGCCTAAAAAGAAGTGGATAAATTCCTACAAACATATAACCCATCAAGACTGAATCATTAAGAAATGGAAAATCTGAACAGTCAAATTACTAGTAAAGAGATTGAATTGGTAATCAAAAACTTCCCAAGAAACAAAATCCCAGGACCAGATGTCTTCACTGGTGAATTCTACCATACATTTAAAGAAGGTTAACACCAATCCTACTGAAACTCTTCCAAAAACAGAAGAGGAGGGAACACTTCCAAACTTATTTTATAAGGCCAGCGTTACCCTGATACAAAAGCCAGACAAAGATATCACAAGAAAAGAAAATTCAGGCCAATATCCCTGATGAACATACATGCAAAAATCCTCAACAAAATATTAGCAAACTAAATTCAACAGTACATTAAAAATATCACACATCAAGATCAAGTGGGATTTATTACAGAGATGCAAGGGTGGTTCAACATCCACAAATCAATCAATGTGATAGAACACATTAACAAAACGAAAGATAAAAATCATATGATCAACTCAATAGATATAGAAAAAGCATTTGACAAAACTCAACATCCTTTCATAATAAAATCTCTGAACAAACTGGGTATAAAAAGCACATACCTTAACATACAAAGGCCATATATGACAAGTCCACAGATAACCTCATACTAAACAATGAAAAGCTGAAAGCTTTTCCTCTAAGATCAGTAACAAGACAAGAATGCCCACTCTCCTCACTTTTATTCAGTATAGTGCTAGAAGTCATAACCAGAGCAATTAGGCAAGAAAAAGAAATAAAAAGCATCCATATCAGAAACAAAAGAGTAAAATGGTCTCTATTTGCAGATAACATGCTATTATATACACAAAACCGTAAAGATTCCACCAAAAAAAAAACTTGTTGAACTAATAAATGAATTCAGTAAAGTTGCAGGATATAAAATCAAAATACAAAAATCAGTTGTGTTTCTGTACACTAAAAACAAACTATCAGAAAGATAAATTAAGAAAACAATCCCATTTAAAGTAGCATCAAAAAGAATAAAATACTTAGGAATAAATTTAACCAAGGAACTGAAAGACCTACACACTGAAAAATATAAAATATTGATAAAAGAAAATTAAAAAGACACAAGTAAATGGAAAGGTGTTGCTTGTGGATTTGAAGAAGTAATATTTTTAAATGTCTATACTATCAAAAGCCATATACAGATTCAATGAAATCTCTATCAAAATTCCAATGGCATTTTGTACAGAAATAGAAAAAACAATCCTAAAATTTGTATGGAACCACAAAAGACCCAAAATAGCCAAAGCAATCTTGAGAAAGAACAAAGCTGGAGGCATCATACTTCTTGATTTCAAACTATATTACAAAGCCATAGTAATCAAAACAGTATGATACTGGCATAAAAACAGACACATAGATCAATGGAACAGAATAGAGAGCCCAGAAATAAATCCACACATATACAGTCAATTAATTTTTGACAAAGGATCCAAATATTTACAATAGGGAAAAGATCGTCTCTTCAATCGATGGTGTTGGGAAAACTGGATTGCCACTTGCAAAAGAATGAAACTGGACCCCTATTTACGCCCAACACAAAAATCAACTAAAAAGAATGTCTTTAAGCCTAAAGATTTGAACATAAAACCAGGAACCATAAAACTCCTAGAATAAAATATAGGGCGTAAGCTCCTTGACATTGATCTTGATATGATTTTTTTTTCTTGAGGAAGATTAGCCCTGAGCTAACGTCCACCACCAATCCTCCTCTTTCTGCTGAGAAAGATTGGCCCTGAGCTAACATCCGTGCCCATCTTCCTCTATTTTATATGTAGGATGCCTGCCACAGCATGGCCTGATAGGCGATGCAATAGGTCCACACCCGGGATCCAAATCTGTGAACCCCGGGCCACCAAAGTGGACCACGTGAACTTAATCGCTGTGCCACCGGGCCAGCCCCGTTGGCAATGATTTTTTTGATTTGACACCAAAGCAAAGACAACAAAAGCAAAAATAAACAAGTGGAACTATATCAAACTAAAAAACTTCCGCTCAGAAAAGGAAACCATCAACAAAATGAAAAGGCAACCTACAGAATGGCAGAAAATATTTGCAAACCACATAGCTGATAATGAATTAATATCCAAAATGTAGAAAAAACTCATACAGCTCAATAGCAGAAAAAGGAAATAACTGAATTTAAAAATGGGCAAAGGACCTGTACAGACATGTTTCCAAAGAAAACATACAAATGGCCAACGGGTACATGAAAAGGTGCTGAGAATCACTAATCGTCAGGGAAATGCAAATCAAAACTACAATGAGATGTCACCTCACATCTGTTAGGATGGCTATTATCAAAAAGACAAGAGATAACAAATGCTGGCAAGGATGCGGAGAAAAGGGAAACCTTGTGCACTGTTGTTGGGGGTGTAAACTGGTACAGCCACTACAAAACACAGTATAGAGGTTTCTCAAGAAATTAAAAATAGAATTACATATGATCCAGCAATCCCACTTCTGCGTAGATATCCAAAGAAAATGAAACCATTATTTCAAAGAGATATCTGTGCTTCCACGTTCACTGCAGCATATTAACAACAGTCAAGGTATAGAAACAAGCTCAGTGTCCATCAACAGATGAATGAGTCAAGAAAATACTCTATATATACAGATACACACACACAATGGAATATTACTCAGCCTTAAACAAGACAGAAATCCTGTCATTTGTGACAACATGGCCGAATCTGGAGGGCATTATATTAAGTGAAATATGCCAGACAGAGAAAGGTAAATACTGTGTGATAGCACTTACATGTGGAATCTAAGGGAAAAAAGCTAAACTCAGAGAGAGAGAGAGGAAAAGTGGTTGCCAGAGAGTAGGGAATGGGGGAAATAGGGAGAGTTTGGTAAAAGGGTTGAAACTTTTGGTTATAAGATGAATAAGATCTGAGGATGTAATGTATAACATGGTTACTATAATTGATAACACCATATTGTATAAGCAAAATTTGCTTAGAGAGTAGAACTTAAATGTTCTCACCAAAAACTAATTTTTTTAAAAGGTAAGCATGTGAGGTGATAGATGTGTTAATAACCTTGATGGAGGAAATCCTTTCACAATATATATGTATATCAAAGCATCACATTGTGTACTTTAAATATTTACAATTTTGTTTGTCAATTATACCTCAAAAAAGCCAAAAAATTGTTTTCTGATTTTTTTTTTTTTTGAGGAAGATTAGCCCTGAGCTAACTACTGCCAGTCCTCATCTTTTTTGCTGAGGAAGACTGGCCCTGAACTAACATCCGTGCCCACCTTCCTCTACTTTATGTGTGGGACACCTACCACAGCATGGCGTGCCAAGCAGTGCCGTGTCCACACCCGGGATTAGAATTGGCGAACCCCAGGCTGACAAGAAGCGGAACATGCGAACTTAACCACTGCGCCACCAGGCCGGCTCCATTTTCTGATATTTTTAATTTAAAAAAAAAAGAACAGGGCAGCCCCATGGCGTAGTGGTTAAGTTCAGTGTGTTCTGTTTCGGCAGCCTGGGTTCCCGGGTTTGGATCTTGGGCACAGACCTACACCACTCGTCAGGCATCCCGGGCCATGACTCACATGTAAAGTAGAGGAAGATTGCCACAGATGTTAGCTCAGGGCTAATCTTCTTCAAGCAAAAAAAGAGGAAGATTGGCAACAGTTGTTAGGTAAAAAATTTAAAAAGAAAGCAGATATGTAGAAAGTATAAAGTCACATTTCCACAGAATGTTTCTGATTCTAGGAATCGCAATAAAAGCAAATTTAGAAAGTCTCAAAATCCCTCTAGCCCCTTCTGGGCTAGTCCAGTTTCAACCAGGTTTCTTCCCTTCAAGTCCTCTTGGCCTTTGGACACCATCTTTCATCACTGGCCTGAGGAGCTGGTCCACCAGTCCATTTTCTTCTGACCTAAGAAACGTGACAACTCACCTGCTCTAAAAAGTTGTCTTTTCCTGAGTTTCAGGTGAAGCAGGCACACGTGGTTCTCAAGTGACTTGCAAGGCAGTATGACTGATACCCTTTCCGCCACAGTGAATGATCTTCTAGCCTTCTAGGCCTTGGTGGAGCCCTTCCCGGCCCTGAAGTCTCTACTGATGATTCATTGAGAACTCCTCCCTGCCCTTAACCCAGGGAAACGATCTTGCAACAGAGTGAACCATGCAAAACCATATCCATCCTACTGTACAAGGCAGCAGCAATGAGAGAATTCGTTCACCAACACCTCAGCCCATCAGCAAGGGCAGAACCCAAATAGACCGAAGATTCTCTCTGGCAGGGATGGACTTCCTTTTTCAGTTTCTTGCCAGATTCCAGGTTAATTTTTTTCTATTACTCCAATTATAAAAAGAGAAATAAGAAGGAAAATTTCTACATCATGGGCACATTTCTAAATCTTAATATTTTTCCAATTCTTTTCTTTCTCTAGAGGAATCCCCCTTCTCCCACCCAAAACACTGTAGCCCAAGGTGCACGATCAATTCCATTGTACAGGTAATGACAGGCAGATAAGGGAAGGTGGTTATGAGGTATCCAGTTAAGAAATAATGTAAATGGCTTTATGCTTCCAGTTGACTTGACATTACCCTTCCAGAGGCTCCCTTTTGTAATTCCCCTTTGATTCTTCAGACTCTTCGATTAGAGTTCTGGTCACTTCACCATGTGTTAACTTCCATTCTAAGGTCATCTGCCAAATTTAGTCCTTTTGGTCTATGGAAGATCAAAATCCGTTCTTGATGGGCCCCAAATACACCCCTTTTGGCTTCTGTTAAAAACTGCTTTCCTGAAAGCCATGTGTTACACCCTCCAGACCAGAGGCTCCGTAACTCTTACCCTCAGTCCACGGCTGTAATAAGGCACCCAGTTATGGCAACTGCCACCCTAAGATAGCTCTCCTGTCCTTAGTTTAAAAAATACTAGTCTCTATTATGTAGTCATCTTTCATCACTAATCATTTTGCTGGGAGGAGGAGTTCTAGGTGTTTTTTTTTTAATTTCTGTTCCCTTGAAAAAAAAAATAGAAGGGAGAGTCTTGGGTCCATCCTCACCAGGACTTTTAGCTATAACATCTTGGTGCAGAGTTCAATCAAGAGAAGACGTGGTCTCCTGACTGACAGATTGACCAAAAGCACCAGAAAAGATGAGACTATGCTGAATTTCTTTTGTTTCTCTTTTTTATTGTCATAATATTGTATTCTGAAAATGAGTACTAAAGGAAAATTAATTTTCAGGAGACATTGAAACAATTTATACCTCAAAATTTTATACTTAAAGAAGATCTTAAACAGCCAGTTCTAACTGTTGTATGTGGACTTGTGAATGCAGTGCAGCTTTCAAAAGCAGAATACGGTACCTTGTGTTGATGATGTTGACGTTAATCCTCAATATTCAGTAAATCTCAACTGGAAGAGAGGCGAAAAGCTGAATTCCCTATTTTCCTGAAAATTAAGTATCAGCTGCTAGATGCCTGAATACCGTGACACAACAGCCCTCTCATCACATTCCCTTCTACGGTGCTGAGGTCTTGACGTGGAATAAGAAAAGTCAGCCAGAACTGGGTTATAAACATGCTTTATTACAAGCAGATAGTAGACATTGAGAATTATAAAATAAATGGAACTTCAAGCAGGTAAAGGGGAAACAAAAAATCAAGGGTATGCCCAACAAGCAACTTCAATGTCAGAACTGCAACACCAGGGAATCATCAGGAACGGGGACTCCCTGTGGAACAGGGCAAGAGAGGAGAGCTCTTCCCAGGGGGTCATCCATAGTAGGCATTCAAGGGAGAGTCAGACCCACCACACTGAATGACCAACACAATGTCATGATCAAACACTGCCTCCAGCCAGGTATCCCAACAGTCCATTTCCATTTAAATCATACTCTCATGTCTTCTCTCAAACATGGTGAAATAATGGGAATGTTGTAAGGAACGGAAAGCAACAGATTGGTCACAGCCCTGACCAGTCGGAAAGGCTGTCGATATAAGCATGAATTAGTCCTCATTGGGGCTACTATAGCCCTGCATAGTCTTCATTATCCAGTCAACGTAGTTCTTCACTCGTGTGTAGATCCCATAGGTCCCACACTGGGGGCCCCAGGACACCAGGCCAGCTACATAGAATTTGGGGGCCTCTTCATTGGGGTGCTGTATAGCAAAAGCCCCACCACTGTCCCCATCACAGCTATCAATGCCCCTCTCTCCTCCAGCACAGATCATGTTATCAGTGAAAACAAAGGAATTTATATTTACTCTGGGATTATTCCCCTTCACCTGGCGGCACTTTTCTAAGGATGCAACGGGTAACTTTGCCCCTCTGAGTTTATAAACATGATCTCTTGCCTCTGTTCGACCCCAACCTGAGATCAGTCCCAGGTCTCCCAATGAGAGGTCGTATTCTGAGGAAGTGCCTGGTAAGCAGATAGGGGAGACGGTGGGTCCCATTTTCACTGGGTCTTTCAGCCGCACTAGCGCAATGTCGTTGTCAAAATTCTTCCGTGTTTCTGGGGTATCCAGAAATTCCCAACCCGGATGAATAATGACACTCTCAGCAATGAGCCTTTGGGCATGTGTCAGAGCTGAAGTGACCACTGAGGTGGACCCAACATACATTACTGGGTTCCTGTTTTCCTCCACAACATGGGCAGCTGTCAGCACCCAGTACTCATCAATGAGAGCCCCACCAGCCCTTGGGCTTGAAAAGAAGACTTGCCAAGGGAAATTTTTAATGTCTGCCACGGATCCTCCAAATATCCTCTGTTTTCCTTCAAAGGTCTCTTTGGGTACGCCACAGACTAGGAAGGAACAAGAACAAGGTAGGGAGGGAGCAAGAAATAGATTGCTGGCCTCCTGCAAATCTTCCAACCACTCAGAAACCTTCTGGGCTTCAGGGTTCTCTGGCACAACATAGCCAACCCTATATTTGATCATCCGTCTCAGTACCTGACTCATCCTGAACTTACTTAAGGACCAAACATTCCACTTTGCCAATGCCACAAGCAGGCTTGTGGGAAAGACTGGTTAAATTGAGGCAGTGTGTGAATTACTGAGCCCAAACGAGCTCACAGAGCACCTCACACTATGGACAGCTTGACTCACAGCCCCTCTAGAAGCACGCTTCACCATAGGCTCAGCACGTTGGAACCAGGGCCCAAGTGTGAGCCAGTGCTAGGAAACTCTTTCCTCATCCAGATGGTGGAAGAGGCAAGCATTCTATCTTCTTCTAATGCCCAGATCAAATGCTTACCATCTTCTTTACTGAAGTCCTAATTGCAGCTGAGTCCCGCCTAGTAATCCATGGAAGCAGAGCAGAGTGGGTTCTCTTCTCCCATCTTTCATCTCATTCCCCATTGACTGGTTCTAGGTTTGACCACTTTGCTATTATCCACTATAACTAAAACTGAATTTTATTGCAGGTGAAGTAGACTTACCTAAATCCCTCACTAGTCAGACTGAGTGGACTCTGAGTTGAGCATAACAGGCTTTGGACTCAGACAGACCTGGGTTCAAAGCCTACCCCTGACCCTTCCTAATTGTGAACGTGCACTCAATTCACTTGTCTGTAAAGTGGGACTAATAATACTTACGTCGTAGGGTTGTTGCAAGGACTTGAATGAGATAATAAATGCAACTAATTAGCTCAGTCCCCAGCTCTCAGTGACAATGTTGTTACTATCAGGATCATTATTATTATGCTGGCTTTGCCTGAGGGCCTTCTTCTACTTAACTCTGATATGTCTGCAACCCTTCATTTCTTTCATTCCTCTATATCTTGTTGCCATATAGACTTTTTATATAATAACTAAGCTATTCAACTAGTCTTGTTTCTGAGTGTCGATTTCTCACTCTCAATTTTCAGGCCCTGTTTTTAGCAATTCTACCTCCCTTTACTATATCTACATTACCAAACCGAACTGGCCCTGACTCTGACACCAACTGTCACTGGTTGACTTTTCTATCCCTCTCAGTAGGCCTGACTCAGTGTGATCAAGGAACTCCCCAAGACGCTGGCAGGCCCACAACCCAGTGTCATGTCCACCTCCCTGAGCTAGACTCCGGTAGGCCCAGATGGTTAAATCTTTTCCCAAGAGGATTACAGCTACTTTCAGAAGGTGACCCCCACTCCCCTGCACCCCTGGCTAGGATCTCTACCCAAGTCTGAGCCCTGATTACCTGGAATGCATTTTGGCAGCTCTGTGCCCAGCACCTCATTCACCCAGCTCCCATTGCCAGCGCAGCGATACACCCCTGGAATAGCACAAGGGACACGGGACACACTTACCACCATACCATCTCTCTTCCAATCCCCCTTTCATTCAGAGCCTCAGCTCCTCTGGGATTTGAGGAGGGGATCAGATCAAATCAACTAGAAAAGAATCTTGAGAATATCCTCCAAACAATCCCTCTGGCCTCCATCCTTTTTAGGGAGAAGAAGGAACAGTTTCCAAAACAGAAGGAAGAGGGTTACCATAGAGACTGGGAAAGTGCTTCAAGTGGGAAAACAAAATACATAATAAAAAGCATTGAGGTGGGACATATTGTGTCTCATCCAGCCCTTCATCTAGCATTACCAAAGCCTCTCCATCAAGAAAGCCAGTCATCACAGTATGGTGACTGGCAGCTGAAAGCATTACTCCTGTGGGTTCTACATTAAATAATTGGTCAAAAGCTGGATAACCACATGAAAATGGATATTGTAGGGGAAATTCCTGCCATAGTTGTGAAGCTGAGATAGGTGACCTCTATGATTCCCTATGGATGATCCTATAGGACCTACCCTACCCCATATGAAAACTCTATCTTTAGACTAAGTCAAGAGGATGAACAAAGTCCATCCCATCTCCTTTTTTCTCTCCAAACTCTCTCCAATTCAGAAAGATTGTGCTGTTCGCTCTCCAACACTCTCACTCTTCCTCCCTCTTTTCTCTAGTCAAAGAAACTTACCACCTTCTTCATTTTCCATGTAGTAATATGGCTCCTCACAAGTGTAGCGAGTGACAGAACCAAATAAAGTATGTTCTGGATCTTTGGCTTTACCATGCTCAATGGGCTCAGGAGAGCCACAGTCCACAGCTACAAGAGGAAGGCAGGAGAGTGATGGTCAGGATAGCTACCTCCTCCCGGGAAGACTCACTGGGCCAGTTCCACCCTCCCAGCCATGTTCCATCCTCCTCACTCCTTCCCCACTCCCATAAGCATCCCTGGAATGAATCTCCCCACACCAGCCTTTCTGTGGCCACACTCTCAACTGGCATCACTCAACTCCCCAGCCCTCTGAGTCCTGCCAGTTCAGATAGCCCCTTGAAAGCTACAAGGAGGAACCTGGTTCTTAGTGGTTGGCGGAAGCCCCTTCAGAAGCCAGGAATGGACCTCTATAGTGCTAAGGACTCTATCAATCTGACAGCCCCTTTCTTTGGAAGAAACCTGCTAGTCTGGCTGGACTGGGATCAGACCAGGGCTTGAGACTCCATGAGTGGTTTTCCTTCAAAAACCCAAACCACTCTCTCACAAACTTAAGAGGAAAAAATGCATTTGAATCTTGATGCACTGATCTTTCTTCCCTTTGGGAGGAAACAAGAGTCCCATTCTAAAGAGATACATACGTTGACATTTCAGTTCGGAATTACTCCACTTTCCATTGCTTTGACAAGTGGAATAGAAATTTGTCGAGCTGACACTTCCCTGGAGGATAACAGACATCACCATTAATTTATAAGGAGAGATATGGGGAATCAAAAATCACAAATGGAATCAATCTCTGGTCTTGGATCAATGAGGAGTCCTCACCACAAGAAGCTTGGGACATCTTAGCAGAAAAACCCAAAGTACCCAGGAGTTGGTGCTAAGAAGATAACTTTGCCCCAGCATATCAGTCCCCCTTCCTTCAAGCTGGCCAAGGAGCTCCATGGCTCACAAGGAAGACCTAAAGATCCTGAGCTGTCGTGCTTATGGAAAAGATGTTATATCTTGCTCAAACAAGGACAATGCAGTAAACCACTGGGCAATTCCAGTATGTTCATCCTGACCTAGGGATTAAAGAGAAGCCCCTAACAGTACTTTACCTGCACAACTTCAAACCCTTCCTTGCAGGTTATCTCCACTACATCTTTGAACACATATTTGGCCTTCTCAGGCGCCCAAACAGAATTGGCAGCAACTTGTTTAGGACACGGGATAGCTTGGAAAGGACAGAAAAAAATTTACCAAATAGTTGGAGAATCTCTATACTATTTACATCATTCTCACACTCTAAAATCAGTCAGTTGTCCTCAATCCTGATGCTTAACCTTCCAATCTGGAGATGTCTAAAATAACATGGCATTACTAACCACCCCCAAGTTGTCTGCAATCCCAGGTCCAGTTGAAGGATTCCTAGCAGTTGAGGCATTTCTAGCAACCACTGACAGGTTTAGATCTGGCTGAAGATGTGCAGTACCTCAGGATACCTCTCCATACAACAATCTACCTGTCTTGATTTTACATCGTCAAGGGACCACCAACCAAAGAACAACTTTCAGATTACTCACGATCTCCATGGTAACGAAGTTTCCAGCCCTTTTTTTGTTCCGTTTGGTCAGTTTGGAAGATAATATCAAGAGCATTACTCTTGGTTTCAATATTTAGAGGCCCAGAGAATCCATGACCACAGTAAGGACCAAATCGCTGGTTTCTTGAAACAAACTGAAAGGAAACAAAATGATGAAATTGAAAGAGAGAAAGAACTAAAAGAAAGAGGTAAAATGGAGGGGATAAAAATAAGGGAGGTAATGATAGTAATATAAAATAAGAAGGAGGGAGGAAAAAGAAAAGAAGGGGCAGATGGAAAGACAATTTGTCTTCAAGGAGAAATCTCTCTGTGTGAGTTGGGAGGAAAATTAATCATTCATCACACACAATTAAACTGTCAGCACAGTGGCCCTCTGAATCAGCTGGCTCCACATCAAAATCTTCTCTCCGCATAGTCACCACCACTTGGAACCCCTCCTCCAGCAGGATCTGATATTCACACCTTGAGTTCTCTGGGTATGGATTGGGATAATTGGGACTTGCGATCTCCCCAATCAGTGCAGTGAATACACCCCCACTGCAATTCACTAAGGGAGAAAAAGAGAAAAGAGGAATTAAATATAGGGTCAAGCAAAGGAGTTCCTGCCCTATTCTATGACTCCTCTTATGAACTGACAATCCCTGACTGGAGCTCACACACAACAATTACACACCCAATACATATCAATAGAGGTACTGAATGCCTACTGGGTTTCCATCACGTTGCTTATGATAGAGACTTTCACAGTTATGAACAGCCCCAGGTAGACTCTTCAAAGGCATCTCTCTCTCTTCTCCAATTAGTTAGCTTGACCCTGTAGCCTTGTCTTCCTCCACTCTTGTGACTCTCCCACAGCTTATGGGTAACTAAGAATAGATGCTAAATCAGGGCTGAGGCTAATCAAAATTGGAAGGATAGACAAAGTCCTCACTAAAGCCTTCAGCCATTCCAAATCCCAGGGAACATGCACCCCTCTTGATGCCAAGCTCACCTCCACAATTCTTCATATCATCATGGAGGAAGTATTCTGGGGGGCAGGAGCAGAAGTAACCACCAATGAAGTTGTTGCAGAAGTGGCTACAAGGGGCATCTGCAAAGTCTTTGCACTCATTTACATCTGCAAAGAGTAGAGAAAGATTGAGGTCAAGGACAAAGACCTAGCCCTACCATTGCACAGCTCTAAGGAAGCTCTCTATGCCAGAGACCAGTGACCTTCCTCATAAACAGAGCATTTCAGCTCCAGAGACAATACTCTGCAAGCTAAACACAATGATATGTCTCCTGCAGGGAAGCACCATTAGGACATTTATTAGTTTATATGATATTGGCACTTCTGTCAAATCTAAACAATAGCTTGGATTTTATGAGATATTCTAACTTCATTTTAACCTGCAGATAGGTGTAGAAACACACAAAATTTGAAGGTTTTGTTTATCACTGAATGGGTTTGAATACCATACATTCCTCATAAGATTCTTGGCAAGTTACTTAACTTTCCTAGTCCTCACTTTCTTTTTTTTTTTTTTTTTTTGCTTGAGGAAGATTAGCCCTAAGCTAACATCTGTGCCAGTGTCCCTCTACTTTGTATATGGGATGCCTCCATAGTATGGCTGATGAGTGGAGTAGGTCCGCACCCAGGATCTGAACCCATGAATCCCGGGCCCCCAAAGCAGAGTGCATGGAACTTTAACCACTCAGCCACAGGGCAGCCCCTCATTATCTTCAAATGGAGATAATAATACATACCTTGAAAAGTTAAGGTGAAGATTAAATTGATATAGGTAAAATTCCTAATACAGTGCCCAGTTCATAGTGGTTTTCAATAAATTACTGTTTATTATCTATTATTACCATCATCATAATCACCACTAAGATATGACCATGTGTTTGAAACTTACAAAGGCAATTCATGGAGGGACTCAAGCCAAGTCAACACTTAGTAAGAGTTATAAACAGAATCCTTATTCACTGCATTGCTCAATGTTTGTCCTGCTTCTAATCTTTTAGGTGGATCAATAAGGCGCATAGAGAAGGGCGAGCCTTACCTACAGCAACATAGTATGCAGCAAACCCAGTGAAGCGCTCTTCATTGGAGAAGTCTGACCGAAAGATCACCTTGAGTCTGTTGTGTGGGACTTGGAACTCTTCCACAATTGGGGAGCTGGGATTCTTGCTGGTCCTCTGTCCACAGAGTTTCCCTTCTTCAAGGTCCCCTGCCATTATCTAAAAGAAGAGTCAAAAAGAAGCTAGGAAACAATAATATTTTGGTATGGAGGTCAGAGAAAAAGGGACAGAGAGAATAGAACATTGACCACCTTAGGACTATTTGACTTTAGTTCACTGTATACCTATGGCACTCCCTCCTACATCCTTCCCATTCCACCACTCTAGCACTGGCCTTTATGTGCTTATGATAATATACCTGCACTGAGTCATATGCGCAGTCCTCTGACAGCTCCATGTCCAGATGGGTGAAGTAGAGCTTGATCCCATACCCTTCAGGAACTTCTATATCCCAAGATTTCTCTATCTCATTGGGGTATGCCTGAGGATAGTTAGGGGACAGGATCTCCCCATACATAGTAGGTTCGGCATAAACCCATGTCAAAAGGGGAAACAGGACAATGCACCTGAGAAAAAAGGCATATGGAGAGGTGGGTGACCCAGGTACCAGAAGACTAGTGCAGAGCTCTAGCATTTGTCAAAGGGAGAAGGGAGGGGAGAGGAGAAGGGCAACAGCGCATGGAGAATCTCAGGTTGGAATAAAGCAAAAAGGCTTAGGTCAAACCAAAACCCAGGCTTCAGATCTGGGCTGTTTTCTTGAGAATATGAAGGGAATAGAGTCCAGGTACATCTATGTAGACTCACGATCACTCACCACATCTCTGGCAATTTGTCCATCCCTGTTGAGCAGCACGTCTCTTGGTCCTGGCTCTCTGTACCTATGGACTTTGGAGCTAAAGCTGTGGGAGGCCTGGCCGTATTTGTCTAACAAACACAGGCACCTGTTTTGGGGTAGGGGGTCACCTGGAGTTCAATGTCACCTTCATAAGAATAACACAGGTTAAAGAGAGCCATAACGCTAACCATCAACATATGACACCTCTACTTTCACACCCTCCCTACTTCAACTTCAGTTAACCTTCTAGACTAAAACTAAATCTTACCCTTCTCCCATTGCTTCTCTGGACCTTCTCCCAGTTTTTCTCCAAAAGAATGAGTAGTTTCTCCCAGTTTTCTTCCTCCTCTGTTCTCCTCCCTCACCCCCACCCCCGAAACCCACTCCCACTCTATCAGTCTCTGTCCTGCCCTCACAGAACAACATCCCCATTTCTACTCAGGTTTTCAGGAGTCTTTCCCCATCGTGCCCATCCATCTAGGATGTCTCTCCCTCCTCTTTTGACAATGATCCCCTTTCTCACTTCAAACCAGCTCTCTTTACTATGTTTATTCTTGCATGTATTTCTGTTGATGCTCCCAATGACCACTGATGGAAGAATGAGCTTCTTTCACCAGGGGAAGGCAGTGACCTTGGGAGAAGTGGTCTAAGACAGGGTTGGGTGGGGAAGGAGAAAGGGGACAGCTGAATGACAAGAAACATGAAAAGAAACGAAAAGTATTCCCTCAATTTCCTACATTAATTTTCCAGGGTTTTTTTTTTTTTCCTTTACTAAAAAGACAAGATTATCTCCCCACAGTTCCTAGAAAAGTCTTGCCAAATATGTTTCTAACCCTGAAAACAGTGGTGGGTAGCAGGGTGATGCGAGGGTAGATGGAGTCAACCTAAGAGAAATAGGCTATCTATAGTCTGACTTCTTTTTATTCTGCTCTTTCCAGCCCTCCATCTTTACCCGAAACCTTCCTATGTGAAGTTTGCTGCCTTCCTTTTTTCCTCCATCAAAGCTCTGCTCTTCATTTTTAAGGTTTTTACCTTCAGAATCTGATGGGAGCAAGTGGGTCAGTCCCCTCTTTCTTGCCAGTGGGCATGCTGGGCCACCCTGCCAGGTCCCAGGGAGAGCAGCACAGGGCCTGGGCGCTCCCTCTTCAGGAACCTCCGCCAGCCTCCCTGTCCTGGTTCTGTCCGTATGATTCTCTACCCCAGTGTGCATGTCTGAAATTCCCTGATCCAAACAAAGAGGGGGCTGGGAGACCATGACATGAGGAAAGGGTAACTCAGCCTTGATCTTGGAGCTCCCTCTGCTTTTGAAACAAGAACTGCATCCTTCTCTCAGGCCGGAGGTTCCTCTATCCAGCGCAACAGGGCTAGAAAGGAGGAATGGGGAATTTTAGCGATTGCCTAACGCTCTTTTTCAGCCAAAGGGTGTGTTAAAGAGTTTTCGGGGAAATCAGGTGATTTGTGGGAAGAGGAGGAGATTAATACTGGAGGGGAGGGAGGGGAGCCAAACTCAGAAAGTCCAACCCTCCAACCGAGTATGAATCATGAATTAAGGGAGAGTAGTTATCAGAAATGCAAGTCACCTCTGCCTTTAAAGCAAATTTCATGGTGGGATAATGACTTATACCTAGACCCAACCTGCTTAGGATGATGCTTCTTCCTTCTCCTAAAATCCCCGCTGCATCTCTAAACATCTAAATTCTATCCCCCAATCAAGCCCCAGTTCACACACAATCCAGAGTCTCTTGTCCACAACCCTTGCATCTCGATGTGATTCTAAATTCAGAATTTTACAGATTTGTAGAAGACAGTGCAGTGCATGGACCCAATATTAGGGAACACCTCCTCCTCTGGCTCCTCCCGAGGGGCTAGGATAGCACTCCATTATCAAACATCAATATTTCTGCAGCTAAACACATTGATCTTCACAGTAAGTGGAATAACTAAAATTATAATTTAATTACAGTTATATATTATATTTATAAATTACTTATAATTATAAGTTACTCATCAGTTCAAGTCAGGTTTTGCTGCCAAATGAGTTTTAGGGACAAACTTGGAGAAAAATACCCTTTGTTTCAGAGCCTTTTGGAATTAAGAGTTGCAGCTAAGGGACTGAGGGACCGTGGGCCTGTCCAACTCCTCCACAGAGCCTTCCCTGACCTCCAGCTCTCCTTTATGTCCCTTATCACTTTCTACCCCTGTCTCAGTGAGTGCATTCCAATCAATCTATGGCTCCCTTAATTGAAGATGCTCCCTTATTTTACATACCACCAGGAATTAAAAAGCTGCCAATTAAACTATGATACACCATTGATTCTAAAATGCATCCTGATTTCAGGAGCGTTAAAATGTGGGGGAAAACCGTGTGCCTCGGAATCAACAAGGCATGGTATTTGTGCACGTGTCTTACCTCTGGTTGACTCTGCAGTGCAGTCAAAGGACAGGTCCAAGTCCTAGCTCTGCCACTCCCCAGCTGGAGACCTTGGGAGCATCACCTAACCTCTCAGCTTCTTCAGGTATAAAACAGAGATAATATCAGTCCTGCATACCTTACCTGACTGTCAGGAGGATCTAATGAAATGATGAGAGTGAAAGAGCTTTGCAAACTATGGTGCCAAATAAATGTACACATTAAAAGGAAGAGAATTATCAGCCTATCAGGTCTCTGAAGGTAGGTTCTGGGTCTGATTCATCTTTGATTCTCCACCATGTCTAGCAGCATCATTCACACAGTAGATGTACAGACGACCATCTGTTTTTCCTTTGGCTGTCCAGCATTTGAATGTCTTTACCACATCAGGGGAGTTCTTCATTATATGAGTCTTGGAAATCTGCCAAGAGCCCACCTCCCAGAAGAGAAGATGCAAGGGCAGGAAGTGTGTCCCCACCACACTAGCAGGTCTGGAGCAGACCCATACACTCACTCCATTCATCAGAGGCATCTGCCCAGGCTTTGAATCCAGATGTAGTAGTACCAAGAAGCAGGGACTATGGAACCTCTGGGGACGGTGGTGGCTGCAGCAAGATATAGAAGGAGGTAGTGCTCACAAGCAGCATCCAGCCCCAGTGGATGAGTGTCGCAAACTGAAGTGTGTAGGGCCTGGCAAAGGCAGTGACAGCAGTGGAGCCATATTCTGACCATTGTCCCTGCTGTGAAATTTCCACGCTTGGCTCTCCAGCTCTCCTGGCATTTCTGTGAGCAATCCAGGATCTCGTTAATAAATTCCTCTTCTGCTAAAATCTACCAGGATTGGTTTCTTTCACTTGAGACTAAGAACAATGGCTGATACCACATGCTCAGTGAGTACCTGGGAAACGACTGATTGAATGAACAAGCCAATGAGTTCAGACCATTTACTAGCTGCTTTTAGCTGTTGCACTTTGCAAAAGTTACTTAACCTCTTTGAGCTCCAGCTTTATCTGTCATAAAATGGGAATAATGTCACCTACCTCAGACACAGCTATCATTGGCAGGGCCTGTTGCGACCATGATTAAATGAGATAATATATGCAAAGCATTCAGCACGTGTCTGGTACTCAGCAAGCCCTTAATAAACAAACAACAATACCTTCCTCCCCAAACACCGCCAGCAGCACTAGCAGCATCGTTCTCCTCAGGAGCTTCAGAGCATGCTTCAGTATACAGAGAGAAAAAACGGAGCATCCTACCAAATTGTCCAGGGTTCCTTCTCCTTTTCCTTCTGAATTCAATACTCGCCGGAAAAGTTAGTGACTCTCTCCTCCCCTCACATGTGTTTTGTATTCTCCTCTTCAATTTTGCCATCTAGGTGAAATATTTTATATTTCTCTCTAAATCTCAAGGAGACAACAAATCACACGTGTAATGGCATCTCTGGGCCCCGCCTCCTTCCCCAGTTCAGCGAGAACTCAAGTCAAGACCTCTTACAGTGACAGCTTTGAAGGAACAAGGGCCACGCTATATAATCTGCTCAGTATCATGGGAACTCATAAAAACAACAGTGCTTCTTGTCACCCTCAGGGTCATCTGAACACCAGCAGATGTGATAATGCTGATATACAAACCAGAAATTAGAACCTTACATGTTAATAGTAAGTGTAACTAACACACATGTATATAAATACGAAAAGGACATTTTAGAAAATAATGACTAGTGTTACTCAGAGTCTTAACTGTCATATTCACAATGTTAGGGTCTCTGAGGCGCCGAATAATAGCATCCCTCTTCCCATTTCAAGTTCTAGAGAAACTGAGAAATAAAAAAAGCAGCAAATGGAGATCAAAACATTCTCTTTAATAGCAATGAAGGCCAAGATACAGGAAGCAGCCCACTGTGAAAACCAAATGATGACTAATGGACCCCAGAATGAAACAGAATTACCCTTCTAGACACAGGCAATGCCAGGCCAGGGGAGACCTCCCCACATAGAGAACGTAAGCTCCCTGCAGACAGCTCACTCCCGAGAGGAGGAAGGGCCAAGCTGAGGGAGGCACGCTCCATTTCACTTCCAATCTTCAGCACTTAGATAAGTCACTCTACCTCCCCAGGGCAAAGCGAGTGACAGAATGGAGAGTGGCCAGAAGATCATATGGCGGAGCTCTCTCCCTCAGCAAAGATCTCTCAGAGGTAGCAGAAACATTTCCTCCCTAACATTCCCAAGGTTTTTCTTCTTTAACCCCATTAGACCTGACAATTAAGCAGCTAGTCACCAGGGCTGTGGCTGTCTACCTGGGAGAAGAGATGAGGAGTCTAATTAGGGCAATCCATTCGCCCAAAGCCAATCGTTCTTCCTCCTTTGTGTCCTCCAGCACCCCTGGCCCCAGAAGTTCCCAAAATGATTCTGAACAATACATTGACATTAAATATATTTTACACCCAACGCTGGAAATTCACCTCCTATTCCATTTCCCACCCCAAATTTCATCCAGCCATGTTATTTAAAATAGTTATCAGAGCTCTGCAATGGATTAAATGCTTGTATTAAGAAATTCCAGGGGCCTGCCTGGTGGCATAGTGGTTAAGTTCGCCCACTCTGCTGCGGCAGCCCAGGGTTCATAGGTTCAGGTCCTGGATGCAGACTTATATCACCCATCAAGCCATGCCATGGCAGTGTCCCATATACAAAGTAGAGGGAGATTGGCATGGATGTCAGCTCAGGGCCAATCTTCCTCACAAAAGAAAAAAAAGAAATTCCAATTATGAAATGCCAACAATAAAGAGGTGTCACAAATTGGAACAATAAAAACCCTCTCATTATCAAACTCCAAAACTGAAGTTCAAATTCCATTGCAAATTAAATTCCAAAGACATTAAAGTCAAAAATAATTGAAGTCCAAAGTTCTTAAGTTAAGTCATAAAACCATCAGTCTCAATTTGTATTCATTTCCGTCTGAGACACAGGGTTTCCAATGCCTGGGCTAGAATGAGTTGGTTCCTACAAGGTTTCAGAGACTGGACTAGTTCCCAGGCAAGCCTTCCCTGAGCTCAGTTTTGAAAACTCCAAAGAGTTAATGAGACACAAGAATATCACAACATCAGCTTCACAACCACAAAATTTAGAAAACAAGCCATTCTCAGACTCCAATGCAGACATCCCAGGCAAAACTGAAATTATATTTCCAAAACCCAGTACTTGATGTTGCCAAGGACTGAGGAAGAAATTCAATAGTATCTAAGGAAAGGAGAAAAATCTTAGTTTTTGACCTCAACTTGATGCCGGTCAGTTTATGCCAACTGTTCAGAATCCATATCTTGTGAACTTAACCACAATTGGAAGAAATCATCTTTAAAAAATTAATTTTGGCATTCTGTTCTTACCTCATGGGGTTCTCCTGTGTGCAATGCTTTCACTTCCCCCTTGAGCCCCAAGCTTCTGGCACCCAGTGCTGCATCGGTGGGGGAGCTCTGCCCAGTAATCCAGCCTCCGCAATGCAAAGAGGGCAGATGTGTGCAATCCTCTGCCTCAGTGGCTTTTGCCACTGCATCTTATGGAGTCACTAAGACCTAACAAGCTCTCCTCCTGGGTGAGGCTTTTCCTTCAGCCCCATGTCAGTATCAGCTAGAAAAAGCACCCTCAGTAGATTCCTGAACTGAGGTTTTAGCTGAAGCTTCTCAAGCCTGTGTGCCTAGGACCAATACCTCTGCCAAACGCCCAGACACTAGTGTTTCCTCCACTGTTTAATTTCAATGACAAATTAGGGTGCCCTCAGGGCACAGCCAATGCCAGCAAGCCTTTCTACAATAAGCGTATCACCTTGATACGCACCCAGGAATTTTTAGAGAATTTTCTACCCTCAAGCCTGTGAACAAGCCACTTGAAAGCAAGGTCAGACTTTCCAATTTCCTCTTTGGCCCTGAATGTAGAATTGAATTTGCCAGTTTAGCACTCCCTACCTTCACCAGGTACTCACAAATTAAAGCTGTAATCTCCCTGGTGCTCTGTGGCACATGCAGAACTCAGCTTACTGGCAGGAGCCATTCCTACAAGGAAACATCAGGAATAAGGAGAACCTCACCCCTGCAACATACAGGGTATGTGGATTGTCGTCAAAGACTCTAGATATAAACAATGCTTGCCAAAATACCAACTCATCTATTATTCAGGAAAATTAAAAAGTGATGGTTTATTGATGTACCTTTTTTGATGTAGAAAAATCATAAGAAATAAAAGCTTAGCTATATCAGAAGAAATAAAGTGAATGTAGGGGAAAAAATAAAAGAAAGTAAATGTGGAAAAAGAGCAACAGCTGCTATGATCTCAATGTTTTTGTCCCTGCAAAAATTCACATGTTGGAATCCTAAAGCCCAAAGTGATGGTGTCAGAAGGTGGGGCCTTTGGGAGGCCATTAGTTCATGGGGATGGAGCCCTCATGCGTGGGATTAGTGTTCTTATAAAAGAGACCTCACACAGCTCCCTGGCTCCTTCCACCATGTGAGAACACAAGAAGTCTGCCACTCAGAAGAGGGCCCTCACCCAACCAGCTGGCACCCTGATTCGGACTTCCAGCGTCCAGAATTGTGAAAAATAAATTTCTGTTGTTTATTAGCTACCCAGTCTGTGGTCTATTGTCATACCAATCCAAAGGGAGCAAGACAACAACCAAGTAAAGCCAATTTGGGGGGCTGCTGTGTTCCCCATCCAAACTGAGTACTTAACTGTAAATGTACTTATGGCTTATAAAGTACAAAGCACTATATTAGGTGCTACGTGTGATACAAAAATGACAAGGTCAGAGTTATCATACCAGGTAGGGGAAGTTAAGCAACAGGACAGAATATAACAAAGGAATCAGAAGTTAAAAGGAGAAAGATAGTGCATCCGGCTAAGGAGGATCAGAAAGGCTGTGTGGAAGAGTTGAGATTTGATCTGATGGGACTTGAATGGCACGCGACGGTGGTCCTACTCAGCCTTCCCTTTCTCTGTTAATGCCCCTGCCATTTCTCCAGGTATCCGAGTTCAAAAGCTTAGCTATCTCTAATCCTCCCTCTCCTCTGTCCCCAATACTTGATGAAGCCTGTTCATTCTTTTTGGTGTCTTTTACATACTCTCCTCTACTCCAGTTCAGAGCCTCATTACATCTCATTCTGGATAGATTCCTTCTACCTTTCCTCCTCCTCCTCTCTCATCATCCCTAAATCTATCTTACACAAACTGGGAAATTAATCTTCCTTAATGACAACTCTAATTACATGTTAAAGACGTCAGCGTCTTCCTTGTGTCTTCAGAATTAGATTATGAAGGTCGTTCCTCCAAATATTTTACTTGTCACAATCAGAACATTCTTTCTCTAATGATAGGTTATTGAAACATCTAATATTGCTATGCTAATTCCTTCATTCATCCAGCGAATGCTGGAGATCCCAACACAAATAAGAATTCCCAATGCCCTCAGGGAACTTAATTTCTAGTATGGGAGAAAGACAAGAAAATTGTGTGAAATGACTATGATAGCAATTGTAGTGGGTTTTAAACATGCCTCAGAATTCTTTGACATTCCTATGTTCCCTCCGACTTGAATGTGGCTGAGGGCTTACGACTACTCCAACAATACAGAGTATGGTGGAAGTGACTCTGCATGACTTCCAAAACTACATTAGAAGGGGCCGTCCTGCACCAAGTCCTCATGGGACGCTCGCTCTCAGAACCCAGATGGCATGCTGTGGGGAAGCCCAGGCCACGTGTGTGTGTTCTGGCTGAGCCCACTGAGGTTACAGCTGTCAATCAGCATCAACCTCAACACCACGCATGTGAGTGAGGAAGCTCTCAAGATGACTGCAACCCCATCTGACTGCAACCACATGCAACGCACTGAGAACCACCTAGCTGAGTCCAGTGAAGGCCCAGAACCATGAGAGATAATAAAGAAAAAAGAAATGAGTATTGTTGTTTTAAGTCATTAAGTTTTGGGGTGATTTCATTATTCAGCAATAGGTAACTGGAACAGCAGTAGAAATGGGATGTTACAGGAGGGCATAAAAAGATTCCTATCCCAGATTTGGGTGGGAGAAGAATCTAGGAAGATTTCCTGGAGAAAATGACTCCTTAGTTCTTCCAGCATCTCTGATCAAGTTCACTCATCCTCAGAGCATGCCCTCTACTTCCTGATTTCCACAGGAAGCTGAGCAGCCTTCCCCACTACCCAACCCAAAAGGCAGCCTGTCTCTCAGTGAAATACTCAGGTGTGAGACGCTGGTCTCCATCTCAAACACACACTTCACTTCATCTCACACACTTTGCAACTCTTCCTGTAGAAAGAGCTTTGGTCTTTTTTGGAGTTCAGTGTCTGAGTTAGAGCACTTAAAGATCGCTTTATGGGAAGCCCCATTCCCTGCTCCCATTCCTCGAAAGCTCTATAAGCCACATTCATATTTTCTTTCCTTTTGAAAATCCTGCCAAGCACTGTATGCCAGCCCAGGGTATCTTTTCAACTTCAGCTTCTTCATGGCTAACTAGCATTCTCAAAATCTACAGTGATCTCTGAGCCTCCACGTCCATCCCCAAACACCCATGTTGCAGGTATATACAGTAGGGGGACATAGAAAGGTCTTAGCTGAGTCACTGTATTAATTAGGTAGACTAATGCAATAACAAATAAATCTAAAGAATATTTTGGTTCAAAAAAAAAATCCTAGTTTACTGTTTACCCACATAAACAGTTCAAAATGGTCCAGGTCATCAGGACGGCAAAGGCCCTGCCATCTTCAGCATATTCCTTCCAGGGCCACTGTGAGAAAAGAGCATGGAGGATCGCACAGTGGGAGATTTCTACGGGCCAGGCCTAGGGGTGGTACACATAACTTCTACTCATATTCCATTGGCTAGAACTCAACCACGAGGTCAGACCTAACTGCAGGTGTGTGTTCTAAAAGATGAGAAAATTAGGATTTGGCAAGAGGTTAGTAGTCTCTGCCACAATCCCCAAATATAACCCACATTTCCCCAAGCTGTGGATACAAATGAGGGCCCATTAACTTTTCTCTGGCTCTTCCCCTCTACCCACTTACACAGGATCTCTAGCCTCAAGCTCACAAACACTCTTGTCTATCACCTGGTAACTGCCCCACCACAGTGGGGACTATAACACCCTCAGCAGTGCCATCTCCCAAAGAAACCTCCTGCCACTACACAGAAGCCCATTAAAGGCTAAAACTGGACTGCAATGTAAAGAGAGGAAAACACTTCCTTCTCTCTTTTTGGTTATTCCATTTACAGAGTACCAAGACAATGTGTAGGTGTGTCAATGTCCTGCAGAGTTTTCAGTGACATAATTCCTGCGTTTTTCACATAGAGCCTCCTGGATCCAGACATTAATTCACCAGGGCTAAACTGAAAACCAACCTGAGTGACGTGCACTGGACAGTAATAAGAATTCAGTCAGTGAGTCAATAAGTATTTATTAAATATCTACTATGTGCCAGGCTCTGCTAAGCTCTGGATATACAGTGTAAACAAAATTGGCACAGTCCCTGATCTCAGAGAAGTCACAGTAGTGAGAAAGTCCCACCTCAACTCTGACCCTGAGATTTTGTTAGTGAGTTGAGCATGTCACACCAGTGATGGGGCTCAGGGAAGGCCACCCCAAAATATGCACTTTGGCACATTGATTATTTTAAATTAAAGTAACTTAAGAAATAGCCGGTGCAAGAAGGACATTCTGACCCTCCTCTCAGTCCCTCTGAAAGCAGGAAATAAATCTCCCATGTGAAAGGTACCCTCCTTGCACCGGGAGGTAGAAAGACATCCTTATCACCAGAGATACAGAATTCAGAGCTAAGAAGAAACAAACTCTGCTTGCTTTCTTCTCTAATTAGTACCCAAGCGTAAGTTTCTTTGTCTTGTCAGTTCTTCACAAATTTATTGTTTCTTTGTCTAAAACGTATAAAAGCTGCCTGCTTTAGTTACTTCTTTGAGTTTTCATATTTCTATGAGCTCCCATACATACATAATTAAATTTCTTTTTCTCCTGTTACTCTGTCTAAGGTCAATTTAATTATTAGGCAGTCAAAGAACCCAGGATAGAGGAAAAATCTTTTCCTTCCCCACACCAGATTCCTTCTTCCCTTTGGGTAAGTTCTCTCCCAGGAGACTCCTCATGAAAATAGATGACTGATATACCCATCTCACCCATTCCCCAGAGAGAGTTGGATATGTATGAATCCCATGTCAGGCTGGAATCGCCACCCTCAGCCTCCCACTGCACAGGTGAAGTGATCAGAAAGGACAAGGTCACTAAGAGAAAATATTCCAAAACAGAGAATCTAAACTAGTGGACTCCGGCCAAACCTGGCTGGCAAATGTGTTCTATTTGCCTTATATAGTATTGGCCTACACACCATTTTTAAGGTTTTTTAAATTAGTCATCAACATTAAAAAACAGAAGATTACGGGCTGGCCCCGTGGCCGAGTGCTTAAGTTTGTGTGCTCCACTGTGGCAGCCCAGGGTTTCGCTGGTTCGGATCCTGAGCGAGGACATGGCACTGCTCATCAAGCCACACTGAGGCAGCATCCCACATGCCACAACTAGGACTCACAACTAAAATATATAACCATGAACTGGGGAGATTTGGGGAGAAAAAGCAGGAAAAAAAAACAGACTGCAACAGTTGTTAGCTCAGGTGCCAATCTTTCAAAAAAAAAAAAACAGAAGATTATACATACACACACACACACACACATCCATGTTTCCAGTTTGTTTAGAAAAAAATAGAATATTTAGCCTGCAGTTCTACATGAGGCATACTCTATAAAGTTTTCCATAGTCTCTATCGCTCCCTTTTGTCCCAGACTCTGAGGTCAATAGTCAGTTGTCATTTTTCACTGTATTTTTCTTAGAGAAAGAGTAAAAGTAACTATATTTATAGCCCTCTATCTATCAAAAGTGGGAAAGGAAAACAAAGAAAGACTAAGAAAAGTGGGAGAGAACCTATTTCTTTATGGAAATAAAGAAAATCCCTACAAGATTATTATGGGAAAAATTCCTGTTGAAGACACTGGAGGAGAACAGAATATGACACCTTCACCTTATGATATGCATCTTTGGCATAAGAATTATCTTGAGCTGATTATTTTTTAAGAAACAGAAGACAAAGGTGAAGTAGGATAAATTCTAAAAACCAAGTAGAAGTTACCCTTTTGTATGGGATATTTACATTTATAAGGGAAATCTCCATTTGTAAGGGTGTCTCCCTCTCTGTACCAGGAAGAGGAAGAAGATTAAATCTCTAGAAACTCTTATCAATCTGCATAACACCATACCATTGCTTACTGTGCTTCGCCTGATATCCTCCCATAACTGGCTCCCCCTCCCAACATCTTTTGTCTTTAGAAGGTGGTATTTAAGGTGCTAGCCTGGGCCATTTCTGGGAGTTACTCAGTTTTCCTGGGTATCTCTTAAACATACAAGAAGTAAACACATTATTAAACTTCTGTTTTGTTTTACTCTTGTTAATCTGTCTTTTATTATGGGGGGGAGGGTCTCAGCCAAGAAGCCAGAAGGGTAGAGGGAAAATTACTTTTCCTCCCTTACAATACCATCATGAAAAAAAATGTGACTCACTTTACTTTTCACATTATCTGCCTGGCATCTCTACCCCCCAAAGTAGAGAGAGGGCTTGATATAAAATGTGAGTTGAGGAGTGTGGTATAATAAATATATATGGTGTTTGTCCACAGCTCCTGGTACAAAACTCCAAAAACCTTTGGAGTTTCCTGAGTGATAGGAGTGTATTTTGTCATTCATAAGGGGCCCCTTTTGAGCTTATACTAATAAGGTGACTGAGAGTGGGGCCTCTAGACAGCCACAGGGTGGGGCTGATCACCAGAAAGATCAAGTGATTAGAGGGCTGAAATTTTTAGCCCCTCCCCACAACCTCTGGGAATGGAGGGGCTGGAGATTAAAGCTCTTTAAAAACTCTTAAGAGGAGTGATGTCAGCATGATGGCGGAGTGAGGTGTTCCCTTTGTCTCACCCCTCTAAGTTACACTAAATGGACATCCATTAACCAGCAGAGGATTTCCTACACAGCACAACAGGACTCCTGAGCAATCCTTGCAGCTACATATCAGAAGGTTGGTGGACTGGACCCCCTAGAAGAAGTGGAACTAGGGGAGTGGCCCCTTTCTCCTCCTCAGCTGCAGTGATTCAGGTCATGGATCCTCACACAGCAGCCAGCTTGGCTGCCAGTGGAGGCAGGGGCAGCCCAGCACATACATGAATGTTTGCAGAGTGGCAGTAGCCCAGCCAGTGAAAGTGCCCCTGTGCAACAGTGACCCCACCTGTGCAAATGCTCCCTGAGGTGGTTCAGCTTGCGTGAAGGTGCGCTGCCTGAGCAGCAGCTCCACCTGTGCAAGCATGACTCATCTGCCAAGCACAGCAACCTGGCCCCATGGAAAGGCAACACAAAGGGTACAGTGGCTGGCCCATGTGAAGGTTCACCCAGCCTGCACAAATGCAGAGCAAGTGACTGGCACAACTATGAGCAGATGGTGTGGGAACAGATAAAATAGCCCCTGCCCCTCCCAATGATGGCAGGTGGAATGTGCAACCGTAAGGAACAGGAACCACAGCAGAACTAGTGACCCAGCCCCCAGTGGTAGCAATGCCAAAACCAGCAGCTCCACCATCAGCGAGGGCTGTATACAAGTCCCTGGGTCCTCAGGCCCCTGCCAGCAACAGTGACACCCATGAACCCAGTGGCACCCCTGGCAGTGGTGCAAACAGCACCCTAAGACAACCCAAGAACAGCAGCACAGGAGGTTCATGAGAAAGCAGCATCTGAGCCCACAGAGAACCAGTGGAGGAACAGATGAGCCAGGTGACCAGAACCAAAGTAACCAAATAAGAAATAAGAAAAGGCGATTACTACCTCAAATGAGCTGGCAGAGGATCAATTCATCAAATACCTTGAAGAACTACAGTAACACTACAGAACCGAAGGAAAATGACAACTCTCCAGAAACCAAAGTTGAAGTCACAGAAGACTGCAATCTGACAGAAAATACAAAAATATCTATCATAAAGAAACTCAAGTTACAAGAAAACTCAGACAGTTCAATGAGTTTAGGAATAAAATTAATGAACAGAGGGAATACTTCACCAAGAAGAATGAAGCTCTAAAAAGAAAAAAAAAAAAAGAAATTCTGTATATGAAGAACACAATTAATGAGATTTTAAAATTATATAGAAAGAATATAAAATAGAGTAGACCTTATGGAGGATAGAATTAGTAACCTTGAAAATAAACAACTAGAAATGCTGCAGATGGATGAGGAGAGAGAACTAAGATTTTTTTTTAATGAAGGAATTCTTCAAGAAATATCCAAGTCAATCAGGAAAAGTAACATAAGCATTATAGGTATCCCAGAGGGAGAAGAGAGGGAGAAAGGGGCAAAGAACTAGTTCAAAGAAATAATAGCTGAGAACTTCCCAAATCTGGAGAAAGAACTGGGCATACAAGTACATAAAGCCAATAGAACTCATAATACATCAATGCAAAAAGACTTTCTCCAAGGCATATAATATTAAAACTGGCAAAAGTCAATGACAAAGAAAAAATATTAAGGGCAGCAAGAGAGAAGAAAATAACCTACAAAGGAACCCCCCCATCAGGCTTTCAGTGGATTTCTCAGCAGAAGCTTATAGGCTAGGAGAGAATGGAATGATATATTCAAAATACTGAAAAACAAAAACTATCAATGAAGAATACTCTATCCAATGAAATTATACTTCAGATATGGTGGAGAAATAAAAGCCTGCCCAGATTAACAAAAGCTGAGGGAGTTCATTGACACTAGACCTGCCTTACAAGAAATGATGAAGGGAGCCCTCATACCTGAAACAAAAAGGCAAAGGTTTACAAAGCTTTAAGCAAGGACATAAATAGACAGACAAAATCAGAAAATTGCAGATCTCTATCAGAATAGGTTAGCAAATACTAAATTATAACATAAAAGATAAAGGGAAAGAGAGCATTGAAAATAACTATAAACACTTCAATTTAGTCACAAACTCATGACACAAAAAAAGAATAATTTGTGACATCAAAAACATAGAAGAGGAGGAGGAGAGGGATGGAACCTACTTAGGCTAATGGAGATAAGAGGCTATCAGAAAATGCACTATCTCACCTATGAGATCTTTTATACAAACCTCATGGTAACCACAAAACAAAAAATCAGAGCAGACTCACAAATAAAAAATAAAGAGAAAAACATCACAGAAAACTACCACACTGAAATGGCAGTCAGAAATACAACGGAAAAGAAATAGTGAAAATATAGAACAACAGAAAACAGGAGATAAAATGGCAATATTAAGCCCCCATGTATCAATAATCACTCTAACTGTAAATGCATTGAATTCACCAATCAAAAGACACAGAGTGGCTGGATGGATTAAAAGACAAGACCCAACAATATGCTCCCTCCAGGAAACACATCTCAGCTCTAAAGACAAGCATAGGCTCAGAGTGAAGGGGTGAAAAATGATACTTCAAGCAAGTGGCAAGCAAAAGAAAGTGGATGTAGCCATACTTATATCAGAAAAAGCACACTTCAAGATAAAAAAGGTAATGAGAGAAAAAGATGGGCTTTATATAATGATAAAAGACATTCCACCAAGAAGACATAACGCTCATTAATAGAAATGCACCTAAGACAACAGCACCAAATTAATACACCTAAAAGGAGAAACTGACAGCAAAACTCAGCTCTCCACTTTTGTCAATGCATAGATCATCCAGACAGAAATTCAACAAGGTAACAGTGGGCTCAAATGAAACACTAGAACAGATGAACTTAGTAGATATATATATAGAACATTACACCCAAAAACAGCTGAATACACATTCTTCTCAAGTGCACATGGAACATTTTCAAAGACAGACCATAGGTTGGGAAGTAAGGCAAGCCTCAATAAATTTAAGAGCATTGAAATTATATCAAGCATCTTTTCCAACCACAATGCTATGAAACTGGAAATCAACTACAAGAAAAAAGCTGGGAAAGTCAGAAATATGCGGAGACTAAACAACATGCTACTGAACAACCATTGGATCAATGAAGAAGTCAAAGGAGAAATCAAAACATACCTGGAGACAAATGAAAATGAAAACACAGCATACCAACTCTTATGGGATGCAGCAAAAGCAGTACTAAGAGTGAAATTTATAGCAATACAGGTCTACGTCAACAAACAAGAAAAATCTCAAATAAGTAATCTTAAACTACACCTAAAAGAACTAGAAAAAGAAGAACAAATAAAACCCAAAGTCAGAAGAAGGAGGGAAATAATAAAGATCAGAGTAGAAATAAATGAAATAGAGACTTAAAAAACTATAGAAAGGATCAATGAAACTAATAGATGGTTCTTTGAAAAGATAAACAAAATTGACAAACCCTTAGTCAGACCCACTAAGAAAAAAGAGAGAAGACTCAAATAAATAAAATTAGAAATGAAAGAGGATAAATTACAACAGATACCACAGAAATGCAAAGGATTATAAGAGAATACTATGAAAAGCTATGTGCCAACAAATTGAATACTTTAGAAGAAATGGATAAATTCTTAGAATCATATAACCTCCTAAAACTGAATCAAGAAGAAATAGAGAATCTGAATAAACCAATCACAAGTAAAGAGATTGAAACAGTAATCAAAAACTAAAAACAAAAGTGCAGGACCAGATGCCTTCCCTGGTGAATTCTACCAAACATTCAAAGAAGATTTAATACCTACCCTTCCCAAACTATTCCAAAATATTGAAGAAGATGGGACACTTCCTAATTCATTCTATGAGGCCAACATTCCCAGATACCAAAACCAGATATGGAGAACACAAAAAAAGGAAAATTAAAGGCCAATATCACTGATGAACATGGATGCACAAATCCTCAACAAGATATTAGCAAACAGAATAAAACAATACATCAAAAGGATCATACACCATGATCGAATGGGATTTATTCCAGGGCACAAGGATGGTTGAATATTTGCAATCCATGTGATACACTACATTAACAAAATGAGAAATAAGAATCACATGATCATCTCAAAAGATGCAAAGAAAGCATTTGACAAGATCCAACATCAATTTATGATAAAAACTCTCAATAAAATGGGTATAGAAGGAAAGTACGTCAACATAATAAAGGCCATAGATGACAAACCCACAGCCAACATCATACACAATGGGGAAAAACTGAAAACCACTCCTCTGAGAACAGGAACAAGACAATGGTGCCCATTCTTGCCACTCTTATTCAACACAGTATTGGAAGCTTTGGCCAGAGCAATTAGGCAAGAAAAAGAAACAAAAGGGATCCAAATTGGAAAGGAAGAAGCAAAATTCTCACTGTTTGTGGATGACATGATTCTATATATATAAAACCCTAATGAATCCATCAGAAAACCATTAGAAACAATCAACAACTACAGCAAAGTTGCAGGGTACAAAATCAACATACAAAAATCAGTTGCCATTCTATACACTAATGATGTACTAGCAAAAAGAGAAGTCAAGAATACAATCCCATTTACAATTGCAACAAAAAAAAAATATCTAGGAGCACATTACACAAAGGACATGAAAGACCTATACACCAAAACCGTAAGACCTTATTGAAAGAAATTGAAGAAGACATAAAGAAATGGAAAGAGATTCCATGCTAGTAGATTAGAAGAATAAACATAGTTAAAATGTCCATATTATGTAAAGCAATCTACAGATTCAATGCAATCCCAATGAGAATCCCAATGACATTCTTCATGAAAATAGAACAAAGAATCCTAAAATTTATATGGAACAACAAAAGATCTCAAATATCCAAGCAATCCTGAGGAAAAGAACAACTTTGGAGATATCACAATCCCTGGCTTCAAAATATACTACAAAGCTATAGTAATCAAAACAGCATGGTACTGGCACAAAAAACAGACACACACATCAATGGAACAGAACTGAGAGCCCAGAAATAAACCCACACATCTATGGACAGCTAATTTTCAACAAGGGAGCCAAGAACACACAATGGAGAAATGAAAGTCTCTTCAATAAATCATGTTGGAAAAACAGGACACCACATGTAAAAGAGTGAAAGTAGATCATTATCTTACACCATGCACAAAAATCAACTCAAAGTGGATTAAAGACTTGAATGTAAGACCTGAAACCATAAAAATCCCAGAAGAAAATATAGGCAGTACACTCTTTGACATCAATCTTAGCAGCATCTTCTCAAATACCATGTCTACTCAGGCAAAGGAAACAAAAGAAAAAATAAACAAATGGGACTACATCAGACTAAAAAGCTTCTGCAAGGCAAAGGAAACCATGAACAAAATGAACAGACAACCCACCAACTGGGAGAAAATATTTGTAAATCATATATCTGACGAGGGGTTAATTTCCAAAATATATAAAGAATGCATACAACTCAACAACAAAAAAACAACCAGATCAAAAAATGGGAAGAGGATATGAACAGACATTTTTCCAAAGAAGATATACAGATGGCCTCAGGCACATGAAAAGATGTTCAACATCACTAATTATTAAGAAAATGCAAATCAAAACTACAATGAGATATCACCTTACACCCATCAGAATGGCTATAATTTACAAGGCAAGAAATGAAAAATGTTGGAGAGGCTGTAGAGAAAAGGGAACCTTCATACACTGCTGGTGGAACGCAAACTGACACAGCCACTGTGGAAAACAGTATGGAGATTTCTCAAGAAAAATTTTTTTTAAATACCATATGAACCAAATACTACAGTACTGGGTATTTATCCAAAGAACATGAAATCAACAATTCAAAGAGATTTATACATCCCTATGAATAATATCTGCAGCATTATTCAGAATAGCCAAGACATGGAAGCAACCCAAGTGTTACCGAACCTGAAGTGAGTTCGCTCACCCGTTGTGCAGCAAGCCAGTCTCTGACACCGGGTGTGGTGGAAGAAAGTAGGAATTTTATTTTTTGCACAGTGCTGAGCAAGGAGAGAGGGCTGCTAACGCTCAAATCCCAAACTCCCCGAAAAGCTAAAAGGAAGGGTTTTTATTTGGGGTTTTAGGTAGGGGAGGAGGAGCACATGGCCTTGCTGGTCGGAGCTTTCCCACCAGCCTGTCTTTGGCCTTGAGACACTTGCAGAGAGGAGGGAGCTCATGACCTTGCTGGTCAGCAGCTTTCCCACCAGCCCATATCTCTTTGCGGGAGGAGATAGTCCAGGTGCTTGTGCTTAATGGTGTCTGTCTCCATGGAGAATAGTGGATTCTGGAGCCAGGAAGCCAGAGAGCAAGCAGGGAATGGGTGTTTTGCTTCTAACCCCATATATGCTTGGTTTAATGTGGGGAAACTGATACCAGGGTCGGTATCACAAGTGCCCATCAACTGATAAATGGATAAAGAAGATGGGGTACATATATACAATGGAATACTAGTCAGCTATTAAAAAAAGACAAAATCACCCCATTTGCAACAACATGGATGGACCTTGAGGGTGTTATGCTAAGCGAAATAAGCCAGATAGAGAAAGACAAACACCGTATGATTTCACTCATGTGTGGAAGGTAAACAAATACATGGATAAAGAGAATAGATAGTGGCTACCAGAGCGAAGGGAGTTGGGGGGAGGGTGAAAGGGATAAAGGGGCACATATGTATGGTGACAGATAAAAACTAGACCATTGGTGGTGAACACAAAGCAGTCTATAACATATAATAATAATTATAATAATAATGTACACCTGAAACTTACACAATGTTATAAGCCAACATGACCTAAAAAAAATAATTTAAAGAAAACTCTTGAACAATGGGATTTGATGAGCTTCCTGGTTGGTGAACATACCCACATTTGGAGAGGATGGTGCATCCCAGTTCCATGGGGACAGAAGCTCCTGGCCCTCAGAACGCTTCTAGACCTCACTATGTACCTCTTCAACTAGCTGTTCATCTATGTCCTATGTAATATCCTTTATAATAAAGCGGTAAATGTAAGTAAATATTTCTCTGAATTCTGTGAACTGCTCTAGCAAATTAATCAAATCCAAGAAGGCATGTGGGAGCCTCTGATTTATAGCCAGTAGTTGATCAGAAGCACAGGCAACAACCTGGGCTTGCAATTCGCATCTGAAGTGGGGCCAGTCTTGTGGGACGATGCGCTTAACCTCTGGGATATGGCACTGTCTCCAGATAGATAGTGTCAAAATTGAGTCAAATTTGTAGGAACCCAGTGTCAGCTGGGAGTTGGAGATTTGTTTCGTGGTGTGGGAAAAAAATACACTAGAAGCAGGGAGAAGGTCCAAGGAGAGAATGCTGGGGAGTCAGAATTTACAAGGTAGGAAGAGGAGCTTAAAAAGGAGCCCGAGAGGAGCCTGTCCAGTAGCATGGCTATTGGGTTTGTGCACTCTGCTTCAGCAGCCCAGGGTTCTCCAGTTCAGATCCCAGGCGTGGACCCATACAGCGCTTATTAAGCCATGCTGTGGCAGGCATCCATACATAAAATGGAGGAAGATGGGCACGGATGTTAGTTCAAGGCCAATCTTCCTCAAAAATAAAAAAAGGAGCCTGAGAAAGAACACAAGCAGTAAGTGGAAAGTCAAGAGGGTAATACCAGAAAAGCCAAGAGAAGATAGAGTTTTAACACAAGGAGTTCCAATAAAAGATGGGGGAGTAAAGGTATGTTTACTTATTCCCTTCCCTACAACACCAAAATTAACAAAATTAACATTAGAAAAGAACACTGCAGCTGCAGTGAAATTAGAAAATGGCTACAGCCCCAATCTTTGAGGAATATCTGCCAAGTATAACAAAAATTTGAACCAAAACAAGGTAGGACACCTGGTAGGACATCAAGGGGAGATACATCAAGATATATGTCTCTAAAAGTATGTGAAAAGGCCCTGAGCAACTTAATCAAGAATCCTTTGCTAAGACAAAAAGGACTAGGAGCGTGAGTGTGTCATGGTAGAAGCAAGGAATCCTTCTCAGCAAAGTCCCAGCATGTAAGCGCCATCTTTCTTTTCCCCATTCCAGACGCTCACTGGGAAAAATTGCCTGGAGGTGAGGCAGAGGTAAGAGGGGGGGCCTGCTTTATAGCTGTTGATTAGAGGTGGTTGAACAGAGATGTTGAAAAGAAACAACAGGCCCAAAATGTAGGCGCTTGTGCTAAGCAAACCAAGACTTAATACGTAACCTAACCGCAGTCACAACCTCTCCTGGGATTGTAATACTAACTGGTCACTGCAGAATTTTCTGGTCAGCACCAATCAGGTAACCCTTTCCATCCCCCAAAGGAAGATGAGGTAATGTGCCACGTAGAACCCTTCCATCCCCCACAGGTAGATTACTTAAACCTGAAATAATCTTTTTTATTTATGACTTCCTTGTCTTTAAACACCTTTCCCTTTCTGGGATCCCTCATACACTGCTGGTGGGAATGCACACTGGTGTAGCCACTATGGAAAACAGTATCAAGATTCCTCAAAAAACTAAAAATAGAAACACCATACAACCCAGCTATCTCACTACTGGGTATTTATCCAAAGAACTTGAAATCAACAAGACAAAGAGACTTATGCACTCCTAGGTTAATTGCAGCATTATTCACAATAGCCAAGACATGGAAACAACCCAAGTGCCCATCAACTGATGCATGAATAAAGATGTGGTATATGTAAACAATGGAATACTACTCAGCCATAAAAAAGACAAAATTGTCCCATTCGCAACCACATGGATGGACCTTGAGGGTATTATGCTAAGCGAAATAAGCCAGGCAGAGAAAGACAATCACCATATGATTTCACTCATTTGTGAAAGATAAACAAATTTACAGACAAAGATAACAGTTTAGTGATTACCAGGGGGAAGGGGCGTGCGGGGTGGGCACAAGGGGTGAAGGGACACATTTACATGGTATCTGACAAGTAATAATGTACAACTGAAATTTAATGTTATAAACTATTATGACCACAATTTAAAAATTTAAAAACCTTTCCCTTTCTGTAGCCCTTTGGAGCTCCTCTCTACTTGCTGGATGGGATGCTCCCCAATTAATGAATTGTTCAATGAAGCCAATTATATCTTTAAAATTTACTTGGTTGAATTTTTGTTACTTAAGAGATTTGATGGCAGCAGTGAGATCCAAAGTGAACTTCCAATGGCATTCGGAGACAACAAGAAACACAGGCGTGATACCTGTGAACCCCTTTTTAAGTTCACTTTCTTGGTATTTCCAAGGTCTAGGGGTAAGTCCCTCTCAGTTCTGAGCTCCACTCTCTTTGCATCAAGCTTCTAATCTAATTGGCTTTCCAGTCATTTTCCCCATTTGTTTGGAAACCCCAGCCCTTGGTTTTGTCCCCAGATCCCCACAGTCCACGTTGGGAACTGCTGGTGGCAGCTGAAGTTCCCCACTTGTTTGGAATCAGCCCACAGTACCCGTTTGTTGCGGTCTGTTAGTCCAATCCTTTCCCCAGGCCCCGGTTCTGCATGGGGAATTGGTGGTGGTTACTGGCCGGAGTTGGACTAGATCCAACTTAAAAACTGGACTTGGTCCAAGATTCATTCTGATTTGAGCTGGACTGGGTCCAGTGCGAGGTCTTGGGTGAAAAAAAATTTAAGTAAAGAATGGGATCCTTAAAATACAAAGAGTTATGCATGCCACCTTCCGGCACACCTGCTTATTTTATGTCTAAGAACTATGGTCCCAGGAGCTATAAATAATTACAAGAATGGCAAAATCTTACTAAAGACAACCTAAAAGTTTTGTGTTCTGAGAGCTTGGTTTGGTAACCATCAAGTTGGGGGGCCCAAAACATGGCCAGACAGAAATGTGGCTTGCACCCATTTGCAGCTAATATGGCTGGACAGCAAGGTAGGTTGAAGCCCATTTGCCACTAAGAGCTCTAGCAAACCGCTGCCAGCCCTCAGGAAAATTACAATGGCCATTAGAAGGAATGTTCCAATTAGATAAGATCACTTAAGAAGTGCACTTAAAACTAACATTTCCCCCCCCCCCCCAAAAAAAGGTAAGAGTTCCCAAATTAAATAAACAGAATGGGATACCTATTTTAATTGGTATGCAGAAGCTCAAAAAGGCTTCAAAATTCCAAAATATCCTCATGGAAAGATTTGTTGTAAAAGGCTAATGAAAAATTAAAAACACAAGAGGTACCTAGAACAAAAGAGAATAGGACTGACATGATTCCTGCTGCTCCCCTCTATCCTCCTTTGAGCACTCATTCTAGTTATCCTCCATCTAAATTGCTTTTATGTGACTGTAAACCACTTTGCCAAGTTAATAGCCCGGCAGCCACTCCTATATCTACCTTCGAAGAAGGGCCACCATATGGGCCCCTCCCAGAGTTGATGAGACTCTGAGGGATGTCCTAGTAAACTGCTACATTATTCCCTTGAATAGCTAAGGGGAAACTAAAATTTAAATTAAGAAAAAACCTTGCCAAATTCCGGTAAATATTAGAGCTACGCTCTCTACTTTAAACCCCACCCAGAACCTGCAGATGGGATCTGGAAAAAAAAAAACCGACAGAAGCCAACTAAGGATGAGAATTCTTACAAAGGGTCAGCTCTGCCAGGTCTCTGTCTACAGCGCCCAGTTGAGAGAGGAAAATAAAATGTCATGTTGTCCCTTCTTTCCAAACCTAGACCCATCGGCTATTGATCTTTTCTGTCCCAGGGATAGCTATAGCCTCCCTGCTTGTCTTGGTTCACAGCCTAAGAACTTGGCTTGGCTTTCTGCCTGCCCGAGATATGTAGGTTGTCAGTTCTTTCTTTTGGCTATCTTTGGGAGTGACTAGATCTTGTGAAGACAATATCTTTTATACCCTCTTTGAGGTGTTCAATACTACCAAAAAATATTTATTGTTTGGCCTGGCTGAAAACTGAAAAGATAGTTAAAAGAAATTTTTAAGTAGGTCTGTAGTAAAAAAAAAAAAAAAAAAAAGAAAAAGAAAATTGGCCAGACTGGAAGCTGGTATTCAGAGCCTGATAGGAATTTTTTTTTAGGACTTCTCTCCTAAGCTAAATAAAACTAGGTATCCAGAGGGAAGGAATCAAATTAGGAATAATGTAGTTAGATGAGTAGATCAACCTGTGATGTCATTTAGGCAGCAAGTCCAATTCTTTGAGGAATTGAGAGCAACTGTCCCTATCTTACAAATCTTTGAAAAACTAGAAATACAGCTCTAGAGAACTGAAGGAAAAAAGAAAGGGAAAAAAGTTCTTTTAAAGATTACTTGTCAAGGACAAACACAAATCATGTGTCGTCTCCACAAAAATCAGTAGAAAAAGCTCCAGCCCTCTGAGCAGGTACCCTAATTTATTCATAACATCTACCAAAAAATAACTTAGATACAACTTCTCTTATAACTAGTGAGTTTTACATTGTTGTACCTGTCTCATGGCTAAAATTTTAAAATGAAGCTATAAGGCCTCTGTATCTGTCTACACGTTCATGTATGTCTAGGTATGTATGTTATAGCTGTGCGATATTTTCTGCCTCCAGGTGGTATTGCCAAAATAAATTTGCAAAAGATCTCTATTTGATGGCTTAAAAACAAACAAGTACTTATACGACTTGAAGAAATATAACAAAAACTAACCCAAAATGCTTTTCAAGTTCATGTGATCTAGGATTAAAACAGACATGTCTTTAGAGTTACCAACATTGAACATAATGCAAACATACAACTTTTATTCTGTCTGGGTTGATTAGTCCAATAAGTTCACGTTATCTCTGTTACAAAATTTGTCAGCAGGAAAAGTAACTAGATACGATGAAATTTTCATAAGTAATCTAAATCTAATCATAGAAAACAAGTAAATTAAATGGATGTAAATGAGATAAAGGTTTCTAGGTACACTCTTAAAATAGTTTCCCCCAAATCTTTTTGGTAACTTGAAACTTTAAAGTTTTGCTAAGTTAAATGATGGATAGTCATTGACTATCTAGATCATTCCCAAATAAGATAAAATACTGAAACATTTATGACTGAACATAGATTTATCCAATTTGGCTTCCTCTTACAGAGAACAAAAGATACTTGGGTCTATTAGTAAATATATCTGGTGCCATGCTGAAAAGTTTTCTTTTCATGAGCAAGCACATGTTTTTAGAAATTATAAAATGTATTTATAAATTTGTCAATCTATAGAATGCTAATGTAAAAAACAGCTTATAATTGCTTACTTTTTACTTTTCACTAGAAATTAAAGGTTTCTAAGGGTTAAAACATTTTAACACATATGATTAAAAGCTACTAGAAATGAAAGTGAAACATCTCTGTATGCAAGGAAAGTAGGATGTGCATTTCAGTAAAAGAAGATTTATGGAACAGGAATCTTTGCCTATTTTTTTTATCAAGGTCATAATAGTTTATAACCTTGTGAAATTTCAGTTGCATATTATTATTTGTCAGTCACCATATAAATGTGCCCCTTCACCCCTTGTGCCCCCCCAACCCCCTTCCCCTCTGGCAACCACCAAACTGTTCTCGGAAAAGGAATCTTTGAAAAGAATTTTATGTGTAGTCATGCAGTGCTAAGATTAGAACGACTTTAAGCAAATGATTTTTAAGACCAAAAGTAAGCTGGTGCAAAAATTAAAATTCGGCTTTCTCTGTTAAAAGGACAAAGTTTTCTAGGAATATTGGTGTGCTTTTGATAAGAGACTGTAAAAGATTTTCCTTTACTTTTTTAAGTAATCCACCTAGAAAACAAAGAATACGTGTCTTGTCAAAATAATTACCATGTTCATGTTGTTTTTATCAGGCCTTTGGTTACTTAAGAAAACTGAGTCTTCTCTATTAAAAAAGCTAAGTTTGAGTGATGTCAGCATCATGGCAGAGTGAGGTCTCTCAGAAATCTTTCCCCTCCAACATACAGTGAAAAAAAAATCCACACCCCAACAGAGGACTTGCAAACACAACACAAAAAACGTCGGAGAGACCCACGCAGCCATATGACAGGGGGCAGAGAGGCAGGAGCCCCCTCAGAGGAGGTGAATGGGGTAAGAGAAAACTTCTCTTCCTCCCCTAAAGACTGTGATTGGGACCGTGGGAGGCCTCCAAGAGGGAAGGAATGGGGGAGGGGACATTGGTTTGTGGGAACATCAAGGACTCCCAAGAGCCCATGCAGCCTAGAGAGAAGCCCTCTACTGGGGTGAAAGCTTTTGTGGGGGTTGACCTTATCAAGCCAATACCCCAGGAGAGCAGAGCAAGAAAGCCCCGAGAGCACGCAGGAGAAAGCACCCCTCCCCCCTACCTGCCCAATGCCAGCTCCAGCCCCTGGGATTTCAGCTGAAGGCAGGGGGCTCAGAATATGCAGCTCTTGACCCCCACCCAGTGGCGATAGGTGGTAACTACAACCAAATAATATCAGGATGCATAAGAATTGAGCCACTGCCTCTAGCAATATCAAGCACTGTATTAGATCTCCAGATCAGAGAGAAAATGACAAGTACCCAGAAATCAGTTCTGAGGATGCAGAAATACGTAGTCAAAATGACAAAGAATTCAAAACAGCTATCATCAAAAAACTCAAGGAGGTAAAAGAGAATGTAGAGAAATAATTCAACGAATTCAGGAGCTACTTCACAAAAGAGACTGAAACTATAAAGAAGAATCAATCAGAAATATTAGAGATGAAAGACACAATGGAAGAAATAACACAAAATATGGATTCCCTGAATGCTCGTGTGGACACCATAGAGGAGCATATCAGCATAATTGAAGATAGCCATGTTGAAATGTTCCTGATAGAGGAGGAGAGAGAACTAAGGCTAAAAAGAAATGAAGAAAGTCTCTGAGAAATATCCAACTCAATTAGGAAATGCAACAGAAGAATTATAGGTATTCAAGAAGGAGAAGAGAAGGAGAATGGAGCAGAAAGCTCGTTCAAAGAAATAATAGCAGAGAACTCCCCAAACCTAGGGAAGGAAATCCATGCGGAAGAGGCTGCCAGATCTCCTAAATATGGCAATGTAAAAAGACCTACTGCAAGGCATATAGTAGTGAAACTGGCAAAACTGAATGACAAAGAAAGAATACTAAGGGCAGCAAGGCAGAAGAAAGTAACCTACAAAGGAACCCCCGTCAGGCTTTCAGCAGATTTCTCTGCAGAAATCTTACAGGCTAGGAGAGACTGGAATGACATATTCAAATCATTGAAGGAAAAAGCTTTCAGCCAAGAATACTCTATCCAGCAAAAATATCCTTCAGATATGATGGAGAAATAAAAACTTTCCCAGACAAACATAAGCTAAGCCACGAGATCCCCTCTACAAGAAATCCTCAAGAAGGCCCTCATACTTGGGAAAAAAGTGGGGGATAAAGGGGTTACAAAGCACAGAGTAAGGAGATAAATAGGTAGACATAATCAGAGCAGGATAGCAAATACTCAAGTATAGCATTAAAGGCAAAAGGAAGGAAAACACCAAAAACAAAGATAATCTGTCATTTTAACCACAAACTCATAACACAAGATAGAATAAGATGAGAGAAAAACAACTTAGGAGGGGAAGAGGAAAGGGACTGAATTGGTTTAGTCTAAGGAAATTAGAAGTCATCAGAAAAAGGACTATCTTATCCATGAGATTTTGAATACAAACCTCAGGGTAACCACTAAACAAAAAAGCAGAACAGAGACACAAATAATAAATACGGAGAAAGCAAAGAAACACAACATAAAAAACTATACAACTGAATTGGTAGACCAAAATATACAGGACAAGAAACAAAGGAAATGCAGGAGAACTGGAAAACAAGTGATAGAATGGAAGCACTAAGCCCTCATATATCGATAATCACCCTAAACGTGAATGGAATGAGTTCTCCAACAAAAAGAAACAGAGTGGTGAGATGGATTAAAGAACAAGCCCCAACAATATGCTGCCTCCAGGAAACACATCTCAGCTCCAATGACAAACATAGGGTCACAGTGAAGGGATGGAAGAGGATACTCCAAGCTAATGGCAAACAAAAGAAAGCAGGTGTCACAATCCTTATATCAGACACATGAGACTTCAAGATAAGACAGGTAAAGAATGACAAAGTGGGGCAGTATATAATGATCAAAGGGACATTCCATCAAGAAGAAATAACACTCATAAATATCTGTGCACCATATCTATGGTGCCCACTATAAATACAGGAGCACCAAAGTACATAAAGCAACACCTAGAAGAAGACATTAATAATAACACAATAGTAGTAGGGGACCTCAACACTCCACTCACATCAATGGATACATCATCCAGACAGAAAATCAACAAGGAAACAGTAGAATTAAATGAAAAACTAGATCAGATGGACTTAATACACATATATAGATCACTTCATCCAAAAACAGCAGAATACACATTGTTCTCAAGTGTGCATGGAACATTCTCAAGAATAGACCATATGGTGGGAAACAAGGCAAGCCTCAATAAATTTAAGAAGAGTGAAATAATAACAAGCATCTTTTCTGATCATAATGCTATAAAGCTAGAAATTAATTACAAGAAAAAAGCTGAGAAAAGGACAAAGATGTGGAGACTAAACAACATGCTATTGAACGAGCAGTGGATCATTGAGGAAATTAAAGGAGAAATCAAAAAATATCTGGAGACAAATGAAAATGAAAACATACCATTCCAGCTCATATAGGATGCAGCAAAAGCCTTATTAAGAGGGAAATTTATCGTAATACAAGCACACCTTAACAAACAAGAAAAAAACAAATAAGTAATCTCAAAACTACACCTAATTGAATTACAAAAAGAATAAACAAAGCCCAAAGTCAGCAGAAGGAGATAAACAATAAAAATCAGAGCAGAAATTAATGCTATTGAAACAAAAAAGGCAGTAGAAAGGATCATTGAAACAAAAAGCTGGTTCTTTGAGAAGATAAATAAAACTGACAAACCCCTAGCCAGTCTTACAAAGAAAAAAAGAGAGAAAGCTCAGATGAATAAAATTAGAAATGCAAGAGGAGAAATAACAACACAGAATACAACCACAGAGATACAAGACTATAAGAGAATACTATGAAAAACTATATGCCAACAAAATGGACAATCTAGAGGAAATTGATAAATTCTTAGACTCTTACAACCTCACAAAGCTGAATGAAGAAGAAATAGAGAATCTGAATAGACCAATCACAAGTAAAGAGATTCAAACAGTAATCGAAAGCATCCCAAAGAATAAAAGCCCAGGGACTGGCCCCGTGACCAAGTGGTTAAGTTCGTGCGCTCCGCTGCAGGCGGCCCAGTGTTTCGTTGGTTCGAATCCTGGGCGCAGACATGGCACTGCTCATCAAACCATGCTGAGGCAGCGTCCCACATGCCACAACTAGAAGGACCCACAACGAAGAATATACAACTATGTACTGGGGGGCTTTGGGGAGAAAAAGGAAAAAAAATAAAATCTTTAAAAAAAAAAAAAAAGAATAAAAGCCCAGGACCAGATGGCTTCCCTGGGGAATGCTACCAAACTTTCAGAGAGAATTTAATACCTATCCTTCTCAAGCTATTCAAAAAAATTAGGGAAAATGGAATTCTTCCTAACACATTCTACAAGGCCAACATCACTCTGATACCAAAGCCTGACAAGGACAACACAAAAAAGGAAAACTACAGGCCAATATTGCTGATGAACATAGAGGCAAAAATCCTCAACAAAATATTGGCAACCCAAATACAGCAATACACCAAAAAGATTATACACCACGATCAAGTGGGATTTATTCCAGGGACAAAGGGATGGTTCAACATCCGCAAATTAATCGTGTGATACACCACATTAACAAATTGAGGAATAAAACCCAATAATCATCTCAATAGATGCAGGGAAAGCATTTGACAAGATCCAACAACATTTATGATAAAAAGCCTTAACAAAATGGGGATAGAAGGAAACAACCTCAACATAATAAAGACGATATATGACAAACCCACAGCCAACATCATACTCAATGGGGAAAAACTGAATGCCATCCCTCTGAGAACAGCAACAAGACAAGGATGCCCACTATCACCACTCTTATTCACCATAGTACTGGAGGTTTTGGCCAGAGCAATTAGGCAAGAGAAAAAAATAAAAGGAATCCAAATAGGGAGTGAAGAAGTGAAACTCTCACTGTTTGCACACGACATGATCTTATATATAGAAAACCCTAAAGTTTTTTTCCGGAAAACTATCAGAAATAACAACAACTACAGTAAAGTTGCAGGGTACAAAATCAACTTACAATAAGCAGTTGTATTTCTCTACTCTAATAACAAACTTACAGAAAGAGAACTCAAGAATACAATTCCATTTACAGTCACAAAAAGAAGAATAAAGTACCTAGGAATAAATTTAACTAAGGAGGTGAAGGACTTATACAATGAAAACTATAAGACATTATTGAAAGAAATAGATAATGACATAAAGAGATGGAAAGAGATTCCATGCACAAGGATTGGAAGAATAAACATAGTTAAAATGTCCTTACTACCCAAAGCAATCTACAAATTCAATGCAATCCCAATCAGAATCCCAATGACATTCTTCATGGAAATAGAGCAAATAATCCTAAAACTCATATGGGGCAACAAAAGACATCGAATTGCTAAAGCAACATTGAGAAAATAAGAACAAAGCTGGAGGCATCACAATCCCTGACTTCGAAATGTACTACAAAGCAATAGTGACCAAACAGCATGGTACTGGTACAAAAACAGACACACAGATCAATGGAACAGAACTGAAAGCCCAGAAATATACAGCACATATATGGACAGCTAGTCTTTGACAAAGGTGCCAAGAACATACAATGGAGAAAAGACAGTCTCTTCGATAAATGGTGTTGGGAAAACTGGACAGCCACACACAAAAGAATGAAAGTAGACCATTATGTCATGCCATACACAAAAATAAACTCAAAATGTATCAAAGACTTGAAGTCTTGAAACCATAAAACTTCTGGAAGATAACATAGGTAGTACACTCTTTGACATCAAACTTAAAAGGTTCGTTTTGAATACCATGTCTTCTCAGAGAAGGGAAAAAATAAACAAGTGGGACTTCATCAGACTAAAGAGCTTCTGCAAGGCAAAAGAAACTAGGATCAAAACAAAAAGACAACCCACCAATTGGGACAAAATTTTTGCAAATCATATATCCAGCAAGGGGTAAATCTCCATAATATATAAGGAACTCACACAACTGAACAACAAAAAACAAACAGCCCGATTAAAAAATGGGAAGAGGATATGAACAGACATTTTTCCAAAGAAGATATACAGATGGCCAATAAACACATGAAAAGATGTCCTATCACTAATCATCAAGGAAATGCAAATCAAAACGACACTAAGATACCACCTGATGCCTGTTAAAATGGCTATAATCACTAAGACTAAAAATAACAAATGTTGGAGAGGGTGTGGAGAGAAGGGAACCCTTACACACTGCTGGTGGGAATGCAAACTGGTGCAGCCACCATGGAAAACAGTATGAAGATTCCTCAAAAAACTAAAACTAGAAATATCATATGACCCCCTATCCCACTACTGGGTATCTACCCAAACAACTTGAAATCAACAATCCAAAGTAACATCTGCACCCCTATGTTCACTGCAGCACTATTCACAATAGCCAAGACATGGAAACAATCCAAGTGCCCATCCACTGATGACTAGATAAAGAAGATATGGTATATATACACAATGGAATACTACTCAGCCAGAAAAAAAGACAAATTCATCTCATTTGCAACAACATGGAAAGACCTGGAGGGAATTATGCTTAGCGAAATAAGCCAGACTGAGAAAGACAAACACCAGATGGTTTCACTCATATGTGGACTATAAACAAGCATATGGACAAAGAAAACAGTTCAGTGGTTACCAGGGGAAGGGGGTGGGGGTGGGCACAGAGGGTGGAAGGGAGCACCTATGTGGTGACAGACAAGAAATAATATACAACTGAAATTTCACAATGATGTAAACTATTATGAACTCAAATTAAAAAAAAAAAAAGCTAAGTTTGGGGGCCAGCCCAGGGGCATAATGGTTAAGTTCATGTGCTCCGCTTCAGCAGCCCAGGGTTCACAGGTTCAGATCCTAGGCACAGACCTACACACCGCTCATCAAACCATGCTGTGGTGGCATCCTACATACAAAATAGAGGAAGACTGGCACAGATGTTAGCTCAAGGACAATCTTCCTCAAGCAAAAAGAGGAAGATTGGCAACAGATGTTAGCTCAGGGCCAATCTCCCTCACTGAAAGAAAAAAAAAACCCCACTAAATTTTCCTTACAACTAAAACTTTCTGTATTTGCCTGAGAAGTCTTTAATTGTCATCATGGTTAAATGGATAACTAAGTATTGTTTCACAGTGACCTATGATCCTATTTGGGCAAATGTTTTAAAATCTTTTGATATTCTTAACCAACTTCCTAGGAATCAAATTCTAAATGAAGAATTTTTTACCTCAAACTGACTTCAAGAGTTTCCAGAGGGCCCCTGGAACATCTCAAAAGATTTGTTCTCTCTCCTTATAAAAAGAAATGTTAAACTAATTAGGCTAATTTGATATGTTAAATTACATGGAAAGTATTGTCAAATAAGAAGTCATACTAATCTTCCTTTATGTTGTGTTTTTATAGGTACATGTTATAAGTGTTCCAGAAACTATATGATAGTCCTAAAATTCTATGTCCTGGTATAGTATTATCAGTCATAATTCTAGTTATTATCTTGAAGTGTTGTGTGTCACAGAAATAGCCAAATTTCGTTGTCAATTGAATTATAATGAACTCTTATAATGAGCGCTCATCAGATCCTTAACCATGGCCATTTAGGTGTTCCGTCATTTACAGTTATTGTTTTATTCAGATGCTTTTGCAAAAGTGTTCCTCCCAAAGTGTTTCATCTTCAAGGAGATTCATGGAAAGGGCTTTGAAAAATACAGGTTTCTGATAACTTTAAGATCATAAAACTAAACTGGGTAAGAACTGCTGGAACTAGTGGAAAAACTGGATTCAAGCAGAAAGAATTAACAATACGGGACTGAATGAACTGAGGAGGAGCATCAAAATTTTTACGACTCCTTGTTTGAAACATTGCTGGTTATCTAATATTTCGCTTTCCCAGATTTAAGGAAGCTTTTTTTCCTTTATGCTGTCTATAACTTAGAGCAATTTGGTAAAATATGCCTTTGTAAACAAAGATGAAACATTGACTTTTTCTCCATACCCCATCCCTCCAAAATTTAGAAACTCTGAGTATTCTTTTCACGGCAACATAGTTAGTTATTTACACAAGTTTAATTCAAATCTGTTATGCAATTAGAAATATTGACTATATTATAAAGACTTTGACTGGAATATCATATTTGAGAGAGATATGCATAGACTCAGATATGACCAGATAGCTTTAAGGAACTGTTGAATTTTGACTTGGCTTCCTGGCCTCAAGAGTTTTTTTAAGAAGTTCAATCTGAGGTTCCTTCTAAAAAGTTCCAGCAAAGCAGTCTTAAAAAGAGCTTACATCACCAATCACTAATCTTGATGCACTTATGTAAATAATCAGGCCAAGTCTAATGCAAACAAATTAGTTTTATTGTAATTATCTTTGGGAAAAAAGTGGGGGTAACTGGAGAGAGAAAAAGTTATGTTTGCACCTTTGTAGATATTAGATTCTATTCCCGTTAATTTCCTCTGAGGTTTTGTTACATACCCATAAACTAGACTGGATTCTGAATTCTTCTAGTTTCCTCAAATATCTGGCTATGACTCTCCAAACTAAAGTTTCCAATTTTCTCCCACCCTTCTGATTTGGAATTGGTAAGAACAAAGACTGCCCTTGAATCTCCTTGGAGGGGACTATACCAGGTCCTCCTCACTACCCAGATGGCAGCCAAACTTTACCCACTCAAGCTTTGGATATACATCTCACAACTTAAGAAGGCTACACCTGACATCTGGTCCTATACAAACTCTGGAGACCTCCAAATCAAATAGACTAGGAAGAGAAGTAGCTGACATCAAGGTAGGTTGCTTCCTCCCAAGACATTGGATCAATACTTCATACTGTAACTGAACATGAAACTCTTTTTTCCCCCTCATTCTTTCTTTTACTCTGGCATTGGCCTGGAAAAATAACACCATCATTCGTATCTCCCAGGCCATTGCTAAGGGGTGTAACCTTTGCCTTTCAGACTGCTGGATTTGTCAACAAAAACTGCCATCTGTTGGATATATGACTTGCAAATATTTTTTCCCAATTAGTGGGGTTTTTTTGTTTCAATCCTCTTTTCCCTTGCCTTGAAGAAGCTCTTTAGTCTGATGAAGACCTATTTGTTTATTCTTTCTATTGTTTCCCTTGTCTGAGAAGACATGGTGTCTGAAAAGATCCTTTGAATACTGATGTCAAAGAGTGTACTGCCTATATTTTCTTCTAGAAGCCTTATGCTTTCAGGTCTTATCTTTAGGTCTTTCATCGATTTTGAGTTTATTTTTGTGAATGGTGAAAAAGAATGGTCTATTTTCATTCTTTTACATGTGGCTTTCCAGTTTTCCCAGCACCATTTGTTGAAAAGACTTTCTCAAACACTGCTGGTGGGAATGCAAACTGGTGCAGCCACTATGGAAAAAAGTATGGAAATTTATCAAAAAATTAAAAATACAAATACCATATGACCCAGCCATCCCACTACTGGGTATCTATCCAAAGAACTTGAAGTCAGCAATTCCAAAAGTCCCGTGCACCCCTATGTTCATTGCAGCATTATTTACAATAGCCAAGATGTGTAAGCAACCTAAGTGCCCATCAACTGATGATTGGGTAAAGAAGATATGGTATATAGATACAATGGAATACTATTCAGCCATTAAAAAGAACAAAATTGTCCCATTCACAACAACGTGGATGGACCTTGAGGGAATTATGTTAACTGAAATAAGCCAGATAGAGAAAGACAATCTCTGTATGACTCCACTCATAGATGGAAATTAAACATGTAGACAAAGAGAACAGATTAGTGGCTACCAGGGGAAAGGGGGTTTGGGGGTGGGCACAAAGGGTGAAGTGGTGCACCTACAACACGGCTGACAAACAATAATGTACAACTGAAATTTCACAAGATTGTAAACTATCATAAACTCAATAAAAATTAACTTTAAAAAAAAAACAACTCCCATCTATCCATTAACAGTAACTCCTTAACAGGAATGGTTTTGTTCCCCAACAGAATGTATCTATGTCTGTGGTGATTATCATTCTCCTTGAGCTGATAAATGCCTAGATGGCTGGCGCATAACCGGGAACGACTCTTAGGTCATCTAGCTGTGCTGCTAACTGTTCACAAACAGACGGAGATATCTCACTGGTCAACTCCCCTGAATTTCTTGATAATAGAATAGCCCTTGAATTTCTTTTGGCTGAGCAAGGAGGTGTCTGTGCTGTGTCCAACACCACCTTCTGTGCCTAGATTAACGCTTCTGGGGAAGCTGAAACTCAGTTACGTAAGATTACCAAGCAAGCTACTTGGCTTTAAAAAAAGGACTCCTTCAGCGGAGTCTTTCTTTGACTTATTTGATTTTGATTGGTTTGGGTCTTGGGGACCATGGCTCTGAAGCGCACTCAAAACACTAGGAATTATCCTGCTTATTATAATAATAAAAATCTCCCTGGTGCATTGTATTCTCTCAAAAGCTTTAAATGTGTGTTCACAGCCACTAACCACCAAGCAAATGACTGGATGTCAGAAAAGGAACTAAGAGAATGGCCAACTTAAAGACGGTGAACCTGAAGCCAGGACCTGTGAATATCACAGGGTTTAAGCAAAAATGTCATAACCTATGGATATCACACAAAGGACAGACAAAGCTGCAAGAACTACAGAGCGTTAGCTGAGAGTGGTGCTAATGCCTTAAAATTTGATCCCATCTTGCAGTAAATCAGAAAAAATGATCAAAAGGGAGAAATTATTAGGGCTGGCCCTGTGGCCTAGTGGTTGAGTTCGGCACACTCTGCTTCGGCAGCCTGGGTTCACCGATCTGTTCTGTGGCTGCCAGTCAGCCTCTTTCCCCAGCCACCCATCACTGCACAATGGATTTATGAACAAAGTGGCCATAGTGGCAGGGATGGAGATTATGCATGGGCTCAGCAACATGAACTTCCACTCACCAAAGCCAATCTGGCTATGGCCACTGCTGAGTGCCCAATCTGCCAACAGCGGAGACCAATACCTAATCTCCAACATGGCACCATTCCCAGGGGTGACCACCATGGTGGCAAGTTGATTACATTGGATCATATCCATCACGGAAAGGTCAGTATTTTGTCCTCACTGCAATTAGACACCTACTCTGGATATGGATTTGCCTTCCCTCTATGCAATGCTTCTGCCAAATCTCCCATCCAGGGACTTACAGAATGCCTTATCCATCATCATGGATGGATAGCATTACTTCTTATCAAGGAACTCACTTCACAGCAAAAGAAGTGCAGCAAGGGGCCTCCATTCATGGAATTCACAGGTTTTACCATGTTCCCCATCATCCTGATGCAACTGGCTTAACAGAATGATGGAATTGCCTTTTGAAGACTCAGTTACAGCACCAGCTAGGTGGCATTACCTTGCAGGGCTGAAGCAAGGTTCTCCACAAGGCTGTATTTGCTCTGAATCAGTGTCTAATATACAATGCTGTTTATTCCAAAGCCAAAATTCATAGGACCAGGAATCAAAGGCTGGAAAGAGGAGTGGCACCACTCACTACTAACCCTAGTAACCCCCTAGCAAAATTTTTGCTTCCTGTCCCTGTGTCCTTATGCTCTGTTGGCCTAGACATTTAGTTCCAGAGGAAGGGAGGCTTCTACCAGAAGTCATTCCAACAATGATTCCATGCATCAGGACGTTAAGACTGCCACCCAGCCACTTTGGACTCCTCATGCCTCTAAATCAACAGGCAAAGAAGGGAGTTACTGTGATGGCTGGGGTCATTGATCCTGATTCCTGAGGGGAATTCGGACTGCTACTCCACAATGGACATAAGGAAGTGTATGTCTGGAATCCAGGAGATCCCTTAGGGCTTCTCTTACTATTACCCTGCCCTGTGATTAAGGTCAATGGAAATCTATAACAATCCAATCCAGGCAGGACAACTAATGGCCCAGACCCTTCAGGGATGAAGGTTTGAGTCACCCCACCAGGTAAAGAACCACAACCAACTGAGGCGCCTGCTGAAGGCAAAGGCAATTCAAAATGGGTAGTAGAAGAAGGTAATCATAAATACCAGCTATGACTATGTGACCAGCTACAGAAATGAGCACTGTAATTATCATGAGTATTTCTCCTTATTTTGTTATAAATATATATATATGTTTTCTTCTCTCTCATTCTCTTACCATGTAACATAATATATATTGACTTTATATCATAATATTTAAGTGTTTTTAATTTTACATCATAGTATTTAAGTTATGAGATATCAAGAAGAAGTAAACATCACTCAAGGACTTTATCTCTTCTGGGAAAGGGGTCAGTGCATTTTCAGTTGTACACAAAATGGTTGTATCACGTTGAGCAGAATTATGACTTTGTTATTGTCTTTATTTGGAGAACAAGTAAGGTTTAAGGAGATGCATATAGGTGTCAAGTTGACAGGGGTAGACTTGTGATGGTTAATTTTATGTGTCAACTTGGCTGGGCCATGAGGCACCCAGTATTTGGTTAAACTTTATTCTGGGTGTGACTGGAAGAGCTTCCCAGATGAGATTAACATTTGAATATGTACACTGAGTAAAGCAGATAACCCTCCCGAATGTGAGTGGGCCTCATCCAATCCTTTGAAGGTCCAAACAGAACAAAAGGCTGAGTAAGGGAGAATTTGCTCCTTCTTCTTGTCTTTGAGTTGGAACATTGGTCTCCTCCTGCCTTTGGACTCAGACTCAGACTCAGAACGAACCTTACATCATTGGCTCTCCTGGCTCTCAGGCCTTCAGAATCGGGCTGGAACTAAACCATTGGCTCTCCTGGCTCTCCAGTTTGCTGATGGCAGATCTTGGGACTTTTTAGCCTCCATATTCATGGGAGCCAGTTCCTTATCTCACATATATATATACTGTTCTTTTTTTTTTTTCTTTTTGAGAAAGATTAGCCCTGAGCTAACATCTGCCACCAATCCTCCTCTTTTTGCTGAGGAAGGCTGGCCCTGAGCTAACATCTGACAAATAAAAATGGCAAGTAACAGGATATATTGGAATATATGAGGAAGCCATTTGGTATAAACCTAATTCGGCCTGACCTTGTCTTTCCAAAAGGGCCTGACGGAGGCTGGAGGCCGTTGAGTATGCATTGTATATCTGCTTTAGAGATTCCCTATGGCAAGAGCAAAAAGCCCTTGAGATAAAGGTGCAACTTCCCTCCCCCTCCCAACATTGGCGGCTCCTTGGGGATTAAGTATCTTTCCTTGGGCTGGAAACTGATTGCTGCGCTCACCTGTGACTGCCCAGCTTGAGACAATAGACTTGCCTCCTGCTACGCCCACCAAGATAGCAGACCCACTACCTGCTGTGTCCATCAAGCGCTGTGCCGACAGGGCAATCTTGTGACTATTGTGGGAGGGACATTTCAGTCATGTGTGAAACACCCTCTTTGAGGGTATATAACCGCCCTGTGTACCCCCACTTCTTTGGAGTGCTCTGTTCCTTTGTGGAAAGACTCTCCCAGGTTATAATCCTAAGATTTAAGCTCAGAATAAACTCACCCAAATTTTTATTTATAGATTGGTTATGGATTATTTTCGTCAACACATCCATGCCCATCTTCCTCTACTTTATATGTGGGACGCCTGCCACAGCATGGCTTGCCAAGCAGTGCCAAGTCCGCACCCGGGATCTGAACCAGCGAACCCCAGGCTGCTGAAGCAGAACGTGTGAACTTAACCACTGCGCCACTGGGCCGGCCCTATATATACAATGCTGTTTCTCTGCAGAACTCAGACTAATACAGAAGCTTAAGTATGTTTCTTAAAGATATAAAACTATTAGAATAGTTGATTATCTGAAAGTATTTTTTTAAATCAGATCATTTAGAAAAAATTTTTAAAACAAAGAGGGAGACTTCTAATAAAGATGTCAGATTAATTTGCCTCTTGTGCCTAAGATCCCACTAAAATAATAGTGAAGGATGGGATGGGGAAGGTATAAATCTATAGGGACAAAGTGAATGGAAGAAGAGATGCCAGCAGATGAAACATTTAAACCCATTCTTGGAAAATGGCAAGAAGATGGAGAAGTAGTGATGATACAGGAGAAGGGAGGAGGATGACGAGGGGCCAAATGAGAGGACTGGCCTGAAAGCCTAGCCTCAAAAGGTTGGACCCTCAAGTCCCCTCCCCACCAAGCACAGCCAGGTAAATACCCAACCCCATCAGCACGAGGCAGATAATTGATGCTATATTCTCTGAGAAAATGGATGGAAGAAAATCTGGACCCAAGGGCATTAGGCATTGTAAGGAACAAGGGAGAGACATGGAGCTAAAAACAGGCATATACTTTCCTAGCAGGAGCGTGGCAGATTCTCTCTCCGAAGAAACTGAATAATCCTACAGAACACATCTCAACAACAAAGAAAACTAACAACCCAATTAAAAAATGGGCAAAAGATCTGAACAGACATTGCTCCAAAGAAGATATACAGATGGCCAAAAGGCACGTGAAAAGATGTTCAACATTATTAGGGAAATGCAAATTAAAACTACAACAGAGATGTCACCTCACTCCTGTCAGGATGGCTATAATTAGCAAGATAGTGTGGTTACTTGTTAACAACAAGTGAAACAATAAGTGTTGGAGAGGAGGGAACCCTCATACAGTGCTGGTAGGAATGCAAACTGGTGCAGCCTCTGTGGAAAACAGTATGGAGATTCCTCAAAAAATTAAGAATAGATTTAACATATGATCCAGCTATTCCACCACTTGGTATTTTTCCAAAGAACATGAAAACATGAACGCACAAAGATACATGCACCCCTATGTTCACCGCAGCATTATTCACAATAGCCTAAAGAAACCTAGGTGCCCATCAAGGGACAAATGGATAAAGGAGATGGGGCATATATGTACAATGTAATACTACTCAGCCATAAGAAATGATGAAATCTGGCCATTTGCAACAACATGGATGGACCTTGAGGGTATTATACTAAGTGAAATAAGTCAGAGGAAGAAAGTCAAATACTGTATGATCTCATTCATAAGTAGAAGATAAAAACAATGACAAACAAACATGTAGAAACAGAGATTGGATTGGTAGTTACCAGAGGGGAAGGGGGGAGGGAGGAGGGTGAAAGGGGTGATTGGGCACATGTGCGTGGTAATGGATTGTAATTAGTCTTTGGGTGGTGAACATGATGTAATCTACACAGAAATTGAAATATATAATGATGTACACCTGAAATTTTAAAAAAAGAGTCCATTGGAGAAACTGAAAATAAATACATAAATAAAGTCAATTTTATAAAAAAAGAAACAAACAAAAACAAAAAAAACCTAAAGACCAAACCCTCCACATACTAACATTTGGAAGCTTCTCAACCAAAAGGCGAATTCCCAATCACTTTCAGTGAAATTCACCAGTCAGCAAGCCCTATGCACAGCCCAGATGCCCAATTAACTTTGTAATGCCTTGTGTGTAGTATATGAAAGGAGAGTCACCATCAGAAAACAGACAAAAAGAAAGCAGAAATCCAGAGGAAAAAGGAAAAAGGCAAGAAACAAAAGAAAAATAATAAATATAAATAAATAAAAGAAACCTTCCTCCAAAATCCCCAATTAATGTTCTCAGAAGGCTAATACAGCAGGTTGCATCCATAAAACAAGAACGCTGTAGAAAAAAAGAAGCTACCCCAGCATAAAGAAAGAGTTCTTGGAAATTAAAAACATGAGACAGAGAAGGCAGATAAATACAACTATTAAGGCATAGTTGGTGGTCTTTGTGTGACTAGTATTCTTAAATGGTGAAAATGAATACAAATTCTAGTGGGATTAAAGACTGGCAGGTCAGGCAAGTTAAAGCAGTAACCTTAAATCTTGGTGTTTAACACCACACAGGTTTATATCTTGCTTGAACTAAGTCTGACGCAGGTTGGGCGGCCTCCTCCATCTCATAGCTATGCCATCCAGGATGCAGGGCCTCTGTAAGGTGACTATATAGCAAGGGAAGAGACAAATTTGGGAGTCACCCTGGCTACCACCTTGGCCAGGAAATAGACACACTTCATTTCTGCCTATAGTCCATCAGCCATAACTAGTCACGTGATCCCATCCTGACTGCAAGAGAGTTAAGAAATTGTAGGCACATGCAGGGGTATTGAATGAGCACTGACCATCTCTGCCATCGTGAGAAAACAAGATTGTTTTTCCAGACGTATAGAAGGGACGGAAAGGAAAAAGAGGGCAGTAACTTGAGAGAAAGGGAAGGTGTTCTAGGCTGGGAAGCCCTGCCAATGACAATAGATAATAGAGGTTAAGGAGCCAGAGGAAAGGAAGGTAGTAGAGATGCTGAGATTGCTGAAGGGAAGGCAAGGGAAAAGCAGCAATAAGAGAAGACTGATTTCACTAACACTTCCACTTCATTGTATAATTCTCTCTTCATGTCTCTCTTCCCACAAGACAGAGCTTCTTGAAGGCACAGGCTGTCTCTTATTCATCTTTGTATTGAGGGTCTCTTGGCGCTTTCACCGCCACAACCTGGGTCTGTTGCCCAATCAGGAAAGCACACCACCTGTCTGTCCCTTGTCATATTGTGGTAGCTGCATTTTGCCGTGATGCTGAAAGCTCTGCCACTGGGATTTCAAATACCAGCAGGGTCACCCATGGTGGACAGGTTTCAGCGGAGCTTTCAGACTAGACAGACTAGGAAGAAGGATCTGACCACCCACTTCTGAAAAAACTGGCAATGAAAACTGTATGAACAGCAGCAGAGCATTGTCTGAAACAGCACCAGAAGGTGAGAGGATGGCACACAAAGCCCAGGCAGGGTTCCGCTCTGCTGCACACAGGGTCGCCAGGAGTCAGATCGACTCAACAGTACTAACAACAAATTGAGAGGCCAGCACAGAACCTGACTTAACAAGCCCTCAGTGAACGTATTTAATTATAAAGTAAGGGGCCATATAATCTTAACCTTCTCTTCCCCCACTCACCAGCTAGTCTAACTGGAGAAACAGGTGCTACCTTGGAACAGAAGGAGGAATGACGAGAATGTGGCCTACCGAATACCTGAGGAGAAAGGCAAACAGCCACCTGTTGTGTCAACACAGACACAGCCTCAGTCCCACGCCCATCCTTTTGGAACACCAGAGGTGCAAGAAGGGGCGAACATGTTTTCTAAGTGTATAACACAAAAAGAAACTGACTTTCCATATTTTTAAACAGGGTCTAACTGACTGGATGCTTTGACAAATACATTTTACTTATTCAGTAAATCAGAGATTGTTAAAGGTCCTAAACAACATCTAGCCAAACACTTCAATTAAGCAAAATCTAGTAGGTGTGTATACCTTACAAACCTTAATTCCCCTCCTGGTTACAAACCCTGGAGGGCTGTTTTCTTAACTGAGGATCATGAACTACTAGTAAGTAGCGATAGCAAGTTAGTGGATCCTAATCAGCAATTTTTTTTTTAAGGTTTTATTTTTCCTTTTTCTCCCAAAGCCCCCCGGTGCACAGTTGTGTATTTTTAGTTGTGGGTCCCTCTAGTTGTGGCATGTGGGATGCCGCCTCAGCATGGCTTGATGAGCGGTGCCATGTCAGCGCCCAGGATCTAAACCAGCAAAACTCTGGGCCGCCGAAGTGGAGCACACAAACTTAACCACTCAGCCACAGGGCCGGCCCCAGGATCAGCAATTTTTTTAACAAATTAAAATAGAATAGAAATTATCAGAGAACACACACATAGTATGGCAGTGTATCGTGTGTGTGAGTAAAATATGTATTTGTTGTCTACTGTGCGAATATGTGTGTATACTGGATAGCAATGTGTTTCTCACAGTAGATCCTAGTTAATTTTTTAGTTTGGAGTCACGGTCCTAGAGAAACTCTCACTGTTGCTTAGAGGAGAAACGTTACAGCAATGTTTGCAATAAAATACATTCATAGATAGGAAACAATCCAAGCATTCCTCAACACGACCATGAAAAATTAATTGTCTTCTCAGACAAGGAAAACAAAAAGAAAAAATAAGCAAGTGGGACTTCATTAGACTAAAGAGCTTCTGCAAGGCAAAAGAAACTAGGATCAAAACAAAAAGACAACCCACCAATTGGGACAAAATTTTTGCAAATCATATATCCAGCAAGGGGTAAATCTCCATAATATATAAGGAACTCACACAACTGAACAACAAAAAACAAACAGCCCGATTAAAAAATGGGAAGAGGATATGAACAGACATTTTTCCAAAGAAGATATACAGATGGCCAATAAACACATGAAAAGATGTCCTATCACTAATCATCAAGGAAATGCAAATCAAAACGACACTAAGATACCACCTGATGCCTGTTAAAATGGCTATAACCACTAAGACTAAAAATAACAAACGTTGGAGAGGGTGTGGAGAGAAGGGAACCCTCACACACTGCTGGTGGGAATGCAAACTGGTGCAGCCACTGTGGAAAACAGTATGGAGATTCCTCAAAAAACTAAAAATACAACTACCAGATGACCCAGCTATCCCACTACTGGGTATCTACCCAAACAACTTGAAATCGACAATCCAAAGTAACATACGTACCCCTATGTTCATTGCAGCACTCTTCACAACAGCCAAGACATGGGAACAATCCAAGCGCCCATCCACTGATGAGTGGATAAAGATGTGGTTTATATACACAATGGAATACTACTCAGCCATAAAAAAGAAAATCATCCCATTTGCAACAACGTGGATGGACCTGGAGGGAATTATGCTAAACGAAATAAGCCAGACTGAGAAAGACAAACACCATATGATTTCACTCATATGTGGAATATAAACAAACATATGGACAAAGAAAACAGTTCCCAGGGGAAGAAGGGTCGGGGTGGGCACAGGGGGTGAAGAGGAGCACAGACAAGAAATAATATACAACTGAAATTTCACAATGATGTAAACTATTATGAATTCAATAAAAAAAACTGTTTTAATTAATTGTGGTGGAATCATACATCACAGCTAAGATGAACGAATTAGAGCTACATGTAACAATATGAATACCTCATTAAAGATGTTAAGCAAGTTGCAAAATGATATATTCATTGTAATATTATTAATATAAAGTTTAAAATCATGCAAAACCTACTATATATTGTTTCTGGATATATACAGTATGCAAAGTATAAAAATGGGCATGAACTTGACAAATACCAAAGTCAGCAAAGTGGTGACCTCTGAGAAGGGAAAGAGGGAAATGCCACAGGGAAGGGATATACCAGGCTCTTCAACTGAATGTGATATTTGTTTCTTAACCTGGGGGAAGTTATATTATTCTCTACTTTTCTGAATATTTAGGAATATTTCATATTTTTAAAAGTTTTGCCCAAAAAAAGGAGGAGAGAGGTGAAACAACAGACTTAGGTTCAAATTCTGTCTCTGCCACATGCTGGGAGGAAAGGAACTTAGCCAGTTCCTTAATTTTTCCAAGCCTCTGTGTCTCTAACAGGACATCATAATAATGCCCTGTTTCACAACCAAATTAAGTGAAATAATATGGATATAAGCGCTTTATAAAGTTTAAAGTGCTATAGAAGTGTAAGTCGCAATTGTACAAGAATGCTCCGCAAACTCCAGTTATCACAAGAAACTCTTAGTTTTCCTTTGTTACATACTCTCAGAGAACCTCGTTCCTTTCCATCAGCGCACTTACATTCGCTTCTACGACTGTGCACCATGCCCGCACCAGAGTTTAGGGCTCAGAGCCAAGCACAGTCCCTGGCACATGGTAATGCTCAACACATTTTAATCTGAACAGCGCTTACCTGTAGGAAGTAAAAATGGGAAGCAGAGTGGGAAGAAAGGAGTTTTGTTTTCTGCTTTATGTTTCTATATTGTTTGACTTTTTATCATGAACTTGTGTTAAATAGTGTTAAATAGTGACAAACTAGTTTAATTTTTAATGAATAAGGATTAAATCGGCATGTCTTAATTTCATCGCCTCTCGGGGGAAGGTAACGTTTTAATATAGGAAGTTACATGAAAAGGGGGTGCATGAAATAAAAGGAGCAGGCAAGTAGTGTTCTGGGCGGCAGGCTCTCTGAAGACCCTTTGGGTGGAAGGCAGCGTGTCTAACGGTGTAAGAACTGCCCGTAGGTACCGTTAGGAGGCGCTCGCGAGGCTGCAGCAGGAATTCCCGCCCTCTCTGTTACATGCCCCAGTAACCCCGGCACGCCGGCGACCGCGAGTAACCTCGGCTGGGCGCCCCCCCCCTCCCCCCCGCCCGCCCCGACTCTCGCCTGCTCCGATCTCAGCCAATGGGAAGACAGCGCCCGAACGGGCTGGACAACTCGCCCTCACCGACTCCTCCCCCAAGCAGTTAGAACCGGGTTGTACAATCACCTCGCCGCCGGCTGTAGACTTTTCTAATCGCGTCTCCAGTTCCCGATTCCAAGCCCCGCCCCACAGCCTGCCCTGCGCTCCTTCTGGGCCTGGGTCACCTCTGCCTTACAAATGTTCAGACCCGCCCTCTGCTTACCTTGCTGCGCCAGGCCCCGCCCCCTGGCAGACCGACCAATAAGCGGGCGAGCCTGGAGCCACTGGGCGGGCCCGCAGCCAATGCGCACGCCGTGGGCGGGCTCCCGGCCGGAATTGGGGGTGAAGCTACAGCGTTGTGCCCACATTCGGGGTGCGCGGAGCTGGGGGTCCCTGGGGGGAGCCGGGAGCTAAGATGGCGTCCGCAGCTGAGGGGGACGTGGGGACGGTGGCGGAGCTGGCGACGGTGCTGCGGTGGGGTTTCCAGGAGCTGAGCCTTAACAAGTTGGCAGCGTCCCTGGGCGCGACAGAACAGGCGCTACGGCTCATCATCTCCATCTTCCTAGGTAAGGACCCTCCTGCCTCCTTCCGCCCCCTCGCGGAGTCCCCGAGGAATGGGGACGTGACCTCCCCCGCTTCCCGGAGCCACCCAGGCGGGCTTTGTGGGGTGTGGATGTGAATCCTCCAACATAGCAACCAGCTATCGAGAGGAGGACAAGTCTTGTCTCAAGTCTGGGGGTGCCGTGCCCTCTGAACCTCTCATCACCTTTCTCTTCCGCGTCTGCTGTACCCTTCTGGCCTCATTTGGCGCCACCACCTCTCACCATGCCGTGATCTACCACGTGTCCTCACGACCTGCCCTTATTTGTCTCTCTCTTGAGTTCTACTCTGTGTCCATGTGTACTGCTGTCTGTTATTAATGTCAACCCTCACACACGCGCGCTTCTTATCAGTAGGCATAGGCCCCTAACTTAGGTATTTTAGCCGTGCGGGCCGCCTCAGCCCCATATTCCATACTTACGTATCCCGAGTTTCTATTTTGTGCATTGCCAGCTTATATTACACTTTCGTCTCTTTTCTGTCCTGTTTCTAATATTTTCTTCTTATACCATATTGCTTTTTTTCCCCTTAACCACCTGCCTGTCATTTACCCTGGATTGCCCTGGAACAGCACCATAATGTAGGACTTGGGACACAGGACTGACAACCCTCTTAAAAACTATCCCTGCCACCCCAAGCGTTTATTTAACCACATGGTTCAAAGGAGGTGGTATATCTGAATTTATGTGACAACAAGCTGTATTATAACTGGTTTATAGGCTTTTTACTGCATCCTTCCTGCACAATTTTTTAATACATGGAAGCTTCATGATACAATGAGCAAAAAGGCGTGGACTTGAAAGCTGGACAGATCAGACCCAGTCCTGCTGCTGCTTACAAACTGGGACCCTAGGCAAACCACTTAACCTCTCTGGACCTCAATTTTCTTGATCTGTGAAATGAGGACAGTAATGCCTACCTAATAAGATTGCTGTAAAGTCTTGTACGAATTCAGAGGTCAAAATCTGATAATGTAAATATTTGAGTAGTTGGAAGTTTTTATGAAGGTTATGGGACTTTAGCTAGGAGAGTAAGGGGTGGAGAAGAATTAAGCAGACGGGGCTAGGACAGAGCAGAGGATTAGAGATCTAAATCTTAGGAAGTTTGAGATAAAGTTGGGCAGATGTGGAATGTTTTAAATGCCAGAAAGAAGTTTGGAATTTATCCAATAGTCAGTAGAGACACTGGCATATGATATCACCTAAGGGTGTTAACTCGATCTAAATAATGTGGGAGGCATTTATTCATATTTAAACAACCTTGGCTAATATCATTATTTGCCTATTACGTATCAAACCAAGATGATCTTCCTTTCTCCCAAATGAAGGTCACCTTTTCCCTCCCTTGTAGAATTGTACAAGTTTTAGAGGTGGAAGCGACCTTAGGTTGTGTGACTTGCTCTCTGTCACCCAAACCTAACCCGTATTTGTCAACACCTCAAACTAGGTCTCTTTGCACCACACTAGCTTTCAACGTCCTATTCCTTCAACCTGTTTTCTGACGCAGTTATTTGTTGGGGTTGTAATTGGCAATTAAGAGTGTTTACATTCATTAGTTAGGAAGCTCACTGTTGATTTCTCAACTATAAATTGAGAATGAAACACAAGTAGCAACAAATTATAAGGGGCAAACTGTTCAATGGAGCTATAGCTGGAATTAGACCTGGAATTTGTCCTTTTTGTGCTGACATAATCAAATGCTGCCGGGGTCTCCTAGTGGGCTACTCCTGTGTACTGTTGTGGGGCATCCAACTGATTAGGATGTTGTTTTCTCCATATATTACCCCTCTCCTCTCATCCTCTCATTTCCACCAATCATCAAAGTAGTAAACACTTGGTGTAATGCATCTCCCCCACTTCTGAGCCCCCTTGCCCATTCTACCATTTCCCATATCCCTCCTTCCTGTTTCACATGTGCCAGTGCCTTCAGTGACTCATAGTATTTCTCATTTTTAGATCAATTTGGTGCTTCATGTTACCTCGTATCAGGCATAGCTCTTCCACGTGGATATATAGGATTGTGTTTTCTATGTATAGGTTAAATGCAAACGTAAATTGATAAGCTTGACATGTGCATGGAAGAAAGAGTGATTTCTGGTTGTAGATATGTTTCCCTTACCAAAGGTATTACCACTTCTGTGTATTGTGACCTAGAAACCAGTAGCCTTTCAGCAATGGAGTTCCTGGTTCTCTTGGGGAACTGGGATGTTGGAGGAAATCCTTGCTAAAGATACCAAGAAGGCCTGTAGTCCAGAATGATTTGTGACTCACTTTCTACTAATTCGAGATTGATTTCGGTTAAAAGCGCCTAAATACAGATACCCTGAGGGAAGAGTTAGGTATATCAGACATCCACATTTTAAAGTGCGAATAACTTCTAATTAGATAGTCTCATTACTGTTTTCTTAACATCTTACTTTCTCTACTTGAGTTCTGTGTGGTGGTCTTGGGGCGGGCTGCAGAGCACTAAAACAGTCGCTTTCAAACATTTTTGACTGAGACCCATGGTAGGGAATATGTTTTACATCATGACCCAGTGCACATACAGGTGTATATATGCGTTCAAACAAAAGTTTCAGGAAACGTTACTTATCCTTACTATAGGCAGTGTGTTTAGCTATTTTCTATTTTATTTTGTAGTGTTGTTTATAACCCACTAAATTAATTTCGTGACCCATTAATGGGTTACAACAAGTAGTTTGAAAAATCTGCGTTAGAGGCCATAATTTCTAATATTCACTGCTTCGAGGAAAGGGTAAGCTTCTGAGGACTGCTGCATTGGAGTATTTGGAACAGCCAGAAGACTCTGTTAAAGGCTTGTGTGTATGTCTGTCTTGTGTATCACTGCAAGGAGTTTGGTGGAAGATGGATTTTGCTATGAGCCCTGGTGCTGGCAAATGCTACTGGAAAACATCTCCCTGTCAACCACTTGGGTCTCGTCACTCAGTGTAATTAACAACATGAATTTTTCCAAATTAATTCAATAAAATGTACCAGCTGTGGGTGAAGCACTATGCTTGACCCTGCACGGGCAAGAGCAATGGGGCAGTGTGAGTAACAGAGCCGTGTACTCAAAGAGATTATGGTCTGTTAGTGGGTAGGGAATAGGCATGAGATAAGTACCCTAATAACCACAATAAAAGGCAGAAATGTAAGTGCCATAGAGAATTACAAAGCTTTATGAGATTTAAATTTTAGAACTTTAATGAATTTTGAAAGTTGAGTGAGGTTTCAACTGAGATGTTAAGACAAAAAGAATAGCACGACCAAAGGCCCTGAGGTAGGAATGCGTGGTAACACATTCAAGGAACAGTAAGTAGTCCAGTTTGACTAAAACAGAACTTAATAGAGAAGTGGTGGGAGGGAAGACCGAAAAGGTGAGTTCTGAAGCCTTGAAAGCCAAGGTAAAGAGTTTGTACTTGATTAAGTTGGTGATGGGGAGCCATTGGAGATATTTGGATGCAGACTAATGTGACTGGAAGTGCATTAGGAAGATGCTACAGCGTTGTGTGATTGAAGTAGACATAGACAAGAGGCAGGGAAACTCATGAGAAGGAACAATGATCCAAACAATTATAATGACTTGGAGACAAGGTGGTTGCACTGAGGGGGAAAGTAGGGATCTCATGGCGGGTATTTTAGGAATGTAGAATCTTTTGAAAGGTAGATTCTGTAAACGCTTTCCTCTATACAGCTGCTCATGCCAGAAACCTAAGAGTCAGCCTTGTCATCTCTCTTTCGCTCTCTCGCCACATCCTAGTCACCAAGTCCTATCAATACTGCCTCCACGTTGTGTCTCAAATACATCCACTTTTCATCCCCACAGCTGCTGACCATCCGTCACCAGAAGCGCCCAAGGAGCCTCTTGCCTGGTCTCTAATTCTGCCCTCACTCCCTCCAGTCCCTTCTCCAGAGCAGCCAGACTGGTTGGGTCCTGTGCCTCTGCTGCTCAGAACCCTTCAGGGCTTCCATCCGTGGCCCCAAAGCCCCTGCCTGCTGCCCCAGCCTTATCTCAAGCAACCTCACAACCCTTCAGCCGCAGGGCCTTCTTCCAGTTCCTCAGAAAAGACACTAAGCCCTTTCCTACCTCGGAGCCTTTGTCCCTGCTGATGTCACTGCCTAGAATGTTCTTCACTCAATACTCACCCGGCAGACTCCTGTTCCTCTTTCAGGTCTCAGTTCAGATTGTCCTCGGTTCAGATTCCTCTGAGAGTTCTTTCCTGACTCTCTTCTTAAATTATGTCCTCTGTCGTACTTTCTCATGCTGACTGAAATTTCCTTCCAAGTGGATGTTCCAATTTGAATTAGGTATTTGTAACTGAGGGCAGAAACCGTGAGTTTTGTTCACCGCAGTATACCCAGAGTTTAACACAGTACCTGGCTTTTGGAAAAGGCTCAATATGTATTTGTTGAATAAGTGACTGTATGAATGAATGACTTGGCAACTGATTAAATGGAAGGTAAGTTGTTTTATAAAAAAGGCCCAGTCCTTCTGCCTGGGTAGCTGGAAAGATGATGATAGCTCTCACAAATGCAGAGGTCAAGAGGAGGGTCAGATGCTGTTCTGTGCCCCAGGGAATGGTCTGGTTTGGGGTTTGCTTTAGGTTCCCAGGGCACTTTCAGGTGTCTTGAAAGTTGTGAAGCCTAGTCAGGAGCTCAGGAAAGAAGTTAGGCTAAAGACACAGTTTTAGCAGTCAATGTTGGTATCGTAATTGAATCAGGGAGGGAATGAAATGCCACAGAAAAGATTATACAGAGAGAAAAGAATCTAGTTCACGTCGATTATGTTAGCGTTGCCACCCCTTGTTGAGAATAATAGCTGGCGTTTGTTGAGGATTTGCGACATACTAGACATTGTCCTAAATGCTGAACAGGCAATCCCTCACCTGAACCTGCCAGTAACCCATAAAATAATTATAGGACTGTATCACTCTTGTGCAGATAGGAAACTGGATTCTACAAACATTTAGTAACTTGCGTACGGTCACACTTGTTCCTACCCAACTCTAGAGTTTTTGCTCTTTACCACACTGGGGTTGGGAGGAGCTTGTGGGGGTGGAAAAGATAATTGTCCTGTGTCCTTTTCTCTCTTCATTCTGCGTGGTTAAACCAGGATGTAATCAGCATATGAGATTCCTCTCAGCGTCCAAAGCTGGAGCTGGCCAAGTGGAGCAGATGGCCACCCTGCTTAGTATGAGTGTTCTCCAGTCTTGGCTGCGACTGTGGCTTGGCCGTTAGATTGATCAAAAATTGCTCTTGAGGGTAAGGACTCATTCCTGAGAGGTTCAGAATTAGCATCATAAGGTTAGAAACCTTTAAAATCAAAGGAGACCCTACAGTTTAGTTCCCTTTGGACCAAAGTCAGGTCTCGCCCTTCAGAACTAAATCCATTATTCACTGCAAAAAGTTTTCTTCAATAGCATTGAAATTACAATATAAAGAGACCAAACCTAAGCTAGGTGGAAATTAAACAGCATTAACTAAACAAGTGGGACTTCTGACCATAATACAAAGCAGGGTTCAAAAATTCTACTCCTATAAAATAAGGGAGTTATCCTAAATGACTTTGAAGGCCTCTTCCAATTCTTTTTTTTTTTTTTTTAAAGATTTTACTTTTTTCCTTTTTCTCCCCAAAGCCCCCCGGTACATAGTTGTATATTCTTCATTGTGGGCCCTTCTAGTTGTGGCATGTGGGACGCTGCCTCACCGTGGCTTGATGAGCAGTGCTATGTCCGCGCCCAGGATTCGAACCAACAAGACACTGGGCCGCCTGCAGCGGAGCGCACGAACTTAACCACTCGGCCACGGGGCCAGCTCTGGCCTTTTCCAGTTCTAAAAGTCTAGGTATATTCTACATTTTTAGACTTTATCTTTAATTAATAGCCACAAATTTCATCATTATCTAAAGCTTCCTGTTTGGGTATTTCTTTTAAATATATTTTTTCAACTGCTTTTTATCTACATTCTAATATCTTACATTGCACAAAACTTCATGTTTTGAATGCCGGTATAACTTTAATGTCAAATAGAATCATTTCTTTGCAGAGGCATGTGTAAATTAGGGCCTGTGAGATTATAAGTACAAGCTAACTTAACAAAAATAATTACACATCCACTGACATTAAATCTGTCTGGGCAGCCGTGGGAACCCACTAGAGGTGTCCAGCCCAGCAGCCTTTTAAAAATGGGGTTGGGTCTTCAAAAAGGGAATGGCATTTCAGCTGGACTTTAAAGGGTGTGGAAGGTCCTAGTCAGGTAGAGATGAACCGGGAGGTTTTCAGCTGCAAAGAATTATGAGCATAGATGTGGAGATCAGGAAAAGTGAGAAAAATCTGAGGAACAGCAGGTAGTTTGGTTTGGCTCGAACAACAGAGGATCCATGAAGGCACAGCTGAGAAAAACCTGACAGTCCTTTCAGGTGGTGGGGGTGGGACGTGCATCGTCTGTAGAGACCTGCAGGCCCAGCTGGAAATTCTGGATTAAACATGTACTAGCTGTGTCACCATAGACTAATTACTAAACGTCAGCCATCCGTTTCTTCATGTTCGCAAAGGCCAGTTTTACTAGCAAAGTGAGGTTGAGGGTTAAGCAGTTTATCTGATAAATAATTCTTCTATGATAAATGATATAATAGGATATTGTGATATGATAGATAATTTTATCTGATAAAAATATTTAATTCATAATAAGCAGCATTATTTTGAAAGAGAATGGCAGAATTCACATGAATTTTTAAAAATAATATAATCAAAGAAATTTCTTATTTCTAGAGAACTGCTTAGGCATAGCCTTTGTGCAGATGCGTTCATTCTCCTCTGCTGGAAAAGTTTGAGAAGCTGTGCTCGTTGGGATGCTGTGTGGAGTAAATGAGATAAATTGTGCAAACACTTGACCGCGCCTGACCCACAGTAGTTGTAAATAATTGTTCTCTCCCTTCCCTCAATAAATATTCATCGCCTTCCTTTCCAAGGAGACTCGAAGTGTGGTCTTGGGACCTGCAGGGTCAGCATCTACTAGGAACTTGTTAGAAATGCAGATTCGCAGGTCTGCACCAGTCCTACTGAATGAGAAATTCTGAGGGTGGCACCCAGCAATGTTTTAACAAGCCCCCCAGGCTATACTGATGACCCTGAGGTTTGAGGGTCGCTGGTGTAGTATATTTCTTCGCATGCCTGTTCTGTAATACTTGGTGTCCTGATAGCACCTTAAACTTTCTGAAATGTCAGTGTATCCTTTGATCTTTGGAATAAACAAATGCTCTCCATTTCTTTATGGTTTCGTTTTCCTCATTTGCTAACATCTCTTGTTATTCTTCAAATACTATTCTTATTACTGAATTATGTTACTAATATCATTATCATAATGATATTATTACACCATTGTCACCTTTATTATCATAACTGTCATCATTACCTACACCATCTGTCGCACACTTTTGATGAGAAGGTTAAATATGGAGGCATCGGTTTCATAAGGTTGTTGGGCTAATAGTTCCATCTTTCCTTTTCTGTCTTACATCAGCCACCTGGAGCAATATGGAGTCCTCCTAATTGATCTCCTCGCATTTCTTAATATAATTAATAGATTGTGACTTGTAGCTTTAACAAAAATTAGGCACCCTAGTTGCAGCTGCCAGGAGAAGCTGTTCTAAACACACTGTCCTTCTCAAGCATACAGGTTTTTGCGGGGGGTGCTGGGAGGGTAGTTGGGGTGCACGTATGTGTTTTGACTTTTCCCAGCAGTTGCTGAAGTCAAGGGCCAGGAGATTAGGGCCCGCTGGAGTTCTCTTGGTGAAGCAACAGTAGCTTCCTAGAGACCTTCAAAGCCTGTCTGTAATTTGCGTAGCCTGAAAGATGTTGTATGCATCTTTATTTCTTCCTATTTTCAAAACAAGAAGGGGGGGGTGGGCAAGTAAGACACTAAAAATAAGGAAAAGTAATTTCCGGATAAGAATTTCCTTTTGGCTTAAAATGTACTGGTTTTTAAACCTTAAGTTCCTCCCTATTCAAGCAGTGGCTTTGAAGATAAGTGAGATTGATGAAACTCTGGACACCTTGAATGAAGGATTCTGAAAACCAAATGTCCCAGAATTGTTGGTTAGAGGCTTCTGATAGAAATGTCACTGCATTGTAACTGCAGGGACAGTTTGTCAGAAAGTGGGTAGATCAGGCCAAAAATGATCAGATCTAGGTTATGTTTTTGACTCACATGATGTCTTCAAGTAGACTATTTAAATGCCCCACTGTTACCATTGGCTGTTTAAATTAAAAATAAAAAGCTTTTGTCAAAGATGCTTTTTAGTACCAAGTATTCATGTTGCTATGGCGTTTTCGTAAGAAAAGCATACATGGTCATATGCGCTACAAAAATTGTAAATGGTGAGATAGTAATTTTGCAGTGAATTAAGAACTCACTATTAAAAAAAATAGAGGATTCATGTGCATGTATTGTATGCAAATCTGAGGAAGAGATGAGATCTCAGGTGGTCAAAGTTCTGATCCTTTTATATTTGTATATGCTATAATGAAAAGTGGAATCCATGTAGACTTGGTAAGTGGCCTGTAACTCTTGAGGTTTCTAATTTCTGCTGTGATAGCAAGTCTAAACTCAGATAGACTTGGACACCACTCTGGATTACTGTCCATAAATATAAAACTTCTGTTTGCAAGCCAGCAAGCGGAGATCAACTGGAACAATGCCCTTTCAGGCTCCTATGGCATATACCTCAGACAAAAGTGGAAAAGATTGGTTACGGTTGGAGTACACATATACTGGGGCCCTGACTAAAACTATTGAACCAAAGGCTACTAGAAATCCTCATTCTTTGGCTAAACAATAATCTGACTCCACTTTTCAATTCTTCTTTGGCTCTTCCAAAAGAATAAGAAGCAAAAGCAAAATATGAAATCTCCTAGATAGTGTTCATTTATATTATTCACGCTAACAGCCTAGCAGAGTAATTATGAGGACCCAGGTCATCATTTCACCAGAAGTTCCAAATATCTTCAAGTCTTACCATCTTGTTTGACATTTTGAAAATATGTATATTTTTTATTATATTTCAAAATATGTAATTTATTAATATTTTTAAAAATTCTCCCCAAATCTTCAAGTAATATTGAGATGCTGTTATAAAAAGAAGTAGATAGTTTCTAGCTTTGATAGTGAGGGATAAATTGGACTTCATCGAAATTAAAAACTTTTGTGCATCAAAGGACACTTTCAAGAAAGTAAAAAGATAAACCACAGATTGAGAAAATATTTGTAAATCATATATCTGATAAAAGTCTAGTAGCTGGAATATATCAAGAAGTCTTATAACTCAACAATAAAAAGAGAAATAACCCAATTAAAAAATGGTCAAAGGATATGAATAGACAGTTGTCTAAAGAAGACATACTAATGGCCAATAAGCGCGTGGAAAGGTGCTCAACATCATTAGTCATTAGGGAAATGCAAACCAAAACCATGTGACATACCTCTTCACATCCACTAGGAGAGCTATAATCTGAAAAAAACAATAGAGAAAACAAGTGTTGGTGGGAATGTGGAGAAACCGGAACCCTCCTGCATTGCTAGCGGGGATGTAAAATGGTGCGGATGTAAAATGGTGCGGCCACTGTGGAAGACAATTTGGCTAAACAGTTACCGTATGACCCAGCGATTCCACTCCCAGTTATCTACCCAAAAGAATTGAAAGAATATGTTCACACAAAAATTTGCACCCAGATGTTCATAGCATTATTATAATAGCCAAAAACTACAAACAACCCAGTTGTCTGCCAACTGATGAATGAATTAAGCAAGATGTTATATACACACAATGGAATATTTTGTTGTTGTTAGTGCCGTTGAGTAGATTCCGACTCCCAGTGCCCTGCGGACAGCAGAGCGGAACCCTGCCTGGTCTCTGTGCACCATCCTCTCACCTTCTGGCGCTCCATCAGACAGTGCTCCGCTGCTGTTCACAGGATTTTCATGGCCACTTGTTTCGGAAGTGGGTGGTCAGGTCCTTCTTCCTAGTCTGTCTAGTCTGAAAACTCCGCTGAAACCTGTCCACCATGGGTGACTCTCCTGGTATTTAAAATACTGGTGGCATAGCTTTCAGCATCACTGCAACATGCAGCTGCCCCAAATGACAGCCAGCAGACAGTGGTGTGGTTCCCTGACTGCGACACAAAGCTTCGTAACCACTAAACTACCAGGGCTGGCTCATGAAGTATTATTCAACTGTAAAAAAGAATGAAGCACTGATACCTGCTGCAACGTGGATGAACTTTGGAGATAGGATGCCAAGTGGAAGAAGCCAGACACAAAGGCCACATACTGTGTGATTCCATTGCTATGAAATGCCCAGAATATGCAAATCCATAAAGACAGAAAGTAGGTTGGTGATTGTCAGGGCAGGAGAGGAGGATTGAATTGGGAGTGACTGCTAAGAGGTATGGGGTTTCTTGTTGGGGCATTAGATAGTGGGGATGGTTGCACAACATTATGAATATACAAAATTCAATGAATTGTGCACTTAAAAAAAGAATAAAGAGGGGCCAGCCCAATGGCATAGTGGTTAAGTTTGTGCGCTCCGCTTCAGTGGCCCAGGGTTTGCCGGTTTGGATCCCTGGTGCAGACCTGCACACCACTCATCAAACCATGCTGTGGTGGCATCCCACATACAAAATAGAGAAAGGTTGGCAACAGATGTTAGCTCAGGGCCAATCTTCCTCACCAAAAAAAAAGAAGAAAGAGAGATTATATGTGATCACAGACCTAGAGAGAGAGAAAATCCAACATACAATTACACCTATTCAGATTCATAAGGACAGTTAGGGGGCGTGATGCTGTTATCTTTTCTCCTGTTAGAATCTTAGCTGGGTAAGAAAGAGTTTATTGTTTCATTTGCTGAAATACCCGTGGAGAAAAAGAAATCTCACCTATATCGTTTATATTTACCAAGATTAGATTTGGCAGTTCTCAACACGAGAGAGATTATCATGACAAGTGTTTGGGAGGGTTGGAGAAAGAGCAGCTAATTAGCCACTCACAGTGTGACAGGCCAACCCTAGGCCAGATCAAGTCACAAAAGGAGCAAAAACCTGTTTCTCCACTGAAAACCAGCTGCATAAGTAAAACGGGAGAAAACCGAGATTACCACACACTAATTAGATATTTTTAAAAGAGAATCATAAAGTGTGCAATCCAAAAAGCATTAAGAAATAGGCGATAAAACATGTCAGGTCTGTAAATCAGAAAGAAGAGGAGGAAGCAGTAACAGAAAGGGCATGAAAGAAAGCAGCAGAGGCCGGGCAGACAAGTCAGAGGCCAGGGGAGTGGAGTGGGGATGGACCAGATTCCAAACGACAGACATTCTTTTCCTTCTTCTCCCCAAAGCCCCCCAGTACATGGTTGTGTATGCTATTGCAGGTCCTTCTAGTTGTGGCATGCGGAATGGCACCTCAGCATGGCTTGATGAGCACTGCCGTGTCTGCGCCCAGGATTCGAACCAGTGAAACCCTGGGCCGCCGAAGCGGAGCGTGTGAACTTAACTGCTCGGCCACGGGGCTGGCCCCGAAACGAGATTCTTGTCTCCTGAGTCCAGGGATATTCTGATTGATAAGATCATCTGCCTGGAAGTTGCCACCATGTGGTTTACTAACTTATAGAGAATTAAAATATAATAAAATGCACTGAATACAGGCAATAAGGGTGTCATTTTATCTTTTCTGGTAAAGGCATTTCAGTGTCTTAAAGCACCTCAAAGTCCGTCCAAACATCTGTTGTCCCTGTTCCACTAAAATGAAGAAATGCCAGTCAATAGCCTCTTTTAGCTTTAACATTCTTTCAATCTATAAATTTTTGTAAAATAGTTTTTAGGAAAAAAATTAAAGTAACGAAATAACTATGTGACCATTTGAACAAACTATACCAGTATCAAAAAATACTATAATCCTGATGTTCAAACATAAGGATAATGTTCTTGACATCCCTTTTGCCATCTGATCTGACTTGAAATACTCCTGAGGGCTTGCCACTGATGGGTGACTAACTTTTTCCTGGGCCAAGAGGCTCGTGAGAACCTGAGTGTCTAGTTCCTGTGGCGTGACAAAAAGAGGGTTGGTGACATCAGAGTCAGTCTTTGGTTGTATCAAACTTTTCGGCTTTTGCAGTTTTCCCAGCCAGCCGGCATGTGTGTGTATCAGTCACTCGCACTAAGCTTGGGAAGGCCTTGCTTCCTATGAGCACTGGTGAAACGGAGCAATGAAAGAGTTACTATGGTAGGACTTTGGGGCAGTTCAGGTTTAGGTTGTTTGGTTGGGTTAAGTGACTAAAAGACTAGTATTTCTTAACCTTTGTAACAGCCCTCCTTTCTCTTTCTTTCTCACAAGTAAGACCCACGCACTGGTTTACCTTTAAAATGTCCGCTCTATTCTTTTATTCCCAGGACGTTTTGATCACTTGTCCCGGTTTCCCTGAATCCTATACCACAGTTGTCAAAATATTTAAGAGATCCAGCTGGAGGTAACTCTCAGAAATCAACTGCTGTATTCTTATTGCCGGATGAGGGTAAGGACATGAGTCCCCAAGAATTAGATTAGCAAAGAAAGTACAAGAGAGCACCTCTATTTAGCATTAAAATACGTTTTTAAATGTCTTCAGGTAGGGAGATGAGCAGACATAAACACGGTTGTGCACGTGTCTGTGAAAAGGTGCTGAGACAGGTTGTTATTGAGAAACTGAGGCATGATACAGCTGTAGCTTTAAAAGCACACAGCTGCTTGTTGTGCTTCACTCACCGATCACTGCCAGGGCCACTGCATGTGGCCAAAGCAGCAGAGTGAAAATCAGGTGATAGAGGTTCTAATTTGAGCTGAGCTCTACTAACCTTGGGAGTTCGGGTTATCCCCTTGGGCATTAGTTTCTTATCTATCTAATGAAAAGTTTAGAGTCAGGCATTTCTAAGGTTTCTTCAGTTCTAAGAATGTGAATATCCTAGGAGTAACCACTGAGCATATGACTCAGTGGAGCTATTCAGGATTTTTGGTGTGTGGAAGGTATTTTGGCCCCTTGCCCTTACTATCCGCAAAGCTTAATCTGGTGAACAGAAACAAAAGACCAGTTCTGAACAAATTCCAAAGGTGGGCTTCATCCCCACCTAAATGTCCTTAACCTGCGAGTGCCCTTCCAGCTGATGGTGATTGGTAACCCGGTTCTAAGCATGAAGTGCCTCAGCAGCTACCTCTCGCTCAGACAGACGGCGTCAAGCAGGGCTTAGCTCTCTCTCCTTTCTATTTTCTTTCTTTCCTCTGTATAGTTCTTTAGCACAAGGAATTTCCACTTTGGTGAAAGAATAGAAAAAAAAACTGATGGCAGATCTTCAAAGTAAAAATGATAAAATTATCATTTGAAAATATTTGCTAAAAATAAGCTACAAATAAGCCGGTGTTCAAAAGCAGTGCTATTTTATATTCTATTCTGTGATGCTTGGGAAAATTTAACTGAAATTTGATCAAAAGAGCAGGTAGCTATTTGATAGATCTTGAATGTGTCCTTCCAATATTGCCCAAAGCAAAATACCCATTACCTATGGTAACATTCCATAATCCAGAAAAGTTATAATATCCAGATGAGATAAGGATGAAATGGGTTTTTCCAACATCTCTTTAAACTAGAAATCCCAGAGTTGCCGTGATCCTGTCAGTACAATCCCTAAGAGCAGTGACACACACAGGCTTTTTTTGAGGTTCTCTGTCCCCCATCCCTTTATCTCCAACTATAAGCTTGAATTTTGAGTTTGAGATGAGTTTCAGTCACTTTGCTCTAAGGAGCCCGTTGGCCATCTAAACCAGATCGTCTCGCAAAAGGTGAAGGTGAGGTTTAGGAAGGCGGCCTGGGCTATGGGTCTGCTACCACGTTGCTGAAGGGTAAGAAAGAAATGCGTAGACAAGAAATAGAGACGCTGGGTTAGACCATGGTTCTAGGAGATTGACTGCAAAAGGAATAAGTAAAATTGAGCAGGAGCTAAAAGCAGCAGCCAAAGGCTGGGGTGGGTGGGGAGTGCTGGAGGGTACCGCTGAGAGCCTGGGTGCCTTCGGAGGTGGAGGGGATAATGTGCCGAGTGGCTGAGTGGTGGATGCAGAGGTGAGAGCCATCAGTTAGAATCGGCTTCATCACTTCCTAGCTAATGAGCACAGGCAGGTCAGAGAACTGCTTGGATTTGTTTGCTTATTTGTAAAATGAAGCAATAACCTTTATTATTTACCTTGCCCAGTTGTTAGGAGGATTTAGTGGGATAATATATGTAAAGTGCTTCATTCAATGCATGACACGTGTGAGTGCTCAGTACCGTTCAGTTGCCGGTATTGATGATAATAGTAATGGTTGTTGTTAATGAGAAGAAAAGAATAAGGGAACCAGCAAGAAAGATCATCGAGGAAGTTCCCGAGGAAGACTGGTGTGGGTGGAACTCAGAGGACTGGGACCAAAGGGCAGGAGGAGCTGTTTAAAGAGAAGGGAGGGGGGCTGGCCCCGTGGCCGAGTGGTTAAGTTCGCGCGCTCCGCTGCAGGCGGCCCAGTGTTTCGTTGGTTCGAATCCTGGGCGCGGACATGGCACTGCTCATCAAACCACGCTGAGGCAGCGTCCCACGTGCCACAACTAGAAGGACCCACAACGAAGAATATACAACTATGTACTGGGGGGCTTGGGGAGAAAAAGGAAAAATAAAAAAAAAAAATCTTTAAAAAAAAAAAAGAGAAGGGAGGGACGTCTTCCTCTCAATCTGGAGAAGAGGACAGAAACATGGATTTCAAGCAGCACTTCTTAAGTTTCCTCATGGACAGCTCCCTAAAGGCCGTGGTGGAAGACTGAACAAGTCTGCACTCTCACGGGCTTGGGGGATTTGGCATAAAACGGCTGTTGAAAGATAGAAATGTCGTCGAAGTCTCGTGTTGTGTCTTTAAAGTACAGGTCAACTTTGCATTCCATTTTGTATAATTTATTTTTTATAAGTTACTTACCAGTTAACTTACTTGAAAATTTTTCCTGCAGAACTTCTAGGAAAGCAGATGTGCCACGTCTCTCTTGCAGCTTCCATCAGTTGCCCCAGTTTGAGCCGAAACCCTGATTTACCTCCTTGTTTTTCTGTTTTATCTCAGTTTCGTTTGCTTGCACTCCCTTAAACACAGGCCTTTTCCAAGACTCAGCACTTGGCCTGCCCTCCGTTTGTGGCCTGTCCTTGTGAGAGTTTATCTTTCTCCCTGGCTTCAGCTGTCAGCAGCAGCCAACACCGCCAGAGCCAGCCCTCCTCCATCTTTGTGTTGCTGTCAGTGCTACCACCCTCTTTCTAACCTGTGAGACACGGAAACTTGAGGTCAGTGGTCCTCCCATCGGGGTCCATGTACCCTAGGGGTACACAGAGACTTTTCAGGAGAGACATGGGCATGGGTAAGGGAATCAGTTTCCAGATTTTCTTCTTCCATGTGTACTCTTCTAAAATCATTATGCTTGAGACTGTCTCCTCTGAAGGTTCTCCTTCCCCAGTTCTCTTGCAGTCACCTCCACCATCTGAAAAAGAAAAAAGGCGTGGTGCGTTGGCCCAGGGGCTAAAAATTTCACAAGACACCGCAAAAGTAAAGCAAAGAGGTGCAGCACCTTGTTTTATCCAGGCAACAAGCTCACAGCAACCCTTTGCCTTGCCTATCCATCTTCAAAGGAGAATTCAGAAATAAGGTGGTTGTCATGAGGGAGAAGTATTAACATGTTTATTTGAAGTGAAAACTGAAGTTAGATTTCTTTTGACAGAATGTAACTGATCAAGCTGACTGGTTTGTCATTTGATTGCATGGCAGACATGTTCCATATGTACTTTAAGGACATCTTCAGTAGACATTTTAAAAAACACAGGGGCCAGCCCCGTGGCTGAGTGGTTAAGTTTGCACGCTCTACTTCAGCGGCCCAGGGTTTCACCAGTTCGGATCCTGGGCGTGGACATGGCACTGCTCATCAGGCCACACTGAGGGCAGGGGCATCCCACATGCCACAACCAGAGGCACTTACAACCAGAACATACAACTATGTACTGGGGGTGGTTTGGGGAGAAGAAGAAAAATAATAATAATAATAAAAGTAAAAAATAAAAAAACATCATTTGCTATTGTTTAAAGTTATAAATGTTAGATGGCAACTTAAAAATGTGAGACGGGATATATAGTTTTTCAGAGTTCTTTTAGGGGCTATTCCAGCAAAAAAGTTCGAAGACTGTTGCAGTGGCTTAACCATCTTTAATTTGTCCTTTTCTGTCACCCCCCACATCCAGTCAGTCATACGGATTTTCTTCCTCTTGTATCAATTTCAGACTCTGCCTGGTTCTCCAAACCTTCCCGTCCATTTTTGTTGTACTGTTTTTCCCCTCTCGTAGTTAGCCTCGTCTCTTGAAGTGACGATTCCATGCTCTTTCCTTCCTCTCTGTCTTTACTACATTATTCTCCTCCCTCGGAATGCCCTTTCCTTATATGCTCTGTTCATCCTGACTACTCAGTCATTGTTGGTTTCTCTCTTCTCTAACCTCTACAGCATTGGCTATTCCATGCAGTTAGCACTCACAGAACATCATTTGATGTTTCTTTTCTTTCTGTCTAAAAAGTTCCTTAAGAGTTAAAAAGCGTCTCTTACAATTCTGCCATATCCCCCTTTGCCTAATGCGATGCTGGCCACATAATGGATGCTTAATAAATATTTTATTGTCTGCTTAGAGTCCAGAGTATTCGTTCTCTCATTCTTTCAACCATTCAACAAATATTTTGGAGACCTTTTTTGTACCAGGTACTGTACTAGGCACTGGAGTACAGCAGGAAAAAAAACAGACAAAAATCCCTGCTTTCAAAGACTGATAAGTATGTGAAATAGATAGTAAGTGAAAGAGCAATAAGTGCTGAGGGGAAAATAGGAAAATAAAGCAGGAAAGAAGAACAGGAAGTGCATATTGGTGGCAGGTGAGGGCCAGGGGAGTGTGTGCAGTTTTAGATAGGAGGGTCAAGGAAGGCCTCACTGGTGAGGTGATATTTTAGACCTGAAGTGCAGGGGACTTGAGCTTATCTGTGGAAAGAGCATTCCAGACAAGGAGCCTCTTAATGTGAAGCCTCTAAGTCTGGACCTGCCTGACCTTCCAGGAAGGGAGAGCTTTGTGGCTGGGGCAGAATGGTGGACACCAAGAGTAGGAAGTGAGTCAGAGGAAGGTGGGACTGGGGGAGGGGCGAAGGGGTGGTATAGGTTCTGGTTGGACTTTGGCTTTTGCTGAGTGAGACTGGAGGCCTTCCAAGGGTTTTGAGCAGAGGAGTGAGCTTGCTGGACTTAGGTTATAATAAAATCCCTCTGGCTGCTGTCTTAAGGATAGACTGAAGTGGGGCAAGAGCAGAAGCAGGGAGATTAGTCAGGAGGCGACTATAATAATACAGACCAGAGATGGTGCTGACTTGAACCACAGGAAGAAGTGGTCAGATTCTGGGTATGTTTACAACAGACAGGATTTGCTGACTGATTGGGTTGACAGTGGAGGGAAGGGAGGTCAAGAGTGATTGCAAGGTTGCAGGGTTTCAGTCCAAGTGAGTGGAAGGGGAAGTTGCTGTTTGCTGAAATGAGAAGGCTAAGGGAGGAGCAGGGTTAGTGAGGGAGTTCAGCTTGGGACCTGTTAATTTGAGGCGTGCACCTATTCAAGGTGTCAAGTAGGCTATTCAAGGTGGAGTTCAGGGGAGAGGTCTAGGCTAGAGATGAACATTTGGGAGACCTCAGCAGACAGGTGGTATTCAGAGCCGTGTGGCTGGATGAGCTCGCTGGGCGCTGCACTGTTCAAGCAGAGGTGAAGCAGACTCACATTTATCGAGCATCTAAGATGTACCAGGCTTAATGCACAAACGCTAGACTGGATACTCATTTTACTGATGAAACTGAGGACAAAAAAGGTTAACTAATTAACCAACCTGAGCTGACAGCTAGTAGTAGCAGAACCAAGATTCAAACCGAGACCTGTCTTAATGCCAAAGTCCAGTTTGTCTAACCATCCAGTGCCTTAATTCAGCAGTACGCTGCATTTCAGAAAAAGTGGCGAGCCATAGTCAGTACCCTTATATGATAAATATGCTGTTAATCTTCTTTTGAAATGCAGATGGAAGGGAAATCCATTAGTTATTTGCTTGTCACCCAGAATGAAGATTAGATTCCGAAACTCTGATATCCACTTGCTGCAGAATTTCTCAGCTAAGGCCTGCTCTACCTCCCTCTAACTTTATGTGAATGTGTGCGCGTATAATTTTATGACCACTTAGGATATTTTAGGCACTGTGCTAACTTCTTTATGTGCATTATGTCCTTTAGTCCTTACAACAACTCATTGAGGCAAGTACTATCCCCATTTTTCAGATGAGGAAACTGATGCTTAAGATCTAACAGCTATTAAGTGTCAATTACTGTTGGTCAATCAATCAAAAATAAAGTATACAGGGGACCAGCCTGGTGGCACAGCAGTTGGGTTTGCATGTTCCACTTCAGCAGCCCGGGGTTTGCCTGTTTGGATCCCGGGTGCACACATGGCACCATTTGGCAAGCCACGCTGTGGTAGGCGTCCCACATATAAAGTAGAGGAAGATGGGCATGGATGTTAGCTCAGGGCCAGGCTTCCTCAGCAAAAAGAAGAGGATTGGCGGTAGGTATTAGCTCAGGGCTAATATTCCTAAAAAAAAATTATTTAGTTTTTATATTAATTATATATAAATTATACAGGATAGTATGCTATGGGAGATCCAAAGACAAGGGAAGCCTTTAGGAAAAGAGGTTGTAAACATATGAAAATTTTAATACAAAACAAAAATGTAAAGAATAGCGTATTGTAGCATACAATGATTTGCCAAATGAATCTTAGTCTTAAGCGCCATTCATTTAAGGCATGAGTGCATAACACACAGAGCCATGAGTTCATTGTGGTCTGAGGTAGACTTAGAGAAGGAGACACTTGAACTGGGCTTTCAAGAATGGCTAGGATTTCATATGGTAGAGAGGTGGTTGGAGAAGGTATTCCATGCAAAGAGATTGGCATGAGCTAAGGTCTAGAGACAAAAGACATAAGATATGTTTAGGCAAAAACTAGCTGATCAGTTTTAGCTGAAGCAGAGAAATAGAAGCTTTAACTAGAAATGTCCTTTAGAAGATAGACTTTGAATTTTAGGCTTAGGAATTTGGTAGTCTGTTGAGTAGTCAGTTAGGAGTCATTGATGGTTCCTGAGCAGGAGGTGAAGGAAGAGTTCTCTGGTGTAGGACTGCTGAGGTATGAGGCTGCAGGCAGAGAACAGGGAGGAGGGTATGGCAAGTCTTTAAGGGTGAGGTGCTTGGGGTCCTTAACTATAAACGTTGCACAGGAGAAAAAAGGAGGTGCTGGTGGTGGTGAGGGACACTGGAAAGGAGGAATCAGCAGGATTTGATGGCGCCATACAGGGAACCAAGGAGAGGGAGGAGGCGGAGACAACTTCAAGCTTTTGAATGTGTTCTGTAACCTGGACAAAGGTAACACATTATAACAATAATGTGTTGACATTAATAAACAAAAAAAGAAACCAAGAGAAGCCTGATTTAGGGGGAAAGTCATGTTTTAGTTATATAGAGATTGAGATGATATGAGATAGCAAACTAAAAGCATCCAGTCAGGAAGTAGGAAATGTGGAACTGAAGCTTGAGAAGCTAGGATTAAAGATGTGGATTTGTCTTGGGCATAAAGATCATATTAAGTTACAGAAGAGTAGATGGAGTTTTCAGAGAGGCAGTGTGGTGAGAATAGTAGAAGGCCAAGAGTGAATCCTGGAGGTCAGCCATATTTAGGAGCCACAAAAAAGCCTTCAGTGAAAGAGACAAAGGAAGATAGGTTGGTGCAATCCATTCAAATTGTAGTCGGCCACCCTTCACCAGTCAAAGTAAGCACAGAAAGTGAGAGTAAACATTTAGGAACTTTTGTAGCAATTTGACAGTGCCGCATCATCCAAACCCGTGACTTTATATTTATGAAAGTATTAATCCACAACAGATGGGAAATTTTAAAAATTGGTCTACACCATTGACTGAGAAGTGCTGGGTTAGAGGATAAAGGCCGAGAGATCTACTCGTAGGTGTATACCTAAGAGAATTGTTCATAGCAACCTTATTCATAAAACCCCAAAAGTGGAAACAACCCAGATGTCCATCAACTGGTGAATGGATAAACAAAATGTGGTATATCCATACAAAGGAATATTATTCAGCCAAAAAAAACAGAATGAAGTACAAGCACACCTCAAAAATATTGTGGGTTTGGTTCCAAACCACAGCAGTAAAGGGATTATCGTGATAAAGCGAGTCACAGAAATTTTTTGGTTTCCTAGTGCATATAAAAATTATGTATAAGTATGCAGTAGCATCATATCTTTTAAAAAATGTACATACCTTATTTTTAAAATGCTAACCATCATGTGAACCTTCAGTGAGTTGTAATCTTTTTGCTGGTGGAGGGTCTTGCTTTGATGCTGATGGCTGCTGACTGATCGGGGTGGCGGTTGCTGAAGGCTGGGGTGGCTGCGGCAATTTCTTAGAATAGGACAACAATGAAGTTTGCTGCTTTGATTGATTCTTCCTTTCAGAAATAATTTCTCTGTAGCATGCAATGCTGGTTGATAGTATTTTACCTGTAGCAGAACTTTTTTCAAATTGGAGTCAGTTCTCTCAAACCCTCCCGCTGTTTTATCAACTATGTTTATGTCGTATTCTCAATCCTTTGTTGACAGTTCGACAGTCTTCACAGCATCTTGACCAGCAGTAGATTCCATCGCCAGAAACCACTTTCTTTGCTCATCCACAAGAAGCAACTCCTCTCATCTGTTAAAGTTTTATCAGGAGGTTGCACAATTCAGTCACATCTTCAGGCTTCACTTCTAATTCTAGTTCTCCTGCTGTTTCCATCACATCTGCAGTTTCTTCCTGCACTGAAGTCTTGATCCCCTCAAAGTCATCCATGAGGTTTGGAATCAACTTCTTCCAAACGCCTGTTAACGTTGGTATTTGAACCTCTTCCCATAAATCATGAACGTTCTTAATGGCATTTAGAATGGTGAATCCTTTCCAGAAGGTTTTCAATTTCCTTTGCCCAGATCCATCAGGGGAATCACTGTCTGTGGCAGCTGTAGCCTTACAAAATGTATTTCTTAAATAATAAAACTTGAATGTTGAAATTACTCTTTGATCCATGGGTTGCAGGATGGACATTGTGTTAGCAGGCATGAAAACGACATTAATCTCATTGTACATCTCCATCAGAGCTCTTGAGTGACCAGATGCATTGTCACTGAGCAGTAATATTTTGAAAGGAATCTTTTTTTCTGAGCCATAGGTCTGAACATTGGGCTTAAAATATTTAGTAAACCATGTTGTAAACAGATGTGCTGTCATCCAGGCTTTGTTGTTCCATTTATAGAGCACAGGCAAAGTAGACTTAGCATAATTCTTAAGGGCCCTAGGATTTTCCTTATGGTAAGTGAGCATTGGCTTCAACTTAAAGTCACCAGCTGCATTAGCCCCTAACAAGAGAGTCTGCCTGTCCTTTGAAGCTTTGAAGCCAGCCACTGACCTCTCTAGCTATGAAAGTCCTAGCTGGCATCTTCTTCTGATATAGGGCTGTTTTGTCTACAGTAAAAATCTGTTGTGTAGGGTAGCCACCTTCATTAATTATCTTAGCTAGATCTTCTGGAGAGCTTGCTGCAGCTTCTGCATCAGCACTTGCTGCTTCCCCTTCCACTTTGATGTCATGGAGACGGCTTCTTTCCTTCTGCAGCTTTCTCACCTCTCTCAGCCTTCATAGAGTTGAAGACAGTTAGGGCCTTGCTCTGGATCAGGCTTCGGCTGAAGGGAATGTTGTGGCTGGTTTGCTCTTCCATCCAGACCACTAAAACTTTCTCCGTATCAGCAATAAGGTTGTTTCACTTGTTTATCATTTGTGGATTCACTGGAGTAACACTTTCAGTTTTCTTCAGGAACCTCTTTGCATTCACAACTTGGTTAGCTGGCTCAAGAGGCCTAGCTTTTGGCCCATCTCAGCTTTTGATATGCCTTCCTCACTAAGCATAATCATTTCTAGCTTTTGATTGAAAGTGAGAGATGTGCGACTGTTCCTTTCACTTAGAGGCCATTGCAGGGTTATTAATTGGCCTAATTTCAATGTTGTTTTGTCTCAGGGAATAGGGAAGCCCGAGGAGAGGCAGAGAGATGGGGGAACGGCTGGTTGGCGGAGCAGTCGGAACACACACAACGTTTAATGATTAAGTTTGCTGTCTCATATAGGAGCAGTTCATGGCTCCCCAGGACACTTACGATAGTATCATCAAAGATCACTGATCACAGATCACCGTAACAAATATTATAATAACGAGAAAGTTTGAAATATTGAGAGAATTACCGAGGTGTGACATAAAGACATGAAGTGAGTAAATGCTGTTGGGAAAATGGTGTCAACAGACTTGCTCAATGCTGGGTTGCCACAGACCCTCAATTTGTAAAAAATACAGTATCTGTGAAGCACAATAAAACGAGGTATGCCTGTACTGATACATGCTATAACATCAATGAACCTTGAAAACATTCTGCTAAGTGAAAGAAGCCAGACACAAAATGCCACATGTTGTATGACTCCATTTATAGTAAATACCCAGACTAGGCAAATCCGTAGACACAGAAAGTAAACTGGTGGTTGCCAGGGTCTGGGGAAAGGAGAGAATGGAGAGTGACTGCTAACAGGTATGGGTTTTCTTTAGGGGAGATGAAAACGTTCTGGAATTAGATAATGGGGATGGTTGCATAACCTTGTGAATATACTAAAAGGCACTGAATTCTACACTTTGAAATGGTGAATTTTATGGTATGTAAATTAAGAAAAAAAAACAAGGAGACTATATACCTCAAAACCAATGAAAGAGAAACTTTCCCAAAAAAAGAAACTAGAGCAGGGCAGTTGAGGAAACTAGGGAGGAAGAGAAGACCGTTGCATTTGGGCGTTACAGAGATGATTAAGCCAAGTGTCACTCCATGTGTCAGCGATTCTCACAGTGCAGTCTCTGAGCTCCCAGGGGTCCCTGAGACCCTGAAAGTTATTTTCGTAATAATGCTAAGATGTTACTTGCCTTTTTCACCGTGTTGACATGCACACTGATGGTGCAGAAGTGATGGAGGGAAAGCTAGCAGGACTCACGGCAAGGGCCCCACACACCCCTGCTGCCCCTGTTCTCCACCGCCGTGCACTCCCAGTCCAAAAAGAGGTCAGATTCACTGCAGAATGTCCTCGGCAGAGAGTGAATATTATTAATTTTACTAAATCCCAACCCTTGAGAACACGTCTTTTTGATATTCTGTTGGAAGAATGAGGAATGTGCACGAAGCCCTCCCGCTGAAGCACAGGGCGTCTCGAGGCCGAGCCTCGGGCCATCGACGAGTCACAGGGTGAATGAACACCTCCTTTTTCCCTGGAATGCCATTTTTACTTGAAAGAGTGACTGACAGACAAACTATGGTTATTTAGACTTGAGCACTTGGCAGGTAGTTTCTTGAAAATGTACAAAGTGAGCCTGTCACTTCAAGAAAAACAACTGACAGTATTTGTAGTCAATGATAAAATTCAAGCTTTCAAGTGAAAATTAGAATTTTGGAAAACTTGTATCCTCTCCCATGAGTTTGAGAGCTTCCCAATGTATAAAGACTTTTCTGCTGAAAATCAGTGGTGATGTTAAGAAATGTGTTTTTTTACAACAAAACATCAAACAACCCAGTCAAAAAATGGGCAGGAGACATGAACAGACATTTCTCCAAAGAAGATATACTGATGGCCAACAGGCACGTGAAAAGATGCTCATCATCGCTGATCATCAGGGAAATGCAAATCAAAGCTACACTAAGATATCACCTTACACCCGTTAGAATGGCAAAAATATCTAAAACTAATAGCAACAAATGTTGGAGAGGTTGCGGAGAAAAAGGAACCCTCATACACTGCTGGTGGGAATGCCAACTGGTGCAGCCACTATGGAAAACAGTATGGAGATTCCTCAAAAAGCTGAAAATAGAACTACCATACGATCCAGCCATCCCACTACTGGGTATTTATCCAAAGAGCCTGAAGTCAGCAATCCCAAAAGTCCTGTGCACCCCAATGTTTATTGCAGCACTGTTTACAATAGCCAAGACGTGGAAGCAACCTAAGTGCCCAGCAACAGACGAATGGATAAAGAAGATGTGGTACATATATACAATGGAATACTACTCAGCTGCAAAACAGAACAAAATCATTCCATTTGCAATAACATGGATGGACCTTGAGAGAATTATGTTAAGTGACATAAGCCAGCAAGAGAAAAATAATCTGTGTATGACTCCACTCATATGAGGAATTTAAAATTATGGACTAAGAACAGTTTAGTGGATACCAGGGGAAAGGTGGGGTGGGGGGTGGGCACAAAGGGTGAAGTGGTGCACCTACAACATGACTGACAAACATTAATGTACAACTGAAATTTCACAAGATTGTAACCTATCAATAACTCAATTAAAAAAAAAAAAAGAAGAAGAAATGTGTTTTTTTATATTGTATGTCAGTATTTGGAAGATCTGCCTAACTCGTGAACTGATACTTTGCAAACGACTGATGGCTGATGTTACAAAAACCATGCCTGGGTAAAAGACTCATTCCAAGCACGGGAGAGACCAGTGGATCTTAATGTAACAGAGTATGAAAAGTTGATTGATATGGTTGTAGACTCTGCATTGTAGACAACTGACCTTTAAGAAACTACTTACTTGTCGAGTTTTGCTATAGTATCAAAGAAGAATATCCAAAATTATCTGAAAAGGCTATTAAGATTCTCCTACCACTGTATAACTGTGTGATGCCAGATTTCTTCATATTTTTAACCAGAACAACATGTAAAAATAGACTAAACGCAGAGACAGATTTGAGAATCCGGCTATCTTCTGTTAAGCCAGATAAAGGCCAGAAATTTGTAAAAATGTAAAACAATGCCATTCTTCTCATTAATGGTCTTACTAGTTTGTTTTGGAAAATATAGTTGTTTTCATTAATTATTTCATTAATTTCTATTAACATGTAGTAAGTTTCTTTTTTTGATGAATTAGTAGTTAAGTTTTCCTAGTTGTATCTTCTAATACAGTAGATATTGGTAGATAGTATCCATACTAACAAAAATTGTTTGAGGTACTCAATAATTTTTAAGAGTATAAAGCGGTCCTGAGACCAAAAAGTTTAAAACCCACTACCACATGCTGCAGACATGATAGAACACTTTGTGGAGCGTTAGTTCCATCTTCTCCCACACACTTACCAGAACACACTCTATTTTCTTTTTACCAGGGTCATGTGAACCACTGACTGATCAGATGGGGTCATATCATATTCTTACAGAGCCCAGAAATAGCTAGACAGGATGAAAGGCAAAGAAATTTACCAGACTTTAATGGAAACAGCCCATTTCTATTTCTTCAAATGAAACCTCAGAACCTTTAGGTTTAGTAAGTAATTTCAGAGCATCCCTGATGGCTAGTGGTTAAAGTTCGGCATGCTCTGCTTCGACAGCCCAAGTTCAGTGCCCGGGCACAGACCTACACCACCCGTCTGTCACTAGCCATGCCGTGGCAGTGCCTCCCATGGAAGAACTAGAAGGACTTACAACTAGAATGTACAACTATGTACTGGGGCTTTGGAGAGTAAAAAAAAAAAACAGGAAGATTGGCAACAGATGTTAGCTCAGGGCAAATCTTTCCCAGCAAAAAAATAAGTAATTTCACAACTCTTGTACAGAGACTAAGGAGGAGTTCCATAACAACTAGGTTGTGATGGATCCTAGTCCCCAACTCAGACGGCACTTGGACCCAAGTAGACGTCCAATGACTGACTGGAGCATACAGCTGTGTGCACTACATGTGCTTGACTACAGGCCCTGAGAGAATCAAGCTCCATGCCTCCCAGCAGTCTGCTTTAAGGATCACAGCGTTTTGAATGCCCTCGTTTTTGCTCTTGGAATGCTCTCATTCGAGTAGGGCATCCTCAGGTTCAGAGTGGAGCTTAACTTATCATCCTCCATCTGCCAAGCTCCTGAAGGCCCTCCTTTAAACAAACAATCAAAAAGAAGAAACAGTTACAGTACTGCCAAACAAGTCCTTTTAAAAACCTCTAGATGGCTTAACAACAAAAAAACAAACAACCCGATCAAAAAATGGGCAGAGGACATGAACAGACATTTCTCAAAAGAAGATATAAATATGGCCAACAGACACATGAAAAGATGTTCATCATCGCTAATCATCAGGGAAATGCAAATCAAAACTACACTAAGATATCACCTTACACCCGTTAGATTGGCAAAAACATCCAAAACCAAGAGCGACAAATGTTGGAGAGGTTGTGGAGAAAAGGGAACCCTCATACACTGTTGGTGGGAATGCAAACTGGTGCAGCCACTATGGAAAACAGTATGGAGATTTCTCAAAAAGTTAAAAATAGAAATACCCTATGACCCAGCCATCCCATTACTGGGTATCTATCCTAAGAACCTGAAATCAGAAATCCCAAGAGTCCCTTGCACCCCTATGTTCATTGCAGCATTATTTACAATAGCCAAGACATGGAACCAACCTACATGCCCAGAAACTGATGATTGGATAAAGAAGATATGGTATATATACACAATGGAATACTACTCAGCCATAAAAAAAGACAAAATTGGCCCATTCGCAGCAACGTGGATGGACCTCGAGGGTATTATGTTAAGCGAAATAAACCAGTCAGAGAAAGACGAACTCTATATGACTGCACTCACAGGTGGAAGTTAACATATTGACAAGGAGATCTGATCGGTGGTTACCAGGGAAAAGGGGGGGTGGGGGGAGGGCACAAAGGGGGAAGAGGTGTACCCACAACATGACTAACAATCATGTACAACTGAAATCTCACAAGGTTGTAATCTATCATAACATTAATAAAAAAAAAAAAAAAACCTCTGGACCAGGTTTGTGAAACAAACCTCTGCCTGTTTGGTGCTGTTAAAGGAAAGACAGCAACCCCCAGTCATCCAGCTCAGAATTTTATTCTCAGGACCTCGTCAGTACTGCTGCCTTCCACCAGGACTTTAGGAAGGCGGTGCTCCTCACCCTGGCTGCACGTAGAACCTCCCAGCCCTGCTGGATCAGACTCTGACAGGTGGGTGGGTCGGTGAGGAACAACTTTCGTTGTTTTTTTGAAGATTCTTCAGGTGACTGTAGCCACTATAATGGCTCCCACAAAACGCATTAAGACTCAGAAACAGCTTGTAGGACGACACCCTCCCAAAAACCAGCACAGCCTGAAGGGGTGACTGGGCAGCCAGGCTCCAAAGCCTGCTGAGCTGAGCAGCAGCCAAGAGCAAGGTTTGGTGTTTACACACTCAAAATCAGCTCTGCGTCGTCACAGCAACTCAGCCCAGCACAGCTCCTCCTTCCCCTCTGCAGCTTCATGCCAGGCTTTGCTGCTCTCTGTTATGATCTTAATGTTCTTGGTAACCTGGCCCGCTGCAGTCTTTTTATTTTCCTGCCACTTGCTCCATCTTCTTCTCGTGTGTTTACTAGTGAGCAATAATACTTCACCTGCATGGGACTCAACAACCTCCACTCCCCCGAAATACACCTGAAAACAAGAGGTAGCAGAAAGGGCCTGGCATGGCCAGAACTGATGTTACCAGGCCTCTGCACTAAGTCTGTAGGGAAAGCACCCAAGAACCTTGCTCTTGTCTTACCCTCGCTCTCGTCTTACCCTCCTTCTTTTAACATTTAAAACAAAGTTATGGTTTCTAAGGCCTGCAGGAAATCAGAAGTAGGGAAAGGAACTATTCTTGGCAGGCACACTGAAAGCTCCTAAAGTGACTGTTGATCCCTGAATAGCAAGGACAGGGGCAGAAAAGCTCTAAGAAATGGATGCAAGAATTCAGAATGCCAGACAGTGTAGGCCCACGAGGGTCAGAGCAAACAGTTTTACACACCTGAGCAGGTCATAAAGCCGTCATGACTTGACTTTAGAGTGAGTATGACCCGGATCACCAAGACAATGCTGTGTTCAATTTAAGGAGGCAAAGTAGTGTGTTGTGTTTTTTAATTTCAAGCATTCCAAATGGTTAAAAGTTTTAGTGCTTAAAGAGGTAAACGCTTAGCTATCCAGAACTTATTTATGAGTACTCTAGATAATTAAGATCTAGCCTATTTGTTTTTCTATTCCTTTATATCCTTATCCCTAAAACATTAAAAATAAAAGCAAAAGATTTAAGACAGCCAGGTCTTATTTGATACACTTTCTAGGACATGGCTCTGATTCTTAGCAATACTTGCTATTAACCTGGTATTCTGTCTCGGCCAAATTTCTGCCCATGTGACACGTATGAGACTTGATCCTGTTTCTTTGCTCATTCATCTGACTGGGAAAGGGTGATAGATGCCACCCTGTCCCTTGAGCTAGTAATTCTATATCACTTCATCTCAGCTAGAAAATAAACCAGTACGCACCACCTCCGCCTTCATTATGTACTCTATAAACAGAATGCTTGGCATATAGTAGGCATTCAGTAAATACTTGCTGAATGAATGAATGAGCCAGTTATCCACAGGCTAACTTTAAAATTAACTACTTGCATGAAGCTATAAATTTGATAAAGAGCCTAGCCCACTATGAGAACAGCAACCAAAGAACACCAGCAATTCTGGCACCGGGAAGATCAAATGGTTGATAGACTGTTATGTGAAAAAACTAGGATGCATAAGTACACAAGCTGTGATCATAAGTTAAAACAAAAGGTATGAGAAAAAAGACTGGAAGGACATAAGCCAATATGTAACTTAGCACGTTTACTTCGCACTTTCTTGGTGTGTGACTCTCTTCTAAGCATTGCAGAGTTAACCGAACTCACCACTATATTGCCAGTGATTAACTACAACTTAAAAGCAAGAATTCCAGCAACTGGGAACTGTCACCAGCCAAGAACACTAATTATGTAGATAGGATAGGTTAAGTGTCCTTCCAAAAAACAGTCAGAATTCTAATTCTTCGCATGTGCACTACTGCTGACAGACTACTGAGTGTGAGTCTGTAGTAAAACCCTGGAACACGCCAGTTTTAGTTGAGGAATACCAAATGTTATTGGCCCTTTTTAATTCAGTCAGCAACCCTGGGCCGTGCATCATCAGGTCACAGCCTATCAGGCGACCCCTGTAGTTCAGTCATGGCCCTGGGACTATCCTCTGAGTCACGGCCTGAGAAGATGTTTTTCCAGTATACCTAAATGGATTTATAACTCGGTCAGTGCCCAGACCTCAGTATGTGAGGAGTATCTACACGTATCCTGTACACATATATGCAAATGTATATGCAGTCAGCAATCCCAAATTTATATTTATCCTCTTAATAATCTGACTGATAATACTATAGCAGGACAGGTGATGAAATTATAATAGATCATAAAGGTGTAAAATAGTATTTCTGGGCATAGTTGGGTACCCTTGATTCCTTATATCATTTAAGAAAAATGGCAGAGAAAATTCCTAGCAGTATTTAACAGGCTGTAAGTGAAACGTAGTCTTAGTACCCAGTTTTGTATTGCCTCAATATAAAATTAGTATCTTCAGTTTAAATTTGTATTTACAAAGAGACTTTTGATTCTTGGGGATACTGTTATCATCTTCTCTGTTGACATCCATATAATATATGTTTTTTCCTCTCTGGGCTGAGTTTCATGACATATAAACTTCCAAAAGAAAATTGGGAGGGCACCAGGCACGAGTAACCCACTCTGCTCTTTCCCCCTCCAGGTTACCCCCTGGCTTTGTTTTACCGGCATTACCTTTTCTACAAGGACAGCTACCTCATCCATCTCTTCCACACCTTCACAGGCCTCTCAATTATGTATTTTAACTTTGGTGAGTGAACTGGATTAGCAGTGGCACCACAGTTAGAGGGAACCTGGGAAGGAACAGACTTGAACAAAATTTCCTGGAGAGAATTTGATGGGTTGGAAAGTTTTAATGCTCTGCTTGCAAAGACAGGGTTTGTATGGACAGGAACACAGCTTAAGCTTTCCTCTCCCAGATAAAAACATTTTGAGAGTGGCTACCCTTGCCAGACTCCATCAACAGGGAGGGAAGCTTCAGTTTCTCTCCGCTGTGGCTATCACTGGGTGACGGATCCAAGGCGTCCCCTCAGGAGCATCCCTTAGCTCCAGCACTCAGAAATACAGTAACTCCCTGATCGTCCATTGTATTTATACAATTCATTTCCTTCCCTTCCTCCAAAACATGAGGGTATTTTGGAAAAAACATCTAATACCAAAGTTTTTTCTTTATATATTCTCTTTGTGTTTAGAAGTCTCAGGAAGGGCGGGAATGCAAAAAAAAACAGGCTAAAGTTTGCTCTCTTCTCTGCATCCAGGAAACCAGCTCTACCACTCCCTGCTATGTGTTGTGCTTCAGTTCCTCATCCTTCGACTAATGGGCCGCACCATCACCGCCATCCTCACTACCTTTTGCTTCCAGATGGTAAACGTCTTTCCCTTGGGAGCTTAGGTCACTTTGGGGGTGGCGGTAGGTCAGGGACTGTGGTGTAGAAAAAGTACTGAACTGGAAGATCCAGTTTCTAACCCTGTCTCCCAGCAGCACTCGGCAGGATGCCATCGGGGAGGGCACTCTTCACAGCCACCAGGTGTCTCATCTGCAGATTACAGTGAAATCCATTACCTGCCTCAGGGAAGGGGTGCCAGCTAGTCCTTTGCATAGGACTGTGCCGTTAAGATTCTTTGATTTTGACCAGGATTAGCACAGCTGTCCGTGAGGGGAGTCACTTAAAGGCAAGGCAGAAAATCGACTAGAATGAGCTGCAGAATCTAAGCATCTAAATTCTCAGCCCTCATTTTGCTGAGAAACCTTGAGCAGGTCTCTTCCCCGTTATAGATTCAGTTTCTCCATTTATAGGAACTTCTTAAAGCCTTTAATGATGAGACCAGGAGAAAGGAAAAGTGAAAAAATACATTGGATTTCAGAGCAGGGAGAAGATAAAAGGAATAGTAGCAATGGTAGAATAAATAATTCCCCCTCTCCCAGGCCTACCTTCTTGCTGGATATTATTACACAGCCACTGGCAACTACGATATCAAGTGGACAATGCCGCATTGTGTCCTGACCTTGAAGCTGATTGGTGAGTGGTGGACCACTGCCTTCCCCTTTTACGCCAGGCTGCTCCCCATCTGACCATAACCCTCCTCTGTGCTCTCCCCATACACTCCTGGCTACACTCAGTCCACAGGCCACCTCCTCGGCGTCCTCTCCCTCTACTCTACCCACACCTTCTCTCTCTGCTCAGGTTTGGCTGTTGACTACTTTGACGGAGGGAAAGAGCAGGTAAGTACCCTTTCCTCCACAGAGAGGTTAAGAAATTTGACCAGAGGGAAGGAGAAAGGCTGTGGTTACCAAAAGACTGGACCCAAATGCTAGGGGCAGAGCCTCTTCCTCATCCCCAGCCTGTGTGATCTCCGTTGCAGATAGCACTGAGCAAGGATCAACAAATCTAATTTGCCCAGATCCAGCTCTTACACAAAGTCCAGAGATCAGTGCCAGCAAGGCATTTGGAAAAGCAGTAGCAGCCAGCTGTTGCTCAGCTACCCTGCACATACTCATTTCCACGTGAAGCAACTACTTTTCTCCATATCTTCCCCTCAAAGAGATGGCTATTGGAAGAACCCCAGTCCAGTGGGGCACAAGGGTGGGGAACACTCAGACTGGCTCTTGGGGGAGATTCAAGGTTATCCTGAACCATTCATTCTCTTCTCGGCATAGAATTCCTTGTCCTCTGAGCAACAGAAATATGCCATACGGGGTGTCCCTTCCCTGCTGGAAGTTGCTGGTTTCTCCTACTTCTATGGGGCCTTCTTGGTAGGGCCCCAGTTCTCAATGAACCACTACATGAAGCTGGTGCAGGGACAGCTGACTGACATACCAGGGAAGATACCAAACAGGTAATTGCCCCTCTTGGTCAAGACCTCTGTGTAGGTATCTCACCTGATACAAAGCCACTTCTGGAGTGACTTTCCTAACGGCCAGTCCTGGCTGCATTCTCCAGCATGGTCCTGGCCCCAGGCCTGTGCCTGTTCCTGGCCTGTGGCAACAGGCACGCCGTACCCGCTCACTGCCCGCAGAGTGGGCCCTTTTCAGCTTAGGTCACTTCCAGCCATCCATTCTGACCCCGTAGTACCAACATAAAAATTCATTTTTATGCCACAGAATTTTGCCTGAACCAGTTATGTCCCTGCCTTTAAAACTCATTTTCTCAGTTAAAAAAAAAAAAAAAAAGATTGTTAAATATATAAAAATGTATGTAAATATATATCACTGTAGAAAATTTAAAAGTCACCAGAAAAATCCTATCGCTGAGAACTTGTCTGCCTAAGTTGAAGCATCAATTGAACCACGATAGGAAGGAGCAGATTGAAAGTTGGTCATTATCACCTCTGCACTGGGCTTCAGTCCCGGCGTAGACTGAGGACACTGGTGAGACCTTGAGATGAGTGGTACCCTGAAGGGTGGGCACCACAGACTCACCCACACTGCTCCCCTGCTGTCCACCCTGCCCTGCAACTTGCAGGGTTTTGCATTCACCCTTCCTCATATCCAGCCACAGAGAGAAGATGTCTTTCCCTGAGACTCAGTATAGACCTCAGGCAGCGGAGCTTCTCATCCCATTCCAGACCAAGCCACACTTGGAGACACTCCTCTCCTGTTTAAAGGTTGGAGGGTGATGGGATTCGCTCTGCCCGCTGTGACTCTGCTTGTTCCTTTCCAGCACCAAACCTGCTCTCAAGCGCCTGAGTCTGGGCCTTGTCTACCTAGTGGGCTACACTCTGCTCAGCCCTCACATCACAGAAGAGTATTTCCTCACTGAAGACTACGATGTGAGTGGTTACTAACGCAGCAGCAGTATCACTGCATGAGAGATAGCAAACGGCCAGGCGAGGATCCCTGTAGATAGCCAACAAGCGGGTGATACCATCTACAAATGCATGTTGGTTTTGCTCTAGATCTGGGAGAGTTGGTGTCAATGCCAGCCGGGCCGGGACATGTTCATCAGCCAGCACTGAACGACCTTCGCGGGCACAGAGCTGTGCCAGGTGCACTTTTAGCACCCCTCGCCTTCCCCAGGAGCAGCTCTTAGTGTGCTTAATCACAGCCAAGTGACTCCTCAGAGCTTAGCAGCTTCTGGTCCTCTCCAGCCCGTTTCCTTCTCTTGATAGATTGAGGGGTTCTAGGGAATTCAAAACCCAAGGGAGGGGGAAGTGCTGGCTTTGGCTCCTGCCCAGCTGAAAGGCTTTAACAGTCCCATACCCACTCTGGGAAAGTTACCCTCTTTAAATTAAGGTTGGACATGGATTTATCAAAGTCCCATGGTACTAGTGTCCCAAGTGCTCAGCACTTTAAGAGAAGAGCTAAGGACAATGCTGTTTCTAGGACTCTCCAAGGAAAAGGAGGTAAATGGATGTTCACTGGGCTCCCTGCTTATTCCTCTTAGCCTCTTACAATGGCAGTGAAGCCAGCTGTCAGGTGGACATGAAGTAGTCAGCCGCGAGTTTGAAAGGGAAGAACAATAAGGGAAATTTGCCTTGCCCAGGTGGCATCCCTGATGCATGTGTGTTTTTTCTTCTCTCAAGAGCCGCCCTTTCTGGTTCCGCTGCATGTACATGCTGGTCTGGGGCAAGTTTGTGCTGTACAAATATGTCACCTGTTGGCTGGTCACAGTAAGTAGAAAAGATGAAACAGGGTCTTATTTAGACAAGCTGTGGTGGACAGTGGCGGGGAGAGTGGCAAGAACCCTAACTGAGTCGTTCCTTCCCTCAGGAAGGAGTATGCATCTTGACGGGGCTGGGCTTCAATAACTTTGAAAATGGAAAGGCCAAGTGGGATGCGTGTGCTAACATGAAGGTGTGGCTCTTTGAAACAAACCCGCGCTTCACTGGCACCATCGCCTCTTTCAACATCAACACCAATGCCTGGGTGGCCCGGTAAGCCGCAGAGGGACGTCTGGGCCCTGGCTCCTTCCTTCCACCGCTTTCTGGGATTTGAGGGCAGGGATGTGTGATGTCACTTCTATCCATCTGTTCCCACTTTGGGTAGAAGCTCCAGTCATTCTCACACACACCCACATGCTTTTGTCTCCACCCCCACCCCCACCCCCAAAGAACCATTCCTGTCACATTTGAAAAACAAGAGCAAGATATATAAGTGCCTTGAGTCCTGGGTTTTAATCCCAGTTCTGCCACTGGTTTTATGTTCTTCATTGTCCTGTTTGTAAATACCTTTGTTTATGGGTCCCCACCCGTGGAGTGTACGCAGCGTGAGTTAGAGAGCTGGTCCCCACTGCGACTTCAGCTTCAGGCACTCAGTCATTATCTGTTGTTGGCCCAAGTTCACCCAGCTAAGCCATAGTTCTGTTTTCTGTCTCTCAGCTGTGAGTCATCAACCTCCCTGCCCTCCATCTCTACAGCTAATCAGACAGCACTGCTTCCTTACCCCATGTGGCCCCAAGGGGGAGCCCGTCACCACCACTGTACTTCTGGGGTGCGAGAACCCGGAGGCAGGATGGTGGGAGTGCAAGGACTGGTCTGAGGCTCATCCTTACCGACCCTTTCCTCTAGTTACATCTTCAAACGACTCAAGTTCCTTGGAAATAAAGAACTTTCCCAAGGTCTCTCGCTGTTATTCTTGGCCCTCTGGCATGGCCTACACTCAGGATACCTGATCTGCTTCCAGATGGAATTCCTCATTGTTATCGTGGAAAGACAGGTGGGCCTTAGGGTGGTGGCTGAAAGGGGAATATGAGAAGGGGCAAGACATGGATGATCTCTCCCCTTCCTCCCCAGGCTGCCAGCCTAATTCGAGAGAGCCCAACCCTGAGCAACCTGGCTTCCATTACTGTCCTGCAACCCTTCTACTATCTGGTGCAGCAGACTATCCACTGGCTCTTCATGGGTTACTCAATGACTGCCTTCTGCCTCTTCACATGGGACAAATGGCTTAAAGTAAGTGAGGGCCTGCTTGCAAAGATGGGAGAGAATCACAAAACCTCAGGCCATAAGGCACATTCTATGCTCTTTGCCTACCTCAGTGGCCTGTATCTCTCCACAGGTGTATAAATCCATCTATTTTCTTGGTCACGTTTTCTTCTTGAGCCTACTGTTCATACTGCCTTATGTTCACAAAGCAATGGTGCCAAGGAAAGAGAAGTTAAAGAAAATGGAATAATCTGTTTTCCTGGTAAGTAAACATCCCTACAGCTAAGCTGAAACTGCCAGGTTACAGATTAGAGCAATAGCCTGGGGAGAGGGGCGAAGGGATTATTGGAAATTTGGGGTGAGTCTCAGGGTAGCCTGGCTTCTAGGAAACACAGTATGGGGCACTGACTACTCTAACTTAGGCATGGCAGGAAGAAGCTGGAAGGGCTGTAGACCAGGGACTAGAAGGAGTAACTCTGACCAGCCTCCCAATCAAATTTCTTCTCTTGCAGGTGGCCTAGAGCAGGAATGGTGCAGAAACGATTCATCTCCCTTTTCACAGCACTCTTTCGCCCCAGAGCACAGAGAACACAGAAGCCAGGGAGTGGGAAGACATGGCACTCCCAGCTGTACCTCTGCTGCCAGCCAAATCTTCATTTGGGGCAAAGGGGAAACTCTCGTGGGAGGAGTAGAGGGGCCCGTGTCTCCTCTCAGCTCCCCCATGCACGATGCCTTATCTCTCTCCCTCTAGCCAGGAATCTGTTGTTTTTTCCTTCTGCCAATTTACTATGATTGTATACGTACCACTACCACTGCCCCCCCCATGGGGGGGAGGGAAGGGGTACAAGGCCCCACCTGCTCCACTTTTTCTACCTTGGAACTGTACCAGATAAAATCACTTCTGTTTCTTCAGTTTTTCACTGCTAGCATTCATGGCTGCTTTCCTTCAGACCAAGTTCTCCATGCCTGCCATGGCTGAACTACTCAGGGCTCTTTCCTTTCAAGCACAGTAATCTCAAAGGTTTGGAGCCAAAGCTCATGTGCAGAGCTGGGAACCAAAGTGCACACGCTGTAACCTCACACTCTCCCTAAAGTCTGAAGAGAACCACCAACTGACACCATTAGATTCTAAGTTGAGAAATCGCCAGAGAACCACCAGGTTTGCAAGAACAGTATTTATAGGAGAAACAAATAGCAACTGTATAGCCTCGGCTTCTGCAAACCCCACAGTCTTGGTGCAAGAAGGTCATCTTCCAACAGTGAGTTGAGAAGAGGGTCAAGGGATGCAATGTCCAGTCTCTGTTTCAGAACAAGGTTCTACATCAAATGACGCCCCATACTTCTTCAAAGGCTGTGGTCAGTTTTGCACAGGTCAGGGCAGCAGAAAGGGGGTAGTTGCTGATGGACACCATCTTCTCTGTATACTCCACACTGACCTAAAGAGAGGACAGTTCTGTCAGCCAACTCAATCCCTCTGTAACAGGTTCATCCCTTCTTTAGGGCAGGAGAAACAGGGCTGGGCAAATATTTCACAGTGCTGCTATTGTCAGATTTGTCCACAGGGTGAAGAAGTCCTAGCTTTGACTATTACAAATGTGCCAGCAGTCCTTAAAGGATGCATCCTGTGGCAGGATGTGGAACTCCCATTTGTCTTCCAGCTTTGTTCTTATCCTCTATTTCCCAACTTAGAAGGAAAAGGATTGTCAGAATCCTAACTCAGAATTCCGTACTAAACTCCAGCTCTATGAAGAATCTAAGAGTTGAGCCCAGAACCTACCTTGCCATGGGCAAAGGCCCCCACCACAAAAACAATAGGGTCACTGCTGGGCACCAACTCTCGGACATCACTGACGACAGGGGTAGAAAATGAAGTGCCGATTTTCATACATCCCACAGGGAAGTGATCTGACACTGGATTCTTAATTACCTAAAGAAAAAAAGAGAAAAATCAGCCCAAGAAACATTCACAGAACCCTACCTCCAAGCAGGAGGTGTAAATACCTCACCTTCAAGAGCTTCTGGGGGCCGTCAGCTGCTCGGACGCTGAGTTTGTGTAAAAGCTGAACTAGGGCAGAAAGAAGGAGTTCAGAGCTAGGTGGAGACACTACTCCTTCTGCCCAGTAAGCTAACCAGAAACAAGCCTAGGAAGGGGGGCTCCACGTGTCCTTTACGTCCACACTGTACTGCTAAAACGTCATCAACAAGTGGTTGTCAAGCATATGACTAGTGGTGTGGCAATGGGTTCACTCCCTTTTTCACGCAGCCAGGAACCCACGCAGGCTTCACCCATGCACATGGAAAGATGATGAAGAGTCCTTGTTCTGGGATCAGTCATGTGCCCGCCTCCCTCCACTTCAAAATTCTATGTTTAATTTATCCCTTTTCCTCTTCTCCCTTCTTCACTACTGCCAAGTTCATTCTGAACTTTGAGTCCTAAGGATCTCACCCATAAGGCCACAAAAGCGGTCAAAGGTTCTGGGAATTCGAGTCTGGGGGTTCACTTCAATCAGCACATTCTTCTGTGTGTGGATATAAACCTGTAGCAGGCCAGCTCGGTTCAGGGGACTGTCCATCAGCATCAGTAGACTCTGAGGGCGGCAGAAACCGGGCACAGTTAGGACTGAAGAGAAGCAGCGTGCAGCTGCTCTACCTTCCATAAAAAGACTCCAGGGGTTGTGATCTCTGTCCCTGGAGTTACCTGGTGAGCTATGTCTGGTCTCACTTCTCCAGGGTCCCGTCCATTCTTCAACAACATAGACTTGTGCTTGTCACAGTTTAGCAGTTCATATGTCTTCCCTACCTGAAGGACAGGGAACATGATAGCAACATAAGCTGCTTTGACCGAGCCTAGTGGTTCTCAAAGTGTGGTCCCCAAACCAGCAGCAGCACCGGGAAATCTGTTAAGACAGTCAAGTTCTCAGGTCCACTGTAGATCTATTGAATCAGACACTCTGGGGGTAGAGCCCAGCAAGCCCGTCGGGGGATTACTGTGTGGCCATGTTACTCTCCTTTCTCCCCAACCCCCAGGGACCCCAGGCCCCGTAACTGATCTTCGAAGGAAGAAGGAAGGCGCAACCTGTGACTTCACACGATCTAGACTGGATTTAACTTTAAAACCTATGGCTATTAGGCAAAGCCAGTGAGGAACCAGGAAGGAGTGAGGTTAGTGAGCAAGGCTGAATGCTTGCTCATCACAGGAGCATTATGTATACACTGGGCAAAATATACACAGTCACTACCCTCAGTTTGCTTATAACAAACACTGAGAAGAGCTGCAAATCTGAACAGGAGGAAGTGTGACAATGCTCATGATGCAGGAGGTAGTTTAATCAAGGAATACTTCTCTCAGAAGTGAAAGAAGAGGGATCGTCCCCACGTTTTAAGACGTGAGCAAAGGTACGAACAGAATAAAACGCAGAAATGCAAAGAAAGAAAATGATGCTGAATAAGTGGGAACTGGGGAACTGAATGGCAATGGTTATAGATGAAACTGCTTTGTAAACTGCAGAACCCTCAAGTATCAGGCACAATGCCAGAAATAATTCAGGAATAACAGGGGCATGAGAATGAGGAGTACTATGCTGACAACTCTGTATACTAGAAAAGACACCAGCTCGAAGTTTGATACTAAAGATCTGTCTGGATCCATCTGTAGCAGCTAAAAGAAAGAATTGCAAATTGCAATTTGGAGTCCTGGGAGCATCAGGTGGTCAGTAAAGCGTCTAAAAACACACCACTAAATACAAATACAGGTTTTGAAAGCCTAAGTTTTTATCTATCAATAGAGCATACATATGTCTGGCAACCTCTTGAGATACATGACTCCAGAAAGTTTGGGGAAGAGGCGTGCAGATTTTGAAATTAAATAACTGAAATAACGTCAGAGAGTAAGCATAGAGAAAGAACAAAAGGACTGAGAACTAAGTCCATGGGACACTTCTAGAAGAAAAAGAACCTCTTAAATAGAAGAATCCAGTTTCAAACCATTAGTAAGTTATAACCAGGATTTTTGTTCTTTTAATGAAATAGAATAGAAAACAGAGTACCTCACATGTAGTAATGGTAAGTAATGGTTTATGAAACTTTTGGTTTCATATACACTCATGCATCACATAATGACGTTTCAGTCAATGACAGACCACATATACAATGGTAGTCCCATAAGATTAGTACCATAGAGCCTAGGTGTGTAGTAAGCTATACTACCTAGGTTTGTGTAAGTACATTCTATGACGTTCACATAAGGACGAAATCACCTAACAATGCATTTCTCAGAATGTATCCTGTCAAGCGATGCATGACTAGTTGAGTGTGTATACTGGCTCACAATGTAATTTTTTTATTGTGGGTTGTGGTTAATAAACTTGAAAACCACTAACTAGAATAATCAGAGAATGAATACCATGTGTATTCATTTCCGTCATAGGTATTGGAGATAGAAGGATTTTTAAAACTTTATGGTCTGTCCTCGTAGAGCCTTCTAGATGAAGAGACAAACAGTAAACAGCCACATGAATACTTAAATTGTGATAAACATTATGAAAGAAAAATGGTTCCTTAAAGGAATATAATAGGAGGACCTGATTTATACCAGGAAGGGAGTCATTTCTAGGAGGAAGTAACATTTAACCTGATTGAAGAATGAGCAGCAATAACAGACTCAATAATTGTTAAATGAGTGACCATTAAGTAGGAATGAATGAAGCAAAGAGTAAAGGGAGCTTCCAGTTAGAGGACATTACGTGCGATGGCCTTACGGTATAAGAGAACCTAGTGCTTTCAAAGAGCTTAAAGAAGACCAATGAGGCTGGAGTATAAAAAATAAGTGGAGAGACAAGGGCCAGATGAGGCTGGCAGAAGCAAGAGGTACCAGCAGAAGGAAGGCAAAAGATAACAGTACAGAAGATTTCAGGGGCTGGCCTGCTGGCACAATGGTTAAGTTCGCACGTTCCGCTTTGGCGGCCTGAGGTTCACTGGTTCAGATCCTGGATGTGGACATGGCACCGCTTGGCAAGCCATGCTGTGGCAGGCATCCCATGTATAAAGTAGAGGAAGATGGGCATGGATGTTAGCTCAGGGCCAGTCTTCCTCAGCAGAAAGAGAAGGATTGGCAGCAGATGTTAGCTCAGGGCTAATCTTCCTCAAAAAAAAAAAAGGCAATTTAAACCAGCTATCATTTCTGTCACCCCTGGAGTACCATTAATGACAACTCAGCCTAAATTCTTCCAGAGCACGCTCCAGGAATTTTAATTTGGCCAAGACTTTTTCAACTTCTTAATAAGTAACCTGGAATCAGTAGCAATAATAACTAATTCCAAGTGACAGACATTATTCTAAACTCTACACGCATTAACTTCTTTAATCCTCTCAACGACCCAGTAAGGTAAGTACTACTATCATCCCCATGGAACATATGAAGAAATGAAGTAAGTGGTTAAGTGAGATTCAGAATAGGCTAGAAAGATAGGAGGCAATTAAGTGAGGGATGAATACCTAAGAACCTATAATTAGGTTAGAAATATCAATTACAGAACAAAATGAAAGGAAATCTGATTAGCTGATCATTTTTAAAAAAAAGTTTTCTAGACTGCAAGTAATAAACTGCCACAGTGTTTAAGATGTAAAAGTATTAAATGATCATCTGATCCATACAGTGTTTCGAAGTGGACAGTAATACAGAGGATGATGACAGTAGACAACTTTTAGCAAATTAAATCGTTAAGTCCTTACAAATAAAAGGTGGGCAGACTACGCTACAGTAACTACCCTTCTCCTCTGCCCCGTAACTTAACCTGGGATGATGTACGGTGATACAATGGACGAAACTCCTCTCCCCCTAGATGACTTTATATCAAAAAATCCTGGTAAATCAATTGGAAGCAAGGCCGTGACGGCTGCAATGGGATTTAAGAAGGGCAGAGGAAAACGAGTAGTGCCAACCCAGGATGTTAAACCAAGAGGCAGTCAACTAGGCCACTCTTCCTCCAAAACATGTTTCACCTCTGCTTTCTCCATCCGCGTTAAGCCCTTCACCCTCATCCCACGGGGTCCCATCCCATCGACCTACTAGTTCTCTTCTTGTCCCAAACTACCTTGACCGTCTCCAGACTGGCCCCTTCCAGCACCACAATGAGCCTACGGCCTCCGATCTTGCTTCCCGCCCCGAGTCGGGGCCGCTTGGGCGCGACGGCATCCCAGCCAGGCTCCTGCTCCCCAGCCCGTCGCTCACGAGGTTGGAATCCACCGCTGGGCGCAGCCATCTTGCCACCGGACCGGAAATTGTGCTAACGTCCCTAGATTAAAACCTCCGGCTCGCCCGAATCGCTAACTTCCTCCCGGCTGCCATTTTGAAAGTGGGCGCTTGGAAAGGAAGATGACTTGCTGTCTGGCGCTACCGAAGTCTCTCTGGGAGGGCAGGGTTCCAAAAAAGGGCGGGAACTTCCGGATGCGTAATTCCTGTGCGCGAAGTTCGGGTCCGCAGTGGCCCGAGGGGAGGGTTTAGAAGGGAGCGCACTTCCGGTGCCCTTTCTCCCGCAAGCACCTCGGGCCCCGGACCCTCGTGTGAAGGGTGCGAGCCCTAAACTGGAGTGGGGTAGAGGCGTGCGGGTCGGCACCCCCTGCTGACGCTGGTGCCGCCGGCCTCCGGATCGGACATGGCCCAGAACTTGAAGGACTTAGCGGGACGGCTGCCCTCCGGGCCGCGGGGCATGGGCACGGCGCTGAAGCTGCTGCTGGGGGCCGGCGCCGTGGCCTATGGCGTCCGCGAGTCCGTGTTCACCGGTGAGCACCCTGCGCCCGCCTCTAGACACCAGCCGTCCCTCCCAGACCCCCGCCCGGCCGCGCCGGGTCCCCGCGCCCACCCAGCCCCCCACCCCGCCCCACCAGAGGCCGGCACGTACTCCACGCAGCGGCCAGTCCTCACCCCCACCCTCTCCCCACAGTGGAAGGCGGGCACAGAGCCATCTTCTTTAATCGGATCGGGGGCGTACAGCAGGACACCATTCTGGCCGAGGGCCTTCACTTCAGGTAATGGCGGGCAGAGCGGACTGACCCTGACCCTTCACCCTTGAACGCCGACCCATCAGGGGCTATAGCAGGACTTTCAGTAGGATTCCCCGATCTCCCAGGACAGTGGGTGCTGCTTAGAGTTCCAGCCGCGCATAAACTGTTGCTTTCCAAAGGGAGAAGAGAATTTCTCCTTGTTCGTAGTCATTAAGAGGAGGAGCAGGCCAGGAAACACGTGGTGATGGAAAACCGGGCAAAACTAGTGACACTGCAGTCTCCTAACACCTATCCCTGTTCCCTTCCCTCCAGGATCCCTTGGTTCCAGTACCCTATCATCTATGACATTCGGGCCAGACCCCGAAAAATTTCTTCCCCCACAGGCTCCAAAGGTAGGTCTGGACACGGTAGTCACTGGCAGATGGGCTACCTAAAGTAAACAGGGGAGCGAGGCGGAGACCCTGGGGGCGGGTGGTGGTGAGCTGTAGTAACAGCACTTGCTAGTAGGCTTAAATCAGTACGTTCTGGACACACTGTGTTTGCTCATTTCTGTTAACTGCTCCTCCCCCGTGTTGTAAACTCTGTGAGAGCATTGTTCATCCTTTGTTTTGTTCACTGCCTAGATCAAAGCTTTGTTTTAAAGCCCTTTTTTCTTTTAACTGCTTGGTTTATTAATTATATTCACTAGTACACCCTGTCCTTGGGAAGCTTGGACCCACTCTTCACTGGTGCACCTGTTCTCTCATATACACACACAGAGACGTGTACACACTGAAGCAAGGAGCTCACCTGTAATGCACTTTTTCATACTGTGTTTAGTGCAGGTCGCTTAAAATTCCCTAAACTCTGGACCCTGGGAATAAAGGATTCATAAAACACAATTCTTGTCCTCGAGTTCTTGCAGTCTAGTAAAGGAGACGGGTGGTTATGGTACAGCACATAGAGCCTACAGTGCGCTTGCACACAGTACAGTGGCAAAAAAGAGAGATTAGCTTTGATGGAGGGGTTGCAGGTTGAGAAGACTTCACAGTAGGTAAGGATGCATTTGGCCTGTGCCGAGTCACATCTTGTCACCTAAATTACCCTCCTCCAGACTGCACAACATTGCATTAGGTGTGGAGGGAAATGCATGGAGGAGAAAATGCTTGGGAGGGGTGCTGGTCTACCAGGCCAGATAAGGCCCCCATGGCCTTGAGCAGCCACTGCTGACGTCGCTCTTAGACCTGCAGATGGTGAACATCTCCCTGCGAGTGCTGTCTCGACCCAACGCCCTGGAGCTTCCCAGCATGTACCAGCGCCTAGGGCTAGACTACGAGGAGCGAGTGTTGCCGTCCATTGTCAACGAGGTGCTCAAGAGCGTGGTGGCCAAGTTCAATGCCTCACAGCTGATCACCCAGCGGGCCCAGGTCTGACTCTAGCTCCTGTCACCATCTGATTTGTGTCAGCTTTTCCCTGCTAGGCCCAAGGCACTGGGGGTTAGCAAAGGCAACTCAGAAAAGGGTTGTGACCCTAGTTCCATTTCTACCTGAAAACTGTACTCATGGTCATTGTGGGAAACGAGGAGAGCCAAGACTAGAACTCGATAACAGTCATTGTTAGGAAGCATGGGAGAAAACAGTAACAACGTCTGGGGGTGCATACTGGAGAGAGTAGAAGGTTAGGAGTCAGTGGGACCTGCTGAAAAAGAGGAGCATGTCCTTTCCAACTCAGGTGTTGTAGTGAGGAGCTGAGAAAGGGTTAGTGAGCTTGCTGCCATTTTTAGGAGAGCTGGTATTTAGAGGATCACAGCAACACACCTTCCTTTCAGTTTTCTGGTTCCCTCAAACCACTTCCCCCTTCCCCCCCTCACCCCACCCTCCAGGTATCCCTGTTGATCAGACGGGAGCTGACAGAGAGGGCCAAGGACTTCAGCCTCATCCTGGATGACGTAGCTATCACAGAGCTGAGCTTTAGCCGAGAGTACACGGCTGCTGTAGAAGCCAAACAAGTGGGTGAGTTACAAGAGGCATAGGGCAAGGGTTTCTGAGAATGCGGGGGAGGGCTGGGGTTCCTGACACCTCACATTTCTGACCCCTTGACCCTCTCCCACCACAGCCCAGCAGGAGGCCCAGCGGGCCCAGTTCTTAGTGGAAAAAGCAAAGCAGGAGCAGCGGCAGAAGATCGTGCAGGCTGAGGGTGAGGCTGAGGCCGCCAGGATGATATCCTTCTGCTGGAGAGGTGTCAGCTCAGCCCCCGGGGCACCTTGCTTTCCCCACCCTCCCTCATGGGCTGGCTGATGAGACTAAGGCGAATGCGACTCCGTGCTCTCTATCCTTGGCTTCCTGGGGGTGGAGGTTTTGAATGGAATCTGAAATCTTAGTGGGGTACCTGAGGCCTGGCTCCTCACTGTAATGCAGATCAACAGCACTGCTGGCCTTGCCTCTGTTTCTGCTGCTACCTCCAGTGACTGGCAGCTGCCTGGAGGAGGGCCCACAGGTGGGGACCAAAGTAGGACTAGGCACGAGGCAGCTGAGCGCAACCTTGGATCTGACAGCCCAGAGGAGGGCTGGAGTGAGGGGAGTAGTAAGGATGAGGCCAGGGATTGAGGCTGGCTTGTGTGACCCCTTAACTTCACTCTGCCCACCTTGGAGAAGCACTAAGCAAGAACCCTGGCTACATCAAACTGCGCAAGATCCGGGCAGCCCAGAACATCTCCAAGACGGTGAGTTGAGAGCCCAGCCTCTCAGGGGCTGCCTTGAGAGCAGATGTTTTCTGTTAAAGTACATTCAAGTGGAGGAATTAGAGTCTTGCTCATTCAGGTTTCTACTCAAACTGGCTTATCTGACACTCTTCCCCTCTCACCAAAGAAGATTCCTCTGGGCTCCCCTGCCCTTTTCTTCATGCCTGTTATCATATTGACACATCAGCGGGGCTCGCTGCTCTCGGTCCTTGTGTAAGGGCAGAAAGCATGTCCTCATTGCTGCATCCCTGTTCCTGACTCACATGTGTTCCATCGGTGGTTACTGAATTGCAAAGATGGGGGTCAAAGTCAAGTATCTGTCTTATTTCCTGCCCTGTAGATTGCCACATCACAGAATCGTATCTATCTCACCGCTGACAACCTCGTGCTGAACCTACAGGATGAAAGTTTCACCCGGTGAGAGATGTGACTGTCCCAGTGGGGTGTCACAGAGAACCTGAGACCTGAGTCTGGTCACTTAGGCTCTGGAGCCTGTTGCCAGCTTACTCTTGTGACCCTTGAAAAACACCATTTCTCTGAACCAAAGTTAGAAAAGTGGGTGGTTGGTAATTCCTAATAAATATCATAGGATTGATTTTTTGAGATCAAAAAGGATTATTCATCTAAAAAGCACTTTAATTGTAAAGGTTTGTCTAACTGAAAAGTGGGGAAAGATGATATTCACTGTACTTATTTGGGACCTTTGAATTACTACTCTGGGGCACAGAAGGATTCTAGGAAAGGAGAGATGAGAAGTGGCATGGTCAGGGAACCCAGTGTCTTCCTCTCCAGAGGCTGAGATTTCTGGCTGTCCAACCCATTTGTCTTTTTCCCTTGGGAGCAGAGGTGGGTTAGAGCTGTTTGGGGCCTGAAGCTGGCAAATCACATGTGCATTTCTCTTCTCTTTCTCTGTTCCCTGTTCATCTGGTGCCCTGGTGTCCGCAGAGGAAGGTAAATTGTTGGTGCATCCTTGTTGCTATGGGGACTTGCGGCTCCTCTCCCGGTACCTGCCTCCTTCCCCCTAACCTCACCTTTCTGACCTGCCACACTCCCCTGCCCCCTCACACGCCCTCATCTGGAAGGAGGGTAGTTGAGGAGGGAGTGGCTGGAGGTGCTCTGCCTCCTCTAACGTCGTCCGTCTGTCTGGTTTCCAGTGACAGCCTCATCAAGGGTAAGAAATGAGCCTGGTGAGGAGCTGCACCCCCGAGAAGTGGATCTGTGCCCTGGTGTTTGAGGAGCCGGCTTGGGGCCCAGCACACCCCACCCCACCCCCAGCATCATGTGATGGTACCCTCTGCATTTCTCCTCCCAATCCTTAGATGAACGATGACTGACCCGTTTTCAGGGGAATGACTTTCCTCCTCCCTGTATTGGCCAGGGGTATCGGGACAGTGTGTGATTTCTCAGTGATTTCCTACCGTGTTGGTTCCTCTCAAGGTTGGGAGGCGATAACCACCATCCCAGGAATTCTCAATAAATTTTTATTACTTAAGCTGAAGTTAAGTCTTCTGTTTCCGAGCTGGGTTAGGGAGGCACACATGTACTTTGATTACACACTCCTGGGTCTTTGCCAGCAGGGGGCGCAAAGACTGGCCTGCGCCCTGCTGCTCACCCTGGGAGCCCACCAGTCAGATCCAAAACAGGACCCAAGCTGGGGGCAGCAGGCCCTCAGATCCTGAAGGCCAGCTGCACTGTTTATCCTACCCTCTGTTACTACCACATCACCCCATTTATTTACCAACATCTCCTTTTTTAAGGCTGGAACAGCTGTGGCTTTGCTGAGCTAGACCAAAAATCTGATGACCCCAACACAGCTGCTTCCTTGGTGACTGGGTTCCGTGTAGCTGTCGGGGAGACCATTTGTGCCTGTCGAGGGACTTAGATGTTCAAAAGCCCAGTGAGTCGTGTTGCCTGCTGTGGGCTACCCGTACTTTGAATTTCACAGTCACCAGATGCATTACCAGAGCTCTAGCTACAGAGGTGGCTCCACTCCCGCTTCTCTGGGCCCTCAGCAGAACAGGTGCCTGTCTTCAGTCCCTGTGTAAGCCATCTCACATCCCTCCCAAGACAGCCCTCGCTGAATCTCAAGCACCAGAGAAATGAAGACCCTGCTTGTGCCCACATGCCACTACAGCCCGTTTCCCATCCCTTGTCCTTAAAGGGAGACAAGGGACATTGGAAACCATAAGAGAGCATGCGGGACAAAAGTATGCACAGAAATTAAAGGCTTGGTGAGTAGGGGAGGAGGTGAGTCTTAAGGGTTAGGGCCTAGGTTCATCTTCAGCTTCTTAGATTTTTGGAGAAAGTAGATTAATTATCCCCTGCTTTGCAGGTTGAATGTCATGAAAGGGACAGGGAGATGAAGCAGATGTGGCAGCCCCACTCCCCAGGAGCTGGAAGCCTAAAATGAGACTGAGAGACAAAAACGGGTCAAGTGATCTCAGATCAGCCTGCCACAAGTTTCTATTCACACTTTATTTCTTTCACGTCCCCAAGACAGGAAGAGAATGGAGGTGCCTGGAGAGCAAGTATGTTTCCAAATCCTGCCGCAGCTCCAGAGGCAGCCATTTTGTCTCCTCCCCATTGTTCCCCTTTTCCTAGTGATTTTCCCCCCATCCGGAGGGGTAAAGGTCAGAGGTTGGTCAGGAGGCCTCCATGGTCTTCAGGGCTCCCTGAAGGTCATTGGCGAGGGAACCGGCCCGGGGGCCATCTTTACCAGACAGTGTTAGGAGCTTCACAATTAGACCATCCAACACTGTACTGGAAGATGGACCCAGAGCCGGCTGACGTGCAGCTCCAGGCTAGAGCTGACCAGTTGCTACAGGGACCCTGGCTGCAGGCCAGGTGAGGTCTCGAGAGTTCCTGAGCCAATCCCAAGCTCAAGGTCGGCTGTGGGTTCTGGATCCACCAAATGACAAATCACACTGGGTTGGGGGAAGGGCTCGGGGCCATTGTGTCCCTTCAGCGGGCAGTCAGCCAACAGAGAGCAACCTCTTCTGCAGCACCCTCCACTCTAAATGAAGGGGCTTCCAGGTTGTGTAGGGAGGGTTGGGAGGGGGGGTTGCCACTGGGGCCTGGGGGCCTGAGGCAATGGATGTCGCTGATACAGGAACAGAGGCCTCCATCATTACCCGGCAGTATTAGAGACTCCCAACCAGCACCCAAACACTGCTGGGTAAGACGGGGGCCCCCGCCCAGCCTGCCCCCCTCCAAGTCAGGCAGTCCTAGGCCCAGGCTCCAGGTGGAGAGGCTGCAGAACCCCGGCTCCCATCCCCCCACCACCCGCGTCCCTGGGGACACTTCCGGGTGAGCCCTGCAGCCCGCCACCAGCCCCACCCTGACTCCTGATCCACTGAGGCCCAGGCAGGGCTTCAGCAGCCCCCTGCCCGTCTCTTCTCCGCCTCTGAGCCCCTTCCCCCACCACCCCCACAGCTTGCCCCTGCCCCCAACACACAACAATTCGCCAGACTTCATCCCCCAACTGCAATCCCCAGCTCAGCCCAAGGACCCCTCTCCGGGTGGCCTTTACCTGTCGGCAGGGCCGCCTGCCCCCTAGAGAGTGAGTGCTGAGGAGAGGAAGGGGAGTCGAGGCCCAGGATCCAAGGGCCGAGAGCCGCCCTGGCCTCCACTCTTCCTCCTTCCTTCTCCGCCTGCCAGGCAGCAGGCTCCTCACCTGGGCCCCGCCCGCTGCCCCTGCGCACAGGTGTGTCCTCCTGCTATAGGCTGCCCCCCCACCGCCTTAACCCCTTACCTCCCTGGGCCGCTGCAGGCGTCTCCTCTGAGGCCTGGCCACCCTACTAGGCCTCCCAGCCTTTCCAGGCCATCTCTTCTCTCCTACCTGCCTCCTCAGCCGCCAGGCCAAGACTAGGGAGCGTGGTCTCCAGAGGGACAAAGGGAGAGGCTGTCTTGGGTCCCTGTTGCCTTCCTCCTTGGCCTCTCCCCACAGCCACTCCTGCCCCCAGCTAGCCCATTCCTCTGAGGCTTCTGACCCTGCCCATGGTAGAGCTGGAGGCCCAGAGATCCCCGCGGTCAGCGAGGGGTCAGCTCGGCAGGGATTGGGTTGTGCCTCCGCCCATGCCCAGCCTGTGCTGGGCATCCTGTCAGTGGAGGGCAGGCAGGTCCCAGCAGGGCGCCTCCCCGTCCTCAGCCCGTGTTGGGGTGTTCCCCTGCTGAGAGGCCCAAGCTGGCCAGGAGCATCAGCACTGACCTGGCCAGTTGAAGCCTGAGCTGCTCCCCCTCAGCCCTCGCATGGCGCTGCAGGGAGAGGCCCCGGTGCTCTGCTCCGACCTCTGCTCCAGGGCCCAGGCAGAGCCGCCAGGGACCCACCTCAGTGCCTTGGGCACTTAGCCCAAGGGCGGTTAGAGGGGGTGGGACCTGCCTTTCTTTTGTGCAGCTCTAGCTGTTGCTGGGAGAGGGGCCCTGAGGCCCACAGGTGAGCGCCCCACCCTCCCACCCCTTGGAGGGCGGACGGCTCCAGGGAGCTATTGTGGTGCCCAATCCAAGCTCTCCTCCCTCCCTCCCTCTCTCCTTTGTTTGCGTCCTTCCTTAGACCTGATGCACTGATTTTGTGTTTGTGGACTGTTTCTGGGTCTGTCCCCACTCCCAGTCTCCTAGGTCCCACAAGGACAGGAACTGCCTTGTTCACCATGGGGCCCCCAGCACTGCCCCAGTGCCTGCGACCCAGTGGACACTCAATAAAGAGAGTATACGCTTGGGGCCGACCCCGTGGCCCAGTGGTTAAGTTCACACGCTCAGCTTCGGCAGCCCAGGGTTCGGATCCTGGACACAGACCCAGTACTGCTCATCAAGCCATGCTGAGGCAGCAACCCACATGCCACAACTGGAAGGACCCACAACTAAAGAAAAAATATACGAACTATGCACTGGGGGGGGGGGGGGGGCTTTGGGGAGAAAAACGAAAAATAAAATCTTTGGAAAAAAAAAAGACAGTATATGCTGAATGGTGAAGGCCAGGCCCTCGTTGCTTCAGGACTGTGCCCACTCGGCAGTGGAGCCAGTCCTTCCTGAGCAGGACTCACAGTCCGAACTCCCGGGAGACGAACATTTTAAATCAAGAGAAAGCACGACGCAGAGAAGGAATCGCTGTAGTCCACAGGTGAAGGCAGAGGGGAGGACAAAAAGTAAAACTCTGACCCGGAGCGCAAGGGCAGCAGCTGCCCCGTGGAGGGAGGAGCAGGCGCTCCTGTGAGCTCTCAGGAACCTGAGGCGGGGGAGGGGCTGTTGGCGATGCTGGGCCCGGGCTTCCTGGCCTTTAGCCATCTCATTAGCTCTTGGATCTACAAGTCAGCAACAGGGGTGCATGGTTGTGTCCCCCTGGGGTGACCCCTGCTGCATCTCTGTGAGTGTGGGTTCTGCGGCCAGGTGGTCTGAGTTAAAATCTTAGATTCAGTGCTCAACAGTCCTGTGACCTGGAGCAAGTTATTTAAGCTTATCCATGCCTCAGTTTCCCCCACTGTAAAGTGAGAGTGACACAGTCGCCTACATTGAATTACTACGTGTAGCCTTTAAACAGTGCCTGACACATGGTTAGCGTGCAATGAATTACTGCTGCCAGTTGTGATCATCATCCCTTATCTCAATCTCTTCACAACCACCCAGTGAGGACCATCCTCCACCATCCTCCACTTCAAAGGAAGGAGACTGAGGAACCAGCCCGGGGCGGTCATATTCCCAACATGTTCAGCGGAGTCCAGAACCAACTGTCTGACTGCGCAGGCTGAGCTTTCCCGCGCCCACAGCACCTCTCCCTGCCCACCGCCCCTCCCACCCAGGCACACAGAGTTAGAGACCCACACACAGTGTTCCTAGGGGCTTTATTTACAGGAGTAGAAGGGCCTGGCCCCCATCTGGGGCCTTGCTGGGCTATATACAGGGTCAGGGAGAGGGAGGTGGGGACACCGTCATTTAAATTACAAAAGAATGGGGCAGGCTCCTAGGTTCAGTCTGCGGTCATCCATTCACTGGAGGCCTCCACAGGGATCAGGGCTGAGGCTGCAGAGACAGGGGAGTTCGAGAGTCAGGGGTGGCTGGAACTTGGGGAAGCAGCAGGTCTGGGATGGCCGGAAAGGGAAGGGTGAGGCTACAGCCACCCATCCATCCAGGGGAAGCACCAGAGCCAGGGGACATGGGGGCAGGGCAGCGAGAAGCCGGGTAGAGCAGAGGCCGTACCTCAGGAAGTGCCCCCCTCACTTCCTTTTGAGGGAACCCTTGCTCTTCTCCTTGTCCGCTGACCGTTGCTTCTTCACCTTCTCCTCCTTCTTGTTCTTAGTGTGCACGTTCTCGTACACATCCTCCTTGTGTCTGCAGGTGGGGTGGGCAAGTGTGGGCAGTTGGTGCAGGTCAGGGGACAGTGCAGGACTACCCAGCACCAGCAGCCCCCTCTGGGCCACCCCATCTCACAGGTGAGCAAACTGAGGCCAGGAAAGCGAGGAGACCTGGTCACTGTCCTTACACTGGACTGGAAGCTCCTGTCTAGTCGGGCAGAGGATCCACCTCACACATTAGTAGAACACCAGTACCCAGCACAGGCCCCACGCAGAGGGCACTCAGGAAATACTTGTGAACACAGGGAGTAAGAACCAAGTTTGAACTTGAACCCAGGCCTCCCCAACAGCAGCGCTTGTCCTCTCTGGAGAGGAGGGTCGGGCGGGGAGGAGAAAGGGGCAGACTGGGAGACAGGAGGTAGGGTCACTCACTTGGAGGAGGTGCGAGAGGCCTTGGAATGGGCATTCTTCATGGCTGGGGGGTAGGTGATGTTCCCGTACTCTGACTCTCGGCCCTTCTGGGACTGTGGGCAGAGGTGCGATGGGAGAGTGGTGGTCCCAGCAGGACCAGGTGATGCCCCCTGCCTCCCCGCATCCCTGTCAGGCCCTGCTCTGCACACACCTGCATGACCTCCAGCTTCTTCTTGGTGGTTTCAATGAACTGGGCAATGGCCACGTAGATGAACTTGTACTGTGCCTCCGTCTGCACCATGCCCGAGCGCTGTGCCCGCACCATCTGGATCGTCTTCTGGATGTCGATGTCACAATCCAGCCCTGGGCAGGGACAGCAGTAGGACTTCAGGCCCAGGCAGAGGCGGACACCGGGGGAATGCCCACCCCCCCACCCTGGATGCCCCACAAGTAACCCTCACCCTTGGTGGAGATGCTCTCCATGAGCATATCGATGACAATGATGGTGCCTGTGCGGCCAATGCCTGCGCTGGGGAGAGAAGGGGGCACCATCAGAGGCCCAGTCCACACCTTTCCAGGAAGGGGGAGCCCCAGTGCTCAGCTCCAGCATGGGGCAGGGCATAAAGAAACTGAGGCTCCAGAGAGATGAGATAACATGCCCAGGGTCACTGGGCAGGCAAGCAAGGGGCAGAAGTTTGCCCAACTCTGCACTCATGTTCGCCACTTCAGCCAAGAGATTTGTGGTGAAGGACCTGGCTCTCGAGTGCTAAGACGCTGGTGCCCCCGGACATGTCCACCGTTTTCCTTCTTCCCAGCATCGTGCTCCTCCACTGCCAGCCTGATCCCTGACTCCTGGCTGGTGGCTGTGCCCCCCACCCCAGAATCTAGGACCCCCAGTCCCACCACTGTCCTGCCTGCTCCACAGGCACACTGGCCCCCCTGGTCCTCCCCTACACCCTTGGCCTGAGCCAGGGCTCCCCCAGCCCTTTGAGAGTTATATTTGGAGCTTCTCGCTGCACGGCTTCATTTCCCTTTTTCTTCAGACTCCGACGGCAGAGAAAGGGCAGCCCTTGAGACAGCGGGGCGCAGGGGCACTGAGGTCAGGAGTCTTGGAGGAGTAGCCGTAGGAAGTCTCCCTTCTTCCTGCACCCTCTGCCACCACCCCGGGGCAAACAGACCCGAGGAAGCTCAGAACAGAAGTTCCCACAGAGACCCCAGGCCCGCCCCCTCGGCTGGGCCTGCCAGGACAGTGCCCTGAGTGGTGCTGTCTAATTTCAAACCCAGATTGTCAAAAATAACCCCCACTCACCCACTTCCTTCCTGTCATGTCTAAATAAAGGCCATGGGGATTTCAAGAAGCGGGGAGGACAGCAGGAGGGTCGTCCTGAGCAATGGGCCTGCTCTGGAGGCAAACTCCTGAGACAGCACGTGGGACACCTCCAGAGTCAGCCCACCCAGCCCTGCCCCAGGACCAACAGTTGCTGGTGGGAAGAAGAAGGAAGTCTGAGGCCCTCTCAGCCAGGGGTCACATGGAGGGAAGAGGACAAAGCAGGTTCCCATTTCCCCACTCCCGCCTGATGCAAGTTAGTGAACCATGAGCAGCTCCCACTTCTTGTGGGTTTACTGTCTTCCAGGCACAGCGATAGGGTCTCATTTAGTCCTCACAACAACCTTGTGAGGTCCTGATTTTACAGATGAGGAATCTGAGGGTCAGGGAAATTAAGTAATTTGTCCAAGATCACACAGCCAGGGGGTGGAGGAGCTAGAATTGAAACCAGTGGCCTCTGTCCGGGACCCTGAGCCCTCTGCCTCCCATCCACCTAGGCCGGGCCAGCTGGGTGGGCCCATCTGCAGCACTCTGCCCCTCAGGCTTGATGGGAGCCCTGCTCCTCCTTGCTGACCCCCCACCTCCCCACCTTAGCAGGAACGGGGTCTCCTGATCATGAACATGAGGGTCTCCAGTGGAGCTGGTGATCCACGTGCCCCTCCTAAGGACATCACCCATCCCTACTCAACCCTGGGGCCAAGTTGAGGGCCACCGGCTGGGAAGGGAGAGACAGGGAGCAGCAGTGAAGAAGCGTAGCCCCCTGAGGGTTACAGACGGAATAAGAGAAGAGATGGGGAGCCACACTGACCCCAGACGGAAGGTGTTGGGGGCTGAGAAGAAACACAGGCTGAGAAGGCTCATATGAAAAAACAGGAGTGACCAGGACTTAAGTCTATTGTGAGCACCAGTTCAGGCTCACCCGCCGACCTGCTGGTGACCTGACAAGTTGCCAGGCCTCAGTTTCCTCAGCCATATTTGGCAGGGTTGGACTAGACGGTACATCCAGGGAAGTCTGTAAGGAACCCCCCAGGCACAGGATCAAACAGTGGGGTCCATCAAGCCAAGTTCCACCCATGGGTCTGGAGCCCTCAGGGAACCCAGAGGAGGCTGGAGGAGGGGCCGGGGCATTAAACGAGTTAATATGCAGATTGCTTATGACAGTGCACCGCACTTAGCAATTCACTTGCCAGCTACTATTTTTATTATTACTACTAATGTCATTATTATTATTATTCTCACCTGCAATGCACGATGATGGGCCCTGCGTGAGGCAGACTTTCCTGCTGTTGGTTGATCCGGTCCAGGAAGCTGAGGACACCCCCAGGCTCGCTGGGGACCCCATGGTCAGGCCAGCTCAGGTACTGGTAGTGCCAGATCTCCCGAACCAGGTCCCCCTGGGCCGAAAACACAGGTCAGTGCCCCTGCTCCCACACATCCCCCATCCTACCCAACCAGACAAGAGAACAGGTCTAAGGAGTGGCCCTGGGAGTAGGGCAGGGGTGGGAGACACTCACATTGTCCAGCGGGGAGACGTGTAAGGTGCGGAGTTTGTACTCAGCTGTGTCGTGTTCCCCACAGTTGGTTACAGCGTAGGGTCCATACACACGCTGAGAGCCCACCTCTGGCCAGTAGGGGACACATTTGTTCTGAAAAGGGAGGGCGGAGGTGAGGAACGAGGCACAGGAGCCAGCTCGAGCCGTCTAGGCCTGTGGTAGGCCCTGAGTCCCTGGTGCTGGCCCAGTCAACATTTGTTGAATGAATGCATGAAATGGCCGAGAGTCAAAGACTTAGGATCTGGGTCTTTGCTCAGCCACCAAGTGGTAAGACCTGACCAGCCCTTTCACCTTAGAATTCATTCAACAAACATCGGCTGGCGCACGCATAGGACCTGAAGCTGTGCAAGCCAGGCTAGAGTTACAAACACCTCAGATGCAGTCTGTGCTTCTGTGCCTCTAGCAGCTCAGAGAGAGAGAGGGAACGGGGAGACAGAAAGCTGCTCAGGGGCACATGGAAGGAGAGGCTAATTCTCCCTCTCAGTTATGGAAGAAAGCAGAGAAGGCTTCCCAGAGGAGGCAGCATTTATTTGAGCTGGGTCTTCGAAAGCCAGGAGTCTGTCAAGCAGAGATAATGGGGAGAGAGGACGTCATTTCCTAGCAGAAAATGAGCTTGTGCAGAGGAAGGGAAACCTGAAAGAGCCTGGCACGCTGGAGGCAGCGAGTGTAGCAGGGAAGCCATCAGGCCTTGAATGCCAGGTCTTCGAGTGTGACTGTGCTGAAGGCATCTGGGAGCACTGAAGGGTTTACAGAGAGGATGTAGGGTGTGCTTTGGCCGGAATCACTTTGACCCCAGGGCTGAGGGTGCTGTAGAAGGGGCAGGCTCCAGGCAGGGAGACCCGCTGGGCAGTGGGTGCGGGCGAGGGCAGGCTCCAGAGAGATTTTTGAGGCAGAGAGGACAGGACAGGCTGCTGCCTGGATGGGGACAGGCAGGGAGGGGCAGGAGGAACGTGTGCTTCGGCGCGCTTTAAGGAAGGAGGCCCATTTCAAACCTGGGTCTGGTGGTCAGGAGAGCCCAAAGTGGGGAACCTCAGTGTGGATCCGAGACTTCGTCTCTGTGCCTCAGTTTCCCACCAAGATTTGGACCCTTGGCCTGTGAGGTGACTTTCTGTGCTGGTGTCCAAATTTTCCGTTTTAATGGTGGTGGACAACAAGTACTGGGGAGGATATGGGGATCACGGGGCAGCGTGGGGCTGGGCCCTACCCGGCCTTTCTCCACCTCTCTGGTGGTCATGACGATGACACGAGTGTTCTCCTGCCAGACCATCTGCCAGAAGTCATTGACCGTGGCCTCCAGGCAGCCCTGGCTGGCAATGTAGGTCTTAGCGTTCTCATCAGGGCCTAGCAGCTGGTTCTGGATGCAAGTGCAGAGAGACACACACCAGGACGGTGAGCACCTTAGCCCCAGACACGCCCTGCACACCCCCTCCAAGTTGTCAGGTAGACCCGATACCCCCCTGAGATGGGGAATCCCTGGGTCCCAGCCTCTCCTCCATGTGACTGGTGGGCGCCACTGACCTTGACGTAGTTGGCATTGATGTAGTCTGACCCAGGGATGTTACTGTCACGTCCCTGAAGGATCACTCGGCTGTGGTCGACTGGGAGTGGGCAGAGGAAGCAAGAAGGGCCTGGGTCAGCCGGGAAGTCACCAGCCCTGGCTCAGACCCTTCCTGAGCCCACAAGCCATTCTTGTCTCAGAAGCCATGAGGCTCAGAGCACTGCCGGTGGGCAGGGGTGGGGGGTCTGTATGGGGTAGGGGACGGGGATCTCTGAGGAAGGAGGGGGTGGGTTGGGGTGGGGGAGGCCCCACTGGGAGAGGCTTTTCGGAGGGAGGAGGCTCTGTTGTGTGGGTGGGGAGGTGGGCCCCCCTGAGCTGGGGGTAGAGACCTACGAGACGGGGTGGGGCGGGGGGTGGTTGGCTGGGAGAAATGGAGTCTCCTGGGTGAATGGAGGCTGCCTGGGAAGGGGGAGGGATGGAGGCTGCGGTGTAGGGCACTTACACGGGAGAATGTTCTTGTAGCGGTTCTTGCTCTTGTTCTCTGGCCGCTGCCCTTCCAGCCGCTGGTGTAAGTTCTTCACCTCCTGCTTCTGCAGGCTCTGAGGGGCGAGAGGGGGGAAATGAAGCACCAGCCCCCAGATGGAGACGGGCATGCACGGGTGAAGATAACGTGGCACAGATCAGTATAAGGGGTGGTAGAGAGGGCATGGGGTCTGCCTGGGACCCGATGCCGGTCGCCCTGCTGGTCCCCATTACTCACCTCAAACTCCTCCCAGAAGCCAGCCTTGGCTGTGTCCTCGGACTCCTGCTTCTTGTTCAGTTCCAAGACCCGGTTCTCGATATCAGCCGCATTCACCCGCGTGGCGTAGTATGGCTGGGGTGGGAGAGGGCGAGGGTTAGCAAGTTGAGCTCCCAGAAGCTCATGTGTCTGGGGGGTTGCTCAGGGGAAAGAAGGAGGCACCCAGGCCCACCCTTCACCTGCCGCAGGTAGACGAAAGCGCCCGAGGCCTCCTCGATCCCCGTCTTCTTGAAATGCTCTACCAGGTCCGTGAGGCTGTCAAAGGTCTCCGAGCCACCCACTGTGTAGCGTCCACCCTGAGGAGTGCCAAGTCAGGCCACCCACAGGATACAAGTCTCCCTCCCTGGACCCCTAGCCTTGGACCAAAGCCCAGGCTGACCCTCCCCAGCACCCAGGCTGTGGGCATGGACGGGAGCCCCAGCAGGACGCCCCCCGCCCCCACACTGTCCAGCTGCCTTACCTCGCACATGACCTTGATATGGGTGACTCTGAGTGGGGAGCCTGGGCCAGCCTTGGGCTGGTCACTGAGCACAGACAGCACAAAATCTCCAGGCTGGCTGAGACTCTCACGCACGAGAAACGTCCAGGGCTCACCCTTGGCCTGAAGCAGCGTCTCTGCCTGCCCCCCAGACATGTGCCCGTGGTACCACCTGGAGAAGGCAGCAACGGGGTCCATGAGACCTTGGCCAAGGGGCAGGCCCTGAGCAGAGACATTCACAGAGGGAGCAGGGAAACTGAGTACCTACGATGTGCCAGGGACTGCGCCAGATGCTTTCAAGTCCACCAGCCTATTTAGGTCCATTCCTCTCACAGAACTCTGAGAGGTAGGTACTATCCCCCCTTTACAGATGAGGAAACTGAGGCTGGGCGATTACACGCTGGCCCAAGGCCTTTGCTGATAAGAAGCAGGCCTCAGGAGTTGTAACCAGGCCCACCTCTGAAAGTTACGTCAAAGGCAGAAAGGCAGACCATATCAAGAATGCCTAGAGGGGAGAACCAAGCCAAGGTCTCCATGAAGGACAGGGCCAGGCTTAGGAACGAAAACAGCACCAAGAGAAATGCAGACAGAAGCCAGGCCACAGAGAGCGACGGAGCTGGGGAAAGACGGAAGTCACAGGGAGGCTGCTGGGGAGAACTACCCAGGGTGGTAGGGAAGACAGACGACCCCACTGGAGAAAGAGCGGTTTGGAGGGCTCTGGGGTACCCAGCATGACATCACTGAAGGGGAGGCAGGGGCTCAGAGGGGCTGAGAGGGGCTCAAGGGGCAGAAAGCAGAACTAGGACCTTTCCCCAAAGCACACCCCCTTCCCAGGAGGAAACTGTAGCCCCACAATGCCCAGCCCCACAGGAAACCACGTGATGGAAAAAACACAAAACTCCTTCTGGGGAGAGAGTGAGAAGTGAGGTTGTGAGGTTTCCTCAGCCCAGGGACCAGGGGAGGGGGGGCATTTTCCAACCGCAGGGATGGGGGAAGGAGGGAGGGGGCCAGCCTGTCCCGCCCCATCTCACTCATACCCAGAAGAGACCTCAAGACCTCCAGAGTCCCCTGCCCTGTCCAGGAGCCCCCTGGGCCACCCCCTCCCACCTCTCAGGATAGGCCGGGGCCCATGGGCAATGGGGAGGGGGCTAACCCTCTGCCCCCAGGCCCCAGGATGAGGAAGTTTCCATGCAAATGTCAGGCTGACCACAGGCAGAGAGCTAGCCATTGAGGGGACAAATGCAAATTCCTCAGGGGAGGAGGGGCAGCAGCCAGGCAGGGAGCACAAAGGGAGGATGGAGAAAGGGCCTCCAGGTACCCACCCTTGGCTGGGAGGCAGGGCGGTGGGGGGGGGGGGGGCGGCCCAGGGGGGGGGCCCAGGTGTCCTGGCTGGGTCACCGAAAGGCCTCTTAGAGACAGCTTCCCTGGGCTCCATCCCCTCTCTCCTTGACCCCCAGCTCTGCTCTTCTCCTGCTCTTCCAAGCAATTTGAACCAGGCCTCAGGCTGCTCCCCAGGGGCTCTGCTCGGCTCCTCCTTCCCTATTCTCCTACATCCACAGCCTACTGCTTCTCTATGGTCTCAGTCAACCCATCACCCTCCAGCAGAGCAGATTCAGCTGCAGGAAAGGAGGGAGAGAGGACGCCAGGCGAATGAGAGGGTCTGGGTCGCAAAGCCCTGAGTGCGCAGAGGGACAGGGCAAGAAAGCACTAAGAAAGGACACCATGAGCAGAGCCATCAAGCCTGGGCTTCGCTCCTACAAGAGGTGCTTCAAAGGAAGTGGATCAGCGGCTTCATGTTGGCTGGAAAGAGGTCTCCAGTGGTGGCCACACAGCTTCTACCTCAGCCTCACCCAGTTCTAAGTTTTAATCTTGGCTTGAACAAAAGTATTGAGGCAAGTTGGGAGGAATGCACCTCAGAAAGACGGAAAACAGACAGAATCAGGTTCAGAATCATTTCAACAATCAAGACACTAATTCAGGACAAGAGCGAGCTGGCTTGGCCCCAGGAGTGTAGAAAAAGGCCCTGGAGTTATTCAGCCGCCCTTCACCTTAACTAGAGCTGTCATTGAGATGCCACCCTGAAAGCTGAATGTTCGGGGCTCCCCACCCCCCGCCCAGGCTTTAAGGAGACCACATGGAGAGTAGCCAGCCCAGTTCTGGGGACCATATCTTTGGAGCCAAAGAGACAGGAGGGGAAATGTTTTGAGTATTACCCTGTGCCCGGATACTGGGCCCCTTACACATGCGACCACATCGCACAGTTTTCAATGATCCGTGTTCTAGTTCAGGGACAGGTCAGGCTCTACCCAGCCCCAAAAGGCAGACCATCCTCACTGGGTTGCTGAGATAAGGCATAAAGTGTTCTCATCAATGTTATTCCCTCTGTTCCTCCTCCACACCAGCCTCTCTGTATTAACCTGTACTCGGGCAGGGAATAGTTATAGGAAGGCAGACTCAGTTCCGTAGAAGGAAGAAGAGCTTTCTAACAACAGAGCTGGGCTGCTATCAGACACAGTCACTAGCAGGGCCTGGGTTGCCAGCTGATAGGAACCCTGGAGAAGGCCAAGGTGACCTTCTCTTGCTTCCTCAGGGGTTGATGGAAAGGGATGGGAGGTTAGTCCCCTGAGACACAGGCCCCAGGGTCACATGGAGGAAAGAGACCCGCATAGCCCTGGAAAGGAGCGGGGATGAGAAAGCACGGACAGTGCAGGGTGCAGGCCAGCCCATCTCTGCGTGGGGGGGGCCAGGGTGTGAAGGTCCTCACCTCTCACTGGTGGGGTCAGAGCAGTTAAGCGGGTACTTGAGGTGGATGATGGTGCCATCACGGTCCTGCAGGACGCCCTGCTGCTGCGTGTAGTACTCCACCAGCTCTGTCAGCGTTGCAAACTTCTCCCCTCCATACAGGTCGTAGAAATCCCCTGAGTTCTGGATCCGAATATGGGTCACCTGATCCCCTACCCTGCAGGGCACCAGGCGGTGAGGCCAGTGGGTGCAGGAGTGGGGGTGGGGATGGGTGGGGGATGGGCCGAGGTCCTGAGTATGGGCACACACAGGGATGGGGTGGACGCAGACACGGGCAGGGGACATGCTGGGGCTGGGGCCGGGAAGTTGGCACTGCCATGAGGGAACCGGAGATGAGCTGCCAAAATACTGGCCCTGGCAGGAGTTGGAGGCCACCTACCTGACGGAGAGGGAGAAGTCGCCCTGGTTCTTGCGGCTGGGCCGAGCCAGGAAGCTCCCGTGCACGCCTCGGCCCTTGAGCAGGGTCTCTGCATCCAGCCCACTGAGGTCTCGGTGAAACCACCTGGGAGGCCGGCCGGGAGGGCAGTAAGGAGAGGGCCCGCGGGCCCCAGGACACCCTTGTCTCCTGCCTACCGTGGGTCCCAGGCCCTTACCTCACCATCCTGGGGGCTCCACGAGAGGAAGGGGTACAGGGAATGAGGTGGTACCAGCGGGTCCGGGTGGTGGCGAACTCTAGGGCTGAGCCTCCAGCACAGCTCTCAGCTCTCAGCTCCCAGGCCGCCTCACCACCCGGCGGTCCTGGTTCTGGGGCTGCCACTCCACTGGCCTGGGGCACCCGGCAGGGCGGGGACAGGAAGGGGCGCGGCCGACCCCTTGGGGGAACTCACTTGTACTTCTCGTTTTAGAGCACAGCGAAGAGAAGCAGAGAGGGATGGCAGTGGGGGTGGGGACGGGGTGCACTTTCCACACACCTGCCCACCGCCAAAGGCTTCAGGAGCATGACCCTCCGCAAATGTGACAACACACGAAATAAGGCCACACTTGTGCCTTGCACCCTCCAGGCGAGGAGCACCCTCACGCTTCACACACGTGAACCCACACAGTCACATGTCGCCTCTTCCTCCTCCTGTAGCTGCTTCCACACAGCCTTCCCTGGTCCAAGCTAATAATAATGGGGGTGACGACTGTCATTTGATGGAGTCACACAGGCATAAGGTCGTTTACGTGCCTTGTCTGATTTGTTCCTCAGACAGCCCTGTGGAGCAAGTGCTGTCTTTATCCTCATTTCACAGACAAGGAACCTGAGGCTCATGGAGGGTAGGGAAGTTGCCCGAGGTCACCCAGTCAGTAAGTGGCAGTGCAGGGATGCAAACCCGGACGGTCTGGTTCGGAAGCCCGTGATTTTAGCGACCACATGCCAGCCCTCGGGGCTTCGAGGACAGAGGTTGGGCGACTCCTGGGCCACTGGGGCTGCAATGGGACGGGAAGAATCCTAATAGCCAAGGCCGCGCACATGCTGGCAAAGGGAGCGGCGCCCTCGCCTCTGCTGACACACACGTCTGAAGAGGTGCCACTGGGACGGAGGGCTGGACGTGACCCCTGCACAGCCCTGTCAAAGGCGCACTTTTCTACTTCTTGTCCCTAGGGCCTTGCTGCACCCTGCCCTAACCATGTAGTTAGTCGGAACCAAAGAACAGAATGGGAGGGGGAGCAGATGAGGGTGGAGCCGCCAGCCCCCGCCCTGGGGTTGGCCCACCTGTGCCTGACCTGTAGGTTCTTGCCGAGTGGGTCTGGTGTGAGTCAGCCAGAGCTCAGGGATGACCAGGGGCCTGGCTCCTGGGAGAGGCTGGGGGCCAAGGTCTCTGCCATGACTGATATTCTCAGGGCTGGTTGACCTTGAGAGGCCCTAAACACTAAAAGCTTATGATGCTGCCTGTGTGTCATTCCAAATACAGCACAAACACCGCCAAGCCAAAACAAGAATAGAGAAGCCCAAGCAAGGGTTCATAAGAAACTCCCATTAGGAGCTTCGCCTAGAAGGGAGGCAGGGGTTGGGGGGCCGGAGGAGAGGGCTGAGAGGGAGGTTTACTTCTCCCTCATGCCTTTGTGAATGTTGTAGCACGAGCATGATTACATTTATAAAAGTTAATAAACTGACTGGGAGACGGCAATTTCTGGGAAACTTCTGGGGCGTTGGGACTGCTCTACATCTTTTTTTTTTATTGAGTTAATGATAGGTTACAATCTTGTTAAATTTCAGTTGTACTTTATTGTCTGTCAGTCGTGTTGTAGGTGCACCCCTTCACCCTTTGTGCCCACCCCCCACCCCACCTTTCCCCTGGTAGCCACTAATCTGTTCTCTTGTCCACATGTTTAAATTCCTCATATGAGTGGAGTGATACAGAGATTGTCCTTCTCTAGCTGGCTTATTTCACTTAACATAATTCCCTCAACGTCCATCCATGTTGCTGCAAATGGGATGACTTTGTTCTGTTTTACGGCTGAGTAGTATTTCGTTGTGTATATCTACCACATCTTTATCCAATCATCAGTTGCTGGGCACTTAAGTTGCTTCCACATCTTGGCTATTGTAAATAATGCTGCAATGAACATTGGGGTGCATGGGACTTTTGGAATTGCTGACTTCAAGCTCTTTGGATAGATACCCAGTAGTGGAATGGCTGGATCATAAGGTATTTCTATTTTTAATTTTTTGAAGAATCTCCATACTGTTTTCCATAGTGGCTGCACCAGTTTGCATTCTCACCAGCAGTGCATGAGGGTTCCTTTTTCTCCACAACCTCTCCAACATTTGTTACTATTAGTTTTAGATATTTTTGCCATTCTAATGGGTGTAAGGTGATATGTTAGTGTAGTTTTGATTTGCATTTCCCTGATGATCAGCTATGATAAACATCTTTTCATGTGTCTATTGGCCATTCATATATCTTCTTTGCAGAAATGTCTGTTCATGTCTCCTGCCCATTTTCTGATCGGGTTGTTTGATTTTTTTGTTGTTGAGTTGTGTGAGTTCTTTATATATTATGGATATTAAGCCTTTGTCAAATATATGACTTGCAAATATTTTTTCCCAGTTAGTGGGTTGTTTTTTTGTTTCAATCCTGTTTTCATTTGCCTTGAAGAAGCTCTTTAGTCTGATGAAGTCGCATTTGTATATTCTTTCTATTGTTTCCCTTCTCTGAGAAGACATGGTGTCCGGGGACCGCTCTACATCTTGATCTTGGCAGTGTATGCACGAGTATGTATAAATAGGACGTTCCTCGGGCTGTATGCTTAATATTCATGCACCTTATGTATGCTATACCTCAATTAAAAATGAGGAGAAATGGGGCAGGCCCAGCGGCGCAGCGGTTAAGTGCGCACGTTTGGTTCGGATCCCGGGTGCGGACATGGCACAGCTTGGCACACCATGCTGTGGCAGGCGTCCCACATAGAAAGTAGAGAAAGATGGGCACGGATGTTAGCTCAGGGCCAGTCTTCCTCAGCGAAAAGAGGAGAATCGGCAGCAGTTAGCTCAGGGCTAATCTTCCTCCAAAAAAAAAAAAATGAAGAGAAAAAATAACAAAGTGCTAAAGCCCAGCAGAAGTCTCTTTTTCCTGTGATGTCTACTGTATCCTTTTTTGAAACATCAAACATCAATTTTCCCCCCTAAAAAGAGCCTATTCCCTCACCCCGCTTTCTGGTGCCCTGGGGAACTTGCTTGCTCTGTTTTTTGCAGGGTCTAACACTGACCACCCCTGCAGTCTCGGACGGCCACCCTGAAGGACCAAGAGCAACTCACAGCAAGGGCAGGCACAGCGTCTACACCATCAGCCCCGCTGCAGGGCCGGCCACTGCCGGTCTTACTCGCCTCCAAATGTTCAAAGCTGAGCAAGTGTTTCTCCCAGAGTATGTGTCCGATAAACAAGCTCATTAATACCCATTCACACATGTGGTCACAAGTCCAGCCTCCTGGCCCTACACTTGCACACCCTGCTTGTCACCTACAGATGAGTATACACACACACACAAGCATCCACTTACGCACATGGTCCCACCACATGCACCTCATCATCCATCCCCATCTACACACATACCTGGTCCGGTGCAAACACCCACACATGTTCACACCATCCTGACCACACATGAAGCTGCAGGCCTGCGCTCGGCACTAAACACCGCTGCACTCTCCTTCCGGGGTTTAAACCCACTTGGTGGGAAGAAACTAACCAGGCACCCAGAAAGTCCTGAAACACGGAAGAGGCAGAAATTTCTCTGAAGCCAAGATGTCAGGCCAGAAGACAGACAGACAGACACTAGGATAAGATGTACAGCCTCTGCTGTCCTTGGCAGGAAAATAAATCACAACCACCTCCCTACCCCGGCAGAAGTGGGGTTTGCAGAACACTTGAACACACACAACCCCATCTGGGCCTCAGACACCCCTGTGATGTGGGAATTATTTTTCCCATTTTTTTCAAGGGAGGAAAACGGGCTCAAGGAGGCCGAGAGTTACAAAAGAAGTACCTAATAACTCAGGAGAGAAAATTATTCACTTGGGAAGTAGGGTTGAGACTGAGACGGACAGTGATGCAGAGACAGGTGGTCTGCAAGAGCAAAGTGAAATAATCTCTAGAAAGTTATGAACTTTCCTAGCCTCAGTGTTCCCACCGGATAAATGCACTTAACAGTATTTCCCAAACACTGATGTAAAAAGCTAATATGTAGTAGGGTTTTATGCCAGCAGCTTTTACCTTACATTATTAATCCACATGCCAACCCTATTTAGTCGGACTTATTTACCCCAATTTTAGAAACAAAAACTAAGACTCAGAGAAGTTAAGGAACTTGCACAAGGTCACAAGTGAGTGGGAAGGTGGACAAACCAAGGCTGTCTGACGCCAGAGACTATTGCCATCTCCGCCACACCAACCACACTGCCGGAGGCTTGGTCGGGGGGGCACCGCACAGCCCACAGTGGAGCGGAGGGGCCGGTGTTCCTGCAGAGGCAGCCTCTGCAAAGGCACCGAGCTGGCAGGCACAGGGTCCACGTGAGCCGTGCTGGGGTGTGAGCAGAGAAGAGTGGCTGGAGCAGCTCAGAGAGGCTGGACCTGCTGCAGAGGGTTTTATGAGGCCAGGCTGAAGAACCAAGGAAGGATTCTGCACCAGGAGAAGCCTCGCCAGCCACCTGGTAGGAAAACAGCTGTGGCAGGAGTGTGGGAAGGATGAGGGCCAGAAGACTCAAATAGAGCCCTGTCACAGGGCTAACTGTGATGTGTGCCCTGGGGGAGGCGGTGGAAAGCGGAAGGGCAGACTTGAGTGTGAGAAGTAAGACCCAGCAGGACTTGAGAGGACCAACCCACAAACACCAACACCCCAAGAGGGTCTTCACTATAAGATCCAAACTGCAACAAGGCTTAACCTGCCTGGCCCTGCTCCCTCTCCACTGGTTTACTCTGCAGCAGGCACTGTCCTTGTCTCATTTGTTCCCACCACAGGGCCTTTGCACTCGCCATTCCCTCTGACCAGGGGCTTGACTCTCATTACCACATGGCTGGCTCTTTCTCATCATCCAGGTCTCAGCTCACGCACCACCTCCTCAGGAAACCCCTCCCTGACCCCTCCAGCAAGTGATGCCAGTGGCACCCTGTCACTTGCTAGCACATGAAACTGTTTTGTTTTCTGTGTAACACTTCTGAGAATTTATTGATTGGGTTCTTTGTGTAGTCCGTCACTGCCACTGGAATGAAGCTCCATGAAAGCAAGAACCATGCCCATCTTGTTTGCAACAGCATTGTCAGCACCTTAGAAGGTACCCGGCCTATAACAGACGCTCAGTGTGTATGTGTTGAATGAATGATGCAGGGGAGGGGAAGGGAAGGGAAGCTGAGAGAAAGTGGAACAGAGGCCAGATGTTGGGAAGTTGGGTGGGAACAGAGAGCTGTCTCAGGTTTGCACTTCAGACATCATGTTTCAGGTGATGTGAGTTACCCAGGGGTCAGGTCCTAAGCAGACGGCAGAGGCAGGGTCCAGAGGCCAGAGAGAGCAATGCAATGGTGAGAATAAATACACGTTTGACAGGGGAAAGTCCTATTGCAAAGGGGGGAGCAGGACAGAGAGGCAAGAGCCTGGGGTCCTCTCATCTTGGGGGAAGCGGCAGTAGGACAGGAAGCCGACCCAGGGCAGGGGGCAGCCGCAGACTGCACTCATCGTCTCACACCTGTTAGGAGTGAGCATGAACCCTACCCCTCCTCCCAAAGTAACAGGAGACGGTAGCACCCAGGTGGAGCAGGGGACTTACCCACAGGACAGCATCTCCCCAGAGGGATGGGGGAGTCGAAGGCAGAGGGCCACAAGGGGCGGGGCAAAGCCAGGGGCACAGCTGTGCACAGTGGCCCCAACCAGGTGAGGAAGAACGCTCAGAACTCAGCCACTTCCTCCACGATGCTGCCCGCTAGGCCAACGGCAAGCCCCTGGACTAATGCTCCCCGGAAAAGGGACAGGTGGAGCGGGACTGGCCCCACACCGCCCACAGCAGCCTGCTTCTCCCTCCAGCCCGATCGGAGTCCAGGGCCTGCTTGCCTGTCCTAGGCCTCCCTCCCTTGGGATGGGAGGAGCCACCTGGAGCTCCACCTGGCACTCAAGCTGACCAAGGGCGGGCGGGTGGGGGCAAGGACCAGGAAGTAACCCTGGCCAAGGGAACACCAACCAATGGGGAGTCTCTTGGTGCACAGAAGCCAATGGGCCTCAGGAAAAGCCGGGAAGCCCCACTCCTCAGAGGAGGTGCCGCCTGTGTAGACACACCCACCTAGGGTGCTGAGGGGCTGGCCCATCCTCCCACTCTGCCCTGGAGCGGAGCTGAGCCCAGAAGCACAGGAAGGACCTGGACAGGGAAATGGAGCAGCCTGGAATGGCAAAGGGAATCTGGGGCCAGGAGGTGGGGGTTGTTGTCAGGGTCACAAAATACTGACGCAAAGGCTAAGTCACAGGCACGTTTATTATCCTCTGGAACACCAACATGTTCCCTTCCCAGGTAGTGTCACAGGGGAGGGCCATGCCTCAGGAGGCGGCCACGCTGCCGCCTGAAGCAGGCCCGTGGGGCGGCAGTGTCATAGGCGGCAGGAACAGTGCCTTCAGCTTGCCTGACAGGCTGGCAATCTCAGGATCCTGAGCTTCGTAAGACTTGACCAAGCGGGCAAACTTGAGGACACCTGCAAGGGAGAGTGGAGCGTCAACCCACATCCCCAGGGGACAGGCATGCCCAAGATGGCAGGAGGGAGCAGCCTTAGCATGAGTCACTGGCTGCTCCTCTTCTGGCCAGGTAGCTGTCTGCAAAACACAAGACACATGCAGGTCTCTGCCCGGCGTGGGCTGCATCAACCACTTCCTGGTCTACACCAGGCACAACTGCATGGGATGCAGTGAATGAAAATAACCCAAGCAGTGTGCTTCTCACCCTCAGGTGAACCATTTTAGCAATTTAGCCTCAAGAACCCAAGGTATGAACACCCATGAGATCCCAAGTCCATCACCAGAACACAGGCCAGCCCTGGGCCAGCTGGGCTGAGTCAATAAACACCCTTGGGGAACACCATGATCTTATCAAGGGAATTGAACTGCTGACCCTCAAACAGAGATTAGCTGAAACACCTTGGAGGGGCTGCAGAAGCATGCTGTCATGTAGACATCTCACTAAAAGCTCTCAGAAGGGGGTTCAAGTCCAGCTCTGTTGAGACCTCGGGCCCTTAGTTTACTGCTAGAGTCTGCTTCCTCATGCTAACGTGGGATAACCATATTATCACTAACGTTAACGACAAAATGCACTTAGGCTTCTCCGGGTCCAAGTTCAGAGCAGACCCTGGGCTCTGAGCGCCAACAGTCAGATTGTGACTGCCGCCGTGTGGTGAGAAAGAGGACGACCGCTCAGGGACCCAACGGATCCAGCGCCCTCTCCCTGCCCCCCGTCCGACCCACCTTCCCCGTCGCAGCTGAAGCCATAGGCTTTGATAACCTCCTGCTGAATCTGCGTGGCCACAGGCAGCACAAATTGCAGCATCTTGCCCATGTCGTTGCATGCGTTGTCCCGAGCCTCGTCCATGCGCACGGCATTCTCTGGGGCCGAGAACGCCTGGATCACCTCGGCCAGGACCACTGTGCCGCAGATGCATCCCAGGGAGCCGTCCGGGGTAGGCGTCGGAGCATGGCCAGCGGGCCCAGCCAAAGGCGCAGAGAAGAGGGCAGGGGGTTAATTATTGCACTGAAGCCGTAGTAACCCGAAAAATTTGGCCCCCACATCCCTCGCCCTAGTGGGCAAGGACCGTTCTTGGAGGAGAAAGGACGGGCACTCCGCGCCCCCGTTCCCCGGCGATGCAACCACATCTCCCGCTTCCTGTCCTCCGCCCGCACCCTCCTCAGGCAGGCAGCCGGCCCACCCCGTGACCAGGATGCTTCTCACCCTTGGCCTGTTCGGCGCTCAGGGCCGCAGGTTGGGCCGAGGAGGACGCCATACAGCAACAAAACACGCACGTGCGGCGGAACCAAGGGAGCGTTCACAAGGAAAGAGCCGTCTCCTAGAGCGGCCCTGAGACCGAGCGGGAATCAGAAGGGAAGCGCATCAGCCAAAACCGGAAGCCTGTCGGCGTAGTCCTCGCTGTCCGACTCAGACTCGCCGGGAACGAAAACACTTCGGGAAAAACACACCGAAAAAAAAAAGAAAACACACCCCCCACAACGCTCCCCACAGTGAAACCTCAATGTTTCTGTCGTTAACAACGGCGTGCGGGGGCCTTCCGGAAAAAACCGGAAGACCTACTAGACAAATTCTAAAAGAGCTGTAACACTGTAGGTAACAGTCCGGGGAGAAGGCGGGGCGGCCAGGAACTCCACTATCGGTGAGGGTGAGCTCAGAGCGGAGTTTTTCTAATTCCTATTGTATAAACAACGAGGCAGGCACACTGTAATTTTCAGAAGGCAAGACAGTATTCTAAAGAACTTGCTCATATTCATTTCTAGAGTTCGCGAACATTTGTTGCAAGTCTATGCAAATGAGCTCGATGCTGATTGGCTGAGAAGGAAGCCAGTCATACCCTTTTAGTTTTTAACAACGCAGACTGATTCGCGGCAATAAAAGCTTGGAGCTGAAGTAGCTCTGACGCTTTCCTAGAAGGGCCTTGTAGCGGGTGTTCGCTGCAGCGTTACGCCCTCTAATTTCTTTTCTCTTCTAGGCTTGAAATTGTCACTCGCACCCTCCTCAGACCATGGGGTTGCAATCGCTTTAACCCACTGAAACTACAGCCCCTGCCCCTCCGCTTCATAACCTTTTCTCAAGCTATGCCACGGAAAGGTGTCAGGACTCCGGTAGCTCCTAGCCGTGGGACCAGTGGCAGAAACGTTCTTATACCTGACCATGTCAGAGGTGTGCCTGTCCCAGGCCTCCAGCATCTCCATTTCCCAACCTTGGGAGGAAGGAGGGCCTGGCACCAGAAGTACCCGCTTGAGGGAGCCAGGACTCCAGGGCCCCAGGCTCTTCCGAGATCCCCTCTCCAACTCTCCAGGATCCCTACACTCAGTTCCTCCAGAATGTCCATCCCTTCCCACTTCCCTGCCTGTCTCTCCGGTTCCACAGCTACCTCTCTAGGAACCGATGCGCAGAGACCCCCACCTCCATCCCAAGCCCGCCCCCATTGCCCGCAAAGAACCAGTCACAGCCATCTTCCTGGGGAGTCGTGAGGATGTTTTGTTTGGTTGGTTTTGGTTGGGATGTTTTTTAAAGAGCGTCATATAGATATTTATATATATAAATTATTGATGTGGGGGAGGGGCAAGGGGCTACATCGCAGAGGGGGCGCGCACACAGGGACTGGGGAAGGGCAGGGGCGGCACACGATGCTACGCAAAACAGCCACATCTAACAGATGAAATAATCACACCAACGGGGTGGGGGAGGGGCGGTGGCCACCGAGGGATGAGCATGGGGGGAGGAAGAAAGCAGGGGGACAAGGGAGAAGGACCTGGTCCAAGATACTGTGCGCTTTCTGCCCCCACCCCCACCACCTCCCCACCGCGCTGCACACCACAGGAGCCTTGGACTTCCATCTGTCCCTTCCTCCCTCCCTCTGCCCGGCTGCTGAGGCCCTACAACTGAGCAGCACCCCTCCTCGGCTCTGGGTGGTAGGCCTGGAGGGAGGCCCCCAAGGTCCAGATGCAGGGGCATGGGTGCTCTTGATCGAAGGTTCTACAGCGGCTTGTCGCTTTCCTTCTTCAGGTGACTAGGGAAGAGGAGGTACAGAGCAGAGACATGAGGGACTGAGGTTGACCCTGACCGGACACCCCTCACAGAGCAGGATAGTGGAAGAAGGGTTCCCTCCCCCAGGAGCCAAGTGCCCAGCTGTACCATGCCCACATCCCTGCCAAGCTGGCTGAGCTCACGTCCCCTCCCTCCCGGTGAGGGGTACCCGTAGTACCTGTAGTAGTCCTCCTGGGCAGGTAGCGGCACACTGTGCAGTGGGTGATGCGCGTGTAGCCACTGCTGCTGCTCTAGCGCCAAGCGCTGCAGCTCAGCTGACTGTGCGTGCATGGCCTGCAGCTGGTGAGCTGCTGACATCGGGGCAGAGAGGGAGGCTGGCAGGTCCCGGTAAGGAGCAGCTGTGGGCAGGAAGGGCAGGGGGCACGTGACTGAAGGGGTACAGAGTACTTACTCTGCACCAGAAGAGAGGCCAGCCGCTTTACATACAGAAGAAACGGAGACTAAACAGGTTAGGTTAACAGCCAGTCCTGCAAGTTGCCCGTGCGGGAGTTGGAATTCAACCCTCTTAGCCTGGCACTAAAACCTGTGCCTCTCTGGGGCAAGGCCTCAGCCCTCCTACTCCCCTTCCTATTTCCTCTGGGCACCTCCTCATCCCTCCCCAAGCCCAACTAGGCCAATCCCACCCAAATTCCTCCTTTCTGCCCTGCTTTCACTAGACCCTCCCCACTCCCAACCTCCATCCTTACCAAAGAGCTGGTGACGAAGAACTTCGTTCTCGTGCAGAGGGTGAGGAAGAAGGGGGTTGGGGAGGGTCCCAGCTGGGTAGGGGATCCGGGTAAGGTGAGACCCTGAGGCCAGGGGGTCAATGAGAGGGTGCACCGAGGCAGAGGCTGGAGGGTAGAGAAGAGGAAGGTGTCACCAGAAGGCAGGTTTGGGGGAAACCATGCATTTGGGTGCAGGGATCCAAGCCTGGGAAGAGAGATGGGCAAACACAGGGAGATCCAGAATGGAACACGGAGGCACAATGGAAGACCTAGGGGCCTAGGGAATGGACAGGACAAGACCCTACTGCAGTAGGGACTTATGGATGGCAGAGGACACATTACAGTTGTCAAAGGGGTCTGAGAAAAAGTAAAAAGAGAAGAGTGCTGCTTAGAGGAGATGGAAAATAAGAAGTTTGGGAAAGGAGACCGAAAGAGAGAGGTTAAGAGAGAAAGCACAAGGAAGCCTGGAATGAACATGTTTGTAAGGCTAGACTGGACAGTGTTCTGGACAATAACCAATATAGTGACAGGAGAGTAAGTAAAGTTCATTATCACCTATGATACCCACAACCAAAGCCACATGGCTCTTTCTGGAAAGTCAAAGATGTAGAGATGGGGAGGAACATGAAAGACCTCCACCTAGGAGGGGAGGATAAGATGGCAAGAAACAACAATAGAGTTGAACCCAGAGGAGTAAGAAAATGGGTATGTAAAGGGCTTGGGGAGAGGGGCTGTGAGGGTAGAAAGGTGGTGTTCCTTCAAAGGTTTCCCACTGGGCCTTTATCACAGATGGGATGCTGGATTCTGAAGAGGGCCACACTGGGGAATTAGTCTCTATAGCAAGACTAGGGTATGAGGAGACAGGCTGGGGGATGACAGGGAGGCAAAGATTAGGGCAGTGATCTCAGGAGGGTCATGCCACACTGGCGGAGGGTCGTCTTGGTCTGAGGAACAGAAGAGCCCAATCACTTGCGGGGGGGGAAGGTGGCCCCAACAGGCCAAGGCAAGGAAGTCAAAGTCTCACCTGCATGGATGGCATCCTGCTGGTGGAGGTGCAGGTGGGAGTGGATGTGGGAGTGCTGGTGGTGATGGGGGGTCACATTGAGCATCTGCAGCCGGGCCAGTGGGTCATTGCCCAGGGCTGCCACCCTTTCTGCGTGCTGCCTCTCAGCTGCCAGACGCTCGGCGTAGGACATGTCAGGCCGCAGGGCTGGCCCAGCTGCCAGCGCTAGACGTTCTCTCTCCAGAGGTCCCAGGCTCGGATGAAAGGGAAAAGGGTGCAGGCCAGGTGGGCCAGGCTGCAGAGCCAGTCCCCCATGTCGGGGGAAGGGATCCAGGCCCGGCCCAGGGACCCCGTGCAGGGGTTCCAGCTCACTGGGCTTCACCTCGAAGCCAGGCTTGAGGCGGTCACGGAGGTCTCGTTCACGGGCTTCCCGCTCCCTCTCCCGGGCAGCTGGGTCACTGCTGTACAGGGCCGGGACATTGTAACCCAGGATCCCCGGGTCCACAGCCCCCAGGGGCACGTAGAATGGATGGTTGCGATTGCCAGGAGACATGACATGGGGCCGGGCGTATTCACTCAGAGTGCGCAGGGCTGGAGTGTCAGGACCCAGGTAGGGGGGCACTGTAGCCACAGCACTACCCGGCTCAAACGGTGGGCGATGGGGCACTGGGCCGAGAGATGGGCACTCCACTGGAGCACGGCCCTCCTGAGCCAATTTCTGTGGAATACAGGAAGAAGAGAAGTCAGAAGGGCAGATCTGGAAAGAGGTGGCTGGTCCCAAGCTGCTCATTTGTCTCAGAAGCTGAACACCAAAATGCCACAGGATATTGGAACTCAACTTTCCAGGAACTTCCCTTACCCCCTTCTCCTGGATATTGCCTCTCCCTACGATGCACAGGGTAGTCTGGCCTGAGCTTGCCTTCCCCCAACCCAGGAACGCAACGATTCCTCCCGCTGGAATCCTTTGGTCTCCGTTTTCTGGGTCGCAGTAGTTCCTCCTCTCAGACTGGTGGCGCAATGACGCCCCCACCACTCGAGCCTCCCTGCGCGGCGCAGAGGGCGGGCCAGGAGGGTGGCGCACGTGGTGACGCACTCACCACGCTGCGTTCCAACTCGCGCTCCTTCTCGCGCTCGCGCTCCTTCTCGCGTTCTCGCTCGCGCTCGCGCTCCTTTTCTTCGCGCGCGCGCTGCTCGGCCTCGCGCCGCACCTTCTCCACCAGGTCGGCCCGCTTCTTGGCCAGCTTTGAGCCCTCCAGCGGCACGAAGTACAGGTCGCTGCGCGCGCACGAGTTAAAGCCGCGGTCCAGGTGTTTGTTGAACCTGCCGGGCGCGGAGGCAGCGCTCGCTCAGCCTCTGCGAGCTGCCCGAGCGGCCCCCGGTGACCCTGCCCCAAAACCAGCCCCGCAGGCTGAGGGCAAGGCAAGGATGTGAGATCTTTGAACAGCACACGAACGGCAGGCCCTTCCCGTGTATGCTCCCGCTCTCCGTCGGTCCCCATTACCCGCCACACCTGCCCTGGCTGCTCACCTGGCTGACTGGCTGGCGTGGCTGGGCACGTCTACCACCTTGGGAGGGGGCGAGGGGCTGCGGGCCGGGGGCACTGGGCTCTCGGGGGCCTCGTACTCCTCAGCCGGCTCCTGTTTGATCTGCGTGGCGCTCAGGGGTGGCCCTGAAGCAGGGGCTGCAGCCGGTGGTGGCAGGGATGACAGGCCCGAGGGCCCCGCAGGCGGCAGTGGCCCGGACCCCACGGTGGGCGAGCCCGGCTTGAAGGTCCCTGGGCCTGCGGGCGGCGAAGCACCTCGATAGCCTGGTGGGGTCCCCGTTCGGAAGGAGGGCGGCGACCCGGGCTTGTATCCGGGTGGGGTGGCTGTCTTGTAGGCCCCTGGGGACGGGGCTCGCTTTCCATACGGTGGGGGCCCAGGTGGGGAGGCTGTTTTGTAGCCTGCTGGCGAGGAAGCTACTGTGGCAATGACCGTGGAAAGTGTAGCCGAGGAGGTGGTGACTGGAGGTACCGGTGGGAAGGGGTAGGGCGCCCCTTGGGGGCCCTGGGAAGGAGAGGGATGTGAACATGGGTAGGACCCTTGAGAGGAGGAAGAGGAGTTGGAAGAGGAGGAAGAGGCTGGGGGGCCGTTGGGGCCTGCTTGGCTGTAGGACACCTGGCTGTGAGGTGGGGGCAGGTGCGCTGGCCCTGGTGGGTATGGCCTCAGAGAACCCAGGGAAGGAGACATGGCATAAGGGTGTGCATGGTGGGAGCTACTGCTCTCCAAGGGGTGGGGATATGCTCCAGGTGGAGGGGGTCCAGAGCTCCCATGATGCTGTTGCTGCTGTTGCTGTTGCTGCTGTTGTTGTTGTTGCTGCTGCTGCTGCTGCTGCTGCTGTTGCTGCTGTTGTTGCTGGTGGTGATGGTGATGTGTTGGGGTTGGTGGGTGGGCAGTGGACTGGCCTCCAGTAGGAGGGAAGGGGCCTGGATGGGCATTGCTGTTGGCTAAGAGGCGGCCATAGGGAGGAGGTGGTGGGGGACCCTGGCTCCACACAGCCTGGGATGGGAGAGAAGGCTGAGTATACTTGGGTGGCTGATTGGAGACAGAGAGGCTTGTTGGGGGAGGAAAGGAGTGGGGATAACTGGGCAATGCCTGGGAAGCTGGGTACTGGGAGGCAGAGGAAGACGAAGAACTAGAAGAGGAGGCTGCTGCAGAACTACTACTAGAGGATGAATAAGGATACCTCATTGGGGGGGCTGGGGTAGAAGAGGAGGAAGCAGGGGGCAGAGGATGGGGTGAGGGAGCAAGAGTGGGGCCCTTCTCTGGGCCAGGAGGAAGTCCACCCATACCCTGCCCCATGGCATGGGGAGAGGGCAGATGCCCAGGTAGTGGCTGGGCCCCCAGGCCAGGAGGAGAAGCTGATGCATTGTTAAGGGGTCTTAGAGCAGGTGGGGGAGGCAGGTTTGGTGTTACATGGGGGAAGGTGGCTGGTGGTGGAGCAGAGGGTAGATTTCCACCACCCACTGGAGTGTTAGGTGGCTTTGTAGGGGGAGCACCACCTGCCCCAGAGCTTGATATTGAAATGGGGGTGGTGGGTGGGGGGTGCTGCTTACCTCCACTAGGAGCCCCCACTGAAGAAGCAGCCCCTCCCCCTTTGGGACCCATTGGGGGTCCAGATAAAACTCCTCCACCAGTGCCCCCAGGATAGAGCTGTGGATGAGAGGGAGGGGCCCCAGGAGGAGCCTGGAACATTCGAGATGTGGGGGGCTCCATGGGAGCATGATATCCAGTGGGTGTCACAGAAGGATGGGGTTCAAAGCCAGGCTCTGGCTGTCGGGGGGTGCTGTCTGGTGGTGGAGGGGAGGGAGGGAAGAGTGGAGGGGGGTGGTAGGGGCGGGCTGGGCCCTGGGACAGGCCAGAAGAGGAGTCAGAGTCGTTCTCCACGCTTCCAGGGCTGTAGATGCTGGGGGACGTGCTTCGGTTATCCTGGTCGATATCCCTAGGGTCACTGCTGCCATCATCGTTGAGGCTCCGCCCATCTAAACTATCCAGATCCGAGGGAGACTGTGGCCGAGGGAGCTCCTGCTGTGTAGAAAACGGAGGGCCATTTTTCCCTTTTCTTGCTTCCCCTAGATTTGGGGCCTCCCTTGCACAAAATCATTTCCCCCTCACAGCACATCCACTGTACCATCACGTGAGGAATACTCCTGCTGAAGCCCACCCCGCTGCCATCTGGGGATTCCCCTACTCTCCGCTGCTCCGTAGCAGCCAGTCTTGTTTCCCTCCTTGTAAAACCTTATTCCTTCCTTAAGTGTCCATCTCAAGCACCTTCTCCCCATCTACAGCTGAACCAAATCCCAGTCTTCCACTAGCTCATATCCACCCTCCTCTCATGTCATTTTCCCCTTTAACTAAGCATCCTAGAAACCCTTGGTTCTTAAAAAGACCACTTCTGCATTTTCCTTAGGATTTATGTGTTCTTTCCACTAAGACTTCTCACCTTTAACCTCCTCCCCAGTCCCTTCATGAAAATCAGGACCTAGAAAAGGAGAGACTAGAATCCCCCACACTCTTTCAGTGCCCTTCGGCCCTGCCTGGTCATCTGGTGGTCTGGCCAAAGCCCTAAAGATCTGTCTGACATCTTATAGACAGGGCTACGTTCATCAGCACTAGGATATGACTTTTCTCTCATATGCCAGGTGAGATTAAAGTAGAAATTGTGAGCGAAAGGAAGTTTGGGGGAAAGAATGGTCAGAAAATGGATCAGGATGGCTGCAAGGGTCTCCCACCTCAGTTTTGGTCTTTTTTGGTGCGTTGGTCTCCTCACTTTCACTCTCTGAGATCTCCTCACTCCGGCCCTGTTTGCTGACCTTTGGGGTGGAGGCTTCCTCTACTCGGGCCTTCTGTTAGAGAGAAAGAGAAAATTCCTGTCTTACACCTCCCAAGCCTCCACCATTACCCTCTGCCGGACAGGAAGTTCCCCAACAACACACACACATACAGCCTCAGCCCCAGTGCCTGGGCATCCTGTGGGAGGACCTGAGGACAGAATACCTTGGCTGTCTGCCTAGACTTCTCAGCTTTGCCATCACTGCTGGACGTGCTGACCCCTCCAGGGGAGGCCCGGCCCCTCGATCTCAGTTCTTCCCGGGGCCCGGGGGCCTCTTTCTTCCGTCCACTCCTCATTGACATCTGAGGGAGAAGGAGGCAGATAATGCAGTTTTTTACATTGCACCTAACTTTCTGATGTGCCTTATTTCTATTCTCCCTCTCCAGGCCCTTCCCCTTAGCTTCCCTTAATCTTTCATGTCTTTCATTTTAGCTGTTACTCACTGAGTCTTTATTCTGTCGTGTCTTCATTCTTCAGGCTGTGGAGACCCCATTCTCCTCTGCCTGGGCAGCTGAATACAAAAACTTCTCTGCTTCACCCCAAGTTCCCCACAGCTGTGGCCTGGGAAGCAGGAAGCAGGATCTCCAAGTTTCCAGCGTAGGTACCTGGAACTTGCGGGATCTGTCTTCAGCGAAGCCTGTTAGAAAAAGATCATCAGAGTCTCCCAGTTGGGGACTAGAGTCTGAAAGGGATACTACTGTGCTTGTCAAGGGGCTGAGGAAGTGGCCCACTCCTAGGCATCTGGGTCAAGAGGTACAGGCTCCGTAAGACATTGCCGGCTTGCCCTTGGGCCACCCCAGCCATCTACAAGAGGAGACTCTGCAGAAAACTCAGATGTCCCGATGAGCTCCACTTCAGGAGATCACACTCTCTTACCCTTCATGATCCCTAGGAAATGTCAGTGTGCACACGAATTCCACAGCCTTACAAAGGAGCAAAAGAAGTGGAGCTGAAGTATTAAGTAATTTACTGAGGATCTTCTTTATGTCAAGCCCTTACACACACAATTTCACTTACTATTTACAACCAACCCTGGAAAGTAAGTATTCTTATTATTCCCATTACAGAGGTGAGGAAACTGAGGCTCAAAGATTGTGACTGACTTGGCCAACTTCACATGATGAATACAGTGAGGAATAAATGACAGCATCAGACTCCCTGACTTCAAAGCCCATGCTCGCTCTTCTATACTTTGCTATCCTCTCAGAAGTTGGTGGGGAGAATTCTGAAAAGGTCTAGATCAGTCCCAGAGATATGGAAAGAGTCTTTCTTCACGTCAGAGTAGGTGCTAGAAGAATGTCCTATTCTACAGTGCAAAGGCACACAGCGCTACAAGCCCAAGGTATGCCCAAAGAGCAGAACTTCGTTTTTGAGAGCCTGACAAAGCCCCCTCTCTGGGCTTGGGTTCCCTGAGGCTAGAGGAAAAGTCAGGGTCTTCACTGTATCAACTGAATCAGTGAGTATCAGTGAGCACACAGTACAAATTTACAAGTTTGTAAGCCTATCCTCCCACTTGGCTTAGACAGGGACACACACCTCCTCACAGCCTATCTATATCTATCTATGTATATCTTTATATATCTATATACAGTCATGCTTCACTTAATGATGGGGATACGTTCTGAGAAATGCGTCGTTAGGTGATTTCGTCGTTGTGTGACCATCATAGAGTGTATTTATACAAACCTAGGTGGTACGGCCTACTACACACCTAGGCTCTATGGTACTAATCTTATGGGACCACCATCACATATGTGGTCCGTCGTTGACTGAAATGGCGTTATGCAGGGCGTGACTATGGTCAGCTGTTCTCATCTGCACTTCTTTGTACTTCTTGCTAAGTGTCACGTCTCTCCATATTACCGACCATAAGATCTTCTGAGAGCAAAAACAGTATCTTCTTACTGTTTTCTTCCTTTCCGTATCCCCCAGTGACGTCATGTATATACGGGCGTTCTGTTCGGTTCTCGTTATTGCCCTTTAAACCCACTAACTTCAGTAGGTCTTCTTGAATGAAGTGCTGCTGGCCTGGGTGGGAACACTGTAAACTTACCCACCAATTCTGAGTTAGGCGGCCTGGCTCGGTAAATGGCATTTCCACATTCTATAGCATATTCTTCCCAAGGAATACAGAGTAATTACTTTTCACTCAACCCTACTGAGGCAGGCAGTGAGGGGTGAGCCTAATCTTTCCAGGAAACTTAATGACAATTTACTTAGAGTCACAAAATAGCTGGGACAGAGCCCCGGGTCTTCTGAAGTTACAACTGATGCTCTGCCCAGTAAACCAGCCATTTTTCTTCAAATACAACTATTACCACATTTTTAAGTGGTTGTGTAGATAGGTTTTAAAATAGCGTCAACCCAAAAAATCGAAAGAACAAGACCCAACATAAGGGGAAAAACCACCTTAACAAAAGCACAACAAAGATGACTACTTATGACTGGTGTGGGCCCCTCTAGAGGAGGGTGCCCATCTCTCCCTCCAAACCTGCTCACCAAGTCAGTCAGGGCTAGGGGATCCAAAAGGGCAAAGCAATGCAGGAATGCACCTGAGGAACAGAGCAATCGCAGTGTGCCTCTCCCCCTCCTCAACTTTTTAAATCAGCTGAAATCTGATAAAATTAGCAAGGAGTAGCTTTGAAAGAGAAAAGCAGTCATAAAAGGGTCGGTAATCCTGCGAATAAGGAGTGGCAGGGGGAGAGAAAGAGTTAGAGCTGGGTTGCATAGGTGTTTCTGATCTTGGGGCATGGTTTAGCACCAACAAGCTGAGCTCCCCAACGTCTTGCCCTGAGAGCCAGTTGCTATGAGTAGTATTTATAGAGCACCTACTCTACCTGGCAACATACTCCAGACATTCACCTTCATTGCCTTACTGCAAAAGGAAACGATAAAGACCAGATTGGAGAGGTAGAAAAGTGAGAAATACGGAAGGAGTCTCTAAGAAGGAACAGGAAAAGAAATTAAGGGGGAGGCCGGCCCAGGGGCCCAGCGGTTAAGTGCACACGTTCCGCTTCAGCGGCCCGGGGTTCACCGGTTTGGATCCCGGGTGTGGACATGGCACCGCTTGGCAAGCCATGCTGTGGTAGGCGTCCCATATATAAAGTAGAGGAAGATGGGCACAGAGGTTAACTCAGGGCCAGTCTTCCTCAGCAAAAAGAGGAGGATTGGCAGCAGATGTTAGCTCAGGGCTGATCTTCCTCAAAAAAAAAAAAAAAAAAAAAGGTTACTGGGGCCGGCCCCGTGGCCAAGTGGTTAAGTTTGCACCCTGCGCTTTGGCGGCCCAGGGTTTCGCCGGTTCGAATCCTGGGCACAGACATGGCACTGCTCATGAGGCAACACTGAGGTGGCATCCCACATGCCACAACTAGAAGGACCCACAACTAAAAGATACACAACTATGGGGCCGGCCCGGTGGCGCAGCACTTAAGTTCGCACGTTCTGCTTCTCGGCAGCCCGGGGTTCGCCAGTTCAGATCCCGGGTGCGGACACGGCACCGCTTGGCACACCATGCTGTGGTAGGCGTCCCACATATAAAGTAGAGGAAGATGGGAACGATGTTAGCTCAGGGCCAGTCTTCCTCAGCAAAAAGAGCAGGACTGGCAGTAGTTAGCTCAGGGCTAATCTTCCTCAAAAAAAAAAAGAAAGAAAAAAGATACACAATTATGTACCGGGGAGCTTTGGGAGAAAAAGGGAAAAAAAATAAACCTTAAAAAAAATTTTTTTTAATTTAAAAAATTTTTTAAAAAAGAAATTAAGGGGGAGAGAGACAAGAAGGATGTCAGAGGGAATACAATCGAGGCACAAGGCTTTCTGGGAAGGGCTTGCAGGGTGAATTTCAGGATCATTGGCCCAGCCCCCATCATCATTCCGACCTGCCAGACTCACAAACCAGTCCAAAGTGACTCCTAGATAACAATGCAGCCCAGACCAGCAGATAACAATGGACTGGCCTAAGCCTTCTTAGAATCCAGGGTTGTCAGAGGGGCCTCAGAAATCATATCTATAACCCCTTCATCTTACAAAGAAGCCGAGGTTCAAAGAAAGAGAAGTGACTTGCCCAGGATCACAGTTAGAGGCACAGCCAGGACTAGACCCAGGTGTCCTGGCTCCTGCTCCAGACTATTTCCACTGCACCAGGCTGCTCCACAGCCCTCACCCCTGGGCCACCCTCACCTGGGATGGGCGTGGGAAGTCCAGCCATTCCTACAAGGTCAGGGAAATAAAAGGTCGAAGGTTAGCTGAGGGAAAGGGTCACCGTGGCAACAGTCTGGGAAAGAGGAGAAGGGAGACTCAAGTTTAAGAAAAGGGAAGAATATCAGTGCAAAGAAGCAAAGAGACTACTGTATGCAAAAAAAATCTCTAAGAATAAGGGAGGTAGAGGCCAGAAAGAACTACCAAAAGATGGTATAACTTCAAGAGGAGCATTTCCATCCTCCCACCATGCCTAGGCGGAGGGACCTGGAGAAATACCTATGACCTACAAGTAACATGTCTACCTGTTCCAACAGACTGCTGGATGGAAAGGGGTAGACCTGCTGGGGAACTTCCTGTCCACCAGCGGCACCAGAAACTTCCTGCAGAACCCAGCCAACAGTCCCAAGGACACACCCAAAGGCTGAGGTCCGCTCAATATTCTGAACTCCCACCGACTGGACATCCCACAGGATCACTGCCATGGCAACAAAATGGCAGAACCTGCCCCTCAAGAGTCCATCCCAGGGGTCCATCTGCCAGCCACTCCCCCTCCAGTTGCCAAAGCAACTCCTACCCTCCTATAGCACCCTCAGGGAAGGGAGCTTAAGAGTACCTACCCCAGGAGGAATACGCCCATGAACAAAGGGAAATCTTTGAGCTCAAAACAGTAATGAAGACCCCCGCCCCCCATGGAAACTATGGCTAGAGGGGCAGTGGGTACTCTGAGGATTTGAGGGTAGAGATCACAACTTGGAGTGCCTATAAGATTGCCCAATGCTCTCCTCTGTTTCCACCCTTCCAGAAACCCTTTCTCCCTAACTCTCCTTTCTTCCATCTCATTAGTTTTAGAAGGACCCACGCTACCGCGCCCCAGTGTGCCCCTCTCCGAGAAGTAACTATGTCTGGAATTGGAAAAACAAGGCCAGAAGTGACCTGGAGGAGAGGAAAGAAAATTGAGTCACAAAGGCATCACCCTCAACTTCCACCCGGGAACACCTCGAGTTCTTCTCAAAGGCGGCCCTCTCTTTGGCCCTTTCCGAGCCTCGGTTTCCCCAGGTTCCCTTCTCCTCATCAGCTACAATCCCCTCTCTTTCCACCTACCACACCCCTCCCCATCTCCCTCTTCGTTCCATACCTAAGTACCCGGTATAGAACCTGGCTCTGAAACCCGGGTTCCGGGCCTTTGGGGTTTTCCTGGACCCCTTATGCCCCACCTCGCTGCCATCTCTCCGTTCCTTGTTACCTTCACCCCGAAGCCCCCTCATGGGCATGCCCCGTTTTTCCTCCGCCAACCCTCCACCTCGGCGTTCCTCTTTTGGTCCCGTGGGTCCCGCTCTTGCCCCATCAGCTCTCCTCCTGAGACCCTCCCACCTCCCCCTACCTTCCGGATCCTCCCGGTGCCCTGGTCCCCATCCCTCCTCGGGAACCGGCCCCACCCCCTGAGCCCCCAGCCTCAGACCAGGCAGCGCCTGCAGTGGGGGGACCGGATCGGGAAAATAACAAATGGAGGCGGCGACCACGGCGGGAGGGGGAACTGGGAGGGGTGGGGGAGGGGGTGGGGAGCCACGGGCCAGAACCCGGGCGGGCCCGAGGCCCGGGCGGTAGCAGATCTTACCTGGTTGTAGCTCGGGACGGCTGGCTGGCTCCGAGCGGGATTCGGGGCTCCGGCGCCTCCGGGGGGCGGCGGCGGCCGCTCCCCCGCCCCCCTCTCCTCTTCCTGGCTTCAGTCGCCGCCGCGACGGCGGCGGCGGCGGGTCCGACCCCCCCGGAGGGCGGCCCCCATCCCCCTATTTCCCCCCACTTGGCCCCGATCGTTCGCCCGCCCCCCGGAGCAAATCCCGACCGCCGCTCTCGCTCGGCCCCTCCCCAGGCCCGCCGCCTCCCCCGGCCGCCCGGAACGCCGAGGCCGCGCCGCCGCCGCCCCCGCCGCGCCGCTCGCCCCCGCGGCCCGGCCGGCCCTTCGCGCGGCTCTGCCCGCCGCCGCCCGCGCCCGCCCGGCGCAGCCCGCACTCGCGCGGCCCCGGCCCCCTAGGCGGCCTCCGCCCGCGGCCCCCGCCCTGCCCGGGCCGTCGTCCCCCGCGTCCCCTCCTAGCCCCTCCCCGAGGCCAGCGGTCCCCCTGAAACGGGTCCCGGCCCGAGGCCCCGGCCCGACGCGGGGCTGCGGGCTGGCTGGGCGGCGCGTCCGGCGACTCGCACAGGAAAGCGGACGGCGGAGGGAGGGAGCCTGGGAGAGGGGGATGGGAGAAGAGAGGAAGAGGGAGAAGGAGGGAGCGCGGAGGAACCGGGAGAGAGGGGCCAGGAGGGAGACGCAAGGGAGGGAGCGCGAGGCGAGCTGCGGGGGGGCGGTGGGGGAGAGGGGGAGCCGGAGAGGGGGCGGCGCTGCGCGAGTTGGCCGAGACCGAGGCCGGGGGGCCGGCGCGCGGGGAAGGGTTCGCCGAGGCGGAATGTGGGGAGCCCGCGGGCCTGGCGCCGGAGAGGGCTGGGTAGGAGGGGCTGTGGGTTTTCAGAGCAGATATAGGGGAGGCTGGGGAAGTGTGGGGGCAGAGTCTGTGGCAGAGGTGAGGTGGGAGGTTGTGGGTAAGTGGCAGAGATTGGGATAATGGGGTTAGATTGGAAAGATGGAGCTACATGGGGGCTTTTGGGGCCATGAGGTGTGTGCAAGGAGGCGAAAGAAGCTTGGGGTGACAGTGTCTGTGGCAGGCATGTAGCGGGGGAGGTTTGGGGGGCAGTTATGAGAGAATGGGATGGAAGTTTGGGGTCATAAGGAGGGGAAGAAACTGAAAGGATGGAGACGTATAGGAGAATGGGGTTTCTGGAAGAGTAAAGAGTTTGGGGGTGATTGGTGTTGGGAAAAGAATAGGCAATATAAGAATTTGGGGGCGATGAAACAAAGCTGAGGAGAGACAAATCCAGAGATGTCAGTGTGGAGAAAGAAGGGAAAACATGAGGAGCCTTAAGAAGGGATGAAGGAGGTGGGGCCAGATGCATATTCCAGGGGGAGGCTGGGGTTCTGAGTGGGCAAGGAGGGTGGAAGACACAGAGATGGCTGGATTCTGGGGGTGGGGGGTTTCCAAAGAGAGCTAAGGAGGGTTTTGGTTGGCAAGACAAGGTAGATAGAATGAGATGGGGGCAGCGTAAGCTGGGTAAAGAAGATTAGAGGAAAATGTAAGATGAACAAGGCCTTTGGTGGCAATATGGAGGAGGGAAGGTCAGTGCTGGGGAAGACAAGAGAGGAGATGGGAAGGAAAAACAGTAGAAGGAAATGATAAAAATGGGGAGGGCAAGCCCCAGTGTAGGTAAGGGATTAATTTATAGGAATGGGACGCCATTCTCAGGCCCTTCTGTCTGGTGGTGTCTCCATTTTACTTCTCAAATCTGTTTGAAGCCATCACTGATGGTACCTTGGGCCACAGGGAAGGGGCCAGGTGGGGATTAAGCTCAGTGTGGAGCCAAATCCCTGAGTGCCCTGGTTCCCCAAGCCCAATCATTCTAATGTGGAGACAATCCCCACCACAGTCTGCAGGCCTCTCCTTCTCCCCCCACTGCTCTCCAGGCAGCCTGTGACTCTGTCAGCCTGCCAGCCATTCTCAGTCTTCAGCCATGAAGCCAGCACCCCCACCAGTCCACCACCAGTGTCTTCTTCTGGGCTCTCTCTCTGGCCCCACACCAAGCAGCAACATCTCCAGGACAAAGGACACCAAGGAGGCACTGGGTGATTTTTGGCAGCTGAGATTGGGAAGGCCAGAGAATGGGAGGGAGGCAGGCTGGGAAACAGGAAGAGCTGGAGCTGGAGCCTGGATTGGAGCCCTCAATAGTTTTCCAGATTTAGGGTGGGGGTAGGGCATGTGTGGGGCCAGGTCAGCTAGAGGTCAAGGATGGGCCCTGAATGGCAGGATCCCCCCAGCCTTCCGGGAAGGAAGGAGGTTAGCTCTGTAGCAACTCAGATTTTGCCTCATATTTCCTTGAGCCAGGTTCTGCTGTGTTCTAGAAATACCCTAAAGCTCTAAATGGATTCTAAAGCACTGGGGAATCTGAGTAACAAGGCTTCCTAGGCCTAGGAAAGAATCAGTACTCTTTAGTCTCTTGAATTGGTTGGCACTCACTTTACCACCCCATGCCCACCTTCCTCATCCCTCAGGGCCTTCTAGAGACCAGGCCAGCTCCATCCCCCCGTGTCCCCCTCTCCTCCCCTTCTTCAATGCCTTAGGACAGCCCTGTTCCTTCTCCAAACCCCTAACTTTGTTCCAAGACTCTTCCCCTCCCTGGTGCATTTCCTCTCCTGCACTTTTCATTTCAGTCTCCCACTGGGCCCTGACCCAGGCCCTTCCCAAGTCTCTTCCAGGCTCAGCTCTTCTCCCTCATTTCTTTTGTGTGTATGTGTGTGTGTGTGTGTGTGGAAGATTGGATTGGCCCTGAGCTAACATCTGTTGCCAATGTTCCTCTTTTGCTTGAGGAAGGTGGTCCCTGAGCTAACATCCATGCCAGTCTTTCTCTACTTTGTATATGGGATGCCACCACAGCATGGCTTGATGAGCGGCGTGTAGGTCTGCTACATGCCCAGGATCCGAACCTACAAATCCCGAGGTCCCAGAAGCAGAACTTGTAAACTTAACCACTACACCGCTGGGCCCACCCCTCTCCCTCATTTCTTAACCACTAAGCGATGGGCTAGAATCACGGTGACATATCTGAGCCTAAAAGAAAAATTTAGACAGAGACAGGAATGGGATGGGAGGAGTCAGAATAGAAGCTAGGGTCTACTCCCTCCAATTCCTCCCCTACCTGAGGGCCAGGCTCACAGTTCAGCTTCAGAGAACATCACACACACACCCCACCATCCCTCACCCCAGCTCCCTCTTGGGCCCCAGCCCCCCACAAACCACTGGTCTCTAGGCAACGGCACAAAGGGAAAGTGGAGAGAGGGGGCCTGGGAGGCCCAGGCTGAGCTAGCTGTAACCCAATCCAACCCAGTACCTGAGGCGGGGCATGGCTGCCAGAGAAGGCAACCTAGCAAGCAGCAGGGAAAGGGCAGAGGTTAGGAAATGCGGCTCCAACCAGAATAGTCCTGGTCAGTCCAGGAGTTACTGAAGAAAGATGGATATAATGGACCCCAGAGAAAACTGAGAGGCACAGAGAAAAGTACGGTGTGCCCCAAGGGAAACACAAAGGGGTGCCAGGAGACATGGGAGAGAAGGGAAAGATGAGATGCCCACACTGAAATTAAGAGGCCAGAGAGGGGGCAAGAAACTCTTTGAACTGAAAATGGTTGAGGTGTCAGCGACACAGGAAGACAAGCAGAGAAATGGGTCCTGCCCCTAAAGAACTGGAATCTTTCTAGTCCTGGAGCTGGGCAGAATGGCAGAGGGAGCACAGGACCAGAACTCAGAGTAGAAACAGTGGGAGGCCCATAGAGGGCAACCTTTGAAATGCCTCCCTCCCCACCCCTAGCTGGGGGAGCAGTATGGTGTCCTGCAGACCCTTGACTCCCTCTAGTGGCCACAGTTCCCTATGTGCAGCCCCTATGGCTGGATTCTGCCCTGGTATCCAAGCACTGTGAGGGGGTTTCTCTCTCAGATGGTTCCTGGATTCCCATCTAAATGCTGGGGCTCTACCAGAGATGAAGAGTTATAATGGGTCTCCAGTTGCACACTGGCACCCTACTTGCAGGCTGACCCAGCCAGGGGGCCTTTTGAGTACTAGTTTGCTGGAAGACTCAGTCAGGCACTCCTCCATACCCCCCAGTACCTTCTTCCCTCCCCAGTTCCACATCTTGCAGGGGATGATGCCCATGCAGTGCTGTTCCATCTCAGAAGTGGCCAGAATTCTTTTCAAGAGGCCAGGATGGGAGCTGCTGCAGTCCACAGCTTTATACCTTCTTTGGTCAAGGTGCTTTGGGAATTGGAAAACACTTTGGACCCCTTTCCCCCAAAATGCACATATACACAAAATGTTTGATACTTTCAGGAATTCTTGGACCCTGGGTTAAGAATCCCTAATTCACCTGGGTCCTGGGGCCAGGCTTGATGCTGAGCAGGCAGAGGCAACGTGGTCCCCACCTGGCCAGGGTGGAGTAGGCAGTGCCATCATCCTGGCTATGTTTGTTCAGTTTCTTCCTCTTTTCATGCCTTCCCCAGCTCTGCTATCCAGTTTGACCAACTTCCAGGTGTTCCATCTTCTCTCCCCTCATATGGACTAGAGTAAGACTCCTCAGACACAATAATGTACTGTGATTCAGACTTTAATGGTGGTGCTCATTTCAACAGCACAGAGGTGGTGGCCACTGTGGAACATGGCACAGGGGAGTGAGACATTGTTATGGTGCAGCTGCAGGAAGAAGAGGGAAGCTAAGGCTGGGGGAGTTATCAGGGAAGAGCCGCCAGGCACACAGTCCCACCTCTGGACTGAGCCAGGCTTCAGGTAAGGGTTGGCACACACATAGGAACTGCCATCAAGGCCCTTTTCTGTTACCCTTCCCATTCCAGCAAGACCTCCTGCCCCAGGCAATCTGAGAATCTACAGCCACATGAAATACAGATGCATAGTCCCCTCCAGTCAGGCCAGTTTTTCGACCTGGAGTTACGGGGAAATGATTAGTTAATTAACCGGATGAATAAAAAATAAATAAATGAATGACTAATACACTAAAGTCTTAGGCTAGGCATGACCATGCAGCCAGCACCCCCCTCCACCTCAGCACTACGCAGTTCCCGGCTCATGTGTAACGTGGAACCAGTACAAAGCAAAAGTGACACGTGGCCCCTCTCCGAACATCTCAAAAACTAACCCTGATGCTCTAGTCACAGACCCTGATCGTTCTTCCATGGACCCCCTTATAATCCTCAGTCTCACAGCCAGTTTTTGAGGAGAGAATAGAAAGGAAAGAGAAGTGGAGAGTGTGGAACCCAGAGAGGGGGAGAGCAGAAACAGCAGGGGCTGGACAAGCCAAGGCGCAGCAGGTCAGCCGGGGTGTGTGGAGTGAAATATCACAGAGCAGGACAGGAAGAGGTTCCAGGAGGACAGGAGCAGGGTTCCAAGTCTCCAGGAAAATAGTGGGATCACAGCACGCTGGGATTGCGGAAATTATGTCCTGCAAAGCGAGCTTCATCCCCCAGCTCTTCTTCAATTCTGAGAGAGAGGAGCCAGAAAGGAAATGTCAGGGAAGCAGGAGGATCCACTTCTCTTCCCAGGAAGCCCACAGCCTCCAAGTCCCTCACTCCACCTGCTCCTGTGTCCTGGCCCAAGCATGGGCATTCCCTGGCTTCCCCACATGACCTGTGGGATCCATCAATCAGGCCATCAGTAAACTCATCTTTCAAAAACAACTATTTCTGGATATCTACTGTTCTCCAGGCCCTGGGCCCTGGAGACAGAACAGGGGGCAAACAGAGCTTTTAACCCTCTGGGCCCTAGGCTCCCAGTCCCAGGTTCCCTCACCTCATGAGCTGATTGTACTTAGCCAGACGCTCAGAACGGCACGGGGCACCAGTCTTGATCTGAAACATCCCAAAAGATCAGCAGCTCAGTGGCTGCCCCTTCATTTTTAAAACTTATACTCCCTTGAAATTCCCCTGATATCCTCAAACCCCTGGAAGGAGAGACCCACCAATTCCACAAAGATCTCCCTTGCACTCACCTGGCCTGTGCACAGCCCCACCACCAGGTCGGCAATGAATGTGTCCTCAGTTTCTCCTGAGCGATGACTCACCATGACCCCCCAGCCATTCTCCTGGGCCAGCTTGCACCTGTATCCATACACCAGCACTGACCCCCGGCCCCTCACAGTGGGCACTCTCTTCCCAGCCCCAACATTGGGTCTGTGTCACAAAACATCTGGAGGGAAGCTGTCTGGGAGGGGAACAGAGAATCAGGGGTGGAGGGAGCAGAACTAAGAGAGCTATGAAGGTGACTCCAGGTTCCCTGCTCTCCTCTCATCTGTGGGCAAGATTAGGCTGGGAGCACTTCCAAGAGGGGTCCTGCAGAAACAGGCTGAGTAGGAGAGGGCCAGAAGGCACTCACGCTTGGATGGCTTCAGTGACGGAACCAATCTGGTTGACCTTGAGCAGCAGACAGTTGCAGGCCTTTTCCTCCACTGCCCGCTCAATACGCTTTGGGTTGGTTACTGTCAGGTCATCGCCCACAATCTGGATCCCTACATTGGCTGTGAACTTCGACCAGGCAGCCCAATCATCCTGGTCAAATGGGTCCTCAATGGAAACCACTGCAGGGAGAGTGGTAAGGGGGCTGTTGATCCTCCTGTGGTCTATGTATCAGGCAGGAACAACCCCCTTTGATTCCCTGAAACGGACAGCTTCCCTGGCTAACTGAGCCTGCTCATCCTTGCTTCTCCTCACCCCCTCCAAATAAGCCTGCCCTGAGTCTTTTTTTTTTCTTCTTCTTCTTCCTCTCCCCAAAGCTCCCCAGTACATAGCTGTATATTCTAGCTGTAGGTCCTTCTAGTTGTGGCATGTGGGACGCCACCTCAGCATGGCTTGATGAGCACTGCCACGTCCGCACCCAGGATCCAAACTGGCGACACCCTGGGCCGCTGCAGCGGAGAGTGCAAACTTAACCACTTGGCCACGGGCTGGCCCCCCTTAACTGATTCTTATCTAGATTCTTTCATAAAACTTTTTTTTAAAAAAAGCATTTAGAACCTTTCTCACAATCGATCTTTGCATTTTCCTATTTTCATTACTAGGAAGCCCTTCCTCATTACTAATGGAAATCTTTCATTCTGGAATTTATGTCTATTTTTTTCTTGCTCTGTTTCAGGAAGATGGAAACCAACTGCCTCCATCCAGGGGTAAAAGCCCTCAAGAGTCTTGGAGAGAGAAATTCAGTCCCCCTCAGCCTTCTGTTTTATTCACACATCACTTCCAGCTCCACTGAGCATCCACAATTTTATCAATCAAAAATATTCAAATGTTCAGTCACCCTCTCACCATCCCTGGTTCCTTCCAAAGCCTTCCCCATGACCCCAGTAGCTTCAGAGCCCATGACTTTAAACGGGACCGGAAGCAGATAGAACAGATTGATCACAGGAACCTGAACATGTACACTACATACAAAGCCCAGGTCTGCAGGAGGCTCCTGCACCCCATCACGGGTTCTCAGGTTCTTCTTAGCTCCCCTCCACCCAACATCTGACTCAGTGCCCCAAAAAGTCCACAGTTGCCCCAACACATCCCTGCCTGCCCCCACCCCTCCCCCTGCCCTCTCGTCCATACCCCTTGCTCTCACCAGGATAGTCCCTGACAAAGTCCTGGTAGAGGGCCCCTAGCTGGTCCCCAGTGATATATCGGGAAGGATCAGCAGGAGACTTGAAGTCCAAGTCATATTTGCCATCACGATAAAACTCTGAGGCAGCGACATCCATGCCAATAACGATCTTTTCTGTGTAGCCAGCCTTGTCGATGGCTTCCTTCACCAGTTCCAAGGCTGGGGATGGAATACAGTGAGATTATCAGCAGGAATGGTGGGCAAGGAGGAATGAGGGACAGAAAGAAAATCAGAGCAGAGGTCGAGGACCTGCTGGGGAGACGTCTGGCTAAGGTTGTTGTTGGGGTTACCCCCATGTCTGGGAAGAGCAAGCCTTCTTCTAGGAAGGCAGAGGAATGGAATTCTGTTAATAATAGGGTTTTTTTAATAGTTATCATTTATTGAGGGCTAACTATGTCACCCAAGCATTTTATCTATACAGTCATGTGCTGCCTAACAATGTTTTGGTCAACGACAGACCACATATACAACAGTGGTCCCATAAGATTGTGCCTTATAGCTGAGATGTGTAGTAGGCAACATCATGTAAGTTTGTGTAAGTACACACTATGATGTTCACACAAAGACCAAATCGCCTAACTGCGCGTTTCTCAGAACATGTTCCATCATTAAATGACGCATGACTATATGATCTCATTTAATCCCCACAGTGATGCTATGAGGTAGATACTGTATTATTCCCCTTTTCCAGATAAGAGAGATGAAGCATTGAGAAGGTAAGTAAGAAAGATCACTAGCCAGTAACTCTTCAAGGTTCTATCCAGATAATTTGGCCTTAGAACCTTAACTTTTAATCACGACCTGTATTGTTTCTATTCACTAGAACAGTTTCTCCCAGGGCAGAGAAAAATAAGCGATCCTAGAGGCCTAAGAGGTTGGAGTGGGAATCGGGTAGATTTGGAATGGATCCCTGGAGTTTGGTGTGTCTCATCAAACTGTGAATCCTATGGAGTAAAGGCCGGGATGGCTCAGCCCACAGGTCACCTAGACCAGCATTCCAAGGGGCTCCAGTGAGAATGTACAGTTGCTAACAGAGCTGGCTGGGCAGATGAAGACTGTCCTCGCAGGCCTACTTGTGAATTTGGCAGTCCCTCTGCAACCCACTCCAAGAACCCGTACCTCTTGGAGTTAGCTCAAGGACCATCCACCAACACTCCTTAGGATTTAGTGAAGTGTGTGGTCCTTCCTGATGCCCCAGGATGGAGTGAGACTTAGAGTTGGGAATGGGGCTCCTGGCCTCACCTTCACTGTTCTCCAGGATATTGGGGGCAAAGCCACCTTCATCTCCCACATTGGTGGCATCCTTGCCATACTTGTCCTTGATGACCCCCTTGAGTGTGTGGTAGACCTCCGCCCCAAGTCGCATGGCATCCCGAAAGCTCTCAGCACCCACTGGGAGGATCATAAACTCCTGCATGGCCAGCTTGTTCCCAGCATGAGAGCCACCATTGATCACGTTGAAGGCCTGGGAGCCACAGGACAGAAAAGTCACAGAGCACTTCCCTTTTTGTCCCTAGGAGTGTTAACCCAAGATCTCAAACTTCCCCCAGCTTCCCAGAGTCAGGGTCTCAGGTCCCCATCCTTTCTCTTTAGCTGTCCCCACTCACTTTTCTCTCATCAACCTCACAAGGTTTCATGCTCCCCCACCCCACCCCTGGGAGAGGCACAGGCGTGGCAGGTAGGCTCACCGGCACAGGCAGGATAAGGTCTGAGTTCCCAGCCAGTTGAGCAATGTGGCGATATAGGGGCAATTCCCGCTCAGCTGCCCCTGCCTTACACACGGCCAGGGACACACCCAGGATGGCATTGGCCCCAAACTTGGCTAGGAGATTAGAGACAAAGGCACTGAGCAAAAATGTCCCTTCCTCTTCTAGCCCTTGCCTCCACCTATATTCCCCAAAAGGAGCCAGTAAAGGAGACCTCCTCCTCCCTCTCCACTCCTGCAACATTTCATCCATCCTCTCCTGAAAATAGCAGGGAAAGGGGATAGGGAGAGAGGAGGTGATTGCATAGGGCAGTGAGCTGCACCTATTTTTAAACATCTCTGAGACCACAGAGCATCTCCTGCCAACTCCCACCTTTTTATGCTGCAAAGTTCTTTCTGTCTAATGTCACTCCCTCCCACCGCAGTTAAACTCATCTTCTCTTGCTCTGGCTTTGGGAGGAAGATGGAAGAAGGGCTAGTCCTCTGACAGTCCTTCCTAAGGAAGCCTCCACAGCGCTGGCTCCTTCAGGTCTGTCTGCTCCACATGTTCCTACCCTCACACCTCCCCACTTTCTCCCTGCTTACATTTGTTCTCAGTCCCATCCAACTCCAACATCAGGTTGTCCAGCTTCTCCTGCTCCACCACAGAGAAACCCTGTGGGCAGAGCCGCCATCACCCAGGGCCAGGACGGAGGCTGGACCCTAAGGTGGAGCCTGCCCCCCTCCATACACAGGCTCCCATCCAGCCAGGGTCCAACCAGGTTCCTGTGACAGCAGCCTATCTGGAATAGGGGACATGAACCCCCACGGGAGCAGGGGTCAGTAAGGCGTCTTCTCCCCACCCTTCCCTTGGTAACCATGATCCCCAAGAGGTGGGCCTCTCTCCCTCTTCTTCTTCCTCCCCTAATCCAGGATTCCTTCCAGGACCCTGGTCCTGCCACCCCCAGCAAAGAGCGGGCCTCACTGAGCTGATGAGGGCTGGTGCGATGGTGGTGTTGATGTGGTCCACTGCCTTCAAGACACCTGGGGAGAGGCAGAGAGGCCAGACTGGGTCATGCCAGGAGGGGCCAGAAGGAAAAGGGGGAAAGGCTGCAGGAAGAGGGTTGGGGACTGGTGTGAGACAGGAATATCAAATTGAGCGGTGAGAGAGCCTGGAAAAGAGAAAGGGCCTTACCTTTGCCTAAGTAACGCTGTTTGTCCCCATCTCTCAGCTCCAGGGCCTCATAGATCCCAGTGGAGGCTCCACTGGGCACTGCAGCCCGGAAGAGACCTGGGAGAGGAACACGAACTGAGAAGGGAGGGAGAAGGACGCCACAGGGACCAGGGATTCCTTCAGCCTTCCAGCTCTAAACTCCAGCCTGCCACATCCAATCCTCTCCCACACTGCTCCCTCATACACACAGACACACACATGCACACACACAGAGGCAGATGTACAAGCAGTGGCCTCCTCATCCACCCCACTGAGGTCCCACATGCACAAGTAGGAACCCACAGAAATGAAGCTCTGCAGGCAGCACACACATGCACACACACACAGGTGCACACACAGACGTGCAGAGGCAGGGCATGTCTCATACACTAAACCAGAACGCAGAGACCTGCCTCTCCAGGCTCCCTTGGACAAGGAGGATCCAACCCCCACAATGCAGGCTTTTGAGCCTGGCCCAGCACCCCATCCCCACTGGGAATCAAGCATGGCGGTAGTGAGAAGGCCCCGGCCCTGCTCATTACCTTTGGCAGTGCAGAGATCCACCTCCACCGTGGGATTCCCACGGGAGTCCAGGATCTCCCGGGCCCAGATCTTCTCTATGGACATGATGGCTGGGATCTCCTTGGGTGGAAGGGAAGGAGGCAGAACGATAAGAGGCTTAGAAGGGTGGAGCCTGAGATCAGTGGGAGGGGCCAGAGGCTGGGCGGGATGGGAAAGAGGTTACTGCAGTGGGTAGGGGGTGGGGAGGAGCTGGCTGCAGTTGTCGGCTGTAGAAGGGATCCCCCCCACCCCCAACATGGGGAGAGGAGAAGGTCAATGCAGTGAGGAAGGGGAGGTCACTGCAGTGGGGGGCGGGGTAAGATCAAACGACGAGATAGGAGGACACCGCAGTGAGGAGCGGAGGGGCGCGGCAGTGGTTCCCTCGTCCCCTCAGCAGCTTCGGCAGCCAGCCGGCTGGTGGGGTTCCCCCAGATCTCTTCAGAGCAGAATGGCTTCCAGGCTTGCATTTCTTCTTGGAGCCGAGACGAAGATGGGTCGTCCGGGCAGCTGGGGCTCTCCTCCAGAGCCCCCATCCCAACCCCTTAACACCTCAGCCCCTAGTCTCTTTCCCAAACCTACATCCTTCCTCTTCCCGAGAGAGGTACAGTAGAGAAGTCTGGAGAGAGGGTCCTGCGGAAGGCCGGCAGTCCCTGGGGTTGCAGGGGGGAGGGAGGAGGAGGAGAGACCCGGGGCAGAGGCAATGCTGGGCTCGTTCTCCCCGCTGCCCCTAGACAAATTCTCCCCTCCTCCCATCCCTCCCCCTAGCACGGAGAGAAGCAGTGTAAAAGGAGAGGGGCGAGGTGGGGGAGGAGTGGAAGAGAGAGTCGTCTAGAGGAAGTCTGGGGATGCTGAGGTAGGGTGAGAGAAGATATTTCCCCAGATGCAAAGCCAACGGACGTGCCAGGATAAAAATGCACAGCCCGGGGAGACCCCAAACTCAACAGCGACAGAACTGGAGGCGGAGAGGGGCATGGGGAGTGGGGCAGGTTAAAGGTGGAGAAAGACGCAGTTAGAGAGAAACAGGTGCAGAGAGGCCCGGCGCCCAAATGAGGAGGGGGCGACAGCCTGAAACCGAGAGGAGCGATCCGAGAAGGCCAGGGAAGAAGGGTGCCCAGGGGACGGAGCAGGTGCGCAGCGCCACTGGGCGAGAGATGCGCACAGGCCAGGGGAAAGGGACGAGGACCGCGGCGGAGGGGAGGGGGCCGGAGGGGCGCAGGGGTCTGGTCGGGGGTTCACCTCGGGGCTGCGACTCAGCCGGTGGCGGTGGCAGTAGCGGCGGCGGCGCAGAGAGAGCAGGAGTGGCAGCGGCGGCGGCGGCGGCTGCGGCTCCCGGGCGGCGGGCGGCGGGCGGGGGGCGGGCGGGGGGAGGCGCCGATAGGGCCAGGCGGGCGCATGTGACCCGGAGCCCCCGATGAGTCAGGAGCCGCCGGCGGAGGCGCACGTAGGAGCGCGGGTGGGGGACCGACGGGAGTGGGATGGGGGAGGGCTCAGGGGAGAGCGATGGGGGAGGGGCTGGGGGCCACCCAGGACCTGACCCCCCCCAGAGCCCACGCGCGCTCATACCACGCCCTGACCCCCTCGAAAGTCAGAGGCGCAGCCTCACACCGGTGATCATCCAGTGATGCCCATATGACAAACTCAGTCTCACAAACCCGGTCAGACACGAGTAGCAAAATGTCTCTTTATTGAAACATGGAATTGTTCCTAACACCCCAGCCTGCCTCCGCAGCGCCTCTGCAGCCAACTCTACAAGCATCCCCTCAGCCCCTCCAGGCCTAGCTCGCACCCCTACCTGCCGGAGGGCTGCCCCTGCCTAGGCTCTGGGCCCACCCGCACCGCTGCTCAGGGCACCACTGCCCAGGTGCCCTTCACAGAGCCTGGGCTGCAGGCTGTGATGAATTCCCAGGGCTGGAGCAAGAGAAGGTATCCTCTAGGAATGTGGCAGCCCTCCTGACTGGGAGCCTTCTCAGTTCTTGGGGCCAGTGTCTTTTTAATTTCCTGGAGAAAGAGGACGGAAGTTAAGTTCCGGGGCCCTACTGCTTTCCCACTGCTGCCTCTGCCCCCATCGGAAGTACCCAGCTGCCACACATCCTAGGACTCGACTCGTCTCCTCAGTCTCCTTCTGCCTCGCCCTGCCCTCCTTTCTTCCCCTGACCCCTGAGTCCTATTATTTTTAGCTTCAGATTTTTAGTGCAGGATCTTCCTCTCCTCCCTTCTCTCCTGGGCCCAGCTGCATTCCTCATACACCACCACCAAGCTCCCTCCTCTGTCCCCCACCAGGCCCCAGACCTGTCCTTTCCAGCTGATCTTCACTCCATGTCACGTGTGGCTGCCTACCCCACAGCAGCATCTCTGCCTGCCACCCCAGTTCTTTTCACGTATTCTTCTGGCCTCCTGATGTATTTCCTAAGCCTTTTCTCAACTCCTCCCTGGCCCTTCCAGTTCATTCTCCCCACCCTGAGACACTCCCTGACTCCTAACCCCGGTCTCTCCAAGGCTTCTCTTTGCCTTATCCTTTCCTCACCCACCTCCTCCTATAGCAACTTCTCTTTCCCCTATAGGCCAGGCCCTTGGCCTCCTCTTCCTGCCAGCTTCCTTACTATCCTTGAAGGCTAGAAGAACCGCTGCTAGGTCGATGGTTGGTCCAATTCCAAGTCATGCTCGGGCTCAGCCTCCTGCTCCTGATCCTGCTCCTCCTTCATCCTCTGACGGATCTCATCGGCCTCAGCCCGCTCCTCCTCCTCGAAGAAGTCCTTGTCCAGGCGTTCGAGGTGTGCCATCTGCACCAGGGCCTCCTGGCGGTAGTCGTTCTCATCTGTACATGGGTTGTCCAGCAGCACCAAGGCTCGAAGCTTGGGCAGGTCCCGAAGCTTGGCTAGCTCCCCCAGGTCAGTCACCATGTTGCCCCTGCAGGTGCGGACAGGAGGGACTCACTGGGGAATAATGGGCTTTGGAACCCAGCTGCCAGGTATGAGGCCTCTGGGGGAATCTCCCACTGGGCTCCGGTTTCCCTGGAAACACTGCCTCTGTGGACTGGCCTGCCAAGCATTGCCAGATTTGCTGCAGAGGTGCTGTCCAGCCCTACTCCTTCCTGCTTCTGCTCTTCATGGAATCCCTGAGTGCCACAGTCTATTCTGTAACGTATCGTATTCATCCTTTTGGAGCAGCAAAGCTAGGTCACAACCCTGTTGTAGTTGGGGAGAAGGGGGTAAATCTCCCTTGCAGGGACAGCCTTCTGTGTCAATCACACCTAATCCAAGGTTAGACAGGAGGCCCCAGGCCAGTGGAGAAGGAACTGGGATCTAAGGTCATGGAGGAGGGTGCTATGTTGGTGCTCCCCACAGGAAGGAACCTGGAGCTTGGGATGGATTGGGGTTTCCCTGCCTGAAGAACAAGGTTCATTTCCTAATGTGCCTCCCTGTACAGCACTCTGTTTATTTTCATGTTCTTGCCTCATGCCTTTATGAAACCAGGTTTAAATGTTTCAGCATTATCTCAGTGGAGGTGTTGAACCTCACACAGTGTTTCTCACTGGGAGTGCTACATGCGCTTTGTGCTGGACCGTCCTGTACATTGAAGGAAAGTTAGCATCTTTGGTCCCAGAGCCACGTCCCGGTCATCGAGACAACCCCTCCCCTCTATACTTACTTCTAAACAACCCCAGTTAACAGCCACTGAGGAGGGTCTATCTTCCTGTCTAGACCACTAACAGGAAAATAGCACCCTCACCCCTCACCCTACCAGACCAATGTGGCAGAGCTCATCAGCAAGAGATTGCTCCAGGAGTCAGGGCAGGAAGTGGGGCTTCAAGGTGCCCCTGTCCCTACTTGGAGATTCTCTTCCCATTGGCAGCCTAGAGGATTTGGCCTTGTTGACTAAGAAGGCAGCTTCTTTACATTTTTGCTTAAAGAAACACACATAAAATCCTCCAGCCAGCAAGAGATGCTGAAGGAAAATTTCCCGTGATCCCCAGTGCCTTTCTATCTAGAGATTTTCTTTCAAATACTCTTCTCTCTCAAATCTGAGCACATCTTGTGTTTTATATCAGTAAGTGTTTTATATCATCCCTTACAGGTGGGGCTCAGGACAAGAGAGGCAGGAAATGGGAAGGGGAATTGGGGTCCAGGAGATGGAGAAGGGCAGTGGAAACATATGGGATAAGGCCAAGAAAAGAGAGTTGGAGCCAGACTGAGAGTCCCTTGAGAACAGGGACCATCGCTGATTCCTTTAGATGTTCCCGAAACCCAGCACAAGGCCTGGCACATAGCACATCCTCCATAACTGTGCAGTGCACAAATAAGGATTCAGGGGTCTCAGGCTATAAAGGTCTCAGTGTTGCAATTAGGACTGAATGTAAAGGAAAGGAAGGGGAAGGATCAGGATGGAAGATGAGGTGAGAATCTGGGAGTGGGCTAAGAGTGGGGGATTGGGGCCAGGGGGGAACACAGGGTCAAAAGCTGCTCCTGGCCAGGGTAGGAGCAAGGTGGGGCCTGGAGGAGATACATACCTCAGGTTGAGGTACTGCAGTGACTTCATTTCCTTGGAGAAGCCACTCAGAGTTTCAATCTGGTTGTCTCGAAGATGCAAGGTAGTGAGATTGCTAAGGTTCTCCAAGCCTTCCACCTTCTTCAGCAAGTTCTGGGCCTAGACTCCAGGATACAGTCGATAGATTGGGAAAGGGGAGCAGGGGTAGGGAAGGAAGAGAAGTCAGAAAGAGATGCAGCAAAAGAGGAAATCTAAGGAGGGAGGGAGGGGTGCAGGAGGGGAGTGAGGTGGGTGGAGATTGGTGTAGAGAGTAAAGAAGTCCAGGAGAGGCTGCCAGGCCAGAGAGTGGTCAGCAGTAACCCCTACCTCTCATCCCCCTGAAGCCACCTCTAATTAGGGAGGAGATGCTTCGACCCACCCCCAGGTCCAAGAGCCCCCACTGCTCCACTGAGGAGAAATGGCTTCAGCACCATTCTGGAATGAAGCAGCTCAGGAGTCTAAAAGGCCAAACATTTAAGTGGCCTCCTCAGCCTGAGGTCTGTACCTCAGTTATGGCACACTATGCTGCTATCTGTATCAAAGTAAATCGTCTCTGCGTTATCCACGCCTTATATATTAGCCCTGCTAGGTGGTAAGCACCTTATCTGTTTTAACTCTGCATCCCCACAGCACCTGGCACCAGGTAGGGCTCAACAAGTGATACCAACTATCACTATGATGATGGAGTTAGTAGCTGAGCTACTAGAAGCCAGGCATCCTGGCCCCAGGACAGTGCCCTCTTTCCTGCAACAACCACCCTCTGGCCCTGTGAGTTACCAGGAAGAGGTTCTTCAGCTTAGGAAGGTTGATTCCCAGGGTGCTGTCCAACAGGTTCCCCCGAAGCTCCAGTGTATGCAGGCTGATCAGCTTTTGGGGGTCCAGACCTGTCACCATGCGGATGCGGTTTCCTGAGGAGCAGGAGGGTGTCAAGAGCTCAAAGGGCCACTCTGAACGTTCAGCACTACAGCCTGGACTTTGGCATCATCCTCTCCCTTTAATGCTATGTGGGTATGAGGAGGGACAGCTCCAGATTAACGCTTCCAGGGCCCTGGGGCAAGTGGTCTGGTAGTCAAGGGCCTGATGGACCTGTGCACCTAAGCCTTTGAGGAGTGAATGAAGAGTGCCCAGCAATCCACATGGCTACCTCTCACTCCTCCATCAAGTCTTTGCTCAAACGTCAGCTTCTCAGTGATGCTTGTCCTGACCAACCTGTTTGAAATTGCCCACTGTGCCCCCTCACTCCCTTTACCTTGATCTATTTTTTCCAGAGCATGTATCTCCTTTTAATATACTACATAAATTGACTTATTTATTGTCTTCATTGATAACTGTCTGTCTCCCCCAACTAGAATGTAAGCTACACGAGAATAGGGATTTTCTTTGTTTTGTTCACTATTCTATCTCCAGCACATAGAACTGTCATAATGAGTTATAATGAGTGTCTGTCTGAATGAGTGAATGAATGAATGCAGATTGCTATGTGGCACAGCCAAAGATCACACTGCGCACTTCTGTTGGCCCCAGGCTAGGAAGGAAAGAATCTTGTGTAGCCATCCTAAGGCCCCACCTTTGAGATCCAGGCTGCCCAGACGAGGATGAGAGATGCCCTCAGTGTCAGTGATCTGGTTATGGGCAAAACTGGCAATCTGCAGGTAGGGCAGCTCGTTCAGCTGGGCGCTCCGCAGCCGGTTGCCATCAGCCTTGAGCCAGAGCAGGTGTGTGAGGTAATTGAGTGGGTACAAGTCTGTCAGGTGGTTCTCAGAAACATCCACATAGCGCAGATGGATGTAGGAACGCAGCAAGTAGATGTCTGTCAGATCTCTAGGAGGTGGCAGAGGCCAGGGTTAGGGTTAAGAATCCAGCAAGGACGGGTAGAGGTGCTAAATCAGGGGCAATATGGAGATGACTTATAGTGGGGAGAAGAATAGGTGACAGATGGGCAGGGTGAGGAGGGGGAAGAGAGGTAGGTGGGTTCTTAGCAATGGACAGGGACCTTGTGTCTGTGGATGACTGAGAACCAATACCCTGAAGGACAAGAGTGGGAGTCCAGCAGGTATCCCCCCACATACCCTCACAGTCTCCAGTTCCCAGGCCAGCTGTGACATAGCGAGTCACAGGGCTCCTGAAAAGTAAATTCTATCCTTCCCTCCTCACTGGCCCAGGAGGAAAGAGATCCAAACTCTCAGCCAAAACACCCAGGAATGAGAGTGAAAAAGGAGATTGGGCCCTAGATCCTCAGTCCTCTTCTGGTCCCCCATAAACGCACCTCTCTTTAAGCTCCAGCTTGACATAAGCATGAGCCAGTCCACTGCCTGTCTTACAGAGCAGAGAAAGCCCTTCCTTCATCATGTCCTCCGTGAGGGGGCTGGGCATCCACTGCAGGAGGAAGTGTGATCAGGCATCCCTTTCCAGCCCATCCCCATCCCTTAGCCCTAGGACCCCTCTGTTCCCATGTGCTCACTTCCTCAGGGAGTTCTTCCCCCTCCTTCCTGTAGTCCTCCCACTCCTCTGTCTCCTTCTCATCATCTTCCTTTTCCAGATCATCCGGGTCTGGTTCAAAGTCTTCCAGATCATCTTCATCTGACATCTTTCTTCCCTGCTGAGGGCTCTGGAATCAGATCAAGCAAGGTCCTTGTCCTGAGAAAGAAGGGTCTCCTCAGCGTCTTCCAACCCTCGGCTCCCTCACCTCGGTTGACCGGGTGCCCCTCCCATCCCCCCATCACCCCTGACCTCTTCCTAACTATGCTTCTTTCCTCCTTGCCGTGAACATCTCTTTTTGACTCCCAACCTCTTCATACTTCCCACCAAGGACCCCTGTCTCTTCAGGATGCCTTCCCAGACTCCTGACACCTTTCCTGCTCTTCACAGTGGTGGCTCCAACTCTCCTCCAGCAGCTCGGTGGTCTCCCTGCTTTCTAGACTCTTCTCTCCCCAGTTCTTCTCACCTCTTCTTTAAACCACCTTCTCCTCAAATCTCTCCTACTGATCCTTCCCCTCCACTCCCCTTCCGTCCTTAACCCCTGCTCCCCTCGTTTCTTCTAACTCTCCCACCCTGCTTAGCCCCATTTCCCATCTCCTCTGGGACACCAGCCTGACACGGTCTCCAACCCTCCCACCCAATCCTTCGCACAGGGGCGCAGACCCTGGTTCTGCTCCACTAGAAGCGGTTTCGGAGAGGGTCTTGGCCTGGAGAGGGAGATTGTTTTGAAAGAGCCGCAAGGGGTGAGGAGGCGTTGCGTACTGCTGTTATGGCAACCGAGGGGGTGGGCGGGGCACTTGGCTTCCGCAGTGGCAACCGTTGAGAGAAGGGCGGCGAATAACTGAACTGAAAATCCGCCCCGGGGCCAGTGGGTCAGCAGTTGCCTGGTTACGAGCTCAATTTCCTGATTCCAAGAACCCGGATGAGACTCAATAATTGGCAGACGGCACAGAATAATGGGCGGGGCTTAGAAGGGTGCAGAGAGAGGAGGTGGGGCTAGCCATTACGTCACTCGAGACCTTAATTGGACCGGACATCCTCAATGCAAAAGTATTGTGAATTTAAAAGAAACTCATCCCCTGAAGCAAAAAGGGGGAAAGAGGAGCAAGAAATACCAAGGTAAGTGGTCTGGTTCCACCACCACCCAGGTCCCACCCTTTAGTTATTTTCAGGTAGACCTTTGGCAGGTGGCTTGACGGAGTGGAAGGAGCCCAGGCCCAGAGAATCTTGAGACCTGGGTTGGAGTCTTAGCAGATCTGCGGGTTACTACCAATTTACCCAAGCTTCACCCTGTCGTCTGTAAAATAGGCTTAACTATACCAACTGACAGGGATCGAGTATGAGTCTAATCTCTGCTAAAGCGCTGTAAAGATGGCTAAACCCAGTTTAGGAGCATTTCACTCCTCACACCCTCGACTAGTTTGATCAAACCTTTAGGGGATAGTAAGGGAGAAAATCCAACCTGTGTCTACCAAAATAGTCCTCATCCAACAGTGTGATACAAATAATCAACAAGAACGGATACAGCCACACCCGGACACTCAGGCCTGTGTGACTTGTTGAAGGAAACAAAAAAGAGAAAGGTTGAGATGCAACAAACATTTCTGGAGAGTTTGTGCCAGACATTGTGTGAGATGCCTTTACAAGGAATATTTAATCTCCACACCTGTCCTGTGAGACAGATATTTGAAAGAAGAGGAAACTAAGGCTCAGGGAGGTTAATATTTATGACACAATTCCTGCCTGGGGAAAGGGGGATATTACCAATCTTGTAGAATCTAATACAAATAAAACAATTTAGCCAACAAGGCAAGATATCAAGTAATTGCTAAATGGTGCATTACAGGCTGTCTATAATATGCAAAGTGGTCTGATGGAAGATGTGGGCCGGAAATCAGGAAATACCTCCTGCCCTGTCCAGCTTGGGTAATATAGTTAATAGACAAATCTGTTCACTTGATGTCATGGAACTAGCAGACGCCAGGTTAGAGACACCAAGTTCAAAACCCACTCTACCATTGAACAGCTGTGTGTGCCTCAGCAGGTTATATAATTTTACAAGGTTTAATTTTCACAGCTTGTGAAATGGGGTTAGAAATGTCCACCTCAAAGGATTGTTAGAAGGTTAAAAGAGACAATGTGGGTAAATTACCTTGCACTTAGTTGACCCTCAGTAAATGTCCCTGCCCCTCTCCATCCCTTGCTTCAGTACTGGGTTGTTGTGAGGAATAAGAAAGGGTGTGTATGGTTCGGATCCCTGGTGCGGACATGGCACCGCTTGGCAAAAGCCATACTGTGGTAGGCATCCCATGTATAAAGTAAAGGAAGATGGGCATGGATGTTAGCTCAGGGCCAGTCTTCCTCAGCAAAAAGAGGAGGATTGGCTGTAGTTAGCTCAGGGCTAATCTTCCTCAAAAAAAAAAAAAAAAGGTATGTATGAAAGCACTCGGAAGGGCTAGAAGTGCTATGCAAATGAGAGTAGTTGTATTGTTGGAATGCAGAGAAAGGAAAAACCCACGTAGTTTGATGTAGTCAAGAGAAAGAACGTGGTTTTCCTTGGCCCAGAAGAAAGAACACATTAGGTGGGAAGAAAAGATGTGACATAAAGATTAGGGAGGTATCAGTTAGCTTACTTTTGTTAAGCACTTACTCTGTGCCAGGCTGTATGTGCTGGGCACTCAAGGACATTAAACACAGTCCCTTCAGGGGGCTTACAGTCCAGTGACAAAGTAAACAAGTAATTCCATATAATGAGACAGATATTATAACAATGATACCTAATACTTACAGAGCTTTTACTAAGTGCCAGGGGATAATTTGACAGTACATGATATCATATCTTGAGGGCAGAGATTCCAGACAGAAGAAGCACCTTTGGTAAGGCCTGGAGGGGAAAGAGCTCAGTGCCTGTGTGAGGCCGGCAGGTGGTTCTGCTGGCTGGAACAGTGCTGCGCTCAGAGGGATGAGGGAGGAGCAGCAGACAGGGCTGGACCACACTAAGGAATCTGGACTTCATCCTGAAAGCTGTGAGGAGCCAGTGGAGGTTTTATTTTGTGTTTCATTGACAAGGACGGAACCTACACCATGTAATGAGAGCTAGATACTTCATGTCCTCTTTGATGACATCCTTTCCCCAGTGGCTGGTCTAGATAGAATCTCCTTTGATTATAAAAATAATATTTAGTTAAACTAAAAATGCAAATAATAGATGTATATAGAGGAACATAAAAGTCCATGATCTCCCTCAGCACCACTCTCATTTATTAATAAAGACATAAATTTTTAAAAAAGAGAAATAGTATCAATCATACATACTGTTCATCAACTGGATTATTTTCACTTAATAATATGTCTTGGACATCTTTCATATCACTAAACATAAATCTACCTCTTTTCAATAGTTGTCTAGTCTTCCATTATATGGATATATGGTAATTTTTTAACTCTTCCCTATTGATGGATATTAACTTTTTAAAAAAATTGCCAGGGCTGGCCTGTGGCACAGTGGTTAAAATGCGCACGTTCCGCTTTGGCGGCCCGGGGTTCGCCGGTTCAGATCCCGGGTGTGGACATGGCACAGCTTGGCAAAAGCCATGCTGTGGCAGGCATCCCACGTATAAAGTAGAGGAAGATGGGCGTGGATGTTAGCTCAGGGCCAGTCTTCTCAGCAAAAAGAGGGAGGATTGGCAGTAATTAGCTCAGGGCTAATCTTCCTCAAAAAAAAAATTGTCAACATTATAAACAATGCTCCATAAAAATCCTCATAGATAAATCTTTACTCTGCTGCATGTGTACTTATACATGTAGCAGTACTTCTCAAATTTTAATGTGCATAGCAATTGCCTGAGGATCTCATTAAAATGTAGATTCTGAGCCAGCCCTGATGGCCTAGTGGTTAAAGTTCTTTGTGCTCTGCTTCTGTGGCCCGGGTTTGGTTCCTGGGCGTGGAACTACACCACTCATCTGTCAGTAGCCATGCTGTGGCGATGACTCACAAAGAAAAACTAGAAGGGAGCCAGCCCAGTGGTGCAGGGGTTAAGTTTGCACATTCTACTTCGGTGGCCTGGGGTTCACTGGTTCGGACCCTGGGTGCAGACCTATGCACTGCTTGGCAAACTATGCTGTGGCAAGTGTCTCACATATAAAGTAGAGGAAGATCGGCACAGATGTTAGCTCAGGGCCAGTCTTCCTCAGCAAAAAAAAGAGGAGGATTGGTAGCAAAGGTTAGCTAAGGGCTAATCTTCCTCCAAAAAAAAAAATGAGAAGAACTAGAAGGACCCACAACTAGAATATACAACTATGTACTGGGGCTTTGGGGAGGGGAAAAAAGAAGTAGATTCTGACCCCTCAACTGATGCCAATGCTCTGGTCCACAGACCACACTTTGAGTAAAATGGTTCTGTGAGATACATTCTTAGGAGGTGCAGTTTCTGGTTCAAAGGGTATGTACCTAACTTTGCTAATCTTAATAGGTTGAAAAATGGATTGGTCATTATTATTTTAAATTTTCTTTTCTGAGGAAGATTAGCCCTGAGCTAACATCTGTGCTAGTCCTCCTCTACTTTGTGGGTTGCCACCACAGTATGGCTGATGAGTGGTGTAGGTCTGCACCTGGGATCAGAACCCGCCAACCTGGGCCGCCGAAGCAGAGCGTGCCGAACTTAACCACTATGCCACAGGGCCGGACCCTAACGTGCATTTTTTGATTGTTTGTGAGATTGTTTCTTTTTATATATCCATGTGTTTGAATTTATTTTACCAAATGCCTTTTCCTAACTTTTTTCACGTTTCTGCCGTGTCATTTTTTTTCATTGATTCGTAGAAGCTCTTTATGATTTGGATGTTAACTGGCAGAGACTGCCAGTTGCCTACCTAATATTCATTCTTCCCTTCTTCCTTACTAACACAACTGTTTTTAAACAGTTTTATTAACATATAGTTCACATACCATAAAATCCACCCATTTAAAATGTACAGTTCAATGGCTTTTTGTACTCAGAATTGTGCACCCATCACCACAATCAATTTTAGAACATTTTCCTTACCCTAAAAAGAAACCCTGTACCCCTTAACCATCACATCCCAATCCCCCCCTCCACCCCTGCCCCTGGCAACCACTAATCTACTTTGTGTCTCTATAGATTTGCTTATTTTGTACATTTTATATAAATGAAATCACGCACCATGTTGTCTTTTGTGACTGGCATCTTTCACTTAGCATTGCGTTTTCAAGGTTCATCCATGTTGTAGCATGTATCAATACTTCACCCCTTTTAATTGCTGAACAACATTCTGTTGTGTGGTTTATACCACATTTTATTTTATTTCTTCATTCATCAGTTGATGGACATTTGGGTTGTTCCCATTTTTGTCTATTATGAATAATGCTGCTATGAACATTCATGTACAAATTTTTGTGTGGCTGTGTGTTTTCCTTTCTCTTGGTTATATATGCAATGAGTATAAATATAAAAATAATACTCTAGGGGCCGGCCTGGTGGCACAGCGGTTAAGTTAGCACATTCTGCTTCTCGGCAGCGCGGGGTTCGCCGATTCGGATCCTGGGTGCAGACATGGCACTGCTTGGCAAAAGCCATGCTGTGGCAGGCGTCCCACATATAAAGTAGAGGAAGATGGGCACGGATGTTAGCTCAGGGCCAGTCTTCCTCAGCAAAAAGAGGAGGATTGGCAGCAGTTAGCTCAGGGCTAATCTTCCTCAAATAAATAAATAAATAAAACAATACTCTTAGTATCAAAATATAGGATTCTGTGTTGTAATGAATGGATTCCAAAGGAGGATGTGATTCTTTGCCACATGGAGATTTCATTCTAAAATATTTACAGTATTAATACAGTCATTCATTTATTCAACTGTATATATTGAGTTCCTAATGTGTAACAGGCACTTTGCTAGGGAGCCTGAAAGAAAATATAAGCAAATCCCCAGAAGGAAACTATTTTCACTTGAAAAATTTATTACAAATAGAACCTAACCTCAGGTATTTCAACTTAATTTATTGGCAATTTTTTCCTTACAAGTGAAACTGTAAGGAGTGGAATTGCTGGGTCTTATGGTAACTATTTCACTTTTTGAGAAACTGCCAAACTGTTTTCCAAAGTTGCTGTACCATGTTACATTTCCACTAACAGTGTTTGAGGGTTCTAATTTCTCCACATCCTGGCAAACATTTATTCTCATCTGTGTTTTTGATTATAGCCATCCTAGTGGATGTGAAGTGGTATTTCATTGTGGTTTTGATTGTATTTCCCTGATGGCTAAAGATGGTGAGCATCTTTTTATGTGTTCATTGGCCATTTGTATATCTTCTTAGGAGAACTATCTATTCAGACTCTTTGCTTATTTTTTAATTGGGTTGTTTGTCTTCTCATTATTGAGGTAACTAACAGAACTTTTATATTATTGAGGTAGCTTGTGCCCAGCTAAAAAATATTTCTCAACCTCCACTGCTGATAGGTCAGTGACATATTAGTGAAAGTCATTGGGTGAAACTTCTAGAAAGTCCCTTTTTCCTCCTCCTCTTCCACTTACTTCCTGTCTAAAACAGAACTGTGATGGCTGGAGTTCCAGCAATGACATGGGACCGGAAGATGACCCAGAGAATATAAGTAAGCCACATGCTAAGATGCCAGAACAAAAGTGGAGAGCAGCCTTTAATACTGAAAATATCATGAAGCTGTGTGCCAACCCTGAACTGCCTACCTCCAGATTTTCTTTTTTTTTTTTGAGGAAGATTAGCCCTGAGCTAACTGCTGCCAATCCTCCTCTTTTTGCTACAGAAGACTGGCCCTGAGCTAACATCTGTGCCCATCTTCCTCTATATGTGGGACGCCTACCACAGCATGGCTTGACAAGTGGTGCCATGTCCGCACCCGGGATCTGAACCAGTGAACCCCGGGCCGCAGAAGCAGAATGTGGGAACTTAACCGCTGCGCCACCGGGCCAGCCCCTATGGGCACTTTTTTTTCTTTTTTCTTTTTTTTTTTTGAGGAAGATTAGCCCTGAGCTAACTACTGCCAGTCCTCCTCTTTTTGCTGAGGAAGCCTGGCCCTGAGCTAACATCCGTGCCCATCTTCCTCTACTCTTATGTGGGACGCCTACCACAGCATGGCGTGCCAAGCAATGCCATGTCCACACTGCTGAGATGTGGAACGTGCGAACTTAACCACTGCACCACCAGGCCAGCCCCAATGGGCATATTTTAAAATCACCACATAGATACATTAACTTTTTGTCTTTTATACACCCTGAAAATATTTTCCTAGTTTCTCTTTTCACTTTGTTCATAAAGTGTCAACTTAAAGAAATTTGACACTTGCATGTAGTCCAAACTGTGAGTCTCTTCCATAAGGCTTTGAATTATGTCTAGTTTAGAAAGCCTTTCTCACCCCTAAGGTTATGAAAATATTCTGTTGTATATTCTTCTAGTATTTAAAATTTTTTTTAGGGGCCGGCCTGGTGGCATAGCAGTTAAGTGCGCTTGCTCCGCTTCTCGGGGGCCCAGGGTTCGCCAGTTTGGATCCCAGGTGCGGACATGGCACTGCTTGGCAAAAGCCATGCTGTGGTAGGCATCCCACATGTAAAGTAGAGGAAGATGGGCACGGATCTTAGCTCAGGGCCAGTCTTCTTCAGCAAAAAAAGAGGAGGACTGGCAGTAGTTAACTCAGGGTTAATCTTCCTCAAAAAAAAAAAAGAATTAAAAAAAATTTTTTAGTTTTTAATTCATCTGGAATAATTTTTGTGTATAGTGTGAGGTAGGGATCTAACATTTTGCCAAAAGGGGAGCCACTTTCCTCAATACCGTTTCTTGATTCATCCCATCCTTCCCTACTGATTTGAAATGTCATCTTTATCATATTTTTTTCATTATTTTCCATTGATTTATATATACCTGGCTACTTCTGCTCTAGTACCACACTGTCATAACTATTGATATTTCGATATATGTCATGTATCCTGCTACCTTATTAGTTCTAAGAATAGACAGTCTATCTATTGGATAGAGAGAAGTGGATAGACATATACATACATATATCTATACTGTGTATGATTCACTGAAGGTGGAAGAATCTTGAAGCAGAAAGATTAGGAAGCTGAGGATGATAAGGGCCTGGAGTAAGGAGGTGGGATGGAGAGGAAAGTTCAACAATACTCAGAAATTGAATGCACATAGAGTATAAGGAAGAGGAATATATCCAAGGTTTGGCTGAATCTAGGGCTCCTGGGAAAACAGCATTGGCACTGAAAGGAAGAGAGAAGTTTGAACTTAAAACTGCAAAAGATGCTCAATTTCTTTGGGACTTACAGAGATTGCAATGGTAGTGGACCATCCACATGGAGATGTCCAGTAGACCACTGGAGACAGGGAGCTAGAGCTGAGCCTCAAGGCTGGCTGATCTTTCGGCTCCACAATGTCTTCCAGGACTGCAGTCTGCAGTAGCGGCTTCTCCTATGGCTGAGTCTTCCCATTGTCATGTGATGGTTGCAGGTAACAATCAGGGGACCTAAGTGAAACCATTCGCATTCAGCCAAGAGAGTTCCTTCCTGCTGCTTTCTCATAAGAGCAAGAACCTTCTTTTCCAGAAGCCCCAGTTATCCCTGGATTTATTTTTATGTGAACAAATAAATGTCCTTATGAAATTTCCTTTAATATCATTTGGTCAGAGTTTCTGTGACTCAATGGAAAGCATCTTGCTACACCTCTCCTTGCAAATCATTGACACTCAGAAGACTTCCTTTGTAGCTCTACCAGCCATAGTTTGCAGCACTTCAATAAAAGGAGTGTGTGTGTGTGTGTGTGTGTGTGTGTACGTGTGTTTCCCATATTTCACATTCAAATTCTACTCTAATGACTAAGGAACATCTGCATCTGTGATGTGTTGGTAACACAAGCTCTTCAGGGAGAACAAAAAGCCCTAACTTTTAGCATTTGCTGATTTCTCTGGTGTAACTACTCCCACCTTAGCTGATTTCAAGAGAGTAACTCATAATGTGGTGTTTCCACCACATAGATACAGTAGAAGTAAATACCTTCGTGAGCATAGATAATGGTAAAATTGTATGGGCTAAACTGTGTCCCCTGCCAAACTCATATTTTAAAGCCCTAACCCCCAGTACCTCAGAATGTGACTATATTTGGAGATAGAGCCTTTAAAGAGATAAAGTTAAAACAAGGCCATTAGGGTGGGCCTGAAACCAATCTGACTCATGTGAGTATAAGAAGAGGAAATTTGTACACAACGGTGCATGTGCACAGAGAAAAAGACCTGTCTGAGGACACAATAAGAAGGCAGCCATCTGCAAGCTAAGGACAGAGGCCTCAGAAGAAACCAAACCTACTGTCACCTTGCTCTTGGACTTCTTGCCTCTAGAATTGTGAGAAAATAAATTTCTGTTGTTCAAACTACCTAGTATTTTGTTATGGCAGTCCTAGCAAACTAATACAAAAATGTAATAAAATAATTACAAGGTGATGAGTTTGGAGTACTTTTTAACCTTTGTTTTTAATTTATTTAAATTATGTTATACAATTTTATTTTCAGTAATGGCTGTGTTTAACAACCGGCTCACAGAATTCATGAAAAATTAACAATCAGCTCTCCCAAGTCTGTAGGAGCCAGCTCCAGCACAGCAGTGCATATCCCATGGGTCCCAAATTTCTATTTCCAACCGAGAACTCTTTTCTCACTCCCAGGCTTATACAGCTAACCTCCTATTTCTCTGTTTATATGGCTCATGGACATCTCCCACTTAACATATCCAAAACCAAATTCTGTATCTTTTCCCCTAACCCTGCTTTGCCTTAGTGCTCCCTATATCACCATTCACATGTTCAAACCAGAAGCCCCGGTTCTCCTTGTCATTTTTTCTCCCTCAGTGACACGTTTTTCTCACTGGCCCCCCATGAATCTATCACCATATGTGATCTGTTCTACCTCCAAATATATCTTGAATCTATCTACTTCTCTCTTTCTTCTGTGACTCCTCTGTGGCCCAAACTACTATCATCGCTCTCTGGAACCTCCTAAGTAGTCTTCCTGATTCCACTCTTTCTCTCATCCAGCCATCTTCCATGAAGCAGCCATGGTAAGTTTTTTCAACCGTAGAGAGAACCCTCTATTTAGACCCCCTCAGGCTTTTCCCACTGATCTTAGGATAAAATGCTTACTCATCACCACGGCCTCTAAGCAAAGCCCAGCGAGGTCTGATGTGACCTTTGCTAGTGGGCTGGAGCCACGCAGCCTTCTTTTCAGTTCCTCCTACCACCAAGCTCTCTCCTTCTTTGGGGCTTTCACTTCTACAGGCACGTGTCACTTAACGAGGAGGCTAGTTCTGAGAAACGTGTCCCTAGGCAGTTTTGTGGTTGTGCAAACATCATAGAGTGTGCTTACACAAACCTAGATGGTATAGCCAACTACACACCTACGCTATATGGTACTCATCTTTTGGGACCACTGTCATACGTGCAGTCCACCGTTGGCCGAAGTAGTTATGCGCGCATGACTCGACTCTTTTTTTCTGTGCAGAACTCTAACTCCTGCCTATCCTCTAGGCCTCAGCTTAAATGGGACCTCCTCAGAAAGGCCTTTCCTGACCTCTCATCTAAATAGGATCCCCTCTTACAGTTCCCGTTTTCCTTGTAGCCGTAAACACAATTTGTCTTTGCATATGGATTTGTGGATCATCAAGTTTCTTCCCTTCTAGACTTCCTCAAGGACTTCTATTTTGGCTTCTTCCAGCTCCAACAGACCTTGAGTTTCAATCTGCCTCCTACTGCCTGGCACAGTGCATGCCACATAGTAATTGCTCAATAAATACTTTCTGAATGAATACTAAATGTGGTTTTTAAAAGTAATCAGGACACCTTCCCCCAGTCTGGATTTGCTCTTATAGATAAAATGCCCTGGGGCCGGCCCAGGTGGTGGCCCAGCGGTTAAGTTTGCAAGTTCTGCTTTGGCAGCACAGGGTTCCAAGGTTGGGATACCCCCCCCCCAACCCCCCAGGACCTACACACTACTTATTAAGCCACGTTGTGGGAGGCGTCCCACATATAAAGTAAAAGATGGGCATGGATAGTAGCTCAGGGCCAGTCTTCTGTAGCAAAAAGAGGATTGGCGGCAGATGTTAGCTCAGGGCTAATCTTCCAACAAAAAAGAAAAATGCCCTTACCTAGACCCCCCACTTTGAGGATCACTGATGAGGGGTGAACAAAGGACAAGCCAGGGAGATAGCCACAGTCAAGATTCACTACAAGAAAGTAGAAGCCCTGAAGGATATAAAGGTGGAAGGAAAACTAGAAAAAGTTGCGCCAGTGTTTCAAAAATCAGCAAGGATGAACAAAAGCGTATTGGATTTGGCAAGTGAAGACTTTTGATGACTGACTAATCTGGGCGAGGCTGGCAGGGTTCGAGAGAGAGTGGTCATGGTACTAGGCGTGCTCCTTTATACTGCAGTTTCTAACATAACCTGGCTGTCTCCCAGTTCCCGCCTCCCTCCTCCGGGGGAATGAAAAGATTCCCTGCTTTAGAGGGTCCCTAAACATCACTACCCTGATAGTGGGAAGAAGGCGAGAGAGATGGGGAAGGAAGGAAAATTTTCTGAGTGATGGAGGAAACGTAATCAAACTCGGGGTGTAAGCCTCCACAAGATTTGCAGAAGCACCAGTCCCTTCCACTCCGCTCAGCAGCCGGCGTAGAGGTCCCGAGCGCCGGCGCCCTCCCAGGGTGGGCTTTCAGCTTCAGGCCCTCGCTTCCGCCCTGGGGCCTTTGTTGCGGCACAGAACGTTCGAGACGCGAACGCCAGCGCCGGCCGGAGGCTGGCGAGCCGAGAGCTGCGGTGCAGGGGCGGGTCTGGGTTGCGGGCTCCTGCCTCGGTCGCGGCTGGCGGGTGGAGCAGCCGGGGAAGACACTCCGGGAGCCAGCCGGCCGCCAGGCCGCCGGGAGGCGCGCGAGCCCCTGGCCGCCGCCAGCCCCGCCGCGCGCCCGCTCACGTGAGCGCGCACGTGCCACCGCCCTCGTGAGTCGGCGCCCCGCCCCCGCGGGCCCTGCCGCGGGTACGTAACGGCCCCGGGCGGCGGCGGCATGCGCCGCGCGTCTCGCTCAGCTTTTCGTTCTGTCTGCAGTCGCCATTTTGTCCCCGCCCTGGCTGGTGCCGAGTGGCTTTTAGGTTTTGAGGGCCGATGCTGCCTCTTACCAGCTTTGAGTTTTGGGCAAGTGGTTTCACCTTTCCAAATCTCAGTTTATGAATCTGTAAAAGTGAGGATTAAATGAAAGACGACGGAGTTTCATCATAGACTTGATACCGGCCCTGATAGCAGTTCCCTACATAAACACCGCATATATGGGGTTAAAGCCAAAGGCACCCATCCCCTTTCCCTGCTTACTCCCTGGCTTCCTGACACTGTACTCCACCATCCAACAGGGAGGCAGACAACCAAGGACAGCCGCCTGTGGATTCCCTTATTCCGCCATCCTCCTCCCTGCCAGCAGCCTCACAAGGCCGAACGCAGGCTGGTGGGAAGGTGCCAACCAGCAAGGCCACAGGCTCCCCCTCCCTGCAAGCTGCCACATTCCTCACAACCTTTAAAACCCCCTGCCTCCCATCTTGCCGGGAGAGGAGACGAATTTGAGGGCTCACTCTCATCTTCCGGCTGACATCACCAGAAATAAAAACTTTTTCCTTTCCATTAGCCTGGTGTTCCAGTTTTATTTGGCCCCTCTTGTGTGTCTGGTAAAGAACCTATGTTTGTATCCAGTAACAGACACTTAACATGAATGGGACCATGCTCAGGTTAAATAGGGCAGAAGGTCGCCACCCACCATTCCACACGAGTGTGAGATGGGATGCTCTCTTGGCCCAGTTCTGGGCCTCTCAGTGTGTATTTTGTGAGGCTGACTGCAATTCTAGTGTTTTGCTTTTTAAAGTAGATTGGAGTGTTTTAAGATGCCTCTTTTCCATATAATATGACCCATCTGAAGGCAATCCAACCATTTCATTTGGCACCCAACCAAAGAAACAGCAATCCCTTGCCATGCTGGAAGAAAAACCAGCTTACGTCTGGAGGGGTGTCATGTCCAGCTCCAATGAGGACATAAATATGACCTCAAGAAATCCACATGTGCAGTCAAGATTCAACGAATTTGTGAAGCCAGGTCACCAAGTCCTGCTATAATTGCTACACTGACAGCAAAGTACCTGTGGTAAATCTTTAATGAAGGCTGAAAGGGCACTAAACTTATAACTGGCAGAAATGAACCAGAAATATGTGCCTAACAACAGCAATACATGGCAAAAAAGGAAAATGAAAAGCTCTTGGTCTCAAGTCACAGTTCAAACCTCCTGCCAGAGAAGGCAGCCTTTGAATGGAAGGATTTCAAAACCAGCCAGGGATGGCATAACAGTTTTAGAAACCACTTCAACCTCAAAAATGTGCAAACTGTTGGTGAGGCAATTTGTGGAGGAATAGGCAGCAGAACCCACTCAGAGCTACTAAAAAGAATTATTGGCCAAAGGGCTATCTACCAGAATATAATGAGGCTTGTGTCTTCGGGGGGGAAAAGGCCCAACTGCTTTTATATTTCCAAACTAGAAACAAAAGGCCCTGGTTTGAAAGCAACTGATGACCTCGTGACCACCTCTCTCTCCTTCTCTCGTGGTGGCAGTGTAGTTCTGTGTTTAATAAAGCCAGATGTATTCTACAGGGATACAAATCCCAGTGCCCTAAAAAAATCTGCTTGAACTCTAACAATCAAGTACAAAGTCCTGGGTGACTGCAGCACCTTCCTGACTTGGGTTTACAGTTCTACATTCTAGAAGTCAAGTAGGATCTCAAAGAGAAAGGCCTTGGCTTTAGTGTTGCTGATCACAGACAGCAGTACCACTCTGAAGTACCACACACTTCATGAGCGTGCTCATGAAGACATCGAAGTCTTCCTCCCCCCAACATCACCCCTATCCTTCACTCTGCTGATCCAAGCATGATTTGCTGTTTCAAAGCCATGTACATGAGGCTGAGAGTCCTCTTTTGACTCCCAGAGCCATTAATGCTGACCCTGATCTTAATGTGGTAATGAGCTGGAAATTCTTCAGTATTGCCAGTTGCATCATTTATATTAAACAGGCATGGAAACAATCAAGCCTAAAACAGTCCATGCATGTTTGGAAGAATATGTTTATGATTTTAAGGATCTTGTATTGACAAAGAAGTGAAACTCACTGTTCAAGTGGCCTAGCAAGTGGATCATATCAGCTTTGTGGAAGAAACTTAAGAACTTCTTGAGAGCCACAGAGAAATACTAATAAAAAGCTCAAGGAACTGATAAAAATCATCCCCAGAAGACAATGATATGATGAACAGGAAGAGAAGACCAGTTCAAATCTTCATAAATATGTTGAAGTGTTCCATGCTGCAAAATACCTAAATGATTTAACTTCTGAATAAATTCCTCTATGGATAGAAACCTGAAAATTACATGTGGTTAAATCTATGCATTGTAATTCCTTATAACCCAGCAATTCTGCACATAAGTATGTACCCAAGAAAAATGAGTGCCTAGGTCCACTGAAAGACTTGTACAATACTGTACAAGAGAGTACTGCCTTCTCTATAATAGCTAAAAACTGGAAACAACTCAAATGTCCATCAACAGTAGAAGGGATAAATTGTAGTATATCCATACAATGGAACACTGTAAAACAATGAAAATAATGAGCTACTATTTCATGCAACAACATGGATGACTCTCACAGACATAATGTTGAGAAAAATGTCAGACACAAAAGAATATATACTATATGGTTTCATTTATATGAAATTGAAGGAGAGGCAAAGCTAATCTATACTGATAGGGTCAAATAGGAATTACCTTGAGAGGTGTAGTGTCAGGGAAAGGGCAAGAAGGAGCCTTCTGGGATGCTGGAAATGTTCTTAATCTTGATCTTTTCTGGTGGTGGTCACACAGCATGTGTAAAAATACGTAAATATTTTTGTAATATGTAAAACTCGTTGAGCAATTTAAGATTAATATACTTTATATATGTTAATCTCAATTAAAAAGTAAAAAGTTAAAATTACTTGTAGCATTATGAACATTTCAGCTCCCATCAACAAACGTTTGAGCAGTTCAAGATTCAGTGGCAACAATTTGTGAATACCACGTTTTAAACAAGCTACAGCTGAGCAGGTGCGGTCAGCTTCTCAAGCCGAACTAGAGTTGGCCATGGCTTATGCTTGCTCTCTGTCCCCTAAGCCTCATCCACTTGGTTACCACACAGGTCCTGCACTAAGATTCATCATAGGCCACTATTCACAGTCATAATGTCATTATTTTTGTTGTCACACTGGCAAGACTGTCCGGGCTGGGTGGATGACAAGTGTTCAGGTTAACATCTTTTTAATATACTTTCTTCTTTCTCTTTAACTAAAATATGATAAAATTTTATTCTGTACGTCATTGTATATATACTGCCACATACTGTATTTTACACAAAACTAATATATGCTGTACCTAATAGAGTGGAGAAGAAGGGATTTTCAAGGGTAATTTTGAGTATGAGACATAGTTGTCGCCTTACCTCTCCACCTCTCTATTCCCGAAAAATATGAAGCTTGTAGCACAGTGGCTGACACACAGAAAGCACCAGTTCAGCCTGGACTCCCACCTCCCACAACCCACAAGTGCTCTCTCACCAAAGTTGCTGATGACAAAAAAAGTTTTGTCTGAGTAACCGAATTTGAATTTTCTGCTGCACTGTATCCTCATTCTACACACACTCTCCAGGTCCCCTCATTGATTCTCATAGTTCAACTCCTGACTACAGGCTGACACACCTCCCAAATTTCTATCTCCAGCCCAGGCCTCTGGCTTCCGCTCCAGACCTGCTGTTTTCAAGTGTGTTCTGGATGATTCCATCTGGTTGTTGCTCAGGTACCTCGAAAAACATGTCCTAAGATGAACTCATCATCTCTCTCTCCGACCATCCTGCCCTGCCCCCAATTGCCCTTCCTTCTGTCATCTCCATCTTCATTAGTGGCCCCACCTTCCAACAAAGTCTTCCAGGGTAGAAACCTCCCTTATTCTCTTTCCTTTCACTGCCTCAGCATCTAATCAGTCACGAAATCTCACAGTTCCATCAGTGTTTCTTGAATTCTTTTCATCCTTATTTCTACTGCCCCGTTTCAGGCTCTTGCATTTGTCACCTGGGCTGCTGGAACTGGTCTCCTTGCTTCCAGTCCTATTTCCCTCGAAACCTCCTCTACATGGCTGCCAGGGTGTTTTTTCTAAAATGAGTATCTGACCATGTTCCTCTCCTGCTTTTATGTATGTGGCTCCCCATTACTGGCCTGTCCTACAGGATACATGCATTCCTTAACTGGCCTGCAAGGCCTCCTAATCTGGCACTGACTGCTCTAGGCTTGTCTCTCCTGCTTCCTTTCCTGCTGCAGCAACCTGAAGTCTTTGAACTTCCCCAACCCACCTACTGCTTCTGGCTTTGTTCATGCTGACCCCTTTGTCTGGACTGCCTTCCACATGCAGCAACCCGAACCCAACCCCCATGCTGCAGAACCACTTCTCAAGCCAACCACTTCCTAGTCATTCTTTAAGATTCAGCCCAGTGTCATCTCCTCCAGGACACTGTTCTTTCCTAACTGCTTGATCCCCGATTAGAAGTCCCATCCTTTTTACTCCCATAATACCTTCTTTATATCTCCATAATTTCATCTACTACGTGATAAACTGTTTTATAAATGTTCTTGTAACCTCTTTGAGGATTCAATACTTAATCTTCAGTGCTTAACACAAATGATTAAATTTGAACCACAAACCATCTAAGTGCTTTACATATATATAACCTCACGGAATCCTCACTACACCCTATGCAGTAGATACCAATAGCATCTCCGTTTTACAGAGGAAGAAACAGGCATGGGGAGCTTCAGTAATTTGCCCATGGTCACGTGCATACTGGACTTCAGGTATTCAGATCCAGTCAGCCTGGCCCCACAGCTTGCATCCTTCACCACTATATCATATCACCTCTCTATAGAGTGGGCACTTAGTAAATGTTAGGTACACAATAATAGCTATGCTTTGTGAGTGTGTACTATGTACCAGGCTCCATGCTAAGTGCTTTACCCGAATTATTTCAACTCCACAACAACCCAATGAGGTAAGTACCATCATTATTCCCATTTTACATATGGGAAAACAGGTTTAGAGAAGTTTGGCAACCTCCCCAAGGTCACACAGCTAATTAGTGGCTAGCTTCACTCACAACCAAGGTCTTAACCACTGCACTGCCCAATGAGACCACAGCTCAGGAATGGATTGACATCCAGGATGAAGACTAGAACACAGAGACCTACGACACCTAGGCTCAGAGCCCAGAGTTCGGAACCTCAGAGATACAAGAGACTGACTCGAAACTGGGCCAGAAAGAGACCAGCCCAGAAACAGCGACCCAGAATCACAGGGACATGCAGGCGACCTGCCGGCCTGGGAAGCCAACAGATGTCAACACAATGGAAGCCCCTCCTGGACCCCATGGCCCTTATCTCTAGGGGCTCAGGAGTTGGTTGCCCAGGCTGCTCAAAGGTCTTGACGATGGAGAACAGACTTACAGGGATCCCAAAGCGATGATACCATCAAAGGGTTAATTCTGAGCCTGGACTGCCCCGGTGCGGACTCTGGGGCGGCCGGAGAAGGGTTAACCGCCAGGGAGAGCCTCCTCGCGTGGGGCGGTGACCAGAGGTTAGCTGCCCAGGAGGGGTCTCTATGGCGGCGTGGCTCGGGGCCGGGCGCTACCTGGGGCGGAGACTAAAGGGTTAACAGCCCCGGAGGGCCCCCCCCCCCGTGGGGGCGGGGCATCGTGCGGGGCGGGGCCTGGGGGAGGTGCTGGAGGCGGAAGCGGCCGGCGGTCAGCGCCGCGGGCCTGGGCTGCTTTCTGCTGGGCTCCTCCCGGTCTGGGGAGCCAAGCGAGGTTCGGCGGCGGTGAAGGGGCCACGGTGCAGGCAAGGTTGACAGCCCTCGGAGAAGCCCAAAGGGGGCGAACTCGCGAGAGTCTCGGGAGACCGGGACAGATGGGTGAGGACAAGGTGATGGGCTTAGGAGCTTTGGGGAAGCGAAGAGGGAGGAGAGGGGCGGTGGGCAAACGTGGGTGAGAAGATGGGGCGCCAGGGTGAGGAACCCCCGCCGGGATCCCGCACTTCACTCCCTCTTCCTCTCCAACTCCTTTCCAGGTCAATCCCGAACGGGAGCTCAACTTTCAGAAGAGAGACGCCCCGGCAAGACTCTTTCGGGGAGTCCTCCGGCTCTTCACCTCCATGGGCCAGACGGCTCTGGTAGGGGGCGGCAGCAGCAGCACCCCCACCTCACAGGCCCTGTACCCTGACCTCTCTTGTCCGGAGGGCTTGGAGGAGCTGCTATCTGCTCCCCCTCCTGACCTGGGGGCCCAACGGCGCCACGGCTGGAACCCCAAGGACTGCTCAGAGAACATCGAGGTCAAGGAAGGGGGGTTGTGCTTTGAGCGGCGGCCCGTGGCCCAGAGCACTGATGGGGCCCGGGGTAAGAGGGGCTACTCGAGGGGCCTGCATGCCTGGGAGATCAGCTGGCCGCGGGAGCAGAGGGGCACCCACGCCGTGGTGGGCGTGGCCACGGCCCTCGCCCCGCTGCAGGCCGACCACTATGCGGCGCTGCTGGGCAGCAACAGCGAGTCCTGGGGCTGGGACATTGGGCGAGGGAAGCTGTACCATCAGAGCAAGGGGCCTGGGGCCCCCCAGTATCCAGCCGGACCTCAGGGTGAGCAGCTGGAGGTGCCAGAGAGGCTGCTCGTGGTTCTGGACATGGAGGAGGGGACTCTGGGCTACGCTATTGGGGGCACCTACCTAGGACCAGCCTTCCGCGGACTGAAGGGCAGGACACTCTATCCGGCAGTAAGCGCCGTCTGGGGCCAGTGCCAGGTCCGCATCAGCTACCTGGGCGAAAGGAGAGGTGAGGCTTGGGACAGGTGTGGGGAGAGAGCTCGGTCACTGGTGGCTGTGGTTTGGGATGGCAACTCAGCGCCTTACAAAAGCAGAGGGAATGGGCCTTCATCTGACCTGCCTCCTACCCCTACTCGGTGCCAGGAATGGCGAGGGGTCTTCACAGCTGTAACCTAATTTAATCCTCCCAACAGCAATACAACTTGCTAGTAAGTGGTGAGCCGTCGGAATGGAGGGAGGCACTCCAGGGATTCAGGGCTTAGGACTTTATAGGAGATAGCCCCTGGAGCAAGAGGTGCAAAGGGTAAGTGGGTACTGAGCTAGGTGTCCAAGTCCAGTAGAAGGAGGACTAGGAGTGCCAGCGCCCAGGGTGTGTACCAGATTCCCTGGGCTCTGACCTGTCTGTGACACATAGCTACTTCCTCAGTCAAACCCCAGGACGGATCCATTGAGGTCCTGGGTACCTGGAAGGAGAGCAGTGGAGGCAGGCCTTGGGGTGGGGCTGCAGGGAACGGTCTCCTTGGGAACGGATGGGGCCAGGGCTTGGAGCTGATTGAACTGAACATTCTCTGCAAGTGCAGTCTTCAGCAGAGCGGGGATGCCTCTCCTCCCATCACCCATGTGAGCCATGAGAAAGCAGAGGGCCATCCTTCCTCTCACCTCACCAGCCCCGGCTCCAAGGCCTCTCTGGAATCAAAGCCTGGGCCAGCTCCACCACTGTCAGAGCCACCTTGGGCTTTAGCTAGAGTACCCCCAGCTCTGACTGGGGATGTGTGAAATCTCAGATGCCTCCCATCTCAAGAGCAGACGCAGGCGCCTTAGGTCTCTCTCTCAACCAAGATGGGAGCAGACTCGGAGCAGGAAAGCAGAAGGGAACCTGGGCAGGACCCTGTAGTTTGAGGATGCCTGGCTGGTGGCTGCATCCCTGCTTAACTTCCTCTCCTTCTTTCTCTCAGCGGAGCCACACTCCCTTCTGCATCTGAGCCGCCTGTGTGTGCGCCACGCTCTGGGGGATACCCGGCTTGGCCAGGTATCTGCTCTGCCCTTGCCCCCTGCCATGAAACGCTACCTGCTCTACCAGTGACCCGTGATACCAGACTGTGCTGGGGCCTTGACACCCACCTCCCCTGGAGGGGCTGGGAGGAGGCACTGCTGGCCTAGACCAGCTACTTCAAGCCAGTGAGGCTGGGGAAGTGAGGCTGGGCCTCTTCCCCAACCCACGCTCTGGGGAGCTCAGCAGCCCCAGAGCCACTCAGAGGGGTGGATCTGCTGTTCACAGCTGTGGCAGCCTGGTACGAAAGACATTTTTTCAAGTAAAAATACTAAGAGATACGCTGTTGTAGAAACCTATTCGTGGTATTTTTTTGCACAAGGGTCTTGTGGCTGCCTGAAAGAAGAAAGAGATGATATGGGCAGGTACTGTGAAGGACAAATGACAAGGCTGAGTGCCAGGTGTTTATTTCCCCCACATGTAGGACTGCTCACATACACAACACACACAAGCATTGGCACCACAGGAGAGAGCAGCACCCCTGGCCTTGGAGGGGAGGACCAGGCTGTCTCTCAGCCCTTGGCCTCATGGTGCGGGATGGGAGAGGAGGATAGCTTCTCTCTCCTGCCCTCACTGGGGACTAAGGGGACCCACAAGCAAACTCCACCCCTTCTACCTCTCAGCCAAAGAGAAGCCACCTTGGTGACATATTTAGTTCCAACCATTACAGTAAGTGGAGAAGGGATTAGCCTGGTCCCAACCATTACAGGTTAAGGTGTAAACGGTAAAGGAAGAGGTACAGTTTGGATTAGGCCAGGAGAGGGGGCAGGTGACACCACCAGAAGCATGTGTGTGGGGGGGTGCAATTATTGGGCTTCTGAGCTATCTAGTCCCTGGCTTCGCAGGAAGGGCAGGGGAAATGGATGGAGCTTATTGTTTGGCATTGATGATGTCCACGAATTCGGGCTTGAGAGAAGCACCACCCACAAGGAAGCCATCCACATCAGGCTGGCTTGCCAGCTCTTTGCAGGTTGCCCCAGTCACAGACCCTGGGAAAGGAGAAGAGAGAGGGAACGGTCAGAGATAAGATGGGATGGGTACGCTCCATCCCTACCTCCATGTCTAAGGAGCGCTCAGTCTAGTTCTCAGCCCCAACCCACCTCAGACTGGAGCCAAACCCACTCACCTCCATAAATGATGCGGGTGCTCTGAGCCACTGCATCAGAGACGTTGGACTTAAGCCATCCCCGGAGCTTTTCGTGTACTTCCTGGGCCTAGAACAAGAAGCCAGACTAAGTAAGACTTTCTGCTTTTTGCTCAAAGGGTAAAAAACCCTGGGCACCAGTGGAGAAAGGCAGTGTGGTTTTGGGGCAAGAACCCTGGGATCCAAGTCAGAACACCAGGGCTCTAATCCCACTCAGGCCCTGGAATGGATGTCCTTGGATAAGTCACTCTCCTTCTCTGGCTTGGGGGCTCCTGTCTTTAAAATGAGGGGGTGGCCCTGATGGTCTCTGGCTGTCCAGTTCTACTGCAGCAGGAGAGGATGAGGTAGGGCTCCTGGGCTGGTTACCTGTTGGGGTGTTGCAGTCTTGCCAGTACCAATGGCCCACACAGGCTCATAGGCCAGCACAACCTTGTTCCAGTCCTTGACGTTATCTGTGGGACAGAGATCACAGATGGAAGGGGGAACAGGAAGGAACTCTCTAGCTCCTTCCCCAGAGAATGAAGAACGGTGGTGGCCTAGTGCCCCCTGGTGGCTGCTGAAGGAATCCCAAGTGGCATCTAAACCATAAGACACAGGAGCAGAAGTGATAGGGAAAACGCAAGGGTTCTCTCCTCCTTTCCTTTCCAGCAAGGGGATTAAGTCAGGCTGGAGGGCATTGGACCCCACCCTCTGTGCCTCCGTGGCCCTGGCTAGGCTCAAAGGTCCCTTTCTTCAGAAATACCTGCGATGACCTTGGTTTGCTCGAAAACGACCTTCTCAGTGATGCCAGCTTCCCTTTCATCTAGCTTCTCCCCGATGCAGGCGATTACTCCAAGTCCCTCCGCCAGGGCATGGGCCACTTTCTGCCCAATCAGCTGTTAAGGAACAAACTTGGTGAGACACCACTCTTGGAATAAGGCATCTCTTATCCCCTCTCCTGGTTACTAACCTCATCTGACTCCCCAAAGACGTGCCTTCTCTCTGAGTGCCCTAGGACTACCCATGTAGCTCCACAGTCTTTGATCATACCAGGGCTAAAGGAAGAAAGAAACCATGGTTCAGCAGGGAGCCCACCCTATGGCTTTCCCCTCAACAAGGAAAGTGAGGGCAGGGTCCCCATACACCCTTCTCCCGCCTGCATCTCACCTGATCTCCCCAGTAAATGCCCCGTTAGCCACTTTGTAGCAGTTCTGCGCAGCCACAGCAATCTTGTGATCTAGCTTCTGGCGGGCGAAGTCAATGTAGGCAGTGGGGGCTGCACAGACCACCTCTGAGGATGAGATCATAAGGAAGCCTTCATTCTCCACACTCCATCCTGTCCTCTGGAGCCCCCAGCCTTCACCCACTTCCTTAGTTCTGCTTTCCTCTCCTTTTCACCCCAGCAAGTTGATCTGTATTCACTTCTGAGCCCAGGCTGGGCCTGTACCCAACTCCCTGGGCCTTCCAGGTGCCCCTGAGAGGCCACGGCCCTCGCCCTGCCCTCTGCTCTTTTAACAACTGTAGCTCTGATTTCCCGAGCTATTCTGGGCCTGGGCATCTCCTAGACTCAGCATTCTCTCGGGGCCAACCCCGCCTCCCTTCTAAAATAGCCCATCCCCACCTACCCCAGGCAAGGCAAAGATTTTTACCAAAAGCAGAAGGGGTTAGCTCCTGGGGTTTGTACTGGGGTCTTTGGGGAATAAACCAGAAGGGGATGCCTCTTTTGATCAGGTCCGTGGTTCTGTGATTTAGGTGGGTGGGACGGGAAGGACTGAGGCCAGCACTCTTTGCCCATGCGTGGCAAGGAGTGGACTGACTCATAAAGGCCTTGCGCTCTCCCATTTCCAGGTTGGAGAAAGCTGTAGGATCGCTCCTTATTCCCAAATGGCTCAGCCTGTTTGGCACCTGCTCAGCCTCTTCCGCGGAAGGCAGGAGTCCTCCAGGCTGCCGAGGGAAAGGATCTGAGCGGGCAGCTCCGGCGGCCGGAGGAGCTCTGCGGGGGCACTGGGCCGGCGGCGAGGCGCAGGGAGGAGACTCGGGCTACGTGCGGCGGCGCACGGAGCCGGCGGCGGGGGCAGGTAGCGGGAGGCCCGCGCGCTCGCTCAGCCTCCTCCCCCACACTCCCGAGCTGTCGCCTTTGCCGGTTGCCCACAGGGGCTAGGCTCCGCTTCTACCCCCGCCTCCTGGCTGGTGCAGCCCCAGTCCGCGGGCGGAGGTATCTTCCTCCGGATGACCCAAGAAGTCCTTTCCCGCCCACAGTCCGAGGGCACCATTAAATGTGGCCCCGCCTTTCCCTCTCGACACGTCTCCGGTCCTGCGGCTGCGGGACCAGGCGCTGCGGGGTCAAGGCCGGGACCCCCAACAGCCCTTGTTCCCATCCGTGCATCCAGGTCCACGCGAACACCCGGCTAAGAGAGCTCGGGAGAGGGCGCTGCCACGCCCGACCTCCCCCACCCTAGCCCGACCCTCCCGGGCGAGGGCTCACCGGTGTCGGCCGGCACCTTGGCCGCGTTCAGAGTGCTGATGAGTTCCCCCAGACTCTTCTTCCGTCCATTCATCTTCCAGTTCCCCCCGACGAAGAACTTCCTGGAGGGCGCCATGGCACTGGGACCGGCGAACTGCAGGGCAGGCTCAGCGCGCAGCCGCGGCCACGGCCCGCTTATGTAGAGCGCGGTGAGGCAGAACTCCGCCTCCTGGCCGGCCTCGGCCATCGTGAGCCCGGCCCCTGCCCGCAGGCCCTGCCCCCGGGCCCGCCGGCGCGCTAGCCAACAGTGTTGCAAGGTTCTGACGTTACGCCCTTTCTTGTAGCAACGTTCTAGGGGCGTCAGGGGGCTCCGTCTCTTCAGCCTCAGTTGCCTGACTTTGGGCAGAAGGCGAGAACTGTGATCCCCTGTGCTCAGGGGAACCCCTCCTCACGACTACAGCCCTCCAGAGGGCCAGAGGTGGTTCCAGTGGAGCTGCAGGCAGGCCCAGCCACTGCTTGGCCTTGGACCACACTGCTTCCGGGACTAAGGGGCTATGAGGGGCATCTCTCCAACTCTAGGAAAAGGAACCCCCCTCGCCCATCAGAGTATAGCTACATCCCCGACTGCTCAGCAGGGACCTTTGACCTACTCAGGAAAAATCCAGCCCTACAGTTACTGGGCAGTTAACAGGGTTCAGAGGGGGAGGGACCGCCCACATTGGCATAGAAACTGTGTAGCTAAGAAAGGCAGTTCAGAGTCTACAGCCACCCCCTCCCTCTGCCCCCCCTCCCTGCACCACCACGAGGAGTAGCCCACTCTTTGCCCCAGCTGGCCAAGACCTGACAAGAGACTGCAGGGCCTGGAGCCCAGGCCGAGGGCTCCCTAGCCACTAGGGACATTTGGGTAATGCCCACTTGGGCCTCTCCTCTTCTGTGACTGCGGAGGAAAGCGGCCCTCCTGTTAGCGCCAGGGAAGATAAGTCTCTCCCAAGGTATCAAAGAGGACACAATGTAGCCATTGTACTTTTATTCACATCGTGTATTTTGGCATTTTCCAGAGAAGGACAGGGAAGAGACAGGGTGAGGGAAAGAATGAGGCAGGAGGGCGAGGGGGGTCCCCTTTTCCCTCACATCCCTCCTTGCCCAACCACACAGGGAGCAAACACAAAGTGGGAGGGGAGGCACAGACACCCCCTCTGCGGAAGAGGCTGCACAAAGCTACACCCAGGCACACACACAAACAAGCCCCGCTCCACGCCAGGGGCCGGCGGGATTACACCGAGAAGCAGAGCACTGTGGGGTCAAGGGGCAGGGAAAGCAACAAAGTCTCCTCACACACAGGCGCCGGCCCTCTGTCCCCTTCCTGCTCTATCCCCAGAGTCTCTGGAGTGTCCCCCCACCCCCACTCTGCTTAGCCATTCTCCTATGGCCTCTAGCTTCTTCCCTGCTGCTGGGGACAAAAAGAAAAAGGGTACAGAGGAGGGGGTGCTGAAGTCCATCCCTCAGCCCCTATCCCTCATGCCAGGTGCTCTGCCCACCCCCCCTCCCTGCAGTGGTAAGGGGTCAGAGGGCAGGCTCTTAGCTGGCCACTCGCTGATAGAAGTAGATGTAGCCCAGGTCCTTGGGCGGCTTCTCAGAGGCACACACTTTCTGGTCATTGTAGATCACCCATCTGGGGAAGGGAGGGAGGAGTGGAACAGGATGAAGAAACTGGGCATGCCACACGCTGCATCAGCTCAGTCTCTGACATCGCCCCTGGAGTGATTCTGGGGTAAAGACTCCCAACATTCTCTGCCTAGGCCCCCAAACCTACAGCCCAGCTGCTACCTGTCTGAAGGGAGTGACTCAATCTCACAGGGGTCATTTCCCCTCCTCAGTGTCTTCAGATCCTGCAGTCTCTCTACAGCCACCCCCCACCCACTCCTGTTAGGCAGGGGTCAGCAAACTTTTTCTGTAAAGAGCCAGACAGTAAATATTTCAGGTTTTCCAGGCCATCCAGTCTCTGACACAACTACTCAACTTCCCTACAGCCACAGGCAATACATGAACGAGTAACTGGCTACGTTCATTAAAACTTTATTTATAAAACCAGCTGGTCAGATTCAGCCCTTGGGCTGTAGTTTGCCGATCCCTGCTCTCAGGGCTTCTCTCAGTTCCTGGTGTATCTGGGCCCCCATCAGGCCGTCCTTCACCTTCTCCACAAATATTCTAAGGACTTCCAGGATGCCCCTACTCATTCCCACCACCACTCCCCCATTCCAAACGCACACTGCCAGCCCCTCCCTCACCTGCCTTCCTTCTTGATGTGGCAGACATAGTGACCACACATGGTAGAGGTGCCCATGTGACTAATGAAGGCAAAGAGCTGATACTCTAGGGAAGGAGAGAGAGACAGGGAGAGGGCAGGGAAGACAATGAGAGAGGAATCCTTGAGTGACAGTCCAAAGACATATCTAACAGCTCAAATTCAGGACATGAGTGTCAGGGAGTGTGGGGCATGTATTGGGTCAAAAGTCTATCTCAGCCTCCTAGAATCCCACCTTCAGAAGTCACATTAGTGGAAAAGCTTCTGACCCCTCCGCCCCGAGGGAAGCAGAGCTGCCTTGGAATGAAGATCTGGTGTAGCAGATTGGCTAGATGCCACCAGGCCTGTCGTTTCCCAGGGACACTCACTTCCAGGACCATCCCGGACTTTAGGTCCCACTGGCACAGACTCAGAGATGGAGTCAGCAGCTGAGCGGCCCTCCGAGATGTCCATAGCAGCTTCTGCATCGAGGTCATCAATGTGACTGAAGATCCAGTCCACAGCCCGTTCTAAACTATTGTTCTTGGAGAGGAGGGCAGCATTACTGTTTGTAACAAGTTCAGAGGCAAGAAAACTACCAGTGAAAGCCTCAGGGCCTTCATCACAGCCACAGAAGCGTGGAGCCCCAGCCTTGGCCATACCATACCAGTTGTCCCTGGTCTTGCTTGCAAAGGATGCAACCTCACTCCCGCCCCCTTCTTCCCCAGGCCCCCAGTACTCAGCTGGTGGCAGCCCATACCGTGGCCCGCAGAGCTTTGAGGGCCTGGTCCCGAGAGAAGCCCATGGAGACAATAGTGGTGACACAGTCCTCTGGAGGGGGGTCAGCTGCTGCACTTGTGGAGCCAGGCCCACTGGAGCCAGGCAGGATGAGGGGGTTTGCAAAATCTGCAGATGTGAAGGGGTTGAAGTGTTTGAGGGAGGATGGTGGTCCTGCCCCACCCTGCTACCCACCCCTGCCTACCTGGATCATCCATGTGCGACATGACCCAGTTCATGGCAGCCTCAGCCCCACTGTTGCCTGTGTAGTAGACAGCTTTGCGGCAGGCATCCATAGGGAAGCCCATCTCCACCAGCTGGATGATGACGGATTCGTCCAACATGGGTGCTGTGGTGGGAGAAGTGCAGGCACTGTGACCTGTCTCCTTGGGCCACTGTCTGTTCCTCCTCCCTCCCACAGTCCAGCCCTCCAGCCCTCTCCCAACCACTCATTCCATGCATCTTTCTTCCATGCCCTGGTACCTTATTCCAGAACTAAAATGACAACACAACATAATGTGGGTCCAGCAGTATCCGAAAGGTGCAGGACTGAGGCTAAAGATCCCCCATAGATCCCCTTCCTTGCCCATTCTCACAGAATGGGCCCTGTTTCTGGAGTATGGTACCTCACCCCCCCCCCCCCCGCAGTGAGGTAACAAGGGTAGAGAGGCAATTAGCCAGAGCAACCGCCATCCACACAGAGAATGTGGCTGCGAGTGCTCTAGTTGCTCCTCACATCCATCAAAAGAGGACAGAGGAAATTTGAAAGGGAGGACAGGAGAAATACAAAGGACAGGGTCACAGGGAGGCAGGCAGAGAAAACCCCCATCAGGCAGGGAGAGAGACAGGCAGGAAGAAGAGTCACTAACATGTCGGAGAGGAGAAGTGAGGGGAGCAGAAGGAGTCTTCGTCTTCGTTGCCATAGAAACCAAGGCTACCTTTGGGCTCATCCGGAGTGACCAGGGGTGGGGCAATGTCAGGCAGCTCCTCCTCTCCAGGCTGCAGCCCTGTACCCCTCAACTGGGAGATGTCCAGCTCCTCTGGCATCTCAATGGACACATCTGTCAGTGGAATGGCAGGATAAAGGTCACCTCAGCAGCCCTCGGAGGCCATCCCTGAAAAAGCACTTTGGGAATCTCAAGCCCCTTCTCCTTTGCTTGGCACTGCTCTGCAGTAAGGAGCTGCTCAGAGCAGTGCCAATCTTAGGGCGCCCAATGTAATAAAAATAATCATGGGCCTGGGAGTCAGGAGACCTGGATTCTAGTTCCCGATCTACCACACATGAGCTCTGGGCAGGGAAGTGGGGCTCCAACTTGTGCAGCAGAATGTTGTTATACTTCTGTGGTCTCAACTGATCCAGGAAATGAAGTTAAACCAGCAGTTCTCCAAGTCATCAGGGGCCTTCTAAGACGCGTGAGAACAAACTGTTTCAAGATTATCAAAAGGAAAATATCTTACCAATTGTAAAAATAAAACTATGAAAGTCACTTTTGGTTGTAAATCATAACTATAAAATCAAAAAAGTCTTTTAACTTTTTTTGGAGGAAGATTAGCCCTGGGCTAACATATGCCGCCAATCCTCCTCTTTTTGCTGAGGGAGATTGGCCCCGAGCTCACATCTGTGCCCATCTTCCTCTACTTTATATGTGGGACGCCTGCCACAGCATGCCTTGCCAAGGGGTGCCATGTCCGCACCCAGGATCCGAACCAGCGAACCCCAGGCCACTCAAGCAGAACGTTTGCACTTAACCGCTGCACCACCGGGCCAGCCCCTTAATATTTTTGATTAGTGCTTTTTAAACAAAACACATTTTGAAACATCTAAGGTAATATTTTCTCCTTTCAGAGGAAAGTGTGAGAGACACTAATTTACGTGTGTTAAGGCCCCTTCTTTTTCTAGCATTTTCTGCTCAACCTCCCTCGCTCATCCCAGCCACCATACCCAGTTTCTTGGGCACCCAGTCTAAGCCGAAGGTGAATTTCTTGATCTGGATGACCAGGTAGTCAGGGAATGAGGCAAATCGTGTGGTCCTAGGGAAGAGAGAATGTCGGGTACCCAGAGAACCCCAAAGTTCTCCTCTCCTGAAGCCCCCACCCTGGGGTTCCACTTCTCATGGGCAGAAGACCACAAGATTCTCTATATCCTCATCTTGCCTTGGGCAGGCATCAGAGTCCCTGCACACAAGGAGCAGCAGAAGTCAGGGGAAGGGCTGTCTTGTTGGCAGGAGCTGCAAAGGGGCAGATGGCCAAATTCCCTTGAGACCAAAGCACTCTTTCAGATCGCAGCCCGTGCCAATGACAGAGTTAGACAAAAAGTAAGGCCAATTTGCCGGAAATCCAAGTTCTGTCCACAACTGATACTGAGTGCCTGTGCTCTGCCAGGATTAAGGGAGCGAGTAGAGAGATGCTGCACTAAAAAGAAACCCTGACCCATGAGAGAAGAGGGAGCGGGAGGGGCGGGACATGGTTACGTACTATCGCTGAGTCTACTCTTGCCAGGGCCTCTTGGTTCCCTCAGGGCCAGATTTCCAGCCCCAACTGAGGCAACCCCGAGATTCCAACCCCACAGGGATGAGAGAATGAGAAAGAGGCAGATGGTACTTTGGGATCACCCTGACATAGGTTTGCAACCTTAGGCCCAGACCAACAGGACTTACTTGACAGCTACAGACTTGGCCTGCAGGGCCGTGCTCCAGAAGTCATCCACCTGCTCGGGGGCCCCATAGGCCTCCAGGCAGGAGCTGAAGGGCACCTGGGCCCGAACCAGTTCTGGCAGTGGCAGCTTCTCCTCTTCAGCTTGCCGCTTCTTCTCCTCATACTCCAGAAGCTCCTCTGGTGACAGAATTGGTGGGTGGGTCCATCAGAGGGTGCTGCCTGTTTCCCTCCTTAGCCTCCCCCTTCTGGCTCTGTGTCCTTGAGTACTTCAGCTCCTCACCCCCCAGCCCCAAGCCCACCAGACACACATCCCTCTATGATCTTGCCTCTCTTTCTCAACACAGCTCTGCTGACAAGCTGGTGGCAAGGTTAATCCCACCTCCCCCAGTGGCCAGCTTCAGACCTCTGGCTGAGGGAGCAGGGCATAATGTGGGCTCTGCTCCTTTAAGGTGGCCACGCATTGGTCATAGACCTCAGACTCCAACTGCACCCAGACCTCGCTGAGAGCAACCCACCTTTGTTAAGGGCTGCATCCATGGGCACAGGCAGCTGCATGATGTAGTCCACTCGCTGGGTGTACTTCACCTTCTCTGTGGCCAGGCACTTGATCTTTTCCTCCACCAAGAAGCGGAACACTTCATTAGGATTTTCAGAGCTCCGGCAATTCCTCTATGGGAAAGAGGCAGCGTGGGGAGGTCTAGGCAGCAGGGAAGAGAATGGGGGCCTCAAAGGGTCAATGGGGGGTCGGGGAGAGAGAGGAGTGGAAGGGAGACTACCACTAAGAGGCACGGGGATGCAAGAGCAGACTAAAAGCCTTCCCTAATTAACCACCCTCCCTCCCCCGTTCTGGCCCCATCACAGCGCTGTGGGACTGGAATGGAATGTGCTTGTATTTTTCTTTCTTTTTCTTTTTCTTTTTTTTTAAAGATTGGCACCTGAGCTAACAACTGTTGCACCCAGGATCTGAACCGGCGAAACCCTGGGCCGCCAAAGTAGAGCCCGCGAACTTAACCACTTGGCCATGGGGCCAGCCCCTGTATTTTACTTTATAAGCAGTAAGTATCCTCATATCACCTTCTTTGGGTGTGCCCTCCGTTAGGCTGCCAGCCCATCAAGTGTAAGGATCCCTGCTTGGCTTTACTATTCTCCTCAGGTGCAGCAGCTACTCTCAGGGAAGGCTCAGTGCATCCAGATGACCAGGTTACAGGGGTGGCACCACCCGGTTTGGGGCTGACAGAGGAAAGAATGGGCAGGAGGGAGAAGGGAGGGAATTGCAGGCAGATGGAAGAAGAGTGGAGAGTGCCCTCCCTTGCCATCTCCTCAGCCCTTACCTCCACCATGTTGATGAGGTGAAGGAAGAACTCTTGGGCATCCTGTTGCCGGTTGGTGGAGAACTCAGGGTGACCCTTGCCAATGAGGGCCTTGAACATCCGAGGGGCAATGCCATCTTGAACTTCCTAGGCAGAGCCAGGGCAGTGACTCAGCTGGGGCTCAAGAGGCCATCCAGTGGCCTCAGTTTCCCCATAATTCCAGAGCCTGAAAGGGATAGAGTCCCAGACTCACCTTTTGTTCTGGTACCTGCTCCCCATCACCCGACTCCGCTGCTGGCTTGGAATACTCTCCCGAGAGAAGGCCATGGCCCAGCTTGGCCCTGCATTAACATCCAAGAGAACCATCTAGCTTCAGTCAAATAACAACCATCTGACGACTGTCTATACCTTTTTCTCCCCAACTTAACTCCTGCTCATAGCACTCTTTAGACAACTCTCTAAAATGTGAAAAATCTTAAGATTCCACAGGAACCCAACTCAAGGCAGACAGCACGCCCAAAAGGCAATCATCTGAAAGCTTCTAACTGCTTCTAACCAGGGGCTAACTGCCGCCCGCTCCAGGCGGTCACGGAGCAGAAAGAGGCTCTAACAGCCTTCATACAAAGGACCCGGCTACATACACCTGGGTGCTGAAGTCCTGGGTAGGGTCCGTTGGGGCATTCTGGAAGATCTTCTCCAGCTTATCCACATACCTAGGAGCCAAGGGAAGGATAATTGGAGGGGCTCTGGCCCAGGCTCAGAGGAAATGACAAGAAAGCAATTATCTCCAAGCCCAGTGAACAGACTCCCTCCAGAGTGGGGCGTTTGTGGTTGAACCCTGGAGTCCATTTCTTTCCAGGAACCTGCCCTTCCTCCCCTTCTCAACTACGTCAGCATGCAGTGTACTCAGAGGCATTCTTTCCCAGCCTCCTCCCCAAGACAGAGTCAGAGAAGGGAGAAGGATAAAGACAGTTCATATTCTATTGAACAGAACTTATAAATACATTCTAAGTCTTTGCATACGCATCAGGTCCTTCCCAATTAGAGAATAAACTCATTTATACTAAGAATTTGCCCTTTGTCTCTCTTAGCGTCCCAAGCTCTCTCCTCTCCCCGTGTGCTACATGTCCGTGTTAGGTGCTCATCCGATGTCACTGGCCTAAAATAAAGACCACCTGCTCACTCTTGAGTCAGTCAGGAGGCCACGGAGAGCCCTGGGATTTGGTGTCCTGCTGTGTCAGTGGGGTTTGTGTGTGGCTGGGTGACAGTGGTGCAGTTCTGTAACTTGCTCCCCTCACAGCACACCAGCCACAGTGTAATAGGAACTGAGGCTGAGCTAGAACACAGAGGTACTGCGGGCAGCTGAAGGAGGGGTCTACCTGCAGGCTGGAGACCAGGAGCTGGGGTGTTGGGGGTAGAGAACCAAGGGGTGAGTAGTGGGGAAAGGGCACCACTCACTTCCTCTGGAAGTCAGGGATGCTGAAGAGCACCTGGACCACCGAGTTGAGGTAGCAGCTGTTACCCAGGTTCCGGATGCCTGTATAGCCAGGCCCAAACAGGGGCTTCAGTGGCACGCTCGACTCCTGGATCAGCTCCCATTCACCAATCCGCTGGTTCATATCTATCTCCAACTCTGTCATCGTCTTGTCCGTCTGCATGGGAAGGGGCACTTCAGAAGGAGTGAGAAATTCAGCCCTGTGTTTTTTACATTAATCTCTCACAGGGTGTAGGATGATACACAACTGGAACCTAGAATTTGATGAATTATGGACGCTAACATGGGAGGCACATCGGATATCATCCAGTCCAGGCTCCGGAAGGCCACAAGCAACTGTCCCAGAGGCCTATTAGTCATCAGGACTCTGCTTGAAGGAGGGAATGAAATAAATGTGCTTCTGTCTACCTGAAGTGATTTTCCACTCTGAAGTCACTCCTTCTTACCCCTCTGATCTCTATCCAAGCATCACTTCCTCAGGGAAAACTTCCTTGACACCCTAGACAAGGCCCGGTCTCCCTGCTGTAAACTATCACAGTGCCCTCCACATCTCTTTCATAGCGGCCATCAGTTTGTAGTTATTCACTTACTGGCGTGCGTTTATGATTAACGTCTGCCTTTCCATCTAGAATTTAAGTCTATGAAAGCAAGGACCACACTTGTCTTATTCACACAGTGACTAGCACATAGTAGGTACTCAGCAGTATTCAATGAATGAATAAATGATTCTAGAAGTTTCCCAAAGGAAGCCCACACATCTTGCAGACTGAGACAACTGTAGCAGCTCTCTCCAATACACTACCTCAGCCACAGGCAGGGAAGAAGAGCCTGACGGGGCAGAAATGAGAAGAATCTGAAACTGAAGGGGTCTCACCTTCTGCATCTTCAGCATGTCAATGCCAAAGTGGGACAGATGCTCGGCCAGGTTGGGGTCCAGGACCATGTCATCCTCATCATATGAGTACACATCTATGGCAGAAGCAGTGTCAGAAGGGGTGGCTCAGGACTGGCCTGGCCACCAATGTGCCCTCCCGCCCCGAGGGGCCTTGGTAGGAGAGAAGGACAAGCCTGTGAGGGCGTCCCTCTTGGCTCCCTTGAATATCAGTGAGGTCACAAGCCCTTCTAGGACTGGCTGTCAGGGAAGATGGGCTGAAGCAGGTGAGGATTGGAATTAATTGTGACACTACCCTGTAGGATAAGGTAGGATAAGGAACTAGGGTCAGATGAGTTTGGAAGGTCACTCACTAAACAGATAATGATGGTAACCTCTAGAAAGGTAACTGGGATTTGGGCATTAATTCAAGATTTAGTCCCATCTACCATATTTTCATTGTCAAGAAAACATATTCATGTATTATTTCTGTCATATAAAATGAATAGCAGTTAAAACACATTTCAGCATGGAGGTGGGTGGAGGAGGGGAGGGAATACCAGCTCCATCAGGTGTGATGGTGCCCAGCTTGACAGCTAACGGGTAGCCTGTCTCCCTGTAGTGCTCCACGGCGTGGTTGTTGCCCCCACTGCCATCAAAGTAGCGTCGGCCACAGAGGATGGAGCCATCTGTCAGGTTGAGCCACAGGTTCTCTCTCATGTCACACTTGGAGCACTTCCAACCACTAACCCAGGGAGAAGGAAATTAGCTGAAATATGGGTCAGAGGGATATGGGAGTGGTAGAGAGAGGGGGCTCTGGAGGTCCCCCTGCCAGTCCAAGATCTCTCTTTTCTCCTCTCCTCTGGATGTCCCCTGGCTTAGTTCTTCCCCACCAAGTCTCCCTCCTTGTCCCGCCCCCAACCCTCTCTCCCATCAGATCCCCCAGCAGGGTGGCCTCTTTGCCCCTGCTCTGGGGGTTGCACCCCGAGGTGGAGGGGCCAGGCCTCACCAGGGAGGGATTCGAGCAGGGTTGTCCAGCTGCTTGAGGCTGAAGGCATGCTTAGACACCTGCCGCACTTCCCCATCCCAGGCCTGCACCTCCTGCTTGCGGGAGGCTGAGTCGGCCGACAATAGGGCCTCCACTGCACTGGTCACCTGGGGGAAGCAGAGGGTCAGAGGTGGTACCCAACCCCCAATCCCACATGCCCTTGGTCTTCAGCTTTGTCAGTGCTTGCACAAGATCATCACTGCTCTGGTCCCACCTGTCCTAGAATCTCTGGTGGGGCGGGAAGGTATTCATACCCGATCTCTGACAATGTCAGGCAGTCCCCCCAACCCATCCCGGGCAATCTCCAGGTAATCTGGCAAAATGACAATCTTCACATCCTCATCATACTCAAACTTCTCCTCGCTGAGGTCAAACCCGCCTTCAACACCTGGTGAGACAGGAAAGGAGAGGGAGAGTAGGACAACCATTACAAGTAAATGTCCCCCCTCTGATACAGCATTCACTTTGTCCCCGCCAGAGCTCTAGGGCCACTGATTAGACCCATTCTTTTGGGGCTTTCCTAGTACCCCTGAGACAGGAAAGACCAGCTCAGGGAGAACAGCATGGCTCACCAATAGCCAGCCGGGTGGGCTTCTTACGGGGGGGGTCTCCAGTGCCTGTGGCGGTGTCTTCCTCTTTCTGCAATGAGGCATGAAGGACAAGATCAGCAATAGGCACCAGGAAAGGAACAAATGAGAAGGATGGGCAGGATGGAGTGAGCTAATCTCAGAAGAGAATGGAGCTAAAAAATGCGTGCTAAGTTTTAATGACACCAACAGAAATAGGTGAGGAGGAAACTGAGGCCTATAGAAAGTCAGAACAGAGATTCAAAATGGGGGGCCAGGGGGTTGGCCCCGTGGCCGAGAGGTTAGGTTTGCATACTCCGCTGCGGAGGCCCAGGGTTTCGCCAGTTCGGATTCTGGGCGGGGACATGGCACCGCTCATCAAGCCATGTTGAGGTGGCCTCCCACATGCCACAACTAGAAGGACTCACAACTGAAATATACAACTATGTACTGGGAGGACTTGGGGAGAAAAAACAAAACAAAAAGACACTGGCAACGGTTGTTAGCGGAGGTGCCAATCTTCTTTTTTTAAAGATTTTATTTTTCCTTTTTCTCCCAAAGCCCCCCGGTACACAGTTGTGTATTTTTAGTTGTGGGTCCTTCTAGTTGTGGCATGTAGGAGGCCACCTCAGCATGGCCTGATGAGCGGTGCCATGTCCGCACCCAGGATCTGAACTGGCAAAACCCTGGGCTGCCCGAGCAGAGCGTGCAAACTTAACCTCTCAGCCACGGGGCCGGCCCCCAGGAGGTGCCAATCTTTAAAAAAAAAAAGAAAAAAAATGGGAGCCCAGGCCCAGTGGGATGTGCCTGAATGTCCCCAGGCCTTGCCCCAGCCCCTGTCCCTACCGGGCGCCGGGTCCGACGGAGGTGCAGGTAGACTCGCTGGCCCGTCTTGTTGAAGTGTCTTTCTACATACTGTTTCCCGAAGCCCAGGAATGTGTTCATGCAGATGTAGAGGCCACCCTCAGACTCCTGCAGGATGAGAGGCAGGGGAGGAAACAGGGAGGATGAAGCCTGGCCAGGCGGGAAACTAAGACCTGGGGTCAGAAACTGCTGGTTCCCAGAAGAAAGTTTCCGTTCTCTAACACTATGTGGCTCTCGGCAAGTCATTTATTCTTTTAGGACCTGGTACATGGTTAAGGTTCTCCCCATTTCCTCCTACGACTTTGATAAAAAACAACAAGGATACCAGGGGATGAGCAACACCTATCAGTCACCATTCATCTTCTTTCTTGCTCCTTCTTGGGGCTCTGGAGCCCTCGAATCAACTGCAGAGAGCTCCCTTTACCTGATTCCTGGAGCCAAGAGATTCAGAAAGTAAATGAGGACTAAATACTGTGGATTTCCAGGGCCAGATATTACATTCAGAGGGGAAAAGGGTCCTTTCCTGGGAGAGGAAAGAGCTGTACATCTGACACTGAACCTAAACCAGGGACACCAAGACAAGCCCTACCTGATCTCCAGAACTCAGAGAACCTTCCAGACTGGAGTAGCCGAGATTCTAGCACCTGAACAGTACATCTAACCCCTAAGCTTGCCAGCAAGCCCAGGCCTGTCCTTTACCACACTGTACTAGGTAGTCGAACCCTGGTCCACACTGAGTCCTCACCCTCCTCTCCTGCTGAAGCACAGCTCCAAGGGAACAATGTCTTGCGTGGGGCTCACAGCTAAACCTGGACCCAGTCTGGCAGGGACACGAAATCCAGCATTCTCCAGCCACAACCCTGTCGCCTCCCCTCTGACCAATAACTAAACCCCACTTAAGTCCCATCAACCTCGAACCTCAAAGCCATCCCCTTTCTAGAACAACCTAGCAATCAATACCTGCGGAGACAGCTACAACACATACAACCCAGGAATAAAACAAGGAAACACAAGTGTCTAGCCTAAATCACATCTGAGGATGGGCTTCCCCAAAACTGAGCAAGGCTACTAGTGCCTTTGTGACTAGACTGATGAAGTTGGAGAAGGAAATTGGAGACAACAACAAAGTCTTCACTCAGATCCAAAAACAACAGGTATCTCCTTCCTGGAATAAAAGCCCCAGCCTTGAAAAATTCTCTGCTGTGATACCAAAAATAAGGCAGTTTTTGGTCCAAGAGGTTGCTCTGTATCACTCCCTAGAACAGTGTGGATTACAATGCTCATGAACAAAAAGAGCATTTCTCATCAGGGAAGTCAAATAAGCTCTCTTTCTACCATGAACCCTATTTGAAGATAACCAAATATGCGTGAAGTTGGGGGCTGGCCCAGTGGCACAGCAGTTAAGTCCACACATTCGACTTCTCAGCGGTTCACTGGTTCAGATCCCGGGTGTAGACATGGCACCACTTGGCAAAAGCCATGCTGTGGTAGGCATCCCACATGTAAAGTAGAGAAAAATGGGCACGGATGTTAGCTCAGGGCCAGTCTTCCTCAGGAAAAAGAGGAGGATTGGCAGTAGTTAGCTCAGGGCTAATCTTCCTTAAAAAAAAAAAAAAGCCTGAAGTTGGTTAACAAAGCAATTAGGCCACAGTGAACATCTCTTGACTTGAGGTGAGAGAAGGAAAGTGTAATAAGATTACAAAAACCTCTTTTGATTATTCAAAGCAATTACTAAGGAGGGAGAGACAGGAATGTAAAGGGGGAGCCAGAGACTTCTACCATCTGTTGGTTATTAAGAAAAACCTTTCCCTCCTGAGAAAGATGGTGCCTCACCAAGCCATGCACCTGACAAACTGGGAGTCGAGGGGCGCTCTGCCGGGATCAAACTCCTCTGTCGGAATTAAAAGAGGCTGGGTTCACCAAGGACTGGGAACCCTGGGGCTCTGCTCTGAGCAGTCCTCTTGCAGCTCTGCCAAAGCCAGACTTCAGAGAAGTAGCACATTGTCTGAAGCCCAAATCAAAGCCTAGGAAACCAAGCAAACCACAAATCACAGTGATGATCCTGAACTGGGCCTTAGATCATGCTGCTATACTCAGCACTGGCGATGCATTAATGAAGCCTTTCCACTCTGACTTGCAGTTTTCCCAGCCATGAGCTGGTCTGGCTGAACACCCTGGGCACAGCCCAGCAGTGGCTTGAGGGGAGGGGTGGTGAGGGGGGCGGATCCCAGCCAGGCTGCTGCCCTCTCAGTTCAGGCTCTGGCCTGGCCAAAGGCTTGTCTCTGCTAGAGGGTGACACAAGAAGGCAGAACTGCAGGAAGGGAGGTAACAGGGTGGAGTCTGCAAAACGTGAAGCAGGGTGTGGGTGGAGGCTTTGTCTAACTAGTCAAGAGTGGGACCAGGATGGGAAAAGGGCCTTGGTAACTGCTCCCCCCTCTCCCCCCGCCAAGAAACCATTTCCTTGGGAATACTTTAAAAAGGGTTTGCTCTGCTCTCTGTGATGGGCAGGAAAAAGAGGGGGCTGCAGTCATAGTTCACCTCAAAAGAGAAGCGACTAGAGCTTTCCTCTCCTCTTTCCTCCCCTCCCTACCACCAATGACCCACCTCCCCGCCCCCTGTCCATATTAACCATGGGTGGAGGCTCTCTAACTCGGCCTTTCTCAGAACCGGCCTTCTTCATGGCCACTTCCAGACTACTAGACGCCTAGGAATTGCGGTCCCCACCCTCCAAACCCAACCCCGGGCCACAGCAGTAGGGGGTCGCCCCATCCCTCCTACACAAGACTACAAAACCCGGAGAGCCATGCGCGACAGGCAAGGCCAACTCCCAGGCTTTCGCGGGGTCCACTTGGGGATTGTAGTCCGACGATTGGGTTGCGCCTCTAGCTTAGAACGACAATGAGGGGAGGGAGCGCCTACAATCCCCACAGTCCTCCACGAGACGGGAAGGGAGCGAGGCGGGAGCGGTGGTTTCCGGGAGCGGTAGTCACACGACAGCTCCAGCTAATTAAAAGCAACAGCAAAGAGCAGCGTGGGGGACTACAGGTCCCATGGTGCATCGCAGGAAGGCGGTAGCCCGAGCCTTGCAGGCCCCGGCAGAATGACCAGGGCGATGGAAGGAAGTCGTGCTCGCTGCGGGCGTGGGGAGTGGGCTTACCGGCGTGTCGAAAGAGAAGGCGCACTCGTCTTTGTGGACCCGGTCTCCAGCCTTAGGGACCCGGATCGTCGGTAACACTGACAGCAGCGCCTCCTCACTCAGTTCCGCCATGACACCGGCAGCAGCTTCTCCACACACAGCGGCTCCCACCGTTCCCAGTCCCCCACCCCCTACTCCTGCTGTCCAATGAGTACTGCTCGTTAGGCGCATGCGCTAAAGGGGAGACGCGCGAGCACGGCAGTTGGACCGAGCCTGCCTACTAGCGCTCCGCCCAGTGCCCTACTCTCGACTGGCACCAATGGAAAGCGCTTCTAGTGCAGTCGATGGCCCGAAGAACCAATCCCGCTCTTCCAGGCAGAGGCACGTAGAAGCGGCGAGAGGGGCCCCGGAATTTTGGCTGCTCGGACTCTGGGATCCTACACTCCCTTCGCGTGCCTCCTGTTGAAGAGCAGAAATTGACGTTTGTTTAAACCAATCAACCCCAGAAACTTTCCTGGGCACTTGTCCAATCGGAAAATAGAAGGGCAGTTGTCTTCTTGGTATTTGAAAAGGGGCTGTCCAATGAGGCGGAGTTTGAGAGGGTAGTGTCGATGATTGATTACTCCTTTAACCAATAAGGACTACGATCTCTCTCGCCTCAGAAAAATCTTAACTCCGTCTCCAGCAGGATCTGTAATAATTCATGGGTCTACTTTTTTAACAAAATCATTTGGTTTAGACACTGAAGGTCTCAGAAGCGAAGATTGGCACTCCTCAAAATCCCACGACGGACAACTCAAAGCCTCTTACAGAACAAAAGTCCTCTCATGGAGGGGGCGTCACCCCCGGGCAAGCCAAGCCGCTGCCCATTGGCCCCATGGTCCCCGTGACAGACGTCCTCTCAGCCCAATGACTTTCTCCACTGGAGGTGGGTCTCACATAGCGGGCCTATGGGAGCCTGCGTCGGCTCAACCAATAGGGTCAAGGCAGGGGCGTGGCGGGAGGTTTGAAACTCAGCTTCCGCGGGTTAAGGCTTGAGTGGCTGTGCGCGTAAAAGTGGATCTGGGGCCTGGTAAGTGATTTGAATAAATTAGTAAATGAGAGGACCCAGCAGGCCCAGAATGAGCCGCCTTCTTAGCTGCACCAGTCATCATCCCCGCAGAGGCCTCAGGCCCAGCGGCCAGGAGGTTCCTCAGCTGGGAACTGGGAAGATCGGGGGGTCTGGAATTAGAAGTCGGACATGGTCGCGGTAAGGGCTGAGACCTGAGTCACTTCTCACAGGCATCCCCTCCTCGCCCTGGGCCGGGCCCTGCCCACCCTATTCCTCCTGGTTGAGATGGGCTCAGCCAAGAGCGTCCCAGTTACTCCAGCGCGGCCTCCACTGCACAACAAGCATCTGGCCCGAGTGGCGGACCCCCGTTCACCTACTGCCGGCATCCTTCGCACTCCCATCCAGGTACTCTGGGCCGGGGTGGGAGAGGCAGAGAAACTGTGTGAATTCTTGGGCATTTCTGATTCTGAGAGAGCCCTTGCCCCCCACCTCCCTCTACTTTGAGGGCTTATTTTCCACATTGTCAGTCCGGGTGGAGTAGGCTGAATGTCTGAGGGCCTTGGCAATCCCTAACTAGAATATCGGCCTGAGGCTAGAGACCTGGGAGGGAAGAAGAGTCAGGGCCCAGACTTGTTCTAGCCTTTGGTTTTGATAGGTGGAGAGCTCTCCACAGCCAAACCTACCAGCAGGGGAGCAGCTGGAGGGTCCTAATGAGGCCCAGGACTCAGATCCCCGTTCTCCTACCCTTGGTATTGCACGGACACCTATGAAGACCAGCAGCGGAGGTAAGTGTTGAGCCCAGGGAATTCTGATAAGGCTGTCACCTAGCATCCTTGGGTGGGGTCAGTGAAGCCATACTCTCAGGTCTCCTTCTTCTTTTTTTTTTAAAAAAAAGATTTTATTTTTCTTTTTTCTCCCAAAGCCCACCAGTACATAGTTGTGTGTTTTTACTTGTGGCATGTGGGAGGCCGCTTTAGCGTGGCTTGATGAGCAGTGCCATGTCCGCGCCCAGGGTTCGAACCAGCGAAACCCCGGGCCACCGAAGCAGAGCACACGAATGCAACCACTCGGCCACAGGGCCGGTCCCTCAGGGCTCCTTCTTAAAGGGGCCTCCATCCTCCTGCTTTGAACTCATCTCACTCTTTTCTCAACATTTTGCTCCCTCTCGCCTTGATTTCTCTCTTTCCAATCCCTCACTCACCAGGTCAAGAATCCTAAGGCTCCTGTATCCTTTCCTCCTTCCCGAATGATTTGTATCAGAGGGTCACTATCCCACTTCTCCCCTCTAGAGCCCCCAAGCCCACTGGTGAAACAGCTGAGTGAAGTATTTGAGACCGAAGCCCCCAGATTGAATCTTCTCCCAGATCCTGGTCTGCCTCCAGAGGCACCTTCATCTTCTGAATTAGACTTGCCTCTGGGCACCCAGTTTTCCCTTGAGGACCAGATGCCACCTTGGAGCCAAACTGAGCTCCCCTCCAAGCAGGCATTTTCCAAGGAGGAAACAGGACAGCCCTCAGAAACCTCTGTGGCCAGCCAGGGCTCAGACAAGCCCTTGAGAGACCCTGAGACTCCCCGATCTTCAGGTACAGAATCTAAGGGCAACATATAGGGAAGAGAAGTTGGGATAATGGCCATGGATGAATGTAGGAAGAATAAACTGTAAGCCCCTAATTTTGGCTCCTTGCTTTAACTCCTTACCCACCCTAGGTTCCAAGTGCAACAGACAGAAACCAAAGGGGAAAGTACTAGGAAGATCTCCCCTCACCATCCTGCAGGATGACAACTCCCCTGGGACTCTGACACCACGACAGGTAAAGGGAGACAGGGTGAAGGTTATTACTAGGAAATCCAGCATAGAGCATGGGAGGCCTTTTTACCCAATCTTCCCTCTCCTGAACAACCTCTCTCCCTCCCCCAACTCGAACACTGCCTTTTGCAGGGTAAGTGGCCTTCTCTGAGTGAAAATGTTAGGGAACTAAAGGAAGGGGCCATTCTGGGAACTGGACGACTTCTGAAAACTGGAGGACGAGCATGGGAGCAAGGCCAGGACCACGACAAGGAAAATCAGCACTTTCCCTTGGTAGAGAACTAGGCCATGTGTGGGTCCAGCACTGGGTTCCCTAGGGGCCTAGTGACATTCCCTACACTCACCCCTTCTCTCCCTGGGAGACTGGACAGGCTTGTTTTCTTTAACTCCACCTAAACTACCAACTCTGGGACTGAGAGCTTCCTTGGGCTTTGTTAGTGTCTTATGTGTTTCTTGCATATTAAAGAAAGTGGTTTTAAATGATGTTGTTAAGTGTTATACCTAACCCTTGCACCGAGTCTTCTGCAGGTAGAAAGGCAGCCTGGGGAGCTTCTGTTCCCCGGCCTGAGTGTTCCCTCACTGATTCCTCCGAGCGTCTTTTATGTACCTCCCTTTAGTCCTCGTGTTCCCCGGGGCTCTGTCCTTGGCCTTTTCCTCTTGCTCTCTCTAGGTGTTCACTTCTATGGCTTTAGCTGTCACTTACCTATATTCTGGTAACTTCCAGGTTTCTCTCTCTAACCCTGACTTTTATCCAGCTGCCCCATAGGCACTTTAAAGTCAGTTTGTCTCAAGTTGAATTTGTGATCATCCCCCAAAAGCTATTCCTCATCCCCTATTCTCCGTTATCCACCCAGATGCCCAAACTGGAACCTTGGCCATCATCTTGAATCCTGCCCTCTGAATATCCCATGTCCTAGGTCTTGGTCACTAAATCCTGGTGATTCTATATCCTCAGTCTCTTCCCCATCCCTTCTCTTGCCCCTCTGTCCTTTCACTCTTGCATTTCTTGCCACCTGCCTCCTACCTCATTTCCCTCCTTTCCCTCTAGTATTTCCCCAGTTCATCAACCTGTGCTGCTGCTAGGGTGATCTTTCTGAGAAGCACCGCTGATCACGTCACTACTCTGCTCAGACTCTTCAATGATTCCCCATTGCCCTTAGGATAGAGTCTAGGCCCTTTAGCTGGGCATTCCAGGCCTTTTATAATCTGATTCCTTCTCAACATAACCCTCCTGTGCAAACACATGCATACATACCATAGGCAGGCTGTAGTGAACTGTTGTGCACATGCTCCCTCAGCGACCTGGTGAATACCTTCTCCTCCTGACCCATCTCTGGCCCTCCCCATGAGGCTTGGGCTTCTGCCTCCACCCTACTTTCTTCCCACCAGCTGGTACCCAGCCTTTATCATTGCACCTCTAATACTTTATTACTTAAGTGGGACCTGCATCTTTTTGGAACAGAAGTGGAGTGGAAGCCAAACATCATCACAGAAATACTGGGGTGCTAGCTTTATTGCAATTGCTTTAGGAGAGAAAAAAAGAAGGTAGAGGAAGGAGAAAGCATGAAAGAGAAGGGGACCCTAATGGTGCCAGAGCCATGGTCATGGGGCTGAGCACCCTGTGCCACTCAGGTCTGGACAAAGGTAGTGGCTCTAGGGGAGGAATCCCAGGGCCTGGGGCTCAGACTGGAAGGCTGCTAGGCTGCCAAGGGCTGGGGAGGGTCAGTTATCCTTGCTCATTAAGGGAAAAGCTGTCAGGACCATGGAGAGGGGAGGCCGTGGGAGGAGATGGGGCAGTTCCTTGCCCCTGTGTCCCTGATTCTGCCTCCCAAAGGCACACTCCCCATGTTCCCCACTGCCCTTAAGGGAGAAAGCTTGGTGGGAATGGCTGCTGGGGTAGAGAAGAGAAAACCTTACAGAAATTGGGCAGGGGAGGGGGCAGCTGAGTGTCTTCGTGGCCTTTTACCTCCCTGGCCTCCTCAGTTCCAGATTTTGAGGAAGCTGTCCCAGGAACCAGTGGCTACAGCCATCCCATCAGCTGTGACCCCCAGGCAGCTGACCCTGTTGTCGTGGCCAGAGAGGGTGCCTGAGGGAAAAGGAGAGGAGTCAGCCTGTTTCCCATGCTGATTTGTCAGGGAGTGTGTGTGCATGTGCAGGAATCCTAAATTAGGGGGGCTGGCATGGACTCTGCAGCCCCTGGTGGAGACTGGAAGACTGAAAGAGGATTAGCTCTAAGGCGCGGGGTTCTCTTGAGGCCAATCTCTCTGTCAAGAACCTGGGGTGGGGGAAGTGCCAGTGTGCTAATGAGAAAACAAGGGCACTTTGATGGGCACCAGACAGCAGGGAAGGCAACCCTGTAGTCGTATTTCCAAGTGAAGAGACTGAGGCCCAGAGAGAAGTGATTTGTCCAAGAGCACTCAGAAACTAAGCAGCAGAATTAGGATTGGGGTCCTGACTCTGGCCGGTATTTTCATTCAGCACCTGGCCTCTCCCAGGAGAAGAAACCACACTACCTGATTCTGCTTCAGACTGGCTGCTCCTAGAGAAGGCCCTAGGTTGGATCAGGGCCCTCAGGTCCCTCTGGATCTCCTGGATTTTGCTCTTTGCATAGTTCCCTGAGATAGCCCTTTCCTTTAGTGAGTGCCCCTAAAAGCCAGAACTGACTGGACATTCAGTGTCCATGGGTCTGGGGATGACCATAATGAGCTCCTCTGGCAGGGAGCAGCTATGGCATTGGGCAGTAGAGAAGGGCCGCGTAGAGCAGCTTTTCTTTGAGAGAAGACAGTCCTAGATTGAGAACCAAGGAGGACTAGATCCTGGGGGTAGAGCTCAGAGTTACCCAGCAATTAGGGAACAGCAGTAAGAAGGTCCTAACAAGGGGAGCTGGCGGGAGGGTCCTTCCAGCTGAGGTGGCACAGGGGGCTGGCCCTTACCCACGCGCTCGCACTTGATGGAGTCCCAGACATTGCAGTTGAAGTCATCATAGCCTGCAAAGAGCAGGCGGCCGCTGAGGGAGAAGGCCACGGACGTGATGCCGCAGATGATGCTCTCATGGGAGTATGCGGTCAGCTCCTGGTCGGCCCGCAGGTCAAACAGGCGGCAGGAGGCGTCGTCCGAGCCCGTGCAGATGGCCTCTCCATTGGGGAAGAACTGAAGGTACAGTGGCAAGGTGGTCAGGACTCAGACCTGGGCAGCCTGCTGCCTCTCCTGCCCTGTCCCTGACTCCTGCCTGGTGGCTCCAGGGCCAGCTGCTTCCCTCAGCCCCCCTGCCTGTCCTTTCCCCAGCCTGTGGTGGGAAACAGCTCGCTCTCCACCACTGACATTTATTGCGAGCCAGCAGCATGCCAGGGCTCCGACACCCTTCACTTGCTCTCGCTACAGGGCTGCAGGCAGGCGTTATTTCCACCACGGTGCAGGCGAGAGCACAAGGCTGAGGGAGGGTGGGCAGCTTGCCCAGGGTCACATGGCTGGAAGGGCGGAGGTTGTCCTCGACTCCTGCGGCTACAGTCGGCCCGATCAGAGTATGAGAACAGGGCTAGATACAAATGCATCACCTGAACCTCATCACGAGCAAATGTCAGATCCACTCACGTGGAGGGAAAGCCTGCAGAAAACTAGTTTGTACTCTTCAAAATTGCCAGGGTCGTGGAAGACAAAAAAAGGTGGAAGAATGGGTACAGTTTAAAGGAAACTGGAAAATATACGGCCAGGCAAGGCAATGCGTGTTCCTGGACTGAAAAACACATTGCAAGGAAGGACATTCTTGAGATGATTGGTGAAATTTGAGTACAGACTGTAGGCTACAGTATTGTGTCAATGTTAGATTTCCTGATTTTAAGAATGATACTGTGGGGCTGACCCAGTGGCACAGCAGTTAAGTTCGCACGTTCCACTTCAGCGGCCAGAGGTTCGCCTGTTTGGATCCCAGGTGCAGACCTAGGCACTGCTTGTCAAGCCATGCTGTGGCAGGTGTCCCACATATAAAATAGAGGAAGATGGGCACGGATGTTAACTCAGGGCCAGTCTTCCTCAGCCAAAAAAAGAGGAGGATTGGCAGCAGATGTTAGCTCAGGGCTAATCTTCCTCAAAAAACTAAAAATAAGAATGATACTGTGGCTATGTAAGAGAATGGCCTTGTTTTTGGGAAATATACACTGATGTATTTTAAGGGGGGAAAAGCATGATGTCTGCAACTTATTCTCAAAAGACCCAGGAAGAAAATAATAACAGAATGTATCTGTATCTACAGCTAGGTGTATGTGTCTGTCTGTCTGTCTACCTATCTATCTGCCCATCTCTCTACAGAGAGAATGATAAAGCAAATGTAGTAAAATGTTAACAGTGAATATGGGTGAAGCCTAGGTGGGAGATCTTTTTATTATTCTTGCTACTTTTCTGTAAAGTGAGATTATTTTGAAGTGGAAGGTTAAAAAGAAAGGGGTAGGGAGCTGTGGGAGGGATGGAGGATGTGGTGGGAGTGAGGTGGTCCCTGGAGCTGGAGCACAGTGGGGGCTCACGCAGATAGCATTGATGTCCGATTCATGGCCAGTGAAAGTCTGCCGGCAGGTCCCCTCCCGCACATCCCAGAGCTTGGCGCTGGCGTCACAGGCCCCCGAAATGAAGAGTTTGAAGTCAGGAGATACAGCGAGACTCATGCAGTCCCCCGTGTGTCCCACAAACACTGTCTTCTGCTGCCCAGTCTCAATGTCCCACAGAGCACTGCAGAGAGGAGGGGAGGCTGTCACAGAAAAGCCAGGACAGAACTGCCTCCCGAGCCCCAGCTCCCACAGCCTGCAGTCCTCACCACGTGGTGTCCCCTGAGCTGGTCACAATGTTGTTGTCGTCCAGGAAGCGGCAGCAGGAGAGATAACCTGGGGGTGGTTAGGACACTGCCCTGGCTACAGAGCCACAACCCGCCAGGGCTGGCACTTCCCTGGACCCCCGAGACAGACAGACAGGGTCTCACTCACCTGTGTGAGCAGAGAGCTCCCGGCTGACCTTGACATTGCCCTCGCGGGATTTGAGGCTGTAGATGGAGCACATGTTGTCCAGCCCCCCACATGCCACAAAATTCCCTGACGGGGCATAGGCACAGGTCATGACCCAGGAGGAGCGCAGCGGGATGGCATGAACCTGCAGGAGGGCGGGTGTGGCCAGAGGCAGGACCTGAGCTGGGCTCCCAGGTGCGGAGGGCAGAGGAGGGTAGGCATGATGCCCGAAGGAAGGATGGGGTGATGGGGGGCAGGGAGGCAGGGCTGGTACCTTATTGGTGGTATAGGTGTCCCACACGATCAGCTTCCCATCTTGCGAGGCACTTACCAGCAGCCTGGGGAGAGAGCACCCCATGTCACCCAAGCCTCTTCTTCCTGCCTCCCCCTCCCCTCTGGGCACCTCTCAAGGCTCACTTGGAGTCAGTGGCCCAGTGCATGGCATAGATCTTGGCCAGGTGTCCTCGTAACGTCCGCCGTGTCCGCATCTGGACTCGTCCCACGACCTCTAGGCCAGACACCAGCTGCAGAAAAGGAAACATTAGAAATTGGGGTGAGCAGAGTACATGCCCAGATGCCAGTGCCACAGCCACTGATCTGTACAAGTTCTGCTCCGTGCAAGGTCCTAGGCCAGGCCCCCAGCCTTAGAGAAATAAGTCCCTGCCCTGGAGTGGCTTAGACCGATGTGGGAGACAGACACACGCATAGCCAGGGGCATACTGCTAAGTGTCTAACAACCACCTCTCCAGTGTGTATGGTGAGGGGAGGGTGGGGGGGTGGGAGAGTGATTTCCATGATGTAAATACTCCACCTTGGCCAATTTCAAGCTGCCAGCGTGAGGTCACTGAACATGGACTTGGGGAGAGATGCCTACGTGCGGCTGTCCCAAGCCACTAGGAGCCTACTCTCACACACCACTGCAACACGGCCGGCTGTTTAACTGGGTGCCCAGGGCATCGCTGTGACCCTGAACTGCACCTCCTAAAATGTGCAGTCCAATGCCCCTTAAACTCTCTCCAGCTTCTAGACTTAGGCTGGGGCTCCAGAGTCAATAGACTCGACTTGCCATTTACTTGCTTTGTTATCTTGGGCAAGTTACTTGACCTCTCTGAGCCTGTTTCTTCATCTGTAAAGTGAAGGTTATAGCACCTACCTTCTGGGGTAATCATGAAAATTAAGTGAAATTATGTATTTAAGCAACTTAGCCCAGTGTGCGGCTCATGGGAAGTGTTCAGTAAACGTTTACTCTTATTATTAACATATTTAATCCAATCCAAGATGCCACCAACTCTAAGCAGCAGTGTTCTTTTATGGATCACTAAGAAAGAGGGCTGCCAGTTATCATTGTAAGGCACCATCTATTATTGGCTGCAACAGAGATGTCAAAATGTGAAAAATGTTCACCTTAGAACCGATGAAGTGCAGTATTAGACAACTAGGAACTAGAGTCTGTGAGGGCTTTATGACTTACAAAGCTCCCTCTCTCTTCATCCTCACCACCCTGGGGCGGGGGCGGGGGGGCGGTGGTGGTGGCTCATAATCATTCTTGTTTTATGGACAAGGAGAGGGACAGCGTCTGCATCCTCACCCTCCAATACGGGGCCTGGCCCAGAGCAGAGCTCACTAAATGTTTGTTGAATGAATTAATTAATGCTGTTCCTCGTTCCAAGGACACGCTGTACTAAAGCTTGAGCACCAGGCTGTTGCTGTCAGGGAGCTCCATCCCCTCCCTCCCCTCAGCCCCTGCCTCAGGGGGACAGGAGTTCTCACCTCTGCCAGAGTAATGTCAGCACAGGCTTTCCTGGCGTCCTGGGGGGAAAGCAGACAGCAGGAGAGGGTAAGGACGGGGTGGGGGTGCACGGGCCTCTGAGGTAGGTGGGCCAGGGGCTCTAGGGTTTGGAGGACATCTGCAATATGAGATCCAAGTTTAGAAAGGCTCTGGTCACTTCCAGGTCAGGGGTCTCTAAGGCGTCACCCAGAAGCAAGTCCAGCCCCTTTCCCCTCAGGCCACACTCCCTCATGCTCCCAGTTCCATGTTTTCTGGGGTCCCCCAGTGGGAGGGTTCTGTGGTTACTGCAATCTGCTTCTTGAGCTGCTCCGCTTCCTGCCGCAGCTGCTCCATCTCCCCCATGGCTGACGGGTTGAGGGGTGACTCCGGCTCCTGCCAGGAACATGGAGTAGGTGTAGGGGGAGCCCCCCGGCCACGTTTCTGTCCCTCACACCCCACACCAGACTCCTCATGAGGGTTGGAGCCCACTACAAGAAATGGGGACATGACTGGGTGGCCTGCAGCACCTCCCCCACTAGCCTCTGCAAGTTTGGGGTCCTGTGCAGCCAGCCCCAGCCCTGCCCCAGCCCTCCCTGCAGCCCCCAGCCCCAAAGAGTAGAGCCAGGCCAGCTCCCTCTTACTTGGGCTCTGCCTGGACCTCTCCCAGGTCTCCAGCTCCAGTTCCCAGGTGCCTCCTCACTCCCTCAGCAGCGATGCCCGCCCGTCACCTGTCCCAGCTCTGCTGCTGGAGGAGCTGGCCTGGCCTGGCCCCGACTCTGGGGGGCGGGGGAGCGGGGGGGATGACAGGGAAGGGTAGGGCCAACTACGTCAGGCAAATGAAATCAGCTGCCGGGGTGGGGGGGAGGACAGGGAGGGAGGTGTGTGGCTTCCAGAGACTTGGGTCCAGCCTGGGGGAGGGCGGGGAGCAGGAGTATGGGGCTATAGAGAGGAGCAGTCCCCCACAACAAGCCCTGGAGGGAGGAGGGGTTGAAGGGGTGCTTCCCTGGCCAGCCTCTCTGTGGGCAGAGAGAAGAGCATCAGGCCCCGTAGGATTAGAGCAAAGCTGTGAGGATTAAGGGTTGGGGTTGGGAGGGGTGCAGAGGAGCAGTAGAACCACAGCCCCAGTGGCCCCCCCAGGCCCTGGCTCCACCAATGGTGATGATCTGGCAGTCAGGGCCTACCTAACAACCAGTCCAGGAGCCAGAATGTGAGGGTGAGAGATGGCCCATTGTCAATACCCAAAACTTTGTTCCTTAGCTCAGGGTGGTGGGGGAGGAGGGCTACGGTGAATATGGGGAGGGCGCAGGTAGGAGCTGAGATTAGAAGGACTGATCTGGATAATCCTTCCCGACAAACCCCAACCAGCTGCCCCTAGGTCTGATCCTGGGCGGGTGGGAGGAGGTACAGAGGATCCAGAGAGAAGGATGGACAGGCCTGCCCCTGCTTTGGGTAGAGAAAGGATGGCAAGTGGAGGGCAACCCCATCCCCTGCTCCCACCTAGGGTTTGTCCCACTCCTTGCCCCTATGACTCACAGGGTCCTGCTGGGGCTGTGAAGGCAGGACCCCAAGGGATCAGGCTGCCCTAAGTCCGGGCCAAGCTCAGAGGGAAGACAGGGCTTAGAGTTGGAGGCCCAAGGAGCAGCTGTCAGGGGTTAGGGTCCATTTGCATGAGGGGAGCAGGTGGCCGAGATTTCCCTGACAAATCACAGGCTTGAGTGGCCCCCCTTTGGGAGGCCCAAAGACACCTGTCTCCTCCCAGGCCAGCCATAGCCACTCCCCCTTCCAGCCACCACAGAAACTGTGATACACTTGACTTGGGCCCTGGCTGAGGGATCTTCACGTTCTTTATTGACAGCCTGGGAGAGGGCAGTGGGGTATCCTCCCCTCTCATCCTCCTCATTGAAAGCAGTCAGGCCCTGCCCCCTGCCAGTTGTCCCGAGGGAGGCATCGTGTCCTCTGTCTGTCATAGGGCTGGAGGTCCATCAGCTGGGACCAGGTGTGGCTTCCTAGGCCTGGTGACCTCTAGGCTAGCCCGTGCAGTGTCCTCTGAGTCCAGGGCTGGACGGCCCTTGTGACTCCCAAGATGGTGGGGGCACAGGGAGAGAGAGCTTGCTGTCCTGCTCCTGTTGCATGGGGGCTTCTCATGGGTCCTGGCATCAAGGCAGCCCTTCACAAGTCAAGTGGCCACATCCCCAAGGAGTTGGCTCAGCCCCTCACAGTTCCTCTCGGACCCGAGGCGGCTTCCCAGCCTTGTCCTGGATCCGCTGGAGCCTGCGGCTGGGGGGTTCTGGGGCAGGGTCTCTGCTGGGCATTTCTTCCTCCTCCTCTGGCTCCTGCAGCAGCTCTTTGGCTTCTGTCCACTCCTGGGGAGTGAGAGGAGAGTCTGACCCAGTCCCCTGCATCTACCCTGCCCCAAGGACCCTCCCTGGGTCATCTCAGCCCCTGCCCCTCATCCGTCAGCCGGCCCACCCTTCCCACACCAGGAGAGACATCCCTTCCTCCTCCTGCTCCTCCTTACCTGCTCCCTGTGCTCAGGCGCCCACGTGTGCCACAGTGCTAGGGCACAGCGCCGTCCCCGAGTCACGGCCCATACACCATGGGGATTCTCCCCACCGGAACTGAAGGCCACGAGGCGTCCGCAGCGAGGACGCACCTGAGCCTAGTGGGGCAGGGGGCAGGTTCGGCTCCAGGGGTAGGCACTCTCAGAGAACCTGGCCCTGACGCCCTGGAGCAGGACAGGAGAGGGGGCCCAGGAAGGTCAGCTCTCTTGCCCATCACTTCCCACTCCTTAATCCAGGGACTATCTTGGGGCAAATGAGAAATCGGCTTCAACTTGGGGAGCACAAATGCCAGACTTAGGCTAGCGGAGTTGGAGCCAAAGGGAGAAGGGGGCCTCCATCGAGGGCCACCTGTCGGTTCCCTCCCCCGGGTGCCCTGACTTTTCCTGCCCAACCCTTTGAACCAGGTGTGAAGCAATCTGAGCGTATGAGTGCAGTACCAGACTCTGAGTACTGGGGATGAGCATCTTGGGGACATTTTTCCACCCCAGCGAGGGTTTGGATTATAGGTCGCTGGTGGAGGTAAGTGGAGAAGGAGGTAATTGAGTAAGAAGAGCAATAGACGATGCAAAATCACTGCCGCTCTCCTACCCAATTCTAGCCCCTAGTTTCTACTGGAACAGGGACTCGGGGTCCTGTGCTTCACCGACCTTCCTTTAGGACATGAGGCAACACTGAAGGCAGGGTCTGGAGGGGCCACTCCGAGATCTCCTGAGGAGGTGTCATCAGCCTCCACTAGGAGAGCCCCTGAACCCAGACAGGTGATGGAGAGGGCTGGGGATGCCAGGAAAGGAAAGGGTTAAGGCGGCTCCAGCCATTTCCCTGCATTTGCCTCTGGGAACCTTCTGTTTTGACTCCTGAGCCCACAGCTGAGCTCCCTGTCACACCCCACAGCCCACTTACCTTGACGGTGAGGGCGTTGGGCTCTGTGAAGAACAGGTCCCCACCCTGGAAGTCATCGTTGAGGTAGAGGAGTCCACTGGGGAGGGAGGAAGACAGGACGCAGTGAGATCCCAACCCAGGCGCACCTGCCTGACCCCTGGGGGGGCCACCCACCTGAAGTCTCGATAGGTGTAGGCTGGGGGCTCCCGCCAGCACTCTCCGGTGTCCGGGTCCAGGACGCAGTTGTCGGCATGCACCGGGTGACTCAGGTCCATGCGCTGCGCTTGCTCTCCTAGGAAGCAAAGGGGCCTGGTGAATGCCTCTGTGCTCCCCCACCATCCACACCTACCCTGCAGCTCCAGGGCTCACAGCTGGGCAGAGAGGCCAGGCCCCCACCTAGGCAGAGGAGTCGGGGTCTTTCTGAAGACTGAAACCCACACATTTGGGGGTGCTGAGGGTGTGCAGTGCCCAGCAGAGGCCCAGGGTTGGGAAGGAGCAGCTGGGGTCCCTGGCAGTTACCTTCTATGGCACTCCGGCACACCAGGTGGGTGAAGGAAAGATGCAGGGGCCGATCCGGAGAGAAGTAGGCCTGCGTCAGGGTCCGCACACGCTCACTCACTTCCAGAAGCAGCTTAGCACCCTGCCTGCCCACAGCTCCAGCCCGGGCCAGCTGCAGGCAGCGAAAGGAAGGGCGGGAAAGGAGGGAGGCAATGGAAAGGTGGGCCCAGCCCCAGCCTACTTCCACAGCTCTCCACCCATGCGTTTGGAGTCTCAGCAGGCAGCTCCATCCATCAGCCCAAACCGATCCTTCCATTGGCTCCATGACAACAACCCAGGCCCCAAGGTCTCAGAACACCCCCTTCCTCAGCCCTGGGTGGTGGACTCCAGTATGCAGTCCTGGGAGAGCCCCTCCACAGGAGAAGCCCAGGCACTGGTGCCCAGCCTCCTGCATACCCTCTTCTCCAGTTCTGGGCATCAGACCGGGGCGTGGGTGCCTCCTCTCACCTGCGCAGCCTTGAGCACCGTGAGCCCCTCGAAGCGTTCATGGGGGGTATGAGGGGAACGGCGGCCTCGATAGCCAGACCTGGCTCCAGCCTCAGCTGCATCCTAAATAGAGGGGGAGTTAACTATAGAGTCACTCTCCCCCGGCCCCAGGCTATCACCCACCTACCTCACTGCCCACGGGGCTGCAAGACCTTCCCTCCAACCCTCCCACTCCCTGGAAGAGGCCAGAAGCTCCCAGAGTCCCCTGGTGGCTCCTCTTCCTGAGCTGCTGTCCTTTCCCAGAGAAGGACTGTCTTCATGTCTGTATTGTCACTCTCTGGCAAAGACCTGGAATCCCACTCGCTGGGGGAACTGTGCACAGAACTCTAGAGAGCCTCCTACAGTGGGGAAGGGGCCTCTGAGAGGGTAAGGACACCTGAGGAGGGGGTGCCAGAGGGGCTTGATCATTCATCCCTGAGGAGCAAGAAGAGAGGAGTCTCTGGAAAGAGGACCCTGCGGGAAGTTCGACAGTCAGCCCAGGTTCCGGCTGACTCGAGGCGGGGGGACAGCATCTGCCGAGGCATCTCTCTCTCCTCTCCCCACTCTCCCCGCACTTGGAGAACCTGAGAACCCCTGATGCTGAGTCCCAAGTACCCAGCTGCCTCCATGACTCTCATCACCTGGGACCTCCCGGTATTTGGACGTCCCCTTCCTGACACCTATTCTTCTGCCTGCTTTTTGAAATTCAGTTCAAGTACCACTACCTGGTTACCCCATATATAAACCTCATCTCTGAGAGACCACCTAGTCATCCAAGCCGTCTAACCTATTCTTGTATCCATTCACTCAACAAATGTATACTGAGCACCCACTAAGTGCCAGGCACTGTTCTAGGCATTGGGGACACAACTGTGAATATGACATGAAGAGGTCCCTCCTCTCATGGGGTTTCTATTTTGAGATAATAAAGAAATAAATAAATAAGCCAACCAACCAGATCAATTCAGATGGTGATAGTGTTATGAAGAAAATTAAAACAAGGTTACAACCTTGAGAGTGCCCAGGCAGGGGTCAGGGGTCAGCTAATTGACAAGGTGACATCTAAATCGAAACCCAATGATATGAAGGAGCCCTTGAATATCTGAAAGGAAAATGTACCGGGCAGCAGAAACAGCAAGTGCAAAGGTCCTGAGACCAGAATGAGTTTAGCATGATCAAGGAACAGAGAGAAGGGCCACTACTTAGGAGTTATCCTTGACTCCTTTCTTTCATCGTCTTCCACATAGATTTACTCCTCAATTTCTCTATCTTCAGTTTTCTAAATATTTATCTTCTGTCCGCTCTCTGCAGTCCCTTGAAATGAGGACCGAACCTAACGCACTCTTGTATCACCCCAGGAAGTCCCCCCTTCACTTTCCTCTCTGGTCGCATTCTGCACATTGCCACTAGAGGCATCTACCGGTTCTACAGGAGGAGACCCCAGACCCTGCACCTGGAGGTTCTGTGGGAAAAGGGACATCATCCCTCGTTCAATAAGCTGTCCACCATCTACAAATAAAGTCCAGCCTCCTTGGTAGAGTACAGAAGGCCCTTCACCATCTCTCCTGTGCCACCGCCTCTGGGTAACATACAACCTGATGATGCTCGCGACACTGATACTGAGCACTTTCTATGTTCTTCTAAAAGTTTACCATGTACTAACTCATTTAATCCTCATAACCACCCTACAACAAACTGTATTCAGCCCCATTTTATAGATGAGGAAACTAGGCTTAGAGGCATTAAAATACAGTGCCCGGGGTCACACAGCTAATCATCGCTGGGCTGGCCCATGCTCTTAACTCCTGTGCCCTCCCACAGTTCCCACAATACCCCTTGTTCGCCCTCAAGCCTGACTCTCCTCCGCTTCTCTGCCTGGTTAACTCATCCTTAAGACAGCTCTCAGGCTGCCCCTCCGGGAAGCCTTCTATGACTTTGTGTTTCAGTGCTTCTACTGGGATGCGTCCATCCTTCTTTAATCAAACTTACCGCCTGCTCTAGTTATGTGTCCCCGTGTCTGATTCCTTCTCTATACAAGGAGCTCCCGAATGCGGGTCTGTGTTCATCTCCCTCTCCCTGGAACCCAGCAGTTTTGAGTACACAGCAGGTACTCAGTGAGTGTGTGGTGAAGGAACACTAGCCTAGAATGAGGATTGAAGCTTCATAAAATGGCAGACTCGACCTGGTGAATATGGGTCATTCAACCCAAGCTAGGAGGGGATGCAGTGGAGGAGAAAAGAAGCCTGTGTACCACCCACTGAGCCATCGGCCAAGCCAATTACAAAACTCTTGGCTAACCGAGGAATCCTCACCTGCATACTCACCCTTTCTTATGCCTCTCTGGTTTTTGTTTTGTTCTTCCCGTCAATTTCTACCAAAATTCCTTTGTAAAGAATGTCTACCCCATGTCAGCTAAGTGGAGAGGAAAAGGAATTTGTCCGCAGCAGTGAGGCGACAGCAGCACACACAGTCCCAGCTGGAGACTCAGAGCAGACAGACAGGGGGCAGGCACAGTGCCTGAGGGTCCCTGCCTACTTGATGCGTCCACCACTCGCCGGTCCTCTCACCTTGGCCAGCTGCAGCAGCAGCCCGCACTCAGCCGGGGTGAGCAGCCCGTCCAACACCGCTCGATCCGACCCGTTCAGCTGTCTGGCATCCTGGGTCAGGGTTACTCCCTCCAGGAGGAGGACATCTGCAGGGGAAGGGACCAGGCAGAGGGCGGTGAGGGTCCCCTAAGGGCCCAGCAGTAGCTGGCAGCCCCCAGACCCTCCAGGCTCCTGACTCCTGCTCTCCCAGGAACTTACCCTTCCAGTGAGTCAAGGGCTTCTGCTGTGGAGGCTCCTGGTCCCAAGGCCTCTTCTCTTGATCCTCTCTCAGGGGTGAGAGACACGCTCAGTGGACGCCCAGGCCAGTCCAGACCCAGCCTCCCAGGAGCCCTTCCCTCACCTTCCTGCTCAGGCAGGCTCCTCCCACCACGGGGCATCTCCTACCTGAGCTTTTCTCTGAGAGCCTCAGGGATGAAAGCTGCCGGGGTCCAGGGGTCCTGGGACAGCCGGGGAAAGTGCCATCACCCACCTAGTCCAGCCCTGAACCCCTGATGTCAGACTCAGAACTACCACATTAAGGTCCTCCTGCTTCCAGAGGGGAAGGTGGGGGTGGGAAAAGCCCTGGACTCATGGTCAGGAGCCCTGGGCACTGGGCCAAACTCTGTAATAGTAATAATAATAATAACCATAACAACAACAACAAAACCAAAAACATCTTACGCAGCGCTATTTGCCAGGGGGTATTCTAAGAGCTTTATCCACAGAAGTGGAATTTATCATCTAAAGTTCACAGTGGTCTATGAAACAGATAGTATGAATGTGTCCAGTTTGCACTCAAGGATTCTGAGACACAGAGAGGTAAAGTAACATGCCCAAGATCACACAGCTAGTAAGTGACAGTGCTGGGATTTAAATTAGCTTCAGAGTCCACGGTTCTCAAACAGGGAGATTTTGCCCGCAGGGCACATCAGGCCATGTCTGGATACATTTGTGATGGTTGTGACTCAGGGTGTGCTACTGACATCCCCTGGGTAGAGACCGGGGAAGCTGCCCACCACCCTAAAAAGCCTAGGACAGCTCCCTCTTCTCCCCAGCAGAGAACTCTCAGGTCCCAAATGTCAGCAGTGCCCAGAAGGTCGGAAAGCCTGCTCCATGAATAACCTCTGCCCTTTAGTTCCTCTCATAACTACAACAAAGAGAAAAGGAAAAAAGCAGCGGCAACAGAGCTTTCTGTGCTTTGTAGCAAATGATACAGCTTCAACAGCCCTCTGAGATGGGTGTGATTGTTTCCATTTTACAGGTAAGGAAATTGAGGCTGAGGCACGTGGAGGTCCAGAGCTTGTTTGTGGCAGAAGAGAGACCAACACTTAGGCCTGCAGGACCCCACAGCACCCTTAACGACAGGCACTGCCCCGTCCCTGCAGAACTGGGACAACAGACTCCTCTCCCAGCCTCATGGGGTGGTAGAAAAAGGGAAACCCTGTTGCAAACTGAAGTGTCACATAAATATAGGGCACTGCTGTTATCTCCCTCCCAGGGGAGCACTGCGGGGTGGTGTGGAGAGAAGTGGAGTCACTCACAGGGTCCTCGAAGCTGGCGCCCAGGTGCTCCATGGCATAGTAGAGCTGTTTCTTCTCCCCCAGGGATCGAAGGATGAAGCGCTGGATGTTCTGAGATGGGGTGGACAGCAGGGAGAAGGGACAAGACAGAAGGAAGTTAAGTGGGGCAGGGAAGTCAAGGCGGGAGGGAGCAGGGCGGCCCTAGGTTCTGGGACAGCCTCACTGTTCCTTAAACCGGCACCGTGCCTCTCCATTCAGCTTCCCTCCCTCAAACAGCTTCCCTCCCTCAAGCAGCTTCAGGGCGACTGGGCTCAAACTGGGGGAGGGGAGAGAGAGAGAGAGAGAGTGTGTGTGTGTGTGTGCACAAGGTCGGGCAGGCAGGGCTGAGGTTCAAGGGAGAGGGATGGGCTGGCACTTGGACTCAGAAGTCGAGTCTCAAGTGGAGACACATCAGATGCTGGACTTGGGGTTGCCTCTGGTGACCAGAATTGGGGGCCAGGGCTGGGTCACTTCTCAGGTATATTTGTTTGACTCAGGGCTACCACAGGGTCAGTGTGGGGGAGGCGGTCACCTCTCTTGGCCGAAGGCCTGGTCTCGGCTCTCCCAGCTGGGCCTGGTACTGGTTCAGAGCCTTCTTGGCAGCCTCATCCTCCGGGTAGAAGAGCAGGACACTCAGGACATTTTCCACAGCCTGGGACAGATTCCCCACTGGAGACAGAGTGATAGGGTGGGGTGGGCACAGAGACCAAGAATGGCGGCAGTCTCTGGGCAGGGGTAGAGGCAGAACCAGAGAAGGTGGTCTCCCAGGGCCGGCCAACTCCAAAGCCCCCATCCCACCGGACAGACACGCTCCTCCACCACGGCCTCTCTCATAGCTTACGAAACATCCCTGAGCTGTATGGGCAGAGTTCAAAGGGGAAGAAGAGAGGTGAGAATAAAGGAAGGTGAGAAGCAGCGGGGCAGAAGGAGCCCTAGGACCCGTCTCCTGAGCCTTCCACAACGGTGCCAAAGGACAGCAAACTAGAGTCCTCCCGAAGTGATGGTCCCCATGGAGCCCTGACCAACTAGAGATCCAGAGACATATGGGAGGGGTGGAGAGATGGGGCTCAGGATACCACAGGAGACAAACCTTCACCTTCCCTGTCTGCAGCCCCAGTCACCCCCAGGGTTCCCCCTTCCCAATCTGACCTTGAGCATATGCCTCGTGCAGCCGCCTCAGCTGGCTGGGAAGGAAGTCGGGCACAGGGAAGCTGCGACCAGGACGTGTGGCTGTGTCCCCCACACAGCGCTGCCGGCACTGCAGGACCTGAATCCAGTGCCCTGTGGAGGACACATGAGCCATTGAGCTTGTGCATGTTCCCCCTCCGCACCGAGAGCCCCGCACTCCCACCTGCCTACCTGCAATGGCCTCATAGAGGCCCCCCTGGCTCCCAGCCCCTTCTTCCTCCTCTTCCTGCCTCTGCTGCTCCTCAGGCCCCTCACAGCCAGCCCGGCAGCTCTCCATCTGGGCCAGGCTCTCCTGCAGGGCCTCCTCGAGCTTGGGCAGTGCCAGTCCTGCCTCCTGGCGCCCCAGAAGCTCCAGGCCAGTGTCATAGGCTGCCTGTTGGGGAAGGAAGTGGTCAGGTACCTGAGATCCTGGGGGAGGGGGTGCCAAACAAGACTGGGAGGTAGAATGAAGGGGAGGGGTGTTGGTCTCATTTGGGGCATGGATGTCACATCCCACTTCATCTTGGGGAAGACAGGGGTGGGCCTCAGAATCAGAATGTTAGAACATGGGACTTTATAGTGATCCTCAGGAAGGAAACCAAGTCCCAGAGGGGGACTCCCCATTTAGGGTCACTGAAGACAGTACCCAGATCTCCTGAGGCCTAAGCTGCACAGGGCCACAGTCCAGTGAGGCCTGTATATCCAGCCAGTCAAAGTGGGACAGGGCTTGTGCTGAGGGTCTCACCCAGTGCGGGGGCGTCTCCAGGTCCCGGAAGCTCTGGGGCCGAACCCCGGACATGCGTCTGTACTTAGCCATGTCCTCCCGCATCTGCAGGTGTGTGGGGTTTGCTACAAAGAAGGTATGTGCTGCGGCCGCTGCCAGGTCCAACTTCTTCAGCTGAGATGCCAGGGAAGGAGGAGGGAGTCAGTGCCCTGAGGTGTGTGAGACCAGCCTTCCCACTGCAGACACACACCTGGGACTGCCCCTGAGCCTTCTGGAAAACTTGTCAGAACTGCCCATCTTCCAACCTCCAGACTCCCTAGAAACCAGTAAGTTGGGCCTCTAGGGAGTCTGGTAGCTAAGAAAGGGGGCTGTGAACACTTTGGAGTGGCTGCATATGGGCAGAGGGCCCTCAGATTGGAGACAAGATGAAAATGATGGCTAACTGAAGTGGGGAAGTGGGGGGACCTGAGCGCCAGGAAAACCCGCAGGTCTCTAGGACCCTGAGCTGAGGTGTGTGTGACCAGCGCCCCCCCCCTCCCCAGCCACGTAGGCAAGCAGCTACGGTACTAATAGCTGTGCCGTGTCCCCTGCCCCCGCCCCCAGACACCCGGCCACGCGGGCCCTCAGCCTTGCCTCTCTCCTCTTACTTTCCCAAAGCTCCCTCCTGCCCCAAGTAAAGGCTCGCACTCACCCCTCACTCCCATACCTCCTCTCCGGCGGGTTTTGCCCCCAGCCGCTCCGCTTCATTCCTAAGTAGAGGCGGCGCTCACCCCCACGTCGGTCTCAGACCCGCAAAAATTTCAGGGCTCTTCCCTCCATCATCAATCTACTTCCACCTTGCCCCCAATTCCAACTTTGCTCCCCCCTCCCTTAGGCTGTCCCTCTGCGACCTCAGTGGGTACTTGACGTGTTTTTACGGGACCTACCCGAAGGAGAGGTCCGCTGACCGCCTCCCACAGCCCCACCCCGGGTCCTGGGCGCTAGCATTCCGCCCTCTCCTGGTGAGCTCGAAGTAGGGTGCAACATGGGTCGGGCATGACCCAAGAAACTGCCGGCGCCGCTCCCGCACCTGGTAGTAGGCCCTCTGCAGGTAGTTGTAGGGCTCGCGGCGGCGGAAGGCGTCCCGGATGGCGCTGCCCACGCGGAGCCGCGCCGCGCCCCCGGGGCCCAACCTCTGCGCCCCGCACTGGGTCAGGCACTCGGCGCGGCGGAGCGCGGCCCGGAGGAGCAGCCGCTCCCAGGCCCCCTGCGCCGGTCCGGGCCCAGAGTCTGGCCCCGGGGCGTCAAGGAGCACGACGGGGAGCGCGGCCCCCGGCTCGGCAGCACAGCGCGCCCCGCAGTCCCGGCGCGCGCGGCCCAGCGCCGCCTGGCTCCGCAGTGCCTCCCGCAGCAGAGCCACGGCCGGCGCCCAAGCCCCGGCCGCGTAGGCGCGCAGCCCGTCGGCGTAGAGCAAGTCCGGGGCCTGGGGGGGCGCCCCCGGGGACAGCGAGGTCAGGCCGGGGGGCTCGGGGGATCCAGGGGGTGGCAGCAGCAGCAGTAGCAGCAGCAACCGGAGGAGCCGGAGCATGGTGCGAGAGCCGCCGGCCGGCTGCCGAAGGGAAATGCGGGATCAGAGGGGGAGAGAGAGGAAAGGGAGGAGGGAGAGGGAGGGGAAAGGAAGGAGAGATGGAGAGGAGGGAGGAGAGGAAGAGAGCAGGAATGAGCGGGGCCAAAGAGGGCAGATGGGGCAGAGACCCAATACTGGCAGAGGCCAACATGAGAGCGGCAGAAGTCAGAGGAAGCCTGGCAGGAAGTGGAGAGAGCGGGGGTTTAAGACAAGTGGGTAGTGTGGGATGAGAAACAGACCGTGGAGCGATCGAGGAGGGCGAAGGGCCGAACGGGAGCCGCCTGTGCTTTGGAAGACAGCCTAAGGAGCCTCTTAGAACCCTTGACTCCAGCCCTGAGGCCCACGCTGGGGAGTACGACTGTGGCTGTGTTCTCCTCCACTCTTGGGTCCAGGAAAGGGAGTGTGAATTCCTCTCACACTCAATCACCCACACACACTTTTGGAAAAAGAGCTTTAGAATGCAGCACGGAGGAAGGTAAACTCCAGGCCTGGCACACCATGTCAGGCCCAAACCCTTTCCTGCCTGGAAAGTAGGCCCCTAGATGGGTTTAGGCAGGGAGGAGAGTTGGGGCACGGGGCACAGAGTCACACTCTAAAACCACCTCCGCAAATCTGAACAAAGATCCTTCACACCCCAAAGGAGAAAACTCAAGTGTCTCCCCTCCCCCCCCAGCACGAGATGCTCTTGTAAGCCTGTCTCTGTGTATGTCTGCATGTCTTTCTCTGTGTGATTTCTGTGCTTCTGTCTACTGCCCCTGCTTTATTTCATCCTCTGTGAGCCACTCCATCCCCAAGCCTCTGACCACACCCTTTGCCACCCTAGTACACTGGACACAGAGGTTTCCATAGTAACACTTCAGACTTTAATACATTTGCTAGGGATGATGGAAGGTGAGTAGGGCATCTGGTCACTTGATGGGAGACAGCAGGGCCTCCAGGGCCCAAGGTCCAGCGCCCATCTCCCTGGAGTCTGGAGGCAGCTGCCCTAGGCTCAGGGCCAGAACAAGGCATTACTCACCCAGGCCCCTTCCTCTGAGTCCAGCAGGCCCACCTGGGCTCACAGGGTCAGCTGGGGAAAGATAGGGTTACCTGGGCCCCAGGACCCTCCCCAAGCTCTTGCATTACCCTCACCTCCTGTCAGGGAGCAGCGTCTCCCTGAACTCAGCCCCAGTGGAAGTCCCAGGGCTCTGCTATCAGGGGATCCAAGGGAGAGTCGGCGGGGTGAGAGGCCCAGTGGCCTGAGCCGGCGAGGAGAGGGCCCTGGCGAGGCAGTTGGAGAAGGCAGAGGTGTCTCATCGATGAAGGTGGTGATCTCCTCCCGGAAGAAGCCAGGACCCCGTGGGGGTCCCCCACCTGACCCCAGAACCCCACCCTCCAGGAATTGGCGAAGGCTTGCCAGCCCCCCACCTTCAGCCTCCTCTTCGTCCTCCTCATCCTCCAACCTTTGTCTTCCTCCCAGGTACTCAGGAGGGCCCCCCAGGGCCCGGCTCTGGGCTGGGAGGACCCGGATGTCATCAGAGGACGACCACTTGTGCAGGAAGGAGCCTGGTGCCCGAGGAGTAGTGAAGATGTTGGTCTCATCGTGGGACAGGCGGCGGGACAGAGGGACCTGGGGAGAGGAATAAGTAGACCCAGAGGTGCTGCAGGGACAAAGGGATGAAGGCAGGCAGGAACAAAAGCGGGTACTCTGCAAGACGGCTCCACCCCCTTAATGTTTTCCAAAACATCCTCTGATGGGCAACTGTGGTTCTGAGAGGTCTGAAAGGGACCTCCTCTTGCCATGCCTTTCACCTGCCCTTCTATGCCCTGCAGGCCAGGGCTCCGGAATGGGGCGTCGGGATGGAGAACAGAAACTGGAGAAAAGTAGTGAGGGGATACCCAGAAGAGGAGGTGCATTCCCTGGACCCGTACCTGTAAGTAGTGGACCCTCTCCAGAGGGGGAAAGAGCATGTGCCTTCCAGGCAGCAGCTTCACCTGGGTGGGGTCCCTGCCCCCTGGTCCTGTGGCCCCATTAGCATCAAAGCGAACTTTGCACACCCGGCCATCTGCATAGTCATCACAGCCCCCATCTAGGAGAGAGAAGGGGCAGAGTGGTTACAGACAGGGAATACCCACCCCCTCCTCGCCCCCTTTAAAAAGCTCCTGCCCCCCAGAGAACCCTGTTCCCACTAGTCTGTCAACTCCAAAGGGAAAGCGAGAGTGGCTAGCGTCTGTTGTGTTCACTGCTGAATCCCTAGTGCTTGACACATATAAACATATTTATCGAAACAGTTACTTCCCCCCAAGAGCTGACCCAGTATTTGGGGGACTCTCAGGAAGCTTAGCCTCCCCTTAGTTCCACAACCTTCTTTATGGTTGTGTTAGGACTCTGGACTGTTTCTCAGGCACTCTGCCCCACGGAGGCAGAGCTGGGTAGTGTGGGCTTCCAGAGGGGAACCGATGCCCCGTGGAGGGAGCCCTCGGTGCAGAAAGAAGCAGTGGGTGTGTATCAGGGTGCTCGATTAGAGAAAGGGGAGCCTGCAGTCAGCCAGGGGCGGCGCAGGTTCTGTCCAGCAGGGGGCACTCCAGGGCAGCCCGTCCCGCACAGAGGAGGGCTGGGAGGAAAGGGAGCCTGAGGCCCAGGAAAGCGAAAGCCCAGTCCCTCCTCTGACCGTCGTCGCCATCCTCCTCCGACATGATAGCCACGCACTGCTCCCACACCGTGCGCACGTCAGCGCGGTAGCGCTCGCAGGACCAGATGAAGGAGGGCAGCAGCAGCGTCTGTGCCATGGAGCACCACAGCACAGCCAGCACCATCCACGGGGGAGCCGAGTCCGACTTAAGGGAGAAGAAGCTCACCACCTGGCGGGAGGATGGGGAATGGTGCCGAGTCAGGGCCCAGGGCTGAGGGGGCCCACCTGACCCCAGATCTGATACCCTAGTGCAGCTGGTGGGCAAGAAGTCAGGAAGCTATGGCCGGGATCACACAGGATCATGACAGAGGCAAAACTGGAGATGGAGACGGGATGAACAGGGGAAGGGACTGACTCAGAGGAAGGTCAGGGGAGAGTACTGGAGACAAAGCCTTGGGGTTCGGAGGGAGAGGAGCACAGGTGGTACAGTAAACTTCTAGAACAGAAATTCACGAATAAGGATTAGATGGGGAGGCAAAAAGCTGGGGTGGCAGGGTGAGCTCTGTGGGGTGCTCACAAGAGTGCTCAGAGAGCCTGTGGTATCTAGAGGGAGTTGGGGAATGGAGAGTGGAGCTCAGTAGCTGGATGATAGGTCTGGAGGCGGAATAGTGGAGCCGCAGGATAGATGATGGAGCTGGAGGATAGGTAGTGGAACTGAAGGATGGATGATGGAGTTGAGTAGTGGGAACTGGAAAACAACGGAGCTGAGGATAAGGGGAACTAGAATATGGATGATGGAAATGGGGGCTCACAAATGGAGTGGGGATGGGTAGAAGAGAGGAAGATGGATAATGGAGCTACTGTATGACTGATGGAGTTGGAGGTCAGATGATCATGCTAGGGCCTGGATATTGGGGAGAGGAGATGGAGGGACCCCGATCTCACCAAGATGGGCACCCCCGTGAGTGAGTCATAGAGAAAGACGATGGCGCTGACCAAGTTGGTGACCTGCAGGGATGTCTTGGCCGACTCGGAGCCATCCAGCGAGGACCGCCGCTTCCCTCGGGCATCCTCCACCACAATGGCTGGCACCTCAAAGGCTGGCCGGGTGCCCAAACCCCCTGGCCCACCACCCTTGGCCCCGCCTACACCCCCCGCTCTCCGAGCCTGCCGAGCCCTCCGGGGCCGGGCCCACAGTGTCTGGTAGAAGGTGATGGCCACACAGACCAGCCCCATGACGATGCCCCCAAGTAGCAAGAGGCTGAAGCAGACGCCAAAACCGAGGCCAATCTTGGAGACTATGAACTGGCAGCCTCGGGCGTAGTAGCGCTCGCCATTGTTGTGCCAGCCAATGGAAGGCAGTGTGGAGAGGATGAAGCTGACCATCCAGATGCCCATGACAGCATGCAGCGCCTGCTTCTTGGCGTTGCTGAGGCGGTAGTTGACGGGCCAACGCACCATCCACATGCGATGGTAAGAGAGGGAGGCGACTGTGAAGCAGGTGGCCAGGGCCAGTGTGTAGTAGGTGGACACAAAGACCTTGCAAATGCTTTCATTCCAGTCATAGTCGGAGGAAGCCTGGCGCCGCAGCTGCACCACAGCGAAGGTGGTGAGGGGCACAGCCGCCATGAGTATGTGTGTGCCTGCCAGGAAGCAGAGCAGCAACTCCAGCGGCTTGTGCTTCTGCTGCTTGGCCGAGATGCTGAGGATGATCCAGGCATTGGCCAGCAGTGCCAGGAGCCCACAGGCCAGCCAGGACAGCGCATTGGAGCGCAGGGAGGCCTCCTCTGCCCCCGCCCCGCCCCGAGCCATCCTATCCTCGGCCCCCCACCCCCCTTGAACTCCTGGGGGTGGGGGCTAGGTCTCACCCAGGAGCCCCACTCACACACAGCCCCATGATGCCCACAGTCCTTGCCCCGTGGTGAGGCAGGCCGCCCCTAGGCCTACTCTGGTGCTCAGCATTGCATGACTGACCCAGCTAAGGTCAGGTGTGGAGGGCGGGGGAGGAGACTGAGGGTCAGCAGAGGCAGTCCTCAGCTTCCATGTTGGGCGGGGCCCTTCCTGAAGTCTCCCTGTAGTAGATGGGGGAGGAAAGCTGACTGCTTTCCCAACTAGGAGGCTGGCCGGGGAGCTCTAGTCCCCATGGGGACTTGCAGGTCTCTTCTTCTTCTGGTTCTTGACCAGTCAGGGATCTTCTGGATGCCCCCAGGGGTGTAGGGGTGAGGCTCAGCCACTTGGACAAACTGCAAGGGAGAGATGAGATGTGGGAGGGAGAGGGCAGAGGTGGGGCCTAGGCTGATCTCCAACTGGTTTCTTGCGCCCCCCCCCCCCACCTTGAAACTAAAGATATGACTGATTACTAGTGGTCATGGGATCTTTTGGAACATTCTCCTGCCTTAAATCACATGGCCACTCAACCACACAGATAAGAGTCCTGCTTTCCAGACCTCCAGGAAAGGTCTTCTGACCTCCTGGCACTCAACCTTTTTCTGGCCCTTTCCCCTCTCTGGCACTCCCAGCTTCCTTCTTCTTATATTCCTTGCTCAGTACGACTCAACTCCTATCTTCATGTCTCTGAATCCTCTTCAGAGCTACTGATGGCAGACGCGGGACTTGTTTCTTCTTGAGGGTTCATGGTCAACTGGGCTATGGTATCACAGCCCCTCCCCAACCTTCCAGGCTCTGGGCCCAGTGGTCTTCGGGCTCAGCCCCATTTCCCCAAGCCTGCGTGACTGCCCTCCAGCTCACCAGGATCTGGGAAGATGGGAGAAGGAGGCTGGGACCGAGGGGGGGCTAGGGAACCCGAAGGCGGGGAAGCCGCTGACATCAGAAGCATCCAGAAATGGAAAGAGGGGGAACTAGGGGAAGGAGGAGAGTTTGAGCAGAAGAAAAAGGAAGAGGGGCAAAGTGATAGTATCTGAAAATAGCAGGAAAGTGTGGAGACCCCACAGGAGGCTCTGGAGGGAGGAGGGTTCGGACACAGGTAGGGAGCCAGGAATAGGGAGGCCAAGAAGAAAAGCCCAGCATTCAGTAAGGTGCTGACTCCCACTGGCAGACCTCAATTCTTCCCTCCCCTGCCCCAGCCTCAGTTTCCCCCTGATGGGAGGAAGGATAGTCCTGAATTTCCTGACGCTAAGCTTCAGTGAGCCCTGGGGAGGGGGCTAAGAGAAATCAGTGAAGCCCTGAACAGAGTCAGGCTGAGAAGATGGGCATAAAGGCTTTGGTATAAACGGGGGTAAAAGGGGGGCACAGCAGTGGGAAGGCCTATCTCCTGTGCTAGGACCTCAGACCCCTGCCCTCCCCAAGAGGTCCTAGTCCACCCCCACCTTTGTTTTCCCTCCGGAGCCCAGTACACCTAGTTGCCATGGCAATGGCCAGCCAGAGGGAGGTGGAGAGAATTGGTCAGAAGCCGGCCCCACCACCCTCCCCTACAGCCTTGGACCCCTTCCCACCCACCCCAACCCAGGCCCAGTGGGTGGGCTCAGAAAGAAAGAAATGGGGAGTCAGAGAGGGAGGGAGGCAGGGAGGATGTGAAGGACAGAGAAGGAGGTGAAGGACAGAGAAAGATCAGAGGAAGGTGGGAGGGGGATCTAGGGGACTCCATGGTGGACAGGGGTCCCTCACCCTTTAGGGTGAAGGGGTAAGGTCAGGCGGCTCCTCCCTCCTGCCACCCACCGCGTTCTCCAGGGCAGAAACAGCAGGTGGCTGGGGAGGAGGGGCTGGCCAGAGGGGAGATGAGGCAGCTGCGGGGGAAGAGGGGAGGAGACCACGGGGGACAGGGCAGGGGTCGTCCTACCTCTGGCTGCGCCTGGCACTGCCATGGAGACCGCACTCCCGACGCGGCTGGCCCGGGCTCCCGCCGCCTGCCGGCTCCAGCTCGCCCGCCCTCCTCCCTCCCTCTCTTCCTCCCTCCCTCCTCCCTCCGGGCCTCCCTCCTCCCCCTTGGTCCCAGGCTCTCGGCTCAGCCCCGAGGCTCACTCCGTCTCTGCCCCCTAGGTCTCTCCAAGGCTCTCTCTCCCGGAGACTCCCTGCCCGTGGGCCGGGGGCGGGGGACTGAAGGACAGGTTTGGGGGGGGGGGGGATGAGTGTAGGGCGGGGAACTGGACGGTGGTGGTGACTTGGAGGGGGAGGGGCAAGGAAGGCACCGAGAGGGAGGGGGGCGAGGAGGCTGGCGAGGAACTGGCTTCATTGGTGAAACGGTTCGTGTCCTGCCCCCACCCCACTCTGCTTTTCAACACGAACACAGGCTCTAAGAGGCAGCTGGTGTTGTTCAGGGACTGAGGAGCTGGCTGTTCCAGGAGGAGGAAGAGTGTGTCACCGTGTGTCACCGTGTGTATCCTAGTGAGGGCTGTGCCTGGGGTGTAGCTCAGAGGGGCATGTGCTGGAGGCTATGGGAAGCCAGGGGCCCTTGTGATGAAGCTGGGGCTGCTTAGGGGGTGGGGGCTACACAGGTCTAAGAGGATGCAGGCACACACACAAACACGCATCCCATTTCCACCTCCTGGAACACAAACTCACACTTATATTAGGGGTACACACAGCTCGCAGGCACTACACACATACACAGGTGTAGCACACATACTCACATACCCTCAGGCTGTCTACCTCGCACGTGTGATTACAGTGTCTTAGCCTCACGCGCACGTGTACACACACACACACACACACACACACACACACACAGAGGGTCCTTTGGGGTGGGTAGGTGGTAATCAGCCTCCAGAGAATTTTTCCCCCCTGGGGAAACTTCGTCTCCTTCCTGGGGCAAGTGTGGTAACCCCTCTTCTGGGTCTCACCCCAAAGATCAGAAGATTCCAGGTCCCCAGAGAAGAGACCACCTCTCTCTCTCTCTCTCTTCCCCCCCCCCCCCCACAAAAGTGAAGAACATCTCCTTTATAGTAAGTTTGTTGTATTTTTCTGTCAGCTCAGGGGGCAGGGGTGGGGCGGGGGCAGGAATACAAAGCAAGCAGTGGGGGGCCCTGGCAGCAATGGGCTGTTCTTCCTGGAAGAGGCAATCTGGAAAGAAAGGAAGCCTGAAAGGGGTCAGGACAGCGGGAGGTGGTGAGAAAGGAAAGGAAGGAGAGGCAGAGGAGGTTGGGATCCTGAGAGAAATGGACCAAGAGAAGGAGGAAGAATACTTGTCACCCCAAGTTCCTGTGTCCTGAATGGTGTTGGGGAGAGATGGAGGAGGGTGCAGGGCGAGGGCACTGAGGCCCAGCACTATCACCTTTCAGAGGAGGGTCCCTCACAGTTTCACTTTCAAGCCAGCTCCCTACCCTCTCCCCCACCTTCCGGAAGCTCACCTTCCAGAAGGTTCTGCTCAGGGTGAGTGGCAGGTCACTGGGCACTCCCTCCCACAGGGCCTTACTCCCAGCCTGTGCTCTGATTAGGAGAACTGAAGGCTGTGTCCTCTGATAAGATTCTGCCCCCAGGAGGTGATGAAGGAGGGATCTTAGGCAGGGAGGCCCTCCCCCGTGTTCCTGAACTCTCTGAGGCAGGCCCTGCCTGTGGTGGTGTGCTCCTGTGAATCCAAAGGTACACCCTGGGCATCTATGACTAGCCAGCAGAGGTCTCTGTGGTGTTTGTCCCTGTGCTCAAGAAATAGCAGTAGAATTAGGGGGCAAGAGACATGGGCTAGTCCTGACTCTGGTGCTTACTAGCTGTGGGACCTTGGGCACATCTTACCTTCCCAGTTCCATTTCTGGTCTACAAACTGGAGATACTAATCTTGGGCTTGTCATTACCAGCCTTGTTGGATTTGCATAAGGTTCAAATAGACAAAGGATGTGAAACTGGTTTATAAACTGAGAGAGTCTGCTTGGGTGATAAGGAACTGCGTCTGTGCACAAGTTTGGGCTGTGTACGTGGGTGCGTGTCCAGGGGTGCCTGTTTGTGCACAGGGCGGGGTGTGAGTCTGTAGCCCAGCCCACACAGGGTGAGAAGCAGGCCAAACGGAGCAGTGGAGGCTGGCAGTCAGGAGCCTTTGGATCTGGGTCTGTCCTCGACTGGCTATTCCTCGACTGGCTATTGTGATCTTGGGCTGGTCCCTGCCCTCTCTGATTCCAGGGTCCTCTCCCTTAAAATGACAGTCCTACATGTCATGTTGACATGTGCTACATGCTTCAGAGGCCCAGCCTCACCCTCCAGGCCAGGCAGGGCTGGTCCCACATGCTCCCCTGGGATCCAAGCGGGCAGTGACGGAGAGAGCTGAGAGGAAATAATCAAAGAAGGGCTAGGGCTTGAGTGAAGAGGAAATGGGAAGAGATGGTGTGAGTAAGCCTCTGGAAAAGGAACACGGATGGCCAACTGTGAACAAGGAGAACAGGAGATGGCCAGAGGCACTGGGATCTGCTACATCTGTCTGGTTCACAGGTCCAGGAAACGCAAGGAAGACGGCTGGAGAGGCTGCAAGTGGGGAGCGCCCCCTGGCCAGTGCCTCAAATGAGGTTACCTGTCTTCTGGAACCGGCTGGAGGAAGACAGAACAAGAGGAACAAGTCTACTTCTCCCCAGTTCCTTTGCATTCTAGGACTCCGAGACCTCACTCTTTTCTTCCAGGGCAGTGACAGCCTCTGGGCCACAGCTACAGTGCCACATCCAGAAATATCCCAGGCCTGCTGCCCCTTCACCTCTGCCCTCCACCTTCTGCCTGCTTCCTATCTGCCCAGCCACCCATTTTCACCTTTCCGCCACTCCACCACTGCCATTTAGCCTCTATCTCCTCACCTCCATCCACCTCCCTCCTCATCCCCTCCCCTCCTCTTTCCTCCCCTCTTCCCCTCCTGCCCTCCTCGTCCCTCTCTCCCCCCAGCTCCTTACTGGTGGCACTGGCAGGTCTTCTTCTCACTGAGGAGTCTCTTGATCTGAGACATCCGCTCTGCCTGGCGCTGTCCAGGAAGAAGGAAGGGAGTCATGAGGGTCCCAGGCCTCCAGAAGGGAGGTGCCCCTTGGAGAGGGGACAGGGAAAAGCTGGGAGAGGAAAGCAGTGACTGTGGCTGAGGCCATCTGTCCCAGAATTAACTCTCTGCTCCTCCCTGTCTCTCCCTCCGCTTGGGCTCTGGGACAGGGCCCAGTCTGCAGCTGAGGGAACTCCGTGGTGGGCAGAGAGAGCCAGAGCAGAAGCAGGTAGGTCACATATACCAGATGCCCTTGTTGCGGTACAGGCCTCAGGTCCTGTACAGCCCTAGAGTCCTGGGGACGGGGTGAGGGGGGTCTGGGGAGGCTCACTCACCCTGCGGTGCCAGCACTTAACACAGCAGAAGATGAAGAACCCAGTGAAAAGCAGGAGGCCTGCGACACCCCCCAGCACGGCGGCCAGGAGCTTTGGCGAGGCTTGGGGGAACGATGTGGCCAAAACTGCATGAGAGAGAGGGGTGTTCATTTCCCTGCCCTCCATCAGGGCACAGGGCACCCTGGAGGGCTGGCGGAGACCCTGCTGCCCAGCCATGCTTGGGACTGAGCCTTGGGCTGGGAGAAGGGGGCAGGGTGTACAGGACTCTCACAGGCCACCAGGGCTGAAGGGGAAAAGCTGGGAAAGGGGTTTTAAGGTTTAGAGCCTACAGGGTACTCTGGGGAGCTAGAAGCAGGGGTCCAGCCTGAATGAGTACGTGCATGCGTGCGTGTATGTGTGTGTGTGTGTGTGTGTGTGTGTGTGTGTCTGGGTTTGGAGAGTAGCCAGGGAAAGGGGCTCTTAGTCAGGTGGGCCCCATTCCTGGGCTGTAGACCTTAGGGAAGTGGGAACTTAGAGGACCACAGGTGGGAACCTAGAACCTGGGACCACACCCCACTTCACCTCATCACCCCCGTGTGTCCAGGCACCATACGTATAAACCACCCATCTCAGAGAAATTGGGAGGCTGGGACTCTGGGTGGTCTCCGCCTACCCCAGGAAGGTCCCATGGCTGAGGAGGAAGGTGATTGGGGTTAGGTCATGGGATCTGGATCTTCACTCACCCTCGATCTTGGATTCCAGCAGGACTTTGCCATTGTCACTCAGTAGACACTGCCATGTCCCCGTCTCAGGGTCCGGCACCTTTACCAGCTTCTGCGAATTTGAAACCTTTGCAGTCTGGTCAGTCTGGTTCTCCAGCTTCAGGCTCAGCATCAGCTTGGGGGAGGAGGGTCCCAGCACCTGGCAGGTCACATCATTCTGGGACCTAGTCACTGCAAGGGGACAAGAGCCTGAGGCTGGGAGCCTGGGCCTCTGTGTTCTCAGCACCTCCAGGCTCTAAGGGAATTCAGTAGAACAATCAAAATGATATTTTTCATGGGCACCCCTCTTTTAGCCTCTTAGAGCACATTTTCATGCAATTAAAATAGAGAAAACATAGCTTTTAAGGCCCAAGGCTATGGGATTTGAATCCCAGGCCCAGTGCTTACTAGCTGTGTATTCCTGAGCGAGTTACTTAACAACCTGAGCCCCAGACAATAGTTAAATGCACAAATACCTGTAAAGCTCTTGAATGGGGCCTGGCATGTCCTAAGCATCAAGTATGAGCCATTATTATTTGTGGAGTTGTTATGATGATTCAGGAGATAAAGAAGTGAGGAACTCCATGTGGAGCCTGACATCACCATCACCACTATCCCACTAAGGGCAGGTTTTGTTACCCTCAGGAGGGGAAGGCAGACCTGCAGAGGCAGGGGCTCAGGCAGGGTCCTAGAGGGCTGGGCAGAGGCAGAATTAGAACTCTGGTTCTCAGTGCCTGCCCTTTGGGGATTCTCAGTGGAGCCGCTGGCTCAGGGATGTCAGGGAAGGACATGTAGATTCCAGCCTCAGTTCAAAGCCAGCCCCCAAACCAGAGGGCCCTCCATAAGCTCGATCAGGCAACCAGGGCCAAGGCAACCCTTGGGGGGCCTGCCCTGGAGGAAGCCCTGGGCCAGGCCCCTCCACCTCCTGCCCCTGTCCTCCCCTTCTAGCCTAGCTCCTCACATCTCATCACCACGAGGTTCACTTCCTGTTGCAACTCGCCCTTGGCAAGAAATAGTCTCAGCTTTCCAGAACCGGCATGCTTAGGCAGAGCCTGGAGCAGCTTGAAGCGGAGCGGGAGCATCTCCTCCACCTGGAGCTTGAGGTGTGAGGAAACACCTGTCACAGACACCTTCCTGTTGTCCGAGGAGAAGGAGATCCATTTCTGCTGGGAGGAAGCCCCCTCTGCCTGCCACTGCAGCTCCCCGCTCAGGTTTTCGTCTGCGAAGGTAAGCGGGAAGGAGAACTCCGCCTGTGTCCCCTCTTTCGCATAGACTGTGCGAGAGACTTTCTGGAAAGCTGGAGGTGGGAAGGGAGACAACCTGGGTCAGAAGGAGATAGGAAAATGAGGGTGGACGGGGAGGGGTAGGTGTGTGGGGGAGGCAGCAAAGAGATGGAAGGTGACCAGGTGAGTCCAGACCCCTAGGTTGCCATTCTGGCCCTTAGATCCCCATCTACCTCTCCAATCTTCTCTCTCATCTCTCCTCCCCCGCATGTTCCCACGGCAGTGCCCCCTCCCCATGGAAGCCCTCCTAGAACAGCCCAGCCACAGGGGAGCCTCTCCTCCTCAGGACCCCTGGAGCACAGAAGGCATTTGTCCCACACTACTTATGCGCATAATTTATCACCCTTCACAACATAGAGCAAATACTTAAAACAGGCTGACTCTGTGCCAGGCACTGTTGTCAGTGCGTTATGTAAATTAATTCTCCCCATAACACTACAAGGTAGGAACTACTATCCCAGTGAGCATCATCCCCATTTTACAGGTGCAGAAACCAGGGCACAGAGAGGTTCAGTAACTTGCCCAAGGCCAAACGGTTAAGTCAGCCAGGATTTAAATCAGAGTCCATGCACTTGACCACCACACTACCCTACTCATGTCACATAAGCATCGGAGGACAGGGTCTGGGATGGGACCTGAATCCTGGGCTCTTGGATTCCCCCATAGAGCCTAGCTCAGGATTTTAAAGGTGCAGTGTCGAATTCCTCAGGGCTGGCTTGCTGGTGTTCGTGCATTCACTGACTAGGTGGGAGTGGGGAGCTGAGGCAACAAAGAAAACAGGTGTCCTCGATGCTCCGCCTTTGGGGGCTCCTCCAGGGGTCTCTGGGGCCCTTCACCTCCTTACAGCCCCTATCCCTCCTTCCTCCGTGCCCACCACCCTGAGGGGCCCTTACATTCCTTCCTTCACATCCACCACCCTGAGGAGGGGCTGTTACTCAGCACCCTGAAGAAGTGAGGCCCAGCGGATCTGTCAGGACAGACTTCAGCTCTAAGGGGGCCTCAGCTTCCCTCCCTCCCCCAGCACCAGACCCAGGAGCAGAGCAGAGAGAACAGAAAGAGGGCCTGTCGGCCGCTGAGGCAGGGAGAGACTGCAGGGGAGAGGAGCTCCTCCTACCCAGCACCAAGATGTTTATGTTGAACACCAGTGTCTTCTGGTCCTTGGAGACGGTGCACGTCCAGGTGCCACTGTCCTGCAACCCCAGCTTGAGCAGGAAGCGGCTCCCCTGAGTCGTGTTTTGATGCCTGGGACCCTTCCATTGCACAGAAGGGTTACTACCAGAGGGGCTCTCCAAGGTCAGGGTCAAGTTCTGCCCCAGCAGCAGGCGGATGCTGCTGTGGGTGTGGGAGTTGGCAGTCACTGTGGAGGGAACAGGCCACCTGTGTCACACATACCCTATCCTCAAGGAGAAGGGAAGAAGCGGGGCAACCAAAAGTCTCTTTATTACCCCTGTCCCAACATCTCCCTTCCTGCCAACACCCAGCTGCCCACCCCCAGTCCAAAGCAGGGTTCCCCTCTCCCCTCCTCTTCCTCGTCTCCCCCTCCCCTCCTCCTCCTCTCTTCTCTTGTCTCTCTGCCTCCTTCCTCTGGCCCCAGCCCTTCTCTCTCCCCTCTCTAGGTCTCTTCCTCTCCCCGTGCCTGACCCAAGGCCTGAGGAGGCTTTGAGGAGATGTGGTGGCGAGTCTGATCTGTCTCTGGACAGTTGCAGTACCACCAGCTCAAGCCCTGGTTTGGGTGCAGGGATGGGAGTCAGGGAGAAAGGGAGACTGGCTGGAGGCATGCTCATCCCAGGTCTGCCCCACTCACATCTGAACACCAGCAATTCCACCTCTGTCTTCTTGTCCTCCACTTCACAGATGTAAGTCCCTGAGTCTGTTATTTCAAGATACTTGATGATCAGAGGAAAGGACCCTTGGTCCCACAGGGTCGTTTTTGATTCAATGCGATCTTTCAGCTTGGTGTTACCTAGGAGTAGAAGCCAGATGGAGGAGGTTGAGGTACCCTGGAGATGTGACACCCCTGATGAGGGCAGTGCCCCCAGCTCTTCTAATCTGAGTTGCTAATTTCCTGCAGAATCTGCCCCTCATCCTAATCAGAAAACCCCAGACTGGCGAGGAGGTCCCATCACATTCATTTACCTGGCCAGGACAACGTCTAACTAATCCAAAATAAAATAATATTCCTATTTAGAGAGCACCAACTCAGACGTGCCAAATACTGTACATGCAACATCTCAAGTAATCTTCACAACATTTGCAAGAAATAGATGTCTTGCTTATTGCAGATAAGGAAACTGAGGCTCAGAGAGATTAAGTAGTTGCCCAAACTCTTACTTACATATTGTCGGCAGAAACATAAACCAGCACAATATCTTTGGAAGGTAGTTTGCAGTATCTACCAGAATTACAAATGCACATATAAAAGTAAATGTCCACCCAAGAAAGAAAAGGCTAAATAAATGATAGTTCACCCATTCAATGGAGTGCTGTATGGGAAGAATGAGGAAGCACTTTATATATGAGATCGAATAATATCTAAGAAACATCATTAACTGAATAAAGCAAGAAATTAAACAGGCTACCATTTGTTTAAAAAGGAGGGGGAAATTTATCTATCATCTATCTATCTATCATCTATTGCCTTGCATATGAAAAAATATCTCTAGAAGTAAACAGAAGGAAATGGTAACATTGGTTGCCTCTGGGGAGAGGGCGCGGATACCCATGAGACAGGTGTGGGATGCGGCTTTTCACTATATACCTTTTTCTACCTTTTGAATTTTGACTCCAGTAAGTGGTGGAGCCAGGATTAAAACTCAGGTCTGGGGCCGGCCTGGTGGCGCAGCGGTAAAGTGCGTAGATTCTGCTTTGACGGCCCACGGTTTGCCATTTCGGATCCCAGGTGCAAACATGGCACCACTTGGCAAGCCATGCTGTGGTAGGCATCCCACATATAAAGTAGAGGAGGATGGGCACGGATGTTAGCTCAGGGCCAGTCTTCCTCAGGAAAAAGAGGAGGATTGACAGTAGTTAGCTCAGGGCTAATCTTCCTCAAAAAAACAAACAAACAAAACTCAGGCCTGTTGGGTACACTGTGCAGTACTGCCTCGGGAAGCTTCCTCTGGCATGGATATGTGATCTCCTCCAGTCTCCTCTTTTAATATCTAACAAACTTCACCAAGAGGAAGTTCTTCTCTTTAGCTAACCTTTTTCTGGGTATAGCAGCAGCTCCAGAATTCCTGTAGAGGCGAGCTTTAGAAGATCAAGGTACACAGCAAGCACACAGTTTTTTACTTAGAATGCATATTTGGAGGGATGGGGTGAAGGTGGCTGAGATAAAGCCCCAGCCTCACACCCCTGGGCACCACCTCTGCCTCCCTGAGCAGTCCCGGGCCCTTTCTCTAGGTGCGGGAGGTTGGATGTCTTGTCAGCCCTGCAGTCTCCCTTCTCTCCTCTTCCAGACCTCATATCCCCTTCCCCACTGCTCAGGCTCATCCTCTTCTGGAGGCCTTTGCTTTATCTGAATATCTTGCCATCACCTCAAACTCACCTGATTCCAAATGAAATGTATCAACCTTTCCCTAAACGAGCTCTTCCTCCTTACTTCCTTTTTCCTTTTTCTGGGCCCCATCCTGGCCCACTTGTCCGGGCTGTCCCATACTTTGTAGAAGTGATTGCAAGGTGGCAAGAAAGGGCTAAGAGTGTGGGTGAGTCTGGGATAAATTCATGGAGGAGACCAGTATTGAACCAAGCCTTAAAAGAGTGGACTTAAAGGCAGTGGACCAGAGGAATGGGAGCCACGAAGACATCCAGGAAGGGAGAAAAGCTCCAGGGAAGCAGTACAGGAACCACATCAAAGCAGTGAGGAAACCACTTGGGTGTGGAGGTTTCCATCTGGGAAGCTGTGGGAAGACATGCTGGGGGATGAATGTTCAGCGGAAGCTTCTAGGCTTAGTCTAATGGACTAGGGAGTGACATGTGCAAAGCATTGCTTTGGAAGTCAGTGCTGCAGCAGGTGGAAAAGAAATGAAAGTAGGAGAGACCAGTAGCAGAGAGAATTGCCAGGAATCTTCCACTGTAATCCAGGTGAGAGGTATGTGGCCTTGGCTGATGAAGGTGGCATTTCCATGGGAACGAAGAAGATGAAACAAAACTACTTCCAAAGGAAGGGATGGCCAAACCAGGGGTTGAAGCAGAGAAAGAAATTTGACTCTGTGGTTCAGAAATTGGAGGAGTCCGGAGAGTGATACTGCCCTTGTCAGAGCTCAGGAAGTTGGGAAGGGGAACTGTCTGGAGGAAAATCAGATCACAGAAGCAGAACGAAAGCATTGACACAAGAGACCTAAGAATTTTTAGAAAGGAGCATATTGTTTCAATCTCACAGGCAATCAAAGAAATGCAAATTAAAATAACAATGATGTTCAACTATTAAATCAGAAAAAAAAGTTTTAAATCCTACTACTCAGTGCTGGCAAGGGTGCTAGGGAGCGAGGCACACAGTGACATTAACTAGACTTTGTGTAAATGGACAGGACCTTTCTGGAAGCAGTGTTGCAGTATATGCCAACTATTTTTAAAAGTTCATATCCTTAATTTATTTCTAGAACTTTATCCTTAAAATAATAACTTAAAAATGCAAACCAAAATGTAGATATAAAAATAATAATTATAGTGTTGTTAATAGGGTACAATGTTAGACAAAAGGATAATGTCTGTCTATTAGTGTATGCTAATTTGGTGGGATATCAGGTTGGCATAAAAATATTTATACGTAATTCTTAATGAAATGAAAAATATTCATAATATATACTTTTTAAGTCACGTCAAGGTAATCTTTATTTTTTAGGTTACAAAAATTATACGGATGCAACACTTCCCTTTTCCCTTGCCCACCCTTCCAATACTACTGTAAACAGTTTGGGGTGGAGTCCTCCAAGGTTTTTTCTTTGCTCATGCAAACATATATTCACATACATTGAATTTTTTAATTAAAATGGGATTATATTACATATATAGCTTACTCTTTCCACTTAACAAAATATGCTTGACATCCTTCTAAGCATCTGTATGTGGAGCTTCTTCATTCTTTTTTTCATTTTGTTTAGAAATTATGAAAGCTAATCATTTTATTCTGGTGATTTTTTTAAATTAAATATTTTGTTTTGAGATAACTGCAGATTCACATGCAATCGTAAGAAATAATACAGAGAGATCTCACGTACCCTTGACCCAGGTCATCCCAACTGCAATAGCTTACAAAACTATCTACACTATCACGACCAGGATATTGGCATTGATACAATTAAGATACAGAACATTTCCAGCACCATAAAGATGTGGCCCTTTTCTAGCCACACCCTCCTCCTTCCCAAACCTTTCTCCTCCTTAACTCCTGGCAATCACTAATCTGTTCTCCATTTTTATAATTTGTGATTTCAAGGATGTTACATAAATGGAATTATACAGTATGTTTCCTTTTAGGATTGGCTTTTTTTCACCCAGCATAATTCTCTGGAGATTCATCCAGGTTGTTGTATAACTATACATGGTTCATACTTTTTTACTTCCCAAAAGTATTCCATGATATAGATATGACCATTCACCCATTAAAGGACATCTGAATTGTTTCTAGTTGTTCGTTATTACAAATAAAGCTACTATAAACGTTTGTGTACGGATTTTTGTGTGAACGTAAGTCTTCATTTTTCTGGGATAAATGCCTAGGAGTGCAATTGCTGGGTTGTTGCATGTTTAGTTTTTAAAGAAACTGCCAAACTGTTCTCCAGGGTGGCTGTACCATTTTACACTCCTTCCAACAATGTAAGAGTAAACCAGTTTCTCTGCATCCTCACCAGCATTTGGTGTTGTCACTGTTTTTTATTCTGGCCATTCTGATAGGTGAGTAGTGATATCTCATTATGGTTTTAATTTGCATTTCCCTAATGACTAATGATGTTGAACACATTTTCATGTACTTATTTGCCATCTTTATATTCTCTTTGGTGAAATATCTGTTTGTGTCTTTTGCCCATTTTCTGATTGAATTGTTTGTTTTTTGGTATTGAGTTTTGACAGTTGTTTACATATTCTAGATTCTAGTCCTTTGTTAGATATATAATATAGTTTGCATATATTTTCTCACACTCTATAAATTTTTTCCTCTTCTTCTTTTTTTTTTTTTAAAGATTTTATTTTTCCTTTTTCTCCCCAAAGGCCCCTGGTATATAGTTGTATATTTTTAGTTGTGGGTTCTTCTAGTTGTGGCATGTGGGACGCGGCCTCAGCATGGCCTGACAAGTGGTACCATGTCCGCGCCCAGGATCCGAACCAGTGAAGCCCTGGGCCGCTGAAGTGGAGCTCGTGAACTTAACCACTCGGCCACGGAGCCGGCCCGTCCTCTTCTTAATAGAGTCTTTTGCAGAGCAAAAGTTTTTAATTTTGATGAAGATCAGTTCATCCATTTTTCCTTTTATGGATCATGTTTTTGGTGTCAAGTGTAAAAACTCTTTGCCTACTGTAAATCCTGAAGATCTCCCATGTAATACAATTGTATATTTTACACTTACGTTCATAGTCCATTTTGAGTTAATTTTAAAGTAAGGTGTGAGAATTAGGTCAAGGGTTTGTTGTTGTTCATTTTGTTGTTTTTAACCTATGGATGTCCAATTACTCCAGCACCGTTTATTGAAAAGCCTATCTTTCCTTCATGGAATTGCTTTTGTACTTTTGTAAAAACAATCAGTTGGGCATATTTATGTGGGTCTGTTTCTGGGTTCCCTGTTTTGCTCCATTGGTCCATGTGTCTATCCCCCGCTAATACCACACAGTCTTGATTACTCTAGCTATGTAATAAGTCTTGAAAGGAGACAGACTGATTTCTCCTACTTTCTTTTTTCAAAATTGTTTTAGCTTTCTATATAAATTTTAGAATAACCTTGTCTATATCTACAAAAAAATCTTGTCGAAACTTTGATAGAAATTATGTTAAACCTGTATCAATTTGGGGAGAAATGACATCTTTACTATATTGAGATTTCCAATCCATGAACATGGCCTCTTCATTTATTTAGATCTCCTTTGACTTCTTTCATCAGCATTGTGTAGTTTTTAGCATACAAATCCTATGCATGTTTGTTAGATTTACTTAAGTATTTCTCTTTCTTCTTTTAGCAATTGTAAATGGCATTGTATTTTTTTTAAGATTTATTTTTTTCTTTTTCTCCCAAAGCCCCCCAGTACATAGTTATATATTCTTAGTTTGGGTCCTTCTAGCCATGGGATATGGGACGCCACCCCAGCATGGCCTGATGAGCAGTGCCATGTCCATGCCCAGGACCCAAACTGGTGAAACCCTGGGCTGCCGCAGCGGAGCACATGAACTTAACCTCTCAGCCACGGGGCTGGCCCCAGCATTGTATTTTTAATTTCTGTGTATGTATGTTCATTGCTAGTATGTAGAAATACCATAGATTTTTGTATGTTTATCTTATATTCTGCAACCTTACTGAACTCACTTATTAGTTCTAAGAGTTTTTTTTTTAAAATAGATTCCTTGAGATTTTCTACATAAATGATCATGACATCTGCAGATAGGAACAGTTTTATTTCTTCCTTTCCAATCAGTATTCCTTTTATTTCCTTTTTTTTTTTAATTTATTGCACTGGCTAGGAATTGCTGCACTATGTTGAATAAAAGTAGTAAGAGCACGGGGCTGGCCCTGTGGCCGAGTAATCAAGTTTGCCGCTCTGCTTTGGCAGCCTAGGGTTTCGCTGGTTTGGATCCAGGGTGCAGACATGGCACCGCTCATCAAGCCATGCTGAGGTGGTGACTCACATAGCATAACCAGAAGGACCTACATAGAATATACAACTATGTACTGGGGGGCTTTGGGGACAAGAAGCAAAAAAAAGATTGGCAACAGATGTTAGCTCAGGTGTTAATCTTTAAAACAAATTTTTTTCAATTAAATTAAATTTAATTTAAAAACAAAAGTAGTAAGAGCAGACATCTTTGCCCTGTTCCTAATCTTAGGGGGAAAGTATTCAGTTTTTCACCATTAAGTATAGTGTTACTTATAGTTTTTTTGAGATGTTTTTTAAATTTTCACTCAGTTCAATGTATTTTTTTAATTTCTCTTGAGACTTCTTCTTTGACCCATGGAATACTTAAAAGTTGTTGAGTTTCCAAGTATTTGGAGATTTTTACTGTTATAGTTATGTTATTAATTTCTGATTTGATTCCATGTAGTCAAAGAACATACTCTGTATGATTTCAATTATTTTAAATTTGCTCAGGTTTGTTTCATGGCTCAAGATTTAGACTGTCTTGGGGGCTGGCCCCATGGCCCAGTGGTTAAGTTTGTGCGCTCCGCTGCAGTGGCCCAGGGTTTCGCCAGTTCGAATCCTGGGCGTGGACATGGCACTGCTCATCAGGCCATGCTGAGGCGGCATCCCACATGCCACAACTAGAAGGACTCACTACTAAAAATACACGACTATGTACCAGGGGGCTTTGGGGAGAAAAAGGAAAAATAAAATCTTTAAAAAAAGAAAAAGATTTAGACTGTCTTTGTATATGTTCTGTGGACATTTGAAAAGGATGTGTATTCTCCTGTTGTTGGGTGCAGTATTCTATAAATATCAATTGCATCCTGTTAGTTGACGGTGTTGTTGGGCTCCTCTATATCCTTACTGATTTTCTATGTAGTTCTTCTGTCGATTGTTGGAAGAAGGGTGTTGAAACCTCCAACTATCAACATGGGATTATTTATTTCTCCTGTTAGTTTTGTCAGTTTTTCCTTCACATATTTTGTGGATTTGTTGTTTGGTGCATACACATTTAGGATTATTGTGTCTTCTTGAGAGATTGACATTTTCATCATTATGTAATGTCCTTCTCTGACTCTGGTAGTTTTCTTTGCTCCAACATTGGCTTTATCTGATCTTAATATATCCACTACTGCTTTTCTTTGATTAATCCTTGTCATTAATGTCTATCATCCTTTTCTTCATCATTTTCCTTTCAACCTGACTGTATCATTACATTTGAAGTGAGTTTCTTGTAGACAGCATATTATTGAGTTATGCTTTTTTTTTTTTTGAAGATTTTATTTTTTTCCTTTTTCTCCCCAAAGCCCCCCAGTACATAGTTGTATATTCTTCGTTGTGGGTCCTTTTAGTTGTGGTATGTGGGACGCTGCCTCAGCGTGGTTTGATGGGCAGTGTCATGTCCGTGCCCAGGATTCGAACCAACGAAACACTGGGCCACCTGCAGCGGAGCGCGCGAACTTAACCACTCGGCCACAGTGCCAGCCCCTGAGTTATACTTTTTAATCTACTCTATCAATCTCTGTGTTTTTGTGTTTTTTTTTGAGGAAGATTAGCCCTGAGCTAACATCTATGCCCATCTTTCTCTACTTTATATGTGGGACACCTGCCACAGCATGGCTTGACAAGCAGTGTGTAGGTCTACATCAGGGATCCCTGGGCTGCTGAAGTGGAACGTGCAAACTTAACTGCTGCACCACCAGGCCAGCCCCCCAATCTCTATTTTTTTATTGGTGTATTAGACCATTTATAATTAATGTAATTATTGATATGTTAGGGCTTAAGTTTGCCATTTTATTTTTGCTTTCTGCTTGTTCTGTTTTCTTTTTCCTATCTTTCTGTGGGTTACTTGAGCATCTTTTTGTAACACACTTTTAAAGAATAGTTTTAGATTTACAGAAAAATTGTGAAAATAGTACAGAGTTTCCATATACCTCATACTAAAGTTCCCCTATTATTAACATTAGTGTGGAACATTCATTACAGTTAATAAGCTAGTATTGATACATTATTATTAACTAAAGTCCATATTTTATTCATATTCCCTTAGTTTTTATCTAATGTCCTTTTTCCATCCCAGGATCCCATCTAGAATACTATATTACATTTAGTTGTCATGTCTCCTTAGGCTCCTCTTGGCTGTGACAATTTCTCAGACGTTCCTTGTTTTTGAAGACATTGACAGTTTTGAGGAGTGTTGGTCAGGTATTTTGTAAAATATCCCTCTATTGGGATTTGTCTCTTGTTTTTCTCTTGAATAGACTGGGTTTATGGGTTTGGGGGAGGAAGATCACAGAGGTAAAGTGCCATTTTCATTACATATCAAGGGTACATTCTATCAACATGACTTATGACTGTTGATATTGACCTTGACCACCTGACTGAAGTAGTGTTTTTCAGGTTTCTCCACTGTATTCTTTTTTTTCTTCTTCTTCTTTTTTCTCACCAAAGCCCCCCAATACACAGTTGCGTATTGTAGTTGTGAATGCCTCTGGTTGTGCTATGTGGGATGCCGCCTCAACATGGCCTGATGAGTGGCGCTGTGTCCATGCCCAGGATCCAAACTGGCAAAACTCTGGGCCACCGAAGCAGAGTGTGTGAAGTTAACCACTTGGCCATGGGGCCGGCCCCTGTAAAGTTATTCTTGCCCCTCTTTCCATACTGAACTCTTTGGAAGTTAATAACTATGCATAGCCCACACTTAAGGAGTAAAGAGTTCTGCTCCACCTCTTTGAGGGCAGATTATCTACATAAATTAATTGGAATTCTTCTATATGGAAGATTTGTCATTTTCTCCTCATTTATTTATTTATTCAATCAGTTATTTATATTAGTATGGACTCATAGATATTTACTTATACTTTGGGATGTAAACATTTTTTAATGTGTTGTAGAATCCATTTTAATTTATCTATGGTGGTTTTGAGTGTATCTCTTCGTATTTTTTTAGTGATTACTCTAGGTATTACATTATATGCATATATAACCTATCATAGTCTACTTGTATTATCATTTACCTTACCTCCCTTTACATCCCTTTACCCTCCCCGTTTCTCATATAATCATTTTAAATATTTTCCTCTACATACCTTTAGAATCACACAGATAATGTTATAATTTTGCTTTAACTGTCAAACATAATTTAGAAAACTTAAGAGAAAAAGGAAAGCCTAATGTATTTATCCATGTGTTTGCTTAGTTTGTTCTTTCTTCCTTCCTAATATTCTAAGATCCTTCTTTTATTATTTCCTTTCTGTTTAAAGAACTTCCTTGAGCCATTCTTTTAGGGCAACAAATTCTTAGTTTTCTTTCATCTGAGAATGTCTTGACTTCTTCTTCATTCCTGAAGGATATTTTCTCTGGGTATAGGATCTGGGTTTATAGTTCTTTTCTTTCACATCACTCCTTCAGGCCTGAGTGGTTTCTGATGAGAAATCTGCTGTCATTCACATTGTCACTCTATAGGTAAGGTGTCATTTTTCTCGGGTTGTTTTGAAGATTTTTTCTTTGTTTTTAGTTTTCGGAAGTTTAATTATGACGTGTCTTAATGTGGATTTCTTGAGGTTTATCCTACTTAAGATTTGCTCATCTTTTTGAATTTATGGATTAACATCTGTTGCCAAATTCGGGAAATTTTCTGCCCTTATTTTTTGAAGTATTTTTTGGCCCCATTTTCCTTTTCCTCTCTTTCTAGGACTCCATTGACACAAATATTAGATCTTATGTTACAGTCCCACAGGTCCCTATGGCTTTATTCCTTTTTTTCCAGTCTACTTTATCTCTGTTGTTAAAATTGTATAATTTTTATTGTTCTATCTTGCAGTCCACTGACTCTTTCCTCTGTCCCCTCCATTTTGCTGTTGGGCCTATCCATTCATCTTTGTTTTTTGGTTATCGCATTTTTCAGTTCTAAAATTTCCATTTGGTTCTTTTTTATTATGTCTTCTATTTCTTTGCTAAGACTTTCTACTTTTTCATTTGTTTCAAGCATGTTTGCAATTGCTTGTTGAAGGATTTATTATTATGGCTGCTTAAAAATCTGGGTCAGAGAATGCTACCATCTCTTTCATCTCAGTGTGGGCACCTATTGATTCTTTTTTTCATCCATGAGATCTTCTGGGTTCTTGGTATCGTGAGAGATTTTTGAGTGGGACTTGGATATTTGAGTATTATTGTTATGAGATTCTGGATCTTATTTATTTATTTTTTGAGGAAGATTAGCCCTGAGCTAATATCTGCCGTCAATCCTCCTCTTTTTGCTGAGGAAGACTGACCCTGAACTGACATCTGTGCCCATCTTCCTCTCCTTTATATGGAGGACGCCTGCCACAGCATGGCTTGACAAGTGGTGCGTAGGTCCACACCTGGGATCTGAACTGGCAAACCCTGGGCCGCCAAAGTGGAACGTGCGAATTTAATCGCTATGCCACTGGGCCAGCCCCTTTGGATCTTATTTACACCTTCTGTTTTAACTGGCTTTCTTTGACACAGCTCTGTCAAAGGAAGGCGGCAGTGCCACCTTATTACTACCAAGTGGAGGCAGAAATCTAAGTTCGCCTCTCATCCTGCATTGCCACTAGAGGGGGATGCTCCTCACTACTGCGGGGCAGGAGTGAACATTCCAGCTCCCCACGTGGTCTCCGTGGACCCTGCAGTGGAGGTGGTCTTGTTATTGTTGGATGATGGTGACAGCCCTGGCTCTCCACTCTGACACCACCCCAGCAGGGAGGGGTGCCTCATGACTGCCGGATGGGAATGGAAGTTCAGGCTCCTCTTATGGTCTCCACTGACATTGCAGGGTGTTGAGGAACCCTGCCACTGGCTGGTGCAGATTTACATCCCAGCTCTCTACTTTGCATTCCCTAATACCATCCCAGCAGGGGTATTGGGGCACCTCCTTACAGCCTCAGTGGACTATGGACTGAATTGTGTCCCCCCTAAATTCATATGTCGAAGCCCTCACACTCAGTGTGATGGTGTTTGGAGATGGGGCCTTTGGGAGGCACTTAGCTTTACATGAGGTCATGAGGATGGGGACCTCTTGATGGATTAGTGCCCTTATAAGAAGAGACACCAGAGAGCTTGCTTGCTTTCTCTCTCTCCATCATGTGAGGACACAGCAAGGAGGCAGCCATCTGCAGGCCAAGAAAAGAGGCCTCTCCAGACCCCGACCATGCTGGCACCCTGATCTTGGACTTCCAGCCTCCAGAACTGTCAGAAAATAAATTCCTGTTGTTTGAACCACCCCGCCTACGGCATTTTGTTATAGCAGCCCAAGCAGACTAACGCATCTGTCTACTCCATTTTCCTGAAAGCCCTCATCCTTTTCATTACATGCATAATTTCCCACAGTTGTACTGTATTTCAGCTCTTTCCTCACTGATGGATATTCCGATTGAACCCTATTCTTTCATATTATGAACAATGCTTATAACAACATCCTTGCATAGACGTCATGAAAAATTCACTTTTTTATTTCTGTCTAATAGATTTTCCAGAATAGCTATTACTAGGTAAAAGGATTTTAGAATTTTGTATTTATTAAACATTGCCAGACTACTTTTAAAAATTAGTCTAATAATTGTCTCATCATGATATAATGCTATGAAGGGGTAGGCTAAAAGGTATGATATTATCTATGTAAATAATAAATATTATATTTTCCACAGTAAACAAAGATTGGCAGGAAATAAGTCAAATGTTAATAGAGGATATCTCTGAGGGGTGGCAGTGTGCATGCATTTGACTTTCTTCCTTGTTCTTTTCTGGATTTGCCAAATATTCTGTTATGAGCAAGTATTACTTTCAAATGTGGAGAAAAAACAGTAACATTAATAATATTTGTATAAAAGAAGTAACATATTGGAAGGTGCAAATTAGTATAGTCAAATCTTATTATAGCAGATGCCATTTCAGCAAAATTTGTCTAACAAAAAGATATCTAAAGATCAAACAGACCTGGCCCACCAATTTCGCTTCTAGGAATTTATCTTACAAAGACATTTGCCCATGCGTCCAAAGAGACAAAGTTTGATTCACTGCAGAATTGTTTGTGATCGCAATAAACTGAAAACCACCTAAATCTCCAACAATATGGGATTAGTCAAATAAATTGTGCTATAATTATACAAAGGAGCTGCACAGTCCCTGGAGAGAAAGGAGGTAGAAATATACAGAGAGAGGTAGATACATAGATATATAAGTATAGATATATATAGATACACATATATGAATATAGAACAATCTTCAAAATATCTGTCTCATTTTTAAAAAAGGCAAGGTTAGAAGAAGGTGTATTGCTATGGTATGCTTCTATCTCAAGTTCTTGTTTGTTTTGATATGTGATGAATATATGTATATGATGAATTTACCATTTTATGTAAGAAAAGAGGGGACTGGGATTCCTCAAAAAATTAAGAATAGAACTGTCACCTAGGGAAGTCCCTAAAACATTTTCCATGTCTAATACTTTGTTTTTAAGTTGTACTTGCTTACAGGAACCAAGGCAGAACGTTGCCAGATGGCCGAACCACAGAACCGGTCCAAACCAGAAAGGTCCAAGATGGCGATGGGGTGCCATATACAAAAGGAAACGTGTGCACAAGGTACTGTATGCAAGAAGGGAAGACCTGCACATGCCCCAAATGCCACTGCCCTGAGCGATGGATGACATGGAGACCCCTCCCTTTCACATCTTGTAAGAATCCTGCTCACCTTCCCTTTGGGGAGAAGGTGTTTTAGAGCATGAGTTCTGCCTCCTCCATTCATTGATCGATGAATAAAGTTTCTACTCTGCTATTCCAAACCCAGTCTCATTCTACTGGTGCGAGTGGCTCCAGGCAAAAAGGTCCACTTGCAGGTCACGGGTCCTTAAGGCTCCATAAGAGAATTACCATATGATCTGGCTATTCCACTGCTGGGTGTTTATGTAAAGAACATGAAAACACGAACATGTAAACATATATGCACCCTTATATGTTCACTGCAGCATTATTTACAATAGCCAAGACTTGGAAAGAACCTAAGTGCCCATCGATGGACAAAAGGATAAAGAAGATGTGGTATATATACACAATGGAACACTACTCAGCCATCAAAAAAGATGAAATCTTGCCATTTGCAACAACATGGATGGACCTTGAGGGTATTATGCTAAGTGAAATAAGTCAGACAAAGTCAGATACTTTATGACCTCACTCATAAGTAGAAGATAAAAACAACAGCAACAACCAAACACATAGATACAGAGGTGAGATTGGTAGCTACCAGAAGGGAAGAGGGGAGGGAGGAGGGGGAAAGAGGTGACTGGGCACATGTGTACAGTGATGGACAGTAATTAGTCTTTGGGCGGTGACCATGATGTAGTCTACACAGAAATCGAAATATAATGATGTACACCTGATATTTACATAATGTTATAAACCAATGTTACCTCAACAAATAAATAAATAAAAAGAAAAGAGGAGACTGTATCCACATGTGCTTCTACATGCGTAGTTCATCTCTTGAAGGAAGCACAGAAACTGATTAACACAGTTGCCTCTGGGGAAGGGAACTGAGGAACTAGGGATCAGGAGTTGGGGGGAGAGTTATTGTCACTGTATAGCATCTGCACGGTTTTAAATTTTTACCAAGTACCTGTATGACTTTTTCAAATTATTTTTACTTTAAAATTAATAAAAATAAAGTCCCAGCTGAAACTCTTGCTTCTTTCAAGAAATTTAGCAGAATAAAATTCTAGGACAAGGAAACCACTTGCAGAGTTTGTGGGACCGGCTGTCCTGAGCTCTGCTCCAGGGTGTAGATTAGCTACTGGGTCCAGGGGGGATGCGTAGGGGCCTCGGGAAGCAGCTCTCTGAAGGAGGAGAGAACACGGGCAAAGGGCAGTTAGCCTGGTTAATGGGCTGACATCTGCTTGTTTTTATCAGAAAGAAATCAGGAATTGGGGGTTTTGTTAATTTTAGGGAATGGCTTTGGGTCAATAATGATCCAGCCCACTATCCCCCTTTTCTTCATGTGCAGACCTGAGGAGTGGACACAGCTGTCTGAATTGTGACCCTGGGAACCCAGCAAGAACCTCATGCCAGAGAGGGTGGAATTCTTTTCCACTGGATCCAGGTAGGAAACCGAGACATCCGTTTCCAACAGAGATGATTTCCTGTGCACTGTGGCGGGTTCAGGTTTGCCTGCCCTAGGATGATTTTCCATAGGAGAGCTTAGGCCTGAGAGTTCAAGGACCAAAGCTCTAGGACCAGCTCTGCATCCATCTGGGCACGAAAGCCTGGGGCAGGGACTTCCTCTCCTGGGCTGCAGCTTCCTCCCTAGTCAAAGCAGAGTCTTGGACTCCAGCCAGATATCCCAGACTTCAACCATTCACGTACCTTGTACACGATTTTGGCCAAATCTGCCTGTCCTATTCATGTAACATCTTTAAATGGATTCATTTTGTCAAATTAAATAAATTTATTTTAAAAGGAAACTTTATATCACTATAATAAACAGAAAGCCAGTATCACTTGTCTCAAACAGAAGGCAACTGTAAAAAAAAAAAACTAAAAAAACCCACTAAAAATAATGTTATTATATTTATTACTTAAAACTAACACGAGCTCACCAATTAATCTTAATAGCACAAAAAGAGTGATAGACATTACATGGCTCCTGATGGGATGAAATTGGTAGTACAAAACACCATCTGTTGGGGCCGGCCCCGTGGCCGAGTGGTTAAGTTTGCGCGCTCCGCTTCGGCGGCCCAGGGTTTCACCAGTTTGAATCCTGGGCGCAGACATGGCACTGCTCATCAAGCCATGCTGAGGTGGTGTCCCACATGCCACATCGGGAGGCACCCACAACTAAAAATATACAGTTATGTCCCGGAGAGCTTTGGGGAGAAAAGGGAAAAATAGAATCTTAAAAAAAAAAATTGTTGAATATTAGAGGCCATACACAAAAGAAAGAAGAATTATTTAAAGAAGAGCATGAGGGGGGCGGGCCAGGTGGCGCAGCGGTTAAGTGCTCACGTTCTGCTTCTCAGCGGCCCAGGGTTCATCAGTTTGGATCCCGAGTGCGGACATGGCACCACTTGGCACACCATGCTGTGGTAGGCGTCCCACATATAAAGTAGAGGAAGATGGGCACTGATGTTAGCTCAGGGCCAGGCTTTAGAGGAAGATGGGCACTGATGTTAGCTCAGGGCCAGGCTTCCTCAGCTAAAAAAAGAGGAGGACTGGCAGTAGTTAGCTCAGGGCTAATCTTCCTCAAAAAAAAAAAAGGTAAGAGCATGAGGGATACGTATGTATGGTGATAGATAAAAACTAGACTATTGATGGTGAACACAATGCAGTCTATAAAGAAACTGATAGATAATAATGTCCACCTGAAATTACACAATGTTATAAGCCAATATGACCTCAATAAAATAATTTTAAAAATAAAAATAAATAATAAAGAAGAGCATGAGGGCAAACCTCACATGGAAAAAAAAAAATCTCCTTTATTGCAAAATACGTTCCTAAGAAGCATTGAGATCTTAGTTTTTTTCACTTTAAAAACTAGAAAAAAATCATCCTGTTGCTTTCAACGGAAGTAAACGAAGTATCATCACGGATCTACAGCAGTAATATTTGTGAAATTATGGCTTTTATAGGACAATTACTTTTCTAATACTCATTAAAATAAGTCATGAATATTAAAATATTGAAATTATAATAGACCACCAAAAGCCATTCCCTGGGCCAGCAGCAGTTGGGGCAGGAAAACCGGGAGCAGGGCTGCCATACCTTTAACCCACCAGGTGCGCTGACCTCCCAGAATCTTGACCTCGGAAGGATACTTCCAGTTGAAGAACACATTCTTCTTCTGGGAACCTTGGCAGGGCAGCTCCACTGTCTCTCCTGCCTTCCCCAGCACCACTTCTCTTCCCTGAGTGACTGCTGGAAGCAGCGCTGGGTGGAAAAGAAGGGGGTCAGGCCTCAAGGCTGCCCCGCCTCCGCCCCATCCCCCACCTCTGTATTTCCCAGTCAGCCCCTCCTCCCAGCCCATCTGTGCCGGACCTCAAGCCTGAGCACTCACCTAGTTGTAGCAGCAGGAGCAGGTGCCCAAAAGAGGTTCCCCTGTCCATCGTGGCCTTGCTGAAGCAGGGGGGAACCTGAGCCTCCCCCACAGGAAGGGCAGGGCCTGAGAGAGATACTAGTCATTAGTCAGCAGGCGTCTTCTGGGCAAGGGGCACACGGGGATGGTACGCAGTCTCTCCCTTCAGGACCCACACAGCCAAGCCAGGGACCTGGACACCATACTTCTAAGCAGACACTCGCAGGCACATGCCACACAAGGCTGTGCCCAGGCCAGGGTGGGTTCTCTGCAAATTGGGATCAGAAAAAGCTTCATGGAGAAGGTGGCAAATTGATGGGGACTGACACCAGGGAGCCAGTCAGGTCATGAAAAGTCCTTGAATGCCATGCCGGGATGCCAGGACTTGACCCTGGGCACCAGGGAGCCGTAAAGAATTTTATGTAGATAGGGCCAGCCCGGTGGCACAGTGGTTAAGTGCGCGCGTTCGGCTTTGACGGCCCGGGGTTCGCCGGTTCGGATCCCTGGTGCGGACATGGCGCTGCTTGGCAAGCCATGCTGTGGTAGGCGTCCCATATATAACGTAGAGGAAGATGGGCATGGATGTTAGCTCAGGGCCAGTCTTCCTCAGCAAAAAGAGGAGGATTGGCAGCAGTTAGCTCAGGGCTAATCTTCCTCAAAAAAAAAAAAATTTATATAGAGAAGGACATGATTAATTTGCAAAATGGATCCCTTGAACTGCTTCATGGAAGATGAGTTGGAGGAGGCCAAGCTCAGGAAGCAGGATTGCAACAATCCTGGTGAGAGAAGGTGAGGCCTGAACTCAGAGAGTGGCTGTGGGAATGAGGAAAAAGAGACTGACTTGAGGGACAGTTCTGAGGTAAAATTCCCCAGCCTGGGGCCTGATAGAGTGTGAGGGGGAGGGAGAGAAAGGGCAGAGGGTCATTCGGTGCTCACCGTCGTCGGACCAACCCCAGAAGGCCTCCGAGTGAGACAGGCAGAAAGATGCTGTTTGGGAGTTCAGATGAAGGAGCAGGAGCGGTTTCCGTGAGCTGGGAAGGCTGCGGGGGAGGGGGTGGCAGGAAGGCTCAGAATGAACCTTGAGGAATGGGCAGCATTAGGTTAGAGCAGAGATTCTCAAAGTGCGGTCCCAGATCAGCAGCAGCTGCGTCACCTGGGAACTTGTTACAAAGGCAAGTTCTCATGCGGGCAGTCCCAGACCTGCTGAATCAGAAACTGGGGGTGGGTCTAGCCTCTGTGTTTTCACAAACCTCCAGGTGACTGCCACACACTCAGGCTTGAAAACTGTGAGTTTGCTGGAAAGGAAAGGGGAGGGGCGTCCCACCCAGGCAGGCAAAGGTGCAGGGGTATGGAGGAGATTTGGGAGGGAGGAGAGGGCTCCTGGGGGGAGGCAGGGAGAGACGATGTGGGAAAGGCTTTGGGGGCTGATTGTGAATCTTGACGGGCAGGCTGGGAGCTAGGGTTTGCTGTGCAGGTGACTGGGAGCCACAGCTGAGTTTTGAGCAGAGATGTGACTGGTCTGTGTAGAGCTTTACTCCCTCTCTCCCCACTCCTTGCCCCTGCCCACTACAGATTCTGTCCCTTGGCCCCTTATCCACAGCTCAAACCCTCACTGGGTTCCAGAAATACCGCTCCTGCCCTTGCCCCTTCAGGACCCTACCTGCTGGTGCTAGTGTCTCTGTGCCTCAACATGCTGGTGGGTTCCCTTGACCCTGTCCACACCTCTGTGAATAACCCCCTTTCTGCAGTCTCTTGAACCATCAGAGGCAGGCTCTGTTTCCTGTTGGGCACTGATCCATCACAGAGCTCTAGCACTCAGACGGGTGCTGGAGGCTTGGTCCTCCTAATGAGGTTTGGGGAAAGATTAAAAAAAACAATTCCTTCCAGTTACCCCATCTGCCTGAAAGAGGAATTACTCAGGGCCTAACGCTTGATATAATTTTTTTTTAACCAGGGAAATTAGAAAAGAAGAAGTCAGTAAGGAGGCTTCCAGGAAAGGAGGGAGGGCGCTAGTCACAGATGAAGTTGTTTACAAGCAGCATGGGGTATGGAGGCATGGAGGCATGGAGGGGAAGTCTGGGTGAGAGAGTGGGGTAGGGGCACTCTTACATTTGAGAGTGGTTCCCACTGTCCTCCCATCCTAGACTCACTGTGTCCTTGGCGAGCAGAGAGTGAAGGAGTCTCCCCATGGGATATCCCTTCCCTGGGGTTCAGACTCAGCTTAGATGCCCAAGGAAGGCTAGGGACATTCCTGACCTTTCCCCAAATGGTGGCCACTTTCTCTTCCCTGCTCTGTCATCCTGGGGTAGTGCAGAGGCCACCTCCCCGTCTCCAGCTGCCTGCACCGCCCCAACCCACCCCAGGGCTCCGCTCAGTGGAGGAGGCTATGGGTTTCCAGCTGCTACTTCCTTTGGTGCTTTGGGCTTCCGCTACCGCCCCAAAGAGGTGGCCTTTGATTCCCACATCCTCAGCCTCCCCACAGGCACTTTGCCCCAGTACAGTGGCATCCTGTATATCACAGCACTCTGAGAGAGGCTGGGAGGGCTTGCCGGTCCCCCAGGTCCTGATATGTCTGCCTGTCTCCGTCTGCTTGTTTCTCTGCTCACATGGGTGCATTTCTGTATCTGGGCCTCCCACACTGATGCCTCCATCTTCAACTCCCTGCATCTGTGTCTCTCCTCCTCTACACCTCATATGCCAGGAGGCAATTCTGGCTCTCCTGGTCTCTCTTGGAATGCCCCTTCCCTTTTCTCCTTCTTCATCTCTCCTCTCTCCAGCTGCCGCTAAGCTCTAGCCCCTTCTCGCCCGCCCATAAACAAGTATCCAGGCCTCTGGCAGGAGTGCAGCTTTTCACAAGCTTTGATCTGAAGGGCGCCTGCAGAGCACAGCCTGGAGCTGAGGGGTGGATGCAAGGGAGATGGCTGCAGGGTGGACAAAGAGAAAAGGACAGATTCCTGGAAACACACAGAGGCCCAGAGGAAGGAAGAAGGTAGGAGAGACCCAGAGCAGCTCATTAAAGCAACAGCTACACTTCACACAATGCACGTCACACACAAAGCCCAGGGTAGTACAGAAAAGTAGAGGCAGAGGGAAAGAGATGAAAAAATTCTGAGAGGCAAGACACACGCACAGACCAAAGAGACAAAGAGAGACCAAGAGAGCGATGAGACCAAAATGGCAAGACACACCACACACTCTCTCAGAGCCCTTGAGGTTCCCGCTGCCTTCACCCTGGCCCCGGAGATGGGATGAGGAGCGAGGCTGAGGAGAGGAAGAGGGCACAGCCCCACCACAGCTACAGTCTGTGGTCCCACAGGCACTTTCATCTTCCCCTCATAGCCCCCAGTCAGCCCCCTCAAGCCCAGCTGCGGGACGTGCCCCCCACCACACACGCCCTCTTTACTGCTCACTGGCTTCCTACGAACTTCCTAGAGACCATGACCCCTCTAAGGGACCCTTGTGGTTCAGTGGCTGCAACCTCCACCATCCTCCCCTTTGCCTCAGACGCCCACATGGGGGGAGCCATGCCTCCCCCTTCTCCTATCCCCCGAAAGCTTCAGAACATAGCTCAACCTTAGAGCCTTACAAACCCAGGCCCTGTCTGCCCTCCCTCTCCCAGCACCCACCCTCATCGAAGTTATTTCATTCAACGTTTATTGAGTGTCTAAAATGAGCCAGGCCCTTGGTCTACCGAACTCCCCTCAGGGCCACCTCACCATTTTGGCCAGGATCACGGCCTAAAGCCCTGTGAGGCTTCAGACTAGAACCAGTCGGTGGGGGCAGTTTTTATTTTGAGGTAGACCTTTTTTACATAAATTCCCCAAATGGAAAGAGGGAAATCATCTCCTGAGGTGTCTCTAACCCTGGTCCTCCGAGAGCTCCTTCACCTCAGGTTAACAGGGCGGCCATTTTGTATGAGCCTACAGAATCTAACACAGCACAAGAAATTATTTGTCAAAACATGAGAGGCAGTGATCAAGTTCTACTCTCAACCTTGCACCCCTAAAAATTTGACCCACAAGAGCCAGACATTCAGAACAAGCTATCCCACCCAGAGCGAAATCTTTGGATTAGTGAGAGTGGGGCCTTTCTATTTTGAGGAATCAGACTGTACCCCAGGAGGCCCCTCTCCGAGAATACATCTACAAGGAAAGGCAGAGGACACCCGGGGAACAGGGTTGCAAGGCCGTGGAGGGCTTAAGAGGGGAAAGGACTGAGGGTGTGGAGGTGGGAGGCTGGAGTTGTTCAGGGCCACCCATCTAGAGGGGTATCACTTCCTGTGTCCCCTCTCCCCCCCAACAAGCCCGGCAGATGGGGGGGTCTGCAAATCCTTCTCTAACTCCCCTAGGCGCCCTTTCCAGAGCAGCTGAGGCACCTAAAACCAATCGTCTTAGAACGAATTTTTCTAATGACGTATTTACCTAAAAATATGTATCTATCACTTTTACAGCATTCCGTATGAAAGAGCTCAGTTTCAACCCTTTTTGAGGATTTTAGCTTTCCCATTTCATTAATCATTTTAAAGCTAAGTAAAGTGGAAGTGCCTTTAAAGATATTGTTCAAAAATCCTAAAAATGCACAAAAGTAGATAAAAAGAGTAAAAACACATGTAAACAGAAAAGATAGTTAACGGAGAGGCCTCATCAATCGTATGGTTTATGAAATGCAACCTGTATGATTTCTGAGTGACTTATTGGAAATAGCGTCATTGGGAAAGTTGATCTGAGGAGAATTGCCTCTAGACTAGATTCTATTTCTCTTTCTCTTTTCCTTGCTTTTATTTCCTCTTTTCATGTCTTTTTCATAGGCCTCCTTCCTCTTTCATACCATGTATTCTCTTTTTTTCCCCACCCTTCCTTCCCCTTTTTTCCTCTTTTCTCCTCTTCCTATCTTCAGCTCCTCCACTGCCCCATGACCAGTCGCCTTCCACTGCCTTTCCCAGCCCAAAGTGGCCTTGAGTCCCCGTTCCTTTTCCGATCTCACCGTCCGAGTCAACACCCCTCTGAGGAGCACGCTGTGCTCTGGGCGCTGAGCTGTGCACAGTGGGAATGCCAAGAGGAGTTTGGCACAGTCCCTGGCTTCTTGAAGCTCACAGTTCCAGTGGGACATAGCTGCTCACGAAATGCAAGAGAAGGTGGCCAGAGCAGCGGGCAGAGAACTGGGAATCCAGCACATTCTAGTGCATCTGCTGCCACGTCTCCTCCCCTTCCCAGACCCTCGGAAAGGAATGAAACTGAGTCATCCATCTTACCTCTGGGCCTGTGTCTTTCTTCTCCTCTGCTTCTCACACAGGTGTGCCTATGTGAGGTCTGGGAGCTCTGCAACCAGGAGCCCACTGGGGAGAGCACTTGTCACTTCTGCAGAGACGTGGTTAAATGAAGAGACAGGAAGCCCGGTAGTCAGGTTCCTCCACACCCCAGGCCTGGGCCAGCCCCCAACGTCACCATCTGGGGCTGGGGTCCCCACCCCCTGCCTCTCTGGGAAGACATCAAAGTGAAAATGCCAAAGTCAAGGGAAAAAATCAAGCAGAATCAGGCCGGAGCCCAGAGTGTCACACATTTCTTGTTGGGTGGCAAGACAAAGCTTACGCCAATGATGTTGCAATCTGGCCTGGGCTTCAGGGAAAGAAAAAGTGGGAAGCAAGTGGGAGGCATATGAGAGCAGTTGCAGTCAGCTCTGATCAGCTCCTTGCTCCAGGGCCCTGAGAGCATTTGTTCAGTGGATAAGCACTAGAGGCATTATAGATGGCCCAGTGTGGCAGAAAGGGCCTGGGCCAAGTGCAGGATATCTGAGACACCCAGAGCGACCACGGACTAGACGCTTTTCCTCTGGGCCTTCGTCTCTGGCCAACCGGCAAATGTTTATCTCTAGCCTGGATCTCTCAGGAGCTCCAGATGTGTATACCCACCTGCCCACTGGACATCTCCACTTGGACGTTCACCAGACATAGCAAACTCAACACCTTTCAAACTAAACTTATCATCTGCATACTCTTACCCTCCAGACCTATCTCTCCTTCAAGTCTCCCACTCAGTGAGGGCTTTACCATCTACCAAGCTGCTCAAGCCAAATAAACTGGGTGTAATCTTTTGACTCTTTCTTCACCCAACCGCTCCCACATATTTATTTACTAATTCCCGTGGACCAGTTCCCCTACTAAATAGCTCTAAAGTCTATCCAAGTCACTCTGCCCCACTGCCACCATTCCAGTCCAAGGTGCCATCATCTCCTTTGCCTGGACTCCAGCTCCTGCCTCCTCACTGGTCTCCCGGCCTCTCCATTCTGCCTTCCTCCAGGCCACCCTCCGCACAGCAGACAGAGTGATCATTTAAATAAGCACATGTGATCATGCCATCCCTGTTATGAAAAAAGTGGCTAGTTCAGCTTGCAACTCTAACAATTAATGCAAATGTTTCTACTGGAGACAACCATTGTACTTCATTTGCAAGAGAAGTGCTTTATGCTACTTCTCATTTCATAACACAATGTACTCAAGGCTTGAGATTTAATAAAATTAATATTTACTGCTTCATCAAGGGCATTCTTAAGTGAAACTGGCATTAATTTTTGTTTCTTTTTTTACTGCAAGTGCAGTGAAGAATACAATGACTATAGCATGGTTTGGTGCCACTGCCTCAATTTGTGCTGAGGCAGCAGTCTAACCTAGATTGTTTTTGCATCATCATTGCAATGTCCACATAGTAACAGAGGCAAATAACGTCCTATTATTTTTATGAAAATAGCTTGACCTCGCAAATCCCTAAAAGGGGCTCAAGAACCACTGTGGGCCACACTTTGAGAACCACTAATCTAGAAAAATTTTATTCATTCTTCAAATCTTAGCTATCTCTCTGCACAAACCTTCAGTTGCCCCCAAAATCTGTTTTCTCTTTCTTTTTTAGTAACAGAACCCTCAATTTTTAGCTGAGCTCACGGCTGCTCAGATTTAAGTTATACTTCCCAGCCTCCATTGCAGCTAGATGTGGCTAAATGACTCAATTTTGTTTAATGGATATAAGTGAAAAGTGTTAGGTGCAACCTCTAAGGAGCATCCTTAAAGGGAGGGTGTGTGTCCTTCAAGTGAGGGTATGTGTCCTTCCTCAGGCCTGCATGGCCTTCCTGCAGTCTGGAATACAAGCACCCTCCCAATTGTTTACAAGCCTGCATTTCTAATTTACGTTACCTAGCAGGCTCCTATGGGCATTTAAGTTTACAACCCTGGCCTAGACCAGTTCCTTCTACTTGCATATTCAACAGTGTTAAGTGTCTACCAGGCCCAAGGCACTCTGCTGGGTGCCGGGGATGTGATGTTGAGTAAGTTAGACATGGTCACCACTCCAGCCTGTGACATAGACACTACATTGTCCATTACAATTGGACAAGTCCTACAGAAGGAAAAACACAGAGGACGGGGAGAGCTTATCACCAAGAACCCACTTCAACTGGGAGATCAAGAAAGGCTTCCAGGGGAAGTGTGTATCAGCTAGCACTGCGCTCCGCTACAATCGAAAGAAAACTCAACATAACAGAGGCTTCAATGAGACTGAAGTGGATTTCTCACCTGAAGGAAGCCTGGAGGCAGGTGGTTCAGAGGTGAGGGAGCACCACACCCTACCCCAGCAGCAGGATTTGGGCTGTTTGTATCTTGTTGCTCCACCATCCTCTGCACACGACCTCTCCTCATAGTCTGAGAAGGCTACTCAAGCTCCTCAGTGGAAACAAGGGTCACTTGTGCTAAGACCGCCCAGTACTCTGTGCTTCTCCCTTGCAAGCACTTGTCCCAGTGTAATGAAATGATTAATTGTTTAGTGTCTCTCTCATAGGCTAGAGCAGTGACCACGTCTGTCTTACTTAGCACCAGACCCCAACACCCAGCAGAGTGCCTTGGGCCTGGTAGATCCTTATTACTTGTCGAATACTATTTTTTAATATTAAGTTTTATTGATAGTAAGTTTGTTGTGCTAAAACATACACAACATAGTATTTACCACTGTAACCATTTCTAAGTGTACAGTTCTGTGGCATTAAATACATTCACGTTATTGTGCAACCATTGCCACCGTCCATCTCCAGAACTTTTTCATCTTCCCCAACTGATACTCTGTACCCGTTACACACTAACTCCCCATTCCTCCCTCTCCCCAACCCCTGGCTGTTGAATACTTTTTCAATGAATGAATGGAGAGGGACTAGAGCAAGTGTCTCAAACTTAAATGCCTACAGGAGCCCGCAGTGTAGTATAGATAAGAAAAGCAGGCTGGCTGTAAACAACAGGGAGGGGTGGAGACTGAGGTAAACTAGAGAGTAGCTGCCTCATCTAATGAGGGCAGCCACTAACCACACAGCTCTAGCCGAGCTGAGAGTAGAAATTGTACCAGAATGTGAACCCAGAGTTGCCAGCTCTGCCAAAATTTGGAGAGAAGGTGAAAACCCAGACATTTATGTAACGTCTCCTAATTTTAATGTTGGCAACTAATTTTTTGTTTCGTTCTAACACTGGGTAAATAAAATAAAACATTCCAAAGCATTCTAGCTTAGGGCCCACCAGTTTGCAACCAATGGACCAGATGGACTATATGATGCCATATAGCTCTTGGGTCTGTCACCCGTGACTGCCTGTGAAGAGGGGTTCTGAGGCTCCAAGAAGCTGGCTCTCCCTCTGGAGTTTCCAAACAGGAAAAGAAAAGAGGAAGAGAGAGCAAATTTATATTGAACATTTAGAACTGCTGTGTGCTTTATATGGCTGTGTATTTTATTTAATCTTCACAACAATATAAGGCATAGGTATTATGCTCCAGACCATATAGATGAGGAAACTGAGGCTCAAAGAGTTTAAGAAAATTGCTAAAGATCACAGACCTAGTGAGCGTAACTGGTGGAACTGGGATTTGAACTCACATATCTGGACCCCAATCCCTGGGTTTTCCCCCTCACCCCACTGCCTCTCCTCGGCATTAAGAAAGGCCAGGGCGATGATGAAGGAAAGCCTTCTCCCATGGCAGTGGAGGGCAGATGAGGCCAACAACCTCAGTGGGGCTTCCGAGGTCTACCATCACCCTGATCCCTCACACCTATAGGTGACTTTCCGTTTTCAAAGCGCTTTCACATACATTACCACAGGCCAAGTCTTTTTGGTACGTATTACTATCCTCATTTTACGGAAGAAGTAACTGAAGCTATCTGCCCCATCCTGTGACTGTCAGCATGCAGAACGCAGATTTCCAGAAGTCTCCTGGTTCCTGGTAGAGAGCTATTTTTGCTGCATATATTCTGTCTCCAGGCTGGAGGAAGGATAGGAGGCCAAGGGGGGAACAAAGAGATGGGAAACAGAGGGAAGCCAGCATCACGGGCTGCTGACAGAGTGTTGGAGACCAGGCTACTGGAGAAGGAGGAGGACTGCCTGTGGAGTAGGGAAGTTGGAGGCCCCAGGTGCAGTCCTGTGGTGGCCTCCTTACCAGAAACATCTGCAGCTCACTGACACCCTCTGCAAAGCAGGCTGGGGGCAGGGCTTGGAGCTGAGGGAGTGGGGGAGGGGTCACAGAAGCTATTCTTTGTAAAACAGTCTTGGAGGGTGGACCCATCTTCACCCCAGGTACATTCTCCCTAGCGCCAGGACCACTTTCTGCTGCTCTGAAGGTGGTTCCTGGGCCTCTCAGACCCCATGGGAGGGATGAGCCGGCAAATTTCAGAGCCCAGCCTGGGCTCAGCCAGCTGGCACCTGCACCCCCTTGGAGAAACTGTCAGCCACAGAGTGGAGCAGATAGAACCCATCCCCTCCGCAACCCCATTCCCTTCAAAGGTGAACTCCACCTTGGGTGGGCTCAAGCAGGACAACCTAAGCTCCTCGCTTACCTCCTTTGTGGAAGGGGTGGCAGCAGGGGCTCAGACCTGAACCCTAACACCTCTGCCTGGTTGGGGAGGTGGGGCCGGGAACTTTCTGGGCCTGCCCCGCCCTGTGGAGATGAGAAGACCAGGTCAGGGGTGGGGGGCACACTGACAAATGGGACTGCAGATCTGAAGGAACACTGTATGGCCTCTTGCCTGACACAGTTGACTTGGCAAAGCTCTGGACCACATTTGGCCTCCAGAACTTCTGGACAGTGGACAATGGAAGAAGCTGTGAGGTCCACGGCAGGGCTGGGGGTGTATGTGCTCAGAGATGCCTCTTTGCCTCTCTTGTCCTCTCTTTCAGGCACTGTTCCCCCCATGATAGCCAGGCTGCAAGATGGCCCCAGTGATTTTCTACCTCCTTCAGTTCACGCCCTTATGCTGTCCCCTCTCACATTGTACCAGCATTGGTCTGTGTGACCAACAGAATAGAGCAGAAGTGACGGTATGTCACTTTCCAGATTAGCTTATAAAGACATGGTAGCTTTCATCTTGGCCACTCTCTACCTCTGGGGGAAGCCAGTTGCTATGTCACAAGTGGTCCTATGAAGAGGCCCGTGTAGGGAGGGACTAAAGCCCTGGCCAGCAGCCAACTGAGGGAGCCTTCTTGGAACAGATCCTCCAGCCCAGCCAAGCCTTCAGATGACTACAGCCCTGGCCCAGATCTTGGCAGCAACTTCACAAGAGACCCTGCACCAGAATTACTCCAGCTAAGCTACTCCTGGATTCCTGTCCATGTGAGATAGTATGTTTATCGTTTTAAATTACCGAATTTGGGGGTGATGTGTTATGCGGCGATATATAACCGATACACCCTCTTTCTTTTTAACAAGGACCTAAGATGATCTCCTCTCCCCAGTCCCCACTAAGCTCCCTGCCTCTTTGATGCCCCTTCCCCTCCAGGACCCCAGCCTGGAACATTGGTTTGCAGATAAACTTTGGAGAGGTGGGATGAATTAACCTAGCTTCCTGGAAGGCCTTAAGAGGACACCAAAACGGCTGGAAGTTAACTTGCTGGGAGGGGAGTGGGGCTTTGCGGAGGACAGGGAGGGGGGAGGGAGCTGGAATGTGTCACCCCCTAGGAGAGATCCCACAGAGAGGTGGGTAAGAATTAATCAAAGGAACACTGTATGCACAAGCCCAGGCCCCCTCTTCCTTCCGCCCTTTGCTCTTCTCTTCCTTGGTGGGCGGAGGATCAAGGTGGCCCTTCACCCTGCCTCTGTCCCCTCCCTGTCCCCTTTGTGCAGGAGCACGGGGAAGTCCCTGCAGAGATGCCAGTGAATCCTCGATGACTCTCTCATAAGACTCTCATAAGCCCAAAGGGCATAGGGTGTTACCTAGTAGAGAGGAAAAACACCGCCCACAGAACTTTCCAGGAAACCCCTGCCCCATTAAAATATGGGGGCTTCCACTACAGCTGTGGAGGGAGAGCAGGGTCATGGGGCAGAGCTGAGGAGTCTCCTTGGCTGGGGCGGGAACAATGCTTCAGAGGTTTCTCAAAGGGCCTTCGGTATTTCACCCTACAGTGTGATCTGTTCACCTGGAGCCCCAGAGCCTCCTTTGGTGCCATTGTTCTCTATCAGTGACAAGGCAAGGGTCCCCACCATCCTAAGTCTCAGAACCTCAGATTGCCTTAAACGGCTCACTATTCAGACTTCAGAGGGTGCCCCTCTCCCCCTGAGGGTCTGCCCAGAACAGAGGTGTCCCTCTCTCCCTTCTCTGTCCCCAAGTCTCTGGCTGTTGTGTCAGGTCTTCAGCCTCATGGTTTGTCTCTGTGTCACTGATCACACAGCACAGCGGGACACCCGTAGGACTTTGCCACAACACATGTGCCCCATGTGCCTCCTGCTTCTGCTGGCTCACTCCCACTCTCTTTCACTATTTTTCTTCCTCTTGCCCAGGGTCAAAGTTCCCTGACAGAGCTGTCTGCAGCCAAAGTCCAGAGCCCTGCACATACCGCAGGCGGAGCTCCAGGTCCTGGAGTTGGGGGGTGGGGAGGCTGTGGGCTGAGGCTGTGTGAGCACTCTGCTGGACTGTCTGCCCGGCCCAGATGAACGTCCTCTCCGAGAGTGACAGACAGAGCGAGGGGGCAGGCAGGCTCGTGGGGCTTCTGCATCGTCACTATGACCAGAGCAGGCCTGCTTCTGCCTTCATCAGTAGATGATCAGACAAGTACATCACACGCCTGGAGCACTTCACGGTTCTCAAAGCCCTCTTATCATCTGATAGTCACCAAAATTCATGTTGGTGGGTTGTCATTGTCCCATTTAATAGGTGAGGAAACTGAAGCTCAGGGAGATTAGCTCTGGTCACATCAGCAGAGCTGGAATCAGAAGCCAGGCCTCTTGACTCCCAAAGCTGCAGCAGCAGTCAGCTGTCTTGCTGGCTGGTTTTCTCCCCATGTGGGTTTCACTGAATCCCCTTTGTCAGACTCGGGTCATAACCTTGCCAGGGCCAGGGCTATGTGTCCTGAGGCGTGTATTGTTCAGTCCCTCCCCTGGAAGGTTCATAGGGCCTGTGACGGTTGCTGGGTGCACATGCATATGTGGCATATGCGTATGCCGACCACAGAGAGTGCGCCTCACAAATGCAGGGACTGCATGCGGGATCTGCGCCCGCCTTGGCCTCTGCACTCAATCTCGGGCCTGCCCCCATCTGCCCAGTACCTCCGGTGGCGTGTGACAAACAGTGACCACCGGGTGGCAGTGTGTTCTCGTGCCTTAGACCAGACAAGGCCTCCTAGAGCTGAGGAATGTGGGGGTGGGGCGGAGGCAGGCAGGAACGTCAGCGGCTGCCCAGAAAGGTTGCAAGATCTGATCTCCCGGCAGACTAGACATGGCAGGGCTCCTCCGTGCGCGCGCGTGTGTGTGTGTGTGTGTGTGTGTGTGTGAGCTGCAGCCAGCGGGCCAAGGACAGTGCTGAAGTGGAGCCGAGTGTGGGACCAGGTGTGGTGGGCCAGAGAAACAAAAATATAAAGGAAACCAAGGCGGCCAGCATGATCTGAGCAGAAGGAAGGAGGAGAGGGCTCTTGAGGTAAGGGGTGAGTGCTTTTTGGAGCTTCAGAAAAACGACTACCCAGGAAAGACAGAGACCAAGGAAGAAAGAATCACAAAGGAGCGAGGAGCAGAAAAGAGGAAGATGAGAGAGATTAGCTGGGGAAAGTAGGTCGGAAGTCTGGGGTGGGAGAAGGGAGCCCCCAGAGGCTGGGGAGACAAGAGCCTTCACTGTCAAGAAGGAGGCCGACTCAGGCTTGCTGCTGACAGGGACTTTATTTGGACTGAGCTGCGGAGATTAGCCAGCTGCCTCAGCTTCAGCTCAGGGCTGCTCCAGCTCCAGCTCCGGGTCCGGCTCCAGCTCCAGCTCCGTCTCCGGCTGTGCCTCTGGCTCCAGCTCCTCAATCTTGCTCTGAGCCTGAGGTGGGTGAATCCCATGCTCTAAGGCAGAGAATCTTCTTGCTCGCCACTGTGGGAAGACATGGAGAGAGAGGTGGAGGGTGGGAAGAGGAGAAGCATGAAGGGAAAGGGAATATGGATACTGAATCCATCTTTTTTCCCAGCTCCCTGCCCTCCCCATCTGGTCCCAGGCCTTTTTTCAGCCCCTTCAAGTCTCCCTTGGGTCCTTCAGGCACAAGGGGTCCCTGGCGTACAGACGCTTATGAAGAGAGGGTTCTGAAAGCAAGCTCAGGGGTCCACGTTGGTCATCTTCCCTGAGGAAGGGGTGCCAGACAGCACCCCGAGAACTAGGGGAAGGAGAAGCCAATGGCTGGGGGGGTGGGGGAGGGGGCCGTCCCTGGCTTACCTGTCTTCTCCGAAGGTGAAAGCCAAGGGCTCCAGTTACCAAAGAGAGCAGAAAGAGGATACCAAGGATGAGAAAGAGAGGGAGAAGGCCTGTTTTCAGGGCACCTGGGGCTCCCCCAGAGCGTTGGGCTCCTACGGAGAAAGTACAGGGTCAGGGCTGGAAGGACATCTTGCCACACCTTCATATTTTGCAGATGCAGACAATCAGGCCCAGAGAGTTTAAGGGACTTGTCCAGATCATTGAACTAATTAGTAGCAGAAGTGGGTCAGGCCTAGACAAGAGCTGGAGGTCAGGTCCCTGGTTGGAAAGAAAAAAGTTGGGCCAGGGAGGGGAGGGGTCTGGAAGTGGGATCAATGACTGGTCTGGCATTGGGGGTGTGGTGTGGTGGCATCTCAGACCTGGGCCAGACAGCTCAGTGAAGTATACCGCTGTTCCAAGAAGCCTCTCTCCCTGGTACAGATGGCACTGCCAGGGCTGGGAGAGGAGTCTGGCCTCCTGCACCTCCAGCCAGGGTCCTGGGGAACCCCTCAAAGATGGCTCATTCACGGGGCTCCACATGAAGCGCTCTCGTCCGGATGCCGGAGTCACCTCACAGAGCAATTTTCTCAGGTTGCCAGGGAACCCCAAAGACTTGGGCGTCACTGAAAAAAATAGAGGGAAGAGCTCTTTTGGGGCCCCAGCCCCCTATCTTGAAACCACAGTTGAAGTCCCAAGGATCCATTGCCCTGCGCTCACCTGGGCTCTGAGCAGATGAGGTCCAGGAGGTGACCAGGGACATGGCCACGTTAGTCTTATCAAGACAAAGCTCTGGTCAGATCACTGCTGCTCAAAAACTTTCCAGGCTCCCTACTGCCTTCAGGGGACTGGTCAAACTCAGACTGGCGCGGGAGGATCGCACGCCAAGCACTCTTTCAGATTCTTTCACCTTACTTTCTACTCAGATGCTCAGAATGCCTAACAGCAGTCAGGTGCGTTGGTCTCCAATCTGTCTTGCACTTCTCCTGCTTGCACGACTTGGCTCACATCAGTGCCCCCTGCCTTGGGGTGGCCCCTGAATGAACTCTATCCCCCTTTCTGAATGTTTTGGAAACAGTAAACTAATCTAGAGACAGAGCATCTCAAAGCTGCACAGTGAGAGAGAGGGTGGGTAGGAGGACACAGATGGTGAATGGCCTTGAGCACAGTGAACAGGCACCTGAATATTTGGTGACACAGGCACTCGAGTTTAGACCCCGAGCCTGGCGTTTCCCAGCTGTGTGACTTTGGGAAAGTTCTCTGTAAAAAAGAGATGATAGTCTCTCTCCCATCGAGTTGTCAGGCAGAGAGCAGGGAAAACTGATGCAAAATAGTGGATGCTCAAGAAGACTTGGACAGAAGGAATCGGTGGGCTTGAGTGACTAGATGTGGGGGAAGGAGGAGGCCAGGTTTCAGGGTGAATGGGATACAAGTGGAGTTACTGACAGAAAGGCTAAGTCGGCAAGAGGACTGAGGCTGAGGCAAAGACGGTATTCAGAGTAAAGCTGAGGTGTGGGTACCATATCTAGGTAGAGATATCCAGGAAGCAGGTGGAATTCACCATTGGCTCTCAGGAGACAGACGTATAATTTGCGGGTGTATTCTTTATTCATTCAACCAATATGCATTATTCAGGACCTACTATATGGTGCTACTATTTAGAGCCACAGGTGAGCACTGCAGACACAGCCAAGGTGCCCTGGCTGATAGTTACCAATCAATCAACATGTCCTTTCTGAGGGTTTTTTTTCTGTGTTTGTTTTATATTGTCTTGAAAAGCCCTTGCTCAGTAAATATTTGCGGACCAAGGGACTGATTTCTTAATTCCTCCGAAATCCAGGCCACTTCCTGCAACTTTAATCCAAGCCCTGGCCCGAAAGTGGACAAGGATTCTAGAAATAGATTCCACCTCTTTTGAAATATTCAAATTTTTGCCACCTCTTCTTCTAACTTCTCAGACCTTCCCCCCAGTTCAGAGCAGGGGAGTCCCTTGGAGAAGAGTGGAACGTTCACCTAGTGACTCAGGGAGATTTTCAGTTTCGGTTCTCTATATGGGGGCGAGAAAAGAGGAGGCCACAAGGGGCAGCCTTTGCAACTTGTGCCCAGCGGCCTAGCATCAGGAGGCATATTTGCCCAGTTTTTGCCCAGACAGCCTTCCCGCCCTGTCCTAGCTCCCCTGGGATGGGAGCTACTCCTTTCCCACCTGGAGCTGACCTGTGATGACTGCCAAAGTGATCGTGGCACTGAGCTGCTGCCCCTGCAGATGGATGCAGCAGGTGTAGGTCCCAGCTTGGGCCAGGCTCACAGCCTCTAGTCGAAGGGTAAAGTTGCCATTGTCTCCAGCCACCAGGAGGTCAGGGCCTCCCCCAGGAAGGGCCCACCTGGCAGTGAGGGAAGACTGGGTCCCCACGCCAGGAGGCAGGTGGCAGGGCAGCTCCACCCTGGAGCCTGCTGCAGCATACACTGTCAGAGGGACTGAGGGCTCCAGACCTAGAGAGAAAAGGGAACCCAAAGTTAAAGCTGAGAGGGCGCAGTATAGAGTGGCTAGAGCGCTGGGTCTGCACAGAAGGAGGTGGTCATGCTCTGAAGAGGGTTAAGGAGCAGAATAAGGTGGATGAACTGAGGATGCTCAGAAACCCAAGATGTGGCTGGGCTGGCAGGAGGCCAAAGGCTAGCAAGTGAGGCTAAACGGCCAAGGGAAGAGATAGAAGGGGAGAAGGCAGCTAAAAAGCTGCAGTGGGATGGAAAAAGGGGTTAGACAGTGAGGCCCAGAGCAATCACAGGTGGCATTAGCTGCCAAAGACCTGGTTTGGGGACCCATATGTCAGGGGGTGGTGACAGGGGGCAGGAAGGGGTTGTGGTCAAGTGTGAAGGCAGACTGGAGGAGTTACCCAGAACAGTGAGGTTGTACATGATGGAGACCTTGAAGCCATCTCTGTAGGTGAGGATGCAGCCCCAGGGCCCAGAGTCCAAGGGGCTGACTTGGGGCAGGAAGAGGAGACTTCCGGTGAAGTAGTGATGGGGGGACTCCTGGACAGGGATTCTGCCCGGCCCGCGGAACCAGTGCACAGAAGCTGGGAGGTCAGGACGGCTGAAGGAGCAGTTCAAAATGACCCAATCCAATGTCCTAAGAGGCCCTGGAGGGCTGGCAGTCACTGAGCAAGAATAAAGAAGGTTTGATCAGCCCTACCAGAAACACTTACCCAACACAGCAGGCCAACTAAGCTGGAAGCTCCTGGAAAGGGGCACTAAGCTATAGATTTGTCGTCTTCTCCTGCCACGTCCCCCCACCCCCAGCCCAGTGCCTGGCACCTGGGGTGCTTAAAATTGATGCCCAGGGGTCTCCCGCCTGTTTCCCCTGCCTCCTGCCCCCAGTTTACTTGGCTTGGTCTACCCCCTTCCTTTCCTCCAGGCCTTGCCTGAGGATCCCCGCTAAGCCCACCCCCTGAGCTGAAATGAATCACTCTGGCCTTGCACTCCCCGCAACCCCCAGAGGTGCCCTCCCTCCTCCACCCTGGCGCTGTGAGCTGGGGAAGGGGAGCTCACGGGGTGATACCACCTCTCCCTGCACAGGGGCGTTCCTCCTCCCACACGTGCTTCTCTGGGGGCCCCTTCCCCTCCGCAATCAGGCTCTCTTCTAGGGGCTCTCTGGCAGGGCCTAGGGCGCGGCCTTAGCAGCACGGCCTCTGCCCCAGCCCTTCCTGCCTCCGGGGCGGCGGGGAGCGGGGCGCCCTCCTCCCAGCCACGCTCCCCTCGTCCCGCCCCCACCTACTGGAGGCCTGGCCCACGCGCAGACGGAGGCGGCAGGGGAGGACGCGGTCCCGGAGGCGCACGGCGGCGCGGTACTCGCCGGCGTCGGCGCGGCCGGCCGGGCGCAGCCACAGTGAGAAGTCCCCGCGCTGGAGGCCGCGCTCGGCCAGCTGCACGTGCGGCGGCAAGGGCAGCCGCCCGCTCAGCAGGCCGCCGGTGGCCAGCCTCAGCACTGTGTAGACGCGAGGCCCGGGTCCCCGCGGGGAGGGCGCCGGGGGTCGAAGGCCGAGGGCTGAGGGGCGGCTGGGGCCGGGACCCGGCGGGTCGCTGCGGGAGAGAGAGGATCGAGAAATTCGAGAGGGAAGGAGCCCCAGGCCAGATGCAGTCCGACCACCCAAGGATAAGAAAACCCACCCAAAAGGAAGGTCTCTTGACCGCTAACCGCCCCTCCTCCGTGTCCCCTCACCCGTGCCGGCCCCGTCCCCTTCCCCCTCCGAATGGGCCAGCACCATCCAGTCCTGGAGAGGCAGGCATGCTATGGGATGCAGGTGTGGGGGAGCTGTCTGCGGAGGAAGGGCAGGCAGGCGGGGTGCAGAGCGGCAGAGGAGGCTGAGCCCCTGGCTTTAGAGGGACTGACAGCTCAGGGAGAACGCACAGGGCTGGCTTGAGCCTCGGGTTGTGAGTCTGGATGCCATTACTGCCGGATTTGGGGGTTCTTTTGCCCAAGTTTGGGGTGCATACCTGTCTGGTAGGTGCTGCCAAGTGACCCCTCCTGCTCGCAGAAGACTGAGATCCTGGAGGGGGATTGTGGGGCTGCAGGGGAGCTGGGCAGGAGCCCCCTCCTGGGCCCACACCACTGTGACCTCTGCCCCAGGCTCTGGAGCCTCCACTGGGGAGCAAAAGAGAGGCCAAAGGGAGGGGCTGTGAGTCAAGAGACTTAGGAGTAGAGGAGTCTCAGTGTCCTGAGGGAGAAACGGGGCTGGGGAAGACCCTGGGTTTCTGCCCCTTTCCTACCAAGGGGGAGACTGAAGAGAGGCTTTCGGGGGGCTGAAGGACTGCCCCAAGCAAGGCATTAGAAGAATCCACCCAAGCTAGGGACCTTGGCATCTGGGCGGTCATGCAGGGATCCCTGCTGACCCCCTCCTGTGGGTCTGGAGGTAAACCCTCAACCGTCCCAGAGGGTCATCCCCGCCTTACCTGGAGCCACCCACAGCAGTTGCAGAAGCAGCGAGACCAGGAACTGAGCCTGCCGCATCTCCCCTTAGGCCTGGGCCACACTGAGCCCTCCAAAGGGAAGAGGTCAGAAGGGGAGGGGGCGGTGGACGAAAAGAGAGGTTCTGCGAAGAGGGAGGTGGAGGAAGGGAATGAAGAGGAAGAGGGACAGGGATGGAGGCCTGGAGAGAGAGGGCAGGGCCCAATGACCAGAGGCTGGAATCCAGAGAACGGCTGGCCCGATGAGGAAGTCTGGGTCGGGGTGGGGGGGGTCCCAGGGACTAGGGCAGGGCAGGGCAGTGACAGAGCGGAGCAGAGGCAAGGTGGCTGTCTTGAGCTGGGAGGCTGTTGTGCTGCTCCCAGGGCCCTGCCCCTGTCCTTCTGCCTTCCCTCCACCTTCCCCACTTCCCCTCCCCATCGCCCCCCCACAAACCCCAGGGCTCACAGTTTCGCTTCGCAGTGGAAAGTCTGAGGGGGCTGATTCCCAGCAGCGTTACCCTCCACCCCTGTGGTGGCGCTCCCCTTGTTTATTTCCTCAGTCCTGGGTGTCCCCGCCACCCCCTCCACTCCCTCCCCCACCCCCCTGACTGTTCCTTCTCAGGGACCTTCTGCCCTTCTCTCCAAACCATTTCTGCCTGGAACTACCTGCTGGCCCACCTCTACACGGCCTCCCCAGTCCTCCATGCACACTTCCTTCTTGGCAGGCCCTTTCCTTGGTACTCAGCCCCTCCCTCATTCCCTCAGCCTCCCAGAACTTCATTAGCCCTGTACACCTGCCTCCCCACCCATGCAGCCAGTGCCTCCGGGGAATGGGATGGACAGGAAGCTTTCCTGTATCCTAAGAGATGGTAGGTCTGGGGAAGGGCACCCCAAGCCCAGGGAAAAGAAGAGCTACATTGTACCGAGCCTTCATTATGTGCTAGACACTGTATTGGACACTTCACATACTCATGAAATTATCCATTGCGCAGATGAGAAAACTGAGGCAGGCTCAGAGATTAATTTGCCAAGGTCAAACAGGGAGTGTGAAGACAAAAGCTCAGAGTGCGTGTGTGTGGTCCTGACCCTGGGTGAGTTATGAGTGTCTTCTGATCTTTTGGGAAGAATGGTTGTGCCAATGAGTCACACACACCCCCCGCCTCCAGGTCGGGCCCCCCGTGTATTCAGCAGCTTCTCCCAAACCAGAGGTTCTGAACTAAGAGAAGGCAAAGGTGATATGGACAAATACACAAATCCTGCAACAGAGCTCAAACCCTAGAAAAACTGAGGCAGAACTAGGGATGGAAGCCTGAGACAGAAGGAAACTCCTGCTCCCCACCAGACCCTGCCCAGCCAGGAGAGGTGGACGGTGGGTGCCAAGAAATCGCAGCATGCCTGGGAACCACAAGAGGCCCTGGACTTCTCCCCTGCTTGACCAGGGGCTCCCTTCCTCAGAGCCAGGCAGAGGGCACCTTTAATGCCAGGCAACTCTCACTCCGGGTCCTAGGGGTTGAGACCCAGGCCTCCCAGCCCTCTCCCACTTCAGGGGTGGGACTTCCTGTTTCTGAGGCTGTTTCTTTGCCTGGTTCAGCACAACAGCGCTGGTAGCTTTCCACTGGACTCAGCAGTGTCTAGACCTGGTGTGGGCTAGCAGGGCAGTGCGTGTGTTGCTGGGCAGGAGCATCCCCAAGAATCCAAAAACAGGACAGAAGTCAGCTCTCAAAGAAGCTGTGCTCCGTGTCTACCCCTGGGGCGCTGATCCTGTCTTCTTGATGGGTGGGTGGTAGGAGGGTGCCACTATTTTACAGAAGGGAAAGGTCCTCACAGAATGTGCCATCAGCCACCCTCCTCCCTCTGCCCCGGGAAAGCAGGAGACAGGTTAAAAACAGAAGCGCGACCGTTTCTTTATTAAATTATACAAAAAGGGGAGGGGAGGGGGGCAGCTGTGGGGCTCGGCCCCAACCCTGGCCCCACCCCGGCCTGGCGCTGTCTGAGAGAAGGGGATCTGAGGGAGACCCAGGGATCAGGCGGGGTTGGGATGGGCAGGACATGAGGCTGGGATGCAGAGGTGAGGAAGGAAAGGCTACCGCAGGAGGGGTGGGATTGGCTGGAGGAGGGAGGAAGAGAGCAAGGAAGGGGAAAGGAGCCATTGGGGACCAGCTGGGAAGCTCAGATGGAGCAGGTCAGGAGGTGGAACAATGGCAGAGTGAGGATGGAGGGAGGGGCAGTGTCTGGAGAGGCGGACATGAGAAGGCTGGGGAGAAAGAGGGTGGCAGCTCTGGTGCGGGGCCCAGAGCAAGGAGCCAGGTGAAGAGTGGCTGCACTGTCTGTTCCCACCCCACCTCCAGGCCCTGAGGGGCCTCCCACCCCCAGCCCACTGGCAGGGGGCTCATGCCGATGCCCCATTTTCTGTCTTCTGCCGCTTGGGATCCGCTTCATCCTGTGGGAGGAAAAGAGTTGGGTAGCTGTAAAATGGGAGAGGGAGCTCCCCCTGTCCCGGCCCTGCTCCAGCCCCCGCCCTGCACCACAGGGATCTGCGTCCAAATCCAAAGGGCTCCCAGCCCCTGCTGCATCCCTGACAGCCCCTCAGGGGCCACAACCCAGCCCAAACCTCCTCTTCAGCAGCTCTCTTCAGCGCGGGCCCTTCGTCGTCATCTTCTTCTTCTTCCTCATCTGAGGAGCCAGAAATGGGTCATTGGGGAAGGGCAGGAAGCTCCGGCAGAGACCCACTGTGGTCCTGCTCAGCCCTGCTTCAGGTCTTCAAACCCACCCTGACTCTGTTTCTTTGAGCCCAGCCTCCCCTGCCCCTCCCCACCTTCTTCTTCCCCTTCATCCTCCTCCTCTCCGTCCTCAGCAGTTTCTTCTTCTTCCTCCTCAGCTCCATTCTCCTCCTCCTGTGGGGACCAAAGAGGGACAGTGTCAGGCTAGCTGTGTGCCTCCACCCACTGACGGCAAGGGGCACTGCCAGGGCCTGAAGGGTGGGGGAAGGAAGATGGGAGGGGTCAAAGGAAAGGAAGGATGCAGCCCCCCAAGAAGGAAACTGAAAGGGGCATGGTGGGCAGGTGTGGTCACCCCCCACAGGCCTCCGCACCTCCACCACTTCTTTCTTTCGCTCTTTCCGGCTTGCCTTCTCCTCCACCTTCTCTTTCTTCTCCTTCAAGTCCTGCAAGAGAGAAAGAGGTCACCTTCCTCTCACCACAAATGATCTGCAGTCTGTAAGTCCTTCTAGCCCCAGTTTTCCCTCTGCAGTGAGCTTAGAGGAGTGTGAAATGGAGATGGTGGCCACAGCACCTTAGAGACAGAACAGAGATCCAGGGTCCTTCGGGCCACCAGGGGCTGAGACCAGACACCTTCTTCCCCAGGACTCAAGAGAGAAGGGATGAAGAGGGGGGAACAGGCGGCCAAGGGAACTGCTCACCACCCCCCTCGGGTTCTTCCAAACCTCACCGGCTGAAGAGTTCAGCTCAGCAAAGCAAATCCCCTCCATCTGCTCGCAGCCCTGATGCCCCACCCCCTCCCAGCCTGGCCTGCCCTGCCTACCCTGCCTTTTGTCTACCTCTGGGGCCTTTTCCTGAGTACTCTCTCCTGGGCGTCCCTCCCAGCTTCCCCCTCAGTTTCGAAAGGCTTTGTGTCTCTGTCTGTGTCCCCCAAATCCTCAGGCTCCTTCTTGGCCAAACACTACAGGAACAGGGAGAGCACTCTAGCACGCTTCCCGGCACCCCCCTCTCACTTTTCCCACGGCCACCCCAAAACAGTTCCAGTAGTTTCCTCCTCCCCATGGCCCGTGGTGTGTGCACTGGTGTGGTAGAGGGTGGGAGTACCTGTCTCCAGGGGGAACGCAGGTGAGGCAGGATAAAAAAAAAGTGGGAAGGAAAGAGTACTGGACACAGTAGATGGAGAGAGACAAACAAGATCTACAGCTGGGGTGGCGTGGGAATGTAGCTGGGGAAGCGACCTCCCTCCACACCACCCCCTCCCCTTCACCACAAGGTCCCAACTGGCACCTCCGTGATGTCCTATTCTGATGTGGCAGAGGGAGATGCTCATGAGAGAGTCTCCTCTCTCTGGACACCACAGCAGCCCTTCCAGCTTAGATTCCAGTCCTCTCCCCACCCCACCCCTTGGCAGGCACTGAGCGACACTGTGGGTGTCTGTGTGATCTGATCTGGTGTTGGTGTGCAACTCTGTGTATCGGATTCCATGAGGATGGAAGTTTTCTGAGCGAGGAGAGCACCCTGGGAGGGTGTGTCCTTTCTGGAAGAAGATTGGGGGTAGGAGAGGGAGTTGGTGCAGAATGGTGGGCCTGGAGGAACACTCAGTTCCCTCTTCCCTTTAAGGGGAGCACACATCCTTTGCCCCTCTCACTCCAGCTAGGCTGCTTCATGCCATTTCTCTGTCCTCATTTCATTGCCACATGGTCGCATGCCATTTCCACTACCTGGTGGCTTTCCCCTACATCCTGGGCCTGGAGAGCCAGGGGCTAGTCAGTCATTCTCTGGGGGCCCCAGGACCAGCTCTCTGTGGCCCTGGCCTGAGTTTCCCATCTGGGCTGATGGAGGGAGGGAGGGAGAGAGTACAAGGGAGGGAGTGAGCCTACCAGAGACCAAAGTCCAAGGGGCCGGACCCTCTCCTCCCCTGTCCTGTCCTCGTGGTCACTGTCCTTCCATGATCCCTTTTCCAGGAGGGTATGTGACCTAGGTCTTGTGCTAAGCAGCTCTCTGGCCTCATTTACTCAACACAGGCACACGCACTGACACAGGCTGACACCGATTCACACACACAGCTACAGAGGAGCACCCACGCGATCCGGAGACACATGGCCCGGTGTTTGGGCATTCTGGCACACACTCTTGAGACAGCACAAGAGCACAGTGCAGCCACTGGGCACTCACAAAGCGGCCACATGGCTCCACATCATCTACATGTCCACATGCACACATGTAACTGACACTGGCAGGCCCACACACGCTGCATTTCAGACATACAAAGACACCTACTCAGTGAAGTCACATGCCACCGCACAGCCCACCGGAGGGCCACACGGTACCCCTGTTAGATCTGACACATAGCCCCTTCTCTCTCATCGCCTTTCCTCCCAGTGGTCCCCCCTCTCACTTCACAGACCTCAGAGAGACCCCTGTGCCTACTCCTCAGCAAGCCCCCTCAAGGTCGGGCTCCCAGCCCCCAAACCCTGGCCGAATTAATTTCCCAAAGCGACACTCAGCAGGTTCCCTAGGGAAATTAGAGAAAGGCTGGAAGAGAGGCAAGGGCAAAGGGAGGGGGCCAGAGAAGGGAGCTGAAGAGAGCCAGGAGGGCTCGAGGCAATGCCATGCAATGCTGCGCCCCAGCTGTTTCTGAAGGCTATTCCCGCCCCCCTCTGATTTTTAGGAACTCAAGATTCTTTAAGTGTGGAGGAGAGGCTGGAGAGGAGCTAGGGAGAGAAAGGGAAGCTGAAGGCGAGCGGAGCAAGAAATATCCGGCTACAGATGGAAGGCAAGGAGGGAAGGAGAAAATAGAGGCAGTAGCTGTCTGCGCTCGGGCCTCGAGGGGAGGGGCCGAGCGAGAAGCCTCCCGGGAGAGTGCTGTTTACACTTGAGGCTCGCGCCGCTTAGCAGAGGAAAGGTGAGGGCCCAGCGGAGGGGGAGCCGGAGAACCCGGGCGCAGGGAGACGGAGCGGCGCAGGGGGCACGGTAAGGGAGGCGCGGCCAGCTGGACGGAGAGCGGGCCGGGTCGAGGCGCGCGAGCCGGGCCGGCGAGGGGTGGGGACGGCGGCGGGCCGGGGCGGCGCGCGGCGCTCGCGAAGCTAGAGGGCGCTGGCGCGGCCGCGCGGAGCGGGGCAGCAGCGCCAGGCTGGGGAGCGGGGGGGCGGAGAGGGGCCGCGGGGACCCGGCGCCGGGGCAGCGTGGGGCCGTCGGGGGCGGCCGGAGGCACCGGGACCGCGCGGAGCCCGGGGGTCGCGCGGGGGTCGCGCGGGGTCCGGGCCGCCGCCGGCCCGCCCGTACCTTGGCGCTCAACTCGGCCGCTGCCTCCACGCTCTTCTCCGACATGGTGCCGGGGCCGGGGCTGGCGGAGAGCCGGGGTCCCGCGGCCGGGACGGAGGGGCCCTGGACGGCGGAGGGTGGCCGCGGCCGGAACCTGGCGCGGTGGCGGCGGCGGCGGCGGCAGCGGCAGCGGCGGCCGCTCAGCAAGCTGGGTCTCTGGAAGAGGCGGCAGAGGCGCGCGGGGTGGGGCGGGGGTGGGTCTGGAGCGGAGACCCGCAGGGCTGCGGCCGTCCGGAGGGCGGGCGGAAGGGCGGTGCGGGCGGTGGCCGGCACGCTCCGGCCGCGGTCACTCGGTCCTCGGCTCGCCGCCCCCGCACCAGCAGAGCTGCCGCCGACCAGCCGCTGCCGCCCCCGGGAAGGGAACCCGCTTATAAAGGCGGCGCTGCCCGACGGGAGGGGCTTCCCAGGGGTGGGGCAGGCGGGAGCGGGGAGGAGAGGAGAGGGGAGGGGGATGAAAGCGGAGGTTGGAGAGGTGGGGAGAGGAGGATGAAAGCGAGGGGAGGGAGAGCGCGAGAGGCGGGAGGGAGGACAAGACCAGCAGGGGGAAATGGAGAGACTGACGGTCGCGGAGAAAGGAGTGGGGCGAGGAGGTGGGAAGGGGTGGGGTTCCTGCGGGGAGGGACCTCTCCGAATCCCGACCTACTGCCTGCGAATGTGGTGGAGTCTCTCTTTTGGGGGCGGACTGGAGGGATGGCCAGAATCCTTCTGAACCACCCCTCCCCCCCTCCCCCCGCAAGCCCTGAGATTTCCCCAAAGGATGGAGTCGGGGGAACAGTTGGAAAGGCCGGGCAGGTATTTGAGAAACCAAAAGCTTAAAGAAGAGGAAGAGGGTGGAGAGCTACTTCCACATCACGCTGGATTTCCCCTCTCATCCTGCATCTACATTCTCTGGGTGGCCCTGAGAGGGGACGGAAGAACAGAAAGGGCAGCCCATCCTCTGTCCTGCCTGAGGCGACATATGTGACCCCTGCCGGGTTCCTCCCTTCCTGGCTCTTTCTTGTGATCTGAGGGGAGTCACAGGTTCTCTAGTCTCCTTTCCTCTCTTCCATCTTAGACCTTTCTTATTCGCCCATCTCTCCTCACTTTTATTTGCCTGATCCTTCTATTTCTCTTCATCCCTCCTCATTCCTCTGTACCCAGACCCCTGCCTCACAACCATCCATACCTCACATCTCTTACTCTTCTGTCACCTCTTCTCCACTTTTCATTTGCCCTCTTCTATCTTTCCAACCCTGATCTCTCTCCCTCTCTCTCCCAGACAACCCTGTTCTTGTCTCATCTGAGTCTGTCACCTGGCCCCATATCCTTAGCTGATTTCCCTCAACTTCTCTTCAGGTCCTTATTTTTCACATTTTCCCTGTTTGCTTTTCTCTTTCCTCTGCTGCCATCTTCCCGAGCCTTTCTGGATTATACTGCCTACTTTGCAAGGGGCCCAGGTCTGGAGTTCCAGCCCCACCCTATTCCACACATCCTCAGTTGCTGGCCCTCAGTCTCAGTATCTTTGGGTCATTTTGAGAAGTTTGGGATTTCAGGAGGGCGCAGGAGCTGGGGTGTGTATTAAAGGTCAGAAGGTGGATGGGGTGGAATGCTTAGGGCTTGGAAAAAGGGTATCTTTGGTGTGTGTGCCCTCCCATATTTGTCGATCATTATCATTATTCCTCTTTTTATAATTTTCACTATCTTAATAAAAAAGACCCTGATCAATCATCGTCATTTAGTATTTGAGTGCTTAAATATACCATCTTTTGGTCCCTTGGTATAGAAACCTCCCGATTTCTCTTTCTAATTCTTCTATCAGTTTCTCAGTCTCCCTCCCCTCAAAAATCTTGGAGCCCCACCCAGGTTTTTCCTTGCCGGACTCTGCATCTTTTCATCTCTCTCTCAATCTGTTTCTCTGACTCACTCGCTGATGTCTGGAGCGAGCTCTGACCCTCTCCATCTCTGTACTCTCTTGCTTCATTTCTCTCCCTCTCTCGCCTCCTTTTACCTTCCCCGCCGACCCCCCCCCCCCCCCCCCCCCGCGCGTCTCCCTGTCTCGCTCCCTCCCTGTCAGTCTCTTTCCTTTCCCTCCCACCCTCCTTTCCTCTTCCCTCTTCTCCACCTACCAGCCCCGCCTGCTGTCTCGGACACCCTGCTGGGCTCTTACCCTGTTACCCTGGTAACCGCCCCCCACTCCGGTCACCTCCACTCCCCTCCCCCACTTCAATCACCGCCACCAACAACCTCCATCCACCTTCCTCCTATTTTTCCTGAGAGCCAATAGAAACCCTGTTGCCAGGTGGAATGCTCATTTGAATCAGCCAATCCAGGAGCCTAACTGCTTGCCCTGCCTTATATGGGGATTTGAGGAGGGCCACTCCCCCCACTCCAGCCCCACAGGAGACCAGCCCCTCCACCGTCTTTTCTCCCCGCCCTGGAGAGAGCCTAGGACCTTCCCTCTCACCCTTCTATAAGGGCCTGACCTCCCATTTCTCTAACTGGGATCACTAGGATTAGTGTGTGGTGTGGGCCGGACTGTAGGCTGGGCCTCAGGGCTGGGGGTGGGAATGAGGTGTGATTAGGGAAGGGGAGGCGGAGGGAGCTGGGAATTTTGCCCAGGGAGGGGTGTCTGGGAGCCGAGGCAGCTGCAGTGGAAAATTCCAGGGAGATGGAGAGGCAGGGAATGGGAATCCTGCCCCAAGGCCCAAGGGAACGCCTTGAGAATCTAAGAGTTTGGACACTGGGGACCTCAGGGACCAGAGGAAAAGATCTAGGAAGCAGGAGGCCTGGATCTAATTCCCTTTCTGCATGGGGGAAGCATCCCTTAGGCTTCTATGTCTGGTTGGACAACAGACAAGTCTCCTGAAGTCTTGCCTTCATGAGAAAGAAGCTAGAAGTAGACTTGGGATGAATTTGGAGTGAGTGGGATGCTGAAAGCCAGCCCCATCCTCAGGGTTAGTCTCTGGGCCTCTGGGGCCAACAGTGTTAACTGATGCCAGCCTGTGTCTGCTCCTTCCCAGAGAATTGATTCTGAGGCCTTGTGGAGGCTTGCCTATTCCAAGAGTTCTGTTACTCCACAGTCCAACTGAGAATTTCTCCACTAGTTGAATGGGGAACCTGTGCTTCTTACACATCTTCTGGAGGTGGGAAAGAGGAGGCCGGGTGAGAACAAGGGAGGTAGGAGCCCCCTAGAAACTATGACTTCTGGCCTGACATTCTAGAAATTTTACCTCATTGCTGTGTGCAAGGTGTTCAATTCTAATTGTTTCCATTTCATTCTTTTTTTTTTTTTAAAGATTTTATTTTTCCTTTTTCTCCCCAAAGGCCCCTGGTACATAGTTGTGTATTTTTAGTTGTGAGTCCTTCTAGTTGTGGCATGTTGGACGCCGCCTCAGCATGGCTTGATGAGCGGTGCCATGTCCTTGCCCAGGATTCGAACCTGTGAAACCCCGGGCTGCCGAAGCGGAGCTCGCAAACTCAACCACTCAGCCATGGGGCCGGCCCCATCCATCTCATTCTTAAGTGAAGTCCTTCCCTTCTCCAGCTTCCTGGAGACCTAAACCAGCATAACTTTGATCATGTTTGTGCTGAGTATGGTGCCCCCAGGAGTGTTACTTAAGAAATCACCTTCACAACAACACGAGGGCACGTTTATTATGAATGCTACCAGTCAAGCTATATCCATCTTCATATTCTACTCACATTTAAGTAGAGTTAAACTAAAAAAACGTTCTAAGTTTTCTTTTTGCCCTCTACATCAAGCTTGAACTCTTGCACGTTAACAAACTTTTATTGAGCTCTTACTAGGTATTGGGCACTGTGCTACGTGATGGAGACACAAAGCCGAATGAAAAATACATGGTCCCTGAGCTCAAGGAATCCATGGGGAGACTCAGGCAGTCAAAGTACCACTTGAAAAGGGACACAGGGACATGTACCCAGCACTGTCTTTCCACCAGTCAGACCAGAGAGTGCACTGTCCCATCTCCATGGGTACTCCTTTTCAGGAATGCCTCCCTGATCTCTCCTGATTTTGCAAATCCTTACCCATTGTTCCCAACTCCAAACAGCCTTCCTTGGTTCCTCCACCCTGATGGATTGTCTCCTCTTGCACACAATCCCCAGCACGACGCTAGGCACCAAAGAGGAAGAGGTCAATAAATCAGTGATTTCCTAGCCCTGACACACCATTTTGGCCTCAATCTCAGAGCCCTCTCAACCTTCTTTCTTTGAGTGGGCTGGGAAAATACACAAGCCACAACCAGGAGACCCACTTGCCTCTCTCTGGCTTGGGATCTTCTCATTAGCTACTCGTGTCCTGGTGGTCACCGTCTGTCTTTTATGGTATCAACATCACAACCAAAATTTCTAGGGCTTTCCTACTTCCCCATGAACTTTCTCCCCAGCAAAAAGAATTGCTTTCACCATCGTACCTCTCCTCCAGGTCCTTGGATTGGCGTTTCCTATTCTTCACACCCTCTTCCTGACCTCCTTCACTTTTACACCTAGAATAGTTACTATTGCCCAACCCTCTACTGCCCTCTTTTCAATTTTTCTCCCACGTGCACTCTTTTCAAAAACCCTTTGTAGACCCTCGAAAAAGTTCAGAAGGAAGATAATATTTATAGCTGCTTTCTGGCTCTGTCCAATAAACATTTCTGTGATGGAAATGTTCTATATCTGCACTTTCCAATACAGTAGCCACGAGCCACGTGTGGTTACTGAACACTTGAAATGTGGCTAGTGCAACTGAGGAACTGTATTTTTTATGTTATTCAGTTTTAGTTAAATTTAAACAGCCACCTGTGGCTAGTGGCTACCACATTGGACAGCACTACTTTAGACCTTGGCCCAAAACTGTCTCTTCTTTTTCCACCTCCTTTCCTTTCTCCATCCTCAGTGTTCTGTACTGGAAAGTCAAGAGCAACTTTGGCTGCTGTGGGGAAGGTCACCTGGGCCACTGTTGTCATCTCCATTACCATAGGTGCATGTTTGTTCAGGGTTTCCACATATTAAACAGACTGTGTGGCTGACCCAGAGGAGAGGAAAGTAAAAATGAAAAGGCCAGGGAAAATGGGACCAAGAGTGACAGCTAGAGACTTATTTTGCCCAGAGACTAAAAGACTGAGGGAGGACTTATAACCAGGAGGAGGCAATGACAGTGTTGACTGGACCCTTCCAGGTGACTCTAGTCTCAGAGGTCCTGTTCTCATCCTTCACAGTCTCCCTAAGCGACTCCATCGCACATTTCCATGGATTTAAGTCCCACTGCCACACGTGCCTCAAACACTGATGACTCTCAAACCTCTATCGTCAGCGCTGGCTTTTTTCCTGAGCTCGAGTCATGACTCCAGTCCCCTTCTGGTCATCACTCCCTGGATCCTCCGTAGCTCCTCAAACCCTACGTATTCCAACTGAAATTCCCTGGTTTTCTATTTCAGTTACAGGTACTGTCCTCCGCCTATTCGCTATGCCAAGGAGTCATCCAAGACCCACCTTTTCTCGCCCTGCCTAGATCCTTCACATTCCACTTTCTGAAGATTCCTCGAGTGCCTCCTCTTCTCTCCAAGCCCAGTCCTGCCTCTGTTCCAGGGGTCAACATCACTCTCTTGACTTTAAGGTTAATTAACTAGGGTTTTCAATCATGACTTAAAAATTTTTGTATCTTCAGCACTTACCTCCCTACTTGGCATGTTGTAGAAGTCCAAACATGTTTCCTGAAATGCATAAACTGCCTTTCTATCTAAAATACAAACAGACACTTGTAATTTCCCTACATAAACCTTTTGATAGCTTTTCCAGGCCTGTAGGATAAAGTCCAGAAGCAAACAGGGCCCTTCAAGGTCTGTTCCCTTTTAACCTTTGTCGCCTTATCTCTTACCACTGTTCCCTCCAAAGTTTCACTTCAGCATGGTTTTTTTTACTCCTCATAGTTCTTCCCAAATGGGGCATACCTCTGTGCCCTTGCACTGATCCCATCTTCTGCCTGGAATGCTCTCCTGGCTGACCACCCCCCCCGGCCCCGCCAAGTTTCTCCCTCCTTCTTCTGAACCACTTTTCCCCTTTTAACATATATCTTTCCATCGTGGCCTTCAACACAGGATTATGATGGATTCCAGGCTGGCCACCCTCACTAGGCTGTGGACCCTCTTGGGCAGAGACCATGTCTTGTCTTTTCGTCCCTAGCACCCAGCACTATGCCTCGTGCATAGTAGGAACTCAGTAAATATTTATTGACATGAACTACCGCACAGGTGGCACCAACTTCAATCCTGAATGTTCATGTTAATCGTGAGACATACTGCCTCCTTCAGGATGTCTTTTTGAAATGATCAAAGGACAACAGGAAGTTCTTAAGACTTAAAACTGCAATACTAATGTCAATCATTAACAAAAGCATATCTACTCAAGATGGGCTAACTAACATCTAATATCTCATGGTCAAAGGAGGTATGGAATTCACTTATTCCTGTTGTTCACATCTCCTCCTGTTTTAGGTTGCTAGCTTCTAAGGGTAAGACTGTCCAAGTCCGTTATCCTGTGTAGTCACATAGTCAGGATCTTCCAGCCAGACACAGTTTCAATATATTCTCAAACCAGTACCAAATATACTCTGTACAGTGTGGCAAGCAGAATGTTATTTCTCACTCAGTTGTCCAGGTCAAAAAACCTTGGTGTCATTCTTGACTCTTCTCCCTTATAGTGCATCCATCCATCAACAAATTCTGTTAGCTCCATCTTCAAAATATATCTAGAATCTGACCATTTCTCATCACCTCCACTGTTTCTAACCTACTCTAAGCCACCATCCTGTCTCATCTGGGTTATGGCAATAGCATGCTAATAGGTCTGTTTCTGCTGTTGTCCCCAGTAGTCTATTCTCCATACAAGAGCCAGCGTGATCCTTTTGTAGGTCATACAAAGGTCCACATGACCTGGCTTTCTTCTTTGTCTGTGACCTTGTCTCTTAGTATTGCTCTTGCCTCCATTCACATCAGTCTAGGCACACTGGCTTCTCTGCTGTTCTTTGAACACACTAAGCATGCTTCTGCCTCAGGGCCTTTGTACTTGCTATATCCTCTGCTCAGAACGCTCTCACCCCAGCTATCCCTCACCTTGTTCAGGTCTCTGCTTAAATGTCACCTTATCAGTCAGGCCTTCCCTAGTCACCCTAAAAAGCAACACCACCTCGCAGCTGCCTGCCTGTTCCTCTTTCCCCTTTCTACCCTGCTTTATTTTCCTCTGTATCATTACTATATCTCCAGAGCCAGGAAGAATACCTGACACATAGTAGCCATTCAATAAATATTTGTTGAATGGATGTGGACATAAAAACAAACTGAAAAGCTGATTTTTAAAAAATGCTCCTGAGTTACTCCCTTGGATCTGGTATGCACTGTAGAACTCACTTTCTCTACCTAGGGCACCTTAGTGCTAATTTTCAGGGTGTATCCCCCTCCTCCAATACATATGCACATATATACACACACATACACTCAGTCACACCCATTCACTTTGGCTCAGGCAGGAAATCCAGTCTTCTCTAACTCCCACATCACTGCCCCATGCTCACTGTGCCAATATCCAGCTGCTCTGGGATAGCTCCAGATGCGTGACCTCACATCCAAAGAGGGCCCCTTTTCTGGCCCAGCTCTACTCTCTCAAGGACTTCCTGACTTTGGCTCCATCAGATAGAGCAGTGAATATAGGCACCACTTTGTTTCTCTTCCTTCCCAACAGTCCTTATCCTCCTTGTGTTAAGCCTCACCCCTGGCAGGGCCCACTCTCCCTCCTACATCTTATCATCTACAGGACATTCCAGTGACTCAGGAATTTCTCTTCATCAGAGTTCATTGGACAGAGATGAAAGGAAGGAAGGAAGGAAAGAAAGAGGGAGAAAGGGAGGGAGGAGGAAGGAAGAGAGGAAAGGAGGAAGGGAAGGTGGGAGAAAGAAAAGGCAAGGCAAGGTGATGGAGAAGGAAGACAGACACAAACTCTGGTTGTGGGGGACAGAAAGGTTACTTGTAAAATTATATCCCTTCGATTCCTGAAGTAGACGGCTGCCTATATGCTAAGTCTCTGAGGACTCTGCAAACGAGCTCTTGCATCTCCTACTTCATCCCCACCTATTCAATGATTTCTTTTTAACCTGAGACAAAGCCCAGATTTGGAGCTTTGTCTCAGAGTTAGAAGCTAAGCTGTAATTTGGAAATACTCCTAGGAGAGGTAATACATTGATTTAAAATCATGCAAAGGTAAAAATGGCTGATATCAGGTTCTTAAATTTTGGAAGGAAGAAGAGAAAGGGCTTTAGGCACCGAAAGGCAGTAGGTAGAGGATACCAGGTACAGAAAAAGAAAAAACAAGGAGACAAGAAGCTAAGTTGTATGTCCAATTCTGTTGAAGGTTGGACATGATGCTATGAGAAGGGAGAAGGTGGAAGGTAAGCTTCCACTTAACACTTAGTTGTCTGGGCCATAGAACTCTCACGGGGTGATGTGATCACATGTCCAGCTGCTTTTGTTTGGGGCCAGAGAAAAAGGGGCACTTGCATGGTGAGATGTCCAGAGAGAAACCATCTGGAAGATAAATTTGAAAGACTTCACTAAGTCTCTTCTCCAAAAATATCCTCGAAAAACAAATTTCCTTTTATTCTGTCTTTGTCTTTCTTTGGCTTTGCCAGTCTGCCAGCTTCTAAATTATCTGTCTCTGTTCCCACTATTTTTTTTCTCTCTTTAATAATGATCAAGTCCAAAGAAACCTGAGAAGCCCTGCTCCCAGTACTTTCTCCTGAGTCACCAGAGACCCCCTCCTCCTTCTCCCCCAGGGAAGTACTGGGGACAAGTCTTTCTCATTGTCAGGCTCTACATAACACGAATATGGCTAGCAGCCAGAGTAAAGAACCAGAGAGAGCTCGAGTTTGGATGAGTCTGGTTTAAAGTCCATCTTCGACAGTCCAAATGCCCTGACACCCAGGAGGAGGGCCCTTCTCTCCAGTTGGGCCAGATTTTATGCAAGACATTTGGTGTGTCAAAGTATCGGTCTTTGGCCTTGGTGTCAGGTCTCCTGGGTGTGTTTTCAGCTCCGCCCCTGGGTGATCCTGGTTAATGGAGCTCTCCACCCCTTTCTTCTCCCAAACTTTAGACGCTTAACCTACCTACCTGACTAGAGGCAAGTAAGATTAGTGCAGGATTGGGAGCTCTTGAGGACACATGAGTTGGAGAAAATAAAGGGGGAGACTGGCACTAAACTGAATGATTTCAGAGCCTTTCCCCAGTCCGACCCTTCACAGCAGGGTAACTGAGGGTTCCAGGAGCCTCTCCAAAGCCAGTTCCTAAGGGGCTGTAGTTCCAGCCTGGCCGAAGAGCGCCATCTGGTGGCCGGTCCCCTGTCCATTCTCTTTGCCCCATCCGGAGTTCTCGAAGCCACAGCTAGACCAGGGCAGAACTGTCACCTCCTCCTCTACGTCACTCCGAGGACCCCGCCCTGCCTACAACGCGCCTCCCCCGCAGAACTGCCGCCCTTCCTCCTCCCGGGGCTGAGCGCTTCTCTGGTCGAAAATCTGCTTAAAGCTCTCCGCAGGGATCCGCCCCACTTCGTCGCCCACAGGGAGCCCGCCCCTCCCCCATGGGAATCTGCCCCTGGTCCGCTTCCTTCCCCCAAGGGAACGTGCCGCACCGCCCTCCATCCTCCCCTGCCCCGGCCCTCCCGAGGAGCCGACTCCTCTGCTCCTCCCCCACGCCCTTCCAGGGAGCCTCTTCCTGTCCACAGAACTCAAATCCAGGTTACTGACGAGGCTTCCCGTCCCCGAGTCTCCGGCCGACCCCGCGCCCTGGGAGCGCGCCCTCGCCTTCTCCACACGCCCGCCAGTGGGCGGAGCTCCGCGGCCCGGCCCCGGGGCGGGGGGGGGGGGGGGGCTGTCCCATCGTGACGTCACTTCCGTCCGGGCCTGGCCGTGCTTCGGGCTTCGTGGGCCGAGGGGGGGGACGGAGGTGGCAGCTGTGGGAGGAGGCGGCGCGGGAGGCCGAGGAGCTCACGCCTGGACCAATCCCGCGTCCCGGGCCACAACCCCCCGATTCTGCAGCGCACCGAGAGGCGACACCGGCCGGATGGGCCGCTGAGCCCGAATCGGGGACCGGTGAGCCTCGAGCAGAGCGGGCAGCCGGGTCTGGACGGGAGCGGGCCCGCAGGGCTGCAGGGTTTGGAAACCCGGGATGAGGGGAGCTGAAAGGGTCAGGCTTGCCTCTCCTGCGCGTCCGGCGAAGGCAGGGGCTGGGGGAGCCGCCGACGGGCGCGCTGGGGATAGTGAGGCCCGCCTGGGGGGAGGCCTGGGAGTGGCTGGTGTAAGGAGGGGGCGGGGTGGTTGGGGTCATTAATGGGGCGGAGGGCCAGCGCTGGGGATTCGCATCCGGAACAGTGGCGTCAGGGGAGGGGCAGTATGCTCTGGCCAGGCTTCGGGAAGAGGATGGCTCTGAGTAGGGAGGCAGAAAACTGAGAGGCTTGGAAAAATTTTCCATCGCCCTCCTTGATAGAGGGCTTTGAAGAGCTCTTCTCTCCCTAGAGGGTGGTGCTGAATACCTGGAGAAGGGTCTTACTGGAGTTTGGGGGGTCAGTTACAGTTTTGTTAAGGCACAGGGCTCTGAGAGTCCCTACACTGAGCGGGTGTGCAAAAAGCCTGGCCGCCTCCAAGTGCTGAGCCTCTACATCTTTACAGTGTGGAGCCCCCTGGAGCTAAGCAGGATGTTCCGCTTCATGAGGGACGTGGAGCCCGAGGATCCCATGTTCCTGATGTGAGTACTGCCTCCCCCTCATGCTCTGGAGCGTTCATCCCACTCCACTTCAGTTCTCTGAGTACTTCAGACAGACATCTGGGTTCCCATTGCTGGCACTAATTGGAACTGGCTGGATACTCAGCTCCAGCCCGGACCTAGAGAGGAAACAGGCATCTGTGCCACTGTTTCTCTATGAGTGTTTTCTTTTTGGGGGGCAAGGAGGTGTTGATTCCTTGGCCCTCCTACCACCCATACTGTATACTCACTCCTCAGGGACCCTTTTGCCATTCACCGTCAGCATATGAACCGCATGTTGTCTGGTGGCTTTGGATATAGCCCCTTCCTCAGCATCACAGATGGCAACATGCCAGGGACCAGGCCTGCCAGTCGCAGGATGCAGGTAATGGTGCTGCAATATACCTGAGGCCAAAAAAAGGTTGGAGGGCACTTGATGTTTCTTGCACTACAGCTAACTTAGCAAGTGGAGTGATCGAGAAGTGGGGAAAGGGTCTGGAAAAAGGGCTTTGTGAGAAGAGGATGGAAAAACAGCCGAGGCCATGGGCATGGTTTGGGATTGTAATGAGATAGGATGTGGTCTAATTCCTGTTCCTTACCTGTTCCTGTAGGCTGGGACTGTCTCCCCCTTTGGGATGCTGGGAATGGTGAGTCCTCATCTCCTCGTGTCTTTCCATCTCGGACACAGTCTATACTCTTAGATATTATTCCCAAATGTGCCTCTAAAATAGCCTTTTTGGGTAACCCTAGAATCTCTTTATAGTGTTCACAGAGCTCTGGGCCTGCTGTGTGTGGAGTCCTGTGTGCTAAAGATGCAACCTTATTGACTCCTGTACTTCTAGGAGCCATACCCATTAGGAAAATGTAATTGTCTAACAAAGTTTGTTCTTTTGAGGAGGGAGGTGAAGTTGAAGAGCCAACTCGAGATGGTTTTTAGAAGAACTTTTTTTTGCAGTTTCATGCCTTTGTAGGTTAGAATCCATTAACTGTGGTTTGCTTCCTAAAGATAGGGAGAAACAGGGCAGTCGGGAGAAGGAAAATTGGACCCAGGCAGCCACTGACTGAGGAGGAGGGCGGCAGTATGGAGAGAGAAGCGTGGAGATAAGCACGCAGTGTCCTGGTCGTGTTCTCCAGGAGTGAGAAAGAGCAGTTGCTAGATGTGAAGGAAGAAGAGAAAGGGAAAGTGCAGCCATGTAGCTAGTGGGTGCCTGACTAAGATGGTGTCCGAGCACCGACTTTGCTTTCCTGACTGTTCTCCATCTCTTTGCTCCAGTCGGGCGGCTTCATGGACATGTTTGGGATGATGAACGACATGATTGGGAACATGGTGAGACTCTTGCCCCATACCTTTTCCGGGCCCTGTTCTCAGTGCTGGCTGGCAACCCCTTGAGTCCTCTGAGGCAGAAGTGAGGAAGGGTGTGCTAGTGAAGGGTTCACGCTGAGGAAGGCATTGAACCCAGAGAGCGCTGGGCTCCTGTCTCTGCTCCTGCCCGAGTGAAGAAGCGGCAGCACTCTTACTAAGTGCAGTGCAGGCTCAGTGTCTTAAGGTCCTTCTCGTATTGTGGACTCAGAGGAATTGGGGGGTAATGATGAGTCTTCATGTTTTCTCAGTTCTCACATTTTGTGAGAAAGATATGGGCAAGAACAGGCAGCTGAAGTGTGGGGTCCCTTCTCCAGAGGGGAACCCCCCTCCCCATTCAGTCCTGCTCTACCCTTTCCTCCCCAGGAGCACATGACGGCTGGAGGCAACTGCCAGACCTTTTCATCCTCCACTGTCATCTCCTACTCCAATACTGGTGATGGTGCCCCCAAGGTCTACCAAGAGACATCAGAGATGCGCTCAGCGCCAGGCGGGGTGAGTGGGAGGGCTTCTCATATCCCAGAGAAGGCGGGGTTGAACGGCACGCGCAGAAATCTTGGCTTCGTTTTTCAGGATTGGGTCGCGGGGGGTTTGTCCTGGGGTGGCGTAGCCAGTGCCGTATCCTGCCTCACCTCAGATCCGGGAGACTCGGAGGACTGTTCGGGATTCAGACAGTGGGCTAGAGCAGATGTCCATTGGGCATCACATCCGAGACCGGGCTCACATCCTCCAGCGCTCACGAAACCACCGCACAGGGGACCAGGAGGAGCGGCAGGACTATATCAACCTGGATGAGAGTGAGCCTCCTTCCCGCTCGTCACCCTTCCGGCTTCTTGGCCAGTAGCCCCAGCCCACTTCCTGTGAGCTAGGAGATGCCGGCTTTCTCTCCTACCTCTGTAGATACTTCTTGGGCAAATTATGGGTGAGCCCCATGTTCTTACCTCACCTGGAGCCTTGTTGTCAGCTTAGGGTGCCAGCAGTGTCCTCACCAAGGATGGCCAAACTTTGTCACCTAAGTCAAGTATTGGTAGTAGTCTACCCTTCTCCATCTGGATCAGTTTGGTTTTTTTTTTCTTCAAATCAACAAATATTTATTAAATGCTTAATTGTGTGCACGGGAATGTGCTCCTTAAATAAATCATTATTCCATTCCCGATTTCTGTTTCCAGTGGTCATGCCTTAGGCCTGCTAGTGGCCTCCAGGAACCATGTTGAACCCAGAATGGCTACATCGAGAAGTTGCTGCCCTCCCCCAGCACGCCCCCCACACATGCACTTTCAGCCTCTGCCCTGTTGTTTGGTCATGGAAGCCTGTGGCTCCCTCTGGCATCGGCCTCTAGAAGCCTGGCTGTACACATGTGTCATGTCTGGTCTCTGTCCTCTTTAGGTGAGGCCGCGGCATTTGATGATGAGTGGCGGAGGGAGACATCCCGATTCCGGCAGCAGCGCCCTCTGGAATTTCGACGGCATGAGGCTTCAGGGGGTGGGGGACGAAGGGCTGAGGGGCCTCCCCGCCTGGCTATACAGGGACCTGAGGACTCCCCCTCCCGACAGTCCCGCCGCTATGACTGGTGAGGGCCCTCAGCCCTCAGCCTCTCTTGTAAGTATCTGAGAGGGGAGGGATTGTAAGGTGTCGAGCCCAGGAAGGGGGCTGGGGAGTGTGGCTGTGCACATTCCTCTGCCCTGAGGCAGAAGCAGGCCAGGTGCCCAGCAGATACTGCCCTTGATGGTAGTAGTTTTAGTTGGTATGGAAAAAGAAAAATGGTCTCACTAGAATAGGGGATTAAGCCCCAACTCCTTATGTTTCGTCTTCTAACTTGTACTCATCTCTCTTCCCTCTCCAGGTACAGGCTGAGAGGCTGAGAAATCATCCCCTGAAATAACTTCTTCCTTTCCAACTCCCACTCCCCATTTAATATTAAATTAACAGGCAAGCTGGCCCCCACCTCTCCCTGGGGGTCTCAGGGGGAACCTTTCACTGCCCCCTTTACCTACTTTTTCCTTCTTTAATCCCCTTACCATGATGACTCCACTTCTCCTGTATCCGCTAACTTGATTTTTCATTTTGCTGCTCCATCTTTGAACCTCCTCACCTTCCCCATTCTACCCCTGCCATGCATTTAGGGGCTTTTGGGGTGAGCTCTGGGTTTAGGGGCCTCCTCCCTCCCTCAGCTACCCTGGAGCTTTGCCCACCTCCTCCTCAGATCCCCCGCTGCAGGGGCCATAGCCCTCATCCAGGGCTGTGTGGAGGGAGAGGACTGTTCCCACCCCTTCCTCCCTTCCCACCCCATGCACATCACAAAAATCTCCCCTACACCCTTCTCTGCCTTTATTTTTTGATTTGTGCAACTTGTAACTAGGTGTTTATGGAATAAAGGAGAATGGAAAAAAGACCAAGTGGGATTTTGGCTTTACTTTTGATCCTTTCTCTGTTCAATTTCAACCCTACTATCTCCTTCTAGTCCCCTTCTTACCTTCCCTCTTTCTCCATGTGTGGCCTTCTTAACTCGAGTTCAAGCCCAGACCTCATGGCAATGACAGTGGGACTGTCAGAGCACTAGCAAAAGAGCAGCAGCTGCAGGACTCGCTGGGCTGGGCTGGGCTGGGCGGGGGGGGTGAAAATGTAAGCAGCCGTCTTGCTGGCTCTCTCCCTTGCTTTTGCCGTAACTTCACTCTTCAGGGGGAATGGAGGGCATATCTCACTGGAGCCGGAGGAATTTGCTACCCCTTGTCCCTTGGGTATAGCTCCTCACCTGGACTGTGGATGGGAACACTTGTGGTACAGAGCAGGAAGGAGCCCAAATAACCCTACGCAGGCCCCAAGGAGGAGACAGCCTGGGGTCAGCACCGTTCTTCAAACCCTCCACCCCCAGTTGTTGAGAATTTGAGCCCAGGGAAGGAGACCAGAGAAGAACTAACCTGGAACCTGAGCAGTACTGGAAGGGCACGAGGTACTCAGATTTCTCAAGATGTTCACTCTTGCTTTACCTGGTGCAGCCAAATGGGTCACTCGGTTCCTCTTGGGAACTTATTTAATGATGGCAAATGCTTGTGAGAGTCTGATGATGTTTCCTCTTTATAAAAATCTTTTTATAAAATCTCTTTATAAAAATCTTTTCAGTTGGTAAATCAAAGGCAAAAAACTCCTCAGGGCTCTGTGTCCTCAGGGAAGGGAGGATTTCCCCCATATCATTGATGGACAAATAGACTCAAGAGGATTTGCCTAGTCACTCAGGGAGCAGAGATAAAGTTGAGCTCAACAACTGGGCACTAACTTCCTTGTCCAGTGCAGGAACTAAATCTCAATAAATAGGGCTGGTGGAGATGCATGACCAGGGTCAAGGGAACCAACCCAATGTGTAAAACAATCCAGGAATCCCAGAAGTCAAATGGGTATAGATAATTCATCTCCACCTGGGTTGCTGAATTGTGGATGGTGAAACTCAAAGCATCCACAGCCCTCGGCTTCAAGTGTAATCTGTGTTCTGTCCAGATAGACAATTACTTAATTACTCTGGGAGTGGGAGTAGATTTCATCAGTCTCCTGAGGAGGCAGCAGGTGAAAGAGCACTGGAGTTATAGAAGGAGCCCAGAGGCTGGGTTCTCAGTTCAGCTCTGCCACCAACCTAGCCATGTGGTCTTGGACAGGTCATTCACATCCCTGGACCTCAGCTGTGTGCGTCCCTTCTAACAACAAAATTGAAGGCTACAGTTCCTGGGCAACCTCTCAACCTGCATTTCATTTCTAATGCCCACGCTCATGGGTGTAGTTCTGAGTGGGGGCTGGAGCAGGGCAAGGGCTGCCCCGATTGCCATCTAGGTGAGTCAATCTAGTGTTTCGCAAGCTCCCCCATTTGGGTCCTGGCTTTCAGACACATGAACTAACTCACTCCTGTTCCCTGCTGTTGGGTGAGGACCACCCTTCAACCCAGTGCTTATTCCTAGGGTCTGTAACTAGTTCTTAGCAGGGATATGTTTTGGGAAGTTAGTTGTGAGCAGCAGCCACTGAGTGAGGTGCTTAAGAACCAGCTTCCTGGCACTTCCTGACCTTTGTGCTTGTGGGTTGAGAGCCAGGGAGCAGAAATAGGAAAAAGGAACTCTCAGGAAGAATGCTGACATTTTCTTTCTTTCTTTCTTTCTTTCTTTTTCATGAGGAAGACTGGCCCTGAGCTAACATCTGTTGCCAATCTTCCTCTTTTCTCTTGAGGAAGATTGTCCCTGAGCTAACATCTGTACCAGTCTTCCTCTACTTTATGTGGGATGCAGCCACAGTGTGGCTTGACCAGTGGTGCTAGGTCCGCGCCCGAGATCTGAACCTGCAAACCCTGGGTCACTGAAGTGGAGCGCGTGAACTTCACCACACCACCAGGCCGGCCCCCTGACGTTTTATTTCCAGTCACTTCTCCAGCTGAGCGCAGCCCCATTTACAATGGCCACCCCACTAGCCCTCGGACTAACATATGTCCAGAGGACGTGGTCAGACTCGGATTATTTCCTCCACCCCAAAAAATTATAAGTTGGAAGAGACTGATACTTGGTGGAAGACTAAGAATTATATAAAGGAGTGAAATCGTGAATACAGCCTGGAATGAGCAAGACCTAGCTCTACCACTTAGCTCTGACTGAGGAAGATTCTTAATCTTTCAATATCAGTTTCCTGCTTTATAAAATGGGCCTTTTTAGGCGCTGGTGGCAGTGGGGACATGGATTCCAACCTCAGAATTAGGAGAATTGACTTAGTACAGAGAAAGCGTTTGACACAGTGCATGGGACCGATTTCTCCCCAGCTACTCTGTGCCTGGCTTACTCCTTCAGTGCTCTCTGGTGAGCCTCATCCCCAGTTTCATCCTCAGGGCTCCTAAAATACTTCTAGACAACCTGGAAATCATCTTACTGGCCTCAAGTCAGCCTCCAGCCCTCCGTTCTCCCACCTACCAGCTATCATCTTTCACCCTTTTTATGTCTTAGCTTCACAGACAAGTAGAAACAGAAATGTTTTGGGCCACTCTGACCCAGCCCTGCTTGCAGTTTGGGAATTTTTCCCTCCTATGGTAACAAAGGGCCTCAGGTCCTCGTAACACCCTTTACACAATGACCCCTTCCTCTACCCAGCACCAAGTCATAGAAACAGATTACCCAGAGAATCAGGAGCTGATCCACAAGAACCCAGTAGTCTGGTCTCGCAGCCCCACGTATTCCAAATCCACTTAACTCCACGTATCTGTCCTGCCCTTATGCTCCCGGGCCTGGGCTTGGGTCATTCCAGGGGCTGAGGGAACAGCAAGTGTCAAGAATTCCTTCTCTCAGGCCATTCCAGTTAGGCTAGGGTTTAAAAAAAAAAAAACGGTAGCCTTTACCTCTCTCCCTTTGAGACATTACTGGGGTCGTCAGATAGGAGAGGTGGGAGCCAGGTGAGGCTGCGCTAGAAGGGGGAGATGAAGATAGGGACAGTTAGGCATAGGAGGTGCTGAGAGGTAAGAAGACGTGACTAAGGGCACAAGGAGAGAAGACCTTGTGCAGCTGGTTCCCCTAAGGAGCCTCTCAATTAGCCTCTGTGCCTGAGGAGAGCCTGCGCGGGAACTGGCATGGCTCGAGGGAAGAGCATTTGAGGGGCCTGCGATGCAGAAGGCTGGCAGAGCTGCTATAGAAGGTGAGCCTGAAGCCCCCTCTGCAGAGAGCGCTGACGGCTCTGAGCCTTCCCAGCCTCAACGTCTGGTCTTGAACAGTAATCTCTAGGGAGACAGGAGAAACAGGCAGTGCTTCCGCCTCTGGGCTCAGGCCCTCCCTACTCCGGACTGTCCCAGAGCTGAGATGAGCTGGGTTAGCATTCAGAGCGCCTTGGCCTTTCTCTGCCCTTCATGATTCTTTTCTTCTTCCCTGAAGACTGTATCTTTTGGATGGGAATAGGGTGCTGCCCCTAGTTTCTCTCAGAATCCATTCCATCCTTCCTCTGTTCTGTCATCGGCTATCTGGATAGCTCGCAGATGTCAGTGTTCTCCAGCCAGGAGGCCAACCAAGTGTCTGAGGGGTTTGAGGCTATAACATTTGGACACATGAAACTGGAGGATGGGAGAGAAGGGGGCATGGGGCATGAGTCTCTAAAAGAGGCAGCAGAAATACCTTGGGAAAGGTCAAGGTGACACTGAGGTGGGAGATGGTTTGATGAAAGTAAACAAAGCTAGGTTCTTATAAAACTACTGGTGAACTTAGATAAAGATATCCCGGGGGGCTGGTCCCGTGGCCGAGTGGTTAAGTTCGCGCGCTCCGCTGCAGGCGGCCCAGTGTTTTGTTGGTTTGAATCCTGGGCGCGGACATGGCACTGCTCATCAAACCACGCTGAGGCAGCGTCCCACATGCCACAACTAGAAGGACCCACAACGAAGAATATACAACTATGTACCAGGAGGCTTTGGGGAGAAAAAGGAAAAAAATAAAATTAAAAAAAAAAGATATCCTGGATTTGGGGTAGGGGGAAATTCCCAATTCACAGGGAATGTGGCAGGGAAGGACAGAAGCTGATTCCCAATGCATATAGACCTTAATTTGAGCAAACCCAGTGTATGATATAAATAACAATTTTAGAGTTGAAAGAGACCTTAGAGATCACCTTCTCTGGATGTTCCCAAATGCAGCAGCAGGTCAGAATCACCATCCCAGACCTACTAAAGCAGAATCTCAAGGTTGGAGAGGATTCCGAGGCAGCTTAGCAACAATTCCAGGTAGCATGCAACCCCACGCCTGCTCTACCGCTTAAGAGACAGAGGGGACCTGTTGAACATCGTGCAGCTACCCAGCAGCACTGCAAGAGCAAGGACTCAAAATCCAGATCGGCATAAATGATACTGATGTGCTGTACAGAATGATTCACCATGGGGGTCCTTTCAATAGAAAGTTCCTTGGTGATTTAAAAAAAGTTTATAGTAAAATTTACCCAAGTAGTGCCCACTCTCACCACTCTTATTCAACATAGTACTGGAGGTGTTGGCCAGAGCAATTTGGCAGGAAAAAGAAAGAAAAGGAATCCAAATAGGCAACGAAGAAGTAAAACTCTTGCTGTTTGCAGACGACATGATCTTATATATAGAAAACCCCAAAGAATCCATAGGAAAACTATTAGAAACAATCAACAGCTACAGCAAAGTGGCAGGGTATAAAATCAACATACATAAATCAGTAGCATTTCTATATGCTAACAATGAACTAACAGAAAAAGATCTCAAGAACTCAATCCCATTCACGATCACAACAAAAAGAATAAAATACCTTGGAATAAATTTAACCAAGGAAGTGAAAGATCTATACAATGAAAACTACAAGACTTTCTTGAAAGAAATCGATGACAACATAAAGAGATGGAAAGACATTCCATGCATATGGATTTGAAGAATAAACAGTTAAAATGTCCATACTACCTAAAGCAATCTACAGATTCAACGCTATCCCAATTAGAATCCCAATGACGTTCTTTACAGAGATTGAACAAAGAATTCTAAAATTCATATGGGGCAACAAAAGACCCCGAATTGCTAAAGCAATCCTGAGAAAGAAGAACAAAGCTGGAGGCATCACAATCCCTGACTTCAAAGCATACTACAAAGCTACAGTAATCAAAACAGCATGGTACTGGTACAAAAACATATGCACAGATCAATGGAACAGAATTGAAAGCCCAGAAATAAAACCACACATCTATGGACAACTAATCTTCAACAAAGAAGCTGAGGGCCTACAATGGAGAAAAGAAGGTCTCTTCAACAAATGGTGCTGGGAAAACTGGACAGCCACATGCAAAAGATTGAAAATTGACCATTCTTTTTCACCATTCACAAAAGTAAATTCAAAATGGATCAAAGACCTAAAGATTAGGCCTGAAACAATAAGTCTTCTAGAAGAGAATATAGGCAGTACACTCTTTGACATCAGTTTCAAAAGAATCTTTTCAGACACCATAACCCCTCAGATGAGGGAAACAATAGAAAGAATAAACAAATGGGACTTCATCAGACTAAAGAGCTTCTTCAAGGCAAGGGAAAACAGGATTGAAACAAAAAAACAGCCCACTAATTGGGAAAAAGTATTTACAAGCTATTTATCCGACAAAGGATCAATCTCCATAATATATAAAGAACTCACACAGCTCAACAACAAAAAATCAAACAACCCAATCAAAAAATGGGCAGGGGACATGAACAGACATTTCTCCAAAGAAGATATATGGATGGCCAATAGACACATGAAAAGATGCTCATCATCACTAATTATCAGGGAAATGCAAATCAAAACTACACTAAGATATCACCTTACACCTGTTAGAATGGCAAAAATATCCAAAACCAAGAGTGACGAATGTTGGAGAGGCTGTGGAGAAAAAGGAACCCTCATACACTGTTGGTGGGAATGCAAACTGGTGCAGCCACTATGGAAAGCAGTATGGAGATTACTCAAAAAGTTAAAAATAGAAATACCTTATGACCCAGCCATCCCACTACTGGGTATCTATCCTAAGAACCTGAAATCAGCAATTCCAAAAGTCCCATGCACCCCTATGTTCATCGCAGCATTATTTACAATAGCCAAGTCATGGAACCAACCTAAGTGCCCAGCAACTGATGATTGGATAAAGAAGATATGGTATATATATACAATGGAATACTACTCAGCCATAAAAAGGGACAAAGTCGTCCCATTCACAACAACATGGATAGACCTTGAGGGCATTATGTTGAGTGAAATAAGCCAGACACAGAAAGACGAACTCTGTATGACTCCACTCACAGGTGGTAGTTAACATATAAACAAAGAGAACTGATCGGTGGTTACCAGGGGAAAGGGGGGTGGGGGGAGGGCACTAGGGGTGAAGTGGTGTACCTACAACATGACTAATAATAATGCGCAACTGTAATTTCACAAGGTTGTTAACTATCATAATCTTAATAAAATAAATGAATAAATTAATTAATTTTAAAAAATTTACCCAAGTAACAGTATAGTGTTTAAAAATGATGGATGCCAGTAGCCCAGTATGTCTGTTTCTTTAAATCTTGTATTTTTTTAACATACAGTAAAATTGCTGTGTGTGTGTACTGTTCTATCATACACTTCTAACATACAGGTTTGTGTACGCACCGCCACAATCAGGATCAAGAGACTTCCATCACCCCCAAAGCCCCTCCTGCTGCTGCTTTGTAGTCACACCTTCCCTCCAGTCCTAACCCTTGGCAACTACTGATTTGTTCTCCATTGCTATAGTTTTGCCATTTCTGGAATGTCATATAAAGAAATCACAGGGTATGTAACCTTTTGAGAGTGGCTCTTTCACTCAGCAATGCCTTTGAGACTCAGTCATGTTGTTGCATGTATTCATAGTTCATTCCTTTTATTGCTGAGTAGTACTCTCAGTGTGTTTATAGTTTATCTAGTCATCTGTCAAAGAACATTCCAGTTGTTTCCAGTTTTTGGCAATTATGAACAGAGCTGCTATACACATTCGTGATTTTGAGTGAACATGTTTTAATATTTTTAGGAATGAAATGGAGTGGGATTGCTAGGTCATATGATTAGTGTATATTTAACTTTATAAGAAAATGCCAAACTCTTTTCCGGGGTGGCTGCACCCCGCATTACCTCCAGCAATGCACAAGAGTTCCAGTTTCTTCACATCCTTGCAGCAGTTGTTACAGTCAGTTTTCATTTTATTTTACCCATTCTATTAGGTGTGTAGGTATTCTGTCCATTCTAACAGATATTTCATTGTGGTTTTAATTTGTATTTCCCTAATGACTAATGATGTTGAGCATCTTTTCATGTGCATACTCGCCATCATTACAACCTCTTTGATGAAGTGTCTAAGTATTTTGGCCATTTTTGAAAATTGGGTTATTTTCTTACTTGAGTTTTGAGAGTTCTCTATATATTCTGGTTAGAAGTACTTTGTTACATAGGGATTTGCAAATATTTTCTCCCCTCCTCTAGCTTGTCTTTTCCTCCTCCTCACATTGTCTTTTTCAAAGCAAGAGTTCTGAATTTTATGAAGTCCAGCTTTTTCTTTCATGAATCATTTTTTTGGTGTCATATCTAAGAACACTTTGCCTAACTCTGGATAACCAAGATTTTCTCCTGTTATCTTCTAAAAGTTTTCTAGTTGCACATTTTATATTTGCATTTCTCTTCTTTCTTTGGTGAGTTTTGGTAGTTTCTAGCTTTCAGGGAGTTGGTCCATTTCCACTAAGTTGCTGAATTTCTGTGTGTAGAATTGTTTGTAGCATCCCCTTGCTAACCTTTTCACGTCTGTGGGGGGTGGAGTGATAGCTCCTCTTTTATTCCTGATAATTGGTAATTTGTGTCTTCTCTCTCTTTCTTTATGATCAGTTTGGCTAGAGGTTTATCAATTTTATTGATTGTTTCAAAGAATCGGGTTTTGGTTTCATTTTTTTTTTTCTATTTTTCTGTTTTCAGTTTCATTAGTTTCCACTCTATTTTCCTTCTGTTTGCTTTGTGTTTATTTTTGCTCTTCTTTAACTACCTTCTCAAGTAGAAGTGTAGATTGTTGACTTGAGACCTTTCTTCTTATCTAATGTAAGCATTTGATGCTATAATTTTTCCTCTAATCACTGTTTTAGCTGCATCTTACATATTTTGATATTTTGTATTTTCCTCTTTATCAAGTTCACAATATTTTCTAATTTTTTCTTGGGTCCTCCTCTTTGGACCATGGGTTATTTACAGGTGTGTTGTTTAGTTTCTAAGTGTTTGGAGATTTTCCTGTTATCTTTCTGTTATTGATTTCTAGTTTTAACTCAATTATGGTCAGAAAACATACTTTGTATGACTTCAATTATTTTACATTTGTTGAGGCTTATGACCCAGGACATAGTCTATCTTGGTAAATGCTCCATGTACACTTGAAAAAAAAGTCTATTCTGCTGTGTTGGGAGAGTGTTCTATAAATTTCAGTCAGATCCTGTTGGTTGATGGCATCATTCAATTCTTCTATATATTCACTGTTTTCTGTTTACTTGCCCTATTGATTATTGCGAGAGGAGCTTTGACATTTTCAACTATAATTGTGGATCTGTCCACTTTTCCCTTGAGGTCTATGAGTTTTTGCTTCATGTATTTTGAAGCTCTGTAGTTAGATGCAGAGACATTTAGAAAACTGAACTTTTTATCATTTTGTAATGTTCTTCTTTATTCCTGATAATCTTCTTTGCTCTGAAGTCAATTTGTCTGATATTACTATAGGTACTTCAGCTTTTTTTTTTTTTAAGATTTTATTTCCCCTTTTTCTCCCCAAAACCCACCGGTACATAGTTGTGTATTTTTAGTTGTGAGTCCTTCTAGTTGTGGCACATGGGACACCGCCTCAGCATGGCTTGATGAGCAGTGCCATGTCCACACCCAGGATCTGAACCAGTGAAACCCTGGGCTACTGAAGTGGAGCAGTGGAGCGCTCGAACTTAACCACTCAGCCACACGGCTGGCCCTCAGCTTTCTTTTGATTAGTGTTTGCAGGCTATATCTTTCCCCATCCTTTTACTTTTAACCCACTTATGTCATTCACAGTTAAAAATGGTTTTTCTTGAAGGCAGCATATAGTTGAGTCTTGGTTTTGTTTTTTTTAAAATCCATTTTGATAGTTTGTCTTTTAATTGGTGTATTTATGCTACTTATATATTTAATATAATTATTAATGTTTGGATTTATTTCTATCATTTTATTATGTGTTTCTGGTTAGTTTATAATTCCACTATCTCCACTTTCCAGCCTTCCTTCAGTTTATTTGGATATTATTTAGTATTCCACTTTATCTACTGATTTTTTTTTCACTAAATTTCTTTTTCTTTTTTTTACTGGTTGCCCTAGGGCACGATTAGCAATCTTTTTCTGTAAAGAGCTAGATAATAAATATATTAAGCTTTGTAGGCCACATAATGTCTGTTGAAACACTCAATTCTTACGCTGTAGCATGAAAGCAGCCACAAACGATATGTAAATGAACGAGGTGTCTTTATGTCCCAGTAATATTTTATTTACAAAAACAGGTAAATAAGTCCAAGTGGGCTGGATTGGCCCTGTAGAATATGGGTTACTAACCCCTGCTCTAGGGATTATACAATACATGCTCTTCATAGTCCACTTAGAATTTGCATTTCACCACTTCAAGTTCAATGTAGAAATTTACTACTACGTAGATCCCTTTCCTTTCTCTCCTTGATGTTGTAGCTGTCATGTGTATTACATCCACAAATACTGAAAACTCCATCAGTTTTATAATTCTTACTTTCATTATAAAACATTTTAAAGAATTTAAGAGGAGCACAATCTATATTTACCATTTCTGTTGCTCTTCCTGCATTTTTTTTTGCTTTTCTCCTCCCCAAATCCCCCAAGTACATAGACGTATATTTCAGTTGTGGGTTCTTCTAGTTGTGGCATGTGGGATGTCACCTCAATGTGGCCTGATGAGAGGTGCCATGTCTACACCCAGGATCCGAACTGGTGAAACCCTGGGCCGCTGAAGCAGAGCATCTGAACTTAACCCCTCGGCCACGGGGCCGGCCCATCTTCCTTCATTCTTGATGTCCCAATTTTCCCCTGTTCTCATGTCTCTTCTGTCTGAAGAACTGACTTTAGCATTTCTTCTAGAGCAGACTCTAGATTTCTTCTAGAGCAGATCTGCTGGTGACAAATCTTCATACTTTTCCTTCACCTAAGAATGTCTTTATTTCACATTCATCCCTGAGTGATATTTTCATTGGATATAGAATTTTGAGTTTACTGTTTTCTTTCAGCACTTTGTTGTTCCAGTTCCTTTTGGCTTCCATAGTTTCCGATGAGAAATCTGCAGTCATTTGAGTCATTTTTCCTCTACATGAGATGCATTGTTATTCTCTGGATGCTCTTAGGATATTTTTCTTTGTCTTTAATTTTCAGCAATTTGATTATGATGTGTCTGGTCACAGATTTCTTTGAGTATATCCCGTTTGCTGTTCACCAAGCTTCTTGAATATTTATGTTTGTCTTTTGCCAAATTTGGGACATTTTGCCATAATTTCTTCTAATAATTTTTCTCCTCACCTTCTGGGACTCTGTTGACATGAATGTTAGAACTTTTGGTATTGTCTCACAGGTTCCTGAGGCTCTGGTCTTTTTATTATTATTTTTAATCTTTTTTGCCTGTTTAGATTGCATAATTTATACTGATCTATCTTCAAAACTCACTCTTTCCTCTGTCATCTCCATTCTGCTATTAAATTTATCCAGTAAATACTTTATTTTGGCTATTCCTATTTTTCAGTTCTAAAATTTCCATTTGGTTATTTCTATCTTCTATTTCTTTGCTGCAACTACCTATCTCTCCATTTGTTTCAAGAGTGCTCTCATCCTTCTTCCAGTGTGGTTATACGAACTGCTCTGAAGCCTGTGCTTTAAATTCCAACATCTCTGTCATCTCGGGGTTTGTTGTCTTTTCCCTGAAGATTTCCCTGTATACTGAGTAATTTTAGATTGTATCCTGAATATTTTGAATATTATTTTGAGACCCTGGGTCTTGTTAAAACCCTAAACAGAATATTTTTAATTTCAGAAGGCAATTGACCAAGTCAGGTTTGAGCAACAACCTGCCTTCTTTGAATTGTGGTTCCTATGTCAGTTTCATTTTCAGTTTGTGGTGCTATTTGGATCAGTCCTGTATGTATGCTACCCAGTGGGCAGTCAGACCTGGACAGTGATCCAACCTGGAGCTCAGTTCACAAACCTGTGGTAAGCCGTTTAGGGTCAGATCTATGCTTGTGCAGGTCAGAGGTGAGCCCATGAGTTCACCCACAACTCTCTGGGACTGTTCTCTTGATTTCCGTTCTCTCTGCAATCTCCCTGATACTTTCTAGTTCTCTGGGGCTTCCCTTCCCAATCCTCTGGCCAAAAAGTTGGGGTTTCGGTTTCTCTACTCTGCTGGGCATTTCCTACTATGTATCTGGGCCAAGCATAAGAGAACAGAGAAAGAAAAAAGCAGAGAGTATTTGCCTCACACTCTTAGGACCACAGCTCCTGTGGTGAGAGAGAAGGGTTCTCCTCCCTCAGAGTTTTAAGTGCCTGCCCACCCACTGTTCCTGTCATTGTGCTGCTGTAGCTACCACCACCATGGTATTGCCTGGGTTTGGACGTAGAAGAGAGGAGAAAGAAAAACAATAGGGAGTCCGCTGCTGTGTGACCCTTAGGAGTCCCTTTCCTGCTCCTCAGACCTGCAACAGAGGGCACCAAGAGGAGTTCTTTCAGTTCACACTTGATGCACACTCCTAGGTTTGGGGCTGCCTTCGAGTCCATTCTGGGCAATACTGGAGGGGGAAAGACGGTAAAGTTCCCCTGGCTTAGCGGAACTTTGAATTCTGGTTTCTTTCTGTCGGCTACCATTTACTTGTCTGAGATCTGACACCACTCCATGCACTCTGTTCAGGAACAAGGGAGAGACAAGGGCTGGCATCGGGTGCCTACTCCACTTATAATCTGTGTGACCCTGACTAAGTTACATAACATACATACCATAACACCTGTACCTTTTCTTTTTTTTTTTTTTTTGAGGAAGATTAGCCCTGAGCCAACATCTGCTGCCAATCCTCCTCTTTTTGCTGAGGAAGACTGGCCCTGAGCTAACATCCGTGCCCATCTTCCTCTACTTTATGTGTGGGACGCCTACCACAGCATGGCTTGCCAAGTGGTGCCATGTCTGCACCTGGGATCCAAACTGGTGAACCCTGGGCTGCTGAAGCAGAATGTGCGCACTTAACGGCTGCACCACTGGGCCAACCCCCTTTTGTCATCTTTAGAAGAGGATAATACTGGTATCAATCTCAGAAGGTTGTTTTGTGGATTCAATGAGTTTATATACATAAAGCATTGAGATGGCAAGCACCTAATATATATTATCTTTTATTATTATTACCATTACTGTAGAAAGACTGGAAAATCGAGCTAGGCAAAAAGACAAAAATCATGCAAAACTCCAATGCCCAGAACTATAACATAGACATTATGGTTTACATTATTTCAGATTCCTCAGTCAAGATATATTTACCAATTGACTGAATGGACGAATGAACAATAAGTCAAAGAACAGGATTGTATTCCCTGCCCCATCTCCCAAATTAAGCATTTCATATTAGGGGAGAGGCAGTAGGTTACAGGGTGAAACTTTGCTGCCTCCAGGCCTTCAGCCTATTATTACTTCCTCTCCAAATGCTCATCCTCCCTCTCCTTTATGGGCTAATTGCTACTTCCGCTCCTAGTTTCAGTTTAATGGTCACATCCTTGGAGAAGGCTTTCCTAACCCAATGCGAGATGTAGATCCCCGTTAAATGCTTTTATATCACCATATATTTCTTAGCACTTATCACAGTTCTAATCATAGAACCATGTACTTAAGAACCTCAAAGGACAGGAACAGTCCTCTCTCTTGTCCTGTACTCAAAGTTTCACCTTTGCTCATCCTTCTCTCCCAGATGGTGACCCTCGGCCTCCCTACCTGTCCTCCAAGACCTGGCAGTAGCAGCTTTTCCAGCTGACCCGTTAGCACTAATTGGGGCAAGTCTGCTTATATAAATGGTACTTCATGGCTCAAAGCTGAGTCGACGAGGGCAGTGAAGGCACATTTCCAGTCCACCTCCCAGAGACTCTAATTCAACAGAAATTGGGGTGGGAGGGGGGCCCAGAAATATGTATTTTCAAAAGCTCCCCTGATGATTCTGATGCTGGTGGCCCACAGAAACATTGCCTGTGGTAGGAAACTTATGACATGGCTTCTACTCCCTTCTGAGGCACTAGGCCGGAACTGGTGGCTGGTAAAACTGATGGGATGTCTCTTGTGTGACTAGGTTACAAGATTGTGATTCCGCCTTGCTGATGTGGTCTCTCTGCCTCTTGCTCTGATGGAGAGGACTACCTGGGTGGCCTCTGACCAACAATCAGCCAGGAAATGAGACTGTCAGTGCACCCAACTATAAGGTAGAGAATCCTGCTGACAATCAAGTGTGCTTGGAAACAAGTATTTCCCGTTGGAACCTTGAGATGATATGGCCCTAGCTAACACTTTTATTGTAGCCTTGTGAGAGACCCTGAAGCAGAAAACTCAGCTTAGTTGTGCCCAGATTCCTGAACCAAACTGTGATAATAACTATGTTGTTGTAAGCCGCTAAATTTTAGGGTAATTTGTTACACAGCAATTGACAACTAGTACACTGCCTAGACTTGCCCCTCTAAACTCCCTTCTATCCATCCGTGTTGGAAGATGCACCTAAGGGGAGAATTTCTAATCTCTCTTTAACAGGATTTCACAACATACTGACTGGAGACAATGTCTCTGCTCTTGTGCATAAAGATGTGCACCACTCCGACTGCTGTTTTGAGCTTCAGAGACTTTGGCTTAATCTTTCAAGTATCTGTTTCAGGTGCATGAATTCTCATGAAGGCAACTTCTTTTCCTCCTCCTCTCACCATAGTGGTTCAGCCCTAAGATCACCTAAGACTGCTGTACGGTAGAGATCTGCGTGTAAGACAGTGCAGGTGGTGGTAAGATTCTTGTCTGGGAAGATTTTCCTGGTGCCATGGGCTTGGTTATACATAGAATCCCTAAATCCTAAACCAAATTTCATGGTCAAAACTAAGCCTACAAATAATGTACTCCCCCTTCGCCAAGAGCCCTGCCTTTGTAAAATAAAGACAAATTATATTTGCATGTCTTTGGAGCTGTGAATGGCCCCCCTCCCTCTTTGGGTGTTAAGCCAGCCAGTCCCAGCCCAGCCTACAGTAGACTTTAGAGCCAGCCACTGAAGGCTGGAACTAGAGAGGTCGGGGAAGTTATGGAGCCATTAGCTGGAAGCAGCTTACAGGGAAACAAGATACTAAGTTCAACAGAAAAACTGGGACATGGGCAGAGGAGGGGGAGACAGATTCAAGGCACCATGAATGAGCAACTTCTACACACTGGAAGGTATGGGAGGAAGGAGTTTATTTCAGAGGTAGAGACTGAGAACCAAGATGCAACAGGCTCAACAAGCTTGTCTAGGGCAAAGCTAAAAAGAGAAGCCAAGAGTGTCAACTCTTGAAACAGGGCTCATTGGACTGGTCCCATTAAGGCTCCAGTGCCTCAATAGGCTCATCCAGCCCACTTTTAATCAAAAACTCCCCCACTTTCTAGTTCTATGACTGATAGCCTTAGGACCAGTAAAGAATGGTCTGTCCTAATGTCCACCTAGAGAACAGCGCACGCTCTGGAGGGCAGCTCAGTCAACACTGGGACCCTCAGGAGGCAACCACTTCACATGCAAGCAGGGGTCAACTGTCCCTTACATTAGAGCTTCCCAACTCCAGGGACGCTAGGCCAAGGAGACCAATCCTCCGGCACACCACTCGGGAAGCTCTGCCTTGGACAGAGAACAGTGGCCCGACTGCTACTTCTTGCTGCAGATCTCAGAGTTCTGCGTGATTCTGATGCAAAAACTGAAGTTTATCGTCAACTCTTTCCCTTACGATTCTATAAGGTGGAATGAAACAGGCTGAACTCAAGCTCCTCCGGAGCAGGGACAGTGACCGCCATTTTGCATCCCCAGCACCTATCACACGTTGGTGCTCAGTAAGTATCCACAGCTTCTGAATGATGCTGAGATACTGAGAAACTTGTCCAAAGTCACAGAGCCCAGCATCTAGGTCTCCTGGCCTCTAGGCCAGGATTCAGCACATCTTCTCTGGTTCTCTTCTTTTTCCAGCACTTTGCTTTAGAGTGGAATGGGAATGAGCCTTCTTCCCATCCACAGATATCAAAGACAGAAGATACCTAGAGTTCAGGGCATGTTTGTAGATAGACTTCTCATAGATTTATTTCTGTGTCATCTTGTATATAGATATATGTATATATACTTTTTTTTTTTTTTAATACAATCTATATCCCCTTCCCTTCCCCACCAAACTCACTAAAGGAAGTATAAATCCTTCCAGGATTGCCATCAGGCTTTCCAAGATAGCCAGGGCCAAGAAAGAACCATCTCTCAACGTCTCAAGAAACAGCTAGCCTTCTGAGGCTCTGGGGTCATTGAAGCAGCAGCATTCCCAGGATCCAAGGGGAAGAGAGAGGAAAGGAAACAACTGTAGTGTGACAGGATTCTAGGATGAAAGTGTCCAGTGACTCCTAGAATGGCCGACTGGCTCCTGGAACTCTGAGGGTGGGAATAAAGGTGGGAGCCCTCCGGCTCTGCAGATGCTGCCCAAATAGTCTGGGGCTTGGGAGTAGAACTGGGGACCAGGCATGCAGGGATGGGGTGGTGGGAGAAGGAACACGTGTGTGTTATGCTGGAGAAGGAGCAGCCCCACCTTCTGAATGACATGTAATAAACAGGGATAGATGCTGGCTCGGAAAGAAACAGGGAAGAGAGCATGGCAGGGAGGGGAACAATGGACACGTAAAAAAGTCACATAAAACAAAAAGTACCAACAAAAACACACTTGTACTTGCCTCCTCCCTAGAGAAGGTGTGATCTATGCTTGGGGGTGGGGAAGAGGAGAAGGGAGGTGAAGGGTCATGAACCTAGGATTATCAGCTGGCCAGGGGCACAGGAAGGCTCTCTGAGGACTCCTAAAGGGCAGGCAGGCAGCTGGGAAGCACATCCCCAGGAAAGAGACGACAGTCCCTTCAGTTCGACTTGGACCAAATCTTGGCGCTCCCTCGGAGCCTGGCAAGGGGAAGAGAGAGGGAGAGGCTGCAGGGAATCCCCTGACCCCTGAAGCCTGCCCCCTTCCCTACCCCCTTGCAAATGACTAAAGGGAATGATGGCAGCTGGGTTTCTGAAGTAAAACCAGGGCACTCCAGAAGCGAGCAGCTCTTGCCACACTGGCTCACCCCTTGCCCTTTGAGGCTTTCTTGCTGGGCTGGCGCTGGTTAGTGCCAGGAGCTGGTTCCCTCAGCTCAGTCAGGTGTTGCTCAGGGTCCTGAGACGTGGCTGCGGCTGCTGCTGCTGTTGTAACTTTAATGGTTTTTTTAAGGTTGGCGACCTACCAAGATGAAAGGAATAGGGGATAATGAGGAAGGTTCCAGAACCTGACAGTCCCTGCCCACCTTGTCTGTCTGCTGCAGCCACTGTCCAACTGGACAACTGGCCCAGGGTGGAGGAGCTTGGGTCCATGCTGCCCCCTTGCCTCCTCACCTCACTCTCAATCTGCTGCTTCAGGCCCAGTTGCTGCTCCTTGTGCTGGTTGGCACGGCTCACCTGTTCCTCAATGCCTGACAGCACTACCTCACAGCCCACACACCTGTGGGAATCAGGAGAGAGAAGTGTCAGCGGAAGAGGGCTGTGATCACAGGCTCATGAAAAATAGAATCAGAAAGAACCCTGGGCTGGCCCGGTGGTGCAGTGGTTGGGTGTGCACGTTCCACTTTGGGAGCCCGGGGTTCACTGGTTCGGATCCCGGGTGCGGACATGGCACCACGTGGCAAGCCATGCTGTGGCAGGCGTCCCACATATATAGTAGAGGAAGACGGGCATGGATGTTAGCTCAGGGCCAGTCTTCCTCAGCAAAAAGAGGAGGATTGGCAGCAGTTAGCTCAGGGCTAATCTTCCTCAAAAAAAAAAAAAAAAGGAAAGAACCCTAGATCCTGGCAGCCAAACCCTTGTCTGAATTAGGAACCCTCACCAGGGCACCTGGAAACCACCTGCAACAATATTCTCAGGACCTGGAAGGACACTCAGGTAGGATGAAAGAGGTATAAGGAAGTGCCTGGAGTGATGTGCAAGATGGCAGTAGGAACTAAAAACAAAATGGGGTAGGAGATACTTAAGAGAAAAAAAAGAAGGTGTATTAATGAACTAAAGTTAGCCAAGAACACAAAGAGAAGAAGTGGAAAAGGCCCACAGCCTATGACAGCGCTAGTTACAGACCCAGGGGTTGACAGCTGACCGACCTCCCAGTGAGGATCCTCTGAAGAGTACCATTCCCCTTTTCCTCCTCCAGTTACTATACCAAGGGCACCAAGTCCTGCCTCTTACCCCGCAGGCCCTCCTCCACTCCTTTCCTCAGAAGCAGTTGGAGGAATGAGCTCATTTCCCTTCACCCTCTTGGATTCCACCTCTGCAGTGCAGCCCAGCCCTCTCCCACTCAAAGCGCCTCTCCCTTTCTTGGGGTGAGAAGAGAAGGGACAATGCCAGGACACAGTTCTCACCACTCTTGCAGGGTTCGGGCAATGGCACTGAGGTCCTGGCGCTGGATGTCCCGCCCAATGCTGTAGTCAACCTCCAGCCGCTGATTGCGCTGGTCCAGGGAACCGCGAAGCACATCGGCGTACACGGCCTCAATGACAAGGTCTTCCAGCTGCCGCACGTTACGCAGGGCAAGGGCCTCCAGCAACACTGCATATGGGATACACTGGAGCCCAGGGATGTTGGGCTGGCGTTTGTGAGGTTCCGCAGCAGAGAGGGCCTTCCAAGATTCTGCTTCCCTCCTTTCCCCCTGCCTGGGCTCACCTGCCTGCCCTCCACTCCTACTCCTAAATCCTTTTCTCTAAAAGGCTGGTTCTAAGGCAAAATAAATAAAAGTATTCCCACCTGAAAAATAACATCATGAGAAGGACAATCTTAACAAAATATAAGATTTATGCTCCCCTACCACGCCTACCTCCCACACCACAGAGGAATAAAGTGACATGTGCCTGAGTGTCAATCCACTGGCCACAGCTCAGGATAGCACACAGACCTTGGGCAAGATCACCTTAATAAAATGTGTGGGTGACCTTGGTTCAGCCTTGGTCAACCACGGTTGCCCACCTTGACATAAGGTGTGGGAGGTCTGGAGTTACTCTGTTTACCACTTCTCCTCAGCCTCCTTGCAGAGAGGCATCTCACGATAAAGAGCCTGAGCTAAGCAAATCCTGACAATGACAGGAGAGTCAAGTAACAACTGGGAGAGCACAGATGGGAGGGAGTGGGATAGTGAACAAAATACTGAACCTAACAGGAAATACAGAGAGACTTCTGGGTTATGTTTCTTATTCCAGCAAACAGAAGCCTAGCGCTTCACCAGGAGAGACAGCCTCGTTGCCAGCTCTGCACACTGAGACTGCTGACTTTATACGGTGGGCAGGAGGGTGACTGTTGAACGCCACAGCCAACAGCATCCTAGTTGCCATTCTGACCCAAAACACAAAAGATGTTTTACCTAGAACTTAAGTTGACTGAAAAATAAAAACAAAACAGAAAACTAAGAGAACACTATTCAGCCTAAAAGGCTGCAGGTAATGGAGTTGAGATACAGACCTTAGACACACTTCTCCTCGGGGGAAGGCGGGAAGAAGCAACAGTGTGGTTGAAGGCTGGCTGAGTGCAAATGGGCCCTTATGAAGGGACACACAGAAGGGTGCTCTTTGGCCCAGGACCAGGGCTGTCACTCACCTTGACTTTGGCAGCCAGGGTGACGACTGATAGGTGTCGAAGCTTATTCTTCTGAGCCTCTGTGAGTGGGGGAAGGTTCCGGGCTTCAGCTGGGAAAAAGGACAAAGTGGAGGAAATCCTGATTTCGCCTTGTGGGAAGCCCTAGCCTCCTTCCCCTGCTCTTTTGTTGTTGTTGTTGTTATTGCATTTTCCATGCCAATTCACATGGTGACCCTGACCCTGTGAACCTAGGGGATCTAACTAAGGTATGCCAGGAATTTCTTCTAAGGCCCTCCAGAAATTGCCCTTCTCCCACCTCCACGACTCCAGAGCTGCAGCCTCTCTGGTTACCTAAGTAGTCAGCATATGTCCCATAAGCAAACACCGTGAGCAGCCGGAATGTGGACGCGAAGTCACTCTCAGCCAGCTGCAAGAATACGAGGAAAGAGAAGAGGTGACAGGAAGGACCTCTCTCTCCACCCTCCCAGCCTTAATCTGGTTTGAACTCCACTTTCTGGCCCCATCTTTCTCCTCCAACATTAGCTCTCCCAGCTCACCAAAAGGAACTCTCTGCCTCTCTGATCACTTCCCCATAAGCAGGCCTCATTTCCCCCTCCAGGCCTTTGCTTACACTATTCCCCCAAACCACAATGCCCTCTTCCTCCACATGCCTGCAATTCCTACCCTAAATTCAGAGTTGAAAACGTTCAGTGTTCAGTGTCTAATGTACACACACGGCAGACATTACAAACTGTGTTGTTTGGTCCTTAGAGTGTGTCTAATAGTTCTGAATTTGAATACCTTTAGACAGTTTGCTGTACTCCCCAATTCACCAAAGACTCCTGCTTCAGCCTCACTCATCTCTGACAGCTGCATGGCCTAGGCGGGCACTGGAATTTGTGGCCTCTGTTTCAGACCCCCCTCACCCAGAAGGCTTTCATCACCTGGGCCAGCCCACCCAGATCTCCTCTCCTCCTAACACTCATCACTCATTCTGGCATTTCATCAATCAAACTGTGCCTAAGGTTGTCACCTAAGAATATCTTTCTTTTCAACAAGATTACAGACCCAGGCTCTGGTATCCCACTAAGCAGAGCTATGCATGTAGTTGGTTCTCTCAACAAACACTTGCTGGTGTCATACATCTTAACGACCCATCCACTCCGAACTTTAAACTCTTAACACTGCTACTTCTGTGTAAACAGTTCTCTCTGCTGTGTTTCTAGCCACATGTGTTTGGGAAAAAGACACCTCCTACGTTTTTTAACTTAAGTGTGTCAGCTACCTTGCAAAAGGGGGAGAAGAGGGCATGCCAATTTCACGATTGTTCCTGCCACCTGTACCAGACTTTACACTTTCCCATAATCTCACCTGATTCCTACAATAACAGTGAGAGGCAGTATCAGCTCCATTTTTAAAAGAGAAAACGGAGGCCCTAAAATATATGTGTCCCGATCAAGGTGACATGCTTATTAAGAGGTGTTACACTGGTGGAGACAGGCTGGAATCAGGTTTCCTATTCTAAATCATACGCTTTTTTGCTTAAAAATGAAAAATACTGGGTTTTTACAGCTCATTCGTCCCCAAGGGGAAAGCAGGTTTACTTGCATAGTTACTTTTGCAAGCTGCCAGTTAATCATCAACATATTCTTGTTCAACTGAATGGTTATGGGGTTACAAAATGTGCCCTGCCCACCCATTCTCAAATTGAAACTTTAGCCCCAAGCTTCCCTGTGGGCTATTCAGGCCAGGAACCCACCTCTCTAACATTAGGCATATCCAGCAGTTCCCCAAACACGTAGACACCAGGGGCCTCCAGCACCTGGTGGATGAGTGTGGCCAGCGCTGCCCCCTTGGCCGACTTGGCCAGGAGCAGAAATTGCTCCTGGTTCTGCCCTGTCACCTTCACCTCGGCACTCATGGCTGCACTGAGGTGGGGGGACCTGGGCTCAGGATGTCTGGAGCTGCAAGGAAAGAGTATGTGAAGCTGCAGGTCCCTGAACACTGGGAGGATGGGAAGCACAAGAGCTAGGGAGTGGACTACAAAGGCACTGAGTTACTTCTCCAGTGAGGAGACAGAGATGGAGCTGTCTAAAACTCGGATCAAGGAATCCTAAAACTGGCCCCTTTGACGCAAGTCTGGCTGAAACAGGGTGGCCACGCCCACCCTCCCCCATCCCTGGGCCTATATCCCAAGCCCCACCACGTGCACCCCACTGAATCCTAAGGCAAGGATGCAGTGGGGAAGGAGTGTCACATGGCGTACACCCAACGACGACGCTGCCTCAAATCGCCACTGGTGCCCCGCAAGTGCCCCCAGCCACGTGACCTCACCCTCACGCTCCTTCCACGTGGCTCCGCCCCCTCCCTTAAAGAGGCCGCCAAGGGACGGTGGGCTCCCGCTGCCTGCCCGGTCGTACCCTGGATCACACTCTGCGGGCCGCTACCTGGAAGCTTCGTCTTCCAGCGCACCGGGCGGGGCCGCCGCTCCGTCACCTCCGGCAGCTGTTCCGAGCCCTTCCTGACACCTCTCCGCAGGGGCGCTCTGGCCACTAAACTCTATGGCTGGCTTCCGGCCGTACTTCCGCTCTTACGAGGCGGGTTTCAAGCGCGACATGCCCCGCCCCTGCTTTCCGACTCTGAAGCGCCTGTGAGCGACACAGGCATTCTACTTTCTGATTGGCTGTTAGGGCAAGAAGGACGGGCGCCTTTTTCTCTGCTTTGTTTCAATAAAACTTTATTGTTGGACGAGCGCTAGACGCTAAACGCAAAGGGACTCCCTGGTCTCAGGCAGGTACCGGGTGCTTCTAGGAAGTGACTGCTCTAAGCTGCCTGAGATCTGGAGATCCAGGCTGCACGGGTGCCTGAGGAGAGAGGAAAGCTGTAATGGAGAGACAGAGAGAGAAGAAAAAAAACGGTGGGGGCATGAGGAGGAGAGGACGGAGACAATAATCAGTAATAGTTTAGCAGCAGAGATCACGTGGGTAGTTCACTCATTTTTTTGAGGAGCAAGGGAAAAGAAGTGGAAAAGGTAAAATAATAATAGCTAACATGTATCGAGTGCTTACTATTGGTCAGGCATCTTTAAAAATTTTATCCTATTGAATCCTCGTAACTATACCGCCTCCCCAGTGTGAATCTAGGACACCGTCTATCATGATTACAACATGTACTTGTAGAGTGACGCTTTCCTGTATATTGACTCTTAATTCCTGGGGGAGGAAAAAACCCCAGGTGGAAGGAAGGCATATGTCATTAGTCTCGTCTTACAGATGAAGAAATTGAGGCTCATAATAATCCAGAGAGTCTCCCGGAACCTAGGTCTTTTCAAACCCGAAGCCGTCTTTCCGTTTCACCATTGTGCCTTAAGAAAAAAATAAACAGCTAACATTTCCGTAGTTTTATATTTCATACCAGGCTTGCAGCAGGTCAAATGAGAATAAAGTTAATGACTTCTTGGAGGCCCTTGTGTTAAGCACTAAGAGCTTTCCTTAATTCATTTGATGCTTATAACAATCTTATTTCCATTTTACAGATGGAAAAGTTGAGGCCCAGGGAAGTTAAATAATTTACAAGTAATGGAATGAGAGAAAGTGGGAAAAGACAACACAAATGAAGATGAAATCAGAGGACTGGTAGACTGCTGGAGCTGAAGGGACTTTAAGCTCAAAGTTTATGGAACACGTGGCTTGGTTTATGATAGAAAATGAGAAGCAGAAACAAAGGAGAGAGAGAAGAAGAAAAAGGAGGAAGAAGAGGCAGAGGAGGAGAAAGAGAAGAAGAAATGGATGGAAGAGATGACAGTATAAGAGAGGAGAAGGGATCAAAGGCATAATAAAATATCCAAAGTTTGAAGGAACCAAAGAATGAATACAATCTTATCAATTTAAAGAGGGAAGTAAAAATAAAAATATGAGGAAACAATGAGAAAAGAGCCGACATATGTTCTATTATGTGTCAGGTCTTTATTTGTTCAACTTTTTTTTTAAGACTATTTTTCAGGGCCAGTCCAGTGGCGCAGCCGTTAAGTTTGCACGTTCAGATTTGGCGGCCCGAGGTTCACGGGTTCTGATCCCGGGTGCAGACATGGCACCACTTGGCAAGCCATGCTGTGGTAGGTGTCCTGCATATAAAGTAGGGGAAGATGGGCATGGATGTTAGCTCAGGGCCAGTCTTCCTCAGCAAAAAGAGGAGGATTGGCAGCAGATGTTAGCTCAAGGCTAATCTTCCTCAAAAAAAAAAAAAAAAGACTTTTTTAGAGCAGTTTTAGGTTTATAATAAAATTGGGAGGAAGGTACAGAGATTTCCCATGTACTCCTTGCTCTTACACATGCATAACCTCCCCTATTACCAAAATCACTTACCAGAATGGTACGTTTTTTTTTTTACCAAGGATGCACCTACATTGACACATCATATTCACCCAACATCTACAAGTTACTAAAGGTTTCACCCTTGTTGGTATACATTCAGTGGGTTTGGACACCTGTGTAATGACATATATCCATCATGATAATGTCATAGAGTATTTTCACTGCCCTAAAAATTCTCTGTGTTCTGCCTATTTATCTTTCCTCACTCCCCACCCCTGCCAACTACTGATCTTTTTATTGTCTCCATAGTTTTCCCTTTTCCAGAATGTCATAGAGTGGGAATCATACAACATGTAGCCACCTCAGATTGGCTTAAGGAATCTCTTAAGGTTCCTCCATGTCTTTTCATGGCTCGATAGCTCATTTCTTTTTAGTGCCAAATAGTACTCCATTGTCTGGATGTACCACAGTTTATGTACCCATTCACCTACCGAAGGACATCTTGGTTGTGTCCAAATTTTGGCAATTACTCATAAAGCTGCTATAAACATCCATGTGCAGGTTTTTATGTGGATGTGTCTTCTACTCCTTTGGGTAAATACAAAGGAGCAAAATTGCTGGATCGTATAGTAAGAGTATGTTAAGTTTTGTAAGAAACCACCAAACTGTCTTCCAAAGTGGCTGTGCCATTTTGCATTCCCACCACCAGTGAACGAGAGTTCCTATTGCTCCACATCCTGGCCAGCTTTCTGTGTTGTCAGTATTTCAGATTTTGGCCATTCTAATAGGTGTGTAGTGGTATCTCGTTGTTGTTTTAATTTGCATTTCCCTGGTGACATATGACGTGGAGCATCTTTTCATATGTTTACTTGACATCTGTATATCTTTGGTGAAGTGTTTAAGGTCTTTGATCCATTTTTTAATTGGGTTGTTTCTTTTCTTATTTGGTGAGTTTTAAGAGTTCTTTGTATATTTTGGAGAGCAGTTCTTTATCAGATGTGTCTTTGGCAAATAGTTTCTTCTAGTCTGTGGCTTGTCTTCTAATTCTCTTGATTTTGTCTGTCACAGAGCAGAAGTTTTTCATTTTAATAAGTCCAGCTTATCAATTATTTCTTTCATGGATTGTGTCTTTGGTGTTGTATCTAAAAAAGCATCACTATAGTCAAGGTCATCTAGGTTTTCTCCTGTGTTATCTTCCACGCGTTTTATAGTTTTGCATTTTACATTTAGGTCTGTGATCCATCTTGAGTCACTTTTTGTGAAGGGTGTAAATTCTGTGTCTAGATTCCCTTTTTTTTTGCATGTGAATGTCCACTTGTTCTAGCACCCTTTGCTGAAGAGGCTACCTTTGATCCATTGCCGTTGTTCCTTTGTCAAAGAATAGTTGACCATATTTATGGAGGTCTATTTCTGGGCTCTCTATTTTGTCCCACTGATCTATTTGTCTATGCTCCTGCCAATACCACACTGTTTTGATTACTGTAGCTTTACAGTAAGTCTTGAAGTCAAGTAGTGTCAGTCTTCCAACTTTGTTCTTCTCCTTCAATATTGTGTTGGCTATTCTGGGTCTTTTGCCTCTTCATATAAAAATTTGTTTTTTTTTTTTTTTTTTTGAGGAAGACTAGCCCTGAGCTAACTACTGCTAGTCCTCCTCTTTTTGCTGAGGAAGACCAGCCCTGAGCTAACATCCATGCCCATCTTCCTCTACTTTATATGTGGGACGCCTACCACAGCATGGCGTTTGCCAAGCGGTGCCATGTCCGCACCCCGGATCTGAACCAGCAAACCCTGGGCCGCTGAGAAGTGGAACGTGCGAACTTAACTGCTGCGCCACCGGGCCAGCCCCCCGCCGTTTCTTTTTTTAAGATTTTAGTTTTCCTTTTTCTCCCCAAAGCTCCCTGGTACATAGTTGTGTATTTTTAGTTGTGGGTCCTTCCAGTTGTAGCATCTGGGATGCCACCTCAGCATGGCTTGATGAGCAGTGTCATGTCTGCGCCCAGGATTCAAACCAGTGAAACCCTGGGCCGCTGAAGCAGAGTGCGTGAACTTAGCCACTTGGCCATGGGGCCAGCCCCCATATAAATTTTTTAATCAGTTTGTCAATATCCATACAATAACTTGCTTGGATTGGGATTGAGATTGCATTAAATCTATAGGTCAGGTTGGGATAAACTGCTGTCTTGACAATATTGAGTCTTTCAACCCATGAATATGGATTATCTGTCCATTTATGTAGTTCTTCTTTGATTTTGTTCATCAGAGTTTTGTAGTTTTCCTCATATAGGTCTTATATATATGTATTTTGTTAGATTTATACTCAAGTATTTCTCTTTTTGGGGTGCTAATGTAAATGGTATTGTGTTTTTAATTTCAAATTCACTTGTTCATTGTTGGCATATAGGAAAGCAGTTGACTTTTGTGTATTAACCCTTTACCCTGCAACCTTGCTATAACTCCTTATTAGTTCCAGGAGGTTTTTTAATCGATTCTTTCAGATTTTCTGCATAAATGATTATGTTCTCTGCAAACAAAGACCGTTTTATGTCTTCCTTCCCAATCAATATACATTTTATTTTCTTTTTTTGCCGTATTGCATTAGCAAGGATTTCCAGTACGATGTTGAAAAGGAGTCCTGAGAGGGGACATCCTTGCCTTGTACATGATCTTAGTGAGAAAACTTCAAGTTTCTCGCCATGAAGTATGATGTTACCTGTAGCAGTTTTGTGTTGTTATTGTTGTTCAACTTTTTATTCAATCTTTATGACAACCTTTTGAGGTGCCTATTAATATCTCAATTAATCTGTGAGGACACAGGATCACAGAGTTAAATAATTTGGTTTTTTTTTTTTTTTTTTTGAGGAAGATTAGCCCTGAGCTAACAGCTGCCGCCAATCCCCCTCTTTTTGCTGAGGAAGACTGGCCCTGAGCTAACATCCATGCCCACGTTCCTCTACTTTATATGTGGGACGCCTACCACAGCATGGCTTGCCAAGCGGTGCCATGTCCGCACCTGGGGTCCGAACTGGCGAACCCCAGGCCACCTAAGCGGAACGTGCGAACTTAACTGCTGTGCCACCGGGCCAGCCCCCAAATAATTTGTTGAAGATCACCAGTGTAAGTGGCGGAACTGAGATTCAAATGCAAGTTTGTCTGATTCCAGCGCTGTGTTAAGAAAGAAAAGAAAAAGCAGAAAGGGAAGAGAGAAGAGAGGAGGGAGACAGAGAGAGCCTGAAATCTAGTTCTGATTCAGCCTTAAAGTAGCTGTGACCTTAAATTGTGCCATCTCGTAGCATCTCATCTTCCACATCTGCAAAGTGAGCAGTCAGACAACAGAATCGCTAAGGCCAATTCTGATTTTGATGTTTTATGATTTTGTGAGAGAAAGAGGAGTAAGACCAGAAAATGAGAGAATGATTAATAAGTAGAGAAGTAGAATTTAGAGAAAGAGAGGAGAGAGGGTGGACTAAAGGAGGGAGAGTAGAAAGAGCAGAGAGAGAAGAGGACGAGGAATAGATGTGAGAAAGAAGGGAAAGGGATGGAAACGAAGAGAGGAGGGAGACAGAGAGAGCCTGAAATCTAGTTCTGATTCAGCCTTAAAGTAGCTGTGACCTTAAATTGTGCCATCTCGTAGCATCTCATCTTCCACATCTGCAAAGTGAGCAGTCAGACAACAGAATCGCTAAGGCCAATTCTGATTTTGATGTTTTATGATTTTGTGAGAGAAAGAGGAGTAAGACCAGAAAATGAGAGAATGATTAATAAGTAGAGAAGTAGAATTTAGAGAAAGAGAGGAGAGAGGGTGGACTAAAGGAGGGAGAGTAGAAAGAGCAGAGAGAGAAGAGGACGAGGAATAGATGTGAGAAAGAAGGGAAAGGGATGGAAACGAGGAAAGAAGGGGGAAAGTGGGAAGAAAAATAAAGATGATCTCTAAGGGAAGGATGGGAGCTAATTAGACTAAAGCAAAGCCTAGGCTGTAACATTCATTCATTCACTCGTTTGTTACTAAGTAACAGTTATGTACAAGGCCCTGTGCCAGGTGCTGTGTTTTTAATGCTAAGGATAGAAAACAAGATGCCCTGAAATAGAGTAGAGAAGCTGACTAACATTCAAGGAGTCAGACACATAATAAAATATTCACCATTGATTCAAGAGGAGTACACTGAGCACCTCTTACTGCCAGGCGTTGTTCTAGTTCCTAGAGATATACACAAAATACCTGTCCTCTTGGTATTTACATTCTTGTGGTGAGACTCAGGCAATAAATAAATACATACATGCATACATAAACGGTCAGGAGGTAATAAATATTATGAAGAAAAATAAAGCAAGGAGAGGCGGATGGGGAACGCAGGAGACATTTGCTATTTCATATACGGTAGTAAGGAGAGGCCTCGCTGACACCGTGGCAATGGAGCAGAGACTTTGAAAAAACAAAAGGAGCAAGTCATGTGGATTTCTGAGGGGACAGTGTTCCAGGCAGAGCAAACTACAAGTGTAAGGGCTTTGAAATGGGAACATACATACTTGATGTGTTTGAGGAACAGCAAGGGGTCCTGTGTGGCTAGAGCAGAGTAAGGGGAGAGAAGTAGGAGATGAGGTCAGAGGGAGAACAAAGTGGCCAGATCATATCAGGCCTTGTGGGCCATTGTAAGGACTTTGGTTCTTACTCTGAGGCAGCCAATGGAGGGTTTGAGCAGAAGAGTAACAGGATCTGACCCATATGTTTAAAACATCATAATGGCTGCATGGACAGAAGCAACAAGTCCAATTAGGAGGCTACTGCAGTTATCCAGGCGAGAGACGGTGGTGGCTTAGACAAGGTGATAGCAGTGGAGGTGAGAAGTAGTGGGATGCTGAATTTAATGTAGACCTAGAGGGAACGGAATTTGCAAATGGATTAGATGTGAGGTGTGAAAGGAAAAGAAAGAGTTAAGAATGACATCATACACCTAAGTTGCACCAAACTTACAAAGTGCAGATCATTTTAATCTTATGTGTAAACTTTTCTGGAAAACAGGAAAAGAAAGGACACTCCTCAACTCATTCAATAGGGCCAGAATTACTTTGATAACCAGACCAGATAAAGGCAATACTAGAAAGAAAAATTACAGGCCAATCTCACTTATTAAGAGAGATACAAAAATCTTCAATAAAACACTAGCAAACTGAACCCAGCAATGCGCAAAAAAGATAATATACTGACTAACTTGAATTATGTCAGGAATTAAGGGTAGCTTAGTATTGGAAAATACATTCATTTTATTCATTATGTTAATAGATTAATGGAATAAATCACACAATTATCTCAATAAATACAGACAAAACGTATGAAATCTAAAAAGCATCTTTTAGAACACTAGAAGGAGGGACTGGCCCCATGGCTGAGTGATTAAGTTCGCACACTCTGCTTCAGCGGCCCAGGGTTTGGCTGGTTCAGATCCTGGACTCAGACATGGCACCGCTCATCGGGTCATGCTGAGGCGGTATACCCTCATGCCACAACTAGAAGGACCCACAACTAAGAAAATACAACTATGTACCAGGGGGCTTTGGGGAGAACAAGGAAAAATAAAATCTTAAAAAAAAAAAAAAAAAGAAAGGAAACTAGAAGGAGATTTGTTAATCTGATAAAGGAATGCCTGTTATCACCAATTCTGTTCGGTCTTGTAATGGGGATCCTAGCCAGAGCAGTAAGACAAGAATAAAAAAAGTAAAAGGATTAGATAAAAGAAGAAATGAAGCTGTTACCATTTACAGAAAATGTGAAAATGTGATAGCATATGTATAAAATTCAAGGCGCTACAAATAGGGGCTGGCCCAGTGGCACAGAGGTTAAGTGCACACGTTCCGCTTCAGCAGGCCGGGGTTCGCCGGTTTGAATTCCAGTGCGGACATGGCACTGCTTGGCACACCATGCTGTGGCAGGCATCCCACATATAAAGTAGAGGAAGATGGGCACGGATGTTAGCTCAGGGCCAGTCTTCCTCAGCAAAAAGGGGAGTCTTGGTAGCAGATATTAGCTCAGGGCTAATTCTCCTCCAAAAAAAAAAGAAACACTCTACAAATAAATTATTGAATAAGAGTTTAACAAGGCTGCTTGAGAAAAAAATACAAAATCAATTATATATCTATATATGAACAACAAATAATTAGATAATGAATAATTGTAAAAGTTACCACTTAGAACAGTATGAAAAATATCAAATACCAAGGTATAAATGTAACAAAATATGTGTAATAATGTTACAAAATAAATGTAAAATACAAAATAAATGTAAAAAAATATGTGGAAGACCTATATGCAGCAAATCAGAATTTACTGTGAGACACTGAGAAAGATCTAACACAAATGGAGAGATATTATCACATTCATGGATTAGAGGTCTCAATATCATGAGGAAGTCAATTCTCCTTAAAGCGATTTATAGATTCAGGACAATCCTAATTAAAATCCCAACAGGCTTTTTTGTGAGATTATGAAACTGACAAACTGATTCTAAAATTTACATGGAAATGCAAATAGCTGTTTGAAAATGAACAAGGTGGAAAGACCTGCTTTACCAGATACCAGGACATAATTACAAAGCCATAATAATTAAGACCGTGTAGGAGTGGCACAAGATAGTTACCTAAGTTGCCCACTGGAACATAATACAGAGGCCAGAAAGATTCAAACATAAAAAGACAGTTGACAGGGCTGGCCTGGTGGTGTACTGGTTAAGTTCATGTGCTCCACTTCAGTGGCCTGGGGTTTGCGGGTTTGGATCCTGGATGTGGACCTACATACTGCTCATCTAGCCATGCTATGGCAGCGTCCAACATACAAAATAGAGAAAGATTGGCACAGATGTTAGCTCAGGGACAATCCCCAAGCAAAAAGAGGAAGATTAGCAACAGATGTTAGCTCAGCGCCAATCTTCCTCACCAAAAAAAAAAAAAAAAAAAAAGACACTTGATTTATGATAGAGGTTGCACTTTTGAGCAGGAAAGAAAGGACACATGTTTCGATGTTGCTGTGACAACTGGGTATCTATATGAAAAAATAAAACCAAACTCCTACCTTAAGCCATATACAAAAATTATTCCACACTATACTATAGAGTAATGTAAAAGGCAAATTTAAACCCTTTTAGAAGATATATAGAGGAATATATTCATAAGTTCAGGGTAGGGAAATATTTCTTTTTATATATATATTTTTTAATTGAAATTCACAATAATTTACATCAAGGGTAGGGAAATATTTCTTAAGACTCAAATATACTAACCATAAAGGAAAAGATTGATAAATTTGACTACATTAAAATCAAGAACAACTGTTTATCAAAAGACAAGCCATGGAATAGAAGGAAGCATTTTGGGCCGGCCTGGTGGCGCAGCAGTTAAGTTCGAATGTTCCGCTTAGGTGGCCCTGGGTTAGCCAGTTTGGATCCTGGGTGCGGACATGGCACTGCTTGTCAAGCCATGCTGTGGTAGGCATCCCACATATAAAGTAGAGGAAGATGGGCATGGATGTTAGCTGAGGGCCAGTCTTCCTCAGCAAAAAGAGGAGGATTGGCAGCAGATATTAGCTCAGGGCTAATCTTCCTCAAAAAAAAAAAAAAAAAAAACAAAAACGAAGGAAGCATTTGTAACATACATAACTGACAAAGGATGTGACCAGGATGTATAATGAAATGACTAAGAAAAAAACTCCTAACAATAAAAACTCTAAACGTGAACTAAAGATTTGAACTAGCACTTCACAAGAGGAAATCCATGAGGTCAACAAACACATGAAAAGGTGTTCAACCTCATTAGTAATTAGTAACTACTAATCAGAGAAATGCAAATTAAAGCCATAATGAAATATCATTGTGTGCACCAGAAGAGCCAAAATTAAAGTCTGAAATATTAAGTGTTGACAAGAATAAGGAACAAAAGAAACTCCCATATACAGTGAGTGAGAGTATAAGTGGTTTAACCACTTTGGAAAAGAGTTCAGCATTATCTAATGGAAGAAGCCCTATGATGCAGCAATTCCACATCTACGCATACAACAAATACATATAGTATTATTACATTTATATCTTCAAAAGCAGACAAAAGAATCTATTTTGTTAAGGAATGTACACGCATATGGGGAAACTATTAAGAAAAGCAAGGAAGTGACTGCCATAACAGTCAGAAAACTACTTAGCTATGGTGAGGAGGGGATGGCGTATGATGGAGTAGGGACACACATCTCTCTTTTGAATACTGGGAAGGCTCTTTCAGTTAGCCTGGATGGTGGTTACATGAGTATTAGCATTCCCTCTGTAAGTGTTCCCATTATAAATAGTCAATATCCTTTATATTTATGTTTTGTTGCATTTATCTTTGTGTTATATTTCACAATAAAAATGGTCTTGAAAAAGCATTTAATTCAACACCCATACATAATAAAACCCTTAGCAAACTAGGAATAGAAAGAGCCTTCCTTAACTTGATAAGTTATTTAAAAAAAAAAAAAACTACAGCAAACACCATTCTTACTAGGAAAATATTGGAAGTGTTTCCTTTAAAACCAGGAACAAAAGAAAGATGCCAGCTATCACTGTTTGTATTCAACATGTACTAAAGGTCCTGGCCAGCACAAGAAAAGGAAATTAAAGGCCTAGTACTGAAAAGGAAAAAGCAAACTGCCATCATTGGGAGATATGATTGTCTTTGTAGAAAATTCAGTTTATAGAAAAATTATTACACAGAAGAGAGAGCTTATCGAGGTGGTTGGCTCTAAAATCAATATGGCAAATCAACTGCATTTCTATATACCAGCAAAAGACAATTTTAAATGTAATCTTTAAAAATACCATTTACTGGGGCCGGCTGGTGGCTGTAGCAGTTGGCTTCGTGTGCTCTGCTTTGGCAGCCCGGGGTTCATTGGTTCAGATCCCAGGCGTGGACCTGCACACCACTCATCAAGCCATGCTGTGGTAGGCAGCCCACATATAAAATAGAGGAAGATGGGCACAGATGTTAGCATAGGACCACTCTTACTCAGTAAAGAGGAGGATTGGCGGCAGATGTTAGCTCAGGGATAATCTTCCTCCAAAAAAAAAAAAAAAAAAAAATATATATATATATACCATTTACCATAACAGAAAAGCAATAAAGTACCGAGGAATAAATAAAACAGGAGATGTGCATTATCTGTATGCAGAAAATTATACAACTTCATTGAAAGACATTAAAGACCTAAATAAATGGGGAAGTAGCCCAAATCCATGATAGGAAGTTTCAATATCAAAAAGATGTCAATTTGTCTCCAATTAGACTTTGGATTCAATGCAATTCCAATCAAAATCCTGTAGCACTTGACAAGTTGATTCTCAAATAGAGCAATGACCAAGAAGTGGGGAGATCCTCCTGAAGAAGAATCTACTGGCAAGGTGGTGTCTGCTCTAGGAGAGATCTAGATTCATTCTACAGCTACAAAATTTAAGGAAGTGTGTTACCGGTGCAGGTTTTTTCAAGTTGACCAATGGAACAGAACAGAGTATCTAGAAACAGACTCATGTACATATGGACCTTTGCTACATAACAGAGTTAGCAAAGCAGATCAGGCAGAAAGGAGGGACTAGGCACTAAATGAAGCTGGGATAACTGATTTTCCATATTCAAAAATGAAAACTTGATTCTCATAACACACCATACACAAAAGTCAATTCTAGGGAGACTTAGGACTTAAGCATAAAGGGGAGAAGTTTAAAATATTTTGAAGAGGGGCCAGCCCTGTGGCCAAGTGGTTAGGTTTGTGTGCTCCGCTTTGGCGGCCCAGGGTTTCACTGGTTCGGATCCTGGGCGTGGACATGGCACCGCTCATCAGGCCATGCTGAGGCAGCGTCCCACATGCCACAACTAGAAGGACCCACAACTAAAATATACAACTATGTACTGGGGGGGGTGGTTTAGGAAGAAAAAGTAGGAGGAAAAAAAAAAAAAGAAGGTCGGCAACACTTGTTAGCTCAGGTGCCAATCTTTAAAAAAAAGAAATCTTTTGAAGAATATGTAAGAAGATACTTTTCTGACCAGGAATGGTAGAGAGTGATTTCGTATTCAAGATACAAAAAGCATAATCATAAAATGAAGGGTTGATAAATATTCTTTTTTTAAAAGATTTTATTTTTCCTTTTTCTCCCCAAAGCCCCCCAGTACATAGTTGTGTATTTTTAGTTGTGGGTCTTTCTAGCTGTGTCATGTGGGACGCCACCTCAACATGCTCTGATGAGTGGTGCCATGTCTGCATCCAGGATCTGAACCGGCCAAACCCTGGGCCACCAAAGCGGAGCGTGCGAACTTAACCACTCGGCCACAGGACCGGCCCCCCCCTTTTTTTTTCTCACTCACTGCACTCTGGGGCAGCAGGGTACCTTTCGGAAGCGCCCTAATTTACACAGTTCCAGGCACAATGGGGATGTACAGCTCCTCGTCCATCTATATATTCCACGTGTCATGGAGCACCTTGCAGGGGCAATGACAGGTCTTTTTTTTGTTAAAAGATGCACCTGGCCTCCCCGTCGGGGAATCAAGCCCCAGTCTCCCGCGTGATAGGCAGGGATACTCACTACCATACTAACAAGGATGCACCACTGTAATAGCCAAAAATAGAAACAATTCCTAAATCCATCAAGAGGAGAATAGATAAATTACGATATATTTGGTGTATTCACACAGTGGCACATTATATTCCAGTGAAAGTGTCTGGACTCCAGCTACATGCCACAGGATGGCTAAATCTTGGGACCGTTATACTGAGTGACAATTGACCTTTGGATTTGGAAATATGGAGGTCTGGTCATATTCCTTGAGGAATTTCAGCAGGGTACTTTGGGCAGAAGCCTAACAGGAGTGGGTAGTGGGTTCAAGAGAGATTAGGAAGTACAACCACACGTCCGCATACCATGAGGCTGTGTAAAAGGATGACAAAGCTCCCTATGGATTGGTACTGATATGGCAAGATAGCAAAGATACACTGTTAAGTCAAAAAGGAAAGATGTAGGAGCTGGCACCACGGCTGACTGGTTAGTTCGCCCACTCTGCTTCGGCGGCCCAGGGTTTCACTGATTCAGATCCTGGATGTGGACATGGCACCACACATCAGGCCATGGTGAGGTGGCGTCCCACATGCCACAGCTAGATGGACCCACAGCTAAAAATATACAACTATGTATTGGGGGGATTTGAGGAGAAAAAGCAATTAAAAAAAAAAAAAGAAGATCGGCAACAGTTGTTACTTCAGGTGCCAATCTTTAAAAAAAAAAGGAAAGATGTAGAAGTGTACAATGTGTGCCAACTTTTACGTAAAATACATGAAAGAGTAAGACTGCATACTACTGTTTGCTTGTGTATGCATAATGAAACTCTGGAAGAACACAGAAATTAGTCACATCGAGGGCAGGGATGGGACCTGGAAAGATGGTGGGCAGAAGTGAGAATGAGAACTTTATATGTCTTTTAATATATTGAAAACTTTTTTTGCACATGTGAATGTATTACCAATTCAAAATAATGAATTACAAAAATTAAATAGTTTAATAAAAGGAAAAGAGAAGGAATGGAAGGAGAAGTGGAAAAGACAACGAATAGAGACCATCTTAGGAGGCAGTTTGCTATAAAGGGAAGTAGAGAGGGGCAGAGGATGGAGGGTTTGTTTAAGATGCAGGAAATGACAGTGCACTTACAAGCTGCTGGGAATAATCAAGAGAGATGCTGCGCGAGAGGGACGGACAGTCGTTGGAACGATGACTTCGGGTGGTTGAAAAGCTCTGGGATCCCCGACAGGAGAGGTGGGCTGGGATGTGGGGAAAGTGGGGAAGTTCTCTTCTGTCTGCTTCTATTTTCTCAGAAAAGCAGCAAGCAAAATCATCAGCTGCGGGTGAGAAGAGTTCAGAAGGATGTTGGACATTTGAGAAGAAGAAACAGAGAGAAATTTACCCTGACAAATACTGAGACCCCCAATGAGCCTGGAGATACTGACAAAGATACCAGCAGAGCCAGAGAGAGGGAGAGAATTTATAGACTGTGGAGTGTGAGAAGGTCCTCAAATTCATCTGAAGACACACTTATCACTCTGTATTTCAGCGTCTCCCTCATGCAATTTGAAGTTCCATGAAGAGAGTGATGACTTTGTTCTTGCTCTCCACTGTATCCCCAGCCCGTAGCATGGCACCCAGCATGTAGGAGGTGTTCAAAGAATAGTCATTGAAGGAATGAACGAATCAAGATACTAGAAATAACTGATAATGACCCAAAGTCCTCAGTGTAAAAGACACTTACACTGGTAGTGAATATTCCCTTGATAAATAGGACCCACACCCATCACACAATGCGTCCTCTTACAGCATATCCTCAGGATGCACTGGGGCTCATTGGGGCCCAGGATATGGCAGGATTGGCATACCCTGCCTCACATGGCCCAGTTCACATCCAGTGTGCACCGTCTTTCCCCTGCCACTGGGAGACACTAGGAGGATGGCTCACTCACTCCGGTTCTGACCTCGGAATGAAGGGCTGTCAGGGACAGGCAAGCAGGAGGGCAGCCGCTGCAGGTGCTGGTCAGAACAGCAGGCTTCCTTCCGGGAGGCGTGAGTGCCAGGCTAATGATAGTGATAGCGCAGGGGATGAAGGGCGAGAGTCTAGAGGGACGGGGGTGTGAGCAGAGACTCAGCCTAAAGCATTCGGCACAGGAAAGAGATCAGGGACGGCAGGCAGATAGAGAGGAAAGGCAGGTGGAAAGCAGAGGAGAGAATGACGAGTTCAGAGTGGGCAGGGGTCCCAGGTGAAGGTCACTAAGCAATAAATACTGAGCAGCTACTGTGTTCCAGGCATGAGGAAAGATACAGGGTGAATAAAACAAATGAGATCTGTGTTCTCCGGTGTATGTGGGGCTCAGAAGGCAGACAACAAACAGTAAACAAATGTAAGATCATTTCAGAGAGTGATGAGTTGGAAAGACAATGAAACATACAGATGACACAGAGTGGGTGGCTGAATGACAAGAGGGAGCCAACCAGGTGGAAATGGGTGTGGGGACAAAGGTTTTCAGGAAGAGGGAATCAAAAGTGCAGGGGTGCTAAGAGAATGATTTCGGATGCTCTAGAACATAAAGAAGTCCAATCTGGCAGGAGCATTGTTTGGACACTGAGAAGGAACACAAGTTGGGGGGCCTCTCCTAACAAGGAGTTCAGATTTATTCCAGAAAAGCCACTCAAATATGTTAAACAGGGAAGAGCACGATATGATTTAGATTTTCAAAATATTACTAGAAAATGTGAAGACTAGTTTGTAAAGGGCAAGGGCAGAAGCTAGGGGCCAGCTAGGTAGCTATCGTGATATTCCAGATGACAGATGATGGCTTGGACCAGGATGATAGCAACAAAGATGGAGAGAAGTAGATGGATTCTTACATGTTGGATACAGAGCTCACAAGACTTGCGGGTGAATTAGATAGAGGGTGGGATCAGTGAGAAAAGGGAAAATGAGGAAGGACGTTTCCTAAGTTTTTGGCCTGAACAAGTAGCAGTCAGCATGTCCTAGGAAGGGGAACACTGGAAGAGGAATGGATTGGTGGGGGGAGAATTCAAGACATCTATTTTAGCTGCGTTAGCTTTGCATGGCTATTAGACATCCAAGTGGAGATGTCAAGTAGGCTGTTGAATAAATGAGTCTGGAGCTCTGGATATAAATTTAGGACTCGATGACATTTACATAGTATTTAAGCCTTGGGACTGGATGACATCACTGGACAGAGAATGTGGAAAGAGAAGAGGGCCAAGGACTAAGCCCTAGGAGGCTCTGACATTTAGAGGTCGAGTGGAAGAGGACAGAGAAAGAAAAACCAGTGAGGTTGGAGAGAAACTAGGAGAGTGTCATGTCCTAGAAGCACAACCTGAATAACACAGGGTAATATGATAAAGAGGGATGGGGTGAGAGTGGAGGCAGGAGAAGCTGCTTTTGATAGAGAAGTTAGGTAAGGCTTCCCAGAGGAGGTGATATTGGATCCAAGTGAGATTTTAACGAAAAGAGTGAGTCATTGTGAAAAATCAGGGAAAAACATTCCGGGAAGAGGGAACAGCAAGTGCAAAGGCCCTGCGGCAGGTTAAGCTCCTCTAGTTCTAGGAACAAAGATCAGGTCAAGTTCAGTTGGGGCATAAGGAGTGTTAGGAGAGGAGATCAGAGTGGGAGCCAGGTCATATAGGGCCCTGTAAGTCACAGTAAGGAGTTTGGATATTCTGAGTGCTAGAAAAGCTGAGTAATGCGACTGGATCTACTTATTTCAAAGAGCATTTGGAGAAGAACACACTGTAGCAAGGCCAGAGTGGAATCGGGGGATCAAACTTCAGGGATAATCCAAGGATGGTGCCGGATCTTCATCCCCACCTTGATCTCTGGTACTAGGCATGCTCCGCCAGGGGCGAAACAGAGTTAGGGATGAAGAGCGTTGGGTGACTCAGAATCTCAGAAACTGACTAGGGCGACCACGGGTGTCCATGGAGTTGGGGTGAAAGGGGTGGGGAAGCCCGCTGTCGGAACCCAGGAAGTCAGACGGTCGCTCACCATCAGCTGCCCTTTCCAACCCTTTACCTGGGACTCAGCTGGACGTGACTCCTGCGGCGCGGCGGCGGGAGGGTTAAACCGTGCGTGGCCTACAGGCGGGAGGGGGAGAGGCGGAGACCGAGCGCTCCGAGCTGCCGCGCCGAGCCCAGCCGAGCCGAGCGCCGCCCGAGCCGAGCCGAGCCGAGCCGAGCATCTCCCGCCGCCGCCGCCGCCCCGCGCCCCGGGCGCCCGCCCCCCACCCTCTCCAGCGCCCCGCAGCCGGCCAAAGCCCCTGACCATGCCCCGTGCCCCACTCGCTCCCGCGAGCCCCCAGCGCCGCGCAGCACTGAGCGCCCGCAGCTGTCGCGCCACCGCGCCAGGCATGCAGGTGAGTGAGAGGGACCTCCCACGCCCCCACCCCAAGGACCCCGGCCCTGCCCTTCCCGACTCCGCGCCCCCCGCCCCTCCCGGCGCAGTCCTCGGTCCCCGGGCTCAAGCCTCCAGCCCCTAAGCGCTCCTTCCCCGCCGCGCTCTCCATCCCTCCGCCGTCCCGACTCCATCGTGCCCTCCTGGCGCAGCGGTCACCGTCCCCGCAGCTGCCTCCATCCCGCCTTCGGCTCAGCCCTCGGCTCCTCGCATCCTCCTGCCTAGGGTTCTCTTTCTGCTCTCGGCGCTCCCTCCCTCGGAGTCCCTTCGCCGACCTCCTCGTCCTCGTTTTTTCACTCTCGCCGCTTTCCAGCCCTGCCCGGGGAGCACGGGCCTGTGGGAGGGGTGGGCTCCGGGCAACGCTGGGGATGCGGCCGTGTTCCCCCACCCCAAGGCTCCCGCCCCACCCCCAGCTGTCTCCTGCGCACAACAGGTCGGTGAGGAGAGAGGAGAGGGTGGGGGTGGCGCGCCTGCCTGGGGACTGCGGGCTTCCTGGAGGGGGCGGCTAATGGGAGTGCGGGGTCCGGGGACTGAAGTTGACGTTGGTGGGGGCGTGGGGGGGGGGGGGGCGATGCACAGGCGGAGAGGCAAGTGAGTCCTGAAGTCTGCTGGCCACAGTTGTCCCTGTGAGCCCTTCTCCGCTTCACTGGTTCGCTCTAACACTCCTCCCTCCCTCCGGCATCGTTCTCTTCCCGTCCCTCGCTCCCTTCTCCCCACCATGTCCCCATCCCCATCTCTTTCCAGAGCTCCATATCCCTTTAAATTTGAAGAAACAATTTCCAACTCCTCCATCTTTGCTGTTCCCATTTTCGGCCCGGTCCCTTCCTCTTCTCATTTTGTCCTCAGTATTATGCTCTCTGCTTTCCCATTCCCTTTCTTCCATCCCTGGTCTCCTCTACCCCATAACTCTCTTCCCCTTCTATTCTTTCCGCTTCCCGTCCTGCCTGAACCTTCCCTTCCTTCTCCAGCCTTTCCACCTTCTTCCTGGCTCCTGTGACCTTTTCACCCTCTCAGTTTCCCTCTCTGACCTTTACTCCTGTCCTGTTCTCCCTTCAGCATCCTCCAAGCTTCCAGTCTTCTGTACCCACCTTCCCAGTCCATTCCCTTTCAGGACTGACTCCTCTTCCTCACCCTGCACTGTGTGGCCGCTTCCTCTTCGCCTCTCTCCTCCCTCCTCACCACCCTTCCCTCTCTCAGCCTTTCCCCCTTTTATCTCTCCCCACTGCCCCCTTTCCCATCCCCTTCCCAGACTTTTCCATCTTATTCCCCTCTTATTCTCTGAGAGTTCTTAATGTTCAGATTTAGACCCAGAATCCAGAGGACACAGAGTGTCAGATCCCTGTTCACTCGGGAAGCCTGGTCCCCTTGGATCCATCACCCTCAGCTCTGAGAATATGTCCTTCCTCTTTCAAAACCAACCATCCTGATTCTCCCAGGACTCTTTCCCCAGGAGAGCTACATTTGAGGGGGTGGCCTCTCTCCAACTCCACCTCCCTTCAGAGGGCACCTATGCATTTCGATGATTAAACACTGAGCAAAAATTATATTCTGTAGTTTTTCTCCCACCCACCTCTCTCTTCCTCTGTCTCTTTCTTTCCATCTCTCCATCTCCTCCTCCCCTTCTCCTGAAGATGCAGATTCCTGGGGCCAATCATAAGAGAAATGCCGGGGACTACAAGTGGGGTGGGTAGGCTGGGATGCTCCCCCTGTGCACGCACCACACACTCACTCACTCAGATTGACTTCCTCTTCCCTCCCCCACCCTCAGACTCCCTCCCTAGCGGTAGGTGCTCAAGGAATCACAAGGTTCTTGGCTCTAAATTAAGATCCAAGAAAAGCTCGGAGCTGTGGGCAGAGGAAGTGAGAAGGAAGGAAGCCAGAGAAGTGAGAGTAGACCCTGGGGTGGGGACCTGGGAAGTTGTAAACAGGGGCTAGGGGATACAGAGAGAACCACTCTGAGAGTTTTTTCCCCAAAAGGATGCTCAGCGGCAGTGAATCCTGGGTGGCAGCAGCATAGGTGGCAGCCGGCAGCCTGGGAGGGGAGACGGGGGTAGAACTGGTGGGTGAATGAGCTGGGGACGTACTCAGGGCAGGGTTAGGGTGTGACAACTCCCTCTCTCCTCCAGTAAAGGCTGAAATTCTGGGTCACAGCTGAGGAAGATCTCGGACATGGAGTCCAGGATGTGGTAAGTTTGGCACAGCAGGGGGAGCTTGGAGGCCGTTTTCCTGGGGTCTTGGCTGTTTCCCTCCTATGCCCACCCAGGGCCTTCTATCCTGAGGGCTAGACCCCAGGAAGTTAGGAAATGGGGCCGGTCTTCCCAAGGCCCACCTGCTTTTGCAGAGAAACCTGGAGGGAGGCAGCCTGGGATCTCTGGGATGAGCCTGTCCTCCCCACACAAAGGCCCAAGATGGGCTTGTGCCTCAGCCACTTTCTCTCCTTTCTTGCAGGCCTGCACTGCTGCTGTCCCACCTCCTCTCTCTCTGGCCACTGTTGCTGCTACCCCTCCCACCACCTGCTCAAGGTTCTTCCTCCTCCTCACCTCGAACCCCACCAGCCCCAGCCCGGCCCCCCTGTGCCCGGGGAGGCCCCTCAGCCCCACGCCATGTGTGCGTGTGGGAGCGGGCACCCCCACCAAGCCGATCCCCTCGGGTCCCAAGGTCACGTCGGCAAGTCCTGCCGGGCACTGCGCCCCCTGCCACCCCATCAGGCTTTGAGGAGGGACCACCCTCATCCCAGTATCCCTGGGCTATTGTATGGGGCCCTACAGTGTCTCGAGAGGATGGGGGGGACCCCAACTCTGCCAATCCTGGATTTCTGCCCCTGGACTATGGTTTTGCAGCCCCCCATGGGCTGGCTACCCCGCATCCCAACTCAGACTCCATGCGGGGTGATGGAGATGGGCTCATCCTTGGAGAAGCACCTGCCACCCTGCGGCCATTCCTGTTCGGGGGCCGTGGGGAAGGTGAGTGGGAGTGGGAGAGGCTGGTAGGGATATGACGGGCGGGCAGGCTGGGTGAAGACTCTGAGGGCAGCAACAGAGGCTTTGTTAGCTCCTTCCACAGACGTGTCAGGCACTATGCTGGCACAGGAGGCAGAGATGAAGATGCCAGCCGAGCCCTCAAGGAGCTTGGGTCCACTGGAGAAGACAGAGGTGTACATACTCGGGGGATGAGTCAGTGTAATAAATGCTCTGACAGAGGCACACACAGCATGTTCTCAGGAAAGGAGAGAAGGGAGGGACCACTTCTGCCTGGGGATCGGGACCCCTTCCAAGAATTGACATTCGAGCTGGACCTTGAGGACGGAGTGGGAGTGGAGTATTCCATGCAGAGGAACCCCATGGATGAAAGGGACCTCTGGGGTGAGATCTTGCTCAGGGAATGCTGAGACAGGGCCAGTGGCTTGAGGGTGGAGCCAGGGAAGAGGTGGACATTTCCACCCCCTAGTTTCTGTGCAGAGAGAGGGGTCTTCTCTGACCTTGGAGCCTCCTCCTCATCACAGGTATCAGAAGACTTGGGAAAGTAGAGGAAAAGGATTTGGGAGGAAATGAGCTGAAAACTCTCAGGAAAGCGGATGATAAGAATAAAGGGGCAGGGGCTGGCCCTGTGGCTGAGTGGTTAACTTCACATGCTCGGCTTCGGTGGCCTGGGGTTCGCCGGTTCAGATCCTGGGCGTGGACCTAGCACTGCTCATCAGGCCATGCTGCAGTGGCATCCCACATAGAAGAGCTAGAATGACCTACAACTAGGATACACAACTATGTACTGGGGCTTTGGGGAGAAAAACAAAAAAAGAGGAAAATTGGCAACAGATGTTAGCTCAGGGCCACTCTTCCTCACCAAGGAAAAAAGTATAAAGTGGGGAGGCTCCAGAAAAGCAGAAAGAGCTTGGCAATGTGAATTCAAATGGCAAAAATCCTTAAGCTTCCTGAACTGCATCCCTCTCCTCCCACATCAAGCCTCCCTAAAACTTTCTCCCCACCCGAATCAGGTGTGGACCCCCAGCTCTATGTCACAATTACCATCTCCATCATCATTGTTCTTGTGGCCACTGGCATCATCTTCAAGTTCTGGTAAGCTGGGCAGAGGAGGGTGCTGGCAGATGGGGACTGAATGTTTGGCAGTGTTTAGGCAGGAAGGAGGAAAGGAGCAAAGATGGCAATTTTGCTGGAGGTGGGATAGGAAGTGGTGGATTAAGGCAAGACTTTGGGGAAAGACAGTAAGGATTTGGGTGGGGGGAGACAATGAGAAATCCAGGCAGATTCCTTCTCTCGGGGAAATACAGGATAATGGGAGAGATGGAATTATTTATGTGCACTCGGGGCTCTGGTGGGCATCCCATGTCCCCATTTCCTCCAAGAGAGAGAAAACGGACCCATTCTGCAGAGCCCCTTCAGAAGGGAGAGGAGGGAGAAAGTCTGGAGTTTTCTTTGCATGCATTTAATAATGGGTCACTCACTCCTTCACACTTTACTGAGAGAATCATTAGACTCAGGTGTCCAGTCATTAGCTGACTTTGATCCAGAACTAAACCTGCCAGGCGCCTGCTGAGGAGAGAAATGGCCCTTCTGGGTATGCATGGGGGAGGGGGCAATTCTGGGGGACTCTGTTTGTTGGTGGGGAGGACATACTCATTCTGTGGATCTGGACCAGGTCAGGAGGAGGTTTAGATCCCCGAGCCCTCTGAGGTGTAGGGGAAGTGGTTTTGTGGACACACAGTCTCAGGAGGCTTGGTGTTGGGATCTGTTAGAGGCCGTTTTCTCTGCTGTAGGATGTTGGGGGTGCCCGAGGGAGGCTAGGGGTGACCAGCACTGCTGGCCCAGGACGGGGGCTTCTTATACGTGTGAGATAACCTTTCCTTCTGTGCACCAGCTGGGACCGCAGCCAGAAGCGGCGCAGGCCCTCAGGGCAGCAGGGTGCCCTGAGGCAGGAGGAGAGCCAGCAGCCACTGACAGACCTGTCCCCAGCCGGGGTCACTGTGCTGGGGGCCTTTGGGGACTCGCCTACCCCCACCCCTGACCATGAGGAGCCCCGAGGGGGACCCCGGCCTGGGATGCCCCAGCCCAAGGGGGCTCCAGCCTTCCAGTTGAACCGGTGAGGGCAGGGGCAAAGGGATGGGAGGTTGGGGAGGGGAAGCAATGTAGGTCTCCGGGGCTGTGGTTGGAGTGCTGCCTCCTGGGTGGGTGGGGAACAGGCAGGCCTGGTGCCTCCACAGCCCCTGGCCCTCTCTGGGGACCTATGTCCTGTTCTCATGTTGCCATTTAAATCCAACTCAGCCCTCTTAACCTTGACTCCCTTTCTTTTTTGTTGGACTTTCCTTGATTCTCTCTCGATTCTCACCTACCCCTTGGTTCCTGACTGTGCCCTTTCCCTCTTCCTCTTAGGATTCCCCTGGTGAATCTTTGATGCCCCTCAACGTTGGGGTGCCACCAAGCAGGAGGCCAAGGGGCTGGCATAGCCCCCATCCCATTAGGGGGGACAGCTGTGGGAGCTGGGGCCACAGGTGCTCCTGGCTCCCGCCCTTGCACAGCACCCTGGAACACTTACTGGCCCATAGGTGATCCTACCTGCTCACCCTTCTTTAGGTGGGGGCCTCACATATTTGTGGCTTCTGGACCCCCATCCCTACCCTTGCACACTCACATGAAAGCCTTGCACACTCACCTCCACCCTCACAGGCCATTGCACACACTCATGCTCTTGTACAGCCAGTCTCCAGACCCTTTCCCCATCTCCCTCCCTGCCCTCTGCTGACCCCTCCCTTTCTCCCTTTGGTTTCTCCTTCTTCACTTTCTCTTCTTCCCAGGTTCCATGCTCAGCTCAGTCACTCAGAGGTCAGTGGGTGACTTCACTGTCACCTCTCTCATGCACTTCCCGGCCCCATGTTGTGGTGTTGCGTGTCGTGCTCACACTCTCCCTCAGGAACACCCACTGATCTAGTTTCTGTGGCCCCTGCATGCTGCCCCAGAGGTGGGTGGGAGGTGAGCTGGGGGCTCCTCGGGCCCCCAACTGTCATGGTCCCATGCCATTCCATGTCGTGTGTTTCACTGTCTCCCCCATCCCACTCCAAGGGTGCGCTCATTACCCTGAGGGCTCCCCCACGGGAATAGGGGTAGTGAGGCCCCAACTTCTCCCCCACCCCACTGCTAAATTCAATTGTCTGGGAGATGGGTTTTGGGGAGTCACCTGCTGCACTACATGAGAAAGGGGCTCCCATTTGCCCTTCCCTTCCTCCTAAGTCCCTTTTGTCTTATCTGTCCTGGCTGTCTATGTGTGTCACTCTCTGGAGTTCAGAGCCCCTGAGCCAGTCCTCCACGTCCCAGCCTCCCTGAGGGCCCCCCTAACTCCACCCAGGCTGCCAGGGATTGGAGCCCACTGGTTCAAGGCCATGGGGAGCTCTGCCTCCCAGTCCACCCTCCCCTTCCTAGGCTCCCTCACACCCCTCCTTCCTCCCTCCTTGGTTCTTCCACTCTGCCACCTTTCCCCTTCCCTCTCTCTTCCCCTGAGGTTTGTCCTACTTCTGTTTTTCCATCTTCCTTCCTTCTTCCTCTCTTACCTGGCTCCTATGCTGTGATATATATTTTTGTATTATCTCTTTCTTCTTGTGGTGATAATCTTGAATTCTTGTGGGATGTAAGTTTCAAAATTTTCAAATAAAGCCTTTGCAAGATATTCGAGTCCCTGGTTCTGCCTTAGGAGCCCTGCAGAGAGGAGAGGAGAGGAGGCAATGGGCAGCCAAGAGAGAGGGAAAGAAGGACGAAGCGGGTAACCCCATCAGACTTGCTCTGTTGGGATTCGGGGCATTGACTTGGGACAGGATGGAAGGCAGAGAAACTGAAGGGAGCAGTCCTGATGACGAGGAGCAGCCGGAGCAAGAGAGAAATTGGAAGAGTGGCTTGCTTGTTACTTGCCAGTGAAGGTCAAGAGAGACCAGGAGAAAGGAGAAAGAAGAAAAGGGAAAATTACGTAGAAGGACGGGCAATGGAGCAAGCAAGGAAAGGAAGAAGAGAGAGCTGATAAGACAGATGAAAGGTGAAGGGTGAAAGGAGAAGAGAAAAATGGAGCGATGGGAAAGAGATGAGAGGGAGCCACAGGAAGGAGGCTGCCTGGCCTGGTTTATTTTCAGCCTTGCTCCCTAACCTGCCCCCACCCACAGCTGCCCCCCAAAAGCTGTGCAGCATTAGAAGCCCTGTGGTTAACACTCATTAGCTTTCCGCACTCTGCCTCCTCTGAGAGAGGCACTGCTGGGGCGTGGGGGTGGCATCAAGGGGTGTGTCCGGGGGAGGGCACACAGGCTGCCCAGCTGGAATCAGTCACCTCTGAGCCCCTAAGTCTAGGTTTGGTTCTCCTAACAGCCCTGCAAAAGCCCACACATCAGCCTCTCAGCTGTTGCTAGGCTCTGTTACCATGGTAACCACCCAGGTCCCATTTCTCCCCCCACCCCCATCTGTGCCCCACTTGCTCCCTGGAAATGGGGGAGCTCCAGGAGGAGAGGAGACTATAACGCGCGAGAGGGCAGTCTGGGCTGCCCTGGACTGTGTCTGCCTCCATGCGTTTATCTTTGCAGCTAGAATTAGGAATGTATATGTGTGGGTAGGTGCGTGTTTTAGGAGTTGGGGAGCTTTCCTGTGTATCCAGGGAAGTGTGGCTGAGTCCACGCAGCACACAATGGCGAGTGGGGAGGAGGGAGCGGATTTCTCAGGACCAGAGTAGTACGTACATTCAGGGTGTCAGACTCCCTAAGAAACTGACAGACTGCTACAGAGGAAAGAAGCAGAGTGGGGGGGCGAAGGAGTGATGAACCAACTCAAAGCAGAGGTGCGAGGCAAACAAGCTGCTGAGGAGGGCTCACAGTCAACCCAGTGGGCTGAGGAGATCCCTGGTGGAAGGGAGGGCTGGATGGAACCTGAAGGTGCAGGAAGAGGCGCTGATGGGATGGGTTGGGGGCAGTGAGAGGGGAGAGGAAGCCTCATTAACCTTCCCCTTCTTTCCCCACAGGAATCTCGTGGGGGGTGGGGGGGAAGAGGGGAGGGACGATGGATGGACAGACACAGACCACATGACTGGCATAGAAATGGAAGGCACTCAAGTGCCTGGAGGGCACCCTGGGCTCTATCACTTTTGTGACTATCGCTCTTCAGAGGGACAGTGTGACCCGGTGGCTCATCCATATGCAAAAGCCACACATGAAGGCCCTTAATGAAGAGGGAATCAATTATTGCCTGATTAGACTGCTGTTTCTCTAAATTTAAAATAAATTTAAATGTGCCAGCAAGACACTGGAGATCCTTACCTGTTCCCTCTCCCTAAATGCCCTTCTTCCCCATGAAAATCAGATGACAGAGAAAGACAGAGAAAGGAGTTGTCCTAAAAGAATTATCCCAAACTAAACTGCATTGTCATGCTAACCATGAAGAGTCTGTGAGGCTCTGGGGAACAGATCTTAACCTTTATCTCTCATGGAGTTGAAACTGAGACTATGGGGCCTTGGGAGGGCCTCAGAAGCCTGCAACTGGTAAGCAGAGAGTCACTGCTTAGTGACAGACGAAGAACATAAACAATGGCCTTACTACCCTTTTGGTTCTTGGGGGCCACGCATCATAGGCCCCACTGGGACCAGTGTCTCTCATCACCACGTCTTCTGTGCCTCCTGAGTTGTGCATCAAATGACTCAGCCAGGCTTCTCTTAAGCATTTTTCTGGAATACTTACCATTATGGCTCAGACCAAACCAGGGAATGGGGAAGCCCCCAGGAGGAGGGATCTCCCAGGCAGAGCTCAGGGTGTGGAAGTGATTCAAGATGGAAACAGTAACGCCAGCTGGAAAACCCCAGGCTAAAATTAACAGGCCTCCTCCCCCACACCCCACATTTATTTATCTAAAGCTTTTCTCTAAGGACTTCAAAGCACTTAAAACTTGCTTCTTACAGCAAGGGTAGGACCAGGGCTGACAGTTGGAGACACTGAGGCCCGGGGAGTACCAGTTAATGTAGACAGGAAAAGAATAGGGAAGAACCTTAACTATTTTGCTCTCACTTTTCTATCTCAGCCCCCAAAGTCAAAGTTTCTCCAATCATCAATCTCTGACCCATGCAGCAACTAGTCTGGTCACACCTGAGCCCTTGAGATCCTTATCCTGCCCACGGTTGCTTTTCAGTTAACACAGCCTAACTGCAGAGCCCAAAAATGTGATGAAGACAGTAGACACTTTTAAAAAGATACAAACTATGATTACAAGCCAAAGGTATGTATTTTCTATTTAAACATTTAATTTAAATATTTACTTTTAGGTGTCCTTCGCTACTTCTTTGCTGTGACCTTGGGAAAAATCACTTAAATCTTCGGAATCTTATTTTCATCATCTGTAAAATGGGCATTATAATTATTTCTATTAGGGTTATTTTGCTCTCTAAAGCAAGGCACTATTACTGTTAATAGGAAGGACTTCAATTCTGCTTCAATCAAAATAGAGCTGAGCCCGAGGGATTCTGGCCAGATCAAGATGTGGGCTCGTGGCTGCATTCATTTACTCAAATAACATATATTTATTCAGCATCTACTAAGTACTGAGCAAAGCAGTGGGAAGGATAGCATGTATGAAACAGTTTCTTCCCTGAGGAGCTGACAACCTTACTGAAGAGTTAGTTAAAACAGGAACAAAAGGTACAGACTAAATGCTGTAGGAATTCAGAGAAAAGAACTGTTATGAGTTGAAACAATGAAGGAAGGCTTCCCCAAGTGTTTCATCCTTAGTATTCATTTATGCAACAAACGTTTACTGACCTGCTTACTAAGTGGCAGGCTCTGAGGATACAGCAGAGAACAGCTCAAAGTCCTTGCCCTCACGGAGCCGAGATTCTAGTGGGAAGAGCTGGACAGCGAACAATATAAGATCAGGTAGCCATGAGTGCTATATTTAAAAGCAAAGCAGAGTGAGGAGAGAGAGATGTGGACGAGGACAACACGAACGTAGAGCCCGAAGCAAGGAGAGTAAGGGGTGTGGTCGGGGAGGGGTCACATTTTGATGGCTGGGAGAGGTTATTAGTTACTCTTTGGGTCTAAGTAGGGACCTCAGAAAACCACATCCTATCCTTTCCCGCATATTCAAAGTATTGAGACATTCTTGAGAGTATGAGAAAAAAGAACGGTAACTTCCGACATCAGCCTATTCCCCTCCGAGGGAAGGGAAACGGGACCCTAGTCTTTTTAAGAATCCACACCTCTCCTCGTACCTTGATGCATAATTCATGAACCTGTCGCGTCTCCACCCTCCCACTTCCCCAGAAGTCCCTTCCGGAAGCCCGGGACCGTTCCGAAGGTTCAGCTTCTGCCCTTAGCAGAACCCGCCTGCACTTCCGTCGTGCCGTCACATCCACAGAGGGTTCTACCGCGTCCCCTGGCAGAAGCCACTTCCGCCCGCACTTGTCGTAACTTCTGCCCTGAATGTCCCGGAGCGCTAGCAGCGCCGGATATGCGCTCCCGTCCCCGGAAGTGACTCGACCTTTGCATTCCCCCCCCTTCCCCATCGCCGCCCCCTCTACAACGCTAGTTCCCTCCCTCCCCCCCGTTTCGTTTCCGCTCCCGCCTTCTCCTCGCCGCGGCTCTCCTCCGAGCCTGTGGGGGGAGGGAGGGGGCGTGGAGGAATTGGGGTTCCCGGGAGCACGAGCGGCAGTACCACTTCCGGGTGAGTGTTAGGGGCGGGAGGGAGGGGGCCACCCACTGCCTCGCGCCCCCGCCCTGCGGGTGTCTCGCGCGCGTTCCGTGCGTGTGAGTGTGTGGGTCTGTCTCGCGCCTAAAGTGCGTGCCCGCGCGCTCCGCCGCGTTCCCCCCTCCCCGCGCCCCGTCCTGGCCCTCCCGCCCCACTCGGCTCCCTCCTCTCCCAGCAAACGCCGCCCCTCCCGCGCTCCGGCTCTGGCGCCGCCGCAGCCGTCGCCGCCGGGTGAGTCTCGCGCCGCTGCAGCCGGCGCGCGCCAAGCTCTCTGCTCCTCCCCCCTCCCCTTTTCCTTGGGGGGCGGGAAGGGGGGGGTCCACGATGGGACTGTATGTGTGTCCGTCCCGGAACCGGAAGTGGTTGTGGAGGAGCGGGCGATGGGGAGGAATGGGGGGGCTTAGGGGGCGGGTGTCTGTCTGGTGGGTGGCGGAGTTCAGCTCCCTGGAGGGGAAGGAGGGACGTCCCAAAGAAGGGTCTTTGAGGAAGGGGTGGGGGGCGACATCAGGAGAAGGCTCCCAGGGGCTGTCTCAGGGGAGAGGTGGTTTTCGGGGGACAGCTGGGGTCTCCAGTAGATAGACCACTGTGCAGGCTGAGGGAGGTACTTCTTGGCACAAGGCCTTGGGTAGGCAGGGGCGAAGTCCTCGCAGAAGTGGGGGGGAGGCCAGAGGAAGTGGCTGGGCCTGAACTGGCACCGTGCCTGACACAAGGGCTTGTGCATCCCAGTCCTCAGCTTTGCCTTCTGAGCCACTCCTCAGGGGGCAGGGACCCTTCTCTTCTTCCAACTCTTCCGTTCTCTGAACCCTGCTTACCTGTGTCCCAGGGGAAAGAAGAAGGACCAGTGTCTGAGCCCAGGAGTGGAACCCAAACACTGGTGTAGAGTTCATCTTAGTTTCTGGGAATTGGATTTATTTCCCTTGTGTCTACATAGGGGTGGCACTGCACTCCTCTTGTTACATCCTTGCATCTTTGGATTGCTGGTGGAGGGTCCACCTGCCTTCCTGACTGGCTGCTGACAGTCAGAGAATTCCTGAAGTTCTCCACAGTTCTCTGGTGGCTGCACCCTGACTGGCCCCTGTAACCCAGACAATTTGTTTACAGAAAGTTCAGGAGCCCTGGAAAGGAGAAAGAATAAGACGACAGGAGGAAGAGAGAGAGAGGGTAAGACAATTTTGGGTTAATGGCTCTTCTGGTTTGGGGGGAGAAGGGGTCATAATCAAATGGGCTTTTTTTGGACAATGTGACACAGTTCTTCAAGTGATAGCGATTGCAATACTGGTGTTTGCTGTGGGAGAGAAATCAGCCTTTTCTTATTATCTCTTAAGGGTGCCTAGGAACTTTTTGGGTAAAAAGTTGGCACTCTATCCCATGAAATCACTGAGTAGTGTTACATTGTGTCCAGCTGAGAAATTTTGTCTGCGTGGGGGAACAAATGGGCCCTAGTTGCCAGTATAGTCCTTGTGGCATAGCTTATGGGATTGCTTTTCTGTATTTGGAACAAGCAGAGTTTAGAGTGGGGTTCATATCCTTAACACTGCAGCAGAGTGTTGGAGTGGATTTGTTGAGTGATTAGAATCTGTGACACAGGGTTATTTGAATTTGATGTGGCAGGGTGAAGTTTTCAGGAAAAAACTGGTTTATGGGTAGTTTGGAGTAAAGTAGATAAAATCATAGGGGGTGGACTCCCAAAGTAGGTCTGGAAGAATTCAAACTATGAGGCTTGATGGTGATGGGGTTTTAGGTAGCCTGAAAATGACAGTGTATCCACCCAAAAGAGTGAGTTCAGAACTCATAATTCTATAGGTGTCTTCTAAGAACCAGTTCCAGGCTGGTTTATAAAATGTGTTCCCCATAGGTTTCTGAGCCAAGTTGATGATTAAATATTAGGTGCATATCCTGTTTTCTCCAGACATTTTTTTTCTGCCTTGCGTTGCCCCAGATCTATCACTTATAGTGGAATGGGCAGAGCAAGAGGAACCACTCTGCTGTTCTTCCCTTAGGGTACAGGGCACAGTGCTCCAGCAATGCCCAGCATAGAAGGTGCTGGCCCAGATTGCCACTACCTGGTCGAATTGGTCCTGTTGGTCTTTTTGGGCATGGTGTATTGGTCTTTCCTCGTAGAATTGGCATCAACCTGTTCTAAGTTATTTTGTACTTGGAAGAGTTTGCAGATAGTGGTTAGACCCCAAATCCTATTGGGATGACCCTTCTTGAATGTCCTTAGGACCGGAGAAAAAGATTGTTTTCTTACTGAGAAAAAAATGGTTCTCTGTGTTTCTTCGCTTTGAGTCCTTCGCTACCTATTGCAGCCTTTCTGCAGTTGTGCATTTTGGAACAGTTTTTCTCAACAGTGTGTCTGAGATCCGTGGGTCAAGTTCTTTCTGTAGTTGAATTTGAGTTGATTGTTCTGTGCATCTCTATTTCTTGTTAGTGCTTCTAGTTGGTGATTAGTAAGCTGGAGGCTATGGATCTGCTATTTTGGGTAGTTCCTTTGTAATTACGTGGTCTTTATATAATTTTGACTAATTGTCACTAATAGTCCTCATCACGTGGAAGTATTTCTCCAGCTCTCTTCCTTTCAGGACCACTTTTGAGCATGTTATTCTTTTCTTTTTTGTGCTGCCTCCAGCCTATCACCATATGCCTTAGGAATTTGTTTTAAAGGGTTTGTCCTCTTCCATCCTCTGCCCAAATAGAAACTTAGTAGAGTAGTAAATTGTTCAGTCATCCACTGATGGAGGACCTGGAATTAGATTCCAGAAATCTTGATTCCTAGGTCCATTCTCTAGCCACTAAACTGGGTTGGTGTGAGTATTTCATGATTTTCCTAAAGGTTAGTTGCGTTAAGGGAATTTTATTTTCTTGAGGAAAGAAAATCATGCATTATTTGAGAACAACAATTAAAAAGTTGCAGTAAGTACTGGGAAAGAGGTAGCGGTCTTCACCAAAGTCCCATGCTGGAGGCAGTGACATCTTTGTCCCTGGATGACTGGTAGCTCTGTGGAAGGATGGACAGGTGAATGAAGCTCTGGTGCAAGAGTTCAAGTCCGACTGTGCGTTTCGTGGATGTTCTTTTTTCTTCACCTCCTCAGTGCTTCCAAGATTTCTTTTGAGATTGGAAAGGGAATATATAGTTCCTTGAACCCTTTGAAAGAAAAGCATTGTCCAACGTAATTATGGTAAACCTGACTTCTTTTTAACAGAACATGGAGGCATGGGGCAGTGGTAAAACTGAAATTAGAACCCAGGTTTTCAATCTGTCAACATTCTTTCCACCTGTTTTTCTTTCTTTCCTGCTCTTTGGGGCTGTGATAGAAGCCTTCCACTTCCTTCCCAGTCTAGGGGAAACCAGTTTTGTTTCATTTTAATGTATTGGCATAATTATCAAAACTGGTGCTCTGTGTTGAGATGAGGTTTCCCCATAATATCATTGGGCTTCTTTGGGTTTTAAAAATGTTGATATTGGGGCCGGCCCTGTGGCCTAGTGGTTAAGTTCTCACTCTCCACTTTGGCGGCCCAGGGTTTCGTTGGTTCGGATCCTGGGCATGGATGTGGCGTCGCTCATCAGGCCACGCTGAGGCGGCGTCCCACATGCCACAACTAGAAGGACCCACAACTAAAATATAGAACTGTGTACTGGGAGGGTTTGGGGAGAAAAAGAAAAAGAAAAAAAAAATGTTGATATGTACCTGCTTGGATGTTGGGATGGTTTGGTGCGAGTTCCTCCATGAAAGATAGAGAGTTAGGAGGATAAGTGGCAAAACGGACAGTGAAGAGGGATTTGAGTGACTGGGCACCAGGGGCATCTGTCACACAACTCCAGGGAGTGCCATTTACGTTGTATTCTGGAAAGAGCCTTCCTTCTTGGCTCTCTGTTTGATCTCATTTCAGGGATACAGAGATTTAAGTCAGTCTTATTAGGACAGTGGTGTAGCATTTCTTGGGTGTCATTTTGCAGGCAAATATTTTGTTCTAGTTGGGCGAGCAGTACTCTCTATGTACCCCCCTTTTGGGGCTGACATATTTATTGGAAGCCCACAAGACACATTTTTCATTTTGTCCTAGGATTAGCTGTGGTTCTGGTCTTCAGCTTTGTTCTCTTAAGACCCAAAGCAGAGTGATAGGGGCCCGGCCCTGAGGTGGAGTGGTTAAGTTCGCGTGCTCTGCTTCGGTGGCCCAGGGTTTTGCCGGTTCGGATCCTGGGCGCTGACGTGGCACCACTCATCAGGCCATGCTGAGGTGGCATCCCACGTGCCACAACTAGAAGGACCCACAACTGAAAATGCACAACTATGTACCAGGGGGCTTTGGGGAGAAAAAGGAAAAATAAAATCTTTAAATAAAAAAACAAAAAGCAGAGTGATAAACTGGGTATGCGGGGAAGTGCAGGGGCCTTTTATTCTGTTTACCCCCCTGGACAGTCTGGCCTTGTTACTCAGACTCCATCATTCTAAAATAGTTTATCTTAGTGGCCAAGTGCGGTTTCACAGGATGTGGACAGAGAATATTATCTTTAACTGCATTTTGCTATTATCACAAACTTCATTTTTGTAAACATTTATTGAGAACTACCTGAAAAATGTATAGTCCATCCATTCCTGGAAATATTCTCAATGTTAATTCATGAGTCAAGCCGCAACATTAGAGAGTGTGCTTCAGTTGTAGGTTTTTAGTCTCTTGTAGACCCCCCTTTTCCTAACTTGCCCTTTGGTGCCTACTCTGCTGTTTATTGTTGGACTCTGTGCCTCCAATTTCCTCATTTGAAAAATGAGGATTACAATACCTACTTCATAGAATTGTTGTGAGGATTAAATGATGTTATAATCGTAGAGTGCTTAGAACAGTACCTTGAAGACAATTTAAGCACTTAATAGATATTAATGGTGATGGTATGGGGATATTGTCTACTACATCACTTTGCATGCCCCGTTTATAAGAGCCTACAGGTGATAGAAGCTGCTTCACCTGAGCCACTTGTAGGACAATATGAATGGATGTAATCTTTTTTGGGAGGGAGGGCCTTGTTTGCAAGAATCCTGTCTGAGAATGTTGTTATTTTCAGGCTCTCAGTTCCTCCCTCTTAAATTTTCACATCTGTAGTACATTTATTTTTTTGACTCTTTAGGGAGAAATGATCATTAGACCCTCCTTTCTTTTACCTCATTCTCTACTTCATTTCCACTGTACATCACCACTCTTCTCTGTTTTATTTCTCTCAACTAGAAGGTCGATGGAGGTTATAGATTAAGGTTTGAGCTCATAACATTATTTGCAAAATCAGTATGTATGGAGTGTGCTGTCATTCAGTTTATTAAATATGGAATTGCTTACTGGGTGATGAGTCCTACATTAGAGAGCATTGGGAGGTACAAGATCCCTGCCTCCCAGAAAGCTTGGCAAGATTGGATCCCCTTAAACTGTGATCTGATTGTTTCTTGATTTCTCCTGCCTGAGGAGAACCTGAGGCCCCTTTGTGAAGCTAATGCTGGAAGGAGAAAGCTTAGCGCCTGTTTCCGAGACTGTCTGGTTTTACTCTATTTTATAACTTGGGAAACAGGATTTGCTTGTGGTTGATCCTCAGTCATGTAATATTGAGCCTCGTATGTGTGAAGCTGTTGTAGTCACAGATTCGGTGCATTCCACTCCTCTCCTTTGCTACTTTCTAGGAAAAAGTAGGCTGAAATTCAGTTATGCTTCCCTCTATAGGATTTATGAAAATTGAGGGTGCTGTTTAGTAGAGTAAGAAATGTGATGAGATGTCTGGAGAAGGATAAGGAACAGGGTGACATTTAGAGGGATATCCTTTCTGCTTCAGCTCCTTTGTTGAAGAGCTTTCCTAGTTTCTATAGTCACTACTGGAAACCCAGTTTCTGTGCCCAGTCTGCCCTCCAGCTGTTAGTATGTCTGGTGTCTGCCTCAGCATATCCTCAGCAGGACTGGGACCATGGCTCTAAGTCACAGGTCCTTCTTCCCCACCAGAGTCCTGGTTGCTTTTAGGCTCAGAGTAGCAGCATGATGATAATGTTCGTTCCCTGCTGTTCCTCACTTCCTTCCCCATTCCCTCAGTCTCATACTCCCTCTTCAACTGCCTTCTGCTGGGCTGGATTTTTCCTGGTCTGTGATTTTGGGAAGCTACTCTTGACCAACATACTGCCAATTAAGCCTTGCTGGGAGAAGTAATCAGAGTGAAAATGAGTGGTGGGATGCCTGGATTTGGTACCCATCTGTGACTTGCAGTGTGATTCTGAGGGATTGCTTTTCTTGCGTATTCCTCACTCCCAAAGTTTTAAGCTTTGTTATTATGCACGTACAGAGAAGAACTTGAACTCTTAGAACCATAGTGTTTGAGGACTATAAAGCAGGAATCTAGTAATGTGTATGTGTTCTGGCCTACTGTTGTCCCTATTCTGAATCTCTTTAGGTGGAAATCTGGGTTGCTGCTGTTACTGCTGGTGCTAGAACCCTTTTTTAAACTGGGAACTCCTAGATTCTCGCTGCCCAGCCCAGTGTATGTGGTACCCAGTGCAGCACCATGGATGGGTTGTGGTCTCCAGGTATTATCTGGTACTCAGAAAATACCTCGATTCTGATCTTTGCCGATTTCATTCTTTAATTCCCTTGGGTATTTTGTATTCTGGCCTAGAACCTTTTCAAGCTGCATAGAACTATAGATGTGTCAATTGGAATTCTCGAAATTTTTTATTTCAAGGAAGATGGATTTGAGGGATGAAGGAAAAGAAGAACAATGATAGGTACCCTGGCTGTTTTCAGACCAATCAGTGGTTTGATTTGTGGGACCTTGGGCACATCCCTTCCCCTCTGTTTCTTTAGGGTATGGGAAACATTCTATCGGTAAATGAGATGTATGTAAGTTCTTTCATCTGCATCTTAACTAGGATAGCCTCTGTTGGATGGAGATTTAGTGCTGAGTGGCTCTGACCAAACAGACTAATATTTTAGATTCTAGGGTCTTGACTGCTAGTTTCCAGCCATGTGGTCAGGTGCCAGGAAAGAGACCAGGAATGCCTCAATTCCCCTTCTCCATTGCTGAGTTTCTTAAGATTTATTCCTGAGTGTAATGTGGTCTATCTTTCTTCAGGTAGAATGGAAGAATCTCACTTCAATTCTAACCCATACTTCTGGCCTTCTATCCCCACAGTCTCAGGACAGGTAGGTGGTGTTTGTTTTTTTGCTCCTTTCCTATTATGTCCTTTTTTCAACTCTGAGTAGTAAGTTCTATTACTTTGGAGACTGAAGCAAGATAAATCACATGCTGTTTCACTGGGTCATCCATCACGGAGAATTATGTAGTGTTTCTGTCTTGGCTTCTCTCTGGAAGCACAAAGATGTTAACTACTCGTTCCTTGATCTCCACGGAGGAGGACAGACAATGCAGAGTACTTAGGGAGCAGACAAAATCAGACTCTCCCTGAAAAGCCGCTCGCCTCCCCCTTCCTTTTCTTTCAGATTGAGAACACGATGTTCATCAACAAGATGAAGGATCAGCTGTTGCCAGAGAAAGGCTGTGGGCTGGCTCCACCCCACTACCCCACCTTGCTAACAGTGCCTGCCTCGGTGTCCCTGCCCTCAGGCATCAGTATGGACACAGAGTCCAAGTCAGACCAGCTGACCCCACATAGCCAGGCGTCTGTTACCCAGAATATCACGGTGGTCCCTGTGCCGTCTACAGGACTGATGACTGCTGGTGAGCAATTCTGCTCTTCTCCAATCTGAGGTGTTGATCTTCCATGATCAGTACCCCAGGATGGCGGGCTCCAAGGACATGGGGAGTGGGATATGTGTTTGATTACTCAATCAAATTTCTATTAAGTGCCTACTGTGTGCCTAGCAATGCGCTAGGCATTGTGGGGGATACAAAGAAGTAGAAGATGCGGTCCCTGCCTTTGAGGAGGTGACATTCTTTCCTTCTCTGAATCAAGGAGTCTCCTGTTCTCAGAGGTGGAGAAGAGAAGGGAGTCAATCAAGGGGTAAATCTCACTGTTACTGGGGGTGGGGTGGGGACAGGGGTTAGGAGACCATTATTTTTCTATAGGGTTTGGGGTTTCCTCTGTACTCTGGGCTGGGGGGTGGTGGTGTGGGGTTAATTAGACAATGATTTGGGGGAAATTAAACAGGATTAGGATCAGGACTGGACAACATGACACCATCTCCTTTTTCTCCCAACCCTAGGTCCCGGTTTGGTAATCACGTCCCCCTCAGGCTCCCTTGTGACCACAGCCTCATCAGCTCAGACCTTTCCCATTTCGGCTCCCATGATTGTCTCAGCTCTTCCCCCTGGCTCACAAGCCCTGCAGGTGGTCCCTGACCTCTCCAAGAAGGTAGCATCCACCCTAACAGAGGAAGGAGGTGGAGGTGGTGGTGGAGGTGGCAGTGTGGCTCCTAAGCCCCCCCGGGGCCGAAAGAAGAAACGGATGCTAGAATCAGGGCTGCCTGAGATGAATGACCCTTATGTCCTCTCCCCTGAGGATGATGATGACCATCAGAAAGACGGCAAGACCTACAGGTAAGAATCAGAGCCAGGGACAGGATCGGGTGAGGATCACTGCCTCAGCTTCCCTCCCTCCTCTTTGTCCAGCCCTGAGCCAGGCTCTGCCCTGACAGCTTTCCACCTCAGATCCACTTGCATGTCAGGTGTTCTGGCATGGACTAGGAGGGTAGAGCTGGCGCTTCTCTGGTGCCCCTTCTCCCAGGATGCAAACCCATTTCACCCCTTCCTTTTTGGGGTCATTGGCATTGACTGATTTTTGAGTGACATAATAGAGTTTCTTTCTTATAATAAGGCTTTAGGCTGGGTTTGAGACTCTGTCTCCAGGTCCTTTTTGCCTTCTACAATTTCCATTCCTATTTTTCCGAGAAACCTTTCTCGTAAGGCCCTAACCTTAACCCGTGTGCCATCCATCCACCAGTTCTTGGGCCATATTTGAGCACTGCGCCTGCCTGACCCTGCATGGTTGGGATGACGGGAGGGATCTATATGAAAAAGTTGGAGGACCAGGATACCTCCCTTCCCCCCCCTTGGAATATATGCTTATAGAATGACTGTGCACTTTCTAGTTCATGGGAAGTCATTTTGATTCTCCACTTCCTTTAAGTTGTCCATTGCCAAAAAGCATTATATTTGCATGTGGTACTATACAAAAATAATTACATAATTAAACTCCTTGCCCTTTGAAAGTTGGAAATGTCCTAATCCCCTTGAGAACTATCAAGGGATCTAGTGGGTTTGGGGAGTTTAATCCCAGTGTACAGAGTGGGGTAGCTACTGTCACAGCTTTCATGCAGATAGGGGCAGATGTGCATGGCTGGGAGACTGGGTCTGTCCTTAGTGTACCGAGATGGGCAATGTTGTTCCCATTTTAGGAGCGAAGGGAACTGCGGCACAGGAAATGGACAGAGCCTTGGGCTCATGGATTCAGTTCCTGGCTCCACCACGAACTTGCTGTGTGACCCTGGGCAAGTCCTTTTCCCCTCTCTGGGCCTCAGTTTCCTCATCTGTAAAATGGGGAGAATTCTGTTTATGCCTCCCATTTCTTGGGAGTATATATCAGATAAGGTTTGAAATGTTGGGAACTTCAAAAGAAAGCGATAAGAAATAGTCGTCATTTAGCACTTATTTTTGTGTTGTACACTTATACTGTGGAGAGTAGCCACGACTACAGAGCGTTTAAATCCTTCTTTGTAAGTGAAAATGAGGGGAGTGTTGCTATGCAGAAAGTATTGAGCACTGCAGAATTCCAGCTCATAATCTGAAAGTTCATTACAGCTTTATTATTACAGGTGTACCCCACTTTATACAATAAAAGTCTTCCTGGAAAATGTTTACATCATATCATATTATAAAGGTACCTGACAAGTTTGATTCATTTAAAGGCATTCTTTTATATATCATTTCATAAAATGAAAATCCCTTTTAAGTTTATTCGGGGGACATCTGGATTTTTATGTATTTGCTTAAAGCAAGGTTATTGTGACATGGAGATACACCCATACAAAATTTGTTGCTGTAGGAGTGGTGGGAGAGTTCTCTGGCACCCTGTGGAGCCCTTCACATTGATCAGGGTCCTCTGATTCTGCCAAGGCTTTTTTGTTTGTTTGGTTTTTGGACCCACATTAAAGCTATCTCTGGACTTCCCAAACTGTGTATATGGAAAGAAATGTGAAAATACAGTTGGAAAGAAGCACTGATAGGATTTTCCACACCCTCAGTGTTTTTGGAATTCTTGACAGGCCCCAAGCCCAGGTGACTAAAGAGAACTCTGAAATGCAAGGGCAGCTACTTATATTGTAGGTGAACAGAATTTCTTTAGAAACTCAGAACTCCAAAGTTCAAAGGAATCTTTTTCATCACAGAGAATCCCTATTTCGATGCACATGTGGGTCAACCACATCCATTCCTGTGGTCAGTGGCATTTGACTGAGTCTTGGGGGAATTGGGTTCTGTTAGTCTAGGCAAGTCAGCATATTTCTAGCTCTTTGTTCCCATCTGTAAAATGGGAAGATAATCATGGCCCTCATCTATCTTGTGGAAATGTTTTGAGGGAAAAATCAGAGTATTTGAAATTGTGTTTGAACATCTTAGAAAAAAGTGGGATGATAATTTAAAGTGGTTGTTGTAACTAAGGCCATTGCATTGTGTGCCTCCATGGGGGCACCATTCTTGTGTCGGATATGAATGATGCGGCAGGAGTTACTCAGTGATGTAGGGGCTGGCTTTCTCTCCCCTGCTAATTGCGTACTGCTAAATCACATTTCTTTCTGACCACCCAATACCTTGCATTAAAGGACTTGTACTCTTTTATTTGGCTTCCTAGGATTTCAGAGTTGGAAATACTTTAATGGTCACCTAAGCCAGTCCCTTCTCTGTAGTTTTGGTTTTCTGAACATTCCTGGTAACTGTTGATCCAGGCTCTCCTGAATACCTCTGGTGTGAGGAATCTTAAATTAGATTAGAATCACCTTTTTGTGGTGAATAACTGTTTGCCCTTTGGCAAATTACTTAACCTTTCTGAGCCTTTGTGTTCCTTTATGTAAAACAGGGATAATACTTGCACGGTTGTTGTGAGGAGTGGAAACAATGTGTTTAAAGTGCCTAACTGGGTGCCTGGCAGTATCGGGCACAACAACAAGCGGCAACTATTCTCATTATTGTCATCATCGTTATTACACCTAGGACTTTTGAGACTGCTCATTTTGTTGCCAGTCCATCATAGATGAATTTAAGTTTTGCAGATTCTTCTCTAGTTGAAAACTTTGATGAAGAGGGTTATTTTTCTTTTATAATTAATTGCATATTAAGGATACAGTTGTGTGTTCAACACTCACACACAAACTAATGCAATTTTGTTTGAGTTAAAAAGAATGTGGTGTTCTACCTGTCTGAGAAATTTTAGCAACCAAAGGAAATTCTTTTGTAATTTTAGTACAGTTCCCCTCCAAGTAACAATGTGTCCAGTTTCTAACCTCAGTCTTAGTGAAATATATAGCAGCATGAGCTCAGCCATCAGCACTTGTGCTGTTAACATTAATGCAGTTTTATTATTAGAGAAATTTGGCTTACCTTTGACTGTCCTGGGTGTTTTCTGGCCCTTCTAGGGGCAGATAGTTATCTCTCCATTTTACAGACCAGAAAATTGAGGTCTAGACTGATGAGCAAGCCTATAACTGAACGCTGAGTCGGGCCCAGGTGTCCAGACTTCCATTGGCTGTCTTCCATTGGCTGTGTCCTTTGGACCATGCTAACTATAAACAGACCCTCCCTACCTCCCATACAATGGTTGGGCATCCCAGACAATGGCCAGGGATTGGTAAACTGGTAATCAGATTTTCTTCAGAGTTGTCAAGTGACTAGAGAAGTAGAAATTGGCTTTAATGATTAGAATTTTAGTAGAAGCATTAATATAGGGATCACACTTCCAACCAACAGTGATATCTTTTTCTCTGAGGAGCTCAGAGTTCTTTTTAGTCTTGATCTCAGTTATTCTCTAACAGTTCTCCTGGGATCAGAAAAAAAACAGAAATCATCCCCTGGCACCATCTCAAGCCCCTCCTATGGAGATAAGTTGGGGAGGACCCAGAGAAGAGGGACTTTCCCCAGTCGCCTGGCTTCCAGGCTGTTGCCCTTTCTACTAGCCCACATCGTGCACTGATGAGTTGTTTAGGAATGATAGGATTCCAGGTCATATACAGATAGCTTTTTTACCCCCTAAATAGTTGTGGCTCATCTGGTGCAGAGGCCTCATTATTTGATATTCTTGGGCAGTGTCAGAGCAGGAAGAAAGCTTACCAACTCAGGTGATGAGTGAAAGTATATTCAGATGCTGTTGATGTCAACCCAAAGTGCTGACGTTGGCTCCATGTGCTAGGAAAGAGGGAAGATTGAGCATGGAATGCTCAAGTGTTTTGTAAAACTTTCTCCTAAATATTTGAGGGATACAACCCACTTCCAACAGTGACCTTCGCTCTTTGCAGAAGTCGCTCTCACTTGATTGCCAAGGGGCTGGAAGTTGGCGGTGGTTGGTGGAACATCAGATACAGGGTAGAGGCCAAACGTATATGGTTTGGAAAAGCCCTTCCAAATACGTCTGATACTTCCCCACCCCCATCCCTAGGAATCACTGGCAAAAGGGAAGTAGGAGAAAGTCTGAGAGAAGACAGTTATCTGAGGAGGCAGGAGAGAAGTCCTTCTGGGAATCTAGTCAATGTGTCCTCATTGTCATCTCGGGAGCTTGAGGAATACCTGAGGGATGTACCTTATACGTGGGAAATTGGGGAAAAGAGTTCTTTAAAAGTTTGAAATCGAGTTATAGACAGAAGTTAACTGATACTCCTGGCCCAGTGAAATCTACATCAGCCCAGAGACCCTAATAATATTTTCCTGTCTTATCTGTTGAATTATTTTTGTGCACACTTAGGGAGTCCAGTCATTCAGCAGACATTTATTGAATAGATTGTGCTTGGCTGTGCTAGAAGCTTAGGTCATAAAGAAAAATAAGAGAGAGATCCTCCTCTCAAGGGCCTGTAGTTGAAATAGGAGAGAGATCAGATAGGTTGGCTTCTTTGGAAGTGGAGGGGAGGGTTCAGCAATGCCCTCTTGGTGGGAAGGCTTCTAATCGCTGCCCTCACTTGGCCCAGGTGCCGGATGTGCTCACTGACATTCTACTCAAAGTCGGAGATGCAGATCCACTCCAAGTCACACACCGAGACCAAGCCCCACAAGTGCCCACATTGTTCCAAGACCTTCGCCAACAGCTCCTACCTGGCCCAGCACATCCGTATCCACTCAGGGGCTAAGCCCTACAGTTGTAACTTCTGTGAGAAATCCTTCCGCCAGCTCTCTCACCTCCAGCAGCACACCCGGTAAGGCTGCTCTTGGTTTTACCCCACCACCTGGCTGTGAACCCCTCACCCTGAGGCCACGGTGCCTGCGCCTGCTCTTCTCTCCATGTGTTTTCTTTGTTCCCTTTCGACTTTGCCCTTTGGGAGCCTCAGTGCTCTCCCATTACTGTCTGAAAAATAAAGCATATATCCTAGCAGTTCGTGGCGGGGGGCCTGGAAAATTGTGGTCTCCAATCCCAAAGTCTGGAACAATTTTTGTGGTTTCTCTGTGTGTCTGTGTTTGGAAATCTTCTGCAGAGCAGGCCCTGCTTTTACTATATGCTTCAGTTCAGAGCCAAGGTGTGCATTCAACTTCAGGTCCATGGGGAACAGGCGGTATTGGTCTTTGTTCAAATTACTATTTGGAAGCAGGGTATCTGGTGAGTGTGTAACCTTAGAATAAAGCGGAGGGTTGACAAGACTGAAATTTCTAAGGTTACCAAGAGCCAGGGGTTACAGCTCTTCATCATCTCACTGCCATTCTAGCCACCGACTTAAGATCAGCAACAACCTAGATCTGGGTGTCCTCTTCATTAGCCTATCCAGGCCGGAATGCGTTTGGGAGGAGGGAGGAGGGGGTGCTCTCATCCGTCAAGCAACATCATTTCACCCAGCAGAGAGCTGAGCCCATGGTGTCGAACTGCTTCCTCCTCCCCCCTTCCCTCCTCTCCTCCCCGGCAGGATCCACTCCAAGATGCACACGGAGACCATCAAGCCCCACAAGTGCCCGCACTGCTCCAAGACCTTCGCCAACACCTCCTACCTGGCCCAGCACCTCCGAATCCACTCGGGGGCCAAGCCCTACAACTGTTCCTACTGCCAGAAGGCCTTCCGCCAGCTCTCCCACCTCCAGCAGCACACACGGTAAGGGAGAGTGGCGGGCTACTGCCCCCGCCCCGCTGGCATGCCCTCCCCACCCCCGCCCCGGACACACACAACAACCCGCATGCGGGGGGCGGGGGAGAGGCCTGGCTGGAGGAGAACACGACTGGCGACTGGCGACTGGCGTCTGGGAGAAAGAACAAGCAACAACACTGGAGACAAGTGGATGCTCAGCCTTTCTGGGGCGGAAGCTGCGTCACGGAGACGCAAGGACTGTAATGTTCCCTGATCTGGGGAGGAGGAGACTTTTACCTCAAGCAGAGACAACTTTTCTTGATTTCTCTCCCTGAAAACACCGATGCACACATCTTGCAAGATTTTCTCCTTGATGCCAAAGCTGGGGCATTTGATTGAAGAAGACCATACCTCTAGCCCTTAGGGCACCAATTATGAACAGGAAATATAATCAGACTTTAGCTGGGTACCAGCCTGGTGACACCTACAGCAACAAGCAAGGCTCCAAGGGACGCCAAGAGTAGAGAACAAACAAAACATCCTAAATACTCACGAAGAACAGGCAAACAAAATGAAAAGGCTTGTACTGCATATGGATGCCCACTGTTTGTCCCGTGAGTCTAGAGTGACCAAGAAGTGAACCTGCCAACTACAAGAGCTGATGCTCTCCTTCAGTGGTATCTCAAGTTGAACTGGAGTCCAGACTCTTAACTGGCCATAGGCCTTCTCACCCAGCTGCTTCCGAATGTGATGATTTTCCTAAAGTGGTCAGACATCTTGCTTTGCAAAGAGGAGGAGTTGGGCTTTCTTCATAAGGAGACATGGCCTGCGATGTTTTCAAGATTTTAGACCAGAGGTCCACAAAAGCACCTGATCATGAAGATGGTTCTGAAGTGTCTGAAGAGGAGCAGGTGTCTGTCCACGCACCCTCAAGTCCTTGGCTCATCTCACTGGAGGGCCCTGTAGTGTTTGGGAAAGAGGTCAAATTGGTACTAAACTTGGCATTTCCTGCTGTTAGGGGACTGGACTGGGAAAAGCCCCAAGGAGTTTCCACGAGTATTGATATCACTGCTACTTTCCACAATTAGCATAACTTTCTGCTTTTCTTTGACACCAGAACTTTCTCTGAGAGTGGTGCTCAAGGCTGAGGGCATGGTTTCTGACTGTATGGTGGGGGCCAAGGAAGAAGTGTTATGTGTTTCTTTTTCCTTACCATTGTGTTTATCTTATGTTTCTGAACATTCATCAGGGACAGTTACTGTAGGAGCTGACTTGTATGCCATATTGTGGACTGCCTGTCCCTTGGCTGCTGAGCCACCAGTCTCTCCTCCCCTGCAGAGAGGAGCCCAGCTTGAGCTGAGTGATGCAGGCAGTGAGCAGAAAGCAGGCACCACGGCCTGATCCGTGTCAGAGTGGAGCTGAGGCTGTGCCTCCTGGAGACCTCGTACTCCCATAGGAGAGCAGGAGTGGCCTTGAGGAGGTTTGTTGTGGAGCCAATCCCCAAGTGGCCTCACTGACATCTTTTCCCTTTCTTCTTTTCTCATCCCATGCAGAATCCACACTGGTGATAGACCATACAAATGTGCACACCCGGGCTGTGAGAAAGCCTTCACACAGCTCTCCAATCTGCAGGTAAATGTTCCACCCTCCACATGAGACCTTGAGTCTAAGACTTGGGGTCGACGTGCCATTTGACTAGTAGAGTGATTCTCAAACTTTCTCAGGACCCCTGTACACTCTTCATAATTATTAGGAAACCCAAAGAGCTTTTGTTGATGTGGGTAATACCTATCTACGTAGATGTTGTGAAACTGAAAAACTTGGAAAAATATTTAGTAATTTGTTTAAAAATAGTAAATCCATTGCATGTTAACATAAATAACATATTTACAAACACCCCCCCCCCAATTTTGCTGCTAAGAATGGCATTGTTTTACATGTTTGCACGTTTCTTTAACGTGTGGCTTACCAGAAGATGGCCATGCCCTCCCGTCTGCTGCATTCAGTCTGGTGCACGTTGTGTTATTGCTGTACAGTAGTGAGAGGGAGAGGGAAAAGGCAAACACTGTCTTTTTTTTATTTTGGGGGAAGATTAGCCCTGAGCTAACTCCTGCCAATCCTCCTCTTTTTGCTGAGGAAGGCTGGCCCTGAGCTAACATCCATGCCCATCTTCCTCCACTTTATACATAGGATGCCTGCCACAGCATGGCTTGTCAAACAGTGCCATGTCCGCACCCGGGATCCAAACCAGTGAACCCCAGGCCACCAAAGCAGAACGTGCGCACTTAACCGCTGCGCCACCGGCCTGGCCCCAAACACTGTCTTATTATTATTTTGAAAATAGTTTTGACCTTGTGGGCCCCCTGAAAAGGTCTTGGTATTCCCTAGCAAGCCCCGCACCTCACTTTGAAAACTACTATTGGGACCAGGCATAGCTGTTACTCTAACTTTCAGGATCCCGGTGTGTTCTGCATGTGTGTTCTTCCCTTAGCCTGCAGCTCCTGAAGTTTCATTTGAAGCAATTTCTTTTTTTTTTAAGATTTTATTTTTTTCCTTTTTCTCCCCAAAGCCCCCGGTACATAGTTGTATATTCTTCATTGTGGGTCCTAGTTGTGGCATGTGGGACGCTGCCTCAGTGTGGCTTGATGAGCAGTGCTATGTCTGCACCCAGGATTCGAACCAACGAAACACTGGGCCGCCTGCAGCGGAGCGCGCGAACTTAACCACTCGGCCACGGGGCCAGCCCCTTAATTTGAAGCAATTTCTACTGCCTACAGATGGAAAGAGAACCTGGGAGGTCTGACACCCAGCTCAGGGCTCTCCATTAAGGTCAAGGAGGCAGGAGGGAAGAGTCCGATGTACTCATCCTGATTTTCCCCAATTTTCTCAGTCCCACCGACGGCAGCACAACAAAGATAAACCCTTCAAGTGCCACAATTGTCATCGGGCGTACACAGACGCAACCTCACTAGAGGTACACCTATCTACGCATACGGTGAAGCATGCCAAGGTGTACACCTGCACTATCTGTAGTCGGGCATATACGTCGGTGAGTGCTCAGTGCCTTCTCTTTCCTTCCGTGTGGGCCTGTAAGACTATAGTCCACTTTACCCCATCTTTCTTGGTAAAGATCTGTTGCAGTGAATATGTTACCTCCCTAGCTCCAACTTACCCAATCAGTAAAGAAAACAGAAATTAAATAGACCTGTAGCTGAGGAATAAAAGGGATGCCTGATCCCTTAAGCATATAGGGATTGCCAAGCAATGTTTCTTCATTTTATTTAAACATAAGGCAAAATAAAGCAACTTGAAATTGTGGGAGGAGAAAGATTTCAGTTAGATGTTTTCCATTAGATTCCAGAGAAAGGTTGTAAAGTTGTTCCATTCAGAGATCTTTGAGAAAATGACAGCTTTCTCTGTGCCAGTTGAAAGCCCATGGTGACTAAAGGTTCCCCTTCTTTTCTACCCAATAGTGAGCACTGAAAGTGGCTCCTGGGGACAACGCGCCCTGGCTCCAGAATATCTTTGTAATAAGTCTTGCACTATATAAAGCAAAGTAAGAGCCCAGGATGCTAGTTACAAGTGACCTCTTTCCTTCTCTTTCATCCCTCAACTCCTTTTTACCATCTCCCTCAGGAAACGTACCTTATGAAACATATGCGCAAACACAACCCTCCTGATCTCCAGCAACAAGTGCAGGCAGCAGCAGCGGCGGCAGCAGTGGCCCAGGCCCAGGCTCAAGCTCAAGCCCAAGCCCAAGCCCAAGCCCAGGCTCAAGCCCAAGCCCAGGCCCAGGCCCAGGCCCAGGCCTCCCAGGCATCGCAGCAGCAGCAGCAGCAGCAGCAGCCACAGCCACCACACTTCCAGTCCCCTGGGGCAGCCCCCCAGGGTGGGGGTGGTGGGGACAGCAACCCCAACCCTCCACCCCAGTGTTCCTTTGACCTGACCCCGTATAAGACGGCGGAGCATCATAAGGACATCTGCCTCACTGTCACCACCAGCACCATCCAGGTGGAGCACCTGGCCAGCTCATAGAGACCTGTGCTGCCACCCACTGGGAAGAGGGGGAAGAAGTTCTGGTCCCTTCTTTCTCCAACTCCTCTTGGTGGGAAAAGTCCTCTTCTTCCTTGACAGGCCTTGGCTCCATTTCCTTGGGCCTCAGGCATGGCCTTCCTTCACAGGATACCATCTTTATTCTCAACTCCTCTTCAAAAGGAACATCAGCCTCCTGATTGGCAAAGGAATACTGAGCTGGTAGTGTGATCCAGCAGCCTCCCCTCCCAAGCATAGCTTTCAAAATTGGGGGTTGGTGCTCAAGGGAGGGATTTGCTATGACCTCATAGAAACTTTTCCAGTGTGGGCACTTACTCTCTCCTTACCCTCATAATCCTCAAGGTTTGGGCTGATAGAAGACTAGAGGCTGGCCCTCCCAAATATCAGAGAGAAGGGAGCCCTAAATGCAACCAGCCTCCTGTTCTATTCTTGCCTGCGAAAGAACAGGTTTCTTGTGTGCCCCGATCCCTAGGAGCCGTTTTCTTCCCCTCATGGTCTCATTTCACTTCCTACCTAATGCTGGAAGAAGGAGATCTGGGTGGGGGTCAGACCCCCTTTATTTGTAAAGGGGCAAGGGCTGAGATGTGGTCCCCAAGGGGCCAGAGATCCCCAAAATGGTCAAGGGTGGCTTAGAAGTGTGGGTTATGGTTTTCCTTGGAGCCTCTCCCCTTCTCTGCCAACCAAGGCCCTGTACTCTCAGTCTCCCATCCCCAAACCTAAGGAGCTGTGGGAGCTTTGTGTTCGTTATGAAACCCAAAAACCAGGGGTGTTGCAGAGAAGGGAGAGTTCAGGGCAAACACAAGGACTGGACTTAGCTCCCTAGGTGCCACGGTCAGTTGCCGGGCACAAATTTATATATATATATAAATATATATAAATATATATATATATACCCACTCATCATGGCCATCTTTGTTGTAACCATTTCTGTGTTTATAAATGCATTATCTCTGAGAATTTTCATATTTGACGTTTTGTTTATTTTTGTCCTTTTTGTTTTTCTCCACCCTGTCTCCTGGCCAATGGCATTTTTATTTTCTTTTGTCTTTTTTTTTTAATCATGACAGATTTCAGAGAAAAGAGAAAATGGAAAAAAAATCAGGAAACCAGTTGTTATAAAGCAATTTAAAATGAAGAAAAAAAGAAAAAACTTATGTACAAACCAAGGGGTGTTTTTAGAGCCTTGTATAGAAATAAATTCGTGTAAAAGGATCAGAGGCAGTGGAGCTACTGATGTGAGTGAGCATGGGAAACAGCTATTGGGGAGGTGTTCGAGGCCAGTTCTAAGGGTTTACACTAGAGTGTGTGTTATGTGAGGACGAATGCTGTGTGATGAGGCTCTGTGTGTATACCTAGCCATAAACCCCCTGTATTTGTAAAGGGGCAAGGGCTGAGATGTGGTCCCCACGGGGCCAGAGATCCCCAAAATGGTCGAGTGGCTTAGAAGTGTGTGTTATTTGATATTTCAGATTTGATATTTCTGAAGTGAAATCTGGGTTTATGAGGGTTTCTACACACAAATCCTGTCATGGGGACTGCAATGCCTAAATATGAGAGAGCAAGGTTTCAGTCATGTGTTAGGAAAACCACCAAGCTCCCTATCAAAGCAGTGGAAGCATGGCTTCTTGAAGGATCTATACCCTGCCTGAGCATCAGTGGGCTCCGTGCTAATTGCAGTTGGCATGTGTGTACATGCATGTATTCATCATTCTGTGGCACCTAGAACCAGAGGTTTCCTGTGGTGGAAAACATAACCAGGATCGAATAAAGACACAGGACAGTTGTAGTGCCGAGGAGTAGTGTGGTCAGGAACCCTGGACTTCAGCCCTGGCTCTGCCATCAGCGAGTGCTGGCCAAGATGCTTCTTCAGCTGTTAAATGAAGGAATTGGACTAGATTATTCCTTTTTGAGAATTAAAAACCTTTAGGCACTGAAAGAGTGACAGCTCCCCATCTGATACTGCGGCTCTCCTCCATGGGACTGCTGGGCACCCATGCTCATTACCTAGTGGAGGGTGGATAGCAAAGGAATGCCCACTTAATTTAGGACTCTGTCTCCTGTGTGGGCATCCAAAATAGTCTCAGTCTGTAGTGTGTTTCTAATGAATGTAGCACGTATGACCAAATGTGCTAGTGTCTGTTAGCTTCCCAAATATTTCCTGGTTTTGCCCCTGCTCTCACCAACTCTTGAAAAGGCCCTGACGGCCCTACCTTCATCACAGGCGTGAGAACCAGAGTCTGCTCTTTCTAAGGATACATTCGCACTCATAGCAACAATCCTATGAGGTAGGTACTGTTATTCTCATTTTATAGAGAAGGAAATAGGCACAGACATTAAATTACTTACCCAGGGGTGTGACACTTATAATTTAGAGTGAAGTCGTCTAGATTCTGTTGCTGTATCTTACCACCTGCTCAGTAGTAAACGTGGGGTTTCGCCTTATCCTTCCTCATGTATTTGGTCTAAAGTACGTGGCTGAAAACTTCCATAAAACCTGCCATGTGACACTCGTAATTACCAAGAATGTGTGCATTAGAGGTGACAGTGACCTCCCAAACACTGTCTTACTAACACCGCTGTTGGCTTATGGGCTTTGAGCTCCGTTTCCCTAGTGTGGAGGCAGCCCTTCATGCACTCGATTGCCGTCCATCTCGATGAAAAACGTGGTTTTCTTTTACTGTCGGGTGGTGGCTGGCACCTAACTGGCCCGGTTGTGACAGAGCGCCAAGCCCCAATCCTCTCAGGATCACGGGGCTAGTTAACGTCATATATAAACTCGAATAAAAGGAGACAAAACAGGAGGGCAAGACCACAAGTACTCTGTCATTTTATATGTGAGAATGTGTTCCAGTGTTCAAGGACAGGAACCCTGACAAAAGGTGTGGAGAATTATAGCTTCATTGTGTGACTTTATATTTATAAGTAGAGTTTATAAATAGTGAATTTTTTTCCAAGTTAAAAAATAACCCTGGGGAGTTGGTGTTCGTGCGACCGAACAGAAAAGCGGAGGGTCTAAATCTCGCAACACCAGCGACACCTCCCAACTTCCTTAAGAAACTAGCTACCTTGGAGAGTCTTGATTCGTGGGACCTGCGCTGGGCACCAGATGCATATTTTGCAAAAGGGAAATAAGATTCTTCAGTTGCTGAAAAAGGATATTTCTGTAATACAATCCTAAAGTGACAAGTGTTGTTTCTCTCATTACCGCAAATTCCCGTTTTGGAGGGAAAAAAAGTTTGATAGAGAATGCAAAATGGCGACCTCCAGCGACGTCATGCCCGCCGCGGTCGCGTCCTGGGGTCGCAGTGAGGGCGGAAGCGGGCTAAAGCCGCCTCAGGGCGCTTGGTTACCGGCCGTCGTGGCTCCCTACGCAAAAGGGCAAGTTTCAACGTCGGGCGGATGTGTCCGGGCGGAGAACTTAGTGAGGGCGGAAGTCCTCCTTGTAAGGGCGGAAAGGCTCTACCCCAAGAATAATAGCTTCAGCGCCCGTCGCGTTTATGTCACTTCCGGGGCGGATCGGAAGTTGCTTTGTTTTGCTTCAAGATGGCTGCGGGGATGTATTTGGAACATTATCTGGACAGTAAGAGCAGGCTGGAGGAGGGGGTCAGGGGTCATAGAGTGGTGGGGGGCATCGGGGCTGAGAAGATCTATGGCCCCGAAGTCCCGGTGGTAAGAGGGTCACAATTGTGAAGGGGTTCTGTGAGAGAAAGGGTGGGAGGCTATTAAGAAGGAGGGGGCGGGGCAGCAGGGTTGAGGCCTCGCTTTGGGGTGTAGACGAGGGAGGGGATGCGCGGTGGGGCTGAGACACGTCTCTTGAACGGGTAACGGGCGTAGCTGGGAAGATATTTGCTGTCCCCATCTTTAGGGTCTCCAGCCTCAGGATGTTTTTTGTTGTTTTTTTCAAAATGGTTCCGAATCTGTCGTTTTGGTATATCACCCACCACCATTTGGAGCAGCGACAAAGACCTGCTCGCGGCTCCTCCGCTCAGTTGTTTCTCAGAAGCGGCTTTTCATGGGGATGGGGGGTTGTGAGTGACCACTGTCATGTGATGAACTGGAACGTTTCTCTACTTGGAGTAAAAATCCAATTCCCACGAAATGGAAATCTGGTGTTACGTTTGCCATTCGTGTAACCCACCCCTTCACAAACCTGTCATCCTCTATGCTTACATTTGTCTTACAGTATTGAAAGTCATTCATTCGTTCATTTATTCATTGAGGTCCTGCTATGGGTCAGACATAATGGCAGGTACTGAGGATATACGAAAATGAGTAAGACACAGCCTCTGCCCTCAAGAGCTCATAGTCTAGTAGGAAACAGATTCTGCTAATAAGTAATTATAAAACATTGTGACAAGTGAAATAATAGAAATACATTAAAAGGACAGTTGGTGACACTGGAGAAAGAGGAACTAATTACTGGGGATGTAGGTAAAGATTTTCAGAGGATGTGATGTTTGAATATAGTCTTGAAGCTTGAGTGTTTGTTTGTCAGCGTGGGGAGGGAAAGGGAATCGCAGGTTGAGGGAAGCATCAGCAAAGGTATGATGGGTTTGTGGCAAGGTCAGGGAGAAGTGAGGTCAGAGTGCTAGGTATATAAGACTCAAAAGTCAGAAGACTGGAAAGTGAGACCGGCAAAAGAGGCTAGGGCTAGATTGTGCAAGGTCTGTTAAGCTAAGAAGCTTGCACTTTAAAGGTTTTATTTTTCCTTTTTCTCCCCAAAGCCCCCCAGTACATAGTTGTATATTTTTAGTTGTGGGTCCTTCTAGTTGTGGCGTGCGGGACACTGCCTCAGCATGGCCTGATGGGCAGCGCCATGTTCACGCCCAGGATCCGAACCGGTGAAACCCTGGGCCGCTGCAGCAGAGCGCGCAAACTTAATCATTCGGCCACAGGGCCGGCCCTGAAGCTTGCACTTTAAATAGTGAGGAACCAACAGCTTTTTAAAATAGAGTGGTTTTTATAAAGGAAGACAACTAATGTGTGATACACTGGAGCATGATAACATTGGTAATAGGGAGATCAATTAGTGGTAACAGTCCAGGTCAGAGATGAGGACTTGATCTCAGGGAGTGACATATGACAGGACTGACTGAATGAACAATGGAGAGAGAAGGAAGAATCTAAGGTGGCCTCTCGATTTCCTGCTTGGGAAGTGAGGTAGACAATATATCAACAAGACAGGAAATTCAGGAGTTAACAGCAATATATTTAATTCAGTTTGGACTTACGCATAGGAATGATAATTGTATCCATGAATGTGAATGAGATTGAGATCATTCAGGGAAAGCAAGTGGAATGAGAAAGTGAGAGGATTAAAGTGTAATCTTAAGAAAAACACCAAAGTTTAAGGAATAGGCTAAGGAAACGTCAGTGTTGGAATTACCAGAAAGTATATGATGAGATTTGGAATCCTAAGAAGAAGAAAGTTACTCGAGGGAGAGAAGATGGTAGCAACTGTTGCGACGTAATATTTAGGATAGGACTGATAACAGATCATTTGAGCTGGTAAGTTGTTGGTGACTTAATCTCAGTAAACTGATGGTGGCAGACCTGAGGTTATAGGTTAAAGTAGTGGAGGCATTTTAAAAGTTTGAAGTGGAGTCGTGGGAAGAGATTTTTCTTTTGTGAGAGAGACTTAAGTAATTCATGCACTTATTCAGGTATTTATTGAGGACCCTCTGTATACAAGTCATAGTTCTAAACACTAGGGAAATAGGAGAGAAGAAGACAGGCATGTCCAGCCCTTTGGAGGGCCAGGGAGGCAGATACCAAATAACTAACTACACAGTTAGTTATTTAATTAGAATTGGATAAATGCCAAAAAGGGTAGAGCTAGAATAACTTGACAGCATAATCCAGGGCACTTGCTGAAGTCTGGGGAAGTCAGGGTTGAGCTGAACTTGGAAGAATGAAGAGGAATGTGCCAGAAGGTTTGGTGGAGGTGGGGTGAAGAAGCCTGGGCAGTGTAGTCCAGGCAGAGGGGGCAGCATGTGGAAAGCCGAGTGGCAGGAAGAGCCCTGGCAGGTTCGAGGCACTCTGGAAAGGGCAGTATGATCGGAGCGGAGAGAGCGCAAAGGGGCGGCTGACATGAGTTAAGGCTCCTGTGAGGTAAGCAAGGGCCAGAAAGTGCAGAACAGGAATAGGAATAGTGCAATAGGAAGTTATTGGAGGGTTACATGCAGGAGAGTGACTTGATCAGATTTGCTTTTTTAAAAAGAACATTCTGGTTACTATATGGAGAGCATATTGGAAGTATGTGTATGATGACTGGTGGAGGATACAGAAGGGTATTTCTCAGTTGTGGGCAAGGAGTTTGGAGGCAGAGATTGAAAATAAAGGAAAGAAGGGAGTGGCCCAGTGGCGCAACATTTAAGTTTGGGGTGTCCCACTTAGGTGGCCCAGGGTTTGTTGGTTTGGATCCCAGGCACAGACCTATGCCCCGCTCATCAAGCCATGCTGTGGCAGGCGTCCTACATATAACATTGAGGAAAATGGGTGCAAATGTTAGCTCGGAGCCACTCTTCCTCAAGAAAAAAAAAAAGGGGGAAGGGCTGATTTGTAGAGTAAGGTCACTGAAGGGAGAAAGAGTGGGAAAGCTGTGAAGAGGTGGAGAGGTTAGCTCTGGAGAGGGGCAGACACAGGCTGTTCTGAGAAAGGAATGATGAACACTGTCACAGATAAATCCAGCGGTTCAAAGGAGGGAAAACCAAGTCCTGTTTTGGACCTGTACTTTGAAAGCAGCTATAAGGCCTGTGCAGTCCAGTGATCCTCAGTTTCTCCTCTTCTCCCTAGGTATTGAAAACCTCCCCTTTGAACTGCAGAGGAACTTTCAGCTTATGAGGGACCTGGACCAAAGAACAGAGGGTATGTACAGAGTGAGGATCCCATGTGTATGATGATCATTTCTTTTTCTGTTTGGTGTTACCATATCATCTGGTCTGATCTGGAGAACTGTGGCTTCTCTCTCTCTTTTTAACTCTCTTGCAATTCTTAAAAGGAGAGTAATGATGATCCACATTTCTGTATCAGCTTTTCCATAACAAATGGAGTATTGCAACAATGCCTCAAGAATTCAGAGATGCTCTGTTCTCTGTGTCTCCCTCAAGAAGAATACAAAAAACCAGAGTCCACTCTAGAATCATTTCTGTTCTGCATGTTCAGTATATTTACAGGAAGACTAGAATGTTTCTACTTCACTGGATTGTTAACGTTAACTATCACAAAATTCACTGTGGCTTTAGACTGCAACTCATGTTGGTAGACAGGAGCTTTCATGTAGGAGAAGTTCTTAAAAAGAATGAAAAAAAACCCCAAAGCAGCAATTAACGTCAGGATCTCTACACTGTATTCTTCAGCCTTACAGAAGCACTAGATACCGTCTGTGGCCTTCCTTGGACATTGAGCAAGTTTGGCTGCATTGAGGCATTCACTTGGAGCCTGAGGCTACACTGCAGTGGTCAGGTTGGTCTCTTCAAGGTCAAAGATGTCTCCTGGAACTGTCCCCCATGCCTGCTGAAGGATATATAGGTCTGACTAAGAAAGCTTCCATCCTTACATAGCCATGTTCAAGGATGTAACAAGCTGGTGTTAGAATACCTAAAGCTGTCATTTAAGTGACTCTGGGTAAGTTTATTTGTGAAAAGTGAACATCATCTAAAATCCTGGAGAACTTGTCGTCTCCTGAGAACTGCCTGGCGATGCCGAGAGCCAGCTTGCTTTCTTTGTAACACAGTTCCAGCTCCCGAGTTCGTGCATGGGAAGACCAGTCGGAAGTTACTGAACTACATGCTTTCTCAGCGTCCTCCAGGGGCCTCGAATTAAGTGGAGCATGAACATAGCGTGTGCAGATCCTTCCTGTTCTCTGTTGCTGCTCTATGTTACAGGCATACTTTTGTCTCTTTCCATCGACATTACCTATGAGTCCTACCAAATATCAGGCAGTAGACATCTCCAGTCTCACTGTCTTGGGACACCACCAGCCTTCCAATATTAAATTGTTTAGAGTGATAGCTAAGATGAACAAACAGAAAAAAAGTGATGGGAAATATAAACAAGTTGCAGATGATGAGCAAAATGGGGTGGGCAGTAAGTAGAAAAACTGTTACATGAGTAAACTTGGACCTAACTTTAAATGATGAGATACAGATGTACAGGCTTGGAAACCGGCAGCAGCAGATGACCCAGCCTGGTTTACAGCGCTCAGAGCTATTGTGGGATTTTTTTTTTTTTTTTTTTTTTTTTTGAGGAAGATTAGCCCTGAGCTAACTACTGCCAGTCCTCTTTTTTGCTGAGGAAGCCTGGCCCTGAGCTAACATCGTGCCCATCTTCCTCTGCTTTATACATGGACGCCTACCACAGCATGGTGTGCCAAGCAGTACCATGTCCGCACCCGGGATCCGAACCGGCAAACCCTGGGCCGCTGAGAAGCAGAACGTGTGAACTTAACCGCTGCACTACCGGGCCAGCCCCAGTGGGATGTTTTTAAGATGAGAAACCAGGCAGCTTTTGAGACAAAATTCATGGTTCAAGGAGCAGCAAGCCCTACAAAGAAGCACCAGACATCAACAAAAATATACTTCATATTAGTGCAGTGTACAAAGAATCCTTCATTATGTTTCAATAATTTAAGTTCCAACTATGATAGCAATGTTTTCAGCACCTGAAGCCACCTTTAAAACAAATATTGTCAATACATTGCATTACTTGAGTACATGGCACAGTACCTATGAACGCTCAGTACATTTTAGTTCGAAGGTTATGATGGTCAATGGAAAAGGCCCAAGGAACAAGAGGAAGAAGTGTATTTCAACTAGCCACTCAGGGGCCATTGTGACCAGGCCTCTGTCTCTGTTGTAGACCTGAAGGCTGAAATTGACAAGTTGGCCACTGAGTATATGAGTAGCGCCCGCAACCTGAGCTCCGAGGAAAAATTGGCCCTTCTCAAACAGATCCAGGAAGCCTATGGCAAGTGCAAGGAATTTGGTGACGACAAGGTGCAGCTTGCCATGCAGACCTATGAGATGGTATGGCCCTGTTCATGGCTCCCCACCTACCTCCCATCTATTCCTTGGGGTCTAGACCCCTCCTTCAGCTGTGTTGGGATCTGTTTTGGGTCTGGGAGATCCACAGAATCTGCCTTAGCCTCTTTTCTTTCACTGAAACCAGCCATGTACCTCTTCCTTCTCCTTCCTTCCCACCCAGGTGGACAAACACATTCGGCGACTGGACACAGACCTGGCCCGTTTTGAGGCTGACTTGAAGGAGAAACAGATTGAGTCCAGTGACTATGACAGCTCTTCCAGCAAAGGCAAAAAGAGTGAGGAGGGGGGCGGGGCTGTGAGAGGTGGGGTGAGGATTCAGAGGGAGAAGAAGCCGGCTCTTCAGCTATGAGGGAGGGGCACCAGGTTGGAAAGAGGGGGAGGAAGGAGGACTTAACCCATCTTTCTGTTTCCCTGCCTTCTGGCTTTCCCCCTCTTTCCTAGAAGGCCGGACTCAAAAGGAGAAGAAAGCTGCCCGTGCTCGTTCCAAAGGGAAAAACTCAGATGAAGAAGCCCCCAAGGCTGCCCAGAAAAAGTTAAAACTCGTGCGCACGTGAGTGTATCAGGGAGCACTTTGCCAAATGACCTACTCTCCTCTTCTGCCGCCCCACTCCCACCCCACACTGTCGCTTGCCACTTTATCTTCTGTGCCAATAACTCTTCTCCTTATCATGTTGGTGTCTGCTGGAGGTAGAAGCCGCAGATCACTTGCCCCACCAGGATCCCCTTCCACCACCTTGGAGAGTCTCAAGTTGTAGCCTTCCTTCCTGCAGTGACACTTTCTCTTCCTTTTGGCACGCAGAAGTCCTGAGTATGGGATGCCCTCAGTGACCTTTGGCAGTGTCCACCCCTCTGATGTGTTGGATATGCCTGTGGATCCCAACGAACCCACCTATTGCCTTTGTCACCAGGTCTCCTATGGAGAGATGATTGGCTGTGACAACCCTGATGTGAGAGCCATTTTGCCTCATGATGGGGTCTTCTGGGGGACGTGAAGGGAGTGGGTACAAAAGGGGAAAAAAATGATTGAATAGTGGGACTTCAGGACATGAGGAAGGTGATTAGAGTTGGTTGGCCTTGGGACCTCCAAGAATTCTTCAAAGGGATAGATTCCTTAGGAGTAGTCCCTAAGGACTCCTAAGGAATCTGTTGGGGGCTTCTTTTCTTTCCTCTGCCCCACCCTGACCCCTGACTACTACTCCTTCTATCTTCTTTTCTAGTGTTCCATCGAGTGGTTCCACTTTGCCTGTGTGGGGCTGACAACCAAGCCTCGGGGGAAGTGGTGAGTGAGAGAGTTGTAGGAGTTGGACTGCCCCGCAGCTGAGTGGTAGAGGGCATTCTCCCTTTCACCCACTTTCTCCCTCCCCTTCTCTGTCATGTTCCTTTCTAGGTTTTGCCCACGCTGCTCCCAAGAACGGAAGAAGAAATAGATAAGGGCCTTGGATTCCAACAGAGTTTCTTCCACATCCCCTGACCTGGGCTAGTGGGGAGAGGAATGCCTGTGCTGGGGCCAGGGGGCTCAGGGGGAAGTGGATGGTGCAGTCACCCCTTCTCCTCCCCCTCCCCACTCCTGGTGCTGAGGCTGCATCCACACCCTGGTAGGGAGGGGTGCCGCAGCCATAATGGTATGTGCTCTCATTCAGCCCGCCCCCTTCAGAGGGAAGTGGTCTTGCCCACTGTCCTTTTGCCTCCATGCTGAGGTTGGTGCTGTATTTCTGAGGGATGGTCCTCTGAACTCCCCTTGCTTTGTATTTAAGGACTGGGGCATGGGGGCACTCCCCCAGCCCTCCTAATTCACTCCCCCGTGGGGGCGCTATGGTGTGATAAACTTTCTTTGTTCTCTTCCTGCTTTTCCCATGGGCTCCCCAACATCATCTGGGCTGTGGCCCTAGTTGAAGGGGTACCCCTTCCTCTGTGCCAAGAGGATTCAATTCATCCTGGCCTTGTGAATGGGAAAGGGGGCAAGGTGGAATGCAGATAACTCCCATGTAAAAGAATTTGGGTAGGTGAATAAAAGCTATACATGTTGGCCTGCTGTGTTTATTCTAGAGACACTTTTTTAGTACATGTGCTAAGCATTTTTTGGCATCCTCTGGGTTGGATAAGAGGTGAGAGGATGACAAGCCAGAAGTAGAACAAGACATGGGACCAAAAGTGGTACCTCTATACCAGAATCTACAAGTTCTCAACTTGGGAAAGATGAAGCGGACTGACGGGGGTGTGCTTCAGACCAGGGGTTTCCAAAACTTTTAAAATTGTGCATCTTTTCTCCATAAAACATCTTCTACTTAATTTCCAATAAATGCGTATTTGTATTTTATACATGTACTATTATGCTGAATATTAGCTTGATTTCTTATTTTAAACACAAAATAGAAAAACATTTCCCCTACTCCAATGGATTGTCTCTCTCACCTCCCACTTGGAAACCACTTCCTTAGGCTAAGCCGTCCTTACACAAGCTCCTCACTCAACCCTGCCCCTGTTTCCCCCTTTGGCTCATTTCTTTCCTGGAAGCTTCCTTTCTAGTTCCTACCCAGGTAGGCCGTGACTTGGTTTTGTAGTTCCATTTCTGCCTGCCCCAGAACCCTGCCTTTACTCAAATCGAGGCCTCACCACCTATCGGGCACATTGTTTCTCGAAGCCTGCGTTCCGTATCTGTAAAATAGGATAATGATAGGATCCACTTTATGGGATTACCTTGGAAGTAAAGTACGGTAATACCCATAAAGAACAACCCAGGGCCTACTCCCTCGAAGGTCCTGAGTCATGATATGCCATCATCATCCTCTGGAGCTGGAACGTGACACACCTGAGGCCCCATACAGAGCCGCGTCCGTTCCCGAGGCCCCGCCCCCCCGGCCCTTTGTGACGTCCAGGCCGCGCCTTTACTCCCTGAGGCTCGCCCGCGCCCGCCGGTGCTCTGCCTTGGCGGTTAGAGGCCGTTTTGGTCCGGGAAACGCGGGCGGATCCCCCGGGGCCATGAGGAAGCCGGCCGCTGGCTTCCTAGTCTCGCTCCTGAAGGGTGAGAGGTCCCCGCCTACTCAGTCTTCCTGCCGGCCTCAGCCCTCCGACCCCCAGGAGCCCTTCCTTCCTTTACGGTTTCTGAACCGCTTTCTCATGATGGTCGCGTTGGGTTTGCTCCCGAGCTTCTGAGCTCCTCCCCGGTCTCCCTCCGGGGTCAGACCTTGGCCCCTGCCCGTGGAATCCCCTTATCCTGCTTGGCACTGGCCAGACACCCCCTAGTTCCTAGTTTACACGGGGCCCCCCCGCCAGTCTGGGTCTGCCCGGGCCCGGAGCAGGATTTGGAGTTCGGTCCATCCATCCCTCTGTTCCCCGCCCCGCAGTGCTGCTCCTGCCTCTGGCACCTGCCCCAGCCCAGGATTCAATTTCGGCCTCCACTCCAGGCAGCCCTCTCTCTGCCACCGAATATGAACGCTTCTTCGCACTGCTGACCCCAACCTGGAAGGCAGAGACGACCTGCCGCCTCCGTGCCACCCACGGCTGCCGGAACCCCACCCTGGTCCAGCTGGACCAATATGAAAACCACGGCTTGGTGCCCGACGGTGAGGGCCCTACGGTGAGGGCCCACCTAGTGGGGCAGTCCTGTGCTCACTTGAGACAGAGGCGGGGTATGGCTGGCATCTTCCCTGAGCCCATACTCACTGCTCTCCAGACCCAAGGAGCCCACTGCCTTCTGGGAAGGAGTTCCCCCTTGGGCGTTCACCTTCTCCACCCCTGCCCTTTCTCAGGCGCTGTCTGCTCTGACCTCCCCTATGCCTCCTGGTTTGAGTCCTTCTGCCAGTTTACTCAGTATCGTTGCTCCAACCATGTCTACTATGCCAAGGTGAGGCCCAGGACAAAGGTTGGATCTGGTGTCCCAGGGCCAAGGGAGAGGTGGTGGCCGTGAGCAGTTGAGGAAGGGCTCCAGGAGGGCCATCCTTAGATCCTCCCTCCCTGCCATTTTGCCAGTATTTGCCCAGATTATACATGAATACAGTCTCACCTGGGCATTCAGACTGTCAGAACAATCCTGCCACTGCAAGAGAAGAGGGAAGAGGGATGGGAAGAGGCAAAGAGATAAGCCCTTCCGTTTCTTCTAACAGATCAATGATTTCATGCAAGTCAAATGCAAAAGAGTGAAGGCAGGGGTGTGGCCCAGACATGGAGTTCTGTCTTGCAGGGGAACTCTTTCTCAGGTCTAAAGGCTTCCACCAGGGACCATGTCCCTTCATCCCTGCCCAGGAACTGTGAGAGGAGACGTGCTGGAAAAGGGACTGAGGAATAAGCTGGAGTAGAAGTCCGTCCTCTGGGGAAGGCGTTCCCACTTTCCCTCTTTTCTTGCAGAGAGTCCGATGCTCCCAGCCAGTCTCAATTCTCTCACCTGACAGTCTCAAGGGGATTGACACTTCTCCTGAAATCCCACCCACCACAATGACCTCCCCCATGTCATCCCACATCACAGGTGAGACCCTCCCAGCAAGCCTTCCACAAATTCCAGAGCCCAGGATTCAAGGCATCAGTGGTAGGGAAATGGGGAGAATGTTGAGCTGGGTGGGAGGTGGCAGCAGGCAGCTATTTACATAAGGGAGAGCCTGCTTTGTATGAATACAAGTTAGGCCTTTCCCGCCCCAACATCTTCTGACATTACTTACAATTCTGCCCTGAATCCATTTTTCTTAGCTCCCAAAGACAGTCCTGCCTTTGGAAGTCCTCTGGGACTTTTATAAGGTGAAGTCTTCACTCTGGAAAGGATTGCTTAGTAGCTATTCAGAACACTTGGTGTTTCCTAAGTGAGAGGGACGAAAGGTGGTGTTTGAGGTGGCAGTTAGGGAAGAGGAGCACTTGTAGTGGAGGTGGAAAGGGGACACAGCCCACCACCACCGCAGTCGCCATGGTAATACTCTTTGTTTTGATATTTGTATTCTTTTCTGTGTTTTTTACTTGACTGTGTGAATAAGTGTGCTTTGGGCTGCTTTCCTCTGCCTCTGTGTTTCTGTGTGTGTCCCTCTGTGAACAAAGACACTCGGGGGCCAGAACCTGACTGACCATCCCTTTCCATTCTCTTTCCCTCCCTCCCAAACCGTGCTGCAGCCACAGAGCGCCCGGCCTTCCAGCCCTGGCCCGAGAGGCTTAACAACAATGTGGAGGAGCTCCTACAATCCTCCTTGTCCCTGGGAGGCCAGGAGCAGGGGCCTGACCACAAGCAGGAGCAAAGGCAGGAGCACAAGCAGGAGCAAGGGCAGGAGTCCAAGCAGGAGGAAGGACAGGAGCAAGAAGAGCAAGAGGAGGAGCGGAAGGAGGAGAGAAAGCAGGAGGAAGGACAAGGGGCAGAGAAGGCACTGGAGGCCATGCCTCGGCTGCAGACAGACTCAGAGCCCAAGTTCCAGTCTGAATCTTTACCTTCCAGCCCTTTCTCCTTCACTCCTCGGGTGCGGGAAGTGGAGTCTACTCCTATAATGATGGAGAACATCCAGGAGCTCATTCGAACAGCCCAGGAAATGGATGCAATGAATGATATATATGAGGAGGACTCCATCTGGAAAAACCAAAGCCCTGGCGGGTACAAGAAGTTCCAGCTCCCCCGCCGGCCCTCCCCTTCCCCTGCCTTCTTTGGGAATGACAAGCCCTCTTTCCCAGCTTCGGCCTCCAGACCCACTCAGACCCTTGGGCTTTAGGCTGCCTGCCTCGCCTGTTGTGTGGCCATCACTGGCTTAAGCACTGCCCTGACGCCTGTTCTCTGTGTGACGTAGTGGGATGAGCCCTGTGCCTAGAGCCACCAAGACTTGGGCTCTCCTCTTGTCTCTGGCCCTGATTAGCACTGCAACTATGCGGAAGTTACTTCCCCTTTCTGGACCTCAGTTCCTCATTTGTAAAAGGAGGTCTTGGTTGTCAGGAGGCCTCTGAGGCCCCATCCAGCATGCCGAATGTGTATGACCAAGACCGCATGCTAAGGGGAGGGGGAAAGTGGATGTGGCTTTCTGCCCCAGCCCTCTGGCCCATCCCCACCAGCCAGCGCTGTCTTCTTGCAGCCTCCTGCAGCTGCCACACGTGGAGGCCTTGCTTGTGCTGTGCTACTCGATTGTGGAGAACACCTGCATCATAACCCCCACGGCCAAGGCCTGGCAGCACATGGAGGAAGAGACCCTTGGTTTCGGGAAGTCGGTAGGTTCCCATGCTATTTAACAGATACATGCTCACTGGGCATCCTCTGGGTCTCAGAACTATATTAGGCTTTAGGAGTGGAGGATGGGCAGGAATACAGAAAGCATGAGGCATCATCGTTAGAGAGATTTCTCCAGGTGGGAATTCTTTCTGTGGAAGTACATCTCCAGCTTATTAAAGGAGGAAGGCTCAAGACCTGGTCTGGAATCCGTTCCCACCCGGAATTCCTTCTTGGGATCCCTAAGTTGTTAGGCTTGAGTCATCTCTTGATCTTCAATACTTGGCTTTGCCTTAAATGCAGCTCTTCTTTCCAGAGGGTTCAGAAACCCATTCCAGGGATCTGTAGAGAGATTCCAGTCTCAGCACCCAGCAAGTCTATTCCCAGGAAAATATCCTTGAAGTTTGCAAATAATACAAGTTAGCAAACATTTGTTGAGAGCTAGTGTGCCATCCACTCACTCAACAAATATTGACTGGGCACCAACTCTGTACTAGGTATGTGAGATGTTAGCAATGAGTACAACAGATCCAGTCCTCTGTCCTCTTAGCGTCTAGTGGGAGGAACAGACAAGGAAACAGGCAGAACAGTGTGACGGGATGAACACTGTGATGGATAACAAAGTGCAGAGAGAACAGATGGGAGCCCGACTGTTGTCCATGTTGGGAGGATCAGAGAATGCTTCTTAGGGGAACTGATGTTTCAAAACTGAGACCTGAAGATAAAAGAAGTTAACAAGGCAAAAGAAGGGGCTTAGGAGAAGGTTCCTGGTAGAAGGAATAGTATATGCAAAGGCTCTGAGGCGAGAAAAAGAAGAAATTTCATGGGGGACCAAGAATGAGCATACTGCTCCTGCCCCCTTCCCCCACTAGGGGATTCCGAGCATTACAAAGGGAGTGTGGAGATGTTGGAGAGAGGCTTTTTTTTTTCATTGTAGGAAGTTCAGGAGTCACAGGGAGCTCACTGGATTTTAGGGCTTGGTTAAGGGAGCCCATTTTACCCGGAGCAGAGCAGCAGCAGATGGAGTCAGAGATAGCAAGGGTCATGATGTGAACAATCCCAAATGGCAGTCTGAAGCGCTTGTATTTAATTTGATAGGAAAAGAATTCAACAATCTTTGGTCAGGGACGTGATCATGCCTGCTTTACATGCTGTTGTAAGGAGGAGACCGGTAACTTAAGAGATTTTGTGCACTGTGACGTGCTGTACCCAGGGATGAGGAAGGAGGATGATGGGATTAACTGGAGATGCTGCTGAGCAAGACCCTCCTGATGATGCTGAGGATGCTCAGTCAGGACGGAGAGTCCAGCTGGGAGACCGGCAACTTCACACTAAAGAATGTCTTTCAAGAACTTGGAAGTTTTGAACCTAAGTGCTTGGGTAGAGTATAGGTTTTGGGGTTAGAAGGACCTGGATCTGTGTCCCAGCTCCACTATCCATTAAACATGTGGTTTTGAGGAGGTTACTCAGCCTCACTGAGCCTCAGTTTCCTCATCAGTCAAATGGAGATATTATTAGTAGCTGTGCTAGCATAGGGTTCTTGTCCAGACTATATGAGATATGGTGTTTATGGTCATGATGCCTAGCACTGTCAGCTCTTTGTAAATATTCACATTGTCATGAGCAGAGAGAGGGAAAGGGAGGGTTATGAGTTCTTTTCAGATAGTCTAAGGTGGGGTGATTGTAGGTCACCCGTTGGTAGACATCTGTCAGGGACTTGGCAATGAGGATTTGGAGCTCCGGAAAGAGAAGAGAACTGGTGATAAAGATTTGGATGTCACCTGCAGAGAGATGAAGATTACCTGGGAGTAGATGAATCATCCAGGAAGAGGGTGAAGAAATAGAGAACTGAGGCAAGGTCCTTGAGGAAGGAACCCTTGGGAGCGGGGCAGGGAGAAAAGCCAGAGAAGCTTTCAGAAGAGCCTTAATGCAAAGACGCTCTGCAGAGATGGCTCTGGAGGGCTGAGACGCGCCAGGCTCAGCCTCAACTCTCAACCACATTCCTGCCTCAGGTCTGTGACAGCCTTGGCCGGCGACACTTAGCTACCTGTCCCCTCTGTGACTTCTGCTCCCTGAAGCTGGAGCAATGCTTCTCAGAAGCCAACCTGCAGCGGCAGCGGTGTGACAACTCCCACAAAACACCCTTCATCAGCCCCTTGCTCGCATCCCAGAGCATGTCCATCGGTACCCAGGTACTTAGCCGGGCAGCTGGCCATGGGGAAGGCCCCAGGCTCCAGGCAGGAGCGGGCAGTGGGAAGGGAGGCCTGCAGGAGGGCAGGGCTGTGCACCTCTCCCCGTCCCCTGTGCCACACAGGTAGGGACCGCAAAATCAGGCCGCTTTCGTGGGCTGGCTTTGTACGGTGGGCTCGGCATGGACTTCTGGTGTGCCCGGCTAGCCACAAAGGGCTGTGAAGATAATCGAGTCTCCGGCTGGCTCCAGACGGAGTTCCTTAGCTTCCAGGATGGGGATTTCCCCACCAAGGTCAGAGCCTTTCGCCAAGCTCAGCTCCGCCCCACTCACCCCAGTTCCTTTTGGTTACTTGCTCTGGGTAGCCCTGGGATGTGGAAAGGGGCTTGGACCCCTGGCTTCTGAGAACTAGTCCTCACTGGGCCTCCTGCCTCTCTCCAATAGGCACTCTCGCAATAGAGCAGGAGTGTGCTTGGCAAAGGAGTAGGAAGCCAGAGGGGTGGGAGAGCGCAAGACTGGGAGGCAGGAGCCAGAGCTTCTGGTCCCAGCTCTGCCAGCTCCCTGCTGAGGGGCTTTGGTCAAGCCCCCTCCCACTGTGGGCCAAGGTCATACTCATCTCTACAACACAGGACTAGGTGATACCTGAGGGGCTGCCCACCTGTGGCCCAGTACTTCCCAGCCTCCATCTGATGGGCTCCTTCCCTGCCTCTGCCCGTGCTTGCCTTGCCCAGTGGAATCCACTTTGCTCCCTCTCCCCAGAGTGACCTCCCCTGTGGAACTGCCTGTTGTAGCTGAGAGCCATGCCCTCCCTCCTGGAGGAATAGTCAAAGCAAGGAAAAGGAGGGGCAGCTTCAGAAAGGGCTGGTAGCTGAGCTGAGGCCCCTGCCCAGCCATTATCCCTGGGCCCTAGATCTGGAAGGGGTCTCAGATCTCATCTCAGTCACTCCCCTAGATTTGTAGATGGAGGTGAGGTCCAGAGGGAAGTGATTCACCCAAGGTCACACATTAGAGATTCTCCTACCCTCTCCTTCACTTACCCATCCCCAGAAGGCTTCCTGAGATTGGACCACTAATTGGGCCCCCTTCCAATGTTCTGGCTCCTTAGTGTCCCCCTTCCCAGGTCCCCAATCCTCATCTACTTTCCCAGCAAGCTGACCAGCAGGGCAGCCACTCCTCATTCTCCAGCTACTAGCTTCTTCCCAGCAACTGAACTGTGAGTGAGGGCACAGGAAAGGTGAGGGGACAAAGGCCTCTTCCTCAGAGAGGAGACCCCACATGTGGAAGGTCTGGTTCTCAAGGGCCACACCCCGCCCCTGCTTCTGCCACTATGGGCACTCTCTGGAGGGCTGGTGTCCTGTAAGGCTTCTGAGACCTCCCCATCTCCCTATCTCTGGTTCCTGGCTTAGATTTGTGACACAGACTATGTGCAATACCCAAACTATTGTGCCTTCAAAAGCCATCAGTGTCTGATGAGAAACCGGCATCAGAAGGTGAGCCCCTCACCCCGCCCCTTCCTCCTCCACCAGCCCCTCAATCAGTCACCACAGGCGGGTCTGTTCCAAGCCCGCCAGCCCCTAGCCCAGAGCTCTCTCCTCCACTCCTCTGGGCTTGGAGTAAGCAAGGCCCTCCCAGGCCGGAGGGGCCGGAGGGGTCAGGAAGGGATGCTGCGGATAAGAGGTGAGGGCTCTGAGGCACCACAGGAAGACCCCTCCCCCCAAGCTGGGTCTGGAATTGGCTATTGAGGTCTCAGTCTGCTCAGCTCTTTCTCACCAAGTCTGGAACAAGTCACTTCCTCCTCCAGCCTCAGCCTCCTCATTGCTGAAAGGAGGGGGTTGGGCTACTTGGTGTCTCTTGCAGCTTTAAAAACCAGCATCTGCCTTCCTTCTCCCCTCTACTGCCCTGTGCCGGTGCCCACCTGCCTCTGATTCTTGTGGGACTTCTGACACCTCCCTGCCTCCACACCTCTGGCTCCTGGCTCTGTGACACAAGCTGTGTGTATCCAATCCTTGTCTAGGTGTCCCGCATGCGCTGTCTGCAGAATGAGACTTACAATATCTTGAGTCAGGCCAAGAGTGAGGACCTTGTGCTTCAATGGAGCCAGGAGTTTAGCACCTTGACTCTAGGCCAAGCCGGATGAGCTGGGGTCTGTCCTGTCCCCACCCCAGCCCAACCTTTCCACATTTGCCATCACCTTTAGACCCCATCTGTTGCTTTGCTTCCAGGCTGCCCCTTATGAGTCTCTTACCTGGCCCCTACTCATGTTTTCCTTGGGTTGGGGCAGCAGTCCCAGAGAGATCCATGAGGGGAACTCCACCCACCTTGAAGGATGTCCTTACATAAAGTGTTTATTTTCAACCTGTGTGGCCTATTTTAGTTACGATCCTATCCTCAGCACTGCCACCCTACCCTATGGGAATCGACACCCCCTTCTCCCCCCCCCCAGGTTTATGGATCCATCTGCAGGTGAGAGAACCTGATGGGAATGGTACTCAGGGGAGCAGCTATTTGCCGGGAGAAGACGCCCTAAGAAGCAGGGAGTTGGATTGAAGAAGGCCATGGCTGGGGTCTTAGGGATCCTGTGGGCTGTGAGAGCGTGTATGTCTTCATTCCTGAAGCCCTGGGCCCCATGACCTCAGATGTGAGTGCAGGATTGTCCCTCTGGAGGATAAAGGCCAGAGCCTGACTGAGATCATGTCCACGGGGACCAACCCCAGGGAAATAGGGCAGAACTTGTACTTTATCAGGAGGGAGGAAACAACTGGAGCTCAGGAAACCCCTGATTTGACCTCCAGCAATGGGCCAGATGACCTGCATGTTGATGTGGTTGCATCTTGACAGCCTACATTGAGGTGTGACACCAGCAGTGGCTTTTAATAATTTGGGATCTCCCAAAGTGTGTTCTGGAGACACGTGTGTTGGGAAACTGTACAATCTTTCCCTCTTCTATAGGTTCACAGCGATTAACGGCATTAAAAGAAAAATTTGTTTATCATGGAAAAGTTAAAATATGCACAAATATAGAAAGTCTAATGCACCTCATGCACCCTTAACCCAGCCTCCCTTATCAACGTGTGATCAGTCTTTCCATGGCATGTTAAAGGCTCTGAGAACCCCTGTAATAGAGAAACCTGTTTAACCTGGTATTTCCCAAACTCATTTGACCGCAATATCCTTTTTCACCTACCACTAAAAAATCTTGAAGTTGTTTTTGTGTATTGAGCATGGACAATATGCCCAGCCCTGTTGATACAGAAGACGAGGGGTTCAGCCCCAGGATAGGGAGACAAGCAGCTCTCCCCTGACCCCACCTCACTCCACCCCCAGCTCACTGCCCAGGGGAAATAGAGGCAAGGAGGAGCCGTCCAGCTTGGGAACCGCTGTGATGGAGGAGCTGAATGCACTCTGCCATGAGAGAGGGCCCAGCAGACACTGGCACACAGAGGGGCCCTGGGCAGGATGAGGTATAAGCCATAATGGCAAGAGCGAAACCATCTACCGGAACCCATAAGAAAGAGATACCCAGGGGAGACTAGGGGGTTAGTCATCTGGCGGTGGTGGGTGGGTGTGCCAGGTAGGCTTCCTGGAAACTGTGGGGAGTGCATGAGTGACAGGTGGGGGCAGTGGTTAGTCGGCAAGAGTTGGGGCTTGGATTAAGTGCCATTATCTGCTGGAGTTTCTTCTCTGGCCAGTCCGTGAAGGCTTCTGAGGGCACTGCTTCCTCCTCTCTCTCTCCCTGCCCACTACGGGGTTGGGTGAGTGCAAGGAACTGGGATTTGCTGAGATCTGCCGAGGTGGGTGTGTCCCCACCCGCCCCAGGAGCAGGTCCTACCAGCCCAGCCCAGCCCAGAGCAGGCAGCGGAAGCGGCTGGGCAGCGGCAGAGCGACAGGGAGCACAGGTATGGGGGCTCAGCAGTGGGGTTGAACCTCACAAGGGCCGGCACCCCTTCTTTAGAAATGGGGAAGGTGGGTGGGGATGGAGATGAGGGTGAGCCCTGGGCCCTAAAAGACCTTTAGGAATAGAGTAAAAAGCTAAAGGGGGCTGCCTCGGATGGATGGACCTTCTCCAACAGAGGGCACAGCCTGCAGTGCCCCTGGAAGCTTGAAGCCCCCACACTGGGGCATCGCGGGGATGCTGGGCTCTCCTCTTAACGCTTTAGGCCCCTGTCATGCTGAACCTGGGTTTCCCAAGGCCACTGAGGCCCTCTGGGGACAGTTCCCAACCTTTTCCCTCTCTCAGTTAAAACTTGAACCCCCACACCCACTCACCCGCAAGGGCCAGGCCCTCTGCTCGAGGACAGTGAATCTGATTACACTCCACCAACGGGGTCCACTGGCACAGATGTGTTCCCATTGTTGTCCCTTCACAGCTAACCAGCGTGTTTTCGTGGGGTCTTTGAGACCCACTGCCTTAACCCAGTGTGATCATCCATAGAAGAGGATTAGATGAGATGGTCTCGAATGTCCCTACGGGTCTGATAGAATGTGGCTCAGGAGTGGCATGAAAGGGATGACATTTCAGATATTGAGCACAGGTTGGAGAAATATTTGAGGGTGGGCAAGGCCTCATGATACCATTCCATCACACCCACGAGGTCAGCTGCCTACCTATTACCCATATTTATGGGGGCCTCCCACCAGGTTGTATCTCCAGCTTCTTTTAGGGTGAGCTAAAATCGTAGCCCTAAGGGCAGATGGAGGCAAGGATGGAGAGGGAAGGAGAAACTTTCTCATTCCTGAAAAGTCTCACTTCCTGGCCACAGAGACATGAAAGCCCGGCTCTGTCTGCTGCCATCAGCTGTCCCCACCTGTCACCCCCACACATAGCCCAGCAACACGGAGACCTTGTATGGCCAAACCCACAGTGAGGGAGACGGCCAAAAGGATGAGAGCTGAAGGCAACGGGGCAAAGAAAGTCCTGCCTGAGTTTAGAGCAAAGCCAAGGAGGCCAAAAGGCTCCAGGAGATTTCTCTGAGGCAGCGGGACCCAGCCAGGCCCCAAAGCAGGGGCAAAGAATGTCCTGCCTGAGTTTAGAGCAAAGCCAAGGAGGCCAAAAGGCTCCAGGAGATTTCTCTGAGGCAGCGGGACCCAGCCAGGCCCCAAAGCAGGGGCAAAGAATGTCCTGCCTGAGTTTAGAGCAAAGCCAAGGAGGCCAAAAGGCTCCAGGAGATTTCTCTGAGGCAGCGGGATCCAGCCAGGCCCCAAAGCAGGGGCAAGATGCACACAGACCACTGAGAGCACATGGCTGTGCAGGCTCATCCTGTCTGAGTGACTTCTCTTGATTGGGACATTATTTCCTCTTTTCTAGCTCTTGAAAACAGGGTGGAGGGAGATGTGCAGGTGGCGAGGTAACATCATACATCGAGGAGACTATTGAGCTGTAGGCTGCCTTTGCTTTCTGCCTTTTCCCAGAAAAGTGTTGAGAGACAGAAGGTCAGAATACCCAGGGAGGGAGAAGACATGGTTGAGGATGATGTTGGAAAGGCAGAAAGAGACAGGCTCAGGTGGGGAAGGCAGGCAAGAGGCTGGAGGGGGAATTTTGGCTGGAGAAAGCAGAGCAGGGCTGGACCAGGGAGGAGGGAGGGTGGAGATAAGACACGACACCCCGGGGCCTGGCCAGAGAGGCTCCTCTCCTTGAGAAGAACGTGGTCCCTGGGGCAGGAGGAGGCCGCCCCCTCAGCCTGGTCACCTCATGCTACCTCCACCCCACAGACCCCCCAGACCCAGGACAAGCTGGTGAGCAGGATTCATCGGTGTCCCCAAAGTTGCTCTTGGACAGAGCTGTTCACAAAGCCTTTAAACTGTGTTGAGCTTCTTCTGGCGGCTCAGCACAGTTTGCATTCATTTGGGGAGTCTGAGTATACGGATGTTGAGAGGTCTTTGTAAGTCAGCCTGCCTGTGGCTGAGGCTGCATCCTCCCCAGGTTGCCTGAGCGCAGCGCGGAGGAAGTGGGCTTTGGGTGAAGCGCCCTAGGAGGTGGGATGCTGACGGGCCTGCCTCCAGCTGTGGCCTCCAGAATCTAAAATGAGGTTGGGGCTATTGTAGAGCCCATCTCTTGGGCAAGGAGGATGAAGAGATGTCAGATTCCTTCTTCTCAAAATTCTGAATGGTGTGAATTGCTAAAAAGAGGGGGTGCTGAAAGAGCAAGGAATTTGGTGAATGTGCTGGATGGTGGGGGAAGCACCTGGAGAGGGTGGGAGACAGGAGGAAGCTGGACAAAGCGCAGGCATTCTTTTCCCCTCCCTGCCCCCATCATTGTCCCTAATCGCCTGTTCCTTTCTCTTCAGCTCCCCTCTGCGTCATTGGTCAGATGCCAGAAGGGTAGAAGCCACGGGCAGTTTGTGTGGAGGAGAGCAGGGGAATGATCGTGATCCAGCCTCCTGCCCACTGTTACTGTCTCGTTCTCACTTCCTGCCTGTGGCAGAAAATAGCCCTGCCCCTCTGGCTTATCTCAGCAAAGAGCAGTGCCCAGCCCAGCTCAGAGGGCAATGGGACATGTCTTAGAGGCCCTGAGGACGTAAAGAACCTGGGCCCGGGATGTGCACGTGGGCAGCTGAGGTTGGAAACACGGGGGAGGAGGATGGCTGCATGTGCTCTGGTATGTGAGTGGTGTGGAGGGCTGTGACGTGGAATGGGCAGTCCCCGGTGCCTCCATGTGTAGATGCCTTCCTTGCCCCTCAGTGCCTTGGAGCTGGGATCTGTTTATGCACATCTGCATGTGTGTGTGCTCCGAAAGCTGCCTGACTCTATGTGTGTCTGTGTGAGGATATTGTCCCTCAGGTAGGGGCTGTGCCTGCTTCTCTTCCTCCTTTGGCCCAGTTGTCCGTGCCTCTGTGCATGCACATATTTGAGTGTTACAGGGAGTGTATTTACATTCATTTGCATATTGCTAGGGATCTTGTGTGCACATCCCTTAGTGTACATATGCCTGTGTGTCCTTGCACGTGTGTATAATGGTATACTTATGTTACCACGTCAGTATGTGTCGATGGTACTGGGCTGATGTGGGCCTCCGTGTCTCTCCTTCTCCATGGTGGAATGAAACCCCAGTGTCTGTTCTTTTTTGGGGCAGCTGCTGTGTTTTTGGCTTCCCATATTTTCCCCACAACCTGACCTCTTTCTCAAGACAGGACTGGGGAGAGGGCCTGGCTGCCCCTCCCCCACATCTAGAGCCCTCCTTCCATTTCCTGTTTGCCTCCTTTTTGGCAGTTTTTCCCATCTTTGCCATCTGGCCTGGCGCTGTGCCCATTCAGCTCCACTGACAGGAGCCCCAGGGAAGCAGGCGGATGGGGTGGGGACCAGGGCAGGGGCCTGGCAGCTCTCCACACTCAGCTTGGGCCATTCTGTGCAAGTCTGTCAGAAAGGGGTGACTTTTTGACAAATAGGCTCCACTATAAAGAAATGCCAGGACGTCTCCCTTTTGGAACAGAGTAAGGAGAGCATCGTCATTTGCTTTACGGGAGGATTCCTAACTTTAAGTAGCAGCTCACCTAATGCATTTTGGTCTGTTTAACATTGTAACTTTGTTGACAGGAAGACTTGGGATTCTTGGAAGATAATTATTCATTCACTCATTCAGTGTGTAGTATGTGCCTCCCAGTTGTGGGGAGCTGTTGATTCTCCAAGTAATGCTTAAGAATGATAAAGTGTTATTGTAATTATAGTGTAAACTGTTGTTGAAAATTTTTTTTTTTGGAGGAAGATTAGCCCTGAGCTAACATCTGCTGCCAATCCTCCTCTTATTTTGCTGAGGAAGACTGGCCCTGAGCTAGCATCCGTGCCCATCTTCCTCCAGCATGGTGTGCTGTGTCCACATCCGGGATCCGAACCAGTGAACCCCGGGCTCCCAAAGCGGAACATGCGAACTTAACTGCTGCGCCACCGGGCTAGCCCTGTTGTTGAAATTTCAATGCAAGCTGCTTCCAAACAGACCTTTTAAGGGCCGTGGTCCTTTCCCAAGTGAGTTATTCATGTGGACAAGAGAGTCAGGAGTGTGATAAGCAGCAGTTAGTTGACTGGACTGAGAGAGAGATGATAATGGGATTACAGAATGGGTGGGCAGGGGCAGGGGCAGCCGGTGAGTATCCCAGGGGTCTGCTAAGTAGAGAGAGAGGTGCGAGTGAGCTTGGGAAGAAAAGCAGTGGGAGATGTGGTCCCCAGCCCAGACCTTACCATCTAGTTGGGGAAATGGAACAAATACACACAACATGAGGAGTTCAAAGCAGCAAACTAAGAGCTGAAGTAGGTAAGGGGAGATCAGAAGGAGGGGTATATTGTGTGTGTGTGACAGAGAGAGGGTTACCAGTGTTGGAAGTGGGACAAAGAAGGAAGTGGGTTATTAAAAAGTATGTGTTTCAATTGGACAAATGAGGAAGTCAAACAATGTATCTGTGGGCACAGATTTCATATAGGCGGCTGTAAAAGGGCAAGTGCCCGGGCGGCCGCCATCCTCACATCCAGCCGTCCACTCCTGTCGGAGGCAGACCGGGACAGCTTGGACTTTGGAGCCAGGCGGTCCTGGGTTTGAATCCTGACTTTGCTCCTCACTGACTGAGCTCTCGAGCTTCTGTTTCCTTTCCTGTAAAAATGAAGATAAACGCCGACCTCGAAGGGCTCTTGGAAGGATTAGAGATGGTGCATATGAAATACCTGGGACGTGGTGAATGATCAGTAAATGATAGCTGTGATTTTTCACTCATTTATTGAGGTAGCTGTTGGGGATACAGAGACGAATAAGTCACCGTCCACAGCCCCTCCCTCAAGGAGCTCACAGTTTAGTGGGAGAGGCAGACTTAAGAACAGCCAATTACCGTGCAGGTGGGAGCAGCTCTGACAAACCTGCACAGCAAGTGGAAGTGCCAGTGGGGAGAGTACATCTGCCTTGCAGGGACGAGGGAGGGAGGGAGTCAGGAGAGGCCTCGCTGAGCTCTAAGGGATGACTGAGTGGGCCAGGCGGAAAGTGGGAGGAAGGGCTCTCCAGGTTGAAGAAACAGCATGGGCAAAGACAGAGTCTTGAAAACATAAGGTATGTGCAAAATTATTATTAGTTTGGTGTGACGGGAGCAAAGGAGCACGGGAGGTGAGGTGTGTGCCAGGAAGACATCATGGTTTTATTTGCTTTTCAGCATGTTTAAGGCTTTTTTTTTTTTTTGGTGAGGAAGATTGGCCCTGAGCTAACATCTGTTGCCAGTCTTCCTCTACTTTGTACATGGGACGCCACCACAGCATGGCTTGATGAGTGGTGTGTAGGTCCGTGCCTGGGGTCTGAACCTGCAAACCCTGGGCCACCAAAGCGGAGCGCATGAACTTAACCACTATGCCACCGGCTGGCCCCATGTTTAAACATCTTTTATTATTATTTTCATTGTTGACAATGGTATTTTGCAGAGAAAGTGTTTATTTCCTTTAACTGTTCTGCTATACCTCTTACACGTCTTAAATTGCTGGTAGTTGTGGTTGCAGGGAGAACAAATGATCCAAAAACCCACAAGAAAACTTGTTATAGTCTGAGTTATCTAGGTCCCAGGTAAGAATTTAAGCAGCTCCTTTTGAAAGGAGTAAGTCCAGTATGTTGGGATAACGGCTGAGTGTCTCCAGACAACTTCTCTCCCTAAGATGGCATGTGGACACCCGTGTTCATAGCATTATTCACAATAGCCAGAAGGTGGAAAAACCCAAGTAACCATCAACAGATGAATGGATAAACAAAATGTGATATATATGTATATGTATATACACCATGGGATATATTGTTCAGCCTTAAAAAAGAACGCAGTTCTGTTTTTTTTTTTCCTGAGGAAGATTAGCCCTGAGCTAACATCTGCCAATCCTCCTCTTTTTTTGTTGAGGAAAACTGGCCCTGAGTTCACATCCGTGCCCATCTTCCTCTATTTTATATGTGGGACGCCTACCACAGCATGGCTTGCCAATCGGTGCCTTGTCTGCACCTGGGATTTCAACCGGCGAACACCAGGCCACTGAAGCGGAACGTGCTCACTTAACCGCTGAGCCCCTGGGCCGGCCTCAAGAATGCAGTTCTGATACATGCTACGACATGGATGGACCTTGAAAACTTTATGCCAAGTGAAATAAGCCAGACACAAAAGGACAGATGTTGTATGATTCCACTGCTATGAGGTATTTAGAACAGGCAAATTCATAGAGATAGAAAGTAGGACAGAGTTTACCAGGGGATGGAAGGAGCGGGGAGGGGAATAGGCAGTTATTGTTTAATGGGTATAGAGTTGTTGTTTGAGATGTTGAAAAAGTTCTGGAAATAGTGGTGATGGTTACACAACATTGTGAATGTACTCAATGTCACTGAATTGTACACTTACAGATGGTTAAGGGGCTGACCCAGTGGTGCAGCGGTTAGTTCGCACATTGCACTCTGGCGGCCCAGGGTTCACAGGTTTGGATCCCGGGTGTGGACATGGCACCGCTTGGCAAGTCATGCTGTGGCAGGTGTCCCACATAGAAAGTAGAGGAAGATGGGCATGGATATTAGCTCAGGGCCAGTCTTCCTCAGCAAAAAGAGGAGGATTGGCAGCAGATGTTAGCTCAGGGCTAATCTTCCTCAAAAAAAAAAAAAAAAAAAAGATAGTTAAAATGGTAAGTTTTAAGTTATGTCTGTTTTACCACACACACAAAATAAATGTCATCTGGGGCTTGCCATGGAGAGGTAGCTTCTGTGACCTTATAGCATTAAGGAAGGGGGGAAGCTGAGACCCTGTCCTGTCCTCTGGCTCCTCTACCTCTTGGCCATATCTTTTCTCTGTCAGCTTTTGCCTGAGGACTGCAGCTGCTGTGGTCTGCTCTCTCCAGCAGCGTTCTCAGCGGGCGGTACTTCCTCGCCACACTGCCCCGCTCTCTGGGCTTAGGGCTCCCCTTGAGCCCTCACTGCCAAACCACCGTCTCCCCCCATCACAGCACCCCATCTGAGAAGCTCCCCAATCAGACCCTCCAAGGCAGCATCTGAGGAAGCTCAACCCACAGGGCCTTCCCCTGCCTGGCAGGACTATGCTGGTGTGCGATCAGCCTGGGAGACCCATTATATTATTATCCCCACTTTACAGACGAAGAAACTGAGAGAGAGGTCAGACAATCAGGCTGAGCCCGGGTTGCTCTGGCCACAAACCCAGCCCACAAAGGAGCATTGGTGGATGTGATGAGTGAGGCTGGGAGTTTGCACTGTACACGGGAGCTTGAACTTTATTCTGTAGATAACGGGGAGCCAGCAGGGCACCTGTTCCAGGGGAGGTGCTCCGTGGCGCTGCTCCCCGCCTGACATGGTACCTGTTTATTTGCACTTCACTATGTCTCCCTTCGGTGGAATGCACAGTAGGTAGGGGCAAGGCTTCTGTTGTGTTCACTGCTGTGAACATTCCTGGAACCTTCTAAAGGCTCAGGAAGCATTGGTAGAAGAAAGAAAGGAAGGACGGGAGAGGTATTATTAGATAACAGCAACCTAAGCACTTTTGCATACATCATCTCGTTTAATCTAACAACCTCATGAAGGAAGGACCCCTTCTCCTTTTTTCCTCTGGGCTTATCTCTGTGCAGGTAAGGAAAATGAGGTTCAGAGAGATTAAATCACTCTTCCGAGGGCAAAAGCTAGGCAAGTTGACAAAGCCAGAATTTAAACCCAGGCAGCCTGCCTCCAGAGCCTGGGCATTTAACACTGTGCTATACAGCCCTGCTGCAGAAAGCTATTCTGGCCGCAGGGAAGATGAGGAAAAGATGTGAGGCTGAAAAAAGACTCCAGAGGCCAGCCAATTTAGCTAGATAAACACTTGTGTCCTTGGCCCTGTCCTTGCATAATCTTGACTTTTGGTACGTCTTTGTATTCCAGGTCTCCACTGCTGATGAAGTTGTGACCAAAGGCATCCACCCCCTGGCAGCCACCTGGGGCTGCAGCCATAGCCCACATTCCCATGCTCTGCCTCTGCTTGCTCTGGGACTGGCTCTGTGCAGCCTCCAGGCACCACCCTGGTGATGAACATGATGCTGGGACCCTAGTGTGCCCCATGATGCCCCCAGCCTAGCTCCTCCTCACACTTTGGCAGGATGTTGGCCAACTCATTGGCCAACATTTCTACCAACGACTCTGTTACCCTGTGCCCTGACCACCGGCCCACCCACCGCCTGCACATGGTGGGCTACAGCCTGGTGCTGGCCGCAGGGCTCCCCCTCAACGCGCTGGCCCTCTGGGTCTTCCTGCGCGCGCTGCGCGTGCATTCCGTGGTAAGCGTGTACATGTGCAACCTGGCAGCCAGTGACCTGCTTTTCACCCTCTCGCTGCCCGTGCGCCTCTCCTACTACGCGCTGCACTACTGGCCCTCCTCGGACTTCCTGTGCCAGACAGCGGGCGCCATCTTCCAGATAAACATGTACGGCAGCTGCATCTTCCTGACACTCATCAACGTGGACCGCTATGTCGCCATCGTGCACCCGCTGCGGCTGCGCCACCTGCGGCGGCCCCGCGTGGCACGGCTGTTCTGCCTCGGCGTGTGGGCGCTCATCCTGGTGTTCGCCGTGCCCATCATCCTCGTGCACAGGCCGTCGACCTGCAGCTACCGTGGCCGCCCGGTGCGCCTGTGCTTCGAGAGCTTCAGCGACAAGCTGTGGAAGAGCAGGCTGCTGCCGCTCGTGCTGCTGGCGGAGGCGCTGGGCTTCCTGCTGCCCCTAGTGGCGGTGGTCTACTCGTCGGGCCGGGTCTTCTGGACCCTGGCGCGGTTCGACGCCACGCAGAGCCATCGGCGGCGGAAGACCGTGCGCCTCCTGCTGGCTAACCTCGTCATCTTCCTGCTGTGCTTCGTGCCCTACAACGCCACGCTGGCAGTCTACGGGCTGCTGCGGAGCAACCTGGTGGTGGCGAGCACCGCGGCCCGCGATCAGGTGCGCTCGGTGCTGATGGTGATGGTGCTGTTGGCCAGCGCCAACTGCGTGTTGGACCCGCTGGTGTACTACTTCAGCGCCGACGGTTTCCGCAACACCCTGCGCGGCCTGGGCACTCCGCTCAGGGCCAGGACCTTGGCCACCAACGGTGCTCAGGGGACACTCGCTGAACGGCCCACTGAGACCATCCGCACCACTGGGCCGCTCGCCGCCAGTCAGGAGCTGCTCAGGCCCTTCAACCCCGGGAGGCCCTTTACCCAGCGCCCGGAAGATTCGGCCCTCTGAACGCACAGATCCTGCTATGGCGCAGTCACCTGACATCCCTACCCAATCGCACCTCTCACACGTGCAGACTTTCAGCGTGTGCACGTGAGGGAGGTGGATTGGGCATTTGGATTTCTGGGTGGCAGCTACAGCTCATAAATGCAGAAGAGAACAGCGTATGGGAGCAAGGAGCACAGGGAAGGAAGGGTGCTGGTGGAAATGTCTTCTTTAAATTGGTGGTGATAGTGACCATGGGGAGGATCCCATCCCAGTAGGTAGGAGGTGATGCTGTGAGCCTGCCAACGCAGAGGCAGAAGACTGGATGAAATGCCCTTGAGGGGTCATGAAGCACTACTGAGAGCTGGTAGATGGAGCAGAAAATGTGTAATCTGGATTTAGGTGGACCACAGCGGACTTATCGCCATGGATCCCGCCCACTTTCATTCCCGCTTGGGCTTCCCCTGCCCAGTATTAAGGCGTAATACAAGAGTTTAATGGATATGGACAAAATTTGTTTCCTTCTTGTTTAGTGACTTGTAACAATTTAGACCTGACACCCAGCATGGAGTGGTTGGGGGCTGGGCAAAACTGAGTTACAGGGTTTTTCCTTTCAGAGATCGTGGTCCCTGTTCTCCTTTCTGGGTGGTCCCTTCTCCTTCCACCCCACCCCCTTTTTGAGACCTCCATTCTAGGTCCTAAATTCTCTGTCTCTGCTGCTTCATCTAGAATAAGGGGAAAATTCTTTGTACTAAAGTAGCAGTTCTCAAGCTTTTTGATCTCAGACCATTTTACACTCTTAAAAATTGAGGATTCCAGGGGCCAGCCTGGTGGCGCTGAAGTTAAGTTCGCAAGTTCCGCTTTGGCGGCCCGGAGTTCACCAGTTCAGATCCGAGGTGCGGACATGGCACCACTTGTCAGGCCATGCTGTGGTAGGCGTCCCACATATAAAGTAGAAGAAGAGGGGCATGGATGTTAGCTCAGGGCCAGTCTTCCTCAGCGAAAAGAGGAGGATTGGCAGCAGATGTTAGCTCAGGGCTAATCTTCCTCAAAAAAAAAAAAAAAAAAAAAAAAAAAAATTGAGGAGTCCAGAGAGCTTTTGCTTATAAATTGTTCTTTTGGTACTTACCATATTAGAAATTAAAACTAACAAGTTTTTAAAACAAATACACATTCCATTAGCTGCAAGAGCAAAAATGTCATCACATTTCATGAGGCTTCTGAAAACTCTACAGTGTACTTGTGAGAGAATGACAGTGAAAAGGACAAATGACATCTTAGTAGTAGTAGTATTATGAAAATAGTTTTGACCTCGCGGGCTTCCTTAAAGAGTCGGTCCCCAGATCACACAATGAGAGCTGTACCTATACCACGTGTAACTTCTTCCCAGGGCATTATATACACTGTTCTTTATTACTGTAGGACCAGGACAGTGCTCAACAGTCAACTGCTAATTGTTCTTAAGGCTTGGGGTTTCCTGGGTGGGCTGGCAGGTGCTGCACACCCAATGGCACACTACCTTGGGCTTCCTGGAGCAGCAGCCCTGAGGTGGGGGTGGAACAGGAGGAAGGGGTGGGGCTTCTCTGGGGAGGGAAGAGGGAACCGTGCCACAGACAGGAAAGAAGAGTTTACCGGGAAGTAAGAGTGTGATGGGAGGACAGGAATAGGCTGGCTGTTCTTAGCAAGCTGGAGGCCAGGGAGATGGAAGGAGTTTCTGGGCCACCTACTGTTTCCTTCCCTCTTTACTGAGTTGGAGTCAGGGGGCTGGGAGGGCCTGCAGACTTGGCACTATGACATCTAGAGACCTTGACATTAGTAAGGGAGTTGTTGTCATGCATGTGTCCTGTACACATTTCTGTCCCCCTGTCTCTCAATGCTGTACGTTTCTGTGTGTGTGTGTGTGTGTGTGTGTGTGTGTGTGTGTGTGACAGTGTCAGGGTTTTCCTGTGTATGTCTCTGTGTTTTAGTTTGGAAAAAGCCTTTTGTGTATGTCTTTATGTGATCTCTCCAGATGGTGATTTACAGGGGAAAAATGACCCCTGGTGGCCAAACCAGAGAACTGACCCAGATTTCTCAGTGATAGCTGTGATGTCCGGACCTTCCACCATCTGGTCCCAGGTTAGAGCACTGGGCCAGGCTCTCACCTCCCACTGCTCTAGAAGAGGCCTGGTGGTTAGCACCTGCACCACCTTACTGCATCCTTAGGGTTCAGGACCTGTGCCCTTCCAGCCCTGTAGCACCAAAGGTCATATCCAAACTGAATTGAATTGAACACAATTTAAAAAAATTACTGGAGTATTTATATGGAGATACGTGAATGAATTCTAAAGTAATTAAAATTCACATAGCAAGTATCTTCTAACATGCTATATAGTTTACTTATTTATTTATTATAATTTGTATAGTTTATTGTCTGTCTTCCCCCCCTGGACAAATGTAAGCTCCCTGGGGGCAGGGATGTTTGTTTGGTTGCTTCTCTGATGTATCCCCAGCATCTAGAACGGCACCTGGCATGATAGAAGTGCTTAATAAATATTTGCTGAATGATGAGCAGTTGAATGTTGTTGTGAAGTACTTTATTATCTAGTGGGGACCACAGAACAAGTCAACAATAATTATCATTCAAGACGGAACATGCAAGAACACAGGGTAAAGTGTGGCAGTTAATTTAGTGGGCAAGGGAAGCCCCTAAAGCTTCTTGAGGGAGGTTTTGCTCATCCTGACATGCAGCATGGGACAGACTGTAGGGAAGGGAGGTGGGGAGCATCTAAGGGGAAAGACAGACTGGTCAGGGAGCTGTTAAAATAGTCCAGGAGAAGTGTGACCGTGGCCTGCGGAGGTAGCTGGAAATGGGTTGTCTGCAGTGAGAAATCTCCGGTGTTTACGCTCTGGTGGACTCTTTCCCCACATTCAGTACATCCAAACGGTTTCTGTCATGAGAACAGAGAGGCAAGAATAGAATAAGGGGACGCTGCAGGCAGAGGAGGAATGAACAGAACCTGACAAGTAACAGGCTGGGGAAGTTTAAGAAAACCTTTAGCCACTGCCGTTTCCACAGGTTTCCCCAATTACTGAGTGGGCAGAAGGATGGAGACAGGATGCGGGAAATTCAGAGCCCTGACCTCAAGTCCTGGAGTTACCCCATTTGAGGCTTAGGAAAACCCAAAGGAGGAAAACAAGAAAATCTTAGCTAGAGGGAGAAGAGCATTAACAAGTTTTGAAAATACTCTCTGTATGCCAGGATCTTAGTTTAGGGCTTAAAATGCACTATCTTATTTAATTATTATAATAACCCTCTGAGTTAGGGGCGATTATTATCCCCATTTTACAGATGAAACCCTGGAGAAGCTGAGGTCTTAAGGTCACACAACCAGGACGCAGCACAGTATCTATGTGGCTCCCAACCTTCTACTCTTTGCAGTAGATCCTACTGTATCTCCCTTCCTGGTACTTCCCACCTTCTCACCCCCCGGCTCTGTTACATCCATCCCTCCCTGGTTTCCTTTCTTCTCCTTCCCTCCTCATGCAGGCCACCTGTCTCGACAGCCTCTCTCGCCTTGAATCTGGCTGTCTCATCTCTGCCTCCACTCGCAGTTCTTTGTCCATGCTCCTACCCACTTAGCCTACAGCACACCTGCCCCTTCTCTCTCCACTTGTCTTAGGCCCCTGTGCAGAACACGGTGTGGTGTGTGAGCGTTGAGAACTGGGCTCACTCAGGGTTCCAATCGTGTTGGGCCCTACAGTGCACCCCAGTGAGGGCGCAGAACTGGGGAGCTAGTTGGTGGCATGCACAGGCAGATGGCTCAGGCTTTGTGCAGTTGGCCATGACTCCCCTCTCCCCGCTGGGATGTACCCAACTTCTCCTAGGCAGCACTCTCGATTGTCCACCAACTCAACTGAACAGGAGACCTCCCTTGGTTCTCCTCAAAGTCCATCTCCTCTGTAGGATGGTCCCTTCACACAGTGAGAGTAGTTGGTGGAACAGTAATAATTACCGGTCTTGAGATAGAACAAATTCAGGAGAAGCAGGGCAGAGGTACGAGTTCGCAAAGGGTCAGCGATGCTTCTCTCTTAGTCTTGAACCATCTTGAGGGAAATCCCCATGGGGTTGCTGCCTGGGTTCCCATGAAAGAAATGGGGAGATGGAGGCTAGTCTCACACTCAGCCTTCCTTCTCCATTCTTTTAGGAGACCCTGGAGACCAAGGGAGGCTCGGCAATTCTCACCATGCTGTCCTTTCAGAGGGGCACCGAAAGCACTGAAAAGTGAAGTTTCTCACCCAGCTTGGGGAATCCCAAAGGCTCTCAGAACTTTGGAATCAAACAAACCCAGGTAATAATTTCAGCTCTGTCACTTCTTGGCAATGTGACTTTAACAAGTTAGTTAACCTCTCTGAGCTTCAGTTTTCTCCTCTATGAAACGGGGATCATAATATTTATTACTGGATTGTCATGAGGGTCAATGAGATCACCTTTGAAAGGCACCTGACAGGCATCCCGTAAGGGGGAGCTCTCTTCCCAACAAGAGCATGAGGAGGAGATGCCCTTGGTAAAGTTGGTTTGTGATGTCCATGGGGAGCGTTTCTGGAAGTCAGCAAGAGCTCCAGGTGAATCCTCACCCAGACAAAGCTCTTCCAGCTATCAAAACTAGGGCCAGGGGATGGGGGAGCAAGGCAGGCTGGGCGGGTTTCCATGGTGCTGGGTCAAGTGGACAGCTTCCAGGGGCAGTGACTGGCCTGTTGCCCTCTGGGGGCTCTCTCTCCGGGCTGGGCCTGATGTCCATCCCACAGACGGAGGAGTGGGTGGGAAAGTGCCTGAAAGGGAGAGGAGAGGGGGCATGGGATGAAGAGCCAAGCAAAGGAGAAAGGGCAAGAGAGGCGGCTGGAGGGGAAGTAAGGGCCCAGGCAGGCACAGGGTGGGGCTGGGAGAGGGGCCCAGGGCAGGAGGGCGGGAGGGCCTGGGAGGGAGAGTGCCGAGGAGGGAGGAGGGAGGGACAGGCAGGGAGACCGGCGGCGCTGACACAGCCTCGATGTGTGGAACGGGCTGGGGTTTGGCCCACAGGTCAGGCGTCTGGCAGTATTATGGGATGGAGAGGCCTTAGGAGACAGGGAGAGTATTATGGGCTGGAACAGCCTTAGGAGACTGGGGAATATTATGGGCTGGTGAGGCCGGGCTCCAACTGGAGGCGGGAGGAAGGGGTGCGGGGCGGGAAGGAGGGGTGGTGGTGGAAGGGAATATTATGGGCTGGAGGCCTCCTGCGACCAGAGGCAAGAGTATTATGGGCTGGCAGGGCCTTCGGTGGCCAGAGGGGGGAGCAGCGGGGGATGGCACCGGCTGCATGTGACTGAGGGGGGGCCACGTTGGGGGGGTGGCGAGTGGGGGTGGGGGAGCATATTATGGGATAGCTCTTTGTACCTACTGCGGGGACTGCTTCTCCAGAAGATATTATGGGATGTCGTGTGTGGGAGGGGGAGTGGGGCTGGGGGGATTATTATGGGATGGTGGTGCAGAATGGGGAGGGCCTGAGGAGCGCTTCTTCAAACCCCCCCCCACCTCTTACTCTCTTGCCATCCTCTCTAAGGTCTGCCTTCTGTCTCAAACGGCCCAAGCGGAACACCTGAAATCCACGCCCCCCCCCCAACATACACACTTTGGGCATCTCAACCCATCCTAGGCATCTCCCCTAACTAGCAGCCATCTCTGGGGTACGAGGAGAAAAGGGAAGCCCCTGGGGATGGGGAGAAGGCCCCAAAGCAGGGTAGTGGTGGCCAGTGGACCACACCTCCCACCTGCTTGGAGTCCCCTTAGCTGCCTATCTCGTTGGGCTACTCTCCTTCCCCTTCTCCCTCCCTTCTACAAAGTGGGGGCCCTTGGTCCTCATCCCCTCCCCCCTCCCCTCCATTTCCTCTCCAGCTCCCTCCACAGCCGTAACCAGTAAAACAGGCGGCCAGCTATTATGGGATGGCTGCTCCGGCAGCTCTGCAGGGAGGGGGCGGTCACCGCGGAATGTCTCTTGTGGGTGGCTATTATGGGATGGCCGCCTCTCTTTTTGGGGGGGTGGGGGCTAACAAGGAGAAGAATTATTATGGGATGTGCCCCGCACAGCTGGGTGGGGCTGTCCTGGGTAGGTGAAGCTCTGGGCAGGGGGGGATGGGAAGGAAAGGAAGGAAGAGGGAGGGAAGGAGCTGGGGAGGGTGGGGTGAGCCCTGGAGCCAGACCTGAGGCCTGGCAAGAGTAACTGGCTGGAGAGGTTCTTCAATGACAGCTGTTTGAAGGGGCCCTGGGGCAGGCCAGAGCTAGCCAAATCTGAACCCTGGACACCTGGGTCCTTTCACAGCTTGTGAGCTACTTGCTGAGTCTAGGGCCTGCAGTGCTTGGCTGGCAGCAAGAACACCTGGTGATCACAGCACCCAAATACTCTTCTCCCTCTTCAGCTGCCTGGATTTGAGCCTTGGGACCATAGCTCAGGTAGGGGGTTGGGCCAGGGGAGTTTTGCTGCCTTGCATCACACCCAAGGAACTGTTGGCTCCTGAAGGACAAATGCCTGTTGGGTCACTCCCCAATCCCCTATGACCTGCATCCTGTCTGGCCATCAGAGTGCACTGTCAGGGAGGCTTTTCTTCTTAGGTTATCTTCCCAAAGCCCCTTTGCTGACAGAGCAGGAGAACACTGGTCCTTAGACCTCCTATGAACAGAGTTTCTGGGGCTCACACAGAACAGAGACAGAGACAGAGGAACTATAGAGCATGTGCTGAAATCTCCCTGGACAACCCACTCTGAGTGTTATTCTAGGTTCTTTTGTACCATGGGATGGAAACAGAACTCTAAGGTAACTGGCTAGAGAGGTTGTTCCCCTGGGTGCATTAATCAAGAGATTATCCCACCCTTAGTCTCTGTGGACCAATCATGCTAGGGGTTTATTTATAATTGATCTGGGACAGTAGCATGGGGCCAGGGTAGGGAGGGGGAGCATAGAAGAATAAAGACCACAAAAGCAACACACAAACACACACATGCTAGCCCTCTCTGGAACTCAAGAAGAGAGGAAGGGACTTTAACTTCCTTGTGATGGTATGGGAGGCAGGGGTTGTAAGAGAAGCAAGGGGACGAGTGGGTAGAACCTGCAGGGATGGGGCAAAGGGCTGTAGTGGACAGAAGTTACCAGTGTTTGTAATCACAGGCAAGAGGCTGTGACTCCCCAGTTTTAAAACTCTCTTCCTGGTTTATATTATGAATCACTGTAGTGATGTGATATCTATATGAGAAGAGAAGGCTATGGGGCAGATGGAGATATTACAGAAGGGAATTTGAGGCCCAGAGGCAGGCTGGATCCCCTAGGGAAATGGGGAGACAGGAGGGCATAATAGGTATCTGGCAGCTCTATATACCAAGGAGAAGCTTCTTGAAAGGAGGTATGTTCACATTATGGTATCTTAAAAGAGCTGCCTCCTCTCGCCCAAGAAAGGAGCACAAGGTTCATTCTTAGTACTCAGAATAAGCATGGGGGAGGGTTTGCACAAATGAATGGGGCCCAGTCTTATGTCAAGAGGATTTAATGGGTGAAATGGCCTGCACGCCACAATCGATGTGGCAAAAGGATGCCCCAGGGAGTTAAGTCAGGTAGGAGCTGGTGGAAAGACTCATCAGCATCACTGGTGCTCTGCTTGCAAGCAGAGGGATGGTGATTTCCTGAAGCAAGCTCTTGTCTCTCCTGAACTCATTTCTCCTTGCCAGTTCTCCAGTCCTGTGGTTCCCAGAGGAGGGGAGAATCATCTGGCCAGGCCCTTTCTTTAGGGAAGTGAGATTAGAAGGGCAATGTAGAGAAGGTGTGAGGTTCATCCTGCTCACTTCTGGTCAGGAAGGGCCCCTCCTAGGAGGAAGTTCCCGTTTCTCTTCAACCTGTCCCACTGCCATAGGTTTTGGACTTGTGTGGAAAAGGCACATGAGGGCAGAGGAAAACATTATCTCTGGCCTGGGGGCGCTATGGGGCGGGGGGGGGGGGGGGGTAGGATGCAGAAAGGCAGTGGTTTTGGGACATTGGGTTTCACTGAGGTCCTGTTTCTCTGGGGGTCAGGAAGAGGGAATAGTGTCAGGCTTACGGGCTCAGCTTCTCCAAGGGCCAAAAGGTTTTAAGATTGTGCTCTCTGACTTTCTCAGGCTGGGTCCCCAGGGTGGCTGCGGGGTAGGTGCAGTTAGGGAAGGGGATGGTATATATTGAGAAGCTACCTTGTAGCATAATTGAATGAAGTTTTCTTCATTCTTCATTCATCCTGGAATGTTGACTTGTACACGGAGAGGGGAAGATGGTGAACATTATACAACAAAGGGTTTTTTGGGGATGGAGAATGGGGCCTCAACAAGATGAGGATGGGGGCAGTTGGAAGTATTATGAGACTTCATGAATGAGAAAGTGGCGGAAAAATATGGGACATTGAGGGTGAGCAGAATTTGGTGTTCAAGAATGAGAATAACAATTCTGGCATGTTGATGAGTCTCTCAAGAAGGAAGCACATGATGATATAGGATTTCACTATTAGAAATGCTGGATGGATGAACATTGCTTTCTAATCAAAATCCCTTAGTAGGTAGGGAACAGATAAGAGATTATCTTGATCATCCATCTACCTCGTAAATCCTTTTGGAATACCTTCCAGCCTTAGAAGAACCACTAAGAACCTCTACTGGGATCTGATCTCTCCTGAGATCAGTTGGGATTTGTTTTATTCTCTGTAACAGGAAATTGGGAAATAGCTCTCGGTTATTCTCCTTTGACACTAGACATTCTGTCTCATCTCATACTTTGGTTGTTTATGCTTCTTGAAGGGAGGTGCCTGTGGTCCTTGCATTCCTCACGGTCCATGCCCAGCTCTGTACCTTGCTAGGTACTCTGTCAACATCTGTTGAATGACAGTGAGTAGCAGTGAGTAGAGGGAGGGCAGGTCTTGGCTCTTAGTATGTATATAGCAGGATCCTCAGTTCACATCATGATGGGATGTCCATTCATGGGAGTAGCCTAGGGGTGTTGATGAAAGGACCACCTGACCTGGGGAGGCTGGGTAGGGTGGGAAGAGGACTGCTGGAATGTTGAGAAATAGTCTTTAAATGGTAGTTTGTAATTATTATGGGATGTTCTGGATGAATTAAACTATATGTAAATGGCTCATCTGGCCAGCATGGTATTTGGTTGGTCTTACTTAAAATTTAAGAGCTGGAGGTAAGCATCTGGAGAATATCTGGATTTTGGTGGGATTGGGTGTGGCTGACTCTCAGTTCCTTAGTGTCTGGAAATGATGGGATGAGGGATGCTAGGGTCCATCCTAGACATCAAGAGGCTTTACGCCAGGATACTGCTTTGGCCCATTAAGGGAGGAAGTTGTGTACAAGTTGGGGCAAGGACAGGGTGAGGACAGGGCAGTGTGTGGGTAGCCTGCTTCACACTGTCAGTTAGAATAGACTGACAGCGCCTGGAGATGGGGGAGGTATGACTGTGAATATTATGGGATGCCTGGCTGGAAAGGTATGGGGCGGTGGAGAGGAGATGAAGCATTATGGGATGTAACTCTGGGTTGTGCTGAGTATTATGGTATGTCTGGTTGACCATGGGCTCCTTGCAATTATTATGGGATGTCAGGGTGTGGGTGGGGGAGTAAAATCATGGGATATCTTTCCAGTGTTTGAGGAAAGGAGATTAGATGTTCATCTGTGGGGTGACAGTAGGGCTGCTGATCATTATGGGATATCTCTGATAGGGGAGGAGTGGTTCTTATGGGTTGTGGAGCTAGAAGGAGTGTGTGAAGCCTGGGGGTAGTGGTGTGAGGTTCCAGACCCTAGCCTGCAGGGGTTGAGGGCAGCTCCAGGGGGTTGCTTATTATGGGATGTCAGTATAGAAAGTGGAGACTGATTATTACGGGATGTGTGTGGGAGGAGGCCGAAGTGTCCTTCGACGTGCGGGGGGGGGGGGGGGGAGTTCTGAGTATTATGGGATATCAACCTGGGGGTGGATGAAGAGTGGTTATTATGGGATGTCTGTGGGGGGGGGATGGGGATGAGTATTATGGGATGTGAGGCCGAAGTGCTGGGAGGGGTGCTTATTATGGGATGGCCATGGGGAGGGAGAGGTGACGAATTATTATGGGATGTTAGCATTGGGGCCAAGAGTGAAGAAGTTGGCAAAGGATGGCTATTATGGGATGTAGTGGGGGGGGGAGGCCGAAGGGTTAGTTGCAAAAGGTCTGCGATATTATGAGATGTCAACAGCCCTGGCACATATGAGTATGGAGTGTGTGTGTGTGTATGTGTAGGGGGTGTCCATGTGTATTATGGGATGGGCAGGAGGTGGGTGGTTGCCCGGGTGACACGCGCGCGCGCGCGCGCGCTTGAAGGGGGCGTGGCCAATGGTTGCCTGAGCGACGAGGGGGCGGGGGTTGCCCGGGAGATCTAGGGAGGAGGGTGGCGGTAGTGGAGGGGGGGTTGGAGTTGGTTGAGGTTATTATGGGCTGTCCGTGGGGGGGCGGGGCCTGTGCGGTGGGATTTCCCGGCCGGTGTTTCGGGCCCTTTAAGAGGCGACGCCGGAGACGGAGCCATTTTCCCCCCTTCGGCCGCGGCGAGGAGGAGCCGGAGCGGGAGTGACACCGGGCCGGACCCAGTGCGACCTGCGGCGGCCTCGGGGTGAGGAGAGAGCGGGGTTCCCAAAGAGTCACCCCTCTCAGCCCGACCGGCCCCAAGGGTCATCCCTCCACCTACCCCTTCCTCAGGCGTCCCTCGACCCGCGGACCGCCCCCTGCTCGCAGCAGCCGACCTTTCCCTTCCCTGCAGGGCGCCCCCTCCCCCCCGCCCTAACCCAGAGTCTGGCCCCCCGCGACTCCCACCCCGGCGCGGGCTCCCACAATGCCCGGCGCCCGCCCCCTCGCCCTTTGCTCACTTGCCCCCCAGGACACGTGGCCCGGCCCCCTGCCCGGTGGGAGCTCCCTCGCCCTCCGCGTCCCTGCTTCGAGCCCCCAGGAGTGCCCGAGCCTCCACGCCCCCTCTTCCCCTCGGCTCCTCAGGAGAACCTGAGTTGTCCCAGAGGACAGCCTTTGGAGAGCTGCCCTGTCTGGGGACTAGCCCCTCCCCAGGCGCAGGGAGGCGCCCCCCCACCCCCAAGTGACCTTGTGTCCCCGAGCGCCTTGCCGCCTGCCGCCTCCCCCGGCCCCCCCCGCGCTGCGGCCACTCGGACCCCCTCCCCCCGTCACACCCTGCTCCGTCCAGCCTGGCTTCTCTCCTCCCCCCGCCTGCACCAGACTGCCCTCGGGGGCGTCGCTCCCGCTCATCTGGGGGCTCCAGCTGGGGAGCCGGCTTCCGGGCTGCCCCCGAGGAGTGTGGAACTAAGTTCAGCCTGACTGGCTCGGGTGCCCTGCTCGGGTGGGGGGGCCGGGGTGGGGGTGGGCGGAAAGAGCGGGGGGTGTGGGGGAGGGGGGCAGTGCGCGTCACTGACTGTTCTCTCTTTCTTCCCCCCTCCCCCGCACAGTGACTCGGGCCAGTGTAGAGGGCCCCAGGCCGCAGGCAAGAGCAGCTGGGCCAATTCCCTGGCCGGGAGCGGAAGGGGATGGCGTCGGGCCTGGGCTCCCCGTCCCCCTGCTCGGCGGGCAGTGAGGAGGAGGATATGGATGCACTTTTGAGCAACAGCCTGCCCCCACCCCACCCAGGTAACATCTTCCCCAGGGGCCCAGGGCAGGAAGGAGGCATTTCGGCCCTCCCTAGTACTCTCGTGAGGCAGGGTTGAGTTTCTCTCTCTGTCTGTGCAGTCTGAGGTGGAGGGCATCCGAAGGGAGTGGTTGCCTTTGCAGAGCTCTTGTGGGGGGTGGGGGGAGCCATGTGCCTCCTGGGCTCCGCGGGCTGAGATGCAAGCCTGCTGCACTGTCTGTCTTCGGGAATCCTATGCAGTTCCCAGTTGAGGGAGCTCTCTGAGCTGGCAGGCATTACCTTGTGTGGGTCCTTGGAGGAATGCAGGTAGCTGGGACTCCTTGGAGGCTGTGTGGTGGTGGTTGGTGGTGAGGGTTTGAGGAGGCCAGCAGAGCATGGGTGCTAGTAGGATCCTGTGCTTACTGCCATGGAGAGGAAAGAGGGAGTGTTGGTTGCTGTCTATCTGATTATTTTTAGCTTTTGATCAGTTACTGGTTTTCTCTGCTGTTTGAACTGTGTGAAGTTTGAATTGCGCTCCTCAGCTGGGATCTGCAGCGCTTTTAGCCAGGCAGACTGCTGGAATGTTTTGAGTGGGGAAATGATGGGGGCTAGGAGTAGGATGTAATAGCCTGACAAATAAGACTAGGAGGAGCAAAAGAAGGGAGGCGACACCCTTTGCACCTCTCATCCCCTAGCAAGTGGACATAATCCTGGATTTTTTTCCTAGGGGCTTCTGCCTCTGTGCAGGTAGCCTGGGGTTTGGGCTGGTGGTGTGACGTGTTGATGTGGGTGTATTGGGTGTTTTGCCTATCTGTGTTGTGGAGTGGCTCCTTAGACTGACCAAACCCATATGGTTATAACCACCCTGCCTCATTGGAAGAGCCCTTGTCTGTCCTTAAATGATGATTGATGTCATGCTTCTAAGTGGATGTTTCTCTTCTGTCTGTCTTTCCTTCAGAGCCCTTGCTAAGTCACTTACTTGTTTCCTTGACCTTTTTTTCTAGGTTTCTTTTTTCTACATGCCGTTTCTTTATCCTCTTGCTTATGTTTTTCCTTTAATTCTGGAGCCTGCTGGTCCTGTTTTTGTTTCCCATTGAACATCTTTCACTTCTGCCTTCTCTCCCCTCAGCTCCCGCGGCCAGTTGAGTTCATCTAGGAGAGATGTTTCCACATTTGGCATTTTCTGAGTTGGAAGACTATTTTAACCTAAGACCACTTAGGAGAGGGGTCAGTCTTATTACTGAGTCTTCAGCTGTTGGGGTAAGAAATTTAGGCTTGAGTCTCATCACTGTGTAGGGCAAGTGGCAGAGTTCTGTGTTGTTGCCTGAGGTGGTGGTGAGGTGATCCTGTCCTTTCTGTGAGGGGCATGAGAAATAGTAGTGCTATTCAGCCAGTGTTGGTTCCACATTTTGGCTTCCCATTGGCCCCTTGGTCTGGGGCTGCCCCTGTGTTGACTGGGAGCTGTACAGGCTCCCACGGTGAACTCTGCCCCAAGCTGTAGCATGACCCAGTTTTTCCATCTGCCACACCCCATTCCTGCCCCTTTCCCAAATCTTCCTCTATATCTCAGTTTGCCACCTGCCATGTCAGCATATTATCTGTTTGGGAAGTTTGGGGGTCTTATATGGATGGAACGGTGTCCCCTTTGCTTCCATGGGTTTATCCTTGTCTCCACTTCCAGCTTTTATGGAGGTAATGAAGAGGAAGAACCAAGAGATGTAGCTGATTGGGGTGGGGAGAGCAACATGAGGATAGCTGGGGAGAAGCCTTTAAGAAAAATGATTCTTTTCTGGTGAGATCCAGGCTGGTGTTCATTCCTAAGGGAATAGGAGGGGCTTTCTTGTGCCTGGCCTGATGCTAGGCTGAGTGGGGGAGCCTGATGGTGCTTTGTCAAGCTCATGTCTCCTGTTCCCGAGTATCTGCCTCACTCAGGAAGGGCGGAGCCAGAGGCATTTCAGGCTAGTTCTGGGTGTCAGGAGCTAAGAGCAGGTGTAGGATTGAAGGAAGCATGTTGTCCACCACTATCTAGACGCTGCTCCGTTTTTCTTGGTCTTGGGCATGATGACTCCCGTATGTTGGATAGGTGGCTCCCTCTAATCTATAAGAGGGAATTAGGATCTGTGGCCTGGAGTTTGCATAGGGGTGATGAGGAAACTGAGCGTCAGAGACTTCTTGTGGGCTCCCATTCCTCAAGGTAAATCTTTTGGGTATCAGAAATTTGAGAGAAGGTTGTATGCTCTGACCACAGCTCCGCTGAGCGTTTGTTAAATTTTAGTTCTTATGATTGAAAAAGTAATTGTGATAGAGGGAGTAACCCAGTCCTTCTCGTGGTATTACCCTTCATGTTTGTCTTGGGTTTCCTTGCCTAGGACAATAGAGTGACCTCTTGAGAACTGTGTCATTCCAGAGTAGCTGTTAGGAGAGGTGGTATTTGGACCTGGGGCCAGGTAATAATTTGGGAAGTCTTGTGTGAGGGTAGTCTTTCCCCGGCTACCTCTCTCAACCCACCCCCCTCCCCTGCCACTTCCTGTCTGTCCTATGTTGGCAGCTGGGTGCCCTAGGCTGGCTTCTGCGGTCAGGAGCCATTTTCCCTCTCTTCAGTGGGTGAGGCACTCCCTCCTTCTCTCCACTCCCTTCTCCACTCCCCCCCTCCTTGGGCGGGGGTGGCTTGGGAAGGAGAGAGAAAGGGAGGAGGGAGCTGGTGTGCTGGTGTGAATGTCTGTTACAAAGCAACCTGCCTCCTGGCCTTCTCCTCCCCCTCCGTGCCCCTTCCCACCTATCCCTGCCCAGGAGCTCTCAGTATTACCCCAGGCTTTGTGTGTGCTCCCAGCCAGGGGAGGAGGTGGAGCCAGATGGGAGGAGGATGGGGGGTGGAGGAGATGGTGACAGCTGGGCTGATTTGGGCCCCTGGGGAGAAGAGGCTACTGACCCAGGAGAAGCTGGGGAGGAACAGTAGGGCTGGAGATGGGGAAAGGAAATTACGTTTGGGAGTGGATATGATGTTGGGCTGGCAATTGAACTGGGCTCTTAGAGGTTCTGGTTGTCTTGAGGAGTGATGACCCAAAGGGGTTAGTGAAGGGTGTGGTTTTTGGGAGCCCTGAACTGACACTGTTCTGAGAAGATGGTGGGGGTGTATTCTATAGTTTTGCCTTCTAGGTAGGACCTTTCATTCTCATTCCCTGGTTTATAGAGTACTTGGTGGCCAGTTACAGGAGAACTAAACTGATTTCTCTTACTTGGTTGACACTGAGCAGCTTGGTTCAGCTGCACTGGTGAACATATAGAAGACTCCTGTTAGGAATGAGGGAGAGGAGGCAGGGGTCTGGACAGCTGCCCGAGGTGGGCCTGGTTTGGCCTGGAAGGCCTATTTCGGGTATATACAGCTCTCTCTTTGTCTGTTTTTGTCCTGAGTATCAGCTTCCTTCTGTGGAGAGTATAGCAGTTCTCTTTAGTGGAATCTGGGACAAGAGGTGGGGGAATAAAGTCTAAAGCCTCTGGATTAAGCTCTAACCTTTTGCTATTGATCTTTTCCCTGCCTACCTCTCTTTGCCAAATATATGTAGAAAACGAAGAGGACCCAGAAGAGGATTTGTCAGAAACGGAGACTCCAAAGCTCAAGAAGAAGAAAAAGCCTAAGAAACCGCGGGACCCTAAAATCCCTAAGAGCAAGCGCCAAAAAAAAGAGGTGAGTGGGTGACTGGATGTTATGAGGGACAAGAGGAAGAAGGAAGGAGCTCCAAGAAGGGTTCAAGGACTGGGGGTGTTTGTTTCTTCCTCTGGAGTGGTGGGTCGTGTCCTGGGGATGAGCCTCAGGGCTGTCCTGAGGTCAGCATGTGTGTAGCATGTGTGTGTCTGTCTCCCTCTCCCCCCTTCCCTGCTCCAGCGTATGCTCTTATGCCGGCAGCTGGGGGACAGCTCTGGGGAGGGGCCGGAGTTTGTGGAGGAGGAGGAAGAGGTGGCTCTGCGCTCAGACAGTGAGGGCAGCGACTATACCCCTGGCAAGAAGAAGAAGAAGAAGCTTGGACCTAAGAAAGAAAAGAAGAGCAAATCCAAGAGGAAGGAGGAGGAGGAGGAGGATGACGATGATGATGATTCAAAGGTGCCTGGACCTCCGTCCTCTTCTGTACTGTTAACTTCTGTCCTTCGTTTCCCACTCTACTCCCACTCTGCTGCCCCTTAGAACATTTTCTGTCCACCTATTTCTACTGATTCCCTCTCAGCTTTCTTACCCTGGACTTAGAAGCCTTAGTTTCAACTCAGATTCCCTTAGCAAGTGTGGGTACTGGGTGTCAGGTCTTTGACTTTGCTCTTTCTGCAGGAACCTAAATCCTCTGCTCAGCTCCTGGAAGACTGGGGCATGGAAGACATCGACCATGTGTTCTCAGAGGAGGATTATCGCACCCTTACCAACTACAAGGCCTTCAGCCAGTTTGTCCGGTAAATAGGAGGTCTGCGGGGGAAGGGGAGCAGCATGTTTCTATAATCTCATCTCACTTTCTTTCCCTCTTTTGTTCTTAAACTTTTTCTTCTTTTCTGTTCTTGTCCATTTTTCCACCAGACCCCTCATTGCTGCCAAAAACCCCAAGATTGCTGTGTCCAAGATGATGATGGTTTTGGGTGCAAAGTGGCGGGAGTTCAGCACCAACAACCCCTTCAAAGGCAGTTCTGGGGCTTCAGTGGCAGCGGCGGCAGCGGCAGCAGTGGCTGTGGTGGAGAGCATGGTGACAGCCACTGAGGTTGCACCACCTCCTCCCCCTGTGGAGGTGCCTATCCGCAAAGCCAAGACCAAGGAGGGCAAAGGTGAGATGGGATTCATTGCAGGGGGGACTAGTGTGGGCTTAGGATGTTGAAGACACAGAAAGCATGGGAATGCTGTTCTGTTTGCCTGAAAATAGACGATAGGAGGGAGGAGTGAATCTTGTATTTGGGAAGCTGAACATGGGGAAACCAGCTGAGATGGAGAATGTATTTTTTTTCCCCATCTTCTGCCTTGTGCTGTATATTTGGATTATATGATCTTACTTGCTCTCTCATGATTTTAGGTCCTAATGCTCGTAGGAAGCCCAAAGGCAGTCCTCGTGTACCTGATGCCAAGAAGCCTAAACCGAAGAAAGTAGCTCCGCTGAAAATCAAGCTGGGAGGTTTTGGTTCTAAGCGTAAGAGATCTTCGGTGAGATTTCAGCCCATCCCTTTGGTGAGGGGGCCATGTCTGATAGAGACGGTGTTACCTTATCTCAGGATCTAGTCTTCACAGTAGGCACATAAGAATGTGGGGAGTTGGCCGCAGAACAAGGTGACAAGGCTCCATGTATCACAGTCTTGCGGGGAGTCTGGTACCACTAGTAAGGGAGTGATCCCTTCTGATCCCTGTTCCACCACTCTCTCCTTCCCCTTGGCATGAACCTCTACCCTTATTCCTTTTCATTCTGTCAGAGTGAGGACGACGACTTGGATGTGGAGTCTGACTTCGATGATGCCAGTATCAATAGCTATTCTGTTTCTGATGGTTCCACCAGCCGCAGTAGCCGCAGCCGCAAGAAACTCCGGACCACTAAAAAGAAAAAGAAAGGTGTGTTTCTCTTCTGTATCTGTATGTGATGGGATGGGGTGGAATGATTGGTGAAGAATCTCCCTAAGGAGATAGGGGTGGGGTTTATTGTGGGGGTGGGGGTGGGGGGGAGATTTTTTTCTAATAACTGGGCTTTCCCTCTTCCTTGCCCAGGCGAGGAGGAGGTGACTGCTGTGGATGGTTATGAGACAGACCACCAGGACTATTGCGAGGTGTGCCAGCAAGGCGGTGAGATCATCCTGTGTGATACCTGTCCGCGAGCTTACCACATGGTCTGCCTGGATCCAGATATGGAGAAGGCTCCTGAGGGCAAGTGGAGCTGCCCCCACTGTGTGAGTACCCAGCCATTGTGGCCCTTTGAAACCCTCAAGAGGAAGGGTGGGAGAGATAAAGCTCTTTTGGGCCTGGGTTGGAGTAGAAATGGTGGTGTTGCTGGTGTAGGCTTTGGGAAGCATTCAAAGGAATAATGGGTTCAGACTTGAGTGGGTGGGGGGTGGTAAGGATCTGACTCTGTGGTCCTTTACTACAGGAGAAGGAAGGCATCCAGTGGGAGGCTAAGGAGGACAATTCAGAGGGAGAGGAGATCCTGGAAGAGGTTGGGGGAGACCCTGAAGAAGAGGATGACCACCATATGGAATTCTGTCGGGTCTGCAAGGATGGTGGGGAGCTGCTCTGCTGTGACACTTGTCCTTCCTCCTACCACATCCACTGCCTGAACCCCCCGCTTCCAGAGATCCCCAATGGTGAATGGCTCTGTCCCCGTTGTACGGTGAGTGACTGACCCTAGCTAGGGTGAGAGATTTGAGAAGTGTAGTCTAGCAGAAGGGTTTACGCCTTTTATATGTAGGCATCATGAGGCTGAGGTCAGAGAGAGGTCGTTGGAGAACTATGGACCTTTCAGCCCCGAGATAGGTATCTTCCTTCCTCCTGTGGTCTTGGGTTATCTTTTTCCTGGGAAAATGTAGGCCTGACTTTGAACAGAGGAGTTGATGCTTTGCCAGTTCTCTTAAGGGGGATGGAGCAGTGTTCTTCTATCCCAGAACATTCGTCAGTGGCTTGACACCTAGCCTCAGGGTCTTGGTAGTTTAGAATGGTTTAAATAGGGCCACTTACTGCTTTTCGGTTGCATAAGTGAAGAATTCTGGGCTCTAGGTCTGTGGGTTTTCTGTGCTTCCATGTTCTGGGTTATTGTTGAAGTCTAGCTACTGGCTTATTAAGCATATAGGAGTGATAATGTCACACAAATCCTGGATGACGTCCAGAAGTAGAGAGAGAGTTTTATTATTTTCTCCCTAGAAGGGTCCTGGGATTAGATCTTACTTGAAATAATCCTTTGGTAAGGTTGAGGGTGTGAGCTGTACCGTCTTTTCCCCATGGTAATGATTTGGTGTTGGATCATCTCTTTTTTTCTCAGTGTCCAGCTCTTAAGGGCAAAGTTCAGAAGATCCTAATCTGGAAGTGGGGTCAGCCACCATCTCCCACACCGGTGCCTCGACCTCCAGATGCTGATCCCAATACTCCCTCTCCCAAGCCGTTGGAGGGGCGGCCAGAGCGGCAGTTCTTTGTGAAATGGCAAGGCATGTCTTATTGGCACTGCTCCTGGGTGTCTGAACTGCAGGTAAACCTGGCATAAGCTAGAGATGTGGGGGCTACAGTGAAGAGGGTAGTGAGAAAACAGCCTTGTGAAAGAGTGAATGCAACTCCTTGGTGAGTTATTTCTCTTTCTGCTTGTAGTTGGAGCTGCACTGTCAAGTGATGTTCCGCAACTATCAGCGGAAGAATGATATGGATGAGCCACCTTCTGGGGACTTTGGTGGTGATGAAGAGAAGAGCCGAAAGCGAAAGAACAAGGACCCTAAATTTGCAGAGATGGAGGAACGCTTCTATCGCTATGGGATAAAACCTGAGTGGATGATGATCCACCGAATTCTCAACCACAGGTACCAGTGGAGTTGGGCCAGACTGGTAGTTGTCTTGGGCTTACGGGAGGTTAGGCAGCTTATCATTGGGAGACTCTTGCCAAAGGGATTAAGAAAATGGACATCACCAGTAACTTAGACTTGGAAGAGATACACGCTCAATATATTATTATTAACTGACTGAATCCTTGTATTTGAGCCATAGGAGACTATAGATTAGAGTTAATTTCTGGTCCAAAGACTGGTATAGTAGAGGTTCTGAATGTATATGGTTTGTCCTTCCTAAAGGTCTGTTTTGGAACATAGGTTATTGGCAGTTTTTGAGAGCAAGGCTGACTTAGGAGGAGAAGAGGGTGGCCTTCTGGCTTTGAGGGTTTTTCTCCTTGACCTTGCAGTGTGGACAAGAAGGGCCATGTTCACTACTTGATCAAGTGGCGAGATTTGCCCTATGATCAGGCATCCTGGGAGAGTGAGGATGTGGAGATACAGGACTATGACCTGTTCAAGCAGAGTTATTGGAATCACAGGTGAGTGACTTTGGTGAGGAGTGGAGTTGCTTCTTATTGAGAAGAACGCTAGGCAGCTGTGTGACATATTTCTTCTTTAGGGAGTTAATGAGGGGTGAGGAAGGACGACCAGGCAAGAAACTCAAGAAGGTGAAGCTAAGGAAGTTGGAGAGGCCTCCTGAAACTCCAACAGTCGATGTGAGTTGGGGTGGAAGAGGGAGGGCACCGTTGGTTGTAGGACCATGTATCTGTGTGCTCCAGTCCAGCGATGGTGCTCTGAGTCATGATCTGCAAGTAATAACTCCATAGCTGAGACGGCTTCATACGTCTGCTTCCCCACTTCTCCACATCTCTGGAAACGAGAGAAGATAATACGATTACTTTTTTTTTATCCTTTGAAAAATAAAAACATAGGAGGAGGTGTTTTATATGATTGAGAAAGTGTTATCAAGGGTGGGATCACACAGCCAAGCTTTTATGAAACTTATATTGGAACCTGGGTTGCTGACTCTTAATTCATGGTTCAGTTCCTCTGGGTTTTATTTGTGTAATATAATGTGAGGATGGTTAAGGTTAAAAAGATGAATCTAGGGGGACATACAATTATTTACCTGGTGGATCTTGACTAGCAGAACTATCGTATTGCTAGGGAGGCTGTGATGTATCTTTCCTCAGAGATCTGTGGGACCAAGATCTCTGCTGCCTGATAGGTTAATTGCCTTGCTGTCGTGAGGATTCTCTTGTTTTTGAGCTAACTACTGCCAGTCCTCTTGTTTTTGCTGAGGAAGACTGGCCCTGAGCTAACATCCGTGCCCATCTTCCTCTACTTTATATGTGGGACGCCTACCACAGCATGGTGTGCCAAGCATTGCCATGTCTGCACCTGGGATCCGAACCAGCGAACCCCGGGCTGCTGAGAATCGGAACGTGTGAACTTAACCGCTGCGCCACTGGGCCGGCCCCTACAGGATTCTAAATCAAACACAAAAGTTACAGTAACAATTGGGGATCTTTTTCCCCGCAATTTTTTGTGGCTCTCTGAAGGAGCATCTAGTGAGGATGTGTGAGGACCAGGCAGCTGTTGTCTCATGGAAGGAGGCGAATTTCTTGCTAGCTCTTGACTTGTTTATTTTATCCTTCAGCCAACAGTGAAGTATGAGCGACAGCCAGAGTACCTGGATGCTACAGGTGGAACCCTGCACCCCTATCAAATGGAGGGCTTGAATTGGTTGCGCTTCTCCTGGGCTCAGGGCACTGATACCATCTTGGCTGATGAGATGGGCCTTGGGAAGACTGTCCAGACAGCAGTCTTCCTCTATTCCCTCTACAAGGAGGTAGGAAAGCTGGGGCTGTTAGTCTTTTGTGTGGGTATTTTGTGTTCATGGTCTTTTCTTACTCTCTGAGGAGAGAGAAAAAGGAAGAAAAAATTGGTCGCTGACCTTGAGGAACATGCTTGAATGACAGTAAGATAGACACAGGTGCAGAGAGAAAGATTTGAGGGAGTGGTGCCTTGGGTAGAATCAGAGCCTCAGTCCTGGGGAAATGGATATGTGTTGCGATAAGCTGAATTGTGAGTGGAATTAGTATGAAAAGACTTAATGGAAGGGGTGACGTCTTAAGCTCTCTGTAAAGGCGGGCATGGCTTCGTGGAAAGGAATAGACAGGACATATGCATGTGTGGAGAAAGGTGAGAGTGGAAGCCGCAGTGCACATGTTAGTCCTCGGCTAGCTCTTGGGACAGACGGTAGAGGTGGGCGCTGAGGCTGTAGTGTGACGGGACCCTCAGTCCTTACCTTGCTGCTTCTCTTCTTCCTCCAAGGGTCATTCCAAAGGCCCCTTCCTAGTGAGTGCCCCTCTTTCTACCATCATCAACTGGGAGCGGGAGTTTGAGATGTGGGCTCCAGATATGTATGTGGTGACCTATGTGGGAGACAAAGATAGCCGTGCCATCATCCGAGAGAATGAGTTCTCCTTTGAAGACAACGCCATTCGTGGTGGCAAGAAGGCCTCTCGCATGAAGGTATCTCAGTTGGAGGGAGACCACCCTAGAGAGGGAATTGTTGCTATGGGTTTAGTTTGCCTCCTTTTGACCTGGTCCTTGGGGTGAGGCAAAAGGAAAACAGCTGGGAGGAGGAAAAAACTCTATGGACTTACTTATGCTGGAGGAGTTGAACATTAGTGACCAGGTTGCCTTCTTATGCAGAAAGAGGCATCTGTGAAATTCCATGTGCTGCTGACATCCTATGAGTTGATCACCATTGACATGGCTATCTTGGGGTCTATTGACTGGGCCTGCCTCATCGTGGATGAAGCCCATCGGCTTAAGAACAATCAGTCTAAGGTGAGGGGGTAGGGTAGGAGGTTATGGCCTCCAGTTTTAGTTTTCTAGTACTACCTACTCATTAAGGGGAGACCTAGGAGGAGGGGAAAGGGAAGAAGTGTCTCTGCCTCCCTCCCTTGTCATACCCTTGGTGGCCAGGCCTTAAAAGAGATGGAGGTAGGGGCAGGGGGCTTAACTACCGGGCAGTGAAATAGCTCAGAGTTTTGCGGAGATATGCTGGAGCCCTCTTTTCATTGAATTTCACCTCTCCATCTTCACCAGTTCTTCCGGGTCTTAAATGGTTACTCACTCCAGCACAAGCTGTTACTGACTGGGACTCCATTACAAAACAATCTAGAAGAGTTGTTTCATCTGCTCAACTTTCTCACCCCCGAGAGGTTCCAGTAAGTGTGTGTTGATCCACAATCGGTTCATAATTCTGCTTCTCTTTCCTGTTGCCCGTTTCCTGTGTATCACTTTCCTTTCTTCCTTTTCCCTCTCCAACAACTTTTTCCTTTCTCTTCCTGAAGCAATTTGGAAGGTTTCCTGGAGGAGTTTGCTGACATTGCCAAAGAGGACCAGATTAAAAAACTGCATGACATGCTAGGGCCTCACATGTTGCGGCGGCTCAAAGCTGATGTGTTCAAGAATATGCCATCCAAGACAGAGCTGATTGTGCGTGTGGAACTGAGCCCTATGCAGAAGTGAGTCAGAAGGGACAGAAGCATTGACTTCATTTTGCAAAAACAGTTAGACATCTGCCAGTCTGCAGTGTTTCTTATTCCTCTGCATGCTCCACTTCAAGGCATCTGGTGATGGGAGCAAGCAAGGCCTAAGGAAACACCTAATGCTGTGGGGTTGGGGCCCATATTCTTATTTAAATACCTTAGCTTATTTAAAATGGTGCTGGTGGTAGTGGTGGTGGTGGTGGTACTGATAGTACTGATACTGATGGTGATACTGGTGCTTCTTGTTAGGCTTCCTTAGTCCCAAAGTGAGATATGTTGGAAGGAAGATCTTAGACCTTGGGATTGTGTTGTAAGTCACATAATAGCTCTCGAGTCTGACTTATCTTTCTATCTTGCCATGTAGGAAATACTACAAGTACATCCTCACTCGAAATTTTGAGGCACTCAATGCTCGAGGTGGTGGCAACCAGGTCTCTCTGCTAAATGTGGTGATGGATCTTAAGAAGTGCTGCAATCACCCATATCTCTTCCCTGTAGCTGCAATGGTATGTCGTGCCACCTCTCATTCATCCCTGGGTTGGAACTGCTCCATTTGGGCTTTCTTTCAGTATTTTTTTCTTATTTCTTTCTTTCCTCAGGAAGCCCCTAAGATGCCTAATGGCATGTATGATGGCAGTGCCCTAATCAGAGCATCTGGGAAATTATTGCTGCTACAGAAGATGCTCAAGAACCTTAAGGAGGGTGGGCACCGTGTACTCATCTTCTCCCAGGTATTATGTGGGCTTGGCTGGGAGCTTTAGGGAACAGCAGTAGACAAGTCTCAGTGACATGGCAAAAGGGATTTTTATCTGACTGATAATTAAACTGTGCTCCTTTTCCAGATGACCAAGATGCTGGACCTACTAGAGGATTTCTTGGAACATGAAGGTTATAAGTATGAACGTATTGATGGTGGAATCACTGGGAACATGCGTCAAGAGGCCATTGACCGCTTCAATGGTAAGAGGGAAGGACTGGCTTCAGTCCAGACATCCTCATTCACTCGTGTCTTTGGACCGGTCGCTTGTTGTTCTCATGCATTTGCTTTCCTGTGTGGTTCTCTTGGGTCTTTGTCAATGGATAGGGAAGAGTAAAGCTTTTGAATATCTTGATTGGAGGAATGTATTGGACTATTCCTAGGAGGATTTTTTTCCTTTGATGTCTTTGTCCTTTCTGCTAGAAAGAAGAGCATTTCATTTAACCTTGCTCATTTTATCTTGAGGCCCAGAAAGGGACCAGGACTTATCCAAGCTCAAATAGCAAGTTAGTGGCAGACTTGTCCCAGTAGCCACTACTTTTTTCTTTGACTTTTTATTTTAAAATAATTTTGGATTTAAAGAAAAGTTGCAAAAAATTAATACCGAAAGTTCATGTATGCTGTTCACCCAGTTTCTCTTAATAATAACAACTTATATAACCACAATACAACTATCAAAACCAGGAAATTAACACTGGTGTCATACTACTAATTGAAGTGCAGACTCTAATTGAATGTCACTAGCTGTCCTCCTAGTGTCCTTTTCCTGTTTCAGGATCCAATCCTAGATCTCACATTGCATTTAGTTTTGTCTCTTCCTGTCTGTGACAGTTCTTTATTCTTTCCTTTTCTTTCATGGTGTTGAAACTTTTGATGATTACTGGTCGGTTATTTTCTAGAATGTCTATAAGTTTGGGTTTGTCTGATGTTTTCTGATGATTAGATTGAGGGTAGGTGTTTTGGGCAAGAATATAAGCAATGCTGTGTCCTTTTTAGTGTATCACATCGGGGGAGGACATGATGTTGATGACGTCCCATTACTGGTGATGTTAACCTTGATCACTTGGTTCAGGTGGTGTCTGCTGAGTTTCTCCACTGTAAAGTTACACTTTTTCCTATTGTAATCGATAAATATCTTGAAGGATATGTTTGAGACTATAGTAACATCCTTTTTCTCCTTAAACTTTCACGCTGATTTCTGTATCCATCAGTGGACCTTGCTTACAATGATTATCACTGTGGTGTTTGCCTAATGAGGTTTTTTATTTCTGACATTCCTTCTACATTTATTAATTGGAATTCAGGAGACGCTTCTAATGGTATTTTTGGTTCCTTTTTTTTTTTTTTTTTTTTAGCACCGGGTGCTCAGCAGTTCTGCTTCTTGCTTTCCACTCGAGCTGGGGGCCTTGGAATCAATCTGGCCACTGCTGACACAGTTATTATCTATGACTCTGACTGGAACCCCCATAATGACATCCAGGTGAGCAGAGTACAGTAACTTACTGGAAGTACACAGTACTCTCTGTGAGGACTCCACCATCTGGAATTAGTTGTTTCATGGGGAAACAATGGATTCTTTTTAAGTCTTTTACCTTATTGTAAGCCAGAACGTTTGGGTTAGCCATGGCCCTATTTTGGGTAACGTGATAGAGGGTGGTGTCTGGGGCAGGGGTGCAAAAGGAAGTTTTGTATGAAGGCAAGCTGCAGCTCCTGCCTTGTGCTGGATTTAGCTTATTATGTGTAAGTCAAGGCAAAAGTGAAAGCAGGAAAATATGGTTACTTCATTTTCTGGCTTCGTTTTGTGCCCAACTCCAGGCCTTTAGCAGAGCTCACCGTATTGGGCAAAATAAGAAGGTGATGATCTATCGGTTTGTGACCCGTGCGTCAGTGGAGGAGCGCATCACGCAGGTGGCAAAGAAGAAGATGATGCTGACGCATCTAGTGGTTCGGCCTGGGCTGGGCTCCAAGACTGGATCCATGTCCAAACAGGAGCTTGACGACATCCTCAAATTTGGCACTGAGGAACTATTCAAGGACGAAGCTACAGATGGAGGTACGTTAGTCAGAAACTTGTTTTGGTGTGGGGCTTGGCCTCTCTAAAGGGTATCTTTGATACCTAGGGTCCTGAGACTTGGACCTAGGGTCCTCTGGGACTTGCTTTTTCCACTGCAGCTGCTGAAGCTGACTTTGGGGGTATGGACTCCTGATTCTTTGTAGGAGGAGACAACAAAGAGGGAGAAGATAGTAGTGTTATCCACTATGATGATAAGGCCATTGAAAGACTGCTGGACCGTAACCAGGATGAGACTGAAGATACAGAATTGCAGGGCATGAATGAATATTTGAGCTCATTCAAAGTGGCCCAGTATGTGGTGCGGGAAGAAGAAATGGGGGTGAGTATGAGTCCAAGGCAATCTTGTGCTTGGTGATTAGTCTGAAAATTGGAGCTGAGACCAAGATGGTATGAGACAAGAGGAAAACATTTGTAGGTAAATTAGTAAGTACATGGATGAATTGATATATCTCTTTCCATGAAAATAAGTACTATAAAATGACCAATCACATTCTCTTCTTTGCCGTGCCTGTCAGGAAACTCACAGCCAAATTTCTCACTCAAAACAGTTATATTAGCTCTTTATCAGAATCTCATTTCATTAACCCTACAAATAAATTTTTGATTGCTGTTTCAACTCTCTTTGGAGAAAAAGCAGGAGGTAAGAAACATACTTAGACAGCCTATTTCCCTATGCTTTTTAAAACATTAGAATTGTTGTTTGCCGTTTTTCTTTCCTCTTCCTTTTCTTGGTCTTTTTTAGTAAAAAACAAATACTAAAATCATGATAAATGCATGGCTTGGATAATAATTTTTCCTCCTAAATGATAAAGTAGGGTATAAATGAAAAACATTTGCGTTCTCTTTAAACTATTCAGCTCAGGGGACTTTGAATTGGCATAGGTTTCTGGTGGTCTTTGCCATCTTTTCTCATCCTTGTAACTCAGAACCATCCCTCTTGCTGTGTTTTTCTGATACATACCTGTTGTCTTCTTTTTTGAAGGTGTTGCTACTAACCTCGGTTATGTGTAACTGTGGCTGAATAGTCTGATAGGTCTGTAGACTGACTGCCCTCCTGTACGGTGCTCTACGCTCTGTCAGGGCAGTGGCTGCATGTAGGAGTGATTGACTGGGGCAGCACTTTCTGAGCGGTTGGGAAGGAAGGGGTGGTACTCTCCCACCTGTTGATAATCTCTGTTCATGACGAATAGGTATACAAATGACCCTCTCGTGTAGTGGCAGCTGCTGTTTATAATATTTATAAATTTTACTTTTTGAATAAATAGTAATTCACATGGTTTAAAATTCAAAAGATACAAAGGTATGTCTTTTCCACCCCTGTCTGGCTGCCTAGTTCCCTTCCTGGGGATAAATGGTATTTTCACTTTCTTGTCTCTTTCTAAAAATATTTTATATGCATACAAATTACATATCTATCCATCCATACACACACGTATATATATACACACACAAACGCCTTTTTTCTTCTCCTTTTAAATACAAAATTAGTTTCGTATACATACTGTTCTCTACCTTGCTTTTGTCCACTTAAAAAATCTTGTAGAGTCTAAATCAGTACATAAAGAGTTCCCCCACCTTTTTCTTTTTGCTGTATAATATGTTCTTGTTTAGAAGTACCATTATTTGTTTTAAGAAATTAAGGCATAATTGATACATAACATTATATTTGTTTCAGGTGTGTAATATAGTGATTCTGTATTTGTATATATTGCAAAATGGTCACCACAACTACATATCCATCACCATACATAGTTACAAAATTTTCTTTTCTTGTGATGAGAACTTTTAAGATCTGCTCTCTTTAGCAGCTTTCAAATATGCAAGACAGTATCATTGATTATAATCACCATGCTATACGTTATATTCCCAGTACTTACTTATTTTATAATTGGAAGTTTGTACCTTTTGACCCCCCTTTCACCCATTTCACCCACCCTCAACCCCCATAATTTATTTAATTAGTTACATCATGATGGATATTTAGGTTGATTCTAGCATTATGCTATTGGCAGCAGTTTACTTCTAATGTAAGGGATCTGGAACCAGTTAGTGGCCTGAAATGTCTGAAAAAAATATAAGACTTTCAGAGGATCATAAACATTATTGGGACATAAGAGGATATATGTATGTAATTTTTTTTTTTTTGAGGAAGATTAGCCCTGAGCTAACTACTGCCACTCCTGTTTTTGCTGAGGAAGACTGGCCCTGAGCTAACATCCATGCCCATCTTCCTCCAGTTTATATGTGGGATGCCTACCACAGCATGGCTTTTGCTAAGTGGTGCCATGTCCGCACCCGGGATCCGAACTGGCGAACCCTGGGCCGCCGAGAAGCAGAACATGTGAACTTAACCGCTGCACCACTGGGCCGGCCCGTATAATTTTTTTCTTTTTTGCACACAGTTGGTAAACTTTGATGAAGTTTGTGAAGAACAGAAGGGCTTATGGCCCTTCTACTTTCTCTCGTAGGAAAATCTTTTGCAGTATTTCAGAAGCTTCTCCATTCTGCCTTGCTAAGGCTCTAATCTCTCTTTTCTACATTTTCTGTCTCCTAACTATATATGTATCAGTAAAAGGAGTTAGAAGAAAGCATACTGTCTCTTCATCCTTCTCTTGTGATAACAGCTCCATCCCATGTTTTTCTTTAGTTATGTTGACTGCTCATCTGTACATAATTATGAGGAGCCATGTCCTGTCAATTAAATTTCTTTTAAGTTCTTAGGTCCGAGCAGGCACACCAAGTATTTCCGAGTCCAGTCATGAGAAGGAGTTAGCAGAATGGGAACTGTGAGGACCAGGGGTAGCTGGTGGTGCTGACTTCAGCACTCCTGAGTCCTGGCCCTCCCTCTGTCCCAGGAGGAAGAGGAGGTAGAACGGGAAATCATAAAACAAGAAGAAAGTGTGGATCCTGACTACTGGGAGAAATTGCTGCGGCACCATTATGAGCAGCAGCAAGAAGATCTGGCCCGAAATCTGGGCAAAGGAAAAAGAATCCGTAAACAGGTCAACTACAATGATGGCTCCCAGGAGGACCGAGGTGTGTGTGGCCGGCCCCGCCCCCCACCCATGGGCCGTTCCACTAGAGCAGTGGGCCCCGCTCATCTGCCCTCTCTCCCTCCAGATTGGCAGGACGACCAGTCCGACAACCAGTCCGATTATTCAGTGGCCTCAGAGGAAGGTGATGAAGACTTTGATGAACGTTCAGAAGGTGAGGCCTATGCCTTTCTGCTGGTTAAAATACTACTTTGTCTTATACCCTACCGGTGTCCCTCATGCAACCTTTTCTTCTTGCAGCTCCCCGCAGGCCCAGTCGTAAGGGCCTGCGGAACGATAAAGATAAGCCATTGCCTCCTCTGTTGGCCCGTGTTGGTGGGAATATTGAAGTAAGTGTCATATAATTCTAAGGAAGGTTGGGTGAGTGCTGGTATTGGGTCTGGTGGAGTAAGACCTGCTCCCTCTCACCTAGGTTCCTTCTCCCCCTAGGTACTTGGTTTTAATGCTCGTCAGCGAAAAGCCTTTCTTAATGCAATTATGCGATATGGGATGCCACCTCAGGATGCTTTTACCACCCAGTGGCTTGTGAGAGATCTGCGAGGCAAATCAGAGAAAGAGTTCAAGTAAGTTGAGAGCTGGAATGACTGATGTAGGGCAAGAGCTTCTAATCTCTGGTCATTCTACAGTACTAGTCCAGGCTAAGCAGGGAAGTTCGCTGTTTCCTCTGCTGAATTTGGCAGGCAAAGCTGTTAGTAATAGGGTTCTTTGTGTTCCCTAGCTTCTCTGGAAGAGAACCTGGGGCATGGTATGGAGTTTGGAGATCAGCTTTCACTGTGCCGGTTTGGCTTTACCTCAACATGGAACCACAGTCGTGGTCTGGGATAATGCCTAAGTGGGGATGGGAAACAGTCCGATCTAGGGGTTGGCAGGATTGCTGTTTAACTCATTTCTCTACTTATTTTCTACAGGGCTTACGTCTCTCTTTTTATGCGGCATTTATGTGAGCCGGGAGCAGATGGGGCTGAGACCTTTGCTGATGGTGTCCCCAGAGAAGGCCTGTCTCGCCAGCACGTTCTTACCAGGATTGGTGTTATGTCCTTGATTCGCAAGAAGGTAAGCCCTGAGCCTCTCTCTGTTGTTCAAGGTTTCTAGGGGAAACTGGAGGGCCAACAGGAAAGGAGCCTAGAGCTGGAATTGGGTCTTCAACTTCTTGTCCTGTTGCTATAGGTTCAGGAGTTTGAACATGTTAATGGGCGCTGGAGCATGCCTGAACTTGCTGAAGTAGAGGAAAACAAAAAAATGTCCCAGCCCGGGTCACCTTCCCCCAAGACTCCTACACCCTCCACTCCAGGGGACACGCAACCCAATACTCCTGCACCTGCTCCACCTGCCGGTAAGTCTGCGGGCACTGTCCTTTTCTGTCCCTCTCTTCTTGTCCTGGCCTATGCTTTCTCTGCTCGCCTGTGCTCAGTTCTAACAGGGGCCTCTGGCAGGACACACAGCAATCTCTCCCTCTCAGTTTAGGAGGGCCGTCCTGAGAATAGGTCTGGCTCTTAAAGGCACGAGAGGACAATTTAAAATGAGACAAACTGTGAAGGCATGATCTTATCTCTGCTCCAGGCCCTTCTTCCTAATTAATTCTTTTCTGTTGGTTGCAGAGGATGGGATAAAAATAGAGGAAAATAGCGTCAAAGAAGAGGAGAGTGCAGAAGGAGAAAAGGAGGTTAAATCTGCAGCCCCTGAGGCCACCGCTGAGGTAAGAGATGGCGCTGACTGGATGCCACACCAAAAGCAAGTGGATAAGCCCACTCTTGGGTGCTGGCCTGCCTGCTTCAACTTTTGTCTTTCTCCTTTTAAAGTGTACACAGCCCCCTGCCCCTGCCTCAGAGGATGAAAAGGTCCTTGTTGAACCTCCTGAGGGAGAAGAGAAGGTGGAAAAGGCAGAGGTGAAGGAGAGAACAGACGAACCTATGGAGACAGAGCCCAAAGGTATCCACATTTTCAAGCACTGCAGATCCCTGTGAACCACAGTTGCTCTTGGACTTTAGCCAGGCTATAGAGGTGTCAGGAGGAAGTGACATACTGAAGAACCCTGCACCCTTGACTTTTTTTTTTTAATTTTTAAAGATTTTATTTTTCCTTTTTCTCCCCAAAACCCCCCAGTACACAGTTGTGTATTTTTAGTTGTGGGTCTTTCTAGTTGTGGCACATGGGATACCACCTCAGCATGGCTTGATGAGCGGCGCCTTGTCCGCGCCCAGGATTCGAACCAGCAAAACCCTGGGCTGCCGAAGTGGAGCGCGCAGACTTAACCACTCAGCCATGAGGCCAGCCCCGACCCTTGAGTTTAAATTATGGAGTTTTCCCCTCTCTTAAGACATGTTTTATGACTTTAATGATAGCGATTGAGGTTTAGGACTGTTTCAGTTGGATATAGTGTGGAACAGAGGAGAACATTGTTTAGATACACTCTCAATGCTGTCTCTTCCCCCCAGGTGTTGCTGATGTGGAAAAGGTGGAGGAGAAGTCAGCAATAGATCTCACCCCCATTGTGGTAGAGGACAAAGGTGGGTGTTTGGAGAAACTGACTGTGGTTTAGAAGGACTCTAAAACTAGAAGCAAGGACTTTATCTTCAGGACACACCCACCCCCAGCCTCTTCATCTGTATCCATATAGCCATTTTATCCCAAGTTAAAAGATTCCTCTGTCCTCACATTTAGTTGTCCATGGGCTGGTGGCACCTTTTTCTGAGTTTGAGAGACACCTGTGTGGAGAAAGGGTGGAGGTAGATGGATGTCTTGTAGCATATAGTGCCATGGGTAAGGGCCAAGGCGCTGGGTTCTGTTGAGAGCTGACATTTTTCTTTTGCATGTCCTATAGAAGAGAAGAAAGAAGAAGAAGAGAAAAAAGAGGTGATGCTTCAGAATGGAGAGACTCCCAAGGACCTGAATGATGAGAAGCAGAAGAAAAATATTAAGCAGCGTTTCATGTTCAACATCGCAGATGGTGGTTTTACTGGTATGAAAATGAGGGCCCACTGGGGTTAGAAGGATCTAAGGTGAAATTAGGGTTCTTGTCAGAAGCCAGGGTATAGAGCCTTTACCTCTACTAGATGAGGGAATGCCAGGCTGATTATATATGCCTCTTGGTTCCGTGTTAGAAAGCCAGAGGCGTTACTATTAAGGTGGTGTCTGGGGAGAAGGAGTAAATAGCTTTTTGAATTCTCACAAATGTTTGCCTTTTTCTTCCCAACCTTCCCCAAATTCCTCCTCAGAGTTGCATTCCCTTTGGCAGAATGAGGAGCGGGCAGCCACAGTCACCAAGAAGACTTACGAGATCTGGCATCGACGGCATGACTACTGGCTGCTGGCTGGCATCATAAAGTATCCTTTGCCTGAGTCTGGGCTGAGGTTCTTGGAGCAGGTTTCTCATGGTCCCACAGTTTGAGGTTCTTACTTTCCTTTTGTTTTTCCTGAGCACTTTTCCAATAGCCATGGCTATGCTCGGTGGCAGGACATCCAGAATGACCCACGTTATGCCATCCTCAATGAGCCTTTCAAGGGTGAAATGAACCGTGGCAATTTCTTAGAGATCAAGAATAAATTCCTAGCCCGAAGGTTCAAGGTGAGCAGAATGGGGAGGAATGCAGCACTGACGTGACAGCCTCTAAAGTGCAGCAGGGACTCTGTTCACTTAGCCATGCTGGTCATTCTCCTGTATAACTTTTGGTATTCCGGGAAAGGCTTTGCTCCCAAGTATTTTAAATATTAGGGATCAAGACATACAGACTTGAAAATAAACCAGCTGTTCAAGGGCTGAAGATGACTGTGCCTAATGAATGACACAGACTAGTGCAGTGGGAGTGCTGGGGGAACACTGTAGGCTGGAGTGTTCAGGAAAGATGCAGAGGTGGGACTGAATTGGATCTCTGAGGAGGTAGGGCTGTCAGTGGGCTGGCGGTACTAGAGTACCTGTGTGGATAGAGGGTGGGGTGGCTGCACAAAGGAGAGGGAAAGGTAGAGCTCCATTTTCAGAGTCACGAGGGCCAGTAAGCCCAGGACTGCAGGGACTCTCAGTCAGGAGTTCAGCAAATGTATATGGAGGCCACTTTGTGTGCAGACCATCAAAATGGGATACCATGAGACAAGACACGTGGCTCTTACACTGAGTGTAATTGGGAGAATAAGAAATATACCCTAATGAACCTTTAAACATTATGCGCCAAGCACTGAGTGACATAGGGACACAGAGAAAAATAAGGCACGGTGCCTATTCTCAAGGAGCTGTCAGCTTAGAGGCAAATGTGTGATCAAATGAATGCCATTCTGTGTACTGGGAGGGAGACTGCTGAATCCATGAGAAACTTCTCCAGAGGGAATTTGAGGAGTGAGGAGAGAGCTCACAAATGGCTTCATCATGGAGAATATGGCATTGGAATTAAGTTTTGATGAATGCAGTAGAGATTGTTGGATAGAAACAGAAGGCTTTTTGAACCAAAGGGATTAGGTTGGGCAAAGAGAGAGGCAGCAGAGCTTAGGCTGTTTGGAAACAGTAAATAGCCCAGCTGGGCTGTAGAAGATACTTGTGTTATGGTGGGAGGTAGGCTGGAGAGAGGTAAGAGCTAGAGGTCAGTAGGTGGGTTTTGGCACCAGATAAGAGATTTTGGACTTTACCCTGTAGTTAGTGGGCAGCCCTTGAAGGTTTCTGAAGTGTTTTATTATGACCAAGGAGAATGGAAACACAACACTTCATGAGGTTATAGAACTATCATATAGTCATGAGGTAGTAAAGACTGGGCTGTGATGCTGGTGCAGAAAAGGAAAAGGATAAGATAAAGGAAACAAAACACCGAAGAATTTACAGGATTTACTGATTTATTGTAGGGGTCAGGAAACCTTTTCTATTAAAGGCCCAGATAGTAACTATTTCAGGCCTTGTGGGACCTAATGGTCTCTATTGTACATAGTCAACTCTCATAGTGTGAGAGCAGCCATAGGTACAAATAAACAAGAATATGTTCTAGTAAAACTTTATTTATTGACACTAAAATTCAAACTTCATATAATTGTTAGGAAGTCACAAACTTCTTATTTTGACTTTTTTCCAACCATTTAAAAATGTAAAAAGCCATTCTTAACTCTTGGGCCATACAAAATAGGCAGCGGGCCAGATTTGGTCCACAGGCCATAGTTTGTAGACTTCTAACTTACTGGATTTGAGTTACAAAGGAGTGAGATGCCAAAAATAACTCAAGTTTTGAGCTTGAGTCACTGACAAAATTAAATTATCATTGGCAGATCAAGGAAATGAGAGGGAGCAGTGTGTAGAAAAGAATAAGTTCAATTAAGTCATTTGGTGTTTCAAGTAAATATCCTCCCACTCCCCCCTCCCCATAAACAAGTGGGATCAAAGAGTGATCAACCATACAGAGGGATCAGAACAATCAGTGCTTCAGATGCAGGTTTGAAAACCATCAAGTCATTTGCCTAGAGGTGCTGGTTGACGCAAGGAGAGGAAAAATCTCTTGGCAGAATACTTTAAAAGAACAGCAGCAAGCCAAGGGTTGATCCTGGAGAAAGCTCATAGTTTGGGGCGGGAGGAGGGAGTTGGTGAAGGAGACAGGGTATATAGAGATTGACAGCAGATGCTCTGTTTGGGGTAAATTAGTAGGCCCTGATGGAGCCAGGTCTTGTAGAAGAAAGAACCACCACCATTATTCTCACATTGTCGTTTTTTCCTGACCCCTAATGGATTCATTCTCTTTAAGAACCAGTAGATACTTCAGCAAATTAAGTCTCATAACTTATAAATCAACATTCTGTCCCTTGGAATATATTTTAAAGAACCTTTTCGAAGCTCCACCAGGTGAAATGTGCAAGAGTGTTTGTTGCAGTATGAATTTTGGTGGTGGGACCTGGAGGCAACCTAGATGTTTGACATTGGGAGTGTGGATAGGTAAAATGTGGATTCACATGGAGCATTAAGCAACAGTTAGAAGCAACACAATACATGTGCTATAACAACGTAAATGGGCTTTCTAAAAAGATATAGTGGGGAAAGGAAGAAAAAGCATTTTCTATGTACAGAATGTGGTTCTATAAATTAGAAATGTGCACATGAAACAATATTCAGTCTTCAAAAACACCCACAAAAAAACAGAGTAAGTATATTAGAAGGTTTGCCTATTGGGGAAGGAAAGGAATGAGAGTAAGATACGGAGACAAAAGAAAAGAAACAAAAATAATTTTAGAGTAACACAACTCAAATGATAGGATATGGTAGGTATATCCATAGGATGGAGTACCATGCAACCATTAAAAACCATCTTTTATAAAGAGCAGTTAATAATAAAGGAAGATTCTTACTATGTAACTTTGAAAACATTAGGTATGTCTATACAGTAGTCTCCCCTTATCCATGGGAGAGATGTTCCAGGACCCCCAGTGGATGCCTGAAACCACAGATAGTAGTGAACCATATATATACCATGTTTTTTCCCTATACATACATACTTATGATCAAGTTTAATTTATAAATTAGGCACAGTAAGAGATTAACAACAATTTGGGGGCTGGCCCTGTGGCCGAGTGGTTTAAGTTCACTCACACCGCTTTGGCAGCCTGGGTTTTGCCGGTTCGGATCCTGGGCGTGGATGTGACACCGCTCATTAGGCCATGCTGAGGCGGCATCCCACATGGCACAACTGGAAGGACCCACAACTAAAAAATATACAAGTATGTACCAGGGGGATTCGGGGGGAAAAAAAAGATTAACAATAATAAATAATAAAGTTGGCTGTGGGGCCATCATTAAGTAAAATAAGGGTTACTTGAACACAAGTACTGTGATACTGCGGCAGTTGATCAGATAACCAAGATGACCACCAAGTGACTCATGAGCAGGTAGCCTATACAGTGTGGATATGCTGGACAGAGGAATGATTCATGTCCCGGGAGGGACAGAATGGGACAGTGCAAGATTTCATCACGCTGCTCAGAACAGCTCGAAGTGTAAAACTTAGGAATTGTTTATTTCTGGTGTAAAACTTAGGAATTGTTTATTTCTGGAATTTTCCACTTAATATTTTTGGACTGCCGTTGACTGTGGGTAACTGAAACCTCGGAAAGCGAAACCGTGGAGAAGGGTGGGGACTATTGTAGAATGATCTCAATTACATAAAAAATATATATGCAAAGAAAAACTTCAAAATGTTAAATACCTCTAGGAGGTGGAATTATTTGTGACTTTAATTCTTTATATGTTCTGTATTTTCTTTTTTTTTTCTTTTTTTTTTTGAGGAAGACTAGCCTTGAGCTAACATCTGCTGCCAATCCTCCTCTTGTTGCTGAGGAAGACTGGCCCTGAGCTAACATCCCATGCCCATCTTCCTCTACTTTATATGTGGGACACCTACCACAGCATGGCTTGCCAAGTGGTGCCATGTCTGCACCCGGGATCCGAACCGGCGAACCCCAGGCTGCTGAAGCGGAACGTGCGCACTTAACTGCTGCACCACTGGGCCGGCCCCTGCTCTGTATTTTCTAAATTGAGTTTTTATCATTTTTGTGTAAAAGTGAATCAGTAAAGAGGTAAACAGTTTAAAAAACATGGACCTCCAAAGCGGGGGTAAAAAAAGCAATGCGATGTTAGACTGTTTGGGTTTGGGGGAGCCATCTGTCTGGTTCTTTATAGGTTCTGAGAGGCCCATCAGAAATAAGCAAAGTGAGGGTCGGTTCATCCTCTGTTTCCTCTCTATCCCTTGTCCAGCTCTTAGAACAAGCCCTGGTGATTGAGGAACAGCTGCGCCGGGCAGCTTACCTGAACATGTCAGAGGACCCCTCTCACCCTTCCATGGCCCTAAACACCCGCTTTGCTGAGGTGGAGTGTTTGGCGGAGAGTCATCAGCACCTGTCCAAGGAGTCAATGGCAGGAAACAAGCCAGCCAATGCAGTCCTGCACAAAGGTAGCCAGTGGCTCCCCTGCCTCCTCCAGACTCAGCCTTCTCCTCCCTCTGCTCCTCACCGACACACCTGCTGCGTGTTTCCAAGCCTTCTTCAGAGCCCCTTCCTCGGGGAGCCTAGCCTTCCTCCTGGGGAAGCTAATGTCTTAGAGGCAACCAAAGACAGTAGTTCTTTGCCTCTTTTAACTCTTAATATAGTCAAGTTCTTGGAGGTGGAGAGCAAAGCAGAATAATAGACTGTCATCTGGGCTACTTTAGAGGTGACTTCAGGTGCTTTAAGATCCTGTCACGTTCTAGACCCCTTTCAACTTTTTGTTTCTAAGTTAAAACATTGTGAGAGGGGTGGAGGATGAAATGAGGAAGACTGTTCTAGAGAAGGAGGGAGACACATCCAAAAGGTGGAGAAGAAGGACAGTGAGAAAAGGAAATAGAAACTTCTCTCAAGAAGTGGAGAAAATAGAGACAAAAGGGAGCAAGGGACAGTGAGGGTTAGGTGACTTTGAAAAGCACAGAATCATGGACAGTTGGAAGTGGAACATGAGGGACAGGAATGTGAGCATGGTGGAGGCCAGGTCAGATGATTCAGTGACAAAAGACAATACTCCAGCACTCCAGCACATTAGTCCCTTGGTCACTGAGAAGTGATGGGGGGGTCCCCTGTGGTAAGAAGGATCTTGGTCTTGACTGCCACAGCTCACCACTTTTTTTTTTTCCTGTGCAGTTCTGAAACAGCTAGAAGAGCTGCTGAGTGACATGAAAGCCGATGTGACTCGACTCCCAGCTACTATTGCCCGAATTCCCCCAGTTGCTGTGCGGCTACAGATGTCAGAGCGTAACATTCTCAGCCGCCTGGCAAATCGAGCACCTGAACCTACTCCACAGCAGGTATGACCATTTTCTTCTGGCCAACGGTTCGAGCAGAGCCGTTCTGGAACTTGTGACTTTGCTCTCTCACCCTAGCTTTACATACTGGGCAGGTGGGGCTGCCTTACCAGTGAGTTCCCGTAGGACCGGGTGGGTTCCTGTGGTCTGGAATTCTAACTCCCTTTGCCCTCTTTTCCTGTAGGTAGCCCAGCAGCAGTGAAGATCCACACTGATGATACCACCTCCACCGCTGAGCAGTGACCTTCCTCACTTTCCCTTGCCCAGCTTCTCATGTGGGGGCCTGAGAGACCCTCTCCTTCCTTCTGCCCCATCTTCCATGTTGTAAAGGAACAGCCCCCAGTGCGCTGGGGGAGGGGAGGGAGTGAGGGGCAGTGGTGCCCTTCCTGCTGGAGAGACTGCAGCAGTAGCGCCGGCGCCATCTGCAGGGAGCTGGCGGGCTGGCCTTCTGGGCCCTGGCTTCTCCCCACTGTAACGTCTGTTACACACAAACTGTCGTGGGACCCGCCAGGCTTGAAGAAAATGATCTGAATTTCTTCCTCCTTTTGGTTTTATTTTGTTGGTTTATTTTGTGTTTCCTTTTCTCCTTTTTTGGGGTATTCAGAGTGGGCCGGGCCCCTGGGCGAGACACAGCTACCTCTGTTGGCATCTTTTTAATACCAGGAACCCAGCGGCTCCAGCCACTGAGCAGATAGAATAAAATAAAGTGGAAAAAAAAAAAAAAAAAGGAAAAGAACCAAAAGCATAAAAAACCACAGCAAATTTCTTGGTGAAAATTGAAAATAAAAGTTTCCTTGTATTTTAGTGCTCTGGTTCAGTGTGAGTGTAGGTCCAGGTGGATGAGTGTGTATGACAGGAGCCCTGGGACATGTGCAGTTTGGAAACTAGGGGGCTACCTTGTGTTCTGGAGTTCACAAAAGAGCCGCGGACCGCCTGCGTGCATGTGTCCCATGGCCCTGGACCAAGGATGAGCAGCACCTGTGGAAGATGAGCAGCTCCCAAACCGCCCGGGTCATACCTGCGCCGCGGGTTACCGGTTCTGTAACCTTGAGGAAGTGAACTACTATGGGCTGTCGATTTCTCATGTATAAAATAAAGATATCTTCCTAACAGAGCTGTGAAGATAAAACCAGTAAAGTGCTTGGAACAGTTTTTAATAGCTGCTAAGCACTCAGTGTTGATTTGAAGGAACGCTGAAGTTTCGTTAACTTGTGTGGAATCAGGACGCCAGGGGTCCTCCCACCTTCAGATGTGAACCTAGGTAGAGGAACCTTACCTCGCGGGCTGAGGGGAGTCTGGGGTCAAAGGTGAGGGTTTCGTAATCCAAGGCCTGGGAGTGGGCGAGTGGCGTGGGGCTCCCCCACCCCGAGACTGGACGTAGAGCGGAGGCTGCCAAGAGGAGGGCTCTGCTCTTAGGCCTTGGTTTGAAGGCAGGGGGCGGCTTTCAGGTTCCACTTCCGACTGAACTCCGCAGCGACGCGAAAAGCCAACGTCTGCGGGAAGAGCAGGCAGGCGGTGCCCGTTCTTTTCTCCGCTCCCGGCGAGCGTGAGCGCGGCGCGGCCCGCCTCCCAGCCTCCCCCGGCCGCGCCGCCGCCAGCCCCGCGCGCGTTCTCAACGCGAGCGTGCGTTCTGAGTTCCGCGGCCGACTAGGAGCGACCGGAAGAGGCGGGGCCGCCAGGCGAGCGCGCTCTGTGCGCCTGCGCGAAACGTTTCCGTGGAGTGCGGCGTCCGAACGCTGGTCTCGGAGTGCACGTGGAGTGCTGTCCCGCGTACCCGGGGGCGTCTCGGGCCCGGACCCACCTTCAGGTGAGCCGAGGCTTCGGGTGGGTCTGGAGGAAGTCGGGGAAGGAAGGGTGATTGCACTGACCGGGACTGCGGCGTGAGGAGGGAGGCAGTACATACAGATGGCCTGGGACCTAGGGTCCGGAGCTCCTCGTGGAGTAGGGGTTTGGTTAGGCCTCGAGGGGCTGTCGGGGGTGCTGGGTCGAGGTTCTGGTCGACGCGATGCCCTTTCCCACTCTAATACGCTAAGTGTGCGCTTTTCTTTTCCGTTTCCTACACGCGCGACTCTTCTCCCATGTTTCTTTTCCCCAGTACCATGGGGCGCAAGTTGGACCCTACGAAGAAGGAGAAGCGCGGGCCGGGCCGAAAGGCCCGGAAACAGAAGGGTGCCGAAACCGAACTCGCTAGATTCTTGCCTGCAGGTAAGGGTCAGGCCTGCTCCCTCCTCATCCTCCAGCTTTTGTGTAAGTCTTAGATCTGTATCGTAACCTCTTCCGTTTCTTAGTCTCTGTTCACTTTCTGTTCAAGTAGGATTGTATGAATTATTAGGAAATAAGAATGAATGAAACACTCACTGTCATCAGCCAGAAGTTAGGGAAGATGCTACAGGGATGCGAGTACTCATGCAAGAAGAGGTGCGGTTTAACATTGAGGGAGTTCGGAAGAAGGGGGATCCCATGCAGTTAGAGAATTTAAAAAAATTTTAAGAAGCTAGGTTTTGAAAAATGGGTGACATTTTAGCAAGTGGAAGTTGAGAAGGGGACAGGCCAGTCACTGAACTGCTTTGTGGAGGGGATGGAGATGGGAAAGCACAGATCTAGTTCCCACATGGTGAGTAGTCTGCTGCATGGAAGCCTGGGTGAGAGAAAAGAATGGACAGGTAGTTTTTGTTGGGCATTGGATAAAAGGTGCAGTTTATTGAGCTAATGCAAGTGCTGGGCACTGTACTGAACTCTTTGGACATGTATCACTTCATTTTCTTAGTTTCTTGTGAGAGAGGCATTGTTAAGGAAACAGATGTTTAGAGGTTACGTAACTTATGTATAGTTAGTTATTAAATGACAGGGCCGAGATTTAAACTTTTTATTTCTTGGTGAATGTTTGAAAAGCAGCTTGAAACAGTTGAAAAGATAAAAGCTACTGTGGTTGGTAATTGATTAAATTGAGAGTAAAGGAAAGGGGAGAAGGAAAGATAAATTTTGCGTCTGTGTTATCAGAATGGTGATGATGCCATTTATTGAAATCAGAAGTCTGGAGGGAGGCCCCGTTTGGATTTGGTTGATGAACAACCAGATGGAGATCATCTCCTTTTCATCTCTTACCCAGCTCCTGGTAAAGCCATGGGAGTGAGTTGCAATCTATTCCTTTTAATTAGTGTACTAATTCTTTCCCCACTTCTATTTCTTTTCTCATTGCTCTTTCTCCTTTCACCTGTAATCTTTTGCTCTGCCTCCTTTTTTTTTTTTTTTAACAGCTGGTGATGAAAATTCCAAGAGGCTGTCTAGTCGTGCTCGAAAGAGGTGAGTGTGGATGTCTAGACTTACATAGGTTAAATTGGTACTGCTCATCTTTAGCCACATCATCGCATGTGATCATGCTGATGGAATGGCTGTTTGGGCACTGTCACATTTCGCTGTCAGGGGAAATGGCAGAGCTTGGAGATATGTTCTATTTCCTCACTCCATATGTCTTTTCAGGGCAGCCAAGAGGAAGTTGGGCTCTGCTGAAGGCCCTAAGATGAATAAGTCTCCTGGGGCCAAACCGTTGCCTGGAAAGCTACCAAAAGGTCAGTGAAAATAGGAGCTGGGTGCTACCTGAGGGTTCTGGGTAGAGAAAGGCTTGCTGAGCATTTCTAGAGTGAAAGGAACAACCCGAGGACATTCTTAGGGGTAGAAAATACAGGCTTCATTCAGTGTGTGACTGCCATCAGTCCAGGATTCTTCAAACCCTTCGGGATCTCTGCAGGAGTTGTCCAGACACCTCGTAAGAAGGGACCGCAGTCCTTCTTAAATACTGCTCGAGGCAAGAAGCGCCCTGCACCAACCCATAGCAGTGAGGAGGAGGAAGAGTCTGAAGAGGATGGTGTGGGGAACCAGGGGGACCTCTGGGGCTCTGAGGACAGCGATGCTGATATGAGAGATGACTACGGAGCTGACTCCAACTCAGAGAATGAAGATGAGGATGAAGGTGAAGAGGTGAGATTTATCTGTTCAGGAAGGAAGCCTTGCCTTTTAGAGTCTTTCCACATCCTTGAGACTATCCCTCTGTGACAAGGATAAGCCTGAGTAGAGAAGAGGGACTTTAGTATTCCATCACTATTCTGCTATCTTACGTCCTCTCAGTACACCTGCAAGTTTAAAAGAGCTGTAGAATAGAGCGGGGTTTTTTTTTTTTTGGAGGAAGATTAGCCCTGAGCTAACGCCTGCCAATCCTCCTCTTTTTGCTGGGAAAGACTGGCCCAGAGCTAACATCCATGCCCATCTTCCTCCACTTTATATGTGGGACAGACACCTACCACAGCATGGCTTGCCAAGTGGTGCCATGTCTGCACCCGGGATCTGAACTGGCAAACCCCGGGCTGCCAAAGCGGAACGTGCGCACTTAACTGCTGCGCCACTGGGCCAGCCCCTGAATAGAGCGTTTTAAAACATGAGACTGCTCAGTGCTGTATACCCCATTGATGGGAATAAAAATGCACACACGATTTTCATGAAGCATTTGGTATCTGAGAACCTTAAAAAGTTTCTTACTTCCATTTAGGAAGATCATCCAGAATGTGGACAAAAATTTATTTACTGAGGTATAATAAGTTATTTGTGTGCTACACAATTAGTATATAAGTGTGTTATTAGAAAATTCAAGCAATATAGAGTCATGTAGAATGAAAAGCTTCCCATTTGCAGCTCTCTCTCACAATCCCCTTTTTCTCTACAGAGTTACTGCTGGAGATTTGCAGGCACTGTGTGGATCATAATGCCAAAAACTCCAGAAACTTCCAAAATACTCAATATGCTTAAATAAATTATGGTCCGTTCATATGCTAGATTAACACCTGGCCATTATGTCTGTGAAAATGCTTGTGATCTAATTGTGAATGAGGAAAGGCAAGAAGCAAAGTTGGAAATAGATTATGGTTTTAACTATGTGAAAAATATAGAGTAAGTCTGGAAGAAAATATGGCAAAATGGATGCCCGAGGGCAGTTTTTATTCCCCCTGTGTACATATGGGTGTGTATTGTTTGAAACTTTTTTCCCCCCAGAGTCAATGTAAACCTTTTAATGGAAAGGGAAATACACACAAATGTAGAAGATAATGTAATGAACCCTTTCAGCCCATCACTTAGTTTCAGCGATGGTTAACATTGTGCCTGTCTTATGTTCACTTCTCTAGGGTCTGTATTTTCTTGTGAGAGCAAGTGTTACATCTGCATTTAGGAAAAAATAAAATACAAGGGTAGATAGTACTACGTGGGGTGGTGGAAGGGCAGGCTTTCATTACCAGCCCCTTGTCTCTTTTTTCAGTTGCTGCCCATTGAAAGGGCTGCTCAGAAGCAGAAGGCCCAGGAAGCTGTTGCTGGGTGAGTTTTGGAAATTCTTAGGACGTAGAATTGGCAGTGGCTGGGATGAAGGAAACTATGAGGAAGGAGGGGTTGTCTTGTTTTGATCTGTGAATCACTCTATTCCTGGATCTGTTTCTAGGGGCCAGTGGATCGAGGAGGAGACTGATGAAGAGGAGGAAATATCCCCTGAGTCAGGCCCCAAAAAGGATGATGAGCCGGATGGGGGCCTACAGATCAACGTGGATGAGGAGGAGCCTTTTGTGCTCCCCCCTGCTGGGGAGATGGAGCAAGATATCCTTCCCGCACAGGCTGAGGGGTAGTGGGGAGGTGCTTGGGAGGGGGTTTCCAGGCTCTGGGACATCATGAAATAGTTCCTTAGCAAGTCCACATGCGCAGCCTCCAGACTTGCAGCGAGTTCACAAGCGCATCCAAGATATTGTGGCAGTGCTGCGTGATTTTGGGACTCAGCGGGAGGAAGGTCGATCTCGTTCCGAATATCTGCACCGGCTTCGGAAGGACCTGGCTATTTATTACTCCTATGGAGACTTCCTGCTTGGCAAGCTTATGGACCTCTTCCCGCTGTCTGAGGTATTGAATTGCCAATCCAGTGCTCCTTCTCTGTTCTTGCCTTCTCTCTTCTTACCTTGTTTAAGGAAGGCAGTCAGCCCTCTTGCTCTCTTCTTTGTGGCTGAGCTCTTTGGCCAGCCTGACTTGTCCCCTTCCCTCTTGCTTTCCCAGCTGGTGGAGTTCTTAGAAGCTAACGAGGTGCCTCGGCCCATCACTCTCAGGACTAATACCTTGAAAACCCGGCGCCGAGACCTTGCTCAGGTGAGGGGTGGGTTTGGAAATTTGCTTATTTCAGGGAAGTGCCAACTTCTGCTAACTGCAGACTCTCCCCCTGTCCCCCTCTAACTGGGCTGGGATCTTAGTACCTGAGTGTTTCTTGGTGCAGGCATGATCCCAGGAGGCAGACCTAGACAGGCATAGTGTCATCCTGGGTCTGTCTGACCGGCTCAGGGTTCGGGACCTCTGTGGAGTGAGAGGCTTGTCCCTTCAGCCTCTGGTCCCTGTGAGAGACTTGAGACATCTGTATCGGGAGGAAAGTGCTCCCTCTGAAAGAAATGGGAGGGAGTTGTCTTCCTTTCACATCACAGAGAAGCTGGTGAAACTGATTCCTGCCCCAAGAAAAAGACACACACACATGCACAAACAGTATTTTTTTTTTTAAAAGATTGGCACCTGAGCTAACAGCTGTTGTCAGTCTTCTTTTTTTGTTCCCCTGCTTTTTCTCCCCCAAATCCCCCCAGTACAGAGTTGTATATTTTTTAGTTGTGGGTCCTTCTAGTTGTGGCATGTGGGATGCCGCCTTACCGTGGCCTGATGAGCGGTGCCATGTCCTTGTTCAGAATCCGAGCCAGCGAAACCCTGGGCCACCGAAGGAGAGCGCGCAAACTTAACCACTCGGCCACAGGGCCGGCCCCCAGTATTTTAAGCTCATTGTTCCCAAGGGTTCAGGGACCTTAGGTTTAAGACCCTGTTCTAAAGTCAGTGGTGTGGCCCTGTGTGTTGTGTATCTCCTGGTGCAAAAACCACCTGATAATTGTCGTTAATATGTTGTAACATTAAATATTAGGATGTAAGGGGGCTGAGCCTCTTGGAAAATTAGAGCCCACTTCCAGGAAATAAAAGAACAGGACCTGGCAGTCTGCTCTATTGTGATCGAGTTCAGACCTTGAGTTAGAGCCTGGGGCTAAGGAAAGGACCCCATGGGATGGGATGGGAGAAACTGCATTCAGTGAGTCTGTGACGACTGTCCTAAGAGCTCTAGGAGTTGTGGTGCCATAGATCACCTGATAGGACCAGGTGACATATCTCTGTTTGTTTTTTGGGTACCGTGGCCTGTGAGGTTTTAAAATCTTCATCCTTCTTATCTTCAGGCACTAATCAATCGTGGGGTTAACCTGGATCCCCTGGGCAAGTGGTCAAAGACTGGACTAGTGGTGTATGATTCTTCAGTGCCCATTGGTAAGTGTTCCCTGCCCAATAGCCCTTCTGCTCCTGCCCTTGTCGCAGCATGTCACAGATGGGTCTTCTTCCACAGGCGCTACTCCCGAGTACCTGGCTGGACACTATATGCTGCAGGGAGCCTCCAGCATGTTGCCTGTTATGGCTTTGGCGCCCCAGGAGCATGAGCGGGTCCTGGACATGTGTTGTGCACCTGGAGGAAAGACCAGCTACATAGGTATGAGAAGGGCAGGCAGTGGTAGGAAGGATTCGTCTGACTCTGCTTTTGAAAGTGGCTGGGGTCAGTGACTAGCTAGGCTCAAGGAACGGTGCACAGGCAGCTAGCAGAGTGGTGAGGAGCACAGGCTCTGGACTTGGCTTCATGTGTGCCACTTACCGCCCTTATGACCTTGGACAGGCCCCTGATCCTCTTTCGTCATCTGTAAAATGGGGTAGTAGTTGTGTTTGGGTTGGCGATTATGTTGTGTGGGTTGAGATATGTGTGCAGAAGTCCTTGGTACAGTGTTCAGCACGTAATTAGTCACAGACGTTTGTTAAACTGTTATTAGCTAGATTAAGTTCCTCTGTAGGACCAGAAAGATGTGCAGTAACAGTGGAAAAACCACATTGGCAGGCAGGCTCGCTCATCACCAGGGGCCAGTGCAGGCTGGGCAAGGCCTCTACAGTAAACGGGGCAGCAGGGCTTCTTGGGAGTGAAGTTTGCCTTGAAGTGATGACGCTTCACCTGTGGATTCCTGGGCTGGAATGTGGCCAGCAAGTGTGGAGGCACAGGAGCTGGCTGCTGAGCACTGCGCTGTCCCTCCCTTCAGCCCAACTGATGAAGAACACAGGTGTGATCCTTGCCAACGATGCCAATGCTGAGCGGCTCAAGAGTGTCGTGGGCAACCTGCACCGGTTGGGAGTCACCAACACCATTGTCAGCCACTACGATGGGCGCCAGTTCCCCAAGGTTGTTCTCCCCTCTGTGCGTCTCTCCTGAGGTGTCTTCCAATTCACTTGCCCCCTTCCTGACATCAGAATGTTTAAACTTGCTCCTAGGAAATAAATGCTGCAGTACAGGTTGCCAAAAACATCTGCTTTACCTACCCTCTTTCCCCAGGTGGTGGGGGGCTTTGACCGAGTACTGCTGGATGCTCCCTGCAGTGGCACTGGGATCATCTCCAAGGACCCAGCTGTGAAGACTAACAAGGTGAGGAACCAGGGTTGAGGGTGAGGAGGGGGTTTGGCACCAGCTGAGAGGTCTCTTGGCTGGGCCTTGTAGAACTGGAATGGGAGGTGGAGGACCGTTCTGAGCAGTCAGTAGCTCACCTCTCCTCCCCAGGCTGTGTTTTGAAATTCTGACCCCCTTGGGTCCCTCCTTCTTTCTCCTGGACAGGATGAGAAGGACGTCCTGCGCTGTGCTCACCTGCAGAAGGAGCTGCTCCTGAGTGCTATTGACTCCGTCAATGCCACCTCCAAGACAGGAGGCTACCTCGTCTACTGCACCTGTTCTATCATGGTGAGGCCTCTGTCAGCACAGGGCTGGGGGGCTGTTTGCTCCTTAGAGCTCCCTTCACTCCAGCTCTGCGTGTCCTTCCGTCTTTGTCTCCTTTACGTGTCCAGGTGGAAGAGAATGAGTGGGTGGTAGACTATGCCCTGAAAAAGAGGAATGTGCGGCTGGTGCCCACAGGTCTCGACTTTGGCCAGGAGGGTTTTACCCGCTTTCGAGAAAGGCGCTTCCACCCTACTCTGCGTTCTACCCGCCGCTTCTACCCTCACACCCACAATATGGATGGTTTCTTTATTGCCAAGTTCAAGAAATTCTCCAATTCTATCCCCCAGTCCCAGACAGGTAAGCAACGTGCTCTTTCTATGTTTCACGAGGCTGGGTAGTGACTGCAGGGAAGGGAAGGGCTTCTGCCGCTCTTAGCTCAGCCCTTGCATGCTTGGGTGAGATCCCTTTCATCCCAGCTAGAATCGGTCCCGAGCCTGGCCCCATTTGAGTATGTTTAGGCGTTCATATGGATGGAAGCCTTGTTCTCGATTCTGCCAAGTGGCTGCAGTTGTTTGGAATAAATGCATTCCCAGTGCAGGTTGTGGTTTCTGTTCCTTCTTGGCTGAGGGTTGCCTGACTCCTGATAGACCTCTGCTGGTCCAGCATCGTCAGCATTGGGTTGGCACAGGACTCCGCAGAACTATCAGCATTTCTCTGAGTCCATCACACTAATTGCAGATTGTTTTCTCAGCCATCTTGAGGAGTCTGGCCTGGATCTCAAGGGGAAGGGTGGGGTTTTCTGAAACAGGCTTGAGGGCTTTGCGTGCTGGGATATGATCCTGGGTCTAGTTGGAGGACAGGGAGGCGAGCTTCTCTGAATACAATCTGCTTGACTCGTTGAGTTGATTTTTTTTTTAAATAAATAATGCGCCTTATTAAAGTCACATCTGAATGTTAACAAAACAAAAACCTTAAGAAATAGCACAGTTTGGGGGCAGCCCAGTGGCATAGGGGTCATGTGTGCGCTCTGCTTCGGCGGCTCAGGGTCCATGGGTTTGGATCCGGGCACTGACTTGTGAACCGCTCAACAGACCATGCTGTAGTGGTGTCCCACATGCAAAATAGAGGAAGATTGCCATAGATGTTAGCAACAATCTTCCTCACCAAAAAAAAAAAAAAAAAAAATTTGCTGTAGCCTTTTTTTGTAATTTTAAAAGTGCATATTTAATATGTCAGCCCTCATTTATGTCATACTAGCCTGTTTCTAGTTGCTGTGTGTTTTCTTATTTTCCTGCATCTCATCAAAATCCACATGAAAAAAATTGTCTTCTCTGATTTAAAAAAAAAAAGCCCAGTGCTTCAGGTTTATTCAGGATTCACCTCCTCCTTAGAGTGTCTTGTTACCTTCTGTCCTCAAGGGGGCAAGCTTCCTTGACAAACCTTTTGGCCCAAGGATGGGGAGTGATCCCTTCTCTTTAATACAAGGCTCAAATACAACTTGAGTGAAGGCCAGGTGATCACAGGGAATGTGAATCTAGGTAATCTGCTCTTAGGCACTGTCCCAATTGTGTGAAACACTTAATTTGATTCCTCTACTTATCTCTTCCACTCATGATCGAGACCTAGGGATGAGGCCCATTTCTCAAACCATCTGTTTAATTTTAATCCCAGGAGATTCTGCAGCATCCACCCCTGCAGAAGTAGACTTGCCTGACCTGAAAGCTCAGGTGACTCCCAAGCCTGAGAACAGCAGCCAACCTGCCAAGAGGGCCAGAGTGGCTGTGAAGGCAAAGCAGCAGCTGCATCCCAAGAAGGCCACCTTCCGGAAGCAGAATGGTGTCTCCAAAGGGGCAGACTCAGAGTTATCTGCTCTATCTTCTGTCACAAAGGCCAGGGCTTCCTCCAAGCTCCAGGATAGCAGCCAGCCAGCTGTCAAAGCTGAAGTGATCACGGAACCGAAGGTGTTGGGGAAACTAAAGCAACAGTCACCTAAACTGCAGTCCTCCAAGAAAGCTGCCTTCCCGAAGCACAGTGCTCCTCCCAAGGGCACAGACACAGCAGCACCTGCTATGCTATCCTCCAGGACCCAGGCCACTCTCAAGCCGGAGGACCGTGCTCAGCCCCTTGGGGATGCCAAAGGGGCTGAGAAGGTAAAGCAGCAGTTGTCAGAGCAGCCCTTCAAGAAAGCTCCCTTCCAGAAAGAGAATGGCACCCCCAAGGGAACTAAGACCTCCACCATGTTCCCCCTCAGTTCCAGCCAGCCCCCACCAGCCAAGAGGAGAAAATCTCAATCCAGAGGCAGCAGCCAGCCACTGCTGTCCTAGGTGGATGGCTGAGACTAGCCCAGGGTGGCTCATGGCCGTTGTCACTGGGTTGGAACTCTTACCTCTGTGAGGATGGCTTCCCCGCTGTGCATATGAAATTTAATATAATTTCACAATCTCTGATGCTGTGTTTTTTTTGAGGGGACTGGATTTTGGCTTTGTTGCTTTAAGGGTAGAGGTGGAAGGGTGGGACAGAGATCCTCTGAAAAGAGGGAACAGTGTGGTGTACTGAGAAGTCGGGTCAGGTTCAGGCTCCTGAGATCCTTGGTCTCCCCAGGGACCCAGGGGAGGAGCCGTGAGTCAGAACTAGGGTGTTTGGGCTCTGGGGCGAGGACGGCGGTAGAAGTGTAAGGAAGTGGGCTTCCTGTCCCCAGAACCCATGGAATTCTGGGGGACCTGGGTTTAATGGTCCACTGCCACTCTGGCTGGATTCCGGGCGTGGGCCGGGTCCGCTCGGAGAAAGGCTGGCCGGGCCGCTCCGCTCTGGGCTCGGCCTCAGGCCCGGGAAGGTCCCGCTGCCAGCCTCGGATTGAGCCTTTCATTGGCTTCCTCTCTTCTCTCCCCCGCCCCTCTGACCTCTGCCCCTTCTGTCGGGCCGTCTGATTGGTTGCCCCGCGTCCCCCCGGCGCCTCATTGGCTCTTCTCCGTCGCCCTCCATCCCTGCTCCTGCACCGGGCTCCATCTCCCAGCAGAAGGCGCAGCCATGAATCCGTTATTCGGCCCCAACCTCTTCCTCCTACAGCAGGAGCAGCAGGGCCTGGCCGGGCCGCTGGGGGACCCCCTGGGAGGCGACCCCTTCGCCGGGGGAGGGGACGTGCCCCCGGCGCCGCTCGCCCCGGCCGGCCCGGCCCCCTACTCGCCGCCCGGGCCGGGCCCGGCGCCCCCAGCCGCCATGGCGCTCCGCAACGACCTGGGCTCCAACATCAACGTGCTCAAGACGCTGAACCTCCGGTTTCGCTGCTTCCTGGCCAAGGTGCACGAGCTGGAGCGCCGCAACCGGCTGCTGGAGAAGCAGCTGCAGCAGGCGCTGGAGGAGGGTAAGCAGGGCCGGCGGGGCCTGGCTCGCCGCGACCAGGCCGTCCAGACCGGCTTCGTCAGCCCCATCCGGCCCCTGGGGCTGCCTCTGGGCGCCCGGCCGGCTGCCGTCTGCTCCCCGTCGGCGCGGGTGCTGGGCTCGCCCGCGCGCTCGCCGGCCGGCCCCCTCGCGCCCTCCGCCGCCGGCCACTCGTCGCCCTCCACTTCCACCTCCACCGCCTACTCCTCGTCGGCCCGCTTCATGCCCGGCACCATCTGGTCCTTCTCTCACGCCCGCCGGCTCGGGCCGGGACTGGAGCCCACCTTGGTGCAAGGGCCTGGCTTGTCGTGGGTGCACCCCGACGGGGTGGGCGTCCAGATCGACACCATCACCCCTGAGATCCGCGCGCTCTACAACGTGTTGGCCAAAGTGAAGCGCGAGCGGGACGAGTACAAGCGGAGGTAGGGACCAGGAAGGTGGGACAGGGCTCAGTGTCTCATGCCACACACAGGGCCCGGGACTCGAAGTGGGTCCAGGGGAGGAGAGCAGTTGGGGCCCAGGAATCAGGGAGGAATCGGGAAAGAGAGTTCCCAGCTGTGTAAGGAGGAGCTTGGAAGTAGACAGACAGAATTGGATACTGGGAGACTAAGATCCACAGAGAGGGCAGAAGTCGGACTTGGGACAGGAGGAAGGATACTAAGAGCAGGATGTTGGGAGGAATTCATACTTTTGGTCTGGCTTTCCTTTCTGTCTCATCTAGGCTTCAGTGTTTGGATAACTGTAAACTGTGGGGTTTTGTGAGGTGAGAAAGGGCTGGAGGTCTGAGAGGTCACATCTGGGGTGCTGCTTATCCCCACCAGCCTCAGCCCTTGGAACAATTTTGTGATATCAGCTCCATATACTGATCACAAGTAAGAGGCAAAGGCTATAGCTCTAATCAGGGAGTCAGAGAAGTAGAAGGGGATGGTGAGGGAGGGGCTGGACCTTGCAGTGGATGATCCCGCCACTGCCCAGAGCTTCCCAGAGCTGTCATGGAAAGTGGGTATCCCCTCTAGTTCCATGTGAAAGGCTTTGGGGACCTCAGGGCATTGCTTGGAGTAGGTAAAAAAATGGGAAAGGGAAGAGTAAAGGGAATTCCCTAAGGAAAGGAGAAGTCACAGGGCTAGTGGGAGCTGGGAGAATCTGTGAGTGCAAAGAGCTGAAGCTGGAGGAAATGCAAACAGGGCCAGTGAAGGAACTGAGTAGGAAGAAGTTGGGTATCTGGACACACCCTGTGAGTATAGGGCAGCTGGGGGCAGGCCCAGTGCGTTCTGAGGATGAAGATTGGACTCTGCAGGCAACCTGGTGGGGCAGCAGGAGGGACCAGGGGAAGAGATGTGATGCTGGAGCGCTGGCTGTCTACCAAGTGATACCTTAGAGGGTTGATAAGCAGGCCCTTAGGACGGGAGCACGAGTGCAGCCAGCACTTTGTAGGCTCTGTGACTCATGCCATGGTTGGGGAAGGAGATGACAGGTCAGAAGGAGGCTTTGGTTTGGGGGCCTTCTTAACCCCTTAATCAGCTACTCTGACCCCTTGTGGGCAGGCCTGGGAATTCCCTTGAAGTGTAGCAGAGATTGGTGTCTCTGGGGACTGGCTGAATGTTCCGGGGAATTACCGTCTGGATCAACCTTCAGCAATCTGTAACCTGCCAGAGTCTAGTAGATCACAGCTCAGCAGGCTTTCTGAGGCTGAGTCCTGTCTTCATGCTGGCTTCCTTGGTTGTAGTCTGTATAAGTGTCTTTGGGAATCTCAATTAAAAACCATCATTCCAATGCCACCCAGAACCAGCCTGCCCCAGCCCCTGCCCCAGCCCCTGCCCCTTCCCCTGCCCCAGCCCCAGCCCCTGCCCCAGCCCCAGCCCCTGCCCCAGCCCCAGCCCCAGCCCCAGCCCCTGCCCCTGCCCCTGCCCCAGCCCCTGTCCCAGCCCCAGCCGCAGCCCCTGCCCCAGCCCCAGCCGCAGCCCCTGCCCCAGCCCCTGCCCCAGCCCCAGCCCCTGCCCCAGCCCTAGCCCCTGCCCCAGCCCCTGCCCCAGCCCCTGCCCCAGCCCCAGCCCCTGCCCCAGCCCCTGCCCCTGCCCCAGCCCCTGCCCCAGCCCCTGCCCCTGCCCCTGCAGGGGTTAACACAGTCAGCAGTGCAACATGGACAATTCTGGAATGCGTTCATTACCACAGGAACAACTGCTATTCTCAGGGGCATTTTTTTAAAAAAAAACTGAAAGAGTTTTTGTCCTTGGTCCAGCTGTCCAGGGCAGCAAAGAGTTATTCCTTGGGGACTGATGAGCTCATCACTCTGCAGCAGGCTGCTGCGCAGAGGGCCCCGCAGCTAGAGTTGGGTGGTACGTGACACTGGCAGTTACTCATTCTTCCACCCCAGATCCCCTGCCCTCTTTCTGTTCTCTTTATAGCAACACTGCAGCTCCTGTCTGTGGCCTGGAAGGCAGGGGCAAGGCTTGAGCACTAAACTGCGAAGGAATGAGGCCTCCTGGGTTCTATTTTCAGCTCCCTGGCCTTCTGTGACCTTGAGTGGGTCTCTCTTTCCTGGCCTCAGTTTTTCTGACGTAGGAATGGCCCCTGCTTTCTCACTTCGCTCCAGGATACTGTTTATTTGGAAGAGAGGTGTTCAGTAAATGTGGAATACACGGAATTGCACAAGTTCCACCTGTGCTAAGGGGACTGTGAGTGAGGCCAGATTTGAATGGAGGTCAAAACGAGCCTGTTTGTGGGACAGTCTGGCTGGAGAGCATTCTAGTGAGCTTCCAGGTGACTTATTTTCAGGTTTTTTTACCCTGTAACATTTATCAATCTTAATCCTTACGTGACTTCCTTACTTAAGTTTCTACATGAATTTGTTGAGGTCACTGTCACCGATGTTTCCTGCCCTTCCTGATGCATCTTGTCCAGGGTCATTGTTCCCTTGTCAGTCCTGTTTTCTCCCTCCAGGGACTCATGGACTCCAGGGGCGTGAGGGTACCACATCCCATGCCTTCATATTGTAGATGAAGAAACCAAGGCCCAGAAAAGATAGAGGTCTTATCTAAGAAAATATATAACCTGATGCTGCTGGAGCCCTTCACTAGCCCTGACTGTCTGAATGAGAATGCCAGAGCAAAAAGGAGAAGGATATGGGGGCCAAGCAGGGAGGGGTGGGCAGGGAGCCAAGAGGGCCCAGAGCCGGGCTGCGCCATGAACCGGCAGGGTGGTGGCCTGGCTGGCTGCCTCGTTCCTGCCCAACCGGGAGGGGCAGCCGCGCTGATGTCTAGGAGTTATTATTAGGAATACTGCAGTGCGGCCCTGAGCGAGGGACAGGGCAGCAAGGGGAGATGGGCCTGGAGGGAGGGCCCAGGGCAGAGGGCAGAGGGCAGGTGGGAAAAGATGGAAGGACGGGGAAGGAAGGATTGAATCCTGTCTACGGAACATGTTCTCTCAGGTTTTTATTTTCCTGCTGTCCTCTTTGCCACTTCTTAACCATCTTTCTTCTCCTGAAGTTTTTCTCCTGGTGCAGTTCCCCTCCTCTCTCAGACTGGGAGAAGCCTTTCCAGAATGTGACAAGAAGTGATAGGTTACATGAATGGGGTCTGAGAAGGTCTGCCATTCCAGGCAACCTTGTAGGGTCTTGAAATCCTAAGCAGTGGTATCGCCCCTCCACGCCGCCTTCCGCCTCTGTGGTGTGATGCAGTATGCACTGGCTGACCCTGGACTTCCCTGTATGAAAACCTAGCCCTGGGAAATAGACCTGCCTGTGGCCGAGAGCATCTTGTAGCCTACTTGTGCTCTTCGTCTCTGTGTTCTGCATCCAGGAGACGCCGCTTCTAGTTCTTTTCCACTGTATTAATGGGGCACTTTTTCGTGCTCCAATTTCCCTTTCTCTCTGGGTTTGGTGCTTAGTAGTCCTGGCTCCCGCTTTCTACTGCTTTAGTGCCTTGGGGCCAGCCGTGTGCCCTCTCAACAACTTACTTAGAGGGGGCTCTGGGTGGGCAGTTTCTGGAGCTTGTTGGGGATGGACTTTGAGCGTCTCCTACCAGGCTCTTGACCAACTCTGTTGATGCGGTGTGTGTCCTGCAGCTGCTTTTACAGGGTTAAATGGTACCACAAGAGGCAGGGCAGCGGGCTAGAGGAGCTCTGTTCTGGTGCAGGCAGGAGGCGGGAGACCGGATCTGTGCGACTGAAGGTGGGAGACTGGGCCGGGTGGGCCTGGTGGTCTGGTGTGGGCAGGAGGTGGGGGTGAGGCCAGCCAGACAGCTGGTTGGGCCAGGGCCTGAGCGGGTCGGGCACAGCGAAGGACCAGAGCCAGCAGCAGTTGCTCTTAAAAGTAGTTCCTGGTAGGTGGCCCGGAGGTTCCAGGCGGGCAGCTGCTGAGCTCAGCACTTGCCAGGCAGCGTGGAGCCACCCGACAGCTGCAGCTGGCCACCGCTGGCCGGCCAATGTTCCTGCCCACAGCTCCTCCCCAGCTAGGGAACCAGACCCAAGGGCTGAGGCCTGAGCCAGGTGGGGAACAGGGTGCTGTGGGGCCAGGGAAGGACTCTGCACCTACGTTCCTTCCCTTCTTCCCGTGTCTGCAGGTGGGAAGAAGAGTACACCGTGCGGATACAGTTGCAGGAGCGAGTGAACGAGCTCCAAGAGGTGAGGCGCCCGCCGCCTGTGCTTCCCTCGGACCCCACCCGGCCTTCAGCCTGGGGCCGGCTCCTGGCCCCTCCGTGTCTTTACCGTCTTCCTACATTGGCAGTGTGCTCATGGCAGCGTTCTCTCCCTGGCTGTAGGAAGCCCAAGAGGCTGATGCCTGCCAAGAGGAGCTGGCGATGAAGGTGGAGCAACTGAAAGCTGAGCTGGTGGTCTTCAAGGGGCTCATGAGCAACGTGAGCACAGTGCACGGCTTGCAGTCCTCCTTGTGGGGCGGGGCTCCTCTGTGCCAGTCTTAGGCTGTCTCAAAGCAGGCAGAGTGGCCCCTCTGGTTTTGGTCGCTTCAGTTCCTGCCCACTGCCCCTCCCCCAACTTTGCTCTGCTCCTGTTTCTTTCCCTGCCACCTCCCAGTTCAAGAGCAAAAGAAGGAACAAAAGTCCCGTGTTGTGTCTGAGAGGCAGTGAAGCCTCCATCATTACTAGAAGGTGTTAAGCAGTTAGTGAAGAACACGCAGATCCGGCTCTGCAACTTGCTAGCAGTGTGGCCTTGGGCGAATTCCTTCACTGCTCTGCTTCTCTGTCCCCATCTGTGGATGGGATGACAAGGGCATGCGCTCTGCAGGGGGATTATGGAGACATGGTGTCCCTAGGGCAGTGCTAGCACATGCGCAGTGCTAGATACGTCTTAGCTGTTGTTCTTGTTGTTACAGTGCTTTCTCCACTCTCATCTCTCCCAGTGGTCTCTCTTTTTCTCTGGGAGCATAAGTTCCAGGAGGGAGCCCCTGCGTGTCCCAGCACAGGGCCACACCCCCGAGGAGCTCCATCTGGCCAGGGAGCCAGTGGCATGGATAGCCCAATGTATGAGCAGATGTGGGGAGGGAAGAGTGATGCATTCTGCTTGGAAGAGTCAGAGATGTCTTCCTGGAGGAGGTGACAGTGATGTGTGACCGGAATGATGAGGAGGACCTTGCCAGGGCCTTATTGGTGTGTCTGGAGGGCTGGGTGCCTCCTGACTGCTCCCTGTGTCCCCCGGACAGAACCTGTCAGAGCTGGACACAAAGATCCAGGAGAAGGCCATGAAAGTCGATATGGATATCTGCCGCCGCATCGACATCACCGCCAAGCTGTGTGACGTGGCGCAGCAGCGCAACTGCGAGGACATGATCAAGATGTTCCAGGTGAGGGGTTGTGCTGCCCTCGGCCCGGGAAGGGGGCAGGCTTTGGCCCCGGGCTCCCTAGCCCCACCTCCCCAGGGCCTGAGCTCCTCAGGGGAGGGCTGGGGCAGGGGAAGAACCGCCCGTCACTGCTGGCCTGGAGCCAGGCCCTGCCCTCTTTCTTGGGGTCCTTACCTTGGCAACGGGGGCCTCAGTGGGATGAGGCTGGGGGGCAAGGAACGGCCTCTGAAGAGAGGTTTTGGAAGCTGTCTCTAATGCCATCTCTCCCCTCCTTCTCTCTCTCCTCTGTCTCTTCCTCTCCTCTCTCTTCCTCTCATCTTCTTGGCTTTCTCCACAGAAGAAGCTGGTTAGTTTGGCTCTCATGCAAGCTTTGTAATGTCCTAGTCCTAGTTTCTAAACCACCCAGGCCTTTGGCCGTCAGTCCTGACCCGCTGGGCTGTTCAGCACAGATTTCTTCTCCCCTTTCTATTTTCCTTGCTCTTTCTCCCTTTTTCGATCTCTTTTTCTCTTTGCTTCCTCTCTTTAGCCCTTCTCCCTCTGGCTTTCCAATCTGGATGTGTGATTCAGGTTTTCCTTTGTAAACACTGTGTCCTCCTCCTTCTTGCAGCCTAAGACTTTCTTTTTAGTTCAGTCATTTCATTAGAAAGAATTTTTTTTAGAAAAAGAAATCCTCTTTAGCCATTATGCCCATCTTAATGTGGTCCCAACAAGCCGTTTCTCCCCGTATCTTACTGCTCTATTTTCTGTTCTCCTTTTTCTTCCTTCTCAGTCTGCAGCTCTGTCCCCATCTGTGTCTGTCTGCCTGTGTTGGTGACTCTGGTGTTTCTGTTCCTGTCATTGTAACTGTGTCTCCTCTCTCTGTCTGCCCACCCTCCCGCTGGTTCATGCCTCTCCCCTCCCCCCTGCCCTGCCGGCACCCACCCGCCCTTTCTCCTCATGCACCCGGCCTCGTCTCTGTAGTCTCTGCACTTGTCTCCCATTAAGGTCCCATCCATGGGGGGGCGGAAGCGGGAGCGCAAGGCTGCCATCGAGGAGGACACCTCCCTGTCGGAGAGTGACGGGCCCCGCCAGCCCGATGGGGATGAGGAGGAGAGCACAGCCCTCAGCATCAACGAGGAGATGCAGCGCATGCTCAACCAGCTGTGAGTCCCTTAGGCCCATCCTCAGCAGCCCCCCAAGAGGCCAGAGCTCCCCCGCCTGCCAGCCCCCTCTGCCAGGAGGAAGGCCCCAACCCTCCTTGACACAGGGGTTCCCTGTCTCTAGGAGGGAGTATGATTTTGAGGACGACTGTGACAGCCTGACTTGGGAGGAGACTGAGGAGACCCTGCTGCTGTGGGAGGATTTCTCAGGCTATGCCATGGCAGCTGCAGAGGCCCAGGGAGAGGTAACCCCCGCTCCCGGCCTCGGGGCCCCTCCAGGGCTGCCTCTCCAGCCTGATGGCCTGTCCTTGCCTGCCGCCTCCACTCCTCACTGTTTTCCCTCTGTAGCCATCATCCTTTACCTGCTTCTCCCTCTTCCTTTGTCCTTTTCTTTTCTGTCTCTAGTTTCCTTTAACCTGACTTTCTCTCTCTCCCCTACCTTGGCCCTGCGGAATGCCCCCATCCGGTCCCTGCCCATTGGCCTCCCGCTGCTTCCTTTTCTACTCCAGCAGCAGGAAGACAGTTTGGAGAAGGTGATTAAAGATACCGAGTCCCTCTTCAAAACCCGGGAGAAAGAGTATCAGGAAACCATTGACCAGATAGAGGTAAGGACACGAGTCGAAGCTGAGGGACACGGGTTCCCAGTGGGCCATGACTAGGCTGCAGGTGCCGTGGCCTCTCGAGTCCTGCGGGACCCCAGGCCCCAGGGCCTCCCCTTTTCTTTCATGAGGAGGAGTGATCTCCCAGCTCTGGTGCCTTTAGACCTCAGGCCCTGGAGGGAGGCAGACAGATGTAGCTTCGAATCTCAGCTCTGGCGCTTACTCACTACCGCTAGAACTTTTTACAAGCCACTGCCTCTCTCGGCGCGTGTTCCTTTATTTGTAAAATGGGGAGCTGAGTAATGCCTCCCTCACAGGGCTGTTTGGAGATCATGCACTTGTCGAGCTGCAGGCCGTGTGTGTCTCACAGGAAGCGTGCCATCCTGTAGCTTGTTGTTTTCATTGCCTGCACTGTCAGGGCTGCAGCAGAGGCCACTGAGAGGGGTCTTGAACTTCGCTGCTTCTTCAGCTCAGCCTTTGAGCTAATGGGGGAATCTCCATTCTTATTCCCTAGCCCCGAGGAACCTTCTAGAGATGGCGAGTGGAGCTGGTGCTTAAACCGGGAAGGATGTGTGGTGCCCTGGATGAAGGGGGCTGTGGGGAGGGTCGGAGGGGATTCGTGAGCCCTCCTGCCTGTGCGGGAGAGGGCCCCTGCCTGAGCACTCTGACCCGGGGGCATGACTGGCGGCTGCTCTAACCCTCAGCCTCCCTTCAAGCCCACGTGGCAGATTTCCACTCTTCCTGAGCTCACACAGCCTGCGTTTTGAGAAGGAAGTTGAGAAATTATTTCCTACATGCTCATTCTCCCAACACACAACAAATAGTCCTGTTCCTTTAAGCAAAACCTTCTTTTGTTTCTGCCCAGGGAGACAGATGCTCAGTTTTAAGGCACAGCCAGATTGACGCTACGAGCCGAGGAGATGGGAAGGGAGAACTGGTCTCCACTCACTCATTTGCGCCCATCTCGCTGTCTTCCTCTTCTCTCCCAGGAGAGTGACCTTAGGAGAGATGTTAGCAGAGCTGACATGGTGGCTTAGGTGGCAGTGTTGCTCCTGGCGATCCATCTGGGACACCTGAGGTCCCTTTATCTCAGTGACCTGTGATCTCTCAGAGTCACCAAGATGGTGGCAAAGACCGTTTCCCATTGTTGGATGGGAAAGCCAAGGCCCAGGGTGGAGGGTGGGAGGGAGTTCTTTCTCCCCTATGTGCTGTCCTCTCTCCATCCGGTCCCAGCCCTCCCTTCCCCTCTGGTCACACAGTGGGTCTGGAGTTTCTGGTGTGGGGTGTTGCAGACACCTCCTAATGGGTGTGGTCATGTCCTGACCCCTCCCTGCTATAACTGTGTGAATCAAGGGGAGACATACCACTACGTGGAGACAGCTGGTGGCACTCCTAGCCTTGTCTTTTCATAGGATAGATCTGGTTCATTTCCTTCTTGCCCGTCCCATGGAGGGATGGGCTCCAGAGACAGCCCCTTCCACTCCGGCTCTCTGAGGTGGAGAAAATGGAGTGCAGGCAGTAGCTGATCTGAATAAGAGCTGGTGGCCTTGTATTTTCTTCCGAGATCGAACAGTCAGCTCGTCCCGCTCCTCTGGCTGGCTGCCGTGGGACCCCCACTGGAATCCCAGCTCTGGTACCAAGGCTGCCGCTCAGGCCATTCTCACTAGGGCTTCTGACCCCCGGCCACCGTCTCATCCCAAACGTTGCCGTCCTGACCTCTCTTGTATGCCCTCTGACCCATTTGTTTCCTTCTCCATGTTCCGTCCTGTCTGTCCCCTTCAGATGTGTTATGGGGTGTTGCCGTCCGATTCACAGGCTTCACGGCTCCTTCCCTACCCTTGCTCTTTGCTCCCAGGCAGCCAAGCAGTTTTATTCGGCCTCCCCTCTGTCCTTTGTACCCCAAACAAAGAGAGGCAGCAGACTGTCCCTGGCCCGGGCCTCTTATGGCCTTTGTGCCACCTCTCCGCTCTGCCTCAAAGCCTGCGGTGCAGGGTCGGGCTCTGGGAGGGAGGCCCTCATTTTTCACATATAACATTTCTCAAATCAAGATACATCTTAGAACCGGTAGGACATTCAGTGGGCAGGGAGTCTCTGTTAGTCTCTGAAAATGGCTTACAAGTGAGAAAATAAAGTAAAACGCAGAAATGGATGCTAAGAGAATTGAGCCCCTTTCAACACTGCAGACAGGTGTTCTTTGTGCCATGAGTCTTGTAGATGCTTCCCTAAGTTAATTAATTTCCCACGGAGGTGCTGGGTATGCACAGGCAGAGATGAACAACACCCATGGCCAGCCCTTCCAGGAGCTCCCATTTGAGTGAGGGATACAGGCTGGGTACGGCATTGTACAAGGAATGAGGGATGAGCCAATCCATGTAGGAACCCCAGGGAGGGAGCAAGGCTGTCCACAGATAGCCACCCAGGGCTCTCAAGAATGTCCCTCCTCTCCATCCTGCCCTTTTACATTCCTTTCCTCATTGCTCTCATCAGTGAGTCCTTTAAAGGGGTGCAGGACTGTAGCAGATCCCTTTGCATTCCTCTGTAAGCAAAGTCTTTTCCCCTGGAAAACTAGAAGGAATGATAGTGTATTGGGTGCCTTCGGCCTTGATCTGATTTATTTTTAAATGTGAGCCCTCTTGCACGGCTGCCTGGGACTCCTGCCAGGTGGTGCTCTGGGGGGGGTGTCAGTCTCCTCGGGGTAGGGGGCAGGGGCCCTGCTGACACCCTGGCCCTGCCCTGCCCCTGCCACAGCTGGAGCTGGCCACGGCCAAGAATGACATGAACCGGCACCTGCACGAGTACATGGAGATGTGCAGCATGAAGCGAGGCCTGGACGTGCAGATGGAGACCTGCCGCCGGCTCATCACCCAGTCTGGAGACCGGTGAGGGCCTTCCTGGAGTCTGGGCCCTGCCCCGCTTCCTCCGGGCCTCCCTCCCAGGGTGCATGCAGGGAGGGAGCGGTGGGCCAGAGCCCCTTGGAGGGCAGGCCCTGAACCCCCTTCGGCAGTGACCCAGTCACGTCTTGATGCGGGGCTCTTGTTGGAGGTCACTTGTATGTCTGGCCCAGCCTGACAGCTTTCTTTCCCTTGGAAGTGGATGATACGTATGTCCATTCTGGCGGATAGCTGAAACCTCCCAATGCCACCAACTCTGATGGTTCCACTGGTTAGAGGCAGCTAAAAACGCACGGAAGAGAAGGGGCGTGGGGCAAGTTTTTATCTAAAGTCAGGGCCATGATTCATGCATTTGACCCTGTGTAAGTTATACCTCCACAAAAAAGTCGATTAAAAAGTCACAAATACTTCAGATAGACATAAAGTTGGGGCCATCAAGTCAGTGCACTCAGCTCAGGTGACATCTCTCATACTGTGACTTTATTTATTTATTAAAAATTTTTTTTTTTGAAGATTAGCCCTGAGCTAACTGCTACCAATCCTCCTCCTTTTGCTGAGGAAGATTGGCCCTGAGCTAACATCTGTGCCCATCTTCCTCTACTTTATATGTGGGACACCTACCATAGCATGGTTTGCCAAGCAGTGCCATGTCCACACCCGGGTCCGAACCGGCGAACCCTGGGCTGCCGAAGCAGAACGTGCGCACTTAACTGCTGCGCCACTGGGCCGGCCCCTAAATTATTTTTAGGATTAGCACCTGAGCTAGCAACTGTTGCCAGTCTTCTTTTTTTTTTTTTTATTCTTCTCCCAAAAGCCTCCCAGTACATAGTTGTATATATTTTTTAGTTGTGGGTCCTTCTGGTTGTGGCATGTGGGCTGCCGCCTCAGCATGGCCGGTGCCATGTCCGTGCCCAGCATCCAAACTAGTGAAACCCTGGGCCTCCGAAGCAGAGCTTGCAAACTTAACCACTCGGCCACGGGGCTGGCACCCATACTGTGACTATAGATATTTCTGAACTCTGAGCCTCCCAGAGTCCCCAAGATAAAAACAGGGACCGGTTCCCCCATTGGGCGGGGGAGGGGAGAGGTTTCTTCCTCCCCTCCCCACTCCCTCGCCCTGCATCTGCCCTCACCCTTGTGGTCCTCCTGCCCTTGCTGAAGATGTTACTCACCTGCCTGCCAGAGAACAAGGCCCGGGGAGAGACATGCCAGCCTCCTCAGGATCCCTGCCTTCCCCAAGGTGACAACTGGTGTTTTTTTCTAGAAAGTCTCCTGCTTTCACTGCGGTCCCGCTTAGCGACCCGCCGCCGCCACCGCCAAGCGAGACTGATGACTCCGATCGCGATGTCTCATCTGATAGCTCCATGAGATAGGGGCCTGCCTCCGGCTTGGCTCCCCTGGGGCCCCACCCTGCTGGGAACTCACCGAAGCAGAGGGTTCGGAGGTTCACAGAAGGGGAGCTGCATTTGTTTCGCTGCACCAAGCCTGGCCCTGGGGACTGGGGCGCTCTTCCCTCGGGCTTCCTCCCTTGGTCCTTGGCCTCTCCAGGGTTCTAGGGTGTCTGGAGCAAGGCTTGGCCTGCCCTTCCCGGGCAACTCCTGCCACAGCCGGGGCTCTGCTGCCTTCATGTGTGGGCCTCTGCTACCTTCCCATCTTTAAAATGCTGCCAGAGCGATTGTGGCCCCTTACCTTCTCCATCGAGTAAGGAATGTGATTGTCAGATATTCCTTCCATCCCTGTGGCCTAGAGCCAGCTCACTGTCTGATTCTGTACTGGTGCTAACTGGCCAGGCACTGGTATGAAGTGGATTAGGCTGGATGTTTTGTGGCTTGTGCAACACACGCAGTGGGAGAGGACTTCCCTCTGTGTCCTAAGTGGGGCTGGGCAGGGTGCTCTGTCCTCCCTCTGTCGTCCAAATGCTCCCGGTGCCTGCCTGTGGACGGCAGAGTAACATGGTACCACCCTTCCCTGTTGGAAGTGCCATGCATTAAAGGGGCCCTCGTGCCCTGTCTCGGCGGCTCCTCGGTCTGACTGGGTGCAGGACGGTGTAGGGCAATGGGCGCTCTTGCTTGTCTCCCGTCACTGCTGAGTGCGAGAAAGGCAAAGCTGCTTGTGCGTGCACATGGGTGAGTGCATGCACGTGTGCTCAGGGTCTCAGTATCTTGTTATCAGCCGACGCTGTGCCTCCTCCATGTTAGTCACACCCTGAGACCACCAGGCTGAGAAAGATGTCCCGGACTTGGAAAAGCTTGGAGAAACTGGAGACGTGACTGAGGCTACCTCAGCATAACTGCCGAGGAGGCTATGCTGAGCTGATGTTCGACTGCAATCGTTAATAATAATGACATTGCGAGTATTTATTGAACCCTCGTGTCACTGTTTCAAGCACTTTCTGGAGGTGGCTACGCAATCCCGTGAAGTCTGCACTGTTCCCACCGTTTTACAAACATGCAGGCGCAGACTGAGGGGGGAGCTCTAAAGTACCTGCCCAGAGTCACAGAGCCTCAAGTGGCAGCAGCAGGCTCTCAACCCGGGTCACTGGCGCCAAGCCTGTGCCTCACCCATGGTGATGATGGGAGTGTTAGTCATCCTGCCACTCCCCTGGGACTACAGGAGGCGCACATTACTCTTTTTCCCGGTTTATTTACTCTGTGGTACTTCCTGTGTATCAGGCGTGGTTCTAGCCCAATACATAATCAACCTAATATAATCCTTCCGAAGAACTTAAGAGCTGGGAACTAGCAGATACTGTTTGCAGAGAGTGACTAGGGCACAGAAAGGGAAGTAACACACACGAGCCCTCATAGCTGAGGCAGGGCTGGCATCTACACCCAGTGGTTGGGCTGCATGCATGCTGCCCACTAGGGCCCTGCTGCAGAGAAGTTGGGTAACCAGTGGAAGCCATATGGACTTGGGAGCCCAGCTCCAAAGCCCTGACTTCCTGTGCCGACGTCACCCTCCCAGGGCAGCAGCCAGGCGGTTCCTGTGTTCAGCCTGCAGCAAGTAGCAGGCTGGAGCCTGGTGAGAAAATGGTCTGGCCTTCTGAGGGGCTCGGCTGGCTCCCTGTAGCACCCAGAGGACAGATGGTTCCTCAGAGGAGCGGGGCCTGGGCACACCCCTCTGCAAGGGATGTTCAGTCCCCCAGCTCTAAACCTCCGGTTGTGTTACGCCTGGTCAGGGCACACCAGGCCCTTCCTGGGTACTCAGCAAGATTGGCGTCACCTTGGCACTAGCCCAGCTTCCCTCCCCTCTATCCCAGACCCCAGAATAAGACACAACAAGGAGCTGGCTGGGTACAGTGTACTTTATTGATGGTACATGACAAGGTAGGGCTCCCCAAGCCCCTCCCCTTCTTCAGGGGGGTCTGAGATGGAAACTGTGGAGGTCAGGAGACTCTCAATATGTTAGGGGGTCAAGTTGGGACAAGCATTCCCAGCAGCTGAGGGCCTTTCTCCTTCTCTTGCTGGGTGATTGGTGGTCCAGGGGGCTCTTACTCCTTGGAGGCCATGTGGGCCATAAGGTCCACCACCCTATTGCTGTAGCCAAATTCATTGTCATACCTGGAAGGAGATCAAGAGTTAAGGGTTATTTTCCTGAGCCAGCCATCAGAGGGCACCAGACTCTTAATCACTTCCTTAAGCACAGTCCTCCTCCCCAGCCACATACCAGGAAATGAGCTTGACAAAGTGGTCGTTGAGGGCAATGCCAGCCCCAGCATCGAAGGTGGAAGAGTGGGTGTCACTGTTAAAATCGCAGGAGACAACCTGGGGAAGAGAGGAAGGCCAAGTATGGGAACTCAGTCTTGCTCAGTAAGACCATGTGGACACCAAGTTCCCTGTCCTGTCAGTACCTGGTCCTCAGTGTAGCCCAGGATGCCCTTGAGGGGGCCCTCCGATGCCTGCTTCACCACCTTCTTGATCTCATCGTATTTGGCCTAATAGGGTAAAACAAGATGGTCACTCGAGTTCCAATCTTGCCCCTGTTCTACCAAAGACATAAAGTCCCAGCCCCCCGAAAGCTCTTCCAATCCATACATACAGCTTTCTCCAGGCGGCAGGTCAGATCCACGACTGACACGTTAGGGGTGGGGACACGGAAGGCCATGCCAGTGAGCTTCCTGTAGACACAGGGAAGCAGGATCAGCACCACTTCTCCTGGTTCCCCAGATCCCCAGGGCAGAAAGGCAGCAAAGAGCCTCACCCATTCAGCTCAGGGATGACCTTGCCCACAGCCTTGGCAGCACCAGTAGAAGCAGGGATGATGTTCTGGGCAGCCCCTCGGCCATCGCGCCACATCTTCCCAGAGGGGCCATCCACGGTCTTCTGGGTGGCAGTGATGGCATGCACTGTGGTCTGGAAACGTGGCGGGAGTGAAGGCCCTGCACCATGCTCAACACACTGCCCACCCTTCAATCTCCCTCCTCCTCCCCTTGGGAAGAATTAAGGGACAGAGTGACCTGAGCCAATCCCTCGGAACCCTCAATGTCCCACAGCCTCCATGGCCCCCAGAAACCAAGGCTATGTTCTAAGGAGAGAGCAGGATCCAGTCCTGGGTGAGAAATGAATGTGCTCTGGTCACCTCCTCCCCTCATACCATGAGTCCCTCCACGATGCCAAAGTGGTCATGGATGACCTTGGCCAGGGGGGCCAAGCAATTGGTGGTGCAGGAGGCATTGCTGAAAAGAGAGGCAACTCAGGGGCAAGCATTCCATCTTGTGACACATAGTACACTATTTGACCACTTCTCCATTCCCCTCTCAGCTCCCCGCTGCCATGCTTACCTGACAATCTTCAGGGAATTGTCATATTTCTCGTGGTTCACGCCCATCACAAACATTGGGGCATCAGCAGAAGGAGCAGAGATGATGACCCTTTTGGCTCCACCCTTCAAGTGAGCCTGCAGTAGAGGAGGCGTTATAAACCCACGTTCCATCTTTCCCGGTCCAAGTCAGCTCCCCCTGGTCATCCCGCTACACCAAATCCCAGGGTCAACTCCCCTCATCTTTAGCCTCCCTGCCACTCACCCCAGCCTTCTCCAAGGTAGTGAAGACACCAGTGGACTCCACAACATATTCAGCACCAGCATCGCCCCATTTGATGTTGGCGGGATCTCGCCTACAAGGGATGACAAGACACAGTTCAGGGATGTCGGGTACTATGTACCCAAGGTGGTCACCCCATTCTAGTGCCCCCACCGAGGCAAAACTTCTTCCTGTTTCGTCTTCCACACTTACTCCTGGAAGATGGTGATGGCCTTTCCGTTGATGACAAGCTTCCCGTGCTCGGCCTTGACTGTGCCATGGAACTTGCCATGGGTGGAATCATACTGAAACATGTAGACCTGGAGGGACAAGCGAGGGCATCAAGGGGCTGCGCTTCAGCCGGGCCCTGCTCCCCACACCCTCTGCATGGGCGGCACTTACCATGTAGTTGAGGTCAATGAAGGGGTCATTGATGGCGACAATATCCACTTTGCCAGAGTTAAAAGCAGCCCTGGTGACCAGGCGCCCAATACGGCCAAATCTGAGGGAGACAAGAGGTGAGAAGGCATGAAAAAGGAGGAGAGACTTCTAGCCTGCTATGTGTGTCAGCAGCCCTAGGCCAACTCATCCTCTTCCAGAGGGAAGGGGACGGCACATCCTCCCAGAGCCACAAGGTCTGATTTTATCTTCCTTGAGCAACCCTGCCAGGCAGGCTGGCCTCACAGCATGGTCATACAGTGACAGCTCCCCTCCTGCCCAAGAGGTGATTAGGCACAGACTTGCCCAACCCCCTAGCCACCTGGTCCTTCAAGGAGAAAGGGCAGTGCGGGCTGAACTGCTGCTGCCACCCACAAGTCTGTGCACATGCCTGGCACATGGCATTCATCACCCCCACTATCTGCCCTGGGAATGCTTGCTCCCGTCTGGCCCAACTTCAGGTTACACCCTCTCCGGAGCAAGACCTGTGCACTCAGCATCACCAAGCTCAAAGGGCAAGAGTAAAGGTCAGAAGTTAACCGGATGGGGAAAGCCCACCCCTCCTTGAAGGCCCTCCCACAAAAGGGAAGGACCCAGGGAACACGTGGCCTTTCAATGCCCTAAGCCAGGGGCTCTAGTTTGCTAAACGTCACCATCCTTCCTAGCTCTTTTCCAAAAATCAGGAGTGGTAGCAACAGATGTGTGTGAGAGGGAAGGAGATGAAGAGCGCAGACGCCCAGGCCCCCAGCTGCAAAAAGGTCAGGCAGCTATATTTAACCCCAGATTAGAGTGGAGTGGAGGATCTGATTTCTGGAAGATGGAACAGGGAGAGGGGCAAGATACCCAAGGCTCAGGGACACCCAATCCTCCCAGTGACCTTTACAGCCTGGCATTTAGGGTTGGGTCAGCTCTAGGCATGGACGGAAGAGCCCAGCTTTGGGGGGAGCCCCTGTGAAGAAAGGGGCTGCGCTGCAGGAGCCATTTTGTGGTGGAAAATTTCTAACTACTCATGACTCAGCTCCCCCAGCATGGCACTGAGCCACAGCTACCCCACGTCTCCGCGAGGAGAAAAGGACGCAAGAGGACCCCCATGCACCCGCGTTTTCGATTCATCAGAGAACCATCCAGGAAAAGTATCATCCCTGACAGGAAATTTAGTTAGTCGTTTAAGGGATGGTCCCAGGTTACTGTGCTCAGAGATCTGAGGTCCAGCTCTTTTGAAAGCAAGATCGGGGAAAACCTTGCTTCATCAGGTTTACCGGATAAAGGCGACTCCACCCCAAAGAGGCAGGAGTCGGAGGGTTAACCACAGGCAAGGGAGGAGGAGGAAGACTGAAGAGCTAAGGAAGGTTTCCTAACGGCGGTTCATTCATTTCCTTCCCAATTACAACATGGCGGCTGGGTTACCGCAAATGAGCCCTCCCAGCTGGTTATGCACTAAGCTATGCCTCCTGCATCCCCGCGCCGTGCCTGGGCCTGGCTAGGTGGGGGCGAAGGAAAAAAAGAAGCCCCTGCTAGGAGATTAAAGGGATGGGTCCAGAGCAAGAATTGGGGGTTCTCCCGTTCATCTGCGGCCGGTGGAGTGGAAGACTCCGGATAACTTGTCCCTGCAGGGGCGGAGTTAGAGCAGGCGCGACAGCTGGGGGTGGGGGACACGAGGCCCTTTGAAGCAGGAGCCTCTGCCAGGTCTGAGCGCTGACCTTGAGTTCTCCTTGGTGGTGGGGGGGGGGGGGGGCGACCATCCCATCCACCTCCCCTGGAGCTTGCAGACCCGCGTCGGGCAAGCTGGTGGGGGCCGCAGGGCTCAATGCCCCGCATCCTACCCTATCCTCGAACTCACCCGTTTACTCCGACCTTCACCATCGCGTCGCGGGCAGGCGGCTGCGGGGACAGGAAAGGGAGCATTAGCGCCCGGGGGCGGGAAGCGCTGGGATCTGGCCATCACCCTCCCCGCCGCTCCCCTCCTCCCCCTCCCCCAGGCCTCCATTCCCCTCCAGCGCTTCGGCACGTCGCGCCCCTGCAATGCGGAGGCCCGGCCCGGCGCCCCCGCCCCTGCCCCCGCCCCGTGCAGGCTGCTCCCGGCCTGCGCAGCCCTGTGCGCTTCTCGGAACGCGGCCGAGCCTTCGGCGGCCCCGCTTTGCCTGTTTTTACCTAGCAGTGCGGAAGGGAAGCGGCTGTCTGTCGAACGAGGAGGAGCAGAGAGCACAGGCGCAGGCTGCGGTCCCTATTTATAGAGGCGGGGCGGGGCCGGAGCGTGGGGAAGAGGCCCGCCCCCCCACCGGCCCTGCCCGAGGGCGCCCGGGCCTGAGCTACGTGCGCCCGTAAAACCGCGAGTAGCCGGGCCCGCGTGTTTTTTTCAAACTCGCCTCGCTCTTCCAATGTGCACGCACCACGCGTGTGGGCTGGGGACGGATGGGGGAGGGGACTGAGACTAGCTCATTGGAGGAGGTGATCGGTGATGGTGTCTAGGACGGGACTGTGGCCTGCAGGAGACTGTGGGCTCGAGGACAGGGGTCCTGGTGAGAACTGAGAACATCGAGGAGGCCAGGGACGTTCAAGTTGCTGCACGGAGGAAACGGGAGGACTTTAGGAGCTGGTGGGAGGGGGAATTGGAGCCGGAGCCTGGGGCGGTTCGCTACTGCACCCTGCCACGCCCTCCCCTTTCTTGCCAAGGCTGAGAAACGGGACGGCTGAGGCACTTCTCCTCGAGGGTCTTCGGTAGTGAAACAGGAACTGCCAAGTGGAAGGCTCAGGAGGGGCCAATCCGCCTCCCGCGGGGCCCTTCCCGGCCCCCGCTTCCTTCTCCCCATCCCCTGGTTCCCGCCTTCTCTGGGCTGGGGGCCAGGGCTGGGCGCTGGGCAGTGGGGCCTGGAGAGGAAGGAGCCTCAGGAGGAGGCGTGGGGTGGGTGGGTGGCGGGGGAGAGGTTCTGCACTGAAGGTCTCTCTGTCCTGCAGCTCGGGCAGCCTGGAGACCTGATAATTGGGGCAGACAAACCAGGCCCCGTGTGCACCAGATGCTCTCCCCCAGGCCGGGGCCCCAGGGGAGAACGAGATCACTGTGGAGGGCTGGGCGGCGCCTCCCACAAAGTGTCTCCTGGGAACTCCGCGTGCCGTGCCGCCCAGGCTGGGAGACAATGCCCCTTTCACCCCCTCCAGCCCAAGGCAGAGAGCGGGACGTGAGGGCGGAAGTCCCTCCCCATTCTGGGACGTGCAGCCCAGCCCTGGAGCCAGGGCCTCCCCTTCTCTGGCTGCGCCCAGGCGATGTTGGGGGTAGGGTGAGGAGTCCAGAAGAGGAAGTAATTGGGAGTCTTGGGTACATGGTGGGAACAGGCCCCTAGCCCCTTCCCACATGTGAGGGAGAGGAAGGTATCCAAGTGAGGTCAGGGAGCCGAGCTGTGCCGATTTGTGAGCTGAGGATGGAGGAAAGGCTGCTTCTGAGCACTTGAAAAGAGTGAAGGTTTCCAAGGGGGTGGGGTGGAATGGACCGTGCCCATCAGCAGGTGCTGGGGGACAGGGATCCTGGGCCCTCTTTGCTGGCCCAGCGTAACCTGAGACCGGCCCCCTTTTCTAGCTGAAAAGCCTGTGGCTAAGTTTAGCCGGCCTGGTGATAACCTTTGCTTAAAAGGCAGAGAGCACACTGTCGCGCACCCCGACTCCAGCCCCAGTCCCTTCCCTTTCTGGGATTGCCACCGCTGTGCCTGTGTCTGGCAGCCATCCGCATGGTTGGTGCCCAGGCTTTTCACGACCAGCAAGAGCAGGGCCATAGGGCACCTACTGGTGAGGAGATGGGAAGGCTGCACTGCAGAGTCTGCTGGAAGTGGAGGGCTCAGCTGCTACTGTGCCATTCCCGCTTAGGCTCCACCAGGACCCTTCACCCTTTCCTGAGAAGGGCCTTAGGAGCCCCTCCACGCTCCTGTGCCCCTCAAAGCAAGTGTCTGAGGTACCATCTTCCCCTTTGCCTCATGCTTGTCATTTTTCATTATTGTTCTCTGCCAAAAAAAGAGGGAGCTCCGTGCCCAGAGAGCATTACTGACGCAGTCTGCTGTTGTCATGACAGCAAAGACACCCGTGTTGTCATGACAGCAGGCTCACTGCCTCCTGTTCCAGGTGACTCAGCAGAGACGACTTAGGGAGTTGGAGGGGGTGTACAGCTCCAGGTGGCAGCACACGAGCAGTGCCTGCACCTGGGGGCTGGACTTCCTGCAGACCCTGGAACACAGTGAGGAGTCCCTGGGAGACACACACTGTCTAGAGCTGGTGGGGATCGTGCCCTGACCTCCCATTGGCCTGGCCAGGTCAGTCACCCATCTTTAGAGGTGGGATTAGGGAGCACAAGTGGGAGCGGTGGACGACACCAGCCCCTGGTCGAGAGCAGGGTTTCTCAACCTCAGCACTACTGAAGGACATTTTGGGCTGAATAATTGTTGTTGTGGGGTCTGTCCTATCCATTGCAGGATATCTAGCAACATCCCTTGCTTCTACCCACTAGATGCTGGTGGTACCCCTCCCTCCTAGCTTGGGACAACAAAAAAAGTCTAGACGTTGCCAGATGTCCTCTGGAAGGCAAAATCACCCCCGCTGATCTGGAGTCTCGACACTGCATAAATTCTGCATGCTGGAGCAATCCTGTCACTTGTGCAGGGTGGCGAGGTCGAGAAGGGAAAGATGAGGCACTCTGGGGCCCCAGGAGTCCTGGGCTCTTCTCTTTCTGGATTGATAACCCTCTATGTGCTGCCTGCGTCTGGGCTAATGTGAAAGATGAAAAACAAAAGCTTACGGAAAATGTCTAAAAGTATATAAAAACATTTATTCATTAGAAAACAAGGAGACTGGTGAACATACATTGCCAGGAAAGCAGCTGAACTCGGTTCAGTTAGGGAAGTGTAAGAGAAAGGCCTCACGTCATACAGACCACTTATGCAGTAAAAAACAAGGAGACAGGCAAACCAGTATTTTACAAGGGGAATGGAATGCCAGGTCACCCACACGATTCCCTGCACAGCAGGGATGGGACAGGCTAGCCGACCCCTAGGACCTGTGCCTGCGAGCTGATGCTCGGCGGATCGGGGTTGTTTTCTTGGGTGTCTCATCTTCTGTCATCTCTGCTGAAAGCTCTGTTCAAAGAATTGGAGGAATAAGAAAAAGCTGAGTCACAAAGATGGTGAAAACAGACCTCAGAGAACAAATGGGACAGCCCCAGGCCACACTGCAGAAATAAAATGCTCTCGAGGGAGCAGGTGGAGACTACACAGCAGCCCCCTCCAAACCAGCCCCCACAAGCTCTGTCCCTCCCGGGCCGGGCTGGAGGGAGTGCCCCACCTTCCTCGCTGGACTCATCGCTTGAGAAGACAATTCTGGGTTTCCTTTTGGAAGCTCGCTGCTGGGTGTTTGGACGCCGACGGGCAGGGTGGCGGGGCTCAGGGGTCACAAAGTCATTGTCTGAGGCTGCGGGGGTCAGATGCTGGTGCCTGGAGACTAGAGAAGGCAGAGGCATGAGTCCAAAAAGAGAAGAACGAGGAGCCTCCATCTGAGGGGAGGGCCCGCTCTGGCCCCCGCGGGGCTGCCCCACACACCAGTGGATTGTTTCTTGGCTGATGGGGCTCTCTGGCTACCCCCTTGGCCGATCTCCAGTTCCTCCATTGCATCCAGCCCTCTGGTGTGACAGGCCCGAAGCCTCTGCTCAAATTCATCTATTATAGCCTGGAGGGAAAGCGAGATTAAGAGCAGGCCTGGAAATACAGTTATTTATAGGATTAAAAAGAAAACAAGGCCATGAAAAGACATGGAGGAACCTTAAATGCATATTGCTAGGTGAAAGAAGCCAATCCGAGAAGGGGACATGCAGTATGATTGCAACTCTATGATGTTCTAGAAAAGGCGAAGCTGTCCAAACATTGAAAAGATCAGTGGTTGCCAGGGCTTGGGAGGAGGGAGAAGTGAATAGGGGAGCACTGAGGATTTTTAGGGCAGTGAAGCTATTCTGTCTTGTACTATGTGGTGGACACAGGTCATCATAATTTTGTCTGAATCCACAGGACGTACACCCCCAGGAGAGAACTCCAGTGTGAACTCAGGACTCTGGGTGGTAATGACGTGTCAACACAACTTCATCGATTGTCAGAGACGTGCTGCTCTGGTGGGGGATGTTGATAATGGGGGAGGCTGTGCATGGCGAGGGGCAGGGGACATTTGGAGGAACTCTATACTTTCCACTGAATTTTGCATTGAACCTAAAACCGCTCTAAAAAATAGCCTATTGAAAAGAGAAATAAACACAGGCGCAGGAACTGGAGACAGAAAGAACGTCTCAGGGCACTATGGTTACTTGGTTGCAGTGCAGCTGGGAGGAGTGAGGCCACGCCCGGGTGGCCCCCAGAGCCTCGGAGCGCCAGCCCGGCTGCTCACCTTGCCCTCAGGCTTGGCCCCACGCCGCAGCTTGCTCACAACTGACAGGAAAGCACTGAAGATGGACTCATCTGACAGTTTATCTCCAAAGCAGTCAAAATTGTCCAGCATCTTTCGGAGGCCTCGCTCTGTGAGGGGCAGCTGTGACACGCAGTAGGCCAGGTCCCGGTACTGCCGCTCGGTTCTGCAAACAGGAAAGGCTTTGTAAGGAGCAGTGAGGCGCGGAAGTAAAGGCCCATCCTTCCTCATCGTCCGGCACAGCCCCAGTGATGCTCTTTTCCCTTGGGGCTCCGCTCAGCAAAGAGCCCTGCAGGCGGGTGGGCGGCATACCGGGCTGTGCGGAAGCGCTGACACAGCTTCTCCACCAGGGTCTCGGTCTGCTTGTCCTTGGTGATGTAGGAGAGGAGCTGCCTGCAGGGGGACAGGTGGATGTGCCGTCTCCCAGGGGCGGCTCCCTCCCCGTCACTAAGACGACCCGTGCCCTCGCCTGGAACCAGCATCTGTTGTCCTTCAGAGAAGAATCTCCTCTGCCATGGCCCACGCCTGCCTCACCGTCCCTCCCGCCTTCTCCATGGCCTCCTGAGGAATGTCCACGGTGAGTGGAAATCTATAGCAAACAGCTGCCATCTATGGATACTACTATGTGCCTACCACCACGTTAGAACTTCATCTTATCGAATCTTTTCAAGAATGAAGGGGCAAGTATTATTGGTCTCATTTTATACATGAGGAATAGGCACAGAGAAGTTAAGTTATTGCTGAAGGCAATACAGCTAAAAAACTGCAGAGCTAGAATTCAAATACAGGGTTGTCTGATTCCCGAGCCCGTGCTACATGAAAACGTGCCCCGAGGCCCAGGGAATTATACTTCATGATGGTGTGGAAAGGCTCTTCCTCCACCCCTCCCGCAGGGTCTGACAGGCGGCTGATGATATCTGGAAGGAGATTATAGATTGCGTTGCCCTGTAGGAGAGAGAGTCATGTCAGGGGGAGGTGACCCTCGTGTTCCCTCGGCAGCAAGGCCTCAGCTGCTCGCTGCCTCTCACCTTGTGGGAAAGCTCACTGAAGAAGTTCTTGGCCAGAGCAGCGATGTGAGGCGCGGGGTCGATGAGCAACACAGCCATCTCGCTCACCTGGCCCTTCACCTTCACCATGTCCTTCAGGATCAGGAGGGTCATCACCAGCCCTGCTGTTTTCCGCACCTGCTGAGCTGGGTCCCGGAGGCTAGGAATACAATCTCAAGTTACTGGGACCAAGACCGTGAGCTACACCCTGACGCTAGCCGGAAAAGCCCTCAGCAGGGATCTGTTCCCTTCTTCGTGTGCCTTTCTAGAAGCAGTTAGAGAGCTGTCTAGAGTTGCAAGCTGGGACTGGGGCAAGAGGCCAAGTTTGTAGCCAAGGCTTTAGACAGAGGCATCAGTCCCTTTGGGGCCATACTTAGCCAGGGCCTGTACAGGTCAAGTATCAAGTAGAGGTTCAAAGAATAGAGCCTAAGTGATTCTAATCCGGACTTAACTACAGCCTCCTAGGCAGGGCCTGCTAAGGCGTGGTGAGGGGTCTCTTACCGAGCATACAGATGAGGTGTCCAGGGGTCCACCAGGTTGGGGAAGCGGATGGCCAGATCCCCAGTAGCAACCATGAGGTTAGACCGGACAATGGGGAGTGAGGACTTTTCTAGCATGGTGAACAGAAGACGAAGCTGGGAGTCACAGAAAGTGGCACTAGGGGCAAGGAGAGGATCATCAGGGAAATCGTACCATCCCCATCCTCCTTGGGAGGCGGTATCACGCCCAGGGCCTACCTGATCATGCAGAACTTGCCCAGGGCAAGTGAAGCGGCTACAGAGAGCTCTGGGTTGCTGTAGAGGCCAGGGTTGTTGCAGACTTTAAGCACCAGTGGAACAAAGGCAGCCAGGATCTGTCTGCCTGTTGGAAGAACAACTCCAGGTTGGGATAGGTTATCTCAGTTGGGGAGAAGGGCACTCAGCAGTTCTTACCATCTAACAGCTCCATCTCACAGATGCTACGGATGAGTTCCGCCTCTGTGTCATCAGCAGTGGCCCCGACCAGCCCCATCTCCTCCTCCATGGTGGTCTCAGAGCCTGTGTTCTAACGGGAAAGAAGCCACAGATCATGGGTGATCAGAAACTTTTTTTAAAAAAATTAAAGTATAACTGACAGATAATATTATGTTAGTTTCAGGTGCAGAGATGACATTTTTGATTCCAGCTTAAACTTCATTTTGCCTGAAAGGATGTGAGGAAAGGCAATTCTACAAAACCACTCACAGAGTTGTCAGATATGTCTGTAAGAGGAAGGACTCCTGAACTAAACAAGAAAAGAATTACATCCCTATATTTGTTTTTAAGTTACCAAAGCATACTCCTACATTTTTTAAACTCATCCTTATAAAAGTATATAATTTCCTATATACAGTAAACAGAAGGATTATGCCAGACAATGGTTCAAGGTCACAGAGGTCAGACCTTATGCCACTGCTGCAAGGCTCTGTGCCTTATCTGTCAACAAGACACCACTGCCTCTAGTGGAGAGAACACAAGGTCCCCATCAGGTGGCAGGCCTGGGAACCAAGGCTGATGGGAATGGGGTGGATGCATGCCTGTTCTAACAAACGCTGCCTCGGGAGGAGCCTGTATTTTATGCTGAGGCCCTCACTTGACACTCTGTAATTACCTAACCCTCCCCCCCTTCCTTGGGTGGCCATGGGCAGATGGCGCCATCTTCGTCCTCACTAATCTTTCCCACAGAGGAGCAGCAATGAGGCAGTGCCCTCTTCATTTCATTTCATTGGAGAGATGCAGAGACTCCCAGAGGAAACGACAATGACCAGAGGTCATGGAACAAATCTGGGAAATGCGTGGGACACGAACCCAAACGCCCAGCTCCATTCACCTTCTCCTTTGGATTTTTAGTCTTATGCTCCTGTTCCTCCCGAAGGACTCGGCGCCGGCAGAGCTCTCCGCTCACAGCCTGTTCCAAATGTACCAGCTGCTGCAGGGCCACATCCCCGGCCAGGGAGAGCAGGTTCATCAACAGGAAAGCGGGGAGCGTGGGTGTGTCCTCTGGGGGAGCGGAGAGGGAAGCAAGGAGAAAAGATAGAAGCAAGTCTCCCAGGACCCTGCACCCCGTGTTTACTGATCTTCCTCTCGCTCCTGTGCTACAAAAACTAGTGAAGAAGAAGATGGGGGTGGGAGAATGGCGGTATGACTGTACCACAATGAGTGGGAAGTGCAGTGGCAGTGGCTTCTGGCCCGGTGGGGAAAGCAGCAGAAGCTGGCTGCTGCCCACTCGGCCCGTCGCCCCTCTTGCCCACTTACGCAGGTCCTCCTGGGTGGGGTTCTTCTCCTCCAGCTTCTCCTGGGCCTGCTTCGCACAGCCCTGCAATATCTGGGCACAGATCCCCTCAGGGCCCTCTGCCAGCTGGTAAATGAGCGTCACTGCCACCTCTTTGAATGGGACCCAGAGTGGGTCTGGGTGGACAAAGCCTGTATAGAAGAAGGGAGAAGTTGCCCACTGCAGTCAAAGGACCCAATTCTGCCCCAGGCCCTTTGTGAGAGCTCACCTTTTGTGACCATCTCCCGCAGTCGCTCAAACAACCTGTGTTCCTGAGGTAGCCGGAAGGGAGGGTAACGTTTGCCCAGAGAAGGCTGTGGGGAACCGCAAAGATGGAATGTGGGTGTGTGTTGAGGGTGGATAAGAGGACCCCCGCTCTCCTCAGTTTGGACATAGCCACCCCACATACCTTTCTCCTGTCAGAGATGTTGGCAATGGCATGGCATACCTGCTGGGCCAGCCTATAGTCCTGTGGAAACTTCTCCTCCAGCCCTATGCTCACCAGTGTGTCTAAGTTGCTTCCCACAATTTCTGGTTTTCCTCTGGGGGAAGGAAGCCAGAGAGTTACAGCTAGTCATGCACAGGCCCCTGGATGGAGGAGGTTCTGGCACCCAACAGCAGGCTGCAAGAACCCTGGAGCACTAGAGAGAGGCTACGACACCGGGCTGGCCCCTTGGATCTCTCCTGCTCTCTGAGTCCCACTATCCGTGATAGACAGGGGGTCTGCTACTGTCATTCTTTTATTTTCCACTTAGGTAGCCAAGTCACACGCAGAGCTCAGCTGGGCCTCACTGCCATTACTGAAGAAAAGGGCCCCCTCTCAGACCCTTGCTTCCCTCTCTCATCCTACCACCTGTCTGGACCTGAGCCTCACCGTGCCATCATCCCAAGAAGCATGACGGAGGAACAGCGCTCCAGGGGAGAGCAGGGGGCCTTCTCGGTTGCCCGCTCCCACAGTAGTTGGGTCACTGCTGGTCTCAATTCATCCTTCTGCACAAACTCACAGAGCTGAAGAGAAAAGAAAAAGGGCTCAGGGCAAACAGTAACAGTTGCCCCTTCCTGGGCCCACTTCTCTGAAGAGAATATTGAGAACCTGAAGCAGGTGTGAGCAAATTTAGGACTAAGAAAGGGTGGAGGTGGCGCCAACAGCAGGGGCTCGGGCAGGTCCTCCTGTGCCTGCCTTCCAACTGTGGTCACTGAGATGGCAAGCTGAAACTGGCCTGGTTGAGTTCTGTGTGCATCTGTAGTGCTGAGTACATTCTGGAGATTTCTAGTAGGTCTGCTTGCAGTTACCATAAACTCAACATGTCTAAACTGGAAGCCACCATCCTTCCTTGCCCTGTCATGTTGCCAATAGCACCAACACACTCTTAGTCACATTTGCTTAAAACTTCACAGTCGACTAATTTTTTTTGACTCACTTAGTCCTACCTCTTGTTCCTTTAAAATCTGTCTTCCATTAGGTAGAATTCTATAGCTTTTCCTCCCACCCCTGAGTCCAGCCCCTTGTCACCATACATGTACAGCAGCCTCTAGGGACCTCCCTGTCCCTGGCCTCCTCTCCTGTCCGTCTCCCAGACATCCGGTCCATCACGCCACTCCCCTGCTCATCAGTTAGAAACAACGCTCCTTTGCCTGCTGTAGGGGCTGCTGACCAGTAGCCTATGGGGTCTCAGGCCAGTTGCCACCACCAGGCTCTTTTCTTTTCCTCAGTGAGGAGAAAAATACCTCCTGCAGTAGCACTCCTCCCAGTGGAAGCTGGTGCTCAGCACCACTTCCACCTTTGGTCCCCATAATCCAAACACTTCAAAGCAGATTTGCCTCACTAAAATGCTGGGGTCCCTGACAAGGTTCAAGTCCCAGACTCTTGAAAGGCATCCAGGGGCCTTCGCAGTTTAGTTCTAACCTACATTCACACCTCTATCATCTTTTCTAGATAACAGTTTTGAGCCAGAACAGTTTTCTCATTCTAAAACATAGGTGGTGCTCTTTCTTGGCTTTCCTTCCTTTAATTCTCTAAATCCTACTCATCAAGAGCCAGCGTAAGTCCCACTACATTCAGAAAGCTTCCTTGACCATCCTCCCAACACCGCTTTCTTTCCCACTCTGTGCTCGTCAGCATAACACACAAGTTAAGAGTATGTTTTCTGGAGCTCTTATTGCCCGAGTTTGAATCTCAAACTTTGCCACTAACTAGCTGTAACTAGCCAAGTTCCTCCACCCCTCTGTGCCTCAGATTCCTCACTGTAAAATGTGCGTAATAATAATATTACCTCACAGGGTGGTTGTGAGGGTTAAACAAGTTCATGTAAGTGCTAAGAACAGTGCCTGGTGTATGGGAAGTGTCATTATGGCTGTATTACCGTTGCTAGTCTAACCATTACCTGTGCCACTGACTCTGGCACTTAATTATCTATCTGTTGCATTGTTCTACAAACAGACAATATTCTACAGCTGCCAAGTAGACTCGGTTCCTTTTAAGCTGGGAACTTGAAAGAAAATGATACTTCTTTGTGGAGGTGAGTAAATTGTTGAACACACAGCAATCACTCACTAATACTTGTTGAATGACTAAAGAGAGGAAGTGAAGAGACTTACAATTTCCTCAAGACACTGAATGGTTCCAACTGAGGCATCCACAAGTAGCAGAGAGAGATTCTGAATCAAAGCCTGGGCCTTGGCTCTGTGGGAGAGGCAGAGATCAGGGGTCATTCAAAGACTGATAATTCAAACCTGGCAAAGAGGTTATTAGGGCTAATCCCAGCATGGTGTCAAATAACCAGGTAGGATGGGCTTCACTGGAAATTCAGTCCAGGCTCAGCCCCATTACAGACCTGCCTGTGGATTCAGAACTGCTCTAGAAGGATGGCCCCCCATTCTTTTAGGAGACTAGAACACTGATCTCAGAAAAGTCAGCAAAGGCAGAAGTACGCCATATACCTGGCAGAGTCCCCTTTGGGGTTGAGGTAAAGTTGGCGGTAGGCATTAAGCACAGCTTCCCGGACACCAGGCTCCTTAGACCAGATAAGAGGCAGCATGTGGCGCACTCCGAACACGGCCTGAGGTACCCCAAACTGGAACACCATCACGAAGAATTCAATCACCTCCTGTACCACTGAGAGGAGAGACACAAATGTTACCCATCTGCTTGGCAAAACTCTCCCAATACTTAGAGATAGAACCTTTCTTAACATGGCAACATGCAAGTGGAGGCCTTCCTCATCTTCCCTGAGAACGTCGACTCCTCCCATAATCTATAATGCCCTATCATGAAATACTACACGTGTTAAAACAGATAAGCTCCATGGGCAATACAAAGCAAATGAAAATACAGAATCCCTGACTTTTAAAGGACAGGTATCAATAAAATATGGACAAGACTGGTTTTTCCAACCCCAAGACGCAGTCCTTACACAAAGGGGCGTGGCACACCTGTGGCTGTATTTTCATACATCATCTTGCTGATGATGCCAATGGCCTCTGTGATCTTCTGCGAGAAGCTGTAGGCGTCCTGCAGATACTGCACCAGCATCTCCTGCTTCACCAGTTCATCCTTCTCCCAGGATTTCTCAGGCTCTGACACACTGGGCTTGTCTTTACCATCAGTCTGTCCTGGTCCCATGTTCTCTGCAGACTCCTGGGGATTCTTCTGTGTGGAAGCTGCTGGGTCTAGGAGTTAGAGAATTACAGGATGGGTTTTATTCAAGGGTATATGGGGAAATCCCATATATGGTTTGGAAATACCCTTTCACATCCTATGACTATCAATCTTAGGCCTGCGGGCTGCTTCCCCTCAGGAGCAGAAGTGTAGTCAACTCCCCTCTGGCCTCTCGCGGCACTGGATTCTGTTTGCCTGTGTCTGGCATAAAGTAAACGGTCCATAAACACTAGTTGAAATGTTCTGTCTGTCGACTGAAGAAGGAAAGGAATTACCTTTGAAGATAGCTCCCAAGAGATTCAGGAACCTGGTCTCCTCTGCCTCCTCTGGGTCCATTTGACTGAAGGCTTCAGACTTCTGGAAGTGGCCTATGGCTTCTCGAGTGAGAATGATGGCCCGCCTGAAAGAGCATGAACCTGTCACCACATGGCACCCATGAGAGTGTGACTGCAGCCTGATGTAAGGGAGCCTACCTCATGATCCCATCCGAAACCCAGACCCACTGCCCCGAGGAAAAAGCTGAGAGGCACCTACACTAAGGGGTGGAGCTCAAAACACTGCTCCTATTTCCAAAGTGACAAGGCTTTACAGACAGTCTTCGAAAAACTCAAATAAGGCTTTTTAAATAAAAAAAGTCACAAACCTACTCCAAACGTTTGTTTAAAAACTTTGCTAAGTGAAAGTCTGGAAAAAATAAACTTTCAATAATTGGTTAATCTACAGTCCATCTATACAATGGGATTTTACTAGCTATAAAAAAATAATGCAGCAGCTATTTATGTATAAATATTAAACAATCACTGAGACACACAGTTAAGTGAAAAACACAAGGTGGTAGATCAGTGGGTAGAGAATTCCATCACTTGTGTAAAAAGCACATATGCTTGCCTGTATGTCTGTACGCTATATATGTAGAAGGATGCTCAGTAAACTCCTAACATCATTTCCCTGGGGCAAGGGGAACTAAGCGGCTGGGAAAAAACAGATTTGGAAGAGATTTTTCATGGCACGTCTTTTTCATAATTTAAAATTTTGTGAATGTACTAATTTTTTAAATTAGATTTCTGCTTTTAAAAAAATTATTAAAGTTAAACCATGAAAAAAGTTATTTTAACAAGTTTTAACATATGTCTAAATTAGTAATTGGAAGCAAAACTTCAGTTACTAAGAACTTAACCCAGCATCAAATGTTGAAGATTTCGGAAGAAGGAGATGACAGCTTTAACATGAGAAGAAACCTCTTCCTAACTGATGGGAGAAGATACTAGAATGCTTGGAGGAAGAACCAGCAGTTATAAAACTACAGTCTCTCGTTAAGCTTTGGCAGAGTAAAGAGAGACATAGGGAGTTGGAGAGCCAGGGAGCCACTTTCTCTTTAGCCTTTTCAACAGCTCAATTAGCTAGGAAGTAGAGAAGTGACTTGTGGCTGAGGGTTAGGAGCACCTGCGGACAGCTGTCAGGACTTCTGTTGCCAAGCTGTTCCAGGTCTAGGGTCAGAGAATCAGTGGGAGAAATCTTTTCTCTAAGAGCAGGATTCATATCAGGTTGATTTAAAGATTAAAGTAGGATTAAGCAAGGGTGATATTATTTATTAGCTCACAGAACTTATTTTTCATTTTATTTTTCACAGAATTCAGAATTAGGAGGCCCATTACAAATCACATGATCCAATCAATTTCTTCGTTTACAAATAATGAAACCAAGGCCCAGAAAATTTCAGTAAGTTACTTAAGCTTACACAACTAGAATTATACTTAAAGGCTTTCCCCTTCAAATAAAGGAGGACTTTTGTCATATTTAATTATAATCTAATATTGTTTACATTTAGTTGTTTTAGTAGTTTCTTTAAACATTTGTAAAAGTAGAAAAGCATGCTTAACTGTGGACTATGCCTTCGGTATAAGTCCGGTATTCGGACCATAACTACAATGAGAACGCCTGCCATCCTCCAGTGGAGGCATGCCCTAAGCGAAGTTCATTTTAAAGAAATATGGTTTCTCAAAGGTTGACTCTAAATCTAAACAGCTCGTGAGAAAATACGTCATTCTTTCACATACTTGTAACTAGCTTTGGCAAGCAAGCGCCGGATGCGTCCTTTCACCTCCTCAGTGGTCTCTGTATTAGCAATTTCCTCAGGAACCTCCTCTTCCTCCTGGGGAAGCCGTAGCAGCTGCTGCAGGGTCGACTTCAGCTCTGGCAGCATGGCTTCCCACTCCTCCTCTGGGTCCAGCACTGCGGCTGAATGAGAAAGTCTCCCTGAGCCTCTGACTGCAGGGAGGCGACTTGTGGGGCGAGGACTCCTATGCAGTAACTACTCACAGGCAGCTGCAATTCGCCTCTGGGCCCTCATCTCTTGTAATTTCTGGGTTTCCTTCTGCAGTGGTCCAGCAAGGTCAGTATCACTAAGCTATCAAGGTAAAATGAGTATCAGGGTCACCAAGTCCCATAACTTCATCCCTGTTTCCATTTAATGACTTCTCTTTCAGGTGAACTAAGCCTACTTACCTTGCAGGAAAACGGATTATTGGCGAGAAAACTTGCCAGCAGCTGGATGGCATTTTTACATACTAGCACCGACTTGTCTGCCAGACGTCCCACTGCTAAGGCCACCACTGCCTGGAAACGTGTGAGGGGGAGAGCCTATGTAGGGTAGAAAGAGAAGGATCAGCTTACATCCCACCTCATCCATTGTCCTCAAGACGATCTTGAAGTAAAGTCTAAATGAGCAACCCACTCATTGAAAAGGAACTTTTCTGTGGGATCTAAAATGGTTGAAGAGTACTCTTTGTAGGGGTTAAGACAGTACAGTGCCTAAATGGAGCCAGGCATCCTTGTCCTTGGGAGAGGGAGACCTTTATTACTGGTAGTAACAACCTGAGTTCTAGACTCTTCTTTGCAACAGGTATTTTTCTTTGACACTAGATTCCTCTTTTCTTTGGCCTGGACATAGAGGGGTACCACATGTCTTTATCATGTAGAAGGTCATTCACCTTCTGCTGGACGATTCGGGTGAAGAGTTGCAAAACACGGCTCCGCACAAAGGAGTTGACATCATGGCCATGGGCTTGCAAAGTGTCCAAGAACTGATCTCTGGTGTCTCGGGCTGCTTCCTCCAGTTGATCACCATTCAGAACCTGCAGTACCATCTCTGCCATGGCTGCTAGCACAGCATTGCGCATCATGTAATTCTAAGAGAGAAATAAAGTGGCTATGAGCCTGTGCACTCCAATACGATCTCTCTTTTCCCTAAACTCTTGTGCCTGTCCAGGCACAAAGAAGGGGAAAGGCCTTTAGTTAAGATTAAACTTGTCTTAGCCATGACTTTCTCTGGTCAACTGCCTAGGTATTCACCCCCAAGGTCACTGGAAAAAGCTGAATCCCAGGGGGGCCTTGTTTGCTCAGAGGAGAACACAGGGACAAAATAAACAAGAGCCCAAAACAATTTTTCCCCATAAGGTTCACTCAGGTAACCATGGTGGGAGCTGAATGTGAGATCATATCTACCCACCAACATGCATTTGGAAAGCATTAATTATCTTTCATCTGAGGTCTCAAAACCTTTAATCCTTACTAATAAACACTTTCCCTCCCATTCCCCTTCTCACATTTTACAGACAGAGAATGAGACACAGAGAAGCAGAAATCAGCCCTAGGGTGCCAAGCAAGTCCATGACAGAATCTGGTGGAGAACGGGGCTGGGGTTTTTACCAGGCCAAGAGCCAGAGAATGGGGTCTTGCACAAGAGGCTAAAGTAAATTAGAGGAGCGAGTAGACTGCTTTGTCCTTGATATTCACCTAGGAGCGCTCTGCATCTGTTTGGGAAGCAACCAGGTTAGCATTCAGGAATAAGAGGGAATTGAGAGAGATGACATAAGTTGATCTGAGAATGCTCATTGTTTGCAGAAAGCAAGGTGAGCCAGATGGTAGGAAGAGGCTTCATCCTGAGGAACGGACGGGACTCGAGTCACAGCTGAGGCCCTCTCACTAGATTTCAGCTGTGGAACTATCATCTCCTCTACCAGACCTGATAAAACCAATGTGATATTGAAATAGGGTTAATAAATGGCTCTTTATTCAATAAACTTCATCTGCTTCTCTGCAGGAAGGAAGTGCCACAGTGATGAGCTTAGCCAACTTGACTTCATGTGAAAGCTACCTTCCTGTTAAGAAACAGCCATTCAAGAATGGACTTAAAACCCCTAGAAAGAGGGGCGTGGGGGAAACGGGTGAAGGTGTTCAAAAGGTACAAACTTCCATTGCTGAGATAAACTCTGGGGATGTGATGTACAGTAGGTGACTACAGTTAACAATGCTGTACTGTATATTCGAAAGTTGCTAAGAGGGTAGATCTTAAAAGTTCTCATCACAAGAAAAAAATTTTATAACTGAGTTGATGGATGTTAACTCATGGTAATCATTTACAAATATACATAAGTCATTATGTTGTACACCTTAAATACAATTTTTTTTTTTTTTTTGAGGAAGATTAGCCCTGAGCTAACAGCTCTGCCAATCCTTCTCTTTTTGCTGAGGAGGACTGGCCCTGAGCTGACATCCGTGCCCATCTTCCTCTACTTTCTATGTGGGATGCCTGCCACAGCATGGCTTGCCAAGCAGTGCCAGTCCGCACCCGGGATCTGAACCAGTGGACCCTGGGCTGCTCAAGCAGAACGTGTGCACTCAACTGCTGCGCCACCAGGCTGGCCCCTTAAACACAATATTATATGTCAATTATATCTTAATGAAACTGGAGGAAAAAAGGCTAGCAGTACACATGGATAATATAAAACATTCAAAAATCACTCACATATAACTTAAAAAAAAACAAAACAAAACAGAAAAACCTGAGATCCCCAGGGGACCACCTACCTCTCCATCCAGATGATCTATCAAAATGCACATGCTGGATATCAGGATGGCTGGGATGCGTTCTGCTAGTTCTGTCAGGAAGGCTGCAAAGCCCTTTGCCCCTGACGGGTCTCGACTCAGCTCTTGGGGACACTTCTGTCCAATCTCTCTATACAGGGAAAAAAGCACAGCCACAGCAAGATAACTCAATTATTCAGTTCCCAGACAGGGAAGGTAAGACTGTTATCTAACATCTAAGGAATCTAGCGTTGCACAGAGAGTATTTCCAATCTTTCTTTATCTTCTCCCAGAGAGAAAGGAGACTTAGAAGCTTAGGAAGGAAGAGTCACCTTACAATCTCTCCCACTATGCTCTTCATTCCATAATCAGTCGCCCACAGACTCACAGCTGCCACCAGTACAGATGCCAGGTGTTCAAAGTGCTGCAGCATCTGGATGATCTTCACAGTGGCACCTGTGGAAGCACTAAACATGAGAAATTACGGGCAAAACGAAAAAGGTGAGGCAAAGCGGAGGGCTCACTTACTGAGCATATGGTTATAACGGGTCAAGGCTACACCGAGCAGGCATGTGATGGCTTCCCGGGTGGGCCGGTTCTTCTGGTGACTAATGGTGGGGTTCTCCAGGAGGCGGTAACAGCAGCCAGTAACCAAACTGAGAAAAGAGAGTGAGATGATGGAATCAGCTGTCTGGACTCAATTATATTGGGGCTGCATCATTCATTCTATCTCTACTGTCCCCAACGTTTTCTTCATTTAATCACCTTCTACACCAAGTTGCTTTGCTTTGCTGACCCCAGATAGGTACTCAGGCCTTCAAGATGATCATCATTCAACCAATTATGATGCCTATCAGACCCTGAATATACACATGATAAAAGGCTGGACAAAGTCACCAATGACTTCTCATTGTTAATAGAAAGGACAATGAGTCCTCATCTTTTTTTTCCAAAGACTTTATTTTTCCTTTTTCTCCCCAAAGCCCCCCAGTACATAGTTGTACACTCCAGTTGTGGGTCCTTTCAGCTGTGGCACATGGGACGCCACCCCAGCATGGTCCGATGAGCAGTGCCACGTCCATCCTCAGGATCCAAAGTGGCGAAACCCTGGGCCACCGAAGCAGAGTGGGTGAACTCAACCTCTTGGCCACAGGGCTGGCACCAATGAGTCCTCATCTTAAATGACCTTTCAGCTGCATCTGACATAGTCAATCACTCCTTTCTCCTTGAAACATGCTTCATTCGGCTTCCAGGATGCCAGACTCCCTTCTCAGTTTCTTTGGCTGGTTCCTCCTCATCTCCTCACACTCTTAATGCTGGAGTGCCCCAGGGCACAGTCCCTGGATTTCTGCTCTCTTCTAGCTATACTCGCTGACTTAGTAATCTCATTCAGTCCCATGGCTATAAATACCATTTATATAAATATGTTGTATTCCCAAATATGTACCTCTAGCCCAGACCTCTGTCTTGTACCCCAGATCTGTACATTCACCATCCGAATCTGACAACATTACCTGGATGTCTAATAAGCACCTCAAACTCTGCATGTCCAAACAGAACTAACTGTCCCCACAAAACACATCCCCATAGGCTTCCCCATATTTCAGTTACTAGCAACTCCATTCTTCCACACGTTTAGGCCCAAACGCTGGGTGAGTCATACTTGACTGCACTCTCCTCAAACCTCACACACACTCATCAGCTCATCCTGTAAGCTCTCGCTTAAGAAAAAAAAGTACAGAATCCAACCACTTCTCCCACCTCCACTGCCACTCTGTGGTCCAAGCTACCGTCATCTCTTGCCCAAATTACTGCAACAGCCTCCTAACTAGTCTCCTGTGCCCGTTTTCCCCCTACACAGTCTGTTTCAACACAACAGCCAGGATGACACTGTAAAAGTGCAAGTCAGTGACCACCTCATTATCCTGCTCAGAACCCCGAGGGGCCCCATTTCACTCTGAGAAAATGCCAGTCATCAGAATGATCTGCACAGTGTGGCTCCCCACTGCTCCCCGGACCTCACAGCCTATCCCTCCCACCCTGTCTCAGCCGCCATCTCTTTGGCCTCATTGCTATTGCCTGTACATGCTGGACACATTTCCTCCTCAGGGTCTTTGTACTTGCTGTTCCCTTTCCTTGCCCTTGCTCTACCTCCAGATATTCTCATGGCTCTCATTACCTCCTACGGGTCTTTGCTCAAATGTCACCATCACAAAGAGGCATCATTAGAACAGCTCATTTAAAATCACAACCCTCATACACTGCTGGTGGGAATGCAAACTGGGGCAGCCACTATGGAAAATAGTATGGAGATTTCTCAAAAAATTAACAATAGAAATACCATATGATCCAGCTGTTCCACTTCTGGGTATTTAGCCAAAGAACATGATAACACTAATTTGAAAAGATATATGCACCCATATGTTCATTTCAGCAACATTAGCAATAGCCGAGACTTGGAAGCAACCTAACTGCCCATCAACGGATGAAGAGATAAAGAAGATGTGGTATATATGTATACAAAGAAATACTACCTAGCCATAAAAAAAGATAAAATTGTGCCATTTGCAACAACATGGATGGATCTTGAGGGTATTATGCTAAGTGAAATAAATTAGACAGAGAGGACAATTACTGTATGACTTCATTCATATGTGGAAGATAAACAGATATGGAGAACAGATTGGTGGTTAGTAGAGGGGGAGGGCGAAAGGGGTGAAGGGGCGTATGTGTATAGTGACAGAGGGAAACTAGACTTTCGGCGGTGAACATGATGCAGTCTACACAGAAGTCAAAATATAATGATGTACACCTGAAATGTATATAATGTTACAAACCAATGTGACCTCGATAAAAATAAAATAAAATTACAATCTTCTTCCATCCAACTTCCCATCTCCTCCTCTATTTTTCTCCATAGTAATAAATCATAAAACATACTATATATTTTAAAGATTCTCTTCTGCTCCTTAGTATACACTTTAAAAGGGTTGAAACTTTTGTTCCCAGCGGCTATAACGATACCAGCCATGCACCTAGCAGATTCTCAGCAAACACTGGTTCATGAATGAATAAATGGGCATGGGAGATGAGAAATTCACAGCAGTTTCTAACATTTCATTATCTACTTCCTAACAACTCACTGTTATGAGTATTGTTCTATGTATTACAGAGAACTGAGGCATGAAATGAAGTGTTTAAAAGGCATATCTAGCAACAGAGTCCTCACTCCTCACAGTTCAGTTTTATCTGCAGCCATCTTCACTACCCACCTGACAAATTCCTCTTCAATTACTGAGTGGTTCCACAGGTGACGAATGTCCAACTGGAGCAACTGTGTTAAAAGCTGAAGAATTGGTTGTCTCTCTTCTTCCCAGTCAAAGCCATGGGCTGCCTTGGCCCGAGTTTTCTTACCCTAGAAAGAAAAAAATCATGTATACATTTAGGAAAAAATAAGGAAACAAAGAGGGTCAAGATCTGCTACGCTGAGTGCAGGTCGAGACCCGGGAGAAGGCGACACAGAAGTGCCACACGTTCCAAAACATGAAAGAGCTGCTTGTCAGGGAGGGCTATGTTGGGATAGTTCTGAGCACTTCCTCATAAACCCGAAATAAGGGCAAAATCACTGGATTCCCTCTTTCCCACCAATTCCCTTATCCCTCCAGGCCCCTTAATAAATGAGCCAGGAACTCCAAATTACCTTCCCACCAGTGCCCAGGTCCACAAGACTCGTCTGGCTGCTCATGGTCTCAAAGGACTCCAGGAGGCGGATCAGAGCATAGCAGTTCATTTTGAGGGCATTGAGGTGGGCACTTCTATCGGCCACACTCAAAGTTGCGTCATCCAGGACAGCGGGAAGCTCCTGGGAGTGGCGGGAGACCACTGCAACGGGCAGAATCTGGAGTCGGTTTCGTTCACTTTCCTCAGATACCCCAACTTCAGAACACCCAGTACTTGCAGCCATCAGATTACCAAAGATCTGTGTTTCATCTCTCAGTGGCCACAAGACAAGCTAAGTCCTTTGGGACCCCTGACCCCATACTCTGACATGCCCTGTCCCCACTCTCTCACTCCAGTTACCAGAAGTTCTCCCTGGCAACTGGAAAAATCACCTCTACTAAAGAGAGGTAGTTCAAAAGTAGGAAGAATTTCTTGTTGGTCTGCCCTTACAGCGAACACACATAACTCTGTATTGCCCACCAAGATTACAGACCTTAACAGGTCAAAGGTCCCCGGGCTTAGCCAAACCAACTGAATCACCACAGCCTTGATATCATCATGTGGCTGATTAAAGGTAGGAGACAGCAAACAAACACCTTCCATCCCCATCCCCCTGACCCACAGACACCTTTTATCAGGAATTCCAGAGTGTCTTCCTTGAGGCCAGGATCTATACTTCGAAAGTGACTATGAGGGAAAGAAAGTGCCGGGGTGAGACAGGACCCTGCAGAGCCGTTCCAACAGATCAGATCCAACCCGAAGAATCTACCGCTTAAAAATACATGTGAAATTGCCCCACTGAATAAACACGGTGGCAAGTTGGGGTAAATGCTCATCAGCAGAGATATCAGCACCCAGAACCGTTTATGAGTGAACCAATAATCTGGAATTTCAGGACTAGCATGCAAAGTTAGGGCAAATAGCCACCAGTTCTTTTTAAAGTCGTAGCCAGGTATTTCACTTACTGTAGAATGCTGTAGATAGTATCAAAGTGCTCCAGCATAGCCAGGGGCCCCTGAGCTCGGAAGGCAGCCTGAAATGCTATAAAGATGAAAGAAACTAATTAATACAGAGGGGAGAGGCCTTTCTGGTAAATTCTATTCATGGCAGAAAATGGAGTTAACTGCTTTTTAATTTTTTTTATTTCATTTTTAATTTTTTTTTAAAGATTTTATTTTTTTCCTTTTACTCCCCAAAGCCCCCCAGTACATAGTTGTATATTCTTCGCTGTGGGTCCTTCTAGTTGTGGCATGTGGGACGCTGCCTCAGCATGGTTTGATGAGCAGTGCCATGTCCGCGCCCAGGATTCGAACCAACGAAACACTGGGCCGCCTGCAGCGGAGCACACGAACTTAACCACTTGGCCACGGGGCCAGCCCCTGGAGTTAACTGCTTTTATTAGTAGAATCTCAAGAGGAGACAGTTCATTTCAACAGAACAATATTTTACATTTTGTCCTGTTTTACAGTTAAAGTCTTACATGAATTTTCCCACATCTCTGAGCTAAATAAAGCAGACAGCATTATGCCTATTTTATGAGAACAGAAATTAAGTGTCAGAGTACTTATGTGACTTGTCCAACTTATGGTAGTTAGTAGTGAACACAAACTCAGGGTCTTTTTTTCCAAAAATTTTGAAATTACAGAAGTGGCAAAAACAGTACAGAGTTCCCGTGCTTTCATCCAGATAATGTTAACATGTTACATAACCATAGTATAAGGATCTATTCTAAATCAAGAAACATTAATTAATTCAATGCTATTAACTACTCTACAGCCCTCATTTGAATTTTGCCAGCTGTACTATTTATGCCCTTTTCTGGTCCAGGATCCAATCCAGGTTACCACAAGGCACTCAGTTGTCATGTCTCCTTAGTCTCCTCCAATCTTTGTCTCTTGTGATCTTGACACTTTTTAGCCAGTTATTCTTTAGAATATCCCTTAATTTGGTCTGTCTGATATTTTCTCGTGATTAGATCAAGGTCATGTGCTTTTGGCAAGATTATCGTGGAAGGGAGGTTGGGTCCTCCTGATGCATCAGCCCAGGAAGTGCAAGATATAACTTTGATCACTTGGTAGTGTTTACCAGGTGTCTCCACTGTAAAGTTACTATTTTCCCCTTTGCAATTAATAAGTATTTTGTGGGGAGATGCTTTGAAACTATGCAAATATCTCATCACATTTTACCCATTAATTTAAGCATCTTTTGATGATTCCTGCCTGCTATGATTATTACTGTGGTGTTTACTAACTGGTGATTTTTCTATCTCCATCATCCCTTCTACATTTACTAATGGGAAGGATGACACTACAAGGATGAGCTGTTCCTTTCCTCTTGTTCATTTATATAAAAATGGACTCATGGATACTTCTCTTATCCTGTGTTTTAATCCATTCCTGTTACTATTTATTTTGTTGCTCAAATTGTCCCATACTTGACCACTAGGAGCTCTTCAACCTGGCCTGTGTCCTTCTGACATGCTCTCTTCACTAGTGCTCTCTTACTTTCTTGTACCACAAGACGTTTCAGCTCATCTTGTGCTTTCCCTGACCCTGTCCTGCAGTCAACATTCTCAGAGGAGTCCTGGTTCCTTTCATGGAGAATGGTAAGTAGGAACCAATTCTAGGCACTGAATAGGCTCACTGCTATTCTGTCATTGCTTTCAGGCACTCTCAGTAGAGAAAAACATGTATGAACACACACACACACACACACACACACACAAGCTTACACACCTCTAAATCTATGTTTATCACTGTATATATTGAAAAACACAAGTTCATTTATGTATTTGCTTAATCCTAGTATACACATAAAGCAGCTTCAGAATTGCTAACCTACATTCCTGTAAAAAATAAATTTACTAACTAGCTTACAATAATTGTGTCAAGTTCTTTTGTATACAGTATATAGTCAAAATATTGCTTCTCAAAGTTACTTGGGTTAGTTCTTTTCTTCCCTCCTCCTTCACTGTGATTGTGTCAAACATTTGTAATAGATTTCGGTTCATTTGTTACTACTTATGTTACATTTTGAAAACCCAGCATCTTTTGATTCTCAAACTCAGTGCTCTTTTCATCCTGGCTCTACTGCTTCTGGATAAAGACTTCAGTATGAAGGAGAGTAGTCTAATTACGCCTTATAACATCTAAGAGTGGCAAGGCAGTATAGAGGTTAGAGAATTTTTGAACCAAGTTGTATACCTAGGCTCTTTCTGTGAGGGAAAGAATGCCACCAAATTCTTCTTTTCTGCAGTAGCAAGTTGGTTCGCCTGGAAAGTAAAGCTTGAACCTTGTACTCCATTATCACTGCTGGCACGGAACTGATTTGTTACACGTTACGCTGTCCAAATAGAACCCGGTCCTCCACGATTTTTAACAAGCATTTTATTCCTCCACTTCCTCCTGACTCCCCAGCACTACACTCAGCAAGTTCTCCTCTTTTTTCACTCTTCTTACCCTCTGCCTCTCCCCCTGCAGTAGATGACTGCTTTCTACTTTACCAGAAAGAATGAGACCCAAAGCATGGGCTCCCTCATGTTATCCTGCCTCCCTAGCAACAAATCATTCTGCCAACGTCTTCCCAGTCTTTGCTTCAGTCTCAGGTGAAAGACTTTCTCCTCTAAAGCTAACCTGTCCCACTGTCCCAAAGATGTACCTCCCCTCGCTTTCACCTTTTGTTTTATCCTCTCCGGGGACTGCTCTTATCCTGCCAGCACGCTCAGGCCTCCCTTCCTTAAAACAAACAAAAATGCTCACCACCTTTCATTTGACCTTGCTATCATATCCCTTTTAAATTTTGTCTAATCTTTCTCTCAATTTCCTGAAATCTAGTTTCTGAGATTTACTGACCCAATGACTATTATCTCAAAGATTACCAATTACCCACTTGTTATTACAGCGAATGACTGCCTCAGTCCACGTCCCTCTTTACGCCTCTGAGACATTACCCGCTGATCTGGTCTAGAGTCATACTGCTTTAGGTTTACGTCTGGTTTGAACATTTACTAGGCCAAGCTACTCAGCTTCCTCAGTCTCAGTTTCCTCTTTTGTAAAGTGGGAGTAATAACAGACCACACCTTTTAAGGCTTTTCAGAATTTTTTTGTAAAGATGAAGTGAGGGGATCCATGTGAAGCAGTCAGAACAATACTTAGCACATAATGTAACTCAGTGTGTGTAAGCTCTTTACCACTCTTAGAAACCTTCTGTAATCTAGAAAATACGGAAAAATCGAAAAGGAAAAGAAACAAGCATTATTAACATTTGGCTAATTTTTTTCAGTGTATTTTTTGGGCATAGTATTTCCATTGTTGAGGTCATATCACATATTCACTGTTCTGCTTTTTAAAATCTATATTCTAATAAGGACATTATAAAACCTTTGTGGACAATTGTTAATGGTAGTATAACATTCCATTGAATGTATATATCCTGATTAACTTACTATTCCTCTATTGTTAGACATGATATTCCTAATTTTTCCCACTAATTAACAACACGTTTGCTCCCCTGGCAAATCTGGATTAAATCCAGTTGACTGCTTACTCCATTCATGTAACCACACAAATAAAAATGGCTTGGAAAAAACACACAACCGTACTGACCATTCTCACTTTAAACTTATGACCACTAACCTCCAGTGGGACCTTACTTTTTCCTGGTAAGCCTATTACAAATTCCCAGGCCTATTCACTTTCTTCTAGGCAATTATTTCACACCTTTCCAGAGCTCATAACATCAAGACCTTCTTCTCCAACTCACCCTCAGCTAAAGGTTTCACTTCTCACCTCACTGAGAAAATAGAATTGGACGTTAGAGAATTTCCAACTGCCCCAAGCTCTGTATTTCCCCACACTCCCTGCATCTGTGCCCGTATACTCTGCCTTCTCTTTTGCTACTGTGGATAAACTGTCAATACTGTAATAAAATACAAAAAAGTGGGAAAGAGAAAGAAACAAGCACTGTTAACACTTGGCTAATTTTTTCAGTCTATTTTCTATGTATAGTGTTTCCACTGTTGAGCTCCTATCACACATTCACTACTCACTAAGAAAACCCTCTCCTCCCGGGCACCATCACCTACTCCTACCCACTAACAGATATTGCTCGAGCAATCGCTCCCTCTCCCTCCTGCATCATCAGCTTTTCCCTCTCCCATCATTCCCAGTCAGCACATACACACGTAATGCTGCAAAAAACCTTCCTTTGACTCTAGCCCCCCCTCTAGCTTCCACCTCATTTCTCTGCTTCTCCTTAAAGCAAAACAACCAGGTACCTCAACTCACCATCACCTTCTCCTCCCACTGTCTCCTAACCTATTCCAATCAGGCTTTCACTCCTCTCAAACAGTCTCTCTCAAGGTTACCAGCAATCGCCACATTGCTAAGTCCAGTATTAATTTGCAGTTGATCTCTCCTTTCCTTTCTGAAATCTTCTCTTAATCTGCCTTCCATTTTGCTCCTGTGTTCACTTTCTGCCTCCATGACTGGTCCTTAGTTGCTTCTACTGGTTCTTTTTCTTTTTAAAGATTTTACTTTTCCTTCTTCTCCCCAAAGCCCCCCAGTACATAGTTGTATATTCTAGTTTTGGGTCCCTCTAGTTGTGCTATGTGGGACGCTGCCTCAGCATGGCTTGAAGAGCGGTGCCAGGTCCATGCCCAGGATCCGAACCAGGGCAGCCTTGGGCCGCTGAAGCAGAGTGTGCAAATTTAACCACTCAGCCACGGAGCTGGCTCCAATTGGTTCTTTTTCATCTTCCCAGTCTCTAAATGTTGCACTGTCTCAGGTCTTACATCTTCAGATGGCTTTTCTTTTCCATCTACATTCTTTCCAATCTCATGGCTTTAAATGCTCTACGCACATTGAATATTAAATCCCAAATGGTTATCTTCAGCTGGCACCTCTCCCCTGCACTCCACAATCATCTAACCTACAATCTGAACCTGCTCCTCTCACAATCTATCCCATCTCAGCAAATGCCAACTCCATTCTTCTAGCTGCTCAAGTCAAAAAGCCTTGTTATCCTAGATTCTTCCTTCTCTAACCCTATAAATCCAATGTATCAACATCTTGTTGGCTCTACTTTTTTTTTTAAAGATTTTATTTTTTTCCTTTTTCTCCCCAAAGCCCCCCCAGGACACAGTTGTATATTTTTCGTTGTGGGTCCTTCTAGCTGTGGCATGTGGGACGCCGCCTCAGCGTGGTTTAATGAGCAGTGCCATGTCCGCACCCAGGATTCAAACCAACAAAACACTGGGCCACCTGCAGCGGAGCGCGCGAACTTAACCACTCGGCCACGGGGCCAGGCCCCTCTACTTTCAAAATATATTCAGGATATATTTTGTGATCACCCCCACTGGTATGATCCCAGTCAAGCTACCTGGTATCATTGTATCAGCCTCTTAATTAGCCCTCTGCTTCTTCCCTTGCTCCTTATAGTCTCTGCTCAACTCAGCAGACAGTGACACTTTTAAAACATCAGACTATATCTCTCGTGTGCTTAACACCCAAAGGCTTTCGAACTCACTCACACTGGAGCTCAAGTTGTCACCATGACCTATCGGGCTCTAGATAAGAGCTTCTCCAACGTAAGAGTGCATCCCAATTACCTGGAGACCTTCTTAAAATACGGATTTTCTGATTCAGTAGTTCTGGGGTGGGTCTTCATCCTGCACTTCTAATACACTTCTAAATCATGATAATACTGTGGGTCTGAAGACCACATTTTCAGGGACAAGATTCTAGAATAATTTGCACCACTTCCCACTTGACCTCTTTTTTCCCTAGCTTACTCCACTCCAACCATATCGGCATTTTCCCATCTCAGGCCTTAGCACTGTCTCTCCTGTCTGCTTGGAACGCCCTTCCTTGAGAATCTGCATAGTCCTCACTTTTAAGGTCTCTGTTCAAATGTCTCCTATCAGCAAGCCTTCTCTGATCATCCAACATAAAATGCCAGTCCCTACCCTGGCACACTGTATCTTCTTTATCTTGCTTTATTTTTCTCCTTGGCACTTACAACCATCTGACATACTCCATATTTATTTATTACTTGATGAGAGCCCCCATATTTATTTATTACTTGGTGAGAGCCTTGAGAGAAAGAACTTTGTCATCTTGTCTGTTTTGGTTACTCTTGTATCTCCAGTGCCTGGAACACTGCCTGGCACATAGCATATCATCAGTAAATACCTGTTACACAAACTAAATGATTGTATCTTGTATATTTACAGTAGAATTTCTATTTAGGGTTCTAAACACCAAAAGCAATGCAACTGTTATAAAAAGAATGCTTAAAGACAGTGATCATCCATTTTAAAAAATAATGCATTATAATAACTGAAAACAGTTTGCTATAGTGTACAGCATGTGCAATTGGTGATACACATATCCACGCAATATGGAGAGAACAGTGTATCTGTGGACACTGTTGGCTGACCACCCATCAGTGGACCTCCACACTCTGCCTTGTTTCTTGCTTACCAAATGCTGTTATGTCCAGGTTTGGGGAGGCTCCTAGGTAATAATCTCCATCAATTTAGCCAATCTGGGTAATTCCATTTCCCTTACCAGTAATTAGTTAGGGCAATAGGCAATGGTCCAATTCTGGTTGGGAGGCTTCTGGTAAAGTTTTAAAAAAAGGAAAGAAGAAAAAGAACAACAGAAAATCCCCTTTTCTACCTCTGGACATGAGAGCAAAGAGCTGCCACTTGGCAACCATGATGGGGAAGCCAAGAGGAGACAAGCTGGAGTCACATTATCAAGCTGCTGCATTAACTAACCCTTCTTGTAGTAGGAGATAATAAATGAAGTAGGTTATTATCCCTACCTTTACAGATGAGGAAACCGAGATATACAGAATAAGTGACTTGTCCAAGGTCAGAGAGGTAGAGCCAGGATTCAAATTCAGGCAGCCTGGCTCCAGACTCTTAACCTTTATGTACCTCTCCAAAGCAATCTAACTGACACAAGACCATTTCCAATAAGTACAGTGACATTATGGGGTCTTGATGATAATGCATAAATTAATTGTTCTTGGTCATCTATAGGTTTCAATGGGTAATTGCACTGTACATATACTGTAGTGTTGCAGCTGTGCATACATATTACGGATTTTTTCCCATTATTGAACACTCTTGGAAACAAGAGATCTAGACTCAAAAAGTGTTCAGGTCAGGTCAGGTCCCAGACATTCTGAGAAAGCTGTCTCCTCCTATAATTCTTAAATCCACTAGGACTTTATTTTGGCATATGGTAAGAGGTAAACATCTAAAACAATTTTTTCCCCCCAAAGTAACCATACACACCAAGACTGTTTACTGAAGAAGTGAGAGAAGGTAGTCAATGAGTGTACTCTTCCTGTATGCCACGTACCCCATGCAATGCTAGGGAGAAAACAGCAGGGAATAGGAAAGACGTGTTCCTTGCCCTCGTGGAGCTTCGTGGTGTAGTGGGGCAGACAGATGACGTAATTACATGTGGGATGGTTGTTTTGAAGTGCTAGGCACAGCAGCAGCTACGGAGTCTTACCTCTAAGCTGCAAGGGAAGATTTCTGATGGACAGTACCTCTTGAACAACATACTGATTCACCCCTCCACTTTTCAACAATTCCTCTGGGGCTAAGGGCAGATGGAACTCAAACAGCTGGGGAGACATCCTTCTCCCACTGGCTCACAGGGCTGGAAACAAACAGCAAACAGGTCAGGGTCTGTATTTAAGGCCTGTCTTTTTATCTGTTCCTATTATTTCACCCCCTCTTCCAATGTATAATGCTTCTTTAGTCTTACATCCAGCTGATAACATTATTGTAGAGGATGGGAGATCAACCCTGAACTAGAATCTAATTCTGGCTGTGACTCAGCCATTGGTCATGTCACTTAACCTCTGGGGCCTCATCTGTAAAATGCGGTGACTAGTCCCTGACTACTTTACAAAGCGGCTCTGAGGATCAAATGAGTCAAGGGGTATGAAAGCGTTTAAATAACTGTAAAGTGGCACATCAATGCGTTAAACTAGCATTAGTATTTCCGTTTTTATGGGCAAAACTTCTTACGTACAGAATGTCTCACCTGAGGCCAGAACAGTGGCCCAGCATGGGCTAGTGGGTTTCCTGGCTCCAGATAAGAGGGCATTCACATTTATTGCTTGTTTACTCTGCACTGGATTCGGTTAGGCTATTTGACTCTATCATATCTGATCAAATTCTCCAAATCCCAATCTCATGGGGTGCGTAATAATGCAACCCAATCTACAGATGAGGAAATCGAGCTAAGAGAGGTTAAGCGATCTGCCCAAATTCCGCTGCAGATGTCAGACTGTTTCCACCAGATCGCACCCCAGGGATCCACCCAGCAGCCCTCCCGCCTCTCGAGCGCTGTCCAGGGCCGTCAGCTGCCCCGTCCCCGATTTCCCCAGCCTTTCACTCCCCGCTCCCCACGAACACCACACCTTACCGGAGAGCTCCCCCGCCGTTCCTCCGACTCGGCTCGTGGGGCTGAAGTAAAGGAAAAAACACGGAGTGCACAACATCCACCAATCAGCTAGGCAGCACTCAAGCAGGCAGAGAAACCGGCCAATCCCCAGCAGCCAGAGGCAAAAGCCCGCCTCTAGGCCGGGCGCCGCGCGGGCAGAGCCGCCAACGTGGAGTTCAAATCTCAACGGCCGCAAGGGGGCCAATCGCGACGCTCGCCGCAGACACCGGCCAATCACAGCGCAGGAGCGGGAAAACCCGGTGGCGCCTCCGGGGGGGCGGGGCCTAGGCTCGGCTCCGGCCCCGCCCCCCGACCTGCGGCTGCCTCCTGCCTCCCGGTCACGCTTTGCCCCGGGTGCTGGGGAGGACGCCCGGGCAGTGCCTGCCAGAGACGCCGCGTATCTAGCTGGGCGGTGGTAGTGCCCCTGGGATGGTGACCCACTCAGTCACCCCCGGGACAGGCGGCGTGTCCAGGCCGGGAGTTAGAAGGCTTAGGCTCTAATCCAGGGTCCGCCATCTCGTCTGCTGTGTGATGTCCAGCACGTCACTTCACTCTCTGTGCCTCAGATTTCCTCCCCTGTAGAACAGGGCAAATACCAGCTACAGCGCAAAGCTGCTGTGAGGCACAGAGACAGAAGGTCTTGGGTCCAGGTTCTGGAGTCTCATCTCCCTCACAGTTGAGGGACGTCCAAAGAAACAAGAAAGGGTGAATTCTCTTGAAATTTAGTTTTGAGGTGCCCGAAACGACGACGATACGACCCCTCAGCAAGTCTGGCGCTCCAGAACTTCCGGCGGGCAGACCGGAAGCGCCTAGGTGGGCGGGGGTGGGTGGGTGTGTCAAGGCCTCCGGAACACAGGGGGCGGGGCTTGAGGCTGGGGTGGGCGGGGCCTGCGCCCGGAGCTCCCTGGGTAAGGCCCAAGATGGCTGCCTCCGCGTAGTACGCGTGTGAGGCTGGCCAGGACCGTCCCTGTCGTCTCCTAGAAAGCTACACCTGGCTCTCACTCTTCTGCTCGTGCGGCGTGCAGTTGTAAGGGAGAGACGAGAGCCATGGCAGGGAGCCTCTCTTGGGTGGCTGGCAGGGGCCTAGGGGGCTGGGTGCCCCTGGCCTGTAGAAGCTTCTTTCTGGGTAAGTGGCTGACGTAGAAAAACGTCCCGAGAACTGCTTCTCAGTAAGCGGCGCAGATTCATTCCTTTTCTTCCCCATCCCTAGGTGTTCCTGGATTGTTCCATGTAAGGGTCACCCTCCCGCCCCCCAAAGTGGTTGATCGTTGGAACGAGAAGAGGGCCATGTTCGGGGTGTATGACAACATCGGGATCCTGGGTAAGACTCGACTCCATGGTACAGGAGTTCAGAATGGCAGTTATGCCGTAACGACTATCTTTTTTTCACCTGTGTGGGAATAGTACCTTCCTCAGTCGTAAGGGCTAACTCTGTGTGGCTGTTTACGTTGTGTTCCGGACTGTTCTGAGTGCCCCACATATATTGACTCATTTAATCCTCATAATAACGTTTTCACTTTACAGGTGAGGAAACTGAGGACAGAGAGGTTAAGTAATTTTTCCAAAGCTAGGAAATGGCAGTGACAGAATTTGAACCCCAGGTAGTCTGGTTCCAGAGTGTGTGCTTTTGATATTGTGGTGTAATGTGTCTTTTCTATAGGTGCTGCTCAGGAAGATGCAACTGTGTGTTGAAGGCTTAGCTGGTGGAGGCTGGGTTCTCTCGTCTTAAAACTAATATGTTCTCTCACATTACACAGGAAACTTTGAAAAGCACCCCAAAGAACTGATCAGGGGCCCCAGATGGCTTCGAGGCTGGAAGGGGAATGAATTGCAGCGTTGTATCCGAAAGAAGAAGATGGTTGGAAATCGGATGTTCATTGATGACCTGCACAACCTTAACAAACGCATCAGCTACCTCTACAAACACTTTAACCGACATGGAAAGTATCGCTAGAAGAGAAAGCTGGCAACTGTGGAAGAGGCACATCAATCCCCCAGGAGAGGGGGGACAGTACTTTACTTTATGAAGAAAGGGATTTGTAGACTCTGTAATAAAATGGGGCTCCTTTGGAATCTGCTGTCCACACACTTTATTTTCCTCCAGATGCTGCTTTTACTTGTTACATAGACTATGCATTCTGACCCATCCCTAAGTCTTAGAGTCTTAGGTTTGGACTTCACCACTTGCCCTTTGCAGTCTAGCCATACCTGTGGTCTTTAAAAAAGAAAGGTTGTTGTTGGCATTTTTTGTGGTAGTTTTTAATTGCCCCATAGTGCTGTTATGTTAATGTGCTTTTAAAAACCTTTCCACACTGGGATGAAATGTAATAGAAAGTGGAATTGTACTTCTATACTATTCTCATAAAAAACTATTTATTGGATACCTCTTCTGAGCTGAGAACTGTAGGAGAAACAAGAAAGCATAATGTATCCTCCCCATCTCCCCATGTGCTTTTCTAGTTAGGGGTATCAAGTTATATTCTCACATGTGCTTTAATATAAGGCATTAAGTACTATGTGAGTGGTTCACGTCGGTGGTTCCCAAACCTGACTGGTCGTCAGAATCATCTAGGGGGTTTAACAGTTTCACTGGCCTGGGCCCTGCCCCCAAAGATGTCTAATCTGTAGAGCTGAGCTGAGTCTTATGCATCTATGCGTGCTTTTTAAAATAATTATAAAAAACCTATCTATACATACAATAGAAAATTTAAAAATTACTAAAGAGTAATCAGATGACAAGTTTTCTCATGGCGTGTTTGAGTTTCTCAGAGGTAACCACTCTTACAAGATTCTTTTTAATCCTTCTGGATGTACACTGGGCATATAAAGTTTATGTTGTCTATCTGTCAATCTACTTTAAAAATGATTCCATGCACACTGTTCTGTACCTTTCTTTTTTGCTTAATATAAGTTGGATGTTGTTTCATATCCTCACACTAGGTACCATAATGATTTAGCCAGTTCCCTTTTGATAGATGTTTAGATTGTTTCCAGGCTTTTGCCTTTTCAAAGTATGATTCCTTTAATTTTAGGTCATTCTAATGTTAAAAGCCCTCAGGTGATTTCACCCATGTGCGGAAACCACTCATGTGGACGATAAGTGACCTAGATGAGCGAGTGTATTTGGCCTAATTGGGAGAGGCTTCATCGAAGAGGCTGGATTTCAGTAAGCAGAGAGAATAGAGCATTTCCAGTGGGAAGGCAAGAGTGAGTGTCGGTGTGTGGTGAGAGAACGTAGGTGTGTGGGGAGATGGCGAGGCACATCTAGCTGTGATGAAGCATCGTATGACACTATCTGCTTTTCTTTCTTTTAGAAATGTACTTGGCTGTGAATCAAATGTTTAACATTACTCAATTGAGAGGAGAAAAGTGTTGCTACAATTTCTAGAATCGTGTATTGATTAGGGTTAAATTTAAAACTCCAGTGCCTAAAGTCAGCTTTCAGTAAATATTTGCGGACTCGAATAAGGAAAGTATTTGATATGCTGCTTTTAAAGAAGTCTTTTATGTGGATTGAAAGTGCGATTTGTGTTCCTTTGGAGGCTTTTTTAGGTTGATATTGTTAAGTCTCTGGTATTAGACTTGATTAAGAACATGGCTATTGGAATCAGACAAGTGGGTTTAAACTCAAACCTACCACTCTATTTATGTGACCCTAGGCCAAGTAGTTAACTTCTATGAGCCTTAGTTTTTTAAACCTGTCAAGTAGGAATACAATACTTTTCTCAGGGTTGTGTGAGGAATAAATGAAATTATACACATAAAATATTTAGTGCAGAGTTTGGCAAGTGTAAATGGTAATGACACTCCTCTGGAGTGTGTGTAGTTGTCAAGAATTAGAAAAACCTGAAGAAATGAATGGAAATAGGTTTTAAAAATGATTTTAACTTTTTGTTTATAAAAGTAGTATTGCAAACTAAAGAAAATGAGTTACTTATAGATACAAGTTGGGATTTGAAGGTAGAGGAGTTAGGGTGATTAGGTCTCTTATTTGATCCAAATTCTTTAAAATAAGTACCTATTTCAATTATCTGTTTTTACGTAACAATCCCCCCGAAAACTTAATGACCGAAAGCGATAGTTTATTAATTCTTATTGTCTGGGTTATCTGGACTTGGCAGGGCAATTCTTTTACTCCATTAGGTGTGGGCTGGGGTTGGTTGTTGTTGCATTCAGCTGGGAGCTTGGCTGGAGCTAGAATGTCCAAGATGTCTTCACTCACATGTCTAGTGCCTCACTTGAAGTGTCTGAAATTCCTTTTTCATGTGGTCTCATTATTCAGTGGTCTAGCCCAAACTTCTTCACACAGAGGCTTTATCCCAAAGGGCAAAATGGAAGTTGCAAGGCTTGATAGACATAAGCCAAGAAATCACATCGTGTCACTTGTGCTGCATTCTATTGATCAAAGTAAGTCACAGGCCAGCCCAGCTTTGAAGGCTATGAGGAAATGCACTCTGTTTTTGGATCAGAGAATCAGCCTGTAATTACAGGGTTGTGAGAAAGCATTGACAACCATATCTGCAAACAATGTACCTCAGTAACATTTCATGTCTTTTTTGGGACTTTATCTTCTGGAAGTCTCAATAGAAGTGAAACCAGGGGGCTGGCCCCGGGGCTGAGTGGTTAAGATAGTGCGCTCCACTTTGGCGGCCCAGGGTTTCGCCAGTTCGGATCCTGGCGCAGACATGGCACTGCTCATCAGGTCATGTTGAGGCGGCGTCCCATATAGCACAAGCAGAGGCACTCTCAACTAGAATATACAACTGTACCAGGGGTCTTTGGGGAGAAGAAGAAGTAGAAAATAAAAAGATTGGCAACAAGATGGTAGCACAGGTGCCATTTTTTTTTTTAAAAAAAAGTGAAACCAGATTAATAAGTACTTGTTAAATTAAGTGAAAAGTAGGGGCCAGCCCCATGGTCTAGTGGTTAAGTTTGGTGTGCTCTGCTTTGGCGGCCTGGGTTGGTGGACCTGGTTCCTGGGTGTGGACCTAGACCATTCCTTGGCAGCCATGCTGTGGCCACCAAGAACACAAAATAGAGGAAGATTGGCACAGATGTTAGCTCAGGAACAATCTTCCTCAGCAAAAAACCTTGAAAAAGTTAAGTGAAAAGTAGGTTTTGGAGAAATGAGTGATAGTGTGAAATAAATAGGAGAAACCTCCACTAAATTGGAGTGGAGAAGGCCTGTAGGGTGAGCTCTCATACCCTATCATACATGTCCTAGTTGTACGTCCTTCTAGTTCTTCTACATGGGGTTCTGCCACAGCATGGCTTGATGGGCAGTGTGTAGGTCCGCCCAGCATCCAAACCAAACTTAACCACTGCCGCTAGGCTGGGCACTGCTTGCGTCTCTGACGGAAAGTAGAACTAATTTACTACTGAAGGAAGATGTCTCTCCCCTTCAGGCAACAGCCCAGCCAATGAGAAATGCCACAGCTCAGCCAATGAGAAATCATTGCCACCCTGAACTGTTACTTTCTCCCAATGGACATTTCTTTAAAACAGCCTCTCCCTGCTCCTTTTTCTCCATAAAAGCAAACTCCCATCCTTTGTTCTCTGGATTTGTCTATAGTTCACCATGGCATGCAGATCCTGAATTGCAATTCTTTTAGCTAATCCCGAGTAAACTCATTTTGAAAGTAAAATAATGGGCGAATTTGCTTTTTAAGCTAACAATGGGTATATACGTGAACTTATATTATGATCCTGGGTCTTATGGAAATGTATGTATGAGAATGTCAGGTCTTCTGATATGGGAGTGAGTTTTCAAAGGGATTTCTGGAGAGGAGCTGGGTGTAAGAATGGAGAGGTTGGTGTGAAATATGAGTGGTTCAAGGATACTTTACACGATTTGGTGGAGCCGGAGAGGAGAAAATCACATATTTGAGACTCTGCTAAGTGCAAGGGGCTCTGAAGAATATAGGTACGTATTTTTAGTAGAATACGTAATTATTGGCAAGGAGGAAATTGACAAATTCAACAGACATTTATAGAACACTTCCTACTGTGAAGACACAAAATGTCTTGTTTTCAAGGACAGAACAATCTTGTTTTCTGTGTGAAACTATGTAACATTTTCATTCAATAAACAATGAACCATTATGAGCAAGGTTATTTGGAGAGACATAAGCCACTAAGTCAGGGTTGGTTCCTAACTCTTAATAGCTTTCATTCTACTTAAGAGATATGTATGTCTGCAGAAAATGAATTTGCATATGATAATTGCATAGGAAAATTAGAACATTCTGTGAGAGTTCTTTTCCGGCTAGGGGAGGTCAGAAAAAGTATTTGCTGAAGAGATGACATTTGGACTAAGTCTTGGAAAATTTCAGCTGATGGAAATGGGAAATCAATGTTAAGTATGGACAATAATACTTACGGGGAGAAGCTTTGAAGAATAGGAAAGAATTCCAGTGGGTGAGGGGAATGAGGAGAGAAGGACAGCCTTCTCATGGAGAGATAGACATGGGAACAAAGGTGGAAATTACTGACACAGGTCCATAAAACTAAGTTAATGATCGTTAACACACAGGTAGGCTTTCTCTAATAGTAGGAAATAAGTTTCGATAGGAAATCTAGGAGTCTAGGACAGGAATAACTAGGAGTCTTGAATGCAACCATGATGAACAGCTTAGATTTCCCCCCCACCCTCGTAGACCGGAGCTATTTGATCCTGGCTACATGTTAGAATTCTTCTCAGAGTAAAACAAAACAAAACAAAACAAAAAACTAAGACCAATGAAATCAACCTGGGGTCCCAAGCATTCATGTTTTTAAACATGTTCCAAAAGATTCTAAATCAGGGTTGAGTACCACTGCTTTGGAGAATGGAAAAAGGAAAGGGAATGACTCTTAAGGTCACTTTACTTGGGTTTGTCTGAGCCTCTGAACTCATATTTTTGCTTTGATTTTACTTGTCTCTGTGTCTGTCTTCCCTATTAGGTTGGCCTCATCCCTGTTGAGGGCAGGGACTGTCTTGCACATATTTGCTTACTGTAGTAGTCTAATATCTGGTCTCTGTATACTGGCTCTTAATAGGCCCTCGATAAATATGTGTAGAAGGCCTTCATTCAACAGCCGTTTATTGAAGGCCACCAGTAGGTGCTAGGGATACAAAGAAAAAAAAGATACAACTCCTGCATTTAAAGAATTCTATCTAGCACAGGAGGCAAAGAAACCTAGTTATAAAATTCATTATATCACAACATTTAAAGCTTGTTAATACCTATGTACATAAATATAGAGAATACGGACACTTATACTGCAGGAGTTGGGGTAGGGAAGGCTTTCTGGAGGAGGGCGTTTCTGAGTTGGCTTCACAGAGTGCAGGCTAGCAGTTTTCCAGGCACATGAAACAGAAACAAAGGTCCAGAGAAGAGAGAGAGCATGGCGTGTATGAGAACGCTATGAATGATGTTTATTGGTGGAGCTCATGTGTATACAAAGATAGGGCAGGAGGTGGAGGCAAGAGTTGCATCGTTAGGAAGACTCTAAAGAACTATTAAGACTTAGCCTTTAGTAAAACGGTGCAGCCACTTTGGAAAACTATTTGGCAGTTCCATAGAAAGTTAAATAAAGAGTTACAATAAGACCCAGCAATTCTACTCCTAGATATATACCCAAGAGAATTGAAAACATGTTCACACAAAATTTGTACACGAATTTTGATAGCAGCGTTATTCATAATAGCCAAAAAGGAGAAACAACCCAAATGTCCGTCAACTGATGAATGGATAAACAATATGTGGTATATCCATAGAATGGAATGTTATTCAGCTGTAAGAAAGAATGAGGTACTGACACATAATAAAGCATGGATGAACCTTGAAAACGTTATGGTAAATCAAACAAAGCAGTCATAAAAGGCTACATATTGTATGATTCCATTTTAATGAAATGCCCAGAATAGGCAAACCCACAGAGACAGAAAGTACATAAATTGTTGCCATGGGATGGGGTAAGGGGTGAGGAATAGGGGATGGTTGCTAACAAGTGTGGGGTTTCTTTTTGGGGTGATGAAAATGTTTTGAATTAGTGGTGATGGTTGCACAACCTTGTGAATATACTAAAAAACCATTTACATATATACTAAATGAATGAATTATATGGTATATGAATTATATCTCAATTAAAAAATGGAGTGGGAGACCTGAAGATTTATTTCTAAATTAAGCTTTGTTTTTTAAACCTCAAAGTAATGCATGCATATAGTTAATCAAAAAGAAGGGAAAGTTCTGTGACAAAAAGAACAGTCCCCGGCTTCAGCCTAGTTACCCTCTAGACTACCTTCCCAGAGTGAAAGGCTTTCACTTCTTTGAACTGTTCTAGTGTTTATCATCATAATTTGAAATAGTGCTCCCTACTGCTCTTCATGGTTTATCAGCTTTAGACATCTATTAGCTTCCTGTTATGAAAGATGAAGGTTCATCTCTTCATGATTATCTCAGTTGATATGGAAAAGGGAATTAAAAAATTCAACTCTATTTATGATTTAAAAGAAAACCTGTTAAACTAGGGACAGAAGGAAAATTCCCTAATTTGGTAAAGGTTATATACTAGAGATCCACAACAAATATTTAATGAACATGTATTCCCTTTGAGATCAGCGATCAGACAAGGACGCCCACTATCACTGCTGCACCTTAGTAACTTAGTGCTGAAGGTCCTAGTCAATGTTGAGTGAAGGAAAGAAAGAAAGAGGGTGGGAGGGAAGGAAGGGAGAAGAAAGGAGGAAAGGACGAAAATAGATATGAAGATTGGGAAGAAAAAGATCAAACTGTGGTCATTTATAAATTATATGATTTTCATTGTCTGGAACAGGAATCTTTAAAATTTAGTGCTGAGTGGAAAAAAGAAACAATGAGATTTAAAACATGGTTATCATTTATGTAAATTAAAAATACATGCACAGAAAACAATACACATTTTGCAAAAACACAAAATTATAAATATCACTTTATAATGTGTGGATGGCTGGGGAGGGGAATAAGGAAAAAGGGAATAAAAAAATTAAATGAGGCAGGTCCTTCTATGGATAAGTGAAGATCATGTGTCATGAATTGAAGAGTCTGATTAACTCCACCTTTTGTACCTGAGGTCCCTCAGAAAAATAATGTTCTATGTTTGTCTTTAGGGTGATTTATACTCTAAGAAACACACTTTTATTTACTCCTGTTGGTTTCTTAAACTTACCAGCATTTATAATGAGTGAAACATTTTAGCACACTCTCAAGTCACTTTTGGTATTCCCACCACCTATCACACATGTATGTGTAATGAATATGTATAACATATGTATACTGTTTGTTGTTGGCTTTGGGGTATATACGCTAGTTCGAGGTAGCTATATTAGTTTTCTGGGGCTGCTGTAACAAAGTACCACAAATTGGGTGGCTTAAGCAACAGAAATTTATTGTCTCACGATCCGGAGGCCAGAAGGCTGAGATCGAGGTGTCTGCAGGTTTAGTTCCTTCTGAGGCTCTGCAGGAGAATCCGCTCCATGCCTCCCTCCTAGATTCTGGTGGTTTGATAGGTATCTTTAGTGTTCCCTGCCTTCCAGACGTGTCAGCCTGATCTCTGCTGTCGTGTTAACATGGCATTCTCCCTGTGTGTGTGTGTCTCTCCAAATTTCCCCATTTTATAAGGACACCAGTCATACTGGAGTAGAGGCCCACCCCACTCCAGTATGACCTCATCTTAACTAACTACATCTGGAACGACCCTATTCCCAAATTAGGTCATATTCTGAGGTACTGGGGTTACAAAAATTTTGGGAGAGCACAATTCAACCCATAACAATAGCCCTCGGTCTCCCCAAGGCATTCTTATGCTTTTGTTGTTGTTGTTAGTCCTTGCAATTCATGAGTCCTTATAGCTTCGATAGATTCTCCAGTTTTGATTTTGGAAAAGGGAGACAGTGGCCTCTATTAGTTAGTCCTCTTGTCAGGAAACTGCAGTTACACTTCTCAGTTCCCTCCCTTCTAATAGCCCTTATCCCTCACTCCTCTTCATTATAGTTATATCAGCATTTTGGCTTAAATTGTTACTGAAACCAAAGTGGGTTCCCTCCTGGTGAGTTAAATCAGCCACTCCATCAGAAATAGTTGTCTTACAAAGTACAGTATATTTGCAGCAAATAGGAGACCATGAGGAATCATTTCCAAAGTCATGGTGTCCCAGGACAAGGGGAAGCAGGGAGCTGTTATTTTGGATGGGGAATGAATATTCAAAAGGGAGAGGCAGATATTTGCTTGCGCAGGCTTACTTGGAAAACATGCTCCCACATACACTGCAGGAGATGGTCATAAGGCCTAAGCTCCTCCTGGAAAGATCTTAGCATTAAAAATAAGGCAAAGGTCACAGGCCTGCTCTTGTGGTGGGGCATGGTCTGGTGGGGCTTGGTCTGGTTCAGCGTGGTTGGTGATTGCATCCCTTAAACAGTTAAATGCTCCTGAATGCACCCTTGAGTTCCTCGGGGCAATTAGTTGGTGACAAAATCAGTAGACAGTGTTTACATTATTAGGGCTATGTAAATATTGTTTGCTGCTGAGCCAAGTGGTATACTGTGGGATAACATGTTTCTTATAAAAAAAACTCTTTATATCTTTATTGAGATACAATTCACATACAATTTACCCAAATGGCTTCTAGTATGTTCACAGAGTTGTGCATCCATCACCACAATTTTAGAACATTTTCATCATTACCTGAAAATGAAACCCCATGTCTCTTAGCCGCTGGCCTCAATTTCCCCTCCTTCCCAGTTCTAGGCAACCACTAATCCACTTTTTTGTCCCTATAGATTCTTGCCTATTCTGGATATTTCCTCTAAATGGAATCACACAATATGTGATCCTTGTGACTGACTTCTTTAACTTAGCGTAGTGCTTTCAAGGTTCATCATGTTGTAGCATGTATTAGCACTTCATTCCTTTTTATTCTGAGTAATGTTCCATTGTATGAATATACTACATTATATTTGTCCATTTATCAGTTGATGGATATTTGGGTTGTTTCTACTTTTTTGCCTATTCTGAATAATGCTGCTGTGAACATTTGTGTACAATGTTTTGTGTGGATATTTTCATTTCTCTTGGGTATAGACCTAGGAGTGGAATTGCTGAGTCACATGGTACCTCTGTGTTTAACTGTTTGAGGAACTGCCAGACTTTTTCCAAATTGGCTCCATTATTTTTCATTCCCACCAGCAGTGTATGAGGGGTTAATTTCTCTACATTCTTGTCAATGCTTGGTACTATCTGTCTCTTCGATTATAGCCAATCTAGTGGGTATAAAGTGATATCTCAGTGTGGCTTTGATTTGTATTTCCCTGATGGCTAATGATGTGGAGCATCTTTTCTTGTGCTTATTGGTCATTTGTAAATTTTTTTTGAGAAATGTCTATTCAGATCCTTTGCCAGTTTTCAAATTGGGTCATTTGTCTTTTTATTATTGAGTTGGAAGAGTTATTTACATATTCCAGATGCAAGTACTGTATCAGATATATGATATGCAAATATTTTCTCCCATTCTGTGCATTAACTTTTTACTTTCTTGATCACATCCTTTGAAGCACAAATGCTTTAAATTTGGTTGATGGCCTGTTTACTTTTTCTTTCGTTGCTTGTGCTTTTGTGGTTGTGGGTAAGAAATCATTGCGTAATCTAAGCCCTTGAAGATATACAGCTATGTTCTCTTTTAAGAGTTTTACAGTTTTAGCTCTTACATTTAGGTCTTTGATACATTTTGAGTTAACATTTGCATATGGTGTGAGGTAGGGATCCAGCTTCATTCTTTTGTTGATATCAGGTTGTCCAAGCACCATTTGTTGAAAAGACTGTTCTTTCCCCATTGAATGGTCTTGACACCCTTGTCCAAAATCAATTGACATAAATGTGAGGTGACTTCTATTTTGCATTGAACTTTTTGTTTTTCCTTAAGTTAATAATTGCCTCTTTTTCTTTTAAATAACTTTTATGTATCTAGCTCTAATTTCTTCCATATGTCCCATCAGATCTGTAAAATACTTGTTCATATTATTTTTCAAATATTGGAACAGGTCAGAGACTTTATCAGTTTTTTTCTCTGGAGACTGTTCTGCAGTATTTTCTATCCTACTTCAGTCAGGACAAGTTGTTTCTGGGTCTGTGGCATAGCTTTCATTCCAAGCATTTTCTTTCACCACTTTTGTGTGTGAATCAAACATCCCATTGCCTAGATCTATTGCCTTTCTCTTTCCTATTTACCAGAGCACATCTGGTAGTAACCTACTTGGAAAGAGAGGTAAATTTTTGACTCCTTACATATCTGAAAGATGTCTACATTCTACCTGCATCTTTTATTAATAGTTTGGCTGGTTGGAATTCTAGGTTAATGATCACTTTTCTTCAGAATTTTAAAGTCTCTGCCACATTGTCTTCTCTCTTCCAATAGTGCATTGAGATGCCATGTTGATTCCTGTTCCTTTTATTTTCTCTTTTTGAAAGCTTTTAGGATCTTCTCTTCTTCCCTAATATTCTGAGATTCCACAAAGATGTGTCTTCATGTGATTTTTTTTCTTTCATTGTGCTAGGCACATAGCACACTATTTAATCTAGAAAGACTCGTTCAATTCAGGAAATTTTTCTTGTATTTCTTTTATAATCTCTCCCTCTCTCTCATATCCTGTTTTCTCTTTTTGGAACTCCTATTAATTAGACGTTGGACTATTTGGCTTGATTTTCTAATTTTCTTATTTCCTATCTCTATCTCTGTTGGCTCTTGCTCCTGGTACCTTGTGCCTTATTTGTTTGCAATTTTTGACCACAATTTATATTTCTTGGAACACTAGCTGTGGAATTTCCCCAAGGCCTAGATTGAAAATGAGCTCATCTGGAGAGGATTTGCATTGCTTCTGCCAGGTGCTTGGTGGCACTGTCAACCCAGAACCACTTTAAATTCTTCTTCTTCTTTTTTTTTTTTTTTTGAGGAAGATTAGCCCTGAGCTAACATCTGCTACCAATCCTCCTCTTTTTGCTGAGGAAGACTGGCCCTGAGCTAACATCCATGCCCATCTTCCTCTACTTTATATGTGGGACCCCTGCCACAGCATGGCTTGACAAGCGGTGCCATGTCTACACCCAAAATCTGAACCAGCGAACCCTGGGCCACTGAAGTGGATGGTGTGAACTTTGCCGCTGCACCACCAGGCAGGCCCCCCACATTAAGTTCTTGCCATTTTGTTTTTAGGACCAAAAAGGAATTCAGGCAGAAAAGCCACAGCTTGTGGTTATAAATTCTCTGTAAATAGTTAAAAGAAAAACAAGATCTCCAGTAGGCACCTAGGTTCCAGAAAAGCAATTTTTTAGGCAGTTCCCTAGGGGCGGTTTGGGTATTAGCATACTGTAAATCCACTCTTACAGGAGAATATAGTCCTTTGGGGTTCCAGCTTTATGGTAGGAGCCTTTTATTAGATTTCCAACCTGGGGCAAGCCCTGGGAGGCCACCACGCCTAAATTCAACGGTTTAGCAGTGCCCTCAAGGCAAAACAGACTTCAGTGCTCAGCTTACCTCTCCGGGTACCAACCTTTACTTAGTTGTTGGTCATTACAGAGTCTTTACTTTCTTGCCAGCTCAAAAACACATTTTTTATGGCACCTTTTTGGCAAAGGACGTAGAATTGTTAAAACAACTTTGGAAAAGAATAAAGTGCGAGAAATAATTCTACTCAATGTTAAGGCTTATCATAAGCTACAGTAATTAAGACAGTGTGTTATTGGTGGAAGGATAGACTCATAGATCAATGGAACTGAATAGAGAACCCAGAAAAAGATTCACATAAATATGCCCAACTGATTTTTGACAAAGGTGCAAAAGCAATTCAATGGAAGGAGGACTGCTTTTTCAACAAATGGTCAAGGAGCAATTGGACATCCAGAGACAATAAAATGAACCCCAACCTAAACTTCACACCTTACACACAATTAACTCAAAATAAATCACAGATTTACATGTGAAACATAAAACTATTCAATATTTAGAAAGCAAAATAGGAGAAAATCATCAGGATCTAGGCCTAGGCAAACAGTTCTTAGACTTGACACCAAAAGTGTGATCCATAAAAGGACAAGTCGATAAACTGGATCTTAATTAAAAACCTTTGCTCTATAAAAGATCGTTAAGAGGACGAAAAGACAAATGATAAACTGGGAGAAACTACTTATTTGACAAAGTACTTTATCTGGAATATTTAAAGAACTCTCAAAACTCAACAGTAAAAAAACAAACAATCTGATTAGAAAATGGCCAAAAGACATGAACAGACCTTTCAGCAAAGAGGATATATAGATGGCAAATCAACACATTAAATATGTTCAACATGATTAGCGATCGGGAAAATGAAAATTAAAACCACAAGGATATATCACTACATACCTATCAGAATGGTTAAAATAAGAAATAATGACAATATCAAATGCTGGTGAGGATGTGGAGAAACTGGATCCTTCATAGACTCTTGGGAATCTAAAATGGTACAGACACTCTGGAAAACATTTTTGCAGTTTCTTATAAAACTAAACATGCAATTACCTTACTACTTGGCAATTGAACTCTTGGGCATTTATCCCAGAGAAGCAAACATTTTTGTTCACACAAACCTGTACGTAAATGTTCATAGCAGCTTTATTATTATTTTATTTTATTTTAAATAACACCCTATTCACTCTCTCTCTCTCTTTTTTTGTGAGGAAGACTGGCCCTGAGCTAACATCTGTTGCCAATCTTCCTCTATTTTTTTTTCCTCCCCAAAGTACCAGTACGTATTTGTATACCCTAGATGTAGGTCATTCTAGTTCCTCTATGTGGGACGCCACCACAGCATGTCTTGATGAAGGGTGCGTAGGTCCGAACCCAGGATCAGAACTGGCAAACCCTGAGCTGCTGAAGCGGAGTGTGTGAACTTAACCACTTGGCCACAAGCCGGCCCCTAGCAGCTTTATTTTTAATAGCCCCAAACGGGAATCAGTCCAAATGTCCTTTAATCAGGCAAATTGTTAAACAAATTGTTATAAATCTATACTATGGAATACTACTCAGTAATGAAAACTATTGATACATACAACAACTTGGATGGATTTCAAGGGCATTAAGCTGAGTGAAAAAAGCCAGTCTTAAAAGGTTACATATGATATGATTCCACTTATGTAACATGCTTGAAATAAAGTTATAGAGATGGAGAACAAATTAGCAGTTGCCAGGGGTTAGGGATAGAGGTGGGTATGGCTGTAAAGGGGTGGCACAAGGAAGCCTTGTAATAATGTAATAGTTCTGTATCCTGATTGCGGTGATGGTTACAGGACTCTGCACATGTGATAAAACTGCATAAAACTACACACACGCATGAAGGCGTGTAAAACTGGTGAAATCTTGATAAGCTCTGTGGATTGTAACAACGTCAATTTCCCGGTTTTAACATTGTACCGTGGTCATACAAGATGTTACCATCACAGGAAACTGAGTGAACGTGTATAGGGGAACCTCCCTGTACTTTTTTTTGCCACCTCATATAAATCTATAATTATTATTTTTTTAAGTTTTAAAATGCCTTAATTTTTCAAAAAAAATTAAGCCATTGTAAGTTTTTTTTCAGGGGTGAATTGGTGGGGATACTCAGGTGTTCATACTGCCAGAAACAATTCCTCCCATTCTTTTTCTCTTTGAGGGTTTATAATTTGTTTTCAATTTTTACAAATTGTCATTTTGACGTAGTTTCAAGAGGGGGTGGGATAAACAGATATGATCAATCCATTATGTTTCTAAGAGTAATTGTTTAAGGGTTTTAAGCCAGGTTGTGGCATTTGGATAGATCACCCCGGTGGTTTCTCAGACAGTGGATAGGAGGGAGAGCAAGACTAAAGCAGAAAATTACATTTCATTGATTTTTAAGAGGCACTTTTTTTCATTTTAATATCTAAATTGGGATGTTTCACTATAACTATTAGCCAGACAGCAGTCATACTGTATTTGTCATACCTACTCATAAGAATCAAAACTTGCCAAATGGGCGTCTGAGGCTTGGAAGAAAATTCCAGAGACAGAAGAGGAACACTCTTTTAAGAAATGCTGCATCACCAAAGCCCTCGATGCCACGCCCAGAGGACTAAATTGTGTGGAAAATCATGGACATCCAAGACTGAGTCAAACAACTGAATCGTAAGAGTTAGCTTCTGAACGCGAAGTTTGTGGAACAGTGTTAGCATGTTATTCTTTTCTATTTTCCTTTTTATGTATGCGCGAGAGTGAAATATGGTAATCTATACTATATAAATCTACACCTTCAATAAATATAAAATGAAAATTCTAAGTGATAAGAAAGCATTGCGTCACAGGTTATTTGCTACCTTTTTTCTTAGCGGGACATAAAATAATGGTGAGTTTCATAGCTTATGGGTCCAGGCAAGGGCCAATAATCTGAAGTAGGACAGAGAGCTGAGAGGAGAGAATTCTTGAAACTCTAAGGAGAAAAATCGCCTCGACGTGGTGAATTATTAGAGGAGGGGTAAAGATGAAGTGGGAGGAAATCTAGGATGGTTCCAGGTTTCTGGTTCAGGATTCTGGGCAACCGAATCGACGTGGTAACCTGTCTGGTAGGATAGGAGTAGGCTTTGTGGGGGGAAGTTCAATTCAGGATACACTGGCGAGGGGCTTGTTGGCTGCGTCGAAGGAAACGGACGAACGAAGCCTTCGTATTTGCTTTGGTCCGACCGAACCCCGCGCCCGAGACTTGGTCCCAGGAGCCTCGGCTCTACCTGGATGGGTTCTGCCTCCACAGAGCCGGCTGTCCGGGTCCGGCAGGCAGAGGCCATCGCTCGCCAGGTGTGGGCGCCAGAGCCGTGAGCGAACGCGGACGCCCAGCCCCTCCCAGGCATTACGGTCGGGGCGACAGCCAGCCGGGGCCCTCCCACGGCCGTCGGCGAAGGCGGCGTGATTGGCTGGAACGGCCAGCGCCCGGGGGCCGTGGGCGGGCCCGCAGCTCATGAACTGCTGCGATTGGCTGGGAGGCCCCAAACAGGCCTAATTTAAACAGTTGGCCCCGCCCCTGCAGAGGGTGGTGTATATTTCCGCCCCGCCCGGTCGCTTAGTTAGACAGGTAAGCAAATCATAGTTGTAATAGCGGGATGAGAGGAGAGCTGTGATTGGCCAATTTGGAGGGACAGGGCGGGCTCGGCCTTAGCCGGCTTCGCCTCGGCTGGGCGCCTGTCCCGGGCGCCGATTGGGCCGCGGGCCTGTCAGCGTTCTCCGGGAGGCGTGGCCAGTACTAATAAAGACTGGGAGCGGCGCGGCCGCTGCAGTCGCTTCCGCCGCAGCTGGGGCTCCAGCTGGTTGTTTGCAGGCGGAGCTCTGGGGTTACGTCCACTTCAGCCGCAGCGTTTCCTCTGCCAGGTGTCTCGCCGCAGCCTCGGGAGAGGAGACGGACGCCTCCCCCATCTGTCAGAGAAATGTGAGTTGACTGATTTGGGGGCTGGACACCTTGCCAACTCTCACCCCCAGCACCGGACTCTGCAGGACGGAAAATGGCGCATTGCAGCAGCTGCAGCGACGCGGGGAACCTCCATCGCGCGCGGCCCCAAGACCGGGCCACCCCCCGGGAGGGAGGCAGTACCCCATTCCTGCACCAGCCATAGCCAGCATCCCACGGGCGGGGCAGGGGCGTGGGGGTCCCACATTCATTGCACCTCTCCTCTCTCCTGCTGGGCGTCTCATTCCCGTCTCGGTATAGTGGAGCTCCGGGGAAGGCGAAGGTGGGGCGCAGAGACATCGGGTAGGGGGCTCGAGGCCCTTTCTCGTCGTCAGATTGAATCTGTACTTAGGGCCTCTGGAAAGACAGTCACAGGTGCACCTGTCAGTCAGTAGCTTGGGCTACCCTGCTGTCTCTGGGTTTGTGTATGCCCCTCACCCCAACTGTGGCGTGTACCCCGCCTCTTGGCAGTGAGCAAAGCTCCAGAAACTTATCTGCCAGCTCTCTGGCGCCAGGTGAGCAGCTCAGAAAGACTCAAGGGGCAGTGACATGTGATTCCAAGCAGCCATTCATCGCAGGGCCACCCGTATAGGAGGTGTTTTCCTGTTACTGAGTCTTAGCCAAGTATTTGGAAGAGAAATAGAGCTGAGGATCCCTGCCTTCTCCCAACACATTCAATATAGTCTCTGACCATCTTTATCACGACCCCATCCCAAGATCCCGAGGGAGAGCTACCGCTGGACAAATGAAGTACTTCCCTGTTAGGACCACAATATGTTTAATGGAGATTTTTCTTTTTTATTAACTGCCTGGAGTCCTCTCTGATCCTAGATATATTTCTGTCATTTCTCTTAGTGACAGAAAAGGGAAAAGATTTACTTATGTTACGTAAATGTTGTAACTATCCCTGAGTATTTTATTGCTGAATGTTCCCACCTGCCAACAAAGAGTAAGTGAAATGGTCCCTTCAAATGCTTCATAACCATTTCGCTTTTTATCTATTTGACTTCTGCTGCAGTTGTAACTGTATATGATATTCTGTGCATTTTGACCAAGCCCTAGGATTTCATTTGTTTTCATTTTGGGGAGGGGGATCCATCTCAGCTGACTGGTTCCCAGTAGCACCCATGTGGGATGAATGGAAGAAGATGGAAAAAGCATCACGGGGTCTCTGACCTTAATCTTGTTGTTGGTGCCACCATCCTGGACTGCTTCCAAGACCAAACACCGGCTGCTACCTGCTCAGTGAATTTTCCACCTTCAGTCAGAGAGCTAGATTGCTTAGCTCAGTGGTATCACAAGAGTCCTGTGGCTTCCATAGCTTTGTATCTTTCTTTCCTTTGCCTCCTTTGTGGCTTAGAAAGAAATAAGAAAGTGATTCCTTAAATGGGGTGAGTTGGGTGTAATCTGCTAGTAGAACCTCTCTGAGTGGTTATTCTCTTATCTTTTTATTTATTTATTTATTTATTTTTAGATTGACACCCGAGCTAACGACTGTTGCCAATCTTTTTCTTTCTTCTTCCTTCTTCTTCCCAACACACCCCAGTACCTAGTTATATATTCTAGTTGTGAGTGCCTCTGGTTGTGCTATGTGGGATGCTGCCTCAGTGTGGCTTGATGAGTGGTGCCATGTCTGCGCCCAGGATCCAAACCAGCGAAACCCTGGGCCACCGAAGCGGAGCGCATGAACTTAACCACTCCGCCCCAGGCCGGCCTCTCTCTTTTTAAACTGAAAGTAATTCACTTAGGGAGGAGGAACTTCTGGGTATTAGTTCTGTTGTGAGTAGTCAAAGTATTTCCTTTCTGGTGACTTTGTGGTGGTTTAATCCCTCGTGCATTTGCTCTTGGACTGCTCCCAGGAGGTATGTTTGGTGAGATTCTGCCTGTTTGAGGACTTCTTATTGTAATTTCTATTTTCCATCAAATTTGAGAGATCTCCTTCCTGCCATTGGGTTCTTCCTTGGGAAAGAAAAGTCTCATGCCTTTGTTTAGATTTCTAGGAATTCTTTAGGAGGTGAACTTAGCCTCCACATGTTGGGACATGGAAAGGGGTTTATCTTGAAGACGCCACATTAGATTAATCCGTTCTTGGACTAAGGGAGAGAGAGAAGGGTCTCTGTGTGTAGTAGTGAAAACCAGGATTTCTCTTTGGGACGTGCAGAACTAGAGGAGTCTCCCAAGACTCGGTGCCAAATCCAGAAAAGGAAGGGACAGAATGTCCATGATGCGTGTACACTGAGGACCGTTTCCCATGGTTTTGCTTCGTGTCGATGCTCTTGGAACAGTTTCAGAACTAACGCAGTTGCTTTGGGCCCCAGTTCTAAGTGAAACTCCCATCTTCTGTGCCAAAAACAAAGCAAGCAACAGTCCTGATTCACTCCACCTGCGGAGGCCTTGCCTTTGGTGATTCTTGAGTTGTCCTTATAGCAGCCCCGATATACTAATCATTCCTGAAACATAGCTGATAACTAGATCACCTTAAGCAGAGTCTGTCAGCTTGCCTTTTCTTTTTATATTCCGGCCTTGTGAAAAAGAGCTGTTCAGTCCACAGGCTTGTCCTGAGAGTTTAGTCTTTTGTATGAATTTCTCCTAACCTGGATTGGAGGTTTCCAGTTTCACTTCATGTGAAAGGCTTCTGACAGTTAGGGAAATGCTATTTAGGCCAAGGCTGGCACATTTGTCCCTGTGACCATTGTGCCAGAAGATGTGTTGGAGTTTGGATCAGAGGATAGCCCAAACAAGATCTTGATGCCACCCTGGATGTCCCTAAGCTCCGTCTAAATGTTGTTACAGGATCTTTCTTCTTTTGCTTTTTCCCATCTATGCTGCAGCTCCCTACTTGATATTGCCAAGAGCTGGAATCTCTTGTGTTTGCATATAACCTGATCGCCAGTGCTGTGGTGGTTTGGAATGAGAATATATGTGACCCTTTCTTGTCTCGGTTACTTTGTGTCCTCTGTCCACTTCTCTCCACAGGTCTGCTCCGGCTCAGCCACCCACCGAGGGGGCAGAGGAGACTGCCCCAGGTGGGGGTCCCCCTGGCCCTCCTCCTAATGTGACCAGTAACAGACGACTACAGCAAACCCAGGCACAAGTGGAAGAGGTAGGTGGAGAGTTTTTTCTCTGACAATTTCCAAGTCATAGAAGTTTAGAAACTTTTCTTTTTCATGGAGGGGTAGTTATAGGCTCTGGGAGGCACAGCATCCTTAGAGTTACGTAGGGCCAGACCCAGGATTCCTTGGTCCTTGTTCTTTCCCCTGTCTCTAGCGGGGAGCTTAGCAGCTTTGTTTCTGTGCCCCTCTCAGGTGGTAGACATCATGCGTGTGAATGTGGACAAAGTCCTGAAGAGGGACGAGATACTGTCAGAGCTGGATGACCGAGCTGATGCCTTGCAGGTGGGAGCGTCGCAATTTGAGAGCAGCGCTGCCAAGCTAAAGAGGAAGTATTGGTGGAAAAACTGCAAGGTGAATTTTCTTGTCCTCTCCCACTTCTTTTCCTGGGCCTCAACTCACAGAAGGCAAGGAAACCCTCAGGTTCTACATCCCTTCCCTCTAGTGGCTCAGGATCTCTGCCCTGCAGAACTTTTGGGGGAAATCTCGAAAGCCTCCTTGAGATGCATTACCCTGATCTGGCCACCAGGGTAGGCTAGAGTATTCAGAATCACCTACTGGGAGCCAGTGATAACCCTGAGGAGTTTGGAAACGGTTAGCAAGGTGCTTTTCCCCAAAGGACCCCTGGAAAAATTCTCACCTGGCCCTTCCTCAGACACATCCCACATCGACACAATGGCTGGGTAGATATGTATGTAAATACCTGCGGCTTTTAGGAATGAGCTGAACACTTCACGATGAAAATGAACCAATTGACTAAAGATCCCAAGTCTGCACCTCCATTGGAGTTCCTTTCAAAGCCTTCAGGCAACAGGAACTAAGCAAAAAGGAGCAAGCTGTAGATGCTCCGAGGTTTCTGAGACTCTCAGCTGTGGTGCAGGGGTTATTGTCTGACGGGAAGCAAGAGGGTTGGGCCGTCCTCAGAGGCCTGCACATCTTCTGGATGGGTGGTTTCTTCCCCTGTCCCAAGGATGGAGCAAGTACTGTTCCTACATCTCGAGTCTGGGCTCCATTCCTCCTTCCCCAAATCCATGGGCCCATTCTTCTCAATGTTTCCTCAGATGATGATCATGCTGGGAGCTATCTGTGCCATCGTCGTGGTAGTTATTGTAAGTAAGTATCGCTGAGGTTGCTGGTGGGGTGAAGAGGTGGGAAGGTCCTGGAGTCTTCTCCCAGCCCCGCCTGCCTGGGGAATGGGGCTGCTCTGACTGAGGTATGGAGATGGCTGCTGTGGGATCATCACCTGGTTCGGGAGGGAGGAAGGGCAAAGACAAGGGACTTCCTTGATGGACAAGCCTTCCCTCTACAAGATATTGTGGGAAGACGGTCCTTCTTGTTCTGAAGGAGTGGGGCTGTGCTGTTTGTCACTGGCTTGGGTCAGCGGGAGACCATGGGGATAGAACGCCCACAACAGAAAGACCTGAATGTCTAGTAACTTGATGTAATTTTCCCTCTTGTTTTCTCCTGTCTCTTTCTCTTTTCCATCTGGGACTTCCTGATTCCTGTGTCCAGTCTACTTTTTTACTTAAGAATGTGCCACCCCTTCCCTGTTCTCCATTGCCATCCAAACTCATGTCCCCCTCCCTCTGTTTGCTCTCTCAGTGAACTTCCCTGTCTGCCTTCCTCCATCCTAGCCCAGGCTTCTCCATCACCCATTCCTCCTTTGCTGTTGCTTTCATTTGCACGATGTCCCTCAACGCTAGAAATGCTGCTTGTGGCGCAGTCTTGAAGCAACTACTTGAGGAGCAACAGCTGGTGCCTCCTCCTTGCCTCCTTCTTATGTGCTCACAAGTTCCCCCAAAGCCAAAAAGAGGTGGAGGCCAAGGGAACGGGAAGGAGCGTAGCTGAGGTGACATGCCCAAGACAGTGCCAAGAGCAGGAGAGGAGAAGGATATCAGTGCCTACAGTGTCACCAGGAAAGGCCAGGCCGCTGGCAGGAGGAAGCTGTAAACAGCTGGGAAAATGGCGGCTCCTTCAGGGCTGCCCTGATCCCTTGGAGCTCTTCTCCTCTGCCAGGCCTGAAGGGGGGCCCAAAGTACATCTTGGTCCTGGTGGCATACCCATTTAGATCAAGATTGTCTATGTCTTCAGGGATCTTGCAGTCTTTTACTTTGTTCTCCAGAGACCTGGAGAACATGTATTAATTACAAAAATACCAGAAAAAATACCAAAATAGCAAAAATACCAAAAAAAAACCCAACCTCATTCCCATCCTAGAAGCAGTCCCAGAAGCTCATAACTGGAAGGGGCTGTCTCTTGTCCACCTTTTCTGCAGAATTCTGGATTGTTCATGAGAACCCCAAATAATTTCATAAAGCCAAAGTTTGAGACGCTCAGTTAGTTTTAATTGTTGGCTTAGATAAAGAGGGAGTGCTTGTTAGTTATAGAAAAACAGTGAGTTGAGGGCCTAATTTGAGAATAACAAGCTCGGGGGAACCCTCTTGCCCTCTTGTTAAGGAAGGTCCTGTTCCCTTCCCGTTGATAAGGGAGTGTGAGGGTGTTAGAAGTGAGGATCTTGGACTCTCAGGGACTCCTTTCCTCCACACTATCCCTGTGTACTTGCCAAAGAGAGGGATGAGGCAGGAGGTCCTCCCTGAGGCCTGGCCCATTCTGAGTGTTGACAGAAGTCTTGGGGTGGGAGGCAGGGCAGTCTGCAGACAGGTGTGCTCGTGTATTGCCATGTTGTCATGGGGCCTCTCTGTACTTCCTAAGGTATGTTCCTCTTCTAAACCCCCCGTGCCCACCTGAATTCCACTTTGCCTTCTTTCCTTTCCTCCTTTTTGCATGGTTTCTGGGTGCAGACGGTGGAGCCTGAGGATGGGAGCTGCTCAGCTTGTCTTGGGAGCCACTGCTGGGCTTCAGGACACGGTGTTGAGTGGGATAGACTGAGGTGTGAGGGGAGGAGGGCAGGCTGGGAACAGAAGGGGGAACGCCCATGACCCTTTATTCCTTCCGTCCTCTGATCCACAAGCAGGAAGAGGCTGAGGCCAGGCTGGGCTGAGTCTGGATGCTCACTTTCCATGCAGCAGCATTTCATTGCGCAAAACCATCCTTCCTCTCCCTTTGCCCCTGTTTCCCACATTCCCTTCGTCCTGCCCCAGGGCGGGACTGAAGAGCTGGAAGAAAGCAGTCAGTGTACCCTCCCAACGGCCCCCCTCGAAGGTCTCCACTCTCCTCTGGCTCCTCCTTGCCTAATGCAGGGGGTCACCGCTGGAGAAGAACCACCACTGTCCTGGATGTGTCCCAAGCCTGGAGCAAATTCGCCCTCTTGGCCCACTCAGCCCTCTCATAGGAATTATTTCCTGGGTTTCCATCCCTCTGAGGCACACCAGAAGTAGTTGGCTTTGTTCTTTTGGGGATGTCACCCCTTCTACTTTCTTTCTCACCCCACCCAGTACCCTCTTCTGTGTCTTTGCTGTCTCCCTTCCCTCCCACCACCCATGTGCATGAGCAGATATGCAACGAAACCCCGGGACTTTGCAGTCAAATGAAGCCGAGCTTCCCACATCCCCTCCTTCTTTGGTTTGCCATGAGATGATGTGGGGTTTCCACTGTGTGTCTGTCGTCACCTCTTTGTCTTTTTCCCTAACCCCAATCTCATACTTGTATAGAATGATAACAGTTGTGTTTCCACCAAAGGCATGTGGCTTATTTATCAATTTCATGTATTCTGAACAAAGGCAAAAAATACAAATTCCTACCACTAAACTGACTTGATTGTTGTTTGGGTCGGAGTAACTGAGGAGGGGCGGGGGAGTGTTGTTTCTTTCTAGTAGTCTGATGTTACTTTAGGCTGGAAGGGCTGGCTCCTGTGTGCTCTGTGGTCTTCTCGAGATTAAAGACCTGTGTGTTGGCAGAGGAAGTGGTCTCCGCCGTCAGCATTCATACCTCAAGCAGCCAGACTCTTCTAGGTGCTAGTGAGAGGAAGTGATGACAGGAAGTTGAGTGGGCATCTCACACTGACAAACACTGCAGGTTTCCTCAGACTTCTCCCATTTACCTCCTTCTAGGTCCTCGGCCTGCCCGGCCTGCCCCAGGGGCCAGGCCCAGATGAGGCCTCCGGCAAACACACCCTGTTCCCCATCCTCCTTATATACAGTTTTCTGGTCCCAAGTTGCACTGTAGTGACCAGGCACATTTTCGAAATGAACAAGCAGAGAAATGTCTTTCCTGCCCCTCAGGGAGTGCGGAGTTTGTAGGTATCCTGAAATACCCAGCTCCCGTCTAAAGGAGAACCTTAATTGCAGCTCAGGGTTACACAGAGCAGCCGAGCTGGAGCCCCAGGGCTGCCTCTGGGGGCCTTTGTTTCATACCTGGAGCACTTTGCAAGTTGGAGCAGCTAGGCTTGGGGACAGGGGTCAGTGGGGCCCAGCGCGGGAAAGACAGGAGAATGAAAAAGCTTTGTCTCCAAGGCCACAGGGGGCTTTTATTTGGACAGAGTTCAATATTTGGGTGCAGTGGCCCAACCCTCACCATCTTGCCCCCGTCCCTCACTTGTTCCTTTCGTAATTTTTTCCCCTTTTCTTTTCCTACCATCACACCTCAAATCTGGCTCGTGTTTTAACCACCGAGACATCCTGCCTTCCTGCCGCCCTCTTGTCTCTTCGTGTTTTCTCCTTGGTGGTCAGCCCAGGGACACACTGAGGGAAGGCAGACGCCTGCACATACCCAGAGCCAGGGCCCCCATGATCTGTGCCTTCTTCATCCCTTTCTTGGGGCCTTTTTGAGCTCTGGGACTTGGTTTAGAGTCCTCCTGGGAGAACGTGACTACTCTTCCTTTTTACTGTGAGGCAGGAGAGTGTCTACCCAGAGGGCCTCAGACCTTGGTGAGGTAGCTAAGAGAAAACAAGAAGGAACGAGGTTGGTTTCATTTGGGGTAACCCCGGGAGCGGAGGGCTGTGTGTGGGGCTGGCTGGAGCTTGGGATGCTTGGGCTTCATGCCAGGTCTGGGGGGGGGGCTGGTGAGGGCAGGCTGATCTACACGTCGTGTGGGTCAGGGGCAGTTGAGGGTGACTAGGCTCTTACCTTGCCGTCTCTGAAGCCCCAAGAACAACAGTGCAAGAAGGAAGAGGCTGCTGGCCACAAGGATTCCAAAGGCCATCCTCCGCTCTGTAGGTGAGGGCAGCGTGGGCGGGAGTCAGTGGGCAGGAGTCGTCTCTGAGCCCGCGCCCGCAGTGCCCACCCCGCAGGAGGGACAAAGGAGTGTGTGTTTGAGAGTGAGTGTGCGTCCGCGGTTGAGGAGCTCGCAGCAAGTGTTCTGTTCTCAGGAACTGGGCGCACAGTACCATTCGTACTTGCTCAGGGTTGTTGGATGTTTGTGTGTTATTCCACACAGAATTCTCTACCTCTTCCCACCTTGGAATAACGTTGGTTTTTTTTTAAATTGCTTTGCAAGAGAGATTTAGGTCAGATTAGTTGTTGACAGTTAAACTGGAATTTTGTAAATAGCTGTGGGATGTTGTGAGCTGAGACAAAACCCCAGTTTCTGGGAAGCTTAGTCTAGTGAGCCACCAAATAATGCCCAATGCTCCTGGCCGTTTGCATTTCTAGTGCTGATTCTTTCCTATTCGACATCTTTCAATGACATTCTGTGGCTTCAGGATGAAGTTCCAGCTGAAGGCCCATTGTGATCTGCCGCCTAATGGCAGTAGAGGGTCTCAGGCTACAGTGGAGGAATCGGGCTGCCTATCTCTCCCATGTTCTCTTTAACCGTTTACTTTCTCATCTGTAAGTGCCGGTTGAGCTGTCTCTAAAACGGAGGCACGATGATGCCTGTGATCACACATCGCAGTGCTGGGTCTAGACTGTGGTTCATTGAAGGCTCCGTTGTGGACGCCCCTCTCAGGCCTCTGAGCCGCTTCTCCTTTCCCGCACGCCCGTGGCTCCAGCTGCGCAGTTCCCCAGCTTCTCTTTGGGCTGTTTTATAATCTGGCCTTCACGCATGCCATTCTTTCTGCCTTGGGTGCTCCCTTGCCCCTGAGCTAGCTAACTCAGCTCACATGTCTCCCCGGGCCATCATCCCTGACTGCCCAGTCTGACTCTCCCAGACTCCTGAGGGCAGGATCAGGAGTTACTCAACGCTGCTCTCCAGCTCTCGGCACCCTGGGACCCTGGAACCTGGGGTATAATGAAGTCTCAGCGTGTGTGGTGGCCCTGGCTGCCACCTCGGGAAAGAAAAAGCCGGGACTGTGAACAAAGTGCTGTGGGAAGCAGAACAAGGCCAAAGCAAGCTCGGGGCAGGAGAGCCATGAGCCCAAGTGTAGAGGTGGGAAAAGGAGGGTACTCCCAGTACCTGGTGGGGCAACCGAGGTGCTGGCCTCAAGGGGCTCTTCCAGAGAGATGTGGGTGACCTGGCAGGTGTAGGTGGCGCCTGCAGAGCCAGGTTCTGCTATCAGGGAGGAAGAGATGGTGTAGGTGCCCGCTGCGCTTTGTCGGAGGCTGGAGAAGGAGGCACCAGAGACTGGGACCGGGGTTCCCCCCGGCTCCTCTCGGGTCCATGTCACAGTCACATCCAGAGGGTAATAGCCAGCAGCGGTGCAGGTGAGGGTGGGTGGCAGAGCCTCGTTTGCCAAGCTTAGTCGTACTTTGGGGGAAGCTGAAAGAAAGAATGAAGAGTAAGATTCCAGAGGGACTCAGTGGGACAGCAGAGTTGCCTGAAGCCTTCTCTTCCTGCTGAGAATGAGAATAGATGTGGAGGCTGAAGTTTCTTCTTCAGTGGCGTGCAAGGGGAGTGTGAGGGGCCCACCCTGGAGGCAGGCCATCATGGGGACATCTCCCACAGGTAACTGAAAAGCAACGGTAAAACCAACTCAAGGCTGGCTTGTTACTTATCGTCAGAATAAGCCAGTGATTTTAAAGGATGTCAGTGACGAAACACTGCTCCCCGTCAGGACCATGCCTGCTGCCCCTCCTCGGTTTGCTGCTGCTCCTCCTTAGGATGTGGTCCCAAAGGACTGGGGTGATTGGAGACAGCTAGCCATGGCAGGGCAGCAGGATCCTGGGCTGGGGAATTTCTTGGTGGAATTATCCTGGGGTCTGACAGGAAACAGTCTGATGCTGTCTGTGCTTCCTGGATGGCGGTGCTGTTTAGGTTGTGGGGTTATGCAGTCTGCCTCTCAGGAAATTGCCCCTGTATTTGGATTCCATTCTGGAAAATATTCCCAACAGGCCCATGCCTTCCCCTCTCCCCAGGATGCCCCTGTCCCGGCCTCACCTTGGACGTGGAGCTGGATGATTTGTTGAGCTCGGTACAGAGTGGTGGTGATCTGGCAAATGTAGGCCCCCTCGTCCTGCAGAGTGAGGCTGGGTAGGGTGAGGGAGGCATCCCCAGCCATGAGTTGCTGCTCAGGCTCCAGGGTAGCGCCCTCCCTCTTGGCCTGCCCCTGCTTCGGGGTCCAGCTGTATACCAGCTGGCCACTGCCCTTATGCTGCAGGCGCCACTCCACGCTGGTGAGATCCAAGCCTGGGGCCAAGGAGAAGCCACAGTGCAGGGAGGCTGAGGACCCCAGCAGGAAATTCAGGGACGGGGTCTGTGTTGTCACCTGGAACTCCACTGTGGTGAGAGAAAGAGTGGTGATTATGGGCTGCTTGCTCCTTGAGGTCACCTGATCTCTGAGCTGTGGGCATACACCTGCCCCTGCCTCCTCCCCTGGGCAACGAGGCCGGTTGAGTTCATTTCCCATCAGATGGAAGCACAAAGAAATGGGGCTCTGGAAAGGCAGCGTGGCACACGTGGGAATCTTAGCTATTTTGGAGCCACTTGCCCTGGACAATCTGATGAAAGTTATGGAGTTCTAACCAGGAAAATACACATGCAAAATCATGGGTTCCTGTTGACCCTCAGGTGAGAACCTCTGGAGTCTCAGAGAAAGCTTTGGAACCCTGGTTCTTCCTCTGACTAGCTCTGGGACCTTGTGCAAGTCAGTGTTGCCAAGTCATCTGCTTAAGGCAAGGCTGCTGTGAAGACTAAATAGGACTAAGAGTTTAAAAAGCACTCAGTGGCCTATTTGTGCTAAAAGTGCTGAACCTAAATCTAATGAGGAATAGTCAGACAAATCCAAATGATGGGACAGTCTACAAGACAGCAGGCATGGACTCTTCAAAATGGCAGTGCTCTGGGGCTGCCCCGTGGCCGAGTGGTTAAGTTCACATGCTCTGCTTCAGAGGGCCAGGGTTTCGCCAGTTTGGATCCTGCGTGCGGACCTAGCACCACTCATCAGGCCATGCTGAGGCGGCGTCCCACATGCCACAACTAGAGGGACCTACAACTAACATACACAACTATGTACTGGGGGGCTTTGGGGAGAAGAAAAAATTAAAAAAGTTTTTAAAAAAATGGCAGTGTTCTGAAAGACTCTTCTGGAGTTAACAGAGGCTAAAGGCACAAGACACCTAAATGCAATGCATGTTGGACTCCTGGACTTAAAAGAACCCCAGAAGGCTGTAAAGAACATTATTGGGGCAATTAGAGAAGTTTGATTTTGGACTTTATATTTTACAGTATTGTGTTAATTTTTCAATTATTTACTTCTTAAGTTTTTTTTGTTGAGGAAGATTTGTCCTGAGCTAACATCTGTTGCCAATCCTCCTCTTTCTGTAGGTGAGCTGCTGCGACAGCATAGCCACTGACAGATGAGTGGTGTAGGTCTGCACCTGAGAACTGAACCTGGGCTGCTGAAGCAGAGTACGCCAAACTTAACCACTAGGCCACCGGGGCTGGCCCTTATTGTATCACTTTTAAAGTGTGTTAAGTATGATGCTCAGTGGCTATCAAGCAGTGTTGGGGGGAGGTGGAACAGATGGCCCTGGAAGGGAGAGGTATTGCTGATAGTGTTCAGAATTGCCAGTGTAGGGTAATGGTGAGAATATGTTCCTAAATTCTCCACACACTGCACCCCCTTAACCTGCACCCTGGCAGCCCACTCCCCAACCTGGTTTGCTGTGAGGTGATGGTTTTGTGATTATGAAGGAGAATATCCTTGTCTTTGGTTATAAATGAACACATGCTATATACATGGAAGCATTTGGGGTGAAGTTTTGGGATATCTGCACCTGACTTTCAATTGTTTGGGGGGAATATGTATAGTTGTAGAAAGAAAGAATGGCAAAATGTTAACAATTGGTGAATCTAGGTGACTGATATACAGGTGTTTGTTATATTATTCTTTCACCTTTTCTGTAGGTTTGAAATATTCCCAAATAAAAAGGGAGCAATATCTATCCATGCCAGGACTATGGTTGACAGTGGACAGACATGAGGACCCCTCTTTTCCAATAGAGCAGGATAAATTGAGGTTGGACCACAGAAAGGTTCAAGTATTCGGGGGCTTTCTGAGGATAGGAGGGTAGCCCCCTAATCATCTCTGGACTTGACTGTCTCCTTTTGGAGGCAAAATATTGGATTCGATGAACTCTGGAGAAACCTATCATCATGGTCTCAACGTCCTGTGCCCTCCGGGATGTGCTGGGTTGGAGAGGGCAACGACTGGGTTTTACTAATGAGAGATGACGAACAAGTTCCTCGTCCCCGTGCTTTGCTCTAATCATCTTGAGCACTGGACCAGGCTGGCTCTTCACTGGGAGAAAACTGGTGCTTGGCTCAGTAAGATCCCTGCAGAGGGCCTACGTAAATAGAGCACCATGTGTCTCATTTCCTCAGGCAACCAGTGAGGGGAAAACCATCCCCATCTTGTGTCCTTAGGAAGAAAGCACTGAGGCCTAGGGGACACCCTGAAATGACTGATGTCGATAGAGGTGGACTTGTTCCCTTCCTTCTCCTTCTATCCTCCTATCTGACCACTTAGAAAAACAAAACTTTCTGCTGCTTTTAATTTTCTCACCTGCAGTCTGCACGGTCCCCTGGGGGCCCAGGGGCAAGTTCCATCTGTGGTGCCGGAGAGCCCCATTCTCAGTATCCCCAAGAGTCTTCATCACCATGGAGACACTAGGTCCCCCTCCAGACACCTGCACATTGGTGATGAACCAAGCTGCCGTCTCAACAGTGGCCTCTTGTCTGGCCTGGAGAAAATAGCGGGAGATCTCACAGGTCACGTCCTTCCCGTTGCAGTCGGCGTGGAGCAAGGCCTCAGCCTGGGGGATCTGCACCAGGTTCACTGGGGAGAAGGGCGGCACGGAGGGCTCACTGGATTGAGAACACCCGGGCCCATGGGAAGCAGGTGCTGGTGGGTGTATTTGGGAACTGGGCTGTCCTAGTGGAGGGAGCCCAGGACTGGGACACAGGGTGGAGGGCTCTTACCTGAGGCCTCGAAGGTAACAAGTGGGTCGTCTTTGGCCACTGTGCCCCCTTGGAAATCAGTGAAGCCTTCCAGGGAGCCATCATCCAGCACTGGCACCTGCCTCAGCACGAGCAAGGCCTTCACCATGTTCCCACTGCTGGCAAAAGCTCCATGCTGCCGCCCACCTTCCTCCGCCAAGAAGCAGTCTAAGACCACGTCCACTGCCCGCCACTGCCTTTCTGCTGCAGGGAGAAGGCTGGTGAGCGCCCTCTTGTCTACAAAGTTACCTCTGTATTCACTGATCCCGTCACCAAACTGTGGGGTCATCACAGGGTAAAAGTTGTGTTCCAGGGTCCTAGCTGTCTCTGTCTCCCTCTCTTCTCCTGTCATCCCCCAAACCAGCTTTCTGGGAAGCACCTGCTACTCCAGGTACATACTTCTTGGTGTGAATTACTTAAAATCCTGGATTTGCCTTGCTCAGAGGGGTTTCTGTTTTTACTCTCTTTCCCAACTATTGAATGGAAAACTCTCCAGTCAAGGGACTTCTCAGCAAAAGCAAATAAATGAGCAATATTGCCACTGGGGGAGGAGACGGATGTTGTGCTGCTGGGGACGTTGGCAGCCTTTCCTGCCAGCCCTCGTGGTCTCCGCTTTCTGCTGGTACGGGTAGTCATCCCCTCCCCCATTCCGGGGTCACCCCTACTTATTTCCTGGCCAGGGAACCCCTTCCTATTCTGAAGATGTCGGTCCCAGGCAGAGCCTCTCCCATAGGACAGCACCGCCCCCCCTTCCCCCCCCCCCCCCCCCCCCCCCGCCCCAATCACCGAGGAGGCCCCTCTTCTCTTCATTTGGCCTTTTCCCCACAGGGTTCTCAGCCTCCCTCTCCAACACGTTACTTTGCCAATCGCTGAGCCTTTGTCCTCGTGGGCTTGGAAGGCGACTGGAAGCCATCCCCGGCCCCTTTCCCCTCCGGAATCTCGAATCTCGGGGAGGGTGGCTACCTGGAGCTCCCTAGCCCCACTCCCCTCCGCCGGCCCTCCCCACTCACCGGGCTCGGCCGCCGCCAAGAGGGCCAGGCAGAGCAGCAGGCACCCGCCCTCGGCGCCCATGAAAGCTGCGCTCCGGCCCGCGCGCCGCCCCTTCTCCGCGGCCGGCCGCCGGCAAGGTCCCGGCCGGCAGAGGGGCTCTCCGAGACCAGGCGGGCCCTCAGCCTGCCGCTTTCTCTTCTGTCCTTGGCCTGCTTCTCTTTCGCTTTCACTTTGAGGAAGTGTCACCGCGGCTGCCTTTGCCTCCGGGTGAAGCCATTACTTGCTGGTGCCAGAGACCTGTTTACAGTTCTCTTTTCTTTGCAGGTCCCTCCCCACCCCCACCCCCACCCCCGCCCCCGAAACATGCCCTGGTGATTTCAAGACCTGACTTCACTGCATGCACCTGTGTGCTCCCCACTAACCCCAAGAAAATGGAGATGAAGTTCCGGAAAGGGGGGCGGGGAGAGCGAAGCGAGAAGCAGGATCCCCACTAGCCTGGGGACCTGTCCTTTTCTGTTGGTGCCGCCTTGGGCGCCTGCACCAGGTCTTCACCGGAGAAAGCTCCTACTTCAGATCCCTGATCCGAGAGCGGAGCGTGGGAGTGGCCTGCGTGGTGAGATTGGGGTTTCAGAGAGAGCTGGAGAGCTGCAGTGTGTGACAGTCTGTCACTTTATTTTGCGAGGTTCTGGGTCAGCGATACAGCACGCGGGGCTTTCATAGGCGGAGACGTGTTTTCCAACTACAGCGCCAGCCCTCCTGCGGCGCAGGGGTGAAACTGGCTGGGCCAGGACACACCCGGGCTCCTGCTTCCCACCCTCCACCTCGTTGCCATGTGTCCTCGTCACCGCCCGTCTCAGAAAGGCACTTTCTCAAATCTGCACACAGGAAAGGGTCCTGCTGAGAGGATGGTTTTGAGGTTGCGGGTGCCAGGTCTCATTTCCCCCGGTGGCCAGTGGGGTGGGGTGGAGGCTAGGGCTTTGTTGGAGTGATGACCCCCTCCTCCTCTGTGCTGGCTCAGGGGTACGAAGCTGGCTCTGGTTTTCGGTAATCCTCCTGGATGGGGAAGGCGCTGCCCTCTTCCTCCCTGGGGCAGCTGTAAGGACCAGGCTCTGCAACTGCTGGACTTTCTCCTTTGTCTGCAGAAGGAGAATCAGATGAGTCTTGGCCGCAGTGCGGGAAGGGGTGAGGGGAGAAGAGACGAGCAAAGGAGGGGCAGCTGAGGGAGGGCTGGCGGGAGGACACCTGCTAAGAGGGGAGGAAGAGTAGGCGGGAAGCAGGGTTGGTAAACATGGAGCCAGGGAGGCTTCTGCGAGGTTCGGGCACGGGTGGCAGAGCTGAGATGGTGGGCTGGGGTGTAGGGACAAGACTGGAGACCTGTATTTTGTCTCTTACTTAGTCCATATTTTCTTTGTTGATGGAGGAACAGGGCTCCGACCATGGTGAAAGCAAGAAACATTCCAGAGAAGATCACAAAGATGCGGATGCAATCTGTGCTGCACAGAGACCTTTGGGCTGTGATAAGCGAGGGCCACACAGTTTTTGGGGAGGGCCTAGCCCTTGACTCCCCTCAGCCCAGCCCTCCTGCCACCTCTCCTCTCTCATCTCCACCCCCTCCTCCCCCGCCCCCACCCCCCCACCGTTGGACCCAGCCCTTCCCTAATCCCTAGGCTCTGCATCTCCCTATTCTTGCCCTTACCCCGAGGAGCTTTCTGGCTGGCTTCCGTCCTGGACTCTCCTGTATGCCTTCTCTCTGGGAGTGGGGAACGGGGAGAAAACTCACGTGGCCAGTGGGTTGAGAGAACTGGGGCAGGCAGCTGCCTGAAGTCAGCCAGAGTCTGCACGTGCCGGACTGTCCTGGCCTCCGGCATCTCTGGAAAACCATAGACAGGGTGAGCAGCAGCGGGGAAATGCACAGGGTGCAAGGTTGGGCTGAAGGCCAAAGAGGACGAAGAGGTGCTGGATGAGATGGGAAGGCGGACAGGCTGACCCAGCGATTGATGTGGGGGTGGGTGCCCTGGAGAGGGTGCTGGTTGCGGTGCGACCTTACCCCTGTGACTGCTCAAAGTGTTGCCTGGCACTTACTTTTGGCATAAGGTAAGTGGGTGGGTTGTGGGCCTGGGGCCTGAGATGGGCGAGGGGTCAGCGAGGGGTTTGCAGGAGGATCACACTCGGTACACTCCTTGTCTTTGCACTGCCAGCCCTTGGGGCAGCCACACTCGGTGTTGGCGGTGAGGGTGCAGTTTCGAATGAGAAGACCTGGGGACAGAGGAGGGCCCGAGGAACACAGATGCTGAGGCCTCAGAGAGCTGCAAGGTTTCTCCCAGCCGCTGTCCCAGGCCCACCGCCAGGGACATGCTGCCCTTTGCACTCCCACCCCCTCCCCACAGAGGCCTGCCCCATCTCGCTGTCACCCAGTGCCTTTGCCATTATTATTATTGTCGTTAAAGAAAAAACTTGGACCTTTTAGAAAATTCCTGGTTTAGAAATAGAAACAGCTTACATGATTTTCTCTCTTGCTCATGGATTCTTTTATAACTTCGTATTGAAGTATGCTAACGGTGAGGTACACTTGGTATAAGTGTGAAGCTTGAGAATTGGTACAAATTGGACTCAGAAGTGTAGCCAGCACCACATCAAGAAACAGAACATGACCAGCAATGTTCCCTTCCGGTCACTAATCCCCCAAGAATAGCCACTCGCCTGACTTCCTAACACCACAAGTCAGTTTTGCCTGTTTTTGTGCAAAAGACATGGAATCATGCGTGTGTGGCTCATTCCTGTCTGGCTGCTTTTACTCAACTCGTTGTGAGGTTCATCTGTGTTTAACGAGTGTAACTGCAGATTGCTTCTTTCTCATGCTGTATCATATTCTATTGTATGATTATACCAGGATTTATTCGTCCATTCTACTGTTAATGGGCATTCGGGTAGTTTCCTGTTTTTAGCACTTAGAAATAGTGCTGCTGTGGTCCCCGACAGCTTTTTAACTTTACTAGAGAGTTACTTGATTACTGACATCCTTTACCTTTAAAACATACATTTTATTCAAGCGTAGAGGTTGGGTGCTGGTGGCTGCCCATCAGTTATACTGGGCGAAGTGGGCGTGAGGGGCGCTGGGCTGGGCTGGGCTCACGGCTGGTTGGGGTTGAGCAGAGGAGAGTGATTTGGGGAAGGCAGCCGTACCCAGATGGGGGCCAGGCTTGAACGGGAGCCTGGTGGGCTTAGGGCAGCACACTCGTGGGCACCCAGGGAGAGGAGCCCTGCCAGTTGGAAGAGGGGTGCAGAGAGGGAGGTGGGAGGATGCCAAAGACTACTGTCGACTTGCATGATTTCTTCAGTGAATGCCTTTGGTCAGGAAAGGGAAAGGGACACAAATTCCTTCTTCCCATCCTTATCTCCTTATGGTCTCTTCTTCCTGAATTCTGACTCCTAGTTGCTACTAGAATTTGGTTTCTTTGTGGCTTACCAGGAATTGTGAGCCAGCCTGGACAAGGATCTGCAAGGAAGGAACGGTGATGGGGAGGGAACAGTGGTGGTGGAGAGGGGAAGAGGCAGGTAAAGGTGAAGAAGATCAAGGAGAGGCGACCATGAGAGTCTCTGCCCAAAGGGAAGGAAGGGGTTAAAGAAGGGGCTGCGATTGGTTAAAAATGGGTGAAATGCCATTGTTTTCAGTGATGAGTATCCAGAGAGCTGGGAGTTCTCTTCCCCATGTATAACCTGTGCACAAAATGCCAGGCTGATTTCAGGCACTTCTCCATCTTACAGATGGGAATACTGAGGTCCAGGGAGGGCCAGACTCATTCACCCTCCTCCCGGTCCCCTCACTGCTGGCTGCTCTCCCTGGAGCCCTGCAGTCAGGGGCTGCCTGAGTGCTCTGTGGGTCTGTGGGCTGCGTCTCCCAGAGAAGGGTCACGGGCTGGGCTGGGCTGGAACATGGCAAAGGGAGTGCGGGCCAGCTTGGTATTGGGAAAAGGCCTTCCCTGCAGAGGGAGTGGGGAGGCTTTGACTAAAAAAGTTCCAGCCCTGCTGGCGTGGCTGCCAAGAAGAGAAAAGCATCCGTTAACGACCATATTTTTAAGTTGTGGACTGAGGAATACTTCTTGTGCGTTTAAGATGTTGCTCATTTGCAATGGCAAAACCTTTTATTTAGTTTTTAGAGAATACGGTATAAAAAGGCCTGGTGAGGCCAGATGCGCTTTACAGGCAGGTAGTTTAACAGTTCACTTAAGTTGTCCTCAGAAGCGTCCTGCTGGAGAACGTTTATTCAAAGAAGCCTCTCTAAAGTCTGCTTCTCTGTGTATACTGGGACGTAATTTCTGAAATTCTAGCTAAAATAGAGAAATAATAAAAGCGTTCGTAACAGCTTCAGATATTACACTTCTTAATTTTAAAAAAGATGAAATGACAAAATAAATAAAAACACAGGCCACATGCATACTCATTTTCCTAAATTGGCTTTTGTGCAAAAAAAAGGTTGTTAGCCACTGGCCGGTGGTGTTATTTCCTTAGAAAGGTGTATTCCAAGTTCCAAACAAACGTGCACCTCAGACACAACCAGTTCATTGGCGGGGGTTGCTCTGCTGAAATCTGGGGTCCTAGAGCCACTTCCCCCTCTTTATTGTCTTGATCCTAGCCGTAGACCCATTCTCAGCATCCCTCAAGTTCTGCTGACCCCTTTCCTGAAACACTGGAGTTCTCCCCACATCAATATGTGCCCCGTCCAGGGCGCCCTGGTTCCCAGCGTTGACTCCACTTGTGTAGCCTTGACGTGACTGAGGCTCCGACTCCCCCTCCTCTTTGCTTCTCCTCACCCAGCTCTGCCACGTTGCTCCCCCCAATGCTTGCCCATCTCACCAGAGTTACAGTGCCGACAGCTCTCACAGTGGGGCCGGGCGTGGTAGTCTGGTGAGAAGGAAACCCCTGGTATACATGAATCACACTGAGTAATCCTTCCGTGCCCGTCACAGTCCTCCTTGAGGAACATTCCTGTGGGCAGAGGTCCAAGGTCAAGACCCAAGGAAGGCTGCTTCTCCACCCTCTTCCAGGTGGTGCCTTTCAGGCACTGCAGGATTCCGCTCCTTGCTTGAGCTCAGGCTCGCTCTCTGCCTCCCTTCACCCCAAACCCAGTCCTCTCCCTCCCACACTCAGCCAGCCCCTGGCAAGGTCTCCTCTCTTACCTGGCTTGCACATCGGGCAGCACAGTTCTCCCCGAGCCCAGTAGTGCTTCTCTGGACAGCTCTTGGGGGCTGGGGTAGCTGAGAGCCCCGCCAGGGTCCCCAGAACCCACAGCCAGCAGGGAGGTGGCCGGGCCATGGCTCCTGCCCAGGGAGCTCGTCCTGTGCTCTGGGTGCTGACTGCTGGCCTCTGGAGCGGGCACCTTCCCACCTGGGTGCTGGTGCTTCGTCTTCGCTCCTCCTGGGCAGCAGCTGCAGGTGGCAAACCGACCTTTGATGGCAGTTGAAACTCTGTTGTGGCTGTTTTTTTCTCACAGCAGCAACCTCCATCCCCTCCCCCTTTTCCGTGCGCTGGGTTCTGGGTGTCAGGGAGAGTACTAAAGGGCAAACTCTTCAGAAGACCTGCTGCTCTTTAAAGCGCCCCCTCCAACGCGCCAGCCTCTCCTCGGCCTGTCTCTCTTGTGCCCATGAGGAACTGAACTACCTGCCTGTTTTACAAAACATTGGGTGTGGATGGTCACTCGCCTCTCCTCTTCATGTACTTGTGCACAGGATGCCCACATTGCCCGCCTGTTCACAGCTTACCAGCTGGTCTGCATGTCCCCTCTCCCATCCCCCCATTTCCTTTCACAGAAGTTTTGAGAAGGAAGGGGAACCAGCACTGAGTACAGGTCCCCAAACTTTTCTCTGAAACTCATGGGGTCAGATAAGTTTCAGAATTCAGAATTTTTCAGACTTTGGGAAACTAGCACCACAAGACACTCTCACGGGGCTAAGGTGGCACTCACAATCAAGCACATTTCTGCAGCAACATTATTGAATATTTAAGCTTAAGTCGGGGGGGGAGGGGGGGAGGATAACTAAAACTAGCCTTGCATCAACTGAGGTCTGGTTTTATGGCCAAAAGAGTTTGCTACGGAATTGTTCAGAATTGCAAACAAGGGACTTAAACCCGTGTCTCTCCTCTGCTGGACTCTGCTACGTATGATCTCATTTCGTCTTCCTGCCAGCCTGGGATACAGGTATCACCACGACCCACCTGGCTTTCCCTCCTCACCCACTATCCTCTTATCCTCCCTTCCCGCCTCTGGCTGTGTCAGTCAGTCACTGGTGTCCTGGAGCACCCGGGGCATCTCCTCTCCCAGCCTTGAGCACTTGGGATTAAAGGTCGATTCCTTCGGGTCATCTCTTTCCTATTTCCGTGGTTCTCCTGGGAAGAGTGATCTGGGGATACTGGAAATAGCCGGACTTTTCCCTTGAGTCGTGGGAACACATGGGTCAGGCAGCCTCCGCCTCCTCTTTCCCCAGGCTCTGAGCAGTGGGGGGCCTTCTTTCTCCAGGCCGGTTTTCATTCGGGGGCTTTGTAGTTGTTTCCACACTGCTCATAAAATGTCACACCCCTGTGATCTCACCTGCTAGGTCTCTTCTCTGTCTCACTCTTCCGTTTCCTTTCTCTTCATTTTTTCCATCCTCCTGCCTTTCTCCTACCCTCCTCCTCTTTAAGAGAGTCCTCTCAAGCGGGAAGCCGCACATGGGTGTGATGTGAAGAGTTACTTACACAAAACGGTTGTTTCCATTATCCAGCCGGGGTGCCTGAGTTCCCACTCAGCGAGGGTTAACTTTGGGATCTGAGGATTTTGCTGTCGTGAACAGTCCTGTCCCGTTCCCAGGTTGTGGTCAATATCTTCATTGGTAATCTTGAATCTTAAGGTGGTCACAGGGAGGTGGGGCCCTGTGGGGATGGATGAGACCCTTGGAGAATGGTGAAGAGTTGGGGACCTTTAGGGAGAAACTTGCCGAAAGGAGAATCAGAGGATGCTAAGACGACTAACAATGTTGGCTGGACCCTGAGCTGCTGTCCCACACGAGGCCTCCATTCTCTGTGCCAAGACCCATCTCTCCCTTCTGCTCGTCACTTCTCATGGGAGGAGGGCAGGTGTGGATCTGCCCGGCTCTCCTGGAGTACCCCTGGCCAGGAGGAGGAAAGCCAGGTTTCCGGACCTTACTCTTCGTCTGGCAAATGGAATGACCTCATCTCCGCCCTCTGTGCTGTTTGCATCAACTTCTGGTAAGCCTTGGGCTGTCGTAGGCTGGTTCCCTGGACAGGCCCTTCCTCTTGTCCACAGGCCGTGTGAGTGCCACCTGCTGACCTCGCCCTTAAAAATCTTCCATCACCACTTGCTCTTTTGGGGTTCAGCTTCTCCCCATGTTGGCTGGCGCAGAGATACACGGCCTCTTCTCAACAGCTCCCTTCCTTTCCTGCATGTCCAGAATGCAGAATCCACAGAATCGCTTCTCTTTTGATGACTTCCATTACTTTTTTTTTTTTTTTTTTTAATGACTTCTCTTACTTTTGAGAGGGCCTGACCAAACCCTCAGTCTGGAGCAGTGGCTGTAGCCTGGATGTCAGCTGGCTCACCCTGCTCCTCAATATCTAGATAAGATGCTCCTTGTCTTCCAATCAGGGTGGGTCCTGGGAGAGTGGGGAGGAGGAGGCGGGGCTGTCGACTGGCGCAAATTCCAGTAGGTTGTGGTCACCTCTGGTTCTGGTTCCTCTTTCAGCTGTAGTCTTGTTCTTGCCTCTCTGCTCCTGGCTGGTCCCTTACCCCTGCCCTGCCACAGGCCCCAAATTTGGGAAACAAGGCTTTCTTAAATTTTCCTCCAAACTAACTGTAAACAGAAGGCTGTTAAGGGTGGCAGAGTCGTTACTGAAGCTTTATATATCCTAAGGATACAACTTAAAATTGCATTGTGGATAGTCTTGTTGTCAATGGTCCTTCCCATCCCAGAGATTTGTCAGTGGTCTGGCTACCCTGCAAAGCGGTAAGGGCACTGACCATCTTGCTGACGCCTCTCTCCCCTCCACCCTCCTTTTTTTGTCATTGAGTGCCTTTCAGAAATCTGTAAGGCAGCAAACCTCATCTCTCTTCAGCCCCTAGTCTCAAACTCAGCCTTGGCCCTTTGTAAATCTATAACCAGTTAAAGTACTGCAGGGAACTAAACTCTCCAAGATTTTTCCTCAGAAGGAAGTTCTGTTATATTACGTAGGTGTTAGAAATCACTGTTCTTGATCCTTATCAACCAAGCCCCTTAGTTTTTCTCACCTTCTTCCTCCCCCATTCCATTCCTCCTTCCTCCACGCCTACTTTCTTTGATGACCCCCAGGCCACCCCCCCCCCACCACCACTTTAGACCCTCCTTCCCAGTGAGCATTTGAGAGACCAATTGGGCAGGACAAGGGGGTGAGCTGGTTAATGATGGTCGGGGTACTCACCTCTCAGTTCTGTAATTTGCATTTCTGGGACTCTTCAGTCTGAGTGACACAGGGGACTGACCTTCCAACCTCTGCCCACTGTTCAGTGTCTTAGCCCCAGCTCCTACTGTCTCCTAGCACATAAGGCACTCAGCAAATATTAGATGGTCCAGCCCCAGGCTTGTTCCTTGATCGTTCTATCCACAGTTACAAAATTGAAATTTCAGGGGGCCCAAGACCCTTTGACATCCTAAATTCCACTCCTTATTCACCTGACAAGTATTTATTGCATTCTGTTCCAGGCACCAGCTAAGTAATGGGACACAGAGATGGAAAAAAATAAACACGTGGTTTCTGCCCTCATGGAGTTGACACACTAGTGAGAAAGTCAGACATTGATCACATGACCTCCAAGACAAATGTAAAATTATTGGTCATGGTCATTTTGCAGCACCATGGAGGGGAGAGTCGGGGTGCGATAGAGGTACCTGTCGCCTAAGAGGGGGACCTGAGGGCTAGGGAGTGCTTCGACCAGGAAGCAAAGCTTAGCTGAGGTACGTGGGCACTGACAGCTCCCTGCCCTGTTGAGAAGTGCCTCTTCCTTCGTGTGGGTGTCTAGACACCGCTCTAGCCGCCTGCCTTTGACCACTTCTCTTCTTTGATCTATGGTAGTTTTTCTTTTCTTATATCCAGATGGTACAAAACAGGGATGATCTGTTCCTTGAAGGCTTGGTAGAATTTACCTGTTTGTATTTTGAGGACAGGTTTTTCGCTACAGATTTTCATTCAGGTTTTCAATTTCTTCTAGAGTCAGTTTTGGTAGCTTTTATTTTTCTGGGAGATTATCTGTTTAATCTGTTTCAGATTTATGGGCATGAATGTTTAAAATCACCACTAGATCTGTAGTTATTTTCCCTTTTTCACTCCCAATATTATTGATAATTTCCTCATTTTTTTCTTGATGTATTTTGCTAGAAATATGTCTAATTTATTAATTGCTTCAAAGAACCACCTTTTGATTTCGTTGTTTCCCTGTTATTTCTTTGTTTTCTGTTTCATTTTACACTCTAGTCTAATTTTTAAATTATTTCCTTCCTTTTACTTTCCTTGACTGTATTCTGCCATTCTTTTTCTAACTTCTTGAATTGGATGCTTGGTTCATTAATTTAAAATTTTCTTTTCTAACATTTTCATTTAAGGCTATAAACTTCCCTCTAAGAACTACTTTAGCTACGTCTCACAAATTTTGCTACATTGTAATTTCATTGTTGTCAGTTATTTTTTCCATTATTATTTATTTTTGACTCATATATTATTTATAAGTACATTTATTTATTTTTAAATTTTTTAATGTTTTTTTTTTGAGGAATATTAGCCCTGAGCTAACATCTGCCGCCAATCCTCTTCTTTTTGCTGAGGAAGATTGGCCTGGAGCTAACATCTGTGCCTATCTTCCTCTGCTTTATATATGGGATGCCTACTGCAGCATGGCTTGATGAGCAGTGTGTAGGTTTGCACCCAGGATCTGAACCAGCAAGCCCTGGGCCACTGAAGCAGAGCACGCAAACTTGACCACTACGCTACTGGGCTGGTCCCTATAAGTACATTAAAAAATTTCCAGATTTATGAGGTTTAAAATTTTTCCTTTTTCTTAATTTTAATTTTATGTGGTCAGAGAATGTCATCTCTGTGTAATATGGTAGGTAGACTATTGACCACTCCAATGTTGCCTACAGCCCTGGAACCGAATATATTATGTTACATGGCAAAGGGGAATTAAGGCTGCAGACAGAATCAACGTTGTTGGTCAGTTGACCTTGAGATGGAGAGATTATCCTGCATTATCCGTGTGGACCCAATGTGATAGCAAGGGTCCTTATAAGTAGAAGAGAGAGGAGAAGAGAGAGAACCAGAGAAGTGTCAGCACGAGAAGAATTCAGCCTGATGCTGCTGACTTGGAAGATGGAAGAAGAGGGCTGTGAGCCATGGGTTGTGGGAAGCCTCCAGAAGCTAGATGCTCCCTCCTTTGGTAGATGTCAGAGCCAGAGGCCGAGGAGGCGAAATGACTTGCCCTTTGTGGCAAAGTTGGGAGAGAACCCGGGTCTCCTGGATCCCAGTCCACTGCTGACTATAGCATGTACATCCTGGGTGCTCCGTCCCTGGGGGGGCCTGAGTTGATGCTTGACGAGACCTTTGGAACTCAGCCTGTGCACGTGTCTCAGCTGCCCTCACTGTCCTTTTCTGCTTCCTGTCTCACAGGGCCTGTTCCCTGCCCTTTCGCCCTGTGAAACCATTCTGACTTCTTTTCTTGCCTTTCTTTTTCTCAGTTGAAGTTTAATTATACAAGTAATACATTTGTATCATTTCTTTATAGAAAATTAAACCAGTAAAATCCGTCAATTCCACCAGTAGTTATATGCACATGTGCCCCAGGAGGCATGTGCAAGAATATTCAAGCACCACTATTTGTAACAGAAAAAGAAAAAGAAAAAAAGAACTAATATGTCCATAAGTGGTAGATTGAATAATAAATTGCAGCATATTCACCCAATGGAATATTTACCCAAGGGAGCACTTTAGATGAAGGAAAATGAATGAGCTACATGCAGCCACATGCACTAATATTGATGAGTCTCAAAAACATAACATTACACAACAGTGTGAATGTACTTAATGCCACTGAATTGTATGCTTAAAATGGTAAGTTTTATGTTATATATATTTTGCCACAATAAAAACAAATAAATAAATAAAACGATATTTATTGAGCGATACTGAGTGAAAGAAGCAAGCCACAGAAAAGTGCATGAGTAAAAATCCATATATATAAAAGTGAAAAAACAGGCAAAACTAAACAATTTGTTGATTGGGGGTACCCACACAGATGGTAGAACTAGAAAGAAAAGAGAGTGTGGCCACAACCCAGAGCTGGCTCCCCCTGTTGGGGAAGGAAGGGCGTGATCGGACAGCTTCTAAAGTTCTGCCAATGTTCTGATCTCAGCATGGGTTTTCATATTTTTATTTCTAGATACTGTTTTGTATATTTGATATAGTTTACTATAACATTTTAAAAAATATAAATTATATATATATTACATAAATAAAATGTCTGATAAAACCAACTACAAAACCGCTTTGAAGGCTATGCAGTCAACCTGGGCCACCAAGTATTCTAATAAAGAGCCTGGTTGATGGACTCACGATTCGAACTGAAAAAACACACCTGAAACGGCTTGACCTCGAGCACCTTTTTCATCTAAGTCAGTCACTGAAACCAAATATTTGAATTTAGATCCAGATCTACCAGTCACTTTATATAAAGTATCGAAGCATGATATTTAAAAAATTATGAAACACATTAAATCACATTGCTCTTACTAAATATATTATTACTAAATATTGTTATATTGTACAAAATTTTATGTATTAATATTTTAGTGAAAGCGAAAAAATCTTTCATGTTGTAAATAAGTAAAAATAATATTATCTTTAAATATTGTTTTCCCCAACTTTATCTCATCCTTTTTTATTTAAAAAATTAGAAGTGAAAATGAAAAAAAAAACCCGAACAATTATAGATAAGACTCAAATTCCCTTTGATCAGCCTTCTTCTCCCCAGCCCTGGTTCTCTCTCTGCCTCCTCGGAAGTAGTCACCATTTCAGATTAGCAAGCGTTCTTCCAGAACTTTTTCTAAACAAACAAGTAAATTATATGTGCATGTGTCTTATTATTTCAGGAACATTCATGGCTGAAAATGAGAGAAGATTCCTTCCCCTTGTTAGGCTGTATGTTAATAACCAGGTTCTTTTTATACAGGAGGGAGTGAAAGTTCAGAGCCCTGGGAGACAGACATCTATCAGCAAAAAATTAGACGGATTTTCCAGCAGTCTCTTTTATTTTCTACTTAAAATACTATTAAGCATGGGCCAGCCCTGGTGGCTTAGTGGTTAAGTTTGGTGTGCTCTGCTTTGGCAGGTGTTGATCTATGCTGCATGTCTGTCAGTGGCCATGCTGTGGCGGTGGCTCACATGCAAAAAAAAGAGGAAGATTGGGAACAGATGTTAGCTCAGGGTGAGTCTACCTCAGCAAAAAAAAAAAAAAAAAAAGCAATAATCAAATATATCTCACTCTGATCTCAGCCCTTCACCTACTAAGAACACTCTGCTTGAACTTCTAAGAGCAGGGAAGACCCCCTGTCTCTGGAGAGGTGGGCAAAAAGCCTCATGTACGGCATGGGATCACTGCTTTTCCCTGGCAAGCAGCTTACCCCCTCTTTCATACCTGAGATGACTGACAGTGAGGACACCCAACTTTAACTTTTCCTTTCTTGAGTGGGGCATGGTAGGCTACCTCTCTTCTCTAAGGGAAATACTACACAAGCCTGCAGTAATTCTCCCAACACAGGGCAAGAAGTATAGCCTAAGAAATGAATCCTGCGTCACTTCTCTCCACTTGTTAAAAAAAAATGTGTGCTTAGAAATGAAACAGCCCAAGCCTGGCGATTCCATATTCTTCTTGTGTTGTCTTTTTTTTTTTTTTTTTTTTTTGCTGAGGAAGATTTACCCTGAGCTAACATCTATGCCAGTCTTCCCCCATTTTGTATGTGAGGTGCCGCCGCCGCATGGCTGCTGCTGAGTGGTGTAGGTCTGTGCCTGGGAACCGAACCCTGGCTGCTGAAGTGGAGCACACTGAACTTAACCACTAGGCTACTGAGGCTAGCCCCTTGTGCTGCTTTTTAAAGTCCATCTTTTTCCAGATAAAGAGAGGATTGTTAATTGGCCTAGCATCTCAGGCTGCCGGGTGAAATTCTCCAAGGACCACAGGACACAGGTTCTGAGTTTTGTTTTTTTCATAAATGATATATAGTATTATATATCCTTGTAGAATTTGCTTTTTAAATCTGATAATGTGTCTTGTAGATCATCTTATGTTATACATCTAGATCTACTCCTTTTGTTAAATAGAGAATGGATGTACATAAGCTTTTTAGCCATTCTTTGATTCATGAATAGATTTTTTTCCCAACATTTCATTGTTACAAATGGTGTTGCAGAAACGTCTTGTCCTTCCCTGAGCACGTGGGAGTGTCTCTGTAGGATGAATACTGGGCACTGGAATTGCTGAGTCAGAGGGCATGCCCGTTTTTCACTGTAATAGACACTGGCACGCTGCCCTCCCAGTGGCTCTGCCATGTCACATGCCCACCAGCAGTGGAATGAGGGCACGAATTTCCTCACATCCTGCCAGGCTTTCATATTAACAAACCATTTTTGACAACCTAATTGGGGAAAAATGCTGTCTCATTGTCCTTTCAGCTTCCATTGCTCTGATTAGCAGCGAGGCTGAGCATCTCTCCGTGACCACTCGCCAGTCGTGTTTCCTCTTTTGTGACTGACGCCTTTTTGTCCTTGCTCAGCACCAGTGTGCTCGACTCCACTCTTGGCTCTTTCCTACAAAAGTCCTCTGATTTGTAACCCAAGCTACAGGGCCTCTGCCAACCTGTGGGTCCCTTCCAATGCCTGCCCTCTGCGCTAGGGGCTGAGAGAAGCATTTTGTGCTAGCGGAGGTCATTCAGACTTTCCCAGGGTGGCATCCCTTACCTTGTTTGTAAGGTGGCAGCTGGGACTTGGGTGACCCCTAGACGCCTCTGCTTCAGCACTAGATGCCTCCCTAGGACTACACTGACCTCCGGCCCAGACTGAAGGGCTCCGTGGTACATGTTGGCTCTTTCTAAAATCAGATAAAATTCAACATTTTAACCATTTTATAATGTACAGTTTGGTGGTTTTTAGTATTTTCATAAAGTTGTGCAAGTATCACCACTATCTAATTCCAGAACATACCCATCTCCCCTAAAAGAAACCTCGTAACAGTTGGTGGCCGTCCTACTTCCCTCATCCCTTTCCCCGGCTCCCCACTAATCTATTTCCTGTCTCTGGATTTGCCTACTCTCAACATTTCGTAGACATGGAGTTATATACAATGTGGCCGTTTGTGTCTGGCTTCTTTCACTTTAGCACAATATCTTCAAGGTTTATCCATGTTCTAGCATGTATCATCAATACTTCGTTCCTTTTTATGGCTGAATAATATTCCATTGTATGGATATATCACATTTTGTTTACCCACTTATCAGTTGATGGATGTTTGGGTTGTTTTCATTTTTGATTATTATGAATAATGCTGCTATCAACATTCATGTACAAGTTTTGTGTGAATGTATGTTTTGAATTCTCTCGGGTATATACTTAGGAGTGGAATTGCTGGGTCATATGGTAACTCTACTTTTAACTTCTTGAGAAACTGACAAACTATTTTATGCAGCAACTGAGCCATTTTACATTCCCGCCAGTGATACGTGAAGGTTCCAGTTTCTCTTCATGCTTACCAACACATGTTAATTTCCATTAAAAAAAATTATAGCAGGGGCCAGCCCTGTGGCTGAGTGGTTAAGTTTGCACGCTCTGCTTCGGTGACCCAGGGTTGGGATCCTGCGCACGGACATGGCACCGCTCATTAGGCCATGTTGAGACAGCGTCCCACATGCCACAACTAGAAGGACCCACAACTGAAATATACAACTATGTACTGGGGCGATTTGGGGAGAAAAAAAAATTATAGCTGCCCTTGTTGATATGAAGTGATATCTCATTGTGGTTTTGATTTGCTTGTCCCTAAGACTAATGATCTGAACATCTTTTCATGTGCTTATTGGCCATTTGCATTTCTTCTTTGAGAAATATCTTCAAATCCTTTGATCATGTTTAAATTGGACTATTTGTCTTTTTTGTTGAGTTGTAAGAGTTCTTTGTGTATTCTGGATACTAGGCCCTTATCAGATAATATGATTTACAAATATTTTCTCTATTCTATGGGGTGTTTTTTTACTTTCTTTCTTTTTTTGCTGAGGAAGACTCACCTTGAGCTAACATCTGTGCCAATCTTCCTCTATTTTTTTTAAGTATATAGGCTGCCAGCACAGCATGGTTGCTAACAGAGTCGTGTAGGTCCATGCCCAGGAACTGAACCTGGGCCGCTGAAGTAGAGCATACCGAACTTAACCACTAGGCCACCAGGGCTGGCCCTTCACTTTCTTGATAGTGTCCTTTGATACACAAGATTTTAAAATTTTGATAAAGTCCAATTTATCTATTTTTTCTTTTGTTGCTTGTGATTTTGGTGTCATATTTAAGAAACTGTTGCCTATTCCAAGGTCACACAGATTTACACCTGTTTCTTTCTGACAGTTTTATGATTTTAGCTCTTACATTTATTTCTTTGATCTATTTTGAATTAATTTTTGTACATGATTTCAGATAGGGGTCCAACTTCATTCTTTTGCCTGTGGATATGCATTGTCTCACCATTATTTGTTGAAAAGACTATTCTTTTCACATTGAATGGCCTTGGCTCCCTTGTCCAAACCAATTGATCGTAGATGTATGGACTGATTTCTGGACTCGAGTCTATTCCGTTGAGCTCTCTGTTTGTCTTCATGCAAGTACCACATTGTTTTGGGTACTGTAGCTTTGTAGTAGGTTTTGAATAGTGTGAGTTGTCCAACTTTGTTATTTTTCAAGATGATTTTGTCTATTCTGTGTCCCTTGCATTTCCGTATGAATTTTAGGATTAGCTTGCCTATTTCTGTAAAACAAGGCAGCTGGCATTTTTACAGGGATTGTGTTGGGTCTGTAGATGAATTTGGGAAGTACTGTCGTCTTAACACTGGTAATCCTTCCAATCCATGAACTCAGGATATTGTTCCATTTATTTAGGTCTTTAATGTCTTTCAACATTGTTTTGTAGTTTTCAGTGTACAAGTCTGGCACTTTCTTCATTAAATTTATTCCTAAGTATTTTAGGCACCCCTGGTGGTTAAGATTCCACGTTCTCACCGCTGTGACTCCGTTGGTTTCCTGGTAAGGGACCCACACCACCCATCTGTCGCTTGTCATACCTTGGTGGCTGCATGTTGCTGTGATGCTGAAAACTATGCCACTGGTATTTCAAACACCAGCAGGGTCTCCCTTGGTGGACAGATTTCAGCAGAGTTTCCAGACTAAGACAGACTGGGAAGAAGGACCTGGCCACCCACTTCTGAATAAATTGGCCATGAAAACCCTATGAATAGCAGCGGAGCATTATCTGATAGAGCACCGGAAGGTGAGAGGATACTACAGAAGAGGGTTCTGCTCTCCTGCACACAGGGTTGCTAGGCATCAGAATCAACTTGACAGAACTGAGAACTAAGTATTTTATTCTTTTTTGATGTGACTGTAAGTGGAATTGTTTTCTTAGTTTCATTTTCGAATCGTTCGTTGTTCACAGAACATGTTGACTTTCAAAGAAGGCAGTTGTTTTCTCCACCGGGTTGGAAGATGATATGTTGGGGTGTAGGTGTGTTGCTATTACACCTGCTGGGCTATTGCTTGGGCTTACCTGTGACTTATCTGAAGTCACAGATGGAGAGTTGACTTTGTGACGCAAAGGAAAACACGTGTGACTCATCTTTCCCACACTCCCTTTGCTGCTGACGTCTCCCTCGACTGGGAGAGGAAGACAGTGGGTTAGTGCCGGGGCCTCCCCCTCTCTCACGCTACTTCTGCTGACTCTTCTCTCCTTCAGGGATTTTGGGGGCACCTTCAAAGGCATTCCCAAAGGGCAAGGGCTGAGGCAAGGGCTTCTCTTTTACCTGCAAGTGGGGCCAGAATCCTCCCTCCTTTGATGGGCATGTTGCCCATAGAGGAATGTTGAGCGTGACAGGCACAGGCAGGGTCCTGGAGGCTGGTGGGGTCAGAGGAGTCTGGGGAGAGAGAATAAGGGTCAGCCAGATGGGGAAAATCTGAGAAGTGGAGGACCATTCAAGGTAAATCTGTGCTGCCTGGATCATGTCCAAGGCCATTTCTCTGCTCGATCACTTGTTAGCTGGGACAGTTGCTCAAGCTGTGAGTCTGTTTCTGCTGTAACATGGGGATGCTGAGGCTTACCTCACAGGATGGGTGTCAGCAGTTAAGTGTGGTAACATGGGGCAGCACCTTCCACAGGGCTGGATGCAGAAGGTGCCAGTAAGTACCTTGGAGTATGAGTTGATCATCAAGCTCCTTTCCTTCTTGGGGCTGGGACAGTGTGAGAGCTCAGGATTCCTGAAGTGGCATAGAGCTCGCAGCGGAAGGGAAAGAGTGGAGAAATCCAGCAGGAGGGAGATATGGAACAAATCTCACCTTAACTAGAGCTTGGAGTTAGCAATGACAGCTTTAGCATGGGCGGTGGAGGCCTGGGGCTGAGGAGCCCCCATCACATTTTCATGCCAAAGGAATCAGCCCGGCTGGCTGGGGACGGCTGCGAGAAGCAGGGTATTGCAAGTTTGTGTTTTGATATTCGAGGGCACAGAAAAAAGTCTATGCATAGTCACTGGAATTTTAAGCAAATATTAGTTTATGAAAGTAATCAATTTCAAAATCTAGTTTTCTTTATGCTAAATTCAAATTACAAATTTTGTTATTCTAGTTTGAATCTACAAAAAATTTGAAAAGCTTACTTATTGTTTTTCTTTAATTTCAACCTATAGATTTTGTTTGACTATTTATAATATAGTAAAACAAAGACAATGACCTTGACTTTTGAGGGGCATTTTTTTATTGTGCTAAAATACGTATAACACAATTTGCCATCTTAACCGTTAAGTATACAGGTCAGTGGTGTTAAATACATTTACACTGTCGTGCAACCATCACGGCCATCCATTCCCGTAACTCTTTTCATCCTGTAAAACCGAAACTCTTATACCCATTGAACAAAAATTCCTCATTCTCCCCTCCCCCCAGCCCTTGGCGACCACCATTTTACTTTCTGTCTTTATTATTTTGACTACTCTAAGTACCTCATGTAAGTGGAATCTTACAGTATTTGTCTTTTTGTGACTGGCTTACTTCCCTTAGCATAATGCCCTTAAGATTCATCCATGTTGTAGGATATTGCAGAACTTCCTTCCTTTTTAAGGCTGAATAATATTCTATTATATGTATATACCACATTTTGCCTATCTATTCATCTGCCAATGGACTCTTGTGTTGCTTCCACATTTTAGCTGCTGTTTAATACTGCCGTGAACATGGGTGTACAAATCTCTCTTTGATATCCTGCTTTCAATTCTTTTGGGTATATATCCAGAAGTGGAATTGCTGGATGATATGGTAATTCTATTTTTCCTTTTTTAAAGATTTTTATTTTTCCTTTTTCTCCCCAAAGCCCCCTGGTACATAGTTGTGCATTTTTAGTTGTGGGTCCTTGTAGTTGTGGCATGTGGGATGCCGCCTCAACATGGCCTGATGAGTGGTGCCATGTCCGTGCCCAGGATTCGAACCGGCGAAACCCTGGGCCGTCGAAGCAGAGCTCGTGAACTTAACCGCTTGGCCATGGGGCCGGCCCCTGGTAATTCTATTTTTAATCTGACTAACTGCCATAATGTTTTCCACAGTGGCTGGGCCAGTTTACATTCCTACTAACAGTGCACAAGGTTTCCAGTTTCTCCAAATCCTTGGCCACATTTGTTTTCTGCTTTTTTGATAGTAGCCATCCTGATGGGTGTGAGTTGGTATCTCATTGTAGTTTTGACTTGCATTTCCCTAATGATTAGTGATGTTGAGCATCTTTTCATGTGCTTATTGGCCATTTGTCTACCTTCTTTGGAGAAATATCTATTCAAGTCCTTTGCCCATTTTTGAGTCCAGTTGTTTGTTTTTTTGTTATTGAGTTATTGGAGTTATCTATATAGTCTGGATATTAATCCCTTATCAGAGATGTGATTTGCAAATATTTTCTCCCATTCTGTGTGTTGCCCTTTCACCCTGTTGATAGTGTCGTTTGATACACAAAATTTAAAAATTTTCATGAAGTCCGATGTGTTTATTCTTTTGTTACCTGTCCCTTTGATGTCATATGTAAGAAATCATTAGCAAATCCAATGTCATGAAGATTTTGTCCTGTTTTCTTCTAAGAGTTTTATTGTTTTGGGTCTTACATTTAGGTCCTTGATCCATTTTGAATTAATTTTTGTATATGGTATTAGGTAAGGGTCCAACTTCATTCTTTTGCACGTGGATATCCAGTTTTCCCAGCACCATTTGTTGAAAAGACTGTCCTTTCCCCACTGAATGGTCTTGGCACCCTTGTCAAAAATCATTTGACCATATATGTGAGGGTTTATTTCTGGGCTCTCTATCCTATTCCGTTGGTCTATATGGTTTGTCTTTATGTCAATACCACACTGTAGCTTTGTAGTAACTTTTGAAATCAGGAAGTGTGAGTCTTTTAGTTTTGTTCTTTTTCAAGATTGTTTTGGCTATTTGGGGTCTCTTGAGATTCCATATGAATTTTAGTATGGGTTTTTCTATTTCTGCAAACAATGTTATTGGAATTTTGATAGAAATTGCATTGAATCTGTAGATTGCTTTGGGTAGTATTGACGTTTTTAACAATATTAAATTTCTAGTCCATGAACATGGGATATGTTTCCATTTATTTAAGTGTTTTTTCTATTTTTTTTAAAGTAACCATTAACCACAACAGCAACAACTCATCTTTTTGTTTGTGTGAGTGTGTGTGTGTGTGTGTGTGAGGAAGATTGGCCTTGAGCTAACATCTGTTGCCAATCTTCCTCTTTTTTTTTTCTTTCTCCCCAAAGCCCCAGTACATAGTTGTATATCCTAGTTGTAAGTCATTCTAGTTCTGCTATGTGGGACGCCACCACAGCATGGCCTGATGAGTGGTGTGTAGATCCACACCCAGGATTGGAACCGGTGAACCTCAGGCTGCCGAAGTGGAATGTGCGAACTTAACCACTCGGCCACGGGGCTGGCCCCCTGTTTGGTAGTTTTCCTTGTACAAGGCTTTCATCTCCAGGTTAAGTTAATTCCTAAGTATTTTATTCTTTTTGGTGCTATTGTAAATGAAATTGTTTTTATAATTTCCTTTTCAGTTTGTTCATTGTTAGTATATAGAAATGCAACTGACTTTTGTGTGTTGACTTTGTATCCTACTTTTCTGAATTCATTTATTTCTTATTTAAAAAAAAATTTTTTTTAAAGACTGGCACCTGAGCTAACATCTGTTGCCAATCTTCTTTTTTTTTCGTCTTCTTCTTCTTCTTCTCCCCAAAGCCCCCCAGTACATAGTTGTATATTTTAGTTGTGGGTCCTTCTGGTTGTGGCATGTGGGATGCCACCTCAGCATGGCCTGATGAGCAGTGCCATGTCTGCACCCAGGATCTGAACTGGTGAAACCATGGCTGCTGAAGTGTAGCATGAGAACTTAACCACTGGGCCAGGGGGCCGGCCCCTGAATTCATTTATTAGTTCTAACAGGTTTTTTTGTGTGGAATTTTTAGTGTTTTCTACATATCAGATCATATCATCTGCAAGCAGAGGTAATTTTACTTCTTCTTTTCCAATTTGGATGCCTTTTATTTTTCTTACCTAATTGCTCTGGCTAAACTTTCCAGTACTATGTTTAATAACAATAATAATAATAATAATAATAATAACAATGTGGCAAAAGCGAGTATCCTTCAGGTGGTTTCTGATCTTAGAGGAAAAGCTTTCAGTCTTTCATCTTTGAGGATGGTATTTGCTGTGGGTTTTTCATATATGGGTTTTATTGTGTTAATGTGGTTTCCTTCTACTCCTAGTGTGTTGATGTTTTTATCATGAAAAGTATTGGATTTTCTCAAATGCTCTTTTCTGCATCAGTTGAGATGGTCATGTGGTTTTTTCCTTAATTGATGTGGTATATTACATTGATTGATTTTCATGTTCAACTATCCTTGCATTCCAGGAATAAATCCCACGTGATCATGGTATATAATCCTTTTAATATGCTACTGAATTCTGTTTGCTAGTATTTTCTTGAGGATTTTTGCATCAATGTTTGTAAAGGATATTGGGTTGTAGTTTTCTTATAATGTCTTGTCTGGCTTTGGTGTCAGGGTAATATTGGCCTCATAAAATGAGAAGATGTTCCCTCCTCTTCAACTTTTTAGAAATTTTAAGAAGGATTGGTATTAGTTCTTCTTTAAATACTTGGTAGAATTCACCAGTGAAGTCATCAGGTCCAGGGCTTTTCTTTGCTGGGAGATTTTTGATTACTGATTCAATTTCCTTACAGTCATGTGCTGCATAATGATGTTTTGGTCAACGATGGCCTGCATATACAATGGTGGCCCCATAAGATTAGTACCATATGGCCTAGGTGTATAGTAGGTTATACCATCTTGGTTTGTGTATATACTCTATGACGTTTGTACAACCACAAGATCACCTAACAATGCATTTCTCAGAACATATCCCAATTGTTAACTGATGCATGACTGTACTAATTGTAGGTCTATTCAGATTTTCTAGTTCTTCATGATTTAGTCTTTGTAGGTTTTGTGTTTCTGAGAATTTGTTCATTTTATCTAGGTTATCCAATTTGTTGGTGTACAATTGTTCATACTACTCTCTTATAATCCTTATTATTTCTGTGGAATAAGTAGTAATGTTTCCACTTTCATTTCTGATTTTAGTAATTTGAGTCTTCTCTCTTTTTCTCTTAGTCCGTGTAACTAGAGGTTTGTCAATTTTTTCGGTCTTTTTGAAGAATGAGCTTTTGGTTTCGTTGATTTTCTCTATTCTCTATTTTGCTTATTTCTGCTCTAATCTTTATATTTCCTTCCTTCTGCTATCTTTTGGTTTAGTTTGTTCTTTTTCTAGCTCCTTAGTTAGGTTGTAAAGTTAGGTTGTTGATTTGAGATCTTTCTTGTTTTTTTAATGTAAGCATTTATAGCTATAAATTTCCCCCTTAATTCCACATTTGCTGCATTGCAAAAGCTTTGGCATGCTGTGTTTTCATTTGCATTTATCTCTAAATATTTTCTAATTTACCTTGTGATTTCTTCTTTAATACATTGGTTGTTTAAGAGTGTGTTCTTTAATTTCCACAATTTTGTGAATTTTCCAGTATTCCTTTTGGTATTGACTACTAAATTCATCCTGTTGTAGTCAGAGAAGATACTTTATACAATATCTATCTTTTAAAATCTTTTGAGACTTAATTTGTGGCCTAACGTATGGTCTATCCTGCAAAATGTTCCGCATGCACTTGAGAAGAATGTGTGTTTTATTGTTGTTGGGTAGAGTGTTCTTATATGCCTTTTAGATCTAGTAGGTTTATTGTATTGTTTAAGTCCTTTATTTCCTTACTTATCTTCTGTCTGGTTGTTCTACCCATTATCATGCGTAGGGTATTAAGTCTCCAACTATTATTGTACCATCTATTTCTCCCTTCGTTTCTGTCAGTTTTTGCTTCATATATGTTGATAGTCTGTCATTAGGTGTGTAAATGTTTATAATTGTTGTATCTTCTTGTTGTATTGAACTTTTTTTTTTTTTTGGTGAGGAAGATTGGCCCTGAGCTAACATCTGTTGCTACTCTTCTTCTTTTTGCTTGAGGAAGATTGTTGCTAAGCTAACATCTGTGCCTATCTTCTCTATTTTGTATGTGGGACACTGCCACAGCATGGCTTGGTGAGTGATGTGTAGGTCTGTGTCTAGGATCCAAACTGATGAACCCCAGGCCGCCAAAGTGGAACATACAAACTTAACTGCTACACCACGGGACCAAGCCCACTATATTGAACTTTTTATTAATATGTGATGTCCTTTTTTTGTCTCTTGTAACCTTTTTTTGATTTAAAGTCTGTTTTGTGTGATATTAGTATAGCCACCCCTGTTCTCTTTTGGTTATTATTTGCATGGAATATCTTTTTCCATTCTTTCACTTTCAACCTGTTTGTATCTTTGGATCTCAAGTGAGTCTCTTGTAGACAGCATATAGTTGGATCATGGGTTTTTATTCATTCTGCCAATCTCTATCTTTTGATTGGAGAGCTTATTCCATTTACATTTAAAGTAATTACTGATAAGGAGGGTCTTAGTTCTGTCATTGCGCTATTTGTTTTCTATATGCCTCATAGCTTTTTTGTCCCTCATTTCCTTCATTCCTGTCTTCGTTTGTGTTAAGTTGATTTTTGTAGTGAAATATTTATATTCGTTTTTCATTTCCTTTTGTGTTTATTCTATGGCTGTTTTCTCGGTAGTTACCATAGAGATTACATTTAACATCCTAAAGTTATAACATTCTGGTTTGAATTTATACCAGCTTAATTTAAAAAACATATAAAAACTCTGCTCCTTTACAGGTCCATCTCCACCCCCTTTCAGTTGTTGAAGTCACAGAATTACATTTTATACATTGTGTGCCCCCAAACGTAAATTAATAATTCTTTTAAATGTGTTAGTCTCTTAAATTATGTAGAAAGCCAGATTTGGAGTCACAAACCAAAGTGTCAGTAATACTAGCTTTTACACTAATAATTGTTATTTTTTTCTTTGACTATTAGTCTCTTAAATCATATAGAAAACAAGAAGTGCAGTTACAAAGCCCCTGTGGTGATAATACTAGCTTTTATAATTTCCCACATATTTACCTTTATTGGGATCTTTATTTCTCCCTACAGCTTTGAGTTATTGTCTGGTGTCCTTTCATTTCACCTTGCACGCCTCTCTTGAGCATTTCTTGCAGGACAGGTCTAGTGGTCATGAACTTCTTCAGCTTAGTTTGGCAATGTCTTAATTTCTCCCTCACTTTTTAAGGACAGTTTTGCTGTGTATAGCTTTTGTGGTTGATAGTGTTTTCTTTTAGCACTTTGAGTATATTGGCCCGCTGTCTTCTGGCCTCCAAAATATCTCATGAGAAATCTGCTGATGATCTTATGGAGCATCTCTTGTATGTGATGACTTGCTTCTCTCAGGATTCTTTCTTTGTTCTTGCTTTTTGAAAGCTTGATTATAATGCGTCTTGGTGTGGGTGTTTTTGAGTTCATCTTACGTGGAGTTTGTTGACCCTCTTGGATGTTTATATTCATGTTATTCTTCAAATCTGGGAAGTTTTCAGCCATTATTTCTTCAAATATTCTGTCTGCCCCTTTCTCTTTCTCTTGGCCTTCTGGGACTGCTATCTTGCATATGTTGATCCTCTCGATGGTATCTCACAGGTTCCTTAGACTCTGTTTGCTTTTCTTTTCTTTTTTTTTTCTTCTGTTCTTCAGATTCAATAATTTCCATGGTCTCATCTTCAAGTTTTCTGATTCTTTTTTTTGTCTGCTCAAATCTGCCTTTGAATCCCTCTAGGGAAATTTTTGGTTGTACTTTTCAGCTCCAGAATTTCTTTTGGCTTCTTTTTAGGTTTTCTATCTCTTTATTGATATTTTCATTTTGTTCACACATTGTTTCCTTGCCTTTCTTCACATCTTCCTTGAGTTCTTTGAACATCTTTAAAACAGTTGTTTTAAAGTATTTTTTGAGTAGATCTACTATTAGATCTTTTTCAGGGACAGTTTCTATTGATCTATTTTTTCCCTTTGTATGGGCCATACTTTCCTGTGTCCGTGTATGCCTTGTGATTTTTTTGTTGAATACTGGACATTTGAACCTAATAATGTGGTGACTCTGGAAATTAGATTCTCCCCCTTCCCCAGGGTTTGCTGTTGTTTGTTGTTGTTGTTGTTTTGATTGTTGTAGGCTGTCTCTATGCTGAGGCTCAGCCTGAGGGGTAAACCTAAGGTCTTCTCAGGTCTCTTCTGAACCTTTCCCTGTGCAGGTATGGTCACTTTCTCATTCCCCCATATATGCAGTTGATTTTGAGTGTCCTAGCCTTTAATGTCTGGCTCCTGAAAGGGGAAAAAGTGAAAAATGAAGAGGGAGATGAAAAGGGTACCAACTCTTTAAGTCCCCTTGAAGTCATTTTAGCCACAGAGGGAGGACCTTGCAACAATTTGAGGAGGTTCAGCAACAATGGCCACCTGCCTTTTTGTCTGCACCTCTGTGATCAGAAGCAGCAAGCAGCCATCAGAGTACAGATTCCCGATATTTAGAAGACAGGGTGCTGTATGCCCTGGTTCCCCCAAGCTGTGTGCAGAGTACTCTGGGAACATGTGTATAGCTGTCTGGCGCATGGTTGGGGTTAGAGGATGGGTAGCTGCTACTGTGCTAATAGCTGAAATTGGCCAAAATTAACCATAATTTACTGTTCAAGTCTTCCTTTGGAAGTTGCAAGCCTTTGACAGACTCTGGAGTTCCAAAATAGTTACATCAGATGGATTCTGCCAGTGCACTTGTTGTCTGGGAGGGGAGCCAGATTCCACTGAATTCCTGTAAGTATTTTAAATTTTGTACCTAAATTTCACATATTTGATTTTCTTTTTAAGTACTCAGAGGCATGACTGGACAGCTTATGAGCCTAACAAGAAAAAACTTCTTAAATACTTAAATACTTTCTGTAAGTCTAATAAACGTTTAGATACAGTGAATCATAAGTTCCCTCAAACATTATAATTTTGTTTAAAGTCAACACTTTTTACACCCTTCCACATAGAATCATTAATTGAAATTCAATCACACATTTTTAATAGAATAATGAGGCTAATCTTATAGCTCTTCTATATTAAATTCTTTTAAGCATTACGAAAACTTTAAATACCGAATATACATGAATTGTCCCAATGATTAAAACTTATTTTTTTTTTTGAGGAAGATTAGCCCTGAGCTAACTACTGCCAATCCTCCGCTTTTTGCTGAGGAAGACTGGCCCTGAGCTAACATCCATGCCCATCTTCCTCTACTTTATATGTGAGACGCCTACCACAGCATGGCTTTTGCCAGATGGTGCCATGTCTGCACCCGGGATCTGAACTGACAGACCCCTGGTCGCTGAGAAGCGGAACGTGTGCACTTAACCACTGTAGCACCAGGCCGGCCCCTGATTAGAACTTATGTGAAACTTAGCATGAGTTTGAATTGCTCCATCACTTTTGATTTGTGTCAACTGAGGTTTGACCAGAGAAGCGAAACCACCCTGAGTGATATGGGATAAGGAACTGGAGAAGGAGTCTGGAGGTCTGTTGCCTCTGCATCTGTGGTAGGCGTGACATCACCAGAGGTCAGTTGGGGAGAAATGCTGGATATGAAGTGGGGAGGAGCAAGGGCCACGTGGGATCTGTATCTGTCCCTCAGCACCTCTATTCTTGATGATTTGGGTCGTCTGCAGAAGGACATGGCTCCCTTTGCCGTGGAGATGCGCACGTGCCTGGCCCAGGCATTGGAGAAGCCGAAGATCTGACAGGAGCTGGAGGCCCTCAGGACTGGCCGCTACCCATGCTGACAAAGTGAGGCAGCAGGGCAGAGACAATGTGCGTGAACTGCTGCGGCTCCAGCACCCCACACCGACCTCCAGAGCACAGTGGCTGCGGCTTCAGTTCTGCCTTTCTCTCTTTCACACCTCACACATTTCTCTTGTGACCAGCCCTAACCTGGAACCATCCACGGGGGGATTCCCAAGAAACGTGGTTTCATTTTAGCTAAGCTGACGTAGTACAAAGCCTCCACGTTAATTCCAAACCTTCCTGGAGTTAAAAGGACACCTGTCCACTAGGGAACAGTTTTGCTATCTCAGGTGGACAATGTATGACCGTGATCTGTGATTACCATCTCAAGAAGTCTCAAGTTGTCCATTTGTCAGAGATTTGAGGCTGGGATGCCCGACTGGAGCCCGCATACGTCTAGGTGAGTCTTCTCGATTGAGTACGCTAAAGTCCCTTAAATGTTTTAAATTCTCTTTATGAGTTTAATATTTTTGATTTTGTCTAAGTCCATACCCTTTTGGTAGGTTTCGATTTGCATCCTGCCTCTGGATCTCAACTGCACCCTCACCTCACGAGAGCACATGGTAGTCTGGGCTCCCCACGCAACCTGCAGCTACTCTTGGTAACTCTTCCCTCTGGCCTAAGTGAATATGATCCTTTCCTTATTCTTCTTGTCTGAGTGGGCCACTAGAGATGTTTTAACGACATGGACATCTGCATACCTCTGCTGGGCTCTGCTCACAACCCCTAAATCAGCTAATGACTCTGAGCACCGGGTGAGTCCCCTCAGGGCCCCAGGAGTAGCTCTAGGGAATGGAGAGCAGAAGTGTGTGTGCGGCGTTCCCCCAGGATCAGGATCTTCACAGTGCAAATTACACATCCAGGGCAGACCCCAGGGACGAATGTGGGGTTCAGGGTCACCTCTAGGGAAAGGACTGAAGCCGGCAAGAACCATACACAAAGTTTGCACTAAAGAGAGCGACAAGGACCCCCGGGTGACACTGGGTGGGGGTAGAAGGGCTTTGTGGGCCAATTGCAAAACCAGGAGCTTTGAGCTTTGGCTCAGGGCTAGAGGAACTTCTCTGCTCTCCACAGTCGCGGCGAGGCAGGATGCTCGGTTTCCCATCTGCCTGGGCTTTGGGTGCCCCCTTGTGGCGGAATCATGATTCTGGTCTTCAGAGGGTCCCATGACCTCTCAGGAACTCAATCTTCTGTCTCCAAAGCCATTACTATTAAAACTTAAGGGTAGAGGTGCCAGGTGTCTGACATTCCCCCAGAATTGTCCTGTGTCTGCAGAGCAGGCTGGGTGTTAAGCAAGTCCTAGGGGTTTGGGGAAGCCCCTAAGGGAGGGACACTGATATGGGTGGAGTGACTCGGTCCCAAGGACACCAGTTTGTGGCTGTTGAGGAATCTGTCTTTAGTATAACCCAAAAGAATGCACTAGAGAATTATCTGATCTTAAAAGCCCCTGCACTTTCCAGCCTGTTTTAGCTCACACTCCAGACCAGTGGTTCTTACTTAGACTTTTTTGGGGTCAAGGGAATCCTTTGAGAATCTGAAGAAAGATGTTGATCTTCCTTTAGAAAATGCACATGTACACAATATTGTGACTAGAATTTCAGGGAGATAGGGGACTATCCAGGGATCCCAAAAGTTTGTAAAACAGCCTCCAGTCTAGACGTCTGCTTCTGTGAGTGTCTCAGAGGCCTGACTCCCTTGGGAGCTTTGCTGCCCTTCTGAGGAGAATGACAGTGTCACTTAGGGACGAGATCTCTGGAGAGGGAAGTGGGAGTCAGGGTAAAATTTCTTCTCATGAGAGAAGTAACGTTAGCCGCAAGGAAGCTAAAATGCTGCCTTTTGTCAAGAAATAGGCATTGCTTTTGTGAAAATATCCAAGAAAGACAAATAACAGAGACAGGTCATTCACATAATGAGATGAAGAGCAAGCCACTCTCTGGAAGGGTTTCCTAAAGCAATTCCTCTTAAACTCTATTTCAGATGGTCTGAAATGTTTCTGAAAGGTTTCCAGGGACAAGGCAAATATTTAAGAGATTCTAAAAACTCACAATGGTCCATTTCTAGAAGAAAGCTTAAATAAATTGATCCATGTCTCTTTAAGACACCTTTAAAATCCCTTTAATGGGATTTTCTTTTGGTTAGATGCTATTCATTCGCTCACCGAATATTTACCTGATGCATCTTGGAAAAGAGAATTTTAGAGTTGGCAGAAACTTCAGGCATCTCTTATTCTAATTTCTTTATTCTCAAACAATGTGAGGACCAGAAAGGTAAAATGCCACTCATTCCTTCATTCATGCATCCGTTCAGGTTTATCGATCTCCTCCTCTGTGTCAGTAACTGGGCTTTGTATGAGGAATAAAAGAGGAAATCACTGAGGATAATCTAATGGGGTGGAGAGGGGTATAGACAAACAACCATGATTCAATAAAGGTCCGTGCTTTCATGGGGGCTATTCACGAAGCAGGGGAAGCTTAGCAGAAAAACCAACTATACCTGCGCCAGTGAGATGACGTCCCAGAGGAGGGAGCATTTGAGCTGAGACTTGATGGATGAGTAGGGGCTTGCTAGCCAGGCTAGCTGTGTTCGTTCCAGGCTTTGGAAGTGGTGTGAGGTTGGTTAATGCAGCATGGTGCCAGGCCGAGGCGAGGCGGGGCCTGCATTCAGCCTGCACACCACCGGGAGGAAGGGGCACCTTTTCCTCGTTGGTGCAGAGGCACAGTATGGCTACCGGTCCTGAGATGCGGGCGAAGGCGTGGAAATGTGCCAAAGCAAGGTGTGTTCTAAGAACCGTTAGTTCAGAACTGCTAGTGTAAACGCACAGCGTGAGAGGCGATGAGTCTGGACAGGTGAGTGAGGCCAGGTCATGAAGGGCTTTGTGACCATAAGGCTGGTCGGGGTAGTGTTGGGAATGGAACCGGGTGCCTTCCTTCCAGACCGTTACTCTTTCTGCAGCACCAGACTGCCTCTAACCGGATGCTGAACTCTGCGCTGGGTGCTGGTGAGGATACAGTGAGGAACGTGCATGGGCCTTGCCCCGGGTTATAATCAGGGAAGAGCAGAAGACCTGTGGACAGAGTGTTAGCAGTAAAAGGTGAAAAGAAGCAAACAGAAGGAGAAGGAGGAGCACAGGACACAAACTCAGCACCCAGGAGTGACTTGCCTCAGGTCCCATGCTGTCAGCCAGGGTGCAAGGTCAGGGCTGTAGGACTTCAAAGTCTTAAAAATGCCCACACTCTTCAACTCGGCAGTCCGTCCCACTCCAGGAAGCTATCCTAGGGCAATAAAGGAAGAGGTGTGGAAAGATTTGGCTATAAGGACGGTCTGTGAAACATTTTTTATAACAGCAAAAAAATTGTTTAAAAAGGAAATAATCTAGGAGCCAGCCCCGTGGCCTAGTGGTTAAGTTTGGCGTGCTCCGCTTTAGCGGCCTGGTTTCGGTTCCTGGGCATGGACCTACACCACTGGTCAGTGGCCATGCTGTGCTGATGTCCCACACACAAAATAGAGGAAGATTGGCAACAGATGTTACCCAGGGCGAATCTTCCTCAAGCAAAAAGAGGAAGATTGGCAACAGATGTTAGCTCAGTGGGAATCTTTTGCAGCAAAAAAAAAAAAAACAAAACAAAAAAGGAAACAATCTAAATGTCTAACAATAAAAGATTGGGTAAGTGTATTGGATTAATAGTGAAGGAATATAAAATAGCTATTAAAATGGTGTTTTTAAAGTATATTTATTAATAGGGAAAAAGGTTCAGTATGTTATTGAATGAAATAAGCTGATTAAACCACATACTGCATCATACAGTTTTTATAAATGTATAGAAGAATTTATACCTGGTAGGGCGTAGTAAAGAATAACTTAAAGAGATGTGGTGATGGGTGACTTTGATTTTATACTTTTTGCTAACCTGAATCTTCTAATTTTTTCCTATAATGAATGGGTCTCACTTATGCAACAAGAACAAAGTTATAACAGAGGATTTACAAAGAGTTGCTGTCTCCTCCTCTGTAAGACAGGGACACCTGTTAGGATTAAATAAGATAAAGCATTTAAACATTCGGCACAGGGCCTGGCATATAGTTAAGCATCATTAAATATTAGCTACTGATGCTACTGTAGTAACCACAGCATCATCTACAGGACTACTCTAATTACTAGTCCCATTACAACAACGGTACTACCCCCACAACATCACTGTCACTGGCTGTAGTTCAGGGCCAGGGGCTGAAACCACGGAAGGGACAGGCTGGGGCTGTGATTTCAGTTTTCAAGATGCAGTCCAAGGTAAGAGGCTTTGCTCTAGCAGCGACATTTGAATGGGAGGCAGAGTTAGAGGTTAGAAAAACAAAGGAGAGGCTCAGTTATCAGGCTGGCTCCTGGCCTTGCTGATATCAGGTTCAGTGCCAGACTGCTGGGCTGGAGCTGAAAGTGTCTCTGCTTCAGTCAGGGAAGCCTCAGGCAAGGGACTCCTCAGCTTCACTATCATTGCCACGAAGGCCCGGTCACGCTTGCGTTTGTCCATATTGCATCTGAACGCAATCCAATCGAGAGTCCTGCTCCTCCTCGCTTGAGTCCACCCCAGTGAAAATCTCGCCCATCAAAAAAGATCACCCTGACCCTTTGTGCCACTTCATCCAAGCTCTTACCCAGCTAGGGGTTCTCCTTCCAAAGCCAGATCTCATCCAATCTTAGCATCACTTCCCTAGTCTGCAATCAGTTGGCAGTACTCAAAATTATCTCCCACGTGAGGTGTTAGATCACCCCACAGCATCTTAGCCTGTCAGCTACATCTGACTTGTGACTGTTTAATTGATTTCTTAACAGGATCCCTAAATCTTAATACTCCAAAGATAGAAGATTATGCATTCTTTGTCTCTGACAACATTTTCTGGGAAGATTTGCAATGTCGCAGGATGCAGAAGCACCTGAGAAGAGCTTGATTTTTTTTTTAAGAAGCTGACATTTGTTTTGAAGTATAATTTACGTACAATAAAATACACAGATTTTAAGCGTTCAGTTTAGTGAATTTTGACAATTATGTACACCCATATTACCACCATTCCAATCAAGTTATGGAATATTTTCATCACCCTGGGATGATTTCCAATCTATCCCCCCCAAATATAACTATTGTTCTAATTTTTATTATCGTAGATTAGTTTTGCCTGTTCTAGAATTTCATGTAAATGGAATCATTATTTTTGTCTAACTTCTTTCGCCCAACATAATGTTTTAGAGATTCATTCACGTTGTTGCCTATATCCGTAGTTAATTTCGTTTTATCATTGAGTGTATTCCATTGTGTGAATATACGAAAATTTGTTTATCCAGTCACTTGTTTTTGAAAATGTGGATTGTTTCCAATTTTTGGTTAATATTAATAAAGCTTCTGTGAACATTCTTATACAAGTATCTCTTGGATAAATACTTAGGAGTGGAATAGCTTGGTCATAGTCAGGTGTATATTTAACCTTCTAAGAAACTCCCAAAGCGTTTTCCAAAGTAGTTGTAACGTTTTAAACTTGTACCAGCAGTTTGTTAGAGTTCCAGTTGCTCTCCATACTTGCTAATATTTGGCGTTGTCAACCTTTTGAATTTTAGCTACTCTGGCAGGTGTATGGTGGTGTCTCATTGAGAGACCCTGGGGTTATTTAGAAGTGTTTTGCTTAATTTCCAAATAGTTGGGGATTTTTTGATGTCTTATTATTACTTATTTCCAATTTAATTCTGTTAAGGTCATAGAACATAGTCTTTTAAATTCAACATAATCCTTTCGAATGATTGAGAGTTGCTTAAAGACCAGCACATGATATATTTTGTTGAATGTTCCACGCACGCTTGAAAAGAATGTGTAGTCTGCTGTTGTTGAGTGAAGTGTTCTGTGAATGTACATTAGGTCAAACTGATGGATAGTGTTGTTCAAATCTCCTGTGTCTCTCCTGATTTTTTTGTTAGTCTGTCAATTACTGACAAAGGAATTTTAAAATCTCCAACTGTGATTGTCTATTTCTTCCTCTATAAGAAGCAGGGTATTTTTGTTTAATTTATTTTGAAGCTTTGTTTTAAAGTGTGTAAACGTTTAGTATTATTAATTATTAACACAATTCTTTTTAGTGAATTAACTTTTTTCATTGTTACGAAATGGCCTTTAAAAACATCTCTATGTACTTATTTTGAAACTGACTTTCTTATGCTTAGTGTGTATGTGGTATATATTTTTCTATCGTTTTGCTGTTAACCAGTCTGTATCTTTACATTTTGAGTGTGTCTCTTGTAACTAGCACATAATTTGGCCTTGCTTTTTAAAAATCCAGTCTGACAATCTTTACACGGAGTGTTTAGTCCATTTATATTTAATACAGTTTCAGTATGGTTGGTTTAAGTCCACCATCTTTTTATTTGTTTTCTACATGTATTCTCTGCAGTACTGCCCTCAGACAAGCAAGGCTGTCCAGGGCCCCAACTTCAGGGGGCTCTGTGCTTTGAAGTGCCTTCCTCAAAAATTTCTAAGTCCCTCCAGTGCCTTGGACCAGCCAGCCTGGCAGTGCCTTCTGGGCAGGGTGTCTCCAGACCAGACCTGATCCTGTGTGGTTCCCTGACACCAGAATGGCGCTGGTCCACTGGTTTTGGGTGATTCTCAAGTTGGACACAGGGCGAGTTCAGGGCTCTGGGATGTTGACATAGCTTGTTGCCGGCCTCTGGGCTTGAGTCAAATGTGAGGGCCTGCAGGTTGGCTCTTCTCCGTTGGTAATATGACTGTGGTGTCGCCTCCACTCTGTAGTGCTCACGGGGGCAGAGGTGTGGGCAGGCGTCCTGCACGCTGTGTCACCCCCCATACTCCAAGGGCAGTCAGCCTACCCTCTTTTTAGGCTCTGAACTCTGGGTCCTCTCTTGCCTCCCATTGGTGTGGTGACATCATGTGACTGATTCTGGGTCAGTCTTTTTTTTTGGTAACAGCTTTGAGATATAATTCACGAATCATACAATTCACCCTTTTGAAGTACACAGTTCAATTAGTATATTCATAGAGTCATGGAATGATCACCACAATTTTAGAACATTCTGGTCATCCCCAAAAGAAACCCTGTGGCCATCAGCAGTCACTCCATATTTCCCCCATCTTCCCAGCTCTAGGCAGCCATTAAGCGACTTTCTGTCTCTATGGATTTGTCTATTGTGGACATTTCATATGAATGGAATCATATGATTTGTTGTCCTTAGTGACTGGCTTCTTTCACTTAGCATAATGCTTTCATGGTTCATCCACGCTGTACCATATATCAGCACTTCATTCCTTTTTATTGTCAAATCATATCCCATTGTATGACTATGCCATATAAAATTTTTTTAGAAAACAGTTTCTACAGATATAATTCACATACCATACAATTCACTCATTTAGCATGTACAATTCAGTGGGTATTAGTATATTCACGGAGTTGTGCAATCACCACCACAGTCAATTTTAGAACATTTTCATTATTACCCAAGAAAGAAGCCCCGTGCCCCTTAGCCATCACCCCTCATTTTCCCTCAAACTCTCCTAGCCCTAAGCAACAGCCAGTCTACTTTTCGTCTCTATGGATTTGCTTATTCTCAGCATTTCGTATAGATGGAATCTTACAATATTTAGTCCTTTGTGACTGGCTTCTTTGACTTAGCATAATGTTTTCAAGGTTCATCCAAACTTCATCCAAGGAATGAGTTGTACTTCATTCCTTTGTATTACTAAATAATATTCCATTGCAGGGGTACAACACATTTTATTTACCTGTTTATCAGTTGATGGACATTTGGATTGTTTCCACTTTTTCTCTATTATGAATAATCCTGCTATTAACATTCATGTACAATGTTTTGTGTGGACATAAGTTTTTATTTCTCTTAGGTGTATACCGAGGAGCAGGATTGTTGGGTCATATGGTAACTTCATGTTTAATCTTTTTAGGGACTGCTAGACTGTTTTCCAAAGTGGCTGCAAACATATTACATTCTCGCCAGCAGTGTTGGAGGTTTCCAGTTTCTCTCCATCCTCGCCAACACTTGTTATTATCCGTCTTTTTTTTTTTTTTATCATAGCCGTCCTAATCAGTGGTATCTCATTGTGGTCTTTACTTTATTTCTCTGATGTCTAATGATATTGAACATCTTTTCTTGTGCTTGTTGGCCTTTGTATATCTTCTTTGGAGAAATGTCTATTCAAGTCCTTTACCTACTTTTAAATTGGGTTGTTTGTCCTTTTATTACCATGCTGTGAGTTCTTTATATATTCTAAATACAAGTCCCTTATCAGATATGTGATTTTCAAATACTTTCTCCCATGCTGTGGGTTGTCTTTGCACTTTCTTGATGGTGTCCTTTGAAGCACGAAAGTTTTTAATTTTGCTGATGTCTGATTTATGTTATTTTCTCTTTTGCTGCTTGCGCATTTGTTGTCGTATCTAAGAAACCATTGCCTATCTAAGGAGTGATGTAGATTACTGTTACATTCCTTCTAAGAGTTTTATAGTTTGATCTCTTGCATTTAGGTATTTTATCTACTTTGAGTTAATTTTTGTATACCGAGTAAGATGAGATTGAACTTCTTTCTTTTGCATGTTGATATCCAGTTGTCCCAGCACCATTCGTTGAAAAGACTGTTTTTTCCCACTGGAATTATTTTGGCGTCCTTGTCGGTCGTGGGTCAGTCTTAAACCAGGCCTGATGAGGGGTGGCTGCTCCTTCTATGACTGGCTCCTTGGAGCCTTCTCCTAGTTCAGGAGTCAGCTAAGGGTCGGGAGGAGTTCATGTGCTGATCTGGGGCTCTGTTCTTGTTCCTTCTTTTCTGAGGGTGCCTGTCAATTTCCAGCTGATCTGACAGCACCAAACTCTGACTTCTTAATAAGACCGCTGATTTCTTCTTGAGCTCTATCCACCCCCGTGTACCTCATAAAACCTGTAAAAGCCAGGTAAATACGGATCTCACCCAGTGTGTCTTCCCTCTTTTAAGCACTAAATCTCTTTCAGTTTGTGCTCTTTTGATCACTCTCCAATGTCTTCAAATAACTATTTTTTATATTTTGTCAGTATATATATATATTTCTATATCTATCTGTATTTTCCAGTACAAGTTACTCTGCCATTATCAGAACACAGTCTGATCTTTCAGCCTTGTTGTCAGACTTCAGCTAGTCTGTGTACGAGAATATTGAAGGACCAGCTGTTTCCTGGACTTTCTAGTCCAGAAAATTCTGGCAGAGCCTAGCTCTTAAAGGGAAATCAGTTCATTCATTCGTCCTTCTAACACTCACAGATTCTCTCAGCACCTGTGAGGCATTAGGCTTTATGCTGGGAGCAGGACTGTCTGAGACGTGATTCTTGCCTTCAGGAAGCTTACGGCCTAGTGAACAAACAAGCAAACATCGGTGTGGTGTTCATGACGCGCACGTCCTGTCACACTGAATCCTCACTGCAAGTCTGTTATTTCCCCCCCGTACAGATGTGGACGCGCTTTGCCCACAGCCTCTGGTTCTTGCCCCACTGCTCCCGCTGTGCCTGGTCTTCACTCAGGACGACCATTCCACTGCTGCCGCCACTTGGTTTTCAGCCATCAGCTCCTTCCACTTTCACTTCCCTTTCTATCCATCTTAGATCGGACAGGCTACTACTATTTCTGCCACTCTTGTCGATATTATAAGGTCCCTTGCCTCTCTGACCTTTAATCATACCTTTGTGGAAACACCCCAATCCTTGATGAACTGAATTATTTCCTTCTCTTTGTGTGCAACTGGGTCTCTGAGTCCCAGCGGGCAGGCTCGCAGGTCGGCTTAGATTGGTGCTTCACGTTCATGGTCACCACCTGAGCCCTCAACACTGCCTGGTGATCCTGCTACCTCCTTCTGGCCGACCTGCTCTTTCCCTCCATGCAATAACTATTCACACTTCCTCTATTCAAACTTCCAAGTCCTACTTCATGATGACTTGGTGTCCATCTTCAGCAAGAAACTAGATGCCACCAGATTTACAGATGCACCTGCATTTGCGTCTGTCCTCTCTCCCTCCCCTCCTTTACAATGGACAAAGGTCCCTGCTCCGGTCTAAGGCCAGTTCCTCCGCGTGCACTTGGAGCCTCATTTCCTGCGGCCTGCTCAGGAGTCTCGTGCTCTTGCTTATTCCCTCCCTTCTGAGGCTTCAACCTCTTCTTCTTTACTGGCTCCTTCCCCCTAAATTTTAAATATGCTCGATATTTTCAACACCTTCAAAAAATACCTCCCACTGAATATTGTTAGGATGTCAGTTCTTCCTAACTGGATCTGTAGATTCAACACGATCTTGATCAAAATCCTACAGAGTTATTTTATGTCTATTGACAAATTGATTCTAAGGTTTATATGAGAGGCAAGAAGACCCAGAATAGCCAATTCAATATTGAAAGAGAAGAATAAATTCAGAGGGGTGACACTACCTGACTTCAAGGCTTACTATAAAGCTACAGTAATGAAGATAGTTTGGGATGGGCAAAAGAATGTGCAGATAGATAAACGGAACAGAATGGAGAGCCTGGAAGTAGACCCACACAGGTATAGTCAACTGATTTTTGGCAAAGAAATAAAAGCAATTCAATGAAGAAAGGATGGTCTTTTCAACAAATGGTGCTGGAAGAACTGGTCACCACATGCAAAAAAATGAGTCTAGAACAGACCTTATACTTTTCACAAAAAGTAACCCAAAATGGATCATAGGCCTCAATGTAAAATGCAAAACTATAAAACTGCTAGAAGATAATATAGGAGAAAATTAGGTGACTTTGGTATGGCAATGACGTTTTTTTTTTTTTTTGCTGAGGAAGAGTGGCCTTGAACTAACATCTGTGCCAGTCTTCCTCTATATTGTATGTGGGATGCTGCCACAACATGGCTTGATGAGTAGCGTGTATGCCTGCACCCAGGGTCTGAACCCACAAACCCCAGGCTACTGAAGTGGAGTGCATGAACTTAACCACTATGCCACTGGGCCAGCCCTAGGCAATGACTTTTTAAATTAACACTAAAGTACTATCCATGAAAGAAAAAGTGGATAAATGAGCCTCTGTTAAAATGAAAAACTTCTAGTCTGTGAAAGACTTAAGAGGGAGAAAAGACAAGCCACAGACTGTGCGAAAACATTGGCAAAACACAAATCTGATAAAGGACGTGTATTAAAAATGTACACAAGGGCCAGCCCCAATGGCCTAATGGTTAAAGTTCAGTGCACTCCACTTTGGCAGCCTGGGTTTGGTTCCCAGCATGCAACCACACCACCCATCTGTCAGTGGCCATGCTGTGGTGGCAGCTCACATTAAAAGAAAAAAAAAAAAGAAGGAGGGTACTGGCCTGGTGGTGCAGTGGTTAAGTGCCCACATTCCGCTCTGGCAACCTGGGGTTCACTGGTTTGGATCCCGGGTGCAGACATGGCACCGCTTGGCATGCCATGCTGTGGTAGGCGCCCCACATATAAAAAGTAGAGGAAGATGGGCATGGATGTTAGCTCAGGGCCAGTCTTCCTCAGCAAAAAGAGGAGGATTGGCTTCAGTTAGCTCAGGGCTAATCTTCCTCAAAGGAAAAAAGAAAAAAAAAGAAAAAAAGAAAAAAAGAAAAAAAAAGAAAAAGAAAAAAAAAAGGAGGAGATTGGCAACAGATGTTAGCTCAGGGCAAATCTTCCCCAGCAAAAAATAAAAATAATTAAAAAATATATATATACAAATAACTCTTAAAACTCAACAATAAGAAAACAACCCAATTTAAAAATGGGCCCCAAAAATGGTCAAAAAGATCTGAACAGATACCTTGCCAAAGAAAATATAGAGATGACAAATAAGCATATGAAAAGATGCTCAACATCATATGTCATTAGGGAACTGCAAATTAAAACAACAAGATACTATTAGAATGGCTAAAGTCCAAAACAATGGCAACATCAATCCCTAGTGAGTATATGGAGCAACAGGAACTCGCATTCACTGCTGGTGGGAATACAAAATGGTGTAGCCACTTTGGAAGACAGTGTGGCAATTCCTTATAAAGCGAAACATCGTCTTACCATATGATCCAGCAATTGCATAGCTTGGTATTGACCCAAATGGGTTGAAAACTTATGTCTACATAAAACCCTGCACACTTACGTTTTAGAAGCTTTGTTTATAATTGCCAAAACTTAGAAGTAACTGAGAGATCCTCTTGTAGGTGAATGGATAAATAAACTATGGTACATCTAGACAATGAGGTATTATTCTGCAATAAAAAGAAATGAGCTATCGAGCCACAAAAAACCATGGAGGAACGCTAAGTGCATATTGCTAAGTGAAAGAAGCCAGTTTGAAAGGGCTACATACTGTATGGTTCCAACTATATGACATTCTGGAAAAAGTTAAACTATAGAGACAGTGAAAACATCAGGGGTTGCCAGGGGCCTGGTGAGGGAGGGATGAACAGGTAATCACAGGCAGCTTTTAGGGCCATGAAACTACTCTGTGTGATACTATCCTGATAGATACATGACATTATACATTTGTCAAAACCCACAGAACTGTACCAGGCAAGGAGCGAACTCTCATGTAAACTATGGACTTCAGTTAGTAATAGTGTATCAAGATTGGGTCATTAGTTGTAACAAATGTACCACACTCATGCAAGCTGTTAATAGTAGGAGAAACTGTGTGTGTGGAGGGGGAGGAGGAGTACATGGAAACTCTGTACTTTCTGTGCAATTTTTCTGTAAACCTAAGCTCCAAGAAATGAAGTCTATTAATTAAAACAAAACAAAAACCATATTTCCTCAATTCCATGTCCCCCTCCAGCTACTGTCATTTCTCTCCTCCCGTAATAGCCAAGCTTCTGGAAAGAGTCTAAGTAACACAGAAAATAATAATGTACGTTTATTGAGTGCTTACCATATGTGCTGGACACTTTGTGTAGATTGTTGTATTTTCTCCTCACGACAGTCCTATTGCATTGGTATTATTTTTACAGATTTGGACCCTGAGGTGGAAGAAGTTTGAGTAACTTGACCAACTTCACACTGTTAGTAAGAGGTGGAAGCAGTGTTTGAGCACAGGCTGCTGGACTTAGGGGCAGTGCTCTTAAATCACTCGACTCAAGGCCTCCATTTGCTCTTGAGGGTCTCGACATGGCAAAGCGCTCTGGGCCCCGATGTGCTGTAGTCTGTGTAAATGGTGCTTCCTGGAGCATAATTTGAGGGGTGCCATCTGTAGTTGTGACGTGTGGTAGCCCTGCTCACCTCCTGCCCAGTCTTCGTCTCGCTCCACCTCCTCTCTTCATTGGATCCATTCTTGCTAAGGTCAGTCACTGTATGTTAATAAATCCAATGGGCTCTTTTCTGTCTTCATTGTATTTGACATCTCAGCAGCATTTGACATAGTTGACCACTCCCTTCTTAAAACATTTTTTTTTTTTTCCCACACATCATATTTCCTTGGGTTTTTCCTATTTCTTTGACTATTCCTTTTCAGTCTCCTCGCCAGCTCTTCCTCGTCTATCTGACCATTAAATGTGGGAGTTCCACGGGGTCTTGTCTTAGGCCCTCACACGCTCTACAGGCGATCTTATATACCCTTTTGCTTCAGTTATCATCCATATATGCAGGACTCTCAAATATATGTCTCCAGTCTATTCAGCACCAACGTTTAATTGTCTCACGGGCACCTCATACTCAAAGGGTCACAACTGAATCCTTCAGGTCCTTTGCCATCCTTAACCCAAACCTGTTCCCTTTTATTTTACTTTATGGATGAAATATACATCCTAGCAGAACAATGAAAGTGGGTATGGATAGTTTAATGAATCATTATAACGTGAAGTGACTATGTCACTATCACCTACATCAAGAGATGGAGCATTACTGGAAGCTCAGACGTCGTGCCCGCGTCCCTCTCTCAGCGTGATCAACTTCCTTCTTCCTAGAGCAGTGACTACAGGGTCTTCAGTGATAAGAATTCCTTTGATTTTATTGTATCAGTTTCACCACTTACGTATGCCTCCTTAAACAATGTAGTTTACTTTTTTAAACTTTATGAATGAAATCACACTGTAGGTTTTCTTTTCTGTGTTGCTTCTTTTTCTCAACAACATGTTTATGGGATTCGTACTTGTTGCCGTGTTTCACGGGACTTCATCCATTTTGCCTACGATATAGCGGTCCGTCGTGAGACTATGCCGCTACTTATGATGACCAACATCCGATTTATTTCCAGTTTTTGGAACTGGAATTATGACCGCTGCTTCGATTGACCCTATTGTGTATGCATCCTGGTAATTGTATGCGTGCATCTCTCAGGGTGTATGCCTAGGAGTAGACTTGCTGGGCCATAGAGTATTGCTAGCCTTAGTAGATGAGGCCAAACTGATTTTCAAAGCAGCAGAACCCATTCACACTTCCTGGACAGTTCGCGGTGGTCCTGGTCGCTCCGCACGCTGATCAACATTAGTACTATGTGCTGTCAGAGTTTTGAATTTTTGCCAATCTGGCGTATATGGTTTTATTTGTGTTTGTCTGATGTCTAATGAGACTGAGCACCTTTTATGTGTCTCTTAGCCATTTGATTACCTTTTTGGTGAAGTGCGAGTTTAGCTTTTGTCACCTGTGTGCCTGAATTCTCATTGTCTCTTGAATTTTTTCTGGGTAATTCCTTACTGTCTTGTCGTCTCTCTGGTGCTTTTTCCATGATTTAAAAAAAATACTCATTTTCAGCCAGAGGTTTGGACTGAAAAACCTAGTCTGTTATTACTGGAAACTGGAAGTTCTCTGTTGTTTTCTTTAACAAAGTATTTTTAATGAAATATTTCTGGCATATAAAAAAGTGTGGATTATAATATAACTAATCACACATGTAAGTAACCATGACTCAGCTTAAAAAATGAAACATTGCATATAAAATTGAGGCTCTTTGTATATCCCTTTCCCCTCTCTTTCTCCCCAGAAATAGCTAATATTCTGAATTTGGTTCAGTATTGCCATGCACATTTTGATAATTTTTCTATGAATATCTCTATAATCTATATATGATATTTTGCTTGTTTCTTAATTTCATAGAAATAGTATTAAACTATGTGTATCTTTTTACCAAGTGGCTTTTTTTTCAGCACCTCTCTCTCTATCGCATGCCATAAATGAACATGGGTAAATTTCAAATATATATGTATATATGTTATATATATATATATGTACATGTAATATAAATACAATATAATAGTAAAAATGAAAGAAATAAAGGTACATGTATCATTACCCATGTTGATACATGTGGTTTTAGTTATTTCATTTTTACTATTGTATTGTATTTATATTCCCTTGTATAAATATACCCCCAATGTATATGGTCATTCTGTTGATGGATGTTTATATGGTTTTCACTTAAATTTTTTTTTCTTTTTCTGCTGGGAAAGATTTGCCCTGAGCTAACATCTGTTGCCCATCTTCCTCTTTCTCTCTCTCTCTTTTTTTTCCCTAAAGCCCCGTACGTAGTTGTATATTTTAGTTGTAAGTCCTTCTGGTTCTTCCATGTGAGCTGCCACCACAGCATGGCTATTGACAGATGGGTGGTGTGGTTCTCTGCCCGGGAACCATACCCGGGCCGCTGAAGTGGAGCATGCCAAACTTTAACCACGAGGCCATCAGGGCTGGCTCTGGTTTTCACTTTTTAAACTATTACAAAACAATGCCCAAATTAACATTCTTGTATATGTTTCTTTGTCCATGTGAGCAAGAGTTTCTTTAGGTTATTACCTAGAAATGGAATGGGTATTGTATGTAAGGATATATATCTTCTGTTTTGCAAGATATGGCCAAATTGTTCTCCAAGGTGATTTCATTCATTTACATTCCCGTTAGCAATGCATGAGAACTCTGGTTACTCCAAATGCTTGCCAATTCTTAGTTTCATCAGATTTCTTAATTTTTTCTGAATCTGATGTGCATGAAATAGTATATTGTTATTTTAATATGTATTTTCATGGCTACTGCCAAGGTTGAGCATCTTTTCAAAATATTTTTTTGACATTGTTTTTCTTCATTAGTGAGTTGCTGGTTCATATTTTTTTAAAAAAAATTATTGGGTCATATTGGTTTATAACATTGTGTAATTTCAGGTGCACATTGTTATGTGTCAGTTTCTGTATAGACTGCATTGTGCTCACCAGCAATAGTCTACTTTTTATCTGTCACCATACATATGTGCCCCTTTACCCCCTTGGCCCCCTCCTCCTTTTCCCTCTGGTAACCACTAATCTGTTCTCTTTGCCCACATGTTTGTTTATCTTCAACATATGAGTGAACTGGTTCATATTCTTTGCTTGTTTTTCTGTCAGATTGTTTGTCTTTTTCTTACTAATGTATTCTTTTTTAAACATTCTGGATAGTAATTCTTTGTCAGTTATATGAATTGTAAATATCTTCCCCAAGTCTGTCCTTTGTTTATAATGTCTTTCAATGGACAGAAGTTTTACATTTTAATGTAATCAAATTTATTAATCTTTCATTGTTTTCTAGTTCAGTAAATGACATTACCACCCATTCGGTTGCTCATGCCAGAACTCTGGGAGTCATCCTTGTCCTCTCCCTCTCTCTTACTTCCCACATCCAGTTAGCGAGTTCTATTTATTCTACTTCTCAAATATCTCAGAATACATCTTGTTCTTTTCATCCCCACTACTACCAGCCTTGCCCAAGTAACCATCACTCCTTCACGAATGATAGCAATGGGCTCCTCTCCTCATATGTCCACACCCTTCCTGTCTTGTTAACACCTAGTCCATTCTCCCCGCTGTAGTCAGAATAGCATTTTAAAGTTACATATCTGATCATTTCATTCCTCTGCTTAAAAATCTTTAGTGGGCTTCTGATCCAAACTGAAATGCTGTCAAGAGTGTTGCGTCCATCTGTACAAGAAAATAGCTGGAAAAACTGCACATGAATGACTTTTCCTGATCTCATCAGAGAATTGAGGTCATAGGACAAACAATTAACCTGGAATCCAGAGAGAGACAGGCACCTACAGGGAGAAATAGGATCTGAGCGTTTGCTTACCTGAGAAAGAGGACTAAACTAGAAATTTTTAACAAATTAATAAAGGCCTGCCAATTAATAAAGCTGCAGACATGAAGAGGTTTGCACTCTCTTTCAGGCTTTTCCTCTGGGAATCCCACCGATCACCTACAGGAAGATAGGGGACATGGGGGAGAATCCTGAGAAAGCCCCCCTCCTCCACCCTCTGTGGTGCTGGCTGGGTGCAGGGAACAGATAGCAGCCACTGTCAAAATGCTACCCCTCCAGGACAAGCCTTAATCCGTAAGGGGAAGGTCATCAAAACCCGTAGGCTGAGGGCACTGATGGAAACCCACTGAAACTGGAGGAGGGGGGCAGGGGGAAAAAGAGGCTCTTCCCTTGAGGGAGGACAGGAATACTTGTGAGCCCAGCAGTCCATCTGAAGGAGAGGCAGGAACACTTGTGGTGAAGGCCACAACCCCAAGATTCATAGGGCCTACCTAAGACTGAGGCTTAATCATAACACCAGGGAACAGATACCCTCCTCCACTTCCCACCATCACCTTAACAGGCATCCAGTCAAAGTAACAAGGGGATACACCTGAGAGAGCTCGCAAGAGAAAGGCTGTCTCTGGGGAACAGCACAAAAGGAAGATACAAAGCCAAGTGGGGAGACAAAAACAAGGTATGACTAGAGAACTTGAAGCCCCTGGTTCACTGGGTAACCACAGCAACAGCGGACTTCAAACCCAGCCTATCTCCTGACCAGGTGAACAGAAACACCACACTAAAGGGCTGGCAGAGGGAAAGCAATGCTCATCTTCAAGCATAAAGAATAATCACATCAATATTTACTGTGCAATACAGCACATCCAGCTTTCAACAAAAAATTGCAAGGCATATAAAAAGGAAAGATAAGACACAGTCTGAGAGACAAAGAATCTTTGGAATCTGACTCAGATGTGACATCAGACATGGAAGTTAAAGCAGTTATGATTAGTATGTTAAAGGCTTTAATGGAAAAGGTAGACAACTGCTAAGACCTGACGGATGATTTCAGCAGAGGAAATGATAAGAATCAAATGGAAATGCTTGAAACAAAAGCGTGTTCATAGAAATGAAGAACACTTTTGACAGGCTCATTGGTAGACTCAACATAGCTGAGGAAAGAATCAGTGAACTTGAATATAAGTCTACAGAAATTACCCAACCTGAAATGCAAAAAGAGAGAAGAGTGGAAGAAAGAGTAAGGAAGAGAGCATCCAAGAATACCAAGTGGTTTAACCTGCACATAACTAGAATTCCAGAAGGAGCAGAAAGAAAGGACAGGGCAGGAGAAATATTTGAAGAAATAATGGCTTAGAATTATACATAATTAGTGACAGACACCAAACTACAGATCCGAAAAGCTCAGAGAACACCAATCAGGATAAATAGCAAAAAAACCCAAACAACCTCCCTCGACCCCAAACCCCACAGTGAGGCATATAATGTTCAAAGTGCTGAAACCAAAGAGAAAGAAAATCCTGAAGGCAGCTAGGGGTGGGAAAACACATTATTTACAGGGAAACCAGGATAAAAATTATGGGAGAGTTCTAGTCAGAAGCCATGTAGGCAAGAAGAAAATGGGGTAAAATCTATAAAGTGCTGGGAAAAAATATTGTCAACTCCTGATTCTGTACTGAGCAAAAATATCCTTCAGTAGTGAAGGAGAAATTAAGAGTTTATCACATAAGCAAAAACAGGAAATTCATTGCCAGCAGACATACTCTACAATAAATGTTAAAGGAAGTTCTTTAGGAAGAAGAAATACAGTAAAAGTCAGAAACTTGGATTTGTACAAAGGAATGAGCATCAGAAATGGAATAAATATAACACTTTTTCTTACTTTTAATTGCTGTAAAAGATAGCAGTGTTTAAAGCAATGATAGTAACAATATATTGTGTGATTACAGCATATGTGAAAGTGAAATATATGATGACAGTGGCAGAGGGGATGGGAGGTAGGAATTGAGAATATGCTGCAGTAAGGTCCTCATACCACACGTGAAGTAGTATAATACTGTTTGAAGATGGACTCAAGTATTTAGAAGTGTATATCTTAAACCCTAAGACAACCACTAAAATGGTAACAAAAAAGGTACAAATGGCAAGTCAATGGAGGAGATAAAATGGAATAAGAAAACATGCTTAATTAAACCCAGAGAATGCAGACAAAGAGGAAAAAAGAAAAAAAAGGATAAGTGGAACAAATAGAAAACAGCAAGCAAGATGGCGTATTTTAATTTGACTCTGTCAATAGTCAGTTTAAATGTGACTTGTCTAAACATACCAATTAAAAGACAGAGATAAATTAGAAAGCAAGACCCAATTATGTGTTGTCTACAAGAAATTCACTTTAAATATAAAGTGTTCAATAGGTTAAAAATAAAAGAATGATGAAAGATTTCTTGAAAACACTAACTATAAGAAAGTTGGCTATATTAATTCAGATAAAGTAGACTTCAGAACAAGAACAGATCAGGGATAAAGGGGGACATAACATATTGATAAAGGGGTCATTTCTCCAAGAAGACATAATAATCTTAAATGTGTATGTGCCCAACAATAGCTTCAAAATACATGAGGCAAAACTAATAGATCTAAAGAAGAAAGAGAAAAATTCACAATTATAATGGAAACTTCAACACCCCTCTCTCAGGAATTGATAGGACAGGTAAGCAGCAAATCAGTAAGGATATAGATACTTGAATAACACCATCAACCAACTTGACCTAACTGACATTTATAGAACACTCTTCCCCACAATAGCAGAATACACATTTTTCTTAGATGCGTATGGAACATTAACCAAGATAGAACATATTCTGAGCCATAAAACAAATGTTAACGCATTTAAAATAACATAAATCATACAAAACATCTTCTCAGATCATAACAGAATCACAGAAAAGTATCTGGAAAGTCCCCAGATATTTGGAAACTGAACCACACACTTCTAAATCATGTATAGGTCAAAGGGAAATCTTTGAAAAAGTGAAAAATGAAAACACAACATGTTGAAATGTGTGGAATGCAGCTAAAGCAGTGCTTTGAGGGAAATTTCTAGCATTAAACACATATATTGGAAAAGAAAAAAGATCTAAAATCAATAACCAAAGCTCCCACCTTACGAGAAAGAAGAGTGAATTAAATCTAAAACAGACAAAAGGAAAGAAAAAAAGATTAGGGTAGATCAATCAGTGTAATAAAAGACAACAAAGAAAAATCAATTAAAACAAAAGCTGGCTCTTTGAAAAGGTCAATAACTTGATAAACCTTTATAGAGGCTGACCAAGGGAAAAAAAAGAAAGAGAGGGGAAGAGAGAGAAGATACAAATTACCAATAATAGCAATGAACACTGAAGCATCACTACTGATCCCACAGACGTAGTAAAGGAACACCAGGAACAGCTTTATGGCTGGACATTTGATACCGTAGATGAAATGGACTGATTCCTTGAAAGACACAAACTACCAAAACTACCCAAGTGGAAATAGATAACCTGAAAGAAAGTGAATTTGTAGTTAAAAATCTTCCGATAACTAGAACTCCAGGCTGAGATTATTTCACTGATAAATTATACCAAACACTTAAGAAGGGAGTAGTGCCAACTGCATAGAATCTCTTCCAGAAGATAGAAGAGGGAACACTTCCTAACTAATTTTATGAAGCCAGCATTGTTATAATACCAAAACCAGGCAAAGATATTACAAGAAAAGAAAACTACAGAAGCCAATGATCTTTATGAACACAGATGCAGAATCCCTCAACAAAATATCAGCAAATCAAATCCAGTAATATATAAAAAGGATAATACATCATGACCAAGTGAAACTTATCCCAGAAATGCAAGATTGGTTAAATACTCAAAAATCAATCAATGTAATATATCATATTAACAGCCCAAAAATGAAAAACCATGATATGATCATCTCAATGGATGCTAAAAAAGCATTTGACAAAATTCAACATTCATTCATGAAAAACTTTTAGCAAACCAAGAATAGATGGAAACTTCCTTAATCTAATAAAGAATATCTATGAACAACCTACAGAAAACATCAAACCTAGTGGTGATAGACTGAATGAAAATTGCAAACAAGACAAAGATGTCCTCTCTCAGCACTCCTGTGATGTAGCAAGAAATATATGTTTGGTCTCTGCCTCCAGTTTCTGACACAGATCTTCTAAAACCCTTGGATTTTCCTGAGTGATGGGGCTGCTAGGAGCATCTTTTGTTCTCATCTTTGGTCTTTGACCCTGGTTCCTGACACAGGGCTCCTAAAACCCTTGGAATTTCCTGGGTGATAGACGTGTCTTTTGTTCTAATGAGGTAATTTTTGGTGGGCTCCTGGATAGCTTCAGGATGGGAACTGGTCACCAGAAAGATTAAGCCATGGTTAGAAGCTTAGAACTTTCAGCCCTCCCAACCCATCCTCCAGGAAGGGGAAGGGGCTGGAGATTGAGTTAATAATTGATCTTGTCAATGTGATGAAGCCTCCATAAAACTCCCTAAACTGTGGGGTTCAGAGAACTTCCAGCTTGGTGAATGCATCCATGAGCTGGGAGGGTGGTGCAGCTCAAGCTCTCTGGGGACAGAGCTCCTGTGCTCAGGACTCTTCCAGGCCTCGCCCTATGTCCCTCTTTATCTGGCTGCTCATTTGTATCCTTTCTAATAAACCTGCAGTAGTAAGTAGAGTGTTTCCCTGGGTTCTGTGAGCTGTTAGAGCAAATTATTGAACCTGAGGATGGGATTATGAGAACCCCTGATTTGTAGCCAAGTTGAACAGAAGTGTGGCTAACCTGCTAATTCTGGGTAGTTAGTGTCAAAATTGAGATAAATTTAAGGACACCCAGTTGATGTCTGCAGAGAGTTGGAGAATTTCTTGGTGTGGAAAACCTGTATGTTTGGTGTCAGAAGTGTTGTGAGTAGAAAGAGATCCTATTAATTGACGCCAGAGAAGTGGGATTTGCTGGAACAGCCCTGGGTCACAGAAACATGTGGTTTAGGAAGAGAAAGCATGCCAGGGTGGGAGATGAGGAACCTTTGATCCCTGAATGGCTACCTAGTCGCTCATGGTCTGAAACTGCAGCTGCGTTGCCATCAGTTACCAGTGGAATTTAGAATGGTGGCAGACCTGCTTCCGGAGGAGCTGGCTCGTTGGATACACATAGAAATGCAAAATAATAAGTGTGCTAAGGATATAGTACCTTGGTTACTGTTATCGGTAACAGCTAAAGTGAAAGTAAAAGAAAGGTGCCGGACCAAGCTCAGATTTAGGTCGGTCTGAGCTTTGTCTATTAGCCTCAAAGGCGCTTGCAAAGGGAAAAATTATGCCAGGACAACAGAAAGTACCTCTAAGGCCTCTGGTCACCAAGAAGGTAGTCGAAGTGGGGGAAGAACAAAGCCAAGAAACTACTGAAACTGGGGAGATAGTGTGAAGGAGTTGTTTCATTTTGATGATTGGTATCATCAGCTTCCTGAAGGACCTTTACTGAAGTGGATTGTAATTAACGAACTCCGGGGCTGTGTCTTTCGTTCTGAATGCTGCAGAGTGGAAGAGCATGTTTGAGTTGATGCAGGACCCACGGTTAACTATTGAACAATCACACATGGCTGTACATGATCCAGGAATACACAGGAGGTTATTCTAGAGGGAACGGCCGGCCTGGTGAGCTGGATAAAAGCCGCTATAAAGTGTGTTTACCCTGAGAAGAAGGGCTACCCAACTCTCCTTATAAACGCCAAGAGGAACACCCCAGATGAAGCAGCTGATATGCTTCATATACAAGCCATGTGGGACTGGGTTGTGCACCCTGAATATAACCATTTCCCAGGTTTCGGTAAATGCTGTGATGAAGGGAGCCCTTTTGTCTCAGCACCCCCTATAACCTTCCAGCTGCAAAATTGAACAACAATCGCAGAAGCCCTGTCAGATTTGCTGTCTCAGCTTCCTTTTACCATTCTTACTGAAACCCAGACCATTAAAGTAACAAGAAAATGGGGAGAGGGGCTGGCCCTGTGGCCAAGTGGTTAAGGTTCACTGGGTGAGATCCTGGGCACAGACCTAGCACTGTTTGTCAAGCCATGCTGAGGCGGCATCCCACATAGCACAACCAGAAGGATCTACAACTAAAATATACAACTATGTACTGGGGGGCTTTGGGGAGAAGAAGAAGAAGAAAACAAAGATTGGCAATAGATGTTAGCTCAGGGTCAACCTTAAAAAAAAAAAAAACTGGGGAGAGAGAGAAGGGAGCATCGAGAGACTGTCCCAGAAGGGTAGAAGTCTTTTGATGGTTACTGAGGAATGCGATGAATGATGGTGGACTTCCATGGTGTTGAAACAAAGGTGTGTTGATGCAGCCCTATTGAAGGCTGGGTGTACCAATGGGACCCCCTGCTGGTTGCCCAACATTAAAAGGACCCAAATAAGTTTATTCCATTTACCCCAGTTTGTAGGAATTTAAAAAGCTGGAAGGCAAAGATTACAATGAGACCTATGTGGGGTGATGGTTAGACAGTTTAATCAAGGTAAAGGTTGACCAGGAGGCCGGGGTCTTCTTGGGCCCAGCCCTGGCTGGGGATCCAAGGCTGTATGCACATGTGTGGGTGAAGTGGCTGGGGGCCGGGGGGTGGGGGAGACTTTCCTGGGACTCCTCGACACAGGAGCCCAGTGCGCTGTGATTCCACAGCCTGTTGGTGAAGTCTTACAGGGCTAAGGTTAGATTGGGAGGATGGGCAGATGCAACAGCTGATGGAATTAAGGTGAAAGTTTGGATGAAAATTGGGATTTCTGAACAAACGCCTCCTTTAGCTGACTGTATTTTCGGGGTGAATATCACGTCCTGCTGGGGATTGCTTCCCCTAGCTAGTGGTGTAACAAGTCCACCCTCAGGGCAGTCTTGATTGTGCTTATGGGAACGACTAGACCTGCCTGGGCCCATCTGGTGGTTCATGTAAACAACGTGCAACATTTGATGGGCAGAAGCAGATTACCACTTTTTTTTAAATGATGTTATGAAGTTTTTTCCTTAGTTTTATTGAGATACAATTGACATCCAGCACTGTGTAAGTTGAAGGTATACTGCACAGTGACTTGACTCACATATATCGTGAAACGGTTACCACAATAAGTTTAGTTTAGTTAACATCAATCATCTCACACAGATACAAAAAAAAGAGAAGAGGAAAAAGTGTTTTTTTCCCTTGTGATGAGAACTCTTAGGATCTTCTCTCTCAGCAATTTTCACTGTTAGCCAGGGTCACCACGCTGTACGTTACATCCCCAGTACTGATTTACCTTATAGCTGGAAGTTTGCGCCTTTTAACAACCTTCAGCCAATTCCCCTCCCCCACCCCTTGCCTCTGGAAACCACAAATCTCTTTTTCTATGAGTTTTTCTTTTTAGATTCCACGTATAAATGAGGTAATACAGTGTTTGCCTTTCTCTGTCTGACTGATTTCACTTAGCACAATACCCTAAGATCCACCCCTGTCGTTGCCTTTCTTTCGTATCAATAGAAGCTGGCAACACATCCCGGTGTGGAATACGCATTCTCCAAAATCCAAATCAACCCACCAAAAGCTGGGGCGGTAATGACAGTGGTTTATTTTTAGTTGCTTGTGGAATATCCCGGGTAGGTCCTACTGAGGACATTCCTGAGAACTGTATTATTTGAGCAGGCCCTTGGATCTATGCTGGGTTTATTAACCAGCCTCGGTTCGTTATGCGAGTCACCATTGCATTCAAATCAGTCCTAGGCCGCTCTTCAGTTTCTGATATTACCATGATGTCATCAGTATGGTGTATTATTATGCTCGGGACCTGTATCAGGTCCAAATCCTTTCTGACCACATTATGACGGTAACCTGGTGACCGCAGATAACTCGGTGGCAGCACAGTAAACGTAAATTGGGCTCCTTACCATGCGAAGGCAAGCTGCGGTTGACTCTTCATACTGAGACAGGGAAGAAAGCATTTGTAAGATCAATCACTGAGTACCAGTCTCCCGTAGCCTGTTGTATTTTTTGTAGTACTGTTGAAACCACGCCCTGAGCTGCTGAGGAAGATTCCCCGGGAAGCAGACCCTGCACATGGTGGACAAATGGATTACCCTGGGCCAATGCTGGTGGCCCCCGGGGCTATAAATGGTCCTAACAGGAATAGACACCTACTCTGGATGGGGCTTATGTGAGTGGGGACCTGAATAAAAGCAGGCTATGTCTGAATTAGCAAAAGTGGTAACTCTCTCCATGCCTTTGGGCCCTTGTGAGCCCCACTCAGATGTGATTTTAGAAGTGTCTGGCACTCACACTCATGCAGACTAGAGTTTATGGCAAAAGCTTTGAGTACCTGCCAGAGGTGACCATTGAGATTTTGGACTAGAAAATTTCAGATGAGGCTGCCTGGTGAACACCATTTGAGAGACAGTTACTCGCTTGCAATCAGGCATTAACTGAGACTGTCTCAATGATTGGAGGACATAAAATAGTCGTGAAACCTGAGATACTCATAATGTCTGGGGTGATGTCAGAGAAACACTCTAGTAAGTACCCAAAAGAGTTCCACAGTAAAATGCACGTGGTTTATACAGGAGCATGCTACTGGGGGAATGCAAGGAGGCATCCACCATATCCATGAACAGGTAACCTCTTTCCCTCTGGGACCGACTTTCAAACCACCTGACGAGCTGCTAGAACCTACTGCCACGTGGACAGCGCCCTGTGAGCAGCTCTCAACTCACCAACAAGGAGTCGCTTGGTTGACAGATCAGAGTTCCAAATGAATGGACAGTATTCTGTTTGGAAAGCCAACAATTGAGACCGTTGGATGGAAAGACTGATTGAAGAAGGTCATCTCTCTTTATTTTTTTTTTAAGATTTTATTTTTACTTTTTCTCCCCAAAGCTCCCCGGTACACAGTTGTATATTTTTAGTTATGGCTCCTTCTAGCTGTGGTACGTGGGACACCGCCTTGGCATGGCCTGATGAGCGGTGCCATGTCCACGCCCAGGATCTGAACTGGCGAAACCCTGGGCCGCCGAAGCAGAGCGCACAAACTCAACCACTCAGCCGTGGGGCTGGCCCCGAAGAAGGTCATCTCTTAAAGGGCTGAGTTACATGCTGTTCTCTGGCAGTGATGAAAGCATTGAACAATGGTAAAAGCCCCTATGTTGGGTTTTTATGGACACATGGGGCAGCAGCCAATGGCCTGGCCATATGGTCAAAGTAGATAGGCAATGGAAAACTGGACTGTATGGGACACGGCCCTGTGGAAATCACTCTGGGAATTTAAGGGGTGGATTAAAGTAGGACATGTCAATGCTTTCCAGATTCAGAAAGTGATTGGAACGGACAAGTGGACCTCTTGGTGCATTTCCTTGAGGTGGCCACCTGGGGGGGCTGCCACAATGCAGAGAGGGGCTGAATGTAGACACATTTCTCTTGCCCTCTCTGAGGCACAAAATGCCAACAAGAACTGTTGTGTCAGTCAACAAGGGAGACAGAGACTGCAGATGGCTCTGGGGAAGATTCCCCGGGAGGCAGACCCTGCACATAGCTGACAAGTGGATTACCCTGGACCAGTGTTGGTAGCCCCGGGGGCTATAAATGGTCCTAACAGGAATAGACACCTGCTCTGGACTGGGCTTTGCATACTCAATGGTGGATGCAAATGCTCAAAATACTATTAAAGGATTGGTACCTTTATATACGGAAGATACCAATTTGGGCCACTGATTACATTTCTTCATACCAAGGGACGTACTTTATGGCCCATAGTGTCCAACAGTGGACAAGGAAATAAACATCAAATGGACAACTCATGTTGTATGTCATCCTCAGAGTACCGGTCTAATAGAGAATTGGAACAGGTAGTTGAAACATTTGCTGTCTAAAATGAGGGGAGATAAAGGCATGAGGGGCTTGCTTACACGCCTTCCAGAGAGGGGGCTAAGGGAGAGTCCACACTGGATAGACTCCCCCCGATTTTCTGGGGGATCTAGGAAAGAGGCGGTGGGGGAGGATGCTGGTACACCTATGCAATTTTCCCCCACATCACTGCAACTTCCCTTTTTCCTTCCTGATGCAGTGGTCCCAGGACCAGGGATGCTACTGTGGGTGCCGGGAGCAGGGATGATTCCTAAGCAAGAAACTAACTCAGAATTCCTCAGGGCCTGATAGGGTGGGTTGTACCTTCACCCAATCGGGCAGAATTGGGGCTGACTGACTGCTTTGTGTTCCCTAGTGGTTGAAATAGCCCACTAGTTCTGCACGTGTGTCACCCTTCCCTATATGAACGGGAGTGGACTGAGGGGGAGGCCCTTGCTAGATTAGTATTACTGCCTGCAATCTGGGCCAGCACAGTGGCTGAACTAATGTCCTTTCCAAAGGTGGAAATGTTTGGATACAAATAAATGGAGAGCAGGAGAAATAATAGTTGAGGGTAAAGGAATGAATAAGTGGCTAATGAAATGAGGGAAATCCAGCCTAGTCTTAATAGCTCAAGAGGCTCAGAGCAAGAGAATTTTATCTCTTAGCACAGTTATACCGGATGCCTGGAAAGGGCGAAGCTATATGTTTGCTGAGACAATCCCTGCTTTGTAACCTGACAAGGTCAGATGGCAGCCTGCAAACCTGAGTGTCATTGCTCTGGGAAAAATTCTGCTGATATGATACGATGGTGAACTAGACTAAGATGGAACTCTAGGAATGTGCCAATATCTTTTAACCCCTATTTTTCAGGCTATGTCTGTTACAAAGGATATCATTTGGGAAGGAATTTCTGAGAACTGCTTCCTACTGGGACTTCAAACCGTGTGCTGTACAGCTCCCAACACACTGATGGCTCTGTAACTTTAAATCTTGATTAAATCCTTAGAAAGGTCCCTGGTTGTGATGGACAAACTATAATGGCAGCATGCCCAACATGCCACAGTGTGCTATCCACAAACACTTATCACCCTTGTTTTTGTGGATGGAAAACTATTAAGCAAAATAGGGAAAAACAATGAGTCTCTGATGGGATTAAAGCTGTGGGCATCACATGGTGGATGTGAGTTCTGGGAATGGCCCCACACTGAGACAAGGAAGGCTGTGGGAGGCTTTGTGGCATAGTCAAATTAACTCCATCCAGGTGGGACTATGACTCATCTAACCCCAGCATGGGGGAACACAACATTTTTGAGTGCAAAACATGTATCCTAAGTGTACTTGGGCCCTTAGTATACAATGGCAGCAACATGCATGGTGGGTTGAACAACACTGGCCCACAAGACAGAAGACAGCCTCCGGGGGCATAGGTGCTGGTCTAGGTATCCTGGGACTGGCTGAATTTGCTTTTAATGAGGAGTGGCATTCAGAGGAAGAAGATCCATTGACCAGACTAGGCAATTAGAGGGAATTCTCTTTAGGAGGAAGGCAAACGATGAGAGTCAACCTGGAAAGATAATGAGGCTTTAGCAAAGTGGGTCAGGGCAACTCGACAAATAATACAGGATAATGCTAGAACCCGGTGTTGGGAAAGGGCTGTTTCCTGACCCAACAGAGTCTCTCGACTGTTTTAATACAGTGGCCATGGGGCAGTGGCCCTTGATCCTAGCTGCTGAGACTCAGGGGGCACACCCATGGGAATGTTATGGCCTTGCAAACTTATGGAAATTCTCTGGGGTACTTGTCTCACCCCAGAATAGGTCAAAATATGACCTATTCTGTAAGTATAGTTAGTAGGGATAGAGACTACCCTAAATACCACTCATGGAATGGAAACCAGTCTCAGACAAGCCTGTGAGGTGGGGCTCGGTGATTGGCTTTGACCCCAATTAACTTGGAACCCACAAATAACCCAATCACGGCCAATTATAATGACACCTGTTCTTAATAATATCTGGTATACAGGCAAAGGTAGATTCTGTTGGGAAGGCAAAGCAAATACCTCTGTGGTCCTTACTGATTTATTCTGTAATGAAACTGAATTGTACCATGGTCATTCTGCAACATGGTGCCATACCGGTGTTGTTGGTGATTCAACTACCTCACGTAAATAAGTCTTATGATAATACTGATACTGATGATCAAATGCTTTGGGAGATTGAAATAGAGCCTCCTCAGGATATAATACCAGTGGAAAATTACTGGCCTGAGGAAGAACTGGATCTAGCTACCCATTAGCTAATTTCTGCACTAAATAGTTCTCTGCACAAGCTTATCATAAGATACAAATAGCAGTAGATCAAGGGGAAGAAAGAGTAATCAAATTAGTACAAGAATATAAAAATGTATGTAATTGTGTATGTAACATATTAGTTGTTTCTTTTCACCCCTCTGTACTCCACACTGTCTTCTCCAAATGTTAGGCATATTTGTGTTGGTACTATTGCTATTTCTGTTCTATAAATGTTACATCAAATGTAAATGCTCTGACAGGTCTGATCATTTTGCTGTAAGGAGGCTGTGGCCAGAATTCCTATTCAATATCATACTGGAACTCCTAGCCAATGTAATAAGGCAAGAAAATAAATAAAAGGCCTACAGATTGGCAAGAAAGAAATAAAACTATCTTTGTTTGAAAATGACATGATTGTCTATGTAAAAATCCCAAAGAATCTACAAAAAGATTCCTAGAACTAATAAGAGAGTTTAGCAAGGTTGTAGGATGCAAGGCCAATAAACAAAAGTCAATCGTATTTCCATGTATCAGCCATAGACAATTGAAATTTGAAATTTTAAAAATATAATTTATACTAGTCTCCCCCTTGCATAGAAATACTTTGATATAAATATAAAAAACTATGTGCAGGATCTGTGTGCTGAAAACTACAAAACACTGATGAAAGAAATCAACAAAGATGTTGAATAATATACTGTGTTCATGAATTGGAAAATGTAATATTGCAAAGATGTTAATTCTTCCCAATTTGATTTATCTATTCAATGCATTCTCAATCAAAATCACAGCAGGCTTTTTTTCTTTTTGGTGGTGGGAGGTGAGAATCAGCAAGCAGATTCTAAAATTTATGTGGGAAAAGAAAGGGAACTGAAAGGCACTAAAAAAAGAACAGTAGTTGGGGAAATTACACTACCCAATTTCAAGACTTGTTAGGAAGCTACAGTAATCAGGACAGTGTGGTGTTAGCAAGAGGATAGACACGTAGGCCGATGGAGCCAATAGAGAGCCCAGAAATAGGCCCACACAGATATTGTCAACGGAATTTTGACAAAGTTGCAAAGGCAATTCAATGGAGAAAGAACAGTCTTTCAACAAATGGTGCTGGAACATTGGACATTTATATGCAAAAACGAAAAGCAAAACAGAAAACTTCAACACATAGCTCATACTTACACAAAAAATGCTGGCTCATAAGCTTAACTTTAGAAAGTAAAGCTGTAAAACATCTAGAAGAAAACACAGGAGAAAATCTGTGTCCTTGGGTTTTGTGATAAGTTTGCAGATACTACATCAAAACCACAATCCCTAAAAGAAAAAATGGATGAATTGGACCTTATCAAAATGAGAAACTTTTGCTCTGTGACAGAAACGTTGAGAGAATGAGTAGAGAAATCACAGGCTGGAGAAAATAATTGTAAATCTCATATCTGATAAGGACTTGTATCCAGAATACTTAAGAATCCTTAAAACTGAATAAGGAAACTAATGACCCAATGTAAAAACTGGCAAAAGACACTTGCAAATAAGCTATATGGATGGCAAAAAAGCATATGAAAAGATGGTCAACATCATTTGTGATTAGAGAAATGCACATTAAAATCACAATAAGGTACCACTGCTCACCTACTAAGATTGCTAAAGTCAACAACAAGCCACGTGAAACGCTGTGGGACAACAGGGACTCTCACTGCTGAGGGAAATGCAAAAATGGTGCAGTCACCTTGGAAGGCAGTTTGGCAGTTTCTAAGCATGAGAAAACATCTGGCAAACCCAAATTGAAGGACATTCTGTAAAATAACTGATTAGTACTCTTCAAAACTGCTAAGGTCATAAAAAATAAGGAAAGACAGAAACTGTCACAGATCAGAGAAGACTGCAGGGTCGTGACCACTGAATACAGTGTGGTATCCTGGATTGCGTCCTGGAGTAGGAAAAAGACATTAGGGAAAAAACTGGTGAAATCCAAATACAGTCTGTAGTTTAGTTAATTAGTATTTTAACAATGTTAGTTTTTTAGTTTTGACTAATGTGTCACGGTTATGGAAGATATTAAAATAAGGGAAGCTGGGAGGCCAGCCTGGTGGCGTAGTGGTTAAGTTCTCATGCTCCACTTCAGCAGCCCAGGGTTCAGTGGTTTGGATCCCGGGTGCAGACCTATGCACCACTTATCAAACCATGCTGTGACAGGCATCTGACATATAAAATAGAGGAAGATGGGAACAGATGTTAGCTCAGGGCCAATCTTCCTCAGCAAAAAAAAAAAAAAAAGAGAGAGAGAGAGAGAGAGAGGAGGATTGGTAGTGGATGTTAGCTCAGGGCTAATCTTCCTCAAAAAAAATTAAAAAAAATATAAAGGAAGCTAGGTGAAGGATATACCAAAGCTCTCTGTATTACCTTTGCAACTTTTCTGTAATTCTAAAATTATTCCAAAGTAAACAATTTATTAGGAAAAGAAACACCACAGTGAGAAATACACCCACTAAAGTGGCTAATATTAAGATGACTGATAGTACCAAGTTTTGGCGAATATTTGAAGCAATAGAACTCTAATGCCTTTTAGGTGGGATTGTAAATTACTTCCATCATTTTAGAAATGTGTTAGCAGTATTTGCTAAAACTATATATATTTCTGTCTTATGATTTAGCAATTCTACTTCTAGGTGTATACTCAAGAGAAATGAGTGCCTCTGTCTATAAAAAGACATGTGCAACAATGTTTGTAGTAACTTTATTCATAATTGCTGAAAACGTGAAACAACCCTTAAATTGGAAAGGGGCAGCAGAATGATAAATAAATTTAGGTATATTCATACAGTGGGACACTACACAGCAAAATTTTACAAGAGAAACCAAACTACTGATACTAGCAACAAGGATACATCTCAAAAATGTGACATTTGTCAAAAGAAGCTAGACACAAAAGGGTTAATACAGTATGATTCCATTTATATGTAGTTCAAGTACAGGCAAAACTAACTGATGAGGAGCAGTCCTAAGTCGAATAGTGGATATCTCTGGGAGATATCATGTATCTCAGATATCCTGTATATCTCCCAGAATATAAACTGAGGTGCAGCAGTAAGGGTTACTGAGTCGAGAGGGGCATGAAGTCATATTCCAGGGTACTGAAAATGTTCTGTATCTTCTGGGATGGCAACATGGCTCTATACCTATGTAATAATTCTTCAGGCTGCACACTTAAGATCAGTACACTTTGCACACTTGACTAGTGGTCTAATGGTTAAGACTCGGCGCTCTCACCGCCGTGGCCCAGGTTTGTTTCCCGGGCAGGGAACCACACCATCAGTCTGTGCGTGGCGGCTGCATGTTGCAGTGATGCTGAAAGCTCTGCCACTGGTATTGCAAATACCAGCAAAGTCATCCACGGTGGACAGATTTCAGTGGAGCTTCCAGACTAGGAAGAAGGATCTGGCCACCCACTTCCGAAAAAATTGGCCATGAAAACCCTATGAATAGCAGCAGGGTATTGTCTGATAGAGCGCAGGAAGGTGAGAGAGTGATGCACAAAGACCAAGCAGTGTTCCGCTTTGCTGTACACAGGGTTGCTAGGAGTTGGAGTTAACTTGATGACACTAACAAGAAACTCACTTTACTATGTGTATGTTATGACTTAATAAAATGTGAATTAAAAAAGAATAAAAACTACAATAGGAAAAAAAATTTAAGTGGTTTCCTGTTGCTCTGAGGGTAACGTCCAAAATCCTTATCGTAGTTTCTAAGTCTAAATTATCTGCTTCCTACCTACTTATCCAGCTTCATCTCTCTATTCTCAAGCTCCAGCCACACTATTCTTCCTGTCACAGGGCTTTTGCACTTGCTGTTCCCTCCATCAGGAGAGCTCTTCTTCCCCTCCCCCCTTCACTTAGCTAACCTTAATTATTCTTCAGGTAGCATCTTAAATTTCCTCCATGGAATCATTTCCTGATCTTCAAGCTTAGATTAGATCTCCAACTACATGTTGTGTTTCTCCTTTATAGCGTTTATCTTACTGCAATTATTTTTCAAGCTTCAGAAGTTTAGGTAGCAGGTCTGTCTTGTTTGTCGTTGTGTTTTCAGATGCCCAGTATGCAGTAAATATTCAATATTTAATATTTACTGAAGTTAATTTTGAAAGTAAAGCTTAGATTAATTTAACAAATGAGTAGTCCAAGGCCACAGAATATGAGGTGGGACCCAAGCCCATCAACAAATCCTGTTGACTCTATTTCCAAGGTATATCCCCTTCTCCCTTTCCCCTCTTCCGTTCTTTATTCATTATCATTGGATTATTATAAGTAATAATCCACCGTTATCCATTCTCTGTATAGCAGCCAGATTGATCTTTTTTAACATGAAGAGAGATTGTGCCTTTCCCTCGCTTAAAACCTTCCACTGTCTTCACTGCACTTAGAATATAACCAAACTCTTTACCTCGGCTTATGAAGCCCTGTGTGGTCTGACTTTCTGACTCCACCTGGAACCACTTTCCCCCTCACCCACCAGATTCTAGCCTAGACTTGTAGACTCCTAATTCCTCTGATGTCCCAAGCTCCTAGCGCTTTTGCACTAGCTGTTGCCTCTGTCTGGAACATTCTTCCTCTTGGTCTTCCCAGGACTGGTTCCTTTTGGTTGTTCAGCTCAGATGTCACCTCCTCAGGAAGGACTTCCATGACCACTCAATCTAAAGTAGCTATATAGTTACTATCACTTTCCCTATTTCAGTTTTCAGCATAATATTGATTGTTCCTTATTTATTTTCATTATGTGCTTCATCTCATGAGAGCAAGAACTTTCTCTCTTTAGCTCTGTTATGTTTGACACCTAGACAGTGCTTAGCACACAGGAGGTGCTCAGTAGGTAAATATTTGAGATTTAATGAATGAATGAATCCTTCAATGCCTGAGCTATTTCTGCCATCACAGTTGACTTCCCAGCTGTTGGCAACCACAGGCCATTGGGTCAGGTTTCTCCACAGACCACTTAGAGTTGTCTTGTCCAGTACAGTGGCCACTAGCCACATGTGGCCATTTAAATGCGAAATTAAATTTAATTTAAAATGCCTCCATTGCACTGATCACATTTCAAGTGTTCATTAGCCACATGTGGCTGGTGGCTACCATATTGGACAGCACACATGATAATTTTTATCATTACAGAAAGTTCTGTTGGACAATGCTGACAGAGGTTTTATAAATGGGACTAATCCCCATTTAGGCCTCGAGCATGACAATAATCGCCTTCGGGGTCTTGTTGTGCTGGAATGGCTTCTGCATAAATCATCCTATTTGACTGAACAAGCCACGTTATCAAACAGGTGTTGGAGGGTCACTCCAGACTTCGAGGATCTCAGAGGTATACTGCTTGGACCAAGTAACTCTTCCTAATAAGCACCTCAAAACGAACAGATGCCTCGAAGAAGATCTGTTAACACGGAACTATACGACTGTGCGGAGTGGAAGTCTGCATGGGGATGTTCACAACGGGCCGGGGAAGGGAGAGGTGAGCACTTCTGGATATTCAACTAAATTAACTCTAAGGTCTCATTCCCTTAGGATGGACTGTTACATCACAAATGCCTTCAGCTATGAGGAACATAAAACAGCCCGATATTGTCGACCAAGTTCACTTGGGAACGTCTCAAATAAAATATTAACACAGAATCTCAGAGGTACATTAAAAGAAGAAAACACCAAGATCAAGTGTGTTTATTCCAGGAAGGTAAAGATAGTTTAATATTAGGAAACTGATTTATATAATTCATCAGATTGATAGATTCAAGGAGAAAAGTGCTGTAATCATCTCTGCAGATGCCTAAAAGACATTTGTTTTTCTCTCATAAAAATTCAGTATTGGGGCTGGCCCCGTGGCCGAGTGGTTAAGTTCGCGCGCTCCGCTGCAGGCGGCCTGGTGTTTCGTTGTTTCGAATCCTGGGCGCAGACATGGCACTGCTCATCAAACCACGCTGAGGCAGCATCCCACATGCCACAACTAGAAGGACCCACAACGAAGAATATACAACTATGTACCAGAGGGCTTTGGGGAGAAAAAGGAAAAAAAAATAAAATCTTAAAAAAAGAAAAATTCAGTATCCATTGTTAATTTAAAAATGCAATGAAACAGTAAGAGATGGATATTTCCTTAGCATAATAAAATAAATACATCTATTTCAACTGCTGCTTAATGGGGAAATACTAAAAGTATTTTCATTAAAATCAAGATCAAGACAGCGATGTCCATTAATGCCATTACTATTTAATGTTGTTCTGGAGCTACTAGGCAATGCATTTAGTTTTTTTTTTTTGAGGAAGATTAGCCCTAAGCTAACTACTGCCAATCTTCCTTTTTTGCTGAGGAAGACTGGCCCTGAGCTAACATCCATGCCCATCTTCCTCTATTTTATACGTGGAATGCCTACCACAGCATGGCTTTTGCCAAGTGGTGCCATGTCTGCACCTGGGATCCGAACCAGTGAACCCTGGGCTGCCGAGAAGTGGAATGTGCCAACTTAACTGCTGCGCCACCGGGCCGGCCCTGCATTTAGATAAGATTAAAATATATTAGAAAAATATAAAAGTTAGACAGTAGAGATTAATTTCACATTATTTATAGGTGATAACCTAAAGAATCAACTGAAAAACTATTATAGATGATAAGAAAATTCAGTACGTGACTGGGTAAAAATAATTAAAAGAAGAGATCCCATTTCTATAGCATTTACAAAGATAAAACACCTAGGAATGAACTTAAGAAGAAATATTCAAGATCTATATTTAAAAAACAATAAAATACCACTGAAGGACACAAAAAGAATCAACAAGTAGAAAGGTAAACCATGTTCTCGAAGGGAAGACTAGCACCAGAAAGCTGTCACTTCTCCCTAACTAATCTATATATTTGACGCAATCTTGATACAAGAACCAAAAGGAGTTTTTTGGGTGCTAAATAAGCTGATGTTAAAGTTCATGTGGAAAAAAAATAAGAAAACATAGGAAAATTTTGAAAGACTAAAAGGAGCCTTAATAGAAATTAAAATATAAAGCTAAAATAACTGAAAGACTGGTGCTAGCAAATTAAAAAGACAGGTCAAAGGAAGAGAAGTGAAAATCCAGAAGTGAATTCAAATTCATACACAAGTTTGGTTTATGATAATGATAGTGTTTCAAATCAGTGAAGAAAAAAAATCATTGTTCAATAGATGATTTTGGGATAACAAGATAACATTTGGAAATTGTTCAACAAAAAAATTGTGAGAGAGATGAAGAGTTAGTGGAAAATAAATTACAAATGACTCTTTAACATGTGAAAATGTTCACTCACAATGGAGTGAAAAACTTCACTCACAATAAGAAATGTGAATAAAAATTAACACTGAGATAACATTTTTCACCTTTCAGATTAGCAAAGATCAAAACGTTTGACAGCACATCAAAGTTGATGTTTGTGTATAGAAATGGACACTCTTAAAAACTGCTGATGTTTAATTTCTGTGGAGGGCAATTTGGTAATATTTATCAAAAGTAAATATATGTGCCTTTTTACCCCCAATTTCTAGCAAATCTTTTGGTAGCAATGCTCCTACATGTGCAAAATGACATAGGTTATTAGAATACTGTTTTTTTTTTTTTTTTGAGGAAGATTAGCCCTGAGCTAACTGCTGCCAATCCTCCTCTTTTTGCTGAGGAAGCCTGGCCCTGAGCTAATATCCATGCCCATCTTCCTCTACTTTATACGTGGGATGCCTACCACAGCGTGGCTTGCCACGCGGTGCCATGTCTGAACCCGGGATCCCAACCGGCGAACCCCTGGGCCGCTGAAGCAGAACATGTGCACTTAACCACTTCACCACGGGGCCGGCCCCTAGAATAGTTTTTAATAGTAAACATTGGAAATGAATTAAAAATCCTCAAAGGGATCTAGTTAAATGGTGCAGCCGTATAATGGATACTGTGCAGATATAAAAATAAAGGAGGAAGTTTTCCGATACTGAGATGGAATTATGGCCAAGCTATTTTGATAAATGAAGAAGGCAAGAGGAAGAATACACAGAGAATGTGCTACCGTTTGTGGAAAAAAGAAGGAATCTATGTGGTGTATTTGCTTGAATATGCATAAATTACCTCTGGAAATACACCTGAAACAGTAACATCGGTTGCTTCCAGAGAGGAGACCTTGGTAGTTATGGGACAGGAGTAAAAGAGAGACATTTTGCCGTTTACTCTTTGATACTTTTTGGATTGTGAGCCATGTGAGTAAATTACCTACCCCCAAAAGAGGAAATCAATAAAGTTAAAGCTAAAAAAGAAAACTTGACCTTCTGTGATTTACAGAAATGTGGGCTTGCTTTTTTCTCCAAAAAGAAGTCCAAAAGCAGGTGCTCACCCGTGTTGGTTCAGCTGCTCAACGATGCCTCAGGAACCAGGTTCTCTCTCTTCTTCCAGGACCTCCATCCTCCGAGAATTGGCTTTTTATCTTCATGGCTGTTTCTTCGTGATAGCCGGATGGCTGTCACAGCTCAGGCATCATGTCCTCACGTAAACATCCCCAACAAGAAAGAAGGGACAAAGAAAGCCAAAAACTTTCTTCTAATGATGCTTTTTGTCCTGGGAAGGAAGACTTCCCTGTATACATCATTGGCCAGAAGTGGATCCTATGCCCATCGTAAAACAATTCCTGGTGAAGGGGAATGGGTTTGCTGGCCCCTAGGGCTGGGAAGGGGCCTCCCCTCCTGCTATCATGGGTTCTCTGCCCTAGTACAGAAATGAGGTTCTGTTCCTGGGAGAGCTGCAGGTCTGTTGGGTCGGTAGTGGAAAGAGTCCATCACAGCTGTCAACACGAACCGCTCCATCTTTTGAAAAGAGAAATTCTTAAGTACCCCAGGACTACATACCTCCACATTTCCCACTGCTACCGCTCTATACCCATCTCTCTTATGGACGGCTGCCTCAGCCTGCCCCCAGCCTCCCTGCGCCCAGGTTGACATTGGTTTGACCCAGTATTGGCTTTCTCCTCCATGTTTCTCAAACATGTATGAGAGACTAGGTGGATTCAGACTTAATTATCCCATTATCTACTACTATTGTATCTTTTGAAGACAACAATCCATATTTTCTAACTTTTGTAGACAACAATCAAGAAGCTGTCTTCACTGATTCTCCATCAGCTTTCATTCTAGACAGGAGCTCCTGTCAATATATAATGTGCTCTGTTAATGTGTCTTGGCCTGTGTTAACTCAGTCCTAGCAAAATAAGCATGTGCTGTGTGATGGGCTCATACGTCCTCCAAGATTCCTGGGTTGGAGTCCTAACTCCCAGAATCTTAGCACGTGGCTGTATTTGGAGACAGGGTCTTTAAAGAAATGATTAAAGTGAAGTCATTAGGGTGGGCCATAATCCAGTATGACTGGTGTCCTTATAAGAAAAGGACACAGACACACACGGGGGAGGGCCACGTGAAGACACAGGGAGAAGACGGCCATCTGTAAGCCAAGGAGAGAGGCCTCTGAAGACACCAACCCTGCCGATCTTGGACGTCTAGCCTCTGGGACTGTGACAATTATTTTCTGCTGTGTGAACCCTCTAGCCTGCAGTACTTGCAACCCTAGCACGTCAATGCAGGCAGATGTAATCCTAAATTTGAATGGTGTCACGTAAGTCTGTGCTTTAGCACCATTTCTTTGAAAAATTTTTCTCCTTTTATTTTGTGGAAAAATGTATAACATTTGGTTTTTATCTGAACACGTTGGAACACTTACTAAGGATTCTCGTTGTCCGGCTCTGGCGTCCTCCCAGAGCGGGAGGGTTAACTCTGCCTACAGATGCAGTTCACTGTTATTCACTTCTCAAAAAAGGAGGTTGGATCTAACCCTTTCATGGTCAACCTGAAATAACCCAGCCGCTCAGCTGGATCAGACGACTCCTGGGGGCTGTGTTTTGTCGCCGCACTGTCTTGATGAGCCCCAGCAACAGACTTCTTTGCAGGAGACCCAGACGGCAGCCTTTTATGGAAGGAGCGCTCTGCTGGCTGCCGTGCCCCTCGCAATCCTTCCAGCTAAGATCGTCTCTCCCAGGCAGCACGGGAGCCCAGACATCTACTCACAAGAGAGCTTGAGAAGGTTTCAAGTTCTTTTTCGGAAAAAATAAAATAAGACAAAAAGAAATAAACAAGGCGAAAATCAGGAGTGCTCCTGAGTTGAAGGAGGCTGGCCCGGATCTCTGTGCCAACAGAACGTGAACTTGGCCTCTCGCACTTTGTGTCTAAAGTGCCTATGCTTCCCATCAACCGAGCTGAGCTCACAGAGCACTTTCCCCTTTGCCTTGTGGCTGGAGGTTGGAGGGTTGGCTGAGACTTAATGCTGGTGGGACGTCCAGAGGGCGGCGGATTGGAGAAAACCAGCACATTTTACCTGGTCAACGGCATTCTCTAAGGGTGTGGGATGTGAAGTTTTTACACACAAGGCCTCTGGGGCCAGGCAGGCTGGGTGCAGATCCCAGCTTTGCCATTTGCAGCTGAACTGGACATGTGACCTACCCTCTCTGTGCCTCAGTTTCCTCATTTGTTAAATGGGAACAGTAAGAGGACCTCCCTCCTGCGGGTGTCCTGAGGATTACATCAGTCAACGTGTACAGCATGTAGGACACTGCCTGGCGCGCCGTCCGCCATCGCTGGCTAACAGCGTTATCGCCTGAATTACATGTACCATCCCCCATAGAAATCGCTCCGTGGGGTTATATTTTCAGGTTTTGACCTTTGTCTTTGACGTTGTCCCCCTGGAATAGGGTTCCCAAGAAAATCAATGATCTAGTCTTAATCTCCTCTTTATTTGCAGGTGGTTACAATTTATAAATACACTCACCATTTTCTTCCCCCTCCAAAGCTCTCCCTATACCTGGTAACCCGACCCAAATCCCCAGTTTTTAGTGACTCCCCTTCCTCTCTAGGAACTCTAGTCCTCATGGGACTCCATCTTCATAAAGGGTCTACCTCAGTCCATGTGAAGTGCGGGCCCTCAAATGGCCTCTGAAGCTTGGGGATGCGCACCACGAATCTGTCAGAGGTCCTGGTGACATCCTCGCAAGTGACCATGTGGCTGGCTCCCCTCCGTGCCGTGCTTAGGGTGCGGAGTGCCATGGCGGGCAGCAGTTAGCATCGGATGCCCTGTCCGTGCCTGAAGCTGAGCTGGTGCAGCCCCAGGGGGCAGGGGGTGAATGAAGTCTCAGACCTGCCAGGCGGTGGTGAGCATCCTGTGGTGGGCACCGCACCCAGCCAGTGCCCGGCCTTGCTCTCCGAGGCCTGGCCCCTCAGGGTCTTCCCCCAGGGGCCCTCCCCAGGCCCTCTGTCCATCCTGTGTGGGTCGGGCTGCCTCAGGGAGAAGGTGCTCCTCCACCTCCCTTCTCTGGGCTTTTCCCAGACGCCATCAGGCAGGGGTGACAAGTTGAGTCCTTGGCCCTGTTAGAGGGCATGGCACCCCAGTGTCTCTGTCTCAGCCAGGTGCCAAGCTTTGCCATCTTCCTGGTAGGGTGTAGAGAGCCCGGGAGGGCCAGGGGTACCTTCTTCCGGGATGGGGTATGGAGGCTCGGGGGGAGCTGGGGGGTCGCCAGGGCCCCGTGCTCCCCCCAGCACTGGCCCATTGTAGATGTAGATGTTGCCAGTGACAGTCACAGACCCGCCAGTGACATGAATGCCGTTGGTACCTGTGGGAAGGGAGGCAGCGTGAGAGGGGCCGAGGGGGCACTGTTGAGGGAGGAAGGCCTATGTGCCCCCGTTCCTCCCGCTCTCCCTTCCCTGTCTCTGCTCCCATTTGCTATTGGTTTCTTGAATTCTGTGCTCATTTCTCTGTTTCTGGGTTTTCCGTCTCCTTCCTCTCTCTCGTTGGGACACTCTGGAGAGCTGTCGGAGTCTCTGTCTTGCCTGTTTTCCTCTTATTTCTGTCTGGCCCACACTTTCTCTTCCTGCCACCATCCCTCCCACCCTCCGCACCCCTCTTCTCCCTGCCACCTGCCCCAGGCTCACCGTGGGCCACGGGGCCTTGTTCTGGGAGCTCAGCCTCCAGCTCCCTGGCCTGGCCAAGAGGACTCTGCTGTTGTAGCACCTCTTCCTCCAAAGCTGGCGTCGTTGGGAGCCTGGCCAGGGCCGGGGACAAGTCTGCAGAGATGGGCAGAAGTGGCTCTACCAGATCAGGGAAATGTGGGCTGACCCTCGGAGGCTCCCAGCTTCCATCAGGAGCATTTGATTCCTCTCCCTGCAGCAGAGAGGCAGAGAACCAACCAATGATGTGGGCCTCAGACCCATCTTTCTTTAATTCCCACACCCCACCCCACATTTAGGTAGCTCATCACCCTCCTCTGCTCCTCATCATGCTCTCTGCCTCAGGGCCTTTGCACCTGATGTTCCTTCTTCCTAGAGTACTCTCCTTTGGATATCCTGATGGCTGGCTCCCTCGTTTCTTCAGCTCTCTGCTCAAATATCAGCTTATCAGAGAGGCCCTAGCTCTCCACTCTGGCTAAGGTAACATACCCTCATCCTTTACCACTGTCACTCACTGTCCCTCTACCCTGCTTCATTTAGCAGTTATCACCACCTGATACATATTTGTTTAACTTCATTCTTGCTCCACTGGCGTGTGAGTGCAGGAAGGTGGGTCCTTTGTTTTGCTCACTGCCATATCCACAGTGCCTAGAACAGTGGCTGGCACACGGTGTGCTCAACAAATGATTAGTTGAATGAATGAATGAATGTGGAAGCCTGCACACCCTTTTCCTGCCAACCTCACCTGGTTCACCCATCCCCCTCTGCCCCCCCCCCCCCCCCGCACCCCGCCTTCTCAGCCTTCCCCAGTACCTCTGGACGCCTCTTGAGCAGGGATCCTGCAACAGAAAATGAAATAGGTGTGGGGCCTCAGGCAGACCTCAGACCCCGGGCTCTCACCAGCCACACCCCACCGCGTTGTGTTGCTGCCCATCCTGGGGTCCCAGAAGAAACAGGCTCCCAATACCCTTATCTCCAGTCTCAGAATGGGGGGCTGGATGGAGATGATGTCTATGTTGGGGGCAGGCACTGGGAGGCTTGAGGGTGTGGAGGGCCAGAAGGGTTGGTGCTGGGGAAGTTACGTATTCCCAGCAGCCCCTCTCCCCCATCCCGGTGGGGACAGGTGCCCGGGCCCGCAGCCGGCTCCTTCCTACCCAGCTTTCTGCAGAGAGACGGGTGGCTCTTCCAGGTGCAGGCGAGGACGGTGGTGAGGAACAGAAAGGAGACCAGCGGCAGCAGGATGGCCAGCACCAGCATGGTTCCTGCCAGAACAGCAGACAGGAGGGGGCATGACAACTCAGAGAAGGGCGGAGGGGAAGGGAGTAGGGACAGCTTTCCAGTCTCTGGGCAACCCAGACAGAGGAAAGGGGAGCAGCTTTTCCCTTCCAGCCCTACTGCGGTCCCTAAAGGCAGAATTAGAGAAACTTCCCTCCGGTTACAGAGAAAGGGAACTAAGCTGGACTCGGGGAGGCCCTCCTGACAGCCAGGAGAAACTCTGTCAGGGATGGAGGTGTCTGGGGCTGGTGCAGGCGCCCACTGGCTTAGAGACAGGCTGTGGCAGTCTTGTGGGTGAGGACGGGCGCTTGGGCAGGTGGTGGTCTAGAGCTGGAAGGGGGAGCGGGAGGCAGCATGGGGAGGGTGGGGCTTGGGGCTGTGAGTAGACTCAGGCCACAGGGTAGGGCCACGTTTCCCAGGACTTGCCCGCCTTACAGAGAGGCCACGGTAGGCACCGAGGTTGCCCCCTGTACCTGTGAGGGTGTTTACAGGGGTGGGAGAGTCGGGGAGCCTCGCGGCTGAACTCTGCCTGTGGCTGCCTGGGAGCCACCCCCTCGCTCAGGGCAGGTTCCAGAAGGGGAAGGGAAAGGGAGCCTGGGAGTTGAGTTTCTCAGGCCCTGATGTGTAGTGGATAATTTCTGCCCTTCTCTGGGCCTTGGTGCTGCCGTCGACAGCATGAGTCTGCAGGGCCATCAGCTCGATGGATCGGGGAAGGGCCTGAAGGCTTGCATATTTACATACTGGGAGTTGGCTCTTTCTGATCCATGTAACTCTGTGTTTTGGGGGTGACAGAATGGGAGGCACGGTGAAAAAAATGAGACCTGGAGTCTTGGACACCTGGGTTCCTGCCCAGCTGTGTGACTTCGTCAGTCATTTTGCCTCTTTGAGCATCAGTTTTTTCATATGTGAAACAAGCAGTTTAGCTTACACATTCTCTAAAATGCCAATCATATTTGAAACATAGTTAAAAATCAATAAGAGGATATGGAAAAATACTTATGGCAGAGTTGAATGAAAAACCAGGTTACAAAACATTCAAATGACTCCACTTTTAGAAAAAAAATGATATGTATAGACATACATAGAAAAACGTCTAGGAGGATATATTCAAAAATGTTAAGAATGGCTACGCTAGGTGAATGGCTCTGTGGGCGATTTTTAGTTTTGTGTCTGAATTTTCTGATTTTCTCCAGTGAGTATGCACTACGGCAATGGCTTTGGAGTAAGACCTCAGTATGGGTCTTCATAACACCAGTTACCATGTGGGCAAGTCACGTGACCTCCCTGGGCCTCAGTGTCCTCATCCACTCAGTGAGAATAATAGGACCGCTTCGTGGGATCGTTGAGAGGATTAAGTGAGTCAGTGAATGTCAAGTGTTCACAGAGAGCCTGACATACAGCTCCCAATAAATGGAAACTATGATTATAAACATTTGGTAATTTAAAAACGTTAATAAAATAAACTCTCCCGGGGCTGGCCCCGTGGCTGAGTGGTTAAGTTTGCGCGCTCCGCTGCTGGCGGCCCAGTGTTTCGTTGGTTCGAATCCTGGGTGCGGACATGGCACTGCTCATCAAACCACGCTGAGGCAGTGTCCCACATGCCACAACTAGAAGGACCCACAACGAAGAATATACAACTATGTACTGGGGGGCTTTGGGGAGAAAAAGGAAAAAAATAAAATCTTTAAAAAAAAAAAAATTCTCCCCCAGTTAATAACGGTTGCCATCATTGAAAACATCCTGTAATCGTTATTAGGCGAGGAAATCAATAACCCCAGAGAAAAAAACAAAAAAGAGCCAAATGTAGGATCATCTCTCTAACAATGAAAGTGTGTAATCTAATAAAGAGGAATTCAGTCTAGTAAACGGATTATATGATGGTGGCATGTCCAAAATGATGACGATGATGTCAGTTACAATTACATCTCAGTGTGGCAGTGTTCCTTGGCATAATATTAATATAATTATAAGTTATACGTGTGATCTATAACTTAAAAAGTATGTGTGTGTGTGTTTGTGTAAGTAAATTGGCTTAGGGATACTCCAGTTTCTCTTTATGGAACTTTTCTTCTTTCCCTGATTCTGAGAGGGAAGGGTTCATCTTTTCCCCATTTTTGTAGATGGTTGGAATTAAGGCATTTTCCCAGACCGCACCCCCCCACCCCTGCTCAGTACCCCTCAACCCTGGCCCCTCACCTGGCATCTCCGGGGACTCGGACGGATTTCTGCAGCTGGTGTCCGACTGGGCGGTGCCAGGAGCGGCCTCCACCAGGCCCTGGTCCTCACACCTGTGGAGGAAAGAGGCCTAACTCAAGTGGGCTGATGGCTGGAAGCAAGGCAGGTCCCAGGGAGTTGAGCACTGGGATGGAGTTGTCAGCAGCTGGGGCTTCTGGGAGGGTGGGAGGAACATGGAGGGGGCACGCTCACCTGGTGTGGGGCTGGCAGCGGGCGCTGGGGGAGGAGGTGTTCTGGAAGTACCCTGTCTTACAGGGAACACAGTTGCTGTTAGCCTCCCAGACTTCATCTGGCAGGAGAAAGGCAAGGCCAGCCAATGTGAGTGGGCAAAGGGAGGCCCTTGCCCAGTTGTGAGCTTCCTTCACTCCCACTGGATGCCCCCTCCCTGCACACCCACCCCATTCTGTAGCTGGCACCTTTCCGGATCTCCCCCTTGTCCCAGCTCTCCCAGTGCTGCGAGGAGTCCCCCCAAGCCCCTGTGCTTGCTCCAGGTCCATTTCTCTGTAGCTCCCTTCTGTGAGCCTTTCCCAGGGAGTAAGAAGAGGCATTTTACGCTAAAGAGAACTACCCGGGGGCTCACCATGGACACAGTGCCATGCTCCCTGCCCTCATTCACAATCACCCGAGCCCAGCCTCCTTCCTGCCCTCTGCCCTCAGGGACCTCTGACCTTTGGGCTCGGCTTCGGTGCCAGGTGGGCAGTCAGAGAGTGGCTCGCAGTGTACACACTCAGGGTCCCGAAGGACACAGAACATTCCTGGCTGGCAGCGGCACTGGGTTTTCTGTTTGCCAGTGCAAGGTGCAGTCTCCTCGAAGCCCAGCACTGGTGGGGAACGGGAGAGCTCAGCCTAGGGGCTGGGCTTCAGGAGATCCCAGCCCGCCCCAGGCACACCCCACTCACTCTGGTCACAGGGGCGGCACAGCTGGCAGATGGACAGATGGTTCCAGTGCTCGTTGTACGAATTTTCGGGACATGTGGCACAAACTGTGTTCTGGCCACGGGTACATTCAGCTGAGACATGCGTGCCTAGGATGTGAGTGGGGCAGTGGGGGTGTCAGGGGACTGGGGTTCCACCCTTTCCTCAGCCGCCTGCTGTGTGACCCTGGGCCTGTCCCTCTCGGTGCCTACATATGAGGGATTCTCATTGCCTGTCTCTGCCAGCCAGCTCTCCTGGGAGATGGTGTCCATCTTCCCTCCGAGGCAGCGAGGTGGACTGGAGGCCCTTGCAGCCCCCCTCCCTGTCTCAGCCTTCTTGGGGACGTCACCTCTTACCTGGGGGGCAGCGGGAGCAGCAGACCTGATGCTTGGCCTCGTAGTACTCCTTTTCCTCGTCCTGGCAGGTATGGTTTTCCGTGTGGTATGGGGGCACCTTCAAGGGGAGGTGGAAGTGGGGGAGAATTATTCAGGGGTCAGCTCGGGAGGGCAGAGGGACTAGAGAGAGGGCTGCCCAGACCCTTCTTCCCTACCCAGGCCCACCCCACCTACCTTCACAGGCCCCTCCCTCACCGATCTGGGCTGAGATGCTGCCAGCAGAGCGCAGAGGCCCAGCATGAGTGGCCCCAAGGCCAGGCCGCAGGGGGAGGTGGCCGACGGCAAGCGCATGGCGGCCGGTGGGCCAGTGGACCAGATGGGTGGAGGCCCCGGAGGAAGGTGGGAGGCCTGGATGTGCTGGGCAGGGGTGGCAGCAACCTCCCGAGCCCAGGGGCAGGGACCCAACTGGCCGACGTGCCCCCGGGGGCCGGAGCGGCCGGGCCTGGCCTGGCCTCCGGGGCGCCAGGGGCTCCAGCGCCGGGCTCAGGAAGTGGGAGTGGAGTGAGCCGGCCACGGGGCGGGGACAGGGAGCGCTGGGAGCTGAGGCCGGCTGTCTGTCGCAACCGGGAAGAGGAACAGGCTTGGCTGCCCGACGCAGGGCGGGAGGGGGCGGCCGGGAAAGCACGTGAGGGCAGCGGGGCCGGAACCCGGCCTCCTCCCTTCTTCGGAAGTCTGACAGGGAGAGGAGGACGGCAGGGCCGGGCCTGCCAGCGGGACAGGGCCGCAGAGCCAGTGGACAGTCCTCAGATGGGCCTCCGGGAGCCCAGCTGGCGCAGAGCTGCCCAGGGAACAGCGGGGCTTGAGACAGAGCAGGGTCCAGCCGGGCGCCAGATCTGACAAATGGAGGGGCCTGGGCCTGACAAACATGGGGCGTGCAGAGAGCCACGGAGACCCAGGGACGCCGGCCAGACGCAGCATCTGGGAACCAGAGGGCCTGGTTGGCAGTCTATCTGGATTCGTGGGTTCCTGCCCTATTGTGTGACTTTTTAAATAAGCTATAAAAGAATACGGCAGCCAGCTCTCCTCTCCCCAACCCAGGCCACATATCAGTGGGCACAGGTCACCTACAATACACTCCAGAGGGGGCAGTGGCCCCTGCTCCCAGTCCTTAGAGAATGGGAAGGATGTGCAGAAACGAGTTTCAGACAGCAGGGGCCAGCTAGGTGGAGTTGGGCAGCCACAGCCCTCAGTCCCAGCTTCCTCGGCCAGGAGCCTCTGAATCCTCTGAACTGGAGGGAGCTGACAGCCCACCAGTCCAGTCCCCTCACCTTAAGGATGAGAGGACCGAGGCTCAGGGTGCCAAGGAGAGGAGACCAGGACTCCAGGGGTCTTAGTCTGGTCCCTGCCCCCTTTCTCCCTGTCGTTCCCTGCAACCCATTAACACTCCCCCCATGCCCACCCATGGTGACTTGCAGCTGCCTGCCTTCCTCTCCCTTGTGCCAGCCTCTCTGGCCTCCAAGTTTCTGTGCTCCTGGCTAACTCCCACTTGTCCCTGAGTGTCACTGGGGCTCTGGGAAGCACCCCCACCCGAGGCTGCATAGCCCCCAGGTAGACTGCTCTCCGTGACCTGCTGTTTATTGTCTGCCACACCACCAGGCTGGGGGCTTTGCGGTGGCCTGGACCAAATTCTTTTTTTTTTTTAAGATTTTATTTTTCCTTTTTCTCCCCAAAGCGCCCCCCCCCCCGCCCCCCCGGTACGTAGTTGTGTATTTTTAGTTGTGGGTCCTTCTAGTTGTGGCATGTGGGATGCCGCCTCAGCATGGCCTGATGAGTGGTGCCATGTCCGTGCCCAGGATTCGAACCAGTGAAACCCTGGGCCGCCAAAGCAGAGCGTGCAAACTTAACCACTCAGCCACAGGGCCGGCCCCTGGACTGAATCTTTAAATCTGCATTCCTAGTGCTTAGCGCAGAGTCTGGCACACGTCACATGCCCAGTACATGTTTACGGAATAAATGAACGATGACTTCTCCATGTCACAGAGCCAGTCCCTGGCAGAACCAACCTAGAGTCCAAGTCTCCTAACTTCTGGGTCCCAGCTCATTCCAGTAACCACTTTACGTCCTTGTGACTCAGGGGTGCCTCCACTGGCACGAGGGGCTGACTTACTCTCTTGAGATAGGTCACCTGGGCATTGTCCCTGTCCCCTCCCTGGAGGGCCTTGTTCAGCACTCATCCTTACCCTGGTTGGTCAGACTGGCTGGACAGGCCCTTGATGGACGAGCTGGGAAGTCCTGGTGCAGGGGTGTGCCCGGGCAGGAGGGCTCACAGAAGGGTGAAGGGGCCTGCCTAAGCCCTAGACATTTCACTCTCCTCCCCTGGTGCAGGCCTAGGACCTGCCCTCCGCTGGCACACGTTTATACAGATGGGCCAAGGCTGCCTGGGAAGGGAAGAAATGTCAGAACCGCATGCACTGCTCAGGGCTGTGGCTCATTCCAGGTCAAGGGAATTGGGGGCTGAGAGTGGACTCACCACTGAGTGTTTACATGCGTAAAGGTATGTGTGAGTAATGGCCTTAGACCCCTTTTTCTCTTTTTTCTTTTTACTCTTTATTATGGAAATTCACACATAACATAAGGAGAAGGAGAGAAAAATAATATTGTGAACTTTCGTCTACTTGTTACCCAGCTTCAACTCAGGGCCAGTCTTATTTCTTCCATATAACCCTCCTCCGCTCGTCTAATCTCCCCGTAATTATTTTGAAGCAAACCCCGGATAGACATCATTTCAGTTGAAAATATTTCAGAATTTTACTCTAAAAAGACAGGAACTCTTTTTCTTTTAATTGCGATATAACATATAAACTATGAAGTCATAAAGTAACTCTAATCTTATGTATACAGATCAATGAATTTTCACCCTTGTTTATTCCCGTGCATCTCCCCACATTTCCTGCACCCCAAGAGTTTCCTGCATGCCCTTTCTGGTCGAAGATCCTTGCTTCACAGGTAAGCACTATCACAGATCCTTTTTAACTCCAGCTGGCTGAACTATATCTTTCCTGCTGCTGCCAGTCTCTTGCAGTCGCTTCAGGCTTCAAGGTCTCTCTGGGTCCTAAGGAAAGAGCCCTAAGATCTGGACTCTAATCCTGGCCCCATCACTTCACCTCTCTGGGCCTATTTTTTGGTGCCGGTCAACTGCTGGTGTGCTTTCAGATCCGTTCTCCACCCTTTCCGGGCTCTGCTTTGTATCACTACTGGGAACTACATTTCCCAGACTCCTTTTCCCCCGGCTTCTGGGTTGGTTCATACACTAGGATGACAGGTGGGTGGAGGACAGGTGGGTGGGAGGAGGGAAGAAACCAGGCTATTTCTCCCCCTCTCTCTTTGTTCTCTGCCATCTCCCACAGTTGGTTGTGTGTCTTCCTTCCCTCCTTCCATAATCCTGTCTCCTACCAGGCACCCCCACTATTTAGCTCCTGCCAAATAGCTCTGGGGACTTCTGGGTCTATAATGCTATCTCACCCTGCTGTTTTCCCTGCCCTGGAGATGGTAGCTGCTTCCTGCTCTGCTATTTTCGGGGTTGCCTCACTGTCTCCTGTTGGCTTCTCAGCTCTCCCATCACCCATGTACAAAGTCTCTGTGTTAAATTTCTTTCGTTTGAAAGACTTAGAGTGTTTCCTGTTTCCCAGCTGGACCATGACTGGCAAATCTTTTCCATAAGTGGTTATTATAATGCCTGCTCAACCTTCTCCAGGAGGATGAAGGGAGAGTCAAAGGGGGGAGCAATCCACAAATTCTTTGTGGGCAGGCCATTATCTCTGCTTCTTTCCTTTTGTGTTCTTCACCAGCTTCCTTGAAATCTCACTGATTTCCACTCGGCAACACCAGACCCGGCTGAGCGCCTCGTAGACTCGCAGAATGTGTGGGAGCTGGCTCTTCTCCAGGCCTTCTTCAGAGGGGATTGCTGAGACATCCTTCTTCCCAGAGGCCCAGGAAGAATCCAAAAAGGGGGTTGCTGGGAATGGATTCTTCTAAATATTCTTTTTGTCTCTCCTCTTCCCCACACTGCTCTTAGCCAACCGGTGCCCTGGGAAAGGGTCTGGTGAACACTGACAAATGTGGACCTGATGAGGGTCGACTTTCTCCAGAGTGTTTGCACTTTCACTGGGGACAACCTCTTAGTCCAGCTGTCTCAGCTGGCGTGATTTTACTCCCCGGAGACATTTGGCAATATCTGGAGGAGTTTCTGATTGTCACAATTCAGGGGGTACTATTGGCATCTAGTCAGTGGGGGCCAGGGATGGGCACAGGAATCCTGCCTTAGCCTGAAGGAGTAGACTGCCAGTGGTGAGCTTCTAAGCATCCTGCAGTGACCGCCTGGAGCGGCCGGGAGGGGTTTTCTGGTACATGGTTTTAGGTTAAGGAGAAATTCATACGATATAAGTGCAGAGAAAAAAATCACGGTTTTCCACAGTGGGCAGCCCAGTGTGGAGAGGCTAATTAGTTCTAAGTGGTAAGAATAAACTGACTGACTTTGAGTGACTCATTTTTACCCTAGAAAGGATAGAGACTGAAATGGGAAAAGTGAAGGAAATTTAGATAAATCAATAGACCACAAATTAATGGGTTATTAGAGGAAATTAGGATGCTTGATGCTTTGGGGATATTTTCTCATAGCACATCACTCTCTGTCAAAGATTAACCTTGGGTCTTACCCAAGATGCCAGTTCTGCTGTCTTCTGCAGCGTGGGTCAACATATGGAGACCACTAGACAGTGGGGCCACCAAGACGAATAAGCCTAGTGCCGGTCCTCAGAGAACTTGTGTTACGATCTGCGCATATGTAAACACGCACAGATGCACAGACACACCCCCCAGGATAATAACAGTACACAGCTGTAAGTGCTGCTGTCAAGTACATAAGGCTCTCGCCGGGAGCGTGGAGGAGAAAGTGAATCCTTCCATGGTCCCCTGTTCCCCAGAGAGCAAAAGGCAGGAAGACCCTTTGAACCCATAACCCTCATCCCTCTGGCTTCCCTTCTCTCCCTGGAGCCTCTGCACAGTTTATGGCCACACCACAGGGTCAGAGGCTGGCTGGTGTTGGGTGAGGGGAGGCAGCCCAGGTAGGAAAGAAGGGCTAGGGCTCTGGGAGATGTGAGGGGTGAGAGGGGTTCCAAGACAAGCTTTCAAGGCCCTGGATCCCCCACAGAACCGGACTCCACTTCTCTGGACCTCAGGGGAGCAGCACTGAGCTTGGAAAGGGGAGCCTCAGCTCTCAGTCTGGCCCCACCCCGAACCCCTGGGTGACTGTGGGCAAGTCACTGCCTCTCCGGCGGCCTCAGTTCCCTCATGCGTTAAACATGGGGCGAGATGCAGAGTCAGATGGAAAGGGCCTTTGCAACCTTCTGGGCTGCCTTACCCACCCCTCCTGCCCTTTCATTTTTCAGATGAGAGCACTGGGCCCAGAGAGGTAAAATGCCTTTTTCAAAGTCACATCGATTAAAAGCAAAAATGAAAGTCATAGAAGAATATCTATTACATGGACCATTTGTGAAAAAAGCAATAAATTTTGTTTTTTTAAAAATACATGTAAGTCTATAAAAACACACAAAAAGATACAGATGGATACAAGGATTACAGTGGCTCCCCTGGGCCGAGGGGTGGGAGAGGAATGGGACAAAGCGAGGCTTTTATTGTGCTGTACACTTCTGTAGTGTTGGAAAATTGTATCGTGACAAACAGGTATTTGGGTATTATTTCTGCACCTTAAAACATAATCTTTAAAATGGAGCTCTGACAAAAGTGCAGTTCTTTGGGGGCCGGCCAGGTGGCATAGTGGTTAAGTTCCCGCTCTCCACTTCAGAGGCTCAGGGTTTGCCGGTTCAGATCCTGGGCGCGGACGTACACACCGCTCATCAGGCCATGCTGTGGTGGCGTCCCACGTAAAAGAACTAGAAGGACTTACAGTTAGGATATACACCTATGTGCTGGGGCTTTGGGGAGAAAAAAAAAAGAGAAAGATTGGCAACAGATGTTAGCTCAGGGCCAATCTTCCTCACCAAAGCATAAAAAAAAACCCAAGAGAGAACAACAAAATAAATGCTATTTGAAAAAAAAGTGCAGGTCTCAGATTCCTGTTTTTCTTGCAACAACAAGCTTGGTCAGGCCTCTTCTGGGTCTGGAATGCTGCTGTCTCAGGCACGGGCTGCCACCCTGGCAGGTGGTTACAGGGACACCACACTCTGCGGCTGAGCCCAGACCAGGCCTGGCAATTCTTCTCACAGAGCCCTTGAGACAAAAGCTGTCTGCCTGCTGCCTTAAGCCAGCGGCCGGATTTCAGGCCCCAGCTAGCAAATAGAAAAGGCAGAGGGGAGCCTCTGGGAACCTTTGAGATCCTAGGGGCGGGTGCCATGTGCCCCATGTGTAGGTGGGGTCATCCCTGCTTTAAGGACCTGGCTCGGGGAGAGGGAGCTTCAAGGGGAATCTGGATCCTGTGGGAAGGTGGGGACAGCGTAGAGGGCTTTTCACAGAGCCAGGGAGAGAACCCAGGCCCCGGACTGCTGACGAGTCCACGGACTCTGCTTGTGAGCGCGTGAAGCTTCCCGGCTTTCACACCCAGGTGCAGGGGGCCCAGTCCTCATGCATCTGCTCTTGGAAACAAACCGCAAAAGCCCTAAGTAGACAACCCTCGAGGAGAATTCTGATTCTGTTTTTCGCTCTGCGGCTATTGTGTTTTCACAATGTGTCCTCAGAAAACTGGCTTCTCTTGTGGAGGGTGCATTTCTTCTTCTGGAAAATGAAGAAAAAGCCAGCCTTTCCCCTCCCAGGGGAAGGGTCTCAGCAGGCGTCAAGGGAAGCAATGGGACTGGGTTTGGAATCCTGGCTGATGCCAGCTCTCACTTGAAGAGGCCACGAGAGACAGTCTGGAGAGGAAGCCACGAGACGAGTTTGTACCCTGCTGCCCTCTTTGCCTGGTAAACACTTTGTTGTTCCTCAAGACTCAGCTGAGATGCCACCTTCTCCAGGAAGTCTTCCTGGGTCTCCTTGGGGTGAGTGCCTCTCCCTCCCTCCCCAGCCAGGCTCCCTCAGCACTTGGTTCTTATTTCTGCCGCTAGAGTCCTTTTCTTATGATATTGCAGGCCTGTCTCCTGCCTCGTCTAAGTCAGTGCTCAGGCTGGGCCTGTGTCTGCACATGGCAGGGAAGCCTGTGCCTGCCCCTCTGAGGAGGCAGGAAAAGCCGGGGCGCACACCAGGGCTGCCTCCTGCGGGGCCACAGGTGGCAGACCTCCTGCCACACATGCAGGGCTGGGCTGTGCGGATGGGTCTCCTGTCTGGTGCCTCATCGGCCCTCTTTTTGGGCCTGGTTCTCGGACCCTTCCCTCTGCTTGCTCACCAATTGGCGCTTCTCTCTTTCTCCTCTTGCTGGATTATGTTTGGGTCAGAAATTTTGGAGGAAAAACACAGCCCCTACCATGAGCTTTTCCTTCCTCCGCGGGTGGTGTTGACCGGGGCCACGCCCACCCTCTTCCTCTCTCGTCTAGCACTGCCCACGCCCCTCCCTGCCCCTCAGTGCCGCTGTCCCTGGCGCTCTGGGGGCTCCGGGTCTGTGCCCAAGTGCCCTGCCTAGCCCCTGTGCTGCCTGTCCGGTGCCCACATTCCTGCAACCCCGTGACCACAACAGGGGCCATGACACATTCCTGGCCTGGCAGCCAATGGTGTAAAAAAGAACAGAATGTCCCAAGGCCCCGCCCTGTCCCTTGCTTCCCTGGGCCCCTCCCTGCCCTGGGCAAGGTGAGGGGTGGTGGTGAGGAGTCAGGTGAGAAGAGGACAGACTGAGAGGGGAGGCAGAGGGATGCTTCACACTCAGGGCCCAGGGCCAGGGGGGCCAGGAGGTGTTCCCACTTTGGTGAGCAGGAAGGAAGCTTGCAGATACCCCTTCTCCTGCCTCTCCAAGATCTGGGGGTGAGGCTGACCCAGGGGTGCCCTTGGAGGGATTCCCCAGGGAGGGGACCCAGCTCCCGGAAGCCCACGTGGGGCTCCCTCCCCTGCTCTGCTGCCTGGGAGTAGAGAGGCCCTTTGGGGCTGGCTCCCTCTCTTCACCCTCCTCTCTCTGCCTCTCCTCCCCATGTGCCCTCCTGCATCCCTCCGTCCCGGTCCCGGTCGCTCACCTGCCCTCCTCCATCCATCTCCCTTTTTCTGCCTTCCCTGTCCTCCTGGTCTCCCCCCTTGGCCTCACTCCCCCTGGCTTGTTCTTTTTCCTTGCTTTGCCCTCTTGGCTTTGTGTTCAGGATCCTTCTCCTTGTTCAGGCTCTCCGGCCCCACCTGTCATTCTGTCTCCCACTCTCCTTGCCTGTCAGCTCTGCTTCACTCCCTAAGCCCCTTCTCCAGTCTCCCTTCAGACCCCCTCTCACCTTCTGCAGTGCCAGCACTCCCTGGTCACCTGCCCTCGGGGGCCCCCCTCCCTTGGGAGAACTCTCAGCTCTGACTCCTCCTCTGCCCCTCCCCCTGCCCTGCTCACCTTTAATTGAGATGCTAATGAGGCTTCAGTCGCTTCCATCCCCAGCAGGCGGGCAGGCTCCCTGGCCCGGCTGCTGCACCTGTCAGGTGAGGGGGAGGAGAGGACTGGCTGCCAGATTCAACTGGAAAGGAACCAGTCCCAGTCCAGCCACACCTGGGAGTGGGGAGCAGGAGGCAGCCCAGACCTCCTGGAGCCCTGCAGTCCCTGGGACGGAGAGGGAGTCAGGACACAGCCCGAGGCCAGGGCCAGAGACAGGAGGAGAGAGCCCAGACTGAGAGGGGGAAAGGCAGGGAGGAAGAGGAAGAGAGGCAGGATCAGAGAGCCTGGTACAGAGAGAGGAGGCACGAAAGGAAGAAGAGAGCCGAGAAAGAGACCCAAAGAGAAGCAGAAGGGAGAGAGAGAGAGAGAGAGAGAGAAAGAGAGACTAAGACACGGAGATCCTGGAGGAAGAAGACCCAAAGAAAGAGACTGACTACTGTGGCAACAGAGAGGGAGGTGCTAGGAGGGAGCCCAAAAGGTGGCCTTATCAGGGAAGCAGAGGAGAGACCACGGCAGGGAAGCCCAGCTCCAGCTCTTCTGGCCCAACTCCGGCAGGTCAGCTGGCTCCTGGGACGGTCGGTAGAGGGAGGGAGGAGTGGGAGAAAGTGGGCTCAGGGTGGGATTCCGGCATGGCCAGGACCAGCCTCCCTCTGGGTTCAAGATGATGGGTGAGGGCAACCCGGAGCCCAGAACTCAGCCCTGACCCTCAACCTCTACAGCCTACCCAGGGGCTCATGAAGGGAGACAAGCATGAGGAGCAGGAGCTGGGCTCTGAACCCACGGCCCCCCAGCAGCCCACGGAGGAGGAGGAGGCCCTTATCGAGTTCCACCGCTCCTACCGAGAGCTCTTCGAGTTCTTCTGCAACCACACCACCATCCATGGCGCCATCCGCCTGGTGTGCTCCCAGCACAACCGCATGAAGACGGCCTTCTGGGCTGTGCTCTGGCTCTGCACCTTCGGCATGATGTACTGGCAGTTCGGCCTGCTGTTCGGAGAGTACTTCAGCTACCCCGTCAGCCTCAACATCAACCTCAACTCCGACAAGCTCGTCTTTCCCGCCGTTACCATCTGCACCCTCAACCCCTACAGGTCAGTTGGTCCCTCTGCCACATCCTGGCAGTGGTGCCTGCAAGGGAAGTATGGAGGGTACAGAGGTGCCCACTGGGCAGGCAGACCTCAGCCCCAGGGGTAGGAGGCGAAACTCCTGTCCCCAGGCAGACCTCCCTTCGGGCAAGATAGGGAGCCCCACTGGATGGACTGGTAGCGCTGCCCAGTGGAGCCTTCCCAGGGCTGTGGTTGTTGAACCAGGAGGCCCCTCCGCCTCCCTCCCCGCCTTCCCCCCACAGCTGGGAGGGAGTGCTGAGGAGGTCAAGATGCTGATAACTCCAAAAGGGCAGGGTAGAGATCTTCCCCATCCCTTCCCTGGAGCAAGAGGAGAGCAAAGAACTGGCCTCCTCCACCTCAAGAGAAGAGCCTGCTGGAGAGTTGAGGCCACCGCAGGGGCTGTGGCCCTGGGTGGTGGCAGCTGACAGGAGCTGGGCCCTGGCAGGGGAGTTTGTTTTGGAGAAAGCAAAGTAGGGGGTGGTGGCAAAGCAATCCATGAGCCTTGAGGCTGAGGCTGGAGAGTTACAGAGCCAGAGGAGACAGGACAGAATAGAAAGCAGCCCTTGTCAAGCTGTTTCCCCAAAGACCCAGGTGACCCCTGCTGGGCTGCACAGCTCACCTGCCCAGGTGCCTGACTTTTAAGTGCTGGGTGTTTCTTGAAGTTTTGGGTTTCATCACTGCTCTTTGCCAATCTTTGGTCCGGAAGCCAGGGGGAGTGGTAACCACGGAGAAGAAAGGAGGTCAGGGCTGGTTGGGTGTTTATATATACCTTTTATGTGTGTTCACTCAGTCAGGCAACACCGTGGGAACACCTGCGGCCCGCCAGCCACTGTGCTAGGCACCTGGCAAATGGGCTCATTAATAATTCATCCAGTCTCTGTCGAAGCCCAGGTACTTGGCTGGGTATTGAAAGATAAAGTGAGATGGAAGAGATAGGCAAGTAAACAAGTAACTGCAGCACTGTGCTAAGTATCACGAAAATCGTGTGAGTTATTGTCTCTGTCTTCAAGGAGTGTGAGATTTATGAGTGCATGTGTGTGATTGCATGAGTGTGTATGAGCAAACACAGGGTATGCGTGCGAGTATGGATGACTGGGTTGGTCACATATTGGGGGTGGAGGCCCCCAGTCTGTCTGTTGTGTCCAGAGGTGTGTCATGGACTAATAAGGGTTGGGACGTCCTGTCCTTCAGAGAGAAAACTGCCAGGCCATCTCGATTAGCCTCCATATGATGCCCAGAGTAAGGGGCCCTTTAGTCAGAAGCTGCTTCATGCACCAGATGCTGCTAAGTACCCTGCAGCATCTCCATTCATTCTCCCATGTGTCCTCCGAGGCAGCTACTATTATTATCCCTATTTGGCACTTGAGGAAACTGAGGCAGAGAAAGACAGGTCACAAGGTCACAGAGATAGAGACTGAGCTGTGACTCATCCTGTTTTCCTGATCCCAAACTCCTGCCTTTTAACACCCGAGACGTGCAGCTCGGAATCAATGGAGTTTCCAATCTGATGTTCACTTCTCTTTTCCGAGTCCTTGTTCCCCTGGTGCCCTTGGGCTTTGCTCCTCTCCTTCCAGACTTCCCACCCCTGTAGCTCCTCTGACCTAGTCTTTCCCCTCCCTCCCCATCCCTCACCCCCTTGGGCCATGGTGGAGGGAAGGGACACTGGGCACCCCAGCCAGCAGGGAGGAAGGGACAACAGGCAGGGTAGTAGGCTCTCAATAAATATTTGTGGTTGAAACACGTGAGTGGGAGGTGTGAGGGCAGGGGTGAACCTGTTGGGGCCTGCATGTTTTCTAAGGTTCTGCTGGGTGCAGGGCCCTGGACAGTCTAGGAAAAAGCCCCAGGGAATGAAAACCACGGCCCCTGCCTCCAGGGGCCTGCTGGTGGGGAGTCAGGTATCCCCACGGCACAAATCCCTCCTGTGTGGATGGCTGTGCGGGACTCAGCGAGGGGAGCACCCTGGAAGGCAGCGGGGTCAGGGGAGCCTCCCCACGCAGGGGAAGGAGACTGAGCACCTGCTGTGTGTTAAGGCCTGCGCTGGGTCTTTATGCACACGGTCTCCCTGAATCCCGGCAAGTCCAGGAGGGGTGCATTGTTATTATTTCTGTTTTGCAGATGAGGACATGGAGGTGAAATAATTTGAGTAAGGTCACACAGCAAATAATAAAGAAGTAATAACAACAATAATAGCTAACAGTTACGCAGTACTTGATATGTGCCAAACCTAAATTAGATTTTTATGTTAAATTATTTAATCCTCACAACAGACCTCTGAAGTAGATATCAGTGTTACTCCCATTTTATGGATGAGGAAAGTGAGGTCCAGAGAGGTTAAGAAACTTGCCCAAGTTCACACAGGTAGCAGGTGGTGAATCTGGGATTCAAAAATCACCCCTGGGGCCCCCTACCTCGGAGCCAGTGTATCCCAGGTTAGCAGCTGAGTCGCAAACCAAGCGTGTTTGATGTCAAGGTGTGTTCTCCCATTGCACTTTAAAGGAGGGGCCAGGCCCAGGTGTCCAGGGGTGGGGGTGCTGGTTGGAGGCCATGGGAAGAGCAGCAGTAAGAGGAGGGGTACTTGTCAGGGTGCGGGAGGGAGGGATCCAGGGTTGTTTGCCCCTGTTCCAGGAGAGGGGCAGGGTGGGTGGACAGGTTCGTGCAGCCTTGCGGGTGGTGACCTGAGTGTGAATCACTGGCCACCAGCTGGCAGCAGGTGCAGGAGGCGGAGGGAGGTGAGTGACTCCTGTGGGGAGCTGGGGGGAGGGAAATCAGGAGACAGATAGATAGAGGAGCTGGCCAGATAACTGGGCTGACGCCCGCCTGCTGGCAGCTGGGCACGGCCAGCAGAGGGAGGGGAAGAAAAAGGGGGTGCAGGGTTCTGGGCTGCTTTGTAACTTCCAGGAGAGGGGACAAGGGCCGAAGACCTTCCACACTAAGCAAGGGAGTGCTACAAATCCAGTGGGGAGGGTCAGCCACAGCAGTCCCTTTCTTTCGGGTCAACAAAGGGCTTTTTCACCCAAGGGAGAGGGCCAGTCACATCCACATCCACGGAAAACAGACCCAAGAGCATATTTTTCATCCAGTCCCAGGAGGGATTTAGGCTGGACCTGAGGAACAACTTGGGGTTCTTAAACAACAAAGGAGGTCATAGAATCTTCCTTCCCGGAGCTGGCAGAGCAGGGGACACACGGCAACAGCAGGGGGTGAGGAGAGGGGCAATTCCCGGGAGAGAGAAGCTACAGGAAGGGAGGGGGGTTCTGAGCCAGGCTGGAGTCCCTAAGCCCGGTGGGGAGCCCCTGTGCTCCCTGCAGGATCTGGAAGCCAGGCCTGGCCGGGACAGAAAGCTCAGACTCTTCAAGCTGACCCTTACCCCTACCCAGTGATGGACTCTTTCTCGGGGCAGGAACCTCACCACCTCTGCACAGCTGTTGTTAGAAAGGTCTTCCTTAGGGAAAGCTGCTGTTTACCGCATCATAATCTCTGCCCTCTGGTTCCGGTCTGTCTCTTTGAAACAGCCCTAAAGACCTCTCTTTTCCCCACAGCCCTCAGTCCAGGCGCGCCTAGGAGAGCACTAACTACACGGCAACCTGCAAAGTCCGCTCTCGCATTCTGATCCTCCTAACCTAAGGAGCTTGTCACCTAAAGAGTCAGATGAGAAAATGGAGGCTCCAGGAAACTAAGGGCTTTGCAGAGGTCACCCAGCTGTTACGTGGAGGAGTCAGAATTGGAATCTGGTCTTAGGCTCCACTTTTATTAAGACCACAAAGTCACACGGTGGATAAGCGGCAGGCAGTGCTCCTGTGCCTGCTTAACTTTTTCTTCTCCGAAAACAGTCAGAACGGCAGTAATGAGAATAAGAACAACAGCAACACTTGTATAGCACCTACCGTGCCAGGAACTTTTTCTATATTCACTCATTTAGTCCCCCTAACAACCCTGTGCAGTGGAGACTATTAATACGCCCATGCTACAGGTGATGGAGCAGAGGCACAGAGAAGATCAGTAACTTCTCCAAGGCTAACCTCAAAGGTGGCCAGGCCAGGCCGTGAGCCTGGAGAGCTGATTACAACGGCTCCGGTCACTTTTCCTGGCATGAGGTGGTTTAGAACGCTCACCACCCTGGCTGGCTGTCCTCTGAACAATCATCGCTTTGTGAACATCTCTTGCTCTTAACATGTCCCAGCCAGGACTGGATTTCACGTGTGAGCTGAGAGCTCGGAACCTACTCTAGAGGGGCTGACTCTGTCCTCAGGGGGGGCTCCAGGTGAGAGGCTGCTGGAGGGCACCTGCCTGCGAAGACATTGTGCTGCAGGCTGAGCTCACGGGGTCATGTGTGGAGGGACTGAACTGAGGCTGTGTGTTCATGCCCCCTGGGAGACAGGTTGGAAGTGCTAGGATATGGAGGAGAATGGGGCTGGGGAAGGGGCCAAAAAAGGGAAGCGAAGGCTTCTAGGTGGTCCTTGGAAGAAGGAGGGAGCAGGGTAGGTCCCCAGATGCACACCGGCAGGGGAGTAAGCTGATGAGTTTCCAGTACCCAGCTCTGCCTAGTACTTCCAGAATGCTGGTTGAGAATGCTCTACTGGGGGTCTCTGGATGGGTGGGATGGAGGCCTGAGCAAATCCCCGGCTGGCGGGTGAGCATGGGCTCTCCTGTGAGAGGCAGCCAGGGAGGGGAAAGAGGGAGGGAGGATAAGGAGACACAGACAGGAAGAGAGCAGACGTATCAGCCCCTAAACCTCCCCGTGTCTCTGCCCCTGACAGTCTGTCCTGACAGGGAAGTGGGGCTGGAGGGGAGACGGCCAGCTTTGGGGAAAGCAGATTTTGCTGCCCGATCTCTAGTGCTTCCAAGCCCGGAGGCAGAAGTAGTGGAAAAAGCAGGGACCGTGGAGTCGAACAGGCCTGGGTTTAGATCTCAGCTCCAGCACATCCTAGCTGAGTGACCGGAGAGGAGTTGTCTAGTGGATGGGCCTCAGTTTCCTCAACTGTCAAATGGGGTTAGTAATGCTGGCCTGATTGAATTGTGCATGGGTTCACCCACCCGCCAGTGCAGGGCTGCCTGCCAGAGCAGATGAGAGTTAAGGGTCGTGGCTGTGACCTGGGTAGGAGGTCAAGGTTAGAAGCCTGGACTGTCTTGCTGAAGCCACTGTCGGCATTCTTTATCCCCTCTCCAGCCCTGGTCTCCTCTTGCCAGGGCCCTCCTGCTTGCAGGACAAGATCTGAAGTCATTAGTGGGGTTACTCAGAGGTCAATTCTCTTAGCTTCAGGTGTCAGCTGAAAGGGAGGGAGAGATTTCTTTTCCGAAGGGGTAATACGGGGATACTTCTTTCTGCTTTAAGCCAAAAAAAGGGAGAGAAGCAGACCGTGGGGAGTGAGGGCGTTCTGTACGGTGCCTGGCCTCTTCTGGAGGCCTAGTCACAGGTGGGAGTGGAGGGGGTGGTCATCAGAGGCCTCTCTGGAAGAGACGGGGGGAGCCGAATATGAGGAAGGCCACTGAGGGGAGAGCCTGGCCCAGGGACAGCCGGGGGCCCAATGGGGAAGAGTGACGTGGCTCGAGAAGTGATAGCTTGGAGCTGGTGATGGGAATGAGGGAGAGGAGGGGGCTGAGGAGGGGCACAGAGGGACTTGAGACAGCTTGGGGGTGGTGGTGGAAAGGGAGGCCCAGCCAAGTGTGGTGGCTCATGTTGTGGAAGTACTCCAGACAAGTTGGGGCACCTGGATTCTTCCTATGTGACCAGGAGAAAGAAACCTCATTTCCCAGGGCTTCAGGCTCCTGTCTGTGTCTTCCTGATGTTCGGTGACCTCTTCACTTTGTGTCAGTGAATGTTTTCTCATTTAACCCTAAGAGCTTCATGCAGTAGGCAGATCTAGCAAAATGTCCATTTTACAGATGAGGAAACTGAGGCTGAGATTCAGAAAGGTTGGGTTACTTGCTAACATTACACAGCTAGAAAGTGTGTGTCTGGAACACCAGGACCCACATCCAGCTGGCTCAGGCCCCGGTGCTCTTTCTGGGGCACCTCACTGACCTCCTACAATAGCCAGAGCCAGCAGGGACAGAATGGAGGGTGGTGTGATGGTTACAGTGCTTTCTGACCCATTTCCCGGCCATGTGACCTTGAGGAGGCCACCATGCCTCAGGCTTTTCACCTGTATTTCACCTGTAAAAGTATTAGCTAACAGTGGCTAATAGCTCAATTACACTGAAGATTAAGTTAAATAACGTACATTCTAATATCACGGTGCCAGGCTCATATTGAGTGCTCAGTAAACGCTAGCTATTATTGTCATTCTTTTCATGACCAATAACAAACAAGTCTCACAGAATGTCACACACACCTCTGACCTGTGCTACATTTCTCCTGTGAGGGGACGAGGGGCAGCTGGAGCTGATTTGATGCCTACGGCCCAGCCGGCTGGACTTTCCAGAGGGAGACAGAAATGGAGCCGAGAGGAGAAGGGCTGTGAGGGTGTGGCCTGGACAGCGGTTAATGTAGCTGCACATTAGGACCCCCTGGGGCTCTTGCAAAAACAACCTTGTTTGGGCCCCACTCCAGACCTGCTAAACCTGAATCTCTTGAGGAGGGCCCTGCACTGGTATTTGACTTTTTCTTTAATTGAGGTGTAATTTACGTCCACTAAAATGCACAAATCTCAGGTACTCATTGAGGTTTGATAATTGAGATACCAAACATTTCCATGACCTGGTATCCCTCTGTAGTCAACTCATCTCCCTCTCCTACTCTCACTTTCTGACTTCTGTCACCATCAATTAGTTTTATCTGTGCTTAGACTTCGCATAAATGGACTCATACACTATGAGTCCCTTTTTATTGCTGAGTGGTATTGATGGGCATTTGGGTTGTTTCCAGCTTTTTTGGCTATTATGAATAAACCTGCTATGAACATTCATGTACAAGTCTTTATGTTTTCATTGATCTTGGGTAAATAGCTAGGAGTGGAATTGGGAAAAGATCCAGAAGTCAAGTTGCTGGGTCCCGAGGTAGATGTACATTAACTTTATAAGAAATTACCAAATGATCCTTCCAATCCGTTATGCCATTTTCGGCTCTCTCCAGCAGCAGTTCCAGATGCTCCCCCTTCTCACCAACATTTGATGTTGTTGGTCTTTTAGTTTTAGCCTAATGGATGTTAAATAGTACCTCATCATGGTTTAGCTTTGCATTTTTCAGAGGACTAATTATGTTGAGCACCTTTTCATGTGTTTGGTGACCATTTGTATATTTTTTTGGTTCCTTTTAAAAACAACTTTTCTTTTTATTGTTGATTTGTAAGAGGTTTTTCTATTTCAGGATTTCTTCCTGAGATATTTCTTATTCCAAGAAATTTTGCCTACCCCAAAGTCATGAAGCTATCTTTTACGTTTTCTTCTAAAGTATTTATGGTTCTGAATTTTATGTTTAGATCTATCATCCATCTTGACTTGATTTTTGTGTATGGACTAAGGCAGAGGTTGAGGTTCATTTCTTTTTTTTTTCCGTACAGTATCCAGTGCTTCCAGCACCATCTGTTAAAAAAAATTATTTTCCGCATTGAATTGAATTGGTGCTTTGGTCAAAAATCAGTTGACCATGTATGTGTGAGTTGAGTTCTGGGCTCTCTTCTGTTCCATTGACCTATCGTCTATCCTGACAGGAGCACTACACTGTTTTGATCACTGTGGCTTTACAGTAAGTCTTAAAGTCACATAGAGTAAGCATTCCAACTTTGCTTTTCTTTTCCAAAATTGTTTTGGCCATTCTAGATTCTTTGCATTTCCATATCATCTTAGAATCAACCTGTCAATTTCTTAAAAAGTGTTTGCTGAAATTTTGATAGGGAAGTGTTTAATCCAAAGATTAAATTGGGAAACATCTTAACTATATTGAGTTTCTGATCCATGAACTTATGTAACTCTCCTTTTATTTTGGTCTTTGATTTGTTTCAGCAGGATTTTCAGTGTAGCTGTCTTGCATATCTTTCCTTAGATTTATTCCTAGTATTCGATGTTGTTTATGCGATTTAATATGGTGTTTCCTGATTTCCTTTTCCAATTTGTATGCGAGTCTGTAGAAATACAATTAATTTTTGTATATTGCTTTTGTGTCCTGCAACCTTGCTTAATTTATTGATTAGTTCTAGGTGTTTGTTTTGTTTTGGTAGATTCTATCCCTAAGGCCCTCCTCTACTCTCAGACTTCATGATGGAGACAGTAACAGGCCCTGTATTGAGAAGAAGGAATGTGACGATTTATACCGGGGAGTGTATACCTTATGGTGTTCACCTTATGGTGTTCGGGGCCCCACCCGAAACTCATTAAAACTGAATCTTTGGTGGGAGGACCGGTGGGGGAAGGGAGTGTGCCGCATCGGTATTTTTCAAGTTCCTTGGGAGATTCTAGAAGTGCAGTCGAGAACCCCTGATTTAGAAGGTGCCGGGTGGCAGACGGGCCCAAAGGCCACCCTTGCCTGAGGGGATCGGCTCAGTCCTCTGAGGGGATGACCTGCCCAGTTCGAGGCCACCCTCCTCTCCTACCTTGGGAAAGGGCAGACAAGTTCCGGGTTCCCTCCTGAGCCAGGGCGAGTGGGAGGAGAGCGCCTCACAGACAGGCGCCTCCTGCCTCTCCCTTACATAAACAGGCGGCAATAAATGCTGTCCCTGCCGGGGCTCACTGTCGCCTCCACTTCCCCCGCGGGCACACCTGTCCACCCCTCGTCCCCCCCCACTCCCGCCCCCGCCCCCTCAGGTACCAGATAGCCCGGGAGACACCAGAGCTATTCCCCGCAGGCTTCTCCGGGATGAGCCGATCTCCCAGGTTACAGAGGGGGACACTGAGGCCCAGAGGGGCCAGGGATTCGAGCGGGGGCCCCCCCAGTCCGAGCCTTTTCCCATCGCCCCTCCCAGGTACGCGAAAATTAAAGAGGAGCTGGAGGAGCTGGACCGCATCACAGAGCAGACGCTCTACGATCTGTACAAATACAACTTTTCCAACACCCTCGTGGCCCATCCCCGCGGCCGTCGCGACCTCGGGGAGACCCTGCCGCACCCCCTGCAGCGCCTGCCGGGCCCGGCCCCGCCCCACGAGGCCCGCAGAGCCCGCATGGCTTCCAGCGTGCGGGACAACAATCCCCAAGTGAACAGGAAGGACTGGAAGATCGGCTTCCAACTGGTAAGGCCCCGCCCCGGCCCGCGGGCGCAGCCCCGCCCGCCCCGGTCCTCGGGGCCCACCCACTCCCGGGACTCCGCTCCCTTTCCGGGCCCGCCTCGGCCGCCTAGTGATTGGGTGCGCGGCCTCGTCGGCTGGCTGGCTAAATAAATAAATGAATTTTGAAAATTAAAATTAAATAACATCTCTCTGTGCGCCAGCTTGTGGGGTCCCCTGGCTGGGCGCCTCCGTGGGAGCGTTTAAGCGGCGGGAAGTCATGGAAGTGTCGTGGAAATGCACCTTTCTAAACTCCAGTCTCCACTGGTGGGACTCAGTTGGGATCCCCCGATGTGATGGGGAACCGGGGCCCTGCCGGCCTAAGACAGAGAATAAAGAGACAGTAAAAAGGGGGACTTAAAAAAATTGTTTTAATAAAAAATAAAAGGGAGATAAGCAGAGGGAAGAAGAAAGAGAAGTCGTCTTTAGCGAGAGTGGGCCACACTACCGGGAGACTGGAGTTCTGGTCCTAGCACTGTTGCTGGGAAGAACCTCGATCCCTCAGTCTTCCCGTCGTCGGTGAAAAGGGGAGAAGAATCCTTGCTCCACCTTCCTGCGGAGGCTGTGAAATGCAGTGCAATGCGTGCACCTCCCTCCTGGCCTCCCCTCCCTTAACCCCATGCTCTCCTGGTCCGCTGGGGGCTTCTCCTCGCTGCCTTCAGTTCTAACCCATCCCGGCCCCCCACGCCTGTCCATCATCCTCAGGACCCCAGACCACTCATTCCTTGACCTTGACCCCACCCTGCTGCCTGTCCCTTGCTGCTGGCCCTCTGACACTCTAGTTTCTGTATCCAGTGCAACCAGAACAAATCGGACTGCTTCTACCAGACATACTCGTCAGGGGTGGATGCGGTGCGGGAGTGGTACCGCTTCCACTATATCAACATTCTGTCGCGACTGCCGGTGGACGCCTCTGTGTCCCTAGAGAAGGACCAACTGGACAACTTCATCTTCGCCTGCCGCTTCAATCAGGTCTCCTGCAACCAGGCGTGAGTCCATCCTGCCTGGCTGTGTGCTCCCCACGGGTCTCCTGACCTGGGCTGGCCTGAGGCCCAGTGTGGGTGACACCCAGGAAGTCCTTGTGGACTAAATAAGTGCCCATGGGGAGGAGGGGGCAGCATTGACCTCAGGTGCAAACCTCCGCCCCAGGAATCCCGCTTCCGGAGTGCTGCTGCTCCCTGGGGGCTGGGTCGGAGTGAGGCAGCTTCATGGAGTGAGGCAGCTTCATACGATGCTCTGGGAAGGCTGGGGCCTGAGGTCTGGCTTTGAGAAACCGAGGGCTAGAAGTATGATTTTCTGTCTTTCAAAGGCCTCTTTCTCACCACCATCAAACTCAAAAGTGCCTGGAAGACCATCTGGTCCCCTACTCCACTTTCTCAGATGAGGCGGGCCCTGGTGGTATGGTGGAAATAGGACAGATGGAGTGAGATAGTAAACCTGAGTTCCTGCTCTGGCTCTATGACTTCCTGGCCAGGTGACCCTGGGCATCTCACATCACTCTAGGGACTGTTTATAAAATGGAGAAAAAATGAGATTCATGGGCTGGCCCAGTGGCATAGTGGTTAAGTTCGCATGTTCCACTTTGGCGGCCTGGAGTCAAGGGTTCAGATCCCGGGCACTGGGCACAGACCTACACACCACTCATCAGGCCATACTGTGGCAGCATCCCACATACAAAATAGAGGAAGACTGGCACAGATGTTAGCTCAGGGACAATCTTCCTTAGCCAAAAAAAAAAAAAAAAAAAAAAAAGAGAGAGAGAGATTCATTCAATGCTTATTCAATAAATATTTGACTGTCTGGGCTTTGTGCCAGTCACTGTTCTAGGCATGTAGGATAACTCAAAGAGGAAAATATATGTAATCCTTGTCCTTTTGGCACTTTTCCTCTAGTGATGAAGATGATAACACCCATCTCCAAGTATGAGATAGCAAATGGGAGGGTGCTTTGTAAACCACAATGAATGATGGATCTCGTGCCCTCAAACAGTGACTTGCCCTCTGCCACCAGGCCAGCCCAGCTAAGGATTCTTCCGACTCTGCCTCACTGCCTGCCAGGCATTCTTTCTGTCACGACTCCTGTTGTAATGACCTTGCAAAGAGGTCGCGGCAGCTTACAGCTCTCTGAGGGCTGGGAGAGGCAAGGAGTGAGGGAGGTCCCCTTCTGTAGCCTCTGGCCCCTCCTCCCCCTCCTTCCTCTCCCTACTGCTTCTCGGTTTTCAGGTGCCATCTGCCTGCCTCTGCCTGGCTGGGGTAGGGTGCTGAGGCAACATCTCCCTCCCATGTCACTGCAGAATGGTGTTAGGGCCAGGTGTCACCTGCTTCCCCCTACCCCTCACCTGGCACTCACGCTTTGCCTAGCACACAGTTTGGTTCCTGTCTCCAGTCTTCATGTTTCTTTGAGGACAGCTGCTACCAGGTGGCAAGCGAGATGGTGCCTGCACCTGAGCCTGGGTCAGCCCACATCTGCCACTGAGTCTAACTGTCACTTCCCACCAGTCCTCTCACTTGGCCTGTCCCTTGCTCCTACCTCCCCATCAATGGAAAGTCCATCAGCTCAGTCTTGCAGCTTGGGTCACTTTCTTAGCTCAGAGCCTCATCATTTGTCACCTGGGTTACTCTAACCTGCCACCACCATTTGTCTTTTTGTCTCTAAATTCTCCCCTCATTCTGCAGCCACAGGAAGCTTTATACTTCACTGTTCTTACTTCATTGCCCTGCACTTAACTGTTCCAGTTGGTCCTGTTTTAGTATATTCACAGAATTGTGCAACTATTACCCCTATCTAATTTTAGAACTTGTTCCTCACCCCCAAAAGAAGTCCTGGATCCATTACCAGTCACTCCATAAGTCCCTCCCCTCCTAGCATTTCCCAGAATGTGCACCAGTATTTCACACCCTGTGCCTTTGCTTTTGAGGCCAATGGAGTATTCCAGATCATCTAGTTCCAGTGTCCTCATTTTACAGCTGAAGAGAATAAGCTCAGAAAAAATGACTTGCTCAAGGCCGTACAACCAGAAGCCCATTCATTCCTGCCCTGGGATCTGATCTTCTTCCCCTCAGCTCCATGTTCACACTGGTCTCACTCTCCCCTCTACTCTGTTCCCTTCCGTTTCTCCATTTCATTCACTCAATGAATATTTGTTAGCTATCTCCTGTATGCCAAGAACTGTGCAGTTAGCTCAGAGATGATACAGAGATGGATGCGATGTGGCTCTTGTCCTCAAGGAGATCACAATCCAAAGGGGGAACTAAGATTTAGACATGTAAGAAGCTAGGGACACTGTAAGAGTCTTTGCAATGCAACATAGTGACACAAGAGCGGTCACAAGGCCAGTGAGGTCAGGTGGCCTGGTGGGAGGATCCTGGGCTAGAAGGTAGATGACCTGGGCTTGAGTCCCAAGTTCATTATCACTTTGTGACCTTGGGCAGCTACTTGACTTTTCTGAGCCCCAGCTTCCTCTTCTGTGATGTGGGGATGATGCCCTCACAGGCTGTTGGTTGGAGTGACTGAAGGAGTGTGGGTAAAGCGCCCAGTGCTGTGTCAGCACATAGTAGGTGATCAGGAAACAAAGGGCACTGAAAGTCCCACTCTCCCTGACCCCTACACTTTGCTCTCTGACCCTGCTCTCTCTCTCCTGGATAGGAATTACTCCCACTTCCACCACCCGATGTATGGGAACTGCTACACTTTCAATGACAAGAACAACTCCAACCTCTGGATGTCTTCCATGCCTGGGATCAACAATGGTGGGCAGCTCCCCGTTCCCTTAGTCCTCCACCTTCTCACAGCCTTGCCACCCACATTTACCCACCCGGAGCTCACATCCTAGAGATGCTGTGCACTCTGGGCCTCACCACAACATGCCTATCTCTATCCTGGAAGGAATCCTCTTTGTTCTTTCTCCCCTATGGGCACCACACAATCCATTCCAGGTGTGAGAGGAATCCTGTCCCAGTCCTTCCTACCTGCCCCCGAATCCAGCTCACCCGTAGGTCTTCCAGGTCTTGCTCTCCTTGGAGCATTAGAGACTAGGCAGGGTGGGAGGGAGGTTTCTATCCCCTGACGCTTCTCTAAGGCATTCCCCCCACTCTGCTTCCCCAGGTTTGTCCCTGACGCTGCGCACAGAGCAGAATGACTTCATCCCGCTGCTGTCCACGGTGACTGGGGCCAGGGTAATGGTGCACGGGCAGGATGAGCCTGCCTTTATGGATGATGGCGGCTTTAACTTGCGGCCTGGTGTGGAGACCTCCATCAGCATGAGGAAGGCAAGGATGGCCCCACATTGCAGAGGGGCAGCGAGAGGACATGGGAGGTGGACTTGACAGCCAGAAGACTGTGGAGGGAAATCATGCAGGCTGAGCCTTGAGCACGTGGAGGACTTCAGGAGCAGAAGTCAGGGGTGAGGGTGCTGCAAAGTGGGCCTCGGGAAGTAGGGACCTGAGGAGTGGATCTTGGGTGAGAGTGCTGAGAAGGGGTTCAAGACATGCTTAGGAGTCTGGGATGCTCTGGGCCCAGTGTTCTTAAAAGTAGCACTGGGATGGGTGTTGGGGGCCACAAGGGGCATGTTTTGAGATGGTGAGGCAGACAGGAGAGGCTGGCAGGGTAGGAGGTACAAGCTGGGACTGAGGGAAGACAGAGAATTCAGGAAGAGTCCTGGGCCACTTGCTCTGACCTCTGACTTCTTGGTGTGTGTGGGTTCACAGGAAACCCTGGACAGACTTGGGGGTACCTATGGTGACTGCACCAAGAATGGCAGCGACATCCCCGTCCAGAACCTTTACGGGTCCAAATATACACAGCAGGTGAGGCCAGCCTGTTTCTATGGCAAACATCTCCCAGGCTTACACTGTTGGTCCAGGTTGGAGGGTGTGTGTGTCGGGGGCGACCAGTGGAAAGAGGGATGGAGGCAGAGAATTGTTTGTCCTTCCCTTCCCTGCCTCTTCTGGGCTGTGTTGGGGGAGGGCAGGCCTGAACCCCCCTCCTCTTCACCCTCCTCTCCTCCAGGTGTGCATTTACTCCTGCTTCCAGGAGAACATGATCAAGGAGTGTGGCTGTGCCTACCTCTTCTATCCGCCACTCCCGGGTGTGGACTTCTGTGACTACAGGAAGCATAATTCCTGGGGTGAGACTCCAGGGAGCCCCTGGCCTGCCCCATCTGACCCCAGGACTTTCCCGGAGCCCTCCCCTCTCAGCGCCCAGGCCTGCCGTCTGTGGGGCGGCTTCCGGCTCCCGCTGGCCTTGACTAATTCTCCCGCTCTCTTGTTCTCCACTCCTTTAGGCTCGCCTCTCTCAGTTTCCTCTCACTCTCTGTCCCTCTCTTCTGTCTCTGTTCCTCCCTCACAGTTTCTGTCTCTCTCTGTTTTGGCTTCTGTGTGTTTAGAAAGGAATGGCCTCATTTAAAAATAACTTCGGCATAAGGAAGGAAGAGCACATGGGGAAAACCTCCCTCGTTCCGCACTCTGCCTGCTGAGGTTTCAGTGCACGCTCTGCCTCAGCCTCCCTGGGGGCTCAGCCGGCCCGCCGAGGCCCAGGACAACTCACTGGGTGCAGGAGGAAGACACATGAAGTCCTCTGTATCTGTCTCATTTCCTAACAGCTTCCATTTTATGTATGTTTTATAATTACATAAGGTATCAATTCGTTAGTAGCAGGTATGTAATTTATAAACCAAATATATACATTAGAGTTGTTTAAGAATTTTTTACCTACAGGAGAGCACAATTAAAAAAGTTTGGAGAGCACTGGACTCTCCTTATCCTGGTCTGGGAGTGACAAATCCCTTTTTCTTACCGCTCGGCTGAGTCATTCAGCAGGGAAGCCGGGTGCTAGGAGGCTGAGAGAGAAAGTCCCAAACAAGAAACTGTAGAGAATGATGGGCTGGCGTTCCTGGTGCGCATGCTCTGATCTGGCCCCCAGGCCCCCAGGCCCCTCCCCGGCAGAATCTCCCAGAGGAGGTGGGCACTGGCCACTGCTGGGGGAGATAGCCTTCACACCTCTCAGGGTGTGACATGGGAGCGGCACTGCAGACCCTGGAGTTTGGGGTCTGCCCCGTCTGGGCTCTGTCTGTGCTCTTTCTGCCTCCTTTCTTCCCGAGTCTGCTCCTCACAGCTCTCTCCTGCCTGTACTTTGCCATCAGGCCCTCCTGGTTCCTGTCTCTCTGACCTTAGAAGATCAGAGTGCATCAGAGCTGGAGGGAAACTCAGGCCCTGTGGCCTCCCCTTCTCCTTTCTCAGATGAGCAAGCTGAGGACGTGACGTCCCAGGACGTGCTGAGTGAGCCAGGACGCCCTGCCCGCTGCTTCCCCTGCTACCAGACAATGATTGCTAAGTGGTTCTGAGTTTGAAGATTGGAGGGAGAAAAATAACAATGCTGATTGCTGAGGAGCTGTGAGGATGAGGGGGAGGAATTAAGGCGAAAAACAGTCTGTGGCGTTTCCTTGAGGACTGCCTCCTCTCCAGAGAAAAGCGTCCAGCTGCTTCCCATTTTCCTAATTAAGACCCTGAGCCCTGGTAGACAGAGGAATTTGGCTCAGAAACAAAGAAGCACTTTGGATTGGGTGACTAAAAGTAGCAAGAATGAGAAAATAATCTTACTGAGAACTTGGGAAATAGGGGAGAGGGGATCCAGAGACCCAGTCTTTTTTTGTAACTGCTTTGTTGAGATAATTCATATTCCATATAATTCACCTTTTTAACGTGTGCAGTTCAATTTCAGTACAGTTTTAGTTTTTAGTATAGTCACAGAGTTGTGCAACCATTGCCACAATCAATTTTAGGATATTTTCGTCACTTTCAAACAGAAATTTTCTACCCATTAGCACTCTGTTCCCTGTGCCCACAGGCCCTGTCCCTTCTCCTTCCCCCTAACTGCCCCTGGCAACCACTAATCTACTTTCTGTCTTTTTTTTTTAAGTATACTTTTTGGTGAGGAAGATTGGCCCTGAGCTAACATCTGTTGCCAATCTTCCTCTTTTTTTCTTCTCCTCGAAGTCCCAGCACATAGAAGAAGAATACTTCTTCTATGTGGGGCGCTGCCTCAGTGTGGCCTGATGAGCAGTGTGTAGGTCACACCCAGGATCTGAACCAGAGAACCCCAGGCTGCCACATTGAAGCGTGTGAACTTAACCACTCGGCCACCAGGCCGGCCCCTACTTTCTGTCTTTATAGCTTTGCCTATTCTGGACGTTTCATGTGAATGGAATCATACAGTGTGTGGTCCTTTGTGACTGGCTTCTTTTGCTTAGCATAATAACGTCTAGGTCCATCCACCTTACAGCATGTGTTAGTACTTCACTCCTTTTTATGACTGACTAGTATACCATTGTATGGATATACCACATTTTGTTTATTCATTTATAGTTGATGGACATTTGGGTTGTTTCTACTTTTTCGCTATTGTGAATAGTGCTGCTAGCAACATTTATGTGAACATATATTTTCAATTCTCTTGGGTATACACCTAGGAGTGGAATTGCTGGGTCATATGGTAACTTGATGTTTAGCCTTTTGAGGAACTTCTGGACTGTTTTCCAAAGTGGCTGCACCATTTTACATTCCCAGCAACAATGTGTGAGGCTTCCACTTTCTCCACATCCTCATCAACACTTGTTATTGTCTTTTTTTATTATAGCCATCCTGGTGGGTGTGAAGTGGTGTCTCATTGTGGTTTAATCTCATTATTCGTATGCAACAATTGTTCCCATTTTTCTTTTTGACTTTTAAGTTTTTGTCCATATTGTACACATCCTTACATAGGTGTATCCTGTTGTGTTTTTTTCCCCCCCAACTTAGCTTAATTTCTTAAACATTTCTTGGTGCTGCCACTCAGGATGCATCTCTGTAATGCTGCTTAGTGCTCTTGTGAAGTGGGTGCCCAGGGATCTTGGGAGAGCTCTTGGGTGTGGGGTGGAGAAGGTGGCAGTGCCCGAGGAGAACGGGCGCCTCTCTGCACCCACAGGCTACTGTTACTATAAGCTCCAGGATGCCTTCGCCTCCAACCGCCTGGGCTGTTTCACCAAGTGCCGGAAGCCATGCAGGTGAGCGTCCCCTTCCCCTGGGGTGCAGGTTGGGCACCCGGCTGCTTGACCTGTAGAATCTGGGGTACTCAGCTAAGCCTTTGAGTGGAAGAGCCCCACCCTGTCACTGAGCATCTTTCTCCATTCCCAGTGTGACCAGCTACCAGCTCTCTGCCGGTTACTCACGATGGCCCTCAGTGACATCCCAGGTAAAGTGGCGTGGGGGGCTGGGGGGGGGGGGCGTGTGTGTGTGTGTGTAATGCCGTGATCTTCTCTGCTGTGTATGGGTGTGTTTGACTCCACTCCCAACCCTGTAAGCCTGAAGACTATCGGGGTGACCCCATTGATACCCCCGTTCTTTCCCAGGACTGGGTCTTCCAGATGCTATCCCTACAGAACAATTACACCATCAATAACAAAAGGTCAGTCCTATCCTGGTCCTGGCCCAGGGAAAGGAATTCTTGGGAGGGAAAAGGAATTGGGAAGTGGAATTACTACAGTTGGAGGAAGGTGCATGCCAGGGTCCGAGAAGTTAATCTTCCGCCATTTCTTCCCACCCCCTCCCCTACTCCAAAGAAATGGGGTCGCCAAACTCAACATCTTCTTCGAGGAGCTGAACTACAAAACCAATTCTGAGTCTCCCTCTGTCACGGTACGTCCTGCCACACTGAGGCTGTGGTCCTCTTGGGGGTCTTAGCGGGGTGGCTGTCAGGGAAAACAAGAGTTGCCTCTCTGGGCCTCGAAGGTAGGGGACCAGGGCAAGGAGAGAGGTCAAGGGTGAGGTTGGAGGGTTAAGAAGGGGGGCTCAGCTAGGGGGTGATGTGTCTGAGGGTGGTGGGAGGGAAAGGTGTGCCAGATGGGTATGCCTTGGCCAGAAAGTGTTCAGGGGGCCACCGAGAGGCTGAGAGGGGTGGGTGAGGGCCTCAGGTAAGGAGGAATGGGGCTCCTCTGCTGAAGCCCACCCAGGGCCCTCAGTCCCAGTGGTCAGTGTGCCTCTCTCCCTCACAGATGGTCACCCTCCTGTCCAACCTGGGCAGCCAGTGGAGCCTGTGGTTTGGCTCCTCGGTGCTGTCGGTGGTAGAGATGGCTGAGCTCATCTTTGACCTCCTGGTCATCACATTCCTCATGCTGCTCCGGAGGATCCGAAGCCGATACTGGTCTCCTGGCCGAGGGCGCAGGGGTGCCCGGGAGGTGGCCTCCACTCCAGCGTCCTCCCTCCCTGCCCATTTCTGCCCCAACCCCGCGTCCCCCTCCTCCTCCCCACCAGGCCCTGCTGCCTCCCCGGCCCTGACAGCCCCTCCACCTGCCTATGCCACCCTGGGCCCCTGCCCATCTCTTGCCAGCTCGGCGGGGGCCAGCTCTTCTGCCTGTACTCCAGGGGAGCCCTGAAGAGAAGGAGAATGTCCCCCAAAAGGCAGGCACTTCCCCTGATGGGAGGGGACCAGCCTTGGCAAGATTAAAGAATTTTGGGATTCCTCTTGGAGCTGCCCAGCTGCCTTTAATGTGGGGGAGGGAAGCAGGATGGATGAGGGGCGATAGAAGTTGCCTGGAGAATAGGGGCCAAGGCAGCTGCCCAGAACTCCCTGGCTCCTGCCCTGTAGCCCCTGGTCCTGCCTCTAGAACCCTCTGCTTTCCCTTCCCAAGTGCAGACAAGTCTCCTTTTCCCTTGGAGCGGTCAAGCCAAACTTGGAGCTTTGACAAGGAACTTTCCTAGGAAACAACAGCCGACCAGAACAAAACAAACAAGGGCACGCAAAGGCATGCACGGGTCTCCTACCCAGAGACGACTGAAGCCAGCCCCACGCTGGCCTGGCCACACTGCTTTCCAGGGACACAGACGTGTGCTCCTCTTCTTGAACTTGGGTGGGGAACCCCACCCAAAAGCCCCCTTGGTTAGTTCTTGGGCAGTTCCCCTTCCCTGACTCCCCAGGGCAGGGGCTGGAGCAGACCAATATATTAAGAAGGCTTGGCCATTCCTACTTGGCCCCAGGACTTTTCCAGCCTCATCTACCCGGTGCCCCCCAGAGCCACACCCCAGCACCTGTGCCCTGTGTTCTTGATTCCTCTGCATATTTGCTCAAGTTATTTCCTCAGCCTGGAAGCTTCCCCCACCATCTGCTGGAGAACTCCTATGCATCCCTTAGAACCCTGCTCAGACACCACCACTATGGAGGCTTCTGCCCCATCTTGTCTTCCCTGGAACTGATCACTCCCCTCTCCTCTGGACTCCCATAGCACACCATAACATCTGTTGGAGTGCTGATGTTGCATTACACTTTCTTGTTCATTTGTGTCTGCCTCCCCAGCTAGAGTGCGAGCTCTTTGTGGTCAGGGACTGAGTCTTGTTCATTTATGTATCCTCAGGGTCTAGCCCAGTGTCCTGCTTGGAGCAAGTAGGCAGGTCATCAATAAATGTTTGTTGCATAAAGAATGTCTGGAGAGCTGGAATGAGGGCACAGTGAAGGGGGGAGGGAGTGGATGCAAATCCCTGGATGACTCTTGGGGGGTCCCGGGCTGGGGAAGAGGACAGACTCCCATACCCCTTGGCTTCACTATGGAAGTGACCGTTCTTCAGGGGCCTTAGGAGAGACGCACTGTCCTGCTGGCTCCTCCATGGGCGTTGCTGAGCATCTCCTCTGGCCCCATCACCATGTTAGTGTGGGAGGGTGAAGACATGGTCCCGTTCCCCCCAAGGAGACCTACTGGGCAGTGCTTGGGATGACTCGCCCCCATCCACTGTCTGAACCTCCTTTTCCTTCCCTACTTTAGTTACTATCGTCAATAATCCTCCACTCCATTCACTGAGTACCACTTGCCACCCAGCTGCAACATATTGTCTTCATCTGCCCACCTCCCCATCAATTGCCCAGTAGTCGGGGAGGAGGATGAGACTCAGGCCAGTCAGTCCGAGGTTCTCCTGGAACCTCAAAGCCTTGTATATTCTCATTCTTGCTTCATCACAGAGAGAGCAGCAACGAGACTCCTCCCAGCTTTCAGTAAAGGAGAAATTGAGGGATGTCTGAGTGGAACCCTGGTCTTTGGACCCCTGGTGCCTTCCCCGACTCCAGCATCAGACCTGGAACCCAGAAGTCACCCTTTCTCATCATCTTTGGGGACATGTCCCCTGCTGCCTTGGTCTTACTCTTCTCAATTAGAATCTCCCTGTCCTGAGGAGCCAAGTGAATCTTGGGGAAAGAGGAGGAGATAGTGAAGGGAGTGGTGAGGTAGAAAAGGTTGTGACCAGGAACTGACGTGATGACATCTGACTTCCCTTTCCTGGACTCCAGCTGATGAGGGGAAAACAGTGGTGTCACAACAGGCTCCTCTGTCAGAGCCCTCAGGTCCAGCCCGGTCTCGTGTGCTTTCTGCCACAGCCTGGACGCAGCCTTGCCCACCTCATCCCCAGCTCCCTCTTCTCCGGTGGGGTGGGCAGGACCTGCTGGGCAAAGCTGGATCGATCATGGATGACAGCAATCAGCTACACTACCCTTCCACCCGCCTCCGCCTGCCCCAACCCGGGCTGGAGTTTCTCCTGGCCTGCTGCATTCCCACCTTCTCTCCATCCCTTGTCTGTGCATTAACTCCTGGATCAGAGGGGTTTTTTTCAAGCTTTAAAAATAGTTTATTTCCTCCTTACAGACACATGAACCTTCTGACCATTATGCGAGGCATCACAAATTAAATAAAAACTTATATTAGAATATATTTGTCTTACGTGATTCAAAATAAAGTGAGTTTTAGAAGCAAATGGGTGCCAATTATGGGGGTCGGCAGGGGATTAGGGCAGGTCCCAGGAATAGGGGGCATGCATTTGTCTACAGTGTTTATTGAAGTAGGCAGTAATCAGCACATATGCATCATATGAGCAGTTATGCAAAATAAGCACATCCAGGAGAGGTACTGTGTCTCACAGTTTCTATGGGGTTATCAGAGTTAGATATTATTCTCATTAGATAAGAAAGCATTTAAGTTGCCTCCTTTTCCTTATGAGGGTTAGCAGGAGAACTCAAGCGTCCCTACAGGACCCACCTTGTCTCCCTGTGACACACAGAGATGGAACGGCAGGGCTGGGGCTAGAGCCCACGTCACCCTGGCTTGGACTCCAGTGCCCTTTGGATCGCTCTGTGCTGCTGTGGGGTGTGGTGACACGTGATGGAGAGAGGGATGTCTCTGCTGTCTGAAGCTCTCTTCATCCTTTTCTCCACAGCCCTAACAGCCAATTCCGTCTTGCCCTAACTCGCCCCGCTCCTGGTTCTCCATCTCTCCATTCTCTCTCTCACCATATTGCTTCTTCCCCTGGAGGGATTCTGGTCTTGTTCTTATCTCCTCCAAGAGACTAGTTAGCTTTTCATTTTCCTAGATCTACCCACCTCTTACCATCTTTTCTCTTTTTAAACAGAATTTTATTGAACACTTTAATACCACCTTTCTCAAAACTTCAAACTTATTGAGCAAATAGGCATTTATGCTAAACAATGAAAGAAATTCTCCTTTTGTGCCAGGCTGTGTGTAATGGCTTTAACAGTTGGCAGAGACTATTAAAAATCTCTTATAACATTAAAAACAGGACATTGAAATTGTTATTAATTATTAAGTCAAACTATTAATATTGACCACTTATTGAATGCTTAATATGTGGCAAATACTTGCTAAACACTTTACAGGCATTTAATCTTGAATGCACACGATGCGCGGGGTGTGTTGCCCATTTTTCAGTTGAGGAGCCTGTGGCTCTCCTTGCTTCTTCACATTGGAAACTGGGCAATCTGACTCTTGCGCTTGATTCTAAGGATACTGCTTCTTCAAGAGCTCTGCTTTGGGTGCACTCATACTGTACTTGGCGTGTGTTGCAACTCCTTCCTCTGTGAGTCCAGCTTCTTCAGAAGCTGGAAGGTGGCGTGAAGTGAAGTCAACCAGAGGTGGGGGCAGCCAAGCTCCATTCTCATCTACAGATGCTCTACCCATGGGATCAGAGAGGAGAGGCCAGGAAGAGTCAGGGAGGGTGGACTCTGGGGTGGGGGTCAGCTGGTGGATCAAGGGGAGAAGGGGCCAAGAACTCTGATTCCAAGTCACAAAGTGCTAGGACCTCTCTCCTCTCTGGTCTCCCTGCATTTCTAGCAACCTCAGCAGCTGAAGGACATTGGCCTGGGTTGGGTATAGGGAAAGTCATTGTGCCCAGAGGATGTTCTGGTGAATGCTGTATTCTTGTTGTGAGATTGGGAGATGTCCTACACAAATGCGGGTGACATAAAATACTCAAGGGGACAGATAGAAAAGTGGCAATATGTCTATCATAGCAAAATGGGCCCTAGGACTGAAGTCGGGAGTCCAGGTCTCAGCTGGCTCAGCAGGGAACATGCTCAGGGTGTCCTCCGGCCTCAGTTTCTCATCTGCAAAGCAAGGGGGCTGACTAGTTTGTCTCTAAGCTCAATTCGATTGATGTGTCTGAGTATTTGGGAAAAGGGCACTGGGGATGACTAGTAATACCTGATGGAGGTGTCTGCCATTTCCAAAGCGTTTTCACAGACAGGATCTCATTGATCCTCATGACATCCCTTTCCCCATGTCGGTGGGCTAGGCATTGTTACTCTCATTTAATAAAGAGGAATCAAGGCTCAGCGGAGGTCACGCCTGAAGTCCCACGATTGTCTGGTGGTGGAGCCAGGATCAGCAGCTGAGCCCCTGCGGGAGGCTGGCAGAGGACCAGACCCGGGGCTGGCCTCAGGGCCCCCATCAGGGCAGAAAACCAGGGCTAGGATTTCCTCTGAGGGTTGGGTTGGAGGGGTAAATTCCCAAGAAAGTGAGAGATTAGAGTGTCAGTGGCGAGCTCTGGGGACCCGGCAGAGTTACTGAGGCATTCTGAGGACTCGTCACGCCTCAGCACCCATCGTCCTGTCTCAGTAAGTCCTCGCGGCAACCAGGGACACAGGGTCTCCCCATTTTGAAAACTGGAAACCGGGCTCAGAGCTTCGCTTGTGTGTCCAAGACCACTTGGCTAAACAGGGGAGGGCTAGGAACGGGAGCCCAGGGAATCTGAGCCCACAGCGCTGCTCTCCTGGGCCGTGCGGTCCGGGGCGGGGCTGGGGGCCGCGGAGGCGCTCGGCGCGGTCAGGTGGCGGCCGGCACGCGGCGGCCCGGCGCCTCCGAGCGAGTGACAAAGGGTTAAGAACCTTCGCCCCCTCCTGCCGCCTCCTCCTGCCTCCTCCCACAGCTCTTCCTGTCCCGCTGTCGCAACACCCCTTCTGCACTCTCCCCTCCCCTCCCACCGCCTCTTTGCTTTACTGTTCTCGGAGTTCTCCGGACTCAGGCTCCGCTTCTGGCCTTCGGGGTTTGCGCTCCCAGGCACCAGGCCGTGATCTCCGCCCCCGTCTCCACCTTCGAGGTCCCTACCCAAGGCCGGGGCTCCGCTGGCGACCTCCCGACCCCGCGCAACCTGGGACTCAGTCGCCGCCGGGTCCTGATGGGGGAGTGAGAGGCCACAGCTGGCCGGACATGGGCCTCCCCGCCGTGCCTGGCCTGCTGCCGCCGCTGGTGAGACCAGGGACGAGGGCGGAGGGCCTGGAGGGTGAAGGGCGCCGCGGGCAGGAGGGGGCCCTCTCCGGAGAGGGCCGAGGCCTACGCCTGGCCCCGGCCGGCCTCGGGCCTGCACGGCCTAACCTCAGACTCTGCCAGAAGTTCAGACTGGCCCATCCACCTGCTTGCCCTGAGTCAGGGGCACCGAGAACTTTGAAAGGCAGGGAGGAGAAGGGAGCCGCGCCCTGACAGCCGAGGAAGTGGGCTAGGGCTGGGGCGTCTGGGAGTGTAGGGGCAGGTGAGCGGCCCAGGGTGGGGCAGTTTGTAGGAAAAGGAAAGGAGGGGAACAAGGAAGGTTAGTCCTCCAGAAGATTCCCAATTCTGTCTGTCTGGTCAGCCGGCCGGGTTGGGGGGGGGGGGTGGGCAGTGTGTTGAGCTGTGGAGACGTGAGGCTGCCAGTGGGCCCTGGCTGAGCAAACCCTGTTAAAGGGAAGGAGTTGGATGCTAGTAAAGTGGGGAAACTGAGTCTGGGAGAGGCGATGGCTTGGTGGGCTTGGTTTGAGGTGCCATATGACAGGAGTATTGGGGAGTGGCTGGAAAGTGGATGGGGGCAGGGCAACTCAGTGGAGAGCGTCCCCAGTGCCCTCCCCAGGCCCAGGCCTCCCACCTGGGGCATTCTTCACCCTCTGCCTCTGGTTCAGCTTCTAGGTAGGTGGCTTTTGTTGGCCTAACTGTCTCTGGGTAGCTAGCACCACCTCCACCTTGTCAGTGTCCCTGTGCCTGCCCTCCAGCCCCCTCCCCACAGACCTAAACAACAATCCCTTGGTTTCTTCTTCCATAGCTCAGTTTGGGGAAGTTGGTAGAAAGTTGTTTTCGTCACTGGAAAATGTCCCTGTCTCTTGCCACAACCTTGTTTCAATGTATCCTTGATCTCCCCAGTGTCCCGGAGTCATCCCGTGCAGATACCCGGAGTCCCCTCTCCCCCACCTAGTTAGGCAGACTTCCCTGGCCTGTGTTGACCAGTTTCTTCTGGGTCCCTGCCCCTCCCTGGCCCCCCTGCCACTCCCCCACCTCTCCTCTCCTTGCAGTCTTACACTTTCTCTCCTAATCATTCCTTCCTTTTCTGTCAGTCTCTCCGATAGTCTTCTCAGACTTCTTAGTCTCCTTTTGAAGCTCTTTCTCTCTAGTTCCCTCCCTCCACCTCTCTTCTCTGCTCCAGTCCACGTTTCTAGACCTGAATTCCCCACGCAGCACCTTTCTCTCTGGGTCTTGCTATTCTTCTCCCTCCCCCACTGCCTGCCTCCGCAGTCCCGTCTTCTCCTCCCTCCTCTCAAGGCTGACTGTCTCCCAGCCTCCTTCACCCCAATCCAGCTGCCCTGTCATCTTACTTTTGTTCTCTCTTTGGGGGTAGATCACCTGGATTCAGATCCTGGCTCCTTCACATACTAGCTGCCTGAATTTGAGCAGGTTATGGAGACTCTCCAGGCCTTAGTTTCTTTATCTCTAAAGTGGACATAATAGTCATTTCCTCATAATGTTGTTTTAAAGATTAGATAGCCTGATATATATTAAGTATTCAATTTATTAAGTGTCTGCCCTGTGCTAGGATTACAGCAGTGAACAACATCTCTGCCTTCATGGAGTTTCCATTCTACTAGAGGAACAGGGTATAGCTAATAGAAAGCATGCGACAAATGTGGGCTTTTATATTATTAGTTTTAGCAGTGTTAGTAGTAATTACTCGGTGGCTATTGTGTTTGGAAAACACAGGGTGCAGGTAGCCTGAACAGATAAAGGAAAGAGCCTGGGAGCTGGTGCTCATCGGCCCAGGTGGGGTTATGGCTGCTAAGCGCCAGAAGCTCAGCCTGCAGCTGGAGGGGAAACAGGAGGTAGGCAGCGTCTGGATAAGGCTGTACATGACCTTTCAATTTCTCACCATCCAACGGGCAATACAGAGCACGCAGTGTTTGTGTGTTGGGGGAGGGAGGTAGGAAGGAACACAGCAGAGAGTGTGACAAAGCACCTAGGATTGTGCTGCTCTCAAAGAGCTTACAGTCTAGGGTCCAAGACACCTTACAGCAAAACATGATTTCAGAACAACCCGGAGGAAAACATCCACATAAGCATTGTGATGTGGGGCCCTGGAACACCGATGGGAGGGAGAACTGGGGAGGGAGATAAGCACAGGCCGGCTGCCTTGTCTTGCTTAGCAGATACCAGCTGTGGTGCTCAGCTCCAGGAGATCCATGTGCTTGCCCAGGCCGATGTCCTTCACCAGGGGAGGAGTCCCTGCAGGGATCGGAGAGTCTCTATTGACTGTCTCTGACCCTACTGGGTCTTGAGAGCAGGAGCAGTGCGTTCATCTCTGCATATGGGACCTGGCGCAGAGACTGTGCTCCTTAACTATTGGTTGAATAAATTAAGGAAGAAGGAATTTGGTCAGATGGGATGAGGGAGGAAGAGCCTCATAGAAAAGTGGATTTGGAGCTGAGATTTGAAGTTACTGATTAGCAGGTGGTTAGAAAGGTGGGGGATTGGTTTGAGGGAGAGTAGAGTATGGAAAGATGAGATTTTGTGTTGGGGGTGGTGGTGGGGGCAGGAAGCTGAAGGCCTTGGCTGGAGTGGAAGGACCATGTTGAGGAACAAGAAGAAATGAGAAGGAGGAAATTGGAGGGAGTCAGGGGGTGGGGGGATGAAGACAGACTCTTGAAGGTGGTCCCAGGTGGAGGAAGTCATTCATTCACTCAGAAGTGATTCTCTGAGGACCCGCTGCGCCAGGAATGTGTTCAGAATAGCAGTGAGGTTGCCCTGCAAGTTAGGGAGGAGTGACCCTTGGAGACAGTGTTTGAAGTCAGGCCCCGGAGAGGAAGATTCCCACATAAGTGGGTGCAAGTTGAAGCCTGAACGCAGATAAGAAAGAGCGTAGGATGGATTGGAGCAGGAAGGAGGCAGGGCAATGGGCTGGAAGACAGCTGCAATAATCCAGGTGTGAGGCAACCCATGGACATGGAGAGGCCTGAGGGATCACACAGGAAGGACTGGCAGATGAGCTGACAGACAGATGGCAGCAGGGGTAGGGATGGGGCCCCTGAGGTGAGAAGGGTGGCAAAGTTCTTTGCATTGGTGCTGAGAAGTTGGTGGTGTGAGATTTGCCTAGGGCAGGAGATTGATAAGTATAGTTTGGGGCACGTTAAGGGTCCAGGGCATAGCTAAGTGGAGTGTGTATCTATCAGGCTAGAGTAGAGGTTCTCAAATTCCTCTCTGCCTCTGTATCATTCGTACGTAGTGCATTCACTCATCAGTTCTTCTCAAAAGGAGAGGAGCACTTGTCAGAATCTCCAGTGAGGTGTGTGATGTGTGTAGGAGGGGGCAGGGTTTGAGAACTCTCCCCTGGACATAAATGTCTTCCTACAGGGGGGCACTGACCCCTGCCTCCCTCTTTGAGACTCACTGGCTTCAGTGGGAGTGGAAGACAGGTCAGTCATTAGATTAACCCATCAACCCAGGTTTGTTTCGCTTCTCCAGTTCTGGGTGCTGAGAAGATACCCAGAAGGATAAGACACTATCTCTGACCAACACGCTCTTTCTGACCTCTCATCTCAGAGTTTATGGTCTCTTTGGGGAGATAGTATCTCCTTACCCAAGATAATTATATTACGATAAGAGCCCAAAGTGGATATAGTTAATTTATGTTATTAAAGCTTCCAGGGGCTCATTAGACCATGAGCTTGTTTAGGGGAAGTGTCATTAATGGGGGGCTTCAGGGAAGGCAGCTGCGATCTCACTGGGCCCTTGGAGGAGAAGCTGTCAGGAGCTCCTCAAAGACTATGACATTAAGTGAACAAACACATTTTAATTTAGTGAACAAATTAATGCGGGGGAAGGGAACAACTAAGTGGTCCCGGGAGGTGGCTGGGTCGGAGTCAGACCACAGGGTCCTCTCAGCTTCCCCGCCCCACTCTGCAGCCCCAGCACAGGAAGTCACACTTTAAAGCGTCCCCAGGCGGAAGTTGTGGAGGAGTTGGAGGGGTGCTGGGCCACCCCCTCAACTGTCTCTCCACAGGCACCCCCCAGCTTCCTGCCCTTGCCCTGCTCCAGGAGACAGGCACCTGGGCTGGGGGCTGGGTGGTCAGAGCTCACCTGTTTTTGCTGCAAGATGTGATTGCTAAGGAACGTGCTCAGTGGAGGAGCCAGCCAGCCGGGGCCAAGAAATGGTGCCTACCGGAGGGAGCCTGAGGGTCCTGGCTTCTAGGGGTCAGAGTGGGCTGGCTGGGGGCCAGGAGAGACCTGGGAAGTAGTGCTGGTGGTCTTAGATCCCTTCTTGCTCGCTCCCTCATTCCTGGAAGAGGGTGTTCAGGGCTCTGGAGTTTTTCCTGTGCTGCCAGTGGGCTTGGGGGAGGGGCTGTGGAGGCTCAGAACGGGCCTTATTTCCTCAGGATTGTCTGGGGACCCCAGGGAGGTCCCCAAACCCAACCCAACTGGCCAGAACGAACCAGGCTGTGGGAATGCAGTGAACCTCGGGTGGGAGGGCAGCCTTGCTTTGCTTCCTTCTGGAACTGGAGAGTGTCAGGGGGCTCCTGCCAGAACCCAGGGACTGGGTTCATCAGTAGGGGACTGGTTGAACTGGAAGGAGGAGCCAGGGCAAGGCTTAGTCTAAAGGAAGGATGCTGAGGAGTGGGAAGGAACTGAGTGGCCCTCAGGGAGGGGTGGGTAGTGACATGATGGGAGGAAGCCAAGGGTCGGCAGAGACTTCCCTTTGGGATAGAATGGGAGAGGGAGCCATTTCCCGAAATCTGCAGGCCAAGTGGGATAGGGGTCCATTGCCCAGCTCTTAGGAGAAGGAGGGGGGGAAGGGAACTCTGAGTAGGGATTGGAGGGAGACGGCCCCGCAGGAGGAAGGGATCAGATGGAGGCCACTTGCTGGCTGGTCCCTCCAGTCTTTCTGCTGACTCATGACCCTTGAGGAGCTGGGGAAGCGGCCGGTCCCCTCTCCCCTACCCTGGATTCCCTCCCTCCCTCTGGCCTGAGTCACTGGGCGGAGCTGCTGGGAAAAGATTTCCCTTTCCCGGATCCGACTTAACCCCCAAAGTGCTGGAGAGGGAGGGGGACACGTGGCCCAAGAAAGCCTCTCTCCTCCCTCCTGGGAAGCTTTTTCCTCCCCGGCCAGCAGTCCCTGCAAAACTCCCCCAAAGGCTGTCCCAGGACTGGAGCCCCCCAGCTCTTCTTCCTGACTCTGTCTCTGCCGCTTAGCTTTGCTCCAAGCCCCCTGGACAGATTCCGAGTGCCAGTGACCTTAGGTGCTGTGAGTTCTTCTTCGGGGAAAGGAACCACACTTTCAGGATTGGGAAGTTCTGCCCATAACCACCCTACACTCTTCCTGTTGCCCTGGAAGGCACAGTGCTGGAGCTGGAGCGGGCCAGGGAAGCCTGCTGCCCTGCGAGCTGGGGATGAGGCCCTCGGGTTGCTGCTGTGCTTCTGTGTGCGCCCTCCCCTATTTGTGGCTGGGGCTTCCGGGCTGCTGCAGCGTCTCCCAGTGGGGGGCTCGGGGTGCGACCTGCCTGTGGCGGCTGCAGTTGCAGGGGGGCTGTGGGCTCCAGGGCCCTCCTGCCCCGGGCTGGGGATTCTGTGATCTCAGTAGTCTGTTGCTCCCTGTGTTTAACATACTTTGAGGACGTCCTCTTATCTTTACATAAAGTGGCTTTTATAGCAGAGAAAAAACAAAAAATCAAGGCCCAAGGAAAGCCAGAAAGAGGGTGGTAGGAGGTCAAAGAGCAAAGTCTGGGTTGGAGCTCAGCACGACTCCTGGCTCTGCAGTCCCTGCCTCTGAGGCCAGGACTGGGCAAGTGAGTCAGCTGCTGTGGGCTCGGCTGGAGGCTGTAAAACACGCCTTCCAGAATGCCTGACGTGCAAAGGGCTTCTGGACTCCCTGGCACGCCCTCAGCTCCTGACTTGATGGTCATTTGAGCCAGATCATCAGCCTCTGCCCAACTCTAGGTGTGTGTACCATACTTGCCTTTGCCCACCCCTGCCTCCACCTAAACTTTGTCACCCACCCAGCCCGTCCTTGACCCTGCACTTTCCCTTTTACTCCCCTCCCCATCTGCCCTGGCCAACCTGGGTATTGGTGCAGATTTAGCGGTGGAAGGGGACGCAGCATGGAGTGCAAGGGTTCTGATACAAACGTATAAAGAAACTGCCTTCACTTCTGCCCGCTCCCCAGGAACGGTGCCCACAGGGACATCCACCCCCCCCCCCCCCCCCCCGCTCCAATCTGGTTTTCTAGAAAGCCTTTTTACTGGTATAACACAGTACAGGAAAGGGCACAGATCCTAATCGTTCACCTCCATGAATGTTCACACAGTGAATGCACGGTGAACGCAGCCCCCAATGGAGAACTCCCCCCTGTCTTTAGGGCTGCTTCTTGGAAGGAAGGGCTGTAATTGAGGTAACCTGCCATTTCTTTTTTTTTTTAAAAGATTTTATTTTTTTCCTTTTCCTCCCCAAAGCCCCCCAGTACATAGTTGTATATTCTTAGTTGTAGGTCCTTCTAGTTGTGGCATGTGGGACGCTGCCTCAGCATGGCTTGATGAGCCGTGCCACGTCCACGCCCAGGATTTGAACCAGCGAAACCCTGGGCCACTGCAGCGGAGCGCACGAACTTAACCACTTGGCCACAGGGCCGGCCCCTAACCTGCCATTTCCCAACCAAAAACACACTCCTGGAACATCTGCCCTGTGCTCAGCACTATTAGCTGCTATGGAGAAATAGGATAAAATACAGCCCAGGCCTGGGGTCCACTAGCCTTGAGTTGGAGGGACAAAAGTTAGCACACAGGACAGTTAGAGAACAACTAAGCACCAGCTCACACAGTGTCAAGCGCCTGAGCCTAGAGGAGGATGAGTGTGAGCGGGAGTGGCCCCGGAGAATGTCCCACAAGTGGACTCCAGCTGGGAAGGTTTTAGATATGCTCCCTCGGAGGGAGACTCCCACCCCCTCTCCTGATAGGGTCTGTGATCTGATTCGTCCCCAGGCGCTCCTGGCTCTGTTGGTGGAAATATACCCCTCAGGGGTTACTGGCCTGGTCCCTCCCCTCAGGGACCGGGAGAAAAGAGACAGTCTGTGTCCCCAGGGAAAATACAGCCACCCTCAAAATAATTCCATTTGCTGTACCAAGTGCCACAAAGGTAGGAGAAAGTGGTAACGGTGAGTCTGCTCAGTTATGGGGCCCTGCATCTTCCTTTGCTTTTTCCAGACCTCCTAGAACCTGGGGTCCCCGGCCCCAAGTCTCCTGACCTTGTTGCCTCTCTCGGGCTGGGGTTTTCTCCCTCCTTTCCTCTCCTGGAGACTGGAGGGAGGTGGTCATGGCTGTTCTCCCAGCACGGGGCTCCTTCCTGGAGCTCTCGGCTGCACCTAACCCTGACACCCCCATCACAGGGACCTACCTGCACAATGACTGTCTCGGCCCAGGGCTGGACACAGACTGCAGGGAGTGCGAAAATGGTACCTTCACTGCTTCAGAGAACCACCTCAGACAGTGCCTCAGCTGCTCCAAATGCCGGAAGGGTGAGTCTCGGGAGAGGGCGCTCAAGGGACCGTGTGTCAGGCAGGTGCGATGAGAGGTGCGCGCCTGTCTGCACAGGAGGGTGTGCAGATCTGTGCTGGTGGGGTTGGAGGAACGCATGTGCATATGTGAGCGAGCGCATGTTACAGAGAGCGGGACACACACTGTGGTGACGGCGGGGCTTGTACCCCATCTCCTCTCTCCACCAGAAATGAACCAGGTGGAGATCTCCTCTTGCACAGTGGACCGGGACACTGTATGTGGCTGCAGGAAGAACCAGTATCGGAAATACTGGAGTGAGACGAGTGAGACTCGTTTCCAGTGCTTGGACTGCAGCCTCTGCATCAACGGCACAGTGCATCTCCCCTGTGAGCACGGCTCTCCCCACCCCAGCCCTGCCCAGCCCAGGGACAGGCCCTGGCCCGGGGGGAAGCTCACTACCTTTCTGCACCCCTGCCCCATGAGGCTGCTCCTCCTTTCCTTCCCTCCACGCAGTCTGTGGACCGCCTCCACTCTGGCCCCCCCGCCCCTCCTCGCTCTCCCTCTGGTCCTCAGGGGGCAGGGTGGTCCTCCTTTAGCTTTGCTGCACCTCTCCCCACAGGCCAGGAGAGACAGAACACCGTGTGTACCTGCCACACGGGCTTCTTTCTGAAAGAGAACGAGTGCATGTCCTGTGTGAAGTGAGTACCTCTGCCAGCTGCTGGTCACCGGATTGGGGATGTGGGGTGGGATGCAGTGGCTGTGGATGAGAGCCACTAGCAGGGCAAGGCGGACACCCCAGGGTGCTCTGGCTCCTACTGGCCCAGACAGTCCTTCTCCCTCCCCCAACCTTGTTTGACAAATCTTAAGAAGTCTTTGAGGACAGAAGCTCAGTCCCCAAGGATGTGCAGTTCTAACTTAGACATTCAGCTTCTTGGGGACAGGGTCTGCTGTTGATTCTAGGACACACACTTTCACATCTCTGCAATCAGACTGCATCTTACAATAACCGGTGATGTCTTGTGGTTTAAACAGCAGCCTTGTGTGTATAGCATGTATAATGGTGCCTCTTATTGTTGATGGCATCTTAGGGTTGATGCACTGTGGTTTTCCCTCCTGAGTCCCTTTGACCAGGCCTCGTCACTCCTTCTCACCCCACAGAGGGTATACTTGCACACTCACTTGCAAAGAAGCAGCTCTGAGGGATCTAAAGTCGAACTGACCTGGGTTTAAATCTCAGCCTAGCCACGTACTGGCTTTGTGACCTTGGGCAAGTTACTTCACATCTCTGAACCTTAGTTTTCTTACCTTAAAGTACGGATAATGACATCCACTTGGTGAAGCTGTAAGAACCACAAAATAGTGACGAAGTGTCTGATAGGAAACTATTTTCTTTTTTCCACTCAGTTTCTCCTCTTCTCCTTGAAAGAGCTTTTACCCCCATTCCATGTGTTTGTCACCATGAGCTGGTGAGGTGGGCAAAAGAGCTTCCTGCTGCTTTCAGCTTCCTGCTGAGAACGCACCTTCTCAAGCTCCTTCTAGGCCCCGATATCGATGTCATTCTCTTCACTCCGGGCTGCCCATCGATGGCTCCCAGCAGAGGCGGGCAGGCTTGGTTGAGAGTGCGCTCCGGCTGCCCCCAGCATATGTATTCTCAAATTTTCACACACGTTTGATCCCTCTCTCAAAGTCAGGGATTGTCACTAGCAGTGTCATGTCAAGAAGGAGCTCCCTAACTAACCTCTCTTTGCCACAGGATTCTCTTCAGTAAAACAACGATAAAATGCCAATTCAACGACAGCGACCGTTCCCGAGCTCTTACTGTAGGCCAGGGCGACTATCTCACTTACTCCTCCATCCTGACAGCTGGGGGGGGGGGGGGGGGGGGGCGGGAATCCCTGCTTTCCTGATGGGGAAACTGAGGTGTACAGGTCAAATGACCTGTGTGAGCCACACTGTGCCTGGCGAGTGGGCTGGAATTTATACGCTGACTGCCGGGACTCCTTTTCTATACAGTTCTAAAATTAAATCAGATCACTTCTAAAAGTGATCTGATTCCAGTTCTAAAATTAAATGATTCTGTGATTAACATGTTTCATTCCTCTGCATTAATTCCCAAGATAGGTGTAATTTCCATTATATCAAGAGATAGCGAAAATAGCAGTAAAGCAAAGAATTTCCAACAATATGTTTTTTTTTTTCTTTCTTTCCCTGCTGTTCTTCCCAAGGTAGGGCCCCTACTCACCTGTGCTCTCTCTTCTCTTAGGTGTAAGAAAGACGCAGAGTGCACGAAGTTGTGCCCATCCCCAACCCAAAGCGTGACGGGCCGACAGGACCCAGGTGAGAAGAAATAACCGGTGCCTGCTCACCTGCCCTCTCCAGGCCGGGCCCCTCCCCCCGGCCATCGGCTTCCACCTCCCGATGCCCCCTCCTCTCACCGCCGTCTGCTTTGCCGACAGGGGCCACAGTGCTGCTGCCCCTGGTGATCTTCCTCGGTCTTTGCCTTTTATCCCTCCTATCCATCGGTTTCCTGTGCCGCTACCGACGGTGGAAGCCCAAGCTCCGCTCCATTGGTGAGTCGAAAGGGTGCTGGTGGGGATGTGGGAGGAGGTTGGGCAGGAAAGATGGACAAGCAAGGAGGGAAATGAGGAGCGTCCCCTTCGTTCACTGCCCGGGACTCCGTTGGCAGGCGGTGGCCCTAATGGCTTCTGAGAGGTCATACTGCATCAGTAGTTCTCTCGTCCCTGGGGCCATTTAGGCCCTGAAGCATGTCACCACAAGTCCCCATGGCCAGCCCCACTAAGGGCACCAGGGCTGAGAGAGGAAGTGAAATTTGTGACGCTTTGTTCCTTTTTTCTCAGTTTGTGGGAAATCGACACCTGTAAAAGAGGTAAGATGAAACCAGGGACCTACCCCGATCTTCCCTGACTGTCCATTATAATCTTGTAATACCCAAGTCATCTGGAATCCCCCTTCTCCCTCGGGCTCCCCTCACTCCCTCCAGCCCCAAGCCCCATCCAGAATACAGAGGCCCAGGCTGTTTTTCCTCTCCCATACTAATGCTGTGCCTTCTCTCTTTCAGGGGGAGCCTGAGCCCCTGGCCCCAACCCCAAGCTTCAGTCCCACCGCGGCCTTAAGTGTCATCCCGGGCTACAGTCCCGTCTCCAGCTCCACCTTCACCCCCATTCCCAATTTCACGCCTAGTGACTGGCGCAATTTCAGTGCTGCATCGCCCCCCAGAGAGATGGCTCCACCCTACCAAGAGGCGGGCCCCATCCTCACCGCAGTTCCACCCTCCAGCCCCCTCTCCACCCCTGTTCAGAAGTGGGAGGACAGCGCCCACACGCAGCGCCCAGATAGTGAGTTCCTCGCCGCCGGAATCCGGGCTGGGGCACAGGGGGCCGGGCGGGCCGCGGGGAGAGGGTGGCCGGGGCGGGAATCCGGGCGCGGCGGGAGCGCTCGCTCGAGGCTCAGTGGCCCGCTTGCCCGCAGCCGACCCGGCCACGCTGTACGCCGTGGTGGACGGCGTGCCCCCGTCGCGCTGGAAGGAGTTCATGCGGCGGCTGGGGCTGAGCGAGCACGAGATCGAGCGGCTGGAGCTGCAGAACGGGCGCTGCCTGCGCGAGGCGCACTACAGTATGCTGGCGGCCTGGCGACGGCGCACGCCGCGGCGCGAAGCCACGCTGGAGCTGCTGGGCAGCGTGCTCCGCGACATGGACCTGCTCGGTTGCCTGGAGGACATCCAGGAGAAGCTGTGTGCCCCCGCCTCCCACTCGCCCGCGCCCCGCCTTCCCCGATGAGGCCCAGCCCCCGCCCCCTGAGAGGGGGCTGCCTTGAGGACAGCTGCTTTCTGCCCCCTGGACAGTCCGGAGGGACGGTGCAGGATGCCCCCTGGACTTCCTTGTTTCTGGAGAAGAAGGGTCTTGGAGGGGCAGGCATGATCTAGCAGCCACCTCCTTGGTGCTACTCCCTCGGTGTACATAGCTTTTTCTCAGCCGCCTGAGGGTCAGCCGTGTGTGTGTGTGTGTGTGTGTGTGTGTGTGTGTGTGTGGTGGTGAGAAAGGCTTGGGGTGTGTGTTCTTGTGAGAGAGGCTGAGTGTGCCAGGAGCCCAAGCCGGTGACTGTGGGGATAAAAGGTGCCATCCGTCGCTGCCTGTTTTGGGTTTGGAAAACCTAGCAAGGATGCTTAGGGGCCTGTGGTTGGTCCCTGAGCATTTTTCACAGTAGATAAGCAATCTTTGTACCAATTATGTTACACTATAGAAACTTGGCACGCCTTTGCCCCCTGCCTGGACAAGCACAGAGTAAGAGAACTGTCACAAGGCGGGGGCAAGCACAGAACAATGGGGCCTCAGGCTGGAGCTGTGGACTTTTGTAAATACACTAAAACTCTGGAATTAAAGCTGTGCTGCCGAGGGAGTGGCCTTCCTGAGTGGTGGGAGTGGGAGGCTGGGGCAGAAACCCCGGTCCTGATGGGTGGGATGGGAAAAGCCCGGAGCTTGGGCAAGGTACCCCACCGCCAGGATGCCAGTGGACAGAGGAGTAGCCTGTGCTCACTCTGTGACCCCCCACCCCCATTCTCTTTCTTCCCACTCTCATGTAGTGATGACTGGGCAGTCGTTTTTATGTACAACTTTATGTGGGGCTCCCGTGTGTTTATGGTACATAAATGTACTGCTCCTGATCCCCAAGTCCTCTGAGCAGGAAGGGCAGGGTGCCTGGGCCAGGCTTCTCCGTGGGAAGTGTGGTCCTTGAGGTAGAGTCCAGGGGTGGGGTGGTGACCAGCACTCTTGGGGAGAGATTTCCTCCAGGAGAAATGCCAAAGGTCCTGAGTGGTCCTCACACTTCTCTGAGAAGAAAGGAGGTGGGTGTTAGATAAAGTCAGAAGTGGGGTGCAGGTGAGGCTCAGGGCCCTTCCCTGCCAAGGCCCTGCTCCGGTACCACCCTCCTTCTCTATGAGCTCCTCCCCACTGACCTCCTACTCTAGGACCCCTCCCCTCCATGCTAGCCTTCCCCTCGGCTCCCTCCCATGCCACCTCCCCTTCACACTTACGATGTGGACAGCGGGGTGTCCAGCTGTATGATGTGGGAGCCACGCATCCTCTGCAGTTGGATCCGCGTCAGCTTCCGAGGCCTGCTGTCCCCAGGCTCAGGGACGCCCTCAATCCTTTGGCTGGCCAGTTCCTCCCGAATCTCTCTGAGCATGTCTTCAGCCCGGAGAGGGCGGTGGGAGGGGGTGCGGCCAGGTCCTAGGAAGAGGGACCCCTCTTCTTCCTCATCTCCTGAGGACTCCCAGGGGCTTTCCCCAGCAGAGTCAGCGTGGGTCGGGGAGGTGGGGAGCTGCCCCCGAAGTCGGGCCCTATGCAAGGTTTCCACTACCACGTTCCCTCCCACTGAGGTCCCATCTTCTTCCTCAGACCAGGTCGGTGGGTCTCCCCTGGGAAGACTGCCTCTTCTTTGGATACCTTCCTCCGGCAGTTCAGGGGCACTTCGGCGTTGAGGAGCTTGGGGGTTAGAAGGCCGGGGGCGCAGAGGAACATCTCGGAGGTCCATGGTGGAGAAAGTGAGGCGAGGGTCCCGCCGGAAGGCCCGCGAGCGTAGTCGGCTCAGTGGGGAGCGGGACCCCTCGGGGGAGCCTGGGATCAGAGTGCCATAGCCAGAGTCTGAGGTATCATCTGGTCCCGAGGGAGTGTCTTCATCCGTGTCTTCTGTCACCACCAGGTGGGGGATGATGGTCGAGATCCCAGGAGTCCTACAATCAATAGTGAATGGTAGGAGTCAGATTCTGAGGGGTCAAGTTCAAGTCCAGGAAGTCTCCCTTGATCGCTCCATCCAGAAATGGCCCCTCCTCCAAATTTATTTTGGTCTCACCTTTCTCTTGCCCTGAGGTTGTTTTTCTCATCTCGCTGGCTAGACTGGAAGCTCCGCTAAGGCATTTAAGCCATAGCCCCTGGTCCAGGACCTTGTATCAAGGAGGCGCTCAGGTGTTTCCTGAGGGGCTCCTGAGCTCCCCTGAGGTTACCTTCAGTGGATCTGTCGTCTCCTTCACCATGCTGCCAAACAGCTGAGTTATTCTGGGTGACCCCCTCACGCTCTCTGCAGATTTGGACTAGCTGAACCCTGCAGCTGCGACGTTGTGCAAATCCATACTGGCCTTCACTCTCCATCCCTGGCCTGGGAAGCCTGCTCCTCTCAGGGAGTTCATGCCACTTGTGCCTGTTTGCCTCGCCCTGTGCCATCCCTAGGCTGGCTGACCCCCTAGGCTGTCCCATGCGGCCCTTCGCACGGCTGGTGCCAACCTGTTCTACTCCGAGCTGTAGCCGGGTCCCTCACTCTATTCCCAATCCCCTTACAAGGTGGACTGCCATTTCTCAGCCTTGTGGGTTCCACTTCTTTCCCTCCCTGACTGCACCCCCCACCCTGGGAGCCCTGTAGTCGCTGTGGGTCTTACCTCCCCTCTGCGCTGCTCTGAGAGCCCTCCAGCGAGGGTGTGGAGGGCCTGGTGCCCAGGGACTCCCGGTCCTGGTCCCGATAGAGGGCCAGGAGCTCCCTCTTCTGTTGGACGTACTCCTCTGCCTTCAGCTTTTGCAGGGTGACCTGGGGTGGCGATACGTTTCATTAAGAGCTCTCATTTATTGAGCACTTGCTGTATGCCAGGCACCACGCTAGGTGCTTTACATACATTATCTTGTTTAATCTTCACAACCACCCTGTGAGGCAGATATTATTTTTCACTCCTTTACTACTGAGAAATGGAGGCTGAGGTTAGGTAACTGCTGAGGTCATGCAGTAAGAAAGTGGGGTGAGGCAGGATTTGCACTCTGAGCCGGTCCTGGGGGTGGGTGGGTGAATAGAGGGCCCCTTTTCCTACCCGTACAGTTCTTCCTGCTTCTTATGCCCCTTTGGTAAGCTCTCTATCCTGTCTGTCTCCTCTTTCAGGAAGCCCTCCCTGATTGGTGGTGATGGTGGTATAAGTGCCGGGCCCTCAGGTTACTCTTTTTCCTACCACCAGGGTGGGCAGAGGCAGGCCCTGTTCTGGGCTGAGGACTCTGCTGTCCTTCAGAGATGAAAGCAGGATCATCTCAAGAATGAAGAGGATACATTATACAGTCATGTGTCGCTTAACAACAGGGGCACGTTCTGAGAAACGTGTCGTTAGGTGATTTCGTAGTTGTGCGAACATAATAGAGTGTGCTTCCACAAACCTAGATGGTATCGCCTACTATACACCTGGGCTATATGGTACTAATCTTATGGGACTGCAGTCATATGTGCGGCCCATCGTTGACTGAAACATCGTTATGCGGCACATGACTATTTTCTATCTTTCTCCCTCAACATTTTCATATTAGCGCCATCAGAATAAAATGGTGACATCTGAGAAGTGGTTTACAAAGCACCCCCACACGCACAGGGTCATTTGATACACACCGTGGGAAGCATGGCTGTTAGCCCATTTTACAGATGGAAAACAAGAGATGAAGGGACTTGCTCAAGGTGGCACAGGGTGAGAGAAGCACACCTGGGACTGGGCTTTTTGCTGTGAGTCCTAGTTCAGCACTATTTTTCAAGGGCAGCTTCAAAGGGCAAAGTGTTACTAAAGGACAGCGTTCGCGGGGGTGGGGAAGGCAGCAGAACCTGAGAAGACTCAGGTCCAAGGTGGGGCTCGGCAAAAGGGAGGTGGCGGCTGCTGTGGGCAGGCTGATAACAGAACGCACTGGAGTGGCCGTATCATTGTTAAAATATTGAAGTCCTTCCGTGCTGGTAAGCAGAGGGCTGCTGTGGGAGCCTCCGCCTCCCTTTGCCCCGGACGACCCCGCCCCCAAGATCCAGCAGCTAGAGGGAGAGCAGCTGGCTCAGCAGGGGACCTAGGACCCTCCCCCCAGCTCCCCGCAAAGCTCCGCTCGGATTGATTTGATGTCCATGTCATACTGGTTATTAAATATTTTGAATATCTCCCCAGCTTGAGGTCTAATGAACCAGCAACTCTTGGGCACCTGGACCTTCCCAAAGCCTGTCCAGAAATACAGGAGGGTAGCTGGGTCAGGACAAGAGACGTGGAGAAATGGATGAACAGGGATAGGAAAGTGACATCAAGCTTGTATTTCCCATTCTCCTTCCCCTGGCTCTGCAGTCAGCCTGGTGAGTGACAAAGCAGTGCAAAGATGCTTAGCAGTCTCATCAGACTGGGTTCCCTGGGCCAGAGCAAGGGGCGATGGGGCCTAGGGGCAGGAAACCAGCATGGGCCAGGTCCTGTGATCTGCCCCCTCGTCCTGTCCCCAGGCCTCATCTACCAGCTGCGCAGGAGGAGTGTGGGGGAGGAAGAGGAGACAGGAGGGCGGGAGAGGCCAGGGCGGGACTGGGGCAGCCTGCCTGTCCTGCTGAGATGTAGTGCCCTTTTCCCCACATGACCCAAGTTCAAGTTTGTGTTTGGGATATCCAGGATACAGACGGTGTGTGGAAGAAAAGAACTGGAAGGAAGTGGGGGTTGTCTGTAAAGAATATCCAATACCAGCATCTCTGCTAAACTTGCCTCTGGCCCCACCCAGGGAAGCAGCAGAGAGGTGGGAGACCTCAGGTACCAGGGGCCGGGGCTGTCTGAAGTGCCCCCAGCCACCCCAAAGCCTCCCCAACAACCCTGGGAGGGTTTTCTCAGCTTGGGTAAGAGGAGAGACGTGTTGGGGGCAGGGTGGGAAAGGAAGAGGAAATTGGTGCCTGAGCCAGAATGTGACACCCCCACAAAGCCGGGAAAAGGAAGGGAGGGCTCCCCTACACGATTCTTCTTCCTCTGCCCTGGTGGAGAACTGAAGCCTTGGGAGGAAATGCCTCCCCTCCCGCTGCCTCTGGAGTGGCTCCCAGATTTACCCACTTTCCTCCCGACGTCCCCACTATGGACGAAAGCCCATCTCTGGAAGGTGCCCACAGACTCTAAGCAGCAGATGTGCAGGCATTCCCCCAGCCAGCATGGGCCACCAGGCCCCACCCTCCAGCCTTTCTGCTAATGAGGACAATAACAAACATTTATGGAGCGCCCATTAAGTGCTGGGCCTGGTGCCAAGCAGCTGACAAATATAATTCTCCCGTCTGTCCTGCATGGTAGTTCCCATCATCGCTGCAATTCCCCAGATGGGGACGGGCTTGGAGAAGTGCAGGAACTCCGCAAGAACACAGATAGCAACTGAGAGATGGGCTGGGGCGCCCTGGGAGCCTGGCTCTTTCCCTCCTTTCGTTTCTTGGCCTCTGTCTCTGACAGCTTTCTGTTCCCGTCACTGGTTCCTTTTCCTCTAGCCGCCCCTAAATATGGGCATTTCCCAAGATTCAGTCTCTCACCCCTTGAGAAGCTCAAGCCCTCGTGGTCAGACCCACGAGGAATAAATCTACATCTACGCTTCTGTAAGGGGGAGAAAAACAGTGTGACCCCTGGGGGCGGCTCTCTCAGGAGACCACTGGACATTCTACAGCCCTCTTCAGTTTATAAACACTGTTGGCAATTGAGAGAAGCAGTCCCCAAGAATGTGGTCTGAGACAATAGCAGGACACACTAATTTCGAGGTTTCAGTGTTCTTTGCCTTGTGAAGGGGGGCCAGAGCTTGTGCCCTGCTTGGCAGCATATCAGAAATGACTTCCTTACCTCTACTAGCCAGGAGGAGGACTACCGGGGGCTACATTAGTTTGCGTAATAAAATACCAACAATTTTTAGTGGTCTCCTGGGGGTTCTAAAGGGAGAAGGTGGGACCGGGGTGTCATCAGGCCACTGGGAACCAAAGGAAGAAGAGAAGGTTCTGACGGTGGGGGTGGTAAAGAAAGGAGGCTGCCTGCCAGTAAGGGCCCCCACCTGCTGTCCTGGGGAGGGGGGGCTCCAGGAACCCCGAGGCTCGTTTCCAGTTTTGTCCTCTGCTCCTCACTTTCCCAGCCTTCAGTGCAACTCGATTAATCACTAAGAGTGATGTCAGTTGCCAGCCAGTCTGGCCTTGCGGACACTGTGTTTGGGCTGGGGAGAGTGGTGTGGAGGGCAGGCCCCTGCCACGCAGAGAGAGGGGACTCTGAGCGGGCCTGAAGCATGGGTCAGCAGATGGGAGACCGCTCTCATCACACCCCCAAGTGGCAGCCCTGCAGGGCTGGAGGATACAAGATTTTCAGGTTCCATCTTTCATCCTTATATCTTTTTTTATGGCAAAAACCTCATTTATCTTTTACTCTCCTAATTCAGAATTTTAAAAAAAAATTTGGTGAGGAAGATTGGCCCTGAGTTAACATCTGTTGCCAATCTTCCTCTTTTGGCTTGAGGAAGATTGCCCCTGAGCTAACATCTGTGCCCATCTTCCTCCACTTTATATGTAGGATGCTACCACAGCACGGCTTGGCTAGCATGGCTTGGCCAGCATGGCTTTGTGATCTGAAACCTCGAACCCTGGGCCACTGAAGTGGAGCGTGCGAACTAAACCACTATGCCACCAGGCCGGCCTCCCAGAATTTTTAATACAGTACTTAAACTGAGACCACGCTCTGGTTTTCCTTTTCTCAGATAAGCTTTCCACATTATGACACAGTATCATAGAAAAGACTGTGGGAAGAATGCTTAAAATTATTTAAACTACAAGACTATTTTCACCCTTTCTCAAAAGTTTCAGAGGCCCTAATATGCTAATGACAAATCATTATTATCTATTCATTAAAGTGAGCCCTATGAGAACCACTAATTTGATTTAAACTCTTTAAAAATAATGAAGTTGCATTCTTTAGAAATAGTCTACACTAACATTTCTTTCCTTGTTCAAATGCCTTTTCTTTTTTTTTAAATTGAGGTGTAGTTGACATATAATACTATATTAGTTTCAGGTGTACAACGTAATGATTTAATATTGGTATGTATTATGAAACGACCACCACAATAAGTCTAGTTAACATCTGTCACCATACATTGTTACAATTTTTTTTCTCTTGTGATGAGAACTTTTAAGATCTACTCCCTTAGCGACTTTCATATTATTAGCAACTATTTCTCAGCTGAGCTCCAGGTCTGCGTTTCCATATTTCCAAAAGCCCCTAGGGTGTCTGCACTGGGCTGTCTCCCACCACCTCATCCCCAAGTGCTTCTGTTGAAAACTAAGTATTACCACCCTAGCCTCCCCTCTCCCAGGAAGCAACAACTAAACAAACGGTTTCTCTTTCCAATAATTTCGTTGCTGTCAGGGGTGCCTTTGCCAAGGCCGTCTCTCCAGCAAGAACCCTGGGAGGCACATCATGTCTGTCCCCACAGACCTGAGTTACCGAGCATTCACCCAGAGCTGGCGCCATGCTCCCTGTTTAATCTGAATGATTCCTTTGAACCTTCCGTACGAGGCAAGGACTGCTATTATGTGCAGCCATTTTCAGGTGGAGAAATGGAAGCTCAGGGAGGCCACATGGCTCACCGTCGCTCAGCAGGGTAGGAAGAGGTAGAAGTGACGTCTGACCCGAGATTTTCGTGCACTCTGTCAGTCTAGGCTGTCAACCACAGTCTCCCTAAGGCTCTTCTTCCCCTTCCTTCTTCTTTCGCCCCTTTCTTCTCCCTTCTTTTTTTTCTTTTCTGCAATGTGTCCCTAAGGCCATGGCACTGAACCTCAGTGTTTCACAGCCACACTCTCGTACAGTAAATCTCCTGCCACCAACCTCTCCCTTCTCAGCCCACCTGTCACTCTGCCACCTGACACTTCAAGACAGAACACAGTGATTTCACCCTGGCATACCCTTGCTCAAGGATCTCTGGTGGCTCTCTCTTGTCAACCCAGTTCAGTTCAGTCTCGTCCAGTCCACACTCTTCGGTAGCTCTTGGGGTCCTGTAGAACCTGGCCTCTCATCACTCGCTCACACAAACCCTTTGCTCCAGACTCAGACAGACATGGTCACTGTCCCCAAATAAATCCAACCCAGTTGCCACCTTGAGTCTTCTGCTCATGGTCTTCCCCATCCTTAAAAGTCCAACTCAAACCTCCGCTCTCCTCTGGCCATTCGGCTTCTGTAGTGGATTGAACAGTGGCCCCAGAAAGACGTGTCCAGGTCCTAACCCTGAGAACCTGTGAGCGTGACCTTATTTGGATAAAGGGTCTTTCCAGAGACCCTAAGTTAAGGATCCTAAGTTAAGGATCTCAAGATGAGCTCCTGCTGGATTTGGGCGGGCTCTAAATCTAATGACTGAGGTCTTCATAAGAGTCAGGACAGAGCGATTTGGACACAGAGACACACAGAGAGGAAGGCGACGTGGGGACAGAGGCAGAGGGGAGTGATGTTGCCACCGCTAAGGGACACCTGGAGCTACCAGAAGCTGCAAGAGGCAATGACAGATTCTCCTCCAAGGCTTTAGAGCCTTGGAGAGGAAGTGCGGCCCTGCCGACACCTTGATTTCCAGCTTCTGGCCTCCAGACTGGGAGAGAATAAGTTTCTGTTGATTTAAGCCCCACTTAGAGGGAACCACTACAGCTCCACTCGCATCTCTCTTCTTCTGAAGTCCTCTAGCTTTTATCACGTACATCTGCCCACGTCACTCCCTGGTTAAACACCTTCACTGGCTCTGTGTCATCTGTAGGACAAAGTTCAAGTTCCTTGAGATGGGCACGATCTGGTGGCGCCTACCTCCCAGCCTCTCTGCTGCTACGCGTGCCCTTCTGCTTTATGCCCGCCCTTCTGCTTTATGCCCTAGAGATACAAGCTACTAGGCCGGGGGTTCTCTCAACGGACGCAACTGGTTCATATTTCTGACCTTTGCACAGTCTGCTTCTCCATTTGGAATACCTTTCCCGCCCACTCTTGTTGATGTACTCGTAGATATCCCGCAGAAGGTGCTCAGACAATAGCTCTTCTGTGAAGGCTTCGCCGCGTACCCTCCCTCTGCACTGTGCCCTTCCAACCAAGCCACCAGACAGAGTGAATTACTCTCTTCTTGGTCCTAGTTCCTTTCTGTGTACATGTTTCTATGATTTCTCTTATTATTATTATTCTATTATTTCTATTATTTGTATACTCGTTTGTCCAGCTAGGCTGCAGCGCACATTCCTTGAGGGCGGGAATGGTGTTCTATTCTTTTCTGATTCCCTAGCACCTAGCCAGTGCCTGCACCCAGCAAGGGCTCTGTTAATGTCTGTTGAATGGAACTTCAAGTGTAGAAGTTAATTGTTTCAGGGTATAATTGTTTAGGGGATGCTGTCTGGGGCTGTCCCAGGGACTAGCACAGTAGCTGGCCAGGCTTTCTTCTGCAGATGGTCAAGGCTGCGTCTCTCTCTTGAGGGCACGCCTAGGGGCTGGAGGTCTGAACCTGCATCCACCTCAGCCTCTCCTCCTCTTCCCCTCTTGTGCTCCCGTTTCTGAGCTCCGAGGGCCCCGACCGTTCCTCCCTATGCCTGGTTTTCACATACCTGGGCCTGCTGCGTCTTCTCCAGCCACCGGGCACGGTCTGCAGGACTGGGACAATGCATAGTGAGGGCAGTGGAGACACACTGGAATTCAGTGAGGTGGATCACCAGGAAGCTGTCTGGGTGGAGAAGGCCTGCTTCAAGGGCCGGACCTTATTTGGTCGCCATCCCGACTTCCCCCTCCCTTTGCCAAGAGGAAAGGAGAAGGGAAGGGGCCCCGCAGGAGACATACTAGGGTCTCGGAGGGGTTGGCACACAAGCTTCTCCAGCATGAGTGGGGGGCGGATGACCTTGGCTTTGTCTGCTTTGCGGTGGGGCTTGGTCACCAGGAGCATGTCGGAGAAGAGGAACAGGTACACGTCCAGCTGGGGTCGTGCGTAGGAGAAAGAGACAAGGGTCAGCTGGAGCAGGGGGAAGGGCTGGACAGGGATGGGGGCTCATGCGCGGGTGTGAATTGCATGGGTGCACACGTGCACAGGGACAAGCACAGAACTGTGGGAGGCTAGAGCTGGAAGGGGTGTCGATTTGGCCCCATCTCTCGCTTTAAAGGCAGAGAAAGTGGCTGACTCAGGGACATGCATACAACCAGAGCTTAGCTGGAACCATGTCCTCTTCCCAGTAGACACACAGACACACACACCCCTCTTCTCCCATTTCCCGCTTTTCTGACTCTTATCCTGTCTCCATCATCTCCCTGTTCTTTCTCTGCAGTCCATCTCCCATCTTCTCCGCTCCTCCCCACAGCTCTCTCACCTTCCCTTCTCGCCCCTCCTTCACCCGCACGGGTCCTTCCAGCAACAGCTGCCTGGTGTGCTCGGGAGCAACCCCCAGCATGGGTGACGTCAGGTCCAGGGTGGAGAATGGACGCAGGTTCTGAGCGATACAGAGAGGAGAGGATCAGGGGCTGGGTGGGGCTTGTCTCTACCTCTCAGCTAAGGTGGTTCTTGGTTCTGTCACCAGCCCCTTCTCTTCCTGGTCCTTCCTGTCTTGGATGGAGAGGAAGCATCCCAGTGCCTCCTCCTCACCCTTTTGAACTCCGCCCCTTGAACGCTCACACACCCTCTGTGGTGCCTCTGCCCCCTCCCCCGCAGGCCTCTGCTTCACCCGTTTGCTTGGGGACCTTGCTTCCGGGGCCCCTTCCCTGTGCCCTCTCTCACCTTCTCCACCTCCTCACTGGACGGCTCCAGCACCTCGTATGGCCCAATGCGTTGGGCTGCAGCCACCAAACTCTCCTGCTCTTCGCCCTGGCGGACCTGCTTATTGATGTGTCGCAGGAATGACTCCACAGCTGCAATCTAGGTGAAGGCAGGTGGGTGGAAGGAGGGACAGCTTAGTTCCTCACCCTGTCCATCCCACCCCATCACTGGCAGCCACAGCATTCCAACACAGACTGGCCAGTCAGTGCCACATGGTCACATGCATATGAAGAACGAGACCCTCAAGGGTTCATGGATATCAGTTCCCACGCACCAGCCCCCAACTCCCAAGGGTACTGGTCCACCAGGCCCCCTACCATGGCGTGCAGGGCCTCTTGGGCTCGTGCCTCGGGGCTCCTCTTGAGCACAGCCTGGAGCAGCAGCGGGTACTTGGTGATGCGCTGGTGGGGCTTGATGAGCAAGTCACCCAGGGTCTGCCTCCCCGAGCGCTTGTGCTTCTCACACCACTGCCAGGGAAGGTGGGCAGGGGGTCAGGGGTCTGCAGGATCCCTCCTGACCCACCCTAGTGATGAACTCAGCCTTGGACCCAGCTGGAGACCAGGGATGACCTGGTTGTGTAAGGACCCCCCGCTTCCCTAGGCACCCCGCTCGCTCCTACCTGCACGAAGGCATTGAAGAGCGGGTTATTGTCTTGCTGCTCCCGGGCGTAAGCCATGGTCTGCTTCACTCGCAGGCAGTACTGGATGTAGGGCTGAAACCGCTGGCTGAACTGGAGGAACAGATATGGGGGGAGGGGAGCAGGCAGGGGGAGAATGTCATGAGATACAGGCTCCAGCTGCAGAATGTGGAGAGCAGGGCGGGCCGAGAGCCTCTCAGACCCTTAGTCCAGCTCTTGCCAATCCCGACCTCCCGTGACGGCTCTTCCCCATGACTTCCAGCCCCCTCTCTCCGGATTCCAAGGAGCACTGGAGGCTCTGAGAGGCCCACCCACAGCCCCTGCTGTGCCCTGCTGCTCTGGACTCACTCCCACCGTCAATAATTCAGCTGGAACGTTTTCAGGACACTGCAGATCCCATTTCACCCCAATGGTGGGGTGGTGACCTGAGGCTTGCCTAGAAGCTCTGTTCCTGTGGAAGGGGCCACTTAAGGCTCCCAGGAGATTGTCCCCCTACCTTTCTACCCCATTCCAACTCAGCAAGGCCCACGTTTTCCTGGGTGGGTAAAGCTGGAAGAAAGTCTGGTGCTAGGCTTCTTGCTTTCTCTTATCACACTTCTCCACGCTCTGGGTGCCCCTGTGGCCTGTACACCCTCCTCCCAGCCCGCTAAGGCATGCCTCGCTCAGGCCCCATTCTTGCTTTCTGCTGTTTGTCAAAGGATCTCTGTTCAAGAAGTAAGATTTTATAGCGGCTAAGAGCTTAGGTATAGCCCTTTCCTGAAATAGCTGCACTTTCATTTCACAAGGTGCTCAGAAGCCTGAAGAGCCTTTGGGACAGAGGCCATACTTGTGGAATGAAGGGCAGGAGGTACGGTGATCTTGTGGGGGAGGGGCTGTGCCCTTGGACCCCCTCGAGTCACGGAAGGATTCCAGGCGAATGGGCATGCCCTGCACACAGGAACTCCTTCGGGCTTTCCCAGTCTCGCCCCATCCAGACACAGCCCTCCACCATGGCTCACCATCAGAAAGCCATTTTGCAGGCTGATAGGGTCCAGAGGCCGGCCTGAGGCTCGAGTCTCCCCCAGGGTAGGCCCCAGCACCTCTTCCCAAAAGCTGTGGTGGGCTCGAATCAGGCTGGGGACGTTTCCAAATAGGGTCTCAGCTGACACCTGGAGGAGGGAGCAGAACTTGGCCACATGCCTCGGCAGGTCACCATCAGGCAGTACTGGTCATGGACAAGCAAGACAGCTAAGCTTGGAGAGTGGTGGTCGGGTAGGACCTGCTGTCTGCTTGGAGCAGGAAGGGGAGTAGGGAAGGCAGGGGTGTCCTAGAAAACGGGGCAGTGGAAATGCGGACTGGGTGGCCTGGAGAGCTCTCTGTGACCCCACCCCAACTCCCCGGGCTCCGAGCTGGGATGTACCAGGCTCCCCTCCTGAGCGCCCACTCACTTCGTTCAGCAGTCCCACTCGCTGCAAGTTCAGCAAACCGGCGGCCAGGAGCTGGATGTAGGGGGAGATAATGGGCTCAGCTCTTGGGACCCCAGCCCAGCCCTTCAAGGCATCCCCACCCCCAGCTTCAGTGCCGCTAACCTCTCTCCCAAGATCCCCAGGGCTCTAATCAGGGGCATCTCTCGGTATCCTGTGGCTCCATCCCCCAACAACCCTGCCCTTCTGGTCTGGGAGAATGGGGATAATGCCGGGGGTAGACGGGCAAACGGCTGGGGTGGGGCCAGGGCTGGGGCTGAGGGGCTCACATCCGTCATGATCTTGAGCTTTCGCACGTAGACCAGCTCGGTGGTCAGGAGCTCCCACAGTGCTTCCTGCTGGTGGCACAGCTCCCGGCTCATCTCCTGGGGCCGGGAGAGGGCTGGTTCAGTTGGGATACGATGACAAGAACAGCAGCTAGCGTTCCTTAAATACTACTGGCTCTCCTTCATAGACGACCTTTTTAATCCTCAAACAGGTCCTCCAGTGTGTAGGGGTCTCATTCCCACTTTACAGATGAAGCGACCGGGGCTCCGAGAGCTATGCTGTCTTGACTAAGATCTCACTACCAGGATTTGAACTCAGAGCAAGATGTCTCCAAACGCTTTCCTCACATGACCCCACTTCCTGAGGGCTTTCCCTGTGTCTGTAACACCACCGGGACGGGACAGAGACCGAGTTACAGGCCCACCTTGTGCCCAGGCACCAGCTCCTTCCAGGACTTCTCGATGGTCAGGCCTGTGTCGCCACCCTCTCCTATCTCCCAGCGCCGCCGGTCCTCAGGGGGCAGGCGGGGCATCCCAAACATGCTGAATGTGTGCAGCCTCACCTCCAGCTCGTGGGCCCTGGTGACTTCCTGGGGAGCCAAGAAGGGGATCAGTCCTGTCACATCCTGGGCACCCAGCCCACCTGGCCCAAGAGGGCTGTGTATGTGTGTGTGTGTGTGTGCCTGTCTATCTGGGAGGTGGCAAGCAGCATTGAGTGTGAGTGGGGACATGGAGGCCTGGGGCACAGGGATCAACCTCGGCTGGGATTACTGGGGAAAGGGCGTTGCTGGAAAATGGATGGAAAGGCACCTTGGTCTGCAGAAAGGTCCGTGGACAGAGGGGCCTGACCTGGGCTCCCTGACCAGAAAGGTGCCTTCCAGAGGTTTCCCGAGATAGAACCCTTCAGAGGGACTTCCAGGTGGAGACCAGAACAGTCTCAGGGAACCAGTGGTCTCAGGCAACATTTTCACATTTGCCCATAAAACGGACATCTTTATGAGGCCACACAGCTTAGAGATGCATCCCTGAGGGGGTCTCTAGACAGAGCTGACTGTGGCTTCTTGGAGGGGCTGCCCATGATCTCGGCTCGGATCCTCTGTGGAGGATGTCACAGCGCAGGCTGTGAGTGTGGGGAGGAGAGGATAGGGACCATTACCTTGAGCTTGGGGGAGTGAGGTGGGCCAACCGCAAAGTGGACTCCATGCCTCTTCTCGGACTCCTGTTCTCGCAACCGCATGGGAGACAAGCCTCGGGCTTGGCCGGAACCCTTGGCAAAGGGGACATAGTCTTGGAGGCGCCGGCGACCGAGATCCTGGGGAGGAGTAGGGAAAGTTCTGGGGGTGCCTTCTTTCCCCCAGAAGTTCCAGAGAGGTAGAGGGGGCCTGGCTTGGCTCCAGATGGTGTCCCCCACCGCTGCAAGCTGGGCTGGCTCACCTCTCCCCTCAAACCAGTTTGGTGTGAGCCACTCCTGCCCTGAGTCACAGCGGCTGCTGCCAGAGAGGCCTAGGGAGTTGGGCAGAGACGGGCCAACCTGGCTCCCCAAGTGGGCCCGGGGGCAGAAGTAGGGCCCTCCTCCGGAGCAGCAGCACAGGCACACACACGCCTGGGCTGTGGCGTGTACCCCTAGTGTCTGTCCGCTCGCACGTGTGCTCCCTGTACCACGGGCTTGCACATGCAACGCACGGTGCACACTGCCCTCTGGGTCCCTCACATCTTCCCGTGTCTGTGAACAGCCTCCCTTGCATGTGGGGATGATGACACACACATGTGCAGCCTCCTCCCCAGGGGGATTCAGCCTGTGTCCTATCCAGTGGGAGTGGCTGCCCTTCTGTGTGAGAAGTTGAGGCCACGGCCACAAGTCTCTTCCCGGGCAGGCCTGGTCACATTCCTTGACCTGCCTGTGGCCTGACTTACCCACATACTTCCCAGTCTCCCTTCCCGCCCTCAGCCTGGGAGAGTCCCCAGCTGTCCTCCCTGTCTCCCCAGTGCCAAATCCTCCTCCAGTAAGGCAGGGGATACCCCCAGCCGGAAGCAGAACTGTTCTCAAGGTGGAGGGAAGCCTGAAGGCTGAGAGAAAGACCGCGGGGCCTCCACACTCTTTTCGTTGGTCAGCACTGGAGGTGGGCCAGGAGGGTGGAGTTGGGGTGCAGCCCCACACCCCTCCCCTACCTTGTAGAGTAGGGACACCCTGAACCTTTGCTCTTCCTCCAGCCCTGACTCAGAGGGAGGCAATTCTCAGACCCCACAGGCTCCTCCCAAGTAGAGGCGGGAGTCTGGGAGGTGCTAACCCAGGGCTTGGTGACCTCTCCGAGCTCCATGCCTCGGACTTGTCTCACAGCACCTCTCTGAGGACCTGGCTTCTCCTGGCTCTCTGCCTTGCCTGCCCCAGCTGTCTGGGATGGGTGCAGACTCTTGGGAGCCTGGCCTAGCCCTGGCCTCCTCTCCCTCACAACCCAGGAAAGAAGCCAGGGGTGAGGGACAGGAATAGAGCAGCCCACGAACCTGCAAGGGGACAAAGACTTGAAAGCTGAGTGTCATCGTTCTTGCCCCCCCAGGTCACTTTTAGGGCGTAGCCTGGACTCACCAGCACGAGGCCTCCTCGGGGATAGAGACCGCCAGCAGCATTCTGGGCAGAGGCCCGATGCCGGCCCCCATAAGCCTCAATGCGGGAGGCCACGAGTCCTTGGAGGGGACCTTCATCTGGAGGATGAAAGGTCTGCATCCCTTTTCGCCTGGGTCACCTCCAAAGCATCATAACTCTGATGTCCAGAAGAGAGGGGTCCCTTGAGGCTGCAAAGAGAAAATAAAGAGGGGCTGGCCCCATGGCCGAGTGGTTAAGTTCGCGCGCTCCGCTGCAGGCGGCCCAGTGTTTCGTTGGTTCGAATCCTGGGCGCGGACATGGCACTGCTCATCAGACCACGCTGAGGCAGCGTCCCACATGCCACAACTAGAAGAACCCACAACGAAGAATACACAACTATGTACCGGGGGGCTTTGGGGAGAAAAAGGAAAAAATAAAATCTTTCAAAAAAAAAAAAAAAAAAAGAGAAAATAAAGAGATGGAAGGGCCAGTCTTGATCAGGGAGTGGCACTAGGCTTGGAGACCAAAGCAGTGGGGATGGGAAGGGAAAGAGGATGGAGTGGGAGAAGAGAGGGCCAAGGGCTTGGTCTCTTGTTGGAAGAGCGTGGCTGCGTCAGCTATGACTTGGTGGGGTGGGGTATGCCCCCACATGCTAAGTAGAAAGGCCCTTGGAGCTACACCTCCTCCCACACATGTGCGCCTATTTGGGGTGCGAGCTCCCAGGCTGGCCTCGTAGGATGCTGTAGTCCAAAGAGTCGCCGAGAGCAAGGGTCACGGACAGGTCTCCAGCTTCCTGGATGCTCCCAGGTGGGAGGGTTCCCCTTGCACCTAGTTACACCCTCTCCTTCCCTATATGGGGGCGCGGGGGGGGGGGGGCAAGCCACAGGGAGGCCTGGGGTGGGGGCGTGGGGTGGCTGGAGACTGCCACCTGTTTTTGTACAGGCTGCAAGCTAAGAATGCTTTTTACATGTTTAGTTGAAAAAGATCAAAGGAAGAATAACATTTTACAACACACGAAAATTATATGAAATTCACATTTCAGTGTCCATAAATACAGTTTTATTGGAATGCAGCCACATTTACTTATTTACAATTGTTTATGACTGCTTTCCTGCTAGTTGTGACGGAGACAGCACAGGCTTCAAAGTCTAAAGTAGTTACCATTGGCCCCTTTCCTGATAAGTTTGCCAGCCCCTTCCCTGGACCCTCATGGCCACAGACAAGGAGGCGAAGGAGGGCCAGTTGTCAGCCCGCTTCCTTAGAGACACCAAGGGGAAGCGGGCTGTGTCGTCTTCCCCTGCCTCTGGAAAACCTCCACGGAGCGGGCAGCCAGGTGTGGGGCTCCATCCTTCCCCTAACCCTGGATAGAGGAACCACCCCCTGAGTGGGCAGGGCCTGGAGAGGAGAGGCCTCCTAAACAGACGCTGGGCCCCTCCCGGTGGGCCCGAGGCCCCTGCCCAGCCCTCCTCTTAGGGTTTCTCTGATTTGTGAGCAGCAGAGGAAGACGTTCACGGCCTCCCAGGCCCCCTCCCCAAAATCTTCTCTCCAAGGGCTCTGTCTTCCTTTCCCTCTTCCTACCCACGGTCCTTTTTGAGCTTTGACTCCCTTCCTCTCTCGCCCCGCGCCCCCCGCCCCCTACCCGCCCCGCCCCGTCCCGTCCCGTCCGCCCGGCCCTCCTGCCGCTCACCTGGGCGCGCAGGTGTCCCGGCGCCCGCGGCCCGCGCTGCCCGCCCCGGCCCGCGGGGCTCCCGGCGGCCGCCGGCTCCCGCAGCGATGCCAGCCCGGCTGCCGGCCTGGGTCTGGGATCGAGCGGCCCGCACGACCCGGGCAGCGCAGGACCGGGCGGGGAGGAAAGGTGGCGGGAGAGGGGCGGGGACGCGGGCTGGCGCCGCCCTCTCACCGCCGGCACCCGACCGGCCGCTCCGCGCGGACGTCTTTGCGGCCCTGGGGACCCAGGGGCCCCTGCCGGGGACGCGGCCACCATCCTCCCCGAGCAAGGAGAGCGCACTTCTCGGGACCCCCTCCCCGTATTTCTTTCGACCCCGAACTCACCACCCAGCCGGTCCGGGCGGAAGGGCTGGGACCGCCTGGCGCCCTCCCCTCCTGGCCAGACCCCCGCGAGGCACCAGAGCAATAAGGCGCAAATGCGGGGCTGGGCGCCGCCGCAAGAAGCGGCGGCGGTAAGGACTGAGAGATTGGGGCAGATGCTCACCTCGCTTTCTGTGTGCAGTGAGTGGCCGGCTATTCCCTCCTCCCCTTGCCTATCTTCCTCCTTCGACCAGGCAGGGGAGCGGGACTGCCAGCAGAAGGGGCACGGGGGCCCAGGGACCCCTCGAGGCGCTCACACTACTCTCTGGCCGCGGAGTCCAAAGTGTGACCCTTATCTCTCCCTTGCTTGCCCTGGCCATCTAGTGGAAGGCTGGACTTTGCCTTTGCTCCATGGATGGCTCCCGGTGCCAGGCTGAGGCCTGATCCAACACTTCTCCCATTACCTAGGACGGGCGGTGGGAGGACAGGGGTATCAGATGGGGGCACCCTCACCCTTCACTGGCAAACGGGCATACTCCGGGCTTCACAAGGGCACTCCCAGCACCGACGGGGGCTGCTAAAATAGACACTGTTCAAGGAAGGCACTTGCTGGGCGTTCCATGAAGGGACCGCATTTTCACATCCCCAAATCATGACACGTCATCCAACAGAAACGCTAGACATTGGGAATAAGAAGTGTCCGTGGGTGTGCGGTCCTTAAAATCTTATCGTGAAGAAGCCAAAGACCCTGTAGTGGGGGTGGGGCAGGTCTGAGCGCCCTCCCCTCCTGTGGTCTGCCCAGGGCATATCAACTACGCCGAGCTTGATACAACTCCTGACATTGGTAGAGCTTCTGAAATTTACAAACACTTGCAAAGCATAATCTCATTGCTCTCCGCGGGAGAGGATCTCCATTCTCTCCTGTCTGGCGTATTAACCTCATAAATGATCTGAAGTATTGTAGTCCTTGCTCCGGCTCCAGGGACTCTGTTTCGTTGGGAGAGGAATGGTTATCATTTGATGGTTTCTGATTTTGTCTGCCCTCCTTGTGTCTGCCCTCCAGTGTTCTCTTTTTCTGAGCTGGCATTATGTGATTGCTCTGTTGCTTCAGAAGAGTTCTTTGTACCTCTAGCTCCCTGCATCCTACCTCCTGCTTCCTGCCTCCCCGTTGACTGGGATCAGTGTTAGGGAGAGAAGTTGAGGGAGGCAGGAACTGTTGTGGTGAGAGGCACTTTCCTCCTCCCACTGACAGGGTGTGTGTCTGTGTGGGTGAGTGTATGAGAGAGAGCAGAGCTCCAGGGATGACAACAGCAGGCATGAGGGAGAGTGGGCTAATAAACCAGGACATTGTGATTACTGCCTGTGTTAAATGACACCCCAGAGAGAGCTGGTGCCAAGGGCCCCTAGCTTCTCCTCCCAGTGTCTCCCAGAAAGAGGTGAAAGGAGGAGTAAGAAGGAAATTGAAATTGAGAGAATACCAGCGACAAGCCTGGACTTAGAGCCTCTGGGGTGAACTGACTAGACTGGCCCAGTGGCCACGAGGAGAGTTAACCCTTTCATTCCCCTCAAGGCTGAGATACAATCTCCAGCCGCCAGTGCCCGAGGACCTGTCTTCAGCCTCCCTGGGAGGAGAGGTTCCCAGGGAAAGCTGGAGTCTGAAAGCTGGAGTCTATAAGCTGGAGGTGTGGCCTGGTGTGCGGGGACCAGGGAGGGCATTGCTTCTGTGCTCTCCTTGTTCTGTTCTGGTCTCGTTGTCAGAGTGTTACTCTCATAGCCTCCGTTTTCCCTAGCCCCTTCCATGCTGTGGAGAGGAGACACTTTCCCCAGGCTGAGAGGGGACACAGCTCCAGGAGCTGAATGAAGCCTGACGAGTTGGGAGGCCAGGGGGCTGGCCTCTGCTGAGAGGCACCTCGGAGCACCTGGCCTGTGGCCCAGAGAGGGACACCTGGATACTTGTCTTTCTTCCTGGCTGGCCCTGGACTTTCCTCACATCTCTAGCTTGAGTCCTCTCCCTCCCCCATGCCTCAGTTTCTCCCCTGGTGCAGGCACCCCTCATCAGGCCCCCAGCTTGTCTGTCCAAGGTAGGAGCTCTGTGGATCAAAAGCCTCTGTCCGATACAGCATGAGAGTAACCTTCTGGGGCTGACACAGGGAGCCCCAAGTCCCTTCTCCCCTCCCTCACAGGCAAGAAGGTCAGGGAGCCTAACTCAAGCCCTGAGCTCTGCCCAGCCCACACCTCTCAGGGCAGGAGGCCATCTGGGTTAATGAGGTGCTAGCAGGTTCTAGCAACAGGAGGCAGCTGATGGGGGTGTGTCCTCCTTGCCCCCGGAGTCGGAGATGTGGGAAAGTTGCGGGCTGGATCTGGGAGGCACCAGGTCATGTGAGGCAGAGAAAACCAGGAGGCCAGGCCACTGGGCACAGCTGCCAGTGCCTTAGACCAGAACTGGTGCCCTTCCTCCCTTTTCTTCTTTCCTCCTCCCTCCCTCCCTTCCTTCCCTGCTTATTGGCAGTGTTCATCTGTGCAACGTACTAGGAGTATACAGAATATGTATTCCTAGTATGAGGAATAGTCCTAATCCTACTGTAACGGATTGTGTGTGACTTCTGGGAGATTACAGACGAACGGGGAGACAGACAGACTAAAGGTGAGCAGAACACTGATATATGTTGTACATGGAAGGGATGAACCAGGAGCTGTGGGAACACTTTGGGGGGACTAATAACAATATAAGGAAACCAGGGACGGCTTCATAGAGGAGGTGAACTCTGTGTTGGGACTTTAAGGATGGGTAGGGGTTTGTTGGGCAGAGAAGGAGGGAAGGGAATTTCTGGAGGAGGGAACAGCATGAGCAAAGACAAAAAGATGTATTTAAAAAGAAAGGAGGAAAAGGCAGCCTTTCCCAAAGACCTCCTGAGAGTCTGCCCCGAGGGCTTCCTGAGGACATCCCACCCTCCCAGCAGCCAGTCCCCGGGTAGGGGCCTAGGATGACAAACTGTCTTCCTGGCATTTAAGGGCTTCCCAGTATGACCCCAAATGTACTTCCTACCTTCAGCTGCTTCTCTCCTCCTCCACCCCTGGCCACGGCCACTCTCTGAACCTGCCTCGGCTGCCCTGATTCCATGCCTTTGCTTAGGCCCCTCCCCTCAGCTGGCAGAGCGTGTCTGACCCTTGTCCTCCCATCGCCACTTCCACCTCCCTCACGGTCCTTCATGAGGACTGCCGCCTTCAGGAGACTTCTGATGATCCCCAACCAGAGTGGTCACTTTCTGCTTTCCACTGCCTGGGTCACTGTGTTTCTTCAAAAGGCGCCACTCGTTTTTTTCTTTTTGAGGAAGATTAGCCCTGAGCTAACTACTGCCAGTCCTCCTGTTTTTTGCTGAGGAAGTCTGGCCCTGAGCTAACATCGTGCCCATCTTCCTCTACTTTATATGTGGGACGCCTACCACAGTATGGCTTGCCAAGCGGTGCCATGTCCACACCCGGGATCTAAACCGGCGAACCCTGGGCCGTCAAGAAGAGGAACGTGCGAACTTAACCACTGCGCCACCGGGCCGGCCCCTAAAAGCCGCCACTCTTATTCTTCCCACTACTGCTGCTGTCTGCGTAGATGCCCCTGTCCCTCACCAGACTCAGGATCCTTGAGGGCAGGGACCAGCCCCTAGCGTAGGGGCTGTAACAAGACCGGCATCCAGTGATTGTGGAAGTGAACCGCATCGACTTGCTCGTGGACCCAGATAGAATCGACCTGTAGGCAGACTCGCCTCCTCGGTCATCTCTCCACCCCTGCCCAAAGGAGCAGCCTTTGGTTTTAGATACCCGAAATTCTTCCGGAACGTCAGTTTGGCCTTCCTGGTTCATCACTGTCGTTTTGGCATTTCCTTGGTGCTCCTTCTAAAGGCTCCTGACCCCTCGGGACAAACACGCCACTTCAGTTTGCGCCACTTCTGATGGATTGGTAGTGGTTCTCCTAGAATATCATGATGAGAAGGATTCTGTAGACGACAGGGGGCTGCTCAGAAGAAAGAGCATTAAGATGGCTTAGCAATGTCTGCCTTGCGGGAGGAAGGGCTCCTCTGCCTTAATGTGAAGAGGTAGTTTGTTGAATGCTTTTCCTACATTAAGCCAAGACTGAGAGTGTGGGCTTTTGCCTCTGGCGGACGCTCAGGGAAGGTGAGGAGAAGAGTAGCCGAGGGCTCCAAAGGTAGGTCGCCCTTCTTGGGATTTCCTAGGGCGGACCTTGGATGTTTGAATGTCCAGGTCTGTGCTCTGACCATGCCCCCTCCTGCTCCTGACATGATCAGTCACCAGAGGGACTGTGGAATCTTAGCCAGACCATGGGGCTTCACGGCTCAGGATCCCTGGCAGCTTCCTTAGCACGGGAAGCTAAGGCGACTTCTCTCTCCTCCTAGGCAGCTCAGGCCTTCAAGAATGGCAAGACCGAATCAAACGTGAATAATCTCTGGAGGTGTTTTATTTCATGTCTCTCTAACTTTGCCCCATGGCCCCTGGGGACCATGGTCTCCCTTAGTGACATCCCTTGGAAATGCAATTGGATTTGACTCAGTTGTGGGGGCCGGGTGTGGACAGACCCCCAGGCCCTGGCTTGTCCCAGTTCAACGGGAGCCATGTGGTCTTGCAACCGAACACTCCTCCCCACCCAGGAATGCTGCTAATGTCCTTGGCAGATGTCCCTTCTATTGCCTGATAACCTCCAGCAATGCTGTTCCCAGAGTCTGTGCCTTCGTTCAAGTGGCTCTGATCAGTGAGATAATGGTCACTCCCTTCAAGCCCTCTTGCTCCAAGTAGTCATTTGACGTCCTTCCTCAGACCTGTGTTGACACTGGGCCTCCACCTCAGCCTGGGTCTCAGCCTGAGCACACGTAGTTAAGAAATTTAAGGCTCCAGGTTAGTCCTTGTAAATGTTTTCAAAACTAGAACAGCCATGCCCACCCACTGTGGTCAACTTCTACTCCCTCTGTGGCCTTTGTCACTTAGTCCAGGGTCACAGCCAGCCCTTGCAGGTGGCACATGTATTTTGAGGCTCATTTGCCCAGGGTGACTGACTGTCTGGGCCCCCTCATTATGACACATGGCACCCAGCCCAGGAAGATGGGCAGACGTTTTACTCTGAGAGTAGACGCTAGTGCAACAGTCCTAAATCATTATTTCTAATTTAGTTTGACAACCCTGACTTTCAGGAAGTTCTTTCTCATCTCTGACCCAAATACCTCCAGCTCAAGCTTAAAGTAATTTCCTCATGCTCTGGGGAATACCCCTATCTGTATCATGAACCCCCCTTTGGATAATTGAACCACAATTTGGGTCATTCTAGCGGGATCTAGAAGCCCTGGATCCTTTCCCCATCCTTCAGAGACTCAAGTTCTCAGTTTGGGTTCATGTGGGCAGGCACCTAGATCTCAGGAACCAGCCTGTGTGCCAGGCACTGTGCTGGATGCTCAGTGTAGACTAATCAACATTCTCCTTACTACAACCCGATGGAGCAGGTCCTACTGGTATTATCCCATTTGATAGAGGCAAGACTGAGTCCCAGAGGAAAAGTAATTTGGCAAAGGTCACAAAGCCAGCACATGGAACAGCTGGGATCCAATCCCCACCTCTACCAAGGCTTTAGAGCAGGCGTTTGGTCCAACCGCCAGCCTCCAAATGGGAGACCCCATGAGCATTTAGGGGAAGTCTTCCTCTGAGCTCGCTCCCATTTATGCTGGTCTCCACCCTCATTTTGCATTAATCCTTTCCGCCTGCCTAAATGACCTTCAGTCATGGCCTTATGCATTCTTTACTACTCTCTGTTCCATGTCGATGTCTCTGTTCAAAGGCAAGCCCTTCACAGAGGCCTTTGGAACAGGCAGACTTGACTTCTCTAAGTCTCCATCCTCGTATGTAAAATGAGGATAATAACATCACATTTTAGAATCGTTATAATAATAACACTAACTTTTTAATAAAGCAATGTCTACGTGCAAGGCACAATTAAGCACCTGACAATTTATTTCATTTAATCCTCACAAAAACCCCACTAGGAGTTAGATATTATCCTCCTACAGCAGATGAGGAAACAGGCTCAGAGAGGTTACATAACACGTGCAGGATGGGGAAGTTAGCAAGAAGAAAAGCCCGGATGTGCACTCAGATTTGTCTTACTCCAAAGCCTACCCCTTTACCACAGTCCTATAGGAAAATGAATGGGTTGCTGTGTATCAGCCTGCCATATGGCAAGAAAGCCAAAGAAAACTGACTGCCTTGTTTTGATCCTAAAGGTCATCTCAGCATTAAAGAAACAGAACTCTAACTCCTGCAGCCTTGAGAAGCCATATCGGTCTGTGCTAGGCGCTGTTGTCCTGGAGCACAGGGTCCTGTGGCCCACCACACAGCAACATTTCCTTAAAAATGCCTCTTCACACATCACTCTCGGTCCCCAAAATATCACTCTTCAGAGCATCTGTTCAAACCTCTCCCCTTCCGTCTCCTTCCAGCCCCTCTTCCTGACCTCTCCCTCCCGTGGCTCCGTTCTCTTCCTTTATAAAGCCATCTGTGCTCGTCCTCCCTTTGGCAGCTCTGTCTACCCTTCTGCCCAGTAAAACTGAAAGTTTTTCTGGGAACCCACCATGCTCAACAGGGGGTAGTAAACTCCCATAAGAACTGAATATGCTGTTCCTTGCATGCTGGGCACTCAGTACACATCCAGGGCAGACAGAAGGAAACCCTTAGAGGCTGAAGACACAACCGAGAGGGGATTTACAGAGCCACTTTCCTCATGGGTCCCCTTTCTCTCTCTCTTCTCCTTCCCCTGCATCAGTACCTGGGGGAGGGAGAAAAAGTAGAGTTATCTGTCCCTCCGTACTCGCCATCTGACTCAATTCTGCACATTCTGCAAGACACAGATCACTCCCGCCCACTCCCGACCTCTCCAGTCCACAGCACCCTCGCCTCCCATTTGTCTTGCTTTTATTGTTACCAAACTTTCTGTGGTGGATGTCTCATCTCCTTAACCAGTCTGTAAGCACCTTAAAAGTAGGACTTGTCCCTCCACTGTGCCATCAAGGCTCTGGGCACGCAAATTGATGGAACTTGAATAGCTACTAATAGAAGATTTGGCAGGGAGGTGGCGGTGGAATGATGGTTAAGAGCGAGGTCTCTGGAATGCACATCCTGGCTCCATCACTGTGGTAGATCGCCCCCGGGTTCTCGTGCCTCTGTGGATCTGTGCCACCCGAGACCATCCTCTGACCATCTGGGACCAGCACACTGACTCTGGGCTTGGCCTGATGATTTATTTCGGCCAATATAGTGGAAGAAGTGATGACATACTAGCTCCAATCTTAGGCCTCAAAAGACTTTGTGCCCTTTCATTCTCTCTTGGAACCTTCCCACCATCATGAGAACAGGCCCAGATAGCCTTCTGGAAGACAGGAGGCCATGTGGAGGAGGGCCACGTCATCCCAGCTGATGCCTTCCTAGGCCAGGCAGAGGAAAGCTGCCTCCTGGCCACCAATGCGTGAATGAGCCCAGGTGAAGTCAGCCTAGCCTGGCTGGAATCGTCAGAACCTTCCAGCTGACCTACAGACTGAGGCACAAAAGTAAATGATTAGTATCAGCCTGTTATTAAAGGTTTTGTGGATGTTTGTTAGGCAGCATTAATGTGGCAACAGACAACTGATACAACCATTTACCAGCTCTGTGACATTGGGCAAGCTATTTCATCTCTCTATACCTCCAATTCTTTGTGAAAGGGGGATGTGGAGGACATTGCTGACAGCTTGTAGCTGAGTCTCCCCTTCCAGCGATTGCGTCAGCTGCACAGCTGCTTCTCCAAGGTTCTGGCCCCTTCCCAGGGCCGGCCTGCATCCAGCGAGCGGCTGATGTGGAAGGATAAAGGTCTGGCCCCCTTGTTCCAGTTTGGGATAACTCTGCTGGGCCATCCTGGCTCCAGAGCTTCCTGTGGGATTGGCTAAGGCCTTTGTCGTGATGACATCTTCCTCCCCCTTTTCCCTCTGCCCAGTCCTGCTTCGTTTCTCCCTCATAGGGATTGAATCCAAGAATGTTTCCAATAAACCTCTTCCATTCATATCTCCAGATTAAAGTCTGACTTCGTGGAGCTCACCTGTGAGTGGGGATGCAGGTGACCACATGGCAAGCTCTGGCCAATGGGGTGAAAGCAAAAGAGTCACATGGCAGGTTCCTGAAATATTCCTTAAGAGCATCGTCTTCAAACTTTGTACCTGTTGCCATTACCAAAAGAACCTTGGAAACCTAGAGATGTCCTTGCATATATATATATTTTTAAAGATATTATTTTTTCCTTTTTCTCCCCAAAGCCCCCCAGTACATAGTTGTATATTCTTCGTTGTGGGTCCTTCTAGTTGTGGCATATGGGACGCTGCCTCAGCGTGGTCTGATGAGCAGTGCCATGTCCGCGCCCAGGATTCGAACCAACGAAACACTGGGCCGCCTGCAGCGGAGCGCGCGAACTTAACCACTCGGCCACGGGGCCAGCCCCATCCTTGCATATTTTTTTAGATCTAAAATTTTCTTTATACTTTTAAATGTAACTTTTAACATCTTATCAATATTAACATTTAAAAATAAAACGATTCACTTTTATTTAAACTTTTATTTAAAAACTAAAATTTATAAAAATTTTTCAAAATAATATAGTGATGTTTGTATACCCTTTTCCTGTCATCAATTATTAACACTTTGGCCCATTTTCTCTCTCCCACACTCTCTCTACATATCATTAGAATTATTATTAGTGTAAAATTGATAAAAACAAATATATTTTAAATTAATATTAAACTTAAAAAGAAACATTTTAGTGGGATTGTACTTCCCTGATGAGAAGGACAGCTTGCCTCTGACTTCCCTAAATCTTTTCAGAGAGGAAGCAGAGGGCAGTTGTTCAGCTCAAGTGTTGGGTCAGGCAGCCTGGATTTGAATCCTGGTTCTGCCACTTATTAGCTGTGTGGCCTTGGGCAAGTTATTCAATCTTTCTGTGCCTCAAAATCTTCATGATAATAGCACCTATCTCATAGGATTGTGGTGAGGACCAAATAAGTTAAGATTATAAACTGCTTAGAATTTTACCTGATATATTATAGGCACTATTTATGTTTATGATATAAGTAGAATGCATCAATGGACAAATAATTATTTACTGTTAGAATAATTAGGGTTCAGAGCAAATTAACAAGAAGAGGTTGTATTGCTAGTAAGTTGGAGACTCACAAACGTATTAATGATTGTTGTTAAATGCATCACTTGCAGGAGAATCACACCGCATTGTTGTTAAATTAATCTAATAAGAACAGAGTAGGAATGTTCTTGGAATGGTAAAAATAAGCAAATGAGGCGAAAAGTGATGGGTGACTGACGGCAAGCAGGAGACATGGACCCAAAGTTTAAAAAAAGAACGTGACTTTCCGTTATCCAATAATTTGGAGGCAAAGGTTACTGAAACTTTTTTCTACACGTCAATAAATGTTTACAAAAATATAAAACACTAGAGTACCTCTGATACATGTTCCTCTTCTTTAAAGATGTCATGTTCATCTGTTGAAAGTAAATGTGAAACTTTTCACTTCCTCCTCTTTGAAGTCATGCAAATGTGCAAAGGAGAACAGACCCAGGCAGGCGGCGGGAGCGCGGGCCAGGCTCTGTCTTCCCGCTGAGAACCGAGTGAGGGTGCGGAGTGTGCCCCACAGCAGATTGGCAATGCCCGGGTGCTTTTTAAGAATCATGAATTTTTTAAGATAAATAGATAAGGCGTGGAGCCCTGCCATGAGCTTATCATCTGTATCACATGGGGCATCATCACCTTCAGTGTTGCATTGCTTTGAGCTCGAGGCATTCTTCCTCAGGAATCAGGCTTTCTTGGACAATTTGGGGCATTAATACTGTTGTCATCACCCCTGCTGCCCCATTCTGTGATATGTCTGAACCCAGAACATCCCAACACAGGCCCAAATATCTTCTTCTTAATTTCACATTGTGCCCATAACAAAAATACATACATGACAGAGAAGACATGAAGACCTTCCACAGGTTTGTGGTGATTTGATTCAAAGAGGATTAATCAAAACCGACATTGTGGTGTCTTTCTGTTGGGGCCACAAAGCTTTTAAACTCCAAACATTATATCTTAATAACACTCGGGAAGGACGAGAGGCTGAGGTGTGACTTAAGTGTCTGACAATGGCCTGGGTTATTTCTGAACACCTCCCTCTTGTATTTGACAAAATTATTTTCAGCAATAATCATGAAATGAAATGGCTACATTTAACGTGTGCCCTTACTAAACAAAAATAGTACAACTTGTAATTTGCCCTCCACTTCACTGTTTCAAATTTTAAACGCAAATAAAAAGTCCAAGTACACAGAAGTACCAATCACTCAATTTACTTCTTTTGTTTTTATGATCGTAGTGTTGACGCTGTTTCCTTTGAATCCACTGTTTCAATGCAGAGACGCCTAATTCCACGGCGATGGAGGTGCCCACCTAGAATGAAAGGAGCTTGGATGCTTCTGAAGGAGGGAGACCTCACAACCTCATTCTGGAAACGGGCACATGTGGCCCAGTGGGCAGGTGTGAGGGGCCCACTGTAAAACTGGAGTTTCCTGGATGAAATTCTGCATGGAATGTAATGTTTTTTAAAGAATGAGTTATAAAAATATATCGATTTGAAGTTTACGTATCTTTTATTGAAAGCCAATGGTAACCACAGCATTTGTTCAGCTGTAGAACTTAGACCAATAAAATATTTTTTCAAGGAGGAATGTTTTATAGCTGATATTGTTTACAGTTGTTGGCCACGGTGATAATAAAGGGCAGCCGGCTTCTGGTTGATTACTGTTTTAAAATTTTCTACAGACAATGCACCCTATTGCCTGTCCTTGACCACAGGGGAACACAGTCCCCACCCTCCTGTTCTTGCACATTGTTGATAAGAGGTCTAACTTTCTTTTATTATTATTATTATTTTTTTTTTTTGAGGAAGATTAGCCCTGTGCTAACTACTGCCAATCCTCCTCTTTTTGCTGAGGAAGACTGGCCCTGAGCTAACATCTGTGCCCGTCTTCCTCTACTTTCTACTTGGGACGCCTACCACAGCATGGTTTGCTAAGCGGTGCCGTGTCCGCGCCCAGAATCCGAACCGGCGAACCCTGGGCTGCCGAGAAGTGGAACATGCGAACTTAACGCTGCGCCACTGGACAGGCCCTCTAACTTTCTTTTATAAAGTGGTACAATGATGGCTCATGTCAACAGATAGGTGGGACAAGAGGACTGGCAGATGCTTTGACCACAGGCAGGGATATCTTAGGAAGGAGGCCATAGGGAATATGAGTTAGCGGAAATTGATTGCCTTCCAATTGTGCTGAGTCCTCCTGGGCTGACTGAAGGACGTCTGTTTTACATAGCAGCCAGCACAACCTTTGGCCCCTCTTCACTTGTTCCTGTCTCCATCCTTCTGTCCGGAATGCAGATGCTGCCATCCTGGACCATGAAGCTGAGGGACTCACCCTATGACTGGCCGACCAGGAAGGAGCCTGGGACCCTGAGGAGTCCATGGAGAGTGCTCTGTATCTCCAGACTTTATTGATGTGAGAGAGGAAGAAGATTCCATCTTTTAGGGGGTTCTTGACGCTTCCATGGGTCAGAGAAGGCTCTGACATTTAAAGAGCCTGAGGTCTAAAGGATGAATGTGTTTTCTGAGTAAAAAAGAAGAGGGAAGACAATTTCAGGGAGTGGAAAGCTCAGGAAGGAAAGTCAAAAGCCAAAAGACAGCATGGTGAGTTTGAAGAAAGGAAAGACGCTCAGGATGGGGGAACTCAGCACTCAAAGGAATCTTGGGGGTCTGGAGAAGGAACTCCAGAAGAAGGGCAGAGGATTTATCTGTGCTTGTTAGCATAAACTAATATCATAGTATGGGAGCTCTAGCAGGTTCTCAGAGGCCAAACCAAGAAATCCAGGGCCCCGCCCTCCCAGGGCTGCCCCGGGCAACTTCTGTTAGTAAAGAATCCTTTTTACTACCATCTGACTCACAATCGTCAGTGGTTTCTATGGTTGCCACCAACAACGAAGCATAAATCCATTCCCAGGTGGGTGGGGCTGTCCTCTCCTTTTCTGGCTCAGAACCCAGCAGAGCTTCCTGGCCTATAGCAGAGGTGAGTGGGGGAGAGAGTGTCTTTGTCTACAGAATCTCAGGTGTGCTTTTCCCTGGGAGGGGGCGAGAGAGAGGCTGGGGCAAGGGGCCGAGTGGGGTTGAGGGACAGGTCTCTGCAGACAGGCCTGGGGTTATGTGCAGTGTGCAAGAGAGAACCATGAGGCTCCAAACTGATCAGAACTGTTCTCTCCAAATAATTATGGAAGGACTCCAGGAAATGGAGAGAGAGACAGAAAACCCTGGGGCACGGAAGAGTTACAGCAAGATTCGGGGGACCTGGCCACTGTCTTCACCAGGGACGAGCAGAGTTTGTTCCCTAATATGGCGTGTGGGGAGACGGATAAGCCAGATTTACAAATGCAGAGCTAGAGGGACCGGGCTGTCTGACAACTGGTGGGGAGGTACACAAAAGAACCAAAAGAAAGGGAAGCCAGAGGGACAGGTGGCCTTTTAAAAGATTATCTCATCTTATTTTTGTTGCTGTTGAGTTAATTCCAGCACCTAGTGACCCAGAACTCTGCCTGGTCTTTTTGACCATCCTTTCACCTTCCGGTGCTGTAACAGGCAACGCTCTGCTGCTAGTCACCGGGTTTTCACGGCCAGCTGTTTCACAGCGTGGCCAGGTCCTTCTTCCTCCCTTGTTTTACCCTGGAAGCTCTGCTGACAGCTGTCCACCATGGGTGACCCTGCTCGTATTTGAAATAGCAGTGGCATAGCTTTCAGCATCACAGCAACACGCAGCCACCACAGATGACAACTGACAGATGGGTGATGTGGTTCCCTGACCTGAAAATGAACCCGGGCCCCAGTAGTGAGAGCGCCAAGTCTTAACCACTAGACCACCAGGGCTGGCTATCTCATCTTATCATTTGCACAAAGTCTTACAGGTTACGAAGGACTCGGGCATCCATTTTCCTCTTTGTTTTTCACAGAAGCCTGTGAGGAAGCCAGAGCAGGAAATGCCAATCTATTCGAACACGGGGAGACTAAGGCTTATGGAAGTTGACTAACATAACCCAGGTCAAAACTGGGGCAAAGTCTAGACCTTGAGGCTCATAGTCCAGTACTTTTTCTGCTAAATCGATGTTTCTCAAACTTTGGCATCCATGGACCGTTTTAATGGATGTCTGGTACACACAAAGTGCCAGAAGTCTTAATGAATTTTAAATTGTTACAAATTTTAAAATAATGTAATAAAACATTGAAAAAGTAACAACAATGGCTTTGTTTTAAATCAATGAGAAAGATACTATTTGTAATCTTCACTAAAGTATTTACATTCAGCTTGATGTCAGATAATTTGAGCCATAGCTCAAGTCCCATATCCACTCAGTTTTTTTCTATTTCTACTAAGTTAGGAAAACTAAGGAATAGCATTGAGTGCTTCATCAGACAGTCTTGGATAAGCAGACGGAATGTGGGCTCAGAACCACGGGGAGCATTCTCAGTGAAGGTGGTTTGCCCAACGACCAGGCTCGGCAGTTGCCAGAGTGACTGTCCCCACCTGCAGGCGGGGGCGAATGGATTCTTTAGACAATCCTTTGCTTCATTCGGTTTTGGAAAGTACTTCTTGTTCTAATGTAGAATTTCTAGTGGTTTTTTTTTTTTAATTGGGTAAAATATGCAGAACAAAAAGTTTACCATTTTATCAAAGTAGTTTTAAAATATATCCAATAATATGATTTTAATTCTTTCAAAAAATATTTAGGGGCTGGCCGGTGGCCCAGTGGTTAAGTGCACATGTTCCGCTTCTGTGGCCCGGGGTTCGCTGGTTCGGTCCCTGGTGCAGACGTGGCACTGCTTGGCAAGCTATGCTGTGGTAGGCGTCCCACGTATAAGATGGGCACGGATGTGAGCTCAGGGCCAGTCTTCCTCAGCAAAAAGAGGATTGGAGGTGGATGTTAGCTCAGGGCTAAACTTCCTCAAAAAAAAAAAAAAAATTAAATGTTGGGAAGTAGTAAAACTTTGATTGTGCCAGAGTTCTAGCTTTAAGAGATTCTGATATTTTATTCTCAACATTAAAATTGTGACATTTTGGTCCTGAGTGATAGGTTCTGATATATCACCAAGGTACAGTACTTGAACAAACCATTTGCAATTGGAGAAATGCTCTCTACTAGCATTATCAACGTCATGAAGTATCACCTCATATTTCAAAAACTCATGTAATGGGAAGGAAAAAGTAAAACTATCTTTATTTGCAGATGACATGATCTTACATATAGAAAATCCTAAAGAATTTACCAAAAAAAAAAAAAAAGATTAAGGCTAATAAATAAGTTCACCAAAGTTGAAAGATATCAGATCAATATACAAAATTCAGTTGCATTTCTGTACATTACCAACGAACAACCTGAAAGTAAAATTAAGAAAACAGTTCCATTTATAACGGCATCAAAAAGAATAAAATGCTTAGGAATAAATTTAACCAAAGAAGAGCAAGACTTGTACACTATGAACCACTGTTGAGAGAAATTCAAGAAAGTCTAAATAAATCCGTGGGCCTCCCCTGCTCATTGCTTGGAAAACAATATTGTTAAGACGGCAACTCACCAAACTGATCTGCAGATTCAATGAAATTCCTATCAAATCTGCTTTCTTTGTTTATCCTTTTGCAGAAATGGACAAGCCAATCCTAAATTTTGTGTAGAATTACAAGGGATCAAGAATAACCAAAACAATCTAGAAAAAAAAAAAGAACAAGGTCGGAGGACTCATACTTCCCAATTTCAGAACTTACTTCAAAGCTACAATGATCAAGGCAGCGTGGTACCGGCACAAGGACAGACATAGGTCAGCGGAAGAGAACTGAGAGTCCAGAAATAGACCTATACGTTTATGGCCAATTGATTTTTGACAAGGCAGCTAAAAACATTCAATAGAGAAAGAACAGCTTTTTCAGCAAATGATGCTGGGACAACTGGATATCCACATGCGAAATAATGAATTTGGACCCTTACTTCATGCCATATACAAATCTAAACTCAAAATACACCAAAGACCTAAATGTAAAAGCTAAAACTATAAAACTTCTAGAAGGAAACATACGTGAAAGTCTGCATGACCTTGGATTAGACACGACACCAAAAGCACAAGCAATCAAAGAAAAAAATAGATACACTGAACTTCACCAGAATTAAGAACTTTCATGGGTCAAAGGACACTTACAAGAAAGTGGAAAGACAACCCACAGAATGGGAGAAAATATTTGCAAATCATATATCTGACAGGGGTCTGGTGTTCAGATTATATAAAGAACTCTTACAACTCAACAATAAAAAGATAACCCAATTGAAAAATGGGCAAAGGATTTCAATAGATATTTCTCCAAAGAAGACATACAAACAGCCAAAAAACACATGAAAAGATGCTTCGCGTCATTAGTAACTAAGGAAATGCAAATCAAAACCAGAATGGGATATCACTTCACGCCCACTAGCATAGTTATAATAAAAAAAAAGAGAAAACAACAAGTGTTGATGAGAATGTAGAGAAATTGGAACCCTCATACATTGCTGCTGGGAATGTAAAGTGGTTCAACTGCTGTGAAAATCAGTTTGGCAGTTCCTAGAAAGATTAAATATAGAATTACCACATGACCTAGCAATTTCATTCCTAGGTATATACCTGAGAGAATTGAAACATGTGCTCACACAAAGACTCGTACATGAATGTTAATAGTGGCATTATTCATAATTGCCAAAACGTAGCACCAACCAATGTCCGCCAGCTGATGAACAGACTAACAAAATGTATGTCCATACAATTGAATATTATTTAGCCATAAAGAGCCAAAGTGACCTGCTGATAGGTACTACAACATGGATGAACCTTGACAATATTATGCTAAGCGAAAGACGCCAGTCACAAAAGGTGTTATATGATTTCATTGATATAAAATGTCCAGAACAGGCAAGTCCATAGAGTGGAGGATCCAGAAAGTGGATTGGCACGTTGCCAGGGGGCATGAAGGAGGAAGGGAATTTGGACTAACAGCTAATAGGGTTGGGGTTTCTTTTTGGGGTGATAGAAATGTTCTAGAATTAGATACTGGTGATGGTTACACACCATAGTGAATATACTAAAAACCACAGAAGCGTACATCTTAAAATCGTGAATTTTATGTTATGTGAATTATACCTTAGTCAAAATGGTAAAACAAAACAATGAAATTTATGTGAGCACCTTTGCCCTCTGAAGACAGTACTTTGCAGGGGCTGAGGGAGGAAGCAGTTTCTTGTAATTGCTGCCTAAATGTACGTGAACACGTTGAAAAGAATGTATGTCTGGTGACTGCAGTTTGAATCATGGTGAAAACATTTTTTATTTCCTTCCACACCAAATTGGGTTCAGGAGGTTTACTGAGCACTCTCAGTGGTTCTCTGTGAATTAAACAGTGTTCAAACCGGCATTCATGTGATGATAATAATAATTAAACTTTACTGAGTATTTCCTACATGCCAGACAATGCCCTAAGTCCTTTATATGGATTTCTTCACTAATCTTTACCAGTAATTATTATTACTATTATTATCATCATTCCTAATTTTCAGGGGAAAAAACCGAAGCAGAGAGAGGGACAAGCTCTTTTATTAGAATTTCACCTCTCTGCCTTCTTGCTCCCAAAGCCAGTGTTCTCATTTGTGTTGATTCCAACATGTATTTTTCACTCACAAAATAAACTCTAACAGCACAAGATACTTTTCTCTAGTAGTAGGGAGTTTTAGAGATAAACAGAAAAAAATTCACTGACTACTTTGCCCTCATGTTTTCCTCCTTTTAAAAGCTACTTCACAGTCTGTATAAGAGGATTTTAGCCAACCGTAGAGAAATGAATGCCAACATACATACGTGATGGCGACTGCTTGCCATTGTTATGTGACATCCAACAATGGCATTTGATAAAACTCTTTCTCTCCTAGTCTTTATGTCACTAACTTCACAACTGGTTTGTCCGTCTTGTTTGTCGTGGCGTGACTCGCACCTGTATTTGCTCTGAGGCGTGAGGGCAAATGTGAGTCATGTGTTATATTCTTGGTGGCTTTCTCTCTCTTTGGCACAAAATTAAACTTTTCTTCTGGGAAATGCTATTTCGTGCTTCTTCTGGAAAAAATCAGTAGGCTCTGACTGTGACCCACACAAAAGCTTTGATGACTTTGAGCCAGGATTTGACATTTCACAGCCGATGCTGCCTTGGGGCCAAGAGGTGGCTACGCAATAAAGCTCAATTTCCAGATAATCCTTGCGGTGGTTTCTATCCGCAGTTTCTTTTGCTTATTGTGCAAAATAATCACGCTTCCCTTTTCCTCCCTCCCAGCCCCTGTGGACATATTCTATCCACCCTGAAATCTGGTTCCCTGTTTATGGATCACTGTTCTAAGTTGTCGTCTCTCTTACTATTTTCATGGCTACTTTTATGAGTCAACGAAGCACTTTTGAACCATTAATGACTTTTTGTAATTTGGGGATGTAACATAGCTCAACGGTGTGAATACATAAAGCACATTTTAAAGCATAAACAAAAACATGCATATGACAGGAAAACAAGATTAGCCAAGGTAAACTGCCCCTATTAATTAAAGCAGTCCTGAAAACTTTGAGTGCAATCATGATTAAGGACGTAATAACTATTAACACAGTGAGACTTCCGTGATATCGTCATCAATGCCGTATTTCAAATTTGCAAAACTTAGGGAACAAAATCGTTCATCACTTTCCCCCCTGAAACTACTGGTCTCCTGAGGACCCATTGATGCAACTGCCCTTGGAAACAGTTCACTGCTTCAAGAGATTTTAAATTCCTCAGAGACGGGCCGTGGGGAAGATGACCAAGGACAGCTAGGTGGACAGAGGCTATCTGAAGTGTGGAGGGGAGACTCGGAGAGGGGACTCAGGAGCACGTTCCCACGGAGTCCATTTCCTCCTCTGGCCGCGGAGTCCTATGCGATGGCTACAGCCCACCACAAGAGGGCACTGTAGAACCAGGGATGCCAGCCTCCGACCCGGCGGATCTATTAGTAGTATTCTCCTCCAGGCGATTTCCAGCAGCTACCCAACACTCTGTTCTTTCATCATATTAATTTTGTTTTTCTCTCTTATGTTCAGAGTTCCTAACCTGGTGACTTTGGTCAGGCTTCTGATGCTCAGTGAACATCTAGAATTTACATGTAAAATATGCATGCCTGTGATTAGCTGCATTTTTCTATCTAGAGGGAGCTTTCATAGTTTTGATCAAACTCTCAAAGGGACTTGTGACCTCCCCAGCCCCAAAAGCAGTAGCATTTCTTTGAAGGTGTAGAAGACAGTGATATGAAGTACTTATGTCATTGTTGTCTACGTCTTCAAGCACTTCATATATGTTATTTAACATAATCCTCGAAACTACCTTGCAACATATCCCCACAAAGAACAGAAGTTCAAGAAGGCGAAAGGACTTTGCCCGGGTCACACAGCTACCAAGTGACAAGGCTGTGATGTCATTCTAGGAAGGGCTGACTCTCACTGCGCTGTTGCCACAATGAAAAAAAAGTGAGAGACTCATTTGTTGACTAGCAAAGATGTAGGACGTACTGAGTGTGGTCCAGCCGCCCACGTGCTGGGTGCCAGGGACCAAGCGGGGAGCGAAGCAGCCTTGCTTCCTGCCTTCAGGGCTTAGCGCCTGGAGGTGGGGGCGGCGGAGGGGGTCATGTTAGTGGGAAACAGACAGTAAACAAATAAACATGTAATTGCAAATTGAGAAAAGTACTCTGAAGGAAATAAACAGAGGACAGCGACATAGAAAAGTGGGGAAATCTACAGACAGGTTGGCCAGGGAAGGCCTGTCTGAGGAAATGGCATGTGAGCTCAGACTAAAGGATGAAGGAGCCTGCCGTGGGCAGAGGTGGAGACAGAGCCTTCCAGGAAAGGGCGAGCTGCCTGGGGATGCATCTGAGAGGCAGCCGGTGGCTGAGCAGGGAACCAGGAGCAAAGGCAAGAGTGACAGTGAAACAGAAGTCATCAGCGCTTTCCGTGTTAGGTAAGGAATTCAGATTTTATTCTCAGAGATATAGGAAGTCATGGTAGGGTTTAACTATCTATGGTCGCAGGGATGACTAAGATGGCCGAGACCGAGTGTAATGGAGAAGACGGGGAGGCCGAGAACCAGACCCTGCTGTTGGGAGTTGGGAGGAGGAGGTGGAAGCAGAAGAGGAGACAGAGGAGGGGGAGGAGCAGCAGGAAGCATGTGCCCAGGAGCCGAGGGAGGAGGGAGTGGTGCACTGTGAAGCGCCCCGCTGTGCCCACCGACGGGAAGAGGACCAGTGCCCACGGGGCTGGGCAGCGTGGAGCTGTTGGTGACTTGGACAAAAGCAGTTCCAGCCGAGAGGTAGGGGCAGAGGCCGACAGAAAGGAGAACAGAGGTGAGGGAGTGCAGACAAGAAAAGCAGGCAGCTCTAAAGGATGGTGGAAATGTGGGGCAGCCCTGAGCGAGAGGGAAAGACAGGGGAGTTTTGGTGGTTATTTAGCTTTTAAAAATGCATTTGGCACAAGACCATGTTTTGATGCTGAAGGGAATGATCTGGTGGGGAGAGAGTGACAACGCAGCTGGCAGAGTGGGGGTAACTGAGAAGGTGAGAGCACGCGGTCCAGGGCTCCCGTGGGCTGCTGGTCTTTGGGAGGAGGGACCCTTCCTCTGTGGTATCAGGAGAGAGAAGGGTGATGGGGTCTGGTGTAGGTGGGTGAATTTGGTCACAAGAAGTGGAGAAAGCTCTTGTCTGCTGGCTCTACATTCTGGTGAAGTGAGAAGAAAGCAGTCAGGTGAAATTCGGGAGGGGCCAGCGGGCCAGGAGCAGTGTTTTTTGAGGACAAGGAGAGTGGAGAGGGAGCTTACTTCAAAAACATCTTAGGATGGCTGGATGCTATAGAGCCCTGGAGGGTGGTGAGCAAGAAATCGCAGCGCCCCCTCCGCCTGATTGGTGTTTTCTCCAGTGATGCTTGGCTCTGTTGGTACAGCCTGGAGCAGCTCATTGAGGGCCGAGGTTTTGTTAGGAGAGTATGATGGGAGGGACACAAAGGAACTGGTTCAAAGGCAGTCCCTGGGCAGGGGGCCAGAGTGTGGGAAGATGGAACATGTGCCTGGGGAGCAAGGGCAGTGTCAGGTAAACGGTCAGATCCAGGTGTGGCCCAGGAGTGGGCGGCTACAGTGGAAGAAGTGCTCATCAGGAAGAGGACCAGGAACGGAGAGGCCATGGTGACGGGTGAGTCACCCATCGGGATGTTGAGGCTGCCTGGAAGAATGAGAGGCGTGCGATGGAGAGCAAGATGGTGAGCCAGGAGCTGAGTCTTCAGGCAAGGATGGGGAGTGGCCAGGAGACCAGCAGATGACAGCAAGGAGGAGACAGGTGTTAAAGATGCCTGAATTCTTAAAGAATGTTTCTAGGTGGGCAGGGACGGTAGTGGTGAGAGGTAACTTCTGGAAGCATCCATGAAGAGCCAGGAGGACACCAACCTCACTTCCTGCCCCTGAAGGATGTGGGGAATGTGAGAATAAGTTCAAGGCTAGATGTGAGAAAGAATTTCTGACCTTGACGGGGTAGGAGGAGTCTTTTCTTCCCAGAGAAGTTTAGGAGCTGAGCCTGCCCCACCCCCAATCCTTCACTTCTCTATCTCCCAATCTTTCTGAGGTCTGTTAGGGGCTGTCTGGCTTCATTTGGTGTAGAGGTTTCATTCAGTCAACACAAATTGATTGAGTCTCAAGACATGTCGACATTCTCTCTTCCAGGCAGTGGAGAGACAGTAGCGAACAAAACAGACACAAAGAAATCCTTGCCCCGTGGAGCTGGCTTCCTAGCAGGAGATGTGTTTAGACTGAACCACCTGCCGGACAAGCCTGAACCAACTGCTGGACACGACTGAACCACCTTAGGTTTGTTCTTGATGTGAAAGCCACCAGCAGGTTAAGTTACTCACGGGTGCTGGGATCCAGATGTGGAGTGAATTACAAGAGTGTGTCACTTTTGGTGCCTGGGGGTGTGACACTGGAGGGAAATGGAAAGAGGGCCAGGACTTGGTGTCTAAGGCCTGGAGCTGTGTGACCTTGAATAAATCATTTACTTTTCTTGAAACTTGCCTGTTAGCTGATCCGTAAAGTGGGGGAGTAATCCCTCATTCCCGGAATTGTTGTGGAATTAAATGAAAGTGTTGCTTAAATAACTAAGTATTCTACAGTTTGTCATTATGCTGTTACTTAAGCCTTCATTTCCTTTTCTGAGTGTGGACACATAATAGCACCACCTCCCCCGAGTGATTGTGAGTATTAAAATAACATGCATAAAAGGCTTAGCAGAGTGTCTGGCACAGGGTACATGTCGGTCGCCATCATTAGTCCCCTGTTCATCTCCAGTGAATTCTTTGCTGTCTCAAGACCCAGCTCCACCAGGAAGGGGAAAGGAGTAATTGTGCCAGACTGAGGGCTGGGAGCCAGGGGCCTGGGCCTCACATGGTGAGCAGGTACGCAGGCGGGGCACTCACTTTTGGTGTCCTAGTTCCATGGGGTGAAGGAGGAGCAAGAAGCCCACTGCTGAGGAAGCCTGGTGAGGCTTCTGGGTAAGTGTAGCTGGAGGCGGAGTGGATGAGGACCCTGCATTCTTTTTGCCTGCTTCCCTCCCGGTTGCGCCCCAAAGTCCCTCATCCATTCATTCTTTTAGTACTTTTTTTTTTAGATTGGCCCTGAGCTAACATCTGCTGCCAATCTTTTTTTTCCTTCTTCTCCCAAAGCCCCCCAGTTCATAGTTGAAAATTCTAGTTGTAGCTCCTTCTAGGTCTACTATGTAGGATGCTCCCTCAGCATGGCTTGATGAGCCGTACCATGTCTGCGCCCAGGATTCGAACCAGCGAAGCCCTGGGCCACCGAAGTGGAGCGCAGGAACCCAACCCCTCGGCCACGGGGTGGACCCTTTTTAGTACATTTTTACTGAGGGCTTGTTATGTGAAAATACAGGGTGGAGAACCGGACAGAGGCGGTCACTGTTCTCAGGGCCCGCATCCCAGGTGGGGACAGAGGTGGATAGGAGCGGTAGGTGGTGGGTTAGTTTGTTGATCACCCTCTGGAAGCTAAGGGGTATTTCTGGTCTTTCCCCTTGGGGCCTGGGGTGGGTGGGTAGGCCGTCCCAGCTTCCAGCTCCAATTTGGCCTCAGCTTGGGGGTCCCAGGAGACTGCCCAGAAACTGATCTTTTAAAAGCACAAGTGTATTGTGGGGCGAGAGAGAGAGAGAGAGAGAGAGAGAGAGAGAGACAGAGAGAGACAGAGACAGAGAGACAGAAATCTTTCCCTCCAACTTTTTATTTTGAAAATGCTCATATCTACAAGGAAATGGAAAAATCCTACAACGAACCCCGTAGAGTCTTCACGTAGACTCCCTGTCAGCATCTTGCCCGAGCTGGGACGCCGGGAGCGGGTGAGAGACGGCGGTCCGAGGCTGGGCGCAGGGGCGGGCCGGGCGCGCGGGGACCCAGGCTGCGCCCGGGCTGGCCGCGAGGGGGCGGCGGGCGGCGGGCGGCGGGCGGACAGAGGCCGCTCCGTGGGGCGGCGGCCCGGTGAGTCACTGCGGCGGGAGGCTGAGTCAGCCTCTCGGGCCCCAGCGCCCCGTCGGTCCCTCGCTTCGCCCCCGCGCGCGCGCACAGAGCTGACCCCGGGAGAGCGCGGGCGCTCGGGCGCCGCCCTGTCGCTGGGCCCGCGCTCTCTGCCGGCCGCCTCCGGCCTCGTCTTCGGGCCGAGCCAGGGACCCAGGCCTCCCGATCGCCCTGCTCCGCGTGGCCTGCCCCGCGGTCTGCAATTTCCCTTTCCGGCGCCAGGGCTTCGGGAAGAGACTTCGTGCCGACTTGGGCCCTCGGCGCCCGGGTCACAGGGCAGCGCGCGCGAGCCCGCCGGGAACGAGACCCGGCCCGCGCCGGGGAGGGTCCGGGGCTGGGTGTCTTGCAGACGGGGCCGCGGCGATCCGGGGTCCCCCGCCCTCCGTGGCGAATTTGCTTCCCTTAGGAACGGCGTCAGGGCCCCGCCGTGGCCGGGCCCGGAGTCCGCGGCCTCTCGGTGCCAGGGCCGGGCGGCGGGCGGCGCGCGCAGGGAGACCTGCCCCGTGCCAAACCGCGCGAAGGAGCCTGGCTGTCCCCCGCGGGCGCGGGGCTTCGCGCCTCTTCTCGGAGTGAGTCGGAAGGCCTAGGGACCCCGGGCTCCTAGCTGCGGGGTGAAGGAAGTGCCCGAGAGGGTCTGGCCCAGAACCTGAGGGCGTTCCCGCTGCCGCAGACCTTGCAGAGCCCGGGCCGTCGGCCTGGCTGCGGAGTTCGCGGCCGGGAAGGGCAGCAACTTGTCCGAAGGCCTCGGAGAGGAGGCGCAGAGCTCTCGGGTCCGGGCCGCCCACCCCTAATGCCTACAGCATTGCCCGCACGTGGCCGTGAGACGTAATGCATCAGAAACGCTCTATTCGCCGAGTAGCTAATCTTTATAAGGCACTTCCCGCGTGCCGGGTATCATTCCATGTGCTCTTCATGTACGCGTTATCTCACAGCTACACTAAGACGTAAATACTATTGTTATCCCAGATGGCAGCTGAGGAAACAGAAGTTCAGAGAAGTTAGGTAACTTGCCCGAGATCACACAGCTAGGAAGTGTAGTGTGGGGGTTAAATCCAGACGCCCTGACCGTAGAGGCTTGTGCATGAGACTGACTTCCAATATTGGGGGAGTCCAGTAACGCTGGACTGTAGTGCTGTTATGTTACCACAGTAATACTGTGAGCGGTTTGCATCGTCAGGGTGTCTGAAGAGCAGCGTTAAATGCGGCACTGGGGGGAGGAGGCCTGGGGAGCGCTGCCCCTCCTGCCAGCGGCGGGAGCTCTGTAGTTGTCCCCTGGGTGCCACAGGGCCAGAAGCGAGCCCCTGCCTAGGCCTCTTTGTTACAGCCTTACCTACCCCTGTTGCCCCACACCTGGTCGCTGGCCCCGCTGTGCCCCCTGCCGGCTCGGCAGACCACACTTCCTGCTTTTGGGAAAGTTGCCTTTACCACAGGTTCCCAACAGAGTGGGAGGGCCTTGGGGGTCTTCGAGTTGCTGGGGGAGCAGGTCAGACAGGCAGACGCCCAGCCCACCGGATACACTGATCTCCACCTTGACTGCCCGTGGATGCCCAGTGGACTTGGAGGCAGTGCTGAGGCAGAGGTCCTACCCCCTAGAGATTGGGATTGAACAGATCTGGGGGTCCCCTGGGCGTGGGGATCCTAGCGTGCAGCTGAGGTTGGGCACCACTGCTCTGAGGGCTGAGTCTGTAGGGTTGAGGTGGCCTGGGAACCTGGACTTTGGAGAAGCTGCTCCTGCAATTGTTTTGTGCAGCTGTGTTTGCAAACCCATTGTGTAGAACTCACTTTCTTCCAGTTGGCTCTGAAGTGTGTCCCAGATTCTTCCAACGGGAGTGCCTGTGTCACATGGGGGAGCTGCTTCTGGAGTCGTGTCCCTTCTCAGCCTTTCCTGGCCCTGCCTCAGTTTAAAGGATTTCTCTCCATATCAGGCCCCAGTATTCCCTCCCGCTCAGGGGCTGCATTTCTGGCAGGTTGTGGGCAGGGCAGTCACTCTTCTGAGCTTGTCACCTGATGCTGGGCCCCTTGAACTCTGGAGGCTCGGGGCAGCCAGGCTGGAGGCTGAGGACCTGGGTGAGCCCTCCTGTCTGTCTCCTCCCCCAGGTCTCCAGTGGACTCCTTATCAGACGTGTGAGCCGCGTGCAGTGGTTGCCTCCTTGCCTCCTCATGCTGTTCATCTCTCTCTTTAGTTTGGCATTCTGCCCTGGAGTAAAGTTGTGTCTGTCATCTCTTAGCTTGATAGCCATTTTCACTTATCTTTGGGTACTTGTGTATCCTGGATGCCAGGTGCACATACTAGGTGTTAGGCTAGGAGTCTAGAGACCTTTGTTCTGGACTGTGTGCCCTGGCTCATGTCACTTAACCTCCCTGGCCCTCAATTTCCTCATCTGTTAAGTGGGCTGATATGTCCTGCCACCTTGCAATATTGCTGTATGGTTCAAATAAGATAGTCTGCAAAGATGTGCTTTGGGGACTGCAAATGAGGAAGCCAATGTTCTCTGTATTCACTGAATTGGATCAACTGAGCCTTCTTTTTCCTAGCTTTCCCTTTCTTGGAGAACACCCAAGATGTCAGCAGCTGGCATTAAAGTCCCCAACAACGGTATATCCTCGAATCTTGCCTCCTTTCCAGGTTAAATCAGAAGGTCCTCCTCGAGAGCCTACTGTGAGTACCCAGCATGGAGTTCGGTGGGAAGGGATCCTAGGCTGTTTGTTGAGAAGAAAGGCGATCCACAGAGAAAGAGAAGGGAGTGACGCTGGCTGAAGCAGAGCGCTATCAGCGCTGAACGCTTTGCCATCTCAGAGAAGAAATACTTTATGCAGAGGAGGAAGCTGAGCCAGACAAGCCCAGGACAGGTTGGAATTGGGTGGGGGTAGAGGGGGATGTGAGCACAGGGGCCCTGAGGGTGGATGAGAGCTGGGCTGAGGGGGAGGCTGAGGGAGAGAAGGTCCGGCCACAGGCCCCCCAGCTGCAGGCCCCCTGGCCCCTGGGTAGAGTAACCCGGCTCAGCAGGACTGACCCAGGCGGGGAGGCCTCTTAGAGACCAGCATGTCTAAAAATGGTGTCATCAAGCAGTCGGCTGACCATGCTCCGGCCCCTCTCCTCCTTGCCTGTGCTTCTCTGAGCCGAAAGTCACATCCTTCTTCCAGCAGTCTCCACTGAGGGAGACCTGGGGCCCTGCCCCTCTGGAATCTGCCGCTCACAGGAACCAGTTTTGGTGCATTTACAAGGAAGGACGAATCCAAGCCCCTTCCTCCCCTCCCACTGGAAGGGCAGAGGCAGGGCAGGCACGGATCAACGTGTCCCTGTGTTGCCAACACAGAAAAAGTTGCTTGTTGACAACAGTCTAAATGTGTTAGGTTGCCAGGTCACCCCTCCTCGATAGCTCCCGCATAATCCTTTCTCCCCAACTCTGGGTTCTATGGCACCCCCTGTGCCACCTCATTCTGTTGCTTCCTCCCCAGTCCCTCCCTCCCCGACATAATGTGGTCTGTTCCTGCCAAAGTGCCCCCACCCTCCACCCAGAGCTGCCATCCATTGTTCCCGTAAAGACTCTCCTTGGGAATGGAGGCAACAAGGGAAACCACTCTGTTTGGGGCTTGAGGAGGAAGGAAAGAGGGATGGGAATGGAATGGGTGGGTGATGGAAAAAGTGACTTCCAGCCATTCCCTGGACGTGGGCCTGGAAGGCGGCTTAGAGTGGTTACCGTGGTGATGGCCAGACTAGCACACTGCACTTCCCCTCTCCCAGAACTGAGGACTGTTTGTTGTGCCTTCTCCTCCCTATGCTGACACCCTCGGGCCCACGCCTGGTATGGAGTTCAGAACCCACAGGTTTAGCTGTAGCTGCTCGAGCCTCAGTTTCCCAGCCTGACCAAAGGGAGAGAAAGAGGAGGTGCTGGATATTCCTTCTGCCCCTCCAGACCCTCTTTCCGCTCTCTTCCACCTGCTCTGCGCCCCAGCAGGCTGACCTTTGTGGGCCGCCTCTACTGGGTTCCCTTGCCCGTTGGCTTCCAGCAAGCCGATGGGAGACAGCAGCGGGACCTGCAGGATGAGAGGAGAGGGGGATGGGCGCTCATTCCGGTGGCGGTGCACTTGCTGCTGGGCTGCTGCTGGGCAGCATTCCTCTCCTGAGGACCACAGCCCCAGGCAGGCAGCCCTCCCCTGCAGCTCCGGGCCTTGCTGGCCCTGCTCCCTCCCCCTGCATCCTCACCCCTACAGTGACGTTGGCTTCCAGCTCTTGCCAGCCCCAGGATGCTGTGCCATCCCTCGTTGGCTCCCCTCAGCCCTGCCTAGTCCTCTATCGTTAACCCCTCCACAGACTCCTAAGTCCCCACTTTGGGATGCGTCTCTCTGTTTGCTGCCGAGACCAAGACAGAAAATGTCTTCACAGTGAGGAAGGAAGGCCCTTGTCTCAGGACTCCTTTCTTGGTGATCAGGGCTCTGGCAGGCTGGTGTGTGGGTGGGCCAGCCTCCCAGGTGTAATCCAAGACTTACCCAGAAGCCTGCTCTGCCCACAAAGAGCCAGGCCGAAATCCTGAATTTAGAGGGCCATTTCTTGGATTAACAAGTTTCTCTGTAAAGCCCCCACGTTTCCCGGGGAAGGTGAGCACATTATCTAGTCATTCATTTCTCAACATGCCTGAGTTTCTGCAGGTAAGCTTGACCACAAGGACTGTGCCTGTCTTCACTGTGTAGACAGGGGTGGCGTGGGGCCTAGTAAAGAGTAGGATTAAATAGATATCTGTTGAGTAAATTTATTCACCATTCAACCAATGTTTCTTCAGTGCCTGCTCTGTTCCGGGCTGTTCTAGGTGCTTGGGATACAAAACAGAGAGAGATCCCCATCATGGAGACAGACAGACAGACAGACAATAAATTATATATATATATACACACACATACATATATATATATATATGTGATGTTGGAAGGTTATGAGTGCCACAGAAAATAAAAAGAGCGAGGTAAAGGAGATGTGGAGTGCTGGTGGCAGGTGTTACTGAAATGGTATGTAGGGAGGTTGGAGAGGCCTTATTGAGAAGGTGACATTTGAGCAGACTTGGAGTGGTGAGGGAGCTCCGCAGCTCTCAGGAGGGAAGAGAGATGCATGCGGAGGGAACAGCCAGGGCAAAGTCTCCATAGCTAGAGCCTGCCTGGTACCAGTCAAGAAGAGTAAAAAGGCTGGTGTGTTTGGAGCAGAGGGAACAAGGAAGAAGTGGTTTGCTATGATATCTTCTTCTTCCTTTTCTGGGCCTGGCTGACCTTTAGGGTCTCTTGCCTCAGCCCTGAGGCCTCCAAGGCCTGCCACCCCCTCTGGAGAACCCCATTGAACACCATAGTCCCGTCTAGACTTGCTCTGTCCCCATTGCTCTAAGCAGCCAAATCTCTTCCTGTTTCCTTAGTGTATCTGATCTTAGAGACAGTTGATAAGGAAGGCAAGGGTTCCTAATAAGTGAGATAAATGTGGCTCCTAGGAGTTTTTAAAGTGAATATGTTATAATCAACCCCATACTGGTGAGATTTAATGCAGGATAAGAGACTGTATTAAAAACAATCAGATACTGTCTGGTCCAAGATGCCGACATGGGAGGCTCCTGAACTCACCTCCTTCTACAGACACACTGAATTTACTGCTACACAAGGAGCGGTTCCCTCTAAAAGAAATCCAGAAATCAGCTGAGTGACTTCTGTATATTGGATGAACAAGAAAATACCCACATCGAAACGGTAGGAAAGATTGAGACACACTTTCGCCATAAAGCCCAGCCCAGCATGGTGACAGGTGACTGGGAGGGAACTCATAACTCCCAGCTTCTCCCTGAGGAGTGAAGGATTTGGTCCCAACATCTAGCTCCCAACCTTTAAGATTTTCACCTGAGGGATGGGCCCCCAAAACACTTACCTCTGAAAGTCAATGAGGCTTGTGTCCACCTGACCCATAAGACCATAACAAATATAGAAACAGTTCTTTGGGTTGCTAGGGTGACATCAGCATTATGGTGAAATGAATTGTTCCCTTTGTCTCTCCTTTCAAAGTTAAAATCAGTAGGACATCCACTGACCAACAGAGGGCTCCCTACACAGCACACCTGAGTGCCTGAGAGATCCATATGTCTGTACATCTGGAGCTCTGGGGGGCAGTGGAACCAGGGGACCAGCCCCTGTCCCTTTCCCTTATGGCAGTGATCCAAAACACAGATACCCTGGGTGGTGGTGGTGGTGCCCTGACCTGAGGTTTCAAAAAGCGCACAGGTGCTGGAGACCAGAAGCTGCAGGAGTAGCTATGGCACTCATGGCTTAGCCCTGCTCCTTCCCCAGGGGTGGTGGGTAGTGCCCATGACCTGAGACTTCAGGAGACACAGCAGTGCCAGCAATCCAGTCCCCGGTGGTGGCACCCCCGATACCAGCTCAACAAGCAGGAGGGGCTGCGTATAAGTTTCTGGGTCCCTGGCAGCAGCAGCAACACCCATGAACACAGTACCATCAGGAGTGGTGCTGCCAGCACCCCCAGATAACCTGGGAGCAGCAGCACAGATGATGCATGTGGCAGCAACACCCCAGCCTGTGGAGAACCTGTGGAGAGCCAGTAGGGGAACATGAGACCCAGGTAACCCTGGAAATAGCAGAGGTGCTTGCACCCTGGTGACCCCTGTGGCAATAACCATGACTGCAGTAACATCATAAGTGGCAAGGCACCAGTTACTTCAAAGGCACAAGCAGCAAAAGGAGGGCACTGATGATGCATCTGGCAGAGGCAGTGGAAGGTGGAAGGTACAGGCTCTCAAATACAACCAGAAGCAGCTCAGAACCAAAGTAACCAAAGCCATACTCAAATAAGAAGGGCGTTTACAAATGCACTGGCAAGGGAACAACTCATCAAGCACTGTGAAGAACAAACACTTAATTATAACACAAAGGCTAAAGGGAAAGAAAGCACCAAAAATAACTATAACTACTTCAATTTGGTAACAAACTCACAAAACAAAAAAGGCTGATTTGTGACAACAAAAACATAGAAGGGGAAGAGGAAAAGGATGGAACCTGCATAGGCTAGTGGAGATAAGATGCTATCAGCAGAAAAAGGACTAGCTTCTCTGTGAGATCTTTTATACAAACCTCATGGTAACCACAAAACAAAAACTCCAAGCAGAGTCATGAAACATAAAAAAACAGGAAATGGAGAAATACATCACAGAATACCACCAAACTGAAATGGCAGACAGAAATACAAGAAAAAAGAAATAATAGAAACATAGAGTAACCAGAAAACAAAAAGATAAAATGGCAATATTAAGCCCTCATATATCAATAATCACTCTAAATGTAAATGGATTGAATTCACCAATCAAAAGACACAGAGTGGCTGGATGGATTAAAGAACAAGACCCAACAATATGCTGCCTCCAGGAGACACATCTTAGCTCTGAAAATAAACATAGGCTCAGAGCGAAGGGATGGAAGATGATACTCTAAGCAAATGGCAACCAAAAGAAAGCCAGTATAGCATTATATATGAGACAAAATAGACTTCAAGATAAGACAGATAAGAGAAAAAGATGGATATTATATAATGCTAAAAGAAACATCCCACCAAGAAGACATAACACTTATTGATTTTTATGCATCTGACACAGGAGCACCAAAGTATATAAAGCAAGTATTAACAGACCTAAAGGGAAGAATTGACAGCAACACAGCAATAGTAGGGGACTTTAACACCCCACTTACATCAATGGATAGATCATCCAGACAGAAAGTCAACAAGGAAACATTAGTATTAAATGAAACACTAGACCAGATGGACTCAACAGATATATATAGAACGTTTCACCCCAAAACAGCAGAATACACATTCTTCTCAAGTGCACATGGAACTTTCTCAAAGATAGACCATATGTTGGGAAACAAAACAAGTCTCAACAAATTTAAGAAAACTGAAATCATATCAAGCATCTTTTCTGACCACAGTAATGTAAAACTAGATATCAACAACAAGAAGAAAGCTGGGAAAGTCACAAATATATGGAGACTAAACAACACGCTACTGAACAACTACTGAATCGATGAAGAAATCAAAAGAGAAATAAAAAAATACCTGGAGACAAATAAAAATGAAAACACAATATACCAAAGCTTATGGGATGCCACAAAAGTGGTACTAAGAGGGAAGTTTATGGCAATACAGACCTATCTCAGAAAACAAGAAAAATCTCAAATAAACAATTTAACACTATACCTAAAAGAACTAGGAAAAAAAGAACAAACAAAGCTCAAAGTCAGTAGAATGAAGGAAATAATAAAAATCAGAGCAGAAACAAATGAAATAGAGACTAAAAAAACAATAGAGGGGCTAGCCCTATGGCTGGGTGATTAAGTTTGCGTGCTCTGCTTTGGCGGCCCAGGGTTTCACTGGTTTGGATCCTGAGTGTGGACATAGCACTGCTCATCAAGCCATGTTGAGATGATATGTGGGATGTGGCATCCCAGACAGCACAAGCAGAAGGACCTACAACTAGAATATAACTACATGTTGGGGGGCTTTGGGGAGAAGAAGAAAGATAAAAAATATTGGCAACAGATGTTAGCTCAGCTGCCAATCTTTAAAAACAACAAACAATAGAAAGGATCAATGAAATTAAAAGCTGATCCTTTGAAAATACTAAAAAGATGGACAAACCTTTAGTTAGAGTCACCAAGGAAAAAAGAGAGAAATTTCTAAATAAAATCTGAAATGAAAGAGGAGAAATTACAGCACATACCACAGAAATACAAGGGATTATAAGAGAATACTATGAAAAGCTATATGCCAACAAATTGGATAACCTAGTAAAAATGGATAAATTCTTAGAATCATACAACCTCCCAAAACTGAATCAAGAAGAAATATAGAATCTGAGTAGACCAATCACAAGTAAAGAGATTGAAACAGTAATAAAAAACCTCCCAAAATACAAAAATCCAGGACCAGATGGTTTCTCTGGTGAATTCTATGAAACATTCAAAGAAGATTTGATACCTATCATTCTCAAACTCTTCCAAAAAATTGAAGAGAAGGGGATGCTTCCAAACTCATTTTATGAGGCCTACATTACCCTATTAGCAAAAGCAGACAAGGACAACGCAAAGAAGAAAAATTACAGGCCAATATTGCTCATGAACATTGATGCAAAAATCCTCAACAAAATCTTGGCAAATTGAATACAGCAATACATTGAAAGGATCATACACCACGATGAGGTGGGATTTATTCCAGGAATGCAGGGGGTAGTTCAGCATCTGCAAATCAATCAGTGTGATACACCACATTAACAAAATAAGGAATAAAAATCACATAATCTCAATAGATACAGAGAAAGCATTTGACAAGGTCCAACATCCATTTATGATAAAAAATCTCAATAAAATGGTATAGAAGGAAAGTACCTCAACATAATAAAGGCCATATATGACAAGCCCACAGCCGTCATACTCAATGGTGAAAAGCTGAAAGCCATCCCTATAAGAACAAGACTAAGACAAGGGTGCCCATTCTCACCACTCTTATTCAACATAGTGTTGGAAGTCCTAGCCAGAGTAATTAGGCAACAAAAAGAAATGAAAAGTAACCAAATAGGAAAGGAAGAAATAAAATTGTCACTATTTGCAGATGACATTATTCTATATATAGAAAACCCTAAAGAACCCACCAAAAAACTATTAGAAATAATTAAAGTATACAGTAAAGTTGCAGGATACAAAATTGACATACAAAAATCAGTTTTTCTATACACTGTATAGTTTTTCTATACAGTGTATCAGTATTTCTATACACTAACAGTGAAATGGCAGAAAGAAAAATCAAGAATAGAATCCCATTTACAATTGCAATGAAAGAATAAAATACCTGGGAATAAATTTAACCAAGGAAGTGAAAGACTTATACACTGAAAACTATAAGACATTATTGAAAGAAATTAAAGAAGACATAAAGAAATGGAAAGATATTCTGCACTCATGGAAGAATAAACATAGTTAAAATGTCCATATTATCTAAGGCAATCTACAGATTCAATGCAATCCCAATGAGAATCTCAACAACAGTTTTCACAGAAATAGAACAAAGAATCCTAAAATTTATATAGAACAACAAAAGACCCCAAATAGTCAAAACAATCCTGAGAAAAAAGAACAAACCTGGAGATATCACATTCCCTGATTTCAAAATATTCTACAAAGCTATATTAACCAAAACAGCATGGTACTGGCACAAAAACAGACACACAGGTCAATAGAACAGAACTGAGAGCCCAGAAATAAAACCACACATCTATGGACAGCTAATTTTCAACAAAGTAGCCAAGAAAATATACTGAAGAAAGGAAAGTCTCTTCAATAAATGGTATTGGGAAAACTGGACAGCCACAGGCAAAAGAAATACCATATGATCCAGCTATTCCATTTCTGGATGTTTATCCAAAGAACATGAAAATGCTAATTTGAAAAGACATAATGCACCCATATATTCATTGCAGCATTATTCACAATAGCCAAGATTTGGAAACAACTTTAGTGCCATTCATCAATGGGTGAATGGATAAGGAAATATATATATACACAATGGGAATACCACTTAGCCATAGAAAAAAAAACCCCAAAATGGGGGGAACTTGAGGGTATTGTGCTAAGCAAAATGTCAGACAGAGAAAGACAAGTATCATATGACTTCACTCATATGTGGAAGATAAACAAACAAATACATAGATATGGAGAACAGATCGGTGCTTCCCAGGGGGAGGGGGTGCAGGGAGAGGAACATGGGTAAAGAGGCACACATGTATGGTGATGGATGGAAACTAGACTTTTGGTGGTGAACACAAAGCAGTCTATGCAGAAGTGAAAATATAAAGACATATAATTGAAATTTATATAATGTTATAAATCCTTGTGACCTCAATGAAAGAAAAAAGTTAAAAAAAAGGAAATAGTTGTTAGTGGACTATCCCCCCAGGGCTCAGTGCAGAGGGAGCAGACAGAAATGCCCATCTCCTAGTCTTTCCCTGAAAAAGACCTATTTGTGTACTTTAAAAGTTGCTGCCTGAGGGTCAGACTTCTAATTTAGCAAATATATAGCAGCTGACTGCAATCCTCCCAGAGAACAGAAACCAGGGAGCTTGGTGGGCACTGTCTCCACTTTCTCCCTCTGGCCCACTTCGGGTTGTTGGTGTCTCCCTGGAAGGAAATTGTACACGTTTGGTGCCCTGGCTTTTGTAGCTGCTGCCAAGAAGACACACCCCTTGATTGCCTGGCTCTGGTGGCTAGCTGGGCTGTGTTCATGGATCCCACAGGACTGTAGCAAAAAAAAAAAAAGAAAGAAAGAAAGAAAGAAAGAAAGAAAGAAAGAAAGAAACATTTTTTTTAACCAGGGCTCAGCTCAGAAGGAGCAGACAGAGCTACCATCTCCCAGTCTTTCCTTGAAAGAGGTCTATTTGCATACTTTAAATCTGCTGTCTGAGAATCCTGCTGCCAATCAGCCTGCACCTAGGTGCTGACTGAGATCCTCCCCTTTGGGACACTGTCAGGTCTTGGCACACCCTCAACTACTGGGAGCCACTAAGAACAAAGAAGGTGGCTCAGACAATCACAGAGGTTTGAGAGACAACCAAGAACTCAGGCTGGGCTGGACAATAAGTTTCATCTCCTACACAAGACAGAGTGATCAAGACTGGGAGAGGTGGCTGTTTTGTCTACTGCGCAGAAACTAACACAGAGAGTAAAGCAAAATGAAGAAACAAAGGACTATGTTCCAAGCAAAAGAACAAGATAAAACTCCAGAAACAGAGCTGAATGAAATGGAGATAAATGATTTACCTGATAGAGTTCAAAATAATGGTCATAAAGATGCCCACTGAGGTCAGCAGAGCAATGCATGAACACAGTGAGAATTTCAACAAGGAGATAGAAAATATAAGAAAGTACCAAACAGAAATCACAGAGCTGAAGAATACAATAATTGAACTGAAAAATTTAGTATAGGGGTTCAACAACATACTAGATCAAGTGTGAGAAAGGATCAGTGAACTTGAATACAGGCCAGTGGAATTCATCCAATAAGAGGAGCCAAAAGAAAAAACAAACAAACAAAAAAATGCAAAGGTGGCTTAAGGGATTTATGGGATACCATCAAGCTGAGCAATATTAGCATTATAGGAGTCCCAGGAGGTGAAGAGAGAAGTGGCAGAAAGCATAGTCAAAGAAATAGTGGTTGAAATCTTCCCCAATCTGGGGAAAGAAGCAGACATTCAGATCCAGGGAGCCCAGAAAGTTCATGTAAGATGAATCTAAAGAGACACACACCGAGACATTTTGTAATTAAACAGTCAAAAGTTAAAGACAAGGAAAGAATTTTGAAAGCATCAAGAGAAAAAACAACTTGTTACATACAAGGGAACCCCCATAAAACTATCAGCAAAAACTTTGCAGGCCAGAAGGAGAGACATGATATATTCAAAGTGCTGAAAGAAAAAAACTGTAAGAAACACTATGCAGCAAAGTTGTCCTTCAGAATTGAAAGAAAGAGTTTTCTAGATAAGCAGAAGCTGAAGGTGTTCACCACCACTAGATCAGCCTTACAAGAAATGTTAAAAGGACTTTTTAATGAAATGAAAGGACACTAATTAGTAGTAGGAAAACATATGAAAGTATAAATCTCACAGGTAAAGGTAAATATAAATTCAGAATAATCTAATGTAGTGGTGGTGAGTAAATCACTTATAAATCTAATATGAAAGTTAAAGACAAAAGTATCAAAAATAAGCCTAACTACAATGATTTGTTATTGGATACACAAAGTAAAAAGATGCAAATTGAGACATCAAAAGCATAAAGTGTGTGTGTGTGTGTGTGTAGAGTAAGAATGTAGAGCTTTAGTATATGTCTAAAGCCAAGTTGTTATGAACTTAAAATAGACTGTTATAAATATAAGATGTTTTATGTAAGTCTCTTGGTAATCACAAAGCAAAAACCTATGGTAAATACACAAAAGATAAAGGATTCTAAGCATACCACAACAGAAAATTAGCAAATCACAAAAGAAGAGAAGAAAGGAAGAAAGGAATGACAAAAGAGCCAGAAAACAATTAACAAAATGACAATAGTAAGTTCATACCTATCAATAATTACTTTAAACGTAAATTGACTAAATTCTCCAAACAAAAGACCTAGAGTGGCTGAATGGAATAAAAAACAAAACCCAATTATATGCTGCCTACAAGAGACTCACTTCAGCTTTAAGGACAAATACAGACTGGAAGTGAAGGGATGGAGAAAGATATTCTATACAAATGGAAACCAAAAGAAAGCAGGAGTAGCCATACTTATATCAGACAAAATTGACTTTAATCCAAATACTGTAATAAGAGACAAAGAAGGTCATTATAATATAATATAATAAATAATATAATAAAGGGATCAATCCAACAAGAGAATGTAACATTTATTCACCCAACATAGGAGCACCTAAAATACATAAAGTAAGTATTAACAGACCTGAAGGTAGAACTAGACAGCAAAACAATAATAGTAGGGGACTTCTCTACTTCCAACAATAGACAGATCATCCGGACAGAAAATAAATGTGGAAACATTGGACTTAAACTATGTATTAGACTAGATGTACTTAGCAGACATTTACAGAACATTCCATCCAACATCAGAAAACACATTCTTCCCAAGCACATAGGCAACATTTTCCAGGATAGATTATATGTTAGGCCACAAAACAAGTCTTAATACATTTAAAAAGATTGAAATCATGTCAAGCATCTTTTCTGCCCATGATGGTATGAAACTAGAAATCGATTATAAGAAGGAAACTGGAAAATTCCAAAATATGTGAAAATTAAACATTATGCTGCTATACAAGCAATAGGTTGAAGAAGAAATCCAAAGAGAAATAAAAAAATACTTCATTTATCTTGAGACAAATGAAAATGGAAATACAACATACCAAAACTTATGGGATACAGCAAAAGCAGTTCTAAGAGGGAAGTTCATAGTGATAAATGCCTACATTAAGAAAAAAGAAAGATCTCAAATAAACAACCTAACTTTACACTTCAACAAACTAGAATAAGAACAAACTAAGACCAGAGTTAGTAGAAGAAAGGAAATAACAACGAATAGAGTGGAAATAAATGGAATAGAGACTAAATAGACAATAGAAAAGATCAATGAAACTGAGTTGATTTTTAAGATTTTCTTTCTTTTTTCCTTTTTCTCCCCAAAGCCCCCCAGTACATAGTTGTATATTTTTAGTTGTGGGTCCTTCTAGTTGTGGCATGTGGGACGCTGCCCCAGCGTGGTTTGATGAGCAGTGCCATGTCCGCGCCCAGGATTTGAACTGACGAAACACTGGGCTGCCTGCAGCAGAGCACGCGAACTTAACCACTCGGCCACGGGGCCAGCCCCAAAAGTTGTTTTTTTAAAAAAGATAAACTAGACAAACTTTTAGCTAGACTTGCCAAGAAAAAATGATAGAGGATTCAAAATCAGAAATGAAAGAGGAGATATTACAATTGATACCACACAAATACAAATGATTATAAGAGACTACTATGAACAATTATATGCCAAAGAATTGGACAACCTAGAAGAAATGGATAAATTCCTAGAAATATGCAGCTTATTAAGACTAAATCATGAAGGAATAGAAAATCTGAATAAGGATATTGAATCAGTAATTGAAAATTTCCCAACAGAGAAAAGTCCAGGACCAGATGGCTTCACTGGTGAATTCTACCAAACATTTAAAGAAGAATTAATACCAATCCTTCTCAAACTCTTCCAAAAAATAGAATAGGAGAAACACTTTCAAACTCATTTTACAAGGCCAGCATTACCCTGATATCAAAACCAGACAAGGATACTACAAGAAAATTACAGGCCAATATCCCTGATGAACAGAGATGCAAAAATCCTCAACAAAATATTAGCAAAACAAATTGACAATACATTAAAAGGATCATACACCATGATCAAGTGGGATTTATTCCAGGGATACAAGGATGAGTCAATATTTGCAAATCAATGTGATGCACCACATTAACAAAATGAAGGATAAAAATCATATGATCATCTCAATAGACGCAGAAGAAAAGCATTTGACAAAATTCAACACCCTTTCATGATAAAAACTCTCAACAAACTGGTTATAGAGAGAACATACTTAAATACAACAAAGGCCATATATGCCAAGACCACAGCAAACATACTCGGTGGTGAAAAGCTGAAAGCTTTTCCTCTAAGACTGGGATGATTACTCTTGCCAACTTTTTTCAGCATAGTACCAGAAGTCCTAGTCACAGCAATTAGGGAAGAAAAAGAAATAAGAGGTATCCAAATTGGAAAGGAAACAGTAAAACTGCCTCTGTTTGCAGATGACATGATATTATATGTGGGAAACCCTAGGGACTCCAACAAAAAAATGATTAAAACTGTAAAACAAATTCAGTAGAGTTGTAGGAAACAAAATCAATATACAAAAATCAGTTGAGTTTCCATGCACTAATAATGAACCATAAGAAAGAGAAATTAAGAAAACAACCCTATTTACAGTTGCATCCAAAAGAATAAAATTCTTAGGAATAAATTTAAACAAGGAGGTGAAAGATCTGTACACTGAATACTACAAGACATTTATGAAAGAAATTAAAGAAGACACAAGTAAATAGAAAGATATCCTGTGTTCATGGATTGGAAGAATTAATATTATTAAAATGTTTATACTACCCAAAGCAATCTACAGACTTAGTGCAATCCCTATCAAAATTCCAATGGCATTTTTCACTGATTATCAGGGAAATGCAAATCAAGACCACAATGAGATGTCACCTCACACCTGTTAGACTGATTGTCATAAAAAAGACAAGAGAGAACAAGTGTTGGCGAGGATGTGGAGAAAAGAGAACCCTTGTGCACTTTTGATAGGAATGTAAATTGGTGCAGCCACTATGGAAAACAGTATGGACGTTCCTCAAAAAATTAAAAATAGAACCACCAAATGATCCAGGAATTCCATTTCTGGGTATTTCTCCAAAGGGAAGGAAAATAGGACCTCGAAGAGATCAGGACTGCCATGCTCAGGGCAGGATTATTCACAACAGCCAAGATATGGAACCAACCCGAGCGTTCACTGAGGGATAGATGGATAAATAAGATGTGTGTGTATACATAGACAATGGAATATGATTCAGCCACAAGAAAGACACAGTCCTACTGTTTGCGACAACGTGGATGGACCTTGAGGACATTATGCTAAGTGAAATAAGCCAGACAGAGAAACACAAATACTTATATTTGTGTTTACTTATGTGGAATCTGAGTTTACTTATATGTGGAATCTTAAAAAGAAAAAAATCCAAACTCAGAGAAACAGAGTATAGAAAAGTGGTTGCCAGGGCTGGGGTTTGGGGGAACAGGGAGAGGTTGGGAAAAGTGTACAAACTTTCAGTTATAAGATGAGGAAGTTCTGAGGATCTAGTGTATAACGTGATGACCATAGGTGGTAACAATGTATGATGTAATTGAAATTGTTAAGAGAGTAGAACTTAAATGTTCTCACACACACACAAAGATAACTACGTAAGGAGATGGACGTGTTTAACTAGATGCGGGGACACTTCCACGATGTGTATGTGTGTAAAATCACCACGTCGTACACTTTAAATATCTTACAACTCTATGTGTCAATGGTACCCCATAAGGCTGAAATAAAAACAATCGGGTACTGTGTATGTGTGTGTGTCGGTGTTCTTAGTTGCAAAATATAGAACTCGTTCTTGTTTTGGTCAGAAAAGGAATTTATCTGAGGATATTTGATTCCCAAGGAACCTCCAGGAGGACCAGAGAACTAGCTTGCAGGCTGCACAGCCCCTATCTGACTATGTCAGCGAAGGCCCACCACCATCTCTGGTCACGGGCAGTGCATCTTGTACTGCCAACCCTGGTCCCCCAGACACTGACCCCTCTTCTCCAGAAGTCCCTAAATGCTGATGACTCTGTCTCCTCCATCACCAGGAGACCTGCCTCCTCACACTCTTTCTTCGCTCACAATTTTAAACCTCATTTACTCACCTCTGGTTAGTGGAACCTAGGTCATATGCCCACCACCTAGGTACAAAGCAGGCTGGAAAGCAAGTTTTCTGGCTTCTACCTTGGAAAAGTAGAACTCGTAAGAAAGGGAATTCTCCAAACTTAGAAAGGGTATTCAAAGGAGTTGGGCAGCAAGAAAACCTGACAAAGTCCCACTGTAAAGCTATGTGGGGCTGTGAACTAGGCGTGAAGAGAGGGCCAGGGGTGCTCAGTCTGTGTTCTTGGTTGCAGCCAACAGAAACTGGCTCTGGTTAACTTAAGCAGGGGAATTCATTGCAGGGAAGACGAAAGAGAAAGTTGCGGGGAGAGAGAAGGGAAAGGCTGGGGATAGTCATTTGTGGAGCACCTACCACATGCTGTGTCACGCGCATTATTTCTTTTAATTCTCGTGTCGATCTTGTGAATTAGGGATCATTACTCCCACTTCACAGATGAAGAAGCTGAGGCTCAATAAGGTTAGGTGACTTGCCTAAGATCGTATAGTTAGTAAGTGGCAGATGTAGAAATAAAGTCTGGATCTTCCGGATTTAAAATCCCATACTGTTTCTGTGGTTTCTTTTTCTCTATTTTTGTGTGGATGGATTGTCCAAATATTTTTGCCGCTGCTGGAGTCCTGGCCAGGCAGCAAGTCGGGTGGCTGCCAGAGGCTGTGGTGGAGGAGGAGGGGGAGGCAGGAGTGTACCTGTGTGGGCCCTTTGTAGTCAGGTATTTATAAATCTGGACCTTCTCCCTCCTAACAAATATCAGAGATATTTCTTCTGGCTCTTTGACTCGGGGAAGGTGTCCTCGCCTCTGTTCACAGGAACGCATCAGGAAAGGCAGTGGTTTGGAGTCAGCTGAGGCCAGGCCAGCCTGGAGAGGTGAACTAAGGCTCCTGGACTAAAGGTGTCCTGGGGATTTTTCGGCATACCATATGACTGCCCGGCTGCAGCCCCTTTGGAGAGAAATTCCCTGAACCACGTGGCCCTGCCTCCTTTGGTCCATGGATGATTGGTCCGCCATTGGCACCCACCCAAGGATGGCCCCACCACAGGCTGACCAGGACCCAGGATGGGGCTTTAATATCAGGGCTGTGCCCATATTGGAGCGATGGTGATGGGCTGGGCCTTCTGGTAGACGGGGCAGAAGCAGGAAGATGCCCAGAAAGAGCAGAAAAAGAGGCAGCCCACCAGAAAGGTGATCCAGGCTCTGGAGTGGCTGGGTCCTGGGCACTGCCCTCCTCCTGAATTACGAGGTCCACTGTCTAGCTCTTCCTGGGTTCCCAGGAATCTTTCAGACCTTTCTGGCTGTGAATTCCTTACAAGGATCCCCTCATTTTCAGACTTGAGTGAGAGTGATGGTGGACCAAGGAAGACAAATGAGGACAGTCCCAGATTGAAGAGCCTGAAGTGGTCTGCTCTGCCACATTCACAGGAGTGGTGGCTTGGGAGCTCGTGGCCGCCCACACGTGGGTCACTGGTTCCTGCGGTGCATAGGGATGTCTCACGGCCAGAGCCTAAGGTGGGCGTAAGATCTGGACTAGAAGCCAAGGGGGAGAGAAAGAAAGGTCCAGAGGGGACCATGGGGTGCAACGGGGTTTTCAGTCACGACACCACAATATGGCTCAGCTATGTGGGTATTTTAACTGTGTCTTACTCATAACAGTCAAAGCGCTAGTTTGTATTTTAAAGCATGTGTTTACTTATTTAACTATTTCAAAATACGAAAGGCACAGAAGGGCCTACATGGAGAAGTCTCCTTCCTACTTGTCTGGCAGTCCCCAGTGCTGAATTTTCAGCATCCTTCCAGAAATGTTTTGTGCACATATAAGCAAACATATTCACATACACATTCTTTTCCCTCCATTTATTACACAAAAGTTAGCATGCGATTCCCATTGTCCAGTCTCTTGTTTTTGTCATTTGTGAATAATTAACTAACTTTTCCCCTCAATGAGAGAAGATGTGACGTCATCCCCATAACAAGGTGACCCTGGCACACTAGCATTCCAAAGCTTCTTCCTGCCAGCGGGACAGCAGCCGCCTGGGGCTCGCTGAGGCCCTAAGGGGGGGGGAGTGTGTGTGTGCATGCATACATGTATGCATGTGCATGTGTGTGCAAGTGTTTATGTGCATGCGTGCGCCTCTGGGAAGACCCACAGGAGAGCACCCAGTGCAGAAGCCCCACTCGGAAAACCTGATTGTAGGTCTGGGGTCCCACTAACAAGTCTGGGGCTTTAACTCACCTCAGTCTGTTTCTTTTCCTCAAAGAGGTGTGACAAGAATATTCCTTGGGGTTGTAGAGAGGATGGAATGAGGATGTGTTGAGAAACAGTCTTGGGAATTGGCAAGTTGTATGGGGTGAGGTGTTATTCTTAGCCTGACAGATTCGGAAGACAGCTCTTCCATTTCCCCTTACGCGTGTGTCTGACCTTCTCTCCTTACATCTCATCCACCTCCTCATTCTCAGTTGACGGCATCATCTCCACCTCAGGGAGTAAAAAGGAAGTGGTTCCCTCAGTCTCCCACCCATACTCACTACCCATTTAGTGGTGTCAATTATAAGAGGCATAAATTGCAAAAGAAGCAGAAAGTCTGTTTGGGGTCTCAAGAATTGCAATTTGGGAGACACAGATTCGAGTAGGAACTCAAATGTGCTCTGAGGAAGACAATGAAGACAGGGATTTATAAAGATGGAAAAAGATAAACTACATGGATTGTTTTGCAAGGCTTTTGATTGGTGCCAGCAACAATGGTTACTTCTTGGCTAAGGCCGTCTGTAAGGCAGAAGGTTCTTATCTATGGGAGTAAGCATATTTCTTGGAAGAAGGTCAGGATGATAGCAGTGAAGCAGAGTTCAAAGGTTACATTCCACCTGGGGAGAGATGTCTAGAAGCCCCACTTCCCTAATGGCCTCCTGGCTCCATCTTAGAAGCCTTGACATATGTTACTCCATTTTGTTATCACCTACAGTGGCATTCGCCCCACCTCACCACCCTCCTGCCCTCTCTTGGGCACCTGAAACCTTCTGCTTCATCTGCCTACTCCCCAAATCTTCAACCTCTCTCTCTTTTCTGGCTCCTTCCAGTAAGTACTTCAACATGCTCAGACTTTTCCTGTCATAAAAAAATAAACTTTCCCTTGACCTCACATCACCCTCAGTCACTGTTTTTCTCTTCCAGTTCAGAGTCAACCTTCTTGAAAGAGTAGCTTATGCTCAGTACCTTCACCTCCTCCAGTTCCATCACTCCTTAGCCCACCGTATTTTTTAATAGAACGTTTATTGAGCTCTATGTGTCAGGCGCTGTTCTAAGCACTTGCATATTCTGACCAATTTAATCCTCAAAAAAACAGCCCAAAGAGGTAGGTATGATTACTAGCTAATTTTACAGATGAGGAAACTGAGGCCAGAGAGGTTAAGCGTGATCACACTTAGTACAATCCACTCACAGGAAGTAAGTGGTAATGCTTGTTCCAAAACAGGCCGCGTGCCTCGAGATCCTGTGTGGTCAGCTACCTCGTTACCTGCCGTCTGTATGCACTAGTCCAGTAAAACAATTGTACCAGGTCAACAAGGACCTTCTTGTCCATGTGATGGCACTTTTCAGGCGTTCTCCAACATGAGTTTTCATCTGCATCCCTATCAACCCCGCATCCTGCTGTGGCTTGAGACACTGGTTCCTTAAATCTTGGTGTTCCTCTTTCTCTTCCCATTCTGCCTACTTTCCTTAGATGAGCTCATCCATTTCAATGATCGTTTTGTGCTGGCTTCCCTCTTATCCCCCCGCCCACATCTTCTTCTGACCCGAGTCTCTTGGCTCCCATTGCTACTCTCCATCCTCACTTGGGCGTCACATAGATATTCAAAACTGCCCCAGCTGCATGCATGCCACGTTCAGAAGGTTGGATTTTTTCATTTGGGGAATGGGAGAGCCTGGAGGGCTGCTAATTGGGAATGAGCTGTCTGATCAGATCAGTGCTTTGGAAGGCCTCCGGCCCTGCACGTGCTGTTCAGTGGGTTGGTGCCCTTCCTCAGTTAACTCCTTTGTAATACCTTGGGTCTGCAGCCTCGGTACCCTCCCTGCATGCTCTCGGGGTCCTCTTCTGCCTCTATTGGATCACTTCTTGTTCTGGACGATAATTGCCCATTTTCTCGTCTGTGCCCCCCTCTCCCTCCATGTAAGAGTTTGATGAGTTTGTTTCCCTTTAGATCTGAAATGCACTGTGCCTTGCATACAGAAAGCACTTCATAAATGTGTGCTGAGTGACGTTTTAATGACGTAGATCTGTCTGGAACTGTGGGAGGGAAAAGAATGGCAAGGTGGTGGTTTGGTTCTAGAGAAGTCAAAGGGTGGAGCATGGACATAGAAGCATGGGGATGCAAATAGCTGTGTGAGTGTGGGTCCTGTCTGGGGTTCTCTTGTACCTTCCCATTGAAGGGTGGTGAGAACATGAGTTTTGAAGTGTGGTGGACCTGTGTTCAAATCTGGCTCCACCGCATACTGCAGTGTGATCTTAACCTGTTTATTTCTCACTGATGTAAGTTACCTGAAACTGCTTGGCTTGATACCAGTGGGCCAGGGCTCTGCTCCTGGTTCTGTCCCGTACTGTCATTGTGCAAGTGGCCTCCCCTCTCTGAGCCTCTGTTACTTATCTGCAAAATAAGAGCCTTGGCCAAAGCATATCCATGTTTAACCTCCTTTAGCTCAATGTATGCTTCTCAGATTTTTACCTCTGGACGCTCGACACAGCGGGGAACATCTCTCCCAGAGAAAGAAGATGGCGATGTTTCATCCGGTAATCCCACACCCACAAGGAGGCACGCCCTTGCCCAGCCAGAGGGGTGCTTAGAGACGTTGTCTATGCAGACTGCAGACAGAACAGCACCGACCACGGAATCTGTGGTCACCCCTCAAGAGCTGCTGGGGAATCACGTTGACTCTGATTACCTCCCACTGGCAGGGAGCTGGAAGAGTTATTAAGACCCAAAGCGGATAGAACCCCACCTATTTTGGTGCAAAGCTTGTTACCTTTCAGCTTCACAGCAGCCCTGGGGGCAGTAACCTTGACTGAAGGCAGGCAGAGTGGAGTGAGGGAGTGTATTAGTCAGGGTTCTCTGGGGAGACAGAACTTACAGAATGAGTGTATATACATCTAGAAAGAGATTTATTTTAGGGGAGTGGCTCATGCGATGCTGGAGGCTGACAAGCCCAGAATCTGCAGGGAGGACTGTCAGCCTGGAGAACCAGGAAAGTGCTGACGTTGCAGTTCAAGTCTGCCGGCTGCCGGCTGCAGAATTCTTCTTGCTCAGAGGAGGTCAGTCTTTTGCCCTCTTCAGATCTTCAACTGATTGATGGAGGCCCACCCACATTATGGAGGGCAATCTGAAAAGTCTACCAATTTAAATGTAAATCTCATCCACAAACACCCTTACAGAAACACCCAGAATAATGTTTGACCAAATATCAGGCCACTGTGGGCTAGCCAAGTTGATACATGAAATTAACCATCACAGCGGCTTTCTAAGTGGCTTTCTGTAAGGTAGTTGTTGGGGTTCCTATCTATGATGAAACCAAGGCTCAGAGAAGTGAAGAGGTTAACTCAGGGCCACAGAGCTACGGGAGGATGCAGTGATCAAGACGCATCTCCTACAGACTGGACGAGAGAATGCTCTCTGGGTGTTACACTCGAAAACCAACACCCAGGTGACCAGAGCAGAGACGCGTGAGGTCATGATTAGAACCCGATGGAAGGCGCCGACACACTTTAACCAGGAAGGAGGCGGATGGGCAGCTGGATCACCCCACCTCCCAATACCTAGATAAGATTGCCTCGCCCCTCACCCCCCACTGTGGAAAGTCCAGTGCCTTCCCCAAGGTTTCTAAGACTCCTGGGGTGGAGGTCGGGATGCATTCTCTTGGTCAGTTGGCCCTGAGTTCCCCCTCCTCCCCAGGCAGCGATCTTATCACCACTGTCTGTGTTGTTGCTGTTTGTCAACCTAGCAACCTTTTTCCTTTATTTCAAAATCCGCTTCCTCCCCACCCCACCGTGAGGCATCCGTGTCCATGGCAGGCTTTCCTGATGGTCTGGGGAGATGCGGGGGATTCACAGAGCAGCAGTGATACTGCAAATTGGACATGAGACCACATGTTCTTACCACACAAGCTTCTCTCGGCCGATTCTCCAGCCTGGCTCCAGCTCCCCACTGCTGGGCATTCCTCCCCCTTCCATCAGCTTTCTTCCTCTTCCTTTCTCTGTCCTCTCTTATCACTATGCTCTTCCTCTCAGAAAGAAAAATTAAATTCCCCCCCATTTTCTTTCTTGGGGAAATCCTGCCTTTTCTCGCCCAGAGTGTTTGTCTTGGCTCCAGGCCTCCTTCTGGGTGTCCTGGGAGTGGGCGGATGCTTCCTGAGAATTCCTTCCGAGAAGCAGCTGGCCTCCTCCTCCCAGGTGCTCTTGCGAAGGTGGGGTCCGGTTCCTTCACCCACAGCAGGTGGGATGAGGCAGCGTCCGAGTCCAGCTCAGGCACCGCCCTTCCTAGCACCGGCCAGGCGAGATGGCCACCTTCCCCTGTCTAGCCTGCGGCAGGGCAATCTCCATTGTGACACAGATCGCCAGTTGGAGGCTCCAGGCTCTGACTCTCCTCAACTGTGTGATTCGTCCTTCTCTGTGACTTGTCTGCAGTGAGTGGACATTCTGGGCAGAGGGCAGGAGGGCTGGTCTGGAAAGTGCACTTGACATTCTCGTGTCTGTTAGCCTCTGTGCTCAGGTTGATACCGACCCTGATATCAGTTTCCCCACATTAAACCCAGCATATATGGGGTTAAAAGCAAAACACCCATTCTCTGCTTGCTCTCTGGCTTCCTGGCTCCAGAATCCACTATTCTCCATGGAGACAGACACCATCAAGGACAAGCACCTGGACTATCTCCTCCTGCAAAGAGATACGGGCTGGTGGGAAAGCTGCTGACCAGCAAGGTCATGAGCTCCCTCCTGTCTGCAAGTAGTCTCAAGGCCAAAGACAGGCTGGTGGGAAAGCTCCGACCAGCAAGGCCATATGCTCCCCCTCCCCTACCTAAAGCCCCAAATACAAACCCTTCCTTTTAGCTTTTCGGGGAGTTTGGGATTTCAGTGTTAGCTGACCTCTCTCCTTGTTCAGTGCTGTGCAAAAATAAAATTCCTACTTTCTTCCACCACACCCGGTGTCAGAGATTGGCTTACTGCGCAACGGGTGAGCGAACTCACTTCAGGTTCGGTAACAAGGTCAACACCTACCACAAAGTCCACAGTATCCCCCTCCACTGGAAATACTCTGGGCTCTTGTATTTGGGGCTCCTCCTGCCTCTTAGGTGTCTGCATACCCTGTGCCCTGTTATGGCATTGGAGGCTGGACACTGAGCACCCTGGAGTTCTGATTCCCAGGCTCTGGAGGCCTTTGGGTTCCTGAGAGCTGTATGAGACAGGAGGCTGGTGCTGTGGGCTTTGAGGCAAATAAACTTGGCTTAAATCCTGACTCCATCACTTCCTGGGTGGATTTGGGCAAAATTACTTAACCTCTCTGAGGCTTGGTTTCTTCATTTGTAAAAAATGTTGTTATGAGGGATCATAACACCTTCCTCAGGAGGGCTGCTGAGAGGACAAAAAAGGCAAGATATGGGGAGCACAAGATCTATTTGTTCAGGTCAAGGTTCAGGGAGCAGGGAGCCTCCAGCCTCTAAGAGGAGTGAGACCTCACCTGTTGCCCCCACCCACCCCTCAGTCTGGTTTCCTCGGGGCCTTAGAAGAGCCCCTCTTGATGCCGTTGAGGTTTGATCTGTGGTTCCAGTCAAGGTCACTGAGGAGGGCAGCGGGGACTGTGTCTCTCTTGTGAGCCGTCGTGGGTTGGCAGGCTGAGCCCTGGGGGTCCAGGAAGCTCATTCATACAAGTCGAGATGCTCCACTTCCCTGGACGACACCCCCAGATGACCCAGCCTTGGGCATGGGCAGGGGCCCCCTCTGCTGCTCTCTGGGCCTCCCCTCTATGTGAGCTGGCTACCTGCTCTCAGGGGTGGGTGGCCTTTGTGTAGGTGAACACCCATGGTCTCTCAGCCAGATAATGTGGACAGAAGAGCAGAGAAGGAAAAAAAAATCAAGCTCAGTGCATTCATTTGCTAACTTTTAGCGATACCTTCTATGTGCTAGGCAGTACCGTCTTCAGACCTGAGCCGGTCCCCATTTCCCCACTTCCTACTCCAGAGTGTTCTCTGGCCTTCTATCCTGTGCCTGGACTTGACCTGAGGAGCCCTGAGACTCATGACCAGGGGTTGTCCTGGGCCCCATGGCCAGGCCTCAGATTCAGAGGAATAACCTGGAATAGCCAGCTGGCTCCTGCTGGCTGATGTGGGACTGCGGGAGGCTGAGTTGCTGGAATGGTACTGACATGCTGATTTTGTGTGACTCAAATTCTCCCTCTAGACAGGGGCCCAGAAAAGGAATATTTTCCCAGGGCCTTGCACACTCTGGAGGCGGCCCTAGTCCTGGGTGCCTTGCCAGGCACTGGAACAAAACAGACAATGACCTGCCCTCCAGGAGTTTATATTCTACTTGGGGAGACAGGGGCTATGAACAGAAGGAAAGCAGGTGAAGGGGGTAGATTTCAATAAGGAGGGCTAGTTGGGAGTCCTCACTGTAGGACAACATTGCGAAGCCGTGAGAAACATGCTTGTGTGCATCTCGGGCATGAGCTCTCCAGGAAGGAAAAACAGGAGGTGGAGGGGGCTTCTGCCTGGCCTGAGCCAGAGGGAAAACAATGAGGCCAGAGACGCAGTGGGAGCCAGATCAGGCAGAGGGTTTGCAGGCCCTTGTAAAGAGTGACTCTTACTCCAAGAGAGATGGAAAGCCGCTGGGGGCTTTGAGCAGAGGGTGCATGATCTGATATATTTTTAAAAGCATGACTCAGATTCATTCCTGTTCCCTGCTCTATAGTACTCCATCATGTGAAGAAAACAATTTATTTATCCACTCTCCTGCCAGAGCTCTGGGGCTGTTCTCGCTCTTTGCTACAATGAACAGCACTGTTACGAACATTGTTTACGCATCTCCTGGCCCGCCACGCAAGCACTTCTGTCGGGTAGATGCCTAGAAGAGAAATTACTTCATCCTGAATGCCATACAAAATGTCAAGTTGTTTCCCAAAGTGGTTGTACCTATTTACACTTCTGCTGGCCATACACAAGAGAGCCTGTTACTGTATCTAAATAAAGCCTCTTTCCGTATACGGTCTTGTGAGGATTCAGAATTATCACCAGTTGAATGGTGTAAAATGGTGTAGAACCATCGGTCTTTGTGGTCTTGATTTGCGTTTCCCTGCTTGCTGATAAAGCTGAGCATCTCCGTCCTCCTTTAACTTGACCCACCAGCAGCACTTGGCGTGGCTCATCGCTCCCTCCTTTTGGAAACACTTTCTCTACTAGCATTCCTGGACCCTGCGCTCTTCTCTCTCCTCTCACCTCACTGGCTGCTTCTTGGTCTCCTTCGTCACTTTCTCCTCAACAACCTGACCTCTTGGCTCTGTCCTTGGACTTGTCTCTCCTGTTTTCACTCATCCCATAGGTCCTCTCACCCAGGCTCATGGCTTTAATATCAAGTAGACGCTAATATATCCCAGTTTATAGCTTCTTCCCAGAGCGTGTTCTGAACTTCACGCGGTGAACTTCTCCCGGCATATTTCTCTACCTGGATAGCTAACTTAATATATCAAAATTCAACTCTTGATTCCCTCCCCACAAACCTCCTCCTGAAATCTCCCCATATGAGTAAAAGGCAACTCATACTTTCTACTGTTCAGGCCAAAAACCTTGGAGTCATTCTTGACTCTATTCTATCAGCAAATCCTACTGGCTTTACCTTCAAAATTACATCTAGAATCGTACCACTTCTCATCACCTCCTCCCCTACCACCTGGTCCAAACCACCATCATCTCTCACCTGGATTAATCCAATAGTATCTTAACCTGCATCCTCCTTGGTCTCCCTACAATCTACTCTCCAGACAGAGGGAGTTTTTAAAGACCTAAGTCAGATCAGGATGCTCCCTCTGCTCAAACCCTGCAATAAGAGCCTGTCTCATTCAGGGTAAAACCCCGAGTCCTTGGGATGGCCTCCGAGACCATCTGACCTCGTGTTTCCTTTCTGACCTCCTCTCCTGTGACTGTCCCTCTTGCTTCCTCCACTGGCCTCAGTGCCGTCCCTGGACCTGTCTTGGGCCTTTGTACTGCCTGTTACACTGAAATAGAGCTTAAATGTCCTTGTTTATTTGCTTCTTGTCTGTTTTTCCTCCAATGAAAAGCCTGCACAGGCAGGGCCTTTGTTTTGTTCACTGCTGTGTCTCCAGCACCTAGAACATTGCTTGGCACAGAGTGGATCCTTGGTAACTATTTGTTGGATGAATCACTTAATGGATTATTGTCATGAGCTGTGTAATCTAAACCAGACAAAGAGGAAGCACCATCCCGAGGGGTGAGAGGCAGGGAGGAGGTGGAAGGTCAATGGACAGGAGGGTCTGGGTGGGGTTGGAAAATTGTTGGATTTGGAGTACGAGAGGGGATGAGTTCGAGTGACAGGAAGAGAGTAGAAAGTGTGATACTCGGATTGAGCTAATGAAGGGCCTCTGTTCTTCTGCCTCATTGGCTACTTCTTCTCAGTCTCCTTTGCTGGTTCCTCCTCAGCTTTTTGATCTCTAAGCCTGGAGGGAAGTAATGTAAATGCCTAGGGCAGTGTTTTTCAAATGGAGAGACATAACCCATCAGTGGATCATAAAATTAAGTTAGCGTCTCTATAAAAATGAAATAGAACAGAATAGGAAATGCAGAGCACAATGCATGTAGCGAGGGTAAGCATTGGATTATGAAACTCTATTTCACTTACGTACGTGGGTATTTACGTATGGTGCACGTGTGTACTGAGTCACATGTATAATTGGGCTGTGGACAAAAGTTTGAAAGCCGCTGGCCACGGGAGTGGATGAGGAGGTGCAAGAACTGAGAGCCCAGGTCATTGGAAGGATTTTACTGTGAATCCTGAAATCATCAAGACTTCACAGTGGTAGTGACGGAGAGGAAGATATTTCACCAGGTGAAAACTCTTCGGGAAATGCCCCAGGGGTCTGCATATGATTGCCGTGAGGTGGTCATTACGCCATACTCCAAAACTTCTAGTTCTAGCCCCTTCCTGCCCTTCTGCAGCCGGCGCCTGCTGCTGGTTCTCTCCCCACCAGTGCGTTCCAACCTGCCTCAGTAGCCCTACCAACCCGCCTCCCACGCCGGGTCACAGTCCCGGCCCGGTTTCCTCCCTCATACCTCTCGTTCTCTCCAAGGTGCTCATCAGTGAGAATAGCAATGCAATATGGAGGTCAGCCGCCATTTCCTGAGCCTGCGTGTGCTCTATAGCAAGCCTGCAAGGAACAAATTACCCCTCCTTTTACAGACAAGAGCCGGAGTTCGGAAGCTGGGTGACCTGCCCAAGGGCACTCCACGGTAGAGTCAGGATTTGAACTCAGGTCTGTTTCAGTCCCCAGCGAAGCCTTTGCAGTAAACCCCATAGCCTTCCACACCAGCTGATTGACTCGCTCTCCCAGACCATCCTTACAGCGTGAAATTCAGATTTCACACTTCAGTACAACTGCAGCTCACTACGTTTCATGGGTGTTGGGTTCTACAATTCTGACACCAATTCTGATGTGTGGGGTTTTTCCCCACACCAAGCAATTCTTCAGTGCCAGCTGGGTGTCCTACAATTCAACTCAACTCTGACACCATCTGCTTGGAGGGAGCACTGGACCCCACAGGTGGAGGGCTCAGTCCCACAGTGCTGCCGTCCACTTCAGATGCCTATCGCAAGGCCAGCTTGTTACCTGTGCTTCCGACCAAGTGGCTGTGAGTCAGAAGTTCCCACGACCCGTCGGTTCGATTAATTTCCTAGATCGGCTCACAGAATCAGGAAACCAGTTTACTCACTAGACCACTGGGTTATTACAAAGGATATTAAAGGATATGAATCAACAGCCAGATGAGGAGATATGCAGAGTGAGGTCTCCAAGGCAGGAACTTCTGTCCCCAGGAGTTTGGGGCCTGCCACGGTGGTACGTGGATTTGTTCTTTTTTACTAACCTGGAAACTCTCCAAACCCCATCCTTTTGGGCTTTTATGAAGGCTTCATTACAGAGGCGTGATTGATTAAATCATTGGCCATTGTCTATAGATTCAACCTCTAGCCCCTCTCCTCTCCCCAGAGGTCAGGAAGGTGGGGACAGAAAGTTCCAATACCCCAATCACATGGTTGGTTCCCCTGGCAACCAGCCCTCATCCTTAGGTGCTTTCCTCCCCACCGCCAAGCTACCTACCTCATTAACATAACTTCAGAGGGGCCAGCCCCGTGGCAGAGAGGTTAAGTTCCAGCACTCTGCCATTTGGATCCTGGGTGTGGACCTAGCACCCAGGCTGAGGCGGCTTCCCACAGAGCACAACCAGAAAGACCTACCACTAGAATATACAACTATGTACTGGGGGGCTTTGGGGAGAAGAAGAAGAAAAGAAGATTGGCAACAGAAGTTAGCTCAGGTGCCAATCTTAAACAAAACAAAACATAACCCCAGATGGTTGAACGGGGCTTGTTATGAATATAAAGACACCTTATTGTTATTATCACTAAGGAAATTACAAAGGTTTTAGGAGCTCCGTGCCATGAATGGGACTAGACCAAATATACATTTCTTCCTATAAATCACAATCTCACAGGTTCTCTCACAGAGTTGAAGTGTAAACATTAGAATTCTTTTTTTTTTTTAAAGATTTTATTTTTTCCTTTTTCTCCCCAAAGCCCCCCAGTACATAGTTGTATATTCTTCGTTGTGGGTCCCTCGAGTTGTGGCATGTGGGATGCTGCCTCAGCCTGGTTTGATGAGCAGTGCCATGTCAGCACCCAGGATTCGAACCAACGAAACACTGGGCCACCTGCAGCAGATTGCGCAAACTTAACCACTTGGCCACGGGGCCAGCCCCTAAACATTAGAATTCTTGAATGGCTACTGTCCCCACTGCAGGCCAATCCTGCACCCAGAGCTGTATTGGGCATACAGAGAAGGAGGCAAGACCCGGCCCTGGCCTCAGGGACTACAGTCAGGGGACTTAGGGAGTCTCCACATTAACAAATGACGAAACCGAGGCCTGGGTCACAATGCGGGAGAGAAGTGGAAGTCTCAGAGCAAGAAGCGAGGCTCAGCCGGCTGTGATCTTTACAGACCCTGGGTGGCTCCCGCTGTCCTTTCTAGAGGGTTTTTGTAGTTTCAGTACCTGGTAACACTGCTCCCTCCAGCACCGCCCCTGCAAAAGCTTGGTGAAGTCAGCATCGGAGTCTCCCGCCCAGCGGCTGACGCCTCTCTCCGATTGAGATAATGAAAGGACAATATGGGACACATATGAATTAGGCTTGAGATGTTAGGGCCTACCCAATACCACATCCTACCCTACTCCAGGTGTCCAGAGGCTGTGTGCCCCAGGTGAGGCCTGGGACCCTCCCCAGCCCTGGGCCTGGGCCTGGAAGAATGAGTCTTGCTTTGTCTCACCCAGTTATGGCAATTCCATTCCACTTACCTTGGTTTATTACTTTTTTCTTTACTTTTTTTGGTGGGCAAGATAGGTCCTGAGGTAGCATCTATTGCCATCTTCCTCTTTTTCTCTTTTTTCTTGAGGAAGATTGTCCCTGAACTAACATCTGTGCCAATCTTCCTCTATTTGCATGTGGGATGCCACCACAGCATGGCTTGATGAGCAGTGTGTAGGTCTGCACCTGGGATCTGAACCCTTGAACACTGGGCCACTGAAGCTGAGCGTGCAAATTGAACCACCATGCCGCTGGCCAGCCCCTTGCCTTGGTTTAAGAATGAGTATGTGATCAATTCTGGCCAATGAGATGTGAGGGGATGTCTTCTGAGGGGATTCTGGGAGTGATTTTCATATTCTTGAGAAAGAGACAGAATGAAGGAACATTTTCTCTTCCAGTTTTTAGACCTAGACGTTGTGGGAGGAGATGAAGCCTGGAGTTGCTGCAGCCACCTTGTGACCATGAAGGTGAAGCTGGGTACCTGAGGGTTACTGTAGATATTCAATAAGAACACGATTGCCTTTTGACCTTGTCAGGAATCTTGTCAATTTGCTGTTTTCCTGTTTAACTTGAGGGGTGACTCAGGTCTCAAGGATTTGTGAGTTTGTTTTACAGAAGCAAGAGAATGCCTTCGGGGAGGTTGCCATCTCAGATGGCCGGCCCCCAGCAGCCATTGCAGACTGCCCAGGGGCTTGTCGGGAGTGACCTGTTTGTTTCTCCGAAGCTCACCTACCAAGCCCCTTAGCTCTATGAAATTCCTTGCTTTTTGCTCTGGTTAAGGTGGATTTGAGCAAACTCATGCCCACCTTCTGGTCTTGGCCAACTCGAATGGGGCCTTTCTCCATCTCCAAGCACCCGTGTCTCAGTATTTGGCTTGCTGCGCATTGGGCACACGAACTTGAGGTTAAGAGGTTCGGTATCAAAAGGACAAACTCAAGGGCAAAGGCCAGTGTGCTGAGGACGGTGCATCACGGAACTGCTCTCCCTCTGGACTTCCTGTATGTGCGATAAGTACCTTAATTGCCTAAAATTTTTGAGTTTGGGCTCCTAATACTTGCAGCCCGAAGTGTCGTAACCGATTGCGGTGAATGCGGCATCAGATGGCCCTGCCTGTGAGCGTGTGGAAGGTCAGGCAAAGCAGCCGCTGGTGGCAGCTAGGGCTGTACAGCCAGCTGCTGAAACAGCTAGCCCAGACTTCAGAGTTCAAGACAATACAGGACAGTCCTCGCTGTGGCACCATCAGCGCACAGTCAGTCCTGAGCAGGTGGCCTTTCGTGTGGTCCTTCAGGGACCCAGGATCCTTTCTTCCTTTCTCTAGGTCCTCGGGGTTCTCTCCGTGCCGCCGGTGGATGGGAGGAGAGTGTGGGGAAGCCACACTGGCTTCTTAAGCACTCTGGGCTGGAAGTTACGTTCAGCGATTCCTCTTTTATTCAACTGGCACGAAGAGGTCGCATAGTCTCTCACCAATGCAAGGAGAATGCACCAGAGACTTCCAGAGACAATTGCACCCACCGTGAAGGGAGCAGGGACGTTGGACGGTCAGGTGGTGGTCTCTGCCACAAGCTGTTATGGTGGAGTGAGGAGCACCTGAGCTGAGCCTTGAAGGTGGGAGGGACCTAGTGAGGAGCAGAGGGAGGGGCCCTCAGTGGGTGCTGGTGGACTCAGTGTGGACTGAGGTAAAGGGCTAATGCGAAGGAGACCCAATTCGGGTAGGGCCTGCATTTGGGGTGGTTATTGTTGGTGTCGTCAAGTCAATTCTGACCCTAGTGACCCTGTGAACAGCAGAGCGGAACCCTGCCTGGCCTTTTTGACTTTCCTCTCACCTCCCGGCGCTCTATCAGACAATGCTCTGCTGCTGTTCATAGGGTTTTCATAGGCAATTTTTTCGGAAGTGGGTGGCCAGGGCCTTCTCCCTAGTCTGTTAGCTCTGCTGAAACCTGTCCCTCACAGTATGGCAACAGACAGACTGATGGTGTGGTTTCCTGACTGGGAAACAAACCTGGGCCGTGGCAGCGAGAGCGCCGAACCTTGACCACTGGACCACCGATTTGGGGTGGAGAGGTATACGAATTTGGGTAGAAAGCATGAGACCAGAATACAGAGGGCCTTGAATGTCCCGGTCAATCTGTTTTGTTTTGTGATCCTCACGGGTGATTTGGAACTGGTATGCGGATGGGCTTGGTCTGGGTCCCCACCTGTTAAGCATCGGGATTCAGGATGAATCCCACAATACCCCAAGCTTAAAGGAACAAGCCTTATTTATTTACTGGGGGTGGGGGAAGGGAAAATTTACAAGCCCAGGGTCAGCAAGACAAAGTTGGCATGTTCCAGGGAAGCGACCCTGGCCTTTTTTATAGGGCAGATACGAAAGCAACCTGGTTACTGAAAGGTCCCATAGGCTGCTTGGGGCCAGCTGGTTTGGATTTGGGTGCTTACTGTTGACAATCACTGGGGACAGCCTAGCTCCTGGAGACCCGCCCCTGTGATGTTGCAGTCCTAGGTAAGTTGTGGGAAGCTGAGTTTGGGGCAGCCCCTCCCACGCAGAGAAGGAGAATCCTGATTCCGGTGAGCTCTTCCTCCAGGCACCCCACAGTGAGCTCCCAGAGCCACGTCCGGACTGTCCTGCTCCTGCACAACTGCGACCTGAGCATTTGTAATCTTGCGTCGAGGTGGCGGTCTAACTTTCTTATACGCCGGCCAGTGTAGCATTGAGGGAGGGGCAGAGCCCTGAGACGCCGTAATAACAAGGCTGTTTATTGTGTGTCCGCTACGTGCCAGGCACTTTACGTCTGCACCCAGGAGGCCCGACAAGCAGGGCCCCTGAGTTGCAATCTTGCTCGACTCTCTCTCGTCTCGCCCTGTTCCTAACTTGCATTCCGTGGGGGCAGTTCTAGACGTATGGCAGTCCCATGGCTTTCCTGATGACTTAGGGTAAAGTCTACAGCGACTTCGAGTTGCAAAACACAGCCTTCATTCCAGAATTACAAGGTTCAGTCACAGGTAATAGTCAAAGCCTCCAATTATAGTCAGTTACCACGCTTTCCTTGTGCCAGGAGGGCCTGCCACTGCGGAACGGGTGTGGCCAGCTTCTCCTTTCTCTCTTGGTCACCTCTGCTCACCTAACTCCATTTTCTGAGCTCCCCATTGGAGAACGTTCTAGGAATCCCGGGCCAATGCAAGAGGCACAGAACGTGGTCCTCTCAGAATCAGCCTTTCCACAGCCCTCCGAGTGCCAGCAACAGCGGGGATGAGGCCTTCCTCCGAGGTCAGAGTCCCACCTTGGCAAGGCCCCTCTTCTGAGCTTCTAGGGTCCCATAACCCCACCTCGTCCCTCTGTCCCCCCACCCGCCCCAGGCTGGTAGGTATTTCCTGTGTTTATTATTCCTGCATTCCCTTGTTCTTTTTTATTTTTCAGGCCTCCAAAACTTGTTTAACCAGTTCCCTATATTAAATTCTCTTTACCCATTTTGGATTCTGCCTTCTTGACCACACCCTGATAATACATTGGTTATTTAACAATTTCTAACTGATCTCAACTGAAAGGAGATGCAAATTATACTAAATAAAGCAGCCAATATTTGTGGAGAAAATGATAAAACATTCGTTTATGTCACCCAGGGTTTGATAAAATACTCCTCTCCCTGGGAGAGAGAGATTTGTACTTTTTGTGTGTGTGAGGAAGATTGGCCCTGAGCTAACATCTGTGCCAATCTTCCTCTGTTTTATGTGGGATGCCACCACAGCATGGCTTGACAAGCAGTGCTAGGTCTGCACCTAGTATCCAAACCTGCAAACCCCGGGCTACTAAAGTAGAGTGTGCGAACTCAACCACTGTTACCATACCAGGTTAGTTTTTGCCTGCCGCCTGGAAAGCCAAACACCGAGAGGATGAGATTGCAGGAGAGAGAGGGTTTAATCACAAGACAGCCGTGTGAGGAAGCGAGAGCATGAATCTCAAATCTGCCTCCCTGAAAATGGGGACTCAGGGATATTTATGGGATGGGGGGCAAGGGTCTGAAATGTGGAGAGAGGTGCTTGGAGGTGAGGAGAGGTGAGATAATTGATGATCTGTGCAAGTGTAGTTAGACTTCATGCCTCTTTGTAGGATGCAAGTGCACAAAATGGCGGCATTAGCATGATCTGAGGGTGGAGTTTTTAGCCTCTTGACGTCAAAAGGTCACTTATCAGACATCTGCATGGGTCCAGTTGATGCGTTGGTGGTCTCAACTGGCCTGAAGTGGACAAGGGGTTCTAATTCCTGAAAAATAGCTCAAAATACCCATTACCATGGTGACCCAGGCTCCCAGGAGTTGTTGTCTATAGGAGCCTAGTGGGAGTCAGATAGCATAGTGCCTAAGCAGCACCATTAAGCATGAGCGGGTTAAACAGCTAAAAGCTGTAATCAGTAATTGCAAAAAGGAAAAAAAACTTTACTTCCTAGCTACTTAATCATCAATGGCTAACTCTTTGCTGGTTTCAATCCCACTTATTCCTTGATCATTCCTCATTCTTGAGGGATTCAGAGTGACCACCGATCTAGCTACTTCCTGCTGAATTGGGGGCATAGATCTGGGTTAGAGGAATGAAAGTATTTAGCCCTCATTTGGAAATATTCTCTTATTCCAGCTTCAGGTTGACATTTTGCATTATTAGAATTTCATACCTTGCTCAGCAGTTTTGGAACAACATCTAGAGGCACATTTTATAATCAAGTATCCAACCAGAAGGATAAGAAGTACAGACAACCCAAATTTTAACAGACCCTGAAAAATAGATCTGATCCCAGTGGATTAGATGGATTAGATCCATCTGATCTCCAGGTGGAGGTAGACGTCTGGTCTTAGTTCCTGAGTCTTTTGTTTTACTGGATGTGCATCAGAGACTGGAGCAACGCCCTATACCCTGATCTTTCAGTTGTCATTGATGATGGCTATCAGCATAGACTCTCTGCCTGGGGGTCATCACATTCCTAGGGAACTCAAAAGAGCAAAGTTATCAACCTATTGCAGTTGGGAGGGGCAGTAAAATCTACAGAGCATGTCTGGGTTAGTTAATCAGAGGTCATTTAAAATTACAATATGGTTTCTTTCCTACAATATGGCTTCGCTTACTTAGGTCAACCTCGTGTTGAGCCAGTATCGCCACAGACTGGCCCGGAGAGATTTGTACTTAGTTGAAGTGGTATCACCTTCCTTCTCTGCCTTTGCTCTAAGCCCAAAGGGCACCCAATATGTCATCATGGACCGAACTACAGATACACCTTCCATTGTTATTTGCATTGTCAGAAGGGTCTGGGAGTGTTGAGGAGATGGGGACTTCGTGCTGGTCCAGAAGGAAATGAGGGGGCAGCCTGATAATAAGGGTGGTGGCCACTGAATCTGGGTCCAGGTTTTCCTAGTGGGGGAAGGGCGAGAGAGAAAAGTTTCCCCTGGGTCTCTTTTGACATTGCGGGGTTGGGTTTGTTTCCAAGAGATTCAGAGGATTCCTCACTTTCATTTGCTGAATATTGTCTTTGCATTTTATCTTCATTTTCCTGTTCATTTTCTTGATCACCAATAACTCCTTCAAAGATTAAGAAAAGTGGACGAGACAGAGTTTTCTCCTCTTTACTGCCAAACCAAAGCAATGGTAGCCCGGTAAATGCTGCTGCCTTCTGTCCAAATGCCAGAACAATTATCTGTTGTCTCCATTCCCCACTGTTTCATTGGAGTTGTGAGTTCCTCCTCCTTCTCCTCCTCTCCCCTCCTCCTCCTCCCTTCCTCTCTCCTTCCTACCTCCACCTTTTCTCTAATGCTTCTTAACAGACTTCATTTAATGTGTTCCACATTTTTGATGAGAAGCTTCAGAACTTTACCACTTTTAGTGTACTCTTAAACTAAGCTATGACTTTACCATATACCTCAGTCAAAACCATATCATCCCACGTGTCAGAGCAGCCCCGACTCCTCATGGAAGTTCATGGAAGCCCCCACCACCCAGCATCCCCATGACAAGAAGCCTCAAGAGTCATGTAATTGGTTTTTAGGTGAATCTGTAGAACATTTGCACCTGGCACCCCACTCTGTAATGTAATACCTACTGCATCTTGATATCTGAGTTGAAACTTCCATCTTGTCCTGTGACATATACATTAAACTTTTTTTAAAAGATTTTATTTTTTTTTCCTTTTTCTCCCCAAAGACCCCCAGTACATAGCTGTATATTCTTCGTTGTGGGTCCTTCTAGTTGTGGCATGTGGGACACTGCCTCAGTGTGGCTTGATGAGCAGTGCCATGTCCGTGCCCAGGATTCGAACCAATGAAACACTGGGCCGCCTGCAATGGAGCACGCGAACTTAACCCCTCGGCCACGGGGCCAGCCCCTACATTAAACTTTTAATTTTTTAAAATTAATAGACAGTTTATTTTTAGAGCAGTTTTAGGTTCATAGCAACATTGAGTGGAAAGTACAGAGAGTTCCCAAATATCTCCTCCCCCAGCACATAGCCTCCCACACCATCAAACATTGGCATCAGTGTGGTACATTTGTTACAACTGATGAACTGGTGTTGACACACCATAATCACTCAGAGTCCGCAGTTTACATTAGGGTTCACTCTTGGTATTGTGCATTCCATGGGTTTTCACAAATGTATAATGACATGTATCCACAATTACAGTAGGATACAGAATAGTTTCACTGCCCTAAAACTCCCGTGTTCCACCTATTCATCCTCTTTCCCCCTGAACTGTTGGCAACCACTAATGTTTTTACCATCTCCATAGTTTTGCCTTTTCCAGAATGTCGTATGGTTGGAATCATACGGTATGTAGGCTTTTCAGATTGGCTTCTTTCACTTTGTAATATGCATTTAAGGTTCCTACATGTCTTTTCGTGAATTGATAGCTCATTTCTTTTTAATACTTTTAATTTTCAAAACTACCCTATGAGATATGTTTTATCAGCTCCAACCTACACATGAAGAAACCAAGGCCCAAGACCATGCCAGTTGAATGCCAGGGATGTCATTGAATGTAGATCTGTTTCAATGTCGCCATCCTTTCTCCCGTAGCCATGGGGCTTCTCTAGGCTTGCTTGAGTTTCGTGGTCCTGGGCAAGTCACTGACTCTTTTCTTTGGCCCTCAGTTTCCCCATGTGTTAAGATTAGAGAATAATCTGCATGTCTCCCCAGCTCCCAGGGCAGTACTGAGGGTCAGCTGGACAGCCCACGCTCTGCTATGAGATCTATGGGCACAGGTGACTGCTTGCAGGGTGTGTCAGAGCTCTCCCCAGGGTCCCTCACTGCCTCACTTGGCCGGAAGGTCAGCCCAGGCTCCTTGGAGTCTTGCAGAGCAGTAGAGATCTACACTGAGATAAGGTCTGATCCTGCCTGTGTTGCCACAGAAGCAGCAGATGGTTCAGGGAAATCCAATTTAAAAGGAAAGAAATCAAATTAGCTCTCCAGGGGTCTGCTGGCCAATGCTTGAGTGAAAACTATTACATTAGTGGCTCAGGCCTCTCCAGGCCAGTGCTGAAACTGAGGGTGGGTGGGGTGGCCTGAGGGGGAGAGGAAGGAACTTAGCTTGCTGGAATAAAGCCCTTAGGCTCCAATGACCCTTAGCTTGGGGGTCCATGAACCTGCAGTTGACTCTGACATTGACCTTCCGTGGTTCACAGTCCCTCTCTGCAACCTCCATCTCTCAAAGACCCACACAGGTAATCCCACCTCTCCTGGGGTGTGGTCACACTTATTTAAGGAGAACATCCCTCAACAGGCATATTTGCTCTGAGAATTCCATTGCAGATCCTCTCGGGGTGTAAAGACTCTGTGGTGGGGCTCGTCTAAGGCGGTTGTGCCAGGCAGTCCTTGAGCCAGTCAGCTCTAACCAGGAAAGGTGCCCCCGGAAATTCTTTCTGCTTAATTTCCTGTGCTTGGAAGGCCATGGGGCATCCTGAACATTGACACTTCTCCCTTGGCTACAATCACTGGGGCCAGGGATCGATGTCCTGACAAGAGATGCCAGTAGGGATGCTTCTTACTGGATGGTCCAAACTATCTGTTTCGATGCTTTCTGCTCAGGGAGCTTGAGTGTGAGATGCAGAGAGAAGCAGAGGTGCCACATACAGAGCTGGGATGCGCCACCGTCTCAGCCTCCACTAGGCCTGTGGTACAATCCAGGCTAGCAAGTGCAGAAATGCAGAGGTCATGGTATGGAGGCTGAGATGCTGAATATCCTTCCAACAAGCCCCATTTTTTAAGGGTTAGGGTGCTCTTTTCCTTGAGTCTTGAAGAGTCCAGCAGTGGCACTGAGTATGGAAAAAATGCAACAATTTCAGAGATAAAGCATTATTTTGAAATATTTTTGGGTTGCCCATAGAAATATTCACTGTTGCTATTACTTCAACCTTTATTAGAGGTCCTTCCCTCACCCTTGCCCCCCAGTAATGGAAAAAAAAGAGTCAGCACTTGTTGCCTGAGTATTTGCTTGGAGACCTATATTGTTAAAGCTCTTAGAGTTGGAAGGGATGTATGAGTTCCTCAAGTCTCCTTTGGTGCAGGAATTGGCACAGCTCCATCTCCAGCCTCTCCTGGAGCCTCCTTCATATCGTGGGGCCCACTACTCTGTTGGATAGCCCTGGTTTTAAGGAGCTTTCTTTGTATTAAGCCAAAATCTGTTCCCTGTGAGTTCCCCTCTGAGTTCTCATTGTGGCCTCTGGGACAATATATACCCCTGGTTTATTTTATAGCCATTTGGATATCTGAAAACAAAGATGGGCATGTGGTGGGTTCTCCCCTTCCCGTGCTCAGGTTAGAATTCCCTGGTCCTTCACTCTCCTCCTGGATGACATGGTTTTAGGCTCCTCCCCAACGTCCATCCCCTCCAGGTCTCTGTAGTTGGCTACCTTCACTTTTGAGGAGGTCCCAGGTTGGAGCATAATACCGCCTGGGGTCTGACTGCTGCAACTGTGGCTTTCTTCTCTCTCTCTGTCTGGACACCCACCTCTCTGGATGGAGCCCAACACAGCTTCACCTGAGAGTTTTGGCTTCTGTTAAGTTTGTAGTAAGCTACATTTCCACGTCTCTTTTCAAATGAAATTGTTTCTCCATCCTGCATTTATCTAATGAGTTCTTCTGATCAAAAGATGTTCCAGTTAAATTTCCTCCTACGATATTAATCCTGGGAGGCACCACTGTGTGAAACATGCAATAAGACATGGAGACAAGGGAGAAAGGTAAACCTGGATTCAAATCTGTATCCAGTATATTAACTGTATGATCTTGGGGCAAATATTTAACTTCTCTGAGCCTCAAGTTCTCCTAGTGTAAAATGGAATAAAACACCCATAACTTATTTGTCCCTTTCCCACCTTCACTGTAGATTGGAAAAACTAAATATTTGTATTCTCATCCTCCCTTATGGCTATGAGTACCCGTGTGACAGACTTTGGCCAATGATGGCCCAATGAAAATTGGCTTCTTGTCTGTTGGGGGAAGCATTTGTATTTCAGATAAAAGGAATAGTTGTAGCGAGCATTTGCCCTTCTCCTCTACTTCCTGCTGTGAATGTAGAGATGGTTGGAAATGCGGCAGCTACCTTGTGACCATGGGGGATGAGCCAAGAGCATCGCAGAGATGCCAATTTTGACAGCACCGAGCTGCTGCATCACCTGTGGTTGCCTCCAGACTTAATATATGAGGCGAAAAACCGTATTATCTAACCAGCTAAATATGTGCCTAACCTAACTCAGCTACTTGAAGTGTAAGGATCAAGGACTGTGCTGGACATATAGGATTGCTTGATTTCATTTACTTTGTATTCCTGTTAAGATACATCCTTTGGGTGTCACAATCCATTATTCCAGACCCCGAGATCTCTTAGAACTGTAATTCTGTTAACCCAAATTACTGGCTATTCCTCAGAGCTTTGTAAAACCTACAATATTTAATAATATTCTGAGTTATCACTTAAAACATTGACCATGATAGGGCAAAGCAGGGCCCCGTAGCCCACCAACAGAGACCTCTCCCCTTGTGTGGGGTATTCCCCCCGCTATGGGTCCGCTAATGGTGCTGTCAGTCCCCCATACTGCTCCATCTCGTGCCCAAGAAGCTCAGGAAATGTCTGAGCCTAACCTTCTGTAAAACAAAACTTCCCTGCACTCCTGTAGTGTCCTAATGCGCTAGTTAGACCCCCTTCCCGGGAGAAAGGACGGCAGCGGGAACGAGCGCTGGGATTCACGTGGGGTCCTGGCTCCGCCCTCGCACCGCTCACCTCCACTCTCGGGGGACGTGCCATGTGGGAGCCGGGCCTTGTGAGAGCGCCAGGAGGGTGGGGATTCAAAGCAAGTTCAGGCCTTGAAGGGCACCGAGTGAAGTAGTAACTTTTACTATCCAGCTGTTTTGATTCAGATTTGTTGCCCCTGGGCTGTTTTTCACAGTTGAACCAAGAGGCCAACGGACCCAGCTGGGTATTCCTGTTTTGTTCAAGGAGATTCTTCCCCGCCCCCCCAGGAAGATTAGCCCTGAGATAACTACTGCCAGTCCTCCTCTTTTTGCTGAGGAAGCCTGGCCCTGAGCTAACATTGTGCCCATCTTCCTCTGCTTTATATGTGGGACGCCTACCACAGCATGGCGTGCCAAGCGGTGCCATGTCCACTCCCGCGATCCGAACCGGCGAACCCCGGGCCACCGAGAAGCGGATCGTGTGAACTTAACCACTGCACCACCCGGCGGGCCCCTCAAGGAGATTCTTTCTGGACCCACAGCTATTGCTGTTATTGGCAGAGTCTATTGCCTTTTTGTGACCTAAAATTTCCTAAAGGCCTTTACTCCCAAAGCCCTTCAGGTTCTGAGCGCTGGGGACCATCTTGGTTTTGCCTTAACTGCAGAGCTTCATGGACCGTCTGCCAGGAGTCTGGCAGGCTTGTTTCGGCCAGACTGAGGGCAGCGGGGACCAGCTGGCTCCTTCCCGGGTGTCTGCCAGCTCTCAGTGATCCCTCCGCTTCTGGTCCTGGGCCCAGTCTCACTCAGGTCAGAGGGTGGCCGAGTCTTTACTACATGCACCCCTCCCCCACCTGGCAGCTGACTGGCCAGGGACAGATATTCGAGTGAAACTGGGTCAGATTCTCTCCTAAGACTTCAAACGGGGCTAATGGTGGTTGTCTCTGTGTAAGCTTGGGAGCTGCAGGCCAGCCTTTTCCAGCCCACGTGGACTGAATAGCAGACACCATTGGTCTCTTTGGAGAGCAAAACATAGCACTCAAGTGGAGAGCTGCGCGAGCTCCTGGGCCATGGTTCCAGGATCTTCCTGTGGCCCAGGTGTCTCCACTCTTGGGTTCCACGAGACACCACTAGTGTTCTTAATAAATTATTCGCTTTCGCTTAAGCTAGTCAGTTGGTCCATTATTTACAATAGGCTGAAAGACAGGGTACAACCCTGAGATATTCTTCGATTTAAGTAGTGGCAATCTGTGACACTGACTCTACCCATTCTTCAGCAAAGCGGCAGAGGAGAAAGTGTGTTTAGGGGACCCGCCTTTCCTAGAGGTGCTGGCAGTCAATACAGGGTGGAGAGTAGAATCAATCAGGATCCTGACGCCGTGCATTATGACAGTCTCATCCACTCTTACACAAAACCAATGGTTCCACAGCCGAAACAGTACAATTAGCCCTCAAATGCTCAAATTAATAAGGGACCTGGGCCCATAGAACAGCGATGAGATGCAAGGGTGCTAACCCTGACATTTTTAAATTGTGGTAAAACAAACATAACATACAACTTACCATTTTAACCATTTTTAAGTGTACAATTCAGTGGCACTAAGTCCATTCACAACGTTGTGCAACCGTCACCACCATCCGCTTCCAGAACTTTTTATTATCCCAAATGGAAATCCTGTTCTCATGAAACAGTTTTCCCCTCCCCCACCCCTGGTTACTTCTAGTCTACTTTCTGTCTCTATGAATTTATCTATTTGAGGAATCTCGTATAATTGGAATCATACACTGTTTCCTTTTTGTGTCTGGCTCACTTCACTCAGCATAATGTCTTCAAGCTTCATCCATGCTGTAGCACATGTTGGAATTTCATTTCTTTTTAAGGAGAAATAATATTGCATTGTATGGATTTACCACATTTTGTTTATACACTCATCTGTTGATGAATATGTGGGCTGTTGCCACCTTTTGGCTCTTGTGAATGATGCTGCTGTGGACACTGGTGTTCTGATATTTAATGTAACAGTGGCATTCAGTGCCATTTGGATTCTTTTATTTTTTGTAAATGTTAAGAAAGAACCCAAACTAAATTAAGGAGTGGAAAATAAGAACAGGCTTCCTCTGCCTCCGCGCGTCACCTCACAGCGTTGGCCTCTGTTGGAACTGCCTCCTTAACTCCGGGTGCTCACTGGATGGCAGGCTTCCAAGTGGCACTACCTCCCACACTGGAGGCTTGGTGAGCAGGCAAGCTGGTTAAGCTGAACTACACTTCCCAGCGTTCCCTGTCCTGCATGCTTCTGGTTCCGGTGGAGCACGACGGAAGGAGAGCCTCGTCAGGGGTCTGGAGGAGGGAAGAAGTGGCAGTCATTCTGTAGCTCCCACAAGCTGTTGCCTATTTGCTGGCTCACTTCACCTTCTCCAACTCCTGGCCAGTGCGTTGAGCTCCACCACGAAGCATCCCAGCCGCTGTAAGACCCACACCCCCAGCACCAGACGAACAGGAGTTGACACGGATTTGTCTGTCCTCACGGGCTCCAGCCTGTTCCCCACTTTCCATCCATCTGTCCTTCCCAACTGTCTGCACTGTGGGCTCCAAGCTCTAGCATCAGACGCAAAGACAACAGGCATATAGAGACTGCTTAAGGATTGTGTAAGGTCAATCCCTCTAACAAATTTTATACATGCATTATATTTAATATTCTGCTTCTCTGGTTAAACCCTGATGAGTATGCCTTCATTTATTCAACCATCAAATATTAACTGAGCACCTACTATGCACCCGACAATAGGTTCTAGGTGCTGGGGGTAAGCAGTGAATGAAACCAAGCCATCAGGGAGCTCCCGTTTACTGCTGTGTCCCCAAGACACGACAAATCCCTGCAGGACAGAGTCCTGGGCCAGGTTCCACTGCTGACTATCAACAACTGTGTGGTCTTGGATCACAATGCCTTCATCTCTCCATGCCTTGATTCCTTCACTAGTAAAGTAGGCAGACTAACCTCCCCACCTCCTCATAGAAATGAGTCGGAGCAAAGAGCAGTTGAAAGACATCTGAAAAATAAATAGCTCTAAAAAAATAAAAAAAGAAAGGAAGTGAAAAACAGAAAGCAGTCTGGGATATTGTCATAATCTTTTATTATGTATCAAATTGTCTTCAACATAAGTTATAACCTGATTAAATTTGATAGACATTTTTTTTTCATCTATTTAAAGACAAAAAAAATTCTCTTTATGTACAATATCTTTTGTCTAGAGTCTAGCAAATATAGTACCTTTCATTGCAGGATTTCTGCTGAACATAATAAGCAAAAACAAACAACCAAAAAAAAAAAAAAACCAAACCAAAGCAGACCAAATCCCCAAACCCTCCACTACAAATATCAATATTGAATAAGCACTAAAAAGACAAACGGAATAACTTTTTCGTGTTTAGAAATGCAGCATGAATACTACAGTTAGTGGCAAAAAACAAAAAACAAAAACAAAACCCCAAGAAAACCACCGACAATCTTCAGGGGTAAGCTTTCCTGCTCAGGGGTGCAAGCTGACTCTAGACCATCTCTCGGCTCCTGCGGATGGCACAGCACAGAATCATACTGAAGATCATCCCAAAGATCTGGAAGACAAGGCAGGGAGGGACATGAGGAACGGGCGGGCTTTGCCGAGGGAGAGGAAAGACACGAGTCATTCAGGCCAACACAAACGACAAGGAGAATGGTGACCACGAGGCCAAATGAGTTCAAGGGTGCCGAAGCAGGAGAGACGTAGGTTAGACAACAGGAAGGACTGCTGACTGGTGGGATTCTGAGAGTCTGCAGTCACTTGCTAACGCAATCTGCACAAGCAACTCCCCTGAAGACCTTGCAGGTGAGACAAACAAGCTCAGAGCTAAATTTAATGCACAAATTTCAGATAGTCCAATAGTCCAGACAGGTTAGTACTTTCACTTCCATCTCTCTATGTCTGTGTCGTATATTCTATTTTAAAAGGTATCGTTTTGTCTCTTCCTGAAAGCTGCTTCCAGCTTTTCTTAGATGCAGATGAGGGGTGCAAATAACCAATAGGGAAGGGAGCAATTCTCTCTTTTGGGGCAGTCTTGCAAGGGGCAGAGGAGGACCAGAGGGAAGACTCTGGGATGTTAGTGAGCCAGGCTGTCCCAGTGAGGGGTGTGTCCCCTACAGGGTCCTTATCACTCCCTCACGGGGAATGGGGGTGACCCTAGGGAACCTTGTTGGCCCTTGATGGTTTCTGGGGGCTGATTAGCAAGAGAGTCTTACTGGAAGCTTCCGTCCCAGCAGGACACAGGGGGAGGTGAAACCATTCACATCCATGTAGCTTTACTGAACTTCTTTCTCAGGGAAAAGAAGAGCAGGTACATGAGCAAAACATGTTCTTAAGATTATCCCAGATAACTAACAGGTCCGGGGATGTCCATCCTTGCTCCTCAAAGCCTGGTCTGGGGACCAGCAGCACTGGCATCACCTGACATTTACCCTTGAACCTAAACGGTTAAGAGAATGGATTCCGCAGATACACTGAGTTCAAATCCCAGATGCTTCACTCAGGAGCTCAGGGACTTTGATCAGCTTACTCAACCTCTCTGTGCCTCCACTGCCGAGTCCGTAAAGTGGGAATACTAATAGTTCCCGCTTCATAGGTGCGGTGAGGATTAAACTTGTTGATAAATTAGTTGGTCAGAGCATGTGCTTATTAAGTGTTAGCTACTAAGAGGACCACTCCCTCCCAACGTCCCCGCCACTCACCATCACCACAGCAATCCCGATGCCCACCGCGCCGATGATGTGGAATTTGTTGTCGAAGACCTCCTTGATGGCCTCAGGGCAGGGCTTAGGGGGCAGAGCAAGACTCGGGTCACACAAATCCCTGCTCCAGGGCACACCCCCTCCCGCCCACAGCACCGCTTTCACACCGGGAGCACTGGTGGCCCCAGACAAAGGGCTGGGGCAGGAGTGTTCAGGTGTCCTGGCTGGTGGACAGAAAGGAGAACCAAGACAGAGATATGGGAGACGGCTCCCTAAAATCTGGGTGAGAGAGCGAGGAGTGGAGAGGGGTAGGCCCCCGCTTTGGGGTCTCTCTCTTATCAGGGTTACTTGTCCTCCTGAATTTGGACATTCGCTCTGGTGCACGATCCTGAGCTGTTTATGAGTCTATGGCAGGAAGCCAGGACTCAGAGCACAGCTGTCCTCGAGGGCCGCGTGGGGCAGAATGTGGGGCAGCAGCGGGCCATTCCCGGTGCCAAATCGTTGCAGGCAGCTAGAACACTTTCTTATTTCCCCTATTTGTTTTGCTGTCCTTAAGGAAGCAGAGGCCCCAGGGCAGTGGAGAAATGAGATGGCCACCCTGGGCCCTTTCACAGGCAGAAGAGGTGTTTATGGGTACCTGTCACCCCAGAACAAGAGGGCAGGGGCAAAGAGGCTTGCTCTGAAGGTTACCTTCGTTGTGAAGCTTGAGAGTACATCCTTTTGGGGGCAGATGTCCGAGATAAACTGTTCCACTCCCCCAACGATACCACAGCAATCCAGCTGCAGGGAGAGGGATGGGGGTGAGAGAAACAAATAAAAAGATGAGCGGCATAGGGACGTGTGGCAAGCATCCCAGGTGCACAAGCGTCCACCAGAAAGGCCACAGGGGTCAGGGTCTTTGCAAAGATGACCTACCGCATAGTGGATGGCTTTCAGCGTCTCCCGCTGGGGCTCGTCCTTGGTCTTCAGCTTGTTGTAGGTGTCCTTGTAAAATTCCTGGATATCCTTAATCACCTATGATGGACACACAAGAGAGGAGCAGAGATGGTTTTTCATGAACACATGTTACCTGTTCCATTTTGTTCACAAAGAAATTCCTGGGGCTAGAAATCATTGCGAGCAGACTGAAGCCACTGGCCTAGCACGGCCTCTCTCACCTCGGGGGCCCCTCCCTCCTCCTCCCACAGCCTCTAGGAGCCTGCTGTGGCCATGCTCCCTTCTTCTCTCGCACCTTTGGTCCGGCCCTTCAGCCTCACTTGGCTCCTTCCCTTCTACCTATGAACAAAATTGAATCTCTTCAAGCTAAAGAAAAAAAATCCTATTCCCAACCTGGCTGGGTCCTCAGGTTTCCATCTTCTTTTTTTTTTCCACTTAGAGACCAAACATCAGTTTCTGCATACGTAGGATGGAGATTCTAACAGTCCCTACCTCAGAGGTCATGGCAAGGATGCAAATGAGCTTTCGCATGTTAAGCCCTTAGCACAGTGTCTCATAAGGAGGGGTACATGTGGAATAAGCATTAGTTATTACATCATGAAATAGAAGCTACATTATTACTTCCTGTACCTGGGTGCATCCCAGTCTAACAGATGCCTGTCCCTTGGTCCCCTCTCCCCTCAACATCAATTAACTGACCAACATCCAGCATTTCTCCTTCAGCAGCTTTAATAGTTATCCCCTCCTATTTCCATGGCTGCAGCTTTTACTATCTGGATAATTAATTAATTAATTATTTTTTAATTAAAAAAAAAAACAGGGTTCCTGGATCCAGTATCTCTCTTCTTTTTCCCCTCCTGCTAAACATGACAAGACAGCCCTTCCTAAAACTGTTCTGATGTGGCCCGTCCTGGCCACAACTCTTCGGTGGCTGCCCATGGGATCCCAAGCTCAGCTGTGCTCAGACCCTTCCTTTGCCGGGAAGTCCCCTGTCCCCCACCAACCTTCCTCCTGAAATCCTATCTCCCATTTAAGGTTCACGTCAGTGTCCCCTCCTCCATGAAGCCAGAAGAGATGCCCCTTCCTCATCCAACCTTTTCAAATCCCATGGGACTTCTGGATGTAAACGACTTCTACGACACTTGCACTTAGCTCATGGCAGCACGAATTTATAGACTAGGTGAAGTAGGGGGTGTCCAGCCCACACAGAGCCAGGTGTTCCTCAGACCTTTCTAGAGGAGGCGAGAAAAGGGCTGCCGAGCTGTGAGACTGAGACAGACACACACTCCCAGGGAGTATTTCCTGAATGCCTGCTGTTTGCCAGCACCGTCCAGCAGCGGTTGGCAAATTCCCACACAGGGAAGTATAATGGCTCACATTCCCTGCCCCGGGGGAGCTCGCACTCTGACGGGCATGCGGGAACGTGGTCGAGTAAGCGGCACGTGCGATGGCTGAAGGCTGACCAAAGCGACGAGCCACCGTCCGCCTTCATCACCCCCCACCCCCCAACTCCCCAAACCACATCACTGCAGGTCCCAAGAGATCTTATGGGAAAAACCCACCTCATCTTTGTGGGAATATCCCCAGATGGCTGCAGCAATTTCGATGGCAAATATAACCAACAGGAAGCAGAAGAACTGGAAGGCAGAGAGGGGGTGGGTGAGGAACAATGCCAGCCAGGCGACCAGGAAAACCAAAGGGCACTTGGAGAACAAGGAACAGTGACTACTCTCTGGAGACGGGGCATCTAGGGGCACAAATGCACAGCCTGGAGGGGAGGGAAGATGCTTACAGAACCGAGAGAGTTAAGCCAAGGCGAGGTGAAAGCTTTAGTGGGGAGGTTCTCACTAGGAGGAAAGGACTGGACACAGCTGACCCCAGAATCGGCCATTCTAGGGTGTTAATTAAGAGTCAGTCAGAAATAAAATACCCTCGCTCACTCACAAAAACCAGAGATCTGAGGAAATAAAGAATGTGAATATATTCTGGAGTTTGAGAAAAATTCTAACAAATTTTGAAGTAAGAAGAGAAGGCAAAGGTACCTGTGGATTCAGGGAAAAAAAGCAAACGTGGTCCTCGAAAAAGGGAAAAACAAAGTCCTGGCATTTAGTTGCCTAAGGGAAGTGACAAGAGAGAAGCTCCAGAAAGGAAGAGGACAGCACATCGCCACAGGGGAAGGGGGCAAGATGGCTGCCTGGCTGGGAGACGGGGCAGGGCCTGGAGCCCAGGGACACTGCAGGGCTGAGGATGGCTCACGCCCTTGGGGTTCCCTCTTCACCTCATCCCACCCCATCTGTTCTACGAGATCTTGCAGTCCAGGAGTCAGAGTGGCTGTGGGCAGCAGGGGGACACTCACCAATCCCAGCATGCACTGGGACTCCTGCACAGCCCCACAGCAGCCCAGGAAACCCACCACCATTATGAGGGCACCAGCTCCAATCAGAATATAAACTCCTGCAGGGAGAGGAGAGAGGACAAGACGTGGAGACATTAGTGTGGAGGCCCAGATACTTCGGGCAATTCCATTTCCTTCTACATGATTCTGTGTTGCCCCCCATCCTTCAAAAAACAGCCTCCTCCACCTCTGCTCGTCTCCGTCCCACCAGCCCCTCTTCTGGAACCCAGCCCCATCAAGTCCTCACTCCTACCTCACCCTCAGCCTTCCTGGAAGGTGCCCATTACCGCCCAACCAGGACAAAGAAGAACCATGGGAACCCCCAGATTCCACTCAGCACATGAGCTGGTCCAGGCTATCAGCTGTTTCCAGCAAGATGAATCCACTCACGCTGATTAAAACAGACCCTCCAAACTTGGGCTAACTTCCTGGGACTCTGGCGAGCCTCCCGCTGGCCTGCGCCGCCAGGAGAGGCTGTCAGAGCAAGCTTTCAGCGGGTAGGGGCTGTGCGCATGCAGACTGCCGTGCTCCGTGCAGCCAGCTCCGCCTGATTCCCGCAGAGAGGCCTCCCCGCCTTGCTGCGGCGGCTGTCAGCCACACGCAGTTAGTGATGCCCACGTTGGCAAAGGCAGGAGTCCCTTGCTCTACTGCAAAGAACAAGGCCTGGTGTCAGACGACCCTTGTGTTGTGGTCTCAACTCTGCTACTAACTGCTGTGTGATCCTGGTAAGACACTTTTCTCTCTGGACCTCAGTTTCTTTATCAGTAATATGAGATGTTGGTTGCTAGAAAATTTCAAAAGATCCCTTACAGCACACTAAAGAGACTTACAGTGCAATTCAGCTACTCCAAGTTAAGGGTGACAAGGGTCCTCCTTGCTAAAGGGAGCGAGGGTGACATGGTTTCTAAGTGCTCTGTTTGAGTGCAGTGACTTCCAGACCCCTGTCTAGGCCCCAGAATGCAAACGCCCAGGACAGGGGGGCGCAGCGAGCAGCCCTGGCCCAGGCACCCCACTACCCCTGGGGAGTGCCTCGAGGAGCCCATCTTGCAGAGGTATCTTGAGAAGGCACAGCGTCCTGAAGGGACCACCCCCTTACGCGGCTCCTCCAACATGCAGGCCCCATGCAAAACGGGCAGAAAGTCCCATGCTTCCCTGCGTCACAGACTCGTTCTGTTCAACCGTGGGGGGGACTCCTGTTGACAGCACCAGCTCTGCGACCCTGGGAAAGCCACTTCGCCTCTCTGTGCAACAGTTTTCTATCTGCAAGACAGGGATGTAATCACGCCTGCCTCGAGGACTGTTGTGAAGTGAAGTGACATTCACCCAAATGTGCAAAAAAACGCTTCTACTGTTAATCTTAATAATACGAAGGATGGATGATTACCAACCATCAGAGGGACAAATTTCACATACTTGCTGCTCCCTCCCTCCTGTTCCCTAACTGGCACCAGGGAGACTTCCTTGAAGTAGGGGCTGAAAGTGACAGAGTCTATGACGTTTCCCCACAATACACAACAGGATCCCGCGGTGAGGACCCTTGGCAGGTGTCGCAGTGACTTTACTGTCCCCCCCAGGATGTGGCTGGGGCTTTGCAGGCAACAAACCGTGCTGTCTGCCACAGCTGAGGCTCCCGGGCGGCACTGAGCGGAGCGCACACAAGGGAGCATTTGTGGCTCTCCCCTTTCCCCCCACATCTGTCGTGAGGTCAAGTCACGTGGGTTTCCTGGCAAACCCCTATGTTGCATGAATATCGGTATTGTTCCTGTGCCTGCCCGGCCCAGACTGGGCAAGGGGACAAATGTGGCTTGTCCTCGAGACAAGTCCCCTCCTCCTAGGCCGTTTAAGACTGGGCCTACAGGCTGGACTCAGAGAGGCAGCGCAGCTCCACGCCCAGCGCAGCGGCAGGGGCAGCCTCCCTCAGGTCCGGGCTCTGACACGGGGACACCAGCGAGCTGAGGCAGTCAGACGGCCCCAGTTTCTCCTGCCCCCCCCCCCGGGGAAGAGAACGAGGCGTGAGGTCACTCCTTTGAGCTCCAAACCAGGGGCTGAATAAATAAGGAGTATTAAGAGATCAAAAGGATTTACAAGCACATGAAATTGAGTCGACTGGGAATGAACAGACAGACAGGTTTTCTCTAAGTCCAGATCCGAGCTCATCAGCCTGGGCAACCCTGGCAGAAGTCAGGGAGTTGGGTCAGCAGCAATAGGGAGCTACGGAAGGAAAAAGCACTTCCCATGTGGACAGAGAAAACGTTCTCCTAATGGGCCTCGGTCAATGTGAAATATTCATTCTTGGGCTCAGCAGATGAAGAGGACAAAGGGTCTTGCTGGCTTTAAATCTCCCTTGGACAGCTGCAGACCTGGGGTGTCTCGGCTTCACTCTCTCCATTTGGGGATGAGGATGAGCAATTCACTGGCAGCTGTTCACAGGATTTCAGCAGAGCCCCGGAAGCCAGGGAAGCAAGTGGGGCTCGGGCTGCTGCTTCTTAACTGGGCTACCAGGGCTTCCCCCAGCCAGGCTCCCCCCACCTACACCCGGCCTCTACACCTGAGCTCGTTAGCAAAGGCCGGCGATGACGAATGACAAAACGTTCGCCTTTATAAAGCAAGTGAATGTTAGCTTCTGTCTGACTCATGGAAAAAGTGATTTGTCACGGAGCCTTCTCGGGGATCTCTGTATTAATTTGCTAAGGGTTGTTTATTCTGCTTTTTTTCAGGCTGACATTATGGGCCTGGTTGAAAAAAAAAGGGTTTGGTGCAGCAGGAGCATATGTGAGGGTGTCCTTTATACAAGAAATGGGGCATTCTTTTCCACCTGCTTATCAGGCTCGGCTTCGGCAGGAGTGGACACATCAGCCTCCTGTCACCACCTGACCCAATGCACCAACAGCACTCGCCACACCTGTCTGCATGAGAACAAGATCCTGCAGAGCCTCTGGCCTCCACTTACGTGGGACAGTTTATTATCTCCAAATAACTCTATCAGGGCTTCAAAGGAACCCTAACGCTGCTCCCCAACGGCTCTCTCTTGGTCCCTCTCGGTCCCACCTAGGGTTGTTCTCACTAATAAGCACTGCGGTGGACTCCATCTGCCTGGAGTTCTCTGCCTTGGAGGGCTGCGGGGGCATCAGCTCGGCTGGTTTCAGGATGGGGAGAACCAGGCACAGGACAACATGACAAAGTGCCCCAGGTCACCATGGGGAATGGTCCTCAGGAGGGGTGGACAGCCACGGCCTCTGGCTGGAGCCCCCCAGATACCCTCATTCACTGGCTACGGTTCTGGAAGGACACCAAGGAGTTAAGAAGGACTGCTGGCCTGGGACCAAGAAAATGAAGTTCCCTGACATGTTTGCAGCCTAGGATTACAGAGACTGCTGATGGGCTGGCTCTCCCGGCCTGACTCAGAGAGAAGGCCCATATAAGGCTGTCGGCTGTTCTGGATCCACCATAGACTGCTGTGAACGTTGGAAAGTTTCTTTTTCCACTTGCTTCTCTGCCTGCTTATGCATTCTTTCTCTACTTCGAAAGCTGTGGCCCCGCTGGAGAAAAGACATCATGGGTCCTTCAGGGTTCCTGAAGGGTCAGCTGCGTGGTCAGGCTGGCCTGTGGGTTGCCCTACAGATGGTCAGTGCCCCAGTGCAAGGGACAGCCACCCCATGATGTCGAGAGTAGTGGCCAGGTAGAGCTGGCACTCTCTGTTATCTCACACCCCGAGGGGGGAGGGGACACTGAGAATGAAGCCTCCTTGGCCCTTTGGCCCCGGATGACAATTATTCTGTTTCCCAAAGCACTCAGTGCAGCACAGGGCCCAGACCCAAGTGGTCCCTCAGCTGGCCGACGGTCTAGTGTCACCGCATCGCCCTCTACTCCCTGGGCTTCCGCAAGCAGAACTAAGTCTAGGAAGCTGAGCCCTTTCCCAGGAAGGGGGTCCAGGCGCAAAGGGTCCGTAGTCCTCTGTTAGAGCTAAGGGGACAGCGGCCACTGGCCCCCGACTAGGGATTGCCATGTCTCGTTGGGATTGTGCCTTCAAATCACCCTCCTGGTCACTTCAGGTAGGACCACTGCTCACCAGGGTGCCCTGCAGTGACCCACGGGAGCTGAATCCTGTGAGGCAGGCCCTGCCTCCTCCAACTGCGTGCTCATCACTCTCCTGACTCTGTATGACTTTCCCACCTGTCATCTGTGGGCCAGGGCCACCGGCGCTGGGGGCTTCTCTCTGTTGACTACAGTCTAAGGGGAGTTAAAAGGCCGGGGAGCCTCTGCTCCGGCCCGCCATGGGGAACGTTCAGTCAGTGGAGACAGTTTCCCTTCCTACAGGGGGAGTCCCCCACAATCGAGCACGGATAATACAAGAAGCAGCTGTCACAGGCCTGGCTTCAAATCCCAGCCCTGCCTCTTGAGGGTTACGAGCTTGGGCGAGTTATTTAACCTCTCAAAGCCTCGGTTTTCTCATCCATGAGATGGGAATCATTCTACCTCCCTTGAGGAGTGCAGGGGATGAAATTGCACAACAATGTGTGTGAGGAATGAGACATACAATGAAGGGTTCAAAAATGTGAGTGGTTCCTCCCAATTCCATCCACTCACCAAGGGGATCCTGACCTCCCACGTCTAAAAAGACACAGAATTAGCCAGACTCCTAGACAACAAAAGATGGAAACCGGGTTGTTGGGAGCAGCCAGAGAGCGTGGAGCCAGGTCCCCTGCAGAGAACAATTGGAGACGGGGCGCGGGAGGCTGGGGGCTCTCCTCAGGACGACCAGCCTGAAACCGTGCCACTTGCCTCCACGCTGCTGTCGGCAGATCTGCTCTCCCCACAGAGCCTTCACAGCTCCCTGGTGTGACACGACACGATATGACATGACCCAGAGTGCTCAAGGCCTCCCCCAGCGCCCCCCCACCTCCTGCCACCACTGCTCCAGCTTCACAGGGCGGCATTCCAGGAAGGCTCACAAAGAAACCCCACTGTTGCTGAAACAAGTCAGCACACCATGGAAACCTGCTCCCTAAAAACTCTGTGTATGTGCAGTCTTTTTAAAAAAACCTTATATTGTGTTTTTCCTACCCTCACTTTTTTTCTTACAATAGGGAGACACACCCTAAAATCTCAAATAACAACAACAGAAAGCAATGAAAGGCGGGAAACTCTCCACGGCCTGCCATGCCACCAAGCGGGCTGTGCCAGCCCGATCAAGTCCAGCCTCGGGGGGCAGGCTGGGGTCCGCGTGCTGGCCAGCCACTGCATTCTTCCTGAAGGCCTGGGCGATCACTCTCTTCAGACTGTTTTCTCTCTCCTTTTTAAAAATAACTTGTTTGGTGGGTGGGAAGGAAGTGACCAAACTTACACTTTGAGCCTGATGACATGACAGCATTATCCTAAAAATAGGGGGCTGCTTTTGTTTCCCGCAAATGAAGTGTTTTCTATGCCTAAACCAGGCAGAAGGGAGAGCCACAGACCCCGTGAGCTGACTCGGACACTGCGGAATGGTGTTCGACAGGCCTCAGTGCTCCGTCTCCTTTTGGAGAGGTGTTTGCATGGCGATACGGTGGTGAAAGTGACAGAATGCTGCTGGAAAAGATGTCAAGATGTCCATGTGTAGAAATAAACCTGCTATGTCTATTCATGTTTAAATCGGAAATCTTTGCCCTAAAGCAAAAGCACTCTAGAAAACAAACAAACAAAACTTAACACCCATGGCACGTGCACCAGCACGAGGGGTCCAAAGGGCTGGCGTGTCTGCTAGTCCCTCGTATAAATTTGACTGTAGTATCTGAGAGGCAGGTCTATTGGGTGTCAGACTTCCAATGGGGAGAAATCATGTCTCCTTTTCCTGGCACTGGGGATCCCCAGGAGAAAGTTTTTTGAATTAAGGAAATGATCAAGCCCAGGAAGATACAAAATTAGAGAGAATCAGGGATGAGAACTGAGGTTCTTAAACCTTCAAGAGTAGCAGCAACTTTGGCAGAGGCAAATTCACATCAGGGAATGGTCAAGATGCCAGACTTAGCATGAAAAAGAAACCATAACAGTCAAATGCAAATGCATGGGCACAACTACACAGAAGCATGGCTTGAAAGTGACATGACTGGCCAATGTGGGCAGAGCAGAAGTCTTTCCCTGCCCAGGCCCTGGATCAACACGGCCGGCATCTCCACAGTTGGAGGAAGCACCAAGTCTTCCCTCCTCACCTGTGTAGAAGCTGGAATTATTATTTTCTTGCTCGAAGATGCTCTTGGTCTGAGAGTCGAATCGGAGCCATAGTCCAATGGCAAGGACCGCGATTCCAGCAAGCTGCAAGGTACAAAGGACATCAGCGTTAATCCTGGCTGCCAGGGACAGCATGGTCCCCGACTGCTGAAGGATGAAACTTGCAAAGGACCTTGGGACAACTCTCAGTCCCTCCCTACCCCTCCATGCCCCTGGGAGTAGCAGCAGCCAGGGTGAGGGTGGGGGTGGGAGAATCAATCCATTTGCTAAAAATATCCGCCAGCTGGGAATAAACAATTATCTCTGAGAAGTACAGTGGCAGGACAGCTACTTTATGGACAATAGAATACTATACGGCAGTGAAAATGAATGGCTGTAGCTAAGAGTAATACTGTGAGTGCTTCTCAGGATGCTAACCAAAAGAAGCAGGAGCCGCAGAATACATACAATATGATTCCACAGAGTTCAAAGTTACTTTGCTGTTTATGTGTGCACAGAAACGACGAAAGAAAAAAAAGTGATTATCATAAAATCAAGTGAGCAGTGACCTGTAAGGGGAGGGAGGGGCTTCTGATAAGGGACAAGCACCGAGGCAGGCACCGGCACCATTCTAGCTTTTGACTTGGGTCATGGAAACATGGATATTCACTTCATGATTATTCTTTAAACTGTTCATGTTTTATGCACTACTCTGTATATATACCATGCAATAAAAAAAGGAGAAAAAGTCATGCAAGGGCACACCCATGTGCCAATGAGGGCAGCTGTGATTCCTTATCAAGCTGCACTGCTCAGTAAATGACACACAGTGTCCCCTCAGTTGCCCAGGTTTGGTCCTTTCCTTCTTCGCACAGAGGAACCTTACAAGCTGACCTGCCCAGTTCCAGGTTTCAGGTGCACGCTTCCTTACAGGTGATTCTTATAAACAGCAGGCATCCTTATAAACATCCAGAAACCTCCATGTAATCTTCTAACCTTACAATTTTATGAAAATCCCTTGTCGTAGGTGGGCAGGTTGAGACACTGGACCCTAAAGGGCAGACTTTCCCAGTAAGGGACAGAACTGAGCCCCTGGCATTGCTGAACTGGACGCCTGTGGAGGCCTCCTGCCAGGCCCTCCCCCACTCCCGGCGCCAGCTGAGCTCCTAGGCTCTCAAGCTCACATCAGTGCTCGCCCGGGAGTGACTCACAGCTTGCAGCGTAGAGGCCGGCTGGATGCGTGAGTGTGGGCTCCCGGCCAACGCCCAGGCCCCAGGTTTCGCTGGCCCACCCTCCTCAACAGAGGCGCCCTGTGTCAGAGCCCTGCTCGGCAGTGAGCTTGGTTCTCTGCCCCATGAGCTGGCAGAGCCTGTGGTGTGGACAGGCCTCTCTTTCTTTCCTTCTTTGCTCCTCTCCTTTTCCCCATGACTTGGCAGTAGGTTTGGACGTGTTGGCTGAAGAGTGGAGGTGGCAAGTCATCAGCCTGCAGTCGAGTCAAACCTTGCCTAGACCCCCAGTGGTGGCAGCTGACATGAGTGTATTTCCTTTCCACAATGAGGATCTGGAATTCCTGGCTTAGAGTGCTACTGCTCCGTTTTCACATTTGTAAAACAGGAACGGTGAGACGCGGCCATTCCTTGCCTCTTATTCTGTTCCTAAGTGTGGCTAAAGAATACAGGAGGTCACACTAGAAGTACTTCTGAAGGAGGTGCCAAACAGGCTTTGGGAGAATGACTTTGTCAGCACTCGGGTCACGGTGTTGCCCGCCCACCCCTGTGGACAGTCAGTCCGCGTCTTCCCAGACCTCTCAGGCCTCATCTTAGGGAAGGCAGCATCAGACATCAGTAAGAACCACACGAGGCCAAGTGCCCCGGGGCTGGACAGTGCGGGGAAGAAAGACTCACAGACGCCAGGCTTGAAGGAGTAGGAATTTAGAGTTAAAACGAACCTGAGAGCTTTGGGCTCAAACATGTGGGTCAGGTTTTCCTTATTAACAAAAGACATGTGGGCGAGTGAGGGTCCCCTGGCCTAATCCAGAGACAGCACACATGGCTCCTGGGGGAGAAGGACAAGCCTCTCCCCTGCCCCCAGCAGGGAAACTCTGGTTCAGACTGGGTTCTCCTGATTCAGACACACCGCCGTTAGGACAGGGGCACTGTGGGGCCCAGTGGGGATGTCCCTCCCCGTACACTGGGTACTGGACGCATGCACACTGAGTGGGTGTAGACTCCATGGTGGGCAGGCCCCGGCACAGCTCCCCTGGGGTCCTGGAAAGTCAGAAGAAATAAGGTGATATTTTTCCCCTCTTCCCCTCAACCCATGGAGGCTCAATCAGACCCCAGGGAAATGGGAGACTGAGGCTGCTGGCTTCCTTGTGGCCATGAAGGCATTGACCCAAGAGAACCCTGTAAGGCCGAGGCTAAGTCTTGGTTAGACTTAGCCATAAACCCTGACCTCCCTCTCGCCCTCATCTTGGTGGTGCTGTTGCTGAGAACACCTGGGACCTGAGAGGCACTGCCCTTTACTGTCCCTCTGCTCCGGGCTTGTGCTTATCAAAGAATTATCCTCAAGGCATCTCATTCTCCCTGTTGATAAAACTACCCACCTGCCTCTTACTCTGCCAGGCAAATTCTTAAGCAAGTCACCATGGAAAGAATAAAAACAGTCCCATCCAAAAAACTAAGCTACAACGATTTGAGAAAGCTGCACTTTGCACAGAAGCTTCTCACGGGCAGGAGCTGGGTCCCTGGGAATGACTCCATGCTCGGATAACGGCAGGGCACCCAAATCAAACCTCCAATGGTCAGGCCTCTTACGTTTCGTCATTTCAAGCATCTGAGCCAATTTGTAGAAGTCTATTCACTTATCTGGTCTACCTGCACAGGTGGCAAGAAGGACCCTGTGCTGGAGAACTGGAACCAGAAGGGGGAGGAGTCCAGGTCTCACTCCGGCCAAGGACAAGGCCAGGTCCAGGAGTTTGGAGTCCCGCATGTTTGGACCCCACCCCAAACCTAAGGTCCTGCTGCCTCGTTGTCAACGTCAGAAGACTTTGCTGAGATGGGGAAAGAAAAGTGGCTAACTCTGGAGAAATGGAAAAAGCGGTACTGGATCTGTCTCTCATGCCTAAAAACTCACCGTAAGAGGGGAGGAAGGTTCAAGAAAACCCAGGGGGAAGGGAGGTCAGGGCCAGGAGGGCGAGCACTTGGTTCACCAAAATCAGAGGACTAAGCCCTGCTGCCTTTTTGATTAAATTACTGAGTTAATTGGCGCGAGGGGATGCTGTATAAGCTATCAGCTGCCCCATTTCTGTAATGCTATTGGAGAAATTGCTTCAGTTGGCTTGGGGGGTGGGGCACAGGGCCACGAAACATGTGTAACTGGCACCGCCTAATAATGGCTCCCATGGCTGTGCAGGCAGCACTATCTAAGGAGCTCAGAGTACTTTCCATGAGAACTCACTTTTTGGTGTGGCACAGAGGGGCTCCCCAGCCCCCATCTGGCTCTCGCCCCCAGCTGCTTGACGACTAGGAGAAACTAAATTAGAAGGGACCAGGAGGAACCAAAGAGAGCTTTAACCTTTAAAAAAGGGTGCCCAATTATTGAGGGACTCCATAAAATAAGAAAACATGCGTTTGGGAGGCCAAGAAGTTGACGGTTTCCTCCAGGTGAATTCACTGACATGTGGCAGGACTGTCAGCCACACAGTTGCAATGGCTGCCGCCTCACTCCTGCCAATCATTGCTGGATCCGAGCAGGCCTGACGCGGATGCGGATGCTCAGACAATTCTTTGCTCACAGAGCCCTCGAAAGAGGACAGTGACCTGCCCAAGATCACCACCTGGTCTGTCAGGGATGGAAATAAAACGTCCACACCGCTACTCCCCGCCCCAGCCCTGCCCAGCCTGCCTGGTTACCTCTGTTTCCAATTAAAGCCCAAGGGAAACATTCTGGTTTTGCTGAGAAAAGCTCCTTTGCCTCCAGGACAGAAATGGTCCCATCCATTTGACAGAGCAGGGAGAAAAAGGATATTTTTCCCCATTGTTTTATTGGAAACTTTTTCTTTTCTTCACGCACGCTCATTTTTTTCTTTGAAGAGGGGCCATGAGAACAACATGGGACAAACCTAAATTGAGGACATTCTACAAAATACTCGACCAGTGCTTCTCAAAACTGGCAAGGTCAGGAGAAACAAGGAAAGCCAGAATCAGTCACAGAACAGAGGGGACAGAGGGAACACGACACCAGTCATGTGGGATCGTGGATGGGATCCTGGACAGGAAGAGGAGGTTACTGGAAAAACAAGTGAACGGTAAGTAACTCTAGTTCAGTGAACAGTAAGGTACCAACGTTGGTTTCTCAGCTGTGGCAGATGTAACATGATAAGGTAAGATGTCAATGACAGGCGAAACCAGCGAGGAGAATGAGGGAACTCCCTAGGTAATCTGCAAATTTTTTCTGTAGATCTAAAACTATTCTGAAACTTTTTAAAAGTGTGTGTGTATATATACTTATATATATGAAGATGGGGCCTCTCTTTCAAAGTGTCCTGTCTCCTTCAAGAACCTGCTCCATGCATGCATCCCTCTCTTTCCTGCCTCTGTCCTCAGTCTCTGCCACCGCTTCACTCGGGGCCAACACATGTGGGCAGGTCTCTATCCTAAACACCAAACCCTCTCCTCCTCCAGCCTCCCTGCTCCTTCTGGTTGCTCGGTGCTTCAAGCCCTGAGCTTGCAGCTCAGGCCCCTCCAAGTCCTCATGAAGAAGCGGGCACTGCTCCACTCTCCCGGCCTGCCTGCTGCCCTTCATGCAGGGCTGCAGCTGTTTCTCTGAAAGGCTGCGGACAGCTGAGGTTGGTCACCAACATTCAGGGCTTTTGCTCCATCATAACCTTTTGTGGTCTCTCAGCAGCACACCATTCCACCCCGCCTGCTCTGCATCTGCTCCTTCGATGGAATTGCTCAAAGTTTCCCAAATAAGTCTCGTGTACTCCCACCTCTGCTCATTACACCTCTCTATCGATCACGCAAGTCCCTCCTCCTGGAAAGCTGTTCTGGCCACTAGGCCTGCTGCTTCCCCAAGATTTCCTCAGTCTCCTCCCAAGGAAGTGCAATCCCGAGCTCCACATTTGTTCTTCTCCCAGCATCCTCCCTCCCTCTCTTGCTTGTGCTCATCTCGCGTCTCACTAGAGCATCTGCACCTTGAGGGCAGGGCTGTTTCTTAGTTATTTAGTAGCTCCCCTCTGCCCCATCCGCACTTGAACAGAACAGTCATTAGTAACTCATTATTCAATAGATGAATAATTACTTCAATGAAAGAGAATCTCTGAAACCCACCAGAATTTCCTCTCCTGGGTCTTCTCCCCTTGGACAAGCCTCCTTTCCCACCTGGCTTTTCATCCAGATCCGTCTTCTAATATCTCACAATAAAAGTCAGAATCTACAAAGAATAATTACTTGCCCAGAGAAAATAGTGAGAAAGAGCTACGAGGACCTGTGATGAATGTCCTAGTGAGAATTAGGGACAAATCCCTATGAAGTCTTTTGAAAATGAGAGTTTATGAAAAGGCCATGCACGGCTGTCCTCACCCCCCAAAGTCCAGTTAGACACCCCAACTTTGGATGAACACACAGGGAACCCAGTCACCTGGGGCTTCTGCTGATTTCAGGGGACATGAACACCCAGCGCTGCCCCAAGCTCAGGGCCATGGTGAACAGCTTCCTGGCCATCTCCTCTCTCAGCACATTCATTCGCTACTGACGCACATTCACACCAGGCACTTGCGCACAGGTCAGGCTTTCAGTGGGTCACACCACAAATCTTGCTACGGGGGCAGGCCCAGAAACCTGACACTGAAGCACACACCTGGCGTTAAAGGAAACCAGTTCCAAAGGGGGACTGAAAACAATCAAAGGGTCACACTGCTTGGGGGCACCTGGCTGCTCTGGACCCTATGCCAAGTTTGCAAAACTGGTTCCAGTTAGAACCTGACGAGGTGTTTACATCCAGGCGGCCTCACTGATGAAAACACCTGAAGTAACCTTGCAGAAGACGAGGAGGTGACCAGACAGAAAAGAGCAACGGGTTGACTGAAGAGATTCAGTGTATGTATGTGTGTGTGTGTGTGTGTGTGTGTGTGTGTGTGTGTGTGTTGCACTGCATCGCATCCCCAGGTGGAAAAAATCCTCTCAGGGCAAACAAACTGGGTGATCTCACCTAGGTCCCCTTTTCTTCTGTAATACGACCTGACTGGTCGCATTTTTTTTGAAAGGACAAATTACTCAGTACGTTTTCTCTATCCAGCTGTCTTAGAAAGCCCAGAAAGTGGAGAGCAGATTATTCTCCACAAGTGGTTTCCCTTTGAGGCCGGCCTCAGACCTGAGGTGGTCGCACCTGTCACACTGGGAGGGGATGGAGGGGGCGGCGGTGGTAGGATGGGGTCAGGAGGAAGGCAGCGCTTTCCTCCCCACTTCCCACAGTCCTTCTGGGAAAGCAATGGCTGTCTGATTACTTTGGTGAGCCTGTGGTCAGAGATGCTGCAACAGTTTTCAGTGAGGCGCAGGTGGTGTAGCAGAAGGACCTGAGCAAGGAGTAGGAGGCCCCGGCTCTGTCACCTGTCACTCGCATGCCTGTGCCACCCACACAGGGTGGATGTCAGAGTCACCTGGGGGAATTCTAAACACGCTTCCGCCTCAGCTCCACCCAGGGGACTCCACCGCACACCTCTTGAGAATGACTGGACGACTGCACGGGCCTGGACTCTGAGGTCTCATTCTGGTGATGCCACCTAGGAGCTGGATGACACCAAGCACTTGCCTCAGCTTTTCTGAACCTCAGTGTTCTCATTTCTAAGAAAAGACAGTATGATACGGGTCCTAGGTTGAAGGTGAGGATTGAATGAGGCAATGTGTGTGAAACACCCTGAAAACTGGGACATGCTAGAGCCAGCCAGCTTTGCGACAACAATAAACCTCGAGAAAGACATTCGATGACAGTGGGCAATGCATGGCGCTTGGCGGCCGTGCTGTGTGTCCTTCTATGATATGAGAAGGCGGCTGGGCGGGAGCAGGGCAATCTAGGACATCAGGGTTCTGGTTTCTGTGAGTCTGTGTGAGGCTTGTGGGGTGGGGGAAGATGGATAAATTTACCTTCTGCACACCCACGTGCTGCCCCGCAGAGCTCCCCTAGGATCAGAACGGAATGGCCGAAGCCAAGTGGGGAAGGAAGGTTAATGGGAGGCTGTGGGCTAAGACTGGAGGCCTCTGTCCTTCCATGAGTCACAGGCTGCTTTGTGGGCGAATTAACTCTGCACAAAGGAGTTATTAAAGGGGCAGATAACAGAGAGAGAAGGGATTTTCTCTCTCTACTTCTCTCCTTCAGCAAGATACGTATCAGCCTTGGAGTTTTCAAAAAACGTACTGGACTTGGGAGACCTGTAGGCACAGCCGCTTAAGGAAGTCACCCAGGAAGTCAGCAACCGACTGAACACCCAGGATGCAAGTTTCCCCACCAGCTCTTCTGGGCCCCAAAAGACCAGTCACGCTTTAAGAAAGCCTCAGAAGTGGAGATAAGGGCCTCTATGTTCACACAGGCTTCAACATTTACAAACAAGTCAGGCCACCCAGACCTGTGGGCTCAGGGCCTCACCCATCTCCATGGCAACCCCGGCTCACCGCTGAATGCCAGGCCCGGCTGGGCTGATGGATGGGCTGATTCACTTGGCAGGACGCTGGGCAGGGCCCTGCCAGCAAGAACAAACAGGAGCCCAGTCCTCGCTGCCTCTTCTAGTCCTCCCCACAGGAGGGCTGAGCTGCTGTCTTTGGAAGGGCAAAGCCACTTGGGCAGGAGCAGAGGTCTTGGAGTCCTCCCTCATCCAGCCCCAGCGTACAGCAAAACAACAAAAACCAGACTCCACTCTACTCAGCAGGAAAAAAACTGCCATGACTTGCTTTCATTCAGTCACAAGTAAACTGTCAGCACACGGCAGAATTTAAAGATGACAACAGGGGCACATTATTAACTTTAGTTTTATTAGAGACGAGTTGAAAAGCCCCAGAGACCACAGCCCTGGAGAACAAGTTCCCTGTGAGTATCATCACCTTGGGGTCATCTCGTCCCTCTAGACAACTTCTGCTCTCGGGGCTTATACTACCTTCCCATCTTAGGGCAGCGCTCAAATCTGTAGGAGCCTGCATCCTCAACGGCCGCTGGGAAAGTTTTCTCTAGGCCAGGGATTTTCAACACGGGGTCCTCAGACCAGCTGCAGCAGCAGCAGCACTGAGAACTTGGGAGACATGCAACTTCGCGGTCCCCATCCTAGACTTACTCAGTTAGAAACCTGAGTGCCGTGGGGCCCAGCAATCTGCGTGTTAACAAGGCCCCCGGACGATCCTGATGCTCACTTAAGTTTGAGAACCACTGTGATCAGCCTTCATTTAAACACCGCACAACCGGGGGACGTGGAAAAGCTTCTCTGGGGGTTCTGAGCCCAGAGACGAGCTTTCTAAATGGTAATGCTGAAGAGCGTGCGGCCTAGGAGCAGATGTGTGAGCTTGCTCTGGGCTCGAGCTTCCCCATCTGAGTCACGGAGGCTCACAGGTTCCACACAACAGGGAGCAAAATGTCACCATTCCACTTTACACTCCCATCTGGAGGGTGTGGGCTCAGATGCCCTGCAGGGACTGGGGCTAGACACCTCCGTGAACTGGTGCACAGCGACAGTCAATGGGGAGGAAACAGGACAGGTAAGAGGGAAGGAAGCAAGAGGGAAGAAACAGAGATACCGGCCGGACAACGCCATCCCGAACCCAGAGCCTGGAAAGTCATAAATGGTTGGAGCTAGAACCTGCATTTGGCTTCCTAATGTGCATTCACCACACAGGCTCCGCCCCGTGACCCGCCCGCCCCAGGAAGCCAGAATGACCCCTGAAGCCTCCGATGCTGGGTGCTCTTGGTAAAAACTTCCCCCTAATTTCTGCAGCCTGCGTTCTCCCTGTGTCAGGCTGCTGTTATGTATGAGCGTGGACTCTTCCTCAAACCACCCTAATTCTAGAAAAAAGAAATTTTCTTTAAAGAATACATGCAGAGGCTGATGGTTGATGACATTTTAGGTTATCTAGTGTTGACCTGACTTCTGGCAGGCTTTGCTGTCCATTAGCAACACTTCCAGATGCCGGGGAAAGGAAGATCAGTAATATACCAACAGTAGAAGTCACTGAGTGCCCACGCCTGTCCCGCATTATAGGAGCTGGTGTGTGTACACTGGCTCTTTAATCCTCTCATCATCCTTATCTCGTGGAAGAAACAGGCTCAAAAAGGTTAAGTAACTCACTCAAAAAGACACAGCCAGCAAGAGGCAGAGCTCACACTGAACCAGATCGTTCCCAACACACTGTGCTCCCTCTCTGCCCAGCTAGCAAATGGGAAGAATGGGAACCCCGAGGACTTTTCCTGGAGGCCAAGAGGGCGGTCTGCACATGCTGAATCTGGCAAAACGATCTAACCTAAACCTTACCTGGCCTGCTGCAGCCGGGGAATTCCGGGTCAGGGCATTGCACCAGCCAAGGTGAAGGTCAGAGGGAGGGCGGGCTCCCACCACTAACTTCTTTGGATTTGTGCTGTCTCTCCCCTCCCCTTTCTCCCTCTGTCGAGGCTGGGAAAGGTGTTGGTCTCAACCCACCATCATTGGGTCCCAGGGAAAATGCACGAGGGCCAGCTTTCCCTTTTCTCTCTTCTTCCCATTGTAGCCACACAGAAGCAATGGTGACTCTGGCTCTCCAAGGTGTCAAGAAAATTCTAGGTAAGAGGAATCCATCTCCTTTTGGGAAGCAAATAGAAGGACGTGAAGGAGAGGTGCTGAGCCCACCCTCCTGGTCTGCAGGCCGACTAGGTTTCCTCCCTCGATTCCGAAGGCTGAATCCCGTTATCACAGGGGAGCCTCTGCTAACGGGGCTCCTTATGGGCCCATTTCCAGCAGAGTGCACAACTGGTCCCTCTCCTCACCCACCTGCACAAATTGGGGAAATCTGAAATGGGCACTTCGTAGGCAGATGAAAAGACAAGCCCTTTAACTCATCTTCGGAAAGGATGAAGTCTAGTGGTCAAATTTCAGCTTTGAGCACTCCTGTCTGATGTAGCTTCACAGAACTGAAGTTATAAGATACGGATGCTCGTGAACGTTGAGGACAACCTCAACCTCTGAAGAATTCTAAGGAGAGGCAGTAGGAATAGTAACTACAGCACCAGCCGCAGAAGCTGACATCTGAGCTCTGGCTATGAGCCAGGCATGACGATATCAGCTTTACACGAAACAGCCCCTCACTCCTCCTAAGGGCCCTAAGAGTTTGCCTGTATTACTACTTTCATTACACAAATAAGCAAAGTGGGGCTAACAGAGTCACCAATTTGCTTCCCCCCACCCCCGCCACCTACATTTCTAACAAGCCACCCCTCCCTTCCCCTAAGAACAACTCTTGGCATAAAGGGCCCCCTGCTACTCTATGCTGCTCTTCTGCAGCATCAGGACCCGTGGGGGGGGGGGTCAACACCACCAACAAAACACCCAACCACCCCTGAGAAGCCAGGTCCTTGGGGAGGCAGACTTCTGCCTCTTGCGGTCATTTCTGGCCCTAAACACTGAGAAGGTTATGGCACCTACCCCATCACTCATAAAATTCAATACGAAAAAATATCAAAACTGTAAAAGAAGTACAAAAATGTGCTTACTGGCTTTTCCTATGCTTCCGTGGGCTTACCTGCATTGCGGGGCCCTAAGCACATGCTCAGCCTGCTGCTGACCTTGGACCTCCCTTTCTGGGGATTCTGCCGTACGTGGGGGCCTCTTGGCGGAGGGGTGAAGGGGGCTCAGTGGCTACAGCCTGCAGCTGTCATCCTCTTACTGAGCCTGGCTCTTCTGGGCAATTGTGCTTGAATGTTCAAGCCTGGCCTCAGGCTAACAGGGGCATCCCTCTCTGCCCATCCCTCTCCGCCTTGTAGCAGCAACAGTGAGAGATTTCCCGGGAGAAGAGGAATTCTGGAAGACAGAGTTCTACACCCCTTCTGAATCTAAGGGCGCTGGTGGGACTGCTATACCCTTCGAGGGAGTTATGATCATCCCAGTTTGAGATGAGGACACAGCCTCAGAGAGGTAAAGTAACTCGCCCATGGTCACAGAGCAGGTGTGGGACACCTCAGTTGTCAGCTCTCCCCTTCTGCCACATGCAAAGCACATGGTGTCTCATTCCTGGTGGAAGAGAGGTAGCCTGGTCCCTTCTCTGGGGTGTGGCAGGGGACCAAGGGCCTTGTAAGCTTGTTCTCAGCATACCTTTATGGAAATTAGGCAGTGACCTGGTCTGAACAAGTTCAAGAGTTGAGAAATCCTCCCTTCCGAGGAAAGTCAGCATCATTTAAAAGCCAGAGCCCTTATTCTGCCTAAGAGAGGGGAAAGCTTCGGCTAATACGACGTGCTGGTCTTAAGTACTTTGGGGCTGAGGGACCGGGAGGGTGGCCTCCGCCCAAGGGAACTTCTTTCTAAACAAGAAATCTCATGTCAAGTTTCCATCGCCTGCTGGCCAGACGTGGAGCGCACACCAGCCAGCCTATAAATCCGTTTTCTGCTGAAAGCAGGCATTCTGATCTTAACCAAAATCATCTGATGTGGGGGATTGTTTTGGGGGATGTTTTCCTTTCAATTCCAGAATACCACACATTTGTTTTCCATTGTGTATGCCTCACTAAGACGTCTGGGGATCACACACACACACACACACACACTCCCTCTCTCTCTCCCTCTCTCTCTCTCTCGCTCAGACACTCTAGCCATGTGGACCAGCTAGCTCTCACTCCATCTGCAGGACCAGCTACCACTTGCCTGCACGGCCCTGAGAAGCGGGAGGTGCCCCTTCTCTGACACTTTTCAAGCAATGCTACGTGGTGCGTGGATCGGCAGTGTTGGCAGAAGGCACTCCCTGCGCTGCTCAGCTAAATGGCCCTCCTCCCCGTCACGGGACATTCTGAGCACCAAGCCAGCAAGGCTGCGAGAGCCAAGGTTCCCCAACCGCATGTCTGACTACCACACGCCCTGTCCCTCTCCGTGAGCCCAGCCTTCACTTTAGGTCTCTTAATTGTTCGATAGTAAACACCTCAACTTCTGCTATGTCCACACCCTGCCCAAAGCGCTTCACCTGGATCACTTAATTTGTACCATAGACCCACCAGGTAGGTCAAATTCACTTCCATTTTTCAGATGAACACTCAGGAACAGAAGTGAAGTAGTTTGTCTGAGGTCCTGCAGGCAAACAAGTGGCTGAGTCAGAACTGGACCTCAGAACACTGACTCAAAGCCCAAATCCTCGACCACTTGTTAAACTGCTTGTCTTTTTTGATCCGTTTCTTTTATTTCAGAGCCAGAATTTTCCCCTTTTGTCCTCTCTCCCTCTTAGCTATGTCTGATCCCATTTCAAAAATGGCATCTTCCATCCTTAAAGGCCCTGAGAAAGCCAGCTGCAAGAGCAGAGGGCCCTCCCTTCTCACAACAGGAGGGCATCTGCAACGGCCACCTGGCCTGGAGGTGCCAGCCGAGCCCGGCCTCTCTGGGGGAGCTGCAGGTGGACAGAGTCTAGAGAGATAGAGCCTCGCCTCCTCTGGCTGGCCGCTGGCCTGAGGGCTCCGTCCACGCCCTTGCTGTACTGGCCAGAAATCCAGTGTGGACATAAGCACTGCTCTGGGAAACAGATTCTCCAGAGTAACTGGGCTCGTTTTCTTCTCGTCCAAGCGTCACTACTGCTGCAAGCCTGGCAAGTGCAGGCACTGCTGTGGCTGCCCGCTGGCCACCAGGTCCACAGACAGGGCGGTGGCCCATCAAGTTCCCTACAGGAATAGCCCCAAGGTGGGACAGAGCCTCTGCCCTCTCCCCACAGCACCATCCTGGCAGGAAAGGGCACGAGAGGACATCAGTGCAGGGTTGTGTTACATGCCTGGGCAGGGGGTCTTGAGAGGCACCTGCGACGTGAGGATAATGCCAGCTTCCCATACTAGGGCTCCTCCCCACGCCCAGCACTGAAAGAGAATCTAATTTCCATCTGAAATGAGTTTTCTGGTCTCTTAAGGGTTATCTGTCTTAGGGAGTCAGGGATGTAATTTGACTGGAGTGGGGAAAAGTAAAGTATGGGAAGACCCCCTCAGATTTATGGAAAGGAAGCTTTAAAAAGTTTAAGCATATGGTGGCCTGCCCCCTGGCTGAGTGGTGAAATTTGTGCGCACGGCTTTGGCAGCCCAGGGTTTGCTGGTCTGGATCCTGGGTGAGGACCTACACACTGCCCAACAAGCCATGCTGTGGTGGCGTCCCACATAGAAGAACCGGAATGACTTACAACCAGGGTATACAACTATGTACTGGGGCTTTGGGGAGAAGAAAAAAAAAAAAGAAAGAAAAAGGTTGAGCATAACAGTAACAGACTGAAATCCACAGCCCCACGTCACAAGGAAGAAGGCAATGACACTGCATGAGGGTGAGCAGGAGGAAGAGTCAGTGGGAAGGGTTTCCCATCACTGAAGTGCACATTCTGTACTAGGAGCAGGGCTGCCGAGGGGGTGAGGGCAGCCCCCCTGCCCCCCAATCAGAGGGGGCACTGATGTGAGGGGAGCACGCAGACTGGCACAGCGCGATCGATCCTCTAGAAGGGGAGAGGGGTTTTCGATTTGCACCTGTAAATAACTGTGTCTTTGTTTGTTTGGGCTGCTATGACAAAGTGCCATAGACTGGGGGGCTTACCAACAACAAACATTTGTTTTCTCACAGTTCTGGAGGAGGGGAAGTCCAAGATCAAGGTGCAGCAACTGGTGTCTGGTGAGGATTTGCTTCCTGGTTCACAGAGGGCTGTCTTCTTGCTATAATCTCACGTAGTTGCAAGAAGAGCTCTCTGGGGCCTCTTCTCACAAGGGTACTAATGCCATTCATGAGGGCTGCATCCTTACGACCTACCCACCTCCCAAAGGCCCCGCCTCCAGAAACCACTGCATTGGGCTTTAGGACTTAACAAGTGAATTTTGGAGAGACACAAACATTCAGTCTATAGCAGACTATCTTTTAAAAACACCAAACTTCTACTGACTTGAAGAGCAACAAGTTCACAACTTAAGTATGATTTTGCTGATCTTTTCATTTAAAGCTTTAATAAATCAACCCTATCATTTATCATGCTATTCATTCAATGTAGGTTTAAAGATAAAAAGATAAATGAAAACTTAAAATGCTATAGAAATGAGTTTTAAATTCAATAAAACTGTCTGATTTAGTTTCTCATATTTTAATCCAGTTGAAGATGTCCTCCCGGGATCCACGTGTTGTATGGTTTCTGCCCTTGGACACTGACATGCAGCTCAGACTGGGACCAAAAGCAAGGAGCTGCCTCCTGAGCAGCTGGGAGGCAGCAGCTTGGGAGAAGTCACGGCTGCCGGCCTGCTCGCCTGACAGGGGTTCCCTGGAACCTTGAATATGCACCGGGTAAGCTTTGAAGAGTTACTTTCCTAAGAGAGCCAGCAAGAGCCATCGTTTCTGCTCCCTTGCACAATGCTTGGCGAGAGGATTGAACAAGGACTCACTGACTTTTGCTCCAAGTCAGTAGTCCCCAAACCTCTACCCAGGATCTTCTCTGGAATCACACGAATCTGGGTCCATCCCCAAGTCAGCCGGCTTCGCCCTCCCTTGCTACTTAACCAGGCTGCACATTGGCCCCTCAGGAATCCAAGTCCCCAAACGACCCCTGGGAGACGTTTCTCCCTTTCCAAAGCACTCAGGCGTAAGGCGAGAGAAGGCTGGCCAAGCCTTCTAGTCTCCATTTGGTGGAAGGAAGAAGAAGGAAAGACAGAACTCTGCCCTTCCGGAACAAAGACAAATCCCCACGCTATGGGAAAACCTAGCCCAAGACGCAAAACTTGGCTGGCAGCTCATAAAGCTGGACCCTTCGTGTGGACTAGAAATACAGAACACTCATTAAATTAATGGAGAGTCAAAGCCACTCCTTGGGCAATGATTAAGCTGGGAGTCAGAGCAAGGCAGGGAGGGGAGGCCAGCTCTCTAGTCTGGGCTGCTCTTGATCAGAGAACTTAGGGCTCTCTAAAGCCTTTCTTAAAGTCCTCCCATTATTCCCCCATGCAACCCCCAGGGAGCTGTGAGGCAACCTGCTTCTCATGGCAGAAACATGGGATTCAAGACAGAGCAGGGGTTGCCTGGAAACCAAGAGAGAAAAACCAATATGGGGTATTTATAACCTCAGGTCCATGGGCCTCCAGAAAAAAAGCAAAAAAATGGGCACAACATGTTTTTGGAGGCAGATCCCATCGATTTCACTGGATTCCCTAGAAAGTAAGATCCACCAGTTGGTGATAACAGCACAGAATACTTAAAAACTATCCAGAACTAAGTATTTTTTGGGGAGGGGCATTATTGGATGGATGCAATTATTATACAATTATCTCATCTGGAGACAGGACGCTGCTTTCCACAGCTGTATGCCATCACTTGATGGAAAATGAAAATGTCCCTGGACCAGCACGACTTTTTCCACAGGATGAAACAGGCAAGTGATCTGCAGTCAGACTTCAAAACCATAAATTAAGAAAAATGTATTGTTAAGATTAGCCCTTCGGTCTCCTGAATGCCTTCAGCTGCAAAGGAAATCTCAGGGTAGTTGAGAACACGGGTCCAACAGGCTCAGACCCAGATTTCCAAACCCTGAAACAGTGAAGTCACTGCTTTTCTGGATGTGAGAGGTAAAGACCGTTTTTCTGCAAGGCCTCGGTTGAGAAGACCTGTGGCAGGTCCAGATAAAGTCCTACTGACCCCAACCTGGGCAAGGGAGGAACACACAACATACACACGCAGCTTCCTGAAACTTCTCCACTCTCCTCTCCCCAACTTGACACAGGTCTATCTAGAACACACAACCCCCAAGGAGGCAAAAGGACCACAGCAGCCACGGTAACCGTGACCTCAGGTCCCTGACCCTCACAGCCAGATGCACCCACAGTCAAGGTTTCCGTTCTTTAAAAGAAAAGGTGCTTTCGTAAGTCCAAGGTATATTATTAAGTCCCAAACTGTGTGATCAGTTCCAAAAGCGATGCCTCCTCATAAAATGGAGCCGAACAGGAAAACAGACAAACCAAACATGGGACACTCAACTCTGTGTGTGAACGGGGAAGATTCACGTCTGACACAAAACGAAGAGGTGAGCACACTGACTTGTGAGGCCTGAAGCCCCAGAAGACTCATTTAGCAGAGTAAGTGCTCTCACGAGGATGGCGTTCCATGGGGCCACTTTACAAGGCGGTTCCAAATTCGCGTCTGAAACAGCAGTCACTTCCTTCGAGTACAAAAGAGTAATGTCTGGAATGGTGCTGTGGGCCACTTTGAAAAGAAAGGTGTAGAGTGTGTGTGTGTGTGTGTGTGTGTGTGTGTGAGTGTGAGTGTGTGTGTGCAGGTGTGTGTAGAGGAATCCCCCCACACCCCCATGTTAGGAATCAGGTCCTTGTTGTCGACAACCACTGTAGGGAAAAGCAGGGGAACAGCCACCAGGGTTCTGGGCAGGTGAGAAGTCCTATTTTCCTTAGCAGATACAGACACCTGGCCTCACCTCACCTCTCCCCGGACCTGCTGGCTTCAGTACAAACAAGCCGGCTTTCCCAGAGCTCCAGCTGTCTGGGTGCCAAAGGTGGGAAGCCATTTCACACAAATGCCCCAGCTGCTTGCTCAGCCCAACACTGAAGGCAAACAGCCTCTGGGTGAGGCAGCAGGGTGCGTGGGAGGGGCTTCTGCCAAGACCACCCCCTAGTCCAGACCCTGCCCAGACCCAGAATCCTGAGGTCTGAGGGTTTCTCTGCTGTGTAGTTTTATTTTCAGAAGTGGAGCCGCCCCACAGTCGCACATGTAGCCACACATGAAATGGAGTCGGCGTCCTGATGTGGGAATCGCAGAGGCGGGTGGAAGAATGAGGCTGGCAGTGAAGCAGGAAGAGAAGGACAAGAAGGGAGCGGGGTGTGCAGACTCAGGGTGCTCCTGGCTACATCTGTGGTCCAAACTGCCGCACTTCTTAGGGAACTGCACCCACCCTACCCAGCGATCTACTTTCAACTGGTGAATAAAAATAGCTCCAGCTGGACGTTAACGCTGCATCTACGACTAGGCTACTATGCTCAGTGCACCCCATCCATTCTCTCATTTACCCTCGCAGCAGCCCATGGGGCAGGCATCTGGCGATGGGGAAACTGAGTCCAGAGCTGGTGCTCTGACCACTAGGCAGTACCACCAAAAATGGCTGATGAAAACAGAGAACCCCCAAACACAGACCTCCACTCAGGGCGAGTAGAGGGAACTGTGAGGAAAGAGACACACGAAGCAGACCCCAGAGGTAACGGTCAAACGATGCCAAGCTCCGAGGACAAACCTCAGAACTCACTGCTCATTTCATTTCCTGGCTCTGATTCTGGGTTGCGTGGGAAGGTCTTACTGCTGTAGGCAGTAGGGGAGAGGCCGGTTTCACAGACTGAGCTGAAGGAGCTTTTGAGACATTTTGGTTCAAGACATTTTGGTTCAACCCACTGGTTTTACGGATGAGGAAACTGAGGTTTGCAGCACAAAAGTGACCTGCCCAAGGTTTCAAAGTGAGTTGGGGACAGAGTTGGCCCAACACCAGGTCTCTGAATTCCCAGCCCAGGTCTCTGTCCATGTTTCCCTGAAGCCTCCATGGGTCCAGGTGACGTGTGTTGGGAAAGAGAAATCCCCTGCTACTTCCATCAGCTAGGGAGGGCGAGGGGTGAGATGGGGGGCAGAGGGAGCTGGGATAGGAACCAGGCCCTCAATGCAGGCCTAGGATTTGAGGGGAAGGGGTGGGGAGAGACAGGTTCCTGACCTGGCCCTAGCCCCGGCTGCCCAGGTTACAGCTTGAGAGCCTACCACGCCGACATCAGGAAGATGTTTTCGCTCTCAGCCCCTTTTGGAGGCGGGCGGGCAGGAGGTCTGAAGGAAAGCCACCGACAACTGAATCAGAGCTGGGAAGTTGGGGTTCCGGGGCGTTGGAAGAGCAGACCGGTTGCTGGTTTGCCGTAGGCATCAGAGGCCCTGCTTGGGGAGGACAGGCAGCACAGGCTCCGCTGACACCAAGGGTGCCTGGCTGGGAGCGGGGGCCAGGGAAGAGGTACACCCCATCCCCGCTCCGCCCCGATCACCCCACTGCCACTGAGATGGGCTTCCTCTCGCTGGATCCCTGCTAGACCAGCCCTCTCAGCATCCTCTGCTCGTGAGGTGCTGGTGGCCCGGGGCCTCACAACTCCTGTTGTTCAAGGCCCACATCAGGTCCCAAGAGCCACGTTTACAAATTTCTGGTCTCAAAAGACAAAGAGAGGTGGTGATTTCTATCAGTCCAAGCAGTCCCCTTGGATCACAGCTTCCCTTAAAAGATGTTTTTTGAGACTGTTCCCACCCGTCTTCCATTCCCACCCAGCGGGGCATGGCAGCAGGTTGGGATGGAAAGTGCGCTGGACTTGAAGCCAAACAGATCTGTCTTCAAACCTACTTCCGATGCTGTGCCGCCACAGGACCCTGCACAAGTCACTTAACCTCTCTGGGGACTAGTTTCCTGGTCATCAGTAAAATGGGGATAATGCCTCTTGCTCTGGCTCTGTCAGGGGACTTGGAAGAGGACTTCGCAGACTGCAAAATGCTGCACAAGCGGATCGTGATATTTCTTTATTCCACCCTCTAGCTCAGAAGACTTCACCTCTACAGGGACCTTAATACAAGACTACTGAACAATAATTAACTCAGGAAAACGCAGTTACTGCTTACCCCCTACACCAACCCATTGCCAGGACCCTTGTTGGTTTTGTGATGGAGACGGACGAGGACAGGACTGAGGTAAGGGGCCAGGGGCTGCAGTACTGGCTCCGTCTCTGTGATCCTGGGCAAACCACCCCTCTCTGGTTCTCTACTTCCTCACTGTGAGTACGAGGGCTGGACTGGATGCTCTCTAAAGTCACTCCTAATTCTAAATGCAAACAACCCCAGAGTGAGTCATTCTGTTTTATGCTGATCACCTAGCAGCTGGCCAAGGCTCTGAATCTGGGAGGGGTGGCAGGTTGGAGATACTAAGAGCCTGAGCAGATACTGGGGTGGCTGTGGGCGCCTCTCATCAGGCTCCTGCGTGTGCTGTGGGGCAGATGGGGGTACGGACGCACACTGCTGCTCTGTGCTTACCCTCCACCCCCAAACCCTGATGCAGCCGAGGCAGATAGCTGAGCACTAACCAACAGACTGGGAGGGGAGAGACTGTGCTGGGAGGGGAGAGGAAAACTCCCCAGAGGACAGGGTGGGGCAGGGTGGGGCCAGCCCGCCTTCCACATTCTTTTCTGGTGCCAGGGGTTGGTGAGAGGAGGAAGCCGAGCCTGGCAGCTAGCTGGCCTGCTGGTGGGAACACCAGGAAGCGGGGTGCCCACTGCAGGAGGATCTCCCGAAAGCAGGTCAAGGTTGGGCGGGGCACAGAGGGTAACATCCTCACCAGAGCATGTGTTGGGTGCGGTAACTCTCAAAAGGGCAGGTCAGTCTCTCACCCCGTCAGCTCTGGAGAGAGGATTAAACTTCAGGAGATTTGCCCCACCAAGGTCTGTGGGGACTCCACTGACCAGCTCCCAGGGGAATAAGTACATTTTTTTTTTGTTACAAGCCTCTGGTGACATGCTCCTGTTTCTACAGCCATCTTTCCTGAGAGTGGCAAAGGGGCTGCCTTTCCAAGCTCCTTCCTGACTGCAGAGGGGCAAACACCAGGACACAGAGGTCCCCTAAGCTCCAAGGGAAAGTGTGGAGGGGACACTCCCCTTTTCTGCTGCCCTTCTCAAACTTGCCATCTGCCAAGAGGCTGAGCGTGGCCAGCAGCGGGAGTCCTGGAGCTCCCTGGCCTGGTGTCCTCTCCAGGTGACCGTCCTCTCTCTGTGGCCCTGCCTGGCCGTTGGCTGGGCTGGCGGGGTGGGGGCGAGGCCGGAGGCCCTGAGGCGGGCACCCGGTCTCCCCGGAAATGGAGAAACACAGGGCTCATCTAGCCAAAGTTGCATTAGGCATCTGCCCGCCCTCCTCAGCTCTCCCGGAGTCCTCTCCAGTTCAGATACTTATCGCGCTTGAAAAAAAAATCAAGACAAGCTAGTCTTTCAGGTAGTTCCGAGGGAGCTCGGACTTTCTCACCGAGGCTCAGAATCATAGCCCGAGAGAACGGGGCCTGAAGGCTCCTCCTCGAGGGTGGAGGCGGCCCCCGACTCTCACCGCGGGGCCGGCGCGCCCCTTCCTTTTCAGGGGAGAAGCGCCAGCGGCTCTTGGCTGGGCTCTGCCTGCGCCACCCCGCCGAAGTCCCCTAGAGCGCCCGCGTGCTCCTCTCCTCGCGGCCCTGCCACTTGGGAGACCGCACCCCGCTCACAGACTGCACTGCCCGCCAGTCTCCTTGCCAGGTTTTGAGTCCCAGAAGAGGAGTGCTCGGTCCTCCCTGGCGCGTTCCCCTCCTGCACTCGGAGGGGCTCGGGGCGGGAGCGGACACAAACCCCACCCCAAACTCTCGGTGAAGGAGAGGGCCGGGACCTGTGCCCAGACTCCAGGTCACCAGGCACCCGCGTCCCACTGCCCATTCGGCTTCAGAGGAGCCCCCTGCGAACGTGGCCGCCCCGCCCGTCTCGGACGTGGCCGAGGAGCCAGCTGGCGGCCGCAGTGCCCACTCTCCTCCCGCCAGAATCTGCCCGGCTCGAGCAGTGCCAGTTACCGGCGCCCCCGACCGCTCACGGGGTCCCCGGGGCGAACAGGTGGCCCCGGGGAGGAGGGCGAGGCGGCAGTCGCGCTCACTCACCCAGAAGACGAAATTAAACCCGAAGAGCAGGTATTTGATGCACTTGGTGCCTCCTTTGACCGGCATGGTGAGGACTGGACTGGCCTGGGCCGGACTGGTGCGGGACTAGGGCGCGCGGTCGGGACGGGCGGGATCAAGCTTCGGACCGGAGTGCTGGCGGCTGCGGGCTGGCCTCCAGGATGCACTTTTAAAAAGTGCCACTCCTTACGGTGCGCGGCCGTCCGCGGTGCGCATGTGCCGAGGACCCGCCCCCCCCCCCCCCCCGGCCCCGCCTGCCCCGCCCCCGCCCCCGCCCCCAGCCCGCGCCCCGCCCCCGCCAGGTTCCGGGGGACTCGGCCCCAGCCCTCTGCCCCCTGAGCCCACCCTTCCCTCTTTTTCCGCCTGCCCCCAGCTCAGCCCTCTTCCCACCAGTTGGCCCTAAGCTTCTTCCCGCCATCCTCCCCGCCGTCCTGGGGTCTTTCCAGACCGCCCCCCCTGCTGCTTTTACCTAGGAGTTCTATGGAGGCCTCGCCCTTCCGGTCCTCGCCTTGTTGGTTCTGGGCTTCTCGCCCGAGCCCTCTACTTTGGGAGACCTTCCCTGGGTCATCGGGGTAGTCCCTGTACCCAGGGCCGCTGCCCGCAGAGTGAGGGGTCTTCTTGCTGGGGCCTCCGTTTGAAGGGAAGCTGCCTGGCTGGATTTCTCCTTGGGGCAGCTCCTTGCAAACGCTCGCTCATGTAGCACGCTCTTATTTGGCACATTCTGTGGAACAGGAGGAATTAGAAGCTTGCAGTCCAGGTGGGAAGATGGGTCGGAGGCTTATGGGAGTAATTCTCAAATACCGATCGCCGAGGAAAGTACGTTGAGGGGCGGGCAGTCCGAGAGTTCTCCTGGACTTCGGTTCAGACGCCCGCAGGGGAAAGAGAGCTCTGCGCGGCCCAGCCCAGCGTGTGGCCTGTGCTGTGTGCCCTCTGACTGGCTGGCCCTCCCCTCTTCACCTGTAGAAGTTCTGTGGCTCCTTAAACATTCCTCTCCTGTTTCACACCAAAGGATGCGGGGATTCCCTCTTCGTTCGAAGTGTCAAAACCCCTCTGTATTTTTTCCAAAATGAAGTTTCCTTGAGCGTTCTTTTTATTACAAAAGCAAAACCTACTCATTACAGAAACATCAGCGGATACCAACAAGCAAAAAGAACGTAACTCCAACTTTCAGCAGTGTAGCCCTTATTTTGCTCCGTTTATTATCCTTGTTAGGTTGTCTCCCTGAGTCATACATTCAAAAACATTTTCAGTAGCGGCTTATGAGGGCGCATTCTCAGGGGCGGGAGGCGATCCTGTCTCTGCCCGCCAGGGGCTCGGAGTCCGTTGGGGGCGGGATTCCAGGCAGCCCGACCCCGGGATGAGAGTGGGGGCGGGGTCTCAAAGGAGGGGCTTCAGACTGGGAAGCGATGCTGCAGAACCGCGGCGAAAGTTGTTGCAATCACGGGAGAATCTTAGAGAGAGGCTAGGGCTGGGGGTGTCTGGGGTGTGGGCTGGAGCTCACAGCGTGAGGAGGTGTGCGGAGGGTGAAGGTGGAACCTAGCTAGGGATGAGGTGAGGAGGAGCCCTGGACCTTGCTGTGGGAAAGCAGGGCCCCTGAAGGGTTCCAGCAGGGAGCGGTTCAATCAGCTGTGATTTGGGTGACCCCTACCTGCGCTTTAGGTGGTTGGGTGGGGAGGCAGAAGGGGCAGGCAGTACGCCCCTTGAGGATAAGGACCATTGTTTGTATCTCCAGGCCTTGGCTCAGAGCTGTAGGGGATTAGGCTGAAAGTTGAGGCGTTGTTTCTGGGGCCCTGCAATTGGGTGATGTGAGGGAAGCAGCGGGCGATGAGAGGTGAGCTGAGGACAGTGTGATCAGCTAGGAGGCCGTTGAATAGAGGCGAAGAGAAGCGAACTAAGGTGGGGCAACCGGGGAGGCTGGAGAGCATGTGGCAGAACCGGGGAGGGGACCAGGTGTATGTGTCTGTGGGGCAATCAGCGTCAGCGCAGCAGGAGCCGGATTAGCATCGTTCCTTTGCTCTTCTGCTAACGTTTCTTCAGAGCCTCCAGGTACGCTGAGATGAAATGACCTCCGTCCCGCCGGGAAGAATCGCAGGGCAGGGCAGAGAGGTACAAGCCCACGGAATCTTTGCCGGGGGGCGGGGGGGGCGGGTGCGGCTAGGAACAAGTAGGGGCACAGAGGGCGTCCTCAAGTCTGCCCGAGTCAGGAGAGGCTTGCCAGTGCTGGGGACACGGCAGCCACTGACTTTGGAAGGCGGGGTCGGCAGACAAGGCTGGAGAGGGAGTTCCAGGCGGAGGAAACTGCATGTGCAAAGGCACAGCATGAAACCACAGGTAGCTGTCCGCGCTGGGGAAACTCCAGTGGTGGGTGAGACAGGAAAGGAAGGAGGACCGGGAAGGAGAAGCAGAGAAAACAGGGTTCCCTTAAATGTTGCCTAATGTGGAGAGGTGGCAAGCAGAGGACTTCCGGTATTGCTTTACCTCAGCCTGTCACCCTAACCCAGTGTCCCAGAGGACGGCTGGGCACAGCAGTGTGTGAGGCACTGTGGGGAGGTAGAGAAACAGACAATGTCCCATTGTGCCGCTCTTGGCCAGTCCACCGATCTTGGGAGAACAGATCTAAGGAAGGAAAAGAGTTTTATCTTTTTATATTCTCCTCTCCTCCCCCCAGCCCCACCGTGAACAAGCACAGGTGGGAAGAGTTTAGTAAATATTTAAGCTTATAACAGAAAGTGCTTCTCGGGTAATTGTGAGTACTGAATGAGGAATCCACCAGAAGGGCTTCGTGCAGTGCCTGCCACAGGAGTGCTTGAGAAATGTTGGCTGTTGTTACTATCTCTGTTATTATTGACACTCAGGAAACAATTGGGGGGGGGGGCCTGTAGCTGAGCGCGAAATTACATCCACCCGAGGGGGTCCTCATAATGTGAGTGAGGAGACATGAGTTCTCTCCTTGATCCTCCCCTTTGGTTCATTTGGGACCAGTCAGTTCCTCTCTCTGAGCCTCAGTCTCCTCACTGGTACAGTGAGCATCATTTTGGGTTAGATGTCAAGGTCCCCTCCATCCTGACGTTCTGTGGTGCAGTGATCCTCTGGGCCAGTGTGTTTGTTATAGGCTTTTAGTTCCAAAGGCAACCAGGAAAGGGAGAGATGGAAAAAATATGGTTTGCTTTAACTGGAATGGGAAAATATGGGTAAGCCCCTGAGTCAGAGATCACAAGGAGGCAACCAGGGCTTCCAGGCTTTGCGGTGAAAGAGTGGGAAAACTTTTCCTCCCTCCCCTCAGGGCTTCCTGTTTCTGGAACTACCTGCCCCCTCCCCTGCCCCTGCTCCTGCTGCTGCCCCTGCCCTCTGCTCAGGCTTAGGGTCCCCTTTGGCTCTTGTGCCCCCCCTGGTGGTAAGATTTGAACATGCAGGGGCCACGCCAGCTAATGACCGGCCACACCCGTTGCCCTGGGACTGCTCATCCCTCAGCTGTGGGAGGCCACAGGCAGGACCCACCCGCCCACAGGCCACAAAGTCCCTCCCAGCCACCACACCAGTGGCCATTTTAGGGCTTGTTTTCTCCTTGATGCTGCTGCATTTGACCCTGCTGACCATCCCTTCTTTCTAGACACTTCTCCATCCGTGTCCCCGGTCCTCTACCATCTTGGTTCACTCCCTTCCCTTCTAGAAACTTCTGTACTCCTCCTCTTACTAAGCTCCAACACCACCACTTCATGAACGCTTCCTTGAACACTCCTCTTTGCTCCGTGGAGGACCGTGTTGGACTCTCTCACTTGCGTGACTCATTGAGCGTCATCTTGTTCTCTTGTGTGCACACATTTTGGTGGTGAGCTCCTCGAAAGTGCCCTTGCATTTGATTAATTTCTGTGCTCTCCTTGGCACCCACCCAGTCCCTTGCTGGCCCGGAGTAGGCTCTCTGCCAAGACGTGTGGAAAAGCGGAAGGGAGTGGTTCTTCCTCGGCTGGTCCTTCACCCCTGCTCCCCTCTCTCAGATCTCTCACTGGACACTCGTCCCCTCTCGATCCTCCCACCGTGTCTCCTGTGAATTGACCTCTCCCTAAATTTGTCATGATATCCGAGGGCCTGCTGGGCATCTCCACTTTACTGGATCCCCAGATATGCCCACGTCCTAATCCTCTAATTCCATGAAGATGACACCTTACACAGCAAAAGGGATTTTGTGCGTGTAATTAAGTTAAGGATCTTGAGAGGGGGTGGTGATCGTGGATTATACTGGTGGGCCCAAGGTAATCACAAGAGTCCTTATAAGAAGAGGCAGGAGGGTCAGCGCCAGAGAAGGAGATGTGAAGGTGGAGGCAGAGATCCCCGTGATGCAGGGCCACGTGCTGAGGGATGCAGGCAGGCTCCAGAAGCTGGAAATAGTGAGGAAACGGGTTCTCCCCTATAGCTGCCAGGAGGAACCCCTGTGGCGCTTGCTGGCTCATGGCTTCTGACCTTCAGAACTGGAATAATGTGTTATTTTAAGCCAGTCAATGTGTGGTAATGTTACAGAAGCAATAGGAAACTAATAAAATAAACCTCAAGATCAGAACTCATATACTCTCCGAGGGCCTCCATACACCCGGAGCCGACTTCCTCTCTCCCTGGCCCTCCCCGTTCTCCCATCCGTCAGCACTGAATGGTACCTCACCTGTGACTCCTTCTCCCCCGAATCCACACCTGCTTCGTGAATGTGGGCCTCGCCTCCTAGTATCTCTCACGTCCCTGCTGGGAGGTACCACAGAGGCTGTCCGATTTAAAGATGAGGAAGCAAGCGTAAGGCAGGAGATAGTGCCTTAGTGGCTGAGTAAAGGTCAGACCTCAGGACTTGTGATTCCAGCCCCTTGTTGTTTTCAGCTGTCATTCCTCCTGCCACCACCCATGATGGGGGCCATGTCTTCGAAACTCTTCCTCAGCCCACACAACCGCTCTCTGCTCGCTCCTGTCTCCCTGTCATTCTCCTGTGCAGCCTGCACACGTCACTGGACCCATCGTCTCGTCATGTCATTGGGCTTGGGCAGCTCTGCTCTCATCAGGACTTCTTTTCATTGCATTAAACACGTGCATAGTCCACACGGAGGCTGCCTGTAGAGTGTGGAGTTTATCAGGATTTCATGGAGAGGTGGATGAGGGGTGAGAGCTCGCATGCTGGAGAACACCATTCTAAAAACCCCTTTTAGATGTCTCTTTCTTCAAAGTTCCGTTCTATGGCAGCCACTCCTGCCTGTCTCCTGCGCACCAGCCCAGCCCCGCTAGCCTTCTGACCCTCGCTCCCCTGTCCTGCAGCAAGGTAGCTCTCACCTGGCTTTTCCAGTTTGTACCTTCCACCTCTCACTACCCAAGCTCAGCAAAACAAATCACGGGTCTCAGGATCTGCCCTTTTTAGAAGATTGGGTGGCGGGAGAAGTGGTAAGTAACTAATAGTTGATATCATCCTTTCGTCTTACGCCTGAAGATTTGCTTTGCTCTTTCCCACTCATTTTTTCTGCTCAAAAACCTCCCAACTTCCCTTGCTTCTAAATTGTTTACAGGAGCACTTCCCACCTTCTAAGAGAGTGGAGCATTTTCTTGGTATGTGTCTAGTTTTTTGGCTGCCTCTTCCCACTGGAATGTAAGTTCCGCTAGAACAGGCAGCTTTGACTGTCTTGTTCCTGGATGGATCCCAGTGCCTTGAACAGTGCCCGACACACAGCAGGTGCACAATGAATACCTATTGACTGTGTGAAAAGCTAATGTCCCAATTCTAAGATCATCATAAAAGCCCACTGCTCTCTCGTCTTAACCTATATTTACAATTCTGTTACCTCTCTTGGGATGTTGCATACACTTTCACCTCTATGCAGGGCCTCCCACCTCCCCTTTCCTTAGCTCTGGCCCCTGGCCCATCTTCCTATCTTCTCCCCTGTGTGCAGCCTACCCATCTTAGAGGCCAGCATGGACCCTGCCTCCCCTAGCATCTGTGGTCATCCCAGTCTACTCTGACCCTCCCTCTTAGCACTCCTGTAGCAATTTCTTTCTGATTCACCCACTAGACTCTGATTAGATGTTGTTCTGGGTGGTAATTGCATGTTTCATGCATTTTTTTAAAGTAAATTTTATTTTATTTATTTATTTATTAAAGATTGGCGCCTGATCTAATGTCTGTTGACAATATTCTTTTGTTTTTCTTCTTCTTCTTCTCCCTGAAGCCCCCCACTACGTGGTTGTATATTCTAGTTGTAGGTCCTTCTGACTCTGCTATGTGAGACACCACCTCAGCATGGCCTGATGAGCAGTGCTAGCTCTGTACCCAGGATCCGAACCAGCGACATCCTGGGCTGCTGAAGTGGAGCACATGAACTTAACCACTCGGCCACAGGGCCAACCCCTTCATGCATCTTTTAAAATTATCTCCCCAACCAGATTATCAGCTTCTGTAGTACCCGCAGTAGGTATTCTGCAGACGCTTAATGAAAAAATGAGTCTAGAGGACTAAACTGGGTGGGCACATATGATGTGCCACATGCTATGTATGAGCTCATTTAATCCACAAACGACACTATGAGGTTGATCGTCTCATTATTTCCATTTTACAAATCAGGAAACTGAGGCACGAGGGGGTTAATTAACTTGCGAGGGAGCAGCAGAGCCAGGATTTGAACCCATGTGTTCCAGAGTCAGAGCCAGGTGCTAAACTCCCTCTTCACAGGGTGAGTGGACGTGTTAACGCTGGCACTGCTCTTTGCCTTTCTTCCTCGTTGATTTATTGCATTTTTTTAAAATGCTCTTTTGTTTTTTTTTTAAAGGAGATTGGCCCTGAGCTAACATCTGTCGTCAGATCTTTTTTTCTCGCCAAAGACCCAGGACATAGTTGTATATCCTAGTTGTAAGTCCTTCTAGTTCCTCTATGTGGGATGCCACCACAGCACGGCCTGATGAGTGGTATGTAGGTCCGCACCCAGAATCTGAACTGGAGAACCCCAGCCCACTGAAGCAGAGCATGTGAACTTAACCACTTGGCCACCAGGCCAACCCCCTGCCCTTTGGTTTAGAGGTGGGTGAAGGGGCTGCAGGTGATACCCTGTGGGTTGTGCCATCTTGAAGGTGCCTCCCAGCAAACTGACTCTCTGAGTCTTAGGGGCTGATGACAGACTGTGAGTGTGCGCCTTTATCTTGCCTCTACTGCTGTCTGTCTTTCTGAGCCCCCCTTTCCGCGGCTGTAGAGAGGGGAGAGTTACTGCTTTTCCTGCACCACGTGGAGTGCGGATGGCTGCTGACTTCTGTTCTGGGTGATGGTACTAGATTCAGGAGGAGGACCAGGGGCTGGACATGGGCTCCTCCTAGAGGGGCAGTGTGCGTGCGTGTGCGTCTGTGTGTGAGGACCTCGGACCTTAGTGTGTGGGTTCTGGCAGATATGGGCAGGTGAAATATAGTTAAGATGAGCCTGAAGGTAAGAAGCTGTCACTAATGTCCACCTGGGACCTGTGGGAAGGGTTCAGAGGGAGGGAGAATATTGCATGGAGTTCTTGCTTGCAGATCGATGAAGCCTGGACCCCACTGTGTGGCACGGGAGGCCCCTGGTCATCTCGCCTCTGCTGCTACCGCCGCCCATACCCCCTGCTGGCACCTTATATGCTCTAGACATTTTACACTATCCTTTCTTCCTTCTCTCTCTCTCTCTTTCTTAGTAATCTTTTTATTTTGGAATAATTTTTGGTTTACAGAAAAGTTGCAAAGATAGCACAGCTTCCCCCCATTGTTAACATCTTACATAACCGCAGCGTATTTGTCAAAACTAAGAAGTTGACATTGGGACAATACTCTTAACACTGCAGATTTTGTTCAGATATCACTCAGAGTCAATTTTTCCACTAAGGTCTTTTTCCTGTTCCAGAGGCCAGTCCAAGATCCCATGCTGATTCAGTACTCGGATTCCTTTTAATTCTCTGAACTCACTCGGCTCATTCCCCTGTCTCTCTTCCTTTGACCCTGTCATGTTCTTTGTCTCCAGTAACTTTCCTGTTCCCATCAAACTCCTGTTCATCCTGCAGCAACCTCTCTTTTAGATCAGGGATGATGTGGGGTACTTGGTAGCAGTGGGGCTGGGGGATCTGGCTCTTCACAGTATTGTTAAGTGAGGAGAATTGCCATTCCCCCTTCCACGTTCAGGATCTCATTTGACTCTTGTTTGTTTTTTACGTATCCTTCTGTATGAAAATACATGCAAATGCTAATATGTTGTGACTCACTCCCTCTTCTCCCAGCGTGGTTGTTCAATCGAATGTGTCTGTAGGTCACTTGCACAGGGCAGTGCAGGCAGCTGATGGCAGAGCTGGAATCTGAGCTGTCTCCTGACTTCCAGTTTCGTCGGCTCCCTTCATCCTTAGTGCTTTGCTGCCTCCACTTTCCTTTGTTCTCCGGTCTGGGTGTGCTTTGCTGTAAGGTTTGGCTCCGTGTGCTGGGTGGTGGGTTTCCTGCATATCTCACCACCCTGCATATTTAGAATGATTGCATCATCCTTGGCTCGGGGAACTTTCCTCAGGCTGCTCCGGGCTAGATCATCACTGGTGTCCCCACCACCCTTCCGACCACCAGTGCCAAACAGCCCAGGAAACCCCCCAGAATGCCAGACTCCTAGACTCCCCAACTCCATCCACCACCTGGGGCTTTGGTGGGGCCTTCTGCCCCCCATCCTCTCTGCCCCCAAGTCCCCATTGCTTGGGCTGCTTTCTCTCACCTTCTATCCTGTGGGGCCCTTTGAGAGGCTAACTCTTCATGAGGCGTTAGATTTACATTTTCCTCTAAATTTACCTTTTATGAACATCATTCATCCATGATTAAAAAATTATTTTAAAAAAGTTTTGTAGGGTCAGGCCTGGTGGCCTCGTGATTAAGTTCCCCGGTTCGGATTCCAGGCGCAGACCTACGCACTGCTCATCAAGCCACACTGTGGCAGGCATCCCACGTATACCATAGAGGAAGATTGGCACAGATGTTAGCTCAGGGCCAATCTTCCTCAAAAAAAAAATGTTTTGTAGGCAATTAGGGAAATTTGAATATGGACTAAGTATTAGATGATATTGAGGAAATATTGCTGATTTTATTAGGTGTGATAATGGCATTGTGGTATGTTTTTGAAGAAAGGCTATCTCTTAGAGTTACGTACTGACATTTTTATGGCTGGAGTGATATGATGTCTGGCATTTGCTTTAAACTTTTCAGCCCCCTTCCCAAAGAGTGGGGAGGGAAACGACACTCGAATGGCAAAATGGTGGTAAGAGTTGTTGCTGGGTGACTGATGTGTGGGATTCATTACACTGTTCTCTCAGTGTGTGTGTGAATGCTTCCACAATAGCAAGGTAAATCCCCATCCAGCCTTGTCCCCTGCCAGTCTAGCCCTCCCCCAATGACCAATACTGGTTTTCACCTGCTGTTCCTTATGCAGACACTAGAGCATGTGATTACTCACTCCCCCTCTCCCCCTTTTTAGCACCTTGCTACTGGTGTGCTGGCTTTTCTCCTCTTCATCACGTGCAGTAGGCAGAATGATGGCCCCCCAAAGATGGCCCCCTCCTAATTGCTGGAGCCCGTGATTGTGTCACTTTACATGGCAGAAGGGGCTTGGCAGATGTAATTAAGGTTAAGGACCTGAGATGGGGACATTACCCTGAATTATCCAGGTGGACCCAGTCTCATCATCTGGATCCTTCAGATCGGGGAGTCCTTCCTGGCTGTGGTCAGAGAGAGATGTGACAAAAGGTCAGAGGGACACGACAATGCTGGCTCTGAAGCTGAAGGAAGGGGCTACACGCCAAGGAATGAGGACGGCTTCTAGCCGCTGGAAATGGTCAGGAAATGGATTCCCCGTAAAGCTCCCAGAAAGGAATGCGGCCCTGCAGACACCTTGGTTTTAGCCCAGTGAGACCCATGCTTCAGACTTCTGACCTCCAGAGAGGCAATGTGCTAACTGTGTTTAAGTTTGTGGTAATTTGTCACAGCAGTGTTGGAAAACCACCACATCTTATCCCGGGGATGTTTCTGTCTCAGGGCAGAGTGCAGAAGCATTAGTTCCTTGGTTGTACACTGGGTCTGGAGCCTCACAGATCTGGGCTTGACTCCTGCCTCTGCCACATATTAGCTGTGCAATTTTGGGTGAGTTACATCACCTCTCTGAGCCTGTCTCCTTGTCTATGAAAAGGGAATCAGAACACGTGCCTCAAGGATTGCTCTGAGGGTTAAATCATATAATGCATACAAAGCATTGAGCACAGTGCCTGGTACATAGTAAATGTTCAAAAAAATGACAGCTGTTAATAATATTATTAACATTGTAATTATTATAACAAGGAGCTTTCCCTGGGCTCTCCAGGTCTCATCATCCTCTCTTTTGATTCCCTATAGACCTAGGGGGCGGGCCATCTCTTCGCCGTTGTTTCTGCGGTGAACACCATCTCTGTTGCGTGCCTGCTTCCCCGTGTGTGTGAGCCCTGTCTCCCTACACAGCAGTGTGAGGCCGGGACTCTGGTCAGATATCTTGGTGCTGGGGCTTTAGGCTTGCATACCGCTTGAGTGCTTGATGTGTGAACAGGCAGCTTCCCAGAGCCTGCTCCCTCTCTCTCTGCAAAGCTGGGGTTCCTTCCTCACCACGCTAAGGGCATGTCAAGGGCACGCTTGGAGCCTGGCAGGCGCCTGAGCTGCTCCCACGTGACTTAGCTTCTCAGAGTGATGGGAACCTCCAGGATCCCTCTCAGTGTCCCCGGCAGCCAGCTTTTGCATGCCCTCACCCACTCCTGAGGCTGGCCGCTCTGCTATTGGGAAGTTCTGGTTATCAGAAAGGTTTCCTACCCCTCGCCCCTAACCCCGTCCACAGCAGTGTGGAATGAGTCTGCTTTCCCGTCCCGATGGCAGTCCTTCTGCCTTTTAGATGAGGGAGGGGTGGCAGGAGGGCTAGGACTTGGGGAGCAGAGATGAGAGGGTCCAGTCCTAGCTCTGCCGCTTTCTTGCTGGGTGGCCTTGGGATTATGTGAGTCTTTTTTGAACCTTATTTTCATAATCTGTAAAAAAGGAATGAAAATACCTTTCAGGATTGTTGTGGGACCCTACGGAAGGCATCCCACAAGTAGTGAACACCCAGCAAATGCTGCCTTCCTCCCTCCCTCTGGCTCCAGGCCACATCTTCTGGGTTCCTTAATGGCTCCTTGGGGAGGAGGTTTGGAGGCTGCCCCACCCGCTCTGGTACTCTGGGAGTGCAGGGCGCTGACCGCTGATAGGGCCAGCCTCCAGGGTGGGCCGGCCATGCCTGCATGGAATCTTTCTTCTGCTATGGGACAGTCTTTGGCCCCAGTCCTTCGCTGCCCCACTCCTCCTGGGCTGTCTCTCTGCTTTGGCTTCCCGGCTGGGCACCCCCTCTCCTCTCTAGGGGAAGCACTCTCCTCTTGCACTGCAGAGCCCCGAGCCTGGCCAGCCCCTTCCTGCTTCTCTGGCCTCCCTGTGCCTGGCAGCCGGGGAGGCTCTCCTCCTCTCCCCGCCACACAGACCTCAGATGCTAATGCTTTTGCTCGGCCTAGAAATACCACCTTATTTTTAGCTCTGGCCCCAGTCCATCACACTGCACCCATCTCTGCATGAACTTGTCCAGATCTGCATGTTGTTTTCCCAGATCCTTAGAGCCGCAGGAATGTGCTGGGATCACAACATTTACATGGGCTCTGCCCACATTTCTCTCCCTCTAGTCACCTCTTTTGCTTGTACACATCTATTTCTTCTACAAATACTCTCCCAAGTGTCTCCTCGATTCCTTCCCCATCTCCTGTGCCCACATCCTGTCCCTGCCTCCAGCAGAGAAGTACTCTCCCAGGAAAACCCGAAAGCTGGAGGGGACAAAGGAAGATGGTGGGAGGGAACATTATTTGCTTCTTGGCCTGCGAGGCCGGCTGGGGAGGGTGTGTTTGTGCACACACACACCTGCACACACGCGTGCACACACACACACTGGCCTGCCTTCCGTGGCATGGGGTTGGCTGTGGCTGGGTCAGCCTGCTTTCCGAGGCAAAAGTGGTTAACCCAGAGATTACTGTACTTTCCCTCTCAATTTAAATTTAAGACGAACAAACAAACAAATCCTCTTGGGACAAAGAGTCTCAAGCCAACACCGGCACAGAAAGCCAGGCTTCTAAATTGAGACACGCAGTGTTTCCCCAGGCCTGGTGGAGTGTGGTCCTCTCTCCTGAGGCCGGCTGGCTTCCAGGGGTCTTTCACATGAATTCTACTGGCAACGTGGCTCCTTCTGGGGGTTGCTCCTCTCCGAAGCCTAGATGGGCAGTTCCTGGAGGGCGTGGAAAGTTTTGTTCTCATCCCTTTTTATCTCCAGTTCCTAAGGATAAAACCCCAATTGCTTAGGGCCTATGATTTGATACCCAGACCCTGGCCTCCTTCCCAACACACACCCCTGGGCTCGTGGGTGTTCCCCCTCCGGCCTGGGGACGCACTCTTCCCCCAACCTGGACCCCTCTCTCCCAGGATCCTTCCTTCTTCGGGGCTCTGCTCCAATGTATCCTTGTGGGATGGCTTCTTGGCTTCACACAGGACACAGCCCAGCCCACCCATCCATTCCCTACCCCCTTCCCCTGCTTGCTCCCTCCTTCGCCCTATCGCCACCTGACATGGTGCACGTTGATTTTTTTGTCTTTTGTCTGTCTCCTTTCACTTGACTGTAAACTTCGAGGGAGCAATGGCTATTCTTTTGTTTGCTGTTATATCTCCAGGGCCTCGCCCGGGCTGACAGGGGGTGTTAATTTTGTTAAAAGGGAAGCGAGTGCTTAGTATATATGGATGGATGAGTGACTTGCAGCGGAAGCTTCTCAGCCAGGACATCTGGGCCTCTGGATAAGGACACTGTCAAAGGAGAATGTGACAGTGGCTTGCCTCTGAGGGCTGAGTGGCCACCTGCTAGGCAGGCAGGACACATAGAGTGGGGAGGGCTGGTGTGTGGGACTCCCCAGGAAGCTGTGCTATGCCTGGCCAGAAGTAAGGGGTCCCTGGCTCAGCAGGCAACCATTCCTGCCCTTCCCTTCCTGTCCAGTGAGTCAGCCAGGCTGGGGAAATGCGCCACGGAGCTGGCCCCTGTCAGGAGTCCACTGGGGCTAGGGGTCAACAAAACAAGAACTTGCTCATCCACCCCTCCCACTCCGCCCCTCAGAGCTGCCTTTACTGTATCTTTCATTTCTGTCTTGGTCAGTATGTAATGGGTTGAACTGTGTCTCCCCAAACTCCTGTGTTGAGGTCCTAACCCCTAGAACCTCAGAGTGTGACTGCAACTGGACATCAGGTCATTGCAGATGTAATTAGTCAAGTTAAAACGAGGTCACACTGGATTAGAGGGGCCCCTAGTCCAATAGAATTGGCGTCCTTGTAAAAAGAACACCAAGCAAACGTGAACGACTTTTGAAGACATTATGCTAAATGCAGTAAGCCAGTCACGAAAGGATAAATATTGTGTGATTCCACTTATGAGGTATCTAGAATAGTCAAAGTCCAAGGGACAGAAACCAGAATAGTGGTCACCAGGGGCTGGGGGAGGGAGGAGTGGGGAGTTAGTGTTTAATGGGTGCAGTTTCAGTTTGGGGTGATGGGAAAGTTCTGGAGATGGATAGTGGCGATGGTTGCACAACGTTGTAAATGTGCTTAAGGCCGTTGAACTCTATACTTAAAAATAGTTGAAATGGTAAATTTCTTTGTTGTGCATATTTTAACACACACACACACATACACACATACAAATGCCATGACAAGAAAGAGACACGTACAAAGGGAAGATGATGCAAAGACACAGGGAGAACGCCATCTACAAGGACGCCAAGGAGTGCCAAGGATAGCCAGCAAACCATGAGGGGCTGGGGAAGAGGCAGGGCACAGATGCTTCCTCAGAGCCTCAGGGGGAACCGACCCTGCGGACACCTTGGTCTCAGGGTTCTGGCCTCTGGACTGTGAGACGGTAAATTTCTGTTGTTTAAGCCCCGGTCTGTGGTACTTTGCTATGACAGACCCAGGAAATGAGCACAATACCTCTCCTGGTCCATTAATGCTTCCTCTCCAGGTCCCTTGATTTCTGGAATTCAGCTGGAAGAGAGAGGAGGAGTTGATTTGTGAAGACCCTTTGGCTTTTGGCTTGCTTTCTTCCATGTGTTCTCTCGGTCGCTTCTTCCCTCCTTTGCCGCCTCCTTCTTCTCTCCCATCCCATCACGTGTATTGTAACTCGTTCAATATTGGTGTCCCACACTAGACTGTAGGTCCAGGAAGCCAGGACCTTTTGTGCACGTTCACTGATGTGTGCTCAGGGCTTGGCAATTCGGAGGTACTCAGTCCATATTTGTAAATGAACGAATACGTGAAGGAAGGAGGAAGGAACAAGCCTCATCTCCCTGCACCTGGTCAGAGATGCTCTGACAAAATGTCTGTGCTTATAATAAGCAAGGGCAGTAGTGTCCCTCTCATGACCTTGCCAGCTGGTTGGGGCCTCTCCCGGCCGGGGTGGATGCTATTGCAGAAAGTCCTGCAGAGGCTGCTCAGGCAGCCCTGTGCTCTGCGGGGCAGGGCGGGGGCCCTGGTGGATAAAGCCTTTTCCTTTGGTCCACTCAACTCAAAGCTAGCACTTGTCCAGTAATAGAAAGGCCAAGGAGAAAGGCATCCCATACTGTATAAGGCAGAGCCTGGGACTGGATCGGGAGAGAGAAGTATGGGGTGGATATTGGGGTACATGTTCTTCTTTCCTTTTACTCCTGCCCCACCCTGTTTCTCTGTTGTGGGAGCACAAAATGGGGGGTGGGGAGTGTGGAATTAGAAGGAAACACAAGTCTTCTACTCATCTTATATTCATAGATTCAATGACTATTTATGGGCTGATGATGTGCCTGATACTGTGATTACGCCAAGGATGGAGAGATGAATAGACCCAATCCCTGACCTCAAGGAGCTCATAGTCTGGACAGGGAGACAGACAAATAAATCTCCCAGGACAAGGCCACACTGCTCTGATGGGGTCTATGCACGTGGCTGTGGGAGCAGAGGATATACTCTGAGTGTGGGATGTGGTGAAGGCTGCATGAAGGAGGTGCCATCAGAGAAAGGCCTTGAAGGATGAATAGGAGTTTGACATGTAAAGAAGGGGAAAGTTTGGGGAATTGGGAGAGCATAATTCTAGCAGAGGGACTAGCACCTGACAAGGCGGGAAGTTGTGAAAAGGCTACATAGGTCTTGGGTAATGGGCTTGGGCATGGGGGCGGTGGGAGGTGACTAACGTGAACTGAGGGCGTAGGGAGACCGCATGGCCTGAATGCCTGGTATACCGTGCATCCTCTGGTTGGGGGACAGAAGGAGAGGGAGGTTGGGATATTTATCCTCCCATTGCCTGGTCACATTCTGGGCGGTGGCTGCATCCCTCTGTGGCCACAGCTCCTGGCAGGCACCCTCTCCAGTGGCTCTAGCTGTCCTTGGCTCTGGTACCATGGCTTCCTCTCTTTGTCCCTCAGGCCTAGGGAGGAAGAGGCCTCCTGCTGCCCTCGTCCCTGGTGCTGCTCCACCCTTGTGGGTTCACTTATCGTCCCTGCAGTAAACTCTCTTTAGAAAACCCTTGGGGATTGCCCCTGTTTCTCTCTGGAAGGCTGCCTGATGCAGCATTTGGTGGGGAGCTAGCCCTGGTGCTGGTGTCGACTGGAGAGGGGAGAGACGAGGCAGGGATGCCAGCTAAGAGGCTGTTAGAAGTCAGGAGAGAGGTGATGGGCAGGCACCAAGGCAGCAGCAGTTGGGATGGAGAAAGGGACCAGAGGTGAGAAGCACCTCTGAATTAGGACTGCCAAGTTTTGGTGACTTACTGGGTAGACGGGGGAGCAGAAGGGAAAGTTGGACCCCGCCCCCCAACCCCTACAGGTACTCTGCTTGGAAGACAGAAAGTATCGGTCCATGGTTGCTCCATAATAAACTATAAAATCTGGTATTTCCAGTCCAAATGCAGGACTGTGAAGTTTTCACCTCTCTCTCCTATCTTGAAAGCATTAGGTGCCCTCTGAGGTTGTGGTTTCCATACTAATAGGACGAAATTGTTATTCAGTGAGAGGAGGTTCCGAGAATCAGAGACACAGCCGCTGAGTCAAAACAAGGCAGATTACTGCATCCAATCTGTTTTTACACATGTGCACGGTCAGGCCATCTAGAGTCCATTCACCCTTTGGGGAAAACAGTATCTCAGATTTCCTTTAAGAACCTCCCCCCCTCCACACCCTTAGCCCTTGTGGTTTGGGGGGATTGGTCCAGCTCTGTGAGCCGCCCCATCGGCCATAGCCATGTTCTGTCTTCAAAGCCACAGGGATGAGTTCTGGGAGGCACTTGGGCTCCAACCAGAGCCAATGAGACTTGGGCTGAGGTTTCTGGGAGATTGGCAGGGGCTCCTCTCCACCGAGCTTGAACCAGGAAGCATAAAAGCTGGAACCACGGTCTCCATTTTGTCATCATGTGGCCTGAGAAGACACCAGCTCAGGGAGGAGATAAAGCTGAGCTGAGAAATGGAGAGGAAACCCTGTCTTTGCGGGGGTGTAAACCCCAGTCAGGCTGACCCAGAAGGCAGCACGACCCTGCTCCTTCACTTTTCAATTGCATGAACTCGTATTTGGTTTCTGCTTTTTTTTTTGTCACTTGCATTTAAGAGAGTCATAAATGAAACAATAGTCATCATCATCAAAGTTTGTCTTATATTCTAGTTTTTTAAGAGACAGTGCCTTCTTGGAAAGTGTAATGGAATTTGGTCAGAATATCACAGATCGTCACTTAGGCTAGGTCCTTTCATCTCCAGTCTGCGTTTGTAAAACAGAGCCAGTAACACCTGCCTCTCATTTTGAAGGAAAAGTGAGAAAAGGAAAGATAAACTGTAAAGTGCTCTTCAAGTTTTGGGTATTGTTATTATGTGACGTGTTCCTTGAGGGAAGTGACTGAGGGTTTGTTTTGTGTGTCCACAGAGACTGGAAAAGTGCCTCACACAAGGAGGTGGGCAATCAGATACGCAGAGCTTTCATTTGAATTGAATTGAATGCTCTTTGTGCTTGTTTTCTCCGTATTGTAGATGAGGAAAATGGAGTCACAGTGAGATGAAGGATCAAGCCGCAGGCGAGGTGCAGACCCAGGAATCCTGTGTCCTGACTCAACTGAAGCCAACAGTTAAGCTCCATCCCTCTGAGATGATGACGAGTTGCTGGACGGGGAGTCCCAGGGCCAGCTGTGTCACTACCCTGCTGGGGAGGGTCAATCCTCACCTGTAAGTATGAGTGGGTTCTACGTGCAGGTACTTTGAGGAGTGCAAAATGCCTTACAAGTGCGTTTCGGCGTCCCAGGCAGAGGTGTAAAGCTGCAAGGCCGCCTTGCAAGTCCTGCTTGGAAGCGATGGGTGAGTAAGAAAGCTGTGGTGCCTCAGGGCTCCCCAGGCACCTTCAGCCACGTGATTTCCTTTGATTTTCCCAGGCTGTACAGTATTTCAGACAGGCGCCGTGTCTCCTGGGTGTCAGAGGGGAAGCTGAGGCATCGAGAAGTTGACTCGCTCAAGGCCATCCAGCTAATTAGAGACTGTGGCAGAACTCACACCCAAATTTTATGACTTCCAGATCAAGCCCAGCACAGGCCTCTGCTCCACGTGTCAGGAGAGCCAGCACCCTTCAGGGACTTGCTCACAGAGGGTGCTCCATAAATGCTGAGGCATGGGCTCAGAGGAAACCAGGGTGCCCCAGGGCTGTGCCTGGCCTGGCCGTTCTGAGATGGCCTGCTGCAGCCTGGCTGGTGGGGGCGCTGGAGGCCCAGGTTACCCCGTGGTTTGTTTGCGGGTGGTGCGTCCGGTGTTCCTGGTGGAGGGGGGGATGCTCCAGCAGGATTTGATGAGCAGCTCTCTTGGGCGGCAAGGAGAGGTGGCAGACACTGTGTGTTTTGCTGGGCTGTGAGTGGCTCTTCCGGCCATTGTGCTCCCCAGTGCTCCGGGTCATGAACACAGAGACCAGGATGCCTTTGTAGTAGTCACAGCAACAGCCTGTACTTCCCCCGCATTCCAAGGAGGCTCCAGAGTGTGGTCACTTATGGGAGGTCTCCCAGACACCTCCTTCCTCCTCTCCTGGACTCCATCCTCTTCAGCAGGAGACGGCCACTTCGTGGTGTGATTTGAGGGGCGTGGGAGGGCCTCTGACCACATGGCTCTCCTCCTGACGGGCAGCCCTCCTTCCAGATGTTATCTCTTGGCCACTCAAAATGCTAACATCACAGGCGAATATTTTCTGGCTTAGGCACTGCTTAAGAGCTTTACATAGTAATCTTGCCAATAGTTCCGTGAAACTAATGCTATTGTTATCACCCTCTTCCCGTTAATATGAAGGACACTGAAGCTTAGAGGGCCCAGAAACACCCCCAAGGAAAAATCAGCAGTGAGTGGCAGGGCCGGCCTGGAGCCCACATCTCTGAGGCTGGAGCCCATGTTCTTAACCACCCCGCCACCCTCCCCTCTGTGTGAGCCTGGTACTTTGTGCTTTTGAGGTGAGTAGGATCAAACAGAACCATTCAGTCACGACTCATTTTATTATAATAAATATTTTACTTTAGAACAATTTTAGATTACAGGGTTATTGCTCAGAGGTAGTACAGAGAATTCATGTATATCCCATACCTGGTTTCTCCTATGACTGACATCATCCATTAGCATGGTACAAATGTGACTATCGCTGAACCAATATTGATACATTTTATTAAATAAAGTCCATGGTTTATTCAGATTTCTTCATTTTTTACCTAATCTCCCTTTTCTGTCCCAGGATCCCATCCAGGAGACCACCTTACATTTAGCAGTCATCTCTCCCTAGGCTGTGGCAGTTTCCCAGACTTTCCTTGTTTTTGATAGCCTTGACGATTTTGAGGAGTACTGGTCAGGAATTTTGTAGAATGTTCCGTATTTGGGATTTGTGTGATGTTCTTCTCACGATTAGGCTGGGGTTATGGGTTTTGGGGAAGAAGATCACAGAGGTAAAGTGCCATTTTCATTGCATCTGAAGGGTACATACTATCAACATGACCTATCACAGTTGATGTTGACCTTGACCACCTGGCCGAGGTAGTGTTTGTCTACTGTAAATTACCCTTCCTTTCTGATACTGTACGTGTTATTTTTTGAGCACTAGGAGGAGAAGAAGCCAGTGACTCTCCTAGAAGCAGGGAGCGGGGAGAGAGGGAAGAGCAGGGTGATGGCAGCTCTCTTGGAACAGAAAAAGAATTTGTACTTGACTAGGAGAAGCTGGTGCCTTTGAGTCAGGCTTGATGCAAGAGAAGAGAGTCCAGGTCCAGGATTCGGGCAAGGGCGGCCACGCGGCCCAGCCCAGCTGTAGGAGAGCTGTGTAGACATTCCCTGGAGAGCCAGGCAAGAGGAACTTGGCTTGGGTCTCATTTTCACAGACTTCATCTCCCAATAAAGTGATGCTGTAATCAGACACAGTGACAGAACTGAAAGAAGCAGTGTGCTGTCCGACTTTAAACTCCCATCTATCTTACCTGAGCCACTTTCCCTAAGAGTTCAGGATAAAGGAATATTTGTTATAAATGCTGAAATTATTTTTTAGATTAGCACCATTAGTTTGCTGTATACTTTGAGGTTGAAAGTGTAAATTTTCCAATGTAAATATTTAAAATGGATCACAAGTTCGGTAACCCTGTTTGGGCATGTCTTTGTTTCATAAAATGAATGTACTGATAACCTCAAAAGATGGAAGTGGCCTGGGCCCCCTCATGTGACCCCTGAGAGACCCTGCCTCCTTCAAGCACCAGGTGGTGAGGCTGGTGAGAGTGAACTGGGGGCCTGAGAGGACTCAGGGAGCCAGCTGTACCAGAGCTGAGCTGAACTCTGTGGCCGTGTCACACACTTGCATTTTTCTGTCTGTTCCAGAGTGTGAGCTAAATGGGTGAGACTGAATTTGGATAGTTGATCTGAGAGGCTTTGGTCCCAGTGTTGGGAGAAAGCTGGCAAAATGAAGGACACTTTGGTTTGAGGTGGCACCTTTCATTTTCAGCACAGCTCCTAACACCTGTCACCCTGCCTGCCATCACACCATCAGAGGTAAATACCTGTGGATATTGGGGGTCTAGGAGTTACCTGTTCAATGAAAATACCCTAGAATATGAAATAACTTTAGCAGTTGGCAACTAATACAACAGAGGAAGTCAAGGCCTGTTGGAGGGGGACCCAAGACAGAAGTGTGGAGAAGGGTGGTGGACAGAGCTGTGGAGAGCAGAGGCGAGGGAGATACAGAAAGGGGCTGTGGAAGGGAGGCACCGAGGCCCTTCTTGAGTCTGTGGAAAGCTGCCCTGGTGACATCTATTTATAGCCAGCTGACCTCAGATGAGTCACCCCTATGATTCAGTTCCCCCACTTCTCTGTAACATGGAGATGGGTCAGGTGGTCAGGATGGGACCCTTTTCCTCATCTTCCCGCACGTACCCCATGCCTCTACTGCTATCGCCACTGCTGCGCTCAGCTGCCACGTGCAGGAGCCCGGGGGGCTCTGGGCCGAGGGCTTGGCGTGGGTAATCCTTGATTTAACTCTCACCGCCCTGGGACGTAGGTACTGTCATTGCTCCACTTCACAGTGGGGAAACGGAGCCTTACAGAGGTTGAATAACACACCCAAGGTCTCACGCAGGGATGGGCGGGGGCAGGGCCATTGCTGCGACTCTGCCCCACGCTTGTTTGATCAGGGCCTCTACAGCGAGGTCTGTCTGGGTCAGGGCTGGCAGACTTTTTCTGCAAAAAATAAGTATTTTACGCTTTGTGGATGACATGTGGTATCCATTTCCCTCTCTCTCTCTTCAGCCCTTTAAAAATGTAAAAACCATTCTTAGCTTGTGAGCTACACACAAACAGGCTGCTGGCTGGATCTGGCCTGCCAGCCATGGTTCACCAGCCCTGATAGCAAGTAAATAGAAGTGCAAATTTCTGCAGAACCGCTGGCCTTCCCAGATTTCAGAGGGGGTCTAAAACCCACCCGGAGCATCCTGGGCCTAGGAGGCGGGCAGGGTTACCTGTGTGGTCCAGGCGGATGCAGCTTTACTGGACCCAGTGGGATGTGGCTGCGGGGCCTCTCTCAGCGCCTGGCCCCACGGGCAGTTCCATGCCCCTCACACCTGCCCCTCTGGCTCTCCAGCCTCCTGCTGCTCCAGACTCTGTGGAGAGCCCCGTGGGGGCTGTGTGGGGCTGGCCTCTCCGCCTCCTCACCATCCCATCTGGCTTTCCTTTCTCCTGCGACTTCTGTTCTCGGTCGGGTAAAGCCAGCTGAGAGGATCCGCAATCGGCTACTTGTCCCCAAGCCTTTCTGCCAGGCTGCCTTGGTGGCTGATGTGAGGCAGAAGGAGGAGAAAAGGCATGGGAGGGCTGCAGCCAGAAGGGAGGAAGGCCATGGCCGGGCAGGAATCCAAGCTGGGAAACCTCTCTGTTCCTGAGGCGTCTCACAGTTAAGGAAGTTTGGGAAAAGCAGCTCCTGTGTAAACAGGCGATTCTGTCTATGTGTGTGGGGCCTGCCTTGCGTTTGTGTCACATCCAGCCAGCGCCCATGCATCTCTGCCGGGTCAGAGCGGGAAGAGCAGGGGTCTTGGGTTCTGGGCAGCAGGAAAAATAGTTAAGCCAGGCCTACACCTGGGTTCAAGTCCTGACACCACCACGGGCCGACGACCTGACGCAGGTCCGGTTCTTCCGCCTCTCAGAGCCTCCCTCTCCTCGTCTGTGAAGGAAGAGCAAGCGCTCTCTCAGCAGGTGTTGCAAAGCGTGCAAAGCAACACTATTTGTCCACCACTTCCTACACGCCAGGCGCCCTCCTAAGGGCTCTCCTCGTACAGTTGGTCTTCACTATTTGTAGATTCCGTATTTGTGAATCCGCCTACTTGCTGAAATTTGTTTGTAATTCCCCAAGTCCATATTTGTGGACGGTCATTGGAGAACACGTGTGGGTGGTGAGGAATCGGAGCTGCCTGACGCGCTCGCTCCCAGCTGAGGTCTCACAGGGCGACACGCTGCCTTCCTGTTTCAGCTTCACACTGTCCTTTTCACGGTCTATGTGGTGCCGGGTTTTCTTGTTGTTGTGCTTTTGTTGGTGACCTCGCTGTTTAAAATGCCCCCAAGCCCAGTGCTGAAGTGCTGTCTGTGGTCCTCAGTGCAAACGGCTGTGATGCGCCTTATGGAGATTGTGTGCATTAGATCAGCTTCGTCAGGCATGACTTGTGCTGCTGTTGGCCATGAGTTCAATGTTAATATATGTTAAATAAAGTCTCTTTAAACAGAAACACACATAAAGCCAGGTTATGTGATTGGTTGTTGAAAAGGTGGCCAGAGCATCGCAGGCACCCACCCCTGTGTTCCCCCTGGGAGCTGTGGCCCGCATTCAGCTCACAAAGACTTTACAGAACATCGCACTGTGAGTATGAGAACCGACTGGATCAACTCACTTCACCATCACAACCTCCCTGTGAGGTAGTGCACTCTTCATCATCCATACTTCATGGATGAGGATATGGAGGCACAGAGGGGTTGCCTAATTTGTCCTAGGCCATACAGCTCCAGGTGGCAGAGGTGGGCTCAAAGCCAGGCAGCACTTGTGAATTAGGTAAAGCAACATGCAGAGAGCTCAGGCAGTGCCCCGCACAGCGTGTGCTCCCGGCAAGGCTCTGCCCCGCCCCGGGCCACTGTGGCTGTGGGATTGAACGGTCTCTAATGTCCCTTCCGCTCATATTCTAAGGCCCTGTGATCTCTGCCACTTCCTCCAAGCCTGCCCTGTGCTGTATCTTCGGGAGTGGAAATTGGGATGGACAGGCTGTGGGTATGGGAGGGAGCTTGCTGGGGTGACAGATGCCGAGGGCTCAGGTGGTGTTCCAGAGGAGCCCGGGGAGGAGCGTGGCTGTCACCTCTCTTGGTTGTACCAACGTCTTTAGGGCTGTGTCCTCACCAGCTGGGGTGGCTGGGAGGGGTACGATTGGCTCATTCCCCTTTGTAGAAGTGGAACTTGAAGCTCAGAGAGCTTCTCCAAGATGGCAGGACACTTTGGGACTGACCCAGAACAGATGTCATGGAGGAGGATGACACCAACCCATAATCCCAGATGCTGCTGTAGACCAGAAGGCCACCTGCGCTGGGGATGTTGGCTGAATCCGGCCAGGCCCCGGGGTCTGTTCTGGCCGCTCGAGTCTGCCTCCTCTGCCTCTGGTCACACACTGAGGGGCGGGGATGGGGGGATTTGTCCTCTTCAGCAAGAATGATGGCATTGTCTGTTTTATCAAGTTGCATTTTCTTTAGATACTGTCTTTCCTGGAAAATTCTAGTGGTGGTGGTATTAGTAGTCACCTCTAATACCTCTCCCTCACATCACAATAATTATCCCTTAAGTGCCCTGTTGGTGAGCAGTGAGGGTAGGAATCTGGAGAGAAGGTCTGAGTTCAGATCCCAGGTATTCGGCAGCCCCATGCCAGTCCTCCCTCCTTTCTAAGCTGCGGTTCACTTGCTGGTAAGGTCTGATAGAGCTGCCTCCCTCGTGGGGTATTGGGAAGATCAAGTACAATTTTGTGGGTGAGCATGCTTCCCATGTTGAAAAATTCTGTACGTGAAATGAAAGGGATTGCGCTGGGCCCTATCCTGAGAGGCTCATGCAGGGAGCAGGAACTTGACATTGAGGTCAGTTGGAACTGTTTTGGATACGCATGTGGCAGAATTGCCACATGCCCCCCCCCCCCCCCCGCATTCTCCCTCCCTTCTTCCACAGTCATTGGATTTTAGTTGGCGACATGACTTCCCAGAATAAAGTTTTTATTTCCAAGGCTCCTTTACAGCCAGGATGTGCAAATGGCCTAGTTCTGGCCAACGGGATATGAGCAGAAGTGCTGAGGGCAATATCTGAACATGTCCTTAAAAGGCAGGACCTCTCCCTCCACCCACTCCCCCTGGCCCACTCCTTCCTTCCTCCTCCTGGCTGTCCAGAGCACAGATATGGTGATAAGCTGTCTGAGCCCATGCGATATGGCCAGCCCCCGGGGATGGCAGAGCAAAAATAGATGGTGCCTGGTCTCTGCCATGTGGAGTTGCTGTAGCAGCCTGGACTACTTCTGTGCAGAATATTACACGAAGGAGAAATGCTTTCCATCTCATTTACATCATGGTTATTTGCGTTACCTGTTAAAGCAGTCAGATCTATCACCTAGCCATATGGAGGTGAACCCGATGGTGAAGTAAACGTGGTACGCCAGTTCTCAACAGTCTAGTTGCTAATGCTTTGCTTTTGTTCAAGGATGGCAGGTGGGGTTGGGAAGTCGGAAGGGCAGGTGGGTATGAGAATTCCCTTTAGAAGGGCCCAGCCAGCTGCCAGCCCTCTTTGGGTCAGTGTGGAAAGACCTGGTGGGGGATACAGGACTTTAGGGCTATCAATGGCACCCATCCCTCCCCCCATGTCTCCCTCTCTTCCTGGCTGTCTTCCTCTCTCCCTTATCGTAGGCCAGGCACTGTATTCACACTGTACCCTGGGAACACAGGGAGCAAGAATAAGGCACAGTTCCTGCCTTCGCAGCATAGCGTAATACAGACTCAAGCCACTCAGTCACACCCTGAGGGCATCCTTGACCTTTCTCTTTCTCTCACACCCCATAAAGAATTCATCAGCACACCTTGTCAGACCTATGTTCAAAATAGAACCACCCTTACTATCCTGGTCTAAGCCACCACCATCTCTTGCCTAAACTTTTGCCTTGGCTCCCTCCCTGCTCCCTCCCTCCCTCCCCCTCACCCATAGTCAGTTCTTAACAGAGCACCCAGCATGATCCTCTTAGAACCCAAGCCAGGTCATGTCACTTCCCTGCTCCAGACTTTCCACTGGTTCCTTACGTCTCCAGAGTAAACTCCAAATTCCTTCCAGTGGCCCAAGGCCCTGCTTGATGGCCGGCCTCTCTGGCCTCAGCTTGGAGGTGCTTCCCCTAGGGGGCTGCCCTGGGCACAGCAGGGCTGCTACCCCCCTCAGGGCCTCTGTGTGCAGCTCTCTTTGTCTTGAATTTTCTTCCCTAGATATTCCACGACTAGTCCGTCCCACAGGCCTCTGCTCCCCTGTCACCTTCTCAGAGAGGCCCTCTTGACTGCCCTGCATTAACACCGCGCACACCATCACCTGTATCCTGTTCCAGCATGGATCACCTCTGACTTATATTTGGTTTCTTATCTCAGTCTGCTTAGGCTGCTCTAACAAATTACCATAGACTTGGTCTATTAAACAGCAACGTTTATTTCTCACAGTTCTGGAGGCTGGAAAGTCCAAGATCAAGGGGCCACAGACTCAGTTCTGGGGAGGTCCCTCTTCCTGGTTTGCCTTGCTGTTGTGTCCTCGTGTGGACTTCCTCGGTGTGTGCACGCAGAGAAAGACATCTCATGTCTCCTCCTCTTCTTATTAGGGCACTAATCCCATCAGGAGGGCCCCACTTTATGACCTCTTCTAACCCTAATCACTTCCCAAAGGCCCCACCTCCAAATACCATCACAGTGGGAGTTTGGGTTTCAACACATGAAGGTTGGGGGTTGGGGGGCACGAACATTTTGTCCATGGCGCTTGTTCATTGACTTCCTCCCTCCACTAAGCATAAGCTCCTTGAGTGGATTGTCAGACACTGTGGATTTGCATCTCCTACAACCTTGCCAGCACATGGTCGGGGCTCAGCCGACCTCTGCAGCATGGGGAGCGGGGAGTGCTGGGCGAATTGTCGTAACAGAGCGCGGAAGTAGAGCCGCCTCTGCCTGGGATTCCGAGAAGGTAAGGTGGACCTGAGACTTGGAGGATGGGGGGGTGGGCTAATGCTCAGCCTGGGTCTGCTCACCACCAGGCCAGCCAGGCCACTGCTCTGACCTCAGTTCTGGAGAGTTTGGATGAGTGACAAGGGAATAGGCAGGCAGGAGTTGGAGGGTGCCCAGGGTGGTCAGAGGAGTGAGGTAGGGGTAGGAGGGAGAGAGAGGATTAGAGACTGGGTTCTGGTGGCAGGGAAGGGGCAGGAGGCAGGAGGTGGTGGGGGGGTGGGCGGAAGGAGTAGGGGGTGGGCCAGCCTTTTCCAGACGATGGCTGCTGCTGCCGCCCTGGACTCTGCTGCGGCGCCTGCTGTCTGCTTCCAGGCTGGGCTGTTTATTTACTTGGCCAGTAGTTTGGGCAGCCTTGGGCTTTTCTTGCTGGATAGTTCTCCTGAACTCTAGGAGAGGAGTTAAGTAAACACTGGCTCCCAGATACGGGAACCAGAATCATCCAGGAAATGTTGAGGTGGGAGGGAGCGAGAGCACTAGCCTGGGCTTCCGCCCTCGGGGCCCCAGGAGCTCACACTCAGCTCCATCATTCCCAGTCCCTTGGGAGGTGAAGTGGGCACTCCTGTGTTTTCCAGTGGAAACTCTTCCTGGCTCTTTTCACAGCATTCATTGCTCGTATAGCTGGCAGACGTTTATTAAGCTCCACATGCCACTAACAAGCGAGGAACACAGAAAACCTTCTTGTGGCAAAATTTACATCAATGTTCACAGCCTCCCTGTACTGCACTCTCTCCTCCTCTCGCTCTTAAAACCTTTCGCCACATTAATCCCATCCCCTAGGCCGGTGCTATATGTCTGGGAGCAGTGGTGCACTGGAAAATGTTTAACTGCTTCCTTTCTGGAAAAAAAGCCCTGATCTGTGGCTGATTTCCATGGTGTAAATACTCCCACCGTGGCTACATGTGGCTACATGTGGCTACATTTTCATGCCACCAAAGTGACGTCACTGACTGCAAAATTGGGAAGAGTTGCACAGTGGCACACCATTATACAATATTTCCTCCATACAGATACAGTAGTCTGATCTCGAGAGTAGAGATAACAGTAACATGTAAAATAATTTGGAAGTGATGAGTTTGAGTATTTATTATCTCTGTTTTAAACATGTCATTTAATTATAAGCTTATATTATTTGATTTTAAATAATGACTGTATTTAATAACTGATTGACAACATTCCTGGAAATGTAACAGTCAGCTCTTGCAAGCCTGTATGCGCTGATTCTAGCTTATCGCTTCCTGGGAGCTTGTCAGAGAGGCAAAATCTTAGCCCTACTCCAGACCTACTGAATCAGAATATGGATTTTAATACTTAAAACAGTGTCCTCAGGTAATTTGTATACACATTCGAGTTTGAGAAATGTGATCCTGGAGGTAACCACTGTATAAGATTTTGTTGATATCTTTTAGAACTTTTCCATAGCACAGATGCATGTAATTTTTCATGATGTTTTTCTGGCTTGTTCTTTAAATAATTTTTAAAGACTTTATTTTTTACAGCAGTTTTAGGTTCCCAGCAAAATTGAGCAGAAGGTACAGAGATTTCCCACATCCCCCCCCACCCCCCATGGACAGCCTCCCCCATATCAACATCCCCCAGCAGAGTGGTACGTTTATTACAGTTGGTGAAACTACGCTGACACATCATTATCACCCGGAGTTCACAATTTACGTTAGGATTCATTCTTGATGTTGTACATTCTATGGGTCTGGACAAATCTGTAATGACATGTCTCTACCATTATATTATTGTACAAATTAGCTTCACTGCTCTAAATAGATGCATGTAATTTTTTGTTTTGTTTTATTTTTTAATAAAAATAGAATCATGTTGTAAATGTTTTGCAAGTTTCTTTTTTCACTTAATAATCTATCTGATAGCTTTCCATGTCAGTCTACAGAGATCTAGTTATTTTTAATGTCTCCGCAGTATTTTTAGGGCATTGATGAATCATGATTTTTTAAAAAAATCATCTCTCTTAATGGACACATATTTTTTCCCCCTTTGCTTCAAGAAATCTCATATTAACATTTTTTTCCTTAACTTTCTCTCAGTTCTCAGATTTATCAAAATCTACCTTTTAAAAATTCTGAAAACTAATTTATACTAAAGGGTTAGAGAATGACAGTCATAGTTTACAGTGTCTTACTTCCCTAGATTTAAAAAGTTTAATTAAACTTTATCAATATTTATTGAGATATTTATGCATAAGATTCTAAGGAAGCTGATCTGGAATATAAAGAGGTTAGATATGGCTCTGACTTTAAAATACTGACAGCGCAGCAAAAGGAATGCAATCTGTGGACATATAATCATAAAATGAGGAAAAACATATGCTATGATCAGTTGCTACCCACAGAACATTTCTGACATCACATATGTGTGTCCGCCCCCCATACCGACCAACTCTCAGTCACCATCTGAGTGTCCTACAATTTAATTCAGTTCCGACACTATCTACCTAAAGTTAGCATCAGATCCCACAAGTTAAAGGGCTCAACTCCACAAGATTGCTCCTACTTCAGATGCTAATTGCAAGTCCCAGGCCTCCTGCACTTCTGACTGACGGGCTATAAATTGGAGGTTTCCACAACCCCTCCTCTTGTTTGATAATTTGCTAGAATGGCTCACATAACTCAGGAAACCACTTTACCTACATTTACCAGTTTATTACAAAGGACGCAATGCAAGGACAGTCAAATGGAAGAGATGCATAGGGCAATGGTCGAGCTTCCATGCCCTCTCCCAGGACGCCACCCTCCCACTACTTCATGTGTTCACCAGCCTGGAAGTCCTCTGAACTCCATTGTTTAGGGTGTTTATGGAGGTCCCATTACATAGGCACGATTGATTAAATCCTTGGCCACCGGGGATTAACGCAATCTCTAGTCCCTCTCTTCTTCCTGGAGGTCGGAAGGGGTGCGACTGAAAGTTCCAACCCTCTAATCATGCTGTGGTCTCTGCAGTCAGTCCCCACCGGAAGCTGTGCAGGGGCCCCCAGACGCTGGTCATCTCGATTGCATACAAAAGGATATTCTCATCACTCTGGAAATTCCAAAGGTCTTAGAAGTTCTTGCCATCAGGAACCAAGGGCCAAAACCAAGTATTATAACAAAAGATGCCCCATCATCTGTATCACTCAGAAAATAGCAAGGGTTTTAGGAATTTCATGCCAGGAACTGTGGATGAAGGCCAAATATGTATTTCTAATTATATCATAATATCACAACATATGATTGATACAGAACAGTTACAAGCCCCTTTGGTGCTATAAGAACATAGAAGGGAAGGGAGAAAAACCTAACTAAGAAACCAGTGGCATTAGAGGCATTAACCAGCAAGTGGGGAGGTGTCCACTTGTCTAGGCCCTCAAATTGCCCCATTAGACGGAGGAGATAATACTGTCGGCCTTAGGCTCATGGTTGCTGGAGGTGGGGGTGGGATGAGAAAAGAGCCCCAGAGGCTAGGAAATCAGGTGCAATGGGTACCCTTTTCTTAACAACCAACCTGAAGTGAGATTTTTTTTCCCCTCCATCCTTTTTTTCTCCAGGTCTAGTCAGTCTCTGGCATCTTTATTTTGAGGAACCCTGATCCCCAAAGAGGAAAGACATTCTAACTGGTTCTTGCCTGAGGCTCAACTGGACCTGCGAGGCTTCTGCTTGTCCCTGTTCCTCTGCTTTGGAAGGAATTCGATTGTGGTAAGTCTTGGGATGCATTCCAGAGCTGGTGGCAGCCCCAAGCCTTGCCCAGCTGGCTGGCCTTGGTGCTACAGATCAGCCCTCACGTCTTCCCTCTTGACTCCTTGCACATGGCCGGTCAGTCCACGAACTCTGAATCTCTGTCAGTGAGCTGTGTGGTGGCGGGCACCTACGCCCTGCTCCACTTCCCGGGGTACAGAATGATCCTCTGCCTTCTGGCTTGATTCATCTGCATATCTTGCCGCCCAGGCTTCCAGCCAAATGCAGCATCCACGTCAAATTTGGCTGGAAGTTTTTGCTTCAGGAACTTAAAGTCTTTCACCTTTTGTAACTGAGACCTTATCTGTTTCTTAGGAATGTGGTAACTGTTCTCTTGGAAGGAAATGTTTTTGTTTTCAAATTCTATGTATGAAATAATAAAAGTAAAATATATCTTATGAAACATACTAACAAAATGAACGTCTGTGAATGCATTGTCAGTCTGTTTGCATCTGCCTGTGTGCCCTCTCCCTGTTCTGTATGCCTGCCTCTGTACGCATTTCCTTCATTATTAATGAGGTTGAAAATCTTCCCATATGTTTATTCACCAGTTGAATTTTCTTTTCTTTGAAACACCTACTTTTATCTTTTGGCCCTTTTTCAATTATGTTGTTTGTCATATTCTTACTAATTTGCAGGAGGTCTTTATATATTCTGGATATTAGTTCTGTGTTGGTTATACGTTTTACAGATATCTTCTCCCGGTTTGTATCTTGTTTTTTGATAAACAAAAGTTTTAAATTTTAATGTAGCTAAATATATCAATCATCTTATGACTAGTATTTTCACTTGTTTAATAAATAAACCTACTCTGAGGTCATAAAGATATTTTCTTCTAAAAGTTTTGCCATTCGTGTTTAATCTCCTAGTCCGTTGGGAATAGATTTTTTAGTATCGTGTGAGGTATGGATCCAATTTTGTTCTCTCCCCTATATGCATAACTGATTATTCCAGCATCATTTGTCGAACGGGCCAAACTTCCCCAATTGATCCACAATGTCACCTTTGTCATATGTAAAATTCCTGTATATCTGTGGGTCTGTTTCTTGGCTCTTTATCCAAGTCCGTTGATCAATTTGTCTATATCTGTACCAATACCATTCAGTCTAAAATGCTATAGATTTATAGTGAGTCTTGATATCTTGTAGGGTAAGTCCTCCCATCCCACTCTTTTTCTTGAGGAGTATCTTGCCAGTTTTGGCCCATTGTGTTCTCTCTCTCTCTGTATGTGTTAGAATTAGCTTGTTTGGGGTCCTCAAAAAGATGTTAGGATTTTGATTGGCATTGTATTGGGTCTATATTTCAACTTGGGAAGAACTGACATTGTTATGACTCAAATTATTTAGGTCTTAATTAATGTCTTCTAATAATATTTTATTTTTTCCTCATATGTATTGAGCATCTCTTGTTAGATCTGTTATTATGTACTTACAGTTCTATGTTATAGTGAAATAATTTCTTTTTTTTACAATTATATTTTCTAACTGCTGCTGGTGTATGTAAATGCAGTAAATTTTCAAATATTGATTACATTCAATATATTATATTTCAAATATTTATACAATTTATCAAAACTTATATTGATTTCCAATATTTTGTCTGTAGATACTTTTGGGACAATCATATGTTATTAATGATAGTTTTGTTTCTTTATTTTTAATCTTTATGACTTTAATTAATTTATTTTTCTTGTCTTGTGGCATTGGCAAGGACTTTAAATGTAGTTTAAACAGAAGTGGTAAGAGTGGGCATCTTTGTTTTGTTTTTTATTTTAAAGGGACTGACCTTAATTTCTTACACTGCCTCATTAGAATGATGTAGCCCATAGATTTTTGTTAGCTAATCTTAGTTAGGTTAAAGTATTCTATTCCCAGTTTGCTAAGAGTTTTTATGATGAATGAATAAATTTGTCACATGCTTTTTCTGCATCTATTGAGATGCTTATATTTTTATTCTTTAATTTGTTAGTGATAATAGATTTTCTAATGTTAAACCCCTCCTAACTTTCTGGAATAAATAAAACTTGGTTGTAATGTATTATCTGTTTTACATACTATGGGATTCACTTGCTAATATTTTGTTTGGGATTTTTTACTTTTTACTCTGTGTTTATGCGTAAGTCCGGTCAGGGATTTTCTTGTTTTTATCCTGTTCATGTCTGGTTTTGGCATCAAGGTTATATTAGATTCATAGTCTGAATTAGGGATAATTTTCTTTTCAGCAGAGTCTGCTGATGATTCTCTGATAGTTCTTCTGGCCCTCTTTAACAGCAGAACTGCAATTTTTAGCTTGACATATAGCTAAAGATTGTATTTCCCAGCCTCCCTCATAGTCCTTCACGTAATAAAGTTTTGGCCAGTACCCCTTCATCAGCGCCGTAGGAAGTCAATTCTTTGTAGACCCAAATCCTGAGACTAATAATTCCTACTTTGAGAAATAGGTCCTTGAGGGTATTTATTTCTAATAGTGATTAGTTTCAATAAAACTAGAAATATGATCTAGTAGATAGTCATCTTAATATGTATATTTTTATACACTGCAATAGGATTAGAGAAATATCTTAATTGCTTCTTGATGTACCTTTGCAACTTCTCTAGATACTTTAACATACTGGAAAGAATATCAGTTCTTGAAGTCAGCCACTGTTTGCACGAAAGAATGTCAATTATGAAACATTTTCAGCTTTAAAAAATATCTTTAGACTTTTTCTTCAATTATAAGAAAGCTTGCTCCTAAACATATGAACCTTCATGACTTTCATATTCAACTGATAATATTCTGAATTTTACATGCATTGTAGCATAATAACTGAATTTTATATTTTTCATGATGATTTCTTCTTTGACCCATGAGTTGGTAGTGTGCTTAAAATTTTCTAAGCAAATAGGAATTAAAAAATAGTTATATTTTGTTATTTACTCCTAATTAATGGCATTGTGCTGGGAAACACATTGATATTGGTTCTTTGAAATTTGTTGAGTCTTGTTTTGTGGTTTAGTACTTGGTCAATTTTTATAAATGTTCCAAATGTGTCATCCCTAATTATTGGATACAGAATTCTGTATATGTCCAATAAATCAAACCGATTAATTCTAGTGTTCAAATTTTCTGTCTTTTCTATTTTTTTGTCTCCTTGATCCAATAATAACAGAGAGATGTGCAGCTATCTCCCACTATGATGATGAATTTATCAATTTCTCCCTGAGTTCTATTAATTTTTGGTTTATATATTTTGAACCTAATTTATGAAGTTTATTTTATAATAATCATATCTTCTTTTTTTTTCTCACCAACGCCCCCCAGTACATAGTTGTACATTCTTAGTTGTGGGTCCTTCTAGTTGTGGCATGTGGGACGCCACCTCAGCGTGGCTGGATGAGTGGTGCCATGTCTGCGCCCAGGATCCGAACTGACGAAACACTGGGCCACCTGCAGCGGAGCGCACGAACCTAATCACCCGGCCACGGGGCCAGCCCCCTCATATCTTCTTAATAAGTTGTCTTTAATCATTATTTAATCTCATTCTCTATCCATAATAGTGGTTTTTTCAAAAGTCTTATGATATTAATACAGCCACCCCCAGCTTTATTTCAAACATTTCCGTGTCTTTGTATTTTAGGTATGTCTCTTGTAAACATCATAGAAATGTGTGGTATGCAGCTTTCCAAGATAGCCCCCCAATGATTCTAGTCCACCAGTATTCACCCCCTTGTGTAGTCCACTCCAGCACAGAATAGGGCTGACTTGTGTTATCAGTGGGATATTGTGGAAATAACAGAGTCTGATTCCTGAAGCCAGGTCATAAAAGACCTTGTGTCTTTCACATTGTTTTCTCTTGGATCACTTGCACCAGAGGAAGCCGGTCACCAGGATAAGAGGACATTCAAGCATCCCTCTGAAGAGGTTCATGCAGCAAGACACTGAGACCTCCTGATGACAGACAGCATCAACTTACAAGCTTTGTGAGTGAGCCATCTTGGAAGTGGATACTCTAGCCCCCGTCAAGCCTTCAGATGACTGGGGCCCCAGCCAGCATCTGAGAGACCCTAAGCTAGAACCACTAAGAAGCTAAAGGAATGCAGAGGAATATTTCTCAGCTTCCACAAAGAAATATGGTCTCTTGTTTTCCTTGAAAATCAGCTGTCTTGGTGTGTCTTATTTTTTCCACTTTTTGACAGAGAAGTGGCTACAAAGAAATGTTTCTATATTCTGGAAAAAATGACAGGGCAAGTGGAATAATAAATGGCAACTGGTGTTGAAACTCACTGTTGGAGACATAATAGCCCATAGAAAGGCCTGGCAAATTGAAGAGAACCTGCCCACGCAAAGAGACAAGACCCTCCTCTCCAGCTGATGGTTCCCTCACGAGAATGTGGCCCAGTGAGGAGAGCTGCCGGTCTTCCCAGGGAACCAGAAATCCACATCTTAGTGTAAAGGATCCTGAGTTTTTAATACTGGCTCAAAATTTAAAAACACAGACAGGAGTTAAATACACACATGCGTATGTGCACACACACAAACGCTCACACATACACATGGTTACACACACACCTCTGACTATTCTGGGGAAAAGCGAGGCCGGGGAAGTTCCATCCCTTTCTCAAGGTGGAGGAGGAAGTAGGTGGAGATTCTGACTCTGAGCCGACTCCTGTTTCTGAGATTCTGTGGTTAAGCGTATGCAGCTATTAATGCAAATTGGGGGCGTGATTATATCCCCTGTTCGCTTGCCACAAGGTCAGTGTCCTAAATGTCCGTGGCTTTCTCTTGGAGCAAGAGGCTCCATCCTGGGTGAATGCCTTGAGGGAGGGGTCGTGGCAGCTGGCTCAAGGCCCACAGTTTAGGCTGCATGAAGTTTTTCATGCAAATTATAGCAGGCAATTCCGTTTCTCAGAAAGAGAGAAGCTGAAGGTTTAGGACAGAGGAATTTGTCTTGAGTATTTGGGGAAGAAGAAAGAGATAAGCGTTTTTTTTCTAAATCAACAAACACTTTTTAGTATGACAGAGGTCATTTCAGATAGATAATGTTTACATTTCAGGAAGGCATAAAGATAAGGGGAAAGTTCCCGTGGTTTGTGAGTGTGTGGGTAAAAGCTCCCGTGAGAGCACGTGGCTGGGTCACAGAGGCATCTTCTGTGTCTTGAAGCAGATGCCTGGAAGTGTGGACTAACTGAATTAAAAGCGGGGATTGCTTGGGCAGGCCAAATCATAGCATCCCAAAGCCTTTTCCCACCAATGGAGCTGAGATAAAGGATTCCAGTCCATGTTTCACAGTAAACTGGGGACGCTTACCAGCGATCCTGGGGCCTGTCAGCTCTACCAAGATGCAAACTGAGAGGGTCCTGGAGAGGGCGCCCCTCCCTAAGTTCCCGTCCAGCTGTAAGACCTGATGTCTCCACTTTGGGATTTGAGGGCTGGGCCATAAGGAAAGCTCAGCTTGGAGTGGACACAGGGGGATGCAATGGTGGTGTAGGGCAGAGAGCCTTGGACCAGGAGTCAGAGGGCAAAGGGCCAACGTGGGCTTTTCCACTTCCTTTCTGTGTGGCTTCTGGCAAGTCGCTTTACTGAGAATTCACTTCTTCATTTGCAAATTGGGAATAATCCTGCCTGCTCTGGCTGACTCATGGTGGTGGTATAAGGCTCTGAGAGGTTGTCTGTGAAAGTGCCCTGAAAACTGAAGGGCACCACAGAAAGGATTCACATTACATCTGGCATCTTCTTACCTCTTGGGCTCTATCACTTCCTGTGCTTCCCCTTGTAGTCTGTGTTCCAGCCATGCAGATAGCCTTTCAGTTTCTTTGTAGGTAGCTTCCTCCTGCCACTGGGCCTTTGCACCTGCTGGTCCTATGCCCTGAAGTGCTCCCCGTGTCTTTTGTTTGTTTGCTTTTTTAATTAATTAATTAATTATTTTTGGATGTACATCATTTTGTTTGGTTTTATTCTTACTCCTTACATAGAGCTCAGCTTAGTCGGCTCCCTCCCCCACACAATCAGTTTCGGTTGGAGTGCTGTGTTACATTTATGCTTCCATAGCACCGCTATCTTGTTGACAGAGCTCTTATCACTGTTTGCAGTTATAATTTGTTTAGATTTCTGTCAGCCCTTGTGACTAGACCATAAGCTGCATGAGGGCAGAGAACGATGTCGTCTTGCTCACTTCGTCTCCCCAGAGCCTAGCCCAGATACCAAATAAACGCGGGTGATTGCAGACTTGGTTCAGTTGCAGAGTACGTTCAGAAGTCCAGGTGGCGGGGATTCTGGGTTCAAGTACCTGGGTTAGGATGCTCAGAATGAGGCGATCCAGAAAGGAGAGGATCCTCTCTCAATAAGCCCTGTGTCTGCACTTTTTTCTCCCCGACCCCTCCCCCTTTAAGCCAAGCTATGTCCCACTCGGTGATGTCATGTTGATGTCCATATGTACTGTCTACATCAAATTACGGCAACTAATTATTAATGGCAGGCAGGGGATACCCTCTGTCCATCGGGAGAGGAAAGCAGCTCTGGGTCCCGAGAACAGGCAGCCAGAGCGGGAAGTGGGTTTCAGAACAAGGAACACAAGGTATCTTAGTAGATGCTGCTCTCTCTGGAACAGTGCTTGGGACACTTGAACTATTAATAAAAATTCTAGGAAGCTCAGTAGCTATTCAGGAACTTTTATCCAATTAAGGAAAGATAAATTCCAAGTGTGCTTCCAGGCACCATTATTTCTTCTTTTTCATTTTGAAAACTTTATATTGAGATATAATATTCCTAGAGAAAGTACACAGATCATAAGCACACAGTTCAATACTTTTTCACAAGCTAAACAGCCCCTGTCGTCACCAGCACCCAGGTTAAGAATTGAGCATGACTGGCATCCCATGAGCTCCTCTCGTGCTCCTTCTGGACGCTACCTCCTTCCCCGGGGAAACCACTTCCTGACTTCTAACAGTGTAGATTAGTTCTGCCAATTTTTGTATTCTATGTAAATGGAATATCCAGTGAGTATTTTCTTGGGTCTCGCTTCCTTCACTCAATGTTCCAGTTGTGAGATTCAGCCAAACTGTGTTGTGCGGCTGTAGATCATTCTCACTGCTATATAAGAATCCATTGCGTTTCCACGATGGATTTATCCATTCTACTGTTGACGGGCATTTGGGTAGTTTCCCGTTTGGTACTATTACCAACAGAAGCATTGTTTAGTTTGGTTTGTTGTAAAGAGCTGTTGAAAATAAATCAAGCTAATTTTTACTGTGCTCTTTCAGTATTTTTTTTCAAATTTTTCTCCAGGGAAGTGAGAATCTGATTGGGTCAAGTAAGAGCCTATCCCTTTTCCTTGGAAGTCACAGGGCGCCCCTTCTGCCACCTTCTCTCGTCTGCAACTTGCCTTGTGAGCTGAATTCTCCATAACTTTCAGTGTTTAATTCTCCTCCTTCCTCTTTTTTTAACGCTAAAAAAGTAAACTTCATTTTAGAGACATTAGATACTCTTACAAGCACATTGTGAAAAAATTGGAAAGAACAGAGTTTAAATAAGAAAATGACAACTTCCTGCCCTCTAGAGAATAGAGCAAATATATTAGCCTATTTCTTTCTCGTGTTTTCTTGGATATGTATTTTATATAGTTGAGATTGCACTGCACATGCATATTATCTCCTTTCACTTAAGATTATACCATAAGTGTTTCCCCATGTCATCCATAACTGTTCTTCAGCATTGTTTTTCCTGGCTACGTGATAATCCATCCCATGTATGCCAGAAGTTATTTGACTGCTCTCCTAGACTGGGACATTTACAATGCTTCCACTTTCGTTCTGACAATTAGAAACAATGGGCGGTGGCTATCTTGGAGGTAGATCTTTGTCCTCATTGCAGATAATTTCCTTAACTTAATTCCTAGAAGTAGAATTTAGTGGGTCAAGAGTATGAACACTTTAAAGCAGTCTGGTGCATCCCGTGTTGCCGAGTTGCCTTACAGAAAGGCATCGTGTTTATGCTCCCACCGCTTTAGCAGCTGACAGCAGAGCCAACACGGTTCTTTGCACCTTCACACAATTTGGATATTGTTTAATATGGAGTATCTTCATATCGCTTGATTTTAAGTATTTCAAAATTTCTCTTTGACTTATTTTTTGACCTGTGAGTTATTTCAGAGTGTTTTAAAATTTCCAAATGTAGGAGGATTTTTTTAATCTTTTAAGTTGACTTTTCAATTTAATTGTATTGTGGTCAGAGAACATGGTATATATGTTACGTATTCTTTGAAATATGTTGAGAATTGTTTTATGTTGAGAACTGTGTGTAATTAATTTTTGTAAATGTTGAGGTGCTCGACCATCCCAGTTTGTTTGGGACTGCGGGCTTTCCTGGGATGAAGGATTTTCAGTGCTAAAATTAGGGAAGTCCTGGGCAAAGTGGGCTGACTTGGTTACCTTGTGTGTCCCCGAGAAGAACATGGATTCTCTAACTATTGGGTGCAGAGTTCCAAACAGATACATTAGATCAAACTTATTTATTGTCTTTTAAAAACAATTTTTAGTTAAAATTTTTATTTTGAGAAAATTGTAGATTCACATGCAGTCGTAAGAAACGATGGAGAGAGATCCACCGCCCCTTTCACACATTTCCTTTAATGGTAACGTCTTGCAAAACCATAATGGAATATCACCACCGGAAATCACGTTGGTACAGGCCATTCATCTTATTCAGACTTCACCATTTTACTTGTACTCATTTGTGTGTGTGTGTGTGTGTGTATTTAGTTCTGTACAATTTTATCACGTGTGTAGGTTTGTTATCTACCACCACATCAAGACATGGCCGTCACCACAAAGATCCCTCCCGTTGCCCTTTTATAACCTTAACTACCTCTCTCTCACCCGCCTCCCCTTCTCCCCTGTTCCTAACCCTTGGCAACCACTAATCTGTTCTCTATTTCTATAATTTTGTCATTTCAAGAGTGTTATATCAATGGAATCATACACTCTGTAATCTTTTGCGGTTGCCTTTTTTCACTCAGCATAATTCCCTAGAGACCCATACACGTTGTTGTGTGTACCAATAGTTTGTTCTTTTTTATTGTTGAGTAGTATTTCATGTATGGATGGACTGCAGCGTGTTTAACCATTAACCCAATGAAAGACATCTGATTGTTTCCAGTTTTTGTCTATTGTGAATAAAGCTGCTATAAACACTCATGTATAGGATTTAGTGTGAACCTGTTTCCATTTCTCTGGCATAAATGCCCAAGAGTACAATTCCTGGGTTTAACAATTGTTTAAAAAATCTATCTTTAGCGATTTTATCCGCTTGACCTATGGATAACTGAGAAAGACTTTGAAGTCAATTTATCAACGTATGTATTTTGAAGGTATTTTATAAGAGGCATACGAGTTTAGAATTGTGATAACATTTTGTCTGTAAAATTAGAAGCTCAGGCCCTGGGATGGTGGTTCTTGGTTCGGGAACCCTTCTGTGCTACTAGGACCAGAAACTCGGCCAGAGGTGTGAGCCGTCTCTCACTCTGTGGCAATAATAGTGTGGTGTCATGGTTACTGAGACCACAAGGAGATTAGTCTAAAGTTGGACCATTTTTTTGACGTTGTACAGCAGGCGTATCATCACTGTGCTGGTGATTGTGAAGGAGGGAAATGATCATGCTGTTTTGCCCATAAATGTCTGGGTCCCTAGAAGAGAGGACGTGGAGGGGGAGGGTTCCCCTCCAGCTGAGGTGCTGGCAGTATGTGCTGGGAGCTGGTAACCTGGCTTGAGAAATTTGGTGCATTTGTTTATTTGGAGTGAACTGCCAAGAAAGGTCTCTTTCCTGTGGAGTTTACAAATTTATTTAAACAATACAGATTTATTATCTTACATAGGAGAAGAGATGCTACAGAACTGTAAGGAAAAGGCAAAGATGAGCCCTGCTAGGAAGTCTTTTCTCCCTTGAGGTTTTGCATTTGTGCTAGTTACACCCTAGAGAACTTGCTCCACAGGCAGGCAGAGGTCAACTCGTCCACCCTCCTGCCTCTGGGCAGCATTGCCCCAACTGTCCCCAAAAGTCACACCCGCCCATGTGTGCTTGTTCTCTGCCTCGGCTCATCTGTCAGGCCCAGTTCTAGGGGCCCTTAACCCTGGCCTGTAGGGGTCCCTCGTCTTTGACCCCTGTCAACACTAATTTAGCAAAGCTTCCTTGGGACACCCTTCAGGAGAGCAGGGCTGTGTGGCATGTGGTCTCTGCCTGGATTACTTTCCTATTGCTGCTGTAACAAACTGCCACACAAATTTAGCAGCTTAAAACAACACAAATTGATTATCTAACAGTTTTGGAGGTCAGAAGTCTGAGATGGGTCGAAATCAAGGTCTCGGCAGGGCTGCCGTCCTTCTGTGGGTTCTAGGGAGAATCTGTTCCTTGCCTTTTTTGGCTTCTGAGGCTGGCCTCATTCCCTGACTCGAGGACCCTTACCCCCCAACCTCCGCCTCTGTGATCCCGTCTGCTTCCCTGGCTCTGACCTGCCTGCCCCTTCGTATAAAGCCCTTTGGGGTTAGATTGGCTCACCTGGATAATCCAAGATAACCTCCCCATTTGAACATCTTTAATTTAATCACACCTGCAAAGTCCCTTTTGCCAGTAAGGTGACATTCACAGGTTTTAAGGATTAGGATGAGGATGTCTTTGGGACGTCACTCTGCCTTCCATACTGCCACAATGTGCTTGGCTGTATCTACTTTTCTCTTCTCAAGCCCCATGGCTCCCCTCAGGCCCTCACTGTGCCTCTTTGGAGAGTCCATCAGCTACCTGAATGGGCTCCCTTTGTCCATCTGGCTCCTCTACGTTCCGTGTCCACTGCAGCTGGAGTGTCTCACCCAGGGTCTGCGGGATAAACACAAACCCTTCCCCTGGTTCAAGGTCTTTGACGCACTGTCTCACCACTCCTTTTGTCTTATCCCCCGCTAGACTCCTTTATGCGCTTTAACTACTGGCCTGTTCAGTCGGTTATTTATTTTAACATGCCCAGACCTTTTCTGCTTCTATGCTTTCACTTCTTTCTTTGCATCTGAAATGCCTTTTGCCCTCATTTTCACCTGTCAAAATCCTATTTGGCCTTATCATCAAAGACTTTAAAAATGTGGATGACCATTGACTCAGAAATTCCACGACTGGGAATTTCATACTATGGAAATAATCCTGAGGGTTGTGCATTGATACAGCTTCAAAGATGTTTATTGCAGCATTGTTAATACAAAGAAAAAGTAGAACAAGCCTACATAAACATCCATCAATATGGAACTGGTTATATAATGTGTGGAATATCATGAAGTGAAATATGGTGAACAAAAGCAAAAAAACACAGAAGTGTTAATGAATTAAAATATATTTATCATATATTCAAAAGCAGAAAAAGCAGATTACAAAACCCTCTGTATAGGAAGATTTCATTTAAAAATTGTATTACATTTTTAAATTATACATTTTTTAAAAAAGGAAAGTAACACGCTAAACTATTATTTCTGGGTAGTAGGATTATGGGTGATTTTTATTTTCTTAATTTTAATTGTCCATACTTTTTTTCCCTACAATTACCACATTATTTTTATAATAATAAAAGAGCGATTAAAGTTAAAAAATCATGCTACCCACCCTACCCAGGCCAATTTAAACTCTGCCCCTTGCTGAAGCCTTTCCTAGCGTCCTCCTGGCTGAAGGTGGGCGCTCTCTCTGTTGACCCTTGAGTACCATTTGTGGACCTCCTTTATTTTTGTTTAGGAAATTGGCACAGAGCGACCTCCAGGTGTAGACTTCCGTCTCCCTAGTGTGAGGCTGCACGGCTGCTCTCTGCCCTCGGCAGCGCTCATATATCCCGTCCACCATAACCCGCGGGAGGAAGCCAGAGCGCAGGGCGGGGTGACCGAGGCTCAGCGATATGGAGTGTCGCTGTTGCTAGGGGTCCTGGTCCTGTGTCTGGAGGTGGGCTGCAGTCTGGGAAGTCAAGCTGCTTTTAAAACTCTATTCCTGTTCTCCTGGAACTGATGGTCTGATGAAGAAGATAAGCCATCAGTACATCTCATGCTCATGAAAAAATACAAAAATGGCCCAAAAGCATAGTACGTACTTGCCACATGAGTAGTATGAGGTTGGAGGCGGGAGAAGTCACCACAGGTCACAGCTGAGGTGTGCTCTGGGCTGTTGGAGCATCAGGCCAATGGAACTAGGCCCCCAGACCTACCTCAAACACTCATATAGCTCAGCGTGTTGGCTAATGTCTATGGCTGTCGTTTCCAGTAGCATGCTTTCACATGCCAAGAGCTTTACACGATCCCAGGAAAACCAATCACTTCGGTGGAAGTATTCACTCAGGAAAGGCTCCCTGGGCAATTTTCAAATTTACTAATTGATCAATTGCATTTAATATATAAAATATCCATTAAAATCACTGGGCTTAGACCGTCAAATGTAAAACGTGGTGGCTTGGCCTCTGACTTGGTCTAGGTCGTGACGGCCGATTCCAGGTGTGCTGAGCGGAGTCGGGGTTGGGGAGTCCGTAACCCGCGGCCCTGTGCGCGCCCCTCTCTGCCAGGCCGCACCCTCCGCTGCCCTGGGCGGTTGACGCAGCTTTATTCTGGGCAGATCCGGATTCCCAGCTGTGTCCACCTATGTTCACCTATATTTGGAGAAAGCAGTCTTCATATTCCAGTCAAGGGTGTTATACTCCGATAAAATAGAAATTTCAGTGTCATTTAGAAACAGGCAGCGCCTTAGTGTCATACGAGTTACGGCTGCAGAATGCCACATGGGTGGATGACCCTGGGCTGACGTCACTGTCCCCTAGCAGCACAATCCTGTGACTTCCCCTGTGCACCATCCCCCTGGCCTCAGTGGTGAGGGCTTTTTTACCTCGGTGCTGGTGCTGATGAATCAGAGAGCAGCTGACAGCTTCCTCAGGTGTTGAGCAATTCTTTCTCTGCAGATTCAACCCTGGAGCTACATTTTAATATTACATGTTAATTAAACACCACAGGGAGTTCACCAAGCATTTATGGAGCACTTATCATGTGCCACGCTCCATGCCAAGCACTTTGGGAGATGCGGGGATGAGTAAGGCATGGTCCCTGTTCTAGCAGAGCTGTTGCTATAGAGGAGATAAGACAAACAGGAAGATGCATGACCAGATGGGTTCTACTAGAGACGTCCAGGGGTGGTTCAAAGGCAGGAAATCGGTTTCTAGTCAGGAAAGTGGGATACGAGGGAGGGAGGAAAGGAGAAAAGGTTCCTAGAAGAGTTACAAGTGTAGAGGAAGACACATGGGTTTTCCATCAGATGGAAGTGGGTTCAGACGCTGGGTGCCTTTTTGTAGCCGTGTGGTCCTCTGCGAGTTGCTCGGCCTGTCTGAACCTCAGGATCCTCATCTGTAAGACAAACGGTTGTTAGAAGGTGCAGTGGGTTGAATGCACGCCCCCAAAAGATATGTCCACATTCTAACCCCCAGAGCCTGTGAACGTGACCTTATTTGGAAAAAGAGTCTGCAGATTAATCAAGGTTATGAAGGTGATATCGTCCTAACTTACTTAGGTGAGCTCTAACTTCAAGGACAGGTGTCCTCGTATGAGACACACAGAGGGGAGACCCACAGAGAGAAGAGGGGAAGACCATGGAAAGATGAAGGCAGAGACTGGAGTGATGCAGCCACAAGCCAAGGGACGTCCAGAGCCACCAGAAGCTGGAAGAGGCAAGGAAGCTCTCAGAACCTTCAGAGCCAGTGTGGCCCTGTTGACACTTGATTCCAGACTTCTTTTACAGAACTATGAGAGAATAAATTTCTGTTGTTTAAGCCACACAGTTTGTGAGAATTTGTTACAGCAGCCCCAGGAGACTAATATAGGAGGATTGAGTAAAAGAATGTATATGAAGCACCTAGCAGAGTGCCAGAGGAGTTCACCAAATGACAAATCCTTTCTTTGCAGAGGGGAGGGACATGGCAGGACGAGTAGCAGAGAGCAGGTGTGGGAGGCGTGGCAGGGCGTTTCAGGTGATGGGCCCGTGTGAGCCAAGCACAGGCCCGTCTGGTCTGGGGAGCGATGCCGGTGGGTGGCGAGCAGCATCCCGGAGTGCATCGTGGGCTTAGGGTGGGTGTGTGCTCAGTGGGGGTCCAGGAGGCAGTTGAGTGCGCTGACTGGGGGGCCTGAGGCCCGAGAAGAAGGAGGGGCCACAGACAGGGGAGAGGTGGGGGCTCTGGCTCAGCCCGCTGCCGTCCTCTGCTGGCATCCCTGCACTGGGGCTGCTCCTGCCTTGCCTACACTTTCTTGGCATTCATGACGGAGTTGAAGCAGCGGCCTGGGGAGTAGAGGATGCCTGACCCAGAGGTCACGCCCACGGGGCCTGGACATTGCTGGACTGCTGGTCTTTAAAGGAGTCGTGAGGGCCTGAGAAGGAGGAAACAGCCAGAGGGAGGACCAGGAATCTGAGATCCTTGACCTTGCTTCTGAGCGCTCCAGCACCCTTCTAGATTCTTGGGTTACCCTGACTATGAGGAAGGTTGGGTTTAATTCGCTTTAAAGAAATAAAGTGACGTGACATATCTTGCAAATACAAGTTTGTGGACTAAGATCTACATTCGTCACAACAGATTCAAAGAGAAACGTTTAAAACTTTTGTAAGTGGATACTTGCGTTTATTTTTTGCTTATTTGGATTTATCCGTGTTGGTACATGCAGCCTAGATTATTTTTTAATTGCTGTTTGCCTTTTCATTGGATGAATGTACCACAATTTATTTAGTCACGCTGTTGAAGTATATTTAGGTTGCTTACACATTTTTGTGATTACATTCGCCGCTGCTGTAAACATTCTATGCAAGTTGCTTGGTGCACATGGATGGAAGTTTCTCCAGGGGCATATGCAGGGGATGCAACTGCTGGGCCATGACAGAGAGCGTCTTTAAATTTAATAGCTACTTCCACATTTTTCTCCAAAGTGATACACCATTTGTCCTAACAACAGCAGGCGGTTCCGGTAGTCCCACATCCTTGTCAGTCTGGTGGGGAGATAACTTACTGTGGTTTCTTTTTGGATTTCCCTGATGACCAGTGGGGTTGAATGGTTTTTCATATGTTACTGGCCAACAGGGTTTCTTCCTTTTCTGTGAGTTGCCTTTTTATATCACTTATCTAATGACACTGGGCTGTTTCTCCCTTTCTTTTTTTTTTTTTTAAAGATTTTATTTTTTCCCTTTTTCTCCCCAAAGCCCCCCAGTACATAGTTGTATATTCTTCGCTGTGGGTCCTTCTAGTTGTGGCATGTGGGACGCTGCCTCAGCATGGTTCGATGAACAGTGCCATGTCCGCGCCCAGGATTCGAACCAACGAAACACTGGGCCGCCTGCAGCGGAGCGTGCGAACTTAACCACTCGGCCACGGGGCCAGCCCCTGGCATTTGTCTTTCTGTCTGACATTTCACTTAGCATAGTACCCTCAAGCTCCATCTATGTTGTCATTAAATGTCAGGATTTCACTATCTTTTTGATGGCTGAATAATATTCCAGTGTGTGTGTGTGTGTGTGTGTGTGTGTATCTATTTATCTATCCACCATCTATCTATCTATCTATCTATCTCACATTTTCTTTATCAATTCATCCATTGTTGCACACTTAGGTGGTTTCCACATCTTGGCTATTGTAAATAAGGCTGCAAAGAACATGGGAGTGCATCTACCTTTTAGAGTTAGTGTTTTCTTTTTCTTCAAATGAATAGGCAGAAGTGGAATTGCCGAATTATATGGTGTTCTATTTTTAATTTTTTGAGGCACCTCCATACTGTTTTCCATGGTGGCTGCAGCAATTCACATTCCTGCCAATGGTGCACTAGGGTTCCGTTTTTCTCCACATCTTTGCCAACAGTTGTTATTTCTTGTCTTTTTGACAGTAGCAATTGTCCATTTCTTGTTGACAATTTTAAATTTGAAATAGTCTGAACTATTCTTAGTCTTTTTCTTTCCATATGGATTGTGGGTCAGCTTATCTAATTTCGTGACAAACCCTGGTACAGTTTGATTGGAATTGCATTTAATTTATAGACTAATTTGAGGATAATTGGTATCTTTACAATATTATGATTTATTAGGTACGAACACAGTGTATCTCCTCATTGGATTTTCTTTTATGTCTTGCAATAAAATTTGTGATTTTTGCATAACGGTATTATGTAGATTTTATTGTATTTATTCTTAAGTGCCTTACAGTATTTATTTTACTAATAGGGTCACTTTGAAGATTTCATTTTATAATTATATGGGAACATCATAGATTTTGAAAATTAATCTTGTTTTAGCAAACTGCTGAACTCATAACTCATGCAGAATTTTCTGGAATTTTTTTATATAGACAGTCATATCTTCAAATAATAAGTATTTTGCTTTCTCCTTTCAAAACCATATATCTTATATTTCCTTTTCTTTTTTACCATACTGGCCTGGACATCTGACCCATTGTTGACTAGCAGTGATAATATGGGGCGTCTTTGTCTTGTTCCAGTTTTTAAAGGGAAAGTCGCTTGTATTTTACCATAATTGTGAAGTTTGCTCTATTTCTCAGTCAAGGACATTTCCTTCTTTTTGTAGGTTACTAAGATGTTTCTGTGTGCTTGTTTTCCATAAGTGGATGTGGTTGACTTTTACCCAAAGCCTTTTCTGCTTTGCCTTATAATTCAATCACTTTTTTCTTTATAAATTTTGAGCTTATTTTAAGAAGTGCATATAAATCTATAATTATCTCTTCCTGGTGCATTCACCTTTTTATCCTCTTTCCCTCTAATAATGACTTTTATTTTAAGGTCTCTCTTGTCTGATGGTAGTATCGTCAGCCTTCTCTTGGTCATCCTTTGCTTTTCCGTGTAGTCTTTGTGTCTGTGTGTTTTAGGCCTGTCTGTTAATCAACACTGGATTGTGAGTCTTTTAAAAGACATTCATTCTGGTAATCTCTTTCTTTTTACTGTTGATTATCAGTGTTTGAATTTTTGGTACTATCTTATTTTGAGCTCTTTGACCTGATTTTTCTATGTTTTCTCCTGGGTCATTTCTTTCTTGGGGATGCTCATCTTCCTCTCCGGGGCTGGCCAAGGGATGGTGGACTGTGAGGTATGTGAGTGGGGAAGGGTAGCTGGGGACATGTGGTTTCCCAAAGTCTTAGGGCAGGTAATGTGAAGGGAGAAGCCACGAGGTGCTTCCTTACCCGACTATGGCTCAGGCGGCCTGTCCCAGTGCCTGGAGTCCCACCAGGAGAGAGTGCCCCTCCTCCCCTGTTTTATCAGCCACCTCTTTCAGCAGGAATTCGTTTCCCAGATGATGTGGAGAATTTGGCTCTTGGGAACTGGAGGTTGGGAAGAAGGATGGGCATGTGTGTGTGGTTTGTGTGCGTGGTGTGTGAGTGTGTGGTGTGTGTGTGTGGTGTGTGTGTGGTATATGTGTGATATGTGTGGTGTGTGTGTGGTGTGTGTATATGGTATATATGTGGTGTGTGTATGTGTGATGTGGTGTATGTGTATGTGGTGTATGTTGTGTGTGTGTGTGTGTGGTGTGTGTGTGTATGGTGTATGTGTGGTGTGTGTGTATGTGGTGTATGTTTGTGTGTGTGTGTGGTGTGTGTGTGTGGTATATGTGTAATATGTGTGGTGTGTGTGTGTGGTATATGTGTAATATGTGTGGTGTGTGTGTGGTGTGTGTATGTGGTGTATATGTGGTGTGTGTGTGGGTGATGTGTGTTGTGTATGGTCTATGTGTGGTGTGTGTCGGGTGTGTGTGCGTGTGTGGTCGGGGAGGAGGCAGGGCACCAGGAGAGGGTGGAAGAGTCTTTGGGGAGAGTGTTGGAATCACACAACTCAGCCATCATTTTACAGAGGCCTGGGCTTGTGACCAGGCCCCCCATCTTTAATTGGTCCATTAGCCCCAGCCAGGCCCCAAAGGGGCTGTTTTTGTCAGGGGCCAGGACTGGATCATTCACACCTGGCGTGGACAGGAAGCATTAACTCTCTCCTTCCTCCAAACATGGCTGCTGCGTTGGCTCAGGCGGAGGTGTTTTCCAGACTTCCCTGGGGTCTGGCTTGGAAGCTGGATCCTGAAGTTGTGTTGGTCTGGTCTGGATTCCTCTCTGGCCTGGACCAGCCTGCCCGGTACAAGCAGCATTCCTGGCCATCCGTGTATGGAGCACAGTGTGTGGGGAGGACCAGGGACCTGGGGTGGGGGCCATGGGGAGAGCAGGCAGCTCCTTATGGCAGCTGCTTAGAGGTCTCCCACCAAACTGTTCAAAGCCTTATCAGCTTGGAGGTGCTTCTAATACCATTTCCGTTCATTGTTTCCTCTGGGCAATTAAGAGGAGGCCAGTCCCCTGTTGTGGCAGCTCACAGCTATTGTGGTGGTGAAGGAGGGGGTTGGTGGACGTCACAACTTGGCCTTCATTTCCCCCAGCCGCAGGGAGTCCGCAGTCCCTGGGTCAGTCAACAGCAGGACAGTCCGGAGCCGCAGCCACCCCATCAGCAGCAGCAGCTACTGGGGAGCATGGCCTAGGGCTGGCAGCCCCACTGCGTGGCCGAGGCCATTTCCCAGGGAACTTGGAGACCCCTGCAGCCCCCATTTGCAGAGGAAGGTATGGCTTTGGGGAGAAGGGCTGGCTCAGTTGTGGGAGAAGATGCAGGGCTGATCCTACTCTTGGGGGGCTGGGATTCTCTGTCCCTGGACCAGAGGGGCTTTGTTTAAGGGGTGATTCAAAGCTAGAGACCATCCTAATGCCCCCTCCTCCACTTGCCTCTGAGGGGTCCTGTGGCTGCTCCTGTTCAGGCTTGGGTTTCACAGCTTGTAATACCTGACCAGATGAGACTGGAACAAGCTTTGCCCTCACCTCTGGGTACCCTCTGGGAGCAGCCTGATGCACCTGTGTGCTGGGAGGTTGTAGGGGAGGGGACGCTGCTTTGAGTCCAAGACTTGGTCGTATGACATCAAAGTGTTCCTTCCACAGATGCATAATTGATTGGGTTTCTCTCTCCTTTGTTTGGCGGGGTGGGGCATTGGGTAGGAAAGGAGTCACCCCCAGTGAATCTCAGGTGACAGATTCTGCACTTAATTTAGCAACCTTGAGCAGGGGCTCTAGGGGACTTGGGGTGTGCTCTGCCCACCAGGGTCAATCGTCCCTTTCGGGGGGACTGCATAGTGGGGAACCTTGCCTGGGTCCAGGGCTGCTGGACTCTTGTCTATTTATCAGATCAACTCAGCAAACATTGCTGGAGCATCTCCTGGGTGCCGGGCACCAGCGTGCTCAGTGCTGGGGATGAGAAGCAAGGCAGCCCTGGAACCCTGTGGGTGACTGAGCAGCAAACCGTGGTCTAATCCGTGGTTCCCGAGCGTCCTCTAAGTCTGGGTGCTGGTGGTAGGAACAGAAGCATAAGACAGTTCCCACTTCTCAGTTTGCTGCCAAGTGTGGAAGGATGAAGAGGTAGGAAGGAACCAGGTGGGCAGCAGCTCTCAGCTGCTGCGGGAGTGCAGGGAAATGAGAGGTTAGGCTGGTCTGGAGGCATATGGAGGTGAGGCAGAGCTCCCCGCCCCTCTCCTGGCTCTGGGACTGCTGTTTGGGGGAAGGTGGCCTGGGCCCTGGCTCCAGGTGATTGTTACTCTTGAGCCCTGCTCTAGCCATGGGCTTTTTCTGGGGACCAGCAGTTCACGTTCAAGGGGCAAATAGAGGTCAATCTCTTATCTTGCTTTAAAAACAATGTTCTTCCCACGTCACACACAGGCAGTAGCACAGACCAGCAGCCACCTACACAGGTAGTGACCACTGGCTCATTTCTCCTGCTTCTCTGCAGATGGTTCCTGCCAGGCTCGCAAGGGTGCTGCTCGCTTTGGCCCTCACCTTGCCAGGTAGGTACCAAAGTGCTGCCACTCTTCCCTCCTGCCCGAGGGCCATTGGGAACAACTTTCTTCCAGGAATCAGCAGGTGTGTCTGGAGCTCACCTGTGTGCCCTGCTCCATGTTAGGCTGGTGTTGGGCCTGCCACAATCAGTGGCTACCTGTTTAATTCCTCTTATGAAGGTTCTGCAGAGCCCTCTGCCCTTGACTTGTGTCTCTCAAGGAGCAGGTGCCTGTAAATGTCTTCTCCGATTGGGGAATTAAGAAGCACAAGGGCCACACACAACAGTCCTATATGATGGGGATGGGGGATGGGGAAGAAGGAATCCAAGATTTGGATAGATTATTGGTTTTAGAAGGGATTGTGGAGGTCATCTAGTTGAACCTCTCCTGGTACAGATGAAGAGACTGAGGGTCAGAGAGGAAAAATGACTGCTCCAAAGTGACACAGAGCCAAGATCAGAGGTCAGTTCTCCTGGGTCCCAGGCCTGCCCCCTTTCTCTGCATGACACTGCCTTCCTTCCCTGGTGGAGAATCTGAGTCTGTGAACAGCAGGAAGGACCCTTTTCTGACCCTGGCCTGCTCCACTTAGCCTGCTCAAGCCAGCAGCATCCAGCCTACTGCTGAGGTTGGTCCAGGGCAAAATGTACATTTGTCACACCTTCTACATCTTCCTACTAGGTGTCCTGTGCATGCGCGTGCACACACACACACATACACATACAGAGTGTGAAAGTGGCAGGCGGGTCCCCTCGAAGTTAGCATGTGACCCTGCAGAAGTCACTTCATAGATTCTATGTGTCAGGCACACAGGCTGATCTGTTTAGAAGTTAATCTGTTCAAGATATACAAGTAGATTAATGTACAAGAATGTTCATTATATATTTATTTACAATCTATTTATTTATATGCAATCTATTTGTATATCAGAAAATTTGGAAAAATGCTAAGAACCTAAAATTGAGGAGCTATACTATACACATTTAGTTGCAAAATATAATGCAGCCACTAAAAATCATGTTTTGGAAGTATATGCAATGGATCAATTCTTACAATATATTGAGAAATAAACAGGTTATAAATAATTTGCACAGGATGATCACAAATTTGTAAAAAATCCTTGATTGTATATATGCTGTAAAATAGAACAGAAAGACAAACACTGTAATGTCAACTCCAGTTGTTGATAAATGTTTGTAACAGATGATTTAACTTTTTTGTATTATTCTTCTATCTTCTCCAAATTTTCTATAATGAACATGTGCTATGTTTTAAATCAGTAAGTAAATGTCATTAGAGCTAATAGATTTCCTGAAAAACGGCTCCTTCACTGTTTCTGTGAGTCCTGGGCCGTATCTGTGGGCTGAAAGCAACAGCTCTAGTCTTGCTTAGGATGGAAAGTACTTCCCCGCAGCCCAGTTTTTGTCAGATGTGGCCTCATTTCTACAAGGCTGGAGCGGTCTGGGCTGGTGGTCCCAGCTGTGCTCACCTGTGGCCTCTCCCTCCAGGGACCTTTTGTGCGGAAGGGACTCTTGGCAGGTCATCGATGGGCCGATGCAGCCTCTTTGGAGGTGACTTCGTCAACACCTTTGATGAGAGCATGTACAGCTTTGCGGGAGACTGCAGTTACCTCCTGGCTGGGGACTGCCAGAAACGCTCCTTCTCGCTTATCGGTGAGTTCTGGGCACTGAGGGAGAAATTCAGAGTTGGGGGACCAGCTGAGCTCAACCCTGGGGTAGGCGCTGCCAGGAATTGGTGAGGGTACCTATTCTTGCCTGAACTTGAAGATCCCCGTGGAGAGTGTGGAGGGGAATGGCCTTTCCACGACACAGGGCTTCCCTTGGCTTCTCCCTGGGTCTCTCCCCATGGGAGCACGGTGGGATGGAGAGAGTCTTCACGCTTTTCCAGTGGGTGTGTCCATTGCTCTGCGTCCAGACACCACCCTGGGAGCTCTGGAGCATCAGGAGAAATGGTGAACCAGAAGGTGCATTGCAACACACAAAGTTCCTAGCAAAAGGGAGGGATCGTTGTAGGTTCTTGGTGGAATTCAGAGTATCCAGCTGATGTTGAGCACCTCCTGTGTTCCTGGAAAAGTGCTGGTACTGTTATGTTACCTCTGCACCCGGAGAGCAGCTCTGAGATGTAGGGACAGGTACAGTCGCCCCTGTTTCACAAATGAAGAGCTGAAGCCCAAGGAAGTTCCATGATTCTCCCAAGGGCTGACAGATGATAAAAGGAGGAGCTGGATTTTGATCCTAGGCTTCTCAGGTCAAGAGAGGAGAGAAGGCACTTTCCAAGGCCGGGAGTAGGGCTGGAGGTGGTGATGGAAAATTGTAGTTTGGTGACCATCACTCTCTAAGAATTAATCAGATGCGTGTGGTGTGTGAGGGAGGGATGCCTCGAAACCTACAAATGTGGAGCTCTCAGCCTTCGGGAGTTGAGATGGCAGTGGACAGACCCACACTGTTAAAGCAAAATTTTTCATAACACTTGTTAAAGACAGTAAGGCAGACTTTATTCAAGAGGGGCCACTCAATAGGGGGGCTTGCAGTAGGGGAGAGAGAGATGGGGCTTCTATCCCCATCTAATAGAACAAGGACTAGTGGGGATTTATAACCAAGGAGCAGGGTGGGGGTCAGTGGATGGAAAATGATCAAGAGGAAGCACCAGGAGTAGTGGGGATTCTGGTAAGCCAACTTGACAGGATTCTTGCTGAAGGCAGGTCAGGGGGATATGATTTTGGGGGGAGGTGTGAGGAATTTGACTAGATATTGAGGGTGGGGGATTTCCACTAAACTGACCCAGCAGGTTTCTTGCTAAAACTGGACCAAGCAGACCAAGGACAGAGCCAAGGTGAGGACCTAACGGAGAAGAGGGCTCAGAGGAGCCTGACTCAGGTCTGATCAAGGAGAGAGTGTTTGTCAACACCCAGACCCTTATGTGAGAGGCAGGCAATAGGGCTCTTGGGGTTGTCACTCTGCCAGTCAACAAGGCTGGCTGCAGCAACCTCTGTGTCCAGCGCTGGGTTAGGCTCTGCTTGGGAGCTGAGCGAGCTGTCTGCTGGCCATAGCTATGAGGTTCTCCTGCTTTCTGGGTTGCCTGGTTGTGCTGTCTTCCCCGCCTGCCCTGCCCCTACTGGAAAACCCATGGCAGTGTGACTTCAGCGGACTGAACTGCAGGGGACTGCCATTTTTCTTACTCCTCCATGAGTCCCTCAAGAGCAAAGACTGCATCTCTCATCTTAGTTTGCCAGTGCTTAGCTCCCAGGGGTCTCTGTTAACACTGGATGGGGGGATCCATGAAGCTTGGTTCTCCATGGCACCCAAGAGCTGATTTCTGAAAAGCATGGTGGGTGAGGAGCCTTCGGGGAGGGGTTTTGTTTGGGCAGAGAGGACCGGGGCGGGGCTCCATGCAGTGGGGACAGCTTGAGCATGGGGAAGGGGCTAGAAGGAGCATATGTTCATTCCATGCAGCCCAGTGGGGAGGTCAGTGTGGCTGGAGCAATGGTTCTCAAACCTTAGCACGGGTCACAGGTTCTCCCGGCGGGCTGGTTGGTAACAGGTTGCTGGGCTCCACACCCAGAGTTTCTGCGTCAGTGGATCTGGAGTGGCCTTGAAGTGTTCATTTCTAACAAGTTCCCAGCTGATGCTGATGCTGATGCTGATGCTGCTGGTTTGGGGACCAAGCTTTGAGAAGCAGAGGGCTGGGGATCACTGGGACGTCATGCTGGGTCACAGGGTGAGGCTGAGTGCCGCGTCCTATGGTCTGACGGCCAGTTTGTCTCTCGATTCGGCGGCACTGAGGAGGAAGCACAGAGTCTTGTACAAGGGGAAGGCTCGGAGGGAGCTGGTACTTTGCCAAGATGATCTGGAAAGGGAGAGAGGTGGGAGGCATTGTGGCCTTGGCCACGGTAACCGGGCAGCAGTGAAAAGGACCAGAGACATCCCTAGGGCGTGAAAAATCGAGGAAGCTATTCTGGACACTGAACTTTGGGGACACACCTTGCGTCAGAGGCAGCAGCTGGGAAGAAAAAGCACCCCTTCACTTTCTCTGGGAAGCTGGAGGCTCAGCTCCTCCCACCTCAGGTGGCCCCTGTCTTTAAGTGAATTTCTTCACCTTAGAAGTCATAGTGGAGGTAACACAGACCCTCTACCTGAGACGGCTCTGGGGGTGTCATTGGGAATGGAGGCTTAGGAGGGACAGGAGGAAGGCTTTGAAAGAAGAAATAGTGACACCGTCTCCACACCATGGCTTTGGGCTTCAGTGGAGTTTCCAGGGAGGCGGACCCCATGGAGACACTAGCGTACCCTGGAGGGGGTTACTGTCTTGATCCATGATCTGTTTGAGCTCGGCTCTGCTGCAAACTCCTTCTCCCAGAGACGGGTTTGTAAACAGCACGTAGCGAAATCTTAGGACCAGACACGGAGTTCATATTCTGGGCTCAGGCAGTTGAGCAGCACGTTGGAAAACTCCCTCTCCCTACTTAAGCCAAACTTGGGACCCCTCCCTGCTAAAGGGTAGCCCTTGTGGGCGGGGAGACTCAGGCTGCGCTGGTGCCTCTGGGCTGTCACTGTCACCTCCTCCATGAAGCTCCCCTGACCAATCTGGGCCTCTCCAACGTTGGGCTCATCAACTTGTGCTGATGGGCTGTTTTCCATCCCATATGACCTGGTGGCTCTGCCCCAGCAGGAAATGGAAGCATAGAAACAGCTAGAGTTGGAGTCAGACAACTGGGCTCTCATCTCTGCTCTCCTCTTCACTGAGAGGCCTTAGGGAAGCCACTCAGCGTCTCTGGGCCTCCATCTCCTCATCTTTAAAGTGGAGATACTGTGAGGATTAGGGGAGATACCTCATTTGCAAACGTGAAGTGTTACCCAAACCTTAGTGACTGGAAGCAGCTGCCTTGACACAGGGCGTCCACTTGTTGGACATGAACCTGGTGGAGAGGAGAGGCTGCTGGGACCTCAAGGGCATTTCCATGAAGGTCAGGGTAACACCCTCCAACACACCCATGTGGGTTTGTGTCAGAGGCCGGACCTCTCTGTCCATCCTTTCCTGAGTTTTGGTGGTCAAGGAGGAACTGTGGGGCTGTGTCAAACATCAAAACATCCCAGGGGGACACCCTACTGGGCCAGTAGTCTTTTCTTTTAACAACTTACTCTTGTTACGTGTCACTTTTCTGGCATGTAATTGGCCTGAACCGGGCTATGGGTCAGTCACACTTTAATGTGGATTGGTTTAATTCCCACCGAAAACCGTGCTGCTACCCTCAGAGAGAATGGGTGGCACCATTTCTGTTTTTGGTGGTGGTGGGGTTGTTGGGAGGAGAGGAATAATCTGGGAGGCTGGGCCTGTGAGGGTGGGCTGGCACTGCTGCTTCAGGGGCCTGTGGCCCTGAGCCCAGGGGAAGGGGTCCAACGTGCTTGGAAGCCGCACTTCAGTTCCCCACACGTGACTGTGTCCTTGCACACACCTCTGCTCCATTGTTTTCCAATGACATCCTGTTTCCTCGATTCCGAACCACAAATTCACATTCCTCTTCGAGTGCCTGTGGACCTTGTTCACATCCTGGGTAAAGTGTTTATGTCTGAGCGTGAAGGACCACCTGGTGCAAAGGGAAGTCCCCTTTCCTCAATCTCTGCTCCTGGTCAGGCAGGCCCCAGGGTCCCAGGTCAAGACCATGGGTCTCCTAGCCTGCCAGCACGGGGACCAGGGAGAGACGGCGGGAGTCCTGGTGCCCTCTGCTTGGAGAGACTGCTCTTCCTAAGCCCTGCAGCAGGACCTGGCTCCCAGACCAGCCCAGAGAGAGCCAGAAACAGCCAACAATGTGCTGAGTCACTTCCCCATCTGCAGCCTTAGTTTCTACGTCAGTAAATGGTGCCTTTAGACCAGATCGCTGATTCTCGCTGTTTGGACCGTGTTCACCTGTGTCAGAATCACAGGCGTGGAGGGTGAAGTGTTCATTAGAAACGCAGAGTGGTGGGTTTACACCCTAAATTGGAGAAAGCATCCAGATCTGATCTGCTTCCAACAGTTGGCCTGCTTCCCGGGATGCTTCTCACTCCAACACGCTGGGGAGCCCTGCTTTCTCGCTTAGCGCCTCAGTCATGGCGTCCAAGAGCCCAGACGGGACTCGAGGCCACAGGGGAGAACTTCTCTGGTTTGCTCTGGCCTCTTGGGTGGACACCCAGCCCACCCTTTCCTAGCAGTTTCAGGACGTGCTAACCTGCGGGTTGGTGGAGTGTGGGAGTTCCTCCTCCCTCCCCGGCACTTTCTTATGGCTCGTCTTCCTCATGGCTGCACGTCATCAGATGCTCCCTGAGTCCTGCGGGAGAGAATGAAACAAATAAAATATGAGGCTAAGCTAGAGTTCTCCCCGCATTAGTGGTTCACTGAGCCCAGAGCACTCAGGTGCCTGTGCGACAGCTTCGTGCTGTGAAGGGAGGTTTGGACTTGGAGTCAGGAAATCTAGTGTGGGCTCTGCCCCGTGTTAACATGTAAACCAATAGTTCGCAGCCGGGGTGATTTTTCCCCTAGAGAACGTTTGGCAGTATCCGGAGACATTTTTGAGTTGTCACATTGCGGGGTGGAGGACGCTACTGGCATCTGGTGGGGAGAGGCCCTGGATCCTGCTAATTGTCCCACCCCGCACAGAGTGCAACAGAGAGGGGTCTGGCCCCACATGTCAATGGTGCCAAGGTGGGGAAACCCTGTTGTAAACTAAGGCCTCAGTTTCTGCATCTGTAAAATGGATTTAGTCTAGATTAGTGTTTTTCGAACTGAGTCACAACCTAGGCGTCCTAAAATCAATTAATGGTTGTAACCAGCATTAAAAAAAATTAAATTAAATGGAATAGAAGACATCAGAAAGTATCTGTGTGCATGGCACATGGGAGGAGTTGGTACTGTTATGTGAGATGTGTGAGTGTGTGCAGACTGGGTCATGAAGTAAATTGTGTTTTTACTCTGTTTTCTGCAAAAAGTCTTAAAGCTGCTTATTTAGATGATCTCCAGGATCCTTTGTGCTGCTGTAGCATGTTTTTCTGAATTGAAGACTTCTCCAGGACCCACTTCCAAAATCCCCTTGCTACCCTCCTGCCTTGTATGTGGATTGACTGCCCTTAGGTCCTCCCTCAGCCATCCAGGGTGGACCCTCATATGCCCATCACTCAGATTCTGCCATTAACTTTATTATTATTATTTTAACATTTTTTTTGAGGAAGATTAGCCCTGAGCTAACATCTGCCACCAATCCTTCTCTTTTTTTGCTGAGGAAGATTGGCCCTGAGCTAACATCCATGCCCATCTTCCTTAACTTTATACGTGGGGTGCCTGCCACAGCATGGCTTGATAGGCAGTGCGTAGGTCCACACCCGGGATCTGAACAAGTAAACCCTGGGCCTCTGGAGCAGAACGTGCGAACTTAACCACTGCGCCACCAGGCCGGCCCCTGCCATTAACTTTTTAGTTTGTTCAATCACTGATTTATCTGGTTCTATCTGTTTTTCTTGGCTAATCTCTTGCTGTCAGAAAGTTTGCTTAACTTTTTAAGGATTTGCTTGTTTTAAGTGAAGATGCGGTGCAGGCAAGACTTCTCAGTCGAATAGGACAAACCCCTTCGCTTGGTTGGCATCTCCTGTTCCTCCTGACGGTGCTGGTCCACAGTTCTGTGGAACGTGGCTGTGGACTGTGGGTGGTCTGTGGGCCTTTCCTGGTGGTCTCTGAGCTGCTGGCAGTTTATCATTCAAGCATGTTCTGAGAATGGGCTGGTTATTTACATGCGATGGCCCTCACTGTGATCTCACCAGGAACAAGTCTATTTTCTGGCTCATTCCAGTTAGTTAGGAGTGTGTGTGTGCGTGTGTGTGCGCGTGCGCATGTGTGTGTGTACCAGGTGGTCACGTCCTCCAGCAGCCTTGGTCCAGCACAGGCCCCCTCTCAGACCTGCCAGGCTGTGACTGAGGCGACCCCTTCCTTGGTTCTCTTTACCAGTGGCCCCAGCTGTGGCAGCAGCACTTCACGTCAACAAACCGTCCCGAGTCTTCTAGGCTTAGTTCCATAGACATTCTTGCCTCCTCTTTGCTGAGGACCTGGAGCCCACCCTCTCCTGAGAAGGCACATTTCCTCATGGTCAAGGTTAACCTTTGCACCTGGGTCCTAGGTCCCATTTCTTCAGGAACCCTAAGGCACTGTGTCCCCACATTTGCCTCTCCTTCTCCGGCATCTTCCGTCTCTGTCTTCACTGGCTGCCCTTCGTCTTCCCTATTTCCATCAATCTCTCAGTCTTGAAGGCTTGAGCCTCAGACTCTACCCTGTTCCTCCTGGCGCCTTCATCTCCTATGGCCTCTCGCTTATCTTTGAATGTCAAGGGCCCAGCACAAGCCTCAGTTCTCAAGGGCTAGCTGTGGATTGTTGAGTCTTTGTAACGCTGCAGGATGGGGCTCCTGATTGTTTTCCTGCTTTCATGTCAACTGCCATCACCCGTGTCTCTGTGTCTGCCCCTCACAACTGGACTGTTGTCAGAGACTACGTTATCATGCGTTTGGCGATTCAATTGTCCCTAATGGCAGCGTGGATCATTTATTGCGTCCTGATTAAGTCCCCCACACCGAGTGAGGCACTTTACCTACAGTGTCTCTAAACTTCTCCCAGAGAATCAAATTCAGTCAACTGAGGTGGGACTCAGGCATCTCCATTTTAAACAAGATCCCAGGGACTCCGAGTTAGGCTGTCCCGAGAGAACATTTTCTAACACTGATCTTATCTTTATACTTAGATCACAAACTTGCAGAAGGAAGGAGTCATGCTTTTACATTTTCCTTTTGAGAAATATTAGAAATTATTAGAGGACTTTGTATCTGAAAGGCATTCAACAGTTATTTTTAGATGAATGGAAAGATGAGTGAGTAAATGAGATTTTTGGGGAGATTTTTGATGCCCATGTAAGTCTTTTTGGGAGTTTTTCACTGAGATAAGATTATAGGGATGATGATTATAAATAAATTTATGAACGTTTTTTGGGTAATAATCACCACTGCTGATTCTTTTCTCTTTCAGGAGCCTTCCAAAATGGCAAGAGAGTGAGTCTCTCTGTGTATCTCGGGGAATTCTTTGACATCCATTTGTTTGTCAACGGTACCGTGCTGCAGGGGGACCAGAGGTAAGTCAGACGCCCAGAATGTCTGAATTAGAAAGGACCCTGGGGATCCCCCTTGCCCATACCCCTCATTTTTCAGATGAAGGAGCTGGAGCTCAGAGAGAGGAAGGAAATGTGCCCAGAGGAAGCGACAGGCTGAACCCTGTAGCGTGGGGTTGGGGTTGAAGGGTGAGAGGGACATCCAGAAAATGTGTGAAAACCTCACTTCCTGAACTCATCCTTGTCCCTCCAGCGTCTCCATGCCCTATGCCTCCAAAGGGCTCTATCTAGAAACTGAGGCTGGGTACTACAAGCTGTCCAGTGAGGCCTATGGCTTTGTGGCCAGGATTGACAGCGGCGGCAACTTTCAAGTCCTGTTGTCAGACAGATACTTCAACAAGACCTGTGGGCTGTGTGGCAACTTCAACATCTTCGCTGAAGATGACTTTATCACTCAAGAAGGTAAGTTGATCTGGGATGCCATTTCTCTAAGGCGTGGTTGTGCCTGTGACTTCTCTGCTCACAAACCTTCACCACCACTCCTCTCCTGGCATTCCAGCCTTCCCATGACTCACCTGAGTTTATCCTGCCAACCCAGTCTCTTAGCATTCTGGTCACTGCCTAGACCTCTGCCAAACCAGATCTTGGAGCTTCTGCAACCTGACTTGGTTCAATTTTGAATTCCCCATAGCAACTCATAATGGTAGACGGTTGGTAAATGCTGGATGGTTTGAACAGACCCTCCCGAGCCACTACAATGAAACTTCATGGATGAAATCTGTAAGATTTCATAATAGTAAGATCATTTGTTTCTGTCTTCTCCAACATTCATTTCTCAAACTTTTTATAGTCCAATATGTACATTTAAGGCTATAAATTTTCCTTACATATTACTTTAGCTGCACCAAAGCAATTTTGATATGTAATGTATTTTCTTTTTCATTCAGTTCTATGAATTTTCTAATTTCCATTTTAAGTTCATTCTTAATCTACAAAATGTGTTAAAAATTTCCAAATGTTTAAAATTTTTGAAGTTATCTTTTGTAACTAAATTGATTTCTAATTTAAATTAGAAATTTGAGGATATTTGTTTGTGGCCAGGTACATGATCTTTTTTGCAATTGTTCTATGTATGCTCCAAAAGAACTATTCTCTGATTGCTGCAAGATTCTATATATACCTGTTGAGTATTAAGTATATTAAGTTTGTTAATTGTTATTCAAATCGTCTATATATTAACTACTTTTTTGCCTGCTTCATCTGCCCATTACTAAGACAGTTATATTAAATTTTTCTGCAATGGTGGTGAATTTGTCGATTTCTTTGTGTAATTCTTTCAAGTTTTGCTTTTTATACTTTGAGCTTTTGTTATTAGATTTTAAAAATGTTGACTCTTTCTGGTGAATTGTTCCTTTTATGTAATGACTCATCATTTTTAACAATGCCTTTTACCTTAAGATCTCTCTGATATTAATATAGATACTCCATCTTTCTTTGATTAGGGTGTGCTTGATATATATATATATATTTATAATTTCAACCTTTCTGTGTCGCTTTCTTTCAGATGTGTCTCATGAAAGTAGCACACAGCCAGATTTTATTATTTTTAAAAATGAGATTTATTGAGGTATGATTTACAGACAGTAAAATTCACCCTTTCAGAGGATAGTTCTATGAGTCTTCTGAAAAGCGTAGACCCCTGTAACCACCACAATCAATCTACGGAAGTTTCATCACCCCCAAAATTCCTGTGCCTCTTTGCAGTCAACTCTCCCCCAACTCCTAGCCCCGGTTGCCATTCATCTTTTATCTGTTCCTATTACTATTCTGTTCCTATAGTTTTGATTTTTCCAAAATTCCCACAGGTATAATCATATAGCACTTAGAGTATTTTCCCTTTAAGTCTGTCTTCTTTCACGTAACACACTCCACTAGGCATTCATCCATGCAGTCACATGGCTGTCTTTCCTGGCTATTGTTGAGGGGCAATACTGCAATTTGTCTACCCATTCACCATTTGAAGGACACTTTATTGTTTCCAGTTTTTGGCAATTGTGAATAAAGCCCCTATAAATCTTCCTGTATAGATATTTTTTCTCCATTTTTTAAATTGTGGTAAAATACACATGACGTAAAATTTACTATCTTATTCATTTTTCAGTGTGCAGTTCAGTGACGTTAAGTACATTTACAGTGTTGTGCAACCATTGCCACCATCCATCTCCCTAACTCTTTTCATCTTGCAAGACTGAAACTCTATCCCCATTAAACAGTAACTCCCCGTTCTCCTCTCCTTCCAGCCCCTGACAATTACCATTCCACTCTCTGTCTCTGTGATTCTCACTATGCCAAATACTTCTTGTAAGTGGAATCAGACAGTATTCATCTTTTTGTGACTGGCCTATTTTACTTGGCATAACGTCCTTAAAATTTATCCACGTTGTAGCATATGTCAGAATTACTTTTCTTTTTTATTTTTCCTGAGGAAGATTTGCCCTGAGCTAACATCCACTGCCAATCTTCCTCTCTTTGTAGGTGAGCTGCCACCACATCATAGCCACTGTCAGATGAGTGGTGTAGGTCTGTGTCTGGGAACCAAACCCAGGCTGCCAAAGCGGAGTGCACTGAACTTAACCACTAGGCCACCAGTTCTGGCCCAGAATTTGTTTCCTTTTTGGGGCTGAATATACATTGTATGTACATACCATTTTTTGCTTATCCATTCATGCATTGATGGACACTTGGGTCGCTTCCACGTTTAGCTACAGGGAATAATGCTGCTATGAACCTGAGTGTACAAATATCTTTTCAAGATCCTGCTTGCAATTCTTTTGTGTATATACCCAGAAATGGAATTGCTGGATCATATGGTAGTTCTATTTTTAATTCTTTGAGGGACTGTCACACTGTTATCCACAGCCGCTCTGTCATTTTACATTTCACCAACAGTTACAAGGGTTCCAATTTCTCACATCCTTCTCAACACTGTTATTTTCTGTTTTTTTGATAGTTGCTGTCCCAATAAGTGTGAGGTGGTATTCACATGTAGGTTTTTGTGTAGACATGTGCTGTAATTTCTCTAGTAAAATATCTAGGAGTGGAATTACTGGATGGTGTGACAAGTGTACGTTTAACTTTATAAGAAACTGCCAAGCTGTTTTCCAAAGTGATTGTATCATTTGCATTTCTACCAGCAATGTTTGAGTTCCAGTTCTTCTTTATCCTTGCCAGCATTTGAAATTGTCACCTTATTTTTTTTAATTTTAGCAGTTTTAATAGATGAGTAGCGGTATCTCGTTATTATTATTTTAACGTCACCTAATCTTTTCTGTTTTCTTACTGAAAGTTTTGCTTCTTTTCATTCATTTTGTGTTAAATTGTGTCGTTAATGTATTTGGATTGTATTAACCATCTTATTTTGTGCTTTCTACTGTTACTGCCTTTTCTAAGCTACTTCTTTCCCTACTACTCTCACTGCTCCACCTTATTTGAATAACCACTAAATTTGGTGTTATTATTATGGTTTTACACAATCATTGCTTCTTTAGATATGCCTTCATGTTTAACATGGTTCTTTGCTCATAATTTCTCCTTGCATCTTACTCTTTTTTCTAGATTCAATTTCCATTTTTCTAAAAAATTTCCCTTAGTAGTTCCTTTATTCAGGGTCTGGTAGTGATAAATGAAACACTCCTCATTCTTAGATGATATTTTAGCTAGGCATCGAATTCTAGAGCATCAGTTACTTCTCACAGTACTTTGAGCATGCTATTCCATTTTTGCTGTTGGGATGTATGCTATCAGTCTAATTGTTATTTCTTTGCAGATCAGATGTCTTTTATCTTTATGTATAAGTCATCTATTTGTTTTTGGTATTCTGAAATTTCACTATGTTGTGCCTAGATGTGGGCTTTATTTTTATTATCTTGCTTGAGACTTATTGTGATTCCTGAATCTGATGATTCCTGTCTCATCAGATTTAAAAAAGTTTCAGTCATTTTCTTTCTTTCGATTAGACATATGTTGGATGTTTTTATTCCATTCTTTTTTTTTTCCTCTTTACCTTACTTCCACTTTTCTCTCTTTATCCCCCTTTGTTGCTTTTTGGGTAGTTTGCTTAGATCATGAAGAGTGCTCATGCTGGCTCGTGAGAACCAACTGTGTGCATCGTTTCCAATTCTGCATTCAGGAATGTCATGTTGGTAACATGAAATTGGCCATGGTGGGAGTATTTATACCATGGAAAGCAGCAAATCCTACAAATCAGGGCTTTGCTCTTCACCCAGAGAGCTGGCTTATCAGCACATCACTACTGAGATCTATCTTCTAGTTCATTAATTCTCTCTCAACTCTGTAATTGACAGATGATGTCTAATCCAATTGAGTTTTCCTTTTATTTCATTGACTGTATTTATAATTTTAGGAGGTAAATGGCTCTTTTTCACCTTTATTATTTTTTATTATTGTCATGTTCTTTTATCGTTTCAATTATTTTTTTTGTTTCGTATTTTTATTTATTTATTTTTTATTGAGGTCACATTGGTTTATAACGTTATATAAATTTCAGGTGTACAACATTATATTTCAACTTCTGTATAGACTACATTGTGTTCACCACCAAAATTCTAGTTGCCATTCTTCACTGTACACAGGTGCCCCTTTACCCCTTTCTCCCTCCCCGCAATACCTTTCCCTTTTAGTAGCCACTAATCTGTTCTCCATGTCTATGTGTTTATCTTCCAGATATAAGTGAAATCCTACAGTATTTGTCTTTCTCAGTCTGACTTATTCTGCTTAGCATAATACCTCAAGGTCCATCCATGTTGTCATAAATGGCAAGATTTCATCTTTTTTTTATGGTTAAGTAGTGTTCAATTGTATGATATATATCTCACATTTTCTTTATTTTTTTGTCAGTGGGCACTTAGGTTGTTTCCTAGTCTTGGCTATTGTGAATAATGCCGCAATCAACATAGGAGTGCATGTATCTTTTTGAATTAGTATTTTTGTTTTCTTTGGATATATACACAGAAGTGGAATTACTGGATCACGTGGTAGTTCTATTTTTAATTTTTTGAGGAATATCCATACTGTTTTTCATAGTGGCTGCATCAATTTACATTCCATCAGCAGTGTACAAGCGTTCCCTTTTCCTCACATCCTCTCCAACACTTGTTATTTCTTGTCTTTTTAATAATAGCCATTTTGATGGGCATGAGGTGCTGTCTCAGTGTTTTGATTTGCATTTCCCTAATGATTAGTGATGTTGACCATCTTTTCATGTGCCTGTTGGCCATCTGTATATCTTCCTTGGAAAACGTCTGTTCAGATCCTCTACTCATTTTTTAATTGGGTTTTTTGTTTTTGTTGTTGTTGAGTTGTATAAGTTCTTTATATATTTTGGATATTAGCCCCTTATGGAATACATGATTTGCAAATATCTTCTACCAATTGTTAGGTTGTTTATTTGTTTTGTTGATGGTTTCCTTTGCTGTGTAGAAGCCCTTTAGTTTGATGTAGTCCCATTTATTTATTTATTTTTTGTTTCCCTCGCCTGAAGAGACATATTCAAAAAGATGCTGCTGAGACTGATGTCAAAGAATGTACTGCTCATGTTTTCTTCTAGAAGTTTTATGGTTTCAAGTCTTACATTCAGGTCTTTAATCCATGTTGAGTTAATTTTTATTTATGGTGTGAGGTAGTGGTCTACTTTCATTCTTTTGCTTGCGGCTGTCCAGTTTCCCCAACCATTTATTGAAGAGACTTTTCCACTGTATGTTCTTGGCTCCGTTGCTGAAAATTAGCTGTCCATAAATGTGTGATTTTTTTCTGGGCTCTCAGTTCTGTTCCATTGATCTGTGTGTCTGTTTTTCTGCCAGTACCATGCTGTTTTGAATTCTATAGCTTTGTAGTATATTCTGAAATCAGGAAGTGTGATACCTTCAGCTTTGTTCTTTTTTCTCAGGATTGCCTTGGCTACTTGGGGTCTTTTGTTGTTCCATACACATTTTAGGATTCTTTGTTCTATTTCCATGAAAAATGCCATTGGGATTTTGATAGGGATTACACTGAATCTATAGATTGCTTTAAGTAATAAGGATATTTTAACTATGTTAATTATTCCAACCCATGAGCATGGAATATCTTTCCATTTCTTTGTATCTTGTTCTATTTCTTTCAACGATGTCTTTTAGTTTTCAGCATACAGGTGTTTCACCTCCGTGGTTAAATTTATTCCTCAGTATTTTATTCTTTTTGTTGTGACTGTAAATGGGATTGTATTCTTGATTTCTCTTTTTGTTAGTTTGGTGTTAGTGTATAGAAACACAACAGATTTTGTAAATTATGTACCCTGAAAATTTACTATATTTGCTAATTATTTCTAATAGTTTTTTTTGTGAATTCTTTAGGGTTTTCTATATATGAAATCATGTCATCTGCAAATAATGACAGTTTTGCTTCTTCCTTTTCAATTTGGATTCGTTTTATTTCTTTTTCTTGCCTAATTGCTCTGGCTAAAACTTCCAATAATATGTTGAATAAGAGTGGTAAGAGTGGGCATCCTTGTCTTGTTCCTGTTCTCAGAGGGATGGCTTTGAGTTTTTCACCATTGATGTTAGCTGTGGGTTTGTCATATATGGCCTTTATTATGTTGAAGTACTTTCTTTCTACACTCATTTTATTGAGATTTTTTAAAATCATAAATGGATGCTGAATCTTGTCAAATGCTTTCTCTGCATCTATTGAGATGATCATGAGACTTTTATTCTTCATTTTGTTAATGTGGTGTATCACGCTGATTGATTTGTGAATGTTGACTGGAATGAAACCCACTTGATTGTGGTGTATGATCCTTTCAATGTATTGTTGTGTTTGATTTGGTAATATTTTTGTTGAGGATTTTTGCATCTATATTCATTAGTGATATTGGCCTGTCACTTTCCTTCTTTGTGTTGTCCTTGTCTGGTTTTGGTATCAGGGTAATATTGGCCTCATAGAATGAGTTAGGAAGCATTCCATCTTTTTCAATTTTTTGGAATAGTTTGAGAAGGGTAGGTATTAAAACTTTTTTGAATGTTTGGTAGAATTCATCAGAGAAGCTGTCTGGTCCTGGATTTTTATTTTTTTGGGAAGTTTTTAATTGCTGTTTCAATCTCTTTTACTTGTGCTGGTCTATTCAGATTCTCTATTTCTTCTTGATTCAGTTTTGGAAGGTTGTATGATTCTGAGGATTTATCCATTTCTTCCAGGTTATCCAATTTTTTGGCATACAGCTTTTCATGGTATTCTCTTGTAATCTTTTGTATTTCTGTGATGTCTGTTGTAATTTCTCCTCTATCATTTCTGATTTTATTTATTTGAAGATTTTTTTTTCTTGGTCAGTCTGGCTAAGGGTTTGTTAATTTTGTTTATCTTTTCAAGAAAGAGCTCTTAGTTTTATTGATCATTTCTATTGTCTTTATAGTCTCTATTTCAGTTATTTCCACTCTGATTTTTATTATTTCATTTCTTCTACTGACTTTGGGCTTTATTCTTTTTTTTCTAGTTCTTTTAGGTGTAGTGTTACGTTGTCTATTTGAGGTTTTTCTTGTTTGTTGAAGTAGGCCTGTATTCCTATACACTTCCCTCTTAGTACCACTTTTACTGCATCCCATAAATTTTGGTATGTTCTATTTTCATTTTCATTTGTCTCCAGATATTTTTTGATTTTTCCTTTGATTTCTTCATTGATACAATAGTGTTTCAGTAGTGTGTTGTTTAGTCTCTACCTATTTGTGACTTTTCCATCTATTTTCTTGTAGTTGACTGCTAGTTTCATACTATCATGGTTGGAAAAAATGCTTGATATGATTTCAATCTTCTTAAATTTATTTGCTTGCCTTGTTTCCCAACATATGGTCTACCTTTAAGAATGTTCCATGTGCACTTGAGGAGAATGTGTATTCTGTTGCTTTTGGATGGAATGTTCTATATATATTCATTAAGTCTGTCTGATCTAGTGTTTTATTTAAGGCCTATGTTTCCTTATTGACTTTCTCTCTGGATGATCTATCCATTGGCATAAATGGTGTATTAAACTCCCCTAGTATTATTTGTGTTTCTGTCAATGCCTCCCATTAGGTCTATTACTTTGTATACTTTGGTGCTTTTATGTTAGGTGCATATATATTAATAAATGTTTTGTCTTCTTGATGGAGTGTCCCTTTTATCATTAGATAATGTCCTTATTTGTTTTTTGTTAGCTTTCTTGGCTTGAAGTCTATTTTGTTGGATATGAGTATGGCTACACCCACTTTCTACTGTTTTCCATTTGCTTATAGTATCACCTTCCACTCCTTTACTTTGAGCCTGCGTTTGTCTTTAGAGCTGAGATATGTCTCCTGGAGGCAGCATATTTTTGGGTCTTGTGTTTTAATCCATCTGGCTACTCTGTTTTTGATTGGTGAAGTCAATCCACTTGCAGTTAGGGTAATTATTGATATATGAGGGCTTTATAGTGCCATTTTATCTTTGTCTTCTTTGTTGCTATATATTTCTGTTGTTTCTTTTTCCTTGTATTTCTGCCTGCCATTTTAGTTTGTTGGTTTTCTGTGATGTGTTTCTCAGTTTCCTCTTTTTTTATGTTTTGTGGCTCTGCTCTGAATTTTTGTTTTGTGGTTACCATGAGGTTTGTTTAAAAGATCTCATAGATGAGATAGTCATTTTTCTGCTGATAGCATCTTGCCTTCATTTGCCTATACAGGTTCTGTCCTTTTCCTCTTCTTCTATGTTTCTGTTGTCACAAATTATTCCTTTTTGTATTGTGAATTCATTACCAAACTGAAGTGGTTATAGTTATTTTTAATGCTTTCTTTCCCTTTAACCTTTCCATTATAATTAAGTGTTTACCAACCTATTCTGATATAGAGTTGCAATTTTCTGATTCGGTCTGTCTACTTGTCACTTTGCTTAAAGGTCTTTTTGTTTCAGGTAGGAGTGCTCTTTTCAAGATTTCTTGTAAGGCAGGTCTAGTGGCTTGAATTCCCTTAGCTTTGTTTGTCTGGGAAAGCCTTTATTTCTCCTTCATGTTTGAAAGATAACTTTACTGGATAGAGTATTGTTGGCTGACAGTTTTTATCCTTCAATATTTTGAATGTGTCATTCTACTCTCTTGGTGTATAGAGTTTCTACTGAGAAATCTGCTGATAGCCAAATGGGTATTCCCTTTTAGGTTACTGGTTTTTCCTCCCTGGCTGCTCTTAATATTCTTTATCATTGAATTTTGACTGTTTTAATATAATGTGTCTTGGAGAAGGTCTTTTTGCATTGAAATAATTAGGTATCCTATTAGCTTCATATACTTGTATATCCAATTCTTTCTCCAGATTTGGGAAGTTCTCAGCTGCTATTTCTTTAAATAAGCTCTCTGTTCCCTTTTCCCACTCTTCTCCTTCTGGGATACTCATTATCCTTTTGTTGCTTTTCCTAATTGAACTGGATATTTCTCATAGATTTTTATCCATTAAAAAAAATCTTAGTTCTTTCTCCTCTTCCACCTGAATCATTTCTAGATTTTTGTTTTTGAGCTCAATAATTCTCTCTTCCATATGGTCTGCTCTATTTCCACTGCTTTCTACTTTAGTCGTCTCATTTATCAAGTTCTTCATACCCAGAATTTCTGTTTGGTTCTTTTTTAGAGTTTCAATCTCTTTGGTGAAGTACTCCTTCTGTTCATTAATTTTATTCCTGAGCTCATTGAACTGTCTTTCTGAGTATTCTTGTAGCTTGTTGTGTTTCTTCATGACAACTATTTTGAATTCTGTATCAGTTAGATCACAACCTCCCATGACTTCAAGTTTGATTTCTGGAGAATTGTCATTTTCTTTTTGTGTTACCATAATTTTTCCTGGTGCTTGATGAGTTGTTTCTCTGCTGGTGCATTTGTAGTAGCAAACACCTTTCTTATTTAGATAAGGCTTTGTCTACTTTGATTCTGAGCTGGTTCTGGTTGTATTTGAGAACATACACTTTCTGCTCTCCACTGCCTCTACCAGAGGTATGGTCAGTGTCCTCATTGTGCTGCTTGTGCCTCTGAGGTTGCTGGTGCCTTGCTGCTTCTGGTGTCACTGTGGTCATGTGCTATCCCACTGGAGTCACTGGGCTGGTGAGCACCTCTCCTCCTTCCAGGGTCACCTGGGTCATGGATTCCAACACTGCAATGGGGGTAGGGGAAAGGTGGGATGGGAGCCAGGATCAAGGGCACCTCCATTACATCCAGGGATGTTGGGTTTGCAGGTGCTGGTGCCATAGGTTAGGAGGCCAGGGTTGCAGGCACCAAGGCAGCCAGTGGGGACTGGGCTCATGGGCTCTGTTGTCACTGTTACTGGACTTTCCATGGCCTCAGGCCCTGCTAAAGCTGGGGGCCACTGTTGCACATGCTGCCTCTGCTGCTGCTCCTAGGTTTTCTGGGAGTGTTGGCACTACCACTGCTGGGGGTGTTGGGTTTGTGGGTGTCACTGCTGCTGCTGGGCAGGCTGGGATTGTGGGCACTCTGCCACCTCCACAGGGGGAGAGGTACTTGTGTTGCAGGCACTGCCATGATTCCTGAAGCACTGCCCCTGCTTCTGCACAGGCACTGCCCCTGCTTCTGGAGGGACTAGAGTCTCAGATGCAGCCCCTGCTGCTGAGGGGGCTGGGGTTGGAGGCATAGCTGATGGGAGAGGGAAGGAGGCTGGGTCATGGACTGTGCTGTATTTCCTGGATCCTCAAGTTGTGGGCACCACCTTGGTTCCTGGGGCCTCTGTTCATGGTGTTGCCATGGATCCTGGAGCCTCTGGTTTTGGGTACTGCTGTAGTTCCTGGAGCCTCTGGTTTCTGGAGCCACCTCCAGTGCTCTCCTGGCTCCACTGCCTCCCCTAGATCCTGTCCAGCCACCTTCCAGTGTATAGATGTCTGGATCTCTTAGGCATTCTGGTGTGCTGTGCAGAGAGTCCTTTGTTGGTCTATGGATGTCCTACTGGCTATAACTTAGTGGAGAGAGACAAAGGGGGCAACTCATTCTGCCATGGTGCTGATGTCACTTTTTCAATTTCTTCTTTATAACAATAATTTTAAATATATTTGTTTTATAACTTCTATACAAAAACTTTATTATCTGAAGTTTTGAGAGCTCTAATCATGCTATTTTTGTGTCTACTGACTCTTGCTTAAAGCAGATTGTCTCCAATGTTTCATAATTTTGGATTGTGAGCTCATATTTAGAAGGATTTTATGTTAATTTTTTTAATATGGAGTTACTGAATCTCACAAGAAGTATAAACTGGAATCTCAATCAAGGACTTTCCCACCACTAAAAATTCTCAGAGAAGACTTTTTACTCCTCCTTTTCCAGAGCCCAGACCAAGGAAACAAACTTGCTTATTATTTCCTTGTTTCTCAGAGTGAATTTTTTCTTTTCAACTTTCTCATGGAGGGTGTAGTCCTTCAAGAGTCCCAGCTTCACAAGGGGATCTCCAGCCCACCTCCCCACATAATGAAGACTCAAGACTCATTCCCATCTCCACAGAGCTGTTCAAACCCAGGCCCCTTGGTTGGTAGGATTGCCACCCTCACTCTGTTACCCTGCAGTCAGAGCATCAAGTCACACTCGCCAGTTCTGTTTTCAACTTTCTTTCCTTATCCTTCCTGTCTCCCTCTCTTTCTCATTCTTCCTTTATGTCTCTTGTAAGTCCCTCTACTTTTTTGTGAGATTAACCATGGATTCAACAGGCTACTTTTCCTTTGCAGTGGCACAGTTTTCAGATTATTTTATTCTGCTATATTGCTGGAAATGGAACTCCCAACCCAGAGATATCTTTTTCCTATTCCACGCTTCAGGGTTTAAAAAACTGAAAATGGAACCTGTGCTGATGGGGAGAAGGTGGTGCTGTTGGCAAGAAGTCAGGGCTCTGGTGACATTTTGGAAATTATCTTCAGAGGATTGTGGGTTTAGTTCTGTTTGGTTGGTGAAGATTCAACAATTTTTGTCCCCAAACAGTTAACCTTGCTTCCTGCCAGCGTGGGAATCTGCCCAGCTGGGCTGTAACTCTGGCCCTCAGATTTTTCTGTGAGAACATTTGTAACTGCATCTAATAAGACATCCTTATGCCTCATCTCAGATTGAGCCTGTAGAGTTCCACTTCAGAGAAGGTGAGGGATGCAAAGGAGGTTAGAGGTCACCTAGTCTAACCTCTCATTTTATGTATGAGGAACTGGGCTCAGAGGAATGATGAGATCAGTTCAAGGTCATGTAGGGTGTAGAAGGAGAGCTGAGACCAGACCCCAAGGGTCTTGATTCTCTCTAGGTCTTTCCCCACTCAACACAAAGTCTCTTCTCTGTCTCTTCCTTAGTATGGCGTGTTAGAAAGTGGACCAGCCTGTGTGGCACGAAGCAGGAACCCAGAGAGCACCTCTTGCAGTGCCTGGCACACAGTAGAAAATCCATAAATTTAAGTTCCTTTCCCTTGGCTTCTTCCAGGGCTTAAAACAACAGAAATTTATCCTCTCACGATTCTAGGAGGCCACAAGTCTGAAATCAAGGTGTTGGCAGGGCTGCACTCCCTCCAGAAGCCCTTGAGAAAAATCTGTCTCTTGCTTCTTCCAATCACTGTTGACTCGTGGCTGCATCATTCCAGTCTCTGTCTCTGTCTCCACACCACCTTCTCTGTGTGTATGTCTGATCCCCCTCTGCTTCTCTCGGACAAAGATACATGTGATTGCATTTAAGGCTCACTCAGGTAATCCAAGATAAGCTCTTCCTCTCAAGATCCTTGACATAATCACATCTTTTGCCATATAAGGTAATTTTCATGGCTTCTGGGAATTAGGAAGTAAATATAACGTTGGGGGGTCATTTTGTCTGCTTAAAACACCCCAGATGTCAACTGCCTATACTTTCAAGGTTTTGCTTTTCTTTCCTTTTCCCAGGGTTAGTTTATTTCCTATTCCCAAGTACATTATTTGACCTTGAAACATGCTTCACTCTTATGGACCTGGCTATGCAAAAGGACTGCTTCCTCAATGCTCGTGAAAGGTCAGCAGCGTCATCAGGCATCTACTTTGCACCAGGCCATGTAGGCCCATGAGGCTCTCTCAGTCTACTGTGGGTAGCTGACAGTGGAATGATTGTTGTGAGTCATAGATGCTGTGAGAGCACAGGGGATGCTGCAACTGCGGGCCTTACGCTCCATGTCACATCCTTGCCTTCATTCTGCAAAAATATTTCAAGTACCCACCATCCACCGGATAAGAATTTAGAGATAAGAGACATAGCTTGTGCCCTGAATTAAGAGCTCACAGTTGAATGGGGGATAAATACAAGCAAAAAGAATACTAACACAAAGGATGACGAGAGTTTTAATAGAGGGATGGCCAGGGTGCTGAGGGAGCAGAGGGGAAGGGCACACTCAACCCAGGCTGGGGTGGGCCACAGGGAATAGAGCTAGTTTAGAAGGGCTTCCTGCAGGAAATGGTTCTGGAGCTGCATCTCAAAGAATGAGTGGAGATGGTCAAGGTAACATGGGGGTGGAGAACATTCCACACAGAGGGAGTAAGGCATGCAAAGTCATGTCAGCGAGTGGATGGGCATGTTCCTCATCGTCTTCGTGTCATCTTCCTCACTGTGCCCATCCATCTAGCCATCCCTCACCAAACACTGGCTGAGCTCTGATGCCCGTGCCTTGTTGTGTTATGCTGAGGGCTGCACAGCAGTTACTCCCACCCCAGATGCTTATGTATGAGTCTAATGGAAGTTGATTCTGGTGACGACAGACCTAGAGTTTTCACTTGGAAGTCCTGGGTCAGGCGTGACTGTGGCTTCATTCTCCTGAAACTTTTCTCCACAGGGACCCTGACCTCGGACCCCTACGACTTTGCCAACTCCTGGGCCCTGAGCAGTGGAGAAGAACGGTGCAAACGGGCATCCCCTCCCAGCAGCCCATGCAACGTCTCCTCTGAGGAAATGCAGAAGGTGGGGACAGCCCAGGCTGTGTGTGGTCTGGTTGGGGTGGGACTTCTGGAATTAAGAGGCAGGAAGACATCTGGTCTGAGGTCCTCCATGTGGGGGAGGAGTGGGCCTCCTGTGGGTCCCTCTGGCTGGTCAATGTAGGGTTCCCACAGGCCCCTTTCCTCCTGAAAACCAACTGAGGCTGCAGTCTGGTTGACACGTATTCTAACACTGCTCTTGTCTTTGGACTTTAAAAATGGGTCTGGTCTAATGAGTTGGTATAGTGAGCGACTATACTTTTCTGTTTTACACTCCAGCACCCTCTCTTTTCCCCAAATATCGCCGTCGTCACCTGCCACCTGTCTGAAATTCTGCAATAGAAAACCATTCCTCTTTAGGTGTTCAATAAGTGTCATTATGAAGTACAAACAGGAGCACAGGGCCCCAAGGTCTCACCAGCACGTCAGCAGGGGAGGGGCAGGGATGGGCCTGAAGTGACCAGCCTGGACGTTGTAATAATTTCCTAAGGCTGCGCTAGCAGATGATCTCAAACTTGGTGGCTTTCAACAACAGAAATGTACCCTCTCACAGCTCTGGAGGCCTGAAGTCCGAATTAGTTTCCCCGGGCCAAGATCAAGGTCTCGGCAGGGCCGCGCTCCCTCCGGAGGCTCTAGGGGAGACTTCTCTCTGGTCTCTTCCAGCTTCTGGTGGCTGCGACATTCCTTGCTTCTGGCCGCATCCCTCCAGTTGCTGCCTCTGTGGTCACATGGCCTCTTTCTTGTCTGTGTGTGCTTCTGTCCTGAGACTCAGTACAGACGTGGCACCTCCCATCCCTTCCCACCCAGTCCCTATTTCTACCAGGATGGTAGCTCATTAGCAGCTCTTTTCCCTTCAGAATTGCCCTTTAGGATCTTACTAACCAGAACCTGCCTCCACCTTCTGCAGGGAGAGATGGCCTTTGTACCTCTGTCTGTGGGGTGTTGGGAGGATGACGCTTCAGGAGGGGAAGACCTCATGTGATGGACAACCCCCTCTCTTGGCTTGGGGTCAGGCTGCCTGGGCTGAGGGAGGAGGGAACAGCATGGCTCCCGGATGAAGGAGGGCCCTTGTTAGCACGGATTTCTCTGTTGAGGCTGTGCTCAGAGACTCACCGTCTGGGGAACAAGGCTCCTTGGAGGTGTCATAATTCAGGAAGCAGACTCTGTGAGGGGTCTGGGTGCTGGGTTACTGGCGAGGCTCTCAGTTGCAGCATCTATAAGAGGATGAGAGAAGCAGTGCTGGGCGGGGGCAGGAGATGCACCACCATGTAGTTACAACTGGGGCCCAGCTGATCCTTCAAGGGGCTCTGAAAGCTAGGGTGGTGCCCAGTGGGCAAGAGGGCCCACGCTGACCAGTCAGTCATTGGATGCAAACTGCCTCTGGGTGAGGAGGCTGGACAGCTCCCCTGGACTCAGGGCGGTGCCTGCAGAGTGACTCAGCTGTGAGGCCTTAGCAGCCAACACTCCTGGCTGCTGGTGGGTGAGTCCTTCAGCTCTGAAGGGCATCTACGCTGCACCCAGCATCCCCTGCAGAGCTGATTACTTAACAGTGTTACCTCCCTGCCCCTCATCCAGGGAGCAACCACACTCTTCCAACCTACAGCCATACAGGAAGAGGGTGGCCCCCACTTATATCCAGGACCACCGCCATGATGGGACTTGACAGGCCACAGTAAACCCTTTGTCTGGGCATGAATGATTCTACAGAGAGATGAGGAAACCGAAGTCACAGGAGGTTAAGTAGCTGCCCAAAGTCACCAGCTAACAAGTCGCAGAGTCAGAGTTCACACTCTGCCTGGCTCCCCTGCTTCTCTTCTGGTTGTATCGCCACAGGCTACCTGTGGCCCTTGTGTCTTCCTTTAGGAATTGGGCTCCATGATTCTTAAGGTTCCTTTCAGCTCTAAAACTCTTTGATTGTGTGTTCCTGTGGATTGGGCTGGAGAGACAGTTCACAATAGGTGTCAATGAATATTTGATGGATGGATGAATGCAAATTAGGTGGTGTTATTTATCTAGGGATCGGGACTACCTCCAACAATAATTACCCCGAATCCTTCACTCGTAGAAGTCTAATTTACCTAAGTCTGCATATAAGTAGAGAAACTCTAGCCCTCTCCTACTCTAGAAGCAGAATAAAACACACACCCACACAACACCCCCCACCCCTAACTTAGCATGAGAGAGCTTCATTATTAGCTGGTTTCTCACTCAGTGAGTCTTTTCCATTTTCATGGAACAATTTGGTCTCGTGAACCAGGGAGTATGTCAGGCCCAGGAAAATATTCTGGGTTGATGCTCAACCTGGCTGCCTAGATTGTAAATACACTTTCCAATTTACAAGCAAATATATTCCAAATGCTCTTTTTCTTGGGTTTCCAGTGCTTCACTTGTGCTAGATTTTCCGGCTAGTCCATAAACATCTGTGTCACCTGGAATGTAGCCCAGTATCAGCCACTCACAAAGGGAGACCCAGTTCTAACACCTGGGAGGAAGGTGTTGTCGTGAGGAAGAGGGGTAGTTTCCTCTCCTTTTCAGGAAAACTTTGAAACACCGGAAGCTTGCCCTTGGTGGCCCCTTGAATTTTTTCTCATCCTTGGGCCTCGGCATTGTGCTGAGGGTATGTGTTTGGGGCCAGACCACTTACGGGCTGTGTCACTCTGGGCAAGACACTTGCCTTCTCCAAGCCTCAGTTTCCAAATGGGTAAAGTAGACATAGGAATAGTTTAGCCCAGTGGGGCTCTGTGTCTGAGCTGTGTTATTATTGCTTATTGACTCCTGGTCTCCTCCTGCTGTCTGTTTGCCCTGGAGTGCCTACACTTTAAGAGACGGAGTGGGGAGAAGCAGGCCAAGCACACACAGTACGTTAAGCATAGACGCCCAAATTCATTGTTTTTCTCCTCCCCTCCTCCTAATTATAACCCCAATCCTTTTGGGGAGCTGAGCCCAGCTTGAGGTTGGGAGCAGAGCAAGGTCCCTAGACACAGGCACACTGAGGGTGGCTCAGCGGCAGAAGCCAGCTCTTCTTCTGGAGCCGCTCCTTCGCCCCCTGACTTGCAGAGTGAGCACGCTCAGGAACCACTGCAGTGAGGAGGGGAGGTGGAGCGAGTTTTGTCATTTCTTTCTTTTGTCTCCACACTTACACTTCTGTAGCTGGCCGGTGGTTCACCCTCCCTAGCCCTTTAATGCTCTCTAGGTAGGGCTGGGATTAAGGGGCGGCCTCCTTGGGGAGGCGGGTGGGGGCTGTGTATGTGTGTACCTCTGACACTGAGGGCATGGGCTTGGTCTCACTTTATTTGGCAAACACAGGCCAACTCAGACTCGGTGCTGGACAAATGTCCCTGGGCCCTGGGAGCACACGGGAACACTCTCACTATTCCATAGGGAGTGGGAGGTGAAGACAGGATTTTCAAATGGAGAACCTGATACTGAGGCCAGTGGAGGAGGGAGACTGAGTGCTTTGTCTCCCAGAGACAAAGAGGAGGGAGGGAGGGGTGGAGGGAGAGAGGGAGAGGCCCCAAGAGCCTTGTTTGTCTCCTGGGGTGCTTTTTGGAGGCTCCAGCTGCGCTCTCGCTACTCATTTTGTCTCCAGGGTGCGTTCAAGTCCTTACTAACCGGTGTCCTGGGAACAGCTTAAGAAATTGGTTACCAAGTTCTTCGTGCTGGGCTGAGGCCCCCAAACATGTGGACCTCCCAAGGCACAAGCTCCTTCAAGTTCAGAACCCCTGGTTTCAGATTGTTTACCTGAGAAGAGAGGCCTGGCTTGTCCCAGCTGGTCAGGTTGTGTTTGCCCATGACAAGGGCGCCCTCTTTGGCTGGGAAGCACAATGGTTCATCTCCGGGGAGGTGATTAACCTGGTCTTTGGAACTGTTCACAGCCTGCTCCGTCCCAGGGGGCCCTGGGTCAGAAGTCGGTCTGGTAAATGGGCATCGCTGACAAGCATTTGCTGTGTGGCTCCCAGGGCCCAGTGACAGTGCTCTGTGAGGGAGCCCACACTGACCTAAGGACTTTCTGTGAGAGCCTAGTCTCTCACTTCTCTGGCACTTTCCATCTTTCCAAGGTGGTAGCAAGGAGTCTGCTCATTGTGAGAGCCAGATCACATTAGGGGATGAATATTTCCTTGTTATGCCAACAAAACCCGGAGCCTCTCTCCTGGGGCTGATGATGGCTTGTTTGGATTGCATGCAAATTTGCAGTTTCTTCAGCTTTTCGAGCAGAAGACAGAGTACTGGAGTCTGGAGCTCAGGGTGTAGACGTAGTAATAAAAAGCTCCAAGCCGTAAATGCTCAAATAATTGACGTTAATTTGCAGGTAACTCTACTACACAATGGGCATTGTAGAAAGATCCTTAGGTCACTTTCTTTCTTTCCTTTTTTTTTTTAAATTCTGTCCGTCTGGGGATTGTCAGCAAGGGCTGAACCTCATAAAGGGACCTTGTCTTTGTCCTGCAGTCCTGTCTGCAACACGAAGCCCAAGGCTCCAGGAAGCTGGACCGGGCTGCAGCCAGCCTATGTAGGGCTCTAGCTCATTAGAACAGGCACCCCTTCCTCAGGACACTTTACCACCAGCTGTGGGGAAATTGCCGTAATAAAAATTAAAAATATACCTAGAATGTAAGTATGCATGTGTGTGTCTACGATGTGAACAGTAGCGTCTGTGGTGTGTTGCCACCATGTATTGTGTGACCTGTGGAGCTATACTCGATGGCCATGGCCTTGGCTTTGCTTCTGCTGGGAGCTGCAGGCCCTGCAACCATTCTCCTGCTCAGGATCACCTCCCCCTGAGTCGAGGGGAGGTCATATCCTGCTTTTGCTACTGCCATCTGAAGGTGAGGACCCTTTCATGCCTCTGGCTGCAGAGCTCTCTCCATGTACCTCGTCAGAACTCATCCTCAAGATGACCAGTGTCTCCTGAGCAGACTGAGCGCGCCAGTTATTATTACTCAGCCTTCCCATGGGGAATCATCCATCACTGCATCAACCTCAGGCAGGCGTCTGGAGCAGAAGAAACTTCTTTTCATCAATGTTAGGAATCTTAGGCTCATAAAAACTCAGAGTGGGGAGAGATTCTAGAAGCTCTCCAGTCCAGCCCCCTGCCCCCTGCATGAACGCTTTCCACAAACTGTATCCAGGTAGACAGGTGGTGCTGTAACCTTGACTTGAAGAGTCAAGTCTTTGAGACGTCCTTGCTGGAATCTTCCCAGCTATCTTGCAGAGCTCGGTCCCAGGTGGCCTTCTTGGGCCTCTGATAAGTCTCTCCTTTCTTTTTATCCCCATTTGAAGACAAAGTCCTTCCTCATGGCCTTGAATACTGGAGGAGCAAGATCATTCCAGGTTGGTTTCTCTGGGTCTTATTGAGGTGTCCACGTCTAATCGTACTCCCATCGGTCACCTAACAGTCCTTGATCGCCTGTTTTCCCCGGGCTCCGAACTTGGTGTTTATTCAGTGAGCACAATGCTTATTCCCTTTGTTCTTTGCTGTTCCTGTCTGCACATTTTCTCCCTCTCCCCTTCCTCTGGAACAGCGTGAGGTCCACCGTAATTCCTCTCCACCAGGAAGTCACCTGTCCGGCACAAGCTAACATTTGTAAATACTTTGAATGCTTACTTTGAATAACCATAATGCGTCCCCTCCATAGCACAAAGAGGCACATAAAAGACTCATTCTGTTGGGAACAACGCTATTCACTCTTCACGTCCTCATGAAAATTGCCCAAGCCTTTTATTTGCAAAGTATACACCCAGTTCTTTCGACTGTTTCTGCTCGCAGTTGCACGCTGGCAGGGAGCTCACAGGCCTGGAGGGAGGTGATTTAAGCACAAGGCACTTGGCCCAGGTGCTGAATGCCCTGGCAGAGCTGGGGGCTCCCTGGCCAGGCCCACTCCTGGCATTCCTCCTTCCTCTCTCAGCCTCTTCCATTCACCTAATTGGGTGACTTGGCCTGGAGTAGAGTTTTCTCAGAGATTGGGAAAAATTTTGTTACATTCATTTGCTTGGTAGAACAGTTGTGATTGATAAAGAGACTGTGGTTGAGAGTCTGGTCCAGGGAAGGTCAGTTCTCAAGGAAAGACCCTTGTGACCCAGGACCTCCAGAGGAGTTAGTCGTCAGATGACAGCACCGTGACCGACCTGGTTTTACAGACACGGTGTCCACCCACTGTATCCCAGGGATGCTTAGCTCAGAGTTGGGATGTGAACACAACTACACACACCCCCTTCTCCCATTTGCAGAGTGAGAACTGCCCTCTTGAGTCTCTTTTGAGTTACGTGTAGGCTAAGGAGAGAGGATTTATTTTGTGTGCTTTGCTGAGGTCCAGGCATCCAGGGTGCTGTCCCCAGTTTCACCTGGTGTCCTCATGTGTTTACTTTCCCGCTCTGGAGCTCAGTTTTCCCTCTCTAAGGCGAACAGAGCTCTACCTACACCTGACCGAATGAGCAGGCTTTTCGTTTAGAGCAAATTCGCTCACCGAGTGCAGGGTGGAAGGGGCAGTGGGTCCATGTGCTTGTGGTGGGACAGGAGTGACCTTGGCCACAGTGTCTTTGAGGGCCTAGCCTTACGGCAGAGATCAGGGGCTGCCATAGGGTTTCAAAGATTTCCCTCAAATTAAGTCGAACATGGTCTTTAGGGGACTTATTTGACAAGTCCTTGAGGATGGTCAGCTAAGGTCTGTGTACTCAGGCTTTCAGTTCAAAAGCCTCCCTAACATAACAATCTCAAAATCTTTGAACAAAATATGCCCTGAGTGGCTTTCTTTCTCTTGTCCTTTCCCCTGGTGAGGACAAGAATGAGCAGGAATCTAATGGTACCATTCACACATACTTATTGAGATGCTTTGTATGGCTTGAGTGATGCTAAAACTGTGCAAGGTGGATTTGCAATCTTGTTCAAGGGGCAAGACACATATGAGAAATTGAACCGCCAGGAAAGAGAACAACAGAAATGCTATCTTGGGTCAGTAAACAAGGAATTGCCAAAAGAATGGTAAGTGGCATGGCAGCTCAGGGGCATCAGCTCTTATCACAGAGCTGTCACCTTTCCTTGCTGGGGGCAGGAAGGGGGAGTGGTTCCATCCTAGAGCTCCAGCAGACCCCACAGTAGGAGCCCAGGGCTGGCACTTGGCCCTTGCTCTCCCAGCCAGCTGAGGCCTGTCCTGATCCCTGAGAATTGTTCAAATGCCTCCAGGAGACCAGTGCGGAGGGTGAGGCGGGTCCTTTGGAGGCCTCGGTGCCATCTCTTCTGGCTCTGGGGACTTCTGTGACATATTCAGTTACCCTACTTCTCATGAGGGCTCTTGCTTAACTATCTCAGAGAAAGGAACGTCCAGCTCCTTGAAAACCATCCACTTGCAGGAAATCCGTCAGTCAGTTTCACGGGGTCTTTGTGAACCAGATCGTGGAATGTGGGTGGGAATCTGAGTCCAGCCAGAAGTTATAAATAGAATCAGCAAGCCTCTTGCATCCATTCTTGCTGGCTGACCAATGAGAAACTGTGCCCTGTCACCGGGGTGAGTTCTTGAACCCACTTCTTTGGACCAGTTCAGTCACCAGGCGCCTCCATACCTCCTCCAGGGGCAGTGCAGGACGCCCACCCCAGGGCTGGAAAGCTCGGGGCTTGGCTGAACAATCTTTCACTTTGTATGTTAGCCTCTCCTTTCTTTGCTCACATCAGCCCTAGGAATGCGCCCCTCCCTTCTCCTTTGTCAGCTGTTTGGGAACAAACACAACAGCTAAGCTTCAGCTCTCTTGCTCCTGCTTGTTCTCCTCCCCCATACCTCCTGCCACCAGGGAGATGTGCTTCTTTTCTCTCTCCCTCCCTCCAACTGGCTGGCATCTCCGGGGAAGAGGCCTGCTCTTCTTTAATGAGCTGAAAATGTGATTAAGATGGGCCGCAATTGGGTCTGCACCCCCACCCAGGCAGGGTGAGGTCATGGATTGATGGAGCTGCGGCTGGAGTGCTCTCGCCAGACTCTGGCACCGCAGACAAGAGATGGAGGAAGATAGAAGGAGCTGCTGCCTGGCACTGGAGCCAGGGAGATGCTGGAAGTGTGCAAATGAGCTGACCATCTTTTTGTCTCGCTGCCAGAATGGTTTAGCAGAGAGCTGAGGAGAAGCCTTTTCGAACTGTTTGGCTAGTATTCACAGCTGGCCAATGATGATAGTTACAAGCACTTGAGTGCCTTCCTGCGTAATCCCATTTAATTTTATTTTGCATCAACCTTCTGCAGTAGGTATTTCTCTCTGAGTTAGGAGTTAAGTTCTGCGGTGAGTGACAGGACACCTAAAGTAACGACAACTTATGCAGTATAGAAGTTTATTTCTCTCCCATTGTAAAGAAGCTTGGAGTGGGAGGTCCAGGGCCAGTACAGGACCCCATGGTGTTGGGATCCAAGGTCCTTCTGTCTCGTTTCTCTGTTGTCCTCAGCATGGGGCTTCTACTTCATGGTCCTAGATGGCAGCTCAAGCCTCAGTCATCACAACCACATTCCAAGCAGTAGGAAGAGAAAGGATGGGGAAAGAAGTGCCCTTTCCTTTTGAGGGCACTTCCTGGAAGTTGCCCATGACCCTTCTGCTTATGTCCTACTGGGAAAAGCTTAGTCCCATGGCTACCCCAGCTGCAGGGGAGGCTGGGAAATGGGTTCTCACTTCCCAGTGGCTGTATGCCTAGGGGAAAACTGAAAACAGAGGCTCCTATGATGAAGAAAGAAGAGAACATACTGGGTCCCTTTCAATCTCTCCTGCACTCTCCCTCCTTAACAGGTGAGGAGACAGATGTGCAGAGAAGTGAGACGATTTTCCTAACGTCACACACACTGGAAGTGATGGGGTTGCGACTCCAGCCCACCCATGTTTCTAACGCATGTGCTGTATCCACTGTACTACACTGTCTTCTGACATGATTGTTAGGAAACAAGGCACGGAGGGCTGCATGCATCGAGGGCGAGGAAAACCTTGGGCACTGATTTGATGACAGGTGACTGGCCTGTGGGGTGGAATCAGGGTTTGAGTCCTGATGGTCACCCCTTCACTAGTGCAGCGGTTAGCAAACTGTGTAGTCCGAGGAACCCTTTCCCTCTTACAAATGATAAGGACTCAAAGAGGTTTGTTTATGTGGGTGATAGCTATGGATATTTACCATATTAGAGGTAACAACTGAAAAGTTTAAAGCATACTAATTCATTTAAAAATAATAAACGCATTATATTTAACATGAATAACATTTTTTAATAAAAAATAACTATACATTCCAAACATAAAAAAAGTTTCGGGAGAAGAAGGACATTGTTTCACAGTTTTGCAAATCTCTTTACTGTCTGGCTTCAGAGAAATCAGCTGATTCTCATATCCGTTTCTGCAGTCAGTCTGTTGTGACATCATACATCATGTAGCCTCTGGAAAATTCCGCTGTGCACTTAGGAAAGAATGAAAGCAAAAAGGACAGAGAAGATCTTAGTATTATTATGAACGTAGTTTTCACTTTGTGGACCCCTGAGAGGATCTTAGGAATCTGTAGGGGGTCCCCGGACCACATTTGAGAATCGTCGACCTAATAAATTCTTCACTCTCTCCATGCCTCAGTTTCAAATCTGAAAGACTGTGTTTATCTAGCCTTTCCCCGGGGAAGTTTGTGTTTTTCGAAGGCGTCTTCAGGCTTCTGAAGAGCTGGTTTTGGGAGGGGGTGATGATGTGTCCCTGAAGCGCTTTGTTGAGCTGGGTTAGGAGAGAGTGCGCTCAGCTGTGGAGGGAGGAGGGTTTGTGTCTGCCTTTCCCTAAAGCAGGAAGATGGGCAGACTCTGCGGAGGGCCTTCTGGCCTGGGGGCTCTGTGAGTCACAGCCTCCCATGGCTAGGCGGGGGGCGAGAAGCCAGAGGGGCTGCCCCAGCTCTCCAGGAGCTTGTCTCCTGCTGCTCTGCCCACCTGACACAGTGCCGTGTGTAACCATGCCCAGTTCCCAAGGAAGGGGGAGGTGGGTAGAGATGTGCCAAAATGCTGGATGGCTTGGGTAAAGTGAACACAAGTCCATTCACCAAATCCTAAAGCAGGTGGCGTAACCTGGGAATCAGAGAAAGCTGCCCATGAGAACTTCAGTGAGCGAGTAGCAAATGAAGGGTCTGCAGACTGGCATGGGCAGGAAACCTGAACTTATCTGGAGAGTCTGGTTAGGTTTGTGATATGATAGGGGCCACAACTATCTGCCAAGACAAGCTGAGGCCACTCACCCATTAGCACGGTGCCCCAGGGCCAGCTGGGCCTTTCCTGTGGTGTCTTGGCAACACTGAGCTTCAGTCTCAGGGTTTGGTTCGACCCTAATTACCCTATTTCTCCTCCTGCCTGAACTTATGCTGTCGGCCTTGCCTGCGTGGCCGTCCTCCTGCCCTGAAGCCGAAGGCCTGTGTAGCATCCAGAGCCCAGCTCAGACTTCGCCTCCTTTCAGGAAGCCTTCCCTGGCATCTCAGATGCAGGTTCCTTCCAGCTGCAGTTGGCCGTGTCACTGGGGGGTCACCCTTACGTTGAGTCCATGTCTTCAGACTGTTCTGTGAACGTTCCCCACGGAAACACTTGGTTCAGGTAGATTGAAAGCTCCCTGAGAACTGGAGACTGTGACTTACACATCCTTGTCTTCGTCACTGGGGGGTTTGATCCAGCACTGCCTCATTGCCTAGTCTGTGCGCCCTGGGAATTAAGCTCCTGTCTTTGAAAAACTGCAGGGAAATGGGGGAGATGGCCTCAGAAATGGATAATCTCAGGACAAGAGTAGACGCACCAAGAGGGAGCATCTAACCCGGTGGGGTGGGGACACGGGGAACTGATCTGAGAAGCCTTCCTGGAAAAGGTGGCTCCTGAGCTGAGAGGTTGAGCAGGAGTTAGCTGGCCCGAAGCAGGGGGAGTTAGGGGAGGGCCATGGGGAGAGGAAGAGGGCCATGTTCCCTTGTTAGGCTTCGTGAGGCCCGGGGGAAAGTCTGCTTTCTGTTGTATCCTTTGTGCCTGGCACAGGGCAGCAAATTGAACACGGTGTCGGGAGCCGTTCAGGACGCCATCAGTGATGCAGGAGGTGGGGGTGGGGAGGCATGAGCTGGAGAGTTAGGCTGGGCTCAGATCGTGGCAGGCCTGGCCTTGCTGCCTCGCTAATGGGCCGGCGCTTTGCCCTCTAAGCTGGAGTGGGGCATAGTCAGAGTTGCCTTTGTATCAACCTAGACACACTGCTGGAGACCTAGAGGCCACACAGGCAAGGCTGGTTCAGCGAAGGTTTGGTCACCTCCTACTGGTCCGCGTCTTTACTCTTGGTCTGAGAGGACTTGATGTCGGCTCCATCTTGGACTGATTTCTCTGGAGGCGTCCTGTCTCGAGGCCTGGCCTGGCCTGGCAGGGCCACCTGGGCTAGCACGGGGAAGCCTGGGGGGCACTGACAGGGAGGCAGATGTGCCACCGAGCTGCAGCCACAGGCAGAGGGCAGCCCGGCCGCAGGGGTTGGCGGACATCTGGAAGTCCTGCCTGACCCTCAGACTGTGATCACTCTAGTAGGCCAAGGCTGAGAAGAGGGAGACTCGAGGGCAAGATGGGGGTACAGACTTTTCCTTTTGACTCTGCTGAGAAAGAAATCCTAGCCAGGTTTCAAGTGCGTACAGTAGAGGCCGAAGGAATTGTTCTAAGAAGGGAGGTGGTGTTTCTGCAGAAGTCCACTCCTATCCTGCAGGCAAATAAGCAGAAAACACCCTTCTTGCTAAGGCTTTCTATAAACCATTTAATACCTCAAGGGACCTCCCGGAAAATGTGCTGGAGCACTGTTCCCACTTTTCCTCTGAGCAGGAAAAAGATGAATGCGGGCCAGCTGGAGACAGGCCATGCTGGGCTCTGCCCACCGTTGCTCGGAGACGGGAGGGGACACCTGGGCTCCTGGGTCTCTCCTTTCCTCTGGCTCTACTGGGTCTGCTGGGGAGAGCCCTGGCGACCTGGTCCCTGTGCCTGAGGGAGTTGGTCCTGTGCAGGGACTGCTCCAAGCCACAGTCCTACAGCCCAGGTGATGGCAGCAGTCACTAGAAAAACCCTATAACATTGCCTTTTTAGAGTTATTCTCTGGTTCTAAATTGTGGGTAGGGAAGCAGGTAGGCAAGAGCCCAAGCCTCTGGCCCCCTTGGGGATGTCCTCAGCTGCCCCCAAGGAGTCCAGTAACCTCACTTTGTGGGTGTTTCTGATGGGATGGGGCAGGTGGTATGGCAGAAGGGAAAGAACCAGACGCTGGCCTCAGCGCAACTTGCCGGTGACGATGAAGATCTTTAGACCCACCTATTCTGAAGAAGAGCGGGACCCTGACCCATGCCCCACTGGAAAGAAACCTACTGTGTCCTGGGGGAGTGTGACCCTCCCAAATAAAAGATTAACAAGAGAAGCCCCTTTATTCACCATGGAGCCCCCAAGAGCCTAGTGAACTGATAATGTTGCCAGGGCAACCATTCATCCCTGTACAGCCCAGGGAGATCAAGATGGGGAAAGGGACAAAGGTGTCCTTCTGTCCTACTGGTGACATGCTCACCATTCTGGAGAATAAGCCTAATGGCAGGAGGGACAATGGAAGGGATCTCTCTGGTGGCCAGGATATCGATGATGATGATGATGATATGAGGTCCCCATTCATTAGGCTAAACCTTCTATGTGCATTATTTCATTCCATCTTCACTTCAGTCTTTTCAGGTAGGCACTGTCAGTATTAGCCCCATTCTACAGAGGAGGAGGGGTCAAGTCAACAGCCCAAGGTCACACAGCTAGCCTGTGGAAGGGGCGGAACTTGGATCGGGCTGTGAAGTCCCAACAAGTGCAGGGCAGGACTCCTCCTGGCATTGTCTCAGAACCCTCAGTTTCCCCTGTGTCAAGTGCTTAAGATGGCAAATGGAAGGATGGGTGTCATCACCTGAGACCTCACTGGTCACGGTACCTGTGACAGCAGTCTTCATTCATCCACTTGGCCCCATTCATGCTTGGCGCCAGGCTCTGTGCATCTTCACACCACCCACGAGGCTGTGCCTGTTGCTATTGTCCCCATTCACTCAAGGACACCCTTCTCCAACAAGAGGAGGAGATCTGCCTCAGTCCCCACCGCCAGGAAGTGGCAGAGCTGGGCTTAAGCCTGTACTTCTTCTCTAATTCACTTTAGGTGTGGAGTCTCCAACCCAGAGGGGTCACTCAGCAGGGCGGGTCACCGAGGGAGTGCTGCTCTCAGCAGTCTGCTCCCAGTGTGCAGAGCTGCTAACCGTGCTCGCCCGGGAGTCGGCCAGCTGCGGATCTGCAGTGCAGCGGCCTGGGCGGCTGCTGCTTTTCTGAGTCACAGAGGGAACCAGCCGTGCCCAACTTCTTGGGCCTGCTGGGCCCTAGACCTGCCCTGGATCCCCCCAGGGCCTGCGATGATCAAGGTGCGGCTGTAGCCTTCTGCCCTGCCTGCCTGGTTCTGATGGCAGAATCTGTGCAGCCTGGGCGGGGGGCAGGGTCCCAGTGGGCAGGACAGGGATGTCCCTGGGACCACAGCACGTCCCTGGTGCTGCCGGCTGGTTCTTGTGGATGGTGAGCAGCCCTGGGTGAGGTTTCCATTCCCCTAGGCTTTCTGTGGTGCCACAAAAGACGAGCTCCACCGGCTGGTTCCTGGCTTGCTCTGGCTGTACTTTGTACAGTTCCAGCAGACTGGATTTCCCTCTCCTCAAAACTGGTCATTTCTGTCTTCTTTTTTTTCTCACTGTCCCCTTTACGAACACTGATTTGCTCAGGTTTCCCCTTCAGGACTCAGCCCTCTGTTGAGATACTCTCGTCTTTCTTTTTGTCTGAAGTCCTTTCACTAACTGCTGGCCTCCGGTTGGAGAGCATGCCTCTGCATGAAGGAACCAATGCAGCCACTGGGGATCACTTATAGCGACAATACTGGATTGTGTCAGATCCAAGACATTGACGATTCTAAGACACGTCCTTGCTCCATGTATCACTAAGAAGGAAAAAGCTGCCAATTAAAGCTGTGATTGTAAGATGCGCCCCAGTTTTTGAGATGTTAAACTGTGAAAAAGATGTGCATTTAGCATCATTAAAGCACAGAATGCAGAGATGTTTACAAATACAACACAGAGGAGTGTTTATACTACCGTGTTACAGGAGTGATCAGTGACAACAATTCCAAACCTGCCTTGCGTTATTGAGTTGAGGGTATCAACAAAGCGGAAATACCCCCAGATAGCCATCGCCTGGCAGTGTCTCCGGGACATTTCGTAGGATCCTAGCATGTCTTTTGCTGATGGGAACTGGTCCGAACTGGTCCCGGGAATCACCTCGGGAATGTGTGAAAAAAATGTATTGCTGAACAGCACCCGCAACGGACCGAGGTTAAGTCTCTGGCAAGGCCCGGGGATCTCGACTTCGTCAAACTCCTGTCCCACCTCCTTGTTTATAGTGGAGCAGACCGAGGTCAGGGAGGGGAGGTGACCAGGTCAGTGCAGAACAGGTGCTGGTCAGCATACCTGGGCCCTGCGGAGTTCCGGTGAGCTCCAAGTCCAGCACTCCTTTCACTCTTCTCTCTGCTCTTTCCCTTCAGAGGATGCTGCCTGCGCCGCGGGCAGTCCCAGGGCCTTGCACTCTGCATTTCCAGGGCTCTGGGACATAGCTTAGTGTCGGTCCGTTTCCCCTAGCAGGAGTCCAGTAGCTTTCCTTTGAGGATGGACTGTTTAATTGGACAAATGTTGATAAGCACCTACTGGGAGCCCCACACCGTCTCGGTGTGCGGGGCATCCTTGGTTTCCAGGCAGGGCTAGGTCTCCACAGCGCCACCCTCAGGGAGACACTATGCGAATGCACCCAGGAGCCAGGGCCGCCTGGCTGCGCCTTTGCTGAGGTAGCATCTCGTTCCTGCAGGACATGTGGGAGCAGTGCCAACTTCTGAAGACTGTCTCGGTGTTTGCCCGCTGCCACCCGCTGGTGGACCCTGAACCTTTCGTGGCCCTGTGTGAGAAGGCGCTGTGCCCGTGTGCCCAGGGGCTGCAGTGCTCTTGCGCTGCCCTCCTGGAGTATGCGCGGGCCTGCGCCCAGCAGGGGATGGTGTTGTATGGCTGGACGGACCACAGCGCGTGCCGTAAGTCAGGGTTTCCTCCCCGCTGGGAGGTGCTCTGGGGTGGGGGCTGAGTGGTGTCTGTTCTGGGGTGTCACTCAGGAAGCTTTCGGGCTGTGTCACGCTCATGTGCCTTTACCACATCCCCTACCCCCCAGCCAGCCAGTGCCTGCCAAGCCGCCACGTCCCTGGGCCCGGTTCCTGCCCTGCTGCTGCCCTCTGCCACCTGGTCATAGACCACTGGCCTGCAGAGGGAGTCCCCTCCCTTAAAAATGGGAGAGAGGCTTGAAAGACCTTGCCAAGTTTCCCGTGTCATTTCTCCTCTCTTGCTTCCCCGTGACTCCCCCAGGAAATCCATCTCCTGGACTCGAAAACGTGCTCCGCCTCCGACCAGAATCTCAACAGTTGTGCAAATCATTTAATGTCCACTGACTGCCTGTCTGACTGGACAAGCAGTAGCAAGTTGGCCAGCCTGTCCCCAGGGGTGATCGTGGAGATCTGGGCTGGCTTTGGTTAAGTTCTTCCCTTTCATTAAACCAACCTTCTCTCCTCCAGGCATGATGCTCCCCATTCCTTTCCCCTTACTTCCTGGTGCCTGTGGTTTTGATCTTCTAATCTCATGGATCCTAGTCATTGTCATTGTCATCATCCCCAAATTATCACGATTAAGGTGGAGCTTCCGGGGTCACCTTGCAAGAAGCCTCCTCCCTCTCTAGACCTTCCACGTGTACATGCACAGCCAGTTTGCAATAATTTTGCAGATCGTCTGGACTGATAGAGACCGGAGAGCAGGCCAAATGTTTACACTATGCACACCTTTTCCAGTTTGTGTTTTTTTTAGCTTGTAAATGTGAGGCTTTCATCTTTGCTCTGGGGGTGTGAGAAGGGTGGTTATTAGCAGCTGGGTTCTCCTCTGTAAGGCTGAGTGGCTGTTTTTTTGGTTTTTGAAGGTGGGGTCAGGAGTACCTGAGGTGTCTTGGAGGAGAGGGGGTTGGGGCACTTGTTTGGTGTTGTGAAGCCCAGTAAAGAGGGTTGGCATGTTCCGGTCCTTCAGATGGCCTGAGCGTCAGTCGGCCCCGGGGTGGAGAGGGAGAGGAGAGTCAGTCCTTGACCCCAGGGAGCGAGGCCAGCAGGGAGCACAGATGCTGAGGTGATAAGCTCTGAAGGCAGTCCTGTTCCACAGTGGGATTAAATACGGGATGACTGTCACCGTGCGGGGAAAGTAGGCGTGAAGGAGTGTGCCCCGCGCCGGGTGGGGCATTTGACAGGGGCCAATCTCATCAGGAAGAGGAGCCCTTAAGAGCAGGGATGTGATGGAGGACACTATCACCCCCTGCTTGGTCCCAGGAGGCCATTCATTTTCAGCCCAGCAGAGTTTGGTATCACCTGGAGAGGGTTTTAGGTGAAAGAGACAGAGGAGAGAGGAGCAAAAACATGCAGGTTGTTCACGAAGAGCAGATGACCAAGGGGAAGGGGTGGTGGTCCAGGGGACCCCACTGAGTCTTAGTCAGGGCTTCTTGAGCTGGAAGATGTTCTTTCAGGGGAGGGGAGGTTGGGTGGGGCGGCCTTGGAGGGGATGTTGGCCATTGGGGTGCCATTGGGGTGGAGATGGCCCCTGGGGCCCTGAAGACAGAGGACAAAGAGGGCACGGAGGCTCTGTGTACAGCGTGGCTGGTGACATGCTGCCCTGGAGCGAGCTGCCCTGGAGGGACCACTGGTTTTCTGTTTCAGGACCGGCCTGCCCTGCTGGCATGGAGTACAAGGAGTGTGTGTCCCCTTGCACCAGAACCTGCCAGAGCCTTCACATCAATGAAGTGTGTCAGGAGCAATGCGTAGATGGCTGCAGCTGCCCTGGTAATGAACTTCCCACTTTATTTACAGATCTGAGACCTTGCCAGTGCCCTTGGCTTGGGGAAGCCAGATGAAGGCCACTTGTGTTTATTCCCCTTTGCTGAAATCAGAGGGCTTTTATTTCTTTTTTAAAAGTCTTTGTACAGAGGGATCAGGATTGAGCTCGTATTTATTTTTAATTTACGTTTTCCTGTTGTGTGTACTGTATCCATGAAATCACGTGTGACTAAGGAATAGAAGGATGGTCTGGGCTCCAACAGTAGGTTTGTCTGGGGAGCACAGGTCCCCATCTGAGCTGCGGCTTTGTTTTCTTAGTTGAGTGTCAGGGAACTGGTCTGGGAGAAAGATGTTTTAAAACGTTTCCTGGGTTTGCCATGAGAGCTCAGCTGAAGAGGAGCTTTGCACTGGAATGTCTTTCTCGGGAGAGACTTTGTGAGCTTTTGGTGAAAAAGTCTGTTTAATTATTGAGGGTGAGTCCTGTGCGTTTCGACTCATGCCTTCCCTCCTGGAAGACCTTGCACTAAACTCTTGCCTGCATTTCCTCATCTGTGGAATGGAGGTGAATAATCTTCCCCCTCTCTCCCATGGCATTAATGTGAAAGGGAAACGTCCCACAAGTTCCCTGTGCTTCCTGGAAGAAGCCCTCGGCCTAGACTCACGGCTTCCCTACTGCAAGACCTTGAACAAAAGTCTCTCCCTCATTTCTTCACCGGTAGAGCGGGGACTAACAATTCCCTCCCTCATGTGGCACTAATGTGAAAGGTGAACGTCACGCAACCAGTTCTTTGAACTTCCTGGAAGGAGCCCTAAATAACGATCACCCATGGGGATTCTAGAGTTGTGAGTTGAGTAATCTTGATGACAAGGCTGAGTCTTTGCCTCAATGCCCTTGACCCCAGAGGGACAGCTCCTTGATGAAGGCCGCTGCGTGGAAAGTGCTGAGTGTCCCTGTGTGCATTCTGGGAAACGGTATCCTCCAGGCGCCTCCCTCTCACAAGACTGCAACACCTGGTAATTGGGGCTGCGCGGTGTGGTCTGGGCGAGCTGCCAGGGGCTCCTTCAGCTCCTGGGAGGGGAAGCTGGGGCAGCAGAGGTGGCGGCAGGTGGAACAGGAGCTGGCCTGGGCTGAGGGCGAAGAGGTTGAGATGGGGGGTGGTTTGGGGAGGAGTGTGGAAATCAATGATAGGGAGCAAGAATTACATTACAGATACGCCCAGGGGAGGTGGAGGGTCAGGGAGAGAAGGACTCTACATGCACAGAACGTCTCTAGCTTTCCTCTCACACTGTGCTTTGATAGATGACTCTCTCTCCCTGAACAGGGACTATATGAAGGTCACCAAGCCACATGCGATTCTTCTCTCCTTGAGATCGTTTAACTACTGGGTGGAAGGAGGCAGCTGTGCCCAGCCGGGGCTCAGCAGGCTGCCCTCCATGGCTCTTTGCAGTTGGCCAGGGCTGCTTAGTTCAAGGCATTTCCTCAAGAAGCTCCTCTGGAAGTTTCCTCTGGCTAACTTTGCCGTGCCTTGCACATGAGGAAAGAACTTCTCGCTTCATCTCCAGACCTCTTGCCTCTGCTGTCTTTCCTGTTGCAGTCTTCCAGGAGTCTCCGTGGGCTGCCCAGCGTGGTTCTGGGTGTGACCCTCTCTGCAGCCCTCCCTCCCTCTCTGCCCCAGCTGTGTGTGTGTAGGAGTTTGCCTGCTTAGTGCCTGGGTGGATTTTCAGGGGCAGTGGATCCTCTAGGGTTTTTTCTTCTATCTCTGTCAGGGTTTCATCCCCTTGGCACTATCTCTACAATTCCTCTGTGGCCAAGCCCTGGCTGGTACACCTTTAACCTCATGAAGACGCCTCTAGCATAAGCTCCTTCCTCTCTCAGATCCCTTCCTTTGGGGGCTGTGTACCTGTGATGAGCTCTAAACCCCTCGTGTCTCTGTGTTTGCAGAACTACCCATGACCTGTGCTTCTCTCCCCAACAGCATTTGCCGGAATAGCCTGTGGATCTGCAGCAACGAAGAGTGCCCAGGTAGGGGATCTTTCGGTCATTCCCTCCCTGCTCTGAGTGGAGAGGCAGGTCCTCCCTTGCAAGACCGGGAGGGCCACACGTCAAGGCACGGAGAAGGTGGCCTCTCTGCACAGGCTGCGTACAACCCCCGACCACAACTCTGGTCTCAGACACCAGCTGTGCTCACCGCTGGTGGGCCAGCAGGGGGAGGCCCTGCAGTTGCTGAAAGGGGAGAATGCACCTGGGCTAAGGTCTTAGTGTCTTTTTCTCATCACCTGTTTGCGCAGAGGATTAGGTTGAATGAGCTGTAAGAACTGTACAGTCATGGTTGACTAAACAAAGATGATGCAAATCCTTTGGAAAATTAAGAGGAAGTAGAGCCTGGTAATTTTTTAAACTTGAAGTGAGAATTTTCTGGAGTGCCTGATATGAAGATCTTGGCATAGTCTAAGAGCTAGGAAAATTAGGCCACCAAATGTTTCCCCCTAGCTTGTTCATACCCTGGAAAAATCTGTTTAGGAAAAGTTGCCTTATAATCCCTGCCCTTCACTTTCTCCTCTGTTTGGCCCTAGCCCTATTCTATTTACTGCGAACTTTGCCCCCGTGAAGCTCCCTTGTGCCTCAGCCCCAGGGCCCAGCGCTTCTCCTGATGGTTTCCCCTTTGTGGTCACTCGTGGTATTTGCTATGTGTTGGGCGCTGTGCTAAGCAGTTTGCATATACCACCTCATCACAACAACCTATGAGGCAGGGACAATTTATTCTTGTTTTACAAAAGAGTAAACAGACTCAGAGAGGTTAAATGACTTGCCCAAAGTCACACAGCTGCTAAGAGACAGAGAAGGACTCAGTCACAACTGCCTGACTTCTACTTTTGCCCTTCCACTAGCTCTCCTTCCGAGGCCTTGATCTGTCCCTTTGCAGGAGGGTGTTAGCCATTCTTCACGAGGTCTGGAGACGGCCTGCATTTAGTTAAAGACCAGCTTGGCCTCCGTTCACACACTGGATGGGTCCACACTACTGCTTGGGTCCCCATGTTAGTCGAGTGCAATAAAAAACTGCAAAGCAGACAACCAGACGACAGGCTCCCCTCCCCTTGGTCCCAAGAGGCCATGTTGACTTTGGTGGGCTGGGAGGCGTTGAGCTTGGATACCAGGGTTCATATTTTGGGTCTATGGCTTTAGGGTCACTTTGGACCTTACCCAGGGCCTGCTATACTGGGAAAATTCTGAAACTAGATGGAAAGTGGACACTACAGCTAGATCAATTAGTCTAGCCCCAGGATGACCAGACAACTAGTTTATCTTCTGCGCAATTCTTGAAGGAAGCACGAAGGACAAAAGATTGCTCTTGCAAGTGATATCAGTGCTCCAATTTAACATAATCATACCCTATGAAAGACCTAAGGAGCCCTTTGAAAGACCTATGAGGTTGCTTCAATTAACCTGTGAAAAAAAGAAATATCTAAAGAATAAACCCTCGTTGTATAAGATCTGTGAACCACAGTGAATGGAATTAGGAATTCAACTTATTTTGTTTTGTCAGATTGACTACCAGATTAGGAATTCTTAACAACCACTTTCTATAGGGAGGGTCTTCCCTCCATTCATCCCTCTATCCATCCATCCATCCATCCATCCATCCATCCATCCATCTTCCCTCTTCCCTCCATCCATCCATTCATCTAACCCTTCCTCCCTCCCTCCATCCATCCATCCATCCATCCATCCATTCATCCATCCATCCAACAATTATTTGAATACACACTGTGTACATGATGGAATGCTTGGTCTGGGGAGACAATAAAATCCCCTGGTCTTCAATTCAAAATATAGAAGATAGCTTTGCTAAGGATGCAAGAAATTTTCTTCATGCCTCAATGGGAACGTAACCAGTTCTAACCCTGTGGACTACTGGGTGATTTGATATTTTGTCAACAAAACTACTAAGCTCTTGCTCTGCATACTCAAAGCCTCTCGACCCTCTTTCTAGTTCTGGAGTTTAATTTATTATTGTGTTCCAATCCATTTCTACCTACAGCAAACAGGTATACCATCACACATCACTTAATGATGGGGCTATGTTCAGAGAAATGCGTCGTTAGTCAATTTTGTGTGAACATCATAGAGTATGCTTACACAAACCTAGATGGTATAGCCTACCACACACATAGGCTGTATGGTACTAATCTAATGGGACCACTGTCATATATGTGTGGTCTGTGATTGACTGAGATGCCATTACGTGGTGCATGACTGTATTTCTACAACTTGACATGATTCAGCTGGCAGTGGGGCTGTCTTATGCCCCCAGTATGATCATTGCTGGTAAAGCTTCTGATGGGAAGGCTCTGGAAGGGTATATAGTTGGCTCTGTTGTAAAACAAAGAGCAGGCTGGGGCTTCTCCACATTCCCTGGAGGAGCTGACATTGTGAGTCTTATAAATAGAGAGCTGGGTTTTGATTCTCCGGAATAAGATGAGAGTATATTAGTTGTCTATTGCTGTGTAACAACTTACCCCCAAACTTAGTAGTTTCAAACAACAAACATTTATCATCTCAGAGTTTCCTTATGTCAGGAATTTGGGTGTGGTTAGCTGGGAGCTTCTGGCCCAAGGTCTCTCAGGAAGTGGCAGTCAGGCTACTGTCTGGGGCTGTGGTCTTATCTGAAGGCTCCACTGGGGCTGAGGGGATCACTGTGAAGCTCATTCATGTGACGGTTGGCAGACCCTGGTCCCTCACCGTGTGGACCCCTCTGTGGGGCTGCCTCATGACACGACAGCTGGCTTCCTCTAGGGTGAGTGACCTCAGAGAGGGTGAGGGAGAGCAGCCAACAGAAGCCACCGTCTTTTGAAAACCTAACCTCTGAAGTGACATCCTTCACTCTCCTGTATTTTATTCACTAGAAACAAGTCAGTGTGTCCAGTCTCCACTCAGGTGACGGCGTCATACAAAGAGATGAATACAGATGGTGGAGACCATGGCGGGGCATCTTAGAGGCTGCCTAGCACAGAAGATGTTGGGTATGGGTGGTGGGAGGGAGAAAATTTCCCCGGGGGGAGCACAGTCTGTATGGGGAGGGGTGGAGCTTCTGTGACTTTAGGCTTTCCTTGCTCACTGCTCACCTCTCCTCTGGTTAGGAGTTAGGGCAGCCCCCCGCAAAGCTGTGGTTTCCCCATTTCCTGGGGACTTCCCTTTCTGTACCTCTGAGCCTTTCCTCCCTTCTCTGCAAAGCGTGCTGCCCAGAGACGCTCTGCTCGTTCAATTCCCATTGGACAATGACTTTTTGGTTGGGGTCAACGCCGAAGAAAGGGTTCCTGTTAACGGGGACTGTTCCTCCAACAGATAAAGCTCTGGTTATAGAATTTCAAACTCCTGCCAGAAGAGTGCAGAAGGTACTTTTCTGGAGCTGGGAAGATGTGAGTGGAAGGCTTCTCATTAGTGGCCCGAATCCTATGAGCGTGGAAAGGTCACATAGTCTTAGGGCTGGAGCCTGGGCTGTGGATTTGGTGGCCCGCTGGGATTCCACTTCCCACCGCTCACTACCTGGGCGGCAAACTGCTTAATTGTTGGCAGCATCAGTTTCCTAATCTGTAAAATAGGGGTGAAGACAGCATCTGCATCCCTTGGCAGCTGTTGTTACCTGGCACACAGCAAGCACTCAATAAGTGTTAGCTGTCTCCATCTTCACAGCTGCGGCTGTTTCATTTAGCAGGAACAGGAGGACTGGACACAGGCGCAAAGGAACCTGGAATGGGGAGAGGCGGTGTGAGGTGGGGGGAGGCTGGGGCAGGTGGGGCAGGGGTGGCAGGAGGGTAAGAGAGCTGGAGCCTTCCTCGGGCTTGGCGGGCTGAGGGGTGGGCAGGGCGTGGGGAGGAGGCCCAAGGACCTGCCTGGTCTGGTGTAGCTTGTTCCTCATTTGGTTTGGGCTAATTTCTGATGCATTCTAGCACAGCCCTGTAATTCAACCTTGGGATTCCAGCTGTCTGTTCTGAAGCCTCCAGGAAGGAAGACAAAGCTCTTCCCTGGCTATCAGAGACAGCGATGAGTAACCAGGGCCGATGCCTCTCCAGGAAGACATGTCTCCAGGGACCTGGGCTTGCTTGGGGGATCTGACCCTCCCTGCCCATGGAAAGTCTCCCGTGGCCCACCCCGGCCCATGTGAGGTTTCTGGAGTCACACCAGACCTTGTTCAGGCCAGGCCAGCGCATCCGCTTTCATAGGCAGGGCTCTCCTCCGCTCAGGCTCCATATCCAGACCCAGTTGTATTTATACCCCTTGGCACATGTGCCCAGGATCGGGATGACATGAGGCTTGGCCTTAAAGATTTGGCTTATGAGAAGCTGCAGGAGCCCCCCATGAGGCAGTGCTGGGTTGTGTCAAGTGCTCTGGGCTCTGGAGGCGGACAGAATGCCCACGTCCTGTTTGACCACTTTGGGGCCTTGGGCGAGAGTTTCTCTGTGCTTTAGTTTCCTCATCTGTAAAGTGGGGATGACAGCGACCACCTCACGGGAGCAGGAAATGCAGTGGTTCCCATGGAGCACTTGGCAATGCATCTCGCATATTTGGTGGAGATTACGTTACTGTGATTTAGAGGCAGGCGTTGGTGAAAATTTACGTCGGGAGGAAGTCTGAGTTGCTCTGCTCTAGGCCTGTGGGCTGGCGTTTCTGCAGCCACGTGGAGAAGGACGGCAGCAAAGGAGCCGAGCAGAGCAGCCCCATCAGGACCCACTCACTGCCAACACAGTGTTTGTGCAGAAGAGGTAATGTGTTTCCATCAGTTGAGAGAGATCTTTATTCATGTAGGAGTGGATCTGTTTAACTTCTAGCTGTTGTGCTTTTCATGCTATTTTAAGAATTACCTGCTTTTCATTCATTCATCAAACTTTTACTGCCCACTTGCTGTGTCTGGTGGTGGGCCAGCTCTTTGTTGGGGGCTGCCTTTAGCTGATCAACCGACTGACTGGGAACGTCCTGGGTTCCCTCTCTGGCCAGACGATGGGTGAGCACTGTCATGTGGCCCATCGTTCTGGCTACTGTTCCAGCTCCCGGAGCCAACTGCAACCCAGCAGCTCACCCATCCACGTTCCTGGGTTTCCTGTGCTTGCAGCTCCATCCCTCAATTGTACCAGGGAGATAAGCTAAATATAATATTTAGACTTCTGATTCCTGAGGAACTTTGGAACACAGACCAATGAGGGGCAGAGCAGGAAATCAGATCGGAGGATTAGATTCCAGCCCTGAAAGTTTTGCTTTCGAATGTTCGCACATTTTCTCGTTGACCTGTCTTTTCCTGGGCATTGTCAAAGATAATGGGAGTCCAACTTCTTACTCAGATAAGAGTGCTCTTGAGAAAACAGAGGAAGGTTGGGGGAAGAACTCCCACCTATTTTACTGCAGATGGGTCAAGACATTTGACACAAAGGGCCACCTCACTCTGTTTATAGAATGATAGTGGGTTCTGAGAAACGGCCATCAGAAGAAGGCTTTCCTGTGACATCAGCGGCGTTGGGCTCCAGCACATTCACAGTCAGCGGTGACTCTGGCCCCCACCTCATTGCCCGTTCTGTTCTGACTTCCACAGACAGTGACCCCTCACTCCTGCCCCTCTCGGAGGGCCATGCAGTGGGAAGGCATGATCTATTTTTACTCACAACACTTCTGACCCCAAACTCAAAGACGTGGGTTTTTTTTTCTCTGACTTTCTGGATACCAACCGAGTGTCCTGCAATTCAATTCATTCTGGCACTTCCTGGAGTTAGTGTAGACCCCACGAGACTGCCTGCACCTCAGATACCAATCACAAGTATTGGGCCCCAGGGTACCCACTTCTCTCTGACTTGGCTACAAGTTGGGGGTTCCCACAATGCCCTCTTTAGGTTGACAGTTTGCTAGAACGGCTCACAGAACTCAGGCAAACACTTTACTCACTATTACGGGTTTATCATCAAGGATATTGTAAAGGATACAAGTGAGCCACCAGATGAAGAGGTCCACGAAGGGTCCTGAGTGCAGGAGCTTCTGTCCCCGTGGAGTCGGGATGTACCACCCTCCTGGGGAGGATGAACCTCACGGTGAACATGTAGATATGTTCACCATCCAGGAAGCTCTCCAAACCCTGTTGTTTAGGGGTTTTTATGGAGGTTTTATTTTGTAGGCGTGATCAATCACTCACTCAATCTCTGGCCGCTCTGCCCCCGCTGGAGGTTGGGGGATGGGGCTGGAAGTGCCAGTCCTCTGGTCATGCCTTTTCTTTCTGGTGAGCACTGCCATCCTGAAGCTATCTGGGGACCCATCAAGAGTGGCTTCATTAGAACGAAAGATACTGTCAGCCAAGAAATTCCAAGGGTTTTAGAAGCTCTGTGTCAGGAATCAGAGACAAAGACCAACTCCATATTTCTTATTATCATGGAAGGTGATGCTAATAGAATGATCTGGGTCCTCCCTACTTCTTCCTAATTTCTTCTGGGCTGAGCATGCTCTCCTGGCCGATGCCATCCTTGAAGGGGTCAGCTGCCCTTGGGACCAAGCAGAGAGACACTCACCATAACCTGGGGCTACTCAGCCCCACCCCCGCCTTCTGACACATGCCAGAGACAGGGCCATGCCTGGATCCAGAGCTATGAGGTCTGGTCTGGCCCCTGACTGTGCCGGCGGTGCTTTTTGGGGCAAGTATGGGCATGAGGTGGGAGGCAGTGGGGGCCTGTGTGGCTTGGCTTTGACGGATGGGAAGCTGGGATCTCCCTGTGGCCTTTGGGGACCCCTGACTGTGTGGCAGGGCCCGGCATCAGGACCTGGAGTTGGGCCTAGGTGGGACTGGCTGTAGGCCCCTTCTGGGGGATTAGAGCTGGGACAAGATGTCTGTGCTGTTTGGAGGTCAGGAGTTGAGTCGGGGCGGAGGGCCCTCTACTTAGAGACAGCCGTGGTGTGTGTACATATTTGTTTTTCTATGGAGTAGAAGGCAAAGATGAGAGGAAATACGTAAAGGGAGGTTGGAAGGGATCCAGATGCCTGTTTCAGCTTCAATGGGTCCATTGTGAGCCCTGGCGATGGGGTTGCCCTGAGCTGGGGTGGGGCTGACGGGGAATCACTGGAGATGTTGGCAGACAGCCCGCCTCATGGGTGCTTCCCAGGATGTGTGAGCTCTGGGCCCAGGTGCATTGGGCCAGCAGTAGGGGGCCTGGGCTGGCGCCTGGGGGAGGATGGAGTGGTGGTTGGGTGAGGGGTGAGTTGAGGGCCCTGGGCAGCTGGGAGACGAAGGGGAGTCCTCACACCCCCACAGATGTGTCAGCCTGGGCTGGGGAGCTGGCCTGGGCGGTGGTGAGATCATGGACAGATGGCCTCTTGGCCCCTCATTGGCCCCAACTGAAGTCACAGCATCGACTTGCCCATGGGGAGGCCTTAGAGCCACCCCTCAGCTGAGGGGGTGAGGATGGGGTTGCAACCTCTTCACTGCCGAGCTCAGAGAGCTCCCTGCCTCACCTCTCCGTCATCATCCCTCTGGGTGCCCTTCTGCCCGCTCGCCTGCAGGGCTCTCCCTGGTGGGCTGCGTCCAGGAACCCCCACAGTGCTGGTGCGGGGCAGGGCTCTCCCTGGACTGAACACTCTGCAAGCTCCTCGCGCCTGACCCCTCGGAGCCAGACCCATGGGAGCAGCCGTGGGGAAGGCTGGGAGCCGAGCGAACCGTGAGCCAGGAGCTGCAGGTTCTGGTCCAGGCTCCACCACCGGCTGGGTGTGGCTCTGGCACATCCCTTAGTTGCCCCGTCAGTAAAATGAGGGTTGAACTGAGTGATCCAGCTCTGACCTCTCACAGTTTGAGGAGTGGCGCCTGACTTGGGGTCCTCCTGTAGCAGACGTTTCTAGACCAGTGTGGGGAAAGGACGTCTGTGGCGTGTTGGTGAGAGGGCCTCAGCTCCTCCATGCGTTCCTCCTTTGCTGCCCCCAGGAGACCTCCTCACCTCCTCCCGTCCTTCCCCCTTTCTGTGTCCCTCCAGGGGAATGTCTCGTCACAGGACAATCCCACTTCAAGAGCTTTGACAACAGATACTTCACCTTCAGTGGGGTCTGCCAGTACCTGCTGGCCCGAGACTGCCAGGACCACTCCTTCTCCATCGTCATAGAGACCGTCCAGGTGAGCTCTGCCGGCCGGCCGAGCAGGAGGCAGCTCGAGGAGCTGGCCGCAGCCAGGGTGAGAGGGAGCTCCCTGGGGCAGCATGGGCAGCTCCTTCCTGCGTAGCAGGGAGGCCCCTTCTTCCAGACTTCAGTTAGCCCTCATTCTTCCGGAAACCCAGCCCATCCTCTATCCCTGGATGAGGTAGAAGGCGTCCTGCCACCCATGATGCACACTCAGGGGCCTCAGCTCCACACCCAGGAGAAGCAGCCCCTTCAGCTCTAGTCTATTGTCCCTATGGCTAAACCTCTGCTGTTTGGAGCTGGGGGTGACCGGGGTGGGGACAAAGAGGGTCTGTCTCCTTAACTGAGCTGCTGAGGTGCACGTGTGCACTCCTTTCCCTGGGGAACGGAGCAACAGGTAGATAGAGAGCACAGGCCCCGAGGATGAAGTCCCTGATTCCCTTTGGAACAAGAAGCACCAGGAACAAGAAGATGAGCTGGAGGCCTGGAGTCCCTTAGAAAAGAGCAGCCCGGGGTGGGAAAGGGGGTGGGAGACACAGGAAGATGGGCAGGGGTGAGGGCCGGGCTCGGGTTCTTTTGGTTGGAACCTCCAGGCGCCCCATTCAGAGGTCCTTCTGTGAGAATGCACTTGTTCTGCGTGAGAGACCAGAGGCCATCTGGGGCTGGGGTCTTTCTCAAGTAAATGGGCGCTGGGCTGGGGTTCTGGGCTGGCTGGGGGTGTGGTGACGTCACTCTGCGGGCCCCTCTTGGCAGTGTGCCGACGACCCCGATGCTGTCTGCACCCGCTCCGTCACCATCCGCCTGCCCAGCCCGCACAACAGCCTCGTGAGGCTGAAGCACGGTGGAGGAGTTGCCATGGATGGCCAGGACGTCCAGATCCCCCTCCTACAAGGTAGGCCCATCCTCCTCCACCAGGCATAGGGCTGGTCCAGCTCACCACCTGTGCCCCCACCCCTCAGCAGTGCCTGTTGCCCACCTCTTCTATGGAATGTGAGGGAGAGCTATCTTTGGAGGGCAGGCTGGGTATCCTTGGCATGCATATCTGTAAGAAAGGAAGGCTTCCTGGAGGAGGAAGACGAGCAGAGGAAGCTGACTGGATGCCTGGGGACTAGGAGGCTGCTCCAGGCGTGAGAGAGAGCCTAGATGGGAAAAGGGAACGAAGACGATTTTCACTTGGCTTGAGCCAAAGGAGTGAGGCAAGGGTTGAGCATGGTGGTTCTGGTTTTACTTTGAGGTGGGAAAGGAGCAGAGGCTGATGCTGAGAGGTTGCAGGGGTGGCTGGTCATAGGTCAGACCAGAGGATGTCACTGGGGCAAAGCCAGGTGACCCTGTGACCTGTGGGAAGGACCTCCCTTTGCCAGGTTGTACCACAGGTTCTGCATAGCATAATCCCCACCTTCACCCTCAAAGTGCCCTTCGAACCCTCCCCTCCTCTTCTCTGGGACCGCCAGGCACCTGTGGCCCGTTATCCTGACATTGCACACTGCAGGTGGACTTGCGCTAGTGAACACACAGCATGTCTGTGTGTGTCTAATGCTGTGTGGGTCTTCCCGTGAGATGATTCCTCCCTCCAGGCAGAAGGCATGCCTCCTACCTCATCTCCAGCGGGGACTGCTGTATTCGGCTTTGCAAACGGCGTTGCTCGGCCGTGAGGACTGAGTAACTCATTCTGGAAGTGATGTGCGATAGCAGTGGGGCTGGAGATGCTGTGGAATCGGGGTTCAGTGGGACACAGATCCCTTGACCTCAGGGCACCAGCCAAGCTAAGGATGCAGGAGCTCTGCCGCCCTCTTGTGGCAGTATGGGGAATGGCAAGCTACAGCAGGGGTAGGGGGCTCCTTCCTGGGGAGCCCTTCCTCCTGAGACCCCCAAAAGCCTCATGGAGGTTCCCATCTGCCCTCTAACTCCTTGCTGTTCAGTGCTGCAGTCCTTTGTGAGATATCCCATTTCTCCCCAGGATATATCTGCCTGCCTACCCTCCCCCTTTCCCCTTCTCAGCCTAAATCCCATGCCTGATGGGTTCCAGGTGACCTCCGCATCCAGCACACGGTGATGGGCTCTGTGCGCCTCAGCTACGGGGAGGACCTGCAGATGGACTGGGATGGCCGTGGGAGGCTGCTGGTGAAGGTAGGTCCCCTCCCCAGCGCCGCCTCCCTGCAGCCGCCCTTACAAAGCGCCCCTTGTGCTCTGGGCAGAGTGGCTGGTGCGGTGGGAGAAGAATTCCTTTCTCCCCAGACCACACGCCCCCAGACTAAGGAACAGGCCCCTCTTGTTTACAGGAAGCTGGTGTTTGCTGTCTGGAAGCCCCTTGTTTGCCTGGGGGTTCTCACTTCTGGGGCTTCCAGATGGGGTGGGTTCCTGCAGGCTGGGATGGTGGCAGACTTGCTGCCCGCTTCCTTGCTGCCACAGGGCCTGGAGCAGGGGGTGTCCCCCGGGATGCCCACTGTGGGTGGCAAGGGAAGAGCCAGATTGGGACTCACAGTGAGACCGGGTGGTGCACCCTGGGGGACAAATCCGCCCTGCTGCCTGTGACAGGGCTGCCACGTCCCTTCCCTGGTTCCCAGGCCTCTGCTGACTGTGGACCACATCCCCTTGCCTCTGTGGCCTGGAGTCACATTTGGATAGCGATCCGTATACTTCACAGGGCTGCCGTACACTTTTTTCCTGTGGAAATTTCCCTGGCAGGTGAGCAGTGCAGACATTATCACTGCCGCTTTATAAACAAAGCATCTGAGGCTCAGGGGGGTGGGGACGTGCCCAGCCCGACACACCTGACTGGCGGCAGAGCCAGGTCAGCTCTCTGCCCGACGTCCTCCCCACTAGACCACGGCCTCTCACTTTTTGGTCTTTGTATGTCTCTGCACTCTTAAAAACGATTGAAAACTCCAGATCTCCTATGAAGATTATACCTACCCATATTTACTAGGTTAGAAATTAAATCAGAGACATCTAAAATATGTATTTATTAATTCATTTTAAAATAACAGTAACAACACACTACCCATTAATATAAACAACATTTTTTCTGAGAATAATTATGTTTCCCAAAACAAAAATAAGTAGTGAGAAGAATACCATTGTTTTACATTTCTGCCAATTTCTTTAATAGCTGGCTTAATAGCAGACAGCTGGAGTCTCACAGCTACTTCTGCCTTCAATCTTTTACAATATTATATGTCATGTAGCTGCTGGAAAATTCCACCGCACACTTGTAAGAGAAGAAGAGGGAAAAAGCCAATAACGTCTTCGTATTATTATGAAAATAGTCTTGGCCTCGCCGACCCCTTGAAGGGGCCTCAGGGACCCACCGCGGGGCCCAAGACCACACTTTGAGAACCACTGCCCGAGATCATCCCTAGGATCGCTGGAGAGTCCCCCTCTCGTGTCCCGGGGTTCACTGGTCCACAGGGTCCTTGGTAGAATCCTGTGATGGGTGTCCCTGATGAGACCCTGGGTTCCTCCATCCTCATGATGTCATGTTCTTTTTCTTGTGTTACAGTCCTTGCCCGAGTTCCAAATAAATGACCTTTTTTCTTTTACAAAAAACAAACATTATGACCTCTAACCGTACAGCATGAAGGTCTTGCAGGTCTTCTTGTCAACCCCTCACGGAGAGCTGGAAATGAGGGCCCATCATTTCAGGAGCAAGAACGTGACTTGCCCCGGGTCTCAGGGTCACACGGTTAGAGTGAGGGCCAGGACTCAGGCCTCCTGATTCCTGTCTGATGTCACCTCCTGCACCCCCGTCTTCGAGGGAGGTGCCCCCATCAGCCATTAGACCCGCGGTTCTCCCCTCAGCTGGCAGCCCGTGCCGCCTCATCCTGGGCGGCCCTTGTCCTCCTCCTCGGGTCCCCCCATCCTTTGTCTCTTCTGAGGAGAGAAGGGGAGACTTCTTCTCGTGGGAATGTGACGTCGGGTTAGCTCTGGGGGCAGGCTTGGTCAGTGTAGCTAACAAGAAGAGGATTTCCTTGGTCACGATTCAGGACACGGTCAGATGACCTCGTGGCCTGTAGGAATGTCCTAATGTTTGGGGGTCTGGGGGGGGGAGGGAGCATTGTGGATGGGGTGAGAGGTGGGGTGTGCGGTCATGCTGGCTCCTGGGGTTTGTGGGGTCTGCCAAGTGGAGGACACCAGCTGGAACCAGGACCCGGGGAGAAGCAGAGCGAGCACATTCACCTGAGAGGAGGCTGGGTGAGGCGCTGCCAGCAGCCTCTGGTCTCCTCCCCGTCCCGGGCGAGGAAGGGACGCCCTGTCCTAGCGGGGCCGGGCGGTCCAGGCAGCGGGGCTCTGCTGGCTGTGATGTGGGCCCAGCTGGGCCTCAGGCAGAGCCGTGTAGAAAAGACCCACTGACAGTCCTCACTTCATCAGAGGTGTCACTGAGCTGAGGCTCATTTCAAATACCAAGTGCGTTCTCCAAGTCCCCATCTCGGGACAAGTAGGGCCCGTGGCCAGCCCCGCCTGGGGTCCGTGGTCCAGCCTTCTAACCCCGGGCAAGCCCACCTGTGAGAGGAGCCAAGGGGATGGAAGAAGATACAGTCTGAGGGGGTGGGGGATGGTGGGCAGTCCTGGGGGTGGATGGGAGGGGACTTGGGGAGCAGGAGCGCACTCAGGGTCTGAGACCGAGGAGGATAGTGAGGGTGCTGAGGTGCGGGTCGGGAGAACAAGGACTCATCACCAACTTTGCTGCTCGGCTCAGGGCTGGCCCACCCTGTTGGCATTGCATTCCAGCTGCGTCCAGAGGCGACCCTCATTCATTCACAAATTTATCCCATCATTTGTTCAACCATTTGTTCCTTCAACACATATTTATTGAGTGTGCAGAGCCACCATCCAGGAGGCTGAGGTCACAACAGTGAAACAAAACAGACAAGGATCCTCGCCTCAATTAGTGTAAATTCTAATGAGGGGAGACAGACAATAAACAAGGCCAACAAGTGAATTATATCGCGTATGAGAAGATGATAAATCCTGGCCAGATGAACAAAGCAGAGAAGGGACAGGAAATGCCGGGTGGGGAGGATTTACTTTTGAAATGAGGGGTGGGGGGCGGGGGGGGGCGGGTCAGGGCAGGCCTGGCGCTTGATGTGGCAGCACTTGACATTTGTAAAGCAAACAGGGAAGTGGGGCTCCATCCTCTGTCTTTCAGTGATATTTCCTTGGGTACACTTTACATAGGTCCAGAACCTTCCACTAGATTGTTCATCCTGCATCCTGCAAAATCAGAGCTGGAAGCGGGAAGGGGCTCCGGAGATGACCATACGGAGCCCAGGCCCAGCCTGGGGAGGTCTGAGAACACTGGGGTCATGCAGCCTCGTTCATTACACACAGAACAGGTGTCAGGGCTCGGGGGTCGCAGCCCCTGCTCCATCTTTGAATCAGGGCCCTCTCAGCAGAACCAGCAGATGCTGGTGCTGTAGAGTGTGAAAGGCAGGCTCTGTTCAACAAGTCGTCCCTGAACGTGCACTTTGGGCTCAGAAGGATGGAGAACAAGCCATGTACCAGTGGCCTGGAGTTTGGCCCCTGTACCCCTCCTGGTTGCAAGAGCAGGCTGCCCCAGAGTCCTCACTGACCCCCGCCTCCTCCAATCACAGCCCCTAGAGTCCTTGTTGGCTGGTGGCCTTTTCTCTTCAATGATGCTCAGTTAAATTCAGACAGTTAGGAAGGCGTTATTCTTTGTCACCAAATGTGAGCCCTGAGAGGACTTGCACCCTAACGGACTCAGCCTGCCTTGCCCGAGTGTGCGACCGATGTGAGTGTTCAGTAAAGGGATGCGGACTTTGCACTTGGTTCCCATGGGTGTCTGGGCCCGTTGGCTTGGGTCTCTCCTCTGACAGGCGAGGGTTGCACAGCACACTGGACGGGGCCACGACATCTGTGACCTTAGGCAAGTCACGTTCCCTCTCTGGGACTCAGTGTCTCCATCTCTGAGCGACTGGATGATTCCTGAAATCCCTTCCCACATGACAGGTCTCTGACTGATTTAAGAGCAGGGAGGTTGCTGGCGGCAAACTGATAGGCAGTTAGCTTCTTTCCTCTTCTGCAGCCTGGGGCTTAGCTACGATTTATTAAATTCATATCTATTTGTCACCCAGGGAGCTTTTTTGATTAAAACCGTCTCATTAGTGAAAGGAAACACTTGCTGCTTGGCGGCAGCTGCTCCAAGGTGCTCTCCCCTCCCCGCAGCTGTCCCCCCTCTACGCCGGGAAGACCTGCGGCCTGTGCGGGAACTACAACGGCAACAAGGGCGACGACTTCCTCACGCCCGCGGGCCTGGTGGAGGCCCTGGTGGAGGCCTTCGGGAACTCCTGGAAGCTGCGCGCGGACTGCGAAGACCTGCAGAAACAGCACAGCGATCCGTGCAGCCTCAACCCACGCCTGAGTATGTGCCCCTGGGGGAAGGGGAGCTCCGCGGAGCCCCCCTCGTTCCAGCGCCTTCCAGGGGACAGTGCACCCACCGGGGGTGGTGGTGGTGGTGGTGGTGGGGTCTTTGTTACTACCATCAGCATTTGATTATCTGCACCTGGATCCTTTATCCTTCAAAGTCCCTTTGTTGAACCCCTTCCGTGGGCCAAACCCTGGGAACGGAAAGAGTGGTACAGAGTTCCTGCCCCTGGACGTTCTCCGTCTGACGGAGCAGCAGGCCCGCAAATTCAGAATTAGATTATCCTAAGATGAATGCACCGGAGGTGGCCATGTGCAGATTTATCTGCGGCAACATTTCAGTGCTACATTGACTTATCCCTCTTACCCAACTCATCATGGAGCGATTTCTCCCTTCTGTGGGTGCGTGTGTGCCCTGGAAATGCAGTTTCTTACATATTTAAGCCAAACGTCGTTAGGAAAGTATATCGGCTGGGGAAGAAAATCGCAATGATTCCCGGAGCCGAGAGAAGTTGTTTTGGCAGCACCTGCTGCCGAGGGGGAAGGTGGGCCGAGGATTTCCCGAGGATTTCCGGGCGCGTCTGTAGCTGCCCCCGGGGTGCGGCCCCGAGACCGGCAGCAGGGCCGTGGCCATGCCGCTCGCTCCTCTCTCTCTCCAGGCAGGTTCGCGGAGGAGGCGTGCGCCCTCCTGACGTCCCCCACGTTCGAGGCCTGCCACGGCGCCGTGGGCCCCGGGCCCTACCTGCGCAACTGCCGCTACGACGTCTGCTCCTGCTCCGACGGCAGGGACTGCCTGTGCGGCGCGGTCGCCAACTATGCCGCCGCCTGCGCCCGCAAGGGCGTGCACATCGGCTGGCGGGAGCCGGGCTTCTGTGGTGGGTGCCCCCTCCCTCCCGGCCTCCAGCTTTCCACGCAACCCCGCCTAGTCCCCGCGGCTGCCCCGCGCGCTCTGCGCTCGCCTCCTTTTCAAAGCCCTGTCTACATCGTGGTCTTCATAAATGGGCCAGGGTCATTTGACAAGCATGAGTTGCGGGAACATTTCATTTGCAGCCACTTCCTCCTCTCATCCCCCAGCAGGACACGGTGGCGGGGACTGGCTCTCCCATAGGAGAGTCTGGCTGCTCTGGCCCGTTCCAGGAGGGACGCTGGAGCCCTACCTGGAGGCCTAGAACCTTGGCGTCCCTGCCAAGAGATTTCCTGTGGCTGCTGCCACCTAGTGTTGGAGCCATGCACGGCCAGGTTGAGCGAGTGGGCCCCAGGTGCCCGCGTCCCTGGAGGGTCTGATGACAGCAATGGGAAAGGCACGGACCAATCCTTTGCTGACAACTTCAGGCACACCGCTGGTGGACTCCTGGCCCAAATCTCGGGCATTGTATCCAGTTATATAAGGTCGAATGACATCATTGTCCCCGGCTGACTTTGGGGCCTCCCTCTGCACTGTTGGGTCCCTGGCACCAGAACTGCTATCTGCCCCACACTCTCGTCCTGGAGCGGCTGGGCTGTGTTCACCATGCTGTTGTTGCTCCGGCCACATTTGCTGAACACCCAGAGTGTTTGGGCATTGGCGGTGCTGGAGAGCCTGCCCTCCCTTCTGAGGCAGCGCTGGAAGCTGCCTCCCTCCTGGGAGCCTCTCCCGGAGCACAAGGATAATGAGATCAAGGCAGGGGCAACCCAGGAAGGCTTTCCAGAGGTGGTGTACTTGACCAGGGTTTGAAAAGGTGCTTTCTTGTCAGGAAAGAGTTGTTTCCAGTGGTGAATCGTAGCAGTGACACGTAGAAGTGAGGAAGGCATCCGTCGAGGATAAGGTGTAGTGGGCGTTTTGATTTTTAGGGTGAAGTAGATGTGTTTGGAGTCTAATGTCAGTGGTCCTGACAAAGGCAGGAAAATAGGAGCTACGTGAAACAGTGAAAGGACTTAATATCATGTATGTGACGTGAGCTTGAGGTATGGGGCTCCAGAAGTGTCACTATTTGGGGTCCAATGAGCCAACTCATGTTTCGAGTCTCAGCAGTCATGTAAAAAAGAGAAGCCGAGACAAAAGTCAGGACGAAAGGGAGCAGGCATCTAGCTACATGCACTGGCCCTGTCCCTCTAGCTCTGGGATGTCAGAGAGTCCAAGGCTAGTGGCTGGAAGGACTGAGTCTGAGGCCTTGCTGGCCGCTTGCCTGTGACTTCCCAGCTGTGTGACCTGAGCCCCTTGCCTCGCCCTGCAAACCCTGGTTTCATCCTCCGCGTTTGCTGTTTAGAAGTCCGGGCACGCGGGGTGGGGTAGCTGGCGTCCCATCGTTGACATGCTTCAGTTGTCCACCCGTGTTAGAAACTACACATTATCGGTGTGCTGCGGCATCTGAAGGGTTTCCTAATTTAGGATGCTCTCCCGGAAGGCTGAGGGTCTGCTCTAAGATTCTTTAATCTCTCAAGAGCAGCTGCTCTTAACTTCCCCTGAGAATGGGGCCAGAGGGAATGGGCTGACACTATAAGAGAGGGGCCTGAGGTTCCAGTGGAGTTTCCTGACTTCTGGGCCTTTCTGATCAGCTGGAAGTGTGGGGCCTAGGGAGGGAGCTGTCCCCGGAGACTGAAGGACAAGAGAGAAATGTCTCTACGGGTTTATGTGGAGGTGAACCAGAGGAAAGGAGGGCCAGGTGGCCTTGGGTTGCTCCTCTGAGCCCCAGGAGGGTGGGCAGGACTCCAGGGCTCCTGCCTCCCCCCTTTCCCAGCTTAGGAGCTCAGGCTCAGCTTTCTCCTGGACCCGTACCTCACTTTCCCTTCCTGAGAAATGCACAGAGCTCCCTACACCACTGACTCTGTCCATAAGAAGAGGTCACACCAATTGGGGACACTCGTTGAGCAAGGACTGATCACGTGGCCGCTTTGTGGTATGCTGTGAGGAGATTTGGGAGAAGCACACATACATTTTTTTTCTTTGTAAATTGGTTATGTTTCCTTTGGGAAGACAAGACTGTGGGATCCTTGAAGGCAGGGACCAAGTCTCCCCATCTCTGCATCCTTGAGCCCAGCACAGCCCCCCCACACAGTGGGCACAGGATAAACATCTGTTAAATGGAGAGGTGCATTACTTCTGGGGAAGAAGGCCAAAGGAGAAATCTAATACGGCTCCAAGCCAGCTCTGGAGACAGTCAGAGGAAAACAAAGCTCTCAGCTCGAGCTGCTCCTTAATGGGTGAAATGTGCCCTTATCATGTAGGTTCAATGGATTGAAAGGGATTGCCATCTTTATTGCCCAGCATGCCCTCTCTCAATATTTATCCAGGGCCCTACCTCTCTGCTGGTTCAGAGAAAAATCTGTGTCTCGTGTGGTTAGGGAGCCCCTCCCTTTTCAGCTACCCCCCAAATACCAAGCCCAGAGCAGTTGCTCTCTAGAGGCCCCCACCCCATTTCTGAGGTTTGTGGGCATGGCTTCCTTTTACAGCTTCTGTAGACCCTCTGCAGTGGGTTTCTGCCATAGAAACGGGTTCTAACAGAGAGGGGATGGATTCGGATGGTCCTAGGAGGGGTGTCCCCAGAGTGAGGTTCTCATTTCTTGGACAACAGCTGATCAGCAACGGGAAAGTATTTGGAAGGGATAAAGTGCTCCCCACACCCCAGTAAAGAATTCCGTTGTCAGGGTGCTCGTGAGACTCCTGTTAGCTGGAAATAGGGTATGTGTCAGCCAGAATCCAGGAGTGCCCGCTCTTCTCAGGCCTAGACCTCCTCTGGAATAACCCTCCCACCTGCAGCCTGCTGACCGGGGCTGTGTTTCCCCCGTCATCATAATGGTAATAATAGCAGTAAACATCTACCCTATGCCAGGCATTACTCTAAACGTGTTAGGTTAGTGAGCTACAACCCGGGTGGATATTATCATCTTATTCCTGTGAGGGAGCTGCTCAGGCTCACATAGCAGAGGTCAATGGTGGGACTGGGGCTCGAACCACGACTTGGGGACACAGAGCCCATTCTCGTACTGCATTGTCACTTCGCTGTGCTTCCTCTTGGCTTCTGTCTGTTGTGCTATTTCACAGTGGGGGGCCAGGGAGAGTGAAGGCTGCGGGTACATGGGTGCTGCCCACTCTGCTGGGGCAGATACAAGAGTGCCCCTGCCCTCATCCTGGCGTGTCTTAGACTGGAATGTCCTCAAAGGCATGCCTGATCCTTTTTAGAACATAACAGTTAGAAGCATGAGCTCTTGGGTCACAGAGAGCTGGGTTCAAATCCCGCCTCTGCTTCTTCCTGGGAGGCATGACCCAGATGAGTCACTTAGCTTAGGTTTCAGTTTTCTTACCCGTGGAAAGGGGTTAAAGAGTTCTAACTCCCTGGGAGAGGAGTAAGAGGCATAAACCTGTGTGAAGAGTAGGGTATACAGTAGGTATTCAATAAAGAGTGGCCATGATTGTTACTAACATCACGGGTGAAATGTGCTTGCCTGTCACTCCCAGCTCTTTTTAATATCCTCAGCTTCGCTGCCCACCAGGCTTTCTACTATGTCCTAGGCTCTGAGACTCCAGAGGCGACTGAGCATGATCCCTCTGGTTAAGCAGAGGGAGCCTGAGCCTCCTTCATTGTAATATATATTTGTGCATGTAAAAATACAGTTTGCTCATAGTGGGAAAGGAAGGCAGCGAACATACAGATATAATAGGGGTCACAGCTGCAAGGGGTGGTGGCCCAAGACCTAGAGCCACAGTCCTTGTCCTCTTAATGTTTCCACTGAAGCCTTCTTTCCCCACCCCCTCTTCCAGCGCTGAGCTGCCCACAGGGCCAGGTGTACCTGCAGTGTGGGACCCCGTGCAACAGGACCTGCCACTCCCTCTCTCACCCGGATGAGGAATGCGACGAGGTCTGCCTTGAGGGCTGCTTCTGCCCGCCAGGGCTCTACCTGGATGAGAGGGGGGACTGCGTGCCCAAGGCCCAGTGCCCCTGCTACTACGATGGCGAGATCTTCCAGCCCGAAGACATCTTCTCAGACCATCACACCATGTGGTAAGTACCAGCAGCAGGGCCAGGGAAAGGAGGACGGCCCTCCAAGTCCTTTGTTTCACTGATGGGTAAACTGAGGCCCGAGCAAGGGAGTGACTTGGCCGGATTTGCACAGCAAGTGAGAAGCAGAGCTGGGACCTCACCCATGTCTTCCGTCTTCCTTACTGTGCAGGGAACTAGAACTCCAGGCTGGCAGTAGGAATTCTTGCGGTTTATTGCCAGTGTCACGTGGGAGCCCCGTTTCCCTGCCCCAGGTCTCAGTCTTCCTTTCCTAGGACAGGAAATGGGAGCTCTCCCTGTCCCCCTCCCCTTCAGCCTCCTGTCAGTGTTCTCAGGCTAAAGCATTTGAGCCAGAAGAAAATCTAACGAGTGGCATTGCCTCCGTGTACATTGCTGTCCCAACTTGCTTCATGCTCTCCCTGAAGTAGCTGCCGGTCATGCCTGCTTCTTGCAGCCCTTTGCCCAGGCCCTCTGTCACGGTCAGTTTACGCAGGGCTTTCATGGTCTCAGAAGAAATTTGAAACGGAACTTTTGTTGGGCAAACACCTCCTTGGCACCGGCTGTGTCCTGGATGCTGGGCTAGAGATCGGTGATCTAAAGATGAACCAGACAGTTTGGGCCCCAAAGAGGCTGACAGTCTGCTAGGGAGAGCAGTTACAATGTCCTGATTATGGAAAATTTCAAACAGACATAAAAGAGAGAGAATAGTGTAAGGAGCCCTAAGGAGTCCGTCCCCAGCTGCAACGATTATGAGCACTTTGCCATTCCTCTTTTATCTATTCTCTCCTCCCCCTTTTGTCTGAAAGAGTTTAAAGAAAGCCTTGGATTTTATATCATTTCATCTGAAAATACTTCAGTATGTATTTCTAACTGATAAGCACTTAAAAAAACCTAATCATAACACCATTACTAACCTAAACGTTAACGATAATTCCTAAATAATGTCTAACATTCAATCCATGTTCACTTTTTCCTGATAGTCTCAAAACATCTTTTTATAATCGGTTTGTTCAAATCCAGATTGAAACAAGGTCTGCACCTTGCATTTGGCATGGAGCTGTTTCTCATCCCTCCAGTGAGGTTAATTTACAGCCCTTCCCCACCTCATGCTCCCAAAGCAGGTTGTTTACGCTGTACTAAAACATTTATGGCTATCGTACTTGCGTTTCCCCTCTAGATTGCAACCTCCCCAAGAGCAGAGACTGTATCTTAGGTCCCCATCCCAGCACCTGACAGTTCTGGCAAAAAGTGGGTACAATAAATGGTTACTGAGATGAAGTAACTGTAACATTTGGTAGACTCACCATATCAGAGAGGGAAAAACCCCACTCATTCAGAGCAGGGGAGGATGGCTTCCGTTTGGAGCGGACTCAGTGCAGGGGGCAGCTTTGACTTTGAGGAGGATTCTGACAGCTGGAGTGGGGCGGGATGATGAGAGGAGGGCTTTTTGGGTGGAGTCCAGGTCCAGGGACTGAAACGCACAAGGGGTACTCAACAGTCACCAAGGGAAGTCCTCTGCGGGGAACATGTGTTGTATGGAGGAAAGAAAGGTTGGAGGGAAGTTGGGATCAGGCTCGGAGGTGTCTGAAAGACAGCGTGAGGACCGACGCTTGAGCAGTAGGCAGTGGGGACCTTGGGATGTTCGGGCAGAGAGGAAGTGGGGTCAAAGTGTAGATTTAGGGAGTGGGTTCTGGAAGCTGCATGAGAACAGGCTGGGAGATCAGTGGTGGGAAGATGTTGATGCAGTCTGGTCTAAAGGTGGTAAGGCCCTGGGCCGAGTAATGGCAGCGAAAATGGAGAGGGAGACAGAAGCTCGAGACGCTGAAGAAGTAAACATGCTGGGGACGAGGTTTGTTGAAGATGGCCCGAGGGATCTGAACGTGAATGCTTGGGAGGACAGTGAGGCTGCGAACAGCAAGAGGGCTCTGTGTGGGCAGAGGGAAGACAATGAGTTTGGCTTTGGCCTGGATGACTTTGAGTTACCAAAAGGGCATCTTGGTGAATGAACGGAACCAATAGCTGGCATTTTGGGTTTGGAACTTGAGTGAGAGGTTGAGGCTGGAGAAAAAGGTTTGAGTGGCAGCGACAGTTACAGTCGTGGGAAAGCTACACTTGCTAGGGGGAGCGGACCGAAGAGCAGAAGAGAGATCTGAGTCCAGACTTTGGGGGAACGTTCAGAGGGCGAGGGGAGGAGAAGGAGGATCCCATGAGACAGGCCAAAGAAAAAAGGCCAGCGAAAACATCAGAACCAGGACGGTGCCATATCATGGAAGTTGAGGGGACAGGGAGTAATGACGTCTTCTCTTGCTTTGAGCACTGGGCCTCAGCCCAGTAGTTGCTTTATTAGTTTGCTGGCTACAGTTTTCAAAATGTTTCTCTCTGGGACCTTAAAACAACGCTGATAGGCGCCCAGGGCTTGCTTTTTCAGTAAGGAATTTGAGGCTTAGAGAGACCATCACTTTCCCAAATCATCCAGCAAGTGACTAGAACCCAGGGATTCTTGAACCCTTCATATTACATGGAGAATAGCCTGTTGAATTTGGCGATCAGAAGGTCATAGTGGCCCCTATGTTTCAGCAGTATGATGAGGAAAGAAGCCAGAGGGTAGGGGCCTGGGGTGACTTGGAGGGCAGCAAGTGTTGTGGTTACTTGACCATATCAGAGGCAGAAGGAAGGTAAGAGATGGCGTGTGGAAGCTCCTGGGTGAACGCAGCCTTGGCTTCAGGCTGTTTTCAGGGTTTGCACATCAGTGACCTCTCCATGACCTCCTCCCCTTCCTGGTCTCCCCGTCAGGCACCAGGGCTGAAAGCTATTGACTGTCCTGTCTCTCCACTTCATTTAGAAAATTGGATTTCATTTAGAAAATTGGAGAATATGAGCCTGAGAGAACTCTGTGGCTGTTTATTTTTATTCTATTCCTTAGCCAATACACTGAAGAATGAGTCCGGCTGGAGCAAATGCTAGTGATGCCCGTGAAAATGTGGTGGGAGGGGTGGTACAAACACACATGGCCTGGGAGTTGCTTCAGATCATTCGCGTGGTCCTTCAAACAGCCCAGTGGAGGGCTCACTCTGTCCTGGACCAGGCTGTGTGCCAGGAGCTGGTTTTTAACTCATGTGTAAGGTTTTTCGTTTTTAAGTAAAACTAAGCTTTTATGTCATGTCCAAATGACAGACAGAGCATGACATTTGGGGGAGGATATTTTTTAACCGAGAGTTAGTTAAAAACCAGAAGGCGCAATTTCTGCATATGCCCAAGGAGGAAGGGCTGATTTTCTTGTTCATTCAACAAATTTTGATTGAACAGCAGCAATATTAAAAATGTTCGAAATCATTATGATCGGAGAAGTACAAATTAAAACAATGAGTATTACTTCATATCTATTAGACTGGGAAAATAAGAACCCTGGATAATGCCAAGTGTTGGCCGGGCTGTGGGACATGGGACCCTGAACTGCTAGTGATAGGACATAGGTTTGTTCAGATCCCAGTCTCTTTTCAAAATATAAGTCTGACTGTGTCACATTTCTGCCTGGCATCCTTCAATACCTTCCCCTCAACAGGCCTCAGGATAAAGATCGAATCCTGAACAGCCTCCCAGGCTCCATGTGGTCTGACCCCTGCCTACCTCTCCTCTCTCCAGCATCCTGGCCTTCTTTTAATCTTGAAGGTACATTGCTCCCTTCAGACGCAAGGTCAGTTGCACCTGGGAGAGCAATTGGCACAGGGTATGCAAATTAGATATCCACACCTGATATGATTCCCACAGTTCTGCTTCTGGCCATATATACTAAAGAAGTTCTCACACAGGTTCTTAAGGGCACAGCCTTGTTTGTGGTGGTGAAGAGTAAGTGACCACCTGTGTCCATCACTGGCAGGTGAAGAGGTAAGATGTAGTGGATGCACACTGCTCAGTACGAACACGTGCAGCCTTAGAAGCACCAGACAAATAGGACATGTATTAACAGGGATGAATCTTAAACACCTGGTGCTGAATCAAGAAAGTAAAACACAGTGTGATATATAAGCTAATACCATTTATATACATTAAACATGCATGCATGCCAAACAATCACGTATTTTATAAGAATATACACAGTCAGCTATGTATTAAACAGAATAAAATTGTATTAGTTATCTATTGCTGCAATAAAAATTGCCCCCAAATTTAGCAGTTTAAAACAACAAACGTTTAATATCTCACACAGTTTCTAAAGGTCAGGATTCAGGAGCAGCCTAGCTGGGTGGTTTTGGCTCAGGTTCTCTCAAAGGTCTCAGGCAAGCTGCTGGCCAGGGCTGCAGTCATCGGGAGACTTGACTGGGATGGACGGTCCGTTCCCAGCTCATGCACGTGGCTGTTGGCGGGAGGCTTTGGTTCCTCACCACGTGGACCTTTCCATGGGGCTGCTCATCATGTGGTTTCCCCAGAGTGAGTAACCCAAGAGAGGGCACAAGATGGAAGCCGCAGTCTTTTATGACCTAATCTTAAGTGACATATGGTATGTCACTGTTGCCATGTACTGTTGGTCACGCAGACTACACTTGGTACAATGTGGGAGATTCCACAGGGGTGTGAACCAGGATGTAGGGATCACTGGGGGCCACTGAGGAGACCAGATAGCATAAAAATAGCTGCCCCTGTTAGGGTGGGGGATTGGGATTGGAGGAGAGGCGTCAAAGAAAATGCAAAGCCTTTTGTTGGATGCTGGGGATATAATGGTGATCAGGAGCAGTCGTGGCTTCTGACCCCTTCAGTCTTATAGGCCAGTGACAGAGAGAGAGAGGTTCATCAAACAATAGTAGTGTAAAGTTACAAGTGTGGTAGGAAGAGAAATACATGGTCTACGAAAGCTTCAAATGGGATGGGGACACAGGTTAAGTGTGTGTGTGTGTCGCGGGGTGTGTGTGTGTGTGTGTGTGGTGGGCAGAAGTGACGTTAGATCAGCGGGACCAGTGTGTGCAAAAGCCCTTGAGTTTGAAGGGAGCAGCCACCTTTAAAATCAGCAGCAGGCCGGGGGATGGAGGGGAGAGGTCGGCAGGGTCAGCTCAGTGGGGCTGGGAGGCCTGGTGGAGGTTTGCTCTTTGTCCTAAGGCCTATTGAGGGGGCTCTTGAAGGATTCCCAGCTGGGATGTGATGGAATCAGGCTCAGGTTTTGAAAGGGTGCTTCGTTAAGAGGAGTGTGTTTGGAGAGAGGCAGGAAGGGGTGCAGGGACAGTTGTGAGGCTTTTGCGTCAGCCAGGTGAGAGGTGAAAGTGGCTTGTGGCAGTGGAGAGACAGAAGTGGGTGTGAATTCCAGAGACATTTCGGAAACAAAGTCCAAGGGCTTGGTGATGGATCATATAGAGGGGGTGGGGAGAGGGCCATGTCAGGGCTGGTCCCTGGGTTTCTGGTTTGTGAAACTAGGTGGATGTGGTATCATGCAATGAATCCCAGCCCTGGTGGAGGACTGGCCTTGGTGGGGGTCTGAGCTCGGTTTCGGACACACTTCCTTTGAAGTGTCTTTGAGACACCAAAGGAGGCTATCATGTAGGCACTGGAATATGTGGATCTGGGGTTCAAGGGAGAGATCCGAGCTGCTGACGTAAATTTGTGTCATCTCCGTAATTGTGGCTGGAAGAGTGAATGACACATCGTATGAATAGAAGAGAGAGTGTGGCTGGAGTCAGCAGAGGAGGGGTGAGCTACAGTGAACCTGAGAAGGAACACCCAGGAGAGTAGGAGGCAAGCCAGGAGAGAATTTTTTTCTTCTTCTAGAAGAATGAAGAAGTCAACAGTGATGAATGCTGTTGGAGGGGATCAAGTGAGAAAAGAACTGGAGACACTTCCACTGGGTTTAGTGATATGGAGGTCATTGGTGGCCTTAGCAAGCTGTGTGTGGCCCTGGGAGCCCACGTGGAGAGGGCGGAGGAGTGGGAGGCCAGGGAATGGAGATGGCAGGTGTGGCTGCTCTCCTGAAGTCGGGCGGTGATTTTTCTCTCTGCAGCTATTGTGAGGATGGCTTCATGCACTGTTCCACCAGCGGGGCCCCAGGAAGCCTGTTGCCGGATGCGGTCCTCAGCAGTCCCCTGTCTCATCGCAGTGAGTACTGTCTCCCGGAAGGGCTCCTCATCCCCTACCCAGACCGCGCCCCATGGGGTCGGGGAGAGAGCTGGCTGCTCTGTCTGATGTGTGTGTGCATCGGGCACGTGTTGGGACTGCACAGTTTCCGTGTCCGGTGAGTGACTTTCAAGCCTAGACATGCCTTTGCATGTGTACGTCCACATTACTGAGGCAGGAAGAAGCTTGTTTTGTGATGGGGAAAGACTGCAGGACAGATTCGGTGAGACCCGTATTTTGTCCACGGTGACCTTAACCCAGTGAGCAGCCGTGAGTGAGTTGGTCGCCTTGATCGTGGTGAAAATGGCCCTCCTTCAGTGGCCTCTTTTGACCTAGGGACGTGCTGACCAGGACCCCTCTTGAGAAAGCTTCTCAGATGGATTTGAAACGAGGGAGTTTGGACCCCTTGCTCTCTGTTTGAAGGTCCTAACAGTTACTGTACTGTTTAAGGACAAGGCACAGAAGGGAGAAGGGGACCCGGTGCTAGTGGGACCATATTCACAATTATGGATCAGGGGCATTATTGGCTTCCAGAAGGGTCTATCATCCTTGGTTGGGAAGGACTCTCCTAGTAGAAGGGAGAGGGACTTTGGGCAGACACATGGGAAATTTTCAACCTCCAGCTTGGCCTCCTCTCTCTTTGCCTCTCACTTTCCTCAAGACGCCCTTTTTCCAAGTGCCCCACCTCCCTGCCAGGAGTTTGCTCTTCAGCTCGTCCTGGGAGAGAAGTCTGGCTCCCCTGAGGGCCTGACTGGGGAGCATCTCAGCCTAGGGCTGGGGCAAGTTCCCGATCATGTCGGGGCTCACGAGGTGAAATCGGAACTCGTGACCTTGTGTTGTTCTGTTTGGGCTGCTGCAACAAAACCCCACAGACTGGGCGGCTTATAAACAACGGACGTTTATTTCTCACAGCTCTGGAGGCTGGAAGTCTGAGGCCGGGGGCCAGCAAGGTTGGGTGGGGTCCTTCTTCTGAGTCGCAGACTTCTTGTGTCCTCACGTGGTGGAAGGAGCCAGGGGGCTCTGTGAGGTCTCTTGTGAAAGCACTAATCCACTCATGAGGGCTCCAGCCTCGTGACCTAATCACCCCCAAAGACCCCACCTGCTAGTACTATCACCTTTGGGGGTTAGGGTTTCAACATATGAATTTTGGGGGGACGAAAACATTCAGACCATAGCAGACCTCAAGGTCACTAAATCCTTCTGCCTCTTTCTTTTTCTGGCTCTCTCCCGTCTATAGCATTTTCCCACGCCCCCACCCCTCTCTGTTGCATTCTTCCTCTTAGATCTGTTTGTGCTTCTTCTTGCTCAAAGTCCTCTAACCTAGTCGCTGGAAAGTGTCATCTTTTTTGAAGTCAGAAAAATCCTAGAATTTCGTGTGATTTGGAAAAGCCATTTAGCCTCTTAGGGTGTCAGTTTTCTAACAAAAGTTTCCATATAAAAATAAGGCTGAAAATTCCAGCTTTCTAGTCCACAGGAGACAGTAAGCTCTCTATATACTAAGATAGAAATGCTACTGGGTGCATCAGGGTGTTTGAAAGAAAGATGCTCTATCACCCATCGGCTGTCATCATTTATTCAGTCAGCTGTTGACATCTACTAAGTGTCAGGAAATATGAAATATCAATGAACAGAGCGGACAAAACCCCTGCCTTCATGGGGCATACATTCCGGTGGGTGGGGCCCGGTGGTGTGGGCAATCAACAAATAAGTAAAATAGACAGACATCAGACGGTGATGTCAGATGGTGATCAGACGGAGTGACAAAGCGGGGAGGGCAGGTAGAGGTGTCAAGAGAGGGAATGTTGCAGATTTCAGTAGGGTGGCTGGGATGGTCAGTGGCTGGGCAGAGGATGAGCAAAGGCCCCTTTAAAATTTTTGTGACTAAATTAGTTGTAACCATGTTAGGAATGGTCCTGCTGGTGCCTGCAAAGTTTCCTTTTTAGCACCCAAACCCAGGTCCTCTGAAGCCTGGCTCCGCACGTTTCTTCAATGCATTCTGATTCACTGCAACCTGCTACAGCAGGATTGGGGGCTGAGAGTGTGGGTCGTCAGAGGGGTGCTGAGGTCAGGAGAGGCGCCTTCAGCGTATGCCAAGGTCAGAAGCTCAGATGGGTAGATGAGGCTGCCGTTCCAGTCTACCCAAGGAACCTGGCTCAGGGCTAGACCTGGCTGGAGGTCGGGCAGTACTTTATCCCAGGGAGTGGGCAGCTCTGAGTCTCTGGAATTGAGCGACTACACCTAGGGGAGCAAAGGACAGGGTAGAAGGTAGATCCATGAATCCTTCACTAATCTCCTCTTTGATTTTCCCATCCCCAAGGCAAAAGGAGCCTATCCTGTCGGCCCCCCATGGTCAAGTTGGTGTGTCCTGCTGACAACCCGAGGGCTGAAGGGCTCGAGTGCGCCAAAACCTGCCAGAACTATGACCTGGAGTGCATGAGCATGGGCTGTGTCTCCGGGTGTCTCTGTCCCCCAGGCATGGTGAGCCACCCACAGCTGCAAAGGGCTGGCAGCCTTCCATTTTCCTGCAGGCGAGGAGCGAGTCTGGCTATGGAGCCAGAGAGATGAAGAATCAAGAGCTAAACAAGGATGGTGATGGGGTGGCGGTGGGGATGGGGGCAGGGGTGGGGGAGAGTCCTTTGTGGCTGGGTTAGCTGCCAAAGTTGGGGAGGGAGATGGTTGCACAGTGCCTGGGGTTGATCCTGATGAGGTCTGACAGAAATACAAGAACTTAGCAGACAAGTATTTCCAGAAATACTTACAAGTGAAAGCGAACATTTTCATTAGAATTTTCTCAAGGGCTGCATTCCATTGGATGAAGATGAGAGGACCCACACACATATTTGCATATGATTTGCATATATGTGTATAACTTTTTATTTCAAGAGAAGACATTGATATCCCTGCTATGCCATGAATAAGCCACGGGTCCAACAAGTCCCTTCCCCACACTGAGCCTTGTTTTCCTCATCTGTAAAGTGAGTCATGAGGTCTTGGCCAGCTCCTAGCATTCTGATTCTGAGGCTGGGGCTACAAACAGGCAACTGTGGCCAGAAGTTCTTTGGAGGCCGCAGTGGTCCAAGGCCACGCTAGTTTGCAGCCACCTGGCTCCTGTGTGCCTCCTGGTGGTGGCAACGGTCTGAGCATGCCCAAGCCTCCTTACCTCCCTCTTAAGTCTAATCTTAGGTTGTTTTGTATTCAATATATTATGCATATATTATTCTTATCACCCCGAAGGATGCAACTTCTTGATTTTTCTCTTTCAAATGCATCCTGCCTTCTTGCTTTCCCTGACTCCAATTCCCCGTACCCAAAGTGAGTGGTGAGGGGCTGGGGCAGGATGGCTGTCATATGGCCGTAAAGGGCATTAATGATGCCCAGGCCTCAGCTTTCAGGCAGTGTCCTGGGCAGTGAGAACTGCCAATATTCTGCAGAGGGAGCTTGGGCCCGTCACCAGTGGCCCGAGGAAGGCTGCGGATTGGGGTGTGTGCAGGGCAGATGGTCTGTCTCCTTTCTCTCCAACCCTTTGCCCCGCAAGACAGAGACTAGCTGTTATTTATTCTCCCCTGGTGTTCCCTCTGTCTCAGCTGCTAAGGACTCAGAAACTGTCTTTTCTAATGGGGGAGCTAGAGATTGGCCAGGGAGCACCCCCACACTGGAGGGTCTTATTTGGCGCCTTAGAAGGAGGCTATTCAAGGAAGTCCTTTAATAAGGACCTGGGTAGGGGCAAGAAATAGGAGAGGGGAGGGGAAGCTTCCCCTTTGTTTATTGCTCTTTTCACCCTGAGGGTCTCTTACTTTGACAACCCCTTCACCATACCCAGAGGAGAAATTCTTCTGGCACTAGAGGGGGCTCGGGCAAGAAAAAGGACATCACTCAGGAGGTTATGTCAGCATCAGGGATTCTTTTAAATGAATTTCTTTTTCATGAAGGAAACAGTAGAGATAGTCTTATATTATAACCATGATAATTGCATTATTGCCCCAAGTTCCCAGAGGACAGCGAGGCCTGGAGCACAAGCATGGGATGTGGATGCACCGTTAGGGCTCACTGGCTCCCCTGAAGCCTCTGGCGTCATTCTCAGCACTGTCTTGGGATATCCGTCATAGAACGAAGTGACTCTCACCTCAACGGCAGGGGATTATAAACTTGAAAGCTCGTGGTGTAAGAGATTGGGTTATTTTCACAACTGCTTCATTACGATGCCGACAAATGTGCAAATTGCTGAGGCCAGGTTCCACCAAGCAGAAACGTCTGGGTGATTTATTAAGTGTGCCGTGTGCTGGCTGCTGCCCGGGACACGTGTTCTTGGCCACAAGGCAAAGAAGAAGGAGCTGGAGACCCCCTGTTGGGGCCATCAGACACTGCAGACACCCTCTAGGCGGGGTTTCCCTGGGGCCTGCCCCTGTGGCGTGGCGAGGGTATGGCAGGCTGCCGAGGGCTGGGGGAGGAGGTCAGGGGTTCTGCCTTCTGAGGACTTGAAGGGGGGAGGAAGCAGCTCTTTCCTGGGGGCAGACCAGCTGAGAGCAGGAAGAGCCCCCAGCAGGGGCAGTGGCAGGGCAGCCGCAGAGGGATGCCCTCAGGCCAGGCTCCTCCACTTCCGGGCTCGGGCTCTTGCACAATCTTTCCTTCTCTCTGAGCCTCAGTCACCTCACCTGCATCGTGGACGCATAATTCCTCTTCCGCCTGCATCACTTGTTGGCTGTGGGCCTGAAGGAGTTGTGTGTGAAAGCACTGTTAAAACACAAAATGCTACAGAATCCCAGGAATAGCTTTCATTGCTGTTTTCATAAACAAGCGAGGCTCCTCCCCAGAGGCTGTGCCATCACCTCCTCCTCCTGTCCACGCCTGCAAGGGCCCGTTTTCTTGAATTCCAGTCTGTCGTGGACCAAAGCTTTGTAAATACAATAGAAATGAATGGAAATGAATAGAAAAATGAAAGAAAAAGCAATGACTTACAAAATATAACCCCCCTGCCAATTTTTATTAGATACAGCGGATGTGATATCTCACTCAGTCAGATTGCTACATGGCTTTCCAATCGCCTGCTCTCCTTTTCTGTCCTTCTATCATTCAGACCGGCACCCGCCAGGGCCACACTTGGAGCAATGCTGCTCTTTTTCAACTTCCTTCCCTTTTTCAAGGCAGCTTCCAATGACCATTGCAAGGCCAGCAGCACTTGTTTGAAGATTTTGGGGACAGTGAAGGAGTCCCTCTCTCTGCAGCTTGTTCCAGGCCTGGCACCTGCTTAGAGCAGAGGTTTTCTGGTCAGCTCCACGAGTCACAGCCTCTGCCTGCTCCTGACTGGTGCAAAGGTCTGCTTGCGTGGAGCAAGGGGTGCTTTCCGTAAGGTCCACACCACGACAAATTGGTGGTGGAGAAGCTGCGTGGAAAAGGCCTTGAATCAGAGTCCCATACTTCTAGGTGTGAATCCTGGTTACTGGTGTTTGCTCAACTGAGTAGCAAGTCACCTAAAATCTTTGTGTCTCCTTTTCCTCAGGTGTAAAATTGGGCTGGAAGGGTTGACTGGAGGTCAGGGGGTGACAGTGGCAGGCACATGGAAGCTGCTTAGTGAGTGGTGGCTTAATGGCCATGGTTATGAGAAGCTCATGGAGGAAAGCCGTGAATCATATTATAAACAGAGATGCTATAGGAAATTAGCACACACTGGGAGCAATATTTTGGACCTCAGGGTCCACATTTGAGACCCACTGGGTCAATAGAATGAGGGGGCTGCACTAGAAAATTTCCCAAGTCTTTTTCTATAGGTCAAAAATTTGAGGGAACTCCTTGTCCTTAATTTAGAATATTACCTGTTTCCACCACGAGGTGACAGCAAAGCATAGCCCACTGCCCCGCTCCTGCCTCTTTCCAGCTACAGCCGCAATTATCTCCAGGAGCACCATCGAGTGGCAGAGCAACAAGGCACCCTTAAAGAGGTGCGATTTCAACTCCTTCTGTCACACAAGAGGAGACTGAGGAAAGAAAGCAGTCAGACTCACTCAAGGCTGCATGTCTGGTGGAAACGCTGGTCTCCGGACTCCCCCACCTGGGCTCCTTCAGCCCTATTTGCCTCCCACTGGGAAGCCACGAGGTGCTCCCGGGAAAATGTGGTACCGCTGTCTGGGAGAGGCTAACTTACCCTCTGACATCTAGGGGCCACATTTTCTAAACTGGTACCCAGTTCTGCTGGTGTTAGGAAGCCACTTGGCAGCTGGGCAGTGTGTTCATTTCCCTGGTCCTTTCATGCCCAGTTTTCTCACTTTGGCGCCACTTCTTGAAATCTAGAGCTTGGGCTCAGGGGCCCGTCCAGAGTGGACCTCACATGTGGGCATTGTAAAGCCTACAAGATGTAATTTCAAAAGCGTCCAAGAAAGCCCTCCTGTCTCAAAAATATCTTCTACACGTCCTACAGCTTGTCACTGAAGAAGGCCTACTGAAATATTATAGGCATAAATTCATTTTGGTTAACAAGCACCAGCTTTAAAAAAGCTTACAACCTTATAAGTCCTCTTAGGAAGTCATTTACACCTTAGTATGAGTTATTTGATTAGATTCTTCCCTCCTAGCAGACATCTAGTTGAAATCAGCTGCGTTGAACTGGAAGTACTCATGGGGTGGGAGAACGAACAAAGGACAGTTGGAAGGCGAAAAGGATTTTGGAGAACGGGTCAGTATGGTGTTCAGGTATTTTGGTGGGGGGAAGATGAGGCCTTTTCAGAGAGGAGTAACAAAACCAAATTTTTTTCTCCTTCATAGTTTTTCTTGGGGTTGACCTAATACCTAGTGGCATGTTCTCAGCCTGAGCCATTCGTCCTCCAGATGTCATGAGTTGATGAACAATAGTGACAACTATTGCTGCTTGTTTTCTTCGGAAGTTTCTGAAGGACGTTCGTCGGCTTTGTCTTATTATCCTTCTGGTGTCCCACAGGGACAAACACTAGTGGAGGTGGTTCTCTCCATCTTAAACACGAGGTTTCAGTGACTAGCCACGATATCCACTTAGGTGCTGCCCCACTGGCCGGCCCTACTTGTCTGCTCATGGAGATCTCATGGAGATCCTGCTTGTCTCCTGCACCGCCCTTTATCTTTCGTCTCCTGAATTTCTTTAAGGCTTTAGGGCTCTCCGGTGTGATTCGATCTTCTCTCCGAAGTCTGGAGCTGCTGCTGAGGTGTGGCCCGGACCTTGCCTCTCCTTTTAAAGTCATGCTTTGCCTTCCCTCCATCTCTGCCTGAGGGTCCTAATCCCACGCCCTGCTGTCTTTATAACAGCCCTCATTCAACATCAGGGTCCTATTTTAATGGCGTAATCCGTCAGTTAGCATCTCCTTTTACAGGGCAGAGAGGAGCCAGGTGGTGTGTCTGCGACAGGGCAGAGAGGTGGCCGTACTGCCTCACGGCCAAGCTGGGATTCGAGTCTCAGTCTCCTGGAGGAGGCTGGGCTCCCAGGGACTCACGCTGGGCGAGGGCAGGGGCTGCCTGGGCCATGGGCGTGCGGAACTTTCTGTTACTGGGTTGAGTGTCCTGGAGAGAGGGAAAAACATCCAGCATGGAGGCCAAGAGGCCTGGGAGCCCTTGCTCAGCCTGCTGAAGGCCACGGGCAGCTCGTGTTCTGCCCAGGTGAGGGGGGCTCAGCCGGGCTGGGATTCCCGGATCCATCCCTGTGCCTGCTGCACTGCCTTGTCTCATGCAATGTTTCCGATAGTGGGGCTTGTTGTCCCGTCTCCGTTAACTGGAGGAGCGAGTGTTGGACAGCTGGTCAAGGTTCCTGGGCGGATGCACCGGTCATTCCTAGAGGAGCCACCAGGTGGCAGGCCCCGGACTTCAGTCAGTGCTGACTGACAAAGCTTAGGGGCGTGTGGGAATGAGCCCTAATTGTGTCAGCCTTTGACGCTCCAGGAGAGAGATGCTCTTCACCCCCTCCTTGTTCGTACCGCGCTGCCATCTTCCCTGCTTGGTGCCTAAGCTCATTGTCTTCCAAGAACAGTGATCCTAGGAGCTGCGGAGAATGCGGCTGACCTGCATCTTCCTTGCTCTGCACTCCCATCCTGCCCGTCGCTTAGGCTTTGAGGACACTCTTGAGGTCGGGTGAAGGTGGTGGCTAAGTCGTGGAGATTATTCTTCCCATCCCCTTCTAACACACACACACACACACACACACACACACACACACGCCTGTGCACGTGCACACATATGACTTTAGCCCATGGTCCTTGACACGGAAGTCCTTTGTTCAGCCCAAGATTGCTCTGTTCCCAGGGCTTTGTCCAGTTCCAGGCCTTGTCTAGTCTTGTCGGGGGAGTGACTGGGTCCCACGGATCCTGAGGCCTCCAGACAGGAGCTTCTCACCCCTCACGTAGCCCTGGCACCAAAGTGCCGTGGTGCCTTCACCTGAGGGTGGCCCAGGGCTCTTTTAGACACCTGAGGTTAGGCCACACCAGAGCAGACGTCCAGGGCTGCCTTCCTGGGGTTGGGACAGAGGAGAGCTACATGCTGGGGTGGGAGTGGGCTTGGCCAGCTCTTCCTGAGCCCACGGGGCCCAGTGGGTCTTGGTTCTTTTTCCCTCCTGGCCGCTCCAGACCTGACGAATATAACATGCTCACGTAGTAACTTCTTTGTGGGTGGAAGGCAGGGAAGCAGAGCGTCCCCGTGGCGGGTGGGTCAGAATCTCGGGGACTGGTGGAGGAGGGGCATGTGGGGCTGGAGAAGCCTGAGACACCGGTTTTGGTCCATGCCTGCCTATGGCCAGCATTCAGCTCTCAATTCCAGGGTTAAGCACGTTTTAATTTCATTAAATAGATTGTTTGTTTTCTTCAGTTATAAACAAAATACATGTCCATTGAAGAACATTTGGAAAAAAATTTAAAAACCGAAAAAGAAAATAAAATCTCCCCATTCCCCATCCAATCCTATCATCTGGAGGCAATTTCTGTATTTCCTTCTAGTCTTTTTTTGAAACTATATATATATATTTTCATAATTGGGACCATAGGTGTATACAGTTTGTCCCCTGTTTTAAAAATCAACAGCACAAGTATTTCTCACCTCATTTAAGATTCTTCCAAAGGCCATTCTAACAGCTCCATGGGACACCATCGAGATTCCTCAGTGAATTCAATCGTTTTCCTATTGTTGAACACTTAGTTGTTTCCATTTTTTTGCAACGACAAATAATTCTATGTGAACCTGTGCCCACAACTCTATATCCGTTGGAGAAATCCTCTGCGTGGAGTTATTGGGCCTAAGGATGTGCACATCTCCAGGGCTTCCGACACATGTTACCAGAGTCCTCACCAAGGTCCAGGTTACACTGCCCCAGCGGAGGATGAGGGCAGAGGGTGGGCAGAGTCGGGGATCTGTGTAGACGGGTGCCCGTGTCTGCCAAGCCCCAGTCTGGGCGTGGCTGCCCTGGCCTGGCCTGTGGCCGAGGCTGTGTCCCAGCAGGCCTCGAGGTCGCTCACCATGGCCCCCAAGACTTTTGGATTGCTTTCCCTAGGTCCGGCACGAGAACAGATGTGTGGCCCTGGAAAGATGCCCCTGTTTCCATCAGGGCAGAGAGTACGCCCCGGGAGAGACAGTGAAGATCGACTGCAACACTTGGTGAGGCCCTGGAGGGCCTTTCTGGGGACAGAGCCATTGGGGTGGAGTGAGTGGGAGCGGGGACGCAGATCAAGATGCTGTGGAAGCAGACGTGGGCACAGGGCCTCTGGCACTTGCCTCCCGCACCCTTGGGAACGTGGCTTCGCTTTCCCTTTTCTCTGTGCTTCTGTTTCTCCATCTGTGAAATGGGGAGACTTTATCGTCACCTGTGCTCACCCCGCGTGGACCCTCTCCTAGAGAGAAGTGTTCTGTTCAGGGGGATGGGGCCTGGGGAAGATAAGGACCTTGCCCTGTGTCTGTCATTGCACATGTGAGTGAGCTGCCAAAGGCGTGGAATCTGGAGGCTCCTTCTCTGGCCTTTTCCTGCCCCCAAGCATATCACAAGTGTGCTTATACTAGCATGATGTGGAAAGGGACCTTGTGAGGGTGGCTGCTTTTCCTGCTTCCTTCTCCTTGGCCGTCCGTCACACAGCCCTTTGCTCTGCTCATTCACCCTGCGTTGACTTTGGGGCTGGGCAAAGCTTCAGGGAGAGGCCCGTGTGGACAGGGGCAGGAAAGGCTGGGAGCCAGAAAGCGCCCTGCTGTCTCTTGGGCCTGAGGTCTGAGCTTACCACCTCTGACGCACAGAGAGGGCTTCCCGAGGTCAGCTCTGGTTACGGGGAGGTGGGACGGGGCATGTGGCAGCTGGCAAATCCCTGTGGACTTAAACATGTAGCTGTGTACACACCAAACCTCTCCTGGAAGAAGTTCCCAGTGCTCACTATTTTCCCGGCTCGGAACTTCCCTGTATTCTCTTGAGTTTTCCTCAGTAGCCTCAGAGGCCTTTCAACCTCAGTGCCTTGGTTTTGTGATGACCCCGTGGCTGCTCTCAGGCAACTTCCTGGAAGGCTGAGCTTGAGTGAATGTACAGCAGGTGGTCTATAGAGGGTCTGGGCCTCCTCCCCTGGCTGCCTGGATCACTGTGGACAATCCAGTCCCTTCTTTGCCGTGGTTTCCATCTTGTAAAGGGAGAGCAGCATGGCTTCCCTCTCTCCTCCTGGGCCCCGTGCTTTAAAAATGTGTCAATTCAGGACTGCAGTTCGGGACTCTGTGAGGCCCGGGCTCCACAGGCCGCAGATCTTCTACTTCTTGAGGTTCCCAGGAGGGTTGGGCGGCGCCCTGGAGCGTTCTGTCTTCCTTCATCGTCTCCTCATTTCCTGGATGAGCCCCTCACACCCAAGGGGCCCAACTGGTCATCCTTGCCATTACTGTTCTAGTGTCTGTCGGGACCGGAAGTGGAACTGCACGGACCACGTGTGCGACGCCACGTGCTCCGCCATCGGCATGGCCCACTACCTCACCTTCGACGGGCTCAAGTACATGTTCCCTGGGGAGTGCCAGTACATCCTGGTGCAGGTGAGAGTGAGGGAGAGGCGGGGAGGGTACTGTTGGTCTCTAGGAGGGGTGGGAGGTGCTGACTGAACTTTGGGGCTCCCAGGTCAGCTTCTGCTGTTCTGTCTGCAGAGAAACTCTGGGGGCTGGCTTCTGTGGGAGTACTTTTCCTGCCCCTGAGAGAAGTGTCTCAAGAGGTAGGGGCTTGAAACTCAGAGTGACTGTCCATCTTCCTTCAGTTCACCTGGAGACTTGCTGCCAGGGTGGAAGCTGATTTGTTGACTGGGATTGTGTGTGGGCAAGGTTACCGTCAGCCCAAATTAGCACCCAAATGGGCTTAGATAGAGGCAGACACAGCCTCAGTCGGGATGCACAGTGAGGGGTGGAGCCCAGGCTGGGTTTCAGCCCTGCTCACCCTCCCTGCTTCTACCCTTGTGCAGTGAACAGCCCACATAGCTTTGTGCCGCTGTCCTGGGCAGGGGGATGGTGGAAATGACCCCTGGAGTTTACTGCCTGCCCTATGATGGTATTGCATGCTCCACCATTTTCATTTCTAACCTAGTGCAATTCCGAATGGGGAGGAGGTGGGGGCGGGGGCACAGAAAAGTCATACTGCCCAGCAGGATGAGAAAGAGCCCAAGAAACCCTAGCTGGTGGGCGAGGGCACTGGCCCCTCTGCCTCCCTCTCCCCATGCATGGATTCCTGGAAATTTCTCTTGTGGGTTGACACCAAAATGGGTAAGCAAGAAGCTATGGGTGCCTTTCTCACAAGGAATGAGATGACTTGACTCTGCGAAGCTTTAAACAAGTGTGGTCTCTCTGTCTCCATTCTTGGGAGGAGGAGGGGTGGGGGCTTGGTGTAGCCTGAAGGGAGGACCACAAACCCATAGCAGCCTCAGCCCCAGAGTCTGAGCTGCAGGGCCCTGTGAGTCAGGCACTGAGGGTGACTGAACACGCATGTCTGCAGAGCCTGCTGGGAGTGAGCTGCTGCACCAGGCAGCTGTGTGCAGAGCATGCTGGGAGTGAGCAGCCGTACCAGGCAGCTGTGTGCAGAGCATGCTGGGAGTGAGCAGCACCAGGCAGCCGTGTGCAGAGCATGCTGGGAGTGAGCCATGAGCCTCCACCTCCCATACCCAGTCTGGCCCCAGAGAGGTGGGCAGCGTGTTGAGGGGTCGGGGTGTGCATACCATGGAAATGGTTTCATCAACACCTATTAACCTGGTGCAGTATGTCCCTCTCTAGACCTTTCCCACAGATCATACATGGAAGCCTGTCTTTTGGTGATCTGTGTCCCAACCTTGGTAGCAAAGGATGGGTGGCACTGGCTCTGGGGCTCAACTACCTGGCCAGTTTCAGATTGGAGCAGCCAGCAAACAAACCTAACTCAGTGCGACGAGAAGCAGCCGGTCAGATGGACCGCCCCAGCTCTTCCCCTGCCCAGGCAAAGCTTTCCTGGGCGGGCCCAGTTGCAGAGTCCCCTTCCAAATGGTGACCCTCTGGGGGTTGCTTGTTTCCCTTCCCCACAGCTGGGGCTGTTGTCCCTTCTGAGACTTTGCCATGGGTCCTCCTCCCCTCTCTCCCTTCCTCCTTTAGAAGGTATTATCAAGACTCACCTCTTTCAATTTTGGAAAAATCTCAGCTGGAGACAAGAACTTGCACCTCTGTCTCATCTTTTAACCTTCGCAATCCCATTAACCCAACACCAACCCGTTTACCCTAACAATCTCGTTAAGTCGGCTGATCGCATCTTTAGAGCCACAGATTGTGTGTTGTATGTGTGAGTGTGTGTGAGTGGGAGGGGTGGAGAGGTAAGTGACTTACTCAGTGTTACTCCATAGTGGCAGAACCAAGGCTCACACCTAGTTTTTCTAAGTTGAGTGTTTTTTCCCCCTCATCACACCACAGTGATAGCCGTCATGAGGAGGTATTTGTCAGAAACGTGTCCCCTTTTGCTTAATTTTCTATGCAATTGACCATCAAGGACCAGCGTTCCCTCATCTCTATTCCCAACTAGAGATGGTGGCTCAGGACCTGTGTTACCGTTTCAAAGGACCTTGGGTTACATTTCTGGGCCCACAGTCCAGCAGCCTGGACATCCAACCAGAATTTAGAGCCGCAAAGTGCCGTGTTGACCACTGCCTTAGTTACCTGGGTGAGACTGAGAAGTAATGGGCTCTAGGTGGGGGCCGTTAGGCTGATGTCTCCAGCAAAGCACGCCGCATGCCACCTTCCCGGTCCCTCTCTCCTGCCCTCTCTACCTGTGTGCAGCACCGCCCCTGCCTACTGACTGCAGACACCTGGATCAGACGGAATGGCTGAGGAGGACACACCTGAGGGAGTTCACCTGGGAGTGTCCCTCCCTCCACTCTCTCTGTCTCTCTCTTACACACAGACACACACATACACACTTGCACGGACATGGTAACATCCTATAACACATATTCTTCAAAAGCATGCATGCTGAGATGCCAATCTTCTGATCTAGGCAGAGGTAGCATGGATAATGCTTCTCTCCTGGCACCCCTTTTCTCCAGGATTACTGTGGCAGTAACTCTGGAACCTTCCGGATCCTGGTAGCGAATGAGGGGTGCGTCTACCCTTCAGTGAAATGCAAGAAGCGGGTCACCATCCTGGTGGAAGAAGGAGAGATTGAACTGTTTAACGGGGAGGTGAGTGCCAGCCTCATCCCCTCCCGCCTCTCGTCCCCTTGTTCCTCTGTCACCTGATTACGAGCATGTGTCGAGCGTTCATTGAAAACTTGTGTGGATGGAATTGGTTGAGCCATTAAAGAGCATGAGACAGAGCTGTGTCGTCTGCCCTTGACGACGTCTGTAGGAGAACAAGCTGCAGATGGACATGGCACGATCCCATTTTAGTAAAACAAAGTTCAGAGATGTGTGCGGGGAAGATGTGTGTCTGTCTGCACAAGCTGAGGCAGAATCAGCGCTCACTTCTGGCGGGCGGAGTGCAGGCCGCAGGCAGACAGACCATCCCTTTACATGCGTGTGTGTACCATGCGTATATGTAAAATACATACTATATGCATATAAATACACACACACAAATATATATATATATATAGGGAAGTGATGGTGTTTGGGGGATTTTTACTTTCTTGCATGTTTTTCAGTTCTTTTCAGATTAATCTTTTTAAAAGAGCTCAAAAGAGAAGTAACCTGATTCAGTCCCTGTGTAGCAAGAGCTTGGGGAGTGGTTCTCAGAAGGGGGTACAGAACCACCTGGGAGCTGTGGGTTAAGGTGTTGCTATTGGGCTCCCCCCGAGAGCCTGACTCAGTAGGTCTAGGTGGGGCCAGGGATCTGCACTTAAAGTGGCAGGTAGTCTGTAGACCGTAGTTTTGGTTCCATTGGTCTGACTACATCTACTGCCAGAGAGACCCAGGGTTTGGGCTCAAACCTGTCCTGGTGTCTTCATCTCGTTCTATGGCCCCAGCCTGCATCCCTGCCTTCTTGCAAATACCTACCACTGACATCAGGGGACAGGAGTGCGTTCCCCTCCATTATGGAAGAAAACTGTTCGGGAAGTGTGACTATGGGCTGTGGGGCAGCAGTGTCATCTCCACTTCAAAGGACAGATCTACTTAGGGCAGATGACAGTGGTGATGTTGAGTAGGAGGTGTACACATATGATTAGCTCTACATGCTGTATGTCACCAAGGAGAGGACCTTTGTGAAGTGGTGGACAGGTTCTCAACATCAGCCTCAATTTTACAATTGCGATAGTCAGCTGAGCGTGCTGAAATGGGCTCTGAGCAGCTGAAGAGAGCCCCTCAGCCTCTCTGTCCTCTGTCACCTCTGATCCTGATGGCAGCGACTCTGGGGAGTGGAGGTGGGGGACAGAGAGGAGAGAGTCTCCCGCTCGTGTTCATAAAGGCATGGATTTTTAAATCAATTGTCTAGAGGTGCTTAAAATCATTGCCACATTAAAAACCTATTTAGGGAACCACATGTATTTAATGACCAAGTGTCAAAAAAATTCTTTTTGTGAAGCGATGGGTGGCCTTCTGCTAGTTGGTTTCATTGTAATTTTAATCTCATAATTATGGTTTTGCTACCAGTTCGATTATTGTTCCTTAGTCATAGGATTCTTGAACAGTGATAGGTGAGATGGATACAAAAACATCCAGGCAGGTTGCTGGCCCTGAAGGGGTGAGCTCTGACCAGCTGGGGCAAACGACTTGTGGTTCTGGAGGGCTGTGGAGACAGGCGTGGGTGTGGGGCAGAGGGAAGAGCTGGACCCTCAGGCCTGTCCTTCACCTCCCTGTTCTCACGCTTTATCCTCGTCCAGGTGAAAGTGAAGAGGCCCATGAGGGATGACAGTCACTTTGAGGTGGTGGAGTCAGGCCGGTACATCATTCTGCTGGTCAACAAAGCACTCTCTGTGGTCTGGGACCACCACCTGGGCATCTCTGTGGTCCTGAAGCAGACGTACCAGGTCAGTGGCGTTTCTGCACTTCTTCTTCGTCTTGTCTGTGACTTGTTGTTTGGACGTTCTTCAGCTTCCCAAGCAGCAGCCTGCTGCCTCTGCCCACTGTCTTGGGGAAGGTGGGCCATCATGTCGTCCAGCCTCCTCCCCACGCAGATAAGACCATGGACTGAAGGTTAGAGTTAGCCTTGGCCATTTCACCTTCCTCACTCTGAGTCCCCCTGTGCCCCTTATAAGACCACATGATTACACTGGGCCCACCTAAATAAGCCAGGACAGTCTCCTTATAACGAGATCCTAATCCAGTCACATCTGCAAAGTTCCTTTTGCCATGTACGGTAATATATTCCCGGTCTTGGGGATTAGGACGTGGACATCTTTGGGGGGGCCAAGTTTTGCCTACCACAATGCTGGTGGAGATCATATCCTGTGGGGAGATTGCTTTAGGTAGGTTGGTCTGAAGAGACTTGTCTCAAGAGGTGACATATGAACAGAGTCTTCAGGGAAGGGAGGGAGGGAGCCGTGTGAATATCTGGACGAGAGAATTTAGGCAGATGGAATAGCACGTGCAAGGGCCCTAAGGTGGACAGTGTTTGAGCAAGGAGGCCAGTGTGGCTGGAGAGGAGGGACTTGGAGTGAATGGTAGTTAACAAGGGCGGGGAGTGGGCAGGGGCCATCCCATGGGGGATGTTAAGCCACATAGAGATCTTTGGCCTTTTGTCCAACTGTGGGAACATTCTTCTTTGTTTCCCAGTAACTTAGATCCATTGTACCAAACCAGATTCTCCTTATTGAAGCAAAATAGAAGAAATCACATCTCTTTGTCCCAGGACAGGGCTCCAAATATGTTGTAAGAGCATAGAACCTTTTCTTTTCCAGGCCAGATGTTTCCAGTTCTTCCCGTAGCTTCTATATAGTGGTTTCCATTCATTCAGTAATTACTTGTTCAGGACTTGTTGTGTGCTGCACACCGTGGGAGGTGAACATGGAGATGGATAAGACATTATGCCAGCCCTGATGGCATGTGGTATAAGCAGAATCCCGCCAGCCTGCTGTGAGCAGGCTGCCGTTCTGTTCCACAGTGAAGTAGTACTATAAGGGTCCCTCCTTGGGCCTCTACACTCAACGCTGACGTAGTGTTGAACCAGCTCCTCTCTCTGCTCAGACCCTTAGTGAGGAGGTGATGGTTTATATTGGAGATTCCAGGGCCAAGGCTGCATAATTCCCACCTCTGCCCTTGGCCGACTATGTGACATGGGCAGGTTCCCGCTCTTTGTGAATGACCTTTGTGTCCTTAGCTTTAAAATGGAAAATGGTCAGTGAGGAAGCCCGGGAAAAGGCCTTGGAAGGGCAAAGATTTGCTGATCACCCTGTTTCCTTCTGGGTCTCCAGCCCTCTCCCCAACCCGTCCTCCTCTTCTTTAGATGAGCCAAGCCTCCTTTGCTCCTGGAACCCTCCTTTCCCTGAGTCAGAGAGTTTGCACTGAGATTGGCCATGCTCATGCTCTCAACTTGTCCATCAGGAGCAGGTGTGTGGCCTCTGTGGGAATTTCGATGGCATCCAGAACAATGACTTCACCAGCAGCAGGCTCCAAGTGGAGGAGAACCCTGTAGACTTTGGGAATTCCTGGAAAGTGAGCCCGCAGTGTGCTGACACCAGGAAAGTACGTCTGGCATCTCTGTGTGGACTGAGCCTGAGGGACCTGCTTCCTGGAATGTCACTCCATCTCCTGGGGGTGGAGGGTGGGTGGTGGGTGGCGTGAACTGCAGTGGGCAGGGCTTGGGAAGGAGGTCTCTTGGGTCCTTGTGGTTGACTGTCTTTTGGTTCATCTGTGCACTTTTGCCCTGCTCCCCAGGTGCCACTGGACTCGTCCCCTGCCTCCTGCCACAACAACATCATGAAGCAGACGATAGTGGATTCCTCCTGTAGGATCCTCACCAGTGACCTCTTCCGGGACTGCAACAAGCTGGTGAGGGCTGCCAGGGTAACTGAGACAGAGGAGGCTAACTGAGGCTGAGGGTTGGCCCAGGGCCTTGGGCGCTCCGAGCGTGAGCCTCTGCTTGTGGACGCTGCCTTCGAAATGATCTGCATCTAGTCACCTCTTTACCCCCTTTCTTGGCTTCAGGCTTGGAAACAAAAAGGATAATCACAGTTTATGAGGCGAGCGATGCCTGGCAAATCATTTTTCTTCTGTGCAAGGCATAGCTTTTCTGGGCATCTGCCGATGCTGCTCTTCTGGCCTCAGTCTTAGGGTTTGTTCCCCCCCAGATTATCTTCTCTCCAACACTCAAGCCAAGGATGTCATTTTCCTGTGACTCACTATGTGTCCAGACCTGAGCACCCCCACCCCTTTTTCACAGAACTCTTTAGCTCCCACTTCTCGTCTCATAGAAACTCTTTTCTGGCCTTAGCTCCACTGATTCTGAGCTCTCGTATTATGACTTCTTTTTGTGTCTTTATCTCAAATGGTGATAAGCAATTCTCCAAAGTTAAATGCAGTCTTCTCTCTGTCTCTATGTGAATGTACACACACACTTGTATTTGGGCGTATGTGTGGGTATGCGTATGTGTCTATGTCCACACACACACATAGAACCACGTACGAAGGCATGCGGCACCACCTCTGTGGGAGTGCCTGGTTGAATACGTATCTCAGCTTCTTTCTATCCGTCTAGTGATTTGTGGTCCCTGAGGACTCCAAAGGGTACCTAGGATTCCCGGGTTTGGTGGAAACCCTGGGCATCTGAGTTGGAATGGTGAAGAAAGTGAGAGGAGTCAGGGGAATCTGGATCATTGGAGTGTCTTGGAAACAATGACCCACTTAATATCTGAATTCATTCTATCACGACGACTCTGAAAAAGGCCGGAGTGAGCAGTGGCATGTTTGGGGGCAAAAGAAGGTGGGAAGTGGTTACTGTGATTGAAGATGGATGGGAGGGGGTGACAGCACCATGTAGATTTGGATCAGAGTCCAGGACTACCCAGGCTGATCCTGCAACCAGCGTACTGGTCTCACAGCACCTCAGGGAGGCGACCAGAGTGGGTCCTGATGTATTTCCTCTTTCTCTTTGCTGAATTGAGGCAAAGAAAGAAAGTGACCAGCGTGTGTGTATTTATGTAAAAATGCCAAACACCAATGAGGTTGGGAGTGGATTATGGGGATGGATAGATGCCTGAGCAGATGGACAGAAGGGAATGTTCTTTGGGAAAGTTCTTTGGAAAATTTCTTGGGCATATCTGTTCTGTGAAAAGCTGGCAAAACTCCTTTATTCAACTTTTCTTTGCTGGAATCCAGATTAGAACCTGGGAATTCTGCCTTTTTACCCTTCCCTCTTTGGGAGCATTGGCCTACATTTCTCCTTCTGCCCTGGAGCTCCCATTTCCCTCCTCTGACCACCAGAACATCCTCACCCAGACCCAGAGCCAGGGTTCCTGAGTCCCAGTCGCAGGCCTAGGCCACCCTGAGGCTCCCTTGCAGGTGGACCCCGAGCCGTTCCTGGATGTTTGCATCTACGACACCTGCTCCTGTGAGTCCATTGGGGACTGCGCCTGCTTCTGCGACACCATTGCTGCCTACGCCCACGTGTGTGCCCAGCACGGCAAGGTGGTGACCTGGAGGACGGCCACACTGTGCCGTGAGTGCTGATAGCCCTCAGGATCCCAGGCCTGCTCCCCTCACCCCTCACATGTCTAGACATTAAGACCCTAAAGTGGGGTGCAGGAGGGCACCTTTGAGGGAGAGAAGGTAGAGCTCTAATATGGGGATGGATGGCCGAGGGCTGACGGGAGTTAAGACACTGATGTGAGTGAGGAGGGAAGGGACAGGGATTCAAGACATTGACATGTGGAGATTTTTCATCTGGAGAAGTTCTGGAAGAGGGAGAAGAAGGAACAATGATGAAGAAGAGAAGGAGGCCAATAGATGTCTTTAATTAGACACTGTCATATCTGCCCGTGTGAGTGATCAACTCGCACATTTACGTAACGTCTTCTTTCTTTGCATGTATGCAGCTGATTGTTTTTATATGGAAAACTGATTCAGAACCCCTAGGTTCCTGGTTTAGGTGCTTTAATAACCCAGAAGTCTCTAATATTGGGGACTTCTGTAGTTTCTTAGTTCCCCAATACAGTCATTGCCTCCCCTAGAGCCATCACCACCGATGGTCTCACCACCATCTGTTTGGGGCCTTCGGTGCAGTCCTGGCTTCTCAGGTTGCACAGGGCTGCCTGGTGCCTTCATGGTCATGCCTGTTTCTTTGTCCCCACAGCCCAGAACTGCGAGGAGAGGAATCTCCGTGAGAATGGCTATGAGTGTGAATGGCGCTATAATAGCTGTGCTCCTGCCTGTCCCATCACATGCCAGCACCCCGAGCCCCTGGCGTGCCCTGTGCAGTGTGTGGATGGCTGCCACGCGCACTGCCCTCCAGGTGAGGCACCTCCCCTGGGTGGGGACAGGCTGGAGAGATGGGAGAGCTTTTCAGAGAGGTGATTCCCTGTTCTCTGCATCTCAGCCTCGCTTGGGGGCGCCCTTTCCCCAACCCTCCAACTCGAGGTTCTGTTTCCATGAGTCCTTCCATCAAAGCCAGGCCAGCTGTGATTTTTGTCAAGTGGAGCTCGTATACCGGTGCTTCCATTTGCCTGTTTATGGGTTAATCATCTAGCACAACACTTTCCGATAGAACTTTCTGCAATGATGAGAAAGTTCTATTGGGATGTGACTTGTGTGTCCTGGGAATAGAATTTTCAATTTTATTCAATGTCATTTAATTTCAATTTAAATTTAACTAGCCACATGTGGTTCCTGGCTACTGTATTGAACAGCACAGATCTAGAGTTATCAAATATGTTCTTTGGTGGAGCAAAAAGGCCCTTGGAGATAAGATTTCAATTACCCTGAGGTTTGGGGGAGGTGAGGTAGCGTGAAGCAATCCCCCTCCCAATTTTGCAGGGGGATAAATCGAAGCCCCAGGAAGGAGGTTGCTCCCTAGGTGGCCGGGTGGCCCTTGGGTGAGGCAGGCAGAGCTGGCTCCTGGGCAGGCCCCTGGCCTGAAAGGTGAGTCTTCTCGTGGGGAGATGAATCTGGGCTCCTCATGAGAGGTCTGTCATACAGGGAAGATTCTGGATGAGCTCTTGCAGACCTGCGTGGACCCGGAAGACTGTCCCGCGTGTGAGGTGGCCGGCCAGCGCTTAGCCCCCGGAAGGAAAGTCACCTTGAACCCCAGTGACCCTCAGCACTGCCAGATTTGGTAAAATAGCCACTGTGGTTTTTTGAAGGGATGGGTCTGACTGTCTTCTCTGAGGGCCCGCTCAGAGGTGTAGGTTTTGGGAGAAACTTCCTTGCTATGTGAGTTGACATAAAGTATTTTTGTTCAGCTTGTTTCTCTTCCTTTGAGGGCAGACGAGATCGCTTCCCCAGGAAGTCTCTCTTAAGAGGTTTAGGTTTTTGACCTCTTCTCACTGGAGGAAGGGTATGGTCTCCTGTTGTCCCTGGAGGTCACATCTAGTCTGGGTGCAGGCATCTGTGAAAGTCAGAGTTCTTTTTACTGGAGGTGGGGATGCAGCGGAGGAAAGTGAGGTGGCACCCTGACCCCTCAGTGCAACAGAGACACCACGGGGCCACAGCCACTGCCCCAGGATGGGCCTTTTGTAATTGGGAGGGAGACGCCCATTGCTGCACCCCTGATTCTCACCTGGTTTGCCTCTGGGAACTGGCCTTTGAGGAGGTGAGAAGGAGTCCTCAGGGTGAGCTCCAAGCCCTCTGAAGTCCTGCTCCTAAGTAGGGAACATGTATTCAGATCTGATATATGGGAACTTAAACTTGAGAACTTACATTGCTGGGGAAGGGCTGTGGCCACGGCTGCCAGAGTCAGAGCCTGCCGCCGCCATCTGTACAAACAAGAGTGAACACTGCCTGGGGTGGATTTTCTAGCAAACACAGGAAACTAGAAAGTGTCGCTCACACACTGTTAACCAAGGATTGAAGCAATAAATCATGTGGACCACAAGGAAGTAGGAATTAACTTCCCAGTTAGACCCTGCCTGTCCACTCTTCTATGAAATGGAGACTGTGAGGAATAAAGAAAGGGGTGAGCCCAACGCAGGCTTGGGGTTCTGAGCCACAAGGCAAGGGAGGTTAGAGCTCTCTCCCTGCCTTCCTCCGTTGGCTTGTGGGGGGAAAACTAGCAGGCACATACTGCATCTGCAAACAGGGGTGGACGTAATTCCAAGGCAGGCTAGAGACATCACTTGAGAGGCAAGCCACAGGGGACACTTCCCAGGGCTCAACATGCTGCTACCCTATTTTCCTTACTGGGGTGCTGAAGGCAAGTTGCCTCAAAGGCCGAGGGTACAGAGAGGAGAAGGTCCTAGCCTGTGTGGGTCTCCACCATGGGCGACTTGATTCACCTGGTGGTGTAGGAGTTTGTGTGGGGACACTGCTGTGCTACAGCCTGGTGAGATGTGCTTGGGGCTGGGCGGAGGGTTAGACAGCCCCTGGCACGTGATAGACTTACTGAAAGTCTGCTGGAGGAACAAACGAATGAACCACTGTCTTTTCCCCCAACATTTCATAGACCCCCCTATTCTACTCCCCAGTACTTTGTTCTGCTAGATAAAGATGGGGTTTGGAATAGTCATCTTTCCAAAATGTTTTTGCTCCAGTTTTTCTTCTATTCCTTGAGGCCCAATGTATTAAATAAGGTACATAATTCATACAGCTTCAATTCTGTTATAATAAATACTGTAAAGCACTTATCTTCAATAGGACATTTATAAGTCCTGATCAGTGTCAACATTTTAGGGCAGTATTTGTCTTTGGAGATACTTGGAAGAAGGTTTGAATTATAATTAAACGTTTATATTGCTAGAGATGTACACTGAGGAGACATCAACGTTGAATGGCTGTGTGGATGGCCTAGGAGCCAGAAAGATGCTTTTTCAGGTCCTAGGATGGATTAAAGCTTTGGCTTCTAGAATCAAGGGGAGGCTTTGTTGTAACTGTGTGTGTGTGTGTCCAGGAGTGCTACTGGGGACATATGTTAAAAAATGGTGTCTCACTTGGGTGGCGAGTGATGGTGGGAGCTCAGGTTCGGGTGGGCAGGCAGTTCCATGGGAGTATGTGCAGTGGTTCCGAATAGGACTCAGAAGTGCCCAGAGGTCCCTCCTGAGCCATTTCCATTTCTCCCTGTCTGCTGCAGTCACTGCGATGGCGTCAGCCTCATGTGTGAAGCCTGCGGGAAAGCTGGCGTCCTAGAGGTGCCTCCTACGGAAGGCCCGGTCGGCCCCACCACCGCCTATGTGGAGGACACCCCGGAGCCACCCCTGCACGACTTCTACTGCAGCAAGCTGCTGGACCTGGTCTTCCTGCTAGATGGCTCCTCCAAGCTGTCTGAGGCTGAGTTCGAAGTGCTGAAGGCCTTTGTAGTGGGGATGATGGAGCGTTTGCACATCTCCCAGAAGCGGATCCGCGTGGCTGTGGTCGAGTACCATGATGGCTCCCACGCCTACATCGAGCTCAGGGACCGGAAGCGGCCCTCGGAGCTGCGGCGCATTGCCAGCCAGGTGAAGTACGCGGGCAGCGAGGTGGCCTCCACCACTGAGGTCTTGAAGTACACGCTGTACCAAATCTTTGGCAAGATTGACCGCCCAGAAGCCTCTCGCATCGCCTTGCTCCTGATGGCCAGTCAGGAGCCCCCGAGGTTGGCCCGGAACTTGGTCAACTACGTCCGGAACCTGAAGAAGAAGAAGCAGGTGATCGTGATCCCAGTGGGCATTGGGCCCCATGCCAATGTCAAACAGATCCGCCTCATAGAGAAGCAGGCCCCAGAGAACAAGGCCTTTGTGCTCAGTGGTGTGGACGAGCTGGAGCAGCGAAGGGACGACATTATCAGTTACCTCTGTGACCTTGCCCCCGAACCACCTGCCCCTACTCAGCGCCCCCGTATGCCACAAGTCACCAAGAGTCCGGAGATCTCAGGAATCTCGTCACTGGCACCCAAGAGGAACTCCATGGTTCTGGATGTGGTGTTTGTCCTGGAAGGGTCGGACAAAATTGGTGAGGCCAACTTCAACAGGAGCAGGGAATTCATGGAGGAGGTGATTCAGCGGATGGATGTGGGCCAGGACACCATCCACATCACAGTGCTGCAGTACTCGTACAGGGTGACCATGGAGTACACTTTCCTTGAGACACAGTCCAAGAGGGACGTCCTGCAGCGTGTGCGTGAGATCCGCTACCAGGGCGGCAACAGGACCAACACCGGACTGGCCCTACAGTACCTGTCTGAGCACAGCTTCTTGGCCAGCCAGGGGGACCGGGAACAGGCACCTAACCTGGTCTACATGGTCACAGGAAACCCTGCCTCTGATGTGATCAAGCGGATGCCTGGAGATATCCACGTGGTGCCCATAGGAGTGGGCCCTCATGCGGATGTGCAGGAACTGGAGAGAATCGGCTGGCCCAATGCCCCCATCCTCATCCAGGACTTTGAGACGCTTCCCCGAGAGGCTCCGGATCTGGTGCTGCAGAGGTGCTGTTCTGGAGAGGGGCTGCAGATCCCCACCCTCCCCCCTGCCCCAGGTATGCGGGCGCCTTGTGAAGATGCAAGGACTGAGGGAGGGGAGGTGGCCTTGGCGGGGCCGCGATTCTTGGGTTCTAATCCTGGCTTCCCCACTCTGTGCCTTCCGTCAAACCACTGCCTTCAGAGTGCCTGTGTTTCCTCGCCTCCCAGGCAGGCGGTGCATCTGTCATCCTTTTTTGGGGGACGACCTTTTCTTAGGTGTGTGCTTGTAAATTCAAAAGTAATGCAAATCTATTGTTAAAATTTAAACACCACCAAGGATATGGAGTAAAAAATACGAGTCTTAATTTATCACACAGCCTCATCCCCACCCAGTCTCACTCCCTGCCAAGAAGGTAGCCTGTTAAATTTGGTGACTGTCAGCTTTTTGACCACACTGGGTGGATACAGTTATTCTCAGTAGCTAACATTTTTTTGGGCAAGGCCAGGAAGTCAGGTGACAGCAGGTTTAGCCCTCAGATTCTGGAGCCAGACTGCCGTAGTGTGAACCTCATCTCTGCCACCTACTAGCTGGGTAATTTTGGGCAAGTACCTCTGTGTATATCAGTTCCCTCCTCTGTAAAATGAGGATAATAATGGGACCTACTTGTACAATGCTCAGAATAGTTCCCAGCACAGATCAAGAGCTCAGCAAATCACCGCTACTACTGTTATTGCCCTCTTAACTGATACTAATGTCTAATCGATTCCTAGTTCTTGAATATCTTTAGTTGGTGTGTTTGGGACCATCCCAGAATAACTAGCCTTCTTTTAATGTCTCTTGATCCTCGCACTTGTCATCTTCGTTTTTGTTTTGATCACAGGTTTATTTAAATTCTTGTGATATTTCTGTGGAGAACAGTGATAGCATCATCTTATAAGATCTCAGAATGGCGTTCAGGCCAGCGTTGCTTCCTCTCTGTGATTGTGACTCTGTGCCTGAGGGAGCGATACCGCTTGCTTTCCTCTGCACACATTTAAACAGCCTTTGGGTGGAGCTGAAGTCTTCCCAATGCCTCTACATCTGGGTGCTCACGGGTCCCCTTCCCTCATCCCTGGCCCGTGTTGCCACCATGCAGAAGCAGAGCAGACACCTCCCTCTGCAGTGCTGTGTAGTCGGTGGCGCCCCGTGGAGCCCAGTGAATGCAGGTGTCTGCTGCAGGGGGCCTGGTGGCCAGTCCCTCTGCTGGCGCTTGTGTGCTCACCATCCTGGTCTCTTTGCAGATTGCAGCCAGCCCCTGGATGTGGTCCTCCTCTTGGATGGCTCCTCCAGCTTTCCAGCTTCTGACTTTGACAAAATGAAGAGTTTCGCCAAGGCTTTCATTTCAAAAGCCAATATAGGTGAGTGATGCTCTGGAAGTAGGTTTAGGAAGAGGCTGTCTTGGGGCTCCACCTGATCCTGAGCATGATTCCCATATTCTTTTTCCTGTTAGGTCCTCAGCTCACTCGGGTGTCAGTGCTCCAGTACGGAAGCATCACCACCATCGACGTGCCGTGGAACGTGCCCCAGGAGAAAGCCAGTTTACTGAGCCTCGTGGACCTCATGCAGCGGGAGGGAGGCCCCAGCCAAGTTGGTAACGTGGTGCCTCGGGGTGGGATGCAGGAGCTTCATCTGGTCCTAATTCTTGGCATAAGGGTCTGGGTGACCTCAGCCAGTCACTTTGCTCCTTGGTCTCAGTTTCCTTTTCTGTAAAGTGAGGGCCTAGGGGTTCTTGCCCTTCCACATCTCACTCACAGGTTTCTCTGAGTCTCTGAACCATTCAGTTTCGATGACCTAAGGACCCATGGTGAGGGGGGCTGCGCAGTGGCTTCAGAAACACCGTGTCCTGCAGTCAGGACTGACATGGTGTGGTCTACTCTCCATTCTCAGGGGATGCTTTGGCCTTTGCTGTGCGATATGTCACTTCAGAAATCCATGGTGCCAGGCCTGGAGCCTCTAAGGTGGTGGTCATCCTAGTCATGGATGTCTCCACGGACGTGGTGGATGCAGCAGCCGACGCGGCCAGAGCCAACCGTAAGTGTCCAGCGTACAATCCCGAGGCCTCCTAAACTACCAGGGGATTGAAAGTGGGCGGGGGTTACTTTTGGATGTCCTGGCTGAGTTTAAATGCTTAACGCCCACATGTGGGCTGGTTTCAAGCAGCAGGAAATTGTCCAATACCTGTGTTATTTGGAAACCAAAGAGTAATAAATGTGTGTTTATCTTTCATTTGTCTGCATGCTTTAGATAGATTGTAACCTTTAATTTCTCCATATTTTCCCTCTGTGTCCAGGGGTGGGTCACACCTCTGCACCTTGCGTTTTTAAAGTGGTATTCTTGAATAAATGTGACATATTTATGAAATCGATTATTTTAGGGAAAAGGACCCTAAAAGGGAAAGGATATATATTTGGATGATTCACCCAGCTTACAGGAGCTGAAAAGTTGCTAGCAGAAAATCAGCTGTAACCTTAAGCAAACTGCAAATACCTGGAACTTTCTGGAGAACTAATTGGGGGAATTTCAGGATGGAGATGTTTTTCCTTTAGTATCGAGGATCCAAAGAAAGGCTTTCATCAAGAAAGGGAGCAATTGTGGTCTGGAGGAAACAGACATGATCTAGGGCGAGTCACTGAACCATTCAGAGCCCCAGTTTCTCATCTGTAAGTGGGCGCACACGTGCTCCAGGCTCAGCCCTGTGACATTTTCTCTTCTCTTCTTACACTCACCCCCTGGGTGGTCTCATTCAGTATCATGGTTCTAAACACATTTATATACCACTGACTTCGAAATTCTTATCTCCAGCCTGGGTCTCTCACCTCAACTCCACCTAGATGTTCTAGCGGACAACTCAGTATAAACAGAATTCCTGACTTTCACGCCCAAATCTCCTCCGACAGTCTTTCCCACTTTAGAAAATGACAATTCCATCCTTACAGTTGCTCAGGTCAAAAATGTCAGCATCCTTGATTTCTCTTTTTCTCTCATACCTCCCTCCTCACCCCATTCAATCCATCAGCAAAGTATAGCTCCATCTTCAAACTATACTGAAAATCCCACCACACCATTCAACCTCTACCACTGTCACTCTGACCCCAGCCCCCACGGACTATTGTCGTAGCTTTCTAACTGGGACCCCAGCTTCCTCCCTTGTCCCCTGCAGTTCACGATCAACACAGCAGCTGTGGTGACTCTTTAAAATTGAAGTCAGCTCATGACACTCCTCTGCTCCAGAGTCTTGGCTGGCTCCTCATTTCATTCAGAGAGCACGTTGAGTCCTTAGTGTGGCCTATGAAGCTTTGCATGATCTGTGCTTGACTCCCCCACTTGTTTGCTCTGTGTCAGCCACCCTGGTGTATGCAACTGTACTTCTGCTCTGGGGCCTTTGCACTCGCTGTTCTCTGCTTGGGGTATCCTCTTAGCTCCTTCCACCCTCACTTCAGGTCTCTGCTCAAATATCATCTTTTCACTGAATACTTCTGCAACCACCTTGTATGAAACAGTAACCCTCATCCCTACCCTGGGGCACTCCCATCCTCCTTATCCCATTCTGGTTTTCCCTAAACACTTATCCACATCAGAAATACTAGATATTTACTTATTTTTGTGTTTGTTGTGTCTCTCCCTGGTGTCAGCTCCATGAGGACAGGGAATTGATCTGCTAGGTTCATTGCTTAGAATAGCTTAGAATAGTACCGGACACAGAGTGGGAGCTTGTTAGCATTTTTGACTGATCGAATGTCCTTCTCCCAGGGTTGGTGTATGTGGCCAGTCTGGAAAACATGAGGCTGTAGACAGATGCTGGGTATGACTTCAGGCCACTGTATTTTGAGCCCACCTGACCAAAGCAAGTGGATACAGACCCCTTCTTCTTTCTCTGCTAACCCTAGGAGTGGGAGTGTTCCCCATTGGAATTGGGGATCGGTATGATGAGGCCCAGCTGAGGATCTTGGCAGGCTCAGGGGCCAGCTCCAACCTGGTGAAGCTCCAGCGAATTGAAGACCTCTCCACCGTCCTGCTGGGCAATTCCTTCCTCCGCAAGCTGTGCTCTGGTGAGTATTGTAATACCTTTCTTAACCCCCTCAAAAACAGAACCAAAGATAGCAAAACCCATTCTAGAGACCAGAGGGTGCCCATGCACGAGATTTGACCTTGAATGAAGATTCTGATTAGACCAGGATCTTTAAGTTTCTATTGATGGGAGGTTTGCGCTACAAACCTCCAAGGTGCTACCAGAAAGTTCTCTGTGCATAGTCCTCCTTCCATCCTAACCGTCCATCCAAACTTTATCAGAGAAAGCCCAAGCTTATTTATGCAGAGGGATCTTGGGAAAAAGAAGTAGAAGACAGAAGCAGGAACCCCAACATCCTGCACATCATGGTCTTACCCCATGCCCAGTGCTCACCCTCAGCATGGGCATAAAGGGCTTTAGAAATATAGTTACATAGGATCTCATATCAAAGTACCACAGTTTAAGTTGATTTAAGGTTAGAAACTTTTTTTTTTTTTTTTTTTTTTACCATATATGTGCTTTTTTAAAACCTGGTTTTATGTATTTTCCTAATGTAATTAGCTATGAGTCAAAACCTGCTGCAGAGGTATTGCCCTTTCCTGCTACATGATAGCTTTCCTGGTAGGCATCTCCAAGATCTCTTTCAAGTTTTCATGGCCTCCTTTCCTCCCCTCTTCCTGCACTGGGCACTGAGCTACATGTGAAAGAGGAAAAGGAGATATTGACTGTGAAAAGGCATCATGAACTGTAGTTCTTGCCATATTGTCAGTGTTGTTATCACCATAATCATTAATAACCACAAAGCATGCGGGAAGAAGCATGGGATGGCCATCTCTCAATCTAGGGTACCTGCATCCTCACTGCTAAGCGCACACAGATTCTTTTTGGAGTTAAGTCGACTCAAGGACTAGCCCAGGTGGCCCAAGCAGACGTTGTGTACAGCTTAGAATTTCTGGGTGACGATGGGGACTCAGACCTTATTCATGTCTGTTTCAGGGTTTGTTAGTGTCTGCATGGATGAGGATGGGAATGAGAAGAGGGTAAGTTCCTTTCTGTTGACCTTGAAAGAAAGATCAGAAATGTATATTTGGGGCCCATGTTCCCCCTGGTTAACTTTGCTTCTTCTGGTCTTGGTCCATTTCTCCCTCTTACTGTTATATCCTGTTTTTTATTTTTTGGGAAGTGGGTTCCACCTGTAAATCTTGCCTTCTGCTTCCTGTGTCTGGCCATTTAGGCTCGTGTCCAAATCCTAGTCACTATATCCTCAGAGGGGGTCAGTTGCCTGGTGGATGGGCTTAGAGTTGGAGTGCCTCATCCTATTCCCTGCCTGAATCTGGTTCTTTCTTCCTCAGCCTGGGGATGTCTGGACCTTGCCAGATCAGTGCCACACGGTGACTTGCCTGCCAGATGGCCAGACCTTGCTGAAGAGTCATCGGGTCAACTGTGATCGAGGGCCGAGGCCTTCATGCCCCAACGGCCAGTCCCCTATGAAGGTGGAAGAGACCTGTGGCTGCCGCTGGACCTGCCCCTGTGAGTCCTTTGCTTCACCAGCCTGGACAGTTTAAAGGGGCAGCGCTTTTAGCTTGGCTGTGCACAAAGGTAGACCAGAAGCTGACCAGCCAGAGGCACCCTTTCCCTCCTCACCACATGCACCGTGCTACGCTCACCCATATTCCCATCCTCTCCCATTCTCTGGATGGGCTTTCATTCCGTCTCAGGGATCACAGTTCTCTTCCTGTGTCCTTGGAAGGCACTTCCCCAGATTATGCATAAGCAAAAGGAACAGTTGGTTTTCTGAGCTCAGTGCTCAGCTTGGCTCTTGGCAAGTCAGCCTTTAGGAATCTAGGCAGTAGAATTATAGTGGTGGGCGAGATGCCCCCAGAAAGCTGCAATCACATCCATAGCTGTGTGTGGGTTGAGTGCAATGCTATATTGTCACAGTAGCCTGGTTTAAGAGGAGGACATAGTCAACTCCATCTCGTGCAAACCTGTGGAGAGCATTCATCCATGGGGGTGGGTTAGCCCTCTGTCTCACGGTTGGGAGAGATGACTGTTCATGATAATCCCTACTCAGCAGGGGATAGATCATAATTACGATGCTGAACAGAAACAACTTGTGGGATGAAATCAAAGCTGTAATTTACATTTCACTCTCCCTTTAGAATTTATTTAGTGGGATACAGTTTCTCTCTGGCCTCGATGAGAACTCGACTAGACCTCATGTCATTTCTGTTGATTCATAAAGAATTCTATGGTCACTTTAAGTCATAAGACAAAGTCTCAATTTGATAATCAGACACCACTCCTGTCTAACAATCAAGACTTTGAACTTGAGTGAGAGTTAAAACACCTCCCTTATCCCAGTGAGGGCTGCCTGACCCTGGGAAAGGGGCGTGGTCAGCTTCTCTCCCAGCTTAGAACGTGGGGAGGGAGGAGCTGGAAGGGGGTTCAGGTTCCTGTGTGACGGGGCTTCTGTGGGAGGGCTCTGCACTCTGGCCTGGCGGGTGGTTAAGGCAGCCACTTTTCCTGCCTGCTCCCTTGAGGTTTCTTAAGATGTTCCCTTGCTGCGTTTCTCTGATGTGCGGTGGAAGAAGTAGTCTATATCCTTTGAGTGGCTGCTGCTTCTCCCTGCCACGCTTCTGGGGTTTTTTTGCGTTCAACCCCTCACAGGTTCTCTTTATCTTTTGGGATCCTCCTTCTCCTAACGCAGGAGTTCTCTTAGACAGGGCCACTTTTAGAACAACCCTGGGCCATCATTACTTCTGTCGATCCTATATCTGACCCCAGGTTCATGCTCCTGGGCACCCCCATTGGAGTGGAGCACACCTGCTTCCTGAAACAGCAGCACATCTCTCTCTTGCTGCCTGGCCACCTCTAGCCAATAGCCAGAGCCTCCTTCTTTTACGTTCCTCAGGCACATGTCAGACACTGGTCCAGTGTTCTCTGTGACCGTGAGGAACACAAACCCATCTCTTGGAGTGGCTTCCTGAGAGTCCTGCTCATTCGGCTTGGGTGTCCCGTTTGTCCCTGGTGGGGCATGTGGGATGTGAGACTCACAATGTGGTAGCCGCTCTCTTCAAATCAATCTCTTCTTAGATCCAATCCCTCAGTACCCTTCTTGACTCTGTTTATACCTTTAAAATGAGTGAAAGTCTTCAGAAGTGATTAGATAGGAGACTAGATTTTGGCTATTTTTTTGAAAAACATTTTAAACTTTTTATTTTGAATAATTTAAGATATTAAAAAGTTACATAAATAATTCAAAGAATTCCTGTATACCTTCCAACAGACTGTAATATCTTATGTAATCACAATATAAGGATCAAAATTAGGAAACTGACATCCATAAAATGCTATTAACTTATCCAGTTTTTGCCAATTGTCCTAACATCCTTTTTTCAAATGTAGCATTCAACCCAGAATCGCACATTACATTTAGTTGCATGTCTCCTTAAATCTGCAACAATTCCTTAGTCTTTTTTTTTTTTTCTGTGGCCTTGACATTTTGAAGAGTTCTATCTGGTAATTTTGTAGAATGTTCCTCAATTTTGGTTAAATTCAGGCTATACGTTTTGTCAAGAATACTCCAGAAGACATGCTGTGTCTTTTTTGATGTATCAGGAGGCGCATGATACCAGTTTCTCCCAGTACTGGTGATGTTCAGTTTGATCGCTTGGTTAAGGTGGTGTGTACCAGGTTTCTCCACAGTAAAGTTACTATTTTCCTCCTTGTATTTAATAATTATCACATACTGAGATACTGTGACACTGTGGAAATATACTTTTACTCACTCAGTTTAGCGTGCATTGATGGTTCTTGCCTGAGACAGTTTTTACTGTGGTGTTTGCCAGATAGTGATTTCGATTTCTGTCGTTCCCTCCCCACTTACTAGTTGGAATTCCACTGAAAGGAAGAGTTTTTCCTGCTCTGTCATTTATTAATTCAATTATTTGTATCAATATGGACTCATGGGTTCTTTTTTTTCTATGGGGTGTAATGAATTACCAGCATTATTTATTTTCTTGTTCAAATGGTCCCAGATTTGGCCACTGAGAGGCCTTCCGACTTGACTCTTGTGTCCTTTTGACATGTCTTATTCCTTCCTTTCTCAGACAGCGAGAAGCCTGGCTCCCATTATCCACAATATGTTTATATATTGGCTTAATCCCAGAGTACACCTTCTATTTTCCAGTGACCACACCGTTGTATATTCCCACCAACAATGCACAAGTGTTCTGATTTTTCTACATCCTTGTCAACACTTGTTATTTGCCGGGGTCCCGCCCCGGCGGAGTCCAGGTTCCTGAGGGATGGACGGTGTTGGCGCGATGAGTGAGGGGGAAATAAAGGGGAGGTGAGACTTGGGTTGGTGTTAGCAAGTCCGACTTTACTGTGCACAAGTGTCATTTATATATTTTTCAGGATTAGTACAGAAATAGTTCTGCAAATATTCTCAGAGAGATAAGGAAGTAAAAAACGAGCACAAGAATGTTTATTAGCATTCTATTCTATAGAGCATAAGGTTAATGGTAGTCTTCTCCGCAATTAACTAGTGTTTGTTGTCTCTAAGCTAAAGGAGATAGGTACCTAGGCGTCTGTTGTAATTCATGGTAAAGTTAAATCAAAGAGACAAGGTCCAGGCCTCCGGACAGGACAGCAGTCCGTCTGGTTACATCCTGGTGGAGCCATCCCTGCCTCCCTCAATCATTTACGCCATTAGTGTAGATGGTTAATGGGAACAAAAGGCGACTCCAGGGTGTCTTATCCCCAGGGCTATCTGCATTCTCAGCGGGCAGTTAAACATCTTTACTTTTTCGCGCCCTTTAGGGGGTGGAAGCATTCCTTTGTCTTTTTGATTGTGGAGCTAACAGTCCCTTAAGCACACTGCCAGAGAAAGTATCACTTTGTTAGTAAAGCAAAGAGCTGAAAAACTAAGCTAAACTATATATCTTCAAGAATAAAAAACAGAAATAAGTATACACGTAACCTTGATAGAAAGCATGCATATAATTCAGAAAATATCAGGGGTGTCGGCCGGCCATTCTTCACCGAGGGGCATCCCTGCACCCCTCGGCCCTTCTACTCATCAATTATTCATTATTTATTGCTTTTAGGAGAAAACCTCTATAACATTTTAACAGAAAGCAGAAGGTCAAGAATAATATGTAGATACTTCTTGATCATCCAATTAACCAGCAAACTTAGAAGGACGATGCATATATATATTTAGACAAAGAACTGGAGGGAGAAGGAAACATTAACCAGACAGAGGCCATAAACCTGATTCGACATCTTATCTGGGCAGGATTCCTTTCTGATTGTCTCAAATGGGACTGTGTGCTCCTCCAATAATTAACTGAAAAATATCTTGAAAGTTACCTGCAGGTGGTCACATTCTCTTAAGATATCTAATTTTCCCAGGAGGTAGTGCCTCCCAAGCAGCCACCCAAAGGAGTGAAAACTGGAGGTTAAGAAAGGAAAAGGAATGAAGGGCAATTAGAAGCAGCACAGGTTTCAGAACTATGTGAGGGGCTGGCCGGTTATTCTTCACCAAGGGGCGACCCTGCACCCCTCGGCGTTAATCGGCTGGACCCTGTCAAACAGCCGATCAAATGATGTAGCCACGGCTCCCAGCAGTTATTTTCTGTTTGTTTCCTTCTTTTTTTAAAAAAAGATTGGCACATGAGCTAACATCTGTTGCCAATTTTCTTTTTTTTTGTTTTTTTTCCTTTTTCTCCCCAAAGCACCCCCTCCCCCCTGCCCCCCGGTACATAGTTGTATATTGTAGTTGTGAGAGCCTCTGGTTGTGCTATGTGGGATGCCGCCTCAGCGTGGCCTGATGAGCGGTGCCATCTCTACACCCAGGATTCGAACTGGTGAAACCCTGGGCCACGGAAGCAGAGTGGGCGAACTTAACCACTCAGCCTCCAGGCTGACCCCTGTTTGTTTTTTCATAATGGTGATCCTAACAAATGTGAAGTGAAGAACCCCCTCAAGACAATTTACAGTGAAGGGTTTAGCAGAAGCTTTTGCAGACCTCAACAAGCTCCTTAAAAAGCTTGAAAACATGGACCCCGATGCTGAAAGGTTTTCATTAATAGAGAGGAACATTCATGGTGCATTATCTGCTTACAGGCAAGATATGATGAAAAAAAGGAACAAAGCAAGCAAATCACCATGGACATATTTCTGAAAAGAGTGACACCTCCTCAGGAAGAGGCTCAGGCAGGTCCTTGAGGAGGTGTTCCAGAAGAAAGCATTGTCATCATAGGAGTGACAGCTCAGTGTGTTATTGCCCCTGATGAAGTTTCAGTGGGACAATGTGGAGGTGAAGACAGTGATATTGATGATCCTGACCCTGTGTAGGCCTAGGCTAATGAGTGTGTTTGTGTCTTAGTGTTTAACAAAAAAGTTTAAAAAGTAAACAAAAATTTAAAATAGAAAAAAGCTTATGGAATAAGGGTGTAAAGAAAGAAAATATTTTTGTACAGCTGTACAATGTATTTGTGTTTTAAGTTGTGTTATTGCAAGAGTCCAAAACTTAAAAAAATTAAAAAGCAAAAAAGTTACAGTAAGCTAACGTTAATTTATTATTGAATAAAGAAAAATATTTTTAAAAATAACTTTAGCCTCAGTGAGTAGAGTTTGTGAGGTCTGCAGTCGTGTGCAGTAATGCCCCAGGCCTTCATATGCGCTCACCTCTCCCTCACTGACTCACCCAGAGCAACTTCCAGCCCTGCATGCTCCATTTATGGTCAGTGCCCTATACGGGTGTACCATTTTCTATCTTTTATACCATATTTTTATTGTACCTTTTCCATGTTTAGGTACACAAATGTTTCCCATTATGTTACAGTTGCCTACAGTATTCAGTACAGTAACATACTGTACAGGTTTGTAGCCTAGGAACAATAAACTATAACATATAGCCTAGGCGTGTAATAGGCTGTATCATCTAGGTTTGCGTAAGTACACCTTGTGATGTTTACACACTGACAAAATTGCCTAATTACGCGTTTCTCAGAATGTATCCCCATCATTAAGCGATGCATGACTGTGTAAGATCATGTCATCTGTGAACAGAGATAATTTTACTCCTTCCTTTCCAGTTTGTATGTCTTTTATTTCTTCTTCTTGCCTAATTGCTCTGGCCAGAACTTTCAGTCCTATGTTCAATAGAAGTGGCAAGAGTGGGTATCCTTCCCTTATTTCTAATCTTAGAGGGAAAGCTTTCAGTTTTCCACCACCAAGTATAATGTTAGCTGTGAGCTTTTCATATATGACCTTTATTATGTTGAGGTAATTTCCTTCTACTCCTAGTTTATTGAGAGTTTTTATCATGAAAGAGTGTTGAATTTTGTCAAATGCTTATTCTGCATCTATTGAGATAATCGTGTGGGTTTATCCTTTGTTCTGTTAAGTGGTGTATCACATTGATTGATTTTCATATGTTGAACCATCCTTGCATCCCAGGGATAAATCCCATTTCATCATGGTGCATGATCCTTTTGACGTGCTGCTGAATTTGGTTTGCTAGTATTTTATTGAGGTTTTTTGTATCTATATTCATCAGGATGTTGGCTTATAGTTTTCTTTTCTTGGTCTTCCTTTGGCCTTGGCATAAGGGTGATGCAGACCTCATAAAATATGTTTGGAAGTGATCCCTCCTCTTTAATTTTTTGGAAAAGTTTGAGAAGATTGGCATTAATTCTTTTTTCAATGGCCCTGGACTTTTGTTTGTTGGGAGACTTTTGATTACTAATTCAGTCCTCTTACTTATAATCCAATTTGTTGGCATATAATTCATAGTAGTCTCTTATGGTCATTTGCATTTCTGTGGCATCAGTTGCAATGTCTCCTCTGTCATTTCTGATTTTATTTATTTGCATCTTCTCTCTTTTTTTTTAAGTTAGTCTAGCTAAATGTTTGTCAATTTTGTTGATCTTTAAAAAAACCAACTCTTACTTGTGTTGATTTATTTTTTTTAGTCTCTATTTTGCTGATTTCTACTCTGATCTTTATTTCCTTCCTTCTGCTAACTTTGAACTTAGTTTGTTCTTCTCTTTCTAATTCCTTGAATTGTAAAGTTACATTGTTAATTTGAGATCTTCTGTCTTTTTTAATGTAAGTGTTTATTGCTGTGAACTTCTCTCAGTACTACTTTTGCTGCATCTCATAAGCTTTGGTGTGTTGTGTTTTTGTTTTCACTTGTCTCAATACATTTTCTAATTTTCCTTTTGATTTCTTCTCAACCCATTGGTTGTTTAAGAGTGTGTTGTTTAATTTCCACGGATTTGTAAATTTTCCTGTTTTCCTTCTGCTACTGAATTCTAGTTTCATTCCATTGTGGCCTGAAAAGATACTTGGTATGATATCAATAGTCGTGAATTTGTTAAGACTTGTATTGTGACCTAACGTGATCTTTCCTGAAGATTATTTCACGTGCACTTTAGAAAAATGTGTACTTTGCTGCTGTTGGGTGGAGTGTTATGTGTATGTCTGTTAGGTCCATTTGGTTATAGTGTTGCTCATGTCCTCTGTTTCCTTAATTGTTCTCTATCTGAAAGTTTTATCATTATTGACAGTGGGCTATTGAAATCTCCTACTGTTATGTCACTGTTTATTTTTCCTTTAAATTCTGTCAATGTTTGCTTCGCATATTTGGGTGCTCTGATCTTAGGTGCACGTATAATTGTTATATCTTCCAGGTGAATTGACTCTTTTCTAATTATGTAGTGTCCTTCTTTGTCTCTTGTGACTGCTTTAGACTTAAAGCCTATCTTGTCTATTGTAAGTATGGCCATCCCTGATCTATTTTGGTTACCATTTGCATGGAGTATCTTTCCTATCCTTTCGCTTTTAGCCTATGGGTGTCCTTCAATCTAAAGTGGATCTTTTGTGGACAGCATATAGTTGGATCTTGCTTTTTCTTTTTTTAATCCATTCAGCCACTCTGTCTTTTGATTGAGAATTTAATCCATTTATGTTTGAAGTAATTACTTATAGAGAAGGTCTTGCTATTGCCTTTTTGTTAGTTTCTTTCTGTCTGTCTTGTAGCTTTTTTGTTCCTCTTTTCTTCTTTTGCAATTTCCTTGACGTTTTTTGTAGTGACGTGCTTTGATTTCTTTCTCATTTTCTTTTGTGTACCATCTATAGGTATTTTCTTTTCATTACGGTGGAGCTTATATAAAAAAATCTTATAGTTACAGCAATCTATTTTAAGCTGATAACAACAACTTTGGTCACATACAAAAACTCTACTCTTACTTCTCCTCCCACACTTTGTTATCAGTCACAAATAACATCTTTTTATATTTTCATCCATTAATATATTTTTATAGTTATTTTGTATACTTTTGTCTTTAAGTTACATACCAGAATTAAAAGTGCTTTATGCACCACCATTACGGTAGTACAGTATTCTGTATTTGTCTATATATTTACCTTTACCAGCAAGCTTTATATTTTCATATACCTTTGTGTTGCTGTCTAGCATTCTTTCATTTTAATTTGAAGGACTCCTTTTAATATTTCTTGTAAGATGGATTTAGTGATGATGAACTCCCTCAGCTTTTGTTTATCTGGGAATGTTTTTATTTCTCCTTCATTTTTGAAGGACAGTTTTGCTGGATATAGTATTCTTGGGTGGCAGGTTTTTTCCTTGTGGCACTTTAAATGTATCATCCCACTCCCTTCTGACCTGCAAGGCGTCTTCTGAGAAATCTGCTCATAATCTTCTGGGGGCTCTTTTGTGTGCGAAGAGTTGCTTTTCTCTTGCTGTTTTCAAAGTCTCTCTCTGTGTTTGACATTTGACAATTTGTTTATAATACGTCTCAGTGTGGATTTCTTTGAATTCATCCTAGTTGGAATCTTTTGGTCTTCTTGAATCTGGACGTCCATTTCCTTCCCTAGATTTGGGACATTTTTGGACGTTATTTCTTTACTGTTGGATTTTAATCCTTATTCTTCATTTTTTATATGGAGATATTAGCCTATTGTCTGTGATATATGTGTTACAAATATTTTCTCCCATTTTTGTCACTTGTCTTGACTTTGTTGATGATGATTCTTTTGCCATACAATTTTTTATTTTTATGTAGTCAATATTTTATCGATCTTTTCTTTTATTGTCTCTGGAATTTGAGTTATAGATAGAAAACCTTTCCTTACTGTGAGGTTAAAGAGGAATTCACCCATATTTTCTTCTAGTACATGCATAGTTTCATTTTTCCATTTAAATTCTTGATCCATTTGGAGTTTGTTCTTGTGTATGGTGTGAAGTATGGATCTAATTTCATCTTTTCCAAATAGCTACCCAGTTGTCCTAGCACCGTTTATTGATATATCCATCTTTTCCCTAGTGATCTGAGATGACACGTTCATCATGTACTAAATTTCTGTGTGTGGGTTTATTTTGGGACTTTTTATTTGCTTCCTCTGGTTGTGAGCTGTTCATGTACCAGTGCCATGCTGTCTTAATCACAGAAGCTCAATAGTATGTTTCAATGTGTAGTAGGACTAGTACCTCACATAGTTTTCTTGTATAGCGTGTCCTGGCTATTCTTTCATGTTTGTTTTTTTCACATGACCTTTAATATCAACTTGTTTAGCTCCATAAAAAGTTTGTTGGTATTTTTATTGAGATTACGTTAAACTTATACTTTAACTTGGAGAGAACTGACACCTTTATGATGTTGAATCATCCTATCCATGAACAGAGGGCATCTTTCCACTTACTCAAGTTGACTTTGCTGTCTTTTAGGAGTGTTTTAAAGTTTTCTCATGTAGGATTTGCACATTCTTTGTTAAGTTTATTCCAAATATTTAAATTTATTTGTTGCTACTTAAAATTATTTTCTTCTTCATTATGTTATTTAACTAGTTATTGTTTGCATATATGAAGGGTATTGATTTCATATCCTACTGTCTGAATTCTTTAATTATCGAGTTTGTTTTATCATGGATTCTCTATGGTTTTCCAGGTGGAGTGTTGTAACATCTGCAAACAGAATTGTTTTACTTCTTCTTTATCAGTGTTGTGTCTGCAATTAATTTTTCTTCTCTGATGCATTGACAAATTTTTTAGTACAATATTGAATAGTAGTAGAGATTGTAGATATCCTTGCCTGTTTCTGATTTTAGTGGAAATGTCTCTAATATTTCCCCACTAAGATACTCACTTTAGGGCTAAGTGCACACACACATGTGCGTGCTCACACACACACACACAAACACACACAGAGTCATATATTTTGTTATATGTTAAGAAAGTATCCCTCAGTTCTCATTTTCTTAAGTGTTTTTATCAGGAGTGATTGTGGAATTTTGTTGAAGGCTTTTTCAGCATCTGTGGAGCTAATCATATGATTTTTTTCCCTTAGGTATATTAATACAGTATAGTATTTGAAGGAATTTCCTAATGTTGATCACACTTGGTTTAGTATATTATTTTCTTAATGTGGTGTTGGAAACTGGTAATATTTTATTTAGTACATTGGCTTTGATATTCATAAGCAATATTGTGTGTAATCTTAAAATTACTTATTTTTAAAAGCTTGTGGTAAAATATACATAATGAAATTTACGGTTTTAACCATTTTCAGTGTATAGTTCAGTGGTATTAAGTACATTCACATCGTTGTGCAGCCATCACCACCATCCATCTCCAGAATTTTTTCATCTTTCAATACTGAAAGTCTGTACCCGTTAAACAATAACTCCTCTTTCCCTCTCTGCCCAGCCCCTGGCCACCACCATTCTACTTTCTGTCTCTATGAATTTGATGACTCTAAGTACCTCATGTAAGTCATACAGTGTTTTTCCTATTTTGACTAGCTTATTGCACTTAGCATAATCTTTTCGAGGTTCATCCATGTTGTCTTCTTTTGTGTTTAGTTGATTTTTTTTGTAGTGAAATGTTTTAATTCCTTTCTCATTTATTTTGTGTGTGTTCTATAGCTATTTTCATTGTGGTTATCATGGGGATTACATTTAACATCCTACAGTTATAACACTCTGCTTTGAATTTATACCAGCTTAACTTCAATAACATACAAAAACTCTGCTCCTATATAGCTTCATCCCCACCCTCCTTCAATTATTGATATCACAGAATTGCATATTTATACGTTACGTATCCAAAAACATAGACTAATAATTATTTTTTAATGAGTTAGTCTCTTAAATCACATAGAAAACAAAAACTGGAGTTACAAACTAAAATTACAATAATCTCCAGAATTTCATTTTCATTTCTTTTTATGTTTTCTCTCTCTTTATTGATATTTTCATTTTGTTCCTCTGTCATTTACTCAACTCTGTCCACTTCCTCTTAGCTCTTTGAGCATCTTTGGGGCAGTTGTTTTAAAGTCTTTGTCTAGTAAGTCTACCATCTGGTCCTTCTCAGGGACAGTTTCTGTTGATTTATTGCATCAGACAGATTCTGCTACTGCAGTTGTTGTCTAGGTGGGGAAACACATTCCTGGTGCTTCCTACCTGTAGTTTTGTTTTTTTCCTGGTAGTATCTTTATCTGGTTTAGTTAGCAATGTTGTGACTTGTTTCATAAAAAGCCTTAAGAAGTTTCTGCTCATTTTCAATTATCTGTAACAATTTATAGAGCATTGTGACTATCAAGTCTTTGAAAGTTTAGTAAACTTTTCTTGTGAAAACGTTTGGGTCTAGAGGGATTTTACTTTATTTATTTTTGTCTTATTTACTTTTTGTGGAGATAGTAGTTCCTTGCTAGTTTTTTCTAATATTTCATGGAAATTTGTTTGCTTAAGATTTTTATCTCTAATGAAGTCAATTTTGGTACAGTAGTTCCCCTTTATCCATGCGTTAGCTTTCTGCAGTTTCAGTTACCCTCAGTCAACTATGATCTGAAAGTATTAAATGGAAAAGTCCAGAAATAAACAATTCATACGTTTTAATTTGAATACTGTTCTGAATAGCATGATGAAATCTCACACTGTCCCATGTCCTGCCTGGGACATCAACCATCCCTTTGTTCAGCAGATCCACAATGTACATGCAACCCGCCCATTAATCACTTAGTAGCCACCTCAGTTATCAGATCAACTGCCACAGCATCACAGCGCTTGTGTTCAAGTCACCCTTATTCTACTTAATAACGGCCCCAAAGCTCAGGAGTAGTGATGCTGGCAATTCAGATACACCAAAGAGAAGCTATTGTTGTTAATCTCTTACTGTGCCTAATTTATAAATTACTTTATCATAAGTATGTATGTATGTGGAAAAACATAGTATAAAAGAATTGGGTACTATCTGTCATATCAGGAGTCCACTGGGGATTTTGGAACATATTCTCTGTGGATGGAGGGACTACTGTAATCTGTATTTCCCTAAAAATTTATCCATTTCATCTAGATTTTTGAGTTCCTTGCATAGAGGTCTGGAAAGTAGTCTTTTATAATATATTTTTAAGAATTCTCTTTTAATAATTATTTTATTTTGTGATTTGTTATTTTGTGTATTCGTTCATTCTTTTTTCTTGCTCAAGGTAACTCATTGTTTGTCGTTGTGAATGTTTTTAACAGTCAAGTTTTCAATTTATTATGTCTATTTCCTATCCTCTAACTCATTAATTTATGCTTTTATGTTTTTTATTTTATTTCCTTTCTAGAATTTTCTTTTAGTTTATTATTTTTGTGGTTTTCTGTTTTTTAGAACTTGGAATTTTGTTTATTTTTTTTTATTGACGTGTTTAGTGCTATGAATTTTTCTATGGTCACTTTAATTGAATCCCAATGAGTCTGATATGTAGTTTTCATTATCATTACTTTTTTTTTTGATGAGAAATATTGGCTCTGAGCTAACATCTGTTGCCAATCTTCCTCATTTTGCTTGAGGAAGATTATCTCTGAGTTAGCATCTGTGCCAGTCTTCTTCTGTTTTGTATGCGGGACACCATCACAGCATGGCTTGATGAGCGGTGTGTAGGTCTGCACCCGGGATCTGAACACTTGAACCCCAGTCTGCTAAAGAGAAGCATGTAAATTTAACCACTACACCACCAGGCTGGCACCAGCATTATCATTACTTTTAAAAAAAATTCTGTAATTTCAGTTTGTATTGCCCCTTTCATCCAAGATTTATATAACAGAATTTAAAATTTCCAAATGTAATGGTTTTTGATGCTTTTAAATTTTAAAATAATTTCTAGTTTTACTGCACTGTGATCAAGTGTTGTTTGTAATAGTTCTACTTTAGGTATGTTACTGTTATTTTCTTTGTCACCTAATATATGATCAATTTTTGTGAAGGTGTATTTTCTATTATCAGGGTGTAGAGTTTGATATATACATCCATACATACATATATAACACACATAGGTGGCTTATTAACAACAGAAATTTTTTCTCACAGTCCTGTAAGGGTGCTAATCCCATTCATGGGGACTCCCCCTTCATGGCCTAATTAACTCCAAAAGGCCCTACCTCCTAAAACCATCACATTGTGGGTTGAGATTTCAGCATAAATTTTGGGGTGACACAAGCATTCAGTCCATAATAATCCATAAGATACACCTTTTCAAATTTTGTTTCTTAGGTCTTCTATATCTTTACTTTTTTTTGCCCACTTCATCTGTCTTATACTGAGAGTGGTATGTAAACGTCTCCTACTATTAGTTTGTCTATCAATGTCTCTTTGCATCTCCTGTAGTTTTTGCTTCATAAAGATGGTTGCAATTCATAGATATTCACAACTGTTATGTCTACATTGTGAATTCTGGCATTCACAAATGCTGTCATTAGTCATGTTTCAACTTTTTTTGGCTAGAATTCTCCTTTGTCTGATATCAGAATCTCTATTCCTAGTTGCTGATTGCCTGGTATCCTTTGTCCATCCCTTTACTTTAGCTGTTCTGAATTTTACGTATGTCCTTTGTATATGTGGAGTTGGATCTTGATTTTGAGCCAAATTGAAAATCTTTTTCTTTTGATGGACAAGTTAAGCATATTTTCATTTATTGCCAATTATATTTAGTCTTACTCTGTTATATTTTATAAATATGTTTGTTATGTTATATTTTATTTTATTACTCTCTCTACATGGTGTGTATTCTTTGTCTTTTAATTTTTCCTTTTTCTGGTGTTTAGGAAGGCTTATATTTTTGTTCTAGTCTCTACCTTTGTACTTTTACCTCTTTTAATGATCCCAGTCCCTTGTTTTCTTATTTAATCATTCATTAACAGGTTTGTTAACTTTTAATAGCATCCGTTAACTTCTACCTGTTGCTTATACGTCATCAATGAGATTATTCTGCTTGCAGCATTCTCTCTCCCTCTCCTCCCATTTTTTAGTTGCATTATTTCTACTTTGTTACAGCACGTAACATTTGCACATTAGTCTTCCTCTCTTCCTTTGCTTTAGTTTTAAATCTGTGATGACATAAATAAAATCTTCCGTTGTTTTGATAACATGTCTTAGTCATCTTTCAGTTGGAGGAACCTTGTCTTCTAGTAGATTTCTCAAGAAGGGCTTATGGGTTCAGATTGCCAAAAGTTTTTGTCCGTTTAAAACTCTTTTTCTATAGACTTGATACTGGAAGAACACCTTGGCTGGTTATAAAATTCTTTTTTTTCCTTTTCTTTTTATTTTTTGCTGAGGAAGATTCTCCCTGAGCTAACATCTGTACCACTCTTCCTCTGTTTTGTATGTGGGTTGCCACCACAGCATGGCTGCCAACGAGAGGTGTAGGTCCTCACCCGGGAACTGAACTGGAGGATACCAAACTTAACAACTAGGCTACAGGACCACCCACTTTAAAATTCTTGATTCGCACTTTATTTCATTGAGTTTTTGGAAAATGCTACTTCATTGTTGCTTTGCTTTATATATTGTTTTTGAGAATTCTGATACAATCTAATTATTTGCCTTTGTAAGTTATTTGATTTTTTTGTATGGCGATTTAGAGAATTTTTTCTTTATCCTTGAAATCTAACAATTTTACCATAATATGTCTCAGAGTTGACTGTTCTCGGTTAATTTTTCCGGACATCTGGCATGTGCTTTCAATATGTAGATTTGGTTCTTTGATTTCAAGAAACTTTTCATGGATTGTAGCCTTTAAATATTAGTTCTGTTCCGTTGTTTTGTTTTTGTTTTTCAAGGACTCTGTTTTTGATTTTTTTTTGTCTGTGTTACATTTTCATTACTTTCTTTCTGGCTCTTTTACTCCTGTCATTAACTCATTCTCATTCTCTTTGTTGTTTCTTGCTTTTCTTCAATTATGCCTCACTAAATTTCTTTTTTGGTCTCTTCTCCCTTGGGCCCTTATAATTTAGTCTTTATTTCTGAGATGATGTTGCCTTTTGCTTCCATTTTTTTCTCTGAGTTCAAGCAGCTCAATTTTTATTGATTCTTATTTTTGTCTATTTCTTAGTTTTAAAAATTCTCATTCAAGGCGGTTTTCATTTTTGCAAATGTTTGAGTATATTTAAGTTAGCTTGAGTGCTGTCTTACAGGTTTCTTCTGTTTCATGGTTTGTTTGTTTTGGTGGAATTTTCTTAGCTGAGGAGTATTGATTCTCATTTTCTGATTTTTTGAAGTAACTTTATATAGACTTTCTTAATTTTCTTCTGTTCATTTTATGTACTTGAGGTTTTACAAGATTTCTGGTTCACTGACGTGCTCTTCTGTCAGTGTAGAAAAATTGTTTCCTTAGTGATGTGTGTGTGTGCGTGCACACATGTGCTGAGGGGTTGTGTGTCCTCTGACTTTTAGTCCTTTTTCTTCCTAGAATTCCCCTTTTACTTCTTTTTTTTAACATCACCATTCAACTGCCAAATAGCGCCTTCCCATGCCTTTTTGCTCTTCCCCCCAGAAGCTGAGCCTGTCAGATGGTCTCTTAACCCTGGGTTTGTTTTAAGCTGCTTCTTAAGTCTTTCTGCACTGAGGACTCTCTTTCTAGGGCTGGTATTAGAGAAACTTTGGGCCTGCTGCTAGCTCCTCTCTTCTCTCTTCTCTACAACTTCCCTCAGTTGCCCTTGCTCATGACGAACGCTGGTGGCAGGAGAATGAGACATTGTTTGCTGGGATTGGTGTTTATTTTCTTCCTATTTTATTTACAGTTACATTAAAGTTTGGGCCCTCTGTGTTTTCTAGTTGTGCTGGAGGCGTGGTTTCTATGAAGTTAAGTTTGTTCCTCTTGTTGCTCTGTACTGGTTTGGTTGACAAGGTCATGGGGACCTGGGCAGTTGCCTTTGTCTTTGGCTGGTTGGATGTCTTTTTGAACATTTGCATTTTTGTCTGTCTAAAAATTTGCTTCAGTATCTGGTATCCATCCTATTTTGACACTTTAGCTGAAAGTTTTAATGTAATATTCTGTCACAGATGGATCTGTTGTTACTCAGAAAGAGGATGAGTAGGAAGACGTTGAAGAAAAGGAGAGAGAGGAGATAAATGACTTCAGGAGATATTTATAAGTGATATACTTTATTCTGTAGTGAACTGTTTTCCTCTCAGAGATTAATTGTAATTGGTTCAGCCTAACTTTCTCTGTGTCCTGAACACTAGAATGTGTTCAGGAATATGTTTCGTTAACACTGATCAATGAACTGGAGTACAAAGTGATGGTTTGTTGGGAGGTGATTTTGTTCAGTATTCTGGGGCAGGGGGACCTCCAGTTCCATACATCTACAATCCAGAAGCCTTCTTATTTCTATGAATTATTGGATTTCCTTTGTGGCATTGACTTGTTCATAAGATTTGTAGGGGTTTTTTTGTCAAACATGCACATGTGTGTCATGCATTATTAGGCAGGCATTGGATCTATATTGCAGTTAATTCTTAGAATAATCCTAAAAGGTAGCTATTATAATCCTATTATGCAGAGGACATAGGAGAGGATTACGGAAGTTAGGTAATTTTTCCAAGATCACAGTGCAAATAAGTAGTGCGACAGAATTCAATCCTGAGTTCCTTTGGCTCTGAAGTATCCGTTTCACTGTAATAGTTTATCTTATGGTGGGCAAACCCTTCCCATTAACTTGCCAAGTGTGAGCTAGAACCATTTCTTTGCATGGTGACTTACTACTTTCTCAGAGCATTTGGGCTGGACTCCTTAAGATTTGACAATATTTAAGGCTGGAGTATTGGGGTAATTTGCAGCATAAGCATGGATGTCACTAGGCCAGTCGTATTGAGTACTGCCACTGGAAGTGATTGACTGCTCAGGGCCTTAGGAGATTCCGAGTGAGAGAACTCCTGGGGAGGCTGCTTAGCTCTGACAAATGGTGTATCCAGACTCATCGTTTGTCAGTGACCACGCTGCCGTGATATATAGGTCACACGTGCAGATAGAGATTGCCCAGGCCTGGCTGTGAGTGCGGGCATTAGTGTGGCCTTACTGACCCGCTGAATCTGCCTCTCAGTTCTTGTGCTTGCATTTACCCACCACCGTAGATGTGCTTATGGTTTGTCTGGAAAGCTCATCTCCAACTTCATTAGGTCCGAGATTAGCTTTCAAATCATATATGGCAGTGGTGCCTTCCATGGGGGATTTTTACATAAGCATCTTATGTAGCTGTGAGATGATTAGCATTCCCAAAAGATGTTTAATGGGAACCTTGAGAATTTGCTGATTATGTGAATGAATGAGTGGCAAATGAGGCAGTGCTGAGACCCAGCCATTTGTTTTGGCTTCAGAAATATTTCTCTTGTGTGACATCTTAAGGGATGGAGACACATGGCCACTTGTACCATTAGTCACTTGGCAGCTGAAAGGACACGTGTGTCTTTAGGTGAACTTTCTTTACAATGAGATTATGAGCTCATGGTTTGTGTAGCTGCTTGTGATTTCAACAGTTCTGGACACCCCTGGAACTTAACTTTGTGTCCTGTGCCAAGGGATCCCTGTGGAGTAGATCATTCACTTTGCACATTTAAAGTTTTTGGAAGTATGGTTCTATATTTTGCCACATTTTTATGTAATGCTTGTTCCTCCAAACATTCTCTAGGAAACTATTTAATGGCCAAGTGTTACTTACCTGAGCCCCTCTACCTCTTAGAATTTCAGTGTCTTAATCTGTAAAATGGAGGAAATTAGACTATAAGAACTCAAAGGGCCCATTCAGCTCTCAGCTCCTTTTATTGGTGTGCAACTTGGTAATGTCTGCCTCCTTGCATTATGGGAGTTTGGATAATGTCCCACCCATCCTTTGCTCTCCCTGTCCAGGTGCGTGCATGGGCAGCTCTACCCGGCACATCGTGACCTTTGATGGGCAGAATTTCAAGCTGACTGGAGACTGTTCATATGTTCTACTTCAAAATAAGGAGCAGGACCTGGAGGTGATTCTCCACAATGGTGCCTGCGGCCCTGGGGCGAGGCAGGCCTGCATGAAGTCCATCGAGGTGAAGCATAATGGCCTCTCGGTTGAGCTCCACAGCGACATGGAGGTGAGAGGTGCTTTCTGCGGGTCCAATGGCAAGGCAGCAGCAGGACTTTGGGGAAACACGTGGACCTGGTGGCAGTTGGTTTGAGTTGGTGCTCTTGTTAGGTCTCAACCTTCTGCCTAATGGGGAGAGCACCACCTTCTTAGGAGGGGCTTCTTGCCCTCTCCCTTGTTTTGGCATGATTCCAAGTTGTTCTGGGCCCAGATTTGGAAGAAAGGGTCAATTTTAGGTAGCATTAAATTGTGAATTTTGTGTCAGTTTCTTGCACTGGTAGAAAATTGGGGTTGACACCAGGACTGTTTACCCAGCAGGAGTTATAAGCCCAATGCCTAGGCCCTGTGAGCTTTCCAAAGGAAAATATTTAGGGCCTAAACAAAATGTATGGATCCAAAATTCAAGAAGAAAACTACAAAACTGATATAAAGAAATGTTTGATTAAAAGTTTATAAAAGGTTACATTATGCCAACTTCTTTACTTGCTCATTTAGAAATCATAAATATTTCATTACCTGAAAATGACTTATAGGTTACATGTTCTCATTTTGTAAGAATTCTTGAATATGTAGAGTAATTGCTGAAAAATCGCAGTTAGTCATATATTAAATGAGTAACACCTAGCCAAAAATTTTAAAATCAAAGGGATAAGAAGCTTTCCAAAATTTTTACAGCAAATATTATATTCCTCATGGGATATGAGTGCATTTTAATATGTTTGATATGATGTATGGTAGGGCCTCCAAAGAGCTAGTGACCAAAAAGTATATATATGTAAATAAATAAATAAACCAAAAAGACTTAGAATAGTCCTGTTAGGTGCTCCTGGAGACACTACCCTGATGAGTCGGCAAAATGGCGCTTTCCCAGCCTGCCTGGAGGGATCAGCCTTCCCTGTTGTGTGCACACAGACTCAAGGTTCGCTCTAACTCCAGGCTTTCAGGTTCCAGGTGTATGGCCGTCTGTACAGTATTGTAATCGTCGTTTCTCCTGTCAAGTCTCCTCTGCAAAGCCCCTTTATCTTAGAAGAGCTGCTGCCAAATGTTAGGGTTTGTGGGTAACACTGGAGTTGAGTGTGGGGAGTGTGTAGGGACTGCCAGTAACTTTGGGAAGAAGCTAAGAGTGAAATTCTAGGGTTTCTTATTGCTCTGACTATTGATGAGTCATTTCTTCTTCGGGCAGGTGTCAGTGAATGGGAGACTGGTCCCTGTCCCTTACGTGGGTGGGAACATGGAAGTCAGCGTCTATGGTGCCATCATGTTTGAGATCAGATTCAACCATCTTGGCCACATCTTCACGTTCACTCCAGTAAACAATGAGTTTCAGCTGCAGCTCAGCCCCAAGACTTTTGCTTCACAGATGTTTGGTCTCTGTGGTAAGAACATTTTCTTTGCTCTCCCCCTTTTATAGTAATAAACCTTCCTTACTCTACTCTCAAGACTCTTGGGTGCTTATATTTCTGGTCCAGTAGCAAGGTTCAGACTCTGGTGGGGATGCAGAATGGCCGGGTCTTTGGCATCTATAAGTTAGCACCCAGGGCTACCATTCTTGTCTTTCTTTGTTTCTCTAGGGATCTGTGATGAGAATGGGGCCAATGACTTCATGCTGAGGGATGGCACGATCACCACCGACTGGAAAAGGCTCATCCAGGAATGGACTGTGCAGCAGCCAGGGCAGACATGCCAGCCTGTTCCTGAGGAGCAGTGTCCTGTCTCCAGCAGCTCCCACTGCCAGGTCCTCCTCTCAGCACTGTTTGCTGAATGCCACAAGATTCTTGCTCCAGCCACATTTTACGCCATCTGCCAGCAGGACAGTTGCCACCAGGAGCAAGTGTGTGAGGCAATTGCTTCTTATGCCCACCTCTGTCGGACCAATGGTGTCTGTGTTGACTGGAGAACAGCTGATTTCTGTGGTGAGTCTCCATATGGACTCCCAAAAGTTGCGAAGACCAATTAATTATGGGCCTGCTCAACCTCTCTGGGCCTCAAATTCTTTATCTGGGTAATGAAGATCAAAATCCCTTATTTCCCATTACCTAGGATTCCAGTTAGGATCAAATAAGATGGTAGATATATAAGTAACTTGAATGTAGAATTTCTAGGTAAAGGAAAACACGATCCTTTCTATTAGTATTTCTATAGTTCAAATGTGATTTTCATGTATTAGACACATATAGGCATCATCAAAATACAGAATAACCAATCACATTGAATTGGAAATTCCACCAAGCTTTGGCAGAGGCTCCCAGAGTAGGCCATGCCTGAGCGGGATTTTGTAGGGTGAGTGGAATTTTTCCATTTGAATACCAAAAAGCTTCTTAATTACAAATACCACAGGATTGCTAGGGTACAAATGTCTCCTTCAAGGTCAGCTTCCCTACTTGGAGTTGGCATTTATTGATCATTTAACATGTGGGGGACACCAGAGTGAATCAGGTATGGCTTCTACCCTCAAGGGATGCTGGAGTGAAAAGAATACTGAATGTCAACATCCTCAATTATGGAATATAACCCCTGAATTTTTTTTTTTTTTTGCGGCAAATCAATATGTACCAGCATCTTGGAGTCTTATAGTCGTCTATCACAGAGCTGTCAGCAGTTCTAACCTGGGGCTGGAGGCCTCGGGCCTCCCAGTCCCTGCTCAGCTGGTGATCGGCTGTTCTCTTAGTCTTTCTGGACCTCTGTTTCTGCATCTTAGAATGAGTTAGACTAGATACCCGGAAGTTCCTTCCAGCTCTGCTTTTCTGAGTCTATGTGTATGGTACTGCCTCCTTTTAATCCGCCCGCAGATCAAGGGGGCAAATGTTAGTTTTTGAGTTACCAATAGCAACTTCTCTGCTTTCTAATTTCTTTTTCTACCTCCTGGCTATTTATTGTGCATATACAGGAAAACCCGTGGCACTCTAAATCCTTGGAAACCTCCTCTGCCACCTGCCTTGGCACCGTGAGAACGTGAGGCAGGGGTTGAGCAGGGCCAGAGCTGGGGAAGTGAGTGGCCTTGTAGCTTCTCTCCTAAGGCAACTCTTCATAGCTGTGGATTCCTTATTTAATTTTAAGAGGATTTTAAAAGCATTAAATATGCCTGTATTCAAAAGGCAAAAACCACCAGACTTCCTAAGGACACACAGGTTCGCATAATCAGGATTAAATTTGGCTACAAGTGACAGAGAAGTAAGATTCAGTCTCACAGCTGATCAGAGAGGCGACTCCAGCTGTTTCCTGGCCTTAAACTGGATTCTCCGTTTTCGCTCTGCCCTCACTTGGGTGTGGTTGTTCCTCATGGTTTAAACTATCACATCCATGTGCCAAGAGGCAGGATGAGGGAAGGAAGGAAGAGGGACAAAGGGCATGCATAGCTGTCTTTTAACAAAGATTCCAGAGGCTGCTGTAGGTTTCCAAACTTCCTCTTACAGTTCATTGGTCAGAAATTAGTCACATGACTACACTTAGTTGCAAGGAAGGTTGGGAAATGTAGTCTTTATTCTGGGTGATCATGTGCCCAGCTAAAAGTTCTAGTTCTAAGGAAGACAGGGAGAATAAAAATTGTTGGAAACTAGCCTTCTCTGCCCCAGCAAGTGTGTCAGATGGTTTGCCACCTTTAATTAGCTATGCCTGTTTCACTCTGGTTGGTGTGGACCCATGAGAGTGACTTCCTTCTCTATCTGCAGCTATGTCGTGCCCACCATCCCTGGTATACAACCACTGTGAGCACGGCTGTCCCCGGCACTGTGAGGGCAATACGAGCTCCTGTGGGGATCATCCCTCGGAAGGCTGCTTCTGCCCCCAACACCAAGTCATGCTGGAAGGCAGCTGTGTGCCCGAAGAGGCCTGCACCCAGTGTGTCAGTGAGGATGGGGTCCGGCACCAGGTAGGAGACTGGCTTCTCACTTCCTCATGGAGCTGCTTCCCTCTGGGGTCAGTAGGACGAGGTGTTCCCCAGTGATTGGCCCCTTCCAACTTTGGCAGCAGGCGTGGATGCTTCACGGGATCATTGAGGGATAGGGAAGCAGCATGGCATAATGGTTTTGGAGTCAGACAGATCTTGGTTCAAATCCCAGGCCTGTCATGTATTAGCTGTGTGACCAGATACCAAAGTGTTAGCAACACATTACTACTACTACTGTTTCATCATCATATTCATGCAAGAAGAATGCTATAGGAACCCAGAAGGGAATGGGAAAAGAGTATTTTATATGGTGATGTCTACCATTATTAGGATATATTACTTACCTCGCATTGTACTAAGCACTATATATTCATTATCTCAATGTTTTTCAAAGGTGTGTTTTGCAATTACCTGTAGTCAAGAGAGTTTAAAGAACACTAGCTAAACACAATTTATTTATTGCAGGAACTTTTAGAGATTTTAATAGACATTGTAAATATTTAAGAGGGTTTTTGCTGCTTAAACTTATTTGACCATGGAACTTGTATGTGTGGTGGAGTGAGTGAATGTGTGTGTGTGTGTGTGTGTGTGTATGTGTGTGTGTGTGTGTGTGTGCAGCATCCCCTTGGACTAGGGTTCCACAGAACACGCTGGGATATCTTACGTCATCTCATAAATACTCACAAAGCCTCTATGAGCGGGCTAAGGCTCAGAGAGCTTAGCACCCTGCCCGTGGACACCATTCGTAAGTGATGGAGTTGGGAGTTAGACTCAGAATTTTAAGCTCTATCTGACCCCAAAGAGCTTGCTCTTTTCAATAATATGAAATTTCCCTTTTGCTAGGTCTTCTTTGGGTTGATTTGCTTGCAAGTCATTGAATCATCAATTCTTTTAGCCCTTTAGAAGTTACTGAGCACAGCTCAAAAGGATATTCTTCCATCCAGGCCTAAGATGGCAGTCATGTCTCTTCAAGGCTGGCAACACATATATTTGTAGGATCTGGGCAGTGTGGGTCTGTGCCCCTGTGAATGTGTGCAGTGGTCCTGTCCTTCATCCTTGACAGTGATATTACAGAGCATGGTAGAAGGAGGAGCACGTTTGGCTTCCAACAAAGGAGAGTGTGTTCTAGGATCATGGGCTCCACCCAAGACCTAACATCTCCATCATCCCCAAGGAGGACCTTTCTCACTAGGTGGACCAGTGGACTTAAAACTATATTTAATCACAACTAGGTGAACTCATGATAAAGCCAGCTATCCAATCTGGAGGATGATGAAAACAATAATTCCAGTAACTATACTATTTTGACCCTGACATTGTAAGCCAAGAAATGGACCGTTTCATTTGATTCTCCCCAAAGCCTCACAGGGTAATTTTTACAGGTCCCATCGAATGGATGAGGAAACTGAGGCTCAGATGGCATGAGCTGATAAAACTAGGCTTCCTGTTCACCACAGCAGTTCACCCCATAGTGTCCCAGCCCTGCCACCGATCTCTCTGGAACTCTGCACTAGCCAGTGTCCATGTAGGCATGGCCTCCATTAGGCTATACTTGGATGGTTCCACCTGCTCTGTTTTATTGTTGGGCTTTATCCTAGTGGATCCGCTTTGTTCTCACAGTATAATGGATCAACTAGGAGGGAAGCCCAGTCACACTCTACTGCCATGTTTCAACTTGCCAAATTTAGTAACTGCCTGAACCATGATATTCTCCAAACAAGTTCACCAAACCTGACATTGCTCTCCCAGATTTGCACAGCTCTGGCCTCCTGCTGGGCTCGGATGATAGGTACCACTTACATGTGGTGCTGGCACCCAGGGACAATTTCAGACTGGTTTTGCTGGGAGTGGTAAGGTACTCTCAGAGGGAGGCAGAAATGGTCTCTACCCTCTTCCTTGGCATTCTGTGATGAGAAGGAAGCTCCTTTGCAAAGTGTTTCTGGCTCCAGGAGCATCAGAGGTCCGCAGGGTGCTGAAAGCAGGGAGCTTGTGTGTGTTATCTTAGTTTCTCCACTCCCCCCACACTCCTCCTCTCTGATTCTATTTCCCCTTTTTGCTGCTCCCCTCACCTTCAGTCCAACACATTGCTTCCAAATAGTGCAATATTTTTGACTTAGAAACAGTCTTATATATGTTTTAAAATCAAGTGACATAAAATTAATCAAAAACTATGAAGGGACTACAGTCAGTTTTAGTTATTTGAGAAAATACAGTTTAAATGGATGAAAACAAGTATCCTATCCAGCCACCTGCAATTTCAACTTTCAAAGCAGAGAAAGAATAAAAATCTAGCATGAAGAACATTTCTGTTAAATGAAATTTTTTTTAACTGAAAAATAAAGCCTAGAACACTTTTCTTCGGGGAAATAAACCAGGGTATAAATCTCTTGTGGTAACTTGAAGGGCAAAATATTTACCAGTTTCCATAGCTCTCGTTACTTTACAATACGCACTCTAAAGACGTGAGCCTCTCTCTGCAGCCGGCTCAGAAGGGATCCAGAGCCGTGTGCACTGGCTGTCTCCCTCTCAGTGTTGGGGGCGGGTGGGGCTGGGGGCTGTGCTGGGCAAGCAGGCTGCAGCTCAGCCTGAACTGCTTCCATCACTCAGGACGGAGCGCCTCGAGCCTCCGTTTCCTCTCTGGTCTCTGGTGTTCTGTGGTGGGCTCAGCCCTTCCGTTTCATTTGCATCTTCCATCAGTTCCTCGGCTGTGGTGGGTGGTGCGTGATGACTTGCTTGTGTGCCTTCTCTGACCTTGGGCTTTGAAGATGTCACTTTTCCCTTGCCATATTCTCTGTAGGCCATCCTTATGTCATCTTTATTTAATCTTTAACTCCAGCTAGCACTCTTACCTGTTCTCCTGCCCTGGTAATAGTGACGCCTGACAGGGAACCTGGGGAGTAAGCCAGGCCTGCCGGAGTTGGTCTGTGCTGCTGCAGCAGTGCCATCTGCTGGCTGTTTGCTGCCCGACCCGACCGGACCAGGGTTGCGGAGGGGCTGCTGGCACTTTTACCAGCTTAGCCTGGGCCTGAAAGGGCTTTATCAGGGGCCGTGGATCCTGTGGTCTGTTTACGGCGGATCGATTAAAACTTCCTGGGAAAATGAAAATTCCTGGAAAAGATGTTTAACACCTGCTTTTGGTCACCTATTGTGGTGTTGCCCACTCTTGGGATAGTTAGAAAGTTCTATTATTTGTGCTTGAATTTAGACATCTGAAGTCCACAGAAAAGAGACTCCTTTTTTTTCTTTAAGATTGGTACCTGAGCTAACAACTGTTGCCAGTCTTCTTTTTTTTTTCCTGCTTTTTCTCCCCTAGTCCCCCCAGTACCTCGTTGTATATTTCAGCTGTGGGGCCTTCTAGTTGTGTCATGTGGGACGCTGGCTCAGCGTGGCCTGACAAGCAGTGCCATGTCTGCGCCCAGGATCCGATCTAGCTAAACCCTGGGCCACCAAAGTGGAGTGCATGAACTTAACCACTCGGCCACGGGGCTGGCCCCAAGAGACTCTTTAGTTTCTTTAAAAAGAGAAAAAACCCCTCAAAACATACAACAAAATTATAACCCTCTCCTTTTTCATCTCATCACTTTTGCCATTTAAAAGTCTAAACACAGATGCCCCGATTTGCCGTGTTCTTGGCGTTACTGTTAGTGTAAAGAAGCAGGGATGAGGCCGGGCAGAGCGGGCTGCGGGAATGTGAGCTGTTCTCCCCCAACCCTGTCTGCTGGGCCCAGCCTCCCGCTGCCAGCCTCGGAGGCCCTCCCTTCTCCATCCTGCTCGCTGTCACCAGGCGTGTCCTTGTTTCCCACTCGTCTCTTTGAGGCAGGGTCCTGCTGACCTTGCCTACCAGGTGAAGCACAACTTCCTGAAGTGCCTCTGCCACAGCCCACCTGCCCACAAGGATGCTCCGTCCTCTGCGCCTTCGTTCACCCTGTTCCCCACCTGGAGTTCCTTCTCCTTTCCTCTCTGCCGCATCCTTCCCACCTTCACAGGTGCCCCTTCGAGAGCCTCTCTGGAACACCGCAGCCCGAGTGAACTCTTCTTTTGCATTCCTGGGGCTCTTTTATTTTTCATTTTTAAAAAACTGCTTTGTCAAGATATGGTAGACAACAAACAGCGCTTATTTAAAGTTCAATGAGTTCTGACATGTGCACCCACCTGAAAAACCATCATCGCAGTCCAGATAAGGAGCATTTCCATCACCCCCAAGAGTTTCCTCATGACCCCCTTTTTTTTTTAAAGATTTTATTTTTTTCCTTTTTCTCCCCAAAGCCCCCCGGTACATAGTTGTATATTCTTCATTGTGGGTCCTTCTAGTTTTGGCATGTGGGACGCTGCCTCAGCGTGGCTTGGCGAGCAGTGTCATGTCCGCGCCCAGGATTCAAACCAACGAAACACTGGGCCGCCTGCAGTGGAGCATGCAGACTTAACCGCTCAGCCACGGGGCCATCCCCCTCATGCCCCCTTTTAAGGCATCCCCCAGCCCCATCTCCCATCCCCAGGCAGCCACTGGTCTGCTTTCTGTCACTATAGCTTCGTTTACCTTTTCTGGAATGTTACGTAAGCAGAATCATGCAGTATGTGCTCCCTTTTTGCCTGGCTTCTTCCACTCAGCATAATGCGTTTGAGACCCATCCATGTCACTGTGTGTTTCGATGGTTTATTTTGTGGCTGAGTGGTATTCCAGGATGTGGATGCATCACAACTTATTTATCTCATTCAACTTTTCATGAGTGAGTCTTATTTCCTCGACTTGGCTGTCAGCCATTTCAGGGCTGGGACTGTGTTCAGGGCCTGTCACCCCCACAGTGTGACCCGCTGTGGCAGGCACTGTGACTACTGACAAGAGGCAGTTGAAGTATGGAGGGCTCATGGTGTCTGGGGCCAGAACGCCAGGCTGAAGTCCTGGATGCACCACCTGGTCAAGGTCCTTCTCTGTGGACCTTCTGCTTCATTCATAAGTGTAGATAATAACAGTACCTACCTGATAGGGTTATTATAAGGAATGTAAAGTGAATTAATGTAAAGCCCTTAGACAAACATCCTGAACATGCTTAATGCTCGTTATTACTGGGAGGCGGCAGAGCACAGTCTTACAAAGATGGATTCCCGGTCCAAACCCTGGCTTTGCCGCTGCAACAGTGGGACCCTGAGCAGACGCCTCAGCCTTCTCCTTTGACGAAAGGAGCAGTTTAACTTGAATTTAACTGTAACTTTGCATTTAACTTGGTGCTTGAGTCTAGAGGGAGACCTAGTCTCCCCAGGTGGGGGGAACTGACCCACGAGAACTCCGGCGCTTTGTGTATTGAGCGTCCTGGGCCCTCCCTGAACCTCGTTCTCCTTCAGTTCCTGGAAACCTGGGTCCCGGCCCACCAGCCCTGCCAGATCTGCATGTGCCTCAGCGGGCGGAGGGTCAACTGCACGCTGCAGCCCTGCCCCACGGCCAGAGGTGAGCCCGCTGCCTGCGCTCCTGGGGGCAAAGGGCCCCCCGCAGGCCCTGCAACCGCTGCCTTCAGACCCGTGGACTGTCTGAACGTGGGTTTCCTCCAGCCAGCTGCATTCCCCTGTCAGCCCCTCCCTCCTTTACTGTGCTGGGCTCCGGTCCCCTTGCTGCCCCGGGGGTGGACATCTCAGAGGTTAACCACCCTCCTGGCCCTGCTTTGGCCCTCAGACTCAGAGTCTCCTGAGGGCACATTTGAGGAGTCCACAGGATGCACTGAGGAGACCCATTTGTCAGAGTCCCGTGGCCTGACTCCTCGTGGGCCTCCTGTGCGGGGCCCGTGCTGGTCCAGGAGACGAGAGTCTCCAGGCTGCACCGTTATGATCCTCTCTTCCCTGACTTCCATGGCCTTCTCCTCCTCCAGCTCCCACATGCGGCCCATGTGAAGTGACCCGCCTCCGCCAGAACGCAGGCCAGTGCTGTCCGGAGTACGAGTGCGGTATGTGTCCCACCTCCTCGGGTCCCTGCCCAGGTGGCCGGGGGCGAGGGGTGGGTGCTGAAGGGGGCATAGGGCCTCAGGCACCGGGAGTACGAAAGGAGTGGGTACAGGCTGACTGGATTGCCCAAAAATGGAAAGAGTAATCTCTAGAAAATAGGATTTGCTTCCTAGAAAAATCCTGCAGTGAATTATTAAATGTAAAGTTTGAAAGCATTAAAAAAAGCATAGGGTAATCACTGGTAGGGAGGGTGCACAGGGACTTACTGAAGGAAAAGCTATGCCAGTAAGAGTCTGAGGACACTAGATGTGGAGAATGCCATGCACAGGGCACCCTGGTTTCAGCGAATTATTTGTCAGAAGGTTTCATCATAGACTGCAAACTACGTAGTGAGTAATGGGTGGAATAATGGTATAATTAGATGAATCCAGGGCTGATGGAATTATGGTTAACATGACGGGAAATGCCGGTGCTCCATCCCTGTCCACTGCGTTTATTAATTGTGCAGATGGAGACGGAAAGCACAGGCTTGTGAACTTCGCAGTGATGCAGCTCTTCGGGGGAGAGCAGATGGATCAAGGGGCGGTCCAGGAATTCACTCATCCGAGAAATTCCTTTATGCTGATGAAGTTTATGGGGATGAATAGAAGTCCTGGAGGCGGGCAGGGGGGCATCTGACTTGAGAACAATTTGTGTAGAATAGGTCTTAAAATGTTAACAGTAGAGAGAACTGGAGGGGTCATTTCATTCAAGTCCCTCATTTTATAAACAGTATTAAGCTTCTGCAGTGGGCCGGGCACTTTGCCTTCATGACAGCCTTAGACTGCCCTATCAGGTAGAGTTCCCACCTCACAGAAGATGAAACTGAGGCAGAGAGGGGTTCAAGTGACTTGGCTGAGATCTGGAAGTCGTAGCAGATGACAAGAGTCATTAATATGAGCTTACTCAGATGAGTTGGATCAGTCTATCTCTATCTATCTATCTATCTATCTATCCATCCATCTATGTGTCATCTATTTACCTCTTTCTCTTCTCTCCTCTCTTCTTCTTTTCTTTCTCTACCTTTCCCTCCACCACATCTCTCTCTGCCTCTATCTCATCACCAGCGTCTACCTAGAGCAGTAGAAGTCTGCGTGAACAGGAATGTGGGTTCGCACTTACAGGTAATACAGGAATAACCTTGCTGAAGTCTGAGTGGATGTCTCTCTTTCCTGGCCCTCAGTGTGTGACCTGGTGAACTGTGACCCACCCCTGGTGCCTCACTGTGAAGGTGGCCTCCAGCCAACGCTGACCAATCCCGGCGAGTGCAGACCCAACTTCGCCTGCGGTAAAGCCTCCGTGGATGGGGAGGGGGTGGTGTGGCCGCTCTCTCTGGCCTGGGGAAAGCATCCTATTCTAGTTACCTGAGTCCAGGTTTGGAGTACATCTGGAAGGGGGGGTTAGAATCCTGCCTGGATTGAATTCTCTGGGAACCCTCCCCGCTGCGTGCTGCTGAAGGTGTGCCCGTGTGGGCGCAGCTGCAGGCCCTCCCTCTTGGATTGTTGCAAGAGGCAGTTGCGTCTGAGATGAAGGCTCCAGACCCAATCTTGGTTTATTCCCATGCTCCCATATGCCATTGAGGAGAAGAAGTGTGACTTTGGCTTATCCTCATCGTTGAGTCTTATTCCCAAATTTATAGATAATTTTCCCTTTGTATGCTTATATTTTAATTTCTAAATACTATAATTTAAGCACAGGGTTGGACTAAAGTAAGACATGTCAAGAAAATGAATTCTGTATTTAGCAATTGGGACCTACCCACTTTAAGTCCGGTGGTGTTCTTGAGTTCCTAGATTTAAGACCTCGAGGGTAAGAGGAGACCAGGCTGGATTTGAAGGAAGGTGGGGACAGGTGAAGGACACAGAGATGGGACTTGGCCTTTATAAAACGACATCGTGGATTTGACAGGATTGCTGTCATTCTTTCCCTCAACAGTGTTAGAGGGCCTAAAACTGTAGGGTATTGTCCTAGGTACTGAGGTGGGATAGGATCACCGAAGCTGTCAGCATGTAAAAACACTTTCCAGACCGTGGTGTGCCCAGGCCTCTCTGGGTCTTAGAGATTCTACATCTGCTGTCTCTGAGCATCAGTAGGTAGAAGGGCCCTGTTCCTTCCAGATGTGCACGGGAAGGTGATAGAGTGGGGGCAAAGCAGCCTTCACTTCTCCTCCATTAGATTTCCTAGCTTCACATAGCTCTTTTTGATAAATGTTGTTATTTTTCTGCAGACTAACTGCTTTTTCTGTATGATTGAATATCCCACAGCCCCCGGGCTGGGCTCACGTGCATTTCTGGTGTAATATTCGGGGTCTAGCGTTCCTGGGACCTTACATCCTAGCTGAGTGCTTACAAACCCTGGCTGAGTGCAGTGCTCAGTGTGGCAGGACTAGGGCATCACCTCGTGCTGCCCCTCAGCCTGCAGGAAGGAGGAGTGCACAAGGCAGTCCCCACCAGCCTGCCCCCCCCACCGGACCCCGACCCTTCGGAAGACTCAGTGCTGTGACGAGTATGAGTGCGCCTGCAGCTGTGTCAACTCCACGGTGAGCTGCCCGCTGGGGTACCTGGCCTCCACTGTCACCAACGACTGCGGATGCACCACCACCACCTGCCTCCCAGACAAGGTAGGGGCTGCTCAGCTCTGGTGAGATGACAAGATGATAATCTATCAACTGAATACAATAAAGTGTCAATGGATGGTACAGATATCAAATGCAAATAGCAGTCTTATATTGTGGAGATCCACCAGAATGAGCTATCTGGAGCCAGAATTGCAGCCGGAAGACCTGAGCATAGTCGCAGCTACTGGATTATTGAGGGTGAGCCCTGGAATGAATGCCAAGGACGAGCCAGAGTTATCTTGCCCAGAGCTTGTCAGAGCTGGAACACATTCATTTGCCTGGAATGCTCTAGACCTCTGGTCCCCTCTAGAGTTTCTTCCAGCTCCAAGTTTCTAAGCCCCCAGGTTCTGGAGAGGCAGGAGCAGGTCTAGGAGGCAGGGGTTGCTGCTTCTTATGTCTCTGTTCTTTCTCCTTTTGCCTCCCCTACTTGCCCTTCTTCTATTAATGTTTCTTATGTCTTTCTGATCTGTAGCAGCCCCACCCCCATTTTTTATGCCTTTGATTTCTTGGAGAGTCTGGGTCATTTGTTCTATAGAAGGTCATGCATTCTGGATTTGCCTGATAGCTTCCTCAGGGTATTGCTTAATGGGTTCCCCTTCCCCTGTATTTCCAGTAAACTAGAGGTTAGACCCAGGAAATTACTTACATTCAAGTTCAATTTTGGAGAGACTAGAATACAGCACAAAGGATACTGGTTGCTTCCGATTGCTTTGTACCATGAGGCACGTCATGTTCCGTTGTCCCACTCTTAAAGGTAGGACTCATTACTGGGTTCAGGTGGTATCAGACCATTTCTCCCTTATGCAGGGTCCCCCATGAACATTTTAATTATAGTTTTAATACTCATGGATGTTTTGCTTTCTAAGATTCATTACATCATTAGGAGTTGCAAAATGGCAACTTTTCTCTACTCTATCATTCTTATGCATTTACTAGTTGGGCTTCTTCTGTGAGAAAGAACTTCCCCCAACCACCTTTGGTTACCCTGAAATAGAATTACTTTAGGAAAGGAGGATGAACGCTTGATTCTTTTCCTTTACCAATTTTCAGAGTAATGAACTGATGCCCTAGCAACTTTCAATGGTGACCAAAGAGGTTTTGAGTGTCATTATGAACTCACGGATGCTGATATATTTGATGTGTCTTGATACTTGTGGTCCTCATTTATTTAATACTCAAATTCTCCTATCCGGAATCAGTGGGAGCCCCTTCAAGTTGGTTCTGGAGCCCTTTGGCATGGCCTCATTAGCCTTTGATTGCTTTCTCGCTTTCTGAAACAACAGGGTGTTCCAGGCTCCTCTTGGACATTTCCTGCCCCCATCCTTGCACCAGCCATTTCACCAGAGTCCTGGTACCTTTGTATGAAAGTAGTATTTAGACACTGCAGTCTTGGCATTAATGATGTTTACTGCTCGTGGGTTGTCATTGCCTCTACACCTTTTTGGTGAACAGGGCTTGGAAACACATATCATATGTTCATGGTGATATTCTGATTCAAATTTGATTACAGGGTTGTCTTCACTTCTTTGATTTATACTAGTATCACTTCTCTTCTCAGGTGAAAACTTTGGTTTCCTAACATAAGTACTTATTTGCTTTATCTTACAATATACCTGTAATAGTCTCAAAAATAACAATGCTTCTATTACTACTAATGATTTAAGACCATTGAGAGAGGTTTAAGATTTCTTTGCAGTTCTCCTTGTCCTAAAAATATAACCCATTAGGGATATATGGTAGAAATAAGGAGTTTTAAAATCATTTGAAGTAATTATTTTCCCTGTGCCACTGACTTGATATCCAGTTAATCAGATATTTCAATTTGTTTTACATTTTTAGAATGGAATGCTTTTTATTTCCTTTTTGATTTAATATTTTTCTTATGTAACACAAATGATTCTGAAACTGAAATTATAAAACAAGATGCATTCCCAGAAGTCTGACTTCTATCGCTGTTTCCTCTACCTTGTTCCTTCCCTCTCCTCGGTAATTTAAAATTTTCTTGAGTTTTTGGCATATCCTTTTATTTTTTTTCTATTTGAGAATATAAGCAAATTATATATATTTCTTCCCATTTCTGACAGAAAGAGTAGCATATTACAAATTCTGTTTTGAATTTTTCTTTTTTTGCCTAACAGTGTATGTTAGATATCATTCTATATTGGTATGTAGAGATCTGCCTTATTCCTTTTCACAGCTGTGTACTATTCCATTGCATAGATGCACCTTAGTTCATTCAGCATGTCCTCTATTGATGGACATTTGAGTTGCTTCAAGTTTTTGCTATTATTAATAATGCTGTAACGAATTGCCTTATACATCTGTCATTTTGTATTTTTGCCACTGTATCTTTTGTGATAGCTTCCTAGAAGTGAGATTCTGGGTGGTAACGTTTTCTAGCAAGCCTCTTAATAGAAGAACAAGGGGTCTCATTCAATGAGTTTGTTATACAGAAGCTGGAGGACTGGGAAGGTATAAGATGATGGTTTAAGAGTATTTGTAGTGCTATTATGTGAATGAGGGTAGAGACCTGTTTGTAGCTGGGGAGGGCAGACTTGGGATAATTTTAAAACTGGCTTTAAGGCTCCAGATCAAACAGCTTCCTGAGTCCCTCACTACTAAAAACTAAAGTCTGATCACAGTATATGGCATGCATTCTGGGCTCTGCAGATTCTGATCCCAGCCATGCTTTGTTATCTCATTCCCACCGCCCTTCCACAGCCTATACTGCTTCCAAATGGGATCCCTTGTCTCTCAAACGTGTCTGTACTCTGTGCCTCAGAGTCTTCACTGGATATGTTCCCTGTGGCTCTCAAGGGAGCAGTTATTGGCAGTTATTCAGAGCCCCTGCCCAATCTCCCCTCATCTTCACCCCACTCCTAATAGGACAGAGGGCTATACATAATGGGTTCCAAGTCCAAGGACATTACTAGGTCTAAGAACTAGGGTACAGCTTTCTGTGTGACATAGAAGGAATTAAATGCAGTTAAGGCAGCGATGGAACCAGATCCAGGCAGCCAGTATGTTATGTCTGAGCCTGTGGGCCACAAAGGACTCAAAAGGGGCCACTCTCAGGGTAGACCGGGGATGGGCTTTCTAGGGTCGGTGGGCAGGGAAGGGAAGAGGGAAAAATCTACTTCATCAGCATCCCTCTGTGTGGGCAGAGACCATGTTGGTTTTGTTTATTGCGGTATCCTTAGCACCTAGAGCAGCTTCCGACATATAGCAGATGCTCACTAACCTCCTGTTTAAAGGAACTGAATGAATTCACTCACAGAAACCTTGTGTCTACAGGTGTGTGTCCACCGAGGCACCATCTACCCTGTGGGCCAGTTCTGGGAGGAGGGCTGTGACGTGTGCACCTGCACTGACATGGAGGACGCTGTGATGGGCCTACGTGTGGCCCAGTGCTCTCAGAAGCCCTGTGAAGACAGCTGCCGGTCGGTAAGGAGGGCAGAGGGGCTGGGCACTACATGGGGCAATCAGGGTAAGGAAGTAGGGGAGGGGATTCCAGGAAGGGGCAACACAGCCCCTCTGGTAAACTCTGGTTCAAGGCTAAAGGTAGGGGGAAGGGAGAGGAATGGGGCTGGGTAAAAAAAAAGGATTGCTCTGTCACCTTTCTGTGATTTGGTCCTTAGCTAATGGTCATGTCTGTTGTATGGGCTTGAGTCCAGAAGGCTGTGGAGTTGGTTTGAGCAGAGATGTGGATCAAATGCCTAGAAAAGAAGACTTGATTTCTTTCGTATCTCCTCCCACTTTAGACATGACCTTAGTCTATTCCTAGAACAGATACATGTTCCAAATTTTCTGAGATTGTCCCAGTTTCAATGTACTTCAGTGTTTCCACATAGGTTGATGATTGATGATTTTTCAGACCATGTTTATAATTTGAGGTACAGAAAACATGATCACTGTTATCCCAATTCAGTTTTTAATTCTTCTTGTGGTGGTCTGCCCCTAAAGCTCTTTTGTGTTCTGGGGCACTCTATTCTTGCACATTTAAGACTGATCAGACCCTAGAAAAGGGGAGCAATGGCGTTCAGGGAGAATTGTGGGTCAAATTCTGCTTGCTGGCTTAATGCTAGTGTTATCATTACTGCAATATTATCAGGAGATAATGATAACAAAAGAGTGGTCAGGGCAGGCAAGTCCATGCATCTCGTGGTTGCTTTTGTAAATGTTAACAGCAGTGAAGATAACGCTCCTGATGCTGTTTTGGAAGTGTGTGGTCTGATGATGGCAGGGAGGTCCTGAATGTGAATCCAGAAATGGGAGAGTGCGTTCACTTCATCTACTCTCTACCTGCTTCGCTGGCGTGGAGGAGGATTGGAGCTGATGGGCACCTGTGGGAGAGGATGATGCTGTGGTATCCAGGTGTGCCCTTTGGGAACACTAAGTTTTGGAAACCTGTTGGTCTCCATCTCCTCCCACAGGCCATGGGAGGCATGGAAATAACTTGCTATCAAGTAAAGAGAGTGCACTGCAGAGGTCATTTTATTGTTTGGAAGTCACACCCAGTGTATTTTGTGTTTCAGTAGGGAGTTTTGATCGTGAAGAACAGAATGCACTCAAGTTAGCTAAAATAAACAGGGGATTTATGGAAGAGACGGGGGAAATCTCTCAGAACTGAAGTGCAGGATATGTGGGTAGGCACTGTGTCATACATTTCTCTCCACTTGTCGCATGAGCCCCCTGTCTCTGCTTCTCTTTGCCCGTCTGCTCCAGCTCCTCACGGCAGGCCAGCTTCCTTGGGAAGGAAGATTTGCTTTCTCACAAATTTCATTTGCACATGGCTTTATTGAATCTGGCTTCAACTCAACATGGCTTTTCAGATCCAGGGGTCATCCCTGTCCATTTGACTTATTCAATCTCTGTGTGCCATAGATTAACTTCTCAAGAAGAAAATTGATGAGCTCAGCCCAGCCTATGGATTGGGTCCTCTGTCCAGTCCCCACTCTGGCCCAGTCAGCTGTTGGAGAAGGTGCAGGTCATGTGGTATAAACCCAGCTGTCTAGAGGCTGTGGTGCTGGAGGCAGTTTCAAAAAGAAGACGGGTAGAGAGGTCAGGTGAATGAGTGGGGGAGGCACCATGTCCAGACTCTTGACTGTATGATTGCTTTAAGAACTTGAGTGGCTTCTCTTAGAGACTGAAGGTTCACACTTTCTAGGGAGGAGGAGGACGCCTCGTGATTTAGTTAAAGCTGAGGGGATGGGGGAGGCTGGGCTCTGGTCTGTGCTGTGTGTTAAGTTGAGGTAGGAGCTTCAGTGAATTGAGGTGGCCTCAAAGTTCATTCTTCAAAGAGAGTAGTGTCAGCTCTGGTCAGACTCCAGGGACATTTGGGCTCACTTATCGGAATTCATTTGTTGTCTAGGTTGTGACCAAAAAAAAAAAAAAACAAGGAACAACATTGTCATCATCACCCTCTGATTCCTGCCTTCTGAAGCCAGTCTGCAGAGGTGCGCTTTCCCCCGCCACCTCCATAGTTCTCTGTTCTTCATGTCAGAAAGATAATGTAAAGCAGCAAGAGCATTGCCGGTTTCCCAGAGAATGCTATAGGCGTGCCCACATGCCCATGGCCTTGCTTCCACGTTGACAGCAAGAGGAATTCTTGCTCCTTTGTATACACCTTAGAGGAGTTTATCTTTGAAGGCTTATGATCACGTGATCGCCAACCCTTAGACCCCAGAATCACATCAAATCGTGCCTTTAGGAACTGTGTTCTGAGGGACTGCATGTAGTGCTTTACATTTTCTTCATCCTCATGCTACTCCTCCAGAAGGAAGATGAGGCAGGGCTGTTCCTCACACCTGTCAGGTAGAGAGCAGAGGATGAGCGCAGGAAGGAAGTTGACCATCGCTCTATGGCTCACTTGAAGCCAGGGGACATGGGAATGTCCTGACTCCTGGCCCACGGCCCATTCTGTTAGGCTAGCACAACTGGTAACACCAGCATTGCAAGGACCAGTTTGATCCAGGAGAGACCCAAGGGACCCAGCGCTCTGTGCCTTCCACCGCCATTTCAGCCATGGCAATGGTGCTTAAAGGGTTGTGCTGCTAAATAAACTAGGAATTTATTTTTTGGTGGCATCTGTTTTCAGATTGGGTGGATATTAGACCCACTTAGTTCCACTCCTAATTGGAAAACCGGTGAAAACAGGATGGAGAAGAGAGTTAGGAGAATGGTCTGAGATGTATATTTTGAACAGATATAAACTAGAGGATTTGGAGGAGTGTGGGAAAAGAAAGAGAGATGAAAATATAGAATGAACCTGGCTGTGCAGCAAGAAGATGGGGATGCTGGACGTGTGGAGGGACTCTTAGAGAGATGGCAGCTGGGGGATTTGGTGGCATGGCTAGGAGTTCCTGAGCACAAGACGTTGGTGGGGTTTTGGGAACAAGGCAATCATAACTTCGACAGTGTGTTTGTCCATGGTGGGGGACAGCAGAAAACATGAACGATGCGCAAATCCAGATCCCTGAGCACTCTCAGAGAGGCACACGAGAGTGACCCTAGATCCCGAAAGGTGTTGGTGACTCTCTTCTGTGCTCCCTTGAGACTTTGTTTCTTTTATGGCACCTTGTATATTCTGCCTTAGAGTGGAGGATGTCTAGAGTGTATCATCTTAACTTGTTGGCTCCTCCAAACCACCTAGTACGTCACAGATGCACAATAAAGGATTAGAATCTCAGCTGATGAAAGACTGGGGACAGCTCACTGGGCACCTCTGTGACGCGAGTCGGGTTGTAAGCAGGTCTCATGGGGATGGTGTGAAGCTGAGCCAAGTCTCCGGAGCGTTTGTCTTCCCCCAGAGAGAGGCACCAGCTAGGCTGACAGCGAGTGTCGTGTGCACCTCGGACTTGGCCGGGCTCGTGGCCGTGCTTGGGGCACAGAGCAGGGTTGGCATCCACGCTCATCCTGAACAGCTACAGTTACTCCTTCTCTCTGAGGGACAGAGCTCCAAGATGAAGCACAGTCCTGGAATTTCTCCCCTGGGCTCCCGGGACAACCATGTTTGCCTATTCATATATGTTGCTTCAGAGTTTTCAGTGGAGGGGTGCAATCCAAGTTCCTAATGCTTTGGCCAGATTGGAGGACCTCCAGGCGGCAAGATGGGCTGGCAGACTTGCAGGACGCTGGTCTTCCTGGCAGGCTTTCTTGGGGAGGTTGGTCTGTGGTGCTCTCTCATCTCACTGTGCCCCATAAACTCCTAGGTAGGTGTCAAGTAACTACCTGGAGAGGCCCAACTCTGCACATTGGTGAGAGGCCTTGGGATCAAGGTGCTCATCTTGTATAGGTAGTTAAGTCTGTTAGAGCAGAGACTAGAGCCCAGGCATCCTGAATGTTCTCCCCAGTCGATGAGATGCCCTTGATTTGGCCGTGCTGAGGATCAGGCCAGCTGGCTTGGCTGCTGCTGGGGGACCTCTGGGCTGTCTTTAATGCTCCTATGGACTGGATGTTGGTCTCACAGTGGGAGCTTTCAGAGGGCAGGGTTGTGCCTCTTCAGCAGGTGTAAGACTAGCTTAGTCACTCGATGGTTGATGCTTCCTGGCCACTTCTCAGCATGATCTTGAGGCTGGTGGATGACCAAGATGAAGATGCATCTCTGCAAGACCCCAGGGCTCAGTATACACGTCGGGTAGATCAGAACACCCGTGCCTTTGCCGCTGGCCTCTCTTTCCTCACTCTCTGTTCTTTGTGTTTGTGCAGGGCTTCACTTATGTGCTCCACGAAGGCGAGTGCTGTGGAAGGTGCCTGCCGTCTGCCTGTGAGGTGGTGACTGGCTCACCGCGGGGGGACTCTCAGTCTTACTGGCAGAATGTAAGTCTGGACCCCAGGTGGGGTAGGAAGGAGGGCAGTGATTACCAGCCTGGGAGTCCATTCTGCGGTCCAGCATTGGCCTCCTCTCATCTGTGCAGTAGAAGCTCATTCCCTGCCCTGTGCTTTCCCCGCAGGGACTTTAATCCGGCTGCTGGTGTTATCCAGGTGTCAGCTGGGAGTACCTTGCCGCTGAGGAACTAGTTAAGACTGCCTCAGACTTCCCGTTTTGTGAATTTGGGGAGAAGCCCAGTTCCCTGCCTAGAAGTTCTGTGCACTCCTGGGGGATTTATGTTCTCCTGTTTACCTGTGAATCTGAGGTCCTGCTGCCTCTCGGGTTGGTGTAGAGCTGGCCTCACCATGCTGCCTGTGCTGTGGGCCCGCCACCCCTCCAGAGCCCATGGGCTGCGAGTACTGTTCTGTGCACATTAACCCAGGCAGGCTCCTCTCAGCTTGTCACTGGTTTCCATTGGAGAAACTTATAACTCAGAGAAGCAAGCTGTGTTTCTGTCCCCAGAGTCCCCGAGGTATTTCTGCAGCTTGGGCTGTAGCATCTCGCCGAGTTGCTAGCCTCGCATTTCCCCACTCTTGTCTTCGCCCGCCTGGACCCCCATGCCAGCCACGTTCCCTCTCCTAAAGCACAGCAGTTTAACTGTCTCCTTGGTGGCCCTCAGGCTCTCGCTTTGGATGCTTATCAAGATTTTTTCTGAAACACAAGGATTCCCTCCTTGGGAATTTCAGTCCAGATGCCAGGATAGTAACAGTTCTTTTACTCTGATCCATAAGGAGGAGTGGGTAGCGCTGAGCCCTGGAAGCCTGGGGAGGCTGGTGCTGGAAGAGTCTGAGGTGCCCCATGGGCCTCCCCTTCCGGATCCTTCCAGTAAGAACACAGTGCACTGTGTTTAGAAGGGAAGGCAAAGTGTTGGCTGTCTTGCCCTGAACCTGTCCATCTCCTACCCAGGCTCATAGCCTTTCTCCTCCTCAGTGATAACAGAGTGACTCGCTGAGTTTTTCCACAGGGGTCCCACCTCCCCTTCTATTCCAGGTTACCTGTGGATTCTTGTGTCCTACATCCTTCCCACCCTTTTAGTTTTTCTGCTCCTCATCCATCCTGAAATAAGGCAGCTTTTGCCCCTGCTCCCCTGGACCAGGGTCCAGCTCAGATCAGAGGGGCGGCTCCATCCTGGGAGGAGCTGATACCTGGTCCCTTTGATGCTCAGTACTCCAGCCACCCTGCCCCACCCCGCCCACCCCCCCCCCCCCCATCTCTCATCTCCATCCAGGGCTCATACAGCCCTGACTCACCTCAGCGTTTACAAAACATAAGAGGGCCTGAGTTTCTCTCCCCCAGTCCAAGTCTGCATCTTACCTACAAGACTTGGGCCCCAGCAATGGCTCTGGCCCTGCTGCTGGGACCACATCAGGGGCCCGTAGGGTGGCCGAGGCTCAGCAGGTAAATAATCAGAACGGGGAGAGGTCTGGAGGTTGGGGTCAGGCCTGCAGTCAGAAGGTTTGGTCAGGGTGAGTCAGAAGTGGGGGTGCAGAGAGTGGCTGCAGGTGTCTGGCATTTTCTGCTCCTCATCTAGAAAGAGAAGAATGTGAGCAGGAGCTGAGAGCAGTAGGGCAGGTCCTGAAGTGGGCGGGCAGCATGCACCTAGTTATGCATCGGGAAGCTGGCCCACACAGGCAGCGCTCACTGGGACACGTTCTCCAGGCACAACCTCCATAGTGACTTTTCTGAACCATGTTCTGGACACTCTCAGTGCTCTTTGCCTGTGGAGCCAACCCTTGAGGTCAGGCCACCCACCTGCAGCCCTGGAGGGGCAGATTGTGGGGCTGTCGGCGTCAGACACCAGCATCCCCTGTCTCCTGCTGTCTCCCCACATGAGTGGGAAGTGGCCCCAGGCTGGGCAGTGGTTGAGTTTTCCTTCCTCCTCTCCCCATGCCAGCCCATGCTGCTGCTTCCTGGTCAGAGGACCTGAGAGTCTCTGAGCTCAGCTCACAGCTGATGCTGAGGATGGAAGGGAGGCCCCCAGGCTTCCCTCAGGTGCTTCCTCGGGTGGCTGAGGACCACGTCTGTAGGAGCACACATAACTCTGAGCTAGGGTCTTGGTCAGGGCGACTGGCCCAGACTCACTGAAGGACCTGGGATGAGCACCATTCACTCCCTCTGTGGGCCTTACCTGTGGGAGGGACTTAGACATTGAGCCCAGGCTCATCTCCAGGGCCCACATTGGCTCCCTGAGAGAGCAGCGCATCCCCCTTGGGACCTCAGGTCCCAGCCCTGCCCAACGCCGGTTTTCTAACCACAGGTGGGCTCTCACTGGGCCTCCCCTGAGAACCCCTGCCTCATCAACGAGTGCGTCCGAGTGAAGGAGGAGGTCTTCGTGCAGCAGAGGAACGTCTCCTGCCCCGAGCTCGACGTCACCACCTGCCCCACGGGCTTCCAGCTGAGCTGCAGGACCTCAGAGTGTTGCCCGAGCTGTCACTGCGGTAAGGCATGCCGTCCCGGCCCCATCTTCAGGCCTCTTTCCCATCTATTACTCATGCTTCTGTGAGGAAGCAGATACGATGCGAGAAATGCAGCGACTTCCTGAAGGTCAGCTCGGTGCTTGGTGATGGTTTTATACCATTGTCTCGTGTGGCCTCACGACAGCCCTGTGAGGCAGGCTCTGTTCGCACCTCCATTGCTCACGTGAGTTAGTGAGGGTGGAACTGAGGCTGACCACAGGCCTCTCTGATTCTAGAGACACCTTCTTGATCAGCGCTGTGTCCCCTCTGCTGGGGGAGGAATTCCAGATTCCCACCCCAACCCCCCCAGCAAACAAATAGACAAGAGCAAACACGCACCACCGCCTGCTCTGGATTCTTTGCATGATTCTATCTTGGGCCTCAACGTTTTTAGAGGAGAATTTCATTCCTTCATGAGCCCAAACATCCTCCCACTCACCCCTTAAGTGTAAATCACTTCAACAAGGGCCAAGCCCTAAAGGCGCACAGGGATCCTGTGGAAGGAAAAGGCAGCCTGCCCTTCCTCAGCAGGCCTGCGGGACGCGAGGCCGCCGTGGGCTCTGGCAGTGGGACCCGCGCGCTGGGGTGGGTGGGGAGAAGCACAGGCAGATGTAGGAGAGGGGCCCAGTGGGGAGGAGACGGCCTTGGAGGGAGGGGCTGCGTGCCGGGTTTTGCTGGCATGTGTTCTGCACGCTGACGACCCCGCCTTCTCTCTCCCCCAGAGCCCGTGCAGGCCTGCATGCTCAACGGCACCATCATTGGGGTGAGCTGCTGCCTTCTTCTCCAGGGCGGGGGGGAGGAGGGGCAGCAGGAATGGGGATGCTGTGGGAAGGGTGGGCAGCTCGTTCCAAAGTGGAAATGAGAGGAGCCAGGGAGACCTACCGCAGCCGCACTTTCCCCTGCCGCCTGGGCTTCCCAGGCATCCCGGAGCCCAGGCCCCCACAGTCTTCCTGACTCTCTAGCGCGGGGCCCTGCTATCTGTCACTCATCTCCCGGCTCCCACCCCAGGCATGTGAGCATTTCTTCTATGTACAGAGAAACGCTCTGCAGTCATGGTGCACATTTCAATCTGCCCCTTCTCCTCCTGCTCCAGCCCCCTCTCTGGCGTGAATGAAGGCCCTCACTCTTCCCATTGCCACACTGGAGGTGGCAGGGCGGGCAGGCAGCAGCCACTGCAGACAGGAGGAGTGGCACGGTGGTGGCTCACGGCTGCCATGGGTGGCCGGGCCCCCACTCGTAAGGCAGACAGCTTCTGGGGCTGAGGCAAGTGGGAAGGTCAGGGGTCGGGGTGCTGGGGGGCTGACACTCGTGCCTCTGGTTCCAGCCCGGCAGGAGCCTCATGATTGACCCATGCACCACTTGCCGCTGCACCGTCCAGGTGGGGGCCATCTCTGGTTTCAAGCTGGAGTGCAGGAAGATCACCTGTGAGGCGTGCCCCGTGGTAAGAGAGGGTCTGTCGGGCACCCAGGGGATGGACTGGTACTTGTGGGACCCAAGCAATAGGACCTCGCTGGGGTCTTTAAATAAAGCTTTCATGATTTTCTGGTTATTGACAATATTTGACAATGGTAATGAACAGACTAAAAGTCACCCACCCAAATTGTGTCTATCAGAAATAATTATAATTTAGTTTTGTAAATTTTAAACCCTTTTTATGGTGTTTTTAAAATAAACATTATTTGCAAGGCTTATGATACCATATTCACAGTTCCATATTCTTTTTTATACAACATTTTAAGAAACATCACTACTATTCTTTGAAAACATTAAAAATTAATTAGTCAAGGGGCTGGCCTGGTGGTGTAGTGGTTAAGTTTGTGTGCTCTGCTTTGGTGGCCCGGGGTTCACAGATTCAGATCCCAGGCGTGGACATACACACCGATCATCAAGCCATGCTGTGGTAGGCGTCCCACGTGTAAAATAGAGGAAGATGGGCACGGATGTTAGCTCAGGGCCGATCTTCCTCAGCAAAAAGAAGAGGATTGGAGGCAGATGTTAGCCCAGGGCTAATCTTCCTCAGGAAAAAAATTATTAGTCAACAGATATTTATGAGACACTTACTATGGGCAAGGTTCTACCCAATATGCCTTGGAATGGATGTGCCTCAACGTGTGCTTTTATTATTGGACATTTAGGTGGTTTAAAATATTTCACTCTGTTTTTGCCAGGTCACGGTGATTATGTTTGTTCTGAATACCTTCTGGGGCTGGATTCCGAGAAGCGGAATCAGTCTTTCTAGTTTGGTAGAGAAAACCTGGCATGTCGCTGTTTTAAGTGTGGCTCTTAGCCCACTCGCAGAGCTGGACCTAAGGCTGAGGGGACACCTCAGGCGGCCGCCTGTGCCTGGCTCCTGCTGTGTTAGGGAACGGAGTTGGTTGGACGAGGCTCTTGTGGGCAAGATGCATGGAGTGTAGCAGGAGCTCTTTCAGATGGCCCCGTCGGAGGCTCCTCCCCTCCTCTCTGGGAGGTGGCAGGGAGGCTGGGCTGGAGCCTGGGGCAGAGTCCTTGGGGGGCCGAGGGTGAGGGGTCAAAAGGAGGGGGTGGGGACAGGGACGAGGAACACTCGCTCAGGGGCTTTCTGTGCCTTTGAAGATAAGGGAGTGTTCTGCACTTGTGTTCTTCCTGGCACTGGGCACACTGTCACACTAAGTAGGGGCTTAATAAAATGTGTGTGGAGTGAGTGGGTCTATAGGGGACAGCTCTTGCTGACAGAATGGTCCAAAGAGAACATTCCTGCCTCAATTAGAAAGAAGCCCACTAAGTACGTGTTTTTGGTTTTTTTTGGTTAAATACCAGTTGATGTTTTAGGGTTTTAGGTGCATGTGTGTGTGCGTGTAACAACTCCCCTTGAGTGCATCTGGGCACGCATAGGGGATGAAATAATGCTGTCTGGAGTCTGTGGCATCCCTTTTACCCTGGAGGTCGGTTGAACCAGGATCACCGCAGGGAGGTCCACACCAACCTGTCCTGCAGCAGAGCTTGGGGGGGGGGGGGGGGGGGAGGGGGGGGGGAGGCGGTCTGCAGACTCTACCAGCACCCTCTGGTGGTCAGAGGCAGCATGGTGACCTGCTCTGGTTCCATGGAAATCCAGCTTTAGGATCCATCTAGATGTAGGTTTCTAAATATTTTAAAATACATGGCCCCTTTTGGTTTGTGTACTCTTTCTTCTTTCCTCTAAAATTCTCATATCTCCCCAGGGCAGTGTACCCACTCCTTCTTCTTGAGAACCTCTAGATTAGCCCTCCTTCTATGTATCTCTCAACTTTTGCTGAAAACTGCCTCAATTGCCCCCATTCTAGCTCAGCATCCTTAACTGGTCTTGACATGCTCCTCTGCCGTGAAGGGCCTCAGTGAGGGCTCCTGCAGGTGGGAGCTTCAGTGAATTCAGCTTAGGTAGGTCTGCTTGAGCTGCCTACATCAGACTGGAGTGTTAGCATCACTGGAGATGTGAGTCCTTCATTTGCTGCCAGGGGAGACGATGCTTATACCTAAGAGGAGACCAGCAGAAAGTGGTTTGTGCTGGTGGGTGGTCAGGATGACACATGAACTCTCAAGGAAAGCAGGAGGAAGAGCGGTCACCCTGACATGGAACATTGAGAAAGCATCACGGAGGGCATGACACCAGCTGACCTTGAGCAGTGGGTTGAATGTAGAGTAGAAGACCTTCCAGGAAGGGGAATGGGGCACAGACTGGCAGAAAGAAGCAAGAGGTAGAAAAAAGGAGAGCAGCAGGGGAGAGAAGACCGAAGGGCCCTGAGCAGCCGAAGCAATTTATGAAAGGGGGCCATGAGACCTGTGCGAGGCAGAATATTCAGGGCATAACCGGTCGGGGGAGCAGGACAAATTGTCTGCTCAGACCTAAACAAGTGAACCCTGGCTGGCTGGGAACTTGGCTGGCAGGTGGAGGAAGTGGTTGCTCTTGACTGGCTGTTCCAGCCAAAGCCCATTCGGCTCTGCCCTTCTCCGTGTGTATGTACGGCGACATGGAATACAAACTGCTGTCAGCAGTGGCCGGGAAGCCCAGCAGGGCTCCAGCAAAGCCTGTCACCTGGTGCAGCTGCACTGTCACCTTCCAGGGCAGCGGACATGCCAGAGGGTCTGTGTTCTTTGTTTGCTCCTGTGAGTGGGTTCTGCCTGCTCCCTCTCGTTCTCCCGTCGTCCCTCCTTCCCAACTCCGCACCACACCTCCCAAGTCATTGCCCTCTCCTATTACCCTCCTCCCCTCTTCCTCTTCTTCCTCTTCTTTCTCCTCCCACGACCCCCTCTCTCTTTTCCTATTCTTGCTCTCTGCCTCTCTGGAGGGTGGATTTTGCCTCTACCGCCCCTGTCCCTTCCTTTGCAACCCCCTCCTCCATTTGTCCCCCACCCCCTCATTTTTCCTGTAAAGGTTTCGTGCATTTTTCTCTCCTGGGCCTGCTGAGTGGAGGGAGGGTATTTCCTGGTCTCTTCTCCTGACACTCACTAAAAAATCCCCAAATCCAAGCTCCCGTGAAATCTTGCCTGATTTCAGCCCTATTTGATTTCCTTCTGGCTGTGGCCACTCGTATTCACTCTTTTCTTCCTCTGCCGTTTACCTCGGTCCTATACTTTCCGGGAATTGTGCATTTTTGAAAACACAGTTAAAGCTCACGGGTGAAACACTGCCAGTGGTATCTTTCCCAGGGGCATGTGTGGCCTGGGCCCAGTTTTTGTCTGAGCTCTGTACTCACTTGCTTTCTTTACTGCGTGCACCCTGAAGACAAGTTCAGAAGGTTGACTTAGGAGTAGCAAATTGTTCAAATTCGTCTCTAAGCAAGCTTACTGCCTCCGAACCTTGCCTGCTGGTGGGGGGCGTTCAGCCCATGTGACGCAGTGAACAAGGGAGCCATGTGGAGAGGACCAAGTCTTCTGCCCGGGGCTCCCAGCTGACCTGGGAGAGTCATAGAACTCTCAAGACCCCAGTGAAGGAGTCTCTAAGTGGTTATTATTAAATGTGGCAAAATTAGAAAAAGAATGACAGCATAGTAGGTTTCCCACATAACTAAATTTATTCTTTAAAAAATTTTTGAGATTCTTGTCTTCCTCTTGTTTTTGGAGTGTTGGGGAGAGTTAAAAGAGCTGTAATTTTACTGCAATGATGAGACAGCTGATAGCTTTTTGGTTTTTTATTTTATTAACTTTGTTTAAAATACTGTTACTTTGCAAAATAAAAAGTTGATTACCCTATGTCAGCTCCCAGATTTGGGGGCATTTTTGCAAGACAGTGGAATCCTGCTGTCTGGAAGCTGCTGTTTTTCCAATGTGGATGTAAATGAAGGACTCTCACTTTAAGCCACTGTCAAGGGGTTCCTAGCTGCACCCTCTCCTCTGTGAACGGAGGACTGGCTGGTACGCGCCAGGTGCTGGGGATAGGGTGATGAGCAGCATAGATGGAGTTGGAATTTATCTGCCTCTCGGGGAGAACAAAACACATAAACAGACAAATGAAAAATTCAAGTTGTGTTAAGTGTTATGGAGAGAGAGAGAGTGTTGTGTGTGTGTGTTGTGTCTTGGAAGACCTCTCTGAGGAATGATATTTAAAATGATTACTAAAGGACAAGAAAGAGCTGTTTGTAGAGAGCATGGGGAAGAGCATTCGAGGCAGAGGTAACAGCTCATGCAAAGGCTCTCAGGTGAGGAGGTTGACATGTTTATGGTCCTAGAAGATGCACGGGGGTGGATGGTCGAGAGCAAGGGGATAACGGTATAAGATAAGGTCAGAAAATTAGGAAAGAGCCATGTCGGGCCTTATAGGACATACTAAGGAGATTGGATTTTATTTTAAATGCATGGGAAGCCATAGAAGGTCTTATTTTTTAAATTTTTGTAAAATTTGTTTTTTTAAATGAGGTATAGTTTACCTGCAATAAAATGCATGGATATTAAATATATAGTTTGATGAGGTTTAATAAATGTATAAACCCGTGTAACCACTAAAATAGTAACATAAAGAAATACAGCTAAAAGGCCAATAGAGGAGATAAAATACTAGAAAAACAAAAATTTGATTAAAACGTCAGCCCCAGTGGCCTAGTGGTTAAGTTTGGCTGGCATGCTGTTTCAGTGACCTGCGTTCAGTTCCTGGGCACGGACCTATACCACTTGTCTGTCAGTGGCCGTACTATGGCGGTGGCTCACATACAAAAAAGAGGAAGATTGGCAGTGGATGTTAGCTCAGGGCAAAACTTCCTCAGCAAAAAACAACAACAACAAAAAACCAAAACAAACTTGATTAAACCAAAAGAATACAGAAAAGAATTAACAATAGAACAAATAGCAGAGAAGACAACAAATAAAATGAACAGCAAAATGATAGGTTTAAACCTAACCATATTGATAATTACATTAAATATAAATGTGCATAACAAAATCCCAATTAAAAATGGAAATTGCCAACTAGTTTGCTGTTTACAAGAGACGCTCTTTCAATTTGAAGAGACAGACAGGTTGAAAATAAAAGGATGGAAAAAGATATACCAGGCAAATACTAAAAATAAGAAAGCCGAGATAGGTATATTAATACGAAACAGAATAGACTTTAAGATGAGGACTCTTACTAAAAATACAGAAGGTTGTTTCATAATGATAAAAGTGTAGGTCCTTCGTGAGAATCCTAAATGTGTATGCACCCAATAGCAGAGTTTCTAGTACATGAAGCAAAAATCGACAGAACTAGAGGGAGAGATAGGCTTATCCATATATTTATTTGGTAATTTTAATGTTTTTCTCTCAGTAATTGATAAAATAAGTAGAGAGAAAGGTCAGAGAAGATTTGAAAAATTATACCAACCAACTTGACCTAATTGAGAATAATATACTACTACACTCCAAAGCTGCAGACACACATTCTTCTCAAGTACACATGGAATTTTCACCTATCTTGACCCAAATCTGAGCCATAAAAAAAGTCAATAAATGTCAAGACTTTGAAATCATATAGAGTGTATTCTACGACCACAATTAAATTAGATTGAAATTAGTAACAATAAGGTATTTAGAAACACTTCCCTCCCCAAATTTGGAAATTAAATAAAGTACTTTTAAATAATCCATGAGTCAAAGAAGAAATCACGAGTGAAAATAGACAATATTTTGATCTAGAGATAATGATAGTTATTCTAGAGATTATGATAGGCATGCTGGACTTATCGTAGTCTACCTTGATTGAATAATATCCCACTGCACGCATAATGTGCTCTTTCTCCTATACTTTGTGCTTTTGTTGTCACACGGTTTACTTCTACATGAGATAAATTCACAAGCCATTGCTATTATTTTTTCTTTGACCAGTAAATTTTCTTTCATAGAATTTAAGAAAAGAACTAAAAATGGTATTTCATATTTATCTACATATTTATAATTTCCAGTGCTCTTCCTTCCTGTATATCTGAATTTCCACGTTATATCATTTCTCTCCAACTTAAAGAACTTCTTTTAGCACTTCTTTTAGTGTGGGTCAAATGGCATTATATTTCTCAGATTTCATTTAGCCGGAAATATCTTTATTTTGCCTTTATTTACTGAATATAGAATTTTAGGTGGAAGGGTTTTTTTTTTTTTTTTTTTTTTTACCACCTTAAATATGTTATTCCATTGTCTTCTGGCTTGCATTGTTTCTGATGACAAGTTAGCTGCCATTTTTATTGTTGTTTGTATCCACCCCTCACACTCCCTCCAATTTGATGCTTTTAACAGTTTATCTTTGGTTTTCATAAGTTTTAGTTTTCTTTACACTTTTCCTACTTTGAATTCGTGGAACTTCCTGGGCCTGAGAGTTGATTTTCTGATCAAATTGGGAAAAATTTCAGCTATTTCTTTAATTTTTTTTCTGCCCCATTTTCTCTCTCCTGTCTTTCTTTCTGCAACTCTAATTACATGTATATCAGACCACTTGATACTGTTCTTTTGGTCACTGGGGCTCTGAATATTTTTTCCAATCTTTTTTCCTCCCTGTGCTTCAGTTTGGACAGTTTCTATCGATCAGTCTTAAAATCACCAATCCTTTTTTCTCTGTAGTTAATCTAATCCATTGAGTTTTTGATTTAGGGTACCATGTTTCTAGTTCCAGAATTTCCATTTGATTTTTTTTTTTTAAGTTTCCAAGTTGCTCCTGAACTTCCCCATCTCTTTTCCCATTATATCTATCTTTTCCTCTAAACTCTGTAACATATTTATCATAATTATTTAAAAATTCCTGCCTGCTAATTGCAATATCAGGGTTATTTGTGTGTCTATTTCTATTGAGTGATTTTTCTCTTGACTGAAGATCAAAATTTTCCATTCCTTTGAATGAAGATTTTTACTGTGTATTAGACACTGGTGGAAGATGTGTTGAAGAGTCTCAGTTCTGCTGTTTCCTCTGATGAACATTAAGTTTGCTTCTAGCAGGTGATTAGATTAGTGCTGGTTCATCTTGAACTAAAGAAGGCTAGATTTTAAACTACCTTAGGGAGGGTCTATTTCAATATTTCTCTTAGTCCAGGGGTGAATATTTTAGTCCTAAGACATAGTCTTTACTCCAAAGGCTTGATCCTTCTGAAATTTCAATGGAAACCTGAGGTGTTTATCTAGCCTCTTCTGCTTGGTGGGATTCACACTCCAAACTCTGGCTCCCCCGTGGTGTGTGGCAGCTGAAATTTCTGCCCAGCTCTTTCAGCTGTCCAACTATTTTGTCCTTGGGTTCCTCGTAGGCTCTTCTGAGCATATATAATACAGGGACCAACCAAGGATTTGAAGGGAATTTATATGCAGATTTGGGGGCTTTCCCTTCCTGACTTCCTCTTTTCTGAGGTTTCTCCCTTTAGTTTCCAGCTATTTCAGCAGTTTCAAGCTCTGTCCTCTGACTCCTCAGGCAAATACAACTATAATTTCCTGGTCAAGTTCCAGCTGTCCAGTGCTGTACAGATTGCTCTCACTGGAAAAGCCATTTAAGCATAATTCTTGTCCATTATGCTTTCCTCTTTCAAGAATCAAATAACGTATTGTTTATCTCTGATTTTTGCCATCTGATACCTTTAAACAATTGTTTTAAATATTTTTTCAGGAATTTATAATTGTTATCTGCAGAGGGTCAGTCCAATATAAGCTACTCTGACATTGCTAGAAGCTGAACTCCACTGATGGTTTTTAAGCAGGACAGTGACATGACTAGATTTATATTTTAAGAAGGTCATTCTAGCAGCTGTGTGGAGACCTACAGTACAGGGACAAGAATGGAGGTAGGAAGACAAATTAAGACTATTACCAGAGTCCAGTGGTAGACGATGATTGCTGGGACTAGGTGATGACAGATGACACTGGTCATGACAAGCAGTGGATGAATTTGAATGCATTTTTGGCGAGATTTGGTGATGAGTGGCAGGATGAGAAAAAGAGAAGTCAAGGATGACTCCCAGATTTCTGGTTTGAGCAACTGAGTAATGAAACCATTTACCAAGATAGGTAAGACAGGAGAAGGATGAGATTTGGGACGAAAATCAAGTTGCATTCTGTATCTGTCTTGAGATGACAATAAGATACACAATTGTCAAGTAAACAATTTATAAACCTGGAGCTCAGGAGAGAGGTCTAATTTAATAGGTCTGGCTGCTAGAACTTGAGTAAGACATGCATATGTAGGGACAAGGAATGCTCTCTAGGGGATTTAGAACTGACAAAGGTTGGTTAAGAGTTGGATGTTGACTTTCTGAACTCTAGGTGAAACTGCTGAATAGGAGAGATAAGAAGCTGGAAAAAAAGCCTATTTACAATTGGGATGTTTGGGGAGGTTAACTAAGGCTGCTTTTTCTCCTGGATACAGGGATACGAGGAAGAGAAGATTCAAGGTGAATGCTGTGGGAGATGTCTGCCTACAGCTTGCACCATTCAGCTAAGAGGAGGACAGACCATGACACTGAAGGTGGGAGCAAGTTGAACTTAGGAGTTCCCTCATATCACCATCTGGTTTCCTATTTTGGGATCTGTTCATCAAGAGAGAGGGACTAAGGTTGGGTCAATATTGGCTTCTTTTCCCATCTATTTCTGATTTTATAAAGAAGATGGATAATCTATAGAAGGTACAGAATTTTCTCTTTGATTTAGTTACTTTGTCACTTTTCTTGACAAGAGTGTAGTTGGTGGTGTATGGCCCCATGATTTGGAGTTGGTTGATCTTTAAGGTTTTCCCCAGCCTCGATTGTCTATGAGACTGGACAGGCAATCAGGGCGAAACAAAGTCTGACCTATGAAAGCCAGAATTAGCTGGTAGGGCTGGGCGGTGATACCCTAGTTCACCTCTAGTTCAGTTATTGATTAACCAGTTTACCCTCTTTCTATCTTAATTCTTTAAGCTTTTAAGCTTTCAGGAGAGTTTGGGGACTCTTTACATTTATGCAGCCCTATTCACAGTAAATAAGTCGTAAAACTGGGACTCCACCTCTATTCTGGGTTCTGGGTATGGAGACTTCATACTGTCTCATTCTTGTCCCATAGTCCTCCAAATTGTTTCAACGACTCCCAGGAGTCAAGGTCACAGTTTGAAGCGGCTTTGTAACCCAAACACTGTCTCTACCTACTTCCCCTATTTCTTTTCAGCGTGATGAGATGCTCCAGGATGGCTGTGATAGTCACTTCTGCAAGGTCAGTGAGAGAGGAGAGTACATCTGGGAGAAGAGGATCATGAGCTGCCCGCCCTTCGATGAACACAAATGCCTGGCCGAGGGAGTGAGTAGTTGGAGCTCAGGTCCTGCTTTCCACTTGACTGTCTCCATCTTTGACTGTAAGAACAGAGTCCTGAACAGCATGCAGGCCAGCTCTGACATGATTTCCTAGTGTCCAAGGGAGGTCCCTGACCTGGTTTAAGAATCCACGAAATTACAAAATCAAAGCCCAATGGAGAGACAGACTCTCTGCACTATATGATGCTTTAAAAAATACCTTTCCTTTGGGGGAGACTGAATCTGTGACCCTTGAATGGGAAGGTGAGAGATCAAACTGAATTCCAGTCTCCCGTGGGAATGCTGACCCTGATGACTCAGTTGGAGGAGAATTCAGGGTAATCAAAGTTGTGTCAGCCTGGTCAGGTAGAGTGGTCATTCTGCTCACATTTGTGATGGGAAAACACAGGTTACGTCTGGGAACTTAGGCTCAGGGCTTAAGTCCAGAGCCAAGAATCAGCCTGAAGAGGGACTTGTAATCTGACCACTATTTGTGCCTAATGTGGGACTTTGCTGTTTTTTTAGGGGAAAATCATGAGCGTCCCAGGAACCTGCTGTCACACGTGTAAGTACATTACCCATAGCTTGTCCCTTGAAACCCATGAGACCAGGTCCAGGGACTGGTCTGTGGAGTAAGCTTTATTCTAGAAAGATACTTCTTGATCACTGGCCAGTCATTATGTTCAGTTCTGCAGGGAAGTGCCGCCCCTCCCTGAGTGGCGTTAGGCTGCTGCTTGCTCCAGTCCCCTTTCAATGCCTGTCATACAGTCTCTCTTCTCTTTCCTCCAAACTCCTTATTGTCTCTAGCCTCTTATCTGCCTTTGCCCTCATAGAGTCTTGGGTTGTCCATAGTCCTATCATGAGAGAATCTCTTCTCTCTCTAACCAGAGCTCCTTGAAGACAGGCACCCTTGGTCCCTGATCGTGACAGAGCAGACACTCAATACACATCTATTCCCTGAGTGTCATACAGTTATGTTGAAGAGACGGGGAGCCACCAGTTGGCCAACGTTAGCCCCCCACTGTGAGCTGTGGGGGCTGCAGGGAACACAGAGTCCTCTCGAGGATTCATAAGGCGGGTCTCAGTGCATTAACCTCCTCTCTTCACTCTCAGCTCCTCTTGACCTTGTAGTGATGCTACACTGTTTGGTCTTAATAGCTCATAGCAGGAGCTTTGGAGACGGGCTCAAGACGTCTGCACATTAGACGGCATTCTTAGCACACATTCTTGTGTTCGTGAGCACAAGTAACTTTCAGAATCCCAGTGTTAACGCTGTATTCTCAGAATATAGAGTTACTTTCCTGGACTAATATTTGTTTTTAGTTTAGTTTTTCTTTTGGTTTTGGGTTCATGGGCTCATGTTCATTTTTGGGTAGAGAAAGGATGAGTGAACACATGAATTACCTCCAGTGTTCCATCATTCCTTCTTTTCTTGATGGCTTACTCTGACACTCCCTGTACTTGCTGTGACCAAGCTGCAGCCTGAGGAAAGGCACTCTGAAAGCATCTCTTTCTGTGATTCCTGTATGAATGGGTTAAGAACGTGGAGTCAGGAAACCGTCAGAGAAGATGAATTCTCTCTAGGCGCGCTGCACATGGAGTTTGGTTAGGAGACTGTTACCTGCAAAACTAGCAACAAGGGCCCTTTGTTGGTCAGCTCATTCAGGAGGCTGCGACTCCTCATAGGGAAAGTAAGCCAGGCTCAGAGATTTAAATCTACAGCGAAAGAAGAGAGTATGTTGGCCTAAATGTGTTTTCCTTATTCATCCTCTTATGGAGTTGGGAGGCTCTCACTTTAAACTGGAATTATTTGGAAGCTGGGAAGCAGGCTAATGTGTAGTTAGGGGTGATTTAGACTTGGAGGCATCCAAGAATGGAAAGCTCCCAGGGTTTGGATAAGGAATGGTGAGCTGGCATTAAATCTGAGTTCTCTGGTGGCCAAGTAGAGGTTCAGATCTGAATGCCACTAGCCCTGTATGTGAAGAAACCCATGCCGGTTACCTGGAGACAGCTATACCTGAAGGGAAACTCCACAGGGGGCCCCACAGAGGCAGTGAGGGCCCTCACATGGCCAGGACCTTTGCCTTTCCTTGACCCAAAGGCAGGGATGGATAGCTATCATATTTATTGGCTACTTCATCGCCCATTAGCTTCTGGATATGTTATAAGCATGAAGGATGGCTCCAGTCATTACGGTTTTGAGAGTCTACAATTATATAAAAGCAAGTCTCATCCATCTCCATCCTCAAAGCACAGTGACTCTAGGCTCCTCTTGCAATTAAAGCTGTCCCATTAAGTGAGTTAAACCCAGCAACAACTATATCTCTGAATATGAGGGGCAGGGAGCAGCTGAGGTGAACCAGAACAACTGAATTCCCTCCCTGCTGCTGGGTCTGGTGATTTGGTTAGTAAATTGACCTATTTCCAGCCCAGTGAGGGAACTGGGTGGAGAATGTTCTACAGAACCCAGCCAGGCCCCAGGTCTCTCCTCTCCCCTGTCCTGTAGGTGAGGCGCCCGAATGCAGGGACATCACTGCCACGCTGCAGTATGTCAAAGTGGGAGACTGCCAGTCCGAAGAGGAAGTGGACATTCATTACTGCCAGGTGAGGGGCCCCCGACTTCACTGAGGCCCGGGTGGGGAGGGCTGAGTCTCCTTGTTTAGAGATATCTCTTTAGTTATATTTTAGAAGGATCTGGAAAAGTCACAGAGAGGAGAAGTGAAAGGAACTGGAAGCAATTTTTTTTAAAGCAATTGTGTTATTGAAGTAACTGGGAAATTTTGACCCCAGAAGAAAAAAACACTGAGGAAAGACTTAACAAGTCCCGTAAGAGAATGGAGAGTGATTTCTGGAAGATGGGGGCTACATTTCCTGAAGGAGAATCAAACAGGCATGGAGCTGCAGTGAGGGGGTGTGGGTGTGACGGTGCCATCGGATGGAGGCGCTCCCTGAGGTCTCCCCTTACAGATTGCCCAGCTGTCCTGGGTTTCTCTGGGTGAGGCGAGGGCTCCCTTGCTTGGAGGAGGGCAGGTGGCGGAAGCAGGCTGCCTGAGTTCTCTGCACCCCAGGATTCTCCACCATCGCCATGCCTCTCCTCTCTCTGCTCCGTTGCAGGGTAAATGTGCCAGCAAAGCCGTGTACTCCATCGACACGGAGGATGTGGAGGAGCAGTGCTCCTGCTGCTCGCCGACGCGGAAGCAGCCCATGCATGTGCCCCTGCGCTGCACCAATGGCTCCGTCATTTACCATGAGGTCCTCAACGCCATGCAGTGCACGTGCAACCCCAGGAAGTGCAGCACATGAGGCCACTGCCACTGCTGCTGTGGACGCCTGCTGTCACCCGCCTGCGGCCTGATGGCCAGGGTGCTGCCTGGTCCTCTGCATGCTCTGCTCTTGTGCCCCCCTGGGCCCATAATAAAGGTCAATCTCTCATCTTGCAAAAGACTGATGGTTCACTGCGTCCTCCACGCTTAGACAACAATTGTAGGCTGGGCTTGGGTTCTGAGACTGTTCTGAGAGAGAGAGCACAGGCCCCATGTGCAAACACTCCAGCCCCAGTGTCTGCGGGAGGTGCTGACACCTCTGGGAAAAAGTGATGTCTTTGCCTCCCCAGGGTGGGGAGGGGACAGTGTTTCTCCTCAGAAACTCAGCTCAGTGGCCTGAAGTAAAGGGGATTTGGTCAGGAACACTGGGTTCTCTAATCTCGGAAGCAATGGGCTTCTGAGCAGAGCAGAGGGGCAGCCCTGGAGCCAGGCTCCTGCCAGGACAGACACGGCTCTCGTCAGTGTGGCTGATGTTCTGGAGAAGGAGTTCGACCAGGTGTGCAGGGGTTCTCTGAGCCCTTGGCCGATCAAGTTCCGGTGTACCCTCAGTGTCCCCTGTGGGAGGGAGCGGTGCTGAGGACCAAGGGGCCTGCAAACGGGGTGCTGACAGGGGCAGGAACATGGTCCCATCCACACAGGCTCAGCCATGGGAGGGTGAGTCCCAGACTAGGGGGCAGGCCTGGTTCCACACGTGGCCCTTGCTCACCTGTGTGGCCTCAAATAAGCCCCTTAGTGGTGCTCAGACTTCGTTTCCTCATCTGGAAAATAGGAATGTTAGTCTCACTCATGGGGTTGGGAAGTAAAAGTAAGCCTGAGCGTCGGGGGCAGCTGTAAATTGCTCTATAGTAATATAAGAAGTGACAAGAATAAAAATGGGGAGTCAAAGCTCAAAGAGGGGCATAAGTGTCGCTACCATCAGTGGCAGAGCATTAGGGATTCCCTTTGTTCAAAGGGGTGGAAGAAATGAGCTGCTTTTGGGCTGGATGCTGGATGACAAGTCCCTGCCCCCTCCAGACATCCTTTAGTGGAAGGGGGAGTGTGGAGATAACACCAAACTTCCTCTGGTCCCCAAATCACTAACAGGTGCTGTCACTCTCAAGGAGAGATTGTCCTTCCTTAAAATTTCTGAAAAAAGTTCACGTGCACATGCTGGCAAGATGGCGGAGACTCTAGTGGGAGAGAGAACACCGTGAGGATTAAGGGGATGTCCTGGATGCGCAGCAGGAGTTCGACGGAGAAATGATTTTCATTCCAGATCCTTTTCACACAGGAGAGACTCAACTCACTGAAAGCACTGGATGATGGAGCTGGAAAGGATTTAGGTATCACCCAACCCGCTGCCACTCCCCTGCCCCTTTATAGAGGATGAAAGCAGCTCAGAGAACTCGAGTGACTTTCAAAGGTCACACAGCTGCTGGATGGCAGGGCCAGGTTCAGACCCTAGATGCCTTGACAGAGGCACCTGAAGAACTCGCAGGCTGCTCTCCCAGAGCCACCGCTTCCCTCTGGCCTGCAGATCCAGTCCTTGCTGTCATGGGAACCCGTGACTGCTGCTTTTCTGGATCTCCAGCACTTCTTTTACTGCTTGGGACTAACCTCCAGGGAAGATATGTTACAGGCAAACGGCACGGATGGTGTTGAGTAGGTTCGGTGGGGAGTTTAGTAGGGTAGTGGGAAGGAAGAGTGGATAGGAGTTTTAGATAACTGCCCAATAATTCAAAGGCTGTTAACTCTCCATCCGTCACCCGGCGTCCGACTTTCAGTGGCCTCTAAGGTCCCTATGGGAAAGCAGATCCAGGGGCAGGGAACTGCCTGTCTCTCTCCTGACAGATTGCCTAACCCTGGGTCTGGGGACGAGGTGTTATGGGAGCCATCGGCCACGGAGAGATGCAGGCAGGGAGCCGACCTCTTCAGCATGAGGTGTCGATTTCCAACTGCCTGGGCCTCCACAGCCTGCATTTCTGCTCATCTTTACTCACATGACAATTCACTATCAAGAAAAACTTGAATCAGAAAAACTGCCTGTTTTGATTTAAAAAATGGCAGGGAGCAGGGTAAAAGGGTGCAGAAGGAGAAACGGGCGGTGGGCTTGTCTCAGCCGCTTTCCCTCCTCTGCAGGTGTTCCAAGGGTAGGGTCTGCCTCTGGTCTTGAGGACCCTTTCGTGCCTACCCTGAGAGCAGTGGAGATAGGGTCCCCCAAAGAGAGAGCTTTAGGGGGAGTCTCAAGGAGGGAGTCAACAGGGACTGAGGGACTAAGAAAGTGCTGGAGGGAGAGAAGAAAAGGAATGGATAAAGGCACCATGGTGGAAAGTTTTCCGCCCCTCTTGTCACTGAAAAGACTTGGAGGAGGGTCCCTGGGAGTGAGTGGCGAGAGGAGCACTGTTTGGGAGAGAAAGGAGTCCAAAGGAAGATTGTTCCCGCACAGACTCAGAGCAGGCGCTGCTTTGAGATCCTGGCATTCCTCTTAGAGGAAGTTGCTTGACCTTTCACGCTGCAGTCTCCTCATCTGTAAAATGGGCGTACTGGCAGTAATTACCTCGTGGAATTGTTGTTAGATAAATAATCACTCAGGGCCCCGCTCTGAGAAGGGTGCCTGAGGAAGGGGGAGCGCTGTGTAGACCTAAGCCATGATTACTCCTCGTGGCCAGAATAAAGCCCTGGGTTGGGACAGACTGCTTTCGGGTTTCCTTCTGCCCTTCTCCTGACTCATTCTGTTGCCTACTCCCTTTTCCTGCCTCAGGCTCCTCATCTACAAAGTGGGGAGCAGTCACGGCCAGCCTACCTTATGGGTGCTGGAGATATTCTTCACACTGAAGAATAGATAGCCTGCTTAACCTGCACAGAATACCTTTCATTTTTTCGGTCCTTGGTATTAATGAACTTGTTTAGCTTCAGGGCGTCTTAGAATTGTAGATTCTGTCCCCCAGAACGGCCCTTCAGAGGTCTTCTCTTCCATCCAAGGCTCGCCTCTGTTCTCTGGGATGGAACCTCCACAGTCTTGCTCCCCGACCCAGTCCTGGGGTCTCCCCGGGGAAGCTCCTGAAAACCTGCCCTTCCTCCTGCCCCTTGCTGCCCCTCCTCCTGCCCTAGCCGTCCCTGTGTAGGATTCCTCCGCTCCTGCTCCTTTTAGTCTAGAGAAGGGTGGGACAGCTGGCTCGAGGTCGAGCGAAGGCAGCCGTGGGAGGGAGCCTCCCCCGCCCGGGCAATCCCTGGACAGGGCGCAGGAGGCAGGCTTTGCGCGCGGCATTGGAAACTAATCAGCCAGACTGTTCACGAGATAATCCGGCTGAATGTTCACACCCGAACCAGGGAACCAGGTTATGTGGCACCTCCCCGGGTCGAGGAGAGCGGGCAGCACTTACTCACTCGCCCCTCAGCTTCGTTAACTCGAGCGTGTCCTGGACTCACCCCGACCGTGGGAAGGCGCTCCTTACTCCCTGTGCACTGCCAGCACCTGTGCGCCCAGGGTGCAGCGGGGGAGCCCCGACTCGGCTTCTGTTGGCGTGGGGCCAGGTGGCCTGGGGAGGGACAGGAGAAGAGGAGGCGGCAGCAGGCAAGGGGCGGGCGCGTCCGGACGGAGCTGAGCCGCGATGGAATAAGCGGAATAAGCCTGTCCGGCGAGCGCAGCCGCGGGGCAGTCGTGTTTCGTGTCCTATGTGCTCGTACCATGGCCACCCCGGGGCCGCGCGGTGAGTCTCCTCTGCTGGGGTCCCAGGTCCTGGGCATCTGGCAAGTTGTGGGAGGGAGAAGGCCTGGGGATGAAGGAGATGGCATCCTCACTCCTGTGCTTTGGGATTGGTGACCCCCAGTGAACCTGGATGGGATGATGCTGAGAGCTGATCCCTTTTCCCCCAGAGCAGGGAAGCTGAAGGACACGTGAGCACTTGTGGGCACATTTGTTTTTTATCAAGGGGAGAGAAGGTAGGACAGGAGGCAGAGCATTGGGGCCGGGCGGCTTGTTGGTGATGGCTTATCGCTTCCTACCCCTGCGATTTTGCCTCTCCTTGTTACAAGTCCTTGGATGTTTGGCTTAGCATGTCTGAGGGCAAGCAAACTGGAGTTTAGTTCAGAAACAGTTTGCTGAGGACAGAGGTTCAGATTCACCCCCAGCAACTTTGACTTTGGCATCCCTGCACTGTGCTCAGTTTTAGGAAGTCACCTCTGGCTCCTGCCCACACCTGCCCTCCAGAAGGGCGAATGGCAGCAGTTGCACCTCAGGCGCAGGGAAACACAGACACGTCTTTCCCAGGGGCTCTTCCTTGAGGAAAAGCAATTGTGGCGGAGTTTGGGGAGGAGGACGTTATTCTGCTGCACCTCCCAAATTATACTGAGCACACAGGTGTGTTTGGGCGGGAGAGACCTTGCCCAGAACAGGGATTTTGTTGGGTGTTTTGTTTCTGGTGGTTCTTGAGAGAGGCATGAAATGGGAAGGTGCCCCCTCCATTGGCATGAGCAATGAGCTGAAGGGACTGGAAGGTAGGTGTCAGTCACAGTCCTGAGACCTTGTGAGCAGGTGTGGAGAGATATGCCCAGGGACCATGTGGACCCTGGTCCAGGACAGAAGCTTTCATTGAGTAAGGTTGGCTCTAAGCCCAATGGCAAGTGGCAAGTGGAGGGAGAATCATAGACATGGTGGGGGCTCTCCCAGAGGACTATGAGACTCTTGGCCCCTCCAATTGCCTGGACTTTATTCTTGAGACTTGACATGAGAACCCTCGCCCAGCTGTCTGCTGTCACCCTGCCCCAGCTGCCGGGCATCCAGGACCCATTTGCTTCTCTCTCTGTGTCTTGCCAGGCACCCATCATTCTGGGAGCGAAGGACCCCATGTGGTCCTTCCCAGGAGCCTCTTCTGCTCTCTGAGTTGCCTCTATGTAGGAACCTGGGCCAGTGTGCTGGCTGATTGAAGAGGCTGAGTGAGGGGTGGCGTGAGTTCCTAACACCAGCCTCAGGTTCTGGTCCAGTTTCTATGTGTACCTTCTCTGCCATTTTCCATTGTGGGGCAAGGCTAGACAGCCAGAGGCGTTGGGGCCTAAAGTGGAGCTTGTCTTTCATTTTCTGTAGTGAGGACCTGATTTTCTGGAAATCCACCCATCCTGTGGACCCTTCTGTTGGCTGAGAGAAGCTTGTCCCACCCTATGCATGGCGTTCCTAGAGCACATGTAGAACAGAAATTTGACTGCTAGAGATGAGCATCTTGCCTCTAGTTACAAAATAGAATCAGTCTCTATTTGTAATTAGGTGATTAGGGAAGGCCTCTCTGAGGAGATGAGTTGGGGCAGAGATTGTACTAAATGAAGGAACAAACCATGCCACTATCTGCAGAATGATCTAGCAAAGCCAATAGAGGTGAAAGACCCCTGGCAGGAATGTGCTTGGGCTGTCCAAAAACAGTGGGGAAGCCAAAGGCCTGGAGTAGAGTGAGCAAGGAGAGCGGTGATGACGCAGAGTCTTGCATCTCAGGCCACGGCACGTGTCGTTGGCATTCAAAGGGGAAGGGGAGACTAGTGTTTATCAAGCATCTACTGTGTACCAGACACTGTGCTGGGCGCTTTGGCTCACAACAACTTTGGAGGTCAGTATTAAGTCCACTTCATTGGAGAGGAACCTGAGGTTCAGAGAGGTTAAGAAATATGCCTGTGACGTTGTGTTAACCACCGAATAGTCACAGAAGCAGTAAGTCAGAATTCAAACTTGTTTTACCCACCACCTCACCTTGTTGCTTTTGTTCTGTTCACAAGAAGCCATTAGAAGGAAGTGTAGATGCCAGCACATTGGGGTGGGAAATGTGGGGACAATGGGGGCCTTAAGGGGGATCTTAATTTTGCAAGGCTGTTAGGTAAATGCTGAGGTCAGAGTCCAGGCAAGGCTGTGCCTTGACAATGTTCCCAATCTGGAGTCATCATGGTTAGTTTATTTAGTGGGATCAAGTGCAAGAAGGCTGGTTGTCATCACCAAGCTCCCAAGGAAATGTGCCACTGTGACCTGCACTGGGGACATGCCCCAATGTGCACAGATTACCTCAGTTCCACATCTAGGACTGGGACACTTGGGAAACTGAGCTAGTGACCACAGGGGGCAGACGAATTGCCCAGTGTCTTTATGGGCTCTAGCAAACCCTGCTCATCATCATTTCTGTTGATCTGGATACTACGCACCTGTTAAGTGCGGCTCCAGTCGGTTGAGAGGACACCTATTGAGCCTGACTGTATGCCATGTAACTGTGCTGGAGTTACAGAGCCCCAGCTCCCTGTACAAAGGCACACAGCTCCCTGTCAAGACCTTACATTCTAGACTCTTGGTAGCCTAGGATGATCTTCATACTTTAGCAGCTGCAGCCACTGTTGTGGGACGTGGGAAGGAGGAGGCGGGGTCAAGCATGGTCTTGTTCAGACCACACCAGTAAAATTAGCTCCATTCATACTGCAGGTATTTCAAGATGTACTAGAGGTCTTTGGCTTCTAGTGACAATCCTGCTCTTTCTCCAAAAACTTCAAGGAAATAACTTTTAAGTCTGTCTGACTGACCACTCTCCTTCTAGGTTAACTTCTGCTGAAACTACTAAAGAATTGCAATGCTCACAATTAGCTGGTTCAGATCCTCCCTTTGTTTAGCAAACACAAGTATAAAGCATACTACCCTTGCATCTTCTGACTGTTCACTGACAAAGGGGTAATTCCTACTTTCTAGCAGTCATTGATGGTTGTTATGCATCATAAGCTAATTAAAAATAGCTTTTTTTAAAAAATAAAGTAATAATACACATCCATTGTGAAAAAAATTTAATGATAAATAAATAATAAAAGTAAAAGCTACCTGTTTTTAGTACTTTGGTAATTATTATTTGCCATAATTCCTTTTTAACTCATTTTGCTTTTTGCGTGTATCCGATAAATATTTCTATTTCTATTTATTATTTATTAATCATCAAACAATTTACAAAAAAGAAAACCTAGATAAAATAAAACTTAATGCAAGGATAAATTAACAAATGTTGAATAATGAAGGATTGGGGCATATTGTCATATCACAAAACCTAGGCTAAGAATAGCTACTGTAATTGAGCAAAACCTACCTATGAGCATCTTGACAGGCAGTCCAGAAAAGAGACAATAAGTTACCTTTTCTCATTGTCTAATAAAAGGGGACTAATTTATCAACACTGAACTTTAAGAAGAAAGTCACAGTGATGTTGGTGATATTTATAAGACATTGCCCAGCATAATGAGCTATAGTTTCATTAGTAGGTTTTTAGAAAGAGTACTGTTTATCACATGGGCATTTATTATACTGTTTCTGATTTTTTTTAAAAAAGAGATATTTCCACTTTATTTTTTTCTAGTCCATTCCACCCTATTGTATTAAAAAAAAGCTATTTGCAAACCGTTAGGTAACTAACTATTGGGTTAAACTTCTAAGTGGGAAAGTAGTGGCATATAGCATGCAGAAAACTCAATGGCTAGTCATCCACTTAGACCAGTGGCTCTCAACCTCAACTATGTAAGAAATGGATATGAGACCCTCCATTGGGAGCAGTTCTTATCCAAGTGTCCATCTGTTATCATTTCCCGCCAGTCTGAAGAGCGTCCTTTTGCATTTCTTGAAATGCAGTTCTGCTGGTGACAGATTCTCTCAGCTTGTGTTTTTACGGAAAATGTCTTTATTTCACCCTTATTTTTGAAGGATGCTTTCACTGGATATAGAATAATGGGTTGAGAGTTTTGTTTCCTTTCATCACTCTAGCTGTCACTATGTTGGTCTCCACTGTTTTGATGAGAAGTCAGCCTTAATTCATATTTGTATTTTATTCATTACTTTACTTGTGTATAATATCTTTTTAATCCGGTAGCTTTCAAGATTTCATTTTTATTTTTGGCTTTCAGCAGTTTGACTATGATATGTCTAGGTGCGATTTTCTTTGTATTTTTCTTACTCAAGTTTGCTGACCTTCTTGAACCTGGAAGTTATTGTATTTTATCAAATGTAAGGATGAAAATGGCCTCTATTTCTTCAATTATTTTTCTGCTGTATTTTCATTCACTTCTTTTTCTGGAACTCCAACCATGTGTATGTCATGCTGTTTGATGCTGTCCCACTGGCTCCTGTGCCTCTGTTAACACTTTTTTCCGATCTGTGGTCCTCTGATCTCTAGATTGGATAATTTCTATTCATCTGTCTTTAACTCCACTGATCCTTTCTCTGTCTTCTCCAGTTTGCTGTAAAGCTCATCCAGTGAATTTTTCTTTTTAGTTATTGTAATTTTCAGTTCAAGGAATTTTGTTGTTTTAAAAAAATAACACCTTTATGGAGATACAATCACGTACCATAAAATTCACCCTTTAAAAGTGTACAATTCAGTGGTTTTTAATGTATTCAGAGCTGTGCAAACCATCACCGCTAAGTTTAGAATATTTTCATCATCCTAAAAAGAAATCTCATACTCATTGGCTGTCATTCACCTTTCCTCCCTCTCTCTAACTCCTGGCAACCACTAATCTACTTTCTGTCTCCATGGATTTGCCTATTCTGAATACTTTATATAAGTGGAACCATACACTATGTGGCATTTGTGTCTGAATTCTTTCAGTTAGCATAATATTTTCAACATTTGGCCCTATTGTAACATGTGTCGGTACTTCATTTCTTTTTATGGCTGAATAATATTCCCTTGTATGGATATACCACATTTGGCTTATCTATTTATAAATTGATGGACATTTGGATTTCCACTTGTTGACTACTCTGAATAATGCTGCTATGAACTTTCAAGTAAAAGTTTTTGTGTGTATGGTCATGCACTGCATAACAATGTTTTGGTCAATGATGGATCACATATATGATGGTGGTCCCATAAGATTATAATGGAGCCTAGGTGTGTAGTAGGCTAATATCTTCCAGGTTTGTGTAAGTACACTCTATGAGATTCATATAATGATGACGTTGCCTAATGGTGTGCATCTCAGAATGTATCCCTGTCATTAAGCAATGATGACAGTAGATATGTTTTCATTTCTCTTGGTTATATACCTAGGAGTGGAATTGTTGGGTCATATGGAAACTCTGTGTTTAACTTTTTCAGGAACTGCCAGACTATTTTCCAAAGTGACTGTGCCATTTTACATTTCTGCCAGCAGTGTATGAGGGTTTTAATTTCTCTATATCCTCACCATCCTAGTGGGTGTAAACTGGATCTCATTGTGGTTTTGATTTGCATTTTCCTCACAACTAATGATTTTGAACATCTTTTCACATGCTTCTTGGCCATCTATCTAACTTCTTTGGACAAATGTCTATTCAGATCCTTTGCTCGTTTTTAAATTAGGTTATTTGTCTTTTTATTGTTGAGTTGTAAAAGTTCTTTATATACTCTGTTTATCTGGCATATGACTTACAAGTATTTTCCCCCATTCTGTATGTTCATTTTATTAATGGTGTCTTTTGAATCATTTTTTAATTTTGAGGAAGCCCATTTGTCTATTTTTTCCTTGATTGCTTGTGTTCTTGGTATAAAAGCTTAGAAGCCATCACTTAACCCAAGGCTCTAAAGATTTGCTCCTATGTTGTCTTCTAATAGTTTCACAGTTTTAGCTGTCGCATTTAGGTCTATGACCCGTTTTGAAATAGTTAATTTTGTGTGGTATGAGGAAAGGGCCGAGCTGCATTATTCTGCATGGGATATCCATTTGTCCCAGCACCACTTCCCCGTTTCCTTCCCCATTTCTTGGTACCTTTGTTGAAATTCAAGGGCTTCTTTCTGGAATCCCAATTCTACCGATTGATCTATATGTCTATATGTCTGTCCACAAGACAAGCCGGTACCACAAGAGCTTTGTAGTGGGTTTTGAATCAGGAAGGATGAGGATAGTAACATTTGTAGTTTCTATTTCTCTGCACAGTTTCCCTATCTTTTACACATTAGATCATGCTTATCTTTGCTTATTAGAACATATTTATGTTAGCTTCTTTAAAGTCTTTGTTTGCTGAACCCTACATCTGGGCTCTCTTGAGATCAAGTTTGTGTGTGTGTGTGATCAAGCCCTGTTTATTTTAGGAGCATAGACTACAGAACTAGGAAGGAGTGATGAGAACAAGATACCAGTCTGTTGACAGGGCCAGATCCAGCACAGGCTCTGTCTGTGTGTGTGATCAAGGCCAGCTCAGCAGCCTCACCAGCCTCTTGCTGTGAGGACAGCCTGGGTGTGAATCTTCCATGAGGGTGGGGCTGGGGTGAATTGGCTTCCGATCCCTCTGGACCAGGTGCAAAAGGCCAGAGGGCTGAGGTCAGGTTTTACTGCTTCTGTTCTGTCTTTTATGGGTCACTTATTCCTGTTTCTTTGCATGTCTAGTAAGTTTTGATGGCAAAATGGATGTTGTACGTGATGCGACATTATCTTCCTCTCAAGAAGGTTAAGAAAAATTTTTTAAAAATTCCAGCAGGCAGTTCAATTACTGGCTGATCACTTTGGGCTTATCTAGGTTTGATTTTCTCCTTTGTTAGAGTATATTTGTGGAAAATCCAAGGTATTTCCCAAGATTCTCTAACTTGGCAAGCTTCAACCTCTCAACTCTGTCTCCCCTATTGATCTTTTCAGGGGTTGGCCTTCAGAACTTTTAGGGACAGTCTGGAGTAAACTTTTCTCCAGTGTGTGGTTCTTACTCCTGAAATGAGGCCCCCGGTGTCTCAGCTGGATGTCTGCAGCATTAGGACATGTTCACGAGGTCTTGCCACTCAGATGGGATGAAGATTCAACACTTCCCCGTCCTGTTCGACCCCAGCATCTCTGTTCAGATCTCAGTGTTGTGGCAGCCTCTCTCTGGTGGGGCTCGTATATCTTAGTCTATGCCCGTGAAGACTTGCTCTCAGCCAAGGACTCAAGAAGAATCCCCAGAGAGCTCTGGGGCCCTTCCTTTGGGCAGATTCCTCCTCTCTTGTGCTCCACCCCATAACTTCCAGCTGTTTTAGCCACTCCAGATCTTGATCTCTGCCTCCTCGATTCAGTGGGGTCTCCTTGCTTTAGTTGGATCCCAGCTCCCTGAACCCCAGTCCATAACTTGTCCCGATGGGGCTACGCTGGTGAGTTCCTGTTCTCTAGGGTGATGCAGATCCGTGCTGGTGGTTGTTCAGTGCCTGAAAATGGTTGATCCATATATTTTGTCCTGTTTTTATTTGTTTGTGGAAGAATATCTACCCCAGTACCAGTTATTTTATCATTACTGGAAGCAGAAGTCCTTGTCAACAGGCTTTTAATCAAAAAGTGTTTTGTTAGCAAACAGTTCTAGATGTGAGCCGTTGGCAAGGGCCAGAAATGACAGGACCCTCTAATGTTAATTCAGAAGTGATCCTCACGATTTAGAAGAGAGTGAAATTGTTTTATTTATTTACTTTTAATGGGAAGCTAAGAAACCTTAATCTTGCCTTGATGGAGAGTTAGACTACGGGACTACCTGCAGACAAGCCCCAAACTTTTCTTTAAAGACAACTTACTTATTGTTCAAAAATACTTGGACTCCATGTAATCAAAGCTCCAGAATTCTACAAAGCGTAGAAGAGGGGACTTTGCCCAGAAAGCCCTTTCTGCTCATCTTTTCAGCATCTCGATGTTCCATCCCCTCTTTCACTGAGCACCTGCTATGTGTCCGGCTGCAGTAAGGGTCAAAGGTGGCGTCCAGTCTCTACCTTTGAGTGTCTCTCCTCACTCGTGGTGTGCAGAAGTGTGAGGGGGTTGTTAAAATCTCAGGTTGGGAAAAGTTTGGGAAAGGCTGTGTTGAGCAAGGCTCTGAAGTATGGGTATTTGACATGGATGGTATCTCAGTGGACTGACTTACTCCACTTGTAAACGGAATTATTTATTATCATCCACATCGATAGTGAAGGGTACTATATTGGTTAGGGTAATGCTCAGCTAGCTGCTCTAATGAATAGACTAAAGAATAAATAATGAGCAGAACACAACAACAGTTCACTTCCTCCTAAAATAATAGTCCTGGGTGGGTGAACAAGTTGGCGGGGTGGCTCTTTTCCATGTGGCTTTTCCGGACCTAGGGTGATGGAGGTTCAGCCAATTTCAGTTATGACTTCCAAGGTGGCCCTGAGAGTTTCCATTCCAATTATTTGAAAGGAGAAAAGAGCATGGGGGAGCACGCAGGAGCATGCGTGAAAGGTTTCTGTGGGTCAGTCCTAGAAATAGCACATATCACTCTGTTCACATTCCTCTGGCTGGAACTCCGTCTCATGGCCGTATCTAACTGCAGGGAGGCTGGGAAATTTGATCTAGCGTGTGTTCAGGAAGAAGAAGAGAACATGGATTTTGGTAAGCAGCTAGTAGTCTCTGTCATAGGGGCCTATCAAAAATGGTAAGTTTGGTGTGGCATATTCATGTTTATTTTACAGTATTAAAGTTACAGATTTATGCATTTGTCTCCCCAAGTAGGTTCTGAGATCTTCAAGTTTCACCACCCAGGACAAGACAGGGTATGTGGTAAATACTTATTAGATGGTTTTGAATGAATGAATTAATTAATGGTGAGCTGGTGTGACAGTAGTTGGCTAACAGATTCAGTTGCTTCTTTTTAAGAAAATATTTAAAAAAATTGTTCCTTTAAATTTTTTTTAAAATTTTCTGCCTAGTATGAGTTAGAGAAAGCAGGTGAAGACATTGTGAGTTTTCCTTTTACTGTGAACGTCATACCTCACCTGTCCTTGAAACCCAAGGAATTTGTCTCTTTGGGACACTAGGTATGAATTTGATTTCTCCTCAGGGGAACTCAATCTTTTTCAGAATTTAAGTACATATCCTTATGAAATGAATATATTAGGTTAAGGGAAAGACAAAAAGAGAAATTTTAAAAATAATATACGAACTAAAGATACAGTTGCACATTGAAAAAATCTTTCTTATAATAAAAATTTCATTATGAAAGATTTAAACAAGGTATTTAGTTATGAGAGTTGGCTATGATCCTCTGAATTTAGGTGAAATGATGAAATCCTACCTGAGGGTCATCTTTTTAAAAAGTTGCTTTTTAAATGCGTGCTGTGTTATGGTGGTCTTATAGACTTAACTTGAGGCTCCTCCTGGAGTGTCACATGTCTATGCTGTCCATTTAGAGGAAGATGTTTGCCCTCCTCTTTGCTGTGGCAGGTAGACATGCCTCCAGCTCATCTGTGAACTGTATCACATCATTTAGGCACAAGTTAACTCCGTTTAATGACACTTAGCATTTGAATTTATTTGGATTGTGTAGAACCCATTCCTATCCCATCTGACTATCAAGCTGGTACCGTGATCAAGGCTCTAAAGTATGCTTTAGAAGTCAGGGAGCCAAACTGAAGCTGTGAAAGGGGAGGGTCCTACCCCGGGTTGAGGCACACACAGCTTCTGTAACCAGTGGGCCAAAGTGTGCTCATGGATTGCCAAGCATGGTAGCTGTTCCTTCTTCTCCAGTGACAGACTTCCCTGGCTTCTGGGGTCATGCAGCACCCAAGGTTTTGACATCCAGGGCAAGGCAGGTCTCTCGTTCTAAATATTTACCTTCACTGTGCTAAGCAGCCCTTTGTTTTGTTTGTCCTAAGCTTCCCTTGTTCAACTTTCAGGTGGTGCTTCTTCTTTCTAATATTTCAAGACTTTGTGCTAGGTCTGAGATCACTTTTTTGATTCTGTTAGTGGTGCTGTAGACCAGTGGTCTTAACCCTGGTGGCACAGTAGAGCACCCCAGACTAACGAAGTCCAAATCTCGAGGTGGAGCCCAGATGTCACTATTTTAAGCTTCTTAGGTGATTCCAGGGTGCATCTGGGGTTGAGAATCACCCTGTGTCCCAATTTGTGGTCACTTTCCCAATTGCTGAATCCTAATATTTTAAGTCTGGCTTCCCATCTCCTCCTCCCCACAGAGTTGCTCTTGTGTGCTTTTCTTTCTCCTTCTCCAGAACTACTTCTTCTAGTGCTGTCCTTTGGAAAGTGGTGATCAAAACTTCACTGATAGTCAAATGAGGACACATCTGGTTTTAAGTAAGAGTAATCTGGGTTTGGCTAGGCCACAGCAGCCTGGTAGAGGTGAAGTTATGAGAAATTAAAACATGTGTCTCTCAAGCTTTTCCCTGACTAGTTATTATGGGATCGCCAGTCTCCCTTAGAGTCCCACTCAGTAATTATCAGAGTCCCTTGGGGTGTCTCAAGTGTGCTTATGAACAGTTCTCCAAGATTCTACATGGTGTTACCATCTCAGCTGATGCTTGCTGTTGAGACTTCCCTTTTTCCAAGCTGTGGGAAGGCACTTGCCCCACTCCCAAGGCTGAGTATGTGCCAGTCCCCATGCTCAGGGCTAAGGATATAGTGGTGAACAAGATAGGCACTATTCTGTTCTTTGAGGAGAGCACAGCCCAGCAGATGAAGCTTGCTGTCTGTATGATATGAATTTACTCATATCAGTTAACAACACTGTAAGGGAGAAGATTTCTGAGCAATTTCCTGTAGACTATAAATGTTTTTGAGATATTTTGTAAAATTCTCAGGTTCATCCATATCCATCACATCTGCTGAATCCTATAATCCTCAGCATCTCACCCAGCTCTGAAGACCTCAACAGCCTAAGATGGAGAGCTATGAGTGGAAGAGCTGTTTTAGGCTTTAACCTCAGACCCAGTCCATTTTGGGCAACAGAAATCTTTTTCACCTTCTTTGGAGAGATGGGAATAAGAAAGAGATCATCAATCTTGTTTACACCCGGGAGGAAGAGAAGGGTCAGAGATGGGAGATGTTTATGGGCGGTGGAGGAGGATGAGGGACATTGAGGGAACCCACTAAGAATTCACAGAAGAGTCAGTCGACCTCATTAAAGTGTGTGAGTGTGTGTGTGTGTGTTGTGTTGTGTATAGAAGGACTGGGGGAAGGATTGCATTTTGCTCACCATTGCCTCATCACTCTCTTTCGTGTCAAAGTACTTGCAAAACAGGTTATAATTAACTAGCTAATGGAACAGTTTTGACCAATTATATTGTGGACTGGCTACTTTCTCGTGGTATTTATATGAGGCAGGGACATTAGTACCTTAATCTCACCAGCTGTACTCCAAACCACAGTGTGGAATGGGCTGCCGATGAGAAGGTTTCACTTGGGCCACTCATTCAAGGCCCAATCCGTGGACTTTGTCTTTGAGAGAAGCACTTCCTGAAATGAATTTCTTATTCTTTTCTTTTCCTTGGTCTTCACTTTGAGGATCTTGGGTCTGAGCATTGACTATAAATACTATTTGTAAAAAGGCCTTTTTAAAGGGGTGAGGGATGTCAAGAATGTCCAGTCTGGAAGGGACTTATCAAGCTGTCTTGGTTGTCCCTCTTCCCTCTGCATAGGATAGCTTAGTGGTTAAAAGTGTGGACTGTGAGTACACCACTTACTAGCTGGTGACCGTGGGCAACTTACTTGACCTCTCTATGCCTTAGTTTCTTCCAGTCAGTAAAATGGAGACAATAGTACCTACCTCGTAGGGTTATCATGAAAATTAAGTGGGTTGATACGGGTAAGTGCTTAGAACAATGCCTAGCACATATAAGGTGTCAGCGATTAGTGTTGTAGTTGTTGTTATGATTAGGGCAAGTCTGTGTTCAGTTCAGAGGGGAATCTCTTCTGTTTCAAAATTCCCTTATAAGAATGGGTTTTCTAATTCTCTACATCATTACCGCAAAATGTTTATTAAGCCTCTATTGCATCTAGAGTCCTATGCTAGGAATACAAAGATAAAAGGCAAATCTTCTAGACTTCTTGTGGACTTCCCTAAGTGGTTAGGGACGGCTGGTGTAGGGGTAGGACTTTAGCTGATGGAACTTAGACAAGTGGAGAGAATATTCCAAGCAGGGGTGACTGCATGAACAAAGGCACGGTGTGAGAATAAATTTGGAGACGTGTTTGGTTAAAGAGAAATGTTCTTATCTGATGGAGGGATTAGGCAGCCGAGACATATAACAGCCAGATATGGGAGTCTTGGAATGCCAAGTTTTTTGTAAGCCTCAAGACAGTGGAGGCTTACAAGTTAGTGGTGCTGTAGACCAGTGGTCTTAACCCTGGTGGCACAGTAGAGCACCCCAGACTAACGAAGTCCAAATCTCGAGGTGGAACCCAGATGTCACTATTTTAAGCTTCTTAGGTGATTCCAGGGTGCATCTGGGGTTGAGAATCACCCTGTGTCCCAATTTGTGGTCACTTTCCCAATTGCTGAATCCTAATTTTTTTTTTTTTTAAAGATTTTATTTTTTTCTTTTTTCTCCCCAAAGCCCCCCGGTACATAGTTGTATATTCTTCGTTGTGAATCCTTCTAGTTGTGGCATGTGGGACGCTGCCTCAGCGTGGTTTGATGAGCAGTGCCATGTCCGCGCCCAGGATTCGAACCAACGAAACACTGGGTCGCCTGCAGTGGAGTGCGCGAACTTAACCACTTGGCCACGGGGCCAGCCCCTGAATCCTAATATTTTAAGTCTGGCTTCCTATCTCCTCCTCCCCACAGAGTTGCTCTTGTGTGCTTCTGTTTCTCCTTCTCCAGAACTACTTCTTCTAGTGCTGTCCTTTGGAAAGTGGTGATCAAAACTTCACTGATAGTCAAATGAGGACACATCTGGTTTTAAGTAAGAGTAATCTGGGTTTGGCTGCTTTGAGTAGCAGAGTGACCAGTGAAATAAAAGTTTTATTAAAGGTCACCTGTAGCAGCAAAGAAGTTAGGGATCCATCCATCCATCCATCCATCCATCCATCCATCCATCCAATCATCCATCCATCTATTCACCCATCCATCCATCCATCCACCCATCCTTCCTTCCCCTGACACCCCATTTGTCCTCACTATAGCCAAGGTGATCTTCCTAATGTAATTCTAGTCATGTTGCTCTCCCACTTAAAATTTTTTGTTATTATAACTTGTGAACCCTGCATGTTAACAGAGTGGGATTGGGGGTGGATATAGGATTGAGGAGAGATGTTTAGGGTCGAAAGGGAGAACAATTTGAAAGACAAAAGACAAGAAAAATCAGGTCTCCTTCTGGAAGCTGCAGGTGGGTGAGTCTTTCTAGAGGGGGTCTGTGTGTGACTGTGAGTGGAGAGTGACTAGTAGGAGATGATTGATACTGGGAAGATGGATAGGAAAGATAGTAAAGGGCCTTGTAAGTCATGTTAAAAAGTGAGTGGTGTAAATCAGAAGAGTCCTTTCTATACCTCTCAAATCTCACCACACAGTCCTCACTTATTGGGACTACGTGGATGGAAAAGGAGGAGAAGGAGTGAGGCAGTCCCTGCTCTCAGGAGGGTGACAATCTGAAGCAGCCAAGCTTGGCAGCTGATTGCAAAGGACAATGCAAATGATTGTCTTTCTTCCTGGAATCTCCTATCCTCTCTTGACCATTGAAAGATGCATGCTTATCTTTTCTAGATGCACCTCAAAACTCAAGTGCTCTGGGAGGCCTTTCCTGATATCTTTAAGCAGATATGAGGCCTTCTGCTTCTGTAGGTCTTTGTTCACACTCCAACTTTATCTCCTCTCATGCCTAAGATTATCTCCTTATTAGTCCCTCTTCCTTCTTTATTAGTCTACCTTCCTTGTGAGCTCCCAGGGGTTGGTGGAAAGGACCAAGTTCTGTTTAACTTTATATTTCCAATGTATTATACAATGCCTGGGAAGGTAAATGGTTCTGGCATGAATGAGTGGAGATGTGAAAGAATATATCTATATCTATATCTATGTATATAGACACACACACACTCCCCTCTTCCCCACGAAGAATGTCCAGTTGTGCTTGGAGCACGGCACGATGGTGTGTGCAATGAGGGAGGGGCCAGGAGGGGTAGGGCTGGCCATGTGGGTATTGGGAGATGAAGCAATTCAGAAAGGTGGGCAGAGGCCAGATAGTGAAAGGCCCTGTAAGCCATACTACACAATTTGGTCTTCGTCCTAAGAAGAGTGGGAAGCCACTGGGTGGGAGTAACTTGGTCAGATTGTTTGAAAATGGTAATGCTGGCTGCAGTGTGAACTCAGGATCGGAGGGGAGCAAGACTGGCAGCAGGGAGGCCAGCTAGCTCTTATCCAGGTACAAGGTGAGGGTGCAAATTGTGGCAGTGTCGTCATCAGGAAGGGGACGTTTGAGCCTCAGGGGAGAGAAGGATGTTTTTGAGCCAAGGCTACAAGAAGAGCAGAGCTGAGGACGCAGGTTTGCAAATAGTCCTTTTTGTGTGGATGGAACTGGAGGGTCATCCTTCTGTTACTCTGGCCACATGCAGAGGCTGAGAAAGGTGCTGTTCAGCAGGACTGTAGGTAAGGGGTGGGGTGATGAGCAGGGCCACTGGGTCTAAATTTCAAGTTTTGTGCCTCAAATTTTGACTGTTGTCCTGGGTCAGATTCATGCAGGAAAGTAAGATGAGACCTCAGCATAAATGTTGACCCTAACTGAAATGTAATCCATCCATCCTAGGATGCTTGGGGAGGGTCCAGAGTGAGCACCTTCAAAATCTTAAGTGCCCAGGTCTCTCTGAGGCTTCCAAGAGGGCCTGCCTGGCAGTAGGCCCATCCATGCCTGGGGTCCTGTTCTTGGCTTCAGAGAGTGTGGGCGCTCTGTCTTCTGGCAGGACAGTCCTGGCTTGTTTGGTTTTGCCAGAAGCGGTGGCCTTGAAAAGCTGGTGACAGAGGCTAGCATATTATTCAGGGCACTTCACACTTCACCTGCCTGTGGTTACTTACGAGACGGTAGTAAAACCATGAGGGAAACTTCAAGGAGGCCCCGAGGCAGGATTTGATAATTATCTCTTGCATTTTCCATAGCTCTTGTACTTCCACGGGTTTTTAATCTTTTTTCTTACCGTATCATTACTCTCACCCTATGAGGAAAAACTACCATAATGACACCCTTCCCAGAATCATGGAAATCATAACAAAGCTCAGAGAAAATATATTATTTTACCCAAATTGTGGTAATGTTAAAACTAGACGCCAAGGCTCAGTGTGGCTGAGCTCACTCCTGGCTCAGTTTGGGGCTTGCCTTGTGGCCCAGAGTACCTATGGCCAGTCCTGGGGGGTGCAGAGTGGGGAGGAGACATCAGTCAGTGGACCCCAGTGCTTCTCAGGTGGGGGTAGACCCCACCCTGTGCCACACCCATGTAGTCCCAAATGACCCCGTGGCTTTTATTGATTCTCTTGTTAGCAGCCTGACAAAGACTGTCAACTGTGGCCTTGGACCACTCAGACAGGCTGCAGTGCCTCCAAACAGCTGAGCAAGACCAGAATGCCCTTCCTCCCTTCATGTGCTCCCCATCCTCAAAAAGTGCAGCCTCCCTCCCCATCAAGTGCCCCTAAGGCTCCACTATGCCTCAAGGTCCCCACAAATGGAGCAAATAAGAACATTCAGAAAGTCTCTAGATTCAAAGAGATGCACAATGGGGACGAGGGCAAGAATAAGGTTGGAGGACCTTATATGGATCATGCAATCAGTTTGCGGTAAAGATTTTAAATTCTAGCAGGGGGGAGCCATTGAAGGGCTTTGATTGGGAGGATGGAATAATGTGTGGAATACTAATAATCACTCTGAGGGTGGAGGAGGAGAATGGATTAGGGGGCAGACGTGGATGTGGACAGGTGCTGCCGCCAAGGTGGGGCTGCCCTTTGTCCATGCTCAGTGGGAGGCCTCTGGTTGTCTCATCTGGTCATGATGAGGATTTTTAGGCTGCTTAATTTTAAAATGGCTTATGATGAGGATTTTTAGGCTGGTTAGTTTTAAAACTACAGATGAGATTCAGGCTCCAAGGAGTGGAATTTGTTTGCCCCTTTGTTGGGAAACATTTACATTTCTAAGGGAAACCTCTGTCTGTGAAGATGCCTCCCTCTCTGTGCCAGGAAGAGGGGGGGATGGTCTTATCTCTAGAAGCTCTTAATCAATGCCAGAGGCAAGAACTTAAGTTGGTTACTGTCTGGCAACCTCATGTAACTGACCCTCCCCCCCACAAATCCTCCTTTGTCTTTAGCCGAGGATAAAATTCAAGCGGTGACTTCTGCCATTTACTCAATCCGGTTTGATTCTTATCTAAAAGTTGTGGGACCACCAAATGGCCAGACCATACGGACACTGATACCATTTTAACTTTTTTACATATTCTTTGTCTTGTAAAGAGATAACTCACAGACCTATGCCTTAAATTTAGCTCTAACCCTCAACTCGGGGCAGCAGCAGAAGCTCTGACTGCCCATGGGTCCTGTCCCCATGCTATTCCACACTATTCTCTGAATAAAAGAGCACTACTGCCAGATCTTAAGAGTCTAAGAAATCTTTCTTTCGACTCCTCGGCTCACCGACTCCGCATCAGTCACACTTTGACTAGGTGAGCAGGGTTCGCCTTTCCCCCCCACCCTATTGCTCTAGAAGGCCATGAGGGTCTGGACAGTTGGAAGATGGTCTAGTCATATATGAGATGGCCAGTTGGGGTTGTCATTTGGGAATCCAGACAAAGGCTTGGGGCATAGAAGGAGTCACTTTGACTAGACAATCAATGGGCTGCCATCAATGGGTTATCTTTACTCAGTGACACTAGACAGTAGATGCTGCTCCTTGAGCCCCACTCTCTCTGGCTACCGGCTGACCAGTGAAGTACACTAGATGAAGCTCAAAGGCATTCCTATGACCTCCTTACATATGTCCCCGTGGCCCCACACCTCCACCTAGCCCTCCATGTACCGCCTCAGCTTGTGGAACTTCAGTCATATCTGGGATAGAAGGAAATTAGCTTTGCTAGTAGTATCTGAATGTTCCTGTCACACCTTGATTGGCAGGTTTTTGAAACAAGAATGAACTACATTTGATTTTCTGGGTCTAATGACCCAAATAGGAGGAGCCCACAGCCAGATGAAGAAGTGTGTTCTAGCCAGAAAGAAGAACATACACAAGATCCTGGGCTGGGAGGGAGTATGGGGCATTGAAGACCCTGAAAGCAGAACAGTATGACTGGAACTCAGGGATCCAGCAGGACATGAGAGAGAAGAGGCGGAGATGTAGGCAGACCAGATTATGCAGGGTCTCACAGCCCGAGGGCGGTGGGAAGCACATGAGGGTGTCATGGCCAGATTGACATTTTGAAAGGACCACCTGACTGTGGAGAACAGTGAAGGGGAGCAGGGATGGGAACAGGGGGCTTTGGGAGGCTATTGGGGTGATCCGGGTGAGTGAGGAGGCAGCTTGGACTAGTGCGGTAGTCATGAAGGTGGTGAATTTGGGAGATGGATTTGGGAGATAATTCAGGGGTAAAATTCTTGGCATTGGTGACAAATTGGACATGTGGTCTGAGGGAAGAAGGCTGTCTGTAGATTTCTGGTTTGTGGACTGAGCGTACTGTGGCAGTGTCCATAGCACTGGGGAACACTGAAAAAGAATCATGTTGTGGAGAAGATTCTAAGTTTGGTTTTGGACATGCTGGTTTTGAGGGGCTCTGAAGCATCCAGGCGGGGATGCCAGGTGGGCAGGTGAATGTATGACCTGGTGGCTAGAGAAAAGTCATGGTTAAAGGTAAGATTTTGAGAGCCATGAGCATGTAGGTGATAATTAAAGCCATGGGAGTGGATGAGAGTGCCCAGGGAAAGAGTTAGAGTGTAGAGAAGAGGCTCCAGCTCCAAGGCTTGTGAAAATCCATCTAATGGATCCAGAGATAGGTAAGCCATGCTGCTGTCTCATGGCAGCCATAATCCACGAGGGTAGCCATTTCACGAGCACTAGGCATCTGTTGTTCAAGGCAGCATGTGCCAAGAGGCAAGTGAATGGTCAATGAAGGAAACATGATTTCCAAATAACACATTCTGTAGGCTTTGTCTGGAGGCCTTTACTTCTGATCAACCTCAAGTCACCTCTTCTCAGCTTCTTAGGGGATTCCCTTGTAGCGTGTTCACCTGCCCTATCCTTCTTGATGGCCAGGCTTCACCATATTGCCCCTTAGCTTTCATCTCATGGCTTAACCCAGATTTTTCGGGTCGCTCCACATCTGTGTCATTAGTACCTAGTATGTCTTTCTGCAGCCGAAGGATGAACCATATGCTGTGCTCTAATCATTGGTTGGGGGAGAGAGTGGGCATGAAAGCAGGGTCCCAGGCAGCCATGATCTATGTGTCAGAGGGCAAGCAGAGGGAGCAGCCAGGATGGCTAGTGGGGCCCTGGAGGCCAGCCTCAAACCCTAGGTGGCACCTTTGGGGGCTGGTGGCTCCTGGATAGTGGTTTGACTAAAGCTTTGGGCTAACTGAATTGGGGCTACCCCGAGTCACAATTGTGAAAGCAAATACAGCTGTCAAGGAAGGGCTGACCTTGAGCGGGCATCACTTTATCATCTGCCCACTTACGTATCAGGATGGTCTTGGCCTTTTTAGACATGCATCTGGAAGTTTCAGGCCTTCCTGTTTTCAGGCATGAGGCACAAGGGGAGAGGGATGAGGAAAGACTAGGGATGAAGGAAGGAAGCCCCTTCCTTGATATCCCCAGCTGGAGGCCCCCCTGTTGCACCACCAGCATGCATGCCCACTCCTGGCCTTCTACATTCTGTCCCCAGGAGTGCCTTCCAGAAGCCACCCACCACAATATAGAAATAAATTGTGAAAGCTTTACTCTGGTGGTCATAATCGTGTTTCTTGCATGTCAGCTCTGTCTTTGTAAAGAGATGCTAAGTCTCTCAAGGCAGGGATCAGACGTTCTCGGCTTACTGAAACTGTTCAGCAGAGAGCTGGGTGCAGAAGGGGCTCCACAACCTGGCAACTGACCAGAAGCTTTTCAAGAGACCAAGAAGAGCTGCCTTTTGTTCATTCCTTCGTTCCTTCATTCAGCAGGGGCTAAGGGCTGAGCTGGATGTACAAGGTGTGATTTCTGCTCACAGGGAGCTTAAAATGAAAATACTAAGAATAATTATAATAACCACCTGTTATTGCATGGCCATAGGCTAATGACTGTTCTGGGTGCTTTGCACGCACATCTCTTGTTCTCATTCCCACTACAATCTTGCAAGGTTGGGATTCTCCTCACTTGTGGTTGGAGAAACAGGCTCAGGGAGGTCTCAGGACGGGCGAGTGGCAGGGCTGAGGTCTGAGTCCAGGTGCCCTGGGCTGGGCTGCTCTCCTTGAAAGAGTGTTTCTCCAAGGTGGGAATACATTGAGTCTGACCAGCCTTGAGACCCGTCTGGGGCTTTGGTGTAAAGCAGAGTTGGAGTGTTCAACCTCTCAGGCCCCTTCAGTTGAACGCTCTGCAGTTCCATCACCCATGGGGTTCCTTTCCCTCCAGGGGTGATGCTGGAAGTTTTCCAAAATCGCACTGTGCTCCTGCTGTGGGTTGTTGCGGAGGTGGCAGGTGCATGGGGACACTCAAGGGCCCTGGAGGCAGCCCTTTTGTCAGAGGATGCCCCTGCCGTCAGCGTTCCCACTGTCTGTCTGTCCTTGGTTTCTCCTCGAGGGGCGTGGGGGCCGGCGTGGGGGCCAGCTGGTCTGGCTGCCCCAGGAGAGGCCCCAAAGCCTAAGCCTTTGGCATTAATTCAAGGTGTCTCTTCAGGCACTGCCCCACCCACCCTGGCTCGTCTGACACCACCCCCTCCTCTTGTCTGGGAATTATAAGAGATTATGACAGCCATTGTCCGAAGGAGCTCCGCTGGTGGCTCCAGACTCCGTGTGTGTGCGCATGCGCAAGCGAGTGCACACGTGTTTAGCGGGGCAGTCCCTCCCGCCCCCCACCGTCTCCCGCTTCCTGCTACACCCTCCCCTCTCCTGTGGCCAGTGTGACCCTGGCTAACTACAGCTGTGACGACTGAGAGGAGGCAGCTGTGAGGAGACGTGGCCGTTTTCCGGGGCCACCCTGTCAGTCCCTCAGTGCCTCAGTCTCCCCGTCTCGGTTTCCCATCACCTGAAGCTGCTTTGCCTCCGTTGTCTTTTGTCTTTCCCTCTTGCAGATATCCCCCTGCTGCCCGGCTCCCCACGCCGGCTGAGCCCTCGGGCAGTGGCCAGAGGGGGCCAGGGCCCCAAACATGGACAGCAAAACCTCAAGGTGCCGGGTCCCCGAGCCCCGGGGCTGCCGGGCAGTTCCAACCAAGATTCTGAGCAGCTCTTCGGTGGAGGGAGCTCCCACAGCTGCTCTGTGAGTACTAGGGTGGGGGTTGACCCACCTTGTTGGGGGCCCCCCAAGGGAGCCTCTCCACTGGGGACCCTTCACTTGGGGAGCAGGTGTGTGTGTGTGTGTGTGTGTGTGTGTGTGTGCGTGTGTGTAAGAGAGAGAGAGAGAGGAAGAGAGAGAGAGAGAGAGGCCCAGGGTTTTTGTTAGGGCCTTTTCCTCTCCTTTCTCTCCAAGTTGTGACAGCACAGTGTCTCTGCATCACTGGAGCCTTCTGGGCAGAGGAAGCTCAGGGAAGGAGGAGGTGTGCCAGGCCAGGTGATCCCACCTGTTGGTCTGCAGACTGCCTGGCTCCCCTCCCACAGGTCTGAGGAACCAAACCTCTGCTGTGGTGGCTCTGAGGCTCTCCCCTGTGCCTGGTGTGTCAGCTGGTTGCCCAGGTGACCTCTCAGGTGGCTGCAGAGGCAGCTGGGTATCAAACCAGTAATAAACAGGGAAACACCCAAAGGGGGAGGCAGGTCCCTCCCCTGCTCAGCCTCATTCTGTCTCCTCCTCTTCTCTCACCCTCCCGTCTCTGGGAGTGGATGAGAGCAGGAGGCTCTGGCAGTTTCCTCACCAGTGACTGGAGAAGAAGTGGAGGAGGAGGATGTGGGGCTCTGAGGGGTGTAGTGTGTAGTGAATCCTGGTGGGGTGGGAGGTGGGGGTGAGCCAGGTGACAAGAATTGGCCTTTGTTCCAATGGATCCAGAGCACCTGCCAGTGAGTATTCTGTGTGTGTAAATATGCATGTGTTTTCAGGCAGGCCTGCAGATCTGCAAGGAGGTGGATGTGTGTGGGTGTGCCACAGTGCATGCGGAGGGCTGCGTGTGTGTGTCTGAGTGCACTTGGTGTATGTGTGCACAGATGGGTGTGTGTGCAGGAGTGCTGGTACAGAGTCTTGGTAGGTGACTGTGTGTGCCTGTGTAGGAGTGGGCATGGGGCTCCGTGTGTGGAGCCAGGCAGTGTGGATGTGCAGGGGTTTGCTGCTGTGTGTGCAGTCTGTGTGTATCAGCATACGTGTGTACATGGATGCTGGAGTGGGATGCCCAGTCCATGGGTGGGTGGGTGGAGGGCTGTGTGGGTGGGGGGCGGCAGATGGCCTTGGGCTTGGACCTCTGGGCCTGAGGGGCTTGCTTCCTAGTCCATCTACTTGGGCCCAGAGCACAAGGTCAGCCCCCTCTGTCTCTCACCCATTCCTCCCAGACCTCACCATCCCTGACCTCTTCTTTCTGGCCAGGTCATCAACAACTACCTGGATGCCAATGAGCCAGTGTCCTCGGAGGCCCGCCTGAGCCGCATGCACTTCCATGACAACCAGAGGAAGGTTGACTACGTGCTCGCCTACCATTACCGGAAACGTGGCGCGCACCCCAGCCACGGCTCCCCCGGCCACTCACTGGCTATCGTCTCCAATGGGGAGACAGGCAAGGAGCCCCATGCTGGGGGCCCTGGCGACATTGAGCTGGGCCCGCTCGATTCCCTGGAGGAGGAGAGGAAGGAGCAGCGGGAGGAGTTTGAGCACAATCTGATGGAGGCCGGGCTGGAGCTGGAGAAGGACTTGGAGGTGAGGTTGGGCAGGCGCCAAGGGCTGCAGGTTGGGACGGCCCTGAAGGCTGGGCTCCTGGTGATCGGCATCACCAGCAGGGAGCCTCGGCTTTGTTCTGGCAGGTGGCATGTTTTTTTCTGGGGGGCAAAGCAGATTTTCTTGCCTAAGGAATTGAGGCAGAGTCTGGGTATAGCTAGAGTCTCCGTCTAGGTGATCTCAGGTAGTGGGGGATGGGTGCCCCAATCTGTTCTAGGGGAGTTGGCCTAGTTAGAACCTGAAGGCAAGACGTTTCTTCCTGGCTCCCCATCCTGTGGCCTTCTCCTTGATGGTTTCCTTGGGATGAAGACCTGGTTTGCCTGTTGAACTTGGGATCAAAATTCCTCTATAGGGGATCTACTTCTCTAAGGAATGTGCTTGCCTGGGGCTCCCTGAGGCAGTTGATTGTTTCGGAACTGAACACTGGACATATTTTATCAACTTGTGAGCTATATATAGTCTCACCTCTAGTCAGTAGCCAGCCTAAGGAAATCCATTTATCTGTATATCCATCCATCCATCCATCCATTTATTCATTCAGCTATGCATCCATGTCTCCATACCACAGTGATCCTTTAAAAATGACCTACCCTCACCATCCCCTCCAAACTCATCTTCTACCCCTCTACCCTCCTGCATCTGCTCCAGCCCACTGGCCTTATCTTGGTTGTGGTTGGTCACCTTCACTTCAGGGCCTTTGCACTGGTTGTCCCTCTACCTCAGGCACCCTTCTTGTGCATGCTCAGTCTCTCACTTCAGACCTCTGCTCAAGTGTTACCCTCTTCCAGACATCTTCCCAACCATCCTAGCTAAAATATCCCCTCCTCTATCACTCTATTCCTTGACCCCACTTTGCTTTTCTTCATCACACTTAGCACTGCTGCCTGAAATAGCATGATTGATTTATTTGATTTTATCTGTGCCCTCACCAGTTCCATGAAGGCAGGGGTCTTGTTTGGTTCACCACTGTGTTCCCAGCACCTAGGACAGAGTTTAAACAATAAAGTAGTAGGTACCTTAACAAGTGTTAGTTGAATAAACTCATGACATCCCTGAGTCTCAGGTTTCTCATCTGCAAAATAATAAATGCCCTGTTAGATTGTACTTTTATATGCCCCATCATCAGACGGGGCAAGGAAAACATCCAGCACAATGTCTGGTACATAGTAGGTGCCCTATAAGTGCTCACTATGATTATTTTAATGCTGACGGATGGGGCTCCATTCTCATCAGAAACCTGTTTTGTAAGACTCAAGTTAATACTGTCCCCAAACTGGAAGGGACCTCCAGAGGTTATTCATCCATATCTCTGTCCCCAGGCAGGATGGCCTGTGGCCTGGCTCAGACCCTTGTTGTGCTGACCTATGCTGCCTATCTAGACCCTTAGTCAGGTCACTCCTCTCATTATTCTTTCCAGCAGTGTAAGGACAGCATGTTCTTTTAGGGCTAGTTGGGGCTCCCTTGCTGCTTTTAACTTTTTGAAACCCAAAGCTCACTTGGTGCCTCTCACTGGGGTCTGGTGGGAAGGTTTCTCAAGGTAGTGGCACGTTTTGGGGGCTGTACAAGGAGCTCTTGGCACTACCACTGTGGGTGGAACTGCCACTTCCTCTCTTTCCTTGTGATCTGATGGCTTTCTTTAGTGTTATGTTTAGATTTCTTTCTCATTTTCTTTTGTATGTTTACTATAAGATCTTCCCTTGTGATTACCGTGTGGTTCACATATAACTTCCTACGTAAATAACAGTCTGTTTTAAGTTGATAGAAACTTAAATTTGAACTCATCCCAAAGCTTTACCTTTTTATGCTCCCCAGCCCACTATTTATGTTTTTGGCGTCGCATTTTACATCTTTCTATTTTATGCAGCATTAACTATTTGTTGTAATTTTAGTTAATTTTTACTGCTTTTGTCTTTTAACCTTGGTGCTTGCTTTATATGAGATTGGTCCACTACATTTAGTATATATTTATCTTTTCCAGTGAGATTTTTACTTTCGTGTTTTTTCTTCTTATTGATTAGCACCATTGCTTTTCAGCCTAAATGAGTCCCTTCAACATTTCCTGTAAGGCTGCTTTTGGTGATGAACTTCTTTAGCTTTTGCTTGTCAGGAAAACTCTTTCTCTCTCCTTCAATTTTGAGTGAAACCCTTGCTGGCGAGAGAGTTCTCGGTTGGAAGCTTTTCCCTTTCAGTGCTTTGAGTATGTCACACCACCCTCTTCTGGCCTGTAGGGTTTCTGCTGAGAAATTGACTGATAGCCTTAGGGGATTTACCTTGTATGTAACTGGTTGTTTTTCTCTTACTGCTTTCAGGATTCTCTCTTTGTCCTTAACTTTTGCTGTTTTAATTATTATGTGTCTTGGTGTGGGTTTCCTTGGGTTCATCTTGTTTGGAATTCTCTTTGCTTCCTGGACCTGGATGTCTTTTTCCTTCCCCAGATTAGGGAAGTTTTCAGCCATTATTTCTTCAAATAAATTTTCTGGCTCTTTCTCTCTCTCTTCTCCTTTTGAGACCCTCTCTATAATGTGAATGTTATTCTGCTTGACGTTGTCCCAGAGATCCTCAAAGTATTTTTGCTTTTTTAAATTCTTTTTTCATTTTGCTGCTCTGTCTGAGTGAAACCCATGGTGGTCTTCCTGCTCGCTGATTCATTCTTCTACTTCATCCAGTCTGCGGTTAAAACCCTTAAGGTATTTTTCAGTTCAGTTATGCTTCTGTTTGGTACTTTATTGTATTTTCTGTCTCTTTGTTGGAGTGCTCACTGTGTTCATCCATTCTCCTCCTGAGTTCAGTGAGCATCTTTATGACCATTACTTTAAACTCCTTATCAGGTAGATTGCTTCTCTCCATTTCATTTAGTTCTTTTTATGAGTATTTGTCTTGTTCTTTTGTTTGAAATATATTTCTTTAGCTCCTCATTTTGCCTAACTCTCTGTGTTTGTTTCTACATATTAGGTAAATCAGCTACCTATCTCAGTCTTGAATGAGTGGCCTTAGATAGGAGATGTCTTGTGGGGCCCAGAGGCACAATCCCCTCTGGCCACCAGAGCCTGGTTCTCAAGGGGTGTCCCCTGTGTGGACTGTGTGCATCCTCTTGTTGTGGTGCGGTCATGGCTGTCGTGTAAGGATAGATGAGCTTGGTGCCTATCCCTGCTGTTGGGTGCAGCTCTGTGACTTCTTTTTCATAGAAATTTCCATGTCTCTAAAAAGGGATTAACAAAACATTCTTCATTCAGTTGTTATGAAGAAGAAGCAAGACAACTAAACAAAGTACTTAGAACAGTAACAATGAGTAAATGTCTCTGCTATTATTATTATTTAGAGTTGCCAGATTTAATAAATTCAAGATGCCTAGTTAAATTTGAATTTCAGATCAACAACAAATAATGTTTTTGGCACAAGTGCCCCATGCAATATTGGGGACATACTTATACTAAAAAAACTATTTGTTGCTGATTTAAAATTCAAATGTCGCTGTCCTGGAAACTCTTACTAGTACTACTGGTATCCCTGCCCATCTTTGCTGCTCTCCAACATATTTCATTTTGATTGCTTTTGGATTTTCCTGGCTTTGGTTGGGAATGAGGAAGACCCAGAGATAGCTCTTGGGGCTGATCATTGTTAGATGGGGACATGGAGAGCGTCCTGGATTGTTGTCCCTGTTGTATAAACACCAAAAGCTCCTCCCTCCCAGCCCCCATCCCTGGCTTCAAGGCTTGCTTAACTCTTTCCTTCATGGGGCTTTTCCAGATTGGTCAGCCTCCCTCAAGCCAACCTTCACTGGAGCCTCCACCACTCACGGAGCCGTCACGACCTGCCGTCTTGCAGTGTTCTCTCTCATTTTTCTAAAAATTCATTATTATTGTTAGTTCTGGGACCTGATGCAAAGAGTTGAGCTAATTGTGCTTCTCGGTCATCGCACATTGTAATCATTGGTCTGCACAAAGCCCTCTCGTTATTTATGTAAATATCCCCTTGCTCTTCACTGTCTGCTTCCTCCTCAAGGAATCATTCCAATGCGTGGTGTTTCTGGGAAATGTATAGTGTGGCTTTGCTTTATACGTTTGTTTCATTTAAAAAATAGACTTCATTGTTTACAATAGTTTTAGATTTACAGAAAAATTGGGCAAACAATTCCCATATACCCCACACCCAGTTTCTTTCATTATTAACATCTACATTAATATGGTACGCTTCTTACAATTAATGAACCAATATTGATTTACTATCACTAACTGAAATCCTTACATTATTCAGATTTCCTTAGTTTTTCCCTACTGGTCTTTTTCTCTTCCTGGATCCCATCCACGATCCCCATTACCTTTGTTGTTGTGCCTTCTTGGGCTCCTTTTGGCTATGACAGTCTCTCAAAACTGTATCCGTTTTTAATTTACGTAAGAGGCACCCTATTTTATAGCCTGTTCTGTTTCTTAGTTTTTTCCCTCAGCACTATATTTTTGAGACCATTCACATTCTGCAAGTGCATTAATCCCTTTTCTGTAATGGATGAGCAGTGTGCAGTCACCAGAGTTTCCCTAGTCACTCTCCTAATGATAATGGGCACCCAGGTCGTCTCCACCTGTGTGCACCCCAACAAGACTGAGAATGAATTTTAACCTCCTTCAGGGCCAGCAGTCCTTGATCTTTTCCATCTCTCTCCCTGGTCCCCACCCCCCCATGCCATGTTGGTGCTAAATGCTGGTTGGAGATTCATCACCCGGAGCCTATGAGAGTCTCAACAACTCTTCTAGGGGTCTGTTGGGCTCTGAACAACTCTTCTCTGCATCAGGATGCTCATGCTCTGGCAGCCTGGAACTGGCACCTCACAGGAGCAGGGTGTTGCTTGACTGCACCTGGTGGCCGTTTAGAAAGCAGGTGCAGTGGCCCCGCCAGCCTAGTTGTCCCCATCCTTTTGGGCTAGGCTGTCTTTTAGGCTCTGGTTTCACTTTGATTTTGAGATAAATGGAGAGGAAATGGGTTTCTATCAGAGACCTATTAAAAATTATTCACTTAGCCTTACAGATCAAAAAAACTTTGCATGCACCAAACTCTAATTGACACAATATTGTAGAATTCATTTCTGACCCTAGCTGATAGCTGGGCATGCTTTAGACAGGATGGTAGTTGGTGCATACCTTCCATTTGGTGTTTGACTTTTTCATTTTGTGTGCATATTTCCACATCTATGTTCATATTTTAAAGACTATGCAGTATTTATTGCATGATTAAATCACAGTCTGCCTGTGTGTTTTCTTACATTTGGCCATTTGGTTAAAATTTCATTTAAAGACGACAACCTGTTTGAAGATGGGCATCAATGCCGAATGGGAGGCCAGTGCAAACAGTTGAGGGTCTTGCCCAGCCTTGAGCCTCCAGATGGAGCTGTAGAGTAGGTGGGCTGAACAGGTCTCCTATGACACACCTCCTGTGACATACCTCCTCCCACTCTCTCCCAAACCTCCTGCCTGACCCAGAGAGCTGGAAGGACAGAGGCAGAGACTCAGGTATACAGGTGGCACTAGGGGGATCTAGGGGAAGGGTGAGCCCCACAGCCAAGTGCAGTGCAACGTACTGAATGGGTATGGAGGGCATATTTGTGGACTTGGGTGTAAAGACCTATCCTACCATGCAGGCCCTGAAATTTCAGGAAGCATGGCCCCAAACTTCATCTTTGTGGGCAGCTGGATCTTCTGAACTGGAAATAGAAGAGAGGGCATTGACAAGGAGGCCAGGTGTCCCCATGCTCGGTGCTAGATTTCTAGGGATTAGGGCACCAGAGAATGGATAGCAGCAGCTGCCTTTATTCAGCATGGTCTGGCATCTCCAGCAGATCTATGCGCTGCTTTTGACAGAGTCAGGCATGGAAGGGACAGAGTGCCAGCTGGGAGGCCCCAGAGACCCACAGCTTCTTTCAGAAGGCAGTGCTCACCACTCTGACTTGGTATCAGGTGGGAACCCAGGAATGACCAAATGCCTTGTCTCTCTGCAGAGAGGAGACCGCCCCCCCCCCCCCCACAAGCCATAGGGTGTCCCTGACACCTGACTGCTCACCCTGTAGGCCTGGACATCTGACGTCTCAACCTGAATTACACACTGAGTCAAAGGAATAGTTTAGGGGATATCTGGGATATGTGGGACATCATGACCTCGTACTAGGGCTCATTTAGAGGAGAAGATTGTGGGCCAGGAATATCAGAACATCTCCTCACTTTCTTAAAACTGGAGGCCACTGTTTCCTGACCTTTGTCATCACCCCCTTTCCCCACCTCCTCTTCGGGAAGAGTTTCTATACATCTGATAGGACCATCTGTCCTCTTAGGCTGTTGGACGGAGGTCAGGTGACTTTGGGAAATTGCTCTATCTTTGGAGTTTGATTTAATCTATGGTTTTAGGGAAGGAAGCTGACTTTCCTAAGTGCCTTGTGTGTGTCTCATAATATGGGATCTTTCCTTCCCTTGTGCTCCCTCATTCAGTCTTCATTAATATCCTGCAAGGAAGGTACTGTTCCCATCTTTTTAAGATGAGGAAACAGGCTCAGAGAGGCCAGTGACTCAGCTATAGTGACATCTGCCAAGTGGTGCAGCTGGGATTTGAACCCCATCTGAGCTCTTGCCTTCTGGGGTCTTGGTCCTCCCAGGGAGAACTGCCAAGCCCTTGATAGCAGTGTCCTATTCTGCCTTCCCCAATATCCACAGAGTTCTCTGCAGGGACCAGGAGTTATTTATCCAAAAGGGGGCTGACTTAAGGGTCACTCATCGTCCTTTATAGGAGCATGTGGGTGTCAGAGCAGAGAGCACCACCAGTCTGGGCTTTTTGCTCTCCTGGAGGCTGCTCTGGCTTCCTGAAGCACCAGGCCAGCCCTGGGTGGCTGTTCTTCCTTACACGGTATCTATCTGCAGCCCCACAGATGAAACATGGCCCTGCCGCTGTTTTCTCTGTTACCTGGACAGAGCTGGTGTTGAGCTTATAGAGCTTGTGTTCTTATAACTCTCACATCCTGCTTTGCTGGGAAAACTGGGACTTAGGAAATCTCTGAGTCCTTGGGAAAACCTTGCTGTTTGGTTTTCTAGGGTGACAGTGTCCCTGAAGGTCTTCCTGTCCACCGCTCTGCCTCAGGCATCGAGCAGGTTGTTGGGTGCTGGAGTGAGGGGAGTGCCATACTTCTGTGGGGTAGTGGTCCCCAGACTCCTGTTGACCCGGTTGTAAGATTAGCTTATTTCCTCCTCAGGAACCGGAAAGCGGTTTGCATTCTTAGGAAAGACTATAGCGAATGTGGGGAATACGAATGTGGAAGTCAGTGATGCCAAGGCCACACTGTTTCTTGGTGATGGCTGCTCTGCTCTCATGAGTGTGGGTGGAGTCACACTGCTGTTGGCTTGCACTAACCACTGGGGAAAATGCGGTGATTTCCCCCTGGCTTTGGATGTGTTCCTGTCCCACTTGCTGCACCCTGAAGCAGCACGCTGGAGCCTGGCGCTCCTCACCTGCCTCTCTTTCCCACCCCATGGGATGTTCAGGGAACAACAAAGGCAGCCCAGCAGCACCTCCCCTGGGATGGCACAGCTGAGTGGAGCAGAGGCCCCGTGGCTGGTTGGATCTGGTCTCCCAGGGGCAGCCTCTCAGCGGCCTGGCGTGGGGTGCAGAGAGAAGCAAAGGAGGGCAAGCCGAGTGCCCTAATCTGGGCCAACATCTGTTTCCTTTTTCAAACAGTTTATAATTAAAGAATTAACATTCAGGGGCGGGCCCCGTGGCTGAGTGGTTAAGTTTGCGCTCTCCGCTTTGGCGGCCCAGCGTCTCACTGGTTCAGATCCTGGGCGCAGACATGGCACCGCTCATCAAGCCATACTGAGGCGGCATCCCACATGCCACAACTAGAAGGACCCACAACTAAAAATATACAACTAGGTACCAGGGGACTTTGGGGAGAAAAAGGAAAAAAAAAAATCTTAAAAAAAATTAAAAACAAATTAACGTTCCATTTTCTCACTCCATGCTCATGGCAACCCCACTGAGGCGGCTCTTCTCCCCTTCTCATGGGAACTAGAGAGTGCCTTGTCAAGCTGGTAAGGAGCACGGCTGTGCCTTGAAACTAGGTCTTCTAACTCCTGCTCCCGCTGTTCTCTTCAAGTGACTCTCCAGGGGTGGCGTTTAGCCTACACGGTCACCCAGCCGTGGAGATAAGCACTGTCCAGGGTCCAGTGACAGGCGGGCTGTGGGTTTAATCAGAGGTGGAAGGGAGCTGGGCTGTGGCTCTTTCTCAAGACCTCTGTGTCTGGGGTCTTGCTTCTATGGACAAGGGCTTCTAGTGGTCTCCAGGGTTCCTCCAAAGGGGCTGGAAGGAGGTCTCTGGGCTTTGATGTGCCGTATCCCACGCTACAGTAGCTGAGGGCAGGGATCAGTGATTGATCTGGCCTGGGTACTGCTTTAGCTGCTGGTGTTTTGCTGGCTTTGTGTTCCCAGGAGCCATCTGTGAGGTACGAGAAAATGGGGTCGTAGGATAGTAGAGTAGGAGGGCTTGAGGTCGCTTCTTCCAGCTCTGTCAGAGAGCAGGAACTGGTCGAGAGGGCATGTGACTGGGACGAGGCCGCTCCGCTAGTTAATGCCTTAGTGTAATGAAGCGTTGATTCTAGAGAGTTTGCGCAAACAAATAAGTCACAGGGGGCTCACTCCCTTCTATTAGGTCCGTCTTCCTTGTGGCTCTGCTGTCATCTTCCTGTGACGCTGAGGTCTGGCTGGTGCTCCTGGTATGACTGTCAAACAATATGCTGTGCTGGTGGTTAAACATTCTGAGTATCGCGTGTGCTTCCTACTGTCATTTACATCGATCTCTGTGTTTGGTGAAGAGGGATTTAGGAAACTATCCTGCTAATCGTCCTTCCATGGCAGTGCTAGATGTTTTGGGTCCTGAGACAAACATGGAGGAAAAAACAACCTTCTCCACTTGTCATTTAATAAGTTCAAGGTCTTTGTCAGCCAGTGGCTGCTTGAGCAGTCCCTTCAGCTATAAAGACACTCCAAAGGGAAGCAGCTGCCAGGGAGACCTGCCGGACTCCTGCCTCTCATTACAGACCTCTCCTGAGCACCTACTAAGTGCCACATCCCAGCTGGGACCCAACAACATGGAGGTGAATAAGATGTGGTCCCTGCCTTCGAGGACCTCGTAGTCCATTAGAGAAACAGACCTGACCACGGAGAATCACATAGTGAGTCTAAAAGTGCAGTAACGGTGGTGGGCAGAGAGGGCTTGGAGAGTGAGCCGTGGTCTGGGCAGCTCGGAGAAGTCTTGTTTCCACCTTGAAGCTCTTGGCTAAATCATCTTCCCTCTCCTCGCCCCCAGAGGCTTGGTCCCAGCACTAGTGAGTGGCTGTCTCTCCTACTCTTATCAGGTCTCCAGGAAGCATCACCCTCTGCAGGCTGAAATGCTGGCCGGGCCTGTGCAAGTTTAGAAGGATTAGCTGAAGCGGGTGTTGTATGTGACAGGGTCTTTCCTTGAGCTTTTGAGGTCTGGAGACACCCAGAGGTTATACCTGGTGCTGGATAGATGGTGAGGATGGTTCTAGGGCTGCTGCAGCCCTGAGCAGCCCCTTGTTTTCACTGCAGACGAATCTCCCCGCTACCACTGGCCAGCTCAATAGGGTGCCGCAGTACCTTGTGTCTGATGACCCCTGGGGCTTGTGGCAGCATCAGGGGTTCTTAAACCTTGGGGTTTGTGAATGGAATTCAGGGGTAGAATTCGTGAGCTTGAATGGTAGAAGATTGCATTTTATTTTCACCAAAATTTAACTGAAACTTACCGTTCACTTCAATTAAGGGTGGAAGCACAAATCTGCCTTACTAGGAGTTCCTGCGAGTTTGTCACCTGTAAAAATCACACGTGGTTTCCTGTTACATGATAGTTGTTGCACAATCTCCAAAAGCATTGACACTCATCACTCCCTTGAAATTATGACAGCTTTTAGATGTGCTGCTAGGTCTTGCTGTTTAATGTGTTGACAAAGAAGCAAGTGTATTATTATTACTATATCACAAATTTATATGTAAATATTTTGGTAAGTATATTTCTATATGCTTAGTCTCCTTGTTATTCTGTATTTTTATTTTACACATTTAAAATAAAGGTGTAAATCTCACATATTCTGAGAAGAGGTCCCTAGATTTCATCTGACTTTCCTAGGGCTCCATGGCCCAAAAAAGATGAGGAGACCTCAACATAACCCCCAAACCTAGAAGAAGCCTCAGGCAGTGAGTGGCAGTCCTACCTGGCTGCTGCGTGAAGGGAGACCAGATGTGGACACCCACCCTGCTCGCTGAGACTGCCTGGCTCAGGGAAGTTTCCCGGGGAGTCCTGATGCAGGGCACGATTGTGGGGCATGTCAGGAGCACCCCTCACATCAGCTGAGCCTCGTGTGCTGTGGCTGATGCGCTCGGGGCCTGCGTGGCTAGCTGTATTTGGAAGCCTGGGGGTCAGCCCATGGTATGCTGGGATCCCAGAAGGAAATGGAGCAGAAGGGGATTGCGCCAAGTGCCAGAAGACCTGGGTTCCGGGTCTCATTCTGCCACCAACTGGCGTCTTTCTGTACCTCAGCTTCCTCATTTGGAAAAGGAGAAGGTTGGGCATAATCAGGGATTCTCAAACTAGGTACCCAAAAGTACTGGCTTTCTGACTTAGACTGAGGTAGTCTGTGCTAAAATAAAAATTGATAGTGTTTTCTCAATTTACTGAAAAATTGCACTGCTAAAGATAATTTTCTCAATTAAAAATTGTTCTTACGTATCTTTTCCTTAAACCTGTGGAAGCTGTTACTCCTTGTCTGCCAGTAAGTACTTGTTGAGGGCGAAAGAAGTGGATGAGAAGTAAAAGAATGTTAATGGGAAAACCTAGAATTGGCCAATCATGTTTAATTTCACAACTTAGTTTTGGTTGTGATTTTCTGTCTTCCACTGAAATCCTTCCTAGTTTGAATGTTGGCGTTAAGCACGTCGGTATTTTAAGGACCATTGTAAAGGGTTCTGCAAAGAGCACTGTGACCTGGGTGGGTAATCCCAGCTCCTCCGGGTCTCCAAGGCCCCTGCCTGCTCGGACAATCATGAACATTTAGCGCCTCTCCATACATTCTGCTAGGAAGGCTGACCTTTGTTCTGGATGAGCAGGGGGCAGTAGGTTGGTGAGTCTGAGGGGGCGACGGCCTTTCTCCTCCTATCTTCTAGGAGAAAATGCTCCTGTTTACATCTAGTCCTCAAACAAACCAGTGGTGCCCCCTAGGTGTTTCCAGCTGCCCTGTTCTGTGCACAGTGACCATAAGGAGGACAGGCTAACAGTAGAGGGGAAGTGAAAGGAGGAGGAGCCGGCAGGGCTGTTAGCCGTGGCACTGTGTACTGGAGTGGACAGTGCACAGTGGAGACCCCACCTTCCCTCGTCCCCCCATCCCTCTCAACTTGCCTGGGAGCTCAGCCAAGGCAAGATTCATGGAAATTGCCATTTATGGCCTGATGGCTCCTGGAGAATCCTGGGTCCATTCTGACATCTTCCAGAACGTGTTTACGATCTCTCGAGCGTTGCTGGTTTGGGGGTCTCATCTGCTGCATAGCACCCCACCATGGCCAGCAGCTGGACTCTCTGTCCAGCTCGGCAGTCCAAGGGGTTGGAGTGAGGGCCTGGCCTGGGTAAGTGCTGGTATTCTTGGAACTGTCTTGTTGAGTTTCCGCGTGGGGATCCACTGCTGTCAGGTGTTGAGGGATAGGTATGTCTGGCTGAAGATGTTTTAACCGAAGCTGTGTTTCTCCCTTCTCTCGGAGCCCTTCCAGCCCAGGGAACTTACGCTTAGCTCATCCACAGGCTTTTGGAGGGTCGAGGCTTCCCAGGCCTCAGAGATGGCCTGTGGGGTTTTAACACCTTTTTAGGAGCAGGAAGTCAGGAGGAATGGAATTTGATGGGTGTGCTGTTCTGCTGTGTTTTCTTTGTCAAGTGCAGGCACAGGAACCCTCAAAGGCTTTGGAGTTGAAGCCCCGGGGCCCTCGGAGTTTGTGTGGGTTTGCTGCTGGCTCCCTGTACACACTACCCCTCCGTGGTTACCATGGTGTGTGTGTTGCTATGTACTGTTCTCATTGTGCACTGTGGAGCTCCAGAGAATGCGTTCAGACCCACTCCGGCCTTGGCCTGGGGGTCCCAGCTCTGTTAACAGAACATTTTGAAACGAGTGGCTATGGGTAGGAGTGCTCTCCTGCCCATCCTCCAGACCTCTCCAGCAGCCCGGTGCCGCGGGAAGAACTTTGTGTGCAGGCAATGAGCAGAGTTCGTTGTCGTGTGCCTTTGTGCAAGTTTCTTAGCCAGGCTGGGTCTGTTTTCTTATCTGAGATCTGGACAACACCTTCCTGGGTGAAAATGCTTCACAGGTTGTAGAATGTCATCAAATGAAGAAGGGTCACTGTCTTCACAGCTCTTTGTCAGAATGGAATGGGGCTTCCTCCTGCCTGGGGTTTTCTGCTTGGCCAGTGGGCCCAAGCTGGCTCTCCCACCTGTCCACTTTTTGCCTTAATGTTCCAAATTTTTACCTTCCTTTTGAACCGAGTTGAATTTCCTTCCCATTTTCTGAGTGAATGCACGTGCCTAATGTGTGGATGAGGCGTCCCCAAAGGGACCAGGTGCGGGGAGTTTACTGTCTAGTTGGGAACGAGAGAGATGCTCCTGAACAGACAGCCTACAATTCAAGGCACGTAGGCTGATTGCTTCTTTTCTGGATTCCCCTTGCAAAAGGTCTCACGATGTCAGTCATTTGAATAAATGATCATGATTTTGAATACCACTGCTTACCAGTTTAATGCTTTTAGTCATAGCCATTTACTATCTCTATTGCTATTTACTGAGTATTTTTGCTAAATTGGCTTACTTCTTTAACTTAAATTTATTTTAAAATGAAATATTATATCATCATCATAAATGGAGAACCAATTTCACTGGCCAATAAGTAGACAATAAGTACAAAAGTACACTACAGCAGAAACAAATTAACATCACTAATTTCTGGCTGGATGCAGTTGGCTGCAGAAGGTCTGAGGCTGGGGGCCTGCTCTCTCTTCATGAGAAGGAAGCTTAGCTAGTGTCAGAGAGGTTAAAGACATAGCATCAGACTGAGACTTTATCTTTGCAAGATAATTGACAAAGGACTTTCTTATTATTTAAAAATGTTATTTGATGTTCTGTTGTATCTGTCCATAATCTAACGCTCCTTGTTCGGTGCTTGGCAGCATTACCAAAATGCTTAGCACACCACCCAGAGCTTCACTTGTCCCCAGACAGACTGCAGACTTTGAGAACAGGGATTGTGTTTTGTTCTTTTTTTCTTGTTGGTTCATATGGTGCCTGACACATAGTAGATACTCAACAGTGTTCGTTGAACTGATTCAAAGCATGATGTGTAGCAAAGGCAATAGCCTGTAGAGTTGTTCAGGGGAGGGAGACATCCCCGAGAGCTGGGGTTGGCAGGGAAGGCTTTCCAGAGAAGATGGAGCCCTCTCCCCTTCTCCCAGCCTCGCCCCCTCTCCCAGCAGCCTGGAGCCTCACCCGGCAGTTCCTCGCCCTTCTCTCCACTTGAGCCCTCTCACATGCCTACTTCTTCTCCCGCAGCAGCTTTGCCTTTGTTTCTCCCATCTCCTTCCCCAACCAGGGAAGAAGGCACCATAGCAATCTGCAGCCCCCTCAGTGCCACCCACTCTGAGGAGAGTGCTGAGGGGAGCAAAAACTGCAAGGGGGAGTGGGAGGGAGGGAGAGAGTGGGAGGGAGAGGAAGAGAGAAAGGGGAGGGAAGTGGGGAGGGGAAGAGGAAGGAGGGAAGGGAGGGAGAGAGAGACAGAGAGACAGCTGGGGGCCAGGAGACCTGTGGGGTAAGCTGAGCCCTTACAGGCTGCCCTCTGGTCCAGTGTTGAGGGGATTTTGCTGAGCTGGGGGAAGAGGTTGAGCCCTGGGGGTTGTTAGCCTGTTTTTCTGTCTTTCCATCCTTCCTTCCTCTGGTCTTCTCCCTCTCTCCTTTCTTTTAGCTCCTCTGCTCTGTGCTGTCTGGTGAATTCCACAGCCCAAATGATTACTGTTGTTATGGACTTGGTGATGTTTGTTTATGCCAGGCTAGTCTCCACGATGTAAATAGAAAATTCTTCAGAAAAAGACACAATTTCCTGTGGACAGTGTGTCAAGAACTGTCTGCGTGACCCGTGCTATTTCCTGAGGCCTCTCTGGCATTGGGATCTGCCTTCATCCAGTCGCCAGGAGTCTCCTCAGTGTGGCCAGGAACGTCTTCTCTCCCTCCTGCTGCGGGGCCTCAGGAATCTGGACCCTTCCTTCCCTGAGCATCTTCCTGCTGCTTTCGAAGTTACTAGTGATGACAACGACAAACGCTTCTGCTGTGAGAGGGACATAAAGTAACTCATTTAATCCTTATAACAACCTTATAAAGTATTTACTATTACTGCCCTTATTCTGCAGATAAGAAAACTGAGGCTACATAGCTTGGTCAAGGTCACACAGCCAGTGTGCTCTCACACACTGCAGGGTCCCGCCTCTCCGGGGATAATTCTTCTGCCATCTGAGCTTTGCGTGGGGAAGGGGGTCCTTATTCTCCCCATGGGGATGGTCAGCGGCTAAGGCAGGTTCGGGAGAGGAGAAGGAGCCTCTGAACTCAGAGTATCCTCTACTTGCTGTTTTGTTCTGATCTGCCCACCCTTGTCTTCCCTCCTACCTGCCTGGGTGGGAGCTCCTGGGTTGGGGAACAGCTCAGTCCCCGCAGGTTCCTTTTAATTACCCATGGGCTGTGTTTGTGGCAAGAATCAATCTGCTCAGGACTACCCCTGAGACAGTTGGATGGGTCTGGAGCCAGCAAGCAAGGGTGAGAGGCGGCAGGGCTTCCCGGGAGGATGAGGCCGGGGGATGACACTGCAAGAACTAGAAAGAGCACGGGGTGCTGTGGAGCGCAGGCCGGTGTGATGTCCGGAGCCACCTGGAGGCCCTGGCAGGGACACTGAGCCAGTGCAGGATGTCAGCTCCCCTGGGAGCAGCACTGGGAGGGCACCAGGACAGAAGATGGTGGGCCCAGGAGGCGTTCATCTGGGTGTGCTCGGCCTTCCTCTTCTGTGGCGTGTCCCCGCCTGGTTCCTCTGCCTCCTTCACATCCACTCCCGGGCTTTCCTCAGATCCTTCAGTGTGACCCTGCTTTGCAGCAGCTGCACTTTCAACGGGGATCAAAGCTTTAGCCAGTGGTGGTGTACTGGGCACCAGCAGCGGGAGCAGGGCTCTGGAATCACACCGCATTGGTTTGTGCTCTTTTCAAGGATCATGGCCCCAGACAGGCCTCCCTCCTTCCTTTACCCCAGCCGTCCTAAACCGCTTACGTTAGAGCCTAATGCCGTGACAACCGGGCAGCATTTGGGATGGAGCACCCCTTATGTGCAGAGCCCTCTGCTGGTCTGGGATGAAGCAGGAGGATGAGGATACAGTCAGCACATGTGAGAGGTCAGTGTTTCATGAAGGAAACAGAAGGCAGACTTTCTTGGGGTCGTGCAGGATGATGCCTGTAAATGTGCAGGTTTATTCCGTGTGTGGGCTGCTTATGGAGGGTGAATTGTTAATCTGCTCACAGCCTCTTGCATTCTGGGTCATTCCCTCCTGCTGTTAGGGTGCTCGGGAAATGGAGGCTAATTCAGTCATGAATCTGAGCTTCAGCCAAGCTGAGTCAGGCAGACATGCTGGGGTCTTCCTCCCTCAGACACGGAGTGCGGTTCCCTCCAGGACCGGAGGGCTGCGGTTCAGCCATGCCGCCACTCCCCTTCACTGGTTTGGGTGAATGCAAATGGTCTGCACAGACCTCGTCTGCATATATACGTCTGCACACATCCTAACTCTCTTGCTATAGTGACTGGAACTGGGCAGGGAGGTTTCTTGAAGGAGAAAGTTCTGGCATAAAGCAAAGCTGGAATGCAGGACTGAATCTGAAACCCGGCTCAGCCACAGAGCTGTGTATAACCTTGGGCAAATCACGTGATGTCTCCTCCCACTTTGGTTTTCTCATCTGATCCTTTGAGTTGTTTCAAAGAAGACTGGTGCATTGTGGATCCTTAATGTTTTTCAAGGAAACGAATGATTAAATGAGGGAACATACATCAAGTGCCTAGCGCAGTGCCTGGCATATGTCAGAAGCTCAGTTTTTTGCTATTCTAGTTCCTTAATCTCAGGTCCAAGGATCCCCAAAACGGTTGTCTTCTTCTGGCCTCTAGGCTGACCCGTCTATAAATCAGATGCGCTCCCCCATCCTAATGAGTCCCATTCCCCTTCTGGCCTGGTGTCATGGGTCGTGGACCAGTGTGAGACTCCAAGACCTGCCTGTTGTCCACATACCCTGGAGAGCTCCCTTCAAAAGGCACTTTTCTTCTTTCTGGAGTCTCTGGAAAGCTCTCCCAAGGGCTAAGACCCCATATCAAATACCTTATGGGAAGGCTGAATGGTCCTAGGAAGACTCATCTGGAATCCTGGAGACCTTTTCATTTCATGAAAGCGCCCATGAACAGGTCCTCAATCTTTGAGCCCTGGTTTGAGCTGGAAGTCTAGTCTGCTACACGGGATACCTATTTTTAAAATTCTCATCGAGTTGTAAGTGTATTAAGGCAGCTTGCTGCAGCGGGTCCTTTCTTAAGGTGAATACTCAGCCTGATTTATCTGCTTTCTCAAGCTGGGCTTTCACACCTCAAGTCGGTTTGAAGTGAGGCACACCGTTCCTTTCTCACTCCGCTTTAGGGAGAAATGCCACACACCCTACAACTCTCAGCACAGTCCAGCCTTGGAACCCACTAGAGGAAGAGAGAGTATAAACGGCCTCTTTTGCTTGCTTGTGCAGTGTCTCTAAACTCAGAAAGGAAGTGCTTCTTGAGTTCCGGCCTAACTCCCTCCAGAGCAAGCGTGCATTGGTGAAGTAACAGGGCGATGGCAGGCGTCTGTGGGCCCCACTGGGTCTAAAGTGCATGGGGATTTGTCTCGGAAGCCTCATTTTGAGGCTCCCATGACCTAGGCAATGGAGCCGCTGAAAGGACTGATAAATCTCTTCCTCGTGCGCCTGAGGAGGAGGGAGTCTGGCCGTCTGCAGATCAGAGCACTTTTCCTGGCTTTTTCTCAGGCTCAGGACAGGTTGTGTGCTATCTCCGATCTTGAATTTCAGTGTTTCGGCCTTTCAGTGTTCCTGCATCTCCTGTCTCCTGTGGCATCCACAGGCAGGTCAGCTCGCTGTTTTCTGCAGAATTACATGTCCCTTGGTGGGCTGCGTGAGAGCCTGGAGGTCACCTTGTCCATGACCTTGCCTGGAACAGGCTTCCTGTGTCCCAGTCCTTCAAACGTCTTCCCAGGCAGGGCCTTCTCCATCACCTCGGACAACATCTCCCTGTGCTTCATAGTGACAAGCTTCTTTCTGGAGTCTGACTTGAACTTCTCTTGCTGCCATCGCAGCCCCTTGGTCCCCTTAGTCCTGGCCCCTAGGGAGGTAAAGAACAGCTGTTGGGCCCACCCTGTTCCTTCCTGGTTCTCGTTGGGGTCTCACCTCCGTGGATCCAGCTCGTGAATCCCCCAGCAATTTCTTTGTCACTAGATCACATTGCAAGCTCCTGTCCAAATGCTGTCTGGCTGCTTCCTGTTCCAGGCATGTCCCTCCCACCTGAGTATTTGTGTTTCTGATTATTCATCCCCAGATGCAACGGCTGCATTTTTCCAGGTTGAATCTGCTCCTTGTTACTTCCTGCCTGGGTTTGCTAACATCTCCAGGTCCCTTTTGCAGCCGCTGCTGCAGGCTTGCTCGGGGTGGAAATGTGGATTTCCAGCCTTCGGGAAGCAAACTGTGCAGGGAGTGGGCGGGGGAGAGCGAGGTCCCCTGCTGAGGGGAGCTCCACCCAATCTGAAGTCAAGGCCTTCCCGGGGAGAACATCTGAACTGATGAACACAGAAAGCAAAGCCGTCAAATGCTGCCAGCAGGGGGACGACCTAGGCTGGGGCCTGTCTCAGCTGTCCGGCTTTCTCTTGGTCTCCGGAGTCCGAGAACAAGGAGAGGCCCTTCTGCCCTCTTGGCCTTGACTCTTTCCAAACAGCCATCACCAGTTCTTATTAAATACTCAGCAGATGAAGGGACTGAGTGCCAGATGAGAGGGTCGGGGCCGTTTCCTGTCCGGAGAGGGGGCTGGGCCAGGATGGCAGGGGCCACAAGCTAAATGCAGACGGAGAGTGAGTGCTCCCCCAGTTTTTTGAAAGAGAGATTTATTTTATTTTAGCTTTTTCTATTCTATTTTATTGTAAGCCCTTGATGACTCTCAAAGTCAGCGTTGGAAGAGACCTTTGAGAGCCTTTAATGTGCATTTAATGTGCATCTCAGTTTGCAGGTGGAGGCCCATGGAAGTTCAATAACTTTCTCAAGTTCACAAAAGCATTTTAAAGGGTCCGCTGCCCTCTAGCTGGGTGCTAAGTATCAGGCATGGAAAGTTAAATCTCTGGTGACTAGGAAGGACTCAGAAATGGATGCCTATCCAGACAACCGTGTCTTCCACTTGCCGGCATCTTCCCTCGCTCTTCACCTTGAACCAGAGCTAGAAGGTGGAATTGGGTGCAGTGGTACCTCTCCAGCCTCCCGGTGCTCTTGGTTCACCGTAATTAAATGGAAATTCAAGGGTGTGAATTGAGGTGAATTGGATGCTGCTCCTGAGAGATTGTCAGAACTTGAGTGGCAGGGGGCACTGGTTAAAAAGGGAAGTCATGCATCCTGTCCCCCTTCCGAGTTCTCTTCCTCCCGACTCCACCCTGGCTCTGAGATTCAGACATGTTGCTAGTTAGGAGGCTTCCTCAGAAGATGCTGATGAATTTGGAGTGATTTAAAAATTCATCTGGGGAAATAAACAGCTGCAGATCGAAACACAAACACACGCGCTGTGCTGCCGTGTCCCCCCACCCCTCGTCCGTCCCTCCTTCCCTGATCTGGGAGAAGCACACACACCCGAACCTTGTAGAAACACAGAGACCCCTACGAATGACCTGAGCGACCACAGTGCAAAGGAAAAGGGATTAACTGTCCTGCAGACTGGCAGGTCCCGCGCCAGGTGACGGCACTGTCTTAAGAACGCACGTCTGGAATCCTGGGGACCTTTGCATCCCCGGTTTGTGGAGCTCTTTGCAAGACAGAACTGTTTCTCTCTTCCAAGGCCCTTCTGCTTCCCTAGGGAAGGGGGAGGAGAAAGGGAACAAACATTTATGGTCCTCCGAGTACATGCCAGACTTACATTTTCTTAACAAAATTATTATGAAGTAGCAGTTGTGAAATTATTATTCCCGTTTAATAGAACGGAGGCTTCAGAGATTAAGCTGGGACTCCATTTCAGAGCCGTGCACTTTCCATGACATCGTGTTACCTTCTTGTTCCCCTGGGTTCTGGGGACTTAGCTGACTGAGGATCTCAGAATCCACGGTCTCTGATGGACCGTGTGATTTGGGGGATAGCTATTAACCCACTAAGTGCATCTGTTTCTTTCTCTGAAGATGGAAATCATGCAATTTGGTTATTTGGCTGAGTTGTGAGAATTCTTGATAACGTGAAGCATGTAGTTGCCTGAGATGTGATCAGAAATGACAGTTAGATCTTGGCTGGTCCTCTTAGCTGAAAGAGTCATCTGAGGGGTCACTTGAATCCGTGAGTCTACTGTGCACCTCCCGGGCATGGCTGTGTGCTGGGCGGAACTGCAGAGTCCCAGCTCGGGCAGGCGGCAGGGGAGTCTCTGTCACCGTAGCGAGAGACAGCCAGCTTCTTGGCTGCGGCTTGATTTTCCATGCTCACCTTTTTTTTGGTCTTTAGAAATCCCTCTTTCAACCCTATCACCCCTCCAGTTATGACCTGCTCACTCCTCCCCTTTATAGCCAAACTTTAAAAAAAAATAAGCTTTTTATTGAAGTATAACATATATCAGAAAAGTGCACAAATTGTAATTGTACAACCTGATGGATTATCGCCAAGTGGATACACTTGTGTAACTGCCCCCCAGATGAAAAAATAGAACGTTTCCAGCCTTCCAGAAGCCCCCCTTGGACCTCCACCCCGTCATAGGCCCCCATCAAAAGTCATGACTTTGCTGACTAGCATCACACAAAAGTTTTTGAACTTTACATAAATGGAATCATACCCTACATAGTTTGTGTCTGGCTTTTTTTGCTCAACATTAAGTGTGTGAGATTCATCTATATTATTGTGTGTAGTGGTGGTTTATTCATTACTGTAATGGTATTTATTTTGTTGTTTGAATGTAGCACAATTTACTTATCCGCTCGATTTTGTTGATGGACGTTAGGGTTGTTCTGTGTTTTAGGCCATTATGAGTAGTGTTGCTATGACTATTCTCTTAGAAGTCTGTTGGTGAATGCATTCCTGATGGGTATATACTGAGGAGTGGAACTGCTGGCTCATATGGTATGTGTCTGTTTCGCTTTGATAGACATTGTTGAATAATTTCCAAAGTGTTTGTACCCTTTATACTTCCCGTCAGCGGTATGAGAGCTCCAGTTTCTCCACATCCTCGGCAATACTTGGTATTGTCAGTCGTTTTAATTTTAGCCGTTTCTGGTACATGCGTAGTGGACTCTCACTGTGGCTTTAATTTGCATTCTCTCATGACGGATGAGATGAAAACCTTTTCATCTATTTTTTTCCCCAGCCATTTGGATATCCTTTTTTGTGAAGTGGCTGTTCCAGCCTTTTGACCGTTTTAAAAGATGAGTTGTCTGCCTTTTCCTCATTGATTTGTAGGAGTTCTTCATGTATTCTTGGTAAAAGTCGTGTGTTGAATATTTGTTTGGCAAATAGCTTCTTTCCACTCTGTGGTTTTCCTTTTCACTCTCTAATTGTGCCTTTTGGTGGACAGTGGTTCTTAATTTTATTTTAGTCCAATTTATTGATCTTTTTCTTTATGATTACTGCTTTTTGTATTCTAAGAAATCATCACCTATCCAAATGATGAATATATTCTTTAGTGATATCTTCCAGAACCTTTATTGGTTAACCCTTCACACTTAGATCTACAGTCCCCATAAAATTGATTTTTTGTGTTCATGGCATGAGATGCGAGTCAAGATTAACTTTTTCCCCTCATGGCTATCCACTTGACCCAGCCTCATTCATGGAAAGAATCATCCTTCACTGCCCTGCAGCATTACCTGTGTCATAAATCGAGTGTGTGGGCTGCTTCTGGACTCTCCATTGTATCCATTGGTCTGTGTCCCTATCCTTGTGCTAATGCCTCATTATCTTAATAACTGCACTTTATAATAAGTATCTCACAAACTATCAAAGTTATTTTTACTTATTATTTCCATTTCTTAACCTCCTAGTCAAGCTCCTTCCATCTGCCTTCCGTACCCTCCACTCTGCCCCAGAGGCTCTTGTACGGATGACCAGAGTCCTCCAGTTGGTGCTAAACCTGACAGAAATATTTTAGTTCTCAGCTTCCCAAACTTTTAGCAACATTCAGCACAGTTGACAATTCCTTCTTGTTTGAAACACTATCTTCCCGATGCCATACGTTTCTCATTTCCCTCCTACTTCTCTGGCCACTTCCTCTAAGTCTTCTTGGCTGGGTTATTTGGCTCTATCTGATTTTTAAATGTTGGGCTTCTTCAAGTCTCATTCCTGGGCTCTCTTCTTTCCTCATTTTCTAGTTACTTTCTAGATGATTTATTTTATTTCCAACATTTCTGATGGCATCTTTACGGTGAGAAGCTCCCAAATTTATATCTTTAGTTAGAATTTTCTTCAGAGCTCAAAATCCTAGACTATCTCAATCAGATTTTTTTTCCTCAGAGGATCTCTTCCTAAATTATTTTTTGAATCCAGAATTCTTTACCTTCCTTTCTCTTATCTATGCACCTAGATCCAAGCCATCTGGGGCTTCAGACAGGGGATTGCATCTAGCTGAGGTTCAGTTGCCAAAAGTCATTAATTGAGAGGAATTATTTCTCTCTTTCACAAGGAAGTTGAGAGAATTACCTGAATTATTTCTGTAATTTTTTTTGCTCTCTTTAGAGACAGAAAATATCCTTAGAAAATGTTAGTTGTCATCCCACTTAGTTTTCTATTAAAGTTCCCCTCATCTTCAGTGTTACTGTTTTCATCTTCATTCTGACCATCTAGAGTGTGAGGCTTAAAAGGAGGGGAAAATGAAGGCGCAGAAACACCACGTGAATTCCTCCCACCACACTTGCTGGTCAAACCTAGACTATGGCCCCTCAATTATTTCCATCAAAGTCCCGTCACAGAGAACGCAGGTGATCCTCCAAACATCAAGGTACAAACGTCTGATCTCCCAGCTTGAGTACTAGTCCAGGGGAGGAAAAGAGGAGGGAAAGAGCCGCCCTTTCACTCCACAGTAGGAATGAGGAGCAGGTCTGTTTGCTCGCTGCTCAGGCCCTGCTCCTCATAATCACTGTAGATCCTTTCTAGGCCCAAATCATCCCCTGTATCTCTTAAAACTGGCGTTTCAGTGTCATAAGTGAATCCTAATCAGGATTTCAATTAGACTTAAAGTTCTTTCCTGTAGTCCATTGGTCCTCAAATTTGAGCATTATCAAATCACCTGGAGAACTTGTTTTTGATTATATCTCTTTGTATGGTTTTATTAGTGGTTGCTCTGGGGATTACAATTTTCCACAGTCTATTTAGAATCAATATTTATCACTTCAAGTGGCGTGGTAAGCTTACCGTTTGATGAGTCCCTTTACCCTCCTGCCTTTTGTTGTGGTTTTCTTGTGTGTTACAGTTACATAAATTGAAAAACTCACCACAAAGTATTACAATTTTTGCTTTTCACTGTCAAATATATTTTAAAGAACTCAAGATGAGAAGAATAATATATTTTATTTGCTCAGATATTTACCATTTTTGTGGCTCTTTCTTCATTCCTGAGGTTCTAAGTTTCCTTTTGATATCATTTTTGTTCTCTCTGAAGAATTTCCTTTAGCAATTCACTTAAAGCAAATCTGTTGGCAATAAATTGTCTTAGTTTTCCTTCATCTGAGAGGTGTTTATTTTACCTTCATTCCTGAATGATATTTTCACAGGCTGTATAATTCTCTGGGGTTACAATTCTTTTCTTTTAGCATTTTCAAAATGTTGTTCCACTACCTTCTGGCCTCTGTGATTACTGATGAGAAACCTGTATTCATTCAAATCATTGTTTCCCTATAAGTAATGCATTATTTGTCTCTGGCTACTTTCCAGATTTTTTTCTCCCTTATCTTTAGTTTTCAACAGTTCGATTACGATGTGCCTGGGTGTGGATTTCTTTGGATTTATTCTGTTTGTAATTTACTGAGCTTCTTGAATCTGTAAGTTTATATCTTTCACTGAATTTGGGAGGCAGTTTTCAGTTACAATATTTTTTTTTTTTCTGCACTGCACTTATTCTTCTGTCTTTTTGGAGGTTCAGTGGCATTAATGTTAGATCTTTTTTAGTATTGTCCCACAGGTCTCTGAGATTCTTTTCATTGTTGTTAATCTTTTTTCTTTCTGTTGTTCAGATAATTGGATAATTTCTGCTGTTTTCTTCAAGTACGCTTACTCTTTCCTCTTTCACTTTCATTCTATTGAGTCCATCAGCGAGCTTTTTATTTCAGTTATTGTATTGTTTTCACTTCTAAAATTTCTGTTTGGTTTATTTTTATGTCTTCTATTTCTTTGTTGAAAATTGCTGTCTCTCTATTTGTTTTAAGAGAATTTGCCTCTTACTTCTTGAGGCATTTTTATAAAAGCTACTTTAAAGTGTTTGTCAGATATTTCAAATATCTTTGTCTTCAAGTTGCCATCTGTGGATTGTCTTTTCCCATAAAAACATTTCCTAGTTCTTTGTATGCTCAGTAATTTTTGATTGTACCTTGGACATTTTCAATATTATATTATGAGACTCTGGGTCTTGTTTAAATTCTGTCCATCTTTTAGCAGGCAGTTATCTGGTTGGGTTCAGGATGCAAGTTCTGACTAGCCTTCTGTGGATTTTGGTTTCAATATCAGTTTCATTTTCAAAGCATTGCGCTATTTGGATCTGTCCTACAGATGCTACCAAGTGGCTAGTTTGGGACATGGGCAGGGATCTATCAGATAGTTCAGTCTTTAGTGTATGCATTATGCTGTTTAGGGTCAGAACCATGCATGTACAGCTCAGGGGTAAGCCAAAGAGTTCATGAACAGCTTTCTGGGGTCACTTTGCTGAGCTCCTCCCTCCCCATGATCTTCCTAGTACCTTTCAGTTTGCCAGGATGCCCTTTGTCATCCTCCAGCCAGAAACCTTGGAATTCACTTACCCTCCTCTGCCATACATTTCCTACAATTGCACCTTCTTTGGTGGCCAAGTGGTGGAGGACAGAGAGAGAAAAAGCAAGGGGGGTTTGCTCCACCGTTTTGGGAGCACAGCTCCTTTGTTCAGAGAAGAAGTTTCCTCTTCCTCAGAATTTTAGGGCCCTGTGGGCTGGGGTGCAGAAGAGTGGAGAAAAGGCAAAAATGGGTGCTTACTTCCCCTCTCTTGTGTTAAGAGACTCCTTTCTTATTTCTCAAGCCAGAACTAGAGGACTTCTCCTGGGGCTCTTTCTGTTGATGCTAATGATGCCCACTTTTGGGTTTTGGAGTGCCTTGAGTCTGAATTGGAAGATATTGGAGGGAAAAAAACACCAGTTTGGCATTAGTTCAAAGTCTATTGTTCTTCCTCAATCTGCCTACTACTATTTACTTTTCAGAATTCTCAAATAGCTGCTCCAAAAATTCTGTTCAGCTTTTATAGCTGCATTCAGGGGAAAAGACACATAGAGTGTGCTTACTTCATCTACCTGGAACTAGAACTCCTGGGAGGCTTGTTTAAAACAACTTTCTGGACCCCACCTGACAGTTTCTGATTCAGTTAGTCTCAGGTAGGGCCTGAGAATTTGTACTTCTCACAAGTTCCCAGATGATGCTGATGCTGCTTGTCCCAGAGCCACATTTTGAGAACCACTGACATGGTCTGTCATTAAATAAAGACAGGGAAACTTCATTCAGAGTAGAATATAAATCAAGTTCCTTCATTTTAATAATATTAAGTGCCTAATGGTTTACTATTTAATAAAATGAGGATGAAAGGAGAGTGGAAATCCTTTGGTTGAGCAGATGAAGAGATTAAAAGAAGTAGAAGATTGTGGAGTACACGAGAGATCACTTGGCCAGATAGGAACTATGGCTGATGCTTTACAAGCTTGAACTTGAACTTGTGGAAATGTTGTGATGGGGAATTTCCATTATTAAGATATCTGCTTTAAATATAATTTTTTTAAAGCAGAACATCGTGGAACATCTAGTAACTCTTGAATTTCTTAGTTTGTGGGCTATGTCTTTGAATATAGGAGAGAAAATTAGAGGACCTAAATTTTCATTTCAGTTCTGAATAACAAGGAAAAGCTGACTGCAAAAGAGGAACCCCGGTTGTCCATGCCATCTTGCTGGCCAAATATACGTACCAGAATTTCATGTAGATATATATCTTTTTAATTAAAGAAAAGGTAGCTATTACCTGAATGTGTATCATAGGAATAGGAATTTTAGAAAAAAGAAATTCAGATAATGGTAAGTAATCCTGAGGTGGCAAAGAAAGAGAAGGCTTTGAAGAGAAACGTGCTCTATACAACATTATCTGGATTGTAAATAGACATATGAAAAAGATAGAAAGAGGAGAATATGATGAGGTCTTAATGCAAATGAAAAGGCAAACACAATGAAGGAAGTTAGGGAGGCCCGTGTCCTGTGTGAGATGCAGCTTGTGAATGAGGTAAAGGCAAACAGTGTTTTCTGTGTCACTGCAAAAGGAAACAGCAGGTGATTTGGCCTGTGAGTGAATAGCTGGACGTTCTGTTGTACTGGAGAGAAACACAGTCGCTGGAGGAAAGGGACATGAGCCCAGGTTTGTGTATGAGGCCACACAAGGTATTTACCCAGCATTAACTGTGAACCAATGGTATGCCAATTCGGGTGTTGCACCTTTGTGAATCCTCTCCCTTCTGCCTCTGTGATGTCCATGTTTTCCTATACACACTTTTGTTATGGACCTGATTGAATTGCATGTAATTAAACTGCATGTTCCTCTCCATCTTGAGGATGGGGACTCTGTCTTTTTCAGTACCAATCCCTAGTCCCTAACACAGTGCTTGGTAAATGATTGCTGGGTTGAATTCTTTCAGTCTCACACTTTGATGTGTGACTTTAGGAAAATCCTAGAAGATAGAGCTGCTTAAGAATAATTAACTCAGATTTTGTTATTTATAAAAACAGAGCAGTCTGTTGATCTATTCTGACATGTGCACCTTTGCCTTGGACTGTGTGTGGCAGACACTCTTCTGCTGGGGCCCCAGAATGCTCAAGATAGGGTCTTGTTCCATGATCCAGTGTGCTGTTCCAGTGCGACCAGCTTGAGGCACATTCTACTTTGGCCTGCGGCCTGGCATGGAAACTTCCAGCATTTCAGAGCAGCTTCATACTAGAGGAATGAGCTCTGCAGCCACAAGAGGCCTTGCCACCTTCCCCAGACCCCTGGGGAAAATTTTCCATGCTACCAAGGACTCAATACTGGTGGGAATTATCACCTCTGGGCAGAACTGGTTTTCCCAAGATGCAGATCTGGGCTGAAAAGTAAAAAAAAAAAGAGTGGAATTTTAAGCCCCAGAGGCCACAGACCAGAGAAGGCACAGACCTGGTGAGTCCTATTTTTCCATCTGTGTACCCGTTCTTGCTTATCCACAGATGCATCGTCTCTGACTGTCTTTCATGAACTCAGCCCCAAGGGCCTGCATTATTTGCACAACTGACATGAGTCCTCCAGGCCACCAGGAGGCAGTAAAGAGCCTTGGATGGGTGCTTAACTAAGTGAAACCCTACAAGCCATAAAGAGTTAATGCCCCTTTTAAGGAAGGCTTAACTTCTCAGTCAGGCACTGACCTAAAAGGCTTTATTTTTCCTCTACTTGGGAACCCCACTTTGTCATTCCTGGGTTGATTGTCTGTTAAGTGGCAGCACACTCCAAGTCTGGCCCTCTCAGTGTGGCACAGGGCGCTGTGTAGAGAAGAAGAGACATGGCTCCCAAGAAAGCCACAGTCTGGGGAAGGAGATAAAGCCGTTTATAAGATACTTACAGTTTAGGAGTTCCATCCTTGTGGAGCTGTCCTGATGCCCCACAGGACGCTGGATGCTGGGCACTTGCACCCTGGCCCATATTTTAGCAAGTGTCTTCTTGGTGTGTGGTTGCTTGCGTCTCCTACCGTCCCCAGCTGTGTGTAAGCTCTTTGAGGCCAGGGGTCATGTGGAGTTAATCTCCGCATCTCTAGGCACGAGCAGTGTAGAAGAGTAGTTAAGCACTCATGCTTTGGGGCCAGACAGGCCTGGAGATTCAAATCCTGATATATCTGCCCAAAGCTTTCTTTATCTCTCTGATTAAGACTTTCCATTTTCATTAAAAAAGAAAAAAGGGCATGTCAGTGGTACCTGCCCCACAGGATTTCTTTGAGGGTTATGGAAGATAATGCTTATAAAGAGCTTAGAACTGTGCTTGGCATATTGCAAGTGCTTGAAGAAAGTTGGCTCCTCTCCTCCCTTCCTTCTCTTCCTCCTTCCTTGCTTCCAGAGCTTCACACAGTGCTTGGCACAGAGAAGGCACTCATAAAACGTTGGTTGAGTGACTAAGAAAATGACTGAAGAAAGAAAACTGATTGTGATCCAGTGACATGGGTAGTTGGGTCTCTTGGGATAGTTGCCCTCCTTTCCCTGGACACTGGTGACAACGATGTGTTGTAGAGTAGAGGAATGGGGCCGCCCCCGGGGACCCACATCCCCACTGTGGAAGCAGGGGATTCTCAGGGTCGGTCTCAGGGTCCCTGTGTGTGTGTGATCTGCCCTGAATCATGTGTTTTTACTGAGAGCACTGCTATGTCAGGTAGAGTTACTTAAATAATTTCATGTTGGAAGATTTAACTTTCACTTTCCCATATTTCAGTGAATCCATCATTCCGTTTCACTGGGATTTGAGGCTAGTGAAGGTAGCTCTTTTCCATCTGTGGATTTTATTAATTTCTCATTCCTTTCTGCTTTTTTCCAGACTCAAGCCTAATTCTTAATTATTATTAGATTCAAGAGACATAACATTTACTGTGAATTTTTTTATTGTGGTTAAATATACATATTTTGGATAACATATGCATACCATAACGTTATAAATACAATTTCAAATGACAAAGTTTACCATTTACCCATTTTTCCCCCAAAGTCTTTATAAGAAATTCTTGTTTTTTTTTTTCTCTTTCTTTTGCTGGGAAAGATTTGCCCTGAGCTAACATCTGTTGCCAATCTTCCTCTCTCTCCTTTTTGTTTTTCCTCCCCAAAGCCCTGGGACATAGTTGAATATTCTAGTTGTAGCTCCTTGTAGTTCTCCTACGTGAACCACCACAGCATGGCTCCTGACAGACAGGTGGTGAGGTTCTGCGTCCAAGAACCGAACCTGGGCCACCAAAGCGGAGCACACCAAACTTTAACCGCTGGGCCATCAGGGGTGGCTCATTCTAACCATTTTTAAGCGTACAGTTCTGTGGCATAAAGTACATTCACATTGTTGTGCGACCATCACCACCATCCATCTTTAGGACTTTTCCATCTTCCCCAAACTGAAACTCTGTGCACATTAAACGCTCACTCCTTGTTCACTCCCTCTGCTCCTACTGGCAACCACCATTCTACTTTCTGTCTCTATGGATTTGACCACTCTAGGTATCTCATAGAAGTGAAATCATTCGTCATATGACTTTGTGACTGTCCTTTTATTTCACTTAGCATAATATCATGGTTCATTAATGTTGTAGCGTGTAAATTTCCTTACTTTTTAAGGCTCAATAATATTCCATTGGATGTATATACCACGTTTTGTTTATTCATTCTTCTGTCAGTGGACCCTTGGGTTGCTTCCATCTTTCGGCTAGTGTCAATAATGCTGCTATGAACATGGATGTGCAAATATCCATTTGAGTCCTTACTTTTCCTCTCCGCTTTTAGACTTACTTGGAAGGAGCAGGGCAGCTTAGATTTGTAAGCTGGGAAGGGCCTGAGAGAGGCTGTCTGTCCAGGGCCTGTCCTCCTAAACTGCAGGTTTTAAGTCCCAGATCAGGACTCTATTCGGAGCCCTCTTGGCCCACTCCAGGCATCTGCTGGGCACCATTGGTGGTGGGATCTGCACTTACTTCTAGTTTCCCTGCTCATGGAGAGGGACAGTGGCACAAATCTCCAGAAAGAGAAACAAGGGAAAGTTTGCATTGGCTTTGGATGGAGTTAGCCTTGATGGACTGGTGTTCCATTTCTTGAGTACGTGTTGATTCATGGTCAGGGTCTGTAAGCCAGTTGGAGGCGGCAGGACTATACTAGTCAGGGGTCCTAACTAGCCCTGGACAGTCCTCAAAATCATTCCCATTGTCACTGATTAAGGATTGCAAGGCTCTGAGGGACATTCCAAAGAACTCAGGCATACTGGTAGTGTTGGCAAGTGGTTAAAAACTTGGTCTCTGGATTTGACTGTCTGGGTTCAAGTCTTGGCTCTGCCACTTACTGATACTCTGGGCGTATTGCCAAATGTTTCTTAAGCTCACTTTTTCTCATCTGTAGAGTAGGAAATAGAATAGTATCTACTTGCTGGGTTTGTTGAGAGAATTAAATGAGATGATCTATTTGGAGCCCTTAGTACAGTGCCTAACATATGGTAGGTTGCTCATTAAATATTAGTTATTGTTATTATCATCTGCTTTTATTCTTATAGTCACCTCTCTTTGTGAGCCCTGATTATTACTCAGTAAGCACGAACCTCAGATATAGCCTGGTCTGTGTCTTTGGTGTATTTCCAGTCAGTTGCTCTCTTTCTGTAAAACCCCAAGATCAGCTTACCCAACCAGAAAGCTTGGTGAAAGCTCTGACACCTTGTAAAGCCTCACTCCTTCCTAATAACTTTCTATATGAGTCAGGGGCCACCCCGAGTGTTTACACTTCCGGACCCCAGGGGTGGGTAAGGGGTGGTGGCTGCCACTGGCTTTTGTAAGCTTCGAGGCAGCTGGGGCCAACTGGAGAGGTCATCCCCACCAAAGAAAATTTCGTCCGGCTTCCACGGAATAGGAATATTAATCTGACATGAGGCCAGAGCAGACTGGACCAGAGGGAGATGAAATAGCAGAGCAAGAATGCAGTGCTTTCTGGTGGAATCAGGCAATGGAAGACTGCAGCAAATAGGAACCAGATTTTTGAACATGGTTCTGATGGTGGTGGAAGGGAAGGCGGTGTTCGTGCTTTGGGATCTCCTCTCCTCTTTGTTAGAAGCCCTGCTTTGGGGCTGTGTTCATCCTTCTTCACCGTGCCTGGGGAGGAAAGTGGGTTTGTTGGTCTGCCTGCTGGCTTCCTTTCATTTTTGTTTTGTCTGTCTTCTCTCCAGATGGTCTAGAGCAATCTGCAGGTCCAGTGTGTTGTCCCGGGTCATGGGTTAGAAAGAAGGACCTAAGTGATTGCTGTTTCCTTCCAATGCATGCTATTAGGCAAGGTGGAGGCACCTTCTGGAAGCAGGCTGGACACCTTCACCTGGGCCCCAGGAAGAGCTTCCTGGCACTGGAGTTCCCGTTGCCTGCTTGCCACCTCTGGAAGGGTGCAGAAAGTGCAGGCTGTCCTGGGAGAGGAAAAAGATGGCCTCTGGGTCCCAGCGATCTGACCTTGCCTTCAGGCCACCTTGCCATCACACAGTGATTGTCATCAGGAGATAGTTGCAGTGATAGCAGCAGAAAGGAGTGGTGGGGAGGAAGGCAGAAGAACAGGCTTTCAGGTCTGTACTGTACAGGCATTCGTGTCAGTCTATAAAGGAAGTTGGGCAGGTAGACGGGTGAGAATGACACCTCCGAAACTGAAGCTGCCCTTGCACTCCGAATGGATGCTAGTAGTTTCATCCTCTTCTCTTATGAATTATACCATGTCCTGTGGCAGCAGCTGGACTCACTGCCTGTATTAGCTGTGATCTAGGGTTGCCTGGTACCTAGACTGGTGAGAGGTCCAGATTCAAAATGCCCTTCCCTTTATGTACTGCCAGAGGGGCTGTATAAGGTCAGAGTTAAATGGTCAGTGTCTGGAGGTAGACCACTTGGGTTTCCTCTCTCCATTTTTTACTAGCTGTGTGACCTTAGATGGTATTTTAAACTTTTCTGTGCCTCAATTTCTTTCTCTGTAAAATGGGGATTATGATATATGCTTGTTGGAGCTGGTGTTAAGGTTAAGTTAGGTAACGCAGGAGGAGGTTTAGAGAAGTGGCTGCCACATAGTGGTTGAAATTGAGAAGGATCAGTCCTGTAATTCCTCCTGGGGCTATAGAGTGCTCTCATCTTTGTGAGATTTATGGCTTTAACCAATTCTCCGCATGCAGGCACAATGTTACAGAGCTCAAACCTTTTAATTAGGTAAAAGGCCGTGGTTAATCAAGGTTAGCTATTATAATTATTAACTATAAATAGCTGGCACTATTTAAAGTGCATTAAATAAACCCAGAAAATGTCAGAGCTAGAAATGACCTATGACATCAGTCGTCTCATCCAAACTCCTGATTTCATAGAGAAACCGAGGCCAGGAAAGGCATATCTTGCCAAGGCCCCAATTCCAGGCAGTGGAAGAGTAGGGACTTGGAGTGAAGACCTGAGTTCCCAGCACTCATACTGCTTCCCCGCGGGGCCCTCTTCTCCAGGCCTGGGGAGAGTCCTGCAGAACAGCCAGAGACCCGACAGCTGAGCAGACGTGAAACACATATGCATGTACAAACCCACCCAAGTGTTTGTGCTATTCCTACTCAAGGGCGTAAATGACTGAGCAAGAGAAGTGACTCAGGATGCGTACTGAGCAAACAGCTAAGTGACATTTCCATGAGTGTTTGTACAGAATGGGTGTAAATTTGGGGCAGACAGCATCTCCAGGTCTGGTTCAGCTATAGAGTAGGTGGACCTGCCCCTGGGGGCTGGGTGTCTTGTTCCTTGGGTGAACCTCAGTTCTACTGGAGGAAGCATAGGCTCTTATCTGAGCCTCAGCTATTTAATGGATCTCAGTCTCAGCACCCTAGCTGGGGACTGACAGGAAGCCGGGGAAGGGAAACCTGAGCCATGATATTTTAGGCCAGCACAAGCTGTGTGTGCTAGTGGCCCTGGGGTTTCCAGCAGGGTGTGTGGTAGGCACTTAACGCTTCCTAGTGATAAGGAAGGTCATGAGGAATGGTAGCAGGGAAGCCACGGGGAGGCATCTCTGCCCGCATGCGCACTTCTTTGCTCTCCTCTCTCCCCATCCGGCTCCTGACCTCATCCTCTTCTTGAGAATTTCACTTTTGTCTCCTCTTCTGCCCTCCTGTCCATCATCTCCCCAGAGAGGACTAGACCGTGCTCCGACCCTAGTCCTGTCAAAGTCTCGGCCTTCGTCTGCTGCTGGGCTTTGAGTTAAGAAAACAAAGACAGCTCTGTCTGGGGCCGTGTTTGGGAATATGAGTGACCGAGGCTCTCCATTTCTTTGCTCCTCCCTAGTTGCTCTCTCAGACCACCCAGCTAATGCCTCTCCCATCTTTGATCTTGGTTTCCTCTGAATCTTGGAAAAGAAGACCTGTCACATGACTCCAGTCCTTTGGCCACTAGTCCCTCTGATGTCTGACCAAGCTGTGAATGTCCTCTGGCCAGCCGGTGGGCCAGGACCTGAAGCTGGCACGGTCCCTACTTCATGCCTGTGGGAAGGAGTGCAGCTCCTAGCCTTTCCGTTTGAAGGTATCACTAAGGGCCACAGCTCTCCAAATTTCCTCCCCCTGGCAGTGGAGAAGATAGAGCAGAGTAGAAGGTTCTGATGTCAAGCAGTCCCAGGAAATCACTCCAAACTTGAGTTTCCCGTTTGTAAAGTGCAGACCCCAAGCCTAATGGTGTACGTCTACCTCCTTCTGGTGTGTCTGGACCCCTGATGGAAGCTTGAGTTGGAGATGGGCATGATTTCTTTCAGACCATAGCAGAAGTGATGGATTGCAGTGACTGAGTTAATGCAGGTGAGGGCCTACTGGTAATTGCCGTTGGAAAATCTCAGTATGAACCCAGAGATGTTTGCCTCTTCCTTTCCGTCCCATTCTTAAAGACCCTTCAAGAGAAAGGCTCCACGTTTGTTCTTGGTGCCATTCAATAGTTGTTTACATTTTGAAGTCTCTTTCTCTGCCTCCCTAGCCATCCACCCCACCTCCACCCCTCACCTCCAACTGTAGCCTGAAAGAGTTAATTCACTTCTCAGCCCCAGCCAGGAAGTCTCTATTTGCCAATAGAGTCAGCCCGGGATGAGCATTATTGAAATGGCTAATTTATTTCTATAGCTTCAGTCTCCAGCCTGGAATGGAACAATGAGACCAAAAGTGTTCCAGGCACATTGTTTGTTTAATAAAGGAACAGTCTTCCAGCTGAGCTGTATGGCTGTTGGATTTTCTGGTTTCATTGGTTACCCTTCATAAGTGGTTTGGATTTCTCTGTTAGATCTGGCAGGAGAAGGGGATCTGGGGGTTCACAAGCTCCTCTAATGGTTATTTCACTTCTCCTCTGACCCTGGCTCTTATCTAGTCCAAAGGTTTGACTTCTGTAACATTGTCTTGCGTCAGAGAATTAGTTAAAGCCGTAAATCTCACAAAAATGAGTGTGCTGTGTGGCCCCAGGAGAAATTACAGGATTGCCCCTTCTGAATTTCAACCCCTTTGGCTTTGGGAAGGCTGTTGATTTTATTATTGATCATTGAGTTTGATTTGATGCATTTCGCAGAAACTTGGCTCTGCCGTTGTGCTGTTGGCTCCAGGGGCAGCAGCTATGCTGATGAAGAGTTTTCCGTTCCCCCCGCCAGATGCAAGAGGTGGTAGGGTAGACACACACTTACCCCTCCCTTCCTTCTGGAAAGTCTGATTTGGATTCATGCATATGTGGGTTTCTTTATGTTCCTGATGGTGTGTGTTAAAAGTTGCTCTTGACCTACTGCCAGAGGCAGGGGGATAGATGGAATGACCTTTGGAAGACTCTTATTGGTAAAATAGCTATGAGTTATTTTCTTGTTATTTTGCGGACTGTACATTTCCTTTTTCTGTAGATATAGGTAGAATGCTATATAACTTAGACTAGAAGGGATGCCCTGAGGTCACCTTTGTCCAACTCTCTGGCTCTGGATAAAACCAGCATAAATACAATCCGTGATGCAGATAGTGAGTTCAATTGGGGTAGTCAATATGGAAGTGCTTCCATCCATCCATCCATCATTTATCAAATGCCTACTAAATTCTAGAAACTATGCTCTCTATTATTTAATTTCTTTTAGTAGTTCTATTCAGTGATAATAGAAGAACACTTCAATTCTGTTTTTACTTGATCTTTCTCTTGTGTTTGACACAGGTGACCACTTCTTCCTACTTGATATTTTCTCTTCCTAAGTTTTCTAGAGTCTATAACATGATTGGCCCCTGCATTTCCTCTGCTTCTGTGAGCATCCTTCAATTCTCTTTCAGGTGTTCCCTCCTCCTTATCTACCGTGGAAATATCAGCGTTCTCAGAGCTCTGTCTTTTCTTCTTTTCCCTTTCCTTTACTCTTCTCTTTAAACACTCTTTCTGGGCAATTTCACCCCTGCAGCCATGTGTGAGTTATTATCTACCTACACATGGTGACTCTCATTTACTCTTACTTAACCTACACTTATTTTGTGTGCTCCAGTGTCTGGATGTTCAGAAACATCTTAAACTCATAAGTGAACTCAGCAACTTCTCTTCAATTCAGTTCCTTCCTGGTTCCCTGTCTTGGGGGTTGTCCTAACCATTCTCCTTCTCAACCATGCCAGAGTCTGGAAGCCTCCCTACATTTCTCCCTCTCCTCATGTCCAGTTGAACACCAAGTCATGTCAGTCCCATTTCCCATGTCTATTTCCATGTCACCTTACCCACTGCCACCATCCTCGTTCCAGCACTCATGATCTCCCCTTGAATTATTGCAGTATCTCTTAACCGGTCCCCGCATTGACCCCTCCAAACCTTCTTCATGCTGTATCAGAGTGGGCTCTCTAAATGCAAATCTGATCAAGTCAATCCCTTATTTAAGATCTTTCAATGGCTTCTAAGCAGCTAAGATGACGTGCACACTCCTTAAGCACATTGTAGCAGGTTTCTGTGATTAGTTGCAAGTCTGTGCCTTTGCTTTATCTCCGTCAAGTCTTTCCACTCTCTGACTTGATCTCTGACACACACCCTGGGCTCCGTTCATAGCAAACCACTTGTCATGCTGCTTTCTGCCTCCAGGCCTTTGCCTGTGCTCTTCCCTCTGCCTGGAATGCTCTTTCTTCCTTTGATGTATTGGTCTTGGCTCAAGCTTGGTCTCTCCTATGAGGCCTTCCTTGGCCCCTTAGGTTTCCACCTCCCCACTTCGACGGCACCCTGCAAATGTTGTAATACTTTGCTTTCGCGTTGGTTTCCCCACTGGACAGTGAGCTCCTGGAGGGCAGGGATGGGGTCTGTGATCCCTGTAAGCTGAGCGCTTCACATAGGTCTTGTACCTCGAGAGGGCTCAGGAAGTGTTTATGGCTATGCAGCCCCCTAGGATCATTTCTCCTCTCTGGTCTGTATCTGAGCTGCAGAGACTTAGTGATTTGTCATCTGTCTTACCGTATCAGAAATCCATCAGAAAACATGAGGACTTCCGAAATTAGCTTTGTTTCTTGTGTTTGGGTACAGTCGCCTCTTATTTGTCTGTGTGCAGCTTCATCTTCTGTTTTCATTATTTGAAGGAAAAATTATTAATGTGGACGTGGCATGACTTGGCTCCTTCGCCCTGACCCTGGTGCTTCTTCCTCCCTTTTGCCTCCATCCTCCTGCCTGGGAGCAGGAATGCAAATGGCTTTAGTATCAGGCCATGTTTTCCATGGAGAAGATGAAGAAACACTGTTATGTTCTTGAGGGCCCTCTGCGCTTGTGGGTGCACCAACTGTCCAATTTTAATGTTCCCAATGGCCATTTCCACTTGCTTTCTTCCAACCAAATGTTAAGCCTGAGCAGAACGTGATTAGCAATCTGCTTCACGATAAAATTTTAGAAGGTATGCCTGTGCTGCCTGCTCCTTTTCCATGGAAAATTGAACCCTTAATGAAGTTGCTGGGCAGTGTGTTCCCTCAGGGCAGTGCTAAATCTCAGTGCCACCTTCTCTGGCTTCTCTAAGTAACAAAATACACCCTTTCCAGCAAGTTTGTGCATCCACATAGGATGCTGTATAAATCAGTGCGGGAATGTCATGTTCCCATAAATCTGTTGGCTCCTTGAGGGATCACTATCTAGGTTTGTGGTGTTGTGTACATGTTTCTATGCTGCGTGGACTGAGCTTAAGAGAAAATCACTAAGGCTAATATCCAGGGCATTCATATTATAGTTAATGAATCGATAACTTCATCCAGTGTTTGGGGAACACTCACTATTATCCAGGCATTGTACTAGGGCTGGTAATACAGTGGAGGAACAGAGTTGGTCTCTGCCCAAGGGATCAGCATGATACTATGGAAAAGCATGAAAGTCAGACAGACCTGAGTGTGAATCTTGATTGCTTCAGTTCTTACTGTGTGGTCCTGTGTTCTTGCTTACTGTGTAACTGAACAAGTTACTCAACCTTTCTGAGCCTCACTTTCTTCATCTATAAAGTGGGGGTTATTCTACTTCCCTTACAGTGTTACTGTGAGAATTACAAATACATCAAACATAATCCGGTTGGTGTAGGTTTACACGTAGTAAACAGAGAGTCATAAAAACTGTCCACTAGTACAGTAGTGATTGTAGTAAAATACAAAACCCAAACCCTCTGGTCTGCTGTAGCTTATAGTAATAGCTAGAATTTATAGTGTACGTTTCCTGGTATAGACTATGTCTTTAGTGCGTTACATGTATTAATGCGCTTAATCCTTACAACAATCAAATGAGGTAGATACTTTTAATATTTTGTAGAAGGGGAAACTGAGGCATAAGAAAGTTAAATAACTTGCTCAAGGCCACACAACTGGTGAAGTTTTGGCTGGGGATTTGAACTCAGGCAGCCTTACTTCATGTTACATGCTCTTACCCACTGTATTATACTGCTTTTCCATAAAATGCTCAGTCTAATAATGTTTCTAAGTTAACAATTGCATTCGTTTTCTAAGGCTGCCATAAAATATTACCTCAAATGTGTTGGCTGAAAACAACAGAAATTTATTCTCTTACAGTGTTAGAGGCCAGAAGTTCCAATCTAGGTGTCGGCAGGATTGGTAACTTCCGGAGGTTCTGAAGGAGAACCGTCCCACGGCCCTCTCCCGGCTTCTGATGGTTGCCAGCAATCTGTGGTCTTCCTTGGCTGGTGGCTGCATCACTCCATTCTCTGTCTCTGTCTTCACATGGCCATCTTCTCTGTGCACCCTTTCCTCTTGTTATAAGGACACCAGTCGTTGGATGTAGGGCCCACCCTAATCCAGTATGACTTCTTCTTAATTGACTATATCTGCAGCACCCTTATTTCCAAATGAGGTCACATTCGGAGGTTCCACATGGACATGAATTTTGGAGAGACTGTATTCAACCTTATAACAACCATTTGCTCTTTACTTGAAAATGGAAATTGATGAAGGAATGTTTATTTACTGTCATTCCAAAAGGCAGGTGAAATAATTAAAATAATGCTCCGAGAATCTAATCATATTTTAGAACATGATTCTGACTGGTTTGGACCATGGCCAGACAGTGGACTAAGATGGACGCTTACGTCCCCTCAGCTAGCCCTGACCTTGGCCAAACCAGACACCATGATGCCTCCCCATGCCCTTGCCTTGGACTTCTATCTCATCAGTCAGATACCTTCATCCATTTGTCATCTGATGTGGCTTTGAGTTATTTTACTTTGCTCATTTCTCTGCTCTGAGTGGGCTCTGATTTGTCTGCCCGCTTAAAATGCATCAGTGAGAATAAGCGGAGTCTTCCTCTCTGTCATTCTAGATGTGGCCTAGGCCACATTGGCTTTTTATGGTGGCCACATCATGCGAAGCCCTAGCCTGGTTCTACTGCTCCAGACAGTGATTTTGAGCAAGTCATTGCCTCCCTGAGCTCACCTGCTCTTCTGTAGAATGGGGATCATCACCCGTAATCACCAGGGTATCGTGAGTCAAGTGGCCTGATGTGTTTGGATGCTCTCTCTTACCTGCGCAGCATAAGAATGTGTTAGTGGCAGATATTAGGCATCTGCTACAGGTTCAGATGAAAGGACTGGAAGCTCTCGCAGATGTCTGCCTTCCATGGTTGATCCCAGTCCCTGGAGGGCTGTCAGTGGGGATAGTTAGCGTGGGAGGGGTAGCGGAATGGATCCAGGAGGTGGAGTGTCTGGTCCAAACTTTTGATCCGGAGATGTACCCTTTGATGTACCAGAATGGAATTCCTCCCAGAGCAGTGTTGAGGCCAGCAGGCCAGTTCGCCTTCCCCTGTATTCTCTGGTAGGTGCGTTACAAACTTGTGTGGCTGGGTTTTGGCCCTGGGCCATCCTCCCACTGGCACTTGTCTGCCTCTTGAAATCTCATAGTCTGTCCTAGTGGTGATCTCGCTAGGTCAGGAGATGTGAAACATGTACCCTGAGATCAGAGCAGTAAAAGGACAAACATTGACTGGACATACTACATGAAGGCACAGTATTAGTCTGGGCTTCGAGAGTTGAAAGGCACAGAGGCAGCCTTCAGGAAGCTTGCAGTCAAGTATAGCAGACAGACATGTAAACAGTCACAGTAATGAGAGAAGGGCAGGTAGACATGCATCCATAGTAAGGCCTGCTCTGGGTCAAGGGTTGGCAAACTGGTCGCAGGCCGAATGCGGTCCACATCTCTTTTGGTAAAAGAATTTACCTGAAATTTAGCTACGCTCCTTTATTTATGTTTGGTCTACTATGGCTTTTGGGCTTCAGCAGCAGAGTTGAGGAGCTGTGACAGAGACCAGGTGGCCAGCAAAGCTTAAAATATTTCCCATGTGCCCTTTTATAGAAAAAGTTTGCTGACCCCTGTCCTGGGCAATGGGCCAGCAGGTGAGAGTTCTGAATAAAAGATAGACATAGACCCTGTTCTTAGTGGTTTTCTGGACTTTTGTGTGTGCAACTAACACACAGAATTCTGAGAAAGGTGAACTGGAGGAGCTGGCTGGGGCACCGCTTTGGAGACGTGTGTAAGGTTTTGACTGGAAGTGAGATGTCAGAAAACATGGCAGGTGAGCATGAGGCATGAAGACCGGAGGGAGCTGTGTACCCGGAAGTGAACATTCACAGGTGAATGAAAGGGCTGAGAAGGAATCCAAGGCCAGCGGCCAAGCAAGACAGGAGACTGTGATAACAGGGGCTGCGCGGACCCAATGCAAAGCATCAAAGAAGCTCACAACTCTGGCGTTGGAAGGGTCCTCACAGACGTCTCACCCCACCCTTCACTGCGTAAGTGAAGAGAAGGGAGGGAAGAGAGGTGACTTGTCTAAGCTTATGCAGCTAGTGAACGGCAGGTCAGGTGGAAGTCCTGTCTCCCTTCCCCAGTTGTGAACCGAACCCTGAGACACTGACTGTATGATCTAGCTGTTTAGGGGAAGGGGCTGGGAGCCTCACATTCCTCCCCAGCGGCTCCCCTCTTTTAAATTTTCTGCAGCCCTTAGGCTCTTAGTCTTTTTTCCTACCTCCTGTAGGGTTTCCCAGTCTGTAAGCTACTTGAGGGCAGGGTCTGTGTCTGGTTCCCCTCCGAGTCCCTCCTTGTTCATAGTGAGGACTCCGGATGTGTGAAAGCACTGAGCATTGAGGCATCTGTCCCTATCTTCCTGGGCATGCAGGTGGGAGGTCTGGGCTTCCGTGGGTGTCCCTGGACTGGAGTGTGAGTAGGGCAATGTTACCTCTCAACAGTGATGGCTAGTGTCACTGGGGCTGAAAGGCCCCTCCAGAAGGCTGCGAGGCTGTCACTGAGCCCAGCCGGCTTTGCAGCTCCCCATGAAGTTTGTCACATACACTCTGGCCACCTGCAGAGACTTTCCTCCAAAACGCTTCACCACCCCTGAACAAGGAGCTTCTTCAAATACTGGATGTCTCCCAAGCAGTCCCATCAGCTCAGGGAGGATTCAGCCGGGATGCCATATATCTTCGGCGATTGACAGAAACACCTCATTCGTCCTGATGTGCTGACAGAAAGGCTAGAAGAGCAGCCAGAGACGTCGCTCCAGCTCAGCCCATCCCTAATCGACAGGACATGCTCCTCTCAGCCTCCTTCGTTCTTTGAGCAGTCTCTCCTTGGCTTCCCCCAGCATGCTGGACGGCCCCAGCCCGATCCTTCCAGAGAGGCAGGGATGGGTCAGGGACGAGGATGGGCAGGAGAATGCAGCAGGTATGTGGTACACAGTGAGTTGGACAGTATTGCCCGTGGAGTCCCAGACTTGCTGGTCACGTCTACAGCAACCCAAAAGTTGTCCAGAGTCAGCGGCTTAGCCGGCCCAGTGGTAGGGCCAGAGAACATGGGCCAAAATTCAGGAGCCCGGGACACCAGGTGTCATGGGACAAAGAGAGAGAGAGAGACAGACAGACAGACAGACAGAAAAGAGAGCTGCTTTAGGCACTTTTAGGCAAAAATTATGCAATTCTGACCCTGGCAGGGCCTATAAACTCCTCAGTCCCCACCCTTCTCTTTCATTTGCTTTATCCGGTCTTTTTATTTATAGCAGCATAGCAATCGGTCACTAACAGTAGCCTTGCTGTCCAGCCCAGGTTAAATTACCAAATGTTCAGGAAAAAAAAAGCCCCCAGTGCAAATACTGCCCTACCACCAAAGGAAATAATAAGTATGTGCACCTGCCATGTGCATGCCCATGGCCACTGTTTCCCACAACTCTTCACACCGACTCGCCACAACGGCCCCGTGCAGGAGGTCGTGTGCTCCCTTCTGTGGACCAGGGCTCAGAGTGGTTGAGTAACCACCAAGGCCGTGCACACAGAGCTGCAGGGCTCTCAGGTTCTGGAGCCTGTGTCTTTTCATTATACCGTGCCTCCTCCCAGGACCATGGGTGCATCATTTTCTTGGGAAAAGGACTAATTAGGAAGCTTGTCCAGAGCCTTGACAGGGCTGGCCCTCTTTGTGGGCAGAAGTGAAGGTCTAGGTAGCATGATTTTTAAAAAAATTGAGGTATAATTCTTATACCATAAAATCCACCCTTTTAGAGTGTACAACCCAGTGGTTTTTAGTGTATTCACAAAGTTGTGCAGCCATCACCAGGCGGCGTGCTTTGAGCCTCTTTAGAAAGACACCGGGACCCTTATCCTCTCCCCACCAGCCCTCTAGTGTGCCTGGGTGTCTGCTGGGAGTGACCGGTGGGATAAAGCGTTCACAGCCCATCGCACTTCGGCTGGGTGGGCTCAGGTCTTCACCAGGCTGAGGCTTTCAGCCCCAAAAGGGTTGCCTTGTCATAGATGGACTAGCTAGTCACTTGGTAGTTCCCGAGTGAGGGGACATGAGCTTAGACTATGAGCTTCTTGAGGACATTCCAAGACCTCCCTTAGCTGGAAAGGATGTGGGTTATATGACAGGTAAGCCAGGATGAGGGAATGTACAGGCCACAGAGCCTTCAGAGCAAGACAGAGGCAGATGGAGGATCTCATGGAGATCTCTCAGAAACAGGTGGCTACCAGCAGAGGGAGAAGTGAAAGCATAGTTTACTCTTATCTCATTTACCTGGTCCTGGTTGAAGCTGGCTGCCACCCTGGGCCTGGTTTCTGGATTTCTTCTCTGATGAATAAAACGAGCTTAGAAGATTGTACATCTCCAGCTTTCTCTGGTCTCAGAAACATTCACGAAGCTTCCCGAGAATGTGTGCATGGCCTGTGGAGGATTCTAAGTGGGATATGCTGGGCTTTACAGCTGGGGCCCGAGTGTGTCTCCTCATGGGCTAAGACTTTAGGAGACCCGGATTCCTCCTCTACCCATTGATGGGTTTCTGGAATCCCCCATTGGTTCCACTTGCTCCAGTGAACCATTTGTAGTCCTTACTCTACTCTGGGCATGGTGTTGGGTGACTAGGTGCTTGATGAACAAGACAAGGACCCAGTCTTTAATAAACCATGATTTTTTTTGATCCTTTAAAAAATATAGATATCCCCAAGAGGCGTTCTGCTTTGACCTAGTAGTTATTTAAAACCCATCAGATGATTTTTTCGGATTATATTCTTGAGAGCAGGTTTTGCTTTGGGGCAGTGGAAAGGAAACTAAGTACTGTTGTCCCTCTTTCTGGCCGACTTCTTGTGGGTCGGCATCCAGGGTTAAGATTGGTGTCACAGCTAGCTTAAACCATATCTTTGTGCCAATTAGAAAAAGCTCTCCTTTTCTCAAGGTGATTTATTTCCATTTTTTGAAAGTCATCTTAATTTGATGATTTTGTTAGATCAAGACGCTTTGCTGCCATTCGTCAGAAGACTGTCATAACACATATACACCTCTAAAGCGTGTTCACTAGGGTTGGTGCCCCCTTCATGTAGCATCTTTGTGCAGTGCATGGCCTGCACAATTGCATGAGGCCACCTGGGTTAGGATAAGCACTAGAGCTCAGGAAATACCGTTTCTGGCTGGTGTCTGCTGCATTTCTTGTCTAGGAGAGGGGCCTCACCCTGAGTAGGACCTTTTTTCTTTGCAAGTTTTAGGATGTAAGAAGGGATGGGAGCCTTGGGGAAGGAAGACAAGAAGAAACCCAGTTCTATCCAGTTGGCGGAAGTCTCTGTGACTCCGCTGTAGCTCAGTCCTGGGCTTCCCCAGGAGGCTGGGAGCTTCATAGCCCATGGAATCACATTTGCGGTAGAATGATTGAAGGACCACTTCTTCAGGCTGAAGTGCTAGGAGAATTCCCACCCTTCATGAAGTCAAAGGGTCTTTCAGAGGGAGGGGACCTTCTGAGTTCAGCCTTGTCACTTTACAGGTAAGCAGGAAGCAGAGGCCCAGGGAGGCTCGGGTGTGACATTCCTAAGGTACCGCAGATGGGAAGTGCGGAGCTTGCCCCACGACCTGGGTCTGTACGTCTCATCTACTTGTCCCTGGTTTCTCCCACTGCCCTGGGGGCTGAGCAATGCTGGAATAGTGTTGGTCCAGATGAGCAAGAAAGGGCCACCTTTCTCCAGAGGCCCCTCAGAATACCGGGGTATCCTGTCCGCTTGGGACATAAAGAACCTGCTCCGTGCAGAAGGCACTCTGGAAACGCCTTCGTCTGTCTGCCTCTCTGAAGGGGATTTCTCAGCACGTTTGGCTTTTTACTTTCCCTTCCTATTGTCTTCAATGCCTGGGTAGGCTGAACTTTGAAATAAATTTTGGGTATTTACTTCTTTTATCCCTTCAAACACACAGGTTTAGTGAGAACTATGAGAATCTTGGATTTATGAGGGCTCCCGCTGTTCCTCACGGGAATTTGACTTGACAATGGCCCCAACAGCAGCTAGGTTTCTCTCCAGGGCCAGTGAGCCTTACTCAGGTTCCCTGAGAATGAGTTATACCTTATTCTCCTGATTGTTGTTGATTATGATTACTGATTGTGAAGTTTTCAGCTGAGAGGGAGCAGGTGCCACAGGGAGACCACCGTTGTCTTGGACAAGCCACTCCCTGCATCACGGCTGAATCAGAAGGGTCATCGTCACTCGAGAGGGGCACATGCCTCATTGTGTTCCCCAGACTCATTTATTCTCTTTTCCCCCTGGACCCTGAGCAACCTGTGGCTTGTGTTCTGGCCTGAATAAAGGTTAAATAGACAACATGCACTTGTTTCAGGGCCACCAATCACGTGGCATTGCTCCAGCATCAAGGGACTAGAGTTAAAGATGGAGAAGCCTTAGAAATAATGTTGACCCCTGAGAGCTTGGAGAGAGAAATTCTTCTCTTTGTTGTGTTGTTTGAGATGATGTTGACCCTCCTTTTTGTTGAAACCCTACTGGGCTTAGCTCTGTGGTGATGCTGGGAGGAACCCAGTGAGCTGCACAGCTGGATCTCTGTCCCCCTGGAGACAAGGGAGTCAGACATGGAAAGATGTCCATAGACAAACATGGAGCCGCATGTCACGGACAACTGACAAGTGAGGAGACTGGGAGCACTCACTTTAGGAGTCTGGAAGGACTTTTTGGAGAAGGTGTGGTTTGAGCCAGAGCATGCGTGGAGGACCACCTTTGGAAGGGAGCCTTAGAGAATTCTCGTGGCCTTGCGGGTGGACCTGGGGTGCCAGCTCAGCCGTGGCCAGCACATTCTCCATTTGGTCTCACCTCTAGGCTTCTCACCCCTCCTTCTTGCTCACCTCTTGCTCCCTACTCTCTCACTTGCCCTCTGTCATCCACCCTACCCCAAGCCCTCATCTCCTCAGCCTTTTCCAGCTTCCTTCTCCCCCCACCCCAGTGTCTATGTTTCTGATTATTCCCCCCAGTTAGTGTTGCTTGCATTCTTCCGCATTGAATCTCATTTTGTTATTTCCTGTCCCATATTTTCTAAACTCCCCAGGTCCCTTCTCATTTATTTCCCCATCGTCTCTGGTGCTGTTTGCAGCACCGCCCAGTTTGTTATCATCTGCAGATTTAATTAGCATGGTTGATGACCCCTTTTCTTCTAGACTGGACACCATGGGAAGGGATGGGTGGTCTCAGGCAGGGCCAGCTCGACAGCCGTGCATGTGTGCAGGGTCACGGCTGTGGAAAAGCCTGTTTTGGCTGCATAAAGGGGATTTGTTCCAAACTGGGCTCTCGCCTCATATAGGGGAAAAAATGCCCCAAGAGCCAGGTTTTTCTGGGAAAAAAGGGAGGCTCCTGGAAACTGGATTGCACAAACCCCTTCAATTCAAATTCCTCTGGCCAGAAGACACCATCTGCAAAATCCAATTATTATTAGCATCGGGCACCTATAACGTGCCAGACATTGTGCTGATGCCTTTTTGGTATCATTGCTGATCTTCACAAGCACTCTGCGAGGTCACTGTTGCTTCCGGAGTAGTATTTTTCTATTTTACCAAAAAGGAAACTGAGCCTCAGAGACTATATAACATACCCATGGTCACACAGGGGGTGAATGGCAGAGCTGGGATGTTAAGCTCAGTTTCTCTGAGCTCTTCCTTTAATGTACCCTGCTCCTCAAAGACCCCCATCTACTTCAGAGACCCCGGCCCCTGGACCTTAAGGCTAATGGGTTATTTTCGTGGCACCCTTGGCAGATGGGCTAATTCTGGGTATTTTGGGAAGCCCACAAAATAATCAACTGCTCTATTCTTTTTTATCATCACAGTGATGGGTCTTTTCCTGAGTGTCCCTGATGAGCTCATCAATATCAGATCCAAGATCTAGATTTGAGCTAATTTAATAACCTTTATTCATAAACCAATTTCTTTAAGCTCCACCTTAATATCTCTCAAGTCTGAGTCTGGTGTGGTGGGAGCAGGGGCTGGTGTGATAATTGCTGACACCGGCTTTTATGTCCCGTCTGATACATCTGTGGGCCCCACAGTGGTTTTCAGCTTCACTCCCTGAGCCGTGGGTGGTGGTTCTCGATGGAGCGCTATGCATTTCAGGAGGGATGATTTTTTCCTTGTGCGGGACTTTCCAGTACATACAAGCATGTTTGCATCCTTGCCTCCATCCGCTGAATGGTAGTGGTGCTCCCCACTCATTGTGACAGTCAAAAGCTCCCATCTCTTTCCAAGGGGAAGGGTGCAGCTCTTGTGGTTTGCATAAAGTGACACAAAGCCCACCTCAGGGCCAAAGGAGGCTGAGCAGGTGGAGCTCTGGTTCTCCAAAGGGTAGCCCCTTGAAATATTTGGTTTGAAGACAGGGTCCTTTAGCTGAAGAAAGCTTGTAGCTAGTGTTATAGAAGATTTCATGGCTTCTTTGTACATATTCAAAGTGTACCTGGCCTCCCTACAGAAGATCTCAGTTATGAAGGATTATTGGCCCCTAGAAGGGAGACCCAGAGCCCCACCTTCAAGAACCCGCCTCCTCTGACCTGAGGATGGTCACAGTGGCACATGGGAGGCTTGCCCCTCTATTCTCTAGGTTGACCACAGCCTAGACCAACCCCAGAGCAGATGGATAGTCACTGCCCATCTATTGCATTTCTTGGTCTCACTGGAGAATGGGAAGAAGTTTCCACCTTGAGCTCCATTGAGAAAAGAGGAAGGCACTCTCTCAGGGCTCCCTGATAGGGGGACTTTTGTCCTTCTTTATCCTGTTGAAGATATAATTAATCTGAGTGAACACACAGGGTTGACCCACCGAGATCACTGTTGTGAAGTTCATAGGCAACAGCAACATAGTGGGCAGTTTGGCCAGCAAAAGCCACATCTCAGCCCTCCGGCTCCCCAGCTTCCACCCTGCTTCAGGCAGGCTGGTCTCCATATGCTGTACTCACTTCTCCTTACACTTTTGCTTATCCCATTCCTTCCCTTCCTTGCCACTTACAACCCTTTTTGTGTGTGTAAATATGGTCATACGATGTTCAAAGTAGAACTCAAGTTCATTCTCCTTCATGACATCCTTTCTGGTTCCTCTGGCCCAGAGTCAGCTCTTCCACTGGTTTCTTATCTCAGTGAGAACTCTTGGTTGCATTGATAGAAAGCCCAACTCAAACTAGCTTAAACAACAAAGGGAGTTTATAAGCTCATGTAATTAGGAAGCCCATAAGTAGGTCTGGTGAGGCTTGATCCAGCAGGTCAAATGATGTCTCCAAACACCCCCTATTTCTCTATCTTTCTGCTCAACCTTCTGCAGGTTCTACTTCATCCTCTATTTACTCAATGGTCCCTTGGCTGACCCAGGCCTTCCCTTTATGGAACAAATTGACTGCCGCTATTCTCCTGAATTCTGGCAGAAAGGGAAAGCTGCTTTCTCCAACTCTAGCCAACATTTCCTCGCATCTTATTGGTTCTGATTGCATTACAAACATATTCCAGACCAATTGTTGTGGCCAGGGGGATGGATATGCTGATTGGCTCAGGCTAAGTGGGCCTATCCTTGGAGTTGGTAGTGAGGTCAAGTCTGTTGAAAACATGTGGCTGAGATCCAGGAGGAGCAAAATCTGGCAATTGTTGATGAGTGAGAGGGAGACAACAAACAAATGAGCATTCACTAGTTGTCTTGTCCATTTGGACATTAGTCATTCCAGTCATGGTGTTATTCATCTGTCTGGTGTATTAGCTACCATTTATCTGGTTTCCAAAGAGACTGAAAGTCATATGATGGTATGATGGCTTATATTTCTTCTGTATGCCCTTAACTCTTAGCACATTGCTGAGCACATGGTTGTTGCCTGATAAATACTTGTTGAATTGAAATATGTTGAGATGATTAAATCCTAGGAAATAGTGCAATTATTCCTTAAGGGAGAGATAAGTCACCACTAAGACGAAACAACAGCACACCTTTGGGAGGGAGGGGAGTTAATTACCAATAGTATGAAGGTTTTGTAGAAGTGTCTCGAGGAGGGAAGAAAAGTATCAAAATCAAAGGATCACATAAGTTTTGAGTTAGGAGGGATATCAGAAATAGGGAAACTTTCAGAGATGATGTGGTGGGCTTTGATGTGCCTGGAAATGCTTCTTTCTCTTTCCCTGGGACATTTATCATATAGGCCAGAGGAATGAAGGTCAGGAAGGAGATACTGGGCATTCATGTCCAAAGGTTTGAGAGCTATTGAATTTAGTGGTACTCATGATGATCCATAGGGTGACCCTATGACTTATTGTCCAATCTGGGACATTTTTGTTAATCCTAAATTGCTAAGCTGGATGGGATGATGAGGCAAGGAAATAAACCGGGACTGACCTAGTCCAACCAGGACCTATTGATTATCCTTGCCTTGAGTAACTATCAACCATCCAACTCTCAACCACCCTTTGCCTACCACTCTGCCTCTGCCTTCCATTCCTCTGGGCAATGAAATGCTCACAGTCTCCTGGTAGGGGTGAGTGGGAAGCACACATTGCTGAGAGTTAGCATTCTGCAGCATCTGATTCCACTTGCAGGATGTCAACTGTCTGAAATAGTTATACTCTGATGAATAGGAAAGGGCGGCATTTCCCTCTGGTCTTTCCTCATGGTTTATCTATGACCTTTCCCCCTCTGTTTGGGACTGGGCCTGTGTGCCTGAAGCCTGGTCATCAGCCTTTCTTAGTTTTGAAGAGGCCCTTTCCTTTCTGCCAACATCTCCAGGGCTTATGGATTTTCATCCTTTTTTGTTTAAAGATTTTATTTTTTTCCTTTTTCTCCCCAAAGCCCCTTGGTACATAGTTGTATATTCTTCGTTGTGGGTCCTTCTAGTTGTGGCATGTGGGACGCTGCCTCAGCATGGTTTGATGAGCAGTGCCATGTCCGCACCCAGGATTTGAACCAACGAAACACTGGGCCTCCTGCAGTGGAGCGCGCGAACTTAACCACTCGGCCTTGGGCCAGCCCCGATTTTCATCCTTTTTATGGTAGAAATTTGGTCTCTGGCTTCTGGATTCTGTTCAGCCTGTTACTTTCTGCATTGTAAATTCCCAAGAGAAACATTCTCTTTTATCTTTAACCTCACTCGGTGTTTGCAGGTACATGCCAGGAGCTTTTGCCAAGGAGGGCTCAGCTATGATTTCTCTCAGGTGGGATCCAAGAAGCATGGTAGGATCCCTGTAGAGGTCAAGGGCATGTGTTCTGTGATCCAAATGGCAGGTGCGTGCTCTGCATTTTGAGTACCACGGCAGAGATTTGGCATTGGCTGCCCATGGTCTTGCTCTTTAAAAAATCCTTTTACATATACTTTATAGTTTGTAGAATATTTTAGTGTATATAATCTTGTTTGATTCTGGGATAGCATGGAATCATTATTAACTTTTGAATGTTTATTTCTTAATTAAAACCTAACAATATACAACATATTATTAAACAAATAAAATGTTTGACAAATAATATATTTTAATGAAAAATAGTGATAATTTTCAAAACAAAAATAAATTATGAGAAATGTGGCTTTGTTTTATATTTTTGCAAATCTTTTTTCCCTAGCCTTATTGAGGTATAATTGATGTATAATAAACTGTACATATTTAAAGTATCTGATCCGTTGAGTTTTGACATATGTACCCACTGTGAAGCCATCATAATAATCAAGATAATGCACACATCTACTCCCCCCAACAATTTCACCTGTCCCTTTGCAGTGCCCATCTTTCTCTCCTCCAGATGGTATTGTTATTAATCATTATAATTATTTTAACATTGCCTCTGAGTTTCAAGAGCTTTGGTGAGTTGTCAACAATGGTGCAGCTGGTAAGTGACAGAGCTGGGCCCCAAGACAGGGTCCTCAGGTCCTATTACCCATGGCCTTCCCATGACCTATCCTACATGGTGAAGATTCTTCCTCATTTCTTCTGTGGGATTTTTTGGGTTTTTGTTAAAGATTGGCACCTGAGCTAACATCTGTTGCCATTTTTTTTTCTTTTCTTCTTCTTCTTTTCCCCAAAGCCCCCCAGTACATAGTTGTATATTCTAGTTGTAGGTCCTTCTGTGTGGGACGCCACCTCAGCACGGCCTGATGAGCAGTGCCATGTCTGTGCCCAGGATCTGAACTGGTGAAAGCCCGGGCTGCCCACTTGGCCATGAGGCAGCCCTTTCTGTGGGATTTTTGAAGTAGAACAAAGCTCTGAGAACACTTAACCTGCTCGATTGCTGACTCCCTATATGGTGCTCCTTCCAGGGTGCTGTGCTGCTCTTTGGGGCCTCTGTGGCTCAGGGATTATTAGGTGGGGAGCAGGTTCTCTCTACCTTTGGTGTGGAGGGGACACTGACTTGGTTTTATTGAGTTCTCCCTCGCTACTTCATCTTCACATGGGCTTTGAGCATGTTTTCTAGGTGGCTCCTGTCTGGAGTGCAGTGAGGTGCAATGCACAGAGTAGACACTATGGTAGCAGGTCCAGAGAGCATCTCCTCTGGGTGCCTGTCCATTTTGGTGGTTAACCCAAGGGATCCTCCCAGCCAAGAATGCCCTTCCCTTTCAGGGACTTTTGGCAATGGCTGTTTGCTTTGGAAAAAGTACAAGATGAGGTGAGTTTTCATTTCTGTAGGATTCTGGGTAGGTTGTCCCCAGTCTTTGGCTGGGGACTAGGTGAAGCCTTTTCTATAAGAGGGGTCACGCTGCTGGTACCTTTTGGGTCTCTGGGACAGGGTGCAATGGGCATTTAGTCCGGCTATCTCCTTTTGCTGATCTTAACCCATCCTGGCCTTGGCCTGGGGAGGGTTGGTTTGGAGAGGAGATTCCCTTGCTCTCTTCTGGGCTCTCCCAGAAAAGTGAGTTTTCATCTTTCCTCCTCCAGTTGGGACATTCTTCCGTGTGCTTAATTCCAAGCCACTCTGTCTCTGGGAGGTCCAGGCAGTGCCTGCTCCCTGGTCATAGGTTGGAAGTTCCTGATAGCTGAAGGGAAGTCAAGGCTTTGTTCTTAATGATGACACAGGGATAGCCCATGGTGTTCCTCAAATGGAGGAGTTGTGAGGACTATCTCATTTCCTGCTGTAATTTAAAAAGTCTCAAGGCTACGCTCCCCACTCCTCCTTAGTCTGTGATGATGGCTGCCTGGACCACAGTCTCAGCACCACCTGGCATAACTCCTTTAGCTTGTGGACATCAACCATGATGATCTGAGAATGTAGGAGTCCCTGGAGGTTTCTCTTACCCTCACTGTGGGACCACATGCCTTTGCTTCTTGCTGATCCAAGATGATCTGGGTTGGTGATATCTTAGAGGAACCTGTTCCCTCTCTGCTCCTCTCCATTGTCCACATGCACATCTCCCCACCCTTCCTCTGGCAGCCCCATTCCTGGGCCACAATGTACTGCAGCTGATGTTCTCAGCTCACAGCAGGGCCCGGGACCAGAGTACACTCAGGCGTCTGGGGTCAGCGTTGAAGTGGCTTGGCAGGACTGTGTGGGAAGGAGGATTGTGGAGTATCGGTTTCCAGTGTTTGGCTGGGGCTGCCTCCCATTCACTCTTGTCTCTAGAGGGAGTTTGCGGTCTTGCGAAGCCACATGCAATCTTTGGATAACAACAAGAAGACATAAACAATACGGATAATCTCACCAGGAGTACGTGGGCCTCTGGTCCCTGCTGAGGGCCTTGAACAGTGGCTGGAGTACCGGTGAGAGGTGGCTGGGAGTGCAGCTCTCCCCCTCTCCCCCTCATTTCTCCATCCCTCATCTACCTAATCTCTTGTGAAGGGAGGGGCTGCAGGGTTGCCCTCAGATGGGTTGGGAGCCCTCAGGGATATGTGATGCTGTCCCTCACATGTAGTATGTGATGGACCCTGGCTTCAGGAGACCTGGATTCCGTGTCTGGTTCTGCTACTAACTAGCTATATATCCAAACTCAAGCAACTTAGTCTCTTGAGCTCCAGGTCTTCATTTGTTACTTGAGAAAGAAAGTAGGTATCCTTGGAGGTCTTTCTAACTCGAGAGTCCTTTGATCACATCAGTTCAGTCTTCTGAAATTCACTGTACCCATCAGCTGGCTCTGCTTTGAGCTATCAGCATGAGGATGCTGAATGGCACCAAGGAAGTCTAATGCTTGGTGAGTAAAGATACCAAAGACTAACAATTGAAGTCTCTTATTTTCCAGAGCGTCCCTGATTCTTCTCCTTAGTGCTACCACACCCTTATCAGGCCAGAAGGCAGAGAGATTCCAGATATATCCAGTTCTGGTTCAATTTCATTGTGTTGTATGAGCACCAGAATGAGTTTGTGCTGGTGCATTAGGTGCCTAGGAAAGGGAGCAGTGATCTGCAAATGCAGTGAGCATCAGGGGCGACTGATAGGAATGGGGAGGCTCTCCTGCAGGGTCTTCATAAAATTCCTGATCAAGTGGAAGATCGAATAAGTTTAGTTGTTGGCATGAGAAAAAGATTCGTAAGTGACCCTTAAGGGTATTGAATTATTCTCTCAAAACTGAACTAGATTTAAATTCTGTTGGCCAAAGTTAACCAATTACTTTCTGGGCTATGGTTACTGATTTTTAGGAACTGGTCACAGGATCCAAACAGAACCAACTAGGCATATGTGCATTTTGACACTGCAGTCACGAAGCCATCATTTTGGTTGGGTAGAGCTCATCCCCATGGTAATGGCCGACATCTACTGAATAATGTCCGTATTCCAGGCACTAAAGTGGGGACTTCCCATACCTTATCTTGAATCCTCACATTAGTCCTGCAGTGTTTCTCTTCTTCCTTATTCAGATAAAGAAATTGAGGCTCGTTTGGTTAAGTAACTTGCTCAACATCCCACAGCTGTAAAATCCAGATTTAAAATCTTAATCTGTTTTTATCTGAAACCTAAGCTCTTTCCACTCCCCTGCTTTGCCTGAAAGAATTCAAATTCTTTGAATTTGAATGGGTAGAGTGGAAGTCAGTTGGGCCTATGGAACAAGGAAATTTTTTTAAGCTCAATCTATGTTTACCTCCAATTTTAGATTCTTGGGTTAGTAAAAAGAGCTTCTGCATTTGGTGATGGCTCTGCTTAGGGATTTTCAAGTATTTGTTTCTTCTTTAGAAGACATAGCCAGTCACACCAGCTAATATTTCACATGAGCTTGCACGATTTTCTTTTTATGAGAAGGTGACAATATTACATGGCATGAAAGGAACATGACTGGATGTTAGCACCACAAAATTGCATTCCAGCTTTTGTTGTCATTTAAAACAAATCTGTTTGAGGAGAATGGAGGACAAGCATACTTCGCTGGAGGGAACTAACGTCTCCACATCGGGAAACAATTTTGCATTAGTTATTGTAAGGTTGCGCCGCAGCTCTAGAACCTCTAAAAACCATAGTGGCTAAACAAGGTAGAATTAGATCTTTCACATAAAAGTCTCGGAGACAGCCAGGGCTGTTATGACACTCTGTGAGGTGAGGACCCACTTCTCTCTGCTCTTTCTGGCCTTGACTTTGCCATCAAGGTGTCAGATGCTTATATCCATGTTCCATGCAGTGGGTTAAGGGCAGGGAAGAAGATGAAGGGGCCAAAGGCACCTCCTTGCTCTCTTTGAAAAGAGTTGCCAGAAGCTGCTTCCCAACACTTCCACCTACACTACACTGGCCAGAAATTGTGTTAGGGTTGCACCTAACTGCAGGGAGCTGTAGTGTTCATCCTGGATGGCCACGTGCTTAGATAAAAAAATGAAAAAAATGAGAATGGCTGTCAGGTGGCAGCTAGCAGTCTGCCACCAAGGCCATGGGATTAGACCCTGGTCCTCCCAAACCTTTCTCAAACTTTGAACATCTGTAGCCACTTAGTGGACATTTGGTACACACTTAAGCCACCAATTCTAGAGTTAGAAAAAAAGGGTTCATCGTAATTTAAAAATAAAGACAAAACATAATATATTAAAATCAGTAATAGTCATGATTTCATCTTAGTGAGAGGGATGGTACTGTTTGCCATCTTTCACCAAAATCATCATTTCTGGGGCCGTGATGGAGAGGTGGGGTTGCAGGTCAGCTTCACAAATGGTTTCTTTTCTTACCTTTTATTTTCACTAAATTAGAGAAGCTTGAATTACAGTTAGAAATGGCAGCAAGTGATTGATGACTCTGTCTAGTAGTCCTGGATATCACAACCATGGATGGGTGCAGAAATTGGGGAAATTTCTTGCTGAAGGCCACTTCCAGCGTTTTGTCAGAACTATGTCCACTTGGAAGCTGGGACGAAAGTCATAGGATGACCTCAAAGATTCCTTATCCATCTTTTGATCCAACTTTAGTCTGAGAGGCATGTCTTTATGTTCTGTCCCAACCCTTGGATGTGGTTTTCAACACTGCTCAGTAACATGGCATGTCTGTCTCTGATGAGAGAAGAGAAATTGCAGATAGAGCATAGACTGCCTGGATTCAAATACTTTTTTTTTTTAAATCACGCTATTTGTATAACTTTGGACAAATTATTTAAGTTTTCCCTGCCCTAATTTCCTTAATTGTAAAATAGGGATAGTGACAGTACCTACGTGACAGCATGGCTGTGAATATTCTATGAGCTGAAGCAGATAACCACCTAGCTCCATCCTGGCTCATGATACACACTCAGTATCTAGGCATCGTACTGTTATTATTCTCAGGTATTTGCAAACTCTTGACTATCCAAGACTTTCTACCACAGTTCAGTCTTAAATCCTGGTTTATTCTTCACTCTTTTCGTTCATAAATCAGAGCATTTCATCTCTTAAGTGAAAGTGGCTTCTGGATGTTTGAATTACTGAAGGTATTGTGGAGCTGCCGTTCACAGTCATGGAAATAGTCTCCACTTGCATTAGGAGCATCGTGAAACACCTTACGTTATTCACATTTCAGATGCGTACGTGCGCACGTTGTAGTCTGCACTGCAGTGTGGACAGCAGTCTTCTCTTGGCCGCAATTTCTCTGCCTGGCACTCGGGAAAGGCAGGTGGTCAGAGTCTGTGTGTGGCTGGCTTCCACTGCTACCTTGAACCTCACTCAGGACCAGAGGGCAGGTTGTTGAACACCAGGGACGACTGCTTTTCTGTGAGCAGTACCACCTCTGCTCAGTGCTGGTGTCCATGCATCCTGCTTCACAAAATACCCAGCAATGCAATAAAAGCCCCCTTTCTTCTGTAGCTTGGGTTGTCAGGGGGTGAACAGAGCGAGAATCTGCGAGCACACTTGCTAGGGCCGATTCTCACTGCACTCCTTAGTGGCTTTATCTTAATGGAGGCGGCGTGTTAGCCAGCACCCCGGCACCTCCCCACTGTGGGGCAGGCTTTCCTGGGATTTCCAATACTCAGTTGATGAGGGAATTTTGCTGTCAGTTTGTTCTGCTTTCTCTGTGGATAACAGTGTTTGTGACTAATTTTGCAGGTAGTTTCGAAGCTTCTCACTAATAAGGGGGCTTTTGCCTGTTTTTCCTACTTGTTTTGGTCTCCTTTCATTCTTTGGTGATAAAATTAATTGAATTGATGTTAGAAAGTATTTTTTTATCTGTGTGCGCGTGTCCTGAAAAAATTTGAGGTTTTATTTGAAGATGAGAAGAAATTGATGGCTTCACGTCATAATCTGACCAATTTTTGTAACAGACACTGCGACTGGGGCCAAATGGATTGCTGAGTCAATGAGACTTAATTTTAAATGCTCATCACTGCATTTCCTTTTCTTACTTTTCCTTTTTCAGGTGAAATTAATGCGCTCACGGAATCACTTGTCCTGAGACATAGATTCATATTCTATATTCATATGGGAGCCCTCTTCAAGATTTATGCTTATGGTGTTATTTTGAGTTGTCCTATTCAAATTGTTATTTATAGCTTTACTTTTAGGCTTAGGTGAACCCCTTTTGCGATTTGGGGCTGTGACAGCACAATGGTAGAACAAGAATACAAAGTTAACGATAAACAATGAAAATACATGAATGTAGACAAGTTGTAGGCTGTTCACCGAATGCTAGTGGAGGTAAACTGACGGATATTGAGAGTCTAATGGGATTTCTGAAAATCACAATTGCTTACATTTCAAATCTGTGAGCACAATGGTTTTAACTCTTCTTTTCCTCTGAAGCCACTAAACTCCGGGGACCACGCTTTGGGATCACTACCCTATGGTTTTTAATGAGAGCATTTCTGGAATAAGAGTGGTGAATGGGGTGTAGGCGGGAGGGGACTAGCCCTGGTGAAGTTTGAAGAGAAAAAACCAACAGAAACCGAAGAAATAACAGGTCTGGGCTTCTAGCTTGGGAGCGTTGGGGAGCCAGGAAGGTAAACTATGTCCTTCTAAGTGTTTCTATTTCTTCTTCTTTTGTATCTTGCAGAGTAAAAGCCAGGGATCCATCTTTGTCCGGATACATGCCCCGTGGCAGGTGCTGGCCAGAGAGGCAGAATTCTTGAAGATCAAAGTTCCCACCAAGAAAGTATGAGCATGTTTCTTCTGGGTTTGGGGGCCTCCCGAGGGCTGGATGGATGTAAATAATTTGGGAACAGGGAAGGTGGGATGTTTGTTTTGTGAAGTTGAAATCCCTCTTGCCTCCCCAGGGACCCTAAGTATGGGGCACTGTTGTGGGTGGGATGGGGAAGAGATTTGGGGTGGGGAGAGGAGAGGGGTTTGGAGGATCTTTTCACCTCAGAGCTCCACCTGGGATGTGCTGCACGAGAAACCCCAAACATTGCCCTGGTCCAGCTTCTTGATTTCTCTGTTATGCCTCCTTTCTCCCTCTTCTTGGAGTCCTAACACTGCCAGGCATTTCTTTAGAGTGAATGTAGCAAGGAGAGCAGACAGCAAGCCATGCTGATGCGGGCAGCAGCGTGCAGGGAGAATAGCACCAAACTTGCCGTGAAGACACCTATTCTGGTTGTGACTCTGCCACAAAGTATTGTGTGATGGTGGGTTTTGCTTGTCTCTTCTGTAAAATAGAAGATTCTTAATCAGGCGAGTTGGTTAAAATAATCTGGGGAGTGTTTTCAAAATTTTCATGCCAATGGCTCACCTCTGGGATTTTGATTCAGTTGGTGGGTATGGAACGAGGTTCTGGCATCAGTACTGTGTAAAAGTTCCACAGGAGGTTCTGTGGCACATCTGGGTTAAGAGCCACACAGTTTAGATGATTTTTGAAGTCCTTTTCAGCCAATATGGTCTATGTATAATTTAAAAATCTCCCTAGGGAATTCCTGGGTCACAGTCTCTTTGTAAAACAAAATCCAGCAAACATCTCCAAAGAGAAAAGCAAGGTGTCTACAGATTCACCGTTTTTTTTGTTGTTAGGCATTGTAGGAGAAAGGAGTGGCCTATGGGCTTTGATCATTTGAGATGCCTCTAGGCAGGGTCCTGGGGCAGATGATACTCTAGTCTAACCATGGGTGATCTATGGGTGATCTCTCTGTCTCTGTCTCTGTCTCTCTCCCATCACTGACACACATCCGTGGTGTCATTTCACAAGTGGTGAGCAGCTTTGAGGAGATCATCTTCATTATTCTAACTTCCGTTACCATAATTTCCACCCTCCCCATTATTAACAGAATTCCGTATTTGTTGCCTTCTGCACCACCACTGTTCTCACCTGCCTTCTCATCCCCATCTTCACTATTGGTAGCAACACCATCGTGATTAACATCATTGGCTATGCTCACACCATCTTCACTACCAACAGATCTACTGTCCCCATCTGAAATCACTCATCAAATACCATTGTAACATGAATCCCCTATTCAGGAAGGGTAAAGTCTGTGGGTTCTGTTCTTATAGGTTTATTAAGATGGATAATGCCTCCATGGCAGTTGACAAATGATCATTAAACAATGATAAAACAGAGACATGAATACTACCTACAAACGTTTTGCCAGTAAAAGGTAAATGTATTGGGGTCACATGCCTGAGTGTCTTGGTTTCACAAGGGCCACACTGTGTTCTTTTCTCCTTCAATTGCACTGCTGTGTTCTTTGTCTCCTGGTTTTGGACCTCTCATTCCTAATGCCACCGTCCTCAAATGCAGGCGTCCTCTTTGTTCTGAGCTTCCGCTCCTCCTCCACTGATGGTCTCCCAGTCTGCTGAGCGTAAGACCCAAGTCAGCCTTGAATGGAGGCCTCTGCTTCCCTATGGGTGTCCTAACTTGGCCAACCATTTCATTTCTCTTTCTTCTGTCTTCCGTCTAACTTCAATATATATTTCTTCTACGTTCTCTGGTTTATTTGAATATCTAATGTTCTCTTAATTTCATTCTATTTGTACCTTGCTTCCTATGTTTTTATCTCTGCTGGCTGATCCCTGGAAAGAAGGTAAGCAAAACTCTAATGCCCATGCTATTGCTACTATACCCCTGGACGATCCTTTTAGCAAGAATTCTAGAAACATAGACGTGTGCATCCTTCTTCTACTCTCCCCTCTTTGCCTCTTTTTCTTCTTTGCTTTCCTTCCCATTCTTCCTTCACTTTCATGCGTTTCCGTCACTTCTTCCCTCTCCCTTCCACCTCCCTCTCCTGATGCCTTCTCCTAGCCTCCCTCTCTGTTCTTTGGACATCTTACCACACCTCTCACTTCTCTACCACCTTCTTCTCCTCCTCATTCAGATTCAGCCTCAAGGAGTGCCTACCTCCAGGCCCTCTAGTCTTCTCTTGTCCTTTCACAAGCTCTTATCTTTGAGAGCATCATTCTGCTTAAATGACAGGTCTGCCCTCAGAGTTGCTGTGCCCCTAGGCATTTAGCCTGGTGGAACTTACCATCTGTAGTTTAGGTAGTACCTGCTCTTGAATTTGTAGATGAGATGATTAGGACAAGGACGCACTGTATCATGGCCATCTCTGAGTCTCTCTCCTCTTTCTTCTTTGCATTTTTTTTATAATTCAGATATATTTGACATATTACTTGTGTAAATTTAAGATGTACAACATGTTAATTTGATACGTTTATGTATTGTAATATGATTGCCATTGTAGTGATAGTTAACACCTCTACCATGTTACATAATTATTCTTTTTAGTGCTTGGGATAATTAAGTTGTAGTCTCTTAGCGAGGTTGATGATTATAATACAAAACTGTGTCTATATTCACTATACTGTGCATTAGATCTCCAGAACTTATTTACTACTCATTGCGAGTTCGTACCCTTAAACAATATCTCTCTATTCGCTACCCCCCCCATTCCCTGGTAACCAGCATTTTAATCTCTGGTTTGAGAAGTTTGACTTTTGAGATTCTGCCTATCTGAGATCATCCAGCACTTTTCTTTCTCTGTCTGACTTATTTCACTTAGCATAATGTGCTCAAAGTCTATCCATGTTGTCACAAATGGCAGGATGTCCTTTCTCATGGCTGAATAATATTCCATTGTATATATATCCCACATCTTCTTTATTCATTCTTCTGTTGGGCACTTAAGTTGTTTGCATACTTCCTTCTCTTTCATTTTGGTGGCATAGGGTGGTAGACGCCACACTGGATGAGTCCTCAGAAGACCATACTTCCAGCCTTAGTTCTGCACTTTTTTCCAGTGTGATTTGAGATGTCACTTTGTCTTTGAGAGCCTCAGTTTCCTCATCTAGGATATGGGCATAATAATACTTGCCCTATTTTTCTTAGAAGGTTGTTATAAGAATCCAATTCTTAACCAGTGCTATGGAAATACAGGAGTTTATTATTGTGTCTGTGTTTTCAAATATTTGTATGTGTATTCTCCATTCCTGTTCCCCCAATCAACTTCCTTCTTGACGGAATAGGCAGCCAACATCACTGGAGCTCCCTCTGTAAGAGAGTCTTTTGAGAGACACTGAAGGACACAGAAACCATCCATGCCCTCAGAGAGCTTACAGTCAAAGGGCACAACAGGAAAAATACACATCCTGAGACATCAAAGCACCAGTTAAATGCTGTGTCAAATAGCAACTGGTAGCACAGAGGAGATTCTGTATGTAAATATGGTGGGCCAGGGGAGCAAAGCTGGATGGTGGCTCCCACAAGACTTCAGACATAACAGAAAGATCTTTTCTCCAAAGCTTTTCAGCCCCAGACTCAACCCAGGTGGCCTGTTCTGTCATCCTTCTGCAGTCCAGCCGCATGACCCTGGGCTTTCTTTGTATCCATAGAATGCAGTGGCTTGTAGTTGAGCTCACAGAGGGTGTCATGACCAGGAGAGGGAGATATAACTTGGTATGCTGCGTGGGTTGCATATGCTTGGAAAAATTAACCTGACAACCTGACCCCAGGGGTGGGGGTGGGCATTAAACCCAGTTCTTGAGATGAGAAAAGAGCATGGAGGGGGAGGATGAGGCAGCGTAGTCTGCAGAGGGCTGGCGCTAGGTCCAGTGGCATTTTTCCTCTTTTTTAGTGGGTGTAGGGAATGACTACAGCGAGAATAGACTATATTTGCAGAAAGCCACATCCTGGCGGCAGGGCGTCCATGGAGGAGGATGAGGCACGGCCTGGGATCAGCTAAGCATCCTCCGGGCCTGTGGAAGTTTGCATCATAGCTCAGCCGGTCCGGAGAGACCAGGAAGATGGGGAGGAAGTCACGAAATCGAGAGCTCAAACCCGGACAAATCCATAGTAATGCGTCCAGGGACTCGGAGTTCTGAGCACAGATATTAACTGGGACGGGGAATCTTGGAAGGAAGCATTTGTTTTCCAAAAACAACAACAGAAGAGCCAGTGTTTTGTGAGGGACACTCAACATCCATGCACTGGAAGCGGCGGGAAGGCTGGGCCTTTGTCCCTGAGCAGCTTGGGAAGATTTGAAATGGATGCCTCCTCTCCTCTGCTCATTACCACGGTGGCCCTTCTAGATTGTGGTCAACTTCCACATTTATTTCTCGTTCGCTTTTCTATATTTATGAATGAACACCCCTCTTTCTCACCCCTTACATTCACTTATTCTCCAAGTGCTGCCTCCTGCAGAGACAAGGTGGGAAATGGACCAGGGGGAGGAAACTGAGTCCATTCTTGTCAATGAAATCGTGCTGATCCAGCCAGAGTCCAGTAAATTTGGAAAACGTGACATGTCTGGGATGGGTGAAAATCACTTTTGTCCACTCAGTCACAGCTTTTGTAGCTGTTCTTAATAGAGTGACTGACATGGCGGGGGTCACGTTTGCTGTTCCCAGGAGCCTGGAAGGACTTTAGCTGATGAGTACTTTGCTTGCAAGTAGATGCTGTTAACTTCCAGCAAGTCATACCTTTTGAGGAAGGCAGGCTCAGAGCTCCCCTCATCCCCCAAACAGGAGTAATAAGTGTCGTGGAGGCTGTGGTGGAGCAGTGACGAGGTATGCAGGATGCCTAGCGTAGAAGCGTGCTCAACATGTGATAACCGCCATTGCTACTGTTGTTGGTATTGTTGTACATAGGTAACCGTGTGTAGGGCAGCGCAGCTGGCACCAGATCGGGGCTGCTCCTTCCTGCTATTGCCCTTCCCAGCCAGCATCTGCAGTGTTGAGGGAAAACGGGCCCAGTCCTTGAAATCTGCCAAGGCAGCCAGAAGCCCAGACACGGAATTGGTGGGGAGGCGGGAACAGATGGCCTTTGGACTGTGTGCTGGGGGATTTCTGTTTCCTAGAGCATGGGTCCTTGGGGTGTCCGTAAACATAATGTCTCCATGTGTGAGGGCTGCGAGGCAGTCCCTGGGAAAGCCAGTAGGAAGACTGCTCAGGCCCCGCAGCGCGGCGGGCAGAGCTTGACGGGCCCACTTCAAGGACAGACGGCAGGTGTGGCAGTGGAGACTTGAGTTCTGCTACTGGCTCTGCCCCTGTGAACCTGGGTTTGATTCATGTCTTAGCCTCTTTTCCAAAACAGGACTTGAGATGGATTACAACCAAAAGCAGAAATACAAATGGGTCATTTTTTAAAAGGACAGATAAAAGAATTATGGGGACCAGCCTGGTGTTTAGTGGTTGGGTTTATGTGCTCTGCTTCAGCTGCCTGGGGTTCACGGGTTTGGATCCCGCATGCCAACCTACACACTGCTCATCAAGCCATGCTGTGGTGGCATGTCACACACAAAACGGAGGAAGATTGGCATAGATGTTAGCTGAGGGCCAATCTACCCCACCAAAAAAAAAAAAAAAAAGGCCAGCCTGGTGGTATAGCAGTTACAGATTCTTGTGCTCCACGTTGGTGGCCCGGGGTTTGCTGGTTTGGATCCTGGGTGCAGACCTACGCACCGCTTATCAAGCCATGCTGGGGCAGGCGTCCCACATATAAAGTTGCACTACAAAGCAATGCGTGTAAATTTCTGGTAAGCAAAGGATTCAAAGACAAAAATTAGAGCAGAAAGGTCATTCATACTTTGTCTCCATGGAATCCACGTTTTGAAATATTTTTTACCTACTAAACTGCATTTATTAAAGAATAATTCATCTTTTCATTTTCATTAACTGAAAACATACATAACTGCCATGAAGAATTTTCTGATCAGTGTGAGAGAATCAGTGTTACCATGCTGAACTAATATAATTTCAGTTAAAAAGCAGAGGAACTTGACATTTTGGTTAGCCTGACTGGCCCCTTAGGAGGAAGATATTAATTCCACTGAGCTGTGTGAACTGTTGGAAGTGGTTCTCAGATACGCCTGCTGCCTCTCCAGAGGCTCTGATTTGTAACCAGGGCTGTTGCAAAAGTTCCACAGAAAGACCCTCCCTCTGGCTCCTGGTGCCCACCCAGCTTCAGGGACTCTGCCTGGCCTGGAGCACCGCACCTCTTGCTTCTCAGTTATTCAGATCTGAGGCTTTTATCAGGGTTCTCTGGAGAAAGAGAACTAAGAGGGGGTGTGTGTGTGTGTCTGTATAAGGAATTGGCCCAGGTGATCATGGAGGCTGAGAAGTCCCGAGATCTGCAGTTGGCGACCTGGAGACTCGGGAGAGCTAACGGTGTAAGTTCCAGGCCAAATGCCCGTCAGGCTTGAGACCAAAGAAGAGCTGATGTCTGAAGGCAGAACAAGACCAATGTCCCAGTTCGAACAGTCAGGGAGGAGGAGGTATTCTCCTAAGAGAAAGGCAGAACAAGATTTGAGGCACACAGACACATAGGGGAGAAGGCCATGAGAAGATGGAGGCAGAAATTGGAGTGATGCAGCTCCAAGCCAAGGGACTCCATTGGAAGCTGGAAGAGGCAAGGGAGGGTTTTCCCTTAGGACCTTCAGAGGGGCGCGGCCCTGCTGACACCTCCGTTTCAGACTTGTGGCTTTCACGACTGTGAGAGAGTAAGTTTCTGTTGTTTCAAGCCCCCAGTTTGTGGTAATTTGTTATGGCAGCTCTAGGAAATGAATACCCTCTTCCTCTGGGCAGAGAGCAATAACAGTTCACGACCTGGGTCTCTGCTAGGTGTATTGGCTGGCTGTGCATCCCAAGAATCCACTTTGCCTCTTCCAGGATTGTTTGAAATGGCCTTGTTCAGTCTTTGACACTGGGTTTTGGGGTTGTCTGGAGCAGCCTTTGTGTAGCATCCTCCTGCAGCACAACCATGGCCTGTCTGCATCTGCTTCACGTCCCTTCCTGGTTTGATGCCATTGGAGAGTCCGGTGGAGGCTCACCTTAGCACGCATGCTGGAAGGGGACCTAGTGGCTAAGAGGAGCTACTTATTCAATTCAACAGTTATTTTCCCATTTATACTTCTGTTTCCAAAGATTGTCATTGGTTTGATTAAGTAAAAGCTTCTGCCTTGGTAAGGGGTATCTGTAAATAAAGACGTTAGCTTGTCCACATTTCATAATTCTTATATTTGACTTTGAGGAGAAGGGTCATAAAACCATGCTCAACAATGTCAATCAAAATGAAATATCTTAAAATAAAAAACTTGTAACCACAGATATGTTGATAAATGGGTAACTGAATTAATTAGGTTTTAAATGTAGGTAGTGCTTCCTATGGGCTCTTTGATAAGAGCCTCATGTGCATTATTTGTTTTATCTTCACAACAATGTGAGGTAGGTACTAGCTTTAGCCCCATTTTATGGATGAGAAAACTGAGGCTTAGAGAGGTTAATAAACTTGCCTAAGGTCACATGGCTTCAAGAGGATAGATCCAGGACTCGAACTCATTTCTGCCTGACTCCAAAGCCATACTCCCACTCTCTCACTGTATTGAAGAATCCATGACTGGGCTGAGGTGGCGTGGTTTGGAAGAGCGTTTCTCAAACTCTATACTGTAGAGTGATAACCCATGGTCTAACACACTCTAGAAACACTAAATATTATAATTTATCTGACCAATTAAAAGTTCTGAGAGGCCTCACAGTAAAGGAAATGGTTCCATTTTCTTCAACCTTTGTCCTGCTGGATACTTACTAATATCCTGGGATATTCCACCCTAGATGAAATGCTCCTGGACTGAGAGAGGCAATGCATTAACATTTTTATTTTGTCATTGCTATGGACTATCTCGGGGAGTCACTTCACAGTCCTGGATTTTAGCTTTCTTATCTGTAAAGTAAGGAGGTTGGACCCTAAGTTCTCTGTCATAACTTTAAAATGCTGTGGTCCACATGTAAGCTGAATGACAGCTTGTGAATCTGTTAATTCTGTCCCTCTGCTATTGCTGTTAGCTGGGGACAGATACCCTTTGGAGTCATTCACACTCTGATTGTGTCCAAATATCTAAGTAAGAATGTCCAGCATCTGCTGCCTCTTCAAACTGTGTTTAAATGAGGTAGTACACTTAGCCTGTGGTGCCACATCCTCATCTGGAGCTGCCCTTTGTCCCTGAGCCTGACAGCATCACTGGGTTTTCTCTGAGTTCTCCTGCACATGCTGGACCGCTCTCCTCCAAACCAGGCCTCTCTGTGGAGTCTACACTGAGCTCTCTAATTTAGACTTTTGTCCAAAGGAGAGAACTTTGCTTCCTCTTCCAGGGCTGGAGCCTTTTCAAATGTTTTAACTATTAGCCTCTGGGCCTAGAATGATCTCCCCATCCTCCCTAAATAACAAACAATAAAGAACTCATCTTTGGTGTTCAAGCTCATATCTCAGTTCCCTCATGGACCCTCCTCTATTCCTTAAGCTGAACAGATCTCACCTTTTCTGGATTCTTAGTCAACCTACAGTTGGTATTTTTCTTACCCATTAGTTTTTCTTCTTCTTCTTTTTTTTTTTTGCTGAGGAAGATTTGCCCTGAGGTAACATCTATGCCAGTCTTCCTCTATTTTGTACATGGGTCGCTGCCACAGCATGGCTGAGTGGTGTGGGTCTATGCCCAGAATCTGAACCTGCAAACTGGGGCCACTGAAGCAGAGTGCACCAAACTTAACCACCACACCACGGGGCCAGCCTCCCCGTTAGTTTTTCTTTAACTGCTTTGAGTGCCTTCTTCTTGTGTCTCCAAATGTACCATAAGCCCCCCGAGAGTCGGAACTATAGTTTATGTTTCCTGTGTCTTCCCTGAAAACTCTAGTGTGGTGTTACATAAATAATAGATGCTCAGTGAACGCTAGATTGACGGACTGATGCCAAATAATTCCTGCGCCACCAGCACTGGGCTCTTCCTGCGGCTGTGATCCGCAGCCCAACAGGAGGAATTTCAGCTCATGGCCACGCGAAATTCGGGAGCAGGAGTCACACTCTTTTCCCTCCTCACCCTGACCGATGCCTTCCTTCATCAGGTGGTGATTGAATTCCTCTTTGGGGCTATTTTGATGGGTTAGTGACTCCTCCCTGGTGACCAGACAGTAAGAAGCAGGAGAAACTCCATGAGCTTTTAAGGATGAAGTCCTTGTAGATCCTCAGTCATGGGGAGAAGCATCGCTGTCCACTCGGCCTTCAAGATGCTTTTCAGGATAAATTCTTTTTATTATTATCGTCAGTAACTTTTCAGTGAGCCAGAACCGTTGCTGTTCACATGGGGGGCGGTAGGTGGGGCCTTCCATCTTGTGGTCGTCGCCTGTTCCCAAACATTTGTTTTTAATAGAGGCACGGCTGAGAGGGTGGGGTTTGTATTTGATATCTCTATGCTTTTTGGTGCATGCTCTTTGATTGCTGTTTAAATACGCTGGGAAGGGTGCAGAATGCTTTGACTTATTTTCTTTTTTGTTTTCTGTAATGTTCTCATTTTCAAAAATCAGAAAAAATAATTGGTGCCACCTGAGTGCTGTGGTTTCAGTGAGGAACCTGAGATGGCACGTGGCCATATCCTAGATGTAGGGCTTGGTAAGATTACAGGCCTGGCCGACAAGATAAGCCTGACTCAGGGCTCAAAAACTGTGACGCTAAAAATATGAAAATGGGAAGTGAATTTAAATTTTTTAAATTAAGTTTTTTTAGACTCATGAGTAAAAAAATTGAAATAGAAGTGCTGGTTTTCTTTTTTAAACCCTCAAGTCATGTCTTTCTGAACGAGGGTAGCACATGCCAGATGGGCGGGCAGGGTCCTGGACGCTGGACCCAGTGCTTGTGGCACTGAGAGTGGAAGGCAGTGCATAGGCAGACCATGGAATTCATCATCCAAAGTGGGGCCCTTTTGAGTGTGAAAGAGCTATTGATAATTATGACTCAGGACTGTTCTGAGTAACTGGGGTATGTGGTCACTCTCCCAATAGGAGACGAGGAGGAAGGGGGCCCAGCTTGGCCATGGTTGCCCCGTGGATGTATGGGAAGGGGCTAGCAGGAAGGGAGAGGCAGAGAAGCAGGCAGGGGTAGTCAGCTTTTGGCACCTGGGGCTCTTGGGGAGAGCTCCTCTTACCCAGTGTGAACTGGGGTCAGTGGTGTGCTGGCTCATCATGGCTCTCGAGGTCTGATTGTTACATGTTCAGGAATTTTGAAAGCTGGTTGTTACACCACTGATAGCCTTGAAATTGGCCACCACGGGAATATTTACACCATAGAAATCAGCAAACGTTTCAAATCAGCAACCCTGACCCCCCTTCCCCAAGGTGGCTGGTAAGCATTTACCAGAACTCCATGGATGACAACCCCAAGAATGGGAACTGGGTGCAAAGGCAGAACGAGACCATTGACCAGATCTTTCCCATGGCGGGGGCAAGGTGGAAGTGGAAGCTGAGTGTGTTAGGTGATTCTCCTGTGTGCGTTAAAGGGCTGTTGGTCAGCCAGGGGCCAGGAATGACAATGTCTATGTCAGCGACTCCAAATGGATGATGTATCTGTCACCTCTGATACAGAAATTAACCCACACCCTGCCACGTGCTCCCTCTGCTCCAGCCACACTGGCCTTCTAGCTGTTTCTCCACAATGCTGGGCGTGTTTCCCTCTTAGGCCCTTTTTGCTTGCCTTTCCCTCTGCCCGGAGACCGTCTCCAGATACTCATAAACTCACTCCCTTATTTCATTGGGATCTCTGCTCAAATGTCCCCTCCTCAGACGGACCTCCCCGACCCCCTGTGCGAGGCAGGTCCCCTGGCACTCTCCATCCCCTTCTCTTCTTTTCTCTAACACTCAGCACTGCCTGACACCGAGTCACGTGTTCATGTCTTTGTTTTATTGTCTGTATACCCACTGCGTTGGAAGCTTCATAAGGGAGGGGATTTTGTTTTGCTGTATCAGCAACACCTCGAAGTGCCTGGTATAGAGCAAGCACTAAATCAATATTTGTTAGTGAGTGAAAGAATGGATCCTATGTACCAGACCTAATCCTTTGGAGGTGGCTTGTTGGAGAGTGATATGGAGATGGGTTCTGAGGCCCCATCCAAGGGCAACAGGAAGGAATGCTGTGATCTCTTAGGGTTGTCTACAGGGTGGGGGTGGCAACACAGTGGTACATGTACCCTAGTAGCCATCCCTGACCTGGGTCCTCAATAGCCCTTTCAGTTACTAAAAAACATTTATGAAGAGTCTAATTGTACCTGGAATGGGGTTGGGTTGTGTATAAGGGATCCTAGCCCTTTAGAAGTTCACATTTTTCATCTGTCCATCCATCCATCCATCCATCCATCCATCCATCCATCTATCCAATGAATATTTATTGAGTGTGACTATGTATGAGATACTCTGCTGAGGACTGGTGATTCGGTGGTGACTACAACTGGTCCTGGCCCTATGTGGCTTCAGTGTGGTGCGAATTCAGAAGTTAGATTGCTGATTATGAGCTGGGAGGCACCCAAAGAAGAAAAAGAGTGGAGTGGACAGAGAGCCGACCAGAGGAAACCAATTTAGATGCAGGGCAGGGTGAGGAAAGGTACCATGTGAGCTGATACCTGAAGACTGGATAGGAGTTTTCTGGGTGAGGAGGGCAGGTGAGAACCTTCCCAGAAGAGAGAAGGACATGTCCTCTAACCTTAAGGTAAGGGAGCCTGGGCCTGTGTAAGGAACTGAGAGGACGCCAATGCACCAGTGTGCATGCAGCACAGAGACTGTGGGCAGAGGGGGCTGAGGCTGTGGTGGGAGGCAAGAAGCACGCCTCATAGGAGCCTTGTCAGCCCTGTAAGTAGTTTGGATTTTATCCCACATTTTTAAAGTCAGCAACCATTCATTCATGTGTAGAGGATGTACTGAAACAGAATTAAAACCTGTAAATGAACACAGAGTTGGACGTCAGAGAACGTGCATTTTGTAAATATATCACTGTCCACATTCCGCATTGCTGTGGGCAGGAAATTCACCTGTAGGCACAGGTAGGGAATGAAGAGACTGATTAGCTCCTGTTCTCGGCTTGCAGAGTCTCCCTCTGGGCTCTAGGATGCAGCTGATCTTAGTGGCTCCCGGTGTTGTGTGCATTTTGACTGGTGAATGGCTTAACACTCACTCGCCAGGGTAAATGTGCTTGTGTGTGGAACTCCTCAGGTCCAGTTCAGTGTGTGTGTGTGTGTGTGTGTGTGTGTGTGTATGTGTACCTCCCTCTCTTCTCTCAGGCACCAACAGAGGATGAGAACAGTGGATGAATTCTGCCACATCCTTAGCTTCTCTTCCTTGTAACTTCTCGAGTCCAGAGGCTTCTATCCTTGTCCAGATGGAGGCATGTGGTGCCACCTGCCACACTGTTTGACACTTCTGGATGTCTGAACCTTTTGAAATTAAAAGTGAGTAGGTAGGTGTGATGATAATCTTTAGCCTAGCCCCACCTCTCTAGATGAGCAAGATGCTGTAAGTAAGAACAGTGAACTCTCAATTATTCAGCGACTGAAGGAGCAGAGGAAAGCACAAATAAATTAAAAGGGGCAAATAATCTGAATTAATGTCTGTTGGGCTGTAGGGTGTGAGTGTTGCCAGACCAAATGTGGGCCCCTCCTTGGCGAGTTAAATCAAACTGCACCAGAAGTAATTGTCTCACAAAGCAGAATTTTTATTTGCGGCATGCAGCAAAGAAAGAGACCATAGGGAATAATTTCACAAAGCTATGCCTCCCCGAGCATGGGGAGAGGGGTATCTGTATTTGGAGTAGGGGATAATATTCACAGGGGGAGTTTCATCATCACATGTAGAGGTAGGCAAAAGCTTGCACAAGCATGGTTTGAAATCATGCTCTTACGTACATCACATGACCTAAAAATGGCTGTTTTGCCCCTCCCCGAGGAGGGGAAGTTACCAAGTTAATGAGGGCAGGTTACTTTAGTCCAACTCTCTGCCTGTCCATGCAGGTGCCAGTCTCATGGTTGCGGTCTGGGCTGGTCTGTTTTGGTCTGTTTCAGAGAAGCTGGGTCCAGGGCGGTTGCTGCTTAGAACTCCTTCCTGGAGCATAGCTGAAAACCACATAAGCTCAAGGCCCGGAGGTGCTGGATAAAGGGACACCTGCACCTTGCAGGAAGACGAGAGGATTCGGTCAAACACAAAGGTCAGAGTTTAGGCAGGATAAGAGAAGGGGTTAGGGGCCATGTCTGGTGATGTGAGCAGACACACGTGCTCACAGGCGGGCTCGTTCTCCATGTTTGTGCCTGGTCTGTGTGCTTCCTGCTGACTTTTCCTACCAGTTGCCAGGAGACGTCGTTTTAGGTCACTGCAGATAAGTGGCTCATGGATAATCAAGCTTATATTGCTTGTATCTCATCTGGTTACACCTATTCCCTGATCTTTGAGGTCGCTGGATCTCCTAACGTCTGTGTGACATTGGGCATGTTAGTAAAACTCTCTGTGCCTTGATTTCTTTATCTGTAAAATGGAGACAGTAACATGTATCTGTCTGGATAGATGTCACTGCAGCCTTAGTTCCTGGCATCCCGGGAAGGAACGTGAGTTCAGTGCAGAAAGGAAAGAAATCAGCCCTCAGCCCACACTGCTGTGCCCCTCTCGGGGGGAGACACGGGGAGAAAAGAAGTAAGAAAAGAGGAATCTCGGTAAACCTCTCAGACTGTGACAAGGAGGCCAAAGTGAGCTTTGATGAGAACCACATTTGAGCCCTGGAATAAAAAATAGAGCAACATACTTTAAAAATTATTTATGATTTTAAGCACATGAAAGGCGTATCATGTACCCAGGGAGGGCATAATGGGGAACAGCTGGGTGACATGTGCCTTGCTGTTTCTGAGGATGTTCATAATTCTCTGATGTCCAAGAATAACAGTAATAATGATGCCATTGCTGATTGTACTAATAATAATAATAAAGAGGATGGGGGGTACCTTTCCTGGATCCTGTGGACACAAGAGAAGAGCCCAGCCTGCGGGTTTGGTGGGGGCTGAAAGGGAGCTTCGGCCTGCTTCATTCTCAGGGCAGAGTGTGGCGCCCTGCCCAGGGTGGAAGGTTTAGGGAAAGAGCCCTGGATGGGAGTGTCGGGAAACCTGGGTTCCAGGCCTGGTTTCACCACTGCCTCTGGCAGTCCCTGCCCCTCCCAGTCTCAGTTTTCTCATCTGTGGAATAGAGGTGCTAATACCACTTGGCAGGCCCACCTTACAGTGTTGTCACGGACCCTGATGAACGGGGCTGTGGAATAACTGGATCCAGTGTAGAATGTGTGTATTCTGGGTACGGAAAGCCTCATCACCATCTCTGCGCTTCTCCAGCACTTGGCACAGGCATCCACCAAGCTCAGCGCCTGGCATCTAGGAGGTGCCTAGAAATGTTTGTGCTGCGAATGAATGTTTCTCTTTCATTAAATGTTTAAAGCCATAGAATGTGAGACTTGGACAATGCTTGAAAAGCCATTCCACCCAGTTCTCTCTTTTATGATTTGTTAAGCGGTTCTGGAGCGGCGCTGAGTCAAGGGTGACCATCCCCCACTTCTCCGTTGACCTGAGTCTTCTCCCTGGTGCCCTGTGAGTGATGAGATTTTCCATTCTGGCTGGTGGGAATAGGTGCTCTTCCCAATCCTTTCAGAGGTTCTTTCTCCAGTCTTGGGTGGTTTCCTTACACCTGTGCTGCTGAATACTCTGGGCTTCGTTGTAAGCTCTCTCCTCTTGGGTGCTCTGTCCGGTGAACTCTGGCTGCCTTGGTCTCCCCAGACTTAGAGCTCTGTCTCCTCGGCTCAGGGAGGCGGCCGGGCTCCACTTCTTTCTCCTTGCTTCCGGTGGCCTCAACCCTCAGCTAGTATGGGAGTCAGTTTGCTTGTGCCCATCTCTCAGGAACTCTTGTTGCCTGAAGTCCACTACCTCGAAAGCCATTGTCTTAGTCAGTTCAGGCTGCTGTAACAAAAATCACAGACTGGGTGGCTTATAAAACAGTAGAAATTTATTTCTCACAGTTCTGGAGGCTGGGAGTCTGAGACCAGGGTGTCAGCATGATTGGGTGAGGGTCCTTGTCCTGGTTCATAGCTGGCACTTTCTTGCTGTGTCCTCACCTGGTGGAAGGGGCTAGGGAGCTCTGTGGGATCTCTTTTATAAGAGCACTAATCCTATTCATGAGGACGCCACCCTCATGACCTAATCACCTCCCAGAGGCCCACCTTTTAATACCACCTCATTGGGCATTAGGATTTCAAGTTTTGAATTTTGGAGGAACACAAACATTCAGACCACAACAACCATTATTTCATGTTTTTTGTCTGGGTATTTTGGTCATTTCAGATGGGGTAAATCTGGCCCTATTACTCCACTGTAGTGGGAAGTGGAAGTTCCCCAGTTCTCTCTTTAGAGATGAAGAAACAGAAAGGGGGAGTGACTTGCCCAAAGTCATACAGCTCGTTAGTGTCAGCAAGGACCAGGACCCAGGTCATTCACTCAGTAGACATTATTGTGTTCCTACCGGGTGCCAGGCATACAGGGTCTGGTCCCTGCTCTCCAGAAGTCCATGATCTGTTACACAGGTATTTGTTCACAGAGTATTAAGGAAGCATGACAGGAGGTGAGAGGCCAAGGAAGATGTCCTGAGAAAGTTGATACTTGACCCTACGGGTGAAGAAGGAGGAGGAATAATTTAAGTGAAAAAGGAGGGGAGAAGTTCCAGGAACGGGTACAACACGTGCAAAGGCGTGGGGGTAGCAAGCAGGTCCTTTGCTCCCTGAGCTTAGTGTCCATGGTATTGTGCGACGGGGCCACGCACCAGTGTTTTATGGTGAGTACGTGTCTGTCCATCCTCAGAGAGTCCGTGAAGTCTGGGAACCCTGTTTCCAACACAAGTTGGCTGTGGTGTTTCAGCCTAGGCGTGTTCGTGTGGGGTCTTGGTAAGGGCTGTGGAGTGGGTGTTTCCTTGGTGTTTCTGGTGGGACTCTCGCCTTCTCCACCTTTTACATTTTTCCTGGAGGCAGACGATATTACTTTCAGTGATTTGGAGCACCTATCAAGAAACAGTCAAAATGTGTTCTGGTCCCATTTCTGGCACCTCTAAGACCTACCGCTGGCGCCCACTCCCTTTAGCCTGTTTCTCGAAGTGAGCTCTGCCAGATCCACTGCCAGGATGACGGTCAAGAAGGACTTGGAGGTTCTCAGCTACCCTTCTGCCAGAGCAAGACCCTGAGACAATCGCTGGGTTATTAATGTGCACCAACTGAATGCAGGCCTTCCTGGTCTCTGCTGGGGCTTGGATCCTGAGTGCCTTCACAGCTCGGGGGATGGGAGGGAAGCCTTTCAGCCAGCCAGCGGCTTTAGGCTTTTGGCTTCATTCTCCAGCTTGGTTTATTTCTACCAAGGTCTGTTACCTTATGGCTGTTCTGTCCCCAGCCTGGGCTCCTCCAGTGGCAGCAACTGATGTCATCTGTGCTGATTCCCCAGAAATTTATCATTCATTCATTCACAGATATGGAATAGTGTGGACAGTATCCTGCCTTCATGGAGGTTGTGGTTTGATGGGGAGCTGGACGTTAATCAAATAACTCAAATAAATCTAAAATTACAACTGTGATAAGTGTTATGAAGGCGAGGAATTCGGGCCCATGAAATACTGTGAAGGTGGGATATAACCCTATCTGGAAGCTAGGAAAGACTTCCCCTAGGAAGTTACAATTGAGTGAGACCTCAAGTGTGACCAGAAGTTGGGGAAGGGGGAGGTAGGAGATGAAGAGTGTAGCACACGGTGTCAGCACTTTGGGAAAACTGCAAGATGGCCAGTGGTTGGGTGCAGTGAGCCAGGGGCTCGCTGTGTGGAGGTTCTACAGGGTCCCGTGGGCTGTGTTAAGAAGTTTGGTCTTTATCGTTTGAACAGTGAGTGACCGTTGAAGGCTTTTTTGCAGGGAGGTGACAGGATCAGACTTCTGCTTCAGAAACATGCTCTGGATCCAGTTTGGAGACTGAATTAAAGGTGGGCAAGGGCAGAGTTGCCAGATAAAATACAGGATGCTCAATTAAATTCAAATTTCAGAGAAATAATGAATACTTTTTTAGTGTAAGTGTGTGCAAATACTGCAAGGGACATACACTAAAAAATTATTGCTGTTCTTATATAACTTTTTAGTATGACTATGTCCCAAATATTGCATAGGACATATTCATACTAAAAATTGTTCATTGTTTATCTGAAGTTCAAATTTAACTGGACACCTTGTGTTTTTATTTGTTAAGTTTGGCAACCCTAAGCAAGAGAAGATGTGGGGAGACCAGTTATTGCTGCAGTTGAAGGCTCCTTAGACTAGGAAACCAGGGGTGGAAATGGAGAGAAGTGGATGAAGAAGAAATACTCTTGCTTGGCCCACGTCTGTCATTCCAAGGCATCTGGAGGACAGAGTCCATCAGCTTCCCTCCTGCTCTGAAGCTTGAACTTCCACGCACATGCCATTTAAACACATGTGGTTATGGATCTGATTAACACACTGCAGTCTCAGTGCAGGGCGTGCGCCTGGTCAGAACCTGCCATGAATGACCTAGGAGATGTGTGCGGGGACAGTGAGAGGGGTTCATCTTTCTGCTCCCATCCCTCCAGGCCCAAAGATGCCTGGGAGGTGAGCTCCTTGGGTTGCAGTAATGGATGTGTGAAGGAGAGATCTGGCAGGATGGTCAAGACCACCTGACAATAGAGGCAATATTGTAAGTTGCACACTGTTTTCTCCCCCACGATAACTCATGCTTTAGCAAATGGAGCAGTCCAGTAAAGCAGTCAAGGACACTGGCTTCCCCAGGGGGCTTAAATGTTCTGGCAATTACTATCTGATTCCACTATCTGTGTGATCTTGATTGAGATACTTAACTCCTCTCTTAGTTTGCAGCATGTCTTTGAGATTAGTGCTAATGTCCATCAAGAGCCAGGCACGGAAGAGATGCTTACTATAATGGTATGTGCTCCAAGAAATTGCCTTGTTTCAGAAAGCTGGCTCATTTTTCTTCTTACACAACCATACTTGACCATCTGCTCAATTCACAGCTGTTGTTTCCTTGTTCACACCCCTCGCTGGCTTCCCGTTGCCTTGTGCAGCAGCATCTCCATGCACTGGTCTCAGTTTGCCTTTCTGCCATGACTGTCACTATCTCCCCATCAGAACCCTGTGTTCCAAAGGAACCAGGCCACTGAACCCTTCTTAAACCCAGCTTGAACTTTTCTGTTTGTTTTTTTTTTCGCCTGGAATGTCTTTGCCTATATCTGTCCAAGCCTTATTCATCACAAGTTATTGATAAGGTAATGTTAATAGAAGTATAATCAAACAAGATAAAGCGTGTGTAGAAAATCAAATAAATGCCCATCACTAGGGAAATAACTGAACAAATTAGGATTCATGTCTCATGTGTAATATTATGCATTTCTTAAGGCAGCTCTGCCTGAACTCACTTGGAAAGATATATATCTATGATGTATTTTTAAGTGAAAAAAGCAAACCGTAGAGCAATATGTGCAGTGCGATCACAGTTGTGTTTATAGAGGGATTCGGTCACACATGTGTAGAAGGAGTAGGGATAAAATATACTCCAAAGTGTTAATAGATATTTCCTCCAGAGAGGAGGGTAGGATTCGGTTGGAAATGAAAGGAAACTGTTAACATTTAGTTAATATACTTTTATGGTTTTGGTTCTTTTGTATAATTGTGTTAATTTTGTAATTAAAATTAAATAAAAATGCATGGAAAAATTTATTAGAAGAAATAAATAAACTATGGTTATGTTTCAGTTGCTGGATTGGGGAGATTCTTCCCTTGCCCCCAACTTAACATTATTTTATTAGAGAAAAAAATGATAACCAAAGAAGGTTACCTTTTGTTAAAGTCTGACAGAAATGCCGCTTCTTCTATGAAACATTTTTCCGATTCCTAAACTGGATGTGCTATTTCCTTTCTTTGAACCCTGAAAGCTCTTTGCATGTCTTTAGTGGCATTTTTCTCCGTCTATTTTATAAGTGTTTCGCACGTTTTGTGGTCTCTCTAGATTTAAGCAATTTGCGGATATCATGATAGAGAAGAAAACCGGCTTTCAGGGCAGAAGATCTGGATGTCAGCTCTTGTTCTGGTTCTCTATTATGACATGACAAATTAGCCCAAACTTATTAGCTTAAAATAAGTCATTTTATTCTCTCTCATGAATTTTTCGGTCAGGAACTTGAGCAGAGCTGGGCTGGGTGACTCTTCTGCTCCATGTGGTGTCGACTGAGGTCATTTGGTGGTATTTAGCTTGGGGTGGAGCTGGACAGGAGGGTCCAGGAAGGCTTCCCTCACATGCCTGATGCTGGCAGGGCAGCCGGAAGGCTGGGCTCAGTCTAGTCCTTTCCCTTTCTGAGTCTTCTCAGCACCTCTCCACAGACTTCTTACAGGTGGCTCAGGGACTCAAGAGACCAAGGCACACCAAGGCAGAAGCTGCCCATCTTCTTAAAGGATGGAATAGTCATAGTGTCCCTTCTGCTATACAGGTCAAGCAGCCACAGAGCCCACCCAGACTCAAGGGGAGTAGGAACAGAGATGCCACCTCTGGAAAGGAGAATTAGTGTAAAAAAACCTGTGGCGATCATTAATCCATCACAGCTTTGCTATGAGAAGTACGACCTTTGTGTCTCAATGACTACATCTATAAATTAGAAAGACCAAAAGCTGTATGTATGCGAAAGCACTCTGTGCATTACAAAAAAGCTATATGTACTAGAAATATCAATAATTATCTTGGTACTAGCTCCATGCCTTGTTCAAGGCAGATACTCATTAGATGTTTAATATTTTGAAAGTAGACTGATTTATCAGATATTTCTTAAGGGGAACATACAAAGAAAGTGAAGCTGGATGATCACATAGGGGCATGGTGTAGTTGTAGAGTATAGAGCGTGGATTAGGTTGACATGAGTTAAACCCAAGCTGTTACCCAGTTACTATCTGTGTGAACTTTATTGACTCATCTCACCTTTCTGAGCCTTAATTGCCCCATCATCATATAAGAATAATATTATCTACCTAGCTAGGTTGCTGTGAGCATTGGAGCTAACTTATGTAAAGTACTTAGTATGGTGACTGTCACCTAGTAGGTCTTCCATTTCTCTTAAGATGATATAACAAAATCATATAGAAAGTTTGGACTCCTCACTTGTTTCTGTACGTTGGTCACCTCCTTTTACACAAATAATTGAGAGGGGATCCAGAGCCCACGTCATTCTGAAAGCAATGGGGAAAGGGAAGGACTCTACTTCTTGTTTGTTCCAGTCTCCTCCTCTCCCCAGAGCATTCCCCTCTGGGGGATCTGTGCCCCATGCAGCTTTGGCTGTGAGGTCATTCTGCTCTGAGTGTTGGAGGTGGCCTCCTTTTCAGACCTGTGGGTTTGCCTTTCATAGATGTACGAGATCAAATCAGAAGGTAGCATTGCGAAGAAGTTCAACGAGATCCTGAAGAGGCTGAGTTCGCCCCTGAAGCCCAGAGTTCCAGACCACAATGACAACAAGATGAAAAACCTCTCCTACCCATTCTCCAGGGAGAAAATGTACCTGTGAGTATTGGAGCTGTGGGGGTAGGGCTGTGAGAGAGGATGGGAGGGAAAATCAAGCACCTCGGAGCAACAGCTGACAAAATAAGTCCTCGGTGCCTGGGAGAGAAGGGATGGAAGTGTGCTCTCATGGTGAAATAGTCTATGTCTCCTTTCTTGATCTCCTTCCCTAAGTGAGATTGTCTCGAATAGCCCACGAATATTTGTCCAGTGGCTGATGGGGAAACCCGTCATTTCAGTCATCTTGCATGATGGATGGAGAACCAGGGTGCAGACAACCATATACTTGGGGACTCTGAGAAAAATGGTCAGATACCTGTTTACGTTTTGTGTGGAAACTATTCTGCCCAGTTCCCAGTCTAATAGGGTTTCAACAGATTGTGATAAATTAGAGAGAAGAGAGGAGAAGTTCTGGACTTCTATGCTCTCAGCTGCCTACTTATGCACTCATTGACTCTGAGGGGATCCCCCCTGCCCACACCTCACCCAGGCAGAAGGAATCAGAGCTCTTTACAGGGTTGGCCATTTGGGAAACGTTTGGAAGGGGGAGTCATGGTTGAGAAGTGGGAGATGCAGCAGTCAAACATTAATTCTGTTTTAGGAGCTAATGAGAAAATATAAGACTGTCAGGAGTGATAAGAGAATCAAAAGAGAAAGAGAAAGGAAGGGGTGTAGAAAGGCAGAGGAGATACAAAGATCTGACCCTTTGAAGAGATGGCGTTCATGGAGCTGTGTTTCTGCCGTTCCTTGGAGAATATCTCCTGCTCATCTTTGCCCTGTTAGATAATAATTCTATACACATGTGTATGATGTGCCTTTGCATGTATCCCCTCATTAGATCCTTAGCCCTGTAATGATTCTGGTACCACTTCTGCTCACCAATTCCAATGTGTGTGAGGGTTTCCCACGCTACCAAGAAGTTCTCTGACACCAGCTGAGTGTCCTACAATTCAACTGAATTCTGACACTGTCTACCTGAGGTAGAATAAAATTTCCTAGGTTGAGGGCTCAGCGTCACAAGACTGCCCGCCTCTTGAGATGCCAGTCGTTAAGTCGAGGTTGGTACCTGTGTTCTGACCAACTGGTTGTAAACCGGAGGTTCCTGCAACTCCCTCCTTGGGTTGGATTAATTTGCTAAAGTGGCTGACAGAACTCAGGTAACCAGTTTACTCACTAGATTACCAGCTTATTGCAAAGGATATGAATCAACAGCCAGATGAAGACATACATAGGGCAAGGTCCCAAACAAAGGAGCTTCTGTTCTCCTGGAGTCTGGGGCCCAGCACAGTGACATGTGGAAGTGGTCTGGTTCATTAACCTGGAAGCTCTCCGAACCCTCTCCATTTGGGTTTTGTATGGAGGCTTCATTATGTAGCGTGGTTGATCAAATCACTGGCCATTGGTGATGGATTCAAACTCCAGCCCATCTCCCCTCCCCAGAAATCATAGGGTGGGATTAAAACTTCCAACCCTTTGTTCATGGTTGGTTCCCCTGATAACCAGCCCCCTCATCTTTAGGGGATTTCCAAAAGTCACCTTATCAGCATAAACCTAGTTGTGGTAGAAAGGGACTTGTTATGAATAACAAGATGCTCATTTCACCTTTATAGCTCTGAGGTGACTTCAGGAACTGAGGACAAGAGACCAAATATAACAAATATGCCCCCATTGCTCTTATTACTCTGGAAATTCCAAGGGTTTTGGGAGTTGTGTGCCAGGAACAGTGGATGAAGACCAAAATATATATTTATTATAAATCACAGTATCACACCCCTTGTAAGATATAAGCATCTCTTTATTATAGAGAGGAAACCACGGTCCATGGTCTGCCCAAGATCACACAGCCTTAAGTGTCTGGGCTGCAGCTGGCATGTTGACCTCCGGGCCTGCTGTTCTGTTTTCCCCTGTGCTTCTTCCACGCTTCCCCTTCTCTGGGTTTTCCTTCATGCCAGTGCTGACATCTGAACTGCCACCTCCCAAAACATCTCCATTCATTCATTTTCTGTGATCCTCCAAGGCCAGTTCCCAAACGCCTTCTCCTTGAAGAACCTTCCGTTCTCCCAGCCAAAGTGTGCGCCATCCTCTGAGTCTTTATAGCAATGGTCTACACAGCATCAGGTGTTATTCTGCCTCGGCTATTAGGAAACGCACAGCCCCCAGTGACTGGGCTCCGGGCTGGCTGGGAGCATGTTTCCTGGATCTGTGTGTCCACTAGCACAGTGCCCCAAGTATAGCTAATAACACGTGTATTTTTGAGTGAATGGTCAATATTTAAAATTTAGAACAGACACAGGTTTTTTTTTTTTAAATATGATTATTAAAGGTAATTTTTTAAATTAATTAATTAATTTTCAGAGGTACATTCATATTTGGAATTCTGTGTAGAGTACATTGTGTTCACCACCCGAAAACTAATTATAGTGCATCCCCTTACATGTGAGCCTAATCGCCCCTTTTGCCCGGCCCCCCTTCCCCTATGGTAACCACCAATCCAATCTCCAATGCTATGTGTTTGTTTGTCATCGTTTTTATCTTCTTATGAGTGAGATCGTATGGTATTTGACTTTCTCCCTCTGACTTATTTCACTCAGCATAATACCCTCAAGGTCCATCCATGTTGTCACAAATGGCCGGATTTCATCATTTCTTATGGCTGAGTAGTATTGCATTGTGTATGAATACCACATCTTCTTTATCCATTCGTCCCTTGATGGGCACCTAGGTTGCTTCCATGTCTTCAGACACAGGTTTTGCATAATTAGGAGTTTGGTATCAAACTGAAATGAAAACATTGAATGAAATTTTGAAAAACGAAGAGTTATGATAATCTCAACACCCTGAAACTATACTCTTTTTTGTTGTTATTGTATTTTTACTGTCTTGGTCCATGCACAAGAATCCTTTTTACATCCTTTCATTTTGTAAACTTATCACAGTATAATAGTTAGCTATCATTGTCCAAAATTTTTCTATTTATAAAGTTTCATAATTACAATTTTCAATGGCTGCATGATAATCTATCATATCATACAGATTTTGGAATTGTATCATCTCTGTAATCTTTATTATAAGTGAGTTTGTAATGAATGTTTTTATTTATGGAACTTTTTTCTTCTGTTGAATTTATGTCCCTATGATACATTTCTATGAGAAGTTTTCGGAATTACTGGGTCAAAAGGAGTATACACGTGTGTATGTGAGTGAGTGTGTCTTACACACTTGCTATGACTGCTCTGGGCTGGGAGTGACAGTGGTCTTAGGATGAGGGTAATGAAATGGGTTGACATTCTGCTTTCTTGGTGTCTCCAGGTACAACATCCAGGATAAGGACACCTTCTTTGATAATGCCACTCGTAGCCGCATTGTAAGTAAATAGGTGAATCCGGCGCTTAGCCGGGTGTGGTGGGCTCGGGGAGGGATGGGGAAAGGCTGAGTACCCAGTTTGGTGGGGCTTTCCCTTGCTCTCCCTGCTACCCCCCATCTTCGTTTGCTTGGAGTTGCCTAGCAACAGAGAGGGGTATCCAGGAGCTTCCCAATCCCGGTAGCAGAGGAAACAGCGAACAACTGCTCTCATTCACGGTTGAGAGCAGGGTCTTCTCTTTAGGTTCTCCACCAGGCCCTTCTTGGATCATGAAAACGGGGAATGTCAGAGCTGGTAGGGACTTCAGCTAGTCAGGTGACCCCTTGCTTTACAGTTGAGGAAGCTGAGGCTCTGAGAAACAACAAATTGAAAAAAAATTTATACAATTGTCAGTGTCTGAATGTGGACTCATTGCTGGGCCACTGTGTGTCTTTCTTTTACCCCTAAAGAGTCCTGTGCATTTGTATCGCAGGGAATGCTACAGCTAGCCAGTTTGGCCAAGAATAAACTTTCCAGCCCATTCTATAGAAAGCCAACAGTCCTGACCATAGTGTTCTTCTGCAGTCTTTTCACCTTTTGACGTATAGGTTTTGAGTTTTGCAGATGATTGATTCCAGTGAAAATCTGTATATGGCCTGTGCCCCTGTGGCCCCAGGCTGAGCTGCAGGGTGTCTCCAGGCACTGATCAGTTTATTCTCTACCCACCTAGAGATCATTCAGTCTATGGAGAGAGGAGAGAAAAGGGCCCAAGGAAGGCTGGACACTTACTCATGCCTCAGTGGAAACATGGCAGATTGTTTCCGCTGATTCCTAGGAAAGAACATAAGTTTCAATAGGAGGAGGAATAAGGGTTAGGTATCTAGAAGGACTTCCAAGTCAATAGGGTGATAAGAAGGGATAAGAAGGGTAAGAAGAGACAGGACTAGAGGAAGCTACAGAACAATTCTGAGGCATGCTACAAACGTGGCCTTGACTGTTTGCTTTCCAGATGGACAAGAAAACACCTCAGGCCCCCTAGCCTAGTGTTTTAGGAAGGTTTAAGATGGGCATACGATTTCTTTTATCTTCTTATGTTTAAAAGTGTAAACTTCCCATTTTCTTGGTTGGTGCTACTACAAGCCACTTAAATCTCCCTGTGGTTTGGGTCCCCCATCTGTGGGGGAGTTACAGGGTGTCATAGAGATTACCCGATAATTTCAAAGTGCTTGTAAAATAATACAATGCCATATAAATGCTGGTCCTAATTATTATTGCTGTTGAATTGCTACATTGTATTGTAAGCTAATTACACATTCTTGGGCCCCATTCTGGTGGAAGTTATTTAGATACCACTCCCTCTAGGTCTGTGGCTGGAATATGGGACTGTGAATGATGATGGAACAACGCATCTTCTCTCATTCATCTCTTTGTTCTGGAAGCTTCTTTTTTCCCCTCCTGCCCTTTCCCCAGTCCACTCCACACTGTGAAAAGGGGAAGAAAAGAGCCTTGAGTTTTGTCTTGGGGTCTACTCTGCCCTGGACTTTTGTTTGAGGACCTTGTCCACATCTGTAAACATCTTCCCTGTGCCCCCTTCTTTGTGGGCATCTGCGCAGTCCAGCTGTTTGTCCCAGAGCAGTCTGCCTTGTTGGGCATCTCTTTATAGCCTGGCACCGTCCTGGGCCCCATTGAAGGGCACTAGTTGGCCAGCAGGTTTGCCGTGGCCCACCTGCATCCCTGTCTCCTCGGCAGGGAGTACTCTCAGCACCCCTCCCTCCCACACGAGAGACAGAGCCCCCTGCAGCCCCGGAATCCAGTGGTCTGTCGGCCTATTTAGGCGCGCAGCAGACGTTGAGCAGGCAGCCTGCACGTGCCCAGGTTGTGCTCTGAGACAGGGAGACTCGAGGAAGTGTCTGGCATGCTCTGATGGGGAGATAAGATGAGGACTCAGGGAAAAGCAGAGACAGAACAGTACCAATGGCCAAAATGTGGGGGAGCCTCTTGCAGTTTACCAAGTGCGTTTATGGTTCTTCAAAGCAGGTCTGTGAGATAGTGCCGTTACAGAGGAGGCAGCGGACCCCCAGGTCCCTTGGAGAGCTTGCGCAGGACCCTGTGGCTAGCAGCCAGGACTAGAACCGGCTCGTCTGCCTCCACATCCTGCGCTTTCCCCAGAATGGCACTAATCAGGGCTGGTGGAGAGGGCGCCCTCTCCTGGCCCTCCTGACGTCCTTGGCCCAGACCAGACGCCTCCTCCCTGGCCCTCTAGAGGCAATGAGGGTCTGGGCTCCCTGGCGTGTTCTCCTTACCTCCTGCAACTGCAGTCAGTGGGTAGCCTTTCCTTTCTTTATTTTTTCAGGGCGTAGTGAGGGGGGCAGTGTGTGTGAGGGGGTTAGATTCTTTGTTTCCTCAAAGCACTCAAGTTTGAATGGGTTTAACATGCACTCCATGAGCTCAGCACATGCTTGGCTTCCTCCTCCCTCGAAGTGGGTCAAACCGCCTGGTCCACCGCCTGCCCCCCAGGGTGGTGACACATGTGGTCAAGGCGCTCACAGCCCTGCTGTCGTCTGTTTTAGGTGCATGAGATTCTGAAGCGCACAGCCTGTTCTCGAGCCAACAACACAATGGGTAAGAGCCCCTTCCCCCCACCGTGGGCCGAGTGCTGACGGGGTGCCCAGGGGGCCGGGGCTGTCCTTTCAACAGCTCGCTTGGTGGGCAGCAAAGAACAAAACAGACGCCCCACACGGAGGGGAGGAGGCTGCTTCCACGGAGGCTCCCCCCAGTAGCAGCGGGCGCCCCATTTCCTTGGGGGGAGGCTGGGGCTGCTCCCCAGGCTGCGGTAACTTCTCCCAGACCTGCCTCCTAGGTCTCTCGTCTGTCCTCTCCTTTCCCTGAAGTGCCTGCATCTTTCACCTTGTCCTGGTAGTTCTGCTGCCTCTGTCTTTACAGAATCTCCAAAAGTTTTTGATAATCACCCAAAATATGGCAAATTATTTATTTATTTGTTTTTTAAGAAGAAAGGATCTTAGAGGTCCTTTAGTCCAACTCCGTCACATTATGTGTGAGGAAACTGCCCCTGAGAGAGGGTGACTGAGTTATCTAAGGCCACACAGCAGTCTGAACGTGCCTCTCCTCAGTTCAACACTCTCATCACCAAATCCGGCTGAATCTGCCTTGTGGTTTGGTTTTTACATCTGAGGGTATTTGTCTTTGAAGCAGGAACCTCAGCATTTGGGAGCTTGCAGTGTAAGGCAGGCAGTCCAGATTGTGACAGATTGTTTAGAAGACACACACGATGGCAGAGGTACCAATGTGAGCTTACCTCCAAGACCACGTGTCCTTCCTGGGGGACTCACTCTGCAGGTTGAACTCTTTCCATCGCTCAGAACGGCTTTTGAAACCTTTGAGAGAACTTCCGTCAGAATATGCTCTTGGTGGCAAATAAGTTTGAGGCAGCTTTGAGTTGAAAAGAGTCCAAAGTCATTAGAGGCAAGTCTAATGAACAGAGTAGGCCATCAAGCTGAGAAATAACAACAGTGATGACAGTAATAATAGCTAATCTTGGAGAGTTATTGTGGGGCTCATAAGCTGCCTCAGTACCAAGGGGATGGTCCTGAAGAAGGAGTCAGAACAGGTCTTGGGTGGTGATAGTGTTTTTAGAATAGCGCAGGACCTCCCAAGGGGGCAATTATGTATGGCTCTGTTTGCTTTGATGCATCCATCTTGCCGCGCAATCCCAAATAACCCTCCGATTGTTAAAAATCAAATCTTCTATGTGATGTTGTTTGTCTGGAGCATGGGGCTGATGAGGTGAGCACGTGAGCGAGCGAGGTAACTGATCAGCCCAGCTCAATTCCATGGAACAGACTAAAGCCCTCCCTCTGAGTGGCTCTTTGTCCCTGGTTACGAGGACAACCAGAGGAGTCGAGAGATTTAGAGTGTGTTTTGTAATTTCTCATGACCTCTGTCAAAGTTCTTGAATTTACCCTCACTTCTTGACCAGTTCACTCCTCAACTCCACTAACCTGCCTTTTATTCTCTCACACCCTCCCCAATTTGACCAAAAGTGTTCCCTCAGATATTGTAGGTGACTTCTTACTTCCCACGTTTCATGGCCTTTTTCTCAGTCTTCATCTTCCTTAGCTCCCTGCATCCTTCCACACCTTCTTTACGAACCTCCATCTTCTGCAGCTGGTATCCAGGATGGTGCTGCCGCTCTACTGATCTGCTCTTGTCCTGTTTCTACCTCACGGACCACACTTTCTCTGGTTCCTCTTCCCTCTCCCACATTTTAGATGTTGTCTTCTCTGTGTCTCCTTGGCCACCTTATTCTCTCTCTACAGATGACTTGCAATCATGCATTTCTGTTTCCTGCTTCTCTCACCGATTCCAGCCCGGCATTTCCAACTGCTGGATGGATACCTCCACTGAGCTGTTTACCAGAACCTTCAAATCAGTATATCAACGTGTCCATTTCTATCTCATTCCCTTTCTCTCTCTCTCTTCTTCTCTCTCCTGCTTCTCTTCCTGTTAATGTAGCTACCATCCTCTCTGTTTTTGTTCATATTGTTCCCTTTCCCTGACTTTCTGTCCCCTAATCTCACACATGCCCGTCTCCAGACCAAACGTCACTGTCCCTCAGGTTTGCCCTTAATCCCCTCTCCTCGGAGCTTCCATTGAACCCAGTCTCTTTCTTGCTGATTATCTGTGTCCACGGCTCAGACTCCCAAAACAGTCCTTGAGATGTGTCTGAATCACGTTTTATGCCCCAATGCACCGAGCTGTCTGCCTTGCATGTTCTAGTCAGTTGACTTGGTTTAGTGAATTAATTAGACATGCTTGGCCTGCTAGGCCCACAGCGGTTGCTGGTGAGTTCCTGACTACATGTGTCTGTGGACAAGTGGCTTAATTTCTCTGTGATTCAGTTTTCCTTTTATGTAAGGTGGGGATGATAATATCTATCTTCCAGAGGTTTTTGTAAAGATTAAATAGGAAGCTGTTAGTTTGTTTTGTAAACTGGAAAGTCCTTAAAAACTAAAGTTTATTGTGGGGGACAGTCTCCAGATTGTTGGAAAGTTATTAGAGACCCTCTGCTTTAACACTGAAGTTTTCTTTTTCTTTGAGCATCTGCATTTTTTTTGTGATGTCCCAAAGTCAAACATCATAAGGATTTTGTTGTTGTTGAGTAGTTTCCAAAAACTTCTTTCTCTTTTTTTTGAGGGAGATTAGCCTTGAACTGACATCTGCTGCCAATCCTCCTCCTTTTGTTTTTGCTGAGGAAGACTGGCCTTGAGCTATCATCCATGCCCTTCTTCCTCTGTTTTATATGTGGGATGCCTGCCACAGCATGGCTTGACAAGGGGTACATAGGTCCACACCTGGAATCTGAACTGGCAAACCCCGGGCCAAAGTGGAATGTGTGAACTTAGCCAGTGTGCCACCAGGCTGGCCCCAAATTTCTTTCTCTTTTGACATTCAGAAAACATTTATTGAGCACCTCTATAAGTCAAATGATATGATAGAAACCAAGAGATCCCGAGATGAATTTGGCCCAGTTGATACCTTTGAAGGGCTCTCGGTTTAGTCATATAGACAGACATGTAAACAGATAAGAAGTAATCTGGTGGTACAATAAGAGGGACAGGGACAGAGTGCAAAAGGACACAGAGGAGGAAGCAGTTAACTTTCTTGTATGTGTCTATGTATCAACATAAATGATCTAATATTAGTTTCATGGTTCTGAGGGAAAGTAGATATGTCAGTAATTATCGTCTTCAATTACAAATGGGTACAAAGAGGATAAGTGACTTGTCCAGGGTCACATGCTGGGTCACTGTCAGAATCGGATCTAGAGCTTGGGTTCCCTTATTCCAGTCCTACTTCCACTGCCTTTGGGATGCTACAAACTAGCAGTAGAATTATGCTGAGTCTTCGATGTCCGTTAGTTCCATGTTAGCTGCTGATTTCCTTCGTAGCTTTGTGACAAGGGACATATGACTGAACTCTGCCTCCCAGCAGACGAGAGTCCTGAAGGCCAATTTTCAATTTGACTTTGGCCTGGGAAAATCAAGTACCCACTAAGCTCCTTGGCCAACTTACCATCTTACTCAGGAAATCAGAGAGACTGAGGAACGTGATAACGGTGTGAAGCCTCAAGACAATATGGACCTGCAGCCATGGGGTCACTTTTGATTTTATTGCCCTTCTCTCTGGTTTATAGAGAAGCACAAGTGGCTAGAATTGACTTAAATTCCTCCCAAGGATTGTTGCCTCGTAAAAAGAAGAGAAAAAGGGACAACAAGAGAGTGCTTGGCATATCTTTCAAGGTATTTTTACTGATCCTTCACCCTTAGAATTGCCTTTTATATGGTCATTACTTTTGTGACCAACTTACAAAGCTTTATTCCCTTTCCCGTTGTACCCAATTACAATGGAAATCAGAAGATGGAAAATAAACTAAAAATAATAGTAATCCAGAAATACTCCAGTTTATTTAGTAATACCACCTTTTTTCTTTGTAGAAAGTATCTATATTTTTCAGTGCCTACTTTTGCAAAGCATTAAGCTGTATATAAGTTGTATGTATTGAATTATTTATGTTCCTCTCTTGTTCCACAAAATTTCTGAGTTGGCTTACAAGAAAAACAATAAAGCAGCAAAATATAAATAATAAATTAAATAAGAACCAGGAAAAACACAAATTAAAATAGAATGTCAAAACTAGGAGAAAAAAATAGCATACAAATGTTCAAACCGTAGAGCCCTCTGGCTTCTGCAGTTGGGCGGCACATCTGACCTTGAACCAGAGTGAGAGGGGAATATGGTTAGCGGTTTAGTTCTTGATGTCCTCAGCAACATCTTTTTGTATGGAAATTTTTCTAAAGTCTCTCGTACTGTTCTCTGCCTTCTTACATAGAATAGAATCAACACATATTCTCCACATAAATGCGTATGTAACGTTTTCTGAATCAGGTTCGTCATAAAGAACATAAGCTTTTTTTTATATTTCTTCAAAGTATTTTTAGAGTTGTTTGCCCCAAATTCTCTGATTTCTTGAATTTTGACTCTGATAACCTCCCTCCTTGAGTGTTGCTATTTCAGTGTTGCTTTATTGTTTGGAAGACAGGAAGACAAGCTTATTAAAATTTTGGGTAAAGAGAGAGTGAAAATGTGTTGAAAGAGGGCCTGATGGATTCTGCTGTGGTTAAGGTACATAACACTAGGGAACAGGTTTTATGAGATCTAGATACTTTCTCCATCTTCTGGATCCTCTGTGGTGAGAACTGGGATGACCAGCTGAGAGATCTCCATACACATAAGGTATTACTGTAACTAAATAATAAGGACACTTCGCACGTGTGTAGCTGTGTGCTTTTCAAAGCACTTTCACACTCATTATCTTGTTTGATCCTTTAAACTGCCATACAAAATAGTTTCAACAGATGTTAACTCATTTCACAACAGTGATTAACTGAGTCCCCAAGGTTAGAGATTTAGAACTCAGGTTTCTTGGGTCTTCTTCAGTGCTCTTTAAATTAATCAACTGATAGGTGGATGAAGTTATTGAGAAAGGTTTTCCAGAGAGGTGAAAGCTGAGGGCTTCTCACTGTAACTTCTGTTCGTTCATTCAACAAATATTTATTGAGCACCTACTCTGTGTCCTTCATATTCTAGAACTGGGAATAGAGTAGTCAATGAAACAGGCACAACAGATACCAACCCCTGCCCTTATGCGGCTTCCATTTCAGGTGACATTTGTGGAGAAGAGGGGCTAAACCATGTCCTGTCTGATAAGAGAGAGACACGAAAGAAAGCAAATAAGACAAAGACACGGCGGGAGCCGCTCCAGAGAATTAGTTATGTCCCCAACAGGAACAAATGACACTCTAATTAGGATAATTCAAAGGTGGAATGTTAATAGAGAGACCCTTTACAACGGTGTGGACAGGGAGTCGGGGATGGTGTAGCAACCCAGAATTAGCGACAGTACAGCTGTTATTGTCTCTAGATCCACGAGGCGAGAGAGAGGTTGCTGGAACATGGATGGACAGAATTCAGTAGAGGAGGTGGCATTGAGGGGAGCAGGTGACCATTCAGGGAGGAGGCCAGGAGTCTTTACACTGTCCCGCCTCCCTCTGGCCTGCTGAGCCCAGTAGAGAGCCAGAGAGCAAGGGAGCCCACTCACGTCAGATAGAGAGGGGGAGAGAACATATCCAGAAGGGGCAAAAAGAAGATAGATACACCAGCAAGGGGGGAGGAGTGGGTGTCAGTTCAGTTCTCGGACAAACAAGTTGAGAAACTTAGGTCAAGTCACATTCCCTCTCTGGGCCTGTTTCTCTCCTTTTAACATAAAGGGGGGAGGGGGCGGCACCTTTAGTGTTCTTGAAGCTTCTTTCTAAGTCCAGCATTTTCTAGACTTTGATAGGCAGGAGCAACATGGTCTTTTCTCCATATGAGCCAACCAGGCTCAGAGAGGGGACTGGCTTTCCTATAAGTTCACAGAGAGTAGGCCTGGGGCCATAGCCAAGACTTGCGGTTGCACAGAGTTTGTGGACCTCAGAGAGCGTGGGAGTAGATGATTACAGCGAAAGGGAAAGTGAGAACAGGGAGGGTTCAGGACTGCTAGCCAGGAGGGGTGGAAGTAAAGGTTGTGCTTCTATATTGATCCTTTGCCCTGTGACCACGGGCAACGTTGCTCAGGTGTGGTCATACTCCATCTGTGTCAGAATCACCTGGTGTACTTGTTCAAGACCTCACTATTGGGATCCCACGCTAGCTTTGTTGAATCAGAATCTGTAGGGGCAAGGCTCCAAGATCTGCATTTTTAACAAGCTACCCAGGTGATTCTTAGGAGCTCTAACATTCGATGAAGATAAATTTAGGACGGGCTGTCACAGGCTTCTTGTCCTCCTTACATCTGGGGATGTGAGGAGGGCATGGAGTGCTCTGCCTTGCAGGCATTTGAGCCTTGGCTTTCTGAAGTAGTGAGGATGATGAAGTCATCTCTGTAAAGGGCCTAATTTTTCTTGTTATTTTTCTAACATTTGTTATATGGATTTTCAGTCCCTTTTAATGTCCTAGCCAGCAGTAGGATCTCTTGGACTTTCGGTCACTGTTTTCTTTTCTTCTTTTTCCTTTCATGGAAGGAGAGGCAGGAGGGTGAGAATTAGCATCAGAAGGCAAAGAAAGGGGAACTGACCTTGAAAAAGTGTGGGTAGATTGGCATTTGGTCTCATTTTTTAATTTTGGGGGTTTCTTCCCTAGCTTTCTTCGGTAACTTTCTGTAACTCAACCTTTCCCTCTTATTTACCGCTGGAAGTGAGGCATTACGGACTAATGTACACACGATGTTCAGAGACAGATTTATTTATGAGTTTGCATTCCTCATGGTGGTAGTAGCATATGAATGATCACAAACTTGGCCCAGCCCCACAGTGTCTCCTTATTCAACATAACATAAGGTCAGTGGGCAGGGCCCTGCCAGTTTACCCCATCAAGGAATGCCTTTAAAGGGCACTTTACCGCGGAAAGAAACCCAAGCCTCCTTGAGCACATCAGAGAAGGACAGACACCTTCCCTGCTCCTTCCTATGCAACTTATTGTTGCCTTTTCACGGACGGCTATAGATTGGTGGAGCTACATTTTCATAGACATTTTTGTGTCAGAGCATCATTTAAACAAACGTATGTTTTGGGCATCTCCCCTCCCCTCTCAGGAGACGATGTCTTAATTATTTTGACCGAAGCCAGACCATGTCGTGCGTTGTAAACATCTGGTTTATCATTCATCCAGCTGAACTGGTTTATATTTTGTTAGAAGAAAAGCCTTGGGATTAAAGGCCTTTAGGTAATTAAGCACACGTCGAGACAATTTGGTGATGGGTAAATATAGTCTCTGTGAAATGCAGTGTCTGGGGGCTCTGGTTTAGATTTATGTCCGGCTGGAATACGGGGATGAAAGCAGCACGCCGGGCGGACTGGGCCCTGTTCTGCGGGGAATCAAAACCAAATGGGTTTTCAGGAATTCAGCACCATTTCTCTAAGTACCTGTCCCAATGGATAAAAGTTCCCTTTGAATTTGGCCTGGAGGGAATAGAGCCCTGCCCTGTCCCCAGTGGCCCTTGGAGATTTGATGAGACTCCCTTCGGGAGGCAGGCCATAAACTGTGCTTTGGTTGATCCTTTGTGCCCAGGAAACCAGAGATGTCTCTGGAGCTGAATGCTAGGCCCCAGGTTTTGCGCTGTGAGTATGTGTTTTCGGGTATTTGTCCTGGGGCCTGAGTCTGCCCTGCTCTGTCGGTGGCCTGACACTATCGATGCAGAGGACCAGTGTTGCTAGGCCTGGATGGATCAGGCCGTGTAGCGAATGTGGTCAGTGCTGGGCAGAGAGGAAGTCTGAGCCTTTTCCTTTGGGGATTATAGTCCTAACAGCAACAGGGATGATGTACCTGGTGGTTTGAAGGGCCTTAGGGACCAGTGAGGGGTCCTCAGTGAGCTCTGCTTTGTTCGAGCTGAGGCACCGCTTCCCTTCATAGGGACAGGGAAAGGCAAATGTCCTTCCAGCTGTCTCCTCCTCCCCAGCCCCCCTCCTGGAGTAATAGGATGAGAGGTTGGGTGTCTTTCTCTCCCTGGGTCTAGAGCAGAGAGGAAAGACTACGGATGCGATCCTGAAGAAGAAAGCTTTGCCATGGTGGCCACGTGGATGGTGCATGATGGAACTAATTAGCCCATTTTTGCTTAAAAGAAAGGAAAAAATTCAGAATTTCAATTTTCAAAGCGAAGACTCTTTTTAAAAAACGTTTGATTATTTTCTTCTTCTTTCAAACTGATTTCCATGCTTGTGTCGGGGTAGAATCTTGGTTTGTGAAGTCTGTGGGTGAACCAAGAGGCCAGAGAAATTCTCGTTGTTGGGTGAAGTGGGGAGAGAATAGTTACTTTTCCACTTGCCTCCCCTTTGCCCATTCTTCCTCCTTTTACGGACTATCCACTCCCTCCATCCAGCGGCCACTGATGGGGTGACACATATGATACTCCCTGAAAAAGAGGAGGTACACAACCCTGAGTGACAGAGACACGTTCAGTTACAGCATTTTGGGGCTCTGGTTGTTTGGGTTAGGACGACTCAGATTTGGTGACCTGAGTTGTATTGGCTTCAAGGCAAAGAACCATTTGTCTGGGCTTCCTCTCTAAGCAAGCAGACTAATCAACCAGAGTTTAAAGTTTCTGCATCAGCATAGATTGCCAAAAAAGACTGAAGCAGCAAGGAGGGTGGGTGCCCAGGGTAAATGGGAAGAGATACTGAGATAACTGTAGCCACAGAGCTGGTTGCTCGTAACGACCATTATCCCGTCTGTGTTCCCAGCAGTGAACTAGGTGCCAGAGAGACACAAGTGGGGGGGGGGGTGCCTCTGACTTCAGATACCATGTAGGCCTTTGGGGGACACAAAACAATGGGCAGACAACGTCGTAGAAGTGAAGTGAGCTACCCGCTTTAGGTGTGTGGCACAAAGGAAGCTTTACTTGGGATGGGCGGGAGTGTGCGTAGCTTTAGACCTCCAACGATTTGAAGTCATTTTGAGGATCTGGCAGCAGGAGCTAGGAGTTCAGGTTGTCAGCCTAATGCTCTTACATTCTCGGCTACTGTGCTTTAATAAGCAAAGCTGAGGATTAGCAGAAGAGTTCTGCTTAACTTCTTCCATCAGTTTTAGGCCTGTCTTCAGGTAGGTGCTGCTGGCGTGGCAACCACAGGCGTGACTGCAGAGATGGGGTGGGGTAGCGAGTTGGGTGCAGTCCTGCTGGAGCTCTATCTGCCAGTGATGATTCAGTCTCTATCCATGTCAGCTACTCTTCTGTACCTTTGAACTACTACCCCCTGTCCCGACTTGGGGCTCCTCCCCTTGATTATTGTAGGGTGGCTTCACATTGCTGTGGTTATGGCTCTTGAACTGATTAATGATGCTCAGAGTGAAATTGTAGTCATATGAGTAAGACAAATCTGCAGCTCGTCAGCCTCTGGGCATCCTTCCCCGTGTCCCCAGTCCCTTCACACACCCTCTGCTCCCCCCGAAGTTGTTTCTGATGTTTTCTGTTCATGCCGAGGAGGAAACTTAAAATCAGGAAAGGGCTGGCCCTTTGGTGACACCCCAGCACCAAAACACTCAGCTCTCAACTCATCGGAAGAGTGGCTCTTTCTGCTGAGCGCCCCCTGCAGCATCCAAGGGCCTCTGCTCCCACGGTGGGGCCCATGGTGGGTCTTTCTGGTATCCAGCCTCCTAGAACTGAGGTGAATAGGGGCAAGTTTGAGGAAGGGGAGGCTGATGGAGGAGAGAGGATTGTCTGAGAGCCTCTGCAGTCTCTGAGCCTGTGGGTAGGGCACTGAGTGGGAACAGGGGGTGGAAAACCATGAATTTAAATGAGTAACCGTTGGCTAGATTTGTTATCCAACCTCGTTGTCTTATCCGGAGCGGTGCAGATGTAGATTACTTAGCATTCGGACATCATACGTATTTCCCTCCAAGACCAATTTTCTCATCATCTCACTACTGTCTACAGTCTCCCTGGAAAGAAAGTCTCTCAGGGCAGAAAGTGTGTTTGAGGCAGTGGAAATCACTGAGTACCAGAGACTTGCCCTCCTCCTCCCTCTCCGTGATTCACTGTGCATCCTCACATGGCAGGATCCGCCGTACTGCAAGCTGGTGGGATATAGTCCCTCCCATCTGGGAGCCAGGACAGACTCTCCTGAGTCAGACAGAACATACAGACCGCTTTATGGTCTCTGAATAAAACCATGAATGAAACAAGAAAACAGCAATGACTCAGTGCTGAGCAGAAGGTCCTCCGTTGTGAGTATATTGGAATTATAGGGACAGAGCCGTTCATTCAGTTAACATGTATTTCGTAGGGTCTGCTGTGAGCAAGTGGTGTGAAGTACTGTTGGGATTTAAAAAATGAATCCCTTGTGTGGTTTTCAAACTTTGTGGTCTTAGGACCACTCTATACTTTAAAAAATTATTGAGAGCACCCAAAGGGCTTTGGTCTAGGTGGGTTATATCGATCAATATTTATTGGACTAGAAGTTCAAGCTGAGGAGATTTTAAAGCACAAAGATACACAAGCACACACTCCATTTCTGTCAGGGCGATGATGTCATCATGTCACAAAACTCCACTGTATACTCGTGGGAAAACAGGAGTGAAAAAGCAAATCATGGCTTAGTACTATTATAGAAATGGTTTGACGTTATAAACTCCCTGAGAGGGTCCTGAGGACCCCCAGCTTCCCCAGACTGCACTCTGAGAACTCCTGCCCTACTGTCCCTACCTCAGGGATCCGACGGCCCAGGCAGATGGGTCATGGACAGTTATAAGCACGCCCCTGTGGAGGAACAAGAAGGCGCCAGAAACCAGTTCAGATCAAGTGCTGTGGGATGCTGTGATGTCTACTTTTGTTGATCACAATTGCAGTAACCCCTGTCATCGTTCTCATGCTGTCACCAAGCAGATATTCTCAACTGACAGTTGTGGCTGTGGAGGTGGTGGTGGAGGTGGAAGTGCTCGGACTGGAGCGATCTGAATGTGTGAGGACAGGAAGAGTGTGAAGTCTGAGAGAGCATATTTGATATTAAAACATAATTTTGTATTTGGGGAACAAAGAAATATTGGTCTTATACTAAGAACTAAAACTTGACAAAAACTTCCAGACTGGGAGGCTGGAGAGGAGGATGCAGTGCTTCCCAGCTGAGGGGTGGGTGGGGGCTTAATATTTATCAAAAGACAAAGGTTAAGTTGAGAAACCCCTGCCCTAGAGTTACTATTTTCATCCTCCTTTCTTCCAGGCATTAACTCGCTGATAGCAAACAACATCTATGAGGCTGCCTACCCTCTTCATGACGTAAGTACCATTTCCGTCGTCATGCTCCCTCTTGTCTTCAAAAAGTTGAAAACCACAGGCGACACAGTGGGTGAATGTGTGCGAGGCGAGGCAGGAGTGAGCATGATATTAAAATGCCTTGACCGACTCTGGACTGCTCACGACTGACAAAAATCCCCAATTTGGTTTTTGCTAATTGTCCCAAACTGTCTGTCTAATTATTTCCCCAGTGGCAAAATGCACTGGTTTTTGTTTGAGCTTTCCCTACACTCCCTGCCTTTTGTGGGCGGAGGGTGTGAGAAGACAGATCTGGCGTGCAAGTGGTTAACAGGAGGAGGTGGTGGAGAAGGAGAGTTGACGGCCTGGAAATATACAACCTGGACTGCCACACCCTTCAGTGACTGAAGGGCATATTTTTATGTGATAGTTTTGTGCAGATGTGGAACTCCTTGTTCTTAACATGCAAGTACATATTAAGTGTAGGGTTTTTTTTACTTTAACATTTTGAAGGAAATCTCTCAAAATTCCTTAAAGTATTGTTTGGTTAAGTAAAGAAAAGAGAGAGACTGTGATTAAAGCTTTCCTTGGCTATAAACACCCCATAATACAATGCAATGATATTCTTCAAGACGATTCACAAAGAACTTAACTGGCCCATGAACCACCTGCCCCCACAGCTGCTCTGTACATTTGATCGGTCTTTGGCATCTGTCACACTAGTAATGCCAACTGAGGCTACTGCGGGCGGATCCTTGAGTGCCTGAGGAATTTTTCAAATGGCAATCTTCTCCTCACTGACATCTTCACTGTGGGCATCTATGAGGTTCTGCCAGTTATGGACGGGGTGAGCGTGACACGGCATAGGGTGATTTCATGTGATATGCTAGCCCATTGACGGGCACAGGCCCTGCCATTGCACTTTCTCTGAGGAGGCACAGGCTGATCTCTGGAGCATACACGTCGGGCATCTTTGTGTGAGCAGCTCTCCACAGGAAACATTGCAAGTGCTGATGGCTAAGAAAGTGGAACATTGGCTTCTTACCGTGTCATGCTTTTGACCTTCCTCAAATGGAAATGAAAAAAGGGATGACATTATAAAATGAAAAAGAAAATGCTTTCTCTGCTTTTGATGTGTCTATTGGCTTTATCCAGCATCTCTCTCTCTCCTACAGGGTGAATATGATAGTCCAGGTGATGACATGAATGACAGAAAGGTAAGCCAGCCTCATGCTGCACTGAGTGCCTGGGGCACAGAAGACCATGGATGAGTGTGGAACTAGATAGAAGTGTCCTAAATGTTCTGTTTATCTGCTTACATATACATATATGAATAGATATATTATTTCTAATTTAGTTAGCTTTCATTTTTTTATTGTTGTTATTGAGGTAATATTGGTTTATAACATTATATACATTTCAAGTGTACATCATTATATTTCGATTTCTGTGTAGACTACATCATGTTCACCACCCAAAGACTAATTACTATGTATCACTGTTCACATGTGCCCATCACTCCTTTCACCCTCCTCTCTCCCCCCTTCTCCTCTGTATCTATGTGTTTGTTTGTTTATTGTTGTTTTTATCTTCTACTTAGGAGTGAAATCATATAGTATTTGACTTTCTCCATCTGACTTATTTTGCTTAGCATGATACCCTCGAGGTCCATCCATGTTGTCTCAAATGGCAAGATTTCATCTTTTTTTATAGCTGAGTAGGATTCCATTGTGTATATATACCACATCGTCTTTATCCATTCATCCACTGATGGACACTTAGGTTGTTTCCAAGCCTTGGCTATTGTGAATTATGCTGCAGTGAACATAGGGATGCATATCTTTATGCACTCAAATTTTCATGCTCTTTGGATAAATACCCAGAAGTGGAATAGCTGGATCAGATGGATAAGTTCTTAGAATCATACAATGTTCCAAAATTGAATCAAGAAGAAGTATAGAATTTGAATGGACCAATGACCAGTAAGGAGATCGAAACAGTAATCAAAAACCTCCCCCAAAACAAAAGTCCAGGACCAGACAGCTTCCCCAGTGAATACTATCAAACATTCAAAGAAGACTTAAAACCTACTCTTCTCAAACTCTTCCAAAAAGTTGAAGAGGAGAGGAAGCTTCCTGACTCCTTCTATGAGGCTGACATTATCCTGATACCAAAACCAGATAAGGACAACACAAAAAAAGAAAATTATAGGCCAGTATCACTGGTGAACATAGACGCAAAAATCCTCAACAAAATACTAGCAAATTGAATATAATAATACATTAAATCAAGTGGGATTTATTCCAGGGATGCAGGGATGGTTTAACATCCACAGATCAATCAACATGATACTCCACATTAACAAAATGAAGCATAAAAATCACATGATCATCTCAATAGATGCAGAGAAAGCATTCAACAAAATACAAATCCATTTATGATAAAAACTCTGAATATGATGAGTATAGAAGGAAAGTACGTCAATACAATAAAGGCCATATGTGACAAACCAACAGCTAATATCATACTCAATGGTGAAAAACTGAAAGCTGTCCCTTTAAGAATGAGAACCAGACAAGGATGCCTGCTTTCACCACTGTTATTTAACATAGTATTGGAAGTCCTAGCCAGAGCAATCAGGCGAGAAAAGGAAATAAAAGGGATCAAAATTGGAAAGGAAGAAGTGAAACTGTCACTATTTGCAGATGACATGAGTTTATATTTAGAAAACCCTAAAGAATCCACCAAAAAAACTATTAGAAATAATAAATGGGGCCAGCCCAATGGTGTAGTGGTTAATTTTGCATGCCCTGCTTTGGCGGCCTGGGGTTCGCCAGTTCAGATCCTGGGTGCAGATCTACACACCACTCATCCAGCCATACTGTGGTGGTGTCCCACATAGAAGAACTAGAAGGACTTACAACTAGGATATACAACTATGTACTGGGCTTTGGGGAGGAAAAAAAAGAGGAAGATTGGCAACAGATGTTAGCTCAGGGCCAATCTTCCTCACCAAAGCATAACTTTAAAAATAATGCTTTAAAAAAAAAAGGAAATAATAAAATGAATACAGTGAAGTTGCAGGATACAAAATCAACATAAAAAAAATCACTTGCATTTCTATACACTAACAAAATAACACTTTTATACAAAATAACATTTCTATACACTAACAAAATAATAAAAGAAAGAGAAATTAAGAATACAATCCCATGTACAATTGCATCAAAAATAATAAAATACCTAGGAATAAATTTAACCAAAGAAGTGAAAGACCTGTACACAGAAAAGTATAAAACATTGTTGAAAGAATTTGAAGAAGACACAAAGAAATGGAAAGATATCCTGTGCTCATGGATTGGAAGAATTAACATAGTTAAAATGTCCATACTTCCTAAAGCAATCTACAGATTCAATGCAATCTGTATCAAAGTCTCAAGATGTTTTTCATAGAAATAGAACAAGGAATCCTAAAATTTATATGGAACAATGAAAGACCCCGAATAACCAGAGGGATCCTAAGAAAAAAGAACAAGCTGGAAGTATCACACTCCTTGATTTCAAAATATATTACAAAGCTATAGTAATCAAAACAGCATGGTACTGGCACAAAAACAGACACACAGATCAATGGAACAGAATAAGGAGCCTGGAAATAAAACCACACATCTATGGATAGCTAATTTTCAACTAGGGAGCCAAGAACATACAGTGGAGAAAGGAAAGTCTCTTCAATAAATGGTGTTGGGAAAACTAGACAGCCACATGCAAAAGAATGAAAGTAGACCATTATCTCATGCCATACACAAAAATTAACTCAATATGGACTGAAGACTTGAATATAAGACTTGAAACCATAAAACTTCTAGAAGAAAACATAGGCAGTACACTCTTTGACACCAGTCTTTGCAGTATGTTTTTGTATACCGTGTCTCACCAGGCAAGGGAAACAAAAGGAAAAATAAACAAAAGGAGCTACATCAAACTAAAAAGGTTTTGCTCAGGAAGGTAAAAGGAAACCATCAACAAAACAAAAAGACAACCTAACAATTGGGAGAAGATATTATACATCTGATAAGGGGTTAGTAGCCAAAATATGTAAAGAACTCATACATCTCAACAACAAAAACCCAAACAACTCAATTAAAAAATGGGCAAAAGATTTAAACACACAATTTGCCAAAGAAGATGCACAGATGACCAAAAGGCACATGGAAGGATGTTCAACATCGCCAGTTATTAGGGAAATGCAAATCAAGACTACAGTGAGATATCACCTTATGCCCGTCAGAATGACTGTAATTAACAAGACAAGAAATAACTACTGTTGGAGAGGTTGTGAAGACAAGGGAACCCTCATACACTGCTGCTGGGAACGCAAACTGGTGCAACCATTATGGAAAACAGAATGGAGATTCCTCAAAAAATTGAGAATAGAACTACCATACGGTCCAGCTGCTCCGCTTCTGGGTGTTTACCTGCTTGTATACTTTCAGCACTTCTTCCACTGCTCCCCGCCCTCCAGACATTTGGAAATATGAGGGCCATTTCTGGTCATTGACACGACTGTGTGTATGGGGGTGCTACTGGCATTTAGTGCCTGGTGGATCCGCAATGCTAACCATCCTGAAATATATCCGACAGTCCCACACAAAAGCATTATCCCACCCCCTGATGACAAGAGGGCCTCCTCTGAGAAACGCTGAGTCCAGATTCCTTAACTGATAGGCAGGGAAACTGAGACACCAAAAGACTGAGCAGCTTGCCCATGATAACACTGCCACAATAAACAGAGATGGGGTTTGGAACACCCCTCACTCTCAAATCCAGTGTCCCTGCTAAAAATGTATTATTATCCATGCCATTATGGCTTTTTTGAGGGGTCATCTTTAAGTTATTCCTCTTATTCTCTAGGCAGACAAGTGGGGTATAGTCTCTTTAGTGGGGACCGTCCTGTCTGGCCGTCAGTCCCTCATGCCATCCTCCTGCCTGGCTTCCCCCAGCCTTCAGCAACTCTGCCAAGCAGAGGAGGGTGGGCAGGGGTGGGAGGGTGAGGAATTGAAGCCCAGGAAGTTTCCCTCCCCCAAGCTCTGTTGTCTGGAAAATCGTTCATCCCCCAAGCTGCCTTTTGAGCAGCCTTCTTTTATCCTGCCTATTAGTCGCTGTTATGAAGTGTTAAGTATTAAAAACATAAAAGGTATTTTCCAGAAATACTGCTGTGATTGCTTACACATGTCCCCCTCTGCCTGCCCAGGGAATCTGCTGTAGTATTGCAATGTCTTAACCTCATCTGTTTTCTATCTGATGCTAATAGTCTCGGTGTTTAATTTCCTGAAAAGTCCCGGATCAGATTTAAAGGAAAAGGAGGAAGCATTTCTCCCCACATTTCACCTCCTTCACCCAGACCATTTTCTGTCCTCCCGCTCTCTAATTTCACATTCCTCCCCTTTAAAGAGTGATCACCACCACTGCCCATTAAGAAACCTCCTGCTTGGTGGGTGGTGACCCCAGCCTCTCAAGGTAGAGCGCTTTACAGGAACATTCCAGAGATAAGGAACACACAGAAACTCACAGCCAGCCTTCTGTTATGTGCACAGAGGCAGAGAGAAGCAAAGTGTAGACTGTTCAAAATACGTGTGTACTTGTCTTTGGAATGATGTTATACTGTTATTAACAGCAAAACCTTTTAACAATAAATTTTCCTCCCAGGAAATGTTTTGCTTAGGCCCATGGTTATTCCCAGCGTGCATTCCAGCTGGTGAAATGGGTCAAGTCTAGGAGGCAGGGAGAGACGGCCAGGCCAGAGCTGCATCTTGGTAGATAATTCCCAAAGCTGATGTGCAAAGGATGCTCAGTGAGGGGGGACAAGTGTCTTCGTAAGACAAGAGACCCTGTTTTTGTAGCTTTTTCTTGGTTTTGCTGGCCAGTCCTGGTGTCCTTATTTTTCTCTTCTAGAACCATGGTTAGGGAAATAAGTTTGCTGTGATGGGGGATGAGAGAAACCATGAGTGAGAGTGAAAGCTTTTTTCTGTCCATTTGGGTTGGTAAACTGATGCCTAGCAAGGTGAGGAAACTGGTTCTGATGTCCGTAAATGACTGTGCAGTCAGGACCAAAACCCCAGTGTCCAAGTGCCGCCAGCTTTCTGCAGCCATGTGGACACAGCTTCTTGTGTACGGCAGGGGGACTTCACATGCCACTTGGATTCGTTCCTGTAGTTTCAGTGGTATATGGGTGGGACCTAAAGGGTATCCTAAAGAAGAAAGAGCCCAAACCTCTGAATATGTACTCTCTTCATTTTTATTACGTTATAATAGTCTAGTGTTCTTGGAGAGGGTTGCAAGAAGGGTTTTGGCTGGATGCGAGGGAGAACTCCTGCCTTTGTTGCTGGAGCACGTGGAGAAGAGTTGGGCGCTGCAGTGCAGGATCTCCCAGGATCTCTGGGGCCTTTAAGGGTGATTTGCAGGAGCATCCCAAGCTGCCTACCCTGCCAGTCCCTGGATCTTCTTCACGCTTCACTCCCTGCAGTTTGTGGCTGCTCCCACGATCTCCCTGAGGCCAGGCTCCTCATAGGCAGACCCCAGGTAGGCCCAGAGGCCCCTGCAGTACCATCTCCTTCCCTCCAGCTTGCCTGGTGCAGTTGTGCAGTCGTGATGACTCAGGCCCGGGCTGCAGGTCTCTCTCCCTCCTCCTGGAGGGTAACTAGGAAGAGGCTCCCTCCCTCTGGAGAACAGGGCTTTCCCGCCTTTCCAGAAAGCAGGGCAGCAGGAAGAGGGAGCAGTGTGGGTGTGGATGGGTCCCTCCTGGCTGCCAGCAGCTACCTAATTCCACATTAGCCAGAGCTGCCAGGTTTTCTCAAGTGTCCCAGGGAAATGACTATTGCCATCTTCTGAGGCCTTCCTGACCCGTTAGCTCCCTCCGGCTCCCCCACCCTCCTACATGGGGAACCCGGCACAACACTAGAATGTGCTTTTCTGTAGTAGCTTTTACACCCTTGGTCCTGGGTTTTGCAGATGTTTGTCTGCTCCAGTGAACGTTTATACAGTGACCCACCAAAAGGTGAGGGAAGAGAGTCAGTCCTGTCTTTCTGACAAGAAGGGTACTTTTCTTCTTGGTTTCCCGTGAGGATTAATTTTCCCATCCTGCACGGCTCCCATTTTACTGACGGAGGAGACCTGGATGGTTGAAGTGACTTGCCAGAAAGTCATAGGTCATTGCAGGATCTGGGAGTGGAATTCCATCCTCTCGCATTCAGATCCTCCCTGTCCTGTCAAGGCCTCGCAGCTGGCTACTGCTGGCATCTTTCTGCCTGTCACAGGTCCAGCTGCTTGCTGAGGAGCTTGTGGCCTCACAGAGGGCCATGGGTCTCAGATATCTTGCCATTCTCTGGCATTGCAAATGGTTATAACAGTTGAGTTCCTTTATAGTCTCATGAAATACTTAAATCAACAGACCCATTGTCAAATGTGATCCCTAGCCAGCCGAACTGGCCGCTTGTATGTTCTGAGCCATTAGATGGGGTGGTCCCTGTGGGTTGTTGCTTCCTGCCACAAAGGTTTGGGGTCAGACTGACGTGCCTGGAATTATATCCGGGGCCTCTGAAATAAGGCACTGTCGTTTGGGAAGGAGCTGCAGACCCACCCTGCTCGATTTGCAGGCTTGGCCAGTCGGTGAAGAGAACATAACGTAGCTTTAAGGGAGAAAATGGATTTGCTAAGAGCTGCATTAGAAGGTTCTAGACTCTGCAAGTTTAAGGGGATTGTTATGGGTTACTGTGGCAGTCCTGCACTTCACTCACAGCATGCTAAACCCCATGGGGCAGAGACTCCAGAGCATGCCTTTCCTCACCCTGACTGCTGGTCTGTTCTGGAGCCCTGTAACCTGGAGTGTAGCATGATTCACTTGGTCTTGAACTACGTGTGTTTAAAAATTTGTAGAGATAGAAAAGGGTCTATGGCACTCTCTTCCCCTCTACCTGCCTCCCTGGCAAGGATATGTGAGCTGGCCTGGGCGTCCAGGCACAATTGTTGCATCGTTCTCAGATCTGGGGCTCTGTAGCTCCAGCTCTTGTGCAGGGGCTGCCTAATGATTTCCTCCTCTCTGTCCATCTAGCCCGTCTGCACTGAGCTCAGACAGCTCTCTTGGCTCATCCTCATCTGTATCCACAAACTATGGATGTAGCTTTGTGCTTAGAGGTGCCACTCTGAGAAGGGGATTTTCTGGAGGTTTCTTACAGCAGGTTCGGGATCTAACCAGGGTTAAGGCTTGTGAGCTCGGCTCTCAGTCTGGGCCCAAGCCAACTGGGCCGCACTGGCTTCTTGGAGCATTTTTAGTTTTTCCCTCCAGGGCCGTGGCAGATAGGTGTTCCTCAGGCTCAGGTTTTCCTGGACCTGTGACTTGGAGAGTAATTTTCTCTAGAGGTCAGAGCCTATGAGGCAGGTGGTGATGTCATATAGCCCTCAAAGGAGTCTTTGCTTGTATCTCTTGATGCAAGTTGGCCTCCCTTTGGGCCACAAATGATGTCACTGTGACAACCAGGTGCTGGTGAGTCCAGGGTTTGCACTGGGGAGAGGGAATAAAAACCCAAGACAGTGGAAGCACCCAAGATGAGGGGGAGGAGGAGATGTAATAACAAGATTAGATTAGCAGTCACCTGCCTGGAATGAGCAGCATCAAAACTCAGGAACTGAGACCTTCCTCTGCCCACTGTGCACTGTGCGACCACTTTTTGTTTTGTCTGGGTTTCCTCCTTTGCAAATGGTGGTAACTGTGAATGCGGTTTGCTCTATCAGGGTCCACATAATTTCTGGTTCTATTTTGTGGTTGATGGGAGATATGATGACAATAAAAGTCTATAGCCATTAAGTAGGAATGCCAGTTCTTACTTCAGTTTTAATATCATGTCTTTACAGGGTCTTAGGTGAAAAGGATGGCTTCCTGTGGGGCTGATGTTCAGCTGGATATCCAACATATCTGATTAGAGTAGCTTTTCCTAGACAGAATTCCATGTGACTTCTGTGTGAAGTGTAAGGAGATGTGATGTGTAAGGAGAAGAAAGAACATAACAAGATAGCAACTGTATTCTAAGTCTGTCAATTCTAGATATACGATTTGATTATGTGCTTATGTCTATTCAACATGAATGTCTAGATCATGTCTAATGATGGTTCATTACCAAATTACTTAATTTACTTGTGGACAATCTGTGAAGCTTGCTGGCCAGGTGTTTGGAACTAAAATTTGGCTTGCCCCTGGGATTGATGCTCAGGTTTTATCCACATGTTCGTTCTGATAAAGGTAGTGTGAAAACATCACAGGATGGCATGGCCTGATGTGTTTGGTGCATCGTTTCCTCCCTTAACCTCTAGAACGTGTTCCACTCAGGTTTTACCCCCACCCTCCCACTGAAACCACTCTTGTCAAGGTCGTCAGTGACCTTTAAGTCACTGAATCCGATGGTCACTTCTCTGTTCTCATCCGACTTGACCCATCAGCAGTATTTGACGCAGCTGGTCATTTTCTCCTCTGAGAAACCCATCGCTCCTTGGCTTCCAGGACACCACACACTGCTGGTTCTCCTCCACATCACCAGCTGCTCCTCTGCCTCCTTTGCTGTTCTTCATCACCCTCTTGACCTCTAGACGTTGGAGCACCCTGGGCCCAGATGGCAGACATCTTCTCTTCCTACTCTCTCTTCCTTGGCAATTGCATCCATGGTTTAATGACTTCACAAATAATCTTTTCTCTGATAACTCTCCAATTTGCATCTCCAGTCTGGACTTTCCCTTGAACTCCAGACTTTTACATCCAGCTGCTTACTCAGTATCCCCATGTGGCTACCTAAAGGGCATCGTAAACCAACGCATCCCAAACTGAACTCTTGCTTCTGTCTTTCTTAGCCTACTCTTCCCACTGTCTTCCCCATTTCAGTAAATGGAATCACCATTTACTCAATTGCTCAGGCCACATTCTCATTTTCTCTCACCCTACATCCAATGCAACAGTGAATCTTACTGGCTCTACCTTTAAAATATAAGCAGAATCAAACACTTCTCATTACTTCTCCCACTACTTTCATGGTTCAAGCCACCATCAACTCCTCCCTGGACCATTACAGTAATATCCTTGCTCCTATGCTAGCTTTCAGTGTATTCTCCACACAGCAGCCAGGTGAGCTATCTGCAGTTAAAATCATTTCTCCCCCACTGCCACAAATCTCCTAATGGCTTCCTTCAAGGTCCAAAAATTTTAGCATGGCCTAGCAGCCCCTGAATGTTCTGGCCACCCCAGTACTTTCTGGCATCATCTCCCATTACTCTCCCCCTGCTCTGTCCCAGCCATACTGCTTCCCTGTCCTTCCCAGGAGATACCACATGTACTTTCTTCAGGACCTTTGCGCAGGAAAAGTGTTCTTCTCCCTGGAACACTCTCCTACTTCCTTCAAGTCTTAGCTCAAATGTCACCTCCTCAGAGAAGCCTTCCCATCTAAAGTAGTGCCCTGCTGTCCCCTCCTTCATATTCTACTCCCTTACCTTGATTTATTTTTCTTCATAGCATTTATATGTCTTATATGTTCATGTGTTTGTATTTGTCTCCACACACTAGGGTGCAAGCTCCATGACAGCAGTGAATTTGTGTGGTTTACTGCTGTATGCAGTGTCTGGACAGTGCCTGGCACATAGTAGATGTTCAATAAATTCTTGTTAAATGAGTGAACAAATGAATCCCTGGGCTCATTTTGCTGAATTAAGCTGGATTAAGCAAGAGAAGGGAATAAAGGAGGAATTATGATTACTAGCTGTAGCACTGCCTTGGAGTTTGATAAAGGTCAGCTTTATTATTTGGGGAAGGAGAAGTCAGTTCTCCTGCCTTTGGACATCTTTCCTGTGGATGTCTCACGAGAATTTTCCTAGACGCTGGGCTTTGAGGATTCAACTTTGACTTGCTAGGATGGACAAAGGAAGGTGAACAGTGGCTCCCCTCTACCTCTAATCTATTTCCCTATTTTTTCTGTTTAGCTGCTGTATCAAGAATGGGCACGCTATGGAGTGTTTTATAAGTTTCAACCTATAGACCTCATCAGGTAAGACATGGGAGGGGACTCTTGGGAGGACCCTAGAGATGCAAATCCTGAAAGATATGTGTTGACCCTCTCAGCCACTGGCAGTCTGTTGGCTAGGCAGAGGGATCTGCTTTTCTAAGTTGTAGGATTCCTCTGTTCCATGTCTGATGGATGGGGAAGCAGCTCAGGGACAGGCTAGGGGGATGGAGGCTGTGGGGCAGCAGATAATGTAGAGTGATGTGCCGTGACTTCCATCTTGGGGTCTTCAGCACTATGGTCTCTCTTCTCTTGCCTGCCCTATTGTAGGGAAAGGGGTGAATGGAGTTCTCTCTCTTATACTGCCCTTCAAATTTGTCCTAGAGTAGGATCTGGATGAAGCAGATGCTTGGGTTATGTCCAAGTGGCCAAGTGTTGACCAAGAGAAGGGAACACCTGGGAAATCACGAGGAATAAACTGGCTGGTCTGAGAGGGACTGTGAACTTTTCATGGCTTCTCCAAATTAGAAGAGAGGAGAGACTGGATCCTAAAATCCTTTCTTTCAGTACTGCCCCTAAAATGATGTCCCGTTACCTTGAGAATTTCCCCAGCTTCTACAGAACTTGGGTGAAAAGTCCTTTTAAAGAACTTACTAGAATGCAGTAGGTCTGACTAGTCTAAAGGGGGTTGATGGCTCTAGAAACTCAATGGGCTCTTAGAGCCCAGCCTCTTTCCCAGCTAGAATGTCGGAGGCTAATCGTGAAGTGGGAAAGCACTGGGCTGAGAGTCTGGAGACTGAGTTCTCGTCCAGGCCTGGCCACTGCGGGCTATTATTTCTTTGGGCAAGTCACATTCCCTCTTTGGTCTTCAGGATCCTGCAGTCCTAAATTGGGAGGCTGAACTGAGGGCTCTGAGAGGAAATTGGGTAGAGCATGCTCATTTGGAAAAGATGGGGATTTTCAGCCCCGTGACTGGCATAAGGGGCACACTGCCACACAGTCACTTGTGGCTCTTCTAATGAGCTCATTAATCAGCCGGCAAACACAGAGAGTGCTCCTGGCTGATTGCCCTGGGCTGGGATCGTGAGAGGGGTGGCAGCCAGAAGGATTGAGTGCAGAGGGAGGAGTTCCAGCTTCTTCTTGGAAGAAGAAAGCAGCTTGGGGGCCACAGTCAGGGCAGGTTCGCCGCCCACACGGAGATGCGACAGCCCTCCCAGGGAACTGGGAGCTCGGTTGGATGTCTCTTGACAGCAGGTGTTTGTTCCAGCTGAAGACCGTTAACTGAAGCGCTCGGGTCAGGGAGCAGGGCCATGGGTGCCTGTGACGGAGGCTCCCTGACCCAGCACCTCCCGTTCTCTGCCTGCCTTTTACGAGGGACAGGCCACCTAGACTGTTCTCTGGGCCACACCAAGGCTGCTTCCTCCATGCTTGGTGGGCTTTGATCTTCTTCTCTGCATCTCAAGTGGCCACCCACTCTGTCGCCTGTTTTCTTCAACTACTCATTCGTTTTAAAAAAATGTGATTAAAAAATAAAAAATCTCCCTTCCAGAGAGCCCTGTCTTTTCCCCAGAGACTTCAGGTGACTGGCTGCCAGCTAAGTGGGAAATGGCTCCAATATGCTCTCAGTTTTGGCCACCAAAGCAGGCTCACCTGCAGGGGAAGAATTGCCTTTGGAGCAGAGCCCTGCTCTGGGGCCTGGCGGTTCCTGAGCACAGAGAGCTCAGATCTGTCTAGACGGGGCACAGTGTGCTGCGGAGCTGGAGGCTGTCCACTATTCCTCCCAGATCAGGCGGCTAGGGAGCTCCCACAGCCCCTGGGCGAGGCCAGCGGCTGGGCTGGGAGTGGGGAAGGCTGCAGCCTCCAGCATCTCTCACATATTGGCTGGAGGGAAGGGACACTGGCTAGTGTGTGTGGGGGGAGTGGGGGGCTGTTGTCTAACAGGGGTACAAGGAGCTCTCTGACCTCAAGGAGCTGCTGGAAAGAGAGAAAGTGACAGTAGTGGGGAGAGGGAAGGGGTAGGGGCATTATGAGCACAGGTAGGGGACAGAGACAGGGAAGCCAAGGAAAGGCACCTGGAGGGCTGGTAGAGAAACCCCGGGCGGGGGCCGGGGGAGGGTGTGGGGAACCGCCCAACTCAGCAGCTCCCCCTAAACTCGCTTCACGCTGCCTTCCAAAGGGCCCATCTTGCTTTTCCTGCTGCGGTCAAAGTCACCTCCTTCCTCTCCTTCACCATCTGCCCGCACTCGCACTGCCAGCCTCTAGTCTGACACCAGGTCCAGGCTCGCTTCTTCAGCACCATTTCTCTCTTCCACTGTTTCTTCTCCATCTTTCCTGCCACCACCTGTCAGGACGACTTGGCCCACACAACCTAGCCTGTGGCCACCTTCCCTGAACCGTCACTGGCCTCCCACTGTGAGAGTGTCATTCGTTACTACTTACTAATGTGCACTGTACCCTCTTGGTGCCTTTATGTAGAAGTCGCAACCATATGGTCTGTGTGGAAAGATTGACAGAAGCAGCGGAGTCTTATACAAGGAGAGAAGAATTCACACAGAGGCCTGGCAGAGGTCTTTCCCATCTATTTCCTTAGGCTTTCAGCTTCTAGTGTTTAGCGCTGAGCCTCTGACTCTCCCATGAATCCCTGCTGCTCCTTCCTGTGCCCATCATTTGGAGCATTCTTAAAGCACTGAGCCGTTGAGAGCTCAGCCGGGGTGGGGGTGGGGAGGTACCTGTGTGCGTTTCTGAAGCTCTGGGACTAGCTATTCTTCTCCTTCTGCAGGCTTCGAGCCTAAACTCGAGATTTGGTGTGCCAGCCTGCTTCCCCAGGTGTTGCAAGTGGACAGAGGGAGGCTGGGCTCTCTCTGCCCCTCCCCCCCGCCTCCTGCACTGCACCAGCGTTCCTGCCCAGCAGGCTGCACTGTGAGACTGCCGATGGCTCTCTCCCAGCCCACAGGCTCTCCACCCTGGATCCTGCCTTTGCTCTAGAAACCTCGGGCCTGCAAGCCTGAGCTCTGTGTGTGTGTGTGTGTGTGTGTGTGTGAGTGTTTGTGTTGCCTGGAAAGTTCCCGCAGAGGTATCCAGCAGGGACCCCACTTCCAGTAGATTCTTCCCGGAACTTCCAGCCAGCAGCACTTGTGCCCTGGCAGAAAGGGTTGTGATTAGGACAGTGAGGGAGATGATGTCTTAGTTGAAGGGAAATGGCTCTTCTAGTCCCTTGGGAGCCGTACAAGGGTCCCTGCAGCCAGAAGAGCAGATTTCTGCCTGTCCTGCTCTGGGTAACTCCCCAACCTCCTGGGCGGAAACAGCCTTTCGTTTCTGGGAAGCAGGGGCTTGGGGCCTTTGGATCCATGCAGATGTGATCAAGTGTTAGGGCCGTGGCCTGTCTTTTCACTAAAATTAATGTCTGCTCACAGGCGGATTTTCTTAGCTTGGAGGTTTTGATATGGATGAGACAAAACAATAGGGTTTAAACATGTGAGTTTGATTTAGCTCCTAACTATACTTTGCTGAAGTTGATGTACACAAATTTTATGTTTTAGCATCTGCCACTGCCTACCTATGACGGCATGAGGAAGAGAGGGGTCCAGAAGTCTACTAGGCTCAGGGGCATTGCAGCCGGTTGACTTTGGGGAATTCACCAAGGGCATAGTGTATGGGTAGCATTCACTGCATCACATAGGAATTACAGCCTAGAGATGGGTAAATGGCGATTACTCATTCCCACCTCTTTCAGGAATGCCCACATCATGGGTGAGGCTTCCTTAAATTCAGGAGCTGGGCATGAAACCCATGTGGCAGCTCTGGAGTCCCCTTGGAATGCCTCGCTTTGAGATATGAATACCTCCACAATGACCGGAGAATGATGTCCATAGGGTCCTACCATCCGAATGGCCTTTGGACATCATCTGTGGCCAGCAAGAGTGGTCCCCAAGTTGCTACACATCTCTACCATCTTAGACTCCCAACCTTTCCAGCCCCATCTGTGCAGAGTTCATCCAGACCCTGGCCTCCCAGAAATGGCTGTCCCGCCTCCTACTGCAAGGCAGAGGCCCCAGTCCTTGTCAGAGTTCTCCAGGATGGCTGCTAGAAGGCTGTGTGATTTGATCCATCCCTGGGCCCCACTTCTACCCTCCTAAAAGGTGGCTCATCCAAATGCCTCCAGGAGGGAGACAGAGGGAGCCACATTCTTTCTCAGGAGGCTTCTTAGCAGGCCAGGCTCGAGAAGGACTGGCCACAGCTGGTTTGGGGGAGGGAATGGAGAGGAAAAAATGTTGATCAACCTGTGATTAATTATTTCCTGCGTCCTGCTGCCTCCTCCTTGATCCTTCCCTGGGATTTATAAAAGCAATTCAGCTCAACACAATAAACATTTACTGATGCGTACAGTGAGCAAGACTCTGTGCTCGGCAGCATGGGGAGGTGCAGCAATGAGTAAGGTGGAGTTTGTGCCCTTAAGGACCCAGCAGTTATGTAGGGAGAATGACATGTGCAAGGCAGGAAGAAGTGAGGGCTCATAAGGACTATGATGTAAGTACAGACGTGATAGTCCAGAACAGATGAAAAGTTATTGCTATTAGCAGAATAAGGGAGGGCTTCCTGGAAGAGGTGGCACTTGAATTAGAAATGTTGTTTTCTGAAGGACTGAGGTTAAAGGTCCTATATGTGTCTTCATCACCAGCCTGGGCTGCCCCATATATGGATTTATTGTTTAGCCTGATATTGACGGCCAGAGATCACATGGACCCAAAGCCACATCCTTCCTGACTGTTGATTGGGAGTTGTCAGATCATCTGTACGGATTCTGTGCCAGCCTGGCCCGTGCCCCTTGCTCTGCCCTGTAAGTTAGCAGAGAATCCAGGGTTGGAAGGAGGTGAGGCTGCGTCCAGGAGAGGAGGCTAAGGAGAGATGAAGTTTGGGATTTGCAAATACCTGTGGTATTTGCACAGATCTCAGCATTTGAAGCTTTTGATTTAACTGGGAAACGTATTGCAGGCTGGAAATAAATAATATCTCACGAGCCTGAGAATATTATTCTTTTACCTCTGAGAGTGTGGGAGCAGAGTGGACAGAGAAAAGCAGGCAGGAGCTGGTTGAAGCAAGGCAGAAATAAGGATACTAATGTTCTGTGCTGTTATATTCTGGCCCATCTTACAGATCAGGAAATAAGTCAGGCTGTTTGTTAAATCTAGCTCTGAAAAGGCTCTATCCCACTCTCCTTTCTCTTGCTTCCCCCGCTGAGTGCCACTTTCCTCTGGTTTGTCCCCTTCTGGAGGGAAGGCAGTTGGCCTGGGGCTGGCCAGTGGGTCAGGAGCTGGAGTACGGTGCTCTCAGCTCCAGCCCAAGGCTGCACCCAAAGGCTGACTTGGTCTTCTGAGGGAGGCCTCCCAAGCCTCAGAACAGCCCTCCATAGATCGTGGCGCCTGTTTTAGATCCAACTTTTAATTTTCCTTCCTGTAGCATCAGCCATATGGTACAGATGGCAGATCCTAAGGCACCAGGAGGCTGCAAACGCTCCCCATGGCCGCCCAGAATTCCATGGGCAGAGTTGGGAAGGTATGAGCTATTTGGCTCCCCAGTTCATTGCCTCCTTGACTTCTTATGTCATGTCCTATTTCTCAAGGAGGAAGAGAAGGTGATTTTAGTTAAAACTATATAACAAGCTATATATTTCATGTCTCCTTGGCCCTTGTGTGCAGTAAATTCTCAGTTATCTAGAATCCCTGAGACCAAACCCTGGCGTCACAGAGGCGGACCGAGCGTAGAGGTGAATCCCCTCAGTGCCAGGCCTGGAGCAAAGGGATGCAGACTTCCTCTCACAGCACATTTGTTTAGCGAATGCCCAGCCCCTGCTTGATTTTCCTGCCCTCGGAGTGCTTTGCCTCGGGGGCGGCTCATTTGTTGGACATTTTTAGCCACTATAAGTGGTCATGGAGCTGGAGCCAGAACTCCGCTGATTTCCCTCCCTTTGATTCCAGTTCTGCTGGCTGGAGCTCCACAGAACAAGAGTACCCTGTGGTGTACGTCAGTTTTCTGAGTATTTGAAAACACCTCTTGTGTCCGTGATAATTCTCACAGACCTCAGCTTGCTTTCCTTCACACAAAACGCTCCTGACCTTTCTGCGTGTCCTCATGTGACGCAGGGTCTTCAAACAGCCTCATCATCATGATTGTCTTCTTTGGGACACACTGGCCCGGGAAACTCAGAGCAGGGTCCTTCCGCACACCTCACCCGGTGTAGCTAAGCCAACACATTTTATTTTGTGCTGACCGTATGTCAGACACTGGTGCTGGAGGTTTGGAGATGAATTAAGCATGACCTCATTCTCAAGGAGCTGAAGTTCAAAGTCAAATCTCGAAGCTCCTATATGACCACTGGGCTTTTCTGGGAAATGAAGGGACAAGCTCATGGAGAGAATTTTCAACATGTAACTGAGGCTGAAGAAAAACAGCATATGGAAGAGACGATGGGGGAAACTGACCCTCAAACCAGTCAGATGTGATGTTGGGTTCATGGGTAGCAGCTATGCCTCAGGCAAAGATTGTTGGGGGTGACTAACTCTTTCTAGAAACATCCATGTGATATGTTGCAGCATCCACAGACCCCAGAAATTCTCAGAAAACATTCTGGAATCACATCACTTAGGGATTTACTGAATCATGGCAAAACCTCACGTGTCCAACTCAGGTCATCGTGCACAAAGAAAAACTCTGCCAGGCGGGAAGTATTTCAGGAAAGGAAAAGTAATGTGATCAAAGATTTGGAGAGGCATCCATAGGAAGATAGACTTAAACAAATAAGAGCCCCCTTCTCCAGGAAGAAAATGGAGGAGTGGGGCCGGCACTTCTTAAATTCAAAGATGGGTAGAGTGACGTGCACGTGTTTATTAGAGCCGGAGGCACTTGCCTAGGGATCTAGGGACATTCCTTTAGAGTGGGAGCAGAGGGCTAAGAATGGAAAGAACTCACTTTTAGCTCCAGCTTTGTTTCTAGTTGATGTAATATTTGGGCATCCTTCTTGAGCCTCAGTTTCCTCAGCTGTGAAATAGGGATCATAGCACTGTCCTACCTGCCCCACAATATGACTGCGAGGATTCTGATAAAGTGTTGCACAGAGAGTGTGGCGATGGACTTAGGTTGGGCTGAGTAAAGCTATTACTTATCTGCTCCCTGGGGGAAGATTATAATATCCCCTAAACTAGCAAGATTTTGTGCAGTTCTTTAGCTAGTGAATTTTGACAAATATTGTTTAATCATAAGACTCTACTTTTTATTATAAATCAATGCACTGTAACTATGGGCTCTGTATGTGTGCGCTCTGTGCCTCCCAGCAACCCTGCAAAGTGGCTGCTCTTACCTCCATTTTACGAATGGGGACACTGAACTCAGTGAGATAAGAAGCTTCCCAAAAGCCATGAAGCCAGTCCATCTGGGATCTGAACCCAGGCCTGTCCGACTCCAGAAACTGTTTTTTCCCTTGTACTTTGTGGCTGAAGGTGGCAGAGCTCCACCCAGCTGGATGTCAGGCGGGCTAGGTTTCCGGCTCTCTAGTGTTAATCCCTTCAATTAGCCATCTCTGAAGGAGCACTGGTGTGGTCTGCTGGTAAGTGGAGCTCACCGACCGACCGTGGTCAGCCCATGCTTTATGATGGGGCCACCCTTCTGAACACTTCTCTGTGCTTAGCAGGAGTGACACGTCGCGCTCAGGGCCTGTTGAGCTGGATGTAGTTATTAGTGCCTCTGTTAAGCGACCCAAGAATGCCACGATTTTGACTTCTCGTTTCTATTTTTTATAGTCCTTTCTTTCTGACTTCTTCCATGTTGTCAGGTGGTCAGCTGTCACTTCTTGCTTTTGTCAGCTGAGACTCCAGTTCGCTGCTCTGTCTCAGTCACAGGTTTAGCAAGCAGACACCTGTGCAGGTTAGCGTTGTGCACCAGGTGAGACCCTTCCGCAGCCTGTCCCAGAGTCTGCCTCCTGTAGGTGTGGGATTTCCTGGAGGGTCTGTCTTTGTCATGGAAATATCTTCTTTTCATTTCCCAGTGAGAGTGAAATGGTGTTTCTGAGGCTTGGGTGACCCCAGAGACTGGACCAGAATGTGCTACAGCAGGTGCCTTTGTCATCAAGAGCTGCATTTTGTTCTTCTTGCTTGTTTTGGGAGGTCATGAGAAATCCATACCATCAAAGATTTTTCTTAAAATAGAGCTAAGAGTCTGTTAACAACACAAGAGTCAGTTCCTACATCAAGGGTCCACTGGATGCAGAGCTTTGTCGTGGGTGTGGTGTCAAAGCCAAAAGAAGGGGGGAAACAGGAAGGTTGAAGTGTAAGGATGGGGTATACGTGTGCACAATAGAACCCTTCTGAAGGTGGTCACGGAGCTGTGGACAGTGCCCAGTGGGTAACCGATGCACAGAGCTGTACAGAGAAGTGCTGGGGGAAGGCCAGTGAAAGGTTTTGAAGCTTTAGTGTGGTTGATGAGAGAAAAGGAGACTTGTGGGGCAGGTGAGTTTTGAATAGAAAGCAGAGATTTGAAGGAGAGGAGAAATATGGTTGGGAGATTCACAAGATTCAGATTGAAGCGTTCTTGGTCAGGAGATGCTGAAAGAAGGAGAAACTCAAGAATGGGCTGTGGCTGAAGGGCTGAGAAGAAAGCACTGGGCTTCAGGAATTGCTTGGAGACAATATTTGAGACAGGGCGGGGGAAGAAAGTCCAGAAGAAATGATCATGACAATGGGGACCAAGAGGAGATGCTGTCAGGTGGTTTCTCTGGAATCCAGGCAGGCAGCAAAACAGAGCTTGTGAGGGTCTGAGGACTTCCCCTAGCTGTGAGGTGAGAGTGGACACCTGGAGGTTCCGTTTTCACTCACTCTCTCTCTTGGGAAACTTTGGGCAAGTCATTGAGCCCATTTGGACCTTGTGAAGTTCTTCTCCCTGACAGAGGGATCTTTGCATCTCCTCCACAAAATCTCTGAGTTAGCGATAGCAGGTGCAATTCTGTCTGTGGGAGCTGAGGACCTCAGGTAGATCTGCGGGACTGATCTAGTCCTAGAAGGAGGGCTAGCACGTGGATGAATTTCCATGGACACAGCCTGACTGTTTGATCCCATGAGCCGCGGTTTCACCACTTTTCTCTGGAGCTCATGAGCTCCCCGTTCCTGCTAATGATGTTCCTTTGAGTGATGTTCTCCACCTACCCCACATGGGTATGTAACCAACATAAACAGAAAACCTCTTAACACATTGAGTAACATGGGAACACACGTTACAACAACCGCAGGATAGCTAAATTTAATCAGCCCGGCACACGCAGGCTTTTCGCACAGGCACATGCCTCTGTTTTAGAAACGGAAAACTACAGCGTTTTGTGGGTCTGGAAGTCACAGACATAAGCAAGAAAAAAACCAAAACAAAAAACTTGAAGATCCCTGCCTGGGAGACTGCCATCCTCCAGTACATTCTCCGGATTATCTCGAGGTATTCAAAGATGTGGGGTAACTGCCAAGGATTGCTGTCTGCCCCTGGCAGAGTGATTGACTCAGATGCGGAGAGGTTGTGGAACTCAGCCTGAGTCACCCAGCCCATCAAAGGGACTCAGGGAATCCTCCTTGAGGGCTCAGGCGTCAGGGTTGTTGGCTCGACCTTGTCGGTTTCTTTCATAGAATCCATATTCAACTGAACACAGTCAAGGGAGACAGAGAGGGAATGGAGGACTGGCATTTTGAACTTATTTGGGCATTTTGCTCTGGAGGAGGGTAAGGACGATGGCTTGGTTTCCAGCTGTTATCAATTCTAACAAAATGGCAGTATTTCCTTAGGCTGATGTTCTACCCAGTTCTCAGCCTTTGGGCAGGACGGCAGCTGCTCAGTGGAGAGAAGTGAATTACCAGACACTAACGATGTCTCTTCACCCCGGGTAGGGACCTCCACACCCTGGAGGCTCCACCCGATGCCTCAGGTAGATTCCTCTTGCTGGGGTTCATTCCCTTTCACACTTGCTCATTCTCCATGCTCACCCCACGTTCTATTTCTCCATTCTGTCAAGTCCTGGGGGACTGTATCCCCCTTTGGACATACTAGCCCTTCTCTGAAGGTGTAACATCTGTGAATTGTGAGGTTAAGCACTCTGATGGTCCAGCGGCCTGCCAGAAGCATCTCTATGGGGACAATGTGAAAGAAATAGAAGGCAGAGCCCCCAAACTCAGACCTTTTACCATCCAGTTGGCAAGAAAACTCAATGTTTTGGGAAAGAGATCTAAGAAAACATAATTCAGTTCAATTTCACCCGGCATATTTATTGAGCACCTTCTCTGTGCCAGGCACTATTTTAGGTGCTAAAGTTAAAGTGATGAAAAAGATAGCATGGACTGACCTTGGGTAATTAGGCAATTTACCATCTAACCAGGGCACTTTTGAGAGTGAAAAATGACACTGTTAATAATTATGCTGAGTATATTAGTTGGCTATTGTCACAATAATGCCGCATAACAACCCCCTGAAGTCCGCAGCTTACAAGGGCAGTCATGTATTTTTCTTGCTCATGTGTCTGTAGGTTGAGTGGAAAAGCTCTGCTTCAGGCTGAGGGGTGGCTGGGCTTGGCTCCAGGCTTCAGATTGTGTTTAGGTCTCCACAGGTCTGCACATTCTCCTATGATCAGAAGCGAACTGGGGCATGTTCCTTTCATGGTCAATCACAAGAGCGCATGAAAGAAATGGAAACACACAGTCCCTCTTAAGGCATTGCTACCATCACATCTGCTAGTATTCCATTGGCCAAAGAAGTCACATGGACAAGCACAAATCCATGTTGTTGGGCAGGACAGTTTTTCTTAAGGGGAGAGGAGTTAATATTTGCTGGACTCCAATCTAACCTACTCCACTGAGACAACAGGGGTAAACCAGGACTGTTCCAGGACCATCTGGACCTGTGGCCCACCCTAGTCTGATCTCATAGAGCTTATGACCTAGTGGGGAAGTCAGATAATGTGTAGTTAATTGTAAGTGTGACATGGGAAGTATGGGGTATAATGGGAATACAGATGGAGGACAATCTACCTATTTGGAGAAGGCCTCCCTGAGGAGCTAAGATTTGGTGCATGAGAGAAAGCAAAGATGAGCCAGGCAAAGATCAACGGGATAATGACAGTAGCTAACATTCCATGGTACTTCCTGGATGCCAGGCACTTCCTGGGTGCCTCTGCGTTTGCTAACTCACAACAGCTCTTCGAAATAGATGCTGTTATCCTCATTTTCCGGATGAAAAATTGACACACAAAAAGGTTTTTAAGTCAGCCAAAGTCACACAGCTAGTAAATAAGAGGTAAGATTTGAACTCCTAAGTCTGGCTCTAGAGTCAGTTATTTTCGCCGCTGTGTACACTGCCCTACTGCTGGAAGAGGGGGCCGGGGGTGCTGGACCATTAGGTCTGTTGTGGGGGTAGTTACAGGGGACTAGGCTGGGGGAAAGCAGGGGCCATGTCCTGGAGGGGTCTTATAGGTCAGTTGAGGATTTGGGGCTTTATTCTAAGGAGAAGAGTATGTCCTTGGAGGGTTTGGTTGTGTGGCTGGACGTGTGTGGGCATCCCTGAGCTGACATGGTTGGCTTTTACTTTTGAAGGACCTGAGGCTCTTCTGCATGGGGCACTAGATAGGACCCGAGATTGTACGTTTTATGCCAAACAGGATGGAAGGGAGAGGTGGGGAGTCTGGGGAGAAGAACAGCATGTCCTCCTGGATGTCCCCTGTTCTTCCGAGAGAACTTGTGGGCATTCTGGGCATATGACTCTGAACCCAGAGTCTCTTTTTCTCTTCTTATCCTCACCCTCCACATCCTAACTAGCCCACAGATTGCGCTAGATTGTAACAGTGGATGGGAACTGTCTCTCGCTGTTCACCAGTGGTGGATGTCTCAGTGGGCATGCTGATGAGCATCACTAACATGGCACTTGCCCCTCACTCACCGTGTCCCAGTCTCACATGCCCTTTTTTGTGTAGGATCTGGTCGAATCTTCAAGGTAACCCTGCGAGGTCGGCACAATCTTTGTTCCATTTTCAAGTTGAGGTCACCGAAGCACAGAGTCAATAAGTCACTTGTTCCAAGTCACAGGCTGTATGGCTCCAGAGCTCATGATCTTAACTGCCTTTGTACACTTTAGGGGCTGAAAACCGTGTTGGTGAGACACATGCACTGCTTTCTGAAGGGGCCCCACGGCGATGGTGGGGCATAGTGGACAAGCGAGGTCAGACATGCACATGGGATGGTGAAGGGACTCTGGGATTTTTTAGAATAAAACAGATCTGGTTCCTTAAGGGGGTGTTGTCATAGATAGTAGGGACTTAAGAATTTTAGATTTGGGAGTCCTTGAAAGCCATCCTCTCATTTTATTAAAAAAGGAACGAAAACCCTCCAACAGAACTAACGAGGCAGAGAGACAGAGGTGTCATGTTTGAGGCCACTTCTAAATAAGGAATCTTTAATCTGTGCCCTATAACCTACTGACATTTGATGCAGACAGAGCTGAGAGCTAGAGGATGTGTGGATTAGAGGTGGTGGATGATGCTCCAGGCAGGCTGGCTTACCTGTTACTGTCCTCACTTAACAGTAAGGGGTTAGTCCAGGTGATCTATAACATCCCTCCCAGGGGCAACTTTCTAGGCTCCACAGGATAGAATCTTGAAGCTGGTCTAGGAGCAAGACCCAAGGTCTCACAAGGAGGCAAGTTGAACTAGGGCTTAGCACCCAGGAGCCTGGACCCCAGTTCTGGCCTCTGTCCACTGAACTCACCTCTGCCTGGGGCACCCCCACCGCCATATCCCAGGATATCTCTCTCCTCTCCCCCGACCTCTTCCCGTTCCTGGACACCCCCACCTCTCTTTGCTTTTGCTTCTCGGCTTTGATCACATCTGGAGCATTTTGTAGAGTTGATGAGTGTGTGTTTTCCTGTTGGGACACATGGTGTATATCAGAGGCACTTAAGAAGCTTTGGACAAGTGGAAAAGTCTGCGTGGCATCTCAGGAGCTGCTGGCCTTGGAGGGTGGGTGGCAGCTGCATGGCAGGGGACCTGGCATGAGGGCTGACTCTCTGGGAAGACCCAGAGGCCCAGCCTGGGGACTACTGCTCCAAATGGCTTTGAGTTGTCCCAGTGGGTTGGTGTGTTGGAATTATGTGCGTGTGTGCGCATGCATGCATATGTGTGCATGCGTGTGTGTGTGAGAGGACTGAAAGTGCCCCTTGGCCTTGTTGCTGTGGGATGCTGCCTTCAGGGCTTTGCTCCCCAAGAACTGGGGCTCTTATCTGCATGTCTGGTAACAAACCAATGGTATGTCCCCTATAGGTAGACAATGGGCGATGAATGTGACATGGCGCAGAAAGGCAAAGTGGTGCTCTGTCTGTGAAAGGTGACAATAATTTCCAGTGAGCTGCCCGGCAGGACCAGTGAGCAATGAGGATGGATAAGATACAAAGTGGTCTTCCCAAGTGAGTGGGCTGAGAACATGCCCAGAATTCTCTTTGCGGTCCATTCCCCCTCCCTCGGTGTTGGCCTTTAATCCCCAGAATCCCGGGCATGGGCAGGAGGGTGTTGGCATGATTCTGCGTAGGTGAAGATCCTTTTGGCAGGAAGAATGGTGGTGGTAGAAGCAGACAGACTGTGCAAGAGGGATTCTGAAGGACTGAGGTCACGCTTGCTCCCCTCCTCTTTCTCCTTTTTGTAGGTGGAGGGGAAGGGTGGATGTGCCCAGCCAACTCTGTTTACCATTCATTCAGAGCTGGACTCCTGGTTAGGTGTTTCAGATCTCACCATGGTGCCCCAGAGGCTGCTCCTCAGCACTTCTCACACCCTCCCAGGGACTGAAGCATTTATCTGCAGGCTACACAGCTGTGTCCATCTCCCTCTAAGCCTCTCTGGTCCCCTTGAACTTTCTCCTTCTCCCTCCTCCAAGAACCCTCAGGCTTTATCCTTTTCCCTTTCATCTCCTTTCCTTACCAGTCCATCCCACCTACTCTATACCTGTTCACTCCTAGTGACGTCTTCCAGACTAGGGGACAAGTTATTCTCATCCAGGCCTGCTGCAGGTGACCTTGGAAAGTGATAGAGGGTATTTATAGGCCCAGGGTAGGGGTGGTCCTGGGGAACACCACACAGAGTTCAGCCTGGAAGGTTGTTTATGCTCTTGCAACTCTAACAGAGAACAGCCCTGTCAACTCATGGCACAAATTAAGTTGCAGCTGCCCCTGAGCTCAGGGTTAGGAACGTAAACAACTCGTGGGTTGTAGACTTCAAGAGCGAGCAAACTCAGCAGGAGACAGGCCTGTTGAGGGCTGGCCGGGGATGGATTTTCTGACTGATGTTTTTCCAGGAGGTTTCCCGACTTCTTGGATTCCAGGCACCGGAGCATCTCTCTTGGGCAGCACATCTGGGAGTGTGGCTCCTCCTTGGTTGTGAGAGAAGAGAGGATTTCCTAGTCGTTCTTCCATTTAACTTGTCCTGTTCTGAGAGGAGGTTTGGAAAGAGGGTGGAGAGCTGAGTGAGTGGCCTGGGGAGTCACATTGAGGTGTCTTGTATTTAGATTTGTGCTGTGATGCGGAGTCCCAGGAGCCTGAGCACGAGCTGCCATGGGGAGGTGGGCAGCCACCTGTGCGAGGTAACTTGCTCATTCATTGATTCACTCATCATTCAGTCTACGCAGTGATTCAGCAAGCACCCATGCTGTGGCAGGCGCTGTCCTAGGCAGTGGTAATGAAAAACCCTGGCCCTCAAGGAGCTTATGGTTAACTTGGAGAAAAGATAAGTCAGCTGATGTCTACCAATGTGTGACGAATGCTCAGACAGAATATGTGCAGTGGGCCCTAGGAGATACAAAGGAGGGGCTCCTGAATCTGTCAGAGGTGGCCTCCTGGAAGATACAATGACGGAGCTGAGTTTTGAATAATGACTTGATGTAAGTTGGGTGTGGAAGAGGGGGATGGGCACTCCAGGCAGGGAGAGCAGCATGAATTAAGGCATGAAGTGGTGAAGCAGTGATTCAGGGGTCTGCAGGGAGCTGTATGGCTGGGATGAAGAATAGACGTGAGGGTGGGCCGGGATGTGAGGCAGGGGAGGTAGATAGGCATCAGACCATAAGGCCAGCCTTAAATGCTTAGCTCGAGTGCTGTGGAAGGGTTTTAAGTAGGAAACTGGCAAGATCAGACTTGAAGAGTGTTGTTGGAAGGATGGAGAAAGTTCCCTGAACCACTTCACCCGGAAGTCTGTCATAGCCAAGGCAAAGCAAGGCCTCATGGAAATGGGGCGTAGGCTGGGTCTCCAGTGGAGAAAGGATGCCAGGCTGGGAGAAGCAAAGCTTCGTGGAGGGGGAGGCCTCAGCTGAGGAAACTGAGGATCAGAGAAGACAGCTCAGTAGCTCAAGCCCACCCAGCTAGTTAGTGTCAGAACTGGAGCTTCTGAGTGAGGGAGTCATGAGCTCACAGCCTCACCCTAGGGTGCACTATCTGCTCTATTTTCAACATTGCCCGTTACCTGTGGAAAGGAGCGGCAGGAGTATTCATGGGAACATTTATACAGAATCTGCATGCAGACTGCAAATTCACCATCACCCTGGCATTTTGCCATGATACTTTCTGAGAGCTGGTTTTACTTATTTGTGCTTCATCTCCTTCTGTTCCCTGATCCCCTGGGGATAGAGATTATGAAGAACAAAGGCAGCACTGATTGGCCAGCATCAGTCAAGGGGGCTGTGTCATGGTAGCTAGTCACTAGCTCTGGGTCTGTGAGAATGGGAGGCATGCTTATCAGATTCCCACCGGTACCTAACTGGGTAAAGTAGTTACCTTGAAGAATAACAGAATCAAGATGGAAAATGTTTCAACAAGAAGGAACCCTGAACCAAAATCAACAATGTGAAATTTAATAGTGGTAAATGTAAAGTCAGTTACAATAGTGCGGGACTGAGAGAACCTGGTTTGGCAGGCGTTTGTGTGAGAGAAATGAAGAGTAATGGTGAGTTGACCGCAGCCTCATGTGAACTCTCAGTTTGTTGCCAAAGCGTGAACTTGTTTTACACTGAAGTAGTGAACTCCAGGGGTATGAGTTGTGAGTAATTATGGTGTCACCACCAACCTTGAGCTGTCAGTCCACTGTGAGGATGGTGCTCAATTCTGGGCACCCTAGTTTAAAAGGTACATTGACACTAGAGAAGATACACGAATGTTGCAAATTGGTGACGCCAGGGGAGATTTCAGCCACATTTTATTTCGTTCAAAAGATGTTTTAAAAACATTCACTGTGCGTATTTTCAGTTGTAAACTATGCTCTCTGGTTTCCCACAGCTCCCAATACTCCCTATCATCTTATATCCAGCAGCTCACATTTCCACTATTTGCCTTTCCCCTACTCATTTCAACTTGTGACCATTGACTTAGAGCAGTGGTTCCCAATTCTAGCAGCACACCAGAATCACCTGAGAAACTTTTAAATACAGATTCCCTGCTTCTACATCTGGCCATGAGGGAGTATCTAGTATAGGGCTAGTTTTTCTGCTGTAAACAGTGAGAAATCTAGTTAAAATATATGTGATAACTGTTTTCACACATTAGACAACAGGCAGGTAATTTCTGAAAGGATAAGGCTAGCCCTATAGTTTCTCTGAACAAGTACAAAATGAAATAGCAAGATAGTTGACTTAAACCCATCCATACTGGTGATTACATTAAGTATAAATGGCCTAAATAGCAAAATTAAGAGGTAGAAATTGTTAGATTGAATAAAAAAGCAACACCCAACTATATGCTGTCTACTAGAAACACACTTTAAACATAAAGGCACAGCTAGATTAAAAGTAAAAGGATAAAAAAAGATATACCATGTAAATACTAATCAAAAGGGAGCTGAAGTGGCTATGGTAATACCAAACAAAGTAGGCTTTAGGGCAAGGAATGTTATCAGAGACATGGACAATATTTATGTTGATAAAGGGGTCAACTCATTAAGAAGATGTAACAGTCCTAAATTTGTGTGTACCTAATAACAGAGCTTCAAAATACATGGAGCAAAAATTGACAAAGCAGAAAGGAGAAATAGACAAATCCACGATTATATTTGGTGATTTCAACTCTCTCAGTAATTGATAGACAAGTAGATAACCACTAAAGATATAGTGTCTTGAGCAACGTTCAGAATGGACTTGTTCTAATTGCTGCTTGTAGAGCCCTGCACTCACACTGCAGCAAACACATTATTTTCATGTGCACGTGGATTGTTTACCAAGATAGATGATATTTTAGCCCATGAAACAAGTTCCAATGATTTTTAAAAATTCAGGTCATATGACATATATCCTCAGACCTCAATGGAATTGTTAGAAATCATTAACAAAAAGGCCTACCCACAGCTCATGGTGCCTTCTGCCCCTCCATTTATGCAGAAGCACACCTCATTCATCTGTTGCAAGATGATCTAATCCAATTCAGTCATACACAACTCTTTTTTGATGGTAGCCTCTAAAGAATTCTTGAAATGTGACATTTATTAACTATACATATATTAACAAGCATAAAAAAAGAAATAGCTCATACAACCTGTTTAGGATGTCCCGGTTTACCACTCTTTTATATTTTCTGACCATCTCCTTGCCTGAATGATTCACTCCAGGCAAACACCTCAATTCTAGACACAGAATTGTGTCACCCTTATAACCAGTGCCAGGGGAACAGAATCCAGAGACTCAGCTAGACACAGGGCCATTCAGGGGTTTGGCCTAAGGCATCATCTCCAGAATGTGGATACAGGCCTCCATGGATGTCTATAATCAAGGGTTTTATAAGCAAGGGAGTACATCTGAAATATGTCTAGTGAGTCCACATTATTTGAATACCTCTAATTTCACCAAATGAGAGCCCTTTTCTAACATTTGTTACGCTAGTCAACAGGCCATTATTTTTACCCACGAAAATCCAATTCTGACACTTTATGCTAATTAACCAAGCTGTGCTTGTTGATAGAGGCAGGGAGAGCAGAAATGCCACCTGTGAGCATGAGCACCATCTCCTTTTTCTGAATAGAGCGCCAGCTGAACACCTGGGCTATCTTGGCTGCTACCTGTGTTGTGGCTTCAGTCATGTAAGACACATACTCTCACACTTCATATGATGAGGTATTTAAAGTAAATTCTACACATTGTAACATTTTCCTAGATGGCTTCCCCTTATTTTAAAGCTGTCCAGGAAAGGATGCCTGTTGGCCTCCCCTTTCAACCTATTCCAATATCTCGAGAAGTCATCAAGGTTTCCTTTTCCTCTTCCAAGACTGCTTCCAGGAACATCTTTATTCCTGTTTTCAGAGCCTCCTTCAAAATGTGTGCAGCCCCAACTGCCTGCCTGGCCTTGTAACTTTGATTTAAGACTTGCAGTTCCTGAGGGCAGAGACTGGGTTTGGCCGAGTTTCACTGCTGGTGTGTTTACAAGCGAAGGATCCTCCTGCAGCCACGTAAGTGGCTATTAACTTTCTCTCTGTGGTTGTTGCGCTAATTGTTTTATGCTCAGATGATTATTTCCAACTCTCACTTTGTTACTTGGAGTCTCCACTAAAATCAAAGGAGGCCTGGACGTGTTGACGTGCTAATGGAAATTTCTCCATTTTCTTCTGTGAAGGCTTTTGGAGTCTAAGAAATCAGACATTGCTACTTAGAGGCCAGACATGGGCTAAATAACTCCTGTAAAATGAGGAGAAATTGGTTTTATTTGCTTTTTACTTTTTATTTTGAAATAATTTCAAATTTACAGAAAAATTTCAAAAATAATCCAAAGAAATCCCTATTGTTAACACTCAGATTCACAAGTTGTTTACATTTTGCCACATTTGCTCTACCATTTCCTCTTTCTTTCTATGTATGAATATATTGTTATTATTAAACCAGTTAAGAGAATATGGCAGACATCATGCCTCTTTATCTCTAAATACTGCAGTGTGTATTTTCTAAAAACAGGGTTTTTTTTCTTACAGTGCAATTTTCAAAATCAGGAAATTTAGCATTGCTGCAATATCATTCTCTATTCCACACTCCGTATTAAAATTTGAATTGTCCCAATAATGTCCTGTATTACAATTTATAATTGGTATTATTTCCTTAATTTCTTTTAATTTGGAGTCTTTTCTTTGTCTTTCATGACACTGACATTTTTAAGAATGAGGGATCATTTTGTTGACGGTCTCTAAGTTTGAGTTTGTCTGATGTTTTCTCATGACTGGATTCAGATAATGTGTATTTCGTAGGAATCCTTTTCAATAAATCACAACAGGAGGCCCATGCTGTCAGTGTATCCCTTTTGTGGTGATGTTAGCTTTGACCACTGGGTTATGGGGCCGTCTACCAGATGCCTCTACTGTGAGGTTACAGGTTTTCCTTTGTAATTATTAAGAAATTTATGAGGATAGTCTTTGAGATTGTATAAATATCTTGTTCCTCAGCGAGTTTTCACCCATAACTGTTAGCCCGCAGGACACTTCTTATTAAAGGCTCTGCTTGGTATGTGATTGTTCTGCGTCCCTGTCCCCTAAAACCATGGAGTACCTCCTGAAGAAAGTAGGCTTTTTAAGATTATTTAAATTGAGAATAGAGAAGGGAGATTAATTTACTTTTAAATGACTGTGTGTATGTGTGTGTTTGGGGAGACAGGAAGTGAGCAGAAATGTGGAAATGGGAGAAAAAACTTGGCTGGAGAGAAAGGCATAAGCAAAATCTCCTGTTGGGTGAGCTCTTGATTTGATGCTGTCAATGCTTAGTAAGTTTCTGTGGTTTATCAAATGGGCAACCAATCAGATTTCCCGTTTTAGGTAGAGAATCCTGGTTCTGGGAGGGTTCTCCAGAGTCCATCTGATTCAACCTTCTGCCTCTGGACAGGAATTACTAGGTGTCAGAAGGATTGGGCTTTCTTTCCCTTTCCAATACTTCCAGAGGGGAGATATCACCATTCTTTTTTTTATAATGCAGAAGTGGGAAGTTGCGGAGCAAAAAAAAAATTCAGAAGAGATTCCTACCTTTAAGAAACCGATGTACTTCTGAGAGAGCTGCCTCAAATGACCATTGCCTACCCTCGTCAGCATTCTGTCAGCCTCTAAATCTAAAATTGATCCCACTGTTTTTGGACTGCTCTGTCTGGGCTATGACACTTATTTTATTTGGCACTTAACATAGTCCCGTATTGTTCATTATGCTTTCATGTGGAACTGTTCTTGGTTTGAGATGGTCATATTTCATTGATTCTAAGAGTCTGCTGATTGTAAGATGCACATTTATTTCATGTAATAAAAAAAGAGAACGTTGTCAATTAAATTATGCTATGCCACCTATTATAATTGCGTTATAATTTCAGAGATGTTAAGGTGTGGAAACGAGTGACTATTTCAAATGATGAAATATGGTACAAGAACAAGGGTAGTAGAACCCGTCATTTGTGCTTGTTCATTTATTCATTCATTCAGCAATTATTCAACATAAAATGGTGTACTAGTACTTTTAGGGAGGTACAAAGAATCCCCTTCTGCACTTAGCTGAAGTTAAAGGAAATAAAGAATAAAAATTAGAATAGAGTAAATTTGAATTTGGTCCTGGTTCCACCATTTCCTAGCTGTATGATCTCAGGAAACTCATTTAACGTCTCTGTGTCTCCCTCATCTACAAAATGCAGTTAATAATTCCCGTCTTGTAGTACTGTTGTGAGGATCGGTAGTAACATTTGAAAATCATCTAGCTTAGTGTCTGACAGATAATGCAATCTTTATTAGAGTAGGCACTCAATAAATATTTGTAAATAGATTAATTTATAGGCACGCAATTAGTATGCTTTGTCATGAGAATGTGTTACAACTGGTCGTTCCTTTTGATGTCTAAATTGCATGTCCTTGGCTCTGGTGGAAGCTGTTTTGTTCCATTTCCAGTGGAGATGGAGAACAGCTGGACACTAACCCTTTGATAACGTCTGAGGACAGAAGTGGAGTCACCCCTGCACATTTGTCTTGAAACTGTGGGGAACTGATGCGTTACCTTACCCAACTAAGTGTTAGACTTTTGGGGGCCATTTCTTTCTAGTCCTCTCTGGTAGACCACATGTCTGCCCCCACCTAATTGCAGTTACATTCCTGGCTGTCAGTGTTAATGACAGGGCTGAGTGCCACTGCCATTTGGATTTGTTGACCAGCTACAATTGTTTTCCTAGCATGCGCCAAGCTTGCTTAAAACCATACTATGCATTTTGGTCCCTGGCTGTTCTTTTGTTTTTTTCCTTTTCATTTTGAAATCTGTGTGTGTTTTTCCAGCATGGGGAGAGGAAGATAGGGGTGGGGAGGTACAATCAAACCCATATGTTTGCGATGCACTTGCCCTGAAATAATAAGACAGCATTGTTGAGAAAGAGCCTCTGGATGACTTAGGAGCCACTTTTACAAGCCCCATATTGAACGCCTCATCTCTTCAGGCCGTGCTGCCACTTGCCAGGTTTTGAGAGGATCAAGTTCACAAGGGGACACTGCTCTCTTCTCTTGTCCTCTTTCGTGTTGCCTTTCTCCCTAAGACCTTGTCTTCTCTGTATCATCAGCATGAAGTAAAGGACAAACGACTGACTTTTCCCTTCTCTCTGAAGCCTCGATGAGGCCATAGCTGATTATCTCTACCTCATCTAGAGACCATTCTTCTTTTTTCCTATATGGTGTGAAAGTGTCTGTTTTATTTATTTTTTTGTTGAGTTCATAGTGGTTTACATCAATGTGAGATTTCAGTTGTACATTATTCCTTGACCGTCACCACATAAGTGCTCCCCTTCACCCTCTGTGCCCACCCCCCACCCCCCTCCCCTGATAACCACTCAACTGTTTTCTTTGTTCATGTATTTGTTTACATTCCACATATGAGTGAAATCATCTGGTGTTTGTCTTTCTCAGACTAGCTTATTTCAGTGAGCATAATTCCCTCCAGGTCCTTCCATGTTATTTGCAAATGAGATGAATTTGTCTTTTTTATCGCTGAGTAGTATTCCATTGTGTATATGTACCACATCTTCTTTATCCAATCATCAGTCCATGGGCACCTGGACTGTTTCCATGTCTTGGCTATTGTGAATAGTGCTGCAACAAACGTAGGGGTGCATATGCTACTTTGGATTGTTGATTTCAAGTTGTTTCGGTAGATACCCAGTAGTGGGATAGCTGGGTCATATGGTTGTTCTATTTTTAGTTTTTTGAGGAATCTCCATACTGTTTTCCACGGTGGCTGCACCAGTTTGCATTCCCACCAGCAGTGTATGAGGGTTCCCTTCTCTCCACACCCTCTCCAACATTTGTTATTTTTAGTCTTAGTGATCATAGCCATTTTAACAGGCATCAGGTGGTAACTTAGTGTAGTTTTGACTTGCATTTCCCTGATGATTAGTGATATTGAACATCTTTTCATGTGTTTATTGGCCATCTGTATATCTTCTTTGGAAAAATGTCTGTTCATATCCTCTGCCCATTTTTTGATGGGGCTGTTTGTTTTTTTGTTGTTCAGTTGTGTGAGTTCCTTATACATTATGGAGATTAACCCCTTGTCAGATACATGATTTGCAAATGTTTTCTCCCAATTAGTGGGTTGTCTCTTTGTTTTGATTCTAGTTTCTTTTGCCTTGCTGAAGCTCTTTAGTCTGATGAACTCCCACGTGTTTATTTTTTCTTTTGTTTCCCCTGTCTGACAAGACATGGTATTTGAAAAGATCCTTTTTAGTTCGAGGTCAAAGAGTGTACTACCAATATTATCTTCTAGGAATTTTATAGTTTCAGGACATATCTTCAAATCTTTGATCCATTTTCAGTTTGTTTTTGTGTATGGTGTGAGATAATGGCCTACTTTCATTCTTTTGCATGTTGCTGTTCAGTTTTCCCAACACCATTTATTGAAGAGAGTGTCTTTTCTCCATTGTATGTTCTTGGCACCTTTGTCGAAGATTAGCTGTCTGTAGATGCGCGGTTTTGTTTCTGGGCTTTCTGTTCTGTTCCATTGATCTGTGTGCCTGTTTTTATACCAGTACCATGCTGTTTTGATCACTATGGCTTTGTAGTACATTTTGAAGTCAGGGATTGTGATACCTCCAGCTTTGTTCTTTTTCTTCAGGATTGTCTTAGCAATTCGGGGTCTTTGGTTGCCCCATATGAATTTTAGGATTCTTTATAGAGACCGTTCCTTTTATCATCTGCAACACTGAGGATTCTCGGTTAATGCTGGTGCCTCAAGCTACAGCTAATTGCCCCCTGTGAACTCCTTAACTCCGATGGCTTTTTTATTTCCTCCAAGTTCAAGCCAGTTTCCACATCTGATTATTTTTAAGCTCATTTCCTTTCATTCACTTCAATCCTTTTGTATATACTTTGAAGAGATATTTATCCTTCATGTGTTTGCTGTCTTGTGTCCTGGGTTCTGAAAGAACTCTGGGGAGGTTTGCATAAGGGATTCACGACCTTTCCCTAAGATCTGGAAGCTGAGTTCTTTGGGGCTTGCCACATTCAGGTGTTCTTCTCCTCAAACCTTGGAGTGGTCCTCTAGGTTGTGACATTGTTCTACACTCAGACACCTCAGGAGCCCTGCCAAGGATCTGAAAGCATGCAACCTTTAGCTTCAGCTCAAGCTCTGCTAGGATTCTACATTTGTATGCCAATGAGAAGAAGGCGCTGGAGCCAGGATTGCATCTAAGCTCAAAGGAGCTCCTTATCCTCTAGTCCTTAAGTTAAAAGATGCTGGGAGAAAGGCCGTGGGGGGCAAGCCTACCCATGTGAAGATTATTCTAAGGAATCAGGAGCCTGGTCACAGAGACTGGTGCTGCCCCTGAGTGGCTTTGTTCCTAAATGGCTCCCATGTGATCACCTGAAGCTTTCTTTCTTCTACTTGCCATTACTTGACACAGAGAAGGTGCTCACCTCCCCTGTTCATTCATTCTTGCATTCAACAGGGATTTAAGTGTTGGGGAAGGGCAGATCCTTGTACAAGGCCCACATGGGGAGGAAAGTTGTATGAACTCTGGAGGTGCTTGCAGTAAGTCTAGGGAGACAAGACACAATCACTTAAGTAACAAGAAAGCAGTAGAGCTGAAAGTGCTCGGGCGGTTGGGGCAGAAGACACAGTATCAGTCCCAGCATCCCTGCCATCGCTGTTTGGCTTTAGGGCAGTTGTTTAACCCCCATCACCTTCACTTTATTCTCCAAAGAGTGGTTGGGAGGATTGCATATGATAGAGTGCGTGACGGTACTTTATACACTGTAAAGTGCTGTGCAGATTTTCAGTATTGCTGATCTTAATAACAAAGCAGAAGTACAACGCAGAGGAAGGAAGTTCTAGAGCATAGCAGATAAGGTCTGAAGACACGTGTCTGCCAACAGTACCCATTGCTGGTGTGGGGTCTGAGGAGGGAGAGCCTGGACTGGAGAGCTGAGGTGGGCTTGGAGAGGAGTTTTTAGTTGAGTCTCATGTGGCCTTGGCATGCCCAAGCTTCTTTAACCTCAATCCAGATATGTGAGGATGGGGTTCAGATGGTGTTAGTTTTCACAGTTTTTTTTTCTTTTTTCTCCCCAAAGCCCCTGTACGTAGTTGTATATCTTAGTTGTAAGTCATTCTAGTTCTTCTACGTGGGACGCTGCCACAGCATGGCCTGATGAGCAGTGTGTAGGTCCACGCCCAGGATCCAAACCAGCGAAGCCTGGGCTGCCGAAGTGGAGTGCATGAACTTAACCACTCGACCACGGGGCCGGCCCTGGTTTTGACAAATTTTAAAGCTACTTCTATGTGAAAATGTTGAGCTCATGCTCCTCAGTTCCTTACGATTATTTACTGCTCACCACACCAGGCCGCAGTCGGGGCCGGGCAGGACATTGGCTGGGAAGGCTCTCTGAGCTGAGGGAGTGTACTTTCTCGGGGGCAAAGAGAGTCCATCGTGGAGAGATCCGAGGGAGAAAACTTTTCTGACAAACTCCTGAAGAAAGATTTATGGTGCTCAGGGTAATGCATCTTAATAGTTGGAAAAACAATTTGGAAGTTTTTCATTGTTACTCTTCCATAATTTTTAATGTGACTCATATGGGCACATGGTGATCTTCTGGGCCAAGATGAGATGATGGAGACTGTTGCTGTTTTGTAGGATTTATTTTTCTCTGTGTGTGTGTGTGTGTGTGATAAATAATCATTCCTGTTCTCTTATCCACTAATGATATTCTTGTGCTGGAGGAGGGATGTACAATTAGCAGTGGAAAGAAAAGGTTTAGAATTAGTGAAAAATGGGGCAGTGGGAGGGATAAAAGATTTTCAAGATAGGTAGGCTTTGGTTGAACATTCAGACGTGTAGGTAACTGCATGTGGACCTTGGACATGAGACTTAACTTCTCTGAAGCTTGTTTTCCTTATCTGCAAATTGGGGGAGTAATTCCTAACTCATAGGGTAGAGATTAAAGCATCTATGTTTGTAAAATCAGGAGTAGGTGCTCAATAAATGTTCTTTGCTTTCCTTCTTTGATGGATGAAAGAGGAACAAATTTGGTAAAAGAGAAGTCATCAAGAAGAGGTGTAATGCCCAGCAACAGAACAAACAGGGTTATTTTAAAGGTGAGAAATGCATCTTGAATTTCAAAGAAAAACAACCAGAGCCCAGTTGAGATTTCACATGGATGCACACTGAGGTGGGAACGTGGGCTGCAGAAGCTCAGGATAGCCCTGGCCTGTGTCTCGGTGAAGAGCAGCCCCCGCTCTGGGAGGGGTGGGCTCTCCCACAGCTTTCACAGAGGTTCCAGCACGGCATCAGGCGTTCCCCGAAAACATCAACACCAACACTGCCCGTGAGCTTTTGGTAAAAGCTGTGCTTTATATCAAGACATTTCTTTATCAACCTTTCTGTGTAAAATATAACTGTTTCTTTGGTGTGATTGTTACATCTCATAGTGCTGGTCTTTATTTCTCCTTGAGAATATTGAAGAACACCAAAGAACATATTTTTGTTGCAAGGGAAAACAAGTTTATTTTTTTCTACCACCCGCACACATTATGGAATAGCGAAGTCAAAACAGTTCTTCAGCCTCCTATTATTCTTGTCTCTGGGCTGCTTTCTTTTTGGAAGAATGTGGAGTAAGGAGGCCATGGTAATTTGTGGTGAAATACTCTGCTTTTCAATTTTTAAAGCACTTTTTGTATGCTGTCTCAGTGGAAATTTGTAACAACTCGATGAGATGAAGGTCATTTTCCTTTAACAGTGACGACAATCTGCTGGGGGCCCTTGAATCAGGGCCTTGTTTGACAGCTGTGCAGGTTGTTTACTGAACAGGCCCCTGGCCGAGGGGGTACAGGGGAGCTCTCAGTGAGTGCTGCGCCCCGGGGCCTCTTTCTCATTCATACTGAAGGGGCCGTGGCCTTTCCTTGCACAGAACCTTTTTGGGCTTTGGTTCCTCCATCTACCAAATAGAATTAATTTTAGAATTTCTATCCTAGAAATTCCGTGTATTTTTAAGTCCATTTCCCCTTTTTTCTCACCTGGATTGGGAATTAGCACAGGATGATGGCGATGACAATGATCATGCTGCTGCTGCTAGCTAACATTTCTGAGTGTTTACTGTGTGCCAGGTCCTGTTTCAAGCACTTCATGGATATTAACTCACACACTCTTCCAACCCTGACGATGGATGGTCTCTATTATTCCCATGTTAGGTCTGGTGTCTAATTGTGGCTCCACCTTGTTATTGGTGGTGATTTTGGACAAATCTGGTAATGTCCATCAGCCTCAGTTCCCTAAATGGTAAAGTGAGAGGATTATAACAGATCAGTAACTTCTCACTCCCCTCACTCCCTTTTTTGAGTTTTGAACCTTGTATTATTTGGGAAAGAGGTGACACACTTTAATGGATAATTGAGGATTATGGGAAATCCACAAGGGATGGGGAAGCACTCCAGGTATGGGAATAGCGGGGCATTGTTAGCAATTCTAGACCCAAAATGGCAAGAGGAAGTTGTGGTTGCAGAACCCAGAGAGAGCTGTGGCTGAAGCTACCATACAGGGGAGAACTCTGACAGGAGTGGTGGCACCAACTGCCAACCTTGGGCTTTACAACAAGACAGCGGAGGGTATCAATGCCCCATTATCTTTATTCTCCCACCCTTCAATTTCCTGCGGGTGCCCCCCATTGGCCAACCCATCATCCAGAGAGCCAGGGGGCCTCGTTGATGCAATCCACACAGGTCAGCTTCCTGGGGTACAGACCAGGTGGAGCAGGGTAGAGAGGGGGTCTGCAGCTCCACACAAACCACCTTCATGGCAGAACACGTTTAATCTGTTGAACATCCTTAGCAATTGTTTTTAAGTCAATATTATGTGGCATGTGATGAAGAGATGGTTCTAAGTATAAATATTTTATTTTAAATATATGTTAATGGATGTCATACTATAAAATTCATTACATACAATTCATGGCACATAAAGACAAGTCTATCTTTTTTCCTTTTAAGAGAGGTGGCACACACTGTTTGTATTATCACATTAAATTATGCAAGAGAAAACCAACATGTTCCAACAAATACATTTTTATTTTGTTTTATTTTTCCCCCAACACCATTTATTAAAGAGAGTATCTTTCCTCATTGTATATTCTTGGCTCCTTTGTTGTGAACTAATTGACAATTTATGCATGGGTTTATTTCTGGGCTCTCTATTCTGTTCCATTGATCCATGTGTCTGTTTTTATGCCAATTCCATACTGTTTTGATTACCATAGCTTTGTAATATACTTTGAAATCAGAAAGTGTGATGGCCTGTTTTCTTTTCTTTCTAAAGATTGCTTTGGCTGTTTGGGGTCTTTTGTGATTCCTTACAAATTTTAGGATTGGTTTTTCTATTTCTACGAAAAATGCCATTGAAATTTTGATAGGGATTGCATTGCATCTGTAGACTGCTCTGAGTAGTATGGGCATTTTAGCACTATTAATTCTTCTAGTCTGTGACCATGGAATATTTCCCATATATTTGTGTCCTCTTCAATTTCTTTCATCAACGTCCTATAGTTTTCAGTGTACAGATCTTTCACTTTCTTGGTTAAATTTATTCCTAGGCATTTTATTCTTTTTGATGCAATTGTAAACGGGATTGTTTTCTTAATTTCTCATTCTCATAGTTTATTACTGTATAGAAATGCAACTGATTTTTTTTTTTTTTAAGATTGGCGCCTGAGCTAACAACTGTTGCCAATTTTTTTTTTTTTATGCTTTATCTCCCCAAATCCTCCCTGGTACGTAGTTGTATATCTTAGTTGCAGGTCCTTCTAGTTGTGGCATGTGGGATGCCGCCTCAACGTGGCCTGACGAGGGGTGCCACGTCTGCGCCCAGGATCTGAACCAGCAAAACCCTGGGCCGCCACAGCGGAGTGCGCGAACTTAATCACTCGGCCATGGGGTCAGCCCCTGCAACTGATTTTTGTACATTAATTTTATATCCTGCAACTTTACTGAATTCATTTATTAGTTCTATCAGTTTTTTGGTGGAGGCTTTGGGATTTTCTATATATAACACTGTGTCATCTGCAAACGGAGACAGTTTAACCTCTTCTGTTCCAACTTGGATCCCTTTTTTATCTCTTGTTTTGTTGAGGATTTTAGCATCTATGTTCTTCAGGGATTATGGCCTATAATTTTCTTTTCTTATTGTGCCCTTGTCTGGTTTTGGTATCAGGGTAATGATGGCTGCATAAAATGAGTGTGGAAGTGCTTCTTCTTTTTCTATTTTTTGGAAGAATTTGAGAAAGATTGGTATTAAATCTTCTTTGAATTTTTGGTAGAATTCACCAGTGAAGCCATCTGGCCCTGGACTTTTTGTTTGTTGGGAGGTTTTTGATTACTCAGTCAATCTCCTTACTAGTAACTGGTGTGTTCAGATTTTCTGTTTCTGCATCATTCAGTCTTTGTATATCTCTAGGAATTTATCCATTTCTTTTAGGTTGTTCAATTTGTTGTTATATAATTATTTATAGTAGTCTCTTATGATCCTTTGTATTTCTCTGGTATCAGTTGTCTTATCTCCTTTTTCATTTCTGGTTTTATTTATGTCCTCTTTTTTTTCTTGGTGATTCTAGCTAAAGGTTTGTCTATTTTGTTTGTCTTTTCAACAACAAGCTCTTAGTTTCATCGATCTTTTCTATTGTCTATTTAGTCTCTATTTCATTTATTTCCTCTCTTATTTTTATTTCCTTCCTTCTACTAACTTTGGGCTGAATTTGTTGTTCTTTTTTCTAGTTCCTTGAGGTATAAAGTTAGGTTGTCTATTTGAGATCTCTCTCATTTCTTAATGTAGGTATTTATCACTAAGAACTTCCCTCTTAGAACTCGTTAGCTGTATCCCATAAGTTTTGGTATGCTGTGTTTCCATTTTCATCTGTCTTAAGATTTTTCTTTGATTTCTCTTTTGGCCCATTGGTTTTGCAGAAGCATGTTGTTTAATGTCCACACATTTGTGAATTTTCAGGTTTTCTTCTTGTAATTGATGTCTAATTTCACACTATTCTGGTCAGAAAATATGTTTGATATGATTTCACTCTTAAGTTTATTAAGACTTGTTTTGTGGTCTAACATATGGTCTATCCTGGAGAATGTTCCATGTGTCCTTAAGAAGAATGTGTATTTTCCTGCTTTTGAATGGACATGGACAACAAATATATTTTTAAATAGCAGAGTATGTCATCTTTGGTTTCAGTAATGATGTATATAAAATCTTTGATTAATATTTATCATCATATTCCAGCTTCAAAACAGACAACAAAACATTTTCATGACCTGAAATTTGGTATGTTTGTGCTTCGAGTTAAAAATTTAACTGGTTTATTATCTAATATTTGTCTTTAATTTCCAAATGATGAGCTAAAAGAGAAAGTTTTGGGCTACTTTTGCAAGGACTTCTCAGTAGCTTATGCACAGTAGTTGGGGACAATGCTTAACTCCCAGTAAATGAAAAGCCAATTGGATATATTTGGAGACAATAGCTCTCCTCCCTTTTAACACTGGATTCGGTAATGAGAACATCTTTCTATGTTGTATAATAATTTTCATCAGTTGTGTGCAATTTATGGATCTGGAGGCAAATCTGTTGCATTCTTTCTCCCCATTGTTAGGCTCTGCATTAACGTGTGATATTTCACCAGCATTGCTCCTTATGTTTCTATCTTTATTTAAAGATTGGCTGTGGGTAAAAAGTAAACAATATTTAAGAATAAAAATAAAAACAGTATAAAATGGCCCAAACCCCTAGGTGATAAATGGTGGGGGACTAGGCATGAGCATGTGTCTCTAATCACCACCTGATGTGTGTCTGGCAGCTCTCACGCTGCTCACTAAGAAACAGAAATGTTTAAATAATCATTTTATTTATTGCTTTTTTACAAATAGAAATTGGGACGGATGCCGTCATTGCCTTTTCTTGTGTGAATGTGCTTCTGGGAGGCATAGGGTTTTATAAACCATTGAGTGGAGAACTCCATTTTAGATGATCTTTCGGATTCCCTCCAGTTTTTCATTAAAATAGAAAATAAATCCTAAAACTTTGTAAACTGGGAGGCTTCCGTCTGCATTATCCTCTACCCTGTTACTTAAGAGATACATGTCATGGGTAAAGTCTAGGTTTCTAATCAGGCAGCCCTGAGTTGGGTCCGGATTCTTCTCTTGTTAGCTGCGCAACCTTTCACAAGTTACTCAGTTCTCTGAGCCATGCTCACCTCATGCATAGCAGAGAGACAGGCCTAGTACCCACCTTGTGGGGTTATTGTGAGGATTTAGTCATCCATTAAACACGTGCTTATGAAGCCCCTGCTCTGTGGCTTCTTCTAGGACGGCCACTCAGGCTTATGAATTTTGTGCCTCGCCCATAGATCCCTGGCTGAGGGGCGAGCAGAGGCTGAAATCCAGACCATGCTCTGCTCTCCAAGCCTTGTACCGTGATGGGGGGCTGTGTATTCCTAAAGGAAGGAATCTTTTCATTCACACAGGGACACCATTTGCTTGCCATGCCCTGTATCCTCTCACAGGATTCTTGTGAGGATCGTAAGAGACGATGCAGGCAAAGCATTCGACAGGGTCCCTGGAATGAAGTGGGCACTCGGAAATAGAGCTATTTTATATTTTTAGTTCTGTGTCTCCTTTGGGCTGGGGAGGCATGGGTGTTAACCGCAGTCCCCCCACTGAAGGGAATATACAAAGAGGCAGAAAGACTAGGATCAGAACTTACCTTTAGTATTCCTCCTGGATTACGAAGAGCATCCTGCCAACGCTCTGGCTTCTGGAGCGTGGTTTCTTCCTGCCTTGCTTTTCTTGCTTTGCCTTCCTTTCCTAGCTCTGACTTCTTCTCTGCCTAACCTATCCACCTGTCACCTGTATCTTCCTTCTCTGGTTGACCCTGCACTCAGTGTCTCCCTCATCTGCTCCCTGGCCCTCCCTGGTCTTCAGGCTTGTTTGCTCCTCTGAACACACCTGCTGCTTGCAGGGCCTGTGATGGACCACATCGGCCCAGCCAGTTCTGGCTCCTGGGCCTGGCCCTGCCTCCCGTCAGCCTAGCCCTGCTGTTTCCCATGCTTCATCCAACAGCTCTTTATCTGGAAACCTTTTAAACAAGAGGACTTGGTCAGCGAGAAGGAGACACTTGACAGAAGTGGCCCAGGAGAGTGTCATAGACTTAGGGTTCTCTGATTCCAAGTAGTATTTTTTCCCCTCTGGAACTTCTGAATGGTTCCCATCCTATTGCGGGGCATCTGTGTTGTCTCCTAATGTCAGGACTTGAGCCGAGCCTACTTTCAAAGCCCTGCCTTCCTGAACCTAGGCCTTTCTTTACTGTCCTTTCTGAACTTGCCACATAGAAGCAAAATTTTCGTTTCAGAAGGGGACCTTCTGTTGGCCTCCCTGGGAAAACTAAGAACTCAGAGCCTCCTGGCTCTCCTACTGTTGATCAGAGGAGTCAGCTACGGTGTCTGCTGGCCTGTGCCTGGCAGAAGGGAGGCAGCCTGGTTCTTGGTGTCACCTTTGGCAGAGGGGTGACAATCCACCTGTTGTTCCCCAACCAGTGGGACCCACCCACAGGGATGGATTCAGGTCCCGGATTGCCAGGCTGATGATCAGAAAGCAGAACCTGGGGGGTGGGATAAGGGAGAGGCCTGGAGAACCTGACATCCTGTGACCGTGGGTCCTTCCTCACAGGCATTCTGTACTCACTGGAGAGAAGGACCATGGGTTTCAGGTCCTGGGATTGTGGGTCCTGAGAAAAGAAACTGATTAGCACCATTCTTTAATGAATATAAAGTATATCTGTATAGAGAATGTTTGAAATCCCTTTTAACGTGGATTCTCTTCTTAGGTTCCCCCCCTCCACAACCTTTCTGCCACCCCCTCCCCTCCCCTCCCCGCCCCAGGGAAGGTAAAAGGAAGGCAAATACTCCCTAGGAGTGGGGTGGGGAGTGAGGGGTGGAGGAGATAAGACAGGGGGAAATTCCGAATAGCCAGGAAGGGAGAATAAGCTTTCCCAAAGAGGGAAGGTTGTTATAAGGAGAGGAACAGAGGGGTATAGAAGGGTAGGGGTTGAGAGGTCATTATTCTGGCCCCTCCTATCTTGCAGTCAAACTTTTCTGGAATAGAAGCGGGAGGTGGAAGCAAGAGGAGTAGAACCACTTAGAGATTTGGGGGTGAATCCTGGTGCCCAGGGTTTGTGTCTCACAAATCAGAGTGCAGCCTTAGGAAATTACAAGTCTTTTGGAGAAGCCCAGCATCCAGCATGATGCCAGAGCGTCACGATGCCCAGGCAGCTGATTAGGAACTGCTGAAGGAGGTGTCTAGGTACATGAGCTTGAAATAGCGCCCCCTCCAGCCTACAGCCCAGAGATAGCGTCTGGAGCATCCAGAGATTCTCATGAGCCAGCAGACCTGAAGAGACTGGAGCTGGGACAAAAAGAGGCAGTGCATGCTGTAGGTGCCAGCTGGATGCCCCAGTAGGACCCTGCTGGCCTGGCACCCCTTGGTGGATGCCCACACAATATTGGGGGCCAACCCAGCCCAGCCCAGCTCAGCAGCTGAGCAGCAGAGAGCAGTGCAGAGCTCCAAGCTTTAGACCAGGAAATTCCCAGGGGACGGCCTTTGGTGGGGAGACTCTTTGAGCTGGGAGAGACCGTTCTGACAGTGAGCTTGAACCTTGAATTGACTAATCATCCCAAAGAGACTATTGTTAAAAATCTGAAGAGACCAAGTCACCTTTAACTGTTCTGCACATCTGAATGTAACCTTAATCCTAAAACTTAATTTTTAACTTGCCTTGGAATGTTTCGTAAGCATTAAATGAGATACTGTGTATAAAGCATTGAACTCGGAACTTTGCATGTGGTACATGCTGAATAATGCATTTCTCCCCTTGCTCTCCACTGCTGAGACCTTATCAACCATAGTCCGCTTACATTATTTCCAAGGGCTGAGGGGCCAGGGAGGGATCATTGGTGATTTAGAAGGCAAAACCCATGTTGGCTCCATCTCATGGTTTCACCAAGGAGAGGCCTTTGCTGGCTTGCCTGGCTTCTTCTGTGGCTGGGAATTTCTAGGCTGTCTTCCAGAAAACCGACTATCATGAACTTTAATTAAAGGCTCAGAACTTTTCTTTAGCATCCCCGCACCTGCTCACAATGCTGCTAGAAGCATCAGAATCTGTTTGCCTTTAATCTCTCTCCCGAGGGACCGGGAAAGCCTGGCAGCTTTTTGTAAGACCAGGAAGGAAGTTGCCGTGCCTGCCATCCTGCCAGGCCGATGTGGGCTTGGCAGGAGTTGAGAGCAGGGGTTGCCCCTTCGGCTGACAGGGCCGGCTTCCCTGGAACACACCCTGCTGGCACCTCTGCTCCACAATAACCATCTCCTGTCCTACTTCTGATCGCCTGAGAATGGCACGGGCATCACTCAGCCTCCATCACTGCCTCGGGCTGCCTTGCCAAACACCGACCTTGCATCTAAGGGCTGGCTGCCCCATTCCGGAAGCCTTGTCTATTGTTAGCTTGGCTTCTTCCTTCTGTGCCTCCTACAGGTGGAAACTCCCCTTTCAGATCTGGTGACATGTGAGCCTGAGTGATATGTATGCCTGACATGCATTGAATGCCGCCTGGCTTGAAGATAAGGGGAAGGATAAGACGACCTTCAGGGAATCCGTTGGCCTGCAGGTTATAGGACATGTGGTGTTTCCTTAAACCTATTTTAAAATCAAAGGATAATATACATATAGAAAGGTGTATATACAATAAATATACAGCTAACTGAATTTTTGCAAACTGAACACACACATACAAACAGCAGGAGATCAAGGAAAACATTATTAGCACTCCAGAAGTCCCCCCCATCCTGCCCCCTCCTAGTCACTACCTCCTTGAGGCTAACTGCCATCTGCACTTCTAGCACAGTTATTTTGCTTTTGAGCTTTATATGAATAGAATAATATAGTATATATTCTTTTGTGTCCGGCTTCCTTTGTTCAACATTGTGTTGTGAGATTTGTCCATATTATTGTGTGTTCTTGTAATTTGTTCATTCTTGTTGCTGTATGATATTCAGCAAATATATCAAAACATATTTATCCATTCTATTGCTTATACTCATTTGGATAGTTTCCAGCTTGGGGCTATTATAAAGAGTGCTGCTGTGAACATTCCTGTATGTGTCTTTTGGTCTTTTGGTGCACAGATACGCATCTCTGTTGGGCATATATTTGGGAGTAGAGTGGTTGAGTCCCAGAGGATGCCCGTACTCAGCTCTGGCAGATACTGCCAAGCAGTTTTTCCAAAGTGGCTCTACCTATACACATCCTACCGGGACCACGTGAGCATCTGGTTTCTCCACATTTGGAAAAATGTGGAGAAATTCCAGCACGTGGTGTTTTCCCTGTTTTTCATTTTTGCCATTCTCATGAGTGTGACAGGTATTGCATTGTAACTTCATTTGCATTTTCCTGATGATTTGATGATTAGGGAAGCTGAGCACTTTTTCATATGCTTATTGGTCACTTGGGTATCTTTTCTTGTGAAGTGTCCCCTCAAATCTTTTGCTTATTTTTCTATTGGTTTGTCTGCCTAATTCTTATTGATCTGTAAAAGTTCTTTATGTATTCCAGCTACAAGTCCATTGTTGAAGACGTGTGTGCAAATATTTTTCCCATTCTGTAGCCTATCTTTTCGTTAGTGTCTTTTGATGAACAGAAGTTCTTCATTTTAATGTCGTAGGTCGCGTCAATTTTCGGAATAATATCTACAACAGTTAACATTTATTGCTTGCTTACTAAGTCTTCACAGACATTACTCGTTTAACTTGCACATTAACATAATTTTAAATGGCAAAAATGAAGCTTAGAGAAGCTGAGAGACTTTCCCAAATCGCAGACCAGCAGAGGCCAGATTCATGCCCAGCTCTTCTCACTCCAGAACCCATGTTCTGTGATGTCTGTTATACCACAGAAGGTGCCAGCTAACATACCATGGACCTTGTCCAGTCCTCAGATGTCTTTTGTTTGTGTTGTATATTTTTCTTTCAGTTGAATTGGTTGCCAACATTTAAAAATTAGGAGAAATACAGATTTCCAGCTTTTTGGGGGGAGAAGTTGTCGGGTCTGGCAACACTGGCCCCATTTTCTCACATCACTCGAATGTGACCTGAGCCCTCTGGTTTTCCACAGGAGATCCTATGGTTGGTCATGCGTGGCCTGCTTCTGTCATTTATGTTTCCCGCCCGGTTCCTGTGGGCATCTGAATTTTCAACTCTGCTGTATTCTTTTCCTTAAATGACATAATTGACTATGTTTCCTTCTTTACTCCATCTGTTCCTATCTTAATGCATTCTGCCCTCCTTCCCTCCCTTTTCCAGGTATCCAGGCTCTGTGGTCAGGCTCCCTGTCCACCTCTCTTGCCAGCAGCATTTTTATGGGTAAACAGAGAAATCAACTGTTTATGTGGGGCAGTTAGAAGAGTTCTTCAAAATATCCTACCCCATCCTTTAAGAGGTGACGGCATTGTATCTCCGTAAAGCTTCTGTTGGAATGCAAATGTTTTCCTGGAAGAAGTGACAAAGTACCCCAGTAAGGTTTAATTTATCAGATAGGTTCCTTAAACATAAGCCTAGGAGGCAGTGGGAGAAAAGATTTATAGATTGTATGGGTTGAGAGAGTGGTTGGGGAAGTCTTGTGTCTCTGACTGTCTGAATGCCTCAGATTGGCCGCTGTGGTGATACAGCTTCAGAGCTGGAAAAAGCACGGGAACATGGCAGGGGCTGGGGGATGGATGGGTGGCTATGTGTGGTCCCTCTCCAACTCAGCAAATTTCCCCAGGCGTATCCTCTGCCCAACCATTTTCTTTCCTTCTCTGAATCCCTCCTGGGAGTCAGTATGATGTGCAGGTTAAGAACTGGACTCTCAACTTAGAAGCACTGGATTTGAATCTTGTCTCTGCTTCTTACTACCTGTGTGACCTTGGGTGTTAATCTTTTTGTATATCAGTTTCTTTATCTATAATTTGAGGATAGTAACATACTACCCCTTGGAGTCGTGAGGACTGAAAAATAAAATAATATTCATAATCTTAGAGCGGAACTTGGCAAATAATTAGTCCTCAATAAACGTCAGTTTCTACTGCGACTGTGGTTATACTGGCAAGAGCACAAGACATCCTGGGGTCGGATGGCAAGCGATAGAACTCTGGCTCTGCCGTGCACTAGCCTTGTGACCTTAGACAAGTCTGTTTATCCAGGAAGTTTTCTCACCTGGAAAAGATGTTGTGAGAGTTAAAAGTGAGCTTAAACAAAACAATCCAGATGAAAGCAATAGGTCAGTTTGTGCTTATTACACCTTCTGTCTCTCTCCTGCTTTCTTTCTTCTCCGTCTTCTTCCAGAGATGGGTAATGTGGACTGGTGGAGAGGGTAAAGTGAGTGCCCATGAAAGGAGAACTAACATTATTACATGGTAATGGAAAATAAGAACTATGGTGATGCCCCTTCTTTCATTCCCAATATTGGTAATTTGTGTTTTATCTTTTTCTTGATCAATCTGACTAAACATTTATCAGTTTTACTCATCCTTTCAAACAACCAGCTTTTGGTTCCATTGACCTTCTCTGTTTTTTGGCTTTCAATTTCATTGATTTTCTTCTCTCTTCTTTGTTATTTCTTTCCTTCTACTTCTTTTGAGTTGAATTTATGTTCTGTGGCCCTTTGGCGGTCTAAAAATCACTGTCATAACTAAGATAGTTTTTGGCTTCCAAAGAATCAGTTTTATCTCCTTTAGGGGCAATATTGCATATAGTATTCTGGATTGACTGGTTCTTTTTCTTTCCATACTTTAAGGTTGTCATTCCATTATCTTCTGGCTTTCAAGAAATTGGCTGTAAATCTTACCTTTGTTCCTTTGTATATAATATCTTTCCTTCTTCATCTTCCCCTCCCCCATCCACACCACCCCAGCTTAATTAAAGATTTTCTTTTTCTATGTTCATTTTACAGAAGTTTTTGATGTGTCTAGGTATGTGGAAGTTTACTTTTGTTTTTGTATTTATTCTGTTTGGGGTTCTCTGGAGTTCTTAGATATGTGTTTTGCTATTTTTGATTAATTTTGGAAACTTTTTCATGAAGTATATAATTTGTGTGTTTTGTTTATATAAGCTAGTTCCAAAAAGGTGTGTTTTTCTGTGGGTTGAGTACTCCGGCACTCATGAAATGATGATGTGTTATGCATGTTTCTCTGGTAAAGATGCCAAAATTTATGGCATAATTTTAGTTTGCTGTTAGGGCTGGATTCCTTCTCACAGCTATTTCACATGAGCAGCCAGGACAGGTGTGTATATGTGATTCCAGTGGAATGTAATTCATTTCAGAAAAAACCAGTTGTAGATTCCTTGTTCTGAGGTCCCTCTTTCCTTACGTAGCTTCCATTCCTTTTCAATTATGCTGGCCCGTTGTCAGGTTTAGAACAAATAGAAATGAACAAAGTATATAATGTTTTTAATATGTGTTTTATTTTCTTTCTTTTCCAGAAAGTATTTTGGAGAAAAAATTGGACTGTATTTTGCCTGGCTGGGGTTATATACGTCATTCCTCATCCCGTCTTCTGTGATTGGGGTGATTGTGTTTCTTTATGGATGTGCAACAATTGAAGAAGATATTCCCAGGTAAGATGGTTTGAAAGAAAAAGGCTCAATTTCCATATGCTGCATCAGTTTGCATACGGAGTTTCATCCCAGTTACAAGTACGTTTCACATGCCTCCTTCCAAACTCCTCACTCTCTTTCTCCTTCCCTTACCACACACATAACTTCCCTCCAGAGACAGATCTGGGAGCTACAGATTCTGGGAAGGGCTTCAGAGCCATGCTGGGTGTGGCCCACTTCCTTCCCCGGTCAAGCTCTTCTCCGGGACCAGGGTCGATGTGGGCAGGTAGATAATACCTGATGACAAAAATAATGCCTGAGAAATGCTTTTTTCCCTCAACTTCGTGACTTTTTTCTCTGGTTTCCCGTAAGACCCAAGGCAGAAAGTGTTGAGTGGCATCCGGTAGAGATCACGTTTCCATATGGTCAAAGGCTTTTGGGATAAAATACTGTGAAGCTGTCTGCAGAAGCAGGCAGCTGTGGAACTGAGGAAAGCTCAGCCTCTGGTTCAGGAAGTCAGAAACTGCAGGAAGTAACAGGCCCCATGGTGGGGCTCTTGGAGAGCAAGAGATGGAACAAAGGCTGGTCCTGATGGGGAAGAGAGCCCACAAAGAAAATAAGCACTTAAAAATAGCATCCTTTAGGACTGACAGCATTATATATGAGCTATGCGACTGGATAGTTCACTCCCTGAGTCTAACCTTCCTTGGCTGTAAGATGGTAATAGTAACATCTACCTCATGGTGGTGTCATGAGAATTAAAGGAGACATTGTTTGGCACATAGCAGAGGAGTAATAAATGATAGTTGAATGAATTAACGTATGTGGAAATAGAGTACAAGAGACAAAAGAGACACTCAGCCAATATATAGATGTAAATCTCTCGCCATTTTCAGAACTGTCCTTGCAAACTGAAGCCTGATTAGTCTATTTTAATATTCTGTTGATTGCAAGTGATAGAAATGCAACTTGAACTAGCTTAAGCAAAAAAAGGGAATTTATTATAAGGATTCTGTGGTATCTCAGAGAACCCCATGGCGGCCATGTGGCCAGCCTAAGTAACAATGGAAATGGGGACTCCTATTTATCTCTTGTCTCTGATTCTCTCTGTTATTTATTTGTTTCACCAAAGATTTCCACCTAGATATAAACATTGCTGCTAATAGCTCATGGGTGTTACATCTTAGAGCTTCATACTTGATTAGTCCCAAGTGAAAAAGTCCTGTTGGCTCATTTTGGCTCAGGCCCTGGGCCAACCAGTTGCTGCCGTGGGGCAGGATCACACTCTACCATTGTACTCTTAACACACTGTAACATTGAGGATGTTCCCTCAATAGCCTGGTAGATGAGGACACTGGTCAGACTATGGGTGTCCGCTAGAGTTGGGGATAGTAATGGGAAAAGTAAAGGCCATCCTGAAGGAAGGGCCAGGAGCTGGGCTCTTTTGAGGAAAGTGTATCTACCAGTGTTAGAATCCTGGTGGCTTTTCTTGGCACTATGTCAGTCTACAGAAATGGTCTTGCAAATTAGAGAAACTGGAGATGGCATTGCCAGTAATTAGAATAAAGCTAAATAACTTGGTATAAGAGACAAGCGAGTAGATGTTTTGTATATAGAACTCCGGTATTATCTGTCCAGTGTTCTTGACTGGGAGTTCTGGGACCTTTATCACAGTAGATACGTTGTTGGGGTTCTTCCTTCCCCAGGCCATCTAGCATGAGGGAAGAACTAATACTTACCAAATACCTACCTGTGCCAGGCATGGTGCTAGGTGGTTTTTATGTATTAGTTTCTTTGATCTTATAGAGATTGACGTTATAAACTCCATAAGATAAGTGTTACTATTTTCACCTAACAGAGATGGAGAAATTGATGCTAAGTGAGGTCACGTAACTTGTCCAACAACTTCAACAACTAATTCTTGTCAGGGTTGGGATTTGATTTCTGTTGCTTTCTGCTCCAAAGGCTTTGCTTTTTCCAATAAGCTGTGAAATCTTCCAAGGTGTTCATATCCTCCTCAGCAGCCCAGTAGCTTCAACTGGCCCTGCGTGCTGCGTTCTCAGGAAACACGCCTCCTATGTTTTCCATGGCCAGTTGTGATTCCTAGAGAGCTGGGCCTCAGGTTGATCAAAAGTGGAAAACTCCATGCTGTGCACAGAGAACCGAAGCCAGTATAGTGGGTGGGGCATCAGTGTGCTGGTTTACGTCAGGACTTAGAATTTGTGCCCTGGTTCCCCACATGGGAATACATGTGACAGTGGCCACTGCAGCTGGAAATGACTATTGTCTACACATGCTTCAATGATAAATATCTATGCACACGCACGCACACTCATATGTGCAGGCATATATGCATGTAAAAGGCAATCACTATCATTGCAGATGTATCATATTGCCTCTCAGAGTGTGTGATGTTTTACAAACTGTGGATAGCAACCCATCAGCAGATTATGGAATCAATTTACTAGTCTCTGAATTCTAATACTGAATCTAAACAAATTCATACCCTTTCAGGATCTGTGTCTAGCAGCCACCCCTAAGCGTGATTAAAAACTCGTACTATTCCTGGGATTATTTCAGAGGTTTCCAATTTTGGCAGTGAGCCCAGAATTTACAATCTATGTATCACTTTTTAAAAGCTTTTTCTTTTGAAAACACTATAGATTCACAGCAAGTTGCCAGGATAGTACAGAGGGGCCCCGTGTACCCGTCATGCTATTTCCCACACTGGGCATGTCTTATGCAACGATAGCACAACATCAAAACCAGAACATTTACATTATGTGGAACTTTAAATGGTACCTTTTATTGCCAATAACTTTGATATGTGAGCTACACGTATTACTTGTAAGTAGTAATTCCATATGTGCATGATACATCTATAGAACTTTCCTCTCCTTACCAAGGGATTGGTTCCATTTGTTAGGCATTGGCTTACATGGGTAGGAAAGACCAGAGCATTAAAAACAATAAAGCTGATTAATTTAAACCATATTGAAAAAAAATTCCTTACTTTAAGTCTGATACCTTAATAGCAGATGTTACGTCTGAATTTCCTGAATAATCGCCTCGTTGCACTTTCTCCCTTTGTGCTAGCCCAACCCTGTGTCAACTAACTTTTGACCAATGAGTCACTCGTTAAGAACACCACTTGGTTTGGGGTCTTGATTCAACTGATTGTCAGGCCATTTATCAGACTTTTTACGCTTTCTAGAAAAAGTGATAGATTGAAGAAATACGCCGTTGGATTTGTAGCCCCAGTTACTTCTAGCTAGAAATCTGTGGGTTATGCAGCTGGTGAATACCCAGGAATGATTTCAGTTCTAGGAGAGCCTCTTTCATCTTTCAGCTTGTCTGGAGGCAGCCTCTCTCAGAGAATACAAAGTCATTTTAATGCCATTCTGAGGTAAAATTTCTCCAGAATTCTGTTCAAATTGCTAGCGTCGACAAAACTAACAAAAAACCAACCAACAAAACAAAAAGCACAATACATATAAAGCATTCTGAGTTAAAATTTAAATAATTTGGGGGTATCCATGTTACAATGGCTGCCATTTTGCACAAATGATTGATAGTAACTATACTCTAATTTAGAAACTAATAATTTACGCAGCACAAGTGTTTCAAAGTGTGTCGTACCAACCTGGTTGCTGATACTTTTTTCATTCTTGACCTGTTAGCATTGACTAGGTTTGATTAGGATGGAGTTGACAGGATTGTCCCTCCCCCCGGTCCATGTGTAAAAAGACCCTGACCGACAAAGCGACGTCCCCCACGCACACACTTGAAGGGCAGCACTGAGAACTTGTATGTTCTTGGAGAGAAACGCACAGTTCTTTCCTAGCATTATACAGATCAATAATTTTCTGTGAGAATCTGTTTTCTGAGAGGGGACTCTCTTCCCTGAAAGTAGCAACTCCTTTTCAACTGCACAGTGAATACTTGTCTGACCCAGAAGGCTTAAAATAAACCTTGCTCTCTGGTTACCAGTGAGAACATGCTCAGGTGAGACTAGCACGGCTGAACGTATTATTAAGTATTACCATTTAATGTTGTCGATGTGAATGAGTCACTGCTATTGACACTTGCCAATGGAGAGCTTAGCAGCGAGGCGGTGGAGGAACTGGGGTTTATCCTCGGAGACCGAGAGTTTCCATTCTCTCACACAGAAGGCCTTTCCCTGCAGTGGACTTAATAGCTTGTTAAATGCAAGCCTGAAAGCTGGGACTTGACACACAGTGACGGCCCTCGGTCAAACCCTTCAACTTCTTTATGAAGGGGACCTAGACCCAGGCATCCCTTTAATTTCCGGGTTTCATCTAAGCGCTTGCTTTTGCACACAGGGTGCCAGCGTGCTCACCCGGGTCGGCCATGCTCTGTAGCACCCTCTGCTGCTTCTTTCTGGAGAAGACACAGCTGTGCTTTTCAGCATAGGATCCCTTGCCTCCCCATCACTCTGTCTTCAGCTGGTCTGTGAGAACAGCCAATTCTTCATTTTCAGGAAACCTTGAGTTCTCCACCCTTTTCCCCCAAACCATGAGCTTAACCATCTACCCATTCCCCTGGGGGGATGTTACACACCAGAATGATGAGTTCATTAATTTTTCCTACCAATATATAGTGTGGAGAGATATTGGGGAAGCCAGTTAGGGCTGGTAATTCCTTGGTTCTTATTTGTAAGCACTCATATGAGCCTAAACTTTTTGGACCCAGCTAATAACCTAAGGAATGAATGGAATTTCAAATATATTCATCAGTCCATTAAATAGAAATATATTGAGAATAGATTAGAATATAGGGATGTTTATGTGACTCATGCTTCTTTCTCCAAGAATCATAAAATCTAGGCTTTGGAAGAATTCACCTTATTTTTTCATTCTCCCTAATCCCATTTCATGGTTATGATAATTCTTATTAGGTTAAGGCTATTAATCCTATTCTACAACTGGTCATGCAGCTGATGCACTTAGAAAGGGGCTTCTAACCCAGACTTGACTCTATTTTTCACATGGCTTCTCCTTTTGGAAGTAAGAGCTTGTGTTGGTCCAGTCACACACTCGTGTTTGTTTCTCCTTGTGGCCAGTCTCACACATTTGTGAGATAGCCAGTAGAGTTTAAGAAGACAGCCTATACTTGAACGATGATGATAAAATCTAACTTCAGATGAGTGATCTAGTCATAATTATTGATGCTCCTCATCAGCCTCACAGACTCAACACATTTTGAAGGGACTTTATAAGGTGTCATTCAATGTACAACATCTCTGACATATGGTCACTAACTTTCTATTGGGACACTTCTAGTGACAATGGGCTCCATACCTCAGAGGGCAGCCTTTCCATTTTTTTTGGACAAAATACAAGAATCACCCTCTCACGGTGAAGAACCCTATCCAACTTCTTTAACACACCTCACTTACAGAGTTGATAAGCTCAGCCATAGATTCAGACGTGGGAGATGTTTTGGGAGTGACGTGCTTAGGATGGGTCTTGCTTGAGCTCCACCTGACCCAGAAGTCTCTGTCTACTGCAGCAAAGAGATGTGTGACCAGCAGAATGCCTTTACCATGTGTCCCCTTTGTGACAAGTCCTGTGATTACTGGAACCTCAGCTCAGCCTGTGGTACGGCACGAGCCAGCCACCTGTTTGACAACCCTGCCACTGTCTTCTTCTCCATCTTCATGGCTCTGTGGGGTAAGTGGTCATCATGAGGCTTGCTTATATGGGTGGTACCTTTAAGTGAGTTTAGTGACCAAGCTCTAAAGCCAATATCCTTTGGTTTCCTTCCTTTAGTATTAGTCCTTCTGTCTCAAGAAGTATTTTAGGGATAGTAGATTTCTCCCCTTTACTCTCATATCTGTGAATAGAACTAGGAGTATCCTCCATGGCTTTATGTATTTTTTAAAAAGATATAGTGAAGTTAATCTCGTATTAATATTGTGTATGATTTATTCAGAATTTGAACCAGTGCATGTTTTGAAAACCCATAGCACAGCCATACGACAGGTAAAGTCATTGATATCATCCAGTATAATGCTCAGAGTGGTGGGGTGACTGCCATGGTCACAGACTTAGCTGGTGGTAAAGGTGGGTCCAAACCTGGTCTCATGACTCCAGGTTCAGTGCAATTTCCAGGACATCATGAGTGTAGACTATAGACATTTTACTTAATGCCAGAGTGGTGTTCTCAATATTCCCACTACAGGGATTTGTGAAGGAAAGAACAAATAGTTCCTTCATTTTCCTCCTCCTCCCTTACCCCCAGAGTATCAGGGTAATAAACTTTCTCTGGGCCATAGCCATCTGACCACACACACCAGACACAGACACACACACAGACACACACACACACACTTCTAGTCTCACAAACTGGAATAACAACCCCATGGTAACTGAAGATTTCCAAGAGGACACACCCACGTGTATTAAAAAAAAGGACCAAGCCAACATATTTCAACTCATCTTGAATAGCCACCTGCTTTTTACTTATCGCTGGATGTGCAGGCTCTTAGCTTTCTGATTGGATCACAGAGCAGCAGGGCCACGATCTTGCTGCAGAAGCTTCTTCATTTATCACTGACTCCGTGGGGCCTGGAGGACGTCAGGATGGGACTGTGAGTCACACACCCCCGAAAGTCTGAGGAGGAGAGGAGGAGAGGTCTGTTCTCAACAGTGCTGGGAGAACTGAATGCAGCCTTCCTCCCTTCCCTGTGGGGACCTCTGCTTGGGTGGAGATAGAACCAGGCTGGAAAGATTTCCATATGACTAGGCTACCAAGGAAAATTGCCAGGGGACACTCTATTCTCTATTCTTAGGGAGAATAGTCACTACCAGGGGACACATGAACAGTGGTCAGCCCAAAGAAGTAGGGTCAGGGAGTAGGAAGAAATGGCACTTGTGACCATACACATATAGCTCTGGAATTGTTCTCAGGAAGGGTCAGGAGAACAGACTGCAGTTGAAGCTTGTTGCCTGGGAAGTCATGGGCAGCTCTGTCTCCTGGTCAAGCAGGGGAATCTTGTAATTACCCCCAAATCCAGTTGAACTGATCTGGAACCTGGAATATGCATTCATTGTTTGATATATTGCAACCCTAATTCCCATTAATTTGTCTTGCAGATATTACCATAATTGAGTAGCTGAAGCTTAATAACAGTGGGTCCTTGATCCCTTAAGAACTTTCCTGGGATGAATAATTCCTTGTTGCAGAGAAACTTGGTTTTCAATTGTACTTTCCCACTTTCAAGCCCCAACAACTGCCTCTTCTCTTTCCTCAAGAGCTGTGATGGGCAGATGCTTCCCACCCCTTCTGAGATAGCAATGATTAACTCCCCCCACCTCTGGCTCCTCTCTCTTCCTCTTGTAGTCCTGCAAGAAAAGAAAAAGGGTGGGATTATGTCAGAGCTTCCTGGCTTAGGGTAGGGTTTGGTTTTGTTTTTTTAACAGCCTTGCTGTGTTTTATGTGATCATGTATTCAGTTACAGCAGCCAAGAGCCCCTGGGCATTATTGCCTACAAATTACAATTAAAAATGATAGTAATGCCTCTCATTACCATGATTGTTATGATCAGTGGTGCTGTGCTGGGTGGGCCTGGGCCAGGGCCCAAGCCTGTCAGGTGTAAGGCTGGGAAGAAGAAGTGGTCCTCAGAGAGATTCAGGCTGTTGGTGGAGTGGGAGTGGGGGTGGCCGAGACAGGCACCGCGTGGAGGGCACTGGTCAGCAGGACCTGGTCTGTTGGAGTCTTCAGGCCCAGCTCCCCTGTGGTTCTGGCCTCAGACCCCAGGGAACTTTGGAAGAAGAGTAAAGCCCTATTGAAAAGGGAAGTGCAAGGCCGGGTTTCTGGGCTCTTTTCTGAACAGAGGTTAAGGACACTGACTAGGGGGCAGGTAGTCCTAAAGGTGTGTCTCAGTTCTGCCCTTACCAGCTGTGGATACCAACAAGTCAGTATGAATCTAGCTCAGTGTCACTAAAGTCAATACTCTTAACCAAGGTGCCATATAACCTGGGGCATGGTTCTTAACCTTTGAGCGTCACTGTCCTCATATGTAAAAAGGGTGAAGCAATACCTACCCCATAGTGTTCTTGTGACAAGTGAATGAGATATGTGTGCAAAGCACTTAGCATAGTGCCTGGCACATAATACGCACGAGGAACTGTGAGCTGCTCTTCATCGTTATGGTGGTCCTCCCTTGTCCTCATGACTCCTCTTCAGTGACTCTTGCGTGTCTCATCTGTTCCCACAGTCTGACTTCTCTCCTTCATGGAGACCATGGTTGGGAAGCACTCCAAGCCCTGCTGTATGCAGAGCCCTCCTCAGGCTCTGAGAGGAGCGTAGGAAGAGGAGGGACGGCCCCCTTGTTCTCAGAGCATCCCTAGGCCAATGCTGGTGTTGGGAGGTCAGCACGCCCTCATATGGAAAAGCTTTAAACCGAAGGGAGAAAGCACACAAATTAGTGCACTTTAATGTAGTGTCAAATAAAAGAGATTTAGTTTTAAGTAACTGCATATTCAGCCGGTCTGTAGGTATTTGTTAAGCTCAGTTCTGTGCTGTGTCCGAGGTAGACAGAGACAGCTAAGAGCGGAGGAGGAGTTTGTCTTCCTGTTTCTACCACGCTGGCAGCCAACAGTCCAGTGCAGCATGCAGTGAAGGACAGCCTGGCCCTCACCAGGTGTGGTGTAGAGGTATAGGGGTGGCCTCTGGGTGTGTCACATCTCTTCCCTTTCCAGGGCGCCAGGCCACAAGGGAGTGTGGAGGAGAGGGTGCCCGTGAGCCTGAGCTTATGAAAGAGATGGGACTTGAGCTGGTCAGGAACAGATGAGGGTAGCATAAGAGAGGGGGACAATTTGCACAAGTTGGGGATGAAGAGGACAGTGAGGAGATGAAGTCAGCAGCAATGCCAGTGTGAGGTGTGTGTTGCCAGATGGTGAGAATAGATTTAGACAGATGGGTCTGGCTAGATATGCAAAGTCCCAATAGCCAGAGAGAACTTAGACCATAAGAAGCCACTGAAAGTTTAGGCGGCGGGGTATTGGTATCCTCCTGTCCCCACAGCTTCTTCACTGCCCAGATCTCATTGTTCTTCAAGACTCAGCTCAGACGTCTTCTCTAGCAGCTAGCACTCCCTCTTCTGCATGCCCACAGCTTTTTAGCTGTGTCCTTCTTAAGGCCCCGGTCACTTTATGCCTTGGATTGTAGTTGTTTGCTATCTCTCCTCATGGACTATAAACAACTTGAGAGCAGAATCCACATCAGAGTCACCTAATCTCTTTCATGATGTCTAGAACAGAGTTTTGTATATTGCAGATACCTTAGTCAGGCCTAGTGTTGTTGCAGGATTAGAAATTCATTCAAGCTTGCTCAAATAACAAGATATTTATTGTAAGAAAGAAAGAAGCAAGCTCATGGATACAAGAAATGAAATATAGCCAGGCCTCTGGGGAACTGGAGCTGGAGAAGCTGTCAGAGAAATCATATCCTTTTCTTCTTTCAAGGGCTGCATGGTTTGTCCCATTTCTGCTTCTCTTTGTATCTCTTAGTTTCAATTTTCAAAAGAGAGTGTCTGACTGGTCCATCAGCAGGTTGTGGATTAGATGGTCAATCCTGGTATAGCAAGCCATGGCTATAGAGTAGAGGGTGTCAGTTCTTTCTGGAGCATGTTGGGCTGGCCCTTCAAGGGGCTGTGGTTGGAGCAAGCAAACTGACCAATGTGTAGATATGGTAGGCATTCAACCAGTATTTGCTAAACAAATGCAAGAAAGAATGAATGCCGCTTAAGAGAGATTAGTCTATCAGCTGCATGCAGGCTGGGTTGGAAGGCTGAGAGTCCAGACTCAGGAAGACTACTAGGAGACTGCTACCTAACCTCAGAAAGATGATTAGTGCCCAGAAAAGGGAAGTGGTGCTGGGGACAGAAAGAAAGATGGGAAAAAAGTGGGAGTGCTAAGGAAGGTGCGAGAAGAAAGAATGTATGTATAGGGAAGATGAGGTTTGTCAAAAAAGACTACAAACCCTTCCATTCTTATTTTCTTCATCCTTCCTTCATTTCTTGAGATCAGGGTTTACTCTCTTCTCAAAACCTAGAAGTGGGGAAAGTGTGTGTGTGTGTGTGTCTGTGTGTGTGTTTCTCTCTCTCTCTTTAAATATATCTGTTGGGCTCTCATGGATGTGGAATATTTTGAGCAATTCCAGCTAGAAGTAGGAGAAAGGAGGAAGGGAATAAATGCTTTAAGGAAAGTCCTTAAAATTTGAAATCTATAAGTTTACCCTCCACCTCCATTGGTGAACCCAAAGGGTACTCAAAATCTAGTCTTCAAAATTAATAGTAATTTTTCTTTCTTTTTAAGCTACCATGTTTCTCGAAAACTGGAAGAGATTACAGATGCGACTGGGCTACTTCTGGGACCTGACTGGTATAGAAGAGGAACAAGTGAGTTCTCTTGCATACTTCTCTGGGTGCTTGCTTTGCTTTGACCCTGGAAATAGATTGTCTTGAGTGAGATAACCAAATACATTTGCTATCACATCAGCCAGTCATTGGCTGAGTCTCACTGTGGCTGCTTTTCTAGCTTGGCTCCATGGGCTGAGTCATGGTTGATGTGCACCAAAGCCAAGAGTTCAATTCCCCTCTCTTCTCTCTAGTTGTAAGATATTAGACCTGATCAGTGGCCAGATGTCCTAGTGACACTTTCTTAAAAAAGAGATGGCATCAGAGGCAAGTTTTGTGGTAGCCATGAGATTTAACTCAATATTCTTCTATTTCCTGCCTCACTGGTACTAGTGGACATGAAGCCAGAGAATAGGAATCACTCCCATGTGACGCAGAGCATGGATATGTCAGAATGCTTCTCTGAGCCTACTGAGGGTCAAGGGAGAGGCATGGGTGCCAGATGCCAGTTGCCTTTGATGCCGACAGAAGAAGAAAGAACCACTAAAGCACTACAGTGCAAGCCAGTACAGCATGTGTGAAACTGGAGCATGAGCTAAGGGCAGAGGGTAGGTTCTTCTAGAGTCTAGTTTTATGGACAGATGATGTTCAAAAGATGAAAGCAAATCAGCCTCCCCCCTGTGCTCTTTTGAGAACTAGGGCTCCAGTCTCGATGTCGGCAAGTTGACAATGAGTAGTGTGTGCCTGGTTGCTCACAGGTGTCTCTTCCTACGTGCTACCATTGACTGAACAGCAAATGTGAATATCAATAGGTACTCCAGTATTGTGGCCATCATCGATGAGGTGCTGGGGGTAGTATCTGGAAGGACCAGGAGGCACTTCCAGTTGCCTGAGCACCCATTTGCAAAGGCTGGCCACAGGCATTATGGTGGCTACATGGAGAGCAGACCTTTTCTGTACTCCTACAGTAATCGCTGTGCCTTGCCAGGGTGTTATGGCCCTGATGTTTTATGACCAAGCAAATGAGATTCCCAATTTAGTCTTGTTCTCAAGCCTATGTGACTGCCTATGTCTCTGGTGTGACATCACTTCTTCTCCTGAATGCCCTAGTTAGTCAGCTCGCCTTGAGCAGATGGGCATTCCATCACCATGTCTTGACTACCGGCCCTCACTCTACTCTAGTCATCTGCATTGAGTATATGCCCGGAGACTAACAGCATCATGGATTCTGTGGCAAATGAGTGAATGTACATATGGATTCTGCCTTCGTAGGGGATACAAATTAGTTAGGAAGATAAGCAACAGAATAATAAAGGCAATCACATTTCTTGAGGAAAAATGCCCAAACTAGTGCTTCCAGCAGAAAGAGCTGTAGAAACTGGACTGTGTGGATGATCTGGTTAAGACATTTTTGTCCTGTTGGCTCCATTTGATTCAAGAGAGAGAGAGAAAGAGGAAGGAGGAAGGAGCAAAGGGGAAGAAGGAAGAAGGAAGAAGAGAAGGGAAAGGAAGGGAGGGAAAGGGAAGAGAGTCGTGGCTGGGTATGGTGAGGTGGGTGGGGGTACAGCTCCTACTCTCCTAATGCAGGGCCAGATTGACTCCAGAGAAGAGAATAAGAAAGCTCCTGGCATCCAAGCCTGCATGGGGCCAGAGAGAAGCTAAGTGCATCCGCTAAGCAGAGTTGAGGAAGCCAGCAAATCTCTCTGTTACAGAGGAAGTATAAACACGCTCTCACAGAGAAAAGCGTCCATGATGCCTTGAAATCTCAGTCTCAGGCCCCTGGCAGGAGGGGGATTATAATCCATTTTCTTTCTGTAGCCACGTTTCCTGTTTTCTGTTTAACTCAACGAGCTGTGGTAACTTCATGGGAGGTACTTGATTTGAGGAACTCATGTGCAGGCTGAGAGAGGTCTGGCGGAGACTGGGCTTATCCGTGGCGCAAGGAGATGTTCCTGGTAGGCTTTCTGTGTGAGGTTCCTGCAAGGCTGGTCAGTTCTACAGAGTGGTTGGTGTGCCTTGTGTGTGCAAGCCCAGGGCCAAGTGTGGTTGAGAGGAAGGGAGGACAGCCTTGTTCTTTCCTTTCACGTATTTATATTTTGGATCAGGATATCAAACTCTTAAAATTCAGTTCAATCTGAACATATGCATTAAGCACCTACTATGTGCCTGGTTTCAGTATGGAATATGGAACCACCTCAGGTGTAGTCTCTGATCTCCAAAGGGTCACGCACCTCTAGGGTGCTGTCTGGCTTCTAAATATTTAGAATACAATAGTGAGCATGTGAGAGAAATTCCTTCTGGCTAGTGCAGGAAGAAGAAATGGCTTTTAAAATGGCAGCAGGGGGAAGAATGGGCACCCGCAAGGAGGAAACAGCAAGCAGAAACCTTGATCCGGAGAAGCTGGGGGTGTGGGTCAGAACCGCTGAGATGTCTGGAAAGTCTAGTTGGCTGCAGGGGATGGGTTGGGATGCAGTGGGGAACAAAACAGCAAACACAGTCTGGTGGCCAGGTCAGGGGGCTGCTGATTGCCGGTCTGTGTCTCCTGTTGGTCACGGGAAGGCGTGGAGGGCAAGACGGGAAAGTATTCCTGACTTGTACAAGCGTCCCAGGACTTACATGCGGTGTCGTGGGCAGGTTCAACCTACATTCCAGTGAGGAGCGAGAGGATGGCAGATACTACTTGGGTGCTGGGAAGAGGCGGGCAGGAGTGCTTGAAGTCCACGATTAGAAGTTTTTCTGTTTTGACCAGACACCATCTCCGGGTATCAGGAATGTCAGGAATACTCCTGTGGCCAGCTGTCTGTAACCCTAAGACATTTTTCCTCCCTGTGGTCTTCACTAGGAAACACTTACTTCCTTAGGGGGAAGGAGAGCGCTGGCTCACACAGAGACTGAAGCCCATTCACCCTCTGTTCCTCCCACCTGTGGTGCCCCTAACATGCAGTCCAGGAGGGGTGGAACAAGCAGCGTGGTCCAAGTCCAGGTTGCAAACCAAGGAGAAGTGCAAGGAGACAGGAGACTGCCTTCTTTTTTTTTTTTTTTTTTTTTTTTTTTAAGATTTTTTTTTTAATTTTTTCCTTTTTCTCCCCAAAGCCCCCAAGTACATAGTTGTATATTCTTCGTTGTGGGTCCTTCTAGTTGTAGCATGTGGGACGCTGCCTCAGCGTGGTTTGATGAGCAGTGCCATGTCCGTGCCCAGGATTCGAACCAACGAAACACTGGGCCGCCTGCAGCGGAGCGCACAGACTTAACCACTCGGCCACGGGGCCAGCCCCAGGAGACTGCCTTCTTACCAGGGCAAGGACAGGAGTGAAGAACCAAACCTGAGAACCAGGCTCCGGGGTCAGTGCCCCTGCCTGCTGGCCCTCCGAGTGGAACCAGCTGGGACACTGCAGAGGGACTCAGTGAAAGACGCCTTGGATCCTGTTTGTGCATGTTGAAGGAAGGCATGCCAAACCTCAAGCCTTTTCCTCTGAAGTGGGCCTCTCTTGCCTGATTAGCTTCTGTCAGGCCCCAGGTGTTCCTGGGAGCTCTTAGAGAGTGTGGCCTTATCTGAACACAGATGCCCTTCCCTCCATCTCTCTGCCACCCCTCGTCTAACACATCAAGCTTTAGATATCCTTAATGGCTTCCCATCACATAAGAAGCTAAATCCTCGGCATACCTATCTGACCTCTGCACGTGTCATTCTCCGCCTTGCCCGGACCTTCCAGCCACATAGGCCTTCCTTCTCTCCCAAGCTCATTCCAGTCTTTGCATTGGCTGTTCCCTCTGCTTAGGATGCTCCAATCTCCACATGGCCTTTTCTTTCTTGGCTTTTTCATCCCAACCAAAACATTACCTTCCTCAGATTGGCCTTCCCTGAATCTTTATTCTGGAGCAGCCGTCCTGATTTATATCTTCTGTTGTTCTTATCCCCATCTGCTAGTTTCTTGTGTCTTTGTTTGCTTACTGTCACCTTCCTCCACTTGAAGGTAAGCTCCATGAGAAGAGGGACCTTGTGCTGTAGCCTCAGAGCCTGGAAAAGAGCTCAGAGTCCAGCAGGTGCTTGATAAGTCTGTCGAATGGATCTCTGGATTTACCTCTTTAGATCAGTGAAGGCTGGTCCTGAGCAGGCCACGGTCCTTCTTTCAGCCCAGCTCCTGAGGCAACCAACCTGGTGGAAGTGGCTTTGGGAAATATTTCCCGGAGTCTTGGTGGGAGGGGTTATGTATTTGTGATGATTTGGCATCAGACCTCTCAGCCAGGGAAGCCATGTTTGGGGAGCATCAGGAATAAGGATGACCTGCCCATGGCTGAGTCGGGTGAGTGTGTTGGAGCAACCCTCACAGCGTCTAGATTCTGCTTTGGCCAGGAGCTCAGTTGTCTAGTTCCCTGCCTTTGGGGAATTCTGTAACCTCACCCGACCTTCCTGGCGACAGACAGGGAGATCTTTGTCTGACCTGCTTCAGCTGGAATGTTAGAGCAGCCTAAGACTCTACTTTGAGAGTCTGGACTCCTGTCTCTGTGTCAAGAATGCTCTGCGGGTTCTAAACAGATGATGGGGGTCGGAACTGGGGCCCAGTGTAGGTGCGGTCGGCCTCAGCCACAACTAGAAGGGTGTGAAGACACTCCTCTGTGTGATGTCGTGGTGTGTCTTTGGAAAGCCAGAGGTGGGTCAGGAGCATCCTGCCACTCAGCTGGGAAGGTTCTTCAGCCCCTTTGCAGCGTATGAAAGGGTAGAAGCTCCTCCAGCTGGAAGTGGTTTAGAACCCACATTATGGTACTCACCCAAAAGGTACGATTATTGTTTTTTAATTAAAGTCTTCCTTTGGAATACTATAGAAGAAAAGCAACCAAATTTCTGAGGCCATGGAGGAAAATTTCAAACCACGTTTCTCAAAGGATTCCTGCCGGACATTAACTGTTGGAGGCAAAAGGAGTTTTGTGGGAAATGATGGGTTAAGAAAATTAAGCAAGTGTCTTTACACTTTTTTATTGTGGCTCTCAGGTGATACATTATGTGGTATTTTCCAATCTTTAGACCCTGGAATCCTTTTTTAGCTAAAACTCGCTTGGCACACACATTAGGAAATGCTGTACTGGAGAGTGGATGAAGGTGAGAGACAAAATCAAATGAACTTCACAAACTTTTAAAGATTTCTGGACGCTCCATATGGTGCTAATTACTGTGAGAAACACAAAATAATACAGACCAGGTAGCAAATCTTTGTATGAGGATAAAAAGACTCTCACATGCAAAACAGCTAAGAAATAATAAAAGAAAAATATGCAATCAGGAACTACGCATGGTGTAAGCTACAAAACTCTCGGATATCCGAGAAGGAGGAGACCCCACCAGGTGGGTTGCCGCAGTGAGAAGGCTTCCTGGAAGGAGTGGGACTGCTACATCCTTGGAGACTGGGGGATGAGGGGGGGCCACAAAAATGCTGGAATAGCATCACCTCCTGTCACACTGGTTGTGTTTATTAGTCAAGTGCATAGTTTCTTCTTTCCAACATCACGGTGTGTTTTGGGAAAGCCAGAGACAGGTCAGGAGCCTAGTGGCTTTTGGAATCTCTGGCTTATGAGCAGCAATTAGGAAATGTGTGTTCCCTGAGTCCACTGTGAGCCGGCACCTGAATCCCTGCCTCAGAGTTATCAGTAAACGATGCAGGACCGTGAAGTCCTTACATCTGTAGGTATTCGTCCTTGGAAACTACGGGGAAGACCTGCCAATAAGGCCAGGTGTACATTATTAAATTCTCTTTGAAGTAAGTCATGCGTCTTCCCGGTCGGCATCTGCATGGATTTGACTGGTCTTCTTGATTAGTTAGGTGCTCTTTTCCATGCCTGGTGACTCACTGTTCAGGTCTGTATTCCTGAATGGCCCAGTGATGTCTCTTGAGCATTGGTGGACGTGCCAATAAGTTATTCACCTAGACGGTATAGGAAACAGGTCCAGGCAAGTGAGTTTTAAGATTCCCTATGGCCACCTTTAACTTTGATGTTTATTGGTCACCATTTTAGCTTGCAGAATAGTGGAGCAGGGAAGAAGTTTTGTCATTGCCTTAACTCCCAGCTGTGGGGCACATCTGTTTCTCCAGCTGGGATTTGGCTCATTGAAACTTAAAGTTTGAGGTATGAGGATAGTTGGTGGGATGACCAGATGCATCCCTCTGCCTTTGGTCAAACTGCTATGCAAAGCATGTGGCTTTTCTTTGTATCAGCTGCCCAGTTAACATGTCCTCTTTCCTTTCTCAACACTGGCGCCATCCCCAGGAACGTGCCCAGGTTTGGTTTTCAGTGTGGTAACAATTGTTGAGAGTATCCCCCTCTCTCCCTTAGATTGTGTTCCTGGTCTAGACTCCTTGTGATTGTGTGTGGTGTGGCTGTTCACATCCAGTAGCATCTGATCCTGAGTCCTGACTTTACTGTACTTGTGGTGTCTGGTCATAACCCACAGGCCAAGGTCCCTCTTCTGTCTATTTACTAACCACTCTTTGACGCTTGGGTTTTAGGAACACTCCCGGCCTGAGTATGAAACCAGAGTTCGAGAGAAAATGCTAAAGGAAAGTGACAAGTCAGTTGTCCAGAAACTGGGAGCCAATACGACTGAGAGTGAGGATGAGGTAAGATGCTGGTGCTTGTTGCTCACTGTCTGTTTATTTCTTAAGATCCTGTCGTCATTTCGTTTGAAACGCCTTTGTGGGCAGAGCCTGGGTTGTGAGAAGAGGTGACAGGGGTGGGACAGGATGGAATGAGAGCATGACATCTGTCATTGTCCTGCAAGAAGGGCTCATGGGTAGCAGGCTTTTGCCATGACTCAATTTGTGTCTTTTTCATGGGTAGTAGTGTCTGGACAAAATGGGAGAGAAGATTGGAGAAGAAGAAAACAGTTTCAGGCCTGGTTCCTCCAGACTCTGTTACCTGAATATCTAATAATAATAACCACCACCACCAGACCAGCCTGCACAATGGCAGCCGACCCTATGGAATGCCTGCTCTGGGCGAGGCACTGTTCTAGATGCATTATGTTATTTTATTCTCACAATAAATTTATGAGGCTGGCACTATTGTTACGTAAATTAAAACTAATGAAAAAAGTTATGTCCCTAGATTAAGTCATTTGCCAGAGGTCACCCAGCCAGTCAATGGTGGGTGGATCTGGGATTCCAACCCAGGTCTGTCTCTGACAGTCTGTGCACCTAACCTCTATGCGATGCTGGCCTTCAAGAGCAATGGGGATGTCAAAGGATAAAGCAAGAAGTGGTTCTCAGGGCCAGCAGAGGCAAATCCACGCCTGCCTTTGCCTGAGATCCTCATCCAATGTTCCTTACATTTCATCTTATCTGGGTGGGCCTCCAAAAGCAGGAACGTGATGGTGAACATGTCTTCTGAGTCATATTTCTGAGTTTGATGGTGGCATTCAGACATTGAAATAGAGCTTCAGAATCTGTGCTGTGATCCATAAATCCTCAGTGAGAGTGTGAGTCGGGGTGTGTGGGGGGCTTCTCTTTGGCAGCGCCTGTTTCCTCCGAGTGCCACCCTTCTTTGAAACCAAGAGAGTGTGTGTGTGTGTTTGTGTCTTTCCTAATCTGATTCCTGAAAAAAAGTCAACAAGATTGAAAATCTGTTGTTTTTACATGTGTCTTTTCCCCATCTTGGATTTGAATTCAAATTTCGTTTAATTTTACATTCTTTAAGTTGGAACCATTCACATTAACATGCAAATTTATTCAAGCACCAAAACAGAATGAAGTGGTGTTTTTGAGCCCAGAACACTGGCTTTTTTTTTTTTTTTTAAGAAAACATGACTTAAACAGAAGAGAAAGAGGGTGGCCCTCTGAGTTATTTTTTTCCTAGATGAAAATTTAAGTCCAAGACCACCAATTATTCGGGGAAACAATGAATTCATTCTTAGGAAAGACTAATCACCACCACCACCCTCGTCAGAGAGTGAGCGTCTGTGTTCTCTCAGCTTCGGCAACTCCATGCAACTTTCTTTCTCCACCCTAGAGCAATACACAATGGATAATTTTATGGAAATCACATGTAACTTTTATTGACCGCTGACTCATTTAATTTTAATTCCATAGACGGGAATGCCAAGGAGCTGGAATTGCGTACATTGAGGCTGTGGTTCTGATATAAACATTGCCTGAATATATATGCGTGATGGGTCAGATAACTTTCAGGAACCATGAATAATTGAAAAACATCTGAATGCATTATGAATGATACATATGTTTATGTTCAACATCTATTTTCGTTACGCTGTCGAGAATGCAAAGCTCAAAGCATCTAATACCTCATGGGCACTCGGGGGAAAAATGACCCTCACAAATGAGCAGTGCAAGATAAAAATGGGCCCAAATTTGATTGTCAGCATCCTTCTTGTGTTCCCTTGGTTCTGTTAGGATCGTAAATGCTTCTGTTCTTGCAGTCCATCTAGCCAAAGGTCGGAGAGGAAGGAGGAGTGCAGGCTGCTGTGCGGTGGGAGGGACGCTGCTCTCGCCTGCAGGAGGAGTTGAGGTTAACACCCACTGCATACCATGGCCCGGGGGCACCATCATGTGTGGCATATTTAGGAAAGGCACCTTCTTCTGAGGAATAGACAGGGAATAGGAATCAAAGTCTAGCTGAGGGTCTTGGATATGCTTCTTTCATTCCAGAGGATCACCTTGGCTCTGCCTTCATTGTGACCCTGAGGGTGCATATCCTCACCTCTTCTTACTTTCTTTCCTTTTGAATGAAAACAGCTACCATTTATTGAGGTCTAGAATGCTGTAGGAACTTGCTAAAGACCAGGGAGCTAGTTGTGGGGGAGCTGGTAATCAAACTCAACTCTGCCTGATCCTCAAGGCCCATTGATTTTTTTAAATTTAAAAAGATATCAAGTCCATTTTTAACATCTTTATTGAGATTTCATTCTCATACCAAAAAATTCAAGTATACAATTGAATGAATTTTAGTATATTCACAGATTTGTGCATTCTCACAATCTAAGTTTAAAGTATTTTTTTCACTCCCCCCAAAAACTCTGTACCCAATAGTTACCAAGCTCTGGGAAACAACTAATCTACTTTCTGTCTCTATAGATTTGCCTATTCTAGAGTTTCATGTAAATGGAATCATGTAAAATGTGGCCTTTAGCTTCCTTCACTTAGCAAAATGTTTTTATGATTCATTCATATTGTAGCTTTATCAGCACTTCATTCTTTTCTATTGCCGAAATAATATTCCACTTTTTTGGATGTACCTCATTTTATTTATCCATCTGTCAGTTGATGAACATTTGAATGCTTTCCATATTTTGGCTATTAGGAATAATGCTGCTCTTAACATTTGGGTGTAAGGTTTCGTGTGGATGTATGTTTTCGTTTCTCTTGAATATATAGCTAAGAGTGGAATTATTGGGTCATGTGGCAACTGTATGTTTAACATTTTGAAGAACTGCTCTACTATTTTCCAAAGTGAGTGCACCATTTTACATTCCAGCCAGCAATGTATGAGAACTCCAGTTTCTCCACATCCTTCCCAACACTTGTTATTATCTATCTTTCTTATTTTATCCATCCTAGTTGTGTGAAGTGGTATTTAATTGTGATTTTAATCAGCATTTCCTTAATGACTAATTTTGTTGAGCATCTTTTCATGTGCTTATTGGCCATTTGTATGTCTTCTTTGGAAAAATGTCTATTCAAATCCTTTGCTCATTTTTAAAATTGGGTTGTATTTTTCTTATTGTGCTGTGAGATTTATTTACACAATCTGGGCACCAATCCCCTATCAGATGAAATGATTTGCGGATATTTTCTTCCATCCTGTGGATTGTCTTTTCATTTAATTGATGATACAATTTGAAGCACAAAAGATTTTGATGTAGTTCAATAGATCTATTTTTCGTTTTGTTGCTTGTGCTTTGTGTCATATCTAAGAAACCATTGCCTAATTCAGTGTTTAGAGATATATTCCTAGGTATTCTTCCAAAATTTTATAGTGTTAGCTCTTACATGTAGGTCTATGATTCATTTGGAGTTAATTTTTGTGTTTGATGTAAGTTAAAGTCAAATTCACTTTTTGCATGTGCATATTCAGTTGTGCCAGCACCATTTGTTGAAAAGACTATTTTCCCCATTGAATTATCTTGAGACCATCATCAAAAATCAATTTACCATGAATGTAAGAGTTCCTTTCTGGACACTCAATTCTATTCCACTAATCTGGATCACTGTCCTTATGCCGGTACCACATTGTCTTGTTTACTGCACCCACCTGTGTAGTAAGTTTTGACATTGGGAATGTGACTCTGACTTTGTTCTTCTTTTTCAAAATTCTTTTGACAATTCTGGATGCCATGCATTTCTGTATAAATTTCCTGATCAGCTTGTCAATTTCTGCAAAAAAAAAAAAAAAAAGCAAGCTGGGTTTTTGATAGAGATTGAGTTGAATTTGTAGATTAATTCAGAAAGTATTGCCATCTTAACAATAATAAGTCTGCTAATCTATGAACATAGTCTAGCTTTCTATTCATTTAGATCTTCTTTAATATCTTTCAACATGTTTTATATTTTTAGTGTACAAGTCTTACGTATCTTTTGCTAAATTTGTTTATAACTATTTTATTCTTTTTGATGCTATTGCCAGTGTAATTGTTTTCTTAACTTCAATTTTGGATTGTTCATTGCTAGTATATAGAAATACAATTGAATTTTGTATATTGATTTTGTATTTCACAACTTTGCTGAACTCATTTATTAATTCTAATAGTTTTTAATGGATTCCCTGAGATTTTCTATTTACAAGATCTGTCATTTGTGACTAGAGATAGTTTTACTCCTTCCTTTTCTGCTCTGGATGTATTTTATTTCTCTCTCTCTCTTTTGGCCTAATTGGTCTGACTAGAGTCTCTTGTACAATGTTGATTAGAAGTGATGAGAACAGACTTCCTTGTATTGTTCTTGATCTTAGGAGAAAAAAATTTAATCTTTCACTATTAAGTATGATGTTAGCTGTGGCCCATTGCTTTTTAACTCTCTCTATTAAGCTTCCTTGAGAACAGTTCACCACGTCAACATGATACTGATCTGAAATGAAATGTTCTCTACTGTAATAAGGTGATAACCACATGAGCATATGGGGGAGGGGCAATGGGCCCAAAGTTTGGCAGGCTTGTGGTGCTTTCACTAGGTAACTGAGCCCATCTCTGGGTCTCTTCTGCTTCAGCTATCAATGGGGAGATTGGATTATAGCCTTTGTGGTTCTGAGAGTCAGTGATTTTCTCTGCTGGTGTGAGAGATGATGTTTGTTGTTAGCCCACAACTTTGGCAGGTAGACTGTCCCTTATTTATCTTAGATGGTGGTAATTTGGCTATTCTTAAATCTATGCTTATGACTTTTAAGGATGTGGGCATCGTGAGGATGGTAATAACGATAAAATTATAAGAAATATTTATGGAGTGTTCACAGTGTTCAATGCTTTATTTCATTTAAGTCTCAAAACCATTATTATCTCCACTTTATAGATGAGAAAACTGAGGCTTAGAGAAATAAGTAACTTGCTCAAAGCTAATATGTGGCAGAGCTGGAGCATGAACCAGGCGATCTGACTTGAGAGCAATGGTCTTCACCACTAGCTCCTCTGTGCACCGCTATTCACTTGATGAACGCTTCTCACCATGTGGTCCTCTGTCTCTCAGATGCTCTCTTCCAACAGACTCTCAAACACTCCTAGAAAGTCATGCTTAGTTCTCTTTCTTATGGTAAAGGCAGGAAGGACTATGGTATTCATTGGAAAGATGAGTACAAGACAAATTTGCTACCCCACTTTTTCTTTAGTGGTTTTGTATAAATTTTGGTGGAGTGATGCTCTATTTCCAGTGAGGACAACAGTGAGTAGAGTTAGCTCAGTTTATAGCAAGACGTTCAACAGACAGTAGGGAGAATTCAGGAATATCAACACAAACATGGATTATGATTCCAATGACGAATATAGGGTCTGGAACTTTTAAGAAAAGAGTAGACTCTTTTTTTCTTTTTGCTAGATCAGTGTGAATCTTTTCTGAAATAGTCTGTTCTGGACAGATTTGGAGGTTTTCTCAAGTTTCCCTCAAGGGCATGATTTTTCTGTTTCTACAAGATGATAAAACTCTGAGTATAGACGGCAGGGTGTTTGTAGATGGCAGGGTTGGGGATCAGTCCTGATCTCTGCCTCTTGTCCCTCTCTCCTTCCACTCAGCCCCTTCTAATTCCAGCCCATAACTCCTTTTCTTTCAGTAACTTTTGTATTAGTTAGCATACAGTCAGAAAACAGAGCTCATCCCATATAGTTCAATAGAGGGAAAATAATACAAGGACCTGATTATAAAGGTGTTAGAATTGGGGAAATTGAGGCAAACAGGGGATGGTGAGACAGCCCAGAGATTAGCAGCTGCAAGGAATTGCTATCGTTCTTAAGACTGGAAGCACAAGGAGGGAGGCAGTATGAACAGAACCCAGGATCTGGGACCACGAATGGGTGCTGGAGTCCTGCAGGAGGGGCAGCCATTTCTGGAAATGCCATCTGAAGCAGATCGGGGAGTGGAGGAGAAACACCCTGAAATTCCCCCTCCTGCCCTCCAGTCTCATATCTGTGCCCCCACTGGTCCAATCTAACCAAAAGTCAGTTGATAAGTTATTCTGGGAAATAATGTTTTCAGGGGTCAGTGTTCTGCAACACCGAGTAGAGAAAGGGAATGGCAGAGAGTGGATCTGAGAGCAAGTGGCAAAGGACTGGCACAAAAGTCCAGCCAGTAAGTCAGCATAACTTCAGGACCTACAAGGCACAGATCACTTAAGCCAGGTCCTTGTATCGGGGAGTTGAGAGGCTATTGGGGAACAGAAATACAAATTTGGTGAAAAGCATAAGAATGCTGACCACTGATGTAATGAATGAATACGTGAATGACCAGTTGTTTAGACCATTCCTGAGCTGTTGAGGATGTTTGTGTGAGTGAGGGGATGTGCGCTAGTGGTGTGAGCACACGTGAGTGTGTGTGATGGTGTCATTGGAATGACACAGGTGAGACCAGATATCTGAAGGCTTCAACGAGGAGGGAAAAACATTTTTTTTGTGTCAAGGAACAAAGAGCATGTAGCAAGCTGGGGAAATGGCAAATGTGAGTCTAAAAAGAATCTTCTCCTATAAAACACATCAGTAGAAGGACTTTAATACAAAATCCTGTTTAACTGGTCCCAGGAGTTTCGCTCATGGGACTTGTCACCCAAGTGTTTATCCAGTGTGGATGCAGCCACCTGGCCTCCCATCACGAACCGGTGCTGCCTGCAATGCCATACTCGATGAATGTTTGATGTGGAGCATTGAAGCTGGAGCATGTGCCAAGAGGAGGCCGGTGGATAGATGGGTGTTAATTCACTGTTCAGTGCACCACCCTCGGGACAATTATTTCAAAAGAAAACTCATCTAAAGTTAAAGCATTGAAACATTTACAAGAGATGCCTCTGGCAGGCGCAACAAATAAACATTTGGCATAAATTATGCATAATTGTAGGGCCTTTGATGAGAAGGAGGCTGGGACAACAGCAGCAGGCGGCTCAGGACTGTCAGGGTGCAGGGGAGGAGGGGGCCCAGAGCGGGGGTGCATGGTTCTGTCTGGGCTCTCACTCTGGACCAAGGGGATATGGCCCAGCTTTCCCCAGAGGCCCTCAGCAGGTTATCAGAATGTTCTGTGGAACAGACTAAAGGGCCCTCAGTCCTCTTTTGAGGTCTATAAATGACTTAATGACCATTTCAGAGTCAAAAAAAATAATACATCGAAGTAATTCTCTCAGACTCTTCTTAGGGATTAAGAAGGTTCCTTATTGGCAAAGGGAAACACGGAGAACAGAAAGGACTTGATTTGCCAAACAGCCACATAGTGAGGAGATCAGGTGAGGCTTGAACCTGGGTCCACACATCTGTCAGCAGCACATGAACTAACCACTCAGTAGTGTCAGCGTTAGGTCACACGGTGGGTGTGCTTTTCAATGTCACCGTATCGTGGTGAAGCTGGGCTTTCACTGGTTGCCGTACAACTTGCACGCAGTCATCGTGGAACAGGCAGTGAGAGCGGTCACATCCAATCTGGGTCCCAGTTCGGAGGAGCTGGACAGTGTCCAGCAGATGAACACATCCTTTTAATAAGCAATGAGGGTTGAGAATGAAATAAAATACTAGTTTTTCTTTCGATTTATATGTATTTTTCCCCAAATGGCCACTCAGTTGTTAGGAGATAAGTACTTATTATTTAAACTTAACTACTCAGTAAATTGACCTGTTAAGTATTTCTTTTAGCCTAGGGGTGTTGTGTGAACACTGCTGAGACATTAAGGGTTCTGTGGACCGAGAAAGTTCGGGAACTGCTGCGTAAAAGCCTTCCTAAGTTCTCTAGAGCTGTAGGAGTAACGCAGATAGCCAAGAGCGGAAAAGTTGACACAGATCAACAGTGAGTTTCAAAGTTGCAGGAATTTATTTGGAGATGACGAAGTCCGTGCCAGGAGGCACCATGTGGGCTGCTTTCTTCTGCAGTTGCTCTGGGCCCCCACCGACTCCGTCCTTGGGCTGTAAAGTAGATCTGCCCCGGGGTATTCTCTCTCTGCCTCTGACTTTCTCTCTCTCTCTTTTTATCTCTCTGTCTCTGTCTCTCTGTGTCGCTGCATGTGTGTATATACCTTTGTGTGTGTGTATGTGTGTTAGGAGGGGATTGAGGGTTTCTGATTATGGACATTCTTTTAAATCCTTGGTGTTTAAAAAATAAACTTGATAGCTTCTTATCCAGAAGATTTTGCTTTACTTACGGTCTCCAGGGTGGCTTCGACTCGATAGAGAAGGATGCTAGAGAAGCATAGACTGTGTCCATAAACATCTCCCTTTGTGGGCCCTGTGAATTATTCATCCCAAGGAGAGACTCCTCGGGTGGCCCAGGCCATCAGATTGGGGGCTCTGGCCCTCTTCATCTGACAGCCCATTCTCGGCATCAGAAGTTCTGGCTAAAATAAGACCTTCTCCTCTGCTCGTTGTATACATTTCCACTGGCCTGGATCTAAATTAAGAAGTTACAAATAAGGAGAGCCCTGAGGCCTGGGCTATGGAGGAGAAGCTAGGAGAACGGGCAGCCGTGAAATGAGAGCGCGGTGGGGAAGGAGAAGCAGCAGATCAAGCCTGGAGCTAAGGCTGGGCGAATTCAGGATGGTATTTTAGACCAGACCTTCATGGAAAACACAAGGGCTAAATATGTGCAATGACTGGGGTGTTGGAACAGCGGAGTTGCTAATGGGGGCCAGCACATACCACTGGGATGTGTGATGTTTGCCACTATTGACTTGCAGTTTGAACTTTTCTTTTTTTGGTCTAAATGATTTTTCCAAATACGGTCTGAAGCATGTAAATTAAATTTGTCTTTTGCTGTCTGGGCCAAGGTCATTATTTCACTTCCATAGAATTCACTGGAAGCACACACGAGCCCTTCAAGTTCCCTTGCTCTCTTTCCCTTCAAGTGCCAGAAAATCAAAAGTGTTGGTTAGAAAAATTCCTCCAGGGTCAAAAGGTGTTCTGGGTCCCTGTGATTCTTGTGATACGATGGTCAAAAGGAGCTTTCAAAAAAAATGGGTGGAATTGCTCTTTCGCGGACTGAGAAGACAGAGGCCTCGGAATTGTGCCCTTCTAACAGTTGTTACCCCAGCTGGAAGAGGGTGCAGGATGCGCCCTCTCCACTCGGCACCGTGCTCCTGCTAGTGAGCAAGGGCTTCTCACCCGGAGCATCTGCAGCCCCGTCACTGTCTTCTCCCCAGACATTACTTTCTTAACTTTCACAAAGAATAAAGAACTAAGAGGAAAAGAAAAAAGCATCCTTCCCTCACCGAGATGCAGACCTCGAGCCAGTGATTCAAGCACAGAATTTATTTGGGAGGCGGAAACCCCAGCAGTGGAGTGGCAAAGTGAGACAGAGAAGGGAAGGTGGCTGATAAGGACACGTTGTCAGTCAAGTCACTGTAGCAGTCGGCTACTGGAGCTTCATTCCGCTGGGAAATTCTGGAGCTGATCTAGAACAAGCACTTCACAGTTTTGCTGCCTGAGGGGTGAGAGAGCTGGGTATACACTAGCTCCCAACAGTCACCACTGAGAGAGGTTCCATATGTGTGTGTGCGTCTGTGTGTGTGTGGTAATCCTCCTGCACTTCTGGCCTGCCTTGACATGCATGAGCAGAGAAGAAGGCTCAGGCCACCAACAAAAAAGTCTTCAGGCAGAGAGAGATGCTGGCAGTTGCAAGTCGGACTTCTAAACTATATGGTAAGGCCCATGGAGGTTTAGGGTAGACACCAAGAGTGTGGGGTCCTAAGTCTTAAAGTGTGTCCAGTCAGAGAATCAGAAGCCCAGGAGTTCAGTAGGGGGAATCCGTACAGGGAGTTAATTAGAAAGGTGTCGGAAGAGCTGACAAGCTAAACAGGGTGGTGAAGCAGCCCAGAGAGAAGCGGCAGCAAGAGCGGGGAAACCAAGATGAGAGGTGGTGTTACCAGAGTCCAGGGCTATCTGGTGGGAACTGGAACAATGGTAGACGCTGCAAGGTAGGAGATTGGGCCACCAAGGAAAGGGCGGGCCGGCAGGTGCTGGAAATATGGAGGAGTGGCAGTCACTGCATGAAGCAGATAGAGAGAGGGGAGAAATACCCTGGATTCTCCCCTCCAGCCGCCTGCCTGTCTCCTGCCAGTACCTCCCATTGGCTGAATCTAAGAAGCCACTTAGCAAGGGAGTCTGGGAAATGTGTCTTCAGGAATCACTTTCCCTACCTTATATATTAGTGCAAAGAAAGGGCAGATCTGAGAGGGAACAGGAAAAGGATTGGCACTAGTCATAACCCTTCACCTGACGTAATCATGTCTTTCCCCTCCAACTCACAGCTCTTTCTGCCGCACGACTGTATTGGGTTTGTCGTTCCCCAAAGCAGACCCTGGGAATTTCTGAGGAATTTGCAAGGACTCCATTTTGGGAAGGGATAGGTGATAGGAGGAAGGACATATTCTGCACCCTTGTTCACCCCGACCTGAAGTCTCCGGGGGCCGTCCCTGTGTCTTTTGTTTTTCTTCTATTCAGTGGTGGAAGACCTTAGGTCCTCTGCCTTCGTCACTGGGGTTGTTGAAGAAGCCGCACATCTTAAATACACCCTTTTGTCTGTGTCCTCCTTCCTTACTCTTGCCAAGGTTTGGTTTTTGCTGTTTCAGTGAGGTAGCTTTCCTTACATTTTGAAGAATACATTTCAGAACCTGGAGCATGCTGTGTTCTTTCTCTCTCTCTCGAGTTATTGCCGTTTATACATGTTGGCTTTTATCTGGTCAATAAAACCAAATGTCAGTATTCTATTTGCTGGAAATAGCAGTCTGAACCCATGCTAACCTTCCCCCCACCCCCCAGTAGTCCCCGTGCTGTTAGTGGTTATGCCATTTAATCTCCCAGCCTTCCTGGAAAGAAGGACGTCTGTGCAGTCCCCTGTTCTTTCAGATGGGGCAGCCCAAGGGAGATTTTCATGGCTAACGTGTACAAAGTCCAGAGTAAAGCTGATGGCAGTCCCCATGTCCCTTGGTTACCACTTCTGAGTTGGCTTCAGTTAATAGCAGACTTAGTTCATAACATGTCCGAGGACACAGTGATCCATATTCCTATTTTTTTGAACATCTATGATCATATTAATAGGTGTATTTAATGTTCGTAGACTACTACCTGCTATGACAATGATGTTCTGCTGTCCCCAGCAGGCCAAATCTGAAGTTCAAGGTGAAATATGCACCAAAATGGGATCAGTAGATGTGCCAAGCCCAGAGGCAAAAGAAAGTGGTCCTTTCATGGGAGAGGCGAGCAGAGGATGTTAACTTAATTCAGTGTCTTACGTCGTCTTCACGTTTAGGGGACTGGCGCAGAGGGATGCAGAGAGGGAGACAAGCCATGATTTAATTAGCCTTCTATACCTGTCATTTCTGTAAATCAGACTTCTTTGAAAGAAGCTGTCCAAAACAATTCTCTATGGGCCTTTCTTATTTCTGTTATCTTGGCTTTCAGCTGAAATCTCTGAGGTGTGGTTGGAAGAGAAGTTCTGAAACGCAATTCCATATCTTCTGTGCTAACTTGGGCATTCCATTTTCTCTGACAAATGAGCACTTGCTTGTCCTCCAACTGATAGGAGAATGGAGAAGGAAAAACAGTATTCCAAGTCTTGAGGAGTGCCCGAGGCCGCTGCGCAGTTCCCACACGTGCCTCACATTGCTGCTTCCCACTGTCAGAAGCTGGCTGCAGCACTGCCTGAACTGAGTGCCGGCCTTTGCAAAAGGGCAGCTCACTCCACGAGCCATTCTTCATCCACAGATTGTCCAAAGTCAATTCTTCATCTGCTGCTGCGGCTTTTCTTCAACAGTACGCAAGCTTTCCCAGCATTCTGATGCCACTTCTGTGCTTTTCTGCATCATAATTTTATTTATGCTTAGTCTAGGGCCAGTTGGCCTGTGCTGCTTTCCATGGAACCCTGGGCCATTTATATCCTTGTTGCGGGAGATGCACGTAACTTTGGAACAGTCAATATCCAACCAGGGTCAAGCAGTCCTGCTCATCACTTGCTCAAATTCTGCCCACCTCTGGGCTTGTTGGACCCAACCTTATGATTCCTCAGGAAGGCCAGACGTGGTGGTATTCAGCTGGCTGTAGACATTTGACATCTCAATTCATTTTTATTACAATGGTGCACAGTCTACCAGCCAACTTACATAAATTGTATTCTGAATTTGGGCATCTGCATCTAGTTTAGAGAATTCGTGGCAAAAAGTTTGCCCTGGAAATATACTTAGCCGAATATTCGCACTACTTAGCTTGGAGCGACTGCCATCCAAGAATCTCAGTGAGCTTGTCTGTAAACATGAATGAATGAATCCTCCCAACACCACTGTGAGCTCTTTGCCAGCTGGATTATTTTAAGGGAAGTGACCAGCCCAGGGGCCTATACTGAGTCATAGAGAGCTTGCTCACAACCAGAGAGTTTGGACTGTAGAGCCCTGAGTGGAACCGGGGCCACGCCAGACTCTTCTATCTCCAGTGTTTGGAGTGTCAGGATGGGGGGTCAGTGATGATCACAACAACTCTGGGGTTGGCCGGCCACCTTCCAGCTCAGTACATCCTCCTTCAGTGTCTTCATCATCAGCCCCCTAAAACCATCAATGAGTCAAATTAACTAACTTTATTTTTTCTACGTGTAAAAGTAATATGCGCTAAGTGTAGAAAATCTAAAAAGGGAAGTAAAGTATAACGAAGAAAGATAAATCATCCATTATTTTATTTCCCAGAAAAACTATTGTAAACCACTTTTTAATATATATTGTCACATGGTTGAAAAAAATCATACCATGTATTTAATTTTGTATCGTGATTCTTTTACTTAGTCTTAGAGCATAAGAAGTTCCCAATCTTATTAAATTTCATTTGTGAGCATCATTTCTATAATTGCCTAATATTTCATCATATAGACGTATGACAGTTTTCTTCGTCCTTATGCTATAGGTAACATGTGATGAACACACTTGTACTTACAATTTTTTTCCTGAATTTTGTATTATTTGCATTAATACATAATATGAACGTATTATAGTTTTCTTAGTCCTTATCCTATGGTTGAACATATGATGAACATACTTGTAGTTATTGTCTCAAGAGGAGGAGGGTTTGGGTTATTTCAGGAGGGTTATATTCATGGGGGAGATTACTAGAAGCTCTTTATTCACTTACTGGGTTCCTAGCTGCACAGGATTTTGTGCTTAGTGAAGGAACTACATAGACACAGCACTTGACACATGACCAGTATGTAGAGGCAGAGTAATTGCCTCTCTTGCTGCTGCTCAGTCATTCACTATGAGTGTGGCTCAGTCAGGTCACTTAATCCATGTCCTGGAATTCTCCCATTGACTTGGGTGCCCCTTCTGGGAGAGCAGAAGGCCTTTGTTCGTCTAGTGTGTGAGATCGGAGTGCAGATGTTCTGGAGCATAGATGGGTCATTATCTTGCACTCTGGGGTCCAGTTCTGGCCAGGGATCTGTTTGTCACCTCTTGGGAATGGGTGGGTTACTTGTATAAAATCCTGGAATTGTCCCCATCTTTCAACCCTGTTACTAATGTGGAAAAATGATTCTGGGACAATGGATGGATCATGACTGCTTCTCCAATGAAGATATTTCATCTGTTGAACTAAGGCCAGGTTTTGGCAGGGGAATCAGTGGGACAAATTGTGAGCTATGGTTTTAGCTCCGAGAGGAAATGTGTTCTGGTTGGTGAATGATCAACCAAGAAAGTATGAAACTTCCTTTGATAACTTAAACTTCTGGAAACAATTTAGAGGGCAAGTAGGGTCACTCCAACTTCCAAGAAAGGGAAAGTTTTTCTCATTGTTGAGATGCTGTTTTTTTTTTCAGCTTTGCAACATGTACACACAAACAATGTTGACCTATGGAAAATGTTATTAATCCACAGAAGAGCACTTGATAAATACTTTAATATGATGTTCTTTGCTTTAGTACCTTTTTCATTTGACTGTGAACTTTCCACTGATACTTACTTTATCTCCCTGTGGTACCAAGGGTGCACCTTCACACCCTTTTGATGAATCATGAAAATGCAATATTAGCCCCCAAACTGGTCTACTAGGTCTCTTTGAATTTGGAATGCATTTTGTGCTTTTCCAATCATATGTAATTTAAGCTAGTGGCTTCTAACTAGTTCACGCTGCGATTCTAAACTGGGAACCTTTGAAATTCTAAAAAATGTAAATGGTTAATCAGTGTTAAAACAAGTAGACCTCATCAGAAAAGAAGAATATGAGTAAGGAGAGGCGGGAGGAAGGACGAGGAGAAGAATAAAGAGAAAGAAGAGGAAGAGAGGAGCAGTAGGAAGGACAATGGCTGTTACTACTCAGGGATGACAATGAGCACCACAATATAACATCATTCTCCATGGTTTTGAGCCTTTATCCCATAAATGGACTGTTTGGGGCTATTTCAAGCTCTCTGGAGGTCCAGGCAGGACAAAAGGCTGGCAGTAACACCAAGCTCGTCAGGCCTAATGGTTGGCTGATGTTTCTTGGGTGTGGTGTACAGCCAGCCATGGCCTCAAACCCAGCTGGAGGTCTGAGAGCCAGTCTCCCTGCCTTCTCTGTTCTTGTTTAATCCGTGTGTGGTTGGCAGAAAGTGGAGTGAGTCTTTATCTGAAGTTCCTTCTTGACCTTCCTTTGGACTCAGTGACTTGGACACATAAGCAGAGATTGAGGACCAGTGTGAATTTGGCTAAAATGATTCTGTGTCCTTTGAACCTTTGCCAAACAGAGGTCATTCTACAGTGATCTGGTAGAGTGGCAGATAATCCACACGTGGGAAAGTGGAAAGAACGGGCCAGAACTTTGGCGGGCCTAAGAGAAGCAGGGAGGTTACTCAAAGTCAGCAGGCTCTGAGCCAGGTCCTGATATTGGATCTTGTTTCTTCCGCTTTAGCATCTCTCCCTCTGTCTCCTTTCTCTGGCAGAGGTGAGGAGCTGGCAGTCAGAAGGTGTGCCTGAGGTGGGTCCCCAAGAAAATGAGATTAGTGTCTCTGGGTCAGCTGAGCCCCGGGAGGAAGTGTAGAGCTGGGGATGCCCCCGGCCCCAGGCTTTCTTAGCCTATATTTTGGATGCTAGGTGGTCGAAGAAGGATTCAGTCTGAGTTTTCCTTGTTTGAGGGCTGGCAGAGGAGTTTGACCACTTGAAATCTGGAAGGTAGTGGCTGCCAGTGTGAGTCACGCCACAGGGGACCTGGTAACAACAGCTCTATACACAAGCCAGGCGTTCCCAATTCCTTGGAGCCCACCATGTGTCATCTTCCATCTTTCTTCCAGGAAGCTCCATGAACTTCCCTCTTTGCGCTGACCCCTGCTGGCTATTTAATTCATGTGTTGTCGCAATGCTGATTACAATGTTGGCGCCTGGGGTCAAGGGGATTTAGTGTTCCCCTTTGCTACCTGCCAAGGTTTCCCCAAATGGGAACCATGACTTGACCGTCTGCTTTCTGGAAGGAAATGTTTAGAAAACTTTGAGACACAAAGAGACCTTAAAACACAAATGTTTATCTAATATATATATTGTTGGGTTAAAAAATAAGTAAAAAAGTAAAACAAGAATAAATGTATGTGTTTTATTCTTGTTAAGTGACACAAATCTTGAAAGACTCAGTTGTCTAATCTAGAAACTTTGGAGCTGTCCTCAGTTGCTCCCTGCTCATCACCTCCCTCATCTAGTGAACCCAGTGTCTGCAGGGTCTACCTGCTCAATGCCTCCTGTATTTACCCCTTCCTCTGCATCCCCTGAGTTCAGGCCCTCATCACATCTTGCCTGGACAACTTCAGTGACCCCCTAACTAGTCTCCCACTCCTTGTCAGCTCCCCTTCCAACTGTGTTGGAGGGATCCATCCAGAATACAAATCTGATTATGACACCCCTTTGCTTAAGATCCTCTAATGCTTTCCAGAGCGTTCAGGATTATTTTCAAGCTTCTTGGCCTTACCCACAAGGCCTTGCATGACCCAGCTCTCCAACTTCACTTCCCGCTGTCCCCCATGAACCTCTCTGCCAGACGTTTCCAAACTACTTGCACTTCTCTGAGCACATCTTGCTGAATCATGCCTCAGTGGCTTTTGTACACGCAAGTCTCTTCCTGGGAATATGTTTTGCCTCTTTTTATTCAGGGTACTCCTTCTTGTCCTAGAAAACTTAGGGCTAATGTCATCTCTGCTGGGAGGCCATCTATCACACTCAGCTGTTGGCCCTTGTATTTATATCCTAGGGCTGTTGTAATACATAACCACAAACTGAGTGGCGTAAAACAACAGAAATCTCTTCTCTCATTGGCCAGCAATCCAAAAGCAAGGTGTCAGCAGGGCCATACTCCCGCTGAAGGCTCTAAGGGAGAATCCTTCGTTGTCTCTTCCAGCTTCTGGTGGTTCCAGGCATTTCCTGTTTGTGGCAGCATCACTCCAATCTCTGCCTCTGTCTTCACGTGACTTCCTCTCCTGTGTCTGTGTCTTCTCCTCTCCTGTCTCTAATAAGGACACTGGGTATTGGATTTAGGCCCCTATGCTAAATCCAGGACGATCTCGTCTCAAGATCCTTAACTTCTTTATATCTGCCAAGACCTTTTTTCCAAATAAAGTCACCTTCACAGGTTCCAGGGGTTAGGATTTGGACATATCATTTTGGGAGCCGCAATTCAAGCTGGTGTAGCCCTGTAGCACGCTGTGTATTCCTTTTAGGAGGGCGTTTTCTGTGGACGTTTTCAAGCATTAATTGAAATGCCTGTCTCTCTTCCAGGATGAAATCTCTTGGAGGGCAGCTCTCTGACTTTGTATCTTTGGCTTCTAGCACAGGATCTGGCTGCATCTCAGCATGACATTTTCATTACATTTAAAAAATAACTAGCTATGGGCTATCAGGACGTTCTTCTCATTAGCTTGGGCCCATATAGGCAGGCTTGGAGGCAGGAACTTGGACGACATCACTCTGGGAAGCCTATCTAGCTCCAGAAACCTGTTCCTGCAGTTTTGTTTGGGTCAGAAGCACATTTTTAGACTAACTGATTTCAAAGAATATTCAAAGGAAGACCTTGGATATTACAAATCATAGGGAGGAACCCAAACTAGTTCATCTACATTCTAATCTGCATGGTCTAGTGTATGATGATTACATGCACATGTTTGTAAAGTTACCAAATGGCTGAAAGGGAGCAGTTTCACACTTTTGAGCACATTCAGACATTGCCCGCATTCCCCATATTTCAGATGAGGGCTTGGCTTTCAAGGGCGGAGCAGGCCTTGAGGAATTGGTCAGTAAATTAATGTGTTCTGCATTCATGAGACCTGCAACTTTTATTCTCTGGGCTTCACTTGATTCTTTTCTTGAATTGATAAGAACATAACTTCTGACTTCCTGATTTTCTCTGTCTGCTTGTGGTTAGAATTTGCCCTAGGAGTCCAAAATCCCATCTACCAATCAGTCTACAAATAATTAACGTGGCCTTACTATGTGCCACATACTTATCCACAGGCCTGGATAAATAAAGCAATCGTGTGAATATCTCATAACCCTTTGGAAATATGAAGCTTACATCATCCAGAGGGTTTTCATCTTTGCTTACAGAAGGCGAATGTGAAAAGAATTTGGCAGGTGACTTCTAGCTCCTGTTTAACCATTGCCTTCCCTCTTTGAGACCTCCTGTCCCGACCCACATTAACAAGACCGTTTATATGAGATAACCTATAGAATCAAGCTGTTTTAGAAAAGGGAAGATGCAACTAATTCTTAATGCTGGGTGAACTATTTACAAAGGGCTTAAGTGTTCCAACTCATGTCTGCCCTATGTCACCGACAGAGAAGGGTCCTGAGTGCCAGGCCTCTTTCTCTTTGTAGAGCTGACTGAACCATTGGTATCTCTGAGGAGCTCTTGCAGCAGACACAACCTGTCCTCGCTTTCCAGGGCAATCAGCTGTTACCAACTGGCCAGCATTCTGGAATCAAAGCCTTAGGATCTTGGGCTTCACATGGAAAACTTGTGATCACACTAATCTCTCTTTCAACTTCTTCTTCTTAACACCTTTCTCTCTTTACTCCCTTGCCATCAGCCTCCTGGTCATTATTTGTCCTCCACTACTGAAACCTCACCCCCAGCTACCCCACTCAGCTCACTCAGCATAACAGGTGTTCAAGGCCCTGCCCTCTGGCTTCATTCTCACTCTCATTTTGTAATTTTTCCAATTCCCACCACTGTCCCAGGCCCCCGGACCCTCACCCACTCCATGTCTTTTCTTCTGCAGTTTCATCCATGGCTCATCCCCTCTGGTCCAAGATGCTTTCTGCCTTACACAACAGTTGGGCAGGGGCATGAGTTCTGTCCACCAGCCAAAGGCATTGGAGCTGCACCGCCATCTTTCTCTTGAGGTTTGGGCACCCCCAGAGTTCCTCACAGTCAGATCACACTGATCTGCCACTTCCTAACTGAGTCACCTTGGAAGGGCATTTGACATCTCTGAAAGACTAGGATACACAGCTGTCCCATTTAACTCGCAGGGGGTGTGACTGCGAAGAACAAACAAGACATAGACCTAAACGAATTATGGAAATTGCAAAGCTATGCAAATTTAAACAGCTATATTGTTAAATAAAATTCAAGATCCTGAATGGATAAGTCATTTTTCCCAGGTCACCTGGCTGCTGGGTGCAGGAGTTGGGAAGACCCTGGTCTTCCAACTTTCAGTGAGATGGATGTGCATTGCTGCGGCCATCGGCTGCATGTCCTTGGGCAAGGTGTTTGACCTCTCTGACTCTCCTTTTCCCCACATAGAAGTTAGGAGGTAACACCATTAACTCCAGTATGAACTATTCCTTGAATGTTTGCTGTGTGCTAGACACTGCTCTAGACCACGGAGTTACAGTGGTAAGCAGAGCAAAGGGCCTGTTCTTAAGGAGGACAGGGGATGGCAGAGATAAAGAAGTAAATGTATAATGTATCAGAGAGTGATAAGTGTCACGAAGAAGAATGAAGCAGAGTAAGGGAACAGAGAGAAATGTCACAGCGGGTGGAGGGAAAGGTACCATGTCTTAATAGGGTGGCCACAGAAGATCTCTCTGGTAAGGTAACATTTGAGCAGACATCATCACGAAGTAAGAATGCAAACACTATGGATATCTGTGGAAAGAGCATACAGGCAGAGAAAAGTAAGTGCAAAGGCCCTGGGGCAGGAACCTTCTTGATGTGTTTGAGGAAGTCAGGAGGCTAAGGCCAGTGTGACAGGAATAGAAAAGACAAAAGGGAGAGTGGGAAGAGATGAGGTCTGAGAGGTGGCGTAGAACCTCGTTAGCCACAGCAAGGACTGTGGCGTTTGTTTTGAGTGGGGTGAGCAGCCACTGCAGGGTTTTAAACAGGGACATAAGTGACAATCTTTGTCCTATTGGTAGAGTTTCTGTGAGAAGCAAATGAGGTAATACACACGAAATTGCTTTATGAACCGGAAAGTTAGGGTCAAGAATATTTCCATGTCGTATAACTGACTGGGCAGCCGCAGAGCCAGAATAGAACACAGTGTCCCCAGGCCGCCATCTTTCCACGGCATCCTGACTCTCCCTCAGAAAGCACGGGGCGCAGTGTCAATCTAGGACCAGGTTGGACCCTTGAGCGAGGTCAAGGACACTCTCTCCTTCTCAAGCCGAAGAGCTTTGTGGACCTCACTGACCTGCCAGCATTTGACTTTGGGAGGAGCTCCGAGGGCTTGCCATCTTAAACGGGTAGAAAGAAGGGAACTGCAAACATCCAAAGCATTTTGAGCCTGGGCAGCAGACATTGTCTTAAATTAAACACAGATCTCTGCTCGGAGCTGGACTAGAGAAACTAAAACATCAGGACTTCAGAGGAAAAACCAACAGTTATGATAGGTTTTGTAGAATTCCTTTAATATCTGTTTAAGAAGCCACAGAGTGGCCAAAAGCAATAGAGGCAGAATTTGTAAGAATTCCTGGTTGTTTGTGTAGTATTAGGCATGGGTTAAGCAGATGTAACTGTGCGTGAATTGGGGTACCCAGATGTGACCTTGCATTGCACACCCTTCCGGAGGACCAGCTGGTCCTGTAGATGATTACATCTGGCCGAGGGCTCTGCCTGGCTCTCCTCCGTGTGGACCGGCTCGTGTGATCCTGTAGGATGAGGAGGGGAGCACGCTCTAGTTCTTGGCTGTGGAGTCCAGGATCTTCACTGTTTGTCTACGATGGGTTGAGGTTCCTCTTTTCCTTTCTCTTCTCTCTGCCCTCCTCTTTTCTTCTTTCTCTGTTCTTTTTTCCCTCCCTTGTTCTCTCTTGCCATGAGCAGAGGACCGTAACCAACGTTTGATTTACCCTCTATTAAAATTATAACTGTTCATAAGATAACTACCTACATTTCACACCCCCAGAGTCTATGCCCTAAGTGAAAATATCATCACAGAATTTCCATTCCCCATAAAATACACCCTATATACCTACTAAGTGGTCCTTGTAAATCACCAGCTCTTAAGAAAGTAAAGTGTCATAGTTTTCTTTAATGAAACTTTGTTGGATTCCAACTGTATAAAAACTATAATGATGTACAATCTGCTAGTGAAATCATGTTTCTCAATCACAGGTACGATTTTCCCAGAAGTGACAGGCAATTGATATTCCAGTTTCAGGTACGATTTTCCCAGAAGTGACAGGCAATTGATATTCCAATTTCAATTACTTTAAGTAGGTAGGTTTTGAAAACATAACCACCTTAAGGCTTATGTATTTTTCAAATAATTCTTGTTCTCCTCCAAGGTTTCTTTGTCAGCAGTTCACTCATATCTGAATCTTGGCAGACTCAGAAATGAGAAGATCTCCTCTAAAAGCACAGAAAACAAGGGCTACAATTGAAAATATGTAGGAAATACATATAGGGTGTATATATAAAACACACGCACACGCACGCGCGCGCGCACGCACACTCACACACTTATTCTTGCTAGAGCAGCTCACTCTGGGGATTCCAAGGGCAGAATCAGGTCCAAGTGGTGGAAGTTTCCGGGAAGACAGATTTCAGATTCCTTAGGGAAGAACTTTTTTAACAGTCAAATCTGTCCACCAACAGAATTGGCTGCATCACAAAGTTCAGTAAAAGGCTGTTTTTTCTGAGGACTTTGTAAATACCAGAAGCTTCCAATGACAGGATTGTTATAAAAAGAGCATTATTTCATGCCTGCCCATTTAAAAACCATGCTGTTCTAAAAAGGAAAGAAGGAGCTGCTGTCATGGCACATGGCGAGCATGACCTGCTGAGCTGGGAGTGACTGGTGGTGATGTCGCAGGAGCCACATTGCCGGGGTGGCTGCAGATTGTGATCGACGATGACAGCAATCTTGATAATGCAGGGGCCACCAGGGGTTTCAGATGTCTATATATTCTGGCAAGTAACTAATACTTTGAAATATTTAATTGCAATTCTGCAAATGTGTTGTATGCAATGAATCCCTCTTTTTTTTTTAAAAAAAAAAAAAAAAACCTTTTTGGTCTTTTAGATCTAAGGCTGAAAAATTCTAAAAACAGCACTCATCCTTGTCAGGTCAGGCCCTGGGCGTTCTGAACAGGTGATCTATTGCAGTGAGCTCCCCGCTTCTGTAAGGGATCAAATAGAAGGCAAAGAGATATGCCAGAAACATTAAATGAGGGATTTCTGTTTCGAGTGGTTAGAGGAAACTGGTAATAGGCTTTTAAAGTTGTGAAATATTTTGAGCACACAGAAAAGTCTAAAGAATAAGCTAATGAATACCCATGTAACTGTGACACAGTTTTGTCATAAAGAACGTTTTGTCATATTTGCTTCAGATCTTTTTTTTTAAATGTCATTACAAATATAACTGAAGCGTCTGTGTACCCTTCCCTCCACACCCTGCGCTTTCCCTTCTAGAGGTTCCCAATATTCTGAACTTTGTGTTTACCATTTCCAAGGATATTTTTGTGCTTTTACTGAACATACAGGCACATAAATACTATACGGTATTTTTGCATGTTTGTGAACTTTATCTAAATGGTGTCGTGGTATACATATAATTTTGTGGCTTGCTTTTTTGCTCAGCATTGTTTTTTACATAGATTATTTTGAGATGTGTAGCTCTAGTGCATTCATTTGAATGGAATTACCATATTCCTTAGATGAGGCTCCATCACTGTGTGTCCATTTTTCTGCTTAATGGCGCTGTTGGCTCCTTATTTTCTGCCACCAGCGATGCGGTTAGGAATCCTCTTACATGTGTGTTTGGGAGCGTTTGTGTGACAATTTCTCTAGGAATGGAATTGCTTACTCTAAAGGATACACATCTTTACAGGATATAGTCAAAGTGTTCTCCAAAATAGCTGAACTAATTTATACTTCCGCTAATTTTTATATCCCCACCAGCTCCTGCTGATAGCAGATTTTAACTTTTGTCGATTGATGATTGTGAAATGGCATTTCCTCGTAGTTTTAAATTGAAGTTTAATCAAAAGTATCTTCTTTTGATTTGTGCCCCCTTTGTGTTTTGTTTAAGAAATCCTTCTCTACCCGACAAGATCATAAAAATATTCTATTTTATTGCTGATTTTTTTTTAAAGTATACTTGTTTGGTGAGGAAGATTGGCTCTGAGCTCACATCTGATGCCAATGTTCCTCTTTTTTTCCTCCCCCAAGGCCCCGGCACATAGTGGCATACCCTGGTTGTAAGTCATTCTAGTTCTTCTATGTGGGATGCCACCACATCATGGCTTGATGAGCAGTGTGTAGGTCTACGCCCAGGATCTGAACCAGCAAATCCTGTGCCACTGAAGTGGAACGCGAAAACTTAACCACTTGGCTGTGGGGCCAGCCCCTATTCCTAAAAGTTTTAAGAGATTGCTTTTCCACATGAATCTTGAAACTACCTGGAATTTATTTTTGTGTATAGAGTGCAGTAGGGACCAATTTTCATGATTTTCTATATGATGGTTTTATTTTACATTTTCTGGGTTCCTGGTAAGAATGAACATCTTATGTTTATTGGCCATGTTTCTAGGTTGCTCATTTTGTTGGTGAATTGTTTGTGTATTGATTTATAAGGATCTTTATGTATTATGGATACTATCCTTGTTAGTCATATGCATTGCAAATATCTTCTCCAGTCTGGGGCTTGTTTTTACTATGATTATGACATCGTATGATGAATATTGGCATTGTGTTGATTGTTTGATAGACTTTCCTTGTAAAACATGGGTCGGGTATGCATTCCATAGCAGTGGTGCAGTGTTCTTTATTGATTGATTAGATCCAGTTTGCTAATTGTGTTTTTCAAAGTTTCTATAACCTGCTGAATTTTTGCCTGTTTGCATTATCAATTACTGAGCGTGTTATGTTGAAACCTCCTCTATGGTGGAAATTTACCAAAATTGACCATACCAAGAAGGAAGCAGATCTGAATATGTTTTACAAAATTTGTATTACGAAAATCACATTCTCTGGCCACAATGCAATTAATTTAGAAATACATTTTTAAATATTACCAAAATTACCCCCTTATGTTTGAAACTAAAAAAATTTCTTCCAAAAAACTCATGGGTCAAAAAAGAAAATGAGAAAGCAATTGGAGTTAAACAGTAACAGTCAGGGCTGGCCCGGTGGCGCAGTGGTTAAGTGGCGCAGCAGTTAAGTTGCGTGTTCTGCTTCGGTGGCCTGGGGTTCACTGGTTCGGATCCCGGGTGCGGACACAGCACTGCTTGTCAAGCCATGCTGTGGTAGGCGTCCCACATATAAAGTGGAGGAAGATGGCCACGGATGTTAGCTCAGGGCCAGTCTTCCTCAGCAAAAGCAGGAGGATTCGCGGCAGATGTTAGCTCAGGGATAATCTTCCTCAAAAAAAAAAAAAAAAAACAGTAATAGTCAAATATTGAATTTGTCAGTTTTTCATGTCGTTCTACCAATTTTTGATTGTTGTTAGTTGCCTAGTCATTTAGAACTGGTAGACTGGCACGTTCGTTTACAGCTGGTTCTTTCCTTATTGTAGCACTGTTCGGGCATGCTTGAAGAAAATGCTGTTTAATGTATTCTAAGCAGCATTAGTATGTTCTCTGCACTCGGAAGGGTCTCCTTCACATGGAGTTTGCTGCACTGCCAGAAATGGAAGGGCCTCTTACCATTTCTCTGTAGACAGTCATGTTTTCTGCAAATAATGACAATTTTGGTTTTTTCCTTTCTACTTCTTACAGTTTATTTCTGTTTTCTTGTCCTACTGTATGACCAGTGTCTTTCGCACAGTGTTGAATAAACACATGATTTTTCATTTTATTATTTTATTCCCGATTTTAAATGGAATGCTTTTAATATTTTACCCATAAACAGGATATTTGCTATGTTTTTTTGTTACCATTTATTAGATTAAAGGAAGTTTCCTTCTGTTCCTGTTTTGCTGGAATAATTTAAATGACCAAATGCATTGTCTATATAATTTCAAATAATCATGTGACTTTTCTTCTCTAACCTTTGAGTTTACTGAACTTCATTAATATAGCTCTTAAGTTAAACTATACATGTATTCCCAACAAAAACTAACTTGGTCATTATTTGGTACTTATTTTAGTATGCTGCTGAATTTGGTTTGCTTATACTTTATTTAGGATTTTTGCATCTATGTTTACTAGTGAGGCTGGACTAGAGTTTTCCTTTCTTGTACTGTGTTTCTGGTGTTGGTACCAAGACTGTAAAACCTGCATGTCATGGGTGTCGGTTGTTCCTTCTTTTTCATTCTCTGCAATTCATTATAGAACGGCAGGATTATTTGTTTCTCCAAAGTCTGATAAAACTCATTTAAAAAATGTCTGGGCCATTTGCTGGGTTTTTATGGGTAGATTTTTAATTTTGGACTCTTTGTTTTAGTGGTTTTGTTCTATTCAGGTTTTTATTTTCTTCTTGATTCCATGTTGTTAAATTATATTTTCCTAGGAAACTGTCCATTTCTTATGTCTTTTCAAATTTAGGGGTACGACATTCTTCATGGATTTGCCTTCTGAAGTTGCTTCTCTCTGCTGTGTTTGCAGTTGCATTGCCATTGTGGTTCCAAACATGGTTTGTGTCATCTTTCTTTTTTTAAAATCTGATCAGTTTATCTATTTTATTAATCTTTAAAAAAACCAGATTTTGGTTTAATTTATCCTTTCTAGTGTTTGTCTTCTATATCATTTATTCCTGCTCTTCTACTATTTATTGCTTCCTTCCTCCTTCTTTCTTTGGGCTTACTCTGTTGTTCTTTATCTCTGGATGTTTAACTCACTAATGTCTGATCTTATTTCTTTTCTAATAAAAGCATATAAATTTCTCTTAACTTGTTCATTTATTCATTCATTCCTTAATTCAACAAATATTTACATGCCAGGCACTGTTCTAGGTTCTATGAATTCATCAGTGGACAATACAACCAAAAAGCCTGGCCCTCACATTTTAAAATTCTATTTCAATTCTTTATTCCATGAATTTGGTAGAATTATGCTTTCTATTTCCATTGATGTGGGATGGGGAGATTGATATCTTGGCTATTTCTAATTTACTTGCCTTTTGTTCAGAAAATGTGGTGTGTATGATATTGATTTTTGGGGTACTTTGGAGATTTGCTTTGTGACCTGGAATGTGTTTTTTATTTTTTTTGTAAAAGTTCCATGTGTGCTTGAAAAGAATCCTGACCAATGATCTTAGGACCCTTTTCAACTTGGCGATTCAGTGGTTCCATGTCCATGTCAATAACCCTGCCTGATCTGACATGTTGTTCGAAGTCGCAGTTAAAAGGGCTTAATTCACATTGTGGCTGATTCAGTGGTGAGTGAAGTGGTTCTTAGGAGCTCTCCACTGTAAGACAGGTTTAATGAGCGCCAGTCCCCTTTTTCTTCTAGAGAGTAGTGGCAGACAATTCTGGAATATCAAAACCAGAAGAATCCGTTAGAGGTTGTCCACAGCTGGAAGCAACCTAGCTGCTTGGGTAATTCTTCAACAGACACTTATGTAGCACTTAAGTATGTACCAGGCACCATTCTGAGTGTTTTACAAATACCAATGCACTTGATCTTCACACCAGCCCTTGACAGAATTATCATTATTGTCCCCATTTCTCCGATGAGGAAACCGGACCACGGAGAGATGAAATCCTAAGGTTTCAGAAACAGTGGCAGAGTCAGGATTGACTCTAGGCAGCCTCTGATCCCAGGGACCACACTCTCAGTGGTTCCACGATGCTGCCTGCCACACAGATCTGACGTTAAACTCTTGCTAAAAATAATTATTCCTTCGCCCCACCATAGAATTCCAGTTTCAAAATCCATCCAGCGACAGAGCGTTGAAAACCATAGTGGTCGCATGTCTCCAGGTTGATTCTGGTGTGTAGCCGAGTTTTGGAACCAGTGTGAGGCCATTCCTTTCATTTTACAGATGGAGGAACTGAGGCCAGAGAGGGTAAGAGATTCGTTCACTAGTTAATGGCATATAAAGAAAAACTCTGGTTCCCTGAGCCCTGCCCCGCTGTCGCTCTGTGTGAGGGTGCGGTAGAGTTCTGCAGTCCTGGCGTCGCCATAGGAAGCTGGCCCACCCCTCTGTGTGTGGCTCTGAGCAGCTCGTCCTTCCCCAAACAGAATCCACGGAGACTGCCTCTATTGACTTTCTATCCTTCTGTCCCTTTATCTCTGTCTCTCTCTGTTCGTCTGTCTCTCTGTCTCCTAAGTAAAGTCTACCATTAAGGAGTTGAAGCAGAGATCCTGGAAACTTTGGGGGTTGGTGTGGGATAGGGGGCACATTCTTTTGTAGTGGAGAGAGTCTTAGAATTAAATGGGTCTGGTCCAAGCCCCAGAGCTGCCACGCTCTGGTTTTCTCATATTGGACTGTGTGGCTGATTATCCTCTCATTTGTCTCATCTGTAAAGGGGGGCACAATCATACCGACCTTGTAGAATCTTGCAAGGACTAAATGAAAGCACACTTGTAAAGTGCCTGCTGGTTCATGGCAACAGCGACGACAACAACAATGACACATGTTGATGGAGGCCCCGCTTATGCCAGGCACAGATCCAGGCTCTAGGAATACAGCAGTGACAAAAAGAGACAAAATCCCTGCCTTCAAGGGGTTTGCAGTCTAATAGTGAGAGACAGACAATAAATGGGTAAACAAACAAACATATCATATGTTCGGTGGAAATATGTACTATGAAGAAAAACAAGGCAGAGTAAGGGGTGAACAGTGAAGACACAGATGGAGTGGTCAGGAGTGGCCTCTCTGGCACACTGACAGTTGAGCAGAAACAATGCAAGTGAAGGAACAAACCCGGTGGCAGTGGGTGGAGAGGTTCCAAGCAGAGGGAGCAGCAAGTGCAAAGGCCCTGGTGTGGGGTGAGCTTGCTGTGCTCAAGGAACAGCAAGGAGGCCAGTGTGGCCGGACCAGAGAGTCCTTGAGAGAGGAAGTGGCTGGAGATGAAGGCAGGGAGGTAGCTGGAGTCAGATCACGGGGGGCCTCTAGACCTTTTGAGAACACTGGATTTACTCTAAATTAGGTGAGAAGTCACTGGGACTCTGAGCAAGGACTGGTATGAACAGACTAACATTTTCTTGTTTTTTTTGTGTGTGAGGAAGATTGACCTCGAGCTAACATCCATTGCTAATCCTCCTCTTCTTTTGCTTGAGGAAGATTAGCCCTGAGCTAACATCTGTGCCAGTCTTCCTCTACTTTGGATGTGGGATGCCTCCACAGCATGCCTGATGAGTGGAGTAGGTCTACACCCAGGATCCAAACCTGTGAACCCTGGGCCACCAAAGCGAAATGCGCAGAACCTTAACCACTAGGCCATGGGACTGGCCCCCTTGATCAGACTAGCATTTTTGAATGTTCGCCCTGGTTGTTTTGTGGAGACTAGACTATGGGGGGCAAGGGGAGGGTGAAGAAACTGATATGAAGCTACTTCAGTGGTCCAAGAGGAGAAGATAGTGGCCTGAACTAGAGGACGAGCTATGGAGATGGCAACAAGTGGCCATATTCTGGCTATATTTACAAGGCAAATCCCTCAATATTTGTTGACAGAGCGAGTGTGAGGTGTAAGAGAATGAAAGAAATCAAGGACGATGCCACGGTTTGGGCCTGGACAATTGGAAGACTATTGGTTAGGGAGGAAATCCTAGTGTGAACATGCTGCGTTGTGACAGCTGCTGCCATCCATGCAGAGATGAAGAGAGGCACTTGGATGTGTTCAGGGCAATGTTCTGCCTGGCGAGTCGTCAGCATTTAGATGATTTTTCAGCCATGAGATTCTCTGAGCTCACCAAATGGGTAAATAAAGCTAGAGAAGAGAGATGCCCAAGAACGAAGCCTGGATCTGTCTAACATTTAGGGACTGAGAGGATGAAGGACAATCAAAGTTAAGTGAGAAGTGGCAAGGGAAGTGGGAAGAGAACCAAGAAAGAGTGGAGTCCTGGGGGGTCAGGTGAAGATGTCTCAGGAAGGAAGGGGCCATTGACTGCATCCATTGTTGCTGTTAGACAGGACTTTACAGTGTGATTGGTGCTCAAAAATGTCAGTTGTCATTCTCCTCCTTTCTCAATCTGTCTTCTCCTTTCCCTGGTGGAGCTGTTCCCTTGCGCTATCTGCCTCACGACCTTCTGGTCTGGGAATGGGCACAGGGAATGACCTCTTGTCATCACTCGCAGACCACCAAGGCTATTGACATCTTACTACAACACCAGGCCAGCTCTGGATGCTTTGGTTTCACACTAAGATTGCACAACAGGAACATGGCACCCTACACGGAAGCACTGTGAATCGCTGCCAGTACCTGAACTTACATTACTGCGATTATTTGAGCCTGATTTGGCCTGGCTCGAATAATTGACCCAGGCCTGGACCTAGCGTCTTTGAACCCATCTCATAGAGGAAGGGCTTCAGTGAACCCATAGTGGCAACATAAATTCAGGAGTCTATAAATATTCTTGAGTTTAATGCCCCCTACTAAACTGATGTCAACCAACTAACAAGTTAGTGGTTTAAGGAAAATAAGTACCCTCCTCACTTGTGCAAATCCAGCCCGGCCCCTCATCACTTCTTGCCCGGGTTATTACGAGAACCACCTGCCTGCTCTGTCTGGGGCCTCATTCCTTTGTAGTCCAGTCGCCACACATTAGCTGGTGTGAGCTTTCTGATGGATAGATCAGATCAAGTCACTCACCCACATAAAACCCGTCAGAGGCTTCCCCCGTCATGGCCTATCAGACTCTACGAGGTCTGACCCCCATCTCTGCCTCTCCCACGGTGCTTCGCCGTATTCATCACTCTTGAGCTGCATTCGCTCTTTTATCTGTCCCTTGAGTACAACGGTTCATATCCATCCCAGGGTCTTTGACTTGCTGTTCCTTCTTCTGGAAAGTTCTTTCTAAGTGTTCGCTTTGGCTGCCTGCTCTCTTCATTCTGCTGCCAGCTCATTACTCTCCCAAAGAGATCTTCCCATCCCTAGCTATAGTGGCCCTCCTGCCTTAGCCTTTGTGATTTCCCTCATAGCACCTATCAGGACCCGAGATGATCTCATTAATTTCCTACTTCTTTGCTGACTGCCTGTCGCCTCTATATGTAAGCTCCTTGAAGAGGGGAGTCTGTCAGACTTGTCGCTGCCATGTGCTCCATGTCTGGAGCAGTGCAGAGCATTAAGTAGGTGTTCAAAAAATGACTGCTGACTGATTGATAATCTGAACTGACAAAATTAGTTTTAGGTCTGATTTCTGATTTTCATTAGGTTTCCAGCTTTATTTTTGTGCTCAGGATGGGGTAACTTGTTCCAAGTATAATAAAAGTTGGTGATTCTGCCTGAACATTTGAGCCAGTTGAGGCCTAGTGTGAGGGACATTCTTTCCCAAGGTAGGAGTCGTGGGGTACACTCACTTCACCTCCCAGCCCATGGGTTCCCACCAACCAATGCCACAAGGTGAGGTGATACCTGGGGTGCTTAAAGTGTTCCTGGAAGAGGACGAAACCTCAGGCAGCCACGCTTTGGAACTCCTGCCCCAGGATGAATTGGCTGATGCCCCAGCTTGAGCTAGAAGAGGCCAGGCACAGAGCAAAGGAGAGTTTCACCCTGTGCAGGATGCAGACTTTCAGGAATCCACACAGCTGGCCAAGTTATGTTAGCACAAAGCTGGCCAAGAGCCTTGGCTGCCTCATTTTCCTCCTGGAGATCCAAAGTCAGTAGCAACTGTGATTCCCTAATTTCAGAGCACTCGCTACTCTTATTTTGGCTTTCTTTTCTTTCTTTTTTTTCTTTTAAGAGTTTATTGTTTCAGGGGAATCTTGAATGAGGATATAGTGAGGCTTAGAGGTGGACAGTTCCAAAGCCACAGGTTTGGATCCTGACTTTGGACTAGATTCAGAGTGGTTGGAGACCCTTGTCACCTTCCCTTCGGTGTATCCGTCAGTCCCGTAAGTTAGTTCTGTTATGAGTGCCTGTGTTAAGGAGTGACTTCATCATTAGGTCCAACTGATCAATTGATTGTCAGAGAGAAAATCCGCTTGAGTAGTTTTAGAATTGGCTTTGCGCTGTCGTGTCTGGTTGGGCAGGGCCTGTGGACAGCTGGTTTCTGCAAGTGGTCTGAGACGTAAACATGTCACAACTAGACTCACGCACTGCCCACACTGGGAGTCTGTCTTTTGTCAGCATCTTAGCAACCGACATTTTAGTGGCCCTGCTTGGGAAGCATCACTTCCCATTAAAAGACTAGAAGAAGGGAGGAAGAATGCTTATAGGCTTAAGTTCAACAATTACTTCTTGACTGTTTACTATGTGCCAGGCACTGGGCTGGTGACTGGACAAGGTCATATCCCAGGTAGGTCACAGGGAACACCAAGTCCACGGCAGGGCAAGCATCTCTCTTAGACCTGCTCATCACCACGGGACCCCTGCAGGAGTCTACGTTCGCCTGCTCGTGTGTTGCACTGGGATTGAAGGGGAACAGGTCGCAGAGGTGTGGGACAGCCAAACTCAGAAATGCCAGGTGGGTTTGAGGAAAGTAAGAGCCAGTCATGGGAGTGGGCCAGAATCATAGCAGCAGAATCTCGGTCGCCATCGGCAAGCTAAGGAGCCTGGCCCTGGAGGTCGTACCTGGTGAGGAGCCAAGGGGCCAGGCCCTCATTAGAACAGCAGAGCCCAGGTTCCACCAAGAAGGTACTGAAATGATTCAACCCCCACCTCGTGCTGAAGGCCTGTCTCTGTGCTCATGACCCCCTCTCTCCCTGTCTGCTCCTGGACTTTTGCTCAAAAACGATCCCTTTTCTTTCACATTTATGATCTCTAACTTCTCAATATCTCCTGTCCTATCCCCAGAATCAGGTCAAAGCGTCTTCTCTCCTAATCAAACTCTCCCTCAAATATCTACCTCCCTCAGGCTACCTTGCCCTCAGTACCGCTCTCTCCCTTTTTCCTTCTGCTGTTCTTCTCCACGTTCCCACCTTTGCTTCCTTCCATCCCGTCTGCCCTTTAATAGCTTTACAATTTGTTTCCCTCCCAAAGTCTTCTGAAACTGGCTCTCTAGCGATCATTGGTCACCTTCCTAATCAATACGCCCTGTGGCCTCCACTTTCTCTTTCCTCCTTGTTCCTCGCTGCCTCTCCCTTTCAGGTTTTGAGAGATCGAATCATGGATTTGTGGCCTTGGCCCCTGAAGACTTGCACTTTTTGTGTGGGATGGCAGGATAAGGACTTCGGAGACTGGTGTGCCGGTCACCCAAAAATATGTTAGGCAGGAGTCTTCCTGGCACATGAACAGCTCTGACAAGGGAGGGGCGCTGGCACGGGTCAGAGTTTTCTCTTTAATGAGAAGGACTGAGTAGAAGAATAAGCCGGGCGCCACCCAGGCTCTGTTATACTTTGACCTGTTTGCAGAGTAGTAGGCAAATCTGGATTAAACTATGTGTCGTTGTCCCTCGGGTTTGGATGAAGCAGCAGGCCTAATTGAGATTCTCGCCTTTTGGGTCTCAGCCCTTTTTATCCAGGTTCCCAAGGATTTGAGTAGATACGGACAGGATTAGATTAGTCGATACTTTAAACCTGCCTCCAAAGGGAGTGTGGGAGTCGAGCCTTTGTCTGGAGGCAGCTGGGGCTTTAAGGATTGACTGGAAGAAAATCCGTGCTGATAGTGAAAGCCCGGGCTTTGGGTTAATTAAGAGAGTCTGCTGATTAAAGCAGAGAGGGGTGACTGGTCCTCCTTGTGAAGGATTGTCCTTCCCCACGCCTCTTGTAGCGCTCAGCTGGTCTTTCCTCTTGGCCAGACTTCCTTCCCTTTGCTAATTTCCCAGAGCTTTGCATGTTCCAAAGCCATCCCCGCTCCCCAGGGAAGTAATGGGTTCAGCCCCACTGCTCAGGCCCCGATTCAGGGGTAGAGTTTTGGCATCTTCCCCACCACAGTTCTTGTTCCTGAGTTGCATTTTACTCTTCATTTCTGTTCCCCCACAAAGTCCTAATCATTGAAGTAGGAAACTGGAAGAAGAAGAGAGCTAGGAGCAATGATTAATGCTACTTTTTAGTGGTCTTTGATGAGGATTTTAGGCTGGTTAATTTTAAAAAACTGAAGATGAGAAGCAGGCTCTGAGGACTGGAATTTGCTTGCTCTTTGAGAAATATTTGCATTTGTGAAGGAAGGGGGGATGAACCTTGTAGGTACCTGAAATTGGCCACCCCAGGATATGTCTCTTTGGCATCGGGATTGTTTTGGGCTGATTGCTTTCGATAAACTGGGACAGGGAAGGAGGCTCTGAGGAATGGAACTTGCCCTTTGTTAGGTCACATTTACATTTGTAAGGTAAATCTCTATCTGTAAAAGGTGCCTCCCTCTCTGTACCAGGAATAAGAAGAGAGATGACCTTGTCCCGAGAAACTCTTAATGGGGAAGGCAAGAACTTAAGTTGGTTGCTGTCTGGCAATCTCCTGTAACTGATTTAGGGTGGTGGCTTCTGACCTTTACTTAATCCGATTTGATTCTTGTCTAAAAGTCATGGGATCACCCAGTGACCAGACCCCACCTGCACTGATACCATTTTAACTATTTTTTCCTGTTCTTTCCTTTGTCTTGTGAAGAGATGACTCACATACCCAGGCCTTATAAAATTAGCCCTAACCCTCAACTTGGGGCAGCAGCAGTGGCTCTGCCTGCCCATGGGTCCTGTCCCCATGCTATTCTATTCTCTAAATAAAAGAGCATTACTGCCAGATCTTAAGAGTCTAAGAAATCTTTCTTTCGACTCCTTGGCTCACCAACCCCGCATCAGTCTTGTCAGATTTTACCGGACATTCATGATGATAATACAACAATCCTCATAATATGGACGTTTCCTCAATGTTTTTACCTCTCAGCACAACGTCAAGGTAAAGACGTAAGAGGGAACCAGTGTGGGCATTGGGCCAGACCTCCTAGTTTCCTTTTCAGCAGTCCTGTATTTGCTGTGTAACCTTGGGAAAGTTTCTCTCCTTCTCTGTGCCTGTCCCCCACATGTTTAATAGAGGTAATCACGCTGGTCCCCTCCCTGCCTCAGAGGGAATGAGAGGATGAATGAGATCATGTCTGTAAGTGTGTGGAATTCCTTGGAGAAAGGTACTGAGGAAATTCACAGATGTTGGGTATTTGCGCAGGACTCCAAGTTCTTGGAAGCACAGCCTCGTGCAGAGGACACCTTGCGTGCTGCTGACATTCGGCATCAAGCCAGAGCATCCATAACATTCAAGGGGAACTGGGTGTCCCCCAGCCTCCATGCTGGGCCCCGGCTGACCGGCCCAGACTGATGAGTGCCAATCCCATTCACAGCGTTTCTTAAGCAAGGAAATCGCACGCGTTTCATTGGAAGCCTATCCCAGGGTTCCAGAAGTCCTTGCTTAGGGCAATCTTCCCAGTGTGGGGCTACACGAACTCTCACTTCCTTTCGTTCCATCGTCAGTGGGACATAGCTGAAGGTCATTCATTCATATTTGTTTAGCAGCTATTCTTAACCAGGCGAAGGATTAGGTGGTGAACAGGACACACCCTCTGAGCTGAGGAAGAGTGGAAAAGGCAAATAATTAAAGAGTGCATAACACGAACTGTGCGTAATTCCGATAGGCGGAGACCGTGCCCTGTCCAATCATTTATAACCCAGCTTAACTCAGTCGGTAAAACAATGTTTCTTAACTATTCTCAGTCAAAGACATGCCAAGGGCTTAACTCCATTGGTTAAAATGTTTTTAAACTTTTTTAGACGGCCTCCTTATTTTTCTTCACTTTCTCCTCCATACGGTGTTTATATCCATCCCCCTTTACCTCCATCTCTGTTAGAGTGAATGCACACGCACGCGCACATTCCTGAGCCTCCTCCACTTGAATTTGGTTCTTTCACCCTTGCTGTCAAGACTGTCTTGCAAAACACCCAGATTTCCATAAACATTAAGTGGGACTTGGTGGATGCAAACGAGGCCAAGGAAGCAGGGTAGAATCACTGTATTTCCATCATATGCACAAGGAAGGGACTAAAGGATACTCATTGAATGGTATTACAAACCCTCAGGAAAACAGTGTTCCCACCACTGATGGGGACCCAGCCTACTGGAAGTCAGTGCCGCATGCTGGCTTCGCAGAGGGCCCAAGGGAGGAAGGCCCCAGCCTTCCTTTCAGATGTCCCTAGGCCTTCAGTAGAGTTAAATGCTCTCGCTTTGTGCTTCCGCAGTACTTAAATGTACTTCTGTTCTATTGCTAGTAACAATTGACTACATTTGTGGCACTGTTTATTAGGATAAGTCTATTTCTCCTTCTAGAACACATGCTCCTTGAGGGTGGAACCACATCTAATTTGTCTTTGTCTCTCCTTAATCCAGCACATAGTAAATGCTGAATGAATATTTGGGAAGGAAAGAGGAAATATAGAAATTTTATATATCGAAGCCCGTAAGAGGAGCTCTGGAAATTCCTGTCCATGGTACCTAGTTAGCATCACAAGGGGATGAGTGTTTAAGAAAGATTTTTTTTTGCTGAGGAAGTTTCACCCTGAACTAACATCTGTTGCCAGTCTTCCTCTTTTTGCTTGAAGGAGATTGTCCCTGAGCTAACATCTGTGCCAATCTTCCTCTGTTTTGTATGTGGGTCGTGGCCACAACACAGCCACCGATAAGTGGTGTAGGTCTGCACCCAGAAATTGAACATGGGCCAAAGCAGAGCGTGCTGAGCTTAACCACTAGGCCATGGGGCCAGCCCCCAAGAAGGATTTTTTAAGCAGACGATGTAGATAGTAGTTCTGCAGGGGTTGACAAATTTGGCTGATGGTCTATGAAAACTCAAGTATGCTTTTCATTTCTTGGGGGTGCAGTGGACAGGTGTGAAGGGCTCTGTAAGGAGAGGGGAAATCTGCCCACCTGCTTGCTTTGTAGAGGTTGTCCCACCTCGTCTGGGGGCGTTGCCTGTCTCTATGCCTAATATCAAAACTGTCCGTTTTCCAGAAGAGAAGAAGCCAGTTTGAGTAGAATTATCTCTTCTGCCACTTGAGGGGAGTGCTGCACTAGCTGAAGCTTCAGAGAAATGGCCAGCTTCTCTGTGGGCAGAGCAGCTATTTCCAGAAGCCAGGCTGGCTTTAGACGGTTGCCGCAGGCAGTTGTCCTGTCCAGCCCTTGGCTCTCCCTTGGGGTTCCCTCCTCTATTCGGTATAGGTGGAGCTGGAATGGTGAGGAAGGGAATGATGGAGAAGGAAAGAACTTGATCTGACCAGGACGGGTGGGCTGTCACTTGACTTTACTCCTCCCATATTTTCTCATTTTCACGGAGACTCTTGGGGACATGCTAAGAATCTTGTTGGTCCCCTGTAAGCCCCCAGCTTTCCTATGGCTCTTCCCCAGTCTTTTGCTAAGTGGCTAAGTTCAGAGACAGCCCCTGTGCCTCACTACTCTGAAATCCAGGCCCTTTTCCAGGGCGGCTTAGCAAATCTTTGGAGCCTTCTTTGCCTTTCCTCCCACTAGCCATCCCAGGAGTAGAGAAGGCTTGTTCCTCATAACCAAGCCAAGGTGAGCACCACGGTCTCCAGGCTGCACTGAGTCTCTACTGTATACAGATCTGGTCCCAAAAGAACCCTGGCTTCTTGATAACCTACTGTGTGCCTGACGCAGAACTACAGCTTTTCCCTATATTTCTCACTTAATCCCTCTTACATCATCTCCAGGGTAGATTAACTATATACGTTGTATGGAGGAGAAAATGGGGGCTCACCAGAATAAGTAATGTGCCAACATCTCCTAGGCTAATAAGTAGTGGGGCCAGAATTTGTACCAAGGGCCCGTGACTCCAAAGCCTGTGCTTCGAACCATTGTTTCAGCAGCAGCCTCTCTAGGACCTCCAGAGGGAGGATGAAAATGAGTGAAGAATATGGACTTTATTCTCAAGTGATTAATGGTTGGGATGGGAGCCAGTGTAATCACATGGGAAGGAGGCACCAGAAATATCTGCAGATGGGTGTGGCATGCCATGTTCTGCATGCTCAGAGGGACATAGAGGTTTAGCATGGAATGTGGTTAGTAGGATAGGTTTCCTAAAAGAAGTCATGTTTTTGAGCAAGACTGAAGGCTAGCTCAAAGGCAACTAGAGTTGTTGGGAAGAAGTTGTGCTCCAACGATGAGTGATATTCCCAGGAGGGAGCTGGCTAGCTTTCAGCCAAGACCCCCAGCCCTCCCACGGCCTTGCAGAGAGGGACAGCTCCATGCACGGTGCCCAGGCTTTATACACCAAGTTCTTGTTACTCAACTGTTCCCCCAGTGGATTATCAATCCTCAATGGCAGATCCCTTCTCCGGCTCAGTACTATATTGTCTTTGACTAGCCCATGGTGGGAACCCAGGGAATGTTTGTGAATTAGTGCTCTGATCCCTCAGAGGAACAGTGGTCCCACTGTTGGCAACGACCAAGATGCTGAAAACCCGAGATCAGCTGGCATTTCTGGCGGGGCTGCTTGCTGCTAGATCTTGGTGCCACATTGTAAGCCGAGGAGCCCCAGGGCCTGGCGGGGGTGTAGGAGGGACACCTGGCATGAAGGGCCCCAGGGCACATGCTGCGCCTGCCCATGCTTTGAGTGTGCTGGGGTGGTGATGGGGAGGGTTGTTTACAGTCTTCTCTCTACTCCCTCCTGTGCCTGCACACATCTGCCACAGTGAATTATACATGTGGGGACACTATGCCACAAGGGGCAGAGGGAGGACCCAAGTGGAGTGTACTCAAGAGAGATGAAAGTAGGAGTGGAGGCAAGACAGATGGGAGACCGAGCCTTGAAGAGTGAGACTAGCCAGTGTATTCACTGAAGGACCGGCACCATCCTCCAAGGTCCTGTCGTGGCCTCCTCATGAAGCCCTCTCTGACCTCCCCTGGCCACGCTGGGTGCTCCTTCCTCCCTCCTCTGAAGTTCTCTTACACGTCTCATTTGTTTGACTCTTTGGCATACAATTATGGTGGCCATTTGATGACCCGAAAACCAGGACATGTGATTGAATGATGAAACTGAAAGTTAAAATTGAGGTGGTCCAGAAAAATGCACTAGATGTGGTCAAACAGAGATGACTCTACAGCCCCCCTCCGATGCTGATTTACCCGTTTAAATCTGTTGATGTCTGTTTGTTTTTAAAGTCCTCACTTGTCTGAACCTTGTCTGCTGCACTGGGTTAGAATCTTGCAGGGAAGAGGGTGTCATTGCACTCCCTTTATGGTTTGAATCTCTTGCAGATCTCTGCCGGTTCATCCACGCTTTTGAGAGCGGGAGAGAGACATCTGAGTCTTTCCTCTGTTTCTTGTTTTTTTTCCCCCTAAGTAAGATAATTCAAGATCTTGCCTGAGCTGTGTTTTCCGTCTTTAATTGTGGGGTTATGAAGAGAGAGGGCACGAGAAGGCTCACAATGATCATAGGGTGAGAGCTGGAGATAGTGTGTCTCACGGTCCAGGATCGGACACGTGTTAGAACACACAGGGTAGAGACGGGTCCAAGAGCTCAGCGGAGAGGAGACAGCCCTGGGGGATACTGGTGACATCATCACAGCTCCGATGCTCACAGGGTCCTATAGGTCACCATTCCTCTCTGCTTCTTCTGGTAAGTATAGACATCTCGGTGTGGAAAAGAAAAACTCAATGTCTTCTTCTCCCTCCATCTGCCTCCAAATAAGAGCAAACTCCACCCATTCTACTCAAGTGAGTATCTTTCTTGAGTGCCCAGAGATGGTATCAACCAGACGGTTAGCTCCTTGAAGATGGAGAACAATAGTTTATCAGTTCATTTCTCACCATCCCTGTCACGGCAGTAGATACGTGGCAGCAATTCAATAAATCCTTAATACACAGGGAAAGAGATGGCCAGTCTTTCTCTGTCATCTGCTCCTATGCTTAGCTACCTTTACAAAAACAGGACTCTTCTAGTGCCTAACACAGTATTTCTTGGCCTGCAAGACATGACCTGAGCTGGGGACAGAAAGTTCCCGGGAGATTGGAACTGAACAGCTTGGGCTGCAGGACCGCTTAGCCTAGCCTCCAGCCGCTGCCTGTGGCTGCTGTGAGCATGTTCTCTTCACCCCAGACCTACCACTGCCCAGGCCTCCATCTTCCATTGTCATCGTGGACCTTCCACATTCCTCCCCTTTGCCTAGCCCTGCAGAGACAGAGACAGAGAGAGAGAGGGAGAGCAGAGAGGAGAGGAGAGGAGGAAAGAGGAAAGGAAGAGATAAGAGGGGAGGAGGGGCAGGGAAGAAGAGGGGAGGGAAGAGGAGGGGAGGGGAGAGGAGAGGGGGCGAGGGGAGGGAAGAGAGAATACAGCCTATAATTCAGTCAAGAGCCTAAATATTTCTCTAGTAGAAATACTGGGTTATCTCTTAAAATCTCAAAAGACCAGAATCCCCAGCCTATCTTTTCGTTTTGATGAATACAAGAATTGGGAAAATTTAAGAATCTAAAATGGTGGACTAGGAAGCCTAGAAAGAGAGGCCCAGGTCTTAGGATAAAGAAATCAAGAACCATTGATCTAAATTTAGCTCTACGCATCTGTTTCCTCCCTTCTTCCTTGGAAAAAGGAAACTCCATTAAAGACAAGGAACTGATACCATTTTAAAATAATCTACAAAGTAAAGCAATGGGCCTCTTCTTCCATAATTTTCTCTAATTATGCTTCCCACCCTGCTGTTTTCCAACACAGTCTATTCTTATCTTCCAGACCCATGGAGGAAACTTTGCAAGACTGACTGTTCTGCTTTCCTGGGGGTTGGTCAAAGGAAGTGTAGGTTTGTGGGTTGAACAGAGAAATGATGGAAAAGGAGAACTGTCAAGGAAGAGATGTAAGAGCTTAATAAATAGCCTGTCAATGCGAAAAATAGCCACAGGGGCCTATACGTAGTAATGGGCTCCAGGGAGTAAGAAGAGGATATGAGACTGAATAAGGAAGGAAAAGGTTAGAGGAGGAGAGTAAATTTCCTCCTGGGTGGAAGTGACCCCAAGAGGAGTAGGGAATTTGTTCATGAACTTGCAGTGGGATTTGCACTTTTAGCATTATTCCCAGGCTTGTGAGTGGGAAGATGAACAGGGTCGAGTCTCTCAGCCACTGAGTCTCCTCTGTGCCTGGCCCCAACTCCGAAAGCTGTCCTCAAGGAGCGGTTCTCCAGGAACACCCTGCTTTGGCTTTGTGCTTGTGGGAAATTGATTACACCTTGGACACTATACCTCACCCTGATTCTTCTGTCCTTGATGTCACTGAAACAAAAGTCACAAAATCCATAAAATTCATAGCAAGTGTGAGAGGGGGAAGGGAGCAGCCTTAGACATCACCAGCCCCCATTCCCTTTGCAGAAGAGAACGCCAAGGGCAGAAGGGGGAAGTCACTTCCTTGATGTCACGTGGCTGCCGAGCTGACTCCATCCCAGGTCTGTTGATGGGAATGCTGCCTGTTGCTCTGATTTATCTGAGGTCTCTTTCCTGTTGAGGGATCACCTTTCCAGACGGAGCACAAGTAGTGCCCTTGTGCAAAGCCCTTTGCACAGGTTCTGTGACAGGTGCCAGTGGCACCAGGGCCTTAGACAAGTAACACATGTCCCCTCCATGCTGGGTGTGTCAGCTTGAGCCTGGAGTGAAAAGTTTTTCCACTCTTCACTGAAGAGCATGTCTGTCACCCAGAGGCTAGTGCTTCTAGAAGATTAACCTTCTCTCTCTCCTTTACCCTGAGACCACCTCCCATTATCCCACCTGATCAGAATTCCAGCAGGTGGCTAGCCACCACTATCCCCTCTCTGCTTTATTGTTCCCTGGGATCTTTCCTTTCATCATTACATGGCCCTGAGTTGATAGAGCCCCAGAGCTGAAAGTGACAACTTAGGGGTTCCAGTAGGATTTCTACCATATCTCTGACAGGTGCTCATTTAGAGATGGAGAATTTACTACTTTATAATGCATCCTGCTCCCCCTTTTGATCAGGAATCCCACGATTTGTACACAGTGCTCTTGTGTGCTGTTCTCTGAGCCCGCACAGCAGAGGCAAAGCTGTTTTCACAAGGCAGTTCTTCAGATGTTGGAAGGCGGCTGTCCCGCCTCCCTTGAGTGTTCCATTCCCAGCAAAGCATCTCTATTTATTTCACCCATTCTTTACTTGACAGTGTTTCCAGATCCTTTCCTATTCTGGTCACTCTTTCCTATTTGTCAATGTCCCTTTTAATAAGAGGGTGCCAGAGAAAACTCCAAAAGTGTGTACAATTAGATTCCGATTAGTTCCAAATATGACACATCTGTCAGCATAATGTAAGTTTTAGAGGCCACATTACGCTTTCGGCTTATATTGAGCTCAGATTCAACAGACCTTCTAAGTCTTGTTCATGTGAGCTGTCATTGGCATGGCCTGTACAAACCCACATGCTTTTTGGAGGCAGTAAATGAGTCAGCTGTCTGATTCAAATGCAACTTGTTGACTTCAGCCAATCTTACTAGGCAGCTGATGTCTTTACGGACACTCCTCCTGCCAAGCAGTGTGTTATCTACTCTTCCCAACCTAGTGATATTTGCACATTTTAAGCTTGCTGTTTCTGTCTTTATCCAAATCATTGATAAAAATATTGACCAAGAAAAAGCAAAGGACTGTGGCACACAATCAAGGACCCTCCTTCATTATTTCACTAATCAATACTCCTTGGGTATTTTTACTCAACCAATTACAAATTCATCTGATTCCTCGTAGTACAGAAGATTCCTACATAGAAGATGGTGTTCCGCCCACCTCAGCCATGTGTTCCAGTAAATGCTTTGGAAAATTTTAGCCTCAGTCCTCAGTGCTTGCCTTGATACATCTGTTTACGTGGAGACTGTGGTTCCAGACATGCCAGCCTTTCCTGTGGCGGGGGGCTGCTGACGATTCGGCTTCCTAATCCAGAGCCCAGAGATGCCTAGTTGGTGCCCTGAGGATTTTGGCTCAAGTGTGAGCGGGCTTGGAGCCAGCCTCTAGGCACCAGTCCAGGGGTCTGGTTGGACAGCCCTTCAGAATTCCTAACATAAATGATCCTGTCAAATCTGGTGGACGGTGGAGGTATAGGGATCAAGCTATGCAGCTAGTGTTCCAACTGAGAGTCTTTCTCAATTAGCATCAGAACATCCTCAAGGCCACCCCTAGGAAATACATGTCGAAATCTGCCAGCTTCCATTATCCAGGGACCACTACCTCTGAACTGAGACTGAAAAGTGGAGCTTCTCAGCAGGGAGCCGGGTTCAGTCAGGGCCCAGGGGTTTGACGGCTTTGGGGAGGAAAGCAATGGGTCTGCATTCTCACTCTTTCCCTGGGGTGGGTTTCTCCCCTACCTCTATCTGATCTTCCCTCCTGCTTATCTGATGCAAACGCTGCTAATTTGTTTTCACAGTCTTTCATTCTGAAACGTGACTCTGCTTTCTGTACATTGTGCTTCCTCCACAACGTTCCAAGAGAGTGTGGACTGTGGAGGAGAGGCCATCTAGGGATGTTGCTGCCCCAGGCAAGAGCACCATATTTTCCATTGAAGAAAAGATGAGACAAGTGTTCCTTCTTTCTTTCCTAGGAACAAAGTGCCTCTAGAAAGATGTGAGTCCTCACGGGTGGTCATTGCCATTGGTTAGGGTGGCCCAGCCTTCCGCTGCTCCCAGTGCTTGGAGAGGACCCTGGGTAGGATCATGTGGGTAGTGCAGTGGTGAGGCAAGGGGTGCAGCTGGGTGGGACTCCTGTGACCTCTGCACTTCAGAGGAGGGCACAGCAGCACTGGGACACTTCACCAGGGACCTTGGCAGAACTAGAACATCTATTGTTCTCCTTTCTGCAAAGTCGCCCGTTGCTAAGGGGAGAAGAGGAGGGGTGGAGGGGGATAATGGATGCTGTGAGCTTTCTCCTTCCTCGGAGGAGGACTCCAGATCCCCATGAATACTGACAGGATAGTAAATAAATAATAAAAGGATAATACCTTCTTGCACCTCCAGACTTTAATGCGTGAAATCATGTTCTCTTTGCTTATATTCTGAAGCGGTGAGTGGCTTGACCCTGTTGCCTTCCAGGGGGTGTTGGTTTGCGTTTCCCATTTGTCTCCTGTGGATCTGACTTCTGTATGAACAGAATTGGCTCTCCACACCTTATTCTCCTTTCCACTTGGTGCCAGGGGCCTTCCCAGAACCACCTCACTTTCTCTAAATGTCTCCTGGAGCTTCTTCCTTTTCCTGCATCGTGCCCCCCCTCAGTCCTGAGAAGCTATCTCTTCTCTCATGCCGGCAGATTATGTTTGCATCTTTCCAATATGGTGTCAACTTTGCAGTACATTTTCTTCTTTTTTTTTGTGGGGAAGACTGTCCCTGAGCTAACATCTGTGCCAATCTTCCTCTATTTTATGTGGGATGCCGCCTCAGCATGGCTTGATGATTGGTGCCAGGTCCACTCCTGGGATCTGAATCTGCGAACCCCAGGCTGCTGAAGTGGAGCAAGTGAACTTACTCACTACGCCACCAGGACGGCCCCTGCAGTACATTTGTAAAGGGATAAATCTTTTATTTTTAGCATCTTTATTTTCAAAATCTTAGGATGAGGGACATTTAAAAATAACTTATTGTATCTTTTCTCTTTATAAAACAATGCTTGTTTACTGCAGGAAAATTTGAAACTACAGATAAGTTTTTAAAAAAATCAAAGAATGATCACTCCTAATGTGACCACTGTTAGCATTTTGGTATATTTCCTTTTACTCTTTGTGTGCATGTGTGTGTCTGTGAATGTAAATCAAATGGGATGTACTGTACACTTTGTGACCTGAGTTTTCACCCTATAATTATTGTGGACAGGGAGCCGTTCTGCCTCTTGCTTTTTGGTATGGGGCTTCTAAAACCAAACAGAGCGGCCGCGCTTGTCGTTCATCCCCCATCTGTACAAGATGACGGCCTGGTGTGTTTGTCTCTTGGCCAAGCCGTGACTGAGTGTTTTTTTCCTTTCTCTCTTTATATCTGTAAGATCTTTCAGTGGCTGATTCCTTTCCAAGATGTATTTCTCATCATTGTATCTTGGTGCTCAGAGAGCTTCTTGCCCTTCTGGAGAGGTCATTGGTGGCTCTTGCTAAGGGCCCTGCTGTCCTTGCGCCCCCTGTCGCCCCTGTGACCGGGAAAAGCAGCCCGTCTGCTCCCTGGTGAGGAGGCAGAGGCCCGGATGAGGACGGGGAGAGGGACGGGTCACAGAAGCACCATGCTGGGAGGAGTGATATGGCTCCAGGTCCGGGAGAAGTCTGGAGAGAAATCTCTGTGGCAGCTACAGAAACGAAAGAGCCTGGGGTGGGACAAGACAGACGTCCCAGCCTTCAAAGGGCTGTTCAGCCAGAAGGAGATGTGTCCTGCTCTCCATGGCCCTGAGGATGGGTGAGCACAGACGCTGCACGAATGGCTGAGGCAGATGAGAAGGCAGAGCTCATGGAACCTTTATTTTACAGACAGGAAACTGAGTCCCAGAATGGCGAAGTTCTTATACCAAGTAACAGTGGACCTCGGGCTTGGGAAAAGACTCCTGGCTCCCAGGACAGAGTTATTGCTGCAGCCCAGTGTCAGAGCAGATCTAAGAACTGTCCTGACTGCTGGTGGGGCACTGGGGCAGGTGGCCAAGGGCAAGTGTGGCCCCTCCTTGAAAAACAGCAAGAATAAGGCTCAGTTCACTTCCTGTTTTCTGTAAGAGTAGGGTTTGGGGTTGTCGGGGCCCAGAGAAAGTGATGACTGGCATCCCTTCCCCTAAAACAAACCGGTCAACCAGGAAGTGATTTAAACTGAGACTGAGATTAAGAAGCCCAGTGACTAAGAAGTGGTCCCTGCCTTCAGAGAGTTTAATGACGTGCTACGTTGTGTGGTGGAGGTTTTGCATGCTATGGAAGCACAGCAGAAAAAGACGGGTACTACTGAACTGCAGCTGGTGGAAAGCTTTCGGAAGGAGCTGGTCTTACAAGGATGAATAGGATTTACATACACTTAGTAGCAGGAGGAGTGTTGCACCCGCCCACGGAGTCACACGGACCTCCGCTCAGATTCCAGCTTCTCAGTTTCATTCATTCTTTCACTCACTCAACTAATACTTATGGAACTGTTCTAGGTTTGGGGATATGACAGCGGCCCCTGTTCTCATGGAGCTTACATTCCAGTGAAGTGGCAGAGTGACCTTGGGCAGCTCAACCTTGCCTCCCTCGGTTTCAAAGCAGGAGTACTGAGTCCTACCTCACAGGGTCGTGCTGAGTGACCCAGATAAGTGTGATGAAGATTAGTGAGAAGGCGTGTGTAAAGCCCTTCAGGGCGCCCAGCACATGTGAATGTCACCCACAGGCTATCACTATTACTGTCATTTTTGTGATGATATTATTATTATTCTTATTATTAGAGAACCAGAGCTGGAAGGTAGGCACTCCCCTGGTATCTGGAGAAAGGCCTGTGGGGAGAGAATTAAAGCCAGTGAGCGGGGTCCAAGCTGGTGCAGTAGGCAGTGGGGTGGGTGGTGGAGGGGTGGTAGTGGTGTCCTGTTCTGGACAAAGGCTATGGGTTCCTAAGAGCTATAATGACGATAAAATAAGTGATTTTATCCAGCACCAGCACCCTCCTGGGTACTCTGCTAAACAGTCTGCAAGGATAATTTCATTGATTTCTCCATCTCCCCTGGGAGGCAGAGGGTTACAGATGAGGGAACTGAGGCTCAGGCAACTAAACTATGACCCAGAATCAAGCAGTAAAGCCAGGATTCAAACCCAGCACTCATGACCTCTACACGCAAGGTGGTCCACCCGGGGTGTGCTGGAGTGGCTGGCAGCCGGCAGCTGAGGGGATGCCGTGTCTGAGCAGAGCTCCGCACTCTTGCCAGGGAGGGCTTCTAGGAAGAGGCAGCCGCCACGGCTGACAGAAGCTGGGACCCTGGAGGGAGCCTCGTGCCAGCCCTTTTCTGTTCTGGAGACAGTGCTTGCCAGAGCTGTGAGTGCCTCCTTCTGGCTGGGGGAGACTCCCCAGGGCTGTGTGGGGAGGGCTGACTGTGCCTGGGGACTGTGTTGGGTCTCTAAGGAAAAGCGAGGGTGAGAGCCCAGTTCACTGTCTGGGCACTTGAGTTGAGGTTCTCTGGGGCCTGGAAAAGATGGTACCTTGCGGGCTAGTTAAAGAAGTCCCCGGCCCACGGCAGTCCTGCCTCCTCTCCTTTCCTCTGCCCGAGCTTCTTCGGCAGATTTGCCATCGTCTGCAGCGGTGAGTGGAGAGAGGTCACGCTCTACAACTGAAGCAACCACTACTGCCCAGGGAACTCGCTTTCACTTTTGGGATCTGGGCGTGAATATGTTTTTCTCCAGCCTCTGTTGCATGTGGCTGAAGCAAGCCCTAAAGAAGGGTCACGTGCCCAGATCAATCTGATCAGAGAATGAGGACCTCGGGAGGGTCCCTCACAGGCAGAGAGGGGAGGCTGGTCATCCCTGGACCACGTGGAGGGGAGGAGAGGCAGCCCTGGGAGAGCACTTCCCATTCCTTCCCCAAACCTCGCTCTGTCCCCGACCCCTACTTACCCACTTACTCTTCAGTCAGCTTTATCAGTGGGTGGCCTGAGGACTGCCAGCAGGTAACCATTAGGATCCATGGGGTCCCCAAATGAATATTGAATTCAAAGAAAACTGTTATTTCTGCTTCTCCGGCAGGAGCCTAGGAAGGGACCACTGGCTCAGGAAAGGCTCAAAGTCAGCCGTCACTGCGTGGGCCTCAACTGGCTTCTGTCAGTTCCTTCTTCATGATTCATCTCCCTAACCCACGTTCCATTAAATTGGAATTTAGTGATTATTCAGAGTCCCCTAATATTTATTTTATGAAGTGGCTTCTCTGTGCCAAGTACTAGGTTGGGGCTTTCACAGAGTTAGGTCACGTAGTCATTTAAAAACACAGGGCTCAAAGTTTACCCTTGCATGATCTATGAGAAAAAGGTTTACTAAGCAGATGAATGGTGTGCGCAAGACTGCCAGGGCTGATTTAACCTGCTGAAGAGGACAGACGCCTGCCAGTGCTTCAGAAGCGCTCGCTTACGTGCACAGACAGCAGATCCAGGAGACAGGGCCATGCAGTGGGAAGGACCCGGGACAGAAAGGCAACAGAACTAGACTCCAGTGCTGGTTCTGTGCCACATCCCGGCCACTGCACGGCGCCATCCAGTCCCCGTTTCTCCAGCTTGTCCGTGGAGATAGCACAGCCCTCCCCAAAGCCGAGGCACTAAACGAGGTGTGTAGTGGGCCTCCATTTGTGTGGAAAAGGGAGAAACTATGAACAGATGCACACGCGCATTTGTACTCGCTTCTCTAGTCATAAGACATTCTGTCAGCTTAGTCAAGAAGTGAACAATGGTGGCTGCCTCTGAGGGACAGAGAGAGAGAGGGAGAACGGGACAGAGGTGGACCTGGGCGGGAGGAAGAGCTTCACCGTGGAGACATCTTCACCAGGAACCGCGGAAATCCATTACCGATTTAAAAATTAGATTCACGAAAAAAGCCTTCCTGAAATCCAGATATAATATTATGTAGAACTTTCAAACCAAAAAGAAGTCGCCTTGGCTCTAAGATGGTGACGTTGGCTGTTTCTGATCATTGTTTCTCTTTCTGAAATGCTCTCACACTATGTTTTAACTGGTTCATTTCTAGACTCTCGCCCAAGGTGGATGTTATTCCTCAAGGCCAGCTTCCTTGGTGGAGATTTTTGATGTATTGGGTTTCTGCTGCTTTCTCTACTCCCTTATTCCTACAAACGTGTGTGTTGATGTGTGGGTGTGCCCACACACACACACACACACTTGTGCATGTTGTCGTCTCCGCCCCCCTCCCCACCACGTATGAAAGGTGAGTCCCTTAAACCAAAACTCCCTTAAATGGCATCCAGGGGTCCTCCACACTGGGCCCGAACTTAACCTGAAGGAAAATGAGCCTAAGGCAGCATTTATTCAAAGAGCTTGATTCTTCACCCCAAGGACTCTGCTTTTCAAATCAAGAGTGTTCAGAAGGGCACAGATTGCAGACCATTACAAGGTCTCTGTTATGGTCCACAGTCTCTGCCTTTGTGAGGCATGAACAGCCTCTCCGAGAATGCACTGACAACACAACATGCCTAGTAAATGGACCACAATTCTAGAGCTCGGGTTTGATTTTTTTCCCCCAGTGTTTTACAGTTGATACATTTTTACAAGCCCTTGGATTGGCACGGGGGCAGAGGGCGGGGTCATGGGATTAGCTGTCGCATCGCTGGTTATCTCTCGGTTCCGTGACAGCCCTGGAGACGCCATGGAGAATCTGGTGCATGGGGAATCCAGGCTAGGCTTGAAGAGTTCATTGACTTAGAGAGCAAGATAGAGCTTATAGTGGACGCATGGAGGAAACCTTTAGGGGCTGTCACTTCGAGCCCCAGCCAGGATGAGACACTTGGGAGTGCCATGCACAGTGATGTGTGTGGAAGTGGCATGTGACACCACAGGCATCAGTGGGAGTTTCTGAGGTTGGAGAGGTGACTGGGCAATGTTTTCCAAGCTCCCTGGTGTATTCTGGTTTGGCCAACCCGTGTGTTGCTGCAAGAATTTGAGAAAAAGTTAAAACATGGGATGAGAAAACATGGTTATTTGTGACTTTCCTCTAATAGAGGGGGAAAGATTTCTAGGCATGAGCTTTGGCAAAATAGGGTCATAGTAAAGAAAATGGTTGAGTATGTCTCCATGCTTTTGAATATTGTTGGTGTCACTTGCACTCTGTCATTTTTCCCTTCAAGGGGTTATTTGGGGAGAATTGCATACATCCCAGGTTGGAACTTCCAAACAAATTGAGCTGCAGCCAGCCCAGCAGCTTTGATTGGCATGTCCTTAGGATGACCTTGCAGATACATGTTTCTTTTTGTTCAGCTTCATCTGCCTCCTCTGCCCTGACACACACACGCACACACACGTGCACATGCACAAACACACACATACATGCATTGTTTCTTCCTTTGCAGAAGAGATGGGCAGCCTCTCTCTCATCATGCTAGAGCAAATCCTTGGGAAGCTGAAGACTATTGTGATGATATTTTTAGTCTCTTTGTGCCGTTTGCTAGTAAATTTTAAAATGTCATTGTGAGCGGATTGCAGCAAGTCACCGAGGGGCAGGCCTGTGTGTTAGACACTTTTGGAGCCTCCAGTGACACATGCCCAGTGCCCTTGGGGACTCAGCACAAGTTTGCAGATGATGACTGTGACTTTGGGGAGTCCCTACATTCCTTGAATTTCTCAAGGGGTCCCTGGCACAGGAAAGGAAGGTGGAAGTTGTTTTTCCTCATCGCTTCACCTCCCTGGAAGCAAACCTAGGCCTTCAGAGAGCCCCTTTCTGAGGGCAAGTGTGGTTCTGCGTGAGTGGGTTGCAGCCACACGGGACGGTTATCCTCCTCAGTGATGGGGAGCTGGAGGTGTGGGAAATTCCATGGAGATAGGAAGCCAGGTCCTAGACTCCACTCTGCCACCAGCATCCCGTGGAACCCTCACATGTCCTTAGCTCTGAGCCTCGGTTCCCCATGGGTAAAGTGGGTCTAGTAAGACCCACCTCACATTGTTGCCAAGAGGATTGTTTTAAATACATATTTTATTGGAACATTTAAACATGCAAAGAATGGAGGAAATAGTAGAGTGAACCTTCATATTTCCTCAGCCAGTTTCAGTAATTATCAACTCATGACAAATCTTGTGTCATCGATACCCCCACCCATGACTCCCTGCCCGTTATTACCCCCCAGTGCCAGAATATGAGGACTTAATGGAATGAAACAATGGCAGGGAGTTGCCTGCTAGAGTGCCTAACAGGTAGCAGGTACTTAGAAAATGTCTGTGGAATCTGAACTTGTAATAGAACGAGCTTTATAATTATTACCTCTTGGCGCATCTGTGGTGGCCAGAGGACACAATATTACTTTGTGTCTTATAGATGAGAAGACCTAGTCTTCTTAGGTCAAGTGACTTCTCTAAGGTCATGCAGCCAAGGAATATGAGGCTATGATCAGGACCTGGGTCTCCCAAATTCCACACATGCTTGCTGTTCCAGGCTCTGCTGCCTCTGTGTTGATTCTTCCTTCTGGCTACCTTCTTAGGGAGGAGCAGGAGACTTGTAAAATTTTATGTGGATCACAGTTTAAAGAGAACCTGTTTATGGGAGTATAATAGCTACATGTCCATGGACAAAACCGCTTACTGTCTTTGAAGGATCAGCAAATCCAGCTCAATTTATCAAACACTTAGTGCGTTCCTTTTGGCCTTGACCTCCAGAAAGCAGAGGATAAGTAAGATATAATTGCTGCTCTCAGGAAGCTTACAGTCTCATACGCACCACAGCACACAGCTAACCAAACAGAGCAGAAAGCGATGGGTGCATGTTGACAGGATGAGCCAAGCGCTGAGGGTGCGTGGACGAAGGGTGTGGAATGCCTGGCTGTTGTCTCCACTAAGGATTATCAATACTTCCACAGATTGCAACCCTGGCACTGTGGCAATCTGTGCTTTCACTTAAACGATTGTAAAAGTTGACTGCTAGATTTAAGGATATTCGTGTAATCTTTTCATGAACTAAGAGTCCTCATTAGATCAGTTTAATAGACCACTAGATTAAGATTAGCTCCACCAGTGGAACTACCATCTACTCTAATCTATTAATCAATATTATTTGCCATGAAAATTTAGGCCAACGCTGAAGAGTTAGCCAACTGAAAAGCTGGAAGGACCAGTCTGCACAAAACTACTCTCACTTTTGACACCAATTGCAAGTCTGGGGGTCTCCAAGAACACCCTTAGATTTAGTAGCTTGCTGGAAGGACTCACAGATCTCACTGAACGCTGTTATACTCACGTCACAGTTTATTACAGGCAAAGGATACAGGTTGAAATCAGTCAAAGGAAGAAGTGCATAATGTGGAGTCCAAGAAAGGACCAAACACAGAGCTTCTGGTGTCCTCTCCTCGTGGAGTCAGGACAGTATCACTTTCTCAGCATCAATGTGTGAAAATGCTCACAATGTATCGCCAACCAGGAAAACTCCCCTGAAATTTAGTGTCTAGAGTTTGTATTGGGGCTTGATCGCATTCCACCTGCGTGGCTGCCCTTTAGTCTCCAGCCCTTCTGGGGGTAGAACTGATACTGTGTGGCCCAAAGGCCCCACCCTGAATCACGTTATTAGACTCCCTGGTGGCCAAATCCCCCAGGCAAACAAAGACATTCCCATCAGGCATGGCATTCTAAGCAGCCGAGGGAAAGGCCAGAGCTCTCTTTGGTTAAGGTTAATTCCTTACTACACAACCACCAAAGAGTCCCCATTTGAGAGCATATCAATGGCCAGATTCGGGGGGAGCTGGACCTTTTGAGGAGGGAAGGAGGTGGACATAATACTGATCATAGTTCTGAAAATCATTTTACTTTTTCAAGGTAAAATGTGGTAGTGAGGAATTTAAACAATTTTTTTCCTTCTGGCTCATGAATAGCCACACAGCAAACACATTGCAGAACTGAGGCTAGAACCCCACTTTAAGAGTCGTCATCAACACAAATCATTGATGGCGACGAGCCCTCAACTCCCTCGACTCCTGGGCACCCCCAGCGTAACCGCCTGATGTTTTTCTCCCCAGACTCAAGAAGGAATGAGAGAAGAGAACAGCGGGGATGCCGCCAAACAGGAGATTTTGAGACTCTCTTTCCTTCCCTCTCATCTTCCCTCCTTCTCTCCCATCAGTATTTATTGACTACATGGTGAATAAGAATGGAAAGAAGGGAGAGAGAGAGGAAGGAGGAGAGTCTCCTTGTTTCTCTCAGGCATTTGTTGTCCCGGGAGCTTTCTTCCAGGCTGCCTACCATTTTCTGGGAGGTAGATTTCCTTTCTCCTTCTCAGCCTCAATATTCACTATTCTGTTTCAGCAGCAGAAACAATCAAAATGTAATGCGTCATTCAGAAATTCTGATCTGGCTTGTGTGGGATCCCAGAGAGCCCTGGGTGCTTAGCCACTTGGCCTGGAGATAATAAATGGCGGTGAGACCAAGGAGAAGGCAAGCTCTAACGTTAAGCTGTGCATTTTGTTCAGTAAGTAAAAGATGTCTTGTGCATGTTCTGGGGGCCAACTCCAGCCACTCCTGGAGGTTAAGCATTTGGGATGACTTGAGCTCATTGGAAAAAAAATCCCCTAGCCGGCGACACAGGGAAGTGGCTGTACCCTATGGTTCAGAGCAGTGAGCCTGACTGGAGCAGCTGAGGCTGCAGATTTCCTGGCAGTCACTTCTCAACAATGCAGTGAGTCAGGGCCTTGAGTGCAAGGAGATGACGTGTGTTTGCTCTGTGGGTGGGGGCGGGGAGAACAGGGATGTGGGGCAGGCTGCAGAATGGAGGCGGTTCCCCCAGGAGGATGTACCACTGTGCTACCCTTGGTTCCTGGTTCCTGGCTCCAGGTGGGAAGAGATCGGGCCCGGTCTCTCTTTCTGGGGCAGTGGGTAAAATCCCTTCTGGACATGGGTTGCTCATGTCTGGGTTGATCCTGCCAGTCTGTCTCATTTTTCAGGAATAGAACTGTGAAAGGGATGGAAAGAGAATGTTGAGAAATAAGTACATTCTCCTTAACGCAGAAGCTGGGGATTGGGAGACCAATTGTAGAAAGCAAGGCTGTTGTCTTAACAGCCCAATGGTAGAGTCTGAGGTGGATGGTAAGAAGCTAGAATAACCATGAAGATGGGTCCTTGCCGTGGGCCAGTAGCAGTTTAAGACTCAGAGCTGGGAAGCAGGATGATAAGTTTCCAGTGTATGCTCAGCACTAACTTGCAGACCAAACCTATCACTTCTGTTGGATCTAATGCCCCTTTACCCTCTGTGTTTTGTGGAGCTATGCTGAAGCTTGGGGAAAGAATATAGGTGAAGAATCTGTGGAAGGAGGACATCATTGAGATGCAACAGGATGGATTATTGATTGGCTCAAGGTCAAATCATTATTTCCTGGCTGAAGAAAGAAAATACCCTGGTGGGGGGGCAGAAGTCGTGGGTTGTGATCCTAGATCAGGTAAGGGAATAAAGCAACTTTTCTCAAACTTCCATGGAACTGGGTAGTTTGTCATCAAAGAGGTTCCATGATTGAGTCAGTGAATGCTGGATTAAACCGAGACACTACAGGTCTTCTCGGAACCTCTGATGTGCACTGGCATATTTAATTTCCTAAAAGAGAAGAGATTGTGCGTGTGGAGTATCTGTGAGTACCTAGAAAATCCAGCTTTCTGAAGAACACAGTGAGGGGAATGTGGAAGAGATAAAAAGAACATTGGTTTGGAATTATTCAGATCTGGATAAAATCCCAACTCAGCCACTTACTAGTGTCCTAGTGTAACTCTGCTCAAGTAACTAACCTTCTTGGGTCTTAATTTCCTTGTGAATAAAATAAGACTAATAATTCCTGTCTTATAAATTATTGTGAGGAATAAATGTGATGATATATGTAAAGAATCCTGAAAAGAAAGTCTGTAACATAGTGAGCACACAGAAAATGATGGATGGATGTGTGGAGGGATGGATAGATGAGTGGATAGATAGAACAACCAGACTTTAGCTAGGCAGAGTCATTGTTCTGGGACACACCTAGACCACCAAGCGTGAGTTCGTGTGTGTGTGTGAATGTGCATGCTTATACACCTTCATACGTGCTCATGTGTGTGTGAGCACTCATACATGAATTTTTCTGAATCTTTTCCAAAGATATAAAAGTTAGGAGCTTCTTCACTGCACTGTAACTATTTACCCATCTGTCTCTGTCACAGCACTGAGTCTTGAAGCACAAAGGCCACAGCACAGTCCCTGGAACACAGTCGCTGCTTATAAAATCATTGTAAAAGAACTTGTCAGCGCCCCTTCTCAATTGTCTGGGCAGGTAGGGCTACCACACCAGGGGCATCTGAAAGGCCTGACCCCACCAGCCTATTAATGTATCTTTACCCCTCTTTGAGCATCAACAATAAATCCTTTGAACTCAGGGATGACTAGGCAGCTGGAGGGGCTGATGACAAGGTCTGTGTATGTAGTGTGGGATGCGCTGCACAGGGCAGTGGGTTCTGCCATCAGCACCACAGGGCAGGAGTTTGGACTCCTGGCTGGGCCCAGGCCCTTCCCTTCCCTGCCTGGCGAGGTGGTTAGTCACATGTAGCAGTTGCTATGGGTCTGAGCTGGATTGTGGAGTCGGCCCAGTCCAGCCTCCCATGCTGGGGCCTGCACACGCTGAGTCTACTCAGTAGCCCTCTGTGTGCAGAGCCTCTTCCTGGGCTCTGTGGGGTGATAGCAAGAAAGGAGGAAGCTGGGCAGAGACCACCTATACATTCAACCACAGAGCAACCATCCCCTCCCTTCCTCCTCTATTTCCACCACTTTCTGGATGTTTCCTCCTCTTGTTGGCTCCACGTCTCTCTCTGTCCCAGGGTCTAGTGAGTTGAGGCCCATGCCCAGCTAAACCTGAGCATGCAGAAGACACTGACTTCTGTCACTGTGGTTGTGGCTCTGTCCAGGATGAACTCAATCTAGAAAGACCGAGCCAACTCCTGGTGATGGAGAGCACTGAACCCAAAGACAAGGCATGAGTGTCGGGGGCAGGATCTCAGCTCCCCTACAGTCTGAATGGAAGGAGCAATCCCTTTTATGGATGATGTCACTTACTAATTTCAGATCAGGTTACTGGACATTATGTGTCATAGTGGCCTGGGCGTGTCTACAGGAAGTGCCAGGGCCCAGCTGTGGAGAACACTCCATTCTCCTGAAGCGAAGTGGAGGATGCCTCTTTCACCAGTGGCCCCAGGTTTGAGGAAGATCTACGAAGTGCTTCTGCATGTCTTACCTTATTTTTCTTACTGGTGTCTCTTCCCATTTGTTCTGGCCCTTGTTTTTAGTGAAGAGGAGGAGCAACTAACCACTATTCTCTATTAGTTAACAAAATCTGAAATCAAACCAACCAGCAAACATTGCCTGCTAAAGGAGCCAGTGTCACCAAATACCATGATGAGAGTTAATTGCATAGTCTTTTTGCCAGTAGAGTGTCGCTGCAAGTTGCTGAAAATTGTTTCTCATGCAGTCCTAGTTGAAAACAAACACTATTTTAGATGTAGGTTGTCTAACCATGATATGACAGGGACGGCTCCGTCAGCAGGTTGAAGCCAGAGTGACTGATGTCAACAAAACAATGAACACAGTGCCTTTCCTCTTCTGACCAGAACACATGGGTACTGAAAAGATTTATTATTTATTCATTTGCATGTGAAATCTTTCAAAGGGCATAGTCTTTAAATAAAAGTTACCAACATGTTTCCAAATGTCATTTTTTTCACACTGAGAAGCCTGCCACCTCTGCTTTTGAATGGAGGGCAGTGACTGTGTCTTAATATAGCGCTTGTTACAGTGCTCTGTGCAAAGTGGGGGATTTTAAAGCCCAGTAAGTTCATGAAAAGCAAGGTAACTACATAAGTTAAGTTAGATAATCAGATGCTGTCAGGCCTTCTATGGCATGTCAAACAAATGTTTGAAAGTCAAACCATGCCTCGGTGCTGGTCTCGCCAGCACGGCTAGGACCCGGCAGCCGTCTCCCCTTCAGTTCTTGCCCTTCTTATCCATGAGCTACTGAGACAGCACAGTGGACCTGAAATTTATTCCTGGACTCAAGTCTGATCAGTGCCTGCTCCGGCCCTACAATCAGCTTGCGGGTGGCGGGAGAGGAGGCATGGATGGGAGCCAGTTGGAAAGTTGGCGGGACCAGCAGTGCAGCTGACGTGATGAATTCTGTGTGGACACTGTGCGTGAGGGAATTGTCTCCAAGCTTGTTTCCACTCTGTGAGCTCCTCTCAGAGAATCTGTTCACAAAGGGACAAGCCACAAAAATATAGACCCTGGAGCAAAAGCAGCAAGGGAGGGGGGAGCCTTGAAGAACGGTATCCCAAATTAGGCTGATCTACAGCATCACCCATGAAGCATTTTCAAAACCAGATTCTTTTACCCCCAAGATTCTGATTTAGTAGATTTGGGGCAGAGCTGGGAATCGGCATATTTTGACAAGTCCCCTAAGTGATTCTGACACTTAGCTAATGTGGGAGCCAGTGACGTTGCCCTCAGTGCCCCATTCCAACATCACCTTTGCACTGTGGCAACCTGTCTCCTCTGTCCCAAGCATCGATGAGGGGCTGAGCCACCAACTCACTTCTTTCCGTTCTCCAGGGCTGAGGACCTGCTTTCCGGTCCCCCCACTTGCCCCAGCACAGTTAGGTGTGGATTCTCCTTAGAGTGTAAGCCTGGCACAGAGAGAGTAGACACAGAGAGAAGCGTAGAGCCACTGATTTCCTTCTGTATTTGTTTCGTAGGAAAAAAAAGGAATTAGGAGTACTGAGCCTGAAGAAAGCAAGAATAAGGGAGGATTTCATGAAACTTCAAGTTTATAAACAATGTTCTACACGTCAATTCTCCATTTTGTGAGCTAGAACATAAGGAAAAGGCCCCAAATTGAAGCTAGAGGCTTGTAGGTTAGACTAAGAAATCATATGTGACCTAAAGGGACAAGACACACTAGGAGGTGATGACTGAGTGTCCTCTGTCACAGAGGTTTTCATGCTTAGCACAGGGTGGCTTATGGCCTCCTTGCCCAGAGGCAGGAGGGTAGATCAGAACACAGCTGGGTATCACTCACAGGCTAAAAGTCTTCCTTGTATTGTTTTCCATTTGAAAAGCTATTATTGGCACATGCCTGTGGGACACACACTTGACTAGTTCTCATAAAGTGTTGAAAGGTTACCTTGAAATGTATGCCTTTTCCCTTTAGGTTTTGGCACTGGTGTGTAACCTGAGGCAATGGCACAGAGTTGTTTGGTGGGTTCTTCCTGTATGAAACTAGATTTGACCCACCCAGAGAGTAAATACTCACTCTCAACCTTATGAGCACTGAGTGCTACCAAAATGAGCTCGTCTATTGTTTCCAAATTGATAGTCACCCACTGAGTCATACATGCAAGTGAATTCCTCAGACCTGGCTGATCACAGCACGCGAGGGCTGATGGTAAGCTAGACTCAGAGGCTGCCTGCGCCCGTGGAGCTTATGTTTTCCTAAAGGAGACAGAGAGGAGATAAATAAATAAGTGAGATAATTTCAGAGAGTGACGGATGTTGTGATAGAGAATAGTAAGGGCTGGGAGGTGGACTGGGGTGTTGGGAAGGACTTTACTGGAGGTGATGCTAGATTGAGGAACAGAAGGTGAGAGAGGATCTAGCTGGGTAAAGAGGTAGGAGATGGGTCTTACAAAGGTCTTGGGGTAGAAACCAGTGTGGAGTGTTTGGTGAAGAGGAAGGAAGCCAGTGTGGCTGAAATGAAATAAGCAAGGGATTGAATGGTAGGAAATGAGGTTTGAGAGAAGCCAGAGTCCAAGGCTTGTCAAGTTTTGGAGGCCATGACACCGAGTTTAGATGTATTCCATGTCCATGGTCATTCAGCTTAGGTCTTTGTGTGATGTTCTCACTAAGGTTATATCTTAAGGATCCATGCATGTAGTACTGGTGGAGGGCACTGACGGGTTTAGCCAGCCTCCTCCTTTACAGGCAAGGAGGCCTGGAGAGGGACAGTGACTTACCTGCCCCAGGCTCTTATACATTCTTGGGAGTAGCCCATCTAAGACTCATTTTACCACTACCACAATATAGAAGGGTCTCACTTTGGGAGGGTGAGTGAGGAGGGATTGTCTGAAATCTGAATCCAGGCAGGGCACGCATTAGAATGTTTGGGATTGGGGTAAAGGAAGCAGAGATGCTCAGTCCAGAACTGGGACCCAGGAAGGCCAAGGCAGCTAGCCGGCAAACAGAAGGGAAGCAGCAAGCTGTCTGGGTTGCCAGGTGGAGAAGAGTAAGAAGCCTGGACCTCAGTGGGGGAGAGTGGGAGATGGAATCTGTTTTTCTGTGTCTTCTGGGAAAACCAAGCAGTGGGAGGAATAAAGAATATTTTCCATTTTAGCCACAAATTACACTGCATTCTGTCCTGGGCTTCAGGCATGCCTGTAGACTTAGGTGCTGTGCCATGTGACTGCCTCATGCCCCTTTGCCAAGATTCCCCTCCTAGATTGAGGCCCTGTCCCTAAATGTATTTATCTGTCTCTAGACTCTCTACATGGCTCTGGGAGTCAGTCCTGGGCAAGCCTATAGGTCTGAGGGGCAAGACTTGGAGGCTCAGCCTGAGAGGCCATTTGTGCTTGGGCTGTGGGGACCAGGACCATTCTGGGGGCTGACATCAAGGTGACAGGAGCTATGGGGGACTCAAGCTCAGTGAAGGGAGGGGTATGTGGTCACAAGCTGGCCTCACTCCTCTGGTCAGGCCATGAAGGCTTCCTGGAAGAGGAGCTACTTTAGAAGAGAGAACTAAAGAGAGAGAGAAGATGGTGAAGTTGGTGGGGATCTCTGTTCCTGGAGTAGGTGTTGTTTGTGAGAGGTCTTGAAGGCTCCCTCTGGAGACAGAGCATTGAGCAGCTGTGTCTGAGGGCAGAGTGGGACCAGAATGGCAGAATGAGGTCATACAGGATGGCTGTGTGGCTTTGGAACAGGAACAGTGGCTCCTGGATCTGTTCTGTGGGTAGCATTGCCCAACTTGAAGTGGGGGTTCCCTTGTCACTTTGACAAGGAAACTTCACCCGATGTGTCCCACTTAGGGCCAGGGTCTCTGGCGGATGAGACAATAATAATGATGATGATAATAGTATTAGGTAACAAGCACTGGGTTCTAACTATATGCCAGACATGGCTCTGTGCATGTTCCTATGTGTTACCTCAGTTCACCTTCACAGCAGCAATCTTAATTATTAATAGTTGGTTTATTGTTTAAATAGTTTATTATTGTTTAATAGTTGGCACTATTTTCAATCTCATTTTTAAGGATGAGAAAATTGAAGTATAGAGAAGTTGGTAACATGTGGTCAATAAGTATTCAAGCTGAGAGTCCAACCCAGGCAGCTGCCTCCAGGCTAGACTACACTGCAAATTTCCTGGGGTACCACTGGCTCCCCCAGCCAGGATGCCGGGATGCTCAGCTCTAGCAGGGAAAAAGAAAAAGGAGATGAGAGAAGGAGAGAAAGAAGATAAATGAGCAAAGAATGTTTTTTCTCCAATGCAATTTCATGGCCCCATTTCACAGGTTGCTGGCCCCAACCCTGAGCCTCACTATCTTTTTCTTTGTTTTCTTCAACATATATCCAGAGGACTTTGGAAATTCACAACATAACTCCTATCAGTTTATGGCTTTCATTCATTTAGTGAAAGTTACCCAAATTCCATCTCTGCCCTCTAACACATGCTGTCCTGTGAGTGGCTGAATTTATGACATTGGCTGCCTCAGTTACTAATTTCCACATGAAACTGCACTGAGGTGTTCCCCACACCCAGGGCAATTGATACACACAATGGGCCAGCTCAGGAAAACGCATAAAACTCCTTAACCCCGAGATCTGCAGCTACACGCAATCAGGCTGTGTCCCCTCTCCTTCTCCCAGAGCCGAGGAGTCCCTGGGTTTTCCTGGACTCTTGTCTTTGACAGTGTCCCAAGGACCCTCCAATGGAAAAGTACCTTGCCCTTCTTCTCATTGTCCCTCTATCCCCAGTTTTCCGCCCCCTCAACCCACCGTGCTCCAGGTTTTCTGTGTATTCGTGTCTCCTCCAGCCAGCCATGTCAGATAATGATACATCATGGAGGCATCCAGCACAGGAACCTCAGGAGCGGCGCTTGCTCAACTTTGAGAGCTTGTATTCTTGGTGACGATACTGGAACAAACTACTGCCATTTGACCCTTATTCAGACACAGTTGAACCTGGATCAAGACTTTAATCTTCTGCCTAATCCCTGGTTTAAGTCAGTCTCTCAGTCCTACTCCTCCATGAGGCCCCTGTCTGGGACCAGCTCCCATGTGTCACACAATTTAACTAGCCCTGGTTTACCCAAGTCATTATGGGAAACAGGGAGTTTCTCCAAATGATTTCCTTAAGAAACCCCACCTAGGCACTGCAGACTCTCCCCATCTTCAGTCCTCCATGGTGTTGCCTGTGACAGAAAGGGGTTTGGTTTCAGTTAACTCCAGGCTGAGAGAAGACCTCCATATGCTGTAATAGTTGGATTCCTTGTCTCAGAAAATCAAGGCAGACCAAGTGTCCCTTAAGACAGAGATGAGGAACTGTCAATCTTATTCTCACCTAGCATTGCCCTCAGGAGTTCTAATAATATGTAGGTCATGCCCTGCTTGCCTCTTTGCCCAGAGAGGGACTTGGTGAGGCTGGTTAAAGGTCACCAAGGTTTGTTTTCAGAGTTGACGTCCGTGAACGTTGATTGCGCAAACATTTTTCGAGCTTACACTGGTACCTGACACTGTGCTTAAACACCAGGTACATGAAGATGAATAAAGCATGGCCTCTGCTCTCTGGAGGTGGCAGTCCACGAGGAGGAAAGACAAAAAAGTCAATAGTTATAGCAGAAGGTATGAGACTGGAGATGCGTAGGGCCTGAACTATGGCATTGGCTGTCGAAAAGAGAGGAGGGGCAATTCAGGAGAATGTTTAAGGAAGTGGACTCTGTCAGACTTGGGACTGATTGAGGTGAGTATGTGGGAGGAAATAGCCTAAGTAAATACTTCAGTTGCAGGCTTTCCCTGCTCAAAGGGTCATGGTTCAGTTCACTGAGTTAGGGGATATAAAAGAAGAGGAGAAAGGTTTAAGGGGCAAGATGATCCATTCTTCTGGGGCATTTTGAGCTTGGGACATTCTACTAAAGATGTCCACTAGACAGCTGGACAAATGTGTTTGGAGCTCAGCTGAGAAATCTGAGCTGGTGATAAAGATTTGAGAGTCCTCAACAGGTGGGTGGTCAGTAAAGCCATGATTTTACCCGCGAAGGGATAATTTCATGAAGGAGGCTAGTATTAAACTCTGCTTCAACCCAGTGTTGCCTCCAACTTCTTGAGCAAGCAGACTGTAGCAGCTCTCACTCCTCTTACCTCCCATCCACTTTCTCATGGTCTGCAGTCCTGGTTTTTCTCCACCATTCACCTGAAAATTTTGACAGGTCGCAGATGATCTTAATGGCGATTTCAAATGGATGCTTTGCTGCTCTTGGCTTACTTGATTTCTGTCAAGAAGACCTGCATTCTCTTCTTGAAACTTCCCTCCCTGGGCTTTGGTGGCACTACTCTCTTCTAGTTTCCTTCCTATGCTGTGGCTACTTTTTGGTCTACTTATTTTTTAGATGACGGAGCCCTGCAGAGGCAGCATTATTTAAAGTGCAGGGTGCTGGACTCAGACGAGGGGATTCCAGGCTGCAACAACGGACCAAGTTCCTCAGCCTTCTGAGCTTGCTTCCCCCAGCTATAAAATGGAGACAATAATCATGACTTCAAGGGTTATTGCAAGAAGAATTGAATGGGAGATGTCTCAGGCACTTAGCTGATTGTCAGTCACATTGTAAGCAATTTAAAAGTGGTGTTTGTTGTTTGGTGTGTTTGTAGGCTAGATGGCAAAAACCAGCCGAAAGGAAATGGTTTAATTATGGTTACCTAAATGTGGTCCCTTAACCAACAGTATCAGCACCATCAGCACCAGTATTACCTGGAAACATGTTAGAAATGCAAATTCTCAGGCCGACTCCAAACCTGCTGAATCCATATCTTTGGTGGCACCCAGAATCTATTCTAACAAGTCCTATAGGTGAGTTTGAAAATGCATGCTAAAGTCTGAGAACACTGGTTTAAAATAAAGAAGAGCAAACTCCTTGAGGAGACGGTGAGATTCGCAAAGATCGAGACAGGCAGTCAACAGGAGGGGGAAGACATCTCTCCGAACAGACAGGAAGCTCAGATGAGTCAGTCTTCTCCCTGCCTAAAACCCTGCTCTGTCCACACTCTCCTCTCTTGTTACACTGAACCACTTGTTAGGGCTATGTTGTGACTGCTCAGTGCTTTTGCACATGGCTCTTTCTCTGGAATACCTTCATCTCTCTTTTCATCCTGGAAAACTCTTATCATCCTTTAATCACAAGTAAAATGTCTGCTCATCTTTGAAGTCTTTCCTTATTCCCCTAGGCAGGTAGTCACTCCCTCCTCCGTGTTCCCTGACATGTGTCATATCATGTTGCAATTTATGTTCATCTTTCTCAGTTTCTTCCACTAGATAGGGAATTCCTTAAGGGCAAAGAATATGAGCTATTTTTGTGCATATCACTAGTGCCTAGTGCAAGAACAATGCTGAGTACACAGCTGATGTTCAGTGAATGCTTCCTGTATAGAAACAGGAGTACTAACAACTCACAATTATACAGAACTTAAAATTTTCCAAGAACTATCACATATGTGGTATACTCATTGAATGCTCAGTAGGGCAAGTTTACCAGTCTTCCCATAAGAGATGAGGATGGGGGCACAGAGAAATTAGATAATATGCCCAAGCTTGCTTAGCTAATAAAGAGGTAGAGACGGGGAATGAAGCCCAGGTCTTGCATTTCCAAATCCACTGTTTTTTCCTCTCCTTGACACTGCCCCTGAAATATTTGCAGGAACATAGGCTCATTGTATGAACAGTCTAGTAGAAATGGGTCTGACCTTGTGTATTCCTAATCACTTGTTATCAGCTGGAGGTGGTGGGGCAGATGATGATGATGAAGCTGCTGCTGTTTAGTTTCCTGCCGCTGTAGGCCTCCCTAAAGAAAGAGGACCACAGCCTGCTCCCACGGAGGCCCAATCCAGTTGTGCCCCAAGCATGATGCTTACTGATCACCAGGCATTTTTCATCTTTGTTCTTCTTTTTTTGGTTCAGATTAATCTGCATTGTTTAACATTGGTATGACTGAGCATCTCTTCTCCAGAGCCTTGCTTTAAGTGTATCCAGAATATAACAATCTGGATTAAATCCCAGGGGGAATCTGTAGATAACTACCTTCTCAGGAGGTGGAGTGTAACTCCCCACCCCTTAAATGTGGGCTGAACATAGTGACTTCTGTCTAAAGAGTAAAGCACGTAAGGGGAAAAAGAGTGGCTTTACAGTAAGGCAACCTGACGAACACTACCTTCACCAAGCCATCCAGGTTGACATCATCAGTGACAGGTCATATTACAGACTGTACCCTTGATAAGATGTGATGACAACGGCACTTTACCTCTGTGGTCTTCCTCCCCAAAACCCCATAACTTCAGTCTAACTTTGAAAAAACTTCAGACAAGCCCATATTGAGGAACATTCTAAAATTACTTGACAAGTACTCCTTAAAGCTGGTAAGGTCATCAACAACAAGGCAAGTCTGAGAAACTGTCAGTCTAGAGGAGCTAAGGAAACATGATGATGAAATATACTGTGGGATTTGGGATGGGGCCCTGGAACAGAAAAAGAATATTAGATGAAAACTAAGAAAATCCAAATAAAGTAAACTATTTAGTTAATAATAATGTACAATATTGATTCATTGGTTGTGCAAAATGTACCCATGCTAATGTAATAGGGAAAACTGGATGCAGAGTGTATATACACATATATAAATGAGATATATATGTATATTCTCTCTACCATCTTGGAAGCTTTTCTGTAAATCTAAAACTATCCCAAAATAAAAAGTTTATTTAAAGAGAAGAAAGGAAGTAGAGGAAGGAATTCGCATGTTACTGGTGAAAATGCAAAGTGGCGCAGCCATTTTGGGAAACAGTCCCTCAGCTGCTTATAAAATCAAACATACACTTACCCTATGACTCAGCGATTCGTGTTTACCTAAGTGAAATGAAAACCTATGCTCACACCAAACCTGTACACAAATACTTATAACAGCTTTATTCAGAATCTCCAAACACCGGAAACAATGCAAACGTCTCTCAGCTCGTGACCGGTGCGTGAACTGTGGTGCATCCATCCAGTGAGACACTACGAGCAACGGAAGGGAGCAAACCCCTGGGGATGCAGCATGGATGAGTGTCAAATGCATTGCGCTAAGTGAGAGCAGTCAGCTCAAAAGGCTTCACACTGTGCGAATTTACTTCTATGACATTTTGGAAAAGGCAAAACTAAAGGGGCAGACAGCAGATCTTGCCGGGAGCTGGGGATTGGGGGAGGAGACAGACTACAAAGGGACATGGCGGGAAACTGAATGTGATGGAATTGTTCTACCTCCTGATTGTGGTTGTGGTTGCACAACGTACATGTTTAGCAAATTGCGCAGAACTGTGCGTTAATAAAGGTGAATGTTACTATATGTAAATTATATCTTAATTTAAAAATGAAACAAAGAACCCAACTCGAGGGTGACTGCCCACTTTTAGAATTGCTCTCCAAGGGATTTGTTGAATAGTATTCTCACCTATTGAATTTTCAGTGATCTCATTTCGAAGCGTTCAGTTTGCCACCTGTGGTTTTACGTGAACGTCACTGGGTGACTTGCTGTTTGAAGACTTGGAAGTGGTGGCCATAGTCCAGGGACAGACTCCAGACAGTAGAGACAAAGAAACAGGCACAGACCACAGCTGGGGCCGTGTCCTGACAATGGTGACGTCAGCTGTGTGCTTTGATATAATCACGAGCTGGTTAGACCTTACTTTGTATGACATCTTATAGTTGACAGAGCTCTCTCGCAGCAGGAACTCATGTGGTCTGCACAATCCCTCTGCCACTTAGGTGGGACAAGTGTTGTCATCTCTGTTTAAAAGGAGAGGGTGGCGCCAAGACTTCTGACCTCTCTGTGCAGGTGTACTGGCTGGGCCCTCTCCACAGGTTGCCTAATTAATACAAAATGCATGGTAATTTGGCTTGATAGATGTTACCATTTTACAGATCAGGAATATAATTACTTTATAGATAAGGAAACTGAGGTTCTGGGAATTTTGCAAGGTTGCTTGGCCAGTAAGTATTAGAGCCAAGAATTCAGCTCAGATGTTCTGGTTCCAGGTCTACTCCTCTTCCTATTCTTCCACGGCTTTTATGCAGATGTGGTTATTAATGGTGTTTTGCCATGAATCTTCACATCTTTGACGTGCCAGTGAGTGGAGAGTCTTAATTAGCCTCCATCATCAGAGCCAGTGATTATCCGTAGGCTTCTTTGCTCCCTGTCATCTTTATTAGTGACTTTGGGAGCTTGGAAGGCAGGCTGTGATCTTTGTGTTTCTCCGGGCCTCTTGTGTTTGGATAGTGTCTGGATGGATGAGAAGTGTGTGTGTGTTGGAAGCTATGACTTCAGAAAAAAGGGCTCATCGGTATAAACATGAGAGGGGGAGATTTTTCAACGAACGCCAAAACGTCTATATCAAAATTAGTATTCTTCTGTAAGATAGCTGCTTCAACAGACATCCAATTCGATTGCTTTTTAGTTATGTCTCCTTTTTGTGTAAAATAGTAATACCACCATCCTTACCAAAGTTGGGTCTGAAATCCCTTCCCTGTTTCCTTAGTGGTCTCTGAGCTCCCTCTGGGCAGGGCTGGGCCTGCTCCTCACTGTGTCCCCAGGATCCAGACACAAAGCCCAGTCCATCCAAGGTGCTCCAGACTGTGTTTGTTGAGGGGAACCAAACCAAAACTCATTCTCCAGGACAGAGTTGTCACTTCAGGGTAGAGGCTGGTCTAAAAACATCTCATCGTCCTTGGCCCTTGGCCTGAAAGAGGTTGACAACTACCTGGCAAGAAACCTTAGCCAAAACCATCGCAGAGCCATACTACCCCCAGGGGTTTGTTAGGCATCTCACACAATTGTCCTTTTTCCTTTGCGCCCACTTCATTTGGGGCCATATTTCCTGCTTCTCTGCTTGTACTTACTTCTCTTTACCCCATTTCTCCCAGGACTGTATAAACTCTACTCTTAGGGCCACTCTGAACCCAGTCTCACCTTATTCACTGGTGTTTCTCGCCCTCATCTCATGGACCAAGCATAAGTTTTTCTCCCTCTCTTTGCTCTGCTCTTTACCCAGGGAGCCCCACTGGGGAGAAACGGGTAACATGGACCCTGTTAACCGGACTATTCTCTTCCCTACTCACCACTGATATTTCAGAACGTACCTGGTTTGCTGGAGTTTAAGGCAGAACTTCTTATCTCTAGACCAGAGGGCAGAAAAAGAATCAGAGAATCCTCAAATCCTTCACTATAATTAGGGAGGCCTCAGGAAGAGCCCCACCATGCATCTCCATATTTCTTTTCAGAGTCTCTATTGAGTGTTATTACCCACCTGCCCATCTTCAGTTTTCTGCATCAAAATCGTAGAGGAAAATACCACTAGTGTGAATGAAACTAAGAATTAATATGAAAGAAAAAAGAAAGAAATGCTGCTCTCTCTTAATGTTTGGCCTAATTTAGAAGAATATGAATGAGTCTTGTTCTAGTCCCAATAGAAATAAGTTTATGTGCTCCTGCCAGTCAGAACGGTCACAACATGTATTTATTCTCATTGTGCAATGGAAAGTCTGCTGGGCTAGCAGTCTAGAGACCTGATTCTATCACTAAGTCTGTGAAAAAGTAAGTATCCCTGTTTACATCATCTGTAAATGAAGGTGCTGATAACTAAATGACTTCAGCCTTAACACTCATTTCCACCCCCATTTATTAAGCCAGCTCAGCCCTGTGTTCAGTTCCAGACATGCAATGAGATAGATGCATCATTCCTTTCCTCAAGGTCCCCACAGGCTCACTCCCAAGGTAACCCTCACTCCCAAACCAGCTAGTGATTCTCGAATCCTTGGAGTGTGTGGGTGCTCCCTGTGTTTCATTAGACTGTGAGCCCCCAGGGGCAGTGATTATATACACTTTCTTCTGTCTCCCCACTGAGCCTAGTACCAAAGTCTGCACACAGCGGGCACACAGAGGTTTTTGGAAAGAAGTCTTTTAGGCCAAGAAGGCCCTTAGTCTACAGTACAAGCTTTCAAGGCTAGATGGCACTGTTGCTAGCGCCAAATCAGGGATGTTCTGAAATAGTGGTGAGGAGGGAAGCGAAAATAGAGCCGGGCCTGCACATTCACTTGCTGAGTTTGGTTCAGACTCACTGCAGAAATGCAGAGGGACTCCCACCTTACCAGCAGAGGGCTTGGCCATCTTCATGGCATCTTCACAAACATGGCTTCAGATGGGCTTCACAACAACCTTGGCAGTAGGCAGAATACTGTATCAATTCTAAGTTTGTAGAACCGCAACCCAGAGAGATCAAGCACCCAGACTAAAGTTATACGGCAATTAATTTGCAGAAATTTTCAGCATTCATACCTTGTGGGCATCACCCCACCAAATGAGGGTCTGCAGAGAAGGAGGAGTGTGGTCAGTGATATGACTGTCCCGGGTTAGCGGCCTGTGTGAACCAGATCCAGTCTGAGGGGGGAAAGTTCAGATTCGCAGCCAGACTGACTGCAAAGCATCAGATTGACCTGTACCTTGCAGTGTCTGCATCTGTGACCACAGAAGAACACAGCCATTGTAGAGGAAATAAGTAATACCACATAAAGGTTCTTTGAAGAATAAAAATTGTGGGTAGTTTGCACAATTATTAGGATTTAAGAGCAGTGGTTGATGTTTTATTTAAAGGATAATCTATTTATAAGATGCTTCCCTGTAGTTGGGTTGTATCTGTCATTTGGCCGTTGCTTTATCAAGTTCACGTGTTGCTCATTACAACAAAACAAAGAAAACCATCCTGTGCAGTAGGCGGGATAGGTGTCATGACTGTGCCCATTTTACAGATGAAGAAACAGAGGATCAGAAATGTTAAGAGACATGTCCAAGATCACACAGCTGATCTCGAATTAAAACTTCAACCCAAAAGGAGGCTGAAATCAAATTCGTCCTCTTTTCACCATAGTTTTTCCAGGCTATACCAGCTCGTCTAGAAATCACAAAATTAGGAAGGGTATTATTGATATGGACAGTAAGGCATCAGAGACTAGAAAAATGCCCATTTAGAGTGAAGAATGATAAATAATATGCAAATTTATGCAAAATCGAGAGAAAATTAATATCTATTATTTGTACCTTCTGATTATGTCTACCCTCCTGTTTCTCCCCAGGATGATGAAGATAAGCTGACCTGGAAAGATCGTTTCCCAGGTTACTTGATGAACTTTGCCTCCATCTTGTTCATGGTAATTTCCTTGAGGAACTATGACTGCCTATGACTTATGCATGTTAGATCCTGTTCTGTGAATGCTGTGGTGTGTCATTGTATTACACTATGGGCATAGTGAGGGGTTAGCAAAGAGGAAGCCGCAGTCCTACATACAGGGGTAGGATCTTATCTGATAGTGAGTCCACAGCTGGTATCAGTTACCTGAAGAGGGGAAGGTGATTCCCCCAGACAGAAAACCAGAACTGGGAGGGGTTAGTGGTCTTCACTGGTTATAGGAGGGGCTTCTAGATTTCCAGAAAAAAGAGGGTAGAAGGGGGTTCTATCCTCCCAGCCTTGACCACAGATGTTTGAAGTTGGAACTTCCAGGGGGTGGGTTGTGAGATGGTGCCTTCCACACTGAGACAGACCATAACCTTGGAAGAAGTAACCAGGTAAGATGGCTGCAGAATTGTGAAGCCTGTCTGGGGTGCGAGCTGGCTCTCTCTAATGGTTTGTGGAATAGAACAGAGTCTGGAAGCCACAGGAGACAGCCAGCCTGGGCTCTGTAGGCCTGGTTATTCAGCTTCCCTGTAGCTACTGTGTTTATTTTCCTTAGAGTTGAGGAAGGCCTTTTGGAAAGACCCAGCTGGTCTCAGCCGTGTCAGGGAAGGCGAGGACGGAGTCTGTGATTCATTTTTGAGTCAGATCCATAAACTGGTAGCAGATTATTCTTGGGACCCAGGATGCGTGAGCTAACAGTTACTGAAGACGGAGGTCCTGACTGTAGCTAAAGACGCAGTCCTCTCGGAGGGCTCACCTTGGGTCACTAAGTCATCTGCCCCCTTTTATGGGTAGACTCCTTCCGGTATTCAAGACTGGAGCTTCTCTCTTACAAAGGAGACTTGTGTCCTTACAGCGTCTTTAAACAGGACCACACGTTAGTTGTGGCTGGGGGAGGGATTGCTTACTCCAAAAATTGAGGCTGAAAGCATAATAATTTTCTGGACTTACTGGCCAGAGGTAACTCTGACCCCAGCCCGAGGTTATTATTGCCGTTATTATTGTCCTTCATTGAGGACAAAAGAACTGTGTCCTAGTCTCAGAAATTTAAAAGTGAGGGAAGCACCTAATTCAACTCCTCATTTTGCAGACGAAGTACAGAGGTGATGGGTGCCCTGCCAAAACTTAGAAGGCTATGTTTGTTATCTTCTTACTGCTTAACAAAAGCAAGGCATGTAGAGTTTATTCAAGAATACGTGGGTAATTGCAATGTGTTAACCTGGAATGATATAAACTTTAATTTAGCACTTTGAAGCCTCCCACAATATGCATATTGATGTCAAAGAGTTTATTCATTCATTCAAGAAATATTTAGGGGCCAGCCCCGTGGCTGAGTGGTTAAGTTCTCACGCTCTGCTTCAGTGGCCCAGGGTTTCCCCTGTTCGGGCCCTGGGTGTGGACCTAGCACCGCTCATCAAGCCGTGCTGAGGTGGCATCCCACATAGCAGAGCCAGAAGGACTTACAACTAGAATATACAAGTATGTAATGGTGGGCTATGGGGAGAAGCAAAAAAAAAAGGATTGGCAACAGATGTTAGGTCAGGACCAATCTTTTTTAAAAAAAGTTTGTAAGTGGAATGATTCTCTTAAAAAAACAAAAAAAAACAAAAGAGAAATATTTAATGGGTGCCAACTATGTACTTACTATTCTTAGGCATTGGGGATAGAGCAGAAAATAAAATAATCCCTCCCTTAAGGAGTTTATAGATAACAAATATGCCCTTAAATAAGAAAGTAGATAGTAACATAGACGTCTATCTCCAGTAGTGGTAGGGTGGGACATTTGTAACATCTCATCTTGCTGAAAATAACAAAACAATTTGGATAATATATTTTTCAATCTTCTGAAATCCTCCGAGGGCTGACAGGATAGTAGGGAACTAGGCTAAACGCTAAGGGAAATGGGAACCGAGGAACCACAGACCCGGGCGCTAATGCTGCTTCTACCTCGAGGACATCTTCCCATCTAGGCGAGCTTGAGCTTTGGTTTTGGTGGTTTTATGGGGCAACGAGGATAGAAGTCATGGGGTATGGCTGGCTCAAAGTAGAGATTCTAAGAGGAAGTCCTCACCAAATTTAATTGGAAATTTAAAGGGCTGTGCTCTCAGAATAAAGATGAAATAGAACTAAACCCACCTCCTCCCTACTTATGGGACTGCAGAGAAAATTATGTTCTAAGTAGAACATGGAGGAAAAAGGAAACAAAACCCTGTCCCTGAGAAGTGGGCATGGGAAATGCCCATTGTGGATTTGCAGCCTGGCTCATCACATGAGAGGGCCAGGGAGCCTCAGGGTGTGAACCTGGTCCAGGACTAGGAGTGCTTCCAGGTGCCCAGCAGAAGCAAATACGAGTTCTCCCTGTGGGGAGCCATATTTATGCTAGGCTTCAAAAAGTCCTCCAAAAGAATTTTTCAAGGGCAATGAAGAGAATAGAGTCAGCAATAACCAATTACACAAGAAGCTAAAGCACCATAAGAAAGAACCAGTGGGAATAGACAGCAAAGACTAAAGATATTGAAATATTAGTCACAGGTTAAAACAATAATCTTGAAAATATCTGCAAAGAATAAGAAACTATTTGAAAGATTTGAAAACACCAATAAATCTGCTAGAAGTGAATATTATAATACATATAATAATGAATATATATAACATATATTATAATAAATATATATATGACCATGGATAGGCTTAATAGCAAATTAGACACAGCTGAAGAGATAATTTGTAAACTGCAACACAGGTTAGAAGACATTATCCGTAATGCAGCATAGAAAGGCAAAAGATGGAAATACAGAAGAGAAATCAAAATAGAGTGAGAAGATTTAACATATATTTAATCGCACTACTAGAAAAAGAGGAAAGAGAATAGTTAGTGAATGAGATATAATGACTGATGGTTTCCCAATCTTCTACAGAATTCCAATCCACAGGTCAAAGAAGACCAATGAAACTCAAGCAGAAAAAAGGAAATCTACATCTAGATTCATCACAGTGAAAACATAGAATATATAAGACACTAGAAAAAGCTCAAACAAGGTCAGAAATCAAAAGACAAACTACCTTCAATGAAGAGATTATTAGACTGACTGTTGATTTCTCAGAGCAATTGGAAGTCAGAATACAGTGACACACTCTCTAGATGTGCTGAAAAGAAAAAATTGCTAACCCAGAATTGTGTCCCCAGGAAAAATATCATGTAGAAATATCATGAGGATAAAATGAAGATATTTATAGACAAACAAAAACTGAAAGTTTTCCACCAACTGCATCTTTCATGAAAGGAAATTCTAAGAATGTATTTCAGATGTGATCCCATATGGAAAACCATAGTTTTAAGAAGAATGAGGAGTAATCAAAGTGGTCAATATGTGGGAAAGCCAATATGAACCTTGACTGTGAAGGCAATGATGACGTCTCATGAGGTTAAAAATAGAGTAGAATTAAAATATACACAACAATAATATATAATTTGGGTGGGCAATAAATGGAACAATAACATTCTAAGGTTCTTATATCATCTCCTTGACTATTTATATGGAAGTGCAAAGACTAAGCATAGTCAAGACGCTCTTGAAGAGGAATAAGGAGGGATGTGCTGCTCTATCAAATAGAAACATTAGAAAACAACGGTAAGTATGACAATGTGGTGTTATTGTGGGAAGAGATAATTAGATTAAGGCAACAAAACAGAAGATCAAGAGTTAGATCCATGCAAGTGGCACTGCATATGAGTGGAGAGAAAGGAGACCTGAAAGAATTTCATCATGGGGTGTAAAACAGAGAGAAGCCAAGAATGACTCTAAGGTTTTTATCCTGAGCCATGAAAAAGCTGGAGTTATTCTTGACTTAGAGAGGGAAGAATTCTGGAGTTGCTTTCTTGATAGATATAAATCTGGAGTTCAGAGGAGACATCCAAGCTGGGGACCTAATCATGTAATCAGATGGTAGAGATGGTGTTTAAGGCCATGAGATTGTATGAGATCACCAGGGAAATGAGAGCAGAGAGAGAAAAGGCCCAAGGACTGAGCCCCAAGACACTTCAATGTTAAAGTTTGGGAGCATGAGGAGGAGCCAAAAAGAAGATTGCAAAGGAAAGCCAGGGAAGAGTGGGGATTCCTGGAAGCCAAGGAAGGATGGCAAGGCGGGGGGCTGTCTATTGTGTCAGATGCTACTGCTAGGTCAGGAGAGGAGAGGACTGAAAAGAGAAGCTTCTCTGCTGTCTGAGGGAAGAACTTGTATCGTCATCGTTAGCACTGTCAACAGCAGATAGATGACTGCATCCCCATTGACAAATACTGAAAACTGGGTCAGTGGTGGGTCCTCTCCCCCAGAGTCTAGTTTTGTTTTTAATTCCATGGAGACTTCCTAAACCTAGATTGGAAGGTGGGAAAACTTTCTGTGTTGTTTAGAAATAATATATAATTATCTCTTCTTTTATCTCCCCTTTCCCAACCCCACCCAACTCCAAGTCTTGATGCAAATAAGATTCTGTATCAGAACCAAGAACTAATTGAAAATCGCACTATGCCTGGGGTCCTCCAGCTGTAACCAGCAAGTGGTGAGAACTGGAATGTGGGAGCAGGAGCTGGGAGTAGAACGGTGGGAATAGGGCAGAGCCCCGTTCAAAGTTCACAGCTGTCCATCAGGTGCTCTAGGCTAGTCCTGGGTTAGGCTCATTGACTGAGAGAATCACTAACAGCACTCATTTTTACTTTCAAAAATATTCCAGTTCAGACAACAAACTATATAGTCTGCACCTGTTAACTTTAAAAAGTCCTTGTTTTGCACTATTCTCATTTTTTTCAAAAACCGCAACCGTCTAAAGAAAAGGACTTGGCGTTTCCCTAGAATAAGGTGTGGGGTGTGAGATAAAGAGGTCAGGATGGTGTTTATAAAAGATTGTTTTTGTTATGGAATCAGAGTAAGCCAAAGGCATCTACTGTCGAATATTGTCCCTCCTCCACGCCCTGTGACTCAACCTTGGCAGAAGATGCCGAGACCATGGCCATGAGGAAGGTTCTCCAGATGCCAGTCTGGCAGATCAGTTGCGGGTATTTTTCATGGGCTGATGAGAGCAAAGAAATGCCCTGGGGCTGTGTTCATCTTCCCACCTGTGGTACAGACCAGCATGGACAAAGATGAATTTACTCTTTCTTCTCCAACTCAGTGTATTGAGCTAAAGTTTCTTTCCTTTTTGAATTAACCCTCTTTTTGTTTTCTTTTTATACGGGAAAGGATTCTCAGAGGCAATGTCCTTTCTCTAGAGCTAGGTGCCTGAGCTTTCTTCCTATGCCCATGACAGTCATTTACTTGTGTTTACTTCTTGGGAACCAGCCATCAGAAACCCTCCTCTGTCACTTGGGTTATTAGCCTCCTAGCCTGCTAACTGCTCTCCCTGCTTTTACACTGTGCCCTACAGCTCAGCAGGCTACTGACCTTTTTACAGTCTAGGTCAAATCATGTCACCCCTCTGCTCAAAACTCTCTAGAGGCTTCCCATCTCCTGAGGTGTAGAAACCGACATCCTTGTGCTACAGGGCTGACCTTCCTCCTTGTCCACCCCGCCCCCATCTCCTGCTCCAGCTGCATCTCTGCCCCTTGCTCCGTCTACTTCAGCTCCCTCTGCCTGAAGCTTTCTCTCCTGTTTCCTCCTTTAGGTCCTTGCTGAAATGTCGCCTTTTCACCCAGGCCTTTCCTGACGAGCCTGTGTTAAATTGCAGCCTGTCCCTGTGCTCCTGTGCTGTGCTTCATTTGTTTCTATAGCATTTATCACACCAGATATACTACATAGTTTACTGTCTATCTTTCTCTGCTAGAAGATCAACATCATGAGGGCAGAAATTTCCATCTGTTTTGTTCACTTTTATATCCTTGACACCTAGAACTGTGACTAGCACCTAGAAGGCACTCAAGACATATTTTCTGAATGACTGAATGAGAAAATAAATTAATTAAAGAGATGCCAGAGACAGCTTAATATGTCAATGATAAAATCATTAGTGTGTGCATTTTTTTGACTGGAGCTGCTGTCATGTGCCACGGCCTAGACTGGGCACTGTCCCCTGGTTCAGTAGAGGTGGCTTCTGCCTTGTGCATTTCTACTTGCTCCTCCTTATTCTTTCCTCCAAGCCTTTTCCAAAGGAAACTGTCAAAAAGCTGCTTCTGTGGAGTTTCTCTGTCTAATCCCCGTGCCCTCTGCTCAGAGCATAGCAGCAGCTGGTCAGCTGAGGCCTGTGACTCTGTGCAGCTTCTACCAGCCTCATCCTTGCGTGCATGCAATGGTTTTCTCAACTCTGCTTCAGAATGCACGTCCTGGAGGGTAGGGACCTGGCCAGCTCTCCTTCCTGTCTGTCTCGTAGTGTGAAATAGGAGTCTGGACTTGCTTCCATTGCAATTTGGCTACACCCAAAAGTAAAGCTATGGGATTAAAACACCATAAGTAACAGAGACAATGAAACTGTGACCATGTACACGGATCAGCAAATCTTTACCAAACTGGTTCCACGCGTGAGGCACCTCTTTAAAATGGCGTGAGACACAGAATGCAGCACAAGACTAATCCCTGCTTTTGGCCTAATTGGGGGAGACTGATCACAAACATGAAATATACCCAGCGCGTGGTTTGCACAGTAAGTGATTGGAAAATATTTGTTGAATTTAATTAAAAATTTCAATAATGCAGCCACAAGTGGTGAAAATAGTACAGGACTTAATGCCAAAAGACTGAGTTCTAATGACTCAGATGAGGTTATAGAGTGGAGCCATGCAGCATCGTTCAATTCCTGGGTGTCACTAAATCGCATCTACAAAAGGCATATCTTGCATGATTGTTGCAAGGATTAGTGCTAGCTAAGATGTGCATTGAACAATGACATTGAGACGGCACAAATAGGTTACCAGTTGTTGATGATGTTGTTACCACCATTAGCATCTCAGCTTTGCCGTGTGCCCTCCAGACCTTGGACCAGTCCACTTGCTGCTTCTTGGGTCTCCGTTTCCTTATGCTATATGAGAGCAAAGGCTGGACATGGACGATCCCTAAATGCTAAAATTCCTTAATTCCTACCATGACTCAGGAGACTAGGGTTGTAGTCCTGGCTTTGTGACCTTGAACAAATCACTTCACTTTCCACACCTCTTCCTTCGTCTGCAAAATGATCATGGGACTGGGTTGGTACTCTCCACGCTTTTCCAGTTTTAAAATTGTGAATCTTGAGGTGCTTGTGAGAAACACTGAGGGAGAGGTTCAAATCCTGATTTCTATATAGCGGGATAGAAAATCAAGACCAGAGAAGTTCAGATGGCACAGAATGGCACTGGAGGGCTGGGGAGGAGCATGTTGGAGGCGGGGCCGGGCGGAAGGCAGGATGGGCAAAGGGCTTTCTTAAGTGAGTGGAGCAGTGCCTCTCCAGCTTGAATAGGCATCTCGTTAAAAGGCAGGTGGTGAGTCAGTAGGTCTGGAGTTGTGCTTGAGACTCTGATCAAGCTCCCAGCTGACGCGGCAGGTCTCCGGATCATACTCTGAGTGGCAAGAAGAGTGTTTCTTCCCCATTTGAGCAGCTGGGCCTCTCAGAGAAGGAGAATAGAGCTGATCTCCTCCCTACTCATCCCTCCATGCCCCACCCCCGGGACCCTAAAGCAAAGGATGTTTTTGCCATTGTTGCTTTTCCCAAGTCATTCCCCCATCACAATCCCAAAGGCACACATACGCTCGCTCACTCTTCGGTGCCCTGGCGTCCCCCGCCTCATTGATACTTCCATCGCTGGCCTTCACTGCAAAAGTGATTTTGGGGGAAAAGAATCTCACACCACATTTTCCAGGCCCTTAGTGTCTGGCAGTGACAATCCCAGAGGACCAGGAAGTGAAAATGTCTACATTGTTGGAGAGGGTGATGTCATGTCCAGGTTTTCCCACTTACATGGGAGTCATTCCTCCCTCGGCCTGGAGGCTGGGCCTTCTGCTGCTCCGGCCTGACACTGCACCAGAAGAGGGGCCTCCCACAGGGTGTTTTTCCCATCTAACCTCTCCTCCACCCTGACATACATGCATGCATGCACATACACATGCACACACATGTGTGCACACACACACACACACCCTCCTGCCACCCAGAGAACTGCCTTCCTGCCTTCTTACCAAGGGCTTCTTTTTTCACCCCATGGCCCACAGGGCAAATACTACTATTCGTAAAGCACACGGGAGGAACAGCTGAGGCTGCCACCAGTACACCCCAGGCATCAGCACCCCCGGGCACCCTGAAGACGTCCATACCTTGACATGTCTGCAACCCATTCACCATTGGCAGCCCACAGTGTCACTCACACTGCTTGCAAAGCACTGCCCAAGACACAGTTCCCTCCCCTCCCTTTCCCTCCCCTCCCCTCCTCTCTCATCTCCTCCTCTCCCCTCCCCTCCTCTCCCCTCCCCTCCTGTCTAGGAAGGGGATGTGGGGTCAGGGGCAGTTTGTTTCATCAGAGGGAACCTTTTGCCTGTCCTATTTTCTCCCCATGTTCTCCACTTAGCCCTTCACAGCCAGTGCTGCCCCCATTCCCAGACCCCAGAAGCAACAGGACCTGAACAGTGTCCTTTGCAGAAAGAATTCTAAGAAAGAGACTTCACTTGATGGAGACAAATTTGAATTTTGCTCTGAGTAGATTCCACCCCTCGCAGTTCCTTCTCCTCCCTCTGCCCTCTCGAAGGCTCACTCAGGGCACTTTCTTCTCCTGACATCCTTGTGCTTTGTGCAGATGGCCCTTCCTTGGCTGTGATGGGAGAGGAGAGGGAGCTGCCTGGGAGAGCGCCTCATTACTCTTAGGTTCTAGAAAGAGGAAATGGGGGGTCCCTTTGAGGTCAAGTGCCTGGTAAACTTTCCTTTTAAACACAGCAGCCAGAGATTTCTGCACCAAATGAGAAATCTGAGTCCTCCATTTCAAATTGCTTGGTAGAGAAATTTAGAGTGATATTTTATTCGCCCTGAGGACTAAGAGTCTAAATCTCTTATTTCTGATTTCTCCCCGTTTTCTCCTCTGGGCAGTCTTCCCACACCCACCCCATTAAGCTCGAACTCACCCTTTCTCAGCTCACACCCCTTCAATGGCTCCCTATTTCCTTTCTTTGAAGGCCCACTTTAAATTCCACTTGCTCCACACGTGTTACAGAACCGGGTTCACTTTTGCCTGCTGCCCAGAAGGCCAGACACTGAGACGATGAGATTGAAGCAGCGAGAGGGTTTACTCACAAGGCAGCCATGTGTGGAAGCCAGAGCACGAGTCTCAAATCTACTTCCCCAAAAACAGGGACTCAGGGATATTTATGGGATGGGGGGCAAGGTGGTCTGAAGTGTGGAGAGAGGTGGTTGGAGGTGAGGACAGGTGAGGGAATTGATGATCTACACAAGCATAGTCAGACTTCATGTCTCTTCATGGGACCCATGTTCACAAAATGGCGGCGTGAGCATGATCTGAGGGTGGAGTTTTTAGCCTCTTGACGTCAAAAGGTCGCCTATTGGACATCTGCGTGAGCCCAGTTGATGGGTTGGTGGTCTCAACCGGCCTGGGCTGGACAAGGAGTTCTAATTCCTGAAAAACAGCTCAGACACCCATTACCATGGTGACCCAGGCTCCAGGGAGATGTTGTCTATAGGAGCCTAGTGGGAGGCAGACAGCATAGTGCCTAAGCAGCACAGTTAACAGTGGGCGGGTTAAACAGCTAAAAGCTACAATCAGTAATTGCAAAAAGGAAACAAACCTTTAGTTCCTAGCTACTTAATCATCAATGGCTAACTCTTTGCCAGTTCAGCTGTTCCCTGACCACCCGCATCTGCTTGCCACACTGTACTCTCAGTTCCTTTAATGGCTACAGTCTTCATTTACCACTTAATTCATTCTTGGTTATTATTTACTATGGTTTAATAGGAGTTCACTTTATCTTCGTAGTAGACTGAAAGCTCCCTAATTAAAGAAATCATGTGTGTGTTGTACATTCCACAGTCTCCAGCGTTTCCATCCTTAGTTTTCGTGGTGTGTCATCGGCCATTTAGAATCTGATAGAAAATGGCAGCCGTTCTCTCCTGGAAAACGCACCCACACTGAGAATTTGCGTGGGAGTTCAGAGGGTCTGCAGTTTCTTTGTTGCCTACCCATGGCCTCCAGATTAATACACTTGACACAGCAGATAGTACTGTTGGCTGAGCAAATAACAGGTGCTCAATAATTGTCCGCTGAGGTGTGACTCTCCCTATTTGTCCTGAACAGATTGCCCTGACGTTCTCGATTGTCTTTGGGGTCATTGTGTATCGGATCACCACTGCAGCTGCTCTGTCTCTCAACAAGGCCACTCGCTCCAATGTCCGGGTGACAGTGACAGCAACGGCGGTTATCATCAACCTCGTGGTCATCCTCATCCTGGACGAGATCTATGGTGCCGTGGCCAAGTGGCTCACCAAAATCGGTACTGTGTCACCAAACCCCATGTTTGCCCTAGGCTCCTGTGAATGTGGTCAATTCACTATGTGCAAGGGTTTGGGTGGTAAAGACCCAAAGTGAATAAAAGGACAGGAAGGAGACGTTTCGTGCAGTGCGTTTTAGTTGGATAAATGAGTAAGTACAGTAGTTCTCTACTTGTAGGGCCTACCAAGGGCCTCCCCTCAAGGCAGAAATCCTTCCTGTGACATTCTCTGTCAATAGTCCTCCGGCCCAGGTCCTTTGCCTCACTTTCCCTTGAGGATAATCCACAGGGTCTATTCTTTGTAGCCAAACCTAGAAGCAAGACAGGTTCAGCATTTCCTGTTAAAAACTGCAGAGTGTTAGCTCCCCTCATTTTCCCAGCAGTGTTTATCAAGTTGGGAAAGCCTCTCGACACTTGAGCCTGAGGGTCTTATCTATGCCCATATTGTCAGAGGCCCAGAAAATCCACACACTCCCCATGCACTGAGCAGACTTCAAAGAGGCGTATCAGACTTCCTAAGCTTCAAGCCAGTGAGAAAAATGCAGTGGCCTCATATTCAGACCCATTCAGACCCGTCATTTGAGCCGCAACCTGCTGTTCCCTGAGCACCACTTTTCCGCATTTGTGCTTATTAGCTGGGGGGAGGCTGAGAGCCAAGACCCTCTCCTCTTTGTGCTTGTGCTGGGTGGCCGAGGCACCCCTTTCCCTCGTGGGTCTGGGCACTAGGAGTCTCAGCCTCTCTGACCTCAGGGAAGCTGAATTCGTGATATGATGTCTTTAATCCACTGACCAGTTAGAAGCTAGACGGTTGATAGGATAACCCCCTCTTCAAGAGAGCTTTCCCTGAAGGATCAGAGAATTCCAGAAGGGTTTCACTGGTTCCAGTTGCCCCTTCAGTGCCTCTCCTGGCGTGGCCTCTGCTCACAGTGGGTGTCTACTTTGGGTTTCTATGTGGATGTAGGCAATTGACCATGGAGAGTGGCAGTTCTGCTCTCTTTAGGCGTGTACATATTTATAAGTGTTGTCTATGTTCCTTCATAAGTTTCTTAAGAAAAGTAAGCAGAGACTTTCACATCAGTGTATTCAGTGGTGTACAGGATTCTCTGGACGCACTTAGGAGGGGCAGCCAACAGTCCAGGGGCCCAGGGCAGGCTTCTGAGGTGAAGGCGTCCAGTTGGAGAGCTCAGAGGTAAGTGGTAGCCAGACAGACCTGTGTGGAGGGAGGTGGGAGTGGGCAGGATGAGAAGCAGCTTCCTGGCAGAGGAAATGGAATGAGAAATAAGGCAATGAAGGGAGAAATTGGCTCCGTCCGGGGCAGGAAAGGCAGACAGAGAAATGGCATGTGGGCTGGGTTTGTACAATGGTGGGATTCGGTGGGTCTAAATGCCAGGGGAGTCGAAGGAACAGAGCCCAGCATACGGAAGAAAGAAACCACGAAGCGTGTCCAGGACACAAGAGAGCTCAGTGCCATGGTTGCTCGAGGGTCCAAAACACAGGCAGGCCACAGTGCAGTGGGAGACTAGGCCCAGAGAGTTGACAATACCTCTTTTTTTGGTGGAAGACCTTGAATGCCAGGCTGAGGGCTCTGCTTATTTTCATAGACAATGGAAAATTGTTGACCAGAGTTCAAAGGGGCATCAAACAAAAGGTACCCACCTTCCTGGCCTGATTCTTGAACCAGCTGAGAAATAAGGCAGAGGCAGACATAGATAAAAACCAAGATTTCATTTTTATAGCTGAAAAAGGCTTCAATGGAGGAAGCAGCTTTGCAAGAAAGCCAAATCGGCTTCCTCATACGGGCTTCCATACAGACTTACCCTCCCAGTGGCAGACAACATGGGACTGGACAGCCCTGCAAGTTGAGGACGCGGGGAAGGGGCACAGAAGAACACATGCTTGCTGCAGGCCCTCTGTGCCACAAAGGAAGGGCAGAGGAAGTAGGTAGACAAGGATGCCAGTGTCACCTTCCAGATCCACCAGTAGGATAAGCTATGGTCCCTTCTCTCACCCAAGAGGAGCAATGAGTGAGGTGGGGAAACAAGGCAGGGCGTTACAGCTAATCTCACTTGGTCCACATGGGGAAACATCAAGGGTGGAATGTCCCCCATCTCCCCAACGGCTCCTGACGCGACACCACTGGGGGTTTTTTGAAGAGTGTGACGTGATGGGAGCTGCATGTTTGCGCAACTGTTCTGGTAGGGATATAGGAAGCCACAGAGCAGAGAGAGGCAGGGGTCCCCAACATAAAGCAGATTAGTGAGGGTGTGGGCAGGAGGTGGGGAAGAGGCACGGGGAATCAGCGATGCTGTAGAAATGTCCTCTTGTTGTTTGTTTGTACTACTTGATTTCACTTTTCTTGCACAGCTCCATAGTGGTAAAGATGGAAGATAAATACAGTGGTCAACAGTCCAAAACTCATTAACACGTAGGTTAGTTAGTGGACACGTCTCATGTACAAGGCTGGGCAAGGTCTCCTTGCATTGGGCCATAAAGCAGTTTCTACACTTTGAGGCTTCATCCACTCTTCCTGATGGCACACCCTCCCTCACCCAAAAAGTTCAGGCCCCTTCGTGCTGTTAAACCAAGACACTAGAAGAAATTGCACACTGGAGAGGAGGCGAAATTCTAACAAGCACATTTTGTTCTTTGTGGTAGCGATGCTCATAGAGCATTTTTAAATTGAAAACAAATTCTGTCTCATTTTATCTTCACAAAAACTAATGTGTGGTCAGCAGGGGAAGCATTATATTCTCATTTTACTAAGGTTCAAACTTAAATTCTACCTCTATGGTGCAAATATCTTCCATGCTGTTTTGCTGAAAGTTTCTTACTATCTGGACTGAAGTGGTGTATTGGGTCTCCACTCGGGAACCCACACAGGAACCCTTGTGGGAATTGTCCTGGGTTGTTGCTCGTGTCTATCTTTAGCCTAGGTGTTCCCACAGGGCTCGGAGAGTTGCCTTTGTAGAGTAGGACACTGAATTCAATTTTCAGTGGAAAGAAACTTTGAGTTCTAGATTTGGCTCCTTTCTCCCTCCTGCCCCCAGCTGTGTGGCATTGGACAAATGGAACTTCTCTGAACCAAGTTTTATTAATTTTTCCTTCACTATTTCCTGCTTCCTGTCCATGGATCATCACTCCTATCTGGACTATTGTCACAGCCTAAAGACTATGCTCTTGTCTTCAGCCTCTTTCAATGGGCCTCTATCTTGGAAATCCCCACCCGGGAAGCCTTTCTCAAGGCTGGATTAGGGGGGAGGCATCACGCCCATTCAGCCCCTGCAGAAAGCTTCCTTTTGCCCTGAGATCAGATATAAATTAGCACTTGAGGCTCTCAACCATCTTTTCACTGTCCTCCATCCCAGCTGACTCACCCAACTCGTGGTCACCCCACATCATCCTGTGTGTCCCCACCCCTGTACCTCACTCAGGCTGCATGACTGCTGGAACCACCCCCAGGGACCCTCCCTTTAAAGGGCCTCTGGAGGCCTGCCTCCTCCATGAATCCTTTTCGGGACGCTCAGCCCTCAGTGGATTTCCTCCCACCACTTCTGAACTCCTTGGGCACAGGTCATTCATTTGCTCATCCCTCAGATGTGGGTTGAGCGCCTGCTTTGCACCAGACACAGTTCAGGGAACATGGCCGTAAATAGGAAAGACACGGTCCCTGCTCTCCTTGTATTTACGCTGTAGTAAGGGCAAGATGGAGCGTAAATAACAGCATTCCACAGAGGGTGAGAAAGCAAAACAGGGTGGTGTGATAGTGGCTATGGGGAGCCCACTTTGGATCAGGTGGTCAGGAAAAGCCCATGGAGGTAGTAACACTACAGTGAAACCTGAATGATAGGAGGGCACCAGCCCCACCGAGATCGGGATGGAGGACTCCAAGAAGAGGCAACAGCAAGGGAAAAGCAGAGAGGACCCAATACCACAAGCAGGGTGGCTTATAAAGCAGCAAGGGGGAGTAAGGTTGGGGAGGATTATCTACTCAGCCCACTGGAAGTTTATCATGTCCTGTCTTATATCGTTCCTGTATTTGTGTGTGTGTTTCCCAGCATCAGAATAGACGGGGCTATGCTAAGGTACTAGAGTGATCTTAAAATCTCAATTGCATAACGTGAAGTTGTTTACTTGTTCTTGCTCACGTTACATGTCTAATGTGATGGAGCAGGGGTCCTTGCTTCATGCAGTTGTTCAAGGACCCAGACTGATGGAGGCCACATGGATGCCATGTCAAGGGAAGAGAGAGCTGGAGGGTCACATAGAGGCTCTGAAATGCTTCCGTCTGGAAGTGTCATCCATCACTTCTGTCAAAGCGTGCTGGCTAGAACCAGCCTAATCATGAAGAGGTTGGAAAATATGTGGAAGTGCACAGACGTTCCCTGAGCAGGAAAGGTCTCTGCCACTTACTCCGACCAGGCTGCAAAGCCCTAGAGAACAGCTCCTCTGTCTCATGTGTCTTTTTATCTCCTACACAGTGCCTGCCCCGTGGCGGATCTTAGCACAAGTTTGCAATTGCAAGATGCCATCATTGGTGAAATACATCTCTCTCGTCATTCATGCTTTCAAAAAATTTTTTTCAGAGTGTTCATAGACTAGGCATCCTGTTAGCCATGGCAGAGGCTACAGTGAGTATACATGTATTCATTATTTCAACTCTGCCTGCTTGCAAAAGGATTTGAGGAAATACTGAGATGAATAAGGCAAATGCAGACTTGTCACAATGGGACAGTGACTGAAAGACACAACAAAGATAAGAGAAGACTTGAATTTTCCTTCATGGCAAAGAGTACACACATGAGCAGAGTTGGTCATACACAGCAGGGGGTGGCCAGCATACCTGCAGGCAGAGGTGTGATTTCAGAGTCCCCCAGGCCTCCACAGAGACATAAAGCTGTGGTAATGCCACCTAATGGAATGAGGATTCCGCCAGGCTCAGGGCCCTTCCTTCACCATTCTCACACTGGGTTTTAATTCCCGTCTGGCTTCCTGCCCCAGATCTCCTGATTGATGAAGAGGCTGGGACTGCATGCTTGGCTCACCAGGTGCAAACAGCTGGTGTAAACAACCCAACAAGTTCCCAAGTGTTTCCCGCAAGGCTGGGTGATGGGAGACCGATTTCCTCGGAGCATCCTTCCAGAGGCCTGGGTGTCAGGCCTAGCTGAGGTTCATTCTTGCCACAAATATTTAGGACCAAAGGCAGAATTGGTTAAATGCCTCGAGAGTGTTGGGCTGAGCAGTGGTAGATAAAGACAGTAATTGTCTCCCTGGCTGCCATCATAACAATAGTCATGGGCTTGAGCGCAAGACGACATAATCTGGAGGCTACGCAGCACTGGTGGAGCAGGGGCTGGGCTGAAACCTGCGCTGGTGGGTTGGGGGTGCTAGGGAAGGGAAGTGAAGGAAGCTTTGGAGCCTTCTCGTCCAGGGCACACTGGACCACATGTGTAGCCCAGTTCAGCAAACATCAGTAATTGAAGTTAGTGAGGATCCCAGTGAATGGGTAGGGCAAGGACTGTCTTCCACCCCATGACCTGTTCATTCCTGAAGGGGTCACTGGTGGTGGTTATAGGGGAAGGATCCAGTTCCTGGGGGTAGGAAGCAAGAGCTGGGCAGACGTCAGGACCCCAGATACTCAGGGAAAAGGAGAGGGCTCAGATATGCCGGAGGCCAGGGTATGAGGCAAGTCAACAGTGGCCACCGGGCAGACCAGTGCAAGGCATGCTTCTGTCCTAGTCGGTTAGGGCTGCTATACCAAATACCACAGACTGGGTGGCTTATAAATGACAGAAATTTATTTCTCACAGCTCTGGAGGCTGGAAGTCCGAGATCAGGGTGCCAGTGGGGTTGGGTGAAGGCCCTCTTCCGGGTCACAGACTTCTCACTGTGTCCTCATTTGGTAGAAGGGGCGAGGGAGCTCTCAAGCCTCTTTTACAAGGACACTAATCCATTCATGAGGGCTCACCCACATGACCTCAGCACCTCCCAAAGGCCCCGCCTCCGAATACACTGGGCATTAGGTTTTCAACATGTGAATTTTGGGAGGACACAAACATTCAGACCATAGCAGCTTCTTCCTTGAGTTGGGCACAGGGATATACTGTGCCTTTGAGGCAGTGAGCTTCTGAGCCCACACGCTGGGGAGCAGCTTCTCTAGTGCTCCTGAAAACTGTAGGGTCTTAACACAGTGACACAGGCCTAGGTCAGGCTTGGCCTGGAGAGGGGCCTGTGTGCACACTAGCTTCCGTGAATTCTAGCTAGAGGCAGAGTGGAGGAACGAGGGCTGACATTAGGCTTCTAAGCCAAATAATCAAGATGCCATCAGCTTGTCTTTATCAGTATCATTCCCTAACTCCAGCTCTGCAGCCACAGCCCCCTCTTCTTCTGTTCAAAACTGCGTGCAAACAACTGGGCTGTGTGTGAAGCTGTACAACTCGTCCTTTGCTCTCCATAGAGCCTTTCCTACTTACTGGGTTGGGCTTACTGTAGGTACTCAAAAAATGATTATTGTAGGTAATCATAGTCTCTGATTCTTATAGAAATGGCTGTATTTGTGAGTCGTTTGAATATTGTTGATATCCTGCTCTTGAGTGTCGCTGCCCCAGATGCTACTGAAGTGGGGGCAGGGAAGTGAATAAAAGGAGAGATGGGGGAAAGAGCCTGATTTTTCCTGAGCACCCGCCATGTATGAGACACTGGTAGGCCTTGTACATACAGTGTCCCACGTGATTTTCACCATAGGTGCTGGCAGTTGGTCATTTCTTTCATTTTACTTATGAGAAGCTGAAAGGGTTTAGAAACTTGACCAAGGCACATGGTTAATAGAGGTAGTGTAAGCATGCACGTATACGTGCACGTGCGTGCATGCACACACACACACACACTCTGTGCCAAGCACTGCTTTAAGCACTTTATGTATGTATATCAGTATATTTAATCCTTAAAACGGCCCCAATGGCGCAGGTAGTCTTAACACCTCCATTTTAGAGATGAGAAGACTGAGATGCAAGAGGTAATAATAGGCTCAAGGTCACGTGGCTAGTAAGTGAGTCTATCCTCAGCATTCTTGCTAAGACCGTGGCTCTCTACTGCCTGGTAATATGTAGCTGTCCTTGTTCCTGAGAAAATTTTCAATGTGTTGGGAAAGCGAAATAAGACACTCCAGAGGAGCCAGAAGATTGCATATGCAGTACACCCACCCTATGAATGTCAGGTGGTAGGGGTCTCCGGGGACAGTCAGGGACACTCAGCGGGAGCAAGCTCTGAGTGCACTGTCACCTGCCTCCCAGGTCCATGTACATGAGGAGGCCTCCATAGCTTCACAGACTTTGGGGTCCCACTGCTTTATTAAATTAAAAAAAAATAAAAATTTTTAAAAGAACTGAAATGCCACCAGGAAGTCCTGAGTCTAAAACTTTGTGTCTAGTTCTAAGCTATCCTCAGCAAAAGTCAATACCTTACCACTAAGGAGAGAAGAGAAGGAAGAAAGGGAAAAGGAGGGGAAAACTCTGCACCAAAGGCTGCCGGGATGTCAAAAATTCCTTAAAGAAGAACACTTTGGGTATATATGGATGGATCTAATTTCCATCAGATGTGGGCGGTATGTTTTTAGAGCGCAGGGCGAAGTGCTGGCTGTACTAGCTCAGAACATGGGGACGAGCCATCGGCTTCACTGCAGCCTGAGGCTGCTCAGGAACCTACATCCAGAGCAAGGATACATGTGGATGCGTGTGGGTGTGTGTGGGTGCGTGTGGGCCAGGCTGGGACCTATGCCTTCCTGGGAGGGAGACCATAGTGGTGGTAATTTGAAATCTGGCCTGAGAGTCAGGTCGCCGGGGTTGTGTTCCTGCTCTGCCACCAGCTCCTACTCCCTGGGTGGCCTTGGGCAGCTGGGGAGGAAGCGCCGCCTGCCTGCCCATCTGGGGGCCAGGGGAGGGTGGGGCAAGAGCGTTCTACCACTGTCTGAGGGCGCCTCAGTGATGCTGGATAAAGTACTGTAAATGCTGTCTGGGAAGGAGAGAGGAGGCGGGAGGCTGCTACTAATAATGAAAAAGATGTACTCATGGTTGTAGCCCAAGTTTGTGGAACAATTCATTCCAGTTATATGAAGCTAATATTAGTAACAGTGCTACTTATAATAGTTGAATATAACTGGCAAGAATTCCTTTCCAAATTTGAGCTGTAACTATGAACAACTCTCTTTCATTTTCCCAGTTAGTCATGAAAGCGCTTCTCTCTCCTATTAGCAAGAAGTCCAATATGTTCCTCTCCCTTTCTTTGAGTTTTCTGAGAACCCAGGGACGCAAACCAGGACAAAGGAAAGGAGTTGCGGTGCTCGTTCTCTGTTTGCCACGTTCTCTCTCCAGATCTCTTCTTCACCAGGTTCTCTGCCCCCGAACCCCAGCAGATCGTGCCACCTGAGCTCCCCGACTCTGACTTCTGGTTGGGTTCAGCCCGTAGGAAGCAATGGAAGGAGCTTAGGGGACAGGAGAAGGGATTGGGGCTATTTCTTTCCTGATTCTCCTTCACCTCTGGCAAAACTCCATCCTTTCTCAATTACAGCTTCTACAGGATGTGGCCTCCCTCATGGTCCTTCTTGGGCTCCAGTAACACCATTTCTTCTCCTTGTCCCGTCATTGCTATAAGTAGTGCCTTCATTAGAATTGTTTCCTTTGAACCGTCTGAGGTGAATTCTATTTCCTGCTGGCACCCTGACTAATAGAGGAGGTCAGGCCAACATCCACACTTAAACAAGGAAATGCCTGAAGTATGACCAGCCCTCACTCCTTCAGATCTCATTGCTACACGACATTGCTATTGGGTGCTGGCCCTGTCCCATCAGACAGAGGAGGCTGCTGAGATAGTCCCTGCATACCGCAGGTCCCGGAGAGGCCACCAGGCTCTTCAAGGGAGGATGGTCCTGGTCCTGTCCTTCAGAGTAAGCTCAGTCTAGGGACTGCAGCTCTCAGGACACATAAACACCCTCACTTCCAGCATATCATCCTCCACAGAGACCCAGAACCAAGGACTCCTTTCTCTCCTTGGAAATCCACTCTAATTGCATACAGCTTGTCTTCTTTTTTTTTTTTTTTTTTTGAGGAAGATTAGCCCTGAGCTAACTACTGCCAGTCCTCCTCTTTTTTGCTGAGGAAGCCTGGCCCTGAGCTAACATCCGTGCCCATCTTCCTCTACTTTATATGTGGGACGCCTACCACAGCATGGCGTGCCAAGCAATGCCATGTCCCCACCCGGGATCCAAACCAGCGAACCTTGGGCAACAGAGAAGCGGAATGTGCGAACTTAACCGCTGCACCACCGTGCCAGCCACAGCTTGTCTTCTTAAACTTTCAAAAGACAATACATCTGATGATACCCCATTTCACCTCTCTCTGAGGGAGGTGGTTCCCAGTGACGCCAGGGGCCCTCAGCACCCCAAGTGATGCCGAAGTGCCCACCCTGACCTTCTCAGAGGGCTCTGTCAGAGATTTTTAGGTACCTTGTGCCATTTGTCTCACTAAAGAAGAAGAAACAGCTGTTCAGATGAAATGTCTAATAGAGTGCCTTGCTAAACTATAATAACGAAAGCAAATGTTTGAGACCTTATACTATGCTCGGTGCATCCCATACTTTCTTTCACTTGGTCTTCACAATAAATGTTTAAGGAAGGTGCCATTTTAGTAATTAGAATGACAAGGCTCAGAAAGGTAAGTCACTTACCTGGGGACACTGGGACAGAAAGGGCTTATGAGTTCCAGCCTAGTCTTCCTGTATTCTTCTATAATGGCCTTGTGAATTGTATCGTAGAACATAGAAGAGCAGAAGCAGGAGGGACTTGGGAAATCACCCAGTCCAACCTCCACATCAAGGCCCAGACTTGCTCGAGGTTCTGAGTCCTTAAAGCTGGCCAGGTGCTTTGAAGGATAGTTCTCAATTTATACAATGCTCCACCAGCCCTGTGGCATGACTCAGTGGGGGAGGGGGGACCAAAGCACAGAGGTCCAAGGACTCAGTGTGTCTAACTTTGAGCTCTTAATTTTTCCTCTAAGCCTGTTACTGTTCATCATTCTTCTGTTCTTATTTTGCATCATTCTTCCCATCTCAGGCGATGGCACTGCCAGCCACTCAAATGCGCTCATCAAAATCCAAGCGTCATCCTGGAGCTCTCTCTCTCTTTTTCACCCCTAGAATCCAGTCTGTTAAATATTGTCTACTCCACCTTCCAACATATCCCAGATCGGATCACTTTTCCCAGGTTCCATCCTAATATTGGTCATCTTTTGCCTGGACAATTCTACACTTGGTTTTTTTCTCTCTGCTTCCACTTCTGCCCACCCCTGCAACCCTCACCACACATACACAGTTCATTTTCTGTGATCTTTTTAAAATTTACTGTCACTATACCTCTCCCCTATGCAAAGCCTTAAGGTGACTTCTCATTGTGCTTCCAGTGAATCTGGAGTCAGTCCCGTGGCCCGCAGAGCCCTGTTCACGAGCCCCTGCCCTCCCTCCAGCTCCACTGCCTGACACTTCCTCCTTGCTCCGAATGCTCCAGTCACTTGGCCCTATCTCTTCCTTGTACATCCTTAGGTCTCTTCTGTCCCCAGGCCTTTCCCTTGCTGTTGCCACCTCCTAGAACCCTCCCCATCTCCTTCATGCTGGTTCTTCCTTATTCTTCAGGTCACAGCTGAGAGGTGACCTCCTCAGAGCCTTTCCTGACCATTCTGACTAACGCAGTCTTCCTGTCACCTTTTCCTTCTCCTTCTCACGTCCTTGCATGTTCCTTCAGTACTCAGTGCTCTCTGAAATGGTCCTATTTGTCTACCTCTCTCTTCTAGACTGTAAACTGCACGTGGCAGGGAGCTTACTGGTTTGGCCCACCACTGTATTTCCAGTGCCCAAAGCTTGGCACATAATAGTACTTGATAGATAATTGTTGAGTCAAAAAAGATAATGATGGAAAAGGTAAAAACATTCTCTTTGAGTGGTCTTCCCCTGGGAAGACATGAGGGGATGGACAGAGGTTGGAATTACTCCATTCCTACTCAGTGGGGGCTTGGTTTCCAGACCCACGTGCGCATTTGCAAGATGACTCACTGGTCTTGTGTCTGCAGTTGAAGCTGGGAGTGCCTACTTGCTCTCTCCCTGCTCTTGTCATTGCCTTGGGTAGAAAATCCCCAGGGCAGTTGTAAGAATCAAATGAGGAATCCCATTCGATGCCAGTGCCTGGCACACAGTGGGCACGGGGCATGGAGTTCTCATGACTGACCCGTAACAGAACGCTACTCGCACCGCTGCTAGCTCCTCTCTCTCTCTTCCGTGGCTCCCTTCCTACGTAGCTTCCTTTTCCCTTAAAATGAGATGCCTTAGGGTGCTGTCACCTTGGGCTAGGCTGCTAGACAGCACAGTAGGTCTCATGTCCCTTGTCTGGGAGAAAGAGTCACCTTCCTGACTCTGTGGGAGGGGTCCCTTGTGCTAAGAAACTCTCTAGGGCTACAGGAGTATCTCAGGAACACCCATCCTTAATCTCCAGTTCTGGGTTCTCAGCTCCCCTAGGCAATGCACTGGCTGCCTAATTACCCAGCTGGCTGGCTTCTCCTAGGGTGATTCCCTCCTCATGGTGCAAACAAGGCCACAATATCGCACAGGAGGCTGTGACCACACCGCACCCCCCACCCCTGGGCCCCGCGCGCGCACACACACGCACATACACAAGTGGAAGGAATGCCAGATGGTTGGGCTGTCAGAAAACACTGCTGTTTGCAAAAGCTTGATCTGCCCTGGGGGAGAGGCAGGGAGAGGAGCATGCACCTTTGCTTTCTGATTTGGCCACACAGGTTCAGGCCCTCCATCCCTCTGCCCAGAGCGGGGCCAAGACTGGTACAGGTTGAAATATATACTTGGACATCTTCTCATTTTGTCTTGTCACCATCATTATGTATCTGCTGGCTGGATTGTCGGGGACATCAGTTAGGAGGAGCTGCTTTTCCAAAATTCAGATTCTGCTGCTGGCATCCTCTTGCTGGCCATGCTGTTTCCATATGATTAGGATGGAGCTCTGGGGACTTTGAGCTCTGAGCTGCCGCCTGGGACCAACTTGGGCTTTCATACTAATTATTTTCCAAGGCAGTTTACAGCTGGGTCATTTGTACACATATTTTTTCATGACACAATGCACCAGAGGTTTAACACTTAACGGAAAAGGGGGTGGGGAATGGCTCTGCACAGGAATCCTATCTGGTTGTCCTCCCTGGTCCTGGAGGCTGCCCTCTGTTGGAAATCTGTTCCAGTGGGTTGGGAGCAGGTGAAACCTCAGATGGCCTCTAATGGCCCTGGGGTGGCTTTCTGGGGGAGGTGGGATCTTAGGAGCATGTGAGTGATGGCTGCTTCTACGTTCTCACTCTCTCTCCATGTTGACTCTCCTCCTTTATATCCCTGTAGCGATTGATACCAAAGGCACTTTGTTTGGAGTTTCATGGAGCACAGGCTAGGCCATTTTCCCATGGGGCTCAGATCCAGACCGCTTGAGAGGTCTATGTCTTGTGAGGGGATCTTACCAGGTGGCCTGAAGTGCAAATTGCCCCACCCATCCTATAGGCATCGTCACACACCAAGTGGATGCTGCGAAAACTTCTTCCATTTCTCAGTCACATAGTCTCTGTCGTAGGCAGGTGAGGCTCCTTGTGCCGGCTGTTAAAAGGGATCCAAAAGTCCAACTGGATCTCCAGGGCTTTGACATTCTGCCCTTCCCCACCGCTGCCCCCACTGCCCCCCGTTCTCTCACAGCCCGTGAGGTGTTCTTGAGGCCCTCCTTCCCCAGAAAGCTCAGCAAAGCCCAGAACATTGCCACGGAGCTTCTCTGAGGTGGGACCCCCTAGATGATTTAGTGGCCTATCAAGTGGATTTGGATTGTTTATTGGAAATACCCATTATTTATGGTGGCTCATGGCCCTAAAAGCATTGGCACAGGCTGTTTTTAGGAATAAGACTAATAAATAATAATCTGGCCCATGATTTATCAGTATGGAGGAAGGGAGCCACTCACTTCCAGTTGGAGCAAAGAGCTCTGAAGGGACTGGATTCTCTTTCCAGAGAACTTGGAGGAAGTTCCTGTAGGGATTGGGGGATCTGGGTACAAAGAGTTCAAAGGAGATTATAAAAGAAAATCAAAGACACGTGCCTCTCCGTGCCTTATCCTTAATCCCCTTCCAGCCACATTTACAAGCTAAGTTTTCCAAATTTTCAGGTCCTCAGACCTGATTACTTATTTTTCAGATGACATCAGTTTTAATTTCCTTATCCCCAAAATATTTAAAAGTGAGAGGCAAGATGCAGTTAAGTTACGATTGAATCGGCTGCCTCAGGCATACTGAGCAGAGCTCAAATTCCTATTGAAAAATTTCCCTCCCTCCCTCCTTTCTTTCCTTCCTTTCTTCCCCTCCTCTTCCCCCTCCCTCCTCCTTCTCTCTCTCTCTCTCTCCTCAGTCTCTGTCCTTTGTAACCCAGATACGACAGGACACCATGGGCAGTCTCTGTCCATGCCCCTGTGCCCATCTTGAAGCAGGACTCGGTCCTTCAGCACATGCCTTCCCAAGAACAAATCCAGGATTCCCTGCGCACTCGTAAGGAAAGCGGGTTTGAACGACTCTTCACTGAAGATTCTGTGGAGAGGCAAATGAGGGAGTCACACCACAAATTACACAGCAGAAGTTAATGAAAATTTCTACGGGGCATCTCGGGCCTCCCACCCGGTTACTTATGTTTCTTCTTCTTTGGCGGCAGCCACCTCGTCTCCCTCTCTGCCCTTCCCCTCCCATCGCACTGGCTCTAGCCTTTTCTGGGTCCTGCATCTGACTCGAACACCCGCATCTCTTGTCTTAAGAAGGGAAATTTAACTCTGCTTTGGGAGCTCCCCTCTAGTATCTTCATACCCATTATTCTGCTCAACAGGCAAAGTTTCCTCCTTAGGATTTGCCCTCCTTGGAAGGTGACAGGGAATTTTTAGTAGATGAGAAATATTTTGTCAGTATTTCAAACAGTGTTTTTTTCACGTCATTCATTCCTTCGATAAGTGCGCATAGTAGAGTATATCTGACAACAGCTGTGGTCCTCCCAGAAGATGTCTCTCTCTGACCTTGCTCACTGTATAAAAAGCCATCCAAACTGCACGTGGTGGGGCCAGGGTGGGATGCAGGTCAGGGAGGTAATAGGGTTAGCAGCCACGTGGGGGTTCGGAGTTATGAGATCTTAAAACTGAAAGTGACCTTAGAAATCAATGGCAGGCATCTCCACCTGGGCCGCGGAACTGTTTCCTTTAGTCGGGAGGAATAAGAATCAGACTGAAGAAGGGATGTGGATCTTGAGCTCAGGGAGGACCTGATAAGCACAAATCAACAGGGAGGCGCTGCCCTCTTTGTAGGGGCAGGATTTGTAGAGGGGATGGGAAAGGCCTTAAAGGTGAAGTTCTGAGGGGTGTTGCTAACATATGTAGACAAAGGAAGAACTAACAAGGGGCAGTGTTACCTGTAAATAGTAAGTACAAATCCTTATCCAGTGCTTATTGGGCGAGGCAGTGTGGGATTGCCCAGGACTGTGCATGGGCTCATGGGCTGTGTGTGTGTCCACCCAGGCGTGGCAGGAAGGAGAAAACCACAGGGCTGTCTACCAACTGAGAAATACCGTGGTAGACTTTTCCAGCTTTGTCTCCTATAGAATTATGAGGTTGTCTCCAGATTCCTTAGCAGGCAATGATTTGACAGAGTTGCCTGGAGGACCTCAGGAAGCTTGGGCTGTGGTTCTGTGGGGGTGGGGACAGGGGCCCTGTTGATTAAACTTTCCCAGCTCTGTGCTAGCAGTGTCACCCACCAGCCATGCCCTCCATTGATAGGTAGAAAGTGATCAGTAATCGACATGGAAATGATGCCCAGAGCCTCAGGGGGCTAGACATGGGAACAGACATCTGGGCATGGACGACCCAACTGTGTTGTTGAAAGCAAGGCTGCTGGACCTGGATGATGGTGAGGATGATGATGTTCGGGACAGGAGGAGCTATTGTTTGCTGAGGGCCACCATGTGCCACGCTCTAGGCTGAGTGCTTTATAAGCACTACCATTGTGTCTTCAGGGCAACCCTATGAGGCAGTGTCATTTTCATTTTTATATAACTTCTCTCCTCTAATTACTTTCTGCATTTGAGCTCAAATATGTCTGATGTTAAAATCTGCACCTTACAACCATCTCTGTAGCAAAACAAAGCAAGCAAATAATCCCTCCCCTCAACACACTGCTGAGCCACAAATAGGGTGACGGGGTGCTCTGTCTGTTCAGCATGGCCTGCCATGGCCTCCAGGGCTGTTTACCTACATATGTGCCCTAATGTGGGTTTCAGGATGAAGGGGCGCATGGAGAGTGAGCCAGTATTCAGTGTTGCTGACTCTGTAGGAGTGTTGCCATGTTTCTCAGGGCTCATGGGGACCAGGACAAGTGAGTACCTCTCATTTCCCCAGGTCCTTCCAGCCTCAGGGAGAAATCAAGGCCAGGATCACCATTGTGATAGTAGCCCTATAGGGTCTCTAAGTGTTCCCATTCTCATGTCCCCTCCCAGGGCCACGGGGCACCAGGGGCTCACGTCTTCCTCTTGCAGTGGCCTTAGTAGGCCTCTGCTCCTGCTTGGGCCACCGCTGATGCTGTTGGGCATCATCTCCTAATACTCAAGCAAATGAGTGAGGAGCTCACCGTGCTGGGTGGGGAAGCAGACCATAGAAATGCAGCATTCTTCTCCCCGGGAGCTTCTTCGGCCATGAGAGGGAGATGACACCTTGCTGCTCAGAGTAAATCTGGAAGAGACTTGGATGTTTGAAAAAGACTTTCACAGAGACTTGCTAAACGCAGCTCCTTGAAGGAAGTGGTGAATTCTTCATTCATCCAGTCATGGCACCTGGCACACAGCTGGTGCTCAATGAATAGAACAGTGACAGATCTTTCTTAGGTGCATCATGTTAGGCGGGGGGTGGAGGGTGGGGAGGTGAAAGAGGATGTGCGGTGTAAACATTAATCCATCAAAGATCCTGATTTCACAGTGTGGTGTAGTGGAAACTGTTTTTGGAGACCCACAGATCTGGGTTCAGATCTTACCTCTGTCACTTACTGACTGTGTGATCTTGAGCAAGCCTCTAACATCTCTGGGCCTTAGTTCCCTTTATCAGTGAAAGTGAGACATAATACAGTATTTCCCCTTATCCAGGGGCCATACATTCCAAAACTTCCAGTGGGTGCCTGAAACTGTGGACAGTACCAAACCCTATATATGCTATGTTTTTTCCCTATACAAACTTGTTTAAGGTGTGACAGCAAAACTAAAACAAATTTCTTTTTCCTTCTTCACAATTTTCTTTTTTAAAGACTGACCCCTGAGCTAATATATCTTGCCAATCTTCTTTTTCTTCTTCTTCTTTTTCTCCCCAAAGCCCCGCAGTACATAGTTGTATATTCTGGTTGTGAGTGCCTCTGGTTGTGGTATGTGGGACGCCGCCTCAGCATGGCCTGATGAGCGGTGCCATGTCCACACCCAGGATTTGAACCTGCGAAACCCTTGGCCGCCAAAGTGGAGCACATGAACTTCACCTCTTGGCCACGGTGCCGGCCCCCCGCTTCACAATTTTATGGGTTGAAGATTTGTTTTTGCTTTAGGAAGTATGGACACTTTAACTATGTTAATTCTTCCAATCCAGGAGCACAGAATATCTTTCCATTTCTTTGTGTCTTCTTTGATTTTTTTCAATAATGTTTTATAGTTTTCAGTGTACAGATCTTTCACCTCTTTGGTTAAGTTTATTCCTAAGTATGTTATTCTTTTTGTTGCAACTGTAGATGGGATTGCATTCTTAATTTCTCTTTCTGCTACTTTGTTGTTAGTGTTTAGAAACACAAGTGATTTTGTATGTTGATTTTGTATCCTGCAACTTGACTGTATTCATTTATTATTTCTAAAAGTTTTTTAGTGGATTCTTTACGGTTTTCAATATATAAAATCATGTCATCTGCAAAGAGTGACAGTTTCACTTCTTCTTTTCCAATATGGATTCCTTTTATTTCTTTTTCTTGCCTGATTGCTCTGGCTAGGACTTCCACTACTATGTTAAATAAGAGTGGTGACAGTGGCCATCCTTGTCTGGTTCCTGTTCTTAGAGGGATAGCCTGATTGTTCTGGCTCAGACTTCCAATACTGTGTTAAATAAGAGTGGTGAAAGTGGGCATCTTTATCTGGTTCCTGTTCTTAGAGGGATGGTTTTCAGTTTTTCTCCGTTGAGAATGATATTTGCTGTGGGTTTGTCATATATGGCCTTTATTATGTTGAGATATTTTCCTTCTATACCCATTTTATTTAGAGTTTTTATCATAAATGGATGTTGTATCTTGTCAAATGCTTTCTCTGCATCTATTGAGATGATCATGTGATTTTTATTCTTCATTTTGTTAATGTGATGTATCATGTTGATAGGTTTGTGGATGTTGAACTATCCTTACATCCCTGGAATGAAACCCACTTGATCATGATGTATGATTTTTTTTTTAAGATTTTATTTTTTCCTTTTTCTCCCCAAAGCCCCCCAGTACATAGTTGTATATTCTTCGTTGTGGGTCCTTCTAGTTGTGTCATGTGGGACGCTGCCTCAGCGTGGTTTGATGAGCAATGCCATGTCCGCGCCCAGGATTTGAACCAACGAAACACTGGGCTGCCTGCAGCGGAGCGCACGAACTTAACCACTCAGCCACGGGGCCAGCCCCTGATGTATGATCTTTTTAATGTATTGTTGTATTCAATTTTCTGGTGTTTTGTTGAGGATTTTTGCATCGATGTTCATCAGTGATATTGGCCTGTAATTTTCTTTTTTTGTGTTGTCCTTGTCTGGTTTTTGGTATCAGGATAATGTTGGCTTCATAGAATGAGTAAGGAAACCTCTCCTCCTCTTCAATATTTTGGAAGAGTTTGAGAAGGATAGGTATTAAGTCTTCTTTGAATGTTTGATAGAATTCACCAGGAAAGCTATCTGGTCCTGGACTTTTATTTTTTGGGAGGTTTTTGACTACTGTTTTGATCTCCTTACTGGTCATTGGTCTATTCAAATTCTCTACTTCTTCGTGGTCCAGTTTTGGAAGGTTGTATGTTTCTAAGAATTTAGCTGTTTCTTCTAGATTATCCAATTTGCTGGTATATAGCTTTTCATAGTATCTCTTATTATCTTTTGTATTTCTGCGGTTTACATTGTAATTTCTCCTCTTTCATTTCTGATTTTGTTTATTTGAGCCTTCTCTCTTTTTTTCTTGGTGAGTCTAGCTAAGGGTTTGTCAATTTTCTTTATCTTTTCAAAGAACCAGCTCTTGGTTTCATTAATTTTTTCTATTGTTTTTTAGTCTCTATTTCATTTATTTCTGCTCTGATTTTTTTATTTCCTTTCTTCTCCTGATTTTGGGCTTTGTTTGTTCTTCTTTTTCCAGTACCTTTAGATGTGCTGTTAGATTGTTTATTGGGGATTTTTCGTCTTTGTTGAGGTTGGCCTGAATTGCTATAAACTTCCCCCATAGAACAGCTTGTGGTGTATCCCATAGATTTTGGCATGTCACGTTTTCATTTTCATTTGTCTCTAGGAATTTTTTTATTTCTCCCTTGATTTCTTCATTGACCCAATCATTGTTCAGTAGCACTTTGTTTAATCTCCACATTTTTTTGGCTTTTCTGATTTTCTTCCTGTAGTTTATTTCTAGTTTCATACCTTTGTGGTCAGAAAAGATGCATGGTATTATTTTGATTTTCTTAAATTTATTGAGATTTGTTTTGTGGCCTAATATGTGGTCAATCCTGGAGACTGTTCCATGTGCATTTGAAAAGAATGTGTATTCTGGGTTTTTTTGGATGGAATGTTCTATATATATCCACTAAGTCCATCTGGTCAAATGTGTCATTTAAGGCCAGTGTTTCCTTATTGATCTTCTGTTTGGATGATCTATCCATTGGTGTAAGTGGAGTGTTAAAGTCTCCTACTATTATTGTGTTACTGTCTATTTCTCCTTTTATGTCTGTTAGTAATTGCTTTATATATTTAGGTGCTCCTATGTTGGGTGCATAGATATTTGCAAGTGTAATATCCTCTTATTGGATTGTTCCCTTTATCATTATGCAGTGCCCATCTTTGTCTCTTGTTACAGTTTTTGTTTTAAAGTCTATTTTGTCTGATATAAGTATTGCTACCCCTGCTTTCTTTTCTTTGCCATTTGCATGGAATATCTTTTTCCATCCTTTCACTTTCAGTTTGTGAGTGTCTTTAGGTCTGAAGTGTGTCTCTTGTATGCAGCATATATATGGGTCCTGTTTCTTTCTCTAATTTGCCACCCTATCCCTTTTGATTGGAGCATTTAGTCCACTGACATTTAAAGTAGCTATTGATAAATGTGTATTTATTGCCATTTTGTTACTTTTTTTTTCCTGGATGTTTTAGTAGTTCTTCTCTGTTCCTTTCTTTTTCTCTTGCTCTCTTCCTTGTGGTTTCATGACTTTCTTTAGTAATGTTTTATTTCTTTTATCTTACTTATTTATTATAGGTTTCTGATTTGTGATTACCGTGAGGATCCTATATAATATTCTATGTATATAACAGTCTATATTGAGTTGATAGACTCTTTAGCTTGACCTCTTTCTAAAAGCTTTACTTTTTCACTCCCCTCCTCCCACATTTTATGTTTTTGAAATCATATCTAATCTCTTGTTTTGTGTGTCTATCCATTACCCTCTTATCATTGAAATAGGTAATTTTACTACTTTTGTCTTTTAACCTTCATATTATCTTCACAGGTGGTTGATCTGTTACCTTTACTATATTTTTACATATATCAGTGATTTTATTGCCTGGTTTTTTGGGAGATTTTCTTGATAACTTTTTTATCCCTATTTGTGGTCATTGCTTTCCTGCTTAAATAAATCCCTTCAGCATTTCTTGTAGAACTGGTTTCTTGATGATAAACTCCTTTAATTTTTGCTTGTCTTTGAAGCTCTTTATTTCTCTTTCCATTCCCAATGACAACCTTGAGGGATAGAGTATTCTTGGCTGTAAGTTTTTTCTTTTTAGCACTTTAAATATGTCATGCCATTCTCTTCCTGCCTGTAGGGTTTCAGCTGAGAAATTTGCTGATAGCCTTATAGGCTTTCCTTTGTATGTCACTTGTTGCCTTTCTCTTGCCATTTTCAGGATTCTCTCTTTATCTTTAATTTTGGACATTTTAATTCATGTGTCTTGGTGTGGGCCTCTTTGGGCTTATCTTGTTTGGAGCTCTCTGTGCTTCCTGTACTTGGATGTTTGTTTCCTTCCTTAGGTTAGGAAAATTTTCATCTATTATTTCTTCAAATAAATTTTCTGCCCCTTTATCTCTCTCTTCTCCTTCTGGGATACCTATAATACGAATATTAGTGCGCTTTATATTGTCCCAGAGTTCCCTTAGACTGTTCTCATTCTGTCTAATTCTTTTTTCTTTTTTCTGTTCAGCTTGGGTGATTTCCTCCAGTCTTTCATCTAGCTCGCTGATCCATTCTTCTGTATCTTCTACTCTGCTATTGAGTTCTTCTAGTGAATTTTTCATTTCCAGTATTGTATTCTTCATTTCTGATTGGTTCTTTTTTATATTTTCCAGTTCTTTGTTGATGAGCTCCCTGTGTTCATCCAGTCTTCTCCCAATATCTGTGAGCATCCTAATGAGTTTCTGTTTGAACTCTTTGTTGGATAGGTTGCTTATTTCTGTTTCATTTAGTCCTTTTTCTGAGGTTTTGTCCTGTTCCCTTGGTTGGAATGTATTCCTTTGTCTCTTCATTATGCCTCTTTCTCTGTGCTTATATCTATGTATTAGGTGAGTCGGCTATGTCTCCTGATCTTGGGGAAGTGGCCTTATGTAAGAGATGCCTTTTGAGGCCCAGCAGTGTGCTTCCCTCTCATCACCAGTCTAAATGATCCAGAAGTGACCCCTTTGTGGGCTGCTTGTGTCCTTCTGCTGTGGCAGGGTTGCTCTTAATGTGGATACCCAGGGAGTCTAGTCTTTCCTTCCCTGGCCAGCTGTTTGTAAATCCAGTTTGGGGAGCCTCAGCACCATTGGCTACAAGGTCTAACAGCACACTTCTGTTGCAGTTTTCCTTCTAATTGGGTAGGTACCCAGTGTAGCTTGTTGCTAGGCTCAGGGGCTTACAGTTGCTATAGGTCTCAAGCCTACAAGGCTATTGTCAGTTCTCTTAGGAGTGCAGCCGAGTGGGGCTGGCCCTAGGCATGGGAGCACTCAATTGTTTCAGGTTTTGGAAGGTGGGGCTCATCCTTTTTATGGCTATTTGTGAAGCACAGCTGTTCTGCCACTGATAAGCCTCACTCCTCACAGGACCACACACACTGTCAACACAGTCCTGGTCTGTGCACACTTCCAAACCCCCTGGAGCATACCCTGACACCCCTTTGCAGAAGCCCCCACCTCTCCACCAATGTCCCCCACAGTTCACCTGGTCCTCACACAGGCCACAGAGGCGGACACACTTGCCTGCCTGTAGAGGATCAAGATACCCAGTCAATGCAGGCCAACAAGTAGCCTGAGGGCTTGCTGTTGGGTAGCACTGGTCCCTAGGGCTGGCTGCTTGCCCTGGCTGAACTGGATTAAATCTGTGCTCTAGTAGACCCCCTGGGCTAAAAGGCCAGGGGGAGAATTTCAATGGTGTCTGCCGGGGTTTGTGTCAGCACGCCTGGACCAGGTCACAACAATGGCCACCTCCCAATCTCTCCTCTCACTGAGATGCACCCAGAGCCCACCAGGTGAGTGTCTTTTCACCAAAGGACTGTCAGCCTTCTCTCCAGTGATTTTAGGTTGCTGAGATGGTGAGTTTGTGTGTGAGCCCTTTAAGACCTGGGTCTTTTTGTCTTTCATCCAATAGCTTTTCTAGGGGTATCCCTGCTGCAGTTAATAGCCAATGAAGCCAGATAGTAAGACCTTCGTCTCAGTTGTGCTGAGTCTGAAGGATGCTTATAGCCATATTGGCCCCTGCTCCAGACCTCAGTCCTCCAGGGAGGGCTTCGTGCCTTAGGGTGGCTCCTGCTTGGCCCGCTGAGAAACTCTGCTGCTCCTGAAGGTGACTTTTTTCTCTCCAGCAGGAATTTCTGCCTCTTCCACCTTAGTCAGGACTGTCCCTTGTTGTGGGGGTTCTGTTTATCCAGTTTTCAGTTTTCTATCCAGGGTAATTTTTCCAAAAATAGTTGTAACCTGGTTGTGTTCTTGGGAGGAGATGAGTTTAGAGGCTGCTTATGCTGCCATCTTGATGAGATCTCTATTGTGATTTTTAAAGGGCATGGATATAGGTAATTAATGTACAGAAATATAAAATACTGTAGAAGAAAACACAGAGAGATTACCAGCTGAAGGCATCTGGGGAGGCTTCAGGAAGGAGATTATGGGTAACATTTGATCTGGATGTTAAAGGATGTGAAGGATTTGTGTATGAAGAGATGGGTCAAGGAAGGGCATTCAAGAGGAGACCACAGGGCCTTATGGCCACTTTTCTAATAATTCCTACAAAACTGTCTGTGATTCAGGTGGGCACACAAGTCAGGCGGGTCTACACACTGGTCTCATCTGGACACACAACTCCCTGGCTGGTATGAGCCCAGCTCTTTGGCCCTGTGCTCAGCACGCTTTCAAGCTATATTTATCAGTGCACGTGATGCAAGATCAGTATTTTCCTTCTACCACTGAAGAGTGTGGCCCAGTAATGTCTTATCTTTGCCAAGCTATTTGTTATGGTCCATGGAGACACCACTAAGCACTCTGCACATCTGTCCACTGGAGCATGCCCTGGATCTCGAATCTTCTGAAGGCACTGCTGAAGTTTCTGCTCATTGTTTCTCAGAGTCCTTTTAGAGAGCATTGACTGACTCCTCTGCTTGGACCTGATGGAACACACCAGCTCTATGAGCCCCAGTTTGAGACATTAGGCTCAGGCTGCATTTATTTCACTCATCTGATGATCCTTCATCATTTGAGTCAATGAACTATCCAGAGCACATGCAGATGAGTACTTGCCAGCTAAAAATGAAGGAGAAGAGAATGAGGAACAATGCCATGGTGCCCAAGACAAGTCTTTACTGCTTCTTGACTCTAGTTCAGTGGTGAACAAGCCTTTTCAATCAGGGACCTTTTTTCAAGTAAAATCTTATAGAACTGGCAATTATACAGTAAAAGTGAATTCCCCTTGATGAAGCAGCCGGGGTGGGAGGAAGTTCTGCTTGCTCAGACTCCTCTTTGAGGGGCACAGTGTGAAACCATGGCTTGAGTGGATAAGAGAAAGGAAGTGAAAGGAGAAAGGTGATGATCATATGTACCGTTGGCCTTCTGTAGCCTGGTAAGCCATTTGGGACCTTCTAGATGAGTTCAATTGTAATGTGCCAGGAAGATGGATCTCTTGGTTTCTACTCTGAAGGAGTAAGCTGAGAGACAATGGCTCATGTCACGGGGTCAAAACTCTGGAGAAGTAAGAAATTTGTCTTTCAGTGTTATCAACTTTGCTCTTCTCTTTCAGAGGTTCCAAAAACAGAACAGACTTTTGAAGAGCGTCTGATACTCAAAGCTTTCTTGCTAAAGTTTGTCAATGCCTACTCGCCCATCTTCTACGTGGCCTTTTTCAAGGGGAGGTGAGTATATTAGTGTCATACATGGAAGAGCAATTGGTCACTAATACTGAGTCCTCCATTACAGTCAGCCTGTCCCCATTGTTAATTCACATCCGCAGCCCCATTCCCCACTCCCATCCCCACCTGGCTGTTCATGAAGCAGTGGCATTAGCACTAAATCGTTTTGGATTAGTGGCTTCAGATTCTGATAAACATGGAGCCTTTAAAGGGATTTGGTTTTGGGCTCTGCAGGGCTAGTCTTAGAATAATTTGTGTCTCCCAACTTTGAGGATGAGGGGAGAGGGAATTTCACGTATAGCCAGTGACTCTTAGGTCTTGCAATGCAATTCTGATGCTAACTGCCTAGAGTTAGTGCAGGCTTCACCGATTAAGGGCACAGTCTTCCATAAGGCTGCCCTCACTTCAGACATTGGCTGCAAGCTCTGGGGTTCCCAGGCCACTAATGATTCTGACCAACTGGCTACAACCAGTAACCCTTTAGGTTTGATAATTCACTAGAACAACTTACAGAACTCAGGAATGTGCTATGCTTAAAATTACAGTTTTGGGGCCGGCCCAGTGGTTAAGTTCGCATGTTCCACTTTGGTGGCCCGGGGTTCACCAGTTCGGATCCCAGGTGCAAACCTACGCACTGCTTGTCAAGCCATGCTGTAGCAAGTGTCACACATATAAAGTAGAGGAAGATGGGCATAGATGTTAGCTCAGGGCCAGTCTTCCTTAGCAAAAAGAGGAGGATTGGCTGTAGGTGTTAGCTCAGGACTAATCTTCCTCAAAAAAAAATTATAGTTTTGCTATAGCAAAGGGATACAAATCCAAACCAGCAAATAGGAGAGGCACATAGGGCAAGGTCTGGTAGGGTCTTAAAAAGAGGCTTCCATGTCCTCAGGGTGTGTCAGCTTCCTGGCTCATCAATGATCAATGTATACCACCAAGCAGGAAGCTCATCCAAGCTTCAGTGTCTGGAGTTTTTATTGGGTTCCGTTATGTAGGCATGATTGATTGAATCATTGGTCATGTGATTGAACTCCATCTCCAGTCCTCCGCCCCTCCCTTGAGGTCAGGCTGCTTTTGCTTAACTCAAAGCCCCAACTCTCTAATCACATGGTTGGTTTTTCTGGCATGGCGTCCCCCATCTTGAATGATCTCATTAGCATAAACTTAGGTATAGTTCCAGGGACCAACCATGAATAACAAAGACACTCCTCTTGGGAAACTCTAACGATTTAGAGGCTCCTCCAGGAACCAGGGACAAGGGCCATTCAAATTCTTTATTGTACAATAGGTCTGGAAGTAAAATCCCTTCTGATAAATATTTTTCATGGTCAGGTCAGTTGGCTACCTATAAGGAGATTTCCCCATAGGCATCAACTATGTTAGGAAAGCTTCGCCAGAACTAAAAGCTCATCAACCAGGCACTGATAGCAAGAACTGTCGTCATCTACATTTGATAATTTCTCATCAATGTGTTTGTGACCCAAAACATAGTCCCCTTCCTAGGACCTCTGCCCTTGACGCTCATGAAATTATAGTAGCAGAGAAACTGTCCGTATTAATGATTATATACTTCTTTGTTGTTTTCCAGGATTTAACATCAGTAGCAAACTGCATAGGTGTGATATTCCAGGCCAAAAAAAAAAAAAAAAAAATAGAGCCCTGACCCTTAGATAAACTTGTCATATGTTGAAAGTCTTATCAACAGCACACTGCAGTCTGCAGTAACTGTTGTAATAAGACGCGTGGAAAAAGTGTTAGGGGGACACTTAGTTATGAACAAAGACAAGAAGACTTTGCAGAGAAGCAAGGATTTAAGCTGAGCCTCAAATAGATGAGTAGTATTTCAACAGGTGGACAAGGGATGACATTTGAATTCAGTAGGATTCATCTGATTACCTGTCTCTTACCTTTCTCCTTCCCCCTCCTGCCCAGTCTTCTTATCCCCCAATAAAATAGACACTTAGGTCTTAGAAGAGGAACGAGGTAGGCTTCTTCCATTCCTTTGAGTATTTTCAGTAAGAAGTCTAGATTTTTTCTTTTCTGACCCCAGGAATCTCCAATTGCAACTTTAGACCATTTTATCCTTCATTTCCTGGGAAATCAGATGCCCTCACCGAGGCGTTGCAATCAGGACTCAATTCTTGACACCAGTTAAGGGAAAAAGGTACACAGACAGTATACTTAGAGATAATCCAAACTTCATGGTCTTTAGGCTCAGAAGTTATCACGCACACACTCACACACATGCACGCACACACAGACATTTGTGACCTTTCCAGCCCCACAGTAGCCCCATCCTCAGCCCCTATCCCTTGGAATTTGACTTGGTTAAGAGGTGAGCCCTAGATGTTATAGGTGATTGTTAGCTGATGACAGGGTATGAATTCCTGTCCCTGGGTGATTTAGCACCCGCCCTGGCAGTACTTTCCTAGAGGACATTGGGCGATGGCTATTCCACTCAGAAGATATACATACCCTCAAGCAGTCCTGACTTTGTCTTTCCCTAACTCTTCCCCCACTTCTCGATTTCAGGTTTGTGGGCAGACCTGGAAGCTATGTTTATGTGTTTGATGGTTACCGCATGGAAGAGGCAAGTACAGCCACTGGTGTTTCATGCATGGCTAGTGGTTTGTAGGTGCGCCTGCTCCCCCAGTCCCATCCTTATCCCCACTGCAGCATGGTTTAGTTCACATCCTTGCTTCTCTGAGCTCCACTTGATCTAACTGCTTATTCCTTTATCTTCTCCTCCCTGCAGTGTGCTCCAGGGGGCTGCCTCATGGAGCTCTGCATTCAGCTCAGCATCATCATGTTGGGAAAGCAATTGATCCAGAACAACATCTTCGAGATCGGAGTCCCGTATGTAATGAACACTTCTCATTCTCCTCCTTGCTGTCAGGGCCTAGCCCAGCAGTGCCAGACTTTCAGCAGGATTTTTATGGCTTCTCCTCTTCTAAGATAGCTTGGCTATTTACTCCTCTGTCCACTTGCCAGTAACTTTCCCATGATGCAGGGCTCCTCCCACAAGCCTTGTTTGCCAATCTGGTTTGGGCTGTTTCAGGCTTACTTGCTTAATTACACATAGCAAGTAAGTGGCAGAGCAAAGAATCATGTATCTCTGACCTCAAGGTGCATAGCATTGTTGTAAGTATAGTTGACATACGATATTATATTAGTTTCAGGTGTACAATATAGAGGTTCAACATTTACATACATTATGAAATGATCACCACAATAAGTCTAGTTACCATCTGTCACCATACACAATTAATACAATGTTATTGACTATATACCCCATGCTGTACATTACATCCCTATGATTTATTTATTTTACAACTGGAAGTTTGTACGTCTTAGTCCCCTTCACTTGTTTTGCCTGCCTCCCCACTCACTCCCCTCTGGCAACCACCAGTTTGTTCTCTATGAGTCTGTTTCTGTCTTGTTTTGTTTGTTTATTTTGTTTTTTTAGATTCCACACATAAGTGAAATCATAAGGTATTTGTCTTTCTCTGTCTGACTTATTTCACTTAGAATAAGACCCTGTAGGTCCATTCATGTTGTCACAAATGGCAAGACTTTATTCACTTTTATGACTGAGTAGTATTCCATTGTATGTATATGCCACAACTTCTTTATCCATTCATCTATCAGTGGGCACTTAGGTTGCTTCCGTATCTTGGCTATTGTAAATAATGCTGCAGTGAACATAGGGGTGCATATCTTTTCAAATTACTGTTTTCATTTTCTTCAGATAAATATACAGAAGTGGAATCCTGGATTGTATGGTAGTTCTATTTTTAATTTCCTCACTTAACTGTCAAGTTTTCCCAGCACCATTTATTGAAGAGACTGTCTTTTCCTTGTTATATATTCTTTCCTTTGTCATAGATTAATTGACCATATAAGTGTGAGTTTATTTCTGCACTCTCTATTCTGTTCCATTGATCTATGTGAATATTTTTGTGCCAGTACCATACTGTTTTGATTACTATAGCTTTGTACTACAGTTTGAAATCAGGAACATTATTATTTTCAGCTTTGTTCTTCTTTCACAAGATTGCTTTGGCTATTCAAAGTCTTTTGTAGTTCCACACAAATTTTAGGATTATGTATTCTATTTCTGTGAGAAATACCATTGGTATTTTAATAAGGATTGGCTTGAATCTGTAGATTGCTTTGGAGAGTTATGGACATTTTAACAATATTAATTCTTCCAATCCATGAGCATGGTATACCTTTCATTTGTGTCATCTTCAATTTCTTTCATCAATGTCTTATAGCTTTCAGAATACAGGTCTTTCACCGCTTTGGTTAAATTATTCCTAGATATTTTATTCTTTTTGATGTAATTGTAAATGAGATTGTTTTCTTTCTTTTTCTTCCTTTCTTCCTTCCTTCCTTCCTTCCTTCCTTCCTTCCTTCCCTCCTTTCCTTCTTTCCCTCTTTCCTTCCTTCCTTCCTCTTCCTCCCCGCCCTTCTTTTTTGGTGAGGAAGATTGGCCCTGAGTTAACATCTGTTGCCAATCTTCCTCTTTTTGCTTGAGGAAGATTGTTGCTGAGCTAGCATGCATGCCAGTCCTCCTCTGTTTTGTATGTGGGACATTGCCACAGCATGGCTTGATGAATGGTGTGGAAGTCCATGCCCTGGATCTGAACCTGTGAAACCTGGGCTGCAGAAGTGGAGAACCGGAACTTAATCACTACACCACTGGGCCAGCCCTGGGATTGTTTTCTTAATTTCTCTTTCTGATATTTCATTATTAGCATATAGAAACACAACAGATTTTTGTATATTAATTTTATATCTTGCGACTTTACTGAATTCATTTATTAGTTCTAATAGTTTTTTTGTGATGTCTTTAGGGCTTTCTATTTATAGTATCATGTCATCTGCAAATAGTAACAGTTTTACTTTTTCCTTTCTAATTTGGATGCATTTTATTTCTTTTTCTTGTCTGATTTCTGTGGCTAGGACTTCCAATACTATGTTGAATAAAAGTGGGCATTCTTGTCTTGTTTGTGATCCTAGAGGAAAAGCTTTCAGCTATTCTTAGTTGACTATGATGTTAGCTACAGGTTTGTCATATATGGCCTTTATTATGTTGAGGTATTTTCCCTCCATACCCACTTTGTTGAGAGCCTTTTTTTTTTTTTTATCATAAATGGGTGTCAAATTTTGTCAAATGCTTTTCCTGCATCTATTGAGATGATCCTATGATTTTTATACAATGTTTTATTAATGTGGTATATCATGTTGATTGATTTGTGAGTGTTGAACCATACTTACATCCCTGGAATAAATCCCACTTGATCATGGCCTATGATCCTTTTAATGTGTAATGTTGAATTCAATTTGCTAATATTTATTGAGGATTTTTGCATCTGTATTCATCAAAGATATTGGCCTATAATTTTCTTTTTTTATAGTATCTTTGTCTGGTTTTGGTATCAAGGTAATGCTGGCCTAATAAAATGAATTTGGAAGTATTACTCCCTCTATAATTTTTTAGAATAGTTTGAGAAGGATAGGTATTAACTCTTATTTAAATGTTTGTTAGGATTCACCTGTGAAGCTGTCTGGTCTGGGACTTTCGTTTGTTGAAAGAGTTATGATCATTGATTCAATTTCATTACTAGTAATTGGTCTGTTCAGATTTTTATTTCTTCCTGATTCAGTCTTAGAAGATTGTGTGTTTTTAGGAATTTATCCATTTCTTCTAGGTTGTTCAATTTGTCATGCATGATTGTTCATAGTAGTCTCTTACTATCCATCCATAAAATTTTATGTGCTGTCTGTTCTCTCAGTGAATAAGTAAAGGAATCTTTCAGTGTGGTAGACAGATGAATATGAAAGCTCGAAACATAATGTAATCATTTAGAAAAATCTCTAAGAAATTGTGGAATATATGATCTCAGGAGGGGAAGGATGCCTAGTTGATAAAACAGAATGGATTTTCATGTGGATTCTCTCTTCCTTCCCTCCCATGTAGTTTTACAAATTTTATAGAAGAACTTCTTTCAATTAAGTTTCGCATTGAGATAGTCATGAAAATGAACACTGACTCACAGGCATTGAACCTAAAAGAAAAGAGGATACAACAAGTGAAAATCTACCCTCAGGTCAAAGGAAAATGTAACCCCCTCTGCCTTTCATTTATATTGCTTTTTGGTGTTAAAAAGAGTCTGTTTCAGGGGATATTTTCAGCCAGCCTGGCATTAGCGAGCCAGGGAAGAACACAGATGATTGGAGGTAACTCTTATAGGCTGGGCCACTTCTGTTTAGGAGGGTAGGATGGACAATGTATACCAGGCCCAGGGTTGTTTGCAAACCCCTTGCAAGGCTAATTCTTCTCAGATGCAATCATCAGACAGTGCCCATAGGAGTAGGTGAAGATACTGCTACACACTCTATATCCCTCTTGGAGATTTATTATTCACATTATATTAATGGTTCTGAGAAGTTCTGCAATAAAGACATTTGTATAATTTCTTTCTTTCCAATTGTATTTGTTCATGCTATTGGCCACGGTTCTTAGCTGCAGACATCGGAATTCACCCTGGCTAGTTTAAGCAGCAAAGGGATTTAAGAATAATAAGTGGCTAACAGAATATTCTTTAAGGGCCAGAAGGCCAGACTCTGAGCTACAATAATCAGGAATAATATGATCCACACTGCAGGAGGGCTTGCAGGGAATACCACTGCCTCCATATCTTGGCTCATATGGCTCATATATTCAAAGATGAGAATTGCATACCAAAGAGCCACATCCACAAAAACTGCAGTCTGAGCCTAACCAGCTGTCTGCATCAGCTTGGGCTGCTATAACAAAATAACACAGATGAGGTGGCTTAAGCAGCAGACATTTACTTTTCATAATTCTGGAAGCTATGAAGTCCAAGATCAAGGTGCCAGCAGATTTGGTTCTTGTTAAGGGCCGCCGTCTCACTGTGTGCTCATGTGGCCTCTTTGTGTGTGCTTGGAGAAAGCGAGCTCTGGCATCTCTTCCTCTCCTTTAAAGACACTAATCTCATCATGGGGGGTCCCATCCTCCTGAGCTCTTCTAAACCCCATTACCTACCAAAGGCCCCAACTCCTAACTTTAGGAGTTAGAGCTTGACGTATGAATTCTGGAGGGAACACAAATGTCCAGTCCATACCACCAGCCTCTCTGTTTTCTTTAACTTATATGTAAGATTTATATTCAATTAAATAAAGAATTATATATAAGAAGCAGCCCTTATCTTCTCAGAGCTTAGTTTTTTAGTTTGGGAGATAAAATAGACTACATGTGACTGCGTTCTCTCTATGTGGTACAAACTCAGAATTCAGAGTAAGCAAAGGTCAGGCCACGAGCGGTTAAAGAAGGTTTTGTAAGCAGAAGGGTTTCCTCCAGGCTCTGTCTGTGTCTTGAAAGAAGACTGCCACCATCATATGTAACAAGTTGATCTGCCATTATTTTGTTTAAAGAAGCAGTTTCCCTTGGGTGTGGATATATTTTCTAAACAAACAACAGACTGAGTCGAGCTTATCAAAACACTTCCTGACCCAAGTGGGCTACAGATGGAGAAAGCAAGGCCCAGAGAGATGGCGGCTCCCTGCCCAAAATCTTAGGGCATTCCAGGGTCATGGCAAAGGCAAGAGCCCACAATCTCTCTCAATCTGTTTAAAGGTTGCTGAGTCCTAAGCTCCTTGGGTTGAATGGAACCATTGGAGGATATATGATCCAACTCCTTTCTCCATGGAAAACTATACCAGACTCACTGCTTCCATGGGGGGCTGTAACTGTCTGAAAGGTCCCCAGAAAAAGCTATTGTTTGGTCTTCCTCAGAAACACACTTACAGAGCTAAAGTTATAGTGGAGAAAATTTAGTTTACCTAGAAGGAAAAACCCTTTTTAATGAGAGCCCTACTTCAAGGAAGGAGAATCCTTAGTATTCGCTCATAACCCTTTGCCATCCCCATCCTCAGAATGGGTCTCATCAATACCAAACGTTAATTAGACTGAATGCTTAGGGTGTTTTTCTGCCCCCACACTGGGACAATCTCAGGTGACACTTGGGCATGCGCTTTTCTTGGAAGAGGATTGGTGAGGACATTGGTGTCTGGGCGACTCATTCCACCACTCTATGTAAGTTAGCCTCTGGTCATCACTCAGCAAATCACCAATCTTGAGAAACTCAACCCTCTGAAACTGTGCCCTGTTCCCAACTTTATGACTGAAAGTCGCTCAGTGATAGTCACCAAACAAAGCTGGTGAAGCACATGGTCGCTCTTCTCTAGGAGCTTACCATCTCAGAGAGACCACATTTGTTATGGACAAACATCCAGGAAATATACAGACCAAAAAAGACGCACCAAAGCCACATCTGGCCCCTTTGAAGCTGTGACACCAGCCCCTCCACTGCTGCTACAAAGGAAAGTCTCCATTCCCTTTCAAACATCTGGAGAAGACACTTGTCCTTCCAGTACATTGCTATTCTGCTCTGGACGGAATTGTATACAGCTTGTGGGCATGAGATGCCCTTTTTTCATTCGTGGACATCTGCTCTACCACTTAGCCCATCTACTCTGGACCCAGAAGCCTTTTATGGAGTGTGAGAGAGGCAAGAACTCAGACATATGTTTGGACAGTGTGTTGGCATGTTCCTCACCCATCAACTCCATCGCTTCCATAACAGATAAAACTAACATGGCTGTTTGCCTTGAAGGCTGAATTTTCTTGCTTATGCCTGATGTGTGTTTAATATGCCACATTTTAACTGATGGCAATTACATGTTAACTCATAAATCTGTGAGCCCGTCACTTTTTTAAGGCTCACTGTCCTCATCTCTTGATGAACACGATGGCATTGTCATCATCTCTATGGTGCTTTCGTTTTAGTGCTAGCGTTCTATGAATCTCTCTTCTATTCAATTAAACTAGTCACTGCTGATGTCAAATACAGGTCATTTCTATTTCAAAAGACTTTTTTCTCATTTTAGTTTCTAGTCTGCTCAAGGACACATACAACATAGTTGTGTAGTTAAATTCAGGGATGTAGAGCTAAAGTTCATCCACCTTCAAGACCAAGGCCTTTCATCCCCAACGTTCTCTGTCATTCTACAGGTTGGGTTTGGAGTTTGGTCACATGAAATTACTATGATTATGATTATTGGATCTTTCACTCCCTACTCAGAGCCCACTCTCAATAGATTAGACCAGTCCAATCCAGAGTTCAACCACCTGGTAATATCCTTGTGTAGGACACAGCTGAGAAACATAAAAGAAGCAAGAAAAAAAAGAAGTCTTTCATAGTCAAATGAGAAATGACAGTTGAGCCTGACAGTGAGGAAAGGGTAGTATAAATTATAAAAATTAGACTCACTGGAGTGGTGGGGGTAGCACGTCTGTGTACGGCAGAGATTGTCAACACATCTGGGTTTCAATCCAGGCATTATGATATACTTACTGTGTGACCTTGGGAAAGTTGTTCTAGAAGGATTTTCATCCAACATGGTTATGTAAAAGTGCAGTTTGGGTCTATGCCCAGCCATCTAGAAAATAGAAAATATGGACATCTGAGAAAAGAAGAGCCATTCTTGGGCGTTACAGGTAGCCAAGGTGTTACTGAGTGTCATTGGCTTTTGTGTTTACAAATGGGGCTTTCCAAGTGTTTCAAGTCCAAGGACTGAGACAGTAAAGACCACCTCAAGAACACTGCTTTCTCTTCTGTTCTGGGCCTAATGGCTTTCGGTTCACAGTGTAGCTCTTACGTCCTTCAGAGCCTGCATCAAAGTTTTTCCTCAAGGAGATAAATATTAATCTTAAAGGCAAGACTTGATTTTTAAAAATTGAAGCAAGACTGAGGAGTTATGTAGGTGATCATACTAGATAAGAATATTTGGGGTAAAAAAAATAGGATAATGTAATACGGTTATAAGATTGACCATCTTTAGAGTTATCATCTACTTCTGACAGCAATTTTCTAAGATTCTTCCAAAGAAAAGTTTAAAATGTTAGAGACCATTGAGTTGACCTTTTCAGTACGTCAGGTAGTCAGCTATAATTTATCTAGCTCCCTGCCAGTGCAACGTTCTCATTAGATTCTGTGTGCATGTATGTGTGTGTGTGTGTGTGTGTGTGTGTTGCAGAAAGTACCACAACTACAATTCTGATGGCTTTGAGAATCTTACAGTCCAGGAGGCTTCTTGAATCAGATTGTTTCCCCGTCTTCAGTCATTTGTGAGCCCATATTTAAATTCTTTCCCCACATCTACCTAAAGAGCTATTTACATACTAATTTCCTTTAAACCAATTCACTTCTTATTTAAATCCACAACATTTCTGAAAATGGAAAACTAACACTATCAGTTACCATGAATAGCAAATAACAGTAGAAAGAAATAAAATGAAAACAAAACATTATTACCCAATGACATTAGCCTAAATCTGCGTTCTCTTTATTAAAAAGGAAGACATACAAGCTCTGGGGAGTTGTCAACGGCATCCCAGCAGCAGACTGGGATTTTCTTCCTGACTGCCATCAGAGGGACGAAATGAGAACAGGAAAGGAAATAACTCTCCCAGGTGCTCAAATGAGATGTAAGGCCAAGCGCAGAGGCCTTCCAAAGGGCTCACATGGACTGCCAGTGGACTGTGTACTTTGCTTGGGAAACATTGGTTTAGAGCATTGTTATCACCTCTTAATCCCACAGGTCTCCACGAAGCTGACACAGATGGCAGACATGTCCAGGAATTCTGTACAGCTGCCCTTTGGGATCTTGAATAAGCTTCACCAGCTCTCTCAGACCTGTCCCTTTCCTACCCCTAAATCTGGCAGGTGCTCCAGACAGGGCCACTGCAGAAGCCCAACTCTGTCCAGGCACCTTCTACCAGGCAGCCACATGTCCCACCTTTGCCAGGCCTGGTTCAGAGGCCCTGGAGTTGGAAAAACAAAATGCTTCCAAGGGAGGCAGTAAAACTGGGGCACTGGGCACTTTAAAGGCAGCTCTGAGACTAATGAGAACAGGATAATAGATAAATCTGTGTTGTGTGGTCTAGCCTTGAACTGTCCCCACTCACGCAACCCCAGGCTCCTGGGGCTGACACAGTGGTGGCAGATGCTTTCTGGAGAGGATGTTTTAAACATTGCAGGCCCCAGAATAATGCTCATCGAAAGCTCCTTCTGAGATGACTTCGGACATGGCGAGCAGCATGATGGAATCTGATCTCGTGCTATTTATTACCCGAGTCCGCTAGTGGGGTTGCCCTCGTCTCCCCTGCCCGCCGCCACTGCCTTTCCCTGTAGACTTTGGATCCAAACTGCATGGTGCCCCTTAAACATGCCTCACCACAACCCAAATCCTCGCCGTCATTTATCTCAAACTAGCTTCAGTATTCCTTGAAGCAAAATTGGAATTGGGCCTTCTATTATTCAGAGATGGATTTTCGTGTGTATAAAAAGGTAAATGCTATCTTGTTCAAGTGCCAGATTTTCTCCTGGGCAAAGTCTGAAATGGACAGAGCAGATAGACGGATGAATATTTCCACTGACAAAATGTTCCCCCATCGCTATTCTTGCTAAATGCACCGAATCACATCCCAAAATAGCTGTGAGATACCCCTGGACTCAGCCAGTAAGATTTTATAAACTTTCTTCTTTTTTTGGTAAATGTGATAAATATTACATTTCAAGACATAAAACAGTCTCTCTTTAAAGCCATCTTGGGCAGAAGTCTGTATTCTCAAATACAGTGGAATCCGGCCATGAATCAATGGTTTAAGGAACAAATTTGAACCTTGTCAGGTGTCAAGAAAGGGAATACACAGCTCAGAGCTTGATGTGTTTCTCTTCTTTGGCCCATTTAGGGCTTGGCTCTGCCTTCTTTGATGGGGCTCAAGGCGAGTAGAGCCAGCCTCTGTGAAGAGCTGCCTGGGGCCCAGATTCCCTCAGCAGGGAGGCCCACAATGTGACAGTCACCACGGGCTTGTGGTGACCCCATGGGATGCAAGCAGAGGAAAGGACCTGGGCCTTCCAGACAGAGTTTCTCAGACTTGTCATTAAAAAAGGATGGAAAAATAGCAGACGAAAAGGATAAGGGAGTAACATCAAAGGAGTTATTTTAACGAGCGAGTGCATCATACGGTCGGAATCATAATCTGAAGTTTTCCAAACGGCCCATCTGTATGTTATACAACTTGGAGGATTCCTGTTAAATCCTGCTCTCGAGGGACTTTCTTTATTAATTTTTTTTAATGGTCACTGAGGTCTCCAGGAGGGAAACTTCTGGGAAGGAGGAGTTCATAAGAATTATTTGTGGCTTTTTTTCCCCTCATCATTTTTGACCTCCCCACAGTGGATTGCATGCTGACCGCAGAGTCCTCCCTGAAGCTCCCCTGCTGCCCTTGCCTTCTTTGCCACGTGGCCTCATAGTGGCCTTCTGTTCCTCTGACTGCTCCTTCCCGGCCCTTTGAAGTCCCCTTTCCCTCTTCCCAGCCTTAACTGCTGATAGTCCTTCCCTTCTGCTCCAGCCACAGGTAGCATCATTATTAGGGTTTCAGTTGCTCTTTCCATGATGATTCTCAGATCTCTAACTCCAACCCAGACCTGTTTTCAAAGCTCTAGACCCATATATAAAATTGCTTACTATACATCCCTACTTAGTTGTCCCATGGGATCTTCCACCTCAACAACTCCTCCTCTCTCTCATCTTCTCTAGTGTTCCCTATTTTAGCAAGCTGTACCACCACGGACACACACGCCCAAAGACCCTGGGGATCATCCTTGGTTCCTCATTCTCCTCTCCCTACGTACAATGCACCACCAGCTTCTCAACTCGACCTCCTAAGCCTGTCTCAATCTGTCTACTGCTCTTGATGTCCATTGCAATCCCCCTAGACTCTGCTGCCATATTCTCTCACCTGAACCACTGCATGAAATGGCTTACAAGGCCTTCGATGCCAGGAACTTGCACTGCCTTTTAAGTCTTATCTTTCGTCACTTCTTCTCTCTTACTCTGTGCTCCAAGCATTTTGAACTCTTTTCAGTCTCTTCTGTGAGCCATTCTCATATTTGCCTTTGGCTGTTGCATAAATAATTCCCTCTGCCTAGAACATACCTTTACCCATCAGTTCACTCTCCCTCTTTCTCAGGCTTATTCTATCATCTTACATCATTCGATTGGTTTACACATCTCTTCCTTGGGGAAAACTTCTGCCCTAGGCCGGGTTAGGTTTCTTTGTTTTATATTTTCATAATTAGCCTAAATTCTCCCCTCATAATACTCATTACACATTGTCAGTAACACTTGTTTAAGTGTCCATTGTTCCAGCTAGATCACCTCATTAAACACATCAGGTGTCTTCTTGGTCATTAGATAAGACATCAGGTGTCTTATTTTTTCCTGGAGACCTTGCTCTAGGAGCCCTCCATTCTCCTGTTCAAAGCAGAACTGTGTCTTCACTAAACCTTCTAGACAACTACCAATCCCAGTTAAATCCAACAACACGTTTTTCTGATGGATTCTTTGTTTGCTGCATTCCATATTGTTTTCTTTCTTGCTGTATGTCTTTGGTTGGTGAAATTCATCCTTCAGGAACTTCATGAGAATGGATGCATGGAAGGATATCTTTTCTGAAACTTTGTTTGTTTGAAAATGTGTTTATTTTGCCTTTGCCCTTAATGTATACTTTGGCTGGGTATAGAATTCTATGCTAAGAATCATTTGGCTTCTCAAGGTTAACACATTTCCCCAGAGTTTTCTAGTGTCAAGGGCTGGTGTTGAGAATTCTAATATCTTTTTGATTCCAAATAAATTTTAAGGAATCTATGTTTGTCCCCGTGGACCAGAATCCTTTTCATTCTTCCTGGAGTTCTGAAATCTCATGGTGATGCACTTTGGTGGAGGTTCTGTTTCTTCATCATTATGCTCACTAGGTTCTTCTAATCAGAAAATGCATGTCCTTCACCTCTGGGACATTTTACTATATATTTTTTTGTATTTTCTTCTCCACCATTTTCTGTTTCTTTTCTTTCTGATTAAATGTTGGAGTTCCTAGATTGGTTTTCTTATCTTTTCTTTCCTATTGTCCATTTATTTGTCTTTTGTTCTGTTTTTTTCCTGAGAGTTTATGGATTTTTAACTTTCTGTCATTTTATTGGATTTATTTCAGATCTAGAATTTCCCCAGTTCGTTTTCTCCTTTGAATAAACTTTTTGCTCCTGCTCATGTTGGGAAGTGATAGTCACCTGGGCAATATAGGTGGACAGAGACAGTAGGGTCTACTGTTCCTTAAACAGTGCATTGATCAGTCACTCTCCCCTGCCTTTGATGACACTTGGCACCTGCAAGTCCTGAGCCTTTTTGAAATTTCGCAGCATGATTTGGCTTGCTTTTCCCTGCCATCTTTCACTATAGGTACTTGGTATTCAGCTATCACAGCTTTACTAACTCCTTCATCCACTGTCCATCTTCCAAGATATTTATTAACATCTCTCATACACTACTGTATTCATGACTATTTTCTTTAACCTTGTGGTTTTATACATTTTTTAATTCATTCACTGTCATTTTAGTAGCATTTCAGAAGTGGATAGGGATATACACATGTGTTCAATTTTCCATGTTTACTTAAAACTACTCATTATTCTTCACTAAAGATTTGGCCAAGTTTTACAATTATTGGTACTTGAGGAAAAGTCTCAATTTTACTTCTGGTTCTAGACCTCTCCTTCCTTTTTCCCGCCCTTCTTCTCCTTCTTTTCTTTCCTTCTTTTCTTCTCTCTCTCTTCTTTAGTTTTGTTCTTCATCCTCTCCTTCTGTCCTCACTTACAGACAAGGTCTCAGCCAGTCCACACTATTTGGCTTCAGAATCTTTAGTCTCCATCTAGGTTTTTCTCAGTTTCTTATCACAGAATTATTGCTTGCTATTTTATTATGAAATATTTTATTTTACTGCTGCTTCTATGGATCTCAACTCATTCTTTAAATCCTCTATGATGTTGATGATGATGATGATGATGATAGGCATAATGATAGATATATTTATTTATGATGATAAGGATATTGGTAGATACATTTATTGAGCTCTTAGCATGTAACAAGTCCCAAATTGAGCATGTTACATAGATTGTGTCCTTTAACTGACTCTATGAGCTAGTTAATATTTATTTTATCACCTTATAGATAAGAAAATTAAAGCTTATGGAGTTTTAATAACTTTCCCAAGAAAATATACCTGGTGAGTTGTCAAACTGGGTTTTAAACAACTATTTTATGACATAAAAAATCAGAATTTTACCCCGTACACTGTACTACATCTTTTTGATGGCAAATGATATTACAGAAGACACTGATCAAAACATTATTTTGAACCCTTAGATTTCCACTAACCGTCAGAAACACTGTCTAAGAATAGATTGAGATGTTTAATGATATCAAGAGTGCTCCTTTGGAAATAGCTATACAGGGGTTGGATGATCTCATGTGAGAACTGTGTGTGTGGATTCCTACACGTGGATGGAGCAAGGATTTCAGAATTCCTTTAACATCTTTAAGTCTATGATTCTGACTCTTCTTCTATTAGTTCTCTTCCTATCTCCTAGAAGCTTTCTCTGAGATTTATCAGCAGAATTGGCACCTTGCTCCTTCACCTAGTTTCATTCTCTATGTATTGTGTATCAATGAGAAGTATGAAAAGACTATACCCCCAAGCATATTTTAGCATTAAATATTAAAAATAATAATAGCTATCACCTATTGAATGCTTACTATGTCCAGATATTGTGCTAAGGATTATATAAACATTGTCTCATTTAATCATCATACTCACCCTGAGAGGTTGGGCCACTATTATCTTGTTATCATTCTAGACCAAAATAAATCCTAAATATGGTTAACTTAGTCTACTTGGGCTTTCATTACAAAATACCATAGACTGGGTGGCTTAAACAGTAGCAATTTATTTTCTCACAGTTTGGGAGGCTGGAAAGTCCAAGATCAAGAACTGGAAGAGTTTCATTCCTAGTGAGGGCCCTCTTCCTGGCTTGCAGATGACCACTTCCTCACTGTGTCCTCACATGGTGGAGAGAGAGATTGATCACTGTCTCTTACTTTTCTTCTAAGCCTACCAATCCTACTGGATTAGTACCTCACCTTTATGATTTAACCTGTATTACCTCTTAAAAGTCCTATCTCCAAATACAGTCATGTTGGGGGTTGGAGCGTCAACATATGAATTTTGAGGGGGTACAATTAAACCCACAGCAGTAGTGGACAGCGTTTAGCTTGGCTTTCATGGAAATATGATGCTGTTTAAGTTATTAAGACCTGAAAATGTTTGAGCTGGGAGTAGAGCATCTTTCTACTACTTTCTGGACATCCCTTCTTTCTCATGAAGAGAGTGGATAAATCACCTGTTAGATGATAGGGCGGTCTCAGTATTTGACAGGAAAGGCCAACTCTCTTGTTGCTTATCCAACAGCAGGAAGAATTCAGTTTCTTTGGGTTTGAAGAAACCTGATCCTTTGTCATGGCAGCCTTTCATTATCCTGATAAAGAACCCTCAGGTGTCTTTAAGAGAAACGTAGTCTCCTTAGTGTTCTTCTGTGTTTGGATCAGAAATGGCTTCAATGTCAAAATTTAGTGTTTTATTTCTTTCTGTCTATAGAACTAACTCTATCCTCCCCAGGTTTGGTGACTGGTCCCTTTCTATTCCAGGAAGCTAAAGAAACTATTTCGGAAGCTGAAAGATGAGACAGAACCTGGAGAAACTGATTCTGCCCATTCAAAGCATCCAGAGCAGTGGGACCTAGACTACAGCTTAGAACCATACACTGGACTGACTCCAGAGTACATGGAAATGAGTAAGATCCCATGACCTTTCCTTCCACTGGGGCAGGATCAGACAAGGGGTCTGGGAGAAGGGCAAGGGGAGGGGGTTAGGGAAATGACCAGGGGAGCCTCAGCTGCTTCTCGGCCTTCATGGCTGCACAATGCACCTTCAGTGCCACATGAAATTTGAGAAGGGTGAGGCAGAAAGAACCCTGGAATGAGAACCAGGAGCAACTCTATCACCAACTTGTTACGAGGATGATGCCCTCTTCTCCTTGGGCCTCCTAACCTCATCTGTGGGGAAATGAGAAGTTTGGTCTCTCGAGTCCCTTCCCATGGTTTCCATCATTAATAAAGCTGAAGTGGAAATAATAAAGCCTGCAATTGAAGAATATAGTTTCCATTAAGGAAGAGTAAAGTAGATTTATGACACTTGGGAGAAGGATATGTACATCTTTGATATGGAGAATACAGGAGAGTCCCCCACTCTGATTAGGTGGGTCTGGGTAAAATGGCAGGTTTTCTTTAAAAAAGTCGAGGATGTTCTGTGTCGGGGGTAGATTTCTAGGTACAGAGCCTCTGGTTGTTCTTGTATAAGGCTTGAGAGCAGGAGTGCGTGTAGTACAGGCTGATAGAACACAATCATTTCAGCTGTGATTTGGAAGCCATGAGTTCTCCATTATGAGAAGTGTCCTAAGTTAGAACAGCTGCCTTCAAACTCTTGGCTATTTGTGAATAATCCTGATTTTTTGCTGGAGTGGATATTTGAGAAGCCTCTCTCCAAGGCTTGGAACTAATGAATTGAAAACATAGGACCAAGAGGTCAGACATATCATTTAAACATCTACTCAATCTAGAGTGTTTGGAGAAACAACAATCAAAGCCAACAAAAGAATCACTCAATACTTAATATCATTGGACTTGTCATTGTCTTTGCATAATGGCTCCTGCCTCCTTGGGTTAGTCACTTTTAGTAGGGGGCCACCTGTACACCAGGTACCTCACTCATTATTTCTAATGGATATTATATCTCTTCTGCTTATGAGAATGTGTGCATGTACGTTGAGTAGAGGGATGGACAGGGTCTAGGTTAGATGGCCACAAAATGTCTCTTCTAGCCCTGGAGTGTCTAAAATTCCAGGCAAAGCCTGAGCTCTGTACTCTAAATAAACTCACCAGAGAAGAAACCATCATTATGTCTGCTTCTGGAACAATAGGCAAAGAAAATATCAAAGCCCAGCTTATGTAAACCCATAGCTCCTTCATGCTTCTCGTCTTTAGCTAAGTGCTGCCTCCAGTCCCTCTCCAACACTGAACCAGACAGTTACACAGAGATGATTGCTCATATTTCAGATGCCATTCTATGTCTGCCATCCTCTTACAAAGAAATTGCTGCCAGAGATTGAGGCTCCATTTGGGAAGCAGCTTACACTAGAAATCCTTAAGCTCTGTCTCTCATCCTCTGCCCTCCAACTCCAGTCCCCCACCCACCTCTCAATTATCTGTGTAGGTGTTACACACCTGTCTGCCTATCTGTCCAGATAGTTGGCTATTTCCAAGCTTCCTCTTCTGAGTGATTAAGAGCAGCGACCCTTGAGCCATGCTCCTTGCCTGGGTTCAAATTCAGGCTCTATTACCATCTAGCTGTACAGCTTTGGGTGAGTGGCTAACCTTGTGTGTCTCAATCTGCTTTAGCTGTACAATAAAAATAATATCTGCCTCAAGGGATTGTTGTATTTAATAAATTAATACCTATGAAGTGCTTAGAAGAGTGTCTAGCACATATAAAATCTGTGTTAAGTGTCAAGTGTTGTTTCTCTCAACAGTCTTGAGGCCTGAGGAAGGCAGAGTGCAGGGAACATGCACTTTGTCTGCCACCGTGTCACTGAATAGACACCCGCTATGTGTTCAAATGTGGGCACCTACAAAGTAATGAAAAGAGGAAAAAAACAAGAGCCAGAAGACTTGGTGACTTCTGGAAGAAGTTCATCCAACAAGATTGTGGAGAGTGAAATTCATACTGTAGGTCAGAAAAACAAACAAAAACTACTCACAGATTATAAGGGAGCAAAACAACCATATAAAAGAAAGTTTGAAAATAGAGAAAAGAAGGGAACAAGTCTCCCACAACTTCCTTCATTCAAGCCCAACTTTTATTAGCATTTTGGTGCCATTTCTTGCACCCTTTTTGTTATGTATATGATCTTTAAAATGAAGTTGTGATCATATGCACACATTTGTTTCTCTGTTATCAGTGTTATGTGAATAATTATTTCCAAGTTGTCTTATAGTATTCGAAACAGCTGCATAATAAATAATCCCTCTAATAAATGTACTTTTATCTGCCTGACTTCCAATGAAGCGTATTGGAGGCCCATTTTCCAAAATCTCCCCTATTTTAGTGAATGAATATATATTATCTTCATGTATATAATCTTTTCCATATTTAGTAATTATTTCCAGATAGATTCCCAAAGATGTGATTACTAGATCTGAGGTATGGCTATTGTATGGTTCTTGATTTATTTTACCAAATTGCTTTCTGAGAGGATTAGATCAATTCACCTGGCCACAGGCAATATACGAAATACTCTTCTAGTGAGTACAAATGACTCCGTATCCTGAAGTTACATGATATGAAGAATTGTCCGTGTACCATAAGCTTGAGATTCCCAGCCGCCTACGCCAGCCTCATTCTACCTTGTTGACATGAATATTCCAGCTGATCCTTTAAGACCTGGCTTTTCCGTGCTTCCTCTGTGCAGTCTTCCTAGACCAAGCCCCATTCCTCCTGAGAGGAATCATTATTTGCTTTTCTGGTCCAGCGTTGCATTTGCTACACACACTGCTGGTATATTTTACAGAATTATGGTAATATGGCTGACATATCTGTTCTTCTGCAGACCCAGTCTATTAGATGCTAAAGAGCAATGAGTAGGGACCATGGCTTATTCATCTTCATATCCTTCAGAGCCCAGCACATTTCCCGGCATGTAACAGGCACTCAACGTGTCTGATAAACAAAAATGAGTGAATGAATGAGTTTACTAACTAATGAGGGAAGGTTTCTTAATAGAGATGTTTTTAATAATTTTAAGTGGCAAATGAAGGATCATTTCAAAGCAGGATTTGGTTGATGGTGGGTCAAGGATGTTCTGAAGAGGTTTCCAGCTCTAGGTAAGAGGCTGGACTTGATCCCCAAAGTCCCTTCCGGTTCTGAGTGTCTACAGATTAAAATGAGAGTAAGGGAGAGCGTTCCAAGGAAAAGGACTGACAAATGCAAAGAGTGTCATGGCCATGAGTAACTGTTGACAAAGCAAATGGTGGTTTTTGGGTGGGGGGGGGGGGGTCAGATAAAGATCTGGGATTAATGGAGAACCCTGAAGATCAGACAAGTTTGCATTTCACACCAGGTCGTAGGGAGCAGTTTTAAAATCTTGGCCAATACTGTGACCACGTGTGAACTCTGTTTTCCTTGAGGAAATCGGGAGAAAGTGCAGAAGGGGGATAGTGAGACTAAGGGAAACACAGGTGGACTCATTCATTTATTCATTCCTTCTTTCGTTCACCAAACATTTATTAAGCACCTAGAGGGAAGAACAAGTTTAGAGACCAGGACCATCTCTTCAACATTTCAGGTTGATATTAATTCAGTCAACAATTCAATTGATGTTGATTCAGTCTTGTCTGAAGGAGGAAGCCTGGCTCATACATGGGTTTTCTAAGCTGGGTTCCACAGAAACTCACTCACAGAATTCTTTAGGCCATTTTGCTAAGCTGTCAATCATTTCAGAGACATGACTGTTTTATCTCATATTTTGTATACATGCAAGCATGATGTTTCTGAATCAGGTTCCTTTCATTCCTTTTATCGCTAGATTATCCTCTTCACTCTTTAAGGGAGTATTTGCTCCTGTGTACAATCAAAGACTGGGCGGCAGAATAAACTTTACCGAATGATTTCTTCATCCAGCAGTGCAGGCTAAGTGTGGTTAGAGTTGGGCCCTCGAGTCAAACCCCCGGGCTTCCAGTCCTAAGCCTGCTGCAGCTAGTTACGTGATTCTGGGCTTGACACTTAAAGTCAGCCAGGCCCAGCTTCCTCCTCTAAAAAGTGGGTTTGGTGATCATAGCACCGGCCTTATAGGATGGTTCTGAGAAGTAATAAGCGATGAATATAGAGTAGTCACGTAATGGTGCTCAGTGTGCATAGGCTTTCTGTGAATAATGGCCACCATCGTTATTGTCAAGACTCCAATTTCTTTCTCTTTAATCTGGGCAGTGACTAAAAACAGCTTGAAGCCCTTGAATGTAGTGAGCCCTGGAGGATCTTCTCGCCCCATTAGTGCAGGGTTGGGCAGTAATGTTTAAAAACTGAGGGCACCAGACTCCAAGGCAAATCTAAGAATCACACTCAGAAGCCTGAGACATAAACACTCCAAGATGTTTGCCCTTTCGGAGACGTCTACGCCCTGGGGCTCTACTTGGCAAGTCTGGCATCTCAAATGGGCTCTTCTTGTCATCTGTTCATCTAAAACCCACAAACTTTTGTTCCTTTAGTCATCCAGAAAATAAGCACTATTATCTTCCTGACTTGGGAATTCAATTATCGCTGTAGAACCTTCTTCCAGCTTCTTAAATGCTTCCCCAGCGTTGAGGCCCTGGGGCCATTAACGTGGGGGATGAGATGAATTTCCTCTGTCCTTCACATAGTCATTAGAGGAAATCTCATTTTTCTTAGTAATGAGGTTGCATCTTGCCAAACTCTCATAGAAAGGGAGGTGCATTGGTGATTATAGTTACTTATTCATTTATTTGGAGTGAAAGCTGGATAGTTATTTTGAAGAGCCAAGGGCCGTCAGTCTCCGCTAATCTCTGGCTATGTCCACTAAGACCCGTAAGAATCACTCAGCTGATGGAAATGCTTGTGACGCGGCCCCCTCAGAGACCAGGGCATCAGCACCCTTGTAGCTGCATCCAAGTTGTCCCATGAAATTGCGAATTTGAACTCCTGTGCTCAGGGGGAGCATCCACGAATTGGCATAGACCCTGTCTTCTCCATGATGCCTCCCTGACTTTGAGTCAACTCTAGCTGGGGAGAGCTCTGCTCAAGATGATTCTGAGTCTTTTTTATTCGTGGCTCCTTATGAGTTTGCCTCTACTAAGAATTTCGGATTCCCATTAAGCCCTTACCATTCCTCCTTTGAATTATTGCAAATACTTCCTAACCTGTCTCCCTGCGTCCTTTTTCACTCCCTCTTTTTCCTTCTCACTTTTTAGAATGGCTTTTTAAAAAGGCAAACCAGAGCACATTCGCTTTTCTACTTAAAATCCTCCAAATCCCCTAGCGTAGCATCCCAGGGTATCATGAGCTGCTCCTGCTCCGCCCTCCCTTCACAGTTCTGCTCCTGTGCACCTGCTTATCTCCGACTACCAGTCTGCACCTGCCTGTGCCGGCCTCTCTGCCTGCAGCCAGTTCCCGCTGAGAGGTTCAGGATCACATACATCTCTTGGAAGCCCGTGTTAGCTCTCCCATCCTCGGGTCCTCTCCCCTCTTCTGTACCTGCTTTGGTGTAGAAGAAAACAGGGGCACTGTGGGGGCAGAGACGGAGTCTTATCGCTCTCCAGTCATAGCACTCAGCACAGTTCCCAGAACATAGTAACTGCTCAGTAAAGTATTTCTTGAGTGACAGAGAACTAGACGCCTCACTTCCCTTTATCCCTTTTTATTTGGGCTGGCCTCCCTTTTCACCATGGACATGTTTATAGAATTTTTTTATATGCAACAATTTTCATTCCCCAAACAAAAGTGAACCATGTTTGTTATGAAAAAAAGTCAAAGAAAAAGTCACTTCTGGTTTCCGTTGCTTCTCTGCCTTCAGAGATGGAGTTGTCGTGGAAGTGGACAGACTGGAATGCGCTCCCTCAGCCTGGGGTTTAAGCTCAACTCCAATTTCACGTCTTTCCCTCTGCAGCGCCCGCTTCCTGGCCGTCCTTGGGGGCAGTGCTGTGTAGGACCTGAGCCAGGCCTTGGGGGCACAGAGGGAAAAAATGGGGCCTGGGCCCTCCAGGACCTTAGGGTCTAGGGCCAGAGAAAGGTGTGCAAACGGTTACAAGAAAAGGCCTCATTGTCCTGGAAAAAATACAGCTGTGTTTGCTTCAGAGCAGCCAGGTCTCCGCAGCTTCCCGTGGACCAAGCACAGGTGTGTTATAGAGAACTGTCCCTCCTCTTGTTTGTTTTGGCCTCTACTTACCCGCTCTTCCAACTTCTTTGGGTTTGAGTACCCACCTACTGAGGCAGAACCAAGTCTGGACTGGAAACAAGAGGCCGGTCTCCCAGCCGCCACCTCAGGCTTGTTTTGAGACTTCGGACAAGGCTGGGAGGAGAATCCATCTCAGGAGAGCCATTTCTCAGCTCTTCTGCCCGGCGACTTAATTCCCATGACTATTTTCTGAGTTCTATGCCGCATTTGTGGCCCCATCACCCTCCAGGCGCCTAGCTGAGAAACCTCAAGGGCAGTTTCCCCAACTGCAGGGCCTCGTGCAGTGCCTGACACACATGGCACTGAAGACATACTGGATAAACCTGGAAAGGAGTGACTGAGTAAGTGAGGGTGTCATTTCTCTGGCTTCACTTTTGTCTTATCTAGGCTGAAACAATCTCACTCTAGTAATGCTGCCGTCAATTCTCATTTATTAATGGGCTGATAATCCGGGGAGCGGATTATCAAGAATAGTGGTTATCCCTGTTTCTCTTTCTCTGCCACTTCCTCCTCTCATATCTCTCCTTCTCCCTCCTCCCCTTCTGCCTTCTCCCCTCCCCCATCCCAGGCCTATTATGTACTCCTTTCCAGTGAGTAAGCCAGTGAAATGAGAGAAGGCGTAATGTGAAGCCGTCCGTGCTGCTCATAGGTAGCAGCTCTGGGAAACAGCTCGGTGGGAGAGAAGACTGAAGTCCACCAATGTCAAAACCTTGCTGGAAGCCATAGTTTCTGCCGTCCCCATGGATAGCGAAGACTTGGAGATAGTAATCATACCACTACTTACTACATACCACTGATTTCTTTGCACCCTTGTCTTCAAAGTGAAAGGCTGTTTTATCTTCAGATGTTCACTGTAGGGCAGAGCAAGCAATCTCTCTCCTTCCCATCTTCCCAGGGTCTCAGGTGAGACTCGGGTACGAATCCAGCTCTGCCTTTATCTAGCAGTGTGACCTTGGGCATGTCATAGCATCTCTCTGGGCTTCACTTTCTTCCTTGATCATTATAGAGAATTAGACCAGATGATGAGTTTTTCTTTGCAGAGTTACAACCCACTGATCTGTGGTCATAATCAACTGTAATGGGTCACAAATAATGCATTACTACTACTAGTATATATTAAAAATGTAAGGTAAAACAGAGTCAATGGCACCCTCACTTTCTTGTATTCCTAGATTTTTTTTGAATGAAAGAGCAAGGGAGGTTTCAATATGCACAGAACTGACTACACCAACAGAAGTGAGTGGTGTACACAATCGTTTTTTGTTGAGTGTCTTGACAAGAATAAAGAGTTTCAAACCAGTGGACCAGGTAACCTCCAGGCTTCCTTCCCATGCTGGCTTCCCAGTTCATACCTACCAGCTTGAGCAATGCACCTTGAAACCAAGGTCACTCCAGAGACCTCTTAGTGGAGCTGAGGCTAGAGCCCCTTTCCAGAGCATTCCACGAGAGAATTTCATCAGGACCTATAGGAACTTGGACTTTGGTGGAGGGATGGGGTGGAGTGGGGTTTCCTCTTTCCTTCCCAATAGGCTAGACTTCCCCAATTCCAGAAAGGCCCTTGTCTTGGGCTTTGAACAAAAATGAGAGCAGTGAAACCAAAGCTGCCCGCTCCCTCTGGTGTGCCTGACATGGTGATCCCTGGCCCTGCACTCAGCTGTCAGCTTCCTTCCCTGTGATCCCCGGGACCACCCATGCAGACAGGAAGTGTACTGAGCCCACTCCCAGCCTGTCAGTTGTAATGGCGAGGCGGGTCATCACTTGAGGGAGGCAGCGGGGAGAGATGTATTATATTTACATTTTTCTAAATTGAGCTGGAAGCAGGGCCCAGGGCCCAGCCGGCACGGGGGAGGGGCCGTGAAGTGAAGGGGAAGCTGGGGGTCGGGGGGGAAGGCTGGAAGTCAGCCTGAGGAAGGGGTGTTGGGGGTAGGGAGCTACCTCTGGGCAGGATTGGTGGTGGGGATGGGCTGGCTCCAGACAAAGAGAAACCTGAGAGTGAGGGATTAAGTTGGAAAAACCTGTGAGGGGAGCAGCAAGCTTTCGAGGGAATCTCCAATATCAAACCCTTCTCCCGAGGAGCTTACTAGGAAGGACTTCAAGGGGAGTCCGCCACCCCCATCTCTGAGGGGAGGAAAGAATGCTGGCCCAGGAGCAGACCATGACATTAATCATCATTGTCTCGAACCTCAAAATTGGGCTTCAAGGCTGCTTTGCCGCAGGCCCCTCCCAGCCCAGTTGTGGAGTTTTCCTCAGGGCCTGAGGAAAGGAAGTTCTTCAGTTGCTTTAAGAGCTGCAAGCTACGTTCTCTGGACACTTGCAGCCATTTGACCTTTACAGATTGGAATTTGCCATTAAAACGTAGGCCTGAATTTAATCCTATAAGAGGAGTTTAGTGCAAGTTCCCAAAAAATCACTTCATAAAGTTTTATCACCATTTTATCAGGTAAATAAGTGATTCGATTGAAGACCGATGGCCTAGGTTCATGTTATTCATGATAGGAGCTTCTGGAGGGCAAGATTTGTGTCTTATTCATTCAGAGCATCTAACCACAAAGTCTGACGTATAGTAAGTGCTCAATAAATGTTTGATAAAGAAGGAAGAAGAGTAAAGAATGAAAGGGATGATCCTATAGTGAGGACCTTAAAGACAAAGTGACGATTGAACTCTACAGACATCACCACTATCAAAGCTCTCCGGACACCCTGGCTGTATTGATTTAACTGGGACAGTCCACCTCTGACCCCCCCCCCTTTGGGGGGGGCAAGATCCCTTATTTTGAAGTGCTCATAATCAGGGAATGCTCTCCTCCTAAGGGCAGGTCTCCTACAGCAATACAAATTGATGGACTTATAAAATTATCTATGCAGTTCAGGCAAAATACCCCACGTATTAGTCAACTACTGCTATGAGAATGCTTTATAACAAGCACCTCAACGTCTCAGTGACTTACAACTGAGACAGAGAAAAAAGAGCAATGGAAACAGCTGGCCCCAGACATCATTGGATATTCCACTCTGGAAATGAGCAAGTAAAAGCAGCCACTTATTAAAGAAAGAGTAAAGGGACTGAGGCTTCAGATAAGTGATGCCTTTGTGACACCCAAGATTCCTTCCAATTGTGATGTTCTTTGGTCATAGATGGTAGAGCCCACACTGGGTAATTCCAAGTTTTCATCAGAGACTGGATGTATACAACTAGTCCCAAGGGTGTCTTAGCTGTAAGTGATGAAATGTTTCAGAATAGCCACACAGCCATCAGCACTGAAGCCTGCATATTCTGTCACAGAACTCCAAGTGTCTATGCTATAAGTCAATGGCTCAAAGGACCAGGAAATGACTTTCCCTGAGCCATCCTGTTTATACAAACTGAGTCATCCCACTGGATAATCACGCACCTGCCATCTTCGCCAAATGGCATTTAAACACAGTTTAGGCAGCATCCAGGGTCTCATCCCAGTATTTCTGGGAAGTAGGGTGAGTCACAGGTCATTTCTCTCCTTTTGCTTCTGAAGCATACGCTGTTTGCATCATCTGTGCTCGGACTCCCACCCCCCATAAGTAATTAAGAAAAAAGGCAATGGAATGTCTGGATACTATACCCCTCAGTGTACTACAGAGTCTCCTGACATACAGCATACAGCATATGTCCAGTCAGTGCTTGAGAAATGAATGAGCGAATGAATGAATTGAAGGCCATCTTTTAGGTTAAAACTTACCGAGAACTCTATCACTTTCCCATTTCTCTTCTTGCTCTAACAACCAGGAAGCTCAAAGTGAACTCCATCGCTCAACCATAGACCCATTATGGCTCCTTAAGTTTGCATATTTCTTTCTCCTTCCTTTCTCTGTTCTTTATTACCTTTTTTCTAAAACTCCATAAACCTAATTGTGTGTTCTTTGTTTGACTTTTTCACAGCCTTTTGGGAAGATGTAAGGGCAAAGGAATAAAGCAAAGGTCCTCAGTGATGCTTTGTTTCTTGGGAACTTCTTTACAATCATGACTAGTGTCATTGCCCTTCCACCTCACTGCCTGCATTACCACAGCTCAAATGGGTGGATGGGATGATGGATGGATGGGAAGAAGGATGAATGAATAACTGGCCTTCACATTCCCATTTTGCAGGTGGATAAAGTAAGCAAGAGTGAGTAAGCCAGGTCATCCATTTGTTCACTCAATAAACATTTACTGGAAATTCACCAAGCTGTCCTCTGAAAATCGGAAATGAATCAGTACATCTCGCCAACTTGATTCTTTCTAGTTTTAAAAAGCTAAAATAGGTCCATTGATGTAAGATGTTTGAGGTGGCTCAAATGCAGGCCAGACAGGAGCAATAACACAGAAAACAGCAGGGACAGCTGCAATGTGCCAGCTGTAGAACATAGGTATAGGTGAATGAAGGTACTTTGAAGAGTGAAAATATCTGTTCATATTGATGGTGATGTTGGTATCAGTAAAAGTTCATTCTTTGACAAGAAGATTAGAAATAAGATTGGAGGATCAAATAAAGGAAACCTAAGATGCGTGAGAGTAACTGGGGTGGGGGGAGGGACCATGTTGCCCTGGGTTGAGTATTTACATTTTTGTGTGGTGAGAGGACATTGAATTTGACTGGCATCAGAAACCATCTTCAGTTGCTAGGTGTGTGGCCCTGGAAAAATTATTTCACCTCTCTGAGACTCAGTTTTCTCGCTTATAAAATGGAGATAATAATACTTGACACTGAGATGATTTTATGAACCAGAGAACATGCTGCCTGCACATGGGAGATGTTTAGGAAATGTTGGTTGAAGCACCATGACCTCTGAGGGGTTGGAGTTTTGAGCAGAGGCTATGGAAAGGGAGCAATGGGTAGATTTTTCCAGAAATCCATAGTGTCCAGGCCTTTAAAGCCTCCTGCGGCTGAGAGCCACATTCTCCTGTCCTTTTCTGTGACCATTGGCAGGGTCCACCTCTGAAGGCAACCATGACCCTGGCCTCTGTTCCCAAGGCAGAGAAGAGGGCTGCTTATGGACTGGCTATATCACAGGATCGACCTGAGATCCACTGTTATAAGTAGACTTTGAATTCTTGCGTAGCAGGACTCTCAAGAAGTCATTGGTCCTTCTCTCTACATCTGAAGAAGCTAATATTTCACCATTCATGTGGGGTGAGGAAAAGGTGGAGACTGAGTCCCCTTAATCATAAAGAAATGAAGAAAAGCCAGAGCCAAATGTGCCTTGCTGATCTGTCTCAAAGTTGTGCTGATATGTGTGCAGTAAACTCTTAATACTTAGCTGTTAACTTCAAGCCTGTTTCTTCCTGTTATGACTTCCAGGGTTTCTGAATTTGAACCTCATCCATTGTATAAACCCCAGGTGACTCCATGCAGATTGAAAGGGAATTCCACTTATTGTCTTTATTTCCTAAGTGGTTTGTTTCTGAATTTGGATCAGTGGATTTGCAAGAAAGATCTTAACCCCCAACCATATAGCCAATCTTCAGATGCCACTTCTACTTGTCCTTCAAGTCAAACCCAGGGGTTGTGAATCTGTGAAGCCTCCACAGATCTGCTGGTGAGAGTGAGTTACTCCTGCCTGGTGCTGCACTGCATTCTGTCAGTGCTGCCATTGGAGTTCTAACTCCATAATGCCCGTTTACATGTCTACCTTCCCCAGGGCATACTCTGAGCTTTTGGAAGGATGACATAGTTATCCATTCATCTCTGTTTCCAGCAACAAGCATGGTGCCCAATATATAAACTATGTTCAATAAATGCTAGTTGGATGAATGAATGAATGAATGAATGAATGGTGAGTGATGGGCATTGAGAATCTTCTTACATTTCTGTCAAGACTTCTACAATTTTCCTAAGCAATAGAGGCTCATGCTGAGGAACCAGCTCATGCCCTTTCTTCTCATTATTTCTTCCTCTTTATGGGATCAATCAACACTTGCAGTTCTTTCTTCCATCAGACACTCTCCGTGTTGAGCACAGTCGGCCTCCCCTGCCCTTAGCAGGAGGAGATCACTGGACACAGCCTTGAAATATGAACTGATGAAATGAACAGGGATGACCGTTCTTTGCTGTGTTTTACATAAGGGTTTACTTTAATGGGCTGTTTCTAACTCAGTCTTTTCAGTAACTGCCTCCTGAGTGAGGAGACAAACTCACACCAGCGTGTCCCTCAGTTGTTTCCTTGCATTGCTTATTAGTGGCTCATGAAGCGGGGGATTGTTAAGCCCCCAGTTTTCAATTCTTCTTAAGCTAACTGTGTTGCTTTTACTACACTATAGAAAGTTAAAAAAAAAAGCTATAATTATTTTCATTAGAATTGGACTCTCCTAACTGACTGTTTTTGCTCCAACTTTCTTAAAATCTTCTGTGCACGGAGAACTGTGATGGGTAGGTGTGAGTACTTCACGCCTCCGCCTCGCCTCACCATCACTAAGTACAATGCTTTCAGTTCACGCATTTTAGTTTTCTGCCTCTTTTTCTGTTTTGTGTTTACAGCTGGTGAAAATAAGTTTGTATTTATGAAACAGATCTGACCATCTGCTATGGAATAGGCACACACAAAATTGTGAGGACTCAGAAGAGAATCAAATATGTCTGTGGTCTTACGGGGCTTCCCCTCCAGGGAGCAAGTCAAACAAACAAATAGAGCAACATGTGCAAGGCATTATGGGTGTGAGGAGGCGAGATGCCCACAGTGCCCAGTTCTGCCTGGGTGACCCAGTGGGGAATGGGGTGGAGGAGAGTCTTTGTAGAGAAGGTTAAGTTTGAGTTAACCCTGAAAGACAAGTCGTAATTCATCCAGCAGACAAGAAGAGAAGGGAAGTTACAGACAGCAGTGCTTTGTAGAAAGGCTCAGAAATGTGGAAAACATGGTGAGCTTGGGGAAGTACAAATGGTTTTGACATGGTTAGAAAGCAGGCAGAGTTGATCTCTGAGCATACCAGCTCAATGTCAGCCCCAAGCACAGAGCAACGGTGGAGAAAAGTAAATTAGGGTCATATCACAAAGGGTCTTGAATGCCAGGCTGTGTGTGTGTTGTGTGTGTGTGTGTGTGTGCGTGTGTGAGGAGGGTAGATGTTTTCACTGAAGAATTTTAAATAAATAATCAGAGTTGTGTTCCATCAAGAGCTTTTCCGCCAGTCCTGGCTGATCCACTCTATTCTACCTAATACACTATTTTTCTTCTTTGAGCAGATTGTCCTGGAATGTCCTTGCTGGATGCCATCCTATTTAGTTTAATCCACTCCTTCTTGTTATTTTAACCTAAGCCCAGGTAATCAAGGCCCAGATTTTAATTGTCTCCAGCATCGGGCAGTACAGAGCTGGTGGTGAGAAGAGGAAACTAATGGGGTTTGTGCCTAGGAGTATTTCCAGTCTTTGTGCTTCCAGCTCAGCCTCTCTGGAGCAATTTACAGCAGGCTTTGTAAAGATTTAGTTGAAAATCAACTTATAGATTCCTCCCTAATTGGCTTGGCCAGGTCTAACCTGTTATTGGTCAAGGCAAGCTGGCTTCTATTATGCAGTGCCCTGAGGATTTCTGGCATTGCTGGCTGTTTTTAGAAGCAAATCTTGGTGTTGGGGAAGGCCAGTATCATTCTGTCCTCTGAAGTGAACCCAGAAGGACGCCCATCTGATACAGCATTCAAACCCGTGACTAAAAAGAGCAAGTCTTGGGTTTGGCATCTGTATGCTAGAGGGTTATGGTTTTATACTTTTTCCCCAAGATAAAAAAAAGCTTCCTATTTGTTTCTGCCTCTGGGTTGATTCCTGGAAATGCACAGGGTACCCAGGCCAAGCAGGCAGCACCTGCAGTGATGGGACATCTGCAGAGAGTGGCTTTTCTTGGCCCAGGAAACCCTGGAGGGACATCAGAGGAGGGGACAGGAGTGTCCTGTCACTCCAGGCCCAGCACCACTGACCTTGGCTGAGCCCGCTCCCTTGAGGTTGTCCAGTGCTGAACACATAGACTTACATGGCAAGGAGAAAGAGAACTTGTGTTATGGAGTCGGCATAATTTATGAACACTGGTAGAGAGCACTATTCGAGAGCCACTACTGGAAATTTTCTGTGTCAACAGAAGAGGGATATAGGAAAGCCTGTGTCTGGAGAGTTTGTGAAGGTAAAAAAGCAAACCGTCAGGGCAGCCCCAGAGGAGAGGTTCATGGCTGCCTCTGGAGTTCCTGTGAAAAAAGGAGAGCAAGTGGAGAGTCCCATTTTTCTTATAATCCTGGAAGGACATGGGATTTCTGAGCGCCACTTGCAAGAGCGTGGTGAGGGCCTGCTCACTCAGAAGGAACCTGCCCCTTCGCACCCCCATCAGTCTCCTTGCCATGCTCTTGCTGAGGCTTTGCAGAGTTTGCACAGCCTTGCTGGAGGAAGTCACTTATGAGAAGAACATTTGCCCTGTAGAACTGAGCTCGTTAGAATCGAGAAGACCAACTTAGAACTCCGTAAATAACGACACGGTCATATATATATATATATATATATATATATATATATATATATATATATATACTTAAATAGAGACATGCATTTTACAGGTTTTAGAAAACTAGTCTAACATCTGTTTTGCTTTCCTTGTTAATTCCATTCCCCTCCACCCCCTCTGCCCTCCCAACGCCCCCCCTCCCCCAACTCCAATGAGAATTCCTCATTTGCAATGCCTCATTTAAAAGATGCGACAGATCCTGCATTTTTACCTGGCTCCCAGAGCTTGTATTTGAAGATTTCTCCTCCCCACCTCTCACCCCAATCTTTTTTGGCCAGCCAGCTAGCAAGGCGGCCATTCCAAGGGCCCAACCTTGGCAAATCTGTGCCTTCTGGTATGTTGTGCCACCAACTGTCACCTGCTAGTCTCGTAGGGCCTGCTGAGCATCCATCGGGCATCCAGAACCACAGCCGTGACAGAGTTGTATCAGCAAGAGCATAATCCACAACTGTGGGCCCCAGCAAACTGCCACGTCAAAAGCAGTTGTGCTGGGTAAAGTTCCATGAGTGTTCTGTTTCTTGAAACTTCTACTGTGGTTAGGCTTATCCCTCTGTGAATATATTTTTTTAATTTTTCTTTTTTAGTTTGGATCCTGGTTTTTCATTCTTTATTTGAATATCCTAGAATCTTGAAGCTTGTCCAAGAGAATCATAGGATCACAGCAAATCAGACCTGAAGGGAGTTTAAACCGGTTTCTTCAGTTTATCAATGAGGATGCCGAAACCCACTGGAACAGAGAGAATTGCCCAAGGACATGCGGCTAGTGAGAAACACCCAGGCTAGCAGTCAGGCTGGCTGATCCTCGTTCAGTGCTTACACCTTAAATTTGTGTCTGTTTAGCATAAAAGTATTTGGTATATATTGCAGCCGTCACCACATGTTTATATTTATTCCAAAAAAATTAAACTTACATGTAACAGGTAATATTATTGAACAGTTATTAAGAGGCAGACATTGTTTTAAGCACTTTATATATGCAATATCATTTACCCTTATAACAACCCTATGAGGTGGGTATTATTATCTTCAGTTTATAGTTGAAGTAGCTGAGACATAGAGCAGTTAAATAACTTGCCCTTAGTCCTATTCAACTGTGACTTTCCTGGGACTCAAGGACTGTGTTGGCATCAGGAAATATGGACTGAACCCCTAGAAAGAATGGACCCCCTGCCTTTCTAGTGGGAAAGAAAGACAGGTGAGCAGATCAGTCACAGCAGCACGTGGTGATGGGTGTAACAGAGGCGTGCACAAAGTTGGGGGAGGCACAGGAGGGGGAACGGGCTTTCCCAGCGAGATGGCTTCTGGATGGTGTGGGGGATGCATAGACGTTTGCTAGCTGGAGAATGAGTGCTTGTGCACAAATGAATGGAAGGATCTGACGTGTTCAGGGAAAATCAGGAGGGTGAGAAGTTCGGAGTGCTGGGAGGCAGAAGCGTGATGGTTGAGGGGGAGATGTTGGGAGACGGGGCTAGAGAGGCAGGTTGGGAGCCGATTGTAAAGTACTTGCATCCCAAGGTAAGGATTTGGATTATATCCAGTAAACAGAGGGGAGCCCACAGAAATTTGCATGAGTGGGTAAGTGACAGGATCAGGTTACTGGGGGCTTTGGGGTGAATAGACTCTGGAAGCATAGGATTCTGGTGACAAGGAAGCCTGTCAGGAGGTTGCTGTGATTGTTCAGGTAGAAATGATGAGGGCCTGGACTCCTTACAGCCCTCCGTTGGGCACAGGCTGCCAACGCTCCTTTGCTCACACTGCCTCTGTGGCTTGGAAGGCTCTCTTTAATCCAGTCTTCCTGGAATGACAGGCCCATCTTTCAAGACTAAGCTTAGGTGTTTGAAATGGAGACTTTTCTTAGTCTCCACCCTGGACAGGCTTGAGCTCTCCCTCCTTTCGGTCTCTGCTATCTCCGGTGCATTCTTCTTTCTCTCTTGGCACACATCAAACCTTGCTGTGCTTCTTTGTGTATATTTCTGTCTCCTACTTTACACCCAGCTCCTTGAAGGCAGGAACAGACCTTTGCCTCCTTAAACACCTGGCACAGTGCCTGACATTCAATAAATGTGTGATGAATGAATAAACTTTCTAAATAAAGGCAGTGACTATGGATATGGAAAGAAGAGGCCAAATTTGGGAGATCTTTTTAAAGCTACATCAGGGGTTGACCAACTACGGCCCACAGGCCCAACCCAGCCCACTTTCTTTACCACTTTTGTAAATAAAGTTTTACTGCAACACAACCAAGCCCAGTTGTCTACGTTTTGTCTATAGCTGCTTTCATTCTACGACGGCAGAGTTAAGTCACTGTGACAAGATCATATGGCCTGCAAATACAAAAATATTTACCATCTGCCCTTTACTGAAAACGTTTGTCAACCTCTGAGCTAGATGACCAGGAGTAGTGACTGGAGCTACAGGGTGATAGGAAGGAAAGTCAAGACTTCCTTTTCTCGTATCTCCTCACTGTGCCTAATACAGAGCTTTGCTCCCCAGCGTTGGCATTGAGCACTAGGCCTGCAAGGATGGAGAAAGAAAGACCCATGATGGTGGGGCAGGAGGAAAAAGGAGCTAAGAGGCCAAGGTGGAAAAGAGACCCTGGTTCGAAGAGACAAAGGGGGCCGGCCCCATGGCTGAGTGGTTAAGTTCACAGGCTCTACTTCAGCGGCCCAGGTTTCGCTGGTATCCTGGATGCGGACATGGGCACAGCTCATCAGGCCGTGCTGGGGCGGTGTCCCACATGCCACAACTAGAGGCACTCACAGCTAGAATATACAGCTATGTTCTAGGGCCTTTGGGGGAAGAAGAAGGAAAATAAAAATGGCAACAGATGTTAGCTCAGGTACTGGGATCTTTAAAAAAATATAAATAAAAAAATCTGAAAAAAAAAAAGAAGAGACAAGGCGCCATAGCTGCCAGGCAAAATTCATCTAAATCCTGCTGCTTCCTGGTGAAGCTTCTGCTGTTCTCTCTCCTAGTCATCCAGTTTGGTTTCGTCACCCTCTTTGTGGCCTCCTTTCCTCTGGCACCTGTGTTTGCCCTACTCAACAACGTCATTGAAGTGAGACTTGACGCAAAGAAGTTTGTTACCGAGCTGAGACGGCCAGATGCTGTGAGAACCAAAGACATTGGTATGTTCCCTGCTGAAGGACTGTGACAGGCCCAGCCCCCGCCCTCCCCCCCGGCCCTCCCTCTGCCTCTCCCCACCCCCAGCCCTTTGAGCCCCTCATCCTCATATCTTCAGGTGCTGGGAGGCCTATGAGGCCACATTATCCTCCCCTCCTAGTCCCCCTGGTTTCCAGACAGAGGGGCACCTAAGCCTTTCCAGACAAGCCCATTCCTGGGGGGCCCGGCAAACTTCCACTGGTAACTTGCCTGCACAGCTTCACCCTGAGCTGCAGTGTTGTCATCACTGCACGGAGGGCGGAGTGAGCCAGACGCTCTCCTTTCTGTCTTCCAGGGATCTGGTTTGACATTCTCTCCGGAATTGGCAAGTTCTCTGTTATCATCAATGTAAGTGCTCACGTTCACGACACCCTAGCTCTGTGGGAAGGGCTTTCCAACGGAGCTGAGGGCTTCAAAGCAGGAAATAGCCCCTGTTACCTCCTGGCCTTTTCCATTTGGAGCTCTATTTAAGACAGTCGCCTGGTTAATAGCTCATACATGCCTTCTAACTCATCACCTTGTCACCAGGGCTGTGCAACTTTATCGTTAATTTCACTGAGAGAGAGAAAGGTAATTATCTACTAGAATGCATACCTTGGCCTTAAAAGTCAAAATCACATCTTTCCTCAGAGCCAAGAATAATGAGGAAAGAATTCCACATATCTACCCGTCTCTTTCCTTTCTTTTTCTAGTCCTAAGCTAAACAATACCTGGAGTGTTGCCCAGGCTGCAATTCCTAATTACAGTTCCTCCAAGTTGTCAATGCAAAGTCTTCATTATCCCCATGGACTCTGGCACTGCATAGGTTAAGATAGGACATGGAAGAAGAGCGGTCCTACCTGTTGTGACTTCCTTAACTGCCTTGCCAGACATGTCCACATTTCAGAGGAAATCCTGCTGGGCCCAAGCCAATATCTCCTTTTGCTTCTGCATTCTGTGTGCGTGGTGGCCAAGCAGAGGCTCTTCTTCCACCTCCCAAGAAAATATCAGCCAGCTCAGTGCACGCAAAGAAAGCCACAGCCCATTCTCCTTTGGGAGAGAAGCCTGGTTCTGGCTGTGACCTGGTTCCCTAAACACATCAAATGGCTGGAGAGGGGTGAGGAGAGGCAGAGAGAATCAGCCCATCGCATTTTGGATGTTTGATGTAGGAAGCACACATCTTGAGGCTGAGAAATAAGGTGCAATTTGGAAAATAGATCCGTAGCTACTTTGGAGTTATGTCTACTGGAAGAGAGGCCCTGAGCACCAAGCACTTCCATCTACATGGCAGAAAGACATGAAGGCTGACTTCCCTGGCCTCTCTGAGACCTCTTTACTTATCTGTAAAAGTGGGAGAGAATAAGAGTATCCACCAGATAGGATCATGCTGGAAATTAAATGGGATGATGAAAGGACATATAGTAAGTGCTTTGTAAGTGGTAGCTATGATTATTATAAGGTTGTTACTCATTCTCAAATATGGTTAGGGCCATCCACACTCGTATATACATTTAGAAAACACTACCTAAACTACGTTTTTTAAAGGGCTTTAATTGTTGGTGCAGAATACAGTATAAACACCTGCCAAAAAGATTTAAGATTCTCTTTCCAGAAAGTACCTCCACATTCAAACATGCAATCATTCATTTGTCATTTGGTTTGCTCCACAGACATTTATAGAGTGCTTAGATATGCCAGACGCAATGTTGGGTATGTGTGGTTCCATCCAGCAGGACCCACTCCTTCCCCCCGTGTCTCCCTTTTCCTCAGTAAAATGGATGAAAGAACAACTTTCGTTACACGATGTGCTAAAAAGTGCTGAGATACGATGGTCAAGTTGAGGGAACTGTGGAACCATGTCTTTGGTCTTCCCGGCTTTCTGGTGTCACTCAGGGAAGCTGTACATGGTCATTCAGTGTCCTTTCCCATTGCACTGAAGTGGCATTCTCATCCTGTCAGTAATTTTCTCAGAAAATCTTCCACTCCGTTTTGGCTTGGCCAACGCCGGTGTCAATTCACATGTCTCAGAGGTGATTTAATCCCCGGAGCACGGAACGGTTCACACTGACGTAGCGTCCTTTGCCGCAGTGGTTGTAATTCACTCTCGTGACAGCTACTGTCTGGTAGATTTATTTACACGTATCAAGGATGGAAGAGCCATGAAAGTCAGCTGCATGAGCTCAGGGATAAAAACATCCATGTCAGTCAGAGTAGCACCACTGGATGGGGAGCCCAAAAGGGGACAGTCTCAGCCAGATGGACTCTGTGCCACCTGGATAGCATCCCTCCTGACCACTCCTCAAGGGCTTGTGGTTCTGTCCCTCAGGCTTTTGTCATTGCCGTCACCTCCGACTTTATCCCCCGCCTTGTGTACCAGTACACCTACAGTCACAACGGGACTCTGCATGGCTTTGTCAACCACACCCTCTCCTTCTTCAATGTCAGCCAGCTGAAGGAGGGAACGCAGCCAGAAAACTCACAGTTTGACCGGGAAGTTCAGTTCTGCAGGTAAAGTAATCAGGAGGGGGTGGGCAGCGGAGGACCAGAAGCAGTGGATCCAAGGAATTATCTGGATGACCTAGAATGATGTCATCCTCCTTTCCCTCTGTCTCCTATTCCCCTCCTCATTGCTATAAATCAATCTTGATGAATCAGCAAATATTTATTGAGTGCCTTTTGCTAGACACTATGGAACAAAGAAGTATATAGCTTCGTCCTTGCTATTAAGGGGTTTATGGTCTGGTTGGGAAGAAAAGAAGCAGAACAGATAGGCATAGCAGGTTATTCAGTGATTATATCTAGTATGGACCATGAATATTGTGGGTGTTCAGAGGAGAGGGAGGTTGGTGGGGGCTAGAATAGAAAGGATAGGCTTCCTGGAGGGGCCACGAGGAGTTGTAGGACAGAAAGAGAGAGTATCCTAAATGGGGAGTCAGCATAGGCAAAGTCATGGGGGTGAGCATGAACTTGGGGTGTTAGATAACACTTAGGGGCTTGGTAGTTAGCAAGGAGAGTGCTCGAGAGGTACTAATAGGGAATAATATCAGAGATACAATATATGTAGAAATTCCTAGGATCATATAAGACAACACATTGCTGAATTTGAATAGGTAGGATGAAGTAGATAATGGGAAATCTTACAGCAATTTTAAAGTGATGCAATAGGAAGTTACTGACATTTTTAGTGCCAGGGAAACGTTGGCTTAGGAAAATTAATCTGGTCTCAGAGAGAAAGATGGACTAGAATTAGGGGAACTCAGGGAGGGGAACTGAGGTGCTGCAGTGTTCAGACATGAGCCATGGTGGGCATAGACAGGGGTGGTGGAAGGAATTAAGAGAAAGGGAGAAGATGAGCTATATCATATAATATATTGCAAAGTTCGTGACAAGAGACATTGGAGAGAGTCTGAGTCAAGGATCTCCAAAGTTAGGGCTGAAGTCAGAGGACTGGGAAATTGTGGGTCCATTGACAGGGATTGGGAAGATGCTAAGAGAATCTAATTTTATAGTACATATGATGAATTTGATTTCAATCATATTGTATTTAAAATGACGGTAGGAAATCTAAGGAGTAATTTTCACCTAACTCCTAGTCACACTAAGCTGGAATTCTAGAGAGATCCAGACTACAGTCATGATTGAAAGCCATCAGCACAGGGATCATTGAAGCCAAGAAACATAAAACTTCACTATGTACCCAATAAGAGCAAATAAAGAGAAGACAAGCAGAGGGAAATCAATTCTTTAACCCTTTTGTACCCGGGTTAAGTGATAATCCCCATGAAGGACTTGATCAAAGTTCACACCTTATATATTTTAAAAACAGAACAATAACTACAACAATAACAAAAACCTAGGAAAAGGTACTGCTAGGAAAATGTAGGGCTTCCTTAGACTATCCCCGATAGTGTCAGATGTCAACGCTGTCGATGCCTCCATTGAAGAAGCAATGTTTCAGTTGTGTTCGCAGCACTGATGACCTTGGGCTTGTCTGTCATGCTTGCCCACCTGGGACACCTTGGTACCCAAGGTCAGCCATTTGTGAGACAGTTGCTTAGGTTCAGATTCACAGGCTGAGACCACAAAAGAGAGAAACCTAATTGGTCTTCCCAACCCAGATTACTGAGTTAAACAACTTTGCCAATTTGTGATTTAAATAGAAGGGTATTCTGGCCCCAAGATCAATAACTTTGGGGTTCAACTCTAGCCAACTGAGAAAAGACTCAAAATCAGGGGCCAGACTCAAGAATAAATGAGTAAATTTATTCATAGATATCAATTGATATCAGCTTGTATGTTTCAAGTATTTTCGTATCTGGGGGCTATAAAGAGTCTGGCTCTTGGACTTAAGTCATCTCCAGGCAGACTTGCTGCTGGATTATGCACTGCCCGGGGGTCACTTCTCTGTGTGGCTGGCATGCCAGACTGTCTGTCCATGGTGCTGGATTTGGGTCTGCTAGATCCAAAAGATATAGTTCCATTGTACAGAGGGTCTGTACCAGCTTGAAGCCTTTCCTTGTAGCATCTAGATCTGCTCCAGCAGGGTCCATGAAATTAGGCAACAGGTTTACATTAAACAAGCAGACACTGAAATATGAGAATTTTACAATCATTTTTATAACTGGAAAGCATAGAAATCATCATGTTGAAACTCCTCATTCTACATGAAAGAAACCGAGGCTTGGAAAGTTGAAGAGTTCTCCAACATTATAGAGATTTCTAGTGACAGATTCTGAAGTGAAACTCACATCTATCCAAGAACACAAGGCTCCACCTCATGTGCAGTGGGGAGCAACACCAGTATGACTTGTCTTGTGATGAAACGAGGCTCACACTGTTTCTTTAGTTGGTCTAGAAGCACATGTCTATCCAGAGCACCGAGGTTCTCTGACCTTGCGCTTGACCACAGATCTTCCAGTAACACAATGAAAATGCTTTCCAGATATATCAGTGGCTTAAACGGCCCTAACCACAAACGGACTTTAATGGCTTCCATATTGAAAGTTGAGGATAATCCTAATTTTAGGCCTCACTTGATTCAGTCAAGGTCTTCTCAAATCTTTTTCCCTCTCCCAACTGTACTCCAGTCAATGTTGACTATAGTTTCAAGCTCCATATGGAGACCAGCAGTTACAGGCCAGTATCACACTGGATCCAAGTCCAGTGAGGAAAGACCCATACCTCTTTACCAATGACCCCAGCAAAAGTCTTACTGAAGATCACTGATTAGGATCAGTATGCACGACCTACCCAGAACCAATCATTGTAGCCGGAGGAATGTGGTGCTTTTAATGGCCGTTGGGGCCCTTGGGGTTGGGGGTTGGAGTGAAATCACCTCTATCTGAAGCATGTGATCTTGGAGTAAGAGATAGTTCCCTCGTGAGAAGTCAAGATGAATGCGTACAACTCAGCTGAAACAACTCATGCCCAGCACCCCAGGTACTGTTAGCACACATGGCTCAGATCGGGCTTTCTTGTACCTGCCTTCAAAGTCAGTGGATCTTCCAGCCAGCTACAAAGCTCAGTAACTCTTCTCTTCGTTGTTTCCATTTAAGTAGATGGGATCATGGCTTATGTTTGGCCCATTAAAAAAAATTCTGCCACTGAGTGGCAGAATTGAATTATCACTGGGTGCCTGCATAGGAAGTACATTCTATATTTCTGCCAAGAAAAGTTATCTGCAGAAAATAGATCATTCCAGGATCAAAAAAAAAAAATGACTCTTGGAACATCAAACTTTTTTTTCCTTAGTACCAGTGAGAATTATGGGTTCATTATGCAACTATTTTTGAGACCTTACTATAGGCTTGGCATTGGTTATATAAGGGAACAAGACCCAGCGCCTCCTTCAAGGAGTCCAGATGGAGGAGATGAGTAAGTAAACAAGCAACTAAAAATAGCTTTAATAATTTACAATAGGGTAAAGGCAGGGAGCTCTGGGAGCCCTGAGGAAGGAGGCCATGCACCAAAACCAGACTTCAGTGTTCAGGGGAAGCTTCAAGGGAGGAGAAACCTGAAGAATCAGCAGGGTGGCCAGAGAGATAATCTTGACGATATTCCTCATTCGCATGACCAAGCCAGCCTGGGTGGTGAGCAGGCTGGAAGGAACGGTGGTGGAGGGTAAGGGGTGCGTCAAGGCATGAAGGAGGTCCAGGGAGAGCAGTGTTTTCCAGGTAGAGGAGCTAGTTCATGCTCAGTGCTTAGAGCTGCAGTGAGAGGGGAAGCTATGAGAGATGAGGCTGCGAGAAAAAACAGGAGCCAGACCAAGAAGAGCATGTTGGTCATAGGGAGGAGTGCGGGCTCCCTCTTAGGGAAGTGGGGAGCCCCCAAAGGGGTGTAAGGGAGCAGGGATGAAGTTGAAGTTTTCATTGGTGGCATCACTGACTGCAGTGTGAAGACCAGCGGGTTACATTTTAAATTGTGAGATGCCTTACTCTGCAGTGTAAGCAGATGTCTAGAGAACAGGGCCAGCATATCACCTAGATGTAACAATAAAAGAAGTGTACTTCGGGGTGACCTTTCCTAGAAGAGAAGAGTTGTCGACGGGAGTCCCTAGCTCAGGTGGGTCCTACTCACTGCATGCTGTGCAGGCGTGTCGGCATCACCAAATTCTCTGGAGATTTAGGAAATGGAACTATGATCCACTTATGTCTTTCTAAGCCAGGAACTATCAGTGAGTGTGAGAAATAGAAATGAAGGAGAGAGAGAGAAATCGGGAATGGCGAAGGGACTATGAAGGAGAGGGATTGTGAGAAACAGACACAGCTCTGTAGCTAGCCCCAAAGCCAGCTTTTAAAACCACTTCTGTGGTGGGAAATGAGCAGTTTACCCTGATTTGCTGGCAAATAGTGTTGGGAACTCGATGACCCTTCTTATTCTTAGCTTTCAGTGACCTCCGGAGATAAATGTGGTCAAATAAAACTGAGGTCTCAGGCTCCGACCCAGCCTTGCCAGGGATAGAGGTATCTTAAAAATAGCCATAAAAGTTAGGCCAGGCCTCTGGCTGCCCGTTCGAGATGCATTCCAAGCATTTTTGGAGCAGCGTTCGCCTCAGCCATCTCACTGCTCCGACAGGGCCGCTCCATAAACAGTCCCGTGACGTCAGTCTGTAGGCACGATTAGTGACTGTTTGCCGGGGTCGAAGGGCCACTGCATCCTGGAGGATGGATGGCGGCTCAGGCTCTTGGCTCAGCTGGATGGGACCAGAGGCATCAGCAGGGCAGGGCCTGACCGGGGATCTGGGTCCCAGAGCTGGAAGAGCCTACTGGGCATGGTCAACCCACTGGGTCTGTTTGGAGGTGTTGAGCATCCAGAAAGCGTCCTTGGGGAGCTCCTGTTGGGTCTTTCTGCAAAGCCTAAGTTCTTTCCCATCCCAAGGTCCTGTGAAAGGTCTTTGAAGAGGTGAGTTTCCTTCCAGTCCATGGCTGCTTCTCATCTGCTCCGAGCTGAAACCCAAGGGAGAGTCGGGTTTTCTGGCTGTTGCCTTTCCTGATTTTTATCAAGCACTGAACTAACATGGTTCTCATTAGTTCCTCATTGTTGTACTGTTTTCCCTTGTTAAAGGCCAATTTCAGAAGGCAGTTTTAAGTAGCTCAGACAGTATGAAAATATTGTATGTAATTGTGTTCAGCCTTAATATGACATTAATTTCCATTGGGATTATTACAAAAAAAATTATTTTCATAGCCCTTTTTGAAGCTGAGAAATGCATTTACTAACTGTAACTAAATGTAACTAAAATCTCATTTTTTAACAAAACCTTTACTGACTATTGCTGATCAGCTCCTCAGTTTGTTATTTTGGCACCCGCGTGCCCACCATGATTTTGTATTGTGGTGAATTGTGGCAAATGTCGCTGTCACTGGTCACCCCTGCAAGTGAGGTTGGGAGGAAAACATCTGAGCCAGGAGTCTCTCTTCTGTCTCCGCACCTCAGTTTCCCCATCTGGAAAAATTAGAACTTGGAATAAATCATCTCCAAAGATTCTTTTAAAAAATTAATATTTAATGACGCATAATATATTAATCTATTCCTATAAAAATTATAAATATTACAGGCAGACTCTCCAGCTCTGCCCCGCCTCCAGCTGCACAGTCCTGAGCATCTTCCCAACAATAACCACAATGATACGTTTATGTGACTCTTTCTTAGATGTTTTTCCTAAGAAAATGCAGTATTTCGTGCATTAACGTAAAATGAACTTGTAGACTCTTTAAGGCACTGTTTCCTGGTGTGTTTTATAACAACGAAATATATTTTGAGTTAGTGGGAACCTTATTTCTTTAGATCATGTGTAAATTCAACTCAATCAGAGTGATTTTTTGGTGTCAGAGAAGTCTAGATAAAATGTTAATGTGATTTTAAAGCTACAATGTAACATTGACTTTTGTACCAGTTTCACTTATTCAATGTGAGTCTGTCTCAGTTAACACCATAATTTTGTTCCTGAAAGCCTAGTATAAAAATGTATTTGGAGGCTGGCCTGGTGGTGTAATGGTTAAGTTTGGTGCACTCTGCTTTGGCGGCCCAGGTTTGCAGGTTCGGATCCTGGGCGTGGACCTACACTGCTCATCAAGCCACGCTGTGGTGGCGTCCTACACACAAAAAATAGAGGAAGATTGGCACAGATGTTAGCTCAGGGCTAATGTTCCTGAGGCAAAAAGAAGAAGATTGGCAACATATGTTGACTCAGGGTGAATCTTCCTCAGCAAAAACAAAATATTTGAGTCAACTGAATATTGCTACTAATTACACTCTTCTTTAGAAATTATTAACCTTTATTATTATAAAAGTAATTCTGTATATCTAGATATGTATATAAAAGGAAAAGAAAAGACTCTTTTCTCAGCCCACACCCCAGTCGTTCTCTCTTAGAAGAAACCGTTATGTCCATTTTCTGTGGAAGCTTCCAGAAATCACATTCACGTGTGTTGTCTTATTTAATTATCACTGTCTTTTCCTTTAACATTCGATGTACACACACACACACGCGCGCGCGTGCACGTGCATATTCTCTCACTCATGGTTGGGATAGAGAGCCGGAGTGCGCACCTTCTGTGTACTCAGCACTGAGATACATGTTCTATTATTTCTACTTTATAGATGAGAATGTTGAGGTTCCCCAGGGTCTTATGGTTGGTAAGTGAGACAGCTGCTCAAGTGTGCACTTGCTTTTCAGACCCTCCATAATAATGTTTTATTATTGAAAGACTCTCCTTATTAGAAGGTCAAGGAAACTCTCAAAATTAATGTTATGGCTCAAAGAAGATAAAGGAGGACTTGGAGGGGTGAGGGGGAGAACCAGGAATGGTTCCTGCAATTACATCCCCAAGCTTAAGTCCCAGCCAGCAGATGCAGAAGGTGACCAGATGTGGGGGTTCACCTGGTGCTTGGCCACTCAGGAGGACTTTGGGAGGTGCCAGCCCCCTCACCAGGGGAAGCGGTCTGGTTCTGGAAAGCATTTGAGCTGAGGGTAATGGAGCAGAAGTTCTACTTGCCGCTCCCCTGATACTTGCCTAATTTGTGCTGTTTGCCTGGGCTTAGATCCTGAGAGAAGCCCCTTACGGTTGGGGCATTGGCTGACTCTTTTCGTTTCGTATCAGCATCATGGGAAACTTGGGGCGTCTGTGCTTGAGTGCTCAGAAGTCTTCCTGGAAAGCCAGGAGGAACTGGGAGCAGGGGCACATGTGGTCTGTCCTCTTTAAGAGCAGAGCTGTATTTCATGGTTCACCTTCAGTCAGAGGAGAAAAAACACCTAGCGTTTACTGGGTATGTATCTGACAGATCAGCTGAGCACCCTTCACTGGCATTTCATCTCCGTTACAGCTCCGTGAGATGGGAAGTTAAGGCCCACTCCGGAGACGAGGACCTTGGCCATCAGAACCTAGCAAGTTAGGAAACTTGCTGGAGAACATAGAACCAAAGAGACAGAGGTGGCATCAAACCGTCACCTGCTGACTCCAAAGCCCGTGCTTTCACCAATGCCATGCACTGGGCTCAGGTGCGAAACAGACAACTGTCACCCTGGGGGACGCAATTAAATCTATTAGCTACTCTTTCTTCTGCAGACATCTCTAGTCTTAAAGCTAATTCTCTCTTTGTCTAAATTAGTATCTTCTAGGTACTCAGTGAAGACATTTGATAGGCTTGACTTCTTAGGAGGAAATTTTTAAAAAATTATGAAAGTTAACTTACATTGGAATGTAAACAACCAACTATTGACCTGGTGGCGGGGGCTTATGGACGTAATGTTTTTCCAACTGTGAGTCAGTGTTCGTCAGTGGGCTATGAAATCCCTTTGGCGGGTCACGATCAGCATTTTAAGGAGTAGAATAGGATAAGACAGGATAGATCAGAACAGGAGAGCATCAGTGCATTGCACACAGCAAGGATAAGGGTTTTTTTTTTTTTAAAACAAGTGTAATTTTTGTCTTAGTGATATAGATTATGTGTGCATTAATGCAAAATGTATTTCTTACTACCGTAGGTCACAGTTTTTAAAAAGTTGGCTTTGGAAAGAGAATCGGGAACAGATGCATCATTCGTTAAATTACTGATTGCTCTTTTCTGTGGACAGCTTGCCCTCCAGTTCCAAACAGAGCCACGTAGTTCCTAACGGCACCACCCGAAGTCTGTCGCACAGAGGTGTTTTCAAATAGAGCTTTCTGGACGTATCTCTGTGTTAATCTCTCCCCACATCCTTGATTAGACGGATGTGCCTGTTAGATTCAAAACATGTTTTGGACACTCAGGAAGGGAAAGGTGAAAAGTGACATTTCCAAAAACTGTGGCGAGTTCGTTGCAGAGGTGGGCAGAACTAGATTATTTATGGATTCTTTTCTGACTGGAAAAGAGGGGTGAGCGATGGCTGTCATACCGAGGTCAGTGAGCAGCTGTTCCTTCATAGATGAAGCTCGAGGACAAGAGAGACACACTCTGCTTCGGCAGGAGCCGTTGGGCTACACCGGGCAAGGATTTCCCCGTGGAAGGAGTGGGCGTGTGTGTCGCGCCCCTCCTCCCAGGGTCCTGAGAGGATTAGGATGAATTCCCTTCTGCCATGGGGTCCTTTGTGGGGCAGCAGGAGGGTGGGTGAGTCTGAGTTTTTCCCACCCCAAGATGTCCTTATTCCTTTAGCCACGCTCTCCCTCTCTCCCATTAGCAAGCGTAATCTGGAGCTGGCCATGTTTCTGTCCTCAGCCACGGATGGATCTGATGAATCCCGTGGTATTTTGCTGGGCTGCAGTTAGCTTTGCTTTTCATCCGGATGTCAAACCAAGCTTGCAACAGCTGTGATCAGCTGTTGGAACAGGGGGAGTTGGGTGGGGAGGGGGCAGCTCCTGGCCTCTTGCCCAGCCTTAGTCAAATGCTTAGCATCCAGTTCTCAGTTTGTCTCTTTCTGCTGCTGACTCTGTAGCGATGTCTTTTTCTATCTGTTTGTGTGCATCTCTTTTCAGCTTCCTCGTTTTTTTTTTCTCTTCTTCTCTTGTCTCTCCTTGGGAAATTGGGAACCACTGGACTTTAACATGGGTCTTTTAGAGCAGCTGGTCCCTTCAGGGCAGAGAGCATCCATTTCTGAGTCCCCCACCCCAAACTGCAGCTATTGGTGAGGTGCTCTAGGACTGAAAAGCCTGAATTCAGCCAGACTTGGATTCTCACCTTGACCCCACCTCTTGCTGGCCATGAGGACTTGGCCAGATAATTGAACTTCTCTGAGCCTCAGTTTCCCCCTGTGTTATATGGGGATATCAATGCCTGCCTGATGATGTTGTTGTGAAGATAAAATGAGAAAGCCTCCAGAAAAGCTTCTTGCTCAGGGATTAACGCCTACTGTGTGTTCAGTATGCATTCATTTTCTTCCTTGGCCGGTGTTCGGACAGAGTCCCCACCCTGCCCTCCTTGACAGCCATGTACCCTGCTGGGTGGCCTGATGCCACCCCACCTCCTCCCCCCCCAGCCCAGGGCTTGTTTTGCTTTTACTGAGCATCAAAGATTCGTTGACTTCCACGGAGGAAACAGTTCCACGTGGGGTCATGATTATTCTGGTACCAACTCTTGTCATTTTTCCAGGCTTAGAAAAAAGTGAGTCTGAGAAAAAGAGCCATTTTTAACATGAGTCATCCCACGATGGGAGTGAAAAGCCAGCTATGAGGAAAAGTCCTAGACCTCTCCATGGGTCTGAGAGGGAGGCATGAGCTCACGTCAGGCACTGACATTTTGTTTCATAAACCACATGGACAGATTATAAAGATGGTTAGTAAAGGAGGATTCTGCCCAACCGTGACTATTGCCTCTACCGACCCCCTCCTCCAAATTCACTCAGCCTTCAGCTGGGTCTGAACTAGCCCTCCTTTCGGTGTAAGAATGCAGCATTCGAGCAAGGCTGGCCCCTCTTGTGGCTGTAATCCCAAAGCAGCTGACCAGGGACGACGCCCAGGATTGTCTGCTAGTACCTGCGTCTTCACTGAGCCCACAGACTGCAGAGCACTTTATGAGGTCTGGATCCCTCTCCCCTCCACAGCCCACAGGCTAGGGGGAGCCAGGAGGGAGCCACTGTCCTAGGTTCCTCTCATGGTTCCTGGGCTTCTCTGGAAGGAGAATCCAGACACCAGAGCTAGCTTTGGGGGATGTTGGAGAGAGAGTAAGAAAAAGACATTTCTAGGCTGACAGTGGCTTTTTCGGACGTTGGTCCTTTTATTCCACGGACACATGTTGGTTGGGCCGTGGATTCCTCTCCTCCTCCCCTATTTCCCAAGTCTGAGAGCCAAGGGCTTGCTACTGCTTTGCCCCTGAGAGCTCGCCCAGAGGAGCCCCCTTCCCTCCATCTCGCCCGAGTTTAACACCACATTTCTCTTTGGGCAGGTTTAAGGATTACCGAGAGCCGCCGTGGGCCCCAAACCCATATGAGTTTTCTAAACAGTACTGGTCCGTTCTGTCTGCCCGTTTGGCATTTGTCATAATCTTCCAGGTGAGTTCAGATAAGGAAGAGTCAACCAGAAGCCAGGGTGCGGGGGTGGGACAGCCACATCTTGTTGCCGGGCCCTGCATCTCCAGTTTCCATGGCACTCCGTGACATGAGGGGCATTCGCATGGCGCAGGCAGAAGTGAGTGCTCCCTTCCCTGGCTGAGGCGGGAAGCTGTCTTGAGAGGGCTTCCATTAACGGATGGATTTGCAAGAAGTAGAATAAAGCACAGAGTAAGGTTACAGGACAGATGTGGAGTAAGTTGCAGGCTGGAAGATAGACTCCCATTTAAACCTAAGACAAGAGAACAAAGTGGGAAGAGCTGTGGAAACCAGAGTCTCGACCCTGAGCAGACAAATAACCCCAGCTGAGTTCTGAACCTTTCTTCTAGCGCTCCGCCTGGCTCCTTCCTTTGTTAGTGCTGTTTGACCCCCTGAGACATCTGGTGGGAAGGGCCCCCGGAGCCATCCCTCCATCCCTGGATGAATAGCAAACTTGAGCTCAGCGATTCCTATCTCCCACAATCGCTGCAGCTCCAGTTGCATTGCCGAGATTCTCTGCGCGAGGCCCTGCTCCCACTCGGGGTCCTGCCGGCCTTCCAGCGGGGCTGCAGCATGAGCCCAGATCCTTTTCTCTCCGTCTCCCTCAGGCTTTTGTATTCCCCGAAGGCAAATCTCTGGAGAGCTCTAAAATATCCAGCCCCCGGACCCCAGCCCAGGAAGTGGAGAAGCCCATCGGCTAGTCTTTCACCTAAAGGAGACAGCCATTCTTCCTCTGGAGAGATGGGGCGATAAATCTGAAAAATCGCTCAGACATCCCCCTGCTGCCCCGCCCAGAGGAGTCTCCTCACTTTACCGTACATCGCGTGTAACATTCATGCACACAGGAAGGAGTTGCTTTAAAAGAAGAGTGTATGGCTTGATGAAGCCGCTCTAGGGCACCTGGGAGCCTCTGGAAGCAGCAGAGTGTTCCCAAGGTCTTCCCTGGGTCCCCTAGGAGCATGGATTGTTCAAGGGCAAGTTGGGAATAGGTTTACAGCATGGAAGACAGCGGTGCTCTGACTATCCCCTCTGGGCTCAGTCACTGTCCTCTGGATCTCAAAGGGGAGAAGACAGTGAGCATATAGTCGGCAGGTAGAGAAGAATGCCACACCCGGGGGAATGCTGGGTAGAGCGTGGGGAAAGGGGAAGGGAATGGGAATCAGACTATAAAAGTAGCTAGCATTTACTGGGTCGTGCTGGCACTGTTGTGATATATTCCCTCACTCAGACAGAAAATGCTCCCTGGGAAAGGTGGCCTCACCTTGCCTGTGCCACCATATCTCGGAGATAGTGCAGGTCCCATTGCAGACCACCACAATAAAGCGAATATCGCTTTAAAACGAGTCACAAGAATTTTTTGGTTTCCCAGTGCTTATAAAAGTTATATTTACACTATAGTGTAGCCTCTTAAATGTGCAATAGCATTATGTCTAAAAAAACAATGTACCTTAATTAAAAATATTTTATTGCTAAAAAATGCTAACCATCATCTAAGGCTTCAGCAAGTCGTAATCTTTTTGCTGGTGGAGGGTCTTGCAAAAAATGCTGTATCTGTGAAGCACAATAAAATGAAGCGCAATGACACAAGGTGTCCTGTGTTTACAAGGGAGGGGATGGGGCTCAGCAGATGGGAGAAGAAAGCCAATTTTAAGTGTGCACAAAAGCTTAAAACTGCTGAAGGAAGGCTGGAGGCTGGGGTCCCAGACAAGCCAATGTGACTAGAGTGGTGGAACGGAAGGGTAAGGGGGCTGTGAGGTTGGCTGAGGCCAGAAGTCAGGGCAGAAATCAAAGGTCCATCTGTGATATAGAGGACAGAGGGTCAGCTGGAAGGAAGAGAGGAGCAGATGGCCCAGAGCAAGCCCTGGAGAGGCCACCGGGCCTCGGTGCCTCTTCCCTTGGATCTCTGGAGGGCATGTCTGGAGGCTTAGAGGCCGGGAAGCAAAAAGAGGACATGTGAGATGGACTTGAAGAAGGGAAGAAGAAATAGCTAACACTGACCAAGCTCCACTATGTGGGAGACATTGACTCATTTAATCCTCACCACGCCAGGAGGTAGGTACTGTAACTATTCCACTTACCACAAGGGACACCCGTGTACAGATATAATTGTGCTCATTGGCTGAGATCACCTGCTGGTAAGTAGTGGAGCCAGAAGAGCAGGGAGGCGTTCCACTCCTGGGTCTGTGCTCTTCACCCCTGTGCCATACCACCAGCTCCACTGTTGAGGCGGTCACTCTGATGGGACAAGGGTGGACAGTGGCGCGCTAGTGTCCCACTGGGCCAGGCCTCTCCTCTCAACTCCCCTCCCTTGCTTTCGGCAGAACCTTGTGATGTTCCTGAGCGTCCTCGTGGACTGGATGATCCCGGATATCCCCACGGACATCAGCGACCAGATCAAGAAAGAGAAGAGCTTGTTGGTGGACTTCTTCCTGAAAGAGGAGCATGAGAAGCTCAAGGTGATGGATGAGCTGGCCCAGAGGAGCCAGGGAGGGGGGCAGCACAGCAGGAGGAGCCGGGCCGCCAGCTCGGCACTCTCAGGCTGGAGCCAGCCGGGCAGCCTCGCGTCGTCTGGTTCTCAGCACACCAACGTGTGAGCGAGCCTGCCTCGGTGCCGAGGGGGTGCTGCAGCAGTGAGAGACCACGCACAAGCACGTCAGTGCACCCACACTGGTGTGGTGTCCATCCGCCAGTCTGCTTGGATCTGACCTGAGGGGGTCTTGAAGCGGGTGTGTGTGAAGAGAGAGACAGAGGAATTAGAGAGAGCAAGCGAGAGAATGAGCACAGGAAGGAAGAGAAATGATGCTGCTTCTCAGAAACTCGAAGCTTAAGTTTCTTGTAGGTCCTCTTTTGAGCTGTATCCTTTTGGGAGTTTGGTACCCTTTTTTGAGTCCATCAGTGAAAGAACTGGGTCTCTCTAGCCCAGAGTTCCCAGGCGCCAGGACCCTTCCCTATGTCCCTTCAGGTACCCTCTCATCAGATGGCCACAGGCTATGAGAGGGCCCTGTTCTAGCACCCATTGTAAGTGATCACCACCCGCTTCCCACCATCACCCCAAGAAAACCCTCTGAGTCACCTGCTGCTGGGGCTGTCACAGCCTCAGTGGATGCACCTTAAGTCACAGGGCTGATTGCTGTGGCCACTGGACCTGATGGTGAGTAACAAATGTCCGAATCTGGGCTGGTCTTCAGTTCATGTCACCAGGATGCTTTGAGCTAAAGGGAACTAACCATCATTTTATGCAGGTTCAGATTTAAAATAATAAAATAAATTGAAACATTCTTTATAAAAACGCTTCTCCTCGTCTTTTGTTCTCTTTCTCTTCCTACTGACATTTATTGAATGCCTTCTAAGTGCCAGGCATTGTTCTCAGACTAGAGATGGAGCAGAGTGCAAGAGACAAAATCCCTTACAATCTGGGAGAGACAGACAATAAGCTGATATGTGTATATCTTAGATAGTGATAGTACTATGGAGAAATGTAAAGTAGGATAAAGGAGACAGGAAGTGTGAGGGCACAGGAAGTGAGGGGTTTACCATATTATACACAAGTTAATGACAAACTGAACATGGCTCAGAAGTTATGTCTTGCGATGCTAACATCATCAATTGGTAGCAGCCTCCCAGAGCCCTACAGTGAAATCTTCAAGTATAGTTGGAAGGAAGGGTCAAACATCATTTATCATTGTCTTTCACATCCCTCAACTGCCGCTGCTGCCCAGAAACCAGTTGCACAATCCCCTTGATCTGGACTTGTCCCCTGTTCCCTGCCTGAATGGAAGCTGCAAGGAGGGCCATACTCCAGGGGAGAAATGAGAGTTACCGTTCTGATGTTTCAGCACACGTGGTAATGCCAGGGCCCATAGGTGCTGGGCTGGTCACTGGTGCTGTTCGCCATGGCTTCTTGTTTCCTCCTGGGCACATGCAGGATTGCACTGCCTATCAGCCCTTGCTCTGGAAGGTGATCCCCTTCTTTTAAGGGAATACAGGGACATGGATTCAGCTTTTAGGAAGAGCAGCAGGCAACCATGTCCCAGGCCACTCATGCAACCCTACAATTAATTTTAATTACATCACATCTTAATATTCAAACTTATCATATGAGCCTAGATTCAAACGATAGTGGTACAAAAACATTGCATCATCTTATGATGGGCTTCAGCTAATTTGGCCGAAGTGGCCAATGGGAGGAAAATTTCACTTCAAGGGGCATTAATGGCATGGAGATTCTAGGCCCATAAAAAGGAGAATATCCTCAGTGACTCCTCCCGTGTGGGTGGCATTGATATTTCCAGGAAGTAGTATGGCCACAGCCAGAGGTTGTCTCCATCACCAAGACACCCACTTTGCACTGACCGAGCCACACCCAAGTCCAGGGCTGCCCATGGCTGGTTCAAGACCCCACCTTTTTTCCTTTTTCTTTTTTAAATTAAACATTTTTATATGATCCAGAGGTGAAACTTGCACACCAAGAAAGATTCAGAACAATGAAGAAGAAAGTAAAATCACCCACAATCCCCAAATCTACAATCAAAATCGACAATGGCTGTGTTTTCTTCAAGACCCTCATTCCCTCTCAAGCATATCCATATGTTTTATTACAACTATGCTATTTATGCTGTCTTCTTACCTTTTTTCACTTCGTGTATCTGATCAATCCTTTTATCTCATAAACATAGTTTCATTTGGTCAAAAGTACATACTAAACACCTACTGTGTGTCAGGCTCTGTAGTGGGCACTTGGTATACATCACTCAACACAACAAAGACTCCTGCCCTCGTGGAACTTACACTCTGGTGGGTGGGCAGAGAGACAGGTAATAGACAACACAAGTAAACCATATACAGTCATCCCTCGATATCCAGGGGGGATTAGTTCCAGGACCCCCACAGATGCCAAATCTGGGGATGCTCAAGTCCCTTGTATAAAGTGGAGTCGTACTGCATGTAACCTGTGCACATCCTCCCGTGTACTTTAAATCATCTTTAGATTACTTATAATACCTAATATAATGTAAATGCCGCATAAATACTCGTTATACTGTATTGTTGAGGGAATAATGACAAGAAAAAGAAGTCTGTACATGTTCAGCACAGACACAACCATCGCAGGCTTTTCAATCCGCAGTTGCTTGAATCTGTGAACACGGAACCCGCCAATAAGCTGTTAGTCTGTTAGAAGGCGATAAGTGCTATGGAGAACAGAAAGAGTAAAGCGAGGTGATGGGGATTAGGAGTGGGGTAGACCGCCACTTATTTCCCTTGTAGAGATGGGTCTTTCTTTGTTTCCATCTTGCCGCACACCATGCTGCGGAGTGCAGAGTGGGTGTGGAAGACCGTGGTGGCCACAGCTCACGTCCTAGGGACCAGGTCAGACAGAGCCGCCTGGGGAGGTCTAGACGGCATGAGGAAGGGAGGTTTAATCTGACCATCTACAGGTTTCCGCTCTGAAAGGACCCAGATCTCTCCCTCTCTCCCACTCCAGGTGAACTGGGAATTTTGTGATTTGCCTCCACCCCCAGGCCCGAATCATCTCAGTAGCATCCATGTGACTAACAGGACCTCCGCACATGCCTGCCATACACAGCAGCAATAGGGATTCAGGCCGAGTAAGAAGGAGAACTTTCCAACGCCTTGGTTAAGCTGGGAAGAGGAATGGAAAATGCAGTCCTAATTTAAAAACAAAGCCTCCTCCTCTGAGCTCTTTAAGAAAATAATAACTTTTATTATGAAATACAACAAAAATTGCAACCAAATGTCTGAAACACTGAAAAGAAAAAAAAACATTACCCACAAGTAATAAAAGTTATTTCTATTCTCCACAAATAATAAAAGTTAATATTTTGGTTTATTTTAAGTTTATTTGCATTCCTATGGTATATATGCAGTCACTTACATTGATTTGTAATAGTGTCTGTTTTGTTTAATTCTAAAAGTAACACCTACTCATTGAAGATTTAGAGAATGCCAAAAAAGTAAAACGTAAGTGAAAAAGTTTAAATCACTTAAATTTTCACCTCCAAGAGATGCTTTGCAATCAGTCTTTTTTTCTGTTCACTGATTTTCATGCACAGCTCAGGTCACGCTGCGTGCACTAATCTTCACACTTAGTTAATAGAGATTCAGCCCCAGCCCTTGCTGGAGGGCATCATGAAGAAGGGCTTGGTGAAGTGTCTGCCACTCAGTCCAACAATCTCTCTGAACAAAAAGAGGGGCCAGCCCCGTGTCCTAGTGGTTAAGTTCGGCATGCTCCACTTCAGTGGCCCAGGTTTGGTTCCTGGCCATGGACTTCTTGGCAGCCATGCTGTGGCGGTGACCCACATACAAAGTAGAGAAAATTGGCACAGATGTTAGCTCAGGGCCAATCTTCCTCAGCAAAAAAATTAAAAAGAACAAAAAGAAATGGAATCAACTTGATGGTTGATGTAAATAAATAATCTTGATGGTTATTTTTTGTGTGTGCTCCTTGTAAAAGGAAGAATATGAAATAAAAGGCGAGCCTTTCCTTCACTCCCTACTCCTGCAGCATGTAGTAAGATCCCCCTTGTGAAATGGAATTATGCTATCCTCAGCAAGGGTTTTAAAGATGCAGAAAATCATCACTAGACTTCTCCTCAATAAAACGGCCATCACTTTGCCATACCTAACTTTGCTTTTCTGTGAGAGAAACACAAGTCTTTTGGTTTGCTAATCCTCCCAGCGTAGTATCCTAACTTTGTAAATAGATTAGCCGTTGTTAAGAAAAAGGGGAGGGAACCGTACCAGGTGTTCTTCCAAGTGGCCATAAGTTGTACCAGGAGATTCCACCGGGCTGTGGAAGGCATTTCTAGAAGCAAGGACAAGAACAAGATGGGGAAACCCAGGGACCAATCTTTGCCCCATGGCTGCTTGAAATATACAGGCCAACAGGGCTTGATGTTAAAAATGAACTAGGAAAAACGCTCTGTCTTTTCATATTGCCATAGTCTTCCCTTAGTTGGCCAGAGTGCTCCTTCAGGTGAAACGTTTTTAACAAGGTGGTGTTACAGGTGCCACCCAGGTCCCTTCAGGACTGAGGTGCTCATTCCCCAGCTGCTGCCTCTCAGAGTTGAGTCCCTCTTGGAATTGCCTTAAGCAGTAGGGAGCTGCATGGGCCACGGCCACTCCTCTACTCTGGGGCAGCCCCCATCCAGCAGCTCCTCTCTGCGGGGGGAAGAGGCCCACCTTGCCCCAATTTGGGACAACACTAAAGGGCTACCTCAGTTCTGGAGCTTCCTATGTGTCGATGAAATTAATCCATAACCATTCTATAAATGAAAATTTGGGTGAGTTTATCCTGAGCTAAAATGTGAGGACCATGGCCTTGGGGCTTTCTTCCTGAAGGAAGAAAGGGCACCAAAGAAGTGGGGCGCACAGAGTGGTTATATACCCTCAAAGAGGATGTTTCACATATGATTGAAATGTCCCTTTTACAATAGTCCCGAGACTGCTCTGTCGGCACAGCGATTGATGAACACAGCAGGTAGGTCTGCTGTCTTGGTGGGCACAGCAGGGTGGCAGGTCTGCTGTCTCAAGCTGGGTGGTCACAGGTGAGCTGGATGGTCAAAGGTGAGCACAGCAATCAGTTCCTAGCCTAAGGAAGATGCTTATCCCTAAGGAAATGCCAATGTGGTGGGAAGTTGCACCTTTGTCTTAAGGTCATTTGTTCTTGCCATAGGAAATGTTTAAAGCAGACATACAACGCATGCTCGATGGCCATGTCAGGCCCTTTGGGAAAAAACAAAGCTAGGCTGAATTAGGTTTACACCAAATGGCTTCCTCATATTCTCCAATATATCCTATTGCTGACCGTTTCTATTTGTCATATGGGATGGCTGAGGTCTCCCCTGCAACTCACTGCAGCTCACCTCCTCCCTCTGCCCGATTCTGCCTTCCTCAGTCCCCTCCAGCATTGTTCTGGAGCACGCTTCCCAGTAAACCTCCTGCGTGCCAAGTATGCAGGTCCCGGTCTCAGAGTCTGCTTCCTGGAGAACCTGACCTCAGACGCAGGGCATTCCTGTTGTGTTGGAATAATGACTTGGCTGGATTTGCCATTCTCAGGTCGCCATCCTTTCTCTCGAAACACTGTGGCTATGGCAATTAATCCGTGTTCTTCCTGGTTTCAGAGGAAAAACCTTTGCAATAAGCCTGATTGATATTCTTCTGTAAGTTTTTTTTCCCCCTCCTGCCTTGGTGCCAATAAGATTTTAAAATTTGTTCTTGCAATTAAGAAATTTTACCATAATTTAGTCTTGATATGAGTGTCTTTTATTCAACGTGCCTGAAATAAGATGGTCACATTCAGTCTGCGCATTCACTTCTTTCTCAGTTCTGAAAGGTGTTCTCTCAGCACAGGAATGGATTCCAACATATCCATTCTAGCTGTTTTGGTGACTTTAGAAAAATACTTGAGTTTTAGCTTGGTTTTCCAGTTTCTTATCTTCATGTCCATCATCTTCTTTCTCAACATTTTAAGTCCTTGTCCTGATCCTGTCACTTCAGGAGCACGCCCTTCCCAGAAGACCATGTTACTCTTTTCTCTGCCCCTTCCCCCTAGAATCAATCCATCTGTACTCTCCAACAGATTATTCCTGCAGCTTCTAAGCTCTCACTTATATGAATCCTTCATGGATAATCTGGAAGAGAGGTGAAGATTCTTTCTAACTCCTTGTAATCCTACTCTTCTGAACTTCCTGTGCCTCTGATGGCCTCACCTTGACTCGTAGTGTGTATTTTCCATGATACATTCCCTGCTAGTAAATGAAGAGGTTGGACTGGTCAAGTGCTCACATCCATTCCTGTCCTGACCCGTACACCACAGCATGGCAGAAATGAAGAGTATGGATCAGTGTTGGATGACTCAGTCTTATCTTCCACGGTACCATTCTACTCATCTTTCGCAACCCAGGCCCTGGGCAGCTGTTTCCCAGATATCCTAACCCAATTCAGCCCAGGTAAGTGTAGCCTGAATTTCCACTATTGTCTGGGCCCGCAGTAGGATCTGCTCTGCTCTGCCACAGTAGAGGGCGCCAGAGGGCAGAACCCACCCTTCAAGGCTTAGCCGCACATCCTGGAAAACACAGCAGACATTTGTTCAGAGTGCAGCCCTCTTTGCGCAGCGGGCTAGCCTCCTGCACCCCATCCTCTTCTTCTCTGTTCTCCTGCACAGCAGTGAATGGCAGTGCCCCCAGAACCACATCCCTTCGGAACCAGGCTAGAAGACGCGCTCCCCAGGACTCTCACCCAGACGCAGGGGAACCCATTTATTCTTCCGACCTTCCCACGGCTCCCGCCGCTTTCTCTGCAGAGAGGAAGTGCAAGGCAAAAGCCAGATGGGAATTCAAAAAGACAGCTCTACATATGAGTTCAGGAAGCTTCATGTTTTATTGCCTCACTTTTCTCTCACTTCCTGTCTGCCTAACAGAGCAAGGAGCAGAGGACTGAGGCTTCCGAGCCAGGATGTCTTCCTCAATTAGGGAAATGAAGCCATAGGCCCTAAGGGAAAGAGGCAGTCTTTTGACGTGGATCCCACATCATAACCTGCTCCTAGTTTTCTCCCGGCGCGGTGGACTCTGCTTGGCCTGCATCTAATTCTTCAGAGAGTCTGTGTCAACTTCTATCAAGAACCACATCTACTTGGTCTGAGTGAAGCTGCTAGTTGAGAAACAGATGAGGCCCCTAAAATAGGCCTCTTCAACCCTTTTCCGTGGGCCTCACTCCTGCTACACTCTCAGAAACTTTTCTTGGTGTCTGCCTCATCAACTTCAAACATGGATTTCTTACCTGCCAACCCTCGACTTTGCTGCTCTTCACCTGTCTCTTTTGATTCTTTTTTCTTTGCCTCAATTTATCGCCCGCTGTGTTTTCGTTAGGCTGGCTTTTTACCCTTTATCTGTCTTCTCAGTGGCCCCTGTCTCCTTCCAGAAGCCCCTCTGAAGCTCCTCTCCATGTCGGTGGGCAGCATATGTGGGGCACTCTCCAGCAGCATTATAGCAAAAGCAGTATCATGAACAAGCAGACCCTGGTTTGGTGGGCCAGAAGCTTCTACAATTTTAGGGACTCTCTTTAAGAAAAAGTACCCCAAATTGTGAAATAAAATTAGGTACAAATGTGAATATTTATTTAGCGTGAAAAGAGAAATCACAACAAAATACATCTTTTGGCCTAACATCAGAAACATCATGAAATCCATAACAAATAGCTTCATTTTGGAGTAATGAACTGACTCACTCACTTTATCATATTATAATACCATTCCCTCCATGTCTTTGGCTGCATGCTCTCTGACTGCCTTTTCATAACAATGTTTTCAATAAAGAGAAGAGAAGAGTGTGGTCAACATTTGCTTTTTATTTCTGATAGGAAATAGAGACTTAGAAGTTTCTTTCAGCTCCACAACTTATTCTTGATGATTTCATGTGAGTTTTAAGATTATTATCAAATTTGAGAAAGCTGCTATCAAATTTCTTTCATATGTAAGCTCTAAGATTTGAAAGAACTTTCCATACATTCAATCCACTCTCCGTGTATCCTGATGGTCCTGGGCCCCTTGGAAGGGGCCTTGAAGCTTAAACTGCATCAGCTTCCCTGTCCAGGGACCTCTCCGCATTAGCCCAGCTTTAATAGTCGCCAAAACTGAGGCCTGGAGTTCACACAACTACCAGGACTGCAACACTGGGGTGCAGATTCCAGCCTGTGTTTCTTTGAAATCATGACACCTCCCTTAGAAGCCCACTGTCCTGGGCGCTCTGCCTGAGGCCCATGGGGTAACGCGAGCGACAGAGGCCAATAATAGCAACAACAGTAATGGTAATCACACCCGTGGAGCACTCGCGAGGAGCAGGATTCTGCGCTAAGACCTGTATGCTCATCACCTTGCTTAGTCCTCACAACCTCCTGTGAGGTGTTTTCACTCTTCCTTTTACACGTAACCAGTGTGAGCCACCCCACCGACTTGGACTGCAGGTCCCTCTTTTCCCTGTTAACCCCTGGAGCGCCCACAGAATCTATAGTAATCGCTATCTCCTTCTGGACGCCTTCCATCTTTGATTCCTCCAAGTTCTCCAGGGCTTACTTTACCCAAAGGGGCTTTCAGAGACCCCCTGAAGAAACAGCCGGGGAGTGTTCAGTCCTCCTTGGCTAAGGTTTCCTTAAACGTCAGATACTGGGTTCAGCCAAATTGGAGATTTTCAAGTGTTTACTTGATAGCAACAGAACTCTATGCCCAGTTGAAACTCAAACAGGTCAAAACAAAGCTGCTGAATCGAAACGGGAGTGGAGACCCCAGGTGACCAACAGGAGGGCCCCTGTCCAGTCCCATAGAGACCTTCATGCTACTGGAGATATTTGCCACTCCACATCGACACCTTGCTGACCAAGCTTCAGATCCCGAGCAGAGGGAGAATGGAAGCTTCTCATGCTGAGGGAGGCCCTCTTCCATTCAGCTTGGTTTGGAGGGAAGAAAACGGGCTGATGCTTTTGGACACTCTGAGGCCCCCAGTCATCATCCAGAATCGGCATTTAACAGAGTGGATCAATGTGGCAGGAAAGACCATCAGGGCCTCCGAGACGATGTCCCTGCGTGGAAGGGAAGGCCAGGCTGGTGAGCCCGGCTTAGACAAAGAAATGGGAGTTCCTCGGGAGGGGCTTAATTGGGCACAGACGCAGCGAGGCTGAAAGCCCTTGGGGACGCAGCCCCTGTGGCGCAGTTGGACACGACTTTGTTGGGATCTTTTACGTAAAAGGCAGCCTCTGTGTCAGCCTTCACTGAATCCAGGGCCTCTAATCTGACCTGGTAGAGATGGTGTGTGGGGTGATGGCAGAGGATGCTAACCCTCTGTCACACAGAGATCGAACTGGAGGCTCAGCGAAGCTTTGCCTCTGCTCAAGGGTCCAAAGCAAGGAGGTGGCCAAGCTGGAGTCGAGCTGCCTCACCCCAGAGCCTGTACTCTTAACCACTCATTGGAGAAAAGGGAGAAGGCACGTTCTCAGCTGTCTGTGTTTGGGTGAAGACTTCGTGGGGAGAGCATCTTTTGTGTGATGCTGAGGGAGGGTACTCTAATGGGAAATGCACTCCACTTTGGAGCCAGACTTGGGTTCTAGTGCCCACTCTCCCCGTGGGGCCAGCTTCATAACTTCTCTGAGCTGCTTTGTCCATCCGAGCGTGGAAATGCTACCTGCCCTGCCTCCTTCTCACAGTTGTCCTCAGTAAGCCACAGAGCATGAGATCAATATCAGGGAGTAGTATTACAAATAACGTATACATTTTTAAGAAGACAAACATTATCATCTGTGCCTGAAAGAAGTGGATGTCTAGTATGAGATCCATTGGTAGATACTGTTGTAGCCAACAGTAAACCTGAAGTCCAGGTGGGGCTATTCTAAGAAGCTGGCACAGATGCCAGGAAATGGAGGTTTACGTGCCAGAACAATCTCTGCAGATTACCCAGCACCGCCTGGTTAGTATTCTTGACATCAGCATGTTTGCTAAACTCTGTTTCGGGCTGGGTTTCCAGATGAGTAAACTATTGTGGAAGACCTCAAACGCTGTGTCACTGCCCAGGATTCACTAAAGAATGATTGTCTTTTCCCCCACTTCTGTTAACGTGCCTTGGCTTTTAAAACAAATGCCTTGCTTTGACGTCGAATAAGTATGTAGTGGTTTTTAAAAAAACATTGTACCAATTCCATTAAAAACATATCAAGTGATGCCCAAGTATAAGTTTCAGTCGCCAGACCATGATTTTCAGAAAATGCATTAATCTAAACTAATTTTTCATGGTTTTTGTGGTTTCCTTGAAGGATTCCTTACAAATGTCTACCAAAGAAAGGAGAGTTTATTGTGGGAGCAGGGTAGACTTCTGGATTGAAATGCTTCAATGTCAAGACTGAAATCCTCTCAGAAGAAAGTTGGTTTCTCTATTGATCTTTGGATGGTTTCTTCATGGCCTCGCAGCACATCTAGAATCCAAGATGGCAGCTCTGGTTGTACTACTGCCTGTTCTGAATGCCACATGGAAGCAATTATATTCTAAGATCACTAAGTCAGAAAATGCCAAAGGACCTTTAGGGAGCTGGCAACCAAGCATAGACTCTCTGAAAAGTGTCTTCATCTATCGGTGGAAGTCCAAATCTATTTTTGGAAGGGTAGAAATGAAGAATAAGAGGCACGTTGAAAAGCACCAACGCAGATGAGAATGTATATTGGAAGAATATTATGTAGGCTCTTCTCTGCCCCTCATTGGTGGGGATGTAGGCAGTGGAATGTGGTTTGGAAAGCAAGGGCTCAGAGAAAAGCCCTGGTAAAGAAATTTTTAAGAACAGAAGATATTTCTGTTTCTTTATCTATCACCCACTTTCAAAAGAGATTCGAAGTTGCTATTATAATATACAAGATAGTTAAACTAGAGAGGGAGAGAGAGATCAGAAACTATATGCAGAATGTGTCAGGTAACGGACAAGAAAAGAATTATCAGCTCATTAAATTAGTAAAACAACAGAAGCTGCAGAGTTTCACTTAACATCTAACTGGACCCCTTGAGTTACATGAGCCGTCCTCTTTGAGTAGGAGCGCTGCTCCACACTCGCTGTGGCTCCCAGCTGCCTGACTTCCACACTCGTGTCTCATGTGGTGCCCAGCCCTGGCCTGACTTGTCTCCTCACCTGCACAACCTTGGTCAGCTGAGATCTACGCCCTTCCCTCCATTCTCATGCCCAGGGCTGCTTCTATAAGCTTGCGTCAGCCTCATCCGTTGTTCCTGGGCATGCTCTTCCATGGTGCTTCTTAAGACATGTGGCGAGACTCCTGGTCCACTGTGGTCATGCCCACTTGGCAGTCGGCCTAGAGTTCCACTAACTCCCTCCATAAACACCTTCCTAGTTACCTCTTTCCTTCCTCAAGGAGAATTACTTACAAATTGTAGATCTGTGATTTGAAGGGGTATAGGGAAAGTGAGGGGCGTGGATATGTACATATGTGACAGCCACTCACTGGGATCTGTTTTGGACCAAGCACTTCATAGTCATTATATGTAATCCTGACAACGACCCATAACAATAACACCATTTTATGGATAAAAACCTGGTGCTCTAAGACATTCTCTAATTCACTCAAGGACACCTAGACAATACGTTCATGAGCCAGAAGTCAAACCTAGATCTGTCTTGAAGGCCATGCCTTTTCCTCTATGCCAGCCTGCCATCAATTTTTTCCCCAGCCTTTTTTCCCATTATTTAATTATATAAACTCTCAACTTTGGCCAGACCCATCTGTTATCATCTCTTATATGTTCCCGTGTTCCTTTCCTGGGCTTTTGCTACATCTGGAATGCTCATTTCTGGTTTACTGCCAGAAAATCCATGGTCTTACTCCTGACCTTTGATTCCTACTCAAGGCTACACACACTGAATAGCCAGCCTTTTCTTTATACTGTATTTCATAGACACTCTTCTCTCTCCCACCCCCAGCTCCTTGCTCTTCTATCCTCAAACTGCTGCAACTTTGCTTGTGCACCTGCAGGCTCAGTGTTAGAGCATCACCGTCTGGAAATGCATGTATGCCTTACACATGGGCTTGACTTCCCTAAAGGAAAATGGGCACATGTTAATTATTTTGAGGATCGAAAGCCTAGCACAGTCCCTGGAACATGGTCAGCACTCGATAAAGGTTGGTTGCTGCAAGGAAGGCAGGCAGGAACGGAGGGAGGGAAGTAAGCAGCATCGTGGGGCTGGAGCACCGCTGCTGTATTCAGGAGGAGGCTTTCATTGGAAAAGACCAAAGACCAGCCACTGCCTTCCCCTTCCCATGCCTCGTTGCCTCTCTCTCCACAGTTACATCATAGAGAATCAGAGCTGACTTTTCACTGACACACCAGCAGCGCTGCACCGAGGACTAAAACATTGAAATAATTTTGTGTTAAATTATAAATAACCACTGCCCCTCCAAATTCCCCAAGTGTATTCCTAGGCCACCCCAGCTACTCCCTTGAGGCCCCCTGGTCCTCCCTATGATCCTGGAGCTAAAGAAAAGTGTGATCCTTGTCACAGCAGGAAACCTCAAGACACTATAATTGGTATCTGTCCAGGCTACACAAAGTGAAAATATTTAAATATCTCTGCATAAAAGGACCAGCTCCTGGATGCCTAATTCTGGCAATCTCTTCAGTTCCCACTTGCCCTCCATCCCACCCCGCCCAGAAACTCCCCTTCTGTGGCTCAAAATCCTTGGAATTTACTCAGAACCTCTGAATGGAGGCTGCCCCCATTTGCCTCAAGGCTCTTGTCACTGCAGGTGGCCAACGTAAACAAACCCGGGAGGACTTTGCCTGAGTTCATTCCAAAGGAAACAAGCGGGTGCTGCCCACCTTTGCCTGATTCCAGAACACAAGTGAGATCCAAGATGGGAAAGGCTTGGGCGTCTGTCAAGTTGGCTTCTCTGTGGAAATCTTATCAAAAAGTCTTCCAGATTTCCTGATGAGAGTGTAGCAAAGGCAATGGTTTGTGTGTCTCCACTTCCTCAAGGCCCCCCTTCTCTGCCTCCCCTGTCTCCCCAAATCCTAGTGTCTTCCTAAAGGAAGAGGTGATTGTCATTCCTAATCTAGTCCCGAGGAAATGTATTAATCACAGCTGGCCCTTCACCACACCCCCAAAGCCCTGGAGATCCCCTGGCTTTCTTATGTCCTGGTGACTATCCTCTGAGCCCCTCGGGGTCCTTCCAAAGGTGATTAAGTGGCTAAGATGCATCTGCACTCATGGCAACTGATGTTTTCTCAACACTGTACAATGTATTTAAATACCAAGAAGCCCATTTTAATGAACACCTGCTATCTTCTCTGTGCAATAAATCTTCTCCAGGAGAGAGAAGACAGTGCTCACACTGTTTTCCTTGCCTATACTTAATTCGTTTCCATCCCCTTTCTCCCTCCTGCTGAGAAAGGACTCCAAGATGCTAAAACGTGCCAAACTCAGGCCTGGTTGGTGGTGGCATGAGTCAGAGACACACTGATAATTCCTGGGGCTTGTAGATTCCTCTGGAGGTCACCTCATTCATCCCCCGCCCTCAGGCTAAGAACCATATCAAACTCATCGCAGACGAGTACGCCAAAGATCAACTGGGCAAACAAGCCGGGATCCGAGAATAAATCAGTCCAGTGAAAGGAAACCATGTTCCAAGAATGAGAGAATGGCAACTGGAACAGAAAATGCACACTAGCCTTCTGACACCATATTGTCCACGGCCAGGGGTGGCCAGTCCCAGGGCCAGATCATTATAGCCATGGTAAGGGTGAGAATAGTGGTCTAGAAGGGGTACTCCTCGCTGCGTGGGGATGGGTGTGGCTGGCAGACAGCCAGAACAAACGCAAGGCTCCCTCGCAGGATCCAGAGGCTCAAGGCAGGCTTCTCTCCTCAAGGCCACCTCAGAGGTGCAAGACGGCCTCTGCTCCAGCCATCACTTTATTCGAGGGAAAAAGGAGAAACGAGGGAGGTAAAAGAAGACAGCCAGCTAAGTCAGCCTCCTTTTATTTAGAGCTTTCTGGAAGCCCCACCCTGTCACTTCTGTTTATGCATTATTTTCCAGGACTTAGTCACATGGCCACCCTATTTGAAAGGGAGCCTGGGAAATGCAGTTTTCTTTGCTGGCCACATTGCCCCATGTCCCAACAAAGTCAAGGTTCTATTGTTGAGGGAACAGAGGAAACTAGATTTTGCAGAGACGATTAGTCCTCTCTGCCCCTATCCCTCCACTTACTTCTCCTGGACTTTTAAATAAGGAGAGACGAGGTCTAGCTTGAAGTTGAAGGTGCGTGAAACAGAAGCACTAGGGGTAGGTGAGACTCCTTGTACAGAAAGGGGCCAGAACATCACTGGCCTTGAATGCCAGAGGAAGAGCAATGGGGAGACTCTGGCCAAGGTTCCTGAGCCTCAGGTGGGATGGTTTCCTTTGTTGTGGGCTTGCTTTGTGCCAGGCACAAAGTCAGGTGCTTTTATATGCATGGTTTCATTGGATCCTAATATCAAGGCCATGAGGTGGATTTTATGGATTCCCTTTTACAGATGAAGAACTGGAGGCTGTCAGGTGTCTGGTCAAAGTTATAAGTAGTGAAGCCTGGCTTCCTTCCTATCTTGTCTGATTCTAAAGCTCAGGCTCTTATCCACCACGCAACAGCCTCTGGCTCAGTGTCCAGTGGATGGGCTCCACAGCCAGTTCCTTAAATCCTTCAGTCCCCACCCTGGTCTGGCACCTCCTCCATCACTGCCCTCCCGTTCCTTCCCCAGCAGCCTTTTCCTTTCCCGGGTTCCTTACAGAAGCCCTCCTGCTCCTTCTATCAGCAGCAGACCCTGGAGCCTAGGAGTCAGGTTGGAGGCTGTCTCCATTCTCCGGCCCAGTCAGATGGCATAGTCCTGCCAGGAAGCATGCTGGGGACCCCAAATGTCAACGAGAGGGAGAGGACAGCAAGGCTTAGCTTCCTGCCATGGGTGTAGCTGGGGCCAACTGGTCACATGAGTGCTTCCAAGGACCTGATGGGATGAAGTTACATTGCAAACTTCCAGCAAAATCCTTCATTTGGTGGGTGTTTCTAAGACCCAGCAAGAAAGGAAATGTCTAAAGTGATAAGGACTTAGTAAATAAGTATAGATACCAGAAGACTGACTCTGCCTTCCCTCTGTAGTCACAAAATCTTCAGCCATACCCCTCCTGATCTCACCCCATGGGAGAAGGCTGCTTCTGTAGGAGAGAAAGGGAGGAAGGGAAGAAAGAAGGAAAGGAGGGAGGGAGAGAAAGAGTGAGCTTGACTCAGACTTCTGCAGCCTGCAGGTCACACGGCACTTTAATGCTTAAGTCAGCCTCCAGCTCCACCTCACCAGGTTCTTCCCCAGGAATTTCTGGTGATCCCCCAGGGCATCCTTGCTTGTGCATCTGTGTGTCTCAACTGCTGCATGCCCCTTAGCCAGCGGCTCGGCTCCGAATGTCATCTACTCCTTGGCAGGTTGCCTCTCACCATCACTGGTCTACCTTCCCCTGAGCTGCAGCCATCACTGCTCCTGCACAGACAGAGATTCGTCCCGTAAGGCTCTAAGACCAGAAAGTCAAGAGTCAAGTTTATCAGGGCTTTACTAAGTATAAAGTCTTACACAGAATACTTTACTCAACGTTGCAAGTGACAGAAAACTTCCTCGTGTACCCGGGGAGTTCGGGGATAAAGTTGCCCTTAGGAACCATGGACGCTCAGCCAGCCTCCCTCCCTCCCTCCTTCCCGTTCTCTCACCTCTCCTCCATTATCTCCACTTCTGTGGGATGAGGTCAGGAGGGTATGGCTGAAGATAGCTCAAGGTTTAATCATCCCTATTTTGTGACTGCAGAAGGAAGAGTCCACTCCCCTGGCATCTATACATAAAAGACCAGGGAAAAGCTCTGATTGGGTGGCGAGTCTACCCTGGGCCACTGCTGGTGGCCATGGGCATGATTTGCTATGTTAGTCAGGTCTGGTCACAGAAGGGTTCAACCTGGCCCTCAGGAAGCTGGCATGTGGTCCTCAGGCTTTGCCATTTCTCCCAGGTGGTCTGGGTGTCCTGATGTAAGCGTGTCTCCTTGAGGCCTTTCCTGATAGCCCAGGGTTCCACAGGCGGAGAGGCAGAGTGGCCCTCTGGTGCCCTGAGACATGACTGAGTGCTCAGAAATGAAACACGTCTCATCTAAAAAATGAGAAGTTGGTCACAGACTGACTTTTCATGTCCCTTCCAGTGTTCACAATCTGTGGCTTCAGAACGCTGAAGTCTCGGGAGAGCTGACTACAATACTCTCAGGTATTTGCTGTTGGAATATACTTAATATAAAGTCCCTTGTTGGCACACATGAGCCCTGGATCATGGAGGCTGCCCCGCGTGCTTCCGTGGATCCGATGGTAGCAGGGAGGTGTCATCTCCATTTCACAGACAAGGCGCAGGACTTCCTCATTATCGTAAGTGGGGAGCTGGCCTCCTAGACCACCACACCCGGTTTTCCCTCCCTTACAGCGCATTGGCTCCTGGTCTTCATCAGGAGACTGTAGCACCCAGCAAAGGGTTCCTGCTGCCTAGATAAGATCCCTGGAGAGGAGGTTCAGGTCTGATGTGTGCTCTTTGCCCTCTCCTCAGTCTCAGAGACCGCTGAGCCTGGAGCCAGCTGATTCTCTCTGACACTCAGCAGATTGGGTGTGAAATGCTCTTTCCTCAGGCCTCTCCCCTTTTCCCCACCACACACACACACACACACATATGCACAAACACACACATGCACAAACACTGGAGCTCATGACACAGGGATTATAGATTCACTTCTTCCAAATTTTCTCTCTGCTCAGATATTCTTTTGTGAGTTTTACATGTGATGACAGAGGAGACAAAGGGAGTAGGGTGGAGGTAAAACTTCTCTCTAATCTTGTCCTCCTGCCTAAAAGTGTCAGAAGAGTTCGACTTTTATTTAGTTACATGCTGATGCACGGAGTAGAAGACAGTTGGTCCAGGGGATATTTTTTTGTGAGTGTTAGAATCTCATCTTGCTAATCCATTAGCTGAAAAGCCTCTCCTGAGCGTTTCCTCTTTGCCTGGTTCAGAACAAAGTGTTAAGAGAGGTGCAGAGGCACAGAGGTCTTGGGATTTAGAAGGGCCATTAGATAGATGCCCTCGAGAAGACAACCTTCTCATGAAGCAACCAAGTGTCAAGTTTGTGAACAAAAACTTTTTTGGTGGCCAGGGGAGGGTTTGCTGTTGAGGTGCCATTTGAACTGAGCCAAGGAGGATGATTGGGTTTCTACAGATGGAAAAAAGAACGGGGAGGTTACGGTTGCCCTGGCAGTTGACGGCTGGGCTAGATGGGGCTGTGATTGCAGGAGTAGAGAGAGAGGTGTAGGCAGACACTGAATACAATATGAATTGGGCCTTGGTCCTTTGTAAAACTCTAGAAAAGAAATCTCTGAGAAAAGGCTATGAGTCAATCAGCCAATCAGCGTTTACGGAATTCCCACGATGTGCGGGGTCTGGTGGTTCAGGTGTGTAAGACATTGTCTGGGCCCTGACCCTACAACAGTGTAGCCAGAGAAGAAGACCTTCAGCATAAGGTGAACCCCATGAATCCAACAGGAAGCTGTGCGTCTTGTCGCGGAGACGGCTGCGGTAGACCAGGCCCCGGGTCCCTCCTTGCACTTAGGCTAGGTAACCCATTCTCATCAATGGATTAATACCAGTGTCTTCCTGGTCACTCACATTCTCCTTCAAAGGAGAGCGTGCTTTCTCCACTGCTCTCCCCACCTATAAGCTGAATACAGAGCCACAAACAGAAGGAGCCCGAGTCCCTGTGTTGGAAGCTTGCCCCCCAGGAGCCCATCCATACACTGGGCTATGAAGAGGGTCAGAAAGGTGCTCTGTTGTGTCAAGATCCTCGAGCATCAGGGTTTGTTTATCGCAGCAGCGAGTGCTTTCTCAGCTCACTTCCTTAAGTGTTCCCTGTAAGGGGGTCAGTCAGATGCCCTTAGTCGCATTCCTGGGCCTCCATCCTAGAGCTGAGGACACACCGCTGGACTTATGCGAGGGCTCTGGAGAGAGAGAGCTGGAGCTTAGCTTCAAGTGGCTGGATTGTTTTCAGAGGGTTCTGACTCTTTCCTGCTTCCTTCCACGTGCCCGGGAGGGAAATAGCCACACTTCCTGCCCGCTCTCTTTTCCCTTAGAACTCAGAATAACCTAGAGAGAGCATGTGTTCATCCTCCCGCTTCCCCCAGACCTGTCCTAGGGGATCCTGGCCCACCGCTGAAGGAGATTCTATAATCTTTTGTTTTTCTGCCAGGTCACTATTAGAAGATCCTTGATTACGTATAAACTTAACACAGTTTCATAATTTAAGACATTGTTTGCATCATGCAGCCCTCCAAAAACCCTTTGAGCCATTTCCCAAAAAAGGCTTAACGTTGTCCATGAATGAGAAGTGGATCCTAAGGAGAAGGGAAATAAAGAAAGCGAGTGAGCGCGTGAGCGAACGAGGGGACGCGTGTGCTCGGGTTTGGTGTCCTCTGATGTTGAAGACCTCCAGACCGGAAGAGGGTCTGCTTCCTCTGTGCTGGGCCAGCCTTGGCGAAACAGAGCAGCTGGTCTCTGGTGCCTCCTTCTTCTCCATCCCAACCAGGCCCCTCCTGACATCCTCATCCAGCTTTGCTCCACTGTCACCTGGAGCCCCTAATATTCTAGTCCCGGTCCCAGGTAAGCAGGGTCACAATGTTAACTGCTCCAGGCTTAGATTATTTCTATTCTCAAAAAGAAAAAAGCAGTCTAAGAAGGGCCTTCCAAAGACTGAAAAATATTTAAGGCTCAAAAGAAGGAATTCCTATAGCTGTAAACACAAACAGGTGTAACCACTTTAGAAAATTGTGTGCTGTCTGTCCAACAGCTAACGTGCTTATTCCCTAGGAGCCATCAGAGTCCACTCCTAAGAATACTATATACCCAACAGATATGCATACATTTGTGCAAAAAAGACATAAAAGAATGTTCAGACCAGCATTATTTGTAATATCCCCAAACTGGAAACAAACTTCATGTCCGTCAACAATACATGGATAAATAAATTATGGTAAATTTATACAATGGAATACTATACAGCAAAGAAAAATGCAAGCTCTGCTACCTGCAACAACGTGAATGAATCTCTCAGACATGATATTCAGCAAAACAAGCAGAGAAAAGATATTTACAGAATAATTCCATTAATGTAAACTTCAAAAACAGGCAATCTTTTTTTGTTTTATGAAAAAGAGTATTGGTTACTTTTGGAGGTCTCTGGCTGGGAGGGCAGGAGGGAATCTTCTGAGGGTATGAAAGAGTCTTCTTGGTGCCCAGAATGTTCCATAGCCTTGACTTGGGTGGTGGTTTCATGTGTTTCAGATTTATGCACCTTATTGGATGTATGTCATACCATAATTTTATTTTATTTTTTTTAAAGATTGGTACCTGAGCTAACATCTGTTGCCAATCTTCCATTTTTTTTCCTTCTTCTCCCCAAAGCCCCCCAGTGCATAGTTGTATATTCTAGTTGTAGGTGCCTCTGGTTGTGGTATACGGGACGCCACTTCAGCGTGGCCTGACGAGCAGTGCTAGGTCCACACCCAGGATCCGAACCACCGAAACCCTGGGCCACTGAAGTGGAGCGCGTGAACTTAACCACTCAGCCCTGGGGTTGGCCCCTATAATTTTAAAATGTTAAGATAGAAAGGAAGATTTAAGAGTAGGATTGCAGACGTTGTGACAACTGGTAGCTGAGGTACTTAGTGTTGGGGGTCATCAATGGAGCAGCGAGCACTGGTGCTCATTGTGCTCTGGGCCTGTGGAGATGGTAACGTCGGATCCATCCCTGTCTTCAAGGAGCTTTAGACACCACGTGAAAGCTCTTTGCTTTCCCCTCTGTCCCTTCCGTGTGAGAACTGGAGGGTGTCTCCAAAGGAACCAGAAATGTAAAGAGCATGGACCACCCGCCCCTGTGAGAGTGACTGTGCTGTTTGCCTGGCATGCTCTCCTGGTCCATTCACTCTCCCACGTTGCTGGGTAACTATTGTCTCTTGTCTCCCCGCAAAACTTCAGTGGCTCCTCCTTCATCCGCACTCTCTTTCACTGAGAAGGCAGGAGCCAATCGGGGACAACTTTCCTTGCTCCTGCCCCCACATCCTCCGGCCAGTGGCCCCTGAGCCCAGCGCTCTCACGTCTGGGCCGCTGCCTCCATCCTAGACCCCGCCCTCCCGTCTTCTCAGGCTGGCAGCCAGCCCCTCCTGCATCACAAATGTTCCTCTTTTGGATCATCCCCATCAGCATGAAAACAAGCTGTGAGATCTCCTATCTTAAAATAAAAATAGAACTTCTCCCTCCAGTCATTGTCCCCTTTATCTGCTCCCCTTTGGAACAAAATTCCTCAAAAGAGTTTTAAATCTTAATTGTCTCGACTGGGAAGAATGTTCTCCTGTTCTCCCTGGAAACCTCTTTGCCTGGCTTTTGTCCCCACTGCCTGCCAAGGTCACCAAAGACCTCCGCGTTGGCGTTGCTCCGTCCGGTGGTGGCTCTCGATCTTCGGTCTCGGTTGGATACCAGCAGCATTTGCTACAGTTGTCGCACCCTCGACCTCCTGGACTCACGTTCTTCCTCTGATCGCGGGGCATCTTGATTTTACTCCTTCTTCATCCATGGCTCTCGCTCTACTCTATCTCCTTTCCTTGTTTTTTTTTTTTTTTCCACATCTACCCTAGGGCTTATTCCTTGCATCTTTTCTTTTCTCTCCCTCCCCTTAATCCATTATTTCTCATCCAGTATCAGGATTTTAAATACAAACTCCAAACATTTGTCTCTAACTGCCTATTGGACATTATATGAATATCTAATTTTATCTCAAAATTAATATCTCCCAAACCAAATTCCTCTTCTGGGCTTCCCATCACAGCGTATAGCACCTCTGCTTCCCAATTGCTTAGATTAAAATCCTTCCATCGTCTCAAACCTCTAGGGCCTTACTCAGTCCAGAGAGTCAGTCTTTCATCCAAATGCCAGGCAAAGACGACAGGCCACCCACAGTCTTCCTCACTTCTGTTGATGGAAACTCCATCCTTCCAGTTGCTCAGATCAAAAACTCTGGCCTCCTCTTTACTTCGTCTCTTTCTTTCTTGACCCACATTTGTGGCATCAGCAAATACTGTCAGCTCTCCTTTCAAAATATTTCCAGAATCTGGCCACTTCTTGCCAGCTCTACCACTCCCAAAGCACTGCCACCTCTGCAGGATTATGGCAGCAGCCCCTGGGCTCCCTGCCTCAGTCTTTGCTTTCGGACAGTCTGTTTTCTGCATTCTCCACCTCGCAGCCAGGTTAGGTGTTTTGATCTGTAGACTGTCCATGACTTTCCTCTGCTCAGAACTACCAAGGGACCTCTCTTCTTGTTCAAAGTAAAAGACAAAATTATTACCACCTGAGCTGGATCCTGCTCCTTCTCTGACTTCATCTGCTATACAGGGTGATATCCGAAATGTGAAATGGCACAAAAAGGTACCACATGGGCAGTGACCAATCTGAACGGGTAGCCACCACAGGGCTGGAGGAAGGGCCCGAAGGCGTCCTGCTTTGCCAGGCATGACCCCATAGTTGCTGGATATGAGGAGTTCCAAGTGGGAGGAGGAGGGCTATGTGGCCAGGGTAGAGGTGGGGTGGCACTTGAGAGTTTGGAAGAGTGGCTATTTACCAACCAGTGTGGAAGGTTTTCAATATGTTAATGATCAGTACTCCCATCTAGCTGCATATTGGCTGAGCATCAGCGTTGCTCCTACCATTTTCCTCCTGTTCACTCTGCTTCAGCCACGCTGCCCTCTTTACTTCTACGTGCCAAGCACCCCTGTGTGGGATGCTCTTCTCCACTGGTTCACCCCCTCGCTCTTGCAGGCCTCTGCTCAAACGTCGCCTTCTCCTAGAAGCCCATCATGACCATCAGAGCACCCGACACTGTATCTCCCTTGTCCGGTATCGCTCTCCAGAGTTTCCTCAACAATGTGATGTACCCTGTATTTCTTTGATTATTGTTTATTGTCCATCTTCTCCATTGGAATGTCAATTTCAAGAGGGAAGGGGCTTTGTTTCTCTCTCTGTGGCAGCTCCTCTGCCAGTAGGCACTCAATGAAATTGCTGACTGAGTAAATAAATGAACACTCTGTTATTAAATAAAACTGATAATTGTACCAACCATCCCTCTTGCTGGGCTAAAGCTCAGAATAAGGAAGAACTTTCTGAGAGGCAGAGTTACCCACAGGAGGAATGAGCTGTTTCAAAGAGATGGTGTGCTCTCAATTTTGGGACATTATGTTGGGAAATCTGGGCTCCACCAGCCTTCGCTTCAACTGATCCAGCTTACTTAACATCTCAGGGCCTCTGTGTCCTCAGATGCAAATGGGGTAATATAGTCCGTGTGACAGGGTTGTGGTGACAGGGTAGGCAAAGTGCTTATCATAATGCCCCACACATATTGGGTATATAGGGTTGGTTCCCTCTCCCTTCCTTCTCTTATCCCTGCAGGGGTGTGGTGGTCCTTGAATGGGCATATAGCTTCAAGGATGCAAGCAGAGATAAGGGACAACAGTTCAGGCAGGGGCTGGAGATGGGGGTCGATACAGGGATTGGTGCCATTGCTGCTGCTGGGATGGCTCCCAGACCTGCTGAGTTGGAGGGCACAGAGCAGGTCCCATCTGTGCCACCAGGCCTTCTGTGATGATCTGGGAGAAGTGACAAGCACTAACCCAGATCATGCATATTCAAGGCCCAGTCTGGTTCCCTGGCACAATGGGCCAGAACAACAAAGCAGGTAACAGCTTGCCTCCTTGAGTCAAACACTGAGTAACTGGGTTGTTTAGGTCTGAATTGATAGGGCAAGATGGGATCCCAAGAAAATACTACATATTTTTCTTTGAATTCAGATGGACTATCTCTAAACGAAGGGTTCTTATCCAAGATTCCATGACTCCCAAGGCATGTTTGGAGAGAATTCACCCAAGAACCTGGAGGAGAAAAAATACATCCTTATTTTACTAACCTCCAACTGAATTCTAGTACATCCTTCTATTTTGAGTATAGGCAACAAATCACAAAACTATTAGTGGTACCAGTGACTTTGTCGCCAGCAGAATTCACAGATAATTTCATATCACATTCTAGTTGTTGCAGATGTCACAAAATGCCATACTCATCACTACTTTGAAATAATGGTACTTTTCAGAATTCCTGCAATATCTTGTTATTTAATGCATTACTAAAGACATTTTTATCATATTTTTCCATCATATTTTGATAACTGTGTTTCAATATCATTGGTTTCATTTGTAAACCTATGTGCTTCCTTATATTCTATGTTTTCCAGAAAGATTATTCTGAGAAGTGTCTATGGGCGTCATCCGACTTCCAGAGTGACCTATGGCTCAAACCCTTCTCTAAACTATTAGGAAGAGACAGATGTATGTTGTGCTGTGTCTTGTGTGTATGTGTGTGCACGCACACACCACATGCACATATAGATGCGTTTGTATTCCTGACTCAGAAATAAATCATCCGTCTAATTTCAGGGACACTCTCCTTTAGTCTTCCTTGATCCTTTCTTCCCTCCATAAACCAGGTTGCCTGATGTCAGCAGGCCTGGAGAATAGCCACCAGTCACGTACTAGTCTTCCCCACACCACAGTCAGGTCACCTGGAGCCATCTCCTCTCACAGGTGACTGGCTGGGTCAATGGGATCCTTATTCCTGGGCCTAATTCCCAGCCCTGTCATCATCCATCCACCCAGGACCACACTGTCACTGATCATCTTCCTGAGCTTTCTCATCTCTCCCCATCTGTTAGTCACAGAAGGTTTGAGCTTCTTTTTAGATCCAAAACCCTCACTTTACTAAGAAAAACATAATACAGTATCTTCAGCTGCAAATTAGTAAATTGTCAGGTCCCCATCTAAAGAGATAGGAGCTTCAGAAGAGCCCAGGAAACTTCACTGATGTCAGTGACCAGGTTATCTCTCTTCACACCTACTTCTCTAGCCAAGACTCCTATGTCTTTTTTTTGGCAAGACTCCTTGGCCTGAAACCACCTGAGCAGCTACCTTTGCTGTTTCTTTGTTTTAATGAGATAGGTTAGGTCAGTGGAGATAAAAGAGAAAGATGGCAGAGTGAAATATTCAGAAGTGACCAAGAATACCCCTAATTTGGAGCTACTAAAGGTCAGAAAGTTCCCTCCCTTGTCTCTGTCTTAAGTGGCTTGACTGTAGAGGCAGGGACCAAATAATAAACACACAGACATGTAATGAGCAGATACTATTCTTGGCCCTGAAGATGCAGTGGGGAATAAGATGATGTCTCTCCTTACACTCTGGAGAAGATGACACAAACAAATGAAAAGAGAACAACATAAGAGGGTATATTCCTGATAACCTCTTTAGTTTCAAACAACAGGAACCCAGTTCAAACTAGTTCAAGGAAAAAATAATTTATTGACTTATTAATTAACTTAGCTAATGAATTAGTCAGCTTTCTCTAGAGTTTGCTGCAGTAACAACCACTCCCCAAATCTCAGTGTCCTACATTTACAAAGGTTTATTTCTTACCTGTGTATGTCTTTCGTAGGGTAAGAGGGACCCAGACTTCATTCCAGGACTAGATAGAGAGAGTAGCCTCCTTCTTGGTCAGTCTTGTGAAAGAAGAAAAAAGCAGTAGTGAAACCATGCACTAGTTCTTCAAGTTTCTGCTCAGTAGCAGCATATATCATTTCAGCTTGCATTGGTCAAATACCCACAATGGTTTCTATTGGCCAAAATAGTCACAAGGTCAAATCTGTTATCAGGGGTGATGGGACATGTACTCCTCCTACAGGAAAGAGCTTCTGGAGCGACCTGTAGGAAAGGGCCCAGGACTGAAGGGCAGCAAATATTTTGGAGAATACTGCCATCTATCACAATTAACGTTTATTGAGCATCTATTTTGTGCCAGCCACTTTTCTAGGCACTGGAGGTACAGCAGTGAACAATACAAACAAGGTCCCTGCTTTCATGGAAACAAGCAAAAAAATGATCTCGATAAAAATCATGAAGATAATAAAGCAGTATGATGAGATACAGTGCTTGGTGGGCTACTTTAGCTTGAGCAGGCTGGCTTCAATTCAGGCCGATTCCCCTCATGGTCACAAATTAGCCACAGCAGTTCCGGGCATCTCCTCCAGACATGACAATGTCCAATGGAGAACACTGGCCAGCTCTTTCTTGTATCTCTCATTAAGAATAAAGAAACCAACTCAGTCTCCCCTGAAAAACAGGCCTTCTGGAGGTGGATAACTGAGAAATGCCAGAGTTCTTTCAGAAAGGACAAAGAAGTAACTGTTGGATAGGGAATAAACAAGGTTTGCTTACAATTCCCATTTAGAATTGGCTCCCCCTCGAGAATTCCCTTTTTTCTCAGTCCTGATTCTTTCTGCCACCTACCTAGCATAGGCAAGGAATGTGGTATTTCTCTATATAACTCCAAGGACACTGGTAGAATATAGTCAGTATGAAGGTGACAAACTTCTTCCACGTGTGACTCTACAGATACAAAAAGATATTAATCCTACACCGTATTAATCTCATTTCTTCCTGGGTTATCCTTCAGAGGATCAGCGAGCCAAGGCCAGCGACCTGCCTATTTTGTGCTTTTCAAAGTAGATCATGGAGGGGGAGTAGATAGGAGCAGAGAAGGAGGAAGCTCTGACTTGGGGCCTTGGAGGTGCTGTTCAAGCTTGCCTCCTGGGATTAGCCCTTCCAGCTCCTCAGCTAGAACCCTATTCTAGCAGTGAGCCTATTCCTCTGATGTAACCTCACACAGCAAACTGCTACCTCTCCCTTTATTAATCTCTAGGCTCAGGGAAAAGACATCAAAGCCACAGCTGCAGATGCTTTAGATATTGGCATCATCAGATACAGATTAAAAAATAAATATATTTGCTATACTTAAAGAGATAAAATTGGGGCTTTAAAAAATTACTAAGGACCCAGGACTATCAAAAAAGCCAATTAGATTTAAAAATAAATCAAATAGAACTTCTAGAAACTTAAAAATATAATAATTAAAATAAAACTCAATGGATAGATTAAACAGCAAATTAAACAGCAGAGGAGAGATCTAATGGCTCAGAAGATATATTCAAAGAAATTTTCCAAAATAAAGCATAGAGAGACAAAAAAGATTTGGGAAAGATATGTCTAAATGTGTGGATATTAGAGTGAGAAATTCTAATATTTATATTATTTTGAGGATATTCATACCTTTGAGGAATTGCATACCCAGCAATTCCAGTCCAAATCTTAACCAGCCCAACAATTCCCAACCAAGACAGAAGAACTCTTGCATTTGTGTATCAGGAAAGACATAGATAAGATTATTCATGGCAGCAATGTTTGATATAGCAAACAAAAACCAAAAACTAGAAAGCAATAAGAAAATAGATAAATTGTGATGTATATTGTTTATGCATATATTATTGTATGTAAGTCATATTGTGATTGCGGAATATTATCCAAAAGTGGAAATTAATGAACTATCATTGTGCACATCGTCATAGATGAGTCATGAAAATAAATAATGTTGAATAAAAAAAGTCATAGAAAGATATACACAATATTATTTCATTTATGCAAAGTTTGAAAGCATGAAGAATTAAATGATTTACTGTGTAGGGATATACAAATATGTGAAAATATAAAGAAAACTGAAGAAATAATAAACAAAAATTCAGGTTACCTTTGAGTGTGAGGGAGCATGACGGGATCAGGGAGAAGCACACGGGGGCTAATGTTCCTACTGCTTGAGCTGAGTAGTGGCTTCATGAGCATGTTTATTGATTTTGACATTCTTCTCTTTGTGTTAGAAAGGTCCTTTGTATATACTCAATATATAAAAATACAGGGATGGAAAGATAGATATCAAGAAAAAAGGACCTAAAACATAGCCAGGGTGTCAATTTTTTTCGGGCAAAATGGATTTTGAGTTAAACTTTATCCAAAGGAACAAAGAGAAATACTGTATACATCAGTAAAATAAACAGACAAAGATAATACAATGATCACTAACACATAGGTACCTAATAATAAAGCCTTGAAGTACACAAATTAAAAAACTGAGATGTAACTATTGAAATAAATAGATAAGTCATTTATGGTAGCTGGTGATTTTAACACACTCCTCAATGAAACGAATCAAGCTGACAAAAAGAAAGAAAGAAAGAAAAAACATAGTAGATTTGAATTATACAACTATGCAACTAATAAGCCTGAACAAATACATATATATTTCACACCTAATAAGTATGGAATGCATATTCTTTTCAAGAGCACATGGAACATTCACAAAAGTCAACATTAAACCTGGGTGACAAAGGAAGCCTCAATAAATTCCGAAGAACCAACATTGCACAACTACACTCTGACCATAATGCTATACAATTAGGACTTGATAGCAAAGGATAGTTTTTAAAAATCCCATATGCTTTGAAACTAAAAAGCATACTATCGAATAACTCTTTGGTTAAAGAGGAAATCCCAGGGACAAGTATGAAGTACTTAAAACTGAATAAAATGAAACCACCATTTGTGAAAATACATGGGACACAACTAAATCACTTCTTTGAGAGAAATTTACAGCTTATAAACATTTATCACAAAGCAAGAAAGAACAAAAACAAATGAGCTAAGCTTTCAACTCAAGAAGTTAGGAAAAGAACAGTTGAGTCAATGCAAAGAACTAAGAAGGAAATAGAAAATAAAAATGAAGATAGAAATCAAAATGATGAACTAAAAAAAGTAGAAAAATTAAAAAACTTAAGGCTAGTTTTCTGTAAAAGTTTATACTTTTGATAGGTCTTTGACAAGACATTAAAATTTTAAGAAAAAAGACAAGATAGAAATTAAAAACTACAGAATAAATGACAAAATAACTATAGACACGACAGAAAATTTAAAACAATAAAAGAAATACCATGGATTATTTTAGAAAAATATTTGAAAACTTAGGTATAATGAATAAAATTCTGAACAAAGCAAAACTAGTAGAAGAAAAAAAATCAGAAAAGTTGAATAAATCAATCATTCTTTTAAAAATCTAAATATTAAATGCTTTCCCCTTACATCAGAGAAAGGGGAGTTTCTTCAATAAATAGTGTTGCATGTGCAAAAGAATGAAAGTAGACCATTATCTTACACCATACACAAAAATTAATTCAAAATGCATTACAGACTTGAATGTAAGACTTGAAACCATAAAACGCCTGGAAGAAAATATAGGCAGCACACTCTTTGACATCAGTCTTAGACGTCTCTCTTCAAATACCATATCTACTCTGGCAAGGGAAACACAAAAAAAGATAACAAATGGAACTACACCAGACTAAAAGCTTCTGCAAGGCAAAAGAAACCATGAACAAAATGAAAAGACAACCCACCAACTGGGAGAAAATATTTGCAAATCGTATATCTGACAAGGGGTTAATTTCCAAAATTATAAAGAACTCATACAACTCAACAATAAGAAAACAAACAGCTTGATCAAAAGATGGGCAGAGGATACAAACAGATATTTTTCCAAAGAAGATATACAGATGGCCAACAGGCACATGAAAAGATGTTCACCATCACCAATCACTAGGGAAACGCAAATAAAAACTACAATGAGATATCACCTTACACTGGTAAGGATGGGTATAATTAACAAGACAAGAAATAACAAATGTTGGAGAGGATGTGGAAAAAAGGAAACCCTTATACGCTCGCTGCTGGTGGGAATGCAAATTGGTGCAGCCACTATGGAAAACAGCATGGAGTTTTCTCAAAAAAATTAAAAATAGAAATATCATATGATCCAGCTATCCCACTACAGGGTATTTATCCAAAGAACATGAAATCAATAATTCAAAGAGATTTGCACATCCCTACATTTATCGCAACGTTATTCACAATAGCCCAGATGTGGAAGCAACCCGAGTGCCTGCCAACAGATGAAGAGGTAAAGAAGTTGTGGTATATATACATAGAATGGAATACTATTCAGCCATAAAAAAGACAAAATTGTGCCATTTGTGTGCAACATAGATGGACCTTGAGGGCAAAATAAGCCAGACAGAGAAAGACAAACACCATATGATTTCACTCATATGTGGAAGATAAACTAACACATGGATGAGGAGAACAGATTAGTGGTTACCAGAGGGGAAGTGGGTGGGGGTAGGATGAAGTGGGTAAAGGGGTGCATATGTAGGTGATGGATAAAAACTAGACAACAGGTGGTGAACATGATGCAGTCTATACAGAAACTGATATATGATCATGTACACTTGAAATTTACACAGTTATAAGCCAATATGACCTCAATAAAATAGTTTTTTAAAAAATTAAATGTCTTCCCAAAATTCATTCTTGTGCCAACAAAGTTCAGAACCCAAAAAGTTTAATAGGAGAACACTATTAAGCTTTCAAGCTATATATAAATAATCTGTGTTGTGCAAATTTTTCCAGTGAAAAAAAAGAGAGAGAGAGAGAGAGAAGGCTGCCCAACTTTTCATGAGACTAATATAGCCTTGATTCCAAAGCTGGCAAATGACAATTCAAAAGACTCACTTCATTTCTGAACATGTACATGACTATTCAAACAAAAAAAGAGTATTTGTTAACTGAATCCAACTATGTATTTAAAATAATACGTCATGATCAAAGTGAATTTTTCAGGAAGGAGTAACAAATGAAAATTCTTTCAAAGGAATTCACTAATGTAATTGAGTAAAGGAGAATAAAATTATATGATTGTCTTGATAGATGCAGAAAAGGCATTAAAAAAATCTAAGCATCTTTTTAGAATAATGGTAAAAATAGTAATCATTCTCACAAAACCAGGAATAGAACTCTGTTTACTTGATTAAGAATATATACCAAAATCCCATAGTGAACATTACTCTCAAGAAAGAAATTTTAGATACATTCTCTTTAAGCTGGGGCTCAGTACAAGGAATGCTCACTATAGCCATTACTCTTTAATGCAGTACTGGCCAATGCAATAAGGCAAGACAAGTAAACATTAGAAAGAATGGTAGAGGGGCTGACCCTGTGGCCAAACATTTGGGTTCACATGCTCCACATCAGTGGCCCAGGATTTTGCTGGCCCAGGGTTTCATCGGTTCGGATCCCGGGCATGACCCAGCACTGCTCATCAAGCCATGCTGAGGCAGCGTCCCACATAGCAGAACCAGAAGGACAACTAGAGCATACAACTGTGTACTGGGGGGCTTTGGGGCAAAGAGGAAAAATAAAGATTGGCAACAGATGTTAGTTCAGGGCCAATCTTTAAAAAACAAAAAAAGAAAGAATGACAGAAAAGGAAGAGATGAACTATATCGTTGGCAGATGATAGAATTATCCACATAGAGAAACCAGTAGAACCATCAGCCAATCTATCAGAACTAACATGAATTCGCCAACATGACAGATGTAAGATCAATTTGTAAAAATCAGTACCATTACACTATTCCTGGAAAATTTTTTTTTATATTATATATATTTTTACATATTAGAAATATGTAAAAATAAATAAGGCCTTATCAGAATAGCAAAAAACTAGAATTAGTTTTAAAAAGATGTATAAGATCTTTATGTAGATAAGATAAAAACTCAAAGTAAATAAGAGAATATTGAGATAAATGAAGCAATGTGTCTTATTCATGAATGACCAACTTAACTTTGTAAACATGTCAATTCTCTCCTAAGTAATCTATAAATTCATTGCAATTCCAATGTAAATTTCACAAGGATTTTTTGAGGATCATCAACTTGTTTCAAATGTGTATCAAAGAATATAGATCCATAAATAGCTCATTAAATTTTGTAAAGGAAAAATAACTCAGGATAGTCATCTTTCTCAATAGGAAAATACTACAAACCCATAGTAACATAGTAATAAAAGCAAGGCGATTTTGGTGCAAGGACCGGCAAAGAGAGGAATGCAATAGAATTCAGTGCTAAAAAAACCTGATTATATTCATGTTATATATTTCTTTCCTAAATACATATGTATGAATCACTACAAAATCATAAAGAAAAGAATTATTATATTGGAGGAAAAAAAATCGCATACCTACCTCACCAAAAGTAAGTGTGAACTTTTGAAAGACTAATGATCTATGTAGGAAAAGTAAAATTATAACGTCATAAAAGAAACTGATAATATACTTGTAATTTTGGCGTGGGGAAGGATTTATTAAATAACACTCCAAGAGCACAAACCACCAGGAAATAAAAGAAGATAGATTTGACTTTACCAGAATTTTTGTTTAACAAAAAACATCGCTGTCAAAGACCATCAACCAGTAACAGATTGAGAGAAAATATTTACAACGATAAAAAATAAGCATGGGATTAACATGTAGGATGTTCAACAAACACAAATCAGCAACAAAACCATGGGTACTTAATGGAATAATGGGGAGAAGACATGAGTAAGCAATCCACAGTGGGGGAAACCCAAATGGCCAACAAGTATACGAAGACATGCTAAACCTCACTAGAAGTGGTAGTACTAGTGGCAGCAGCAAGTAATACGAGAAGTAGTAGTAATTACTGAACACTCAAATATGCAGCACGCTTCTCATTAACTCATTTACTCCTCATGACAACTCCATGAGGTCATTCTATTGCTATCCCCATTTTATAGATGTGAAGACTGAGGCACAGAGAAGTGGCTTACCCACGGTCATATAGCTAGTAAGTGATGGAGTGAAGATTTGAACCTACCCTCTTAACTAGCACAAAACCCAAAATTTAGTTTTCATCAGATTATCAAGGATGTTGGTGGGGACGAGGGAAGCTTCGCGCGCCGCTGGCAGGAAGAGAGAGTGGTGCAGAGGTTCAGGAGAGACATCTGGGATCAGCGAGCACAGTTCCGTATGCCTTTACCTGACGGCTCAGGCCCTGGTCCCGAGAGGACAGGAACAGAGCTTGATGGAGACTCGGTCCACAGCCCCAAGGCCTGGGTAGGTTAGAAGCGGGTGGGGACACCATGGACACCAGAGAGTGGCTGTCAAAGCCAAGGCTGAGAGGGACAGCCAGCACCACAGGCAGATCTTAGAAACATAGTTTTAAGTTAAAAAGAAGAAGAAGGAACCCCAGAAAGTGCATAGCACAATGTCATTTATGTAGATGGAACACACACACATACACATTTTATTTAAAACGTATTTTAGAAAGTGTATTCCTATTCAAGGATTTATACCAAACAATTAGGGGTGGGTGAGAGGACTGGGGATCAAGGATGACGAGGAAAAAGACCAGTCAGAGTTCCGCGTGGGCACAGCCTGCCAGTCTGAGGAGGGGATTAACTCTCTTCCCCACTGAAGGTTGTACTGCCCCCCGCCTGAGCCCCTGAAGAGCCAGCCCCGTGGCTCTGCCTGGCTGCTGTGGCCGGAACTCAGACTTGCCTCTGTGAGACCACGGCTTCCCTCTGCTGTGTAATTCCTAGAACATGGAATTTTGGTCACGTTCAAGGCCTCGTGCCTGAGGCTGGGCATCTGACTCTCAGTGGCCAGCACTGACTGGAACTCTGTCCCAGCCAGGGTGGCGCTTCAGGGGAGCATGGCTCCTACTCGCCAAGGCCACCTCTCCTCCATCCCACCCACCTAGTGCTAAGTGCAGGAGGTCCTCCTAGCAGGATGCCTACCTCTGTTCCTGCTGGCCTCTGCCAGGCTCAAGGGACCCCAGTGTCCCTGACTCAGAACCTCCCTTCTCATCTGCCACCCCAATAACACAAAGGGAGGTGACCTTCCTGCTCCTTGTCCCAAGTGACACTTCTCCCAGACAGCCCCACCCTGCTCCCATCCCTTGGTGTACACACAGGCCTGGCCTTGGACCTGGTCGTTCTCAGGGTCAGACTTCAGGAGAGTGCCAAGTGGACCTTGGTCTAAGTTTGCCCCTGAGCTCCAGCTGTGTGGGCTTTCAGCGTTTCCATGTCTGTCTGGCTTGCGTCACTTGGCACTTGTAGATGTGTTGCCTTCTAGTAAGTTCATTTCCCATGTATGCATTTAGTGTCCGCTGCTAGACTGATGGCTCTCAAGGGACAAGGCTGTCCCACCCCCTAATTCCTTGGAAACGTGTATGTGTGTGCCCTAGGATGTTCGACCTGCTATTTTTCAGTGGTGGGATGGACTGGCTCTGAGTTAGGCATACCTTGGCGTCACAGCTGCCCCCTCCCATCAAACCTACTTGACGAGGTGGCAGTAGGACCTGATTAAGAAAACCGACGAAGCTAATGGGGATGGAAACAGTAACCCCTGTGAGGCTGGTCCCCTGCAGCTTACAAAAGCCCTTTTGCACACACTTTGACACTTAACTGGTACAACCTCCAGGAGGCCCAGCGCCTCACCCGGAGCCACACGGCCATGGGTCAGCACCCTACCCGGAGCCACATGGCTGTCGGTTGCCGGGGCAGGTTGGGAGTCCCGATCTGCATCCACCTTCAGGATTCTTTCAGATAAGCTGAGGCTGAGCAACTGAGGCCTTGCTCTCGTGAGTGGAACGCACGTGCCTGTGCCCTGGAGTCTGGGCCCAGGCCTCTGGACTGGCAGAAGCAGGACTCTTTCGGGGCTACCTCAGCCAGGAGGGAGGAAATGCTAAACAGCTCTAACAATTCTTTTCCCAAATGGCTTTTCTCCTCATCAGTCCCAGGGGCTCCGCCGTGGGCTGCAGGGAGATGCGGACTGAGATCCTCCAAATGCTCCGTGCGCCGCAGCAGCTTCAACCACAAATACCCCACCGGTGTGTAGGTAGCGTTAGGGGCTGGTGGGTAGCAGGACGTGGGGTAGGGCCCTGCCTCCACCCTGGTGTGCTGGCCATGTCCTCATCCACACAGGACAGAGTCCATGCCCTCCGTTTCCTGTGGTTTCTCCCTCACCTCCCTCGCAGGCCTGCTCCATTTCCCCCGCAGAGGGCACCTCTGTCCTCATCCCTCAGGACACTGCAGGGCTGCTGGGGAGAGCATGTGATGAAAACCCGGGTCCGTGCCTTCTCAGCCTCCAGCCCACCCTCTCATCACCCAGGGGCGGTGGTGGGAGCAGCACAGCTCCGGGTAGGGCCAGGTCCTTGTACATGGCCGTATTCATCTCCTGTGGCTTCTGTAACTTACCACCACAACCTGGGCAGCTTATCGCAACAGAAAGGTATCCTCTCCCAGTTCCTCGGCCAGGAGTCTGAAATCAGTCTCCCAGGGCCACAGTCAAGGTGTCAGCAGGGCCACACTTCCTCCGGGGCCCTGAGGGAGAATCTGTTCTTGCCTCTTCTGGGACCCGGTGATTTGCGGCTGCTTCGAGCTCAGCATCTGCTTATCTTCACATCGCCTTCTCTGCGGGTCGTCAAGTCTCTCTCTGCCTCCTTCTTACAAGGATACACGTGATTGTATTTAGGGCCCATCCAGAAAATCCAGAATAATCTCTCCATCTCAAAATCCTTAATTTGATCAGATCTATGAAGACAGCCCCCCGCCCCCCCGCACCTTAAGGTAACATTCACACATTCCAGATATTAGGATGGGTTACCTTTGGGGGGCCACTTTTCAGCCTTCTACAACCACTAACTCCTCAAGTTTCTTGAGAAGTTTACTTTTCCTCTCTGGGCCTCAGTTTCCCCATTTGTGAATAGCAGGCCTAGCTGAGATGGCCTCTGAGCCAGTCCCAATGTCATGACTTCCTTCACCCTTCCCCCATAACCCTATCCACTGGGGTGGTCTTTCCCTGGGCCCCTTCCCATGTCAGGAGGGCCTGCCTCTCCTCTCAGCCCTGGAGGCTGTGTCCACGGGTGAGGATGGGGGGCACCGTCTGCTCCCCACCAGGCCCATTTCCTGGGGAGTTTCAATTGCCTGAGGTGTTGGGGCAGTGACTGAAAGGCGACGTGAGCAGCCTGTGGTCTCACCTGGTGCCTGTCAGACCTGGTGCCTGTTAGACCTGGTGCCTGTCAAACCTGTCACCTGCGTCTGCGCCAACACCTGCCACCAAGCTCAGGAGCTTCGCCTAAGAGGGGCCACTGGGCCCAGGACAGTGAGAAGGAAACAAGGGCAGAGCTGGGGAGGCCGAGAGGCAGGACCCTTTCCTCCCACCCCTGCACCTAGCACCAGCTTCACTTAAGGGCTTTGATGAGCCCCTCTGAGCAGCCTGGGTCTCCACAGGACACTGGGGGGTGGGCACAGCCCCTGCCCCTGTCCCTACCCACTCCCCTCCAGCTGCAAGGCTGCCTGTAGTAAAAACATGACCTCATGTCTGGCTGCCTGGCATTCTGGAGACCGTCCAAGGAGCCTAGGCAGGTGGGTGTCCCAAGACCCGCAGCATGGAGCAGCAGCAACCCCAGGCAGCGCTGTCAGCCCTGTCCTCTCTGATTCTCAAAACCTCTGCCAAGCTGGCTGCAAGCCCTGGGCTCTGTTCCCTCTGCGCTCCTGCCGGGCAGCCCCCAAGCACCTCATCTCTGATGTCGTCCTCGGGCTCCGCGCTGCGAGGTGACCTTGCGTCAGTGCCCCTTCAGCATCCTGTGTCTCTTCTCTCCTCCCAGCATGGCTCCCAGGAATCTTGGGACCATCAGCAGCCATCCAATCAGAGCTCTCTTTCTGGAGCCCTAGCACATGCCAAGTACTAAGGCAAATGCTCTGCACATGAGATGTAGCTTACTCCTCAAAACCAGGTGCTAAGAAACAGAGACTCAGCTAAGTCATGGATTGGCCCATGGTCACCCAGCTCGTCAAGTGGCAGCCAGGGATTTGAACCTACTTTGGCCTGACTCCAGCACGGAGCCCTCACCGCCTCTGTCTCTGAGCCATCCCACACACCATTCTTGCCCCAACCCGAAGTGTCTCCCCTCGGTCTCCTTGCCAGGGATGTCCTTCTCCACTTTCAAGCCTTGATCACCTATCACCAACATAATCATGATCTCTCTTTTCCAACAGCCTCCTTATACCTAGGTTCGTTCCAGACTGCACGTATCTTTAGTGTAAAATTCCCTGTGGACACCGGGTTCATGCTGACTGATGCCAGGTGGAGTCCTGGGCAGGTCTTGGACTTTATTTTTCTCACTTGCAGGCTGGTGGGGTTGGACCCCACCAACCTCACTATTGTCCTGCTGTCCTCAGCGCTGCTGACCCCTTCCAGCCCTCCCAGACTTACCCACCAAGCCTGCTGGAGAGAGAAGAGAGAGCCAGCGTCAACCTCTGCCCCTCGCCCCAGCTTCCCAGCCTTCTGTGTAACCAGCACCGCCCAGGGTCTGGAAGGCTGGGGACATCCAATAAGTACCCGTGTGGTCCTCGCCTCCCACACCAACTCCAGTCTTGGGGCACATTCCATGGACTCGTTTCTGATTTGTCCCCTGGCAAAGAGCACAGGCTTGGTAGTCACACAGACTGGGGTTTAAACCAGCTCTGCTACCCAGGAGTCATGTCCTTGAACCTCGCGAAGCCTCAGTTTCCTCCCCTGTAAGATGGGGATCATATGAATTCAGGGTGTGGTGAGAAATAAAGGAGCACAGCATAGTAGCCAGCATAAGGGAGGACTGGTCAGGGACAGCTCCTCTCACTGGCCTCCCCATCTTCCCGCCCCAGACTGACGCCTGAGGAGCCCTGGTCCTTGTGCCTGGGGCTGCACCCTGGTCTCCAGCCTTTGCCTGAGGCTCTGAGTAGGACTCCTGGGACCGCTGAGCCCCTAGTACCGCATGCTGCCTGGAGGCCCTGTCCCCGACTCCTCCAGGATGGAGCCTGGCTAACGTGTGCCTCAGGCCTCGTATTTGAGTTGTCCTAATGCCTTTACAGGGCCAGCTCTGCAGCATCCAGTTCCATCCGGCTTCAGGCCTGTGATCTGCCCTGCGCGGTAGGGCTGCGCCATGCAGCCAACGTCCAGATCCACTCCCTGAGCCTCGGCCTCCCCCTTCATGCTTGTCGCTCTCCCCATCTCCTGTGGTTCCTCCCACGCCCAGCTTTTACAGACCCGCCTCGGCTGGTTGACCATCCTCCTGTAAAGATGCAGCCCATGGGGACACTTGCTTGTCTAGAAAGCCGCTGATCTGAGGAAGAACCTGGAGCTGGACACAAGCACCTGACAAGTTGTTTTCAGGCCGCAGAGGAACTGTCAGCAGATCGAGTGATTGTGTACACACAATATTTCGGTGTTGATATTATTACAACATTTTTAGATCAATTACCGTTGGATTTTACTGGGGTTAGATGAGGAAATTATGGTATCTGAAGCCTGGAAAAGTCAAGACATTGTAATAATTTCATATGATGATAACAATAAAAACCAACCAGGACTCAGAATAAGCTAAAAAAAGTCCAGGCTTTCGCCCCTACCGCCACAGTTCCTGCACCGTCCCTGTGCCCGCGGAGCTCCATCCCTCCTTGTCCTTCCGTAGAATCCTGCTCCAAACCTGCTATCTCTGGAGCCTCTACCCACAGCCTAAGAGGGTGCCAGAGCCAGGGCTGGTAGGATCAAGAGACTGCCCAGACTCGTGGTTCCCAGGCGTGGCTGCTCCTCAAAATCACTGCAGGGGCCTGTGAAAAACACAGACTCCTGGGCTGTGCTCCAAGTCCACTGACTCAGACTCTGTGGGGGGAAAAGCCCAGGAAACTGGATTTTTTAAAACTCCCAGGTCTTTCTCCCGAACACCCAGACAGTGGAACTTCTGGCCTAGCCCCATCCCCTCATTACCCAGGTGAGGCACGGAGGCCGAGGGGCGAGGTGGCTGGCTCAGGGTCAGGGCAGAGCCAAGCACAGCAGGACTGGATGGACCCCCAGAGGGGTCCCCTGGCTGCCACAAGATCCCATCTCTGTTGCCCTGCGTTGGGATTGGGACAACCAGTGCTGGGGCTCTGAGGTCACACCGTAGCTCTAAATCCCACCTTTCATCTGTAAACTGGAGCCACCATGAGGTTTCTGCTTTTCTCTGTTCCTCCGCAGAGGACCTGGGTATGTGCTCTGCCCATGGGATCCAGTTATGGGATCTTTCCAACTGATTTTGCCTCCAGGAGAGCATGTTATCGAAAACCATCCTCTGTGCCATTCTAATTTTTCAAACATTTTAGATGTGTCTACGTTCTTCTATGTTTCTGAACTCCACCATAGAACACATAGTCCTCTTGGGACCGGTCACTCAGGCAGATAAAGCCTTGAATTGTCAGGGGGACTCTCTCCTTTCTTTTCTCCAAAGCATAAAGGCCTTTATTGAGTATCACAGTCCATGCTTTGTATGCAGGGAGGTTGAGAGACAACGGGAGGACATCAATTTAAAATATCTCAGCAAAACAGGAGAAAGTTGGTATTAGAATTTCTCAGTTCCTTAGTTCCGTATGGTAATATCCTGTCAAACAAGGACAATTCACATGGCATCCTAAAGCAAGGAAAATATTTTTCACATCTGATTGCTTAGTAAAGAAGATAATGTGTCCCCATAGCTTTTATGTGGTTTTCTGTTTTGAAGATGAAACAAGCACCAGCCCTCCTACCCCGAGTGAAAAATGAACATGTTTCATAGTTTACAAAACGCTTCCTCATGCATCAGCTCTCTCAGCAAAATAGGCAGTGTTCTGTCACCTTCAGGCTCTCTGTGCAGACAAGGAAACTGAGGCCGGGGAGTTAAATTTCCTTCCATCCCACCACTGTGCTTCTCCGAGGGCAGATCCGGCCCTTCTGGCATTAGTCCTGCAATGGAGGTCCCCTGTGGTCTCAGGACCCCGAGGCTCCTCCCTGATCTGTAAGTCCCTTGCTCTGCTGCCAGCAGTGGTTACTTCCATTGTAGCTCTAATGTTGGCTCCAGTTTTGGGCATGCCTGCTATATATTGGGCGGTTTACATACCTTGCCCTATTTCTCCATATGAAAACCTTGCAGTTTTGAGTAAATGCACTGAGACTGAGAGAATGTCCTGTAGAGTTTCCATTTGCTCCTCCAGATCCTCTCTCTACCCTTCTCCACCCCGCTCCATGCTACAGGGCTGACCCGCATGAACTCACACGGACCACACCAATGGACTCCTTTGCCCACTGGCATGTACTTTGGTCCAGCCCATGCAACATCCCTGTGGGAGATGTGAGAGAGGGAGGAGAGTGAGGTAAGGATGCGCAGGTCCCAGCTGCTGTCAGTCAGCCCTCTCCACACTACACTCTCTGTCTGCAGGCTCCAGCAAGCACTCCAACCATCCCCTTCCGCCTAGGGGTGGTCAAGGCCGTGTTCTGCAGGGCCATATTGGAGCCTGAGGCAAGAGGAAAACTGACTGCCCCTATACGTATGCTTTTAAGTTATTTTTAATGTTATTTTCTCTAGAACATCAGCTGAAAACATATTGAAAAATTGAAAAGTAGATGTATCAAAAATCACCTTATTGTAAGTTTAAATATTTTATTTATACTCCAAACTGAATGTATCATAATTTTATTTTCCTGGCTTTAAAGGAAACAAACTCATCATTAATACTTCCAAAATCTACTTCTTGGCTTATCTTCTTTTCAATTGAGAGTTGTGATTTACAACAAATAAGAGGAAATAACTTTCAAAATATGTTTAATGAGTGTAACACTTGATCAAGAGATATGAATAAATTTTCTGAATTTAGAAAGAAATGAAGGAAAAAGTAAGGGAATTGGAAATGTAGGAATCATGGATAAGAGTATCAGTTCGGATGAGACCAGTACATATCAGATAGATAGAAATTAAGATTTTAGATGTCTTATTTCACATTCAAAATGGAGATAGGAAAACTAAGAAAAGTATCTTTGGATGTTGAGTTTTTAACTGTAAAAAGTTATTTTCCACGAATAGATCTGGTTTACAAAAAGAAGTCATGGATTTAGCTCTTAAATTTACTGATGGTATAAGCACTGTAGAGATTTCCTCGAAAATAGTTTTAACTAACGTGCAATATCAATCGCTTATGCTGTAAAATCGGTATTGTATTTGGACCCTCTAAAACTGAGTCATACATTTGGCCTAGTACAATCTTTTCCAAATTTGGAAACAGCCCAAGAATTTTTTTTAACAACGCTAGTTAGCATTGCCCTGAGAAGGAAGTTTTGGTAAGCTGGATTTGATTCAAAATTATTTAAGACAGTCACTCGGTCAAGAGACATCGTTGAACGCGGCAATTGTCTCAATCGAAAACGACGTAAACCACGTGGATTCTGAAAATGGTACTGATGAGTTGCCTTCATTTTAAGTTAGGAAAGTAAAATTATAATACAATCTGCTATTTTGATGTTTTGATGTAAATAAAATATTCAAACTTAAAATAATGCTGTGTTTTATACACTTTTAAAATTTTCAAATTATTAAAAACTCCTTGCATGTTCTGGGAAAAAGTTAACCATTAAAAATGCACAGGAACAGGGCTGGCCCCATGGCGGAGTGGTTAAGTTCGCGCGCTCCGCTGCAGGTGGCCCAGTGTTTCGTTGGTTCGAATCCTGTGTGCAGACATGGCACTGCTCATCAAACCACGCTGAGGCAGCGTCCCACATGCCACAAGTAGAAGGACCCACAACGAAGAATATACAACTATGTACTGGGGGGCTTTGGGGAGAAAAAGGAAAGAAATAAAATAAAAAAAATGCACAGGAACATATATATATATATATATAGATATGAGGAAGCACATTTTCCCCCTTTGCCTCAGGCTCCAACATGCCTCAGCGTGGCATTGCTGGAGCCTATTTTTATTTAAGATTTTGATATTTTGTTCCCCACGGATTTTGTTTTTGTGTGAGGAAGATTGGCCCTGAGCTAGCATGCATGCCAATCTTCTATTTTGTGTGGGACACTGTATGTCCATGCCCAGGATCCGAACCTGTGAACCCTGGGCAGTCGAAGCGGAGTGTGCGAACTTAACCATTATACCACCAGACTAGTCCCTACCATGGATTTTTTTATATTAATTTTAAATTGAAAAATATTGCTTTAAAATATCTTTATCTTGATTACTGAGTTTTGGGGATCCCCTTTAATTTCGCGCCCAAGTCCTGGCCTGTGTTCTAGTCCCGGGTGCTGCACTGCCCTTGTGCCTTTAGATGGTGTCCTAATACACTTATCTTCCAATTACCCAATGTGACTGTAACTCTGCTTGGTACTGGAGACCTGACTAATGCAACAAGGTCAAGGAACTTGCTCAAGGCCACACAGTTAGCAGGTAGCAAACCCGGGTTCACATCCAATTCTCTCTGCCTCCAGAGTTCTTGCCCACGCTCTGTGCTGTGTGGCTGCCCTCATGAGAACAAGGCCTTGAAAACTCGAGACTTCCAGGAGCCGGCTAGCCTCCTGAGGGCCTGTGCTTTCTCCTCCCTTCTGGAAGGGCAGGGCTTTACCAGCTGCCACCTGGCTGGGGACACTGCTGGCTGGTCCCCCCCGCAAGCAGAAGGGTGGCAGGGCCCAGCCCCACCTGGGAGTCCCCACGCCACGGGCAGGCAGGCTTCAGGAGAGGCTGTGAGGCTGGATTTTTCTTTTTGTTTTCCAAATCATCCTGTAATTGAAAATGACCCCATGCAGCTGTCAGCCTGGAGGCCTCGGGTGTCTGCACCCCAGCCTGTGCCAATTTCAGAGATCCTCGTTTTGATGACATCAGGCACGCACGCCCAGGAAGACATTAACAACTGTTCATTTGCGCCTGACAAGAAGGCACTAGGGAGTGCAGCCCTGGGGTTCCTGAAGGCTGGCAGTGCTCCTAGCAGCCCACGTGCACAGTGCCTGTGCACAGACAGAAGCAGTTCAGCCTGCCTGCCTAGGCGAAGGGACAGCGGGACAGAGGAGGCGCCCAGGAAGGGGCGTGCTCTCCTGGTTGCAGGAGCTGAGACCATGAGGTGCAGCGGTTTTGCCTCCAAAGTGGTCCACAGAATGCCTTTCTCAGACCCCAATTGCTGGATAGCATTTGCCTCCTAAAGGTTGACCCTCTTGTTGAGACAGCACAGACTGAGGCTGCCTCACTGTGTCTGGGCTTCCGTTTCCTCATTGGTAAAATGGGAGTAACTATACTACCTCATAGGTTGGGAGGGGGGAAGGTGTGACCTAAAGAAGGAAAAGCAAATGCTTTTTTTTAATCTACAGAAGCAATGGGACTGAATTCACACCTGAATTCCAAGAGTCACGTTTGAGCTATACTATAGACTTCCTCATTCTCTTAATGATCATTCTACAAAGAAATTTAGAAACATTAGGAGAACTAATGTGAACATTTAGGCATTTATTCCACAAACATCTATTATGCGGTTGGGAAGAGCATGGTACTGTTCAAGGTGCTAGATACATGGTGGCACACAGATAGCTGGGACCTCTGCACTCAGGCAGCTCATATGCAGCAAGTCAGTAAATAAAAACATAACGTACAGTAGTGGTGAGCAGGGTAAAGGGATAGAGAGTAGAAGACATTGTGGAAGAGGAGTGGAGTAGAGGTGACGGTAGTTATGTTAGCTCTGGTGGTCAAGGAAGTTCTTTCAAGATGTAGAATTTGAGTAGAGACCAAAATGTCATGAAAAGTGATCCATGAGAAGATCTGGATTGGGAGGGTCACAGGCAGAGGGAACAGCAAGTGCAAAGGCCCTGAGCTGAGAATGTTTGGCAGATCTTAGGAAAAGCAATACCACCCATGCGGCTAAAGCAGGATTGGCAAGGTGGAGAGGTGATCAGGGCCGGGTCACCTGGGGCCTGGGAGGCTCTGATGAGAAGTTTGGAGTTTATTGTAAGCAGGTTGGGAAGCTATTAGCAGGTTTTGAGCTGATGATTAACATAATCAGATTTATGTTTAAACAGGATCTTTCTGTCTGCCGATTAGAGAGGTATGCAGGGGAGAAGGATGGAAGCAGAAAGATCAGCTTATGAGATTTTTGCTAAAATCCAGGTGAGAGGTGTGGATGACTTGTACGAGGATGGTGGTAGTGGAGGTGGTAAGAATTGGGTGAATTCTGTATATATTGTGAGGGTAGAGTTACAACATTTATAATGGATAAGCTATAGCATAAAAGAAAAATAGGTGTTATATAAATATGTATAGTTTTGTTTTCTTTTTCTGTGATGCCTCTCTATTTCTGGCCTGAGCAATGAAGTGGACAGAGGGATCGTTTACAGAGGTGGGTAAGACTGTGGGAGACGCGTTCCGGGAGAGAGCTGGAAAGCAAGGGTCCACCTTTGAATACGAATCATCTTTGCAAAGAGAAATGAGGTTTGAGTAAAATTTGAAGAACTATACCTTCATAAATAATATAAGTATCTTTCTAATTGATCTTTCTAATTGTTGATCATTGATTAATCTGGCTTTATCTCTAGACTTTTAGAAGAAATAACTAAACTTGAACCTAATGATTTGTTAGATTTGTTAGCGTATGCTACCAGTGGTTTTCAGCACCCTTGGGGTTATAAACTAGTAAATTCCTTGAGGGCATGGGCTCTGTCTTCCTCTCCTTTGTCATCTTTAGGGCTTAGCCCAGTGCCTCCCTGCTTTACAATAGACTTCTAACAGACGCTAATTGAATACATGAGGGAAATGAATGCTTGCACCAGAGAACAGGGTTGATTCTTAGCAACACTGTGGGTATAAACGTGTGTGAGGGCCCCTATGTCCTGGGCCTGCTTATTGCAGTGACCTCACCGAGGCCTCTGTGGAGTCCTCTGCCAGATCTGCATCCCACAGGGGTCCCTTCCCAACCATTAGAGTGATGGTTCCTGCATCGATTTCCGCTTCACCTGATGGCTCATGCCTCTGAGACTGAGGTAGGGGGTGTGTTCATCCACATGATGTGTATGGTCTGTCTCGTAATTCAAAAGACTAATTTTTTGGGCTACAACTTCAGATACCATGGCTGGCCCAAGTCACTGATACTTTATGCCATCCAATTTTTCAGAGACCTTGAAAAATAAAATTATATCATATAGACAGTCGTCTGTATGCCTTTATATGTAAAGTTGAATTTACAGGAGGGAAATTGCACTTGTAGGAAATAAGTTAGGCAGTGCAGAGGCAGAAAGGACAGGCCACGGGCAAGGATGCTCCAGGGCACAGAATAAGGGAGGGCTGGGACACCATGGGGGAAGATCTGGGGAGTTTCGTTTCATCAATCAGTTGTTGCTGCATAACAAACCAGCCTGAAACAGCCATTTATCATCACTCACAAGGCCGCCAGTCAGCTGCTCGGTTGGCTGATCTTGACCAGGTTTGGCTGGCAGTTCTGGTCTTGGCTGGGGCTCATTCATGTGTCTGGTGTCAGTTGACTATCCGCTAATCTAGAGTGGCCTTGGCTGGGCTGGCTGGCACTCCTCCATGAGTCCCATCCTCCAACAGGCTAGCCGAGGCCTACCTTCGTGGCAGTCACAGGTGTCCAAGGAGGAGCAAGGACTTGTGCAAGCCCTCCTGAAACCTGGGCTCCAAATTTACCCATTGATACTTCTAGTACATTCTTTTGGCCAATTTTAAGGATGGGCTCTACTTCTTGGTGGGAGGAGTGTGAACTCACACTGCAGGGGTCTCAGATACAGGATGGGGTGAAGAACTGGGGCCATTTTTGCAGTCAATCCAGCCTGGGGAGCAACTCTGCTTTTCTCCTCTTGTCAAATAGGGTCCTCGAGATGCGTTGTAGTGGCATATTCCAAGGGAAGGACAGCCCCAGGGTGCAAGCAGGCGCCCATGGGTGTACCAGAGGGCCCCAGGAAGGAGGCCTTCTGCTTCCTGTAATTTCCAGGGATGCTAGGGCATGAGGCTTCTCTTTGGGGGAGCAGCCCTCTTTGTGGATGTTACCTGGGCGTGGGCATCAGAAGCTCACAGCTTTCCAGATGGACCCTGGATAGACCTCAGCCAGCTGCTTCTCCTCCCTTTATAAAAAACTGAGTTCCAGAGAACGAAGTGCCTTGATCAAGGTCACACAGCTCCTGTTGACTGCAGGAGAAGCTAGAGATATCTGAAGGGATAGGAAGTGTTTTCTTTTTGACTTTTAAATGGTGAAATGACAACCTGTTCCAAACTGGGGGAGGAAGCCAGACTCATGAGGTTGTAGGAAACCATTTTAGAAATAGAGAGGGATTTCAGGACCAGAAATGGTACAGACGTGATTTACAAAGGGAGAGAAAACTGAGGTCAAGGGTGTTGGGAGGCCAACCCTGGGTGTCCAAGCTGCCTGGCAGGAACCACAATGGGATCTGAGCTCAAGGAGCTTGTTTGTTAAAGCAGATTATCCTTGAAGAAAAAAAAAAATTGGCATTGTTTTTCTTTCCTGATTGAGATCCCTCTCCTTAATCACTCCACCACGTTCTATTTCTCCATTCCTTCATCAAAGAAAATGCACAAGCTAGATCTTGCATATCATTCATTTATTCAGCATAATAAAAAGTATTTATTGAACTGCTCTATGCTGGGTCCTGTTACAGGTGCTGGGAATAATGCAGCACCAAGAACGGACCGGTCCCTGCTCTCAAGGTGTTTGCGTTCTCGCGAGCACAGAAATGTCAGGCGGAGAGGACAAAGCAGGACCGCGACAGAGTGCCCGCTTTACACTGCGGTCCTGGAAGCATCCGCAGGGAGGTGGCCTTCAAAGTTGCATTCTGAGAGACAAGAAGGAGATGGCCAAGTGGAAATTCCAGGCAGACAGACCAGCCAGAGCAAGAGGCTCCGTAAGCAAGTCGAGCAAGGAAGGTCCTGTCTGCAGCACGGCCTAACCTGTCACCTCTAACATGTCGCAGATTTTGCTCTCCAAACAAAGAGTTTTTTTTTTTTTTTTTGAAAACTCGTTCCTATTTGAAAACAGACTCTGTCCGAGTTGGCTCAGAGACCATTTGCTGGGCTGGTGGAGGAATGAACACACGGCCCTTGTGTCTTGATGGACTTGAGCGCAGCCAGCGCCCTGGTGTGTGCGGCAAGAAAGGCTGGAGCCCTGGAACCGCATCCAATTTCCCCCCAACCGCAGTAACAAGATCTCAGATACTCGACAATCGGGCCCTCTCCCCGCTGCCCGCACCGTCCCTGCCCCCCAGAATTCTTGGGCAGAACAGCTGCGCTGGGGGCTCAGTTTTCAATGAAACAATAAAATACTCCTGCGTGTCCCTAAGAGGATGGCATTTATGACTGGGGTGGGCCAGCTTCCCTGCACAGACACCCCCTCCCTGATTCCCAGGCTCACCAGCCCAGACGCCCACATGTCCCACAGCCTGTCCTTAAGCCTTTGGGAACTGCGGCTTGGGTGCTTCAGAAGGTCCTGGCCCAGAGCAGGCTGGTGGAGAGAAAAGGCCTGCATGTCCAGCAAACAGAAGGGCCCTTGCCAAGGAAGAAGTGCACTTTTGTGTCCCAGACCATGGAGCAGGGCACCCTCCCTGGCAGCGCACCTCCCCCAGAAGCCCCACCACCCAGCCCCACACACACAGCTGCCTCCAAGAGACTGTCTGCTCTCTGGTTCAAGGACAGGAAAGCCCTCCCTGGCTCTGAGGAAAGCGGGTGTGGCCACATTCCACCAGCACCGCCCCCCTGCCCCACTGTCTGCCTTGGCCCCAGGCTCTTCTTTAACAGAGCAAGAAGTCCTTGACTTTCATGAATTTCCCTTGCTCTCAGCACGCGCCTTTGGACGTTGCACACTGATACCTTGGACTTCCTTCCAAGTGCCAGACTGGAACTTCCATACCTGGGGGCCAAACCTTGCAAGCTCCCACGTCGGGGCGCAGTGTGCCAGCCAACAAGTCACATCAGCTGTCACCCTCTGTTCAGGCAGTTTGCTCAGTTATTTTGCACATTTAACTTAATTTTGCCCCACTGCTTTAAAGCAGTGGAAAGCAGGGGTAGAAAGCATAGGTCTTATCAAGGTAACATAAATGAGATGAAGATGAGCATCTGTAGGCATGCCCAAGGAAGAGCAAAGAAGCCACCAACAGATGCCCACTGGAATTAAGCTGACTGACAGTGTTCCAATGGATGCAGACATGTCTGCTGTAGGCTCTCTGCGCAGAACGCTCTTTTCCATGTGGCTTACTCCCTCACCTCCTGCCTCCTTTCCAAGCCATGCTCAAGGCACAGCGTATCAATGGGGCTTCCCCGACCCTCCTATTTTCAGTTGCAGCCTGCTCTCCGGCCCTCCATCTCCATCCTGGGTCCTGTTTACTCTGTTCTGCTTTCTCTCTCCCCCTAGCTCCCAGCACTTAATCACCATCTAACAGCCTGACTTGCTTACTATGTGTCATTTTTATTGTCCATCTCCTTCCGTTGTTCGACCATGAAAGATACATCCCAAACACCTTGACTAGTGTCTGGTACCTAGGACATCCTTTTGTTTTATAATAGTGACATTTCATTAATATCGATGAATGTTGAATTGTAAAGGAAATAAATGAACAAATATGTACCAAATATGGGTAGGATATTGTAAAAATCGTGCAAAAAAAGATAAAGTGTAATTTTGATGTCATAGTTTCTTTTAGATCCTTGGGAAAATACACCCCTGTGCCATGTCAGTCGAAGATTATGCTTTTGAATGTCTTATTTTAGTGCACAATTTTAGAAACACACTATACATGACAGTAGGGGATGGCTCTTGAACCAGCTCAGCCCAGAGTTATAGCGGATACAGGTCATGGGCAGAGTCCGAGGCAGGAGAGTGAAATCCAGACAGGCTTCTGGAAAGAAGCGGTGTGAACTGCTCTTCTAGTGGTTGATGCCTGGCACACCCTGGGTCAGGTTTTGCAGCAGGTCTTTGCCAAACAGGGGTGGCTGGGCACTGCAGCCTGGGTCTGTCTGGAACACTCCCAGGTGTTTGCTGGCGGGCCTTTGAGGTGGGAGCAGCCACCTAGGGCGCTCAGCCAGGGGGAGCTGAAGACCTGAGTCTCCCTGGGAGGAACCCCTGTCTGACGGGAAGCGGACTGGAGACAGGACGTGCGGCTGCTCCCCGGGCTGGAGGAGCAGAGGGTGCAGCTCGCAAGGAAGCCTTGAGGGGATGGGGTGGCCGGAGCCCTGGAGCAAGGACAGTTTCCCAGGATTCTCTGCATCACACCGTCCATAAAACACTAAGTTTCCCATTGTGAGCACTTGGGAGGGGCTCCGTCCGGTACTAAGTGCTTTACTGGCAGGCAACAATAGCTCACTTCTCACCGTGACAACCATGCTGTGTTATCAGGCGCTCTTCCCTCCACCTTACAGACTAGGAAAGGCAGGATCGGAGGGGTCAGTTTGCGCTAGTTGCATGGCTGGTATAGGATGGAGTTCACGTCAGAGTCCCAGCTGTCTGGCTCCAGAGCCCACCCTGACAACCACCAAGAAGGCCACAGAGGCCACGGGCCACGCTGGGGGACCCAACGGGACTCCCCTCACCCATCTGTAACAACTCTCACAGCCCGAGAGAGGACAGAGGCTCTATGTGGGAGGGATAGCAAAAAAGAAACCCTTTAAGATTGCTGGAAAAGACAAACAGAAAAAGCTCATACGTGAAACCAGAGAAAATCTTATTTCAGTAGACCAGATGAATAGAGTAGGCGGTGCCCCCAGAGCCAAATTTATTTTGGGTTCAGGAAATCGTTTCTCTTTTTCTACACACAAACACAAAAAATATGCATAATTTTATCCTAACTTCACAGCAATTTGCTGCAGCCTGGGACCACGGGTCTGAGGATGGGTGCAGCCGGCCGGGGCAAGCAGTGGTGCTGGAGGGGCAGCCGCAAGTGTGTGCCGTGTCGGGTCCTCTGTCTCGGTTCCAAGCAGGAAGCTGCTGAAGCTTGAGCATCAGGTTCCCACACTAGCTCCAGGTCCTGCCAAAGGCTGGGAGGTGCCCTAGCAATGTATTCACACGTTCTATGGTTTTAAAAATCTTGTGAAAGTAAGATTAAAATTATTCTGATATCAAGAAACAAACTGTAACAAAAAAATCTCAGATCACACTCAAGTAATAATTCATTAAGAGGAAGAGATAAATTTCCAGTACAAATGATACATTTCCAATAGAAGTAATGAGTAGACTTTGGATGGCTATACAATCTAATTAAAGAAAAGGGATAAATCATGTGTTCACAGTGGAAATAAGATTTTCCTTCTTTTGCTGATTCAACATAAACTGCTAACACTGACAAAGATAACGTGACCCCACAGTGGGACCCATGATGACAGATGGTTGATGAGTGTAGGCAATTCAAAGAGCATTTAAGATTAACCACTGCATTTAAAAAAATGGAAATGCCTTGACATAATTCAGCTGACATGTGAAAGAACCTTAACAGAGGTTTTCCTAAATTTGGTAACAATTCTGAAAATGCACATGACATTCCCAAGAATAAGTTGTGAGCCCAAAAGAAACTTTTCTGAAATATCAATATTCAAAAACAAAATTTGATCAACCATATTACAAGAGAAGCTAAATTATCTTTCTATTCTCTTTATAGAAAATAATATTATAAAATTATTGTTAGAGATAAAGAATATAGACAAGAAATATGAGCAATAAACTATCATCAAGGTATGCCAGGTGGTTAATGAAGCTATTAGGATTAGGTTTTCTATATTTTCTGATTTTTTTTGCGGTAACTGTCAGCCTTAGTATTTGTCACTTGCTGTGATTTTTCTTCTGTAAGCACCTGTCTTAGCTACAGCAGCCACATCAAAGGACGACCGACTGGGTGGCTTCCGCAGCAGGAATGTATGTCTCCCAGCTCTGGAGGCTGTCGGTCGGAGACCAAGGCGCCGGCCGGGTTGGTTTCCTCCAAGGGCCGTGAGGGAGGGATCTGCTCCGTGCCTCTCTCCTGGGCCTGCACATGGCTGCCCTCTCCCTGTGTCTTCACAGGGTCCTCTTCCACCCGTGTGTCTGTGTCCTCATCTCCTCTTCTTATAAATACACCAGTCAGATTGGCTTAGGGCCCACCCTAATAACCTCATTTTAACTTGTTACCTCTTTAAAGACTCTGTCTCCAAATACAGTCACATTCTGAGGTCCCGGCAGTTAGACTTCAACACTTGAATTTTGGGAAGACACAATTAAGCCCATAATAGCAGCCAGTCTTGTATTGTTTTTTAAGACAGATCCATATTTTTTTTAAGTTTCAAGCACCAGAAAATCTGGACCTAGACATGTGGGTGTTTCTTCTGCTCTTAGAATCCCCTCTTCTGAGGGTTGTAACCTCTTGCATATAAGAAGTCTTTCCAATTCAACAAACATTCTTGAGGCCCTACTGTGTGCCAGACTTTGCTCACAGCGGGGCTTCAGCAAGACGGCCACGGGTCTTGATTCCCCAGTGCCCAGGGGCAGTGAGTGCTGCAGGAACGTCACCAGGTGCTCTGGAGCCCAGACTGGGAGCAGGCCGGCTTCACGGGCGTGCGACCTAGGCAGTCACACAGGGCCCCTGATGGAGAAGGGCTCTGCGCTTGGGGTTTAATGTTGTACTGTCCCCATTTCGAAATTCTTAACCGTTTCTGACCAAGAGACCTGTGTTTCCCTTTTGCACAGGCCCCCCAGATTCTGGAGCCAGTCCTAAGGAGGGGAATTTACGCAGCTTCTGGTGACGGCCCAGTTTGCTCTAAAGGCTGGCTAGGTTTTCCCTTCAGGAAAAGTGGAGGATGAGCCCTCCAGGAAGAAGGAAGGTGCGTCGTATGCCAAGACATGTGGGCAAAGGGTCAGGAATCACTGAGGCTGTAATCTAGAACTCTCCCTCCTCTTGAGTCAGAGGACACGAGTTCCGTCTGGAGAGCATTTTGAGGCTTGAGCTCTGGAGCTGGAGGACACGGGCTCGAGGGCCAGCGCTCTCGTTTACGGCCACGACTGTGGGCGAGGTCCTGACTTGCCTGCGGTTCAGCATCCTCATCTGTCAAAGGGGGAATGAATTCAGGAGTCAGGACTTCGTACATGCGCTCCCTCTTCTCTTCCGGCCTCACTCTCGAGTCAGAGCAGGGGGAGAGCTTTGTGTGTGATGGAAGTTGCGGCAGGGAAAGGACCCTGGGGAGGGCTGGCGATCACGAACCGCCTCCGCAAAGGCTTGGAGGGGGACATGTTCAAGGCAGGGCTGGGAAATAGGGATTCAATCTGTCGGGCCATTCTCAGTGTTCGTGAGAGAGAGAAATAGCCGGAAAAGAGGCTGGGGCTACACTGACAATTACCTCAAGTGCCCAGCCAAGAGCTTGGACTCCAGACAATGGGAGACTACTGAAAGCATTTGGGTGGGACCTGATGAAAGCAGCGTTTGATGAAAATTCATGTCTGGGAATATTCTCATTCAGCCCCTTTAAAGCCTGGCCCAGAGAAAGGTAAGCCAGCTCTGCTGAGGGCTCCTGCAGATTGGGGAGAGATCTCATCTCCTTTGGTCAGCAATGCAGAGGAATCCACGGGCCGGCAAAGAGCCTAGCGCCCCTAAGTCCACTGGGACTGTGCTCTCTGTCTTCAGACCCTCCTCTGGAATTGCAGCCTCGTGGCCCCTGTGGTGAGAAGGGAAGTGTGGGTTGCCAGCCTGGACAGGGCTTGTAGGTTCCAGAGGCTGAGCGAGGCTGCAAGACCCACCCCGAGGAGGCTGACTCCAATGGGCTGACAGTCACGCTGGCATGAAACATGGTTTGTGCCCAAAGTTCAAGAGGAAGCATGATGAGGTTAGAGGGAGAGGAAGCAATGTGGACAGTGCAATTATTCCGGGACCGAGCCCCAACATCTGGACTTCCAGGTGCAGGAGGCCAGAAAGGGCAGCGATGGGAGCTGGCCCTCCCACCAGGCCGAGGGGACCCGGGAATGTGCAGAATGGTGCCGAGTGAAGCATCAAACCTGGATGAGGGGATGAGTGATGAAGTGGTCCTACTACCTCCTGAGTCTTGCCTCTGCCTTTTCCAAACATGGCTTTCCATCTGCCAGAACGCCCCTCCAAGTCACTTCCTTCAACATGACCTGGAGTACGTCCATCCTCCAGAAAGAATGTCTACAGTGCATCTTGAGGTCTACAGTGGGGCCACAGTATGACTGGCCACATCGGCTCCTCTGACTCCAGGTAGGCCCAGGTCTGCACAGATACAACGGAGCAGCCAATGTAGGTGGTCCAGGGGGTGCAGCGATGAAATTCAGAGCCCTTCTTGACCAATGAGATACATAGGCCCATGGTGACCTAGCTGTGAAGGCCATTCTCCTGTTTAATTCCACAGGACACAGGCTCCCACTTTCCTGTAAGATGAGGTCCATGCTCCTTAGCATGGCACAGTGGGCCTCCACTGTCTGGCCCTTGCTGTTCTCACTCTTTATGTTCCAACAACACAAACCTCTTAGTTTGCCTGAGGCAAAGAGTCCCTTATCTGTGCCCTAACAAGCTGTCATGAAGCTACTTCATGAAACACTGATCGCATTGCATCACAGCTGTCTGTGTCTCCCTCTCCATGCACTCTGTATCCCCAAGCAGGGCTGTGACACAGAGCCAGTGTTGAGGGAGGAGGGAGCGGCTGTGGTGTAGGGACCTCTTACTCATCTGAGGTCGTTCATGGGGACCAGGATTCCAGGTTCACATGTGCAGCTCTTGATGGGCACACTGGGCTCTCAGTGGTCTACACTATATCTCTACCACATCTTGCTAAAATGGAGCTAAGCTGTTAAAATCAGGAGGGGCAGTGCCCCATCCAGCAGCAGAGACAGGCCTGAACTCTGGCAGAGCTACTGTCTGCTGGAACACGAGGAGGAGGAAAGGCAGATGCTGCAAAAGAAACCCGTAGAGATCGGGCATCTTCTGTTTTGTGATCCCATTTCCCATCCAATTGGTACCCTGCTTTTGGAGCCTAGGGTATTTTTACAAGGGCTTTCGAAAGCCCTTTCTTTAGAAAGAGTTGGTCTGGAATTAAAAATCAAAAGCACGAAAAGAACTGACTTGGGCTACAGTGTGAGGGATTTGAGCAAGAAAGAGAGACCCCTCCCTAGAACTAGGGTGGCAGTGAACAGCAAGATAATGTGTGGGTCTGTGCGGTGGGGCCACTGGCCAGCTGGATTTCCTCGTCTGGAGGCAGCAGGCGCAGGTCCCAGCTCTCAGGGAGAGAGAGCTGATGTTACTGAGGGCTTCCTGGATGCCAAGCAAGCCGCCAAACTTGCAAAGACTTACGTGCTTGCCTTCCATCCGGACAACATTCCTGTGAGGTAGGCGGAGTGGATGTTAGGCTGGAAGATGCTGGTACAGCTGGCCAGTTGTTAAAATGCCCATTAGTAATAACAGTAATAACTGCTGTCTCAAGCTCCCCAAAGGATCTCTCCTTACCATTCCCTTCCCTTGGGGTCCGCAGACAGGAATTCCCTGTTCTCTATCACTTAACGAAGGCCTGGGGAGACCCCAGGACCCTGCTCCAGCTGACAGCTGTCCACTGGTCCACACTGCCTGTTCCAGCTACAGACATTTTCATTATCACCTTGAGAGGTAGGTCCTATCATCATCTCTGTTTTATAGGAAACTTGAGACCGAAGGAAATTGGGGAAATGCCCAAGGTCACATGAACATGAATGGTGGGATCAGGGGTCCAGTCTAGGTCTCCTGGACGTGGGTCACCACACCACAACACAAACCAGAGGGGCAACCTCTGGAGGGTCTGATAGCCACAGACGTGCGGACTTCATGCAGAAAGGCCGGGTCTCTGAGAAGTCCCTGGGAACAGCAGAAGCCCTTGAAGGCAGGACAGATGCTGGGGTGGCATCTGCAAGGCCTTTGCAAAACCTCTTCTGCTGGCCCAGTAGAAGCGTCTACACCCCTCATGTGGCTCACTCCTGTAGTTGGGTCAAGAAGGTGCCTCTTAAGGCAGTGTGGAGTCATGGAGGGTATTCTGGACTGGATAACAGAGGATCTCATTTTTATCCCTGCCCTGTCCTATATATTAGCTGTGTGACTTTGGCTGAGTTGCCTAACTTCTCTGGGGACTAGCTGGCTTAGTAGGTTGGGGTGGGAAGCGCTTCTAACAGTTTTTCTGGAGCTTCTCAGAGACCACTCCGCTGGCTTCTCTGTACCATCTCAAAGCTGTCGCCCCTGCCACTCATTCTTGAGTAGGCTGGGCTAGCTCTCAGGACACTTTGTTATCAAATTAGGAATGTTTTTATACTCACTCCTCAGGAAGGAAAACTGAGGGGTGAGGAGTACAAATGACTCAACTACAGTCCCAAGAAAAGTCAGTGTGATGCGACCCCAAGAACAGTTTTCTTGAAGCATGTCTTAGATTAGAAGAAACTTCCCTTGGGGACAAAAGCCAGAAGCCCAGCCTCGGGTTGGGCAAAGCTCCCCACCTCCCCTGGTGGAGGAACTGCCAGCAGGAGCTGGAGGCACAGGAATTCAGAGGGAGTGGCCTGCCCGCCACCTGCCCCCCTCCGCCTGCCTCCAAGCCTTTCAGCATCCGGAGGGGACCTGAGCCCGCCCAACAGCAGGAGGGGGTGACTGAGTCTTGTTTCTCTGGAATGGAACAGGTTTGACAGGGTAGAAAGGCCCCGGGAGTAGGGGAAGGCTGAAGACCCTCTGGGGAAATCAACACTGTGCATAAGGCTGTTCCCGGGGTGGGGGTGGGGGCAGGGGGCGGGGACAGGGTGCCTAAGGTCTCTGATAAAAACCTTCACCCAGAGATGGTTCATAAATTGGGCCCCGTTTACACTTCCATTGCCCAAGCTTGATTTTGCTTTTTGGTTAAAAGATTGTATGCTTAATTAGGGTCATTAATTACTCAGAGTACATGAAAATCTGTTTGGCTTCCTTTAGGCAGACTAACATTTCATGTTTCGAATTTCATAGCAGCAAGCCTTTTCTCTTCTTTTTGGTGAAGAAGACTGGCCCTGAGCTAACATCCATGCCCATCTTCCTCTATTTTTCATGTGGGATGTCACCACAGAACGGCTGGATGAGCCGTGTGTATGTCCATGCCAGGGATCTGAACCGGTGAACCCTGGGCTGCTGAAGCAGACGGCATGAGCTTAATCACTATGCCACTGTGTCAGCCTGCAGCAAGCATTTTAATCATGAAAATATATAGTATATAATACCACCATCACCCTGCCCCAAACCGCTTGTCTACACTATGTGCATTCTCTATCCTTTTATGGTTATATATTTCCTCTTATTGTTTACCACCACCTGAAATTATTTTACGTGCATATTTGCTTATTTCTTTATTTTTTTTCCTGCCACTCTCTCTAGATGGGATGTTCCATAAGGTGTGAGTGTCATCTGCCTGTTTGTTACTATACTAATCAATGCCTAGGAGGAGAGTTGGCACATAGTAAGTCTATAAAAATTTGTTGAGGGCCAGCCCCAATGGCCTAGTTGTTAAGCTCAGCATGCTCCACTTTGGTGGCCTGGGTTCGATTCCCAGGCACAGACCTACACCACTCGTCTGTCAGTGACCATGCTGTGGCAGTGGCTCACACAGAAAAAAAGGAAGATTGGCAGCAGATGTTAGCTCAGGGTGAAGCTTCCTCAGCAACAACAAAAACAACACCACCAAAATCCATTGAATGAATTGAATGGATGGATTGAATGACTGAATGACTGCTCAACCAATACATGATGTTCTTTATCTCAGAAACATGAACATGGCCCTGGTTCATGACCTTGCGTTTTGTTTTTCTTTACTTATATTTAAAAGTTGTTTTCTTTCAATTTGACTGCTCTTCTCAACATTTCACCCGTGTAATAAAGGAGTCTCAAATCTTTGGACCAAAAAGGACATTATGATTCTATATTGTTGAGCTTCTTGCCTCCGAGATATATTCCCCTAACTCATCAGGGACGTTTAAATAACCAAAGAGCAATACAGACTTTGATACTAACTCACTCATTCTCCCTTGGGTTTGACCCAAATGCTTCTTCCTTTTGTAGTCCCAGTTTATTCGGGGGATTCAGTCACCATTTGCACAACAAATATTGATTGAGTGAGAACTTAGCGCCCAGCCTTTGGGTTACAGTTGTGACTAAAATCTGCATGATAGCTACTTACAGAAATTACAGCAAATGGGGCAACAACTCCAACAAGTCATTACACAAAGAAGCATCCAGCCGTCATTTCAGAGGTATTATATGATACGAAATAAAATGCTGGGTGCTATGAGAATATAAAATGGTGGGGAAGGCTAGATGACAACGAACTCAGGAGGAGGTGTCAGGAAAGGCCCCACCCCCCACAAGGAAACGGAATCTACACACTGAGAACTGAAGACTGAGCAGGAGTGAGTCAGACAAGGGAGCCAAGGACAAAGGAAGAACATTCAAGGCAGAGGGAATGGCCCGTCTGCCCCTCCGAGCAGAAGGGTGACTGGCTCCGTCCAGGACTTCCTAAGAGAGACGAATCTTTCATTTTCCTGGTTGACCAAGAGGCTTTCAAGGAACCACTGTAACAGCTGGGAAAGGTCCTAGCCCAGAAAATAGAACCACAACAAGTCCTTTTTTTGACCAGAATCTTTAGATTTTGGCTTCCCAACATCTGACTTTTTCCTTTAAAATGTAACCTGAATTGTCTCTGAGAATAGACTCCTTAAGCTGCCCTGAGGCACACCTCTGTGGAGGGACACTGGAGGAAGACACAGATGCTCTGGGCCTCAGCGTATTCATTCCTTCTCCTCAGTCATCCCCAAGCAGTTTGTGCAGCTTGCAAAGCGATGACGCAGGTGGACAGGACAGGCTGTCAGCCACGGAGGCCTGACTGTAGGCCCTAGAGGGAGTCCTGATACCACACCCTGATTTGCTGATGAGCTTCCACCCATTTTGGCTTCCACTGATCCATTTGTAAATGGAGAGTCTTATCTATGCTGCATTATTTCTAAATAAGTAAGAGCTGTGCTTTCATAATTTCAAGCATACTTCTATCTTGATAATTAATTGTCTATTGGATATCTCTACCTTGATGTCCCATGGGCACCTCAAACTCATTACCATCCCTGCCTTCAGACTTAGTTATCTTGCTGTCTTGCGGAATTTGATCTAGACCCATGACGCCTTGAGAATGTTGTGGTCATCTGCCTTAATGCCTTACTCTCTCACATCCAATTGGTTACCACATCTTACTGATTACATCTCAAAAATGTTTCCCTGATCTGATGTTTTTGCCTGCTCCCACTGCCTTCTCCTCAGCCTCGACCCTCCCTTGTCATGTTGACTACTGCTCTTCCAGCTGTCACTCCATCAGTATCTCTCCAGTCCATCTGTCAGTGATACCGCCACCAAAATCATCTGCTGAAAAAACCCTCGTTGATTCCTCATTGCTTAGTAAACCAGTGATTCTCAAAGTGCGCAGCAGCATCACCTGGGAACTTGTTAGAAATGCAAATTCTCAAGCTCCACCCCAGACCTAAGGAACCAGAAACTCAGGTGTATGGGGCCCAGACGTCAGTGTTAACAAGCCTTCCGGGTGATTCTGATGCTTAAGTCGGGGGTGCCCAAAAATCAAATCCAAAATTCATAACCCTTCACACATGATCCAACTTCTCTCTCTAGCTTCCCACAGTTATGAACTTCTAGTTACCCCAAACCTTTTATTCTTTTCTACGGATGTCAGACCCTTTCATCATTATGCACTTTTGTACGTTGTTTCTCCATCTGGAACATCCTTCTCCTCATTCTTCCCTGTCAAGCTCCTACTCATCCTTAAGAGTCAGCTCAGAGGTCACCTCCTCAGCGAAGCCTTGCTTGACTGTCCCAAACAGCATTTAGGAGATCGTTTTCTGGGTTCCCGCAGCCCCTTTTGTTGACCATCTAGTTCTAACTGTTTTATCTGTGGATTTGGCGTCAACATAGAGAAGTACTTTCTATCAGATAATTAGAGCTGTTTTAAAATAAAGACAGCTCCTTGTGAGGAGGTGCTTACAGAGCAGATGTGGAAGCCATCCAGGCTACTCTAAGCTGCGATCCCTTAAGGTCCCATCCTTTCGACCCTCTGCTCTGCCAGGAGAGATGACATCTTTTCTGCTGAGTCCATACAGTAGAGCAGGGTGTCTGACATCTAGTAGGCACTCAACAAATTTAAAAAAAAAGTATTGAATGAAGAAATGATAGAGCCTTGAAGGGAGAATGAAAGTTTCTGTCCAAATTTGAAATTCCTGTCTTTTACCTCCACTAAAGCCCCAAAGAGATATTTATTATAGCCCTGCTGATCTTTATCCTTCAGGGAGCAGCCACAGCCCCCTGCACCTCAGTGCGTGATTGTTAAACTGCAGGCGAGGGATGGAGGGTGCGGGCGGGGGCCGCACTCCCCTCCCCCACCTACTGGAAACCCCGGCTGCAGTGAGCAAGGATGACTCCGGTGTCCACGCAGGGAGAACAATTGTGGGAAGCCCTGAGGTGTCGACCCTTGACTCTCTCCCTGTGTGTCAGGTGCATGCCACCCTCCTCACCCCCCATCCCACTGAAATTCAGCAGTCAGGGTCCTCTGAAACACTCGGCATCTTCTCCATCACAGTCTTACTCATGCAGTTAAGAGCACGTGCTTCCTAACCACACAGACCCCCTGGGTTCCTATCTGGGCACTCCCCCTAACCAGCTGTACGACCTCAGGCAAGTTAACTTTTCTTACCCAGTGTCCTCAAGTGCACAAAAGGGTTAAAACTACCAGGGTGTACACAGTGCCTTACATGGAGGAGGCAGCCGGGAAATGATGACCATTATTATTATTATTATTTATTCTTCCATGTGACCTTATCTTCCACTCCCTAACCCCAGCGCCAGCTTCTGATGCTTTCGTACCAAATCATAAGGCCCGCAGCTCCATCGCCTTCCGTTTTGCCTGGTGGAGTCTGCCTGATGCCTCTTCTGTCTTAAATCCTCAACCCTGATCAGCCTGTTTTCTGGCCCTAGGAATGTTCATTTTCCATATGCTCCCCAGCTGGCTACCAGCTCAGTCTCCTAAAGGTTAAATTCGTGTTCCAGAACATTCCTTTCAAGCATTACCTTTCTTTAAAAAAATGCAATACATCAACGGTTAGGATATCAAAGGAGCTACACACACACACACATACACACACATGCAATCGCATGCATGAGCGCCCACCCACCTCCATACGTCTCTGTGTGAAAAGCCATCTAACTCATTAAGCCGTGTTTCATAATTTCCCAGTAAACTTTTATATTTTCTTGCCACAGAGGCTTCTGTAATTGAATTGGCAATGTCATTACTGAACTCTCTAACAGTTCAACTCAGCCAAACTCATCAGCAGTAGCCAGTTTCTAGAAAAGGCTTTTGATATCTCTGGGCCTTTGCCTTCCCCACCCCCTTGCTCCTCCCCACCCCAGGCCCCAACCCCAGGTACAGCTGTGCTTGTATCATTGGCCTTCCATGTACTATGACTGAATACAGGCCAAGGACTGAAGGACACAAACCCACGGTCCTCCCAAATGCTTCCGACCTGCTCTGTGGTTCTGCTCTTCCAAGCTGAGCCAACCTTCAGCTGGAACCAAACAAGAACCCAGGGGCTCCAGTCAACTCAGAGGCGCCTGCATTTCAGCTTGTTGTGAAACACATGTGCCTTGTGAGAAGACCCCTCGGCCACCGAAACTGGAGAAGGCATATGTGAAGAGTTTGAGTCTCCTTTGATTTGGGCGTGGGGACATTGCTAAGGAAGAGCATTAGCCTGAAGAAGGCTCCAAGGGACATAAGCAGCCTTCGGTGGCCGCGGCTCTTCCTGGGTTTGTGGATCAGAGCTCACGCGAGGCCCTTGGGCCAGGGGGTGGGGTAGGTGGTGGTGTAGACAGGTGGCTGTTCTCTGGGCTGCAGAGTGCCCTGGCCGAGGCCGAGCAGAGCTGGAGCTTGGTGAGGCAACGCCGGGCCTAACCGAGGACCCAGTGCTGCCTCTGCACACCCAGGGCCGTCGGAGCTTGAAGCCTGGGAGCTGCGTCTTCCTGGGGAAGTCAGCTCTCTAGGTGGCCGTAAACTGACTACACAGACTCTTTCCTGAACACGTGTTCAAAGGTGATCAAGTAAATGCAGACAGTTTCTCCAAGCCTCAGCGGAGGGTTTCTACTGGAGTAAATGAACTAAAAAGCACACATAAACACACATACATAGGAAAGGGAACCACAAAGGAATGCTCAAAAATGCCAAATCCTAATACACCAGCCGGGAGAAGGCATGGTTGGACACAAGTGGCAGAGTGAAAGAGAGAGAGTACAAGAACAAAGCTGTCTGGGAGCTTTGCAAGAAGGCACGCACACACACACAGACACACTCTTCAGAAAATCATGCAGGGTGCTAGCAGTGCTGCAGAGAAACATTAGAAATACCTGCCCTGCAGTGTCAGCTGAGGAGGACGAAAACCCTGTTGGTGACACTGGACCAGCGGTTTGATGGAGAAACCTGTAGAAGAGCACTGGGTAAATGCTACCCTGGGGTCTGCCTTCCGTGGGATAGCTGATTGATACACTGTAATTAGGACTAATCCTTCACCCTTCCTACCAGAATTCCAGAATGAGGACGCCTGCAAATCCCCCAAAGCTAATCATCATCCTCATCATCACTAACACTCAAGGGGGCTTCTCATGTGCCAGGAACTGGATTTTTTCCCTACATTACAAAATAATCCTATGAAGTAGGCACTATCCTTGTTTTACAGATGAGAAAACAAAGGCTCAGAGAGGTTAAGCAACTTACTCAAGTTCACACAGCCTGTAAATGGGGGAACCTTGGAGACTTATGAGAGGGCAGAGAGAAGCCCCCACCAATGGCCCACAGAGCTTCTCATTGTCGCATTCATTAAGGAAGTGAGGACTGTCCAGTCTGGATACTGGCCCTCTCTGCAGGAGAGTCTCATGATGCTGAAAGTCCGCATTAAGACAGGCGAGTTACCCAAGGTCATGCAGCTACTGGCAACAAAGCTGGGCCAGAACGGGTCTTCTCCATCTGGTCAAGTTCTTCATGCTACAGCCGGGCTCTCTGTTCAATGAAGCTCCGACAAGAAACCAAGCAACATGGGAAGATGAAGGCGAGGGTGGAGTTGTCCAGGAGCTAGATACCAGCCCTCCAAGGCCCTGCTGTCTCAGAGATGAGTTTACTTCCAACCTATCGCAGTGGCCAATGTGCACATTGGCCAGAAACAGGCCTCCTATGAACCTTGAGGAAGGCTCTGCCCAGGGCCTGTAAGCCAACATGTTGACCTTGGCAGAGCTCGAATGCCCTCTTATGCCAATAAAGTTACTAAAACAGAACTGGGTAACACTTCATTGCCCTGCCCCCAGCATGGGAGGTGCAGAGCTGTCACATGGCCTGAAGCCCAGAGTTCCTTCAAGGATAGTTTTTGTCTCATCCCCAGGTTCATTTCCTCCGCAAAGTTGCACGTACCGGAGATGCCTGCTGCTCCAGACTCGCCCTTGACGTGCAGGCAAACTCCTTCCGTTCAAGGCAAAGCCCAGGACTCGCTCTGCTGTTTAGGGGCTGTGCCTTCCCAGGCTGCGGTCTGGGACCTCCATCACCCAAGCGCATCTTCCCAGGCAGCCGGACCCTCTAGACAGGCTCTGTGCCCACTCGGAATACAAGTTCCAGAAGAGGAGCATAAGGCCTCCTCAACTCCAGCCTGAGAACTGAAGACATAAGACTCCTGTTATCCTAGCAGTGGCTTTATTGTGCTCCTGACGTAGCTCATGAAGCAAGAGCTACAAAACGTTTCCACGCAGAGAACTCTGCTTTTCATTTCTCTAGGATGGTAATGTTCATTCTGAAGTGCAGTGCTGCCATGCAGAAGGGGTGGGGAGGGGCGAGCGGGAGGAAACGGGCCTGCGCCATCACTTAACCAGCGATTAAATCTTCACTCTGCCACTTTCCTCCTCAGTAATCACAGGCAAGTTAAATTCTCGAGCCTGTTTCCTCACTTGTAAATGGAGATGATCATGGCTACCTCGAAGATTTGTGACAACTAATGGTGGCAGTGTCTGAAAGTGCCCAGCACATAGTGGGCACACGGCAAACTCCTCATTTCCTGCCCTCGTATTTTGGGCATCCAGAATCGGGTGCAGTGTAATGATGCTCTTAACTGAAGCCACTGCTATTTGCTGAGCCCGTTTCAAGAGGTTCATGTCACATAAAGGACATGTGCTATTAGGCGTGTGTTAGAGAGATCTTGGGGCGTGGTCGGCCCTAGATGGAGAGAGCACATGCAGGCCTTGAAGGCAGGGGATGCAGAGAAGGCACAGGACAGGGTTTCAGGGCAGAAGGGCAGCTTCCATAGTGGGACAGTGGGCACATTGTGCCTCTGACAAGATGGGAGATGAAAGTCCTTAGGCTCCAGCCCCAAGAGGATGAACTAATTTTCAGTGGAAAAAGGAATCAACGAACCCCTTGGGGCACACAACTAGTGTCCTCCTCAAGGCAGGACAGGGGTGGCCATCGCCACAGTGCTGCCTCGGCTGTTGCGGACCCCTTCTGGAACTCAGTAGGCACCGGGGAGCTTCCTTCCATTTGGGCTTTTTACATCCAAGGGGATGAATCAACCCACAACAATGCAGAGGAACACAATACCTAAGAAAGGAGCGGGAGGGAACGGACAAGGAGCTATCATTCTCGCATGCCTGCCCTAGGCCGGGAAGTGGACGGTGCATCTTCCGCTGAATCCTCAGGCCAGCCCTGTGAGGTAGGCAACGATCCCCATCTGACTTTCTGACCTGAGTAAACCTGGGCTCAGAGAGCCTTCAAAATCTTGCCCCAAGTCACAGGGAAGAAACTGGAATTTGAACCTAGAACTGACTCCGAAACATGAGCATTTTCCAATTCCTCATGCAGCTGTAGGAGGGGCCGCCACGGGAGGGCACAGGCCATACCATGAGGATCTCCTATCAGTAAACTCTCTTGTGTGTGTAGATTATTCACGACCTATTTCAGTTTACTTCTGGGTAACCATACAATTACTCTGTCACAAATAGTTAAAAATTTTTTCCTATGTGCCTAAAAAGGATAAAAACCGCTTGCAAAAAGCAAAACAAAAACTAAAGCCAAAAAAGAATTCCAATCCTTAAACAACACCAAACCCCAAAACAACAAATGTGCTGAAAAGAAACTTCCAACACTCAAATTGTAGGTTCCTTGTTATTGTTCCAGGACCACGACACTGGAGCAAGTCATCGTTCTAATCGGCAAAACTGATGGCAGAGAGAGGGGCACAAGTTCTGGACCGCGAGCTCACTGGCCGGGATTAAGAGGGAGCTCGAAGCTGCCGGCTATCATTTTCAATGCAGGTGGTAACAGTTCTTTTAATTAACTCATCAAACGTGAAGTATACCAGAAGCGGGGGTATCACTGCGTCTACACACAACTCTGACATCATCTGATTTTAACAAGTTTACTAAAACGACAGTCATGGCCTTGACAATACTGAATGCAAAATACTGGTGTACACAGATTTTACAGACGGCTCCCGAGAGCCGGGTCACAGAAGAAGGTTTAACAGATGGGAGAGGCCTGAGGGAAGGCAAGCACACTGATTTTATTGAGAAAAAAGCTTATATACTGTAGGGTTGCTGAAGTTTAATAAATAAAGGTCAACTTATAATATATAAAAACAATATAAACATTTATATGCTACATGCATATCATATAATTTAAAGTAATAATTTATATATGGGGAGAGATGCCAATTCATGTTCTTCCGATTTTTCTCGACAAGGCACACACACAGGAAGTGTCTATCCGTATCCATCGCCAGCCTACGAGTTTATTGTTTTCTGACGTCAGTGCTCGGACGTACGTTTGGGACGTTTTGCACTGAGAGTTCCAGTGTTTGTCGTCGATCCCCCTGCAACCGTTCTTGACAGGCCTGGCTTCTTTACATCTCGTCTCATAAAAATATTGTTTGACAGGAGAGTTGCCGGTTTTAATCTCCCCCAGCACCGTGACCTGGTGTCCCCGAATGTCGATGGCTGATGACTTGTCGGTCACCCACAGACTCTCGCTGTCACACACGGAGTACTCCCCTCGGTGGCTCTTGTGCTCCGCGTACCTCTTCCGCCGCGATGTTCTGTTGGCCGCCACGGGGTTGCCCACGTAATCCTCCATGAGATACAAGGGCGGGGGCTCCAAGGGCGTGCTGTCACTCAGCAGGACCCGGGGTGAGTTGTAGCGTCTCTGTTGCCGCAGCAGCTCGGTGTCCATGGCAATCATTGGCTGGAATTCCGCCCTGGCGGGCTCTCCCCGCGCCGGCTCCCGGGGGGCGTCTGCTTTGGGCAGGGTGCTCTGGTAGTTTTCCTTAACGTCCACCATCTGCTTGGAGAGCTTGTTTTTCAAAATATCTGCCTGGATCAGCTTAATAATCAGGGAATTGAGTGAGTCTTCTGGCAAACTCCTCTGATCCATGTTGTTCCCTTGGATGCCACGGAGATAAGCGAGAAATATCACATAAAACAAGATGGACATCACCTTGTTCACCTGTAAGAGCTGAAAAGGAAACACAGGTGTTACTAGCAGGCTGTGGCAGCTGAGTCCACGTCATTCGGGGACCAGCCACCTGTGAGAGCGGGAGAGCCAGGCATCACCACCCTCGGCGAGCACCCGAACTCTGGATGTCCAGACAAGGTTGTCTGTTTCTTCCCCGACCCTGGGAAACACTGCTTTAATACAAGCCCTCTGAATCTCTAAGGCACCTTCTCTCCTCGACTTTCACATGCCTTCACTCAACAATCTTTCTTCTAGCATTGTGGTTGTGTGACAGGGCAAGAGATGTTCTCTGTGTCTGCATGTGGGTTGTGTAAGTGAGAGAGAGAGGACAAAATCATTTTTTAACAAAGTACCAAAAACGTTAATGGAGAGAATATGGTATAGGGCGTTTAAATCTCTTTCTAGGACCAGGCCACAAGGAGCATGAGAGGCTGAGGCAGGATGAGGAGGCCGCTCCGGTCTGGTCTCTGCTTTCTCTCCTGGACAGACAGCACCTACTGCATCTGCATCTGAAGTCTACTATATCTGCAGCCTTCTGTTGTGTGTGGACGATGTCCTTCTGCTTCTTTAAATATCACTTGAGCCTGGAAAGACCATCGCCCACTTCACCTTGGCAAATTATGAAGAAATTGAACCTGAAAATTATAAACACGTGTTTACAGTCTTTTATCATCAGCAGTAGCCTTGCAATTGTCTCAAGAAGTATAGCTCTACTGTCTCCCGTCCCCGGCCAATGCAGCCCCTGGGGTCTCTCAAAGGAATGAACACCCTGAGGCTGGGGGCTGGGTCAGCTGCCTCTATACTGTGGCGCATCCCTGGCCGGGCCAGGCCCGGTGGAATCATTCTCCTACCCCTGTAAATGAACATATGGGGCCACAGCCCACTCTGTGCAAGGGGCCTGAGTTTCGGGGTGCTCTGCCAAGCTCCCCAATGGACATGCTTCCCCAGGGCACCTAGTTGCTTCTTGGACACCTCCCTCACAAGGCAGCAGCCCTGCCAAAGCTCTACTTGCGAAGATGGAGATGCAGCAACAATCAGCTCAGATTAATGGGCTGGACTTGCCCTGAATAGCAAGATTCCTCGTTGATTAATTTTTTCTTGCTTGGTTTTTTAAAGTTTCCATTACAAACTGTTTCTTTTAGTGGTTCTATTTCTAATTCTCTCATCTAGCGTAAGTGGCATTTTAACCGATCAACGCTCTCATCCCGTTGCCATAGTGGAACCTCAGCACAGGGTTTCTGTTGAGTCCTGGTGGAATTACACGGCTGATCTTGAGACAGCTTCCTTGCTGGTCTCTCCCTCACTAGAGCAAAGCCCAGATTTTCCAAAGCTTGGCGCTCTCCAACCTCTCCGGGGGGTGGGGGGGGGTGCGGAGTGGTGGCTACGCTAGCGACATGACCTGTCCCCTGTGATTCACGTCACCTGCCTGGAGGAATTCACTCTTTAATGACCATTGCTACCACCTCACTGGCCGCCAGGGGAACATCGTTTCCTCTTTAAAGCTCTGTCTAAAATGGAAAATAAAAACCCTTCCCTCCGTTCACCTTTGGTATTTCCAGACTTTGCTAAACCTAGGGGGAAAAAAGAAGGGAAATAAACAAAGGTGACACAAGAGATAGAAAAGCAGTCCAGCTTACCAAGTACCCACGTCCGAGCCTGCCCTGCCAACCTGCTCCCAGGACTCACAGCCGTGGCCGCTTCCTGTCTTGTCTGAAGAACCGCTCTCCTGTCCCCAGGGGCCAACAGCGGCGCAGGCACTTTGCTCCAACTTCCTCCTCCCACCTCCTGGCTTGTCTCTCTGACAAGGGATCATCTTCCTTCCATGGGAACCCCTCTCTGGACCACTGAGTCCTTTAAGGTCAAAGATGAGGGGAGCCTAACTTTGCTGACCAGCCCTAGAGATTGCCCTAGGAACTGTATGATCCTAGGAAGATGGTTCCCACAGGCTAACTCATCTCCCTCCCATTCTGGATATGAGTGACATTTCCTTCATCCTGCGGGACCAACACAACAAAACTTGAACAACCCCAGAAGTACGGCATACACGCAACTAGAATTATACCTCCCTCTCCCCATCAAAATAGAATAGAGCTGCAATAAAATAATTTGGGACTGAGAGTCTATCAAAAAACAATTTATTAAATCACCCCAAAGTCCAGCCTTCGTAAGCTAAGAATATACAGGCTGTCTGCTCCCAGGGAAACAGATCAGGTGTGGTCAGCGGAGAGGTCCCAGGTAGAAGCAGAGTCAATGTATAGATGTGTAAGGTACTGACAAGGGTGAGTTGATAGGAAGGATGATGGATGATGCTGATTGACTGGGGATGCAAAAGGAAATCACTTTACGGGCGGTGGCCTGCATATGGAACCAAAAGGTATTAGAAGGAGGAGAGCGTTCAATCCAACTCCTTCATTTTATAGATGATGAAAACCTCATCCGCAGTTTAAAGAAGAGGAGAGACACACCTGGGTAGGGAGGGGTCCTTTGCACTCCAGGCCCAACCTCTCCTTTCAGCTTATTAAGATCAGGCTCACACGCCCCGTGTTCGGCCCCGTTCACCGTTCAAAAGCTGCTTGAATAAGCTTTACGACCCCCGCGCATGTGCTGTTGCCCTCACCTTCACCCTTTCAACACCTCTCCTGCTGACACTGGCCCAGTCTTCAGTGCTGGTTCAAACGCTAACTTTTCCACGATGCTCTCCGAGAGCAGCGACCACTGCTTCCTCTGCATTCCTGCACCATGTTTCCAGAATGGCTGGGGTGGTAGGTATCACATCCCTTATGGCATTACATGGCTTCTTCACTAGATTCTTTCTTCTCGGAGGCCACAAACCCCTTCCTTCCCGTGTGTGTCTGCGCCTCTCCCTTGTGTCCACGCCGCAGTGAACACAGGTGGAGGTGAGGTCCGGGTGCAGTGAGTCAGAGAGAGAAGTGAGGGTGGCTGAAGGCAGAACCAGCCACAAAATTTGCAGGGCACAGTGCAAAAATTATTCAGAGGCGGGATAGTGGCAGGAAGCATGAACTTGTTTGAGCCAATGCTTTGAGCCCCCAGGCGCATGCTCCATTGTCCCATTGGACCTCACTTACAGAACACACATTCAAAGATAAAATTCTTAAGAATTTCAGGAGGATGACCAGATAGCATTAAACCCTAAGTGTGGGGGTCCCTTTCTGAGTGCAGGACCCTGTGCAAAGGCAGCAATTGCAAGTCCATGGAGCCAGCCCTGGATTCAGGGACTAAGACATTCCATCTCAGTGAAACGGTTTGAAGGTAAGAGTAGAAATCCACTTTTGGTCAGGAGGGATGCGCAAAGCCCAGAGAGCACTGTGCGGCAGGGGCTCCTGTTGAGAGCTGTGGACAGGAGCTGTGATGTCAGCGACAATCTGGCGGGGAGAGCCTGGGGTTATGGAACATGAAAGAGCCCTTGAGACTGCCTGCTCTCCCCTTCCGGGAAGCCGCGACCAAGGAGCGGTGAACTAAACGGGGGCCATGGGAGGGGTCAGGATCAATAGGGAGGAATATTTTATCACTGATGTTGCTAAGAACTGCCAAGCACTGATCCTAAAAAGTAGACTGACTTTTACTTGATTTTATTATTGTTTTTAAATTCTCTACAGACAATATGACTGCTTGTACCTGGGGGGACTGTTCCTACCACCCAACCCGGGTGTGCGCATTTGGTTGATTACAATGCGGATCTCCTGATTCTTTGAAAAAACCCTCCCCCTTCTCGGGTCCCAAGCACGCAAACTCAGCACAAAGAAATCAGGCCACCACTGTTGCAGGTGGTGTGGCACAAATGGAAAAGATCTATAATATAAAAAGTTCCCAAAATGCCCCTTAGCGTAGGTCCTACCCATTTCTGGATCTGTACTGTTTCTTATCAACAAATCCAAAAACCTGCCACGATACTTTGGAATAAGTAATGTGAGTAAATCATCTGCAGGTTGGTTTCCAAACTATTTGAAGGCTGCATTAAAACCCAGCAGGCTTCCTGTGAACTCCACTTTGATAGTCTTTTTTAGCTTTTTCATAGAGAGCGAGCCCAAGAATGTTGCTAGTAGAACTTGCCAAAACACAGACGTTTAAAGCTGCAAAAGACTCTACAAGACCTCTTCCTTTTTAGAAATAAGGAAACCGAGGCCTGGAGTGGTGGCAAGGTGAGTTGTGTAAGGTCAGACTGCTAAATCTCGGCTGAGGGTGATGGAGGACACTCAGTTCTTAAGTGCAACAAAAACCATGTGGCTTGTGCGTAATCATGATTATTGTGGGTGTAAATAATGAAATCTATACGAAAGCACTTAGCACAGTATTTGGCACATAGTGATACACTGGAAATGTTCAGTGAACGTGAACCTGAATTATCTGTGACAGCAGAGATGATGCACGCCTGCCCTCTGTGAACACATGGAAGGTACCAGAGAACTGGTTTCCTGGAGTGCGGTGGTGAAAAAGGATAGGCAGTGCCAGCTTGACCCAGGCAAGGCACACCAGTGAATTCTCCAGTTGAGAGAGACTTTCATGCTCCTTCTCTGGTGGTCACTGTAGTTTATAAAGACTCTCATTTAAGCAACTGACCTATTGTGTTCTCATTGTCACTATGTCCCCTCTTTGATGATGGGGCCATGTCTTTTTCATCCACACATGCCTGATGCCTAGCACAAGGCTGGACTGTTGCAGAGTCTCAATGTCTATTTGTTGAATGAGTGCCTACTACGATCAAGACCCACCCAAGACACTGGCCTGAGGTCCTGTATGGCCTTCTGCCAAGCCTGGTTTGGAAGCCAATCAACTCTGCCTTCTTTTCCCAAAGAAAATACAGGCCCTGGCTCTGAAGTAGGCCATGGTCCCCAGGCTCTTCTTGGCTATAATTGGAAAAAGACCTGTTAAAGACCTCAGTAAAACCCCTTCCTACCCTCTCCCCAGTGCCCGTTTCCCCTGCTCAGAGTTTTCCAGATCCTGACCAACTTGCATATGCTATTTCCCTCACTTAGAAATGCTTTCCCACATATGGTGTTTTCTCAGTCCCTGGAGCAACATTCCTACAAGGTTTCACCATCCCTCAAAATACTCAAAAGAGAGCAATTTCTGATTCCTCCTTTTTGGCTCAGTTTACAATACACACATAGCGTTTTCGGGTATTCGGGAAGCAGCTGAAATGGAAAAGGAAGCTGGGCTGGAGAGTGGCACAGGACCTGAGCCCCTAGCAGGCACCCGTGCCTGTCCTGTCACATAAAGAGATGGGGGCTGTACCCCCTGAGTTCCAACTGAGCTCTCCAGGCCTGGCTCCCTGACACAGGAGCACCTCCTCCAGACCATGTACCATCGCTTACTGCACGTGTGCGGGGTAAATTTTTAGCCTGGTGAGAGGGGGAGCACCAAGAACAAAAACGCTATGTGCCAGGGACTGACATACATTAAATCTTTAATCTTGATGACGACTCCTCTGAGGTAGCTGCTTCCATTTCCCATTTCAGATGAGGCACCACATGGTTTAGGAACTGGCTAACAAGCAGCAGAGCCAGGGTTTGACCAGTCTGGCTCCAGAGTTGATGCTCTTAACAATTATACTGTGCTGTCTCTCTGTCTGTCCCTGCTCTCAAAGAGCCCAGAGGAAGCTCCAGTTCCAAGCCTGGAGCCAGGACAGCTGCCACCCTGCAGGTTAAGCACCACCCCCTCCACGAAGCCTCAGATCCAGGCAGCATCTCCAGGGACTTGCAGCCACCACTCCTGTCCCCTCCTCCCCATATGCCCTCGGGAACTGTCCCCATGAAAAGAAACAAAATTCAGCTGACTCCTGTCCCTCCTGGGCCTGCTGTTCTCTGAGGTCAGGCCCTCTGCAGGTCAGCCGTCCCTGCAGAGGCCATGTGTTGTAGTGGACACAGCACCGGACATACCTCCTCAAGCCCTGGGTTTGGCACCAGCCCTGGAAACCAGGGGGACTTACAGAGGAGGCATAAAGCCTCTGTTCTAGCTTTCCTCAGGGAGAAGGCATCAGATCCAATGTGGAGCCATTTTTTTAATTTGCCAAGTTTTAAATATGCAAATTCAAGAGATTTTGTTATTTCTGGTCCAGCCACATCCTCTGGAGGCAAATGCATTCTCTGGCTGGGGTTAACGAGGACACAGTCCAGCTGCATCCAGACGGGCCTAATTCTTTGGAGAATTTCTGCAGCTATGACATGGTCTCTGACTAGTGCTAAGGGCTCAGAAGACCACATCCTGCCAGATAACGCTAATATCTTGTTCAGGGAATGGAAAGGGAGAGAGTTGGGAAAGCAACAGATGTAAAGTAGAATGACACAAGGGGAAGGAACGTGGTGGAAATATTAAAGGAAGGCCATAAAGACTGGCAAAACTTGTTCCCCGTATCTTAATTGCAAAATTAATGCAAACTGGCTTTGTTCTGAACACAGGTCTTGAGGCCTTAAAATTAGTCTGTGGGGCCACATGAAGATGTTCTGACCCATAACACGGCTGGGAGCTGGGAGAGAGAGATCCTGGCGGAGCCTGCACTGGGGATTGGTCTGGTTTTGGTTAATCTCTTTATTAATGATCCGGAAGCAGGAGAGAGGAAAAAGCGGCAGATTAATTAAAAGGCACAGATGACGTTCAAAGGGAAGGTGCTGCAAACGGCGCTGAGGACAGACCAATTATTCCCCAGCGCCCGGGGCGGGGGGGGCAACCTGGAAACAGCATGTGAGATTCAAACTGGAAACATGTAGGTTAACTCACTGGGGGCAAGATGAATCCAAAACCAACACGGGAGGGAAATGCTTGTAAAAGGATGAAGGGAAGGAGTGACTTGGAATGGCTACAAGGCGTAAATGAGAAATGAACTCACATGAACAGGGCTGTGCGCGTTTCCACGGCACCGTCTCCCCTATGCGCTTTTCTAAAACCCGCCTCGTTCACTCTTAGCACACCTCTGGAGTGGTGGCAACTATCACAGTCCCTGTCTTAGGAAGCACACAAATACATAAATTGAGCTTTAAAGAGGGCAAGCAATAGATCTGGGGGCAGGGAGCGAGTCACCAAAAGATGCTGATGAGCATGCTTGAAATTCCTCCAAACCAAAAGTGAGGAGTGATCTCGAGCAGGGAGGGCCGCCCTCTCTGTGCCAGATTTGGTGGCACCTCCTTGGAGGACCCCTAGCCCCTGGGCAGGTCTGCATCTACGCAGTCCAAACCGGCAAGAGCAGAGGCAGGCAGATGATTCCTATCTTCTTTAAAAATTCCTCATTCTGCATAGTTCCTCTTTAGAGCTTAAGTAACTCAGGGTTCTGAGACCGAGTGACATGGACAACCCTTGGCCCCAGATCTGGAGAAGGACCAGGTCCTCAATTTTCAGGAGATGCCGGCCTCCCAGCAGAAACAAGGCACACCGTCAACAGGGGAGGCGTATTCCAGGATGAAACAAAATGAAATAGAGAAACTCAGAAGGTTGACTCGCCTCCTTCAGAAAGGCCTTTCTGAAACGGGTCCCTCTTAGAGGCCAGACAATGAGAAATAGAGACCTCTGAACCGACAAGGAGTCTCTGTCCAGAAACAAGCTCAGTGCGCTGAGAGGGAAGTCGAAAGCTGTGAGTTGGCTTTGCATAGCTGTTGGGACAGCAACTTTTCATTGTTCAAAGCACACCCTCCTGTGGCCTGAGGCAGTGAAAGACGAAGGTATGGCGCATGTAAAAACAACGTGAACCAGCAGCTCCAGGAGGAAGGTGGTACAGCGATGCCCCAGGCCAAGGAACCCTCTGTCTTGGCCCCGTCTTGGCAAAGAGATCTGAAAGGAGCTTGGTATGCTGACACAAGCCCCAGGAAACTCAGATTTACTTCATCCTTTGCATACTGCAAACTCTCATTTCATGGCCAGAGGGTGGACAAGGAAGCATCAGCGGAGAAAATTTGTCAATACAGCTACTGGCCATTATGGTATTTATCTAGTAAATTTAGATTCTTTGTTTGGGGCACTAATGCTCATCCACCACGTGCATGAAGGTGTGCATGCATGGGCTTGTGCACGGGTGCACACACATGCACACACCCTATAGCCCCCCAAGACGAGGATGGGTGACAGTCAGCTTACTTCCAAATTATTGTATCATTTAATATTCTAAGACGTGATTTCGGTTTATTTTCTGCAGCTAGGTTAACTCCACTTTCCAAATGTGAAATCACACAAGGGAGGGCTGCTACAGTTACACAGAGGGTTGGGGGTACAGCTGGTGTTAAACTCTCAGCATCGGAATGACTGCCCCAAGTCAACTTTTCTGTTTTGGATTTATGCCTCATGTTTGCATTGGGTTTATGTGTCAAGCATATGCATTACCTGCGAAGTGCTATATAGCTGTAAGTTAATATTATTACAAAGTAGGGACTGCTGAGTAATTGATGTTTAATAATTATAATAAGTAATGGTGATGATGATATGTATCTTGTTTACCCAGCTGAGACTGGGTCTCAAAGTGGCAGAATAAAGCAGTTGGTTTTATCTTGAGAACTGGAGGCTAAGGGGAATCCCAAAGCATGACTTCCATCCACTCTGATGCCTCTTCCAAACCAAGACCACAGCTGGCTTGGCAACGCCCAAACCTTGACTGTGCATCAACCAGAGCAGCAGCAGCAAGGCCGGGATCAGCTCAAACCATAATGGTTTGGCCCTCAGAGACATGGCCGCGGTAAGTGTGGTCAGATGGCAGCCTTCCTCCTCCAGGCTTGGCGATCAGGCCTGAGTCAGATACAGCCAACCTTCTTTCATGAGGACAAGGGATTGGCAAACGGGCCGTGGCTGTATTTGGTCTGGATCTCCTCTCCAGGAAACCACGATGTCTGAAGACTCCGAGGGCCAAGGCTTCCTGCCACGCTGCTGGGCGTCTCTCCCTTCTGCTCACCTTGGCCGCCATCATTCACCTGAACACTCTCACAGACCAGGAAACTGAGGCAGGAGAGACGTCTATGTGTGCTTTTCTGTGCCTCCTCTCCCCAACACGTGAAGGGATGCTGGGATGTGCACACAAAAAGAAAATCAATCTTCCACCCAAACTGGAGTATGTGGTAGGCACTTCATAAACGTCATGATTCCAGTCCCAAACAGTCTACTGACTCTCGTTCTGGCAGCTGAGAGAGACGAAAAAGCAACCAGAAGCTTGTCCTCTGGAAGAAATTTTGGCACCAACACTCTGAGCCCAAAACTGTGTTTAATCACAGACACAGTAATAATCATCGTTTCTAATAACAGCTAGCACTTACTGAGCCGTGCCATATGCTAGAGATTTTGTGGGACACTTCACGTGGATTACCTCAATGAATCCTCACAGAGACGACATTCTCCCCACTTTTCAGCTGAGGAAACTGAGGCTCAGAGGGATTAAGTCATTTTGTCTGAGATCATACATCAATTGAGAGGCAGAGCCAGGATTCAAACCCCTGTCTGTGTGGTCCCACAGGTCTTACCAGTAATACCTCCCATTACACTCCAGAGAGTCTAAGGCACCTGCCACCTGCCTGCAGTGAACTAGGCAGCGAGCACCATGCTGGTGTGTTAATGCTGCTTTCCTTTTTGACGGAAAGAGACAACCAAGACTGGTGCTCTGAAGTGGAAAGAGGACATTTCACAGTGTACAGCTGGAGTCACCAATTCAAGTGGCTGGAAAGCATGTCTACGTAACATGGGGCTAACAGGCTCATTTATCTACGCTTTAGTTCCTCCAAATGTAAACTATTCCTCTCCTCTTTCCTTATTGGATGGCAAAGAAGACCAAGAACGCTGGGATCCTTTTTGAAAACTGAGAGATTTTCGGAGGTGAGACAGATTTCTGATTACGTGGTTTTCATAGATTTGAGTCGATTCATGGTTGGTAAGGAGAGACAAAATGACGTGGACTCTCAGCACACCTCCTGCTCCAATTTGTGAATAAAAGCCAACTCTGCCACCAGCCAGCTTTGTGGCCACGGGAGGATCGCTGTTGCTCTTGGGGTCTCCACCCCTAACGCTGTTTCTCCGTGCTACTGCGACTCAGGACAGGACTGCCCCTCATCGTTCAGTTTTGTCCTGCACACATGAAGCTCTGGCTCCCATCTACTAAATATCAATCGTGTCCCCCAGTCATTGTGACAACCGAAGAAAAGCACTCACACTTTTCCAAATACCATCTGGGGGGCCTGATCCCTCCTGGTTAAGAATCACATAATGCTCATGGACTAAGGCAGTGGTTCTGAACCATTTTTGGATCTTTGACCCTTTTTAACATGTGATAAAAGCTGAAGAACCTTTCCCCTAAAAAACACACATACTAACATAAGAGAAAACTTTTGCAAAAAAATCTCAAGGCAGTTCACAGACTCCCTAAAGCCCAGCGATTCTAGGAGAAGAATTCTTGAACTAAAGAGTCCCAAAGGTGCTTTCTAGCTAGAATACTCCATGCTTCTATTACTCTCTGCCATCCTTGAGTTATTTCTTCACTAGATCAAATAATTCTCATTACCAGTCTCATTTTATGGGCCTCCCTGTTTCTCTGTGTCCCTTTGAAGCTACGCAGAGGCAGGCACTAGCATCCTAACATACTAGGATTCTCCTGTAATGGGAAGGCTATGGCGGGAATGTGACCTGCCTGGAATGAAGCAAGAAATTAGTGGAAGAGCCAGAACTAGAACCCAGCTCCCCAGAGGACCAGCCCTCTGCTACAGAGCAGTATATTTAAGAACAGGAGGGGAACCTGCCCACAGAGCTTATCTGCCTGCAGGGCTTCTCTAGAAGACATAGGGATCCCACGTGAGCCTGACCAACATGGCACGTTTACCAATACACTATGAGATGGCTGGGGCTCCTGTAGCCTGAGCTAGCCTAAGAGGTAGCCCATGGAGGCAGAATCCTTCCCTTCTTCCTTTTACAAATATCTGTGTAGCATCAGCACCGTCATCTGTAACATCCACATCCCTCAAGGGCTTTGGAATTTCATACATTTTCCTTTCTATCTTTCATCTTGCCACCACTCTGGATGACTTTGCCTCCAACCTGATGGCTTTCAAATTCCTTTGCTCCCTGTTCCTCAGTGCCCTCAAGAGCAGTGCTTTCCATTATGTTTGAACACTCATCTGTTTCAGAAGAGCTTCTCTCCATTCCAGCCAACTGCCGTTGTGACTCTAAGGATGCTGAGCACTGAGTGTGGCTGCACATTCTCTCAGGAGGAAAAGCTGGAGGTGGCAGGACTGCAGGGCAGTCGCCGGCCACTGGCCTAGGGAGACATCCCTGGACGCCTGAGAGAGGACGTTTAAGACAAATCGAGTCTCTCTCCATATGTCAGACAGCACAGGTGGGTAAATTCATTACTCTACAAGAGGGTCTATCCAGAAAATACACTGGGGCAAGATTTTGTGCACAAGCACATTGCTAATTTAGAACAGGGCTGCTGATTTTTGATGCTCCTCCCATCTGGAGGTGGTGTCTACGTGCCCTCCACTTGTCTTGGGGAGTTTGTGGTTATTTTGACCCATCCAGTATAGTGGAAGCAATACTGTGACCTCCAAGGCTAGGCTATAAGAGGCCATGCAGTTTCCGCCTATTGGAGCCCCGAGCGGCCGTGTGAGTTGTCTGACAGTCCCGAGGCCACCACGCTGGAGGGGCTCCCCAGGTCTTCCCGTCAGCCCTGCCAAGGCTGGCAAGTGAAGCTGGCCTGGTTAATCCATGCAAGCCCATCAGTCAATTAAATACCACCAAGTGACCTCTGTCAAGCCGCACGGCACCAAAGAATCACCCAACACAGCTCCACCCAAATTCCTGACCCACAAAATCATAAAGAAATGAAAAAATAGCTATAGTTTCATGCCACCAAGTTTGGGGAGATTTGTTACACAGCAAAAGCTAAGCAAACACCTAGGGCTGGAAACCCTACAGAGAGTTCGGGTTAGGGGTGTCATCTTTAAGTGTCAATGATGACAGGGCATTAAATTTGCTCAGAAGAGTCTGGGTAAATTCCTGGAGGGTGGATCTAAGATGAAGCTCCAGGATAATTACTGAGGTGTACTAACTTCTTGAGGCTGGAGCACAGGAGTGGGAAAGTCCCCTGGAGGCGTCAACCACCTGAAGGTGCTCTTGGTAACGAGCTGCGGTGCCAGCGGGCCGGCTGCCAAGGGGCAAAGCAGAGGCGTGAAGCCACTCTCTACTCTTTAAGACTTCATGGTGAGTGACTGTGTGTGTGTGTGTGTGTGTGTGTGTGTGTGTGAGAGAGAGAGAGAGAGAGAGAGAGAGAGACAGGGAGGGACGGAGGAGGAGAGGCAGGCAAGTCTTTCTTGAACAGAGGGTTTCAGCTGAGTTAAAGGCCCCTGGACAGGTGGCTTTTTGACCTTCTGGGGAAAAACAGGGGGAGTGGGGGAGAATGCCCTCCCCCAAAGCCACCACTACTGTAGTCCCAGAAGGGTCTGCACTTAGACCCATGTTAGAACCCACTCCCCCCGGAGCTAGCGAAATCCCGCTGCCAGCTTCCATTTCCTTCCTGCCGGCCAGGGAGATGGATGTGCTGGCTCTGCAGACAGCGTGGACAGCCACGGGCCAGGCACCGTGGGAAAGCATGAGGCATGAGCATTCGGTTTCAGAAAGTGATTCCTGGCAGCGATGCAAAGGTCCACGAAACAGGCCATGATGCACAGGCCATTTGTACCTTGTCCCAGGAGTGGTCGGGGGCAATGGCCAGCAGCACTCTGCCATGAGAGGCCGGGAAAAGGAGCAATTCCAACCAACACAAGTGCCATGGGGAAGTAGGCCAGGTAGTGTGTGCGCCAGACTGTGTGTAAGTGTGTCTGTATGTGTGTGAATGTGTGTGAGTGTGTCTGTGTGTGCGTGTGTGTGCACATCTGTGTGGTATGTCAGGAGAGGGATGCTGAGAAGGGGAGAAAACCCAAGGTTCAGCGGGGTCCAGAGGCTGGCTGCTCCTCCTAGCTGTCCCCGTTAGTCAGAGGGAGACCTTGGACGAGCTTTTCTTCCGTCCTCCCGGGCATCAGTTTGCTCTTCTATAAAGTGAGGGAATCAGAGTGAATCATCCCGCATCACTCCAGTGCTAGCAGTCTGCCTACCCACAGGGCGTCTAAAACGAGGCTCTGGCTTGATGCTCTCTCTCTGGTCCTCTTGGACACGGAAGAGTGACAGACAGATGGCTCTGGGGGTCCTACGTACCACCCCCTCACACACACGCCCCACCAGCTCTGCTCATTTGAAGTCAGGCACACGGCTCCAGTGGCCTTCGTGGGTCCCTATGAATTGGAAACATGTAAGGACAAGCCAGGGAGAGGCCTGGGAAATAGAAGGAGAAACTCTGGGTCAAGTTTGCATTTCTCATTATTTTTCCAACCCTTCTCAAATTCCTTTTGTTTAGAAACCTCCTTGCGTTTCTGAAGGCTTCCCCCTCCCCCATCCCACCCTGAAAAAGTCTAGGAGCTCCTCCAGCCTGTAACCCTGCCGGCTAACACGTTCCATATGTCGGTCACTCTGCACGAAATGTCTGCACTCCCTTTTCTGGTCACCTCCTCCGTGGTCTCTGCACACTGCTTCTCCCCAGAGCGGCCCACCAAGCCCCTCCTGAGCCCTCAAGTCCAGAAGCATGGCTTTGGATCAGGCTGGCACACGCTGTGCTTTCCCTCCCAGGTCAATTCCCACTTAGGATTCCTGCAGATTTGCCTCCTGGGTGCCCCAGAGTGGGCTTGCCTTCGCTCCAGCCGGCCGCCCGCCGTCGCGGACAGCTGCAGGGAGACCCTCCTTATGAGCTGGGCCTAACTGAGCAGTGCTCTCACTGAGCTTGCCACATTATTTGCTTGGAGCATGCTTCCACGGCAAGGCAACACAGCTTCTATTGTCTTCCTTTCCCACCCCCTCCTCCCGTGGCTACCCACCGTGGTAAATAAAGGCGGAAGAGATTATTCCAACATAACTTCCAATGCTCCTTCTGCAGATGCAAACAGACCTTCCATCGCTCCCTGCCTGCTCTCCACCCCACGCACCCGCCTGCATCCAGCCCCCTCTGATGCATCTTCGGATGATTGAGCTTGACTCTTAAAAAACGCATTGTGCAGCTTCACTCTACTTTTTGTGGGTTCCAAAAAGACAGAGAAAAGGTGAGTTTCTGCAGCTTGGAGAAGTTGAGCTGAAAGGGCTGAAGATGACTTCAAATTGGTCAAGGGAGCCTGAAAACCGCGTGTAGCTCCCCTTCCTCAAAAGCATAACCGTACTTAAAGGCTTCACGCCCCTGTGGGCAGTCTGGAGAGCAAGCCGAGGCCCCCCAAAACAGGCAGCAAGGCAACCCCTTAATTTAACAAGTGCCAGCAGGACCAAGTGGGGAAAACAGGAGACCCTGGGGCCAGATCAAGGGCTCAAGGCTTTCCAAAACAGACACGAGGGTCTCAGGCAGAGAAACACATCCGGGGACGTGGCAGAACCATGAATTCTCTCAAAGGAAGGAGGGGTGATACATTGAGCACCTACAATATGCCAAAGTCTGCCATTTAAAACTTATGTCCCACTGGCTCTAGATTTTCTGGTGGAGATGGAGTTAGGAAAATTATAAGGAGAGGGCATTGCTATCCAAGCTGAGAAATTTAGGGCACAGAGTAGGTGAGTGATGGGCTCAACGCTGTCACAACTAGAGGTCAAACGAGAACCAGAACCCCTGCTCCCCGACTGCTGACCCTACACTCTTTCTCAAAGATTACCCACTCTGTTACCAAAGTCTTACCGTGTCCAGGGGAAGGACCACATGCTGCGATCGCCCAGGAAGTGGGGATCTTTCATCCATCTGTGAACTTTGGGAGAGCCTCAATGGCTGCCCCCTGCAGCCTGCGCTTCCCCCTAGGCTCACCGTATCTGTGATGCACCATAGAATGGGGATCGCTTCCAAAGCTGGGCCACCTCTGGTTGCAAGAGCGTTCTCTTGGAGATGAGATGGGACCTGTCATTGGCCCAAGTTCTGTACCTACTGTTTTCTAAGCCCTTCTTTTCCTCCCCTCCCCCGATTTTGGTTCTATTTAGTCTGAAGATTTATTGTTTCCTGGAGATCAAACAACAGGTTAAGCAAAAGTGAGTGTTAAAAGCAATCTTTCTCAACAATACCCGTATTAAGAAAATGAGAACAATAATGAAGGAAACACGTTTGATGATGGGTTTGGATGATGCGTGGGGACTAATGAGACCACTGAACTAATGCGACTGAGGACTTCAGAAGCTCCAATTATGCTTGATGGGCTTGGCAAGGAACCCTGCAATTTGGTACTAATGAATGGATTAATACGGAGGATAAGTCGGAACCCAAGAATGTGCAGGAATGTGTCCTAACACTGTGCTGGGCGTGCAGGAGGGGGGCCAAGAAGGGCCTGATGAACTGAAGTGGAAAAGGTTGGAGACTTTATAATAGGCAGTCATTTCTGGCCAACACATTAGCTCTCCTGCCCCTGGACCAATCTGCAAAGCATTAGAGCCGTCTATTTAAAGGGAGATCTATTTCGGCTTACTAGAAAGAACGCTGTAGTAAGTTTCCAGGCATGCAGTCTAAATGACCAGATTAACTGGATCTAATAGAGAGGATTGCAAAAAGCTTCCTTCCAGACCTGGGGCTCTGTGATTCTACGTTGATGGCCTGAAGGAAAACCACTCCCGCAGAGTGATGGGGCTGCAGAGATCCGTGGGAGCAGAGAGTGACTCCCACCCCAAGGTGGGTGAGTCCCATGGCTGAGGGGCGGGGACTGCTGCCAACTGTGGTCAGACTGAAGGGTCTGGAAATATACTGGCTTTGATTCAGAATGTGGAACTTTTGATCCTATAACATGATGCATTTTAATTCCCCTTGGTGGTATTAATAATGTAGTTGGCTAATGCCACACTAACAGAATTTATAAAGTGCCTACTCATCCAAGAAAAAGAAGTAATGACCTCAGTTTGTACTCTACTTAGGCTTCTGAAAAGGTTGAGTGCAAATCAAATTTTTGTGAATTGAATTATATTTTAAAGATACTAGGAGGATTTGCAATAAAATATCTTATGGTGAATTCCTATGAAAAGCAGTAAATAATCACTCTTCAATTTAAAACATTTATTTTGTGGACTAGTTTAGCTTAAAGCAAAGTACACCTTTAATGCAGAGCAACTGTGCTGTAAATATATGACAATTCCACAATGAACACACGTGCTTTGAGGTTAAATTCTTCACCAAGGGAGTAAGACTTATTCTTCAATTAGCTCTTCAACTGTCTGGGTACCCGTGTTAACGTACATTATTCGCTGTGGCTTATTCTTCAGGAAGCTAGAAATGTGGAAGAAGCAAAGAGGCTGGAAGTTCCCATTTTTCCATTCCCGTGTCCTAGATAATGTCAACCCAGGTTCCCACAGGGAATGACACTTGAGTCTTCTTCTCAAAGATCCCAATAAGGAAGGGATTGGAAGAAAGAGAGGACGCAGAGAAATCATGCACTCTGTACTTAAAGAAGGCTCAAGAACAATTACAGTATCAATAACGAGGATCGCTAACATCCTTGAGAACTCTGCAATCACCATCTGATTGAACACTGCAATAGCCTCTGAGGCAGGTCCTGCAGTTCAGTCTCTCATCTGAGTCCTGTGTACTACTGAACATTAATGAATACTCTCAAAGGGCCTGGGGCAGCACCCTGTCATTAAACGAGTTAATATTTCTGCTGCAAAATTATCAATACTCACTTAAGTGAGACAAAGATTATGTCAATTCAGGCCATATTTTGCAGCCAAATGAATCAGCTGTAACCTTAAGAAATGACTCTGGGTTTTCAGAGCTTTTTGGGTTTGGGGATGTAAAGAGCCTGAGGGTGTGTATTATTCTCTCTATTTCGTAAACAAAGAGGCCAAGCCCAAGAGCAAGTAGCACCCTGGACCACACCATGGCCACATTGCACAGTACAGCTAAGATTAGTGGCAGAGCTGGGATTCAAACCCAGGCATGTCTGACACCAGAAGCCCTGTTCTCAAACCCCAGGCCATGCTGGTGGAGTCCTGTGCATGGGAGAAGGAGACCACTGGTTTTCATTTACAATGGCTTTCTGAGGAGACCAAATTAAACTGTGGTCGCATGCACCCTTTTTTTACATTTAAAGAATATTTTCCTTAAATAAATCTCTGTAGAGAGGTTCTTTTCCTTATCATCAAAGTAAGAAGAGCACACTGAAGAACATCTAAAAATACAAAAATATATAAAGAAATCTACCAGCTCCCACAAGTATCATTATGGAATATTTATGTCCAGCCTTTTTTTAAACACATGCAAAGTTTTTCTATGCATTACATAGCTGAGGTTGTTTAATATACATCATTCTGTGACTTTCTTACTTAATCTTATAACCTAAGCCTTCTCCCATCATATTAAAATTCTACATAAACAAAATTTTGATGGCTACATAATATTCCATCATAGGAATGTGCTATAATTTACTGGGTTATACCCCATCTGTAGGAAATTTATTATTTCCAATTCTCCACTCTCATAAATAATGCTGCAATAAATGTCTTCCTGTACAAAGCTGACAATTGGTGTGAGTTATTTCCATGGTCCCTCACTGCAGCCACTCTCCTACCCTCTGGTCACATCTGCCCTGCACGTCCCCAACCTCAGATCCATTCAAGCATCCATTTCTCCTGGCTGACACTCAGACTGCTGAGAAGGAGGAAACACGCATACACGCTCTTTGGTGCCAAGCGAATTTATGTTCCCAGGTTCAGCCCAGCCCTTGCTGTAGATCAACAATTTGTTGCTTTTATTCCCATGTCAGGTCTTTCTTACATTCCTCACAACAGCGCTTTCAAAAGTGCACTTATCTCCTGAAGTCTCTTAGAACACAGAAAATCTTGCCTCCTAATTCTCAGAAAAAAAGCAACACAAGAGTCCCTCAGGTAGGAACTCCTCACCTCTCTACCCCCCATAAATCTACTTAAATGCATAAACTGAAGTGACCAGAGCCTTTATCACTCAAACCAGTACACTTCAGAAAGTGAAGGGAGCACCATTTACCATCTGTTGGGGATGACGGTGGCACAGCAGACTGCCCTGGGGCAACCAGGACGAGTGCTCACCCTGAGAACAGCCGTGGTTTCCTCCCAGTGGGTGGGTCATCCTTGTCACACCCCTCTCTAACAGGCCCTACACTGACACACTGGTCCCACTCCCTCCCTCCTGTTTCCTAAGGGCCCCATCCCAGCCCTATCTCCAACCCGCCCCTCTCGATAGGTTTCCTCCCCTCGGTATATAGTGCTCAGGTGTCACCAACCTTAAAAACAGAAAAGAAAATAGTTGTCCTCCTCACAGGATGACTACCTGGTCCCAGACCAGCTTCGGAGAAGGGCATCCGCATGCATTACCTCCATTTCCTCAATCGCTCACAACAGACAGAATTCTCTCCTCCCCTCCTCAGCACCAGCACCAGGTCCCTCATGAAGCAGCCCCCCTAGGACTCCCCTGAGTTCCTCATTTTAAAATCAGACAGGTGCATGGCAGCCCTTCCTTCCTTCCCCTCCCGGGTCTCCCTCCTCCAGCCTCTGTGACAGTCCTCTCTCCCAGTTTCATCTAAGCACCACCAGGACTTACCTTTTCACTCTTTCAGTGAAAATCCCGTTTTTCTCTTCCCATCTGTGCTGATGATGGTGCGATCTCATGCGCCAGGTCTATGTGGATAACTTTCACATCCACGTCTCCACACAGACCTCAGTCCTGAATGGAGATCCCACTGCCGACTGGACATCTCCCCTTCACTATTTTAAGGCCACCTTAAGGCCAAAATATCCAAAACTGAATCACCAATTCCCCTAAACCCTGCTCCTCCTCTGCCTCCCATGCCTGCTTCCAGGAAAGGGCACCAGGGTTCACAGAGTGTGCCCCCATGCTTCCCTGTCCTGTATTAGATTCATCTTTAATTCCACCAAGATTCTGCCTCCTCAGACCTCTCACTGTCCACCCCTTCTCCTATGGCCCAGGCTGCCTCTCTTCCTGGATCACTTCAACAGACTCTTAGATGCCTTCTGAAATCCTGCTCTTTCTCGCTCCCAGCCTCCCTACCGTTTCTCCTCCAGGCTGGCATAAAATGATCTTTCTAAAGTTAAGCCTAGCTGGGTCACTCCCCAGCTGGAGAACTTTCTGTTCTTTTCTTTAACCTTCAAGATAAAGCCAACATTCCTCAGCCTGGCACGAGGCCCTTCACCGTCTGACTCTTGGGCGTCTCTCTCGCCAGCCTCATCTCTCACCAGTTCTCCTCTCACATCATGCTCGCCAGCACAGGGAGGGGCTGCGATTCTGCAGACACACTGTGTGCTCTCTTGCCTCTGAGACGATTCCCAGCTACCCCTTTGGCCAGCAACACCCCACCCCTGCTCCCACCTGGCTGACTTCTCTTTGTCGCAATCCTGATTCTTTCATAACCATCCTTTTACTTGTCTGTCCCCTTCCCCAGACTGTAAGTGCTTTCTATGTTTTGGGGTCCCTAGCACTTGCAATGGTGCCTGGCTCCTAGTAGGTACTCAATAAACAAAGCCGCTGGGTCAAAGGGATGAATGTCTTAAGAAGCATGACCACTTAGGACTGTGTCCTGGTGGCCTTATTGTTAGTTTTCCCTTTCCTGCTCACTCTTCTCCACTGGCCCCTGCTGGACCTGCGCCCTTTAAAGATACTCACTCAGAGTCAAAAGCAAGACAGTGGCTGAAGTGACTGTGGTGGACTAGTTGAGGATGCTTATGTGAGGGTGGAGGGAAGAAGTTTCTGGATGTCCTGGGAGATGAGGGAAGACATGGGTGATCTCTCAAACAAAACAGTGTTAGCAACTGCAAAGAAAGGATTCAGACACCGAAGAGGAAAATAAAAAAATTTCATGCCAGCAGTGCCAGTCCGCTGCCCAGAAGTGGCACAGTTGTCTCCCTGGAAGGAGCCGGAAGAGGAAGGCAGCTCTCTGGTGCGTAGAGAAGGACACCTGCACTACAATGGGAAGGGACTTGCGCAGAAGTCAGAGGCTCCTCGCGACCTGAGCCTCCTCTCTTTCACACTCCACCCACAGTAGACCATCAAGCCCCCAACAAGGCCTCCTGGCCCTACGGCTCTGGTGGAATCAGGATTAGATTAGGAATTCTTAGGATAGGAGAGAATGCGCAAGACTAGAGAACCTGCAAATAAAAGCCAGCGGGAGCCAGCACCCGACAGGACGTGTGAAGGTGAGACTAGGGCTGGGCGGAATGCCCCTGAGCCGTTGCTGTGAAGGCCACGTCCAGGCTGGTAAGGCCCAGGGAGGGCCTCCAACTAGCTCAGGGGCTTGTGCAGCTCCAGGTGACTGCTGGATCTCACTGTTCCTGAGGGCAGACCCACATCTCATCCATCTCTGCAGCCCAGTGCCTAGCATGTGAGTTGCACAGTTATGTGCATGGATCAAAAAGAATTTACTCCCAGGAGATGTACAAGGATATGGGAAGAGTTGGGCAGCCAAAAGGTATGAGAAAGAAGGCTTAACTCCCTCACAGTGACAAAAAGAAGCATGTGAGTCTGAGGCTTAAGTTTAGGCTCATGTCTTTAACAAGACCACTTAGGGGAGAGGGGGTTGTTTTTGAACTAAATAATAGGAATTCTGCTGGAACCTCCTAAGAATATATATATCTTACAAGTAAACCTCAGGGAGGGTGCTCTCCTGGCCCAAAGAAAACTGAGACTTGAGAAATTTTTTTTTGCCCTTAAGAAAGTCATTGAATAACAGCTCTGGGGGTAAATTAAAACAAGCATCAACATAGAAATCTGAGGGCCCTGATTCTCCAGAACAGAAAGCAACAGGCGAACTCTGAGACCAATTCCTGGCAGTCTACGGCCCCCAATCCTGCCACTTCTCACCGCCGTGGCTTTCTCCCTTAGCATCAGCCTCTGAGGAACCCTGGGCCCAGGGAGGAAAAGGCAGGAGCAAATGGGAAAAGAGGCCAGCCATGGTGGTCAAGCCAGCCTTGAAAACTGCTCAGTCCCTCGGCATCATGGGACATCAGTGCTTCCCCAGACCCGAGGCAGGTTCAAAAGGCAGTGACAGAAGAACTGATCCAGAAAGAGAGACAGAGAGTAAGTAACACTGGAGGGGAAAAGCAAGGATGGCGGCAGTGGTGGGTCCCATATCTCAGCATAATTATTCCTAGCATTTTTTTAACTGATTCTACCTGTGTAAACTTTCCTCACTTTATTTTTCCTTTATTCTTTTCTTTTCTTTTCACTTTTGACCCCCTTCATCCAGGGGGTGAAGGTTTGACACGCTAATGTTTACACTGTTCTGTATATTTTTGAATTGATCATTACAGCAGCACAATGAGATATAAGGACCAACCTATTCTTCATTTTAAATTGAAGAAAACTGAACCTTAGGAAGGTTAAATGATGTGGCCAGTGGCAAACACCCGTGAGCGGCAGAGATGGCGCAGAGTCCCCATCCTGACTCCTGTTCTTTCTCCTGAGTACTGATGTACACACAGGCCCCATCGTGCGTTCCCTTCCCACCACACTGACTCCCAACTCCCTCTTCACCAACACTGTCTTGGGATTCTTACTCATTCCATGTAGGGAAAGTCTGTGTGCAGAAATTTCAAATTATTCCCATTAATAAATAAAAAAAAAACCCAAATCTTCTTTAGAGCCTGATTATGTATAGATGGCAAACTTACCATTAGCCAAATAATATACCTCTTATCAAATACGCTTCCTCGACAGGATCCCAGACAGCACATTACCAAAATGAAAGCAGGTAAAAATTGACAGCATGCAGACAATGTTCCCAGGGCCCCAGGCCTGTCTTCTGTCTCGGACAGCAGACGTTTCCGCATCAGAATGCTGGGATTCTGCAGTGCGCTGGCGAGTCGATTTCCCTGTCTCTCCCAGGCCTCCTATCACTGACCAAGGATGCCTAAAGCCCACTTTCTACCTTCCTCCAGGAAGCAGAGACTTCCCTGCCAAGAGAGCGATCCTTGCATTCTACAGAGATTCAGAAATATATCCCCAGGGAACAAATTCCAGTCTCCGTGCTGAGGCCTCCCCTCTCCTCACTGCCTCTTCATGGAGAGTTCTGACTGTATTCACCGCCCCCACCCAGACCCCCTTCCTTGTCCCCACAGAAGAGTGCCCTGAAAGCATGGCCACAGAAGAAGATGCACACACGAACAGACGACACTGAAGCTGCCTCCTGAACGGCCTCTGGGAAGGGCCCGGTGCCCCCAGCAGTCCACGCCCTCTGCACTGGTGTGCCTCCTGCTGGCCACCCAACCTTCTTCCTGCTGCATCAGTCCCTTTTCCTCTGGTATGTTCTTGGTGGGAACATCAGAATGCTGGGACTCTGCAGTGCGCTGGCGAGTCGATTTCCCTGTCTCTCCCAGGCCTCCTATCACTGACCAAGGATGCCTAAAGCCCACTTTCTACCTTCCTCCAGGAAGCAGAGACTTCCCTGATCATGTGTCTGTGTTTCAGTATTACTTTATCCATTTCAATAGATTATTATATTAGAGTTTGCCGAACTCACACAGTGCTTCCGTGTGACGTGAGGAAACTGAGGCCCAACAAGGAAAGTGATGTATCTAAGGTGACTCTCTGGTCGACAACACAAGGGGGAGTATGGATCCAGGTGTCCCGAACTCTTGTGGATTGCTGTTTCCAAAGGCAGTCTGCTCCACGTTAATAGCCCGTGAAACAGTCTATAAAAGCCAGAGGAATTTTTAGTGCCAAAAAAGACCTTAAGGTAAGCGAGTCCATGTTTCTCAAAACAACCATACTGTGGATGACTAAACTATGTAAAATGTCAATTGCAAGATCTAGTAATAGGGGAAACAAGAGGAGACCAGTAATGGAGGAAGCGAAGGGCAACTTGTATTGCCAGAAGGAAGGGTGGGGAAAGGAAGGCACTCAGAGCAGGTGCTGACAGCATGTCCAGCTTCTGTGAACACCAGCATTTGAGAGACACACGTTTTGTGTTTCAAAATAATAGACTTTATCAGAAGTCATCTGGGCTGCATACTCCTCCGACAATCAGTATTTTATTGTGGAGAAAGCTGCAGGCTGGGTGGTGGCCCAGAGAGTGCATTCGGACTTTGTAGCTGAGGGAATAAAATCCTAGGTCCTCTGGTCTCAGCACTGCTGGGCAGGTACAGGGAGGCAGCGGCAGGGGAAGGAAGGACAGTGTCGAAAGCCATTTATGGCCCCCCGGTCCCCCTTCTCCAGCCGCTGCACCCGGGACCTGGAGAAGGCAGGGCACCCCCGTCGTCCGGGGACAAGAAGTAACGAGGAGGGCATGGCCCCTGTCCTGCAGCCAAAGGAAGCTGAGGAGGCAGAGAGATTTATCAACAGGAACCGCACAGACGGTTCGCTCAGGTCAGCGGGGCTCCAGGCGGAATGCCCCAGGAACATGGCCACCGCTTCCGCCTCGGCGCCCGGACCGGACCCTGACACAGGACTCAGGCGTTCTTCAGGGTGGGGCGTTTGCCTGCTGCAATACTGGGAGGTACTAGCCGCTCCCTCCTGGAGCCTGTGGCTGAACCCAGCTCCCTGCTCTCAAGGGAGATAAGAAAGGGATCTTGTCCCCACGGCAGAAAAGGGGAGGAATCCCAACCGTATGGTTCTTTCCCATGAAAACCTCTACGCCAAAAGTCTCTCTTAGCATGAACTGGTGAAACAGTAAGAGTATGAAAAGGAAATGGGGTCCCTCTCGTTCTGCTGTTATACTTTTAAATAGAGGGACTCTCACTAAACCAAAGACATGGCTGACTAAAAAAACATGGATACCATGAGTCAAAAATTATCTCAAATTAAAAAAAAAAATGAAGAGTTGAAAAATGCATGGTTCAAAAAGTATTTTTCTACATTTTTAAATGTGGATGAGACATTATATTCAACAAGATTTGTGATCTTCAAGGAAGGCGTGGCCGATGTTTCCACATTTTGCCTTACTGGTCAGGGTTAGTTCTAGACTCATAAAATCTCACCCAGTGCTGTGCTCACCCACAGCCTGGAGCTGAGTGAAGATGTGCGGTTTCCCCACACACTGCACGCTACCTGACAGTCACGACCCCCCACGGTGATCCCTCCAAGGCAGTCCTCTCTTTCTCTAGGACTCCACACATCCGGTCCCCATGCATGGAGCAGGTCTGAGCTCTGTTGCTTTCCCTCCAAACCCTCCCTTCCTAGCCTGCTGTTTTGGGAAAGTGGCTCTGATTCCTCCAGACTGTGGCTCTGAATGTGTAAAGCTAAATTTTCAGAATTCACAAAAAACTCTTCTCTCTTAAGTGTCTGACTCTGGCGATTAATTAAAAGCCGTGACTTGTCTGTTATAGATTTGTATGTAATGATACAAATCCATTCAGCAATTCAATTGACTTCTGTGTTCTAGGTGGTATCCAACTTTGCACTGAGGGGATGCATTTTAATGACCCAACAGGCTGTGGGGGCCTTCACTACCACTCAGAATAGTGTCCTGCTTCCCTATATCCTGGCACAACCAGGGCAGCGTGTTTACTGGGCTAGTGGAATTCAGCACGTGGTGAGTATATGGAGATTCTACCACTCAGTTGCCATTTCTGAACTCATATTCATTTGTCTTCTGTGGCCTCCATGTGTCAGAGCTTCCCTCCTATCTTCTCTTCCAGATAAAGGAAAGGACTTGTAACAGGATGTGAACACACTTTGTGGCACTGGCGAGGTGTGGAGAAGCAAACTGCTCATCTCACTCTTTACTCCTCCATCACGTGGACGAGATTTATGACGGGATACAAGAAGTCTGCTCTCAGTTTATCACTAGTTTTAAACCCAGATTTAGATAGCTGTTCTTAAAAGGTAAAAAGAACTCTTAGGGTTCTCAAAATGAATCCAGTTTAGGTGATATGCATTAAGATACTGACTTGGAGAAAGAGGAAAAGAAATTACAGGCGTGATGGAAAATGTATCTCTGTTTCAATATAGGACATACATACATTACATGTAGTATATGCACACATATATGTATTTGAGTGTACATGTAAAACAGCCCGAGAGGTGGAGGACACAGCGCGAGTTACAGGAACAAATCAAGGCAAAGTTGATATCACTGAACAGACTGTGATTATGTTGATTGAAACCAGATTGAAAGGACCAGGGGAATTTGTTTGGGAACAGAGAACAGGACCAAAATATTCCCTTAGAGAGGAAATCTCATCAGAGGGAAAACCATGGGGGTGGAGGGGCAGGCGCGGGGAGGTGGGGAGTGGAGCAGGCGCAGTGGCTTTACGGCGGAGCTTGGGAAAGTGGAATGGAAATTATTCATCTCTCCACCTTCAAGAGTGTAGGAGGTATACAGCACGATAAATCCAGCGGAGAGGATGGTGGGACAAAGGGAATTCTAGGCAGGGAGAGAAGAGAACAGGAGAGGCTGGGAATAAGGACCAGCCTGTTTATCCCTCTGCTCCCGCGCGCTGGGAAATAAATTCTCTCCGATTTGGTAATTGAACAGTGAAACATACCTCATCTCTAACTGTCTGAATTCAGGGATGGACGTTCATCATGTGCAGGTTTGAAAGAAGCAAGATTAATGGACAGGTCTAGCAGGATGCATCAAAAGAATCTTTTTAGACGCAACCATTTGAGGAGGGGTGGGAGGCCAGAGAGGGAAGAATCTGGCATTTGGCCAGAATCCCTTGGAGAAGAAAATGGCCAATTCAGAATTCCGCCCTTCTGAGTGAGTCAAAGCCACTAGCAGCTGCAGGTGACCAGGGCCTGACCAAATGACCAGACCTCTCAGATAAACACAAGGCCAATGCTCACCCGGGGGATCTCTCCAGGTACATGCTTTAACATGATGGCACATTTCAAAAACAGCAATCAGAGAAGAGCAGGATTTGAGCATTCTGAGGGCCTTGGAAATCCTCTAACCCCTCAACTGTCATTTTGCAGATGAAGAAACGAAGGCCCAGGGAGCTAAGGTGAGCTACCCAATGTCATACAGCCAGTTAATGGTTGAGCAGAAACTGGCTTTTAAGCACCCAGTTACATATAAATTTTGTGCTGCTTCTGTGACAACTTTGTAGCCCTCAATAGGTCAACTAAATCATAGAAGACGCTCAAGGGAATATGGCGTAAGAATAGGTCAGTTACAGATGGAGGAAGGCCCACCCCACATGGAAGACCTCTTCCTCCCAGGCGCTAGGATGTCTACATCTGGGAGAGCAAACTCTTCTCTTTGAAAGCAATGCTGTCACGCTCATCCTGAAGTTATGAAGGATAGAGCGAAAGGTCTGATGAAGACCAAAGAACCCAAATGTCAGGACCAGCTCTTCCTAATTTTCTTCCCAATGCTCCCAAAGGGGCTCGGTAAGTCCCCACCCTACACGGGCACGGGGACAACTTCTAGTAGTGTAGATTCCTGGTGCTCTCTCCCTTCTCCCATTCTTCCCATGAACAAAAATCACAAGTACAGAGAGTTCAGGTCCCCGAGTTGGTCCCAGGGCCGACGGCTGCCAGTCCTCCTGGGAAATCCCAACCTGCGGCATTTCTCGCCTGTTCATTCTGAAGTGGAGGAATTTTCATGTTCAAGTTTGAACAGGAGACTCTACCCAAGGCAAAAAAAAGAAAGCATTTAGGTGAGTAGTCACTGCTTTCTGGATCGATTTCTCTACCACATTTGAGCAGATTCATAGTTCCCATTTCCCCTCTTATCCCGTTCCCTGGATCCCCCTCAAGCATGTCTGTGTGCACACACACGTCACTTCTGGAATGAATCCATGCCTAGGAAAGTCTGGATCAAAAGGAGAGTTTGTCAGAAGAATTATGAGGGAAAAAGAAGTTGTCATAAAAGACACTCTTGGGGCTGGCAGTACATTCTTCCGGCATTATCCTTGCAGGCTGGCTTTAGAGCTCCACTGCACAAAATGGGACAGGCCCTGGTTCCGTGGAGACACTGGGGGCAGCGCTGAAGTAGAACGCCAAGAGCTGCCCTCACCATGGCGCATGTCACCCTGGGCCACAGCTGAACAGAGCCGGGCCAGCCTTTCGGGAAGAGCACACTGCGTGTGATACTGAGACACAATCCATGTGTAAAGCTCCAGTATCAACGGCCCTGGGATAGGCTGGAGGCAGCTCGGCCCGCAGACAGCGGCATAGCCCGATGACGCGCACACATCTCCTCCAGCCCCGCTTCTGTCTAGCTTGGCCTCGGGACGCATCTGAATGCTCACCGTTCTTCAGAGACGTTGAGCCATGTATGGTACAAGGACAGCTGAGTCACGAGAGTGGCCTTTTAGTCCTGGCTCTACCACTTACAAGTTGGATGGTCTTGAGCAACTCCTGTCACCTCTCTGAGACTCCAGAGGGGGTTAAGAAGAGAAGTTTCTTGTGGAAATGTTTCTTGAGTAGCCACTCCTGGTGCGTGGTTCCTATTAGTTAAACACGGAAGCTGGTGTCAGATAAATGCTGAGCCTTTGCCAGGGCTGCCACTGCGTGCTTCCTTTGATGGAGCAGTTTGTAGGGTCACTGGCCTGGGACACAGGAGATCCAGTTCCTCTAGGGGAGCTGTGCAGTAAGGGCTTTGAAGAAAGGGGCTGGACTGGGAAGTCAGACAGATCTGCACTCGAAGGCTTGCTCTGCCATCTCCGAGCGGTCTGACTGTGAGTAAATCGTAATTTCTGTAAGCCACAGTTTTCCCAACTGTAAGATCAGGCTAGTGATGCCTACCTCACAGAGCAGTTACGGGGAATGAACGAGGCACTTCATGATATATGCCCACTGTGCGTACTGCCTGGCACACAGAAGGCATTCAATAAGCACTAGTTCCATTCATGTTGGAATAGTCCTACCTTCGACCCTAATTTTCCTACGTGGTAAACTCTGGGTAATAAACTGTCTTCTTTCTGCCTCACGTGAATTCTGTGCAGATGAAATAACATAAACACACGTTGTCATGGCGTTACTACCTGAGTGTGCAGACATGAAAAGCTGTCATTCTCGGCAGCAGGCTCATTCCAGATCAACGATGTGTCAGCTGTTCTGCTCCCGGGAACAGGCTCCAGCCAGCGTTCTCCGCCACCTTGAATCCAGCTCTCCATTAAGCTGTCCCCAGGGACCCCCACCCACACAGGCCTCTCCCAGCTCCAGAATTCACCGCCTGGGGGGAAGGGACTCTTCTCATTTAGCATGGAGCAGGGGGCACACGGAACTGAGGGCAAGAGTCTAGTTTGGAGCCCCGGCTCTTACACTTGCTACTTCTATGGACTTGGACATATGGCTTCATCTCTCTGAGCCTCAGTCTTCACATCTGGAAAAAAGAGATAATAACACCTGACCTGTCCACCTTAGGGCGCTCTTTTCAATTTCAAGTGATAGAACGTGAGCCTTAAATGAATACTAAAGAGAATGGTGACGATAATAACGATGACATCATTTCACATGGGAATGACCTGCCTTCCTAAGGAGGCTGTAAGCTGTGCAGGCACACGGAAGTGGAGGTCTTGCCATATTCTAGCGTATATTCTCCATCTCCAACCCCTACCCTGGGACACAGATGTCTATATCCAGCACATAGGACAAAAACCAAAAATATTCAATAAATTCATATAAACACAAATACGGTAGAATGTGGTCTTTCTGAGTAGTGATGGTTGAAAATCATCCTTAGATCAGAGCTCGCTAAACTTGGCCCAGCATCGCAATCATCTGGGAGCAGTTAATGGTACAGATTCTCAGGCCCTATCCCAGCCTCACTGAATGAACATCATCAAGGGATGGGGCCCAGGAATTGATAGTAAAAAAAAAATCCTCCACGAGGAGTCTAATAAGCCCCAGGTCTGGGAAGCACTGCTTCCTCTATGTCTGTGTGCCTGGAGATGGCCAGGAATCTCTACCCCACACGACCCCAGCACAGGAGCTGGTCAACATGCATTTGCTGAATTGAGCTGAAGTTCCAAGTTGGTGGCCCTGAAATACAGAATCCGTTGGGGCCTCCCAGATGAGGAGGAGTAGCTGTGCTGTCCACCTGTGCCTGTGCAAAAAACAGACAAGGACAGCTCAGGCCAAGCCCAGAACTGGACCCCTGACTTCTACTTTCATGCGGAAATGGACACCGCGTTGTTCCCACTCCCATGACAAAGAGACGTGACAGACAAATAAATAAACAAATAATGTGCTTCTATCATCTTTCATTATCATCACAAAATCATAGGTGTCAGACTTAGCATGGGCTAATTCAACCTATTCATTTTACAAGTGTGAAAACTGAGGTCCAGAGAGAGGCAGTAGCTTGACCAAGTTTTCACAGCAAGTTGGTATCCAAGAGGCGTTGCATAATGGAAAGAGAACTGAGTCAGCATGCAGCTATCCAGGCGTTCCACAGACCTGTAAGATCCCACACTGGATTCATTCTAGAACCTATATGCACCAGACTTCTGCTTCTAAAACCTAACCTCAGCAAAAGAAAGAGTCCTGTCTCTTAGGAGATGTCCCTTATAGAAATCTATCCTCATAACAACTCATACCCTCCAGGGCTCTTTATCTCCACAGCCTCACTCTGGCGGTTCCTTCCACCTGTCAGTCCTGCTGCTTCACCCAAAACCATCCCTGCCTGGCCCTCTCGAGTCCTGGGGCAAGACAGACCTCGAATGCTGCCTTTCCTGCCGCCTCCACGAAGCCTTTTGGGACCTGCCTCCTTCCAACTTCCAGGGCATTTGGATGATCTTCTGTTTTGCCTGTCCTTTGTGTATTTCTTTATCCCTCATGACAGTTGTTAAGCTGTATAAGGGCAGGGACCACATTTCACACCTTTCACTATCCCCATATTGCCTAGCACACACTTAGGTGATCAATATGCATTTATTCAATTAAACTGAATCTTGACCTGATGCAATGTTCCAGATCCTGTCCCTTTCACTCCAGAAGAAAGGACACAACATCCTTGAGTAACCTTGGGTATGAAGTACCCACATTTGGATAAACAAAGCAAAGTCCAAAGAGAATTTGAAGCCACCTGGAAGAGATCTACTCAGCTGCTCTTTTCACTGCATATCAGCAGGACAGGAAGTAATATATATATATTTTACATATATAACTTGAGAAAGGCATTTTGAAGTTATTGCTATCTCAGGATACGTGAATTTATGATGTTAAGGGTTTGATTTGCTCAAAGAATGTTCCCTGAGGTTGCTGTTCTGAAAACAACACCTTCCCAGTCTGGAGGCAGCATCCAAGGCTGGTCTGATACCGTCTTGGAGTAGGCATCCCGAGGGATGCCCTACGCACCACTCTCCAGTCTTCTGACGTTCGAATGAGGTGAACTATAGTGAAACCTCTTCCAAAAAATCCTCCATGTCACCCCAGTTCTGTCATCACCACCCGTGGGAACACTACGAAAATGAGTTAGACGCAGATCACTGCTGGGATCTCTTTCAGGTTTTTCCTCAGCCACAGTGAAGATGCTCTGGAGAGCCGAGTACTCGAGCAGGCCCAGCGTTGGCACATGGCTGCACACACACGTCAGGTCCTAACACACAGGTGCTGACTCTGTCCTCCCAGGAAAGTTAAAGTGAGGGAGATTTAGAGGGCCCAGCTGTTCTTCACCTGCCTTCACTGAGGACATTAAAAGAAGCAGTGAGGGCAAAAGATGGACCACCTACTGTTCTACACGTTGCAGGCAGCATGACGTGCCGGCGCCACTTCAGACTCTCACTTGGCCATCATTGGCTAAGGGCTTCCCATGTGCCCGGCGCTGTTCCAGGCAGCACCACATACGTTATCTTATAGGTTATACGTTATCTTACTTAATCCTTCCCTCGGACCTCTGTGATCAGCATTATTTTCTTAATATAGAGGAAGAAACTGAGGTTAGATAATCATTATTAAGAATTAATTATTAATAAGTAGTAGGCTGGGGATTAGAATTCAGGTACTCTGACTCTAAGCTGAGTGTTCTTTCTAGTAAACTACAGGCAGCAAATGGGTTTCAATCTAAGTTCTAAATTCAGTTCATTGATATGTGGCTACCTGGAGACCAGTGTTAAGGACTAAAAGACCTTGTGAAGCTCAGTGGGAAAGAGTGCTATGATTGATTAGTGATGTCTGCTATGAGCAAAAGTGGAGAATGATAGCACATGTGCTGAATTTATTTGTCATCCCTGCAGGGAAGCACACTTCAGTGAAAGAACAGGTTACCCCATTGCAAAGTTTTACCGCAGATCCAATTCTCTACTATGCCCCTTTAGAATTTACCCATACACATACCTCTCAAATATTTTCAACATTCTCTCCATTTTCTTTTCCCAAATTTTCCAAGTTCTCCACATTTCTCTCTAAGCAGCTAGCCCAAAAAATAAGTCTTGGATCAGCGTGGCTTATGGACACTGATTTCCCTTCTAAGGGCTTCTTCTTGTAGCCCACCCCAGTTTGACCTTCTTCATTATCCAGAAAGGCCCTTTGGGGATGGAAAACATTCTCAAAACACAGACGGGGCATGTTGTACATAACCCTTGACAATTGCCCTCTGGAACAAACTTTACTGACCCAGAGCTGCAGCTGATGGAGCATGAGGAACGGCGTCAAGGAGAGTAGCGTGTAGAGGACATGGAAGGAGGGTCGCGAGAAGGCAGGACCAGGCTTGGCAGTCAAAGGCAGAACGTGGGTAGCTGAGAAGTCAGTTTCAGAGTTCAGGCAAAACAGCACCGCCTGCTTTGAGCAGGGAGCTGAGCAGAGCAAAGCACAAGTTTAATGACCAATCGCCATTCAGCCTAAAAGTGATTAACTGCCTTGTGCAGCCAACCATTAAAAAAGAATAAAAAGGAAAAGAGTGGGGGAAAACATCTCTTCCTCATGGTAACCCATTGTCTTAATCATCCAAGTCATCGGGACGTTGTTCTGCAGGCAGGACTGACCGCAGCTGAGAATCTGGAGAAACCGGATCCTACCCTGGGTCCCCTTTAAAGTGATTAAACTCCTATCAGACCAGGCTGGACCCCCTGACAGCAAAGACGTCATGCTTGGAGCAGCAACGCTGGGAAATGCTCATTGGGCAAATCAAGACCTTAAAAAATAATTACAGTTCACACATCCTGAAGCAATAATGACTTCAAAACTCCCTTCACATGTGATTTATATATGAGCATATTTCCCCCTTGAACCCTCTCCCCCATTCCCATTCTGCTCACTCCACCCAAATCCAAGCGGTTAGAAAGTCAATATTCTTAGGTCCTGCGAAAAGTCCAGATGGAAAAACCCTGGTCTGTATCAGGAGGGAAAGAACTGCTAACACCACCTGCCATTAAAATTCTTATACACCCCATTGTGCACGAATGTAAGTATGCGTGTGTATTCCAAGAAGTTCAAAGGAGAAAAGAGAAAAATTAATTAAGCCTACACATCTCTGCCAAGGAATCAAATGCTCTCCAGGGCCTGGTTTTGAGGCAAAGAAATGTACTCCTACAGGGCTGCTGGTTCTGATCCAGTTTACTGTCGAAAGGAGGGAGAATGAGGTTAAACCTGGGGTGGGGGCAGTGGAATTGACCTTGCCCTCTTCTGTTGTCCCTGGGAAGGTGTCCCGGGTCTTGGGACAGAATGATCACTAAATGTGCATCCATTACATGCCAAGCACTGGCCTATGGAGAGGTAGAAAGAAACACGTAAAGATGAAGAAACACCTCGGATGACTGGCCTTGTGGTGACAAAAGAACAAAACGGAGACCAGTTCTGCTTCCGAGAGGTCCCAACGGGGAGCTGACAGGTGGGATCAGGAAAAAGGAAAAAGCGAGAGGATATGCTGGCCCCTTAGGACAAACTGCAAATTGGAATGAGCATCTGGAATGGCTAACCAAATATCTTTTCAGCGTCAGACTTCAAGACGTGAACCAAGTGCACAGACGGAGCTCACATGCCTGGGAAGAACTAGAGGCCAGAGACCCGAAAGAGAAGGCAGCTGATGCAACACGGCCCCTCGAAGGCCGGCTGCTGAAGTCTGCTGTACGACCACAGCCCCTCTGGGAAACATCAGCCGAAGCACCTTGATAACCTGGGTCTGGGACGTCAGCTGGGCTACGGTCTTTCCTTTCTCATGTTGCAACCATAGGTGTAAAGAGATGGAAATGAAATTTCACAGCCAGGCAAAGATCCAATACGCATGTTCCTCCTTGAAGATAATTGAAAATGAAAACAGCCCCAAAGAGGATGGAGTCACTTCTAAGACCTCCGGAAAAGAGCATCTTGCTGGGGTGTGAAGGGCAGCAGCCAGCACCATATGTCACTCTAGCAGGGGAATAACAGCCACATCTTTGAGAGCAAAGGTCAGACTCCTTAACTGAATGGCCTGGGGACAGGCATGGAGCCTCGAGGTTCCCAAGGCCTCTGCTCAGATGCGTCTCCACCGGCAAGAACCCGCTGCCTCCAGGGAGCTTCCAAGAAACTTTATGGGGGTCAAGGAGGAAGGGTGTGGTCAGTCTCCGTCCTCTGACTTCATCCCATCTGAGAATCCAGAAGAGGAAGAGACGATGAACTCTAAGCACAGAAGGGAAAAAGCCAGTTTCGGAGGAGCCAAATCAGGTGTCAGCTTTGGGAGGAAGGAGAGTGCGACAGCAGTGCTCACCAAATGAGAAATGGGGACATATGGGAAAGATGGAGCAAAGATGACCAGGAACGTCACTGTTACAGTCACACCTGCTTCCTCAGGCCTAAAGCTGATGGGATTTTCCCTGCCATGCCCAGAGCGCAAACTGAAAAGAGAGTTACCAGCCTGTCAAAGAGAAGAAGAGTTTGGGCATGTCCACGTGTGTGAGCATGCCGTCTGTGAGTGTGAGTGTGTATGCATGTGTGTGTACATGCGTGTATGTGTATGCATGTGTGTGCATGCATGCCCCCCTTCTCTATATCACTGGTCACAGGGAAAGAAGGACCATTTCATCTACCTGCCAAAATCATTTCAGAGTTGTTTTAAGAGACTTTCAAAGAAGGAATAAGCTCCTTGTGGGAAGGGATTAAACCCCGTCTGACTTCTTGCCTGCTGTGTGGCGGGGAGTAAATGTTTGCCAAAGTGAACGAGAGTTAGTCACTCTGTGGGAACTCATAATGCCACCCTGAGGAAGTTTGTTCCTTAATCCCAGGCCCAATCCTTGATCTTACTCCAGGTTTCTGCTGGGCAAACACCTTTCATTCACTCATCCATTCATTCGACGACTATTTATTGGCTGTTTATGATAAGCCAGGCACTGTGTTAGGTGTGGTTGGAAATGATGCTCTGAACAAGCAGGAATAGTTCCTGCCCTCAAGAAGCCTATAGTGTAGTAAGAGAGGTGTTGGACCGGCAGTTACAATAAGAAATGTTGGGTGTTAGGGAAAGTGTAGGGTGCCAGGAAGCCCTGGCATAAGACAGGGGATTATGGACAATCTCCCAATGGAAATCATGCTCAAGCTGACACCCGAAGGGTGACAAGAGTCAGGCAAGGGGCATGGGGGCAGAGATTGTTCCAGGTAGTAGGAACAAACACCTGGGTACTCAGGCTCAGAGGCAACGAGGCACATTGTGTATTCTGAGAAACAACAACAAAGCCCAATATGGCTGAAAGAGAGGCAGGGAAGGGGGTGGAGAGGAGAGAGAGAGAGAGAAGGAAGTATAAAGAGAAGGGAGATTGTGAACAGCCCTGAAAGTTGTGTTAAGGACTCAGAAGCCCTGCGGAACCATGATAAGATTTCAAGTAGAAAAACGACCCAGTTGGCTTTGCAAGGTGTGGAGAACGGCCAGAGAGGGAGGCAGTTTTGCTTAGGGTAGTGGCAGTGGAGAGGAGGAGATCTGGACAAACTCAAGAGACAGTTTAGAGATTAGAGGTAGGGTGACTTGGAGGATGCCTGATCATGGGAAACAAGAGTGGACCAGCCGAGGATGACTCCCAGCTTCTGACTTGACCAAAAGCAGTGGCAGGTGGTTCCATTTACTAAGCCAGGAAACAACAGAGAATGTTCACTGGAGGTGGGGCAGGTTTGCGGCACAGAGGGAGCTCCTGCTGAGTTTGGGACACACTGAGTTTTAGGTTCCCATGAGACATTTGGGTGGAGTATCTACTGGGCAGCTGGACATACGGGTCTGTGGCTTAAGAGAACGTACCTGCATGTTCTGGAGTCAGCCTCATACCGATATAAGAGACCACTGGGGAGCTTGAAATTGGCTATGGAGAGTGTGTGGCGAGAGAAGAGCCCAGGTCAGGCAGAGGAGCAAAAGTCTGCTGAGAAACTGCCACAGACGTAGGATGAAAAGCCAGGACCGTGTGCTAGATCAAGGGAAGAGACAATGTCAGGAAAGAAGATAACATGAGAAGGGTGTTCAAAGGCCAAGCAAGACGAGGCTGGCCTTCCTCAGGGGGTTTAGCAACACAGAGGCCATGGGCCAGAGAGGGCCCTGCAGCTTCTCCATGGCAGAAGCCAGACTGCAGTGGTTTTGAGCACTGAACAAAAGTCGCAGAAATGGAATCTCCATTAAAGAAGCCTGGCTGTGAAGAGGAGGAGAGAGTCAAGGTAGGAACCGGAATGGAAGTGGACCAGGATGGTGAGAGGGACACCCGTGGCCTCTAGGTTCAGAGACCCCCAGAACTTCCTGGCAATGACATTCATGGCTGGATTATATTAATTTCTAACTTCTGACCATGCATAACTCAAGTCCTAATACACCGTGAATTTATATAGTTCCTGTTCTCTCTGGAATTCAAAGCACTTCATAAATATTTCCTCTTTGTTCTGATTCCATACCTGTGTAGCAAAAGTAGTGAGATGATCATTTTCCCCGTTTTGCAAACCCAGGCAGAGACAGCCTCGGCCCTGTGACCCTGGGGTGGGTGGTGGAGATGGGAAGGCAGCTCGGCGGCCCCCCTCGTCCTCCCTTCCTCATCTCTCCTGGACCAGCAGCTGCGGGATGCTCGGCACACTTGCACTACCAACAGAGCAGTAATTCAGGGACTCTGATGAACTGGGGCCCAAATCACTTGACCTAAGGGAGCTTGCTCTGTTTCTCTGTCTATTCCAGGAAGCCTGGTAACAATCTTGGCAAATATCAGAGCTCAGAAACGGAATCTGGTCCTCGTCATCCCATCTGTGCTGAGCTGCTGAGAGGTAACCTTACACAAACCTCCCCTCCAACAGTCAGACACTTAACAGACTAATGCCAGAGCTCCGACCCCGAGTCACCACTCCAAGCGGGGAGGGGTGGAGTGGAGGTGGGCTCCCAGAGCTCACAGCTGGACAGAAACAGAATGAGGACCACCTGGACCTAGAGCGCTTTCTGAAGAGCAAGTGTCAGGACTGCCTGAGGCAGTTAGGTGCAATCAGCCCCAGCAGCAGGGAGAAGAATTAAACAATGTTGGCAGGGTTCCACCCGGGGCTGAGAGGCCAGTGCTCCCAGCGCTCTCGACATTTTTAGAGTTGAGAAAAGGAAGTTCAAGTATGTTGCAAAATCACAAAAGTAGGATCTCATTCACTGGTTTTTCACTTATCTAGTTCATATTGATCAACGTGATTCCCAAAAAGGGCTGGTACTGCTCCTACTAAGGGGCATTTGGACATGTGTGGAGGTGTTCCTGGTTGTCATGGTGACTGGAAAGGGAAGATGCTACTGGCATTTAATGCTTGCAGCGCATCCTGCACCAAGAACTGTCCCATGCAAACTGACCGTGTATCGCTGCTGAGGACATGTCACTGTCCCTGAAGACTGAGGGCCCCCTGAGGACTGTGCAACTGCCAGGATGTGTGAAGGAGAAAGCGTCCACAGGCAAATAGCTTGCCTGCCCTACAACGGGCTCACGCCCCTCCTTTTCTCTCCTGGCCCCGCAGCACCGAGACTTACCCCGTCTGGGGCGGGGTGCATTGTTCCCCGCAGTGTGCCAGAGTTGGTCCTGTTTTCCTAGACTCTGAACTATCTGATTCTAACCACTCACCTTCATTCCTGACCCTCCTCCCTGCTTATCCTTCACTGTCCCTGTCAGTCATGAAAAGAGCTTCGGTAAAAGGATGGACAGAATCAGCTTCTTGCACGTGAGCATCTTTGAGACAGCAGCGTGTTCTCAGTTGAGCCGCTGAGTGGCCCTAAGCAAGAATTCACCTCTCAGAGCCACACCTACCCTCCCCTTCCCCATCATCCATAAAAACAGGGTGCGACCTTGGCCTTGCATTACCCAGGGTGCAGGCAGCCTGAACAGGATGGCGTGAGGCAGGCTTGGGCTCCTGTGAATATGGCGGCAGTGTGTATGTGCGTTTTGCATGTTTGTGTGCGTGGTACTGAGGTGAGATGGATGGGTGACCACAGCCCAAAGGTTCATGTAATCAGTTAGGGCGGCACTTCTGGAGTCAGAGCTGGAGGCCAGGCCCCAGAGCTTCTGCCCCGCCCCGATCTGCAGGCCTCTTCCTCTCACCTCCCAGCTAACTCACAGCACACAGCCCAGGCAGCCGCGGGCTGTGTTCAAGAAGTTCAGCACAGCCTCCCAGCACCGCCGTGGATTGAAGACAGATGCGTGCAGTCAGAGAATAATGGGAATCATGAAAAGGAGTAGCAAGCTTACATGTGGAAAGAGACAGGAGTCAGGAGGGGGAGAAGCGGGAGCAGTTTAAAGAGGTGCAGGCGGGGTACCAGATGCACGCTGGGCGAGCCTGTGGGCAGGCCAGCCCTGCTCCGAAGATGTTTCCACAGGAAGAAGGGCTGCGCTCTCCGCAGGGGGCGGGCCCAAGAGCTCCCATTTGCTCCACACATTAGGCTCTAAGGGAGAATTCTGTTCTGGCCAGGAAGGGGTCTCAGAAAGCACCATCTGCTTCCCAGTCTCACCCACGGAGAAACTGAGGCGCAGAGAAGTCAAACGCCTAGGCCAAAGGCACACAGCCTAGCGGCAGGGCTGGGACAAGAACTCCTGGCTGTGGAACAGCCTTCTGAGCCTCCCCACCAACCTGCTGCTCTGCTCCCTGCACCTTCCTGGTCTCCCACCCTCTGCTTTCCCAGACTCTCCAGTGTTTCCCTCTGCTCCCTACCAGCTGGCCTCCTGCTGTGCTGGTTTCTCCAGAGGCTCCCAGAAATTCCCAAATTGTTGAAGAGAAAGGCAGAAGTTGTGTTGAAAATAAAAAATGATTGGAGGGAGACGAGGCAGGCGAGGCAGCTTCCTCCTTGGCCATCCCCATTGCTGAGACAGACAGAGACCCCACTCAAAGCTCTGGCCCCTACTCATTTTAATCCTGAAAAGAACTGACTACATATTTGCACACAGCCTGCCCTGCACGTGGCGAGTGTGTGGAGAAGACACAGATCCACAAAGTCTTCCTTCCTTCCTATTATGGGCTGAACTGTGTCCCCCCAAAAGACATGTTTAAGTCCTAACCCCCTAGTACCTCAGAACGTGACCTTATTTGGAAATAGGGTCTTTACAGAGGTGATCAAGTTAGAATGAGGTCATTACAGTTGGCTCTAATCCAGTATGACTGGTGTCCTTACAAAAAGGGGAAATTTGGGCAAAGACAGAGGTGCCCAGAGGGAAGACAGTGTGAAGACACGTGGGAGAATGCCACGTGAAGGTGGGGGATTTGCGTGATGCCTCTGCACACTAAGGAACACCTCAAGCTACCAGAAGCCAGGAGAAAGGCACACATCAGTTCCTTCCCGGGCACCTTCAGATGGAGCACGGCCCTGCCAACACCTTGATTTCAGACTTCTGGCCTCCTGAACGTGAGACAATAAATTCCTGTCGTTTTCAGCCACGCAGGTGGTGATGCTTTGTTCCGGCAGCCCTCGGAGACTCAGACGCTTGCCCACCCTCCATGGTCTTCCTAGGCACCGGCCGTACCCAGGGCCTCCCTCTGTTGTCCACAGCCAACGATATAAGGTTGACTTTCTGTTAACGTGCCACAGAGAACAGGCTGCATCATGTATGTTGTGCTTCAAGAGAACTCCTAGAACCTGTCTAGAAACCTCAAACTGTACCCTGCACGGTCCCCAACGACCCCGCCCTCCTCCCCCTAAGCAGGCTCTCGGGAAAGTCTTGGTCGCTTGCCACTCTTGGTGCTGCTGGGCAGAGAGACCTTCAGGACAGATGTCTCCAGTCTGTGGTCAGCTGGGAAAAGATCCCAGACAAGTGCGGGAGCTTGAGGGGGCATGAGGATGGCAAACGGGAGGAGGAAATCCTCCAACTACCCAACACATCTGTTGGGAAAACAAATACAGCTCAACACGGATCAAAGAGATTTCTGAGTAACAGAGAGAATGGTTTTACAACGCAGCACGCAGATAAAGCCAAGTGGAAAAGCTGCCGGCCAGGATCCAGTTCTTCCGAAAAGGAATCCATAAACTGATGAGGAGGGAGCGCCCAAGAAGGATGGGGAAGAGAAGCGTGCACATGTGGGCAGACTGGGAAGCCAGAGAGGAGCCCACGCTCTGTAAAACAGCCAGTGTGTCAGGGGAGGAGAGAGAGAAGGATAGGAAGACACGGAAAGGGAGGAGAGAGCTGGTAGTGCGGACCGGAGAAAAGGTCTTGTCAGTAAGTCACATACACACTGGAGTGTTAACTACTTTTGTAGCAGACTTTGGAAGGCCAAATAATGTAAATATAGATATTAATAATAATCTGGTGATTTATCCATTTTTACATTTATGTACTAAACTGCTATTTATTCGATGTTTCACACACACCAGGCACTGTTTTAAGCTTTCTCCGTGGATTCAATCATTTAATCCTCACACGAACCCATGGGGTAGTTAGGTTATTAGCCCCATTTTACAGACAAGGAAATTGAGGATGACAGGTGTGTACGGCAACTCACTCAAGGTTACCCCACTAGCAAGTGACGGAGCTGGGATTCAAAGCCGAGCCAGCCCGGGTCCTTCAGCCCAGCTCTTTTCCACCACACTATGAAAGATGTGCACTGAGCTGAAAGGCAGGGGAGTAGAGAAGACAAAAGAACAATCCAGAAATTACATCAAGAAGGCACGTACACCTGGAAGATACACCAATTAAGCAAAGAGGCGGCGACAGTCTTTCTCCTACCCCAGTGTTCTTCACTGGGCCTGCGCCCTGGGGCGGGGGGAGGCAGGGACACTGGAGCTGGCCAGCGAGCCGTTCTGCTGTCCTGTGATAAGTGTCAGCTCAAGTTCCCCATCAGAGCTCTCAAGGCTTTCAAAAATCACCGCTTCTCTTTAGAACGTTTCCAGAAAGGTGACTTCTGGAAGTCTACTCTAAGAAAATAACCAGATATGTGTATAAAAAATTATGTAAAAGGTCAGTTAACTGTAGTATAAAAACAGTGGCCAAAAGGAAAATGTGCCACAGTAATGAAGGGGTTGAAGTGCGGTACATGATGGAGTATTACACAGTGAGAACCATCTTATACAAGAATAGTTACACACATGGGGAAATGCACACAATGCAACATTAAGTGGAAAATGTCAGTTAAAAATTGTTTATAAAGTATGACGAACCCCTTTATTTAAAAAAGGAAACACACACACACAGACACATCCACATGCATAGACACAAACACACACAGAAAAATAACTTCAAGGCATACATACTGAAACGTAGATGGGATTTCTGGGGGCTGTATTCTTCTTTATTCTTTCTAACATTTGCCTAATTCTCTATAATGAACATGCGCGAAAACATTTATTTCATAATTAGAAAACAATGCTATATGTTATAACTACTTCTGGAAGGACCTCTAAAGCTTTAGCTGTCATCTTTTCCACTTTCCACTGACCAGGTGCAAGAAAGAGGAATTTTGAGCAGCCCCAATCAGCTTTATGGTATTTCTGTGGTCCTACTGTTAATTTAGGAAAAGCCAAGACTCTTGAATTAAGGAGGCTAATGTTTTGTGTTTCTGATTAGATAAAACAACTAAAAATGTTAACTATACCTGCTGATTAAATAGAGAATCAACAAAAACTCTTGTTCAGGAGACAGAGTGGAATGAGGATACCATGTGGGGGGGTACTGTCACTTACTGCGTCTAGGAAATGACAGCTGTGCTATTCAATTACAGCAAGAAGGGTGAAGGGCACTGGAGGGAGAGGAGGAGGGAGAGAAAGGAGGGAAATTATTTATAAACAAACAGGAAGGCGGTGTGAGGTCACGGTTAGGCACACAGACTCAGGAATCAGAAAAGAATGAGTCCAAGGTTGGTGCCACCACTTCCTAGACACTGAACCTTGGGCAAGTTACGTGGTCATCCCACAGACACTCATTGAGAAACTATCATGTGCCATGTGGTAGTCCAGGTGCTAGAGATACACCACTGACGCAGAGACAAAGACAGTACCCCCTCCCATGGAATTTACTTATAATAGGGAGAAACAGACGATACATTAGAAAAACAAGTAAAATATGTAGTTTCTCCAATGATCTTAGGAGCAATGTAGAAAAATCTGCTGAAGCCTCAGTTCCCTTGTCTGCAAAATGGAACAGAGGTAATAAAACAGTTATTTCAACAAGGAGCTGTGAGGACTCACGGGATCACATATAAAGCACTGCGCACGGTTCCCAGTTCAATAAGCATTAGCTATCAGCATTCCTTTGAGATTGAAAGAGCCAAATCTACTCTTCTTGTCTGAGTGATGACACTGGGAAATTATAAGAAATGGCCACAGCCATTCAGAAATTACAGAGGCAAAGGGGATTCAACCCCAAGCGAAGAGGAAAATTTAAACCAACAACACTGTTGTAGGGTATTGAGTTTCCTGACGGCTAAAACAAAGAGCAACATTTCCCTCACTCTGGGGTTTATCCAACCCCATAAACAGTCAGAGGATTCCCTGATCACTTCTGCTATCATTTAATAATGGTAGTATCTGCTCCTTTGGTTTCTGCCACTCTGGAATGGAGTTTAACAAAAGGCACAAGATCTGGGGAGTTTCACCTGCTTCCACGCTGCTCTGCCATAGTTTCTTGCCCTCCGTGTCTGTGGATGGCTGGATATCAACTTGCTCTTGCAGAGGCCGAGAGGAAAAGCCATCTGTTGCTCCTCCGAGGCCGCACATTTCTGGGTCCATTTGGGAGTCGTGAGATTGGTTAAAGACTCAAACGGGGTTCTCCCAAAGTCTGCTGGAGCCAGACTACAGACCACAATGTGGACTCCCACCTGGGCTTCAGGGACGGACCCCCAGAATACAAGGGTGTTTCTGATCAATGGGGCAATGGCCAATGATTCTCCAGATGAAGAAGGAAAGAAATGACACCCTGGCTCAGCAGAAGAAAAAGCTTTCCAGAAGTCACATCTTACAAGCCTTGGCTTCCAGCCTCCTGGAGAGGAGAGAAACCATCAGGGGCTAGGGAAGGCCACAAAGAGGTAGATGTGTGTATTTGTATATGCGTGCGCCAGCAAATGCATGTGCAAGAATGTTTTAAGTAACTAAACGCTGGGCTTAAATCAGATGGATTATCCTGGGGTTTCACAAACCAGTAGCTTATTTTTGGCGGGCCTCAGAGGGGCTAAATGATTTGTTTGCACTTGACACCAAAGAGGATAACTTGCTAGTGCTTTTCCTTTTCTCTGTAAAGCCAGGTTTGGCCCAACTCTGTAAACTTGGGTGTGCGAAGTGTTAGGTTTTCTCTGAGGTCCTGCTCCTGCACTCAAGGGGAGGCCTTCCCTTCCTGGGCAACGGGACAGCCACACGGCAGCAAAACACGCACCCAGTGCCGATTCCGAAATGCTTCAGGAGGGCAGAATCCCAAATGCTGCAACCCGCAAAGCAGAACCTCGTGAGGTGGAGCATAGTGTTAAACTAGGAACAGATGAGAAGACCCCAAGAGGAGCTTCCAGAAAGTTCAAAGAACGCTCTTAGGGGGAAATAATGCAAACCAAAAACAGGAAAAGGGAAGAGAAGCCATGAGGGAATGCAATAGGTCTTTTCTCCCGAACCACAATGCCCTGGGAGTAGGGGGACCCACTCTGAGACACAGCCTCTGCGACTGCTCTGCATGAACTCTCCCTTTCAGGCATGTTGGTCAAGCCCCAAACACTCCATGCGTCTTCCCTCCCCTGGGCCTCTGTCCGTGCTGTCCAGATCTACCCCTAAAATGCTCTTGCCTGACCCAGGGATCTCCTCAGTCACTCACCAGAAGTCTTTGGAAATCCAACTGCCCTCTGTGTAGCACTCCCAAGGCCCTAATCCTTTCTATCCTGAGTTTTATGTAGTTGGGAACATCTTACTTCCTGGGTGTGCTGTAAGTCCCAGGAGGTGAGGAACCCTGCATTTCTGTATTCCCCACGAGCACAGGACACCATATCTCACCTTATCAGGACTCAGTCGCTAGCTGCTGAATGAATGGCTTTTTGGAACCAGAGTTTACGCCCGAGCATAAACTCACTGAGCAGAGTTCATTTTTCAGATTAGATAACTGAAACATACTGAACATTCTGACTATTTTTCTTTCTCTTGTGCTCTTGGCAATGACACACACAGTGCTCAGGCATGGAAACTAAGCTCTTTTTGGTGGGCCTTTGGAACTCATCAAGAACAGTGGTGTGTCTTTCTTCTGGGGTCACAGCTGTCTTTCTCTCTCACTCCACCGCTGGTCCATGAGCAAGTCCTTCCACCCGTACTCCCAAAACGGGTTCCAAATCTTCTGGCTTCTTAACACCTCCCTCATGACCACCCAAGTCCAGGCCACCATTCCTTCTCTCTTGAGGACTGTACAGCATCTGTTTCATCTGCCTCCACAGCCTGTCCCCCACAAAGTCGGCAGAGCGCCCTTTAACAACTGTTAACTGGATGGCATTATTCCCTGCTCCAAACCCTCCAATGGCTTCCCATCACTCTTGAGGGAAAAAAATTCTGGCTTCCCAACATATTTGGAGGGGCTACGGGGAAGTACTGGCTTCTCATCACAGCCTCATCACACAAATAAACCATGTAAACTGGCTATGAGGCCTTACCCCATCTAGGTAGCCTCTCTCATTCTCCATCCCAGCCACACACGCCTTCCTCCAGTGTCCTGAACATACCAGTCGACAATCCCACTGTCTATCGCATCACTCTCTTTGCTATCATGGCATTAATCCGCATAGGAAAATTTCATTTATTTATCTATTTACATACCTCGCTCGTTTCTGAGTTTATGGATTGTCTCCACTGGAATGTCTCCACGAGGACAGAGTTAATCTTCCTCATTCGGTGCCTTATCTACTGCACTGAGAACAGTGCGTAGCACATAGCAGGAGCTTACTAAATATTTCTGGACAGAAGAATCTTTCCGGATACTGCCGTAAGAATTACCTGCCAGCAGAGTTCTCCCTAATGCCAATATTAATGCCAAGAGAAATTCTTAGAGATCAGAAACTGAAAGCCAAGACATTATAGCCCCAGCCAGCAATCAATCATCTGCTTTTTAAAGTTACCTAGCAGAAAATTCCCATGGAGAAAAAAAGCAAGGCTTTGAAAGATAACCACGAAGAGAACTCGACAAAGATAGATCCATCAGTGCTGAGAAGTCTTGCCAAATTTTGGGACCCCTCGTGCTGCTGTCGGTTTGCCTGGAGTTCAGATCAGTGTAACCAAGATTTCTTGAGCACTGCATTAGGTCCTGGTAGATATAAAGATCATGAGAACAGGGCCCTTTCCTGCGCGGAGTGGACAGACTCACGGGGGAGAGAGACACACGAGCATACAGCATCTGTAATTAGTAAATGGTAAACCAGAGACATATTTGTGCTTTAGGGAGGCTTCCTGCACGAGCACCTGTGGCAGTCAGCCGGGCAAACAACGTGGGGAAAGAGATCTTAAGCTTTGGGAACAACAGGAACAAACGTATGTCTGCGAGAAAGCCCACGGAGGCAGGAAACTCCAGCAGAAACTATGAGGCCGGCCCAGTGTGTCATGGAGGGACAAGCGGCGCACGTTCGAGGAGCTCTGACTGTACTTGGCGCGTGACGGGGAGAGCCTTCTACCTCACCTCATCAGTTCAAACACGCAAGTGTCAGGTAGTATTGGGTGTATTCACTCTTCCAAAAGCAACAAAAGTGTCATCCACAAAAATCCCAGCTAATGAAGGAAACAAAGAGAGGAGTGAAAGGCAAGACGATAGCTTGAGACCATTGGAAGTTAGCTCAAAACTTAACCCAACAATTAGATAAAAGCCTATGATAAGAGAAGAATTTAACTAATGAAATGGTGTATTTCTTACAGAAAGGTATGTAGCTTTATTTAAAAAATGGATGAATGGAAGCTGGCAGACAACAAATCTAATCCTGAGCGGAGGAGACGCACTGTCACGTGAGTTTTGGAGCCAGAGAGACCTAGCTTCCGATCAAGGCCCTGCTGGGCAAGCTGCTGACCTTCTCTGAGTCTCAGCCTCCTCATCTGCAAAATGGGGGGAATTATATCTGCCATGTCGAGTTGCTGTGGAGATGGGGATTGTGCACACAAAGCACCAAGCACAGGGTGAGGCCTGATGTCATGACCCAGAAGCAAATATATAAGCCAACAAATCTAAAAAAATTATTGCATTAGGGGTCGGCCCAGTGGTGCAGCGGTTAAGTGTGCACGTTCCGCTTCGGCAGCCCGGGGTTTGCTGGTTCGGATCCCGGGTGCAGACATGGCATCGCTTGGCACACCATGCTGTGGCAGGCGTCCCACATATAAAGTAAAGGAAAATGGCCATGGATGTTAGCTCAGGGCCAGTCTTCCTCAGCAAAAAGAGGAGAATTGGCAGCAGTTAGCTCAGGGCTGATCTTCCTCAAAAACAAAAAGAAACAAACCGATTATTGCATTAAAAACCTTCCTCCTGGATCAGAAACTGATTACCTAATTTCCTAGGATTTAAGTATCTGAATCTTTGCCATTTTGGATATTCTTAAAGCCTTCATTGTATAATCCTGTGTTCAGCTTGAAAAAAGCAGGGAATAAGAAGGAAAAAAGCTCACACGAATTGGGAACTGCACGTATACAGTGAGGATCTACACCTTTTGAATTTAAAGAAGTAGAGCCCAGGGGAGCTTTGTAGAGAAGAGCCTAAGATCTGCACTTGCGACAGGAAGCTGAGCCATGGCCTCCAGCCTTTCACCGAGAAGGTGAGCTCCGGGCTCCAAGTGCCATCACAGCGCGAGGGAGGGAGATGAGAGGACCCATCCTAGCAAACCTCGCCGAGCCTCCCTAAACCATTCTGCACAACTCATTTCATGCTGTCCTCTCCAGCAAAGGCTCTGATTGAATTGTTGCCCAAAGATAAAGATGAGGGATGGTCCTGAGCGTGCCCGTGGCTCCGAAGAACAGTCTTTCAGGGACACGGGAACATGTCCTTTTCCTAATTGGATGCTCCGTGTGGTCTGCTTATTTGTCACTCCTATTAGTCCACATTTTGTTGACTGCTTCTCTCCTCCCTGGCGCAGAAGCTCCTCAGGAGAGGTTCTGCTCTGCAATTCAGCACAGGGGCCAGGTGCAGCCCAGAAGAGACTGGCCTCTTCAAACTGCCCTGTGTAAACTCACCTGAGAAAATCCACATGCCCCACAGCTGTTATCAGTTCTGAAGTGATTCATTGATCATCTTATGGGATAATTTGGGGGTAAATGCTCAGTCCACAGGCCTGTCCTTTGAGAACAGCCGCACCTTTGCTGCAAGGTTGGGCCTCGGAAGTTATTTATGTATGCCATGGCCTGACCCCGCTCCCTGGTCCGCAGCTGATGAACTAGCGCGGACCTCCGACTCAAGTTGGGCCAATCAGAATCTCTCTTTAAGGAATTTGGAAGTGGGGCCCTGGGACAGTCAGTTGGTAGGCCTAGAATGAGGGAGAGAGAGGGAGTGAGAGGGGTACAGATACAGAGAGAGCCGAGCCACATGCCTTCACCTTCCTTGGACTCCCTATGATGGCACTGTATCTGTTTTTATTTTTTCTCTTGGGTTAATTAATAATATTAAAAATAAGGATATCGTAATAATAATGGCTAACATTTACTGAATCTTGACTACGTCCCAGACTCAGAGAGTTACAGACTATGTCTTATTCACTCCTTCCGACAATGTGATGTTATCCTTTTAGATTTAAGGAAACGGACTGAATCTTAGAGAAAAAGAGGTGGAGATGGGATTTCAAATTAGGCTAATACTCTATTTTTTTTTTTTAAAGATTTTATTTTTTTTCCTCTTTCTCCCCAAAGCCCCCCGGTGCATAGTTGTATATTCTTTGTTGTGGGTCCTTCTAGTTGTGGCATGTGGGATGCTGCCTCAGCGTGGTCTGATGAGCACTGCCATGTCCACGCCCAGGATTCGAACCAACGAAACACTGGGCCGCCTGCAGCGGAGCGCGCGAACTTAACCACTCGGCCACGGGGCCAGCCCCTAATACTCTATTTTTAATTACAATAATATACAGCTACCAAAACCGTTTTGTCTATCTACAACAAGCCCCTGCCGTGGGGCAGGCTAAATGGTCCAGCTTTTATGACCATCGTCTCCACTGTGGCAGTCTGCTTCAACGTTTCCCTCGCCAGGGCGTTCTGAAGAACTTTGAAGGGATTCCCATTTCAAGATGCAGACTGAGTACCAACTGCAAGCTCTTCCTCCTGTATCCAACCCATATATATAGAACAGAAAATACGCTAAAAACAAATTTATAACTGCCTCGGCTTGCAAATCAGACGGGAGACTTTCACTGGCCAGAACTATAAGGAGTCGCTAAAAGCAGGTGAACATTCAGGAAGCCACAGACAGTTTAAGAAGCTGAAGCCAAGCACAGAAGCCACATGCAAGTCTGCAGGAGCAACTGCCACAGAAGATAACCTGGCAATAAGAATAGCCAGCCACCCATCTGAGGAAAGCCAGCGTCACGAAAAGAAACAGCAAACTCTACTACCAGAAAAACTCAAACTCAGGGAAGCAGTTAAAATAGCAATCAGAAGAGGACTTTGAACCTTTCATGATCTCAAAGATATAAGGCGCTACATCCACAAAACGAGAACAGGGAGGTTTCAAGGGGATTTTCATAATGATAAGAAAACAAACAAAAAAGGTGGGGCTATCGCAGTAGGGGAGGTCATCTATGACATCCGCAGCCGGATCCCAGATGCTGCTGGAAGGCAAGTTCTGTTTCCCAGACACAGATACAACTGTGCAGAGAGAGTACAACAAGAAAAAGCAGCTGGAGGCACACTGGGTGACTGGCCTCGCAGAGGGGTGGGCAACACATACTTAAAAAAACTCAAATTTCCTGCACATTTTTACTGGCCCACTCTCAACATGTCCACTCTGCCCGTGAGCAGCCCCTCACGAATGGCAGTACCCTGAGCCTACACCCCAGATGACATCATCAGAAAGAGGTAAGGGAATACATCGATTCTGGCAAGCCGCAGCTGTCACACTTCTCCTCATTTCTTATGCTGCCACCGGAAGGCTACCTCCAAAAACTCTCAATGTTGCAGGAGCACCCAGTTGCTGCAGGGTCTTGTTAAGGAGCATTTTCCCAGCCCGACTTGGAGGAGGGCCGCCTTCCAAACAGAACACTGTGCTGTTAGCATAAGAATATACCAGTCCAAACCATCACACATATTTATAATGTAATTTATAGCTTGCAAAACACTTTCCTATGCCTTATCTCATCTGAAACTCCACATCAATTATGTTAAGTAGGTAGGGTTTGTTATCCCCATTTACAAAACAGGAAACTAAGGCTCCAAGAAGTTGTGACTATCAGTGATTGACAGAGTGGAAACAGAAGCTGAGTCCTCTTCTCTTAAATGTCAGTTCTCTGTACAGGTCACTGTAATGAGGTTTATATTCCTTCACTGTTAGCTCTTAAGCAGAAATAGCCTGAGGAGAACTTTCTCCTTAAACTCCTGTGCGTAATCCTATGGGAGAATCATCGGAGGGCCACCCTTAACTCCCCTTACAGTCAATGTATCAAATGTTCCTAAATACCATAGTCAACTGTCTACTCAGTTTGTGGTCCCTTATAACCATGTTCTAGATTAGACTTTGTAAGACAAAATAAATTGCCTAGATTCCAGATAGAAATGCTTTGGCTCATCTCTCTCCTTCCTCGAAACATTACCGTCTCCTGATTAAAACAAAAAAAGGTCATCGCAGAAGGTGATTGCTGTGTGTATTTAGAGCAGGGGGATGCTGGCAGCTCCACATTGCCATGAATGACTTGAGCTCCATCCACATGATATACACAGAGAGGGCTGTGTGGTTTTCTGATTCCACTGCTCTTTGCAGGGCTTGTCTCTGTCCGTGGTGTGCAATCCTCTCATAGTCCCTTCTGCAGAAACAGACTGTCCCCACCCCATCATCCACCACTGCAGATCACGGGAGCACCACTGTCCAGTCTCCTCCCTTGAACCAGCATCCCAGGCCCCACGTGTGGTCGGTGTGGCTCTCTCCACCACATTATAGTTCTTAAACTACACTTAGGCCACTCGGCAGTCCGGAGAATCCCACATCCAAAACGCTTATAGAAGCACGCATTAGCAATGGGTGCTAGACATCAGGCCCCAGCATGCCTGATGGCTTACACAGTAATATCTTTGTATAAATGAGCGCCCAGCGATTGCAACGATGCCATACGGTCCACTTTACAATTCGTGAATATATTGTTGGAAACAGACCTTTTTCAGGTCTTCTTAATTTTTTCAGATCTTGATTTTTTGCTTCCTTCTCTGACCCTCCACTTCCTGGCCCTCCTCTTCCCGGCCCTCCTGCGAGCCCTGGCTTCCTAACAGGAAAATGACAAGGAGGAGAACAATTGCTGTCTTGATGCAGAGGCCCATCAGTTAAAGCACGTCCTCAGGCACGGCCTCTTGGAAGCACCATCCCGAGACTAGCGCTTGGCTTGGACCACAGACTCAAGAAGGAGGAGAGATGCTCTCTTTCCTACTGGGCATCAGTGCTAACCTCAGCAGCACTGATCCATTGCTATGCCTAGAGGAGGAACTCTGACTGGTGTGCAAATTCCCAGGAGAACCAGTGCAGGAAATCTGATCATTCAGAGACCACGAACCATTTTGCATTTGGAATTCACTGTGGAAACCGTGCCCTCCACCGTGGTATAATATCTGCCTCTGAGGGCTGTTGGGGGTACTAATGAGATGACTTATATAAAGGTACCTGCACAGTGTTAATGTGCTGGGAACGCTGGTCTGTGTTCCTCTCTCTCCCCTGCTCCCCACCCTCCCCCTCAATACCTCCTTGAGGGGTAGAGGGGGTGGTGAGGCACTTGAGAAGCTGCTGAGCCCCTGTGATCTGCCCTCTGGTCTCTAGCTTCTGAGGCAAATGCAAGATGGGTAGGCAATGGGCGAGCTCAGCCCAAATCAGCTGGACATCTTAAACTGATGAGGAATTCTCACAAGCTCTCCCAGGGTGAGAATGGGACAAATGCCATGGCAGAGCAGCAGAGGGCAGGGACGGGGTGGAGAGAGTCACACTGTAAGCTAGCGGTCCTCAACCTTGGCTGCTCATTGGAATCACATGATAAGCATTAAAGAAACAGATGCTTCTGCCTCAACCCTAGACACTCAACTTTAGTTGACTTGAATAACATCCTGAGCCAGCACCGTCAGCCAAAGTCAAAAGATCTCAGAGGGCAAGGTGATATCAGAGCAGGAGCAACACAGGCGAGTCTTTGTGGAGCAACGATCTTTCAGACGACTCTGGCTCCCTGCGTCTTTACCAAAGAGAATTGTGGTGTTCCCGCATTCCAACTTGCTGGATGGCATGCTAGATGTCTGTCAGGATCACTGTCACACTCACTCTCCTTACATATGCTAAACAATGTGACCTTGGACCTAGACAGATCCACTGCTGGCAGAAGACGCTCTGTGGAGTCTGCTAATTTTCAGGAGACTTTGAAACACACCCACACCCACACACTAATCCATAGGAATCATCTATAGGTGACTTTGATGTCTGGCTATATGGGACCCCTCGGATGCTCCAGAAACCTTAGCATCTGTCCACATTCAATGTTGAGCCTATGAAAAGGTCTACAAGGCAAGCAGCCCCTCTGGAGCAAGGCACTGCCATGGTTTCAGATTTTCTGGGACACAGCTCCACCCTTTTTTGACCCTGAATGAAACTGAATTAGGATCAAAATGCATAGAAGAAGGAAAAAGATTGGGAGATCCCCCCACCCAACCACCCTACACTCTCAGTGTTAAAGTTGCTATTTTATTTTATCATTATTATTATTATTATTATTTTTGTTGAGGAAGATTAGCCCTGAGCTAACATCTGTGCCAATCTTCCTCCACTTTATATGTGGGTCGCTGGCACAGCATGACTGATGAGTGGTGTAGGTCCACTCCCAGGATCCAAACCCGCAAACCCTGGCCTCCGAAGCTGAGCGCACTGGACTTAACCACTAGGCTACAGGGCCAGCCCCTAAGTTACTATGTCAGTCCCTGTTTCTCCACAGCCAGACCCACTCTGGGCAGAGCACTGCGTTCTACCCGCCCAAGCTGGGGTACACAGCACTGGTTGGGGTACCCAGAGATCCACTCAGGCTCGATGCTCCCCTCTGCATTGCATTCGTTTGTCCACTCATTCATTCTTCCACCAGTTCAACCAACTGTCCTTCTTTCATTTATTTATTATTATTTCAACTATTTATTTAGAGCCATCTTCCACACTGCAGCCAGAGTGATCTTTTTTAAAACAAAAGCCTGATTGTGCCCTCCTCCGTGGGACTCCAAAGCTCCTTGCCACCCTTGGGGCAAAGAGGGAGTGCCAAGGGCAAAGAGGGAGCGCGCTGCTGGCTCCTGCCTGCTCCCCCTCACCACGCACATCCTCCCACGCAGCTCTCTGCGCACCATCTACCTGAACTTCTTGCAGTGCGTTCAGCCCCTGTTTTTCTCATCTCGGGGCCTCTTTCCACCTGCTTCCTCACCTGGATCTCTTCTTCCCCGTCTCCTCCTCCTTTCACTCAGGATTACAAGTCACGTGGCAGTCGGTCAGAAAATTTCCCAGGTGGTTCCTGGGGTTGTGTGGCTCCTCAAACATGGCTGGGAACTGATGACTCCCCCCCGACGCTGGCTGCTCTCGGAAGACTTTCCCTGTCTGTCTCTAGCCTAGCACCTGCTCACCGTCTCTCTGGATGAGTCACAGACATCACTGTACCTCAAGAAGACACATGAGAAGCAACCGGAATCCTTCTCCAACCCCCTAACATTTTTTTCCCTCTTAGTCAAAAATTGGCTCATCTCTAAAGGCTCTATCCTTGACAGTGCCTCTGTCGAGCGAGCCCCCAAGAGCTCAGGAGACCTGCAGCAGACAGACGGTAACTCTACACGGCAGCCCCAAAAGAGACGTTGACTCCGAGCGGGCCTGGGCAGAGGCATTCCCGATTCACACGAGAGCCAAAAAGTAAAGGGAAATGGCAGAGGATTACGGTGACAAGCTCTCCACCCGTAACTCAACCCAAATTCAACTTGATTTCCTAGACTTGCTAATAGGCCACAATCTAAAATACCTTCTCTCTTGTTCCCTCTCTCCCCGCCGCTCTCCCTCTCTCTCACACACGCAAACACACCAAAAGACAAGAACATGACAGAAGCACACTGAAGATGTCCTTGATGATCATTTAAGTTCTAAGAAAGAGAGAAAAGGAGGGAAGGAGAGTGACTGATGAAAAACAACGTTTTTTCCCATTTTAATCCACAGTCACCAAAAAGTCTCAGATACTTAAAAATCTTCTGTAAAAGCAACAGTAGGATGAATTCCAACATGAAGGGATCTTAGGCCTGAGCTGCGACCAACACTGGGGCAGCAGCACGGTTTCTCTTGGGAAGCTACCTTTGATGCAAGCGCTATGAGATACATCTTTGGAAGGAAAGTCTAGGAGAGACACGGAGAGAGGTGGCCCAGCAGAGGCCTCATGCAGCCGTTCACCGCCTCATATTTGCGCAGCGCCCAACATTTCTCCGGGGAAAGTCTCTCTCCCGCTGTGTAGGGGGTTGTCAGGACAGACCACACCTGCAGGTGCCCCTCCCTGCAAAGGATTCAAGTGGGATACTTTGGACTCTGGCTCCAATGCTCCTTGACAAGCTGGACCCCAGGAGCCTTCTCCCACTGCATGCAAGGGTGGTACAGGGAAGGGAGAGCCCTCAGTCAACAGGACCAAGAGCCCTGGGTCACAGGGAGGGAGCAGACCTCAGGCCTTCCAGCTCCCCGGACTCCCACTGCCAGTTCAGAGCCTGCTCCACAGCTCCTGCTGCTCCCCCAGGAGGCTCTCCCCAAACCCGGGCTTGCTAAGAGCAGACCTGGGTCAAGTTGCCCACACTCGTCTCTCCCAGTCACCCCAGCCTACAAGACTCTTCCTTCCTCCAAACTCCCAAAGCCTCTGTGGTCCCTGCCACTCATGTGCCACTTACCAAACACGTCCTGCCCCACCCTATTGTCATTTCTCTGCACGTCTGTCCTGGGCCCTCAATGAGACTGCAAGGCTCTTGAAGGTGGGGCCTCGCCTTTCACCTCCTGGTGTTCCACACGGTGCCCGGCAAGGTGGTCAAGAAGAATCAGAAAAGGCAGGAGGCCCCCTTAAAATAACACTTCTTTTAAGAAGATAAGAAAAGCATCTAATAGACGCGATATATTTACTAAAGGTCCCCTTCTGAGTTCCAAAAAAGTTACTAAATAAGGACCTGATGTCTATTCTATTTCTTCTGGTATCTGGACCAATTAAAAACAGGATGTGGAAAAAAAAATGTCGAGGCACTCAGTGAACAGGAGGGACTCAGAGGACAGAAATGGACAGCAGATGGCAGTCTGTCCCTGTGTCAGAAGTGGTCACAGAGACAATGCACCGTGCAGGGAGGCATGGGGAGAAGCTGTGCTTAAGCGCCTCAGGCAGACGGGCGCACCTCCCCGGTCTGTGCCAACCGCAGTCGTGAGCAGGGAGGCTTCTGAGAAGCACACCCGTCAGCACACACATCCTACACATCCACCAAGCCCCGCCACCTGGACAACACGCACCTTCCCCGAACTCTCCCCACGAAGAACCAAGGGCTCGCCTCACAAAGGGCTCTGAGCATCCCCAGCCAGAGCCTCAGTCTGGTATTGGGAACCTCGGGGACGAGGAAACCAATGTTCTGCAGAAGTGAAGACTGTTCATGGACCCTTCAGCCTGCTCCTGACCAAGAAGCTTCTCCACCGTCATTCACCCTAAAAAAACAACACTCCAATCCGGAACCCTTCTGTGCCCACACTGCCCCTCCATGGAGCACAATGATGTAACCTGTCCATCTCCCTTACCAGCTCCAAGACCCTCGAGGTCAGAGCCACAGCATTCATCTCCGCATCTTCTCCAACAGCGAGCACAGGGCCTGATACTTAGCAGCCACCAACAGGATGCCTAATGAAAAATCTCTAACCATGTGCTTTCTGAGCATCTAGAGAGGGACTGCCCTGATTCATGTGCAAGGACACTCAATTTCCCTGTGACCAAGAGCCCACGTTCACATAAGAGCTAGGCAGGCTGGGACCTAGGGGAGAGGGGTCTCTAAAGGGAGCAAGAACAGCTTTTCCGAGTGAGCAGGCAGTGAGCTTCATGACCTCAGCCCTGGGACAAACCAAAGGGAGACACAGAGAACACGGCTCTGGACCCTTGGCAAGGCACATCACCTCTCCGAGCCTGGCCTCTTACTGCTGTCCAGTCTGGACTCCCTGATGACCTGTCATGCGTTCGTCCACCCAACACAGCCCTGTGGCAGACACAGTGCGAGGTGCTGGGGGACACAAAGATGAAAAGACCAGACCCCTTTCTTCGCAGGCCTCATATTCTAGTGAGAAGATAGGAATGCAAATAAAACTAAGGCTGCTAAGTGGTATAACACAGGGAGGCTGGGGAGGGAGCCCCAGGCTCTCGGGGGCTGCAGGGAGGCCTCCCAGAGAAGGTAGTGGTGAGGCAAAGACGTGAAGGATGATTCCAGTATCCTCAGTGAAGATGAAAGGGAGAGTGTCCTAAACACAATATATACACAGAATAGATCCTCCAAGGCCATCTCGAATTCAAGAGCAGACATATATTCCTGCCACTCGTATTGTTTTGCAATCAGAGGACATTTCCCTCTATGTTTAGGCCCCTTACCGATCCATCCATCCAGCTTTTTCTACTAATCCCCAACTCCCACATAAATGATGAGCAGGAGAGACATTAGGGCTCACCAGAGCCAGGAGCCCTTAACTCTCTCATTTTTTAACACAAGAGGAAAGTGAAACCTGGTGTGATTCAGGGGCTCCCCAAAATTGCACAGTTCCTCTCTGGTAGAGTTAGGGGTGGAGTCTGGTCTCCCAGCTCGTAGTTCGGGATCTTTTTGATTTAGCTTACCAAATGCAGCTACCCACAGACAATTTGATCCCACATAAACCTCCCCCTATGTTCCCAACTTCCAATCCAAGATCTGCCACAAATCTGGCAAGCTTGCTTCTTCAGCACTTTATAAACATGCACTCATCCATATGTTCAATAACTTATCTGGCATCACATAACTTAATTTCCTCCTCCACCCCCTTCACATTTCTGCACATAAGTCCTCCAGCAGGAATACCTGGAAATCCCAGGCCTGGGCCACAGGGAGGCCTCGGGAGCGGCAGAATCACAGAGTATGTGAAACGTCACAACTGGCAGGGCCCTTTTGACCTTCTAGTGACTCTGATTCTCTTTTTCCAGAAGAGGACACAAGGCCTATGGAGGGAGAGTGACTCTCAAAGTCACACAGCTAGTTTGAATTCTTTGCAGGGAGAAATGTGGCAAGCTGTTCAAGGTAGCAAGCTGGGTGTCAGGAGAGCCAGGCTCCTTCCCAATCAGGGAACACACTTGTTGGGCATCAGATGATTTCCAGAGCTGCATTTTCCCCCTGAACCCAGTGGAAGCCGGGAATATGCCCTAGGAACAATTAGCTGTAGGTCTGCTGACACAGGATGGAAATTATCCCAGACTAAGAATCTGAAGCATATTCCCGAAGGGATAATTTGAAGCCAGGTGGGGAAGATAGTTTTAAATGCTAGGGGCTTAGACTTAGAAACGGGGGGGGGGGGGGGGGGGGAGGAGCAGTAAATTGCAAGGACCTGGCTATCATAAATAATAATCATAATAACAACAATAACATGGCTATATCCTCCTATAAACAGGATAAAGCATCACCCAACATGTGCAAAGTTGTTTTATGTAAAGTACATATTTTCTGAGCACCCGCAATCTCATAGGCACTAAGTTAGTGATCTACATTTATTTGCACATTGAAAATACCTTTAAGCAAGAGAACAAAGTTACTCTCATTAATCGCTTTGAAGATGTGTGTGTGGTAGCGGTGGTGGGGAAGTCAGTGGAAGAAGAGGGAAGAACAAGAGCCCTTGCTGCACCCTTCAGAGGGCAACATGTACCCCAAGCACCCCTCTGGCCCCCCTGCTTCTGCTGCTGCCCAGAGAACAGCAGGAGGCAGGCAAAGCAGGCGCCTAGAGCAGCTCTGCTCCGCGTCCGACAGAGCCTGGGACCCGTCCTGAGCAGCAACGCCTGCCTCCAACCTCTCAGCGAGAAATCCATCTTCACTTTGGCCCCAGTCTAGATCGAGGGAGTTCCCTAGCCTATCAAGGAAAGGTGTTTTCCAAATCTGAAGAGCTCTCATGTTCTCCATTCAGATTCTCTTTTACTCTGATTCTGTGAAACCCTCATCGCAGGACTCAAGAATGCTGGGACCTACCACCTCTCGTGGGCGTGTGGATCAAAACCAGATGTCCAGCTCCGATCTTGAAGAGTTTACAAGGAGGCAATTGTGGCTTAAATCAATACCCCCACTCTGGAAGGGCAGATTCCCTTGTCAACAGAACGGGAAGTAAAGGGGGTGGGCTGGTGGGAGCTAAGACAGATCTGACACATGCTTGCCAGCAGGTGGCTAGAAAGCTTCAACATTTGTCTTGCACATGAAAATGAACCTTCCAGTGGAGCAGGTTACCCTGTGGGGTGACAGACTTTGCTATCAAAGGGCTGTCCAACAATCTCCCATCTGGATGACATCACAGAACGCAGAATACAGACTCTGACTAGCAGGTGACCGACTTGGGACAGCCGTGGCTTCAGGATAGAAAGCCAGCACATTGACATCTAGCTGTGCAACCATAAGCATATCCCTTAACCTCAGGTAACCTTAGCCTCTCTATCTGTAAATGAGATTATTTGGGGCATTGAGACAATACCACACAATATTTGTAATAATGCCTGGCACCAAGTAAGTACTCAACTATTAACTATCATCATCATCGATCACCTTAAAGGCGGGTACTTATCTTACTCAGAAACACTGACACTGAAAGGCATTCATGTAGAAGCTGGATGATTAGCATCAGGCCTACCAGAAAGCCAAAACCAACCCCGTCCAGCTCTGCACACACTGCGCTGGCTGAGCCAACTCTGTGAGCATTCTTGGCCAAAACAAAACACTATGGTAAATTCTTTGCATGCCTTTCTGCCTTTGACTCCGGCATTCCCCAAAGACAAAAATGGGAGCTCATTTAGGGTATGCCAAGACGCACTCTAAGCAAGACATGCGAGCACTGATCGAGTAGGAGGATGGGGCTACTGTAGAATCCTAGGATGGTGGAGCTGCAGTGGGACTTGGCGATCTTCTGATTCAAGCTGTTTGTTTACAGATGGGTAAATCAAGGCCTGGAGACAATGTCCAGGGTCACACAACAGCAGCTGAATAATGACAGAGCTTGGCTCCCCACCTCCAAGTCAGCAGGCTTTCTGCTGCTCCATGCTGCTGGAGATCACCTTGGCCGGGGATCTTTTGAGATCAGTAAGCTGCTGTCCACTCCTACAGCTCTGGCTTTGAATGAACAAGAACCTTAATCCTTTCAAAAATCCCTGATGGAACAAATTCATAAAAGATTTGGGGCTCAATAAATTTCTCTGGAGATGCTGCTAAAAGTGAGCAATCACAACAGACCACAGCAAATTTCACTTCAAAATCTGTTCCTCTCCAGCTAAACCACAGTGATAGTCAGAGGTTTGTCCTGTAAGGATGCCCAGAGCCACAGACAGCCTCTAGTGATTCCTAGTTAAGATTGCTTTGAAAGGACCACGCGCAGATGAGGATACAGAACAGCCAATCCATCTGACCACCCAGGGGTGTGCGTAGTCTCTATCCCCTTGGTATTTTTAAGTAGAAGAAAGGCTGAGTCATGGCAAACTATCAACAACAAAAAATACTTTAAAGATCTTGCGCCATCTATATGTGCTGTCACAGGTTATGAAGCGAGTCCTCTGAAAGGCTTCCTTTGTCCAGCCTTGATCTTAAGGGAAATCTGTCCAGACAAGAGTAAGGTACTATCTACACCGGCCTCATACTTCTTAAAAGCTCACACATCCTCTATCTTCATGTACAGATGGTCTGAAAGAAGCTGCTCCCAACATTTCCCACAAGCTGACCCTTCTGCAAGAAACAACAGGATGACAGTCCAGTCTGAGCCAGACGCCCAAGTACCTGCCACCCATCACATAAGCTCTATGAATGATGCCTCTTGTCCCCTCAGGGCCACTTCTGTGCTCACATGTCCCCCAGCACACACACCCATCCCGTGCTCTCCTCTCACTCTGCACACGCCTGTCCACACACAAAGCGCATCCACAGACCTTATCAGCAGCACCACGCGGGGCTTAAGCTTGTCTCCAGTAGAAGATTTGGTCCTTCTCCAAAAAACTCAATTTTAAGCAAAACTAAATCTAAAACCCTAGCAACGGTCATTAGTTCAACATCCCCACTGCCAGAAACTGCCTGCCTCATTAAAGAGTAAAACAGCAGCTGGGGAGGTCTTAAAGCAGGGAGGTGGGTTTTAAAGGTCTTCTGTGTCGGCCTGACTCCCCTCTCTCACTGCAGCCAACACGTGGATTTACATTCCCTCCAATTGGGATGGGAGAGCTGGAAAGGCTCAGGAAAAGGTCTCGAGGAGCCTGGAGCAGAAGCCGCCTGCTCAATTAGTCATCCTGAATGGAGGGAAGAGGAGAGGCCTGGACATCTGACACATCTGGGAGTGGAACTGTGGAGATGGGAAATGTTATGTAATTAAACTCTGCTGGCCTGTCCCGCCTGGGGAATGTGAGACCCATCAGCAGTGACCTCTTCCAATCAACTTAATTGGCCCAATCTCGCCAAGAAAAGCAACAGAATTGGTTTAGTGCCTCATGGAAACAGCTTAGCTCCTGCCTATTTATGGCCACTGAACTCAAGGATGGGAGCCTGACTCTGAGCCAGGAGTTGACAGCATGTGCTGACTTCTGGGCAGACTCGGAGGTTCAGTGGGTTTCCTTGCCCCCCTGTGCCTCCATTTTTGTCTCTGGGGAAAGCGGCTGTACCCACTTGCTGCATTGGGCGCACGCCATTTCACAAGCCAAAGCCCATGCCCTTCTAACAGGCAGGCTCTCGCCTGCTAAGGACCCACAGTCTGGAGGAAAACAGACTTTCAGAGTAACCCAGGGTGGCTGAACTTTGTTCCTCTTTTATTCAGATATGCCAAGGACAATTACTATTTTCTCTGTTCTCAAAGTCATATTTGTTTTGGCATCATGGTCTGCATAGCTCGTGTTAAAGAATAGAAAAATGTCTGTCTGATAATTAATAACGTTGATTTTTGGACCACCATTCTTCTGAATAGTTCAAAGATCTTTTATGAATACACATTTTCATCAACTATAACCTAGGTTTGACTGCCTCTGTTTTATGGATGAGTAAACTGAGGCAGTTCTAGAAAGTTCTCTTTACACAGTGGGTGAGCAGTAGACATGCAGTGGGCATTAAGACTATTTTACCAGCTTGCACTGTAAGGGGGAAGAGGTACAAATCCCATTTTTACAATGGCTCACACACATGCTAGTGCCTGGATTTGATCAGACTTCACCTGAGTAAAGCTTTGTACTCCTAAACACACCAAGCTTTGATTGGGGGAAAAGCAGAGTGAACTTTCCTCCTCATCATGTCATTATAGACACTGCCATTTTACATAAAGGATCAGAGAGATTAGAAAACGTTCCCAAAGTCACACTGCTCCAGAGTGGCAGAACTGGACTAAAATCGAGGCATTCTCAATGGAGAGTCTTCCACTCCCACCGCATGACGCTCAGAAATATCTGCCCAGATCTTCTGACCAATGGTCAAACCCTATATCGACTCTCTCTTACACAGATGAATTTCCCCGAAAAATAAGGTAGAACCTCCAAACGGCACTGCTACAATTTCCTGAGTTCAAAAAAGTCGTGAATCAAATAAAGTCCCCCCAAACATATGGGCTTACACAATTAGAACCTAATGAATGATGTTCCCCAGCACCTGATCCAGGCAAGCAGGTATGTGCAGCCGAAAGCACATGGGCTCCCTGCTCTGATCCGTTACCTCACCGGCTCTCACAGGGAATGAACTCAACCAACTTTCCATTTCCCTCATTCCCCAAATGCTGCCGGAAGCCTACAGCCCTCTTTCATCTACACCTTTTTTGCTTAAGATACACATCTGAGCATCCAGGACCATTTTCATCCTCCCTCAGACACACACAATTCCTGCAAAGAAATACACCCCACCCCCTCACAAGAGCCAGAATATACACCCCTCCTATCCTCCAGGCTAGCTTTCTCCCAGTTACTGAACTCCTGCCCCGCAGTGTGTGTGCACAAACGCCCACACTCCCACACCCCAGGTTAGCTTTATACTCATAGCCCAGAATACATCAAAGATTAACAAACGCGTCCTCCTGGTCACTGCGTCCCCCTCCTCCAGCTCCACACAGCATGTCTCATGCCTGCTGGTAAGTAGGCACTACACACTCTCACAAACTCAGTCCTCAATGTATTGGGACCCGCATTCTGATCTGGATTGCAGACCCCCCCAGTTCCCAGCACACACCCCCTACAAAAAATAGGGACACCCCTCAGCTCCCTCCCCACACACAAAACCATGCATCATCCCTATCTTTACCCTCCCTTTCCACAAAAACCACAGATACATTTCAAGTCAGCTTCCCATTGGCCCCCAAGATCCATAAGCAGCTCTAGAAACTGAATTATAGTTCTTGAAGAAACCTCAACAAGCATCAACCTCTCTTCATTCCTCCTGGAAAAATTGCGGCAGTCAGCTGAGGCCCGAGAAGGAATTTTTCCAGGGCACTGTGCCATGCCCCAGTAGCCAGCAACGGGCTGAGTATCCAGTAGGCATTCCATAAATTTTAATTGATAATCAATATTAATTAGTGAGTGAATTCCTCTATTAAATAAGAAACCCATTATATAACATAATACAACATGCATCTCTGCCACTAGACATGCAAAATAGATTCCTCCACTTGCTTCAGTCTCAGGCAGGCATCCTCCCTGGTCCCCACCCAGTGCTGACACACGTCCTGTGTCTTCCCTTACAAGTACAGTCCTTCATTCTAAGCCTTCTCCAATTCCCAGCTCCCTGGGGGGCTAGGAGGGCAGAAGGCAAAGACCAACCCAGTACCCTTCCCCGCAAACATCCTGTCTCTCCGCAATGAGCTTCTAAGCCCACACTCTTCTATCCTCCAGATATCCCAACGCCATCCCAGCCCATGAAGTTCACACTCTGCTCTCGCAGATAATCTTTCCCGCCCCCTACACACATCCCTTGGGTAATCCTCAGGGCCCCACCTTCCACACACTCCACCTTTCCCTCCCACACAGAGCCGCCCTCCCACGCCACACCCACTCCATTTGTCTGTGCAGGCATGCACAAGCCATCTGTCTTCAACACACTGTACCTCTCCTCCTGCTCTGACACCCTTCACAGGCACAGATTTCTCATTAGTTACACCTATGTTCCCGCATGCTCTCATCTCCTGCTAGTCACGCGTATGCCCATTCAACAGTCTGCTCAGAAACACACACCTCCACCGCGCACAGAGCAGGGTGAAGCTCCCGCCCTCTGGCCACCCCCATACATGCCCTTATGCAGAGACTGTCCAAAAACCTCCTTCCGGGACCAAAGAGAGCACCCAAGGGTCCCGATCTCCCTCCAAAGGAAAACACAGCTCATTCACACACAACCCAATCTTTCACTTCCAGCTACGATACAGTGATACTGTCCTCACCAACACAAAACCCTGCACACTCTCCCTCCTGCAGACCCCCGCAGACTTTCTACTTTCCTCGGACGCTGTGCATGGAGCCTGGTTTCCCTTCATCTCCCCCTCACTCCCAAAGCCAGACCCAGGTCTAACTGTTGGAGCCTAAGGCGGAGGCGGTTCGATTTTATCCCCTGAATCCTACCTCTCAACGTTCTTTGTGCAACATGTCAGGAAGGAATTGGGAGCGGGAGAGGGCAGGCTGAGTATGCTGGAGAATTTCTGAGCGTTGTGAAAACAGAACCTATTGCAAAGTTCCCTCTGTTACAAACTCTCTCCCATCCTGACGTCTAGAGCCAAGGGCTTCGACGGTTTTTTCGTTAGCTGTTCTGGAGGGTGGGAGAGGGCATCTCTTTATGAAAAAGCAGGCGGCCCACCATATTTTGTAAGCGGCTGAGTTACAAACGTCAGATTCCAGGAGTGACACCCACCCCTTTAGTGTTCCCCCCCCACCCCCCAGTTCCCGCCCCCTGCTCTTCACACACATAAACAAGTCCACCCGCGCGCAGCCTCCGAGTTCTCCAGCTCTGAGCCCAGCGCTCCCGCCGCGTCCAGGCAGCTGCCTGCACGCAGACTCGGAACCTGCCGCCCGCCGCCAGAGGTCGAGACGAGGCCGTCTGGTTCGGTGTTTTCTCCACGTGAAATGCCCCCCCAGCCACGGATCCAATGAGAGGGATCCTTACTAGTCAGCAGCCCCCACCTAGTTCGGCGCAGGGGTCTCAGTTCCGCGCATTGGAAGCGCAGATGAGGGACGCAGCAATCTAACTCCCCCAAAGAAGGAGCGCCTCCTCGCCGCGTACCCGCTAGCGCCCCAAAGCAACAAGCAGAGTCCCCTCCCCCACCCAGCCCCTCCTTTCCCCTACCTTCAACACTTAAGCGTCCCAAATTTCATTAGGAGTATGAGTAAAGCTCTGGGGCAGAGGAGCAATGTGGTCCGTTGTGGGTCCTTTTAACTCCGACCTAGCTCCGCCGGTCCCCAGGTCTCCCAGCCTTCCTACCCCTCCGCCTTGTTCCTAGAGCCGGCTACGAGAAACCGCGAGGAAGTCCCCAGGGATGGCCTGGCCCCCGTGCCCGCCGCTCCCCCGCAGGGTCCCAGGTGCACGGGCCACGCGGGGAGCTCCAGCATCTGCACAGAGACCCAGGGTGGAGTAGCCGCGGGGTGGGCGCTGGCCGAGACCAGCCCGGGGTACGAGGTCGTTTCTTAGAAAAGCTTTCGGCGGAGGCAAGGGGACTCGAGAGCAGGTACGCCACGCCGGGCGAGGAGTCTCAACTCCCCAAAGTGGGAAGCGACCCTCCAGGTCTAGAGCTCGGAATCGACTCCCCCAGCCTACGCCCGGGCTCTGGGAAGGGGAGGCGTGCGGAGAACCCGGCGCGGCGGGGCGCGGGGCGCGTGCCGGGGAGCGGCGGCGGCACCCTCGCCCCTTTCCTGCCCAGGATCTCTCTGCCACCCGCTTTTGTTACAGGATGCGCGGGGACCCTACTCTGCAGGAGCGGACGGGTGTGTTGGTGGGGGGATGGCGGTTCTGCTGACTCCCTTTCCTGCCCTTCCGTGGTCCCCATTTCCCCTCGCCTCCGCCCCCCATTTCCAATCCAGGTCCCTTAAACCTGATCATTTTCCCAGATATTGGGCGGTTTCTCGGGTAGCCGAGGGACGAGAGAGAGGAGTGTCCGTGAGTGTGTGTGTGTATGTGTGTGTGTAAGGGGTGGTTGTGGTTGCGCCTCGGCCTGGGCAAATCCCAGCGCAAACTTCGGGGAAGGCACAAGCCGGGGAAAGTGAGCGAGTGCGGCGCGATGGGAGTGGGGGCGGGGGCGGCGTTGGGGGCCCGCGCGCTAGTCCGCTGGAAAATCCCCCCACCCCAGAACCTGCCCACCCGACGTGCCCGCCTCCCCTTACCGTGGCAGAAGTAACCATGGCATCCGTGTGACTGTTTCCAGGGACGTCGACATGAAGAGAAAGGTGGACGCGAGCTCGGTCATTCAAAGTCTCCCCCACCCCGCCGCCGCCACAACCCAGCAGGGGATAAAAAGAGAAGAAGAAAGAAAGAAAGAAAGAAAAGGGAAGAAAGTAGTTGCGCCGGGCTCTCTCGCGGGACCGCGCGCGGAGCTGTTCGGTAGGGAGAGGAGCCTTCAACTCTGAGTCCCGTGAACATAATCTGCGCGGTTATAACCAGCCAACCCGGCCAGATGGCTCGGCGCTCAGCGCCTTAACCCCTTGCGCGCCGCGGGCCCGCCCCCGCGCCGGCCCGCCGCGCCTTGCAGGCCTGCGCCCCGGCGGCCCTCCGGCTTCGGTCTGGGGGCCACGGGGGCACGGAATCATTTCTCCTAGCCTCTCTCAAAGAAAAACACCAAAACTTCCAAATTAATAGTATGTTTCAGTATCCCCCCTGATTTCTCTTTTAGAGATCCAGGAAAAAACGAAATAGACAACTTTTCACGACGTTTTACATGTTAATGTCTTCAGCCTGTCTTATTTGTTCTTTTTCTTGAAAAATTTCTTTTTGATCTCCTTGTTTTTTTTTTATTATTTAAGATTTTCTTTACGAGACAGAAGGGCCTTCCTTGCCCCTTCCCTCAGGCGTCTTGGGTCTAAAGTGCAAACTCCTCCTCCAAACCTCATTCTTCCAGCTCCAGATCTCTCCCCACCCTCTCTGAAGCCCACCCGTCCTTCCTTCCCCCACGGCAACACGAACACGCCCAGGGACAATCGCTCCCCAGTGAGCTCGCTGCTCCCAGGGACCAGTACCGGGGCGCTGTGCAGGCGGTCAAGGGAGTTCAAGGTAGAGAGGTATAGCCGGGCGGGGGTCTGGGGACCAAGGGAGGGGCCGGTGCGTGTGTGTGTGTGTGTGTGTGTGTTTCCGCGAGCGCAAGCGTGAAGGGAGAAGGGGTTGGATCAGAGCCTCCTATTTCACCCAGCCTCCAACTTCCCCTAATCCCCTTCCTTCCAAACCAGGATGGGCCCTGCAGCTCAGCACCCGCCCAGCGCCCACAGTCTGCAAGCGGGGACAGCGCGCGAAGCAGAAAAGGCAAGCCGCACGCAAACCTCTTCGGAGCGCTCCGAAAATAGTGACGCTCCCTTCCCCACCGGTAGCTTACTCGAGGAAAGGCTGGGGGGGAGGAACGGGGAGCAAAATCTCATATTTGGAGATAATTTTAGCAGCCCATTAGACCCCACTTGTTCTGAGATCGTTGTCTCTAAATTTACTGAGTGCAGTCATCTTGCTTTCGCCCATTTGCCCTCGAGAGAAGCAGGGGGCGGGGGTGGGGGAGGGCGGCTGTCGCTTAGGGGTCAAGGAGAAATCCAGAACCTCGGAGCAGCGGAGGTTTGCGCTCTTGCCCTCCTCCTACCCGGTTGCCCAGGTGGTGGCGTCGCAGACCTTATCTCCGAGCCCGCCACCGCTTCCTCCTTGCGGTCTCAGCCACTCCTCTCTCCGTCTCTGGCCCGGACCTTCTGACTCTAGCGCGATTGGGGGAGGGGAGTAAGTATCCCATCTCCTCCCTGGCCTGCCATCCCAGGTGTCTAATAAGCAACCCTCTCTGTGTTTCAGCTAAGGCCCAGGTTCAGAAAATCCAAATTCCTTAGACTGGTTTGAGAATTTGGTTAAAAACCGAGAACACCGGCCCCTGAGATCGGGCCGAACCCGAGGCAGAAAGAGGCTGCGGGTCCGAGGGGAGGTAGGAAGGGATGGGGAGGCTGGGGGCTGCTTACTAGGTAGATTGTACCTGCCTCATCATTATCGTGGCTGATGGAGGCTGCCACATCGAAAACGGCTGGCAGCGCCCACGGAGGCCCAGGGGCAGCACCTCCCGCGATTCCTGGGAAGAATAGGGAACTCCTTCAGTGCCTCCCTAGCGCCAAAATGTCCAAGTCCTCCTCCTGGCCAGATTAAGCTGCCGAGTCGTTCCTTCCACCCGGCACACAGCACCATGAAGGTCTGGATGGGGCGTGATCTGTTGGGTTCTGGTTTTCTCCCTCTGCTCTGGCCCGCCTCCCTGCCCTCCCCCACTTCCCGCACTTGCCCCACTTCCCCTGTCAAAGGAGGGACTCAGGCCTCAGTTTCAGCTCCACTGGCCGAGTTCTAGGGGCTCTTTTCTGGAGCTCCAGCTCCTCCGGGACCCTGAAGGTTGCCGGGAGAGAGACGGTTGGCTCTTGCTGCAGCGAGGAATGGGTTAAAAACATGTGTTGGCTGATCTGCCTGCAGCTCCTCGGTCACTGGCAGTCTGGAGGCAGGAGGGGAAGGGGTGGTGGTGGGGGGGGGGATCTTATTTGAAAAATCAGAAGAAAAAAAGAAGAAAAAAAGGCAGCAGTGACTTTAAGACCCGGATTTGTTGTGTCGATGCCGTGCACTGACCGGCCACCTCACTCTGCCACGACCTAGGCGATGGCAGGAAGAGTTTGTGTGCTTTCTCAACTCAGGGGCTTTGTCCTGAGCTGGTGGGTCTGTCTTTGCCTGCAATCAACACTCCTTGTAATATGAGAGGTGACACCTTAATCTTGCCAAATATGTGTGGTGCGCCTTTGCAGGGGGGAGGGGAAGGAGGGAGGGGCTGGGGGGAGGAGAGAGGAACAGGGAGCGAACCAGACTGAAGCAGAGGGTGAGAGATGCACTTTTCCTGCTTTTCCCAAACGCAGAGCCACCCGCCCTTTCCTGTGCGGAAGACCTTTTCAGACAATCTCCCTGGAGCAGGCAAGCTGCCTTTCCCTTTACTGTCTTCCTTTCTAGTCCAGAGCTAAAGTTGTCTGCTCCTCTCTTAAGTCAAGGGACTGACACCCAGGTCTTCCTTTTGGCTTCCAAGAGAGTGACAAGGTGATCAAAGAAGAGGGTGGCCAGAAAAAGGAGTCGAAAGGTGCATTTTGTTTTAATATAGTGAAAGATTATTGTATATAACTGAGAGTCATTTTGGAACTGCAGAACATTGTGACTTCTAAGAAAATCTGTTTCTCTAAATAGAGAAAGATCTTAGTGGATAGATAGCTAAAGGAAAGAACAGAACTGGGAAGTAAGCTGGTGAGTTTGTAATCGAGAGTGCTGAGTGTGGAAATCCACCCAGAAGCAGGTCTCTTTTGACTAGCTAGGTTATCACCTCTCTCCAGGTTGACTTCGTGGTCACGGAGTTGGCCGTCCATCTCTAGACTGTATTTTTAGGTTGCTGAACTTTCTTTTTCTTCCTGCTGCATCTGAGGGTAAGGCCTTTACTCCTAAAGTGTTTGTGAGAGCAGGAACCAGATCTAGTGTTTGAAAGCCCCCTTTAAATCTCTCTCCTAAAGCAAATTTCTAGAGCTTGCCTTCTGCCCACCCTTACCTTTTGCAATAGCACCACTCTGTGGTTGAAACATTGAACAGAAACAAAATGGAAACATTGGAATGAATTGAGCCTTTACCTTGTGAAAAGCAGCATTTCAGGGCTTCAGTTAAGTGGATTGTGTGCTGAGTGGGGGGCGCTCAGCATGTGGCCAGCGGGGAGGTCTTGTGTAGAAGCTGCATGTGCTTAATTCATTGTGACATGTTGAGCCAGGAAATGAGAGAATTGGGCCGAATGGCCTCTAAGGACACTTTCCTCTGTGACCATACGTGGCAAAGAGAAGCCTGGTTATTTTCCTCATGATCATATAACTAGCCTTGAATGTCCTTTCTCGTTGTTTTTCTGCCTTCGAGGTTGCTAAACTGTGCTCCACACCTTAGCTGATCCTAAAATGTTTGCAAGTTGCATCTTCTGCTGCTGGAGGGCACTGTGGAGAAGGTTGGCAGAATACCCCATCCACCCCACCCCCTCACCCTGAAGGCTGCTTGCGCTGCTGCAACTGGAAAGTCTACGTTTCTGAAACAATTAAAGTGAATGCAAAAGGTGTTTGCATGGGAACTGGGAACCCGAGGGTCCAAGGGTCCGGACAGGCTGTGTGCTGCCTTGGCTCCTGGCACTCCAGAGATACCTGCTTGCCCGCCCATTACCACACACACATACTAACAACAGCATCATTAACCGAGTCACACGAGCTATCACGCCAATTGGCAACTCCACCCCAGTGCCCCAAGAGGCATCGTGTGAGACGTTCTTCTTTTTTCAAAGTGGGTGCAGTTGTCCACAGAAGTTGAGTGCTTGTCTGTGTGCATTCAGCAAGCCCGGGTCGTCCCTAAAGTTTCTGTTGTCTTGAGAAAGCACAGCTCTGCTGTTACCAGCATTGATAGTTAAAAAGAGCAGGACTATTAGAGATCAAATTCCATCAGCTTCTGAGGCCCCACCTTGCATTTCATGAAGAAAGGGAGGCACCAGCCTCTCAATGACTTTTCCCAGGGAAACAGAAAAAGGGCAGCCACAGATCAGAAACTCGAACTCTTTGAAAGAGTGGATTTTGGAGTCGTATAAACCTGAGCTCCACGCTGCCTTCTTCACCTGATGGCTGTGTGTCCTTGGACAGGTTCCTGAACTTCTCAGAAGCCATCTGTAATTGACAGAAACAGCACCAAACTCACAGGAGTATTATGAGGACCGAATGAACCAATTTATTTAAAATGCACAGCACAGGCCCTGGTACAATGTACGCACCAACTCCCAATCTAATATTCCTTGCACTGAAACACTGCCACCCCACTGGTGGGGCATGTCAGCTTCTAGAAAGAAGCTTGACTCTGGAATGTCCTGTTTGTTATTTGTAAGCCCTCTTTAAACATTTCATTAACGTAACTTCATGGGTGTATATTTTCCCTTTTGGACAAAGACAGAAAGAAATTAGCAGAATGAAGTAGTAGACATATTTAGAATTCATATAGCTTTTTAACAAGGGCCTCAAAGAACATGAAAGACATAGTTGAAGGATTTCAAAATCTCATCTTATTCATTCTTTGCCTCTAAGGCAGAACCACCTCATCATTGAAAAGGAAATTCCACCATGTCCTTCAACTCTTAACAGATTGCCTACTATATGATTGGTTTGTTGTTGTTGCTAATTATGTTTTAGGGCTTACATCGAACAATATAATGAATTACATTGAGCAACAATGGATCAACTTATTTTGTGAAATAACATAAATATTCATAATTGTGTTTTAAGAAATTACCCATAATGATAGAGGGAAGGTATGTATTTCTACCACACAGGTGGATATAGAAATCATAATAAAGTCTCCTATTTCTCCAGTCATGACATGAATTCTTAACCACCCTATAAATTAACTTTATGCCGCACCAAACTCCACTCATAAAAAAATGGCATTAAGGTTTCCTAGGTAACTAATGCATTTCCAAAGGGAATAGGCCCCAAGAGACAAAGAGGGCAGGGGAAAGGGTGGGGGTTGGGAAGTCAAGAAAAAGAGAAAAAAAAACATTAGATTAGACCTATGTGACATAAACAAAGTATTTCATGGGGAAAGACTCATAAAGTTTTATTACCTGGGTTAGACATAGATATGGCACTGCCATTAATTCCGTCTTCGGACAAGAAGACACTCGATAGGCCGTCCCTCTCAGCATGTATGCCAGCATTTCATATTTCAGGTTCAGATTTACAAATGGAGTCATCAGTCCCTTCCATTTGTCCGCTGAGCTGTGTCCACTCATGAGCCAGCTGTTTCTCAAGCCCTCCACGTATTTAGACGTAAACAAATGTTGAGATGAACGTGAAAAACAGGGTCCAGTGAAGGTTTCAAAATATGCAAATGTTTTTGATTTTATAAATTCTGAGAACCTTGGAGCAGGTCTGTTAGTCCCAGGGGAGGGCTGGGGCCCCAGGGTTGAACTGATAGAGTCCAGGTGCGATTTCCAAACCCCCAGCCTGGTGGTCTTTTCACCGTGGCTTCCTTCATCTGGGGAAGGGTCTGGCTGCTGAAGAACACTCTTATGCTTAGGAGGAAATGGAAGATTGTGTGTGGGGCTGAAGCTTCAGTTTATGCTGTGAGAACACTGAGTAATCCCCAAAGGCAATGGGATCCAGAGAATCATCAGTGAGCTGGAGACTGAGAGAACACGGAGAGCAAACGCTGCACTGCCTTGTGAGCTGGGGGAAATCCCAGAACTCTTCAGTTCGTTGGTTTTACCATGTGTAAAGGGGACTTCACCTCATTTTCTTGTGTTAACAGGGAATATACAAAAGAAAACAAAGAAGCATACTGATCTGAAGACAGTTGGGAGTTTTGTGTTATCTGTTCTTCTCTGCCTTCAGTAGCCCCAGAGCGACGTCTCTGAGTGAAAATTCCGACTGATTACCAGCCACAGCTCCACACTGGGTGACGTCCTTCAGCAAAGCATCGCGAGTTTTCCTGCTCATTCCCATGCCTGAATGGTTCCTACGCACCACTACTGGGCAGTCAGTGTTGAGGGAAGCCTGCCTTTCTCACTTTCCAAGGCCTCCTGAATAAAGGGCGCAAGAGGCAGGCTCCTGGCTGGAAAACCAGTGCTGTTTCCATCACACACTTCCTTCCATTGGGTATTGAAGTCATTTTGGGATTTACCTCTGGTTGGGGACTTGGGGTGGGATTAAAGATTAGGAAAGTTTTCTGGCCGCACCACCCTCCATTTACTATCTTTACTGGTAGAAAGGGGTGGGGAAAGTCTGGGAAGTAAATATACAGCGATCCAAAGGTGCAGTTTTTCGCAAGATTGAAGGCTGAACAGGACAGGAACCCAGGTCTTCTTACCCCTAACTCGGAGCCCAGTCCCATCTAGCCATGGGCATGACCACGACATATAACAATGTGTCCTATGAGTACTTTCCTCCTACACGTCTCTCCTCAGAATTCAAGGCTGGCTGACCTGGCAAAGGTCATTTCATCCGTCATCTTGCCACCAAGATCAATTCTCACTTACCACTAAGCAGATAGGTATGAAGTGTGTGGGGTGGAGTCAGGTGCAAGGAAGGTTCATTCTATTATCCATATCTCCTTGAAAACACTCTTCTTTCCACCTCAGTGGTCTAGGAAAACTAAGGAAAGCGGATTAATCACTGAGTCTTTTACCTTGAAGACCTCACACCCAGAATTCCCAAAAAACACTAATAAGAGATGTTAACAGCTCTTACAGGCCAGGGAAAGCTGAGTTCAAGTTAAAATAAGCTGACATACTCCCACTATCCCCAACACACACAAACATGAACAGACACACCCACGCAGCCAATCCATCTGATGGTGTGCTATATTTACCTGTCAATTCACTGACAGTTCTGGCCGTTGCCACCCAGAGAGCAGGCTGTCCTCAGGCCCTGTTCAGAATGCAAATAATGCTCAAGCAAAAAAGGTACCCAAGCTGGGTTCTCATAGCACCATAGACACCCAGTGCTGGAAGGAATGTTAGCAGGGGGAACTTTCTTTACAGATTATCATCTCATCATCATAACAATAGGTTACATTTATTGAGTGCTTACTGAGTGCCAGTACTGTTAACAATATTAGCATCATATGCCAGGCACTGTTTTAAGCACTGTGTGTATGTATATATGTATGCAGACACAGGGTGTGTGTGTGTGTGTGTATACCACCATGTATATATTTGCTGGTCTTAGCACTGGACTAGGAGACAGAGTTCCTATCTAGCTGCTGTGTTATCTTAGGCAAGTTACCTGTCCCCTCCTAGACTTCAATTTTTTAAGTCTATAAAGTGTAGATAATAATAATACATACTTTGAGGGGGTTTTTCTAAGGATTAAATGATATATAGGCAAGTACTCCACCTTGCAGGCTTAAAAATTGAGGCATAAAGAGTTTATATATAACTTGCTCAAGTATGCATAGGTGGTGAATGAGCAGCAAAACAGAGGTTTGAATTCCAACTGCCTGTTACCTCTACACCATCCACACTGGGGGGGTGACATGTTTGCAAGTGAGGAAACTGACGCCTTGGAGGGGACAAGTAACCTGCCTAAGATCACTCAGAGGAGCTCAGATGTGAGCCAAGTCTCCTCTCTAGGCCACTGCTAATCCAGCAGTGACGGATTGAATATCCATAGAGTCAATTCTCCTGGACTCAGGGTTGTCCTAGGGTGGTGAAAGAAGGAAGGAAATGGAGGATGCGGCAGAGTAGGGTCAGGTCCATCTGTGGGCCATTTGTCTGCCTTTCTAGGTGAATGTAACTTGCACCAGGCAGTGACTTGGTACATGGAAGAAGGACTGATTTCAGCACCTACTCCTCTCCTCAGCAACTTCCTTTGTCCTGACACATGACAGCCTTGGGTAAGGGAGCTCCCACAAGCGGCAGACAAAGCCACTCGGTGCCAGGTTCCTAGGAATTTCTTCCAAGGGGGCAGGCCATTGGCTTGGCTCCAAAGATTAAAAGGCCTCTAGTCAAAACTACTAGTGTTTGCAGCATCAAGATATACAGGCAAAAAGCTGAGTCTTGAATCTCAAATATGTCGTAAGTCTGTGAATGCCTGCTCAGAAACTATAGAACACTTGATTAGAATATTATGGGCAATTGATGTTTTGTTTCATATGTTTCATTTGAATCCCATCCAGTCACAAATGTATGTTCATGCAAATGTCTCTTCCTCTAACACTGACATAGACTTACATGCCACTTAGAGCTCAGACTCAGCAGGCAAGTCAGTGTTCAAAACCTGCCTGTGAATGAGCTTTAAAATCTGGAGCTGCTGCCAAGATAGTAATCATGAGGCATCAGACTTGTGTTTCACTGCTCTTACCATGTCCAGGCTCTCTGCCTCCAAACAAGGAGAAGAGAATTCCATTGCTTCAAATGTCTTTTGCCAAAAGTTTTCAACAATGAGTCCAAAAGTTGGAAATTAGCTCCTTTAGAGTGAATAGAAAGAATAACTTTGCAAATGATGACAGTGATTATCTTTCCACCTGTATCAATCTCCCCCAACTGACCTTATAGACATCTCAAAAATAAAGTAAATAAAAGAAGTGCATCACAAAGTTGGGAATAGCATTCTATACATAGAAACTAATATGCCCCAAACTATGCATTTATCACAGAGTTCGCAGGGAGTTCATGGTTAAGATGAGAATGGAATTGTAATTGGCAGGAGATTCACAGTATGAATGACTGGTCCACACTCCATATCTCAAATTGGAAAACAGACTGTTTGCAGTGTAGAACGAGTGAATGAATGACTTGTGTTCTTTCAGAGTTGGAAGATTCCCCCAGTGAAATCCCTTATTTTACAGAGGATGTTATTAAGACCCAGGAAAATGAAGGGACCAGCCAGAGATGACACAGATCATGAGACTCATCAGTGAGAGTGTGGAACCCAAACTCCCAACTCCCAAGATGCTGTTCTTTGTCCACTTTGTCTGTACAACCCCCAGGACATAGACACATCTTCTGCTTTCCTTCTGGAAATGTTGTTCCATTTCCCTCTAATTCCTTCTCTATCTTTTCTTCTTTCCTCTATTTTGTTACTTTCATTTCCTTTATTTTGTTCCCATTGTGCACTACTGGCAAAACATGAGAAAATTAACTTAACATGCAGGAGGCAAGGTTTCAGTAGGAACTGGAAAAGGAGTTTTAATCACAGGAGAGATTAAAGGACAATTTTAAAAGTAAAATGGATACTTTCCTATTTTTGATGACAAAGAGTTGGTCCTTTCTGAGGAGACGGTATTAATAAGATGAACTCTATCTGTTTTTCAATAATGGTATAAATAAATAAACCTTTAAGATTCTCACCTAAATGAATCTTTTTCCCCCGTATCATTCTTCTTGCCTTTTCATCTTTTTTTCCATTACGTTAAAGATGGCAAAAGGAACTATTTTGCTAATGTTTCTTTTGTAGAATTTTTTATTCTATTTTTCTTGTAATAAAGCTATCAATAAAACCCAAGGTCAAATTCTTTACTCTCCTATTTACCTCCTAATTTCTTCCTTGTGAAAGAATTGACACCAATACCTGGCCTTGGCACTGTGGACCTCAGGAGCCTAAGAGCATCTGATAAATAGGAGTTGAAAAGACCTGCATATGTAGTGGGTCATGATGGAAATGAAACGTGATTGTTCCAAGGGGTAGAACTACGATTAATGAGTAGAATTTGCAGGGGTGCAAATTTCAAGTCAAGGCGAGGGTGATGGTCCTGACATAGAGAATTTTCAAAAATAGAATCAATTGCCTCCGTAACTAATGAGTTGCTCTCTGTCAGTGGATGAGCTCAGGCATAGGATCACCTTGAAAGAATGTTGTGAGGGGCCCGCTCCGTGGCCGAGTGGTTGAGTTCACATGCTCCACTGCGGCGGCCCAGGGTTCGGATCCTGGGCGCAGACGTGGCACCGCTCGTCAGGCTACGTTGAGGCGGCGTCCCGCATCCCACAACTAGAAGGACCTGCAACTAAGATATACAACTGTGTACAGGGGAGTTTGGGAAGATAAAGCAGAAAAAAAAAAAAAAAAAGAAGATTGGCAACAGTTGTTAGCTCAGGTGCCAATCTTTAAAAAAAAAAAAAAAAGAATGTTGTGGAGGGGTTTCAGATTTAGATGGGTGGTTGAACAGTTAAGATCCCTTCCAAACTTGAGCAAGTACGTACTTTCCCAAAGCATGTTTGTACCACCAATATATTAAGATTCTTTTGTTGGTACATGGGTAAACATTTTAAATTTTAATAGTTATATTTAATTTGTTTTAGTGTATCAATTCTATTTATGGAGATACAAAACTTCCTTTAAAAACATATTTATTGGGGACTTTCTCTTCTGATTATGGCAGAACAAATTGTAACATGACAGTCTTTCCACCAAATTTACCTAGAAAAGCTGGAAATGATATTTTTAAAGCCATCTGAAGATTCCACTTATGGTGAGACTGCATAAGCCCTTCCAGACCAACCCTCCCACAGGTAACAACTATATACCAGGGACCTGAGAATGAACAAAAGCAGAAAGATTCTGGAGGAAAGTTGAAATTTCAAAGAAGAAAACAAGGTGGGATGACTTTGCTGTTTTTTACAGCTTTTAGCTTGAGGGCAGGCCACAGTTGGGACCACATTAGGTAGCAAAGACTTACAGATATAGAGGGAGAAATAGACAAATCCTGGTGATAACTTGAGATTTTAATACCCCGTCTAAGCAATTAGTAGAATAAATAATCAAAATACCAGTAAAGACACAGATTACACTGTCAGTCACTTTGACTTAATTACTATTTGTGGAGCACTACACCTGATAAATGCAGACTATACCTTCTTAACAAGTGCACGTGGCATGCTTACAAAGGTGGATCATTTGCTGGATCAGAAAACAAGCCCATTAAATTTAAAGAATGAAATCGTACATAGTGTATTCTCTGACTACAATGGAGTAAAACCAGAAGTCAAAAACAATAAGAGGTCTAGAAACCCTTAAGTAATTAGAAATTACACAGCACACTTTTAGCTATTCCACAGGTCAAAGAAGAAATCACCTGGGAAATTAGAAAATATTCTGACCTCTATGATCATAAAAATACAACATATCAAAAGCTGTGGGATGCAGATAAAACAGCACTTAGAGGGAATATCATAACTTTAAATGCTTATATTGAAAAGAAAGAATGGTCTAAAAATCAATGATATAAGGGTCTACCTTAGAAATCTGCAAAGAGCAAAGCAAACCAAAAGCAAGTAGGAAGAAGGCAATAATAAAGAGAAGAAATCAATGAAATAGAAATTAATAGTGCTGAAATTTGTTCTTTGAAAAGATCAACAAAATTGGTTACCTTCTAGCTAGACTTTCCTAGAAAAATGAAAGAGGAAAAAATTACCAATATCAAGAATGAAAGCAGGATTATCACTTAGATCTTCCAATTTTAAAAGGAAGACAGAGGACTATCATGAACAATTTCATGCAATGAGTTTGATAACTTAGATGAAATGGTCAAATAGAATATCTGAATAACCTTTTATCTATTAGAAAAATTGAATTTGTTATCATAAACCTTCCCAGCATTAAAACAATAGTAAAAGATGCTTTTACTGATAAATTCTATGAAAATTTAAGGGAGAAATAGCATCAGACTTAAAACACTTCACAAATTATTATATGTGGCCAGTATAATGCTAATACCAAAGTCTGACAAAGATATTATTTTAAAAGAAGGAAGAAAAGAAAAAACAAAAGAAAAAAATTAAAGAAATAATGAAAATTACAGACCAATATCTCTTATAAACATAAATGCAAAAATTCTTAACAAAATGTTGACAAACAGAATCCAGCAGTATATATTATCATCAATCAGGTTTTATCCCACTAATGCAAGGGCAGTTAAATTTTATACCAGTCAATATAATTCACCCTACTGATAGAATAAAGAAGAAAAATTATAGGATATTTTCAATAGATTCAGGAAAAGCATTTGACAATATTAAATTCAATATCTATTCATGATACTGAATAGAGCAACACACACAACACAACACAACACACATAGAGAAAACTAAGAGTAAAAGGGAACTTTCTCAATCTGATAAAGTGAATCTACAAAATACCTACAACTGACATAATACTTACTGGTGAACTTTTTTTTTCCAGGAAGATTAACCCTGAGCTAACTACTGTCAATCCTCCTCTTTTTGCTGAGGAAGACTGGCCCTGAGCTAACATCTGTGCCCATCTTCCTCTACTTTATATGTGGGACGCCTACCACAGCATGGCTTTTGCCAAGTGGTGCCATGTCTGCACCTGGGATCTGAACTGGCAAACCCTGGGCTGCTGAGAAGCAGAATGTGCGAACTTAATCACTGTGCCACCGGGCTGGCCCCTTACTGGTGAACTTTTGAATGCATTTTCCTAAGATCAGGAACACAGCTACAGATACAAATATCTCAGGTATCTCTCAATGGGAGAATGGATAAACAAGCTGTTGTATATTCATATAATAGAATACTTTTCCACAATAAATAAGAGCAAATTATGAATACACACAACAACATAGATGAACTTCAAAAATATTGTATGAATTAAAGAAGACTTACATAAAATCATGTGTTTTATGTGATTCCAAACTTATGAAGTTTTACAACAGGCAAAAATGATCTATTGTGCAAAAAAATTATAATAGCCATTGCCTCTGGAGTAGTGAGAGTGGGAAATGACTAGAAAGAGGCATGAATGATGGAGGTTTGGGTTATATAGTGATACCCTGTCACTGAACACAAGATGGGGGATAGAGGCTTGGGTTATACTGTGATACATGGAGTGATAGAGGTTTCTGGAATTATAGAGGCTTGGATTGTATCCTGTATGCATTTGTCAAAACTCAGTCCACGATCACTTAAAATTTATGCAATTCATTTTATGTAAATTTTGTGTCTAAAGAAAAATATCTGTAAAACAATATTGAACTGCAATTAATGAAATGCATGCTGACATATTTAAAGGGGGAAATAAGATGAATTGAGGGATGGACAGAGGGATAAATGGATGGAGAGACATGGAACAAGCTAATTACAAAAAAGAGTAAGTTACAGAATTTGTTCTGTAGGCATTTAGCTGTTCACTGTAAAATACTTTTCTTTATGTCAATAATAAAATGTTGAGAAAAAAACGTGTTTGAAGTAATTGGAGAGCTACCGTGGGAGCATGGACATGAAGGGACAAGAGCTCAGAGAAAAGGGAAGCACAGAGAAGTGAAACTTATCTTCAGCTCCTTTTCCTCTTGAGGCATATGCTGATTTGTAAGTAGCAACTGAGAGAATTAAAAACTGAAGTCAAATTTCAGTAATTTCCCCAGACTTCAGAGATGAAAGTTGGAGTTTAAGATTGATCATGGAAGAAGTGCTCTCGATTTTGGTTCTTGAAAGGCTGCTTCTTAGGAGTAAGAGGGAATCAAAAATTGAAGGACTTTTGCAATGACTGAAGCCCAAGTTTCCATCAGCTTAATCCAAAATAGGATTAAGATGGTCTTTCCTTAGCCTACTGGAGAAAGAATATGCCATGCTTCAATTATTTGTATGGCTTTCCTTACACATACCAGAAAACAAACAATTAAGAAACAGAAAAAATCTGATAATAGATAGATAATAGAAAGAAATAGAAATAGAAAGAAAACCCAAAGATATCCATATATTGAAGTTATTAGACACAGACTTTAAAATAACTGTGATTATTATGTTCAAAAAATTTATAGTAAGTTGGAAAATTTCATGAATCTGTTTAAAAGAATCAAACATAAAGCTAGAACTGAAATATTACAACAAAAAATTAAGAATGCAGGTTAAATACAACTGAAGAGAGAATTAGTGAACCAAAAGAGAGGTCAGTGGAAATTATTCAGGCAGAAGCATGGAGTGAAAAGATAATGAAAAATACACAAAAGCATGTAGGAACATATAATATAGAGAGAAAAGATCTAACACACGTATAACTGGTGTCCCAGTAAGGAGAAGAAATAGAGAATGGTGCAGTAGCAATATCTGAAGACACAATATTCAAGAATTTTCAAAAATTCATGAAAGACACCAACCTACATGTGCAAGAAGTTCGACATACCTGGAACAAGATAAATAGAGAGAAAATTGCACTTGGTGCTTCATAATAAATCTGCTGAAAACAAGACAAAAAGAAAAAAGTGAAAGTATCAGAAAAAAGATGTGGTACCTTCAGTTGCAATAAGGCATCTTGATGACTTTTCAATAGAAACTATGGGAGCCAGAAGACTATATCAAAGTATAGAAGAAAATAATAGTCAATTCTGAATTGCTTTTCCAGTAAAAATATCCTTCAAAAATATGTAAAATAGTTATTTTCAGAAAATTAAAATTTGAGGAGCCAGCCCAGTGGCTCAATGGTTAAGTTTGCACATTCTGCTATGGTGGCCCGGGGTTCATCAGTTCAGATCCCAAGTATGTACATGGCACCGCTTGGCAAGCCATGCTGTGGTAGGCGTCCCACATATAAAGTAGAGGAAGATGGGCACAGATGTTTTCATATAAAAGTAAGGAAATATGGAAAAGAAAATAATGGAAAGTCACAGAAAGGTTAAATATGTGGCAAGTGTGAATGGATACTAACTGTATGGAACCACAAACTATTTTATAGAATTAAATTCCTGACAATGAAAACACGAAAGGCAGTAATTGTAAATGGGTAGTGGGTTCTAAGGTCCGTGCATTCTTTGGGAAGTGATATGACTACTAATGTATATTAGACTTTAATGCTTCAAAGTTACGTGTTGTGGTCTCTATGATAACCACAGAATGAATAATAAAAGAAGGTTTATTTAAGATGCTAATCTGGGGTTGGGAAAAAATATTAACTCCAAAAAAGACCAGAAAAGAGAAAAAGAGGAACATGGTGCAGGTGAGACAGAACTAATAGTAAAATCGTAGGGAAGTGAACCCAACTATATCAGTTATTTGAACAAAAATCCGTTTTATTTATTAGCAGCAAATAATTAGAAAATGAAATCCAGAAAATACCATTTCAATTGAATAAAAACATTTGTATATAAGGATAAGTCTAGTAAAAGATGTACAACACCTTTACATAGAAAAGTACAAAATATTATTGAGAGAAATTAAAAATATTTACATAAAGGGGTATATGCCATGTTCAAAGGCTAGAAGACTCCATATTGTAAAGATGTTGGTTCTTCACAAACCGATATATTTGTTTAATATAATGCCAAACAAAATCACAGGAAAGTTTGTGTATATGTGTGTGTGTGTGTGTGTGTGTGTGGAAACTGACCAGCTGATTCTCAAATTTATATTCTCAAATTTATTCTGAAAACCACCAAGTTGAGCCAGGCCAGTCTTGAAGAACAGCAAAGTTACATGATTTATACTACCTGTGTGGTATTTGCACAATAACAGACTAATACGTTAATGGACCAGTACAAAGAGTCCAGAAGCAGACCCATACTATATGGGCACTCATCGCACTGAAAAGCATGGGGAAAGGATAATTTTAAAAAAATAAATTGTAGGGGCTGGCCCCGTGGCCGAGAGGTTGGGTTCGCGCGCTCCGCTGCAGGCGGCCCAGTGTTTCGTTGGTTCGGGTCCTGGGTGCGGACATGGCACTGCTCGTTGGACCACGCTGGGGCGGCGTCCCACATGCCACGGCTGGAGGGACCCACAGCGAAGAATGTACAGCTATGTACTGGGGGGCTTTGGGGAGAGAGAGTAGAGAATAAAATCTTTAAAAAAAAAAAACATAAAAAAAATAAATTGTATTGGGTCAATTAGATATTCATATGGAAAAATATGAATCTTGCCTCCACTTCACACTATATACAAAAATCAACTACAGATGAATTTTAAATCTAAATGAGAAAGGTAAAATAATAAAGCATATAGAATATAGCATGAGAATTTATTCATGAGCCTAAGATAGGAGAAGATTTCTTAAGACATAAAGAAAGCACTAATCATAAAGGAAAAGATTGACAAATTAGACTATATTAAACTTAAGAATGTTTACCTGAAGGTACTATTAAAAAGTGAAAGGGTAAGTCATAGAGTGAGAGAAGATATTCGCAATACATATTATCAGCAAAGGACTTGTGTCCAGAGCATGTAAATAACAACTACAAGTAAATTTTGAAAAGTAAGACAATTTCTACCACCAGGAAAATACGTGAAAAGCTTGAACTTGAAAGCACTTCATTAAATAGAATATCTAAATGCAAAGGTGTTCAACCTCATCAGTCAAAATGGCAATAAATCTGCCGAAAACAAGACAAAAAGAAAGAAATGAAAGTATCAGAAAAAAGACATGGTACCTTCAACTTAGAACCACGATGCAGTGCCACTGCATCCAAACCAGAATGGCTGAGAGTAAAAAGACTGTCCATAACAAGGACTGGTAAAGATGTGGGGCAAGAAGAACTGTCATGTGTTGCTGGTGTGCATATGAAATGGTACAATCATTTTAGAAAACTTTTATCAGTATTTCTTAAAGGTGAACCTACACTTATCTTTGGCCCAGCAATTTCACTCCAAAATATATACTCAACAGAAACTTGTTACACTTCTGCACCAAAAACCATGTGCAAAAATGTTGGTAGCAGCAATATTTGAGGAACAATCTAAATGCCCCTCAACTGTAGAATGAATAACTACATTGCAGTGCATTCACACAATGGAATACTCTACAGCCAAAAAAAATTAATCAATTATTGCTGCATTCAGCAAGCGTAGATAAATCAGTCTATCAACATGTTGAACAAAAAAAAGCAGACAAAAGGTTATATAATATCATAATTTCATTTTTAATGTTTCTAAAAGAAGACAAGCTTATTTGTGGTTTTTGAAGTTAGGATAGTGATTGCCATTGAGAAGAAAAGCGTAGTGTTTAGAGAGAGGCAGAAGCAGGGCTTCTGGCGAATTGGTGATCATTTCCTGATTTAGATGATAGTCATGTAGGAGTGTTTATGTTTCAAAAATTTATCAAGTTATGTATTTACAATAGGGGTGCTTCTCTGGATGAATATTATACTTCAATAATTCTTTGTAAAGCAAGAAAGCACCCCTTTAATTAAGTAAAACATTAATTAATTTAAAGAAAATATTAAGTTTATAATAGCTTTGCTAATATGCATATATGGGAAAATCATTATGTGGTTTGCAAAAGACAGAGTTTGGGAAATATTGAGCTCATGTTCTGCGTTTCTCATCTTTTTCCTGTATCTTTTTGTGTCTTATTAGGCTAAGGACAGAGGCAGTCTGCCCTGACTCTTTAGGAATTTCCTACCCCTCACTCTTCTGCTGCCTGTGGGACCTTATTACACTTGAGACAGCATCTTGTCTGAACCCTCTGATTTTATGAACAAAAGTACTAAGCAACAGGGGAAGTTTCAAAGGATGTGACATGTCTCTGGTCTCTTAGCCCAGCCTTCATTCCATTCATAGTCCAACAAAATTTGGTGAATTTAACATACACCTCCATCAAGCTTCTGTGAAATACTTTCAGCAGTCCCTCTTGGATGACCTCTTCCCTAAAATGGGCTAATATATGTGAGAGAGTGTAGGGTAATTTAAAAAAAAAGAAAGAAAGAAAGAAAAAGAAGGCAAACAAGAGCTTTAGAACCAACAAACTTTTTTGAATCCCAACTTTCCTAGCCACTTTCTAGCTGAAGAATTGGACAAGATCATTAACATGTAATTGTTCCTCTGAGCCAATGTCCCTCATCTGTAAAATAAATTGTTGTGATGATTGAATGGGATAACATATGTGAGGTCTTTGGTACAGTGCCTAGAAGAGAGGCACCACAAAATTATGGGTTCCGCATTGCCTCAGCATTCAATTGCTTCCGTCGAGGGATTAACAAGGAAGAAGTGATCTCAAGGTATTTGCGTCCCAGGCATAGGGTGTTATTATTTACCTTACCAGGCAGATGGCTTTGTCATATAAGGGGAAAGGCAAGATTAACTCTCTTGAAAAAAATTTTAATAGATTGTTCATGGGGCCTATACTCGAAAAACGTTTGTTGACTTCAGTTCATGCAAAGACACTGTCTCCAGAAAGCCTTGTTGAAAAGTATAAGTTGAGAAGTAGAGCTCTTTTGTGCTCATTAGCACATACCAGTTTATCAGATCAGCTGGATCAGATACGGAAGGCATGTTTTGTTGGAAAGAACCAGTTACCCCTGTTAGGGGCCAGCCTAGTCGATGTACCCCTGGGAGCCATATGTGAACAGGAGATAGAGTTTTGCCTGATGGTTAAGAACACAAATTCTGGAGCCATATTGCTTGGATTAAAATCCCTTAGTAACTCTTTAAGTTTAGAAAAATTACTAAATTTGTTGTGCCTCAGTTTCCACATCTGTAAAATGGAGACGATGGTGGGTGCAGGGAATGACAGGGAGTAAGAGATGAGGACCATTCCGAGGAATTTCTACAAGAGCTGTGATTGCTTCTATTTCAATTTCCTTATTTATAGTGCCCTTTCACAAAATTACTTACAGGTTTCACTGTTTCTCCCAAATCGGTTCCATCATTGATAACTGGTTCTTCTGACCTGCCAATTAGGGTTTGGAAAAGTTATCCAATATGATGGAAAGAGCACTGGATTAGGAGTCAGAAGATAGAGGTTTTAAGTTTGTCTACATCATGGACACACCACTTAATACTCGTTAAGCCACTTTTCTCCTGTGAGTTTCACTTCTTGTCTGCAAAATGAGGGGCTTTAGAAAATCTCTAAATTCCCCCCAGTTCTAAAATTTTACAATCCTTTTTACTTTGCCAATCAGTTTTAGGTTCTGAGATGATGAATGTGTTTGGGACATACCACGACTAGATGATGTTGCCAGCTGACCTCATGAGACATCTTTCCACTCCTCATCCTCTGGTCTTGGGTGGATAACCAGAGCTTTCTGTTGCCCTCAGTAAAGTCATAACGGGGAAGGTGCTCATGTGTGTGTGTATGAGGCAATAAATAGATTCCAAATCTATTTGCAGCCTCCACAGGAGAATAGGCAAAGAGACAACAAGAGGATGCCCAGTCGCTTTTGAAATGCAAATCTTCTGGCTCCACTAAACTACATATCAACATACCAACTGAATCACAATTTATGATCTTAGACAATAGTTCATAATCTTTGAGATATCATGAAAAATGGACTAGATACTAGAAACGGGCGAGTGATTTTTATTTTCAAACAGGAGAGAAAGATGACTGTAGGACACTATAGATTAAACTGAGCATTCTAGAATTGATTATTAAATAGATGGCTTTGAGTTCTTAGACTGGAAGCTGGTGGTCTCTGGGACGGAGGAAGTTTCACTGAAAACGTGTTGTGGAAGCTGGACTGCTCACCAGGGAATTAGGCTGTGTGAGGGAGTTGAGGTCAACCTGTAGTCGGGTCTCAGAGACGTAAATGGAGAACTGTGTCCGTGTTCAATATTTTTCATCAATGACTTGGAAGAAGATGTGTTCAAGCTTTCCAAATTTGTGGATTTCTCCAATCTTGGAAATATTTGACAAATGACTGAAATAACAGTCAAAAGAATTTTCAGATTTGTAATGCCAGGTGAAAACTAGCAAAGTCAAATTAAAAATGAAAGAAAAGGACAAAAAATCCAAGTCCTGCATGTGGATGCAAAGGCAATTCTGCCAGCGTAGGGGTTCAGAGATCCGACTTGACTGTGAGTAGTTCACGTGGAAGAGAGGAGGTTCCGGAGACCACAGACAGAACTGAGATGGTGTTTCAACCTTAGGCTGCATCAAATGAACTTTAGATCCATTTTAAGGAATCCATTTTAACCACTCGGCTACGCAGGCTACCTACCCAGGAAAACTGGTTAGACATCCTGGAGGTAAGGGGTGCGGAGGTGGTCAGGTTGGCAGAGGTCCTCAGGGCCCAAAGTCCCTCATGATTGATTAGTAGAAGTGTCCCTGTGAGTCCCAGGGCAGAGTTTCATCATGGAGTCTTCTGGCTCTGAGTACAAGAAATTTCCTTTTCTCTCCACTGGATAGTTTATCTCGACATGATTATGTCCAGAGCACCAGCCCATTAGGATGACAGATAAACTCCTCTGAAGTTTCCCCCGATATATTGAAGAGTTCCTTTTAAAAGCATTCTAGCAGCAGCTCAAAAGAGCTTTTGGAGGCAAAGTGCTTTATCACCCAGAGAATATGCTTGAGGGCCTTTATCACACCCACAGGATGAAGCTGGATTCTGGCAGGAAGTCATAGTCTGGAGTCTGAGGGAGCAGCGAGAAGGCAGGCAGAAGCTCAGCCTATCAGTAGAGAAGGGAGGCTAGTGGTTAAGAACTGGGGTCTGCAGGTCAAATCCAGGGATGGGGCCAAACCCCAGCTCAAGACCTTACCAGCTACGAGGCCTTGGGCAAGTCACTGAGCTTTTCCATGCCTCTGTTTTCTTGCCTATAAAATGGAGAGAAGGATGTCCATAACAGCACATACCTCATAGGGGTGTAATGAGTGTTAAATGAGCTAAATGAGCTTAGAAACAGCTGTGCGACCTTGGGCGGTCACTGGATGTGTCTAAGCATTGCTTTTCTCATCTGTAAATGAGGACGATAATATTGACCTCTTACAGAGCTGCTGTGACGCTCAAGTAAGACAGTGTACAAAGTTCTTATCACAGTGTCTGGCACCTTTAGGAGCTTGATGGCTATTAACCAGAGGGAAGCAGACAATCTCTAGTCCTTTGACACAAAATCTATTCCAAAATGACGACCCTGGTTTGATGCCAAGAAACAGGAATGCCATCATATCTTAAACAGACTAATGACTGCCCTTCTAATATCCATTCAATGAGAATATTCATGAAGACAAAAGATAAAAATTTAGCAATTCTTTTAAATGGATGTTTATTTGATAATCCTAACATGTACGTCCACCTGAAAAATAGTAGCACCTACATGTACAAAACACCTGTCTACAGCAGCCCTTCAGGCTGAGGCAGTAAGACCACAAAAGCTGCAGTGTGTGGGCATGCTTCCCTGTGTGCTTGGTGCCACAGGGGTGTGCTCTCCCCTGAACCTCTGGAAAAATGAGGACATGGTGGCCTCTGCAATGGGTCTCCCCTCCCACTCGGCTACGCAGGCTATTGCTTCACTTTATATCAGGGCTTTTCTCTCGCCCCTTCCTTTCTTTACAAAACACACCCCCAGCACTTTTGCCAGAATACTAGAGAGTGATAAATTGGACATGGACTTTGGAATGGCAGTGACCTTCCCCTTGCTGTCTGTGTGAACTTGGGCAACTTATGTCGCCTGTTTCTTGACCTATGCAACAGAGATAATAGCAAAATCTTCCTGTTAGAAAGAAAGAATGTAATGTATATCAGACACCCAACAGAATATCTGACAGTCAACAGATGCTAACTTCCTTACTCCTTTTCCCTCTCTCCTCTTTATGTGCCTTTCTATCCCCCTACAGTGCCCAAATCCAGGACATTTTAGATAAGAGACACTTAATGAATGTTTGAGTGATTAACGGGTTGTCTGTCAATTCTATGTCTTTTCGTATTGTTTGAGTGAATGTTTATTTTGAGTGATTGAGCTGAAGTATTAGAATATGATTCGAATAAAACATTTTCAAATTTAAATAGGCCTTGAGCCAAGGAATAATTAATGTAGGAATTCCAGGTGTCCCGACAGGCCAATGAACCATATATCTGGCCCCAGCAGCTCGGTAAATTGTTACATCACATACATCGTGATATGCTCTGCCTGAGGATGCCAATCACTCAGGTGTGGCTCTTCCTCTGTGATCCCCCTGGTTCATACTTCCAATAACGTATGATTATATGGTGCTTTAATTCATACATTTCTATCTTGTTCCTATCAGACAGCAGGAGATTTCTCTGGACCGGGTCGTATGCATCTTTGTACCACTGAAGTCTATCATTAGCGTAACACAGGTGCTTGACAGATGCTGAGTGAAGGAATGAAAGTCATAAGAAGAAAATCAAATCATATGGCCCTCCTGAAACAGGAAAACGCTCTGCTCTTGCATCTGCAGAAGGCAGGTTTTTGTTTGCAGTGGTGGAGAAGCCTCATCTGGTCCAGCAAGTGAGACCCACCTTGACTCGCCTCTCAGACGAAAGGCCTCCAGCACTATTTTCAAGATTTGGCCTTGACATTCAGAATTGGACACGCCAGGCAGCCAACAGAAGGCACACATTTCTCTTCCAAGAATACTATAACGGGAAAGAGGAACTATATTTCACTTTTCCAAGAAGGAATTCAATTATTCAACAGCTAACGTGACCATAGAGACTCCCCACGTAGCATTTGGGGGCCTCTGATTTCATTCATTTCTTCCCTTAGCATGGCTTTGGTTCAAATACAAGGAGGAACCAATGGCATTGTGCCTGTAGGCCTTTACAAAGAAGGTGCTTACCTTCTTTGGCCAATGACCTTCCCTCAAATCTGACCTCTTTGGCATTTGTTCTGAGACTAAGAGAGCATTGCCCAGATCCCATATCTTTGCAGTTAGGGCAACCTCAACCTCCACCAGTGTGGCTTCCTCACTATTTGAAAATGGCCCGGGGCACAGCAATCACTGTCTAAGTGGGATCCCTGTCTGCGTCTCTCCTCACTCTAGTCCATTCTCCATCTGCCACTTCAGTAACATGCCTAAAAAACCCAGGTCATCAAGTCAAAATGTTCTCCCTTTTCCAAGCCCCAGCCCTACTCTTGCGCCTACAGGATGAGATCAGGATTCTCAGCGCACAAGCCCAGCCCTTTACCCTTAGGTCCCATCGACCTTTTCCGTCTTATCTCCTAACCCTCCTGCATAAGACACCACCTATACTCTCAGCTTTTCCACTAGGACCTTGCCGTGATGGTGGTTTTGCCTCACCTGTCCCCTCTGCCCGCCATTCCCTTGGCGTATTCAATCTCTATTAGAGTAAGAAACAGTTGTGGGGATTTACCCAGACACCTCAGGGGAGCTCAATTTGGCAAACTTGTGTGAAGGACCCACTCTGGCCATAAGATTCATTCAGTCTTTTGGTACTTTACAAAAATGGAAGCTTTTTTGTTTTTTTTTTTTCATGTGAGTTGCCTTAACGTATCTGTTTTATCATGAGTATAGGCAGCTGCCTTGTTGTTGAGGACTGAATTGTGTCCCCCTCAAATTCATGTGTTGAATCCCCAACTCTCACACCTCAGAATGTGACTGTATTTGGAGACAGGCCCTTAAAGAGGTGATTAAGGTAAAACGAGGCTGTTGGGCCCTAATCCAATCTGACTGGTGTCCTTAGAAGAAGAAGCAATTTGGACACAGAGACACCTGGGGTGATGCACACGGAGGAAAGGCCATGTGAGGACGCGGCAAGGAGGAGGTCATCTGCAAGCCCAGGAGAGAGGCCTCAGGAGAAAGCAACCCTGCCAACACCTTCATCTTGGATTTCCAGCCTCCAGAATTGTGGGAAAATAAATTTCCATTGTTTAAGCCACCAATCTATGGTATTTTGTCATGGCAGCCCTGATAGACTATTATACTTGTAACAGGCAAAATTTTCTTATTCATTTTTGAATTCTTTAAATTCTTAGTACTTAGAGCCTCTTGGAATATAGAAGGCCATCAATAAACGTAAAGCAAAAGACAAGAAGACTCTGGGATTGACATCATCCAAGGAGAGTAGGATGTAAGGAAAGCCAAGCCACGAATCTTGAAACTCACTGTCATCCCAAAGTGCTATGAAGAGAAGGTCTCCTTTTTCCACGTCATCCTTTATTAGCATAACCTCCACCCCACATACTGCCTTCTACCTCTTAAAAATAGGACATTCCTCTTTAGTGAAATAACATGCCAGCGACAAAGACAAATGGAGAGCAGCAAGAAAAAGAACTGGGGAGGCTGTGAATTGCTTTCTTTCTTTCCCATATAAATATAGTAAGAGAATGTCCAAATGCATAATAGCGCTTTGGGGAAAGATCTCAGCCCATTTATAGGGGAATAGTAAGGACTCTGCTTTTTACTGAGCCAACTTCTACTTGAGGGAAAATTAATGTTGGAGCCAACTTACACCCAGAGTGACCTTTTCCCTCTCTTCCTCCTCAAATGACAACATTTCCAGACTGTCTTCTGGGATTAACTTTCCCATTTCACCCTACCTCCTGTAATGTTCCTTTACCCATATCCTCATACCACATTCACTTGCATAGTTTTGTGAGCATCTCCAATTTATACTTGCTAGTATATTTTTCTAAAGTAGGTTCACAAAGCTTTTGTTTCAAGGTGTGACTACTTGGCTTTGTGTCTGACGCCTAGTGGGTGCTCCACAAATGTTTGTTTACTATGTGAATGAGTGGATGAAATCTTAATCAGCTTGTCTTCCCCAGCCCTGCCCAATGCATAAACACACACACGTGCACACACACACACATACACACACAGATTGTGTTGGTTGACTGGCTGTTGCCTGCTGCTGAAAAGACCTGATCTGGTTGAATGTGTAACTCCAAGACACAGGGGAAAACAGTGAACTGAGATGCTCCCAGGTAAATTAGAGAATCAAGTAAATCCCGAATGATAGAGCCACAGAGACACTAAGGCCATTCAGCTAGTACTGGCAGAGCCAGAATGGAAACAAGTCCTCCAGACTTCCAAATCTGTTCTGGGCTGTGGCTGCCCAGCTATCACTTGTAGCTGCCTGTTTTGGGACACCAGTTCACCAGCTTGCCCAGTGATTCTGAAAGCTATCTAATATGCTTTCAAGAAATTCTACATACAGTTGGGGAAAGAGGGAATATAGAGATGGAGTAGACCGGGGGAAGATATCAACAATGACCGGCCCTCCTACCAGCTCTGTTGGGGAACTTCTTTTAGACACTCTCTTCCCTGCACACATGTAAACACACACACACACATGCACACATACACACTTGCATGCAAATACTTCTCCATTCTACAGCCTTTCCTTGATAGCCCACCAGCCTCAATGTGCTGATGAACTTTCACCTGCTTGGCAGGGTGTCTTCATTCAAGTTTGCCTTTAAGCAGGGTACCATCCTCTGGACTGCTCGTTCTTCATCCTTACCATCAGAATTGCCAGTTTCAGCTCTCGTAATGTCCATTGCACCTATTCAAGAAAAAAATTTATCAGCACAAAGAAGTGAATGGTGGTACGCCAAGTATCGCCAGGAGGCCACAGAGGAAGAGGTTATTTTAAGGGGAAGGGGCTTCCTTAGATTACACCACAAGTGTTTCCTGTATTTTAAGCTGGCTTTACTTGACATGTTGGGACTATAGACAGGCTGTTGCGGAATTTCCACCTTGATAAGAGCTTGGAGAGAAGCCTGGTTAGACTTAGGTCGTCAATCTCGTAAAGGGAGTATCTCATCTACTTTAGAAAACATATTCTCTATGCAATTCTAACATTTAAATATAGATGAATGTGATCATTTCATATTCAGTCAATAACTCATTTCAATTTTGGTTCCCAGTTTCTGGGTGTGCAGTACTACAAGAGAGCAAGATTGTGTCTCCACTTCTCTCTCTGGGTGTGGAGACTAATGATCCCAACCCGGGTAAGCCCTCCAGAGGTGAAGACAGCTGGTCCTCTAAAGTAAATTGGACAATGCAGCTGATGAATGAGGCAGCATTAGTTAATGAACCTAGAATGAATGGCTTACGGTAATTCATTCATTCAGCATATATTTGCTCACAAAGCAGCTTTGTTTTGATTTTCTCAAGGAGACTCCAACATCTCGTTGAAAGTATAAGGAAGTCAAAATCTGTTATTACCAGAAATAAGGGGCTGGAGAAACAAGAACAAAATTTAGGTTCCCAATTTGAAGTTTCTGAGGTCAGAGCATGCTACATGTGACATAGCATATGTATTAGGCTCCACTTCCACTTCTCGTCAGTCTTACACAGGCCCAGGAAGTCCTGTTGTTCTCCCGCATGGCTCATGTGATGATTCCTCCATTTCCTTCAAATTCATATGGGTCCCAAGCACAAGTTGTAGGATGATTTTTTAAAATCTTTCATCATAGAGAAATGCCAAGAAAAGGATTTGATATCATCAAAGGACTCTCTCCCACTCAGGCAAGTCGGGAACGATTGGTTTTGTGAAAAAGCTCAGGCTGCAGAATTGGTAAGACCTGGGTTTCAGTTTTCTAGTTTGAGCAACTTAGCTCAGCTCTCTAAGCTCTGTTTCCTTCATCTATTAAAAAGGGATCATTACACCCACCTCTAAGAGCCCTGGGCATGTATGTGTGTTTTGGATCAAAAAGAGAAAATACCTATGAGGTGTTTCTCACAGGATGTGGAACATGGTGGGTTTTCATAGCTCTTAACTCCCACGTCTTCAGAGCTTCAGTCCTGAGAATTGAAGGAGGCCACACTCACCTCTCCTTCTTTGCAGCATGCCTGACCCTTCAGCTCTGAAGTTTCTTCTTTCCTCCACATGGACCTGAGGGGCAGTTAAGGCAGAATTATGGGGGTCCTCGGAGCCTATCCTATGGCCCACTTGACACCCTTGTCACCTCAGAGGACTTCATAGAAGGAAATTCCCATCTCAATGCCTTCTCTCTACATATGCACTGCACACACACACACACACACACACATGCACACACACCCCCCCCACATCCCCCCCACACACTCTCTTTACCTGCAATTGCTAAATGCTCCTAGGTAGGCTCTAATACACTGTGAATAGCAGAGCAATGTCAGCTGACCCTCAAGATGTTTCTCCAATTTGCTTCCATAGCCTTATGTAATTAAAAAATGGTTGTGAGATATGAAAAAAGAGTCAAAGAATAAACACACCTCCGTTGCGTCCAGTGGTAAAAGATCCTTTAGTTGAGAAGCATTTTCTTAAGGAAAAGGTCAGGCCTGTTCTCTACGTAGCTGAACTTCTCTACTTCATGCTTCATCACAGCTCACAGAAAACTCCAGAGGCCTGCTTAATCCAGCCTAGGGCAACTGTGCACTAACCTCAGAAATCTCCCCCACTATCCAGCCATTCCCCAGGCTCTCTAGCGAGGCCTGCTTGGTTCCCACTAATTTAATCAGCCACGCAAAGGAAACAGAGGGGTTGCATTTGGCTTTGGGGAATTTTCACTGTGCTGTGTTGTTAGAAGGGAGTTCTACCTCGTGGAAGAATATCAGGGACAGACTCGCGTAACATCAGACCTAGAAGAGTCCTTGGAGACAATCCAGTTCAGCCCTAGACTTTAAGGAACAGAAAGCTAAGGCCCAGAGAGGGAGAGTGCCTTGTTCAAAGTGACACAGATGCTGCAGTTGGTGACAGATCTCGGGCAACAACCCAGATTTCTAGTTCATGTTGCTGCCTTATCTTTTTGGTTCTGGCATAGCAATTCTGTGGCCTTTGGAAGCCAGTTTGCTGAGGCTTGTATTCATCGTTTATTTTTAAACATTGGTGATTGTCCTCACTACTTGTATTTCAGCTACCATTGCTTGAAGGTCACATTGAAAAATAGGGATGAGTGAATGGAGTCAGTGAATCCAACTCCCAGCATGCACTGGCCTAAATTCACTGCACAGTGGGCAGTTATTGGCTTCATTTGGTGCCAGACAGATAGTGGCCCTTCCCCTCCAGTACTTAGGAAAGCAGGCAGTCCCTTCTTTCTTGTCCTCACAATGCCTCCCATATAGTGGGTTCTCAGTGACATCTTGCTAAAAGAAAGACGGAATGAATAAATAAGCAAATGAATGACCTGATTCCCGTCTGTTGGACTTCCACTGCGTTCTCTTTACCTAACTCCCTGGTGTTCTTGTCCTTTTTTCCACACTGCCTAGAATCACAGATTTTTAGAACTAGAAAAGAAACTTGTAGATTTCCAGATCTGATCCAGTCACTTTCCAGAATGGGGTTTGGAGAGAGCAAGTGTCTGGTCAAGGGGCACAGAGTGACTCATGCCAGGGCTGGATTGGATTCCAGCTTTGTGATTCCTGGCCCAGAGGCTAAGATTTTCCTGTCACACTATTCCTTCTGTTCTGGTGTCCTCTGCAGGAACGTCTCAGATCTTGACTCTCAAGTAGAAAACGTGTCCAGGAGCTTCTTTATGAGCTCATGACAGGTGTCCTCCAGGATGGTATCCTCATTAAAAAAAAAAACGCCCAAATAGCTGGAATAAAGACAACCATGCAAAGCAGGCTAATCTCTGTATTGAGAGATAAGCATCTGCTTTTCCACCTGACCTGAAGGATCTGCCCAGCCCAGCTGAGACACCCTTGGGAAAGTGGCATTCCCCAAGAGTGTCTGAGTATTGAGGCCAAGGAGTGGGGTGACAAGCATCATCGTCATTCCTCCTGTAGGGCACACTCCAGTTTATTGCTCTCTCATATGGTTCCCAGAAATCTGTGAGGTTGGTAGGGGTAATATAATGACTATTCTTAGAGATGTGGAAATAGAGGCTCAGAAATTAGAATGACTTGGCCAAGGCTTGCAGTTACTATGACAGAGTGAGGACTCAGGTGCCTGGTTGAAGGAGTTAGGATGAATTATTAAAGTGGATGGATATTCTTTAGTCTCCAAGGCTGACCTCAACGAAAACAACCACTACCTTCAACATCACATTCCTTGGCACCAGTTGACAGAGAGAATCAGGTTGAGAGAATTGTAGTCTCCATACCGATGTTTTTAGTTTTCTTCCTAAGACTCCTAATAAGAAGCTGTATTAGTTGGGGCATCTGCTATAACAAGGCAACCCGGAAATAAGATAGATATTAAGTCTCTTAAATAAGATAGAAGTTTTTTTTCTCTACTTCATAACTGTCCAGAGGTGAGCAGCTTCTCCTTGAGGCCATACAGGGACCTAGGTTCCCTTCAAATTGTGGCTCTACTCTTCCCTTGATGTTGTCTTCTGCGTGATAGAAACTCAGTCTTGCCCAAGTCTCTTCCAGACTATGGGAAGGGGAAAGGAAGGAAGTGAGGGTAAGAAATAGCCTTTAAGCAAGTGACAAGGAATTTGCAAGTCATTTTTTCTTATTGGTAAGAACTTCTACTTCTATCTGCAAAATCCTGAGAAACGTAGTTTATAACTGAGTGGGTGTGTGTCTAGCTAACTTGTGTGTGTGTCAGGAGTGGTGGTGGTGGTGGTGGTGGTCCTTTTATTAGAAGAAAGAAGAGAAAAGAGGTACCAGGGACAGTTAGCAGTCTCTAGCACAGTGGCTGAAACCAAGTACCTCTCTGAGCCTTACTAATAATAAGGAAAATAAGAATAGTGAACCTGTACTGACTACGTACTGAAGGCCAAAGACCGGGCTAAGTAGTTTATGTATATTATCTTATTTAATACTCAAAATAACCATGTAATGTAGGGACTATTATTAGTCCTATGTTCTGCATAGGGAAACTGAGGCTGGGATCACACAGCTAGTAAGTGACAGACCCGAGACTGACACTCAAATCTAGCTGACTCAAAAGACCATGATCTTAATTTTTATGCTACAATTCCTTATTCCTTATAGTCTGAATTCAAAACTGGGAACTCCTGTTTGGCAGGATGGCCTAGGCAATCTAAAACATTCAGTCAAACAAAGAAAATATCCACTCGCCACTCTTCTTCAACAGCTGATTATACTTAACGTAAAAGAAGTATTGGAACTGCTGTTCCACCAACTAAAGCAAGGCAATCCATGGGGGCATTCACAAACAGTTCATTCATTCATGAAGGAGAAACAATACTGAGCACCTTCTAGGTAGCAGGTCTCATCATTGCTTATTCAGTGCTGAACAAAACAGACATGGCGTCTGTCCTCAAGGAGCTTACAAACTAGAGAAGGATGTGGACATTGACTGGGACAGCAACAATAAAACAACAACAACAACTAGTAATTTCACAACTACAGATTGTACTAAGTACTATAAAGAAAAAGCCATGAGAGAAGACAATGGGAGGAGGCACTTCCTTTAGATTGAGTGATCTGGGAAGACCTCTCAGGAGAAAGAGCATCCTAGCAGTGCTATGAAACGTGCAAAGGAGGCATAACAAGAGTGTGAAAGGAGGTCTCCAGAAAGAGGGAACAGACTGTGCAAAGGCCATGAGGCAGGAGGGAACATGGCATAGTCAAGGCATGGGAAGGAGATCAGCATAGCTGGAGCTGGGTGAGTGGGGGAAGAGCCAGTAGAAAATGAGGATATTCTAGAAGACCCAGGTCAGGCCATGTAGGGCCTTGGAGGCTGTGCTAAAGAGTTTATATTTTTATCTCACATTGATGAGATGTTTTCAGTGGTAAAAGCATTGGTTTATATTTTACTAAGATCCCTCTTGTTGATGTATGGAAAATGGATAGGGGAGAAGCAAGAGTGGAAAAGGAAGAAAGGTTAGGGGATATTGCAGTAGTTCAGGTAAGAAATGGTGGTGGCTTGGACTAAGGGGAGGATAGTGGAGATGGAGAGAATGGCGTGGATTTGGGATCTATTTTGGGTCAAGTGATGAATTGTACTGGATATGGTGGAGGTGATGTGGTCCTGAGCAGAGTTAAGAAAGATTGACTCTCCCAGGTTTCTTGTTGAGGGGCTTGGTGGGTGGCAGTACCTGCTACTGAGATGGCAAAGATAGAAGGAACAGTTTAAGGTGATGAACTAAGGTGACAAGCAAGGCGGGCTTAGTGAAGATTTTAAAACGAGTATAACGACTAAGGGACAACAAAATTAGGTTAGGCCTGCTCTGGGTGAACATTCTACATGCGTGTTACACATGCACATTGATAACTCCTAAATGAGGGGCTCTTTGGGGATTAGAATCAGTTCACCAGATCAATCCAGAGGTGCGGGCAGAGCTTTTCAAATTGTGCCTGTCAAGGGCCATCCCTAAATCAGGGGAGAGCGATAGTGTACCCCCGGGGAAACAGTGCCATTGAGAAAACAAACTTGAAATTACTCTGTCTTTTGTTTTATTGTAAAAGCTAATGGGAAAACTTTTTTCTATTTCAGAATAAATGTGTATGTATATATAATATATATTTATATTACAATATACAAATATAATGTAGTAAGATTAATATTATTAACATTAAATTGTGTCTCAAATTACTTATGATCAAGTAAAACTGACCATTCAGGAAGAAGTACCTATTACACGGTGGTTTCATGTACCTCCCGGCATAAGCCAGACATTCCTAGTGGTACATGTGCCCCTTTCTGAGAAATATTGCTGTTAATGAATAAATATCGGAATAGGAATGAGTAGGTCTGGCTTCACTATCCTCTTCAGTCTTGGACGAGACAGTTTTCCCATCCCTGAAATGAAGAAATACTGTCTATCTCCTCAGCCTACAGTGACCAATTGCTTTCACAGTGCCACATGCACTTGGCAGGTCATTTTACTGATTGCCTGAGCAGGGATTGTCTATCTCTAGTGCCTTTCTGCTCCTACGCCATCATAGTATGTGAAGACCAAACTAAGCAGTAACAGCAAACTACGGTAATACACTGTGAAACTGACCCAGGGCACACAACACAAACACACACACACACACACACACACACACACATACAGGATTCTTGTCTGAGGAGGAAGCTATCTCCCCAGTCCTGGGCTCATTTCATAGAAGTGGGAGTGGGAGGCCTGGCTGGGAGGTAACCTTCATTAGCTCTGAACCGGCACTTCCTCCTCTTTCTTTCTCCTCTCAGAGATTTATTTATTCATTTGCCTTGGCGTAGTTAATGGGGACTCAGCTTGGGAATGGCGGGTGGCCAGTAGACTGCCATGGATGGAGGGTGTTATATATTACTTCCTGAAGGGTGACATCTGGGGGTGGGCAGGCGGGAGGGAGAAGGAAGGAGATGGGCGGCTGTGGTCCGCTCTAATTGAATACCGAGTGAACAAGATGGATGATTCCCCCCTAAGGAGCAATTAGAACATGAAGTAGCAGGAAGAGGAGGGAAAAGCCTGAGTAGGCAAAGAGAAAAGGAGTCACAGAGACAAGACCCAATGGGTCCAAATATCAGAATAAGGCAGATAAACCAGGCCATGAAGGTGGAGATGGATGGGAAGGGTGGTGGAAACTGCATCATGTTCCTAACAGCAGGCACACCCCCGGACACAGCGGTCTGGGTGTGATTTAAAAAAGGCCTTCTTGTCTCCCCTTTGCACCTCTCATCTCTCTGTTTGATGATGCATGAAATTCAGTATTTGGGTTTAGGATTTTGAGTCCCTGCGAGAGGCAATATTTTAAGCTGTTGCCATTACTTTGCACCACGGTGTGAACGAGCTGTGTGGTGGTGGTGGTCAGAGGGGAGGTTGTTAGGAGCAAATTAATACCAGGAAAAAGCAAGTTAGGAGGTATGAGAGGAGGCATGAAGAGAGTGAATGGGATCAAGGATCCCAGAAACAGATCGTTTTTTCTTCCCTATCACCCTGATCCTAGTGCTCCATGGCTGAATCTGGATGCTTCAATGCCCTGATGCAGAAACACTGAGGAAGTCACACAGGAAGGATGCTCGAGGGAGGTGGAGGATGGGGGTGAGCTGGCGGGGAGTAGAGGGCATGGGTGGAGAGCATGTGTAAACATTTGGGAAGAGATGATGGAAACCTGATTCGGGGACTAGTATGTGCCAAAAGCAGAGGTTCTTAGAGAGAAGTTGATAGAAATGAGGTTCCAGAAGGAAGGTGAGTGGGTGGCAGGCAAAATGTGAAGGTTCTTAAACATACACTGTGGAGCTTGGACCCAATTTTGTAGATCACCAGAAAGAACCACCAGAGTTTTCTGAGCAGGGAGAAGAGGAGGTTGAGAGGGAGAGTGAAGAAAACTAGCACCCGGACCGTACCTTGTTTGCTCTTCACCACACCGTGGGGAGGTAGGTCCCATCCTCAGCCTTCTGCAGATGAGGAGCCTGTGACCTCAGAGGCTCTGCAACTTGCCTGAGAACGTTCAATTGAAAAGCAGTAGAGCTGAGATTCAGTCCAGGTCTGTCTGACTCCCAAATCTGTGCCATCTTGTGACAACATGTTGAGGTGTTTTAGTGAGAAGGAAGTTTTCCACCAATACGCCATGTTTCCTTAATGAGTTATTAGTTTTCTAGGGCTGCCATACTGAATGACCATAGGCTCAGGGGCTGTAAACAATAGAAGTTTATTCTCTTAGAGTTCTGGAGGCCAGAAGCCTGAAATCAAGGTTTCCTCTGAAGGCTTCAGGGAGAGTCTTTCATTGCCTCTTCTAGTGTCTAGCGGCTCCCAGAATTCCTTCGCTTGTGGTGGCGTCACTCCAGTTTCTGCCTCCATCTTCATACGGTCATATCTTTGTGTCTCTGCCCCTTCCTCTCCTATATGGACTCTTGTCATTGGAATTAGGGCCCATCTTAGTCCAGTATGATCTTGCCCTCAGCTCTTCAACCTTATTACATCTCTAAAGACCCCTTTCCCCCAATAAGGTCATGTTCACAGGTTCTGGGTGGACATATCTTCTGGAGGCCACTACTCAACCCACTCCAGTGAGCTTGGTGCAAAGAGAATAGAGACCAGAGGTTCTGAGATCCACTCTCTCCCCTTTCACTTGCAGAGTCAGTAGCTGCGTGGCTGTGGCATCCTCTAGTGCTTTACTGTCCATGTTCTTATTTTCTTCTCACAAGGAGAAGAGAAGGAAGGGATGGTGTTTGTCCTCTATATAGATGGGGAAATGAAGCCCGAAATCTGAACAGTTGCCCTGTGGGTCCAGTCAGGCTAGAAGCAGACTTCCAGTTGGTGGCAAGGTGAGCGAGGGGGTGCCTGTTTCTTACCAGCTGAAATAGCTCTTTGTTCTAGACTCCATGAAATAGTAGCAGCATCCCCTCTCCGTGTGTCAAGACTCATTTCTTGTCACCACAATTTGACCCCGTGCCCTGTGCTAAGCGACACTTAGCTAAGAAGACTCTTAGCAGATGGCCACCATCATATGTCTGCAAGTGAACGAAAACTTTTAATAACCTTGGCCAATAAGAAAACTTGGGTTCCTGACTTTCAGAGAGCTCAGGGGAAGCTCTTTCTCATCTCAAGTGTTCCTGGTGGGCTGGTGCAATGGCTGTGGATGCTGAGCTGCTGAAGCATGGGGCTCCCCATTGCTGGCCACCTTCAGGGCTTACCAACAATCCATAAGGGTGACAGTGTCTTACATTTGTGAATGACTGTGCAGGCCCTGAGCCCCAGCCTCCAGTGCTGCCCTCCATCCACGTGGCCACAGGGTAGCTGTTCTGAAAGCCCTGGCCGGCGGTCACTGAGTGGGCCTGGGGAAGTGGACAAGCAGACATGCTTTAGCGTATGTTTTATGTGTCAAGAGAGGGATTCGGGGAGTGTTTCAGATGCCCCCTAGTATCCAAGTGAGGTGTCAAGCCAGCCCTGTCCCTCATAACTTGGGGGAACTGCTTTTCTGTACTGGGACTCATATGTCTGACACGTGTTTGCTGGGAAGGCAGGGCAGGAGGAGGGAAAGTAGAGCAGAGAAGGGGAAGAGGGGAGAGGGAGGAGGAGGGAAAGGAAGAGGATGAAAGAGAGACTGGTAGGGGAGTAAGGACTGCAGAAAGGCAGAGAAGGATGGATAAAAGCAAGGGAAAGAAAAATTAAAGGAGAGAAAAAAGTTATTGGTTCTTGTGTGGTGGGAGACTGAAGGGACTCTTGACTGATTTGTTCATCAGAACAGACAGCCTTTGATCATCACATCCACTGACAGGATGCTCTTTGAGCCTTGAGCACTGAAAAACGTAGGATGCTCCTAGCCATGTCATCTAATAATACTAATAGTAAGCAAATTCATAGAAGTTCTGATTTTTTCATGGACTTTTTAATAATAGCAAATAAAAATTTAATGATATTTTAAAATGTCAAATATTAATTTCTTCCCAAAACTGTTTTTGATGATTTCCTTTGCTTATGCTCCAAGCATAGGCCTAAGGCTAGGCTTACCAGGTGACGCACACCAAACAGATAAACATCTGCAAAGTGAAGGTGATGTTATTGGTGAGAGTCATTGTATTTGTTTGGTAGTTCAAAATTTACAAAGCTTTTCCACATAGACTATATGACCGGATCCTATGAAGAAAGATACAGCAGGTTTTTATTTTTAATTGGAAAACATATAGCTAAAGAAAACCAAATCATTCAGTCTCACCGTCCAACTACTTACATTTCTCCAGAATGTCTAATAATTAAGCACATGTGAAGATGTTTACGCAACCTGAAGAAGAGTATTACAAATCTAAGCCATCCAAGAATGGAAGAACCAGCTTCAGGAAGAAGTGAGTAGCTTGTCAATAAAGGGTATTGTGGTTTCAATTGCATCCCCACCCAGTCACCTACAGATAAGTCCACATCCCAACCTTTAGTACCTGTGAATGTGCCTCACTTGGAAATAGGGTCTTTGTAGATATAATCAAGTTAAGGATCTTGAGATGAGAGCATCCCGGGTTTAGGGAAGGCCCCAAATCCAGTAACTGGTGTCCTTATAAGAGAAAGGAGAGAGAGGTTTGAGACACAGACACAAGAAAGAAAGCGGGGACTGGACTCATGTTGCCACAAGCCAGGGAACATCAGGAGCCACCCGAAGCTGGAAGAGTCAAGGGGGAGTTCTCTCTGGAGTCCTCAGAGGGAGAGAGGGCCCGCCTGCAGACACATGGAGCTCAGACGGCTGGCCTCCAGAGCTGGGAGAGAGGAAATTCCTCTTGTTGTAAGCTCCCATGTTAGCAGCGATTTCTTGCAGCAGCCACAGGAAACTGATAAGGAGGGGTTCAAGCAGGGGATACACGCCCCCCTGGTAAAGACGTCTCCTCCAAAGGGATCTGAGCTCAGAAAACAGGGCATGTGGCCAGGTGACTTTGCAGGTTCTTTCTAATCCTTAGGTTTTATAATTCCAAGCATTTTTACTCAACTGCATTGTGAACTTATAATTTCAGGTTCTGCTTTTATATTTAGTATAATTTTATATGAATTTTTTTATATACAGTTTCATATTTTTATCTGTAATGGCTACATAATATGCCATAAAAAGAATGTATCATAATTCCCTAACCCCGCTCTTACTGTTGATGCAAATTGCTTTCATATTTGTTATTATTACGTGTAATGCTGTTACAGGTCTCATTACTTGTGCAGCCATCTTTCTTGTGATATCCTGGGACAGTGGTTCTCAAGCAGGGTGGCTATTGTCCTCCTGGAGACATTCGGCAAAGTCTGGAGACTTCGATTGTGACAAGTTGTTGGGGAGGGTTCCTGCTGGCATCTAGTGGGTAGGGGCAGGGATGCTGCTAAGCCGCCTGCAATGCACAGGACATCTTTCCACACAAATAACTATCCAGTCCAAAATGTCAATAGTGGTGAGAGTGAGAATCTGAGCCATAGGATAAAATCTTGGGAGTGGAATCAGTAGGTCCTTGGGTTTGACTCCTGATACCTGATGGAGAAGTATAAGCACCTTGGTTATAGCTGAGGTTCCGAGAGTAGAGACCTGGCCCAAGAGTCACATGGCTGGCTATGGCAGAGCCAGGGCCACAGCTTTGGGACAGCTTTGTAGTCCAGTGCCGTCATTATGCCTGCCCACTTGCCTCTTCTCCAGAGTCTAAATCCAGAAAAGTAGCCAATGAGGTGTCTCAGCACCAAGAGCCAATGAAAGAGAAATACGCCTGGGCCTTCAGCGCCAAATGTCTTGATGACATTGTGGAAACGCAACTTGCTCTTCCTCTAATTATGTTAGGAAGACTTCCCCAAACACTCCAGTCCACATCGTAAATGTTGCATCATAAATGCTTCTCCTTGCCTGCACTGCTCATTAAATATGTTCTGGTAGGCCCTTAATCGATGCTTGGAAAATGTCTGAATGATTATCAGTTTAATACGTGGTTTTCTGCGAATTATGCTGGGTGTGAATTACTGGTCTGGAACTGTAGGAAAATACATTGTTATTGAAACTTGGAATGGTGGCCGAACCTCCACCCTCTCCTGCATCTCCTGAGGCTCAGGGGCTGCTCCCCATCAGATGGTGGAGGAGCCCTGCCGTCATTACTCTCAGAGTGTAGTCCAGACGTGGGCCACCTGTGCGTCATCTGGGGAGCTTGCTAACAACGCGGATGGCTGCTTTACAGGTTTAAAATCCACCGTCTTCCCGAAGCACAGAGTCATGTTTACATGTGGAGTTGAAGAGAGGCTCCCCTCCCCCACTGTGATCACGGAAGGAGCTAGTGGTGTTCAAGGGGATTGATTTGGGCCAGGCACTATTCCTTGTCAGCGAATGTGATGAAACTGTGCAATACAGCATAGGGCAGGAAAGGGGCCAATATTCCTTTAGCATAATAAGGTAAGGATTATTATCTTGCAAGAAATAAAATTAAAGTAAAAGGAATACAAATTTCTCATGATGACCAGACAAGAGTCTTAAGAATGACGTAATTATGATGATATAATGTGCTAGTCCAGAGTAAGGCCGTTTTGCCCTCATTTCTCTTCCTCTGCCCCCGAGTGTTGTCCAGAAACCCCTCCCCATGCCACCCCTTCTCACTCCTTGGAGAATAGAACATGGTCCCCTTTTTATCAAAGCAATAGGGATGAGGGATTAGAAAAAGTCATTAGCATTAAGTGGATGTTTCGGGCATAAGAAAGCTGAACAAATGGGGATTTCATTACTCTATGAGAAGGATGGCGCATCCTGGGCAAGGGAGGGAGAAGAGACACCAAAGGGAGAAGGTGTTAAAGGAAGAGAGCCACAGCAGGTGGAAGAGTCAAAGAGGAGACAGACGGGCACGTGAGATTCCCCTCTTCGTGAGGTGCGAGGACTGGGGAGTGAAGCCACGGGCTAACATCTGATTCCCACTTCCCACCGTTTCTCTTGATGCTGGAGGAGCGTGATCAGATAGGGAGCTCCAGTAGGAAGCTGCTTCATTGGACCCAGAGTGTGTTCGGTTGGAGAAAGGCAAGAGACAGAAAAAGAAGGAAAACCCACATTTCATCCCTATGGTCATCTAGCAGGTATAAACCACACCCACTTTATGGATATTGGGTAACAGGAAGTATTTTCCCTCAGACTGTGAGTGAGCTGGAAAAAGGTAAATAAAATTCCCCTTAATTAGCTTCACTGTCTGTGGGACAGTAAACAAGGGTCCTTTGTGTGGGTTATATTCAAATAAAACAGAGAACCAAAGGACTCTGTTAATAGTGTCCTGGTAAAGTAACATGTTGTGAGTCCAGGGCATCAAGAACTCTGCTCTTCCCCATATCTGACTGTCTCTGTGCCCCTGTGAGGAGAGGCGGGAACTGCCTGTATGGTCTCTGGGGGCTGGTGGTGCCCAGCAGGGGACATGGCCATCCACACAGCCAAGGGAGTGGGTGTGATGTCCCACTCTGCATAACACGTAAGGTTAATGAATCCCAATGCGTGACCCATAGCACTTAATTTCTCCCCTCAGTGTTGCAGTGAAACTGAGAGAGGCTTTGCTCTCAAAAAAGCCTCAGTAGAGCCTTTGAAAGGCATTGATAATTTCAGCAGGGCGCGTTACCTCCCTGAAGGACAGTTGGTGGCAACGGAGCAGTGTCAAGTGTGTCGTGTGCTGTGGATAGAAAGTCCCTATTGTCTGATACACAGTGGAACATGTGCACTGGACTTCTTTCAGAGAAATCCTTCATATTTGTAAAGGAGCACAAATATCTTTTCTGCAGCAAAAACACGTTCACAATCCTCTCCTTAGCTATCACAGCTCAATGAAAACTTAACCTCTTTCTTTCTGTTTTATTTAATTTTCAAGAAGGGAACATGTTGGCATAGGCCTTCCTTTTCTTCTTCTTTTCGTCACTTTTCTTTGCCAATTTTGTTCAAAGGAGGCTGGAAGGTGGATGTGGAGGAGGCAGTGATTATCTTCATGAAAGGATTGACTAGAAGTACTAGTCAACTGTTTAACACATATATTTCTTCATGCATTCAACAACTAAAAATATCGTTTATTCACTCAACATATATTTACTGAGCAACTATTATGTTGGTACTCAAGAATACGCAAGGTGAATAAGACAAATCTAGTTAACAAAAGAAAGTATGTATCCTGATTACTACAATATGAAGAGCAAAGCCAATGCCTGAAGATATATATATGAAATAATATAGAATTTGAGAGAGAACTTCCAGCTCAAAAGATCATGGAAGGCTTGATTAAGTCCTAAGATGGCATTTTTGTTGGGCCTAAAGAGTACGTAGGATTCAGGCATGAGAGAGTCGGAAATAGTAGGGGTTACTGGCAAATGAACCTGCATAAACAATGTGGTAACAACAGAGAATTATAGGTTAAATACTGAAGATGGTCAATCATATAGATTGCATGAAGTTTAGATAAAGTGCATGATAGGAAGTAGCGGCAATTATGTTTGGAAAGATATGTTGGTATCAGATGGTGGACCATATTTGGTGGATTACCATGGCAGTTTAGGAGTGGAATATGATGAGTGGTTCTTCACCCACACTCGCAGACAGCTGAGTGGAACTGAGTCAGAAAAAACAGTTATAAGGCTACTGCAGAGGCCTAGAAGAAAAATGATGAAGACCCAAGCCGTAACCACGAACTGGGATAGAAAGGAGAGTGTGGCTGGATGTTAAATTACAGATGTTGAACTGATAGGGTTTATAATTGATCATTTATCAAGCCAAGGGAGAAGGGGAATTTCAGGATGACTTCGAGGTTTCCAGACTGTGAAGTAGAAATCAGGGTGATCTATTAAGAGAAATGGGAAACAAAATGAAAAGTAACTGATTTTTGAAGGAAGATTGGAAATTCAGTTTTAGAAATATTGAATGTGTCAGTCCGCCGGGATATCTAGATGGAGATGTGTAGCTGCTCTTTTTCTGCAAATGCAAGGTTGTGGTTTCATTAGGAGTCTTCAGAATAGAGGTTATAATTAGAGCAATGAAGCTGGCTGAGATTGTCAAAAACAAGACCAGATAAAGAAGAGGAGAAGGATGGAATAGAGAAGAAAGGAGAGGTGAGATCAGATCTTTGAATAAGCTGTGGTTTAAAAGGCAGAAAAAAGAAGAAAAGTTAAAAAGAAAAGAAATTGAACGAGATAAGAAAAAGGAAGAGGAGGAAGAGAAAGAGGAGAAAAAGAGAATGAGTGACCAAGAGGAGTTAATTTGAGAAGCTGGAAGACAAAAATAGCATTACAATGTATTAGAAGTTGAATCAGAGATGATTACATTTGTTGTATAAAATGGAAAACTAAAATAACAATGGTTTAAAATTTTAGAGATTTGTTTTTGTCTCACACAGAAGCAATCTGAGATAATAGATAGAGTGTCATGGCTGTTCCATGTTGTCATCAAGGACTCTGGTTCATTCTATGCTACTGTTCAATGATGTTTTATATATGTCTTCCTTGTTGACGTTTGCCTCATGGTCCAAGATGGCTATTGGAGCTCCAACCATCATGTCCACATTACAATAAATGGAAGAAGAGGGGAAGAGCAAAAGTGCTTGTGTCACCTTTTTGCACTACCTTTAATAAACTTTCTCATAAGTTCTGTCAGAGAACTTCTACACCCATATTATGGTTGCATTTAGCATCAGTGAGACTGGGAAATGTAATATTTGCATTGCTGCACAGAATAAAATCAGAGTTTGTTAGTAAGTAAAAGGGGAAACGAATATTGGATAAGCCGTCAGCAGGAGGCTCTACCATCCAAGCCAAAGGTGGAGAGTGTTTCATGTAGGAAAGAAGAGTCAACAGCAGTGGGGTTAAAAGTGTGGTCACCAAACCAGCAGCTCCAGCATCCCCAGCATCCCCTGTGAACTTGTTAGAAATGCAAGATCTTGGCCCCCCACCTTTGACCTACTGAATCAGAAACTTGGGGGCAGGACCCAGTAGTCGCTGTTTTGACACGTCCTTCCAGTGATTCTCACGCTCCCTAAAATTTGAGAACCGCTAACCAATAGGTTTAAATGCCACCATCTATCTCAAATGGTTTGCTTCAAATATCATGTGTCAGGTCCCTCTATCTATATCGTTTAGCAGATGGTTTACTTAAGGGGCCATGAGAGCAAATCACACTTAAAATTATAGTAAAATGGTTAAACGTTTCTTTGATGATTTAAAAAGGTCTATTATAACTCAATGACATTCTTCTGAATATCGCTTCTTATTTTACAGGACTAAGCAAAAATCTGGTCGTGTGATCATTCTGTTTAATCTGGAGTTTTAGGTAAAGAGAGTTTTGACCAGAAAGAGTTCCCAATCTAGTGGAATATCTGGCACATGTGCAGTGTGAGGTGTTGTCCCAATGGACAATGCACGATTGTCTGTTACTAGTTGAGGAAGAGACACATTGTCAACCTAGAACTCACCAATAATCTCATAACCGTGAGGCCATAGAACCATGGGCACTTACTTCCTCTTATAAGTTTTAATAAGAGCTGTGAACAGACGGAAGTAGACTGGTTACAGTCTTTCTTAGTTCCTATTTCCCCTACAAAGAGACAAGTAAGAAAAGAAATAGTAACTAAGATCGTTAGAAAACTGAGGTAGGAAAGACCATAGTTTTGGATAATCAGCCAGAGAGTTACTGAGGTTTATTCTCATTCATTCATTCATTCATTCATTTAAGCAGCATTTTTAAAGTTCCTACTACATCGGGCATGGTGCTAAGCATGGGATACAAAGGCAAGTAAGACCCACGTCTGCTCTTAAGGAGGACACGGGCACTCTGCAAAGAGGGGAGATGAGTAGGAGAAATACGTGCAATTGAGGGCTGCATGGTAGACATGGGTACAAGCTTCCATAGGCCACAAAGGCCAATTCTTCCTGGGAGAGATAGGATTCAGGATTTCACTCTTTCAATTGGCTTCTGTTCTAGATTGGAAGTTTTTCAAGGGTAGCAGTAAATGTGTCACAGTATTACAGAAACTCGTTCTCTCTCCTATTGTCAATCGGCCCTATAAAGCTTGAAAGTTGATAGTTCTGTTGCTGCTGCAGCCAGTGAACTCCCAGAGAGCAATGTCTTGAATCTTCAGAACCTCCTTTTGTTGCGTGCTTACTCTAGATTTGCAGACCCACGTTAATATCCAAGGGTCAGCCCTGAACCATAACTATAGCTTCAGTTAGCTGTGCGTGTTGTGTGTGTGTATAACATCTGGAGAACATTAAGAAAGTAAAGAAACCCAACCTCATTGTGCTGAAACACACCATTGTTATTAAACCCGGGTACCCCATAAACGTTCTCTTTGACTCAGAAAGGAAATATTTGTTCTCACACCTGTTGTTGGCTGTTACCAAGTGACTTCCTATGGTCTTCGGTCAGATGCACTTTTTTCTCTCTTGTTTTGACATTTTCTTTCCTAAGATCATTGTGAATTCCTCCCAGACAGTGTTCTTACACAAAACATGGTGAGACATTCCCATGACACGGAGAGGCTGGGCAAACTATTTCCAGGGGTGGCAAGTGCCACTGATTCCCCCATTCCAGTCATAAAAATATCTACCCAGGGGCCTGCACTTTGATCCAACTCGCCATGCTATATGGGAATGAAAAATAGAAGACATACAGGACGACATTGTGTTGTGCATGAGACAATAAAGAGCATGGCCTAACTGGAATACAGAGTTGCAAAGGGTTCCTGGACCCAGTTCTGACGTGTGTGTGTGTGTGTGTGTGTGTATGTGTGTGTGTGAAGCCTCCACACACCAACAAGCAGTTCTTGACCCCTTTAGGGGTCTGAGAATTCAACTCAATCCTGACGCTGTCCACCCAGAGATAGAATCAGATTCCACAGGTATAGGGCTCAGCCCCACAAGACTGCCCTCTACTTCAGGTGCAAGGTGCAAGCCCAGGTTGTTCCCTCTGCTTTTGACCAACAGGCTACAAACTTGAGGTCCCCGCATGCCCTCCTCAGCTTCGACGAATTTGCTAGAATAGCTCACAGAACTCAGGAAAATGCCTTTCCTCACTAGATTACTGATTTATTACAAAGAATACCAAAGAATCCAAGTCAACAGCCAGGTGAAGAGATACATGGGGCAAGGTCCTGAACAAAGGGCTTTCTCTTCTTGTGGAGTGTGGGGCCTGGCACAGTGGCACGTGGAGGTGCCCTGGTTCCCGAATGTGGAAACTCTCTGAAAAAAAAGAGTCTGAAATGAAAAGGGCTGTGAGCTGTCCTTTTGCGTTTTCATGGAGGCTTCATTACATAGCTGTGATTGACTAAGTCATTGGCCGCTGACAGTTGACTCAACCTCAAGCCCAGCTCCCATCCCAGGAAATCAGGGGTGGGGCTGAAAGTTCCAATCCTCTATCACATGGTTGGTTCTCCTGACAACCAGCCCCTATCCTTGGGTGGGGTCTAAAAGTCTCCTTCATTAACATAAGCAAGACATCATTTCACCTCTATGGCCCTGAAGCGTTTTCAGGAACTGTGGACAAGAGACCAAATAATATTACAAAAGATGCTTCCATTGCTCTTACCACTCAGGAAACTCCAAAGGTTTGGGGAGCTGTGAGCCAGGACTGTGGATGAAGACCAAATATATCTGAGAGATGTATTTCACTCATCTGAATGACCAAATATATATATATATATCTATCACTGTGGTGCCCTCCCGCCACTGCTCAGAATTCCAAATCAATGGTAAGGCTGACTTACTGGTGTAGCTTTCCTTGGTCCCCCAAAGAGATTAGCGTAACTTCTTCTGGATGGCTGCGGGACGGGGTCTCAGGGGTAGTGAGGCCTGCTGTCTTGCCCTCTGGTTCTCAAACAGCCAAAGTGATCTGCAGAAGCAGGCCAATCACATCAGCATGGAGGATGGACCACAGATTGTCAGTGAACTCAATTTTTCAGTTGCACATGCAGTCCTATGAGGGGCGAGGAGGTGGGACGGCTGGTCTGCTGCTGTTACAGCTCTCCCCTCTATCAGGGCCTCCGGGTTCTTCTGCAGCACAAGGACCAGCGCTGTCCCCTGCTTCTGCCACCTGTATTTGCCAAACATCCTTATAACAACATTTGTGTTGGTGCAGAACTTGGCTGTTTAAACTGGTCCCCGCTACAACCCTGCAAGTAGGTGGGACAGAAGTTGTTATATCCACTTTATATATAAGGAACCTGCAACTTCGTTTTGGGGTGACCTACCCAGTCCACAGAGCTACTAAATTTCGAGCTAGAACTCTGCTTGAGTCTGCTGCCTCCAAATCCATTGATTGATTCTGGCGGATGGTCTCACCCGAGCCAGGGGAGTCCACCCGACTTTGAAGAGACTTGGCTATTGGAGAAGGAATACTCCACCTCTCTCGTCCTGAACTCCAGGCTACAGCCAAGGACCCCCATTTCCAGAACCCATTTGGGAACTGGGCGGCAAGAGAGTCTGGGTGGTGCTGCAGAGAAGGGCACTGTGGACCTGGAGAGGCAGACAGAGGCTGACCAGCATGCCTGGCGTCTCACGCTTACCTCCGTCACTGCACTCATACTTGACCAAGTTTTCACTAAACAGTGGCACCCTAAAAGTGGCCAAGATTTAGTGCCTGCTGCTCTAGGGTGTAAGTTCATAACTTTCTCTGACATAATTCAGGGGATCAGTGCACTTGGATTGGTAAAAATGACATCTTTGTTTTCACTAAACTCTAACTGAAACTTAGCATTTCCTTCAATTATGAAATAGGCAAAAAGCCAAGGTAGAATTAGCAGTAATGGTGACATTGTCATCAATAACATATTTTTATGTATATTACAGATTTTGCAGATATCTGGAAATATGCTTTACATTCTTTCCTATTTCAAAATCACGGTAATTATTAGACCTGACTGTAGATCATGTTATTTAATGTGTTATTAAAAAAGCATATCTATCATTGTATCACAAATTTGTTTTTTATTATTTTGACAACTGTATCTCAATAAAACTGATATCGCTTTTAATCTCATGTATTTTATTTTATGCACTTAAAATTTTTTTTTTCTGAGTTCTTAGACTTCATCAGACTGCTAAAGGGGTCCCTGGCACAAACAAGTTTTAGGAACCCCTACTCTCTGGACCACGGCAGAGCTCCCAGAGCAAGGGTCTGGTAAAGTCCTGGGAACACTGGTTCTACTGAGAAAAACTCTTTAATACATCTTTGGTTATAAAAAAGATAAAGCTCAAATCCTATTCTGAAATGGAAAAGGGATGACAGTGAGGACCTGAACTGTTCAGCACGGGTTGCCCAGAGAAGCAGAAATTATCAATGGTGTTGCTCCCTTTGGGGGTTTGGGTCCAGGGCCCAGGGAGTGAGGGCAGGAAAGAGGGTGCGCCATGTGGGAAGTCACAGTGGTAAGGGACTCCCTGGAAGGGGCATGGCTGATGCGCTTGAGCAGTTGTGGTCGTTGTGACCAGTCCTGGGTTTTCCATTTCTGCGCTTTAATTCTCTTATGCTCTCCTCCACCTTCCAGACAAATACGTTACAGCCCAGTCAGTTGTCACTTGGGGAATTGAGGGCAAAACAGTGAGAGGAAGGGGTAGTGGTAGCCTGGCGAAGCAATACCGAGTGTCAATGGATGGCTAGAGAGAACCCAGACAGAGGTGACAGTCAGGACATACATGCTGGCCTTGCGATTCCTGAGGCGGTCTAGAAGCCTTCAGTAAGAAGACCTGACAAAGATTGGATCCTGCAGACACACAGACTGGGGGCTTGGCTGTGTTGCCTCCTACATTGAATCTAAAATGTCAGATGACTATAAGATGCATCATAGCTTTATGCACCACTAAAAAAGAAGAAACGCTGCCAGTTATAGTTGTGAGACACCATCCGTTGTAAGATGAATCCTGGTTTCAGACATGTTAAAGTGTGAATAAATGTGTCTCTCAGAATTGATGAAATGCAGTAGTTAAATATTTAATTGAAGAGTGACTCCCCCCTCCCGAGGTTGGCAGGCTCAGGGACATTCTTGTTTCCTATAGTGATCATTGGTGGCCTTGTCTTTCTCCTCCATATGTGAGCCTGTTGAGACCCAGGGCTGTGTCTTAGCCATTTCTGTTTCCCCAGCAGCAAGCACAATGTCTTTCTCACGGTGGATGCTCCAAAAATGCTTCCTGAATTAATAACTGACGGGCTGAATGTACTGATGAAAGAATGAACGAATGAAAGTGTGGTTCCGTGGTGCATCACGAAGAGACAGGGAGCGCAGGAGGCCGTCCACCCAGCAGGACGGACTAGTCCGTCACTGGCATTCTTCGATTTGTGATGCCATGGTGATAATAAAATGCAGACTAGCTTTTAATCCATTTTGTTATTGTTTTTAAATCCTCTGCCCACAATGCACCCCCTTACTGCTTGCACCCAGGGCAGAACATCCCTCGGCCCCTCTTTGTGTTCCCCATGCAGATGCATGAAGTTGTGAAGCTCCAATTCACTGCACAATGGGTCAAACCAGAGTAAAAGTGCCCAGATGTCTCTGGTTGACGACTTAAGTCATTGTGGCCTTTCTTTATTTGAAGTTTCCCCCTAGAACCCTGCAGAGGCTGAGGAGCACTGAGAAGATGTACTGAATGCAAGACTGAAGCACTGAACAGACAAGTGGGCAGCGCTTATTAAGTATTTCTGTCCTGCTCCAGACACTGTCGCCACCCCTCATTTCACTATGACAGAATCAGCACTGCCATTCCCGTGAGGAATGATGCCCCGAGGGGGCCACTGAGCATGTGCTTTTGGCACCATGAATTGGGAGAGGAGAGTGTCACGTGGGGCTTCTGCCCCTGTCAGCTCTGCCTCCCAGCCCTGAATCTCAGGGACCGGACCAGCAAGCTTGGTGAAGGGAGGATGGGGCTAGAGAGGGAGGGTGGTATTGACTGTGGCCAGGTGGCTTCTGGGGATGACTTGGGAGGCCTGGGGCAGCCCTGTGTTCATGAGTCACCACAGCTAAGTTTAGTGCTGGCTTCAGTGGCAGAACAGATGGGAAGTCATAGCAAAGACATTCTGCTGGACTCTAGCCCGGCATGGCCCTGTCCAAGTGGTCAGCCTTAGAGCTGATCGACAGCAGCCAGGTCTGAGCTGACACAGACATGTGCCTGGAACAGTGCTCCTAGGTCCTGGGAATGGCAGAAAGAGGACAGGAATCTGTGACTGCCCATGGTTCCTTCTCCACTCACTCATTTGGAAACATTTATTGAGCACCAGTTATACAAAAATGAATGTGACAAGTCCCTCCCTCAAACAGCATGCAATCTACGTGGAAGATAGACCATAACTACATAGTTATATCAATAGAATGCAAATAGATGGGAAATGGACAGGAAATAACAATGGCTGAAACTTGGACAGTGTTTTACAATGAATACGGCATTCTCTCAAATGGATCACTTTATTTGGTTCAAACCATAATCATGTGAAGTTGTATTATTATCTCCAAGTTATAGACCAACACACTGAGAAGTGGAGTAAGTTGCCCAGTGTCTCAGAGGAAACAGACTGTGGGAGTCAGGCGTTGAGACTTCCTCCTTCGATTCCCAGTTCAGAATCTTTTTCATACGACTCTGCCATTGGGTCAACTTGTTCTTAGGGTGGGTCGTCCAGGATGTGATACCCATTTGCTTGATTGAGAGAGAGTGTTGCTTCAGAGTCTTGGTTCAGCATAGTACTGGTAACGTAATGATCTTGGCATCTCCTGGCTTCATCCTTCTCTCAGCCGCTGAACTTAACATTCATTGTCTCCCCCAAGATACTGTTGGATTTTTTTCCTTCCAGACATGAATGTGCTTTACCCTCTTTATATCTTGCCCTGCTTCTTCAGGAATCATATTTCTCTGCATCTGTGGAAGAGCCTGTGTCCTAGACAAGGGGAAGGGACAAGTTGGTGGGAAAAGGCTGATGCGATTTTTATGGAGCTGCTACGAGAGTACTATGATACAGTCCTCGAAGCCTTCACGGAATCTTTTTGTTCCTGCCGGTATCTCTCAGGGTTTTGGTTAGAATTCAGCATAGTGGCACCCATGACACCTTCCGTTCTAGGAACTCAGGGCCACATGCAGTTTCTTTAGGGAAACTCACTCTTCTCCCAGGTAGAGAAAGCGCAGGATGAATCATCCGGGTTGGAATCTGGAGGGCAGGCCTCTTTAAAGTCTGTTTGATGCTTTTTCAGGCAAGACCTGAGACCTTGTGGTTCTAGGATCTATTATGATCCTCTGATGGCCACTTGGTGGGTTTGCTAGCCTGAACTCAAGCATGCTCCCTGTTTTCCCTCTAGGCATGGCTCTTGCTCATTTCCAAACTCCAGCTTTTAACACAAAATGTGAAACTGTCTGTAAGGCAAGCTCTGGCTGCTCTTCTGATCAGGAGCAATGAATCCTGTCGGATGTCACTTCTGGATGGGATGATTCGAGTCTCTTTGGGATGTGGGGAGAGAGAGGGCTGGAGGGGAGGGGACTGTGCGGGGAGGGTGGTGTTGGGGAAGGGGTGGGAATGTCGACGTGGTTTATTGATAGTTGGCAGGATGACATTTTTGTTTCATCACATGATGAGCGTTTTCAAGGCACTGAGCCAAACCAGCCGTAAACCTGTCGGGGGAAACATCTCTGTGAAATATTCCCGGGCTTGCAAAGCAGATGTCCACAGAGGCATCAAGGCTCCCCTGATTCGTTTCTTGAGGCAGTCCTCAAGCATGTGATCTAGAAGGTGGTGGTGGGTGGGCTTCCTACAGCCAGATGGTGACAGAGCCAGGATTGGAACTCAGGTCTAGTGAACCCTAGGTTCCTGTTCTTTCCACAGCCCCAGAGTGTAGACACTCAAGTGGTGGTCATTCTGGTTCTAACTGTGCCACTAATTCATTTCATGATCTTGGTCATGTTACTTAACCTCTCTGGGCTTCAGTTTCCTCCTCTGTAAGATACAGTTTTGGAAAAGCTGACCTCTAGTGCCCTGAGGGCAGGGACTGTATCCCCAGGGCAGGGAGTGCTGCCAGGCTCTCACTGGGAGCAAGATGAACGCCTATAGAACGAGCGAATCCATGCTCTATGATTCTGGGCATGTCCATTCTCATATTAGCTCCACATCTTTAAATCTGCTCTCCATTTGTTTATGAGTGATCTTCCTTACTCTCCCTATTTTATAGGGTGAGCTTTTAAAAGAGAAAAACTATTTCTAGCCCATTCTATTAGTGTGGTGACCACTGCAACACTCTTGTAACAAGAGGCTTGACTTGTTCTGTTAACAGTGACAGCGACAGCGGTGGTGGTGAGCAGGTGGAAACTTCAGGTGTTATAATTCTTTCCACTTGAATGATGGTCCTTTTTCACCCTTTCTCTTAAGCCTTGGGTCATTTGTTTGTATCACATTAATGTGCACTTCTTTATATATTACTGTTTTAAGGGCATGAGAAAGTATGTATGCATAAGAGCGTGTGTGTGTCCTAGTGTTCAATGTAGTGAACCTCTATTATCTTTACATTCCTAATATCTGTTTCCTTTCGTCCTCTAACACCTCAATTTTCTTTAGATCTCGCCCCACCCTCCCCTGTTATATATCATGAGTAGAGCTGGACCTGCTTCAGCCCTAGATAATTAGAGCATTGAACCCTCCTGGCCACAGGGCTTTGTCCCATGATGGGCATGTGATCAGATCAGATCTAAAGAGCCTCGTCTCTAGGACTTTGGAGGGAACCACTGGGACTAAAGGTTTTTATCTTTCTTCTGGATTTAGAACTGTGAGATGTAAGCCTGTACTACCAGAAGACAGTATTCTTACCTCCACTATGAGGGGAAAATTTGCCTGAGAATGAAGACTGCACAGAAGAAAGCAGAGCTGAGAGATAAAGACTTTGTCTGAGCACCTGGAGTCAACTGGGCCTGAAGCCAAACCTCCCCCAGGGTTTTAGTTGTGTGAGCCAATAAATTCATACTTTTAGTTAAGCCACTTTGGGTTGGTTTAGCATCACTTGCAACTGAAAGAGTGATAAAATTCCATTAAACTGTGAAGCTCTGGATAGTCAGAACTTGTGTTTTCTCTCTTTCCTCGGCATCTCCTCTCAGGGTCGAGTTCAAGTTGGATGAATGCCGAGCCCTGGTTTTGTCCTCTTATCTGACATGTGTTCAAGCACAGCCTTGCACCAAACCTCAGGTGAGGACGGGTTAGGGGGTTTGGGGGTACCCCTGGAGCCTGGCCTGCAATTATCTGCTACTACCACTGCTTCTCATCGTCTTCACCCGGTTTTATGGTTGTTTTCATACTTACAGTACTGTGCCAGCTTCCACAGAATGTTCAGATGAAGAAGATATTAAATTTTTTCATTTTAAGGGAACTTTCCCCTGTTACCCATGTCATCTTTTTCTGCCTCTTTGTTGAGTTCTCTGCTTCAAGGAAATCAGTTACATAAATTATCCATATGTTGAATTGTCTTTCTTCTCCTCCATGTCCATTATATTCCAATCGATTTTCTCACATTATCTTTTTCTTCTGCATTTGCTAGGATTATCTCGAACCTTTCCTCTATGTTAATACTTTGATTTTCCACTAAAACTGTCCTTTTCCTCACTGTTTCTTATTTATTAATTTTTTTGTTCTGTAACAGCATTGTTTTTACCTCAGAATTTTCCCTTAGATCTAAAACATCTTATCTCATTGTTTTACCATCTGGCCTTTAAGCTATTTTGAAAAATTTAGTCAAGCTCTTATTAAATCGTTTTAGAGCGTGAAGCATACGCACTTTGATCCTCTTCCCTGGATTATGTTTCTTCCATGCTGAGGTTTTGGCCCTGAGTTTGCGTTGTTCTTGCTGTTGTAGATTGCACATGATTGTCGTTTCTTTTCGTTTCGCTCATGCTTGATGTGAGTGTTTTGTCCAGCTTCTAACTGCTCCGATACCTGTAGGTGATTTTGCCTCTGCTCCTTTCCCTCCTGTATGGGAGAGCTGTGTGTCTTCTCCAACCACCTAAGTCTGGGAGGATGAGAACTGCATTTCATCCACGTCTTTGTATGAGGCCCTGATATCTTAAAGGAAGTGTCAGCCAGGGCTATGCCGTTTTGGTTAACGTCCTATACCAGAATTGACTCCCCTGGTGGGTGTGGATCCTTCCGTCCTGGGGAAACGCCCACATTCAGAGCCGGTCCACGGAGCTCAGCTTCCAACAGAGAGGGCCAACCTGTATTCATTTCCCGTTTCACCCTTGTCTCTTATCCCCATCTACTCCCACCCAGCCAGAGGTGGAGGAAGATAAAAACACCCACTTCCTCTGCCTCTCCTAAATTCAAGAGTGTTAACAAGATCCCTCAGTATTTCTCAGCACACTAGTTCTGTTTCAGGGGTGAGGGGATGTCAAGAATTCCATTTCTTTCCTTGGGTTCCACGTTTTGAATTTTTTAGTTTGAGGTTGTGTCTCTTTCCTTGTTTAGCTGTTGATAGTAAGATTTGCTGACTTTTAATATTTTTATGTTATTTAATATTTTTGCTGAATCTTAATATATTTGCTCCCTAGATCTAAGTGAGAGAGACATCAGCAGAGGCAGCATGGCGTCGTCAAAAGAACAAAGGTTCTGCAGCCGGCCAGACCAGCCACGGGACCCTGAGTCTCTCTGAGATTCCATCTATTCTCTGGTCGTGAGAACAGTCACACTTAACTTGCAGAACGGGGATGTGGCTTAGGGATGCTGTAGGCAGAATGCTTGGCACACGATACATGTTCAGTACAGTGATGTTACTGTGTAAGGTTGGTGCCAGGTCACGCAGGGTGGGCGGCCCTCCTGAAGCAGTGCGGAGTGTGAGGGGTGAGGAGTGGGGGTTACTATGTGCACTTTCCTGGGCTGTCTATAAAACTCTTGGCAAGATGTGGAGCTGGTATCTATTTGGGGACAGGATGTCATCTTTGCCTTTGCACTAACCTGGCCCTTGACCTACTTGTCCTCTCTGTCTTCATAGGGACCAGATGGCTTTATCAGGGAGTTATCTTGGTTCACCACGTTTTCTTTACCTTTTTTTCTACTAAACCTTTTGTGAACTTCACCCATGACTATACGCAGAACTGTGACCTGTGGCAGAGGGACAGTATATTACCGTTTCTGGATAGCTATGATGAAAGTGCCAGGAGATAAGGAGCCCACTGGTTTTACTGCCCACATTTCTCATGACCAGTTTGTGGTCGACAGTAGGACTTTCCAAGTACTGGGCTCTCCCGAATGCTGAAACCAAGCCTGGCTGAGGGCGGGGCCTGCACTTGGAGTTGTGATAATCTGCCAGCTCTCCTCAGGTGCTCCTCTCAATTAATGAGCAGTGTTTGTAGCATGGCTGAAGCATGGTGGCCCTTCTGGCACAGTCAGTGGCCTCTAGGTGGTGTGAGGATCAAAGGCCTCCATGAGGAACATGGATGACCTCTTAAATATTAGATACAAAAAATCACATCTTTCAGACTCCTGAGGCAGCCATGTGTCAGGCCTGCCACAGCCACTGCAGCAAAATACAGAATTAAGAGCAGAGGTAGCAGAACAGAATGCAAGAAAGCAGAGAATTTACATGGACACACATTGGCGTCAATCCTGAAGTAAGTTTTCTCACCCACTGCGCAGCCAGCTAATCTCTGACACGGGCTGTAGTGGAAGAAAGTAAGAATTTTATTATTGCACAGCGCTAAGCAAGGAGAAAGGGCAGCTAATGCTGAAATCCCAAACTCCCCAAAAAGCTAAAAGTAAGGGTTTTTATTTGGGGTTTTAGATAGGGGAGGGGGAGCATATGGACTTTGCCAGTCAGAGCTTTCCCACCAGCCTGTGTTTGGCCTCGAGACTACTTGCAGAGAGAAGGGAGCCCATGACCTTGCTGGTCAGCAGCTTTCCCACCAGGCTGTAGCTCCTTGGCGGGAAGGAGGAAGAGGAAGAGATAACGAGTCTAGGTGTTTGCCCTTGGCTATATCTGTCTCCATGGAAGACAGTGGATTCTGGAGCCAGGAAGCCAGGGAATAAGCAGGGAAAGAGTGCTTTGGTTTAAACCCCAAATATGCTGGGTTTAATGTAGGGAAACTGATATCAGGGCTGGTATCAACATCTATCTCTGCAACCTCACTAAGACTCATTTCCTTGTCTGTGCGGTGGGATAATGACAGTACTCATAGATTAGTTTTATTGTTAGGAGTAAGGTTTGTAGAGTGCCTGCTATATTGCCTGGCAAAAAGTAGGCACTTGGTAAAGGAAATCCGTTAATGTCATTTTCTTCTAGTTGTGTTCATTTACTTGTTAATAGTCAAAGCTCATGTGATGCATGTACACACACTAAGGAGCTGTGTAATCATCCTCTTCAATTTGAGATCATGATGTTTATGCAGGGGAAAACTAGGGACTGTATCTCCTCTTGATTTTGTCTCTGGTGCCTGGGCACCAGGAGGGACTTAATCTATTTTGTTGAATTATCTACAGTATGGTACCTGGAGAGGTGTGCAGAACAGTGCTGACACAGAGTTGGCATTCCCTAAATATTTATTGATTGAATTCAAATGAATGAACAAATCTCCTTTTAAAAATATCTTAAAAGAAAATGAACTTGATCCGTATAAACAAAATATAGGCAAACCACAAGAGATGACTTCACAACACTGAGCAATGACAGTTTATCAAAGATAATTAGAGACTATAAGCTCTTTTTCTTAAAAATATAGGATGGATCTCGAGGTGAGGGGAAGAAATAAACCAACTTTACACCTCATGCAGTCCTCAGACTCTAAAAATTCATTGATGCAAATCTTTGATATTGAAGAACTACAGATGGGTGCTTTCAAAAGCTATTTGTGTCACAAATTGAAACAGGGATAGGACATTTTGAGAATAAATTAAAAGAACCCGACAATTCAACCCAAAGCAAGACAACCCAATCAAAATCCCATGTTCCAGTTCTAGGCTCCTGTGGTCTGTCAGGATCCTATACCCAGCTCGTTCATCTGGTCAAGTAGAGGTGCAACCCTAATGGGTGGAGTTGTGAATATGCAAGCCCAGAACAGCTTGTATTCTGTTATTTGTGAAATACAACTCTGGCACCTTTGTTCCCACACTAACGTTGAACCTTAGTGAACACCCATTTCGGGAAATCTTACCATGGGCCAAGGAGTGAACTGGATTAGTGTTGTGGGAGAAAGAGTGTCTGGGGGGCTGTGTGTTTCAGGCCACAGGAAGTGGGTGGAAAGAGCCTACATTTGAGACTCTGAATCTAGCCCTTGCTGACAATACTGCACTGTCTCCTCTAGCCAGTGCCACCCAATTTAGCACTGAATTATTCTGTAATGTTTTTGCACATTAATTTCTTTTTCTTTAAAAGCAAGAAACACAGCTTATACTCTTTGAATCTCTCAAGTGCCCAGCTCAGTGCAAAAAGGAAGGGCTTCTTCATTGCCATGGATTGACAGATTTTCTTTACTAGGTTTGGGCACAGCATGCCTTAGGCCTACCCTGCGCCTTAGTATCAGACGCCAGACAGGGTCTAGCATAAAAAGCGCCCATGACAAGGAGCTGACTTAACCCCTAGAAAGTTTTGGCACTTATAATTTTTTATTTTTGTCTTTGGTAGGCAGAAAAATTAGGGAGCCAAGCCCATTGGGTTGTTAACAGGGAACTAGGAGGAGTGGGGCAGAAAAGTTCCAAGTGCCTGAGGAATTTGGGTAGATAGTTTGAAGAGTTGGCATTTTGAAGGCAGGATAGAAACACTGCATGTGTGCACATGTGCACAGGTGTGCTCATAAGAATGTATTCAAGGGCTTGTGCTGGTAGCTTCTGGAAAGATAAGAAAATGTGAGAAGAAAAAAACAACCTGGGGCATATAATTTTTTGCAATAGATCATATTTTTAAAGGAAACAATATAGGGATATTATTCACTTTGCATATTTTTTCTTTTTTAGCAGTTAGAGTGTCTTTTCTGCACTTGCCCAACCATGTCCCTGTGCAAACAGGGGCAGATCAATTTTGAAAGAGGAGACCAATAAGTCGAAGGAGCCATGCATGCCTCACCTACACTACCACCACCACTCCAACCCCACGATCAAAAGACCATTAAATCAATGCTTGGCCCAATATGGCACCATGTGGGAGCCATGGAATTATTAGCCAGACATTGTTCTTATCTCAGAAGGCATGATGGATTAAATTGGACCATTTAAATAAGCAGAGCAAATATGATTTCTGAAGAGGGCTAGGATTTAGGGACCACATTGTGCCCTAAAAGCAACCAGCATCTTTGAAAAGATTGTAAATGGCAGACATTTGATTTTTTTGTTTTATCATCCCTTTTCAAGCATAGCTCTCTCTCAGTAGTCCAGGCTAATAAGAATGGCAATGCAATAGACAGCCAGGGGACATATTGCTAAATCCTGGGAGTCTGTGTGCCTGTGTGAGTGTGTGTACGTATGTGGGGGGGGGGGGGGGGCACACAAATACAGAGCATAAATAGAGAATAAATCTATACAATTGATTTTCAAGAGCATTTAATCATGCTGATTTAGCTACTTAGTTCTTGGACTCCCGTAACTACAGAATCAAATTCTCTCATTAGGATTTTTTGATCATCGCTGAATCCTTTTTTCAGAGAAAGAAAAGATGCAGGCTTAGGTTCACGTCAGATTTTACTATTTCATAATTGATCGAGACAAAAGGAAGTTTTTAAACTGGGCTTCTCATAATGAGGCAGAATTTATGAAATGCCCCTTGGATCTATCACCAGATACTTTTAAGGGAGGATTAATCATAGACCCCAGAGGAAAGGGCTGCTGGAGGAAGCTAGAGGGAGGGGGATGTGGCTGAGCCTGGCTGAGGGAAAGGAAGAGAGAAAGTGGATGGAGAACAGAGGCCAAGGACTGGTTACCTCATCCCTTCAGTCCTGAATTCCTTCGCAGTCTCTGTTCTGCTTTCCAGAGGGACTAGGCCCATCTCTCCCTCTTGCAATCTATTCTGAGCACTGCGGCCCTATTAATCCCCCTAAATCACTGCTCACTTCTCATCACTCCCCTTCTAAAGAGCCAGGGGTGGCTCCCTATTGCCCGCTAAATCAAATCCAGGCTTCTCTGCCTCACTTGCACTGGCTTCCGGAGCTCAGCCCTCCCAGCCCGTCCAGCTTGATCTCCCACAGCTCCCAGTCACCACCTCTGTTCCAGACCAGACTCCTCACTGCTTCCTGCACAGATCGAGCCTCTTCTACTCTGTGCTTTGGCTCCTGCTGTTCTTTCCCACTGGAAAATTGTGCCACTTCCCGCTATCCAGTCTCCCTCTGATCCTTAGGCCTGTGTCAAGTCCCGTCTCCTCCGTAAATGCAGGCCTCTCTGACACCTCCACTCCTCTCTGTCACATGTCTTCTCTGAATCAACTGATGTGCTGGCAGGTATTTAACAACAGACTCTCCGGGGGTGGAGGTGAGGGAATAAGTGCGCTCATGTACGCACGTGTGTTTATTATACACTTTAGTGATATAAAGAATGTGTAATACACAGTTTACAAGGAAAATATACAATACTCTATTGTAAATCCTGTGTAGCAAATTGATTTTCAGAAAATGCTTTCGTTGATGTTTGTCACACTCTTGTCTCTGCAGTCAACCTACGATTGCAACTAACAAGTGTTGTTCTGACACACATGCTGGTTGACACTTTAATGAATAAAATGAAAGTGAAACAACAAAGACATATGTCAAAATTTCATTGCCTGTCATTGACACCAGAGGCTTCTTTGTTGAACTGGGTAATAGTTTCCAAATACTTAGGGTTTGTGCGTGTGTGTGTTATTCACAATGTAACGACACAGACACTCCCAATTTAGTTTGCGTTATTAACATTTTCTCTGTCACTTTCTTAAGTCTACACAATCAACAAAATGACCACTGATTTCTGGCGTTTGCCAGTTTCTGTGGCGTAAGTAATCCTGCCGTAGCCAATTTCAAGCTCCCAGTGCAACACTACTGAAGTGGGGAGATGTGCAACCGCAGCCTAGGGTACAGTACTTCCACCATGCGGGTGCAATAGATACGAATAACCTCAAGTGCATAGATAACAGGACAAATTTGCAACATATCAGGAAGTGATGAATTTTGAGTATCTATAACTGTTGTTTTGAATAAAGTTTATTTGTTTATATAATATAATTTTTAATGTTGGCTGGCAAAATTCCTGAAAATTTAACAATCAGGTCTTGCAAGACAGTTTGAGTTCTCAGTACAAGTTGATTCTATCACCATTATCTGACTCTAATATTTAGAAAACTACTAAGTTCTAGGCACCATGTGTAGCATTGGGGATGAAGAGATGCATAACGCTCCTTGCCCTCAAGGACCTCACAATCCAATGGGGACGACAGATATGTTAACAGATAATGACAACAGATTTGTTCTGTAACGGAGGCATGACTAGAGTACTAAGGATTCTGGGAGCCCAGGGAGATGAGGCCATTAACTCATGGTTGTAATCAGGCAGGCCACACAGAGGAGATGATTTTAAATAGACTCCAGAAAGACAATGAGGAATATGTCAGGTGGAGTAGACAGAGGTGCACATTCCAAGCAAGGAAGGGGAAGCATGCGTGCAAAGACTCATGTTCTTGCAACAACAAGTAATTTGGCATGGCTGGAGATGGGGGTCTGCGGTGGGGAATGGCTGGAGAGGAAAGTATTTAGGAAGGCTGGAAGATGGTTGAGAAGCACTCGTACTCATTACCACTCACTTCATTGTTTAATTGCTCCCTAGTTTTTCCTGGGTGCATATTTTCAAAATGTTTGCTTCTTATGGAGGTAAATCTTAAGTTTCACCTGTGTAGTACCGCCTCATTTATCTGTCCTTCTGGCTGTGGAGAGAGCCAGAGGAAGAAGAGCATCCTGACCTTCTAGAACGTCTCAGATTATTGGCACTTGAGACCTTTGTGGAACACTTTTTTCTTCTTGAATGCTTCAACTCCTTTGATCTATTTTGTTTCAGAAAATGGGATGCAGGTCGTTTGCTTCCCATTATTTAGGCAGACTGACAGAGAAGGCCCAGAGTGGCAAAACTTTAGAGTAATCCTGAAAATCACGTACTTTATATCTTCCAGAGTCACAAAATTGAAGCCCAGTAGCCGTGCCGGTTGAAAGACCCAGTTTTCTGCCTTTCTGTGCAGGCATCTGCCCACCAAATCTGTGATTCCACCTTAATTTCACATTTTAGCCGCACGTCATTCATCCTCCTGGGTGACTCTGTAGTTTTCTGTGACAGACTGATGTGGAAATCATTTGAAATGTGAAAGGACATTACAGGAATCAGAGAATTGGATTGGTTGACTAAAAAGTTGAGCCAGCTTGAGCAGGAGGAGCACAAAATATCTGAAAAACCATCAAAACCTTGTTAGAAACATTTTGGAAACCAAAACTTTTGAACCCAGATCTGTAATAGGAAGATCTTAAAAAATTGTTTTGCTTTATGTGTATTCAGTATATCAATTAATGTGAGAGCTTGCTTTCCAAACATGTGGAAGAGAATTTTCATCCAAAGGACCTTTTACTGGGTTTCAAATTTCAAGTTGTTGCCTGTCACTTGACACAATATCTGATTCTTAAGATTTTTTTTAAGCCAAGCAGAAAAGTAGATAAAATTGCTTTCTCTTCCAAAATGCGATGGAGGTGTGTTTGTGGGAGCTTATAGAGGACAGTCTCCTTGGTGACAATGTGACAAGTCAATAAGGAGTGAGAAGACAAAACAGACTAAATGGCAGGTGAGCATCTCACTTTCCTAGCAGAAAAGACTAAAGAATCCTATGGGAAAGGATTCTTGTCTCCACGGTGAACTATGGGGGGAATCGGAAAGAAGAAATCTGTGGAAACATTTGAGAAAACTCACCTAAAGTTATGGGGCTACATGTCTCAGGATTACCTGCAAGGGACAAATGGTAGGAAAGACTTTATCCGCTGTATGGAAATGCCCCTTCAGCGTCAGGTTGACCTCAGGTAGTCCTTTCCAACTTCTTCTAGTATCTTCACTCAGATGATCCAGTTTGTTTTCCCAACCAACCGCATGGCATTATGCCTAAAAATCTCTTCATGCTCAAAAGGAGAAGGAGTAAAGGGAAAATTGGGTGGTCTGGGTTCCAGTTCTGTCTCCACCTTGGGAAGAGATATTATTGTCAAATCCACTCACAATTTGGACCTTGATGGCTAAGACCACGCCTAACCCTGGACCTGCTCTCCTTGCATCCCATGTGTACCTTCATTATAGTAATTATTACATTGCTTTGTAATTTTCTGATAATTGATCCCTTGCTCCACTGGACTACAAGCACTGTGATACTAGTCATTGCCTCTCATCCATCTATTTCCAACCCCAAGCACAAGCTTATATATTAAAGGATTTAATAAATATACGATGAATGAGTTTTAAAAAATGACTTAGGTGACACTAGGCAAATCATTTTTCTCTCTGGGACTCAATTTCTCCATTTTTAAGATGAAGTGTTGATATAAAGTTCCTTCCAATCATCATATTCTACATTTCTTTTTCTCTGACTCTTCTCTCTCCTATTATAACATAACTTCGTAGGCTCCGAAACCCTGTCTTATACTTCTAAAGGGAGTTTCTTATGTGCTGACAGCAACTACTGATCAGAAGGCTAAACCCTGACCACACATCCCCCTGCCTTCATTTATTCAGAAAAGGGCAGAAAAGGAAGTGTATGAAAAGGGGCCAGAAGTCAAAAATTTGTTTTGAATTTTTAAAAAATTAATAGGCTTATTTTTTTTTTATTTATTGGCAGTTTGGGGTTTATAGAAAAGTTGAGTAGAAAGTACGGAATTCTCACATAGCCCCTATACTCCTGTAGGTTCCCCTACCATTTTTGCGATGCTGCGGTACATTTGTTACATTGAGGAGCCGTTACTGATAGATTAGTATCACCCAAAGTCACTAGCTTACATTAGTGTTCACTCTTTCTGTTGTACATTGTATGGGTTTTGATAAATGTACAATGTCATGTATCCGCCATTACAGTATCATGCCCTAAGAACCCCCCTATTCACCCCTCCCTCCTTCTCCCTTCCCCTTAACAGCTGCTGATTTTTTTCACTGTCCCTATAGTTTTGACTTTTCCAGAATGTCATGTAGTTGGATTCATACAGTAAGTAGCCTTTTCATATTGACTTCTTTCACTTAGCAATAAGTGCATTTAAGTTTCCTCCATGTCTTTGCGTGGCTTGATAGACTGTTTCTTTTTATCATTGAATAATATTCCATTGTCTGAATGGATCACAGTTTGCCTACTGAAGAACATCATTGTTGCTTCCAAGTTTTGGCATTTATGAATAAAGCTGCTACAAACATTCATGTGTAGGTTTTGTGTGGATGTAAGTTCTCAACTCATTCAGATAAATACCAAAGAACATGACTGCTGCTGAATCATGTTAAGAGTATGTTAAGTTTTGTAAGAAACTGCCAAATTGCCTTCGAAGAGTTCATACCATTATGCATTCCCACCAGCACTGAATGAGAGTTCCTACTGCCCCACATCCTTGAAAGCATTTTGTCTCCCCTTCAAATTTCCTGTACTCCATATCTTGATCAGTGGAACCACCCTGCGTCCAAACACTCAAGCCAGGCATATTCCCTGTCCTCCTCTCTCCTCACCACCCGGATGAATCAGTCACTAAGTGCTATGGACTCTCACACTTGTATTTCTCTGAGATTTGTTCCTTTTTAATATCCTTTTCTGCCTCCATCTGTGAAGCAGCCTCCCTTTGGTTTGCCCCTACTCCACACTGCAGGCAGTTGTCTTTCAAAATTCCACATTCACTTCATGGTTAGAAAAACCTTTGAAGTTCTCCCACTGCCTTCAGGTTAAAGCGCCCCCCCTCCCCTGGAAGGCCTGCAGGGTCTCCAGGAGCCTTGCTCTGCTAATTGCCCCTCCCCTCATCGGCTGTTTTGCTACCCCCCAACCCCCCGCCCCAGACTCGTGCAAGCTGGCTATGGTGTTTGCAGTATTTGCAGTTCCCCGAACTTGCAAAGTTTGTCAACCATTGCCCGTGCTGCTCCACTTGCTTGGATCTCTTCTCCTGATTTCCTCCTTGGAGAATTCCTACTCAATTTCAAGACTCAACTCAAACAGCACCTCTCTTGACCACTGGGAGAATAAGGACTTCCTTCTTTGAGTCCCCACCGAGTCCCATGGTCTAGCTGAGTTATGCTCTCACCTCACTGACCAAAATTGATTTGTTTATGGGTCTGTCTTACCCTTCCATTTTTGTATCTATATCCTTCAAATCTAGCACTCTTATGAAAGTTTGCTAAATTAAATTTTGAAAAGGCAATTGGGGCGGAGGGGCAGGTTAACTATGCCTCCAGTAGGGCCTAATCTCTTAAGGGAATGCACAGCCTCTCAACCACCACTGGCTGGTTTAACCACATACAACTGGAAAACAACAGGAGAAAGGGATAAGAGGGTGGCTGCGCTGTGTAGCCTCCAGCCATGTATATTCCCCCATTTCACAATCTGGAAGAGGTTCTGAGGGAGAAGAGGCCAAGGTCATTGCTAACTACTACTCCTGTACTGATGGGGGAGGGAAAATTGCAAAATGTGAGACATGCAATTAGTTAGATGGCTGCAGAAAGACCATAAAAATCACTCATTGTCACGGTAAGGATTTATTCTGGCTCATGAAAATTATCCTGCTTCAGAGAACAGGCCTGCAAGTAATTGCAACAATTCTGCCTGAATCTCTTTGGATGCTATGCCTGGCCCTCATAGGTAATCTCTTGCAGGTGCCTTTGTGAGCAGCTGAGCAGGGCGGGGGAGGAGCAGGGAGCAGCTCTTAGGTGGGACCAGCCATCCATGTTTTGGGTCTTACTGTTTTTCCTGCTCATCAGTAAAGCTTCTCATGTTTCATCAGTTATTTTTCCATTTCTTTCACAGAAATCATTTTGACAATCTTAGAAATTGTATCCCACTTCTCCATGGGTTACCTAAAAAACTGTTCAAAATGTGGTGGTGACCTGGTCGTGGCCACTCAGCCTGTCAGAACAAGCCTCAGACTCTGACGTTCCTCCACAGGCAGGGCTGGTCGTTTCTTACAAATCTCCTCCCAGCTCTTTAAATTATTGCAGGAAGGAACCTTGGCTATCTATTTCATATTCTTCCTTGTTGTGTGTTTTTTCAGCTGCTTGGACATTAAGTCAAAGGGATCTGAGTTGAAATCCCAGCTCTACCACTAGCTGGCACACGACCACAGAAGCCCTAGAGATGATTCTGGGGAGCATACCCAGGAAGGTTCTTTGAGAAGACCTGAACAGGGTTTCCCTTCAGCTCTGACGGGTTCAGATATCATGGTTCTCTTGCCTTGTGACTAAGATGGGAGAGTTTCCTCTGACAGAATCTCCACATTTGCCTCCAGAGCAAAAATTAACTGCAAGTAAGAGCCAGAGTGAGAGGGGGCCTGGGACACAGTCTCCCTAATCTCTTCCAGAACAGCCCACAACTTTGGCGTGCCCTTCCTCCAGCAGGACCCCAGAACCTCTGATCTGGGGCTACCAGAACCCTGCTTTGCAGAGACAGTGCACTTCTTTGGTCCTCCAGTGACTTCTAAAAATTTTAGGCATGCTGAGAAATGGTGAGCAGATGGGGATGTGGATGGTTGGGCACCCAGGGTGGGGAGGAGGGGAGTTGTGGAGGTCGTTGGATTCTTTTTTTTAATTGAATTATAATTGACATACAATACTATATTAGTTTCAGGTGTATAACATAGTGTCTGGATACTTTTATAGATTATGAAATGATCACCATGATAAATCCAGCCACCATTCACCCCCATACCAAGTTATTACAATATTACTGACTATATTCCCCATGCTGTACACCACATCCCTTGACCCATTTATTTTATAACTGAACGTTTGTACCTCTTAATCTCCTTTACTTATTTTGCCCCCCACCTCCACTCTGGTCACTACCAGTTTGTTATCTGTGTCCATAAGTGTGTTTCTGTTTTCTTTTGTTTGTTCATTTGTTTTGTGTTTTAGATTCCACACATAAGTGAAATCATATAGTGTTTGTCTTTCTGTCTGATTTATTTCGCTTAGCATCGTACCCTCTGGTTATCCATGTCGTCATTGCGTTCTGACACTGGGCTGGAAGCTAAGTCTTCATTCTTTTCTCTGTTTTGAGGTAGATTCATTTCTCTGAGAGTTTGGTATGAAAAAAGGCAAAAAAAAAAAAAAAAAGAAAAACAAAGCAAAAAACTAACTATGCTATGCTGCCTCCCAATCTTAAAAATGTCTGGATCCTCTTAGCTCTCATGACTTTAATCTCCACTCCACTTTAGCACATCCAGACCTCATCCTGTCTTGTCATCACTTGGAACCACTCTATCTCAGATTCTTTTTTAATGGACAGTTTTTTTTAGAGAAAATAATTATTTTGAAGTCTTGATATATAAGAGTCTTCCAACTCTAAAATTTTATATTTTTACGATCTATGATAAACAAGTTTGGGAATGGTATTGTCAGAAAATAAAATCACCCCAAGAGAATTTAATCTAACTTGGCTGCTCTATTTCAAAAATCTGAAAATAAGAATTTACAAGACTATTGTTTCTAGTTTAGTTTAATATTTATGTTTTACCTAAAATCTCAATACCCGCAGCTGTTCTGACCACCATTTCCCTAGTTTTAAGGACAAGGTCTCCATGTTTTCATTAAAAATTCATATGGCTCCAGCATGCCGGTCACCTCCTCCCCTCCTGCCTCCTACAGGCCTCCTGTATCAGTCACCCTCTCTTGGTTCTGTAATGCAACCCCTCTCTAATTGCTCTTTCCCTTTAACTAAGTCTTAAACATGCTTGATTCTCTTCCATTCTAAAAATAAAAATCAAATAAAATCTCCTTTTGACCCTTAGTACCCTCATATCTACAGATCTTCCTCCTTCTCTCCACACACAAACTTCTTGAAAGATTAGTGTATATTTTCCTTCCTTAATTTCTCATTCATCCAAGTTTCGGAGGTTTTTTCCCTTAGCCTTTTACTTACTCATTTGCTTTGTTTTGTTTTTAGAGATGAGAAAAAGTATGAAAGAGTAAAGAGGCAGAATTTTTAACATAGCTGCTCCTGGAAAGAAACCATATGATAACCGTCTGGAGTGCAGACGTCTGAGATCAAGGTGTTGGTGCTCCCACCAGAGGTTCTGGGGTAGAATCCGTTCCCTATCTCTTCCTACGTCTGGTGGCTGTGGGCATTCATTGTGGCTGTGTTTCTCCACTCTCCACCTCCGTGTTCACATGACATTCTCCTCCATGTCTTCTCCTCTTCCCTCTTTTACGAGGACGTTTATCATTGGATTTAGGGACCCACCTGGGTAATCCTGAATAATCTTATTTCAGGACCCTTGATTTAGTTGTATCTACAGACACTTTTTCCACGTAAGGTAAAATTCACAGGAGCCAGGTATTAGGATATCATTTTGAGGGCCACCACCACACAGGGGGTGGGCTAATAAAATGTTTTGGTAGAAGATCAACCTTCATATTTTAAAAAGTGAATATAAGCATTGAATGTAAATTGTAACTCAGGTAAGATTTGGATTCAAAGGATAAAGAGCTAAAATCAGGAGAAGCCATATATTTTGGAGTACTTACTATACCAAGATTATAAACTGCCCCTACACTGATTTCCTATTTTGGCAAGTTTTTTGTAAGTGTTCATAGTAAATATTTGTTGTTATATGACTCCTCAGTATCCATTTCATCTGTTTTCTGCCATTTGGTAGCAATACTGGGAATTTCCTCTCTAAGTCACTAAACTTCTGGTAAGCCCCTCCCCCTTCCCCACTACGAGGATGAAACATATGACATGAGCTTAACCAATCATACATTTCCTTGGCCGAAGTGGTTGGTTCAGAGATGGACATATGACCCAATCATAGTCAATGAGATTTCTGCTAGGATTGGTGAGAGAGGCAGGGAAATTTCCCTTAGAGACTTGAACCTGAGATGATGTTCAGACTGTTGCTGCCAAGGCTTAAGAATGAAGCCAACACAACAGGAGCAGAACAAGGCCTGCCAAAATCACTTGAGTCCTTGGAATAAGTCATTTTCGAAGCACTATCCCTTTGTTATATGAGTCCATAAATCCCCTTTTATTGCTTAAGCAAGTTGATGTGGGATTTTCTGTTACTTGCAACCAAACTAGTCCCAGTTGATTAATACAACATTCTTTCAAATAGAATGAAGTTATACTAAACACTTCAGATATTTTGAGTGAATTTGTAAAATTAAGTAGTTTTTAGTATATTCTCAGAGTTGTGTCACAATCACCACTATCTAATTTCCAGTACATTTTCATCACCCCCAAACAAAGCCCTGTACTCATTAGCAGTTGCTCCCACCCTCTTCTCCCCTGAGACCCTGGTCACCAATAATCCACTTTCTGTCTCTATGCATTTGCCTACACTAGATGCTTCATATAAATGGAATCATATAATATGTGGCTTTTTGTGTCTGGTTCTTTTGCTTACCATAGTGCTTTCGAAGTTCCTGTAGGTATTGTGTAATAGTACTGCATTCCTGTTTACTGCTGAACAATACTCTACTGTATGGACGTATCACCTTTTGTTTATCCATTCCTTAGTTGATGGACATTGGTTGTTTCAATTTCCACTTTTTGGCTATTATGAATAATGCTGCTATGAGCATTTGGATACAATTTTTGAACGGGACTGTGCTGGATCTGTAGATCACCTTGGGGAATATTTCCATTTTCATAATATCAAGTTTTCTGATCCATGAACATAGCATGTCTTCTATTTATTTGGATTTTTCTTTAATTTCGTTCAACAACATTTTGTACTTTTCAGTTGACAACCCTTGCACATGTTTTGTTAAATTTCAGTATTTAATTCTTTTTGGTGTTATTATAAATACAATTGTTTCCTTAATTTCATTTTTTGATTATTCATTGCTAATGCATAGAAATTCAATTGGTTTTTGTATATTGACCTTGTATTCGGAAACCTTGCTGAACTCATTTAGTAGTTCTCAGTTTCCTGTGGATTCTTTAGAATTTTTCTATGTGCAAGATAGTGTGATGTACAAATAGAGATAGTTTTTACTTCTTCCAATCTGAATGACTTTTATTTATTTTGTTTGCCTAACTTCCCTGGCTAGAACCTCCAGTACAATGTTGAATAGAAGTGGTGAGAATGAGAATCTTTGTCTTGTTCCTGATCTTACAGAAATATTCCATCTTTTACTATTAAGTATGATGTTAGCTGTGGGATTTTTGTAGATGCTTTTTACCAGGTTGAGGAAGTTCTCTTCTTTTCGTAATTTGTTGAGTGTCTTATTATGACAGCATGTCTGATTTTGTCAAATGCTTTTTATGTATCTTTTGAGAAGATCATGTGGTTTTCGTCCTTTAATCTATTAATATATTACACTGATTGATGATCATATGTTAAATCAACTGCAATCCTGAGAGTAATACTATTTGGTTTTGATATATAATTCTTTTTATATACTTCTGGATTCATTTTGCTAGTATTTTGTTGATGATTTTTTTCATCTACATTCATAAGAGATATTAGTCTTTATTCTTTTTTTGATGTCTTTGTCTGCTTTTGGTGTCAGGATAATATTGGCCTCACAGGATGAGTTAGAAGTATCCCCTGCTTTTCCACTTTTTGGAAGAGTTTGGGAAGGGGTGGTGTTAATCTGTCTTTAAATGATTGATAGAATTCACCAGTAAAGCCATCTAGGCCTGGGCTTTTTTGGTGGGAAGTTTTTTGATTACTAATTTAATCTGTTTATTTGTTATAGATCTATCCAGATTTTCTATCTCTTCTAGAGTCAGTAGTTTGCATATTTCTATGAATTTGCTCATTTCATCTAGGTTATCTTATTTTTATTTGGCATAATATTGATAATGTAGTACTTTTATTTCTGTAAGGTTGGTAGTGATGTCCACTCTTTCATCCCTCAGTCCTGATTTTTGTAATTTGAGTGTTCTCTCTCTCCCCTCTCCTCCAATCTTTTTCCCTACTCTCTTCCTTTTCTTGTATCTTTAGCTAAAGGATTGTCAATTTTAAAAGTCTTTTTAAAGAAACAATTTTTGATTTTATTTTCTGTATTATTTTTCTATTTTCTATTTCATATATTTCCACTCTAATTTTTATTATTTCCTTCCTTCTTATTGTTTTGTGCTTAATTTGCTCTTCTTTTTCTATTTTCTCAACGTGGAAGATTAGGGTATTGATTTGAGATATCTCTTCTTTTTTAATGTAGGAATTTACGGCTTTTAAATCGCTAATAACAGTGATTATCTAATCACTGCTTTAGCTGCATTCTATAAATTTTGGTATGTTTTGTTTTTGTTTTCATTCATCTCAAAGTATTTTTAAATTTCCCTTGTATTTCCTCTTTGACTCTGCATCAGGCTGCTAGAGCGACCACAGCAAAATATGATAGGCTAGATGACTTAACCAACAGAAATTTATGTTCTCACAGTTCTGAGGGCCAGAAATCCAAGATCAAGGTGCCATCAGGGTTGGTTTCTGGTGAGACGTGTCTTCCTAACTTGCAACCTGGCCTTTCCTCTGTACTCATGTGGAGAGAGAGGCGTCCCTGTGTCTCTTTCTCTTCTTATGATCTATCTGATTATGGGCCCACTCTGAGGACCTCATTTAACTGTTCTTACCTCCTTAAAGAGCCTGTCTCCAAATATAGTCACATTAAGGGCTAGGGCTTCAACACATGCATTTTATAGGGACACAGTTCATCCCATAACAGACCAATTGTTCATTCAGGACTGCATGGTTTAATTTCCACATATTTGTGACTTTCTGAAATGTTTTTCTCTTTTTATTTCTAACTTCATTCCATGTGATTGGAGAATATACTTTGAATGATTTCTATCATTTTAAATTTGTTGGGGCCTGTTTTATGGCTTAACATATGGTTTATCCTGGAGAATGTTTTATCTGCACTTGAGAAGAATGTGTATTAAGCTATTGTCGAGTGGAGTATTTTATAAATGTCTCTTAGATCTAACTTATTTATAGTGTTTTTCAAGTGTTATATTTCCTTGTTTGTCTTCTCCTAGCTGTTCTATGCATTACTGAAAGTAGATTATTGAACTCTCCAACTATTGTTATTGAATTGTCTATTTCTCCCTTCAATTCTGACAGATTTTGCTTCATGTATTTTGAGGCTCTGTTGTAAGATGTATGTATGTTTAGAATTATTATTTCTTCCTCACTAATTTATCCTTTTATCATTATCCAATACATTTCTTTGTCCCTAGTAATAATTTTTGTCTTAAAGTCTATTTTTGTGATATAAGTAAAGCCACTCCAGCTCTCTTTTGGAACTGATTGTATCTTTTTTGACACTTATAATTTTCAACCTATTTGTGTCTTTGAGTCTAAGTTATGTCCCTTGTAGGCAGTATATGGTTAGGTCATTTTAAAAGATCCATTTGCTAGCTTCTCTCTTTTGATTGTAGTGTCTAGTCCATTTACATTCAAGATAGTTAATGTTAAAGTAGAATTTATATCTGTCATTTTTCTGTTTGTATTCTATATGTCTTACATTATTTTTCCTTCTTTCTTTGTCCATTACTACCATCTTTTGGGTTAAATAGATATTTTTAGTGTACCATTTTAGTTCCCTTCTTGTTTCTCTCAGTATATATTTTTGAGTTATTTTTTTAGTGGTTGCTCTGTGGATTATAATTAACATCTTAGTTTATAAAAATCTAGAACATATTAATACCAACTTATTTTTAATAGTATACAAAAGCTTTGCTTCTTACAGATCCATTCCCATCTCTGCCTCCCCCCCCCCCCCAACTTAGGCTGTTGTTGTTACCATGATATCTTTATGCATTGTGTGTCTATCAGCACAGATTAATAATTATTGTTTTATGCAGTTGTCTTTTGAATCAGCTGGGAGAAAAAAAGAGTAACAAACAAAAAAAAATACATTTGCAGAATATTTTATATTTGCCTATGAAGTTACCTTTAGTAGTGCTTCTTATTTCTTTATCTGGACTTCAGTTACTGTCGAATGTCCTTTCACTTCAAACCGAAGGAAGGCTTTAGTGTTTCTTGTGAGACATGTGTGATAGCAAGGAATTCACTCAGTTTTTCTTTATCTAGGATGGTCTTGATTGCCCCTTCATTCTCAAATGGCTATTTTGTTGGATATAGAGTTCTCAGTTTACAGTTCTTTCTTTCAACATCTTGACTATGTCATCCCACTGCCTTCTGGCCTCCATGGCTTCTGATGAGAAGTCAGCTGTTAATCTTATTGAGGATCCTTTGTACATAGGACAATTTTCTCTTCTTTCAAGATTCTTTGTCTTTGTCTTTCAAAGAGTTTGTTATGTCTGAATACGGATTTCTTTGAGTTTATCTTATTTGGAGTTTGTTGAGATTCTTAGATATGTAGCTTAATTTTTTCAGGAAATTTTTAGCCATTATTCCTTTAAATATTCTTTTTTTTTTTTTTTTTTTTTTTTTTTACAGCGCAGAGGTCTTTTATTTTCTTTCACCTATCATGCCATGAATTCATAGGGAATGGGTTCCAGCAGCTCAGGCTCCTTTCCATTGGTTCTCACAAAGTGTGCTTCTCTGGGTGGAGCAGGCTGGCGCTTCAGTTGAACCCAAGTACCCTTCTCTTTGGCTTCCTTCTTTTTCTGATCATTTTCCTTCACACGTTTCAGGAAGCTATCCCGGCTCTTAGAGTGCTTAATATGCTCAATACGTACATTAATTCTTTTGGCAAGAATCTTACCCTTTACTTGTTTGTTTACAACAATGCCAACAGCATGCTGGGTAACATTGTAGACTCTTCCAGTTTTGCCATGGTAACATTTGTGGGGCATTCCTTTTTGAACAGTGCCCATTCCCTTGATGTCTACAATATCACCTTTCTTGTAGATTCGCATGTACGTGGCCAAAGGAACAACTCCATGTTTTCTAAACGGCCTAGAGAACATATAGCGGGTGCCCCTCCTCTTTCCTTTTGTGTTGGTCATTTTGGCGAATTACTGGAAGATGGCGGCGCTGGCTGAAAAAGCTCCTTTAAATATTCTTGCCCCTTTTTTTTCACTCATCTTCTTTTGGTACTTCTGCTATGTGTATTTTTCTTTTTTTTTTTTTGAGGAAGATTATCCCTGAGCTAACTGCTGCCAATCCTCCTCTTTTCACTGAGGAAGACTGGCCCTGAGCTAACATCCATGCTCATCTTCCTCTACTTCATATGTGGGACGCCTGCCACAACATGGCGTACCAAGCAGTGCCATGTCCGCACCCAGGATCCTAACCAGCAAACCCCGGGCTGACAAAGCTGAACATGGGTGCTTAACTGCTGCACCACAAGGCCGGCCCCTACTATGTGTATGCTGATGGTGTCTTTGAAGCTCTGTTAATTTTTCTTCATTATTTTTTCTTTCTATTCCTTAGGCTGAATAATCTCGATTGACCCTGTCTTCAAGTTCACTGATTCTTTCTCCTGCCCATCCAAACTTAATGTTGGCCCCTGTTAGTAAATTTTTCATTTCACTTATTGAACTTTTTGATTCCAGAATTTCTCTTTAGTTGTGTGGTTTTTTAAAAATATATTTTCTGTCTCTTCATTGGTATTCTCTATTTGATGAGACACTGTTCTCATATTTTTCCTGGAATGCAGTTTTAATAGCTGATTTAAGGTGTTTGTCTGGTAATACAATCTGGGCTTCCTCAGGGATAATTTCTATTGACTGCTTTTTCCCTGTATAAAGGTCATAGTTCCTGTTTCTTTGTGTGTCTCATAATTTTTGTTGAAAACAAGACATTTTAAATAATATAATGTGGTAATTCTGGAAATCAGATACCACATTCTATATCCAAAGTTTGTTGTTATTACTGTTTTAATTGTTTATTTTGCGTCTGCCTTGAACTATTTCTGTGAAGTACGTGTCTTTGTTGTGTGTGGTCACTGAAGTCTCTAGTGGTTGGCTTAGTGGTCAGCTAGTAATTGGACAGAGTTATCCTTAAATGTATTTAACCAAAAAGTTTCACTGCTTTTGTTGCATGTCGGGGCATGGATTCTGAACTCTGGTAGTTTATAACTCTGCCTTAGCCTTCACTTCCTGTTTGTGCAAAGACTCAAAGGCAGCCAGAGGTAAGAAATTAGGGCATTCTCAGGTCTTTCCTGGGCGTGTGCACAGCCCTGCACATGTGTGTGGCCTTCTAAATTCCTAGGGATGTGTCAAGGCTTTCCACTGCCCTCTAGGGACATCTCATTCCCCAGACTTTCCTTTTAAGTTTTTTAATAAACCTCTTGTTTCACCTTGAATTGATACCTCAAGCAGCTGTGAAGTTAAACAAATGCCACTGATTTTTTTTTTTTTTTTTTTTTTGACAAACACTCTACGGTTAGGGCTGTTAGCTCTGAGTCAGGTAAAATAAAGAAAAGCCTGTGGATGAGGCTTTTCCAGGAAGCTGCCAGACAGATCAAATAGTGACAAATGTCTGGGGATGGGGCTTTTGTGACAGCTCCAAAGTCATTAGGTCTTCCAGCAGTGGCTGCGAGGCTGCTGGCTTTCACAGCTACCATGGTTGGGAACATGTTGATTTTCAAGGTCACCACAGAACGAGGGAGGAGATATAAATAGGGCGAATTTGAATACTAGAAATCTCACTGTTCTTACTGAGATGCAGCCATTTTTCTTGAATAAATGCTCCTGGGGTTAATGTGGTTTTTCTAGAGTTCTAAAAATTTGATTTTGATAATTTTTAAAATGTTCTCATTACTTTAACAGAGGATCAGATTTTGAGGGTCCTTATTCCACCGTTTCAGAAATATTTCCTAAACTCCTCTCCTTTTAACTGCAAAAGATTAAGATGAGTCTTGTTATTTTCCCATTTAGATATCGACTGATGCTGGCAACTGATTTGATGCTGGCATCGTCTTTAACCCTCTTCACACCAGTTTTTCCATTTTTCCTGTCTGACTCTCTGTGATATAATGGCCAACCATCCTCTTTGTTTTCCATCCCCATGGTGGGACACTCTATTTTCCACTTTAATTTCCTGAAAACTGAAGGTCCAACTTGACTTGGCTGAAGTGTGCCTTCTTAAACTAGTAGTCCATGGGATGGAGACATGCAACTCCTCTTTAGCATTTTGCATGGTCATTGCTATCATTCTAAGAGATAGGTAATAAGACAAGAGTGTTGCCTTCACTTTAAAACTTAGCCCACCAGCATGTGTAATAAGAATAAAAACAAAACCAAATTTCTATAGCAACTCATTTTTAGGCAGTGGCATCATGTTGCTTACCAGTCTCTGGCTTCTTGGTCAAGTTATACTCTTAGCTTTGGATTCCTTGTCTACAGCATATTATAAAATAATTGTAACAACAAACTCTCAAGTTATAGTGAAGAGCAAATGACAAGTATATGTGAAAGATTTATAAGTTAAGTGCTGCAAAAAACTTTATAATTCCACACAAAACTGATTATCGGCTCTGATGTATTTGAACGTATTGGAGCCCAGGTATATTTAATTATTTGTCCAAGGTTTAGCAGGGATGAGTGACAAACTTGAAATACTGGAGGACTACTCACAGGTTCTAGAGTGAGAGTGTATTCCTTCTTACGTTTTGCTCGCGAGGCACCTCACGTGGCTCACCCTCGTCTCAGTTCTGCTACTCATTTCATCCTCCCCTGTACCCTTCCTAAATGTTGACATTTTTCTTTGTTTTTCACAAGTGTGGGTGACAGAGGCCAAATGCAGAAAATTTAAGCAATGTAGTGGTTCTGGACTGAAGTGTGCCTGCAGCAGACTGAGAGCAGACATTGCCAGCCCTTTTAACACTCCTTTGTTCATTGTCTACCTGGCCAGTGGTTGCTGCAAACAAAGGAGGGTGTGGAGTGGCAAGAGGGAGAAGGCTTTGTTGGGGAGGGGGTCTTTTGTCAGAGCAGGGTCCCTGTGTCAAAGGGGCTCCTTCTGGGAATTCAGCCCTATGGAACCACAGGTATGCACAAACAGGGAAAAAAATAAGTCAATGAATGCCTGGTCTGTGTTTGGGCTTGTGGAAAAGGATTGCATTTCCTTTCTTTTTGTCTATTCATAGATTCTCAGACCACTAATTCCTTTAATCAACAGCAAAGATTTGTACCAGGTGTCTCCGAGATGCCAGCATTTGCTTGTTGGGTTAATGCCATTTAATCCCCTCTCTTGCAGAGTGTGCTCAGGGACTCTTTAAGTAGAACTGAGTTGGGGGCTGGCTCCTTCAGAATTGTTAGGAAGCATGGGACCAGGGGTTGAGGGAGGCCAGCAGCAACCTCTCTTTTACTAGACGTTGCTTATATGCATGGCACTTCCCAGTTTACAAAGCACTTTCACACTCACACTCCAGCAGGCAGACAGGACAGAGATTATCATATTTCATAGAATTTAACAAATAAAAATGCTGCAAATTAAAATATGGCACACCATTCACTATAAGACGTATCTCAACTTTAGAGACATTAAAATGTGATTAAATAAACATATGTGTGTGCATGCATGCATGTGTGTGTGTGATCTTGGAATCGACGAAATTTAGTTCTATGCCTGTTTAACGAGCAAGAAACATCAAGGTCCAGAGAAGTTCAACGACAGAGCTAAGCTCCTAGTTCACGAGTTTCCAGTCTTCCGGTTCCTAGTTCAGTGTGATTTTTAATACAAAGTCTGTAACACAGTATTTAAGAGAACTCGGGCAAACCATATACCTACTTTGAGTTTCACTTCTTTCATCTGTGAAATCGGGATAAGAATATTTGGTCTCCCTGCCTCAGAGGGCTATTATGAGGCTCAAATTAGACGATGCAATTGATTCTCCTAGTTTTTCCATTAATTGACTAAGAATTTACTTAGTGTATCTTATCAGGTTCAAGGAGAGAATGGAAGCAGATATGGCCCCTGCCTTTGTGAAATTTCAAATATAGCACTTTGTAACTTGCAGAGGATTATATGAGTATGAGGTATTATTGTTCTACTGTTATCATAGGAGATGCTCACAGAAAAGCCCTTGTATGGGGGCCTAATGGTTTTGACAATGAGGGAGTAGAAGGTGGTATCTCACCTTTGCCTAACAGAAACTCTAGATAAGGTGCCTGGAATTTCCCCAGGCCTAATGGAAACACCTAAACGTCTTCAGTTGGAATTCTGGCCCCAATGCACTTGCCCAATTCTTTCTTGCTGTGTGATTCCTAATTCCTCCTCCAGTCCCTTGAACTTTCCAGGGGCTTTCTCATCTGTGTGTCTTATTCCCATCCTTTCATCTTCTCTACTTGATTTGGAAAAATCCTGCCCATCGTTAAGCCCCAGGTTTTCTGAATATTTTTCTAATCACCTCAGACCATGGTGAGTTCCTTCCTCTCAATTCCTTCATCATGTTTTTGCTGCGCTGGTGATTTAACATTTACCATGTTCTAATTTTACTGAAGATGTTCTGTGCATGCCTTGTCTTCCTGCCTAAGGAAAGGGCCCTGTCCTCCCCTTCACTGTCTCTTCCTCAGTATCTAACATCTGCGTATTCATTCATTTATTGCTGGTTGAGCATTTTCCCATCTTAAAATGCCTCACCATCCCACCCTTGGACTCCGTGAAGTACAGAGTGAATGCTGCCTTTTATAAAGAGGAAAGTCGCGGTTCTCTGCAGTGAAACCAAAGGTAGAAACTGGTGCAGCTCCTAATCCAAAGATGCTTTCCAAGTTGAGAGCTGAGGCCAAGTGACAAATGAGCTACAGATTTACAAGCTCCACTCCGCTCTGCTGTTTGTTGTATTTTTCTAGTGCATTCTCCACATTCTCATCTTAAGGAAAGAATGGAATTGATATTTAATTCTAGGAGAGAGTGAAGTTATCAGGAGAAGCTCCACAGGACCTGGCACTATACTTAGCGCTTACTAAATATTTTTTAAATGAATGCATGAATGAATGAGAGGTACGTGGCCATGTAAGAGGGTGGCCAAGGGAAGTAGCAAGGCCAGAGGCCAGAGTCCAGAGGCTCAAGCCACTTGTGCCTTGTGCTACAAGGTCTAAATAAATTTTTGGTAACTGACTGATGGTGCCTTGGTGTCTGGAAGAGAGTTGGAGGATTACAAACAGGCCAAACCCACTTCTACCTTAGGACCTTAGTACAGTATTCCCACTGCCCAAGGTGGTCTTTCTCGAGATTATGTGTATGGTTTGCTCTCTTACTTCATTCAAGACTCTATTTAAATAAAACCTCAGCAAAGAGTCCTTTCCTTTCAAAACTACATCTTCCAAAGCACCTTCCATCACTCTCTATCTCGCAACCTGCTTTCTTTTCTTCATAGCACTCAGCACCACCCAGAGCTGTGACTCTCTAGGTGAAGGCACTGCCTGGGAGTGTGCAGTGCATAGCCTGTGCGACTATATTCAGTGGTGTGTCTGTAGAGAACATATTACGTATGTATTGCTTTATTTATTGTCTGTCTCTCATCACTAGAATCTAAGCTCCATGATAAAGACTTTGTTGTTCTTGTTCACTGAATTATGAGTGCCTAGAACAGAGCTTGGCACAGAGTAGGCATTCAATAAATATTTGTTGGATAGATGGATGAAAGGTTGGACAGATGGATGGATGGATAGATGGGTGAATGGACAAGACCTGAAACTAACTTTGTATTCACTCTATAGCTTGATACTGCTCTCCTCCCTACATTTCTTGTCAAAGAACGGAGAGTAGGGTTCTAACAGCTTCTTTTATAGATCTGCATCATATCAGAACTTATAGTACAGAAGTGACCATCTCATGCAAACCCCTCATTTACATGTACAGAAACTGAGGCTCTGAGAGGTGCTGTAATTCATCTAACAAGCTCATGAACTAGTGGCAGAGCTAACCAGAATCCAGACCTTCTGATGCTCAGCCCAGTGCCCTTTCATTCTACATTGTTGACACTGCCCACTTGAATAACAGAAGATTTAATCCCTCTATGGTATAAAATTAAACTTTACTTTGGACCAGAGCTTTCTTTTTGAGACAGGGAGTTGAAACTAATTTTTACGGCCCAGAACGGCTTTCAATCCACTCTGACCATATGAACCCAAGCCATACGCAGGTTGCTTTCCTAGCAATGGACCTGCTTGTAATAAACATCTGACCCCACATACAAGGATACTCCGTTCTGCAGGGATCCTCCTGTTAAGCAATCAGAAGACTGGTAGATGATTTTTCTTGGTGGAGTCATCCAAAAATATCATTTATAACCCAGACATTACATAGGCAGGTAGATACTGAGCATCCAGCCTTCCAGGTAATTGCTCTGACAACCCATTCTAGGCTCAGTAAGTCCCTAACGCTCATCACAGAAAAGTGAGGGCCAAAGTGTATTCAAATCCATCAAGTGCTTATTGAGGGCTACAATGCGCCTAACACTAGGTTTTAATTTAGTTGTAGAGATGAAAGAAAAAGTCATATCAAGTGCACAAATCTTTAAGGATCAACTGTGATGAGCTGCATGTGGGAAAAAGGGTCAGAGAGTCCAGGAAGGGCTGGATGGGTCAGAGAAGGTTTCAGGGATGAGGCAGAAGTTCCATTGAGCCTTGAAGGATAAATAAGATTGGTAGAGATAAAGTGCATTCAGAACATGTACAAAAATGAACAGAGCCATGACAGTGGGAATGGTCTAGGACCTAGATTCCAGATGTGTTTATAAACCTGGATTTATAGACTGGATTATAGTGAAAAGTGTTTTCAGGGGTAGAAGAAAATAAGTAGCAGAGACATGTTATGGGGAGCTGGAAGGCAGAAAGAGGAGTTAGACATGATACTGTAAGGGACAAGCAGTTGTGGAGGGATAGTGAACAAAAAAGTGACATGATGGATGGAAGCCACTAAGAAGTTGATACAGATTGGTTTGAAGGGAAAGGAAAGAGACAATTGAAGGCAGAAAAATCCATGTAGAGGGCAGAACCAAAGAGGAAAGAATTTAACTGAAGATGAAGGCCACTTCTGCCCATGGGACCCTGCCTCCAGCCTCTTCAAATGTACTCAGCTTTAGGTGGGCAGATTCTATTCTATAAAATATCAGGGAAATAGATTCTACAGCTTCCCTCAGTCCCTGCCTTTGTCGTTCATGACCCCAAATGTTGGAAAGTTCTTCCTTTGGTTTAACTTAATCTTTCTCATGGTCATTTACATTTCCCTTCCTCTGTACCCAGCACTGAGAGGAAAAGGAAGTAATCCTGTATAACAGATTTCATAAAGCCGTCCTAGAGCTGCACTGCTGAAGGGATCTTTGAAAACCTTCCATTCTACATCCTTCTGTTAAAGATCAGGAAACAGGAGGGGAAGTTCACACAGCTAGTTTGTGGCTGGGCTGGGACCTTCTACTACCACCCACCCTTCAATTCCAATCCCCTGGTCACTAAGAGCCTCCTCCCATCCTGCTGGTCCCCCTACTCCCACGAGCTCAAAAGAGAAACGCTTTACCAGTCCTCTCCGGGAGCAGTCAACGTGCAAAATTCCCCAAATGGTTTATTTTGGGACCAAGGAATCTTTATTTTTAAAAGGAGATATTGATTTGGCTGACCATCACTGACATTCCAGTGATGATTTACAACCTTCCGTGTTTATTTCCAAATCCATTATTCTCTGGGACGAGTGCAACCACACCTGAGGATCTGACTGTATACTCGTTTCAGCCTTTGACATGATCCAGGGGCTGAGCAGATTCCTCTGCAGCTCCCTGCCTGAGCAGCTGCAGGCACAGCCTTTTATGACATCGACGTACATCTTGACTTGCGGCTCCAGGCAATCTTTCTTCCTCTTCTTCTGCTCCAAAGCTGTCCTTCAGCCTGGCTGCCTGGGGTGCACATGCCAGACCCCTCGATTCTATCCCCTTCTCTAATGCTTTAATTGCAGGCAAAACCACAAGGAAAGATTTCCCACAGTAAGCCCACTTCAAACACACATACCCAGCTAATGCCCACTAGGATAGGGTTTGGGGTTGGGAGGAACGTACAGACCTGCTTTGAACTTGCTGACACGTCATGGATTTCTTTTCCTATTTGTACCTAGGACGCTGGCTAGGGAGATGACTGTTTTTATCTCAGGGCAGTTTTACTGCTGCCAAGTTATTTTTCTAATTCACCCAACTTTTCCCCTTTTCCCATTCTGGCATCCATTGCTCTATGTTGGTCAGTATATAATAGGAAGCAGAAAGTGCTTACACAGTGGAAATTTTAACGTATGCAACCCATTTAGTGTGGAAACTTGCCTGAGGGCAGAGACTAGGCTTTCCAGGTGACCTGGTGTGTGAAGTGCACATTCAAAGCATCCCGAGTCTCGAACTTGACCTCAGGGGTCACCTTCTGGGCTAGCTGAGCATTAGCCATGCCAGGCAGATAGATCCCCTGACTCTCTCCAAGAGTTCTAGAGGAGAAGTTTTCAGGCTGCTCTGGTGTCCTGCTTTAGGAGCCAGGAGAGAGAAAAATATTTGCCCGTTCTTACAGGACCTTGGCCCCGCAGGTGATCTTATTGATAAAAAGGCCATGGAGAGTAAGTGAAATGGCTTATTTGGCAAGGCATTGAAGAGATGAACCTAGAATGGAGGATTGACTTCTTCTTAAGTCTATAGCCTGCAGGCAGGACTTTGGGACATAAACTGCTAGCCTAAAACACTGGGTCCGTGTCAGAGGCCCCAGTGGGGCTCTGAACTACATCACTCAAGGACCCACTGTTCTCCTTGGTCTTCCTTCCTCCTCAGCCTTACCCTTTCCCCTCTCCAGAAACACTCATTTGTTTCTTAAAGCAAATCAAGCTTATCTCATGGTCTCCTTGAGCTGCAAAGGTAATTAAGAAATTCCCTGCAGTCTGCTCTCCTGTCTCCAGGCAAGGCTGCAGTGTAGCCAATGACCATGCTCTTCATGGCCCAGCCATGTTTGGATCCGAGACTGGTGTTGTCCTAGTGGACTCATTCCGGTAACGGGTTATTTCACCTGAGTTTGATTTCAAAAGTACGCAAGAGAATAAAAAGACGAATAACCCAATTAAACATTGAGCAAAGGATTTGATTAGACATCTCTCCAAAGAGGATATACAAAGGGCCCAATAGCACATGAGAAGAAGCTCCACCTGACTTATGTCGCCTAGCATGATACCCTCAAGGTCCATCCGTGTTGTCCGACATTTACACAGGGTTATACACCAATCTGACCACAACAAAAAAATCAAAATAAAAAACTCCTTAAGGAAAAAATAAAAGAGAATATGCTCCACATCATTAGACAGTAGTGAAATGTAAATCAAAAATCATAAAGAGATACCACTTCTTACCCACTAGGAGGCTATAATCAAAAAGAAAGAAGGAAAAAAGCATTGGCAAGGATGTGGAGAAACTGGAACCTTCACACATTGCTCAAAATGTTGTAAAATGGTGCATGCCATTTGGGAGTCAGAATAGCCAAAAAGTAGAAACCGCTCAAATGTCCCTCAAATGATGAAACGATAAACAAAATGTAGTATATCCATACAATAGAATATTATTTGGTCATAAAAAAGGAATGAAGCACTAATATATGCTACAATATAAATAAATCTTGAAAATGTTAACATAAGTGAAGGAAATCTGTCACAAAAGTCCATATCTTGTGAGCTAGGGAGCCAGTGACATGATTCCATTTATATGAAATGTCCAGAATAGGCAGATACAGAGACAGAAAGTACATTGCTGGCTGCTTGGGGCTGGGTGGGATGGGGAAAAGGGGAGGTGATGCTAATGGGTGAGGGGTTTCTTTCTGAGGTGATGAAATGTCCTGGGACTAGATAGGGGGATGGCTGCACAACTCTGTGAATATACTAAAAACCACTAAATTATACACTTTAAGAAGGTGAATTTTGTGGTATGTGAATTTTGTCTCAATAAAAATGTTATTTTTAAAAAGCCATCACAGGCAAAACGAAAGCATGAGAGGAGGAAATCAGGCAATTTAAAGGAACCAGACAGTGAAACCATCATAAAACACATACTGTACTCTTTTTTTAAGTGAATTAATATATTCCAGACAAACTTTATGTATTTTGCAATGCTGGGTTTTAAAACTATGTGGTTTTCTCAAACTGGGGTCCAATCCAAAAGCCATCGCTAACATGAACCTCTGCAGGCCTTTCTGACAGGGCATCATAGCCAGTGCTGCTGTAAGGCCCTTGTGGAGTCTTTTTCCTTTCACCTCCACCTGTCTGTCTGCAGATCTACAGGAAGCTTAGACAGAGCTCCTCTCAAAGAATCTGGTAGAGTGAACCAAGGACGTGAGTTCTTGTTGAATATTCTCCCAGCTGCGGGTTGGGCGTGAGGTTGGTTTCCTTCGATTCTTCCTCCAGGGTTGGGATGGTGTTGGGGAAGAGGAGGCCATGGAAGGGAATCTAGATCCCTAACTCCCCAGCAGAAGTCACACGGATTCTATTCTCCTGAGTGCTTTAGGGATTAGGAGACTATTCTGGAATCCAGTAAGGAAGGCAATTGCCGTGGAAGAAATTAACACAGCAGCTAGGAAGTAGGGTGTGCAGGACATCTACTGGGTATCAAGAGGCCAGTCTTCAGGTCCGCCTCTTGACCATCTGCATGACCTTGGACTAGTCATTTAATCACTCTGGGCCTTGGTTTCCTCAGCCATAAAATGGGACAAATGATTCCCTTCCTTCTTGAATTTTATAATCACAAGAATTGTTAGAAATTATCTAGCACAGTCTATCTCAAATCTTACCCCCTCTTGGAGCCCACCCCTCATTCCCACCCACCCCCAAGATAGTTTTGACAAATGCTTGGCCAGTTTCTACAAGTTGACCAGTCCTAAAAATGTCTATAATATATTAAGCTGAAGTTTGTTGGCTTGAAATTCTTAACATAGAAACTTACGTATTCCCACTACACCTTCCATGTGACAGAAGTCTAAAGACCAAGATCCAGCACCATCAACATCTTCCCTTATCCAGGTTAGATGCCTCCACTTCATCTAACAACTCTTCATCTAGCATGGTTTCAAGTTTTCTACCATCCTGGTTATTCTCTAAACACATTCTGGACTACCAGTTTCTCTACATACCACCAAGAGTACTGAAAAGTCAGCAAAATAGAGTGGGGCTTCACCTTCATTCTGGACAGTACATTCTTATCATAGTAGTATAACTTTATTAGTATTACTATAAATTTGTATGCATTTTTTGTGACAGCCATATTCACCTGTAATTCACATATTACAATCTGTGAAACCCACAAACTCTTTCACGTGAGATCCTTAGGAGAATCTTCTTCAGTCCTTACATGTGTCCTTCATGTTTTGGACTAAAGCATTAGATTTTCCATTTTCCCCATCAGGTCCCATGATTTCAGTCCATTTCTTTCCCTGCATTTGAATATTTGGTTAAGATGTTTGATGACGCACTGATGACAACGAATGGAACGGGGAGGAATAGAGATACCAGTCCTGACTTTAAGGCTCTCTGTTGAGAAATTAATGTCTACAGATCTAACCTCAGAACCCCTACAAGTGTGCACACAGAAAGACACACCACTGATCCAAGCTCAGGCTTCTGCCTCGTCTAGAGCAGGTGTTTTCTGGTCATGTCATCCTCAGTCCTGAGCCAGGAATCATACAATGATCATTTGAGCCAAGCCAAAGGTTTCAGTGAGGGAAGTGAAAGGGGAGTAGTAGAGGAGAAAAAAAGAGGTGAGAAAGGGAAAAAGGGGTGGGAGACAAAGGGAGAAGTAAAGTGGATGATTTGGAGAATGCCCACTTAGCTTTGGCCACGTTCTTGTTCTTGAGTTCTAAGGGATATGCCCATATTCTTATAATTAGTTCTGTTTTATTGATTTGTTTGTTTATTTTATTGATTTGTTTATTTTGCTTATGCTACATGTGATTTCTTTTGCTTGAAACAGTCTTGTCAATCCTAAATAATCTAAGAACACAGCCATAAATATGCTAAAGATCTTAACAAATGTGGAAACTGAGGCCAACACAGGTTCAATCAATTGTTTGAAACTCTACAATAGTCATTGAAGAAACACTGAAGCTTCAAGGTGTTCCAGGGTCATAAAGAATGGGTAAGAGAATCCAAAGTTGTCAAGCAGAGAGATGAGAAGGCTAGCAGTATTGACAAGGACATGAAGTGTTTTATGAAACATATACTGGGCAGTTGCTTTAATTGAAAGAAGGAATTCCGGAAGGGCATAAAAGTCACTCCCCAGTTCATCAAATGTCTGAAGAGTCTGTAATTGTCTGTGCATCTTCTGCCCCTGTGGAGCTTCAAATGAGACTAGACAGCCAATGACTTTGGATGATGAGACATTCAACCAACATTCCTGAGCACCTGTTGTGCATCTAGCAATGTGCTGGATACACAAGAAATGCCATACACAACCCTGCCCATAAGAAGCTTAAAGTATTACTAGGGACATAGAACAAAATCTTTAGCAAACAATATAAGGCAGCGTATAATTAATTTTCCCAAGGTGTGGTATGGATCTACCCATTATAAGAAATCAGTAAGTGGGAAATTCAGCACAGTCTGGAATTGATGGCAAAGGCTTCAAGAACAAGTTTGGACTTGAGCTGAAGTATGGAACTGTGGAAAAGATTTCAGTAACTCACACGATGGGAAGACAAGAGAGAGAAGAGAAAGAAGGTGGGAAGGAGACAGGAGGTGTTAGGAGAGGCTGCAGTGTAAGCCAACAGACACTGGAATTAGCCTGGTTGGTATAAGGAAATGAGCTTGGCTGAAAATGGCCTTTGCCATCCCCCTTGTCTTTGTCCTATTCTGGCTCTGCTTTTCCATGAAATCCCTGCTAACACTAGAACTCTGCGAACTCCTAATATACTCACCACTCTTGTATGTGCCTTGTACAGTTTTAGGTGTCTGGTATTACCAATGTCTACACCCTTTTATTTGAAAATTTTATGTTCCCAACAGGATGGGAAGCCCCTTGAGGATAAGGACCATGTTCCACCTGTTTTGGCATCTACCCAGAACCCAATGCAATAGGTTGAATTTCAAGTTCTTATAATAAATAAACATTTATTAAGTGGATCAGGTGGAATCTGGATATCCTTTCTAGCTCTAGCCTTCTGGGAACTGCTGCCTCTTTAATTCTTTTATTTTTTTAATAGAGATTGGCACCTGAGCTAACATTGGTTGTCAATATTCTTCTTTGTTTTTTTTATCTTTATCACCCAAAGCCCCCCAGTACATAGTTGTATATTCTAGTTGTGTTATGTGGGACACCACCTCAGCCTGACTTGATGAGTGGTGCTAGGTCCGTGCCCAGGATCTGAACCAGTGAAACCCTGGACTGCCGAAGTGGAGTGTGCGAACTCAACCACTGGTCCATGGGGTCGGCCGCTGCCTCTTTAATTCTTCATTCTTCATCCCAAGGCTTTGCTGAGTGTTGAAGTCAGGAGGTATATGCTTGAAAGAGGAGGTGAGACAGGGGCCCTTCGGCTGTGCTTCTCTTGTTGTGATTGTAGCAATCGTCTCAGCTCTGCTCTTGCTGGTAACTGATCACAGTCCTGGCATTCAAATGTTGAATAGAAGTTAGGGACACTCAAAAAGTCAGAAAGCTGGTACAGATTTCCAATAAAACAGAAAGAAGGGCCTCTGTTTCTCCCACTGTCTGCTGAGACACTTTCATGAAGATGCCAAGTCTGTGATGGAAAGGGCAGCTGGTGTCCAGAATATTAGCACCCAAGAGGACTTCAGACTTTGGAGCCCCTTAGGAAGTATTTAGATTGCCTCTATCTATCTTGATGGACTTCTTAAATCCTTTGTGAATCAAATTTTTAGGTGAGAAGGCAGCTGGATATATCAAATGCATTTGCCTCCAGATATGAAAACATCTGGAACCTTATGGTAAAGCCTAGAGAACTTATCTGAAGGCTTTGGTTTCTCTTTTGGATTTGGGACTTATTTGGCTCTATTGCGACTCTGATGGCAGATCACTATGGCCATGTAGACCCCACACCTGGGAGTACTAGTGGTGGCTCTGCTTAGTTGAGGTAAGGAGTGGAACTACTCCCAGGGCATGGAGTTTGGGGGAAAACTAGGCTTCTTTGGACTCATAGTATACTGAGTTCTACCTTCACTACGCCATTTAGTAGCTGTGTGCCCTTGGGCAAGTTATTTAGCCTGTCTCTGTTTTCTCATCTGTAAAATGAAAATAATAATAATACAAGACTGAATGGGTGGTTGCAAGGATTAAATGAAATCACATATAAATGAAGCCTTGTGCACAGCAACTGGGCAGAGTGAGCATTTGATAAGTGATAGCTATTATAACTATTATCCCCCGGTGCATTCTGGAACACCACCCCCACTCAGCCCTGCTCAGGGGGTTCTGTCTTGCATAGGGCTTGGGTAGAGCAGAGGGGAGGTGGTGGGTCTGAGTGCGTGGCTGGCAATGTTTGTTGGTCAAGAAAGGTAGGTGTGTCCTGAGAACACTGCAGTATCACAGGTGTGTCTCAGCCCCAAACCAGGTTGAAGAATCTCTGACAAAGACGAGTCACAAGTCTGAGCCGCACGCAATGTTCATGTCCTGGGCAAATTCTGCTTCCTGTCCTGCCTGATGTCCCGTTCCCACAGGAAGAGATTTAGCAGTCATATGAGCTTAAATTTCCTATACCTTTCTCTCTTGGTCTCTTCTTGGTCTTTGGACTCAATGGAAGAACTGGAGCCATTTTAGGACCTCATTTCATCCCCATTAAAGGAGCCAAGTGTAGCCTCTGCTTGACATACCTGTTTGGACCTTCTGGTAAATGACTGGATGCCACTCCTTGTTAGGTGGATCAGGGCTGGACTGACATGAGAGATTACATGTTTACTCATAGGTATGATTTTGGGGAGCATCAAAAACCTTGCCCAAACCATCTTGCCATTTATCTACCATAGAGCCAGAAGTTCTAGCACACTAGAACCCTTCTTCAGTGTTAAAGCCCCGTCAAACTACAGATACTTGAGGGGGGTGATTCCTTAAGTCCAAACCTGCCACTAACCCCTCAATATGAAATAATTCACAGGGATTTCACTCAAGATAGAAATTAGAAAAAAAATAATGATGAGGCTATAAGAAATGAAATAGAGGCATTGGATGGAAGGGCTAAGCGGTTCTGTGAAATACAGCTAAGAACTTCCGTCCAGAGTGTGGAGCACTGGGCAGCTAGGCAATGGGAGGATGCTGGCTTCTGGTTGCCTGGAGAAATCTATTGAAAGGCAGATGGGAGAGCAAGGACAAAGCATTCGCCCACTTCACGATTCTGCCTCCATTCTGAGGCATCATTCTTTTTGCCCCGTCTGAAACTGAAAAGTCAAGCTTGGAGACAAAAGGCAGGCCTTTATCAAAGAGAGAACACATGGAGCGGGATTAGGCCCCATGGCCACGAATAACTTGACCAGGCTGGCACTGATGTCTTCCCGATCTGCTCCGAAGGGAGTGATCCCACAGGCTGAGACATAACCTCACCGCCAAAGCCGAAGTATGTCATGGAGCTTTTAATAACCCTGCCTGTCCCTGCCTCCCCCACAAAGGGGAACAGCTGGCCTCACCCTCCCTTCTTCTCATTGTCGCTTTCCCTATGTGATTCCAGGGCATTGTCTTCGAATGGGTGTCCCCATGCTAAGAAGCATGCTCTCAGGATATAAGCAGCAATCATTTTATAATTTCTTTAATGCTATTGTTGCTAGGATTGCCTCTTTACGTGATGGTTACAAAGACAGATGGGGAGATTCAGTCTAATTAGGGGCCCACCAAGCTTTGCACCCATCTGTAGTTTCAGTCCCACCTATGTTTACCTGCACCACCCAGGCCGCACTACCCCTCCTGCCCTCAACACAGGGGAATCTCAACACTGAGAGCTTCAGACCAGCACTGTGGGCCAGGTCTACATTTGGAGACTTCCTATCTCCCCTTGCAGTGCCTCTCTTCCCACTTTTGGAGACCCCCAGCAGTGTGCTGGAGCCCACACTTACCCAGCAGCGAAAACCAGCCAATTGTTAATTTCCAGGAATTTTGTGAGCCAGTTGACAACACATCGGCAGCTTGAAATTAGCCATGGTGGGAGTATTTACATTATGGAGATCAGCAGACGCTTCAAAACAGCACACCACTGCCCTCTCGTTTATTCAGGAATCCTGCTCCTCCATGCAGCCTACCAAGGCTTTGACTTTCTTTTCTCTCCCACATTACATTTTCCTAAGTATGTGGCCTTTCTTTTTTGCTCTCCACTAGCTCTGATTGGAAAGGATCTAATAAAGTACTTCCTGCTATTGCATTAATAGACATTAGTAACTGCTGTCCCTCTGTTGACACTTGTACTTTAACTTCAGGTAAAACTCTAAACCAAGGGCATAACCCTGTGGTTCTCTTCAAGGCACCTCAACTAGCAAGGTTTGGGTGGAGACCTTCCTAGAACGACTGGTCCCTCGAAAGTCGTCCTAGTGTGGTAGGTGGCAGGGTGATGTCATCTCCCTACTCAGAATGATGCAAGAAAGGCCTTGCCTAAAGGTGGGCAGTCACTGAGGTGAGCCTCTCAGGGCCCTTCCCACCTAAGAGCTCAATCTTATGTCATGTTTTCAAGTGGATCCTTCCATATTCAAATCAGAAGGACTGTTCTAGAATCTTAACCTAATTCCTCATGATTCAATATTTCCTTCCAATCAAATTAAGGTCCCCAAGAAACAAAGTGGTACTTTAGAAGTGAATGTGTGTTGTTGTCGTTTTAATCCCTGAGATCCCCCGTTATCACAGGCCAGGACATTCGGTTATATTTGCATGTCCATTTGGAGAAGAGAAGCCATCATCCTCTAATAAAAGGAAGAGCAATCGGATGGCTCTCCAATTCTTGAGCTATTTTAAGCTTCTTTACCCTTTTTTCTAATTCTTTCAACTTCTCCAAGGTCCTTCCTGATCTCACTTCAAGTTCTTGAATTATCATAGAGCCCAGCTTCTGGAAAAGATCTGTCTAGGGCAGGAGGTGGAAGAAGGATTGACCCAAAGCGTCCACATGCCATTTTTTAAAAGGAACATGAACCCTGCCACACTCAGTCACACCATGCTGCCCCTCGCATAGGATTCTGCACTGGGGCAAGCCTGGGTGTGATGAGTCACAGATGATAATAGTTGGCACCTTGACTTCTATTTCTATATCAGGTTATAACAGGTGAGCTTTGAAAATTATAGTATTATACTTTACTATGATCCGTTGTTCTCTACCATGACACTTCTCACAACTGTAATTAGTGATTTGTGGGCTTACTTGGTTAAATTATGTCGCCTTTCCTAAACTGTAAGCTTCACCAGGGCATCAGTGATCACACCTGTCTTATTCATCAGTATTTCCCCAACACCTGGCAAATAATAGTAGCTCAGTAGATCCTTGTCAAATGACCTTGAGATCTTTCTCAACAAACCAGAGGCTCTTCCTCTATTTTGAGTTTGAACTTGTTTTCCCTCCTACAGCACAGTAACTTGGACTAAATAGTATTGAGCTACTATTTAACCAGGAAGCAGAGTGGTCTAAAAGCACAAGTTGTTTAAAGATTTCTGCTTTTTGGTTTTATAGTGATTCTGTTGGGGAATCCAGTTGCTAATCCGTACTCAAGGATGTAAGACCCCTACGACCCATACCAGCTTGCTAACACTGTTTGTGACCCAGTTAGCTCGGCTGCTTAGACTGGGTTATTGATGAGGCCATGATCAGAATGAAGCTGAATAAGGGACTAGAGCTATGTCTTGAACCTCATCAATGTCCTGGCTATACAAGGCTTTTGGGAAGAGACTGTACATGGCTCCACACCCATCCATCTGCCTTGCTGCTAAAACAACTCTTGGGGCTTGTCCTTGATGGGTCAACAAAGGCAAGTGATTCCCCAGCCCCAGATAGTTGTCCTTGTGTTCGGTCTTTCAGGGCTGTTTCATGGAGCTGAGATAATGGCTACAGAAGTTCTTTAACAGGAAAAGGCACTGTGATGAGCTGTCCTTTATGTAGAGAGAATATGATATTGATCTGCCTTCAACAGGGCATGTCTTGGAAGGTGTTTGCTCAGCAGTGGGTCTGGGCTCCTACTGGCTTACACACGCTCTTTGACTAGGTTTTCCTGAGAATAATGGATCTGTAAGGCCAGAGCTGGGTTATAGACACTATCAACAGCTCCTAGCATCTGTGGGGTTTTCTTAAATTCTGATGACATCTTTCAAGGTGCAGTTTCAGACCCCTGACTGCTCTTCTTCTCAATCCCCCACTCCCATTGAGCATATTTGAGTCTGGGTGCAGCCCCTGAAGTCACCTCTTGCTAACTAGGTTCTGTGACCAGATCTGTAAATAACTACTTCCCAAGCATGATCATTAACCTGCTGGGAATTCATCTGGGTGTTTTGGGGTCTAGATGAGAAGTTCTCAAAGTGTGGTCCCTAAAGTAACAGCATAAGCATCACCCAAGAACTTGTTGGGAATGCAAGTTCTCAGGTGCCATCATACACCAATGAATCAGAAACTCTGGTTGTGGGGTCCAAAAATCTGTGTTTTAACAAGCTTTTCAGCTGATTCATGTTCAAGTTTGAGAACCGCTGGCCCAGAACATATTTTAGTCCCAGTGTTCTTCAAAGTAGAACTTGGAATGGAATTTTAAAGCAGCAAGTCTTTTTAAATATCATATTGTTCACCCTCATTTTTCAGGTGAGTAAATTGAGGCTGGAATGATTTGTCCAAAGATACAGTACATTCATAGGGTCTCATGGGTTCACATTCAGAGCTCTGAGAGTATAGATCATAGTGTTCCCACGAGCTTCAGCCTTGGAAATGTGTTCGCGTGTTGTATCAGGGCAAAAACCAATGTTTCTTGGGCTTTGACCTTCTCAGCTGAGACACAAATCTCTCCCTCCCCCTTCTAATCTTTCCTTCTAATCTCTAACCACACCCAAAGGCAGAACCGTCTTGGAGAAAAAGAAATCTCCAAAGGCTTGGCGCAGAAGTATGGTCTCTCTTCCGGAGCTCCAACAGGTGATTCCCAAATGTAATTGTTACCCAGATTCCCTGCATGCCTGAGAACAGATGGGCAGTCTGTAGAGGACTCCCTCCTGGAATTTTGGGAAAACCTATTCACAGAGGTGGAGGAGGGGCTGCAAAATATCTCTGAACAGGTTGGCTGCAAATGCACAAGGCCTGGCAACCTTCGCTGCCCTTAAAAAGGAAAGAGCTTTCTGTGTTTGGGGACAGTCCATTATCACTTGGGAAAAAAACAAAACAAAACCCTAAACCTCTTTCCAGCCTTCACTGCCTACATCCTTCCAGCTCAGGACGATTGCCAGCTTTAAATTTCATCTATCATTTGAGACCATATGTGGAAATTCTGATCACTGACATTTTTATTTTTATCTCTCAGACTGAAAAGTCTTGTCTCTCTTCCAAACTGTCTTATTAAAAAGGCTAGAGTTGACTCCAAGTGCTGCAGGCAGAATGGTGACAAGTGAGAGGGAGGGAAACTTGGTGCTTTGGGAAGGACAGAGTTGGTGCAAGTCCCAGCTTGTCTCACGCTCTCCCGGAAGATGCCTGCAACATTCACAAAGACTCCACTAACTCTCTCCTCCTAAGACCTTCCAAAACCTTTGACTTATACAATCTGCCGATCCCCTCTCCCCTAAACAGAGTTCTGTGCATTACTCTCTATCGACAGAGGTTTAAGCAGGAAGTTGCTGGAAGAACATTGGTTCCCTCTGCTTCCAAAAAATTCTTTTTTTTTTTTCCTGGCTTTAGCTTTATGTTTTTGGCATTGGGTGCCCTAGCTATTTGCCTTCAGGAGATCTGTAAGTTAATATTTACAAAGAGATGATCACTAAAGCTAATATGGGTTCACTGAGAACTGGTCATGCGAAATAGCCCCATTTTGTCTTTTTAAAATGGTTATCAGGCAGTAAATCGAAAGAATGCCAAAGCTGTATGGGGTATCTTCATTTCAGAAGGGCATTTAACAGTCTTTCTTGATAGCCGTATTAAAAAAAACAAATAAGCAAAAAACAAACTGGAGAAATAAAGATTGTATCTGAGTACTGCATGTGGATTCACAGTTGTAATCAATCAGCTTGAAAAGAGGTTGTTTGTGCCGTGACCCCGTCCGCCCCCATCATGTCCTGCCTGTCTCTTCTTCAGTGATTTCTACGAAAGCACAGAAGCATTATTCATCAAATTAGTGTAAGGGATAGGGTGAGAAAGACGAACTCTTTGGACAACAAGATGAAGTCTCAAACATTCTCCAAAGCGAGGAATGGTAGGAATTTTTAACACAAATTTCTGCAATCGGTTACAGAAAGAGAAGATGAAGGGGACCTGGCTCAATAGTTGTCAATTAACAAAAAAACCTACAAAATTTGGTGTTCCCATTGACCATGAGTTCAGGAATGCAGCTGCCGAGAAAGCCGGACACGTTGGTTGGGTCTCTATTAATAGAAGTAGAGAGAACAGATCAAAAGAGACAATGGCCCCACTGTACCCTGCACAGGTCAGACCACAGTTGGACTATCGCCTTGTCCTCTTCTGCAGGCCATGTTCTAAGAGGGACATTGACAAATAGGAGAGTATGCAGAGAGCAGGAACTGGCATGGTCAGCAGCCTGGAATCGGATTAATCTAGGCTCCAAGAAATACGAAACTCCAAGAGATTCAAGAAATTAAAAGAAGGCAGGTTTCAGCACCATAAAAGGAAGATTTTTCTAATCATCAAAGCTAAGCAATAATAGTGTACTTTTCCTCACAAATTAATGAGCTGTCTTTTAAAGAAAACGCGCAAATGCTTACAAACTGAAGCTATAAGAAACATCAGATACTTTATCTGTATAGCATGGGGAAGCTAGATTAATATGAGTGTGATTTCTACATCCTTTTAAAGACTGCCTCCAACCCAGAGATTTTGTATTTGGGCTAGTTTTTCCTTCAGATCAATACCCTGGACTGGGAATCGTGAGATCTGCATTTCAAATATGATGTTGCTAAGAACAAGCTGGGCAAGTGACTTCTTTCTGGGCTTCAGTTTTTTCTTCCAGAAAATGGGAAGGATGAAATACATACTATATAAGGTCACTCTTAGGAAGAATATCCTATTTTATTATATTAGAGAAATTATCACTAATGAGGTGGAACTAAACTCTCTGGGAACTTATCTTGCAAAGCGTAAGTGCCAAGATCTATTTGAAGAAGTCATTTTTTCTATTCCCCACAATTATAACTAGAGGTATTTCAACACTCTTCTCTTCATAATTTGACAGGACAAATAGACATAAAACAAGGATATTGAAGACATAACACTGTCAACCAACCTGACCTAGCGAACATTTATAGAACACTCTGCCAAACAACCGGCAGAATACACGTTCAGTGCACAACTATTCACCAGAATAAAGCATATTCTGGGCCATACACAAGTCTCAGTACATTTAAAAGAGGTGAAATCCTACAAAGCGTGATATCAACCACAATGGAATTAACTTTAAGCAGCTTTTAAGAATTTTTAAAAGGGTAATTATAACTGTTGTAGGGGGTTGAGTGGGAGAATCCAGAAATAAATTTGCTTAAAGTCATCAAAAGTGTTGAACGGAGCTCTGTCTTCTTGACTTTTAAGGTGGCACAAAATATGATTGATTCTCCCCTTCCTTTCAACTCCTTCAAGGCCACAGACTCTTTCAAGACTTCTCCAGTCACCACCCCAGTATCCAGAGATCCCTTTTCACAGAAGCAAAATTGGCCATGGCTGTAAGGTATGTTCTGAAACATACCAGGAAAGGTCCCTGCCCTTTTCCCCCAAATATGTCCCTCTCTGCCTGTCATGGTGACTGCCATTAAAGCTGTGTTGGTCATTCACTCAAGTATAAAATACTTGAACCTCGAAAGAGATGCGGGCATCAGTCACAAACATTTTAGAGTGGACCACTTTTATCACAGGTAAACAACTCAGATCATTAAGGTACCAACTCATTTTTATGTAGAGAAATGAAAAAACGTTAGTGTCCAGATTATGGTTCTATCTAAGTTGAACATGCCCAGAAGGGATGCCTCGGCACATGCCCTGAAGAAGCTCACAGTGGCGAGCATTATCAAGAGAAAAGAAAGAGAGATGGCAGAGGTCAGGATACAGTGCAGGAAGAGACTGCAGACCCAGGCCTATTCATGATTTTCTGAGGACCACCTCTGTAGTGGGAAGGCAAAACCGCTAGTACCAGAAAATGGGTTCCTACTTCCCCTGGAGGTATTGTCATAGATCTCATTGGAATGAGGACTTACTCCCTCACTTTCCTCTGCACCCCTAGGGAATGTGAATGACTGAAACACATCCTGGCAGGCACCCCATGGGAGGCAAGATCTTTACCATGGAATGTTCCATGACGTGGACCAAATGGGCCCAGAGGGAATATTTTCCTAAGGGATACTGGCTAGAAGATTTATTTTGTTGGATGGCATTCCTTTGTTTCCCAGAGTCTAGCTAGAGATCCTTGCTCCACCCCAACCACTACCCCTACCCATAAGATTGTCTTTTGAGTTGGTTGTGGCCATGTGACCCTCTTGCTTTCTGTACCATGGGAAATCTAGAGAACCTGACAAGCAAGACAACCAGTCACCTCCTCAGGGGATTTGAGGAGTCAACATTTCCTTCAAGGCTACTTTCTTCCATCAAATCTCCCTTTTTACAAATTACAGCCTCATTCTTTCTGAGACTCAAGCCCATCAGTTGTATGCTTCTTCAGGGCAAGAATTCAGCCTTATTCATCTTTGAACTCTTTTAAAGAAAGGTAGGACAATTCTTTGTTGAAGACTCCTTGCACACAAATTGGCTCCATCGATATTTGTTGGATTGCATTGAATTATGCTCTATTAAAATGTAAAACCTCTTGGAGGAGTGTAGCATTAAACCTTATCAGACAGAAGCATATATTCCAGAAGTATGGAGAACTCTCTCCTAAGAGAAGTTTGGTGGGAGGGAAAGGTTATAAAGATGGTAGATAACTTTTTGAAGAGGTCAGATAGACACTGAAGCAATGGAAAGGTATTTTGTTAGAGGGATGTAAAAGATGCAACTTAGTTTTTGTTCTTTTTTCAAGTGTTCTAGTATAAGCATAATAAAGACAACGTGGTGCTGAGCACAGAGGGGAAAGGAGAGCTGGTTCCAGTACTGGACTATGGACATAGTTGTGTGATCTTGCACATGTCATTTCCCCTCTCTGGGCCTGTCTTAGTCTGTACAAGGAGGAGGTTGGCCTAGATTAGTATTCCTAAAGTATGAATGAGTGTTATACTGAACAGAAGTGCTACTAGTATTTTGAGTGGGATAATTATCTCACTGGTTCTAGTATCACATGATGTTTAGCATCCCTGGTCCCCACCTTCTAAAGGCAATAGAGCCTTCAGATGTTGTGACAAAAATGTTCCCCAGACTTGCAGAACTAGGAAGATAGTATTGCCTCGCTTGAGTACCATTCTGTTAATCAGAAATAAAATAGTTTCAATGATCAAATAGGTTTAGGAGATACTGTGTTATTCAAAGTTGCATAGGTTTCTTTAGAGTAGAATTTCTCAGAATCTTTGCTAAGTGAATGTGCAGAGTGAATAGATCTGCTTCTCCCTTAACCCAACTCTTACTTGGGATAGGGCTTGGGTATAGCAATAAACAGCAGATATATGCTCCAGGCAAATCGTTTTTTGGACACACAATATGAACTACAAGCTTACGAACTCTACATAACCACAACTTCATTTCAGTACAGAGCAGCACATTTTCTGAGAGAGAAGGGAATAATGAAACAATATTTTTTGTTATTGTTATTATAAAGGCCAATAAAAGAAAACTCTGGCTGTTACATACTCTTTCAATCTGTCTACAAGCAATTCCCTTACTCACAAGAATAGTAAGAGTAGGAAAGTCCATATGGGAAAGTCAAATGGAATGAATGCTACAGCTAGAGTATGAAAAGCAGGAAATGGAGTATGCCCAGTCTCCATACCTCATCTGAATTTTACAGGCCAAACTCACTGAGGCAGGGGAAGGGAAAGAGGGCATTGTTTGAAACAATTATGGGCAAGTGTTCTAACTTTTTGGCTGCCTAAAATGATGGATAACAGTTGGGACAAAGAATAGATTAACCCTCAGCTTAAAAGGAAAAGCTGGGAAATGAGATGTCAATAGGGCTTTGGAAAGCTCCAACATATTTCTAAATATCTAGAAGGCCATATTGATGCACATGTACCAGAAAGATGTGAAACGGTGTTAAGTTTTCACCTCTGCTGTCCTTGAGGCTGTGTGCAAGTAGAAAAGAAGGCTAAGGCAGAGCTTTAAATGGCCTGGCGGGGTGTTGAAGATTGCCCCAAGACATATATACAGAGGCCCTTGGAAAAGACTGAGAGATTCATTGCTAGATTTATCAAGTAAAAATGGGTTTTGCCTCAATGGGCAGAAATCCAAACAAAACAAAACAAACAACAGAGAAAAAGCAATGGCTTAAACAAGACAGAAGTTTACTTCTCTGCTATGTAAAAAACGCTAGAGCTACACACTTCGGGACTTGTATTATAGCTCTTGACGTCAGGTTCAGGCTCCTTCTAACTTCCCATGAAGTGTACCCAGGGTAGCCCATATCCTCTGAGTTCTAGACACCTGCTAGATTTCAGCTATCACATTTGTATTCTGAAGGCAGGATAGATTAAGGGGTAAATAAGAAAGGAAAAAGGGTACACACCAGCTATGTCTTAAGGAGGCTTCTCAGAAGTGACACATACCTGTCAGTGAAGAGAGTTTACTCACTGCAAGGGAGACTAAGAAATGTAGATTTTATAATGGGAGCCCTCATGCTCATCCTAACATTGGGCAGAATGGAAGAAAGGAAGTAAAGGGATATTTGGGTAGGCAAATGGCAGCGTCTGCCATTGTGTGATACATATCTGGGGGCGGGGGGAGAGCAAAGAGATATTGAGGTCTGCATCAAAGTTGGCATAGAGCAAAAACAGAGACTGCACACAATAGGGTCATACTACTAGGTACAATATCAGTGATGTTCCATAATCCTAAAGGGATATAAATCCTATACTAAAAACAAAATCCTACACTCCTGTTGCAAAAAGTTTTCATTTCAAGAACTGGTTAAAGACAACTTTTTATGTTCCATTGTCAGTGTTTTTTTAAGTAAAAAAGTTGCAATATTCAGTAAAATACTGTTGACTAGATGACATTTATAGTCCTTCAGAACCCAAGAGCCCATCAAGGACACAGGCATAACTTTCCCCATGTACTCTAGAGATGTCCAAGAAATGTTACCACCCCTTTGGGCTTGAGCACATGATTTCATTGTATCTCATATTTGGAAAGGTCTGATGGATAAGTTTCCACTATTTCTCTTTGAGCAGAAGGAGAAAAAAGTGAAGGATAATGGAATTTATTAAGTTCAAATTGGCAGTTTTGATGATTTGAAACAAGTAGAATCTACGATTTAGGGACTTCGTGCCAGTAGCAGATGAAGTCTATGTAAAGGGAAACATGCTGTTTGTACCTCCAACAAGGGTGGACTATTCCATAAAAAAGAGCTTCTCTATATTTCCCAGAACATCACTTTACACGATGTAAAAAGGACTCAGAGGCTGAATAAAACTGAGAAAATTTAATATAGTGTGCTCTTGGACATTAATAATTAATCTTGGAGATTAGAATTCATCATATGTTCAAAGCTCAGAGGGTCCTTCAGTAAAGAAACTTAACTTTGTGAAAGCAAGTGCTTCCAATTACTCAACCAGGGAGCACCATCTCCTCAACACATTTTTCAGCATGTCGTGAAATACCAGATTCCTCAGAATATGTTTGGGAAACTGCCATAGGAGAGTATTTCTTTATCTGTGGTAAAAGAAAGTTATTTTTAATGTCCACTTTCATAGACTGGTACTTTATTTTAAATTACAACAAAAATTTCTAGAAAAATGAAAAAAAAAGGCAGTCACACAAAACTTGAGCCAAAAATTTTATTAGAGTCCACAGTCATGAAATCACTGTGTCAAAACACCAAAAACTTTTCCAACTGTTCACCACAGAAAGTTCTGCAGCTATTTCACTGCTGACAGGTAAAAAACAGTTGGTGGACTGCGACCACTCCACAAGCCAGGCATCAGTACCACCGCCATACAGCATTATCCCTCTCTTGCATCCTTACCAAGGTAGACTACCCCATCCCTTACCTGTCCCTGTCTTGTAATGCATATTTTGCTGTTTCTCTTTACCAAAAGGCCAACATTTGTATCAAAATATGATCTATGGGCTGGGACTAAACTTAAAGAAGCAAAATGAGAGAAACCCAAGCTTGGCTTTTGACATTTATTTCTTTTAATGTAAGAGAAAGAACCTTCTCTGCCAGGAAACTGTACTTAGTTGCCCCTGTTGAGCTTTTACCCTTTTATACACTGGTGATACATCCAGAGGTAACTGGGACCTTAAATGAAGAGAAAAAGCAGGTAACCTCAGCCTGGAATTAGAGATCTTCTTCACATTCTTGTGGACCAGTCTAGCTTCCCAGTTCTGCCCAAGCTTTGACCACACTGTCTGACACTTACCCAGAGACTGCTTTTCATATCACCTGCTCCTTCTAGCCCATCTACTTCTCTTCTGTTGGTCCCTATTTATCTCACTTAGAATACCTTCTGTGGTGGGTCTCCTGGACTCTCAGGATACACAGATCCCTCACATTAGGAGGGCACCTCAATTTCCCCCTAGTTCTTTGGAATATAAAAGTGCCAGCTTCCCAGAAATAGATGAGAGGTACGTTTCTGGGAAAATGGAATGAGGAGGGTTGATCCTGAGAAGGGAGGAATGGGGATGAAATGACATCTAAATGTCAAGATTGAGACAGAGATGAAGAAAATTTGTGAATGAAGGAGTTATTCAGGGGTGGGGCTCTTCCAAGTATTAAGGGAGGGTGAATTGCAAGTATAGGGGATAGAGATCCCCCCAAAAATGCCAGCTTTTATCTTGTGTATCATGAATAACTAACTTGGATCTCGCTCAGATGGAGAACCACTCCGAGAGAGGCCAAATAATAAATGCCTTGGGATCTAGCTAGTTATTTGTAAAAATGAGGCATGTTAAGGTGGCTCTGTTGCTAGCAGGAGGTGGCGAGGGAAGTGCTTCATGTGAGAAATTCCAGGATTGCCTGCCAGGCCTCGCTGCATTGGCAGAATGTCCTGCCTTAGTCTCTACTGACCAGGGTTGACCAACTATCTCCTACCAGCCAACATAACAACTGACATAACACAAGAGATTTGAAAAAAACCACAAAAACCTATCTCCAAGCATCACACCAAAATACAATAGTGGAAAATTCAAAGAGGGGGAGTCATATGTTGGAAGGGAATTAGTATTCTCTCTTCTTGAAATTGCTTCCATATGGAAAGACACCCATTAGCAGGACACACCTGGCTCCCTCTAATCCCTCATTCATTTCTCCCTGAGACAGAAGTGACTTTTCCGGTTGGTGAGTTTGAGATGAGCAATTGAGCCTGCATGGCTCAGCTCTTCCTTCTTTGGGAAATGTTGTGTCATGAACAATTCTGAAACACGCAGTAAAGTCTCTGCCCTCCTAGGGTGGACCTTTGCTTGTCCAGTGCCGTTTGTGTCTGGGCAGAGGTGACTGCCTACTTAGGAATTCAGTATTAGAAAGCCCACTGCTACCCCACTTCTAAGACAAGTTCTTCAACAACTTTATCAATAATAAGGAAAACATGTTATTCTCTAAATGTGTGTTCTTCTATCTCAGTTTGTTCAGAATTCAGATGAAAAAGAGAGGTATTATATATTGACTCCCTCAGGCCTTCAAATAATTCATTGTTATTTACATTGTCTCTTATGGAGGCAGACTCTCTGATACGGTCACAAAACTTGTAGGGCTCTTACAGAGTTTAATCAACCAATATTTAAGAAGGTACTTGTGAATTGTGATGTAATATACTAATGTAAAGAATTAATAATGATGCCGTCGATGACAATGATGGTGATGATGATGTCAACAGTGATGACAACAATCAACTGAAACACGGACTTCTCCATCCTTGTCCTTGCCACCAATTCCTTGCTTCCTCTTTACCTTCTCCACACCTCTACACCAGCCAACGTGTGTCAGATACACGGTGAGTGTCCTTAAAATGAAGCATTTAAAACTTCAGTATCTCTAGACCAAATCAAATGCTCTTTAATTTTTGATTCTAGGAATCTATTCTAGGAAATGTGGTTACTAAGACAACATTTTGATGGCATTTACCAACAATATTTGGGGCTATGAGGATGGTAAAATTATTTCTAATAAATTGGATTTTTAGGCAAATAATGAATGGGAAGCCACTGGAATATTTATTTGAGTTCCTAACAGTCTCCCAACATTCTTGTTCTGACAGTCAGAATCAAAACAAATGCTCCCATTTCTTAAACATTTCCTGGTATGATGAACATTTCTCTTTATTTAGGAAAAGAAATATTTTGAGTTGTGAAGTTGCACTTAAATTAAATAGTGCCTGAAAGAACAAATATTTTATTGAGGAATACTTTTAAAAGCGATGGGATAGACCTTCAACGCCTTAATTTCTCAATCTTTAAAATAGCGGGGAGAGTAATGTAGAATTAATATTTCCTTTCTCACAAATCTGCTTTCAAAATTAATGAATTAGTGCTTATTAAGTGCTTGGCAGAAAGGTGAAGTGAAAAACATCAAACATCATCTCTATTTTTCTGCTCCAAATGTTCAACTGCCACTAATAAAAGCCTGAGCCCCAGGCATAGTCTTTTGTACTCTTGTCTTTGGAGAGAATCGCCCACAAGTTTCCTTTATCCTGGTGATAAATCGTAATTAATAATTCATCCATTGTACTATCGCAGACACAGGCCAAGGCTGCACCGCCCTGAGCGTTGGCAGGCTCAGCACTGCTCTCTCTCACTCTGCTGCCTGTTATTTGTTTGCGGTGCAGAGATGAGTCCATGGCAAAGGCCCAGGAGGCCTGAATGGGAAGGCAGCCTCTTGGTTGATTTAGATCCATAGTTTGGGAAGATGCATTTGGTATGTTGTGTGGCAATGGCCACCACTGGTAGAATCAGAAGACCTAAGGGGCAAGGAGGAATAAGTGGCTATGGAATGGGTCAGACCTTAACCAGGCCTGGAATCTAAGGGACCACGTTTTCTAATTCATGTTCTCTGGCTTATGGGGGTCTTATTTGGCATACCTGAGATGTCAGGAGTACCTATTAGACTCTGCCCACTACATGTGACCCTCACTCAGTAGAAACTCACATAATAAACTTCATTTGAAGGCGTTGATGAATGGTCAGAACTTCACCTTAAGAAACCACATCCCTCTTTCCCAGAGTTTACAATACACTGGAAATCCTAGGAAGTCGTCATGTCTCTCCACTGCCACCATGACCCTACATGCTCTCTCTTTACTCTGGCCATAAGCAAACGTCAAACGTCTCCTATTAGGCCAGGATTAACAACTGGATGTGCTAAGACAACCTAAAAAGGGAAGCAGTCATGAGCTAAAGAAACCATCCATTAATCCAGGAACTGAACAGGCAACAGAAACAACCTACTTAATCTGCCTGCTGATGGTTGTCAGACTTTGGTCAGTGGCCAAACCTCTCCAGTCAGACAACAGGGCAAGCTTCCATCCCAAAGTCCTTTCTTTTTACGGTCCCTGTCATGAGTTGGTAACAACTACAACGTGTTCCCTGATGACACATTTAAAGGCAGAATAATGGGCTGGGTGGGTCATGGGACTGATTTAGAAGGTGTCATTTCAGATCACAGTCAGAGGATTCTAAGTTGTATGGGATCTGGGAGATCATTCAGTGTAACCTTCTTGTTTGATGGATGAGTTGCATGTTTGCTGGTGCCAGAGCCAAAATGCCCAGTACAGGGTCCCCTCATTACTCTTAATTATACTCTTCTATTTGCCCTCTTCCTATAGTAAAGAACTACACTCTTTCTGCCTGGGTCTAACTACCTCTCATCATGCAAAGAACAGACCAACTATGACCTAGTGGATTTCCCCTCCGACCCTCTCCCATTACCTCTTCAATAATACCTCCCACTCCGCATGTTGGTTGTTTATGTGTCCACCTACCTTCGCGAGGCTTCGAGTCCAGGTTCCCACACACAGTAGGCACTTAATACAATTTTATTTACTTGAAATGGCCTCAGTCAGAATATACGGAAAGAAGTCAGAAGATTCAAGTGGTGGGAAATGCGCACAGTGTGAAAGACTTCTCCTCAAGGGAAAATCACAAATGTCAAGAAAAATCTGATTAAACTGCTAAATCTCAAGGGATGGGGATATGAGGCAACATTTTAGTAGCTACAATAGGATTAAACAATGAGATCTTGTAGGGCTGCTCTGTATTTCCACTGTATGTTCAGTAGTTTCATGCTGTGATTTATTTTGTGCTCGACCCACTTTTATTGTCTGTTAGGTCAATTTGAGAAAAATTCTCAGATCAAGATTAACTATATTTGAAACATGAAGCAATTCTATTCCTTACTCGCTGGGACACAAATGCTGAAACAATGTAGAGAACTCAGAGCTTAGCACCCTGTCCCTACAGAAGTGTCAGCCATAAGGAATGTGGGTGAGGGCTGAGACCCCCGCCAGGGCCCCCTGGGAGCTTTGTGGAGACTCTGCGGTCAGGGACACACAGGTCAGCACGGTGGTTAAGTGCACCGGCCTGGACAAAACCAGAGAATGAATCTGCCTTCTGCCAGTTCTGGACAAGTGACCTGGGACAAGTTGTTGAATACCTTGAGGGCCCAATTTTATGTCTCATGGGCTTATTCTGAAGATGAATAAAAACCCTAGTCTATGTCTGGCATAAATACAGCAAACACTCAATGAACGGGAGTTGTGGGGATGGTAGTTGTTTTTTGGTTTTTTTTCTCGCTCTTTTTCTCCCCAATCCCCCCAGTAGGTAGTTGCATATTTTTAGTTGTAGGTCCTTCTAGTTGTGGCATGTGGGATGCTGCCTCAGCATGGCCTGATGAGAAGTGCCATGTCCACGCCCAGGATCCGAACTGGCGAAATCCTGGGCCACTGAAGTGGAGCGCACCAACTTAACCACTTGGCCACCGGGCCCGCCCCGATGGTAGTTGTTTTTAACTGGAAGAAAGCTCAAATTTTGTGTTCTTTACCCTTGTTCTGCCCATATCCTGTCCCATGATGTTCACCCCAGCCAGGCAAAAACCTCCCTTCGCATCAGCATGGGTGTGCGGCAGTGGCTGTGAGTTCCAGCTCCATGGCAGACCACCAGAGCTGAAATCTTGGCTTCGCTTCTTATTAGCTGTGAGATCTTGGGCAACTTATTTAACTTCTCTGTGTCTCAGTTTTCTTATCTAAAAATGGGGATGATAATAAAACCTACTTACTAATATTGCATAAGGATCGGATTAATCAGCACACAAAGTTTTTGGAACATGCTTGACAGAGAATGAATGAATCTTAGGGAATTCTCATCATTTAACTCTTTCTGAGACACCGGAGTCTTCTCCCAATATGAGCTTCCCTCCCTCTCAGGCCCTTGCTGTGTACCAAGGAGACCTGTCCACAAGCCAAGGTCAAAGCTAGGAAAGAAGAGAGAGATTATGGGGGTACAGTCCCAGACCCAGCAGCTGCATGGAAGCCCAGGGTCAAGGCAGAGTCAGGAATCAAATGTAGGCCAGCACTCAGGAAGCAGGGTCAGGCTGTACCCAGAAGTCAAGAGAGGTTTTCGGGTAAGCGCTCAAGGGGGCAGAAGCAGACACAACAGGCAAAACATCTAAAAACCTTGAAACTGAGGCAAAGCCACCCAAGAAAGAAAGTCTTTTAGACAACTGCTATTTTTAGAGACTTTCCAGGGCATGGTCCCAGACAGCCGTCTGTAACCATGCATAAGAGATACGATTAATACTTTTTTTTTGGTAAATATGTACTGAGTGCTTGCTATGTGCCAGGCACTGTTCTAGGCACTAGAGATTTAGCAGTGAGTCAAATAGACAGAACTCCCTGATCTCAAGGATTTTATATTCTATTTATATATTTATATTTATACTATACTAATTGCTATGCAAGATACATTCACATGTAGGGTAAATTTCCAAGGATAGGTCCCAAGCAAGAGCTCAGTGCCAGAGAAGAAAGGCAGTGGCTACGTGCAGTTGACCTCCCCACACCTCCACCCTGCTCAGTGGATTCTGTCCCTTTTCATCCCACCCAGGACTAAATATTGGAATGGGACATTATTGCAGGGGTAATCTTGGATCCTCTTCAATTTATACCTAAAATAAGCAATTTGCTTGGACATTTTGGTACTTTATCATTAGTAACAAAATTTTCTCTTCACAACTCATACCTCATCACCGATCTCTGCCCACCACGGATGAGTTTGGACACAAGGTCCTTTGCTGTAGCTTCTCGCACGCAACTGATCCTGAAAGATTATAAACGCAGTCAGGATAAGCAGGTTGACAAGAGCGTGCATTCAGCCTTGGGGACAGTTAAGGACCCTGCAGAGCTGTGGGGGCTTGAAGCCTCTCATCCCCCCAACCTGGTCAGTAACCACATTCCAAAAAGCTTTCCCCAGTTGCTGGCTCCTGTGCTGAGCGACCCAAGCTCAGGTCATCTGCCTGGGGTGCTGACCAAGCCCTCTTTTGTTCAAGTTTAGGGCCTGCTCTTCAGTGTGTTGATGTCACTGATGCCCCAGTCTGACCGCCGGCTCCTCAGAATCTCAAAACGATAGTGTAAAGCTGTTCTGGTCTCTTCTAGAACGGGTGGGGATTTCTGTTGTTTCCCGGTTACTATGGAAACCCCTTCCTCACATAAATATTTGGATAAGGATGAGGAATAAACTCCCTTAAAGAGTGTGTATATTTTATTTAATGCCAGAAGTATTTAAGCATAGTTCAGAGTACAACTTAACCAGCAGTAGACAACTCTTTCAGAAGGAATGTTGCTTCTCTTTGACCAGGAGCTATCCATTCCTAACTTCTCCTTTTCCCTCTCTTCTCCTTCCTGCTTATTTTCTCTTCCTTTATTCTTGGTTCTTTTTGTCTTCACATTTTCTCTCTCCTGTTTGTCCTCTTGGCACCTTTTTTACTTTCTCTCATGTCTCTTTCTTCTTCACTTATCTCCTGCTTTGCCTTCTCTCATTGTCAAGCAGAGAATATTCTGGACAACTAAATCTGTATGTAGCTGGTTTTGATCAGCTCTGGTCTTGAGACCATGAATGACAGAAGTCCCTGTCCCTTGGCCGCCTGTCACAGTACAGGCCTGTGGCCAAGACCCACTTCCCGTGCTTGCTGGAGAGCTGCTGAGTGGTCCTCCTGGCAAGTGCACAGATGGTGGGTGACGGAGGCCGGATGCCGGGACTTAGAGCAGGTCAAAACAATGACCACTCAAGTGTAAACTGTGCTAATTGCTGAGGACACAGGAGAGTCAGGCCCCAGCAGAGTACATGTCAGGGTGGAGGACCATAAGCAAGGGGTGACTTATTTCTCTGACTAACATTAAGGGTCCTGGCCTAAGCGTATAGACTGTCTTGGTTTTAATTTAATCTCATTTTGTGGATGTAGAGACTGAGCTCTGCCACTTCACCCCAGCATATAAAAGTGGATTTTGATCATTTATAGATCCTTTCCCAGTGGTAGAGATATTTTTCTTGAAAGACATCTCACTTAAAGCATTATACATAGATAGATAGATAGATAGACACACACATATATAAATCCACAAATATGTACACACAATATGCATGTATAAACACACATATTTTGTTACAAAATAAAACACAGAAACAGAAAATTTTCCAAAACTAATGCTTATCCTAGTGAATTTCTATAAGGAAAACACCCTTAAATCCACCCAGGTCAAGAAAGAAGACTGCCAGCCACCAAGTGGCCCTTCCACGTACTTCATCCCAGACACGGCACCATTCTCCCTCTAAAATCACCACCACCCTACTTTTATAGTAATCACGTTCTTCTGTTACTTTGTGGTTTTGCTGTTTGAGTACGTCCCTAAATTCTGTAGCAAAATCTTGCACATTTTTAAAAACTTAGTCTTTTAACTTCCCTTTAATCTGTGATTTCTTCCTCCCTCTCTCCCTCTCTTTTCCTTACAATTTGTGTTGATGAACCTGGGCCTTCGGCCTACAGCCTAGATTTTGCTGAATGCATACTCCTGGGCAGTTCAACATGCTCCTCGGTCCTCTGCGTTTCCTACAAATTGGCAGCCGGAATCTGAGGGCTTGACCAGGCTCAGATATGAGCCCTTTGGCAAGACTGAGAGTGGTGGTGTGTCCTTTCATCACAACATTATGTCTGGTTTTCAGACTTTTTGTGATGTGAATAGCCATTGATGCTCAATGCCTAAATTCATTAATTCACTGGGGATTGATGACATCTTAATCCGTTATTTCATTTTCATCTAATAGCTGTATTATTTGTATAAAGAAACACTCTTCCTCACCCAATATTTTGTTGCTCAGTGGTAAGGTATACAGGTAAGGCAGGATAAATGCTTGAAACTTACCTTTTTTTTACCCAGTTTTCAAGATAATGAATTGATTCCCTGCCACTCTATTAAGAAGATCAATTGCAAATAACATTATAAATTTGTGGATTTATAAATACTTGATAGGTTTCAATTCATTGCAATTCTCTTCCTTATTGAAACTCAAATTGTCCCCTCTTTGGCTATGGAGAGCCTTTTCACGTTGGTTCCTGAGTCCTTTTGACATACTATCTGGTATGGAAAGATATTCCAGGCTCGTCTTGCATATTTCTCTGAGAAATTCTGTTTTTTGTGTGTTTTTTTTTAAGTAGGAATAGTGTTTCAAGACCACATTGTGGTCACTAGAGATGCTGACTGCTGCTGGGTTGTATATACAGTATAGATATAGATATAAAGATACAGATAGTCTTCTCTATGCACACATATAATAACTTCATATGTTCATACTGATATGTCCATTTTAAACCCGTTACAACATGGCATTTCCTCAACCTCTTCTGAATTACATATGTGTCTCCTTCCATCCATACTTATAGTCCCTGCTCTCAGGACACCAAGAATAATAGAATCAGAATGTCCCTTAACAATTCATTTGCTCTATCCTACGTTACACAAACAACCATCTCAGAATAGCAATATTGATACTATTCCACCAATTATGATTACTCAAAGAAGTTAAGAAAATTTTGCTTATATTATCCCCATTTTCCTTTTTATTTTTTTATGGTTGTATAGTGCAGAATAGTCATCATAAAGATGTATTCTAATAACATGACCAAACTTTTTAAAAATTAAGAAAAAATTATGTTACCATCTAGGTAAAAAAGAGTACATTATGTAGAGGGAATAAAAAATCATTTTGTCATTAGACTTTTCAACAGACTTTTATACCACAAGAAAATAGAGTCACTTATTTAATATACTCAGTGGAAGAAAAGATGAGACAATTATTTTCTATCTATTAACACGATCAAGAATCAGAGAATTTTGTTTCCATAAGCCCTTCCCAAGGAATTTACGAGAGGGTGAACTTCAGACAACCAAAAACACCTAGAGGGAAATAGATACAAGAAGCAGTAGTGGTCATTGAATGACATGTACATGTACTTAGACATCTGCTTGTAGAACTTAGATTAAATAAGGGGTAAGCAGGAGAGAGTATAGTATGGAATATGCTCTGATAATGCACATATAAATGGAACCACAATTTTGCTTATTTTCCTAGATTGTCACTGGAGAATTGTTTTAGTCATAAATCGATGTTGAATTTTATCAGATGTGTTTCCTGCATGTATGAGGTTGTTATGTAATTTTTCTCTTCTGTTCTGTTAATGCACTGAATAACATTGATTTATTTTATCGCTAGTATTTTGTTAAGGAATTTTCACTTATATTTATAGAAATGAATTTGTCAGTTTTTGGCTTTAGAGTTATTTTGATCTCATAGAAAACGAGTTGGAAAGAAATTCTTTCTTGTGTATTTTCTGAAAGACTTTGTGTAAGATTGTTATTATGTATTCTGTAGATGTTTTATTAAGTTCACCACTTTGGCCTAGAGTTCATTTTGTAGAAAGATTTTAGATTGTGGAGTCAATTAAAAAAAAACTAAATATAGGACTATTCAGAGTTTCAAACTTCCTCTCAAGTTAGTTTTGGTAAGTTGTGCTTTTAAAAGATTTTTTCCATTTTATTTAAGTTGTCAAAATTATTGCCATAAAATTATTCACAAATATGCCCTACTGTCCTTTAAATGTCAATAGGATATTCATGTTGATCATATTTCATTCATGATATTGGTAATTTGGTGTTATTTTTTTCTTTAAATGGTTAGTATAATTTAGCAGTAAAGATATTTGGGCATAAAGCATTCTTTGTGGGAGGGTTTTAACTATGAATTCCATTTATTTAATAGATATAAAACTGTTTTGCTTACATATTTCCTCTTGAGTTACCTTTGATAGTTCCTGTCTTTCATGAAGTTATATAATTCATCTAAATTGTTAAATTCATCAGTGTAATGTTTTTCATAATATTTCCTTATCATATTTTTAATGTCTGTAGACTCTGTTGTGATGTCTCCTCTTTCATGCCTGATACTGATAATACAAGACTTTTATTTTATTCTAATTCTTCTGGCTAGAGCTTTATCAATTTTACTGGTTTTCAAATAACTAGGTTTTAAAAAATTTTTTTCTCTGATGTTTTTCTGCTTTCTATTTTATTGATTTGTTCTTCATTACTTCTTAACATCCTTCTGGTTTAATGTTATCTTCTTTTTTAGTCTCTGTATATGGAAGCTTATATCATTGATTTGAGACCTCTTTTCTTTTTAAAAATAAGAAATCAGTGAAATTAGACCAACAAACATTTCTCTAAATGTTGATTTATTTGTATCTCACATATTTTGATATGTTGTGGTTTGGTTTTCATTTAGTTCAAAATGTTTTGGCCTAAGGGCTACTTAGAAGTGTGTTGTTTAACTTAGAAATATTTGGAAATTTTTCATATGTCTGTACTATTATTGATTTCTGGTTTAATTCTGTTGTGATTAGAGAATATACTTTATATTATTTTAATTGACAAATTTATTGTGACAGTCATTGGTCTATCTTGATGAATATTCCTTGTGCACTTGAAAAGAATATGTAACCTGCTGTTGTTGGGTGGTATATTAATTGACTTTACAAATGTCAATTAAGTCAAGTTGGTTGGTATTGTTATTCAAGTCTTCTATGTTTTTACTGATTTTCTGTCTATTCTTTTATCAATACTGAGGGAAGAGTGTTAAAATCTCCAAATATAATTGCAGATTATATTATTCTTTATTTCTCCTTTCAGTTCTATCAGTTTTCACTTCATGTGTTTAGACGTTCTTGGTATTAGATGTATACATATTTAGAATTGTTATGTCTTCTTGATGAATTGACCCTTTATTATAATGAAATATCTCTCTTTATCCCTGATAATATTCCTGGGTCTGAATTCTACTTTGTCTGATATTGATACAGTCATTCAGCTCTCCTTTGATTGACGTTTGCGTGGTATAACTTTTCTCACCTTTTTCCTTTTAATCTGTCTTTGTCTTTGTAGACAGTGGATAGTTGTATAGTGTTTGTTATGCACCCAGACAATCTCTGCCTTTTAATTGGAGCATCTAGTCTATTTAAATTTAATGGGTATGAATTTAAGTCTACAATTTTGGTATTTGTTTTGTATTTGGTCTGAGTTTTGTTTCCTATTCTCTGGACTTCTTTTGTGTGAATTGATTATTTTAAATGTCCTATTTTCTTTCATTGATTAACTTCCTATCTATATCTCTTTGTTACTTTTACTAGTTGCTCTAGACATTATAATATGTATCTTTAACTTATACTTTATAAATATAAAGTATGCTTTAACAGTATACTTTCAAGTAATATTACACTACTTTACAAGCAATGGAAGAATATTGCCTTCATGTAATTCCATTTACTTCCTTTCCTGCCTTTTGCTATTTTGTCATGTGACATTTAACTTCCATATATACTATAACCCCCCAAATCCAATTGTTATTTATTTTGTTTAATAAATATATGCTATATGAAAATGTAGTATATATACATATAACATATATCAATAAGTCTGCAATCTAGGGCAGTAGATAGTCAGCAAATCATCAGATGCAGTAGTCAATACCTCCACACCTGGGTGAAATACAACAGAGAGACTCAGGTGGGTGATACTCAGATGTCCAGGTCAACTACTGCCAGCCAGGCATTAGATGGAGACTCACAGCAACCAAATAAGACCCCAGCCCCCAATTTGTGACTCATAAATGCCTCTGCCCCCTGGAAAGGAAGTGCCAAATGCAAGACACGACTGCAGTCTACACAGTAGCTAAGTTACAACACAGGTGAATAAGATGGCAAGTGGTGCACAGGTAAAAAGACTAATAGTGATGGATTATGTTTGAGTCCACTTACTAGCCTACTTACCACTTACTAGCCACTTACTAGCTGTGGCATCTTCAGCAATTTATCTAACTTTTCTCATTCTCAGTTTCCTCCACTATAAAATGAGGATAATGGCAGACACCTCACTGGGCTTTGAGGATATTCATGAGCGTAATAAATGTGAAAGTTCCTGGTTCATTCCAGACATCGCTTCATCATTACCTTCTCTTCATTGGAAATTATGGTACTTGGTTTTTGGCTTTGATCAGCCCAAGCTGCTTGTGACTTTCTGCAGCTGATATTACCATCATCATTGTCACCATCATTTATCATTGTTGTTATTGTGGTTTTTATTATAGATTTTGGAGCACTAGAATGGAAAAGGCAATTAATTGACTGTCATACAGTCTCTGGTGATGTTGACAAACAGCTTTCCCCCAAATTTAATTTGTGAGACTGTGGGAACAAAGCCAGCTCAAAGGAATGGCTTGGGGATAATTTACAACAAATTAACTTTGGAATAATTTCCAGCAAATTAAAATGATGTTCATAAGCCTGTGGTTGTAGAAGCAAGTTTCCCTGTTCACACACATACCTGAGAAAACATAGCATGATATCTGAGATATATATCTCTGACCTCGATAACAGTGTTGATGGCCTGGGGTCTCTTCCTGAGGAGGCAGCAGCTCAGGCAACTTTCTCTCAAAACCACTTTCAAAGCTACTAAATGGAAAGTCACGTTACATGCCTGCATGATGGCAAGAAGTTAGCGTTCACATCAGTCTGCATTTTCATTGTTTGTTATGGTTGATTAATTAGATGAAAAACATGGAAGCCCAACAAAGCAAATCCATTCTGTATAAAAGCATTCTTCAACCTCACTCATTTGTCACACCCCGGTTTTTGAAAATATGCAGAGCCCTCTAAACACGCATTTCCAACTACATTTGTACAGAGAAGCGCTCTACAAACGTTGACACGTGGACTAGTTCATCACCAACTTTGAGCCAATCACCGAATTGGTTCCCACTTCACCACTGGGTCTCTACCTCAAAGGAATTTTCTATTTCTTTTCCAGTTTCAATCCCAGGAAGGAAATTAGGAAGAGGAAAGAAACATTCATCTAACTTTTACTATGTCCTGCCTCTTTGCAAGGTACTTTTAAAAGGGAACATATGCTTTTATGTAGTAATGCACAATTTAAAGTATAGCAAGCTTATGACAATACATATCAAGTTGGCCCTTTTCATGTGGTTAAGACAATTGATATCCTGGCTCCAGTCATAACCTCTTTTTTGAGTGCTTGGTTTTGTGTCACCTTTAATCAGTTGTTGCATCTCAAATTAGCACCTATTAGGGCTGGTCAAGGTGCTTGTTTCCTAAATGCAAGGAGCTCTCAGCACCTCTCTCTTGTTCTGCTTATCCTAATGTTAGATTTTTGAGTACAGTCTTTAACAACTATATGTGAGTAGTTTTGGCTACTTTTGCTCCTAATTGCTAACACACAAATCCATACAAAAACTTGAAAATCCCCTCCACTGGAGAAATATGTCTACTTTTGCCATCTGGGAATGTTTACCTTTTCCCTTGACCTGGTAGGAAAGAGCTCTATAAACTTCCTTAATGGGATGTCTGAGCAATTCTTGAAAATCTCTCTACTCAAAAGCATTTCTTTCCTACAACGTAACTGGTTGAGTGCTTTTTTACATTATTCTTCATCACCCTCCAACCCAATCCCAGTCCCACAGAAAGATGTTAAAACTGCATCCACTGCTTACTAGGGTTTTTTGATTACCTGTTTGATTCTCATTCTTAGATAAGTATGCTTTTCTTTTATATATGTTATCTCATTTAGCCTCACCATACCCCTACGAGTTAGCTCTAGAAGGTTTGTATAATAAATAAGAAAACTGATGCTTAGAAAGATTAAGTAGCTGTCTAAATTCACACAGAACTGGACTGCAAATTTAGGGCAATTTTAATCTAAAGTCATATTGTTTCTATTGACTCTGGAACCCTCAGTTGTGATCACCATTAGCTGGGTGATGCCCATGGAGGCAGGTCAGACACAGATCCGTAAGTATATCAGGGCTACATCCCATAATACTCTCAGAGAGCTTTCAACGGGTTCCTCTGTTTCACCCAATGCTATGCATCTTTGTCCTGCTGAGCACTGACTACAACATGGATCTCAGCAGCAGCTAAGCACAGCTAATTACATACAGGCCCATAGCAGTCAATGTCTCATTATAGGCCTCATTCTTAGGTTGTATTACAAAAGTCACGGAATGTCAGCGCTAGAAGGGAACCTAGAGGTCAGGTTGATCCAAACCCTTGTCTGATAGACTGAGAAGTTAAAGTCAAAGAGAATCAGCCCATAGAACCACCCGTAGGGCAGACAGCCTCTGTCCCTGGAGGGATGGGGCTGGGAATGTGAAGACGCGTCACCAAAGCTTTCGCACCCTGACAGTGAGCACCAAAGGCCAATCCTGCGTGGAGGAATGCCTTGGCTGCTACTCGTAGTCTATGACGATGCCTCACTGTGGATTTCGGCACTAGCCTTGGGCACAGATGCTTTGTTTGGATTCACAGTGGAGAACATGTTCTGTCTATACTGTATAGTGTCATTGTGTAGGGCTTTATGATGATTACTATAACACAATCATTAAGAAATATTTTAGCAATTGACTGAGCTCAACACAAAACAATAGTGCAAAGCCACCTCCTGTCTTGGGGACTCACCAGCTAAGGCTTCCAAACCAGACTTCCAGACCACTGGAGACCAACTGGTTAGAAATCACAGTTAAGAATCATAGAGTTAATCTTTAATTTCCTGTGCTGTCAATTATGCCCATGCATCACTCTTAACCAGACAAAGCCTAATAGTATCTACATTTTATAATGTCCTTTACAGGTTACAATAGATTTTAACTTAAATCACTTCCTTTTACTTGGCACCACAGCTCTATAAGTTAGGTAGAACATGTATTATTGTTCTTTTTACAGACGAAAAATGGAAACTCAAGGAGTCTAAGTGGCCAAGGTTACACAGCTATTAATTAGCAGAATTAAGACTTCAGTGCAGGCCTTGTGTATCTAGGCTGCAATCTTTTCATACTGTCGTAAGACCAGGGTGCTTTCTAACATGAACTTGAACACAAATGCCTAATCCTTTGGCTTGGAGCCTAATATGCATAAAGTTTCACTCAGGGTCTTATTGGACCCTGAGCTCAGAGCTCTGACAAAATTTTCTCAGGTGTCAATGGCTTGCAACCTTATTCATTCATTCAGTGGTCCATTTTTAAGTATCTGCCTATACCAGGTACTGGGGACAAGCTAGTTACTCTATGACCTCACAGAGCTTATAGTATAGTTGGGAAGACAGACAAATAAGCAATAATCAAGTGGGTAAAAGCCTTAATGGAAGAAATGAGCACCATATGAGCACATATCATGAGAGGGTGTGGCTCAGAAAGGGTCGCAAGGATGAAAAGTCCAGGCTGAGACTTGAATGATGAGTAGAGAAATGTGCCAGGCTAAAGGAAGAGTTTGCATACGAGGGTCCAGAATTGACAGTAGACCGTGCATTCAAGGAGGAGAAAGAAATACGATATGATGCCTAGATCATAAAGTTCTGGGCAGAGGAGGTTAAGAGATGCAGGTAGAAATTTAGGGATCAGAGCATGGATGGCCTTTCAAGGCATGATAAGAGTTTGGGACTTTGTTCTGAAAATGAGAAGCTATCAATGGGATTTAAATTAGGCTGTGACATCAGACTTCCATTTTACAAGGATAACTGACTACAATGGAGAGGAGAGTTTGGAGAGGAGAGTTTGGAAGCGAGGGAAAGTGGACAAAGGGAGATCACTTTGGAGGCTGGTTGTCTTAATTCATTTGAGAGACCTGACTCTCCAAGTAGACTCCCTCAGTCACTTAGTTCTATGTCGTTGTTCTGTTTTTATCTCCTCATTGCATACTCAAGTAGCACTGCCATTAGACTTGGGCAAGAAGCCCCGTGCTTAGGCCTTGTGCTTTAGAGGGCTCCTCATATCATAAACACAAGAAAAATAAAGGACACTTCAGTACCTCTGTCACTTGGTTCTCAGCACTGGCTCAACAGGAACCGTAATACCAACATTTTCTATTGGAATTAATTTTGTTCAGGCATCAGGAAACAGCTTCTATCCATCTCTGGCTGAAAGGCAAGGGTGTCTGATTAGGGTAAAATTATGTTGGTCGTGTTGATGTTAGAAATTACCACTGCTTTAGAGATGTGAAGGGTTTGATCATTTTACTTTTGGATAAGAGAAAAAAACAATCAATTAGTTTATCAAATCTTTCTTCCCAACATGACTGTAGTAGATTCTTGCAAAACAAGGTGTTGTTTCCCAGTAACACCAAGAATCTGTATTCTTGCCTAATCACACTCTGATTCTTGGTCCCAGAAGTACTCACAAATGAGGATAGTGTTCTCAACAGTAGTACATGGCAGTTAAGGATTATTTTGCAATAGAAAACACTTCATATTACTCTTAAATTTGTGTATCTGTAGGTCTAGACTAACATATGTGAAGTATGACATTGATTCTTGACATTACTGCATAGATATACATAGTGATGATGAAACTCTAAGTCAATGACAAAATTAAAATACTTTGATAATAGTAGTTTGCCACATGACCCTCCATTACAATATTTGAAGATGATTTGTAAAGTTCATATTTGCTTTCTAAACATAAGTATTGCTTGAAGAATTTTATTAACAGTTGTTTTTTTGGGGGGGGAAGATTAGCCCTGAGCTAACATCTGCTGCCAATCCTCCTCTTTTTGCTGAGGAAGACTGGCCCTGAGCTCACATCCGTGCCCACCTTCCTCTACTTTATATGTGGGACGCCTACCACAGCATGGCTTGCCAAGTGGTGCCATGTCTGCACCCGGGATCCGAGCCGGTGATCCCTGGGCCGCCAAAGCGAAACATGGGCACTTAACCACTGCGCCACCGGGCCGGCCCCTAAAAGTTTTAATTGGTAGTGCTTATGTAGAACAAAGTTTCTCCAAATTTAAATTAATAAGAAGCTATCTAAAACTAGATTGACTCAAGAAATAATGCATAATTTGTACTATGAATGGAACACAAATTATGTGCACATTTTTATTGTAAGAACAAAATTAATATATATAATTATTATGTATAATATTATGTATAAATTATTCTTTTCATTTTATTGCTCATGTAAATATCATCAGTTCATCAGCAAAACATTCAGAAACGTACAATAAGAATTGAATTTAGTCATCTTGGGTGTCTCAGTCGTACAGAAACAATAGGTGCCCATATTTTTATATTTGGCATTATGAAGATACATTTGTTAGGGCAGAGGGATAGAACCTATTTTATTTAACTATTTGTTAGCTTGGTTTATAACTTGTAAGTAGTTAGACAGTATGTGGGCCTTCATAGATGTTCTTGCCCTGGGCCCCATAAATGTTAGGGGTGTGCCTCTGCCAACACATACACGTTCTCTAGAATTCAGACGTCAGTCAGCTTCTTTCTGAAAACTCCCCGTTCAGTGATTTCATACTCATCTTTGACTTCACCTCTCGCTTTTGCCCAAATGACTTCCAAATTTCTGTCACTCAATCACCAATCCGGCCCCTTCCAATTATCTTTGGCAATTCTACTTGTCCCCTACTTGGAGATCACATGTCTCTGGAGAACACAATCCTTGGATTACATATATTTTTCTTTCCTCCACAGTATTTGGCACTGTGCTTTACACTTACAAATGAGTAAATTTGGAGGTGAATGATAGATGGAGATTTCAGAGAAAATTGTATGGAAATTTGGATGCTGGAAGATGAGCAGAACTAGTAGAAAGATAGCTGTTGTTACCAATATATATACGCTGCAGCCATTAGAATCACAGAGCCTCAGAGTTGGAGGGACACTGAATATCATCTTGTCTAACTCTCATTTATAGTTGAGAAAGTAATGGCCCAGAGAGGGGAAATGACTTCTACAGAGTCATAGAGCTATTAAGTGGCAGTTTTAGGACTCCAACTCAGATTTCCTGAAGCCCAGATGCTCCCTTCGGGAGAGGCACTCATTCACCCAGCTGCTGTGTTGGCTACGGAGGACTCATAGCTGAATCCTTCTCTAGACATTGCCTTCTGTCAAAGAGAGCAATTCTTAGAGCTGCCTCCTCAAAGATTACACCCACTCCCCACGGCAACCTGCACCTAAGTACTGACTGATGTAAAGGCATAGATGCCTGGCCCCTTTGCTTCCATCAGGACATCCTGAGGGCTCATCTCAATTCCAGAGCACCCTGTAGGTTTGGCTGGTGCCTCTGGTGCCTCTGTTGCCACTGCATTGCAGTTCAACTTCTCCCTCTGCCTTGTCCTGCTGTCCTCATTCCCCACTGAACTCCTGCACACAAATCTCTATCTCAGAGCGTGTTTCATGGAGAACTTGGCCTACGCTATCATCTAAGGAGGCTGTCTTTTGGAAAGGCAACTGGTAGACAGATGGAGTCTCCGAGCCATAAGTACTTTGGTTCTGATTTAAAAAAATACAAGGATCATCTTTGCTTCTAGCCACCTTCCCTTCTCTTGCCCTTTTCTCTCCTCCTGCAATAGATCGCCCACTGCCCAGCCCATCTTAGGAGTCACCTATACTTCCTAACCATTATTGGAGGTTTTCTGACCCCAGTCCACCAAGCCCCACTTTTCAGTGTCCCTCTGGACTCTTCCTCAAAAAGTGTTTCCTATTTGTGTTACTCAGAATTTCTCTTGGCAGGAATGGGTCAGACTGGTTTATACAAATAATGCTTACTGCTGTGCATAATGACTTATAATCCAACCTGCCTTCCTGGGCCCGGTTGTCTCCTGCTAGTTGTCTTCCTCATCTTATAAATAGAGCCAGACCCAGAGAACTTGGAAGTAGGCTATAAGGAAGAGCATGCTATTTTTCTCCACCTTGACATAGGCCCCTCCTGCCAAAGCTTTCAGGGCGGGCTGTTCTCCCCGCAACTGGTCCGTAGTCTCCGGAGGGCAGGAGAAAGTACAGACATATATTAGGCTTATCCCGGGTAGGCCAGATTCCTGGAAGCCACAAAATTAAAGGTGGACTTTTGTGTACTACCAACAGAACAGCTTCCCCCCTCTTCTGGGAATTTCCGTAAATGGCCACCTTTTTCCAGGAAGCCTTCCTCCATCAACTCTACCCATTCTGCAAACATTGACACAGTTTCTGACTCAGGAGTCAGCTTCACTCTCCTCTCCTGTCCTCTCCTTAAACCCAACTCCTGACCTGATCGTGCAGTATAATTGATTGTGGGTGACCAGCCACCATGTGTATAACTTGGATATGAGCTAGAAGAATCTAAACTACCAATTAACAAACTGATGGCATGGGATTTTTAAAGGTGCACATCCATCACTTTGGCTCCAACTTAAAATTTTCATTCTGTCTACTTTAGTGCTAAAGCCCTTTTCATTACTTACCCCTAGCTCTTCCTTACATACACTTCCTTGTACTGTCTGCAACTCTGTCTTCCTAACTAGCCTGGGTGCTCCTTAGAGGGCAGGAGCAGCATTAATCATCGTGGTATCCAATCTGTGCTCCTCCCCACCCCACTGTCTCTGATTTGCATGTATTTTGTGCTCATTAAATACATGTTAAGTACAGCTACTTAATGTACTATTAGGAGGCAAAAATTAGAGTTTGTAATTCTCAAGAGAAATTTTTCCCTAGTTAGCGCCACTGAGCACTCAATGTCCTTCATTAAACGGCATTGTCCTGGGGCTGATGGTGTGCACTGAAGTGTGGCAGAAAGGACATGGCGCCAGATTCCAGCCGCAGCTGTCCCAAGCGTCATCACATTGACCTTAAGCACTTCTCTGCAGGCCTCAGTGTCCTCACCAGTAAAGTGCTGGTGCTCTCCCACGCCACGTCACATCTTCCTTCCTGTGACTCTTTATGATCTTCTGTGTTCTCCAATGAGTTAATTAGAATCATTTTCACCCACCCCACCCAGCCTAGTAGTGGCCACATAAGTCTCTTTTCTGAGCATGAAACCAGATGTGACTAATCTTACCCACAGAGCAATTTGGACTTAGTGCAAAATGTTAATCCTTTCAGATGCTGAAGAAAAAGACACTCTTCATAATACTAAACGAGGTTTAGGCGGTGGCTTTCTGTCCAAGCTCTCTGTGTGGATTTTAGCATATCCAGCCCAGCCCTCACCTTCTTTGGATTTTATTCGGAGGTGAGAGGAAGGCGGGTGGAGGCACAGGTAAGGCTGCTTACATCCATAAAGGTTTTTGTCAGGACCTTACTTTGCACACTCGTGTGTGCTGCTTTCTGTCACCCTAACTAATCGGTGAGGTTGTTGTGGAAAGTGATTATCATCTGTTACTTTGGAATCCCATCTTGTATCCTGTCCCCAAATCAACATTACTACTTTGTCAAAAGGCTTGGCATTGGAAGAAACAAAATGTCTTACCAGAGATCACATGGAGAGAGTCAGTGATCCATAAGAACACATAAGGAATGCTGTGGAAGGGATTAATTATAAATAACAGAAATATACCTGGAAAATAGAAAGATTGATTCAAGTCTGTTTTTTATAAATGTGTGGAGGAAGGTGCAGCAAAGCACTGTTTTTTCATATCAAAATCCTAATTTGCATTGGACCTGTGTACGTTTGGCATGGGGGTCTTTACTAAGATGAATCGAAAATTAACGGTTTGGTTAGATCCATCGTTGGTAATATTCTGTCAATTACAGATGCTCTCTTGATTAGTTTGCTTGGGCTGCCATAACTAAATGCCCCAGTGGCTTAAAGAGCAGAAATTTATTTTCTCATGGTTATGGAGGCTAGAAGTCCAAGGTCAAGTTGACAGCAGGGTTGGTTTCTGGAGAGACCGCTCTCCTTAGCTTGCAGACGGCCATATTCTCCCTGTGTCCTCACATGGCCTTTTCTCTGTGTGGGCTCACTCCTGGTGTCTCTTCCTCTGCTGAGAAGGATAGAAGTCCTTTGGATTAGGGTTCCACCTTTATGACCTCATTTAACCTTAATTACTTCCTTAAAGGCCCCATCTCCAAACAGTCATACTGGGGGTTAGGACTGCAACCTATGAATTGTGGGAGACACAATTCTGTCCGTAACACTCTTCAAACCTAGTTTTCAGAATCAAGTAGGCATGGAAATGAGAGGCTTAGTTTTAAAACCATGTAGGGTTAATTCACCATTACTCATTCTAGAAACAGGATGCCAAGAGCAGTCAGCTTAGCCTTTAATAAAGAAGTCATCTGTGTTCAGCCTTACAAAGTATTTTCATTTTTCCCCCATTTTGCACCAGGTTGAATTTTCAGAGTAACTCTCTGTCCTAGTTTCCAAAGGTTGTTTCAAACTCTTTGCTATAAAATATTTTTGTGCACATGTCTCTTTGTACGTGTGTTTGAGGAAAGTTGTAAGGAATAAAATTGCTGAGGATTGGGTATGTGCACACTTGATCAAATCCTACCCTGGCTTACCGCCCCCCCACCTCCCACAAAGTGTGTGAGTTTCCATTTTCCTAGTACTTGATATTATCCCAATACTTGACTTATTTTCCTATACTTGCCAGTTTCATAGGTATAAAGTGGTGTCTCAAATTATTAGTTGATTTCACATTTTCCTGATTAGTAATTAAGTTAGACAGCTATTCATATGTGTCTTATCTAATCAGCTTTTATGTTCTACAAATTGTCTACGTGTTTCTTGACCCATTTTCACTTAGGTTTCCTGACTATTTCTTGCAGACTCACGTAACTTTCTTATATATTCTGGAATATTATTAGTCATGTTTTTTGTAGCGTGTTTTCTCTATCTGGCAACTGTCAAATTTGTGTAGAGGCTCTTTCTCAGAAAAAAATAATTCATTTTTATGTAGTCAAATCCAAAGTTTTTCTCCTTATGCTACATCCTTTTGCATCTTGCTTAACAATCCTTTGTTCAATAAAAGAACACAGAGATAGCCTCCAAATTTTCTTGTAATAGTTTTACAGTTTTGCTTTTTATATTTAGACCTTTAATCCACTTGAAATTTATTTTTGCAAGTAGTTTGGATTTGAGTTCTAGTTACACTTTTCTCTGTTTTTTGATTTCCCCATCACAATCTACTACACAATTGCACCTTTCACTATTCATTTGTGAGCTCCCTTCCCTGATGAATCACGTTCCCTTATGTATGTGGGCTCTGTTTCTGAATCCTCTATCCTCTTTAATTGGTGTATCTCTCTGTCCTTGGACCAATATCATGCTGGTTTTAATTAATTTGTCTTTGTAGCATGTTTTAATATTTAGTAGGTAAAGAGTCTTTTCTTTTTCTTCTTCTTTTTCAAAATCCATAAGCCCTTCATAGACCTTTATAATCTCACATAATTTTAGTGTTACTTTATCTCATCCTGCTAGGATTTACATTGGAATTAGGTAAACTTTATATATTATTTGTGGGAGAATTTGAATTTTTATGTGTTCTCATTCATGTGGTATAATTCTGTATTTTATTTAGTTTTTTTCTTTTAATGTTCTATTGGGATTTTTTATCATGTCTTTCCATGTAGGTCTTGCACACTTTTATTAATTTCTAGTTACTTTAGAGCTTTTACTTGCTATTTTACATGATATTATTTGTAGATTCTTTGTGAGTTTATTATCTTGTTATATGCTACTTACTTTCAAAGACATTTTCTGGTTGGTTATTGGTGTTATAGTAGCTTGTTGATTTTCTGAGCTATGCAAATGATCTTAGTCTGTTATGATTTTTCTCTTTCCTTCCAATTTTTATGCCTCTTATTTCTCTTTCTCGTCACTTATCCACTGGCGAGGACTGTTTGTACTCTACCGAATAAAGAGTTGCAGTAGCAACCAGCATTTTCACCATCTTCCTAACTTTAAAGAGAACGCTCCCAGACTTCTCTAACAAGTAAAAAGAACAAGTCCAAAATACTTGAAAAACATTTTAGGAGTTTAATGAAAAGACATGATTACATTATAAACAGTGAGATTAAATTGTGGGTAGACACTGGCTTGTGGAAAACTCTGAGCCTGCTCCACTGCTGGAACAGGGATGAAAGGGATCTTATCAAGGCTTAAAGAGGTGACATAGACTTACCAGAATTCCACGGTTTCTCCTTGATTTTATCAGAAGGATCAAAAGAGAAGTGAATCAACAAGTTGCTGACTATGTAAACCGATGTTAATTCAGTGCTATATCCTTATGCTATCCAAAATCTGTGTCCCACATTTTGGTAACACTTCTCGAAAATAAGTATTTTTAAGAGTGTTTTGGGCAAACAAATGAAATAATCAAAATGATAAAGGTTGGCTTGAATCCTTACTCTCTTTGACCCCAAATGCTGAAGTTCACTGAAGCTTGTGGATTTCTGAACACAGTTTCATTCCATCATCTCTGTCCATGTGGCCCCCCTTGTCCCTGACTTCAACTATAGGACAAGCCTTCTGACTTCCTGCCTCCATGTTCTTCTGACATACCCTATCATTTTTGAGATATCATATCTGAAAAGTATAAGCACGTTGCCCCTCAGAAGCAGACTTTCTGCTGAGCAAAGAGTATCTGCTGGCGTTAAATTAGCCCTCCTCCCCTGCTTTCCATTAGCACCGCCTCATCTCTATAACCATGCTTTCCGCCTTGTTTCCTGATTTTATCTCTTCTCCTGGGCTCTATGTCAGGGATCTGCTGAAAGATCCCTGGAATATTCAGGTATGACCTGTTGACTGACTTCACTTTGACACTTAGTGTCACTTACTTTGTAATAGGATTTGGCATTCAGCTTCGTCTGTCTCATGCTGCTCTTCTAGACTGGACCCATGGTCCACTTTTGGTCTCTTTTTCACTCATGCCTAAACTACCATAGTGCCCTCTCCTGAGAACCCTCTTGACACCCCATGCATATAAGAGAAAGTCTGTACTCTTCAGTGCAACATGCAAGATCAGTCTACCTCTCCAGCATCTCTCCAGCCACAGCCAACCTCCCACGGACACCCAATCAGCTGCCATTCCTCCTGCTAGCCGCCTACTTGCATGCTTCTTTGTCTTTGAATTTGCTGTTTCCTCTCTCTTGAATGCAACTTTCCTCCTCTTTTTTTTTACCTTCTAAACCCTTATTTATCTTAAAGAACCAGTTTAAAGTCAGCCCTTCTGAAGCTTTCCCACTTTAACTGGTAGCTGGTACCTGGTAGGTAGTACTTCCTTTGTGCTCTCACAGCAGGATGTTTACATTTGCATTATTGCCTTGCATTACATTTTGGCTGTTACTGGCTTTCGAGTCCCTCTGTTCAACTAGCATAGGTAAACCTTCATTTTTCTTTTCCGAGAAGTCGGTTTAGTGACAGGGACTTAACATGTGCTGAAGAGTTTGTATGACATGAACAATATTGGGGAAGATTGATTTGTTGGTCACGTGCAGGATGGCTCATGATGAAAGACTGAACAGAGAGTATCCAGAGGCAATTGCTGTGCCCTAATCATGATGTAGGTGGGGCCGGAACCGGGGTGAGGATGGAAAGAATGGATGTGAGATCCCAGGACAGAATGACTAAGATGATGATGGTGGACAGGAGCCGGGAGAGAAGAGAGGTATTTAAAATGCTCTGGAATTTCGAGTGTAGGTGCCTAGAGGAATGGCGGTCTATTAACAGAAAGAGGGAAGTAAGGAGGAGGAGGTGACCTTGAAGGAAAGCCACGTTGGGTTTGAAGTCATCCAGGACCTACAGATGCAAAGTCCCACCAACCTTTGGAAATGTGAGTGCAGTGCTGGGAATGTAGATTTAACACAGTCTGGGGAGGTGCAACACTGGAAGTTGTGGCAAGAGATTGGAGATACGCCTATGGGAGAGAGGACAGAGAGAGGAGAAAACAGGTACTCTGGGGAGAGGCTCTGCCAGCGGAGCAAAAGGAAGAAAATAAGGACACAGAGAATGAAGAGGAGAAAGAGCCAGAAAGTAGGCATGGGCCAGGCTACTGTCTTGCTACAGAAGCCAAGAGGGAAAAATACCAAAGATAAAAGGTCAACGATATCAAATTCTGTGTAGAAGACAGGACTGAAGAACAGGCCTCTGGATTTGGCCATGGAAGGGCCTGGGTGACCTTCAAGAGAGCCATTTCTGAGCAGAGGAGGGCATGGGGACACTGCCGGATGTGAAGGAGAAAGTGGGCGGGGAGGAAGCGGAGGTGGCAGGTGCTGCCCATTCTGCAGGGAATTTGGCAGTGCAGGGGGAGAGGGGGCAGGCAGGGCTGTGAGGCCGGGAGAGAGCTGTGATGTGTATTTACCACTCCACATCCAAACCACTGCCAACCAGGTTGAGTCCAGCTGCAAACTGTCTCCTCGTGCCCTCTTCTTTTCTATTCCAGCGGCTCTCACCTCTTCTTTGGTTTCAAGAGCAACTGTGGGCTTTTCTGCTTCCATTTCTCTTCTCTCTATTGCTTCCTCCATGCTGGGGGAAAAAGTCTTCTCAAAGCAATTTTTTGATCCTGTCTTTTCTACGATCAAAGATGCAATTAAGCCCAATGCCTCACCTAACCTCACAAGAATCTCCTCTCTTGGGCCTCAATCCCCTTTCGGAATTCTCTCGCCTGCTCCCACTGTACAGCCAGCCCACGCCTCAGCCACAATGGGCCTTCTACTGTCTGAGCATGTCCCTCGTTTCCCAGCCCTGCCTTCCCTGCCTGCTGTCACCACCCTCCTTGTCTGGATGCTAGTCCAGCTGCCCTCCAAAGTCTCTCTCTTCTGGTTTTCTTTCTTTCTTTCTTTCTTTCTTTTTTTTTGAGGAAGATTAGCCTGAGCTAACTACTGCCAATCCTACTCTTTTTGCTGAGGAGGACCGGCCCTGAGCTAACATCCGTGCCCATCTTCCTCTACTTTATACGTGGGACGCCTACCACAGCATGGCTTGCCAAGCCGTGCCATGTCCACACCCAGGATCCGAAGTGGCAAACCCCGGGCCGCCAAGAAGCGGAACCTGCGAACTTAATCTCTGTGCCACCGGGCCGGCCCCCTGGTTTGCTTTCTTTTGTCCTCACATCTTACATTTTTTCTCTTCTTATGCTGGAAACTGACCTTGCAGAATTGGCTTCAGTCACAAGACATGCTGCTTTATTTCTTTTTCAGAAAAGGCGTTTCCTTTTTGTGTTTGGGCATGCTATCGGAAAGGCTGAGGGGCTCGCATCTTTGAGCCGGAGGGTAAGCCTATATTTGTCTTGTGTGCAATCCAGATCTGTCTCTAAGGCCGTTTGTAAATGCCCTCTCCACCAGGCAGCCCTCCTGCTGTCTCAAATTTCTTGTTGCTTTAAAGCACTGTAACATTTTGTTTGTACCACGTAAACAGGACACGGAACACACACACATATATGCATTTATATCTACACACACACACACACACGCACAGTCTTCCTATTGCTGTATGAGTTCTTTGAGGCAGGCCTGTGTTTTACCTATTTTGTATCCCTATAAACCTACTACAGGCCCACATACTAGGGCGTTAATAAGCCTGGGTTGAATTGGAAGGGAAATAATCCTCCACCCTCCAAATCAGCCCAGAGGGTGTAGATATGGGCAGGCATGTGGGGAGATGGAGTTTTCCATTGCCCAGACAGAACGGCTCCGCAGTGGGTGGCGGGCCCTCCCTCTCCTGTGGAATCACACAGACAATCTATTGTCAGCACTCTCCAGCACTGCTGGGGGCTGAGGGCAGCTGTCAGTGCCACACAGGTTGGCACCTGGTGATATTTAATTTAGCACCTTATCATAGATGGCCTAGTGTTGTTCTTTAACAGTTTCCCGCGTGGCTGTCTTTTCACTCCAACAAGATGGAGCAACAAATGTTGACTGTGTATGTACTCACTGTGTGCCGGATGCTTTCACATTGTTTTCATATTTAAAACTCACAAGAGGCCTGCGTAGTAGGTATTACTATTGTTGTTGTAGTTTTTTGGGGGAGAAACTGAGTTTCAGAGACTTGCCCAAGGTCATGTGACTAACACATGACAGGGTCAAAATCTGGACCAAGATGACCTGAGCTTCTTTCCCCTTTTTCGCTCTTTGAGGACAGGACAGGCTTGACCCCTCCCTCCCACCCCGCAGCCAGCCCTTCTCCTTGCAGGGCCCAGCATGAAGCTCGGCCCATAGCTCACCAAGTACCATCACATTAAATTGAAGGCGAATGTGCCTTCCTTGCTGCTGTGTGCAGAGGATGGAAAATACCGTGCTCTCATTCCTGCTGATGCCCAATGCCAAGCTGAGCCCCTGCAGGTGTGAGGGCAGAGCTATAAATATTTGCTGCATTGCTCTTCTTGCCAGTGCCAAACAGCATCAGCTCTCCTTCCCTAGGGAAGCTGATGAATAAATGAGAGATGCCACCCAGACAAAGCCAGCTTAGCCTTGGGCTGTGCCTGGGTGACTCCAGCTGAGTGGTTAAGGAGTGGGAATCCATTTTGTGACCTTTATGATGGAAAGAAACAGAGACAATGACCAAGCTCCTCTGGCCATGTAATACCCCGGTGCCATGTGGGGGCCAAGGACGGGAGGGGCCCCCACCACAGCTTCCTTCAAGCAGCCCCCTGCCAGGCCTTGTGAGGGCCTGGCGCTGCTCACTCCTCCCTTCCTGCCCCTTTGAAACGTCACACATCACCCCCCACACACACGCAAGCTACGGAGCAGGATCTTTTCTTAGAAGCATAAAAACCCCTCATATTTGAACAGAAATTTGTAGTTGACAAAGAACTTTTGAGTGATCTGATGAAGCAGCCTGGGGAGGGCACCTACTGTGAGCCTCCCTTTCTAGACCAGTCTACCAAGACTCAGAGAGGAGAAGTGACTTGCCTAAGGACACACAGCCAGTAAGAGGCAGAGCTCAGACACAAACGCAGGCCTCCAAGCTCCAGGTCCAGGGCCCTTTCTGTCCCTTCCACAGCTGCCTCTCTTGGCGGGAGTTTCACAACACATCCGTAAGATGCGCCCTTCTTACTGCAGCTCACGCGCGTGCGCAGTACCTGTCTCCCGCCTTCCCAGGTGAACAGTGCCTGAAACTGACTAGCCCCAGGGAGAAACGCTCCTCCTAACGTCAGTTTACAAACTATACAGAAGGGATTTTAGAAAAGAGTTCTTGGCAGGAATTCTGATGCCTCTGGTAAAATTGCCAAGGGTCTTACTCATGTCTGAATAGCTACTGCCCAAGCCATACCTGACGTCTGGGAGCCGCTTTAAAAGGAGGGTTTACTACAGCTTTCCAGAAGGCTGCATCATAGAGTTAAATTTGGAACCTTCTGCAAACTTTTGGTGGAATATAAATATCCCTGTTTTTCATACATTAAGAAAATTAATAAAATCAGCATTAAGATAATCTTCAAAGTTACTTTGAAATACTAGTTTGTAACTGGGAAGTGCCAAGGTAGGGGCCTGGCCTGGCTCCCACCCGCTGGGGAATTCCAATTTCAGAGTCTAGAGAAAGCCCTGATGCTGGGAAAACTGCTTTCCTTAGAACAGGTACCACCCTGTCTTGTACGTCGGTCTGTTGGACTGGCCACAGGTGACGAGAGGAGGACTTTGCGCTCCATGGGCAGGGCAGCACCTCCTCTGCTGGCTCCTGTGTGAGCTCATTCTGCTTCCTCCATTTGTTCAAGAATCTGTATGAGCCGCCGAGCCTCCAGCATGTTCTCGTCTGTCTCAGGCCTCCCAGACCTGGAGGCTGGTTGAGAAGAGGACATGTGTGCCATGGACAGAGCAGGGCCTGCACGTTCAGTGTTAGGGAGGACCCTGTCTCAGGCCACATCCCTGCGTGTGGGCCCTGCTTCTCCTTCCATTTCTTCTCTCCCTAGGGCAGAAAAAGGGCCTTTTCTCATCCATTCAACTCACATTTATTCATTCTGTTTATTTTCTGAGTGCCTATGTAGTACATAGCTTTAGATGGACTATGCAGAAATTGTTTTAGATTCTGGGAATGCAGTGGTGAATCTAACAGACAAAACCTCTCCCTTTGGGGGACTTACGTTTTGCTGGGTGAGTCCTTCACAGGGTATTTCATGTCTACCTACCAAGTAAGACCAATAACGAAATGGTCAGTTTGTTACTGGTGATAAGTGCGAAATGGTGTGGAGGGCACAGAGCAGCCAGGGGAGATGAGGCGTCTCAGAGAAGAGTATTATGACTTTAAGTGGAAGCAGACAGGGTAGGCCTTACCAAGAGGGTGACGTTTGAGTAAAAACTGGAAGGAAGTCGGGGAGTGACCTCTGTCAGTATCTAAGACAAGACCATTGCAGCAGAAGGGACAGCTGGTGCCAAGTCACCAAGCGAGAAGCGTCCTGGCATGTGAGTAACTGTCAGAAAGTCGGCGGGGTGGAATGGAGTGGACTGGAGGGAAAGAAGCAGGAGGTGAGGTGGGAGAGGTCAGGGGTCTTGGGGACCTAGACGCTGTAAGGACTCTCGCCTTCCCTCCAGAGAAACGGGAGTCATTGGAGGTGGCCTCCTGACCTGACTTCTGTCCTTGGGGGCTGCACTGGGAATAGGCTGTTGGGGAGCAATGGTAGGAACAGGGAGATTAGTTAGAAACTTCTTCAGGGCTTCCGGAGGTGATGATGGCTTCGATCAGGGAGGTGGCAGTGGGAGCAGTGAGGCACGTCAGAATCTGGGTCTATTTTGAAGGTAGAGCCAACAAATTTTCCTGTCTGATTGGATGTGGAGTGTGTGGGAGAGAGAGGGGTCAAGGGGATTCCGAGGTTTATATCCTGAGCACCTGGAAGGCTGGACTCGCCATCTGTGAGTTAGAAAGACTGTGAGTAGACTAGTTAGGGAAGGCAGAACAGGGGTTCCATCTTGGCCTTAAGCTTTGAGAAGCAACATGGCACAGTGAGAAGACTCTGGATCTGCCGTTTACCAGCTAGATGACCCTGGACAAGTCACTTCGCCTCTCTGAGTCTCTATCTCTTCACTGGCAAAAGGGAGATAATAGCAGAGTTGCCTCCTTCAAAGGAGCAATACCAGGGCTCAGACTCACGTGGAATTAACACAGCGCCCGGCATATAACTGGACCCAATAAATAGCGGTTGTGGTGATTGCTCATACAGGACCAGGGCAGAGCTGAAGAGCGGCAGTCAACGTTTGCCAGTCTCCGACAGCCAGAGTGTGTGTGTGGCTGGGCAAAGGCGGCCTTTGAAGTCTTAAAGGTCAGCGCTTTGCCAGCTGCCTGCTGGAGACAAAAGGCAGCCTGATTTTCCCCATTGCTGCTCTTTGTTTCTTACTTGTCTGCCTCAAACAAATGGCCTGAGGCCAGCTCCCCAAACCGCTGGGACAATCTGGAGACTCCCTTGCTGTCAGCAGACTTAAAACTCCTCTGTATAAAGGGAGGAGGCCACTCCTGCCAGCCTCCCACAGTCTCTCCTCCAAGACCTGCCTCGTGGAAAGAACACCGCCTTGACGTCACAGACTCGGGTTCCAGCCCTACCACTAACTGGCCAGGTGGCCTTGGTAAAGTGACTTTACTTTCTTGGGCTTGTTTCCCCTTCTATAAGATGGGAATAATACAACACATTTTCCAGGGTATTGTACATGTCATTCATGCCCTGGGGCGCTGGGTTTGAGTTCTGACTTTGTAATTTCCTAGCTGTGTGGCCTTGCCTAAGTTAACTTAAAACCTCTGTGCCTCAGTTTCCACATTTTAAAATGGAGGCTATAATAATACAGACCTCATAGGGGTGTTATGAGAATCAAGTGAAATAAGTAAAAATGTTTAAATCAGAATCTGGCACATAGTAGGCTTTCAAAAAATGTTAGCTCCTATAATTGTGTAAGGAATACATAGGAGTGCTTCTGAAGGCTCTAACACCTTAAATATATCACCTAATGTTGTTGTGTTTGTCTTGAGTTTATGAAGTTCCCAAGGCTAATGCTGATTCTCATGTCAGAGAGCCACATGATTTCTGTGCTATTATACAGAAGCTGCTAGTTATACCCAAACCATTAAGCATTATTCTTTTGGAAATGGTAACTTGCTTGACATATATTAAATAACCTCAATATGCATAAAAATTTTACAATTAATTCTTCAACAGAATGAAAAGCACCTCCACATTGTCTGATTCTGTTCATTGAGTTCTTTTTTTTAACTGTTTTCTTTCTGTCTTTCTCTTTTTTTTGGTGAGGAAGATTGGCCCTGAGCTAACATCTGTTGCCAATCTTCCTCTTTTTGCTTGAGGAAGATTGTCTCTGAGCTAACATCTGTGCCAATCCCTCTATTTTGTGTGTGGGATGCCCCACAGCATGGCTTGATGAGCAGTGTGTAGGTCCATGCTGGGGATCCAAACCCTGGACCACCAAAGCAGAGAGCACGATGTTAACCAGTACACAACTGAGTTGCCCCCTTAACTGAGTTTTCTTAATGCCAAGTCCACGGTCTCTGTCCTGTCTCCGTAGACTGTGATTGCTGTGAAGCCAGGCACCATACCTCCCGTGATGTCCGGGTCCATGTGTGAGCTGATGGTTTATGAATGGCATATGTTCAGACTGAGCAGAGGAAACATGTGGGCATGTGTCAAAATAAATTTTTTAAAAGACAAAGGGAATATGAGAGATTCTGAGATTTACAGGCCCAAGAACACACGAAAGCAATAGCGGCCAACATGTACGGTAAAATAGTGCTCACTGGTTGCCAACTCTGTGTCTTAAGGCCGGATTAATCAGTGCTCCAGACAGATGTACACGGCGTGCCCCACGTGCAAGGCTGCTGACTTTGTAATATCCTAGCTATGTGGCCTTGCTCCTCTGCTCCTTCATTTGCTCCTCAACTACTGAGGAGCTACTGAGTGCCTAGTTTACACCAGGCCTTGTGGTTGGCCTGGCCCCTTGCTGAGACCTCGGTATGCCTGTTTCTTCAGGTAGACTTCCTTTCACTCATGTAAAAGAACTGGACTCTTCTCCCATGGCCTGTCATCTACCAGCTGTGTGATATGGGGCCAACTTTTTATCTTGATTGCCTAAACCCCCTGAGCCTCGATTTCCCCGTATGCAAACTCAGAATCGCACCACCTGTTCCTCGAGGTGCTTAGGAGGATTACGGCTGAGTCTTGTAATAGTCAGGTAACAACCACTGGGAGGTGTAGTTGCCCTGACCTCACATACGCCCTTCCGTCTTTTTGCATTTAGATTCCTGGTCTGCGACAGGATGGTCAATAGCTTTTTGTCATCTAGAACATAAAGAAGATCAAGAAGTTCAAGAGGCCAAGGCTAGATTTTGCTCCTTTATCAGACTCCCTGTGCAGCTCTATGGCTGTGTAAAGGCCACCAGGGACGTTTAGAAAGAGAGCAAAGCCACCACCAACTACTCAGTTGCACTTAAGGCTCCGATTGTGATTTATCCGTGGCACTAATTCAATCCATACTCCTAATTCATGCAGCCTCTGGAAAGTCACTTCTCTTCCTTTGGGCTGAAATTCCCTGCTCCACAAAACAAGTGCTTGTGTTAAGAACTCTCTAAAGTCTCTGGATCTGAAATATACCATTGTTGAACTGCATGTTTCTATTATTTGATCAACAAATACATAATATGTAGTCAGTGTACTCAAAGTATTAAGTTGCATTTGTCATTAATTAAAGTCATAAAATCCGTTGATATTCTTTGGACTCCCAGGTGTGTACACTTTGAGCAATTCTGACAACCTCTTAAAAGGAGAGCAACTTTTTCTTTTTTCTTGAGGAAGATTATCCCTGAGCTAATATCCACTGCCAAGCCTCCTCTTTTTGTTGAGGAAGACTGGCCTTGAACTAACATCCGTGCCCATCTTCCTCTACGTTATATGTGAGACGCCTGCCACAGCATGGCTTACCAAGCGGTGCTAGGTTTGCACTGGGGATCCGAACCAGCGAACCCCAGGCTACCAAACCAGAACTTGCAAACTTAACTGCTGCGCCCCGGGGCCAGCTCCAGGAGAGCAACTTGAAGGTAGATTCTTTCGTCAGCCGCAGGAAAATCCAGCTGGTCCGGTTCACCTCCATGCCACTACCTTCCTTGCAGAGTCAAGAACCGAGAAGGACTCACTTAGCGATGAGGGAGGAGAGAGCTGAGGGGGTTAGTAAGTCAAGGACTAACCATTTGAAGGAGGAGCTATGTCAAAACACACAATGTGTCTTGGGCGGGCTCTCCAGCACACACATGTGTATATATGTACACATTCAAGATGTGTGAGTGCGCATATGGCGCCTACGGAAGAAGGTGTGAGCTTGTGGATTTTGTGACATCGCATTGGCCATGAAAGTAGCTCACCTTCCCAAAGCCAGGTGACCCCTTGGGGTCCGTTCTAGCCCTGAGAGGTGTAGTTTGTGATTCTGTGTTGATTGAGGAACCATTGAAGACTTCCGGTTCTCTGAAAGTACAGGTTTGCTTCCTGAAAGAGAAGAACTCAGGCCAAAGTCACGCTAGTCTTGACAGTTAGCCCGTGGGTGGAAAAGAGACGCACTGCGTGGGTGTCCAAGGATGGAGCTTGAGGTGGGTGGGAGGTTTTGGGTTCAGGAGCCTCCAGAGCCTGTACTCTGTACTCCAGTATGACGCTGGGGCAGAGCAGTGGACTGTCAAGTGGGTTGGGTCTGCCATGGTTGCTGCCGGAACTGCGTCCCTATGTAGATTTACTGCCCATTGACCATGTGAGGGGCATCATTAAGTTCTGGGGCACCAAGATAAACAAATCATTCCTTCCTTGTTTTCCATTGTTATATAGTTCACATGCTAACAAGGATGGCAAGCATTATTTTTTTAAGTAAGATTAAGTGTGATCAATGTTTTACTGAACTATAGCTATATGAAACTAACGTGAGCAGACAGGAGGGAGAAAAGCATTCTTCCTTGGGAGAATTCTTCTCCAGCACTGGCATAGAGTTCATTCGATTGAGATAAAATGAGTGTTCTCTAAAAGCTTTCTGTTGCTTACCACCGTGTTGAGAGTTGGGGAGAAGCGGTAGGGAGAATCCATCTTGAAGAGAAAAAAGCAGACCCAACTAGCAGAGCCCGAGTCTGATCACTTCTCATTGTTCATTCACTGTTCACTGAGCACAAACCCCGAATCTCGCCATTGGCTGGACTCAGGGGATAATAAGATACTTGACAGACCCCTGCCCAGTTCTGCTCAGATGACCCACCCTTCAGGCCAGCTGGAGAGTGTCCAGGGGGTCAGTCCTCAGCCAGCACAGTGTTCAGAAAACCTGCCTAAACCAAGCACAGAGTACAAGCCGGCCCCTGGGCCAAGACTTGCGGGGGGTCTCCTGTCTGGTCAGCTTTGACAGCACATCTGTGCAGAGGTCTAGTTCTGGCCTCGTGGCACAGACCTGGTGAGCTCTGTTGTCATTTCTGGCACCTGACCTCGCCTACTTCTCACTCTGCCTTTACCTCATGAACTAATTTTGGGCACCCCGGGATACACATCTCACATCTCAGACCTCGCAATTTGTGGGGCCTCCCTGTGCTGTGTGATGGGGCTTATCGGAGCCAGAGAAAACTCTGTGATAACAGGGTCCACCTACGGCTGGGACGGCGAAGACGTTTCTCTTCCCTTGTCATCTCTAGATGATTACCTGTGGCTGCCTAGGGCCTTCATTGTGTCATGAGGCTGCTGGAGGGGGTGGGGGTGCCAGGAAGGACTGTGCTCTACTGGGGTCTCATGGAGCCTAAGTAGTTTCCTAGAATCATCAGCTGACTCTATGTCATTAAAACCAAATTGTGTAAGCTGAATGGACTGCTAGGAAATGGAATATCATCTCGGGCCCTATAATAAAAAAATCCTCATCGCTTTACATTATGCACCTCCAGAGAGCTATGAGTGGGTCCTTCTCAACCTAGGGCACAAAACCAAGTGATCGCCTGGTTCCAAAGGGAAAAACAGGGGGCCTTTCGTGACTCACTTTACAGCTTGTCTCTGGAAATCTTACTTTCCAGCGTGAGTGTTGGGAGGGGCAATGGTTAACTCGTTTACTCCTCTTCTAAGAGGCAGCTTGTGGGCCAGAGAGGAAATCTAGGGAAGTCTTAAGGCCTCTCTTTTCCATTAGACACTTAATTAAAGAACACCCTAGCCTCCTCTATGATGTGGTTTTGAAGTATGAACTCAGCAGACAGTGAGTTAATGACGAGAGGGGCTGCTTTTTGTCCAGTGGGGCTGGTCCAGAAGCTCATCAGTGGGGTGGGATTAAAGACCTCCACCTCTTTCCTGGGCTCCTGGGTCAGGTGATCGATTCAGCACATGCCAGATGGCTGGGTGTTCAAATATGACCTTGACAACTGTAAAATAGTCCTGTATGTTTGAATAGCATTTTCCAGCTTATAAAGAACATTCATGTATTGTCTCCTTTGAGCCATAGAAAACCCAGAGACAAAACAGTATTATTCTCATTTTAGAGACGAAGAAACTAAATCCAGAAAAGTTGAAATGATTTTCCAAAGGTTCTATGCTCATTCAGTGACTAACCATGACTGAGGCTTAAGTCCTCTGGCTCTAACAAGCCCCTTCACTCTACCGCTGATGCATTCCTCAGCCAAATAGAAACAATTTTTGGATTGTTAGCTCTCCGGGATTATATGTACTAGGCTTCCTCTTTAACAGCATAGATAAACGGGAGCTGATAGAAAATGCCTGCTTGTTGTTTTGAAAGAGATGAGAAGGAAAAGTAAACACAATTTTGAATGCCTGGAAGTGCTGTCTCCTGCTTTGGAAAATTTGTGGTGTCAGCTATTAAAGTCTCTTGGATGGCTATGCTAGTATCTTGCCTAGATACAGAGGGAGAGAGAAGACAAGGTTTCAAGTTCTCATTTAATCTAGAGGGCCTGTGAGTCTTTCCTCAGAATTTCTGTGGCATCACCTCTTAGCCATGCTTGGTCACCTCCTGATGCCATCTGCCATTAGGGAACCTGGCTGCCTGGCCTTTTGAAGGCATCTCCCAAAGACACAGAATGCTCATGTCAGCATCTCACCAAGAACTCTGCGAAATGGACCATCACCATGCGGCAGTGTAAGCCATGTTCTCCCTACGAGGCTGACAACTCTCTTAGCTGCTATGCTACTCCACGTGGAAGTAGATGGTTTTAGATTTTTTATTTTTTAAAACCGACATTATGGTCTCCAAAAAACTGTTTTATTTGAAGTTAGTATTAAAAATTCACAATCGGCAAAAACTTACGCTATGTGTTTAGGACTTACAAAGGCAGGACACACAATTCTTTGATTTTTATTAAAGAAAAACAGCTAAATGTAAATTCAGGGCAAGCAATTTGTTGCTGTATACTAGAGTACAAATTGTCTTATACAACAATGATCGGCTAAAAAGTGAAAGTGATACAGAAATCTCTAAAATTCAAGAAACACAAATAACCAATAATGAACACAGCATTTCTTGAAAGTAGTAGTGCATGGGGACAGTGATACCTTTTACCGCTTGAAGACGTCAAGCGTGAGTGCGCTCTAAGAATTCCATCATTAATCAACAGGAAATGAATGGGAATAAAGGAGCTTGCTCAACTTCAGCGCTGTTGAGACTTGGGGCTGCATAGCTCTTTGTTGTGGGGCTGTCCTCTGCATTTCAGGATGTTGAGGGGCATCCCTGGCCTGTAAACACCAGCATCCAGTAGCACCACCATACCCCATCCCCAAGTTGTGACAACAAAAATGTCTCCAGACACTGCCAAAAGTCCTCTGGGAGAAATTTTGTCTTCTCTTTGAGAAATGCTAGAATAAAGAAATACCAAATCGGAAAGAAGAACTTTAGGACTTAGAAGTATTGACTCTAACTTAATGAAATGTACAAACCTATTTAGAAAAAGAGAGAGACAAACTTAAGAGGTACCCTTCCGAGTATTTGCCAAGGGGCCTCAGGGTTCCTTCCTACTTTATTGCCCACAATTCTATGCATCAAAAATTCTGGCAAGGCTCAATGGGGACACATGAGGTCACTGGAGTCACTCATGTGTCTGTGTTCGTGTCTCGGGCCTTGTTCCTGCCAGGAAGCTGGAGTGTCTCAGTGCTCCTCCATTTGGCTTCCTTCTCCAGCAGGAGAGAGTCTGGACTTTCTTCCATGGCAGAGAAAGGCTCCAAGAGTACAAAAGCAGAAGCCACCAGGTTTCTTAAAGTCTAGGCCTGGAGGCGACACAGTATCACTTCTACCTTGTACTGTTGGTCAAATCAAGTCACAAGTTCAGTGTGGATTCAGCGAGAGAGGGAAAACACTCCAAATCTTGGTGGAAGCAGTGGTAAAGTTACCTTTCAGAAATGCACATGGAATTGGAGAGACTTTTGTGGCCATCTTTGGAAATGATCTACCTTAGTGTAATAGAATCAACTCCAATAAGATTCATAGAAAATGTATAAAGGTTTTTAGTGAAGTATATTGAAGAAAGCACTGCTAGCTTAGATTTTAGGATAGAGGCCAATAAAAATAAAGAGGACTCTGGACCCCCAATTTTCTTTGAACGGAAAGCAGACTGAGAAAGCTACTTGAGTGAAAAGAAAATCTATTTCTTATAGAAAATAAAAGGTGGTTCAAAGGGTGGAGCCCAAACGCACAGCCAAGAGCTGAAGAAAATGAAAGATTGGGGGACCCCTTCCAGAAAGCAGAAACAGACGCTGATCAAGGGACCTTCCTTGACGCTGGAGTCAGGGGACCTGACAACGTATACCTGGATTTCAGAATTGCTCTTGATCGGTGATTGCTTGTGCTCCCAACTCCTCCTTTTAAATGAGGTGTCCCTGTCTTATCCTTGTATGTTGCGTGTGTGGTGGCAGATAATTTGTCCTTTTAGTTCACAGGTCTCCAGAAGTCTCATCCAGACTTGGATGAGATGGAGATCTTGAGGTACTCTACTTTGAAACTCTCGGCACATGCCACAACTCCCGTCAGGAGGTGAAGTCTGTTTTCCTTCTCCTTGAATCTGGGCTGACCTAGTTACTGCTTTGACCAAAATGTGGCAGAGATCATGCTGTGTGACTCCTGTACCTAGGGCTTCTGAGGTCTGGTAGTGTGAGATAATAGAAAATACATATTGGTCTCTGTCCCCTGTTCCTGGCATAAAGCTCCTAAAACTCTTGGAATTTCCTAAGTGATAAGAGCTAGGAGGGTCTTTTGTTCTAATGAGGCAACTCTGGCTGGGGTCCTGGATGACTCCTGGGTGGGGGCTGGTCACCAGAAAGACCAAGCCATGATTAGAAGCTTGGAATTTTCAGCTGCATGCCCCCATCCTCCAGAGAGGGATTGAAAATGGAGTTAATAATTGATCATGTCTACACAAGGAACCTCCATAAACTCCCAGTGGTAAAGGGTTCTGAGAGCTTCCAGACCCCTGGGAGGGTAAAGCACCCCAACTCCAGGGGAAGAGAAGCTCCTGCTCTGGGGGCCCTCCCAGAACTCACCCTATGTTCTCTCTTCATCCGGTTGTCCATTTGCATTCTTTATCATATCCTTTAATAAACTGGTAAACCTAAGTAAGTGTTTCCCTGAGTTTTGTGAGCCACTCTAGCAAATTAATCAAACCTGAGGAGGGGGTTGTGGGAACCTCTGATTTGTAGCCAAATCAGCAGAAGTTGATTAACCTGGGACCGATTTCTTGGGGTTAGCATCTGAAGTGCATTGGGGGACCGTATTGTGGGACTGAGCCTTTAACCTGTGGGATCTGCTGCTGTCTCTGGGTAGAGAGCATCAGAATTGAGTTAAATTGCAGGACACCCAGCTGGTGTCACAGAGAATTGTGTGGTGTCAGGAAAAACCTCCACACGCTTGGTGACCAGAAGCGAAGCATTCTCTGTGAAGGTAAAGGAGACACACAGAAAGAAACACACAGGAGGGAAGAGCTGGGTTTTTTCCTTACACAGGAGGAGGAAAACTGAGTTTTCCCTTTATAGGCAGCTTCCTCTTTCGTGCTTTAGGAGTCTGAACCACCGAGTAAGGATGTCCAGCCCAACTTGCTGGATAGAGGCCAAGTGCAGGAGCACTGAGGGGCCCCAGCTGACTTCCAGCATCAAGTGCCCACACATGCGATTAAGGACATCTCGGGTCCTCTAATCCTGAGAGTACCTATCAATACCAGACAGAGTCAGGCTGTCCCTGCTGAGCCTGGCCCCAATTGTGGATCCATAGAATCATGAACAAATTCAATGGTTGTTGTCTAAGCCATTATGTTTCAGGACAATTTGTTACACAAATAAGAAAAAAATGAAACATACCCTATTCTCACAAAATATCTTGCCTTCTATTATGACAACACTTTTAATTTTCTCTCTCAATATTTTTAAGAAGCATCTGGATTTTTCAACTTTTTAGCAAAGTCTAGGCTATTTCATTGCTATAATAGTTACATAAATGCCAGGAAAGCACAATGATGTCATAGGACTCTCCAGAACTCTCTAATGCGACAACCAAAACTGAGTAGACAAGAAAGACCTGTGGCTGACAGTAGATTCAGACAGGCATGGGGGGTATGGCCACAAACCTCCAGGATTTAGAACTCTGCTCCAGCTTCCATCAGGAAAATGTCCAACCACAGTGCTTCTGGGAGATCCACATTTATTCTCCCACCATGCCCTTTCCCCCATACCCCCCAGCCCCAGCAAATACTCCCAGACACAGCCACAATCATCTGTGTCCTGCTTGCTTCTGCTTACAGTGTGCTGTGGGACTGTCAGAGTCCCCAGGATCTTAGCCCATAGGAAGAAAGCAGACCACCAGTTGTCTCTTGGCTTTGAGAAAGGTCACCAATTACGGCTCTCTACTTACAGATGAATTTTGGGTTGTCCTCACCCTCTGCAGTTGCTTCTAGGAAATCGGCTGTTAGACATTGGGCCCTGAAGTGCATTGTTCTTCCGGATTACTGAGACCCAAAACAGGCCCTGATTTTCCATGGTGGTGCCTATTCCACAGCAAGGGAAGGAAAGAAGGGTGGTGTGAAGACGTTTGGATTTGTTATAGGATTGAGAGCAGCAGATATGTTGAACGACGTACTTATTTTGGCTTTGGACAGAGAGGCGTGGGAGGGTTCTTGCTTCTCAGAATCAATATCTATATTATAAGCAGGATTTTAAATATTCCTACTTGACATAGACCAAAGTTCAAACAAGGAGCCAGGCAGCAGTAATTCTGGGAATTTGTCCTAAGCTGTGTAGATACAGAATGACTTGTTTTGGAATTCAATGAGAAATACAGGAACTAGAAGCCAATGGTATGAAAATATCACCAAGGTTGAAGATAAACTCTCCAACAGAGCTACCATCCTCCAAGAATCTGCAGACCTGGGCTCATATCCCAGCTGGGCTGCTAACCTCAGTTAACTCTCTGCACTGCTTGATGGTCCCTTTATATTCAAGATATTCTCTCCTAAATCCATTACTTAACCCTGTCCCACACTTGCAGCACCGCAAATTTGATCCTACTTCCTCAAAAAACGAGACCATCAAGAATTAAGGACTTCAACTTCCAACCTCCTCCATCACCGTGACTTCAAATTTATCAGCTCTTCTTCCGTGGGCAGCTTCTTTCCTCTGCCGTCAGAGGACAAAGTGCCCCTCTCCGCTTCCCAGTTATCTAATCCTTGTAGTTCTTGACGTTTTTCCCTCTTGCCCAAGGACTTTGTTTCAACAACTGCTTCTTTCCTTGCTGCATCTTCAACCTTTTATTCTCTCCTGGTTCTTTGTCTCTGCCAGTAAACACACCTAAGTCTCTCCTCACAGAGTCCCTCTCTTGACTCTAAATCTTCCTCCAACCAACAACCTGTCTCTCATCCTCTTGTGCTCCTGGAACACAGGTCTATACTCATTGTCTCTGCCAATTCACAATCTAATCACTCCTCAACCCATTTCAATCTGGTCTCCCTCACTGCTCTACTTCAACTGCCCTAGCTAAGGTTAGTGTGCAGCCAGGCATATTAGGTCATACCCACTGGATGCTTTTCAGTCCTTATGTTATCAGACATCCCTTCTGCATTAACGTTGTGACCATGAACTCCCTGCTTTATTGGCATCCGTGTACTCGTCTCCTTTGTTTCGGCTCGCACCTCTTCAATGATCTCTTTAACTTCTTCATAGAAGACGCCTCAGCCTCCCCCTTCAATACGCTGTCCTCAGGCATGAGTCCTTGACCCAGTACTTAGTAACTCATTGTTTTAAGTATTCCCTGTATGTTGATGCCCACCAAATCCCTCTCTTCAGCCCTAATCTCTTCCCTGAGAGTCACACTTGCCCTCCACTTGCCTAGCAGTCCTGGCCAATTATCCTTTCTCATCTTAATTCTCCTCTTTCCTATAGCCTCACTTTCTCAATCCATAATTCTATCATCCATCTTGTCACCCAGGTGAAAAATTTGAAATCATCCTATACTCCTTTCTCTCTCATCCCCCACATCTGACCAGTCACCAAGTCCACCTGACTTTATCTCTTAAATACTTTCCAGGTCTGTCACTCCTTTCCATACTTCTGTGCCTTAGTTCGGATTGTTAGCAGCTCTTACTCAGCTTATTGAAATCAGCCCCCTTTTGAAATCCTTCATTCCATATTATTCCCTCGAAATTCACCCTCCAAGTAAAGACAGAATGTTCCATCTAAATGTAAATGCATTATTCCCCTGCTTAGGCTCCCTATCATCTGCAGAAATAATCCTAATCTCTTTGCCAAGGCACAAAAAGCCTATCTAATCTCATCTCTTGCCACTGTCTGTTCTTGTGCTGTATGTTCCCATATTGACAAACTACCAGTGGCTGCCCCATACTCATCTTGTCTTTGCACCCCTGTGCTTTTGCTCATGCACTGAATTTTCCTCCTTTCTTTCACTGCCTGGCTAACTCATTCTCCTTCAGAACAGACTCAAGCATCAGCTCCTTTAAGAAGCTACCTCCACATCTTCAGGTTGGGCTCAGTGTCTCTCCTCTGCTCCCACAGCCGTTTAATGTCTGCATCCCTCTGTCATTACCACATCCCGGCATATTACACCTACACGTTTCGTGGATGTGTTTGGTCCCTCACAATGTGGTAGTTTGCATAAGAACAAGAACTAATTCATCATTGTGGTGTAGTAACAACACACAGGCTAGACATTGTAGGCACTTAAAAAAATGTTTAAATGGAAGAGAACTACCTGGTTGAAGTTAGGAAGTCACCTTGCTGTTGGGCCTCGGATTCTTCACCTATTAATGAATGGGCTCGAATTGAGTGTTCTCCATTCAAAGTTTCTTCCTCTGTAACACTCCATGCCTTTGTGCACCTCTGAGCAGAGAGGGGTTGACAGGGCAGAGTTGTCCAAATGTCTTCTTTTTCATCCTACTGCCTCTTGAGTAGGTTGAAAAAAGGAAGAGGAGAAAAATAAATGGTAGCTCACACTTGCTGCATGCTACTGGTGTACATACTATCAAAGTCCCTTTAAATAGATGCAATAACTCATTTGATATTCACACCTACCCTATGAGTGGGTATTGTTATTATCCCCATTTTTCATATGGGGAAACTGAGGGACAGAGCAACCTTCAGAAAGTCACGTGGGTAGGAAGAGGCAGCAGCAGAACGCAGGCTTGGAATATCTGACACAACAGTCTGCACTCATAATGGTTACTCTATAATGGATAGACAGACAACCAGATGGAGAGATACAAAGACAGGTCGATAGCTACGATTAAGGGGAGGGGAAAATGCACACTGCGCTGAGTAATGGAGGGAGGAGGCGGGTTGTAGCTCATTCCCTGAGGCTCACACGAAGCCCAGCTTCTCTCGGCACATGGTAAGTGGCAGCTCAGTGGTGGTTAAGCCACTCACGGCCTTCTAGGCATTGTGTTGGTAAAAATGGCCCCGTTTGTAAAATTGGCCTTTATGAGGAGTCTTTGGGCATAATGAATTCTTCCTGCATTTGTCATCATAGTGCTAATTAGCCTACATTTTGTGGGCTTTAAAGTGATTCTGGCCAGAATTTCCTAGATATTTTATTGTAATTTAGCATTAGTCAGGCTTGAGTTAATGGACACTGGCGGCTTTATTCACCCTGGTTTGAGCCCTTCCATTGCTATTATATCTTTTGATATTCATCCTCATGACACTAATCAGCCGGTATCGATTTAGACATTGTACATTTCCACGGGAATTCCATTTTAATTCAACATTAGAGTGCCATTAAAATGTAAAGGAAAGGGCATGCAAAAGTCGCTTTAAAGCATTACTGTCTCGGGAAAAATCTGCTGGTTTTAGTCATTCTGCCAGCTCCGCTCAGGGTAGGACAAAGCCTCAGACGTAAGGAAGTAGCTTCCTTTATGATTCGTACTGAGGCCCGATGGTTGCCTTATGATGTGGCCCATTGGTCAGGGTTTGAGGAGTGGTGATGGACGGGAGGGAAGGCAGCTTGGGGTGGGGGGCACCTTCTTATATCTCTGCCTTAACAAGGGGTCTGCTGAGGCCTTCAGCACCCAGCAGCATCCTCAAAGAACAGTGGAAATAGGGGGAAGGTGATGTGGGAATAGAGAGGTCCAGCCTCATCCTTAGAATGGAAGGAAGTGCAATGGAGTCGGAACTCAGGTGATTTCTCATGCTGAAACATCCTGAATCCTCCCCCACACCCCCACGTGAAGTAAGGATTCTCTAGGAGGTATATTGGGCGAAACTGGGACTTAAGACGTCCTGTGTTCTTTCTGTGTTCTTTCTCTATGAGACCAATAGATAGGCTTCTCTTGCTTTGTGCATCCCTTATATTTCCTTATATCTCCAGGTCCTGCCTGGATTCTGTTGTCAGCACCCTTCTGTTTTCATTAGCTAGTCCCCTCTTGTTACTCCATCCCCACCACTGACCTCCTTACACAGTAGCCGTCTATGCACTGACAACCCCAAAGGCCACAGCTCCAGCCCACGTCTCTTTCTCAAGGCTCACTCTTGCATCTGTCTTTCTCCTGCCCCTCTTCACCTGGGGGTCCCATGGGCTCTTTCAACTCAATATGTACAAAATCAACGGCATTCTCTTTCTCTCAAACCTGCCACTCCTCCTGGATATCCTGGTCATCACCTTCCATCCGTCTATTGCCTGAGCTAGAATCTGGATCTCTCCCCTTCCCACTCCCTCAGAATTGAATCTCTGTCACTCATGTCGTGGATTCTGCCCTCCCAGTGTCGCTCAGATCAGTTCTTTCCATCTCTAACCCCTGACTGTGCCTGCCACTCTGGGTTAAGTCCTCTTTCTGTTGTCTGGATTTTTCTGCCTACTTACAGCCTGATGTCCTACTCTTAGCACCGTTGTGGGTTGAATTGTGTCCCCCCAAAAGGTATATTGAAGTCCTAATCCCCATAACTGTGAATGTGAACTTACTTGAAAATAGAGTCTTTATAGATGTAATCAAGATAAGGTGAGGTCATAGTCACTTAGAGTGGGCCCTCCTCTAATATGACTGGTGTCCTTAGGAGAAGAGGAGAAGAGACACAGAGACACACACGGGAAGAGTACCATTGGATGACAGAAGCAGAGATTGAAATGAAGTGCCTACAAATCTTAAGTCCTACTTTCTTTAAATTTTTTTCTCTATGAGACTATATTAGTCAACGTTCTCCAGAGAAAAAGAACCAACAGGATGTGTGTGGGTAGATTGATAGATAGACAGAAAAAGAGATATTTCTTATTATAAGGAATTGGCTCACAGGAGTAACAAGATCTCCAGTTGGCAAGCTAGAGACCCAGGAGAGCCGATGGTGTAGTGGTCTAGCCCCAGCTGGAGTCCAAAGGCCTGAGACCCAGGAGAACGGATGGTGTAAGTTCCAGTCCAAAAGCCTGCGGGCTTGAGACCCAAGAAGAGCTGATATTTCAGTTCAAGTCTGAAGGCAGCAAAAGTCTGGCATCTAGCTCAAGCAGGCAGGCAGGAGGAGCTCCCTCTTACTCTTACTCGCGGGAGGATCAGCCTTTTTGTTCTATTCAGGTCTTTAGTTGATTGCATGAGGCGCCCCCACCTTAGGGAGGCAATCTGCTTTACTCAATCCCCCTATTCACATGTTAATCTCACCCAAAAAAGATCCTCACAGACACACCCAGAATAACGTCTGACCAAATACTGACCCACTTTCCCATAGCCAGTCAAGTTGACACATCAAATTAGCATCACCGAGACCAGTAGACAGGTTAGTTTCACTTTTTTCATCCACTATACCTCCTTAGATCTTTTCTTCCCCAGATTCTCCCCTTGGCCAGGGAATGCCAAGGATTGCCATCAAGGACCAGAAGCCAGAAGAGAGGCAAGGAGCAGATTCTCCCTCAGAGCTTCCAGAAAGGAGCCAAGCCTACACATATCTTGATTTCAGACTTGTGGCCTCTAGAGCCCTGAGAGCATACGTTGCTGCTGTGCGAAGCCACCCAGTTTGTGGGACTTTGTCATGACAGCCCTAGGAAACTGAGGCAAGACACGAGCTCCATCCGTTCACTCCCTGTGTAAGCCTCCCCACCATCACAGGTTCCCCACCGCTCACAGGCTTAAGTCCCAGTTCCCCAGCATCCCCACCAGACCTCTCTATGGGCTAGGTCCCGCACGCTCCTCCAGCCGAAATCCATGTGTCACCCCCCGGCACAGCCCCCCACCCTCCCACATACATAGCACAGTCTATCATTTTCCTTAAAGTGCCAAACTATTTCATCCCTTCGCTCATGCTTTGCTTGCAATTCCCTTTCTTTTCCTGTCCATGTGGGAAAACAACCATCTCCTCTTAGAAGCCCTCCTTAATCCACGCAGAGCACAGCCCATTGTTCCCTCTGTGTCACTTATTTACCTTCTGCATGTCTACCCACCCCCTGTCATAGCTCCTATTGGGCTGTATGACCACTATTCTTACATGTCTGTTTTGTTTAATCGTCTGTCCTCCCCGTAGGCTCTTCATAAGCACTTCTTTACAGAATGTTGATTGATTAACTGAGAGGACGAAAATTAGGTGTTACTCATCTCTGGGTTCCCTGTGCCCAGCATATGCCCAGCACGCAGTAAATGTTCAATGGATGTTTGTGGAATGAATGAGAACAGGCCAGCTCTTTGAGGAACATCTATGTTTAGGAGACAAGGAGCAGGAGAAGGGTGGAGAGAAGCAGCTTTTTCTTGCACCTGCTTCTCCATCTACTGTCTAGACTCCCTCTTTACTTCATCGTTCCTTAGTTGCCATGCACCTGGCACATAGTAGGCATTCAATGAGGAATTGCTAAGTAAAGGAAGAAAGGAGCAGGTAGGAAGTTGTAGTAGAAGGAAAATAGCTTGCCGTGGATGCCGAGGAAGGAAAGCACACACTTCGCCCACCGTGCTCTGTCCCATATGGGTCCCTAACGCAGATCTGATGGTGGACAGGACGCACAGCATTCAGTTTACTCCCCAGGAGTATATGAACCTCCAGGGCACCTGTCTCTCCAGACCCATAGACTTATTTAAAAGTCATCTTGAGAAGAATAATCATAGAACTGCAGAATTTTGGAGTTAAGAATTGCATCAGAGAATATCTAGGCTCAGGGATCTTAGAATTTTAGAGTTGTAAGGAAGCTTGGCGATCATTTAGCTTCTGCTTCATCCCTGTCTGCACTTATATTAATGAAGAAGAAATTGAGGCCCAGGGAGAGAAGTTGGCTTACTCAAGGCCACACAGCTGTTTGCCTTTGCTTTCTGTGGCTCCCTTCTCGTTAGTCATTTTGATGTTTGTGTAGCTTTGGTCTTCTTTTCCAGTAGCTGAATTAACTGCATTCAAGAGCAAGAATTGCCCACAGCTGGTACCATGATCTTTTCCACCCCTCAAAAAGAATCAAAGGATTCTTCAATCCTTTTCTGACCTCAGAATGAGCCAGGGGACATTGGAAGTGGGCACAGTCATTTGAGACATTCCATTCCCTCTTACTCCTCCCTGGCTTCGCTGGCATGGCCTTACCGAATCCTTCCTCTTTGCCTGGCACCCTCTACCGGGGTGTTTTACTTTCCATGCAGTCTCCACGTGTCTAGGAAATTTCTCTCATTTGTGCCTTCCACATATCTGTGTCCCTAAGCTCTTCCGGAAACCAATGACTCATTTAGGTGCTGTCAAAATGCCGGGCCAAGCAAGACAGGAAGATGCTGGGTTCACAGTGCAGATGCGGCAACTGCCATCTTCCCCCAGGCAGCAAAGCCACGATGGATCTTAAGAAATCCTTTCTGGCCTGCCAAAAATGGTATGAGGAGGTTTCTGGATTCATACAGAGGTCAGTCTCTCTAAGTGGCAGGATAGGAGTTCGGAATTTAAAGTCAGATGATGCCATGTACATCAAAGGCTCCTGCCCCCAAAGCCACTTGGGCTTTTAGACATCCTCATTTCATTTATCATAACACTAACATACAGGGGAGCTCCTTACAAAGATGGCAAATGAAGAATACCAAGAAAAAATTACAGAGACTATGGGAGCATTGTCAAGGCCTAAGGGAGAGAAGGCCAAGAGATAGCTCTCTGTTTGAGTCTGTGGGAACAACACTTGTAGAGTTATTGTTAGAGCTAAGACGGAGGAAATAAGCTCTTGGGCAACAAGAGACATTAGTAGTGGTGCTCCCAATGGTGAAGGGAGAGCGGCTCTCCATCCGGGTGGAGGAACTCCTTCCTGGGGCTCATTAAGAACAGCCCGTCCAATGGCATTTTTTACAGAAGTAGAAAAAGCAATCCTAAAATTCGTTATGAAGTCTCAAAACCCTGAACAGCCAAAGCAATCTTGAGAAGGAAGAACAAAGCTGGAGGCATCACACTTTCTGAGTTCAAACTGTATAACAAGACTAAAGTAATCAAAACAGTATGGTATCAGCATAAAGACAGACACGCAGATCAATGGAACAGACTAGAGAGCCCAGAAATAAACCCACATATCTGTGGTCAATTCATTTACAACAAAGGAGCCAAGAATACACAATGGGGAAAGGGTAGTCTCTTCAATGGATGGTGTTGGGAAAACTGGGCAGTCACATGCATAAGAATGAAACTGGACCACTGTCTTAACACCATATATGAAAATTAACTCAAAGTGGATTAAAGACTTGAATGTAACCTGAAACCATTAAACTCCGGGAAGAAAACATAAAGGGTAAGCTCCAGGACATTGGTCTTGGCAATAATATTTTAGATCTGACACCAAAAACACAGGAAGCAAAAGCAAAAATAAACAAGTGGGACCATATCAAACTCAAAAGCTTCTGCACAGCAAAGAAAACCAGCAACAAAACGAAAAAGCAAGCTACTGAATGGGAGAAAATATTTGCAAATCATATATCTGATAAGGGGTTAATATTCAAAATTGATAATGAACTCATTATGTATGTGTGTGTGTATATATATGTGTGTGTGTGTTTGTATACAATTCTACCATGAGAAAGAAGGAAATCTTGCCATTTGCAACAACATGGGTGGACCCAGAGGACACTAAACTAAGTGAAATAAATCAGGCAGAGAAAGAGAAATACTGTGTGATCTCACTAATATGTGGAACCTAAAAACAAAAAAACAAACTCATAGATTCAGAGAACAGATTGGAGGTTGCTGGAGGTAGAGAGTGGGGGATGGGGGAATTGGATGAAGGTGATCAAAAGGTACAAACTTCCAGTTACAAGATAAATAAGTTCTGAGGGTGTGATACATAGTGAGGTGACCGCAGTTAACAACGCTATATCATATATTTGAAAATTGCCAAGAAAGAAGACCTTAAATGTTCTCATCACAAGGAAGGAATATTGAAACTACGTGAGGTGATGAATGTTAACTAAACTTATTGTGGTAATCATTTCATAATATATGCATACATCAGATCATTGTGTTGTACACCTTAAACCAATACCGTATTATATGTCAATTATATCTCAATAAAACTGAAAAAAAAAGAAAAAAGGAAAAGAACAGCCCGAGTTGCCCACCTGGCAGCGTGGGCGACAGAAGCCTCAGCAGCCTCCTGTCTGTCCCAGGTCTGTGGAGGCGGCCTGCTCTCAAGGGTGCTGCTTATGGATTTTCCAGATCACCAGCTACTGCTTCCTTCTCCCTTTGGCTTTTGAAGACTTCTTTTTCAGCACTTCTGGTTATGAAACCAAAGAGGACTTCAGACCCCCGGTGGCTCAGCACCAAGGCCAGGACTAAGCTTCAACATTCAAGGAAAGCCCCACTCTCAGGGCCAGCTCTGCACTAGCAGGACTCTGAGGGTGGAGGCCACCTTAAATTTTGTGTCCTAGGTCCTTGTGGCCCTGCGCAGCACTGCCTGGGAATAATAATAACTCCTTCCTAAGGCTGTTTTCAGGCTTAAATTAGTTAGTACACATAAAACAATCACAGGATAGCTTGCTACTTAATAAATATTCGATAATATTAGTAAATAGCAATAGTTATTAATAGATAACATTAAGTGGGAAAAAACAACTTGCACCTTGATGTTTGCATGTATTTAAATGTATAGTCTTACCTTTATTTAAAATACATTTGAGTGCTTAGTGATTGGTGATTATTAAACAGGTTTATCGTTACGTTTTTATTTTTATAGCTACTTCTTAAGTAATTGGGTCATTAGGTAGGTGTTCCGCTTCCATCAGTTATAAGGGGTTAGCTTCTGCAGCCCTCTAACAAGTTAGGCAATTATCCAAATTGCATGCACGATGTCAAGAGCACATATGCAGCTGATGAAGAGCTTATCTTTATGGGACAATATTAATGGCGATCATCACACCCTTGTCTTCCACTGGGATTGCCAGCAAATAGGCAAATGAGCCCCGCTCCTTCAGGCCTGGTGTAGTGGGCACGTTAAATCCAGGAGTTCTGAATTTCTTAACAAATATATCACACTAAACTTCCATCAATTTGGAAGCGCTAAGAACTCCAACTCCTCATGACGCTCTACCAAATGTATGTGCCAGTGGCATGCTGCTAAATTTTAACAATTGACTCTGTGACAACAACAAAAAAAGCCCTGATTTGTAGCATTCACAAATTTCTGTGGTGTAAATGCTCCCGCCATGGCCAATGTAAAGCTACCACTGAACGCAGAATTTGGAGGAAGAGTTTCAAGTCACTGAATGCAGAGTTCGGGGAAGAGATGCTAACAATTGGCTTTCATGGACTAGTACAAGCTGACCCAGCACATCATTGCCCCCCAAAGCGTACACCCCTTGTCATGGAAATGTCAGATTAGGAGTATGTTTGGCAGTACAGAAATTCATTCACCAGGTCCTCACGTTCTCAGCTCTGTTAGTACAGAGCACTCAGTCTGGGCCAGGCCCTGTGCTTAGCTTATCACAAATATTAACTCATTTGGTTCTCAGAGACACTATAATTTCTATTTACAGGTGCAGGAACTGAGGCACAGAGAAGTTAGTAATTTTCTCAAAGTCACAGCTGGCCAACGGTAGGGTTGGGATTCAAACCTAGGCATTCTGGTTCCAGTTACGGGCGCTTTTAACATTGCTCTGTCTACTCTGTAAATTCCAACCTTGCTCTCTCTCTCCCTATCTCTATCTCTTTCTGTCTCTCGTAAACAAAAATCTGTTTAAAACTTATATCTATCACAGTATTCCATTTGTTTCCCTCATACATTCAATACAGATTACAATTATTTTATCCTTTTGTTACATTTTTTGTTTTGCATCTCTCCTACCAGACTATAAACTTCCTGGGAATAGGGACCATAACAGGCACCAATAAATAGTAGTTAGATGTGTGAATGAATCTTTATTGCTCTCCCACTTGATCTGGCTCCTTTACTGGTACATAACTTATGTGCAAGCAAGAACAGAGATTATGTTTGCTGTCAGACTGGTAAGGAGCACAGTGCCTGGGACATAGCTGGCACTCACAAAGGTTTGTGGCATGAATGAATTGAACTGCATACTCTTGGACATTTAGTCGTTTCCAATGTCACCTTATGAAAAGTAGCTCATCTTCAGGTACATCCATGCATATCGCACTGCCTTTGTTCATGCCTGTGTGCTTGCCTTGGTGTCCTTCTTGTTTTCTCGACATGAGCAGAGACAGTGTCTTATTAACTTCATAGCCCCAGGATCCAGGATAATGCCTAATGCTTCACAGGCATGCCGAACATGTTTTCACACTGAAGCAAACAGAAGGTGTTCAATAAGCACTCGTTAAAGGGTGCTTAAGTGAGGAAGAACTTGTTCCTCAAAGGAGAACATGTCTGGTAGGAAAGAGGCTTGAGTTGGTCATAAATTTTGTATATATATATTCGACTGTACCATCCATGATGTTGGTGACAGAAGGATAGGTTGAAGGATTGTGCTGACGTGCAAAAGCAGAAAGGTATTCCAGGAAGAGCATTGGCTCCGGGGCCCAGAGTTCAGGATTTGAGATCTGGTTCATCTTATCTATGCCCCGTATGACCCTGGGTGAGTTCTACTTCACCCTTCTGGGATAAGCAATCTTTAAGTCTTTCCAGCTAATGGTTCCTCATTAAAGACCTAGTGTATGCCTGGAAGTAGGAAGTTAACGCACAAGAATTGCTCTGGAACCTTAAGAGTTAAGCATATGCGTGGACTGAATATCGAAGATGCTAAAGAGATAACATGTGATTATGTAGTTGAACAATTCATTTCATAAATCTCGATGAAACATAACGACCTAATTAATATTAATTAATATTGCATTCTCTTTCCTTTCCAGGCATGGGATGAGGCTGGAGAATAAAAGAAAGGGGGAGCAGAGCAGAAGGGGCTGAATACTTGAGTGGTGTGATTCAATTACCTCCAAAAGATGTCCAAAGATGAGTATGCAATTACTACTAATTGCAAATAGTACCACTGATAATGATGCCCATCCATCACTTCGCTCGGCCCTGTTCTAAACACGACTACAGGCACTACCACAGACGAATCCCATTAACGGCTAGCTTTCCGGGGACCGTGGTCACGAAGATTTAGGTGATTCTGTATTCTGAATGGTGGAGCAAACCCAGAGATTGCTGAGGTCATTCCATCCCATCCTCACCACGCACCTCTGGAGTCCATTTCACCTAACCTAGAGACATGAGTGTCCCCTCTCCTAATGATCACATTTTTGAAAGTAACAACAACAAAAATAACCTTCCTTTAATGGGGGTCTCAAAGCTCTCATATTTGGAAACTGCTTTTGGGTGACCATCCTATCCGCTTCTTGTTACAATTTATCCTGTAACTGGAGCCGAGGACCTGGGAGGGTGGACACAAATGCTAGAGAATATAGCTTTATCTCCATTTCTATGGACCTAAACAGCAAGGAATGGGACTTTGATTTTCCTGCCTATAAAATAGAGATAATATTGATTACTCTTGCCTTCTCTTTTGTTAAAGTGAAAGTTATATGGGAAATCCATGGTGTGTCTTCGAGAAAACTGCTCTGTATCTATAAATCAGAGATTATTCTGGTCTTTCTTTTGGTATTTCTAAAAATAATCGCTTATGACTGTACATGTCAAGAAACTAATGGCCGCTTCAAATTTAAGCAAAAGCAAGCCCATGCAGCCATGATTAATACATCACCCTCCACCCCTTTGACAATAGAAGACATGGAAAGCGTCTGGTATCATGAAATAGTCAAATCCAGGGAAGATATGGGGAGGGGGTTTCTTTGGAGATGCTGGCATTGTTCCGTACCCACCGCAGCCTGGCCTGGCACGAAAGCGGTCAGCTCCTCCTCACCACTCACGCATGGGTTATCCATCTGTTGCCTCTCCAAAGGAGCTTTGAGTCCCACCCTCCTTTCCTCCTACTAATTCTGCATTGAAAAACCACACATCATTTTAAAAGTTAATTTTTTTTACCACTCCTCCCAAAATAAAAGAAGCAAGCAGGCACACAGAAAAGCAAAAAGATACAGCTTCCCAAAGCTGATACAACTTGTCTTTGGTTTATCCTTTCTCTTGGATTATCCACACCAAGAAATAACTTGTTGAAATGGAAGTTCTGAATACATAAGCAGAGTTCCACCTGATTCTGCCAGTGGAGGGAACATCCTGCCCTTTGCTCTACACACCTAGCAGATCATTACTGAGTGGAAGGGAGCTGATCTCCCGTAGGGAATTGGGAGCGCCCACAGCAGAGAACCATAGCATTGTGAAATGCGTTAGCTCCTTCTCTCCTGTACGGTACTCCTGCTTTGGTCCTGGAGCATGGAAGCCTCATCGTAAGAGGCACCAGAGGAGGCCCCCCGAAACTGCTTCGTTGCTTTAGGGTTATAGATCCTGGAGAGTCAGGGTAAGCTAGCCACTGTCTTGTTTTGTCTAGACCCAAATAGCTGTCCTCATTTCCTACTTTTACTGACATAGATATTTGAGCATGAGTGAATATCCTTATCTGTATTGTACAGAACGATTAATTTGGATTAGTTCTTCTTCAGATGCAGTAAATCATTTTTATTCCCATTTTACTGATGGCAGTATAAAGGGTAATTTGTAATACCCTGGTATTGGGACAATAAGCTCCTGCAATATAACTTAGTGCCGCTAGACTCTATCTGGAGCTCTGGGGTACTCCCGAAAGCTGTGGCTGAGAGGGTCGCGTGCGGGGGTCCAGTCCTAAAAATCCCACACTCTTCCAATCTCAGTTCAAGTCTGTGGTCTCAGTCATGACACACAGTTGTCATTCTTAAGCCACCAGGAAAATGTGGCAGTGGAAAATATCCAGGGCTTTGCTACAGGCCTCAACTCAGCCTCTCCGGCAACCAGATGCTGGAATCCATCAGGCGGCCCTGGGAGCCACAGGTGCCTCTAATCTTCCCAGTTTCACTTTGATTTCCAATCTATGCCACAGATACACCCTCATCCATGAGCCCCATACCCAGGGAAAGTTCTTGGATTCAGTGAACAGGAAATTACCTGGCGAGTCTGCTCAACACGCATTCACATCCCATTGCCAGAGTTCCTGATTCACTAGGACCGAGTGAGATGGAAAGAATCTAAATTCCAGCCACCTCCTCAGGTGGTCAGATGCAGTGTTCTGTGGAGTACGTGCTGAGGCCGAGGACTGAAGTAGGGGTCTCTGTGTCTGGGAATCCTAGTCTGGAGACCTGTGACTTCATGCTTCTTTTCTCTTTCATTCTCTTCGTGGTACTCAGTTTCTTTGCCTAAGAAATGGGACACAGTCCACCCTTTTTCAAAGGTTCTTTTATGCCAGAATGAAGGGTGGGTGACAATACGTCTGGTATGGGTTGAATTGTGTCTCCCCAAAACGGCATGTGAGATTCCACTCCCAAAACCTCAAAATGTGAAGTTATTTGGCAATAGGGTCTTCACAGAAGTCAGTGAGCGAAAATGAGGCCGTTAGGGTGGGCCCTAAGGCAACACAACTGGAGTCCTTATAAAAAAGGACAATTTGGACACAGCGAGCCATGCGTCAGGGAGAATTGCACGCGAAGATTTGAGTTATGCCACCCAAAGCCAAGGAGCTCCTAGAAGCTAGGAGAGAGACCTGGAGCGGATCCTTCCCTGGGAACTTCAGGGAAAGTGCGGCCCTGCCAACCCCTCTGTCGTGGCCCTCTCTCCCCGGAGCCCTGAGACAAGGAAACTCTGTTGTTTTGGACGTGCAGCTTGTGGAACCTTGTTCGGGCAGCCCTGGGAATCTCATACAGCACCTGACACTCCTGGGACACACGGACCCAGTGAGTCTTCCTCTCTGTGAGGTGTGAGCTGTGCTGAGGACTTTCCCCCCAGAGTCAAATCTGGTCAACATGGATTGCTGCTGAAGAAAAGCTGCGGGCGGCTGATTCGCTGCTGCTGCATGTCGGTCAGAGTGGAGACTCTCATCATCAAGGCTTGGCTGGGGCCTCTTTCTTTCCAATTTCTTTGGGTTCTTCTGACTCTTCAGGGGGTCTGTGTCCCTCTGAGTTACTCCACTGCAGAAAGCAGCACCAGATCTCTTCAAAGGCACTGAGAATATATCAGATCGGGCAATGGCGGAAGTTATACACTACCAGCAACATCAATCGGGCTCTTACCAGATGCCAAGCACTCTTCTCATTGCCCTATACAGATACCACTATTATCTGGATTTCTCAAAGATGAGGAGACCAAGGCACAAAGAGGTGAAGTCACTTGCCCAAGGTCACACACCTAGAAAGTGGGGCAAATGTCTGGCTGGTCCAGTAGGCACAGAGAGGCTGGCAAGGAGCACGGAGTGATCCATTTAATCAAAATATTTTCCAAAACATTTCCTTTGTGTTAGCGGTTGGACAAAAAGAGGGTTTGCTAGTCAGAAAAAGTGTGTGTGGAGGGGGTGAAAGGAATGTTCTCCAGAGGAGGTGAAGCTTCTGCCAAGTGTGGGGAGCTCACTGGGTGCAGGGAAGTCTTGCTCAGAGAGCGGGAGAAAGCTGAGAGTACAACCCGCTTTCCTAGGCCCTTATTGGTGACTGATCTCCAGAGGTGGTCGCCACGAAGGTGACCCACTTCTTTTTTCTAAGGCATGCTCTCCTAACAGACTGGTATCATCACCACCATCTCTACCTATCCTCCTCCGCTTCATCACTTCCCCTTGCATTAGTGTTTTATTTTGCAATCAATAAATGCCTTTCACAAGCATCGCTTCATGTGCTCATCCTGACGTTATGATGTGCTATGAAATAAGCAGAACTTTAATCCAGACGAAGAGGAAACCGAACCTCAGAAAATTTCAGTGATTCATTTGAGGTCTCCAGCCAATTCCTTTTAGAGCCAGGAGGTAAATCCAGGAGTGCAGCCCTCCTCCACCTACCCAGGCTCCTTCTCCTCCAGCAACCCCCCAACCCCAACCCTGGGTCCTGGGTTCCAGGAGCTGTTGGGATTGGGTGCTCTGTTCAGATCCCTGCTCCTTCTTGCCCTGTTAGTTATCCCCAGGGCTCCCTGCCCAGAGGAATTCAGAACATGCTGTGGTTATTTGCGGAGCACTTTGTCTCTGGGAGATGGGGGCTGACACAGCTCAGAAAAAGCAGCACTTGCCCACACAGACAGCACTGCCCAGGGCTATTAATATCCAAGCACAAGAGCTTGATGATGAGGTGCAGTGTGGTTTACCAGAGGACTTCTCAGCCATGGAGATTTTTGTATTATTTTACAGCAGCCCTGCTAACACCCCAGCAATAAGACTCTTGCCTCCTCTTCTGATCCAGCACAGACAGTAGGAGAAAAGAGGGAGGGCCTTGCATGGAACTACAATTGCCCATCCTCACCATCTTTACTGGGAGATGAGGACAAATGGAGGCTTGAAGTCTCAAAATAATATTTGATTAGAGCCCCCTTTTTTTCTAAAGCATCCCAAGCATTCTGCATTTGTTGTCTTTCTTAGTCTTATAGTTATCTTTATGCCTAGGGAAAGGGTAAACATTTTTAATGCGTTTATTCACTCAGAAAACATGTATTGAGTATCTACCATGTGCCTAAACCACCCCAGGCTCTGATGATACTAAGACGAAGAGGGTAGCGTTCATACCCCCAAGCTCATAGCTTGGTGGAGAAAGACAGTTAATACATTGTTATATCGTAGTATGATTATCGCTCTAACAAAGCTAGGTATAAGAGCTGTGATAGCACAAAGGAAGGAGTGGTCATCTCAGTCTAGAAGAGACAGAAGTCAACAAGGAGAAACGATTGCACTGGGTCTTAGGGAAGAATAGACGTTCAATAGGACAAGGTGGGGAAAGACATGCCATCAGAGGGAAGAGAAAGGGCAAACCCAGGGAGCTATGCACCAGCCTGGCAGCCAAGACAAAGGATCCAAATCCCAAAGAGGGAGAAGATAGTCTGGTGGGGTATGAAGATGGACAGGAAAGAGCAGACTTCCAAGTCACTTCATGTCTTTGGGCCTTAGTTTCCAAAGACAATATTCTCTATGAGCCCCTCCAACTCTATTTTCACTAGGTGATGTTCCCTACCGCATGTCTAGCTTTGCGCCCATGCCTCATAGCCACGTGCTTCAAAGCCTTCTTGAGATCCCTGAGGATTTCCTGCTTCAAGAATTGTGGTGATATCTCAAGCAGAGAATACTTTGCTTCAAGACATCTGGGTGGCAGAATTTATGGCCAAGGCAGAAATGATAGAATGAGCAAATGATAGAATAAAGAAGACCAACCAGTGTGGCTAATGAAACCCAAACCAGTCTCATCTTCTTAAGGACCTAGGAGGCTGGGAAGGGCCCTGGAATTGGCGCTCCAGGCTTAGGTCCCACTTGCTCATTTGTAACATTTAGGAGCCCTCTGACAGACCCACATATCACCAGTGCAGATTACCCAAGGTCACCTGCAACCCAGTCCTTTGCTCCAACAAAGATTAAAAGGCCTGAGGGACCCTAAGGTTGAACCATGAAATGTCATTAGCTAAATCTCAGTCCTCACAGCTCCCGGAGCTAATAATAGAGCGAGGAGTGGCTGGGGCCAGACCCCTCTGATATAAAAAGATTTTATGAAAGGCAAAAGGGGTAGGCAACAATAATTCTCACCCTATTATATTCCTTTCAATTATTTACAGTAATAGGCACTGATGGTGAACAAATATAGAGACTGGAATCCAGTGAGGTCACACGGGTGTTCTGGAAGCCCATGATGCAGTGCTGGAATCTGGGGACACCATGAGGCAATGTTTCAGCTGCCCCTGCATTCTTCACCTCCCATTGTGTCTCTCTCTCTACTTCCCCTCCCCCACTACCAAAGTGAAGAGTGCAGACCCCATGGTGAGAATTCTAAGCTTCATTCCATGTCCAGGGCTAGCAAATATTTTCCTTGCATTCAAGGCTTTAACAAGACACTCACATTCATTCTCCTAATGGAGCCTGCCGGAAAATGAATGCTGGAGCTTGAAAGGCAATGAGGGATGGCGCTAGTGAGTGAGACCTACAGATCACCTTGGTGTCATCTGACCACCAGCAAGCCCTTGAACAAAAGCTCTGTAGCACCAGAGACCCATGCGCTGCTCCCTGTCTCCCAGCCTCCCCAGTATTAAGTTGATGCCTCAGCCAACTGGCTTCTGGCTAATAAAATGTGGGCAATGGTATAAGCCACTTGAGGCCTGCCCTTAAAAACATCCTACAAACTCCTCCACTCTCTCTTCCAGAGAAGAAAGATGGAATTTTTTTCCATCTTTTTTTTTCTATTTTGCCTTAGATGTCACATGTACCAGATGACGTAGCTACAAAATGGAGAAACCTCTTGACCCACGAGTTATGAAACTGTGACATAAGTGAGAAGTAAATGTTTTTAATAATGCTAAGCCAACGATGTCAGGGTTTGTCTGATGTGGCAGTTAGCATTGTTTTTCTAAATAACATAAGCCTCTATAGCCCAGGTACTAAGCACGGAGATGTTCATTCAGCACAAAGAAAAAATAGCCACTGCATTACATAAAACTGTCTTTTTCTTGATCTAATGATTCATGTTTCAGATTAACCCTTGACCTACAGGTTGGAGGCAAGCTTAGAGTAAATAAGTCCCTGGAGATGGACAGGACCTGTGTCACTGTCTCAGAGCTGGAACACTTTAATTCCCTTGGAAGCTGAGGAAGGGAGCCCCTCCTGGGACAGCCTCCAACAGGTTCCCTGGAACTCTGTGCCATCAGAAACAGTGAACTAAAGAGCAAAAACTTGGGAACCAATTTCACACACACACACACTATTTCCCATGTGGAATAGTCTTGCAATGTGTGTCCATCATCGGGAAATTACCAGCAGGGAAAATTGGTTGGCATGCCCACTTATCTCAGCTGTTATGGGTCCTAGGTTGTTTACATACTTACTTCTGAACTGTCCAGGACCCAGTTTTTGAAGGTCCTAGTCATCATTTTTAACCAATGACAATTTTTTTTCTTCTAGAAAGTTCTGAACTCTGAGTGTTTTATTCTAAACTCTCCCTCCCTTCCTTCTATCTCTACCTCCAGCTCTAATCTCTGAACTTGAATCTCTGGCATCTTTCCTGTTATCGAGTCCTATGCTCTTGAGTAAAGGTCACATTCGATATTTTAGAAAACAAGGCCCTCATGATTTCAGACTGACACTACACCCACTTGAAGTAATCAGATGAGTCTGATCTGAGAGGACCCCAGCACTTAAGGCCTTTCAGGAGTCATGCATTTGGTGGTTTTTATCAACTCAGTCACTGAGGCAGACAATCAGAAACAGAAGACACCTCCAAAGTACATTCTATTTGGCTCTTCAAAGCATGGTATCAGGAGTCATCAAAGCCGAGAGTTGCACTGAAGACGATGCATGAAGGAGGTTGCCCTCCTTAGCACCCCCGTGAACCAGCCCTCCTTAGCACCCCCGTGTCCTTGCCCTCCTTAGCACCCCCGTGTCCCAGCCCTCCTTAGCACCCCCGTGTCCTTGCCCTCCTTAGCACCCCTGTGTCCCAGCCCTCCTTAGCACCCCTGTGTCCCAGCCCTCCTTAGCACCCCCGTGTCCCAGCCCTCCTTAGCACCCCCATGTCCTTGCCCTCCTTAGCACCCCCATGTCCTTGCTAAGTATGCGGTCACCTCACCATCCCTCTTCTTTCCAGGATATGGCAATGGCCTTCATCTATTTCTTCCCCTCCACTCCTGTCCATTTGCTCCTACTAGAGTATCTTCCCAAGCCCAGCACTGGTCAGATCAATGCCCTGCTCAGATGCTTTCCACAATTCCCCACTATCTTTTGCCAAAACTTTAAGCAGGCATTCAAAGCCTCCAAAATCTGTGCCCCTCTCCCCACCCCACCGTCCTTCCAAGCCCATCTTCTCTATCTCTTCCCACACTTTCAAACTCCCATGTCAGCTATATCTCATGACTCCCCACCACCTCTTGAAAAGCCACTACAGCCCTCTCTGACTGAGGAAATTCTGCAAATCCTTCAAACTCTCACCTTGCCTTGCATCTCCCCTGCTCCTTGTGGCCCCTGTGCACATGTAGCCTCGCCCAGTTTAAAGCGCCATAGCTCTTTGAAGCTCTCATCTCTATTTAGCACATCTGCTGTGTCTTACAGTCATAGCAGAGTTTCTGTTTTATCTCCACTATCAGAAGATTAGAGCTTTGAGAGTGGGAGGATGCATTCTTCATGGAGATGTCTTGCACGCTGCATGTCTGTACCTTTGCAGAGTAGTTGCTCAATAAACACATGTGCCGTTGAATGGAAGACAGGGAAGGGGTGACTCAGCCTAACATGAATAGTTATCCTAAGCAGGAATAAGAGTTGACTGGACTTTCTTGAAATTTGATCAAATAAATCTTTGAAGAGCAGCCTTTCTTGGAAATGTAAAGGTCGGGGGAGGGATTCAATTAAACAGAAAGACGAATAGTAGCCCCATCATTTTTAGATCTTAGTCAAGGATTTGTCCACCTGCAAAAAGGTCTGGCACCACATCCTTCAGAACCAGAAATTGCAGGGCTTATGGGTCAAAAGGTTGCACAGAGAGAGAGCACTCTCCATTTACCAACTGTTTTGCAACCCCTTCTGCTAATCAGGGATCTTGGTAGAAAATGACCCCGAGTGTGTGTCGCTGAATGTCACCTGCTCTCGGGCCTGCTGGTGCCTCCCAGACCCTTTGATCCTCTGCTCCCATTGTCTCCTGAAACCAATCCTTTCCATTTTTTATTTTCCCTCCTAGATCACCTGATACCTCCAAGCAGCCAGGTGTTTCTTTCAGAAGCCAGAAGCTGATAACCTGGGCTCGCTGATCTAACCCCAGCCCGTGTTCTTTGCAATGCAAGACTCAGGGTGGAGATTCTTTCCACTGAGAGGTGGGTGTCAACTCTCCTTTGCAAACTTGTTTATCAGCAGACTAAAGAGGATGCCAGAAATGTTTGGAGCTAAAGAAGCACCACTGGATTAAGTAAATAACTTTATAAGACAATTATTTCAAGAAAATAACTCATTTAGATGTACAAGTTTTTGGTTAAGAAAATAAATGAAAGTCGATTAGTCCTATGACTTTGTAGATATCACTCGAGTAATTGTCTTCACAGCTTGATTATAAATTCTTTAAGACGAAAACTCTGTCTTACATGACTTTCTGTCCCACGCTATGTCTAGTCCCTACTGAAAACATTTTAAGCACATATGCCTTGTCGACTTATTGTTTCTTTAATTGTTTCTGGATGAGACATTTTCTTGGATTATACACCTAACTGATCTTTTCCATTGATTAGAACGGCCCATTCAAAATAGTTGCTCAATATATTGTTCGTCCTCACAGAAGCTCTGTAAAGAAGTAGGGAAGATGTCATTCTCTAGATACTTTGGAATCAAGACCATTTGGGATCAAGACCAGAGAGTTTGAGTGTTTTTCCAGGTAGCACCGAATAAATCGGGGATAGAACCCCTCCATTAGGACAGAAAACTTCACAGCAACAGGGCAGGGATCTGCTTTGTAGTTGGCAATCCACTGAACACAGTCAACTGATAAACAGCATCGAGGTTTCTAGAAGGGAGAGTGCTCATTGCCTGAATCCATTTTGATCCCAACTGTGTTGCTCACATCTAAGGAGAAAGAGGTATAAGAGAATCTTATAGCATTGGAGTATTTTAGGCCATTCCTCTTGCTTAAAAGGACAAGCCACAAACAGCTCTCTCCAGGATTAGTCGTTGAAGGGTTGAAGCCTGAGGTTGGGCTTGTTCTCACAACTTGCATTAGATCTTCAGCCAAGAACCAATTTCTCCATTTTCCCCCGAACACAGAAGGCCTTCCTCCAGCATAAGCAATGCCTATCTTCACACACCTCTGAGGTCGAGAGACATGTTGTTATGCCCACAGACAATGCCCTGTTTAGACATCTTAGACAGTGGATGGGGACGTGCTATGGGTCAATGTCCACACCTAGGGACAGATATTGCATTTGCAGATAGGCTCCAGGATTCCTCCCAAACTCCAAGATTCTAGTCAAACTATATGCATGTCACTTGTCTGGACAGCCCTAGCGGTACACCCCTAGGATGAAAGGCAATAGTGCTTCTGACTGTAAATTCACGGGCTAATTCTATGCATCTTTACAATTTGTGTTGCAATCTACTTGCATTACAAGCATTACAGTCTAAAACATTTTCACAGGTTTTGTGTGTAGGTAATAAAGCTGACTGGGAGTACAATAGGGAGACCAAATTCTGTCTTTGCCAACAAACTAAGAGGGATTGATTTTTTTCCCCCTAGTAAAACCAGTAAGATATATAACATGAGATTTTCCTTAACCTTGGAAGAAGCAAAGAATTTGGGATCAGAAAGCCTTAGTTCAGGGGCAGTTGTTTATTAATCGTGTGACTTTAAACAAATTACCTAAACTCCCTGAGTCTGAGTTTCTTCATTTGAAAAATAAGAACCTAATACCTCCTTCACACGGGTATAAGGATTAAGTGGATGATGGATGTATAAGGGCTTTGAGAATGGTAAAGCACGATATGAATGCGCCTTCCTATTGTTTTCTTCACGGTGCTCCTGCCTGACTGCATCTACTTAACCCACTCTCCAAGATCTAGAATCGGATTTCAACCGTATGGAAGCATCCACGGTGCAGCAGATGGGTTTACAAGTCTCTTGGTCTCTTCATGTAATTAACAGCCAAGAAGTCTAAAGCTTGCATTGTGTACATGGAGGATGGTTCCTGCTCTCCTCTTGCCTGTTCCCACGCCACGCCATCTGAACTCGCCACCTTTTCTGTTTGTTCAGTGTATTCTTTAACTTTGTGGGATCCTCTGCACAGACTCCGTTCAATGATTTCGTCCCACTATTGAGGGCTACTCCCCTATGAGTTTAGCGCTATGATTTACAAAGTTTTTTTCTCAATTGGTGCCTGGATTATGTTTCACAGCAGCCCTCTCAAATGGAGGTGGCATGTAGTATCATTCCCCTCACATAGGTAACAAAACTGAGGCACAGAGAGGCTGACTAGTGACACTGCAAGAGTCGAAAGGGCTCATCTGACTCCGAGTCCAGCGCCCTTTGTCTGATGTCACATTGTATTTTCTCCAGAGAAGCAAAGTGTCTAGAACCAGAGGGAACTTCAAGGGAGATCTCAGCTGACGTGAGATGACGAAGACCAAGAGAAGCGACGGTGTGTAGGGGACTCCCCAAAGCCATCCTGACACTGCCACAGTTCGGTTTCTGACACTCAGAAGCCTCCACACGAGCTGCCTCTATCTACGTGGCCTGAGTTTTGCTAGTGAGGTGAAGACACGAAGCAAACTTGAGAGACTGTGTCTGACCTTACGAAACTTGCTAAGAATCCAGGGAGATAAAGTTAACATATAAAGTACCGAAAACAACTAAAGGTGACCTGAGAGGGGAGGAACTCTCTCAGAGGCTGAAGTTTGTTAACCTCTGAATTAAAGCCTGGTGTCATCGTTCAGGGTCTAGAAGTATAATCCATATGGGTGGTGTAAGTTCAGGCTCTTCCTGATGGATCATGTTCTAAATTCCCATAGTGACCACCAGTGTCACTTCAGCTCACGTGGGCAAGATGGCTTTTCTCTTGTTTAATCAGGGCAGAAGGGATGTGACACGGAAAAGATTATTGTCTTCAGTAGCATTTTCCTGGGCGCTGCAGCCTTCTCCATTGAATGAACTTCTTGGGTTAGCTTTCCGTTCTTTTCCTGCTTACCAAGGAGATCTACTTCCTGCTTAGCAGAACACTTCTTCTAGAAGGGAATTAGTCATTTTACCCAATGGTTCTGAAGAAACCTGTGCCTTTTGCCCCCACTTGCTCTGAGAAGATGTATCAATCCTGTCCCAAGGCCTTGAGGACTTCACAGAGTGTCCCGGAGGCCTGAGGATAGGGCTGCCTGAGGCAAGGCAGTCATGGGACCCCAATAGTGAGGCTCTTTTCACACTCCACTCTGATAGTCAGAAGGCATCGCACAAGATTTTCTACTTAGGGCATTCTTGGGCCGGCAGAGTGGCCCTTGGTCATGCAATGACCACATGCTGGTGTAATTGAAGTTGGCAGTGATCAGGAGCCCCTCTTTTGTCCCAGCACTCTGCCTGCTAAGTCAGAGAGCTGAGCTGACGTGACTTTATGCTCTCTGGACACCTTCACCAAAGCCACCTGGTCCTCAGGACAGGAAAGATGGAAACCAATTGAAAGAGGGCTCCAGGCCCACAGTCCAATTTGAGATCAGGACTAGGGAATGGAATGGGATGGTGAGGATTCAGCAGTCTTATGAGACTGAGGCTTGCAAACCCTGACATGATGACAAGTGCTATGGGAGTACTGGGCCAGACAAGGTCCAGAGGCCGTGCCTTGTCGCATTCAGAGTCAGAAAAAGCTGGCCATGAACTCCTGCTCTTCCACATATGCACTGCGTGGCCTTGGACTGGTTGTTTCAACTTTAGAGAGCCTCCATGTGGCTTGTCTCGTGGGAGGACTGTGAGTATTAGTTATAATGGTTGTAAGCATTCAAAAGAGCTGGCTAGCTATTATCATTTTTATCCTATGCCATGTGTAGAGATAAACATGATCCAAACAGAGCAAAGAATTGCAAAGGCCTGGCAGAGTTTCTGGAAGTGAATCTTGTGTGTGTGTGTATATGTATATGTATACGTATATGTATAAAATAAATGTATGTGTGTGTGTGTGTGTGCGTGCGCGCGTGTGCACGCATGAATATAAACAGTAGTATAGGGGGCAAGATTCCATGGCAAAAGTCAAGAAGGTGGATAGGCTAAAAGATAAGGCCCTGGGTGCTGCCCTTGCTTCCGTGCTGCCCAACCGGGACACCTTGGCTCATCACACACCCTCTGTATTCCTCAGCTCCCTCGTCTATTGAATAAGGATACCTCCCTTGTTTGTTGCGCAGAGAAATTTTGGTGGGGGGCAAACACCATCCTGTAGGTCAAAGTGCTCTGAGAACATAAAGTGCAGTACAATTACGAGGGATAGTTATTGTGTGAGCCCAAATAAGCCGCTGGAAACTGAAACAGCCCGCTCTGCTAGGAGCACAGTGATGTGACAATTTGATTGTGGTTTTCACTCTCCACTTTCCAGAGCCCACCACTTTAACGCGCTCTTCCGTCCCTACTGCCCAGGCCCCATTGTCGTATGGGTGTGGTCAGCAGTATGACGATATAAGCCACAAGCTTTGGGGAAAATGAGAAGATAAACATAGGAAAAGCATCTTGAAAACGTATTAAAGGCACAAATGAGGCAGTCATCTGTGAAAAGAAAAAAAGGATGGACGTTTGACTAATGATCCCCCTGGAAGTTACCTGGCAGGGAAGCACTCTGCCTTCATGGATGGAGGTGGGGGGGCAGTCAATCTGTCTGCCCTCGCTGAGCCTGAGCCGGGACCACTCGCCCACCCCACCCCCCACATCCCTTCCATCCCCTCCCTCATGGGAGCGCTGCCTCCCCCAAAGGTTTTCTCAAAAGATCATTGACCTTCTGTGGACTGACCCCTGTGAATGATCTGTCAGTCACCCTAGGAATTTGACTGAAACTGGTCTTGGATTGCTTAAACCAGCCCACCTGGTGCTACAGGGATGTCAGGGTTGTCCTGGCAAGCTAAGGAGGCATCCAGAGGTCACTCACTCAGCTGTCCCTCTGCAGCATTGCTCAGAGAGCAATGACTATTACCATACAAAGGAATTCCCACCCTGCTCAAGATATGAAAGTCCTGGTGGCCGGGGCCACGTTGTGAAGACCTCTATAGCCTCTGCTCCCTGAGTGTCTACTGCAGAGATTTACACAAGGGTGGAGAGGGCAGGGCAGAAGGGGAAAGGAAGGAGAATTAGTACATTTGCCCTTCTCCCAGAAGCCTCAGCACCAGCTTACTCTAAGGTTATGCATGGTCTTCTCTTCCTGTTATCTATCCCCTTGTACCACCCAAAGTACCTGATTATGATGTGTAAAATGTGTCACCACTTCAAAGTGCATCCCACTGTTTTTCTGTAGCCACAAAAAAATTAGCTTGTGGAAATTCATGTTTATGGAACACCCGCTACATGGTAGGAACTGCGATGGCATCACTACCTTCCTGGAATCTCAGACCAAAAGAACATCATTCAACAGATATTGATCAAGCAGCTATGTTGAGGTTGGCACTGTGCTCGGTGCTGAGGAATGAAGATCATTCAATTGTCAAGGCCAACCCCTTGTTGCACAGGGGAGGCTCCCAAGGCTCAAAGGGGTGTGAATTGTCCAAAGTCCCAGAGAGGGTGGCAGAGTCAGGCCTGGCACCCTGGTGTCCTGCCTCCCCTTCCAGGGCTTATCCATGACACCACTGCTCCATCCAGATTCTCTTGGGAGTATGTTCTTGGTAGACACAGAGTGGAGAGAACATTAGTCCATCAGTCAAGAAATCTGGCTTCAGGTCTTGGTTCCTCTAGTCACAGAGGGAAAGTTCCAGAAGCAAATATTACATACCTAATATTCCTTTCCCGCCATTTTCCTAGGATCATATTAATCTTGAGTGTGTTTTCTGTGTAAACTGGTGGCCTGAGAGAAAGCGGTAGGGCCTGCCGGGCTAACTAAGGACAAGGGAAATGTGGAACAATAGGGGAGGTGTTGGGAGGGAATGGGGAGAGAGCTGTACCGGGATCTGCATGCACAGAGATATTGCCTAAAACTGCTCTTTTCTGACCCAAAGAAAGGCTAAGAAATACTTGGGAGAGCAGGTGAAAGTTGAAAACACACCTGAGTGGGTGTTGGGGGTGAGGGTGAGATGTGGATTGGAGCCTCAACTTAAGGAAGTACCCCGGGTTAGTGCCCATCTGCAAAGCAGACACACACCGAAAATACTGCAGCGCTGCTCCCTGCGCAGGAGAGGAGCCCTTCCCGGGGCTCTGGCCTGGAGGGGCCTTCCTCAGAGCATAGGGAAGAGAAGATTCCTAGTTTCCCTCCTGGCTCCCAAACAGAAAGCAAATGGCAGCGTGTATGTGGCAGTGCTTCCACCGACATGGAGTCAGGCGCCGTCCACCACGGCTGGGGGAGGAAGCGCACCTCTGCGAATCTGGCACACGGCAGCTTCCTGCACTCTGTGCTCTTCCTGCCAATTAGCGCATCCGTCCTTCCCCACAGGTGGGGAAGTGGCCCGTGACTGCTGTCTGGCTGCGGGGCCAGCACAGCTCTGACCCTGAAACCCTACCTGGGGGCACACGACAGGGGTGCGGAACACCTCGGGAGAAGAGCACGAGGGTCCGGAACCAGCCTTCCCTCCTCCTCTTTGCAGGAGAAAAGAAGGGAAGACCAGGCTGGGGATGGCAGAGAAATTTGGGAACTGGTTTAAGGGAAACAGAATGAGCTGCTTACAGCCTGCTGAGGCTGCCAGCAGCCCCAGATGGCGCAGAACCTGCTGCTCTTGCTGAAAATTGATTTTGGAGGCAAGGAGGGAAGAAGGAGGGGAAGCAGGGAAGGGGCTGCAGAGCAGAGGGTGGAGTGAGGAGACTTGCCAAACGGAGGATGGAATTTAGAAGGTTTGATAAAGACACTTAGTCAAACAGTCTGGGGGCAGAGAGATAAAGCCCTCAGCAGAAAGGGTAAAGGGATCTTTTCTCAGGGTTTCTGCCTCCGTTCTATTCCTTTTTCTCCATTCTCCTCCTTTCTCCACTTGCTAATCTCTGAGGACCCTCCCTGGATGCCCCTCTGGGCCATAGGGTGGAGCGGGCTGGGAAAGCCTGGCCGTGGAAAGCTCAGCCAGGGAGGCCCCACCCCACCTCCAGGGGTAACCTCGGAGTTCAAGGAAGCTTGCACCTCAGCGCCCCTCACTTGTGTAGGGCCTTCCTAGGGCCCTGCACCCAACTCCGTATTCAAGATTTTGTGTTCTTTTCCTTGAGGAGAGCGCCAAAATTCATGTAAGCTTCAGGCCCCACCCCATCTATATCTGCCCCCATCTCTCTCCAGTTGTTCATCCTAAAAACAGTAACTGGGAACCCCTGCAGGGTGGGCACTGAGCCAAGCACTGGGGACAAAATGCCCACTACTGGGCAGGACCCTCACTGAGCTCATAGGACAGCAAGAAAATGGCACAAATTCACCGGAGATTGTAATACAAATTGACAAGAGTAGTGGAGACGAAGTGGGGTCAGAGACGGGAGAGATCACCTCCTGCTGAAAGCTTTGAAGGAAAAGTTTCAGGGTGGAGATGATATTTGAGACAAGACTTGAAGGATGGCAAAGATGGAGGGGGTGGTGTGGTCTGCGGCATGGGTGACGACAGGTCACTGCAGGCAAAGGTGAAGAATGGAAAAGCCTGAGCAGAGCGGAGGGGAGCAGCGCCTTTCGACCCACATGGGAAGAGCCGGGGCAACAGGATGGCCAGACCAGCGGCCCCTAGTGTGGCCATGCTGGGCGTTTGTGTTCCTGCCTGCAGACGGCGAGGCTTCACGAGGCAGAGGTAACATGACTGGGCACTGAGGCACAGTGCCTTGGGAGTGGCCTGTAGACTGGCTAAACAGGACAGGAATGAAGCCATGTGGCCATCCAGGTGAACTATAAATGAAGCAGTGGAAACGGGAACAATTTGCCCTCCGTAAAGGAGGCTAGCAAGATTTTCTTCATTTTTAAGAGAACACGGAGACCAAATGAGGACAATAGGCCCTGCAGGGCAGGGGGCCTGGAAATGGCTGAGTGTGAGCAGTCGGTCAATGGCATCCAGTCAGTCAAGGAGCAGCCAGCCTGGTCTTCAGCCTTCTGCTGTGGACACATGTCCAGCTCCCAGTGACCCCTCCAAACAGCCTAGGAGAGAGCTGGGCACAATTCCCTGCTTCTGTATTACAAAGGAGGAAACTGAGGCTCAGAGAAAGTGCCTGCCCGGGGCCCCAGGATGTTAGAGGCAGAGTTGGGGAGAGAACTCAGGTGCTAGTTGTGGCTCCCCGCTTTCTAGATGTCATCGGAAGTCATGGCACGGCCTGGACAGTCCTCACAGCTGTAATGGGGCAGGGAGGCCCGCATTCTTCAAAGACCTGTCAGGCCACGAGTGCCATGGCAGTGGGACACCCCATCCTGTTTCTGCATCTCCCTAAACATTTGGGGCTGGAAAGCCTGCCTCGCTGAAATGACTCTCCCTTCCTCCCACTTGATTCTTGCCTGGACAGGAGCCCATATCATTAAAAAGGAACAATCCCCAGCCCCAGCCAAACCCTCAAAGAGAAGGAACGTGACCCTCTCCTGGCTGGAAAGTGTTGTGTTTTTTTGAAGAAATGATTAAGAGTTGCAACAAAGCATCTGCCCAGCCCGGGAAAGGCCACTCTCCCCAGAGGCATGCTGCTGCTTGCCCCTAATGCCTGGGCGCAGACAGCAAATTCTCACTGTGCTCCAGGGTATCAGCACCTTCCCTGATCTGACGAGCTGACTCCCTCCTCTTGGGCTGAGCTTCGTCTTAAAAGGGGAGGTGAGCATGACTCTGTGTGTTAGTTCTTCTGTGTGATCCAGTGGGCATCGTCCCCATTGGACCTCTGAGAAGGTCTAAGGCCCTGAGCTGTTGAGTTGCCCAAAGCTACTGAGAGGCACCCCAAGAGCCGAGTGTAGAAGCAGTTCCCATCACCCAGCCTACATTCATCCGTACATGACAATTAGGCAGGGCCCTGGGAATACTGTACGGGCCGGGGATTAGGGAGAGACCCAGGCTTGCAGGGCCACCGGTTTGGGGAGTTCATCACCACACTGCCCTGCCCCTAAAGAGGATGTGACCCTTGGGAGAGCCACACAACAGCCCCATAGAAATACATTGTCCAAAGAGGAGCAAAAATCTGAGCGAGGGAGAGAAATTTCCCCTCCAACCTGCTGAGGAAGGCAGAACACAGAAGCACCGGACTGAAGAGCTCAAAGTCGGCCCGTGTGATCCCTAGCTTCTCTTTCCTCAACACGTTCTGTCCTGTTGAAACTGTGCGTATTGACCCCATAGAGGCTCTGTGCTCTCTCCTGCTCCTGCCAAAACTACCGACGAGAATGCGTGTGATCAAGTCCCTGACACTGAGCTACAACTTTTGTGACTACCCTTCACAAGGCCACTTGCACCATGAAAGGGCCTAGAATCTGAGGTGCTGAGCTCTAGGAGAATGCACTAGAGCTGGGTTATACTTTCAGGGTAGCAGGTCAAGAAGATCTCTCCAAGAGCAGGACAGAGTAAAAAGAGTGAAGTGAGAGGCAGGAGACTTGGCTTCTAGAAGGACTTTCCTGCTTACCTCCTGGCAGGCCCTTGACAAATCTCCTAGACTCTTTGGACCTCCACTTACTACTCTGAGAAATGGGCATGATGGTCCCAACCTCCCCCCCAGTTGTCAGGATGACAATAGATAGCATGTATTAAGCACGTACCATGACCACGACGTCTTACAGTAATGAGTACATAGTGAATCTGTTTGCTCATTTCTTCTTTTGCTCCTTTACTCAGTTGCTCAAACATCCCTTCACGAGGCACCCACCCCATCCACAGGAAGGCCGTCCTTGAATTTGAGCCCCAGCCTTTCGCATCCACAAAGCTTCTCATCTAGAGTCAGTCCTTAGCACCCCACTCTTTAGGAACCCAGAGATCACATCCATCAGAGACAATCTTCCAGAAGAATGGCTGGAAAAGGATGGGGGACCAAAAGGAGAGAATCTGCACCAGCTTAGTTTCATTTAGGTCTCGTCTCAAGGGCCACTGAGAAGGCTATTTTTGGCTTCTTCCAAATCAGCTTCCTGCTAAGTGTCCCTCGGACCTGACACTGGCTCTGCTCACATTCCAGCCCCCCCGGGAGAGTTGGAGCCCCAGAAGGGCTGGGCAGTAGCCCCCCAGTGCACAGCCTGGGGTCAAAGGGTGAAGCCCTTCGAAGGCTGTGGCAGAGGGGAGAGCCCGGGCAGCCTTGGGGGCCCAAGGGAGGAGACTGGGCGGGGTCGGACTTGGGCCCCAGCTTTGCCACTCCCTCAACTCTGGGTGGCTTTGAGACATTTTCTTGAGCATCTTTGGTTTTCTCATTTTAAACCATGAATGATAACATGCCTATAGTCCCCATATGGTGATCTGTAGCTATTATCATTGAGATTATTGTTAGTTAGCAAGTCACAGGAAGTCAATGGCCCTACACAGGGAAGTTGGAGGTTGCCTATAAGGTTTTCTTTTCTTTTTTTTTTTTTTGTGGAAGATTAGACATGAGCTAACTACTGCCAATCCTCCTCATTTTTTTTGCTGAGGAAGACTGGCCATCAGCTAACATCCGTGCCCATCTTCCCCTGCTTTATTTGTGGGATGCCTACCATAGCATGGCTTTTGCCAAGCGGTGCCATGTCCGCACCCAGGATCCAAACCGGCAAACCCCGGGCCACCAAGAAGTGGAATCTGCGAACTTTACTGCTGTGCCACCAGGCTGGCCCCAGCCTACAAGGTTTTCTCAGGGGGACAAGCAAGGCTCCGTCACCTCCTCAATATTTCCTTTAACTCATCTGGAATTTCTCCTTAAGATTTGACCTTCAGGTTCAGACTTTGACCTCCTTGGGAGTGCACACACTCTGACACTCCTCAATCCTTTGTAGGATGACAGCATTCTAGGAGAGCGAGGCTCTTCTCTCAGGTTATTAGACAAGAAGTCTTTAGGAACCAGAAGATAGATTCGAAAAAGAAAGGCAACGAACAGTTGAAACCACATTTCTCCAGTGTTCTAGTTTTCCCTTAGCCCCAAGAAGTCCTCTAGTGATTTTTTTTCCCTGAAAAGCTGAAATGCACTCAACAGCCCCTCCGCTTTCCCCAGACCCAGGAGTCTTAAAGAGAAAACCAGAGACAGCAAAGGAGGGACGCCTAGGAAACTCTATTTGCACCAAGTCCATCTCTCAACTTTCTCACTGTGTCTAAAATTGATTTCTTTGCGATCTGAGGCAGGTGAATGTTTTCATAGCAATTTTACCCCATTCTCTGTTTCTGAGCTCTTTGAGATTTGCAAAATTCTTTCATTTACGTCTTCTCGTTTGACCGTCATCCCAGGTGTCACCAACAGAAAGTAGAAAGGTGGGGGATGCACATGCAGTTTACTTCTTCTCCAGATCCCACGTGCTGTGCTTTGGGATGGGTGAAAAGTTGGGGGGACCACTATCTTTGCAGTATCTCACAAGGAAGCAGCTGGGAGAGGTGGGCCCACAGGGCCACGCATTAGTCCTCCTGGGCGTCATTAGCATGCAGCCTGCGTTCTTCAAGACAGCACAGGGTTCGGGCTGTCAGTGAGTGATCTACGATGTGTCACTTGTGCTATTAACAGGCATTTTCCATTTTGGCAGTCTCAGCACATTTAGCTCCTTTTCCGCAAGAGCACTGCCCTGTCCTCCATTAATAACCACTTTCAAACCCTTCTAGTCCCCACCTGGGCAGTGCCCTCTCATGACTTTCTCACAGGGCAGGGCTCAACTCGGTGACCGTGGGTGGTGATGGGGAAGTTCTCTGTCCTGAGGAGTGAGCTGCTATGCTCGGCCTTGCAAAGCACAGGACGAGAGGAGACTGCCCTACATGTTGTGGGCCTTCAATAAATCTTTATTAATGAGTGAAGTAATTAAAGATACACACAAAAAAGGACCTCTGTAGGGTGGACGGTGTCTATTGTTGAAAAAAGTGGTGTCACCTCTCTGGACCAGCCCCTATAGCATGGGATGAGCAAGAAGAAAAGGATGCAGATGGTACAAGCCCTGCCTTGGTGCTTATGCTTCTCAAGGGCGGGAAGACTCCTGAAACAATATGTAGCAGGGATCCCGGAAGGGGACTTACTTTGCATGCCCATGGAGGATTTCAGGCATGACTAGACCTGTTGGGACATTTCAGAGCATGTCAGCCAGGAATAATAAAATCTGCCCCATTCTACATGTTCTTGCCAGTTTAAACACTTTATCTGGCTACTCCCTGCTCAAGAGTCCCCAGTAGTTATGAAAGAAAGTCTAGCCTCTCCCCCATGTGAGTTGTTATCTTACTCTCCAGGCGCCAGGCTCCACTAGCTTTTCCATTCCACTAGCGACGGGATGGGAGAATCCAGGAAAAATGGATCTGTAAACAAAACTCTTCTTGATTAATAAAACCCTGGATTTCTTCCCAAATGGGCTTCCAAGTCACACTCAGATTCAGTCCTCCCCTTGGCATTCAAAGCCCTCTGTAATGTAACCCCATCGTACTCATCCAACATTAGCTCTCATTTCTCCCTCAGGGAAGATGACAACGAGGGATGTCTCTATTCCTTCCCGTGGGCCATTTCCCACGCCTGGAATGCCTTCCCCTTCTCGTACTTCTCTCAAGGCCAACCAGAAGTCAGTCCATCCTCTCTGGGGAGCCTTCCCCCACCAACCCAGCTCACTTTTCTCCTTTTCATAAGTCCCTACAGCACAGATGTCATATTGTCATGAGTTGACAGAAGCCATGTTGCCCCTTTCGTTATATCCTGTATTTTGCCTTGCATGATGCTTGGCACGGAGGAGCAGCTTGACTATGCTGAGACCCAATGCAAAAGGCTGACTAATAAATGCCACCTGTGGCTAACTGATAAAACACACAGATCCTCTACGGGTGGCCGAGGATCAGGGAAATAGTAGGGAGGAAGGGAACTAGAAGGAGAGAGCAGAAATGAGGCCTGAAATATTCTCCTGGATGTTCCTTGTGCCGTCAGTTGAGAAGCAGTAGTCGAGGCCAGCTCTGGCCATTCCTGGCGCCCTCAGCGGTGCAGGAAAACACAGCTCCAATGGGGCCCAGCAAGTGAGAGCTCACTCAGTCACCCTGCTTTCCTAGCAGAAGGTATCAGTGCCACCCTGTGGCATTCCATTGGACCTTCCTTTGAAAGGGCCAGATATCTTCCCTGAAAACAACATCTGAAGAAAGAGAGAAATCTATGGACAAGAAGGCAAGTAGCAAGCCCATTTGGAAGTAACTTTGGCCAAGGAAATGGCACAATCTAGCTTTAATGCGATTAAATCAAATTACTTCCAAAAGGAGATGTAATTACGACAGCAACTTCTTTAGGGGGCTGCTGGGGATTGATTCTTTTTTGGAGAGCCAAGACCCGATTTAGCTTTTCATGAGCCTGGGGCAGCAAAGATATGGCGAAGCTCTGGAATGTTTTCCTTCACAGAGAAAAATTTCAACCAAAGAAGAAAACTCAATTAAAATCAGTAAATGAAAGAGCACAGTTAAGAGGATAATCTGGGGTGGATGGTGTGGGCTCCAACATGGAAGCAAGGGATAAACAGAATAGCAGGAAGAGACCCCTCGCCTGTGGTCAGCCCTGGTAATTTCATAGTTCTAGGAAGAGATGGAATGATACCGTGCTTGCAAGCGTGTATGTGGGGGCCTGCTGGAACGCGTTAATGACCTATGTGACCTTATATTGATACACTCAAATCACGTTGAAGGCATACGATGCCCACAAAAAAACAGTTTCCATTACTGAGCACTCATTCTGGGCCTGGTAGTGGGCCAAGAACCCTACATTTATTATCACGTAAATGAGATCATCCTTCTAACAATTCAGTGAACTAAGTATTAGATCCATTTTACAGATGAAGAAACTGAGGACCAGAGATGCAAAGCTTGCCTAAGAGCAGCCAGCTTCTAAGAAGCAAAGTCAGAACTCAAATACAGGCCTTTCTGGATCCAAAGCCTCTCCATCCAGTATTTGGGAGTACACTGAGACAGGCTCAAAGCTCTGGGGGCACCAGCACTCTAGGGTACCTCCCTTCCAGTGTGCGCTAGACTTTGCTATTATTATTTATTCCCTACAAGATAATGAGTATCCCGAAGTCACCCTATCTTCAGCACTCAGCAAGATGATTGCTCTCTTAGGTCAGGTTCCACAGAAGCAGACCCGGAGAGGAGGATTCATGTCCTAGTGCTTTAAAGAAATGCTCCCAGGAGATATTGAGAAGGGAGTGGGGCAAGCAGGACAGAAGAGGAGAAAAAGCCAAGCAAGGCTATGATTGCAGCTTCAGTCTGATCCTGCAGAAATCTCTGGAGTATAAATTACAATTTAGAATGTGTTCCCCTGGAGGCAAGGGAGCTACAAGCCACCCTGGGGGAGGCATAGGAGGAGGTGGTAAGCTTCTAGGATTTCCCTACTCTTGCTGCAAGAACAGTGCTAGTAGCCCAAAGACAGTCCTCTGAAGAAGGGCACAGCTGCAAGCCATCAGCAGCAAAGCACTCAGAAGCTAGGGGCTGGCTACACAGACAAGAAGTGTCTGCTCCAATCGTGGTCAGTGAGCTCCAGAATCTGGAGTAAAAGCCCCGTGTTGAGCACTGGAGTCCAAGAGCTCTGGACGTGAGTCACAGGGTGCCTGAACGAAGGACAATCAGTTTACATCTGCAGGAAGCCAGTTGCCATAGCCATATAATGCAGGTCAAGGGCTATGTGGTAGGGCACAAGAGGTGCGGAATGCCACTTGCTGTAGTTTGTATGCATCTGGGCATGGATGACACCTCCACATCAAGTCCAGAGTTCACTGTTGATGGGAGAGAGGAGGAAGAGCTTGGCACGGGATGTTCCATTGACTTGGAAGGGGCTATAGGACTGGCCAATTGAGGAAGGAGACAACTCTTCTGATTGTAGAAATCATGATTTGACAACTCAGCCACCAAATGACTATTCAGAGGCCTAAGGGCCCTTCAGAAATCCACAGATGACATGCCCTGACTGAGTCTCCAGCCTGAGAAACAGCCGCATACTTCACACCATGAGGAAGCACACTGTTTTCTCTCCCATTTATGAACCTCGTTGTTCTAACTGTGATGAGGACGGGCCAGGAACTGGGTGGCAGCCTTGTGCAGGAGGCAAGGAGAGGTCTGTATTTTCTGTATCTATAACCAACTCCATCTAGAGGGGTTCAGCTTCCTAAAATACAAGAAGCTGGGAACACGGGCAGGGAGGCAGCTCTAGTGAACAGAGATTGGACAGACAAAGGTCCTGGGAGACGAGAACAAAGAGAAAAGAGAGGGTCTCTTTGGCTGGGAGAGAGGAGGCTGCTGAAGCCAGGTCTCCTGGGGCAGTGGTGGGGGGATTACAAAGCCTCTGAAAGAGAGCCAATCTGCCCCCTTTACCTAACAGCTTTACCTCTCAGCAGGGGCCTGGCAGCACTACAGCTACTGCTCTCTCTGTTTGCTGGCATCGCTAGCCTACATCAATTGACTTCTTCCTCTAGGACTAGAGTTGGGAAACTCCCTGAACAAAGACACTTGTGCCTGATCTCACGTTCTGCCAAAGTTGCAGTTGGCCCACCTGGTGCTTTATCCTCTCACCCTCTCTATCTCTTTCCCTAATCGCATCCACTCCAAGAGTCAGCCTTGATGCTTCCTCTCGCTTATCTCCCAAGACTGATCACCAGCTCCCATTGCTTCTTCCCTCAAAGTATCTCTCGTTTTACCTACCTTCTTGGGCCATGCAATAGAGCGGGAAGAACACTGGCTGCGTGTTCCAAGGATCTCTATTCAAATACCAGCCTTTCCACCTGCCAGCAATAGGAGATTGAGTGCTTCCTTCCTCTCCTTCCTCCTCCCGCAACCTCACCTACCAGCATCCGCATCCTGTCCTCCGCCATCTGGACTGCATGGCCATCAAGTCAGGATCCACCAGCTGGAGGACCTGTGTGCACACTTCCTGCCCTACTCCCCACACTTTTCAGCCAGGCTAGATGCTCTCAGTTGCCTACAATGGCCAACTAGGGTTGGCTTCTGCCCCAGCAGGATCCATCAAAAGCTCTGGTCCTGAGCCAAAATCTGACCAAAAATAAAGTTGTTGTTTTTTTTCTTGGAGTTTTAGACTGAGACCCCTGACCTATCTGCAGCCACTTGACGAATGAGGTCCTAGTGGGACAAAATGGGTACTTTAGTACAACTGAATGCTTACACATGAATGAATGAATGCCAAAGAGGTTAGAGTTGTCAGCATTATGCACATTCAGCAAAATGATTGAAGGGAGCGTGGAGAGCCAGGAAAAGAGAACTATGGCAATGGGTATAGTGTATTAACAGAACATTGGAGGTATGATAAGGCTAAGCAATGAGGAGACGATTGCCATTGGAAAGATAGTTTGTTACTTAGAGTTCCCAAGGGCAAGGGACCGCCACTCCAGGGGGAATCACAGGGCCAGTCAGGAGGCAGAGGGACGGGGGAAGCTGTGGACAAGAGTCTTATTGTGGTTTCTGCAGGAAGAAATGGGCGAGGCAGGATGAGCAGGCTGAGGATTGGACACTTTGCACAATTTCAGCGGGCTCTGGAACATCAGCACGGTCCCTGGTTGTCTGGTACCTGACCCTGGGATGATTAGAGCGGGTGGACTGTGGCCGGGAGTGGAAGAACCCAACTGAGGGGATGGCTGAGGTGTGGGCTCTGGATGGGTTTGTTTGTATTTGAAAATCACACTCACGGGCAAGTTGTTTACTATCTCCAGGATCTGGTGACCTTGAGAGAGGCAGTGCCTTCAGGGTCAGCAAGTTCCCAGATGTCAAAGCATCAGAATGCAGCAAATAAAAGACAAAGTTAGTACAGGATGGTTGGTAAAGAAAGAAATGAGGCTACTGCTAAGAAGTACTTGAAGCAAGCCTGTTTGTCCCCTGTAGGATATAGTTAAACATCTCCTTAAGGCTTGACATTCTGGGAGAAAAGAAACACCATGAGGGTGAGTCCAATGAAAGCCTTTGCAATTCATGCAACCGTGTGAAATTAAAGCACAATCCCTCTCGTTAATGCTTAGTACTGATTCATCCTCCTGGTCCAAACAAAGAACTCTACTTACCAGGGAAATTTTGACCTGGTCTCTGAATCATGACTATGTGAATAGTGTTTCTTTGTTAGCCTAAACTGGCTTTGAAACCTCACATCGAGAAACCTCGAGGGCAAGTATTAGTACTAACAACATGATGGAGGATAAATGTCTTTATCAAAATAACAGATCTGTCACTAGCATATCCCCCTCCAACGTATAAGCAGGCTGCTCTCTGATAAGAACTGAATGGATGCCAGACAACTCCACTTGATCTTGTCCCCAGCTGTGCCCTGCACACAGGAGTCATATGGAAGGAGGCAAGACCGAGTATCACATGCAACACTGTGCAAATGCAGTACAGACACACTGAGCCAAGTGTGTGCATTGTATTGAAACACGAAGCAGAAATGAGGTTATAGGAGGTACTACAGGGCCACCTTGTTCAACAGATGAATTCACACGATGGATGCATCGCCTTGTGCTCTGAGCGTGCAAAGAGCATCAGAATGCCTAGCTTTAGGGAAGCTGTACATTTGCTTCCTTGAATCTCGACTTCTCAGAGTAGGAGCCTCCTTATTGCTGCTCCATGAGCAGGTCGTTGGTCAGTTAGACAAAACAGTTGGTTCAAAGGGACAATCAATAAATATATTCGGGGCCAGCCTGGTGGTGCAACGGTTTAGTGCGCATATTCCGCTTCGGCCACCCAGGGTTCGCCGGTTCGGATCCCAGGTGTGGATATGGCACTGCTTGGCACGCCATGCAGTGGTAGGCATCCCACGTATAAAGTGGAGGAAGACAGGCACGGATGGCAGCTCAGGGCCAGCCTTCCTCAGGAAAAGAGGAGGATTGGCAGCAGTTAACTCAGGGCTGATCTTCCTCAAAAAAATAAATAAATAAACAAATATAGAACACATGTAGTATAAACCTTTTAACTCAAAATATCCCTGTATATTTTTTCTAAAACTTTATATATAGGGCCAAGGCCACAGGCCTGGGGATGTAGATCTGAAGATGACTGTCTCAGTCTTTCTTTTTTCTCATAAACCACACTCTTAATGCATCCTTGACAACTTCTAGTTTTAGTTTCTTCAAAGTACAGTAAGAGCTTACACGTGCGAAGAATCTGAGTCCAGAAACCTAGATTTTTATTATTTTTGTTTTGATCTTTTATATTTGGCTCACCCACATCTAATTGATATGAATTCTTTTTAGTCATTCACCTATATTGGGACATTCTGGAGCATTCAACTTAATTTTCACAAAAACTTTGATTCTTCTCATACTTATATTTTATTTAAGTAGTATTACATTAAAATTATTAGTTGCAAAAACAAGTACAACCACACAAGCCGGTATGACAGCAAACACAACTGACTCTTGGCGGACCTACCACTCACCTGGAGGCCGCAGAAGCTTGCAGGTGTGGGAGGGAGTGGCCCACCCTCCTGGCCTTGCCGAGTCAGGAGGAAACTGTAGCACTGGGCTTCCGGTGACACTCGAAAGGAGAGACTGGCTAAGAGAGCTTCTCTCGTATTTCCTGACCCCATCTTCCTCTGTTTTAATGCTGACAGTACATTATTCAGGCACAGTCAACACACATTAAAATGCACAACTAAGTGTACAGCTCAATGCACTCACGTAACTCCACCTAGACCAAAACAAAGAACGCTCCCGTCACTCTACGAAGTTTCCTCCTGTCGCCTTCCTACCCACCCCCGAAGACAACCGTGCTCTGATTTCTGTCACATGGATTAGTTTTCTCTCTTCTCGAACTCTGTATAAAAGAAACAATCTGAACTTTCTGTGTCTGTTTCCCTTCCCTTAATATAACGTTTTTGAGATTAATCCATGTTGTTGCAAGTATCAGTAGCTTGCTCTTTTTTTGTTGCTGAGATGTATTTGATTCCCATCCTCTTGGCTGAGTTCCCTGGCGATCACTGAAGTTTGGAGAAGGAGAGAGGATAAGAGGAGAAGCCTCTTTCACTACGATCTTTTCAGCCGTTGTTCAAGCTCTGCAGCCTTCACTGGCTGCTCCTCGGCAGCAATGTCCTTGCCCGAAGGATTTTCTCCTCCAACATAGTGCACTGACAGATCAAAATCTAAGGCTAGAGGCATCATCCAAGTGACTGAGACTCCCAAACTTATTTAGCTATGCCTCTCTTTTCCTCCTGCCTACCCTCACAGACATGGAAGAACATCAAGTCTGGGAAACTACCTTAGGATAGCCATCACAAGACTGTTAATTCACTTTGACTTGCTCAGGAGCCACCAGCCCATCTCCAGTACCCACCAGTGATAGTGATGGGTACTACTCATCAACATTTACAAATCCTGTCCTACAGGGTTGGGTTTGCAAGTATGGCCAACTGAGTTGTTCGTGGGTAGAGTACCTGGTATCATTTGAACTCTATTTTGTAAGTATCTTGTGACAACATAATTCAGTGAACCCACTGCAGGGTATGCTCAAACTATTAAAGAAGACCAGGCCCCTTCTTCTCCTGAGTTCAAAGCTTTTGAGCATCTCATCTCCTCTGAATCAAGAAGCATTGGTGGCCCAGGGCCAAGTTCATTTGGCAACTCTTGAGGCTCTGCTCAGCATGACTGACAAGGCCAGTGGTTGTCGAGAGGTACACGGAGCAAAGGGAAGGCGGAGTTCAGATTGTTCCTGCTGAGCAGTTGGCAAAGGCACACTCCTGAGGCTGGGACCATGCTCCTTGATCAATAGAGACAGTGGCAAGACAGGGGACAGAGTCCGCGGCAGGTCTGCTCCATCCCTGGCTGCTTGGGCTGGTCCTAATTGTCCAAAAATCATTAGGCTGGTGTCTGGCAAGACACACTTGATGAGCTGCAGGACAGTTTGCCCTGAGATTTTGGTTATATGCCTCGTCCTCTTGTTGAGAGGAGTAGAGAGGATAAGCAAGAAGGCTGAGAAAGGATAAAATAAACGTTGGGAAGGAAGCTCTCTGCCTCTCTTGTCAGGCTGTCTGGACATTTCACTCTCTCATTTCCATCAAAATGAGGGATTTGTCTGCTCTGCTGCAGACAGGGGAACTATAGATTTTATGATTAAGAATCTGCTGGCTGAGCTCAACCACTGGGATGTTAGCCTCTTGATTTGCAGCTCTATGAATCCTCCAAGAGCTAGAGATGATTCTCAGCTTGGTTCTACTTCTTTCTTGGTGGAGATCCAAGTTCCATAGACGGAGTCTGGGACAGAGAGCTGGGACTCATGTGTCTGACTCCCAGGTGACACATTCTGTGGTATCAACAAGGCAGTCAAGATTTTCAAATGCCAGGTCCAACTTCTGACCAGGAAGAACTGCCCTCCCCCATCAGAGAGGTGCACCTTCAGACGGTGTGTTAGAAGAATTCTTATGAAGTACTTAGAAATCTGTGGAAGACTATTAAAATACAAAGGAAGCACTCTCCTAATAGTCAAACCCACGACATTTTCTTGAGCTTACTCCAAGGTAAAAACTCAAATGTCGTACCAAGGGCCTAACAAGGAGCCTCAAGGGGTGCAACAAGCAGGCTAGGGACTCAGAATGGCAAGATGGGGTCTCACCAGGTGGCCATATGTGAGAGGAGGACCTGACTGTGCCACTCAGCTCAGCCCAGCTGTCAGGTGCAGGACAGGCAACAGGAGGTTCCTCCCCTCTCAGTGAGCAACATTCATCACTTTTATGAAGCCAGCTGGTTGATCCCACCCACATGGGAAGACCTAGAGGATGGTGGTGAGGGTTGGATGAACCTGATTCTTGACAAGGAGGCCTTTAGATTTCTGCTTAGATTCACTTAAAGAAGAAGACCTGTGTTGAGTTAAAAATGACCTTCAGGTCTAGGGAGAACTTTAAAATGGGAAATATCCTCTTCACTTCAACGAGACGGGAACAAAAGCAAGCCAACTGGACAGTCCAAGAAAGACCCCAGGATTGGTCTGGAGGAGAACTGTGGATGTTATGGCAAGTGTGACGATCTCTCCTACTCAACCACACAGAGTCAAAGTCCCAGTCATTCTCTCAGGGCCCTCACTTTCAAAGAGAGGCTCTTTGAGGAACTTTCTCTTGTAGCAGAACTAATCATCAAGCTCTCTGCTCACAGGATCCCTGGGCCAGCGCCTCTGAGAGCACAATGCTGCCCACATGATCCTAAGCCTTCCCCTACCTGCTGTCTCCTCTTTGTTTTTCTATCATTGAGCTTCCCCTTCACACCCTGCTCCCCTGGATCCTACTCCCACCTTGCCACATCCATCTCCAAACCATTGCCTTTGGCATTCATATAGTTCTGTTCATCCTTTAAATCGGGACTGAAGGCCCACTCTTCTAGGAAGCCATCCTGGGTTGATGCTACTCTAGAAGGATATAAAATTTAGAAGCCTTTTCCAGAAGCCTGACGTTCATGTTTCTTCAACTCTGAGTTCCTGCCATCAGTGTTGACTGCTAGCTTGATACATTTTCCAGAGATAGACAGCCCAACCAGGCCAGGTGTCTGGCTTCTGACAGAGGACAGGGGCCCCTGTTGTGGGGCTCTAGGTCATTTGGCTGCACCACTCCTTCTATGACCCCTTCCTGATGGGAAGCTCTTGGAGACAAAGAAACTTCACAGTACTTTGACTAAGAGATAGCTATTCTCTGTGGGGCTCTGGATCTGGACTGGAGACCAGTGACTCAGAAGCTGTTTTTCACTCTGTGACTTCCATGGGTCCTCTGAAGACTCCGGCAATCCCATCTTCTTTACATGCTATACTTATTTTCACAGCTCTCACCCCACAGAAGGCCACACTGAGACAGCGGGTGAGTTCCTTAGGCAGGCTGAGAACTCGGTGCCTTTCACACTGCTCTGCTCCATTTGTTCTCCGTTTGTCCTGACAGCAGGCCTGTTCCTCCTCTAGCGCCCTAAGCTATCCTCTTCAAGCCCCAGTCAGCAAATCCAGAGCCTTGTAAGATTAGGGAGGCTCTGCCAGCAGGTCTGACCCATCCCTCACTGTTTGGGTTGGTTGGTACTAATTGTCCAAAAATCAGTAGGCTGGTGTCTGGCAGGACACTCTTGATGAGCAAAGGTACAATTTGCTCTGAGATTTTGGTTATATGCCTTAGTTTCTTGTTGACAGAGGTGGGGAGGGTGAGCAAGCAGATGAGATGAGAAAGGATGAGATGGAAAAGGATGAGAAAGGATAAAATAAATATTGGGAACTGGACAAACCCTCCTTAGAAAGTGATTGTTGCTAGAACACATCTCTTTGGGTCTCAACTCCTCCCTAAAAGCTTAGAAAAGTATTGTTTGCTGTAGACAGTACTTTTCCTGAAAGGTGTTGTAAGTCTAATTTTCCTCACATTACTACACTTCTAAGGACGTGTTTCATCACCCTCACAGATTGATCAAACTGACCCCTCCTTACTTAGGTTCTTCTCTCGCTGTTTCTCCAGAGGAATAGCAAACACAATAAGGGACTTCACTCCTCATCTCATTTTGAGGATAAGCACGTTCTCCATCTAAACTCTGTTTTATCCAAGGATGGGATTGTTCACAGGAGAGGAAAGAGGACGGAGAGGGCTGTGCTGACAAAGAAGCCAGGTGCTGCTGAAGATGGACTGTGTGGTACTGGAGGCAGGACGGGGACAGGCTCTGAGGAGGAGGAGGAACAAACAAGGAGAAAGGCTGGGGGATGGTTTGTCCTCCAGCCTCCCTTGGCAAGCTCCTCGAACATCCTGAGCACAACAAAACCACATTTGGGGTGTCTGCTACAGTCCACAGCCAGCGTGCAGAAGTTGTCTGTCAATCTCTACTTGCAATTATTACTAAGTCTTCGGATGTGTTTGCTTTTACTTCTCAACTGGGTTGAAAGGGATGAAAGGATATATTAGCTGGAAGGCTCACACAGACACCTCCATCTAAGAACCAACTGAAATCCAAGAGGAATGAGAGTGGGCTCTCTCCCAGCTTTTTCTCAGTCTCTGTCAATGTGTGCACATGTGCAGGTGCCGAGGGAGAGGAGGGGACACATCCTGGTCAGGTGAATGGGTCACCATCACCATCTCTTCCTGTCCATGATGATTTTTCTGTAGTCACTTCATAAGAGGACTGTAAAAAATTACTAGCTTCCTCCCCTCCAGGCCGATGATGTGAAGATCAAAGGCGAGAGGGTGATAACAAGGCAGCAGACAAATGCAAGCGATTATGACCCTCCCAATCAATGAAGCAGGGCCTTCCCGACCTTCAGCCCTGGTGGCCTTCATCCTGCCAGCAGCGCCTCAGTCTGCACCTCCCACAGCTTCTCAATTTAGAGATCCTGCGGAGGAGTGCCCGCTGATCCCTCGAGACCCACGGGGCTATTTCTAGCTCTCCGGTTGTCTCCTCTCCCCCAGGTCTTGTGTATCAAAGCAACTGAGGAGCCCTGGTGGCTGCTTCCCTCTGGCCCCTTTAGAGGTTGTGGGCCAGTGCCTGTCCCCAAAGTCTCTTCCTTCAACCAGGAGCACAGTGCTCCATGGACAATCAGAGGCCCAGGCCTTAGAGACTATCTCTGACCTCCCCTGCCCCAGCGGAGGTAACAGCGCTCCATCAGTGGCTTCCCCAGGGTTGCATGGCAGGCTGTCGGCGGAGCCCACATCGAAACCAGACTTCCCGACTCGTGATCCTGGGCTCTTGTTTCTCAACCTTGTACGTTATTTTTATTGATGAGCGAGCTAACAAGAAAGGACTATTCTACCCAGACCCAGTACTAACGTCAAATGACCTAAACCAGCCCCAGGAAAACTGCGACTGGTACACGTGTGCCCTGGATCACTCGCCTCTCCCCTACCTTCTCAGTGTCTCAACCTCCCACATTTGATGCTGTTCTTTAGACCCCAATTTTGGAGTTCTCTGCCTGCCCTTCAGCATGTTAGGAGAAGAGCTGAGCTTCTGCTAGCTGTGTGCTTGAGGACAGCTCACATAGCCTCTCTGAGGCTCCATTCCCCCATCTATAAATTGAAATAATAAAAACCTTGTCCTGACCATACCTCTAGGAGAAAACGTACAACGGGGCTTTGTAGACTACAAAGTGCCATAGAAGGCCAGTTACCTCGATCTTTAACCTTTTTCTTAAAGCTACTTTCACCCAAAGGTGGAACTCCTTGTAAGAATCAGGGTGAGCCGTCAGGGTGGTGTCGAAGGCGGGAGCCCTCAGTTCAGCTCTGGGTGACACTACTCTGTCTAGACCCACGTGAGTGCAGATTGATTGCTGGGCTAATGGAAGAAGAAAACCATTCAAGTTGGTTAGCAGTTTATTATTTTGAAGGAGCAGAAGTTCTAGGAATGAGGGGTAGAGTGAGGATAAGATGGGTGAAGGTTTGAGAAGAATAAAACTGGAGAGTGGAGATGGCCCCACAGGACCTCTACATGTCTATCCCAAGCCCTCTGCTGGTCACCCCATCAAGGTCTTGTTTACTCTTTTTCTGGCTTCAGTTCTGGGTGCCTAGGTCAAGCCCACTCTGTTATTTTGGAGCAGGAAATGATTGACCCATAACACAAGTCTATAATAAATAGCCTCCTGTCACAAAGTGTAAACCCTCCGCAGAGCCTCGCCTTTCCACAACACTGAGGCATTTGCAAGTTACTGCCCAGAATATATTTGGGATCTTGCTGCCACCTCCCCTTCTTCTGCAGAACAGGACATGGTCCAGGCAGGACAGCCCACAGCCCGGCAAGAACCAGAGTCAGCCCCTCACCCACAGACTGACTGCTCGGCGCCGCCTGTCGGTGTTTGCCCTCCCTTCCATTTCAAGCTCAGCGCTTTGGATGAGGTTCTGAAGTTAGCACATTTTAAAACATGGCGTAAAGCAGAGAGGACAGTTTGCAATGAACAGGTCACCTGGGGAAGGCAAGTGCCCGTGGAATGCCCGTGGCATAGCCTCTCCAATCTCCGAGGCTGCATAGCCGAGGGCAGAGAATGAGGGGCGGGTGGTATGTGCAGGGACTGAGCTGGAGGGGAAGGTGGACACCCTGGCGAGCCAAGCTGGGCCCTAGGGATGAGGCACTCCTGCCAGTCGGGCAGGGGCCTTGGGAAGGCTCTCCCTGGAAGCTGGCTTCTATTGTAAGGAGACAGGGTCTAGAGCAAAGTGGAGCGTGCATGCTCCTGAACTGGACTTCTGGATTCAGGCCTGGGCTGAAGTTTCCGGAGGTGCCCTAGGGACCATGGAGGAATGATCTTGGCCAGTTCGATTGTGTAGCAATGGGGTCATTTTTCCTGTCCAAGCTTTGTGGCTCTATGCCTTGTTTGATCCCTAATGGGGATGGAGAGTACCTGCTCCCCAGTGTCTCGTCACCAGCCTCTGGGTCTGCCTTAGGGCTGGCAGGGAAGCAATTCACCTGAGCGTGGTCACGGAGGCACCAAAAGGCCTCAGTCTCTCAAAGGCATATTTTCTAAAGCTTCAAATCCTCTCAATGTTTCATTCTCTTTACATAAAGTTTTCTCTCTGCTAGTTAAAATGTAAATCCTTCTGAACAGGGAGCAGTGCCAAACCATCCACAGCTCAGTATGAGCTTCTGATGGGTCCTAGGAGCAGGTATTTACAAGGAGGGGCAGAGAAGGTGCCAGAGCCCTGGACCCTGAGGGGACAGAGGAGTGTAAATTTCAGGGAAAAAGTAGGCTGCAAGGGAAAGAGTGGAAGGAACAGGGCAGAACAATGACTGCAGAAGCTTAGCATAATGGAGCATGAAAATTGGAGTCAGAAGATAGGGTTCAACTCCCAGCCCTACCTCGTATTCAGCTGAGGTTTCTCTGAGCCTCAATGTCATCATCTATAAAGGAGATTAATTATGCCTACCTTGCTCGCTTCCCAGGGTTGCTGTGGGGACACGATTAGATGGCAAATGTGGAAGTGCTCTGTAAGGTGTGAAAGGCTCACAATGGCCACGTTTGTTGTTTGTAAGCCTCCCCCTCAGGCCTCCCCAGTCCATCTTCCTCCTCTCTGCTGGTTCTCACGCACGGCTGCTGTGGGCCGAGCTGCTGACCTGCTGACTGGACTTCTGGTAGAGACTGCAAAGAATAAGCCACCACCCGCCTCTCTCCAGCCTTGCCACATCAGCAGCCTCCTGAACACCACAGGCTGCCAGCCTCAGACCTTCATGAAAACCAACGGGTGGAGCCCCAGTGTCAAGTTCAGGAGGCTGTGCTCACAGGCAGTGGGCGCTGAGCGGTGTTGTTGCTGTGCAAAACAGGAGGGGTGACAGAAGGGAGCCCCGGGGGGTGTAAATGCCTTGGCCCCGTGCCCTCTCTCCAAAGGGCTTGATCTATGTCTCCGCATGGCAAATGGCTGGAGAACAGAGCCAGGCTGCCAGGGCATGATGCTGGGAAAAGGAGGGAATTTGCCAAACTAAACTCTGGAACCAGCCACATTTGCCATCTTTGGGAAAAAAATAAGGAAAGTGTTTCAGGTCTGTTCTAGGCGCTGTCTTGGGGCTGATCAGAGGGGCACGCAGGGGATGAAAGCAGTTTTTGCTCCCCTGGGCTTTCCCCTGGAGTTCTCTCCTACAGGCAAATTTGTGAAGCAGGGAAAATCTAGTCCCAGCATCTCTGAGCCACACCAGGCAGCTCCCGCACGCACACATCCAGACAGAAGTTTGGTTTTGTTTTGTTTTACCACTTCTAATGTTAATTCCTGCCCCTGAAATACCCAATGAAGCCCTCTGCACAAGGCCAGGCCATTATCTCATACCCCTTCCTCTCTCTACCCCTTCTAAACACACACACATGCACACACACACTCTGGTTCCGTGAGAGAATCCTCTGGCTCTCTCAGACTCTAATTTGGGCATGTAGTAGTTTAAAAGAAGAATTCAGTTCAGAGGGTTTATCTGAAGAATGCAGTGATTTAATTATTTAATCCATCTGGAATTTATTTTTGTATTCACCATGCAGTAAAAATAGAGAAAAGATAGAAAGCAACCCAATTTGTTGCAAGAAGTCACTTTTACCCTGATTTAAAACAAACAAAAAAATACTACATAGAGTTATTTTCCTATGTGGGCATAATTTTCAAAACCTTTATAAAATACTTGCAAATTTTTTTCAATATTACATCGGTAATGCAATTTCGCCTTCTGTTAAGATGGTTGTATGTTTTATCTTGAGCACAGAGGATGGAAGCGGGGAAGGAGGAAAGAGTTTGGAAAATACCAGAATACGTTAAGAGTTTCTTCAAGTGTCTGGTATGAAGCAGGCAGCCGGGAGGTCCTGGGGCTGTCCAAGGCCCCACTGAAGACCTCTGCCACCTCATACAGAAATTCCTAGAAGTCCTGCAGAGTTTGAGAACCCAGGAACCGGAAGCAGACACAGTGCTGATTCTGATCACGCTAAATTAGCATGGCTGTCAGGGGAGGTAGGCTCCAGAAAGATTGCTATGATGGGAGCAGCAGAGCCCCGAACAACCCTCTGTCAGGGTGAAACCCCTGGTGGCTGGGTCGCTGAGCAGCCCATCGTCACTTGCCTAGGCCACATGACAGCCTGCTGACTGGCAGCTGCCTGCCCTTCCCGCCTCAATCCATTCTCCACCCCACTGTCGGTGTGAGCTTTCTGAGGCAGAAATCTTATCATGTCAAATGTTAGGATTCAAATGTTTCAACAGGTCTCTGTCACCTACACAAGGATGTCCAATGGTTTGACAGCACAAGTCCCTGACTAGTGGGGACATCATGCCTTCCACACACCTTACAACCCGTATCGACCCGATGCAGGTCAAACTCCTTAGTGATGCGCAACAGGCCTTCAGGATCTGGCCTCTACTCACCCTTCTAGAATCATCTTTGCCCACCTCTCTCCTGCACCCTGTTCTCTAATTGTACTAAACCATTTTCAGTTTCTTGAACATGTCCTCTCTCTCTTATCTTTGTGCCTTGAAGTGTGCAATTCCTCTGGCCTGGAATTCCCAGCCTGAATTAGGCGTTCCTTCTCTCTGCTGTGACGCCCATCACAGAACTTACTGCAGTGCGACTGGCTGTTTCCCTACCTCCTCTCGTAGAATGGGAATGCACCAAGGGCAGGGAACACGTTTCATCCACTTTTGGATTCCCAGTTCTAGTACAGGGCCTGAAACATGGCAGATGCTCATTGTAATTTGATGTCATTTATTCCAACACTTAGCCCTTTCCCTGAAAGACCTTATAGCACAGTTAGGAAGACATGTGGTGCTCGGTGCCAACAGGCACAGGCTCAAAGAACTAAGACCTTGACAGGAAAAAAATAAGCAAAAACTGTGGGTGGCAAAGAGGTTAATCCACATAGAAAATCCCCTCAGTAGCCCCAGTGCTGTCACCCAGTTTAGCCATTTCATTCATTCATTCATTCATTCATTTTTAAACAAAACGTATTGAATACTCTATCCATCAGGATCAAAACGGTTATAGAGCAGTAACATATAGCTCCAAAGTCTTAGTAGTTTAAAACAACAAAAGTTTATTTGTCACTTAGGCAATACCTCCAACACGGGTTAGCAGGCAGGCAATACTGTGCACTGTCTGACAGCTTCACTGTCTGGAGCACACGCCCTTCTTGGTCGCAGGGCAAGAGCCAGCTGGCGGTCACACACTAGCTCGGCTACGCTTCAAGCTAGAAGGGACACACATCACTTCTGCTCCCCAGCTCATTGATCAGATTAGTCACATGACATCACCTAAAGCAAGGAGGCTGAGAAATGTTGGGTGTTCAGAGCAAATGTTTGGTAAGTGGCACCCAGGCTGCCATAAGCACCCACCATGTTCAAGACATTGCACTAAGCCCTGAGGGCAATATGAATGAACATGTACTATGTGATCCCACTTCTCCCTGAAGGCGTTCATAGTCAAACATAAAAAACTATAGGACAGAATACATGGCCGAGCTTTTTAGCTACAGTGATCGTCCCACCTCCGTGAGCCAAGTTTCAGAGTCAAGCTCATGCGAGGCCGTGCATTTAATCCAGTGAGTGTCTTCAGTGCGGGGCCGTATCTGTGTCATAACCCTTCAGGCACACCATTATGGGGGCCCATCCTTTCCCTCAGTCAGCCTAGACACTAAGAGGCGCTCAGCCTCATTATTTCCCCTTTTGGATACAGGGTTCTGTTACGATTCCTTATCTTGTCCTCCCTTCCCTTCTTCTCTAGGCAAGCTATATTCCTTTTTCTCAAGAATTCACATCTTGCTTATTTCTCTGCTCAAGGAAGCTGGCAGCCTAATCTGAAAGCAAAGTTTTGCATTATCTTGAGAGGATAAAAATAAAACCAAATTCGCCTCTAATATCAGGGAAGCTTGAGCTTTGGAGACTCAGAAATATCCCAGCAGAAAGTCAAAAGTACCACAGAAATGTATAAACGCTTTCCTGCTTTGAAACCTGTTATCTGCACAGAGGCACACGGTACAGCAGCATAGAGCAGAGGCTGCTTGCTGTCTCTCTCCTCTGTCACTCCCCATGCAGCCTCCCTTTTTCACCTTCTGTCGATTGTCTAGTGACCTTCTGTTACTGCAAGTCATTCAGGCTCTCCATCTATGCCTGCACCTTGCAGACAGCCTCTTGTTTCACACCCGGCCCAACCCTTCCCTTCCACCCCATAAAAACTACCTGTCCTGAGTCCCCTTTCTCCTCAGATGACCTATGCACAAAAGGAACCAAGAGCACTAGCCTGGCCAACTGGTCAAACACCGAGAGGTACAAGATTATTTGTGGGATCCCAGGGCCCAGGGCTGCTCTAGGTTAGGAGAGGGAGGTCTGGCCAAGCCATGGACCAGCTGGCTCTCTTGGCTGTATGTGACTGTCAGCTCTCTATCAGGTACTGGTCTGGAATATGAACACACTTGGAAGGCACACAGTGAGGAGAATAAAAACCACAGAGGGGCCACCTCGGGTTTCTCTCCTATATTAGCAGCACGCACAAAAAGGACTGTGTGATTGAAAACCATGAATAAAGTAGATTCTTTTCACTGCCAACATCCTCTGTAAACATTCTCCCTTTCCCTGGGCTTCTTACATACGCATTTAATTTGTCACCTGTCAATGGGTGATTGCATTTTTAGAAAGAATTGCTCAGAAAGGACCATGGGAAATACAAAGGAATGGACATTAGTGGCTGAACTTCAGGTATCTGTGGTTATGTCACTGAGAAGTGTATTTTCATGAATGGGGACCTCCCAGCAAGTCTAAAAGCATGCCGCCTAGGCGAGGCAGCAAGCCTTGACCTGTCAGGCGGCATACCTGAGTTTCCACTGAATACAAAGCCAGGAAACTACTATTTTGCTACAGCACAGAGGAAAAACACAATTCAGGGTGAGCTTACGACCTCCCCAGGGAGAAAGCTGAAGCCAGTTACTGGGGAGTGTCAAAGAGCAAATATGAGAGCTAATAAGGGTTTACAGTCCACTGCCCCAGTGACCAGTGAGGCAAAATGAAAATAATTCACATGGCACTTAAAAAGCTACTCAACTTTCTTGACTCAAGCCTTTTTTGGAGAATATTAATGTTGGATAAGACCTGGGAAGTTATCTCATTTCCAAAGTCCGCGCGACGTGGTCATTCAACCTCTCTTGATCACACTCAGAAGGGGCATCTTGCCTGGTAAGCCACCTGTTGGACTGCAGGATCATTGATTAAGTAAACAGTCACTGCGACCTGCACCTGTGCCTCTAGTTCGGTAATCTTTATCCTCTGCCCTCTAAACATTTTGCTTAAAAACACTGTAAGAGGCAGCGTGGTTCTCAGGGAAGGTCTGAGATAAGTCTGGTAGAAATATTACAATTCCCCCATATCCTCCCCATAGCTGACCCCTCCCATCGCTCACGGCTCCTCCATGGTACTACCTCACTTTCTCTACTTCTCTATTACTGTATTTTTAGTGTCATCTTTTCTTCCCTTAGTTGTTCACTTTTTCTCTCACTCTTTTCTTCTTTACACACTGTAGCTCTATGTGCTACAATACAGAGATACTAAAACAGAGCGAACTGAAACATCATAGCTTGTTTCTTTCTCCTGTGGCAGTCTAGCATGAGTCTTGGCCCGCAAGGCAGCTCTCGTGCTCCACACACTCACTCGGGGACTCAACTTCCTTCGCTTTGTAGTGAGGACTCAGGTTCCTTCCCTTTGTAGCTCTGCATGGCCCACGCTGAGCTGCCACTTAACCTTCCAGAATGCAGCACAGTGAGGGAGGAGAGAGCCCGCAGCAGCAGCTCAAGTAGACAGGGGGAGCAGAAATTGCAGGCATTGACTCCACTCACATTCTATTGGTGAGAATTTGGTCACAAGGCCCTGCCTCATTGCCAGGAAGCTGGGAAATGTAGTTTCTAGGGGGACAGACATGCTCCCAGGAAGGAAGAAGAAAGGGACTTTGGAGTTTGGGAGGAACTATTTCCAGTCTTTCTCATATTCTATATCTTTCTTTTTCTTTCTTTTCCCACTTTTCCTTTATTCCCTTGTCCTCTTTCTCTTTTCTCTCTGAACTAACCACACTGTGGAAAGTGTATAATTGTGTGTGTACATGTGTGTGTATATGTATGTGTATATATATATATATATATGTTCTTTCTGTCTACACATGCGTATACGTACATACATATATGCACACATGTCCACACACAGAGGTTAGGCTGAGTTTGAGAGGTACTTGCAGCCTGTGCGGAAGGCACACCACCACGTGGCACCACCCTCAGTTCCTCTCTGGCTCCAGTCCTGCAGTCTTGTCTCACCAGCAGGCCTCCCTTTCTCACAGATCCCAGGTGCAAAGAAAGTGGGCTTATGTCAGCCCTAAGCTCTGTGCTCAGCTGGTGACTGATTGGGCGCAGACCTCACTGCACCAGGAGGAAGGAACGCGAAGGAGGAGCCCTCTCTGCACTCACTCTCTCCTTGTCATTGGCTGTGCTCCACCTCCCTGCTCTTCACCCCGACAACAACCAGGCCCAACCACCCGATGCAATCTGCTTGTGTTCTTGGGGGCCTAATCCCTTAGGTCAAATAGGCAGTTCCTACCCCTGAAATATCAGAAAAGAAATAGACGATGGATTGCCAAAGAGAGGGATTACAGAATCCAACTTGGAAATTCAGGCGGTAGGAAATAAGTTAGTCGTGTTCCAGCTATTATGCATGCAACAAATGTCTGAAATATTTTTTCAAATTGTTTTGGAGGATGGTAGGGAATGGAGTACAAAGATGACTTCTTTTTAAATTCTCCAAAATGTCACCTTCATAAAGAATGAACAAATGTCAGGGACAGGCACATCTTGGACTGAACTTCAAGTGAACTGATGGCAGGCCTTCCCATTCTGAAAATATAAAAATTGAAAGCTGCCAGGGCTCAGAGCAGACCATGCATTTGCATCCTATTTAAATAATGTGCAAGAATCTTGGGTTGGATGGGAGTTTTTAGCCTTGTCAGAGAACTTTGGAAGCGCTTAGAGTGTAAGTGCCAAGGATACCCATGGGCCACGTCCCCTGACAGCTTGAAGCCAGCCCAGATGCCCACAGTGAGACACTCCTCCTGCATTCCCATGGAAAACCAGGAGCACCTGTCAGAAACTTTCTCTAGGTGCGTCTGGTCTAGAGAGTGATACTTTCTGGTGCTTGAATTATGAGACAGAATCTCCTCCTACCATCTGCCAGGGCAGGTCGGCAACTGAGAGTCACATTTTTACTGAACAGTTCCTAAAGGCTGAGACCCAGGGCTCTGCCCCAGCGTGTTCCCTCCCTGCACTGATTTTCTAGGCTCACTTACAATGACCCAAAGGGTGAAGCCCTGAGAGAGATCAGGATAAGCCTGGGAAACATCACGGGCGGTTGAGTTGGGAAAATCATGTGCCATAACCATCACACGGCTTATCCTCAGTCAACATCTGCTGAGTGAGTAAAAGGAACTAAAGAGAATCCACTCTTTGAAAGACGGCCCGGTGGATCAGTGACCAGGCTACAGAGAATTCTCCAAAGGGAGATCCTACATACTTAATATATGAAGCAAATTACATTTGTCATTACCAAACCCAATTTATGACTTGATAGGAATAACTGAGATAAGCTTACCTAAAGAACCCAGATAGGGGAAAAGGCAGGTGTATCACTCTCATTCCTGAAGTATATTAAGGACAGTATTGCTTTGCTTTGTTTTGTTCATACCCTGATCACTATATAACATGAACCTCCTCAGATGATTTAAAAATACTTCCTGATATACTGTCCCCAGAGTTGTTCTGAAGGTTTGGAGAAAATAGGTTTCTGTTAGGAGTGTGCCTGAAACAGGACAAATAGCCTCATCCCTAGAGATAAATTATTTCCATCAATAAATTGACTCTGGTGGCAGATTAAAGAGACTGCAAATTACCATATGCCTTATACCTCCTCTTGAGTGATGGCGTCTATGTCTCCTCCCCTTGAATCTGCATGGCCTGTGACTACTTTGACCAATAGAGTATGGAGGAAGTGATGCTTCTTCTGAGGACTGGCTGTCTCTGCTTTGGTCTCTGGGACCTGAGTCACCATGCGAATGATCCAACTGTATTGGAGAAATCATGTGAAGATGTCCTGAGACACATGGAGAGGGGCCAGGTGACCCCAGCTGTCCCCTCCAAGGCGCCAGGTATATGAGTGAAGTTGTTGAATGCTCCAGGCAAGCCAAGCTGCCAGCTGAGGACCAACAAGTGACTACAAACAGCATCACATGGAACAGGACAATTGTCCAGCTAAGCCCTCCTCAAAGTCCTGACCCCACTGGTAGCAACTTGAATTATTTTCATATTAATATTACTCAAATAGGAACAAACTTAAAAGTCAGTATACATTCTTTGTTCTTATATGTCCTATAAAAGTAAAGAAAAATTAGACTTTTATATGTTAAGCACTTAGAAAAATCATTACAATTCAAAATTGTCCATTAACACACACAAAAAAAGTTAGAAAAACTGGTTATTGTTTTAAATCCACTGTTTTGGAGCAGCTTTTTACGCAGCAATAGATAACTTGAAAAACCACATGTACGATTACTAAATTGAATCAGCAAAAAGTGAGTAAGCTAGGGGCTGGCCCCGTGGCCGAGTGGTTACGTTCGCGCGCTCCGCTGCAGGCGGCCCAGTGTTTCGTCGGTTCGAATCCTGGGTGCGGACATGGCACTGCTCGTCAGACCACGCTGAGGCAGCGTCCCACATGCCACAACTAGAGGAACCCACAACGAAGAATACACAACTATGTACCGGGGGGCTTTGGGGAGAAAAAGGAAAAAATAAAATCTTAAAAAAAAAAAAATTATAAAAAAAAGTGAGTAAGCTATAAATCCCCCACGGTCGTAGGGACCATATTTTTCTAAGTTCAGAGCAGGGGGATGATCTGAGGAATTTGGGAGAGCCAGAGAAAACTGTCCCCGAAAATCAGGGATGTTGAATCACCAAGGCTAAAAGAAAGAGCATTCAGTTACGAATCCGAGAGCAGCTCTAGGTCCTGCCAAGTGAGTCCTCCGTGGCTGCAGGCAGCACAATCCTTCACCCACACCGTGAACTCCCCAGAGCCTCAGGCGTCCGTGCCTTCCTTCTTTAAGACGCAGCCAGCCAGGATCTCCTCCCCTGCTTCTGGGGGGAGGGGCCGTGGAGGCTAGCCCTAGCCAGCCTTCTGAGTGACAAGCCAGCAGCCATATTAGAGTGTGGGGACCGGCTGTGGAAGGCTGTTTGATCAGAGTGGAATTATAGCAGTTCATTTTCTAAAGTGCCGGGAGACCCGGGGATGAACCTGCAGGGAGAAGGGAAAACCACAAGTGCAGCACCTCACAGAGATGCAATTCATCACCGGCATGACAGGTCTGTCAACAAGAGGGGCTCTCCTTCTCCACTGATACACAAAAGCAATCTCGTGGCCTCTGTGTTGCAGCAGGAGGGCCACTGAACTCCCTCGGACCCCGTGGCTGTCTGCAGGGAGCCCTTTCCCAGGAGTCAAGGGGTGAATGCATTAGCAGGGGGTGCAGAGCAGAGGCATAATGGGCACTTCAATGTCTACGCCCCCCTATTTCCTCCAGTTAAGCATAGAGATCGTTTCAAGTGAGGGTAGTTAGAAGCAGGAGCGAGACCCAATTTCATTTCTTGTGTTTTTCTAATGAGACGTAACTTAGAAATAGTCTCAGAAATAAGAGGCATAGTTTTGTTTGCTGGTAACCTGAGGCTGGTGCTGATAGCTGGGGTAAGAAATGAGGCAAAGTGGTCGGCGCCTTCCAGAACACTGAGGCACAGGTGCCCCAGCTCAGCCTCCTCTCTCCCTCCCTGGTGAGCCCAGAGTGCGCCATCTTGTATTCATTTATCCCTGCTTTCGTCCCTCCCATTACCGGCTTCCAGCTGGTTCTTTGAGCACATTCTCCTCCTTCTCAGACTCAGTTACACAAGGTGGAGAATAGCGCAGACCCCTCTTCCCAGCTCCTAGGTTCTAACCAGAGGGGTGAAGGTAACCAGAATTCCCTGCTGGGACACAGAGAGCTGTCCCAAAGAGCTGGCTGAGCCTCAGATCTGATCTGACTCACGCTTACTCTGGAAGAGACCATTAAAAGAGCAACCACATGTTCTTCTTCAGGTTTTCCTGCCTAAAATGTACACTTGGGGATTCTAGGAAATTTCGGACAAGCACACTGCCTTGACTGCCAAGTTTTCCAGAGGTATCCGAAATTTCTATGTTTTTCTTTCCCACCTTCCCTTGCCATCCCTGGCCACACACCCAACTGTTGTTCAGAAAGCCTTTGATACGGCAACCCTCTCAGCGTTCCGTAGGTCACCTGCGGCCGCCCCCACCCCCACCCCCACCCCCCACCCCCCCGCAGGGTCTGCGCCACGTGGAGGCAGCGCCCCCTCTAGTGGCCAGCGCCTTGAGCCTCCAACGCTTGCTGCCCAAGGCGGCTGGAGAGAACACGCTAAATCGTTTTAGGGGTTAACCCAGACCCCGGGATCTAAATAAGAAAAACCATTTCCTTTGGGTCTTTTGAACAGAAATCCTTTCTCTATCCATTGTAAAGGATGGCCTGGGATCACTCCAGCAAATGAGCTCCCACCTCCCCTGCCTTCCCCTCTGCCCCTCAGTATCCGGTCAACACAGGAAGAGAGAGAGCTGGTGAATTATTACTCTGTCTGGGCCTCAGTATCTCCATCTTTCATATGGGAAAAATGCTCCTTTGTGCTGCCATCACGTGGAAAAGCCTCTCATAGGGAGCTGTGCTCTCCTTCTGATTCCTCCTCCATGTTTTCTAACAGCTCCTGTGTCCCCTTCTTCAGTGACGTCCTTCTCTGCTTAAAATTCTCCTGTAACAGGAACAAAATTCTGACATTGCAAGTCTTCATCCCTTCCTTGACCCACTCCTTACCAGGACGACTGGGCTTCCGGGAGGGCGGGTCAAGAGAACTTTCAAGGAAGTTTTCTGTGTGTTGTATGACAAAATTGTACCCCACTCCCCCCAGCCCAGCTCCTGGGTCCTAGCCAGGTGGGTAAAGAGTGGCTTGAGTTCCTGCTGGGTGTGGGGGTCATAAGTAGGCCCAGACGCATTTGGGTTTGTTCTTCACTGGTTTCCCTCTGCCTCTAGAGAGAAGTTGGACACTTCAGCGTGCCCCCTGCCGTCCCAAGGTCTGCACCAGCCTCCTCTCTCCAGGGCCTTCTCTTCCCTGCACACGCAGAGCTGCAGGAAGATTCCTGAGGAAGGGAGGCGCTTCTCTACTCCGCCCAGTTCCACATCTGTGGCCTCTTGAACTCGTCCCCAGGCTCTCTCCTGCTTCTCACTAGTGCTCCCATGGTGCCACCTTGGTCCCCGAATCTTCCTTGCACCGTCACACCAGCTGCAGCCCCTGTCATGTACACACACTGCCACAGTACTCACCACCCTTTGTTGTAACTGCCTGAGTATCTATCTGTCTGCTGAGGCATGTGTGGAAAATGTCACAGATTCACAGGGCAGGTAGGAACCCCACAAACTCTCTTAGCCCAGCCTGCTCATTTCCTGGTAGATTCAGTCATTTTCTTTGAAGAACTTACAATGCAAGTTGCACATCTGCAACTTCCTACCATCACACACTGTATGTCTCATAATCCTCCAACCTCCAAAATCTCTTAATATTCAGCCTTAAGTCATATCATTTCAAAAGAACACCATTATTCGGGAATAAAGGTATTTTGTAGTGTTGAAGATCACAATTCAGCTCTATTCTTCCTACCCTCAGGCCTTCTGTTATTCAGACAAAATGATCTTAATTCCTTGGAACTCTTCTTTGGAGATATAAAAATTGGAGACATCTTGATAGATTTTTTTTTTTAATTGGAGATTTTTGCCTAAGAATATTCTGCCCTCAAAAATTTTTTTTGGCATTTTCCCACGAGATTCATCTAGAGAATATAATTGTTTAATAAATGTGAGCAATGGAGATAATCCTCAGGCTCAACTCCTTGGTGTGGATAGAGGAACGAGGAGCGAGAGCAGGGTTCTTTCCTCTTGGTGACACAGAAGAAAAGTCGGTGAGAGAAAGGAATTTGATTGACACATTTCTGGGAATGATCTGCCATCCTCTGTGCTGACTTTTTGGGTCCCACTTATTCCAGCTTTCAATGATCAAGGTAACAGCTCAACTGTGTACTGGATCATGGCAACGAGGAAATGGGTCTAACCTGGCTAGTAATCAGCCCAGCTGAGTCGACACGCATGGAATGGCATTCAGTTCTCCTCCTTACAAAGTTGTGTGTCTAGCGAGCGAGGGTTACAACTGAAAGCAGCCATGTTATATCACTCACTAGATTCAGCAAAAAGCAGCATGATGACTGAAAAGGTCACAAACCTGAGTCTTGGCCCTGGTTGAGTCCCTCCCACTACAAATGACCAGCAGGAGGACTCTCTAAGGAAGAACCTTGTAACAGATTTCTGTACAACAGCATCGAGATGCTATAAGGAGAAGTTAGATATCGATGGAAGTAACCTGATCCCCATCCCTGGAAGAAACCTCCTTGAATGCTGCTTGTCACAGAACCTGGTAAATATTTTCAGGCTGCAGCATTTGCGGTTGGGAAAGTCAAGAAGCAAAGATTCCTCGTTCTGGCCCATTGAAAAATAAGTAAAGTATGAAATAGATGGGTGGCCTCATCACATATACGTTCTATAACCAAGATTTTGGAGTTGAAAACAGTGGAGACAACATCATAAAAGTTACTTCAGTGAAATGTAAATGTGCTTCCTTGGTTCATACAGACGCATGCATGCACACAGACACACGCAGGGCTGGAATGAGTCAAAGGCTTTGTTGTCAAAATCAAGAGAGTGTGTGGTGCTCAGTGGAGCCAAGCAAATCCAGATCAGAGCCGACGCTGTCCTGAGGGCCACCCTGGAAACTGAGAAGCAGAAGACAAGCTCCAGAGCCTGCTGTTTGGATTTACTGAGCTATTTGCCCGGAGGAAGACTTACATTCTTGAGGCATGTGCTTTCTTGCATCTTTCCTCACTCAAGCAGTCTCTTCTGCCTAGAGGGAGGATAAGACTTCACAGGAGGAGACTGACAATTCCAAGGGTTCGGCGCGCAGATTCCTTCCATGAGGTGTAAATACACATGGGCTGTACAGAGTAAGAATCCCCCAGCTAACAGCAGGATTTTTTTTTTTCTGACCTTTTGTCTTCATTCAGGCAGGTATTTAGAACTTCAGTCATTACAGATGGCAAATATTTGTCTAGACTTTTCTTTCTTTGTATGAAAATAGTTTCTTTTGTTAGTTATTCCAGGATTTTACATAGTATTTTCCCCACTGGAGAAAAATCAATGACACATATGCAAATGAAACCCTCATATTCTCTCTGTCTCTCTGTCTCTCTCTCTCTCTCTCTCTCTCACACACACACACATACACAACAGCACTGGCTTCTAGTTCATTTGGCCAGCCAGGGAAGCTGGAGTGTGCTTTCTTTGGATGTCCCCAACTGAGCTGGAAGGGAGTGGATTGTCTACCAGGCAATACTTTATTCAAATTGATTCAGCCGTTAATTGCTCTGTGGTTTCTGACTAATTTCTTCCTTTCCTTTGGTGCAGTGCATCCTCTCAAGGAAAGAGAGGTTTGAGGGTTACTTAGCAGCTTCACAAATTCCATTTGCTTAAAAATGTGGAGACACCACCTAGATTCCAAAAAATGAAAGAGAGTTACAAATTCTATCGCTCCAGGGAAGTGCAGCCATCCAGGTTCGCACATTCCATCCAAGAACTTCGGGCTGAGCCAGTTCTCCAGTCAGATAAAGGAACAAAGCCTCTCGTTTGGGCACCCAGATACCTGATTTAAAGGACTCAGGGGAGAGTATATCAGAGCGGGAACAGAGGAAGTCTACAGACATATTGGAGACTGACTCCCTGATTCCGAGCTCTGCTTTTGAATGTGTTGGGGTCCCTTATAAAAGTATAGGTTCTGGGTAAATTCTGAACCAAACCTAAGATAGCTGTGGTTGACTGCAGCTATATTCACTAGTTAATCTCCAGCGTGGGACAGGATGATCATATCTATATTCCATTGGTTAATATTAACATTAGCTGCTAATATCAATGATATCTGACTCTATAGATTTGCAACTCATTTAGATTAACATGCAAATTGTCTAACTACTACAATATTTATTGAGTATTTATATGTAGCATTATAAGACTACGTATTTGGCTTGCATGATCTTGTTTAATTCTCCCAAAATCTCTATAAGGTAGGCACTGATATTTTCATTTCCTAACTGAGGCTTCAAGAGGTTAAGTAATTGGCCAGGGTCACCCACAGCTGGTTTCAAACCCGAGCGGTGTGACTCCACAGCAGAGCCTGATTCCTGCACTTTAAGCTAAACTGACATTTGTCACTTAGAACGTATGGCAACAATTCTTAAGGTAACTATGCCTGCCTCTCCTATGGCTCTGATTAGGCTGCTAGCTTTTCTAAGGATACAAGTCAGCTTCTCATTTTCTCCCATTTTCCTCAAAATATTCAGCACAGAGCTGTGTACAGAATAAGCTAAATCACTTTGACTCATTCACACACTCAGGGAACTTGGCCAACAATGAACTCTTCTGCCATCTTGCTAAGTGTTGGCAGTTCTGTTTCACCCTCAATTGCTTCTTAAGGCTTTAAAATGCTAGAAAGAGGTTTGGAAACAGCATTATGTGTTGATAATTATTTTTCCTGGATTGATGATAATACTGAAGAAGAATGAGGTCACGGTGAATTGCTCAGTGAGAGAAAAACAGCAAGCAGAAGCTTCTTATAAATAGAGAAAAAAGAAAGGGGAAAGTGGAAGATGAGAAGGCAGGATAATTGAAGCAAACCATTGACAGAGAAGGATGGTTCGAGAATTGTCCAACCATTGTATGTCTATATTGACACTTGAAGCGTTTGATACACAGCCCTATGAAGTTTTATTTGGATAATTTGAGCTTACAGCAACTTGGCTCTGAATCTAAGCAAAGGAATAAAAGTGTAGCAAACAAATTCAAGAAATCTGGGGAGAGAACTATGGGGTCAGGGAGTGGTTCATGTAAGCTTACAGCAGAGGCAAGCGAGATGGGTTTGCCATGCAGCCCCTCCTGCTCTCCCATAAGGACCTCCTTTTCTTCCTGGGGACAGGATAGTTTTTCTGCACTTTGCTGTCACTCTGCTTGGCCGTATTTTCTCAAAAACATTAAATGACAGCAGTCACAAACATATAAATGTCAATTAGACAGTCAATAAATATTTATTGAGTACCTGCTTTCTTTTAGCATGGGAAGATCTATAAGATATGTGTAATGGTGACCTCCATATAATTTAGCTGGAAAGACCCCAAAACAAGGATGGCAAATACATGATACATATACTGCCCTTGCCTCTGTTTGTCCTCGTGGAAGATGCCTTAAATCAATCATGGTGCACATTCTCACCAAATTAGGATGCTGCCTCTGGATGCTTCTCATCACAGTACTCAATATAACCCTACCCATTATTCAGAGTTGTCTCAAGAAAGGAAACCTAGTTCACATCTTGCCCTGGACTGTCACATGTCACATGTAGAACAACAATCTAATACAGTGAATGTTTCCGTGATAAATGACACGGTATGATGAAGCATTCAGAGGACACGGAGATTCCCCAGGGCCGTAGCACGTGGATATCTTGAACAACAAAGTGGGACTTGAGCTCGATGTCAGAGGATGGGTGTAACTGAGATTGACATAGGAAAAGGAGCACTTTCCCAGTGGCAAGAACATAGACAAAGGTACCGTAGTGACAGAGCAGTCCCAACATTCACAGAAGACAGGTAGGACTGGGAGAATAACTTACTCATTCACAATTATCTGACAGAGGACTAAGGGGTCCAGCCTTGGTGGGTGCTGAAAGGGGAGACAGCTGACTGCCTAGCAACTATCGCTAAACAATATGAACCAAGGAGAGGCAGGAGGAAAGGCTAGTGGCCAGGAAATGTAGTCAGATATCAAAGCAGAGCTGAAGGCCACCAGCCTGGAGGACTGCTAGAAGTGACGAACAGAAATGTAAGCTTCCAAAAATAAAATATGGGAAACTTCTTCACAGTGCTGCATCTTCAGCAGAAAATGTGCAGAGAAGGGTAAGAGATCACAGGAAAATTAAAATGCCTTATGGTTTTCCATCGTGGAGAAGATAAAGCAGGTGAGGGTAGAGTGAAAGGTATTTACACGTGTTCAGGAGGCGGCCTGGAACCAGGTGTTTTAATTTCCACTGAGGGCGGAATAGAAAGGGTTATCCTATAGCAAGAGAGATCTAGGAAACACGCAAGAGGCACTTGATCGAGAGTTGTTGGAGACTGGTTTGGATCATCAAGAATGATATGACATCTCTTTCACTGGATGTCTTCAAGAACAAGAGAAGTGCTCATAAATTTGGTCTATGTTATATACACTTCTACCGGGAGACAGACCATAAACTAAATAGTCCTGAAAGCCCATTCCAGGCAGGATACTAAAGCTGTAAACAGCGTACAATCCTAGACTAGCTAAGCAAGGCAGTGTCTTGAAGAAGCTCCTTCCACCCACTGTTCGGCTGTCTTACATTCTGTCCATCCTGCCTCCCTTACCTCCAGTTGTAACCACACTACTGCTCATATAAAGTCAACAAGAACAGGCATAACCAACTTACTGACACCGGATATTTCCCAAACTCTCTTCCTTGGCATACTTTCCTAACAACTTCATGTTGTACACATCACCATTCCCTGGTGTAAGTCATGCTGCTTTGCTGGAAATGAAATTAACTGAATGGAGGTGGAACCAATTTGCCCCATTTGAAAAGAGATAGAGTTGCCATGGAGATCTATATGTTTATGGAGCTCACTGAAGAAATGGTGTAAGGGACATGGTTGGGAAGACTTCAACAGGATTGGTGATACTCGCAGATCTAAACACTTTAGGAAAAATTGTATTTTACTCTGGTGTTCCTCACAGATGATATCAATGAGGAGTATAGCAGGCAGTAATTCAAGTTCTTAAAATCTGATTTTTGTTAAATGAAATTGAGCAAAGAATTTTAACTCATTTGGGCTTTACTTCCATTCTCTAAAGTGAAGTTAATGCCACACATCTACTTAATTATACAAATATAATGTTTTGGGGGGAAAAAGACAGTGGCCTTAATGATATAAGAATCAACCAGAAAAATCTCCTGCTGGTCTTATATTAAGCACCAAAAAAAAAAATAATAAAGAGTCTTAGTGGTTGAGTCACTCAGAATCTGTACACAGTATCAAAGTGTGGAGGGCAGGCTCACTCAGGAAATTCAAGGCAAAAACAGAAACCAGGAGCAGGAGAGCCATCAAAAATACAGTCAAAATATTTTTACCATGAAATAATTGTACTCAAGAAGAAGCCAGTTCTAAAATTATAGGGCAACTCTCCCATTCTCTAGGAAGACACAGGAGGGCCTAGGGTTCTGTACTTCTCTATAAATTCTGATCGCTTTCTTTCCTTAACAAGGGACGTGGAAAGCTGCCATTTATAAATTACTACAGACCAAGGGGTAGATATGTATATGATGGGGCAATCAAGTTGATCTGGAAAGATCTCTTTCTACTGTTTGAGGAAGGGTAAAGGAAAGTCTTGGAATCAGCAGAGGAATACTTTCCACCCTTAGGATATAGAACAGGAATTCTTTTCAAAAGGAACTTAATGAAGAAGGAGCAGGAGATACAAGAACAAAGGAGTTAAAATGTTGATCTTGAAAATTCAGGAAATCCATAGACAGACATCCAGTGTGTTGTGCTCAAAACTTTATACTGACTTCACAGTACTCTTCAGATAAAGTGAATGGGCAAGTGTGCCAGCCCAAAAAAATGAACCTATTTATCTTCCACCTTGGGTTGGCAACTGGGTCGGTGTCCTGCCCCCATAGGTTTATTTCCTTTGATCTGGGAAGTGGGACTCCTTCTCCCGTATCCACCGTCCCTTCCACCCTAGCTCTGCCCAACCCCCTGTAATAGGAACAGTCAAGAGTCCTGAATAGTGCCATCTACGATTCCCTCTTTAATCCATTACTGTTAGACTTCAGGGAATTCCAGCCGCTCTTCCACTAGCTGTACACAGTTTACGGCGGGTGTGTCTCAGGCTCTTCCTCAGTGGAGGGACTGAGTGTATTCAACTAAGGACATTTATCCTGTTGTTGGTGTTTGGTCCTGGGGACAAATTCCCTGAGACCTAGATAGGGGTATGCCTGGAATTTGGGGCTGTTCTTATGTTCAGGCCTCCTCTCGTGTAAATTCTTCTTTTCTGGCCCCTCTCCTTGAAACCATGAGGACCTTTGCTGAACATTAACTGGCCAAGTTCGTGGCAATTTGTTAGAGCAGCGTCAGGAAATGAATGCACCTACTAAACTGTTGCAATGATGAAATTCCCCTGAAGTCCTCTGGTCCTCACTGCCATCTTGGAGCTCTGTCTCTCACCCCAGGAGGTAAGGGCTGCTGTGGCCTAGAGATTAACTTCCAAGCAAATTGCCACGAACTTGGTGGCCTCAAACAATAGAAACTTACCCTCTCACAGTTCCAGAGGCCAGAAATCCAAAATCTGTGCTCCTTCCAGGTGCCCTAGGGGAGAACCCTTCCTATCTCTTCCAGCTGTGGCGGCTGCCCCAGCCTTCCTAGCTTGTGATGGCCTCACTCCAATCTCTGCTTCCGTCTCCACGTCACCTTCTCCTCTTTGTGTCTGTCTTCTCTGTGTGTCTATCTTTTAATGCGTGTCATTGCATTTAGGGCCCATCTGAATAATCCAGAATGAGCTCCTTTTTTCAAGATCCTTAAGTTAATCGCATCTGCAAAAACCCTTTTTCCAAATAAGATAACCTTCACAGGTCCCAGGAATTTGACGTGGATATCTTTAGGGGGAGCATTTTTCAGCCTACTATAGTGGGGAAGAAAACTAAAATTCATTTTGCATGATAACTAATTTCAATTTGACAACAGTCTGTCAGTTAAGTATGCTTATACCCAGTCTATGGATGAGAAAATTTAAACTCAGGGAAACTTGCCCAAGATCACGGATCTAACAAGTGGATGACTTGGGTTCTATCCATCTCCATAACCATTGTGTTCTACAGCCTGTGATGAGTTAGGAGATGCCGTGCTGTTATTACCTGGGTACCCATCGGCAATCCGCTTCACCTCTCTGGGGCTCAGTTTATCTACTGCATGATAAGATGGTTATCTCAATATCCCTTTCATCTTTATGATTCTAGTACCAAGAAGCATCTAATACTCAAATGAAGTTACAATATGGTTTGGACACTGTTATCATTGGGCAGAAAAACTATTTTTGACCTTGCTGTCACCAAGAAATTGTTCGTAGAAAAGACTGAGCTTGAGGACAGGGACTATCTTATTCAGTGCCTACTTCTGTTCTCCAGCACTTACTGTAGTGCGAGTTTATTCATTCAGTCAGTCATTCTTTCATCACATATGCATCAAGCACCTTCAAATTTTCCAAGTACTTTAATAGACACAAAGAATATGGAGAATGAAAACACAGACATAGTTCCTGATGGAATTTTAAATGATCAGATGGAAGAAGTCAACCCTCTTTCCCTATAGAATAATGAATTAGTTAATTCTAGAAACTTTTAGAGCAGTGGTTCTCAAACTTTAGCCTGCATCAAAATCATCCAGAGGACTTATTATAACACAGAGTTTCTTAGTCAATAGCTCTGAGCTGCAGCATGACGATTTCCATTTTTAACAAGTTCCGAGGTCATGCTGATGCTGCTGGTCTGGGGACCACCTTGAGAATCTCTGCTCTAGGGCAACAATTCCCAGCTAGTGGACCTAGGACCCTGAGGCAACGATGGCATTTTATGAGCAGTAAGTATAGTCTATTGGCTGAATAAATAAAAGTAAAACTACCGTTATGTGGGCTTGTTTAAATATTTTGATGTTAAAAAGAAATTCTTACTCTTAAAAAATTTAGTAACCCTTGTACAAAAGCCAGAAAGTCAATCAGGTTTTATCTCTTTGCCAACACGAATCTTTTGGCAGGGTTTTCTATGGTGTTATGTTGAAAACAAATCGAATTCTGCGTTTTGGCTCAGTAAGAAAGAAGGCCATAACTGATTATAAATATTTGTCTAGATGAGGGAGAGGGAATGAAGAACCTGTACCATGCATTTGCCTTTCTTGATTTAAATATTGGAGTTGTTACAATTTAGACTTGTATCTTGTTCTCTTCTAACTCTACACTCTTACCCTTGGGCCCTCTCATCCATCCCATGGCTTTAAAGATCATCTACATGCTAATGACACCCTTCACATGTCCTGCCCAGCTCACTCCTCTGACTCCCAGAGCTGCATTTCCAACCGTCTCCTTGACGTCCCTACTGGGATATTACATGTGCATCTCACAGTTAACATGTTCAACAATGAATTCTTGATTTTCCTTCTCAAACGGCACTAATCCCGTCTTAATAAATGGTGCCATCAACTATTCCTTTATCCTGGGGAAAGTTCTTGATTTCTCTCTGTTGCTCGTTAGCAATATCTAATTCCTCTCTCGGTTTTGTTGAATCTTCATCCAGAACCTACCATTAATTCATTCACTTCTTTCCGTATTCAGGCTCACTCCAAAAATTCACTATCATCTCTCATCTGTACTGTGTCAACAGCCGCTGGACTTGTGTCCCACTTCCATTCTTTCTCCCCTCTAGTCAAAGTCAAAGTAATATTCTTAGCACCTAAAGTGAGATTCTTCACACCTTAGGCCTGTCAATGGTTTCCTGTTTTGCTCAGGGTAAAACTTCAACATTCATAACTTGCCCGAAAAGGCCCCGCATAATCCAACACCTGCCTGCCCCGCCAACCTCAGTCCTACCCCTTCCCTTATTGGTTGCGCTCTGGCCATACTGGTCTTTCCTCAGTTTCTCAAAGGTCTCATGCACTTTCCCACCTGAGGGCCTTCGCTCTTCCCTTGTCTGCCTGGAATGTGCCTTTCCCACTCTTCCTGACACACTCACCCATCCTTCTGGTCACCACGTAAAATATCACTTCCTCAAAGAGGCCTTACCAAATCCCCTCGATCTAAATAAAGTCCTCCCAATACTCTCCTGTGGTACCTTATGATTTTTCATTCCACTTAATCCAGTTTGTAGATATTTTCCTTGGTGTCTGTATTCCCATTATACTATAAGCTTCGTGGGGGCAAGGGATGTGTCTATATGCTCTCACCGTCTAGTTCAGTGACTGCAGGTACTCAATTAATAATTGTTAAATGAAAGAATGAACAAAACCATAACTTTGCCGTTCATCTCAGGCCATCCTTTCTTTGGTTTGTCTGTACAGTTTCTCCAGATCTCTCCTTCTTCCCCTGTGGAGCCTTGGCTTTCCACAGACTAGAAAGTTTGTCTGATGCTTGGGGTAAAGAGGGTTACTGACGGACAAGATGTCATATGTTCCATTTACACCATGGAGTTCTTTGAGTTCTCAGTCTGGGTGGGAACTCTGAACCATTCCAGCCACCCTCCTGGCTCCAGAAGACCGTTCTTCTGGCTGCATTGGTGAGTTCTGCGGTATGTCAGGGCAAGATCACATTGCCTTTTACTCCCAACCACAACAGACCACAAAATGCACTTTGGGAGAAGGGAGGCTGCTTGAGGCCGAGGATTTGGGACTGTCTCCACTCCCTAGATTTGTCTTGGTTTTGAACCTCACAGTTTTATGACTATCTAGGTATTACTTTACATCATCCATAGTTTGATTCCAGATTCCACTGCATGGCTTGGAGACATAGTAAAGTACCTTTATTCCGAAAACCAGCATGGAAGAAAGAGCAGGCGGGATATGGTAAGGGGACGGATCGTTACTAGGGTTGAGAGGCAGGAGCAGCCAGAGTAGAAGGAGGCTATTGACCAAAAGAAGCCTTTCCAGTGCATTCCCCATACAGGAACTGAGGCCCTGAGCTGTGGCCAAGTGGTCCCCTGCTGAAGTCAAATTCATGTTCCTCCCTATGCAGGTCTCTCAGGAGCAAGACCTTTAGGCTTCAGCCCTTCCAGTTACAGGACTGGGAGTAATCACTCCCATACTGGAAATTCTGTATATTTGTATTTATAAAAGGGGCCTCTAAGGAAGTAATGAAAGTTAAATGAGGTCATGAGGGTACAGCCCTGATAGAATAGGATTGGTGTCCTTATAAGAAAAGACATCAGAGAGCTTTCTCTCTCTCTCTCTACATGCTCACAACGAGGGAAGGCCGTGGGAGGACATACCATCTACTAGCCAGGAGAAGAGTCCTTACGAGGAACTGAAGGGGCTGACATCTTGATCTGGGACTTTAAGCCTCCAGAACTGAGAGAAAACACATTTCTGTTGCTTTTGCTACCCGTCTGTGATATTCTGTTATGGCAGCCCAGGCAGATGACTACAAAGGGCCCACAGATCTTCCTCCCCCTTCATTCCAAAACTCACCTCCCTTGGATTCTATTGCATCAGCCCAAGTTGAACAAGCTGTGCTGATATCATAAACAGGAGCAAACTGCAGGCCCCTTAGTCTCCCAAGAGACCTAGCAATGAGTGGACTTTTGACGCCCCTCAAATAATAACCTAGTGGCTACTTACTTGTCCCTTCCTTCCTTTATGGCACTGGCTGGTGTAGACATTGGCTTGGATGATCAGGTAAGGAGAAAGAGCAGCAGAGAAGGCGATGAGAAACGAGAAAACATTCACTTATTTATTTATGCACGCATCATGAGCTTAGTACTTTGCCAGATACTAGGGAAGCAAAAATGGGTGAGATGCTCCCTCCACCCTTAAACCTAACATTTAAAGAAATCAAAGTCTAGTAAAAAATCACAATTCATTGTTATATTTTAAGTTTTTCTGGTATCTATGAATCTTAGATTATAGAGAGTCTGGTTTTATAACTTTCTTTCTCAAAAATTTTCTATTGTTCAATTTTTTTAAGTGTTCAGAAGACAACAGGGGGTGGGTCGCTTTAAGAAACACCAACTGGCAAGGAGCCAGATTAACTAATAAGAAATCTTCAGAATTCTGAATAGAGTAGACCATATATTCTTATGTACATCAGAATGGGCTGACGAGCAATATGACAGCTCTGCCACCAGGGAAATGAATTTCTGATTGAAAGGACATCATCCCAGGGTTTGGACCCTGGCAGTCAGTCTATTGTATGGATTTATTCTTCCTTCCTTCTTTTTTCCTTAACACTTAAAATAGGAAATGCTGGAATGATTTTCTTTCGTTAATGAGAGGAAACCAATTCTGCAAAAAGGGAAGGTGCAGGCATTTTTGCTTCTTGGAACAGGTAAGAGAAATACAATAATGGTGGTCACCAGAGAGCTTGGAGCAAGGATGTTCGACACCCTGGGAGAGAGAAAAGAGAAGGAAAGCAAATACGCTCTCTAGGAGCAACTTGTACTCCAAGGCACAGGCAAGCCCTGAGCAGGGAGGAGGCCAGCTCCAGAGCTCCAGGCCAGAGCTCCTCGCTCAGACTCAGTGTTTCATGAAGATTGCTCTGCTTCTGATCCCTGACTAGGAAGCCGTGAAGTTTAGTTAGAAAGCTACTCGACCGTCACTAGGCTTATTTCTTTAAATATTATGATTTAGTGAAAGCTGATATAAACATGTTGCGCAATTGTTAGTAATGAAAGATGAGCTGCTATTTATGCTTATGTTAACTTTTTTTAGGGAAAGCATGAGGGCCTGGACCGTATGTGACTCTAGGGAGACTTAAAGAGTTAGGACATGTGGTCATAATCCCAGGCATCAGCTCACAAGTGATCTTGAGCTTGGTAGAACACAGCTAACTATAATAAGGAAGGCAAGGTGTGTCCCCTGAGCTGGACTGATGAATATTAAGCGGTGACAAGCATCCCACCTACAGGGCCAACTTGGCACGGAGGGGAGGTGCTGATTTCCTGACGCAGAGCCTCGGGGCCTAAAAGAGTTAACTTTCCCCAAATGCTTCTCCCCTCCCCCATCACAGGGATACCTTGCAGGATGTGGCCTGACTTGTCAGGAGAACAAGAACTTGCAGTTCAACCAGGAACTTGGACTTCCCACACAGAAAAAAAAAGACATGTAGGAAGGGGAAACCAGAAAATTCTCTGAAGGATAAATGAACAAAACAAAACAAAACACAAACCAGGGTTCATACCAGTCCCTTAGACGCCTACCCACAAATTTGTTTGGAGATAAAGGGAATTAGAGGATATGGGGAAAGGTAGAAACAGAGTGAAAATAAAGCCAGTGGGCGGGGCATGTTGTCAGGCACATTTCCATCAAGGTGAGGGGAATGTCTGGGGCCAGGGAGGAGGAGGGGCACTGAGCAGTGGCCTCCTCCTGATCCTTTAAGGTATTCTGTGTTGGGGGAGATAATTCCTTTGGGGCCCTGAGGAGAAACACCTCTGGGTGTTTTCTCAAAGCCTGAGCTTTGAGAACTGTGAAGAGGGAACGAAAGGTTGTGAGGTGGCAGAACGTGACTGGACTTTGTGTTCAGAAGTGCATGGTGCCCCTGGGCATGGATGGACCCAGTTTAGCCTCCGTGTGACATGAAACAAGGTTTAACCAGATTGCATTAGCGTGGGGGCTACCGAAGGATTGAGCATGCGGCATGCATTCATTGGCCATTCATTCAGTATGTGTGAGTTAAAACTCCAAGCCCACGGCACCCCCCCATGGTCCCACTGGACTTCACTCACAGAGCAAATATTAACAGATACAATCAAAAGTTTCAAAATGGTGACTGCAGAGTGTGAAACCTGAGGCCTCTGAGCCTGGCGCCTGGCGTGACTGCTTGGCCCTATCTGCAATGCCTTTCTGAAAACGCTATATTGCTTGTGTAAGCTTAGTTGGTTTTTGTCGTCTGTAACCAAAACTCTGAAGAATACAGAAATTGGCATCAGACAGTGGTATTCAGGAATCTGAAATAAAATTGAGGAATTGGGCCCAGTTGAAGCAAAAGGCAATGGAAATTTATCATATTAACTAATAATAATTTGGCAATTCATGGCTCATAGCATTGAAACAGCCAGGTGAATTACTCCCCACAGGTCCCTAGAGTGTGGTGCTCATGGAGTCAAGGTTTTGGGAGATTGGGCAGCCACTGCTTTGGAAAAATATGGATGATATGAGGAAATCAAGGAATTTGCAGTGGAGTGACTGCTTCTAGATAGCACAAAGAACGAGGATGATGAGATCAAATTTCTAAATTCTCTGCTCCAAGGTTCATAATGAAGCTCAAGGACTTTCCATGACCCTGTTAAAAGAATCCCTTATGTCTTGCAGGCACAGGGTTCAGATAAAAACAATTTCACAGTTTGATCTTATGGGCTGCCAATTTACAACAGTTGAATTCACAACCTCACGAGGTGCCGTCTGTGAAAGTTAGGGCACTGATCAGAAATGACTAGGAAGCTGAGAATTGGAATGGGGATATGTGGGAGCATTAAGAGCTTTTGGAGTAATTCCTGTATTCACGAGCAGAAGCCAACTTTCCTCCTCCCTTGTCTGATAAGGCTGTTAAACTTTGCCTGAAAGCCATGTAACTCTTTTGATGAGTTGATTCTCATCGTGTCTCATTCCAATTGCTCATAATTATCTCCTGACCCATAACTATAAACTTATCTCAACATATCCCAAAGAGCCAATAACAAAGTCAAAGTATATTAGTGAGGAGAGCTCCAGCATCTTTAATCAAAGCTTTAGAGGTTGTTCTCTTTAGGCAGCGATCTGATGAGACACACTGCTTCAGAAGTATGCTTCCCAATTTCAATGGTTTTGGAAAGATCCCAGCATTGCAAAGGGCAAATAGTAGCTCATTATCACCACAAGCAAGGAATACGTGGTTATCATAATAGATAGCATTGTCTGTATAGTTATAAGAATGCTCTCAAATATAGGGATTTTAAGTGATGGCTAATTCATCATGAGATCACTAGGACCAAAAGAAATAGGTGGTCCATGTAGGTACAATTTGGTCTTGGTAACTTACAAATGCCAGCTCTGGTGGACAGAGGCTAGTCTTAGACTCCATGATAAAAGTCATGACCCCTTACCCAAGCTCCGGACATGAAACAGTTCACCAAACTAGAGCCTCTCAAATGAGGAAGTTGGTTGCTCTTAAAAAAGGACCTTAACAAAAATATACTATATACCATGAGTCTTCTTCTTGGCCTTTTCCAAGGAACATTGCACCCATTAAGCAGAGTAAAAGTGACCTAAGGAAAGAGAAATACTCAGACGTGTGGGTAAGTGGTTTCCGTACCTAAGCTAAACTACTTCCTGGGAGCCTGGAACACTGCTGTGACCAGTCAAAATGAGAGCCTAAGAGGATCAGGAGCCACCCATTAGGATGGCTGTTATCATAACAACAGAAAATAACGAGTGTTGGAAACAATATGGAGAAATTGGAACCCTCTTGCATACTGGTGGGAACATAAAATGGTGCAACTACTATGGAAAACAATGTGGCAGTTCCTCAAAAAATGAAAAATAGAATTACCATATGACCCAGAAATTTCACTGCTGGGCATATCCCCCAAAGAACTGAAAGTAAGGACTCAAATCGGTATTTGTGCATCCGTGTTCACAGTAGCATTATTTACAAAAGCTAAAAGGTGGAAGCAACCCAAGCGTCCATCAACAGATGAATATAAACGAAATGAGATATATACATACAATGGAATATTATTCAACCTGAAAAAGGAAGGAAATTCTGACACATACTACAACATGGATGACTGTTAAGGACATTGTGCTAAGTGAAATAAGCCAGTCACAAAAAGATAGATACCATTGATTCCACTTACATAAGGTACCAAGAGTAGTCAAATTCATAGAGACAGAAAGTAAAATGGTGATTTCCAGGGCTTGGACAGAGGAGGAAATGAAGAGTTATCATTTAATGCGTTTCAGTTTGGGAAGACGAAAAAAGTTCTGGAGAGTGATGGTGGTGATGGTTACAAAATAATGTAAATGTATTTAATGCCACTGAACCGTACGCTTAAGAGTGATTAAAATAGTAAATTTTATGAAAGTTTCTAGAAGGTCCAAGAGATTGGCTTATATCAGAAATTCCATTCTAAAATGAAGGAGGAGTTGAAACTTCTATCATCTATAGTCACGTGCCGCTTAACAACAGGCATACGTTCTGAGAAATGTGTCATCAGGTGATTTTGTTGTTGTGCGAACATCGTAGAGTGTACTTACACAGACCTAGATGATATAGGCTACCACACACCTAGGCTGTCTGGTACTGATCTTATGAGCCCACAGTCATAAGTGTGGTTCATCATTGAATGAGATGCCATTATGCAGTACATAACTGTACTATTAAAAAGGAGATTTGATGATTGTTTTGATTTTGGACGCCACAATGACAAATTTGGGTGTGCTGTTCCAGTCCACTTCCCAAGTGATTTGAAGAGCTGCTGCCTTTGAGTAGGACCCCAAACTAGAGAAGTTTCTTCAAATGGTCCAGGCTTCAGTACAAGCAGCCCCACTCTGTGTCCCAAAGTTGCTCAGAAATTCTACAGCAAATAGGGATGCTAGTGGTGTCTGTGGCAAGCCCCAATAAGAGAATTACTGAGGACAAACCTAGGGTTTTTTATCAAAGCAAGTAACTGTTAGCTTGACACTGGACCTTAGTAGAAATTGATAATATGCCATCCATGCCCGGGAGACTTCAACATTAAGTGAAGTTTATATATAGAACCAGGGTCTGGGCAAGTATCGAATGCACCTGTAAATTGTAAATTGTACAAGCAGGTCTTTCACATTCCTGAGCACTCAGTCCTGCCTCGCCACCATTATTCTCTCAACCCTTGACTCTCTGGAAGATTCTCTGTGATCACTTGGCCAAGGAAGAAAGAAAATTGGAGGCTAGTTTGAATAGGACTCTGCAGAACATGTGGATTCAAGCCAGAAGGGGATAGCTAAAGCATTACAGCCCTAACCAAGGATGGCTCAATTTGCTGGAAAAGGAAAATTCTCCCAAGAAGAAACTTCTTTAAAGTGGAAAGACAAAGAGGAAAAACCCTGGGGCCTGCTGCTGGAGCTGCTCAGGCTTAGGAGTGGTCCACATTGTTCCTCAATGCCTTCCCTTCAACCTCTACCATGGCCTTACCAGATCCACACAGGTTTACTCAAATGCTCCCTTAGTAATGCTCCCTATGATGCTCCATATGATGGGAATATGACAATCCCCATTGTAAGAAAACAGAAGAAGATAGTCGCCAAGCAAGACAGAGGCAGAACTTCTCTCTCTCTTTCTCTCTTTCTTTCTCTGTCTCCAATCCTCAAATCTGCAGTGAAGCCTCAAGGTAACTACAGAAAACAAAGCAGAGGCAGAGTTGCTCTCTATCACGTCTACCCGAATCCCATCACTGTATCTCAGCAGGGCCTTAAATGTATCTTCTTTTATATGGCCAAAGCATCCTGTCGTATGAGCTGATGATCCCAAAAGCCCTTGGAAAATTAGAAAATGTTTTATGAGTATGAGATATGGTCGTTGTTGATAGTCTCAAAGTGGATTACCTGTCAGTAGATAGGGGCAGCTGTTAATGAATCCATTGATTGGGTTCAGTTTATGGTTCTGAAATAAAAGACGACTGAGGAGTAAAACACGTATTTAAGAGAAACTTCTCTTACATTAAAATATAGTGGCAGGCTGGGTCCCTGCTGGAATATATAGTCTCACATATGGATTCCTCATTTATAACTGAAAACTCCAGCCAAGCAATAGCGATCACAGTAAACTAAGGAGACCTTGGGTTAAACAAATGATTACAGTCGACAGTAGAGGTGTAAACATGACTCTAATTAATGAATCTATAATCTCTCTTCTGAGGTTTTGGCCATTAGCCATGCTTCTAATTAAACCCAGTGTGGGAGCAGCGCCCCACCAGCCAAGGGGGTGGTGCAGCAGCATTCTGCACTTCTCGGCAGGCTGACCACCCCAGTCGAGATTTTTCGATCTCTATTTCCTTAACTCTTGAAACTAAAATAAGGCTTCGTTTATTAATAAGACTTTCCTCCAAAACATCCTTAGTCTTTGGTCAACGTTTATCTTTCTTCTGCAGGAATATAGAGAAGCTGGGATGGAAAGTAAGAGATGAACATTGTCGCATATTTACCAGATGGCCCTGCCATGGGCCACATAGACCAAGAGATGCAGCAGGTCCTTGCTCTTAAGAGCTAACAAATGAATATTCCTAAAAATAAAACAGTGGTGGGTTTATCTAACTCAGATTGTCAAAGGATATGAGACTTTCAGAAGTTAAGTCCATCCTCCGGTCTCAGAGCATGATTGTCTACTAAGGACTACAGACTACCACCTTCTACCTGAGGTCCACCATGACCTAAATCCATCTCTGGGCTATCAACCTACATTCCATGTGCTTTCAGCCTCCATGAGCCATGTGTGATCAAAATACTCTAAGGAATTGGTGGGTTTCTCACATACGCTCCATGACATCTGTTCTTTAGCCTGCCAGCCATATTTGATGCTAAGAGAGAAAGAGAGAACTGTCTCCCAACAGAATCCTTTGCCATACATCTATCGTGTGGTGTTGACAGTCCTTCATGCAGTGTGGTACAGGGGCAATGATATCTCAGTAAAAATTCTCACTAGGATCCAATGATTTATTTAGCTAACAGCTTAGTTAATTATGTCAGTTTGACAATTTCAAGAGTGAAGGAAAAACACACATGGGCTGGATGAGGAGATTGTCTCAGTAATATTTTATACCAGATATGGTTAGAAAACCCAACGATTTCTTGGTAAAATCTCTAAGCTACCAAGCATTTCCCTATAATCAAGACCACTACTAAATTTTGAAAGAAACGTGTTTTCTCTCCACACTTGCACAAGGCAAAGTAAAGCAAAATAGTAAGTAAACAATAAGCATTTATCTTTCAAAGAATGGAATGTTTCCTCTGGAAGGAAAAGAAACCTTTCACTAGGAATCTGGAGACCTGGATTCCAGTCTCTGCTCTGCTTCTGGATGACTCTCTCTTGACCTTAGCTTTCTTATTGCACAAGCGTAGGATAGACCAGGTTGGAGGCCAAGAGTCCTTGTCGTTCTTGCATGCCAGAACGCTGTAAGACCATGGATGCTCAGGTTGCAGGGGACGCCAAGGGAAATTGGGTGGATGTTGGATTAACAGACATCACAAGTTCTCTGCCTTAGAGTCAAAGCCATATTACCCACTCTGGCTGCAGAAAGCCTTCCTTGTTTCCCATAGCATTACTCTCAACACCTCTACTTCATTTAAAGGATCGATTGTTGCATTTTCTTTACAGAAAATTCTTCCTGATCTCTTTCTCCCATAGGCCTTGAGGCTAGTTATGATTTATTCATCCTTTCCATGCATATTTTTGAGTGCCTACTATATGAAAGACACTGTTCCCAGTACTAGAGATACAGGGAAAAGAAAACAATCTCTGTTGTGAATGGAAATACCTGCTAGAACCTTCCTGCATACCTTCTCACATGAGAAATGGGCCAGGTGTCATGCTCACATTAGGGATGAGAAAAGGAGGAGCCACAGGCAAACAATTTCGGCATTCTGGAGGTGGAAGACAAAAATAGAGTCTGCAAACAGACTGTGATAAAATAGTCCACAAGTTTGTAGCAAAGCCTTGTTCTCTCCCACAACTGGCAATAGTAAGTATAATAGCAATTACTGACATTTACATGGCACTCTATGACTGAGAAACCCCTTTTACAAATAGTCTATCATTCTCTTTAATAGAAACTCTTTAAGGTATTAACAGTATTATTAATTTTGTCTTTTAATAGATGGAATTGATGAATGTACAGAGTTTTAAACAACCATCCCAAGATAACTAGTAAACGGCAGAGCCAAGACTGACTCTGGGTTTTACTGTCTCATACTCTCTCTATTGTGATAAAACTACTCTGAACATTGCTTACTTTATTTTCTTTTTTAAAGGACTGTTTTAGTGGACTGAAGCTTGCCAAAATCTAACTACAAATCATGGAACCTCCCCCATGAACTTACCCACCGTTCCCAGAGTTACTTCTTAAATCTTGTTTTAGCCATTAAATTTTTGTCTGATAAGTAAAGTAGTCACTTTAAATATATAAGAGGAACTCAAAGAGGGGAAAAATGACTAACCTCTCACTATGTTTTGCTTGTCAACTGAGACAAAACAATTCAGGTCCAGAGCTAGAAGTCTACCAGTGGCTCTAGAGATGAGGAGATTTGTGGATCATCTTCGGGTCTGTCAAAGATGCCTCATTTCACTTCCGCTGAGAATGGAGGAAGACAGGAAATACAGAGCTTGTAGCATAAAGAATTTAAATGAAAGACACAATAGAACTTCAAGAAATGAGAGCCAAGATTCCCGGGAATGGATGTGTGCAGCAAGAACATGCAGAATCTGCTTCTCTTGACAAATGGTTCCTCTAAGAGGCTTGAATGGAGGGTAGGAAATGGAGGGTGTGACGGGAATAATTTCATGAGGTTATAGCCAGTCTTCATTGCATAGGCTCAAGGCAGAAGGAGAATGAGTAATGGACAAGGATTCAGATGGTCTGGCTCTCCAGGACTCTGCGCTATCCACCTTTGTACCCTCAGGCCAGATATTTGACTTCTCTGAGCCTTGGTTTCTTCATCTTAATCATAAGTGAGACTAATGGGTCTTGGTCTAACTTCCTTGACAGGTCATCATGAGAAGGATTTGAGATAACTTCCACTATACGTAAGTTCACAAGGGCAAACTTCTTCTGTCTGTTTTTACTATTACTGTATCCAAACTTATGCCTTAAGATATATCCTGGACCTGGTACACAGTAGGCATTCAATAAATGTTTGGTGAATTGATGTATAAATAGCACATGTAAAAATGCTTTGAAATATAGAAAAAATGGAAATGGGAACAGCTATGTCAAATACCTGTGGAGACTATTCCAGTGTAGGTCTCACCACCTCTCTCGCCTCCACACTATCTCATGCTTGTTCCTATCAGTCAGGATGAGTTCAAAAGGGAGGAACCAACAACACTGATCTCTACAAAATGAAATCAAGCTGGGGGCTGTGTTAAGCACAACATAATACACGGCAAAAGTTGATGTGAGGAATGCTATCATTGGTTTCTCTCTTGCACCATCCTCCTTTCTATTTTCCGTAAGTCTTGCTGAAGGGAATGTGAAGGAATCTACTTTGCCACTTTGATTAGAACTCAGTAGGGTCATGGGCATAGAAAGGAGGAGGAAAATCCTCCAAGTCTGTCCTCTTTGAAGAAAGCCTTCTGACAAATCATCCTCCAATTCCTAGAGAGCCCGGTTAGCTTCCGTCCCCATTGACGGCAGGCAATTATGATCAGACAATTGAATAGGCACATACCCTATGTGATCAAAAGAAGCTGGTACCCATCTCTCAGTTTGATATTAAGTTAGCCTTTTTCCAGACAACCAGCCTGCCCCATCACAGAGTTACTTTTCAAATACAAATGTCAAGTGAGGCAGCAGAAATTAATTTAATATGCTTTATGGCCACTGGGTAATACCCAGAAGGCTAACAATGGCAGAACAGAATTATAAAAGAATTGAGAGCGAGAATGCTTTATAGAGCCTGGAGCATTGCCAAGGGCAGGAGAGTAAGTGGGAGAAGGAAACATTGGTAATTGGGGTCAGTGGTCAGCTTTCTTTCCAGCATGAGTGGTTTTTAGAACCACCAAAATTTTTCTTTCAAAGACAGCACACGTTCTCTTTGTTCTGAGGCCTACCTCAGAGACAGGATGCTCAGGTTTTCTGATGTACAAGTACCAGGTGACTGGAGGTGGCAGTAAATTTGGTTCTAGCAATTGCGGAAGTCTTTGTGTGAGGAATTAGGACAGGAGCACCTAATTGGTATTCTGTCTGCAGTGGAACATTTTAGCATTTGATTAAGTGGCTGGCTCTGAAATTAGATCACCTAGATTTGAATTCCACTTTTGCCAGCTATTGACTATGCAACCTTATGCAGTTTACTTAACCTCCCTGTGCCTTAGTCTTCATATCTATAAACTAAAAATAATATTGGCACCTATTTCAGAAGGTTGTTGAACAGATTAAATTAGTTGATACGTGTAAAGCATGGAGAACAGTGACTGGCACAGAGTAAGTACTCAGTTAACATTGGTTACAGTTATCCTGTCAATAGCATGCAATTAGAACTTTCGAGTTTAGATTAGGCATGGCTACCTTGTCCAACTTTCTTCTTTCTCCATTGGTGTCCAGAGATCATAACACTTCTGTGATTCTGTGATCCAGCCCCTACTTTGGGATCTCAATCTCCATCAATAGGAGATAGAGATGAAAGAGCATTTTGGGAATCAAAGTCCTGAGTCTAAGTGCCACTTCACCTACTAACTAGGTCGATGACTGTAGGGGAAAATCACTGTCCCTCTTATAGTCTTGATTTCCTAGTTTTTCAGATGAGAGGATTGGGCTAGTTGCTCTCTAGGAATGCTTCTAGTCTCAAGTTCAAGAAATCTACTGGTCCCCTGGGAGCTCAGAGACTCTCATACCTAAATCCTCAGGCGACTTGGCTTGGCTTCTACTTTGTGTGGAGTGTCAGGGATACATGAGCAGTTCTACTTTTCCACGTTACATTTTCGCCATAGTTTCTGTCTCGCTCTCCTCCCGCTTCTTCCCTTGACAGCTTGGGGTCCTAGTGTGAATAAGTGGGAGGAACTGGAATTTCCAGAATCCAACTAGCCTGAAAAGTTTCTCTTTTTCCCTCACACCACCCCCACATTCCTTTCAGTTTCTCAAGATACCTGATCTTTTCTCTTCTATAGCATCCTCTCAATTGAAGACATCCTGTAAGAGGAGGGGAAACGTGTGAATGGGCCTGTCGCAGGTAGTCATAGAGCCATCATCCTTACCTGAGTTTATTATCAAGTCAGCCAGAAGGTGAAGTCCTGATGTCGTGTGCAGCCAGCAGGAGCGATCCCTTAACGTACACATGGTCTTAAAGGTCAGGATAGGTATGAATTACAATATGGTAATGATTCTTAACTTAGGACCCTGATGTAGAGAAATGATATATGACCATAAAATAGTCCACCAGCACTCTCTTTTGTTTGCATTTGTATGTTTATTTGATTAATATCTAGTACCTCCACAAAACTATAAGTTCCATGAAGATGAGGACTATATTTGTACTTTTTATAGCATACCCAGCATCAAACAGAGTGCCTATACATCACAGGCTCTCAATAAATATTTGTTGAATGAATGAATGAATATAGATTAGTCTATTAGATTAGTCATTTTGAACTCAAAGTCATACAAAGTCCCAGGCTTGGGAATGAAACGGGGAGAGGAAATTCTACCAAGAATTAATGGGAATGGTACAGGAACCATGAAATGGCCAAGATCTTCTGGTCCCTTAACCAGTAAATTCCTGTTATACTATAGGAATCTCTTGATTTGGCCATGTTCATGTTCACATCACTGTCTGCTCCTTCTAAAAAGTGGCCTCAAGAAAATCTCAGTCAAATCATCTCCAGAACTGATCCCCAGAAAGGCAAGACACCGTTAAGAGCTAATCTTCTGGGCAGGTCACAGAGAGTGTATCAGCCAAAATAAAGTTAAAAATGAGCATGGGCATAAAAAACAATTCACCATGACAAAATGGGGCTTATCACAGGAATGCAGTATTCAAAATCAATCAATATAATACATTACTGTCTAAAGGAAAAAACCACAAGATTGTATCAATTGGTGCAGAAAAAGCATATGATGAAATTCAATATCTATGCATAACATAATGTCTCAGCAAGGGAGGAATAGCAGAGAGCTTCCTCACCTGACAAAGGGCATCCACAAAAAAGGCTAGAGCTAACATAGTTAATGGTGAAAGACTGAATGTTTCCCATCTAGGATCAGAAATAAGGCAAAGATGTCCATTCTCATCACTCCTGTTCAAGATTGTACTGAATTCTCAGTCAGTGCGATAAAGTAAGAAAAAGAAATAAAAGTCATGTAGATTGGAAACAAAGAAAGTTATCACTATTCACAGATGACACGATTGTCTGTATAGAATATCCCAAGGAATCTACAAAAAAATTCCTAGAACTAGCAAGTGAACTTATCATGGTCACAGGATACAAGGCCAACACACAAAAATCAATCATATCTCTAGATGCCAGCAATGAACAATTGTAAACTGAAATTAAATGTATGTACATTATTCAAAATAGTTCAAAAACCAAAATATTAAGGTATAAATCTAACAAAACATGTACAAGATCTGGATGGTGCAAACTGCTAATGGAAGAAATGAAAGAAAACTTCAATAAATAGAAAGATATACTCAAATAGTAAAGATGACAATCCCAATAAAAACCCTAGCAGGCTTCTTTTTTTTGTAGAAACTAACAAGCTAATTCCAAAATTCATATGGAAACGTGAAGGAATTAGAATAGGCAAAAGAACTTTGAAAAAGAAGAACCAAGTTGGAGGAATTACACTCCCTGATGTCCAGACTTACTATAAAGCTATAGTAATCATGACAATGAAGTATTTATGGTAAGAGAGACAACCAGATGAATGAAATGGAGTAGAGAATTTGGAAACGAACCCACACATATTTGACCAATTGATTCTTGGCCAAATGCAAAGGCAATTCACTGGAGAAAGAATCAACTCCAAGTGGATCATAGACCTAAAAGTAAAATGTAAAACTTTAAAAATTCTAGAGAAAAACATAAGAGAAAATCTTTGTGGTCTTGCATTGCACATGGATTTCTTAGACACGACACCAAAGCAAGACCCCTGAAGTAAAACATGAAGAAATTGGAGTTTATCAAAATTAAGTACTTCTGATCTTTAAAAGACACTGATAAAAGAAAGAAAACACAAATTGGGAGCAAAAATTTGCAAATCATATATCTGATAAAGGACTTGTATCTAGAATATAGAGAGAACTCTCAAAATTTAACAATAATAAAAAACAAACCAATTTAAAAATGGTGCAAAGGTTTGAACAAACACTTCACTAAAGGGAAATACGGATTGAAAATAGGCACACAAAAAGATGTTCAAGAACATGCTATTAAGGGAAATATGAATTAAAAACATGATGAGATATCATTACTCACCTATTAGAATGGCTCAATAAAAACTGCTGACAATATCAAGTGTTGACAAAAATGCAAAGCAACAGGTACTGTCATACTCTGCTGGTGGCAATTTGAAATGGTGAAAACAGTTTGGCAGTTTCCTATAAAGTTAAACATACACTTATCACATGACTTAGCAATCCCATTCCTAGGTATTCAGCCAAGAGAAGTGAAAACTTACAGTCACACAAAGCTTGTACATAAATATTTAATGTAGCTCCATTCATAATCACCAAAAACTGGAAACAATGTCCTTCTGGGTAAACGGATAAATAGAAGTGGTAAATTCATACAATAGAATGCTACTCAGGAATAAAAGTACTAATAAAGAAGTAATGATACACCCAACAGCTTGGATGACTCTCGAAGGCATTATGCTGAGTGAGAAAAGCTAGCTTCAGTGGGTTACATCCTGTATGATTTCATTTATATGACATTCTCAAAAAGACACAATCATAGTGATAGAGACAAGATCAGTGGCTGCCGGCGGTTAGGGACATGGGGAAAATGTGACTACAGAAGCACAGCATGAGAGAGTTCTCTGAATTTATGAACGATTGTAGGGGTAGCTACATGATTCTATATGTACGTTAAAAGCCATAGAGCTGTATACCCCTGCAAAAGTCAGTTTTGCTCTATTTTAATCTTTTAAAAATGAACACAGAGCTACTTCAAAGGAAATGAACACATAAAAGGGGAGCCCAAGAGGGTCCAATGGAAGAAAGAGAGGCGGAAGCAGACTTTTCATTGGCTCTCGGTTTACAGGCTGTCTTGAATATGAGTCTCTGGTCTTGTCCAGACCGACCTGCAGAGGCTGAGTCCCTTCCATCCGTCTGGTTGCCTCTTTGAGTTCGTGTCTCCCTCCACGCTATCGAAATAGGCATTCCATCATTGGTTGGCATGTCACTGCAAGACTTAAGCATGGGGCTTCCCAAACGATTGGGCTCTCATTCAGTGTCACTGTCACCATCAACCGGCAGCAGCAATGTCCCTCTTGCCCAAGCCCCTCCCTCCCCTGTACTCTGGATGCCCTCTAAATGGCACTAGCCCAAACCAGGGACAATCACTTGTCCACTCACTTCCCAAATATTTACAGAGTCCTTATTGGGTACCAGGCACAGTCAGGGACCATGCTGCCAGGCTGAGGCCCACGGAATATTCTGGAGGGCACGGCTGTCAGAGCAGCTGTCCTGAGGGGGGCCAGCAGTGGTATGTCCTGTCCCGAAGGTCCTAGGCTGTTATCTCATTTCCCATCTTTGCTGATTTTAAATACTTTCCAACACTTCACTCCTTTCTCAGATGAAGGTTTAAACATAGGCAGATGTACAGCCAATATGGTAATATTTTTCTGTTGACTCACTAACCTCCGTTAGCACGTGCCTCCTTAACTCTCTGATCCTGTTCAGTTTGTACTTAGAAAGACTTTGCTCAGACTACTGGCCAAAACATTCATGCTTTCCATTTTCAGAGATATAATACGAGGCTGGTGAGATTAGCTGTCAAAGGAAGGCAGTGACTTGTCCAAGGTCACCCGACAGATTGGCAATAAAACTGGGACTCAGGCTTGTGCCACAAGTTCTTCTCCATCGTGGAACAGACTGGGGAGCTGAAGATCATCCATACGAAGGAATTGCTAAAATCCCTCTCCAAAAACCGGACAGGAATGGAAGCCGCTCTCTTCCAAATAAGCAGCAGAGGACAGAAATACTTTCAAAACACAGTCACGTCCTGGGGGCAGGAGATGTTTTTGATGTAAGTTGCGATGACAGCAGTTCACAACAGACCCACATTCAGGGAACTGTTCCAGCATGCCAGAGGTTTGCAGGCTTTTAACTCTCATAATTCATCCTCACACACGCCAGCTAAGCTAGAGCAATGTTAAGGGGCTGACAAACCACAAAGACCAGGAAATGCAGAGCGAGCACTGCTCGGAAGAGCAGGGGAAGTCAAATGCATATCAAAACGCAATCTGGGAGCACAGGCCAGCATTCTGAGGCCTGAAAACAATTGTGATGATTTCCCAGCACACACGGAGGCCTCCAGCCAGAAGGTGCCGAGAGAGGGGAGGGAAGGGGCCGTGCGCCCTCGCCCACCTGCCCAGCACACACTGCAGATGTGCCGCCTGGATGCAGTGCAGTGAGGCTGGCCTAATGCTGGGCTGAGGTCAAGGCTTTACCGAGTGAGAACACCATTTTCAACACTTAATGCAACGCTTTCTTAAATTGGTCCCCATTTCCCTGGGAGCAAGAGCAGAGTTCGGGAATCTGGGTTAATTTGGGAGAGTGGGACCAAGTGGGGCCATTTAGTCACAGGGGACAAACCCACCCCCTCTCACCCCCTGCCCTCAACATCCCATGCAGGTCTCATCTAGAGCATTTTCCTCACCATCCCTCTTCCTGATGTCTCTCTTCCACCACCTTCAGATTCTTTGGATAAGAACACGGTATGAACTTGAAAAACGTCTCTATCCACCTGCTCTTTTGTTTCTTACTAATAGCTAAGTAAATACGCCCCCTGCAGATAAAAGATGTGCAGCATGGACAGAGTTAGAGAAAGAACAGAGTTCAGACAGACTGCACCAGGAACCGCCGCCGCAGTGTCCATCCCTTGCCCGCTCTCTTCCCTGTCCCGCTGACCCATTTACCACCTGACCCGGAGTGTCAGGCAACTGCCCACCAGCATCGATTTCCAACAATGAGGCCTCCCTATTCTGCCCTCCTTGTAGTTTGACTGAAAGATGAGGACAAGTCAATGGCCTGAGACCCTATGAGATCTCTAATTGATGAGAACCAGTACCTATGGTGGGACTGAGTGTTGGTGGGGATGAAATTCTGATACAACCTTTGGTCTTGACAGTCCTGAGTGGTGCAGGGAGAACTTCACAGACATTAGCAGGGCTCGGTGCTGGTCCTAGCTCTGACCCTCTAAGGCTCTGCCTCAGAGGCACCTGTGTACGCTCCTAGTCCCAAACAGATGAGGGAAGAGCACTGCAGAATTTTCCACCCAGACAGCTCTTTCTCTACCACCCTTGACTCTGCTGTAGCACCTCTCAGGCTTCAGGGCACAAAAACTCCCCTAGGTTCCCAAACACCAAGGACCTGAGCCCTCAAATGCCTTCTAATGGGACTATGTTCTCAGGTCACTGTGAGCAAAGGACATTCTGAAAAACCTTGCTCTCCAGCGTGAATCCACCTTTTTCCGCCCTCATCCCCTTCCTATGTCAATCTGAACGGCGAGGACTAAAGGAGGTTCCCTGGCTACCACTGAATTTACTATTCCTGTTAAGACTGCTGGAGAGGCTGTACCACCTGACGAAAGAAACTTTAGGGAGATGCTGCCCTCTTCTGGGAAACGTGCAAAAGAAAGAGCCCAGAGAGCAGGCCTGTCCTCCCTTGTCTGTAACCCTCCCCACTGTGGAGGAAATGCACTGCTCTGTGTTCTAGGCATAGCCAACAAGGGAATCATATGGAAGCAGAGGAAAAATGGATGCAATTCATGATCCAGTAACTAGGGATACTCTCCCTGAAAGATGGGCAAAAGTCCCAAGAGGGCAGGACAAGATTGAAGAGGTTATTGGTGCATCCCCCTGCCTCTGAGCAAAACCTCAGGCGGAGATCAGTCTCCTGGAACACTTACCGTTTGGAAAAATCTCCCTGTGTCTAACAATTGCCTTTCTGCTACAATTCAAGTTCACGCTTCCTTTGGGTCCATGACTAATCGAGTGAACAAACCAAATTTGAGTACCTACTATGTGCTGAGCTCACGAATAAGGCCCAGTCTTGCCCTCAAGGAGCCTAGTCGAGCTCAGCATAGGCACAGTCCAGTATAGTCACAGAGGCAGAAAAGTGGCCAAAGAAAAAGATGTCACATGTGAATGTGCCCAGTGTGTTAGAAGAGCAGAGAGGGGTGGCAGGAAGCACAAGCCAGGTGGTGGGCACAGCATCCTGAGAAGCTGTCTTCAAGCAGAAGACACACTGACTGAGCCTTAAAGAACACTTGGGATGGAGGGAGTGAGGGTCAGGAGAAAAGCGACGGAGTGTGTAATGTGTACAGACAGGCTTGCACAGGGGAGAGGAAAAGCCGTACTTGCTCTTTCTCTCGTTTTCTTCCCTGCAGAGATGGGAAAACAATGGGCAGCTGGAGCCTGAGTTGGCCAGCACAGCACTGAGGGCAGCCGTGGACTGTCAGAGCTTCCACAGCCTTCTGTCTATAAATAGCACCCTGCCTGGACTTACACACCCCCCTCTGAAAAAAGCGTTGGCTGTTCTCACAGTGACTTTGAACTGGGAGTTTATATTTAGTTTACTCTCTCCCATCTATTTATACTTCTTTTGTTTACACAAATACTCCTCTCCATTTATTGCTGTCATGTCTGGGCACCTGATGTCATTAGAAGAACATATAGCAGCTTCATTCCACGCAAACTGGGCAGCTAAATCCAGCCCCCCTTACCGCCCATCTATTCTCGGATGTGGTTCTTAGAATTCCAGGCTTGAGGCTTGAAAAATGACTTAAGAAGACATTTTTTCTACACTCTGCCTCCAGCAAGATTCCCTGGAACTGGACAGCTTAGATTTCACAGGCCTCCCAGGAAGGGGGCTGCATGTGCCCCCTTGTCCTGAACTGGCATTCCGCAGCCCTTGGCTTGCTTCTGCTGGAGCAGCCACGCACCGTCCACTCTGCTCACAGCCCTTCACGCGCTCACAGGCCGTGTGTCTGGAGCCAGCCCCCTTTCCCAGCCCGCATTCCCGCCTTGTTTTCCCCTTGGCCCCGGGTTCTTATTCGTATCCATCTTTTCACTAACTCTCCTCAGAACCTCCCTGCAGATTCTGTGCTTTCCTCAAGGCTGAGGGTTCAGAATCCTAGCGAGACTCTGGATTTGGTTAGAAACCTTTGGAAGATTGCTTCTGAGTCTCTGAGATGACACCCTGAGCCCAGTGCATGTCCCGGTGTCACCACATTGTTAACGGCATGAGGACGACTGTGAACTCTGGATCCCTTCTATGCTTCTCCCAGGGGAGGAGAAAGAACACGGTCTTTGGAGGCAGACAATCCCAGAGGCAAAACTCTGCCGCGTACAGCTGTGGAGTCTGGGGCAAGTCCATAAACCTTGTCTGTAAAATGGAGACAATAACACCGACCTTTCAAAGTTGTGCGAGACTATAAAGAGTAGGTCCCAACAGTTACTAAGTGTCTAATATTCCCTCCCTCTGTCTTCCCTTGACAAGCCCACGTGTCCCTCTCTGTCATTTTTGAAACTCCTCCCCCGCTTTTTTTTAATGATTGGCCCTTAGCTAACATCTGCTGCCAATCTTTTTTCTTCTTCTTCTTCTCCTCAAAGCCCCCCAGTACACAGTTGTATATTCTAGTTGTAGGTCCTTCTAGTCCTGCTACGTGGGACACCAGCTCAGCTTGGCCTGAAGAACAGTACTAAGTCCACACCCAGGGTCCAAACTGGCAATACCCCTAGCCATCAAAGAGGAGCGCACGAACTTAATCACTCGGCCGCGGGGCCGGCCCCTGAAACCGCACTTTAATGAAGACTTTCTATAGCATCTGTGGGTTCTAAGAACGTCTAAATCTGCCCTCTGAGATGAGAGCCAGTGCCTCTAGGTAGGCGCAAGCCATTCTTAATACAGGGCACAGGCTTTGAGCCATTTTCTGGAAATGGCCCCTGGAAAGAGATGAACTTGCTGCACAGTCTTCATGACGTCGAGGGACTGCTTGGGAAGAACGATAAACAAAATCTTGTTCGGGGGGCACAGCATCCCTAGGGGGAAGTGCACAGCCTCCATCTCTGATGAGGAATGAGCAGGAAGAGTAGGAGGAGATGGGGAAGAGAGATGGAGGGTGAGGCCCCAAGGGGAGAATGTCCAGGTGTGCGCTGGTTCAGACCCGAGGAGAGGCCAGGTCAGCAGAGACCTCGTTCTCGTGCACTGTATCTCATTCTTTGCTCTAATCTCAGCCTCTCTGGCACTCAGTGAACATACAGCCAGTCTGGCATTTATTCCAGGTAATTTTATGTTTTATTACAATCTCAAGCCAAAGGAGGAAGGAACAGAATCAAAAACTCATGGAAAAATGAAGTTCTAAATTGGATCCAAGTTAAAAGCTCTTCTTCAACGTGCCTGCTGTGTAACACGAGCCACCTGATAAAACCAGGAGTCTGAGTGCCTGATCACGACAATCCCCATCCCTGTCAGGGGCTCAGAGTCCTGGCTTTGGGGAGGTGGGTGGGGATCAAAGCCCGGGGTCCCCTGGAGAGCGAGCGGCCACAACAAGCAGTCATCAAGGAAAGCAAAGAACTCCCTGTTGGACCAAAGCCACTCGCTCGAGAGACAGTGACCGAAAAATTCAGCTTTGTTTGAAATAGAGATTCAAAGGGGCTCCCTACACATGCCCTTCCCCTCCCTCAGCTGGACAGCTGCTACTGCCTTCAGTCCCAAGGTGGACGTCACCTCCTCCCCCGGTAATGCAGAGGACCTGTCTTGGGGAGCTGGTGCTTCCACATTCTCGCATAACCCTCTGTTTACCTTCTCATTAGTCTCCTGCTGGGTGTGACTTCTCTAACTGCCTGCTTCATGACTCCTCATATCCTCATTCCTTTTCCCATGGGGAGTGGCTGGTCACATTAGCTCCTAAGTCGTAGTTGACCCAGAAGTCAGTCAAGTCACCCCTTTCTCTTTCATTCAATAACTATTTGTAAAGTCCCTACTATGAGCCAGACATTGTTCTGAGCACTTGGCATCCATTAATGAACCCAACAAGGAAAAGTCCTCTATGAGCATGAAGCTTATGTTGGCTTTCCTGGTCTATGTCTAATAATAATCCATAACATTAACATGGCACGTCATTCCTGATGAATATACATCCACTCTCCCATTTTAACCTCACAGCAGCCTTTGAAGTGGCCTCAGCAGGTCCTATAGGCACCTTTGGGAGACAAGAGGAGAGACACATGGAGAGGTGACATAACCTCTTTGTCATGGAGCGATTCCGAGATGGGGTCAGAACTAGCATCCAGGGCTCCTAATTCTCAGTAGAGCGATCTGCCCTCTGTAGCTCCCTGCCTCATGCTTCGATGTTAACAAAATCCAAGCTGCCGTCTGAGTTGGCACCATTCCTCTAGGAAGCATCCTCCACCCCTTAGCCACACTGATCTCCCCCATGCCTGACTTACGGTAACCCTCTGCTCTAAGCACATAATGCAACACTTACTCCAGTGCCACGTTAGCTGTTCAATGCTGTTTTGAGTGCCACACTTCCCCAGCGAGACTGCAAGCTCCGGATGACAAGGACAGCATAGAGAGCCGCTGGACTCTAGTAGCATCTAGCAGCTCCAGATGGTGTGCTGCAGTGGTTTATGAGATGTTCCGAGATGGCTCTTGGGGCTGTTGAATAGGGTCTGGAAACTCAGAATGTGACCTCGGCTGCAGATGGCCCCATTTCTTTATCCTGGTGAGCTGTGCAAATCGCTTTAAATGTGAGCCACTCTATAACATATGTTGGGAAGCTCTATGTATGTTTCCTAGCAGAGGACTGGACACATGGTTGGTGGTTAATAGATACGTGGCAAGGTATCGAATGCAAAAAAGATCAACTCTACATTATTTCAAACCTGGGACGGATGGGAGAAGTATATAGTTATTGCAAATGAGAACTGAGGCCTAGAGAAGCTAATGACTTGTCGAAGGTCACGCAGCTAATAAGCACCGGAACTGGGAAAATTTTCCAGGGAAATGGTTTTAAGTTCGCCTGTAAGTTGGCAGACCACAGAGATTGAATGGGCAGGGAGAGAGAGCACACGAGAGGCTGGCTGAAGTTGGAGACCAGGCCTTTTTCATTAGTCTCAGATGGCTGGCATCTCAGAGCACAGCTGGGGCCACTTGACAGAGGTCTCCACTCCCATGCAAGCCAGTATCCCTGAGGGCAGGGGGACATCTGCACGCCAGATGTGATGGTTGGATTTTGTTGGCACCAGGTACAATGCACCCCCCGCCCCCACCCTCTGCCAACATGATTAGTGAGTACAATTTTGTAAGAAGAGAAGAAAGGCTGGGCAGAAACACATCTGGCATGCAATGTACCATGCAAGATGCTGAAACGATATGCGGCCTATCAATAACTCACTCCCTCCAGCACTCCATCCAGGCTATCGGTTAGAAAAAGTAGGAAGGTTTATGGAAAGAGATTATGAGACACCCAGAAACCACAGGTTAGAGTCCTGAATCTCCGGTGACCCGGCCATGGGACCATGTGCAGTCACTTATCATCTCATGGCTCAGTTTTCTCACCCATGAGGACATGGGAAGCTCAGACTAGACAGTACCTAACATTCCTTATATTTCTGATATTCTGGTTAATTCCTTTCTCTTAATTTCTTCATATTTTAGCAAAAGATCTGCTAATGGCCCACAGAAGTACACCAGCCCTGTCTGTCTCTAGCAGGAAAAAATAGATAGTACTAGAGTTAGAATATAATGAAATCAAAGCACGTATTGCAGTGCCTAGCATAATGTCTGGCAAGTAGTGGACTTTCAGTGAATGTTTATTAAGGGGGAAAAAAAAGAAGAAAGGAAGAAAGGAAGGGAGGGAAGATGGAAGGACCTATTGAGGCAGGCTTTATTTCCCCATATGTATAAGTCTTGATTTCCACCTAAATAATGAAAGCTAACCTTATCTTAGAACTTATTATTTCTTAATATTTGAACCTACTAATTATTTAGTAATTACACCCAAACTGTGAAAAAGATGCTATTTTTTATTCCTTTTTAAAGACAAAGAAATGGAGGCACAGAGAAATTTACTAACTTGCCCAAAGTCACCCAGCTGGTAAGTGGTAGAGTTGGCGTTTGACTCTCTATTTTTACTCCTCATCTGGGTTTTCCACCTCCACACAGTACCTACCACTGTGTAAAGGTGAGTGAAAGAACATAAAGAGAGGATGGTTAGGGCCGAGAAACCCAAAGACACTGGGACTGTGAAGGAGCCCAGCCTCAGGAGACCTGGCAAGGCCTGCTCCACCTGGATGAGGAAGATACTTAGACTCCAGGAAGACCGGGATGGCTACGGTAATTGTTTGGTAATTGTCCAATGTAAATAGTTCGTACTCTTGAGTACCCTCACCTCCTGCAGTGAAGTTCCTGCCACAATAATATGGTTCACTGGAAAGGATCATTGGAGCCACAACGGGTCTGGGTGTGGATACCAGTTCGGCCATTTAATGTGTAACCTTAGGCCAGTCATACCTCTTTGTGCCTCCGTTTCTTTATCTGCTATCATAAAGATTTTAGTCTTTAATGCATGGCCCAGAGCCTGAGAAATAGTCAGCCTTCAATGATATAACTTCCTTTTGCTTCTGTTTGTTTCTTGGATTCTAGAAACCCAACCTCAGATTATATTATTTATTCTAAGATGGGGTGGAGAGCCCCACAGGGTGCTATCTGTCTAAGGTCATAATCCCAAGAGAGCTTCTCAAGGCTCCAGGTGGTGGGAGGCATGCAGGAAGCCGGGACACTCATGAGCTAAGCCAGAGCTTGTCACCTTAGGCCTGGGCTAAGGCCCAGCCCCTCCCCTCAGGCAGGGATCCAGTCGAACCACAGACAACTCACCCTCATCAAAGATTTCCTTAGGTGCAGTGCTCTGCATGCTTCCTTGGCCATAAGTTCCTTCTTTTGTCTAACTGGCATCCCTTCTGCTGTAATTTGATCTCACTTCCTTTGCTCCGACCCTCAGGGGAAAGAAGAACAGCTGGTCCCCACCACCCACAGACCGGCCCTTCCGATAAAGGATGCTGGTGCCAAAACACGGGGTTCTGAAAGCCTGCACTTCCATCCTGTCGTAAAACTCGATCTGACTGAGTTGGGTACCTCAGTGGGTACCAGGCAGCCTGTGGGCAGCCGAAGATATTTCCTATGCCATGAGAGTGGGCCTTGTGGTCTTATTGTGGTGGCAGGTGGAGCAGGGTCCACCAGTCATTCCACGAGCCTTCCAGCCAAGGTGTGAGCGGAGGGGAGGGGTTTCTGGGTGTGTCTACTGGGCAGGGTGGCCGGCGGGGGGCGATGGGAAGGAAGACCCGTGGTGTTCCCCTGGAATCGTGTGGGTGCTCCGAAGAGAAGCTTAAATAGCCTATGAATACGTGAAAAGTAATCAATCTCACTAGTTATTAAAGAGCATTGCTTAATTTCAAAAGTTGCCATTTCTGCTCATTGATAAATTGTGGGATTTGTTTGCTTTTTATGGTGAGACAATTTTAGTGGAAATGCAGGGACTAAACCCTCTCATGCATGGCTGGTAGAAGTGCAAGCTGGATGAAACGTTCTGGGGACAATTGTCAATATCAATAAAAGGCCTCAAAACACGCTTTCAAAAATAGTTTTATAGTCTGTAAAAATACTGATTAATATGTGCAAAATTAATTAAGCTTCATTCACTCCAATATTTTTTAACTGCACAAAAAATTTGGAACATATTACATGCCCAATGATAAGGATTTAGTTAAATAAATTAAAGCTCACTGTGCTTATGAAAAAGTGTATAATCATATAATCATTTAATATAAAAAATATAAAGTCAGAAATAGTCAGAATATATCAAGGGGAAAAACAGGTATCAGAATAACATACACAACATCTATGTCTCCATTGATACCTATGTCTATCTATGGATATATACATAGATCTTTCTATCCATCTACAGAAGGATACACACCAAAATATTGACTGTGATTAGGTCTATGTAGTGACATTTTAGATCATTTTAATTTTCTTACTTAGTTTTTCTTTAAATTTAGAGTGTAGTATCTAACATTTCTGCAATAAACACCCTCCATTTGTACTAAGGAAAAATAATAAGGTGATTTTAAAAATAGAAAAGTATGGGAAAACCCTCGCCCACCCTGACTCCCTGTAAAAAAGGAAAAGCCAAGATCACCATTGAAAAGGAAAATTCACTGAATGGCCATACACAGGCTAAAGAGAAGTGGGGAGAGGGAGGCACGGCCCCAGACCTCGCCTCGGTTAGAAAGTGGCCAGGGAGAGTCATGCTCGCGTGTCTGTTTAGGAACCTTAGACGGATGCTAGATCCATCGAGCTGGGCCAAGGCCTCCTGCCATAGGTGCCTCTTTAAATCTTTGCTCAAAAAGCACCCGCTGTGACCCAGCAATTCCAGTTCCATCCAAGAGAAATGAAAATGTACGTCCACACGAAGACTAGGCATGAATGTTCACAGCAGCATTATTCAGAACAGCCAAAAAGTGGGAACAACTCAAATGTCCTTCAGCTGATGAACACCAAAATGCGATCTCTCCACACAATGGAATATTATTCTGCAATTAAAAAAATAAAGTACGGATGCAGGCTACAATGTGTACATGCTATAACTGATCCATGCTACAACTCCAAAGCATTATGTCCAGTGAAAAGAGCCAGACACAAACAATATACATTGTTTGGTTCCATTTAGATGAAATATCCAGAATAGGCAAACCTACAGATAGAGAAAGTCTATGAGTGATCGCCTAGGACTGGGGACAAGGGAGATGAGGAAACTGGGAGTGAGGGCAAATGGGCATGACGTTTCTTCTGGGAATGATGGAAATGTTCTGAAATTAGATTTCCATGATGGCTGCGTGACTCTGTAAATATGCCAAAAGTCATCAAATTGTACACTTAAAAACAAGTAAATTTTATAACATATAAATTATGTCTTGAAATAAAACAAACAAAAAAAGTACCCCTAGGTAACGTTGTATTGGAGGGACACACCCCTTTGAATGCCTTTATTCCATCAGGTAGGCATTCATCAGGCATTCATCAAATATTTTCCAGTGTCCACAGTTTGCCAGGCATTACTCTAAGAATAGTGAGTGAAAGGAACAGAAATTGCCAACTGTATTTTAGTGATCTGCAAGTTAGTTCGCACGCTGACATGTCTCATAGACTCTTAACTACACAGGCAGGGGCATTTCTTATTCATCTTTCCAACCCGCGACCTGGCACAGCGCCCTGCGTGCTGTAGACCCTGTCTGACCTAGATATGAATTAATAGATACAAAGAGAGCCTGAATGTTGAGAGAGAGGAGCAGAGAGAGCTCTGCCTTTCCCATGCTGATCCCCGGAACAGCATAGAGGGAGGTGGGGGGAGGTTGGAAGAATAAGCCCAGGGCAGTGGAGAGAAGATCCGAATCTTCTGCTGGCTTCCCCAGCACCAATGAGGAGTCTGTCCAAGCTCTGATTAATAGGGTTGGCAGGTGCTAATGTGTGTGTGGCTACTCCCTCAAGCTGTATTTTCCAAGATCCTGCCCAGCCTACGGTGGTGATTCAAGCACAGAGACTGGGAGCTTCGACTTCTCAAAATGTCTGAGCCCTAAGCCTCATGCTGTTACCCCTCAGCCCACCCTTTCATGGATATAACGGGTAGTTCTGCTGAGTTTCATCTCTGCTTCCACCCTCCCTATGCGCTCAAGGTCCCTGTTTGGCACTGGCCACCTGTAGGAAACGGTTGTCAACACCAGGGCAGCTCCACCCCCAGCCTCTGCCTCAGCGTTCCAGAGCTGTCCTTATTTCACTGCCCCTCCACTCAGAGGGGACCTCTCGGAACAGTGCAACGTGTGTGCAAAGCTGTAAAGATGTTTATTCCCTTCGATCCAGGAATTTCAGTTCTCGGAATGAACTGGAAGAAAACAATCAGAGATGTTCACAAGGATGTGTTTATAAGGTTGTTAGCTGTGATGATATTTGTAACATTGTAACATTGTAGCATTGAAAGCCACCTAAACGAACAATGGAGGAATGGTGAATTCAGTTATGGTACCACTGTGTGATGAAATCTTATGTAGTCATAACAATCCTGTTGCCGGCAAGCTTAATTATAATGGAAGGGATTTGATCTTGACATATTATTAAGCAAGAAATGTAGGTTGCAATATGCTACATGCAGTATCATCTCATTGTCTAGGCTGGATCTACGCTATCTGTTTGGAGAGAGGAACAGCAGGAAGAGAGCGTCTACACAGCAGGGGCATTAGTGTTGGGGGCAGGTGTTCAGGCAGCTGGGGAATTCACACACACACACACACATTAGAGGAAAGTGATGAGACTTGCACGGACGCAAAGCAAGTCCTTATCTCAGCTTGGTGGTATTACGGCAGATGTTTATGATATTTGTGCTTTTGGGAATTTTTGAAAGTTTCTATAGTGAACAAAAGACAAAATTTTTTTAAAATTAAATAAATAAAACAGAGGCTTACTTTTTCATAGCAAAAGGAGCAGCAGTTTCCAAAAGAAGGTACCCTGAGATGTCAGGTCAAAATTCGTTGTGCGAATTACCTTGCCAGATGTGTCCAAGTCGCCCTGAGGCTGCCTTGACCTGAGTGCCCTGAACTATAACCCCTCAGAGTGACCAGAGGACGTACGAACACCCCTCTTTCGAGGCTGACCACAGGCAGACCTCAGCTCTAAGGGCAAGGAAGAGGAGGGTTGCTTCTCTTACAGGAACGAATCATAACTTCAACTGTGTGGAGGCTCCCCCTCCTGTTGGGAACGTGTTTCATATCCCGATACGTGTCACCCTGCCTGTGATTTGGAATCGCCGCTGTGACCGTCCAAAGTGAAGGAGGCCGCGGGGCCTGCTCTCTCTCGCTTTCTGAGCCCCCAGCTCAGCCTGAGGAGGCAGAGGGAGGCTCTGAGGGCGGACCTCAGCTGGTGGAGTCCGAATATGCTTTTTCTTGCATGCTAGTCCCGGAGGGCTTCTTAGAGGAGGAGGGATTTTTTTTTTTTTTTTTTTTTTTTTAGAAATGAATTGAAAGGTGGTAGAGAGAGGACGAGATGATCTGGTAGAAAGCAGGTATGAGAACGATCATCTGTACAAAAGAAATAAGACGTCTCCCCCTTAAAACTTCAACCCACGCTGGCTCTCATCTTCTCTGACTCAAGGACGTTAGAAAAGACCCAAACATGTCAGCCCCCAAGCACAGGACGATTTTGACCTTGAGTGTACTGGGGGTGGCTGCTCATTCTGGGAAAGGAATCTTGGCCAAATGTCCTGAAATTTTCTTCATTTATTCCACCGGGACAGTGGGGGCTGGGTAAGGAGTGTGACTAAGATACTGGAAAGGTCCCCCCATCACAACCTCCCCAGCCAGGGTGCTGATCAGACGGACTTTGTACCGACAGGGTCTATGGGGACAGAACCCTCACGCACACGTCGTCCAACCCACAGACACACGATGGGGAGCCGTAGGACAGAGGACAGGGCCTTTTCTATGCTGTTTCCTGCTGTTTCCCCGGAGCCAGGCACAGTACCTGGCATGGAGCAGGGCCCTGAGAACGACCGTCGTCCTCCCTTACCCGTGGGGACATTCCAAGGCCCCAGGGGCTGCCTGAAACCTCAGAGGGTACGCAACCCTATCTATACCAAGTTTTTCCCCATACTACACATTTGAGGTGCAGCAGCAAAACTAGCACATGGGGCCAGCCTGGTGGTGCAGCGGTTCTCACCTTCCGCTTCTCAGCATCCCAGGGTTCGCTGGTTCGGATCCCGGGTGTGGACATCGTACCGCTTGGCAAGCCATGCTGTGGTAGGCATCCCACATATAAAGTGGAGGAAGATGGTCATGGATGTTAGCTCAGGGCCAGTCTTCCTCAAAAAAAAAAAAAAAAACTAGTACAAATTTCTTTTTCCTTCTTCACAATTTCATGGATAGAAGATTCGTTCTTACCAGAGATCTGAGCAACCTCAGCGAATGATTTTTTTTCTTTCCTTATTAAGTCGAGAATTTCCACACGGTTTAACTCAAAGGAAGCACTTTAGGGCTTCTCTTTGGCATCTCCGAATTGCCAGCATCACTACTTTCGCACTTTGGGGCCATTATTGAGCAAAATAAAAGTTACTTGGACACGAGCACTGCCATCCCTCGACAGTCCACCTAACAACCAAGACCGCTGCTAAGTGACTAACGGGCAGGTAGCCCGCATAGCGCGGATCCGCTGGACAGACGGACGGTGCCCGGCGGGCGCAACCGACAGTGAAACGCGAACCGCGAGGGAGGGCACTCCCGTATTTCGGGAATGAACGTCGCGTGCTCAAGGGCTGAAGGCGGTGGAGGAATCCTCCCGTTTGACCGAGGGAGCAGTGACTCGAAGGCTCCCCTCAGACCTCGCATCGGTGGACTGTGAGGAGGGGCTCAGCTGGAGTCCTGGGGGTCGTCCGCCGAGAACGGGCTCCGGCTCGGGAGGCGCTGGGGAAGGGGGCCCAGGGGTCACTAATCCAAAATCACGCGTTCCACCTCTTTTCCCTCTGAGGGAAGCCGTCAGATCCCGGCGCCGCCGGCGGAAGCTGAGGAGGGGCTTCCGTGGCGCAGCGTCGCCCTGTCCCCGGGATCGCCCTTGCGCGGCGGCCTTGCGCGGGCGGCAGCGAGGGCGGCTGTGCGCGTGCGCGGCGCGGGCTGGGGACGGCCGGGGACCCGAGCGCCGAGCTGCCGCCCTGGCGCGTTGAAGGCGCCTCGGGGGCGGGCCGATGGCGGCTCGCGGGCGGCCCCGGCGGTAGCCTGCCTTCACGCGGCCGCCAGCGCGGGGAGCGCCTCCCGCTCGGTTCCGCGCACACAGGCGGGCCCCGCGCGGGCGGGGGAGCAGCGCCGCCTTTCGCGCCGGTGACCAGTCCCCTCCCAGCCTCCCGGGCTGGTGACGCGGGCCAGGCGCCGCAGCTCCGACCCGACCAGGGCGCCACCAGGACCCCGGGGACGCGGGCCGAGCGAGCCAGGAGCGAGACCCGAAGGCGGAGCAGCTGCTCCTACACCCCCGCTCACGCACGCTCACACATGGTCTCACACATGCATGCACACACGGTCTCACTCCCACACACGCACATACACACGGGCTCACACATGCCCTCATTCACACACGCTCACACACGGTCTCACTCACACATACCCTCATTCACACGCATACACAGACATGCTTTCACACACATTCGCACATGCCCTCACTCACACAGGCACACACACGGTCTCACACATGCCCTCATTCACACACGCTCACACACGGTCTCACTCACACATGCCCTCATTCACACGCATACACACACATGCTTTCACACACATTCGCACATGTGGTCTCACACACACTCACATGCTCTCACACACACTGACATGCACACACTCACACATGCTCTCACTCACACATATACACTCACACTCACATATCCTCACTCACACACACATATGCTCTCACACATGCCCTTACTCATGCTCTCACACACACAGTCTCACACATGCCTTCACTGGCACGCATACACACACATGCCCTCACTCACACACACTCGCATATGCTCTCACACACTGACATGCATACACACATGCTCTCACACACATAAACACTCACACACACATGCTCTCACACACTCACACATGCCCTCACATATACACACACATGCCCTCACACTCACACACATATGTTCTCACACACACACAAGCACACTCACTTTTCCGCCTGTTCCCTTTTTTTGAGTCGCTGTTTCTTAACCTTCAATACCCAGAGTTCTTTTATACCTGTAACTGGCTGAGTGGAGGAAGAAAGAAGCTACTTGAATTTGTTAAAAAATTATACAATTTAAAAATTTTATTTATATTTCTATTGTTACAGTATTAACATAATCGTTATAGAAAAATAAAATAATAGACAAGAAAAAATTTCACTACCATCATCCTAGGGAAACTGCTCTTACTAATACCAAGCTATATAATCTTCCAGACGTTTTGTATGCTTAATTTTTCCTATAGTGATTATATATAGATGATACAGATGTGGATGTACAGGTAGACATGCATATACATAGAAATAGATGTAGGTATAACATATAATACACATATATTTTTTTAAAAAGTGAAATTATATCCTTATGCCCTTTAATTATTTAACATATAAAGAAAATCTTTTCAGGCCAACAACATACATCCACAAAAGTTATACTAAATGACTGAAGAAGATAACAGTGGAACAGTGGCATACTTAACCAATTCTCCATTGTTGGACATTTAAGATATATTTAATTCTGCAAAATAAATTCAATTAAAGCCAACTTTTTCATCTATCCACTAATGATACACTTTTAGCAGTGAATTTGCACTCGATAAAGCAGAATATATAATTATAAGTATGCCACATCTTTTTGCTTTTTGATGGGACTCAGACAAAAATAAAATGCATTGGAATCCCTCTATTTGTGGGACCCGCACTTGGGCGGTACTACAAACTGCGGGTTCTTCCCTCCCGTGGCTTCACGTGTTTCGTGCATCCTAACCTCTCTGTTAAAAAACAAATTTCGATCAACTGTGCTGGAGGAAAAGTTGCACTGTCTGTCCTTTCTCTCTGTGGAAAATGGTTTCAAAAAGTGGTCAAATGAAGAGGTGACTGAAGAGAATGTAGGGGGAAAAAGCACTTTGTCAAGAAGTTAATTCACCAAAACATTGTTACCTTCCTGGATTTTAGAGTGTTGCTTGTAGATGTCAGCTTTTTAAAACATTTACTTCCTTCTGATTTCTTATTCTAAATAAATATGTTTTTGCACTTAATTCTGTATGTATGATTTTTGCAGTGTGTTTCCAAAATTGTAAGGTTATGCCTATCGAAGCCTAGATGCTCTCCCGGTAACCCCCATCTTCCCCAAGTACAGTGCTGGGCACGAGAAATTTCCTCAGTTAAGGTTTACAGATCCAGACTGAAAGCATCAGACTTGACTGTGGCACATGCGGCCCCACCAGAAGGTGTGGAGACAGAAGGGACCGTCTTCTGTGTTCCCTTGATATCTAACATGCTGTGATTCCTTAACACACATGTCCGTCTGCCCTTTCCTGAGTTTCTGCTTTTCCCATCTTCCCAGTAACACCCCCACTTTCATTTTACCATTGTTTCTCGCCCTATCCTTCTCTCTCTCTCCATCTCCCTGTCTCTTTCTCTTTGTTTATTTTTCCCTCTCTTCTTTGCCTCATTCGCTCATCTTTTTCCGAATCTGGACTAGAGATCTTCATAAAATCTGGTGAATGCGGCAGATGAGGACATGGAGGCTTAGTGTCCGAGCTGGCCCCCAGTCCGGATGCCCCGCTGGCCCCAGCGGGCGCTGCAGGGCGTGGCTGGGCAGAGCACTCCCACAGGGACCGAAGACTCCCAGCCTGTCAGGCCGGGTCCTCCCTGCCTGAGGGATCTCGCAGAGGCAGGTGGAACCTGCGCCCAGAAGACTGAGCGCGGGTCCTGCCCGCCGCCGTCCTCTGGAGTGCCTGCAGTTATGTCTGACGCTGCTCCCCTGCCTCTTCTGAGCCCTCTCCTGCCCTCGCTAGCCCTCATTGCTGTGCGGGCCTCGGAGGAGAGTGGGCTACAAGGAGAATTTGGCAGCTGGCAACTCTGTCTTCGAGGATCTCGCAGGCAGCAGCGTGGGCGCTGTCCACCTGGCAGCCTCCCACCCCCGCAGGCTTCGGGGATGCTGTTCAGCCCACGGCCAGGGGCGAGGGCCACCCCCTGGCCTGCGCCGGTGCCCACTGTGCGCCCATCCTGGAAGAGGGCATGAAGGGCCAGGAGGAGACCGGAGGAAAATAGGGAGAAGGCAGTCCTGCAAACATCCTACCTCCTCCACAAAGCTTCATTTGCCCCCTCAGAGCCCGGCCTCACTCCCTCCTCCAGGCTTCTAGAACATTCACCAGACCACCCATCAGCGTGTGAGGAGTATGTGTGTTCTCCTTACCATTTTGTATGAATGAAATTTGTCTCAACTAGACAAAGCTGAGTACAGACACAATATCTTACGATGCGTTATTTATTTCTGTGATCAGACTAAGATTACAGCTCCAGGCTGTGGTTGCAACAGACTTGCTTTCACCAGGAGCTCTGAGTCTCAGATCATACACAGAGTGTTGACGTTCTCACAGAGGAGGGGATCTCGTTTATTCCTGTCATCAATGACTGAGAAAGAAGTGATGTGGGTCACCCTGTTACTCAGGGGGACAGCAATAAACGGGTGGGGGAGGATGTCGAGTGTACAGAAAATCACTTAGTTATCTCTCAGATCCAAGAACTTTGTTACTCACCCTCCATGACCCTGCTTCCTTCTCCAGGAGGCTCCCAACCAGAAGGTTATGAGAAATTCCACCAACTGACAATGACATCGGCATCAAAAGATCTGTTCCTCCACAGGAACCACTGTCCTGTTTTTTGAAGTGTGCAAGGAATATTGTGTCTGTCTTCGGCACCTGTGGAGCCCTACCCCTGAGGAGCGAAAGCAGCAGGCAGGGCAAGAGGTCCACGCTCCTTCTGCAGGCAGCACCTCTCGTGCAGCAAGCTGAAAGTGGGGGACGGCCCCCCCAGGGGTGGGAGAAAACTCTGCCGGTGCATGAAGAGGCATTAACGGTTTTCAGAAAGGTTACTCCCTTTCAGTTCTCCTTCTACCCTTCAAGGAGAATGTCTCAGCCAGGTGCTAGGATCTCCTTACCTCTTCTCCAACACTTAGCTCCCATTTTAACCCCCCAAAAATGGGTCTTGGCATGAGAGCTCTCAACAGGTCACAATATCCAGCTGGTTTCATAACACTGTTTTCCATTCATTACATTTGCCCTTTCATCTCCAATATTTAAAGCAAATAATGTTGCTTTTTCACTGGCATTAGCGATATAGTTTCCTTTTAAAGTAACTACACTTAAGTAAAAATGAGTCTGGCTAAAGAAGAGCATTAAGCAACAGCACAGGTGTCTGTAGATAGGCCAAAAATGATGCAAGTCAAGCGGTCATGATGGAAGGTTGGGAGCCACTGGAATGGAGAAGAGGAGAAAGAAGTGCGAAGTGCCCAGTTCCCATCCTCGTCCTGACACTTTCCAGTGTGTGGCCTTGGACAAGCCACTGCTCCTCTTCCCAAGACTGTTTTTTCATGTGTAACGTGAGGAGAGTCAGTAGGCTGAAGGCTTTTAAAGTATATTCCAATTCTGAAATTCTATGATGCTTTATTATTGTGTGTGTGTGCAGGAAGAGAAGACAGCATGGAAAAAACAGAGCAGTAAAAAGAGGGAGAATGCTTCTGCTTGTCATCTTTGAAGCCAGCAAAGAGGAGCTCGCTCTTTGATTTCACTGTGGACTGAGACCTAAAAGCCATGCCAATCTGTTAGCAATTCTGTCTGTAATCCTTCCTCGCACACCACTGGCCCTCAGAGACAGGGCAAGCGGCAGCTCCCAGCTTCCTCAGAGGTGGCAGCTACTGAGCTCTGAAGACAACAGCCAGAACAGGGAAATGGAGAGTCCACGCCCTGTCTGCTGGTCAGCAGGCCCGGCGCCCATCTCCCCATCTTGAAATCCGAAGCCCTGAGAATGGCCTGTTCATGAATGGCCCAGGTCCAGCCTGGTAGGCAGATAACTCCTTGGATCCCTGTCAGCCCCTGCCTCTCCTCATTGTGACAGGTGAAATGAGAAGTTTGGGGACAAAGCAGTCCCCTTTTAGGAAGACTGGCTGGGGCTGGGGATGGGTCAGAGACAGGGGCAAGCCCCCATTCCAGGGCCAGTGGAAGGGAGAAGCTTGGCTCCGTTCCCTCGTTAGCATTAAAGGCTGTTTTGAAAAGAGAGACGAGAGATTTGATCTTGGATGGGTTTTTCTAATAGTCATCGAAATGGATTGAGCAAAAAGTCTGAATCTGGACAGTTCAGAGATGGGAGAAGCTCTGCTGTGGCTCTGGGCAAATCAAGAGAGGGGACACACGACCGATGCTTCAAAGGAAACAGGCTGGACACCTGAGACAAGGCAGAGGCCAGCATGCCGCCACGCCAGTCCCACGTCATGGCTCAGAGCCTGAGGACCCGTCCTCGGACAATACCAGACGTGTTTATATGTGTGATGCATTTCGAAGAGAGACACTGTGAAACAAAGAGGCTGAATGACATACCGCAGACAGGAATCTCCCAGCACACCGCCCAGGGGGCTCTGCCTGCACTCTGTGTCGCTAACCAACCACTTTTCATTCTTCCGGCATCTCCTCCACATTTCTAACTATGGACTCCAAACTGGAGTTTTTCATTATTTCTGTCCCTCCCCTGTAGCAGGACAGCCAACCGAAATGCTCGTGGGGAAGTGCACTGCGTCTCAGGAGGAGTTGTGGGGACTGTGAAGTGGCGAGTCCAGACCCCACCTCAAGATGGCGGCTGAGGCTTGCCCCCACTGTTGGCTGGCAGGGAGGCTGGCTCAGAGTCCCTGACTATCTGGGTTCTACACCCAATTCCAACAGGTGTGTCTGTGGGGGGTTTCCCTATACCACCAACAAGCAATTTTCCAACGCCAGCTGGGTGTCCTAGAATTCAACTCAATTGTGACATTATCTACCCAGAGATAGCATCAGATCCCACAGGTTAAGGGCTCAGTCCCGCAAGACGGCCCTCCACTCAAATGCCAATGGCAAGTCCAGGCTATAACCTGTGCTTCTGACCAACTAGCTATAAATCAGAGGTTCACATGACCCCGTCTCTGGGTTCAATTAATTTGCTAGAGTGGCTCACAGAACTCAAAGAAACATTTTATTTACTAGATCACTGGTTTATTATAAGAGGATATAGCTCAGGAACAGCCAGATGGAGGAGATGCATAGGGCAAGGTATGGGGAGAGGCTCAGAGCTTCCAGGCTTTCAAATCACCACGTGTTCATCAACCTGGAAGCTGTCCAAACCCCATCTTTTTGGGTTTTTATGGAGCCTTCATTATGTGGGCTTGATTGATTAAATCATTGGTCACTAGTGATTGAACTCCATCTCCAGCCCTCTCCCCTCCCTGCAGGTCAGGGGTGGGACGGAAAGTTCCAACCCTCTAGTCACATGGTTGGTTCTCCAGGAAAACAGCCTGCATCCTTAAGTGTGATCCAAGAGTCACCTCATTAACACAACGAAGGACACCTTTATTGCTCTCCTCACAGAGGAAATTTCCAGAGTTTTATGAGCTCTACTAGAAACAGGGGGTGAAGACCAAACATATGCTTCTTATAAATCACATCACCACACTAATCAATCCAGATTTTTCAAGTGAATCAGGAATTCTAGATTCTTTCTTGAAAATTCTTGAATTAAAAAAATTATTATTTGGGGGGGCATGTTTGCAGGGTGCCAGTCTGCAACCCATTTCATCCATCTTTCTTCCCAGGTTTTGCATCATAAGCCCCATCCAGACAAAGTTGTGCTCGTTCTCTGAACCCCTGCCCTCACCCCAGCCTCTGCCTCCCCACTCTAGAAACAGGGCTTGCGGCTGTCTGAAGCTGGAGGAAAGAGTAGGCGATAGAAAAGCTGTCTAACTCTCCACTTTGCACCCTCTTGTCCCATTTCTTGCCTCCTAAGAGCAGAGAGATGTTCTATTCCTTTCTGCACCCCTCAGGGGCTGAGCAACTGTATTCAATCAACAACCTCTCAATGAATATTCCTGGAGAACCCAGTGCCATGACCAGGGTGCTGAGGCAGATAAAGAATGTGTTTATGGGGCCTGCCCGGTGGCATAGTGGTTACTCTACTACGCATGCTCTGCTTCAGCAGCCTGGGGTTCACCAGTTCAGATCCCGGGCATGGACCTATGCACTGCTCATCAAGCCATGCTGTGGCGGCATCCCATATACAAGATAGAGGAAGATTGGCACAGATGTTAGCTCAGGGACACTCTTCCTCACCAAAAAGAAAAAAAAAAAAAAGTGTGTTTATAATTGAAAGAAAACTTGATATGGAATTAGAAGATCTGGATCGGGTCAGGTAAAGATTGGGAAACATAAAGCCATTCTGGTCATAAAGAACAAACATCTAGAGCAGGAATGTGTTGGAGAATGAGGACTTGCCGTATTTATCAAAAGGGTGAGGTTCATGTGTGTGGGTTGGCGTTGGGGATGGGATGAGGTGGGCCCTGATAGACAAGCTGAGGAGGTGGGCTGCTCTACTCTAGGGCCTCCTCAAAATTTTACCCACAATTACTAACGGCAGGAAGCAAAGGATATAGAATTCTTAGGGCCTAGAGATTTAATTCAAAGTAGTGTCCTTCAAGCTTAAAATTTCCCTGAAGCTTCATGCTTTATCTTTAGAATGGATGATAAGTTTGCATTCTACTCCATAACTCTGCAGGTTGTTAAAACATAAAATAACATTTTCCTCAGTTTTTAAGTAGACTCGATGCTGTCGGAGATATAGTCCACGTTTGTCTTGTGACTTTGCTTCGCTCCTGGAACGTAACCAGGCGTCCCTCTAGCCTCCGTGCACCCTGTTTAAGAAGTCCCCCACAGGCCCTGAGCAGGAGCGTGATGTGCTCAGAGCAAGGGCGACGTGAGGATTCGTCCCTGTGAGGCAGGTGGGAAGCCGCTGGGTTATATAGGTGAGAAATGACACTGGTCTGGCCCAGAGTGGGAGCAGCAAAAAGGAAGAACAATGACAGACTCCAGGGGATCTTGCCGGCAGAGCTCATGCCTCCGCAATCTAGACTCGCTGACTGCAGCAGAGCGATGCCCTGAAGTAGGGCTCAGAGCCTACTTTTCACCGACGAGAGGATGTCCTGGAGCTTACTGGATTCCAGAATTAAACAAACAATCCAGGGAAGAAGTGACAAATGCAGCTTCTTGGGCATGCCCTGGTTTTGGGCTGGCTTAGGGCTGGCAGCTTCTCAGTTCAAAGAAAATGAAAGAAACTCCCCAGCTGTAACAATAGGCTTAAGCCAGGCTTATAACATCAGCTCATAAAAGCTCCTTGGACAGAAAGTTGCTTTGGCTAAACAATGTTTTGATGAGTTAAATGCAAACGAATCAGAAGCATATGGAGCCAGCTCTCCCCACTGGGGGTCTCTTTGGGGTGGGATGGAGGTGGTGGGGGTGAAGAAGGGGTCTGATGCGAAACATTTGAGATTCTGCCCAAAAACCCACAGACGTGTAAAAAAGTAGTAGCCGTTGCTCCAAACCTGCTTTTTCCAATCCTAAAATTGTCCTGAGGTTTCCCCAGTCCTAATCTGGCGAATGTAATGAAGCCGGACTGTCCAAGCGCTCTGTTTGGCAAATCTGCAGCCAGTTCATGCCAGGCTGGAAGTTCTCGTGGTTTAACCAGCTAATCCTCCGCACCCCCCTGTTTGCCTGTTTCCGTGCAGGCAGAAACCAGGCTTGGGGCTCTCCGTGAATGGCGGCAAGGAGGAGCCTGCATAATCCAAATTCCTGTGTGACCCCACAGCACAGCATCTATATTTGGAAAAAGCATTAAGAAATTATTTCAAAAGCTATTTACTCTCTTAGCAATGGTTCTTTGCACTCCTGGCTGTGTATTTGCGCTCTGAAAGTGTGCAGGGGCCTGGGTGGCAGTGTGAGGGGTCACTGAAGAGCAGAGATGAAGAGTTGTAGAAGGGAGGTGGGGAAGAGTTCACACCATGCCTGGCTTTGTTTGTACTTTTGTCTTTTAGGAGGAGCTGAAGAGCTGAACGGAGGCCTGGGATGAGGCCTGGACAGCTCGCCTCCAGAGAAGGATCGCACTTTAGTAATGAAAGAATCCACTTAATTAAAAAGGATGTCTGACAAATTCTTCCTCTTACTGGCACCCGTCCCTTTCAGGCCACATGGACCACATCTTATGCATCATCTCGGCTTTTCAGTGAAGGGCTTAGAGGAGAGCCTGGGTGTGGAAAGGACTGTATACAGGTTTGTTATTATTGGTATTTTTTGGAATCTCAACATATCTATATTGACCAACTTGCTCTGTACCAGGCATTATGCAAGGCGGTGAGGATGCAGAGAAAGGATACAGTCTGGGTCCTCCAGGAGTTGACATTTATAGGTCTTGATAGTGTATCTTCCTCACAGTGGATTGTGGTTCTGTTTTCTCCATTCCTCGCTCTTATCCCCAGCTGTCCACACCCCTGCAAGTGAAGGCTCAGGGTGTCTACAAGGCAAGGATAACAGAGGGGTTCCAGTGGGCAAGGAGGTAGAACTCCCCACAGCACTGGGCTGCCGGGTAAAATACAGGACACTCAGTTATGTTTGAATTTCAGATTAATTTAACTGAGCATCCTGGTGTTTCCTTGCTTTGCAGAATTCAGCAGCCTAACCAGCCACAATATCAGGCTGGCCACTGAGAACCATGGAGTCTGACTTCCAGACCCTTCTCCTTTTCTGTGCACTTTCCTCTTTCCATCAGACTCATAAGTGTGTCCTCTTCTAACACTACCCTGAAGAAAACAACTAGAGTTTATTCTTAATGTGAGTTTCACTCTCCCAGGGATACTTTAACTATAAGCCTTACCTTTAATTATGGAGGAAAGGCTATGTCCCACTTTAAAGGAATATTAAGCGCTAGTTGAGGAGTGGGAGGTATCATTTCACACAGGAAGTCTTCCTCGGACCCTTGGAATCACACCACATTGGCCATGGGGCTACTGAGCCCATGTGTGCAGCCAGTGCTGCTCCCGCATGCCCCACTCCTCTCTCTGGGCCATGCGGCAGCACTGCTTTCCTTTGGGAAGGGAATTCAATTCCTGACTTCCCACAGCAGTTGGCCCCAGTACTCCTCTCGGTCTGTGCCTTGGACCCCTTCTTCCAACTGAGCTGAATTTCCAGAGCTCCATGTTCATGGAGGCCTGATGCCATCCCCTAACTCTTCTGCACCCCTAATCAGGAGGTACTTCAGCCATCTTGGAGAAGGGTGCATGATAACTTTCCTTCCCTGGCTAAGACCAGAAGCTGCCCCTTTTGCTCTCCATTCCTATTCTTGTGACACACCTTGGTTGGGCAATAGATTTTAAAGAACTGCTTCGTTTGGCAGACACCTTGTCTCTCTGCCTTTGTGTAGTTAATGATGTGTGTAAAACTTACGTCTGTCACAGAAGACAGGTAACCTCACACTGATTCATTTCCTTTCTCTGGGACATGTCTGGACTCTCCCTGCCTCATGACCTTCACAATGGGAAAAGTAATACCAAGTGAACTTTCATCCAGCACCTTTTATGCTTGAGGCTCAAATTCACTTTTACCCGTTCCCTCCTACTACATCTTCTCAGTCAAGAGGTAAAGATGATTTTTCACCCACGTACTCCCCTTTCTCTATTCTTTTCTGACAAATGTTCACTGACCCTGGGTGACTCCTTTGTGGTCTTGGCCTCTGCCTTCTGGCATCTGGTCCCGTCTGGATATTTTATCCCTCCTCAGAGCTTATCTTTGTCAACCAAATCCCACAATTCTTGAATTAGAACGTCGGTTTGACCCAGAGAGTGACTCTTATTTCCTCCCAGTCATAGCAGCAATCTTATCTGAGGGAAAATGCAGATCCAGGTTCTGAAACCTGGATTTATTGATCCTTAGAACCTTTAAGTGGCCTTGGGACCTAAAGGTGCAGAATATATTAGACTTGAAATATCTTGGGAATAGAGACACATAGTAGGTGCTCAAAAGTCATTGATGAATAAATGAATGATGCTCCAATTTTAGATGCTGTGCTTTTGTTATCACACAAAGGGCATGATCTTCTCACAGTGAGACAAAAGCCAATCGTCAAGAGGCAAGGTGGTGGCAGAGAAAGGGCATTTTATTACAGCTTGCTAGCAAAAGGGAAGATGGCTGACTAATGTCCAAAAGAACCATCTTCAGGGGGTGCAGAATCTTGAAGAAGTTATATAGGCCAGTGGGTTATAGGGCAGGGGGTTAGGAATGTTGACCCTCTGGTGTGACAGACTGGGAGTTGCCACACTAGATCTTTCAGTTTTCATTGATGATGGCTATCAGCATAGACTCTCTGTTTGGGGGGTCATCACATTCCTAAGGAACTCAAAAGAATGAAGTTACCGTCTTATGGCAGCTGAGAGGTATATGCACAAGCAGGGGTTGTAAAATCTACAGAACAGCTGGATCTCCTCGAGGGTACAAATCCAGCTGGGTTAGTCAGTCAGAGGTCATTCAGAGTTACGACATGGTCTCTTTTCTACAATATGGCTTCCCTTAGGTCAACCTTGTGTTGAGCCAGTTTCACTTTTCAGTAGGGATATGAGTTCTAGTGTGGTCCAAGAACCCATATCAGTAAGGACTGTAAAAGTCTTATCACTTTGTAGAACATCTAAAATAAAGGTCTTTGCTCCTCAAGAACTGGATGGAAATTCTAACCTCATGTTGTGTTCAGGTTTGGGAGTGACATGTTGGCATCACCAGAGCTTTAAAAATGTGATTAAGAAAAATTACCAAAATGAATGGCTGTTATCCCTAGGCTAAACAAACCAAAGAATATTCCAGAAACATATGGATAGAGATTTAGGAATATCCAAGTCCATCGAATGATTTAGGCTAATCTCAGAGAGGTAGTCTGGAAAATCATTGCAACTAGAAAGCTGAAGTGTAATTAGGAAAGACAGTATTGACTAAAGGGTGGTGGACAGCTATTCCGACAGAGCGAGGATTTGGAACTGGTAGCTCAATGGTGCCCAAGACAGAAACTGGTCAGAATAAAGATTTCAGGTTGATATGCAAGCACCTGATTTTCAACAGAGGTACAATTTCAGTGAAGAAAGGATGGTCTTTTCAACAAATGGTGCTGGAACAATTGGATATCCATAGCAAAATACAATCCAGTACTTTACATCATTTGCAAAAATTGACTCAAAGTGCATCAGAGAACTACACATAAAACTTAAAACTATAAAGCTTCTAGAGGAAAGCATAAAAGAAACGCTTTGTGACCTTGAATTAGGCAAAAATTTCTAAGATGTGACATCAAAAGCATGATTCATAAAAGAACTAATTAATAAATTGAACTTTATCAAAGTTAAGAACTCGTGCTTTTCAAAAGACTATGGTAAGAAAATAAAGAGACAAGCCTCAGATTGGGAGAAAATAGTTGTAAATCATATGTCTTATAAAGAACTTGAATTTCAAATATATAAAGCACTTTCAAAACTCAATAATAATAAAATAAAATAAAATTTAAGTGATAAAATGGGAAAAAGATTTAAATAGATGCTTTACTAAAGAAGATATACAGATGGAATGTGAGCACGTGAAAAGATGCTCAACATCCTTGGTCATCAGGGAAATGCAAATCAAGTTGAAACCACAATGATATTCCACTATGTACCTACTAGAATGGCAAAATTAAAAAAGGACCACACCAAACATTAGCAAACATGTGGAAAAACTAGAACTTTCAAACCATACATTGTGAATGGAAACGTATAGTGTTACAACCACTTTGGAAAACCTTTTAGCAGTTTCTTAAAACATTAAGCATACACTATCATATGATCCAGCCATTCCACTCCTAGATATTTACTTAAAAGAAAGGAAAGCATATGCCCGTACAAAGACCATGCATGAATATTGATTTCAGCTTTATTTGTAATAGTCCAAAATTGGAAACAACCTGAATGTCCATCAACAGGTAAACTGATAAACTGATACAATGACACACGACTTCGCAATGAAGAGGGATGAACCAGTGATACAACTAACAACGTGGAGGGATTTCACAATAATTTTGCTGAGCGAAGTAAGCAAGACAAAAAAGTACTTGCTGGGTGATGTCACAGTCAATAAAATAGAAACTAATCTTTAGTGGCAAAAAGGAAATTGGTGAATGTCTGGGAACAGGGATGGGAGGGATTATAAAAAGAAATGAGGAAGATTTTGGGGTGATGGATATGTTCCTTATCTTGATTGTCATGATAGTTTCACAGGTGTACACATGTGTCAAAACATGAAATTGTTCTCTTTAAATATGAAATTTGTTGTATACCAATTATGCCTCATTAAAACTGTTAAGAGTCCATATGTCCAAGTTCTGGAAATTTCTCTCCCTATTTCTTACTGCAGAGATCAGGAAGAGGATCAGGACTCCACGGAATGCAGGCTGCTTCATGGCCGCCTTTGAAATGCCTTTCTTTCTTCCTTCTTGGTGGACTAGGGGAGTGATAGCAAATGGGATTGTATTAGAGGCTACCTCAGCTTTAGGAGAAATTCAAACAATTTCTGGGTTGAATAGAATTCATTTAAGGGAATTCATATAATATTCCACAATTGTAAGGATTCCTACTAATTACATGCATATGCATACAACCACACACAAACGCTCACATCCATTAACACATATGTTCTCACAAAAGAGAATCCAATAGAAAAAACAATGGGCAAGAGACCTGAACAAGCAATCCAGAGAAGCAGCAGCTTGCATTCCTGCTAATAATTAGAAAGTATAAATTAAACACACATGATAAAACCATTCACACCCATTAAACTGGGGTGGGGAAAGTTTGAATCTGACAGCACCAAGCTTTGGCTAAGACGCGAAACAATTGGAAGTCAGATACTTTGCTGGGTGCACATTGGGACAACAAATTTAGAGAGCAATTTGGCAAAGCTGAAGATTCTCGTACCCTACATGCAGAAAGTCCATTTCTAGGCATACACTCTACAGCAACGTTGGTACATGTGCTTAAGAAGATGTATAGCATCCTAATAGCGAAAAATGGAACCATCTAAATGCTCATTAACGGGTGAATACATAAATAAATTTTGGCATATTCGTACAGTAAAATTCCATACAGCAGCAAAAACGGATGAGCTAGAGCTGCAGACATAGATGATTCTTAGAAACTTAACGTCCAGGGAAAAGCACGTTGTAGGCTAACAATTTACACATTAGAAGGTCATTTATATAACATGAAACACCGGTTTTAGGTGCCTCAGGGGTACATACCTATTAAGAGAAGTAGAATGACGTGCATAGGAATTTAAGCTTAAGGACATTGTGGGTGGTTTCAACATGTTGATAATGTTTTATTTCTTAATTTCAATTGTGGATACTTATATTATTCTTTGTACTTCTTGTATATCAAAAATATTGCATAATAATTTTTTTCAAAACAATTGCTCTAAGCTGTTTGCTCCCCATTGCTTCCTCTGTTGTCCCATAAAGTGAGCCTGTGCCACCTTTTCAAACCCGGAGCAGCTTGGGTTTGATTGTTAATCATGCCCGGGATGTATCCGTCACATCTGCAGTTGATTCTAACTCAGCCTTTGACTCAACCAGGCTCTGTGACCATGATGAGAGATCAGCAAAGGATTATAAACTCGGTGGTTGTGCTCTCCCTCTTGACACATGGTATTAGTTCCACCTGTTCTTCCGTGACCTCTAGTCTCCCATCATAGATTACCAGTGCTCTTTCCTCTAAGGGTTGTTTGAATCCTGATTGCTGCCTGATTGCAGGATGTTTCAGTGTAGGCTGAGGGACTGGAAAGGTACTGGGATTAAAATGACTCTGTGGTACATTGATGCCATGATCTAGGAAAGCTGGGATATGCGTAGGCTTTATTTGTGTATTTGTTTTATAAATTGGTATTGTTCTTCCAATCTTCACATACTTTCACTTGGAGAATTGCATTTACAAGCCAAGTCTCTTTGAAAAGTTACTCTTGGGGCTGGCCCCGTGGGTAAGCGGTTAAGTTCAAGTGCCCTGCTTCTGCGGCCCAGGGTTTCGCCAGTTCGAATCCTGGGCATGGACCTAGCACTGCTCATCCAGCCATGCTGATGCAGCGTCCCACATAGCAGAGCCAGAAGGACCTACAACTATGTACTGGTGGGCTTTGGGAAGAAGAAGAAGAAAAAAGAAGATTGGCAACAGATGTTAGCACAGGTGCCAATCTCTAAAAAAAAAGGAATGTAAGGTCATTTCTAAAGAAAAGTTATTCTATTAAAGCCCTGATAATTCCAAGTGTTGGCAAACATGTGGAGGCTCCTCTGTTTTTGTGAGCTGTGTTAGGCATATACATTGTTACAACACCTTTGGAGAATAATCTGTGGATTTCTGGTAAAGGTAAAAATGTACATATCTTTCAACTCATCAAATCTACTTCTAGGAGGATTCTAGCAAACGTGAACAATGAAATATACACAAGATTGTTTATTACTCATTGCTAGTGATAGTGGCAAACGGAAAACAGCCCAAATATCAGTCAACAGTTGAATCCATAAAAAAATTGTGGGGTATTCTTATAATGGAAAATGCTAAAGCAGGGAAATAAATAGCTGGATCCAAATATATTGGAATTAATAAATCTTGAAATGGTAATGTTATGTAAAAAAATAAGTCATGGAATGATACATGCTGCAGAACACCATTTGTGGAAGCTTCAAAGATATGAAAACTCATACAATATATCACTTATGGACACATACACATAAAGTAAGAGAAACAAACGTGGGTGGAGATATTAAACATCAAATTTTAATAGTAGATACTTTTGGTGAGAAAAGGAGAAAAGTGAGATGGGGGAAGAGCTCATTCAGGGGCCTCAAACGGATCTATGATGTGTTGTCGTTTTCATTATTTTAAAGCAAACGCCTTAATTCAGTAATCATCTCTAAAATTGGATATTTTCTCATATAGCCGTATTGCTATTATCGAATCTAAAAATAATTTTAGTACCATCTAAAATACGCAGTTCATATTAAATTTCCACAACTGTCTCAAAAATATCTTTTTGTACTAGGCCTGTACAAGTCAGAAGCCAAACAAGGGCTGCACACTATGTTTCGTTTTAGTGTCTTAAATTGCTTTACACTGAGAGCAGGATCTCTGTCCCCTCCCCCTCCCACCCCCACACACTTTTTTCATACTTTCCTTGTTGAAGCTACCGGGTCAGTTGGCCTTCAGACTGTCGCACGTTCTAGATTTATCTCTTTGCTTTCTTCTGGTGTCATTTGACTTGTCTCTTTCTCCCCTGTGGTCTCCATACAGGAAGTTTGCCCTAGAGATTTGGTTAAATTCAAGTTCAACTTTTTTGGCAGGAAAACATCCTGGGTTATGCTGAATACCTCCACTGCACTATGTCAGGAGACGCACCCTGTTTCAGTGATGGTAAAATTGATAAAAATGAGTAAGATGGTGGCAGCCTGACCCTTCCACCGCGAAGTTCCCCGTTAACCCCTCACTTGCTAGTTTCACCCCTTGACGATCATTGCCTGGATTCATGACTTCACCAGAGGTTACAAAACGGTGATTTTCTAATCTCATTATTTCTTTCACTTTATTAGACTGAATTATTCTGTAAAAAAGGGGGAATAAAGGAAAGACTCTTCCTTCATCTACAAGGGCTATCTAGTTATCCTGAAATGTAGTTCACACAGGAATCACAATTATTTCCTTTTAACTACTGATTTTTAGAATTGAGTTGTTTTCTTTCTTGAAAAAAAACATGGCTAAATGTTAAGATTCTGGAAAGCTGTGTGGTAAGTATCCGTGTGTTTATGCTATTCTCTAAACCTTTCTAAAGTTTGAAATATTTTCTGTTGAAATGTTTAATTGAACAGGAAAAAAAAGCCCTATTTTGGTAAAGTTCAAAATATACTTGAAGTGTTCATACGACATCAAAAAAGAAGCTTGACCTAAGCTTTGGGAATAGAAGTTATATAAAATTTTAGAGGCCTAATAAATTTGTTTAAAAGATAGAAAGAGGAGAAAAAAGAAATGAGCTAAAAATATAAAGCGTCCGAGTGAGGAGGCACATAGCAAACACCATCCTGGAGAGCACGCGGGCAGAGAGGGAGGGAGGCCGCTGCACGGCCCGGGAGCCTCGCTGAGCTCCGGCCGCCTCTTTCAAACTAGAGGAGAAGAGATTGAGTAAACTGAGCTAACAGACAAAAACAGCAACAGAAATAATAATAATAATAAAAAGACTAAAAGGTTCTTGAAAGGGGCCAGACTCAGGAGGGGAGGATGTCACGCAGCAGCCCCCAGAGGGGCGTGAGAGGCAGCAGCGAGCTTGGAGGCCTGAGGAGCTGGCAGGGGCGCCTCAAGGGGAGGGCAGAGGGAAATGGGACTCTGACACATGCCTGGAAGGAGACTGGCAGAGGCTATTTAGGGACCTGAGATGGAAATGCGTGCTGAAACCTGGTTAAGCAGAATATGTTCTGATGAAACTGCAGGAAAGGCAGAGTCTAGAAGAGACGAGAAGAACTGGATTTCTGGAGTGAGGAAAACCAGTGTTGGAATCTGGAGTCCACACTTGCCAGTTGGGTAACCCTAAGATCTGCTACTTCACAGCTTCACTTTCCTCATTAACAAAATGGGATAAAATAATGCCTCTTCCTGGGGGTTTACAACAGGATTAAGTAAGCCGACTCTGCTGTGCTTTAGTCGGTTTTGAGCAAACAGAGTTTCTACGCTTACTCCTGTTATCATCATTCTTGTTTACTTAAATGCGCTAATCAGCTGATGCAAATGCTATACCATGTTATAAAAGCGACTCGGCTGGGACGGCCATCATTTTGGTTATCATATTATGCGCTAAAATAATTTTCATTAAAAGACTACTTGTAAGAATAACAAAGAATGTGTGTACATCTGTATGTGTTTTTGTACACACTTAGATTCACCGAATGGCTCAAGATTGTTTCAAAGAGCTTTCTGTGAAAGAGGGAGGGAGGGTGGATGAGCGAGAAGGACCTGCGGTCAAGGGATTTCATCTCTCTGGACCCATTTCCTCATCTACAGAAATCCACAGACATGAGGTCCATGTTAAACAAGCGTTACTTCCACAGCATTTTACTCAGTGTATCTTTGTACCTACCTGACAGAGTAACGACCACCGGCACCACCACACTTGACTGTACCACCCACTGAATATGCCACTTAAAGATCCTGCAAAAATTCAGGCAATGTGGGCAGCGAGCATGTATTTATTCCTCTGTACATCACAAACACATTCTGATGTGTCGGCTGGGCCAGGATCAAATGGAAGGTGATCTTTCAAAAGGTCTGTAAAACAATTTGAAAGCTCTGAAAGCAATTACGAATGTGAGCCAGCAACCCATACAAAAGACTTGGACCTCCATCCAGGAGGCCTCCCCAGGAAAGGCGCCTGCTCCCTCACTGCTTTCCACGGCCTCTGCTGACAGTTCCCTTGGCCTCTTCTCTCTCGCTTCCTCTGAATTCTCCCCTCTCCAGCTTTCTCAGCTTTGTGGGATCTGCTGTCACGAGGCAGCTATCACTCAGAAGTTTACACCCCGTGGTGGTGGTGGCTGCTTGCATGACTCTGGCTATTGCGACCAGAGCCCACCTCTTGGCAGCTCACTCATCAGAGGGGCCTTTCTGCTTCTCTCCTCCTTTTTGTGTTTCATCCTGCAGAGATGCAGGTCCATGGATGCTAGAAATGTCCATCTACAGCGGAGACACCCTTTCTCTGCTGGCCTGCGTAAGTGAGAGGAAGGGTCTGGCGCTCCACTCCCCTCGTGAGCCACCGGTCCAAGGTAAGGTCACCCGCACTGCTATTTCCCTTCACAAATGCAGAATGTCAGAGAAATGCCAAACATCTGTGCCTTTGAGTGGAGTAAGTAAAGCCTGAATTTGAGACGCTGGCACACAAAACACATCGGGCCTTCCTACACAGGCCCTCCATGTGAAAGAGGGGACCGTTAACGCTGCCCTGCGAGGACAGGACACACAGAGAGCCGGCCCCAGGAATGCTCGCACAGAAATGCATCATCCAGGGCAGATTCATCTGGCCCATTATAGGAAAGGTGTGAGAATGCAGATTTTAGGTTGGAAAAAGAGAACATTTTTGACGAAGCAGTTGAAAAACTTCTGAAGACTTTGCTGTTGGTGGGTCAGTTCCCCAGGCGATTGGGCAGAGTTCAGCGATCAGGTGGTTCATTTGCATGATCTTGGGAATTGCTTCCTTGGAATGAGCCCATAAAAGGAAAGCTGACATGCAGTGGCTGACTCTGATGGCCTTGAGCCACAGACAAGAACCTATTTCCAGAATAGGGACTCAGTATTTGGGGGTTAAAAAAAGCAAACTGTGAAGAGATTTTTCTCACAATTCTGGCTGAATTAAGAGGAGAGTGTAGCAGAAAAGCTACTGCCTATTCAAAACAAGAACTATAAAATATCGATTGCACTCCTCTGGCTGCAAGGCACAAAGATGAACAAGCATAGGACAACATCCGTTCTTGAGATAGGACATAGATAAATTACTTAAAATGCAGTAGAAAAAGATAAAAATCGTGGTCAAAGAACAGACTGTTTTCTGTGGGAGTCCTCAGAAGGGATTCATGTAGTCAGTCAATAAACATTTAGTCCCTGCCTGTGACAAACACCAGACCAGGTCCTGATGATGCAAAGACAGCAGATCTGCTCTTCAGTAGCTTGGAGTTTTGTGGGTAGACAGCATCATAGGCAAAGAAGTTCCATACAAGTTCCCAGGAAGGATGATTTGGCATCCTCATGAAGAGCTAGGAAAAGAAAAGCTCACGTCACAATGGCTGAGCTGACACTTAGAGACATGTAGGGAATGACTTCTAACTAAGAAGACTGATACAACCTTATTGAAGAAATGAACCCTTCCTGTTTAGGATGTTTGAGAGCAGAACAACCTCTAAACTATGAGTTTTGTGGATGCCTTTGGTTAATTTCATCTTGTCTGAAAAGCACAAAGGACGTACCATTCACACCTACAATTACAGAAAAACAAGATGGATTGTGGGGGCAGTATGGGAAAGGTCAAAGATGTCTCTAAGAGGTCACCAGAAGCCCACTTCACAGAGCTGTAAAATAAAAATCTTCACCGTTGATACACAGGAGGAAGAGTTTAAGAAATATCTAAAAGTTCCACAAACAATCCAAGATAATTTACGTAACAAGATCGAACACTTGGAACAGTTGCAAAGTTTAGAGAGAGGGTCGTATTACCATGATCCCAACACAAATATGCACAGGCACATGTGTGCATACACCCGGATGCAACATTGTAGAATGAGGCAGGGTTCTGCCACGTGCAGTGAAATGAGCGTGGCCTCTTGAGCCAGGTGGGTTTGAATTCAGATCTGGCTCTACCATGCAATCATTTCATGGCTTGGGCAAACTATTTAACTTCTCTGAGTTTCAATTTCCTTATTGTGTAAAGAATAATAATATTTACTCCATGATGTTGTTATGAATTTTGGTAACAGTATTACTCACCATTGATTGAGTACTGACTCTGAGCCAGACAATGAGCAAGGCACTTTATCTACAGTATCTCATTTAGTTCTTACAACAACCCTGCAGTGTAGGTATTATTACCCCCATTTTAGACGTGGGGAAACTGAACCTCTGAGAAGCTGAGTAGCTGACCCATGGTCACACAGTAAAAAACGTTGGAGGTGAGATCCAAAACCTCCGTTTGTAAAAACTGTGCTATCACCCCTGCAAGGAGCCCAAAGCAGCATGTGAAGAGTGGAAGTCGTCCAACGCATGGGGATTTCCACGTCACACACCCCTCTTTTCCTTGTTTCTCCCCAGCACCTTCATAACCTAAATTTCTCTCCATCTCTCTCAATGTGTGGGTCTCCAAAATGTGTGCGCTTCTAATTCATTTACCTGGGTCTCTGTTGGGAAGCCTCGTGCATGTGTTTATTTCTCTATTTCTCTTGAAAGGTTTGTGTGTGTGTTTGAGTGTCTCCTTCTATGTGCGAGAGTTTCTAAGTCTCTGCCTGGCTACGCCTGTCTCTTGTTCTCTGTATCTTTGTTTATAACTGGATCAAAGGCCCAGTTTTTGTCTTTTCACTCTGCCCCCTCCCCCACCATCTTTTCCATTCTTCCCTCTTTTGTCCTTAGACCCCTCTCTCCTAACTGGACATGACATAAGACAGTTGTAATTCAATGTTTTTGGCTGGATTATAAAAATTGTAATTTTCCTTGTTGTGTTGTAGTTCATGTGCCCTTAGTTATCGCCTTGTCCTTTGGGAATCAGTGGTTACAGTTTTTAAAAATGGAAAGATCTCCTGCCTCTGGTGAAGTGTAAGCTAAAGGAGGGATTGATTAAGCTGTTGTTTATGGTTTCAAAACAACTGACCCAGGAAGCAGTTGCTCCCGGTCCATTCCTGGGCAGGGTTACAAACTCTAGTGGGAAACAATTTATTTGAGGTTTTTCATGAGAACACTTGCATATACAAGCCCATTCTTGGAAGAAGAGAGGAATGCTTCATGTTTCCTTATTTTTGAGTAAGAAAAAACATCCTCCAGTCCCACTTGTTTATGTAAACTTTAATAGGGAGGTGGAGCTATGCTCGATTCCACAGAAAAACAAAAACAGTAAATTATTTCCTCCATAAAGATTGAAAACCCATATTTATAAACAAAAGAAACCTAATGTAGTGTGCTATTGGAGAAAAAAAGAATTTTCTCAGCCTGCTGCGAGAACATGTCGTGTGTGGCCAGTGAAGAAAGTTTGTACAACGGAAAACACTCCATTGCCAAGAGAGGAACAAGGGTAAAAAGGATAAAAGTCATCCGCATTCCAACCTTATCCCATGCCTTTCTGGAAAGAGAAGCCGGGGGGAAGAAGAAAAAGGGAGACTTTCCTCAACAGTTGGAAAATTCATTGCAAAAGAAAGACTTTCCATGGTTTGGCAAGGAAGAACACAGTGGGGGTGAGATGTGAGCATTTATGTATTCGATTCATGTAAAGGAAAAGACTAGAATACGTGGGTACAGGGTGTCAGTGCTCACAAGGTTTCGGCTATGACGTTCTCAGTATTAGGACATAACACAGTATGTCATCACGGCCTAAGGAAACAAAAGCTTGTCATTTTGTGTATCACTGTCTTCTAGAACCCCCAAATCTGGGAACTGCCATCCAGCGTGCACGCAGAGAATCACAGACTTTCAGACTTTATCAGACGGCAAACTTTAATCCTCTGTGAGAAACTCTAATTTCTTTGGCACATCCACACCGATTAGAGCTCTGACATTGACAAATGAATTACTGAAATCCAAACACTCCATCTATACTGCGTTTGCCTGACTTCACAGGAAGAAACAGTTTGCACTGGACGCATTCCGTGATTTGTTCTTAGGGCACTTCAGATGGCTCCTAAGTGATCGGGTCACTCCTTTTCCAAAGTTCACACTGTATCTTCCAACAATTTCTTCTGGAATCTGCGCTGGCTCCCAGGCCTCCACGTGCTTCCGCTTCGGACAATTGAGCCAACGTTTGCTTGAAGGTTGATGTCCACCCCACTCCCATCCTCTCTGGCTCCTGGCAATCTACCAAAGGTGGTTCAGCAAGCACATCACAGGTTTTCTCAGACCCTGCACTGGAATCCCCTTAAACCAGGAAGCTGAGCTGCATAAAGAGCACCTAGTGGCTCTCTGTTCGTCTGCTGTGGCTTCAAATTCCTGAAGAGGAGAACGCCAGAGCTGAGAGGAGGCGGGGAGCTGCACGTTCTGTCTGTTGCCTCTTTACATAAGTGCCCTTAAGCTCGGAGCCTTGTACGTGACTCAGTTCCAGATGCACTTTCAAAGCCCTTTGGGTTGTTTTGCATTTGTTATAATCCTTAACTTCTCACAGCTTTGATAAGAGTTGATTTTGAAACAAATTACAGAGAAGACAGAAGAGAAACTGTTTTTTCTTTTCTTCAAAATGGTTGATTTACCTTGGACTGAAGCCCAAGGAAGGCGGGAGGCTTCCAGTAAACAGGAGTTCACCTTCATAGCTTCAGATGCCTGGGCCTCTCGATCCCTGCAAAAAAATTCCTCCTTCATATTTAGCTGTTGTCAAGGATCATCTTGTCTGTGTTCTGACTCTACTCCCATCTGTTCCCTTCACTCTGTGTCACTCACTGTTAGACTGCAAGACACCCAGGACCAGGGGCCCCACTGACTCTTCACAATCCTGAGTACAAAGCCCCGTGCAGAATGGACACCGTCATATTGACCAATAAACAATGGTCTTGGTTAGTCAGAACACGAAGGAGCTGTTGAGAACAGGAGCTTTGCATGTGAGTTCGAATCCTAACCTCATGACCTTCAAACATTTCTGAAGGCCCTTACGGTTTAACTTTCACTTATGGGACCAAGTGATAGGATTGTTGAGATGAATACGCGAGATGACACATGAGTGGTCAATACGCAGTACCACCAGTTTATGTTATTTATCATCGTCAACAGCAAAACGAGGACTTGAAAGTCGCCTCACAAGTTTATTTTGAAGATTAAATGAAAAAACATAGGTTAAAATGAGCTGTCACGTCACAGGTATTTAATAAGTGTTAGCTTCTTTTCTTCCTTCACGAAATGGATACTGTTATATATTACCTTGACAACAACTTTATAGATCAGTGGAGTAATGTGACTAAAAAGAGAGTTAACCTACAAACCCCAACTAAATATCAATTTGCAAATTATTGGCACATTCAAGTAAAACATGCTTAACTCTAAAACTCTCTCCAACCTCATTGAATTAACTTTGATTTTTCAAGAGGCACTTTGAAGGATAGAAGCGGGTGTTGTGTTGTGTGGTGTGGTACAGTGGGGTAGTGGAAAGAGCAAGGAATTTGCCTCAGAAGACCTGAGTTTTTATTCATAAGATGTGAGGCGGGACATATAACCCCCTCAGTCCCTCATCTGCAAGGTGAGTTATAATAATTCTTGCTCAACTTATTAGATAGGGTACTGGTATACAAATCAGATACCTGAAAACACTTGGTAGACTACACTATTATTTACAAGTTGGTTACTGTTAGGGGATGTGACTATAAATGCAATTTAAACGATACATAGCAGGTTTAGGAATCAACGTTAGAGCTATATGTAAATCTCTGATACTATTTTTTTGATCTACCAAAGTCCTCGCCCAGCCCTCCTGATGGAAAGAAGCTATCCTAGGGCATGAATCAACAACCAAGTTGTTAAAAGATAATTTTAAAAAGGGAGCATAATCATGGTTTTCATACAAGTGTAAAATGAAGTTTTATCAAAGATTTTTTTGTTCAACTCATTAATTAATGAGGGAGCCAGTAAGACGTCACCGCCAGTCAAAGGAGAATTAAAAGAAACGCATGTTTATGTGAAGTGAAGGAAGGCTGGAGTGAGTTTAAGATAGATGCAAAAACTGCTCCATCCACAACAGTCAATCACGCTCCAACAGACACACAAATGCGCAACAGGGAAAGAATCATTTGCACTAATATCAGTTTATACAGCTTAAAGAGTTGGAAAGAAGCTCAAAAGGAACGAAAGGGGAAGATAATCTAGATGAGTGAGCAGTCGAGACAACTGCAAATACAGATTTTTATATATGTCCACTTAAAAGTTTTTTACTATTTTTCTTGACAGAGCTGTTAAAAACAAGACAACAGGCCCAGAATGGAGTCACTGATAATAAGCCCCATGTCCCCAAATGGAGACTTAACTTACAGTTTCAGTCCTCCCAGAAGTGGAATCCTAACCCAGTCAGTCGGGAATCCCCTGGTCACACTAGGTGGGTCACCTGCCTGACAGACCCCTGCCAACCCCTGAAGGAAAGTGACCTTGCCACAACCAACCTACTTCTTTGCCTAGTGTAGCTTCCTTGTCCCTCTCTCTTCTGCTTATAAACGTCTTTCATTTTGTACAGCTCCTCAGAAGTCCTTTCTATCAGCTAGGTTAGATGCTGCCTGATTAAAGGAGTGTTGAACAAAGCCAGTAAGATCTTTAAAATTTACTCAGTTGAATTTTGTGGTTTTTTTGGCTGAGGAAGATTTGCCTTGAGCTAACATCTGTTGCCAATCTTCCTCCATTTTGTATGTGAGCCACTGTCACAGCATGACAGCATGGCCACTGACAAGTGGAGTAGGTCTGTGCCTGGGAACTGAACCTGGGCTGCTGAAGCAGAGCATGGTGAACTTAACCACTAGGCCACTGGGGTTGCCCCTGAATTTTGCCTTTTAACAGAGCTAAGAAGGTCAAGCCAATAACTAACTAGTTATTAGATCAAGGCTGAGTACTTTCTCTGTGGTTAGGGAACAGACTGGGATGAGGAAAGGGAAGCGTATCACTCACGTGTCTGAACATCAAGCCACTTACATTTTAGTTAAGGAGCTATGAAAAGTGAATAAGTAACAGACAATGCCCCGCCTCCTCTGTTTTCTCCTTTCACTACTTCCCCAAGCTGAAGCATGCACTGATCTACCAATTCGGAGCTACTTAATGCCCTGACCCAAGGAAACCTGTCAGTAGCAATCAAGCATGGATAGCAGCCAGCATGGATGCTGGCAATTTCCAAAGAGAGGTTTTGAAGCTCCTCGTAAAAAATCTCTCTGAATGGACGTAGAATTGCTTGTAAGGCGTTTCAACGCCATGGGAAGTCACTGCCGCAGACAAGAGCGCACCGTCCCATGGAGCAGCTCCAAGGCAGCAGCCGAGGTAGGAGAGAGTGACAGGGAGGGAGCGGGTCAGCCCTTAGTTTTCAAAGTTATTTTCAGTAAGAAAAAAAACTCTGTGTCATCTCCACCATCGTCATCATTCCCAGCAGCTTCAGCAGTAGCCGATCCACACACTGGAAACCTCTACCAAGCGTGAAGCAGCTGCAACGTCGGCGGAAGAATTGCGCAGGCGTTTGCTCACTTTGGGCAGAATCGTGGCGTAGAAGGCATTAGCTGAAACGTTTTAGATGTATTTAGCTGGACCATTTCCAATCATCTTCAAAAAGGTTTTCTAAGTTCTAACACAGTAAGTAAAATGACCATATACTTTATAAAAATGTGAATCTCTAGCATACTTTAAATCCATTTAATGAGATCGAAAACATACCTTCGCTGGTTCCGCTGATGTTACTCATTTGTTGTTATTGTGCGACGTCTTATAAGTCGTGGCCAATCGTGAGCTCTGATCTAAAGCTCAGTATTTGGTCAGGAATGTAATCTCCCAAACTACAACGTTGCTCAGAAGAGAAAAGGTGGACATGCTTTATGTTCGTGCATTTTGTTACGAGATCTCCCAGAAAGCCCTGTGTAAAAAGCAGAGTATCCAGACAATAATAGAGACGTTTGATTCTTGGATTGGGAAATAAAGTGACTTTGGAAGTTGAAAAGTGACTTTTTCAAGATTATAAAACACTCATTAGGTTATTCTGCCAACACTGAGTTTTGTACAGTTTGTTGACTGACTGATCAACTCACTTATATTCATTCATTCATTCAAGAAAAGATTTTTTTGAGCATGAATTATGTTCCAGACACTTGATAGGAGTTGGGGATATATAGCTGAATGATATTGTCATTGCTTTCAAGGAGATAAAATCTGTCTAGAGAGACAAACCAATCATGGCACACAAGCAAGGGGGGGGTCTACATAGACTTTGAGCTTGGAAAAACAATTTCCAATATTTGATATCCTTAGCCTGGCAGCAGTTGGACACAGTTGGGAAGTTCCAACAGTGGAGGAAGCAGCACACCATCCCTTCGAGCAGCTCCGCGGCAGCCGTTCGGCACAAACAGGGGAGGCAGGAGAGAGCGGCAGGGAGGGAATTAATCAGGTAGCAAGAAAGAAAGGAGGGTTTTGTACATTGCATGTTTTTCCTAAGAAAACAGCAAACTTGGCTTCTCCTCCCAAATTGAAGTCCTTCTTAGGTCAGACTTCATTTTCCTCATTTATCCTCATATCTACTTCCTACTCACATATGCACTTGAAAAATTATCCTCCAATTACGCCTTCAATGAGCAATGAAGATAGGGATTATGGAGCCCATGGGCTAGCTGGTTGGATTAGGGGCTGAAGCATCCCACCCAACCCAGAATCCAGGAATGCAAAAGGAGAAAATCAAAACAATCCTTATCCACCTAACATCTGTGTCAAAATACTCAAAGCTAGAGGTCACCAGGGACCTCGAGAGCACTGCCATACACCATTGAAAGTCCAGCTCCACCCTGTGAGAGATGAGATTTGGGACCAAGAAAAGCATTGAAAGAGCAAAACATCTCTGGTACTCTCAACCACCTTTTAGCCCAAAATGTCCTCCTCTATTGAGATCCCCTTTCCCCCATCAAAACCTAATTTTTTGAAAGTTTCTGCTGTGATTACAAATATTTAAATCACTAAGTTTTCTCTACTGGGAGTATTTGCAATTCATGCCCCAAATTCCAGTGGAGGGAGATGCCCTGTCCTCTGTAGAATGGATTCTTTGCTACTTCCCCTTTCTCCTTCCTACCAGGATTCCCAAGGGGCGTTCTGATTGGTCCATCTAAGCCAGTGGTTCTCGCTACTGGATGCTCGTTAGACTCGCCTGGGAACCTTTGTGATGCTTGCTCCCCATCCCCCAGAGATTCTGATTTAATTGCTCTGGACTACAGCTTGGACACTGGTCATGTTTTGATTTTAATGTATATTCAGGTTTGAGGATGATTAGTCTAGGTCAATCTGCATAGAACATTTTTCAGGGCGTAGAGCACTGATTGCTGCCGTCAGGCATCTTGCGCCCACAGAGAGTCAGACTTAGATGCAGCTGACACTGTAGTCAGTTTTTGCAGTAGTCACTACTACTGCTCTGCCAGAAGTAGGAAAACAACCTTGGTCCTTAAAATCATTATTGATGCCACCTCTGGACTTTCAGGGTTTTTTGTTTTGTTTTTTGGTAAATGATAAGAGTATTCTGTTACTTGCAACCAAGAGCATCTAAGTTGGTCAGTGCAGGATAAGCTATAGGATAAGTAGCAACAAACTTCAACATTTCAGGCACTAAGCACTCCCACAGTTTATTTTTCACCGCAAATCCAATGCAGGCTAAATAATCTGCCTCTGCTTTGTAGCTACGCCAACTGAGACACATCCCCTCAAGGTAGAAGTACGTATGTAATTGGAAGAAATATATGATTTTCTCTGTCAACTTGACTAGGCTGGGTTGCTTCACTGAGATGTTGCTGTGATGTTGCCATGGTCTCTTATAAAGTGATTAACATTTGCAATCAGCTGACTTAAAGGAGATTACTTTCTAGTGTGAGCGGGCCTCATGCAATCAGTTGGAGACCTTAACAGGAAAAACTGAGGTTTTCTGGAGAAGAGGGGATTTTGCCTCAAGGCCGTAACATAGAAATCCTGCCTATGTCTCCAGCCTGCTGGCCTCCCCTACAGATTTTGGACTTTCCAACCCCACAATTGTGTGAGCCAAGTCCTATAAATCTTTCTCTGTTTGTCTCTCTGTCTACCTCTCTGTATCCCTCTGTCTCTGTCTCTGTCTCTCTGACTCTCTCTCTGTCTCTCTCTGTCTCTGTCTCTCTCTCTATGTACATACATACATAGCGTGCCCTATAGACATATAGCAGTGTAATTTAGTGGAATAAATCTAATCTTGCAACTTACTGGATGTATGGACTTGCTCGAGTGATAGAACCTCTTTTAAGCCTCAAGTCTACATTCTGATAAAATGAGAATAATGATACCTAACCCATGAGGTGCTTAAGATGCTTACATGAGGTAATTTGTGTGACGTTTAGTACTCTAAACTCATACTTTTTAAGCAAGCTTTGGTCTGGAATTTCTGATTATAAATGAAGCCAAGGTTAGCCAAAATTAGGTGCTGACAAGGACTAGTGGAATAGGAGATCAGGTGCCTTGGGGATATAGTTTTTGGTGGTCTGTGGCATCCCATAGGGTCACTAGTGTCTTGGGTTAGATGGAGTCTCCTGGCGTCTTCTACTTTTACTCTCTGTTTCCGGCAGAAGCGCACACCCTCCCCGACACACATTATATTCTAGATTTTATCTGCATCTCCACGGTGTCCAGGAGAACAGTTCTCTTGGGGCCCTGAGATCCAAAGGACGTGGCGATGGGGGGATGAGGAGCGAATGGAGCTTGGATGGTACCTGCCCTGACCTGGACCCTGGTCCTTCTCTGAACCCAGGAAGAAAAGGAGCAGGAGGAGAGAGTTGAAGATGGTACCCGAAAACAGCTAGATGTGGAACCATCTGGGAAGGAAAGGAAGCCGTAAGAGAAGGGGGTGGAGCTGTCCCTGGATTCTTGGACCGTGTTGACATTCTTTTAAACTTTTTTTAAAAAATAAAAGAGAAAGGAGAAAAAGTAATCTTATTAGACAAAGACTACTGCTCCAATCCCCCCTTGGCAAGAAACACAAAAGCAAGAAATTCACTCCTGATTTTGCCAAATCGCAGAAAAGCACATGAGAAGGATAGCCTAATTCCCAAATGGCATTACAGAAAACATCAGAATGAATGAAATTTAAGCCTGAATGCAAACATCTGTGGAATTTTTACTTAGAGGAGGAAAAAAGAAAGTGAGATTAAGACCTACAGCATCTGAAAGAGTAGGTTAATGGAAATAATAAGTATTTACCACAGTTTTGTAACTCCAACGGCACTCCCACATGTCACAGATTTTCTGAAACATCAATATCCTTGAGAATCCACAATGTTTACTCCCTGTTTGACATGCACAGAGTGTACCCGCAAGTGTTGTTTTTGCCTTCCCAGGCCTCTTTCATCCCTCTTCTGCTACAGAAACCTTTTTTTCCTGTGAGAATCCATTCCAAACAACTCAGGCAGGGCTGCCTGACACCAATCTGCCCTCCTACGCCTGCCGAAGGGGTGCTCTGGCGACCCAGGCCCGGCCTACTGTAGCGCGTCAGCCCTCGGCCAGAGTGAATTGCTCAGAAATGGGCACATCACCCAAGCAGGGCAAGTCGGAGCCTTCCGTTTGGTTTGATATAGAGACTTGGGGAAAGAGCAGAGAGCTTTCTTCTTCTTTGGGATCATGAAAGCAGAGGACCAGAAATCCTGAAGAGGCTTGCAGCCATCTTTGCCATTGCCTGGTGGGTATCTGCTGCGAATAAAGATGATGAGGAGGTAAGGAAGCAGATTCAAGAGATGAAAAGAGACTAAACTTTGATGACAGCCTATCAACAGGGAGCTGTGCTTTCCCAGTCCCTAGGGAAATCCCTGAGTGACTGGCACCAATAAGAAAGGGTTTGCTCAAGTGGTGCTGGCCCCAGAAGGAACAGCTTCCCCATTAACCTCCTGAGATGGGTCCATGGAGGACAAGGGAGAAAGACCTCCCTGCCCCAAGAATAGAACCCAGTAGCCAGCACGGCTCACCAAGGACCTCACAGCTCTGACACACAGGGCACTCTTCTGTCTCTGTCAAGAATCAGATGGTGTCTGCACTCTAGACCATTTCTCCTCTTCCCCTTAGAATGGGAGTTTTTAGTGAAAAATCTTCAGACAAAATCTTACCTAATTGAGGCCAAACAAAAAGATGTGTCCCTAAATTCTCCAGCATCTTCGAAGTCTCTCAATCATGAATATCAGTACAGTTTGTAGGTACAGTTATAGGAATTAAAGGGAGTGACAAGTGTGCACTTAGACTTAAAATAAGGCCCTCCTATGAGGAGTTCATCACGACACTCTTAAATGGGGGCTTAAACTGGTGTGTGTGTGTGTGTGTGTGCACATGCTCATGTGTGCATGCACACATAGGAAGAAAAGAGAGAGAAAGGCAAGATCAACCAGATCTGGCACCCTTGAAGGCAGAACGATGAAGGCAAAGGAGGCTGGGGGTGGAGGAGCTTGGAGAACTCAAGTGACAACTTCCATCTCAAAAGTCAGGGTCTATATGACTCCAGGGCATCAAGGGGGCAGCCAGCAAACTTGTATTCAGGCTCCAGGTGACTCAGTTAGTCCCAGTCCAATGTGGGGGCAGTGAACAAAGAAAGGAAGGTAACAAAAGTCAAAAGTAAAGAGGGAGATGTTTTAATGTTTATAAAAATCTGAAACTAAAAATTGAAATGTCTCCTACGACCTTCAGCTGAATGCTTTAATTATTATTATAAAAGCAGAGGTGGGGGGCATGGGCAGCAGGATAAAAGAAGAATCAGAGAGCAATCCTGGGGCCAATTTTACTGCTACCATGTGTTAATCACAGCAAGTTATCTAAACTTTTAGGGCTCCCTTTGTTCATCTGTAAAGTGAGGATGATAATACCTATCTCATAGGAGTACTGAAAGGAGTGGAAGCCAACATGCATGAGAAGTGCCCGGTATGGTGTCTGTGGCAGAAAGTTCAGTAAGGCTGTGCTTCCACCCATTTCCCTCTCCCCCAAGCTCCAGCTATGTTCCCAGTGCCCAGGCCAGGGCTGCTGAGGAAGAGCGCCAGACTTACTGCCCTGCTTCTGAAGCAATGGACACGTGACACAACCACAGGTGTGTGCATTACAAATGGCCACTGGAGGGCAAGGAGACTGTTGACTGCTCCTCGAAAGCGGAAGGGACTGAATGGGCTGACCCAGCACCAATAGAAGTCTACCTGGCATTCTGGCATCACCTTTTACGAGGCCACAGTTGCTCCACGGCTACCACTTTCATGCTCGGGTCAAGCAACTGATAAATCTTTACTAGGAAAATACGATCAAAAACGTTTCCTTGGTTATCTGGAGCTCCTTATGCTCCCCTATCAGTCCCAGAGGGAAGGGACCATAGGAACAATGACTTCTGCTACCAACTATTTTTGAACTCTTGGCCTCTCTAAACCTTTTTTAGAATTTTGCCAATGCATTCTACATGCAAAGCCAGAAAACCGAGTCCACTCCTAGGCATGGGGAATAGAGTCAAGTGTCAAGTGGAATTAGAGTCCTGGCACCATGGTTCCCAATCTTGTTGGGTCCAAAGGGCTTTTGGGCAACCTAATTAAAGCCTCTATATGGCCTTTCTTCAGAAAAGTGCTTACATGTGCACACACACACACACACACAGAAGGTGATTTTTTAAATATTAAATGTTGAATATGATCCTGGCGTGGTTGATCAGAGGAAAGAGTCCTGGAGGTCTCCCTCCAGACCCTGGCTCTTTACTTGCTGGATTGTGGGGACGTCTGGAGGGTTCCTAGAGAGAGGCCAGAGCAGATGGGTTTGTGGGGCACTAGGAGGATTTGGAACCAGTATGGAGGTATTTGGATATTTTAACACCCAACACAGATGCACTGGTATAAATCACATAGTAGCAGACGTACAGATACACATAAAACTTTGCCTACAAATTAAGGGGATTCAGGGACCTCTTAGGGTTCACGGATACTAAATAAAGAGTCCTCATATTATTGGGCTTTCCTTCTGAAAATAAAAGAAAACTCCTTGGTTTTGTGATTTAGGTGTAGTCACTTTACCTCTTCAGGTGTTTTGGCACCTACAAAATAAATGAATAAGACTTACCTGCTGTCTAAAGCTCCTTCCACAATGTCAAGTCGATGGGCAATGATTTAGTGAAGAACTGTACCTCTTAGGCTACTTGACTGTTTAAAAAGTTCAAATGCGGCCTCCTTAAATCTTTTTATGGGGCTAACTGGAGTATAAATAAATTGGCATGAGGTCAATCGTGCAGAGTAGCTTTCTAAAATGAGTCATGAATTGCCGTGAGTTAAAAACTTGTTTTGCGTTCATGAGAGTTAGAGGACAGCTGGTCCCCACAGTTTGTCAAGTGACCTTTCGTAAGTTTGAATGCTTTGCTGAGTCATCCTTTGGCCTGCGTTACTCCCAGCAAAGCAATTCCAGTTTCTGCACCTTCCCCTCTTCAGTCCTGTGTTCAGGTTGAAATAGATTATCGGAGATCTGGACCTGGAACTCTGGAAAGGTTCTGACCGAAGTGAGTTGAAAGAAGGTATTTTTTTCACCAGTAAGCAACCTTCCCTCATTCACTCATGAGTTACTTCCACAGCTGTATCTGAGATAATCTCTCCTTCTTTCTCTCTTTTTTCCTCTCTTCCATCATTCAAGTTGCTTTTGAAATCCCACATCCACCGTGCAGCGAAGGCCGCCATGTTCCACAGCTCCATTTTATTCTATGCACTTGATGGTCCCGGAGTTGTGCAGTGCAGTGGTACCCCATGAAGCTTTCTTGACTTTTCAGGATTTTCCCTGCCCGTCCAACCTGGAAGCTCCCAAGTTTCCCATCTTCTTCAAGGTCCAAAAATGCATTTACTCTCTGTTTCTTCACTTCCCAGTTTTAGCTCTTTTTGAGTCTCTCTCTGCCTCCATATAGCTTGACTCTTCTCCCAGGTATATTCTTCTGCATGGGTATCACTAACCCTAAGAGCATCCATAGGCCTTCGATGGGAATGAATGTAGCCCACAGAGGGGCAGTAAGGAGAAAATCTTTCAAGAGGAGAGGATGGATGCTGGATAACAGAGGAAGTAAGTTTGTCTGGGTGGGGAGCCCCATGCCAGGGCACTACTAAGGCCAGATCAGCTCGGATCTTTTATGGTGCAAGCAGGAAGGTGTTTGAGCATAGGTGTGCTAAGACAGGACTTAGTGACACCATCCAAACTGGCACTGAGGTTTCTAGATAGTGTTTGCCTCTGGCCATCCTGTACCCATATGAATATAGCTAAGTTTTCCAGGGATTTAAAAATGACCTAGGGGAAGAGAAGACACATATGAACAAGGTTATGGATTCCTGCATGATCATTTTTGCTGATGAATACAGAGAATTCCAGTTGTTCTACTTTTGTGCAGAGTGAAAAATTTAAACTGAATGTTAGCATTATTTTTCTTAGGCTCCTAGGTAAAGCCTGAACGACGTGAGGCAGAAGACAAAGGGCCCTCCCGTTGACTGGCTTTCAGATGTTACCAGCTGCACATTAACTCTTTTCTTCAGGCCCCAAATAAACAACTCCACAAATTCAGGCAGCAGGGGCAAGCTTTTTTCCCAGCAGAAAAGTCCATGTGGGCAAGATCAGAGCAACTGCCCTAAATGCCTGAAAACAAACCCTTCTTGGGGCAGTTTCCAGGGTGACATTGGAGCCGGAAAGGGATCCATGGCCATCAGGAGAATGTGTGAAATTCTTTCATGGGTGGAATCAGAGCCACTTGCCAGGTGAAGGGCAAACCCAGAATGTGTGGGCTGCCGGCACTTCTATGTGGTGCTTGGAGATAATTCCAGGACACGATGAAAGGAGAAAGCAGTTAGCAGACAAAAGAACAAAGGAGTGTGGTTTGCCTCATTGATGTTTTTTTACTAAAATTTCAGAAAGCAAATATTTCAAAGGAACAAGAGGCCAGAACATGAAGGCAGAATGTGACTGAACTAACGCTGAGAGCTTACTGTGTGCTCAGTGTTTCATAGATGTTATCTCTCTTCCCTTGAACAACCCTGTAAGAGCCACGCTGTCATCCTCCTGTTCAGTTGAAATGCTGGAACTGAAAGGAATTTAGATGTTTTTCTATTTAAAATTGGTATATAATTTACATATAATAGGATGTCCCTATTTTAAGAATATAGTTTAATGAGTTTTGACAATTATCCAGCCAATAACTGCCTCTCTAACCAAGATATAGAACGTTTCATCTCCCTAGAAAGTTTCCTGATGACCCGTTCGAATCCAAACCCTCCCCCAAAGCCAACCACTCTTCAGATTTCTATCATCATTTGTCAATTTGCCTATTGTATTGATTTGCGAAGGCTGCCATAACAAAGTAACACAAACTGAAGGACTTAAACAGCGTAAATTCGTTTTCCTACAATTCTGGAGGCTGGAAGTCCAAGATCAAGGTGTCGGCAGGGTTGCTTTATTCCGGGCCTCTTTCCTTGTCTTGCAGGTGGCTGCCTTCTCCCTGTGTCTTCACGTGGTCTTCCCTCTGTGTGTGACTGTCCTAATCTCTTTTTATAAGGACATCAGTAATATTGGACCTCATTTTAACTTAATTACCTCTTTAAAGTCCCTTTCTCCAAGGACCGTCACATTCTGAGGTACTAAGTGTTAGGACTACAACGTGTGAATTTGGGTGAGCCACAATTCAGCCCATAATGCCTATTCTCGAACTTCATATAAATATAATCTTACGGATGGCACTCTTTTGTTTGGCCTTTTTCACTCATCATATTTTTCAGATTCACTCATGTGGTTGTGTCACTAGTTTCTTTCTTTTATTCTATTGTATGAGTATATCCTAGTTTTTTTAATCCATTTTTTTTTATGGATATTCAGATTGTTTCCAGTTTTTGGCTATTATTGCTAAATCTGCTATAAACACTCTTATTTAAGTCTTTGTTTGCATATGTGTTCATTTCTCTTAGGTAAATATCTAGGGGTGGAATTGCAGGGTCCTAGGGAAGGTGCAGGGTTAATCTCACGAGAGCATTCCAAACAGTTCTCCAAAGTGGCTGTACGTTTCACAAGCCCGCGAGAGTGGGAGAGGTCTCCAGGTCCTACACATCTTCGTCAGGACTCAGTGCTGCCAGTGTTCTTGAATTTAATCATTCTGGTGTGTGTGAAATGGTATCTTACTGTGGTTTTAGTTGAATTTCGCTGAACATTAGTGATAGCGAGCCCCTGTGCATATGCTTATTGATGTCTCATACGTCGTTGCGACATGTATAGTCAAGTTTTTTCGCCCTCTTTGAAAAATTGAACTGTTTGTCTTTAATATTACTGATTCTGTCATCAGACGCCTTCTGTATTCTGTATAAAAGTTATTTGTCAGATGAATGTATCGGGAATATCTTCTTCTAATCTGTGGCTTGCTTTTTCATTTTCTTGATGGTATTTTCTGATGAGAAGAAAGTTTTAATGTTATAAAGTCCAATTTATCATTTTTTTGTACAGTTAGTGTTTTGATGTCCAATCTGAGAAATTTTTGCCTACCCCATAGTAGTAAATATATTCCTCTATGTTTTCTTCTAGAAGCTTTAGAGTTTTACTTTTTATGTTTTATTTTATGATCTATGTTAAACTAATTCCTGAGTACAGTGTGAGGTAATGTTTGCAGTTCATTTTTTTCCACATGTGGAAGCTAGTTGTTCTAGCACCAATTTGTTTAAAGATTCTCCTTTCTCCATTGAATTGCCTCGGTGACTTTGTCCAAAAACTAATTGACCATATAAGTGTGGGTTTATTTCTGGATTCTCTACTGTGTTCCATTGACCTACTTGTCAATTCTTATGTCAGTGTCACCCGCTCTCGATTACTGTGACTTTATAACAAACCTTGAAATCAGGTAGTATAACTTCCCCAACTTTGACCTTCTTTTTCAAGGTTGTGTGGGAAAATTTAGTTTCATTGCATTTTCATACAATTTTAGAATGAGTTTGTCAATTACTGCAAAACAGATCTGCTGGGATTTTGGCTAAGATTTCATTGATTCTTTTCAGCAATTTGTGAAGAATAGGAATCTTAATCCATGAATGTGCTTTATCTCTCGATTTATTGAGATCTTCATTAATTTCTCTCAGTGACATTTTCTAGTTTTAAGTACAGAGGTTTTGTACATTTTCCATTAAATGTATTCCTAATTATTTTATATTTTTGATCTTTTGTAAATTGTATTTTAATTTTTTTATTTTCCAGGGTTTTTTGGCTGGTATATAGAAATACAATTATTTTTATATATTGACTTTGTTTCCTCTATCTTTACTAAAGTTATTATTGCTTCTCCTAGTTTTTTGTTGATTCCTTGAGATTGTCTACAGATAACATGATGACATGGGTAAATTAAGAGAGTTTGACTTCTTTCCTTTCCAATATTTATGCTTTTTATTCCTTTATCTTGGCTTATCACAAAGGCTAGGACTTCTAGTATGATGATGAATAAATAGTTAAAGCAAACATCCTTGTTTTTGTCCTTATCTTAGGGGGAAAGCATTCAATATTTAACTGTAAAATATGCTACTACCGATAGGTTTCTCACAGATATTATTTATCAGATTTCAGAAGTTCCCCTTTATTCCTAGGTTATTGAAAAGCTTGTTTTTTTTTTTTTTATTAATAGGTGTCAAATTGTGTGAAATGCTTTTTCTGTAACTATGGAGATGATCATAGATTAATGTGGTAATTAAATTGATTGAAATTTTAATGTTAAACAAACTTTGCTTTCCTGAATAAATTCAACTTGATCATAAATATTATATGTACATTACATACAACTGGATAGGATTTCTAACATTTTACTAAGAATTTTTATGTAGAGATTTTTATGTAGTCACAGAATTTGTAAGTGCGGCACCAAAATTTGAAGCCATGTCTATTTAATTTTGCATCCACGGTTCTTTCTAACAGCATCCTACTATATTCTACTGAAGCATGTCTGGAAGCCTGTGTTTTTTTAAAACAGGTCTAGAACATTTACCCAGTGGCTGGTATCGTTGAGAGGTTCCTGCATGTTCTGTGATGGGGCGTCACTTAGAATTGGTAAGGTGGGCTTGGGAGATAGGAGCCAAGGGCATATCTCCCTCAGGAAGATACTGGGAGAAATTAGAATCTCAATTATCAATCAAACCACTTTAATATCTGGGAGAAATGGTTCTACTCAAACTGAAGCATATTGTAAAGTTGATGAAATTTGAGTAGATACTCAGGTTCTGCCCCCGGTTCTGTTACAAGTTAGATGTACATCTGTGTATAATATTTTAATCTCTCCGTATTAGCAAATACTTATTGAAGAGTACATCAAGTACAAGAGAAGTGCATCAATTATTAACTGTTAAAATCTCAAATTGACCTTAAGAATGGATCATCAATATGTATTTTCACCTTTGTGTGTGTGGATTTTGATTATGTTCTTCTAGAAAATCACTTGTCCTATATACCTTTCCTTCTTTGAGGAAATACATTTCAAAACACTTTGTAAAAATACAATAAAAAAGAGACAGAAAAAGACAATACCAAGAAAAAGAAGAAGAAGAAGGAAGAGAAAACTGGGTCCAATTTTTCTAGCTCATTCATGTCAGGTACAAGTCCCTCAGTCTTTAAGTTCACAAAAGGGAGCAAGTCTTATTGAAGTAGAAATTGAATTCTGCAAAAACCATTTTAAACTCAAGATAGGCATAGCACCCAAGGTTCAAAACCCAACTTTTTACTCATGGAGGAGGTATTTTAAATCAATAATATTTGAAGCAATGGGTAAAATAGTGCTTTGGCATATCATGTCATTAGCTATAGGTAGGCTATAAATTCATAAGGAGAATTATATTTACAAAAATCAGTAATAATAGACATGATGAAACATTATCTTGGCCAGAACTCAACTTCAGATAGTAAATGAATCTGTCCTTTAAAATTCAAGAAAAATCCATAGTCCTTTGTGTCCAGGTAAATCCACGCAGCTTCCAATGGAGCTGAAAAGCATGTGCTTCTCATTCCTCCAAGATTTAGGCTCCTCAAACCATACTCAGAAGGGCAATCAGGTGTCAGTCCGACAGCCTATACTCTCCTCCCTCATGCTAAATTAAGTCCTTGCAGAACTTCAAAAGTCCATGAAGATCAGAGGCCCAGACCAGGCCGTGGTTCTCCAAGCTGTGACCTGGGAGAGGAAGGTTCTCACCTCCCGGCTGACAGTGGGGAGCGCCCGCTTCCCTGCTCTGCTGGGAGCTGGGTCATCAGCTCTTCTTCAGCCTGGCAGGCTCTTTCTTTCTTTTTTTTAATTGAGTACTCGACAGCTGGGGAGGGCTTCCTGAAACCTCTTCTTTGTTTCCCCTGAAGTGATGATGAATTCCTGGGTTTGTCTAAGACAAATAAACCCAGGACTTCCGGCTGCTGGATTCTGTACTTTGTTCCCCCGATTAGACAAAAAGCTTATTCCTCCTTCAAACAGACCAAATTGTCTCCAGATCAAAGTCAAAGCCCTTGAAACAAGTGATAAATGATAAGACCCAGTGACCCTCAGCTATTCCTAAAAGGGATTCTGTGGGGAGAAGGCAAAGCTGGTTCCAATAGTGGTAGCAGAAGTTAAGTACCTTATAATCCTGTTACAGTGGGAAAGGATCAGGCCCACGTTCGGGTTCGAGCAGCCTTTCACTCGATTAGTCATTATGCTTGAGAGGCGTGGCTGTCATGGAGTATATCTAATACGTGTATTCAGTGCTGGAGTTATTTTTTAGCTTTACTGTTAACATCTGTGATTAAAAATGTTAAAAGAGTATAATTTTGAATAATTTTAGTAATTGAGGGAGTGAGACATCCTGGAGAGTTTAATTTTTTTAGTAGCCAAAAGTTTCTCTCCTTCTAACTCATGTTGAAAAATTTTTCCTTGATTAAGAGCTAATATCATTGTATAGCAGAAAGAGCATTCAGCTAAGAGTTAGGAGAAGAGGACCTGATTCGCTGATTCTCCACTGACCAGCTGGGTGATCTGAGCTGACTCATTTTGCCTCGCACAGCCTCAGTTTTCAAATCTGTCAAAAGAGAGGACTGGACCACATGGTCTCTCAAACTCGCCCACACCCTGCTCTTCCAGTGCTTTGCCTGAGGGACCGTGGACCCCACTGAATCTTTCTCTGACGGTGAAGCATCTCGAAGGAGATCACCATGCTGAGCATCAGTTCTCATGATGCTGGGGGTGAGCGCAGAAATTGGGCTGGATATGCCTTTCCCATGGAAAATACATGCTGTTTTATTTTAAGTCAAAACCAAATATTAATTCCACAGTTCAGTTTAATAAGCATTTGTTTTCAAGTGCTTGCTGGATTCAAGCAGCTGTTCCAAGTGCTTGCTCGTAGGTGTTACGAGGAAAAGCAAAACACGAATGGCCTTGAGGACCTCACCAGGGAAAATGTGGCATAAAGAGAGCAACATTAGGAGGCTGCCTGTGGCGACTAGAGCTGAACTAGAGATAAAAAGGACTGAGGGATTGCTTGAGAGGGAGATATACAAACTAAAGGAATCTAGCTGAAAACATTGAGCAGATAGTTGAAGAAAGCTTGTTTTCTAGTGTTCTACAGGCCCTTTTAAAATTCTTTTCATTTATTTATTATTATATTTTTATTGAGAGATAACATTGGTTTATAATATTGTGTAGGTTTCAGGTGTACAACATTATAATTCAACATGAGTGTGTACCACGGCGTGCTCACCACCAAAAGTCTAGTTTCCGTCCGTACCATATAAGGGACCCTTTTAGCTTTTCCTCCCTCCTCCCACCCCCTTCCCCTCAGGTGACCCCCAATCTGTTGTCTGCTTCTAGGAGTTTGTTTTTGATTTGCTTTGTTTTTAGATTCCGCATATGAGTGAATCATCATTTGGTATTTGTCTTTCTCCGTCTGATTTGGTTGACCCAGCATCTACTGGCCTTCTTAAAGCGTAGTTTAAAGGGGGAAAAAACCTCCATTGAATAAGAATTCTGGCTGTTTACTTTTGGGGTTCATTGCTTTGTAATTACTAGTGCAGATCAGGACAGCCCCGCCAAATGGGTCAGAGGAAATTTATTTTCCTTGAAGCTTTCCTGATCCTGTCTCTGATAGGTTGCCTAAATGCCCAGGCTTTAAAACCACATGATTTCTAAAGACAGTTTGGCATCAAAAGTGATTTCCTCATGGAAATGACAAAAATGGCTTAAGAGAGAAGGTTTTAGAACATCTGAGAAGATCAAGAACATCTGTCCCTCTGAGGCAGGTTGGAGGAGGAACGGGGAGGCAGATGCCTCTGGGGACCCCTTTCAAGTCCGGGACTTCAAGGATGGTAGGCAAACACTGCGAGGGGTGCGGTTAGCGGCCCTTCTGAAAGACGGGACTCCTGTCATCACCCAGAGCCTTTCCGTCAGAAACCCCCTGCTGCTCTCTGGTTTCCTGCACATGGAGTTGCTCTATTCAGAGAATAGTCTGTAAAGGAGCCTCCAAGGAGCATCCGTCTGGGATTCCAATGTCCGCCTCTAAGCCACCACAGTCTCTATAAACTGGAAGAACTCTCCTGCTCCAGGGAGGGTGAAGATGGAGACCATCCAGTTGAAAGTTGGAGCCGAGGTTCCAGAATAGGAACATACCAGCCAGAGGAGCTGGTGTTGATAAGATTTACCAGAGTTCCGAGGACTACTAGGGTACTATTTTTATTTTCTGAATGAAGATGTTGGCAAATGAAACTCAGTGCTCTTGCTGGCAGAGACCCCTGTTGTGAGGGCAAAGACCACAAAATAAGCTGGAAATAGCTTTGCCAAGGGCTGAAAATCTGTATTTTGGAAGAAAATGAAATCGGGGCGGGGGGGGGGGGTGGCTTTTACTTACAGATTTATAACCTAAGACCCCCTTGGAGGCTGTAAGAGGTGGGAGTCAGTCTTTGACACTCAGGTGAAGGCGAGTCCTAGTGGTCCTCGGGGAGGAGAGGACTAAAGGTTGTAAGTTAGTAACCTGTACTGGCTATTTACAAAGTGTGCTGAGAACATAACATTGAGAGCATCAAAGTGGAAACACTAGTGAGACATTAAAGGGTCTCTGGTTTTGCTCAGATTTTTAACTTTCTTTAACTGGCATTAAACGAGACCTGGAGTTCTATCTGTAGATGATGGTTGATGATCTTATCCTCTCCCCCACTGGGCAGTCTTAGGGGCGGGAATCAGACTTTCACATCTTTGTATGTAGTAGAAGTTCTTTCTTAATTGTCTTTCTTTCTTCCCTGGTCAACATGGAGGTACTAACTCTCTTTCTGATTTCTTAAATTATTGATGTATCTTCTGAAGAAGTACTTTCCAAGTTAACTGAAATAGACCAACTGGAGAATTCTCCTGCCTGAGAGGCCAACTTTGGTTCTCCTTGCTTCACGTTTTCATGCTGAGTAATAGGCCAGCTACTGAGTACTAGATCAGCCTTTCTCTCCAGCTTTAACCAGGCCCTACCTGGGCACGTCTCTGGGTGGAGTTAGTGTATTCACAACTAAGCATATTGTAGTCTTTCTCCTTTTCTCTTTCTTTGGCCCCACTCTTCTCACAGTGATATGTGGCATGTCCACTCTGCAAACCATAATTTTACCAAGATATTTAGGAAGCAGGGAGCTAACAGACAGCCCAATGAAAGCTGTGTGTCTCAACCAGTTACTCAAATTCAGCTTCATCTGTAATAAAAATGACATTTTGATACCCATCTGCTCAATTGTATTTTCTTAATTGGTTTCTAACTCAGAAATCTTTAAAGGGTGTGATCAGTTATCACTCACAAACCCCCAATATCTTAGAGTAAGTTTATTAAGCAAATCTAGCTACTGAGTGAGCTTACAAAATCTGTAAGAGTTTCTCTTTGTGCATTTAAGTTCTCATCCTTTCTGCACGGAGTGAAGGAGGCAAAGAGGGTGGGAGGGAGGAAAAAAGAGGGGGGGGGGACAAAAGAAAAGAAGGGAGAACGAAAACATATTGGATAAATCGCAAACAGGGACCCTGTTATTAGAATTCTTCATTTATTTTACCCACAATGCATAGCCCAGTGCTGGGCACAGATTACTAGATAAAAGTAGCTTAATTCATTGCACCTTAGTGGCTAGCGGGGAGGGTCGGGGCTGGCATTCTAATTCCAGATTTTGTCTGTGATGAAGCTAATGCCCACTTGGAGCTGGAGATAACTTGCTTCTGCTGAACACCTTCTCCACTCTGGCAGGACACTGCTCTTGCCAAAGTCTCTGTACTAAGAGAACATTGTAAAGAGAAGCACCAACGTCTCCTGAAGCTCATCCTCCTAGAGCAGAGAAGCCTCTTCTCTGAGGATGGCTCTCTCCTGGAGTGGAGCCCCAGAGCTTCTGTGGCTCCTCAGCCTTCTCCACTTAAAGCAAAGGGTTAGTAAGCTGAACTAGACCCCAAAGAGCTGGTATGTCCGTGCCAAGAGCAAATGCCTGATGGTCTTGCTCATTTCCAAATTGAAGCTTGAGTTTCTTCCTGAGGACTTTGTCTCAAAGTTGGGGGCTGAAGAAAACAACTGATGGTTCAAGGATGAACTCTACCTGCTCCAGGTGACCCAGGAGCAGCCACAGGAGCTGCTCTAATGTGATCCCTTCCCCAGATTAATGGGCGAGGCTACACAGCAAGGAGATCCTCACACAAGGTAGATTTGGACGCTTATTCTGCCACTCACTAGCTGTGAGAATTTGGGAAAGCTATTTAACTCCTCTAATCCTTGATTTCCCAGCCTATAAATGGGAACTAAAAATAGCTATCTCCTTTTGTTGTTCTTTAGAAATAACGATATCATGAATTTATAGAAAGCATCTAGAATAATGCCTGGTATATAGTAAATACTAAATAGCTAAATTAATTATACCAAGGGTGAGACAGCCTTTCTTCATTTTCAGGCTAAATTAATAATCCAAGAATCAACTGCAAGTGGTTTTGGCGTCCAGGCACGCACCAAGGCTCTTAGACATAACAGGTGATGACACACTTACCCATATACACCTTCTTGAACACTTTTGAGTCACCTGGGCATGATTCCCAGATCAGCCCTTCTGGAAGTTGCTCAACACACACGTGAGTGACAGAGTAAAGATCCTCAGAAGACTGCAAATAAGAGACAATGAGTGAGAGATGCCAATGGTTTGTAACCCGCTTCAGGGCACCCATTTACAGGTGATGCCTAAGAAAGGAAATGGTAAAACAGAAGTAGTTATTAAGGACAAAGATTGCAAAGTTGGTAAGAAGTGTAGAAAAGTAGGACTGACACAGCTGAATGATCAGAGGGAAAAGGTGGGTGGTTAGAGGGAGTGAGAAGAGAAAACTCGCCAAACATCTTAAGAATGGAAAAACAAAATTTCCTAGAACCAATCTATTAGAGAGTGAAACTCTAAAAAATAGATCAAAGTCATGCTGAAAGGATGAGAGAAAGGAGATCAAACGACAGCAGCAGTGGTCTTATACTGGGTACATCCATAGAAGAGACGGTGAACGTGCGGATCCCACGTCTGGTGACAGGAGTCCCACTGTGGAGCAAGCAGCAGAAAAAGGCTGTGAGAAAGGAGGTTTAGAAGCCAGGACCCAGAACATTTCCAATCAGGGCTGCACTCAGTTGGATGGAGGGCATGAGGGGCAATTAGAGTGGCAGGGTTGGTAACAGGGATGATGTAGTCCCACATGCTTACTTAACAGTTCCAGGAGGCAGAGGTGAAACTCTTGCATAGGAAAGCATGTATAAATAAACGCATTTAAGAGTTTAAAAAAATACGGGCAGCTGAATTGCAGAATGTAATTTATGTATTATAATATGATAGGGTTACAGTAAAACAAAAAAACATCCATGTGGAACTTCCCAATTTTCCCTTTTATTTATAGAATCAGTCATTCTTATTTGTTGAGCCACCTCAGAGTCTCCCAGTGTCACCTATCTCTCTAGCCCTTGGCCATTTGTTCTGTGGAAAAGGCAACTGATGTCATGCAGGTACAACCCAAGGGCCCTCACCTCACACTTCTGCTGTGTCCTCTCTGCTCCCATCTTGGATATGGCCATCTGGGATGTGAAACACCCGGGACCTGCTAGGTAACTGTACATATTCAACCTGAAAGTCCAAGAGAGGTGATGCACATTGGGTGAACTTTTTTTTTTTGTAAAGATTTTATTTTTTTCCTTTTCTCCCCAAAGCCCCCGGTACATAGTTGTATATTCTTCGTTGTGGTTCCTTCTAGTTGTGGCATGTGGGACGCCGCCCCAGCGTGGCCTGACGAGCAGCACCATGTCCGCGCCCAGGATTCGAACCAGTGAAACACTGGGCCACCTGCAGCAGAGCGCGCGAACCCAACCACTCGGCCACAGGGCCAGCCCCACATTGGGTGAACTTTTGACCAACAGGACACAGGAGCTGGTGGATACATGTCTCTCCTTCCTCCTTCTGGATAAACTGTCCCGGGTATTGAGTAGTGACCAACACGAGAATACATCTTCATATTTTCTCTTCCCTCCATCCCTGTCTCACAACCCTGTCTCTTTGAAGAATTCATGCTTCCCAACTAAGTTAGCTTATTTGATTTACTTTTGATTCAGACTCTGCTCTCTAGGAATCCAAGCTAAGATGTTGTCGCTGGGGCTGCTAGACTGCAAAGCACCATGAGACAAGTGTAGTACTCTTGAACTGAGTGCCAGGCTGCCTGTCAAAATGTCTGAGTTGAATAGACTAAAATGACTAAAAAAGGTTTAAAGAGACTTGTCTTCTATTGGATCAAGCTAGGTAAATAAGACCCAGGTTCCTGAAGTGCTAAAACATCTTACGAGCCAGAGAAGACTAACACAGGGCTGTTATCTCCAACCTCCATCTCTTTCACACTCTTGTCTCAGGGCCTCACATTAACAATCGAAGTAGAAATATAGTCATCCTTAAGCCCCCTCTCAGAAAGTGAACCTCCAGCCGCCTTTCGCAGCCCAGATGGTGAAACTAGTGAAGTTGGAGGGCGTCAACTGTCTCATCCAGCCGGGCCCCACCTGACTGTCCTCAGAACCCAGGATGCTCCTGCCTTTTCTCTTCCTCCTCCGGGGAAAGATTCGTAGACTGATTTCCACTGAGGACTAAGTCTGTGGTTCTTATCTCCATCAGACTAAACACTGCTTTTTTTTTTTTAATCTCTTACTCATTTTTTTATTTTGCCTCTTAACCATTTTACAGTTCATTAGTCTTAAGAAGATTCACATTGTCGCGCAATTAATCTCCAGAACTCTTTCATCTTACAAAACTGAATCTCTGTTCCCATTAAACAACAACTTCCCACTCCCCCAGCCCCTGGCAACTACTCTCGCTATTTTCTGTCTCTACGAATTTGACCACTCTAGGAGCCTCGTACAGGTGGAATCATAAGCATTTGTCTTTTTGTAACTGGCTTATTTCACTTAGAATAATGTCCTCAAGGTTCACCAGTGTTGTAGCATATGTCAGAATTTCCTTCCACTTAAGGCTGAGTGATCTACCATTGTATGTATGTACCACATTTTGCTTATCCAGTCACCAGTCGATGGACACCTGGGTTGCTCCCAACTTTTGGCTAGTGTGAATAATGCTGCTATGAACATGAGTGTACAAATATCTTTTCAAGATTCTGACTTCAATTCTTTTGGATATATACCCCAAAGTAGAATCACTGAGTCATATGGTAATTATATTTTATTTTTTAATAAACTGCCATACTCTTTTCCGTAGCAGCCACATCATTTTGCATTCTCACCAACAGGGCACGAGTTCCAGTTTCTCCACATCTTTGTCAACACTTGTTCTTTTCTTTGCTTTCTTTTTTTTTTTTTTTTGACAATAGCCATCCTAATGGGTGTGAGGTGGTCCAACACTTGCTTTTTATAACAAATCAGCCTATCTGCCTATGCTTACCTATACTCATAATATACAAACAATGAAAGGCTCAACTAAATGTGAAAGAGACAAAATGCATACAAACATATGTATTTCAGTAGGTCAATGCTCAGGTATAACTGTACTAGAAGGAAAAAAAGTTGCAACCAATTTCTAAAGAGCCTCCTAGGAGATGGCATTGCCTCCATTGAGGGCTCCTGGTGTTGGCAACTGATGAAAGCCAACACGTTACCCTCCCAGAGATGGTATCTGATGATTTAAGCCTTAAGCTTAAAGAGCTTTAGCCTCATCCGACGGTAGGGGAGTCATTTAACAGAGAGACAGACAGACAGACCGCAGCAGCACCCCTGAAGACATACTGTGAATAGAGTCGACTCATTCACTCTGCCAGCCACACAGCACCTGCCACAACTCTCTGCATCCACATCTCCTACAAACCTGACCATCACAACCACGCTTGGAACTGTACAGTGGTGCCCCAGTGACCTCAGGGAAATGGTTACAGCCTTATCCCTCACTTCATGGCTGAGGACTAGGAGGGTCAGAGGGAGAAGTAATTGCTCCTGGGCCACCAGCAGGTGAGCGAGCGAGGTAAGACTGAAACCCAGGCTTCTAGTCTCGTCCTGGGCTCTTCCCAATACACCACACTACTTCACAAGGATGTCTCCAGTCCTTACACCTGGAGACATGGGTGAAAATAACTGGAGGCAACTCCTTCTCTGGAGTGGTTTGAATGTCTCCTTTCTGAAGGCAAAGAGATGACCAGCTGAGGAATCGACAGGGTCAGTCCAGACTATAAAGGAAGAGATAAGTGTAGACCAAGGCCCAGCATAATGGACATTGATTGTATCAGTCAGAAAAAACTCCTGTAAAGCTCTGGGTCACAAATTCCTACCGAGAGTTAACAAATTAACTGATACCCCTTCTGCTCTAATTCAGAGGCATTTGAACAATGCAGAGCAGTGAATTTTCCACATTTAAGTCCAATATCACAAGGAATTTCAATTCCTCAAATCCCTTCTCTCTTTTCAGCCAGCTGTCTCCTTTCTTCATAGGGCCCTTTGTGTAGAGGCCTTTCCAGACCAGTCGGCTCCTATCATGGAAATAATTCTGTATCCCACTAGAAGGGAAAAGAAAATTCACCCAGTGAACCAGAGCAAATTGCAGTGACAGTGTGGAGACCTCGGAGAGGCACCATCTTGATTAAAATGTTCACGTTAGGAAGGAAGGAAGAAAGAAGAGAAGGAGGGAAGAAAGAGCAGAAGGGGGAGGAGGAATAGGGGTGGAGGAAGAAAACGGGCAGCAAGGAGCATGCACCTTATGCACCTTCTGGCAGTCTGTCCCCACAGGATCTTCCAAAGTGATTTGGTGGGCCCACCAGGAGGAAAAGAGGGAGAGGGCAGGGAGGGAAATGGCGCACATCTCTATGCTTGTTCCTTGGGGATGCAGCGCTCCACTGTCTCCCCCTTGTGGGAATGAGCGTGACCAGGTGCAGCCAGGAATTCCGCAGAGCAGACCCCGATGACGTCGTGTGCAACAGACAGCTGGGCGCTGCCTGGACGTGCAGGTGCAGCCACAGGCTGAGGGCGTTTGCCAGGAAGCACTGAATCCTCCTGAACAACCCTGGAAAAAACAGGTCTGTCACAAGTGTCAGCTTAAATGGTTCTTTCTGCATTAACAGTCATTTTTCAATGGAGTAATAATGGCTCACATTGTCATTGAACTTGACAAGATACAAAGTGTATTATCTCTCCTAATCTTCCCCACCTCCCAGTAAGGGAGAAATGATTGTTATCGTTTCACAGATGAAGAAACTGAAGTTCAGTGAGATTAAGTGATTTGCCAGAGGAAATAGGAAACCACAGTGCCCGGCCTGGCCTGGGGGGCCAGCTCTCAGCATTCATTAAGCCCCCTCAAGACCCCAAGGTAAGAAGTCCAACTTTTCCCCCCCTCTCCCCCCACCCACTCTTGTGTGTGGCATGATGTCGACTCCCACCCTGGCACCTGCCCCACACAGCAAGGTCTGGAGCCGAAGAATCGCTCTGACTATACCACTCTCCATGTGCTTTCTTGGGAGCGTGTGAACTCCATCAGAACACTCTCAAGCAGACAGGATTCACTTAACAAATATTTTTGGTCAAGAAAGTATTAGAAACTGAGGGATTTCTACTAGAAACTAGGGGATTCAGCGATTTAAAAGAAAATCTCAGATCTAGTGAGCCATAAATTATTCTCTCCACTCAACAGAGAAACAGCATCTCAGAAAGAGCCAGGTGCCTCAGTCATGGTGCAAACCAAAGAGTCCAAATCTAAGACTCTTTGCACCCAACGTGTCACCTGCATTCAGGGGCCAAGCTCCTTTGCAGAGGCAGGATATTGGCCAGAGTGACTTTGGGAACCCTCCTGACCCCTGGGGTCTCTCAGGCAGCCCCACGGCAGGCCTAGAGGGGTTGTGACTTGTTCTTCCAGACTTGTTCTCGACCAGGAGCAGCAGAACAGGATTCGGGAGACTGTTGTCCTAGGGTTGAGTTTTGCTGCACACTAGATGTATAAATTCAGGCAAACCACTTCAGCTCTCTGGGCACTGGCTTCCCCGGGTGTGACAGGGGTTGCAGGAGCTGGTTCCTTCTCGCTGCCGTTTGTGCTGGCCCCAGAGCGAGGCAGCCTCGCAGGCAGCTCCTCTTCTGTGCTGGTTGCTGATGAGGGTGTTGACTGAGTTCAACTGTTTACCAAGACAGATGCAGCTGTCCCCCTCCGATTACTTCATCACAGGCGCTGACAGACCCTCGCGGGCAGGGCTCTTGGCATCGCCTCAGTGGGGAGCATCTCCAATCATTGCCTGTCCTCATCAAATTCAGATTTATGGGGTGTGAGGCTGGAGGAGGCCCCAGGAAGGTCGTGGAACACATGGTCTCCGGGCCCCTGGGAGCTCATGTTCTGACTCGTGGGCCATTTCCCAAGACACTCGGCCAAGCAGGTCAGTGTCGGAATTCTCACCCCTCGTCAGTGAGGTCAGGGGTAAATGGGGCCGAGGAGCATGCCATTTTAACCAGGTCACTCAGCAACTTCGCCTCAGCATCAGGACCAATCTCTACATGAAACTCATTTCATAGTTTATTTTACTTATATTTACAACATGTGGGGAGACTTGAATCTAAACAAATTACATCGTCTTTATACCAATAGACTCTGTTTTTAAACGGTTATGATATCCCAGCTATTATTCTAAGTCCTTTGCATAGTTTTATTCATTTACTTCTCACAATATCCCATGGGAGGTATGATTAACTCCATTTTCCTGACAAGAAAGCTGTGCTTTAGAGCACAGGAGCTGTTAGCCTGGGATCTGGACCACTCTTGCTCACTGTACCTCAGTTCCGTTGGGGTAACAAGCTCCCTCAAGCACAAAACAATGGCAGATGACAGAACAGTCTATCAATTAGTGCTGAAATGGAGTGCACAGAGGACAGTGTGTGTGTGTGGGGGGGTGGGACGAAGGAGAGGGCAGTGAAGGATGGAGCAGTGGAGAGGTTTCCCTGGGGCCGGGGTTCCCAGGATGGGGGGCATTTACCCAGATAAAGTAGAGGGGGCAGGCTAGGAGCGGGAGGAGGAGTACCATGGTGAGTGGAAAAGAAAGCGGGCACAGCTCATTCTCACCTTCCCTTCTCGCTGTCCTGGGGGTGGGATCTCCTGAGTCTGTGAGATGCTGCCCTCTGAGGGGACTGCTCACAAGTGCTTGCTTTCTGATGGGCTGGTGGACGACAAGGATTGTAAAGAGGATGTGACCCCAAGGATTTTCTGTGCTTATCTGCCAGGTTGTTCCACTGTGGTTTTCAACCATCTTTGTCCTTGGAGCAGAACTTCATGGACAAGATTTGGGGCTGTCGATGAGAAGGGATTAAACACGGCCTCTGTGGTTGCAGACATTTGCCGGTGACGTTCCAGCCCTGGTCTGCTCTTCCACAACCTAAAGTGGAATTCTTACAGGTTGTAACGACAGTTTGTCCTCATGCAATGTCTCCCAGCCCGTGCTATGACTCTGTTCAGGTGGACGTCCCCAGAACGGTACGCACCCTCAATGAACCCAAAGTCAGCTTTAGATATGGAACAAAACCGGCAGCACCCCTGTGGAGGAGTGGGGTGCACGTGTGCACCGTGACGACGGGGTGAGAGCCACGCCTCCACGGCTGAGAAACCAGAACCACGCCTGTGAGGACCAAGATGGATGGTAGAGCAGATTTGGGGTAAAGGATGCTGAGTCATTAACAACCCCGAGGCTGCCAGGATTGGAATTCTGGTTTTTAGTGTCAGGTAGTAACACTGACCAGCATTGCTCCAAGTGCTCATTTTACCATCACCGCCTCTTCAGATCAGGGCTGGGGACTCTAACTCTGCTCCCTGCACACCCCACTTTGTCCACCCCCAACACACACACACTCCACACACATTCAGAAATAGCAAAGGTCAAACCACAAACCCTTCCCTGATTGCTCCATCCCTATGGCTTTATTTTTAGGTTAGAAAAGACTCTTTTCCTTCTGACTCATGGTCCTGCTGACAAATATGCCCTTAATGGAGGAAACTAAATAAAACAGCGATTTCTGGTGTTCTCTCCAATCAAAGAGGCCCTTGTGATCGCCCCACTTTGGTCATTTTGCCCCTCCCCTCCCCAGTGCCCATGGTCTATGGCCACATCTGCAGGCCAGGGCACCATGGCTAAGTAATCCCATCCTGACCCTCCTCCACCAGTCTAAGGAGAATTGTTTAACTCCTTAGGTGACGTTACTGGGCATTTTGCTCAGGAGTCACTCATTTGATGTTAGAGCGACCCACATAGGGAGGTGACTACGGCTATGAAGAGGATGGGAAGCCATGGCAAATTACAGCTTAGGTACTAGACTCTTAACACTATCTCAGCCTAGAAAGTTGCAGAGTGAGTTGGAACCGGAGATCACATGCTCAGGAGAGCTGGACAGCAGGCCCGGCTCTAAATTAGGGCTTTGGCTGGCTCGGGTCCCTTTTCTGAACCTCACTCATATCTGACCGTTAGATCCGTGAATCCCATGTCCTTCATCTGTGACCTTCCAGTCAGCCTATTGCTCAGTGGCCCCGTGTAGTGAGTGGAGATTAAGGCATGGATATTCAGCTTGTCTAGTCACCTTATTATTCTTTTTATAGAAAAAAGGGCTAAATGATTTTTAAAAGTTTGAGACTATAAGCTAAAATGGCGTTATCTGAATTTTCTGTGGCTTTCCGTTCGCTACATTGTCTGTCACTGTGGAAAACACACACTCAGTTGGAAGCATCCCAAACCATATTTGAAATGACCTCATCCATCACTAAAATGGCTCAGGTTTTTCTAGCAAACTTCTCCGCATCCATGATTTCATACAATATTCATAACAATCTTAGGAAGCAGGTATTTCTGTTCTCATTTCACAGGTGAAAAAATCGAATTTCAGAAGAGACTAAGTCTTCTGCCCAAGACCACTGAGCTCTTTTATGACATAAAACAGCCTTAATCCTAAGTCTTCTAACTTCTGGCCAAGAGTCCTTCAACCCAGTCATTATAGAACAAACATCTGTCGCGCCAGGGCTAGGAATTCTCATGATGATGAGTTTCTAGAGTTTCTAGTTAGAGGCTGTTGGTGTGCCCACAAATTACAAATGTGCAAAATCCTCCAAACTCTTCCAGGCAATCCTCCAACTTTCCTGGGAGGTTGTTCCCCCATGGTCACAGGGACACAGGGTTGCAGGCAAGAAAGACCCAGGCACACAGCTTGTTCTCCTGCCACACTTCCTCCTCTGCTCCCATAGAAAAGAAACCCAATCTCCCCCTCCCAGGGTTTGGGCTCCTGGGAGCCTTAGCCTGGCAGTGGTCGATTGGATTATCTTTATTGGCCTTACCACCATTGCTAAATCTCTGGGGAAGTGGACCAGATGTCCCCATTTGACCAACCATTGCAGTTGTGTCCAGCAACATCCAGCTGTTCCAATCTCCGTTCACAGAGTGTCCCATTTATCTTGGATTTCTTAGTGCCATAACCAAGCTGCCAGAGGAGAAAAGGATGCTCCATTCCTGACATCAGGGGGAAAATATGAATCAGGAATCTAGGAAATGCTGCTAAGCATGGTTTCTTCCCAACAAGCACCCACCCCTTGCTATTCTCTCCTGCTGAAACAAGGAGGTATGCTTAGCTTTCCTTCCTTGAAAAATCTGATCCAGGCATCTCTCCTTTCAGAAAAGACTTTCCAATCATTTCTGAAAATCTGCTGCATTTTAAGGTCAATCCTATTAAGGGATTAGCTTTTGGGTTTTAGTTCCATGTCTTTAGAGAATTAGGGTAGCACAGCTGGATGGATAACTCAGCTTCACAGATATTCCAAGGAGAGCTTTAAGTCCAGGAAATTATTAGACACCTTCAACTCTTCATCTTACCTCCAGACCCAAGTGTAATTTCATATTTATTTCCAAGAGGTGGAATAAGATGCCACTCCAGCTAGAGTTTGATCAAGACAGAAAATCAAGTTGTGTTGGATTCAGTGCCTACCACGGGTTGAAGTGTTCAAGAGAAACTCATATGCTTGAGAAGTCAGTGGACCTGCGTTCTAGTTATGACTATGCCCCAGACTTGCTGTGTGCGTTGAGTACCCACTGGGGGGCTGCTCATCTCACAAACATTTCTTGGGAATATGTTCCACCCATCCCAATACTGAAGTGAGTCTCAATCAGATCTATATAAGCAACTTGGTCTTGCATCTCTGGGTCCAAATTAAGGGACTGGAGCTTAGTTACTGACCCAGACTGGACCAATCAGAGTCTCTTTCCCAGGAACTTGGGCTTGGCACCAAGAAGGCCCATCTCCTTGGACTGATCTCTTAAACTGAAGAGCGCTGATGGCCATCATGCTTTCCACCCCATAAACTGGAGCGCAGAGACAGCCATAAAGAGAGGGAGGAATGAAGCAGACCTAAAGAGAAAAAGCTGACCCAAGTGACGGAGAAAAAAAGACAGAGAGATGACTGTAGGAAGCCAGGAAGTCAGCTCTCTGCATTTACACATTTTTATTTAGAAATTCATTTGATTGAGCTTAAACAAAAAAAGATGATTTATGAAAGATGCTAAAATTACTGGGCAAGTTTTAAAGGAGAAAAACAGTAGTTGCATGATCTCAAGGTAAAATTAGTCAATTACAAAGGGAGACTAGTAACTTTAGAGCAAAGAAATCTGGCAAACACCACCTTAAGACAGTGATCAAGGTTAATATCACCAGTAACAGGACATGTCAACCTCAGGTACCCCCTGATATGTTGCACTGAGAAGGGTACAGCATCACTTCTCTAGTAATATTCCCAACAGTCCATAATCTTAATTGAAACAGGTTATCATAAGAAAACATCAGAAAATCCCTGATTGAGGAACATTCTACAAAATTTCAGATCGGTACTCTCCAGAAGTGTCAAGATATGAAAGACACGACTGAGAAATTGTCCCATATTGGAGGAGACATGAAAGTTAAATGCAATGTGAGATCCTAGATTAGATCTTGGACCAGAAAGGTAACATTAATAGGAAAACTGGTGAAATCTGAGTAAAATCTGCAGCTCAATCGATAGTATTACACCAATGTTAATTTCTTGGTTTTGTTCACTGTCCTATGATTATGTAAGACGTTAACATTAGGGAAACTTGGGTAAAGGGTATTTGGGAATTCTCATTATTTCTGCAACTCTTCTGGAAATCTAAAATTATCTCAAAATAAAAAGTTCAAATGGAGTTGTGTATGTTTTCTTATCAAGATAGAGGGATCATCCCCTCACAGATTTTAAGGTCATGGATATAGTCGAGTCTCAGGCTTCTGTTAGCTCCAATGACTTTTGTTTCTTACAGCCAAATAAGTCTGATTAGTGAACCCTGGATAAGTCATTAAAATTCTCAGCACCTCAGATGGCATGTTCCCTGAACCAACATAGAACATTGAGCTTAAAGGTTAGCACCTTACACGTTACAAAGCATCGCCACCACCCTCTCTGCCAGCCTGCAAAAGCCAAGATTGAGCACCAGGTGGGAACTGTGCTTCTACAAGGACCTGGAAGAAGGAAATGCGAGTCTCATTTGACCATCTCCACAACACAGGTGGTAACTCTAAGCTGGATTATGGACTTTTAGAACTAGAATGTCATCCAGTGACCAGCAACTTGGAAGTCATCTAGTAACTGGAAACGTCTAGTGACCTCCCACTCGAGGCAGGAAATCTTTGCACATTCACGCCCAACAACACAACACGCCTCCCATAATAAAGAGACCAGTTCTGCAAGTCAGCCTTCCCACTGCTCAGTCAGGTCCCTGCTCATTAGGAAGAACTTCTCGTGCCCGGGGTAATGATAAACTCCTTGGTTTGCCTGGGACGGTCCCGGTTTACGTCTGTTGTTCAGATGTAGTTGTTACTACTATTCCTTTTGCTCTTAGAAGTCAGTTTCCTTTTGCCAGGAAAAAAAGTCTCTTCTTAGTTAACAATGAAGACTAAGCTTTCATAATACGGAATAAGCTTACCCCTCTTTCGACAGTGTTTCAAATATTTGAAAACAGTTGTCTCGTCCACCCCTTTGCCAAATAGTCCTGCTCATCCAGCTAAGCTGCATAAGTCATAGTTTCCAGCAACCTCACCACCTTGTAAACCCCTCTGGATGTAACCTGAAGATGAAGGCCAGAGAGGAATGCGGAGCTCTAGTTGTGGTTTGATTCTTTCTGAGCACTAGAATTATTATATCATTCTCCTATCAATTTTCTTAAGGTATCATTGTCCAGCATTATTTATAGTGCGGAAACCAGAGGCCAATTAAATGACCAACAACAGGGGGATAATTAAGTAGTTTATGGTATAATCATACTATGGAATATTATATAACCACTAAAATCATATTGTAGAAAAATATTTATGACCAGAAGAAACAACTCATGACATAACCTTGGGTTGAGAAAGCAGGACACATGGAATGAATAAACAGCAACTCCCTGCAAGAACAGGGGAGAATCTCACCAGCACGATGTCGAGCAAAAGAGGCAGACACAGGACAGTGGGACTCCACTGCCGCGAGGTGCAGACCCAGCCCAGACCCTCCTATGGTGTTAGACATCACACTCGTGCTTTCCCTCTGTGGGACGTGAGGGAAAGGGCCTGGGGGGCTTTTGGACGTTTGGTAATGTTTCGTTTCTTGATCTGGGTGTAGGTTAACAGAATGCGCTCACTTTGTAAAAATTTGAGCCTTACACTTTCGACTGTGCACTTTTATGTATGTGTTTTATACTTCCAGCAAGTTTACATTTAAAAAGAAAAATATTGGTATATAAAACTCAGTGTGCCAGGGGTATAGGCTAGCAATCCTGAAATTACCCATGTATTAGGGTTGAACAAGTAAGTAAATAAGTGGTAGATAAGGGGAACCACATTTCCCACTGTTGGAGAAAGAAATTGCAAGTAAGTCAGGGAGGAAGGCTATAATGAGCCCTGCAACACCAGAGCAGAGTTGAAGATGACCGTGTGAACTCATGTTTATTTATGCAGATGAATAGATACAGAAGTAATTATAGATATGTATGCATAGGTTAGTACACGTACTTATATTTTCTAGCTCTGTCTGCTGAGAGGGCCTAGAAGCAGTAGCATCCCAGTAGCAATGAGCATCCCCAGTGCCCAGATCTTGGGTTTTATTTATTTATTTATTTATTTGAGGAAGATTAGCCCTGAGCTAACTGCTGCCAATCCTCCCCTTTTTGCTGAGGAAGACTGGCCCTGAGCTAATATCCATGCCCATCTTCCTCTGCTTTATATGTGGGACGCCTACCACAGCATGGCTTGCCAAGCGGTGCCATGTCCACACCTGGTATCCAAATCAGAGAACCCCAGGCCGCCAAAGCAGAACGTGTGCACTTAACTGCTGCGCCACCGGGCCAGCCCCTGGATCTTGGGTTTTAAATATCACTCTCCAGTGAAAGAAAAAAGGGCTCCTTGGAGGAATGGCTGATTGTAGGTCTGGGCAGGGAAAATGCAAGATGAACCTGGAACATCTTGTTCAGAAAGTAAGAAAGCACTCACCAAAGAAAAAAGGGGGAGAGGTTGGGGGATGACTCCTGAAAGGGATCTCAATGGTCAAAACTGGGACAATTTGAGTGGTAAAATAAATAATGATAGTATTAAATTATAATTCCCCAAAACAAAGTATGTATCCATGACTCCATAGTGATATAAATCAATGATTGAATAAATAAATAAATGAGGGAGAAAGGACAAATATTCCTTACAGAAAAATTCCAAATGATGTATGTAGGGACCCTCTTCCCCTCCCAGGAGGTGGAGCCCAGTTACCCGCCCTTGAGGATACACAGACACTAGTGACTCACACTCAAAGACCAGCATACGAAAAGGGGAAACCAGTGACCTTACAATGGGGAAACCTGGCAGACACCCCATAACCAAGTGGTAAGTCTTGTTGCTGTCACATACCTGCCGATATGATGCGATGAGAAGGGCATGTCACCTGTGTGGTCTTAACCCATTAACCCACAACCTCAGTCTAATCATGCAGAAATAGCAGACAAGCCAAACCGAGAGGCATTGCACAAAGCACTTGACCAGTGCTCTTTAAAACCGTCAAGGTCATGGAGACATGATGACCCAACGCGATGTGGTATCTTGTACCGCATCTTGTAACAGAAAAAGGACTTGGGTAGAAAAAATAGTGAAATCTGAGTATAGTCTGTCTTTTAGTTAATAGTAACGTACCAGCGTTAATTTCCTAGTTTTGACAAATGTACAACGGCGCTCTGAGATGCTAACTTTAGAGGAAGCTGGATAAAAGATGTTCAGGAACTCGGTACTATTCTTGCAACTTTTCTGTAAAACATCTAAAATTATCCAAAGTAAAACATTAATTAATAAAAGTAAAAATCTCTATATGTCCCAGGATTCCAGTTTTGTTTAAATATACTCACAAGCGTGTGCAAATGCACATGCACATGCACATTGAAAAAAAGTCAGAAGGAAATAAAACAGGATATTAAGCCCAGTGTGTGTGAACACACAGCCCTCTTGTGGGAGCAATGTTCATTGGGGAAACATTGGGGAAACTCGTGGAGACAGGAACGGGGCAATGAGCAGAACCCTGTTGTCCACAGCTTTATAGGACAGTACCAGACACCTGGCAGGGCTGGTTGTAGGGTCCAGGACAGTCATCTCAGCTCCTGGGTGGTGGATTTTGAGTTGTCTGACTAGGGGAACACTAGCCTGGAATGATCAGGGATCAGGATACAACAGCTGGACAATATAGTGGGACCTTGGCTCCCATCCTATCTGGCCAGCTCAGCATTTGTGGTTGTGCAGACACCAGGCCCTCCCCTCTTAGAATCAGGGAGCTGGGGTCAACCTCTGCAGTTCCGCTTGTGGGACATGGCAAGCTAGTGGGAAGATCCACCACCTCAGTGTTCAGGGTTGGGAAGCACCAGCCAGATTGACTTCCTTAGCACTGGGCTGTACCTGGCTGCCGTGGAGCTCGGCAGGAGGCCACCTCCTTCTCTGGGAGGCCAGCTTGCAAGGGATCAGTCTGGGACAAGTTAACCTTTACCTCTCACTCAACTCTCCTGAAGCAAAGGGTGGCCTCTAGACATCACACCCACCCATCACCAGCCCAGACCATTTCAGCCCTGAAGGGCCATGAGGCTAGCCACAGATATCACTGTCAGGCACCCTGGAGGATGGTTAGGAATGTTCAGGTGATGCTCCTAGATCAGATTATGTTCACCGGAGACAGACAAGGCAGGGCTATTTGAAAGAACCACCCAGCAAATGCTCTTCTCCTGCATCCTGTTTCTTGGCCTTGACCATGAGCTTGGGAAGCGGAGTAAGGCCAGCATTTGCGGCTCAGTGGGAAATCAAGGAAAGGCTCATCAGGACTTGCCGCCAAATCTCTTCCAATGACGGAATCTGAGTGGTTTTAGAGGAAGGAAGAGATTCCTTGCAGAGTTTACTGAGACCCGGGTCTGGTAGGCCAGAAGGCCAGAAGCCACCAGCAGGTCATAGTGATGGCGGGAGCCACAGGTACAGCCACAAACTCTCTCCTGCCACATCAAACAGTGAGCACATGAAGGATGTCACCACCTATGTGGGGTACACGTGTTCATTTTGGATGGCCTGGTTGACATCTGCCCTGGATGGACAATCCTGGAGGACAGTTAGTGCAAGTCAGTGAGTATGTGTCCCCTCTCACTTCTCATCATATTGAGTCTTCCCTTCCCACGAGGTGAGGGGACCCAGGATTCAGTCAGTCATCACCAAACTCCCCCATCCCCAGGGCCTGTTGAAGTGACTCATGGGTCCAGCACTGTGCCTTCTCCACAGGACATCCGGAGCAGTAAGCACAGTATCACATGGGGCAGAGTACAGGTAATGGCTGGGCCTTGATCAGGAGGGCAGCCACAGTAATGCTTCCAGGTTAATGTCCATTCCTTGGCACAGAGGCCACCCAGACTTCCCAGCCACTTGAGGGAAAGAAGGAGTGTGGAAAGGACATCCATAGTGGGGTTTCCGCACAGGTTGCACTACTCTAGACACTTTTCCACCTGCCAACTCCTGGGCACCTAATGGACAGTTAAGGAGATGGAACCCTGCAGGAGATGCTGAACTCAGCAGTGTATAGCATCAGCCGGTGGCCCAGCCAGTCTGCCGTGAGTAAAGCACTGGGATGGTGCAATTTGTCATTGATTCAGCTGTTCTGGGTCCTATGATTCCCTCTCTCTATGGTTGGTATCCACTCCATCACTCCTTACATATATGGTGGGTCTAAACAGAGATGCATCTTCCAGTGGCCCAGAGGAGAACCTACACTTTCTGCATTTATCTCAGGGCATCGAGGAGGAAACAATGGTGGTCAATGTCATTGAAATACCTCCCTTGGGGCGATCCCCATGTATAAAGATGGTTGCACGCAAACATGCTCCTCTGTTTGTGAGGCCAGTCTGTGGCCTTTTCAATTCTCTTATCAGCCATTCTAAGTGACCGCAGGGGAACTAAAAATACGGTCAGTAAAATGGAGCTTCTTTTCAGAATAAGGATGTGAAACCAAATGTCACTTTATTCATAGCAACAGGCTTAGAATTCCCAATAGAGCAGTGTGGGGGCACTGCCCAGCACCCCACCTCAAGAGCAGGGCCAAGAAACAAGGATGCTCCAGCAAGGATGCTAAAGGAAGAGCAAGAGCCCAGTTTAAGTGAGAAACAGGGCAAAGATGGAAGGACCAGCCAGAAACGGACTCCTGGGGTATTTACTGTGCACGTTGTGGTGGGGGGAGGGGATTGTAAAGTCAGCTCAGACTTGGTGACCGTGTTTGTGGCTTTGTCTTTTAATTCACTCACCAACTTTTAGTTAAATACCTTCTAGGTGCACAGAACTCTGCAGCTATGGATTACGTAATGGATGTTGAACCTCAGGCCCACTTCCCAAACGCCCTTCAAAGACTCCCATCCCCGATCCTTCTGCAATCACTTTAGCGGCAAATAAACTAGATCCTTAGGAGATTTGCCGACTGTTCCTGCCACCAGCCCAGGGAAGCAAGAGCTGCTGTGCTCAGCAGTGGCTCGGCTGCAGGTATTCAGGAAACTGACAGCCTGGGAGAGGACTGGGAGCAGGTGCCACGGAGCCTGAGAATGAAGAGGCTGGGCCAGCTCATCACTTCTCTGTGCACACAGCTGGGTCCCAAATCCTGTCTGGGGTGCTGAACGGCAATACACAGCCTCTCTGAGCCTTGGATCTTCTCCCGTGAAAAGAAAGGTTCATTCCCACCCTCCGTCCCCAACAACTCACCCAGTGACCCCCCTTGGTGTTCCCTTCCCAGTGGTCTCCAGGAAGGCTTTGTGTTTTAGTGCAGTGTGACATGAAAGGGGCCATGGCAGTGGGATGGGGGTTGCACTGAAGAGACCCAAACTGTGCCCTGGGCAGGCAGCCTCAGCCCTCTGCTTTGAAGCTCAGCGTGGGCACTGGTTCAACTGGGCGACTGAAAGGGGGAAAGCCTGGATGATGACCCCCACTTCAGCAGCACACACTCCGTTGACCTGACGTTCTCCTGGTGCAGGCAGCACCTCTTCCTGCATCTGGGGCCTCAAGCCTCAGCGCACATGATGCCGGGGTACTCACAGGGAATGGCTTGGCTAGAATTGCACTTTCCCTCTAGAGCTGGGCCTCTAAGTGCCTGTGTGTTCTTGAGCAGAGTCCTTGCCCGAGGATGCTGCTGCTGACGGGTCCATCCACGTTCCAAAGGAAACCATTTGTGACTGATCAGAATGAGGGCAGAGTCTGTGCCACGGGCTCTTCATAAAAATAACTGATCCACATGAAACCCAAACCCAAAACCTTGACGTCATTAGCACCATAGTCTTTCCAACAAAATATCTCTTTTGTGCCTTTATTGATTCATGTGACAAGCATTTTGACCTCATATTCTATGCCAGATCACATATTCAGGTCTGTGGATACAAAGGTGGGTAGAAGAGGACTACCACCGAGTTGCTAATTGTGCAAACAGCAATCCTATCGGGTAGTGTGTGGGAATGATGACTTTTGCTCCCAAAGAAGGAGGATTCAGGAAAGGCCTCCAGTAAGAGGTCGTATCATTCAGGGGCCTCCTGGCAGAACCACGAACACACAGAGAAGGGGTGACTGAAGGGAGGAGTGGGCAGTGCTAAGGGGCCAACAAGGCTCGGCTCACAGCAGGAAGCTCTAAGTCCAGGCCTGCAGGAGCAGGTGGGTGGAACGCGAGCAGGCGGCCCGAACCCGCGGACTGCCGAGGCTGTGGAGACGACTGCTTGCAGGGCTCAGGAGAGGAATGTAATCACTTCCAAAACCACAGGGGAGGTGGGGGGAGCATCCTGAGCGTTCTCTTCACCCTCCCCCTGAGCTCCTGCTAGTACAGGATTTGTGGCTGAATCCAGCTGAAATCCAGACAGCAAGGGGCTGGGTGGTAGTCTCCAGGCCACAAGGAGAAGCGGGGAGAATGGGTCTGGAGGGGCAAACCGAATTCCCAGCACACCACGGGTTTGGAGCCGGACAGGCAGAAGTGGGAAGGAAGTCTCTTCTGAGAAGAAATGAGGAGGCGGGCCGTGGAGGGTGTCTGCATCACGGGAGCAGTGATGCTCCGCGTCTGGGGCTCGGGTTAGGTGGGTGGGGCAGGAGTAGGAGCACAGGAGGCAGAGAGGAGAGGAGCTGGGGATGAGGCTGTCAGAGCCATCAGGACTCAGGGACACTATGCAGGATACAAAGAGGGGTCAGCTTTATCCTGGTTGCGGAAAGAACCATGAACATTTTGGTTTTTTTTAAGTCAAGGTAGTAGTGTCATCGGATCTTTGTCTTAAAGACATAACTGACTCCACCACAAAAGGGGAATTCAAGGGGAAGAGATGAGGGGGCAGGAGACCAATGGTGATGTCACTGCAGTAATCTCAGCAAGAGATGCAGCAAGAAAATAGCAAAACTAAGCTGGCAGAGGGAAGGGGTCCACGTTCCAGCCCCAGCAGCATCCCTACCCAGCTCTCTGGGTTGGGACAAGACATTTCAATTCTCCTAGAAAATAGTCAGCACTGCCCACCTTACTGGGTGACCACCAGGCTCAACTAGCACAAGTACTTTGAACAAGTAAAGAGAGAGAAAGGAAAAGTGGAGTTAGGGTCACTGTCATGGCTGGCGGAGCCCCACTGATGAGGACAGGTCTGTAACATGGTGAAGCCATAGCAAAGATGAGTCAAGTCAAGCTTTGTACGTACAGAGAACAGCGGCCTGTTCTCACTGGGGTCGGGGTGAGGTGCATGATTCATACTGAACACATCCCTCCCGCCTTGCTAGGTCCCCTTCTCTGTGACCTGGATTTCCTGAGCTCAGCTGGCTGAAGCACATTTGTCAATTTATGGGTCTGATCCTTGGCCTGGCCAGTTACCTTCAATGATAAAAACAAATCTAAAATGTCTGTATTTAACAGTAACTCTTCTCTACTTAATCGTGGACTATTAGGCACAGGGAGAAATATGGCATTTGTCCACGAGGTGGCACCCAAGGCCCGTGCTGGAGACTCAGCTCTGGCCTCCAGCCTTTGATGGAAACTCTTCCCTGTCCAGAAGCAGAGAAGACACTGCGGACGTCACGACTAGTGCTCTATGGGACATGAGTCTGTGGTGATAGAACAAGGGCAGAGGGCCTAGAACCACATCCATTGCGGCGGATGGAAGTGAGAATGATATTCTAATGCTGACACGTGCTTGCCCGCAGAGTCGTGACCCCCATCGGCAGAGGACTTTTTAAAAGGATGGCCCTAGCAGTCTGGAGGCTGCAAGTCTATCTGGAGATGGGAGCTGGAAAAGCCAGCCTCTCCAGAAACCCATCATTGCTTCCAACTTGGAGTGCAGAGTTCTGAGCATGGAAAGTTGGCCTGTTCTTGTAATTCTAGGGCCTGTCTTCAGGCTCTAAAGTTTTTGTCACTCATCCTGCCTCACCTAAGAGTTTTAGAAAAGATGAGAGAAAATGTGGGCAAAAAACCCGCTGAAATTGTGTACTACATTCATTTCCTTTAATAAATTGTTGCTGAGTTTGATTGAGGACTTGGTGTATGCAAAGCGTTTTTCAGGAATGATCTGATTGAATCACCACAACCACCCAATGAGGCAGAAACTTCTCATCCTCGTACAGATGGGGAAGCTGGGGCTCAGAGTGGTCCACAGCAAGTAAATGGCAGAGCCAGGACTTCTGCCCAGGTCTGTTATGTTTCCAGGTTCAGATTCATACCCACTGCGCTCCAGGGTGTGTGCTGTGAGCGTGCTGTGCCAGAGGCTGGGTGCAGAGATTGAGGGGACACAGTCCCGGACCCCAGGGAATGTGGGGAGACACAGACATGTGAAATACATAGTTCCAAATCTAATTGACGGTGTGTACAAAGTGCTCTAACAGCCCAGAAAAGAGACCGATTAGCCTGTGAGGTCATCAAGCAAGGTTCGAAACTCGAGAGGTGAAGAAGGGCTTCCCAGGAACAGAGGAGAGACTGTGCGAAGCACAGAGGCACAAGCTTCACATTGTCCAGAAAGAAGAGTGGGCATGGACCGTGTGAGAAAGAGGAGGAGGAGAGGGAATTGAAAACTTCCCTTGACCCGACACTGAAGAAGCGGCTACGGCATGACACAGGAGTTGGAGTTCCAACACCTGGGCACAGGGAATGGTTTGGGCCAGTGTGTTTGGAGGGTTGGGAAGGGAGAGGTGCTTCCCAGAGGACAATGGTGCACTTGCCCATTGGCGGCCCTGTCTTAAGCACTTCTCCACTCTCGCGCAGTGGAGTCAAGGAAGTCTTTGTTACCTCAGTCAGGGCAAAGGGAAAGGACAGCATCCTTGTTGATATGAATCAAGAAGAAATCAGAAACTTGATCGCCACCTTGAAAACTTACTGGGAAAATCCAGCTTACATTTTGAGGTTCCCAAGGGCCCAGGCTGGTAGACAAAGCTTCTGCAAGCGTGGAGAATGGTCAGAACACAGTAAACACTGGCAGGAGCAAGCGGGATCTGTAGGGGTGCTGGCTCCATGAGTTTTAGGGGTGCTACAGAAGTCTCTTCCTTTCAGTCTCCTTTGGGGCACATAGCCCCATCCTAAGAGTTGGGAGCTGAGGTTCTCCTCTCATGTTTGCCATCCCTGTAGATCAATAGGACTCTAAGCTGTGCTGGGGTGTGCTTCCTTTTCACAGATTGGCGTCTGGGTGAACATGTCTTTTGTCATTTATTTTCTCTAGGCTACTCCTTAACTGAAACAAATCAAGAACTCTAACATGGGGCCCTAAAGCAGGCAGAAGAGCTTATTATTCAGCGTGGGAATCAGTGGACCAAATGGAAAATACAGAACAGCACTCTTTTCTCTAAGCTCCTTTCCCTATTCTCCAGGTAGAAAATTCATACTCTCTAAATAGTCTTCCTGGGCATGATGTTAATGACCCTAAAATGAGCTAGATGTGCCCCTGGAAGCCTGACCCTTGAAAAGGCACTCGACCTTCTTGTTTCCCTCCCACGCCCCCGCCATCAGAGTCTTATCTGGCTCCCTCTCCAGCCAGGCTGTTACATCAAAGTGAGCTTATCCTTCTTGGCCTCCACGGCTTTATCTTGCTTAAGAAGATAGGTTTAGCAGAACTAGAAATCAAAACATTTCTCTGGCCAGATCTTGCTGACCAGGACACAATTATCGCTGAACCATTGGACACGTTAAATGGCTTTTATTATTGTGGAAATAATTGCATGCCCATGATCATAAAAAATAGTTATGTTACAGAAAGGCATGAAATGAGAAAATTTTCCCCTTCTGCCTTTGAGAGACACCCAGTATCACCAGTTTCTGGGCTTGTTTCCTCATGGTGACCATCGTAGCATAAAATAAAATGTTTATGCCTCTATTCCCTGATTTATCAAAATTTGACAGAAAGCATTGTCTACCAACAGCAACAAATGAGGAATTTATTGAATTCTAAACCGCATACTTTTCCTCTCCTATCTGTCTCCTAATTTTTATTAGTTCTACTATTTTTATCTTTTTCCTAGTAGTTATCTTTGTGACCCGAAGAATATGCTTAAAATGATTTCAAATTTAAGATACACTTTCAAACATACTTAGAAATATTATTTTAAGATAACCATTTACTATTAATACCTCTACAATTTGAATTTTAGGTTTATTATTTGCTCTTAAGTTTAGACAGTATCTGTGAACCTCTCTCTGTGAAAGATGAGAAATTCGAAGTTTAGTCTTCCTTCCACCTTTCCTCCATCCCTCAAAATTCCAAGTTATCGTGTTATTATTCTTTCAATATCAAGATAACAATTATTTTCCATGCCCACACCTTCTAGCTGAGATTTCAACATAAGACCCAGGTTTCTGTTTTCAGTGTAAGGAGAGGAGCACATTGATAACAGTTCCAGAAAGAAAAACCCCCAACAAGCTGACCTCCCTTGCTTTTTCTTCAGCACCTCTGCCTCCCAGCTCCATGAGCAAATCACAACTAAAATTTCTGGATCCATCTTCTAACACCGTAGAAAACTGAAAGCAGGATGAAACCTCTATGGTGTAGAACAGAGGAGATGCTCCCCACCCCATCTTCCTCGAGGAGGTCACCAGTTACAGGTCCCTTTGGCCTGCCCTGGCACCAGGCAGAGGCAGCTCACTCCACAAGCCCAACAGAAGCCCATGAATACAAAGCAGACCGGCTCCCAGACCCAGGTGGGGGCCAAGGGGTGGGGAGTCGGGGTGAGGGGAGCCTTCAGCTCTGGGGGCTGATGATGCAGCAGTTTAGAAATGAAGCTCCCAGGGGACATGGGCCTCCTCTCTCTTAGCACTGAGTGCAGGGAGAAAATGGATGTTCGGAGTCTCTAGCTCTCAGTTTGGCATCAGTAGAACTCCATAGAAAAGTCTGGAATGATCAAAGTTTCCCTCTGCTAATCCAATAAGTGACTTGCTTGTCTAGGGAGAAATTTTGAAACATTACACCGTCCGAGATTATAGTTATGGAGATTTGGTAGGCTAAGCTCGCGCAAGCTTCCACCTCAACACAAAAATGCTAAATAAAATAAGTTAAAAAAATTAAATATGCAGTTGGGCTGATAAAAAAGAAAGGAAAATCCATAGATGTCTGAAATAATGATAGAATTGAAAGCCAGAATAATAATAAGATCCTCTTACTTCAACAACCCTGGAGAGAGGGACATGAGGACTGGACTCTGACATGGGCCCTAACAGCCAGAGCCATTAGCAGATGCAGAACGGGAGATGTGGCCTGAAGAGCCGGGATCTGAGAACTTCCTGCTAAGCTGTGAGTCAAATAAAAAGAAACTACAAAATCTCTGCTTCACCTGCAAAGGGCAATAACCTCAGTAAGAAGCAGCTATAAAATCTCTACCGTCAGCCCAGTGTGCTGGCAAGGAATCTTCTCTCTACTCGGAGTTGAGTGGGAAAAAGCTCCCATGAGAAACCACAAACCTCAAGGCTGTGTTGAACGTGAGTTTAGCGTCCAAAAATACATGATGCACATGATAGAGGAGGGCATCAATATAGAAACTGGTCCTGGGCCCTGATGCCCACCCTGAGGCCTCTTGTAGAAGAAAAGTCCATGCTGATCAACAGGGACCTTATGGCCACGTGGTCCAGGATTGCCATCTGGTAAAGATGGGCTCACAAAAACATACTTCAAACCACTTTGAGAAGTAGTATGAGTGAGAATCAGCTTTGCTGAAATATGTTAAATACCTAACATAAAAGTTTAAGAGATATAAAAAAATGAACACCATAAGGACAAGACACTATGAGAGTTACCTCATCCACACCTAATTTCTTTGAGCAAGGCTGTCCCCAAACCATTCCAGGAGAAAAAAAGTCAGAAAGCCAGAAGGGACTAGACATCCTCTCACCCAATGCCACCCCGCATCTTACAGATAAAGACACTGAAATCACGGAGCAGCTCGTGGTGTGTATGAAACTGAGATGGAACAGGAGGAGAGCTCCAGCTTCTAAAACCACAGCTGGCTCTGGAGTTTGTTGAATTGGAGGTGGGGCCATGGTGTGGGTGCGGGGGGGGGGGGGGGGTGGGCAGCAGCTAACCAGGGAATAATGGTACCCATTTCCGTTGCAGAATCCATTTCCACAGCCTCAGACCCACATGGCCTCAGCACTACCGAGCCCGTGCGGTGGAAGGATTCTGATGGTTTGGGAGGAGCGCTCTTTTTAAGGAGTAGAAGTCATGGTTCCACTGATCAACTCAACACTGGTGTGCCTGACCCTCCCTCCTCGCCTTCGCGGCTCCTGGGATGTCTAGATGTGTTTCTTTCACATTACAGAGGCTGATTCTCTGCGAAAAGAAGGAAGGAGAGGGATCCTGACACGCTTGTCTTTGCCGCCCAAAGTGGAGCACCTGGCGTTGTTCTGGCTGCATTTGTTGTAATTTCTTGTTGACTCAGTGCCATTCTCCTTGCTCGTTAAATGATCTTCAAGGGAAAGCATGCTCTAAATCAGGGATTCTCACACTCCAGTGTGCATTCGAACCATCTGGAAGACTTATTGAAACGCTGATGGCTGCATCTGCTGCTGGAGTTTCTAATTCAGCAGGTCCGGAGCAGGATCTGAGAATTCATTTCCAACAAGTTCCCAGGTGGCACTGATGGGATAAAGCAGGACTTCACAAACTTTCAAGGGCATGAAAGGCACCTGAGTATCTTGTTACAACACAGATTCTGATTCAGTGGGTCTGAGGTTCTACAGGTTTAACAAGTTCCCAGGTGATGCCAATGGTTATGCCAGGTTATGCTGCTGGTCCGGGGACCACATTTTGAGTGGCAAGGCTCAAAAAATTATTTTTCTATTATTCCACTTCTTATTACCTATATCTATCATAGACAGATATAGAGGAGAGGAAGGAGCCACTACAATTCTTCTTAAGGGCTCTTTTCCTTCCAGGGAAGCTGTCCAAACTACCCTCAGTCACTTATAAGGATGATGAGCAAGTCAGTGAGGCCAGACCCTAGCCCATTACATCAGTTCTGGAAACCAAGGTCTTTGGTGGAGTGGCCTCATTGGTTTTATTGCCCCCCGGGGTTGAGTGATACTGGGAGAAGGCACAGAAAGTGAGATGGAGAATTGGAGGCTGGGGTAGCAGAATGATGGAGGGGAGAGAAATTAGGCAGAGCCGGAGAAAGCTCAGGAATACCTTAGCATGAGACCAGTGCAGAATGTCCTGTACTGGCACCAGTTTGCTTAGGAAAAAGAAAGAAAGAAAGCTGTTCTAAAATTGGCCTTTCTTCTCTTGGGAAAGTCAGATTCTTTCCCAACAGCCACTAGGCTGAGGAAGATTGGGGAAGGGGGAGGGGAGAGAAATCGTTCCACGCACCATTACCTTCTATGATGGATGACTTTTCCCTTGGGGCTTTGCTGAAAGCCAGCGTTCTGAGTCTTGGCTCAGGCTCAGGCTGTCTGGGAGCCGGACAGCCACGTCTGATAGAGAAGGCACCGGGAACCAGCGCCTCGGTTTGGTTCCCAGCTCCAGCCATGGTTTTCTAATTATAACAATCTCTTGCTCTCAGGTCATACATACATTTCTCAAAATGCTTCATTTATTCATTCATTTCTCTCATCAACGAGTATTTATTGGGAACGTGCAATATGCATAGTATTGGATTATGCCCTTGAGGAAAGAGCTGAGAACCTACAAGACATGTTGATCATTGGACTACAAGATAGAGGCCGACGCGGCGCTGGTATTCAGATCTCCTACAATGCTCGCACCTCACGACTTCCTCATATGTAGGCAGGTTCAAGGAAACGCCTTTCCTAGCCCAGAGAGGGCATCCAAGGTCACAGGACACAAGCAGTCAGCCCTAGAGCCAGCACTGCAATTCGAAGTTCATCCCATCAGAGCACACGGCGTCCTGTATCCACTAGTGTAGATGCATGCAGGGGCTTTCCCTCACCTTCTCTCAGACCCCAAAAGAGGAAATGGGTTCAGAAGGTTGAATGTCTGAAATGAGGCAAAATAAGAGCTCCGCCGGTGACAGCTGGGGGACCCCAACAGATCCAAGAAACCACCCCACCCCCACCCCTGGACCACTGAATGCAGGGTGGTCAGAAGTGATCCCACCAGGCAGAGAACTAGTGAGTCAATCTTAGATTTTTTCTAGTCCTATGACCTCAGCTCTTCTGTCTGCTTGTGGCCAGAACACAATACCACCAGGGTCCTCCCAACAGCAGGAACCATTTTCTCCTGGTAGAAGCCTAATCCAGAAGCGGCTTCTAAAATGAGAGCAGAAGTCCACCTGGGCAAAAGGCCAACGCTGGGTTGGGACCTTGTTAGGAGACTCCATAGTGTAGACTTTACATTTGGGTAGACCAGTAGCAGCCGTTTCATGGCACCTCTTCCGACCCTGGTGTGGACGGAATCACCATGGAGCTGTCAGAAATTGACTTACCTGGGCTTCGTCTTCTGTGACTCAACTTTATTTGTAAGTCTGAGTAGGGGCCTGGGCATCATAGGCGGTTCCGACGTGCAGTCAGAATAGAGACTCACAGGTGGTGGTGAGGGCCATAGAATAGCTCTTCACAGCCAGAATTCTCCTATCTTTCTCCTCTCACTCCAGAACTTTGTTTTTTTAAAGTTGTTGTCTATTACAGAATTTTCAAATGTTCAGGAAGTAATGCATGTACCTCCTGTCAAGATGTAACAGATTTTGTGTACCTTGACACATTGGATCAGGAGATTTTTGTTCAGAAATGAAATTGAGAATAAACACTAAAGTCTCTCTGAATACCTCACCTCCCTCTCTGCCCTCCCTTCCGAGAGAAACTCATCCTCCCAACGTCAGCATGCATCCTTCCACGCGTGGCTTCTACTTATCTTCAAATGTGCATGCTTGCTTAAAAGTTTGCATGGGCAATGTCCTAGTGCATGTATCCTTTTGCCCCTTGTATTTTTCACTCAACATTGTGACTTTAAGGTGTGCTGACATTTATCCATATTGACCTACTTCATTTGCCCTAATTGCAGTTGAGAAGTTGCTGACCCCTGGACCTGCACTGCTAGCTGAGGTCTGAGTGAAGGATCTGCCCCATTATCCTGGAATCTTCCTCCTGGGGCTCGGATCAGATGCTTGGACCCAGTGCTCATGGGCTCGAGGGTCCCAGGGCTCCATTGGAGTTGCCCACACCCAGGGTTTCTGTTTCCACAAGAATCCATACTGTTTGCCCAATGGAGCATGTCAGGAGAGCAGCTCACCTTGCAGCCACCATAAGAGAGTGGATCCTCTTACAGGCCAATTAGAAAATGCTAGGTCTGAGCACTTGGGGGTCCTCTTGTCTCCTTTCCACCAGCGTGAGAAAGGAAGGACCTCCTAGACCTGTGGGAGCCAGGGAACTGTCAGGACACAGACCTTACTTCACACAGCTGTGGAATTTCCATTCTGCCTTTTCATTGTTTTGAAAAGAGAAGATCAGGTACACCAAGCCTGAGCCCCCTGTTCACTCTGGCAGTCCTTCCGAATGGACAAAGGCTGATGAAAGGAAAGCCCTGCATTTGTGACTTACCCACAGACTCGCAGCATCTTGGGGTTGGAAGGGACCCTAGGTTTCTATTACAGGTGCCTTAACTTTTGGGTTTCCCATTTCTGTATCCCATTCTGTCTTATAAACATGTGAATGTCCTAAGGCAGGACCCTCCACTCTTCACTATAACTCTTGAACTTATATTTATTGAATGCTTGCTCTTTCTTACATTTATTGAATGCAGAGCACAAAGTGCAAAGGTGGCAAGGACTATAAATATTAATAAAAACCAAGCCTCTCCCTGCCCCTGGCAGGAGCCCCTGCACCCGAATCCACATCTCCCTGATATGAAGCAGGCTCTGATGGGTAGTCATAGTCAGATAGGGCCCAGGATGGATCCACAGGGACTCTGGAGGGCCATGATTTAGGAGATCCAGAGAACTTCTTGAAGAAAGTGGGCTTAACCTGGCTACAGCCCAACTTAACTTGTAGAGTTTAAATCCATTCACTTTTAGGGAGTGGACTTACTCATTGCAGCGCTGAGCAGATTGGCCCTTAGTATTTACTGAGGGGCCCTCAGAGGGTGCACCTGCTGCTTGGAACAGAGATGAGAGCACAGCGTCTTCATTAGCACTTTCTGGGAAGCTGTGTCAGCTGCCATTATGAGTAGAGAAGAAGGGAAGTGAAAGAGTAACCAGGCCAAGGAGGTAGGAGCCAGGGTGTAAAGAGGCTGTACTCATTGTTTATAATGAGGACAAAGCCGGAAGGCACTCCATGTGAGGAAGACAGCAGTAACAGAGCACAGAGGTAGGACCCAGGCTGAGCCTCAGCAACTACCATGTCCTGGGTCACAGAACAGCCCAGACCACGTGGTTGACAGCCTTTGAAGGTGATGAGGGGAGGCAGTCCCAGACACTACACGCTGTAGGAGGTGCCCCAGATCCCGCTGGGTTCAGCTTGAGGTAAGAGCATGGGGAGAACTTGCTCCATGGCTGGGGGAAGGTGTCTCCTGCTGTTCCCAAGGAGAACCCCAACAAACTGGAAGGACATTTGGGAGATCCTTGAAACCTTAGTGATAACAGCAGTTCTTTATAGTTTCTCTCATTCTTTCATGTACATGAACTCATTCAGTTTACAAAAAACCCTGGGATTTAAGACACATAGTTACTATCACTTTTTTATAGAAACTGTTCACAGAGATGCTAAAGAGGCTACAGTCAGCTCTCTGATAAGCTAAGATACAATTCCAGTCTTCTGATTACAAATCCGGTGGGATTCCCACTGTGCCACACTGTCTCTCTTACATTTGCTATGAAATATGTGAACACTGACAGCAGTGATGTCAGGAGGAATAGGCTCAGGGTCTTGATGTGCATTTCTCTTTAGCTTATAAAACAGCACTTCCAATGAGGGGTGAGGAAGGGGGTGAGGAAGAAGGCACATTTGAGAGAGAATGCTTCCAAACTTAGAGAACAATACTACATTTAGTTGCATTTTCACAAGTAGCATCACAGAGTTCTAGAGGAATCATGTGACGATAGACAACCCAAGTGTGCTTGGAGAGAGAGCTGAGTCTGAGCTTCTCAGAACCAAGAGGAGCTTAAATTGCCTCATTGTGTGGAATGCCCTTGGCTACCAAATCATTGGAGGTTGACCTAAACCTAAATCGTGACACCCTTCCCTCACCATCTCCGGACCCCTTTGCTTGTCATATACTCAGATCATCTTTTGTCCCAGCTATTGGTGTCGGCCAAAGTCCTGGCAAGCCCTATGTCTCTAAATAAAACATACGCTTTCTGAATGATGTGTCATTTCAGCCATTGTTTGCTAAATTAAGACTTTTATTTGAATGATATCTGTTGCTGTCTCTAAACCTTTCTCTAAACTGGAAAATAACATCATCTGTACTCTTAAGGTAGCCACCTTCTTGACTTCAGGGAACAGAAAAATGGTAGCATTTGCATTGGGTTTGCTTTGATGTGAAACTGATCCAAAAGCCCGCTAGTATCTTGCAGATTGTAGGACTAAGGCACAAAAGGGATCCCAGACCCCCCGGCCCAACTCCTGCCTTCCGCACCTTCTCCTTGCTCAAGTATGTAGCACAGTAAGCAGCTAAGTGAGCATCTTGTCCTTGGGTCATCTGTGGTTCCATCTGTCTCTGTCCCCACCTGCCCCCATCCCACCTTCAAGGGATCCAAGTGCATGAGCTTACCGAGGGGGAGTGAAACGTCTGGTATACTTCAGAGCCCGTCACTGAGGAATCACACAGGGGTGGGCAAAGCTGAACACAGACAGGATCCAGATGCTCTGCTCCCCAGGCACCTGTGGCTCACAGGAAAGTGAGAATGCTTGCACCATTCAGATTTTAAATGGAGGGGGAGGTACCCCTTGAACTGGAGAGGGTTCCCCTGACAACCTCACATTTCCCATTCCCAGAATAGAATCCTTGGAAGTATTTTATTGGGGGGAGGGGGGAGTAGGGAGGGTGGGGCATGGAAAGAACCAGAACTCTGGCTCTGGGGACAGCTGCCTGGTACTGTAAGTCATAATACCAGGCACTCTGCAGGCAAATCCCTCCATGGCGCGCCCCCAGGGCAGTCGCACTAGGAAATACTGCCATCTGGTGGGAATTTTGCAGCTTTCCTCCTTTTCCAGGCCTCATACCAAGGAATAAGGAGCATCTCAAAATGGCTGAAGGGTCAGACCCTAGAGGTTCCAAGGTTTTCTGGACTTACCTAGGCTTGCTGTGATTAAAGCCCATTCCTCTTTAGGGTATGGGAATCCAGGGCTATTGTCTCAGGTTCTGTGCTTTGCAATCCGGGCGATCACGTAGTCAGGCCTCTTTCTTGCTAGCCTTTCCCTAATACCATAATATACCCACCTCTATGTCTGCCCCAACTGTGCCTCTGCCTGGGATGCTCTCTCTTCCCCTGCGCACCAATCCAAGAACTGCCCATTCTTACTTAGCCAGCTCATTGTCTCACTGTCTCGCAGCCTCCAGTCTTGGCATCCTACGGTTTGATTTCCCTAATTCTTACACATCCTATAAGTCACCCTGTAAGTCCCATCTCCTCTCTACAAGCCTGGCATGTTGCTCAGCGTTTAGAAGATGCTCAATAGATGGTTATTGATTGATATCCAGCCTATATCCTTCTAGTTATAAATAAGTACATTCTTGACCTGGGAATCTACGTGTATAACTCCGGCTGCGCTCAATCCTAGAAGCAGAGGAAGAATCAGAGACCCCCTTCATTCCGTGTTTGAAGATGAGATTGCAAGGAAAAGCAGAGGGTTTTGGCTCTGCTTGTGGACCTGTGTGAGCTGACCAGTGTAAATGCAGAGCTCTCATGCATTCATCTCTCTGAGTCATTCCAGGGTGATGGAGGTGGGGCAAAATGGGGGATATTAAGGTCTGATGACCCTAATGGGCACCCAGCTGTGTGGTATGATGGAAAGATTTTGAGTCTTAAATCTGAGTTCTGAATCTGTTTATCGAGTACTTACGATGAGTCAGTCTCTGAACTTCAGCTCCCTCCTCTCTAAAATGTGATTAATAATTCAAAATATGCTTGACCAGCAAAAATTTCTTGACCCCAATACCTACCTCCAGTGGCATAGTAAGAACTCAATAAATATTTGTTGAAAGGAAGGAAAAATTCCTAACTTTGTGCTGTTGTGGAGAATTAAATGAGATAACACAAAAGCAATGTGTAAACTGTGAAATGCCACACAGATTCTTGTTAACATTTGGAATGGAGTCTGCAGTGAGAATGGATTGGGGCTGTCGCATCCACTTCTCCCCCTTTCCTTTCCTGCATAACAAGGGTTCTGTGCTCTGGTTCTGTCTCTGTCTCTTTCTCCCTCCATCATGGGCTTCTATTTGGATGATCAACCACACTAAGCATGGGTGCCTCTGACAGCAGAGCCCAAGGGCGCCCTAGTCCCATTTCTTCAGGCTCAATTAGAGCAAGCTTGTGTTCCAAGAATCAGATCACAGAGGATCCAGCCCTCCCAACAGTAAAATGCATGATGACTGCTCCCTCTTTTTTCCTTTTGTAAGTAGGTCGCTGCTGCCAGAACCTCTCAAGGCCCTACTTCTGATGCTTCCTAGGGCCAACACAGTGTGGCCTTCTGCAGCACTTTCTCTGCTCCAGCGAGCAGCCCAGAGCAACTCAGAGCAGGCTGGCTTGCAAGGCTGCTGTTGGGCTAGGAGCAGACAGAGGCAATGGTGAGATGAACAAAGACACCTGGGAGCTGAGTCCAGAGGAGAAGGTGAGAGAAGTGTTTCTGTCCCCAGAGCTACCGCTAGCTACCATCAAAATCTACCTCTCTGGTCTTCAAGATCCTCATCTGAAAAAGGAAAGGCTTGGGTCTGAAGATTTGTAAGCCCTTGTCCAGCTCTACGGTATTGGGAGAGATTCAGGAAACACAGGCAGGTTGATGTACTTGCCCCGTGATAGTTTTGCTTTCCAAGAGGGAGAGGGAGCATCTGCAGCCTGAGCTCCGAGAAGGAACATGGTGCACGGTCTGTTGAGAACTTACTATGCGTCAGGCACTGCAGTAACTGCTTACATTTAATTAAGCCTTCTAACAAGCATCTTAGGCCAATATTACCTTCCCTGCTTAATTAAAGGGACTGAGATTCTGTTATTTAAAGTGGTCAGCCTAGTTAGAAAGAAGGAGATTTTTAAATGCAAGGCATTCTGACCCTAAAGCCCATGTGATAGCAGGCTGACAGGTCGCCAAGGAGTTCCCTGTAAAAAGGGGACAGGACCTGTATTATTCAGGATTCTTTAGAGAAACAGAACCAATAGGCTATACAGAGATGTACAGATGAGGAGATTTATTATAGGAATTGGTTACACAGTTATGGAAGCTGAGAAGTCCCGCAATCAGCTGTCTGCAAGCTAGAAACGCAGGAAAGCCGGTATGTAATTCAATCTGAGAATCAGGGGGCTGATGGCATAAGTCCCAGTCTGAGTCCAAAAGCCCAAGAACAAGGAGCAACAATGTCCCAGAGCGGGAGAAGATGGGGATCTCAGTTCAAGTAGAGAGGGCGAATTCACCCTTCCTCCACCTTTTTGTTCTCTTTTGGCCCTCAGTGGATTGATGATGCCCACCCGCATTGCTCAGTCTACTGATTCAAATGCTAATCTCTTCTGGAGACACCCTTGCAGACGCACCCAGAAATAATGTTTTACCAGATATCTGGGCATCCCTTAGCCCAGTCAAGTTGACACATGAAATTAACCACACAGTACCCTGCAGACCCGGTGGCATGTTTAGTTTATCACACTAAAATAAACATCCTAATTGCACTTACATTTATCCATCCAGTTTTCAGTCACTTCATTTACTCATGTGTTGCCTCATTTAATACTCACAAGAACCCCATGGGGAATGTAGGATGACCTGCTCCAGAGAAGGGGGAACAGGGAGGCTGCATCAAGTTGACTTGCCGACAGTCACTCAGCTGGTGTATGAGGGAGCCAGAGCTGGCGCCCTGTCTTCAAGCCAGGCTTACTGCTCCCAGGCCACTGTTGTAAAAGAAGGAATACTGAGTGCCCTTTGCCCTCTCTGTCCCCAATTCACAGCCGGGATAACTGAGGCATAAAGAGGCTACATCTTGACCATTCCAGAATAAAGATGGCGCGCCAGCACGAAAGCCAAGCTCTCCCTGCTTCTAGCCCACAGCTCCTCCTTTCTCTCCTCTTCACTCCCCGTGTTACACTGGATACAGTCCCACTCTTTCCCCTGGCTCGCTAGGACCCTGCCCAGTCTGCCCCAAGTCCTGTCTCCAGCCTATTCTCTGGCCTCATGCTTGGACTCAGTGTCTGAGAAGTGGCCTCTGCTTAGGGTCAAAGAGTTTGAGCCCCATGGGCCCGGGACTTGGGTACAAATGCAGCTCCACCACTTAGAGCCAGGGGTCCTTGGGGTAATTCTCAGAAGGGTGGAGTTGCGTGGTGGGCTCCATATTTAGGGAACAGGGGCCTGAATGCCTGCTTAGTCACTCACTGCAAGTTCCAGAACTCTCTCAGTTTCAGCATCCTGAAGGACAGTACAGACGTAATAGTATTGCTTTATGGGGTTATTTGAGGATTAAATGAAATAATATTTGTGTTTCGTTATTATTATCATTAGCTACCTTATGGAGATCATTTACAGTTTTAAATTAAATAAATATATGTGAAAATGGAAAGTACAGTGACTGATAAATAGAATATTCAACAAAGCTTCATTCCTTCCTTGCCCATCCACCACTGAGTTTAGCCACATTATAATTCCCAGGTGGCAGAGGTGGGGTTATTCCTTTGTATTCCTAGCACCTATCACAATCCAGGTACACAGCAGAAGTGCTATGAATGTTTGATGAAACAGAGAAAACAAAACAAAGTAAAAGAAATGGAAAGAGAGAAAAGAAAGTCTTGCAATTCTAAAATGTGTTTATCTGTCTCATAGTTTGGAAAATGGTCCTTTGTCAACCAATAACATTATCATTATAATCTATTATTAATAGCATATAAAAGAACAACTGTATTTTATAAATGCACCATAAAAATACAAATCCCTCATTCTAGTCGCTCTAGGATCTGGATTAGCAGAATCAAATCTCGTCCCACTGGCTCTGTTACCTGGGTTTCAAATTCAGCCCTTGGCCTCTTGCCATAAGCCCTTGTATGCCCTGTAGGAAGGAGGAGGCCCTCTCTCCACAAGGCCCGCCTCCCCCACTGAACTCCCTGTGCTCCTGACGGGACACCAGAGGATGGGAGAAGGGTGGCCAGAAAAATCACACTGCAGGTCATCGCTCAGAAGATAAAGCCAACGCCTGTCTCCTCGCACCCGCCACAATCAGCGGGAGCGGCCGGCCCTCCACGATCAAAATAGCCCCTTCTTGGGAACTGTCACTCCACACCTTCCTCATCACTGCCTGAGCCTTTCTGAGCTCACTCCCCGGAGACACAGAGAGTCAAGGTGATAATTATAAAAGCAGTAACTAAGATGAGAAAAGTACTTGAGAGTTTACGAAGCACTTTGCAGAAACACCTTCATTTGGTCCTCATCTCATCTCGCTCAGACAGGGACAGCAGGCAAGCGGAGGGTTCCTTCAGCCTCACTCTGGGGTTAGCAAACTAAAACTCAGAGAGACTAAACAATGTGCTCAAGTCACAGAGGTGGGACTTAAGCCCAGACCTTTCCCCCTAAATTTAAAGTCATTTGACTTCCGTAATAGTAATGAGGATACATCGAACCTTCATAGTTCTTTCCTTTGAAAGACCTCAGAGATTTCAATTCTTAAATAATTTGTTTTTTATCTTCCTACCATTTCTGCTTGTTGGGGAAGGCTATATCTCCAAATTGTATGAACAAAGAAAACCAAAGTAAGAAATAGGATTTGACCGATCATACACACGTACAAGTAACTCACGAAGAAGATCTTGTCGGCATTTGCTTTTGCTTGCCTTCCAACCGTCACAGCATCTCCCTTCAAAGGGGCCTTTACGGTGTGGATTTTCAGTGCACTGTGCGTACATCCCATTTTCTCACCCACAACAGTTGAGTTCTGAGTACCTAAAATCCAGCTTCAATGGGTGATTTCCTGCCCAAACCTCCAGGGACGTGGAGGGGAGGAAAACGCTCCTAAACTCTCTTAGGGTCTTTGGCTGGGTCTGAAAATTAAACTGACAAAGATAGATGAACAGGAGAAAAACATACAAATTTTATTGAACTTTTGCATGCCCATGAGAGTCCTCACAAGAGAACGAAGACCTGAAGAAGTGACCAAAGTTGGAAGCTGTTAGACAAAGAAATACCTTTTAGACAAAGAAACAATAAATTTCTGAAGAATTGAGTGCTGAGGGCTTTGGGCTTGGAGAGTAATTCGTGAGGGAGGACCAGCGAAGATAAGGGTGAGTCTAACAACATTTGTCTGTACGGATTTCTCGGCCCCAAATGCTATCTCCTGTGATAAGAATGTCTTCCTTCCTCCTGGTCCAGGGAGGGCATCTTTCCCACAGGAGATTTATGACCTGTTTCAGGGAATAATGGAGAGGGAGGGAGGGCGAGGTCAGAGTGACCATCCTGTTTCCGCCATTTTCTCAAACCCCTTCAGTTTAAGACATTCCATATGCCAAGCTGCTGTAGTTTGGGGTAGTGTGACTTGAACCCCATCAGCTGCAAATCGAGAACCACACATTTGAAAGACCCAGTCTTCTTAGCCACTCTTCAGACAGGAACTTGTCAAAGAACAAATGGATAACTATGGAATGGCTTGAAGAAAACAACAAGGAGGAACTTTAAATAACCCACCAGCAATTCTCTCCGTATTAGCAATCTCTACCAATGCTTCAGCTCTTATAAATCCTCCTCCTGATGTTACTACGCGACTAGTGACAGAACAGCGGGAACTTTACTAAGCGTCTTGCTTATACCCCATTGATGCTCACCACAACCTCATCAATTAGGCATTTTTATCACCATTTTACAGATGAGGAAACAGAGGTGGATAGAGGTGAAATGCCTGCCCAGGCTCACCCAGCCCACAAGTGGCAGAGCTGGGGCTCAAAGCCAGATCTGTGTAACTCCAGGGGTTGAACTCCTAACCGACTCTCTCAGGAATGTTTTCTGGGGCTATAATTTCAATCTGATTATGCCCAAATTCAATATTATTGTCAACAATATTAATGTCAGCAATGATTCATGATCCACTTGTAATGTACACAGCACTTTTTTCTGGGTGGCATAAAGCAGACAGAGACGCTTACACTGTGAAGCTGAGCCTAAGAAGCTCACAGATTTGTGGAGGCAAAAATGTTGAGAAAGAAGACAAACCACCCATACTGTGGACAGAGAGGATCCTTTGGAGCCAGATGGGCCCAGGTTAAGCCCCAGTTTATCCACTTATTAGCTACATGGCCTCTACTATTTAGCTTTAGTTAACTCATCTATAAAATGGGACCAATAATATCTACCCTACAAGGTTGCTGTGAGGACAAGATATTTATTAAGCACCCAGCACTGCATGTGGCCCAGAGCAAGCAGTCATTCATGCCACCAATTTTACTGAGGGCCTGGGAACTGGAAATATATCGATGGACCGAGGAAGAATGGTCCTTGCTCTCACGGACTTCATAGTTTAGCATGGGACAAATGGTTGTTCTTATTATAGTAGCCAATCAAGTAACACAACACAGCATTAGAAGACATCTTTAGGAGATAAAGGGCTCATCTTATAAGTTGCCTAAAGCTGCAACAAACAGCTTTCAAATGTGAACTCAATAGGCCAGCCAGCCTCCTAGCAAATGAACTTATGAATGTCTTAGAAACAGGCCACTCCACAAGGAGTTCCACTAAAAGCCTGGGTCTGTTGGCCTCCCTGAGCAGACATCCCATTATTTGATGAAAGAAGTCATGCAGATGAATTCTGTTAGATGAGTCAGCTGTATTAGTAAAAATAACATCAGAGCTGGTCCCACCAAATGGAAACATCTGGTCTTGTCAAAAGAAGCTAAAGGAAATGTGGTGTAGAGGCAAGTGGATTAGACTTGAACAAAAAGTTTGGATGCTTGTCCCAGGCCAGTCCCTACATGGCTGTGTGATTAGGAAAAGCCCCCTAGCCTCTCTCTGGTCTGTTCCCTCTTTGTGAAACTGCTGGAGCACTGAGGTTTCATCCACCTCTGCCATTCTATGATTCAATAAATACAAAACGAAGAATAGTTAAATACAGTTAGTTTTCATAGCAATGAGACTAGCTCAAATAAACAATTGGGGCATCTAGTAAAATTAGGACTAGACCATACCTAGACATCCTTTCAGAGGCTGGAGTTTCTGAACACTGGCCCTCACTAGGGGATTCCCACCCTACTTGATAGTAGTAAATAAAATTCTGACGAGGTTGGTTTTCAGTTACTGATCGGGGCAGTGATTAGTGTTCCCAAGTATTTCTGGTTCTCCACCTTCTGGGCAGAATTGTTCTTTCGGGGTGTTTGTGGGTTGCTGCAGTCATGTGACTGGCTCTGCCAATGGGTGGGCAGTGAGAGTAATGTGTCTCCCTTCCAGGTGGGAGCATGCAACCACCGATGCAAGATCTTCAGAGCTCTCCTTCTCTCCAGCATGGTGACTCACAGTGTTCAACAGAGGGGACTGTTTTGTCACCTTTTGTCCCTTAGTGACTAGAATGAGCAAAGCCCCCTGCTATCCCGTGATGGACATGTAATGTGAGTAAGACATAAACCTTTGTGTTTTAAGCTCTTGGGATTTGAGAATTATTTTGTTACTGCAGCATAATTTACTCTATTCTTACTGACACATTGCTTCACATTAATGTTTTGCTGATTTGATAGCTTTGTAGCATATAGACTGGAATCATGCCCTAAAGTGCTTTTCATTTATAGCTGACTTCCTTCCACTTGATTTGACGCCATGCATTGCCACACAAGGGACACCATTCACATATGCTCCTGGAGTGCCATTCGTGTGGGATACAATGTGAGTAGCAACACAGCAGCTCTGGATTTGTAACAGCAGAGGAGAAAGAAACTTAATTCACCTACTGTTTTTCTTTTATTGATTTTTGGGTTAATGGAAATAATCCTTTTTATTTGCAAAGTATTGTATAGTCTTAAAAAGCCCTTGCATTCAAAATACGTCATTTATGAAATATTCACAACCTTATAAGGCAGTTGGTATTAGCTCCATTTTACAACCAAAGGATTGGAGAGCCATACAATTTGAGAGACCGCATAAGGATGCCAGTTAGTAAGTGGCAAAGCTGGGACTCGAACTCTCTCTCTTGACTCCATGTGTGAGACTCACTCAACTAAGCCACCTTCCCTTCAGCATCTTTACTCTGAACAAAAGCTACTTTTTGTTTCCATCTTTTCTAATCAGGTTTCCCTTAAGTGGAGGAATACTACACGGATCAACTCCTCATCGTTACTAGTTTTTTGCAATGTGGTTGTCCGAAAGACGGGAATTTGGGCAGAAACCTTCCACCAAATGCTCTCAGGGCAGTGGAGTCACCATGTCTGGTGAGCCTAGAAGAAAGTGCCATCCCCTCGGCTTGATAAACTGGAGGCCAGCTCTCTGGCCAGCCCTGCACTCCCGGCATCCCGCCTTGGTTATCAGTCCTGGCCCTGATCTTGGAGGGCGTGACAGCCTGTGCTGCATGTAACCTCACACTAGGACTTGGCAAAGAATCTCGCCTTTGAAGTGTGGGGACAGTGAACACCACTGAGGGCACTGACCTCATATTACTTCCCAGCTTCTCTGAGAGCTATTCCTCTGCTCTCACACTGTCATCTTCTTTTTATTTTCCCCCCATGTTTCTCTTTTTGCCCGTCTGGGAAAGGTTTGGTTTGGGTTGATCAGCCTCCTTTTTTTAATTGGCTTTAAGTGAATGAAATCTTCCATTTTCTGGGTCTCTGATACCTGAGATGTCAGTTGGGCTGGAGCTGAAGGATCAAAGACCTAGGCAGACGACCTCCGCCATCAAGCCTTTTCAGAGGAGACAGAGAATCCTTCTCCATCCTCTCCTTTAATTAACACACTGAACCGAGATGATAAAGTGCTTCAAAAATCACCTGTGTGGTCCCTGAGTTGCCAAAGCTCTCCCACGAATGCGTGTGGTGACATATGCGAATCTGTGGAGGCGATGTGGCTTCAAGGGGCCCCATACTCATCCTCACTTTCCCACAGAAAGCACACTAGGCGAACAGAGATGAAGGGCATGTCCACCTCTCTAGGATCTGCCAGTGGGACCCCTGATCCTGTGAAGTCTCCATCCTTCTCTCTCACAACGTCTATGTGCTTGATGCCCATTTCTCTCCCAGCGAGTCTGTTGTGGTTAGTTTTTTCCAGGAACTGTCTTCCACCCCAGAGTTTCTGATGCTGGGTTCTCACACTGGGCAAGACTGAGCTTTCAGGGCACCCTCCAGGAGGCCAGGCTGCTTCACTCTTCTCATGAGTTCACCTTCAGGGCTGGAAAAAGCAGCAGGTACGAGAGGAAAGGAGAGAAGATCCCAGAGGGGTGCACGGCACTTTCTCCTGCTGTTTCTTTTCCCCTTTGCCCTGAGGCTCCCGAAGCTGGGGTTGGGTCACAGAGTGTGAAGCAGTAGTGTGCAAACAGGCTTGCAGGTCCTAGTCGTAAGGGGCCTTGTGGTTTCAGGCCTCCAGCTCCGACCTAACTGACCGGGTAAAATCATCCTATTACGCACTGTCATCGCACCATAGATGTCCGCTTCAGTGCTTGTACACACACGCAATTGCACACAGATTGACAGGATTATTTGATCGGTGTCTTCCTCCCCATTAGACTAAGCTGCATAAAGTCAGAGACCATACGGCCTTCCCGAACCTGGCAGAGTAGGCGCTCAATAAATATTTGTTGAGTGGATGAATTAACCTTCCCTGCTGACATAGCAAGAGAGAAGGAGCTGACGCTGTGGCAAGATCGGCTCAGCGCTGGCCCTGCAGCCAGATGCCTGGTTTTAAATCCTGGTTCTCCAACTGACTTCTTGTGAGACCTGAGGCAAACCTCTGCCCTGCCTCATTTCAGAGTTCTAAATGGAGTACCTACTCCATGTGGTTGTTTTAAGGATTCATTGAGATGGTACGTGTGACACACTTCAAACAGCCTGTGGGAAATATAAGTGCTCGTTACGTGTTAGCTAACTATGGCCTGTTTGCAGATGATGGGGGGCTGAGGGGGAGTTTTCATTTTGCCCTGTGAAAGATACAGAAGGAGGAGTGCCATACCTTACCCTTCTCCGAGGAGGCAGTTTTGAGAGTTAAGACAAAAAAGATTTTCTAACTATAATGGTTCAACCTAGGTACTGGCTGTATCTAGAGACAGTGTCTCTATAACTAGAGACGAGGCGGGCATGGTTACCACCATAGATCAGGGGACTGTGGAAGGAATCAGGATGCAAACCATGGGCGTCTTTGGCAGTGGATACCTGATCATAGGGATCTACGACCAAAAGGGACTAAGTGGGCACCCCAGTAAAAGCCTAAAAACCCTCCGGATGTGATGCGTGGAGGCCTGATATATTTCACAAACACACAGTTCTTCAAAAGAAGGACAGCAGCTACAGCACAGTGGTTAGAAGAGCACAAACCTTGCAGCCAGAATGCCTAGGCTTAAATCTCAGCTGGGCCATTACTTTCTACATACCTTGGGCACATGACTTAGCCTCTCTGGTTTCAGCTTCCTCATGTGTAAAATGAGAGTGACAATGGGACACCAATTTTCCAGAGTTATTGCAACGATTAACCGTATAATAGCACACAGTAACACTGCATAAGTATTAGGTCTATTAAAATCACCAGAAAATACCACAAGTTTGTAACACAAAACCTCTCTCTAGCCAATGGACGATGATTGCCCACTTTTCCTAGAAGGAGAGCCGATCTGAAGTAAGGGTCTACAGAAAATCACAGGAAACAGACAGTAGTTTGGCTCCATAGTTAAGGACCTGGAAGGGCCCAAATCAGAAGGCTGGTGACAACGGGGTTCAAGAAGGAGGTCTGAGGAAAGACCTTTCTGGAAGGGTACAGAGTGTGTGAGTTACGCCATAAGGTCCCTCTTGTGGAACTGACGCTAAGCTATCAGGTTGACCCGATGATACTCTCTAAATGTCATTCCACCTCCTTCTTTGCTTTCCCAGAGTCTATAGGTCCCAGAGCAGTTCCGCCTGCCCAGCTTCCCTTGGCTCCACGTGCCACATGTATCCTTTCTATGGCTACTTTCCTGCTCAGACCAGGACCAGGAGTTCCTGTAGCTTATAGTGAAGAGTTCCAACTAATAATGCAGACTCCTCAGACCTACTAAGTCAGAATCTCTCGGGGGAGGGCCCACAAATCTGGATTTTTGGGAGCACCCTTGGGGATTCTTATACACCCTGAAATTTGAGGACCACTGCTATTGTTGGGCTCTGAGACACCTTCCAGCTCTGATACTCCCTGATTCTATGGTTGTCTGGTTGTATGAACTCCTGGGTCCACTCCATGTTGCCAGATCCACTAGTATCAGCTTTCAGAGGCTGAAGCTGCCCCTCTGATGTGGAGAGAACAGGGAGTAGATGCCCCAAAGCCCTCCCCCATGCCATACGCCACAATCGCATCTCTACAGGTGTGTCCCTGAGCCTGGGGTGCTGGTAGCAACCCACCATCAGGGAACTGGCACCTTCTCTCTTGGTAAAAGTAGCTGTGTCTTTTCCGGGAGCCCTAAATACATTGTAGGAGAAAGAAATCGTGACATCCTATCTGTACTTCACAGACAAACTTCCAGCAAAAGTCAAGCATGACGTTAGGCAATATGTGACGTTGGTCTCCCATTTAAAATAAGAGGCATCATCTTCCCATCCTTCCCCTAATGAGATAAGGGAAATAAATTATGTTCTAAAGCATCCAAGTTGTTTCTATAAGGTCCAGTTGCATTTTTAGCAAGAGAGCAAAAGATTTGTACCCCCTTGTGATGGCAGTAGATTGGCAGGCTTCCCTCAAGCTAAGGAAAATGTGCTTATTTGGATCTGCTGAGGCCCTGCACAGCCAGGCAACCTTGGACATAGCTGTGGCCCCCTGGCCTGAGGGAGTCAGGCCACAGGCCCAGCAGGAGCTGGGGAGAGCGCTTCAGAGGGGCAGAACTGCCTCGGCCATGTAGGGGGACATCAGCAGCTGTGCTGAAATGGAGGTGAGTAGAGAGGAAGAGAAATCATTCTCACACAGAGCAGCCAATAGGGAAGTGGGAGCATTCTCACGCCTCTGCTGGCCCAAAACTTCATGGCTGGTTTCCCTGTTCCGGGTTGCCCACATGCCATTCTTGCAAGTTTTCTTAAAATACCACTTTCATAGGGTTAATTCCCCCTCTTGAAAACCTCCACAGCTGCCCTCGCCCACGTTATAGAATCAGCTCCAAACCCCTCAGTCAGCAGTTCAAAACTCACTACAGCCCCCCTTTCCAACTATTCACATCCGGTGTTCACCGTTAAGGTGGATCTTCATGGCTCTACCTGGAGTACCTACCAGTACGGATCTTAACTCGTCCACGTTCAACCCTTAACAGCCTTACCAGCTGGCTGGGGGGAAAGAGACACACAGTCTGGAAGCAGAGAACGTGGGTTCAAATCCTGCTCTGCCAGTTATTAGCTGTGTGGTTTCTACAAATTTCATTGGTCAACTTGGCAAGGATTTTTCTGTGACTGAGGGTAATGTTTATAAAATATCTACCATGAAGCCCGGCACACAGTAGGTATCAGCAAGGAGTAGCTAGCAGTACCAGTAGCACCCAGTACCTTGAATTCTTAAATCTCATCTGTGTAGGAGTTGACACTCCACTTTGACTCTTGGTGTCTTGACCATACTCCCCGCCATGGTACTTAGCTCACTGCTGAGTTCTTAGAAAGGGCTCAGAACATATGTTCTGGGGTCTCTGGATGTTTGTGTTACAAGTTCGCTGGCTTTTCTTAAGTAAAATAACAAAGGTGAGGAGAACCGAGACTTGCTTTGACTCACCTGACAAGCCAGATTCACAGAGCCCAGGGACAAATCCAAATAACAGCCTGAGGATGAAGCCAACGTGTGCTTCAGAGAGGGAAAGCCCTTGAGAGGTACGGTCTTGATCTGAAAGCCAGAGCTTTCTCCACTGAGCTGCCTGAGAACACCCGCAGTTTGCTAAGGAAACCACTTGGTTGTCAAAACACATCCTGGCTTCTCCTGTCAGAGGTGTCAGCCAACATCTTGGAGAATGGCAGAGCAAGCTCTTGGGAGTTCAGTGCTGATAAATGACTTGTAAATGTCACGTAGACCTAAGGGGTGGATGCCAATGTAGATGGAAGTGACCTCTATTTCAAAGCAATGGAAAATTGTGAAACCTCCAGCTTTCTTGTATGAGCTCATGTGCCATAGTTTTAAACTCACAAACAGTAAAAATGACTATAAATCTACTTGTTCCTCCACACCACACTAAAAACAATTTGCTACGCTTGGTTCTGTCTTCAAGACCCATAATCTCCATACTCCATTTACTCCATCCAGGTATACCTTCTCTCTAGTTATTGATTCAACCAAGCAGCCAACAAATGTTTGTCCTGCTCTGCCGTGTGTCCAGAACTATGTGGAGGGTTGGTGCGGGGGAAGCCAAGAAAGATAATAGAAGTAAACATGGCCTCTGTCCTCAAGGAACGACTTAAAATCTAATTGTTCTGTCAGATCTGCACCACTCAAGACCTCCTGCTGGCCTTCATTCAGTAGTCAGTCAGCCAAGAAGCATTTATTAAACACTATAGTGTGCCTGGGATACGAGGGGAAATGAACCAGGCAAGGTCCTGGTTCTCTTAGAGCTTACATTCGAGCAGGAGAAAAAGGCAGTGAGCAAGTAAGCAAGGAATACAAGTTCAGAAAATGGTAAGTGCTATGAAGGAAATTAGGGAAGACAGGGAGATGGGATTGGAGGGGCTGGAGGCCAGAGAAAGTCTTTCTGAAGAGGTGGCATGAGTAGTCTGTCAAAAGTGCTAAGATATAAGAGAAGGGACTCTTAAAAAATCCCTTCCAGTAGGGGACCTGCCCATAAACCCTGGAGAAATGCAAAAGATGTGCGTGAACTCAGAGCTACTGTCCACTGTAACCCTCTCTGCCTTTTGGTCAGGGGCTCTACTTTATTCATAGCACTAAGCACAGTACCTGATACAGACAAGATGTGGAGTGATAGCGATTTTCACAATTTACTACACACCAGGCCATGTACTAAGTATATGCCATGCGCTATTTCATTTAATTCTCACAACCACCGTATGAGGAACGTACTGTTACCCCACATGACAGACACAAAGAGGGCTCCACAGAAAGTAAGCTAGAGCCAGGATGCAAACCCAGGCACCCTATTTCCAGACCGTCTGGTCTCCTACACTATAATGCATGCAGGTTTGAGTGAATGAATGAATGAACAACCCTCCCTGTGATCTCAGACCTCATAATTTCCAGGAGGGACACAGAGGTGGAGTCTGTATGCTTCAGGCTTTGGATTGTTAGCATCCATATATTAAATTTCACCTGGTATGTAACTACACCCAAAAGTTCACACCTTTTCCAATATCCATTCAAATTGTCACTTATCTCGGACAACAGGCAATCTGAGAGAGATTTAGTTTCTGTGGTTGGGAAAAACAAATAGTAAAACAAGTGGCATCTTTTTCCTCCTGTGGATCTCATCGGTTCACAAGAATCTTTTGCAAACTGGTAGATATTAAAGTGTTTTTTCTTTAACACTATGAAGGAAGTATAATATTGACAAATAGTGTAAGCTGCCCTGAGCCCAGTTTTCAGACCTGTATTGGAAACACAGCTCAAGTTGAGATAAGATGAGAAGCCAGTAATACATTGCAGGCTTCATACATGGCTGCAACAGGACAGTCTTGTTCCTGCTCCACAGCACTGACCGATCCACTCACTACTCAGATGACCCCACCTCTGTGCCTCTACTCCTTCCTTCTCAAGGATCACCCTGCCCACGTCCCCCACCTGTGTGAATCTCCTCCATCCTTCAACTCCCTCTCAAACACCTGACTCCTACATCTGTTTTTGTCATTTGTGAGCTTGGTTTGGGCTGCTTGGTAGATCGTAGGCAAATAATTCCCTTTAATTCATCTTTCTCCATCTGATAGCTCTAACACGGCAGGGGGGATATTAGTGCTCAACAAACGTTGCTGAGATGAATTTGGTGAGGCTTCACTTGGAAGGGGCAGGGCGTGTGCTAGGCCATTTCCTGGAACTTTACACAAGTAATAACAACAAACTGACCTTTACGAGCGCTGACTGCCTAACAACCATCCATGTAATTTATTACATTTGCCCTGTGACAACGCTGAAAGAAGGCCTTATTATTACCCCTATTTTATAGTTGGAAAAAACTGTTTTATAGTAAGCCATTTAGAAAGGTATCACTTGCTTTTGGTCGCATAGCTAATAAATGACAAAATTAGGATTCCAACTCTGATCCAGTCCACCTGCCTCCCAGTCTCTCACTTCAGTGAACTTTTGACTGCTTCAATGCCTCCTCACTTACTGACCCCAAGGCTCCTCCTTATGCCTTCCTAATCCTCTCCCACCCCTGAGCCCTGCATCCCACCCCTTCTTTAATTAGTATCCTAGGGCAAGCAGACTCTCCAGTTGCTCTCTGGAGGCCCTAAGTTCTCCACTCCCCACAATTCTTTAACCCACTCTGCCATCCAGCATTCCACTGCCAAGCTCTGCCTCTCCCTACACAACCCTCTCCTTCCATTTCCTAGACTATCAGATTATAGTTAAGTTGCATTTGATTTAACTAGTTTATACCAAAGTGTGAGTGACTGCTGGCCCTTTAAAGTTCAGTAGGAATTTGCCACCTGATAAGACAATATCTGTCAACACAAGGAGCTGAATCTGAATGGGTTCCTAAAGGAGAATTCCAAAATGTTTTCAACAATGGCAGCATTTCCTAGTTACATGCATAGACTTCTATAAGAGGACCCCTTTGAACTCATTTATTTGTGTGTCAGAAGGTCTATACATATACATTTGCTTAAAAAAAAGTCTAATGAGGAGAGTGATGTCAGAATCATGGTCAGTGTGAGCTGTTCACTTAGTCTCTCCCCCCAAGTTACAAGTAAACAGACATTCATCAACCAACAGAGGATTCCCTACAAAACACAACAGGACGTCTGGGAGGCCCATGCAGCCATACATCTAAAGGTGGGGGTACAGGATTCCCAGGAAGCAGTGGAAAGAGGTAAGCAGATATCTTCCCTCTTCTCAGCAGCAGCAATCTAGTTTGCAGGTCCTCAAGCAGCTGCCAGTGTGCAACTGTAAGAGGAGATGGGAGAGCAGGCAGGCCTGGGTGTGAATGCTTTCAGTTTCAGAGTTGCTTCCTGGCCTGCAGAAACACTCCACACTGAGTGGCATGGCTCAGCCACCACGTAGGTGTCCCCACCAAGCAGAGCAGCCTAGGCAAACTGCCCATGAGCACAGAGCAGGCCCTCATATGCATGAAAGAAAGCACCCCCACACCCACTCCCCTCCACTGCCTAGCACACCAGCTCAGCCATCCCGGGCCAATGCAGTGGATCTGCACCAGAGCACCTGCATGAGCTTGTGTGACCCACGAAGTGGCTGCAGTCAGAGGGCAAATGCAGACAAATCCTATTGGCATAACTTCCAGCCAATGTGGTGGGCTCAGAAAACAACTCCTGGCCCCCCCCCCCCCACAGTCATGGCAGGTGGAATCTGCAACCTGATACTACCACTATGCACCAGCAAGGGATCACTTCTTCAAACACCATTAACTACATTAGCACTCCAAAGCAGAAGGAAAATGACAGGTCTCCAGAAACCAATCCTGACGTCACAGAAATTTACAATCTAAATGACGGATAATTCAAAATAATTCTCATAAAGAAACTCAATGAGTTACAAGAAAACTCAGATAGACAGTTCAGTGAACTCAGGAATAGAATTAATGAGCAGAAGTAATTCTTCACAAAAGAGATTGAAACTAATAAAAACCAGACAGAAATTCTGGAGATGAATAACACAATGATTGAGATAAAAAACTATCTAGAAACATCAAAAAATGAAGCTGACATTATGGAGAACAGAACTAGTGGTTTAGAGGACAGAAATATGGAAATGCTTCACATGGAGGAGGAGAGAGAACTAAGACTTAAAAAAAATGAAGAGGGGCCAGTCCTGTGGCTGAGTGGTTAAATTTCCATACTCTACTTCAGCAGCCAGCGTTCATGGGTTCAGATCCCAGGTGTGGACCTACTCCACTCATTAGCCATACTGTGGAGGCATCCCACATACAAAGTAGAGGAGAATTGGCACAGATGTTAACTTAGGGCAAATCTTCCTCAGAAGGAAGAAAAAAGAAGAAATTCTTTGAGAAATATCTGACTCAACTAGGAAATGCAACATAAGGATTATAGACATTCAAGAGGAAGAAGAGAAGGAGAAAGGAGCAGAGAGCTTGTTCAAAGAAATAATGGCTGAGAACGTCCCAAACCAAGGGAAGGAAGTGAACTTACAAATATATAAAGCCAATAGAATTCTATATTACATCAATGCAAAAAGACCTTCTCCAAGGCAGATAATAGTAAAACTGGCAAAAATCAATGACAAAGAAAAAATATTAAGAGCAGAGAGGCAGAAGAGAATAACACACAAAGGAACTCCTATTAGGCTTTCAGAGAATTTCTCAGCAGAAACCTTACAGGCTAAGAGGGATTGGAATTATAAATTCAAAATATTGAAAGACAAAACTTCCAGCCAAGAATATTGTATCCAGTGAAACTATTCTTCAATATGATGGAGGAATAAAAACTTTCCCAGATAAGCAAAAGCTGAGGGAGTTCATTGCCACCAGACCCTCCCTTACAAGAAATGATCAAGGATGCCCTCACACCTGAAACAAAAAGGCAAAAGTTTACAAAGCCTTGAGCAAGGAGATAAATAGACAAAATCAGAAAATTGCAACTCTCTATCAGAACAGGTTAGCAAACAATTATAATATAAAAGATAAAGGGAAGGAAAGCATCAAAATAAGTATAAACACTTTATTTTAATCACAAACACACAACATGAAACAGAATGATTTGTGACAATAGTGTAGATGGGGAAGAGGGTAGGGACAGAACCTGCTTAGGCTAATGGAGATAAGAGGCTATCAGAAAATGAACTATCTCATCTACGAGATGTTTTATACAAACCTCATTGGTAACCACTAAACAAAAAAATCAAAGCAGAGACACAAATCATAAATATAGAGAAAACTATCACAGAAAATCACCAAACTGAAATGGCAGTCAGAAACACAAGGGAAGAGAAACAAGGGAAATATAGAAAAACCGGAAAACAAGAGATAAAATGGCAGTATTAGGCCCTTATATATCAACATCACTCTAAACGTAAATGGATGGAATTCTCCAATAGAAAGACACAGAGTGGGTGGATGGATTTGAAAACAAGACCCAATAATTTGCTGCCGCCAGAAAACACATCTCAGTTCTAAAGACAAACACAAGTTCAGAGTGAAGGAATGGAAGATGATGCTCCAAGCAAATGGCAAGCAAAAGAAAGATGGTGTTGACATACCTACATCAGAAGATGCAGACTTCAAGATAAAAGAGACAACGAGAGACAAAGAGGGGCAGTATATAATGATAAAAGTTACATTTCACCAAGAGGACATAACACTTATAAACATATATGCACCTAGCACAGGAGCACCAAAGTACATAAAGCAACTATTAACAGACCTAAAGGGAGAAATTAAGAGCAACACAATAATGGTAGGGGACCTCAACACCCCACTTACACCAATGGATAGATCATCCACACAGAAAGGCAACAAGGAAATAGTGGAGCTAAATGAAACACTAGACCAGATGGACTTAATAGATATATATAGAACATTCCATCCAAAAACAGCAGAATACACATTCTTATTAAGTGCAGATGGAACTTTCTCAAAGATAGACCATATGTTGGGAAATAAAGCAAGCCTCAATAAATTTAAGAAGACTGAAAGCATCTCAACCATCCTTTCCAAGCACAATCCTGAGAAACTAGAAATAAACTATGAGAGAAAAGCTGGGAAAGTCACAAATATGTGGAGACTAAACAGCATGCTACTAAAAACCATTGGATCAATGAAGCAATCAAAGGAGAAATCAAAAAATATTTGGAGACAAATGAAAATGAAAATACATCATACCAACTCTTATGGGATGCAGCAAAAGTGGTTCCAAGAGGGAAATACATAGCAATACAGGCCCACCTCAACAATCAAGAAAAATCTCAAAAAAAAATCTTAAACTATACCAAACAGAACTAGGGAAAGAACAAACAAAGCCCAAGGTAAGCAGAAGGAGGAAAATAATAAAAATTAGAGCAGAAATAATGAAATAGAGATCAAAAAAAAAAAAAAAAAAAAAAGAAAGAAAGGATCAAAGAAACTAAGAGCTGGTTTTTTGAGAAGATAAACAGCATTGACAAACCCTTAGCCAGACTCACTAAGAAAAAAAGAGAGAAGGCTCAAATAAACAAAACTGAAAATGAAAGAGGAGAAATTACAATGGATACCACAGAAACAAAATGGATTATAAGAGAATACTATGAAAAACTATATGCCCACAAATTGGAAAACCTAGAAGAAATGGATAAATTCTTAGACTCATACAATCTCCCAAAACTGAATCAAGAAGAAATAGAGAATCTGAATCACAAGCAAACAGATTGAAACAGTAATCAAAAACCTGCCAAAAAACAAAAGTCCTGGAACAGATGGCTTCTCTGGAGAATTCTACCAAACATTCAAAGAAGATTTAATACCTATCCTTCTCAGACTATTCCAAAAAATTGAAGAAGATAAAATCCTTCCTAACTTGTACTATGAGGCCAACATCACTCCGATACCAAAACTGAACAAGGACAACACAAAGAAAAAAAATGATAGGCCAATATCGCTGATGAACATAGATGCAAAAATCCTCAACGAAATATTGGCAAACTGAATACAGCAATACATAACAAGGATCATACACCATGATCAAGTGGGATTTATACCAGGGACACAGGGATGGTTCAACATTCACAAATGAATCAACGTGATGCACCACATTAACAAAATGAAGACTAAAAATCACATGATCATTTCAATAGATGCAGAGAAAGCATTTGACAAGATCCAACATCTATTTCTGATAAAAACTCTCAATGAAACGGATCTAGAAGGAAAGTACCTCAACATAATAGAGGCCATATATGACAAACCCACAGCCAACATCATACTCACTGGTGGAAAAATGAAAGCCATCCCTCTGAGAACAGGAACACAACAAGGGTGCCCACTCTTACCACTCCTATTCAATGTAGCACTGGATGTTTTGGCCAGAGCAATTAGGCAAGAAAAAGAAATAAAAAGTATCCAAATTGGAAAGAAATAAGTGAAAATCTCACTGTTTGCGGACAACATGATCCTATACATAGAAAACCCTACAAATCTATCAGAAAACTATCAGAAATAATCAACTACAGCAAAGTTGCGGGGTACAAAGTCAACTTACAAAAATCAGTTGCATTTTTATACACTAATAATGAACTAGCAGAAAGAGAACTCACAAATACAATCCCATTTACAATCACAATAAAAGAATAAAATATCAAAGAATAAATTAACCAAGGAGGTGAAAGACCTATACACTGAAAACTGTAAGACATTATTGAAATAAATAAAAAGTGACATAAGGAAATAGAAAGATATTCCATGCACATGGATTGGAAGAATGAACATAGCTAAGATGTCCATATTATCTAAAGCAATCTACAGATTCAATGCAATCCCAATGACATTCTTCACAGAAATAGAATAAAGAATCCTAAAATTTATATGGAACAACAAAAGACCCTGAAAAGCTAAAGCCACCCTGAGAAAAAAGAACAAAGCTGGAGGCATCACAATCCCTGACTTCAAAATATACTACAAAGCTATAGTGATCAAAACAGTATGGTATTGGCACAAAACCGATACACCATATCAATGGAACAGAATTGAGAGCCCAGAAATAAAATCACACATCTACAGACAGCTAATCTTTGACAAAGGAGCCAAGAACATACAATGTAGAAAGGAAAGTCTCTTCAATAAATGGTGTTGGGAAAACTGGACAGCCACGTGCAAAAGAACGAAAATAGACCATTCTCTTACACCATACACAAAAATTAACTCAGAATTGATTAAAGACTTGAATGTAAGACCTGAAAGTATAAAACTCCTAGAAGAAAATATAGGCAGTACACTCTTTGACATGGGTCTTAGCAGCTTCTTTTTGAATACCATGTCTACTCAAGCAAGGGAAACAAAAGGAAAAATAAACAAATGGGACTACATCAGACAAAAGAGCTTCTGAAAGGCAAAGCAAACCATGAACAAAATGAAAAGACAACCAACAAACTGTGAGAAAATATTTGCTAATCATATATCCAATGAGGGATTAATTTCAAACACATATAAAGATCTCATACAACTCAACAACAAAAAAACAACCAGATCAAAAAATGGGCAGAGGATATGAACATACATTTTTCCAAAGAAGGTATACAAATGGATAAAGGCATATGAAAAGATGTTCAACATCACTAATTATTAGGGAAATGCAAATCAAAACTACAGTGAAATATCATCTTAAACCTGTTAGAATGGCCATAATTACCAAGAAAAAAAATAACGTGTTTGAGAGGATGTGGAGAAAAAGGAACCCTCATACATGGGTGGGAATGCAAACCAGTGCAGTCACTATGGAAAACAGTATGGTAATTTCTCAAAAAATTAAAAATAGAAATACCATGCAACCCAGGTATCTCACTATTGGGTATTTATTCAAAGAACTTGAACTAAACAATCCAAGGAGACTTCTGCACCCCGATGTTCATTGCAGTATTATTCACAATAGCCAAGACATAGAAGCAACCAAGCCCATCAACTGATGAATGGATAAACAAGCTGTGGTATATATACACAATGGTATACTATTCAGCCATAAAAAAGACAAAATCATCCCATTTGCAACAACATGGATGGATCTTGAGGGTATTCTGTTAAGAGAAATAAATCAGACAGAGACAGACAAACACTGCATGATTTCACTCATATGTGGAAGATAAACAAACACATGTATAAAAAGAACAGATTAGTGGTTCCCAGAGGGGAAGGGGGTTGGGAGGTGTGCTAAAGGGATAAAGGGGCATATACATACAATGATGGATAAAAATTAGACTATTGGTGGTGAGCACGATGTAGTCTATACCGAAACTGATAAATAATAATATACACCTGAAGTTACACAGTATTATAAACCATTATGACCTCAATAAAATAGTTGAATAAAGAAAGAATTATACATCTTTAAAAAAAAGTCTAATGAGTTCACGGTCAGACCTCATTGACATACCCTTTATCGTAGAATTCAATTGTCTTATTAATGTACAGTTTTCATTATAATCCTATCATTGTTCCTTTGTTTCAAGTTAGTCTCTGAAACTCAGTGTCCACACCACACATCCCCTCTGTTTCCCACAGCACGAAGATAGTCCAGGCCCAGTGTCAGAAAGGGGCCATCACTAATTCACAGCAGAGACTTGATCCTCAACTTTGCCCTCTCAGTGTTTTCCCAGAAAAGACACAAGGAGCCATGCCTCGCTGGAGGTGGCATCAAGGCGGCCCCTCTAACGCTGCAGGACAAAGGCCTCTGTGTGGGTCTGAGAAATTCCATGCTCCACTCAGACTCAGGTCTGCTTTGGTGGCTACCAGCTGTCAACATCTGGAATCCATTTCCCACTCTGAAAAGCCACCCTGACAGAACTGCATGCAACCATGATTGGGCCCAGTGATGTGACCAAGGGAGAATGGGGAGGGACCCTGCCAGCTGGGAGGGGATTGGGTCAGTGCTGGACTATGCAAAAAGAAGAGGCAAGCTGAGCTGAGGACACCAGCTCGACAGGGGGCATCGAAATTTTCTTTTGAAATAACTTGATATTTCAGTAAAAGCATCAAGGAAAATATTAGAACTTTTTGGTATTTTCTTAAATTTATGTTTTGGTTAGTATTGTTTTTATTTTGAATTACATATGGGGGAGCCTTACTGTCTTTTCAATTCTTGAGACTTCTGCAGATTTTACCCAGTCCTAGGCCAGGATTGGAGAAATATGTGACATTGGACTTGGGTTGACAACACGGATTCATGGCACACAGGGCCCTCTAATGTCTTATGTCTGCCTAAATCCCAGCATCTAGCACAACACCTGGCACAGGAAATGCGTGATAGCCTGACTACGCTCGGCCCTGCAGGCGCCACCTTCTGCTAGTATTACAGCCAACCAACCTGGGGAGACAGGGCTCCCCGTGAAAACAACAGCAGAGAATGATGGAAAGAGAGACTGTCACCACCACTACCACCACCTCTGCCTGGGTGACCATTCAATTCATCTTCCAAACTGCGACGTTTAGGGAGCCAGGAGGATGGAGTGTTAGAAGTAATTAATAAGACTTCATCGATCAACAACAGATGTACACTGGTTGAGCTTGGCACCTCTGATGCACAGTCACCCTACCCTTACCAACATTTTTTTTACCCAGAGTGAGAATTTCTCCAGTCTTCCACCTCTATCCCTCAGCCCATTCTCTCTTCCATCCCCACCCTATGGCTCTTCCTTGGTCCCAGAAGCACTCCCCTGAATCTTCACCCAGAGAGTGCTCCACACTTCTAATTCTAGAAGTCCCTGCTCATGTTAAATGCTATCATCCACCTGGTCTACACACGGTGAGAGGAGGTAGAGCAACGACAAGTGTTAAACGAAGGCCATTGTTCCACAGCTGCCTAGATGCCAAGGAATGACGGTATCAATGATTGCTCTACAATGTTCAACATGGGAGGCCCAGAGAGATTATATTTTATTGTATTACAAAACAGCTTGTCAAGGGCTTAACCCAGCTCCTTACCCATCGCAGTTACCTCATCAACACATCACGTATGGAGATAATGAGGAAGCTACTTTAGGTGTCTCGTGGTTTGAGAGGTCTGGGACCTAATTCTACGGTACAGGCAAGAAGTCTGAAGAAGAGTCCATTTAGTCCACAAAGCCTTATTATTAAGTACCTGCTGTATCCTGGGCCCAATTCTAGGCCCTGAGGTGAACAGGAAGATGATGAGCCAATTCCTGTTCTCAAGGAAGAGCTTGTTCTAGCTTGGGTAGGAGAGAGGTAGGTAGACAGCTGACTACAGTTGGAGCAGAAGGTGTTGATGATGGGAGCACTGAGGGAGGGGAAGTGGCTTTGGACTGGAGGGCCTGAGGACAGCTCCTTTGAGGAGAAGATACTTGAGCTGTGCATTGAAGGACGAGTAGGATTTCGGTAGATGAAAATAAGAGTCAGGTATGCCAACCAAGAGACTGACGGATGAGATGGTATGCTGATAGGTGTCAACTTGGGCCATGACTTTGTCCAGCATAACTACAAAGTATGGGTGTCTTTGGGGGTGGGTAATGTAGAGAAAGAGAAGGCTGAAAAGGAAGATTTAGCATCACATTATGGAGGACTTTTTTTTTTTTTTGGAGGAAGATTAGCCCTGAGCTAGCTGCTGCCAATCACCTCTTTTTGCTGAGGAAGACTGGCCCTGAGCTAACAGCCATGCCCATCTTCCTCTACTTTATATGTGGGACGCCTGCCACAGCATGTCTTTTGCCAAGCAGTGCCATGTCCGTACCTGGGATCCGCACCGGCGATCCCCGGGCCACCGAGAAGTGGTACGTGTAAACCTAACCACTGCGCCACCAGGCCGGCCCTTATGGAGGACTTTAAGTCAGGCTAAAGGGACTGGAATTATTCTGTTTAGGAGCCCTGGACAGACGTGGTGATGTGAGTTGTCCTCTGGAGTGACTGATTTGGAAGTCGTGTGTAGGGTGGCCTGGAGCAAACAGTGAAAGGGAAGCAGAAAGACCATGAGGAGGTGACCATGGCCATCCCAGACTCCACTTTACAACTCGTATCCAAATGATGTGGCATTTATAGATGACTTCACCACAACCAAAGAAGAACAATAAATAACAATAACATAACATACACTATTAAGAGCATACAACAGAGGAGCAGAAATACACACCACTGGTAGTTGTTCAAGTTGAATATTTTGTGAGAAACAGTTCCTTGAAACTGGATGCCTTGGCCACCTAAGCACAATCGGGATGAGTTGTCTCAATTTCCAAGATGACGTCTATTTTAAAAATGCAAATTATTGCAGAAATAAAAAGTTCCATTGGCTGGGGAGGAAACATGCATGGACATCTTCTGTACATTTCTTGTAATTGGCATGGATTACTGAGGTACCCATGCAGGCTGTAGTGATCTCAGTTGTTAATCATACACGCCAGAGCAACAGCTCTTTGCACTCTCTGGAGCAAAGCTGCTGTGCAAATCTTCAGTTTTATTATTGCAGTAATTTGGAAATTTATAGTAAACATTACATTGCAGTGAGGTCGCATTATAAGCACTCAGAAGTTCCCAAAGAACAAGTCCTGTGTTGAAACACAAGTTTGCAGTATTACCAAAAACTGAAGTCAAAGACTCCTAACCGTAGCCTTCAGATGTTTCAGGACACCAGTCACTATAAAATTGAAGATTTAAGGAAAGAAAAGGCAAAGCTCATTCTTTCCATGTAAAACTTGGGGTTCAGTGGATCACCACTGAGCTCTCACCATATTGGCGCACAAAGGCCATGTGCTAGGAGCTGACAGAGCCACAGCGAGGCACAAGACGCCATGTGCTGTGAGCAGGCCAGCACAACCTGAGAGAGAAGACACGGCACAAATAACCAATGCAGGGGATAGAGCGACCAGTGACAAGAGAGGGCTGTGGGAGTTGACAGGAGGGTTCACGCGGGCGGAAGGATGGGGAAGACTTCTATCAATAAGAACTAGATCTATGCTCTCTTTCCTTCACACTGCTTCTGAGGACCACTTCTCCCAGGAAGCCTGGCTCAATAACCCCATTGGACTTAGATCAATTGCCAAAACCTTTAAGCACAATGATATTTCTCAGGGACATTCACAGAAGTTTCTTTGGTTGTATTTTTAGTTTATTTGTTATGATTTTTGCATGTGTCTCCTCGTATACAGGCAGGTGCAGCCTGCCCACATCAGTCTCGGAGTTTCCTGAGGGCAGAATCGGTCTCGTTTCCGTCCTCGCCACAGTACCTGGCACTGATGGGGTTGTGCCAGCAGATGCGAGACACCTGTAGGAGGCAGAAGTGGCTTCTGGGCACAGGATGTCACGCTTGAGAGAGGGTACGGAGAACACAGTGAGAGGAGGGAGACACTGAGCAAGCCTCCTGGATGGTCAGCGCACATCTCCAGCTCCTCCACGGTCCCCACGGCTCTCCTTCTCCCAAAGGAGGGCTCCCTCACGTGGAAAAAAGACCCAATGTCCACCAGTGAGTAACAGGAAGCAAGGGGGAGTGTGGGCAGGCTGAAGGGGAAGCCCCACTCTGCTCCTCCAGTCCTTCTGTCCTCAAAGAACCACAAAGGAGCACGTATGTCAGTGCCCAAGCCAGGTCACGGCCAGGTGCAAGTGGAGGCTTTGTTCTGATTTCTAGGCAACACGCTTTGCACACAGAAGTTCGGCTTTCCCACCATGCCCTCTTCTTGACTCCACCACAGCCCCTCTTAGATTTTTCAGTTCCTCTTCTGGGAGGAACTATAGGTCCCCTGGGCTTCTTGTCCCCCAGTACCCCACCTCCCAACTTGGGGCCAGCCTCAGTCTGCAGCTCTAGGTTGTCCATGCTTACTTTTTGGCACAGAATCAAGAATCTGCTGTGCTCTCCTATTAGTTGGCCAAGCAATCAAGGGACCTTTGAAGGCCTTTGCCTGCTCCTGCAAATAAAAAAAAATCGGATTTGAACCCATCGCTTGCCTCCCAGTAGAAACTCGTGTTCTGCTTTCTTTTGTGGCGGGTCCCGCTGTGTCTCTTTTGGGTGTGCTGCCTGGGTTGGCAGGGCCACAGTTCTGCTCCTCAGTAGCGAGTGGCTGGGGTGGGTGGTGCTGGGATGGCAAAGCCTGCCTGGAGCATGCAGTGGGCCTGGGCTTTCCCTGGCCCCCAGCTGCCTGAGGTCTCCGCCCCTCTGCCTCTGCAAGCAAACATGCACTCCCTCCTAGGGACCCCGGTCCCCACATCCCTGTCGTTCCCCACTCTTCGCCTCATTTCAGGCCTTCTCATGCTTCACTCCATGTCACTCCTCTCCAACCATGCATCTCTCCCCAGTTACAATGTTGCTCACTTCCTCTGTGCCTCTTTCGTCAATTTAAAAATGATCTAACAAAATATTTGTTTGCTTACTTGATTGTTGATTCTCCCCACTTGACTGAAAAATGAATCAGGGAAGATCCCTTGCCAGCTACTCCCAGAGACTAGCACGCTGCCTGCCTCTTAGTAAATACGTATTGAATAAATATTTGTTAAATGAATGGAGGAATGAGTGAATGAATGGATGAATGAACAAACGAATGATAGTACTAAGTACCCTGGATTATAAACGTTTTAGTTTCCCCCCCTAGACAGAGAGAGGCTTGTATGCAGGACACTGTTGATCATGGCGCTACGTCTCTATTGCCTATACAGGCTTGACACTTGCAGTAAATGCAAGTTGAATTGAGAACAATCAGATCAGAGGAGACAGATCAGGACTTTACAGGCAGACTGGATACCCAGGAGGAAGCCCTCACAGGCAGACTGGACACAGATAAGCTGATGTGGCAGGATGTGTCTCAGGAGATGGGGCAGAGGGCAGCTTCACGAGAACTTGCAGACTTCCATGCAGAAGGAGCAGAGTGGGATACAGAGAGAAATCCAGCCTAGGATTCCAGCCAATTCTAGTCCCAGTTTCCTGTAAGTGGGGTGTGACCTTGGGTAAATCACCTCTTCTCTATGGGCCTCAGTTTGCTTATCTGTAAGATGAGTGGGACAGACCAGACTCTTTGTAAGCTTCCTTCCAGCTGAAACATTGCATGGTGCAAAGTCTGACATTAGAAAATAATGCCAATTAAAAGGGAAGTTGGCAAGCACTGTGCTCTGTCTGGAGGTCTGTGGTCTGAATTTGGTTTATGCCAGGCTGGGCCACACCGCGCCCCACCAGGCACATTCCTATACATGCACACCGTGTGCAGACAGAGGCCACGCCAGCCCAGGGCCCATCTCTATAGCCAGAGAAGAGACCAGTGAAGAGCAGCAGAGGAAGTGCATGGTCAAGGCTCCCTGGATGAGGTCATGTCCAGAAAAAGACTCAGGGCCAGAGGGGAATGAGGCCATGCTCCGGCAGTCTGCGCCCTCTTCCACCAACAGCTCAGGGAAAACCCATCTCCCAGAGTCTTAGGCAGAAGTTCCAGGTTGGTATTTCCTTCCTCCTGCCTAGAAATAGAGCAGCCTGTCCCATGGCCACTAGAGTAATCTAATTTTCATGAGGAGGTAGAAGTAAGCTACACCTTCCTTATAGTCAGGGTCAGGGAAATCCCAGCATGACATCCCCTCCCCAAACCAGGGGTTGGCATTTGCAGGAAATGTAAGTTGAGTGGAGTAAAATTAAATCAGGGAGCCAGATCTGGGCTTCCCAGGTGTGACTGATGCCCAGGAGGCACCCTCTGTGTGACAGATCAACTGCCAGCACTAGGACAGGGAGGTACAGCTCTCGAGCTATGGCTGGTTTTGACATTTTAAATGATTACATTTTAACAGGTTATTTAAGAACCTACAATAATAGCTTCAACTTTGCCTTTTGGCCTATAAAGCCTAAAATATTTACTATCCGACTCCTTTCGGAACTTTTGCTGACCGCTGCCCTAAACAATTGCCAAGTCCCATGTCGTCCTACCCCCGCCGCCGCCATCAGTAAACTCCGAACTCCCACTGAGGCCCCGGGGCGGTCCCAGCCCTTGACTCTGGACTCCACCTCCAAACGATGGCGATGGGGACAGGGCAACCGTTCCCCTCTAGCCCACTACTCCCATTTCCCTCATCCCAAATGCCCTCGCTCTTCCTAGCCACCCTTCAAAGTATCCAGAAGCTTCTCTTTTCTACTCCCTTCCTCCTCACCCCCCACCCCCCGATAGATAATGCTTCATTTCAGAAGCACCTACAGGCACTTGTCACATACTGTCTTGCATGATTTGTTTTTGGTTTGCACTGATTGCTTCCCCAGTGTGACTGGAAGCCATAGGAAGGCAGGGAACACATCCTAATGTTGCTTCTGTATCCCCAGCACACCTAGCAATGGTCGCCAGGGAGCTGTTGAGTAGACATGCACAGCTGGGTCCAACTCCAGAGAAGAGGACTTGAACATCACCCAGGGCTGCACGCCGCTGTGCACAAGCCTCCATTTCTGGAGGGGACTTAGAGCAATGTGTCCCTGCACCGAGAGAAACACTTTGCTCCCTCCACTCCGAGACTGGAAGTGCTCGCATCATTAACACTAGAATCACTCAAAGCCCATCTCTACAGAAAGATTCTTCAAGCTGGTGCTCTGTTTCATTTTCCCCTCCAGGGAGTGTCCCAGGCAGGGTGAGCCAAGGAGCTGGGGCTCTGAAAGCATGGCAAAGATTTTTTTTCTAAACCTGTCATTGTTCAGGGTTCAGTGAGCATATGGGCAGGACAGGAAAAAAATAAGGAGTGAAGAAGTGGGGCCAGAGGCTCTGCAGGAGAGAAGCTGCGCTCACCCAAGTGTGCGACACAAAGCCCAGGCCTGCTCTGCATGCCGTGGCTGCCAAAGCTGCTGGATTATAAACCCAGGGATGGTTTCCTGCTGCAGGAGCCAAGAAGCAGCATCTGGATAAAAAGCTTGGCTGAGGCCACTTGATCTAATCTCCTCAGGAAGGTAAGGGCTGTGGAAAATCAATGACAGCAGAGAAGGGGAGGGAGGAGAGGACAGGAAGGGCCCCTCACCTCAGGTGGCCTGGGTAAGAGCCTTGACATTCATGTTCCCTTCCTGCTAAACACGTGCACAGGCAAACCATGAGGTCTAAGTGAGATGGTTGGGCCTGTTCCAGAACCACAGCAGCAGGTGCACTGAGAGGACAGAGAGATTGAAATATGTGCCCTTGGTGAGTGTCCCTCTCGGTGTGCCAGGACAGATACCATGTCACTGGTCCCCAGGATGGGAGGCTGCAGCAGGAGACCGGGGTACCTGACTCTGGGGGGTCCCTCTGGAACCATCTGGAACCATCTGGATCCCCTTTGTAAACCTGCTCTGTACACAAAATAGGGAGCCTCGCTCTCTAATTTCCTCTACTCTGTCCCTGAAGACTTGCATAAGCTTGCACCTATTTACCAGACATTTAAGATGCAATTTGTTCTATTTGGACCAACATCTGTTGGGTACATGGACACATCTAAGATCTGGCAGCTCTCTCTTTGCTGCTTAAGCCTAAAGAAGCTGGTCTTCAGGTCAAAGGTGGTGACTCCCCCTTTGTCATTAATCATGGTAGAGCTGAGGAGTGACCCAGGCCCCATCACTAGCTGTGTACCTAACTACACACGGCAGCTTTAAAGGCAAGGGAACTGGAGGTGAGACTGTGGAGCCGAGCTTCAGAAAGAGGCCCTGCTTTCAGGCAGATTGTAAATTATAAACAAATAAGGTGCCTCTGTTCTTCTTCCTCAGCTTCAGCATGTAATGAAAAACAACAGTGCCCGGCCTGCACAACCCTTCTGTTTCCTCCTCAGATCTGCTGTTAGCAGTTGCTCACTGGAAAGGACTCCAGGCAGTACAGACACTGGCTTTTACGATTCTGTTGGCATCTTATTTAAATCCACAATTCCCAGACATCAATTCAGTAGGTCCTCCCTCGCCCCCACGGAGACCGGGATGCACCCTCAGAACCAGCCATCAGCTCAGCATCGTCACAGAGGAGGTGCGATTGTGGACCACCAGCCCACCCTGGCAAGGATGTGGAACAACCAGTCTTTGGATTATTCAGCAGAAAGAGCGACAGCAGGAACCCCGAGCCCCATGCAGACAGCTAATCCCAGAGAGAAGCTGCAGCCAGTGTTACACCTGCTATGATGCCTGCCATAACCATCAATGAAGAGGGGACTAAAAGCTTCCTTCTGAGTTTAGGGATTATTCAGGGCAAGGCTATAATCTGTAGAAACTGGCCTGTAATGTGGACAAGCTCACCCTTCCTTTTGGTTTCTCGTGGCCTCTGTCCACCATAAAGGCAGCGCTTTCTGCTCAGCCACCGTTGGCAGGGAAAGTATAACAACAAAGCGCCATTCCCTCCCTCCAGGACTTTGCACTTTTGTGAAGAGCCTTCATGTCTGTGCGAATCAGGCTTGTTTCTCAGAGCTGTTGAGAGCCATGATATGCAGCACTTAAAACATGCCAGCAAAGGAGAGTCCAGAAATCCAGCCCCAGGAGACCGCAGCGGGCGTGGAGTGTGATCATCCTCTGCCTTTTAGTTGCATCCACACTCCGTGCTAACGGCTGGGTCTATGACCACGCCAGCAGACAGCGCCTTGCAGGGTATCCATGTCACAGACAGCCTGAGACAAACAGAATTCCCCCCGCCGTCTCTGAGGCACAGAGGGGCCCGGGAAAAACATGTTGATGAGCAATTCATTAGCTTTCTATACTTTCTATGCCAGTTAAGGTGGCATTTGCTCTCACTCCAAAACCAGAAATGGCAAATGACAGACTATTTTTAAAAATTTCCAAAAAATACAACAGCTGTAGAAAAACTAACACTTGCCTCAACCAAGTAACATTTTATTTCCTGGGATAAAAAAAAAAGAATGAATGATCAGAAGTCTCCCTCCAACATCATTAAAATGCTTTTCAAAGAATGTTACAAGAATTGTTTAAGGCGCACAGAAAAAGTCAGACTTGTCTTTCTTCCAGAATATTCCCTGCCCTAGACGCAAAGCACCGATACCACATCCCAGAAAAGAGAGAGGCTTGCAGACACAGGAACCAGAAAAGCCGTAACCAGGGTCTCTGGCTCTAATATAAGCATCATAGAAAAGCATCACAGTAACTCTCTCTTCCATAAATACAACATATGTCTTGAAAATATATCCAAAATATCTTCATCTGAAACTATAGTACAAAAATCCACTTACCGGCCATAAAAATAATATTCCCCCTATAATAAATATAATCATATGTAAAGCAAATTTGGAACACATTGGGGGGGATTACAAAATCTCTTGGGATCTGGGCTATTTAAAGTTATTTTTGTTTGGGTTATCCCCCTTTTGGGTATAGGAAACTGGCTACAAATACATCCATCTCACAGCGCTCACCATTTCAACAGCTCTGCGTCATGGAATGTGGTGCTTTTTAAAAATAGGCGACCCTTGGTGTCATGGCAAGAAGAGGAAAAATGGGGGGATCCAGAGAGGGAGAACGGGAGGGAAGGAGTAAAAGAGGGACAGATGTAGGTTACAGGGTGGCATTGAAATACTCTGTGGTATAAAGTAGATATGCAGGTTCAGGACGCCTCCATCGTCCCCCACCCCCGCTACCAGTCGCCTGGATTTCCCCTTACAGATCTGTTTCCCGGCTGCTGTCCAGGCAGAGGGCATACAGGGACCTCCGCAAGTCCACATTGCTCTTGGCCTTGAGGTTACACTTCTCTAGGGGGCAGCTGCCCCTTCGGGCTCCTTCCGCATTCTCCAGGGATCCCCTAGCCTTGCAGAGGGACCCCTTGCTCCAGCTGGCCTTCCGCTGGCCTCTGCTGTCCAGCCCTGCCCCCTGGCTCTGGCTGCCCTGCTCTTCCTTAAGGACTGCCTGCTCCTCATGGTCCGTCTCCCGGTGGTAGAAGTAGTTGAAGTTGGAGACAATAACTGGCACAGGTAGGGCGATGGTGAGGACACCAGCGATGGCACACAGCGAGCCGACGATCTTGCCCCCCACAGTGACAGGCCTCATGTCCCCATAGCCCACGGTAGTCATGGTGACTACTGCCCACCAGAAGGCATCCGGGATGCTGGAAAAGTGGGTCTCCTGGTTGTCAGCCTCTGCAAAGTAGACGGCACTGGAGAAGAGGATGACGCCGATGAAGAGGAAGAAGATGAGCAGGCCCAGCTCCCGCATGGAAGCCTGCAAGGTCTTGCCCAGGATCTGCAGCCCCTTGGAGTGGCGGGAGAGCTTGAAGATGCGGAACACCCGAACCAGGCGGATCACTCTGAGGATGGCCAGGGACATGGCCTGCTGCCCATTCTGGCCACCCCCTCCTCCGCCCCCTGGCTGTTGCTCTGCCAGCTCGGTGCCCAAGGTGATGAAGTAGGGGAAGATGGCCACCACATCGATGATATTCATGATGTTCCGAGAGAACTCTGCCTTGCTGGGGCAGGCGAAGAAGCGTACAAGCAGCTCGAAGGTGAACCAGACGACACACGTGGTCTCCACAATGAAGAAGGGGTCAGCCAAGGTCCTGGGCAGGAGAGGCGCCACCGTTGGGCCAGAGGGAGGCGCCATGGCCCCGCTGCCATTGGTCCCCCTGGCGGCCCCAGGAGGCTGATGGGGCACCGGGGGATGGCGGAGCAGCTCGCGTTCATCCCTGAACTCAGGCAAGGTCTCCAAACAGAAGGTGATGATAGAGATGAGAATGACCAAGACAGAGACAATGGCAATGGCCCGCGCGGACCCCGAGCTTTCCGGGTATTCGAAGATAAGCCACACCTGGCGCTGGAACTCGTTGCGGGGCAGGGGCTTCTCCTCTTCTTTGATGAAGCCCTCGTCCTCCCGGAAGCGCTCCATGGCCTCGTCCCCGAGCTGATAGAAGCGGATCTCATCTGCGAACACGTCCAACGAGACGTTGACCGGCCTCCGCAGGCGGCCCCCCGACTGGTAGTAGTAGAGGATGCCGTCGAAGCTGGGCCGGTTGCGGTCGAAGAAGTACTCGTTCCTCAGGGGGTCGAAGTAGCGCAGGCGCTTGGCTGGGTCCCCCAGGAGGGTGTTGGGGAACTGCGCCAGGGTGCCCAGCTGTGTCTCGAAGCGCAGCCCGGAGATGTTTATGAGGACGCGTTGGTGGTGAAGGGACCCTGCGCCCGGCGCGTGGTCTTCCGCCATGCCCAGGGTGGGGTCGCCTTCTCCCTCCTCGTCCTCCGGAGGCTGTCTAGGCTGCGGCGGCTCCTGGGGCAGCGGTGGCAGAGGCCGCCCTCCCGGGTCCGCGCTCCTCTGCGTGCCGCGCCCCCTTGGCGCCGGCTCTTTGGGTCCATCGCTGAGCCCAGCCGTCGAGGGGCGCTGGAGCTCTCCCCCCCGAGCCTCACCTCCTCCTCTGACGGTCATGGCACTGCCGTTCTCCAAGGGCACCAGGGCAATCTCCATGGCCCAGGGACAGGGGGCATGCTGCGCCCCTGTCAACTGGCTCCCGCGCCCCCACTCCCGCCCCGGGGGACGCCTGGCGTCGGGCTCTGCTCTCGTCTTCGGCGGCCCTACCGGACGGCGGGCTGCGTTTGCTGGCGCGATCTCTTCGCTTGGTCCTGACGTCAAGAAGCCGCTGCCCTGCTCTCTGCCTCTTTCTCCTTTCTGGCAGCCCGTTACCAAGCAGCCAAAAGCCTCCTTCCAGCAGATGCAACCTTCAGCCGCCCCTCTCCGGCGGCGGGCGGCGCTTGGCCTCCACCCTGCGCGGCTTCCCCGCCCCCTCCCCTCCTCCCCCGCCCGCCTCCCCTCAGCGGGACGGTGGCCGCGGCCTTCTCCCCGGAGGGCGCAGCTGGGGCCGCGGGCAAGGGGAGGGAGGGGGGCTGAGAAGGGCGCAGCCAGGCGGAGGGAGGGAGGGAGGGAGAGAGGGAGGGGAGAGGATGGAGGAACAGGTTGTACCGCGAGCGCTGAAACTCCAAGGGCAACCAGATGAGAATAGCTCTGGATTTCGGTTCACCTGGGAACCTGCGGAACGGAGAGTGGACTCAAGGGAAATGAACTGCCTTGGGTTGGAGGGAAGAGGCTTTGAGCTAAGGTGGAATAGGAGAGACTGGAGACAACAGTCCTCTCTACACTTCCCCTTTGGAGGGATAAGGGTTCTCTCGTCTCTGGGAAGAATTACAATTCAAGACCCATAGCTCGGCCACGCCCCGTGACTTCCGTAATTCTTCCCCAAAACAGATAAAGATATATCTATTTCTGTCTCTGTATCTATCTCCAGACTACTGGAGCAGCGTCTCTCTTCCCATCTTCCTACAAATCCACCAAAAGGTAACGCCTGAAACCTTGCAGCAAGGCACTGCCCCTGCTTCCCAGTCCAGACATGGGTGGTCAGCCGGACAGGCCCAGTGAGACAGCCCCAGGCAGGCAGCTGCTCTGAAGATTCCACGCCTTGTCTCATGTCCCTGCTGACACCCAACCCTGCCTCCACAACTCCCTTTGCAGAAACCATTAACAGGGACAGAAGGAGAGAGAAAAGGATCCCAGGAGAGCTGTTCCTGCTTGGTGAAGCTCAGAGCTGGCAGCAGCAGCAGGTCTGTGCGGGGGGGTGGGGGCTAGCCCTGGTTTATGAGAGGGAGCCAGGGAGGCTGTGGAATCCCCAGGGCTGGAGAATTCCCAGGGGCAGAATAAGAACCAACACTTGCTTCGCTCTTAGGATGTGCCAGGCCCATTCTCAGCACTTTACGAATATTGACTGGGGTGTTCCTACAGCAACCTATCCTCTAAGTTCCATTATTATCCCCATTTTATAGACGAGGAAAAGTGAGACACAGAGAGATGACTAACTTGCCCAAGGTCATATAGGTAGAAAGCAGTGAAGCAGGGATTCAAACCCCAGCAAGTAGGGCTTGGGCCCTGGGCCTCCCTGCGCTCTGCTCCTCTACGGAAATGTGTAGCCCCCTTTCCCGGTACAAGCACCCCCACCCACATGGGGCCTAGAGCTTTAGTTCCCTCCTGCAGGGGGCAGGACAATGGCTAAGATAACTGCTAAGCCCTTCTGGGTTAGGGAACCCAGCTACCTGCCCCTGCCCAGCCGCTGCAGGCTTTGAATGGGCATCTATCTATGGCCAAGGGAAATCTCTGTCGAGGCACGTCTGGAAGGTGCAGACACACCCTCCAGATGTTTGTTGGTTTCAAGTTACCATAAAGTCACTGTGTTTCTGAATGTCTATTTGTGTTCCTCTGTGTTGTTTGGGGTTTATAGATGTGGCTGTTACACTTCTTGTCTGTGAGTGTATCTACACAAAGGGGATGTTGTGGAAACTTGGTACCTGGTGCACAAGTGTGTGCTGGAGTAGCAGGGTCCCGATATACGAGCCTGCGTCACGGTTGGAGAAGTACAGTGCATTTGGCTTTTTAAATTGTCCCTGAGGATGGATGTGAATTTGGTATATGCAAATGTTTTCATCATTTGTGACTCTGTGGTTAGCTGCCCTTGCAGACATGCATGAGGGAGGAAGGGACATGAAAGTGAGAATCAGTCCATGGAGGCATCACTTGTTACCCTCAGGTCCTTGCACTCACCTCCCCAGACCTCTGACCTTTCTGCTCCATCTCCCCCAGGTTTTTATTCTTCTCCGGCTCTGAGGTTGCCAATCAGGATCAGGTCTGCCCCTGGGGAGCCTGGGGCTGACTGAGCTTGTAGCGAGTGAGCTCAGAGACCTGTGGCCCCTGTGTCTTGTTTACTGACTCATGCGTCTTGTAAATACAGGGATGCCATGTTGGTTGACAGGGGCTCTCCCTGGGGCTCCTTAAGGGAAAGAATTCTCTGGCCCTTGTCTTCCAGGAGCTCTTGGGGGGCAACTCCCTGAAGAATAAGAGCACAGCAGAAACACTCGTGGAAAGGCACACAAGCCAGCCTCCTTTAATGTGGTATTTTCTTCCATCCGCTTTCCATACATTTACTAGTTTTTATAAGTTTCTTGCAAAATTACCTTCAGATGTCACATGTGGCAGCCATGGGGGTGTATTGCTGGGATCTTCCTTAAAGAAGGAATTTGCTTTTCAGCTTCGAGGAGTGCAGTTAACTAGGGGCCAGGCCCGTGGTTGAGTGGTTACGTGCTCCGCTTTGGCAGCCAGGGGTTTGCCGGTTCGCATCCTGGGCATGGACCTATGCATGGCTCATCAAGCCATGCTGTGGCAGCATCCCACATAGAACTAGAAGGATTTACAACTAGGATATACAACTATATACTGGGGCTTTGGGGAGAGAAGGAGAAAAAAGGAAGATTGGCAACAGATGTTAGCTTGGGGCCAACCTTCCTCAAAAAGAAAAAGAGTGCAGTTAGCTGACAGCCTCCAGCTGTTAGCATCTTCTGGCCCTGCCTCGCTTTCATACAGAGGCCATGCTCTTCCTGGGGAGCCCTCTGCCAATAACTGAGCACAACAGGGTTACGAGGACCTGGCCATTTCTGCCCAATGCAGAACTCTGCTAATGTGCAGTCTGTGCTCTGGAGTTCCCCACTGGGTCGGCCAAGACTTTGTAAGAAATACATTGCAGTCGGAGACTCTCCCTACCCAGCCATCCTCCTCTCTTTCCTTTTACAGGTGTCAGATCAGCATCATGGTCTGAAGGCTTTCCTTGCTGAGCTCTACATGTTCTTTCATTGCCTCCCAATAAACTGTTGCACCCCTAACTCCATCCCAGTGTCTTCTTTGCAGAGCACGCTGCTGATACATCAGATAACTGAACCTGCTTTCTTCTCCAGCCATCTGATCCCAGAAGGTGAGCTCTCTTATAGCAATGTTGAACGTACACCATCACCTGAGGAGCTTGTTAAACCTGACCCAGGGGAACCTAGACTGCATTGCAAACAAGCTCCCCAGTGATTCTGACGCTTCTGTCCAAAGATCACGCTTTGAGTTGCAATCTTCTCTCAGACACACCCCAAATGATGTTTTGAAGGAATTATTGGCAACATCTAGATTATGTCGCCCAGAATGAGATATACAGAGGAGAACAAACGGGAGGTCTTTTCTTAATTCACAGGACGGGTCCTAGCAGACCACAGGAGGTCTTGTACGGTGTGCAGAACCACGGAGGAAAGAATATTATTAGAAGTAATACATTGAAGGGAAGGACGGCTGGGCTTGAAGAGAAAGGACAAGGAGAAGAGGAGGAGGATAAAGAATCTTAAATACATCTTTATTAATCTGCTCAAAATTTTTATCGAGTATCTACTGTGTGCAAGGCACACTTGTTCCAAGTTCAGGATTATATTGATGATCAAGATAGACATAATTCCTAACCTCTGTGGAGTTACATCCTGGGGAAGGCAAAAGACGCTGAGCATCTAATTTTATATTGGTTGTTTAATTACAATATTAAGGGGTACCGTCTAGAATATAGGGTGCTCTGAGAATAGTGGGGAGCCTGACCCCATCTAGGACCAGGAAAGCTCTCCTGAGGTGATGATGGAGAAAACAGACTATTCCAGGTGGAAGGAAACATCTGTGCCAAGGCCGAGGGAGGGAGGGATGGGGTGGTTCGAGGAACTGAAAGAAAGTTAACAGGGTTGACACAGAGGACTGGGGAAGAGTTGTCTGAGATCAGACTAGAGAGGTGGGGGAAAGCCAGATCACGGAGAGCTTTTGAGGTCGTGTTTCATGATCCCCCAGAAAGATGTAATAACACCTCCTTTCTTCCACCCTCGGATACTTTGCTCGTGTCTCTGTAAAGCGAATGTGCCAATATGCCTCTATTTTAGCTCTCCATTACTTGTTTTAGCCTCTTCTCCCCTCCATCCCCACTAGAATATATCTTTATCTCTCCTTGTGTATGTATGTGTATCTATCTGTCTGTCTGACTGTCTGTCTATCTATCCCATCTATGAATCGTATCTATCACAGCATTTATCTATCTATAGATGATAGGTAGGAAGGTAGGTAGGTAGATGGATAGATAGATAGGTAAAATAGAGAAGTGGAGATATCTTGAGATCAAGGACCACACTTTACTCACCTCTGATTTGCCTTACAACACCAAACATGGCGCCATGTCCATGTTATGAACTGCAATAAATATGTATTGAATGCACTTGGACAAAGGGAAGGAAATTCCACTGTGGAACAGGGAAGGAGGGCAAACTGAGGGATAGGAACTGAACTGGGGTTAGCTAAATACTTGAAGCAGGTGTGGAGATGGAACCTGACCAGAAAACGTTAAGACTCGTTTGGATGGTCCAGCAGGGGAAGCGGTCAATAAACTCTGCGTTGGTCCTTTGTCCAGGTTACGTGCATCACCTGTCACTACAGAGCTGCTCAACTTTGTGGATGAAAACAACTTTGTGGGTAAAAACAATTTAACATGTTGGACTGTGCAATTTAATTCCTAAATGGAGGTGGTGTTTGAGACCTAAAGTTACCGTAGCTCTGTTTATTATAAAGAAATAAACCAAAAGCACGTGGAGAGCTGCTGAATTTTCATCTAGGTCAAGGAAAAAGCTTCTGCCATTGGACAAAATTTAAAGGGACTGGGGGGGCAAAAATTAAATTCTGTTCTAATTATACCACTAGTCTTTCTCGTCAAATATCAGTTTGCTCCTTCACCCTGGAGGGGATTATGGACATGGGAACCTAGTCAGGAATGTGACAAGAGGGTCCCAGCCATAGCCTAGGCTGACACACTGTGCAAACCAGGACAGGTACTAACCCGTCAGTCCAGGCTCCGGGCTCGGGCTATCTGCTCCTTCCTTCCGAGGGACAGAAAGGCTCTGCTGAGGGGCCCACGTCTCTGAAGCACCTCAGCAACTCTGGCAGGGTTCCACCAGGCAAACCCAGGCACGGCTGAGAGATTTTGGAAGAGATCTTGGGGAGATCTTGGCTCTTCTCAAGGAAGAGAGGTGTGCTCCGAGCTGTTTTCCCAGGCCCTTTGCTATCTCTCTGGTCAACCAATTATTTTGAATTATCCCCATCACCCTGAATCTCCTTTCCATTAACATAGGAAATCGAATAAAACCACCATTGTCTCTCTTCCAGGAGGAAAGCTGTCACCCCCAGACTGGGGAGGACTTGTTTTCTCCAGCCTCCCCACAACTCCCTGGTCACATCTATTGGGACACACGGAGGTGTTGGCAGTGGAGGGAGAGTCTCAGGGCTTCTTAGGCGGGACCGGGGATGGCTGAAGAGATGGTGGCATAGCTAGAATAAACCAAAATACTTTTTTTGGGAAAAAAAATTTTTTAGAGGAAAACTTGCTTAATAGGTCCTTGATAAGCTGGGTCTTCCTGTTGAATGTTACAAAGAGTATAATTCTCTGGTACATTACCATGAAAGAATATATTGCACAGAGTATCAGGCACTAATTGGTAACAGAGTATCAATCAGCGCGAGGTCCAAGCTGTCTCTCAGCTAATCCTCTCTCCCAGATGCATTCCCCTTTAGGTCTGGAGTAGAAAACATTTTAATGAGGGGAGCAGCTGTCCTCCCTTCCCACCCCTTCCCTTCTCACTTGCCCCTCAATCCAACACCTTGGGAAGGAAGCCCTGGAAATGACCTTCCTTTCCTGTTTGATAGAAGCAGCAAAGGTGGAGTGAAGCAAAACACACACAAAACAAATGTGCGTGTGTTGGTGGGGCGTGGCGGAGGGCGAGTTTATTTACTGTGCTGAGAGACGGAAGCAGGAGAAGAGGCTGAGGGTTAGAGGCGAGGGAGAGATGAGGTTTAAATTGACCCGATCCTGAGAGAGACTCAGGCCAACTGTTATGATGTCCTGTTTAGAGGGATTAAGATGAGAGGCCGTTCACAAATCAAGGCTCACATCTGGAGCCTGGCTTTTTCTCTCCCTCCCTCCCTCCTTCCCTAGACATAATCCGGGAATAAGTTCATTAATGAGTCCAGTGCATTTTCAGAGCCCAAACATAGAAAGGAAAGTGACCTAGATATACAGGGGCCAGGCGGCTCCAGGGACGGCTAGCTCCGGGGAGAGATGGTTCCTGGCCCTCCTCCCACTCCCTCCTCCACTGACAAGCTGGTGGCTTACAGGGGCATCAGCACTATGTTCCTCAGTTTCTCTTTTTTTCATGTCCATCTTTTCCTCCCTCAACACATCTCACTTTATATTCACTCACATAACATGAAATCCTTCAAACTCGAATCGTGAATCAATAGCTTCATTTGGGTTAGAGTTAGAGATATTTGACTTGCATTTTACTTTCTCAATGACAATTGCAACCTTTACTTCCTAACTCTCTGCTTAGGCATCCAGATCAAGGAAGGCAGTAGCTGAGTATCTTATATGCAATTGCTTTTCTAGCTAGATTATTGCCCACATTGCATAAAGATGTATTTATGAATTTAGGTTATATATCAAGATATTTGAAAAAGGTACTTTATTTTAAAAAGAATGAGCAAATGTAAGACAGTTTTATTATTCTGTAAGGATCATCTCTTCTAAGTCTGGAAAAAACATGTGGTCACTACGAAATTTATGCAGGCTAGACGGCACCCATTTTTCTCAATGTCCCTATCAAAACAAATCCTCTTTATTCTGATTTGACAAAAAATGGTTTAGTTATAGAACAGGATTAGGGTTCAGCCGCAGTTTCAATGGGACTGGACCTGGAGGTGGAGCTGAGATGGGATGGCTTGCAATGGCTTGCTACTCAAAGTGCGGTCCATGGACCAGCAGTGTCAAGATCATGTGGAAGCTGATTAGAAATGTAATTTCCCAAGCCCCTCGCCATACCTACTGAATCAGAGTATCTGGAGATGAAGCCCAAGAATCTGCATTTTTCCAAGATCTCCAGGTGATTCTGCTGCCACCAAAGTTTGAAAACCACTGTCATAGAGGGCCTGTCCTACTTAGTCGTCTGGTCCTTTTATTGGATGTTGTGGTGCCTGTGGAATTCCGGGCTGGGAGGTAAATTCTCCCAAATAAGAGCTTGGACTCTGGACTGAGGTAGATCTGGGCAGAATGCCAGAAGCACCCCTTACTCATTGTGACACTTAGCCTCTCTCAGCCTCCACTTCTTCTTCTGTCAAATAAAGACACCCATGGCATCTATCTCCTGTAGTTGTTCTAGGTACTAAATGTCTGGAAAACCATAGAGCTCAATAAATGCTAGTTAGTATTGTTATGCTAGCTAGCCTGTCTCATCTGACAGCTGACGAATGCATGCACAGGCCCTAAATCATCTGTATTAGTTGGCTGTGGTGACCAGTGGGGTCACTGTATTTGTGGCTTTTCTCTTTGTTGACCCCATGAGGTAGTCATGGGCTCCCAATTTGGTGGAAAGTGAAACTGGATGCCTGGGCATTAGCCTCAGCATTGCAGATGCCCTAAGTGGTGGGTGTGGGGGAAGCAACCCCAGCATCTGGCCTCTGGCCTTCCTGTTAATGTTAGTTTCCTATTGCTGCTCTAACAAACTACCCAGTCTTACTGGCTTAAAACAACGCAAATTTATTATCTTACAATTCTGAAGGTTGAAAGTCCAAAATGGGTCTCTCTGAGCTAAAATCAAGGGATCAGCAGGGCTGCTTCCTTCTGGAGCCTCTGGGGGAGAATTATTCCCCTGCCTGGTCCAGCTCCCAGAGGCCACCTGCATTCCTCAGCTTATGGCCCTTTCCTTCATCATCGAAGCCAGCAATCCTATGACTCCCGCCTGTGCTTCCTTTGCCACATCTCCTCTGACTCTTCTCTCTCCCTCTTCCATCTTTTAAGGACCCTTGTGATTACTCTGGTTTCACCCATTTAATCCAAGGTACTTTTCCTCTTCTGTGGTCCTTAATTTCATCACATCTGCGAAGTCCCATCTGCCATGTAAGGTCCAAATTTCCAGGGATGAGGACCTGGACATCTTTGAGGGACCATTATTCTGCCTGCCACACTGTTCCTGCCCCTCCCAGACACACAGGGAGACTCCTAGGATGGGACTTTGAGAGCTGAAAGGAATCTAAGTGGTTAGCTAGTCAAATCTTTTGATTTTACGGTCAACAAACATTTGGAGGTTTGCCTGAGAGAAGGAGCAGAGGCTGAGCATCCCAAGACCCTGGTTTCCAGCCCAGATCTGCAGAGTCCAGGCTCAGTGCTTTCACCAGCAGACAGCTCTCTGCAGCAGGGGAAAAGCCCACAAGTGGCCGAAAGTAGCGAGTCACAATTTTTCAGACCCAGACTTGCTGGAAGATGGAGCGCAACTCTAAGACTGAGTCATCCATGAGCATCTCCCTCTCTCTGTGGAGGAAGAGAGGCTTTTCTCACATTAGCTTCTTCCCCAAGAGCTGTCTCTCTGCTCCTGAAATCCCCGTGCATGGAGAAAATATCTGAGAATTGAAAGCTCTTATTCGCTCTCTTATTCGCTGCCACGTCTCGTGAAGCGAGAGGCAGCATGACTTCTCACACACAGCAATCATTTATTTCTCTGGTAAACACAGTAATCCAGGGAAGGGCAATTATCTCAGCAGAATTACCAACCTTGCAGCATGACGTTATCGACTGTTTGAAATTACACGGTATTCATTTGTTGCTATTGTAATGTCTGTCGTCTTCTATTTCCCCTTCCCCAGCCCAATGCCGAAACTCCCACACTCCGATCCTCTTCTTTTCTTTTTATTAATCTTGGGAGATAACTTCCTTATTTTTAGCAGGCTGACACCACTAGGAGGAATATGATAGTGAGGATCATAATAAGGACTTGCACACTTTCAGCTGGGGCTCAGTCACCACCCATTGGAGTTTTCAACTAAGCCTCGGAGCCTTTGTCTCTGCCAGCAAAGAAATGGCTGGCAAACGCCCCCACGGCTCCTGAGCTGCCTGGCTACTCTCAGCTCCCCAGTGTGATTCTGCTAGACTGGATGATACTGAAAACCCGTCACCAGTCGTGCAGGCTGCTCTCCTAGAGCTCAGGAACAAGCTGAAGTCACAGTGAGTGTGTGTGAGTGTGCATGAGTGAGTGTGTGTGTTGGCTGAGGTGGGGGAAGGACACAGCTGCTAACACTGTCTCTAAGCATGTGATAAGCATCTAATGTAATAAGCATGACATTGGGAGGCAGTAAACCAAGACTGTGGGTCCTACTCTTCTCCTCTGACTATTAGCTACATGGCCTGGGCAAGTCCTTTAGCCTCTCTAAGTCTTGTTTTAGCTTTTGATCTGTAAAGTGGGAAAGAAAACATTGATTTCGTGGGTTATAATGGGGTTCACATAAAACAGCAAGCTGCGTTTCAGCTGGAGTCTACTGTGCAAGCATGACAGTTATTCCTTGAGCTCTTGGTGTGTGCTCCCCCTTGAACTATGCTTTTTATATACATATGGCATTGGATCCTCAATAACCCTAAGAGCCAGCTGCTATTATTAATTCCGGTTTATCGACGTGGAAACCGAGAGTTAATGCAGTGAGGCAAACCGTCAAAGGTTTATTGAGAAGTCGATTGTGCCAAACTAGGGCAGCTCCTCTGAACAGGTGAGGGGCACGGGGAGGTCTTCCACCGGGTTCGAGTCCTAACTTTCGATACACTACCCGCCCTGCCCTTAGTCACTTCTGTTGGGGGGAAGCCAGTGACGAAGGTGTGAATGACTGATAGCCCCAAAGTATTCCCAGGTCACGCCTGTTAGCACACAAGAATCTCTAAAATGTGGCTATCTGGCATCTTGCCAAAATGAAGCAACTCCACGAGGCACAGATTTTCGACCTGGCCTGGCCGGACTTCCCAGGTTGGGGCCAGCAGTCTGACTGCTTACTCAGAGGAGACAGCACCCCCTGTCGGCTCCTCCCTCTCCCTGCACCAGCCAAAACCATGCAGGCCGGCTGAGGTTGGAGGGAGGCAGGGTGGAGAGGAAAGTTAGGACCACCAAGACCAGAAATGTGGTTTTCAGCCTCAAAAGACGCAGGCTTCTTGGAGGCCATTAGCACTTAGCAAACAGTGGAAATAAAGAAGGGCCTGTTGTTGGAAACAGAGCTGATGGCTACTGGGAGCTACAGCGGGCCTGTGCCAGCTGTCACCTTATGATGGATATTTTTAAAGACTTGGGCTCATCCAGGACCTTTCTTTCGGGGAGCTCTGAGCCCTTGACCCCGTCATCCTCTCAGCACTCACAGGAAATAGTTAGGAGATAGGTTAGGCTGAGAAGTCCAAATCTATAAAGGAAGCGGGTCCTCTTGCATGGTAATAGATGTGGAACCCGGCTCTGCAAAACTTACTGGCTGTGTGAGCTTGGGCCAGTGACTTAACTCCTCTGTGCCTTAGTTTCCTTATCTGTAAAATGAGAGCAATAATAATAATGGTGCTTAACCTCATGGGGTTTTTATAAGATTAAATGAGTTAATATTTGTAAGCTGCTCAGAGCAGTGTCTGGCACACAGCAGGCATTATGTAAGTGTTTATTAATAAATGAAATGTTAAAGATGCCCTGCATTCCCGGTGAGGCACAGTCAAAGCCAGGAAGAGGGCCCAGCACATTCCTCTTTAGAAAGACTATAATTAGAGCCAACCAAAGGATGCAGGAATTTCCTGCAAATTAGGGAACTGGAGTGGCCAGGCAGTGAGGCAGTGTGGGAAAATCACAGGCTTTGGAATTAGACAAATCCGAATCTAAATCCTACTCCACCACTTACTCTCTGTGTTACCTTGAGCGAGGCACTGAACCTCTCTGAGCCTCATTCTCTTATTTGCAAAATGGGGATGATGATATCTACTTGCAGGGCCGTCACTTGGACTGATGAACTGTGGAAACAAGTGGGATCCAGCATGCACTCAATCAAGGTGGCTCCATCGTCATTATGGCCATCCACAACGTCGCCATCATCAGTTTGCTGTGTAGGAAGAGACAGTCGCCTTTCAGGCAGTGATTCTAAGCATGAAGAGTCTGGGGAAGCACATCGACGTGAAAGGTGGGTGGTGAATATGAAGGTTGAAAAGTATATTCAATGAAATAATGTCAATTGATATTTCAAAAATGAAAAATAACACTGTTGTTTTCACACTACAGACCAAATAGAGTGAGAGCCAACATATCTCTCTGGAGAAAATGGCCCCCGGGGGAACTGCCAGGTTGGAGAGTGAGGGTTGGGGAGGAAACGGGGAGGTTTTATTTCTCACAACATGTCCTGTGCCCCTCCAGCCGATACTTAAAAAGACCAGAAGCTCGTACACGTGGTGGGGATAAATTTTCGAAAGGTTCACTGACAGTGAGCTGATACGCGCAAAATGTTAATTTCTTAAAGATTTCTGATGACTGGATTTGCTTCTTCATATTGAGGCTCCATTCTGACTGATGCAGAAAATTGATCACATCGATTCCAGGTAAACCAGTCAAATTCAGCAGTCTCGACATGCTCCCCTAGAAGTGCCAAAATGTCATTTTAGGTTGACAGCCAAGCCCTTTCAGGGTATTTCTCCCCTCCCCTTTCCTTCTTCCTGGGGTTGATGTTCAACTGGCCGGGGCGGGGGGCGGTGCTTACACACCTATAGCTGAAGCACCAGTAAGAAGTGGGCATCCTTCTATCTTGATCTCATTCGCCTGCTCTAGAATAATTATTTCTCTTCTAGTTCTCGGCCGTGCCACCTCCCCCTGGAAATCCATTGAGATAAAACCGCATCCTCATCCAGTCCTGGGGATGGTCACCCATGTCACCGCTGACATGTTCCCCTCCTTTTAGCTCTGAGACTCCTTCTGGCTTTATCAGGGCTCTCACTCCTTCTCCTTCTTAAATTTCTGTTTCTAGTAGTAGGGGTGGGGCCTGAGAACTTTTAGTTGTTTTTATGCTAAACTATACTAAAAATTATTTGTTGTTTTTCTGAAATTCAAGGGTAGCTGGGCATTCTGCATTTTATCTGGCAACCCGACCTCCTGGGCTAGTGCAAAGCCACTGGGAACTCAGGGCACTGTCTCTACCCTCCCTCCCCACCGTAGGCAGGCCATACCACCATCCGACCTGAGTCTGTTGCATTATGCAAGCACAGGAGACTTCTCTGTGCAGAAATAAATGAAGCCCGACCAAATGGAAACAAGCAAAGGCTATCTATTCAGAGCTTGCTATGGTGGGGGGGTCAGCCATCATCACTTGCATTTTGGCAGATACAGAGAGAGGTGGGAAAGCTTGATAGTGGAAAAAGGGAAGGCTTCAGGTGTGCCCCGATTGGAGGCTGTTGGCGTGGGGGGGCCAGAGGTGGGCTTACTAGAAGCAGGGCATCCTATGTGACTGGCTAGGAGCGCATGGTTAGCTTTCTCTGGTTGGTCTTAAGTTGGAAGCAGGGACAAAAGTTAGGGAAGCTGTCAGTCATTCAGTCCTGGTGTTGGGGCCCGATTGTTACAGGGGTTACTGTTTGGCTTCCTGGACTGATTGCTAGAGATGGTGGTCTTACTTCCTGCAAGTCTGACTTGTAGATAGCACACTGACTTCCTGGGCTGAGTACTATAGAGGATGGGTTGGTTTCCTGGCCTGGCTCTGCAGAGTGTGGGTCAGAGTTGTATTTATATACGTGGTCTGGCCATTGTCCATTTGTACATCCGGCATCTCATCTACAAGACTTGTCTTTCCCTGGACCTCACCGAGGCCTCTCCTCTCTCAGATCTCCAGACTGAATGAGGGGAGCCTGGCACAGGGTCACACACTTGCATCTAACTCTGTCACGTAATCTACAACTATTCTCTCTTTCTTTTGTTTTATTGAGTGGAGGGGCTAAGGGAGAGGAGGAAAAGGAAAGAAAGAAAGGAAGGAAGGAAGGAAGAAAGAAAGAACGAAAGAAAGAAAGAAAGAAAGACATCCCTGCTTGGGGGCTGGCCCAGTGGTGCAGCAGGTAACTTCACACGTTCCACTTTCGGTGGCCCGGGGTTCACCAGTTCAGATCCCAGGTGCGGACACGGCACTGCTTGGCACACCGTGCTGTGGCAGGCGTCCCACATATAAAGTAGAGGAAGATGGGCACGGATGTTAGCTCAGGGCCAGTCTTCCTCAGCAAAAAGAGGAGGATTAGCGGCAGATGTTAGCTCAGGGCTAATCTTCCTCAACAACAACAAAAAAATCCTTGCTTCATCACATATATGTTTTCTAATTTTTCCTTAGATGTGAATTGAGACTTTTCACTTTAAAAGCCAAGAATTTCAGTTCTCTGCTCTCAGATTTCTTCGTTGATGATCTTAAAGCAATGAATGTCCTCTTATGTAGGTGCCCTAATGAGGGAAGGTAAGCCTGACCTGGATCTGCGTCTTCAGAACAGCCCCAAGGTTGTCCGGGTCGGGCAGCAAACCTGGCCCCTGGGAGTCCACAGCCCTCTGCTGGAGGCCACTCTGGGTTCTCCCAGGAGCCTCTCACTCTGCAATAGCTGCTCCCTCCACCTCCTCTGCTTGCTCATTCCCACACAGGGTACAGCTACCGCCTCAAGACTTCTCTTCACTTGTAATTCGGGGTTTTCTATGAGTTTGTGGAGCTGGTAGACACTGCAAGGAGCTCCCATCAGCCAGGGTCCCATCAGAGAAGCAGAGCCACTAGGAGGTATGTGTGATAAGGAATTAGTCACTGGAACTTGACCCTCCACAAATGTGGGAGCTGGTGAGACAGTCTCTGTAAGGCTGGTGCCTCCTGTCTGATGCTGGAGTTCATGTCCCCAGGGCAGACAGCCAGGAAGAGAAGATAGAGGTAAAGTGGGAGAGAGCAAGGACAACCAGCGACCCACAGGACAGTTGTCACTGCCTCCAGCCTTGGAGATGGGCTTGTTCTGCAGGAGAAGCTGGCACTTCTGTCATGGCACTAAGCACACACCTGGCCCCAGAATCAGAGAAGCCGAAGGGCCTAGGGCAAGGTGGAACGCTTGCAGGCTGGTGTGCAGCCCTCGCAAGGACCCGAGTTGGCAGATAAGTGACAGCATGTGAGCTACAAGAGCACATGGCCCAAGCTTCTGAGAGAAAAGTTAATATGACTGCTGCTTCTCTCCTGTCCTTCAAATCTTGTGCAAAATGGTCTGTTGTTCCCCTCTCTAAGCCAAAACATACAGGGAGGCGACTTCTGGGAAAATAAGTCAGCCTCGCCAACTTGACTCCTTACAAAAACGCCACAGCAAGTGTTTGAAACCCTAGATGAGCCCCTTAGGTGAATTCATTTTCGCAAGCCACAAGGTTCACAAACTCAAATATAAAAACATAAATTTTTATAACTAAATGTTTCTTCTGTTTTACGCCACATTGCATCCCTGCAAGGGGTCCTGGAAGACATCAGCCATACCGTGTACCAGGTACTATTCAGACACCCTGAGGGGTTCAGTTCAAGTGTGACGGTGATTTGTGTTTTAGGGAACGAGCAGGAAGTGCATTTCTCCATGGGGCCTGGGAGTCAGTGCTGACGCCCAGCCTGAAACGCACAGTCGCTTGCAGTTGTGGTGGAGGAGGAAGCCATGGATGCCATCAATGACGTGTGGCCAGGTCTGGAAACGAGGCATCAGAGAAGCAGAAGGACGGGGACGTGAGGTGATAAGGAATTAGTCACAGGGATCTGACCCTCCGCAGCTGTGGGAGCTGGTGAGACAGTCTCTTAATAAACTTGTTGTCCTCAGATCTGATGCTAGAGTGCCGAGAGCCACACCTGTGTCTCCCGTTTCTGCTCCTAGAGAATCTGAAGGCTGACAGGTACCATTTTCCCTTCTTTCTTTTCAAAGGAGGCTGTTTTTAACATTTTTTTCCCCTGTGTCTCTTTCTTCTTCCCCTCTTTTCATCCTGACCCCATTTGACGTTTTGTAAGCTGTGAGCTAAGTGGTAAACTCAGTCACCACAGAGGCGCTTTATACATGAAGGTCGGGAGAAGGAAGGAGTCACAGGGCAGTATGGAGAGTGGCGTAGAGAAGCCTGATAGCGATGGTTCCATTAGGATAAGCTACAAGCTAGGATTCAGGAATCTGGGATGTCTAACCCACCCTAATGATGGGAGTAAATTCCTTTCCTCCTGACGCAGCCCTGGAGGATGCTGAGCCCTGGATAGGAGTCAAGAAGGCGAGGTGCCAAGTGCGGCTCCATCACTAGACTGATTCGGGCATGTCTCTTTTCATCTATGGAAGGCATTTTCTTCACTTCTCAAGGAAAAGTTTGTAGATACTATGGTCCTTTCAAACTCGATGGGGCTGGAGTTCGAGCATCGCTATCATTCACAACTATCAACTGACTGTGGTTATAGACATGAATACTATCACCAAGCCTCCCCCTTAGATTCTTACTCCCAGAAACCCTTCCTAGGAACCCAAAATGAGTCCAAGATCTGGGCAAAAGTTGGTTCTTAGATGTGGATACTTTTTTAAGTGTGTAACATTTCTCCGTTTTTAAGAAGGTTTCAGACTTGCGTCTGGGTGCCACACTAGCAAGTTCTGGGAGCCCACTGCAAGCCGAGGAATGGAGTCAACAGCAAGACTGGATTCTCGTGGATGTGGTGCAGCCCCATTTTCACATTTGACACTGAGATTAAGTCTTTGTTCAAAATCCTCTCTCACTGCCACACTGGGACAAGACTGGCGTCCTTCCTGACTTTCCCTGGAGCAGTGGGAATGGCTAAAGGTCTGGCCTTCTGAGCATTTACATGGCTCCTCCAGTACAAATCAAGTCTGGTTTGGGTCGAATTCCTCACATTGAGCTCAGCGCCTAGAAGGCAGCCAGTCCTCAATATTTGTATGTTGAACGACCGACAGGTCAACAGTGGGGTCAGTGTGCCATCCATGTCATAATGCAGATCTGATGAGCAGATCAAATAAAGGCTTTAATAATTCTCGGAAAAAAGAACAACCTAGGTATCCTGAATTCATCACAGTAGAATAACACATTTTTTATGATTAAAAAACAAATAAGCATTGCAGAAAACAGGAAAATGCAAAGAAATTGAAAACATTCATAATCTCACCATTTAGAAATGATTACTGTTAACATTTTTGTGCTTAGGTTTTGTGTGTAATTCTCTGCAAAATTGGGATTCTCCTATACTTTTATTTTATATTGCATTGTTAAATTAAGTATTTTTAAAAGAACGGTTTTTAATGATCACATATTATTATTCCAGCTGTGTGAGAGTAGAATTTTTAGAGCTGAATGCACCTCCTATCCTGAATTCTATGCATAAAAAAGGCACCAAAAGGTGGTGAGAGCTGCCCCACACACACCCCACCCCACGACCCCCATCCAGGCAGCAGAGGGCAAAGACAGCCTCTGAACTCAGTTGTTGCTCCTGAGAATTCAGGGCCGCCTCCCCAGTGAGTGCTGTCCAGTATGCGCCTCCAGCTTGGTAACGGCTGTGTATGGTGTGTTTTAAAGGAATCCTCCCTTATTTTAGTCACAAGTCCTTGTCCTCCTACCCCTCTAAAATGCAGATCCTTGAGGTCAAGGTCCCTTATTTCTTTGCTAGCCTGTTCCTTCCCCTTCCCACCACACAGCCCTGCCGCAGCACCTTGCTGGCTTGCTGAAGCTCGCGGGGTCCCTAAGATCCTAGATCCTGATTGCGAGGGTTTGAATTTCAAATGCGCTAATTAAAGTCCTCCTTTGTAACAGACATTTTGCTGGAAGACCCAGGGACAAAGGACAAAAGACAGAGGTTGTCTTCTTTATAGAGGGGCTCCTCCATTTTTGCAGAGGACTGCAGGAAAGAGAGAGGGAGGGTGACAAAAGGGGAAAGTGGCTTTTTCTTCTGATTTCTGCCTCCAGACACCCACTCAGGCCCAGCAGTCCTTGGGGCGGGCAGAGAGAGGGGCCTTCACTGTATTCTGAGCTGGAAGAGGACCACGAAGCTGTCATTTGGGGTGGTTTTTATTCCTCAATAGATATACTCTGATTTATGAGGTGATAGCCAGGAACCCACGGGAAATGGATGTGGGGGGTGAGGGGGCTATGCCCTCACTCTGTCTATGGGACCTTCCCACCGGGTACTTTGGGCCTCCCTGTCTTGGCACATGGATACTCTCTGGACGACAGCTCAGCCCTGCTGCATATTTAAAAAGCTCTCCAGCACCCTTGCTTATCATTATCTTAAAAAGTTCATAGAGTGAACTTCTACAACATTACTTAAGAATTTGGTTATGTTTTGACAAATACAAATAACTTTGTGCTTTATAATATGCACAGAATCTTTCCAAACTGATAAACAGTACCTGCACAGCACTCCTGAACAGGCAGAGTCCTTGCAGCACAGTGCAGGTTAAAAAAGGAAGCGCATCTTCACTCACTGAGGATTTTTCCCCAAACCTTCTCGAGCACACGGCCCCCCCCCGGGCCTTCCCCAACCAGAATCTCATTTCATTCAGACGTGACTAGGGACCTGTCGCTTCCTCCCGTGCTGCTTAATCAGGCAGAGGCAGCCACAAAGAACTGGACACATATTAGCTCCGAACTCTGGAATGACTAATTTTTCCTTTATCCTGGCTGCTAAGCAAATGAACAGACTTCACTCCTATGTGTTTAAAAAAAACCAGTTTGCCTTAAAATAGGCACCCACCTCCGAAGGCACTCAACCTGCGTATGGAAAAGTGTGTGGGATGTGTTCACATCCTGCATAACTCAGAGGAAATTTTCTCTGAGTATTCTGTCCACAGGATGCAGCCCCGCCTGGCCTTGAGTTAATTAACTAGAGTACCTGATGGATAAACGGTCCACAAATAGCATTGCATAAACTTCAACAGTTCTATAATGTTCTTGACTGTTGAGGCATCGCAAAGTAAGAACTCACTAAAAGGAGGGAAAGAATTGGGAGAGAGATTGCAAAGAAGGATAAGCACCCTGGAGGCACAGGGACAGCTCTGAGGTGAGCTGCTTTCCAGACCCATCCACTTCTGGTTTGCACGGCTCAGCAGACCTTGGCTTCTGCCGAACCCTGTGACCCTGAGGGTATATTCTCTTTTGCTGGGCCTCAGTTCCTCTCCTTGTGAAGTGGATGCTGTATTTGTTTTGCCACATTTCTCCTTTTCTCACATCCCTCTTGGAGGCTCTCAGTGGAACACATATTCGGAGATTTCTCAGTGGACTTCCATGTCCCCCATTGGGACAGGAGAGCTCTTGATCCCAGCGTGTTTATTTGCCAGTGTGGCATGTTCAGAGATTTACGGAAGACACAAGCAAACATCACAAACAGAGAGAAACAGAAATGGAAACGTGCATCTATTTGAAAACAAGTATTCAGACATACGTACCTAGCCCTCTGGGTCACCCCTTCACACACACACAGAATCAGACAGCTACACAAATACACATGCAGGCAGTGGTGAACAGATGTAAAGATACACGGGGGTAACCATTTACACAGCCATGCTGGAAATCAGACAAACCCACACTCACTCTTGGGTTTTCTTGGTCATCGTTTCCCACACAAGTTTCGATATCAAGCCAGCCTTGACTTCTTCCATGCTCCCAGCCCCGAACTTCCCCAGAGGTCCTGACTGCCAGGCATGGAATACAAGATCCAAATGCACATTTATTGAGGCGCTGTGCCAGGTGTGGGGAACATCGAGAACAAGACAGTCCCTCCTGCGAGGTGCTCACGTCCAGTAGAGGAAGGAGATGTACAAACAGTTACAAACCCATGTGGGAAGTGCCGTAACGGAAGTGAGTACGGGAAGCTGGGTCTGTTTCTGCCCTCCTGAATTTTGGAAAGGAGGAAAGTCTCCTTCCTTCAGAGGACAAAATGCAGGCCCAGAGGTATGTGCTCAGCACAGGTGGGCTGAGCCACGCCGTCTTCTGCCCAAGTCTCTGTGGGCACTGTTCTGCTAATTTCAGCCCTGGGGTCCTTCCCCTTAAGTCAGCTTCTCCCATTGCCTCTCAGGTATGTCTGCTGGTTGAAGTTGAGGAAAATGGCGATGAGGCTGAAGGTGTACAGGAGGACAGCCAAGCTAACTCGTCGGGCAAGAGTAGTCAGCAAAGAGATTGTAGGAGGAGTGGGCAGCAATGACCACAAACTGACCCTGGGTGAAAGAACACACGAGAGGAAAGAGATGGGAAACAGTGAGAAGCCGGGCTGAGGAACGAGAGAGACTCTCCCCTTGACTCCTCTTGTGGTCACCCCTCTGTCTACCAGCAGGGGGCAGGCCTCCCATAGCTCAGGAAGAGGAAAACAATGCAACATGGTAGAACACCGCTCCCATTTTTTCCTAACCCATGATCCTAAGAATCCTCCTGACCCCTCTCCTGGTTCTGGCCCCCCATTTGCCCCAATCCAGCCATGTCATGTCGACACTGATGATGAACTCAATCCATCCTGAGCCCCATGAGGGACACCTCAGGCTGTCTTGACCATTTGGCAGTGATGCTCCCCAAACCAAAAGGCAGCGGGAGGGCCAATCAGTAATCACAGGCTCACAGGACATTAGCACTTCGAGGTCATCCAGCCCAGCATCCTCACTTCACAGATGATGAGATTGAGGGCCAAGCATGGAAGTCACTTGCTCCAGGTCCCACATCACGTCAGGAGGTTGGGGTTGGTTCTAAGATCTGATGAGCTGGTTACTGAGACTCTTGCAAGTTGAGAAACTAAGGAAGACCCAGTGATCGGAAGGGCTTGTTCCTGGTCAGACACCAAGTCACCGGCGGAGCCAAGAATCAAACCAAGGGGTCAGCCGAGGCCCCTGAAGCCAAAGGGTCTTTCTGACCAGCTGTAGGATGGTAAGATGTCACCTCCACCACAGGTAGGGCTGCATGTGGGGCCCCAGACTGGCCAGTCCATAGTACAGGTACATGAAGACATAGACTAAAGAATTCAGTATCACAATGAAGAAGGCTGCAGTGTGGGGCGGGGAGATAAGCGGAAATGAGTGGGGCTGTTGTTTGGGTTTTCTCGTTCATACTTCAATCCTCCGAGCTGCAGAGAGCACCTCTACACATCCTCTAGAGAAAATCTTTGGGAAGGGCCTGTCACGAGGAGGTCCAGCGCGAGACATCTGAAGTCCTGACGCTGGCTTGGAGTTAACGGGATGCTCAATGAGAGTGAGTAGAACTAACTCCACCTACCTGCACTCTCTGGGCTGATGGCTATGAGCACCTCCCAGCAGCCTCCCCCCACGCAACCCCCATGACAGGAAAGGGTGGCTCGGAAGTGCTGAGGAGCAACAGGGATAAAACGGGAGCAGAGGCCTGGTCTCACGGCCACAGGGAAAGGCAAATTAGAGCCAAACCATGATATTACAGGAGGGCACACATCTCAAGCCGGGGTCTCAGCCCAGCAGAGACAGGTCTGCCTCACAAGGGCCTGGGACAGCTGCCGCAGGTGCATCACTTACTTTGACCACCTGACATATATTTGACTCCAGCCTACCAGTTGAAGAGCATGGTGCCATGGTGTAGACGTCCAGGAAGGTGACCTGCTCTGGCTTCTTTCATAACATAAAGAAGATCTGGAGAGGAAGAGAAGATGGTATCGATTCTGCGGGCCTCCTTTCTCTGGACTCCTCTCCTGGGGCCTTGACTACCAAGGACAGGGTGATTCTGCCTGTTTTACTGAGGGAGAGACTAAAACTCAAGGGAAATAACAGTAGTCAAACACCTGTATAGCACCTACTATGTGCCGGGTACTTTGTAAGTATAAAAAAAATTATATAAACACTTAGAATAGTATGCAATTTATATTTACTTCCATTTTACAAATGGGAAAACTGAGGCACAGAAAGGTGAAGTAACTTGCCCAAGGTCATACAATTAACAGGTAGCCAAGCTGGGATTGGAACACAGTCTGGCTTCAGAGACTGGGTTCTTTCCAACGTCCTACCCCACCCCCATAGGGCACTGGGGAGAGAGCTCAGGTATTGAACACCCAGCCCAGGACCCAGAGAACCACAGACACATTCCCAAAGATGCTCTGTTCAGACTCCGTTTTGGCAAGAAATCGATAAGAAAGAGCCCCCTCCCTTTCATCATTACCCCCAAATTCTGACCTTGCTCCACCCCACTCAATCCTGCAAGCTCCTGGATCCACAAGCAGGGTTTCTTCCCTTCAATAATACTTAAGGATGGCTTTTTCTGTCTGATAATTCTTGCCACATAATATCAGCTTTTTTATTTGTTTATCTTTCCATTTTCATTTAACCTGGAACCCACTTGCTAATGGGGGTAAATGCCTACTTTGACGTGGTGCATGGATGAAGAGCAGGGGCCCGTGGGAGCCTATGGCGGTGAGATGTTATATCAGTGAGCATCTCTCTTCTGCCGGGTTAGTGGGACCAAAGTTCTGCTCAGACATCAGCCTCAGGCACGGCCGCCTGGGCAAACCCTGCAAACATCTGATAGGGATGCTGGAGGGAAGCGTTTGCACAAGGCACCTTGAAAACCACACCAGACCTGGGTGACAGAGATGACTCCATACAAGTGTACAAGGGCATATGGATGTGGCTCTTACCGTATCAAGCAATTCAGCGGGCTTTGAGAAGCACCAACAGCACACGCTCGCCATCTCCTGGGCAGGACGGGGAAGTTCAGTCAGACTGCTGTCCCGCTGGTGGCTCAGCTCGCCCCGGCAGGGCTGGGTTCAGCTCAGGCCTCATTGTTCCTCTGCACATCCTGCTCCCACAGGGCCCACCTGTCTGCAGGAAGATGTGTTAGCACAGGAAAGAGGAGGAGAAGCTGCATGGAGTGATAACAGCAGGACTCTGCAACCGTGCCCCAGCCTGGAGCCACGCAATCTTAGGGAGCACATGGATCACACTGGGATCTTGTTTGTCAAAAAGCAGATTCTTAATCACTGCACCTGGGGTGGGACATGAGATTCTGCATTTTCAGCAAGCTCCCAGGTGATGCTGATGCTGCTGGCCCGTGGACCGTACTTTGAGTAGCAAGACTTTAGCCCATCCTTCAACATCCCTTGATCCTACATCCAAATCACTGCCTGGTGACTTGTCGAGCCTCAGCCAGATTGTTCCCTACAAGGAAGCCTTTGTTCTGCTTCCAGTTGAAACACAGAACAGCTAAAAATAATGAAATATCTACCACACAGTGTGTGCCAGGCCCAGGGTTAATCACTTTCATACTTCATCTAGCTCACTCTTCTTTCAATTGTTTCCTCGTATAAAGTAGGTATCACTATGCCCATTTTGTAGATAAGGAAATTGAGGTCAATGAAAGGCAAGTATGTTACCCATTGTCACATGGCAAGTTACTGGCAAAGCTGAGATTCAAACTGAGGTCTTCTGAGCCTGCACCGAACCAATCGCTTCATTCTCTCCATCAGAGTCTCGGGTGACTGACGCCATCTTGACCAAGCTCCAGTTATCAGGAAGTGCATCCTATCAACCCGCTTTCCAGGCTTGCCACTCCCACTCGCTGCCACCCCTCATCCCAAGCTGCCCCATGGTGGTCCACTGGCTAGCAGAAGCAGCTGTAGTTAGCCAGGAGTGAGGTGGCATGACCTGGGAGGGATAGAGAAGGAACAGACCAAGTCACAAAGCCTGCTCCCTCCGCCCTGAGACTTGACTGGCTCAGGCCACCGAGGCTAATACCTTCTCCAGCCATGTTCCGGACTCCGTCCCTCCCAGCCCTCACTGACACTAGGTGGATGACTGCTAATCAGAGAAACTCCGTGGAGTGGCTAGGTCAGAGGCAGGCACTTGCATACAGCTTGCTGGTCTCTTTTTTTTTTTTTAATGTAGGCAAATATGTACCACAAACCCACACTGGGCACCTACTATGTTAGGTGCTGCAGTCTTGGAGGGGACACGAAGCTGTCCACACATCAGCCCCGCCCACAGGGAGCTCAGAGCCACATTGAGGATGTAGAAAACAATCCTGACTTAAGGTTGGGGCCAGATGAAGAGCAGGGGAGCTCACGCCTGGAGAAGAGCGCCCTGGCCTGGACCTCTCCTAACTCAGGGGGCTGGTGAGGGAGCAGTGCGACTGTGAGGGGGCTCCCAACAGAGGAGGAGCAGCCACAGAAGCTGAGAGAAGGCAGAATCGGTTAATGGGAGGTCTTGAAGCTGTCTTGAGGAGCGTGACCTATACCATTTATTTATCCATTCGACAACGATGTGTCGAATGGTACGAAGCTCTTCTCCACGCTGGGCACTGTCTGAGCACCGAGCTGCCTCTGTTACACAAAACAGATAAAAACCTCGACCTCGAGGGACTTTGCATTCTGGTCACATAGGTGAAGGGAGCTACAGAGGGCTTCAAGCAGGAAGCTGACATGGGCATGGCAGATTTTCAAAGGACCATGGTGGCAGCAGAGTCCTTTGTCACCACAGTTAAATGACAAGCTCTCTAGGGCCTGTCTCATCTCTGTGCATCTTCCACACAGTACCCGACGTTATGCTGGGCCTGTCTGTGAAAGGATAAGTAAGACACAGCCCGCCTTGGAAGCACCTGCAGTTTGGAGGGGAGACACAAATACGCACATCATGACCCTGACCCGGGGGAGGAAGCCCACGGGGGTGGCGATCTTGGTAAATGCCTACTCGGCTCTGGGGGAGGGACACAGGGCCTGTCTGCAGCGTGCAGATTCCTACAGTGCCAGTACTCCCACCGCCTACTGCTGGCTGCAAGCTACTGACCGCCACCAGAAAGTCACTGAACACTGGCTTGGGAAGCCACGCACCGTCAGAGCTCGTCAGGGGAGGCTGCCCGTCCACCACGGAGGGTGCAGGCAAAGAGCTGAGGAAAGGCATGAGTAACTGGGCCTTCGGCAGTCAGGGAAGTTTCATAAGAGATGACAATGGCCTGAGTCTACAGGAAGTGCAGGAACTCGTCAGGGCACCCAGGGAGAAAAGCATTTCTGGCAGAAAAACAGTCATGTGCCAGGGCCTGGGCCTGACCCAGCAGGGCTGTGGGCTGTGAGGCCACTGAGCAGGGTATGTGCAATGAGGCCACGTGCAGGGCTGCTGGGGGAGAGGGGGAGGTAAGACCGGACAGGAAAGCTGAGGCTGGAGAGGACTAAGGGAGCCTTTGTATGCCATCGGAGGAGTCTCACCTTAGCCTCTGCTGGCCGGGAAGCCATGGGAGGGCCACCTACGGCAGTGACAGTATCCCTTTGGTGTTTCGGAGGGGTCGTTCTGTCAGCAGGGTAGAATGGACTGAAGATGAGCGTAATGAAGGACGGATGGCCCACCCGTAAAGGAGAGAAGGAAGAAGAGGTATGGCTGTCAGCGGCTGCTTCTTCAGGGGGACCCCTGGCCTCTTCCCGGCTGGCGCACTGGGGCAGGAGGGGAGGGAGGTGGGTGCGGGCTCTGGGGCCAGGGCGCCTTGCCACCTGCTGTTACCTACCCCCTCCGTGCGGGGCAGTGCAGGCAGTGCCGTCACGATACTTGGATGAGCGGATCCTCATCAACTGCTTACTGCAGGGCCTCCCCGTAATAACCCCTCTCAAACATCAGCGAGTGTGACCACTTTCTCTGAAAAGCTTCTCCCCACATCCCAACGGGGTCTCTGCCCTCCTGCCCGTCCTGGGTGCACACTTCTGCTGTCCGGCTCGCACTGACTTGTAATCACCTGTTTCCGCATCTGTTCCCTCTCCTGGACCGTGAGCACCTGGACGGCAGGTGTGTCTCACCCAGCGCTGGCTCTGCAGCTCTTGGCACAGCCTGGCACAAAGCAAGTGCCCGGGGCGCACTTGCCGACTGACAATTTGCTGAGAGCAAGGCGTCTTGAAGGAACACCGGGTTTGGGGCTCAGAAAACTGGGCGGAGGTGACAGAGCCCAGGGAGAGACAGGAGGCGGCAGGCGTTTCTTTTAGGTGTGAGGGAGATAACGAATTTCCTTCTTGCTTGCCACTGACCTCTGCTTTTTTATTTAAGGAACAGGAAAATGGGAGCCCGCGATGGGAATCTGTGTCTCCACAGGAAGACGGTGCAGCCGAAGAAGGAACAGACCCCGGTTCCTGTGTCTGTTCCCACCAAGGCTGGTCAGCCTTCTGCACAGGAAGATCATGGTGCTATTTATCCCGCAGGCACCCAACAAAGAGGAGACCCGAGAACTCTGCAGGGCCCCCACAGCCTCACCTTACAGGATACGCACCCTGAGAGAGCCACCCGGCCAGGCTGTTGGTGGCAGGCGTCCAGCCAGCCTCAGAGGCTCCTGTTGGGACCTGACGTGAGGGCCTGCCACCACCAGGAGAAGCTAGAAGACAAAAAGGAGGGTGGCAGGGAGTGGCCAGTGTCCCGGGAACCAGGAATTGGTCCTCGGGTCCACAAAAGCAAAGGGGAAGGGGGACGGCTGAGCTGGCCTCCTGCCCACCTGTCCGGAGCCCTCCCCTCGGCTGGCTCCAAAGCCTTGCTCATCACTGTCTCCCGTTCCTCAAAGTGTCTGACCTCAGTCTGGGGGGAATAAACAAACCAGAGCTCCCGCCAGATGATACCGTCTCCTACCTCCGTTTTCTAAGGCCCAGGAGTATTTATTCCAGAGCTTTTCCAGGGTACTTACTGGCCACTGTGAGGACCTGTGAGTAAAAGCAGGGTTTCTGTCTTGTCTAAACCACTCCCTCATTTACTCTCTCCCTCCCTCACAACATGACCACTGGCTGGGGGCTCCCCATCGTCCCTGCCTTTGGACATTGGACAAGCACTGTGCACCTCTGGAGAGACCCCATCGGCCACCACTCTCCTCCCATCCTCACACCCTTTGCTGCTCCACGTAGGACCTCCCACCTCTGCAGCGCCCCCAGATTGCAGGGCCCGAGGGAAGGGGGCATGGCTGTTGTGCAGCAAGCAAGGGGGAGGGGCAGAGGCACAAAGTGCCCCAGTTTCCCTCTCCTCTCCAGCCTTGTGCTGCCTGCTCTTTCTGAGCATCTCTGGCTTCTCCAGCCTCTCACCGAGCCCAGCGGCACCCAGTCCCTCCAAGGGCTTGACTTACTCCCGTGTCTTCTTCCACCTTCCTCCGGTCAGTGACGGGCACGGCTCTGGCTGCTCGAGGTGTTGAAGCTGGTGGTGGGTCCAAGAGACAGGCCCTCCAGGCTCCAGGGTGAAGGGTGTGACCCATGGGGGGGCCCAACCCTTTAGAAGTTCTCTGCCCCCGTGCTCTGATCTGTGGATGATCCCCAACCTCTACACACACACACACACACACACACACACACACACACACACGCCCTCTCTCATACATATACTCACACACTTACTGGGAATGGGGAACTGAGGCTGATGTCCATGCTTTGGCTGGGCCGCCTGCTGTTCCCACTGCCCCAGGGAGAATGAGAACAAGAAGAAGCCCAGGTCAGAGGAGGAAACTCAGAGGGCAAAGGTCGATGGCAGAGGCTCCAGAGAGGGTGGGGAGAAAGTCAGGGATGGAGGGATGGCCAGCACCCACGGGAGGCGGACTGCCCACTCTCCACTCTTAGGTCTACGTGACCAGCGTCCCGCACTCTTCATTCTTTGCAAAGGCCGTCCCACCAGAGAAGCAGGCGTGCTTGGGGACATCACAGACTGCACGCCTCCTCTCTTCTCAGGCTCAAGTCTTCCTCCTCGCTCTGCCCCTTTCCCACACGGCTAAGGATCAGGCATACAGGACATCTTTCTGAACCTGCCGAATCCTCGTGCTTCCTCTGGTTCTCGGCTCACCAACAGGGTAAGGATGCTGGACCCCTGGAATTCCCAACCCAGCTTGTCACCCTGTGCCGAACAGGAGCAGTTGAACTGGCCGTTGGTCCAAATAAGATCTCTTAGGTACAAGCTTTTCCTCCTCTCGTTATGAGATTTGGGAAAAAGAACCAAGTTTAGATGGCAGGTTGCTGTAGGAAGGGGCCGGGCAGCCCACCATGTAAGTCTCACTCCACAGGGATTGGGGGCCGTTCCTGGACCCAGGCTGTTTAGAACATAGTGCCTCAGTTTCTCCTTCTGACAAGACAATACACTATGGTCTTATGAAGGCTTGAGAAAAATCACGTCAGCATAAGCCCTGGATTATCCGTGCTCAGGGCCTAGAGGATTAAGAGATTTGAAGAACTAGACAAAGTAACGGATAATCCCCCACTTCGAGAATCTGGTTTAGAGACACGGCCGGCTGCACACGCCTGGTTATACGCCTTATGCATTCGCATGGGCTGCTGCAGCCCACCCGGCGCCCCGACTTCTCTGTCTGAGAAAGTTTCCTCTCTGGGCTCCAGCTGGAAGACAGACCCCTGTGGCCTCCTACACACATCACACGCCATTTCCTATGGAATCAAGTCAAAATGATTTGGCTGGGACTCCAAGGTTGCCCTCATCGCAGCCGGAGCCTCCTCCCTCCGGACGCCTCACCCTCCCTGACGCATCCACACCAACTTGCACTTCTCTGAGGGGGTCACGCTTCCTTCTCCACCCTCGTCTTTCTTGTTTCACGCGAGCCCCTCCTGCCACAAAGCCTCCCACACACCCTGCCCCCCTCACCCCATGAGAGGCACTGTCGGTACCACAGAGGCTGGCTTGCGAGTTTGATCATCCAGAGTATGCAGTTGTCCCTTGGTATCCATGAGGAGTTGGTTCCAGGACCCACCGCAGGTACCAGAATCCCAGGATGCTCACATCCCTTAGGCGGCCCTCTGTACCCGCAGGTTCCATGTTTGTGGATTCAACCGACCGTGCTTGGTAAACACAGTGTTAGAGCTGCGGTGGTTGAGTCCGCGGATGTGGAACTGTGGAAGCGGATGGCCGACTGTACATGGGAACCTGCCTGTGGGGAGTGACTCCACGCTGCGTTTGACAGGCTGATGGAAACCTAGGTGATGTCAGGAAGAGGTACACACAGCACTAAAGGCTGACGTCACCACTCTGCTGGCAGCTGTCACCTGTGTCTCCATAACACCAACCCCCTCCGTGTGGACAGCCTCACGATTGTTATGGAAGACGCTGGAAAATCTCCTCAACAGGACCTGAGATGTTGCCACCCCACCTTATCCCCAGGGAGCACGTGGGATCAAGAGAATGGGACTACGAATTTTAGGCAAGACCCACCCCAGTCTATTGCCCTTTCTCTGAGCTTGGCACACACCTGCTGTGAGGGAGAAGTCTGCTGGTCATCTGCGACACACCCCCTCCTAAAAGGACCCTCGGGTTCATAGATCATAAAGATTAGAGAAAAGCTCATCTTTCAACATCATGCAACTGCAAAATAATATCATGACTGGATGTCACCGTAGATTCCTTCCACCCCAACAAACGTCACCCTCCTTAACCAGCTGTCCACCGTGCTCACAGAGCCCTGGCTGCCCCCATGCTGAGCCAGCTCAGCCACCTCTGCAACCTCGAGGTGAGACAGGGCACCTACCTGAGGGCAGGGGGCTGGAAGTTGTGTGGGCAAAACATGGCATTGCAAGAAATGGTACACTTAGATACCTATAACATAATGACAGCTAACGTTTTTAAGTCATTGCTGTGTGCCAAACACTGTTCTAAACACCACATACACGCCAACACATCTAATCCTCTTCAGGTAGGTGCTATAGACAGCCCCTTTTACTGATGAGGAAACTGAGGCACAGAGAGGTTAAGTAAGTTGTCCAGTATCACACAGCTCCTAGGCAGCACGGCCAGGATTCAAACCCAGGCATCTGGCTCCAGAGCCCACACATTCAGCCAGTACACAACACTGGCTCTTCAGTCTCCCGGTGTACCACGTTTGTTTCACCAGGATGGAAAGAACCGAAGTGTGACCTTGCCTCACAAGAAGAGGAAGCCCAATTTATCAGACTCAGGATATAAATTTTCCTATTGGTTCTCACAATGATCCTGTACAAATAGCAACTAAAAACCTCCCTCCCTCCCTCCCCTCTTTCTTCCTCTCTCCCTCTCCCCTTCCCGCCCTCTTTCCCTCCTGGTATGGATCCGTTCTCTTAGATCAGATGGGGCTTTTCCAACCCTTGGGATTCAGAGCAGAGGTGCTCAGCCGCATGTGTGTGGAGAGAGAGAGGCCACGGGGAAATGGCCAGGTCCCACTGTCATTTGAACCGAGGAAGGTTCTCTCCTTTCTCTCTCTCTCTCCCCCTCCCTCCCTGCCTCCTCCTCCTTCTCTCTCTTCCCCCTGCCCCTCAGGGGAGCTTGCACAAGATTTTACGGGAAGAGAAGAGCACCACTGCCTTTTACAGAACTTTGAAAATGACTGCAGTAGATAACGGAATTCTCTCCCCAGCTCAAGCTGGATGACAGGCCACAGTACTTGGTCTGGATCTTACACTGATGGTCGTGCTGGCATTGCCCCATCTTCTGGGAGGGACCCCCGAGAAGCAGGTCCAGGACTTTTCCTTCTCCCCTGCAGGGTGCTATCAAAGGCACCTCGTCACCTCCTTCCCAGGACCCAGGCATCCCTTTCCCCTCTGGGGAGTGGGAAGGGCTGTACCCCTCAGGGTCTGGTGTGCAGCTACTCCAGCCCCAAGGGAGAGCCCGGCAGGCACTGATCCTCCCTCGATTTCATTCTGCTCTGCACACACTATGCTGCTCTCACAGAAATTAGTTCACCCTTCTGTTTCATTATTAGTGCTGTAAGCTGCCTCAAAGTTTTTAGAGAGGAGCATTCAGGGGGCTGTCAAAATCAATCTCTACATCTGCAAGCATTTCTAGAGCCTCTGTCAGACACAGCTGAGGATTAAGTGGGGGCCGGAGTCAGGCCAGTGTACACCCACTGTCACCTGCACGCGTCCGACACCTGGCTCCCTGGTGAACAGGGGGCTGACCACTTGGTTCTGCTCGTTTCACAACAGCCCCTTAACAATACGTGAGTCTTGTCCCTTTACGCTGAGGCACATTTCTCAGTCGCAACTCTGGGCAACTAGTTCCGAACCTGAGGACCTCACTCCTGAATAGAACATTCCTGAAGACAAGATGAGGAGAAAATGTGTACATGCGTGTGTGTGCAGGTGTCCACACGTGTGTGCACTGAACATGATGTGCTCCAAGTAACTTTCCATATCTCTGCCTGTACTGGCCTTGATCAGCCCTACCTGCCCCAACCACACCCCTTTCTATCTTCTTTCTCCCGTCCTCCCTGCTTTCCTTGAGAAACAGCGAGTGTGAGAAATGCAAGAAGACTGGACCAGAGGAAATAGGGACTCAGGGCTGGACAGCCACCACTGGAAGAGAGAGGAGGCACCAGCCCAGAAACCCAACACCACAGACAAATGGTCTGCCTGGGCCTGAGTGACCCTCACGTGTCACCATGATCCTTCGGTGTGTCCCTTCCTTGTGCTGAGAGAAGGCAGCATCCAGCTTTGCAGGTCAGAGTTGGCAAATGGAGCCGTGCTCTGGCCTCGTTTCTTGTTTCCCCAGATGCTCCCAGCTCTGATGCATCGCGGGGTGTGCAGGGCACAGGCTGCACCCGCATGACCTTGGGCAGCCCCCCTCTCCCAATCCAGCTGAGCCGACAGAGCTCATGGTAAGGATGGCTCACAGGTGCCCCAGGAGGGCATCCCTGCCAGCCTTGCGCATGCACTCACGGTCGTTGTACAGTGGGGGCCATTGCTAACAAGGATAACTAAATCACTCATTTCATTAACAGGGTTTGGCAGATAATGGTGCAAGAGGCCGTTATCAGTCACGTGCATTCCAGGAAGGCGTGTGGCAGGCTGGTGTGCAATGGAGCTCCAGGAGAAATATGAGACAAAGCTGAAACCACCGCGGGGCTGTCACCCCCAGAATAAGCCTTGCGGTTAAACCTGTGGCTTTATGGCTTTATGGTCAGAGCTGGAGACAGAGGGAGTTCAGGTTTGCTTCTGGCACAAAGATTCCCTAGGTGACCTTGACTTTTCCTCCTCTTTAGGAGAAGGAAGCTCCCAATTCCATCGCCCCCTCTTTCTGCCTCACAGCAGATCTTATCTGCACAGGTGCGCCCGGTCATCGTCCTAAATCTCTAATTTTGTCACATCAGCCACCCGATCAGGAAATGGAAAAAGCTGCAGACTGTTTTTAGGTTTCAAGTTCGGCTCAGATTAGTACTAACCTCCACCCTGACTGTATCAACTGATGCACAGATAAATAAAACGTGCCACATCCACACAGTGGAATATTATTCAGCTATAAAAATGAAGTATTCATTCATCCTACAACACAGACGAACCCTGAAAACATTATGCTAAGTGAAAAAAGACAGTCACAAAAGGCCACATGTTGTCTGACCCGTTCACATGAGTGCCCAGCACAGGTAGACGCATCAGTGGCTGCCAGGGGCTGGGGGCAGAAGAAGGGAGGAAATTGAGAGTGACTGCTAATGGGCGTGAGGTTTCTTTTTGAGGCAATGAAAATTTTTCTGGAATTGGATTGTGACGATGGTCATGTAACTCTATGAATAAGCTAAAAACTACTGAATTGCACATTTTTAAACGGGTGAATTTTATAGTATGTGAATTCAAAAATAAGAAAACGTTCCCTGAGCTCAAAGCACGGGGTGGGCTGGGAGCTGCCAAGTGCTGGACTTGCAGGACCGGGGATGCTGTCGGTTCCTGGCACAGCCCTGGGAACAGAAGCAGACAGACTCCTGGGTGTGTATGTGTCATATTCCCTTCAAAGGGTTCTTTGGACCGTTCACAAAACTGGCACAAAGAAAGCACTCACCCTCTCTGACACTTCTCCCATTGAGTGGGTAACCAAGTCAGCTGGCAGCTGTGGGGGGCCCTTCTCCCCCAGCCTGTTGGAACTCATGAGGGAAGGTTCTGGGGCGCCCCAGCATGCTGCCACGTGGAGCAGGAGGCCGTCCAGGGAGAAGGACCTTCAACTGGTCCAATGAAATCCTTGTTTCTTTATTAGCACAACTCTCTCCCTCTTCTTCAAATCCTGTCGTTCCACCCAAGTAATCACTTGTCCAGAATTAACATTTAACATTTCTCATCAATCTTTATGTTCGACTTTGTCACTTTGACAGTGTTGTATACACGTTATTTGAATGTTTCTGGAGCTACCACTATTATTATGAGCCTCAGGGAACGTTGGACGAAAGAATAAAGGCATAATATGAGGGTATTAAGAATGATGCTTTGAGCCACAAGGAGGAGACAAAGGATCCAAACCCACTTTGGTGACTTATGGACGGGACAACATGGAACCATACGGACAGGCAGTTTGAGACCTATTGGCTAAAGAATGGCCAGATTTCTTCCCTGTCCCCCCTTGGTGCTTCTCTGATTCTGTTTCTCCATCTGGAAAGCAGGGGAAACACCCACTAGCCTAGAATTCTTACAGGACATTATTCCCTCATTCCACTGCTGACTTTTCACTATTGAGAAACAGTTCTGATTGCTATTCTCTCCTCCTTCTCTATTTTATTTATTCTTGTTTGATTTGATTGAATTGGAAAGGGAAGGGGAGCCACCAACAAAGCCAGTTTAGTATTTCTGCATCTTTCTTAAGACTGAGCCGGGAAAGGAAGGGGTTCAACCTCATGGGACAGAGTGGGGGGGCTGTCTGTGGGTCTGGGGTCCCCACAGTGGAGGAGGAACTAGGCAGTGGTGTGGAGGGAGGGGGGCTGGGACTGGACGACCAGGCTCCTGGGTTCCGGCCTCGACTTTGCCTCTCATTACCCATTACCCAGTCTTGAGATCATTTTTCTGGGTTTCAGCATCTTTTCCCGTGAAGGGAAGTGTCTAAAACAGGTGATCTCGGCCTGGCTCACCTGAGGGCGCCGTGTAACCAGGGCAGGTCGGATCCTCATCTTCATCAAGCTCCTGTCTGTGAGAAGATCCACTTCCCAATAGTTTTGGTGCATTTGCCATGACATGGACTTGTTGACACATAGCTGAGGAGGGCAGGTGGACGGGGCACAGGGGCCAAGGAGGGGAGATGTGGCCTGGGGCTCCAGGGGCTCAGTCAGACCGCGTGAGGGTGGTCAGAAAACCCAAGTCCACAGAGGCCCTGTCCCAGGGATGCAGGGAGGAATATGTCACAGGAACTTGGCGAGCAGGGGCTGTGTCTGCATCTTCTACCTACGGCTAACGCTGGGCTGGCCTGGGAAGTCAGGGTCTGCCCTGGGGCACTGTCCCTGGGAGGAGAGCCACGGTGGCTGGTGAGGTGAGAAAAACACTACCAAGTCGCTGTGTTACACACATCCCCCGCACACCATCACTTCTGCTCCTGCACAGACAGCCCAAAGAAATTCTCACAAAGTCTGCTGAGGAGGCCCCCAGCTGTGATATTTGTGGGGCGGGAGCTGAGGCAATGCAGGAGCCCACCCCTGGGAGAAGGCCCCGTAAAACAGCAGAACGGAGAAAGGCGCTGGGGGAGGGCCCGCACGGAACAGCAATCGAGAAGAATATGGAGCGACACGGATGGACCTAAAGACCACGTACTAGGAAAAAAGTAAAACGCAAAATTAGATTTATAACCAAACCCCATTTATGTACATTAAACATGTATGTGCACAAGAGAGGAATGCACTGCTCAGAAGAATGCATGCAAACAGGAGGATAGACATGAAGTACAGCGGACTGCTTGCCAGTGGGGGTGAGGCGTGGGGATGGCAATCAAAGAGAATGAATAAATAAATACATACACACATAAATAATAAAAGAGGACAGACCAGTTTAATGACCTGAGGAGTATGATTGACCCAAACCTCTATGCTGGAGATAAAAATGGAACAAACAGCTAAGACTTGACAGCTGGAAATTGTTTTTTGGACCTTGTATCTGGAGCCCAGCTCCAAAATTCGATGTGTTCACCATCACACCCTAGCGCCATTATGCCTTACTCCTGCGACGCCATCGTTCTCTCACCGATGACATGTAGGAAAGGAGAAATAACGGCGGAAGTTTACGGTGCTCCTTTTATGTGCGGACAGCCTCTGCTGGGATGGCTCCCACTCAGAGAAATGAAGCAGAGAACTACTGAGGAGTCGCCAGTCCTCAAGCTGGTGGGGAGGGGTGTTTGGTCAGCCTTTAGAGCCTGTACTCAAGACCAAGAAAGACTTCACAGACCTCTTGTCTATCATCCCCTGCCACGCCAGGCTACAGGAGCGTTAGAATTTCCCAATTAAAAGTCATTCCTGGGTAGGAGAGCAGCAGCAATAAGCATCCTGATTCCCAAATCTACTGGGGACACAGCCACACAGCGTTAGCAAGGGCTCCTCACGTCAGGACCCTGGCTGGCTGTTGAAGACACTTACACGGGAGGTCCCAGTGAACACGCCTCTCGTAATTCACACCCTCATGCGGTTCCCTGCTGCATTGACCCTGCGCTTGGCCATGTGACTTCCTTTGTCAAAAGCAATGTGACCAGAGTTTCGATAAGTGCTTGCGTGTTGGGGCTTAGCCTTTCATAGACTCTTGGAGCTCTTGGAGCCCTGAGCTACCCTAGAAGAGAACTAGGTGCCCTGTTGGAGACACCTTTTGCAGAGAGACACCTGGTCAGCACTCCTCTCCCCAAAAACTGGTCCCGCCATCCCAGAGGAGGTGCCAGACGTGTGTGTGAAGAAGCCATTTTGGACATTCCAGCCCCAGCAGAAAAGCTGCCCACCCACTGGAGCCCAGTCAAGCCACAGAAATCATGAGAAATAAAAAACTGTTGTCTTAAGCTCCTAAATTTTGGGCTGGTTTGTTACACAGCAACAGATAACTGAAACACTGGCACACAGTGAAGCTGAATAAATTGTATGAAATTCATTTTCATCAGTTGATTTCCTCCTTTTAATGATAAAGCAGCAAGAGTCTGACCGCTCCTTCCACACGCCAGATGAAAGGCACATCAGCATGTGTGGCCACAGCTCAGGTGGATGTTCCTGTGCCCACATCACTCCTGGAGAGCCCGAGGACAGTGTGCTCCAGTCCATCGCTGGTTCACGAGCTCCCGGCACACTGCTGGACAGTAACAGGCCCTGCTGGGTGTTCACACGATGGGTCCAAGGTCACACGGCTAGTAAGTGGAGGAACCAGGATCCAAACCCAGTCCAACTGACTATCTGCTCAGAGCTCCTTCTATTATATTGTGTCATTTAATTGCTGAGACCTTTTCACAAAGGAACAGATTTCAGAGATCCTGGCATGAATTAGGTGCCTGGTTGGTGTCTGCTGAATTTTGATTCTGAGGCAAGGGGAGGGTTGAGAAGACCCCCACCCACGCCCAACAAACACCCCACGCGCGAGAATAAACACTCCGTGACCGGGTAGACTTGCCTGTCCTGATCACCGTTGTGTCTCCACACCCCACCCCTCACAGTAGCCACCCCATAGATATTTGTGGAATGAATGAACAAACGAATGGGTGAGTGAAACCCCAAATCTGAGGTCTGGAGTGTGTCCAAGGGATGACCTTCACGTCTTGGCCTGTTTGGGTTTCTGCCGCGTGGTGCTGCTGAGTCTCCAGGTGACCACACACCCCGTCATCCGCAGCAACTCATGTTTCCTTGACCGGCCAGTTTAGCCCCGGGCTGCGCATGCCTTTCCCCATCGGGCCACTAGAGGGCTGGCGCGTCCCGAGGATTCAGCCCGGGCTGTGAGCCCACTGTTCGGCCGCAGAGGCACCTCGGGCTTCCCCGCGGAGCAGGACTGTGAATGGCTCTGCCCAGATGGTCTACTTCAGAGAGTGCGACAGAGGAACCAGGCGGAGAAGGGCAGAAAACGCAAGCCCTGTGGCCTCACCCGGGGTGCAAGGAGTGGAACTGGAGTCGGCCTCCCTTCCTCCGCTGCCCCTGTGGTGGGGAGCCCCAAACTGAGGGCTCGGAGCACCTCTATGTTCTGATCCCAAGCAATGTCACCTTTGGGGAGACAGGCGTGGCGCCCGCTTCCTGCACCCCACTCCCCAAAGTAAAGAAGGCAGATGTTGCAAACCGGAAGACTGCTGATGAGTAGAAGCCGCTCGGAGGGGCTGAGAGAGAGGAGGAGTGTCTTCCGTGAGCGCATGGGTGTGTTTGGGGTGAAGGCCGATTGTGGTCCTGGGTGCTTGTAAATGCGCCTCATCTCAGTTGATCCTCAAGGTACTTCCGGGAGGTGGGTCCTATTATTCCAAGTTTGCAGATGAGGGGACTGAGTGGTTAGCTTGCCCAAAGTCACATGGCTGGTATGTGACTGAGCCGAGACTCAAACACAGGCCGGCCTGGCTTCAACGTTTCGGCCATTCCCACCCCTACCCCTGAGACCGCCCATCGTGAGGAAGCCCATCATGAGGAGCCCAGGGCTTTGGAGAAGGAGCAAACTCTGGCGGTGTGGAGGCGGCAATGGAACTCCAGGGTTGACGAACACCAGCAGTGGGGCAGCGACTCCACCACCCTCCACCCAGCTCTCCAAGGGATGAGTTAGCCTGCTCCCCTCGGGCCTGGGAAAGGGCAGGGCATGGGAAAAAAATAAGACTGCAGGCCGAAAAAGATGATGTAAACTCTGCTCCTTTTCAAAGTTTTCTGTAAGGACTAACGTAGTTTTTCTACGGGATAAATCCTAAGCCTTTTCCTGTTTTCTTTCCTCCTCAGCCCCTTACTCATTTTGATTCCAGCCAACAGGAGCTAAGGGGGGCTCAGCGGAGGCCGGGTGCTCTGCCCGTGGGGGGACCACCAGTAAGGCGCGTCCCTGGGCCGGAGCAGCCAGCCCCCGATGGACGGGAGATCTGCGCATGCGCAGAATGCAGGCGCCAAGTCATACGAAGGCTCCTGTCGGTACGTGTCTTCCCTTGATAGCTGGAGATGACCTCTAGGTTAGGGTGAGGCTCTGCAAGGCGAAGGCCCCGTGGCCATAAAGCTGTGGATCCTTGGAGGAGAGGACGGCAGGGCGCCTGAACCCACAGCGTGCTCACTCCTCTGCCGCTGCCTCTGGTGCTGGCAGCCAGGTTCGTGTCCCCAGGAGGCACGTGGAGGAGGCGCTCCGTGTCTCCACCTCGCCCTCCCTACTAGGGGCTCACAGTGGGCGGAGCCAGAGTGCAGCGATCCCAGTCCTCTCCACCAGCTGAGCGACAGCCGTCTCTCTCCCGGAGAAGGCATCGCACTTCTTTACCAGCAGCGTCTGCTCTGAACCAGCTCAAGCCGACACAATTCGCCTCCCTCTGCTGCAATTGCAGGAAGCGTTCTGCAGGCGGATGCGCCTTTTTCCAAGGCACTCGAAGTTCCCGAAATGTTCTCCTGCTCACACTTGCAAGCACGCCACAGCACTATTCTGCCTAATTAGCTGGGGCCGAGGAGGAAGCATGGGAGGACGCACCCACGAGCTTTGCCCGGCACGGCACCGTCACTCGGAGGGGCAGGGGCACGCATGTGCCCTGCCTTCCGGGGCTGCACCTCACTCCCGCGTGGACAAGAATCAGAGGCCTGCTGTGAGCAGGTGCATTTTCAGGAGGGGGAAGTGCCCAGCACGTAGTAGGTGCTTGATAAATGTTGGCTGGATGGAGGAGCTGGAGGTATGCTGGCTCATTTTTGACAAGTAGTTGTCAGGGGCACCTGGAAACACGAGCCATTCTTGCTCTGGAGTGTGACAATGCTGTGACCCTCCTCCTCCTGCCTCTTCAAGGGGAGCCAGAGGACTCTCTGCCTGGATGGAGGGAAGAGAGGAAGAGAATGCAAATGGGAGAGGACTGAAGAGGCAGGCGCAGCCGCAGCCACAGGGACAGGAGTCCAGCCACTCAAGGGCGACAGCTTGTCCTCCTCTGCCCTCAGAGGCTGTGGTCATTGAAGGGTCTGCGTCTTCTCTTGGGTAAGGAATTAAGATGATCTTCAAAGTCTCTTTCAGTCTGTGCATTCTGTAGCCAGTTAGAGAGCTGAGCCGAGTTCCAGGTGGCTTCTGGTGGGGCAACCAGCAAGAGAGGAAGGAGGAGCTAGATGCAGGTAGAAGGAATTCTGTTTCCTAGGCGCCCTTGGCCTTCAGACCACCGCCAGGATGCTCCTTCTCCCAGAATGGTGGGGAGGGCCACAGGTACCGGCCTAATGGCCTGAGTGTCCTCACCAGAGGTGAAGGGTGAGTGAGGGCCAGCCTCCAGACAAGACACATGCCTCTGGTGCCCTTGGAGCAAGGCCTCGGGGCAGTGTGGCTCGGCATGGAGAGCGGTGGGGATGCCCTCAGCAACATTGCCACCTGGGAGCTGTGTTCTGGAGAGCCAGCTCCCAGGGACGAGCACGTTTGCCTGGCCATGGGACCACCTGGGAGGCATACCAGCTCTGCTCAGCCCTCCTCCCAAAATCAAAGCACACGAGGGCCTGCACGCACACCAGCCGGCCAGGCCTGGCTTGGACTCAGTGATGGATGCAGTGACCGTCACCCACAGGGCCAGGCCACCAACTAGCTTGGGACCTGAGCAGATCACTTCTCCTCTGCAGCTTCATCCACGCGACAGGAAACGCCTGCTTGCCGATAGCTCTGGAAACTCTGGCATTTAGCACGGACATGCAGCCTGTCCACAGAGGAGCCACCCACCACAGGCCAGGATGGAAGGTTGAAAGTCATTGGAACTAGAAAAACACACTTTGAGCGAGGCCAAGAGGAGAATGACAGGACATTTTAGTTATTATATCAAAGCGATTCTTATCCTCAGGATTTCTTAGATTGGTCATTCATAGTAAGCAGCACCCAAGGGTTTGCTCCCTCTTCTTCTGCCTCGATTGTGGAAGCTCATAATTCTAGAACGCCTAGGCTAGGTGAGACCTCATCCAAGTCTCTCGTGTCCAGTACAGGCCCACAGGGGGCAGGTCATGCCCAGGGTGACACAGACAGTTAGTGGCCAAGGGGAGGCTGAGTCAGACACACTGTTCTCATTTATCACACTTCTCTCTCTCCCTCTTGCCACTCATACCTCCTACTCTCCATTGAAATGGTCTTTCCTCGCCTTTCAGAAAGCCTGAGAAATGAAAGATAAAGAAGCAGACAAATAAAAGGAGAGGAATCAAATTAACATCTTCCGTGAGAAAATGTACCGTTTCGTTCCAGATCACAAATCCCAGACAGGTGGAAACTGTGCTTTCTCCACATTCCGTGCTGCCACGATTGAGCTCACAAAGTGAGAGTGAAGGTTTGCCAGGCCCTCAGCCAGTCTTCTCCCTGCATCACACATGTACACACGCACACACACGTGAGACACATGGCTGGGGGAGGCGCCCGCTCCGCTTCCCCAGAGAGAGATGTAAGCGCAGGGTTTGTGATGAGTAAAGAAAGGCACAAGCTGGGCCTCCAGGATCATTTAGCAAAACTCATCACACAACAGGCTGTAGGGAGATGAGACCCAGGAGATGAAGACACTTGTCTGAAGTCACAGAAGTTAGTTCCTGTCCGGGGACTAGAACTCAGCTCTCCAGACACCGTCAGGGCAACAATTAGTAGAGTTGAAGTACGGTTTAGCCCAGTGTTTTCAAACTGCAGATAATGCCTTACAGAGGGTCATGAAAACAAGTTGGTGGGCTACATAATTTTTAAAATAAAATTAGAACAGAACAGAAAGGGATAGAATAGAATAGAATAGAACTCGAAGGCAGTAAGGGTAAGTGTGTCTCCTCAAACATTTGTTTCACATGCATGTGTGTGTGGATATGCACACATGTACATATACACACATATGTGTGTACATGTGTGTTTTTTCACCACATCATGACATAAAATATTTTTCTTCCAATGGATTGGCATCCAAAAAAGTTTGAAAGTTCCTGGTTTAGCTTAGAGTTAAAGTATAAAGTACTAGTTTAAATAATGGTTCTAATACTCCTAGCATTGTGCTTTTGGACAATCGCTTTCATCTTTCTGCACTTTAGTTTCCTCATGTGTAAATTGAGAATAATGAGAGAGCTGTCTCACAGGACTGAGAAAATTAATTGAAATAATCAATGTAAGATGTCGAATTCAGCAGCAGACACAAAGTAAGTGTCAAGTATCAAATATACATGTGACATTGCGTATATATAATGGTGCACAGGTATTACAAGGACCCATATTGCAAGGGCGACAAAGACCCACGGCAGTCAGGGCAAGTAGAAAGCAATCCATGTGGAGAGATTGAGTGACACTGGGGGGCAGCTGTCCAACAGCAGGGCCCGGCGCCCGAACCCGCTGTCAGCTATTCGGTCCCGCACATGTGCTTACAAGGCTCATCTTCACCTTTGCAAGTGGACCAGCAGTTTGACGTCTCCTGAATAAGGACGGGGCAGAAAGAGGGGAGGGGAAGTCCTGAAGAGAAATCTCGCCTCCTTCATAATTCCATGGAGGGCCAGGGCCAGGTCTTCCTAGCTGGACCCCTTCCTCCCAGAGCAGCTGGAGAGACAGGGAGATTTGCCACCCACAGAGATCAGCAGGAGAGAGCCAGAGGGCAATGAGATGCTGCTGCCCATGCTGCTCTTTGGTGTTTGTTTGCTGTTCACGAATAAACTTCGGGGGGACTAAGCAGGCCCCTGAGGAAGGAAGGATTTGGGTGGGAAGGACGCCGAGCCTCGGCATCGTTTGCATCCAGAGAGTGAGTGGGTCTTTATATTTAGCAGATGACTCACCTTCAGGCACATTAGTCACAGCCTCCCAGCTCCGTTCTGGCAGGCTGGATGCTGGGGATCTCAGAGGGGTGAGATCAGACAGGAGATTGGGAGCAAGAGAGCTCAGGGAGCTAAGAGACGTCGGGGAGACTAATCCTAGAGGAGGGGAGATTAGGGCCCCGAAGCAGGAGGCCTGGAGAAAGAGGGCAGACGAGTCTGCCCAGCACAGAAGTTCCAGGGCGGCAGGACCCTCTGGCTCAGGCCTGTCCCAAGCACCTAGCCGCCACCGGGGAGGAAGAGACCAGAGCACCTGGCTCAGATGCCACACCTGCGGGCTGGCTCACACATCCAGGAACCCTCCAAGCGGTCCCCTCAGGGCCACTGGGCAGCTCACCATCCTGGGCCCCATCCGTGGGCTGCCCATGGCAGTGACAGACGGCCAGAGCAGGGGTTTTCAGAGAGTGCCACCAGACCACGCCTGGGCCAGGAGCCTGAGCAGAGCAGAGAAAGCGTGACTGAGAAAGACTCTCTGTGTCATGAAAGGGGAAATACAGAGGAAGCAGGAGCACATCAGGTCTAGGACAAAGGTCAAGCATGGTCCCCAGGCCACCCATGTCACGGACCCTGGGAATTTATGATCATTGAAGCGCCAGGGCTCACTCCAGGCCCCCTAATCCTGACTCCCCTGGGTGAGTCCAGGGGGTCTGCCTGTAACCCACCCCGGTGATGTGTATGCACATTAAGGTCCTGCACCTCCGGTCAGGAGCTGGAGCTCAGCACCCCAGGAGTCTGATTCTGACTCACTGTGGGATAAAGCCTATTCGTACTCTCCTCTGTGCCTCAGTTTACCATTTGACAAAGGAGGAGCCCACTTAAGAATTGTTTTAATATTAAAATAAAAATGCAAGAAAGGAATATAGAGTTGGTTCACTGCTTTTCTTCTCCATGAGAAATCTAGATCCTTCTTGACTAGAACTGGGTCAGGCCGCAGGAGAGGAGAACCGTGCCTGGCTGGATCCCACAGCTCCAGAAATGGCAAAGGTCATCCCGAAGCAAACCCTGAGGGGCCGGGGTACCATAGTTGAGGGCGGCGGGTTTGGGACCAGAAGGCTGGGATTTGGGGCCACCCCTTCCTCTGTCCACCGTGGCTCATAGGCCCAGCTAGTCGGGGCCATTTCTCCACCAGGGGGAAGGGTGCTTCCACCCAGAAGGTGAGAGGACTGGCTCCTCCACACCTCTCTCATGACATGTGGGGCGACGTCCCCAGCGCTCTGGGGAGAAGCGAAACAGGGCTGACAGCACAAGGCAGGTGGGCAGCCAGGAGGGGGCAGGAAAGGCACGGAGCGCCCTCATGGGAGGGCTGCTGCAGCTGCCCCCTGACTCAGCCGGCCCTGGTAGTGGGCCCCACACCCACGGCAAAGGAGGAGCCTGGGGCTGAGATGAAGGACCCACCACGCCTGGGTGGGGGGAGGTGGGCAGCACCAAAGTCAGGACGTGAGCTCAGCCCCGAGCCACATTTGTTTTCACTTCACCCAACTGCTGCTTCGCTTTGTTACCAGGATCCTCTGGGTCACTTAAGCGACCTGCCGGGTCCTTGCCAATACAGTCAGGGTATCCATCTCTCCCTCGCACCATCCCCTCTCCCTTCCATCCATTGTGGCCGGAATTTTAAAAAGGCTCCCCTTGGTTCTCAATAGGTCAGTCTCTTCCCCTTGATTCTCCAGGCATTATCTCAATTCTAGTGACCATGTCTTTGCTAAGGTCACATAAAGCTCCTCTGTGAGACCCCCAGGCCCACCCCTTCCTCATCACCCCATTGCCCACTCTGCACGGCCACACCCGATTGTTGGAGCCTGTTTCTCCGAAGCTTGCTAAGGCTACTTTCTGGCATCCTTGGTTTTGCAGGGCTCTGGGCTCCCTGAGGGCCAGGATTGTGTCTTTTCACCTTTCTGCCTCCCTCATAACTTAGTTTAAAGCCTCGTGCCTAAGGAAATAAGCCCTGTTCTCAGGTAGGTCAGTCATGAGAGGAGCCTTCTGGAAGCGCCCCAGCACAGGCTGCACATCCTACCTTGAGATGCAGGAGGCCAGCTCTGTCCTGGGCCTGCCTCCATCCCTGTCAGTCGGCCACCTTCCGCTCCCCGACGAGGGGCCTCGGCTGAGCAGAGCCCTGGGCTGGGTGCCACAGGATGAGGCTCCAATAGGAAGAGACAAGCACAGCCCGGGCCCTCGGCGAGTGTGCGCAGTCTCCTCTCTCTCTCTCTGAATAGTTCACCTCTCTCCCGCCAGACGGTGAGCTCCTGGAGGATGGCCACGGGCTTCCCTTGTATCTGTCCCCCCGGGCTGGTGCTGAGAACATGTGTAGGATCTGTGCACCCAGGTGTAAGGAGATAAGCAGATGTGAGAGAGGACGGAAAGGGTGCTAGAGAAGTCCTCGGAGAACCACTTTCACATTCCTGACCTCTGGCCTCTGCGACTCTATCTAGAAAATGGCGAAAATAGCACGTACGTCACAAAAACAGGTGGGACAGTGCCTATGAAAGTGTCAGCCAAGTGCCGGCTCATAAAACACATTCATAAACTGGCAGTTCATGAACTAAATTAACTTTATGCTAGTGCAAGCTCTGCATGTAAAAAGAAACGAAGGTTGGGTGGGGCATGCACTAATAGTAACGGCCACCTCTTATGTGCCAGCCACCACAACAGATGCTTTGCCCATGTCGCCTATGATGCTCACAGCACCTTTATTTTACAGAAGAAGAAACTGAGGCTCAGAGAGGTTAATTTATCTACCCAAAGTCACACAGGTAGCAAGTGGCCAAGTCCTAAGTCCTGCTTTGAGTAGAGGCTTATCTATCCCCCAAATTGGAGCTCATTCCTTTAAACAACAGTGCTTCAAACCCTTGGGGACTTTAGAGGAGGAAGTTCTCTTTTCAGATAGGGTTTTGAAGAAGGTGGTGGGAGGCTAAGCGAGGGAAGGAGGGGAGGGCTACAAGGCAGGCTTGGGGCACCCCTTTGAGAACAGGTGGCTTCACCCCAGAGAGGGGGCCAAGCACAAGAAACGCAGAGGCCACGTCCAGGCCGAGTGCTGCTGGCCGGTGAGCATGAGCGACTCCAGCAGTAATGAGGACTGTGTGCCCAGGAAGGCCCCCTGGCTCAAACACTCCACGGGCCAGGAGACTCGGCAGGGCAGAGGGTCCCGGGGGAAGCAGGAGGGGACGGTGGTCCAGCTTCGAGTGCACATGCGAGTGTGACGTGTGCACTCCCAGTTCACGTAGCTACTTAATGTCATAAATGTGAAGTCTTGGGACAAAGGCATCCTGGTCCTCTCCCCTTACATGTTCAGGTCCCTTGGATCAAAGATTTCCGGGAAAGCATGATCCCTTCTCCCCCACATCTCTCCTGACCCCCTTAAAAATACCTTCCTTGGGGTTTAAAAACCGTGACTGTCTGGCATACATAGCACATCCAACTGGGATTTCTGCCACTGAAATTGACGCTATGAGCCGCACATGGAGAAACAGATTCCTAACTAGCTTGTTTGCTGGTCCAGTGGCCTCCTGGAGCCAGCCAGACGATCACCTGACACTTGGCACTTACTGCCTGGTGTGACCAGGGGCCCTTTCATGGCGCCCCCCGCATTTCTCACCCCGAGCTCCCCAGAGGAACTGGGCCACAGTGCTCCTCCATGATTTCCACTGTGCCCAGCAGAGCCCTTGGCATGTAATAGGCATTTAATTATACTTATTGAGAGTCTATTATGGGGATTGCCATTTAGCATTTCTAGAAGCACTGGAAGACACCACAACACTTTCCTATCATTTATTGTTTGTTATTTACTAATTTGTGATTAATTAATAATTGAAAATCCAGCCTTGGAAAACAGAATAGGCCTTGGAGACTGGGAGCAGGCTGGGGATTTCTTAGTTCTCTATTTTCTCAGTTTTGTCCCTCATATGGTTTGTTAGCTAAAGATGTCACCGCTCGCTTTCACGGGGTTCTGAATGGGGGACGGGGAGGGAAAGGCATTCAGGCGGCCTCTGCTCTTTTTGATCAAGTGGACTCTTGGAGGGTTTGACTGCACCTTGTGGCTTGGCAAATACAGAGCCGACTGAACACAGCTCTGTTCTTAGAAATGTGGGAGGGCCGTGATGCTGGGAGCCACTGTCCCTCTTGCCACCATCATCTGGCTCTTCCTCTCGTGGGTTTTCCTGCCTGGGCTTGAGGAGGTGGCTCCCCAACAACACGTTCTGCCATCCCCTTCCTCCTGAAGTTTGCCTCTACACATCTTCGAGGCCAAGAACTGCGATCCACATGTTTATGACTCGCTCATAATTCATCAAAATGTTCTTTGCCTTAAAAGCTACTAGAGACCCAAGACGCCCAAGGAGCATTTTTCTGTTTGCTTCTCCAGGTTTCTCTCTGCTCAGCAGCAGGGCATTCTGCCTGACATAAGCAACCTCCAACGCACCAAGTGAAGGATAGAACCAGCGGCGGCAAGATCTGGTGCAGGAAGTTCGATTCTCTCCAACCGCTCTCCTTTGTGGCTGGGGCTAAAGCCCCAGTCCTCTGTCCTTGCATTTCTCCCAAGTCCAGCCGAGCCAGGTGAAAGCTGGACGGACCCCTCACCCTTATGGGCTCCAGAGACCTGCATATACCACTTACACCAACAGCTGCTCAGAGAGAAACCGAATAGACAGGTCAGATGGAGATCTTTTTCCACTATACTCCAAGTTTATCCATAATGAGGATGTCGTTTTTGGCATCAGAATTCAGCTTTTGAGAAGGCTGTCCTGAGGACAGTCCACATTTGACTCAACTTCAATTTCCTGCCTTTCATAACTACATGTTTCTCTGGAACTCTCTGGAATAATAAAAGCCGAAAGACAATTGCTACCAGATGCAAAATACTACTAAGCTCCAGGCAATTTACCTACATTATTTCTAACTTTCGTAATTGTCCTACAAGGTAAATATGATCATCTCTATTTCTGCAGACCAATAAGTAGAACCGAGGTTAAGAAAAGTTAAGACAGTTTGTCTAAAATCAAGTGGCCTGTAAATGGCGTTCTAAGCCAAAATTCAACCCCAGATTTGTCTCATTCCAAAATCCATTTCTGTTACAGCTTCACGAGCCTCTATCCTCAACTATAAAGAGCCTTAATCATTCAAAGGTCAGTTCAAGTACCTGTGATATTCACCAAGGTGAGAAAAGGGGCTAAAGCATTATGGAAATATTTTCGGTATCATGGTGCAACTAACAAAAGATATTCTGGTTAACTTTCAGAAAACCAGGAAAGTTCATCAGCCAGAACAGCACAGCTCCTGAAGAATGCAAATTCAGTTCCTCAAGACGTGCGTGACAGCTATGTGGGTTGTCACAAGGCAGATTTCAGAGGGTCAGAGGATGCTTATACCTGCTAAGCTGTTTTCTATCTTTCTAATGTTTTGGGCCCTTGAAGATATACACACGTGCATGTGCATGAATGTGTGTTCACCTGCCCAGGAGAGGGAGGGTGGTGGTGAATTTCAGGCATAATCTATTCACATGATTGGTTTAACCAAAAACAAAGAAATGGATCATATTGCAGAGGATCAACAGGATGAATTAAATAAAGCATCAAGCAATTGATGTGTTTCTTGGCAACCAAATAGCATAGTTCTAAAAACAAAAATAAATTGACTTGTACCCATAGAATTGATTGGGCAAACAAGCATGGGCCTCAATTACAAATATACAGCTAACAATGGAACAGGCAATGGGTTGTGTTCCTTTATGACAGGCATCCATGAGGCCTTTTGTGCAGCATGGCTCTCAGCTGGTGGACCCATTCCATTAGTTGGGCGCTCTGTGGATGGCCTTTCAGACCTCTCTCCCACAGCTTGGCCAGTCCATGCTCACCAACAGCTTCCCCACTACACAACCAGGCCTGTTCATCTCCGCTCTGTCCCACAGGCCTTTACAACTGTAAATGAGGACCAAGGCATGTATGAGGGATGGAGGATGGCGCCTCCACCTCACAGACATCTAAGCTCATCTAAATCAGTAACATGTCAACCACTATACCTTTCTGCTCTGTTTTCCAAAATTAGGGGAAGGTGGACAGATGGATGGATGGATGGATGGATGGATGGATGGAAGAACAAATGTTAAAAATGAACAAATAAACAAAGAGGTGAGTACAGAGTACCTACCCCATGCCAGGAACAAGGATGGGCAGTTTTATACAAGTTATCTATCTGTTTATGATATATAAGACCAGTATCCGGGTGCTCAGAAGGAAGTGACACCTCAAATTATCTATAAACAACTCCTTGTGAAAAGCCCAGCCAGAGAAATGATATTTAGGGAAGAGAATATGCGGAATGGTGACTCATCCACTCTGTTGGGCATTCTAAGTTCTATCCCACATCAAGCTAAACACTGAGAGCACTGGCCCCTCAGGAGCTTTATGGAGCTGTTTTCACTAATCTGCAGTTTAAAATTATGTCCTCAGCTTTCTTTAAGAATTGTTGTGAAAACCACTTCCGCATTTGTTAGAAAATTGTGGTTGGGGGAGTTGTCCACTTTTTCATTCAAGGTCACACATAAAAATGTAGTTATGTATTTTATCCTCTTTCCCTTTTTACTTTGGCTGGCAAGAAGCTCAGAGACAAACATGATGAGCAAACTCAGTGACTAGATTGGCCTACAGAATTAGCAAACTTCTTAATCATGATGCACAAACATTCTGCTGCTTTAGAAAGCTTACTATACCTTTATCCATGACATCTATATCCTTGGTTGTGAATTATCTCAGATCCTTTTTGGGAAAGAGGCAGAAGATAAGTAAATGAATAAAAGCATAGGATTTATGTAATGCCAGCATGTTTCCCTCTAACAGAGGCTGGGAAGAACCAATATCACAAAACAGGACTAATCCCAAAGCACTTACCTATGGCCTGGGAATCAAATTCATTTGACCGCAGTCTTACACACCAGCCACAACTATGTACACCCATCACGGCACCCTAGAGTACCCACAGAGACACACGCGCACAAACTCACTAACCTGCACTACTGCCCCAATCCTACAGATCCGCCTCGGCCCTGAGGAAGCCAACTCTGAGCACGCAGACAGATGAGCAGGTCGCTTGCTTGCACAGTGACAATGTAGGTGTTTTAGCATGAATCCGACTCTCTCTGCCTGTGATTATTGCCATCTTCCGTATGTTTACCGCTGGACATCAGGGACTTGATTGCTCTTCCCGGTCACCCAGTGTGAGGCGGGAAAAGCAAACAGGCATTTCATAAGTGTTGGGGCTTATAACTACGCTAGCTCTCATTTCTGAATACTCACGTTCTAACCGTTGCATGGTTAGATGCATGGCTACACGCATCTTGCAGGAGGGGAAACTGGGGACAGAAGGGTCAACTCACAAAGGCACATAGCCAAGACCCAGGACTGTCTGATTCCACAGCCTGTTCCTTTTCCCTACCCGTTCTAACTCCAGCGGGACGCTAAGGATGACTAGGATGGGACGTAACATGAGGGAAGACACTGGCTGCCCACCTGTTCGCCTGCTAGATCGCAGCCTCCTATGAAAACCTCCTCCATACCAGGCACACAAAGACCAGATGACAAAGGCAGGTGGCTGAGAGAGCACGTTACAGGAATCTTCATTGTAAGGGGAGAAAATAAGCCCTAACACCTCACTCTAAGGCGAGTGTTCTGGCAAAGTCTCAGCTGGGGATCCATCCTACATCCTTTTGTGTATCTAGCTGTCCCGGGTCAGCCCAGGCCCCCGGGCACCTGTTTTGGGCAAGGTTTCTCAACCTCAGCACTATTGATGCTTTAGACCAGATAATTCTTTCCTGTGGGAGGCTGTCCTGCGCATCATAGGATGTTTAGTAGCATCCCTGGCCTCTGCCTACTAGACGCTAGTAGGACCTGCCCTTAGCTGCAACAACTAAAAACATCTCCAGACATCGCCAAATGCCCCTGGGAGCAAAATGGCACCAGGCTGAGAACCAGCAGTCTAGGACGCCAGGGCAACTGCTGCAGGGCGGGGCTGCTAAGAAGCAGGGGCTGTAAAGGGTGGAGTAATCTGGCCAAGGGAAGCCCCAGACTGAAAGGGGGTTTCAAGAAGCTACATCACTGACCATGCCCTGGCCCCGCAGCCTGTGCACCGTCACTCTGGGAACCCCTGGGCCCCTGCCCTGAGGCTGCAGAAACGGGAGGTAAATAAACGGCGTGGACCCTTTCAGTTTTCTGGGTGGTCTACAGTTCGGATCCTCATGATCTGGAATTTGTGACACATAGGTAACCCCAGCTAAAGTTCGCCTTTTTCCTCAGCTGAAGAGAGCATTGACTGAGCTGATGCGCAGCGTAAACAAGACAGCAAGGGGGGGAGTTCTGCCCCCTCCGAGGAACCCGCTGTTTAATTCCTGGGCAGCATCCACTTCCCAAGAGCACTTGCGGTGCTGGCGCAAGTGAGGCTGGCATCAGGAGAGCAGACCCCCAAGACGTCTCGGGGCACACGTTTCAGACATCCCTGAAGGAGAGCTCTTGACGATCTCAGTAATCTGAATTTCTCATGAATTCAGAACATCCTGCTCTCCCCAGAAGGTGTTGGCCTTAACAAGATGGGGGGAGGTACGCCTGATGGAGAAAAGCTGGAATCATGTGCCTCCACCCAGCGAGGCCAGGGCGCACTGGAGTGTGCTAGGGGTGGGTCCTGGGTGGGTCTTTGGGCTCATGTGCTGAATCAAGCTCTTAACTACCCCTCACTCATCTTGCTTTTCCCATGCCTGGCCCTCACCTCTTCCACCCTCAGAGAGATACCTCAGGATTTTTCAAAAACAAAATCCATTTTGAAAAGTCACACCTGAGTCTTAAACCCCACTTGCTTTGGAGAAAACCCTACTGCCTCATTCTCTGCCACCTTGCTCTCAGTGTGTGGTCCTCTAGCAGCAGCAGCCATCCCCAGCAGCTGGTTAGAAATGCAGATTCTTGGGTCCCACCCAGAGCATCTGAATCCCAGTCCACATTTTAACAAGATCCCCAGGTGATGTGTGGCACAGTAAAATCTGAGGAGCACCGCCTCACCCCAGAAGTAGAGCACACTCTTCCCAGGACTGCCGACCGTGGCGAACATCCCCTTCAGGTATCCCCTCCTCCCGTAATCCGACATGTCCATCCTAATTGTAAACGTCTAGAGGAGGACGCCACCCAGCCCTGCCAGCCTGTTCAAACAGCGCACCATCCCAACAGCCAGGAAGATCTCTCCCTTGCTCACCCTCCTTCTCTCCCACTAAAATTGCAGCTGATTTATCCTCAGCGTCACTTCTTCAATAACACTTCATTTGCTTGATGACAGTGAGTCACTGGCTGTTTTCTGGCTCATTTCTGGTTGTTTTCAGAGAAGAGACCTGAGGCCTCTATATGTAGGGGCAGCAGTGTGTACTGGCCCCGGGCACAGAGCCGGGCACAGAGCAGGGAGGGAATAAAAGTCAGCTGAGTGGAGTGGGTGGCCCTTGCCTCCCCACGTTTGGTCCAGAGAAGAGGCCTGGAAACCTCCAGGAACAATGGCTCCAGCTGTGCCTGAGATGACAATAGACAGACTCCGTTTTGTTGTGTTGGGAAGCCCAGAGCTCAGGGACAAACGGAGGGCGGACGGCAGGCAAGAGGCAGGAGAACCCTCTGCAGCTGCTTCCTGGAGCCTCTGCAGGGCCCCACTCTCCCAGGGCCAGAGCGGGCTGCGGGCTGCTCCAGGGCATCCCAGCTCCCGGCAGGCCAGAGTTCCCCGGAGACACGTGGCCGAGCCCAGCAGGCCCAGTGCTACAGGCCTGGAAGCTTTCCCTGTGCCTTCACAATTCTGGGCAGAGCTTTCCTGACCCCCACCTGCAAAATGGGAGGGAATACGCCTGCTCTTTATAATAAAGGACTCATTTTTATCCGCATCTAAACGCCTGTGTGATAATCCTCCCTGAGGGAGCTGGGAGGTCAATGGGGAAAAACCTGAACAGGCTCCCTCCCTGCGGTGCCTCCGAGGGACCTGTCTCAGCAGAACCTCTGCCTCTGGGAAGTGAGGTTGTCGCCCCTGGACCTCCTCCCAAGGAACTCTGCCTGTGGGAGTCCTGCCAAGGTTTTGAGGACCAGTGCAAATTCAAACTCATCTAGGTCACCTTCCCGGGCTTGCCAGCGAGAATTAACTAACCTCTGCCTTTCCCTAGCACTCCATTTGTAACTGGTGTAGTCGTCTTCACGGTTCTGGTTTCTATTCACATTATTTGTGACAGACAGTCAGTATTTTGACTCCAGAGTGAGCCAGACACAGGTTAAATACCGGCTCCATCATATTCTAGTTCAGTGCCTTTGGCAGGTGGCTTCACCTCTATGAGACCCAGGTTACCCAGCTGTAAAATGGGTACAGTAATAACCTCCTGGGCGTGCTGTGAGGGACAGCGAGGGATACAGGTCCAGTGCTCTGTGCCCCGCCTGGCACAGAATGTGAGCTCACCCAGTAACGGGGCCTTGTGCTGTATCCGCTGGTGACGGTGGAGATGACAATGGCAAGAAACCATCATGGCCACTGGACTGAGCTCGTGGAGGGGAGGAGCCACTTTAAAATCCCCCTCGCCCCTTGCAGTGTCTAATCAACTGCCCTTCGCACAGTAACTGACCACATCTTGCTTTGAGGATAAAAGGAGTCAATAAAGTAAATGAAAGCAATTAGCTTTCACCAAGTTGGCAAGGACCCCCAGACATTTTAGTATCTTCTCTCAAAGAACAAAATGTTTGCTGTACTGAAGCCTCAACAGCCTGAATTAAGGCCGCTGCTAATAAAAAGGGCTTAACGATGAGCGGGTGGGGACCCCAGGAACTGAAAAGTGATTTCTAAAGAGGTCACGCTTTGTAGCTGTAAACAGTCCAGCAGCTGTGTGTCTTCACAACGGATTCAGGTCAGATCTTCCACGCCCTGCTCCTGCCCTCGCACCGCCTGCAGGAGCACCAGAGGGGGATAAATGGTGACTCTGACGTGCCGTGGGGAGGATGGGGTAGACGGAAGAGCAGCGGCATGAATAGCCTTCAGAAGGCGTGTGATGGAGTCCCCAGAAAGAGCCCCCGAGCGCCACATGTCGGGGCTCTGAATGTGATTTAAGGGCCCCAGGAGACGGCATGGGGAAGAAATTGGATGCCCACGTCTCTTTCCAACCCAGTGCCTTCCCTAGAATGACCTTGCCCAGGTGGTGCTGTCTGTAGTGCCTGGAGGTGGGAAGGAAGGCAGCTCTCCCCTCTGTCCCTCAGGAGAGCTGAGATGAAACCGAAGCCGCCGACGGCCACGTGAGCCCGCACACGCCTCCCCACACCCTGCCTGGGAAGCAGTCCCTGCTGCCCTCTCCCGCAGATGGTATTCCGAGTCACGGTGCTCGCTGTTGAGGAAAGCAAACAATTCCACCACAGGGTAGAAGGAAAGCGTGGTGGCAGACAGGGGAACAACAGCCCCCAGAGAAGGCAGCTGCTCCTCACTCTCCTTTCTGCTCTCTTTCTCCAGGGGACTCTGCGCCTGCCACCTTGCACCTGATGAAAACTTCACAAATGTCTGAAGAGCGAAGGAGTGCTCCCTGAAATCTAGAATCCTGGGTGGGAGTCCTGGGCCTTTGAAGTTGAGTAGGACCCCACAGGTCACGTATTCTCTGGGTCACAGTTTCCACCTCACAGGATGGAACATGGGGAGAGGCACAGAAGAAGGAGGTGATGGCTCTAGGGTAAAGACCAGATATCCACTTAGTCGACGGCCATTTTGTTGCTAGCAGTAGGCATAACAGCCCTGATGCGGACTTTCCACACTATACCTGTGGCATATGCTGGGTGGGTGCTCACTAAACCCATTTTGTATACCTCAGCACACAGCTGCGCTGTAGCTCCCAACCCCTTGCCTCTAGATGCAGTCTGAGATTGTTCTCACCAATGGGATGTGTGTCACTCCCCCAGCCAAGGCAGTGAAGAGTGGATGTGTTTTCTCCACTCTTCCCACCACAGGCTGGAACCCCCTACACTTCTGTGTAACTGCTGGGAGAGCCGCCCGGCCCACACTGGGTTGTGATGAGGATAAGACACAAACTTTTATTGTGTCGGGTCCCTGAGATTTCAAGGGTCACCAATCCTTGCAACTGGGGTTACTTACTCTGACACAGGCACAATCCACCATTCTAGGGAGGAGAAATACATGGTACTCAATTACAATTCTGTACATATTTGGTGAAAATATGACTGAGATAGAAAGTAGGAGACCTAGCTTTAGCCTAGGTCTAAAACCATCAAGCTGTGTGATTTTAAAGAAGTCCTCTGGCCCTCAGTTCCTCATTTACATGATGAGGGTATTGAACTAGATGGCCACTGCCATCCCCCATTGTTCTAAGACAGCTATGATACTAGGCAACAGGGGCTCAGTCCCACCTGTCACTGAAACGTGGGCTAACGATGTGTCCTACGTCTGAAGATTGCTGACCTACTAGACAAAAATGCTAAGTATTATTCAAGATAGTCCTCATTAGCCCCACTTGTGGAGTAGACAAGGATGGCAGAGATACAGTAAAACCCCAAGTGCTCAGCAGTTGCTCAGCCAATGTCTGCTGAGCAATTCCTCATTGATGGCCAAGGCAACAGATGAAATGAAAGTGAAATCTCCCATGACTCTTCACCATGCCTTCCCCACCTCTCCCACGGACCATCTCTCCGGCCGCCATATTGCAGAACTCCAGGCTTCACCATTCATATCACAGTCTGGATAACTGGCCTCCCCTGGAGCTGTGTGGTGCACAGCTGCTGCAGCTGTGGGAGGTGGCCTTGGCTCTTCCGTGTCCTCAGCGAACCTCACACCTCCTTGCTTTTGTCTGTGTGGCTCCCTTTGCCTGGAATAACTTCTCTCTCTTCTCTAACTGGGGAACTCTCGTGTTCTTTCAAGATCAGCTTGGAACACCCTCTCCTCTGGGAACCTCCCCTGATGGTCACTCCTTGCAGAAGAATTAATTGTTTATTCCCCCTTGATAGCATCAGTCACTTTGCTGTTGCTTCATTATTTACACGCCTGTCTCCCCTACTGGACTGTGTATTCCTCAAGCACCATGACCCTGTCTTTGTCATCTTTGACTTCCCAGCACCCCAACAGTGCCAGGCTTATGGTAAATTTTCAATGAATATTCATGAATTGAGTGAACCAAGTTTCCTTTTACTTGCTGCCCCAAAAGGATTTGCGGTCCTTTTACTGAGAAACACCCTCCCCCATAAAAGCATCATCGATTATTGAGCTATGAAAAAGTGGCTGCTGATACTGGTGTTCTGAGATGCGAGCAGGAGTCTGCTGCTTTTCTTGAACAAATAAAGGATTATAGCAAGCAATGTGCTGCCCAGTCCCCCTAAAAGAGGCCTAAACTAAGTCAGGGGGCAAGACTTCCTAGGACATAAGATCATGGGGCCCCACTGCTGAGGGTCATGTCCAGATGTGGTCTCTTTGGTCCCCGTTGACACTTGGCAATCCTTCTGGTGAGGCCACTTCTCTTCAGGCTGACAGGTGTGACCATCCCTCTGAACTGGTCTGATGGAGTTGCTGATCCCCAGGGACCCAGAGAATGAATGTGAGGGCCAGAAATAGAACATGAAATGCCTGTGGGTAGCGGGGGAAGGGATGGTGAGCTTAGCTTTCCATCCAAGTGTTGATGGTAAGGTCAATGGCAGGATAAGCAAATTCCTGGGAGTGGTGAGAGACGGGAATGAGCATGATGGAGGCCACGGCACCAGCCAGTAGGCAAACTGTGCCAAGGAGCATCCGCGGGTTCCCCCCACCCGGAGGGAGCCAGGACAGCTGCTGAAAAGACTGAGGTGAAGGAAGAATGGCCGTGCCCTCTCGCTGATCCCAGGGGCATCCTGTGTTGTCCCCACAGTCATTAGAGAGAACAGTTTCCAAGTGAAGGCTGGCACTGATGGGTGGTTTGTGGACAGGTCTCTGATAGTTTACATAATCATGTCTACAAGCTTTTGTCCCCAGTCACTCATGCACTTCCGCTTAGCCTCCAGGCTGTCTCGACCATTACTGAGATGCTGAGCTTCCCATTTGTTCCACGAGGTTCATCCCTCCCCTACCCTCCAGCCCCCAAAGTCAGTGAGCGAGTGAGGTAGGCCTGATGTGAAGATCTTCGGCCCGGGGGGAACTGATCAGCATGTCAAAATCAACCAAAACTTCTCATCTAGAAATGCTTCGTGAGTCTCACCTTGGGACACAAACCTTGCTAATCAGGCCAGCTTCATTCCCATGTTACCAGGCCATGCCAGCTCTTCAGGGAGGAACCTCACTGCATTTCCCTCCAATGGTCACGGGTTGTCGTACAACGACACACTGGCTGATTTGTACTGTTATCTACCTTGTCTCTCCCAGTAAACCATGAGCTCCTTGGGATAGGGGCTATGCCCCAATGTCTTGGTGTCCCCAGAGCCTACATAGAACCTGTGTAGTAAAGAATTTAACCTTGCCCAAAAAGAGATCTGCCTTTACCCTTGGCTTCTGGGAGGTAATCTTTAAGCCCTTGGCATGTCCTGGCTGACAGGAGTGTCTGTTTGCCTAGGGACCTTGGGCCAGCCAGGTAGTAACAGTGTGATTCAGGTGCAGGTTGGAGCCACAGCAACAACATGATACAGGGTAGAGGCTTTGGGTCATGAGGTATCAGCTCAACCTCCTGAGGGGCTGGAGACTGAGATTAGCCACATGGGAAGCCACCTATGCCTAGATGATGAGGCTCCAATAAAAACTCTGGACATCAAGGCTAGAAGGAGTTTTCTATTTGGCAATACTCCATGTGTACTATCACACATCGATGTCTGGAAAGTAACGCTGTCCTGACTCCATGGGAGAGGACAACTAGAAACTCCACATGTGGAACTTTTCTCAGACTCTGCCTTATATGCTTCTTCCCTTAGTTGATTTCAAGCTTTATCCTCTCCCTGTGATAAACCATAACCATACAGCTCTCAATGAGTTCTGCAAAGCCTTTTAGCAAATTGTCAAAGTTAAATGTAGTCATGGGGACCCCTGAACTTACAGCTGGTGTCAGAAGTGAGGGTGGTCTTATGTGGATCGTGAGCCCTCAAATGTTTCAGAGCCTTCATATAATCAAAGATAAGACAAGTTTCACTCAACCCCCAGGGAAGTTGGACAACAGATGCTGTGGGTGGCTTCAAGGATAACTCTGCTGGCTTTCACCCCATAGATTCTTATCAAGATCTCTCCCACGGAGGGGAAACCTAGTCACAGAGCCCAGCCAAAGGAAACTCAGAGACCACAAATAGCATTCTCCGAAGCTGTGAACCTAACCCTGAGGTTGTAGGCAGCGGAATCTTCCATCTCGTGCCAAGAGTGCGCCAGTGCTTCCTCTCATCCAGGGACGAGAAGATCAAGAATAACTATAAAAGTAGCAGTAGCAGCTAAAATTGACTGAGCACTTTCTATATATCGGGAACAAATCTAAGTCCTTTGCATTCATTATCTTAACCTTCGCAACTTTGTGAGGTGGGTATGTCATTATTCCTGTTCTACTGATGAGAAAACTGGGCAGCAGAGAGATTAGCAACTTGCCCAAGGTCACAAAGCAGGCATATGGCAGACTCAAGATTCTAGCCAGAGCACGTTGACTCTGGGGCCTTGCTCTTAACACTACTTTTCCAACCACTAGACTCCAAGGTGCCTTGAGTCTTCCTGGATGGGTAAGTCTGAACTGTCTCTGCCAGACGGGGTGCGAGGTTATGGTCATTCAGATAAAGCTAATCTAGCAATAGTCTCGTAGGCCTGAACTAAACAAGCTCTTTATATGGGATATCTGAGTCATCTTCCAACAACACTGAGGGGGTATGCCCTCATACAGATGGAGGAAGCCCAGTCTGCTTTGAAAATACGAACCGTCAAACGACCTAGAGCCTCTCAAATCAAGTAACACATGATTATCCAGCACTTTTGACATATTAGGCTGAACCTCAAAATAGTGCTGATACTTGACCAACAAAAATGGCAATTTCATGTGATTCAATCTAATATAATATGTCACGCTAAGGATAAATAGGAAGAACTGATGAACAGCACAAATAGGAAATATTTGCTCAATGAGTGACTGGTCCCCCTCAACCTTAGGGACTCGCAGTGTTACTCACCTGCGGATTATCCCTTCAAAGGGTTGATGGCTCCTCAGGCAGCAGTGGTTACTGGGGTTCTCCTTGTGAGCAGGCAACATTCCCAGGAAGGGTTAAAATATGACGAGTGCTTATGTCTGAGTCCAGGAAAACTGGTAACAGTGTACAGTTTATTAAGATCCTTATAAGCCAAAGACCCATGTTAGGGCTCTCAGCTCTGCCTTTCAACATCTATGTGACCTTCCTCATGAGATTTAACCTCTCCGAGGTTCAGATTAAAAAAATAGGAACACCACTTTGTTTCCAGGGCAGTGTGAAGACATTAACATTGAGGATGTCAAAAGATTCTGCAAGCTATAAAGTGCCGTACAAATGCTCTGTGCTGAACAATCTTAGGTCACGTCAGTACCCATAGGCAGCACCGCTGATGTTCCATCGCATTTGTCCACCTGACCCAGATTCTGATGGTAACTTTTCAGGAAAGCCTTCTATGCAAATACCACGTCACCTGGTCATCTGTTCAGCACGCCTGGTATCCTGCGGTGCAGGTGTCGAGCAGAGCTCAGGACAGCCCGGAGCTATTACAGGGAGTGCATCCGGAGCCCAGAACCCCAACCTCCACCTCTGCCTCTCCCACCTCTGTGCTGAGGAAGGGGAGGGGGTGGGAACAGAGACAGCGGCACCCCTCCTCCCTGCCTCAGTCCTAGGGGAGAAGTGAAGAGCCAGCCCAGTCTCCAGGAGCCAAAGGAACAGCTTGCACTGCCGGAGCAGGCTGGTGCCAGGAGGGGATCTGAGTCACTCTCTGACAGCAGTGGGAGGGCACAGTGCCAGCCCATGCGCACGGCCTCCTGCCCCTCCCCGTCGCCTCACCACCACCACCTCCCAAGGGGGCACTTCTCTCAGCACAAGAACTGACACTACAGCACCCAAGCAGAGTGCCACACCTAGGCTTTAGGCCACCTGGCACTTGGGGGCACATAGGGACAAGACTTCCTTTCCTTAAGCCATCAGCTTGTGATGCAGGGGTCCCTGGCTACTCTCTCAACCTCCAACACCTGTATGCTGGGGCCAAATGACCATGCACCTCCCCTCCTCACTTGCCTTCGATGGGTCCCACGGTCCACAGGGCAGAGGCCACACTTAGCGGCCTGGCCGAGGTTCATGGTGGCTACATGTCTTCCGTGAATAGGCTGAGACATGCTTTCCCAGCCACATTTATGGCTGCTCCCTTTGGGGAATCCCTTTATGTCAGCCCATCTGACTTACTCGTCAGCTCCCTACCCTTCCCCAAACACACTCACACACACCCTTTGTTTGTTCCACGGGACGATTTTACTCAGGCCCTACTCCTGAGCTGACATGCCTCCACGTTGTTGCCTTTCCTTTGAAGTCTTACCCATGCTTGAAGATCCGGCTCAGATACTTCCTTCATCACAGGCTTCCCTCCCTGACAATTCACTCAACTGATGTTTATAAAGCACCTATGTGCCAGGTACTGTTTGGGGTGCTGGAATACAGGGGGGAATGAAAGAGACTGGATCCCTGTTCTTAGGGCGCTTACACTCCAGTGGGAATAGACAGAAAATGGCAGCAAAGAAAAGATTCCAGTCAGAGACAAGTACCATAAAGAGAATCAGCCTGTGTGGTGTGCCAGAGAGTGACCGACAGGGGAGGGGCAGCTCTAGAATGCCTCTCTGAGGAGGTGACATCTGAGTTGAGACCTGAATGACAAGGAGTCTGTCACACCAAGACTAAGCAAAGAGCATTCTAGAAGGAGGGAACAGCATATGTGAAGACCTCGAGACCAGGATATGGTTACGCTGTGTCAGGATCCTGCCTTATCTTAGTTCATGGTATCCTGTGCTCTGTCAAGGATAAACAGGCAAATTACTGATTTAACAGCAGCACAGTTCTTGTGTGACTCCTGTTTTTCACGTTTGCCTTCTTTCCCCCGCAGATAAACAGTAAGCTTCAAGCTCCCTGAAGACAAGAACTATGGCTTATCATCTGTCCATCCCCAGGACGCACCGAGATACTGAAGACTGTACTGTGTCTACAGCAGATATTCAGTAAACATTGGTGCACTCGTTTGATTTCACTTGCTAGCCTTTCAGTCTTCACCCAGGTCAGTGGTTCTCAGCCCTGGTTCTCAACCCTGGCCACACATTAGAATCACCTCTGAAGATTGAAAACAAACCTCTCAAGCTCCACCACAGACTAACTGACTCAGACTCTCTGGGAGGGGTGTGTCTGCAAGGATCCCAGTGGCAGCCTGGGTAGAGCTCCTCTGACTAGATGATCATGCCCTCTCCAAGAAGGGAGAAGGGGCCAGCACCAGGCATTCTGATCTGGCCTCCGACCTGGTGTTGCTCAAGGGGAACCACTGCCTGGGGTGCCCAGCTGCTCCATCTACAAATTGAAAGACGTTCACCAAAGGCTTCTAGAGCAGCCCTTGACCTTGACCAGCTCCCTCAGCCCAGGAGACATGTCTCTGGTCTCAACCACAGGCTCATGGTGCTTGCTCAGTACTGGACAGTGCCTGCCTGTCAGCCACGGGAGGCAGGCGCTGTCCTCCATTTTCTTAAAGATCCTGAGTAAGGAGTTCTAGTTCCTCTCTGTCTCCTTAATTTTGGGCTTGATATAGAGAAGAACTGCCTACCCACGAGGTACTGGGTTATGTCATCCTCACACAGACCATTAGGAACAGTAACACACTGTCCCTCCCCACACACTGTCGGGGTGTGTGGGGTCCTCTTGCTTGGAAGCGGAGGGCATGATGAATCATCTGTTTCCAGGCAATTTTCAAGGCAAGAGGCATTGCCGCCCTGTGAGGGCTCTCGTGTGTTTTCCTCTAAGCTGCCGCAATCCTGCGCGATGGTCCTCAGACCGTGGAGAGACCCATGCTGAGGATACAAGCGAGGGAGCACAGGATGCCGCCACCACACAAGACGCTTGCAGGCACAGATGGCACTCGTTAGAGAGGGAGGCGCGCCAGAGCGCAGACAGAAGCCCTCTCCCTTCCCTCAGCCTCAAGGGCGGCCTGGGAGGGGCCAGATCCTCTGTTCTGGGAACTTGGCTCTGGTGCCTCTCTGAATTTCAAACCTCTGCAGAGGGAAGGGACAGCTCCTTCTAATGGTCACTGCTCAGAATCCGGACACCCAGGCTGGCCAGTCACTCTTTGCGTGACCTTGAACACACCATTTGACTGTGCCGAGCCTCAGGTTAGCCATTTGTGAAATGTCAAAAAAATCCCTGGCCAGTCCACTTTTCCAGAAAGTTAGGAATACAATTTAACCGTTAAATGTTAGGGATTACCACTTATCATCCGCCTATCAAATCATAGTAGTTCTTGAGCCAAATAACATTAGGCTGGAAAAGACAATTGCTGAATGAGAACTGAGTGCACAGCACAGCCTCAGGGCTCCTGGCTTTTCTGAGGGTCATCTCTACTGACAGTGAAAGAAGCATGGGACACACACAGGTTCAGATTCCAGCTCTGCTCCTCACCTGCGGGACCTTTTGAGCATCAGCCTTCTCATCTGCGTGGTGCCCATATGAACATCCAGCTCACTGGCCAGCAAGGGGACGGGGACATAGGGTGCTCCCAATAAGCAACAGTTACTAACGTCATCACTGAGCTCATCTAAGCCCTGTCACTGAGCGGGGAGCAGAGCTGGGGCCTGTCCCAGGCTGGTTAGGTATTTTGCAACTTGCCCGATAAGCAGGCTCTACCTGGGTCCCCACATTCACTTAGAGGAGCTCAGACTCTTCTTCAGTCTAGCACTGCTCATCCTCCCAAGCTCTAGTGGGCGGAGGAAAGGGCTTTCAGTCACGGCACAGAGAGGTTAGGGGGCCTAACCAAGGTTCCAGAACAAGTGGAGACAGAGTCAGAGAGCCCGAGTTCCTTAAACCTGGCTCAGGCTCCATACAGAGACGGTGCTCCAGCAGAGGGAGGCCCCTTGCCCAGCCCTGAGCTGAACCGACCTCTGGCATTGCCTCCTCCTGGAAGAGGACTGCAGAGGCTCGGGGCACTTGGCACACGGAGAGCCTGCACTGTCGCCTGGGCCTCCTGCCTCCCCGAGCACTGCCCTTCCCACCCGAGAGGCAACACCCGCGGTTACGACAGCAAACACTGCTCTATTTCCAGGTCTCTCAGTTTTCAACCCACGTCCTCTGATGCACCTAGAATACTGCTCTGCGGTTCACAGCAGCCTCCTGGAAGCGAGCGGAGGAAGGCTGTGCCTGCTGGCCTGCCTTGCCCTCATCTGGCCTCAGAAGCCACCCGGAAGCCCATCCGCCATGCAGGCCTTCACTGGCTGACTTGTGCCATGTCCTAGACGCTCCCTCATTTTATTTCATCCATTTGCTTTAAAAAAAAAATCATGTGCTCATCCTCTCCGGTCAGCCTCCACATGCCGGGTACACAGAGGCCGGACAATGGCTCAGACCCGGGCATGACCAACACTCAGAGAGGAGTAGATGAAACAGCTGGAGGAAGAGGTCAGAGGTGGGGAGGAGCACCACGAACAGGCTCGCCACTGAAGTCAGGGAAGGAGGTTCAGAAGAAAGCTGTCCAACTCCGCTCCTTTCAGTTTACAACCGTGGTTTGAGGGCCTGTGCTTCCGGCCCACGTTCTAGGTCAGCACCAGCCAAAAGAAATAGAACGGGAGCCACACACACAATTTCAAATGTCTTCACAGCCACAGAAAAAGTCAAAAGAAACACGTAGAATTAATTTAAAGAATATACTTTAGTTAACCCAATATATCCAAAATATAATCACTTTGACATGTACTCAATATAAAATTATTAATAAGATACTTTACCTTTTTGTCCTAAATCTTTCAAATTCATGTGTCTTTTCTATTTCTAGCACATCTCAATTCAGACAAGCCATATGGCAAGTGCTCAGTAGCCACACGTGGCTAGTGGCTCCCATACTGGGCAGCCCTAGCTACTGGTCATTCTGGGTACTCGGGATGCAAAATGAGTGAAGTATGGTCCTGGCCTTTGAGGAGCAAAGGACAGCCACACAGACAGTCCCAACCAAATGCAGGAAGAGGTGTGACACCGAGGTACCCACGGGCGCTCTGGGCACACAGGAGGGGCAACTAACGCAGCCCACCATGGGGCTCAGGAAAGCTCCTGGATCAAGCACTTTCGAAGATCAGAGGGACCAGGGGAGACATCTGCTGAGAATAGGCCATGGCACGTGGCAATCAGGGGAGTGGCCAGCTCCTGCTGGCGGCCAAGCACACGCTGCACTGCAAGGCATTCAGGACCAGTGAGCGGGGAGAACGTGGAAGCAGGTGGCTGTGAGGTAGACTAGAGAGTCAGTCGCATAGCCAAAGGAAAAAGATAAGGCACGGGCTGGCCTGGTGGCGTAGTGGTTAAGTTTGTGGGTTCCACTTAGGTGGCCGGGGATTTAGAGGCCAAGATTCCGGGCGCGGCCTTAGCACAGCTCATCAAGCCATGCTGCGCTGGCATCCCACATAAAGTAGATGAAGATTGACACAGATGTTAGCTCAGGGCCAATCTTCCTCACACACAAAAAAGATAAGGGAATAGCTTCAAAGAGCAATTACAATAGCTATAGTTGTGATCATTACGCACCTACTATGCGCCTGGATAAGAGAAGATCTCCCCTTTTGATTTTAGGAGGGTGAACTGAGCATGTTTATAGGAAGGGGAGAAGGGTCCCGTCAAGCAGGAAAATTTGGAAAATGCAGGTGAGAGAGAATCTGATGAAGAAATATGATAGAAGAATCCTAAACAGAGAGTCAAGAGTTCCTATGGAGAAGTCAGCCTCAGGCTATGTGGGTAAGAAGCAGGGACATGTGGTCCTTGAGGCAGGAGAGCGAAAGGGGGATGGGGATGGAGAGACTGTTTAAGGTGGGAGAGGAGGAGCTGCTGCCAGAGTCTGATCATGTCATTCCCTGCCCAAAATCTTCCACCACTCCCCGATGACAAGGGAATAAACCCAAACTCCTTGATGCGGAGGCATGTCCATGACCTGCCCTTTCTAGCTGGCGCTATTTTGCATATTTCATCCCTTAAGGTTTCAGTCACCTGGTGCTACAGTCTCTGCCCTGCATCTTCCACCTCTGGTTCCCTCATATATTTTTCTTCTCTCAAAACCCACCAACATCCGCTCATCCCTGAAATGCACTATCTTTCAAAATTCACACTCACAAAACTTCACCTCAGCTAGAAAGTCCATCTTGATCCCTCCCAGGGAAAGAATCTCCCGTTCTCTTTGCTGCCACAGAATTGGGTACCTGCCTCCATTCTAGCAACTATCATCTCATGCCTGGAATGGGAGTTACATGGGTCTCTGTCTCTCCCACCAACACGTGAGCGACTTGAGGGCAAGACCCACATCTCAGCCTTCACTGTCTCCCCCACACAGCCCTGCGGTAGGCACATAATGGATACTTGATAAATATTTCTTGAATGAATGAATGAGTGAATGGATAGATGAATGGATAGATGGATGGATGGATGGACAGATGAACATCTGTCTACACAATTTGGCCAAATACTTAAATCCTCAAAACTAGGGATCACATCATAAAAATTTTTGTATTCTTCTTCAGCACATGGTATGGGACCCTATCCATAGGGAGCATTTAAGTAATGCTATTGACGGAGTAAATGATTGATGATAGTAGTAACTTGGGCTTGTATGTTACCTTTCTTCCAAGGAGAAGCTCAAGCACTTTAGAACAGAGGTTGCAAATCAGTGGCTTGACACATTTTTAATTTGAGAGCCTTTATGCAGGTCCTGCACCCTCCAGTTCTTCTCACTTCCTACTGGCCTACACCTAGTCCACTTCTGTCAATGACATTACCCACCTGGTCCCCGAAGGTATATGAGTATTTAGAAACCAGTGTCTCCTCCTTGCAGATGGGGAAAGAGAAGGATGGAGGGCTTAAGTGGCTTGTTCCAACACAGCATTCTTCCAAGAAGTCCTTGGAAGAGCCTAGCCCATGTCCTGGTCTCCTTCTTCAGCATTGGGAAACTGCTCTGAGGGATCCAGCTACAGGCCAACATTTTCCAAAGATTTTAACAAACTTGGCCTCCCCAGAGCAGCTTCACTCCACACAGGCCAAGATGCACATGGATTCGTGGTACCTGGTAACCTCCGATAACCTCAGTGGCAGCCTCTCCCAAAGGGGAAAAGTCTTTGCAGAACTAATGGGTACCCACTGTCTGCTTTGGCCTGCTCATGGGAGATAAGGGGCTGACTCGACACGTCCGTATTCCAAAGTAAACCATTTTGAGAAATCTGAGTAACTCTGTAATTTTGCCTTCAGAGCAGCCCAAGCCTTCAGTAAGAAAAATCCTGACCCCCTCCAACCAAATCAAGTACCTCCCCACCCCCTATTCCCAGCAGCACCCACCCTAGATCCCCGATCTCATCCATGCCTTTGATCTGAACAGAGAAGTTCACATCCACTTACTCCCTGAGTCCCCTTTCCTTCCATGCGGCATCACTGCTCTTCCCTACAGTGACCACATTTCTGAGCGTTCTCTTGAGGAAGCACTCAACTCCCACACAAACCGTCTCTGCGAGATACAGAACAGCACAGCTAGGCCAGCACGAGCCCTCGGATGTGGCTGGAGGAGCATCCTGATGCTGTGCCCAGAGATTCCAACTTCACTCCATGTAGGAGAAATTCTGGTCACCAAAGGGTCCGAGGAACTCACGAATCTTAAGTAAAATGGGAACGAGAAAAGTAAACGCTCAGCAGAAGGGTTGTGGGCTGCTGAAAAGAAACTCCGTGTGGTGGGTGGGCTCACCATGAAAACAGCACGCCTTAGGGAAGGGGGAACGTGGGGGACCCCTCACTGTGCCCCTGAGAAGGAGTCTTTGGAGAGACGAGCTTTGGTACTTGGGGATCTCAATTTACAGATATTTATTGAGACCATTAAATGTATCATGGAATGTGCTAGGCTTTGTGGAGGGTGTAATGATGCATACTCCATGATTCTCTCACTCAGCAAAGAAGACAGGACACGCAGGCATATCCTGTAATCCAAGGCCCTGCACGGTGTGTGGTGTGAGGGGTACAGATTAATTACAGATGGGGTCCAAAGGAGGGAAAAGCCGGTTTTATTCTGCAAAGCCGAGATTATGGCCATTTGGAAGTAAGTCATCTTTTCCTAGAAGGCTAGGAAAAAGGAAGCGGGAGCAACCTTTGTGGAGACGACTCAGGCGGAAAAATGACCTGATGTAGATGCAACATGCAGATATATTTTAATTTTTTCTTTTTAGGAACCAAGAGAAAGGAAATGCATGCATCCAGGAAGTAATTAATATTGAACTGAGGCAAGGATTACCCAGTGCAGGTAACAGAACACCCAAAAGTGTGCAGGTGGATAAGGGAGAGTAAAACATCTGTGGGGACTGGAGAACTGGCGGGGAGACTCATGGGTTCCTAATACTGTTCATCTGTATTTAAATGTGAGTAGAAGTAACACCAATTAGAGTTCCACAGAATGAGCCAATAAAGGGCTTCCTCCCTCTTTTATCAGCCCTCTATTCAAGGAGCTAAAAGCATTTCACATTTTTATCTTCGATCCCCACAACCTAACTCAATGCTAGCAACACAGTACGTGTTCCACAGACATTGAATGAATGAATCAATGAGAGCACGAATTAACAAGCAAATGTGTGAACACGTGTAAGGGTGTATAATGCAGGTCCTAGTGGTCCCACCCACACTCACTAATAGTCATTTCACTTTTGGTCAAGACATTTCACATCTCTGAGCCCTCGTTTCCTCATCTGCAAAATGGAGATGATTTTAGTGGCCTCCCAGGACTCTTGCAAGGATTAAATGATATGGGAAAATACTTTGTAAACTTGGGAAACACTAAAAAAAAAGTCCTTTCTAAATTGGTATCTCATTTACACAACGAAGGAACACATTTTATTGGGGAACTGGAAAGTCACCCTTACGGCATCCCAGTCTTATTTGTCCTATTTGGGAACTGTCCCACCAAATCCACGACTGGGAGGAAATGTGCCCTCATCACTAATTCCTATGCGGGAGAGGAGTAACAAAATTCCTCCTGAAAAGTGATAACCACGGCCATTCTTGCCACATGGAGCCAATGAGTTTCTTAGTCTACTAAGCTCAAGCAGGAAGTTTCATCATCCCTGCCCTCGGTTGTCTGAGCCCTAGAATTAAGATGTCAGCTAGAGATGCAGGCTTTGTTCACATGGAAAAGCTGCTGATTTATCAACAACTTTTACACACACACGCACCCAAGCACGCACTGCTGACACTTGCCTGCTCTTGACAAGATAACTGGGCCATGTGGTGACAATATTAATTAGACAATTGCTGCTGAAAAAGGAATCTGTGAAACTCTCCACCTGCTTTCCCATGATACTCTGTCTGCATACAACAAACAGTCAACAGGGTCTGACAGGTCAAAATGGTACGGCTGTAGCTTTCTCCAGGGTAGCAGTTCCAGAAGAAATGCTGGAGATGCAGAGAGACCTGGACAGACTTCTGGGATGAAATTTGGCCTCTAGACCCTTCTTGACAGGCACTCATTGTCTGGAGGTTGAACACAAAACCGCAAGCTCAACATTCAGGGCTCTCTAGCAGTTATTAGGGAAGGGAGTGAACACCCTGGCATTAGGCGGGGCATTCACATGAGCTGGGTTCAAATCCTAGGTCTGCCTTGTGCTAGCTGTGTGATCTTGAACTATTTTATTTACTCTTCTGAACTTCTTTCCATTCAATGGGAACATTATTATCTTCCCTGTAGAACTGTCATGAGAATTAAATAAGATTATATACATACACATACATATATTTACCGTCTACATATATACATGTAACTTCTCTATATTAGCCATTTTCCCTCTGCCTAGCCTCCTCAGTGCTAGCCGAGCCAGTGGACTTACTGTAGTTACGACAGTTACTTTCCCACATGCATGCTTCGCTCCACCATTTACCATCCCCTGGAACACGCTCCCCCCTCCCATCTATCCAAATTAGACCCATCTCATAAACCTCAGCTCACATCTTCCATCTCTGCAAAGGCCTCTAAGACCCCTCAGCTGAATGTGACCGCTCCTTTTTCTGAAATGCCATAGCAAGATTGCTAGTGATCTTCCTGATGTGCGTGAAAACATTCTTGAGAACGGCAGTTAGTTTTAGGCACCTTGGTGCTCCATTTTGGAGTGAGTTGCATAGCCTTTTATTCCGTGGAAGCTGAGACCATGTCATATGCCGCTCTACAGAATTTAACATGCTATGGGGGACCCAATCTCAGCTTCCCCATCGTGGATCTGCAGGAAGACCCCTCCGCCCACTCTCTTCCGGAAGCATGTGAAAGTGACTCTCTGTGCCTTGTTGAGATAGAAAAGTCACGGTTGACAAATCTCTCAGCATCAATCCACTTGGACGTGAACAACATACTCAGTCAACAAGTGTTTATTGAGTCCCGCCACGTGGCAGAGCCCAGGCCTCCCTCAGCAGTCCCGTCAAATTACTGCTCATACCACGAGCTAGCTTCCAAGCTATCCCTGCACCAGAATCCCTGAGGGAGCTGGTCCAAAATTCAGCCTCCCGGCCTCGGCTCCCGAACTCCCGAGTTGGAGTCTCGAGGACTGGAGCCTATAAATCTGTTTTAACAAGCTCCTTTGGTGAGTCTCAAGCACGTCCAAGTTTAAGAACTAAGGCTCTTGACCAAAGAGCTTACAGTGGCCATGTCACTCTAAAACTGTATCTGCCATCACACATAACTGAGGAGACCACTCACCCAGTGGCTGAAGAAGAGAAAGGAAATGAGCAAGAGGTTGTGAAGTGATCTCTAGGCGGACGAGTGGAAAGAACGGGGATTGTGATGCCTGGAGAAGAAACGGTTATGGAGGTTCCTGCTGAACCCCTCCCTCACAGCCCCAGAAGTTTCACAAGGAATCTGATAGTCACCGTTCTCATGAGGACCTTGCAGGGGGCTGTGGATATAACGTGAGGCTCAAGTGGATTGGGCTGGTATTCCAGGGCCGCTAAACAGAAGAGTCAGTTACAGAAAGCTGGCAGCAGTGTTTTCCATCCACAGGCTTCCATCTGAAGGTTACTGAAGGTTGACCACATGTAGACAAGGTGATAGCCTTCTGTAGGTTCCTTTCTCCTCTGAGATTTGGGAAATAAACCTTTAAACTGAGGCCAAGTGTAAAGAACAATTGACTTTTTCAGAAAATGATTCTAAATAAATTGAATGTGGAAGTTGAATGATATGATAGGAGGAGGAATGGACTGTGAAGTGGCCACTCACGACCTTGAGCAAGTGTACTTTTCTACAGCACGAGGCAGCGGGCTATCCTGGCAAGGATGCTGGACGTGGAGTCAAAGGGCAAGATCTGGTCCTAGTTTTTCTATGAATGTCAAATTTTCGCTAAATCTCTTCACACTTGGAGTTTCAGTGTCCTCATCTAAAACCGTAAAATTTAGATTTAGTAAAATGTAAAACTGTCATAATAACACCTACTTTGATTATTACACAACTATTATAAAAGTCAATTAAGAATATATACGGAAGCACTTAGTAATTGATAAAACGGCTTGAAACAGATTTTTTAAATTCAGTGATAAATATAATTCTATGGACATTCCATTCATGCTGTACTTTTCAAGTTGTTTAATTAGATGGAAACAATTCAAGATTTCTGTCATATGAAAACGGCGGGGGTTTTTTTAAATCTTCTTTTATTGAGCCAACTGATAGGGGAATTTTTTGCTGGAGGGAGGGTGGGGACATCCAGCACATGTCTTAGAATCTTTAGGATTTGTTCCATGGATTTCCTTTTTCTTCCAAGCGATTTATACAATCAGAAAGGCACTGACTAGCTGAAGAGGGAGCCCCTGATGATAGCCAGGTGATGGAAAACCCTCCCTCAGAAGACCATGGCGGCAGGGTCACAGGTCAAAAGGGTTGACAAAAGTTCCTTGTGATTCTGCTCACTCAGGACAGACCTGGAGACTTCAGTGGGGAGAGGATACAACCTTGTTTTGTTTCGTGTGGATTCCAGATGCCACACACCCCACTGGAGGTATTGATAGCTTCTCAATTTGCTACAGCCCCATTAGAGTTCTTCTCAGATTTCAGTCTAGAAAATAGCCACGTTCTCTGCCTCTCCCGACAAGGGCAAATCCACAGATTTTCCTCAAAGCTCTGGCCGTGTGACTGAGCCCAGGATAAGAGGACAGAGACACACGAGCTGGTGGGGAAGCGCTTCCTTCCCAGGCTATCTGGGTCTCATTTCTCATTCTGAGAGTCATCTCTGACTTGCCGCCCAGAAGTCTTGATTTTCCAAGCTCTAAAATAGAACGAACCACTTATGTCTTAACCTCAGAGTAAAATGCTTCCAGGTCTTTATTACATTTTATTAGCACTATGACTATCACCACCATTATCATCATTATCATGATTCATTACATTTTATGCCTGTACCATGTGCCAGGCAGGACAGTTTTATCTACGGTATTTTCTGTCATCTTTACAACACTTTGAGTGGGCACTCTTAGAATTCCCTGCTACGGATGGATAACTGAGGCTCAGAGAGATTAAGTGGCTGGTAGAGTCTTAATCAAGAGCCAGGACTCACATTCAGGTCCTTAACGCTTGTGCATCTATCGTCTCTTCCGCAAAAAGTGCTACAGGATCGAGGTCGCCTTTGCAGTGTGGAGAATGAGCTGCTTCTCTCAAAAGAAATGAACGACAATACGCATTTACAGTTCAGCTTTTCCTTAAGCAGCGGGGAAACCGACCAGAGCAGGTGCAGTCCCCGCAGTGGTGCGGGGCGGGGGCGGGGGCGGCACACCCACCGCCTGCTCTCTCCCTTCCCAGTGGGTGCTTTATAACAGGGGTTTTGAGAAAGTCCATTCTCATTCAGCTGAGGAAGTGAATAAATTAACCAAATTTTTGATTGCTTCTTCTAGATTATGTTTCATACTATATCTCTGAAAACAAAAGAAAAAGCTTTTGGGTGGTTCAATCCAATTAGGCAAAATGAACACATTCAGTGTCACACCTGTGAACACTGAAGACCCGCATTTCTAAAGGGTTTGCGATCATTAATTAGGTCATCTATACAACCTCACTACTCGAGGACAGTTCAAACAGTCTGAAGAAGAGCTCAGCCGTCCAGGCCTTCCCGAGGGAGTCTGCTGCAGCCAAGAGAAAAATCTGAACTGCCTTCGTAGTTCTTTCATTTCTCTCTTGTGGTATCTCTGGAGTCCCTGTAGATTCTCCCTACCCATCTATGTGCAGAAGTCTGAATTTCCTGGATTCCTGAGAGCATCAATCGAAAGCTAAAGGGAAGGTGGAGCAGTCAACTCTGGTCGTGACGGGTCTGAGGGCTCTTGAATGCCCGTGGCACGGGAGCAGGGGCAATGCTGGGGGCAGTTAGAGAAAGAGTCAGCACCCTGAGTCTGCTGAGTCACGGCGGGAGGCGGTGAGGGAAGCACCCTGGCCGCAGGGCAGCCTCGCTGCCGCTGCCAAGGGAGGCTGTGGAATGCAGCAATGGGGCGAGGCTCAGCTGGCAGCTCCCTGTCAGCGGCCCTCCTCTGGGGAAGCGAAGTCTTCACACCTGTGAAGCACCTGGGACGGGCTTGCATCCTTCTCTAGTGAAGACACATGGCTTGTGCTAGGCCTGTGTCCTGTTTTCTCCTTACTGTGTCTAGTGCCTCTTGCCTGGAAATTATCAGGCACAGAATTATCTAACATGGTGGCTGACACTCCTACCTCTGTCGTATTTCTTGACTCTGTCCTCCTTTCTCCATCCCCACAGCTAGCATCTCAGCTCAGGCCTCATCTATGGCACTGGTCCCGTGGCTGGTCGGTTGTCTTGCCTCCTTTCCAGTCCCCTCTCAAATGTACTTTCCACACTAAAACTAAAGCGATCAGGCACACAGGTACGTCTGATCACACTGCCTGCTTTCTTTAAGGCATTCAGAGACTTCTCGTTGCCTGCAGGACATAGTCTCAGCTCTTTCACTTGCCACTCAGGGCCCTTCAAGATAGGGACTCTTGTCTCTCTCTCTAGCTCACCTGCACCCACTCCTTCGCTCAACAATCCAGTCCAAAGCCGGTGAACTGCATATGACTCTCTGAGCAGGCCTGCCACGTACACTCACCCTTCTCCCTTGCAACTGCCGACTTCCACCGAGCGCCCAGGCCTCCGGGCCGCTGCCGGCCTCAGAAAGCCTTCCTTAACCTCCCAAGACTAGATGAGGTGTCGCTCCGTGTGCTGTTGCCCCCTGCTCCCCACACGGCAGACCTCACCACACTGTGGTGATATTGCTGGGTCCCCCCTCCGCTTCCCCTCCAGACTGACTTTCTCCAGGGCACAGACTCAGTCATCTTTGACACTGTACCCCCGGGAACCAGCACAGTGCTGGCCTACAGCAGGTGCCCAATAAATGCCAACCATTCACACAGAGCCTGCAGGAAGAGCCAAACCTGTGTCTACCCACTGGTCCTGATGACAGCACCAGGCACCATGTGCCCTTGGTGGCCTCTGCTCCCGAAGGAGAGGCAGGAGATGAGGAGCAGCGGCGGAGAGCAAAGGCTTTGAGTCGTGCTACTTAGATCCAAATTCTGCTCTGCTACTTCAGGCTGTGTGACAGCAGGAAAGTCACTTAAACGCCCCCCGACGCCTGTTTCATCTACTTTCTCATCTGTGAAATGGGCACCTCATGTGATGAGGGTTAGAAGACAAAAGCTATGGGAAGTACATGAGTCAAAAGGCAACAGAGCAGAGAGGTTAAGAGCACAGAGACACAGTTGGAATCGGGGCATTGCCACATTCTAGCCATACACCCTTGGGCAAGGCATTAACCTAAGCCTCATTTTTCTCATCTGTAAAATGGGACCAACAGCAATGCCCATGATGCTAACCTGCCTCTCTGAGACATGAGGATGAGAAGCCTCCTCCTGTCTTTGTACTACAAGGGAGGAATGGCTGCACTGATGAGGGAGCCTGGCGGAAGGACCTGGGCAGGTGTGCCTCTGCGCCTTCCGGGATTTCTCTCTCAGACTCGCCCGGCTACAGGACGGATTACTCAGTGCACACCTACTGAGCTCCTACTCTATGTCAGGCCCTGTGCTAGGCTCCAGGAAACTACAGTAAATAAAACATAGTTCTACACAAATAAACTTTCAAAGTGCATAATGCAATGTCAAGTAGTAATGAGCAGCTTTAAAAAATTGAGTTAAAGGAAAAGAGAGTAATGGAGGAGGCAGCTATTTCAGAAAGAGTAGTGAGAGGAGGCCTCTCTGAGAAGGCAACTGCTGAGCAGTGACCTGAATAAAATGATGAGCAAAGATCAGGGGGAAGAATACACCAGAGAGGGAGAAGCATGTGCAAAGGTCCTTAGGCAAGAGTGAGTTTGGAGGGCTCGAGAAACCCTTAGAAGGGCAAAGAGCCTGAAGCAGTGTGAGCAGGAGACAATGGGAGGACATAAGGTCGGGGAAGGAGGCAGGGACCCTCAGGAAGAGACTTAGAGGCAAAAGTAAAAGAAGAGCTTAGATTTTGCTTCTAATGGGAAACTATGAGTTTGGAGCAGAGGCATAACACGGTCTGATTTATAGTTTCAAACCGTCAGTCTGGCCACTGCGTGGGGAAGCTACGGCTGCAAGACGAGAAGCGAAGGAGAGCAGTGGGAAGATGTCTAGGGTGATCAAGCAAGACCTGAGGGGGTGAGATCAGGTGCAGGTGGCAGTGGAGCTGAGGTGTGGCTGGAAGTGAGACATGTTTTGTCGACTTATATTCAACCTAATTTCTTGTCGAATTGGACGTAGGTGACACGGGCGAAGTGGAGTCTGGGAGACTCGAGGCTTTCGGCCCAGGTAAGTGTGTGCTCAGCTGTGCCCCTGACTGAGGGGAGAGCCCGAGAAGGAACAGGTTTGGTTCTGGACGTGTTGACATGAGATGAGGGCACGGACGCCGGTCCTCTCCTCCCCCTCCTCCTCCTCCATGGGTGGGAGACCTGACCCGAAGGAGAGGCTGGTGCCTCCAGCCCCGCCTGGGACCCCAGGGCCATGCTGATACCAGGGGGGCCATCGAGGAGCCCCATTGGGACCACCATCACGTCTCGTTCCCCACTTCTGCTCTATCACCAAAAAAGGCTAATCGTTTGACCCCCATCTTTCCAACGCTGAGGTTCTGTCTCTCAATTGGTTCAAATGAGGAGGGAAAGATCATTTATCAGTCCCTAAAGTCTCAAGCCTAAAATAAAAAAAAAAAAGTCCTGAAAGTCCACCGTTGGATAAATAAGCTATTCATTTTCAACGCATATGACCCCAGGAGAGGTGATATATTAAAATGTGAGGTTTCCAATCCGTAGCCTGAGTTAATAAATACGGAACCTGTGAAAATATTTGCACACCAAGTATTTCTGCAAACTCAGTCAACCACATGTCCCTCCGGCTCTGTAATTATCACTGCTCCTTCCAGATGGGCAGGGAATTTGAGGTGAGGAGGAAGTCTTTTCTGAGAAGGCCAGGAGGATGAGGCCCTGGGGGCCAAGGCCACTGTGGAAGCTTCTGGCCTCCTCCGTCCAGGCTCGGCCCACCTAACCCAACCAGCCACTGACAGCCCAGCGCCTGAGAAGAACAAGCAACACGGATAGAGCCAATCACCAGCAGGGACCTACCTAACCAAAAGGCCAGAAAAATGTGACGCTGATAGCAGTTGACCCTAACTGACCCGGGCTCTGTGCCGAGGACTGTATCAGCAACCTCTCATTGCACCACACACTCCTTGAAGAAGGGACTCTCATCTCACAGCTCACAGATGAGAAAGTTAAAGCCACGTGCCCAAGGCCGCACGGGCAGGAAGGGCCAGCGTCCAGAGCCAAACCCCATTCCGGAGTCCGAGTCTTCAGCCATTCTCCCTGCCATCACTCTTCTAGAAGCTGCGGCTACTGATACTCCAACAGTCACTCTTAGCAAAATGTCTCTGCCTCCTCCGCGCTGATAAACATCCACCCCACCCAACTGTCAGTCTCCATTTTGCAAGGAGACAGGTGGGTCTTGACAAATGAAACACGATTGTGCAATTAGACAGTGTCAGTAACCATCGCCTGCCACGGGGAAAGCAGAGCGTGCGGTGGAGCGCCTGCTCTGTGTGTGACAGGGCCTTGGTATGACTCACAGGCCAGGGCAGGGGCTGAAGGCAGCAGCTCGGGGAGGCTGCCTGTCAGCGTCCCAGCCAGGATCTGCCAGAAAACGCTTCTGGCTCCACAGAGACGGCTGAACTGGAGCCCGGCCCGGCAATCGGGCACATTAGCTCTGGCCCTCAAGCCCCAGACTTAAAAGGTTCAGACCCCTGCACAAGTAGGAATTCCAGTGCAACCTGAAAACATGCACTGTCAGACCACCGGCTGTCTTAGATGATGCAGCCAGATCCCCGGATGGATGCTGGGAAAGGAGCGAAGCAGAGATTTGAATAGCAGATAATCCCAAACGTTTCTTTTCGGCTTTCGGAAGTAGTATACGGTTTTTTACGATTTTTTTTTTAGTGGAGAGTAGCTTTGCTTTTCAGATTATGCCTCAAAAATACAAGTCTGAGTAAGTCTTTCCTCTGTTTAAAATCCTTCAGGGTCTCCCCATCACCCACAGGGAGGCTGGCATTACTCGAACCCTGCTGTCTCTTTATCTCCTAGCACTCAGACCAACGACCAATGCCTTTTCTTCCCCGACACACGCTCGGACCTCCACCATCCCCACACAGGCCCCGCCCTCCACCATCCCCCCACGCCCCACCCTCCACCATCCCCACGCCCCGCCCTCCACTATCCCCAGTGAAATACAGGGACTGCGGGAGCTATATTTTCAGTCTCCCCAGAATGCTTTGCCTTCTCCTCTTATTCAGGTAATAAAAGTTCTCTTTCCTGTGGAAACCTTCTCTATGTGGTCCAGGTGTGTTGACTGTGCCTGCAACCTGCGCAAGGATAGGCGTAGGCCCGGACCTTGCCAAAGTTTATCCTTCCCATCCCAGCTGGGAGGGCCTATGACCCGGGAAGGACTAACTTCTCATATGTGCTATATGGAGGCTGGGAAAGAAGCATCTGTCTTTCTCCAGATTCACAAGTTAAAAGAAACACATGAGTCTACAGGAACCATCACCCCACTCCCCTCTCTCCCCACCTTCCGCAGTGGAGAAATCCTGCCCAGGAACTGGGCTCACCCAGAAGACAGCAGAGCCGAGCCCAGCCGGAGAGGACAGAGACCTGACGAGCACATCTGACCGCCTAGCATGAGGCTAGTCATGCTCGCAGCCCCTGGACTTTTTAGTTGCTGGAACTGACACTTTTTTTTTCTCGTTAACTACTTTGAGTTTGGTTTCCACTATTTACAATCAAAAAAGAACTTGCAGTTCTTAAATGTGCCTTGTCATTTCCATCCACAGTGGTGCCTCTGCATGTGCTGCTCCTTCTGCCTACAGTTTCCATACCAACCTCGTCCACTGATCCAGTCAAGACTCGAGCCAGGTGTCTCTGCTTCCGGGGAGCCTTCCCCGCCATCTACACAGCCAGCTGGGAGACCTCACCACTGAGCTCCCAGGTCACTGCAGGCCCCTTTCACTCTGCAGCGATCGCCGGCGAGGGCAGGGGCCTCAGCCACTACACTCTGTGCTTCCTAGGGAGACAGGGTTTGGTTTCTCACATCCTGAAAAGATGAGGGGAAAGAAGAGTTCCCAGAACCCAGAGGGACGGCTGTGTGGAGAGGACCCCTAACAGGAGCTGTGGCCTCAGGGGAGGAATATGGCCAAGAAAAATGACCCGGCAGGGGACAAGCACACAGTCCCACTCTCCTGAAGCCCTCCCATGAGGCATGTGGCCCAGGCCATGTATTCCTGACCACCGTGAGGTTACAGAGCAAGTGGAGAAGCATGGAGAGTGAATGTAGAAAGGAAAATGAAAATACCCAGCCACCTCGAGCTTCCCCCCTGGAAGGGATAAGAGAGTCGACAAGGGGGAGAGGGAGGGGCTCTGATACCATTGGGTGCCCTTAACCTGATCGCTTCCATAGAAAATGTTTCTTTTATTATAGTCTCTTCAATTACCTCATTTGAGTGTGCTGTTTGTTTCCTGCCTGACACTCACTGATTCATCTAGACATCCTCTGGGTTCCCTCCCCCAACCTAACCCAGCTCCAGCACCTCACTTTGAAGAGAGGTGACTGACAGTGCCCAAGGCAGGAAGTAGAACACCGAGAGCTGGCCGGGCCAAGAAGAGCAAGAAGCCTCAGTGGCCTGCCCAGCATCACACAGCAACGGAGCTAAGAATAGACCTCTGGCCTCCTGCTACCCACCCACCCAGAGCCTCTCCTGCATCCTTCCATGAGTGCATACAACATGCGGCACTCACTGAGAGAGCCCCCCCTTCTAGCCCAAGGAAGTCACTACACTTCATTAAACCATCTAATGTTGCTCCTAGACACAGGGGTTGTTTGGGGGTGTTTCCGGAAGGAGGAGGAAAATATGAACAGACCGTGCAAACCTATTCCTTGAAAGGAAAGCAGTGGTCCCAAACCAGCCCTGGGCAACAGCGAGCCGGTGGGGGGGTGGCACTCTGGCTCAAGTCCAGCATCACAGACACAGTCGGCCTGCAGTGCGTGCTCAGCAAGGCCTGCTCCTGCAGCCACGGCCCTCCCGGCCCCTCTGCTGCACCAACGCCGCAGAAGGTTCGCTGGGCCGAGAGCCCGAGGCCTGGGCTCCTGTCCCAGCTCTACCACTGCTAGCTGTGGGACCTGAAGCAAACTACTTTCCCTGTCTAGGCCAAGGTTTTCTCCTCTGGAAAAGGAGGGTGGGAAGCCTGGCCTCTGAGGGGCTTCAGCTCTAGCTCTCTGTGCTCTCCTGACTTCTGGCTGTGTTCCTGAGCATTTTGGGTGTGACAGTTTTTCCCAGTGCAGACTGGATGCAGCGTAGCAGAATGTTTAGCATCCCTGGCTCCCGGCACCAAATGTCACAATGACAACCCCAACCTTTTTACTCATATCCAAATGCCCCCTAGGAGGGCTATTCTGCCCTAGATAAGATTTTGTCTAGAAAGGGCAAAGAGGTTCAGGAGGAAGTGTCACTTTTCTCTACAACCTCATGGCGCCTCCTTCAAGAAAAGTAAGGATGCCTTTACGTAGCTCCAGGAAAACGTCCAAATAATTCAGTCCTATGTAGGCAGCTTACCTCAGGAAGTTAGAGTGAGTGGGGTAATGAGGTCTATATTTTGGATTCAATTCTTGTGGAAAGAAGAATTTGATTCCACAGCAGCCAACAGCATTGCTAAGAATAGTCAACAAAATATGGGCTGTGGCTCCCAAGGAAGGTGGATGTAGAACATTACTCACCAACCCAACTGTAAAAGCACTCACTCAGACACCTAGGAGACTGACTCCGAGGAGATGCTTCCCTCCCGTAGCATCCCGTACTTTTCAAAATGACTTCATTCCTACACATTTTCAAAATGGAGCCTTGCTGTGAAGTGGTCGTAACAGCCTCCTTGGCATTAAGGCACTTGAACAAGGTCCCACCAGAGCCTTAGTCCTCTCAGTCCTAGTTTACGCCCATCGTTCAGAAGGAGAGCAGCAACAGGCATGGCAGAGGGAAGCTGGGGAGTATGCCCTATAACTGAAATTGAGATAAAATGGAACTCTCCTGAATCTCTGACCTATATGGGATGTACTAGGTGGGATGGGGAGAAAACCGGACTGCAGAGGGCCTAACCTTAGGTAGTACCCTAGTAAAGGAGGGCCAGTGCCTTAGCAAAGTCCGACTTGAGAAGACGTGAGTAAGTACGTGCTGGTGAAGGAGACAGCAAAGTCAGCTGAGCTGTGTGAGGAGGCTCCCCGAGAGGTGGAGGATCCTGAGCAAGATCAGATCTGCACGAGGGGGGCTGGGAAGGAAGAAGGACAGTGCCGGAACTGTGTTCAGTCACTCTTGATGAGTCAAGGTAGGAAGAGAAACGCCACCAAGAAGCCCGCGCTAGAGGGACTCCACTCTGAGGCCATTCGGAGAGCATGAATTCTGAGGAGGAGCTGGTAGATGGACCCTCCCCTCTCAGTGCTCTGGAGGTCACTCCCTCCCCATCCCCACCACAGGCCTTGGTAGTTACGGCCACTCTGATCTGAAAGTCTGGGGTTCCAGCCCGGGGCCTTCCGCACACACAGACTAGCCCCGAGGTTACTTACTGACTGCTCTATCCTCAGTCCTCCTAATGACATAATCTCTACCTGGGCAATAAGTCAAAGAAGGAGAACACATCCACAGAGATTCAGTGGGCTCGGGATTAAGCCACAACTAGAACACATCGCTCCAGTCAGCAAAATTTGTTAAATGACCCTCTGCAAAAGGCACTACACTCATTTCCCCTAAAAAGGGAATGTCAATATAGCTGCCTAGTCCCTGCCAAATTGTTATTAATGTCCTTATTAGGTGAGAAATACCTACTTCCCTGTGTTTAAGAAGAGTAAGGAAATATAGGAATCCTAGCCTCCGTCTTTCTCCATAAGGCAAATTTCAAATAATACCAGATCCACAGCAGATGGACTGGTTTTTAGCACTCCTGAGGGGGAGAGGATGGAGCCAGCCCGTCTCCGTCTCTCTCTAAATTGAGAGAGAGAGAGAGTGAACGTGAGCCAGCATGAGAGGGAGCGTGCGCGTGCGCACGTGTGTGTGTGTGTGTGTGTGTGTGTGTGTGTGTGTGTGTGAATGAGAGGGGAGGAGCGAGGGAGAGGAGGAAAGAGGAAGGAGAGCCATGAAGGTGAGAAAAAGAAGCAGCAACAAGTCAGAAGAGAATGTAAGGAATGCGAGGACAGGAGGCCAACATGGGAGAAGTCAGACATGGGGTGGGTGGAGAGAGGAAAGGAGAAAAAGAAAACCAGGAAACAGAGTGAGACACAAACAACAAGAGGCTTGTTGATACAGGAACTCACTGATGCTGCTTCAGTAACTAAGCACTTGATGGGTTATCAGAATCGAGCCCTTCAGAGAAGCAGGCCTTCAGGAAAAGTAGCTCCTGAGAAGGTGCTGGGCGGGACTCAGGAGAACTGGGTCCCCTTCTGCCCCTGCCACCAACCTGCCGGGGGCCCTGTCAAGCACCTCTCATCCTACGACTGTTTCTATGTCTGTAAAGTAAGGGAGTTGGGCCAGCAGAAGTGGAAGTTTCTTTCCAGTTCTCACTGTCTGGGAGACTATGAACCAACGAGAAGACCAGACACCCAAGCATTAAAGAAACCATGGATCATTTCACAAAATCCTGATCCCAGCAAAGGAAGCAGTGGCATCTTCTCCAAGCTCTCCCGGGCTCACGTGAACAGAAACCTCACATGTTCTGAGTTGGGTAAGTGCAGCAAACCGGACAGGGAGTGAAGCAGATGACCTCGGGAGGGCTCTACTGGTCCCAGGCTCTGGACCACATCTCCCCCGACTCTCCCGGGCCAGGGCTGAACTGGTCCTGCACAGTCAGGCTCCAGCTGTCAGGGCAAAGTCCTGGAGATGGGGCTTTGGGGAGAGCGCACAGCAGTCAGTGCTGCGGCATGGCTCCTTGCTGTGTGTCCCCTGCCGTGCTGACACACACTCTCCTTGGAGAGTTCTCTTCCTGCGATGACCTCTGCCTCTCGGTCCAGACCCTCCTGCCTACGTGTCCTCACCAGGATGCTCAGTGTCCCTGCCTCCAGCAAGACTGCACTGTGTCATGTGTTAGTTTTGCTTTGGGATTTCTTGGTTTTGGTTTTCTCTTTGTGGCTTTTTCCTATGACTCTGTTAGCCCAAATGCACTGAAAATTTTCAAATGCTGCCCGTGAACAGCCCTGATCAGCACGCACATCCATTTCCATGTCATCTAACAGGTTTACCTCACTTAACTAGACCGTTCTCAGAGAAGGCTTAGAAGGAAGGCTAAGAGTCCAGCCAGCCTACCTGGATTTCAGTCTTAGGTCTCCCCTTCACTAGTTGTGTAACTTTGGGTGAGTTACATAAGCTCCACGTCTTGGTTTCTTCATCTGTAAAATGGGGGTGCTAATAATAAGACCGACCTCCTAGGGCTGCTGTGAGGATTAGAGTGACAAGTAAGGCTCTAGAAACTGTGCCTGTCACATTCTAAGTGCTAAATAAATGTCAGCCCTCAGAAATAAATTCTGACACCCTTTGTATCCTAAGACAACACCATCAAAGATGTTATTTCCTAACCTCAACTTTGTATTATAAGAAAGCTTCCACTTGAACCACCGCTAATGGTAGCAAATGATCCACCGATGTCCATTCTCTTCCGTGGTTAGACTCTGCATATTGTCTTTAACATTTCGCCAAGGTCCACACACAAAGGGAAATGAATTAAATGCAGATTATTGAAATGCCCCTGTCCCTTTCTTGTCAGCAGGCAGCCACCACGCTCCCCTCTGCTTGCTTCCCTACTGAAGAGTGAGTCAGACACATCCTCTCTGACAAGGTTTCACAATTTTGTTAAAACCCATTGTTACTCTGCATATTTCTCCTTCCTCCGCTCTCTGCCTGAGATTTTCTGGCTGCTTTCTTTCACAAGATCTTTTCACATACCCCATAGCTGAAGCTCTGTTTCCTTTTTCGTTCTGTTAACCCTTCCAAGGATCCATCCTAGAGAAAGAATATAGGAACAGTCAGCTCCCAGCCTTGGGTATGGAGTGAGCTTGGCTCGGCTTGGCCAGGCCATCATTAACTGTCCTGTTTGACAAAGCAAAGTGTGTTTGTGTCCCTGTGGGAATTGGGGGCCCTTAGTTCTTCTTGCTGAACAACTCTGACCGCCTTAGGGTGAAGGCTCCCAATGGATCTGGCTTTTCTCCCAGCTTCCAATCCCTCCTTTACACCGTGGCCAGAGGGAGTCTTGTAAAATCATAAAGAACCCCCACCATCTACATCTTAAAACCCTGCAGCCCAGAGGTCCTTCCAGATTTGCCTGGTGCCTGCCTTCCCAACTCATCCCCACCATCCCCTCCTCTCCTGCCCGACTCCCTTCTCCAACCCTACGCTTCACTCCTACAGAATTATCAGCAGCTCTGCAAATGTACGGGGTCTTGTACACTTCCGGCCTTCACACATGCTCTTCCTTCTTCCCGGGATGTCCGCCAAAGTAACTCCTACTGTGTTTCGGCTTTTCACCTCCTCTAAGAAGCCTTCTTGGTCCTCTTTTCATCCTGCCCCACCCAGCCCACCTCACACCAGCCCAGGCAGGCAGCTCCTCTGTCTTCCCTTAGCACCCCTGCGTGCCTCTGCTCTGGCATATACTACACTAAACTGGAGTCATTTGTATTCTCTCCTCTACTCAGAGCTTTCTGAGAGTAGAGACTGTCTTTTCCATCTCTAATGTCCCAGCGTCCTCCACAGTCACTGACAATCACTGAAGAAAGTCCTGCCTTGAGTTAAAATGGAACTGAGTTATAAACAGAGCTGGGTTTTTCTGGGGTCTAAGAACTACGAGAGAAACACCTTAGGCAGAGCAAACTCCGAAGAAGCGGGAGTCAGCAGGTCCCGACAGGAACATCCCACACCTGACCCTCAACCCTGCGGTGCATTTTTGCTCCCTGGTGGCCTGTGAGCTACAGAGGCTGAGATGCTGAACTGGGCTCAACTCTGCTAAGCATTACCTGCTATGGATGAGCACATATAGAAAGAGTTAAGGAGAAGATTAAATGCCACTTTCAACTCATATTTGACATATCCTGGACATTATTAGGCTCGTATAAGCTTTCGTGGGCCAGTAGAAGTTCTGGGCTCCTCTGCAAGTTTGGGTTAAAATCAAGGGTTTTGGATGCTGTGCAACAGAAGAGGGTGCATAGGAGAGTCCACTGATGGTCTGCAAACTGTCCCCAATTCCATGGCTTTGTCCCTCCGCTCCTCTTCTTTATTGGGCTTTTGCTCTCTGGCCTGATACAAAAACGGGAGCTGTGGAAGCCTCTCAGCCTTCCTTCTGCATCCTAGTTCTTTCTTGGGGCCCTGAAGTCCCCCTGTTAAGATTAAAGGACAACAAGTATAACATTGGTCGTGAACCAAACGAGCCTCTCGGAGTATCAAGAACCTGACCTCATACAGAGCCAAGCTCTCATAAATATATCCAAATAAAATTAAAAAAATAGTAAATGTTCCCAAATCTTGCAAATTTCCTTAGATATGCTACTTAGAGAGCCCCGTCCCATAAATCATCTAGACAAGAAAAGGGCCTGGGAAGTAAGGAAGGAGTGAAGGGCACAGATCACCTCCACGACGGAATCCTAAGAAACTGCTGATGTCGCTTCGGGCACTGGCTTCCAGGCTGGCCAACGTTAAACAGCTGCATCTGAGAGCCAGGGAACAGAGGTCTCCATCTCTCTGCCTGGGGGAGCCTGAGGTTGAGACAAGTGCTTTCTCCTAAAGGATAAGAGGCCAGGCAACACCAACTGCTTCGGTCTGAAAAGGGGTGAATAGACAGTTTCTAGACCACATTTGAAACCAGGGCTCACCAAAATGGATGTGATAAATCAATTGTGACTTGGAGGGAAGAATGACACACTAGCAGAACACTGGCTATGAGCCCTAGCAATGAGCCCTAGCAGCAGGTATCAACTGAGGGCAAAGAACCACAGCAAAGAGAGTTACAGTGTGGTCAGGAATGGCACACTTCTCCCGGGGCTGGGACCCGCACTGTATATGCACAGTCTCCACGCATGGGCATCCATCCTCGATCACAACTGAGCTCACAATTGGGCTTGTTTGGATGGAGAAATGGGTGAGAAGTTGGTAACACAGTAATACTATCTTGGAATTCTGGAGGTTTCATGACATCTCAGCTTCCAATGTGTTTCTCTTTGCTTCAGACCCGTTGAGTAACTATCATGCATAGTTAACACTTACCAAGTGATTACTCATGCTAGGCACTCTGTTAAGTAATTTATCTCATTGGATCCTCATAAGAACCTTCTACAGTCAATATTATCATGAAATAAACTCATTTTACAGATGCAGAAACTGATGCATAGGAAGGTTAGTTAGGTAACTCACTTAAGGTCATAGAGTGAGTATTAGAGTAAGGATTAGATACAGGTGGGACTGACTTCAAAGCCTGCACCCTTAACCAGTAGGACTAGGGAAAAACAGCCCATCAGGAAAGACAGTACCAATGAGCCACCAACAGGAAGACATACTCTAAGGGACACACTTACACAAAAGTATCCAGATTCTCTAACTTTTGCCGAGCGAGATGGTTGGCCTGGGGAAGGGTACAGTCTGTGGTCATGAAACAGAATTTTTGTCTAAGTAAAGATAACCAGTCTACATAGGGACTCAAGTACTGTGCACCTAAGATGTTTGGAAATGAACCCTTGGCTAGAAGTGGAAGGCATAAGGTTGGGGAGGTGGGGGAGGAAAGAGAAAAGGATCCTATATTCTCTTTCCTTTTTCATGAAAAGTTTGCAGAGAAATTACATCAAATCATTTTCTCCCTCCTCTGTAACACGGGGCAGAGACCAGAAAAATCAAATCCTTCTGGAAAATACTTTCCAAGGGGAATAATCATCCCAATCACAGAACTTTGGCAGGCAGGAGAGATTTGGAGGAACATCAAGAAAGATCTAAGGATAATGATATTGGTCAGCAAACTAGACATAGCATTGCAATTCAATAAGGCAGCAAAATTCAACGCTAATGTGACTTGCAAGGTTTCCTGAGCCAAGGCATCAGTCACACTGGGGGTCAGCAGAGTGATGAGCTCCTTGTTTATAGCCCTAGTGGGTCACAATCACAGGGCAGCCTCAGGCCTGGAAAGTTCTCAGCCAACAGTCAATGATCCTAGGAGGAAAAGAGATGGAACTGGGGATAGCGAAATAAACAAAGGGAGGCTCAGCAACTATTTAAATGTCTACAGACAGGTACAGAGAGACAGTGGATAAGGTGAGCAGATTAAAAAGTGGAGGCCGAATGCTAAGGAAAAAATAGTAATAGTGAAATTGTTTATCCTGCCGAATATGTAAAGGATAAGACGAGAGAGCTGTAGGCTGCCAAGACTCAAAGGAACCCTGCTCTGGGTTCAAGGTTGTCCTCGTCACCCTAGACTGATGGATACCACTTCACTTCATTAAAGATTTTCCATGAAAGGTGATTCTGTAACTTTTTTCAGTAATGTAGACTAATTTCTTATCATTATTACACACAGAGAAATGCCTTTTCGGATTGAACACAAATCTTTCTTCCTCAACCTAAACCATTTCTTTTTCTATTGCCTTCAAAGGAGAACAATAATTTCTTAGCATATTTCATGTAAAAAACAATTCCATACTTGAAGGCTAGTAAGTGACCACTCAGCTTTTCTTTTGCAAACTAAACAATCCTAATTTCTTAACTTCCTTTTACGCCTCCCATTTTCCAACTCTCTGCCCATTTTTGTTTTTTAAGGAAAAAAAATCAAAGAGTTAGGAAGGAGCTTAAAACTAACCTAGTTTACAGCTCTGCTATAAAAGGACTGAAACTCATGTCCAACCAATGGCCCAGCCCCACCCTTCAGGAGCAAGGTTTCTCAACCTCAGCATGACTGACATTTTGGCCCAGACAATTCTTTGTGGCAGGAGGCTGTCCTGTATTCACTGTAGGACACCGTATGCACTGTACAATGTTTAACAGCATTCCTGGCCTCTACCCATGAGACACCAGTCGCACCACCCCAGGCGTTACAACCAAAAATGTCTCCAGGTATGCCAAATATTCGGGGGTAAAACAAGCCCAGCTGAGACTGTTTCTAGTGGAACCCATCTCTTTCCTTGGACTGTGGACCCTCCAGGTATACTCCAGAGTCAGAACCACCAGGGCTAAGTTCACCGAGGACTCATCCTCCGTGCCAGCTCAATGTCCTCCTGATGGCGCACGAGCTGCCGCACTTGGCTTTGCCTCTTTTTCCAGCAAACCTGCTGGAGACTGACCAGCCAGCTAACACTATGCTAAGTGCTAAAGAGAGAACCACACAAAGCTTTTCTTTTTCCTCCCCAGCAGCAGTACTGGGCCAGATTACCACTCTCTGAAGGGGGGCCCATGTTCTCTGGAAACAAGAGACAAGGAGCACCAGATCCCTGGGGAATGTGGGGGGAAGGAAAGCCACCAGTGAAGCTCTTATCCCCAGCTGCATCAGCCCCCCAGAGCCCCCTGCTCTCAGCTCCGAAGGTGCCAGGTGTCCAGCATCTACTACAATTACATGGTTTAAAACAGTCTTTGGAGCGTTTTCCGTGCCCTCCATCAGCTCCCATCAGTCCCCAGAGGCTGCACAGCACTAAACTCTGGAAAAAAGCTCAGGTGCCGGTGACTTCGCAGAGCAGTCGAAGGATCAGGTCCCCACTCTGGAGATGCCTGCAGTCTTGTTAGGTGGCCCACCAGGAAAAAGAACGAAGATAACTCAATCATGCACTGTGCAAAACCACAACATGCCTGGAGTCACCGCACTCTCCCTGGACGGCGAGAGTGGAGGGGCGTCCTGGCCTCCCATCTCACCACCCAGTCACCCAAGACAGCTAGCCAGGAACTCCGCAGCTCAGCAGACACCAAGACTTAACATTCAAGTGAAGTCAACCAAGCCCAGCTCCCCCATCCAATGCTAAGATACTACACTTTTTATTGTTGTTGTTAATCATTATTAATCGTGATTAGTAAGCTGTGTTTTACCCGAAATAACTCTTAGAAATTCCACGCTCAGGTTGTGCATCCACAGAGAGCAGGCAAGAGCTGGAACAATTCTCATTTTGCAGCCTGGGGCTACTGCAAATGGCCTCAGGAGACGGTCAGGAAGGAGGGCTGTTACCAGTTTGGGATCACAGGGAATCAGTGGTCTACACGTCTTCCCATTCTGTGTCTTAACCCATCAACTCTGCTACCTCCACAAAGTCTTACCATTTGATGTCCGTGTTCATGCACCGTCGATCATAGCCACCCCTCCCCATTTTCTGGGGGAAAATAAGTGCAGAGTCCAAACACGTGGCAAACCCAAGTGCAAACCCCAGCTTTACGTGCATCCCTCCTCAAGCTCCACATCCTGCAGCTTTGCTTTGAAGAAGCTGTTATTTTTTACAAAATAATTTTTCCAAATATATTATTTTCCACAAAATATAAAGTAAATTTGCAATCACATCCCAGGTGGGAAATATTAATCCATGTGTTTTGGCTTTGTTTACAATTTAATCACCAAACGGTTTTCCATGCTCATTTAGTGATGCTGAGCCCGTTTAGTCTTAATGAGCTTTGGGAAAACTGAAGGTTTTTTGACATAGTAATTTCTATTTTACAGTAATATACCAACAGTACATAAGGTTTAGAAAAGAGAAAAATCACCCATAATCTCACCACCAGAACAAAACCTTTGGAAGTAACCCCTGCCCAGGAGAATGGGCATTTTAATGAGAGAGGCTCAGCGGCTGAAGAATGCTGATCCAATCAGGGTTCTAGGAGAAGAGCTCGGGGCTTAGGTGGCCTAAGAAAATCAAAGCAAAAATTGCCCGATTCAGAAGCAGCATGTTAAAGGAGTTTAGGAAAAACTCACTGTCATCCTATCTGTTTAGCATGGTAAGAAAGTTTCTCCCACCTCTGCTCCACACTCTCGCTGCCCTCCTCTCTCTTCTCTGATCTCTTCTCTGATGCAAGTCTTTTGTTCTTCCTCCCCCACCCCGTCTCGTTAAGGCCGTCTGCTGCCACAGCACCCTGCCCCCCGAGAGCGGGCCATCCACTCTGCCACCTGCCGCTGCTGCTGAGAAGGCACAAACCTCAGCGTGGACCCCAGAGTCCCTCTTTGCAGAACAGCCCTGCTGACAGTTTAGCCTTCCCACGGGCAGGATGCAAAAGAGCACCTGGCAGAAGTCTCTGCACAGCACACCAGGGGGATTTGGCCACCTTTGGGCTATTTAGGTCATTATAACAACTTTTCCAGAAAAACTGAATCCTTGAGAGTTCAACACAAAGGATAGTGAGAGGAGAGAGTTGAGGGTTCTGTAGTTCATTAAATCCACTAAGACGGCCAAATCTGATACTTTAATCCAAAAACATCGTTTCGCGCAGTGTCAAGATTGGTGTTTCCCAGTCTTTCTTCATTCAGTTCTGAATGCAGATGAACTAGGTGAGCTGAACTTAGATAAATGGAGGAAAAGAAGTACCCCCTATGCCCAACCATTCTCAGCCTTAGCAAAAAACCTCATCTCCCATGGCCACATTTTCTTCTTTCTTCTGCCCCCCTTCATCCCAGGGTCCTCTGTCCACCACGCTCTACTCCACACATTCAAAAGGAGAACATGCAATGGGGGAAATTTAGAATAATGAGACCCACCTAAGAGGTGTTTGGGATGGGTGGGTGTGTCGTTACACACACAGGCAGTGACCCGGTGCCCCAGCCCCTGCTAGGAATGATGTCATACCCCAAATATGTTTGGGATGATTGTTTCAGGCTGCATGCCTACATGGAACAAATGTATTTTATTCTCCCTCTCTTTCTCCCTCTGTCTCTCTCTCAACCAAAATACCATCTGACTTTTTACTCTGAAAACAGAAAGTGGGAATGCCAATGTGTAAGTACAATGCATGCCTAAAAATACTTGCGGACTGAAATAAACAACAATCAAATAACCTGATAAGAGTCCAATCAATGAAATACCATAACTCAGCTCTCTGAAGTTGGAAAAGGATATCATATTTGATTGAGCTTTCCATGGTTTTATTTCTTCAAAAAATGCTATCAGACATACTTCCCTTGTTTCCAGTTGGCATCTCTGGGTACATTTCTATCTGTATGCCCTTCCTCTGAAAATACAACAGATCCTACATTCTCCAAGACACCCAAGAGACATCAGTCATCTGCTGGTTCCCGACAAATCATTCCATCACAATATTTTTCACATGGCCAGGGAGGAAAGATGGAAGAAAGAGAGTGGAGAAGGAAGGAAGGAAGGATGGAAGGAAGAAAGGGAGGAAGGAAAGGAGGGAGGGAGGAAGAGAAGGAGGGTCGGAAGCCCCATTCTCTCCTCCTCCCCTTACTCCCTCTAAAAACCTTCTTGAGTTTTAGACCACTTTTTATTATTGTTCCTTCTAGTCTTGCGGCTACTCAAAGGTCATAAGCACCGTTCTAGAGACTCTAGTCCAACTCCTCACTTTTCAGATGAGGAAACAATTTACAGAGCAGCACGCCGACCACCCACGGTCACTGTCATGTGCCGTTTCTGGGCTCCAGGATTCTTTTCACCTCGCCCCTAACTCCTGCTTTTCCACAGTCACAGAGCACCCTTACCTTCGTCGGTTAACCCCCACCTGACAGCAGAGCTGCTCAAGTGGCCCCGCCTGCACTTGTGCAAGTCCCAGGAGGCTTTGGACAGGAGGCTCCGCCAGGCTGACACGTTCTGAGACGCTCCTGCTGGTCCCGGCGCCCGAGCTGGAAGGGGCACCGCGGCGGGAGCCAGGGCAGATCTGCAGCAGCTCTCACTGTGTGCAGGCCTCACGGGAAGTAGGAAGCTGGGTCAGTCAACTTTAACTGTCTCCTGGCAGGCACATTGAGTGTTTTTATCAGGAATCTGAAGCGGCTGACTACTGGAAGAACACATATTGGCTGAGTTAATGCACCCCGTCCCTCCGAGCGCTCAGAGATCAGGGAAACCCAGGGGCCTGGGGAAGGAAGTATCATTTACAGGCTGGTCCTCTGGTTCCAGAGGCCACATTATTGATCCCTGATGAAACACGAACTCGGCAGTCCCAGGTGATGACCACGGAGCTGCAGAAGGGTCGCATGGCCACGCTTCTTTCTGCTGCCTTTGCAGGCGGAACAGCCAAAGGCCTGGCAAGCAGGAATGAGGAAGAAGAGATGCTCTTATTATCAACTGATGATGAAATACTCTGAGCTGAGTGACTCTGCAGGGCAGAGAAAGTACCGAAAAAAAATCGACTGGCCGGCAAAAACTCCTCTCAGCTTGCAAAGGGTTTCCACACTGACCTACCAAAGTGTCTGAAGGCGGACAGCCAAAGCACCTGGCTCTGTTTTCCACCTTTGGAATATTCACACGCCACTGACCACGGTTCCTGTGTTCAGGCCTTGCCCGTTCTACGTTCGGATTCTACACTTACGCCCATGTGCGTGGCACATCACTCTGTGGGTGTGACTTCCTCACCCCCAACACTCCCTAGTGTGGACAGAGCACATGAGGCCAGGGAGACTCCAAACTTCCAGGGCTTCTTGACATTCTCCCCCTCCCCCAACTCGAATCCTTAGCCCTTCACTCAGCTCACTGCTGCAGGCGACTGCTCCCATCCAAGGGACCACCGCCAAGCCAGCCGGAGCTGAACCATTCTCCTCTCTCTCTATGGAGAACCCTGGGTGCAGACAAAAGTTCATCAGGAGCCACAATCACAATGGCTCATGTCCACGAATACTGACCACGGGCTGGCACCGCGCTAAGTGCTTTGTATCCATCAACTCACTCCATCCCCACAACAACACTATGAGACAGAAATTACTAGCCCTCATAGGAAACAGAGGTTCACCGAGGCTTGAAAACATCTCCATGGTCAAATGCAAAAAACCCGAATTCCTTTTCCATAAAGGGGCACAAGATGTCAGTGAAAAAGAAGGGCTTCATCCACTAAGACGGCTTTAAAATTTTTTTAATTTAATAAAAGGAAAATCAGGGTTGGTGAGGATGTGGGGAAATCTGAACTCTTGTGTATCACCAGCAGTGCAGCCACTTTGGAAAACAGCTCGCCAGTAGCTCAAAAAGTTCACTGCGGAGTTCCCACAGGACCTAGCAATTCCACGCTGAGGTGTACACCCAAAGAACTGAAAACATCTGTTCACACAAAAGTGTATAAACAAGTGCTCAGAGTCGCGTTATTCATAGTAACCAAGAGGTGGAAACAACCTAAATGTCAGTCCTCGACTGATGAATGGATAGACCAAATGTGATCTCCCCCACAACGTAATATGATTCAGCCATAAAAAGGAATGACATGTTGGTACATGCTACAGGTATGAACCTTGAAAACATTATGCTAAGTGAAAGACGCCAGACACAAAAATCCACATATTATGTGATTCTATGTACATGAAATGTCCAGAATGGGCAAATCCACAGAGACAGAGGGCAGACCAGCAGTTGCTTCAGGCTGGGAGAGGGGGCAATGAGGAGTGACTGCTGACAGCCACAGGTATCTTTTTCAGAATGATGAAAATATTTTGGAATTAGTGGGATGGTTGGAAAACTTTGTGGATATACTAAAAACCACACAATTGTACACATTAAAAGGGTAAATTTTACAGTATGTAAATTATATCTCGATAAAACATTTTTTGAGTAAAAAGTAAGAAAAAAGGGCAGCTTGAGCTTGAGGTACCTCCAGGGTCCCTTCCTAAACTAAAAAAGCAATGCAATGCGACACTAGAACGTGCTGTGAGATCATTCTCGTGTCCTCAGTAGCCATTCGACGAGTGCCTGCTGGTGCCAAGCTAGGAGCTGGGGACATAGAGGTGACAAAGTAGACGGGGTCCCTATGCTCTCAGCACTTGGAGTCTGAGGATAAAGGCAAGAGAAACTATACAAGAGAGCGATGAGAAGAGACATATTAGGTGCTATGGGGACGCAGGGCAAGGACATCTAACCTGTCCAGGGAAGAGGGTCAGGCAAGGCTCTGGGTACAAGTGATGCTTCACCTGCATCCAGAAGGAGGAGTAAGAGGGAACAGCCAGAGACAGGGGAAGGAAGACTCCATGCAGCCGGAGTGGAGCCTCCCATGGTGCCTGGTATGTCATAGGTCACGAAAACCTATGGAGTGAAAGAATGCACATCCTGGGCAAACACCCTGAAGGGAGAGCAGAACACACAAGAGAAGCCAAAAGAAAGTTCCTCTGGCTGAAGCAGACAAGTTAAGGATTTAGGGAAGTGGGGAGAGATGAAGCTTCTCAGGTAAAATGAAGGTGGGTAAGCCTATTATAAGGAGTTTAGACTTCATCCTAAGGACAACGGGGAGCCACTGAAGGGTTTTGGCTACTCACTTCTGGTGAGAGAGAGGTGGGGTCTTTCTGTAGAACTAGATATAATCAAAGAAGATAAAGCCTGTGTGGGTTTAGGAGCAATTCCAGGCGGGCTGGATAAAGTAAGCGAGAAGTCATTAAGGTCTCTGAGAGGAGCAGTCCAGCCTTTCACGAGTGTGTGAAAAAGGGCACGGAAATCCAGAATATCAGGTTGCAGAAAAGCCAGGAATGACGTGGGAAGACCGGCACCGCTTTGCCCACCCTGAGCTGGAGGGTCATGGGAGACTGACCTTGAAGGTGGCTCCTCCGTATGCCTGGCCACAGGACAGCTCGTGTCCTTTCGACAGTCTGACTCTGTGTGTTGGGCAGCAGTGGCCACTGGAGAGAATGGTCACAGATTAGCAGCTGCTAAAGTCTGAGGACCTGATCAAGGGGAGAGATTTGGAGGGCAAAGCCCTGACCTCCCCAGGAGATGCTGGAGGACAGGAAGAGGAATCTAACACTCTACTCTACATCGACTATGTGCTAAGCAAGGTGCATTCATTTTCTCAGTAAGAACTAACCACATCCCTCAGGGAGGTTGTTTATTATTCTCATTCTACAGACAGAAAGCTGAGACCTGACAGTCAAGTCATGTGCATAAGGATTAGAGACCAGACTCAAAGGGAAAATTTCAACCTTCTGACTCCAAATCTCAAGACTTGACTTTTCTTTTTCTTTGTTTTCGGACCTCAAGTCCTGAGAGTCATTGCAAGGCACTTCTTTTGTGCTGCTACTTTTTATTTTTGCCCCTTCATCTCTGATCCTGACGCCCCAGTCCCCTTTCTTAGTCCCCTGACAAGCACCCACTCTAATGTGCTGGATATATGTCCTTGGATAAAAAGGTATCCTGAGGAATAGACAGTATGCTGACTCTGGTGTGTATACTTCACATTAATAAATGTGCATTATAGAACTCATGCTTAATTCAGCCTAGTGATTTTAAGATCCACCCATCTCTCGATGTGGAGGATTCCCCAATGTGCACACACCACATGCAACTTGTCCGTTCCCATGGCAATGACAACTAGGCGGTGTCCAACTGCCAACTCTCACCAACAATGCTGCAGTGGACATCCTCACATGTCTCCAGACAGACGTGAGCAAGAGCTGTTCCGAGCTCAGTACACAGGAACGGGGCTGCAGGGTCATGGGTGCACACTCAAATTCCCGCTCCAAGTGGGCTGCGCCCATCTTCACTTCCACCAATGGAGCACGAGGGCTCCTGTTTCCTTATATCCTCATAAACACTAATTATTATCCCATTTTAAATTTTTTGCCAATATTATAGGTCTAAAACAACATCTTAATTTTTTAAAATTAGCGTTTCTTTGGCTACTGATGAGACAGGGCATTTCTCCAAATATTTGTTAGTCATTCACCTGTTTTCCACTTTCTGCTTCTTTCTATTGACTTAACTTTTTCTGTATCAATTCCCTCCCTGATTTTAGATGGTGGAAATATCACCCCATGTCTGTCGTCTGTAACTAGTCCACAGTGCCCTTCATTGAACAGAAATTCTTCATTTTGATCTTTCGTTTTCCCCATAACCAGGCCTGCCTGTTACTACTGACGTGGTAAGGAAAACAAGGACGTCTCAGAAGCCGGCTGCCATAGGTTTTGACCCTTTGGGTTGTGAAAATAAAGTGCAATGTCAGTTAAGTGTTGGCTTACTCGTTCTGTTGAGCTTCTTCAGCTGACTTCGGTAAGTCAATGCCAGGGTCTTGTCTGCCTTTATGTTTCTGCAAAGCCCATCAGTAGAGAACCAGGACATGAAAGGCCCATGTGAGCAAACGGCATGCAATGGTCTCTCCAGAACTGTCCTTGGACAAGTTTGTGTTTCTCTCAATCTCTTCCATTAATACCATCTGGAGAAAATACCCCTGTGGTGGCTCAAGAGGTAGGTGCCCTGAGCGGCTGTGTCTAAGAGGGTGTGTCTGTGGGTGTACTTTGGGTGTGTGTGAGCAAAGAACTATGCAAGCACTAGACTACGGGTTCAAGTTCGAGTCCTGACTGACATTTTCTCACTGTTAGTCCTTTAGAGAGCCATCTCTGAACTCCAGCCTTCACTGTAAAATGAAGGTACAAGGTAGACGGCGAGAGAAGAACACTAGATCCAAGAAATACTCTTAGTATGTGAACATTTAATCCATTGAAAGGAAAACTATCAATTCTCCACTTTAGTCTCTGTGGTGCCTTCAGCAGGTCAGAGACCTCTAAACTAAAAACACCTGGAAAGACAGGACTAAAGTCAGTCTGATTTTGGTGAGGCAGGAGGGGAGGAAGCAGACAAAGAAGCTTGTCTCCATGACAATGAGGGAGCAAAACACTTTTTGTCTGGACCTCTGAAGAGGAGAAAGTCTCAAGGATCAAATCTAGTTGATGCAGCAACCTCAAGGACTTCACGAACATCCGACCCAGAGCTGGGAGCGACAGCAGCATATCAAAGTCACCCCTTTCTACCCTAGATTTCGAAGATATCACACTCTCCTGGCTTTCTTGGACTGCTCTGGCCTCAAGCTCAGTGCAGCCAGGACACATGGTGTCCCTCAGAGCCCTCCACGGCCCTCTTTGCTTGCCTCTCCTTAGTGATCACATCATGCCCAAGGCTTCACTTACCCTCTACGTGCTGAGGATTTCCAAACTTGTATCTCCACTGCACATCACCCTACTACACATCCACACCTATGTATTCACTTGTTCCACATCTCTTGTGGATGCTTCAGTTACCAAAAGTCAGCTCCTGCTTCTCCCCACCAAAACTGTTCATCTTCCTGTATCCTATATGTCAAAATTCAGTACTATTCTCTTCTAACGACTCAAGAAAGAAAGCTGGGCATCATCCCTGATATTTCCCAATCCCCTACCCCTACAATATTCACTCAACCACAAAATTCTGCTCATTTCACCTCCTAATACGTCCTCAATCCATCCACGCCTCTTCACACCCCTTGCCACATGGCTGGCCCAAACCTCCATCACTTTTTGCCTAGATGACCTCAACAATGTCCTTACTAGTCTCCATCTGGCAATCCACCCACCACACTGCAGCCAGAAGGAATGACCTTTTCAGAACATAAATCTTTTCATGGTTATCTGTTGGCTTCCTGTTGCCTTCAGAATAAATCCTATAAAGGCCTTCGTGATCTGCTCCCTCCACCTCTCCAGCTTCATTGCATGCCAGCATGCCCACGCCCCATGCCCCTTGTTCTCTACACCCTAGTCACACTGAGTGCCCACCTCACATCTCGGGTTGAGAAGGTACAGTGCTGCCCCAGCCTCAGAACCTTCACACACGTGGCTTCTTCGGCCTGAGATGCTCTCCTCCCTCCCCTTGCCTGGCTGTTTCCACCCAGCCATCAGATTTCAGCTTAGATGCCCCTTCCTCCGGGCTCCCAGACCAAGTCAGTACACATGTTTTGTTTCATATCTGTCTTCTCATCACACCACAAGTTCTGTAAAAGTGAGGACTCCACCCACCTTGCTCATCACTGTATCCTCAGTGACTGGCACAGAAAAGGTGCTTAAAGATCTGTTGAGTGAATGAAAGGGGGAAGGTAGTACATAGGTAGACTGGAAAGAGAATGAACACAGAATCTGAGCTACGATATCTTGCTCAGGCTTGTCTTCACCTAGGAAATCCAGTTCATTTCAATATGTCGCCCAATAGAGTAGATTCATTCTGTTTTTGTAAAACAAAGTCAGATGTTACTCTTTGGCTTGCAACTTTCCAGTGATTTTCTATCTTACTCGAAGTAAAAGCCAAAGTCCTTAAAATGACCTACAGACGCAACATAATCTGGCCTGCTCCTATTAGACTGGCCTTCTTGCTGTTGTCTGGACAAGAGAGATACACATCCACCTCAGGCCCTTTGTACTTGCTACTCCTTCTGTCTAGATTGCTCACCCCCCAGATACCTTTGTGGCTCACTGCCTCATTGTCAGGTCTTCATCTAAATATCACCATCTCACTGTCACTTTTCCTTTAAAGTTAGAACCCCCCGACATTCCTTTTTGCCCTTCTCTGCCTTATTGTTTTCCATACACTTCACACTGTCTATACATTTTACTTATTTACTATTAACTGTCTATATCCTCCCACTAGCATATAAGCTTCCTGAGAGCAGAGACGTTCTTGCCTGTACTGTTCACTGCAGAATCCCCAACATTTAGAACAACCACGGAGTAAACAGACATCAGTGGAATGAATGATTCTTCTCATGTTCCTGTCTGACCAGTGTGTGTCACATCTGAGTGTGTTTTGCCTTGGTTCTAGAGCATTCATGGATTCTTTCTACAAGTCTTCTTAGGATATTCCACCATCTGCCATGTCTGCAACAGATTTCATGAGTGATTGAAAGTTTGAGCTGAATATAATCTATCAGTCTTATTTCCTGCCCCCACACATGCTCTAACTCTTCCCAATTTAGCACGTCCCATTATATAGAGTCTAATTATATGGGAGTGTAACAAAAGCAGTTTCATGTTGAAATAGCATTCACGTGAGCCCTCCAGAGAGGTATTCAAACTTAGATAGCAGACTAGGGATATCACAGGATATGCAGGAGACAGTGGGTTTCAACTGAGCATCACTAAATTGAACTGAGGAGGTAATCAACCCGCTTCAGTTGCGAGGAGGGCGAGCAGAATTTCTTCCTAAAATGCAGAGGCATTTTCCAGGGACCCACCAGGAGGTGGGTCCTCATTCATTTATTAATTTATTCATTCCGTAGATATTATTAACATCTTTTATGTGATGGGCACTGTGGTGAGCTGTGCAAAGATGATTTAGAAGAAGAGGGGTTTGTAAACAGATAAATTACCCATAATATGCTAAGGGCTACTGCAGAAGTATGGGAAGCAACTAAGTCTGCCCCGGTGAGTCAAAAAGCTTTCATCAAGAAAGTGGCTTGAGAGGCTGCCCTGGTGGCGTAGTGGTTAAGTTCGTGCACTCTGCTTCAGCAGCCAAGGTTCACTGGTTGGGATCCCAGAAAGGATGTGAGCACCACTTAGCAAGCCATGATGTGGCAGGCATCCCACATATAAAATAGAGGAAGATGGGCACAGATGTTAGCTCAGGGCTAATCTTCCCCAGCAAAAAGAGGAGGATTGGCACTGGATGTTAGCTCAGGGCTAATTTTCGTAAACAAAACAAAACAAAACAAAACAAAACAGTGACTTGAGAAGGGTCTTGAAGGACACCTAAGAATTTTCCAGGTAAAGAAGGGCATTCTGGGCAAAGGCAACAACATGTGTAACACAGGGGCTTGTGCAAGAGCTGGAGTCTGGACCAGTGTGAGAAGCTCAGTGTGGCAAGAACCCAGACGGAAGTCACTGCCCAAGATGTAGAAAGAGCTGCTGGGCACACACTGAAGTTTTAGTTTATGAGTTCAGTGATCTGCGCTTGAGAAACGCCACTTCAGCAATGGAAGAATAGCAGGTCTTAAGGACAAGGAATGAGTTACACTCTGAATTCCTCCATTTTGAAATAGGGGCCAGAGCAGAAGGGTGGATAGAAATGTCCCCTTCCCATCTCAATATCCAGCTCCGGGAAACCTGTAGAGACGGGACGGGGTGGGCAAGAGTGGATGAAATCAGAAACGCTTCCACTCTCCAAATACCTGTTCTCCTCACGTTCTCAAATCAGAGGTTCATTTGGATTAACAAACACCTCTCAATTTGAAAGTACCCTCTAATCACTTTAAATCTAAAAGTCATTGTCATCTAACTGTGACTTAATCAATCAATCAACTTACCATTCCACAAAGATTTAGTATGGACCACGAACCAGACCTTGGGGATACAGTGATGAATAGGACATGGGCCCTGTCCTCAGAAAGCCAAGAATGAATGAAATCCAGAGCTGAGGAAATCAACATTCTGTCAAAGGAGGCCAGAGGAAGGAGAGGACTCTCTAGAAGTCAGGTGTGTCTGGTTGGGGGAACGCTGTGGTTGTCTGCTACCAGTCTCAGCCTGAGATCTGAACACCAAGGACACGAGGAACATCATAAGAAGAACTAAAAGAACAAAGCCACTTCCAGGCGGGTGGTGAAGGCAAACGCTTTTCTCCAACCTCATGCGACTTCCTCTCTTTCTCCACCCGCTTCTCCCCACTAAGGTTCTTCTAAACATTGTCAACACTTCCTCGCCCCCTATTCAATCTCCAGCCCACTGCTATCAGGCCTCCCAACCACCGTGCTGACTCTGCGCTCAACTCGGTCACTATCAGCCTCCCAGGTGAAATCCACTGGGAGAAATCTGTATCTTACAAACCACCACCTTGCCTGGATTTCCACATTCCAGAGCCTGAACTGGTTTCTCCAGTGGTAGTCTTAGTCCCTTCCAGTCTGTTTTCAAATAGCAATCACATAAACCGTAAAACTCCACCACGTGCTTGTTCAAAACCTTCTTTCCCCATTGCCTTTGGGATCAAATGAAATACCTGAGGCTTGGCTGGCAAAGCTTGCCACAGTCCTGCCATGGGCTGCCTCCTGCCTCCCTTTGCTGCTCTCTGTCCTCTGTGCACACTGGCCCACCCGTAGTGCCTGGACTCCCCGTTGCTGCCTGTCTGCTGGCTCTCAGCACACTCCTGTTTTGCTGCCCCAGTGCCCTTCCTTGCCTTTGCCTAGCTAAGGTGTACGTATCCTTCAGATCTCAATCTAGAAGTCACTTCTTCCAGGAAGGCTTCCTGGATCTTGAGTCTTAGCTAGCTGCCTCCACTATGTACCATTAGAGGACCTTGTATTACCCTAGCCCAGCACTTACCAGGCACTGGTGAAACCCCCTGAAGACTTGTCTGTGTCTTCGTCCAGGCTATCAGGCCCTCAGGAGCAAGGAGCTCTGAACTCAGGGTCTGGCACAGAAGAGGCCTCAGTGTTTTTGAATAAATTAGCCAATTATCTTGGTGCCTCCATCAGTCAGTTCCCACGGTCTACCATCGCCCGGTCATCTGTTTACACAGGAAGCAGTCTTCCCGTGAGCAGAAACGTTACTCTCGTACACAATGAAGAGACAACATAGCAAAGTCACAGAGTGGAAGATCTAGCCCAGCCTGCCTGGCTAACCAGCTATGTGACCTTGGGCCGGTTACTTAAGTTTCCTTTGCCTCAGTTTCCTTTTAACAAAATAGAGATGATGATAGTGTCATGGCGAGGGGTGTGCACAATAGTGCTGATAAATGTTCAACCACTGGCTCTTCAAGAAATAAAAAAGGGCCTGTAGTGTTCGCCAGTTTCCATGGTGCCAATACCCCCACCCTGGCCAATTTCAAGCTACCTACCTGACATCACTCATTACGGAGCTTTCCATCATATGGAGATAACGGACATAAACGACAATAATAAAACGTAAACAGGTGGGAAGTGATGAGTTGTGAATACTGTTGTTGTTTGCAATGTAATTTCCTTGTTTTCAAGTTTATAAAATTTAATTTTTAATAATCGCTATGTTTTACAGCAGGCTTGCCAAATTCCTGAAAATTTAACAGTTGGATTTCTTAAGTCGGCATTCGTGGCTCCAGCAAACCCCTGGGTTGGGAGTGTGGGGAAGGTGAAGGGACAGCTCACAACTCCTCGCTTCCCTTCCCGGGCCTGGGTGATAGGTTCAGCTCACTGTGACACAGAAGAGAAGGATGCTCCATTTGGGCTTCAAGTGTAAGTGAAAAATGCCCTCTCATACAGTTTGGCAGGACCTCGGATAAGAAGCTGACATTATGGTCCCTGTTTGGCTCAGTGCTTCGTGTTTATACCTCACCTACCAAAGCGCTCTGGAAAAGCGAAGGGTGTGGAAACTCAGACCTCGGCCCAGACAATTGCAAACCGGCGTCAGACAGCACATCATCCCCTTGGAGAGTGCTGGCCTATGTTATCCGTCACGTCTTATTATTTTAACACATCTTTATGGTATTAGTCAATGTTTGCTGTATATTAAACATATGAATCAAGTTTGATCATTTCTTACAATGATTAATTCATCTGAGAGATCACATTTTTCAGCACATACTATATTTCATAAGCTCCTACTGAAGTTCTATCATTATGCTATAAGTAAAAGCGAGTTTCATGGTTCGACGAGTTTGGGAAATACTGCATCATACCTGTCTCCACGGGCTTCAAGAACTAACTTGTCCACTCAGGGCCACATCCCTGAATGGGAAAGCCATGCCATGTAGAGGGTCTATCCACCTTTATAATTGTCCTTGTTTTAAATGTCAAAATCTATCCCTGTCTCAAATATTGAGTAGCCCACTTTCCTCTCACACAGAGTGGATGGCCAGAGGGTAAGAACACATGGGAAACTTTTAATTGCACAGCAAAATGTTGACTTTGCTCCCAATCCGCCGTGTAGCTAAAGCATGAGGTTACCTTTTCTACAAAAAGCTGAATTTCCTATATGTTTGGCACTCAGAGAGTAAACTCTTAAGATCCTGTCAAAAGCCTGCAGGAGACCATTCATCTTTGATCCAGATAATATAAGGAATGGGATAATTCGATCTTCTGATTCTCCGAGCTCTATCACCGTGCCTAGTTAAACTGTCAAAATCACAAAACAAAAACAAAAACTCATGAACTTGGAATATGTTCTTTTACCCCAATAGAAATTCTTTCGTAATTACAATTTAGCATGCCTTCAGCTTTATTTGAAGGTTGATACAAAATATGGTTTTATAAAATAGAAATTCTACAGCTGTTGTAAAAGCACTAATGAAGGATGGAAAACGCCTACTGGCATAAAATTAGATTGCTCTTAGAGTTTAGTATAAGAGAAACGATTAGATCAAGGCATAGCATTACCTTGAAGCATAGCACCTGTATTTTAATAGATGCTGACACTCATGTGACTCATTCTGTTTCCTTTATCTCCTTGGCTGCCAGGAATCTCAGAGGTAAAGTTTGTGCTCAGCTGAAATAAAGACCTTTAATTCTGGCTTTCTGGTCCAATTATTTCTCCTCCCTTCATTACATGGCTCTTCTACTTTTGGTTTTACAGTCCTACTGCAAATGTAATTTTTATTGTATACATCTCTGTATTATTTTTGGAAGAAGTCCAAGTATGAATAATGAATGAATGAATAACTGTAGCTTACTGGGTTCAGCTTAGTCAGCTCGCTACTGCATCATACTATGTCTTTGTAAGTACCAGTGAAACTCACCCTATTAAGCACCACTAAATGTCCATATTATCACCATTAAAAGAAACTGTCAATTTCTACTTTCTCGGACTAACGGGAAAATGAAGATAAAACCTTAAAATCAAATCCACAAAGAACTGAAAAGGTTTAGTTGAAAAAATAATTTCAATCTTCCTCCCCAAAATGTTAAAAGAAGTGCCTAGAAGTAACATTTGATTCAATCTGCCCCCTTTCCTCCCTCTCTCGCAGTCATGAGGAGGAAGCATGGGCAGAGATGAGAAGCAAGAGGCCTGAATAACCACAAAGTGAAGACTCTGCCCTTGAAAATACAAAGCCAATGACGCTTTGAGCCCATACAGCTGTCCTGAGACCCCTCACAAGAATGATCTCACTCCGCTCTGTTGACCCTGCATAGCATCCGCAGGGCATCAGGACTGAGAAGGGATAGGAAACTAAGGCTCAGGGAGAGGAAGGAATCAGCCTAGGGTAAAGCCAGCACTAGAACACAGATGTGCAGAGTCTGACCTGATTTTGTTCTGCTGACCCTGCTCACTCCACAAATATCATACTTAGGCACATAATTTTCTACTTTTTCCTTGGTATTTTCATTCCCAAGCAAAAAGAAGAGATAGAATTATATTCATATTTACACCCTTGTCTACCATTATCCTCAGTTGAAAGCACTAAAATGGGATTTAAACAGCTCTTATAGGATGCAAGTGACGTGAATATGATAACACGTAATAATGACTGAGGGAGGAATGGAGAGAACTAGAGTACAGAGTGATTTGGAGAAAGATTAAGAAGTTCAATTTGTATTTTAAATATCTTTCAAGTTTTCGATGAGTGTGTCAAGCTCTCTATAAGTCCAGAGGAAAAGGCACACCTAAATCCTGTTCTAACTCCAGCAATCTCCCTGGCATCTCCATCTGAGGTGCAGGAGCTGGCGGCCCACAGGAGCGCCGAGGCTGATAAAAAGGACGCGTGGAGAGCTCAGATAAACAGCGCCCGTGCAAAGAGAAGGACAAAATACATTTGATCTTTTTAAGTGAAACTGATTGATACTGTTTAAGCCCATATTACCTTTTGATTGAGTTTATCTGCTGTAATTTTAAAGTAGAAAAGTGGGAGGGAAAACAGTTTCCTTGATTTTTAGCTGGGAGAATATTAAGATATCGACACCTTCACTCATTCATTTGCTCATTCGTATGTGCATCCATTCATTCATGCAGTGTTAAGCAGCCAGCACCAGGTAAGGCATGCTATCAGTTCCGTGGGGGCCACACATGTATGCACAATGTGACTCCTTCCCTTAGGGGCCTTACAATGTTGTGACAGAGAAAGATACAAACAAATCATTATTAAGGGTGAAGTACCATAAAACAGGTAAATACAGAGCTTTGGCAGTTCAGAAAACAGAGAAAAGATACTTGGCTGAAATTAATCCAAAGATTTGCTTCAACTAAACAGGTATTATAAAGAAAGGATAAAAAAAAATGCTTCTTCACCTTTTATGGTCTTTCATGCCTGGATACCGTGTGCCGTGTGGGTGACCGTAACTCAAGAGAAGCAGAATATGGACAGACACACTAACATTAGATCAACGACCACAGGTAGGAAGGATGATCTGAATGACAAAACATAATGATGCTTCCTGCATTAGTCGGTGGCCCTGGTCCAACAACCAGTATCCTTACAAGACAAGGGAAATTTAGACACAGATACGCAGACGGAAGACAGCACGTGAAGACGGAAGCAGAGATGGCAGGATTGCCAGCAACCACCAGAAGCTAGGAGAGGCAAAGAAGATGGTCCCTAGAGCCGGCAGAGAGCACAGCCTTGACAACGTCTGGATTTCAGACTTTGAGTCTGCAGAACTGTGAGGGAATAAATTTTTGTTGCTTTAAAGCTCCCTTCCCCAAAATAGTAAGGATGCTTTAAGGCCCCCGTTTAAATGCCCCCAGCCCTCTGGGCAGCTCTCTAGACCCTCCTGTCGGAACCAACTGCTTCCTCTCGGCCTACTCGGCTCCTGGTGAGCTTAACCTATCCTCTCGTCAGTGATGGAGTCTGTCTCACTACACTGAGCTCCCTGCAGACAGAGAACCTGTCTTACTTGTTTTTCAATTCTCAGAGTCTAGAATATCAAAGTCAAATAAAAATCCAGTCCCAAGAAAGGACCCGGAGAATCTGCTCCTCATCCAACGCTTAGGAGTCAAGGGTGACTGTGAGCCCATTTTTAAGCCACGAGAAAATGAGGGGGTGTCTGTGCCTCTGTAAGTGTCTCTCCATGCATCCTGGGTTGACAAAAGCTGTTGGCATCTCTTTGGCAGATTAACTGGCTACACTTGCCACTTTCTTGGCATGTGGCTCCTATGTCAACGCTCTGTGTACTGTCTATTTCTTGCCTTAGAAATAATCACTTAAAAAAAAGTCAGACCTCAAGCATTTGTATTCTTTCTTCATCAAATCCCTTACTTCTCACCAAATTATACTTCCACCGAACAAAGGCTCTCCCGCTCATTACAATACAGCTGAAAAGTGTGGGACCCTCTGTCGCTCTGGTAGAAGAAGTGAGAGCTGGCTGGGATGCAAGCACTGCCACATGGATTAGAAACAGAAAGGATTGTAAACAAAGGGCAATGATAAACGGTTATTTTGCAAGTGGGTGGGAGGTGTTTAGCGGGGTGTTCCATGGGTTGGTGATGGGCCCAGTTTCTCTCAGCATCTTTATTAATGATGAGGTAGGAGGGGAAACACTCACAGCACGTTCATTAAAGGCAGGAGGATGCTAAATCGGGAGGTGTTGCAAACACCACAAAGGACAAAGAAACAGTACAAGATGGGGATGGCGGAGGCAATCTCAGCAAAGGAGAAAAGAGCAGGATTCAACTGGGTGACGAAGGGACCCAGTTCACCCAGGAGAGACCACCTGATCCTCAACAGAGAAAGCATACGGCACAGCTTTCACCTGAAGTCAGTTATTTAGAAAAAATAACTGATTTTTTTACAACTCCAATGTTGCTATAGTATGATCCTTTTCTCCGGGAGCGGGAGGAGGAGCACCGGGCTGATTTAATCCTGGGAGCATTAAAAGAGTCGATCTGCTCTCATGAGCCACGGAGATCAAAGACCTAAATGGAAAACCCCACACAACTCCTGGACTCGAGGGAGAACAGAGAGACAAAAAGCAGTCCCCACTGCTCTATGAATAGTAATAGTCTGACTTCTGAGAGACGGAATATTTCAACCCTGCGGGGCCTTCTGGTCTCTAGCCTTAGGGCTGCCATTAATTTAGTGTCATTTTCAGAAGGTTCTCTTCCTTTTCTGGGCTTGTTTCACTATCTTTTCCAGAAAGATCTCCTTGTCTCTTTCCCTCCCCCGGGGATGTTTATAGGAGTGTGGTTATCAACTCCATGATGTAATTTTTAATTTAATGTATTGAGGCAAAAAATTCATAAGGAAGACCTCTGCAGAGTATGTGAAGGAGAAAAGTCTGTTTCCTGCCACAGGCATAACAGATGGAGAAGTATTTACCCTATTTTCAAAAGTCAAATGGTAAATTTGGAAGCATAAAATAAGGCTAAAGACTTTAGAACATTAAGCTCCCTGAAGAAAGCTGTTGCATAAATAATATATTATAAGTACTTAAAAATCGTACCTGCTTGCAAAATTTTCTTGAGTCCTCCCCATGGCATCCAACATAACAAAATATTATTCTTTCCTCATTCATTCAGCACTTATCGAACACCTACTAAGTACCAAACACGATTCCCATCCCTGAGGAGTTCAGTGTAATAGCAGAGACAGATAAAAATAAGAATTAGTTTAAAAAATATTTTTCAAGGCTTTATAGTGGTGCAGCAGTGGTGACGTCTGAGCTGGATCTTTATGGACTGAGCAGTTGTCTAGTAAAAATAAAAGTGGGAGGGCAAGGCATTATCAAGCAAAGAACAATGCATGCAAAAGTATAATGACATAAATAAATACGACATTAATATAATTTTTTGAAATGGTGCGCTAAGTGGAGTGGTGTAAGATGACACTACGAAATGAAATGCTGGCCGCTGGAGAGAGGAGAGAGGAAGTACATCCTGCCCATGGAGGTTTTGCTGGGTTAGATGTTGAAGATCCTTCTGTACCATGCTAAGGAATTTGAGTTTTCTATAATAGGGAAGCGTTAATATTTTTAAATCAGAGAATAATGATGCCAAACATCTAAAAAAGTGGACCAATCTTCTATGTTTGCTAAAATTTTCATTGAGCCAAAGCCTAATTTCATTTCCTTCATGCCTACATGCTTGGGCTGATAGAATAATTTGTGAACTGCTGAAAAAAGAATTTCTAATATTTAATGTTACAATACATAGCATCAGTAAAATATACAATCATGTACAGCTTGTACTAGGAAGACCTCAATAAATTTACAAAAAAGATAGATGTTTACAAATTACCTACGTCTCTGTTTATAAAAACAAATTCGTTTTGGATTGGGCTTAAATAAATGTTCCTAACCCCATGCTAAACAACCAACGTGTCCAGGTAAGATGACTTACAATGGGCACGAGAATAAAGTATATTGACTGTTATTTATACCATTTTTCTAAGCTCACAGCAGGTCACTTATATTCATAGCAGTATGAGACCTGTGAACAAAATCCTAGCTGGAGAGTCAGGATTTCTGACTTCTGTCTCTTCTACGACCCAGCTTTATGACCTTGAGAAGTTGGACATTTTCCATTGCTCATGCCGTTCCTCATCAGTAGAATCAAGTTCGTGAGAAACTGATATAATGATAAAGAATTGAATTTTCAAATTGATAACTGTCAAGCTCTTCAAGTCCCACAACACAGAAAAGATGGAGATCTGGCAAGGAGGCTATTGAGGTGATTCAAATACAAAAGAGGTGAAACAAATTGATGGCTTTAAAGGTTCAGGTCAACTCTGAGATTCTATGGTTCCAAGGCATTGTCAGTATCAGATCTTGTTATCATCAGCTTACGCGCAAAATCTGAATAACAATTTAGGCTTCTCTTGATATAAAGATCTCTGTGCTGCAATGGTAACGGAGACTTGTCCCTTAACGCTTCATAAAAGAAGGCCAGCTTGAAAGCAACAGGGCACACTGACACAGCAACACAGTAAACAGTTTCTGAGTCCAGATTTTGCTTCTGAGTCAAAACCAAAACCAAAACCAAAACCAAACCCATCTTTCTGACAGTGCCAGCACCTCTGTGATGCTACCTCTGAGATAAGAATACTCTCATGGAAACATTACCCAAGATGCTCCCAGGAAGCCCAGGGGTGCCACTGTCCCGTGGCTGCAAAGACTACAAAAAGAAAACCTCAGCCAGCTTGAACTTCCTTATCCTCCCTCTTAAGTAGCTAGCACCCAAGACATTCTGTTTTCACAGTAACTGAAAATACTCCAGGTCTTGGATGTTGTCTAGATTTGCTAGTCTATTACAGTCTTGGTCAGTCTAGATCTCGCCATCTCATACCATTGCACACAATTTCCCGATAAAATGTAACTCGATTCCACCTGATACAGGTCCAGATCCACCGTCGTATTTAGGGTCTCACCTGGCAGCTCGTGTTCAGCATTCCAGTTTCCGTGTGACCTGAGACCTATACACTTATGCAGTCATGTACCTAACAGCCTCCCTCTCATTCCATTCTTAAATGTGGACGAATAGAGATTCCATCTAAATGAAGCTGTGCTGTTCAAAATAGTCATCTCAGATGAGTAGGCCTTGGTAATGAGGAAGCCCGGGGCAGAGTTTGCTCCCTACGATAACCTGTACACTTTGCAAGAAGGAAAATGATCATCGACTGTGCCTCTAAGGCCCCGTTACACATACATGGCATTAGTCACAAGGAAATTCAGCAAAACAGCAGGTAATTCAGAGCCCCATAAACTTGCAGATATCTTTCTGAGAGTGGATCAATAGAGTCTTGGGTAGAAGCAAACATTTTTATTGGCAAAATCGAATCTATCCGTATAATTCCTCATGTCTATTGACCTTACTCCATAGAAATAACTCTTTCTTTCATTAGCAGACACTGAGATGTGAATGATCTCATTCACTTAGCATCCTTTTGATTTTGTTATCCAGCACTGAAAGAAGGGAACCCATCTTGGGAGACTTGCTCATTTTTCTAGAAGAATCAGATGACAGCTATGATATTCTAGACTGCCAGATAGAAATGTACTTTTCTGTTCCAACTCAGCTTTTCCCAGCAGGTCACTCTTCTAGAAGAGTCTGATCTGAAATAGGGTCACGCACAGCTATTTTTCACTGGTGCTTAGAAAAATTTAATTAAAGGCAAGAAGGAAAAGTAAGTAAGAAAGCCAAGACCCCGGAAAGGCGCACACACAGACAGAATTTCCAGCGGGGACGTGGGAGCCAAAGCTTTGAGGTGACAAGCATCTCTAGCTTCCTTCTCCTTTTGTTCCGAGACCTGCAGGCTTCAGGCAAAAGTACGGCTCCAGTGACTCTGGCAAAATCCTAATATCCTGGGGTCTTTGACGCCTCTGAAACTGGCTTGCCTTAAACACAGCTAATCCAATATTACTCTTTAAATGGTGAGTTTACAAACCACAGCGATCTGTGGGTTTGTATGATTTACTACATAAGCCAAAAGAAGTTAGCATTTTATTCTAAACTAGCAATGTTAAAATGCTAAGGTTTGGGATTCAAATATAATAGGTTTCCAACACAATTGTGGTTCAATACTACCGAATAACGGAAGTCTAGGGAATCATACTTGTTCTCTGAACAGTTTCAAACCTACTTTGGACCAGATCTGTGTCTGGTGCAACAAGCTGGGCTTCTAAGCAAATGCAAATTTCCTGCTAGCAGGTCAGAGACACAGAGTAGTAGGAATTACCATTAATCACATTGCCTAGAGGTTTTTTTTTTCAGATCCAAGTGCAAAGCTGCCCAAACAATTAGTTCCCCTGAGATCTGTTTTCAGATGAAAAATCTAAATAATCCTGTTGTTTCTAGACCCAATGCCAAACTGACTGTCTTAATGAGGATGCAGGTGGATGAACTCCGTGCCGAGTAGCTCTAAGTTGGCCACAAAAACACTTGGGGCATGGTGATAGCACCACAGGGGCTGAGAGTTTGCTTTTAAAAGCCCCCTTCCCACCAACTCCCTTCCAGGCACTTCTTTATCATCCATGTGACGCATTAAGAGGAAGTGCTAATGTAACACAGATGCATTAAGTCACACAAATGGTTTGGTACATTTCACTGGGACCGCAAAGCATTACACCACAGAGGTGCCCAGACGAAGCGAGGAGCAGGCCATGTCAATACCGTCGGAACCCCTGCTCTGAGCACACATTACAAAGGAGCACAATTACCCAGCCTGTGCCATCAGGCAGCATTAGCCAGCATCACCCATTGCTTCTGATTAATAATTGAATTCGATCCATATAGAAGAGCTCACGTTAGTCTGGAAGATGCCTTCTAGCATGCATTAGAAAGGAGCATCTCCAGGGGCCTCAGAGCACTTTGCCCATTTAACAAATCAATCTATAACCTACAGTCGACTCTGGATTATTAGCAACTGATGATCCCACCTCTGAACGTTCCTCTGCTTTACTGCTCATCTTTCTCCGTCTTGGTGCCTTCCCTCCTCTGGCCACATATGAGCTTCTTACTCCTTCCATGTTGGCTGCTCTAAGGCACCACCCAGACTCCTTCGTGACTGGAGAATTCATCCCCCCAGCTGCCAGGAGTGCCCTTGGTCATCAGCCTTCTTTAGGAACTGCCTCTGATGAAGAGAGTCGCCTCACCTGAGGTTGGAAATTCCCAGGGCAGCCGCATCCAAAGACAGGTCAAGGAGAATGTCTAAAGGCCTGGCCCCCTGCCTCAACTCAGGACAAGTCTGAACAAGTCAGGCCAGCGCAGCTTCAGAGCTCCCTACAGAAACAGCCGGGCCTCTGCTGCAGCTGCGTGGCAGCCCAACTTCATTCTCTGTCCATCCTGCTTTCTCTTCCCCTTCAGGTGTAATAGTGGAGCACTGCCTAGCAACCTTCCTGCACATCATCTCCGTCTCGGACTCTGTCTCCCAGGGACTCATCCTGCAACTGGAAAGAAACATCTATACCTTACCTGCCATCTCAAGGAGCTGCTGTAAGTGTCAAATAAGATCATGTATGTGAGTGACTTATAAATTGTACAGGATAAACAAGGAACACATGACACCTGTCCTTTAACTGAAGACACTTTTAAATTATGTGGTATTTGCACAAAAAACAAACAAAAATGCACCTTTCCTGTGGACCGCAAATTTAGAGTTTAAATAAAGCTAGAGGGTTCAAGTTTACTGAGGTGTGAATTTAAATAATACCAAAAAGTGTATACTTTCCGTGTATTATATCACTTAAATTTTCATTCATTTATGACGAGTCTTCCATTCATCCAAATTTGAGGAACATTGCCAGGTTGGGGGTGGGGGTGGGGGGGATGCTAAAGCACCTTTCTTCAAAAAGTATCAAAATAGTTTGGCATTTGCACGTCAGCCAAATAGCAGTGTTGAGACAGATGTTGCTGTCCTGGGTAGTAAAGAAACGTGCCACGGGCCCACAAACCCAAATTCTACAAATCCAAGGTGACCACCTCAAGTTTTTGACCTAGTGTGCCACTCAGGAATGTCACTTTCTCAGCAGACCAGACAATGGAAAACACACACTTTTTGAGTTCAACAAAATAAAAGCAAATGGCCCGAGCAGGAAGAGACCAATGTCCTCTTGGCCTATCAGGGATCCATATACATACAGATCACCCAGCCCAGGCCACTGTCCATCACTGCATGCCTGAGCCGTCCAGGAGCAAAGGAGCGGAAACCCAGGCAGCAGGGACCCAGAGCCACCGTTGCCACTCTCACTGCAAGGAGCCCCCAGAGCCCAAAGGAAAACACCCCAGGACCCTCAACCTCTCAGTTTGGTTTTGTTTTTATTTTTTCCTTTCATTTGAATGGCAGTTTCTCCAAGTACAAAATGGAAAACTTTATCCTGAGATCTTTACGATATTTTTTGCTCAATTAAAAGAGAGCAGTGACAAATCTTTAGTATCAATTGAAAGTGTTACCCTATTTGGGCTAACACATACCTGCCTCACAGCCCAGGTGATATCTACAGGTTCATGGGCGGGTAGATGAGTAGAGGTCAGAGTGCAGAGGTGTGTGTGTACATGTGTGTGTGTGTGAGTGTGTGCATGCACGTATACAGGAGCTGGGGCTGAGGACAGACGTTTTCCTGGTGATACAGATGTCAGGGCCCAAAAATAAGTAATGCATGGGCATTTAATAGCACAAGCAAGGGATAAAATGCATCTGGCATTTAATTCCGAGTCTAGAGGCCTCTCCGCCAGCACTTATTTTTACAGAGTCTCATTGCCCCACCTTCAAGTTAACTGCCCGGTCCCACTTTTACCCTTGAAAGGTACATATGCCCAAGGGCCAGTAAAACAACTTTTAAGGCTCTCAAGAAATATTAGAATGTCTACAACCACTGATCCAAAAGACGATGCTCTAACACATCAAACCCCAGATGGTCTCAGAATGTGAGCAACAATTTTCCAGCAAAATTAACTGCCAGCATCTGACTTCTGAAGGAAGCAGGGATGTAAGTGAAAAATGCACCAATCCAGTCTCAAAGAGAATGGATGAAGAAATGCATTTTCTGAAAATGTTCAAGCTTGAGATCCTGGGAGGGAATTCAATTATCAATGAACTATTTTGGTCGAAATTACAACCCCTGTCAAAGTAAACCACAATAGAGCTTCTTCCCCGAAGGAGAGAACACAAGAACAAAAGGTTTTGTTGAGAATCTCAACTACTTTGTTTAATGAATTTGGGAATTGAACTCAGTACAACAAGGGTTAAATGTCAGCCCAGCCAGAGAAGTCGGGAATGGCGGCAACAGGCTAAGTTCAGAATTTTCATTCACAGAGTAATTAAATAGTTTATGCAAATGGTGGAAACTGCACACAATATAAAATCATCAGGTATAAAGGAAGGCATTGAAATGAAACACGGTTATCCTTATTCACTTTACAAGACTTTGTCTTTTAAAATCATCTTTAATAATTTTCCCTGTAGGTCAGTGTGTAGGTTTGGAAGCTACAGAAATGTTCTTTAGTTCCGAACACGAGAGTTCCAAGGTTTCCCCAGAGCCTAACTGCAAACCATCCGATGGATTCCTCCTCCTCCTCCTCCCTGGAGGACTCTGTCTATATAACCTGTGATAACAAACAGCCTGTCTTACTCAACACCAGCAAACTTCTGGATAATTTAGTGCAGTCCAACAACCATTTCCGTCACAACCTGGCTGACCACTGAGCACATTAAATTGACCTAAAAGACGATGTATATGGCTTTTTTAAAACAGCATAATAGTCCATCACTTAACATTAATAATAATAGCATTAATAATAGCATTAACTGATGCGACATTATTTTAGTCACCATATTAACTGAAGCTAATTAACGAGTGACTTAATACCCTGCTTATTGCACAACACATGGGCCAGAGTCTCAAGTGTCCCCAACGTCAGCCTATTTCCTAATCACCCAGTTTAAAACCAGAGACTTGAAAGTTGTCCTGGCCAAACTTCCCACCTTCAGGCTAGTAAAACATTATCCTTCTCATTTTACCCATCATACTCTTGCAGCAAACTCTTGCGAATTATAATTAAAGTCAAGTATTTGGCTTTTTCATGCTGAACTACCTCCTTTCCCCTATCCACTGGATGTCACTGGCTTGAACACTGCTCTAATGCACTACTTGGAAATATTTGCAGTGGACAAACATTTTTATTCCAACATGCTAAGAATTATATGGTGCAAAGTCAAATTATTTTGTTTTTTGAATTAACAAAATTGTGATTAAATGATGTTTAGAGGACTCATCTTTATCCATTAAGGATAAGTATTATTTTTTAAATGCCAACAAATGTGATCTTCATCCTCTGGAAACTTAAAAGAAAGCCATTCCATCTAAACTAGAAATGTCCTTTAATAATAAACCAACATCCTGTGATGGTTCAAAAGCTGAGCTGGGCATCCCATCTTTTAGGACTGCCATACACACTCCTTTCTCTAAGATTAAAAGCCTTTTGCCTGTTGATGAAGAGGGAACATTTGGTGGGGTGAATCTTAGTCTGAGAGAGATTCCCTTTGAAATCCACATAAAACAAAATTACTTCCTCTCTAAAACAGTGAAATAATGATATCGTATGGAATGAAGAAAAAAGCAATCATCACTGTGGAGATAAATAAAATATCTTGGATTTCTAAACACTCAACTCAATATATTGAGAAATAAGCATTTTTAATAAAAGTCGGATTTGGCTCTGAGCTCAAAACATAATTATCCAAAGTTTAAGCCTTTACTCTTTCATCATCCTCTGATATCAATTCTGAAAAAATAAATTTCAACTAGAATTAGTTTGTCTGAAAATGTTCCTAAAATGCATTTAATGCTCAGCACTTGCAACAACACTGAGAACATGTTCTCTGTTACAGCACACATGAACACGCCACGTTAAATCTATTTCAAAAAGTCATTAATAGGTTAGAGAACTCAATTTAGCTCCTGAATGTTATTCTCTAGAAAAATGTTTTGGGAACTAAACTATTAGAATCAATAGATACTCAACTCTTTACTTAATTACAATGAAATTCCTCAAGAAAACCAGATAAAAGTCTTACTGCTACTTAACCCACAGCTGATTTATCCAATCATTTTTAAGAAGGAAGGGCTGGACCAGTGTAGAGATATCATAACTTACAAATTTGTGTAAGCATCTTTGTAGTATGTGTTATTCAAGAAAAGCCTGTATTGACTCATGTATGCTTATGAGGATTATTTTATTTTTAGCAAGGGAAGTTAAGAATAGGGTTTTTTTTATATATTTATACAATGTCTCTCAGACAAGCATATGAGAAAACTTCCCAAACAACATCTTGCTTTATTTCTCAATATTCACAGGTGGAAAGAAAAAAATCAAATTGTACAATATTTTGCACCTGGGGGAAATGAGGCAGTCAGAAGTGATGTAAATTATTAAAGATACCTTCTGGGATAGAAGACAATACTCCAAGCTAATGGCAAACAAAAGAAAGCAGGTGTTACCATAGTTACATTAGACAAAGTAGACTTCAAGGTAAAACTGGCAAAGAAAGACATAGAGGGGCAGCATATAATGATCAAAGAGACTCTCCACCAAGAAGACATAACACTTATAAACATGTATGCACCCAACACAGGAGCACAGAAGTACATAAAGCAACTATTAACCAACCTAGAAGGAGATATTAACAACAACACAGTAATAGGAGGGGACCTCACCACACCACTTACATCAATGGATAGATCATCTGGGCAAAAAGTCAACAAGGACATAGTGGACTTAAACAAAAAACTAGACCAGATGAACTTAGACATATATAGAGCACTCCATCCCAAAACAGCAGAATATACATTTTTCTCAAGTGCACATGGAACATTCTCAAGGATAGACCATATATTGGGAAACAAGGCAAACCTCAATAAATTTAAGAAAATTGAAATCATATCTACTATCTTTTCCGACCATAATGCCATGAAACTAGAAATCAACTACAAGAAAAAAGCTGGAAAGGGAACAAAAATGTGGAGACTAAACAACATGCTGCTGAACAACCAATGGGTCATTGAGGAAATAAAGGGAGAAATCAAAAAATATTTGAAGACAAACGAGAATGAAAACACACCATACCAACTGATATGGGATGCAGCACAAGTGGTCCTAAGAGGGAAATTTATAGCAATACAGGCCCACATTAACAAACAAGAAAAAGCTCAAATAAATAATCTTAAACTACACCTAGCAGAATTAGAAAAAGAAGAACAAACAAAGCCCAAACTCAGCAAAAGGAGGGAAATAATAAAAATTAGAGCAGAAATAAATGAAATTGAAACAAAAAAGACCGCAAAAAGGATCAATGAAACAAGAAGCTGGTTCTTTGAGAGGATAAACAAGATGGATAAACCCTTAGCCAGACTCACTAAGAAAAAAAGAGAGAAGTCTCAAATAAATAAAATTAGAAATGAAACAGGAGAAATTACAATGGATACCACAGAAATACAAAAGATTATAAGAAAATATTATGAAAAACTATACACCAACAAGCTGGACAATCTAGAAGAATTGGATAAGTTCTTAGATCTTACAACTTCCCAAAACTAAATCAAGAAGAAATAGAGAATCTGAATAGACCAATCACAAGTAAAGAGATTGAAACAGTGATCAAAAACCTCCACAAAAATAAAAGTCCAGGACCAGACAGCTTCTCGGGAGAATTCTACCAAACATCTAAAGATAATACATTGCCTATTCTTCTCAAACTATTCCAAAAAATTGAGGAAGATGGAAATATCCCTAACACATTCTACAAGGCCAACATCGCCCTGATCCCAAAACCAGACAAGGACAACACAAAGAAGGAAAATTACAGGCCAATATCACTGATGAACATAGATGAAAAAATCCTCAACAAAATATTGACAAACTGAATACAGCAATACATTAAAAAGATATACACCATGATCAAGTGGGATTCATACCAGGAACTCAGGGATGGTTCAACATCTGCAAATCAGTCAATGTGATACACCACCTTAACAAAAGGAGAAACAAAAACCACATGATCATCTCCATAGATGCAGAGAAAGCAGTTGACAAGATCCAATATCTGTTCATGATAAAAACTCTCAAAAAATGGATATAGAAGGAAAATACCTCAACATAATAAAGGCCATATATGACAAACCCACTGCCAACATCATGCTCAATGGGGAAAAACTGAATGCCACCCCCATGAGAACAGGAACAAGACAAGGGTGCCCACTCTTACCACGCTTATTCAACACAATACTGGGGGTTTTGACCAGAGAAATTAGACAAGAAAAAGGAATCCAAATATGGAGTGAAGAAGTGAAACTCTCACTGTTTTCACATGACATGATTTTCTATATAGAAAATCCTAAAGAATCCATCATAAAACTATTAGAAATAATTGACAACTGCAGCACAGTGGCAGGATACACAATCTAAGTACAAAAATCAGTGGCATTTCTATACTGTAATAACGAGCTGACAGAACAAGAACTCAAGAATACAACCCCATTTACAATAGCAACAAAAAGAATAAAATATCTAGGAATAAATTTAACCAAGGAGGTGAAAGGCCTATACAAGGAAAACTATAGGACATTACTGAAAGAAATCGATAATGACATAAAGAAATGGAAAGAGATTCCATGTACACGGATTGGAAAAATAAACATAGTTAAAATGGCCATACTACTTAAAGCAATCTACAGATTCAATGCAATCCCAATCAGAATCCCAAGGACATTCTTCACAGAAATAGAACAAAGAATCTCAAAATTCATATGGGGCAACAAAAGACCCCAAATAGCCAAAGCAATCCTGAGAAACAATAACAAAGCTGGAGGCAACACAATCCTTGACTTCAAAACATATTACAAAGCTACAGTAATCAAAACAGCCTGGTACTGGTACAAAAACAGGCACACATGTCAATGGAAGAGAATTGAAAGCCCAGAAATAAAATCATACATATACGGACAGACAGATAATCTTCGACAAAGGAGCCAAGAACATACAATGAAGAAAGGAAAGCCTCTTCAATAAATTGTGCCAGGAAAATTGGACAGCCACATGTGAAAGAATGAAAGTAGATCATTATCTTTCTCCATACACAAAGATAGACTCAAAATGGACCAAAGACTTGAAGGTAAGACTGGAAACCATCAAACTTATGGAAGAAAATATAGCAATACACTCTTTGACATCAGCCTTAAAAGGATCTTTACAAATACGACGTCCACTCAGACAAGAGAAACAAAAGAAAGAATAAACAAGTGGGACTTCTTCAGACTAAAGAGCTTCTGGAAGGGAAAGGAAACCAAGGTCAAAATGAAAAAACAACTCCCCAACTGGGAGAAAATATTTGCAAATCCTACATCTGACAAGGGGTTAATCTCCATAATACATAAAGAACTCACACAACTGAACGACAAAAAAATAAACAACCCAATCAAAAAGTGGGCAGAGGATATGAATAGACATTTTTCCAAATAAGAAATACGATGGCCAATAGGCACATGAAAAGATTCTCAACATCACTAATCATCAGGGAGACGCAAATCAAAACTACACTTAGATATCATCTTACATCCGCTAGAATGGCTATAATCACCAAGACAAAAAATAAGAAATGTCGGAGAGGTTGTAGAGAAAAGGGAACCCTCATCCACCGCTGGTGGGAATGCAAACTGGTGTGGCCACTTTGGAAAATAGTATGGAGATTTCTTAAAAAACTTAAAATAGAACTACCATACAACCCAGCTTCCTCTCTACCGGGTATTTGTCCGAAGACCTTGAAATCAACGATACAAAGAGACTCATGCACCCCTATGTTCATTGCAGCATTACTTGCAACAGCCAAGACGTGGAAGCAACCCAAGCGCCCAACGACTGATGACTGGATAAAGAAGATGTGGTATATATACACAATGGAATACTACTCAGCCATAAAAAAGACATAATCGTCCCATTTGCAACCACATGGATGGTCCTTGAGGGCATCAGGTTAAGAGAAATAAGTTAGATAGAGAAAGACAAACACTATATGATTTCACTCATATGTGGAATATAAACAAACTTATGGACCAAGAGAATAATTTAGCAGTTACCAGGGGGAAGGAGAGGGAGGGTGGGCACAAGGGGTGCAGGGGCACATTTATACGGTGTTTGACAAATATTACTGTACAACTGAAATGTCACAATGTTATAAACTATTTAGACCACAACAAAAAAAATTATTTAAAAAAAGATAACTTCGGGGTCCTCAACTTAACACACTGCAGAGTTTACCCCTGATATTTGGGGTCTAAAGATGTAAAATAGTATTATGCTGCAGAGCGAGGGAGAAACAAAACGAGAAATAGAGGTTGAGAGTCCTGCGGGGCTGCCGCACGCCCCGTATTCCCTACAGGACGTCCTGAAGACGCCTCCTGAAAGCATCTCTGCCCGTCTGCAATCCCACCATCACACAGCTCATCTTTGAATTAGGCGCATGACCTCCCTGGAGGCTTCCTTTAAGGTGCAGCCCCTCCTCTGGGAGGAGGAATCCAGCAGGCCCCTCCTCTCCCTCCTCCCACCCGCTCCTTCTTTCCTCATTATAATTAACAACTTATCTATTAACAGCTCACATTTATAGAACACGTTAGAATCTACCAAACAAGTCAACCCATATCATCTCATTTAATTCACACAACCCTACAGTGGTATTATATTAGCATTTTAGAAATGAGCAATTTAAAGACTCAAAGAGCCTAAGCCCATGCCAGGGTTAACACGTGCCATTGCACCATCCAGCATTCCACCAGCTAATAAACATTCGGAGTCCCCACGATGTGCCAGACACTGGGCCGTAGAATCATCGATAAACCTAGGCTGTTCCCTCCACCCAGTGCCTCTGGGCAAGTCCCTCAGCCTATAAAACAAGGTTTGCAGTATCAGCCCTACCTAATTCACCGTAGAATAAAGCAACATAATTAACGTGGAAGTGATTTGCAAACTGTAAAGAGAGCTCCACAAACTGGAGGTGTTGCTATTAGCACCTTAGTGGGAATCGGTGTCAGATTGCTTTTAACTTGACAAAAGCCAAGGGCTGGGGAAGGCTCTGAACACCCAGTAACAGAGGGAGTGCCGTTAAGGGGAAACCTCGGAGGGAGGAGCAGCGAGAGCAAACCTCTTTCCAGACATAGTTAAATCTAAGGGCCTCGCTGGGTAAAGAAGTGATCTCTGGATGCTAAAGAGTATGAAGGCAGGGAGAGCCAAAACCTACCAGCACACAGCCAAGGTGAAGGGCAGGGCTGAGCGAACATAGTGTTGGGTAAAACGATAGTTAAACAAGACCTGAAGGTTCCAGCCAGGGTTCAAGAAACTGCCAAATTTAAGGGGCTTAAAATTCAAACCTACTATCACACCAGGAAACAAAGGGGGACATACATTAGAGTCATTGTAGTTCATCAGTTCTAAGATCGTTTTCATTTTGTTTTTACTTTTTTTTTTTTCCTGAGGAAGATTAGCCCTGAACTAACATCTGTGTCAATCTTCCTCCACTTGATACATGGGTCGCTGCCACAGCATGGCTGACGACTGGTGTAGGTCTGCGCCTGAAATCCAAACCTGTGAACCCGGGCTGCTGAAGTGGAGCGTGCAAACTTAACCACTACGCCATGGAGCCGGCCCCTGTTTTGAGTTTCTTACGTCTCTAAAATTGAGATGAATCAATGCAACGGCAGGTCATAATTGCTAATGGTCTTTCTTTCTTATGAATATGTCAAACAACAGCACATCTTAAAATCGATGGTATATTGGATTCAATTAATTAAATAGGATATTTTCAATTATCCTACTTAAGCTGGTTCAAAGGGCTGCTTTCCAGTTGTGCGCGTGACCATACTGTCTTATCTGCACGGGACTTTGCAATGGGACACACTCTGCTCAGCCTCAAGGCTAGCCTTCCCTCCACACTCGAGCCTGCTGGGGCTCACAAGTCCACACTAACTGCAGGAAGCAACAGCCAGCTTCCCACCCAGTGGCAGAGTGGCTAGGATCGCGTCACAGCCGCTTTCTGTTCTTGACTCCTCTGGTTGGCCTCCCATAAAACTGACTTGACTTCCTTTTGAAGCTCTGTAAACAAGAAAGCTTCCAGTTATAGCCCTGCCCCTGCATTCTGTCTGCATCTGCCTGCCTCTGCTACTAGAAGGACATTCCAAGGCTGAGCTCTAAGAAACACACTCAGGGCTGTGAATGTCCCAGCTCATTTAGCCACTGCCACTGATGTAGTTCTAGCTCTCTCGTACCCTTGTCTGTTGGAACTCCACTTTGCCTGTTTTCCGACCACAACAGAAAAATCGTGGGCAGCCTGCCTAGCCTCATAATCTACTTTCAGTAGTAACTTACAGAGTAAAAGCAAGATTCATCCCAAATCTTACAATTTGAACTCATCACAATGCAATACAATTCCATGAAGATGCACCAGCCACCCAATGCATTTGGCTTATAACAGACTCTGTCATAAAGCATGGAACCCTGTTTGCTTTGACATAAAAGAGCTGGTATAAAATATGATATTCACTAGGAAGAAAAGAGAACCTGTAAATCTCAGGAAGAATCAAAAGGAAACGTATCAACAAGTCATTAAAAAAAAACAACAGGAAGAAAGAAATGTTAACCACACGCAGAGCTACCTGGAAAAAGTCCATGTAAAGAAGAGCTAGGAATTACTTTGTTTTTCTACATCAAAGTCGCTTTTAACACCATATTATAACTATCAAGCTATTTGATGCCAGACCACAGAGCTATGACACACACTCACACACTCACACACACACACACACACACACACACACACACACTATCCTTCCTGAAAAGCTTAGACTGTGAATGAAAGATACAGTTTCAAATCAAAAACAATTTGAGCAAATATAATCAACTACTTGATTCCCTTGCACCTCATTTCTTTCTCTCTTTTCAAAGCTTGATCCCCACTGTTTTCATGGGCCAAATTCCAACAGCCTCCACTTGGGATCCTCCCCACTTGAGACCAGACTGTTAACATTGTCAAACTTCAACCCCAGTGTATTTCCTTGTACAGAAGAAATAGTCCATGAGTGTCAAAGAAAACAAGGCTGCTTCAGGATTTTATCTTGTATTCACCATGTTAGAGAGACCTCACAAGAAAGGGCTCCCAAAAGACCAGTTAAAGGAGACACAAATAACCAGTCAAGATATTCCTTGATAAGATCCTTAAAAATTATCTTTAATTGATGCCAAATATGAACAGATCATAAAGTGACAGAAGCAAGTAAAATTGCATAGATGAAACCTATGCGCTTCAATTAGGTTCTCAATTCATAACATTCAATGTCCTCTACCCGACATGGTAAACAGCTGGGCGGGGGAAATGCACAGTAGGTGAAAACGAGACGTGTCCTTAACTCAAGGTGTAAGCAACTGGCAAACTCAAGAAATGGAAGAGCGCTTGTTCAGCTTAAATGGTTTGTTGTCCTGATGGTGCACTTTAAATTACTACTACTCAATTTTCACATCGAACCTTGGTAATACTTTAAGTTGAATGTTCGAGGTATGTCTACAGAGTCCCTGCTGTCTATACAGCTGCTGTATGAACGGTTCCCTGCCTGCAGAGAAGAAGGCTGCTTCTGGAAGGTGTGGACAGGACACTTCAGACCTGGAATATTTTACAAGGGATTTTGTGTTTTGTTTTCTTTCCTTACACCATGTCTTCTTCTTCTCTGATTATGGTACAAAACTTTTCTCTACTCTTTGAAGTCTCATGTCATAAAAAGTGAACCCCTAGTTAACTCCTAAATGAAAATCACTGTGACTAGGGCTAATCTTAAAGCTAACAGTCCTGAGGTCAGCAGGGCCTCACTCCTGACAACCACCCTGGACTTCCCAAGGAAGCCCAGGGTCATTTCGCCTGAGCAAAGAGACTAGCATTTGATCCCAAGACTTCTAAACCTTACACTTATACCCTGAATGAGTTCGCACAGTGACCCAAGGTAATGGAACAGTTTTGGTTAACAAGTCAGCTCCTGATCGCTTCTTTACAAAAATGATAAGTGATATACATTCTTCTAAGGTTTACCTGAGTCATGCTGAACATGTTCACATATTCCCTGAAACCCATGATATAAATGTGTATACTAATACGCCACGTGGTGGATGAGAGCCACGTCCTGAGATCATAATTCAACTTGGGTTGTGTCTGGTTTAAAAATTTTCGTGTGTCTGTCTATCTGTCCTCCTGAAATGAACATAAAAAGTGAAAGACTTCATCTTTTCTTGAAAAAGTGGGAAGATAAAACGGCAGTTTGGCAGTTTATATTCCTTCCAACCATTTTATGCTATGGATGGTTACCACCCACCAATTCTCACCACTCCCGGGAATCAGTCATTCCTGGAAGAAAATGGGGCATTGCCTTCTGCTGATGTCCTCTTTCTCCTTTCTGTTCGATCTAACCTACCAAACGACAAACTCAATTGTAAAACTGTTAAAAAGCATGTGTTCCGAGGTCTCCTATATTAAATGGGAGGGTTAGGAAACTATTTTTACTGACTCTTCAGATGTTAACCATTTTGGAAAATCTGTAACTCTACACAACGTGAAGAAGGCTCTTTATAGACTAAACCAAATTTCTACTTAAAGAAATCTATTCCTCACTTATCATTTACAGGTTTTTTTTTTTAAATTCTCAAGTGAATCAAGATTGTGACGTCACTTGTGCTTTAGTCCCACCACAGTGGGATCTAAACCTGCTGCACGATTTCATTTTAGGGAAGTGACTGTCCACTGGCCATATTTCAGGAGAAGAATTTGTTATCGGTTCATTTGATTTTGCTGGGCTAATGCACTAACACACTCTCAAGGAGCTGTTTTAACTGATAATCAGAACTCAATTCTCAAGGGGGAGCGAGGGAGGGCTGTGCACAGATGGGGAAGAAGAAATGCAAAACAAAAATCTCTCCTGGCTACAGTCTGTATTCTATAAATCTGAGGACAGAGGAAGTCAGTGTCTTTGGTCTCTAATTCAGATCCCTTGAGGTGAGCTAACCACGTCAGAGATTCTGGGATGGCTAACAGCCCTGGTGTGACCCGGCCCTTCCACTGCCACCCTGTGGAACGAGGGCCCCGATACACTGGAAGAGCTGAGCTATGGCTATCAGCACGTCAGATGTCTTCTCCTTCTGGAGAAAACAAGGATTCGGGACAGGAGCCATTAAAGCTCAAGACCAGGAAGGGGACGAAAAGGTAAAAAGCCCGATAAAATAAATCCGTGAAGGTAAACCAAAAGAAAGTCATTCCTTAATAGGCAGTTTTGATAAGTGCACCTTCAGGTCTACAAAAACATTTCAGCACATTATAGTGCAAGGGGTAAGAGCTTTGTCAGACTTCGCATGCCTATGCTACACAGATAATCCCCGTACTCCATTCCTACGGACTTGGTTGTAGTGATCTACAGATGGATAAGCAGCATTCATTTTCCCCATACCACCCAAATTCATAACAACTCCTCTCCGATCCCAGGTCGATAGGTTCACCGCATGTAGTACTTTTTCCTGTAACACATGCAGATGACTCAGGAGTCCAGCGCGTAACCACGAGAGGTAAACCAGGCAGCCAAAGACAATCTCATCAGTCTTGTCCCATTTTCTCCTCCTCTGACCCATCCATCCCACAGTACTGAGTGGATTATTGCTGTTGACAGAGTGCAGCGGTTCAAGTTCTGTGTCCTAGATCTCAAAGTCTAAATAAAAGATCAAGATCCCCAGAAATTTAGGGGAGGTTGGCATTTTTTCCCAATGGGGGACTTTTCAGCAGGTAGGAGAGGAACAGCCAGGATGAGTCAAGGTTCAAAAGAGAAGGAAACCTCACAAGGGAGGGTCTAACGCCCTGTGGTCAGATGCTGTGCAGTCCTTGGCCCCTCGTCTTCCACGATGTTAAGTTCGTCTTACAGATTCACAGAAACCGCACAGGAAGGTACAATGTCCATGTTCGTTCTTTCAACTGAGTCAGCCAGTCTGGGTGTTACTCTAGCTTCTTCACTGGCTCACTGCTAGTTCTAGGATAGGGTAGGGGAAGGGATGGAAGTAACAGGGAAGATTTCCAGAAGAAGCAGGGCAGGAATGTAAGGTGGTCAGCAGCAGGCAGCCACATGCTAAGTGCAAGGTGAAGATTCCCCACCTTGGGGTCCTTAAAAAGGCTGTGAGTGCCTCTCCATTGGTGGACAGCTGCTGGGCCCCAGAAGCCTGTGCTGTGTGGCTCTCTTTCAGCTAGGCACAGGGTCCCCACCGCTCTCTGGGCTGGGTGCCTGGGGCAGCAGAAGTTAGGTGCTCAGCCTGTGAAGTGACTGCCAGGTGGGAAGACCATAAGAGCATCACAGGAAATATCTGAAAGGAGTGGGCCAGGAAGGAAGGCCTAGGAAAGGTTATTATGAACTGAGTATTCCCCCATCCCCGGTGATGCCTGACCAGATCAGACTATCAGAGATTTGCAAAGTGCTGCTGCTAACAGAGGAGGGATAAGGAACTTGGCAAGGAACACAACACTGGACCTGAGAAAGCCTCGCACGCCCAGAGTGGCCCTCCATAGGAAACAAAGTCCCAAAGAGTTTGTCTTGGCTTCTGGTGGAGAAGAGGATAAAAACAAGTTCACAGTTCATGTCCAGTTCGAAGATGGGTCTCAGGCCCCCGTTTACATCCCGTATCACGTTGCCAAAGGGACCAAGTCCAGTGGCTGGCCAGAGAGACGGCACCCTCCTGGATCTCTCCTCTCCAGGGTTTAGGATGGTGTGGTCTTCGCACAGTAGTGAAGTGAGACAGCAAGGGTGGAAAAAGAAAAAGCAAAAGATTCTGTGCCCCAACCTTCCTCCCTTTTTTTACATCACTTCTCAGCTGTGTGAATGGAGGCACTTTCTGCAGTTCACTGTGGGTACAGGATAAAGGCACTAAGCAACTATTAAATCAACTGGTTGGTTTCTTCAGGGAGCCTCAGGGGGATGGCCAAAGTCTCTAGAGACTTCTCATCATGACTGCAAAAAGAAATCAGCTCTGCTCTGGATGCATACGATAGATAAACATTTTCATTTACATCTTAAGAATGCACCAAAAACATGCAGTACTGCACCTTTTTTTGTTGGTTTGTTTGTTTTGCTTGTGTTTATCTTCAGCTAGAAAGAATACTTGTTCTTAGGTGTTGTTACATATACCTTGATGACTTGTTTAGTTTTCCACAGGGCTTCCCTTTAAGGGATGGGCATCTTGCTCCTCTCCGCCTATACCTGCAAGAAACCTGACATTTCCCTGAGCAAAGGCAGGAAAATTGACTAAGTGCCCCCCACACCCACCCCCCCATTATTTCTTTGGGCCTTTCACCCCACAATCTTGTAATTTTTATTATTTTTTCTTTTTTTTTACTGAAATCATGCATTAATTAAATTCAAGTTACACCTTAATCAAACAGGCCATAATGCTGCATAAGAGAACATGCTGTGAGCTCCAAAAACTTATTGTTCCCATCTGACTAACATATGCACTTAAATACAGTACTTTATTTACTAATAGTTAATAAATGAAGGAGTGCACTTTTGGTGAATGCAAATGAAAAAGGATCTATTTTTAGAAGAGTTGATTCCAACGTAAGCTTATCCCCTATTGTCTGAGTTAGCGTTCTCAGCATGCGATTATAAAATAAATATTATCAGGTTCAAACATGCTTACATTTAACTCCGTTTGTGCTGTCTTGCAATAAGGAGGCTAAGGTTTTATATCCAGTTCTAGAGGCCGGGGGGCAGGGGGCGGGACTGGTGAGAAACAACCTGTGTTTGGCTCATCTGCAGTTGAGAAACTTAGCAGCAGGGCAGATGAATCAATTAATTTAACTCAGTTCTCTTTTTCTTAGAGAACAATTTGGGTTAGAAGGGGAATGGGGCAGAGGGAAAACCCCTACAAATCAGGACCAGGATCAGATGTATAAGGTGCTTTGTGAACCAGTCTCAAGTAATTTTTTCCCCTTGTAATATGCAGTTCAGTTGATCAAAATAAAAACAACATTTGTTCATTGCCCGTTTGGCTGGTATATCATGTTACATATAATACATCAGATGCACTGTCTTCAACGTACTGTGCAGTTTGTAAAGACTTTATATGGGAGTCCCATGCAAATTTTAATTTTCTATTTCTAAGTGATCATCTGGTTTTTAGTTACAAGAAAAAAATCAAAGCCAAAGGATTAAAAATGTTTCGGTATGGGGAAGCGTATGAATCTTATTTTACCTAGGCTAGCTCATGGACTGAATTTTTTTAAACCAGTCTTAGAAAAGACACTTTCTTTTCCCATTTGTTGATAAAATGAAAATAGTCTCTTTTTTTATGCATCTGGAAAGCTTCTGGTTCATCACCCCCAAAGTCCGCAATGCAACAATGCATTGACAGTTAAACAGAGTGTTCAAAGACTACTGAGTAAAGTATCTACAAAGAGTGACATGGGTCACTAGGGTTTTTGTTTTGTTTTGTGTTTTAAGTCTTTCAAGCTGCTAAGCGGGTTTTTTTGTTTGTTTGCTCGGCTTTTTAAACATCGGTCAGTAGCTTGCTCTTATTAACGCAGTTTTGGTTAGCTGCGGTGCAATTGGCAGTTCTGATATTGGCCTGTCTATAATGCGCTATGCTATTATTCAGATCCTCTTCGATCTCCATGTACTCAGACTTGCTGACAGTAGAGGAACTGCGCCGACTGAGGTCGCTGTCAGACGCTAAATTAGGGGAGCTAACGTGGAGCAACTGAGCCTGCTCTTCCCCCTCAGTTTCTCGGTGGTAGAAATAGTTGAAATTGGACACAATGACAGGTACGGGCAGGGCAATTGTCAGCACACCAGCGATGGCACACAAGGAGCCCACGATCTTGCCTCCAATTGTCACAGGGTACATGTCACCGTATCCTACAGTGGTCATGGACACCACCGCCCACCAGAAAGCATCGGGGATACTGGAGAAGTGCGACTCAGCTTCTTCCGCCTCGGCAAAGTACACTGCACTAGAGAACAGTATGACCCCGATGAAGAGGAAAAAGATAAGCAGCCCTAGCTCCCTCATACTAGCTTTGAGGGTCTGGCCCAGGATCTGGAGGCCCTTAGAGTGGCGGGAGAGTTTGAAGATTCTGAAAACCCTTACCAACCGGATGACCCTGAGGATGGCCAGAGAAGTGGCCTGCTCGCCCTTCTGGTTTCCCTCCTGCTCAGCTATCTCGGTGCCTAGAGTGATAAAATAGGGGATGATGGCCACAATGTCGATGAAGTTCATGATGTTTTTGAAAAAGTCCGTCTTGCTGGGGCAGGCGAAGAAGCGCACCACCAGCTCGAAGGAGAACCAGATGATGCACAGGGTTTCCACGATGAAGAAGGGGTCCGTGAAGATGTTGGAACTGTAGATAACCGTGGTGTTGTCGATGCGACGGACGGTGCCTGTGAAGTCCTTCTCATCCTTCAGCTCGGGTAGAGTCTCCAGACAAAAGATGACGATGGAGATGAGGATGACCATGACGGAGACGATGGCGATGACCCTGGCGGGTCCGGAGCTCTCGGGGTACTCAAAAAGCAGCCACACCTGGCGCTGGTACTCCTTCTCGGGCAGGGGGCGCTCCTCCTCCTTGATGAAGCCCTCGTCTTCCCGGAACTTCTCCATGGCCTCCTCGCCCAACTCGTAAAACTTGATCTCCTCGGAGAACATGTCCAGGGGCACGTTGACCGGCCTCCGCAGGCGGCCCCCCGACTGGTAGTAGTAGAGGATGGCGTCGAAGCTGGGCCGGTTGCGGTCGAAGAAGTACTCGTTCCTCAGGGGGTCGAAGTAGCGCATGCGTTTCTTAGGGTTGCCCAGCAGCGTGTTGGGGAACTGCGCCAGGGTCTTGAGCTGCGTCTCGAAGCGCAGCCCGGAGATGTTGATCACCACGCGCTCGCAGCACTCGTGGTCGTCGTGGTCGGCCGGCCGGGGGTAGATGCCATCCTGGGGGTGGCCGGGGGCGGCCGAAGCTTCGTCCACGTTCTCTCCAGACATCACCGTCATGGTGGAAGCCGGGGGTAGGGGTGAGAGCCCAGGAGACGGCCCGGGGTGCAAGAACGAGGGAGGAGGGGTGGGGGGGACCCGAGCGCCCCCCCCACCGGAGTGCGCGTCTCCCCCACGCTCAGGGGGAGGGGCTTCAAAGCGAGCAGGTCCAGAGATCTGCGACTTCGCTTCTTGTTACCTTCCCCTCCACCCTGCCTTTTACTCAGTTGGGAATCCCCCTTGCCTGCGGCCCCGGGTGCAGCTTTTTGCCGAGGGTTGGGGTGGGGGGAGGGTTGGTATTTCTTCCTGCTCCGAGGTGCCTTAACGCAGTGCCGTTCTGGCGGACCGGGCCAGCGCTTCGGGGGTCACCCTGGCCTCCCCTCCCCTCCGTGAGCCCTCCTAGGACCGGGTGCAGAGCCAGCTCAGCAGATCCCCTCGCCTGCCACCCTCTCTGCTTCTCCTCGGCTCTCCCCCCTCCTACCCCTCTTCGCCTGCCGCCTTCTAAGCTCCCACCGGGGCGATCGATGGACGCTGCAGAGAAATAGAAAGTGATATGGGGGTAGAAAATCAGAAGCATTCAGATGGGACGGATCTACAGACACCGAAGAGCACAGACCTCTAGCTTTTTTAGACAGCACTGGACTTTTGTAGGGTTATCACATACACATAGACAGACACACGCAGACACCCGGAAATCCAAGTTTGGGGCTCTTCCATCCCACTTTCCCCAATGCCCAACAGCCGATCTGTTTACAACTTCGTTAAACTAGAGATCGGAAAGCGCCGAGAGACGCTGGGGGAGCTCCAGGTCCCAGGCAGCATCCCCACACCCCCGGCTTTCCCCACCCGGTCGCCCCAGCCCCCGCTTCTGCAGACCCAACTGGGGAGCCCCCTACCTGGCCGGTCGGCTTGGCGCAGGGGCGGTGCTGAGTCGGCGGAGAGCCCGAGTCGGAATGCGGCAGGTCGCCTTTGCAGTACCGGGGCGGGAGCCGCGACCGCCGCCGCAGCCGCATCCGAGAGGCGCCGGGGCAAACTCGCCGCCCTCACCCCCTCGTCCTGCGGCCGTTCAGGTGGACAGTCGCTTTACTGAGCAGCTACGGCGGAAATATCCATTCCCTACCCCCATTCTCACCGGTTGCCAGCAACCTAGAGACGCTGTCCTCTCTCTGGTGCAGGGAGTTCCGGAGGATGCGGGGCGGAAAAGCAAAATGCCACCCTCTCCCGAAGCTCTGAAGCAAATGACGATAAACAGCACTCTCGCCCCCTCCTAACACTACGGGAGCCCTTGATTCGATCCCGAAAGAGGCGGGCGAGCAAGAGCCTGGGTCTACATGGCTCTCGGGTCCCCTCGGATTCCGTAGCCCAGCGTGGACCTCGCCGAGGCTCCGCTGCGCGTCCGGAGCCGTTAGGAGCTCCGAGTGGGGCAGGGTGCGTGCGGCGGCGGGTCCGCTCGGTCCATTTCTGGGCGCTGCAAGATCAGCAGAAACCTGAGAAAGCGCCTGGAATGCGGAGCAGCGATTGGCCCACCCGGGCGTGGGTTGGGGAGGGCGGAGGAGGGCAGGAGCGAGGAGGTAGATGGAAAATATGAGGGGGTGGCTTGGCAGAGGGGGGTTGTCATTCAGTTCCCACCCTTGCCAGCACAGCTTTTTCCTTCTCTTGCTAGAAAAGCCGACCACCAATTCTACCACCCTTATGGTCCACAGCCACGCACACGCACAGTCCCTAGCCACGACCTTCCCCGGGAATTTCACATTGTAAATGGTCAGGTCCGACGCAATGCAGGCGGTGGTGTTCCTGGCAAAACTCCTCGGATGGGTCTGCGTTTGTGCAGTCCCACAATAATCCGCTTCGGTCGCCACGCTCTGCACGCCCTCCGCCCCTCCGGCAGGGGGCTCTCTGCGGGGCCATCCCAGCTTCTCTCCGCCGGACTCAGAGAGATGCCAACTTGGGGAAGAGCTCTGCAGTTGAGGATCACCTGGGTCTGTTCTGTGTCGTGTTACTGCGAGGCAGAGGTGCTAAAAGTCTGTCCCTCTTTGACTTACGAGGGGAGTTGAAGTTTCACTATCAGATTATTTTAAAATACGGAGAATGTGACTTTGGGCAACCAAAGGGTTTGTAGGGTTGTCTGCCAACTTGGCGCTAATTGGGACGAATCTGAGAAGCAAGTCGCCCGCCCACCTCCCACCTACGTTCTTCCTCCAGCAGCCTCTTTTCCCGGCCTAGTGCCTCCACAGGGCCATTTGCACGGCTTGCAACTTCGGGAAAGGGTCGGTACAGAGGCGCAGGGCAGCACGAGCCGGGGAAGTGCGCGGTGCACTGGGAGGGCGGCTCCCGCTGCGCCCCCAGAGGCGCTGCGCCTCCGCGCCTGCAGCGCCGGAGAGCCAGCCAGCAGCTCGGTACTCGAACTGCTGCGGAGTCTCTGAGGAGGCTGCGAGAACCCGGGCGCCGCTGATTGGTTTACCCCGCTGCCTCGGAACCACGCCTTCGCACCGCCGCGGATCTCGCCGCCTCCCGCCCACAGGACCCACCTCTTTAATCAAAGCCAACGATTGCATGTCCCCGACCCCCACCCGCCCGGCACTCTGTACCGGCTGGTGGAAAGCAGGGGCCTCTGCGGGGTCGCCCAGGCAGTGCAAGAGTCCTGGGTGTGCAACTACTTAAGTCCCTCCTCCAGACTGAGACTCCAGCGTTCCTTTCAGAAAAATAAAAGTATCTGTTCCCTCCGCTCTGCTCTGCCGGATCCATTCCCCGGCTTTTCTTTTACGAACAATGAGTTCTGTTAAACTCCTCCTTCCCACATCAAACGCCGCCTTTCCCCACCTTCCACACACATATTCCTGCATCCCACTAACTCCGTGGTTCCCTACCTTTCTGCACTACTGCTTTATGGCCAAAAACATAAAAACTAAAACATGAAGTTCTGAGCTGGTCAAGTCCCTTATTTTTGTTGTTGCTGCTGTTACAGCCCTAGGGAGATAACCCCACTTGGCTCGATAAACATTTTCTGACCAAGTCCTATCAATACTGGGCTCCCCTGCCATGCTCTTGGCCCTCCCTCTGCCTGTGGCCCCCTTCCTTCTTTTAAACGCCTCTAAGACTGTCATCTCCCCAGCCTTGTGTGGATGCACTCGCCCTGATTCAGCGTTTGAAGATTGCCTTACTAGAAGAGACTCCCAGACTACACCGCGGGATCCCAGCTTCCTAAAGTAGAGTTGTATTAGGGGGCATAGTAAGATCTGGAGTTGGATTAGGGGGCATAATAAGATCAACATCCCGGGTAGGTGTGTTTAGAGCACAACAGGACTCCCAAGGAATTGAAAGAAAGTTGTTGAGCTAGGACATGGTCATTCATCATTCTTGATGTAAGCCCACCATTGGTAAGGGTCTGAAGGTGTTTATTCATTCAACAAATATTTGCTGAGCCCCAGCTGTGTGTCAGACATGTTCTAGCACTGGAGACACAGTGATAACTAGGACATATGAGGTCCCAGCCCTCACAGAGCTCACATTCTGAGGGGAGAGATGGACAATAAACAAAGAAACCATACAGTTCATAATGTTAGGTAAAGAAAATTAAGAAAAGGGGTAGAGAGTGACGAATATAGTTTTGCATGGACAAGAAGGGCCTCTGTGCAGAGGTAACATGTGAACAAAGAACTTCAAGAAGAGAGAAAGCAAGGAATGAGGACATCGGAAGGACAGATGTCGTAGCAAATGCAAGCCCCCCTCCTGGCAAGGACAAGCTTAGCATATTTGGGAAACAAAAGAGGGCCGGCATGGCTAGAAAGAAGTGCCCCCTGGAAGAGCAGTGTGGAAAGCAGGTCAGGAAAGCAGGCAGAGGCCAGGTCACTCAGAGCCTCTTAAACCACTATAAGAATATTTCAGTTTATTCTCAGTGCAGTGGGAAGATATTGGAGGACTTGGATCCGCATACTAATATAACGTGATTTGCCATTTTTAAAGATTATTCCAGCTACTGGAAACAAGGTGCGAATTTGGAGGTTATTAAGGAGCACAGGCAATGATGGCTTAGACTAGGGAGATAGTGGTAGGCTTGTGAGGAGTGGTTGGAATACGATTACATTTTGAAAATAGAGATGGCAGGATTTGGGATGTGGGGGAAAGAAATGTTTGTTTCCTAGATTTGTAGCCTTAGTAAGTAGGTGATGCCATTTATTGGAGGAGAGGATTGGACAGCTTCTCTCCCACCAGGATGTGAGCTACACAAAGTCTGGGTTGTTGTGTGTCTTAATTATTACTGTATTGAGCAGTTGAGGCTTCTCCTCAGATTCTGTCTACCTCTCCATTCCTCTTGTCCTGTGGCCACTTGTCCTGCCTCAGCCACTGCTGGATCAGCCAGCTCAGTGTGGGCAGCAGAGTTCTGCCTCCTGAGGTTGACCATACTGCAATGAGTGGAGTCGGGATTCCTCAAGACTACAAAAAGGTCCAGGTGAGCAACACAGCCTTGTGGAGGCATGAACTCAATGGACCAGTGAGAGCTTGCCCAGGAGGAGATACGAGATAGGATGGAACCTGTAGATAAATTACCCCTCCCTTGATTCTTTTCAGGGACAAACAATCACATGGTCTAGAGACAAGGCTGCATCTCTTTGTGGCTCATGAAGTGGTGCCAGCTTGGTACCTCACCACCTTGTATGTGCACCCTCTCCTTCCCTATCTTGCTTCCCTTTTCTTTTACTCTCACTGCCCGGGGGTCATACCTTTGGTTGAAGAGTAAGTCCTGTCTCAAGTTCTGTGCTCTGGGGAACCTGAGCTGAGGCCGAGGGAATCTAAACTTCACTTTGAGATCTGTTAACTTTGAGCTGTCTGTTAAACATCCAGATGAAGATGCTGAGGAGGAAGTTGGATGTACGAGTCTAAAGTTCAGAGGAGAGATCTGGGTGACCAACTGTGGGTTTCTCAGCCATAGCTCTGATGGCATTTCGGTTGGATACTTTTTGGTTGTGAAGGGCTTTTTTGTTTTGTTGTCCTGTGCATTTTTGGATGTCCAGCAGCATCCCTGGCCTCTACCCACTAGCTACCAGGAGCACCTGCTCCCAGTTGTGACAACCAAAAATATCTCCAGACATTGCCAAATGTCCCCGGGGTGCAAAATCACTCCCACTGGGAACCACTGGGGTAGATGGTAGTTAAAGCCAGAGCACTTGGACATGAAGGTAGAGAGAGAAGAGGAGATGTTCAGAGACTACACCTCAGGATGTGAAATTCTTAGAGGCCAATAAAAGAAGGAAGAGGCACCAAAGGAGACTGAGAAAGAATAACTGGCAAGATAAGCAAACCAAGAGAGTGGGGAGTGTGAAAGCCACTGAGTACAGTGTTTTAAGAAGGAGAGAAAGATCAATTTTGTTGAATACTGCTAATAGGATGAGTAGAATGAGGAACTTAGAACTGACTACTGGATTTAGGAAAATTGAGTTGAAAGAGATGGAGAGAGAAAAATTGATTTCAGTGGGTAAAATCAAAACTCTTGGAGTTTGGGGATCGATCAATAGGGAAAAGAAAAATGGAGCAGTAGCTGAAGGAAGATGAAGGGTGACAAGACTTTTTCTTTAAAGATGAGAGCTATTACAGTATGTTTGCATGCTGATGGGGATGAGTCAATAGAAAAGGAAAAATTGTTGATGCGGTAGAAAGAGAATAATTGGAGCGATGTTCTTGAGAAGGCAAAAGGAGAATGGGCTCTCAGATCCAAAGGAAGGGGTTGGCCTTGGGAAAAGACAGTTAGTCTGCAGAAATGGGAGAGAAAGAGCAGAGTTCGGATGCACGTAGTTCAGTAGATGTGGTTGTGGGAGTTTGTAGACATTTGCTTATGCAGTCAGAAGCAATTTTCTCAGTGAAAAGGGAAGCAAAGTGACCAGCTGAAAGTGAGGATGGGAAGGAGTTCTTAGAAGTTGGCAGGAAAAAATGTGAACTAATCACTGAGGAGAAGAGGAAAGTGAAAGGTTTAGGGGAGGAGGCAGGATTGCCTGGCAACACCATGGGTTCACCTGTGGTGAGGGACCGTGCATTTCAGTGGTCAGGCCCTGAGTGTTTGAGATAAGAGTGAGTCATGATGGAATTAGTGCTGATGATCTTTTAGGGAAAAATGTGAAACTAGTTTTAAATATAGCCTCTCTCTTAGGATCGGTTTCTTAAGTGTTATGTAGTAGTAAGGCAAGATACAGCATGAAAAGAAGTGATCTTACCCAGCCAGGATAGGCCCATGTGGACTCATCTTAGATCTTGCTGAAGGCAGTTCACAAGCAGGGCAATGGTGGTCTTACAAGGTGCGAGGTATAATTGTAAGAGGTAATATAGAACCACGAGAGGCAGGAAGGAAAGTTCAGAAGTTCACCGAGGGTTTAAGGTGGTGATGAGGGGTGTGGATGGCTACGTTAGCCAGGGGTCCTCTTGCTGGTGTTTGTGATTGGGCTTATCTGAGGATGGGCTCCACAAGTGTGTAAACCCTCTGAAATTGTACACACATTTTTTGTACATGTCAATAATCTTATCTCTGAGGACCAAGTCTGTAAGTGATTGTTATCAAAATCTCAAAGGGAGATACACTAAAACAGTTAGACACCTAGGCTTTTAAATCAAAGGTGAGTTTGAATTCAATTACTCTGATTTTGGACAAGTCACTCCATCATTTTACATCTTCATCTCTTCATTTGTAAAATATAATATCTGTATCATAGGCAGAGTACTGATCAGTGCCTGGCATAGAGTTAAAGCTCAAAGAAATGCCAGCTTCAGGAAAAAGTGACCAAAAAGGTCAAGAACCACTGCAATAGACAAGACTTTGATAAACATTCACCAAGGGCAAAGCAATCCCTAGATACGCAAGCATCAGAGAAAAGAACACATGTGATGCGTACCATCAAGAATCCTTGCAGCCAACTTCAGCATTCAACCCTGGCAGAATAACTCATACTGGACTTCCCTCCCACGTAAACAACTAGAAAACTGGACAACAGGCACGAGGCAGCACTGGGCAATAGCAGGGCAGAACTGACATCTCTTAGAAAAGTGAGATGAGCTCTAAGACCACCTTGGCTTTTTGCCTGGAGGTACTTTCCAGAAGCTATGCAGAGAGATGGAACCCAAGCAGAGTCTGATGATCTCACTGAGTCAAGGAGACAGAGACAGGAGTCTGGTGAGGCTGAGGTGGCTGAAAGTTATGGGGCGAAGTACTGGAGAGGAAGGAGCTTCATCAAAAAAAGCACCGGAAATCTGCACGGGGTTCCCCGAGTCTGTTGCTAAACACAGAACTGCAAGTGGGTAGGTAGGGTAGGACTCCAGGAGGCTGGGCTGCTTGAATATGCAAAATGGCGTCAGCGCAGCACGCTCTGTTGGAAGAATCAGGACATCCTCAACAGAAGGAGAAAGGCCATCTGACAAAATTCAATCCCCACTCATGATTAAAACCGAACAAACCTTTTAGCCCACTAGAAATAGAAGGAACTTCCCCAACATGATAAAGGCCATCTACAAAAATCCTACAGCAACCATCATACTTAACAGTAAAAAGATTGAACGCTTTCCCTCTGGGATCAGGAACAAGGTGATGATAGGCCTTGTCACTTCTGTTTGACAGTATCCTAGCCTAGGACAGAGGTCCTAGCCAGTGCGATAAAGCAGTAAAAAGAAATAAAAGGCACACAGATTGGAAAGGAAGAAGGAAAGCGGTTCTGATTCATAGACGGCATGATTGTGTTTGTAGAAAATCCTAAAGATTCTACAAAACAATTACTAGAAATATTGAGTGAATTTAGTAAGACTGAAGGATACAAAGTGAAGATATCTCTACCATTTACAATAACGTCAAAAACCATGAAATACTTAGGGATTAATGTAACAAAATATGTTACACACAAGACATGTACATGGAAAATTACAAAATATTGCTCAGAGAAAATAAAGAAGGTCTAAATAAATGAAAAGATAAATCAAGATCATGGTTTGGAAGACTCAATTATTGTTATGATATCAATTCTCCCTAAACATAATCTCAATCAAAATGCCAACAGGCTTATTCACAAAAATTGATTCTAAAATAAAGCTGATTTTTAAACTTACATGAAAAGACAAAAGACCTAGAATAAAAGAACTCTAAAAAAGGACTATGTTGTAGGACTTACACTACCTCATTTTAAGACACTAGAAAGCTACAATAATCAAGACAGTGCAGTACTGGGGTAAAGAGAGACGTTATAGATCCATAGAACAGAACAGAGAGTGAAGAAATAGACCCACGCTTACATGGTCAATTGATTTTCAACAAAGGGGCCAAGGTAACTAAACAAGGGAAAGACAGTCTTGTCAACAAATGGAGCTGTAACAACTGGATATCAATAAATCTTCACACTTCTCTCACATTTACACAAAAATTACTCAAAATTGCTCACAGACCTAAATGTAAAAGCTAAAACTATTTAACTTCTAAAAGAAAATGCAGAAGAAAATCTTCACAACTCAGAACACAAACACATAAACCATGAAAGAAATAGTTGAGACATTGAAGTTCATAAAAATTGAAAACTTCTGCTCTTCAAAAGACACTGTTAAGAAAATGAAAGGGCAAATCATAGACTGGGAGAAAATATTCACAATACATCTATCTGACAAAGGACTCGTATTCCGACATATCAATAACTCTCCCAACTCAATAATAAGAAGACATACAACATAATAGAAAATGGGCGAAAGATTTGAATGGACACTTCACATACACAAGAACACACACTGCATGATTCCATTTATATGAAATTCTAGAACTAGCAGACGCAGATCGGTGGTTTCCTGGTACCAGAGCTGAAGGGACTCAATGCAAAGGGGCATGAGGGCACTTCTAGGGTGACAGAAATGTTCTGTATCTTGATTTTAGTGGTGGTTACACAGGTGTATTATCAAAACTCATAGAACTGTATATTTAAATGGATACATTTTCTTGTAAATTATAGAAAAATAAAATTTATTTTTAAAACTGCTTGTCAAATAGATAATATTGATGTACATTAAGCTGACAGAAGAAGTTTAGAAACCTTAGTATTTTCAAGAACTTGACATTAGCAGTTTTCTTAAACTGCTCTCATTTGTTCTTGAAAGGACAAGTATATCTGGTATGAAGGGATACAGGAATATCCTGCCTTAGTAGGACTATTTGGGCAAGGTCACAACTTGGAGAAGAGAACGACAGCATTTAGAAATTCAGTAAAAAATAATTATTGAGCTCCTACTATTCCTCCATCATTGTGTGATACGTCAGAGACCAAGACCGAATCCTTGCCCTTTAGGAAGTCACATTCCAGTTGCAGAGACAAAGAAGTAAACAGGTAATTACAATCCAATATGACAAATGCTTTAAAGGGACAGGCAGAGGGGCATCAAGAGTAGAGAACAGTGGCCCCTAACACACCCTTGGGAGTGAGGGAAGAATTCTCGGGAGAAATAACAGGTGACAAGTAAGATGAATCCTAAAAGAAGGTACGGACATGGGAGAGCCTTCGGGACAAAGAGACAGCAGCATACTTTAAGTCCCTGGATGTGCAAGTGAGTCTATAACATACTCAGGAAAACAAAACTTAGGTCAGTAGAGCTGGAGGGTCGAGTATAAGGAGGTGAGTGGTGAAAGATGAAGCCAGAGAAGTTGGCAGGAGCCGGGTTGGGTGCACGTTGTTAGTCACTGTAGTGGACTCCGCTGGTTTCCTCTGAGCTTCCAACCCTCTCTCTTTTCTCCCTAACAGGACTCCGTCATTCACAGCCAGGGGCCTGAAGAGAAGCCCACTGTTCCAGGGCGTCTCATCAGGAATTGACCTGGGACCCAATCCCAGCCAAGGAGATGCAAGGGGAAGTCTGCTGGAGGGCTTCAGGGAAAGGCTTCCTCACGGGTAAGAAAGAACTGTAGAAAGACTTTCTTCCTCATCCTCTAGATGTCATGTCTGGATGAGTCATTGTTGTATCCATCCTGTTACCAGCCCCAATGATTAAGCCAACACCAAAGATGTCATAGCAGAAAGAGGAAAAAACCCTGAATCCTGATGACATCATGGAGCTGCTGAATCAATCAGCCTTGAAATCTTCCTACCATGGAAATTCCTGCTACGAAGTTCAATAATTTTCTCATTGTTATGTTAGTTTGAGCTGAACTTGCTCATTAAATCTCATTAGGCTTCTCATTAAGGATTTTAAACAGACTTGTAAAATATTATGGATAATATTTGGAGCAGTGACTTAGACATGGGGGCTGGTGTCAGTTAGAACTCTTTCTGATTATCGAAGTAAAAACTTGACCCAAAATGGCTTAAACAAAAAAAGGAAATACACTGGCTAAGAAAACTGAGCACTTTGCGAATAGATCTGGAGCTTCAGGAAAGGCTTTATCCAGCACTCAAGGTTTATGACCAGGACCTGTTTTTTCCTTCTCCACTTCTCTATTTTCCTTCTGCAATAGTAGGAAATAAGTCCTATTCTCTGACAGCTCAAATAAGAGTTTGGGAATTAAGTCCTAGTGACCCCTGATTGGCCTGAATTTTGTCATTTACCCATCTTTGAGCCATTACTGCAGCCAGGAAGATGAGATGTGCTGACTGGATTAAAGAAATCAGGGCCCTTTCCTGGAGATGAAATGGAGTCAATCTCACTCAAACCATGTGGTATGAAATTTCAGAGTACTGGTAAAAGCAATAAGAGAGGGCTACAGACTAGGGAGGTGATCAACAAATGTCCAGAACAGGAGGTGAGAGAGTTAAGAATGGCTCCCGGATCTCTGGCTTGGGCATCTTGGAGATAAATGCACAGAGAAGGTAGCACTTCAGGAAGGTCAGTTAACATAAGCAACATAGTGAGATGTATTAACCAACTGGTCACTGGTGTCTTGAAAACAGCGGTTTCAATGGAGCAGCGGGAACAGATGCCAGATTGCAGTAGTCAAGGAATGAATGGAGTGAGCAAGTGAGGTTAGAGCACGTAGGCATTCTTTGAAGAATCTTGGGACTAGAGGGCAGGAGAGAGATAGAGGTAACAGCTAAAGGGGCCTGTGAAGTCAAAGGAACTTTTTGTTTTTTTCAATATAGGAGAGATTTGAGCATGCTTAAATGCTAAAGATAAGTGAAAAAAAATAAGAGAAAGAACAATATTAAAGATAGAGGACAGAAATGGGATAATTAATGGAGCAAGATCCTAGGAATAATCAGTGGAGGGATGCAGAGTACAGCTGGAATAATTCATCTTAAAGAAGAGTAAGGAACTTTCTTTCACTGTCATAGAATGGAAAGAGGGAAGGACTGATGGGAATGCATTGCTGCAGCTGTCATGGCAGAGTGGATTTGGGAAACTGAGGGAGATTCCATTTGAAGGTTTCTAAGTTTCTCACTGAGGCAAAGGTGTTACCTACTGATGGGCATATGAAAGGAGACCATGAAAGGCCGAAGGTAGTCCCCAGGAAAAATAGGAGAGAGAGTGGATTAGGAAAACATATATAACCTTGCCATTTTCTCCCACATCATCTAAAATGTATGTAGCCTGTTACCGTAAAGACCCAATCTCGCTCATAGTCGATCATAAATACAATCAAATCCAGTGACTGGGATAATATATTTCTTCACTCTTGCTCATTAGATCACTTTCCAATCCAGTCAGACTCCACCTTGGATGGAAACTCAAACGTCCTTTCTCCCCTGATCATCTCTCTCTTGGTCCATTCCTCTGCCCTCCTTTCAGTGTCCCACCTCCATCCTGCCTTTCCTCTATGGCAGACTGGAGAAACCATTTTGCCCCTTGTGTCTGAGCCTGGGAAGACCCTTGCTTAAGCCTATCCTAGCAGGGGGCTTCAGAAAGGATCGCGTAAAGAGAAGGCAACTGCTCTCTTGCTACTGTTGATCACCTCTCATAGTCACCCAGACGTGTGATTTCAGAAAAGGCCCCCTCTCCCCAGAGATGAGAATGGGGGGAATGAAGGGATGAAAAGGACCATGGAGAAGGACCTCCAGGAAGCGTCAAAGTCCCAGTTGAGATCAGAAACCAGGAATTTAAAGAAATGCCAACTTGTGGTTTTTCTCCAAAATGTTTCGGCATCTCAGACGTTGAATAGAAAAGGAGGTTGGCAATATTATTTTTTTTTTTAAAAAAAAGTTGCTAAAATGATGTGTTTGTCTGTAAGGTACAAACAGATGAGAGCATCAGAACACAGATTATAATTTCTAACCAAAAATACACATACAGACACGTACTGGGAGTGTTTACATTTCAAAACATTCTGTTATAAGAGTACATCTGCCTGATGGCACAGAGCTTGGAGGTCTCGATTGCCTAATTTCTTCCAGGTTGCAGCAGACTCAGAAAGGCTTCCAGAGGTAAATTTCCCCATGCTCTGAGAATTCCCTTAACCCTGTAACTTGCCAAATCTCAGTCACAAGAGATACTATTCATGAAAGATTGTTGGAGAGACATACAATACAGACGTTTTCTAGAGCTGCACTGTCCAACACGATAGCCACTAGCCACATGTGGCTATTTACATTAAAATGAATTAAAATGAGAATTAAACTTCAGTTCCTCAGTCCACTGGCCACAGGTTAAGTGCCTAATGCCACATGGGTCCAATGATTACCATAATGGACAGTGCAGATACAGAACATTTCCACCATCGCAGAAAGTTCTCTTGGGAGATGCTGCTTTACAGCTGCTACCAGGGGGTGGGTCTGGGCCCTCAGTGAGCTCTGTACATGGGCGGTGTGGTTTGGCTCCTTCATACAATTGTTTTTATGCCTTCAGCTTGCAGTGAGGGACACTGTTAGAAAAAGCCCTAGAAGTTGATGGTGGTAACTATTGTGAGAACTTTGTGTAGGACAGCATCCACCACGTTATACTGTGTCTTCTTTTATGAGGGTCCCCAGAAAAAATCTTAATCTCAGAGTCAGGACAAGCTAAGGTTCTCTTAAACATCGGATTGTTTCATCTTGCAATTTCTGTGACTCTTAAAGCTGACTCGATTGCCTTATTGTCTTTAGGTAAACTTAGAGCCACATTTTCAGTCTTCCTCCAGCAGCCAAATATGACCACCCCACAGGCATTTCTGTGTGTGTGTGTGTGTGTCTGTGTGTGTGTATGTGTGTGTGTTTCCTGTCTTCATTTTCCTTCGTAATCTATTTTATACTTTTGGTTTGCATGAATTTTTTTAAACCACCTAAATCCCTCCAATCATAGAAGTAAAATATAAGTCCACAGATCCATTATGTGCAGGCATATACACATGCATGTGCACAATTATCTCTCATTCACACTCAGATATGTGTCCTTGGGGTGAGAACATGAGTAAAAACACAGTCTCTTCAACACAGCCTCTAAGCATTCTAATTCACCCCTTCTGGTGTCTTCTCAGCCACCCCAGCACAGTACCCTAAACCATCGCTTTGCTGTACACAACAGATGAGTCATAACTGAGGTGTCAGTGTCATGTGACAAATATCAGATCTACATTAGAGTATTAGGCTTCCAAAGGCTCATCCTATTTCGTGTGTAGCTGTTGTTGGCAGTAACAGACAGAGCAAAGGTCTGGGCTATGTTGTGGTAACTAGAAGGATTTCCAGTGTGTCTTTATGATTATATATTTTTTAAAATCCCAGTCATATCAAAGCGAAATGCTGCTGCTCTGACTCCATACAATGGAACCTTCTAACGTGCTGCTCTCACTGACTACATGACATACATTTCACTCACACACTATGTTAAGCCACAAATAAATACTATGCTTAATTTTCCAGCATAGCCATAGAGATGGCACAGAAAAATTGAATTCAGAATTTTCAAATCAATGTTGTTCCTTCTCACAAGAAAAAAATAACATTCTGAATGCTTTGCACTTTTCTTTCTTTTCTCCAAGTCAATTAACTCTTTACAGTACTGAATATTTACTAGGTGCACCTCTTTTTACTATGGAGAAGGCAAAAAAAAAGCATTGTCCATACCCTCAATAAATTTATAATCTTTACCAAGGAGACAAGACATATGAATGTAAAATGACAGCTTCCAAAGGCAGCCAAGTGAGTGGCACAATCTACCCTATGCTAGTAGGCATGTGGGACAGGGTAGGACACGAGCCCAGAAGCACAGCCACCTGGGAGCACAGCCACCTGGGCCGCTCTGCAGGAGCCCTGGTCTTCAAAGGCTCCGCAGAGGGGAAGAGAAGGGGGCGGCTCATGAGGGAGGGAAGGCAAGAGCAAAGACGTGGACATGGGAATGCACAGGACCTTCCAGAGGACAACGAACAGGTCAATCTGGGGGAAGCACACTCAAGCGGAGAGACTAATGAGCGGTGGAGGGACAAACACCGGCAGGAGGGAGATGGAAGACTGAGGAGGGGGCTGTGAAAACCCTGCACGCTCAGTAATTCACTCTTGAACAGACAAACATCATCAATACTGGTATAGTTTTTAGCCTTAGGAGGAGGAATAAGAACCAATTTGCAGCTAGTTTTCAGTGACATAGTAAAAGAAGCTGGGTTCGTGATGGCAGTTATCATCTAACACGTAGTAATGAATTGTTTCAAATCTTTGTCTTTATTACCTTATTTTATACTTTTTAAAGCTCTTTCCTATGCATAATTTTTAATCCTCAGACAAACTCTTGGAGTAGGGCAAGGAAGCATTTATTTATCCTAATATGATAAGGACCCTGAGTAGGAAGAATTGACATGGCCTTGACTCATCTCCGTTTACATGGGCAATGAAGGACCAAGGCAGCAAACATGGGCCTCTGCCTCCCAGTTCAATATTTTCCTTTACCCCACACTGCCTTAAATTGCTTCTACTTCACTTGTATACATTTGGAGCTCAGAGTTCATTGTCACTGACTGTGGGATTTTCTCTTTAAGGACCACATTCTAAGAAACATGCTAATTACAGTAGGGGGAGAGTGAGTCACTCAGAACTTTCTGACTTAAAGGGCAATACATGATAATTAAGAAAGGTTGGTCATTCTGTCTTGCTGGATGTTTCAGGTTTAGGAGACCTGCCCCATTATTCGAGCTGGTTTGGATTCCGTCCTGCCTGAAGACACGTGGATGGACCGTCTGGTGTTTGGGGGCTTCGTGATCTGCAGTGATTCTGTAATTCTTTCCTCTAACGCTTGGCTTGGATGACATTGTCAGGAGTCCAAATCTCTTATTTAAAGTGCATCAGAGAGAGATACAGCTGGATGTAAGCATTGTGTATACGTAGAATAACAATGTAAATATTTTATAGACTGCAGCACAACAGAATTAAATACTTTTGCTTGGACAAATGAATTCCATCTTCAAGGCCACTGCAAAGGAGCTTACGTATTCGGCACAATAATTTTACTAATAACTGAACACATTGTGGTGTTCACATAACTTTGCATTTCTCCAAAATCTTAGCACCTTCTCAGCACTGTTGGGAGTAGACTTACCTATTATTCCTAGGAAGAAATCTTTTCTCCTGGTTGCCTGACAGATAATGCAAGTCTTCTATTTCAGTAATTAACTAATTGAGTCATGTGTGTTTGTTCCTTCCGAGCTGCTAAGCTTCCATCCCGCCTTTACTCTCTGAGCAGTACCCGGCTACTTCCCTAACTCAGAGCAGTGACCCGTTTGACTATGACCCGGTTCCCACAGGTGCCCTCATCAATACTCTCCCTCTGACCAATGTCAACACCACTTAGAGTTTGTTTTCCGGCCCTCACTGCAGACTTTGACCCTTGGTACTCTCAGATCTCAGATGTCAGGAGTGTTTTATAGACCAGGAACGAGCAGGAAGTTAAGACTGACCACTCTGCATCCACGCTCACCACTCCTGTTCAACATAGTACTGAAAGTCCTAGCCAGAGCAATCGGGCAAGAAAAAGAAATAAAAGGTATCCAAATCAGAAAGAAAGAAGTAAAATTGTCTCTGTTTGCAGATGACACGATCGTGTATATAGAAAACCCTAAAGACTCCACCAAAAAACTTAAAACTAATAAACAAATTCAGTAAAGTTGCAGGATACAAAATCAACATACAAAAAGCCAGTTGTGTTTCTATACACTAACAACAAACTACCTGAAAAAGAAATAAAGAAAACAATCCCTTACACAATAGCATCAAAAACAATAAAATACTTAGGAATAAATTTAACCAAGGAGGTGAAAGATCTGTATACTGAAAACTATAAGACTTTGATAAAAGAAACTGAAGAAGACACAAACAAATGGAAAGATATCCTGTGATCGTGGATTAGAAGAATTAATATTGCTCAAATGTCCATACTACCCAAAGCCATCTATCGATTCAATGCAAGCCCTATAAAAATTCCAATGGCATTTTTTACAGAGATAGAAAAAAAATCTTAAAGTTCATGTGTAATTACAAAAGCCCCCAGATAGTCAAAGCAATCTGGAGAAAGAACAAACCTAGAGGCATCATATTTCCTGATTTCAAACTATAGTACAAAGGTATACTATTCAAAAAAAAAAAAAAAAGTATGGTACTGGCACAAAAACAAACACATAAACCAATGGAACAGAATCAAGAACCCAGAAAGAAACCCACACATGTATAATCAGCTGATATTTGATAAGGGAGCCAAGAGTATTCAGCGGGGGAAAGACAGTCTTTTCAATAAATGTTGCTGGAAGACTGGGCACCACGTGCAAAAGAATGGAACTGGACCCCTATCTTACACCACTCACAAAAATTAACTAGACATGGATTAAAGACTTAAATGTAAGCCCTGAAACCATGAATCTCCTAGAAGAAAACATAAGCTGCTTGACATTGGTCTTGGCAGTAATTTTTTGGATATGGCACCATGATAACAAGCAACAAAAGCAAAAATGTAGACGAGTGGGACTACATCAAACTCAAAAGCTTCTGCACAGCAAAAGAAATAATCAACAAAATGAAAAGGCAGACTATGTAATGGGAGAAAATATTTGCAAACATATATCTGATAAGCAGCTAATATCCAAAATATATAAGGAACTCATACAACTCAACAGCAAAAAGATAAATAATCCAGTTTAAAAACGGGCAAAGGATCTGAACAGAAATTTTTCCAAAGAAGACATACGAATGGTCAACAAGTACATGAAAAAGCACTCAACATCACTAATTGTCAGAGAAATGCAAATCAAAATCACCATGAGATATCACCTCATGCCTGTTAGAATGGTTATTATCAAAAAAAAAAAAAAATCAAGAGATAGCAAGTGCTGGCAAGGATGTAGAGAAAAGGGAACCTGGTGCACTGTTGGTGGGAATATAAATTGGTGCAGCCACTGTGGAAAATAATGTGGATGTTCTTGAAAAAATTAAAAATAGAACTACCATATGACCCAGCCATCCCACTTCTGGGTATGTATGTGAAGGAAATAAAATCACTATCTGGAAGCGATATCTGCATTCCCTTATTCATTGCAGCATTATTCACAACAGCCAAACAAACCTAAGTGTCCATCAATGGATGAATGGATAAAGGAAATATGGTATAATATAAACCAATGTTACCTCAATTTAAAAATCTGAGATGTATATATATATAATACACACACAGTATTCAGCCATGAGAAAGAAGGAAATCCTGATGTTTGTGACTACATGGATAAAACCTGAGGGCATTATGCTAAATGAAATAAGTCAGAGAAAGAAAGATACTCTATAATCTCACTTATGTGTGGAATCTAAAAAAACCAAGCTCAGAAACAGAGTAGAGGGATGGTTACCAGGAGCTGAGGGGATGGGGGCGGATAGGGAGATGTGGTCGAGGGGAACAAGCTTCCAGTTATAAGATGAATAAGTCCTGGGATGTAATATACAACCGGTGACTATAGTTAACGATACTGTATTGTACACTTGAAAGAGTAGATCTTAAAAGTTCTCACCACACACGCACAAAAGGTAACTATGTGAGGTGATGGATGTGGTTACTAACCTTATTGTGGTCATCATTTTGCAATATATACATGTATCATATTATCACGTTGTACACCTTAAACTTACACAATGTTATACGTCAATTATATCTCAATAAAGCTGGAAAAAGGAAAAAAAAAAAAAAGACTGAGAACCGTCCTGTATTGTGGCCTCTTTTCTAGGCTTCCCAGTCTCCTTTCTGCATTCTTTCCCAATTACACTTTTCTTGCTTCCAAGTCTGTAGTCATTTCTGACTCGACCTCCTACCCAATCCCTCCATCTCAGAAGACGCCCTCGCCTTTTGCTTTACAGAGAAGAACGGGGTCTCCTAGAGGGCAGCTCCCACACCGACCAAGCTGCGCCTCCTCCTCTCTCCATCAACGCCTCCACCTGGGCTTCGCATCCCCAACCCCTCACCCTCTCAGGGAACTTGACCAGGCGTTACCACCTTCTCTCTCTGATACTTTCAAGTTCCCTCTTAAGTAGGTTCTTCTGGAAGACTTTCCCTCTATAAATCCTTTTTGCGAAAATGCCAGCCTTGAAAAGGAAAGAACTTGTCTCTGTATTCACACGTCTGTAGACATGGACGTGGGTTATGTAGACATCCACTCACGCCTGTAGTTGATTATCTCCTAACAAATCCTCCAGCACACCTGGGGGCTGGTGTTGAAAAACCTGTCTTTATTAAACATTGAAAAAGATACTAATTAATATTTATAAAACAGGTTTAAGGCATAGAAACATTCAGTAAACAACCATGTACCTGCCTTTAGGTTCAATCAATAAAACATACCACTATCTTTGGACCCCCGGGGCCTCTGTGTCAGCTGACTCCCTGCCCCTGCTCCCTGCCCAGAGGTAAATGCTCTTCCAAACTTTGAGTTTCTTGTTTCATTCTCTTGCTTTCCAGTATAACTTTACTGCATTTTTTCTATCCTTATACAGTATATTATATAATTTTATCGGCTTTTGAATTTATGTAATAGAATCTCCTCACAGAATAAGAATTGTTCTGTCACTTACTTTTTTTTAGTCAACATTATGTTCCTGGAATTCAACCAGCTTTCACTGTTGTGTAGTATTTCATTTCATGAATATATAACAGTGTATACATAACACTGTATTTATCCACTCCATTTTAGGCATATGTAGGTTATTTTCAATGTGTTTGTTGGTGTTGCCCTTATAAACAGTGCTGGTATGTACTAATGTACAATGTACACGAGTTGCTTTGAGGTCTATACCGAGGAATGGAAGAGCAGGATCATCAGGTTCATATATACATACATATTTTCTAGTTTTACAAAGTATCGCCAAATTATTTTCCCAAAGTTATTGAATCAATTACACTCCCACGAGCAGCGTATAAGTATGTTGTTCCACATTCTCACCATCATTTGCTATTGTCCAAATTTTAAATTTTGCCATTCTGAAGGGTATGAAATTATCTATCATTCTATTTATTTTTATTTTTAAAATTTTTTAAAATTGACATGAAATACACATAACATAAAATTTACCATCTTAATCATTGTTAAGTATACAGCTCAGCGGCATTGAGCACATTCGCATTGTTGTACACCGTCCCCACCGCCCATCTCCAGAACTCTTTTCATCTTGCAAAGCTGAAACTCCATACCCATTAAGCAATAACTCCCCACTCTCCCCTTCCCCCGGCCCCTGACAACCACTGTCCTTTCTGTCTCTATGAATATGACCACTCTAGGACCTCAGAGAAGTGGAATCATACGGTATTTGTCTTTTTGTGACTGGCTTATGTCACTTAGCATAATGTCCTCAAGGTCCATCCATGTTGTGGCATGTGTCAGAATTTCCCTTCTTTTTAAAGCTAAATAAAATTCCATTGTGTCTATGGACCACAGTTTGTTTATTCATCTGTTGATGGCACTTGGGTTGTTCTACCTTTTGGCTGTTGTGAATAATGCTGCTATGAGCATGGGTGTGCAGATAGCTCTTTGAGATCCTGCTTTCAATTCTTTTTGGGGATACACCCAGAAGTGGAATTGCTGGATCATAGGATAATTCTATTTTTAATTTTTTAATAAACCTCATACTGTTTTCCATAGTGGCTGCACCATTTTACATTCCCACCAACAGCACACAATTTTTCTAATTTTTCCACATTATTGCTAACACTTGTTATTTTCTGTTTTGATTAGGTTTTGTTTTGTTCTGTTTTTATAGTAGCCATCCTACTGGATGTGAGGTGGGATAACTCATTGTATTTTAATTTTTATTTTTCTGATTATTAATGAGGTTGAAAATCTTCTCATATTGACCATTCTCTTAGTGAATATCTGAAAGTCTTTGCCCATTTATATTTTCAGTTGTCCCATCCATATTGATTTGTAAGAGTTCTTTATATATGCTGGGTATCGATCCAATTCTACTGCTATAAATTTCTTCTTCTGGGTTGTGGCTTAATTTCACTTTCTTTACATGTATTATTTGTAAATAGAAATTTTTAATTAATGAAGATTTTCCTTACAATTTGTAGTTGTTAGGAATTGTTTAAGAAAAGCTTCCCTATCCAAGGGGAAAAAAAGTATCTTAAATTATTTTCTAAAAGTTTTACAGTTTTAACTTTCACATCTAAGTCTTTGATCTATCTGTGATGAATTTTGTTTTAATGTGAGACAGAGATCCAATGTCATTTTTTATGCATATGGATATCGTATTGTCCAAGTAGTCATTTTTGAAAAGACTTTATTTTCCCCCGTTGAGCTACTGTGAAACTCTGTTATGCCTCACGTGTAACTATATGTGTGGGTTTGTTTATGGCTCCCTTTTCTGCAGGACTGGTTTATTTTTTCTGTCCTTTTGCCAAACCTACACCATAATTATTTAATTACTATAGCTTCTTATCCATTCTTAACATCTTTTCTTCTTCAGCAATGTCCTGGCTTTTCTTGACCTTTTGCCCATTCATATACATTATGTCAAATTCCATCCAACAAAAAAAACCTGAGACTTTTTTTGCTTTGAATCTAAACATCAATTTCGGGAAAATGGACATTTTGATGATCATCTCACCCACACACACGTAAATATCTCCACTTACTTAGATCTTCACTAATATCCTTCAATAAAAGTTGTATAATTTTTCACCATAAAGGTCTTCACTAACTTTCCTAGATTTATTTATAGTCACCTTATCCTTTTGTGCTATTGCAAATGATACAATTTTTAAATATACGATTTCTAACTGTTGCTGCAATAGAGAAATACAATTGATTTTTTATGTTGATTTGTACTCAGCAAACTTGCTAAATTCTCATTTGAGTTTTCCAGGTTGGAAATATATCATCTGCAAGTGACAACAATTTCGTTTCTCCCTTTGAAATTCTTTCATCTCTTATTTCTTTGTCTTGCCTTATTGTGCTAACTTTCCAGTATGACGTTGACTAGAACTGGTGATTGGAATTGATTTTAACATTACTGTATAAAGTACAATCTTTGCTATACATTTAGAGAGAGATGAGTAGAAGGGAGCTTGTTTACCATAAACTATAACCAATCCCCACTGCAAATCCGTAGTAAGGCCATCTTGGATCCACAGCTTCCCAGGAATTTTTGTCCCCCTTCCTCCTTTAGCATCTGTGCACCTTTCCCTGGGGTTGGACTTCGGCTGGGCTTACTTCTTGTTCTCCTTCCCTGCTGTTGTGTCCCTTTGGATCCTAGCTTAACGGAAGGAAGAGTTCGCTGTTAGACTCCCCACCCAGATGGAGGCTCAGTTCTTGACTTCACCCTTCAGTGTTACGTCTGCCAAAGCTGAAGCCCAGGTTTGTCGGATTCAAGAATACTCTCAAAGCGACTTTGGGGCTCTGCTTCTCTCTCTGTTTCTCACTCTCCTTTAGATTTTTCCTGATGTTGATTACCATATTGTCAGTCATTTTTGCTTTTAAGGACACTTTTTTTATACTGTAGCCAAATTGTTAGTTGTATATAATGGAAGCGTTGGTTCAAATAACATAACATGCCACACGAATTGAAATTAATCACCATCTCTTTTTTCACTACTGCCAAAGAACAGAGTAAGTGCATTCTTAAATGTCCCTTCAGAAAGGTTATTGCTCCTGAAAATAGATTCTGTAGAGAAGATATCTCTCAAAAGAGGAAGGAAGACAAATAAATAGGAGAGAGATAGAAAGTCTCTGATTCTGAATGTAGCCTAATAATATCTGTGTGGTTAGCAGGTGTCAGTAGAAGAGGCGACAGGAAAGAAGAAAGGAAGGAATGAACAAAGGAAGGAAGGAGTGAGAGAACAAAAGAAGAAAGGAACATAGGTATAATTGGATGTATTCATTTCCCACTGTAAAGTCTGATAGACATTGTGCACTACAACCAAAGCTATCAGTGGCCTTAAGCCATTATTTAGTGCCGAAGGTGAATCACCGTGTCTCAATAAACGGACCATATCATGTGACAGTTCTCTCCTGGTACTCTGACTAAGTGTTTGTAAAGTGCTTACGTAAAGCTTATTAAATGTGCTTGCAAACCTAGGATATTGACTTAAATTACAACTGTGGTATGCAGGCAAGGTAGATGGGAGAATTTCCTGAAAGTGGGTATTGTGAAACCAGGACACACAAGCATTTGGTGGAATCTCCTTCACAGATGGTGTTTTAGCTTTTCCATGATTCTATGAGTCTCTCTCTATATGTGATAAAATCAGGGTTCTCCTGCGGGAAGAATGGGGATGGGCAGGATGCCCCTGAGTTTCATTGCAAGCTAATGGTTCTAGTAACCTAACGCTTTGGAAATCAATGGCTGAACCTCAATTTGGGTCAAAAGGAAATCTTCCTAAGAGGCTATGAGATTGTTTTTAATAGCTATGGGAAATAGAGGAAACCCCTGACATTGTCATCAGCTCAAATTTCATTGTCACTAAGGCTGCTGCACTGAAATGGCATTTTAAAGAGTCTTAAAATAAGTGCCTATTTGAACAAGTAACCAAATTCAGCCTACATTCTGAGATCCTCTGAGCTCCTTGAGTTTCTGAGTTTACTTTAGTATAATAACATGGTGTCTCTTTTGCATGAGAAATTTTGCTAGAATCTCCTTTGGCAACGTCTTCTTAGTCCATAACTGCTTGGGTGTGCAGTTGTTGGTGGGAAGAGTTCTGGCTTTGATCAATGGGTTTTCTCTGCAAAAGGGCCGTGGCTGGTAAAAGTCTTTTTAGACACCAGGAACATATCCTTTCTCTGGAAACCAGAAGACTTTACTACCAGCACGTTAGAATTTCAGTGTTATAAGTAGGCTTCAAAAATCATTTGGGCCTGAGAGACTTTGCACAAAACTCTAAAATGTGCTTTCACCCCAAGACCTTGAGACCTTCTGTAGGATTGCTAGCATCTACTATATAGGTGTCCCTGCCTCCCATCTCTCTGTTATCCAATCTGTCTGGCATACCACAGTCAAATTAATATTTCTGAAGAAGTTCTGAGCAAGCCTTTTGCATGTGTGTGTGTGTGAGGAAGATTGGCTCTGAGCTAACCTCTTTTTGCTTGAGGAAGATTGTCACTGAGCTAACATCTGTGCCAATCTTCTTCTATTTTATGTGGGGTGCCGCCACAGCATGGTTTGACAAGCAGCGCTAGATCTGTGCCCAGGATCTGAACCTGCAAACCCTGGGCTGCCAAAGTGGAGTTCGCAAACTTAACCACTGCACCACCGGACCAGCCCCAACAAGCAAGCCTTTCTTTAAATTGGGAATATCTCTTGATTATCTCTAACTTTTTGAGGTTCCGTCCGTCCAATGCTATTTCTGACTTTTGCTGCTTGGCCCCCACCCGCCACCTCACTCTCACACCACATTCATCTTCACTTTCCACCTTTGCTCGTTTGTTTAGAAAAGCGTAGGCGCTGACCCAGGACTTCCTTCTTCCTCTCCATCTCTCCACCTCTCCCCTCTACCTCCTGCACTGACCTCCGCTGCTCCCTTCATCAGAACAGAGTTGCCCTCTGATTCTTAATTATTATCCTGATCACTGCCTTGAAAACATCAGACTGCAGAAGAATGGGGCACATATGTACCACCTCCTGCCTTCGCTCTCCAGTCCTCATTCCTCAATTACAATAATAATAGCAGCAACTGTTAAGTGTTTGAAAGATTTCTTTTAATTCTCGCCACATCTGTGACACTGATGAAGAAAGCCAGAATCAGGGAATTTAGCTTCCCCTCGGTCATTCAGCTGCAGCCGTGATTAGAATCCAGAAACCTCTGGCTCCGAAACAATTACACTTTATGACTTTTTGATGACAGGAGAATTTCACTCCCCTCCCTGTTTTCTTTTTCTTCTTTCCAAGGGTCCCTAGTAGATGATTTAGTTATTTAAGATGTAATGTGGTATAGAGGAAAGAGGCGGGCTTTGGAACCACGCAGACCTGAGTCGGAATTACGTCTTCTGGACTTATTAGTGGACTGGCTTTGGGAAAATGACTTAACATCTCTAGATTTTGATTTTCTCATCTTCCAAAGTGAGGTCACAATGCCCTAGAACCCAACCCACGGCTTGGTATGTCATAGACATTCAGTAAATATATACTGATTCATTTTTCTCCTCTCTCTTTCCCTTATTATTTTTCTCTTCTTTCTCTCATTCCCTCTTTCTCATTATTGTCTTTGATTCTGTCTCAGATTGGTCAAAATATCCAGGAATATTAGGGGACAACTAGGAAAATTTAAATACTAGATACTTATTGGTATGATAAAATGTGATTTTTTTAGGTATCGTCGTTGTACTATAATTATGTTTTAGAAAGAGTTCTTTTTTTCAGAGATACATGCTTAGGTGGATGGATGCTTTATGCCTTATGGATGCTTTGATATGATGTCTTGGACTTGCTTCAGTAAAACCCAGTGAAGTTAGGGGTTGAGGGACAAGAGTGAGTAGAGATATGGACAAAACAAGATTGGCTAGATTGAGCAGTGGGTACACAGGGATTCATTTTACTATCAGTCTCTACTTTTGTGTATGCTTGAAAATTTCCAAAATGAAACATTTTCTAAAATGTCCAAGAGAAAGTTCAGTCCTCAGTATCTTCCTCATGTTCACCAAAGTCCCCAGTTCTCCCCAATGACATTCTGGGCAGCTTTTCTCCTTGCTTTTCCCAGTACTTTCTGGGTTGTTCCAGACTCTGTGCCAGTGGAGTGCCACACTGCCTCAGCCCCCACAGCTGGCGATTGGACAAGAATCTCTTCCTGACCCCAGATGGCATCACAGCTTCCTCAGTCTGATCCTGTCAGCATATTTTTTCCAGGCACCTGATTCTTGGACGTGGCAGCAATAAAACCAACCGAGATTATTTGGCCGGCCCCCTCTGGAGCAGGTAGTTCCCATTCTGACGCTGTCAGCCATCTGAGCATTCTGCTTCCAAAAGCTCCGAAATAACAGCCGAGTAAGAACTTCCCAGACTGCAGTGCATGCTTTTAGACTTCTGGCCAGAGTGTTCCTGAGGGATGGAGAGCCGTTAGGGCAAACGACATACTAATATTACTGATTATTAATGGAAAAGCTCGTGCAAATAAGCAGTTTTATGGGTTGCATTTCATTGGGAAGCTGGCATGAGGGCAGGAAGAAAAGCAAAGAGCAAGCACACATGGGGTTTATTTACTCTGCTGTTGGTCACACCGTATGGACCCTTTAGGTTAAATGTACATCAGACTCCAGTTTAACTGAAGTAAGAAGAAGGGCTGAGTATCCCAGTCTTGGTGGTTTCATAAGGCACAAACACAAGAAGATATCAGCAGGGTAGGTCAGACCAGGTTGGTGTAGGGGGCTGGCCCAGTGACCTCAGCAGGCGGTTCTCGGATGGTGCTTATGACTGAGCCCTTGAGGGCACGCGGGTATTTTCTATGGTGTCACAAGTTTATAGGGTGCATTGGGAACAAAGATCTTCGCATTGGGCTGTGGTTTACTCCTCAAGTCACAAGACAAAATCCCAATTTCATTCATTCTATAATGATGCTTTCAAGATGCAAGACTTGGAGAATAGGCTTTCCAATTATTCTTTCCAGGCCGGGATCCACCCTTGCTTCCAACGTCATATGTCACTTCATACTTTCACAGTCCTTCAAATCTCTTCTCCCGTCTGAGCTTCATGAGCCGGGAGGTAAGGCCGGTACTATTTACCCTATTGGGCAACTTGGGAAACTAAGGCTAAAAGACACGGTGACGATATGACTTGCCCAAGGCCACACAGTCTCCGTGGTGCAGCTGGCACAGGAACCCAAGGCTCTTGCCCTCTCTTCTGTGCTTTTCTTTCCACATCAAAACTAGCACAGTGTTGTTACGCTCAAAGCCGTCAGGGTCTTCAAGGAAATGGTCTCGGGAGAGTGGCTCAGAAGCAGACAAAGTAGACTTCTATTAGGCTCCACCGCCAGCTCTCTTACCCGACAAAATCCAGGTAACACTGACCACTGATACTCATACTACCGGATGAAGATGAGAACAATGATGATAATGGCCCTAGATAACTCTGTCCCCTGTGCAGTGCTGAAGGGAGGGCGTACCTCCCTCCCTGCCAGAGAGCAACAAGCATTCGATGCCACAAAGATCCGATGACAGCCTGGTGTGTCTCTAGCGCTGGGCCAGCAGTTACTGAGCTTTCTCATTAATCTAGATGTAATGTTTCCACTCCAAACTGTCCTCTATTTTTCCCTTTCTTCAGTTTACCTATGTTGAGTACCTACTGTGTGCAAGGCACTGGGCTGGACCGCGAGGATGCAGCAGTGAACACCACTTTCCATCTGTGTACCAGTATACTCACTTCCACCTTTGTCGCTATTTTTTACCTGGAATGCCCACTTCCCTCCTTCCTATGAATGCACTCCTTCCGTTCTTTTATAATACTGCTCCAAAGTAGCCTTCTCTTTGAAGCTTTTTCCTGTCTGCCTCTCCTAACAATTCAGGTCACTCCATTCCCCAGTAGAGCTCTGTTACTTTTGATTACAGGTGGCACAATTTTCTTCTTTTATTTATTTATTTTTTTTGGTCAGGAAGATTGTCCCTGAGCTAACATCTGTGCCAATCTTCCTATATTTTGTATGTGGGATGCCCCACAGCATGGCTTGATGAGTAGTGTGTAGGTCCACACCCGGACTATACAAGTAAACCCGTGAACCCCGGGCCGCTGAAGTGGAGCATGCAAAATTAACCACTACACCCCTGGGCCAGCCCTGGCACAATTTTCATTTTGATGCTAAGTAAGAGAACTTAGACAAGGGGCTCTTCCAAGTTGTTTTCTTAATTCCATTACTATCTATCTGTGTAGCCTTAGGCAAGTCACAAACTTTCTAAGTTTCAGTTTTATCTAATGTAAAATGGGAATGACAAAATCTGCCTAAAATACATAAAAGATCATGGATAGTGAAGCTAATGGAAGAGTACAGAGAACAGTACACATTCATTTGTTTAATATTTATGGTGTTTCAATTCAATGTAAATTGCTAATCTAGCCACTAGATAGCATATAAAACTGTACAGTCAAAGAGTTACAATGTAGTTTGGGAGAAAACACCAATACAAGGCCACGAAAGATGTTATAGGAGCTTAGAGGAGATGGAAATAAATTCTGACTGGGAACTCAGAGACGGTATCATGAAATAGGTGACATCTGAGCTGGACGATGAAAGATGAGCGTGACTGAGACATGTGGGGTGGTGGGAGGGGATGGAAAGACACATTTGTAGAAGGAACATCACAAACAAATGACTGGGCTTGGGGAGGGGATGTTGTGCAAGACCCCGAGTGGCATGTGGTTTAGTTTGGCTGAAGTGTAAGGGTGCGTAAAGGAGAGTCATCCAAGATAAGTCCAGAAATGTGGATTTGCAACAGATCGTTAAATGCTAGATTTCAGACTTTAGACTTTATTTGGGAAGCTGTGTCGACCCATTGAAGCTATTTGAATAAGGAAGTGCTCAAATACAAGGAGATGCTTTTGGAAGATTCCTCTAGCAGCAAAGTAGAAGATGGCCTGACATGATGCCAAACAGGTGCAAGTGATAATACGTAGTAATAGTAATTTGCTCCAATTAAGCTATATTAATATCTGTGTCTTCTTGCAAACGGGTCTCCTTTCTCTGTGTCATCCCACAGGTCCCACGTACTCGCCTTGGCATAGGTGGGGAGCTGTTGGTCCTGACTGGTTGATGGCTGACTCCCAGTTCTGTGTTTATCCACTGAAGCCCAGTGCAGTTGTTGTGCAAGGTGTCGGCAAAGGACCAGGAGAGGGGACCAAGCACCTCTAAGCTGAAGAATGGTGTGCATCTCTCCCCCTTCCACCGTTTCTGTTCAGGTTTGACTCACAGAGCCTTGCAGCTTCACAGTCACTTATAAGAGGAGGTGGTAAAGACAGCTGCTGGAGAGAACATCTGGCAGGGCTCTGAGCAAATGTTCTTACCAGGGGGATATGAAGCCTGAGACCCTGACTAGCATCTGAGCCCTGGGATGCTGAGCGTTCCCCAACTCGTTAATAAAAGGATCTGCTGGACTCATTGTAAGATGGGAATGACAAAAACTGTCTGGTTTACATACGAGATCACAGATCAGGAATGTTGGAGCGTTTCACTGGCAAGGAATGAAGAGCTCAGCTACAAGCCTCGGAAAACAGGAGCAGGCACAGAGCAACAGCTCGTTGTGTGCTTCTTGCCCTGGGGAAAGGACGTAGTGCCTGTGGACACGGGAGTCCGCTATCAATGCATGGTTACACACACCAACCGCCTGCTCTGTGTGCTGGACCCAGAAACCATAGAGCCTTTTCCCAGCCCTTACATTAGGACAGAGTACGAGGCTCCGAACTCTCTCCAGTGCATCCAAGTATCCTGGGTTTCCCTCATTTTCTGATCACATTATTGACTGGAAGGGGGAGGGGAGGGAGTACAGGTAACTAAGAAGTAGAGCGAGCACATAGGTGTATGAACTATTATAAAATAATAAAAATAGCAACCACTTATTGACCCCTACCATGTGTCAAGTACTCTGTTAGATATTTAACAAATGTGACTTTATTTAATATTTCTAACATTCATTATATATTTCTATTCCCATTTTAAAGACAGGCCAACTAAGGCTTAGGGCGCTTGGTCACCGTTCCACGTAATATTACACTAGAAAATGTGTGTTAAAGGGAGAAATTATACCATAAGTATCATATAATAGGAGCAGTAACATTTCTGCAGTATTTATATTTACGAACTTCTTTCACATGCTGTGAACCATATCCCCATAAAAAAGGAGAGGATTCAGGAAATGAGATGCAAGGAGAAGTAAGATGTACTGAGAAGTTTCCATGCACCAGGCATGTGTGCTATCTAGGTGAATTATTAGGTGTCATCAGCCCTACTTTGCAGACAGTAAACTCAACTTTAGAAGTGTTAAGTAACCTGTGTAATGTTTATAATTCGCGAGTGATAGAGTCAGGGCTAAATTTAATATTGAATTAGATTAAAGGCGAGATAGATTGTGCCAGAACTGGGAGAGATACACCCTCCGCATCCCAGTGAGTTCCTGACAATTGTGATTATAAAAATCACTCAAGTGTGCGTTCAGAACCTACTACCAGGATCAAAAGAGTTGAGTCCAGGACCCATACTTCCAGCTTGCTAGAGGGAACATTCACGCAGACCCTCGAGTCCGTGGCTGAGGAAGTGATGGACACGACTTCTTCCATGTGGCAATGAGGAGCCCCTGAAAGCGGCCTGATGGGGACAGGGATGCAGCAGGGAATGGGCAAGAGTGGAAAGCACCTGAGATTTTGACCACATGTGGAGATAAAAAATGTAAAGCGTGTGATTAAATATAAGTAAGAAGACCCAATCTGTAATAATCTGCACTGACCATTGATAACCTCAGTGTAAGACCAGCTAACAACAGAAAAATTTAAACTTTACAAGGACACTAAAAGGATGATAGTCAAACACAAAAAGATATAATTCTCAAGAGCTTAAGAGGGGCTGTTGAGGAAATTAAGAAAACCTTTTATTATTTTTGTAAAAATTATGTCTTTTATTATATCCTGCTAAGAAAGTCAAATATAAAGCAAAGGATGGAATATTTTGCTATCAGCCAGTTTTAGTGGGAAGATTCGATGAATACCAAAAACAAACAAAAAAACTGAACACTTGATTTATTTTTAATTTATTCTCAGAGTGGATGTATCCTAGTAATTATTTACTTGTTGTTGTCACATGCCATCAAGTTGGCTCTGACTCCTGCTAACCCTATGGACGAGTGATGTCCACAGTGCCCTGTCGTCAGCAGCCCTGCTCAGCTCCTGTGGACTCATGCCCGTGGCTTCCTCTGTGGAGTCAGTCCATCTCACATTTGCTCTTCCTCTTTTCCTGCTGCCTCTACTTTGCCCAGCATTATTGTCTTTTCCAGAGAATCCTGCCGTCTCATGTTGTGTCCAAAGTAGACAGCCTCAGTGTTATCATTTTTGCCTCCAGTGGTAGTTGAGGCGTAATTTGCTCTGGGACCCAGTTGTTCATCTTCCTGGCAGTCCAGGGCGTGTGCAGAGCTCTCCTCCAACACCACATTTCAAATGGATACACTGTTTTCCTCTCAGCCTTCTTCACTGTCCAGCTTTCACACCCATACACAGTGATTGCGAATACGAGGTGTGGACAACCTTGGCCTTGGTCTCTAATGACCCTTCCTTACACTCGATGATCTTTCCTAATTCTTTATTGCTGCCCTTCCAAGTCTCAATCTTCTCTTGATTTTTTGGCTGTGGTCTCCATTTAAATTCATGACTGAACCAAGGTGAACAAAGTCTTTAACAGTTTCCATGTCTTCCTCGTCTACGTTAAGCTGTGCAGTTCTGTGGTTGTGATCTTCATCTTCTTGATGTTCAAATGCAGACCTGCTTTGGCTCTTTCTTCTTCTGTCAGAAGTCGTTTCAGGTCGTTGCTGCTTTCTGCCAGTAAGATGGTGTCATCTGCGTACCTCAGATTGTTGATGTTTCTTCCGCCAATTTCCACTGCTCCTTCATCTGAGTCTAGCCCCGTTTTTCGTATGCTATGTTCTGCGTAGAGATTAAACAGATAGGGGAATAAAATGCACCCTTGTCTGATACCTTTGCCTCTAGGAATCCATCTGTCTCTCCATAGCCTGTCCTGACAGTGGCTTCTTGTCCACAGTACAGGTTAGGCACCAGGACAGTCAAGTGCTGAGGCACACCCCTTCCTTTCAGAGCAGCCCAGAGCTTTTCATGATCCACGCAGTCAAGGGCTTTCCTGTCGTCTGTGAAGCATGGACTAACCTTCTGAGACCCTTTGGAGCACTCCAGTAGCCAAGGAGTAACCACAGTCAGGCCTCGTGCGCCTCTCCCTTGTTGAAGTCCAGCTTGGACAAAAGGCACTTCTTGCTCCATCTGAGGTCAAAGCCTTTATTACTTGAGTATTATTAAATACAAGATCAAATAAGTGTGTCTTTATAATTATTAGGTTCAACTTTTAAAATGAAGTCATAGTCCCACCATTTTCCCCGTTATTTTCTCTGGAAGTTTGATCCCCATTTGCGGTGGACTTACTTTAAGTAGTCTTTTCCTGCTAAGGAATATACTCCTGTGCATGATAAGGATGGAATTTCGGTCAGCAGGGAAAGCATGGACTATACAGAAAATGATGTTGCCTCACATCATACACGAAATAATTAGAGAGTTAAATATTTTTAAAAACCCAACTCGAAAGTCTTAGAGAAACTATGAGTGGACATTTTTATAATCTTGAGGTAGGAAGGCCTTTCTAAGCAAGACACAAAGTCAAGGAGTCATAAGAGAAAAGATTAAGTATCTGAAACTTCTATATGCAAAAACTCCATTATAAATAAAGATAAAAAAGAAAGCAATTGTCTGATAGAGAATATTTACAATGCACATAATAGACAAAGCACTAATATTAAAGAGCTCAAAATTCAGAAAAGATACAAATAAGCCAACTAAAATGTACAAAAAGCTATGAAGAGGCAATTCCCCAAGAAGGAAACCAAATGACTAATAACAACATGAATAAAGGCCCAATTCACCAGTAATCAGGAAAATGGAAATTAAAATATTAAAATGGGTTTTATTTTCCATCCAAGTTACAAAAATTTTGCAACACAAAATATTTAGTGTTGGTGAAGGCATAGGGAATTAGATATTCCTACATACAATCGGAGGATGCTAAATTTGAAAGCCTTTTTGCAGAGTAAACTGGCAGTATCTATTAAAATCCAAAATATGCATATGCTGCTAAGAAATAATTTTACTTTAGTTACCATTCTAGCGTAATTATCGTACCTGTGCACAAAGATGTAGGACAATATATATAGTGGCTAAAAACGTGAAATAACGTAAACCTAACAGGAGAAGACTAAGCCCCTGATGGCGCATCTGTACTGTTGAATATTACATCGCTGTGAAAAAGAATGAGATGTCTCCACATGTGCTGACGCAGAAAGATCTCACCCCATAGCTGTTTTTAGAAAAGACGTATTTTTTTTTATTGTGGTAAAATTGCTTTATAACATTATAAAAATTTCAGGTGTGCATCATTATATATTTCGATTTCTGTGTAGATTACATCATGTTCACCACCCAAAGACTAATTACAATCCATCACCACATACATATACCTAGAAAGGATGCATTTTTATGTAAATATATGCAACAAATGCATAGTGAGAGGATGAAGGTACACACACCAGCCTGTTCCCAGGCGTTGTCTCTGGGCGGGGCGGTGGGCCTAAGGAGACGTGGTGAAGGGGAGACTTTGATTTTTCATTTTAGCTACTCGTATGGCTTGGCTCCCTTAGCAAACAGAGCCAAGGCAGAGTGTACACGCTAATGTTTAATGGCAGGTGCAGGCTCAGGAGAGCAAAAGACAAGGAGAGGGAAAGGAAGAGGGATGCAAAGAAAATACAAGATGGTGCAGCACCAAGCAAGACAAAGCCACACACACACGCGCACACACCGTATCTGGTTTCACAGTAAATCAAACACCCCAGAGAAGCCATATGAAACCCCTGTGCTCCCATTGTTCTCTGAGAACACCGTGTCTGGGTAGGAAGGGCAAGCAAGTTTATTCTGGCTCCTCTGCTCTCCTCTAACTCCCTCCCCAAGCTTGGTCCCACGGGGCATTACCCCCCAAACCTCGACGTAAGGTTACCCACTTTCCAGGCAGGCTCTAGGGAATCAGGACGTCTGTGAGTTTGGGTGGTTAGACCCCGGGGCTGGAGCGGCTGTGACTCTCACTTTGGCAAGTGCAATGGAGGCTTGAGGAAGCCTGGGCCTCAGCCCAGAAGAGACAAGACACCAATGCTGTCAGAAGATGAAGTGCCTACAGTGGCGACCAGGATTTAGCGGCTGCAGGAGAGCTGGGAGCCATGACTGGGGCCCCTTGGCTAGGAAGCAGGGCCAGCAGCCAGGGCCCAGGGGACAGATGGAGCCTCTTAGGTGCTAGAAGTGCATAAGTACTATTGGTACCAAACTTCTGAATTTTTACTTTTTTTTTCTTTTTTTTTTTACGAGGGAATGTATTCAAGTGTAGGACGTATAATTTTTTAAAATTTAAGAAGCAGCATTAAAATAGCAACGAGATAGCATTTTTAATCTTTTAATTTAAAAATATTTTTAAAAATAATGATAGCAGCCCTTGACAGAAATGTGATAAAATAGGCATTCTTACGTGCAGTTGGAGGAAAAGTAAATTAAACCTCTGTGGAAGTAATTAATTCAGTATGTACCAGAAATCTTTAAATTGTTTGTACGCTTTGATCCAGTGCAAAGATGTTCATTGCAGCATTGTTTATAATAATAAAAAATTACCAATGACCTAAACACCTAACAATCAGAGAATAATTAAATCATTACTGTGTAGCCTCTTTGTATATTCCATACAGCCACCGAAAGTCATGTTTATGGAGAATATTTGATGACTTTATGAAACACCCGTTACATAATTTTAAGTGAGTAAATCAGGATATGAAACACCGTATGCATTCACTGCCGACACTTCCCCTCCATACACCACACACACACACACACACACACACACACACAGTATTTTAACTCCACTTCTTCTCCGTGTCGAGCACAGTCCTTCTTGCCTTTCACCTCTGCAAGTGCATGCAGTATGCATGCCCGTCCTCTGCATGGGTTCTCTCTTCCTCTGTTCGCACCTGTCTCACTGGTCTTTCACAGTTTCCTTTGAAAAACCTTCCCCAACCAGTATTCTCAATCTAGGCTCAGTGTCCCTCCTATATGTTCTTCCAGCTCCTTGTTCGCTCCTCTATTTTAACAGACCTCATCGTATGATAATAATCTGTTTACTTTTCTGTCCCACCCACCTGCCCACACACACGTGTACACATATGCATACGTGGAAACACACACACATGATTATGCTTCCCTTGAAAGCAAAGATCTTCATTTTCCTAAACCCTTACCCAAGTACTTGGTACATAATAGGTGGCACTCATTCTTTTTTACTGAATGAATGAATAAATTTCCCCAGATGCCTGGAGAAGGAAAGAAGGGAAAGTTCTCCAGGTCTGCTGTGGATGGTTTCCCCAGTAGAACCAGGGAGAAGGAGCTGGGGAGATTTGCTCTGTGCAGGAGGGCCCAGGGGGACCTGGTGACGTTGCAGTCCCAAAGCTATGAAGATGGGCATTTGATCAATAAAACTCTTGCCATAATCCCAGCCTTTGTCTCTTCATGGCACTTTCTCTAAAGAGCTTGAAGTCCAGCTACAAATTAGGAAGACGGGCTCATGTCATTGAGATACAAAGCTTTTGCCTTGAGATAGAAGCCATGAATTTTTGTGTTTGTTACACATACACTTCGCCTTCTTTGAGGAGAGGAAATAAAATATAGCCTTGTACCTCTAACTACTTGCGAAGTAGCACGGGATGGTACACAAGGGAAAAAATACTTTGCAAATCATTGATCCACCTTAAGAATTCTTTTGGCAGTTGATAAAGCAACTTGCACACTGCACGAGAGCAGAGCAGCATCCTCTCTCCCACAAGGATCACCAGGAAATTTGCTTGAGGATAACTTTTTTTTCCATGTTTTCTTGAAATATTCTTTATCAAATCCTCCATCAAAACAAGTGGGGCTCAAATATGCTCTGGTGAAACCTCATTTTATTGAAGTTTCGGTTGTTGAAATAGAGAGAGTCTGCTCCCTGTTGGAATAAAGAAACTCTGCCTTCTTTATTCAAACATTTTCCTCCTTCACTTCTCATCTCTCTCCCGTCGCTGCCAATCACATGAGTAAAGATGAGATGTGTTTTTCCGCCCAAACCCCACGTCCTCTACTAGCTGCCGTGCGCTAGCTGTGCTTTAGCGCAGCAGCTGGAGAACTGCTGAAGTTTGAAAATGAGCAACTAAGGAGCTCAAATGTGCATTATTTAAAAGGCAGAGAAATAGACTGCTGCCCACAGCCCCTCATGTTAGGCAAGACCACACCGCGATGGAAGCCTCGCTAGATGAAGTGTGGTCTGTGGACCAGCAGCGGGAGCAGCCCCTGGGAGCTTGTGGGAAAGGCAGAATCTCAGGCTCGACCTCAGACCTGGGAAATCAGAATCTGCATTTTAGAAAGATCTCCAGGTGGGTCACATACGTGTTAGCTTGAGAAGCACTGGCCTGGTGCACGCAGTTTGGCATCAGAGCACGGGAGGTGGGTCCTGGACTCCACCACTTTCTCACCTGTGACCCATGGCAGTTCCCTCAGTTTCCTCACCTGCAAAATGGGAATAACAAAGGCATCTCCCTCACAGCACTGTTGAAGAGGTAAACGAGAAAATGTACACGCAGTGCTCAGCATGGTGCCTGGCACATAGTAGGTCTCTATAAGTGAAGCTATTATTACTGTTGTTATTATGACAAGAGTCTTCACCAGAGGAACATGCAAATTACATTTCTCCTGATGTCAACAGGGTTTACTTGTGAACAGTAGAACTGGAAACAATGTACACTACCAATGTGCTCTTTCCCATTTTAGGAGAAAAAAAATTTGGTCAGAAACAAAGAAACCTACGATAAATTGTTTAAGGGAAAAGAAGCAAGATGAAAACCACTGTACAGAGATTCCTACCTCTGTATGAATATATATTCACATTTCCTTGTATATGCCTAAAAACCCCTACTGTGGAACACCTTCCTATCAAACGTCATCACTCCTGCATGAGGCGGACCGTGGCGCGAGAGCCTTCACTGCGGTCTCTGCAGGAAGGAAACTGGTGAGAAGTCAGAATACACAGGCTTAGGACTGGCCAGTTGGAGCAGTTCCAGTGGGCTCTGGGACACAGGGGCTGTCCCTAGTTGTCTGCTACCTGGATGGTGGCTCTGCTGATAAAGGAGCCCATTGGGATGGATTGGCTGGTTTGCATTTGAAAGGCGCACTTGTGGATGGGTGAGTTGTTCACTATCTCTAGGACTTAGCTAACTTGGGGAGGGGCAGTCCCTCCAGGGTCAGCAAGGCCCCAGATGTCAAAGCATCAGAATGTAGACAGTGACAGACATGATTAATATACCCTGTGTCCACTTCGTGAAAGGCCCTAGCATTGGTGATAAAAGAATATTTATTTACCTGCTTCCCTAGGAATTGCCCTAATTTCAGAGTAGAAAGGACTTAAAGTCCAAATACACAATCAAGGACCACGGATAAATTTATGACCATACATGAAAAGCTCTCAGCACTAAGACAGTTCTCTTGTCCATACGAAGTGAACTGCTCTGGCAACGCCATCAGAAAGTGTCTTCAGGGCACAACACAGAGCATTTCAAATCAATACCGTCTACTTCTTCATTCACTGCTATAAAACCTCTACTGAACACTTATGTGCCAGGCCCAGCGCTTGGCCTTGGGGATGCAAAGCTAGTCAGGATGTACATTATGTCATAAAGGATCTCACAGTCCCGTGGACCTGTATCCTCATGCTCTAAGGGTATGTACCGGTGCTGGTAAGTTTTGTGGAAATGCTCAGAAGAGAAATCTTGTGCTTTGACATACAGAGGCATTCACATGGTCCGTCTGTTGAGAGCCAGGGTATTTTAAAAGTAAAGAATGCACCTGGATTGCGGGAGCTCAGAGTGCAAAAGCCCCCAGAGCACAAGAGAAAAAAGGAAAAACAGTGAAATCCAGAGCCAAGGAAGGCCTAAAGATCTCGTTAGGCCCTACATTTGCATTTCGTTCCTCTTTTGATCCTCAGGAGGCCTGCAGAGATACTCAGGAGCCAGAGGCAGGGCGAGGTCTGAGCCTGTCTCCCACTGGAGCCCAGCTCCCCGCTCAGCGCACTGCACCATCCTACCCTCCACCTCATTCCTTCCTCTCCCAGCAGTCTAGGACAATGTACGACAGGACAGTAAGAAAAGATCGCCGTTAGACACAGGACAGCGAGGAAGGAGGATCCTTCTGAGCGAATGGGAAGTTCCACTGATGCGCAGAGTAGGTTTGCTAACCACGCAGCCTAGACTCACCTCTGGGGCCAGACTCCAGGGAGCTGAAGAGGAGAAAGTGTGCCTGCCTGTTGAACATCCTCTGTCCTCTTCAGCTCTGCTTCTCGTCCATACGTCAGTCCTCCCTGCCACCCATTAACCCAACCATCAATCCTATCAATAAATCTCATAACCCCTTGAGTCTCTTCTTCTCTGGGCCAAATCGTTCCAATTCATCAGCCAGCCCTCTGGTTTTATGGTATCCGCCATCCATGCTAAGTGTGGTTGGTCTCTGCACACTTTCATTTTGAGTATCCATTTCAAGGTGTCTTGTACAGATCCAGACACACAGTACTCCAGAGATGAACTATTTAGTAGTGGGACTCTTCTCCATTTCCATAACCAAGTTACTTCAGAACAGCTAAAGCTTCAAAGTGACTCTGCGTGACGTCAGGTTTGTGTTATAGAAAGACCAACTCTTCGTGAAATTTCCATTCCATTCAGTTCCATTTTGGAATCAATGGGACTGCAATGTGAAGAAATTAAGTTAGACAGAAGGAAGGATCTTCAGGTCTGAAAGAGTTCAGGCCCGGAATGCGTGTTCAGCTAGTAGTGTTCCTTCTTTCTACAGCTTTTACAAAGAAGATGGGTCTACCTCAGTCCACAGCGATGTGGGTAGTTCTGCCAGCGGATGTGTGGCTGGCTCAGGCTACCCTGGCTTTCTCTTAGCTATTATTTGCTTGGTATGCATTTTTCCATCCCTTCATTTTCAACCTTGGTGTGTCATCAAGTTTTATTATTCTTTCCATCACATCAGGCTATTCTTTTCCTGGTTCGTTCTCCTCCACCAAAATCTTTCATGGTCTTGAGTTCTGTGATGTTAGTGTATCCACATGATACATATATCCAAACATCCAGATGACAACAAGAAGTCTTTCAGAGAAGTTTGGATGCTCATGAAAGCAAGTTAGAGCCCCCTGGTTTGCATCTGGAGATGGAGAGTAGACAGCATGACCTTTGCAGACTGTTGCCAGCCTAGGTAGACCACGTATAGCTAACATCTAGTGGCCAACCTCGCCCCAGGAAGATCCTGGTTGTGAAACTGGGGAACACACAGTTCTTCTGCCTCCTGATATTTATAGCTCCATGTAGGTGGGGATCCTCCTCCTTCGAACAAAGGGAGAAGGTCAGAGCCCCAGGGGAACAATGTAAACCACTGGGTGGCTGGCGGATCAAGCACCTTCCTCCAGAGGACGCTTGAGAGACTGTCGCCCAGGCCTTCGTTCTGACGAGTGGGATTAAGGCGAGGATCTCAGGCAACAAGGGGCCTGCCCCCAAGCCCTGCTGAAGAGGGCAATTTATCTTAAAATGACCCATGAGCTCTGCCTGCACACCTTCCTCTTCATTAAGTGAGCAGGCAGAAATCATTGCTTTGTTTTTTCCCAAACATCCAGGAAACATTGAGGGTCCCGAGGCTCCCAATGAACTCTTACATTCCTGTCTCAGATCCACAACAGAGAAAAGCCGTACTCTACAGCATGGGAAATGCGTGTCTGGAGGAACAAAGTCGGGGAGCACCTGGCGTTCAGTGGGCGGAGAGAAGAGCCGCTCAGCATCTGAGGAAGAGCTCTGCCAATTAGGGACCAGGGATGCTGACTGCGCATCAGTCTCTAGTGTGGGGTTTAGGGGAAAATGGCCTGGAAAGCATTCCGAGGGAGGTGGTGGCAGTGGAGGAAACGGTGGACACCATGGTTCTAGTCCTGGATAGACCATTTCTTCTACTGGGGCCCCAGTTTCTTCATCTGTAAAACGAGAGGAGTGCACCAGATCAGAGTTTCCCAGGCTTCATTAATTTAGTAGCACTTTGACATTTTTTGACATATTCATGTGCAAACCTTATTATTGGCATTTCTCTTTAAATTAACTAACTTTGTTTTACTCGCTACTTACCTTGTCTTAATCAATACCATTTGTGGACTGATTGATTTGGTGTGATGGCTATATATTTTTTCTAAGACACGTTTAATTAAATACACAAGTCACAAACATTTTTGAAGTCCCTGTAGCCCCTGACCTCTCCTTGTATACCACCAGCTATGCAATTGTTGACTACATACAGTCAGAAACTGCTGAATGATCTCTAAAGTCTCTTTCTGTTCCAAAGAATCTATATTTCGGTGAAATAAGCTTTGACCATATCTCTAAGGCCCCAAAGAAATCAGGCAGGAGAGCCAGTCATATCGAGTGGGGGACTCGGGGGTCTAGACTGTTCTTTACATCTCCAATTCATCCTTTTTGTTTGTTTCCTAGGAGACGCTGTGAGGAGAAGCCTCCCACTGCCCAAAGCACAGGCTGAGAGATGGTAGCTCCCATCTGCAGTTCCCAGTCAGGTTTGCGGATGGCTCGTCCGAGCTAAACAGACAGCCATAGCCTAGACACGTGCCCGTTTGGAGAGTTCAGTTTGGTTAACGTGCAGGTTTGGAGGCACCTTCCAGATTACACACCACTGACGTCTCCCTCCCTACAGCCAATGGCACTAATCGCAGACTCTATCTGATGTTGGTACACAACTAAGTAAGAGTCCACACCTTATGCTTCCTTCAGGCAGCACAGGTGTCATTCCTCACCTTCAGAGGAGGGCTCTGTGAGCCTTTCACTGACTGGGGGCTTTCAGAGCTGGGAACACACGTGCCTTAGAGGGCCAGGTATATCCACGCAAACAACAGTGAATCACCTGGAGAGAGCATTCAGAAATCTATGAGGATATCTACAGATTAACCATGGCACAGATCCATTTTTGGTTGTTAGTTTGATTTTGGGTCTTCCTGTGGAATATTGCTTGGTGTGGACTAGTTGGACCTACCATAGGTGAGGGGCATCTGAGACCTTGTGTCTGGCATGGAGGAAAGAGGAGTGACCCAGAGTCAGGATGCCTGGGTTAGAGCAAGAGTTTGGGTTCCATGTGACTTTAGAAATGTCACTTATCTTCACAGTGCTAACGTGCACATCTATAAGCTAGAATTATAGTCCATGATTTATTAACCTCATAGGCACGTTGTTTTTTTTGTTTTATTGTCTGCTTATTGAATACTGCTTAAGCACAGGCCTATGATTCTGAGGCCTGAAAGAAAGGAGATCAGGATCCTATAGAATCTGGAAGTCACTGGGTTAATAAATTGAAGGAAGACAATGGTAAGTGTATTAGTAACACAGGCCCAACTGCATCGTCACAGAGACATCAGGATGTGTCAGGCTGGTTGGCAGGGGTGTATCTGATCAGCATCAAATGGAGCCCAGGGTTGAGTCTCCTCTAAGTAGGGTGACCATATAACTTACTGCCCAAACTGGGACATTTTTGAGAGCAGAGGCAGACACTATTCATAATTAAGCTTGGACAATAGGTATAAACCAAAGCTGTCCTAAACTGCGTGGTCAGGACTAGATGGATGGTCCTCCTACCCATAAGTTAAAGATGGTTGAAGGCATTTTCCCTTCACATCTATGAACTTCTCTATATGGAATTCAGTAAAAGTGTTAGAAAATCCACTTTGGACAGGCCAGAATGTTCTGGATAAATGAGAGCATTGGGACTCAGAGTCCATAGTGAGCTGCTGCCTCAACTGTACTCCTCAGGCTCAGAACTAATGCCTTACAAAATGCCAACCAACTCCGAGGTCCTAGGAAGCCAGCAAAGCCTTGTAAACGTCTGGAGCTCAGGTCCTGAACGGCTCCAGTTCTGGTACCCGCGTCACTTGGATGAGCAAAATGTACAAGAACCACAATGGAGCCACCCTCCAAAGGCTCCGTTCCTATGAAGTCCCAGAGTCACGACATTTCCCAGTGATGGGGACAGAGCTGCCGGCAGTATCAGGTGTCTCTACAATGCAGGGCCGAGAGTCCAGCTTCGAGGCTCAAGAACGCCCCGGTGCATCACCACCCCGTTAAGGCAGCTCTGAGTTATCCATCAGGTGCTGATTCCAGCCCGTGTCTGTAAGGGAATCAGAGAGGACCTCCGAGGACAAGCGACTCCGCAGACATGCAGTACACTCCCAGAATCCTCAGGGAACGTGCGCCCAAGACACTCCATGAGCTCACCACGTCCCAACCCCGTTTCCTTTCTCTCCTGGGCACTTCATTTCCCAGTCTTGCTTATATTCAAAAGGGGCATGTGACTGCTTCTGGCCAATGGAGTGTTGTCAAGAGTGATGTATGCTGCCTCTAGGACTAGCTTCTAAAAATCCTACTCTCTCCCGGCTCCCTCCTCCCTCACCTTCCAGCCACAAGCAGTGGAGACCCATGAGGCCTGGGGAATGGCAGGTCCTGAGACCCTCTCTGGCTGCCTGAAACAGCTTCCACCACGCCTTCCTCTTTCACCAACTCACATTCAACGCCTGGGTAAGTGAGAAATACACTTTACTGTGTTAAGCTGCTGAGATTTTTGTGCTTGTTGTTTGGTACAGCTCTCTCCTGACCAATGCAAGCAAGTTTTCAAATTAGCCTGTACTGAAGAAGGAGGAGGGCATCCAATTGGCAGATGAAAAAAACGTGGGGGGTACTAGATTTTCTGTGCTCCTTCATGAGCAGGAATGGCACTGGTCAAGGGAATTTTTTTTTTTTAAAGATTTTTTTTTTCCCTTTTTCTCCCCAAAGCCCCCCGGTACATAGTTGTATATTCTTCATTGTGGGTCCTTCTAGTTGTGGCATGTGGGATGCTGCCCCGGCGTGGTTTGATGAGCAGTGCCATGTCCGCGCCCAGGATTCGAACCAACGAAACACTGGGCCGCCTGCAGCGGAGCGCGCGAACTTAACCACTCAGCCACGGGGCCAGCCCCCTGTCAAGGGAATTTTTGACTGGTTTCTATACCCACGTCCCCTCAAAGGATTCAAGGATTCAAATCTTCCCCAGTTTCCCTAGCTCTGTCAAGCGGAATAGATTGATGCTTCCCAAACCGTGGGATCCAGGCCGGAGGGAGTCATCCTCATCTGTTCCATATCCCCTGAGCCGGCAGTAGCTCGACTCCCAACCTTTCCTCCCTCTCATACCAGAAGAATTTCACCAATGATCTGTTTAATATATTGCACTGTTTCTCAGCAATTCTAGTTAGGAAGTTTTCCCACTAGTCTGATCTAAATTTCGACAGAAAAAGCCCTTTCACTCTTATATCCTCAGGGAGAATGGCACTCAGCCTCCCACCTCCAAACGTTTGCAGTCACCTTCCTCCCCTGAGGACCCCATGGCAGCATCCCCATGCTGGCCCTGTGTCTGCCCGCAGTCCTGAGCCCTGCCCTCCCCTCCCCACCCTCCGCCCCGTGCACCTGACCAAGAAGCAGCTAAAGCCCTTGGGAGCGGGCGTGCAGGGAGCCAGGCAGGAAGCTCCGGGATCCTGGTTCCAGCTATTTCCTTGGACATTGCTTTGCTCGCCCAGATGGTGAGACGGGTAAACAAGAAGTCCCTGTTCTCCGTCAGCGTGTCAGCGAGCACCTCACGCTCGGGCATCTGCCAGGCTGGGGGTATGATCTCCGTTTACAGTTAGGCCCTCCTCAGCGTGCCAGAAATGTGCCCTTGTGTAAACACGCAGAGCACTTCCTCCACGGAGGACACAGGGCAGTGGACATCTTGCTCCCAGCAGCATGGGGAGAACAGAAATATCACTCTCCTTACCCCAGCCCTCTACCCAGCCGCCCCGGCCCATCAGCACCCATACTGCCCCCCAAACACAGGGAGACACGCAACTGATTCCATCTCTGTCAAATTCCAACTGCCTGCCAATTTTTATGAACCTGTATTCAGCTGCCACCTTCCCATTCCCCCTGCCTCTGCTACTTACCAGCTGTGTGACCATAGGCAAGACACTTAACCTCTCTGAGCATCTGTTTTCTCGAACAAATAACGGAATAATACCACTTATCTGACAGGCATCTCTCTTTGCCACTAAGACTTGAGGAAATGTATGTAAAAAATGCAGACAGTGCCTGATGTGGCCCACGGTCCCTCTCCAACTGTTGATCCCTTTCCTCTTCCCTGGTCCACCTTAGAGCAATCCCGTACCCGGCATTATCTCTTGTCCCAGCAAGAAGTGGGAAAGAAGCCCATGCCTGGGCCAGTCTCTCCAGGCGAGGCCGTCGTGAGCCGTGTTCTCTGCTCACTGGTGCCGAGCACCTCGCTCCTGCCTGAGCGCCTCACCTGCTGGTTCCAAAACTCCAGGGACTGCTCACCTCTTAGCTGTCATCCCGCAGGCCGGGACTCATGGTCTGCTGCCTGCTGCCACCTCTGACCTTTGATCTCTGTCTTTTCAGAACCCACCTGGTGACCCTTCTCTTCTGTTGCCCATGATCTCCAAGCCTGGGTTCCCAGTTATGCCCAATGAATGAATGAAAGAATGAATGAGTGAATGATCAAATGAATGCCGGGGCAATATAAGCACTATGGAAACTGAAAAATGACATAGAATCTTCTAGCACTCTCACTAGACCTGAGTCCTCAGACTCCATCTATCACCGTAGGAGATTCGTTCTCACTATTAAAAATACACCATGACATTACTTTTCTAGTTCTGGTTGGAGGTTGTGACACGTATGTCTTAGAAGCCAGAGGAAAAATTTGCTACCACTGAATGTAAAGTCTCTTCTGAGGGGGATCCAAGCAGAGATCAAATTTCATCCCCCTAAGCAGAAGCCCACACAGGCTTGTGGCCGGATAGCTAAGATGCCAGTCTGTACCCCTCACTCCATTCCCGAGTCTCCAGGTCGGCCAGCTGTGGCCCTGGCAAATCGTATTGCCTCTCTTATCAGCACTGGCCGGGAGCTGCCTCAGAGTCCGCAGGATTACAGGCCAGAGGAGGGCGCTGGGTTGCATGCCAAGGTATGTGGGAGCCGGCTCCTGCTGGCTTGTTAGGACCGATTGTTAAATTTTCGAGAATTCTGCAACCCAATCGATAACCCACTGGTAGCTTGAAATTGGCCACAGGGGGGATATTTATACCAAGAGAAGTCGCAAATGCTCCAAATTAGAGCTTTTTCCCCCTAGAGGGTCGTTTGTTTAACATATACCAGCACCCACTGCTTGCATGGGCATCTTCCCTCCCCTCTGAGCCCTGAGGGATGCCACGATGGCATGGGACCTCTGAGCCTCAACTCGCTCCTCTGCAAGATGGGGGACTTGCCTTTGTTTCCTACCTCACCGGCAGGCACAGCCTCATCGGGGGTGGAAGAGAGGGCCTTCCCGGTGGTAAGGCTTGTAGGAACATAGATAGCATGGCCCCACCAGACGCTAATCACTGCAGGTGCCTTCCTAAATACAAATTAGGTCTTGCCATTTCTCTGCTCAGAAACCTTCGATGCCCTCCTACGGCCTCCAGGAGACAGCCAGGATGTAATGTCTGCGTTATCTTACCCAATCTGCTTCTCTAGGGTCCACTCCTTCCCATACCCTCTGCTCCCCAGTCACAAACTCTGGCTGTTTCCACGGACGCCATAGGGACAGCTCCAGTTATTGTCTGCTCACAAGGCCCCCACTTGTATTGGGCAAGAGCACCTTCACCTTTGGGGAGACAGTTGAGCCTGTCATCTGGAAGCCATGAGGGGCGAGCAGGGACTGAAAACATCACAGAAGGCACGGCTTCAGGCTGTGGCTCTGGAGAGCTTCCTACATGTGAGGTTCATTCCACCACTTACTAGCTGTGTAACCTCGAGCAAGTTACTTAACCTCTTTGGGCTTTAATTTCCTTATCTGGAAAATGGGGATAATAGTAGTGCCTCTCTCATGGGGCTGCTGCAATGATTAAATGAGCTCTTGCATGTCAAGGGCTTAGCCCGGTGCCAGGTACAGAGTTAGCATTCAATAAACATTAGCTGACATCAGCAGCAGCATCGACATCATCATTTTATTAGCCTCCGATCATCAGCATCACCATTATTATTCCCATAAGCAGCATCTTGGACTCTAGTAAGCTTCTGCCCATGCATTCCTCTGTGTTCTTCTGTCCTTAGTTGGAATCTCTTTGGACCCAGAAAATCTCCAGAAACAAGTCTGTGCCCTCCACGCCATGCCTGCCATGCTGGTAAGGAAAGACTTTGAAGACTCCTGGGACCGAGTTAACAGCCCTGACTTTCTAAGTCCCTTGTAAAACCCCACACCATGGTCAGATAAATAACCTGGTAGACAAATAAGGAAACTATGTTTGAAACATACAGAGCCAGGCGGAGCTTCCTACGAAGGCGGTTTGGCCTGGGGATCTGCCGCCCTGTGCAGCCGAGCCCGGGGTGAGCTCAGCCAGGGCGCTTTGCTGGAAGCACATTCCACTGAAAGCTGTGCATCTTCCAACCAGAGCTCAGCGCTGGGCGGTCCTGCTCCAGAACTTACCGAGGCAGCAGAAGCACCCTGGAGATCTGGTGGTTTGTCACAGGAGACTTGAAGGGGTAGAGGATGACTCAGTAAGAGCCAGTGCGCTGTGAAAATGAGAAAACACTACCCCTTCTAACGCAGCAGCACTACAGCCCTCGATGACCCCCGTGGCCCGCACGTGGGTTCCAATTCCGCAGCTTGCTGGTCCCTCCCCATCTGACTTACCTCCAGACATCACCTGGAGAACAGAAATTCGCTCACCGTGTGTTCAGACCCTCTGTACATGCCTGAAGGACCATCGAGGAGAATCTAACAGAGCGGGCGACTGGCGTGAGGGGTCGACGCCTGCTGGGAATGAACGGACCCCAGAGACTGGACCCGCTGTCCGCGTAGGAGACGTGGTGCAGCCTGGTGGGGAAGAGAGGGAAGAGTATGGTCCTGTGCATGTCACCCAGACGGCCCAGCCTGGGACCTGCGCCTGAACCCGGCTGGTGGGGCTGGGGAGAGGAAGAGAACTGGGAAGCAGGGAGGAGCGAAAGCTGCTCCACTGGAATCTCCGTGAGGCCCAGGCGGCTCACGGCAGCTTGGCCTGGGGTCATCTGCTTGCCCCTTCGGGGACATTTTGGGGACATTTTAAGGCAAGGGATAGAAGCTGCACCAGAAGCTGGAGGAGGACGAGGGAATAATCAGGATGTGGGCATTGGGAGCATGAGAGGAAAACATCGGTGGTAACCGAGCATTCACTGCCAGGACAAATGCTTAGAGCACATGAGATGCTTTGGGGACAATCCAAACCCCATGGGAGAAGTCTTGGTGGGCAGAACGCGTGGAGGCCGGGCCCAAGTTACACGGGCTTTGACTCTGACTGTGATCTGACGTGTCTCCAGGTCGGTCCCCTGTCCTAGGGAAGTCAGACCATGCTAAACCCCACAGCACCCCATCATTGAGATCCTGCTCCGCCACTTGCTGACAGCGAGCGCAGCGCCTGAGCCCCCTGCCAGCGTTCTCATGTCTCTGCGTCTCAGTTATAGTAGCACCCACCTCTAGGGCACCTGTGAGGATTGAACTGATCAATGGATGCAAATGGCTCCAAGTAGTGGCTGGCGCACGCCGAGGGCTCTGTGTTAGCTGCATCTCCACCACCACCATCATCCAGAGAGGAAAAGCACTGTCCGACGTCCTGGACCCAGAGTGCCAGGGCTGGAATTCCCACTCCTCCCTCTTATTAACTGTGAGACGCTGGGGAGCTCATTTAACCCGCCTGTGGCCCTGTTCTCTCTGCTCTAAGTGAGGACAATTCTAATGCCCGTCCCTTAGGGTTGTCCCAGGGACTCGAGGGCTCCCGCCAAGGGCCTGGATCTGGTTCAGGGAGCACTGGGCAGACGACAGCAGTGTCTGAATGAACAGCTTTGATTCAGCGTCTCCTGCTTTTGCAGGTCTCCCCGCCTCCCAGCCCGGCACGCCCACAGGACAACGCCCGCCCCACTGCAGTGCATGAGCCTGTGCCGCCCCCGTGTGAAATATTCTCCTCTTCTCTTCCATGTTTTCAGACCTGAATCAGGTTCCACCTCCTCCAGGAAGTCTCCCTCCCGCACCGTGACCTCTCCCTCCTCTGACCTCTGACCAAACGTGTTCCCACACACGGAGGCGCGTGGGTGCTGTCTGCCCAGGCACCTGCTGCTGAGCACCTACTCACTCCCGGGCCCACGAGGACACGGGAGACAGGGTCATCTCCTGGAAAAGACCCTGCCTTCAGGCTCGGATTGAGGGGGAGACAGACAAACGATGAGTCAGTGTTACTCCACGGATAAGCTCAGACACTGACGGGATGCAGAGAGGGGTATCCGACCCAGGAGACACTTCCCGGAGAATCATACCCCAGCGCCGAGTCCTGCAGGGGAGAAGTGGCGGCTGAGAGACAGGGATGAGAGAGACGCGGGCTCCAGGCCGTACTGGTTTCCAAGGTATACTGTAAAAATACCATGAAGTCAGTGGCTAACCAACAGAAATTTATTCTCTCCCATTTCTGGAGGCCAGAAGTCTGAACTCAACGTGTCAGTAGGGCCGTGCTTCCTACAAAGGCTCCAGGGGAGAATCCTTCCTTGCCTCCTCCAGCTTCTGGTGGCTGTGATCTCTGCCTCCGTCTTCCCATGGCTTTCTCCCCCTCTTGTCTCTCCTGTGTGTGTCTCGGGTAAGGATAATTGTCATTGGATCTAGGGCCCACCCAGATAACCCAGGATGATTGCATCTCAAGATCTTTAACCCCTGCCAAGACCCTTTTTCCAAATAAGACCACATTCCTAGGTTCTAGGGGTCAGGAAGTGGACCTGTCTCTTTGGAGGCTACCATTCAACCACCGCACAGACAGTGGGGTTGCATGAGTAAGGGGATGCTGGCCGGGCATCCCCTGCAGGCTCGCCAGAGCCCAACATGGACTGTGAAGCCTTTTGGCCTCCTCAGCATCCTTCAACTCACCACTCACTTCGTGCTGGCCAACCTTCCACGGTCCTTCCTGTCTTCCCTCTCCCCTAAGCACTGCTGTTCTCCACAATTCCCCCCAAAACACACATGCTGGTGGGGAGAAGCAGTCAGGTGATGGGGACAGACCAGGCCAGGAGAGCCCGTAGGCAGTGGGCCTTGAGGGGAAATCTTGGATAGACAAGCCCTCTTGGACTAGGTGGGCACTCTGGCTTGACAAGGTTACTCTAGCCCCTGAGGCTGGCCCTGCCCAGGCTGGCACGTTCCATGATCAGAAAGGCAGCTTCCTTCCGTCCCTTGAAACTGGGCTCAAAGCCGCCTCCCTGCAGCCAGCCCTGACCAGCCCCACCTGGCCAGCAGTGGGCATCGGGAATCAGGTCATTTTGGCTTCACGTTCCAGCTCTGCCACTTACCGGTGAGAAGACTTCACACCTGGGACTCAATGTCTCTGAACCTGCTTCCTTAACCAAAAACACAGACAACAGATCTTTGACCTGTTGGCCTGCAGGCGTACTGTGAGGGTGTGCAGCATAATGGGGCGTGCAGCACACTCGCACGTTGTAAGCATGATGACATAATGGATTAATTCACCCTAAGTCTCTTCAGTACAAGTCATACGTGCAAACATATAACACATACACACACACACACTCACTCTTGCATGCTCATACACGCTCACACATTCACCATTTGCATACACTCACAAGCACTTTCATTATTAACGTGACCATGCTGTTACCTGGCTTCCTCATTTCCTAGTTGCATGGCTGCCCTGCTTTCAATTGTGGATTCACATATGTTGTGATGGTCCCTGGGTCCTTGGGTTGGGTGGGAAGGGATCTCTCCTGGCTCCCCACACGATGCAGAGTCCCTGAGCTCAGGGATGGACCCTCTGTTTCTTCCACGTAAAGGGCAGCAGTATGGGGTGAGAGTCAGTGTCACTGTTGGGATGGCTGGCTGACGGACTGTTGTCCCCAGAATGAGGGGGGCTTCAGTGCCTCTCCTCACACAGCTGCTCCTGCTGACAGCACAGTGACTTCCACTGGGCCGCTCCAAGTGTAATGAAAGCCGGGAGATTGCAGCCTCCTGCACCCCTGCCAGCAAACTACCCGTGGTGAGGACTCTGCCTTCACTGGGAAGAAGGGGGACACAGCCCCTGAGGGCCTCCTGGGAGCACAGCGTCTGTGCCCTTGCTGATGTGGCTTCTTTGCTGCTCAGGGCGTGGGTCCTGCTGAGAGCAGACATCCTCACAGGTGGATTTCTCCATGGACTCCCAGACCCGCCCGTGGGCTGAGGGCCTGGGGACCCTGGTTTGCTGATTTGTTCACCCAAGTTTGAGGGAAATCCTACTCTGCGGGTTAGGAAGTCACATGCCTCTTTGGCCTGGGAAGGAAGGTAGTGCTTTCCCACATTTCTAGGCAGGGAGGGTCCATCCGCGGCTGCTGGAACTGCTGGAATTCCACCCTGGAAGCAAGGATACCAGGTTCTACTCCCCGTCACTCATTGGCTGTGTGACCCTGGGCAAGTTACTTCACCTCTCTGGACTTTAGTTCCCTCTTCTGCAGAAATGCGGAGTTAGAGCTGATGATCTCTTTGGCCCCTTCCTGCTGAGGTTCTGAATTCCTTGTTTTTCTGGGGCCTAAACTGATCTGCGTGTGTGTGTGTGTGTGTGCGTGTGTGCACACTGGTAGGGGAGGGGTCACTATTTTCTCCATATTACCTCCCTGAACACTCTGCTGTCCTGGAGAGAGACAGAGAGGGCCAGAGAGCGCCTCCCAGCGCTGCTGCAACCACAGCTCGCTTTACTCTTTTTATTAATTCATTCAACAAATGTATATTCAGTGCTTAAAATACGTCAGCCCTGTCTAAGCCCTGAGGGATGTGTTGTGACCAAAAGAGACAAAATCCCTGTCCTGTGGCACTGACGTTAGGGGACGGGTCACCAGCAAGAGACGGCCAGAATACATGGTATATCAGGTTCTCATGGATGAAAAATTAAGCAAGGAGGGGATCTAGGAAGTGCCGCCGGGGAGGGGGATGGCAATTCTAAATAGGGGGCAGGGAAGTCCCCACTGATAAAGTCAGAGTGTCACGGAGAGGAGAGGGCAGTCCTGGAGCCCCGGGCTTGTGATGTAACAGAGAGGACGTGGTTAGGCTGCCTGAGGTCGGGCGGTGATGGTGGGGAGGCTGGCTCAGAGTGCAGGGAGCGTGTGGGGCTTCTTAGGGGCATGCAGGGCTCTGGTCCTTTCCTCTACCTGCTGATGGAGTCAGGGAGAAAGGGTTGTCCTGGACTGTTCAGAGTGCTGAGAGAACCAGGCAAGGTCCCAGCTCCTGCCCAAGGAGGGTGGCCTTACCCAGGGGGCCTGCCAACCCCACACGGACCATGCAACCACATCCAGCCTGCACCTGTCCTAAGGGCCTGATGAACTAGAATTAAGGACCCCCTCCTTCCCTGCCTCCTTCCTCCTCAGGTGCAGCTGGAGATGGTGGGCAAGGGGGACTGGGGCCAGGACCCCAGTCATTTTCAGGGCAGTACCAGGCCTGGTGGACCAAGATCTATGGGGGGAGGGGGGGGGACCGTTGACCAGGCCGGGAGGCTCCGGACGGCTCATGGGGACAGCCTCTTCTATTCCCTGTAGGGAAAGGAGAGAAAAGGGAGGCCTTTGGTTCAGTTTGGAAGAGTGTTCGCCAACTCTGTCTGGAATCTTCCACTCAGCTGCTCTCTCACCTGCTCCATCCTGTCTTGTGGATGCCCTCCTCGTCTCACAGGGCTCAGAATGAAAGCTAAGGGGCAGGGACTGGAGAGGGGACAGGCAGAACCCAGGGAGGCCCCGAAGGATGCATGATGTCCCCGCCCCTTGGTGTCTCTGCGCAAGTCACTCGGAACAGACACCTGTGCTTTCCCAGAAGCTACCCTGCCCTCTGAGCCCTCAGTTTCCTCCTCCTTCTCTCCTCCTGTGGAGCCTGCCGCCACCGGACCCCTGCCTGGCTGCCTTCTCCCTGCCACCTGCAGAACCCACCCCCCTGGCCACTGTCTGTGCCGCACCCGGGCCGCTCGCCTCTCCCAAGGCCGGCTTCGCGCCCAAGCCATTGTCCAAAACCTTCCACGACTCAGCTGCCTCCAAAAGGTGGTGCCGTGGGAGGGAAGGTAGGAGAGAAACGAGTGCAGAAATTCAGGAGAAGGAAAGGAAAACGCAGTAAGTTAAACCAACCGCTGCCTTTGAAGGCAATGTCATCGCAGCTGCCGGGATGACAGTTGGGGCTGCCCGACCCGAAGCCGTGGGAGATTGGAGGGAGGAGCATCACGGGTCTTCACGGGCTCCCCTCTCCTGTGCCTGGGGTCCAGCTCCTCCCAACCTTTCCTAGGCCTTCTCTGACCCCAGTCTGGTCTTCAGGAAGCTTCCCCCGACCCCAATTGGCCTGACGTCTCCATGTAACTCCACAGTGCCTACGAGGAACACTGGGTGATTCGGCCTCTGTGAGGGCTTTAAAAATAGACTGTGGATCCCCTGCAAAAAAAAACCCAAAAAAACACCATCGCTAAAAATAGCCTCAGCATCCAAGGGAGGAAAATAAGAAACTGCAGCAAAATTCAGCTGGAGCAATGACTTTCCTGCCTCTGCCGTTCCGGGTCAGTGGCAGCACGGGGGAAGGCTGGGAGGCAGGACAGGGGTCCTTCAAGGACAGAGGAAGGATCAGAATCTCAATCCACAGCAAATGCTGCTCTCTTCTCCCTGACCTTTGGGCACTGGACCCTTCCTGGACCAGCAGCTGGGCAGCACTCAAGCCAGCAGCAGGGAGCCGCAGAGGCCGGAGTCGGCAATGGGAGCTGTGCAGAGTGCCAGGGGGCCTGGGAGTTGGCTCTGCAGTGTCCCCAAAGATGTGAGTTCAGGGGGAGCAGCAGGCCAGGCTAGGCTCTGACGCTGAAAGTCCCTCCCTCCCTCGAAGTGGCCGGCGCCGTCTGGAAGGGCGGCTGCTCTGCTCTCCACAGCGACAAAGAAGCCCCTGTGAGAACTGTCCCTAGGAAAGTCAGGATTTATATCCAGGACATCAGCGCCAGAGAAGGGAAACCCCGCGGTCTTTTATTTCAGATCCTTCCTGTGGCTGGAAGGAAGGAGAGCTGCGTGGGAAACAGCAGCGCAGCACGGAGACGGGGTTTTGCTCACTAAACACGCTTTAAGGAGCATGTTTGGGGTGGGAGCTGATAGGGTCTAAGCGGGCACACACACACACACACACCTTTTCACGTAGCTCTATAAAAGAAGGCGTCTGCTCATTTTCTCATGCCAAAAAGCTATCGCAATGAGCTGGAGAAAAATCAGGCTGCAGCCTGAGGAGGAGAGCTTCTGGTCCCTCCACTTAGTTGTAACGGGGCTCTCTCGGAATATGGGATTTGCGTGTGTTGGTCACGGAGACAGGACAACGTTAATAAGCTGACCAGAGGATTACTGGGGCTTGGGGGAGGACCCCTTAGGAGAGGTATGGGGGGATCCAGGAAATATGCGCCAAGTCCCCAGACTAAATTTTCACAGCTGATGTTTTGTTACCATCATTTGCTGTAGAGGCTGTACACCCACATGCACACAGACACACACACTCACACACACATCATAGAAATTTGTCCCTTAAATCAATTAGAGTTCAAAATACACACCTAGCCCACCAATGATCCCACACGTCCCATTGTTACCTGGACTCGTATCTTTTCTCCAAAACCAGTAGGTGGCCACTTTTATGCCAGGAAAGGAAAGAAAGGGGGTTTTGGTGGCTGAAATGTAAATCTCTTCCAAACAATTTATAGGAGATAAAGCTATTTCCAAAGCTTGTCCATGCGATGGGGAGAAAAGGGCCACACAAGTGAGGAAGGCAGGGATGACAGGGAAATGTCAATGGCCAGATCCTGGTCAGCAGGTGCTGTGTCGGCCTCGCTGCCTGCTGTGGTGCTCAGAACACACACGTCCCAGGTGAGATCGGCCACCAGGGTATAAGGAGGGGACACACTAGCTCCTGGGCCACACTTCTTTGCAAGCACAGGGCAGGTAAAAGATGCTCTCGGTCATCTTGTCTTCTCAGCCATAAGGACTGCCCTATTGGGTCGTTTCCTTCACCTTCCCCACCCCAAAGGAGCACAGCTTGATCAGCACCACCACACGTGGGGTGGACAGAGACTTTGGCACTGGCCAGCCCACCCCCAGGCTTGTGTCCCCTCCACAGCACACCTGGGTCCAGCCAGCCTAGCCCTCCCCTTCTGTCACCTTCCACAAGCTCCTTTCTCCCTCTTCTTCTCTTGCTCCATCTACAGATCAGGGATAGCCATCTTCTTGGTCTCATCTCATACCTCAAGTCACCCATTGCACAACGGGTTAACATGAACACACTTTGAGACAATGGAGGAAGACCAAACAATGCCCCCTCCCCGGCAGACCCGAGTGCTCCGTGGTGTCTCTGCACACCAGGACTGCAGCGGGGTGCGGCGCCTCTGGCACGGAGCAGTGCAGCGTCTTCCGAAAGGCTTGCTCACCTTCTCCTCAGTACTTTTCCTCTTCTCAGACCCGCAGGCCTGTGAAAAAAAACAGTCCTGGCTCCACCTAGTGGCCAGAAGCTCCCTAGCACTAGCCTGGGATGCTTCCTGCAAAGGTGGTAATTAGCCAATGCTTTAGTTACTACCACATTCTTGTTAATAACAGCGGGAAAAGGGACCATCCCTGTTTCCTTGGAGATTTAGCTGTGCACACGTCTATTGTGTTGACTGTTCCCTATAAGCTCGAAAATCCCCGGGTTATTACCTGCACAGTGCTTGCTGCCCTGGATGTAGATGACAACCTGGTGTCATCACTGTGTTCTAGCCAGTGCTACTCAAAGCGGCGTCCTGACCTGCAGTGTCAGCCTTGCCTGGGAGCTGGACCGAAATGCACATGCTTGGGCTTCTTCTCAGACCTACTGAATCAGCAACTCTGGGCAGGTCGGAGCCTAGGAATCTGCATTTTAACAAGTCCTCTGGGTGATTCCGATCCACATGAAGAATGAGGTCTGACCTAGGTCACACATGCCCTGGTATTTCACTCCTATTTTGCCCAGAAAACTTTCTTGACTATTAAAGCATTGGACAAAAAGAAAACTAAAAGACACGTCTTCCTTACTCTAATCAATAGTGTATTGATTGGAATAACATATTGATTAGAATAAGGAACACCCTCTCCCAGGTTTGCCTCTAAGGAAACTCCCCCACGCCCTCCCGCTGTCATCCACTTTCTTTTTCATCAAAATCCAGTTTGGAATGGAGTCTAAGTCACTGATGCATCTTTGAGAGACTAAGCAGTGCTTGGAAATTTCGAGTAATGAGGACGCTGTCATCAGGATGGGAAGCAACCTCACAGAGCCCCCAGGAGCTGGCACTAGCCCATGAAAGGTAAGCAGAACCAGAATAGAAACTAGACAGGAGGTGAGTGATTGTTGACGTAGAAAGTGTAGAGCTTAGCCCTACTTTTTGGAGCTTTCCAGCCTATTGCCGTGAATGCACCAATTACTGTTGACACTGTTAAACGCAGAGGGCTCGGAATCGTTTTGATGAGCTGACTGGTTCTAAGAGGTCAATCTAATTTTATTTTTACTGGTATTTTTTTAAAGATGCTTACATGGGGGAGGGAAACCACTTTTAACAAGCTTCAAACTGCAGAAAGCAGAAAGTTGGTGACAAATGAGCGGCAGTGCAGGACAAACTGAACGTACACTGTCTCTTGCAGGACGGATCTTGGAGATCATCGAAATCCACTCCCCGCCTGACAGAGGAAGAAACCGAGGCCCAGAGTTGAAGACTTGCCCCGGAGGAGAAGGGTTGTGCGCATGGCCATCTATCCTTCCATCTCCTTAACTCCAGGTACCATTTCCAGGTACCATTACCAGGTAGGAGTTCAAGATAATTCGGCCTGATTCTTAGCCTGGTGAGATTCCAGAAAATCTCTGTGACTGAGTAGTATTTGAACTGGAAAATCATTTCGCCAAAAGACACCTGATCTCTTTGCCGTGTCATCTCCTAGCCCCTACAGATAACTTCCCTCCACAGACAGCAAATTAGCAAAAGCCCCCAGGATGCAGGCCTCTGTGTGGAGTTTTTAGGGCAGTGCCCTGTTGCTTCCCTCTGCTCCGTTGCCTCCTCCAGGAGGTTGGGGACACCCCACAGGCAATGGCCCCTCAAGCTGCCCACTTGATTTCCCAGGCCAGGGCATCAGGGGCCTTTGAGACCCTGGCTCTCCCCTGCCTTCCCAGGATCTCTGAGCAGCTGTGTTTACAGCTGCAATAGCACCTCCTCGTGCTCATGCACAGACAACGGGGGCAGGTCATGACCCAATTCACTGGACATCCAGCCACATCAGGACCACTGGGGAAGACTGACCTCCCCAGAGGAGGGGCAGTGCAGACTGCAGCTCTGAATGGATCCACATGGCAAGTTTCTCTGGTCAAGCAAGGACCCTGTGGAATAACCTGCGTGCTGCGTCAAGAACTCTTCCAACTAGGTGGTGCCGTGGGCACCCAAGGGCTGCTCTGAGGGTCCTTGTTTCCCATCGGGCCTGTGGGAGAAATATAAGTGACGGTGGCTCCCTCTAGTGGAGCTGTCAGAAATGGAAGGTGGTTCTGAATCTTACATGGAGGAGGCCCCTGCTGGAAGATACGGAGCTGATGAGTGTGGCCCAAAGGTTCTCACACATGTCATCTCAAGTAGTATGTACAGAGTTTGGAGGAAGGCGTTTGTCTTGTTTTGTCTCTATCACCTCCAGCACAGGAGGCTGCGGCTGTGGAGACAAGCACTCTGATGTCTGGCTGCAGGCCTCACTGTCACACTGTGGACAAACCCCTCTCTCTTCTCTGGGGCTTGTTTCCTTCCATATGTTGGGGGTGGGGATAGGGGGTGTGCAGGTCAACCGTCTCCAAGATGCTCTCAAATGAGCTCACCGTCTCACAGTCGATTGCTCATCCAGGAGCAAGCCACAGCATTGCTCATAACCTCCCACGCTTGGAGGGAGCCTGACAGTCACCACGCACTTTCCCGAACATCACTGCACCTTGCTCTCACCATGACCACGTGACGCTCCTTGTCCTGACCTCTCCCATTCCACCCCAACCACCAGGTGGGCTTTGTGTCCTGAGACTGAGCTGAGAGATGAAAGGATCCTCTTCTGTGGCCCACAGAGCCAAAGATGCCAGGCCAAGATTCCAATCGGGGCTGTTGGCTTCAGTGTGGAGCCCCGTGAAAATGAGGCAGAGGAATTCCACTCTGTGTTAGCAGGAGAAGAATGTCTATGACCCACCCCATAAGAGTTATGATAATAGTAACAGTGGTTAGCACTTAAACATGCTCGCTACCGGCCAGGCCCAGTTCAACACACTCTGCTTATATATTAACTCTTGTAATCATCACGACAACCTGTGTCACAGGTAATCCATAAACTGGCCATCTTGCACAGATACCAAGATAATTTTAATGAGCCAAAGTCACTTGGCTATTATAACTGCTTGCCACCAAGTGTAGATGCGATGTAAGAACTTAATCAACATGGATTTCCCCAGGCCAAAGGAGAGGGTTTCATTCTCCATGATCGTGTACCTGGAAGTCAGTCTACCCTCGGATACCCAGGTTGTGATATTGTGATTAATAATAAGGAATATATATTTAGTCTTCATCCTGTTTCTGACACAGAGCTCCTAAAAGTTTGGAATTTCCTAAGTGATGAGAGTGATAAATGTGTCTCTTGTTATGTTATTGAGGTGACATTTGCACTGCACCTAACGATGGGGCTGGTTGCCAGGAGAACCCAGCGAGTGATTAGAGGATTGGAGCTTGCAGTGCCACCCCCGACCTCTGGGGAGGGGAGAGCAGACTGGAGGTTGAATCAGCCGCCAATGGCCAGTGATTTCATCAGCCACGCCTCTGGAATGAAGCCTCCATAAAACTCCAAAAGGATGGGGTTTGGAGAGTTTCCAGGTTGGCGAACACGTGGAGATTTGGGGAGACTGGTGTGACCTTTAACCCGAGGGACCTGAGGCTATCCCCAGGTAGATAGTGTCAGAATTGAGTTGAATTGTAGGACGCCTTGCTTGCTTGGTGATGTGGGAAAAACCCACATACATCGTAATGGGAATCAGAATCCCACACCTGATGGAGATAAAGCTCAGAATTACCAAGTGGGAAGAGACGTTAGAGATCATTGGTCCAATTCTCCATGTCCCGGATGAAATGGACGACTAGCGAGTACAGAGGTGAAGCGTCTTGACGTGCGGCACATAGTGAGTCTAGCGGCAGGGCCGGGGCTGGCCCCCAGGTCTCCAGACTCTCAGCCCAAAACTCTTCCCACTCTACCACATCATGGCTGCCACACACCTGGGCCAATAGACAGCACTGAGATCTCTCTCCCGTTCCATGGCCCAGGGAGCTCCCCAGTCATCAGCCAGCCAAACCGAGCTCAGGAAGCAGAATCCTCCTAACACCAGCCTGAGGCACCCGAGGGTGGCCCGGCAAATAGGTCCTCTGCTGCGTCACCTACAAACAAAGACAACAGTCACCCCTGGAATGGTGCCTTCCACAGCTAGACAGATGGCAGAGAGCAGGGACAGTCTGAGGGCAGCCTGTGACATCGGGCCTCCTGCTGTCCTTTATCCATCCACTCTGGCCAAGGCCTCCATGGTCCCTCCCTAGGAGCCATGACAGATGCATTCTCCACCTCCGCCTGGTTTTTCTTCTTCTCCCAGACTGGTCTGGGGTTCTGCTGCTGGTGCACTCCATGAACCCCACCTTTGCCCTCCCCATTGTCCCTGTCTTGGGGTATTTTGGTCTTCTGCTTCCCATTTCGGTTTGGTTTCCACTGGGATGTGACTATACCTCCCCTGTCATTTCCAGCTGTAGTCAGTTTCAATCATGTTCCCAACTTTCCCAGGAACAGGCTGAGTGGAAAGAGAATCTTCCAGAAGATCTCTTTTTACTGCTCTGTGACTCGGACAGCAGTCTCCTGGTCGGAGGGTGCTGGAGAGTTCCCCGGGCACTTTGCTGTTGGTGCTCTGTCACTTGGCTGGCAAGCAGGCTTCTCTGCTCTAGTTTGAGCGGGGAGGGTGAGGAACTTGCAGAGGCTGGTGGATAGAATCAGGGGGTGGATGCGTGGAGGGGAGGAGAGTGAGAGACTGAGAATGAATCATGGAAACTCAGACACAGTCCCTCCTAGACTGGGGGTCAGGACGACAGCCCGGGCAGAGGCGACCACAGCTGTCGCCCTCCCACTGGCTTTGGCCAGAGAAGGACGTGGGGCCGGGAGGCAGGGTCTCACTCCTCTGGGCCTGCTGAGTTGGAGGAGGAGCTGGGCGGCACAGCCGGCTTAGCTGGGTGAGGGGTGTCCCACAGGCCAGCCTCTGGGCTGGGGGTACCAGGCCTCCAGCAGCCACCAGAAAGGGTAGCCTCAGACCCACAGCCTGGAAGTTTCCCTTGCCTTCACTCTTCCTTTCACACGCCACTCCAGTTTCTCCTGTTGGCTCTCCCTTTAAAATTATCCAGAATCTGTCCACTTCTCCCCACTCCTGCTGTTGACAGCCTGACCCAACCATCATCTGCTGTCACCTAGGTTATTCAAACAACCTCCTAACTGGTAATCCTGTTAAAATTTAAGACCACTCGTATCATTTCTCTGCTCAGAACCATGGAGGAACGGCTTCCCCTCCAACTCCGAGCACAAGCAGCAAAGTCTTTTCAGACCCTGACTGGTTAGCCCCGCCTTCTGCCACCCAGCTGGTCTCCGGCCTCATCTCCTGCTCCTCTCCTGCTTGTTCAATCACCCTCCAGCCACCCTGCTCCTTCTTGTTCCTGGAACGTGCCTGCGGTGCACCCACCTCAGGGCACTCATACTTGCTGTTCCCTCTGCCTGGAAGCTTTCCCTCCAGGTGCCTCCCTGGATCCCTCCTGACCTCTGTCCTTTACTCAGACATCACCTTCAAGGTCAGGCTTTCCCTGTCTCCCCACTTTAAGCTGATCTCCACACCCCGCTGCTGTATTTCATAGCCCCCTTTCTTGATTTCCTCTTGTATTTATACTCATCTAGCAAGCAACATATTTTAGTTATTTATAGTACCGATCGCCTGTCTCCCTGACCAGCACCTAACCTTCACAGGGCATGGGTTCTCGCTGGTTTATTCACTGGCCTGGCGCACAGTAGGCACTCAGTGAACACTTGTTGCATGAAAGAACAAACGAATGATAGACACAGCTTGGGAAACAGACCTTCACAGGGGATGTCAGAGTTACGGGATTTCTCAAGTAAGAAGAGAAGCTTGGGAGAGAAAAGGGTGCATGTGTGTGCACGTGTGTATGTGCACGTGTATGTGTGTGTGTGTGTTGCAGGGATCCTTGACAACCACCTTCACTTGGTGTGAACAATGTGTGAGTCCTTGCTGATTTGCTCTAAGTGTTCTAACTGCGTGTATTAACCAGAGCCAACCCTCCTTCCTCCACGTCCTCACTCACTCGCTCACCAGACGTTTTATGAGTGAAGTTCTGTCAGGTACTCTGCTGGACACAGGTGGGCACGTGGCTAAGAATATGGTCCCTGACCAGCACCTAACCTTCACAGGGCATGGGTTCTCGCTGGTTTATTCACTGGCCTGGCGCACAGTAGGCACTCAGTGAACACTTGTTGCATGAAAGAACAAACGAATGATAGACACAGCTTGGGAAACAGACCTTCACAGGGGATGTCAGAGTTACGGGATTTCTCAAGTAAGAAGAGAAGCTTGGGAGAGAAAAGGGTGCATGTGTGTGCACGTGTGTATGTGCACGTGTATGTGTGTGTGTGTGTTGCAGGGATCCTTGACAACCACCTTCACTTGGTGTGAACAATGTGTGAGTCCTTGCTGATTTGCTCTAAGTGTTCTAACTGCGTGTATTAACCAGAGCCAACCCTCCTTCCTCCACGTCCTCACTCACTCGCTCACCAGACGTTTTATGAGTGAAGTTCTGTCAGGTACTCTGCTGGACACAGGTGGGCACGTGGCTAAGAATATGGTCCCTGCTGCTGAGACTTCTGCAGTGTGGCAGCGAAGCCCAGGCACTCAGAACATTTCTGGGAGGGTCTGGGCATGAAAGCAGATTGTAACCCCAGCAACATCTCATTAGGAAAGTAAATTCTGGACAAGAAAATCAGCCTGATGTGCTTTGCCACCAAGAGGAAAAGATACTTGGATGAGAGCGGCTTCTAGTGGGAGCTGGCCCCTGCAGAACACCTGGAAGGATGCTGGAGGGAGGGAAGCGGTGAGAAGGAGGGGCTCCCCTCCGCAGAAGTGCCCTTGCTCTCCTCCCCCTGAGGACAGGCCAGGAGCCAAGAGCTGTCAACAACAAGAAGAGCCATGTGGGTTACACACAAGAAAGAAGCCCTTCCCTCTCCCTGCAGGCCCACACACAGCATCACCCGGGCCCTGGGTGGGCCTTGGGAAATGCCGCTCTGACCTTCACATTTGCCCACAGGCGTGTATATGTAAGAGGCAGACAACTCCTAGACCGTGGGTTACACATCTTGCTTCTTGGAGAACGTCCCCTGTCCAGGGTGCGGTCACTGCAGAGGGTAATCAAGCGCTTTTTCTGATGATCCGTGGGTGGCGCCTGGGAAGTGATTGGTGCTCTGGCATCCTGGATGAGCCTGCTTTTGTCACAACTACTTGACTTGTCTGCTTAACTTAGCTGTTGATGCTTTCACACAGTGAAACACACAGCCTCTGAGACTTTCCATATGTTTATTCGTTAGTCTTCCACAACAATCCTTTTCCTGGGTGGGTCTGTAGCACAGCCATGCACTTTCTAGCATCCCTTGACCCCTGACCTCCCAGACCTGCTCTCTTTTGCCCACATTACCAGTTTTCCCTTTCCCCCTACAGCCTCACCCCAACATCCTGGGCCCTATCTTTAACGCCGGTGGGTCAGATCTCAGCTTTTTCTAGCCTGGTCACTGCTTCTGGGAGGTCACCGCAGGGGTGTCAGGCCCAAGGAGGGGTCTCATTCGTCTTCTGGAGAAGCTGAGGGTCCGGGCCCTCTCTGTCCAGCCGCTATCAGAAATGTATGTGTAGGTCTCCTTGCTTGGACCTCTGTGCCAGCCTTTCCCTGCCAGGGAGGAATCAGAACAAAAGGAAGTGTAGTTAGTGATACGAGGGTGAGCTGCGCGAGGAATGGACCAAGAAACAGGAATGCCCTCTGGCTTCTGCGCCCAGCTCCTCTGGCATTTGCCTAGTGGTCCCCACCCAGCCTCCACTTCTGGGCTGTCTGGTTTGCTCAAGCCAAACCTGCATGACACAGGCCCTACATGGGCCCCTCAAACGCGTCAGCCTCTGTCAAGCACAAGCAACCTGAAGCCACTCCTGCAGAGGTTGTCTTTATATACTGCCTTAATTCTCTATCTTTGGTGGCCCATTAGTCCCCCAAGAATCAAGTCCAAGCAATTTACTCAACCTCCAGGCCCCTCGTACAGTCTACACAGCTGGGCTCACTGCCCTGTCACACCCGGCACTGTCCACCGTGGTCCCAGAGGCCCGTCTCGGACCCTCAGCACACGCCAGGCATATCCTCCCTCCGGGAAAGAGCTCCTGCCACGGCCGGTCTCCTTCCTTATGCACCTCCAGAATGTTCTTGTTCTCCCTCCCACATTCCTCGTTCCCACCATCCTCCAGGCCCAGCCCAGCCCCACACCTGCACAGGCCTCTCTGGCCATCGCACCATGACTGATCTCTCTCCTGATTTCCTGCTCCTTTACAGTGTGTCCCACGAGATACTATACATAATTTTTTTCTACTGGAAAGTATGTGAGATTTGGGGCCCAAAGTCCAGTGTTCAACGTCTGCTCTCCTATGCCCTGAGCAAAGAAAGTCAGGCCCCTGAGCCATCCCCGTGTGCTGCGTGTCTGTCGCTACCAAAAACCCCTCCAAGAGCAGGCCGGGGTTGGGCTGAAAATAAACAAAGCCAGTCACTGCCTGCAATTCTGTCTCCACGAATGTGAAACAGGGATGAGCATGATGAGGTGTGTTCCAGGCTTCCTAGGGCTGCCACGAGGACCAGATGTTTGTGAAGCTGCTTTGGAAAAGGTAAAGACTTACAGAAACACCAGTAGATATCATTGTGCCTCTGCAGTAAGCTCCTGTGTAACAAAAAAATTTAATATGGGTAATTTCAATTATTTGGGAGCAAGCCCCAGGGTCCATAACGTGGAGTAGCTTGTATTTTACTAAGACCCAAAAGCATACGGAAAGCCTGGAGTCCCAGCACCAGCGTTTGCCTCGCAGCCAGGTGTCACTGACCATCTAGCTTCAGGCTCACAGGACATCACACAAGGGCTTTCCATGGCCTTCGTCCATTTGCAATAACTTCTGCAAAGTACTGAAAAACGAAGTGAAACAAAACAAAAACCTTTGTTTCCCTGTGAAATCCCAACGGTCATCAAGTGAAAGATGATACTTTAGCAAAGGGTCAAAGTGGAGTTCTTGTTGTTTCAAAGAGCAGGGAGCAGAAAACTGATTGCTCTCCTCACACACTCATGACTGGGGAGGACCCCGTCCAAGCACTGCCGCATCCAAATATGGGCCGTGTCAGGCGTCTGGACACAACTCCCAAAGGCCAAGGTCTGCATGAGGCTCAGTGCTCAGCATACGAATGCAACCACACCCCGTGCGCTCTATCCCAGGGCCGCCCACACATCCCACCCACAGCTCCTCCATGTTCTCAGGGAATTCATGATGCTTTTCACGTCAGCCCAAAGAAACAGCATGAGGGAAGCCCATCTGACCTAGAGTTAAAAGTGGCAGATTAAAAACATGGGTTTTTTTTTTTTTTTGGTTTTTTGCTCCCTCCTGAAACCCTGCTCAAGTAACAGTAAGGGAAATTTTTAAAGGGGGCAAGGGAGATAAAGTTACAAAGACAAAAACATCACACTAGTGGATGAAATAGAACTAAAAGCCAATTTGTAGATGACAGAACACCATCGGGGGCACAACATCTGCTTAGAAGAGGGGAAGATTTGAAACCTGAGTGCCTGCAGACGAGGGGCCAAGGGGATATGATGATTTACCCCCAGGGAACCCATGGAGCTCAGGAACTGGAGGCACCGGGTACCACAGAAGCAGGGTCTAGGGGGGCTAAAAAGTGGTGGCAGTTAGATATACCTTCCAGGTCTCCTTCCCAATCCCATAAAGCCAAACACCCAGCCATCTGCCATCCCAGCAAAAGAGGGGAACTTTAAGAATAAGCTTGACAGACAGGGCTGGACTCAAGGTCATGGAGCATTGTGTACGGCAGGGATGTGGCACCGTACTGAAAATAGGGGGTTATTCGTAATGACGGAGTGACTGCATCCTGAACAGCAAGGTCTGCCACCTCCCCTGCTCTGCTCCTCGAACACAATCAGGCAGGCAATTGAATTCTTCCTTGGAGAAACCAAAGGCTTCCAAGCGAAAATGCCTAGAGACACTGACATCTAGAGGTCCCCAGCCAGATGGCCTGGTCTCGCCTCATCGCCCTGTGGTGAACTCTCCACTCGTTAAGCCCCACAGACCAGAGCTTCCAGGCAGCCTTTTGGCTCTTCACTCTTGAAAATGAACTGCTATCCTCAAACCACAAACATCTGGGAAAGGCTCCAACAGGTCAAAACAGACGGAAGACAGAAACTCAGAGGAAACAAAATGCCAGAGACGGGGAAAAAATCTTCAAAAATATTAAAAATCCTTGGTTGAATCAGATGGAAAACTTTATCCATGAAACAAGAACAGGCTGCTATAAAAAAGCAACCATCCAAGGAGAAGAAAAGAATTTTTGGAAATTAAAAGTATGATAGCCAAAACGAAACTTAAACAGAAGTTCTAGAAGATACAGTTGAGGAAATGTCCCAGAAAGTAGAACAAAGTATAATGAAAAAGAGTAAAGGTAAATGTGATATTGTGAATTACAATAAGAAATAGATATTTGATCTTCCTCCATGGGTCCTGGCTAACAGCTCCCAAATCCCAAGTCGTTTCCTGAGCATTAGAGCAACAGGGGCATGTTTTGTTATAATATTTGGTTTCTGTCCTAAGTTCCTAAAGTGGCTTCAGAGCCATAAAGGGGAAACGAGTGCCTTTTGTTACTCATAACAAGCCCCTTTCAATCACACCTAGGTTTATGTTAACGAGGTGACTTTTGGAAAGCCCCTAAGAATGGGGCCTAGTTACCAGGGTAACAAACCAGGATTAGAGCATTGGAACTGTCAGTCCCACCCAAGGACTCACCCTACCTTCCCCCACCTCCAGGGAGGGGAGAGGAGCTGGAGGTTGAATCAACTGCTAATGACCAATGATTTAATCAGCCATGCCTATGAAATGCAGCCTCCCTAAAAACTCAAAGGACGGGGTTCGGAGAGCTTCTGAGTTGGTGACCATGTAGAGTTGCTGGGAGAATGATGCACCTGGGGGAAGGCATGGGAGCTCCGGGCCCCTTCCCACATACCTTGCCCCATATATCTCCTCCATCTGGCTGTTCCTGAACTATATTCTTTCATAATAAATCCATAATCTGGTAAGCAAACTTTTCCTGAGTTCTGTGAGCTGCTCTAACAAATTAATTGAGCCTGAGAAGAGGATTATGGAAACCTCAGATCAATAGCAGGCAGGTCAGAAGCCCAGGTAACCACCTGGACTTTTGACTGGCGTCTGAAGTGGGGAGAGGAGCAGTCTCGTGGGACTGAGCCCTTAACTCGTGGGATCTAATGCTATGTCTAGGTAGATGCTGTCAGAATTGAGGTAGATTGTAGGACACCCAGCTGGTATTTGGAAATCTTGAGAACTGCTTGGTTTGGGAAACTTCCCCCACACACGTTTAGTGACCAGTAGTGCTGTGAATATAGTGTAAGTGTAGACGAGACACACAGAGGAGGGTTTGTCCTTAGAATACAGAAATTTGAGAACCAGTCCAGGAGAGCCAAAGTTGACTAAACAGGAGTTCTAGAAAAAGAGAACGGACCAAAAAAGAATGGAAGAAAACCACTAAAGAGATAATTCAAGAAAATGTTCAAGAACTGAAAAACAAGCATTTCCGGACCCAGAGTGCCCACTGAATGCCCGTGAAAATGGATAAAAATAGACCTACATGAAGGCACAGCCGCCGCCTGAAACTTGGGAATTAGGATGGCAGCAGATTTTACCAAAAGCAAAACATAAAAAGCTGGAAGCCAATGAGGGGGTTTTCAACCCAAAATGCTATACTCGTTCAAGCTGGAAACTACCTGTCACAGAGCCGTGAGGGGAATCCCTGGGTACCAGTGAAGGGCTGTGCCAGGACGGTAGGTGTGCAATGCGCCCAGACCACACTGGAGCAGAGGATGGAGGGGCCCAGGCAGTCGGGATGATGGGAAAGACAGCCTGGTGTGTCAGCAGATAGTAGAAAGAGATTTACACGTCCAGTGAGACGTCTGCTGAGCCCCATTCTCCTTTTGGGTATCAAACAGTGACAGGTACAAAGAAAATTAAGCAATGAAAAAGAAGGTATTGAGTAACTCCAGAGGAAAATGAAAAATAGTGCAAGGAGGGAAATTTAATCACAGCACAGCACACTACATGGCTCAATGAGGAATAATATTTACAGTCTTAATAAAGTAGGACTGAATATGAGTGAATAAGTATTGTGACACTTACACTGGCATGGGCTGAGAAGCACGTGCGTCTCTACTTTGGAGAGCCATGGCGGATGGTGTAAGAAAGCTAAACCCTGATCTTCTAGAGAAGGAGGCTGAATTTTCTAAGACTTAAAAAATAAGACAAAAAAGCAATGTAAGTGCATTATTGAGAAATACAGTGGCAAGTCTAGAAGAAAGATCTAGAGAGTTGAGAGAGATTATTTCTGGAAGGTGCGAGATGGGGATGGAGAGGGAGGAAGCTGGGGACTCTCATTTTTGGTTATAAGCCCTGTTGAAATATTTTATCTTTTTTAAGCTTTGACTAATATTTTAGCTTAAAGGAAATGGAATAATATGTGAAAATTTCCCTAAACTGGAAGAAAGGAGTCTCCAAATTGAAAAGCCCAAGTTCTAGGGTTTCCAGATTTAGCAAAAACAAACAAAAACAAAATAGGACACCCAGTTAAATTTGAATTTCATAAACAATGAATAATCTTTTAGTAAAAGTATGTCCTAAATATTGCAAAAATTACTTGCAGTTTATCTGAAATTCAAATTTAACGGGGGGGTCCTCTGTTTCATCTAGCAACTCCATACCCAACACACGCATCCTAAGATACATAGCTGTGATGTTGCAAAGCACCGGGGATAGAGAGAAGATGTCAACAACTTCCAGAAGGAAAAAAATGTCACCTACAAAGAAATCAGAAAAGCATCGACTTCTCGCAGAACAATTGGAAGCTTGGACAGAGTGGAGCAAAGCCTTCAGAAGTCTGAAGAAAAATGATGTCCATCCCGGCATCTTAACATCCACCCAATCATTAACGGAGTTCGAGAACTGAACTCCATTAAACATGCCTAAAGGCATTTTTAGGCACGCAAAGCTTCAAAAATGTACCTCCCCTTTACCCTTTCTCAGAAAACTACTGGAGGATTTTCCCCACCAAAAGAAGAAACAAACCAACAAAGAAGAGAACGTGTGGTGCAGGAAAACAGAGACCCAATGTGGGAGAGAAGGGAAATGAATGCCCAGGACACAAGCTGCAAGGAGGCAGAGAGACAGCAGATAAGACTGGAGTGGGAGAGTGGAAGGCTCCAGAAGGGAAGGCACCAGAGGGGAAAAAAAGGAACTAATAGAGAGCCTGATGTATTTGACCACATGGAAAATGGTGTTTGGATGGGTTTTCCAACTCTGTGGGAGAGTTTGGAAAGAATTTCAAACAAGGTACACAGAAAATTAAGCAGGTGAAGAAAATGAGGCAATTTTTAACAAAATGTTTAAAGGAGATTAAATGAACTTTACCATAATATACTGCTTGGCAATGCAGAAAATAACATTTGATAGTGATGACATAACCACCGAACGCTGATTTAACTGAAAAATTATGTTGAAGCAGAGAAAGTGCTTCAGACAAAGACGAGCGGTAATGTCCCATCACCCAGGGCAAAGTCAAAGTCCCCACAGCAGCCCACAAGGCCCCGCACAATCATGTTGCCCCACCTCAGTGCTCTGATTTTATCCCTTACGGCTCCCCCTCATCCACCTTGCCCCAGCAATAAGGGCCTCTTTGCTGTTCTGCTCCTCAGTTACACCACAAGTTCTCCCACCTCAGGGCCTTTGCACTTGCTGTTTCCTTGCTTAGAATGCCCTTCTCCACCCACCCACAGGGCTCTCTCTGCCATCCCTCAGGTCTTTGCTCAGATGCCACCTTCTCAGTAAGGTCATTCCCTTCCTCCACTCCTGTATTTAATATTGCATTTCTTCCCCCACATTCCCTCCATCATCCCCATGGATGCTCATTTTTCTCCACGTTGTTCTTAGCCATCTCTCCATGGAGCACCACCTCTATATAACGAGATGGTGACGGTGACATTTTATTTAAATGTTCGCTTATTCCCCCACTGCAGGGAAAGCTCTGTGAGGGCAGGGAATATTGTCCCCTAGCTGTATCCATCATTCGTCCACTAATGTACCCGTGCTGAGTGACCAGCACGAAGCAGGAGCTTTATAAATATTTGTTAAATGAAAAGAGAAATCAAGAAATAGCAATGTAAGCCTTTCCTGAGGAAAACAAAGGTAGACACCAGAAACAAACTGCTCAGATAAGTGAGGGTGGTGGGCTCCATGGACCTGGTAACGAGCCGGGCTGGGGCTGCTGGTCTTCCATAAAAGCCTTGGACTATTATTCAGCTTTTCAAACCGTGCGTATGTATTACTTTAATAAAAATTCAAATGATTTTTAAAATATGCTCACTGTTTCCACCCCCCCACCCAAATCACATGTCATCCCCATATCAAAAGGAAGTGATGGCTGGACTTCCTGTTCTTTCGTGTTATTAATCTGAGAAGCCTTCCTCTCCCTCTCATCCACCGCCTTTTCTCTAACCCACCACCTCCAACCCATCCCCGAGGCCTGAGGCTCTCGCCTCCCCACAGCTCTCCAGCCCATTCACCTCTTTCTATCCCCGTCACTATCACCCTAGTGCCATCTTTCACCTGGACGTTGGCAAAAGTTTTGTAATGTCCACCTGCATCCATTCAGTCCATCCAATCCATTACACTGTGGTCAGCCTGATATTTTCAAACACAAATTTGATCCTATCGCACCACTGCCACTTGCTTAAAACAGGCCCATGGCATCCCATTGCTCCTGGGCTAAAGATAAAGCTCTTAAGCCTCCAACCTCACTCCATGCTTGCCCTTTCCCTTGCCACCCCAGTCTCTTGTTCTCACCATGTTAACCCCACCACAGGGCCTTTGGACATGCTGTTCCCTCTGCTTGGAATACTGTTTCCAGAGCCTTTGTCTATTTACCTCCTGCTGATCATTCAAATACCAGCTAAAAAGTCATTCAGTCAAGTCCCCTATTTTCGGCTCTCACAACACAGGTATGTGCATATCTGTACCTTGTCACACTGGTCACAGTTGCAGTTTTACATCTGGCCTTATTGGATTAACATGTGTCTCCACCCCCACCATCAACACACACCACACACACACACACACACGCACAGGCACACGCACACACACTCAAGCTCCATTAAAGGAGGACATCATTTGTTTCACTTATCATTATACATAGTAGGAGCTCAGTAAATGTCTATTGAATAATTTGTTGAAACACTACATTTACTACCACAATAAGACCTCTGTACTGCCTGGGTGTGAATAACATTTATTCATCTGTCTCGTCACTACTCTAAAATTCTCGGGCTCGGAGACTGCATGCTTTTTTGAAAGCCCTTCCACTCACTCCTCTCTACGCTTCCAGTTCCCATCTTCACATATAATTTCTGAAAGTACGTATTGACGCAAAGTGTGCAGGAGATCATGTGTTGAAGGGGGTTTCTATCCTGGAGAGCTAGCATTACAAAATCCTTCCTTACACTTTGCTTTTTAGACACAGTCATCCCCGATGTATTGCTAGCACTTCACATATGATCTTTAAATATGTTATCTTCTTTCACGATTCAACACAGATTTAATTGGCTGAATTCCAGTGAACGTCTGATTGAAGCTAAAGATTAGCATTTTAGGCAAACCTAATGATTTTTATCTTGTCCCAACTCTATTCAGTTTAATACTTAAGCTTTGTGCTGTAGAGTTCTCTGTTTTCCCCTCATTTTTATAAAATAAGGGCAAAAAAGGCAACAAAAGTGGCCAAATTATTGCACATACATACTGAAAAGATGGGACACTGGCCAGCTCACAGAGCCACCATGAGATGGACCATTTGTCAGTTAATGCACAAAATTCCAAGTCTAGCATAAGATAGGGCACGAGGGGCTTCTAAATTGGAACATCTAATACTGAGCACCACTTGTTTACACTTCTTGTGCAATTAGGGAGCACCTAATAATCCAATATTAAATCAACCCTTTGCTTGGTAAAACAAGTTTAAATTCATCCATTTTCTTCTTTCTACTTATTCAGAATTTTATAACACACCAAATATTCATTAAAGTTCCTTCTAAAAAATAAGGCTATTGGGTTGCCTTCCTTTGCATTAACTCCCCTTCAGACACAAGCTGCAGGAGCCATGGGGAGCCCAAAATTTTTATGTCTGTAATATAACACAAGTGAACAACTAAATTGGAGAATCCCCTGCGTATATTTTTAAAACATCCCTTCCTTTGTCCCCCAAACCGGTCTCTGTCAATAACTATTGGGGGTCACTGCCCAGAGCTGGGCCGTGCCACATCAGCAGGGAAAGGCTGGCACCAGAATCTGGGCGATCCTGCCTCTTGCTGCACCCACTGTTAACCACTGACCACTCAATCTCGTCTACACTCGCTGCTCTTGTCACCGTTGTCGGAGTTAGGCTCAACAATTGTTTCCCAACCATTCTTACCATTTCCATGAGTGATGTTGAATTTGGCATTCCCGGAAACCTTCAACTTGGTAGAATTTTCGGCTCCTCTGGGGTATGTCACCAAGCCCTGTGCATTCCCCGAGAGGTGGAGTAGCGGCCTCCACAAGTGTAGGGCTGCAGCTGGGCCTGCAGACGCCACGGGAAAAGCGCCAGGGCTCTCTCAAGGCTCAGTGTTCCGCATGGTCTCTTTTGTCCAGTTTTGTTGAGCCATAACTGACATACAGCACTGTGCAAGTTTAAGGCGTAGAGCATGGTGATTTGACTTACACGTATTGTAAGTGATTACCACAATGAGTTCAGTTATCATCTCATACAGACACAAAAAGAGAAAAAAGATTCATTTTTCCTTGTGATGAGATCTCTTAGGATTTACCCTCCTAACAACTTCCAAATACCCCGTCCAGCAGTGTTCGCCGGAGTCATCACGCTGTGCGTCGCATCCCCAGCACTGATGTATCTTATAACCGCAAGTGTGGACATTTGATCTCCTGCGTCCAACCCCTGCGCCTGCCCCCCACGGGTGCTGACCACAAATCTGATCTCTTTTTCCATGAGTTCAGTATTTTTTTGTTCTTGTTTTTTTTAAATTCCTCGTATGAATAAGATCATACAGTATTTGTCTTCCTCTGTCTGATTTATTTCACTTAATGCCCTCAAGTCCATCCATGTTGTCACAAATGGCAGAATTTCCTTCTTTTTATGGCTGAAAATATTCCACCATGATCTTTAAGAGCAAGTAAATTACAATCATTGATAAAATTCAAATTAAACAAGATAGTATTTAATTCCCATCACATTAACAGTGGCCCCTCCCAACCCAATCCAGAGCTGGTAGGGTGCCATAAACACTCACTCAGAGCAGGCGGCTTCTTCTATCTGTTTGCCTCTCACTTTCTATAACCATTCATTATCACTTTTCAAGACGGAAATAATTTTTTCTGATCCTAAAACACACACATTCATTGTAAACAATTCAGGCACTGCAGAAAACTATCAAAAAGAAACTGAAAATCACACATTTCCCTTCAACCCAGAAAAAAACGCATCGCCTTTGGGGTCACCGGGAGCTGCTCTCAGCCCGTCACTCACTTGGTTACTTCTCACCTGACAAAAGGAAATAATAATTGAAGTGGGCTCACAGAGTGAGGACTGAAGGCAAGGTTTGTATACGGCACAGTGTTCAGTGACTGGAAGCTGTGGCCGTTACTATTACTGATACACTTCCAGTCTTTTCTTACGCATATTTACATATATGTCAGTGTGTACTTTTTATGTTCCTACAAGTGGCTTTTGTGTGTTGAAAAGATTATTTAGAAGACATATTGCTTTGATAAATAAATACTCAATTTGTTAAGGTTATAAATCTTCACATTGAGTTTTTCCTGAAGCTTTTGAGTTCAACTGACAAATTTTATTACTCTATTCACAAGCCGAGCTTGCCTGTTTTGTTTTCCAGAAGCCTGAACTCCTTGAGGGTCTTTGAAAGGAACAAGAAAAGAACAACTTTAAGGATCTGTGTTATGGACTCAATGTTCACGTCTCCTCAAAATTCACATTTGGAGATGGGCCTTTACAGAAGTAATTAAGCTTAAATGAGGCCATAGCGGTGGGCCTGGTCCTATGGGATTGGTGTCCTTATATAAGAGGAAGAGACACTAGAGCTCGCTGGCTTGCCCTCTGAGCAGATGGAGGAAGGGTCATGTGAGGGCACAGAGAGAAGTTCAGAGGTCAGCAGCAGGGGAAGAACAGGGACCCACTCACCACCAGATGGGAGCATCCCTGGAGACGGCCAGATTTCGGAGGGAATGGCTGTTGATGCTCAAAGGTGGCCAGACCTGAGGCACAGGGCTCCCAGCCCAGCAGCAAAGCTGCAGGGCCACTACTGGGTTCATGAACTGAGGTTTAGACCGAGTCTGAGACTGGAAGGTTGAGCAAATAAAAATACAGGATCCACAGTTAAATTTGAATGTCAGATGGTTTTGCAATATTTGGGACATTCTTATACAAAAAATTATTCACTGCTTACCTGGAATTCAAATTAGCCGAGCCTCCTGTATTGTGTCTGGCAACCTTGCCCAGCACAGGCACGACCTTCTGGAGGACATTTCAGTAACACACGTCGAAACATTTAAGGCGTACCTAATTGTTAGCACATCAATTCCACTTCTAGGAATCTAGTCACAAGAAACCATTAGACAATAGAGAAATATGTACAGGTAAGGATATTGATCAGTGTATTGCTTATAATCATGAGCAATTGAATTACTGGAACTGTGGTTAAACAATTATGGTAATTTTGTTCAAATGTATGCAGCCTTAAAATGATAATTTTTTAAACTCATATTTACTAATATGAAAAGACGTTCAGAATATATCATCAAATTTAAAAAGGTAATAATGTAACTTTAAGTTCGATTTTATTTTTAACTAAATATTTTACATGTAGCCCCCACACACATATCAAAAATATCCAGATAATTATAGCAAGACGTTGACAAGAGTTATCTCTGGATGGTGGGACTGTTGGTGAGTTTTATTTTGCCCTATAACCCTTTACGCATATATTATCTTAATTATCAGAATAAAACAAGAAAGCTATTATGATTTTGAAAAAAAAGTACTAGCAACTTTAAAAACTTTATGCAAAAGCATGATTCTTTGACAATTCTGTAATCTTAAAATCTGAAGCAATGAGTCCACGCTTGGATTCAGGAAGTCTTTATCTGAAGTCATGGACGTGTTCCTCGTCCTATTTTGGTGCTGATTTCTCTAAGCTGCGACATCTTTCTCTTGCTAAAAGACCCTGAATGCAGTCGATATTTGCTGTTTTTGTTTACTTGCTTGTTGAGCGGGAGGGGTTTTTTTTGACTACCCAACATCCATTTTATCCCTTCTTTTCATTACAGAGCACAAATTTTCCTCTGGAGAAACATCTCCACACCCCATGCTCAGTCCACATGCTTTGGGTAAAACTGACTCCAACCTTGGCTCCAAGGGTGTACACATGACCCAGATATGTCCAATCAGAACACATGATTCCCCTGACCTAATAATTTGCCCAGATAAGAGGATGAAGTGGAATTCTGACCAATGAAAATTAGATCATGTATTTTTTCAGTTGAGTAGAAGCATTCTTTTTTTAATTGGATTAGAAACTGGGAGGATATATGCCTGGAGTTACTAGCCATCTTACTGCTATCTGAAGCCAACATGGACAGCAGAAGTGCATTAAAAGAGATGAAAAACTTTTTTACCTCCTGGATCATACTGTACCTGAAGCCCAAATTTATTTTTTTTAATTTTATTATTTTCAAGTACATAGTATGGACCTTAGACTTATCATCAATTTTCCAGCAAAGGCTCCAGTTAATTTAATTGACATGAGAATGAAATTAATTGAGTCTACTAGCATTAGCTGAAAACACTACTTATAGGTATGGGTAGAATTTCAGGGGTGGAAATACCCTAAGGAGCAGGCTTGCCAGGTATCCTGTATATACAGGACGCGTCCTATATTTAATGGTTTTGTCCTTCTTCTTGTATTAGTTTCTTGGGTCACCCTAAATGTCCTGCATTCAGCTTTTTTCCAATAAATTACAAAATACAGCAGTTGGGGCTTTTTATCAAATTCATCTGGGCATCCTGTACTGTCATTTGCTAAGTTTGGTAACCCTACCAAAGAGTCATTCAACCCCTACAACCTACCATGCCTCTCCCTGCTCTATAGCATCTCTGCCAACTGAAGCCCAATGTTAGATGAAGTTATAGGACTTAATAAATTTCCCTTTTTTGATTAAGTTGGTTTGAGCCAGAATTTTAGTCTCTTGTAACCAAAAGAAGGCTAACTGGACCTAATTAGTTACAGAACCACCAACACTAACCTCTATAGCTAATTACAATAATAACTGTGTTTTTTAAATCATTTACTGTGTTTAACATACTTTAGAAACCTTGTCTCATGAATCAGCCTACTCGTCCTTTGAGATACGCATCATTTGAGTTCCACGAGGTTAAAGAATTCACCCTGAGTCACACGGCTGGCTGGATGGAAGCAGGACCCCAGACACCAGCTCCACATTCTTCCACTGCATCATACTCTCTTCTAGTCCAGACTTAGAGATCTGAACTCTGCTCCCCCCACAGAGAGAAGGCTTTTATCGGGCTTGGGGTCACTAGCGCTGGAGCTAAAATAACCACCAGGAAGCTTAACTTCCCACAAAGAGCTCGGATTTGGGGCCAAGCGCATGAAAAGTATGCAAACAGAGCCTCAGTTAAAGCGGGAGAAGGAGTCCCCTCGGTACAGCCGTTTTCTCTGGGTTCCAAGCAAGGGCCAAAATCTGAAAGCCAGTTTGTGGCTCACTTGAGTAGCGTCAAATGCCAGCCAGCACCGCGCAATCTCCAAAGCAGTGTTCAAAGCTGACTCCATCGTTGAAATTAACCGGATAACTGCAAGTTTCCCACTTCATGTGGACACTGCCTAAAGCTGTGTAAGTTGGCCATGAACTGCATATACATGCAGACCTGAGACAAAGGAACCACCAGATTTCCAATAAATCATTTCGGTTTCTCACAAAAATATAAAAATATGTAAGGGGCCAGTCCCGGGGGCCTAGTGGTTAAGTTTGCTGAGCTCCACTTCAGCAGCTCAGGTTTGGTTCCCAGGCGCAGACCTACGCCACTCATCTGTCACTGGCCATGCTGTGGCAGCAACTCACATTTGAAAAAAAGGAAGATTGGCAGTGGATATTAGCTTAAAGCGAATCTTCCTCAGCAAAAAAAAAAAAAAAAATATATATATATATATATAAAATGGTTCCTGCACATTTACCTGTGACATGACAGTTTATGTGCAATTCATCTCATGTTTATTATTTCTCACAGTAACCCCATATCCCTCTCAAGAAACTGAGGTAGAGCAGAGAGGTGACAGGCTCCTTTCAAAGTCAGGCAGCATGTCAACAGCAAACCGATAAAACAGTTTCTCACTTTCCAGAGGCGAGTGAGTGCCCTGGGCCATCACATCACGTTTTCTTTAGGCTGCACCTGAGAAGCAGCCGGTGTCAAGGAAAGCGCTGGGGCTGTCCCGGGTCTCTGCCCACAGGGCTCACGGGCAGCCTCCCAGTGGATGGCACGAGGCTACTGCTTCCCGGGGCACCGAGGCAGCAGCAGGGGCTCCTGTGGAAGCCTGGAGGAATGGAGGCTGGCTGGCCAAGTGTTCCGTTTCTTTCTGAATCAATCTACTTCTCCAACATCTCCACTTGACCATTTCCTGGCAGCCCTGAATATTTTAAGGAGGAAGTTCCAGAAATAAAAGAGAAGTTGTCCCCCTCCAAGCAGGCTGAGGGACGGCTTCTCAGGCCCTGGGGAGGGTCAAGGGGAGACCAGCGTAGCTGCAGGAGATGGAATTTGTGACACTAGGCTCCTGAGGTCGGTAGGATGATGACAACCACCCACGCCCCACCTCCACGGCGCGGCATGCCCTTGGAGTGCGCCTGTGCACTTCCCACCCCCGAGAAACTCTGGCAGAACAGTTTCCGCAGCCCCGGCGCCCGCGCCGCAGCACCCGGATGCAAAGGTCCTTTTCAAATGCACCTCTGAGCCGCAGGGCCCCCACTCAATGCGTCTATCCAGGAGCGCCTCGCAGATGTTCAGGAAGCGACTGCAACCTCTTCTACCCGCTTCCTGCAAGAGCCATCCGGCGGTGGCACCCCAAGGGCAGCGCCTTGAGAAAGGTCCCCCGCGCACGCAATAAAGGGGTGCATTCTCCGCAGAGGATTTAAAAACAGTAACGAAACTGACCAAAAGTTATTTTCACACGTGCCAGCAGTTATAAACAGTGTCAGTGATAAAATACTCCTTCCAACTAGGGTGGACCACCTGCCCCCACGACTGGCTGCGCCAGCCGCTGCTCCCACCGGGACCCCACCCTCTCGTCTCTTTCTCACTCCTTCCTCACTTCAGCCACAGGGATCACTCCAAAATGGCACCTGAGCGTGTCATGCCTCTGATTTAAAATGCTTGCTTGCTCCGAGGGCCTTCGGAACGAATCCAGCTTCTAGCAGCTTCGTGGCTCTTCACAGTCTTGAGTCCAACCTCTTTTTCCAGCCTCCCCTGCACCCTTTCTCCCATGCCATGTGTCCTAGGCTCCCAGTTCTTGAACACTTTATCCCATCTTTGGGCCCCCTTGCCTTTGTTCAAGCCATTGTTTCTATTAAGAATTTTCTTTTCAATCTTGAAGACTCCGAGTCATCTTGCAAGACTCAGCTGATGTGTCAACTCCTCTGGGAAACCTTGCCTGACTCCCTCCAGCCCTGGAAGAATTCACCACTCTTCTTCCCTTACCTGGAGCGCCTGCTACATGCCCCACTCAGTCACTTACTGCAGTCGCCCCCACCACCACTGCCATTGAGTAGTTCCCCATGTGGCCTCCAAGACTCATTCCTAATTCCAGCCTCCGTGAAAGCAGCCAGGAAAGTGGACCTTTGCTCTCTCTCTGCCTCCTGCAAGTCACCCCAAAGGGAGCTGGTCACAGATTTTGGTTCCAAGGTCCAGGAATAAAAGACACCCCCTCCGCTCGCCTGCGGTCGCAGCTGTGTGTCAGCTCAGCCTTTACTCCTGAGCCCTAAGCTGCAAGTACCTGGGTGCTGCTTGAATGCTGATAAACTTGTCCCTTGATTCCTGCATCCGTCTGTGCCTGTCACCCCCTCAGTCAGAACCTGGTAGCAAGGAGGAGGAACAGCATGGCAAGGTCTGGGCCCTCCTGTGAGCCCCGAAAGCCTGCTCCCCCCTGCCCTCTGCCACCTGCCCCTCTGCACCACCGTCAGTTGTTCACTTGGGGCTGCCGTCCGCTGTGATGGCCTTCCTCAAGAGGTCAAGGTTTGCTCACTCTCTCCAGCGCCCGGCACAGGCAGGCTTAATATAAATGTTGAAAATAAAAGAGGGTACAAGACACCATGTAAGGTGCTTCCTCCACACCCTACTGACTCCCAGCCCAGCTGCCATCCCCTGCCCCCGCTTCTTTGCTCCCAGAATCCCCATTTTGTCCAGGTTTCTAGAAGCCAAATGCTCCACAGAGGCTGGGTCCCTCCCCAGCCCTGCAGAGGCCTCCAGCTGAGTCTAAACCGACGGTGGTAATCCTACCCACCTCGGCCGAAGCCGGTCAGGATGGGCCTGCACCCCAACCGTGGCCTAAGGGAGGCTGGTGGGAGACGCTGGGGAAGGTTTCCTCATTCTTAAACAGGCTCATCCCCTCCTGCCTTCGGACACTGGTGTGAGGACTTGCTGCCCGGAACTGCTGCCGCCATCTGTGAGCATAAGGGGGCAGCGGGCGAGGCCCAGAGGGCAGAATCCTCTGAGCCTGACATCACGGCCAGCGGCAGACCCCTGTCAAAAATGGTTCAAACGCCCCGCCTCCCTTTGCAATGGGACTTCGAAGCTCCTCCCGCCCAGAGGCGGAGCCTGTTTCCCCAGGACTTGAGTCCAGTCCTCGAGGGGTGACTAGCTTTAGCCAAGAGCGCGCGGCAGAGGTGACTGCACCAGTGCCAAACCTTGGTCCCAAGTGGCTTTCACGCTCCTGCTCTTGCTCTTGGGCCCCTGCATCCGCCGTGAGAAACAGCCCAGGCCGCCTGCGAGAGGGACAGGCACGACGCACGGGAGAGCCGGCTCCTGGCCCAGGGCCAGCGAAAGCCCAGAGACGGCGGCACCCGATCGCCCAGAGCCCACGGCAGAGGCCTGGAGCGCAGGCCCGGGCACTGATCACCAGCCCAGGAGCGGTCCCTCCCCGAGACTCCATGTTATATGAGATAATAAATGTTCTCTTGTTCTTTGGGATTTTGTTTTTAAATGCCACAGTCAAATGCAGACAATAGTCCCTGATGAGGAATGAAAAGACGAGCGGGGGCCCGCCTTCAAGGATTACAGTCCAACTGGACTTAAGACATATTTTTCAACTGGGCTGTCAATCCTTTGAGGGAGGCACTGGTGCTTTGTGTGTCTGCAGAAAGGATTAGAGCCCGACCTGTGCCCAGCAACACAAGGTAACCTCCGCTAAGTAAAAATGGGCGCGCCCGTCCTCCCGGAGGAGCCTGGGGAGAGCTGGGCCGGCTTTGAGGGAGGTGCAGGATGTAGGGAGACAGGGACAGAGGGGCGGTGGAGAGGGGCGGGCTCGACCTGGGCCTGGAGCGATGGACAATCCACAGGGATTTGTTCTGCGAGGAGGTGAATGGCGAGGAGTGGAGCTCAGATGTGATGATTTAGGGTGTGAAGGACACAACAAGAAAGAATAGCATTCTCAGTGCAGGCCCAGCAAACATTTGTCCTATGAGGTCACAGGCAGAGCTGCTGGAGGCACAAGGCAGGGTCCTCCCTCCGTAGCCACCCTCAAAAGAGTTTCAAAAAGCACATCCTCTCAGAGGTCATCAGGTCAGTGCCCATGACCTCTGCAGTGACCAGGCCTGAAGAATCCATTTCCGCCTGTGTCCCTGTACCCTTCACCTTCTCTCACCTGGTGGGCTTACTGCCAGCCAGGGGGCTGGGGGGGTCACAGAGCAGGCCTTTAATAAAGGTTGAAGGGTGGGCTGAACGGATGTCACAAGCTGGAAGAAAAGCACCAGAGAACTACCTCATTCTTTCAAATTTGCCAGGGTCGGCCACGTCTCTCTCCATACCGGAGTTGCCTAAGCCTGAGAGGAATGGTCATGGGCCAGCAGGAAGACAGCCAGCTCAGTGTAGGGGCGTCCCCTTGGGGGCCTGGAGAGGAGGCAAAAGAAAGTGCTCTGTTCTCTGGTTCCAACTGCAAACATGAAGGCACTAAATAATTCCCAAACCAAACCAGCTTCAGAATCAGAGCACAGCAAAGGGGGCCAAGAAGACTTCTTTCTTTATTGAGCAAGGACTGTGTGCTAAGCATGTCTTATCCTCAATAGAAAACCCTCATGACATTCCTGTGAGATGAGGATAACAATCCCCGCATATAGGTGGGGAGCACAGGCCCCGAGAGAGGGAAACGTGCTGAGGAGTCCCAGCAGCCAGCCTGGATGGGCTGGGGCTGCAGCCTGTGATCTCTCCACGCAGCCCGTGTGGTACCTGGCTACTGCAATTTCTTCCGAGTCTGAGCTGAAGGCAAGCTTTCACAGGAGCTCATTTGAAGAGGCATCGCATCTTAGCCGAGACACTGAGTGAGTTAATACCCCGGACCCAGCCCCAGCTCTGTCATAAAGCAGCCATGCAGCCTTGAGCCAATGAAGTGGTCTCTCAGGACCGACCTCAGTGGTTTTTCATTTATAAGCGGAGAGAGTGAAGCTGGATGATGGGCCAGAACTCTTCCAGGTCCCGTGGCTGGGAGGCTTTCCCTCTCCTCCATAGAGACTGGCCCAGACTGAACCAGAACCTCCTGTCCCAGTGAACAGTTTCTAGGAAGGAGGCTCTGGCTGGCTCAGGCTCTGCCCTCCTCCGATCCACGGCATCAGGAACAAGTCGGATGGCACCAGCTTGGCAACTGGAGGCACAGCCTGGTGGGTGATGGCGCAGTTAAGGGGGCAGCTGGGAAGGACCCTTGGACCCTCTGACCACCACTCTATCTGATGACATCCAGCCAGAGAACAGAGAACTGAAGACTCACCAAGCTGGCCATCTGGGCCCTGGGACCTGGCACCCTGCTTCCTTTGCTTGCGGAGAGGAGAGCTCTTTAAACCCAGCCCCCCCCCCCCCAAACACCCTCTCACCGGGCTGAAAAGCCACACAGGATTGTTGTATAACAGGAGTAGGGCAGAGTGGGGCCGACCTTGCTAGCCGAGAAGGCGCCTTTCCTGAGAGTCAGTCCTGGCGGATCAAAAGTCATGGAGGACATTGATTGACCCTCCACAACAAGCCACCAAATCAGTGAACAACACACGATGAGCAGGTCCTGGGAGGGAGAAAGAATGATACTGCCGCAGGAATCTGCTAGGTGCTGGCTTCGTCTCGGCCACAAGGCTAGTGACCAGGTCTGGTAAGGGGAATTCGGGGAATCAGCATTTGTCCTCTTCCCTCCACTGGCAGCTCTGCAGCCTGCACTGCCCAGGAGGCAAACCCCGCCTCCCCCCGCGCCTCCTCCCCGCATCGCTGGGCAGAGCTGCGGGATCCTGACATAGAGAGCTGCAGTCCCCGGGAGCCTCTCCAGGACGCGGCCTGTGCAAGGGAAAAGGTCTGAATGGGGAGGGAGTCAGAGCCAAAGCTTGGCTGCTAGGGGAGGATGGTGGAGGGTGCACACGGGCACCTGGTTGTGTTCTTCTGTCCCTGCTCCACCTCGTTAAGCTCAAATCCATGCCAGATGTCCAGAGTGGGGCCTGACCACTGCAAGGGCTCCAGCTCTCAGGGCAGCCTCACAGGAGGACTCAGGTGGGCTTTAAGGCTCTTGGGGTGCCGGGGGGGGGGCAGGGAAGGGATGGAGGCTTTGGTGGTGAGTGTGAGAATTCAGGACGGGAGGTAACAGCTGGGGGGACGGGATGCAGCGCTGGGGCAGCTGCTGTGGGATGGGGCTCTCCTTGCTCCTGCCATGCACTGTGTTTTCTGGGGAGTCAGCAGTGAAGGCGAGATCTGGGGCTGAGGGTCAGAAGGCTGTGGGTGACGTGCGCTGTCCAGGCCCCGGGCCTCTGTCCCTCAGTGCGTTACTTAACTGGGAAAGGGGATGGAGCCTGGGAGAAAACCTTGACTGCACATTTCACAAGGAGGCTCCCTGAGGAGGGAGAGTGACTGCAGGGGAAGAGATGAGGTGAGAATGAAGAGAAGGAGCCTCTCAAGCGTCTACACTAGGCTAAGACAGGTCCATCCTGGAGGACTTCCAGGGGAGGGGAAGGGAGAGGAGGCTGCCCTTCCCCAAAGGGCCTGGCAGGACTGGCCTGGGCTGGGCAGAGAATGGCTGCTGCCACTGACGGATGGAAAAGCTGTGCAACCTTGGGGAACTCGGTCAGCCTCTCTGGGCCAAGGGCGCTCATCATAATGCCTGCTCTACTCACCTTAGTGGATTGTTATGATGTTCAGTTGTGAAAGAGATTTGTAAAATGTGAAGCACACTTCAACGAAAAGGTATAAAATTATTACCACCAGGATTTCTTAGAATCTGGCTGCACACTAAAATCTCTTGAGAAGCTTTTTAAAAAATGCTGCACCTCGGGGCTGGCCCCGTGGCCGAGTGGTTAAGTTCGCGCGCTCTGCTGCAGGCGGCCCAGTGTTTCGTTAGTTCGAATCCTGGGCGCGGACATGGCACTGCTCATCAGAGCACGCTGAGGCAGCGTCCCACATGCCACAACTAGAAGAACCCACAACGAAGAATACACAACTATGTACCGGGGGGCTTTGGAGAGAAAAAGGAAAAAATAAAATCTTTAAAAAAAAAAAAAAAAATGTTGCACCTGGCCTCAACCCTAGATCAAGTCTTCCAATGGAGCGGGGAGACGGGAGGGGCAGAGACGGCGGAGGAGGCAGGAAGAGGTACGTTTTCAAAAGCGTCTCAGGTGATTCTGATGCCCTGGAGGTGGAGACCCAGGACCTAAGACTCCCCAAACTTGCTGAAGATAATCACCTGTAGCGCTTGTCTTTAAAAAAGCAGATTCGGGGGAGGCGTCCTCCTCGGAGAATGCGCGCAGACAGGTGCTTCGGGGACGGGCTGTGCTAGACAGCCACAGCCAATCCCATTCCCACTCCACTGGGGTGACAGTCCAATCATAAAATGACAAACCTCCCAGCCAAAGAGCCTGAGAACCTTAACATAAAAAGGAAACCATGACGCGTTATCTAAACTAACAGCACAGGTGACCAGGGTGTTATTGATTCGTCAGTGGATTGCCCAGGCTGTCTTGTTTCACACTCTCTCTGCTGACTGTTCCACTTGTAAGATTATCTAAACACACACACGCATACACATACTCACACAGAGACCCAAGCTCATCACGCAAATAGAGGGATGAAGAGATTAAAGGAGCCGGTGAACTCCATCAGGCAACTGCGTTGCTTGGGAACATGGATGGCCAGTGCGGAATTGAACGATGCAGACAATGTTGGGACCGAAAGGCACCCTCGGGATTGCTGGATTTCGTTCTTCATCTCGCAGGGAGAGTGTCCACACAGCAGGGAAGAGCAAGGGCTCCGAAGCCAGATGGCCTGGGCTGAAATCCCACCCACCTCCTCCCGGCTGTGCCACCATGGGCAAGCCCCTCGTGTGGAACGGAACTACTGACAGGGCTGCTAAGAAGAGTAAACGCGTTAGCACATGCAAAGCTCTTAGAAAAGTGCCTGGCACACAGTACGCTAGAAAAGTGGTTGCTGTTGCTTCGGTCATTTTATTTTAGATGAGGAAGCTGACGTCTAGAAAATTATTCATTCATACTTCTTGATTCTTATAGGAATCCAACTAAGAAAATAGTCATAAACGTGAACAGATATCTGTACTGAAAACGTTCACCGCAGTATCTTTTAGAAGAACGAAAAGCTAGAACAACCTATATGCCCAACGAGAGGGGATAGGTCACCAAAATAATAGTGCATTATATGGTGGTTATGTAATAACTGCATGAGACAAACAGAGATACAGCATGACGTTTTTAACATTAAATACAGGGTGATCTCTGCAGAGATACAGAGACAAGCAGAGACAGAGTGGTCTGGAAGGAAAACACGACAAAATGCCAACAATTCATGAATGTCTCTAGTTATGGGATGATAGGGGCTTTTATTTTCTTCCTTAAACTTTTCCGAACTATACTAATTTTCCATAATGAGCAGAGATTACTTTTAAAGTCAGAAAATATAATGCTTCTTTTAAGCAATTTGCTCGAGGTCAAAGAGCACATTGGGGGCCCACACAGTGGTCCTGCCACTTCCCCAGGCTGCACTAGCAGGGGGCAGGGAAGCGACATGGAGCAGGAGGCAAAGGAACAAACAGCAAAAAGCACTGAGGCCTGGTGGAGCCTGCAGGCTGGGCCTGGCTCAGTGAGGACCCTGGTCTGTCTGGACGTGCAGCTCCAGCTCCCAGGGCTGAGCTGGAAGGACAGAGCTACACGCTTTCTAGCCAGCCAAGAGCTTCTGTCCAGAGCCACTGTGTGGCACCATGGGGCCACCCCAGCACACAGTCCAGCACCTGCCCTTGGGGTCACTGCCCTCTCCCAGAAATGGAAAGAGCCAGCCTCGGCTTTCTCCACGGATATCAAAGACTTGTACCAACTTTGCTTTCCTTTGTTCCTTTTACAGGCTCCGTCTGCAAGTGGGGAGCCTGAGACCCAGAGAATCCTGCTTAGCACCCGCTCCGGGCTGCATTCCCCTGCTTCTCCTTAATATAGAAGCGCTTTCCATGCCCAACATTTTTCCAATCATAATGCCAAGGTGCTTAACACAGCCAAGACCCAGGGATGTTTATTTTGCAACTTTGAAATAAAAAAGAACTAGAATCACTTAATAACCAAGATAGAGCTCATCTAAGAAAAATAGGAAGGGATGGAAGGAGGGAGGGGGGGAGGAGAAAAGCAGAGGGAAGCGATTTATCACACTTGGCATTATATAAAAATGATTACGTCTCTCTTAAAACTTTGCTATAACATGTCATTATATTTTTAAGTGTTAAGTGCTAATCTTTGCCTGTAAACTAAGAAGGTGGAGTAGATGATGTTTAAAATTCAATGATTCTATATAAAGTTGAAGTTTTAGTAAATCCAACTCTCTTTTTAAAAGATTGTTCCGGTGCAAAAGCCAAGTAATAAAGTTTGCCAAGTTATCAAGGGACCAGCTGTACATTTAACGAACAAGCCTGAGCATCCGTAGAATTGCTAAGAAAAACCTCAGAAACTGTCTGATCCAGGCACCTCACTCTACAGATGAAGACACTGGCCCCGAGAATAACGCTAACAGCTAACATCTGCTGGGTGCTGGGCAGGTGACTTGCACAGGGTCACACAGCAGGTCAACGACAGAGCCAGAATCGGATGCGATTCCCACCTGCCCCTCAGTCAACTTGTTCTGACTCTTGGTGGGTCTAGAGATGAAAGAAACAACCGGATATCAGACACTCCCCGCAGCCCGCGACGTCCGGAAAAGAAGCAGGTACAAAGGCACGAGAGGTCAGGGGCCACCCACAGCCTTCCCCTTTTCCATCTGAGCCCAGAAGGGAAACCATGGCAGAATTCAGTCCTGGGACAGCTGTGGAGGAGCGGGCAAGAGCGTCCAGCCTCTCCTGGGATGAGCAGAGAAGAGTCAAAGGCACAAGCCTTCACGGCACAAAGCACAGCCAGCAGAAGAGCTCCCGGAGGGACCAGCGCCTGAAGTTCCTCGGGAGAGAGAAAGGGTGCGTTGCACTTGGAAACAGGGTTTAGAAAAATGGGAAAGAAGACTGAAACCTGGTTACTTAGAGACCACTGCTAGTATTTCTTGGTGTCTTGCTCAGATTGTGAATTTTATAAGTATGATAATTAGTAAAAGTATACTTGAATGTTTTCATTAAAAGGTCCAGTTCAGGGGCTGGCCAGTGGCACAGTGGTTAAGTTCGTGCACTCTGCTTCGGTGGCCCCTGGTTCACAGGTTCAGATCCCGGGTGTGGACCTCACACAGCTCATTGAGCCACACTTAAACAGAGGAAGACTGGCACAGATATTAGCTCAGCGACAATCTTCCTCAAGCAAAAAGAGGAAGAATTGGCAATGGATATTAGCTCAGGGCCAATCTTCCTCACCAAAAAAAAAAGGTTCAATTGAGTTAGAAAAGTACTTGTGAATAGAAACTCACATGATAATCATTGATTTGGTTAACAACATGCATAGGAATTGCACTGTTACACCACAGACAACACCCTAAGTCAGTCATCTCTCTGGAGAACCATATCCGAAGTGTGGACGTTTGCTGGCAAAGTAGAATCTCGTCTAAATCTAACAAATTAGACCAGCTCCTGCAGTGATTTTTCTCAAAGACTTCTATTTCAGAAGGCTGTGAAAGTCAATGGAGAGAGGACATCTTCTTTCACGTTATTCAGGACCTTAAACTACTGATTCTAGATGACTCCACACCACTCAAGAGGAGTGCAGAGAACTTAAGAGGGTTGATAAGAAGCCACAAAACGGTCCATCTGAGGAACCTTTAAGGGCTGAGGTTCCACGGACTCAAACCCATTACAGGCAGCACAGCTCTCTTTGAGTCTCTCAAGTGTACTCCTCGGATTACAGTGTCTGTGAGATGGGAATGGAAGTTACCCCCCAAAAGGGGGTGGAGACTCTGTGGTAAAAATAACTTGAACAACATGGAGTTAAAGAAGTGAATAGGTTTATTTGCTGCAGGACTTCTCAGAGCCTTTAATCTTGTGTGCATATGCTGTGCATCTCCAAGAGGCAGTGTTTCTGAAATGTGGGCCCTGGGGATTTTTTTCCATGAGAATGTCGTGTGGGACCAGTGCTCTGCAGACCACCTTTGCGGCAGTCCGGCATGAGGAGTTATTTCAGGGAATATGGTCAGTGGAGTATCCATTTCAGTAAAGGAGAAAACAGAGGGAGGGAAGTTTAAAGCGCAGCAGGAGTGTGGGACTGAGACAGCAGGAAAACATCCGGACAGCAAAGGTCGGGAGGCTCAAACGCAACTAGCTTGAAGGAGTCCAGGTTACGGATGCTCTTTCTCTGGGGATGTTCCAGGACAGGTCTGGGGTCACCGGGACCTTGTTCTAACTCGGAGTAGAGTAATGGATTCCGTGACTTTTGGAAGTCTCCTCCTGCTCCATAATTCCACGTCATTTTGTCTCATTCTCTACTTACACATCATTAAGTGATGTCAGGTTCAGCTGACTTCCTTGCAAATTAAATACATTCCTGAAACGTACGGAAAGAAACACAGCATCTGTAAATCGAGTCATATTTTCCACTGGCTTGTGTTATAATTCCAAAGAACGCCAACCCCAAACATCACGAAAGGCACGTTCACGAGCCTGCTCGGCACTCGAGGAAGGCTCCTCCCGGATCCTTGCGCATCTCCTCCCAGCTCGTTCTCCCACCCAAGGCCAGCCCTGAAACCAGGCAAGTGAATATGGGCCATGTGACCTGTCCGCACTGGTTACTCTCAGTTAACTCCTAAGTGTGCTGGACGTTCTCGCTGCTCCCGGGAATTGTGAATGGATAAGCTGCCACATTGCCTGTGTTCTTTTTAAAGGAGTTTATCAGGATCTCTGGTATTCTCATCTGCTGGCTTTTTAGCCTAGAAGCTAAAGTCTCACAGGGTTTATGAAGCCCCTTTACATGAGTCACCTCCGTTGTGGCCACGTCTCTGATGACTGAAGAGCTAAAGCACGGTCAGTGTCCAGTCAGGAAATCTAAATCGACTAAGTGAGAGAAACTATTACATGCATGTTTCCCTGAAGACGATTTATGAGAGCTTTGTGTGGGTTCACTGGTCCCTAATGGCTGGGCAGTTTTCAGAGGCTTGCCTGTGCCTTGGTGCCCCACTGAAGCGGGCAACGAAGAAAGAGACATGGAAATAATAACCCACTTTTATCGCATGCTTACTACAAGCCAGGCCCTGTGATGCACCGGGTTGGCATTATCTCATTTAATCACCAGCCACCATGAGGGACACTATAACCACCTGATGGTACAGAGGAGAAAACCGAGGCTCAGGGACGCTGCAAGATTCCTGAGGCCACACAGTTACACAGCAGGGGCGGCAGCACCGGGCACTGACTCCCAGGTTGGCTGACATCACCCCTTCCTACACGGTTAACAGAGAGACCAGGGGCTCAGAATTGTGTCTTCAATTCTCCCATCCTGCCTCAGCTGATGCGGCTACAGGTGTGGCATGTGCAATGCTGCGTACGTGCAAATTCAGTATCTAGAGAAGCAAAATGCAGTAAGAAAAAGAGAGAATGGTGATAGAGTTTCCCGGAGTAGCCACTTTTGAACATATATTTTGAAAAATATCCCCTAATTCCTCAATGAATAAAAAGGGTCTTGCTTTCTCAAATCTGGTCAGCAATCCCCCCCATTTCTTTTCTTTTTTTTATTTTTTTTTGTGAGGAAGATTGGCCCTGAGCTAACATCTGTTGGCAATCCTTCTCTTTTTGCTGGAGAAAGATTAGACCTGAGCTAACAGCTGTGCCAATCCTCCTCCATTTTTTGTATGTGGGATGCCACCACAGCACATCCCACAGCATGGCTTGATAAACAGTGTGTAGGTCCACACCCAGGATCCGAACCCACAAACCCTGGGCTGCCAAAGCAGAGCATGCGAACTTAACCACTAGGCCACTGGGCCAGCCCCCACTGCCCATTTCTAATACCGTAGCATTCCTTTTCCTTCCCTTGGAGGAAGGAATTATGATTATGTAAAGTATGCTATCAATTAGTTTACATTCATTTTTCTGTAGACTACATACTCTCTTTTAAGGTTAGCTATGTATGAGTTTTAAACATGAAAGAGCCCCTTCTATTAAAAAGCACCTCTGATAGGAAAATGATTCTATTATTTTTATATGCACATGCATGTACACACACACACTCATGTCAAACATGACAGCAACTTTTCAGCAGTGCATCTACTGGGAAAAGGGAGGCAGACGGCCATTAAGATGTAAGGCCCATGGTGGATTTTCTTTACGCCCAACCTGATTGAATTTTTTCTGCACTCCTGGAAAGGGCAATCTGGGGGGAGGGTGGGTTTTAGAATCCTTTTAAATTTGGGTTTTCAGAAGAGAAATCTGTCCCCAGTGAGGGATGAGCAGTGTGAAATCTCCTCCTCTCCTGGAATCCTAAGGATTCTGTGCTGACTCTAGCCCACACTGCTGTGGAGACTCTCCTCGTGAATTCTGGCCCTGGAGTATTTTAATACAATTACAGATAAAGCAAGAAGAGGAGAGCCTTTCTTATCTCTCTCCCAAGGCAATAATGTTTGGCATGGTTCCATCTCTTCAGTCATTTAACTTTGGGCCAATAAATTTCACAGACAGGCGAGTCCACTGAGAGCTGAAAGGGACTGGGAAGAATCCAGAAAGGCGGCAAGAAAGGACCTGGAGATGACCACGGGGCTCATGATATTGCACAGACGACAAGACAGATGCAGAGCCCGTGCCTGGGGGCCATCCTGACCCAGCAAAGCCCCACGACCCCACGTATGAATCCCGCTCTTCACTCCCTCTCAGTCCCAGCCAGCAGGAACGGCGTGATGTCTCATTATCTGACGTCACAGAAGCAGGAGGTTGTCCTCAAATCCGGAACTATCCAAACACTGAAGTTTGCCTTTTTTTCATTTTAATCATTTTAGATGGAAACCCTTAATTGCATCACACATTCCCCTGCCTGCTTAATTGGACAGAGAACATAACTTAGCAAGTCCCTGATTGCTGCAAGGTCCCTTCTCTCCTTGCAGCCGCACAATTTGGTCTCTCGTCTGGAGTTGTGACTGTCTCCTCCACAGGCTGCCAGCCTGGGCTTCTGCTCTCCCTCTCAGTTTCTAACAACCACACCTACTCCCATCCCCACCTTACAGTCCACCATGACTCATCACAAATGCGATCATCCAGGAAGGCTTTCGAGAGCAGCCACATGCACCAGTGTCCCCAGAGCCACCAGATGAAGTAGGCTTGGTGGAGTTTTCCTACATGTGCACCTTCAGTGTTCGGTTTTCTAGCCTTTGGTAGAAATGCACACATAGGGAAATGTGTCCCACCTACAACAACGACAGTGCCGTGGGCACAAGGAAAACAACAGGAGGCCCCAGCCTCCGTGGGCACCGGGCAAAAAAGGCCCGGCTCCCCTTCTGAAGGAAGCAGCTGGGCTCCGCTCTGCTGACTGATGTAGAAAGCAGAAATGCAGGCTCGATGAGACCAGGCCTCTTGTTTTCCGAAAGAAACCAAAAGTCCAGGTCTGCATGTGAAATCTTCTTATACTTCTTGTATTTTTATTTTTTTCCAGTTTTATTGAGATACGATTGTCATATCTGGTATTTCTTAACGCAGTGTCATATTTGACCCATGAGTCGCCAAATGAGGACCTGTCATCAGGAGCATCCTGCAGTTTTAGGTTAGGGGCTCTGTGACTGCTCTCTGGAATTCTGCGGGCGTGTAAAACCAGGTACCAGAGGGCTGCAGATGCACAAAATACATAAATAAATATAACAAAAACCAAACACACTTCCAGCAGAGTCAAGAGCAACTACCAGAAGTGGAGTCTGGCTGGATGTGAGTGAGGACCTGGGCTCCCAGTGTGCACACACGTGTGCTGCCCCCGGGCAAGTGTGCCCCCGCCCTTGAAGCACCGAGAGCAATCCTGCAGGGGCACAGGCTCTTCTCCCAGTGTGCCAGGCCCTTCTCTCCTTCCAGCCATGCCACACTGCCTCGGAGCAGCTGGGGAGCGCCCGTGTGATTTACGCCTCAGCTACCATGGCTTCTGGAAACTTTGTTCTTCCTGACTCTAGTCCTGTGATTTATAGAAGAGATCTGTAACAAACAGCAATTTCTCTTGCTCTACCAGGGCAACGAAGTGCAGGGAAGAATCTAGAAGCTGGTTTCTATTTCCCAAGGCATCGGAGTCGGAGCTCACGCATAAGATGATAACCTTCTCCATTCCTTCCTTCCTCCATAAAATACATGTCTCAAGGAACCTCCTGCTTTCGGGATTTCCAATCTATGACAATCTCCTGCTGTCCAGCCACTAAGTTTAACAGAAAAAGTAAAGCCTGAAAAGGTTAAAGAACGTCTTCCTCAGCGACATTAGAACCCCAGGTCTTGGCTGCTGGAGCCGGTACATGAGCCTGTCTGTGCCCGGTGCGAAAATGTCTTTGGCACTCACTGGAGTAACAATGATTAGTCCCTCCCTAAGAATCCAGGCGCTGGTTACCTGATTAGGATGCCTCTGGCTGGGCCTGCTGCCTCCATCCCCTGGAAGGTCAGGGGGAGAGAGATGAACCATAAAAGCACTTAAACCCATTCCCTACGGGCCGCTCTGCTGAGGAGTTTGGTTGAGTAGGAAACGAATACAGTTGTTTTAAAAAACTGTTTAAATAATCCTTAGGTTTCCATTTTCCATGGAAAACAATACTGGTGTTGGAGTCTAGACTCAGCTCTGCCCCTGCTGGCCTGTGGGGTGGGGGTTGGGGGGGGTGCTGTCCACCGGTGACCTTAAAACTCCCCTTCGCAGTGCTCTGGTGCTCGTGGGAAGAGCAGAGTGAGAATCCTCACTCTGCTTTGGTTGGAAACCAACTATTGAAAAACATATCACCGGTATCTCCATCCTATGCTTACAAGATATATTCAGATTACGTTTCCATATATTAAATCACATCTCAAGTGTAATTATTTAAGGAGATTCTGCTGAGAATCCTTTAGGCAAAGGGGCTTCTGGTAAAACAGCAGCTACTCTGAGTCTATTTTTTATGTTGTATTCATTTAAATGTTTTTTTCAGAGAAGAAAACTGAAGTCTGCAGGGACCCTGCCTCTGTTTGAGAGTGCAGGTGGTCCACCGCACCCCCCCCCCACAACTGGCTGTTCACTGTCACTGAGGCCCCCAGCTGGCTACCTGCAAAGAGCTTATTTCCTGCTAAACACTAACTTGCAGCCTCGGCTGAGCCTCAGGACACCCACATGAGGCCAGTGGACTCAGCTTCCTTATTCCGCAGATGAGAAAGCTGAAGCTTGGAGAGGTTAAATGAGGTGCAGCTGGTACACAGCCATTCCGGCCCAAGCTCTCTAACTCCTAAGGCGAGCAACAGCTCTGCGTTCAGACGGGGAGGGCAGTGCCATCGCGAGGGCGAGGACCAGGCGAGGTCTCTGGGAAGCCGCAGCAGCTATGCGAATGAGCTGAGGGTGCACAGAGCATCCAGGCCTGAGTGGGGACCCAGTGAGAGCTGGGGTAGCTGCTCCCTAGTCACATGGAAGCAAAAGGATACCAACAGTAGTGGGAGCCGGCTTCTTCCGACTCCAGGTCTCCTGTCTTCACCTGAAAGGAGGAAAGGGAAGCTGGGACACACCCAAGGAGTGTTACAGGGTACGCCCACCTGGAAAGTGAGGGGTGGGTGCGGCGGACCTGAAGGCGCCAGGGAAAGAAGTGGATGCTGAAGACGAGGACCAGGGGAGGTGAGATTTTGAAGCCGCTGTAACAGTGTGCAAAAAGTCTGAGCCGGGGTCCAGCTTATGGGTTCTGTCCCCAGGGCTAACTGTGAGACCCTGCATTTGTCCCAAGGAGAAAGATACAAGGGAGTGTGTGAGGAAGGCTCTAGTGGATGCCAAGCCCGAGACCCTTAGAATGTGAGGGGAGGAGAATAGTGATGGAGTAAGGAAGAGCTGTGTAGAAAGATATATACATAGAGCTGAGTGCATTCAGAGCCCCAGAGAGAAAAAAGTGCAAGGCGCGTGCTGGTTTTCCATCAAAGAGAGAAACTGGCATGTAAATAAAAGCCTATATACACATTTAGGAGCCATAAATTCCTTCTCTCTCCTTGCTTAGTACCAATCAGACCCTCACTGTGTTCTGTTCTGTTCCATCTCCCCTGAGGACAACAGGACACACATTAGCTGTGTGTCCTTGAACATATCACATCCCCTCTGAGCCTCAACTGTCTTATCTGCCAAAGAGGAAAGTAATGCCGAGCCCGCCTGCCTTATCTGGGTGCTGTAGGATAATACTGATGATGACAGCTGATCTTTGTATAGTGCTCACATTTAATACATAGTGTTACACGCTCCATCCACATCATACATGTATTAACTCATTTAATCCTCAAAAAAGCTCTATGAGATTGGTACTATTATTACTCTCTCACTTGACAGGGAAGGAAACTGAGGCAAAGGGTGGTTTCAGAACTTGTTCAATGTCACCCAACAGGTAAGTGGCAGAGGTGGGATTTGAATCCAGAAAATCTGGCACCAGAGTCCATGCTCCTGACCTCTTTATTTTATGACATGATGTCTGAAAGCACCGAATGCGTTTTGAATGCATTTTAAATGAATGGTGCCATTCTCATTCCTGTTGGGACTACGCCCACTGGGAGGACGAAAGCACAGAAGGATTCACCCAGCAAGGACGGCGCCTCCAGCCTTGGGTCTACGGTCCCCACTGGCCAGGTGCAGGGCTTCGTGGAGGAGAGGGAGGCAATGGCACGTCCTCCCGGCCCTTCCCAGCCGCAGGGCTGTCTTCCTATGCTCCTTTGCAAAAGCACAGTGTCTCTGCTGCCAAGAGCGGGTTTGTCTGTCTCCTGGAGACAGCGGTTGTCAAGCCCTGAGAGAATAGCAAGCATGTCAAAAATAGCAGCGCCAGCAGACTGCGTGGCTGCAATTTCCTTTTGAAATGTCGGCTTTGCTCTCGCCAAAGAGCCGGGGTCTGTCTGTGCTCCCTGCAGCCTGCTGCGAAGGTTGCTTAAGGTTCCAAGATGTTTGCTAGGGGCAGGCAAAGAGTATCTGCTGGGCCCATGACAGACGAAGGAAAAATCCTCTTCACAGTAACAGTGATGAGGTCAGAGTTGTATTTAAAAAAAATCGTCATAAATTCAACCAGGGCTAAGCCCCAAAAAGGTTTAGTGATAGCCAAGGTGAGACCAGTATTAACGACATTTACTGTAGTGTCAGCCCCTTTTCTTTTTTGTTCTGGGAAGGAGGGAGTCACTCTCATGCTTGGATAACCCTTCAGAAGGGGTCACCAATAGGTTTCCACTCCCTTTTTAGGGTACCAAGGGGATGGGGACCAAGAAGGGACAAAGAGGCAGGGTCAACTCCTTTCTCCAGGAGTTCAGAGCAAAGGGACATGAAAGACATGGCAATCTCCAACCCCACAGGGACCTCAAGCCAGAACAGGAAAGTGGTTCACAGGAGACACAGTAACGTGAGAACTAAGGGACCATCTGTCGTCATTCCCAGTGGCCTGCATCTAGGAAGCTCCCTCTCCATCTAAAGCCCCAAGCTCCAGGCCTTATTCCGCCATGGGCTATCTGCACAACCCAAGGCAGCCGGTAGAAAGTGGGATGGAGAGAGGAAATCCTACAGTTTAAAGAACGGATTTCTTTTCCTTCCCTAAGTGACCTTAACGAGCTGGAATTAGACCCCACTTTGCTTCCCAGGGCAATAATGCACAGTCAAAACCACTCAGAGCCGGGACGCCAGTTCCAGCCAGCTTGTCCCAGGAGGGTAATATTCTCTAGGAATCTATCGTGGCATTTGTGGAGAGACGCCGGGGACAGAAATACTGCCAAAGGCAAGGGCTCAGCCAGTGCAGAGCAGGAAAGACGAGCAGCAGGACCAGAAGATGTCATGTGAGGAAATGCACCAGAGGGAAAGAAGGAAGGGATCAGTGAGAGAAAGGTGAGTAAGAGCAGGAGGAGAACAAAGTCTCCTTTGGAGCGACGGTGATGTGATGTCACCCCCTCTGTTGACCAAAGCGCCGAAGACCGCTGGGCACCATCAGCGGCCGTAGAGGGTTAATGACCACTGCAGGGAGCGGGTCGGGGAAAGCTCAGGAGAACAAAACAGGGACTCCTGGGCAATTTCTGACGGAATTGTGAGTTTAGAGGTGTGGAGATTAGAGGGTGGTTTTGGTTTGTTTGTGGGGTTTTTGTTTTTGTTTATGGGGCAAGTTCACTGCCCTAGTCCTGTGTAATGAATAACGTCTAACACACTCGTCCTAGTTCAGCACGTGCCAGTCACGCTCTGCACTTACCAAAAACGGCGTGACCTATCTTTAGAGCAACAAGAAACAAGCATGTACATCCCACAATGGTCTGATTGTCAAAATTAAAACAAAAAAGAAAAACAGCTCTTGGCACTGTACATGAGTAGCAAGGAGGAGCTAAATGGAAGCTCAAAAGTGTCCCCATGTGGCAGAAGAAGAACACTGTCATTCCATCCTGATGTTCAGGCAAGCCATCTTTACAGATGCTAAACTTTTAGATTTATAAAACCAAACCATTCTCCTGGCCAAGATGTGAAACTCCCTGGTTATTAGCCTCGTGTCACCTTTCTTTCACAATTCAATGACTTTTTTTGGTTAATTTACAGAATTGTACAATTATCACCACAATCCCATTCTAGAAAACCTCCACACCCTCCAAAAGCCCCTAGTGCCTGTTCTAATAGCACAATCTTCTCCCCACCCCCCCCCAGCCCCCACTCCCCTTCCACCTCCCCCGACCCGGGCTCCCTGGGCCATCCCGATGTCCTAATGCAGGGGGACCCACCCTATGCTCTGCGACCTCCAGCAAGGAGAGTGCAGAGCTCTTCTTATGGACCGGATGGTGAATCTTACTTGTCAAGCAGTGTCCCCTGCACCTTGTACCACTGGGATTGATGTCCTTTGCTTTTGTCCTGCCATCAGGGCATAACAGCTGGATGCTACGAGAACCTTCCAGTGAATTAAGGGCCAGCAGAAGGCCACTTCTGAGTTCAGGCATTTTCCAGACTAATTCCACTCTTATGCCTTCCTCCTAAGTCCTCTTTTCTGTGTTTATCCTACTATTTCTACTGATCCTTTGTCTTGAACCTCTCTGCAAGCTTCCTGAGGTTGGGGGACCCCGAGGTGGACATATTCCAGTGCTGTACAGCAGAGTACTGATCTGATTATGGGGTCCTCTCTCTCTCTCCCTCCTATCCTTGCAGGTTCAGGAGATTTCCAGAAGACATTTTTCTAAACACACAGCAATCTCATCTTGCCTCATGAGTTCAGGACATCCCCCGAGGCGAGCATGGTAGGAAAGGATGCTCTGCTGAGCTGGCAGGGGGGCAAAGGGAGATCTCTAGCCAGGGAATAGCCTTCCTAGCAAACTCCCCAGATCCCAGCCATCCTAGAGCTCAGAGTGTGATCGCAATGGAAACGCTGCAGGTGCTCCCAGCTGCTAGAAGGAGGAGAGAGGGCGAAGGATAGAAAGAGACACATAGAAGGAAGAAGAAGTTAAAACAACAGAAGGGCAAAAAACAGGAATGTGAGAAGAAGAAAAAATGCAGAGAAAGTGAGAATGAATAGAAAGAACGAGGAAAATGCAGAGAAAAGGAGCCAATTAGAAAGGGTGGGAGGAGGCAGCAGTGAGCGCACAGACCTGGAGAAGGAGGAGACAAAAGTAGATGGAGTCAAAAAACATCACAGGAAGAGAGCGAGGTGGCTGCTGCGGAAAGAGAAATCAAAACCTTGCTGTCCCCCGGCGCACGCTCGCCCACCCTCTCTCCACCCCTCCCCACCCCGAGTGCTAATTTGGCTCCAAGGACTGAGCTTGGAGCGAAATTCCCCAACAGCAGGACCTACCTCAGATGCAAAGATGGCCAGCTGTCCCTCTCTCTCTTTGGGGACGATCAGGCAGGAGGACAATCCCCCATCTCAGCCAAGCTGACAGATCCAGGAAGACCTTTGGGAGCTCCTGCCGGCTGGAGTCAGGTGCAGCGATGGCCTGCGGCCTGCCTGCGCTGGCAGCTGTGAAATCACCGCTCCAGCTGTCGCGGCACAGAGGCTGAACATGCTTTTGGTGCTCAGGACACAAAATCCACATGAAGAGGCTCAGAGTCGGAGGAGGATCACTTGGAAAAATCCTTCCCAGAAACTAGGTCAGGTCACAGCCTCTCAGTTTTTCTTCAACATCTTAAGAGCCACCTATGAGATTCCTAGGAACAGAGCTGGACTCTCTGGAGAAAGGAGCATCATTTGTCTCCATCTCTCTTAGAGCTGGGTGGAGACTGTCTCTGAGGAGTTGAGAACAACATGACACTATGGACTGAAACTATTATGATTCTCGGCGAGACCCAGCCGGCTGCCTCTCCAGGAGCATGTCCCCTCCAAGGCTCCCCTTGTCATTTTGAAAAGGGTAATATTGACATTGGTTTAACTGGCAGTTGCTTAGCATTCAAGTTTCTGAAGAATCAGGGGTGAGATGAGGCAGCTTCAATGAGTGGGTGGGGAAATCAGGAAGAAAAGTGCAGGGAGGAAGTTTTGGGGACCTGCTACCCTGTCATTTTCCAAAGGTCACACATCCCTGTCCTGTCACTACCAGTCCCTAAACCAATATGCGGGAGGTGTTCCCATTTCAGAAGCTGGGGCTATGTAGTCTCCTGTTCTCCCTTGCTGCCCAAATCAGAAGAAAGAGAGAACAGTCTGGAAGGTTGCTATGGCAACCAGAGTCCCTGGAGAGCTCCGCTTTCCACAAACCCTTTCCTCTCAGGCGTGCTCTGACTTGAAAAGGCAATGTTTGATTCGGGATGCTGAGGAGGATGAGCGCACACACATACGCAGAGATACATGCACACATGTTCCAACAGTTACCTCAGCGGGGAGCATCCCCTTCCCTCTGGAGCGGGCCCATCCTTTCCCCAAATAGCCAGAAGTAATCGAAGAGATTTGGAAAACCAGCACTTTATGGCTTCAGAGCAGGTTGGGAATTATGAACTCTTCTATCTCCTACTGTATTTCAGGTTGGGCACGGAGAAGCCAAGCTCCTAATCAAGGTGGCCTCTGGCCCTGGAAGGACCCACTAAACCGGTCTAAAGTGTATCCTCCTTGCTGAAGGGTAAGAAGAAAGAGTGAGGCCCAGTTCAAGAAGCTAAGGAGGGATTTAAGGAGCTAATGGCCTATTCTTGGACTTTGGAGCCAGAGAAGGAACTCTGGGAGAGGCCTTGCCTATGGGAAAAGGGGAAAAAGGATAATGAACTCAAAGTCAAGTCCGTTACTAAAATTCACACATTTGCATAGCATCATTCCCAGCTTCCCAGGTGAATTTGACATTCCCCATGAAGTAGGGAGGGGAAGACAATAATGTTCCCATTTAATGGGCGAGAAAACTGAGGCACAAGGAGGAACCGTGGCACCAAAGTTACCCTGTAAAACTGTGGCAAAATCCAGATTTAGATCCGGCACTCACAGGAGCCACAGAGTCTCTCAAGAAAACTCTCAAAAGGCCATCCCTCATAAGTTGCTCGAGAAAATAATTTTTTAAAAAGAATTCTCATCAAAGAGTCTTGAAGCATAGATATAAAATGAAAAACATGTTAACAGTCCTTTCGGTTTCTGAACTGCACCCGGAAGAGCTCAGAACAGTACAGCACGGTTTATCAAGGCAATAAACTAACGACAATGGTACTAGGAGAGAAATGAGGGGAAGCGGGCAGGTGGATGGAAGGCAGCGGCTTCACAAGGGAAGAGGATGGCTTCGTCCCGCTGGTACCACCACATTATCTTACCAGAGAGAGCAGGTCGGCTGCAGCTCCAAGGGACAGAGCAGGCCAATGTTTGTTTGACTCAGCACAAACACCTCTCATAGCGAGGCTGGGAGCACAGGAGTAATGCTTCTTCCCCACTCTAACCACCTACCTCATTGCCCATAAAATGGGCAGAGACCCACACTGCATTCAGTGTGTGCTCTTACTTGTCTGCGGGCTTCAGCTGGAGTTTGCTTTGGAAAGCCTTCAACTGCAGGCCTAAGTCAGACTCCCAGGAAGCAGCGTGGAGGGCTGCAGAGGGGGAGGGGAGCGAGGGAGAGAGATTTGCCTTCTGCAACAAAATTCCTCTGCCCCTTCGAGATGACAATGTCTAAGTGGTACCTCTCTTCACAAATGCAGTCAAGCCAAGTGCTTGACTCTATTCAGCCATTTCTATGGGCTCTGTGGTTCCCCTTTTCCAGTTCCTCTGCACAAGAAGGCACCTGCACAAAGAGAGTATTTGGTTCTGAGGAGGAACCTTCCTGGAAGCTAGAGATCAGGGGATCATAGTGGGGAGGACTAAACACAGACCAAAAACTGATGTCTACTGTGCCAGAACACACCTGGAAAAACCCACTGGCCCCTCTGGTCCAGGGCTGACTCTAATGTCCTCCAAATGGCCAAGTTTAATAGTAGTTTCTCTAATTCCATCCAAGATTAGAGATGAATAATGTGTTTTGAGGCTGCACAGCTAAAGGCTCTACAAAGGGTCCTCTGCCAAATGACCAGCAGGTGTTATAGGGCACTGGAGGAAAATGGCAGGATGAGTATTATTTCTGTCCTCTGGCTTCTGCTAGTTACCACACGGCTGGAAGGTAAGACAGGTGCATGCCCCAAAGCTAAGGAGAGAAACAGAACCCAGGTAAGCTTGGTTTCTATCCTGTTGACATCTCTGTTCCTAGAGATACTACAAGTCCCAGACATGAAAAATCAGAGTCTTGAGGGAAGGTCAGATGGAACTCTCATCCATGTAATAGAAGATGGGCATGGATGGGCGGCACCGTTAGAATTTCAAAAATGTCACTTAGATGGATAAACCTTGAATGCTGCAGGGAACAAGCAACAAGGTTGACAGTCCAGGCTGCCATCCACTGGGTGTTGGAGAGGGAGTAGGAAGTCAGCTGGACCTAGGGTGAGAGTAGTGGAGAATGAGAAGGAAGCCTAAGAGATCGTTTGCTCAGCGCCATCCTTCTCGTGCAGGCCCTGCCTATGCATTGGTCAAACCTCAGTGAGCATCCTTTTCTCTGCATATACCCGATGTGGAGTGGGAAGGTAGCTGGGTCTCCGTTCCCGGGGGCCCTCAGAGAACTCAGGCTTGCCAAGTCCATTGTCAGCTGCCTTCAGGTCTGGTGTGGGCTGCCCACAAGTGACATGGGTATATTGGCCCTGCTCCTCCTGCTCCGTCTCCCGGTGGTAGAAGTAGTTGAAGTTGGAGACGATGACGGGCACAGGCAGGGCGATGGTGAGGACCCCAGCGATGGCACACAGCGAGCCCACAATCTTGCCCCCCACTGTCATGGGGTACATGTCCCCATAACCCACCGTGGTCATTGTTACTACTGCCCACCAGAAGGCATCCGGGATGCTGGGAAAGAGCGAATCATCATCATCAGCCTCTGCGAAGTAGACAGCACTGGAGAAGAGGATGACGCCGATGAACAGGAAGAAGATGAGCAGGCCCAGCTCCCGCATGGAAGCCTGCAAGGTCTTGCCCAGGATCTGCAGCCCCTTGGAGTGGCGGGAGAGCTTGAAGATGCGGAACACCCGAACCAGGCGGATCACTCTGAGGATGGCCAGGGACATGGCCTGCTGCCCATTCTGGCCACCACCTCCACTGGCTGACTGCTGTTCCTGCTGCTGCACCAGCTCAGTGCCCAGCGTGATGAAGTAGGGGAAGATGGCCACCAAGTCAATGATGTTCATGATGTTGCGGAAGAAGGCTGGCTTGCTGGGGCAGGCAGAGAAGCGCACCAGGAGCTCAAAAGTGAACCAAACGATGCACAGGGTCTCCACGAGAAAGAAGGGGTCAGTAAAGAAGGAGCCCCCAAAAGTACTTAGTGAGGATGAGCCCCCTGGCACCATTCCCCCAGGGGTGATGCCAGGATGAAAGGCATAGGAATCGTCTTCTTCCTCCTCTTCCTCCTGACTCCCCCTGGAGACCGGGGAGACTCTGCTCACACCACCACCATTGCTTCCACCTCGACCATCTGCACGGAACTGGGGCAGGGTCTCCAGGCAAAAGATGACGATGGAGATGAGAATGACCAACACGGAGACGATGGCGATGCCCCTGGCGGGCCCCGAGCTCTCTGGGTACTCGAAGAGAAGCCAGACCTGACGCTGGAAGGGCTGGGAGGGCAGCGGCTTCTCGTCCTCACCACCCTCGGGCAGGCAGCCCTCGTCCTCCCGGAAGGCTGCCAGGGCCTCATCTCCCAGTTGGTAGAAGCGGATCTCCTCCAGGAAGATGTCCAGGGGCACGTTGACCGGCCTCCGCAGGCGGCCCCCCGACTGGTAGTAGTAGAGGATGGCGTCGAAGCTGGGCCGGTTGCGGTCGAAGAAATACTCGTTCCTCAGGGGGTCGAAGAAGCGGACGCGGCGGCCCGGGTCTCCCAGCAGCGTGTCGGGAAAGAGCGACAGGGTGCGCAGTTGGGTCTCAAAGCGCAGCCCGGAGATATTGATCACCAGCCGCTCGCTACTACACAAGCCCCCGCCCCCGCCGGCCTCCGGGAAGTCTCCCGCATCCTGTTGCTCCCCCTCCGGCCCGCGGACCTCCCCCGGCGCCGCCAGCGTCAGAGATTTCTCCGATCTCATGCCCCCTCCGCGGTGCGCTCCCCGCCACCCGGACGGCGCCCACCACACAACCACTGGAGTCCGCACCGCTTCTCAGCTGCCGGCTGCGCCCTCTTTTTAGGGTGGGGCTCACGCTCCTCTGAACTCGCGGTCTGACCTGGAGACTGGGTCCGTGAGCCCTGAAGCCCTGGTACCTGCAACTCTAGGTCTGGGGAGGTGACCCGGACGCAGAGGATTTAGCTCCGCGCCTCCACTTATCCGCGTCTGGGTGCTAGAGATCACTGGGATACCTGGAACCGCAAACTGGCGCGTGTGAACTGGATCCCCGAAAAGACGTGTGGCTTCGCCCCTCGCCGTGCCTGAGCCTGGGCTCCGGGACGCAGGGGTCCGCCCTCCAGACGGGTTAGATCTTCCCGGCTCCCACTGCGCTTCTCCAACAGCTCAAGACCCCCGGCTGCCGCTGGTGCCAAAGCGCCAGATGCGCCTCCCTCTGGCTCGGCAAAGACTCCTGGCGGGGCTCGGCCTCCGCCCTACGTCCACCGCGGGCTCGGTCTGGCCAAGGTCGCCGTTCCCGCCGCCACCGCCGCCACCGCCTCCCAGGGAGTCGCGCCGCAGGCCTCGGAGAGGGCCCTGGGGCTGCCCGGGCGCCGGGGCGCGGGCACCCACCTCCCCACCGCTGGAGCCTGGGCTGCAGCCGCCGCAGCTGCAGCGGCTGGGCTCTCGGCGCTGCCCTTCCTTCCCAACACACACTCTCCAAGTGACGTGGCAGGCCCCGCCTGCTGCCCCCTCCCACCCACTCCCTCATCACACCCCTCGCCCAGCCGGGGGCTGCAGCGAGCCAGGGCGCTGTGGAAATAGACACACGCTTGCCTCCCCAGGAATCTTTCCCGCGCTCTTCTGGCATGCTTCTCCCTTTCGCACGTTCACTCACGGCCCCCCTAAACAAGCACCAGTACCCTAATACCACACCCCCTCCACGCTAGCAATCAGCTTTTCTCTTTTCGGTTTAGGGAGTTGACCTGCGCAGTGCATTTCATCAATAAGAAAACACAGCCCGCCCCACCGCACAACACGGAGCGCTGTGCCTCCACCCATCCAGAAATTTAGTGAGAAAATCAAATCATATTTGGTTCCATATTTTGACCCACTGCCAGCTTCTCCAATCTCTACTTAAAGAAAAAAAATACAGAAGCAGCGTTTTTGAGATGTCTTGAGAGCTTCCAGTTTAAATCGTACTCCAACGTAAGTCCCCGGAGAATCCCCTACCTCCCTTTGCAAACCTGGGAGGGCGGGGCTGCAACTCTCCTAGGATTGCAAAGTGACGGTAGAGAAAGGGTGGGAAGTCTCTCCTAGCCCTTCCCATCAGAAGTTTTCCAGGGGAGTGCTAGGAACAGACGCAGCAGCCCCAGTGAAGAAAGAACCAGAAGATCGTGGCATCTCAGAGGTATCATAATCCAGGAAAGTACACCCCCAAACCTATTTGCTCCCAAACTCCCTGGCAACAAATCTACAATGTTTATTGCACAGCCAAGAAAAGGGAGGAGGGAGCTAGCGGAAAAGGTATGTAAGAGTGTTGACAAAAGTAACAGCTGCATTTAGTGAGCATCAGGTGTGTCCCACCTGTGCTATCTCATTCAGTCCTCACAAACCTGGGAATGAGATGGCCTCTGCAACTAGGTGACCTTACAATGAAGACCCGCCCCGCAGTATTTGGGTGGAGACCACACTTTGTTGTTAGGGCCTCTCCAGGAGGGAGAAGGGAAGACTGGTTTTCCATCCATTTCTGCCAGAGACCATGTCATCTTTTGTCTCTAGATCAGACAGGCTGGGGTCTGGTGAGGGAGATTGGTCTCATCTTTTCAGACTGCCACTTCCAGGTAGAATTGGCATTTGCTTCTTTGTGCCTCAGTTTCCCCCTTTTTGGGTGGCTATAGCCAAAATTAATTGGCTGACAACTACAAGGTGTTTTTGTGTAGCTTCTTGTGCATGCTAGATCATTAGTAAGAGTTCATTGATGATAGTGATGGGAATGATACATAAAACTACTCTCAAACCACAAGACACATGTTAGAGTTCTTTGTATTGCACAGTGTTTTAAAACCACACTGGTTGGCTCCCAGAGGGATGAGGCAAGTAGGGAGCTAAGGCTCCTGGACCTGTAGAGAAGAGGTCAGGTGGTGAGTGGGTTGGAGAGGCTCGCATCTCACTGCATCTTCATTCTCTAGACTTGCCCCTCACCAGGCCTGCCAGGCAATGGTTTCTGCTTCCTTTCCATGCTTGTACTGTTAGTTTCCACTCCCTCCTCTCGCCTTGCATGTTTCAGTGAAAGGCGAGAGAGTAAGTGTACCAAGTCACCCAGTTGATAGTTTTCCTATTTACAGGCTATGTAATTAAGTGATTTAGACTTCATGCTAGCAAATTGCTCCATTCAAAAAAATTTTTAAAGGAAAGCAACAACAAATACAATATAGATGACACTCTTTACCCTTGTTCAATTATCTGCAATTATTTTCTGGGCTGTAAATTGATTTACTGGTGATTTTTTTTTGTCTTTGTTTTCAGAATTTATAATGAATTATTCATTTGCATGTTTGTTTTCATCGTTGCCATTTTTATCCATGAGGTTGTCAATGAGGTCAGTAACTCCTCAAAACAAACCTTGGAGAAGGATGGGAAGGAAGCTATATTCTGCTGGAAAGGTGCAGTCTCATATGGTGGGGGGAACCACCATTTGAGTACCCCTTGGGTTCAGCCTGCCAAGCTACTGGCAGAGCTGATGTTCCATGGCTACCCTCACATCAGACATAAGGCTGTGACCCAAGAGAGCTTTCATTGTGCATGGGGAGGTTCCCCTGGGGGAAAAAGCCGTTAGCAAATTCATGAATCAGAGTTCTGTTTTTAGTTCTTTTGTGAAAGAACTAAACTTTAGAAAAGCCCTACGCCTGGATCATTCTTCTCAAGTATATATTAAGGGTGACTGAATCACACCTTTAGAAGTGCCAGCTCCCAGGTGAAGGACAACAAGAGAAACAATGCCATCCATAGACTGGAACCCTGCTTCCAGTGACAGGTGAACACTTCCCCAACACTCGCTGAGCACCAATTTCATGCCAGCATAGATTTTTCTTGTTGCATCTAAATTCAGATATTTGCAGTGATGATAGGGGTCATTCATTTATTTAACAAACATTTATTGAGAAGCTATTTATTGAGAAACAATTATTTATTTGGTGCCGATCATGGTGCCAGGTGCTGAGGATTTAAAAGTGACCTAGACAAAGTATCTGCTCCTAGGAGCTCACATTTTCATGCAACAAATGCATTACATTCTAGGGGCCGGCCCCGTGGCCGAGTGGTTAAGTTCGCGCACTCCTCTTCAGCTGCCCAGGGTTTCGCCAGTTTGGAGCGTGGGCGCGGACATGGCACCACTCATCAGGCCATGCTGAGGCAGTGCCCCATATGCCACAACTAGAAGGACCCACAACTAAAAATACACAACTATGTACCAGGAGGCTTTGGGGAGAAAAAGGAAAAATTAAATCTTAAAAAAAAATACATTACATTCTGGATAGAAAATTTTAACGGTAAACAATAAAGAAGATATTTACATATTGTAGTAAATGCTTCTCAAAAAATAAGTAGGATGCTATGTCAGAAATGAACCCTGAGATTCGACTTTGAAGAGGCTGGTTGAGAAAGTTCCCTATAAAGAAGTATTATGTCAACTGAGAATTCAAAGATGAGAATGACCAGTCATGCTAAAAGCAAGAGAAGAGAATTCTGGGCAGACAGGGGCAAAAGCCCTGAGCTAGACAGGTCCTAAGTGTTCAAGGAGGAAAAGAAGGCTATGAGCTGGGAGAAGAATGGGCAATCGGGAGAGATGTACAAGATGAGGTTGAAGAAGGAAAAGGGGTAAGATCTTGCAAGGTGAGGTGTTCAGGTTTTATCTTCAGGGCGATGGATGTGAAGCCAATGATGGTTCTCCAGAAAAGGAGGGACTTGCTGATTTCCATAGAGGCTGTGAGGAAAATGAATTACAAAGGGGCAAAAGAAAAAGTAGAAAGACAAGGAAATTGCAGTAGTCTGGGGAAAGGATGATGGTGACTTGGACTAGAGGAAAAGTGGAGTGACTAGAGAGAGTGGGGAGAGGTAGGGGATGGGGGGTGACTAGAGAGAGTGGGGGGAGGTAGGGGATTGGGGGTGACTAGAGAGAATGGGGGGAGGTAGGGGATGGGGGGTGACTAGAGAGAGTGGGGGGAGGCAGGGGATGGGGGGTGACTAGAGAGAGTGGGGAGGAGGCAGGGGATGGGGGTGACTAGAGAGAGTGGGGGGAGGTAGGGGATGGGGGGTGACTAGAGAGAGTGGGGAGGAGGCAGGGGATGGGGGGGTGACTAGAGAGAGTGGGGAGGAGGCAGGGGATGGGGGGTGACTAGAGAGAGTGGGGGGAGGTAGGGGATTGGGGGGGTAACTAGAGAGAGTGGGGGGAGGCAGGGGATTGGGGGGTGACTAGAGAGAGTCGGGGGAGGCAGGGGATTGGGGGGTGACTAGAGAGAGTGGGGGGAGGTAGGGGATTGGGGGGGTGACTAGAGAGAGTGGGGGGAGGTAGGGGGTTGGGGGGGTGACTAGAGAGAGTGGGGAGGAGGCAGGGGATGGGGGGGTGACTAGAGAGAGTGGGGGGAGGTAGGGGATGGGGGGGTGACTAGAGAGAGTGGGGGGAGGTAGGGGATGGGGGTGACTAGAGAGAGTGGGGGGAGGTAGGGGATGGGGGCTGACTAGAGAGAGTGGGGGGAGGCAGGGGATGGGGGGTGACTAGAGAGAGTGGGGGGAGGTAGGGGATTGGGGGGGTAACTAGAGAGAGTGGGGGGAGGCAGGGGATTGGGGGGGTGACTAGAGAGAGTGGGGGGAGGCAGGGGATTGGGGGGGTGACTAGAGAGAGTGGGGGGAGGTAGGGGATTGGGGGGGTAACTAGAGAGAGTGGGGAGGAGGCAGGGGATTGGGGGGTGACTAGAGAGAGTGGGGGGAGGTAGGGGATTGGGGGGGTGACTAGAGAGAGTGGGAGGAGGCAGGGGATGGGGGTGACTAGAGAGAGTGGGGGGAGGCAGGGGATGGGGGGGTGACTAGAGAGAGTGGGGAGGAGGCAGGGGATTGGGGGGGTGACTAGAGAGAGTGGGGGGAGGCAGGGGATGGGGGGTAACTAGAGAGAGTCGGGGGGGAGGTGGGAGATTGAGGAGGGGTGTTTGCGAGATGGAGTCATCCAGAATTGGTGGTGAAAAGGACACACAAAATAAACAATGGATACCAGGTTTGGGGTTTGAGCAACTAGGTGGGTTGGCAACGCCATTTATTGAGACAAGGGAGATGAGGGGTTAACTAGTTGGGATCAATGAAGCCCTGTTTTTAGACATATTAAACTGGAGAAGCAAATTTAGACATGCAGATGAAGAAGTCAAGGAGGCGATTGTTTATTCAGGTCTGGAGCGTGGTAGGGAAATTTATGATTTATGAATTAAAAATATTTAGACATATTTAAACCCATGGCACTAAAGTCTCCTAGAGAGACAGAATGTGGACTATGAAGGGAAGCATGACCAAGATCACGTCCTTCACAGTACTCTGCAATTTACATTCAAGTTCAGGAGGAAGAGGAACCAGCAAAGGAGACCAAGGGGCTGTCAGTGAGCTAGAAGGAAACCAACAGGAGGCGTTGTCCTGGAAACCAACAACTGGGAGCAGACCCCAGGGTTCCCACCCCTCAGGCCCATGCTGACCTGCCACCTGAACACAATATCTCTGTCAGATCAGGAGTGCATGGTGGGAAAAAAGGGGCCAGTAGGGAGGAACCACCTACAAGTGGACACATATACCAACTGAGATGAGCACGTAAAACGGGACGCGAGTTGATAACCATTTTATATTCTTATCTCTGCACTGGACCTCAAATGTACTTATCCCAGGTATGTACATGATCATTCTATTCTATTTCCCACGTTTCTTTTATAACATTTTTTACTTTGCTCCGTGTGTGTGTGTATGCACATGCGCACACGTGTACACTGTGCGCTTGTCATTACCCTGCAGCAGGATCCTTGTAGGTTTCCTCTGGGGAGAGAGAGTGGTGGTCATAAACTTAGCCTTGTTTCTCTGAATAATCTCTGGGAATGGTTCTTTTCACTGCCCTCTCATCCACAGGCCCCTGTGACAGAAAAGAGTGGTGAGTGGTCAACTCCCTCAGTTCCCACCGAGTAAACACCTGTGCACACGTGTGCACACCCCCTCCCTGAGAAGAGTCAGCCCTCTCTTTAGCTTTCGCTGTAGAAGGCGAACTACACAGAGGCGGTTGTGGGTAGGTGTGGTGAGTCAGACCCTGTGTCCTTCGTCTGACTGTCTCACCTCTGGGCAAGGCTCACTGGCCTGGTCCTTCCGTTCTTCAGGACAGCCAACTCGTAAGTTCCTCCGACAGAAGACAGCGTCCCACGTGACCCAGTCCCCTTATTCCTGCGTCATTTTTACTCCTTCTCTTAACCCTCCCCCATTTTCTCTGCTGGGGAGGTGAGGGAGGGAAGTTTTAAATCTTGGGGTCAATGAGGAGAGTAATGGATGATTGGGTGAGTCTATACTCCACTTTGCAGACAACTTTTGTTATATTCCTTCTGTTCTCCCCGCCTACACACACACATACACACAGTTTGGTCATCTAAGAGTTACATTAAAAAGAAATCAATGTCTTGAACTTCGAGGGTTAATTTCCTGCCAATGACACCTGCTGGCTCTACAAACTAATTGATGTCCCCTGCCCACACTTGGTAGCATAACTCTTAGACCAAAAGTCCCCTTCTTTTAATTTAGTCTTCAGAAGCACATGACTATTTCCCTCCTGGGCTTTCCCTGGGACTAAAGTAGACAAGGAGAAGGACAAATGCAAACACATATTCCGTAGATAAGCATCATTTATAATTAGCTGCTTCGTCAAAGTTTTTAATGATGATAATGATGATATCAACTACAAAGTGGTAATGGTGATGAGGCTCCACAATTCGCTAGAGAAAAATCTAACGGCTTTTGCTAGAGTGAAGCTGTATATTGGAAAAGGAATGCATTAGACATCTGTGCCATGCAAATCAACAGCCTTAGGAAATGACTAACCACAGCAAGAAATAAATCTATAAAGAACTGCTTATCTTTCAGGGAGGATCCCAAGAGAGCTTGTTTGTATCACAAATTTGTGAAAATTACTCCCCGTGATAGCTTAGAAGGCAGATAATGTACCTAAAAACTTGCATGTTTAGCAAGATTTGAAAACAGATCATTAGTATTGTATGGTGGCTACTATTGGCTGCATCTGACAGTGTGGTACAGGACATTGATGAGCTCAGGAAAGAATTGGTCACTTAACAAGTGGAGATGAAAAGAACAAGAGAGAGTCCAGAAATGTGGGAATTTCCAGGGTTCACAGAGGCAACTGCTTCTCATCCCCAATAAAAAGTGAGCAAAACTTAAAAGACCTCTCTGTGACAGGGCTGATTACGACTCAGGCTCGCATCACGCACTCCATCAAGCAAGGGCAGTCGTGCCCATTGTTAATACTTCTGAATGCAATAAGGGGTTTTAGAGTAAAAATCTAATCAAAGTTGTGGCTCCCCCCTCCTCAAGGAAAAATCATTTGAATTGGACAAAGTGGCTTAGGAAAAAAAAAAAAAGAGGCTAGAGTGCAACTTCCCACAGAAAGCTGATAGACTCAAATCGTCCACTTCTAGGTTCGTCTCAAGAAGAACCATGGGTGTGGCCATTGGCTATTGGCACATAGAGCCACCTGGAACCGATAGGTAGAAAAAAGCCTAAGAAGATTTTAAGACAGTCACACTCAAGGAATCATGGACTGGGTGAAACCATTCATTAATGTTCAAGACTTGAAACAACCTTTGGGCCCCTGAATTTTTATGGTCAAGAAGCAGGTGGAGAAGCTGCTCAGTCCCCACAGAGGTTGTCGGCTGCAATGCTTATCTCAGGTGTGACCAAGGAAGATAGAGAAAAAGGAACGTTCCAGAGGGGGAAGCTAAGAGGCAGAGAACAGTGGGCTGGGAGACCCTCTCAAGCAGTTAAATGAGGGCCTCGTTCTGCTTAGCGAGCTTTCAGAATCCCTGTGGACCAGTGATGCTCTGCTTCTTCCAGTTGTCTCCTTTCTGAATGGGAATATTTGTTAAAGTTTTCCTAGCCCGAATCAACCATTGTCTGTTGTGTTGTGGGAGAGGGGAAGATAACTTGTCTGTTTGGTTCCCTAAGTCCCTGAATTAGGAGAAGCCACATTCATAACTGATGTAGAGACCAGAACATGTCACTCCCTAATGTAAAGACACACCATTAGAGATCCTAGAACTTCAGTTGGGTGCCAGGACTGGATAGGGCTTTTGGGTTGTGCCCTTCAGGAGTGAGTAGGTATATTTTGCCCATGGGAGCCAAACATTTCGTGATCAGAAGGGCAGTTGATATAGTCATTACTGCCATTTACCAAATATTTCCAGCTCTCCACCTTCTGGGCACACGGTACAATCGTGTCCTTCCTGGTCCATGTATGGTGGGGTGGGGTCATGTGACTAGTTCCAGCTCATGAGTTCCGACGTGTGTCCTAGGAATCTGTAGCACTTAATTACCAGAGCTTTTGTTCTCTGCCATAACGGTCCAAAGCACTTGAGAAGGTAGCTGCTCCGTCAGCCTGTGACGCAGACTGAAGGACACAGAGCAGAGGACCAAGAACACCAGTGAGGGATATGCAGTCCGAGCAATAAACAATCCTTTAGCATATCCCGCTGAGATTTATGGGATGTTTGTCACTACAGCGTGACCTCACCTCTTCTGACCTACATACCTACTTGCCTATCTGCTTGGCAGATACATCCAACAGAGGTAATTAATGTTCTATTTTCTATGACTGCAAGAAAAAAAATTGAGCATGAATAGTGAAATTCACTTAGAAAGCTTAACTTTGGCCAACTTGTTTCCTCTTGTTGTTGCTTACTTCTCCCCCTACTATATTGTTCTGTAGAGATCTCCACATGCGTTCATATTGAATTAGTCTGAATTTTCCCTCTTCCTTGTCCATTTTCTGACCTAACTCTAGACTACTGAGGTAGCAACAACCTGTTGTCTAATTCTCGTGTCCTAGCTGACATCTCCAGTGGGATCACAGATTAAAGCTAAGTCTTATGATAAAAGGTTATATGTACCTTTTGTTCGTTAACTTTTTAATGAATATTTACTAAACATAATGAAAGTTAATTATAAGCATTTAGTGAATGCTTACTGTATTCAAAGCAATTTGCTAAGAGCTGTGAGGTAGGAGCTTTCTCTACCTCCTTCAAAAATGAGAAAACTGAAGCACAAAAAAGTTAAACAATTTCACAGGTTGTGGAACTAGTGGGACCAAACGCAAGCAGTCCTGATACCAGAGCTCTTGTGAGGGGTACTCTGCTCGTCATCCCCTAACTGTATTCTACACAATTCTAGTTTTGCATCATGTTAATAGGTGTTTACACACACACACTCCCCAATTTAAAGAGTTTGGGAATCTGATACTTTAACTATCTCAGAAAAGTTCACTATAGACATTAGAATATTAAAGGTTCTGATACATTCTTGAACATTATTTAACCCAACGTTTCCCAAATGGATTTAACCATGGAAACCTATTTTTCACCAAACATTACATCTTGAGAGATTTGCATACTGTCAAACATAATTTGAAAAAATTAAAGCATGGAAACCAAGAATTAGGAAAGACAGTGAACATCACCCCACTCAACTGCATTATTTTGCTGAGGCCAGAACAGGGCTGTAGAGTGAGTAAATGGTTTTTCCATGGTCTCATGGCTACAATGATTAGAATCCAGATCACTTAATTCCCTGTTAAGTAGGATTTCTCTACCCCATGGATTATAAATAGCAAACTCTTCTAGGACAATGTGGCAGATCAGAGAGAAGCACAAGCTCCCATAGATCCCAAGCATTATGAGGACAAGGACGCTGTCTCTTATATCTTTTTCACCTGACTGGCGCAATATCCTTCACATAACAATTGCTCATCTTGTTAGTTGCTCAACAGTGAGGAACAGAAGGAGGATAAAGTAACCGGGAAGAATAGATGAAGAGAGCACGTGGCCTATGCAGAGAGAACTGGTTACTAAGCGGGTAACTGGAGGAATGCCACGGGTCCAGAAGGCTCTCCCTTCACCTGCAATAACACCGTCCTTCTCAAGGCACTAATGGAGTAAAAGCAAATTCTGATGGCTGCATATGTGAACACCAGCGTGTGTGTATGTGTGTGCAGGAGGGAGGCCATGGGTGGTAGAAGGAAGGAGAGCCGGGCAAGACACAGAAAGCCGCATCTAACTGTAGACATTGCCCCAAATGATGGGCATGAGGGTGAGGGTACCAAAGCCAGTCCAGTAACAGAAGAACACGAAGAACTGTAACTTTCAGAGTATGTTCTGGAAAGATGGAGAGAATACGTTCCTGCCTCTTCCAACACTGGAGTGAAGGACAAGTTCTTCAAATATGACCACAAATAGATTGATCTGGAACCTTTGGTAGAGTTAAAGAAACTGCAGTTTTAAAGTTTACGTCTATTGTTGATTTTGCTAAAGGTAGAGTCAAAGGGACAGAAAGTCCTTTTAGCTCTGAAAACAAATTAAAGAGCTTTACGGTTAAGAATGACAAAGCCCAGGATATGGTTTGGGATGGAGAGTTTAAGGCAAAAGAAGTTAAATTGCTTTGCGACAAAACAAAAGTAAAATGATTTTCCGCTTTTCCTCAGGGTCAGGAATTTGGGGAAACCTATAGTGTAAAAGAGAAATTAGAGAAGATCTCTGTTGGGAAGGAGAGGTCCCCAGAATAGAGTGGGAAGACAGGGTCTCAGAGTCGTTCCCTGTAAGGCAGGGTGTCAGTTGGGAGGCAGAGACTGGACCGGGCATGTGTAGTGTCCATTTGTAGTCTGTTTTCTCTTCTGGGCTCCAATTCCTCTTCCAGCCTTGGGGAATGGAGGGGGAAGTTAGGGAGGGTCCTAGCAGAAAGAGGTGACTCCACCAGCATCACTCACTCCCCTTTCACCCTTTGATGCAAGTAGATGGGCACGGTAAGGTGAGGCTGGGCTGCGGACTGGCCTGGCCCCATCAAAGCATCGATCTGCCCTTGCCCCCAGCACCCCGGGGAGACGGCGGCTCTCCCTTGCTGAGTGAATCTAAGTCGTATGTATTTGGGCCTTCAAGATGCTGCTTCCCTTTCTGAGGATCAAAGAGTGTGATTTTAATGTTCTAGTTCTTCTGCTTTGCCGATGAAATGAAATAGCTGGGGCTAAATAATGCAAAACTCCTGCTCCACTGATGGTAACTTCTCTCTTTTTTTAACTACAGACTCTAATTCACTCAAAGGAACAAATTATGTTTTATGGCCTTTTATAAAATATTCATTCCTTCTCCCAGGGCTCTTGGTGGTTCAGGAAGCCTGGAAATGGCCTGGTGTAGGGAGATCTCATTTCCTCCCAGACACAACTCACAGAGGCCAGCCGGGCTCTGACCACAGAGGGGCGCCGATGCCAATGCCGGACGGGGCTGAGAACAAGGACTCCAGCCTCCTGCTCCCCACAGCGCTGGATCTTCAGAACCCCTGGAGACAGGGCTGGGAGGAGGGAAGGGAGGAGAATAAGGGGACTCGTGCTGCCCTTCTCTGGAGTCCTCATGCTTCGTCCATTTCCTCTGAACAGGTCGAAGGCTCACCGAAGCACCTGTCATGCACTTCCTTCTCCTCTGCACCCACTTTTCTGAAATGTATGTCTTGTTTCCACCCGGGCCGGGGTCCAAGACAACAGCAAGGAGGCCAGAGCTCAGAGTAGGGGAGGACCAGTGTGTGGAGGGCTGTGGCAGGGAGAGGGGAGGCGGGTGGTCACTGTTCTGGAGAGAAGGGAGATTCCCAGATGAGCTCCCATTCCCTTTCCATTTACACTTCCCATGTGAGCCACCAAGGGACACGCGATCGTAACAATATTAGTAACGACCTTACTCTTTCACAGCCCTCCACAGTTTGCAGAGAACGATGGCATCCAGATCCTTGAACTCTGAAGTTGGAGTCGGGGCGCTTGGCTTCCAGGCCTGGCACACCACTGCTCGGCCCACATCGCCTCCCTTCCCTGGGCCTCAGTTTCGTCTCCTGCGCAGTGAGGGGATTATCCAGGAGGACTCTGGGGTCTCGAGTAAACTTTAATCCTAGCTCTACAACCCTCAGATTCTGGATCTGTGCTCCTACTCTTAGGTTTATACCGTTTCAGGGGGTCTCTGGGCACCCGCCCCCTGACTGGTAGAAAGAGCTACATCTCCCACTGAGAGCGGTCGCGGTCGGTCTTCCGAGGCCGGCCTCACACCGAGACTCCAGACCCCCCAGGCCCTTCCCGCTGGGGAGGAGCGGCTCCATGCCCATCCCGGCAGGCCCAGAGGAGGACGCGTGTCGCCGTGCACACACCACAGAGGCAGAGCGAGAGGATGCAAACGCCCTCACCACCCCACTGCCACTTCCCTCTGCTGCAGAGTATTTTTGTCCATTCTATATTGGGAAGTGCTCGTCTGAGGATGAGATGAAGAATGGCAGATGCTGAAGGATCTTACACTAAGGGCCAAAATAGGGAGAGGTGAAAATTACAGTAGAGGACATTTCCAACTGATTTGTCATTCAAAAATCTTAAAGTACTCTGTGTCTGCCATTTATTCCCAGAACCTATTAATCTGAAAAGCCCAAATTAATTAATGCAGGCGTTTTCTATTATCCTACGCAACAGTACAGGTAAGAATCTGAGAGCCCCGAACTCATCAAGGTGTATGTATCAACTGCAAAATGTATTCTGTATTGTGTACGTGATATTTTGTATTATGTATGAAAGATGTAACTATTAACTCCAGCCATTTCAGGGGGGAACTGAGCAGTGTTTATGTAAGTGGAGAGAACAAAAAGAAAGCTCCTTGAGCGCCCTGGCCCTCTATGCTCTTTCTTGTTATTGTAGCCTGCTGTCTTTTGCCCAAGCAAACTGGAGATGTAAGAGGAATTCATTCATTTATTTAAGAAATGGTTATTGAGCATCTTCTGTATACCAGGTACTGTGTTAGGCACTGAGTATAGAGCGTTGAACAAAATAATCACAGCCACCCCTGACCCCAAAGACAGTCTACCTAACAGGGGACAAAATATATACATACATGCATGCATATGTATGCACACACATGGAGAGAGAGAATCCACAACCAGCGCCCGGCTGTTTCAGCACTGTCATTCGAATCATGCCAGCCCAGGCCCCGGACATCAAGGAGCAGATACCCACTGCGACTTATCTGAATTCCTGAGTCACAGAATTGTGAGATGCAATCGTAATTAACTGTTGCTTTAAGCCACTAGAAGTTGGGTGCCTTGTTATGCAGCGATAGATAACTGGAACCCACACAGAAGCCAAGTAACTTGCAGAAAGGCACTCAGCTAGTAAGTTATGAAGTGGAGATTCAAACCCAGCTGAGCTGCCAGAGCGGACCACCTCCCGGGCGGCGAGTACAGTGAGAGGTCAGGGGCCCAGGGCTCACCCTATCGGGCTGCTGAACTGAATGCAGAACTAACCCTCCGCAGCCGCCCTTTTCCACTCTCACTCACGCACTCACACACTCACACAGACACACCTGGGCATCAGATTACACCACCTCATCACCAGAAGTGAGTTCTAACAGGAAGAGGCAGCCTCTCTCGTTTAGGGATGAAGCAGAAACTTAGCTAGTCCCAGAGTCAGCAGACCTTTGGAATGCCAGATCTGGCTGACGTCGGCCATGCTCCAGCCACGCTCTGCAGCACAGAGAAACCAGACATACGGTTCCAATTTGAATTCCATTTCCACGACAAAAACTTCAGCCTAATCCTCTGGTCCTTCCCCAAACCAGGAAGAGGCCCTGCTCTAAAGAAGTGCGCCGCATCCTCACAGCACGAGTTCTTGCTCCCTTGTCAAAACTACAGAGCTGGAGAATAGAGAAGCGGGTGCAAGTGGAGTCTTGTGTCATGCTGTCTGGAAATTCTGCAGTTGGCATTCCTGACTTTGTCCGCTCAGGAACTGGCAGAGGAAGGGGCAAAGTGATGTTTGGGGCCCAGGAAAGGGAAGCTGCAGTTTTTGATTCCATTTCCCACAGCTTCTTACGGAAATGTCAAACACATGAGCATCCTGGGTTCCCTTAAAGCCATGGATAGACTGGGAGTGTGCAAATGGGATTTGTGTCCCAAATTGTAAAGGAGAACCTAGAGAGGGGCGTGGACTAATTTACAAGGTCAGAGACAACGCCTTATTCATCACTGCAGCCCCAATGCTAACTGGGGTGGCTGGTAAATAATAGACACTCAATGTTTGTCAAAAGAGTGAAAAATGATCTCCATACAACTGGCTTCATGTCAGGTTCCTAAAGTATTTCAGGAAGTAGGCAGCTTGCTCTCTGTGCGGAAACATGCCTATGATCTTCTGAGGAAGGGTGGACACACTGGGCTCCTTCGCCCACCCCTAGAGCTCAAGCTCCTGGGAGATGATGTGGAAGGAGTGCAGGCTACTGCCCAAGCTGCCACTCACCAGCTGTGTGACCCTGGGCACATTTCTTGACCTCTCTGAGCCTCAGAGTTATCTTTAAAATGAAGCTAAAATTTCTCTTCTTCCCAAATTAGAGAAGACTCCAAATTAACATCAAGATATTTGAGATGCTTTCCTTAAAGTAGAAACTTAGAAACTAATTCCTTTCTCTTTACCTTGGGTTGCCACGACTCCAGGGATAAAATTTTGCCTTAAAAATCTACAACCCTAGGTCTCTCTGTGCTTTCTCTTCCTTCCACCACCTTGCCCTCGGAATCAGACACAGCCAACAGCCCAGGTGTACACATTCACTTTGGGATGAGAGACTAGAAGGGAGTGCATTCGAGGTCCTGCGGAAAAGCAGGTTCAGAGGGGTTTTACAAGGAAGACTCTGAGATCGGGTGGATTGGGTTTAAATCTCATCTTCCCCACGTCAGGCAAGTTACTTAACTTACTGTGGACTACCAATCTCTCTTCTGTACCAAGGAGGCTGTGACATGGTCATGGTCGGCAGTGTTAAAAGGAAGCCCTGGTCTGAGCTGGCAGTTGCACCCTGCACGGGGCAGCTGGCGTAAGTGAGACTGAAATCCAGCCTGCGCTCCAGACGCTCCATCAGGCACCGCGGGGCGAGGCTGCCCTCTTCCAGAGGAAGGGCTGTCTTTTTTCAACCTGCACAAAGGTGCTCCACAGGCTAAAGCTGGCCCTGGGCTGGGATTAAAAGAGATACAGCAAGAACATCGCCTACCCTGGTTCATAATAGGAGGAAGCTTTAAAACTATGCTCCAAATCTGATAACGTTTTCTCTCCACTTTACTACTGCTCTAGAAGCCTCTGTACTGGTCTCTTGCCAGCGGTGTGCTGGAGCTCATACTGGCTCCCCAGAGCTGACTGCTAAAGACTCAGGAGCTTTGCCGGCCTGTTGACAAACTGGTGCTAGTTTGAAACTGGCCATGGTGGGAGCGTTTACGCCACAGAAATCAGCAAACACTGCAAACCAGGACCTTTTTTTTTCTAGTTTACTGGCATTCTATTCCAATTCTCCTGCAGACTATTCTCCACCCACAATCAAAATAATTTCTAAAAACAAATCCACGGAGGCCAGCCCAGTGGCATAGTGGTTAAGTTCACGTGCTCTGCTTCGGGCAGCCCCGGGGTTTGCGGGTTCCAATCCTGGGTGCTGACCTACACACTGCTCATCAAGCCATGCTGTGGCAGCATCCCACATACAAAATAGAAGAAGATTGGCACAGATGTTAGCTCAGGGAGAACCTTCCTCAAGCAAAAAGAGGAAGATTGGCAACAGATATTAGCTCAGAGCCAATCTTCCTTACCAAAAGAAAAAACAAAAACAAATCCACGTGTATCATTTGCTTGCTTCAAAGACTCCAATAGCTTCCCATAATGCTAAATATAAAATCTGAACTCCAGCCTTGGCCCATATCATCCTGTGTAATCCGGCTAGTGCCGGAGCCTGCCTCTGAGCCTTCTCTTCCTAATGTTCCTCCTCCGCTCCCCAGTTTCAGCCACATGGGCCCTCTCTCAGTCCCTGGACACTGACAGCTCTCTGTGGCCTCGGGTGCACGTGTCCCTTCAGCCTGGACCATTTCTCCCCCGATCTATCCACAGAGCTTACACTCCCACTTCTCTCTTGTCTCCACTGGAATGCCCACTTTGGAGCTGCCCTCCTCATCACTCTATCTCAGCAGCATTCCCCCATCCTCGCTGCTGCTATATGCTCCTTCATAGCACTTGTCACCGCCTCACAGCATATATATTTGTTTTTTTGTAACAGCTTTATTGAGATATAATTCACCTACCACACAATGCACCTATTTAAAGTGTACAATTGAATGGTTTTTATTATATGCACAGAGTTGTACAACCATCACCACAATCAATTTCAGAACATTTTCATCCCCTCCAAAAGAAACCCCTTTAGCTATCACCTTCAAAGCCTGCGTCCCACCCCATTTCCCAGCAGCCCTAAGCAACCACTAACCTACTTTCTGTCTCTTTATATTTGCCTATACTGGACACTTCATATAAATGGAATCATACAATATGTGGCCTTCGTGACTAGTTTGTTTTACTTAGTGTAATATTTTCAAGGTTTGTCTACGCTGTAACATGTATCAGGACTTCGTGCCTTTTTGTGGCCGAATAACATTTCATCACACGGGTCTACCACATTTTGTTTATCCATTCATTGGCTGATGGAAAATTGGGTTGTTTCTCCCTTACGACTATTATGAATTATGCTGCCATGAGCCTTCATGGATAAGGCTTTGTGGACAGGTTCTCATGTCTCGGGGGTAGACCTAGGAGTGGAATTGCTGGGTCACACGGTAACTCTACGTTTAACTTTTCGAGGACCTGCCAGACTGTTTTTCAAAGTGGCTGCACCACTTTCCATTTTCACCAGCAGGGTTTGAGGGCTCCACTTTCTGTTTATCATCACCAACAAGTGGCATTTTCTTTCTTTTTTTCAATTATAACCATCCTAGTGAGTGTGAAGCGATATCTCATTGTGGTTTGATTGGCGTTTCCCTGCCAGTTAGTGATGTTAAGCATCTTTTATAGGCTCATTGGCCATTTGTATATCATCATTTGAGAAAAGTCTATTCAGATCTTTTGCCTATTTTTAAAAAATTCTTTGTATATTCTAGACACAAACCCCTACTCAGATAAATGACTTGCAATATTTTCTCCCATTCTGTGTTTTGTGTTTTTTTCTTAAGGAAGATAAGCCCTGAGCTAACATCCATGCCCATCTTCCTCTACTTTATATGTGGGATGCCTGCCACAGCACGGCTTGCCAAGTGATGTGTAGGTCTGCACCCGGGTTCCAAACTGGTGAAACCTGGGCCACCGAAGCAGAATGTGTGAACTTAACCACTGCAGCACTGGGCCTGACCCCCATTTCGTGAGTTTTTTTAAAAAAATGAATAGATTTTATTTTTTTAGAGCAACATTAGGTTTACAGAAATATTGTGGGTTGTCTTTTTCACTTTCTTGATAATGTAACTTGAAGCACAAAAGTTTTTAATTTGATGAAGTCAAATTTCTGTTTTCTTTCGTTGCTTGGGCTTTTGGTATTATAACTAAAAATCTATTACCAAGGCTGAGGTCCTAAAGATTATGCCCAAGTTTTCTTCGAAGAGTTTTGTAGTTCTGGCTCTTACACACTTAGGTCTGGGATCCATTTTGAGTTAATTTTTGTATTTGATGTGAGGTTGGGGTCCACCTGTGGGTATCCGGTTGCCCCAGCAGGTACATTTATTTTCAAGAGGGTACCTCTTCTCCTGCTTAGGCCATCAGCTCCGTGAGGACAGGATTCTTTCCTGTCTTGTCCTCTGACGTATCTATCCCCAGAACCTAAGGCACTGACTGGCACATAGTGGACACTCAAGAATCGTGGGATAAATGAATAATACCCAACTCAATAAATGTGATTTATCATCATTATTTTACACTTTCAGCCCCTATGGCTTTAGTCCATGGAGCTGGAAACCCCCTAGCACAAAACAGTCTCCCACAGAATCCTACCTTCGCTCTTGTTCCTGGAGTTTGGTGGTTCCTGGTCATAACCCAGATCCTCCGACCAGCCTAAGGGTGATCTCAGCCCCTCCAAGGGCTGTCAGCTTCCTAGCGCTTCCTCACCCGCTCTCAGCACCCCCTTCCCCTTCCTCTGCTCTTTCTAGAACTTTCCACTGCCTAGTCACCTTAGCCTCCCACCTTGGGGGATCACCGTGTGCTCAGTGCACGAGTTGCCCCCTTCAGTGACCCCTAACGTTTGCCTGGATTCTTGCCTTTCATAAGGTGCTCCTGAGTCAGCCTTCCGGATCCCCACGAAACCCCCAAGTGGCAGACCAAGCCCTCAGTGTTATCCCTACTTTAAACATGGGGATCTGAGTTCTGAAAAGCTTGCTGGAGCTGCCTGCAGGCCCCACAGCTTGTTAGCGGTGACACTGTGACTAGGACCCAGGTCTTCTCACTCAGATGGGGGCAACCCACGTGAAAAAGGCCTTCAGATTTTTATTTGCATGCGGACAACTCTATCACGCTGTCTGGGATGCCTTCCCAAATTTCTATCATCTCCCTCGTCAAACTAAACATTTTTTTACAATATCAGTTAACTTTTGACAAATGATTGCTATGCGTCAGACACTGGACTGTTTTACGTACATTGTTCTTTTACTCCTCACTGCTGTCTGAGACTCAGAGAGATTAATGAACTTCCCCAAGTTCACCCAGCTAACAAATGGCAGAGTTGGAAGTCAAACCCAGGTTTTCAACAACCACACGTTGCAATCCGCTCCCAGTGGTGAAGACGGCTTGGTCCTTATCCCTCCCCTTTCTGAAGCCCGGACTCTGAGGGGCTCTGACCCTGGACTCCTGAGCGCTGGGTTCTCTGTGTTCACAGCTGAGCCCTTTGACCCACTCCTCCTCCTCTTCCTCCAGCTCCTGGCCAAGCCCTAACCTCCTCCTGTCCTCCCACTCCCCCTAAGGCCAGGACCCTCGTCATTTTCATGTTCTCACCCTGAAGCAAAAGCAGGCTGCAACCCTTCCACCCCGAGGCGGGGTAAGAGCTCAGAGTCCTGAGCTGCAACATTATTTCACTTTAACTTGTCCTGTCTTTTCTTTCAAATGACCCTTATTCATCACTCTCTGAGCCTGCCCCTCAGCCTGATGCATAAGGCTCAGCAGCTGTCTTCTAATGACCCATTCTTGGACGTCTTCAGAGAGGGACTTGTTTTTCAAGCCACCATTACAGCCCGACCCGGGCTCCCCCAGCCCTCAGGTCGCAGAGTTCAGTGCCGAGCCTACCGCAGCTCTCAACCACCGGATGCTTGATGGAGACATATCTGCCCCCGGGACGGCTCTAAAGGCAGCACACATCAGTTAACAGTTTCTTCTTACTTCTTTTTCCAAGGTAGGACTTGAACTGGTGAAGGGGAGAACACGTAATCTTCTGCTTCTGTCTCAAAAGAACAAATGCTTCTTCCAGTAAAGTCGTCAGTCCTGAAATATGCAGGAAGGAGGTGGAATTTCTCCCACTCCTAATTCAGATCCCACCGTTGGCGGCTGGAGAAGGGGACAGGGAAGTCGAAGTGGATTGAAAAGGCATAACACCCTAGCGTCTGGGGTAAAGAAAGTCTTACTTGATTAGAAAACATTTACATTAGCGCTCCCTCTACTCTCTGTTCAAGTGACTTGCATACTCAGTTGCACAAGCCTTTGAATTCATCTGGACCTTTCTCTCAGGCAAAATTCCATGTAATTCTCCTTGAGATGAATGATGTTGCCTTATTTATTCCCCTTATTATCTTGTCTGGCTTAACCATCCCTCCCTCCTTATGTTTCCTGGTCCGCTCCCATCGTAATCCTCAGGGAGGGAATTAGCATGTGGAAATTGGGGATGGGTGGGGAGGCTGACAATTAGTTAGAAAAGAAGCAGCAAAGGAAGAAGAGGAAGGTTGGGGATGCTGCTGGTAGAGCCAGGAAACAGCGCTCCCTGTCAGACAAGAGCTATTCCTGAGGGTGCCAAGGCTAATGGACTATTTTCTTTGGAAGTATTTTGTACTAATACTAATGGACTATTTCTTACTGAACATGGTTTCCTGATACACTCTAAAAGAACACATTAAGAAGGACTGATCTCACACGTCACAATTTACGTTTCCATCCTGAAGCATTTTTGGTTCTCTGAGGCACTCTTTGTAAGGCACAGAGATGCGCAGTCAACACTTACCATCTACTAGTACTGCTCTAAGCACTAGCACCTACTTACCTAATTCAATTCTAGAAGCAATTCATCCTTATAGCGGGAGAGTTGGAAAGACTGACTAGTTGTTGGGTAAGCCATTTCCTTCTCTCCTGGGCACACAGCTGGACTACATTTCCCAGATTCCCTTGCGATTAACCGGGTGCAGCCATGTGACTGGGTTCTGCCTAATGGAATGTGGGCAAAAGGCATGTGGGTCATTTCCTGGCCTGGCCCATAAAACTATGCAAACGCAAACACTCTCTTCTTTCCCCATCTTTTAGCCAAATGGGGAGGACTCCAAGGACCCTGGAGTGGAGAGGGTTGAAGAAAGCCACAAGACAGAGGGATCCTGAGTCCCTGAGTCACAGGTTGGAGGAGAGCTGTGCAGAAAAGCCACCTGACCAGGAAGACCCCCACCGGACTATTGTATGAGTAACAGATACACTCTTATCGTGTTAAACTACTAAAATTTTGGTTACAGCAGTTAGCCTACTCTGACTAGTACATTCCCCAATCTGTAGATTAGGGAATTGAGACTCAAAGAATTTATGCAACTTCGCAAGGTCAGTTGGCTGTTAAATGGCAGAGCTGGGATTCACAGCCAGGTTTTCTGACTAAAACCAGTGCTTTTGCCACTATCCACAGCTGCTTCATAATGGCTTCTGCCACTACCTTCAAAGAAGCAGCAAATCTGCTAAGACAAGCAATCATTTTACACAAATGTGTGTACAGCTCATTGATGCTGCCCCAATTCGGACCTCAGTGAAGATGGCTCTGGGGGAAAAGAGACTGAGAGCAGGGAGGTAGACAGGGGCAGGTCCTGGGCACAATACAGGAGGAGATGCTTTCAAGTCACCTTTGAGGACCTCAAAGGAGCCTTAGCCAACAAGAGCAACAGAGTTAGCCTTGAGAGGTCAGCAACAAAGGTAGGATGGCTGCACTGTGCTCACATTAAGAAAAGGGGGACAGCGTGTGGCTCCTGGAAGGAAGGAAGCACTAAACGTTCAAGGAAGAATCCTTGGAAACTCATTAGAAACAGCCAGCACATCAGCCCACTATCCTTCCTCTGCTGGAAATTCTTCAGTCGCTTCCCAGTGATGACAGTATAAAGTCCAGCTCCTTAACTGCACACAAGATCCACCACGGTCTGCCCATTCTTACCTATCCAGCCTCAATTCTCTTCCTTAAGGATGGCACAGGAAGAGTGTGGGGAAAGCACCTTATGCTTCAACAGTTTAGACCACCCTGACTCCCAGAACGCACTATGCTGCCCAGGCACTTGCAAACGCGGTTCCTTCTGCATAGCCCCCATCCCCAGTCCTAGCCCCTTTAAAACTCACGCCAGGTGCCATCTCTTTCTCCAGCCTGGGATCGACGCCCCTGCTCTGGACCCCCACAGTCTCCTTTGCACGCCTACGTTACAGTGCTCGTCAGATTGCATTGCAATTGTTCATTCTTGCTTCCTGACGGACTAGGTATTGTGAGCCTCTGATCTCCCAGCACCTAGCAGAGCACACGGAACACAGCAAGACCTCAGCAAATGCAAGGTGAGTGCATGGGTAGATGATTGAAGAGCAGAATCCTGAAGAAAAGTCACTTGGCAATGTAGTAGGCAGAATTATGGCCCCCCAGTGTGTCCACATCCTAATCCGTGTGGCCTGTGACTGTGAAATGTTACAGGCAAAATGGAATTAAGGCTGCTGATGAACCCACCTTGAGAGAGAGATGATCCTAGAGCATCCCATGGGCCCAATGCAGTCACAAGGATCTTTAAAAGATGCAAGGAGGAGGCAGAGCAGTCAGTGGCAGAGTGACGCCACGTGAGAAAGACTCGACCAGCCGCTGCTAACTTCGAAGACGGAAGAGGGCCACAAGCCAAAGAATGAGGCAGCTTCTAGAAGCCAGAAAAAGCAACAGAAACAGAAACAAACAAACATAAAAGAACAAATTTTCCCCCCCAGAATTTCCAGAAAGGAACGCAGCCCTGCCAACACCTTGATTTTAGCCCGATGAGACCCTTTTCAGGCTTCTGGCCTCCAGAGCTGTAAGCTAACATATCTATTTGTTTTAGGCCACTTTTTGTGGTAATTTGTTACATATACTAGAGAAACCAAATACAGGCACTTTTAAACTGCATGCGAAGAAGTTCCTGAGGAGCAAACTGCTTTGCGTTCTTCCACATTGACGGAACGTCTGTGCACAAAGCGCTCTGCTAAGATACGGAGGGAGCCAGAGCTGCACTGGCACATCTTGGCCTTGGGCTCTATTCTTCCAGGGAATTTGGGGGTAGGGTGGGTTGGAGCAGGTGATGACCTGCCACTAGAAGACATTAGAAATCTTTGAAAGAGGGGCGAGCTAAAAGGAGGGAGGAAATAGAACCGGAACTGGTCGCTGAGCGGGTCTGTCCTTGCAAACGGGGACACAGGAAACCTACCTACGGAGGCCCCTCGCCACACGGCAGCAGAAGGAGCCTTTGCAGCAGCTGTGCCATGTGGCCTCTGGACCAGGCTGCCCTGGGAACCCAGAGCTCCATAGGTATGGAAAAGAGCTGTCCTTGGTGACAACTCGATGTAAGAAAAGAAAATGAGAATTACAGGATGCTAAAGCTGGACATCACTCTTATCCAGTTCCTTCATTTGACAGACGAAATGACCCGGGTTCAGAGAGCGAGAAACCACCCCACTGGGGAGCCTTCTTGACCTCTCGCCCAGCAGGTGGAACCCTCTTCCCGCAGCCTTGGTTTGGGTCTCTGTGGCAGTCCTCATCACAGGTGTCACAGCGCGCATGTGGCTGCCTAATTTCATAGCACTATTTCGTGAAGGCAGGAGCTAACTCTCATCTATTTTTTTCATTCCCCTTAACAGTGACTAATACAGCGTGATTGAAAAGTAAATTTTTGTCAAATGGATTAATGTAAGATCTGACAGGGAATATCAGACTATCAGAGACTTCCCAAATCAAGGTACCAGGGAAAAGAGAGAGATTAGTGGCAATTTTTCTTCAATAATATTTATTACTTTTATAGTCTAAAAGAAAGTTGTGTTTTAACAACAAAAGTAATTCAATTCCATGTTTTTTGCCTATTTCAAAGCCTATATTTTCCTGTTCTGCTATACTCTTAGAAACCCAGGTTGCAGTCCACATTCAGTCATTTTCCAGTTATGTGACCAGGAAATTGATCTCTGAGGGCCTTAGTTTCCTCATCTGGAAAGCCTGGATAATAAAACTTCCTTTGTCAGCTTGTTTGCGCAGGCCCCATTGCCCAGGGCACAGGAGATGCTCAAAAGACAACAATGGCAGTGAGCACCCCCTGGTCACGGTGCCTCCCTTTGATCTCAGCTCTGAAACACTGACCCACATCATTACAAAACAGCGCCAGCCCTTTGGGCTCCCTCCCCACACTCCCTGGGAGAACAGAACTCTGTTCTCACATGCCTCCGCCCGCCTTCTTCCTTCTCAGAGGAGCACCTGAGCTGTGCTGGTAAGCTGAAGGAGTGCTCCGCTCCACCCAAACCCTGGGCCTGGAAGAGCCTCACCAACCCCATTGTTCTACACAGCTGTGACAAAGGCTGTGCTCGCTCTCTTCCGTCTTTCGGAAGATGACCTCTCTAAATCCATAAATAATGGACTAGGGAAAAAAGCTGGATTTCTATATAAAATATTAAATTAAAAAATCAAGGTACAACTGTACAAAGTATGGTCCTAATTTTATAAGATGGATAAATATATTCAGACACACAGATTTAAAGAAAAATGACAAGAAGGAAATAAAGAGAAATCTTTATAACCTCAAAGTGGTAAAATTATGCATGCTTTTAATTAATTTATTTATTTGCTTATTTTTGCCTTTATATGATTGGGAAGTTTTTACAATGAAAAATAAAACGTAAGTAGTATTTATTCGTTTCTCTATGCATTTCTTAGGGAGAAGACAGTGTGGAAGCCATCTCTGTTGGCCGCCATGTTCCTTTAGGCCCAGCACTGCCTCTCCCCCAGGGCTCGCCCTCATCTCTTCCTCACCCTTTCATTCCATACAGGCAAGTTGGTTTTTGGCTGTCTGCTCCCAGTTCCACGTCTCTGTTCACTTGTAGCCACATCCTTGGGACAGTCTCAGGCCTCTTGAACAGGAAGAGTCCACTTCTCCTCACTCACCCCCTCCAATCCCACCTTTGTCAGGAAGCCTTCAAGCCTGAAGCATGAACCCAGAAACTTCTCCACACCCCTGCCCAGCCCTGTTAGCCCCGTCCTGCTTGCCAGGGGCCCAGCTGCGCTTTGTGCATCATTCAACTTGATTCGACCAAGCATCAGACAAGTAGAAGTGAAAGTTAGGACCGAAGGTGGGGAGGGCGGGAAAATGGTTGAAAACCAGAGGAGCAGGACTAAGTCTGCATCACCTCTGTGTGTGTAGGTCACACATCTGGCAGCTACAAAGTCTCATAAGGCAACAGTGGAGAGAGCTTCAAATGGTCCTTTCCCTCTTTTCTCTAACCCCTGTCGTAGAAAGCAGGAGAATGTGTATCAGAAAGAGACGAAACAGGTTTCCTTTCTGCGAGGACATATACTCTCCAAAGAAAAACCCTGCATCACGAGGTCCCCTCCAGACCAGAGAGAGAAAACAGCCGGTCTCAAGGTGAGCGGAGCCGTGTCCCCAGCGCCACCTGCGGTAGCTCATTGACCTTGGCCTCTCCATTCTCTGACTCATGGATTTAATTAAACTCTCTCTCTCTGGCTATGTGTCTTTTAATGTACTGTTTTTTTAAATTCCAGCTGTGGTTTTAGAATTGACTTGCATCCCCAGTCTAGAGGTCCATTTATAATCACAAACATCAGGAGTATGGTGACAGAGTTGAAGGTATTACTTATGAAAATAGCATTATGAGAATCCCTGACTCGCTATAAACTTTTCTTTTTTAAAACTTGGGGTATTTGTCTCTCTTCTTGTTGCTATTTCAAGGAAAAGCTCTGCCAAGTGGAGTTTTTCCATATTTGACCTGAAGCGGGGCGGGGGGGGGGGAGGGGGGCGCGGTTAGAAATTGATCCTTGTTATAACATTGGTGCCAACAGTTGGCCTGGAATAAGTGTTCACAGCTAGATTTTCAAATTCCAGTAACAGGGAGCCCATAATGAAAAGACTCCTACAAATCTCTCTCTCAGAGGCCTCTGGCCAAGAAGAGTCAGAAACTTTGATCTTTTCTGGACCCAAAAGCATCTAGGGATGGAATAGAGACAGACAAGAGAGCTGACAAAGAGCTCAGCTGGGTGCACTTATTCAAATCACGTCTGAGATGCAGTCTCTCCACTACTGGATTTGCCAGCCGCTCCAGCCCAGGGCCAGGGCAAGCTGGCTTTCAGAACAGTTGCCTGTTTATTCTACCATATTGAGTTCAGGGAGTGACCAGCCAACTGGTCTATTTGCCTAAAGAGGCCCAACCCAACCACAGCTACCCTCCCGCAGGCATCTTGGCTGCTCTCCTAAGAACCTCCCTTCCTTGCCTTTTGGATGGAACTGGTCCTAGACTGCTTTTATTTTTCCAAACCCCTCTGTGTATAAACAGAATATTTGGAAAAGCTCAAGATGGCCAGGGGTCTGCCACGTTGACCATTGATTCTCACTAGGAGAGCAGAGTTGGGTACCATCAGTGGAACTGCTTCTGCCCAGGCTCTGGACCCAGCCCAGAACAGCTGACAGCTGAATCCTCTCTCTCTCTCTCTCTCTCTCTCTCTCTCTCTCTCTCTCTCTCTCTCTCTATCTCAACCTGGCTACAAACAGTTTACACCAGTGGGAGTGAAGTAGAAAAGATGCCTTCACTTTTTAAGGATGTTTCTTATCAGAGTCTTAAGAAATCTTCCCTGCTCCCAAAGAGTTCAAGGAAGAAAATGGAGTCTCATAGGTGGGGACCTTACTCCCTTTATAGAGCTCTTCTCAGGATCCTTAGGCCTACGGTAGGACCCCAAAGAAGAACCCTCCTTAGAAAACAGCCTGTCCGTGATGACAAGTCCATTAGGCAGTGTTCATCAGTAAAGACCTCCTATTGCTCGCTGCTGACTGAACAGAAAGAAGTGCAAGAGGAGCTTATCTCATTGATCAATAGCAGCCAGTGCCGGCTCCACTGGAGCTGAGTTAATCCCGGAGGCACAGGTCCTAACATCTGAGGATAGAGAAAAGGAAGCCTCAGGCACAGTGAGAAAGCCAGAGCTCTTCCTCAGGGAGGGGAATGAAAGCAGTGGCAGCCACAGACAGAGGCCTCTTCTCCGGGCTTTTTCACAGCCATCCCTGCCTTACCCATCAACATTTTCACACTGAGCATCTACCACAATTGACAGAGTTTCCAGAGGGCTACCTGGCACCATGGGGCCCTCCTGCAGCAGCTGTTAGAGGCCAGAATCATCCCCTGTGCACGCTGCCCCTTCTGTCACCCTGCAAGAGCTGCTGTCCTATGGACTCAGTCCTAGGGCACGTGGGTCCCACTGCTGACACTGCTGGGCACCGCAGCCACACCCATCCTGCAGTGTCCTCCATCACCCAAACTGGCCTTGCAGCCACCACCCCTGTTGCCGCCAAGCCAGTGCTTTTCTGCCCCTCGGTCCACCTCCCCTGTACCCTAATCCATGCTGGGCAACTTGGGAGCAAAGTATTCCAGCCCAGGGGGGCAAAGCAAAGACTGGCAGGTCACCAGCCCCCAGAGCAGCAGCCATGCCCAGCACCCAGCGTTGGGCTCCAACTGGGGAGGAGAAACCCATGTGAGAGTGGTAGGACCCAAGGCTGAGAATGCAGAGCACCTCTGCGCAAAGCTTCTGTACCGCAGAAGCTGCAACTCCCTGCACCCTGTGGTGATCTGGGAGGGAAGATTCCAGCAGGCAGGGAGGGGACCCCACCACAGGGCTGGAGTAGGGACTTTGGAAAGAAAGAGGTTCAACGGATTATGGTGCTAGAGGTTTGAGCTACTCTTGATTCCTTTCATTCCCATTGTTATTGCACCCACAGTCCTAGATTTTCCTCCATGGATCAGAGGAAAGTGGGGAAGTACCTGTTCTCCACCCCTACTTCAGTAAACCCATCAGCAGCAGAACTCTCCGGCCCTGGAGAGAAGCTCCTGAAGATTAAAAAGTCCCTGGGAACTAATTGTTGAAGATTGTCACAATCGTGAGAACCCCTGTGTCCCACCCCGTAGGGTCCCACTAGACACTGTCTGGGCTGCTGTCCACCCAGCCACAGCTCTCACAGCCAACGTGGCACGTGCACACACAGACACAAGAAGAAAAGACTGCCTGGGAACTCATTTTGTTAAAGGCTATTTTTCGTTTTTAAATGATACTTGGAAAATTTGTGATGACATGGATGGAGCTGGGGAACATCTTGTGGTTGGTACGTCCAGTCGATTCCCACTCCCAGCGATCCTGTGCACAGCACAGCAGAACCCTGCCTGGTCTTTTCGCATCATCCTCTCACCTTCTGGTGCTGTATCAGAAAATGCTCCACTGCTGTTCATAGGGTTTTCATGGCCAACGTTTTCAGAAGTGGGTGGCCAGGTCCTTCTTCCCACTGGAGAACATTATGCTAAGTGAAATAAGCCAGACAGAAAAGCAAATACTGTGTGATCTCACTTATATGTGGAATCTAAAAATAGTGAAACTCACAGAAGCAGAGAGTAGAACAGTGTTTGCCAGGAGTCAGGGGAGGGAGAAATGGGGAGGTGATGGTCAAAGGGTACAAGTTTTAGTTATGACGATGAGTAAGTTCTTGAACAATACAGCATAGTGCCTTTAGGTAACAATGCTATATTGTATAGTTAAAAGCTGGCTCAGAGGTAAACCTACAAGAAGTTTGCTTACTACAAAAATTAATAATAATAAAGGGAGCAAGAGAGAACTTAGAGGGGTAATGCATGTCCCTACAACTTTGATGGTTGTGATGGTTTCACAAGAATAAGCTTATCCCCAGACTCATCAAGTTGTGCACGTTAATAATGTGCAGCTTTTCACATGTCAATCATACCTCAATAAAGTGATTTTAAAAAAAGACTTCCAAAAAAATAGAAAAAGAACAAAATTTTAAAAAAGAAAACCTGAAAGAAATCTGTCTGATTGATCGTTTAACGGAAACCCGGAGCAATACACCGAGGGAGACCACCAGGAGGTTTCAACAATGTTAGGACATATTCCCAATGGTTTCCCAACAGATATTGTCTTTGGGATTCAGGAACAAAAACCAAAAGCCACTGCAGTGTGTTCCTTTTTTTTCTTTTTCTCTTTCTTTTAAACTTTATTTTTTTTTACCTTGAAACCCTAAGATGAGACAGTCCAAACTGACGTACAAGATGGAGCTGGAAGATCAGCCCCCCAGGCCTGAGGGCACTCAAACTGTTCCCGGGGAAGAGCAAAGAACAGGTGTGACTGGCACTGCTGCTAACGATGCGACCAGACTCAAGCCAGAAGGACACCTGGCGGCTGGAGTGCACAAGGATGAAAGGAAAGTCGGGTGCTGTACCACACACACCACGGGAACGGGGACTGTGAGAAGCACGAGCCAAGGTAAACTGGAAATTGTAAGGCAAGACAGGGGATGTTTCAACATCGCAGTGCTTGGCGTTAGTGAACTAAAATGGACGGAAATGGGACACTGTCAGACAATGACAAACTGTGGAAATGACAAACTCAGAAGAAACAGAGTGGCTCTAATGCTGAGGCATGATGTAGCTCAGGCTACACTATATGATATTATACAATATATAATAATTCAGTCAGGGGCTATGATGCAAGGTCTGACCAAACAGTATCAATCAGGCTTCTGGGAAAACCTATTAACATAACCATCATCCAAGTCTATGCTCCAACTACAGATGCTGGAGAAGATGAAACTGAAAGTTTTTATGCAAGTATCCAGGAAGAAATTGATCATACATCCAAACAAGACATGTTGATAATTGTAAGTGACTGGAACACAAAAGTAGGAAATAAAGCAGAATCAAACGTCGTTGGAAAATTTGGACGAGGGGTCAGAAATGAAGCAGGAGACCAGCTCATGGATTTCTGCAAGGCCAACAATCTGTCCACTGCAAATTCATGCTTCAAACAGAAGACTGTCTACATAGATTTCACCAGATACCAATATAGACCATAACTGGAAGCAGGAGCTGGAGAAGCTATATTCTCTCTGCCAAAACAAGACCGGGAGCAGATTACGGTACTGACTACGAACTGTTCATTTCAAACATCAGTGTAAAGCTGAAGGAGAGCACAAGAACTGTAGTGCCAAAATCTCACGTAAACAACACTCCTGATGAATTTAAAGTTCACATGAAAACAGATTTGCACTGTTAGACTTCATTAACCGAGAACCAAAAGAACTACGGACTGAAACCAGAAATGTCATTAAGGAAGCACGTAAAAAGGCAACCCCCGGAGTAGAAAGAAAAGAAAAACTGAGATCGATGACAGAAGGAACACTAAAAATTCTTAGGAGAGGCAAGAAGCAAAAGTAAAAGGTGACAAAGGCAGGGTTAGAATCCTGAACACAGTTTTTCAGCATCTGTTACATGGAGATAAAGAAAACCACTATAATGGCCGACGCAAAGGGATGGAAGAAAACAAGAGGAAGAACGAGAGGTCTTTTTCAGAAGATTCAAGAAGTCAAAGGCGAATGCTGAACGGCCAAGAGGGAAGCAGACTACCTGATCAGGAGAAAACAGGGGAAAGTGGAAACCCTGTCCTGAAGGTCTATACAGAAGGCACGATGGATGACAGATGCCTTTGAATAAGACTCCTCTGAGGAAGAACCCGTAATTCTAGAAAGTGAAGGGAAAGCTGCCGTGAAAGCACTGGGAAGAAATAAGTCACCAGGGTAGATGGGATGTTGATAGAATTATGTCAAGTCACAGAGACTGAATCTGTCACAATGCTAACAAGAATGTGCCAAGAAATACAGAAAACAAACCAATGGCCAACAGACTGGAAACGCTCAGTATACATCCTGATCCCCAGGAAAGGAGATGCGAAGGAGTGCAGCAGCCATGGGACCATCGCTCTGACTTCCCGTGCAAGTAAAGTGATGCTCGAGGTGCTGCAAAGGCTTTGACCTCAGATGGAGCAAGAAGTGCCTTTTGTCCAAGCTGGATTTCAACAAGGGAGAGGCACACGAGGCCTGACTGTGGTTACTCCTTGGCTGCTGGAGCGCTCCATAGGGTCTCAGAAAGTTAGTCCATGCTTCACAGACGACAGGAAAGCCCTTGACTGTGTGGATCATGAAAAGCTCTGGGCTGCTCTGAAAGGAAGGGGCGTGCCTCAGCACTTGACTGTCCTGATGCCTAACCTGTACTGTGGACAAGAAGCCACTGTCAGGACAGGCTATGGAGAGACAGATGGATTCCTGGAGGCAAAGGTGTCAGACAAGGGTGCATTTTATTCCCCCATCTGTTTAATCTCTACGCAGAACATAGCATACGAAAAATGGGGCTAGACTCAGATGAAGGAGCGGAAATTGGAAATTGGCAGAAGACGTAATCTACAATCTAAAATATGCAATGACATCATCTTACTGGCAGCAAGTAGCAATGACTTGAAATGACTTCTGATGAAAGTGAAAGAAGAGAGAGCCAAAGCAGGCCTGCATTTGAACATCAAGAAGATGAAGATCACGACCACAGAACTACGCAGCTTAACGTAGACAAGGAAGACATGGAAACTGTTAAAGACTTTGTTCGCCTTGGTTCAGTCATGAATTTAAATGGAGACTGCAGCCAAAAAATAAAGAGAAGATTGACACTCGAAAGGGCAGCAATAAAGAATTAGGAAAGATCATCGAGTGTAAGGAAGGGTCATTAGAGGCCAAGGCCAAGGTTGTCCACACCTCGTATTCCCTATCACTGTGTACGGGTGCAAAAGCTGGACAGTGAAGAAGGCTGAGAGGAAAACAGTGTATCCATTTGAAATGTGGTGTTGGAGGAGAGCTCTGCACACGCCCTGGACTGCCAGGAAGACGAACGACTGGGTCCCAGAGCAAATTACGCCTCAACTACCACTGGAGGCAAAAATGATAACACTGAGGCTGTCTACTTTGGACACAACATGAGACGGCAGGATTCTCTGGAAAAGACAATAATGCTGGGCAAAGTAGAGGCAGCAGGAAAAGAGGAAGAGCAAATGTGAGATGGACTGACTCCACAGAGGAAGCCATGGGCATGAGTCCACAGGAGGTGAGCAGGGCTGCTGACGACAGGGCACTGTGGACATCACTCGTTCATAAGCTCGCCAGGAATCAGAGCTAACTTGACGGCATGTAATGACAACAACAATACTTAGAAAAACTCTAGTCTATAGCAAATATTCAAACACTAGAAAATGCCAGCAAACGTTACTGTGTAGTATTCAAATAACATAATATTTGGCTCTCCTGTTAAGAGGTTAATTAGATTAACAGCACTAGTCAGAATCATATGTTGAAATTGTCAATTTAAGGACTTACTTTGCTCCCAAAACTTGTTACTTTTTGGAACACCATTCATAAGATTTGTATAAAGTACACTAGACATAAAAACTTAATATGTATTTTTTATTTGCAACAATTGCTCACCAGGAGAGGAAAAGTCACAAATACACACTTACAACACAGCTGTTGCTATATGCATGACCAACTGAGTAGATTGTGACTGCCATTTTTCTGCAGGTCCCTGTCCTAGTTTTAGAAAATATCACCCTGAACCTCGTACTCTGTGTGTGTGTCCGTTTCCTGTTCTTGCATTTCATTGGACATCAGTGGATTCCTTCAAACCAGTAACATCTCTGTGTTACTTGCAAAGCTTTAATTCTCACAGAATTATAGAACTTTTCCCGTTTTCCTCATTTTTCAAGTAATTTTTCTTGGAATTTGAATTTGTAAAAACACAGAAATTTCCCCAGCAATGCTGGGAAGGAGTTCTCCTATGAAACACCCGTCAAGATGTGCTGCAGGCCCGTGGGGAAGGCCGCCCGCCGGCGCTCTGGAAGGAGAAGCAGGGAACTTGATGCAGGAGGAATATCGGGGACCCGGGGCTGCAGCCAGCCCAAAGCACCTGTGCGATCAGGAGAGCATCAACCCATCTCCTTCACTCCAGCCTTGGCTAGAGAATGTATTGGAAGCAGAAGCCAACAGCCTCACTCAGTAGTTAACGAAGAACCTTTAAAGAGTGGAGGAAGATTGACAAGGCGCTTGGAGAAGACAAGAGAGAGAGAAGGAAAATATTAGGGAATATCGACACATCTGTTTTTCATCAATGAAGGTTAGAGCTATACGTATTTCTCCTCTTGTTGTCATAAAGTTGAGTTTCTGCCTAGGTCTTTTTGCTAAGGAGGCCAAACAGCTTTCCAGTAACATTGAGAGATTTGGTTTTTTTAGTTCCAAGGATAGTAGACTTGTGACCTGGAGACAAGTTTACTCCCTGAAACTACATTTGTTAAAATGTTTGCAGGAGAAAACTGTGTTTGTTAAAATTATAAGTTAACAACTTAAAGTCATGAGAGGTTGATTTTATCCACCAATTCCAGCGATAACTACTCACCTGACAGTACTGGCCTAACTCTATTTCACTTAACCTCTATAAAATGACTTACAAATTTCCTCAGAATTAGAAAATTAGCTAAAAGCACAATTCTTACTGTAAAAATAGATTACAAGTACAATAAAGGGACTCTATAAGAGATTAACTTTTAAACAGCTAGAATCTCAATTTGTTATGACACAGCCCTCAGCCCTTCCTCTCTTAAATTTTGCACAAATGAGGAAGTTCCTCACCCTAAAGGTAGCATCGGGCTGCTCTAGCCTGGTGTGGATGATGCTTGGGGCTGGAGAAAAGGGACAACCAGGGACATGATGGCATCACCCCGGTCTCTAGGCCCATCTCCCTCTGGAAAAGTGCCAGAATCCTAGAGAAGCAGCTGCAATAAGGAGAGGATACAAGCTGGATCCTGGGGTTTCTGTGGGAACTTGGGGGAACCAAGCAGAGCCAACGGTAACTTTAGCTCTGGACAGGTGCCATGAAAAGAGGAAACTAGCCTGCCCCTTCAGGGCCAATGAGAGGAGCGAAGTGGGGGGTCTCAGGCTGCTTGTAGGCATGGCTTCTCCTCCTGGCCCCAGAAGGAGCAAATCAGGGATGGCCATCAGGAAACCCAGAGGTAATGTGGGATGGGGAGAGAAATGGACACTGGGAGACACCCAGGGATTCTCACCATGTGAGCAGAGGGAAGGAACTGGCAGGACCACGGTCCCAGATATCCAACTCATGGGGGCAAACACAGAATTACTTCTCTGTTGGCCTTTTACAACCCCTTGTTCTCCAAGATCATTGACTAGTTAATGCTTGTCATATTCGCTGTTGTTTACAAGGTAACTTTAACTTACAGTAGATCTGCAATGTTCCAAAAAATGAGAGAGAGAGGCATCAGTGAGCAGTTAACTTGGTTACCAAGGGAACCGTTTCCTGACTGGACTAAAGTCAGTCGCCGAGAGGACCTTCTCCTGTCCTGCCCAGGGCAGGGTGCAAGAGGACAGCGACCAGAGAAGCAGAATGCCACTTTGCACTTTGGACAAGTAATGGGCAGGTAAGGGATGGGTGGTTTCAGGGCCAGGGAAGCACATCGACACCTTCCTTGTCACAACTAACAGGCCGCCCTGCAGATCAGAGCAGCTGGAGGAAGCTTAGTACCTCTGGGGAAACGGGCGAGCCAGAGGCTCTTTCTGCCATCCTAACCATGACTGGGAGGGAATCACAGGTTTCTTAAAGAGTAAGGAACACCAGCTTAGATTAAGCAGCTAGTGCTGATGGCTGCTGTTTAGCAGGAAGAGATATTAATGTACATCTAGACAGGCATTTTTTGTTTGATCTTGTTTTAAATCTTTTTATTTTAATACAGTCTCAGACTTCCAGAAAAGTTGCAAACACAGTACAGAGAATCCTTGTATACCCTTCACCCTTCAGCCAGAGTCACTTCACCACATTTGTTTTACCACTTCCTGCTCCATCCACCTGTCTGCTCCATCCGTCTGTCTCTGTTCGCCCATCTGTCCATCCAACCATCCACTGCTCTGTCTGTCCATGTCTGTCCATCTATCTACCTATCTTTCTATCTGCTTACCTATCTATCTAATCTCAGAGATAATGTCCCATCCCCCAATCCACCCAGTGTGTATTTTGTAAAATCAAGGACATTCTCATATTCTTATATATCCAGACTACAATGATCAAAATCAGAAAAATAACATTGATACAGTCCTATTGCCTAATCAACAAACCTTATTTAAACTTCTACAGTTGTCCCCTGCTGTCCTTAATAACCAAAGGAAAAAAACTTCCCCTCAGGGCTAGATTCCAAACCGGGCTCACCCACTGCACTTAGCTGTCGTGTCTCCAGTCTCCTTTAGTCTGGGGTAGTTCCTCAGTCACTCCTTTGTCTTTTATGACTTTGACATTCTTGAAGCATACAGACCATTCTATTTCGAAGAGTGCCCCTCAATTTGGGTTTAATTGATGTTTCCTCGAGATTATAGACTCAGGTTCTGTATTTGGGGCAGGAACACCGTAGAAACGATGTATTCTTCTCAGTGTGTCATATCAGGAGGCACGTGATGTCCAATTGCCCAGTAACTGGTGATGTTAATGTTGATCACTGGTTAGGATGTTATCTGCCAGTTTTCTCCACCATGAAACTACATTTTCCCTTTGTAGTTAATAAATATCTTCTGGGAGTTATTGTGATGCTATGAGTACACGCTGTTTCGCATCAGCCATTAGTTTTAACATCCATTGATGATTCCTGCCTGAAACAATTTTAACTATGTTGAATATGCTGAATAACTTTCTAATTCCATAATTCTTCCTGCATTTTTCAGTTGGCATTCTACTATGAAAAAGAGCTTTCCCTTCTCTCTACCTGTCTATTCACTCATCTATCCATCAATTCATTTATTGGTATGGACTCACAGATTCTTATTTTATTTTATGACTTATAATGCATATAATGAAATCATTATTTATTTTAATGTTTAAATTGTCCTAGAATTGGCCAGTGGGAGCCCTTTGAACCTGGCTGCTGTAGTTTTTGACATGCTATAATTCTTTGAGCAGTTCTTTATTTTCCAGCATAGAAAAATGTGCCAGCCCCTCAGCCTTAAAATCAGCTCTTTCTCCAAGCATCCCTAATTCTTTTTAATGGAAAATATTTACAAACCAAGGTCTGAATGCTGGATGCTGAGTGTGCTCAGAGTGAGTGTGTATTCATCTAAAACAGAGAAATATAGTTAGGTCACTTGCTTTTGTTTGGACTCTATTTTGAGTTTCCCTCTATCCTTGATGGTTTTCTGTATTTACGTGTTGAGCATGTGAAATATGACATGGTTCCAAAAGCTTAAATTACAGAAAAAAATGTATATTTTCAGAGATGTCCCGCTGCATCACTTCTATCCTGTTCCTATCCCCAATCCTTTGTACCCTAGTCCTCACCACTAACATCTATTGGTAACCAATCTCATTAGTTTCTGGTTTATCCTTATGTGCCATTTTGCAGAAATGAATAGATACATATATATTTTCCCCTCATTTCTTACCTAAAAGTTACATACCATAGATGCTGTTTTCCTTTTTCCACACTGGAAATCACTCCCTATCAGTTCAAAGAAATGCTCCTCATTCTTTTTTATAGCTGCGTAGTACTCCACTGTGTGGATGCATTCAGGCATTCTCTGATGTCTGAGGGTACTCTTTGTTTCCAATATCTTACAATTACAATCAATATTGCAAATAATTACTTTGTACATAGTATTTTCTTATTTTGGGGAAGTATAAATTCCTAGAGGTGAAATTACCGGCACGAATAGAAAGTGTACATATAGTATTTTTAGATATTGCCAAAAATCCCTCCAGAAGGATTCAACCTGTTTGCATCCCCACCATCAACGTGCAAGAGTGCCTGTTTCCCACAACTTTGCCAGCAGAATGTGCTGGCATACTTTTTAATTCTCAGCAGTTTATGGGAAAAATGATCTTTGTACAATTTTAATTTGCATTTCTCTATGAGTGAGGTTAAATATCTTTTCATATGTTGAAGGATATTGTGTCTTTTGCCCATTTTTCCATTGAGTATACGCTTTTTAAAAAACTTTGCTATGAATCGCATTTTCCCTTCAATTTGCCAGGCAGAAGCTAGAAGTTAGTTATACATCTGCTTAACATTTATCCTGTTCCTTAATTTTTTCATCATAAACTCTTATCTGTGGTAACGTTTTAGTTCTTGATACGGATGTGGTCACTGTGAAGATTTTATCAAGCTGTATACTTATGACTTGTACACTCCTAAATGCTTATTTCAAAAATTCTTAGGCAACTTAATTCTGTGATAAGTTATCAGTGTCTTGCCTGCCTGATGCCTGAAGGAACCCCAACGATTCCCAGAATTAAACCCAAGTAGCCCTGATGTGAGATTAAGAGGAAAAAGTAGCCATCTGGAGAAGGGGCCCTGTGAGCACATACTTGAAAGGTGAGCCCACCACACACACACAGGGCCATCCCTCCTCCTCTCCCGCCGTAGTGCCCACACCCACCAACCTCCGTGACCTTGTGAAAACTGGCAGCCCTAGACATGTCTTCCCAACTCACCAGCTAGGGGAAAGGACTTGTCCAGTGGACAGCAGGTAGGGCTGCGGTTTTAAGTTTTTGCCTAGAATCCCTTCTTTGTGTCCCAGTAAGTGATGCCCTTCCGTTTCAAGCCTCATTTTCTCCATAATTTGCAGGGATAGCAGAAGGAAATAGGTAATCAAGTCTATTAAATGTTATAAGCTACTTAGAGAAAGATTCCGCCGCATCTGGACTTTCCTCCCACTCTCTAAGCTCTGTGCAGAGCTGCGATCAGCAGAGGTGCGTTCTCTCCCACCCTCGGCCTCTGGAATCTCTTCGGGAGAGATTGGGTAATCCAAATAAAATTGCTGTGGCGGGAGGAAGGGAGGGATTTTTTAAAATTACTTGTCTATTGCTGCTTCTTTCAAGACAGTCCAGAAAAGAGGAAGTAGAAGCAGCAACACGCTGCCAGAGAATTGGTGCCTCCTAATGGTTGTCATGCTGCTGGGCTGCTGATGACCCAGCCTCTTCTGTGGAGCAGCCCCAGGCAGTCTGAAGAGTCTCTGAGCAGATGAGCTGGGGGAGGAGGTGTGGGGCAGATGGCAACGGTAGTTGTCAGGAATGAGACTAAACAGCGTTGGTAGAAGTTAAAGATAAACTTCCATCCTTCTAGTTCTCTCCCCACGTAACAGCAAGATGATGGCGTTTATTTCAAGGAATTTCCAAGAACGGCATTTGACGTATACCATGACCCTCCAAGGGAAGCTGGGGGTGAGGCATCTGACCCCTCCCCAGAGGGGACGACCTGACCAGGCACAGACCTCACCTCCCCACATCCTGTGTGTTGCAGGCTGAAGTCACAGCAAACACACACAGGCATCTTTTCTTTCTCTCACCTTCTCCCACTTTAAGCAGCATTGAGAACAGAGCCCATTCCTGTGGCAAGAACTGGTGTCCCAAATCCAGGCTCTCTGAGGATCGCAGATGTTAGTCTGACCCCCAGTGTCGGACAGTGTACTGTATTGTCCACACTTGTGTGGTGCAGGTCCGCAGCACAAGCCCGTAGACGCCTGAGGTGTCCTGCTTCATCTCCAGACATCGTTTAGTGGCTCTGTTTATGACAGCTCTTCCCTGGGTGGGAGGAAAGACAGAGTCAAGGTACTGAAATGCCCTCGTAGCGCATCTCACCTTTCCTGCTCCTACTCGCTCTGCTGTGCTGAGACACGCTTGCCGGGGCCCTCCATCCTCTGCAAGTCAACCAGAGGAGAAAACGAGGCAAAGGGTAAATTAGATCACGCAGTGCCTGCCCTGCCCAGCCCCACAGCAAACTAATCGCAGATCTGGGAGGAAGCGATGCTGTGCTGGGTTCCCACACTATCAGCCGCCTCTCCTGAAGCACCAGGTCAGTACAGAGTGGCAAGACATGACACGTCTTGAAGAACCATGGCCCTTCTCCACTTGACTTTCCTTTCTGCGTCTTCACCCCCGAGCCCATGAAACCCGTCAGGACTCCCCTCGCTCCTCAGTGCGTCTCTGTGGCGGGACTGCCCTGGAAGGTCCAGCCTGTTTCTCCCCCGCACAGGGCAGCTCCTGCCTCTCCTGGAGTGGGGGCTCCACCAAGGCTTACACTGGGACTATTATGGACTTTAGAGCTAAAGAGTCTGGGTTGAATCCCTGCTCCACCACAGAGAGGCCTTGGGCAAACCACCTAACTTAAGTCTCAATTTTCTCATCCATAAAATGGGTTTGGAGTCAATATTAGGGTTAAAATGTGGGTTGATATTTATTGAGCATCTTGTGCTGACGTGAAGGATGTGCAGTACACATGCGTTCGTCTCTGCCGCTCCCCGTTCTAACGGGGGAAGAAGGAGCAAAGAGCTCAGGGGGGCTGGAGGCGAGAAGTTTGATTCCGAAAGGGAGAAAAACACTGAATGTTGGTTGAAAAGAAGAGTCTTTCCTCCTTGTCTCCTCGGCTCAACAACTGAAGATCACGCCATCTGTCCCCGCCCTGTCCTCTGCCCGCCCTCCCATGCCCCTCACCCCTCTCTACCCCCTTTGCAGGATCACTCACCTGATGGATTTGAGTGCCTGCACGAAGATTTTTCCCTTCATCCAGCCCGGCCTCTGCTATCATCCTCAGAGTTCACGGCCTCCCCTGGGGGCTCTAAAGAGAAGCCCTGACCTCTCAGTTCCTCCGAGCGTTTGCACATCACGCGGGCTGCAGCGCTACGTGCAAATCCCTGCTCCCCTCCAACCACCCCGCCCGCCTCCCATCTCGTCCACTCGCAAACTGCCCCCAGCGCCATGCTCCCCCAAATTCGCCCGGCCCTGGCCACACCGTCCCCCCCTCCCCGGGTGCGGCCGCGCAGCGTCGTCGGCCACTCAGGGCGGGTCTCCCGCTTCTTGAACTCCTCCTGTCACCCCCGCGGCGCCTCTCGCCCCGCCTGCAGACCAGAGCTCTCCTGGAGAGGGTCCGCCCAGCCGGCTGGCCTCAGGCCCCTCCGCAGGCCGCCTCAGCAGCTTCACCGCCGACCCCACCCTGGACGCTCGCTGTCGCTCAATGCTTTCGTTTCTCACTTGGTCAAGAGGACCATGCTTCCGGTCAATCTAGCCCCACACCCGAATGCCACGAGCAATCCTCAGGGCGATGCGCATGCATGGTCTCAAAGGGGCTGCCCTGAGCTTGTCTCTACTGCCAGCAGCCCCTGTGCTCTGAGCGCAGCCACCGCTGATGCCGAGAAACACTATGCCTGTCTAATATCCTTCTTTTAGCTCTCCCTCTTGGCAGATTCCTTTTCTTTTAACTTTAAATGTATCCAAATGTCCCAATATTAGAGGGAGCAAAACCCTTAACTCTTCTTTTCAACCAACATTCAGTGTTTTTCTCCCTTTCAGAATCAAACTTCTCAAGCAGCGAGGCAATAACAAACAGTGGATGCGATTCTGTGTTCGAATTCCGGACATTTACTATGCTGTGTGACCTTGGGAGTATTATTTGACTTCTCTGTGCTTTAGTTACTTCAAAGGTGAAGTAGCTAATGATAATACCCCTCTTATAAGATTTACATAAGGACTAAATTAGATAATATTTAACCAAGTGCCTGGTACATATACGTACTCAATAAATCTTGGCTCTCATAATTTATTGTGGCCTTTTGGGTAGTCGATTCTCTCTCTGCTTCTGTGTGACGTATGCGCTGGCAGTATTCCTTACGACCTCTTCAGGCCCTTCTCCCGTTTCTTTTACATTGTGCTCATCTGGATCTTATATGTTTTTGGTTTGGTTTTTATTTGGGAGATGTTATCTAGCAGTTTTTAAGGAATTTTTGTTTCTGTTTCTTTTTCTCTTTTATAAAAGGAATACGTGCTCATTTTTTTTAACTTGGAAAACACTTTAAAAATTAGAAGTACTTACAATGTGATAACATTGTACATACAGTTTTTATATCTTGCTTTTTAAATTTAACATTATATCTTGTGCATTTTCCAATTTCATTAGTTTTTTGAAAATATACTTTTTGAGAATATAATTTGAAGGGCTATATAGTGTTCAGGTCAAGGGAATGAACAAAAATCTCTCCTACCATTGGACATTTAATTTTTCCTAATATTTTGTTGTGATAAATATTAAGATATTTTCTATATTAATCTTGACCTACATTCTATATTATTTCTTAAATTAAGATATTGTCTTAAAAGGGAATTAGTGCCTTAGAAGGGGGCATTGTCAGTTTTGGGGTTTTGATGAGGATCCGGGATTTTCCTACAGAGAGCTGAATTACTTTCTGGAACTCTGCCCACCAGCAACGTGTGAGAGTGCTCCCTCAGCGGCGTCTTCCTCTTCCCTTCTGGAGCCCTCACTGTGAGCGCTCCTCCCCTTCTCACTCTCTCTCCCAGAGATGCTCTTTGTGTCCTGAGCCGTCACTCCATCTGGAAGACTTCCAAAAGATGACCTCCACCCAAACTCTCCTTTATTTCAGCTGCATATCAATTAGCAGACATTTGGGCCTGTCCCAAACGTCCATAAGACATTTGATTCACATGAAAAAGCCCTCAATATCTGCTCATATTTGGTCCTCTCCAAAACATCCACGGAGACGTTGGGTCCACGCCAAAAGGTCCTTGATATTTGATCCTGTTCAAAACCATTTGGCATGGACCAAATACATTCGTGGATGTTTTGGACAGGACCAAACGTCTCGCAAGGCTGCAGTTTCTGCCTTCAGCTTTATGCTCCTCATCTCAAAATCCAGATGTCTTCAACAGGTCTTATCTCTTCAATTGGGTCCCTTCTCAGTCACTGGTATTGTCTCTCTCATGGTCTTCAGGGGTCATAAGCTCCTCTGGTTGACTCAAAAAATTGATCATGAAATTGGAAGAAAAGAAAGGGATTACCTAGTCTTACTTGTCTCTCAATTCTGGAAAATACCTTTGGTAGCTTTTTAGTAGAGTGAATGTGTAAGTTGTGTCTGCAAAGTAAATAGAGCATCAAAGGGACCCAACATTCAATCAAACATCGTTTTCATATCTGAAAGAACTGTGATCCTAAGAGATAAGATGGATATGAAAGGCTCGGATAGACTCAATTCACTTAAAACTGACTTAAAATCAGGCAGGACACCATAAGCTACATGACCACCTCCTTCACTAACTTTTGGAGTTCTTGACATAGTGACACAAAAAGACCCAGCCTGGACATCAGAGTGGTGGGCACGATTCTGCTGGTATCCTGCAGCTCAAGCTCTCACACCTGCCAAAATCCATCCTCTGCCAGCAGCTTGAGGCGGCCGAGAAAGTGACCTTCCAAAATTCTTCTGGAAAGCCAACCTTCAAAATGTTTGGGATGTCATAATTGTTTCTTTAGCGTAAGTGGTAGCTTTCATTCCCAGGAGATTTAGGGTAAAGTATAGATGTTAAGGGAATCAAACACGTAGTATTTGTTAAAGATTCTGTGTTTATTGACTATGTTTAAGTATTGCTATGTTGCAGAAAAATTGTCTTATGGACTAGCTTTGTGACACCAATTTAAAAATGTGTAATTGAATAATTAAATTTGTGATTTGATGTCAAAATTTTACTAGATTCCAAACACTTTTGAAACATTTAAGAGAACCTAAGAATCATTCAATTTAAAGTCAGAAAATTGAGTGCTTAAGAAAGGAAATTTATAAATACAGTCTGTAATGTTTAAGGAAATTTCTTAACTTGTAAAACCCTCTTTAAAGTTGCTAAGAAAGTAGATCTTAAAAGTTCTCAGCACAAGAAAAAAATTTTTTGTAACTATGTGTGGTGATGGATGTTAGTTAGACTTATTGATATACATAAATTATGTATATTATGTATACATCACTACTAACATAATACATCAATTATATCTCAATATAAATACATACATACATACATACATACATACATAAAAGACAACAAATAACTTTATACTCATAAGTTTGATGAAATGGACTAATTCCTTAAAAACCACAAATCACCAAAATACAATCGGCATAATCAACTAAATGAATACTCTAAATAGTCCTGTACCATTAAAAAATATTTCAATTCATGATTTAAAAGCTCCTGAAAAAGAAATCTCCACACCCATGTGGTTTTACTGGAGAATTATGCGAAGTATTTAAAGAAAGATTAACATCAATTTAAGACAATCTCTTCTAGAAAATCTCTTCCAGAAAGTGCTTTGTCCAGAAATTGCTCTATTCTGCAATTTTTGTCAAAGGACAAATTTATCAAGAGGAAGAGGGAACACTTCCCAACTCACTTTATGGGCCAATATTACTCTGATACTAAAACCAAAGACAGTACCAAAAACAAAAAAAATCCCACAGGCCATTATCTCTAATGAACTTAGACACAAAAATCTTCAACAAAATGCTAGGAAACCAAATCCAACAAAGTATGAAAAGAAGTACACACCACAACTAAGTGCGATTTATTCCCAGGATACAAGACTGGTTCAACATTTGAAAATTAATCAGTGTCATCCATCATACCAACAAGCCAAAGAAGAAAAAACATGAACATATCAATTGACACAGAAAAAGTATTTGACAAAATCCAACTCATATTCATGATAAAAAAAAAACTTAGCAAGGTAGAAATACAGGGAAATTACTCCAGTTTGGTAAAAAGCACCTACAAAAAAATCTACAGCTAATGTTATCCTTAATTGTGGAAGATTCAATGCTTTCCTCCTACATTTGGGAACAAAGCAAGGATGCCCACTCTCACCACACTTATTCAGTGTAATACTAGAAATTCTAGCCAACGTAACAAAGCAACAAGCAAATTTAAAAAAGCAAAACAGACAAAATCATACAGATTGAAAACAAAAAAAATGACTGTTAAAACTTGCTAGGTTTATAAATAAAATAAGATTTGGGGGGCTGGCTCCGTGGCCGAGTGGTTAAGTTCATGCGCTCGGCTGCGGCTGCCCAGGGTTCGGATCCTGGGCGCAGACATGGCACCGCTTGTCAGGCCACATCGAGGCGGCGTCCCACATCCCACAACTAGAAGGACTGGCAACTAAGATATGCAACTGTGTACAGGGGGGTTTGGGGAGAAAAAGCAGGAAAAAAAAAAAAAGATTGGCAACAGTTGTTAGCCCAGGTGCCAAACCTTAAAAAAAAAAAAAAAAAAAAAGAGAGATTTGTAAACTGAACATAAAAGCTTAAAAAAAACTAGAGTTCTTTAATTTAACTTTAATAAACTGGATATTAATTTTTCTAAACCAAAGTAAACCTGTAATTGTATTTTCTATACACAAAAGACACCCCTAAGGATGTCAAAAACTCACATTTAGCACACTTGGCCTGTCAGATGCTCAAATACACTGTGCTTGGTGACTACGATTGACGGTGAGCTCACCACCTTGCTGGGCAGCCTATTCTTCTGTAGGACTTAACCTGTTAAACTACTGGAGAATCCCCCCCTGCCCCTTACGTTAAGTCAAACTCTGCCTTCTTGATCTCTAACCACAGTCTTGGTTCCGCCCTCCTGTAGACACTGAAGAAGTCTACTTTCTCCTCCTCATGAAGACAGCATCATCTTTTCTCTAGGTTCACCTCTCCAAGCTAGAGCTCCAGGTAGACCTCCAGGTCTGCAATCTTCTGGGTACCGTGCTAGATGCCAGAGAGAAAACAACCAACTAAACCCAGAGCCTGCCCTTCAGCGCACAGTCTGGTGAGGAAAAGCAGCAAGAGAGGAGGCAGTTAGAAGAGAGAGTGAGACAAGGCCTGTAAGAGGGACCCGAGAACACACGGAAGAATCACCCATCCCAGTCCTATGGAGTCAGAGATGGCTTCTCAAAGAAGACAATGTCTGAGGCCAGAGCAACACTTTGTGGTTGGCCTGGTAAAGAGGTGGGAGGAGAGGGGACAACCCGGACGAGAGGGAATGCGACCTTTCCTGGAATCACACGTGGCTCCCTAGAGCTGGAGCTCAGAGCAGGAAGACAGGACTTAGCCGTCTTCTTCTCCCTGATATCGTCTAGCTCGAAGAGACTTAATCTAGGATCCAAAAACTCTCTGAAATTGTAAGCAAAATGGTGCATATATATGTTTTTCTGGAAAGGGTCCATAGCTAGGAGCAGATTCTCAAAGGGATTAGTAGCTTTAAGTTAGGACTTACTGAGCCAGATGGGCCACGTCTCTCAAAATGTGGCTCCTGAACCTACGCAGTACCAACGTGCTCAGAGATGCGTTCACAGGCACAGCATCACCCCCTCTGTGAGGACATCTCATTCCTGCCAACGTGGCTGAAGAAGGCAGCCCCCTCTACCGTAAGTTCGCACGTAGACTGTGGTCAGCCAAATCCCTCATGTCATTGTCACAAGAATTCTGCCATATTCCCTCCACCCTACACTTAGGCAATTGATGTTGAAGTTAAAGTCAGGGCTTTTACATTAGTCCCTGTCAAATTTTAGCCCAGCCCTCCAGACTCTCTGATTATCATTAATAATAAAGCTAATTGCAAAGGCTAATGTTTATTGAACATTTTCCATGTGCCAGGCACCATGCTAAATGCTTTACACACGGTATCTCATTTAATCCTTCCCACAGACTCCTAAAGTAGATGACGTCATCTCCACTTTACAGACGAGGACACTGAGTCTGAGACGGTAAGAAAATTGCTAAAGATAACTGAGCTAGGATATGAACTCAAACCCTTAACTGTTCAACTATAACAGATTCCAATATTTCTTCCTCTTAACCACCCCACCTTAGTCAACAGATTCGGTGGTTCATGCTCAGTTCCCTGTTTCCAGTCTTTTTCCTGCATACTGCCACAAAATTAATCTTTCCAAAACCCTGTCAAATCAAATCCGAACCTCTCAGACTATATTTGAATATACCTGTCCTTTAAAACCACATGTGACTTACCGGCTTAAAATCCCAGTATATGTGCAGTCTATTTTCAGCTGCCTTGGAACACGGGTTTAACACAGGCTCCTCCCCATAGCCGGGGTCTGTCAGGCAGCGGTCATCAACACCTACTTGTGCCATCAGTGGTCCCACATAGAATTCCCCAGTTAGGTGGTAGTAGACATTCTAAAAGAGAGCAAAGGGACCTGCCATAGACACAGTCAGTGGGGAGGCCCTTGACCTTATAGAGGGCTTGGAGACTGCCGTCGGGGCCTCTGGATACTCAGCTGCCCTGGGGAGCACTGAACTTTCCTGGGTAATGAGGAGTCACCTCTGCTTCCTTCTCCCCAACCCCTAGTTGATTCTAGGAAGAAGACTAGGCGTGAGGAGGGGGTGCTATCCTGCTTCCTTCCATACAAGGGCTCCAACGTGCACAATGAGGGAGTTTATCTTTGAAAAAAAGAAGAAAACACAGCTGAACTTCAGAAGCTGTCACTGTAGACCCCAGCTATGGGTTTGTCGTCAGGAAACCTCTCAAATCTCCCCCTGACACTGCCTTGCTCAGTGATCTTGGGCAAGTAGGTTGGTTTTGTATCTGTTTTTCCATTTGTCAAGTGGAAATGCTATCTATCCTGCATACCTCAAAAGGTTCCTGCGGGGGCAGCATGCAGAGTAACATGATGGATGTGAATATTCTCAGGGAAAAAGAGTCCCTTGGTTGCACCCTCCAGCAGTGCCAGATCTCTTTTATCCCATAGAGAGACTTCCATTTAGCCTCTCTCTTCTCTAGCCCTGTTTCCTTCTCTACAGAAGAAGCCACAGGTAATGTCACCTCCCCACATTCCAGGCGTACAAGGGGCAAAGGAAGGATGGAGGGGGCAGTGGGAGGAGGGGGAAAGGAAAGGATTGGAGGTTATTGTCAATGAAAATATTATCATGGTGAATGAATACAACAGAGCATAGCCTTTCTACCCAGCCACCCGGTACCTGAAATGGAACTATCATGCCATGATTTTTTGAATGAACATCGAAGTGCTTAGTTACAAGTACAGGTTTGGGTTTCATCCTTACCCATTACCCAGGATGCCCAGCTCCTGCCTCCACATCATCTAACGCTGAGTCTAAATCTGGCAGCAGTTGCCGGGGGCTGAGCCACGACAGGCTCCATCTCTTGGAGTGGGGAAGATTGTGGAAGATACCTGTGTACTGTATTCATGACAGTAAAACATGATGGGCGTGTTGCCTGAAGTAGGTCCCTGATCCAAGCACACATTTTCATCCAATGGGTTTTTCATCTGAAGGGGCAAAACAGATGACAACACTGTTGGAAAGAGGCAGAGAAAGAGGGCCCTCAAGCCTCCCCAGGCCCTGTATTTTCCCCAGTATTCCAAGGACTGCAGACATTACCAGCCACAAGGGAGCAGGAGGTTGGGATCCTGGCTGCCTTTTTCCAAACGCTGAAGTGAGGCACCGCTGTGATGCCCACTTCCTGGGAACACTCACCCCCTCAGACCATTGCAGCACCGACAGAGCAGGGGCATCTATGCCCGCGTTCAGGTGGGCAAGGCCCAACACCCTGGTTGGCTGAGAAACTGAGAGGGTCAGACCAAGGGCTGCAGTGCGCAATATGGAGCTAGAGGCAGAGAGAAGGAAAAGAGAGGGGGCCTGGGGAGCAGGAGACAAGGGGAAACCAAGAGAGTCCAAGGGCAATAAGCTGAGGAAGAAGTTGGGGGTAGCAAGGGAATCCTGGGCAGGACGGGTTTGGAAACCCTTGCCTGGGCAGTCATGTGATTCAGGTCTCACTGACTTTTACAGTCAAACATTTAAAATCACAATTTCATGATACGTACTCTTCCGTAGCCCACAATGCTGTGGATGGGCTTCAGGACTGGGTAAACATTTTTCAGATACCAGTCAAAAGTTTGACATTTCAGTTTCTCCCGGAGGGCCATTCTGGAAGAAATGTCTCCATAATCGATTCCAGACTTCTGTAAACAAAACATGGAGCATTTCTGGGCCTTGAAACGTCCTTGACTCCACCAAAGGCTATGGGTGATGCATGAGTGGACTGAGGATTTTCCTGAGAGCCTGTGAGGTAACTTTGATAATTTCCAGTTTTCCAGGGAAAGTGGAAAAAGCTTGACCCTAGAAATCTCTGCTGGTTTCAAAGGCACTTGCAGGGCCTGCCTCGTGGTGTCACTCAGGTTTATTTCTTGTCTTTAGCAAACTGGTGCAGACTGCTCCTATTTGAGATAATATTTCCACCAACAAGGCCCAAAATACTCCTCATGATGGCTAGAAAAGGCTTTCAAAAAGAATATTCTGGCAGCAACATATGAAGGTCAAAGGAGATTTTCTAGAAGTGATATTTGTGTGCAATCAAAGTGAAAGAATGCTTGAGCCGAAAGCCACAGCTCAGGAACAGAAGACAGCGTATCACGCCACCTCGGGCAGCTGGGACAAAAGATGTGGGCTTAGCCAAGAAGGTCATCCTCATTCATGTGCATCCAATAGGATTACGCTCCCTGCTCCCACCATCCCACATCCTGCCTGCCATGTTTACATCCTCTTTTTCTTTTTTTTGAGGAAGATTAGCCCTGAGCTAACTGCTGCCAATCCTCTTCTTTTTTCTGAGGAAGACTGGCCCTGAGCTAACATCTGTGCTCATCTTCCTCTACTTTATATATATCCTCTTAAGATAGCAAATTCCTGATGTCCAACCGTGCCCTGCAAGGAATCTCCCAGTATAGAAGATGAATGAAAAACATGGAATCTAGAAGATTCTTTGCTTTGAATCTTATCTTTGGTGCTTACTACCTTATTACCTTAAAACAAGTTCCTTTCTGTGCTTCTGTTTCTTCTTTGGTAAACTTAGAATAATAAAAATAAAACTTACCCTGTAGGTACGTTGTAATGATTAGTGAGTGCCTGGAACACAGTACTGCTACATGAATGCTAAGTGTCATTACCATTACACCATCAGGACTTTGCCCTAACTCTTCAGGGCTGGGAGGGCACTTTGCCCTACCCCCTCCCATTTACCACCATTCCCACCGCCTCTTCCTCCTTTGTTCTTCTCCGCTTCTGTTCATTGCCATGACGAACCTGGAGAGGTATGTTCCAGGCGAGGTAGACCATGTCTTTGTACTCATCCATCCAGATTTCGGCCACTCGCAGAGCATTGCGCTTCAAGACAGGACTCAGATCCAAGGCATACGGCTTGTGGTGTCTCTCTAGGTGAGCAATCCGGGAGCAGGGCAAGACCTCGATTCTCCCTCCACACTGCCACACCTGCAAGAGAAGAAAAAGAATCATCTGGGCAGGCTGGACCCCATGGCCAATAAGTTGCATAACTTGTTGACTCACAGGGACCACATTTTGGAACCCTTTTTTTTTTCGTGAGGAAGATTGGCCTTGAGCTAACATCTGTGCCAACCTTCCTCTATTTTGTATATGGGATGTCACCACAACATGGCTTGGTGAGTGGTGTGTAGGTCCGCAGCTGGGATCCAAACCAGTGAACGCCAGGCTGCCAAAGTGGAGTGTGTGAACTTAACCACTACATCACTGGGCTGGCCCCTGGAACCATTTTTTAAAGAGTGTAAATTCAGTCCTCCCACTCCCATCTCTATGCTGCCTCCCAATCTACTTATTTAAAATAACTTTCCATGGAAGTTTACCAGACTGCTTCTTTCCTGTCATTCAGACAGTTCCAGAAATCGTACCTCCTTCAAGAAGTCCTCCTGAACAGATAAAGGAGGGGTTGCCCCTGCTCCTTTATCACCAAAGAAAGCGCCAAGTCCTGAGACGCACCATGCCCTGAGCCACTCTCGCTGGACCTGGCTTCCCATGACTCTCTCTGTCCTGCATGCTGGATGTAAGGCAATGTGGTCAACAGATTCTCAGGTGGCCCCCGCCACTAGTGTTCACACCCTTCCTGAATCCCCTCCCCTTGAGTGGGGGCTTGTAATCTCCTAACCAACAGAGTATGACAGAGGTAGCAATATGTACACGATTACACGAGTGTGATTACGTCACACAAGAAGGCAGGTCCATCTTGCTAGGAGACCTTCTCTCCCACTGGCTTTGAAGAAGGAAACCACCATGTTGTGAGCCACCACGTGGAGAGGGCCACGTGCCAAGAAAGTAAGGGCAGCTTCCAACTGATAGCCAGAAAATACTTGAATGCTTCTTCAGTTTGGACGATTTCAAGGGACGGAATGCTGTCAACAACCACATGAGCTTGGAAGCAGATCCTTTCCCAGTCAATCCTAGATGAGAACAAAACCCTGGCCAACACCTTGACTGCAGCCTTACAGAGGACCCAGCTAAGCGAGGCATGGACTCCTGACCCACAGAAACTGTCAGATAATAAATGTGTCCTGCTTTAAGCCACTAAGTCATAATTTTCTTACACAGCAGTGGATAATACAGGTAATTTTTGACCAAGAGATACCATGACTTATGATCTAATTGTAAACATTCCTCCTTGTCATCCTGATGAGTACAAACATAATTGTCAGACCACACATTCTAATATTTGGCTTAAAAATATGGTCTTTATCTCAAAAGAAGATAGAACCATCTAACAACATTAGAGAGATATAATGGCTCCAGTGTCTTCTCTCCATAGTTGCCCAAGTGAGCTGCAGTTTCCGGGAGATCATTAGCCCATCAGTGGTGACTAGCAACCTACTGCACTCATATTGGGCTGAGGGTGAGAAACTTACGCCCTGCTGGTTCAGTCAGCCACCTGAGAGGTCAGTCCCCTTATCAGACTTTCAAATGTTTTTCATTCCTTCCTCCTCTTTTGAACCCACAGATTCCCCTCCCTCAGCACCTCCACAACCCAGACAGTAGAGTGAAAAACAGCCAGGTTCTCAAGTCAGAGTGGCCTGTGTTCAAATCCTGACTCTATCACTGCACACCTGGCAACGAGGGGCAAAATACTCCACTCGCTGAACCTCAGCTCGCTCATCCGCAAAAGGGCGCACCCACCATGCGGGTTGTCAGGACGGAACAGCATAACAAATACGGTAACCCGCAGCTTCTACAATTATGAACTTGAAGTAAATCTTTTCTTCCGTTACCCTCCTCCATGTCTCCTCATTCATTCCCAGAATCATGTGGAGGTTACATCTAATTTGTTTTCAGATTTTATCTTCTGCAGTCAAACATTTAAAAATCCAAATGCAACATTATTTCAATTTTGCTAGTTGATGGAGATTTCCACTCCACAGGAGTTTAGGGGACAAAAATTAATCGTTGGCACAAGAAACGTTAAATCGAGTGAAAACATAGAAGCCAGCATTGTCCTTTATGAAGTAATGTTAACTATTATCCTTGACCCTAAGTTTTCAGATTTTACTCTCTCAGTTTACTCCCACTTGCCAAATGCTTTCCCATTCTCTCTCTCTTTCTCTCTGACACACACACAGAGACATGAAGTTTCTGCTTATAATGACAGTGACTTGCTTTGTGCCACATACTATCCTAATATTTTTCATGAATTTCACCCTCACCATGTAGGTATTATTATCCCCATTTAAGTAACTTGCCCACGTTTACCAGCTAGCAAATGATAGAGCTGGATTCTGAACCCAGGCAGTTCACGCAGTGAACACACAGTGCCAGAAATGCACAGGGTGCTCCACAAATGCTGGCTTCCCCTTCTTGTCTATCAGCCCCAACACTCCATCTCCATTTATACACATCCAAGCACGCCATCACTGCCGTGGCCTCTAGATGTCAGACTAAAACTCTCCAAGCAGCTCTGATGCTCTCCAAGATCTGTTATCAAAGAAAGACAGATCCTAACAAGTGCTGAGAGATTTCAAAAGGAAAATACACACACAAACCAAGGAGCCTGGCTGCGGGTAGAACTGTTTTATCCAAGAATAGGAAAGGAATGACCCTTCCCCAATACTCCCTACATTTCTAGCAAAATCGCTTTAAAAAATCACAAAATGCTAAAAGAAAGAGGATTTCTTGTGGGAACTAAAATGGCAAAGTTCACGTGTGCACTGGGGGAATGGAGACAGAGAGAAGCAGCCTAGACACAGAAGGGGAGAGCAGAGAAAAGTGCGGAGACCCCAGAAATGGCAGGAAGGGCTTTTGGCCAGAAGTTGTGGAATTGGGGTTCCAGCCAAATTAATGGGAAGTTCTGGTAGGTGGGAGAACTCCAGCCACAATGTAACTAGGGTCACCTTAGGACTTTGCTAAATCCATGCATAAAATCGTTATTTCTGTATTTATATTTTGGTGTTAGAAACCAATTGTACCCCCAATATCTGTTCCCCTCTACATCGATAGTTATGAAAAGAATAATTGCACAGATAACCAACTACCTGAAATCTACATTTTCCAGATTCTTTTGCATGTAGGTTTGGCCATATGACCAGCAGTGGCCAATGGAATGCGAGGGGAAATGATATACACAATTTTCAGGTACTGCCCTTAAAAAGAAAGAGCATGCTCTCTCTTTCCCTTTTCTCTTCCTACTGACTAGAATACAGATGTGGCGCTGAGTGTAGTAGAATTACAAGACGGAAGACTCTTAGGCCCCGTCACCCTGGAGCTGTCATCTCAATCTTGAACTGCTTATGTTCAAACTGATATGGAAAAGAGAAATTAATTTCTGTCTTGTTTAAACCCGTTATTTTGGCCTCTGTCACAGAAGCCAAACAAGGATTCTAATTAATATTTTTATAAATCATTTCAAATTACTTATTACATTTTAACTACATCATCATCCTTATGAGGAAGATGAAAGAGGGGTGCTTCTCTTCATTTCACAAATGGGAAAACTGACTAAGAACACCATGCAAAAAATAGTTTTCTCTGCAAAAGAATGACTGTGGCTTAAGGTATAACCCACATGAGGACTAACAGTCCTGTTAATATATAAAGGTAGGGTTCTGGGTGGGTCCTAAGTGGGTATAATATGTTGCTGTAGGGTCATCAGTCTTAATTGGAAAGAAATTGAAGGGAGTAGACCTGAATAAGCTTTAAGCAGAAAATTATCTCGTTCTTCCAGACACTACAATGGACCAGAGATCACCTGGTCTCTGGAACAGAATTTCTGAGATGGGAGGGGGGAAAAAGGCCATTTTATAGAAGCTCAGTCCACGAGGGGTTAGCAGAGCCAGGATTAGAACCCAGGTCCAGCATTTTTCACAGTGCCACCCTCACATGCTTATTATTGCTATTCTTATCCTTAACCGTTTACTGAGTGTGAGCCGTGTTTCAATCACCATGCTCGAGTTTGATGTAGCAGGTATGGCTTAGAGAGCTGGCATGTTGCCCAAGATAATACAAACTTTCAAGTGGTAGAGTAGGATTTGGACTTAAGTCTGGCTCTGTATAATTTTCACTACCTTATGCTGGCTCTTTTAAGAATTCAGCTTTAGGATGGAAGATGAAAGAAGGATAAATTAACAAGAACAATCACAAACCCCAGGATCAGGGCCTTCTGCCGAAGGCCTGTAGACCATACAGGAGAGGCAAAAGGGATACTATGGAAGGCACGTTTTATGCATGAAACCTGTTCCCAACTGATTGTGATGGGTTGGATTTATTGGCCCCAATTCTTCATACGTGTCTTCAGGGCTTCATTGTAGACAGAAGATACCCCACCACCCCTTGGTTTTGGGCTTGGCCATGTGACTGACTTCGACAAATGAGATAAGGCAGAAGCAATAATGTGTTAGTTCCAAACCTAGGCCTTAAAAAGCCTCACGTGGTTCCACATGCCCTCTATTGCACCATAAGAAGAGCTTTACTAAGGGAGCTGCTGCCTCATCAGCATGGGCCGGAAGGAACACAGGTGGAACAGAGCCACTCCGCGCAAGCCCAGCTGGACCAGCAGATCTGTGAAAATAATGACTGTTGTTTGAAGTCACTGAGTTTGGGGTGGTTCGTTACACAGCATTTTTGTGGCGATATTAACTGATACTCTGCACTTGGGATTTCTCCAGGTGTCTTAGTTTACACCCTGAATTCCTTTATAGAGCACAAAAATTCAGGTTGTTCATTTGGCCTGAGAAAGCACGAGAAGCCGTCAGGGGCAGACATGAAGGATCACTGCTGAAGTGTGAAGCCAGTGTTGTTCCGGATGGCCAAGAAGTTGATCAGAACTAGAACTGGCTTCAGGATTTCATTGCTGTACGACCCATCACTGGCTGTTTGTCTCAGACTAGACTATATCTCAGCACAAATTTCTGTCATTGTGTCGGCTGCTCTAGCTGTCCATACAGGAGCAGGCTGGCTGCCCACACATCTGTATCCCCTGGTCCTTCTGCCCATTCCGGTTCCTCTTTGACTGGTCTTGTTGAGAGTTGTCTGTCCCAAAGTTGGTTTATCCCAGGAAATGCTTGGAAAATGCCTGGAGTCCCCAAGGGAAATAGGGGCACTGCCTGCTGAGCTTCAACTCTACCCCATCCCACCCATATCTCCCAGGTTAGAGTGACCTGTACCAGGAAGCTCCACTCCAGAAGTCCTACTGCCTACCCCTAGGGACATGGAAACATAAGAATTTGTCCACCACTTGAGCCAATGACATTTAGCCTTGTTCCAGGATTCCAGAGATCCTACTCCCCTCCTATTATTTCCCCTTCTGCTTTGTCCCATAACAAGAATGGAAGTGTACCCACCCGCAGGCTAAGTTCCACATTCTCTCCTCCATAGACCAGCATCCCACCATCCAGAGATCCAATCTCTCCCAAGAAGAGCCTGTTGGCAGCCAGGATGCCCATGATGGAAGGACTCCTGTGGAGCACACAGCAAGAGCGTTACTAACCCCTCAGTGAGGAATGGGTCAGGACGGAGGTGAGGAGTGGGAAGCCCATATGATGGCTTGGCCTTCAAAACTCTACCCAAGCTGCTTCTTCTCCGGAAGACTTTCCCTAAACCCTCAGTGTGGACTAAGAGCATATACTCTTCCCTCACCCCCGTGCTGTCATAACCCTTCTCAAATTCGATTGAAATTACATCTTTTTCACCTTGGTCCTCCTACTACATAGCCTGATAAATGTTTAAAGTGGCCCAAATGTTTTCTAGAACATTATATACTTTGCTTTATTTTACTTGAAAGCCCTTAAATAGCCCAAAGTGTCTGTGATTTCTTATCTGGGATCAGCTTTTTTTTACTCTAGCCTCTATCCTTCACCCCACCTCCTCCATTTCTCCCACACCCCTCCCACCACTACCACGAAAGATGAACAAAGCCCACACCACCCATTCCTGACTTCTCGTGTGCTAGCCAAGTTTCCTGTGCCCACTCAGACTTACTTCACTGGAGCGGTGACGTCATGCAGATCGATCCAGGCGTTTGGCAGTGGATCATAGCGGCACCATAATTCCCAGTTAAACCCATCAACTGCCAGTGCATACTTATCCAGTTCAAAAGTGTCAAAACGAATGTTGTCAAACACAGGAGACACAATCACAGTGCTGTCTTCCTGAATCCGAGCCAAGATAGGCTCTGCCCTGGAAGAAGAATGTGTGACAAACCCAGGCTGGTTACGCGGGCAAGCAGCAGAAGCAAGCGGACAAAGCTGCTCCCAGCACCTTGCCCTGACGCTGAGCACCTTCTTCTTTGGGGCAGTGCTGGGTGGTGAGTAGGACTCCCCAGAGTGCAGAGAATCTCTGAAGCTTTCACGATAGCTAGGGCTGCTAGCAGATGACCCAAGTCAAGAGCAGATTTGAAACTAGTACCCCAAAATTAGTACCCGCCCCTGAGCTATTGTGAACCAGGACTATCAGTATTCAGCCTGAATTTACATTATCTCTTGGGTCTCCCTGTCTCCAAAATGATGTCTCTTTACTATCTGATTCCCCACATTCTCTAAAGAAGACAGCTCTCTTTGTATCCCGCAATTCAGAGTTGAGAAAAACCTTCAGAGTTACCAAAAAGATAATCTCTTCATTTTACAGATAAGGACATAAATGTCTAGTTAGGTGAAGTGACTTATTCAAAGTCACAAAATATTTCACAAAGTTTTGATTGGGATCCAACTGTCAATACTCCAATTCCATTGCTTTTTCTCTAGCACTAGACTACTTCCCTTAGCCAACCAAAATCCCTGAGTAAAAGCATCCTGTCTTTGGAGCTCCCCTTTGTTTAAGGTCTGGTGTTGGTCTTCCTTGTTTCCACAATATCCTCTCTTGTATTCAGTACATGTACTGTACAATGTCTCTTTTCTCCCCTTTCCCGGAAGAGAAAACCTCTTGGAGCCTTACCATCCAACGTTCACTTCAACATGAGCATCCAAGATGGCGACCACATCAGCTGTGGCCACTTCCCTGCCAGTGTTGCGTGCTTGAGCCAGACCTTTTCTCTCGGTATGCCGTATTATTTTCAGTAGTCCTGGATACTTCTGGTTGTAAAGCTTAATCTCCTCATCCAAGTGTGCCTTTAGTTCTTCTGCCAACCAAACGCACGTCTATGAAAATTCTGAGTGCAATAATCAACGTGGTACAATAATTGCATACTATTATGTGGTTGGACTACTTACAGTTTAGGATGAGCAGTTCTCCAGCGTTGACTGAGAAAACAGATAGTGTTTCCCCTGCACCTGCTTTTCCTCTCCCTTCCATCCTTAGGCTTAATGTTACCATTCTTACTCTCCTTCCCCTCGAAGTTAAACTATCTTGAACTAATAATACTGCTTACTATGTGCCAGGCACTGTTACACGTGCTTCATGTATGTTGAAAAATTTAGGGTAGAATGAGTGGGATAGACCTAACCTAACTGAGGTAGAAGTGCTGACGGACAGACATTGCAGAGACGGCCTGGAATGTCTTCTCTACAGTGAAAACGTCAAGATTTTCTGGAGAATCCATAAACAACTGAAGTTATTGTGTCTTGTTTTAGATATTCCTACTTGGCCAACTCAAGGACCAATTGAGACAGAACTCCCAGACTAATCTCTTTGCCAGTTTCTAGCTAATGAGTTTATCTCCAAAATTATGCAAACAAGATTCACTTTTCCCAGATTGTTTGCAGTTTTTCCTTCCCTCTCTCCTCTCTCTTTTACCAGCCTGTCTATGCATTTGTTCTTGGACTCAGCCTACCAGTTGACTTCCTCATATGTATGAAAACAACTTGCATGCAAATCGCTAAGCAGTGTTTAAAATATGTAACCAAATAACTCTGAGTTATTCATTGATAATATTAATTCATTTAATTCTCAAAGAATCCTATGAGGTAGGCACTTCGGTATTCCCACTTCACAAGTGAAAAACTGAGGCCCAGAAAGAGGGTATTCTTTCCAAGTCACACATCTAGTAAGCCACATACTCTGGATGTGAACCCATGTCTTGTTTACCCACCATGCCAAGCTGCCCCAAGAACTATGTGTGTACTTGGTTGGGTTTATCAAGACCTCCCCCTACTTTCTGCCCCCTCCATGGCCAAGAGATGAGATTCTTGCTGGTTTCTTTCTCAGAGGAAGAGTAGATTTGCGAGTCCTGCAGTGGTCAGAACCTGGAATCAAAGGGCTCCAGATCCCTTCTTGGTGTCTGAGATCCTACTTTGGACCCCACCTCAGTCCCTCAGGTCTCTCTCATGGTGCATGGAAAGGGCAGAGGTGACTGCGGAGTCATGTAGTCCTGGGCCTGCCTCAGCTCCCCCACTGACTCATCATGCAATCTGGACACACTATGTTATTTCCCTGTGTCTTAATTTCTTCATCTGCATAATCGAGATGATGATCCTCTGTCTTGACTTTGAGAAGATTAATGTACCCAGTACAAACAGGCCTTTAATAAATGATCCCTTCCTTTTTTCCTACATGAGAAGCCCAAAGTGTCCTAAACTCTAAGGTAAAACCCCTTTCCAGCCTAGCACAGTCAATAAAGAGTCATTTTTACTATTATTCCTTGATCAAGTTGCTCACCATTTGAGCTAAAATCATCCACCAAGATGATCTCCTTCAACAATCGAGAGGGGGTCCGGTTGATAATGCTAGTGATGGCCCGCTGTATAACGGACAGAGCTTCATCCATGAATATGAGAATGACACTGAGGGAGGGCAGTTGTGAAGAATATCTCTTCTGAAGACATCTGTAAGAGACCATATTTTATAACCCTATTACTTTTTTAAGTTGCTTTAACATTACTCTCCAATTTACCCCTTCACTTCATATGATGTCATATCAACTTATCAACTCTCCCAAACTCATCAGGAAGGGAAACTCTCAGTTGCTTATCACAATAGCAAGAAGATTTTATATCTGTTTATCCAAAATTCTTCTAATATGGGAATAAAGCTTATTTCTTTTGATTAATCTTCAGTAGACATTTCCATTTGAACAGTCAACATGCCCAAACGCCATCCCCAAATTAGCTTCCTTGCCAGAAGCCTCCTTTCTGTCATTACCACCACCCTTTCCCCATGTTCTCAGGCCTCCAGTTATCTTTGACACAACCCTCTACTTCACCACTATAGAGAGGTAGGAAACTGTCCAAAGAATTGTGCTTGACACATTTTTTTTAATGTCATAGTTTACATTTATTAAATACTTACCGTATGCTAGGACTGACTTACTCTTCTTTTTTTAACATCTTTATTGAGATGTAATTCATAAACAATAAAATTCACCCATTTAAAAGTATACAATTCAATGTTATTGTTTAATATTCAGAATTGAACAACCATCACCACTATTTAATTTTAGAACATTTTCATCATACTGAAGTGAAACCTTGTACCTGTTGCCAGTTATTTTCCATTTCTCCACAATCTATTCCACCCACATGTCCCTCAGCCATAGGCAACCACTAATCTATTTTCTTTCTCTATTGAATTCTTTTTTCTGGACTTTTCATACAAATGGAAATATACAATACGTGGTCTTATATGACTGACTTCTTTCACTTAGCATAATGTTTTCAAGATTCATTAATGTTATAGCACATATCAGTACTCCATTCCTTTTCATTGTCAAATAATATTCCATTGCATGGATATGTCACATGTTTATCCATTCATCACTTGCTGGACATTTAGGGTATCTCCACTTTTTGGCTATTATTAATACCATTATGAACATTCTCAAACAAATTTTTGTGATGGCACATGTTTTCATCTCACTGATATATCCACCTAAGAGTGTAATTGCTAAGTCACACGGTAACTCTATGTTTAATAATTTGATGAATTGCCATACTGTTTTCCAAAGTGGCTGCACCATTTTACATTACCTCCAGTCATAAATAAGTGCTCCTGTTTCTCCATATCCTGGACTTATTGTCTGTCATTTTGATGATAGCTATCCCAGTGAGTGTGAAATATTATCTAATTGTGGTTTCGATTTCCATTTCCTCAATAACTAACGATGTTGAGCATATTTTCATGTGCTTTTTGGCTACTTATATATCTTCTTTGTGGCAATGTCTAAGTCCCTTGTTCATTTTTAATTTGGTTGGTTGTCTTTTTTACTATGGAGTTGTAAGAGTTATTTATATATTCTAGATTCAAGTACCTTATCGAATATATAGTTTGCAACTATTTTCTCCCACTCTGTGAATTCTTTCTTGATATTATTTGTAGCAAAAGAAAATTTCAGTTTAGATGAAGTGCAATTTTTCAGTCTTCTCTTATCACTTGTGCTTTTGGTGTCGTATCTAAGAAGCCCCACGACGTAACCGATGATCTCTAAGATTTACTCTTATGTTTTCTTAAGAGTTTTAAAGTTTATATCTTACATTTACATCTGGGATCATTTTGAGTTAATATCTATGTATGGTGTGATGTGGGGTTCTAACTTCATCTTTCTGGATGTAGACACCCTGTTGCCCCAGCGCTGTTTGAAGAGACTATTCTTCCCCCTCATTGAATTGTGTTGGCTCCTGTAAAGAAGAAAAACTCTCCTGTGTGTTTCTGTCTACTCATAGCACTGCTCACAGTGAAAACTTTAGGGACCAGCTATGTGGGGTTTTTCCCACATCAAACAATTCTGTGACACCAGCTGGGTGTCCTACACTTTAACTTGGTTCTGACACCAGTTCCTGGAGTTGATATCAGATTCCACAGGTTAAGGGTTCAGGCCCACAAGACTGCCCCCTCCACTCTGGAGGCCAACCCAAGTCCAGGTTGTTACTGTGCTTCTGACCCACTGACTATATACACTGGAAGTTCCCACAACCCCCTCCTTAGGTTAGATTAATTTGCTAGAGCAGCTCAAAGAACTCAGTAAGTCAGTTTACTTACTAGATAACCAGTTTATTACAAAGGATCTTAAAGGATACAAATGAACAGCCAGATGAAGAAATACACAGGGCAAGGTCCTGAAGGGTCCTGAGCACAGTAGTGTCTGTCCCAGTAGAAACTACCATCATACTCCTGGCATAGGGTTGCAGTCTTGTCACAAACCCAGAATCTCTCCTGATCCCATAGTTCAGGAATTTTGATGGAGGATTCATGATGTAGGCACGAGTGATTAAATCATTGGCCATTAGTGATCAAGTGTATCTTCAATCCCCCTACCTTTCCAGGAGGTGGAGTTGGGGACTGGGGTAGGTTCTAGCATGTTCTAGCCCTCTAATCACTGGGTTGGCTCTCTGGCAACCAGCCTCTATCCCTAGCGGCTTTCTAAAAGTGACCTCATTAACATAAACTCAGGTATGGTTGAAAACAGCTTGTTATGAGTAACAAAAAAAGACCCCTTTACCTCTCTTCTCATTGAGGAAACTTCGAGGATTTTAGGATTCTGTGCCAGGAACAGGGGCTAAGACCAAATGTATACTTCTTATATAAATCACAATATCACAGCACCCTTGTGAGGAATCAATCGACCATAAAGGTAAAAGTTTATTTCTGGATATCAATCCTATTCCACTGATCTGTGTGTCTATCCTTAACCAGTAACACATTGTCTTGATTACCATAGCTTTGTAGTAAGTCTTGAAATCAGGGAAAACGTGAGTCCTGCAACTGTATTCTTCTTTTCCAAGACGTTTTTGCTATCTTGGATCTCTTGCATTTTCATATGAATTTTGGGATCAGCTTGTCAATTTTTACCCAAAATACAGCTGGTATTTTGATAGGGATTGCAGATCAACCTGGAAACTATTGCCACTTTAACAAAATCAAACTTCCGACCATGAATATGGGGCATTTTCCTTTTATTTAAATCTTTAATTTAAATAAAAACCAATGCTTTGTAGTTTTCCATTTACAAGCTTGCACTTTTTTGTTAAATTTATTTCCAAATATTTTTTGGATGCTATTATAAGTGGACTTGTTTTCTTAATTTCATTTTTGAATCATTTGTCACAAATCTATAGAAACATAATTGAATTTTGTGTATTGATCTTGTATCCTGTAACCCTCCTGTTTTCATTTGTTGATGTAAATAATACATAACCAATCTATAAATTAGAATTGGGGTGAGTTTATTATGCGCCAACCCTGAGGACCGTATAGCCTGGCAGAGTCCTTTCACAAAGGCATAGAGCACTCCAAAGAAGTGGGGGTGTGCAGAGCGGTTATATACAGTGAAAGAGCATGCATCACATATCACCGGAATGTCCTTTTTACAATAGTCATGAGATTGCCTTGCCAGCATAGCAATTCGGTGAACACAGTGGGTCAGCAGTCCCAAGGTGGATGGTCACAAGGTGAACGCAGCAGGTCAGCAATCAGTCCTTAGTTTAGGGAGAGATGCTTATTCTTAAGGAAATGCCAATTTGGGGGAAGTTACAGCCTTATCTTTAAGGGCATTGTTCTTGTCTTTGGGACGTAGTAAGTACTTAAAGCAGATAGACAACGCATGCTAAATGGCCACGGTCAGGCCCTTTTGGAAAAACAAGTTCAGGCTGAATTAGTTTTACACCAAATGGCTTCCTCATATCCACCAATATATCCCATTGCTTGTCATTTATTTATCACATTTATTAGCTGTCATCATTTTCTAGTGGATTTTAGGGTTTTCTCTATTTGAGATTATGTCACCTGTGAACAGAGATCATTTTACTTCTTCCATCCCAAACTGGATGACGTTTTTTCTGCTCATCTGATTATCATGGCTAGGATTTTAAGTAAAATATTAAATACAAATTGTGAGATCAGACAACTTGTTTTGTTTCCGATCATGTGGGAAAGCTTTCCTTCTTTCACCATCAGGAATGCTGTTAGCTGTGGCCTCTTTGTAGATGCCCTTTATCAGGTTGAGGGAGTTCCTACCTATTCCTTGCTTATTGAGTGTTTTTATAAGGAAGGGGTGTTGGATTTTTTTCAAATCTTTTTTTTTCTGTGTCTGTTGAGATGATAGTGTGTTTTTTGCCCTTTATTTTATTAAAATGATGTATTATAATAATTGATTTTCAGAGGTTGAACCAACTTTATATTCCTGGCTGAAATCCTCCTTGGTCCTAGTGTATAATCCTATTTCTGTGCTATTAGATTCAGTTTGCTAGTATTTTGTCAAGGATTTTTACATCTATATTCATACAAGATACTGCTCTGTAGTTTTCTTGTGATGTGTTTATCTGGCTTTGGTATCAGGGTAATACCGGCCTCATACACTGAGTTAGGAGTGTTCCTCCTCTTATATTGTTAGGAAGAATTTAAGAAGGATTGGGGGGGGCCAGCCCCATGACGCAGCGGTTAAGTTTGCACGTTCCGCTTCTCAGCAGCCTGGGGTTCGCCGGTTCGGATCCCGGGTGCGGACACGGCACCGCTTGGCACACTGTGCTGTGGTAGGCGTCCCAGGTATAAAGTAGAGGAAGGTGGGCATGGAGGCTAGCTGAGGGCCAGTCTTACTCAGCAAAAAGAGGAGGATTGGCAGTAATTAGCTCAGGGCTAATCTTCCTCAAGAAAAAAAAAGGGTTGGGGCTAATTGTTATTTAAACATTTGCTGGGATTCGCCATTGAGGCCATCAGGGTCTGAGCTTTTCTTCATGCGTAGTTTTTTAGTTATTAATTCAATCTCTTTGCTTGTTAAGGCCTATTCAGATTTTTTATTTCTTCTTGAGCCAGTTTTGGTAGTTTTTGTGTTTCTAAGAATTTGTGCATTTCATCTAAGTTATCTAGCTTGTTGGGATACAGCTGTTTATAGTATTCTCTAATAATCTCTTACTTCTATAAAATCAATAGTGATGTCCTCTTTCAATCCTGATTTTAGTCGTTTCTATTTTTTCTTGGTCAGTCTTGCTAAAGTTTTATTAATTTTGTTGATCTTTCAAAAAAACAACTTTTTGTTGACTTACTGTTTTTTCTATTTTCATTTCACGTATATTCACTCTGAAAACATTAAATGAGTCTTTTTTATAATTTTCTCCTGACAAATAGGTGATTTTTAGGGAGGGGAAATGCTGCACTCAACATTCTGCCATTCTGGAAGGAAGACTCAATCCACAATTTTTTTTCCAATTTGAAGTAGTTGCCAACATAAAAAAAGTCCATTTATTTCTGGTCTCTCTGACAAACCAAACTTTGTCTCATTGCAAACACTTTCCCACTGCTAGCACCCACTCCGACCAGAGCCAGAGTTGCTGCCGTTTCTCACAGCATACATGCCCTTTTCCCCACAGCTCTCACCCAAAGCTATTCTCACATGTAGGCATTTGCAGGCGTTTGAGTTGCAGGCCCTGTGAGTTCAGGAAAACTTTAGGCGGAGGCCACAGCACAGGTGAACGCACAGGGACACAAAAGAGCACACTGTGTGAAGAAATGCACTGCTCCGTAGTGCACAAGCTGAAGCTGGACAGACCAGCTGGCCCAGGCAATGAAGGCTAACGAGACTGGATTTTCTCCTAGAGGTACTGAACAATTTTAAGCAAAGGATAGGTATGATCAAATTAACATTTTTAAAAGATCATTCTAGCTGCCAAGAGGAGAACAGATGAAAGGTGATCAGCCACATGTGGTCACCATAATAGAGATGGGAAGGTCTGAAGACCTCAGCCAAGGCATGCCCTGAAGAAAGAGAGGAGTGAAAGGAAGAGCAACGGTCCCAGTCTGATTTCCTAGTCACTTGAATGTGGCGGGCAAGCAAGGGGCCGCGAGGAGGATGCGATATCATGGTGCTGCTCTGGCTCTCTGGTGCACGCGAACCACCTGGGAATCTTGCTGACAGAAAGGTTCTGGTTATTTAGGTCTAGGTGGGCTCTGAGACTCTGCATCTCTCACGGGTTTCCCGATGATGCCAATGCCGTAAGAGTGTGGTACTACAAGCAAGATCAAGTCTCCAGACAGACCTGTATTCAAGTCACAGCTCTGTCACTTTCCATCTGTATGATCTTGGGAAGGTTATCTACCCTTTTTGTGCCTTTTTCTCCTTATCTGTAAAATGATAGTCGTAGTAATAATAATAACACCCACATTTTAGTCTTATTACGAGGGTCAAAAGCAATAATGTGCATAAAGTGCTCAGAATAAAAGAAGTATTCACTAAATATTAGCTGCTATTATGACTACTTTGGGGATTATTGCTCTTCTTTTTGTTCTATTTATTACTTGGACAATGGCACCGTTCACTGAGCTAGGAGCAATGAGAGGAGAAAAAGAAATGGAGACACTTAGGTTTGGCCGTGTTGAGTCTGGAGTGCCTCTGAAGCATCCGGTGGAATTCCCCAGCAGATTGCTGCATATCTGGCCCCAGGGCCTCAGTGAAACAATCCGGATTGGAGATGTGTGAATTTGGGAGCCATCACCATGGAAGTGGTGATGAATTCATAAGAGTTGGATAAAATCACCTCAGCTACATGCAGAAAGGAGCCTTGAGGCAAAGCTCAAGGATCGTTGGTATTTAAAGTAGAGGCAGAGGACACTGGCAGAGATGAACTTTAATTCTTTTAAGCTCAGTGGCAGTTCTTAATGTCTAATATAGTCTGGTTATATAATAAATATGTACCACATAATCCAATTAGCTACCTTCAGATTTTCTTTTCCCCAGCCAGGCTCCCGTGCATTCTTTTGAATATTTTCTTGGCTAGAATCTAAACGCTTTCACAATGCTTGTCTTCCCCACACCCCACATTGCTTCTTCGCCTTATAGCAAGAGTGACAGGAAATACGGCTCCTGCAGTTCCAAAAAGAATGATCTCTCCTTCCTCCTTGCCCCCCCAGCACCCGATCTGGAAAGTGTAGACCAGCACTGTCCAAGAGAACTTTCTGCAATGACAGAAATGTTCTATATCTGCGCTGTCTATGGTGACACTCTCTAGCCACATGTGGCCATTGAGCTCTTACAATATGGCTGTGTAAACAAAAAACTAAATTTTTAATTTAATTCCATTTTAACGAATTTAAATTTAAATAGCCGCACATGACTAGCGGCTACCGTATTGGACAGTGCAGCAGAAGATACTGAAAAATAGTTATTCATTGGATGACAGCTGGAAGAACTGATCTTTAGCAACTCCTCCCAACGTAGAGCCACAGTCCCTGTTACCTCCAGCAGCAGGCGGGGCCAATGGGGAAACAGATCAGGTGAGCAAGTTCTAGGCGTTAGAGCCAGAAACGTAAACTTTATGCATATCACAACTTTGCCTGAAACTATCGTGTAGGACTAAAAAACTGATATGTACACATGCAAACAGGCTTTAAGCAATTGCAAAATATATTTTTACCCTGAGATTTCCTAAGGTAAGTTATGCCAGTAGCATGGCCAGCTTCCTCAATATGCAATCTGTGCAGTCACACAGGACTCTACACTTCGTGGGTTGAGTTAGCTTAAGACTTTGCTATCACTGTCTTGAAATTCTTCATAATTTTCTAACAAGGGGCCTCACATTTTCATTTTGCACTGGGCCCTGCTAATTTTGTAGCTGATCCTGGCCACAGCATTTTGGGACCCTCTGTTAGAGATTAACTATTGAAGCTATGCCTCTCCCTGTGGTTAATTGTTCGCTGGTATTTAATATCTACCTATACTCAATAAAATGACTGACTGATTCCCCAATTCCCACAAGACTCTCCTGAGTAGCCATTCCCTGGTCTCTGAAAGGTAATGAGAAGACAGACATTGTAAGAACTGCCAAGGCTGGCATCTCTCTGGTATCAGACAGTTATCCAGAAAGCTGGGGAAACCTAGTGACTACAACCACTTTGGCATCTCGCTTAGTAGGAAGCTGGACTCAATGGCATAGAAGGTATATTCTAAATTCAAGATTCCATGTGATACTCTCATCCACTAAATTATTTCTCTTTCAAAGGAAGTCAGCAGAATGGTCTTCCTCCAGTTCTCAAACCATGGCATTCTCAAAGCTTTCCAGAATGCTTTAGCTCTGAAATCTGAGAAATGTGACGAGCCACTTGGATTTTCTTATGAACAGCAGAGAGGAAGAGTTCTCCTTTGGTTTATTAGTATCAGATGTGACTCAGATGCTATTCAAGCATATATGGACACTTGATTCATACATATTTTTTATCCTCAGTAATACTTTCTGACAAGAAGTTTTGTGAATTAACCATATGGAATTAAACCTGAATGCTCCAAAATTAAATAAGTATAAGGCAACTTCAATTACCATCTGATCTGAGCATACTATCCTCATACTTAAAAACCTAAATCATGCAATTGACCCCGAGAAAATTTAAGTTCTATTTGCCTTCTGATTTACAAGTGAAAAATATTGACACACATGCCGCCATTTTCCCTTTGCATGATAACAGGCATCACTAACAGATCATGGCACTCATGATCATGGCCTCTGACCACATGGACTCAGAAGTCCTTCACCACAATACTACAGGTCGTCACTACCAATCAGCTGGAGTAGGCATGAAAGATGATTTTTACATCCTTGCATATGCTAATTAGGTAAAAGTTTTCTCTAAATACCCTGGGGGCAGAATATCCCAGGTTAAGGCAATTTACATGTTGAAATGAGTGGGTCTTAATGAAGAAGTAGCTTCTCACCTCTGCGTCTATGGCTACACCTGCTATCTTATGACTCAGAGAATCAGGGGATGCTGAGAAATTATCTTTTTAGGGTAATGTGATGGAGAGTATTAATTCATCAGTCAAACCATGCATTGGGCCACTGCTATGCACTACATGGGTTATGGGTTATGTATTGAATGATAACTCTTCTGCTCTGATAGTTAAAAGTATAGATGGAAGGAAATTTACAGAAAAAGTTTCTGGTCACAATTTGTTGTTCATTTGATGTCTAATCAATACAGTTGTAAGAGCCAGCCCTGCTGGCCTAGTGGTTAAAGTTCAGCACTCTCCACTTAGACAGCCTAGGTTTGGTTCCTGGTTGCAGAATCACACCACTCATCTGTCAGTAGCCATGCTGTGGCAGCAGCTCACGTAGAAGAACTAGAAGGACTTTCAACTAGTATATACAACTGTGTACCGGGGCTTTGGGAGGTAAAAAAAGACAAAAGAGATGGGTCCATCCCAGTGGTGTAGTGGTTAAGTTCACATGCTCTGCTTCAGCAGCCTGAGGTTTTCTGGTTCAGATCCTGGGCGTGGACCTATACACCACTCATCAAGCCATGCTGTGGCAGTGGCCCACATAAAAAATAGAGGAAGACTGGCAACAGATGTTAGATCAGGGACTATCCTCCCCATCAAAAAAAAAAAAAGAAAGAAAAAGGGGAAGATTGGCAACAGATGTTAGATCAGGGACAATCTTCTTCACCAAAAAAAAAAAAAAAGAGGAAGATTGGCAACAGCTGTTAGCTCAGGGTGAATCCTTCCCAGCAAAAAAAAAAAAAAAACAAAAACAAAACCCAAAGATCTTAGCACTCAGAGGGTGCAACTTATGATATATTTAACCCCCAAAAGAAATATCCATACTCAAAAACTTTTAGGCACGTCCAAAAGCACAAGAAACTCCAAGTAGGATAAATGCACAGATACACACATAGACACATCATAGTTCAAATGCTGAAAGCCAAAGGTAAAGAGAAAATCTGTAAAGAAGCAAGAGCAAAATGACTCACCACATACAAGGGAACCCCAATAACATTAACAGTTGGCATCTCATCAGAAACAATAGAGCAAGAAGGCGGTGGGATGACATACTGAAAATGCTGAAAGAACAAATAAACTATCAACCAAGCGCCTTTTAGCTTATATCTTTCAAATGTAAAGACAAAGCAAAGACATTGGCAGATAAATAAACACTGAGAGAATTCGTTGGTCGCAGATCCACCTTACAAGAAATACTAAGTTCTTTAGGCTGAAAGCAAGTGATCCCAGAGAGTAATTCATACACACACACACGCTCAACACACACACACAAAAGAAGATCAATAAAGGTAATTGTGCAATTTTAAAAGATAGTATAAATTCCTATTTCATCTCCTTTCTTTTCTTAAATATTTGAAAAGTAATTGTATTTTTTTTAAGTGTATATAATTGTATTGCTGGGCTCATAACACATAGTAATTTCATATACTTGACAATAACCACACAAACGAGGTGGATGGAAACAAAGCTGTATTGAAGTAAGGAAATGACACCAGATGGTAATCGAATCCACAGGAAAAAGTGTAGAGAACCAGACACGGTAAAGAAGAAGATAAATATAACAAACTCTATACCTTGTACTTCCTCTCTTTTTTTCTCGTCTTCATTAATAGATGAAAATTATAGTAATTATAAATTAAAGTAATTATAACAGTATATTTTTGGGTCTGTATCATACACATTTAATATGTGTGACAATAATAGCAAAAAAGGAGAAAGAGGAAATAGAGCTGGATATGAGGAACCTTCCTTTATCTCATTTAAATTAAGTTAGTACAAGTCTAAGTAGATTCTTATAAGTTAAGATGCGTGCAATAAGCCACAGGGCAACAACTAAGAAAATAACTCAAAAATATATTAAAAAATCACTCAAAGAATTACACTATTAGAAAATATTCCCTTAATATACAATGCATGCAGTAAAGAAGAACTAGAGGGAAAAGACATGAGACATTTAAAAACAAAGAGAATGGCAGACACAAATCCAAATATATCAATGAAAACATTAAATGCAAATAAATTCTAAAACTTAATCAAAAGGTAGAGATTGTCACATTGTATTTAAAAAATCCAACTACATACCATCTACAGGAAACACACTTTAGATCAAAAACTACAAACAGGTTGAAAGTAAAGAATTTATCATGCAAAGAACAACTATAAGAAAGCTGGAGTGGCCATATCAATATGAGGCAAAAATAGATGTTAAAACAAAATCGTTGTGAGTGATGAAAGGGGAGAGTTTATAACAATAAAAGGATCAATCCATCAAGAAGATATAACAATTATAAACATATACACCTAGCAACAGAGTCCTAAAATATAGGAAACAAAAACTGAAAGAATTGACGGGAGAAATAGATGACTCAACAGTAACAGCTAGAAGCTTCAATACCCCTCTTTCAATAATAGATACAACAAGCAGGCAGAAAATAAACAAGCAAATGGAAGACTTGAATGACACTGCAAACCAACTACACCTAATGGACACCCATAGAACACTATCCAACAACAGCAGAATACACATCCCTCTTAGCTGTACAACAATGTTCTCCAGGAGAGACCATACTCTGGGGCGTAAAGTAAGGCTCAGTAAATCTAGAAAGATTAAATTCTTACAAAATGCTATTCTCTGATCAAAATGGTGTGACATTAGAGATGAAAACACAAAAATATTTGGAAAATTCACAAGTATGTGGAAATTAGGCAATACATTCCTAAATAACCACTAGATCAAAGAAGAAATCCCAAAGGAAACTAGAAAATACCTTAAGATGACTGAAAACCAAAACACAATACACCAAAATTTCTGGAATACAGCAAAAAGCAGAGATTGGAGGGAAATTTATAGCTGTAAAAACCTATATTAAAAAGAATAAAGATCTCAAATCAATCATCTAGCCTTCTACCTTAAGAAACTAGAAAAGAACAAATAAAATTCAAAGCAAGCAGACACAAGAAAAAATAAAAATGAAACTGGAAATATATAAAATAGAGAATAGATATAACAATAGAGAATGTCAATGAAAAGTTGGTTCTTTGAAAGCGTCAACAAAATTTACAAACTTTTAGCTAGACTGGCCAAGAAAAAAAATAAAGAATACTCAAATTGCTAAAATCAGGCATAAAAGTGGGACGTCACCATTGACCGTACAGAAATAAGAAAAGATTATAAAGGAATACTATAAACAACTGCCTGGCAAAAAATTAGAAAGCGTAGATGAAATGGACAAATTCCCAGAAAGACACAAAGGATCAAAACTGACTCAAGAATAAATAGAAATCTGCATAGACCTACATCAAGCAAAGAGACTGAATTAATAATAAAAAATTACCTACCAAAAAAGGTCCAGGAAAAGATGGCCTCAGTGGTGAATTATATTGAGTATTTAAAGAAGAATTAATACCAAGACTTTGCAAATTCTTCCAAAATATAGAAGAGGATTAAACACTTCCCGACTCATTCTGTGAGGCCAGTATTACCCAGACACAAAACCAGACAAAAATATCACAAGGAAAGAAAACTACAAACAATATCTCTTATGAATACAGGCACAAAAATCCTCAAAAAAATATTAGCAAACCAAATCCAGCAAGATAGAGAAAAAATTATACACTGTGATCAAGTGAGATTTATGGCATGAATTTGAGGTTCATTTGACACCCTAAAATCAATTAATGTAATATACTATATTAGTAGATAATGGAGAGAAACCACGTGATCATCTCAATAGACACAGAAAAAGCATTTGACAAAATTTAACACCCTTTCAAAATAATAAAAATAAAGAAGGAAAGCACTAAAGAAACTAGGAATAAAATAGAATTTCTGGTAAAGGGCACTACAAAAACCTACAGCTAACATCATACTTAATGGTAAAATATTAAATGCTTTCCCTCTATAATGAGGAACAAAACGAAGATGTCTTCTCTCACCACTTCTATTCAGGTTCTAACCAACCAACTAGGCAAGAAAGTGAAATAAAAGGTGTCATACTGAAAAAGAAGGACAGCTCTCTCTATTTGCCAATGATGTAATCTTATATAGAGAAAATCCTAAAATATCCTCTAAAAACTATTAGAAATAATAAATGAATACAGCAAGGTTACAGAATATAAGATCAATATATAAAAATCAATTGTGTTTCTATAGAGTTGCAATGAAAAATTTGAAACAAAATTAAGAAAATCATTTCACTTCCAATAGTATCAAAAAGATAAATATTTAGGAATAAATTTAACAAAAGTAGTGCAAAACTTATACTCTGAAAAGCCAAAACATTACTGAAAAAAATTAAAGAAGACCTAAACCAAAGGAAAGTTTTCCCACGTACATGGATTGGAAGATTTAATTGTTAAATTGGCAATGCTCCCTAAATTGATCTACAGATTCAATGCAATCCTTATCAAAATCCCACTGGTTTCTTTGCAGAAGTTGACAAGCTAATCTTCAAATTCATATGAAAATTCAAGGTCCCAGAATACCCAAAACAATCTTAAAAAGAAGAAAGTTTGAAGACTCGCATGTCTTGATTTCAAAATTTACTACAAAATTATAGTTATCAAGACAGTGAGTTACTGCCATAAGGATAGACCTACAGATCAATGGAATAGGATTGATATCTAGAAATAAACCCTTACATTTATGGCCAATTGATTTCAATAAGTGTACCAAGACAATTCAATGTGGAAAGAGTAGTCTCTTCAACAAAGGGTTCTAGAGCAATTAGTTGGGCACATGCAAAAGAATAAAGTCAGACCACTATGTCACACCATGTACAAACATTAATTTAAAATGTACCAAAGACCTAAATGTAAGACTAAAACTATAAATCTCTTAGAATAAAACATAAGTCTTCAAGACCTTGCATTAAGCAATTATTTCTTACATATGACACCAAAAGCACAAGCAACCAAAAAAAAGTAGATAAATTGGACATCATCAAAATTAAAACTTTTGTGCTTCAAAGAAGATCGAGAAAGTGAAAAGACAACCCAAACAATGAGAGAAGACATTTGCAAATCATATGTCTAATAGGAACTTGTATCTAAAATACATAAAGCACTCTTGCAATTCAACAGTAAAAAAAAACCCGATTTTTTAAAAAAACAAGTCTCTGAATAGACATTTCTCCAAAAAAAAAAGATATACAAATAGGCAATAAGCAAATGAAAAGATGTTCAGAGATATTAGACATAAGGGAAATTTAAATCAACACCACAGTGATATACCACTTCACACTCACCAGGTTGGCTATTATCAAAAGACAAACAATAAAAATGTTGGTGGGGATGTGGGAAAATCAGCGCTCTCATACACTGCTGGAGGGGATGGAAAATGATGCAGTCACTTTGGAAAACGGTTTAGCAATTCCTCAAAAGGTTGCATATAGAGTTATCATACTCCTAGAGAATAACCGAGAAAATGAAGACATATATCTACACAAAAACTTGTACATGAATGCTCATAACATCATTATCCGTAATAGTCAAAAGAGTGGAAACGATCCCAATATCCATCAACTAATGACTAGATAAACAAAGTGTGGTATAGTCACACAACAGAATATTATTTGACAATAAAAGGAATGGAGAACTGATACATGCTAGAACATGAATGGCACTTGGAAACCTTATGTTCAGTGAAAAAAGCCGGTTGCAAAATACCCCATATTATGTGATTCCATTTAAACAAAAAATCCGGAGTAGGCAAATCCTTAGGGACAAACAGTAGATGACTGGCTGCCTAAGGATGAGGAAGCTGAGGGCAAAAGGGGAGCAGCTTAATGGGCATGGAGTTTCTTTTTGATGTGATGAGAATATTTTAAAATTGACTATGGTGATGGTGCACAACCCTGTGAATATACTAAAAAACATTACATTGTACACCTTAAATGGATGAATTGTACAGTACGTGAATTATATCTTTGAAAAGCTGTTATTCAAAAAACTTATGAAGAAGAGTGGGAGAGGCAGAAAGAAAAAAAGCAATGGAAAGGGGAAACAGAAGGAGAAAGAGAAGGAAGCCTCGTTAAATTAGAACTAATAACAAATAGGAATCCAAGCAGAGACTTTGAGGCAAACACTGCGGAGATGGAGAGCTGTTAACTTCGGTGTGACTTGCACAAGCCCTTTCTCTTTCTCAGCCTCAGTTTACTCATCTGCAGAATTACGAGTTAGACCCATTCCGTCAGACATCTCAGGATCTATGTTTTTCTGACATCTCTGCCCATCTCCAAGGAGCTGTAAATACTGGATGAGTCAGTTATCTTCTGGGGGCTGCCATTATAAAATGAATTAAAAGCAAGAACTCTGCTCAGTCAGCCTGCCAGAACTTTCTATGCCCTGAACCCCTTCTCTACCAATTTCCCACTCCCCCAACTCTCTTTCTAACCCTTGATTTTTTGCTGCTCCCAAAGCTCATCCTGAAGTTAAACTGAGGCCTCTAGGAAGCCCAACCTTGGTCCATCCTACCTGGAGTCCCGTGTGTCTGGGATGGCACGATCGAGGGGCAACTGGTCACTGAGGTAAACGTTGTAACCGAACTTCTGGAAGAGGTCCTGGGCCCTTTTCTGCTGGGCCTCAGAAAGACCCTCGCCCCACTGCTGGAAAAGCTGTGAGTGTGGGAAGAGTGCTTTTCTGGGTTTGTCCTTCTTTGTGTCATTCGCCTTGGTTTCCACTACCTTTTCAACAGGATGCTCTCCATTTTCCATCCACTCCATTGTGTTGTCCACATCTTCTTGCTGCCTCATAGTCAATTTCATAATTTCTTCTGCAAATGAAGGGCAGAGGGGAAAACATTTCAGCCAACCTTAGTTACCTGGGCATTACTTTCCATCCAAATTTCCTTGAAATGTTTTCTCTCCACATTCTAAATCTACAAGCTTGTCCCAGAGGATGTGATATGTCAAGGGAACTTGTCAGAGCCATGCTAGGCTGTCCTGGGAAGGCATGTACTAGAACATACCTCTCCTTTCAGCCCCATCAGAACTTATCTATCCAGAGTCCCACACCTTCAAGATGCCTCTAGGAACTGTGATCTGAGACATAGATTGATAACAAGCTAATATTTTTCAGAATAAGACCCAAGAAGCACTTACATTAGAATCATCTGTTATGATTATTTAAAGATGTAGATATCCAGGCTTATCCTCAAATCAACTAAATCAGAATCCCAGGGTCAGGTGGGGATGGGGGTAGCAGAAGATACCAGAATCTGCATTTTTGACAAAATCAAGGAGTAATTCTTTTGTGCCATAAAATGTAAGAAACATCATCCTACACTATGAGTGGCTAACAAGGGTGAATCTATTCCACCTACCACCACCATTACCCACCTGCCCCTTCACTTCTCCTGCGTTTGATTCACCAGGAACTTTTAAATTGGAAATGTCCTAATCTCAGTTTGCAACTTGCTTGGTCATAAGAATGTCTTCAAAAGCTTGTTAAAAATACAGAATCCAGGGCCGGCCCTGGGTAGTGGTTAAGTTCGTCATGCTCTGCTTCAACAGCCCAGACTAGTGGGTTTGGATCCCAGGCTCAGACCTACATCACTGTCAGCCATGCCATGGCAGTGACCCACATGCAAAATAGAGGGAGACTGGCACAGATGTTGGCTCAGGGCGAATCTTCCTCAAGCAAAAAAAGAGGAAGATTGGCAACAGATGTTAGCTCAGGGTGAATCTTCCTTATCAAAAAATAAAGACATACAGAATCCCAGATCTCCTCCAGAGATTCTGATTCAGTAGGTCCATGGTGAAGCCTAGGAATGTGCATTTTTAACAATTGCTGCAGATAATCTAACGGTCATGTTAATTTGAGAAACACTGCGTTAACTAGAACAAATGAACAGTCACAGACCCAGGCAGAGGAGGCCTTCCAGGACCCATGACATCAACAGTAATGATTTTGGAAAATAGCCTACAAATTTCAGAGCACTCTGCCATCCATTGCTTACTTCACCTTGACAAGAGCCCTCTGCCACTTCTGTCTGGAGAGTCTAGCATGTGCACCTTGAACACCCTCAAGCTCAATTCTGTGAACTCCACAGAGAAAGAGAAAAAAGTAATTATTTAGTGCAGGTGCTTCTGTCTGCCAATCCACTCAAAGACCCAATGCTTCTAAGTTAGGGCTGAGCATATAATTCACGCATCAGATTGGGGCACTTTTCAGAGTGGATGGAGCACAGTTAAGAATTATGCAGCAGGTGTAACCAGGACAACAGGTGTAAACCAGGACTATTCCAGGACAACCAGGACTGACCAGCACCCTACACAAAGGAAGCAGGAGAATCTGTTAGTCTCTCAGGGGATGACTCAGCTTAGCCAAGTCTGATTCTGGTAATAAATATATCGTCCCCTCATTGCCGTCAAAACCAGTGTCCTTGTCCCCAAACACAAGGCCCATGATATAGCTCCATCTTGGAGCCTGGGCATGTGACCATTTGCCTGGGAATATCATGAATAGAAGAAAGAGAAAACAGTTTTGCCTGACTCTGCCTCTGGCTGCCACTGCCACTTGTCCCCGGCCAGGTTCCCCTCAGCTTGCGCTGCCTTGCTGCCATCATTTCTCTCTCAGTGAGCGCTTGCTGCATCACAGAATTACAGACAGACTCCAACAAGCTCCTCTACCTGTTCTCCAAACATAGGCACCCCCGTCCTGTCCTCTGTCCTCTCCTGATGATCTCGTCTATCCCCAAGGCCTTGCCTTTCCCCTCAAGGCAACTGTCGCCCCCCACACACACACAATCTGCAGCTTTAGACTCAGGCTGCTGAATCTGAATCTCACCTCTGCCGCTTACCAGTTGCAGGAGTTCAGCAAAGTATCTTAACTTGTCCACTTCCCCATCTGTAAAATGGGGGTGATAGCAGCACTTGCCACATAGATTTTTGGGAGAATTAAATGGGTTTGTTCACATAAAGCATTTACAACTGTGCCTGTTGATGTGGATCAAGGCTGCCCCAGGGAGAGAAGCCCAAGGCGTCCTGGCCTACTTGCTGATCTATATCACCCTCCGGGAAGCATGACATCCTGACCCGATTCGTATCTAAAGTTATGAGACCACATGATAACCAGACCCCACCTGCACTGATACCATTTTCACAACTTTTTTACATGACCTTTCCTTTGTCTTATAAAAAATAACTCACATGCCCATGCCTTATAATTTAGCCCCGCCCTCAACACACTGCAGCTCTTCACTGCCCATGGGTCCTGTCGCCATGCTATTCTCTGAATAAAAGAGCACTACCACTAGAACTTGAGAGTCCAAGAAATCTTTCGACTCCTTGGCTCGCAGAGCCCGTATCACCTGTCACTTAATACTCGGTCAATGTTAGCTACCATTGTCATCACTGTTATCATTATTATCCAAACTGGCTATTGGAGACATCTCTCACTTGCTGTTTTCCAAGTTCTCCAAATTCCTTATCAACTGAATTCAAGACCTTCCCCCCAAGTCTCCTGAGGCTCCGTCCCTATTTCTACAAATGGTACCAACTGCTCTCCTCCCACCCAGCCAGCCCCCAAACCTCAGGTCTCCTTTGACTCTCTCCCCACCCCCATTCGGTTGTCTATTCGTGTAGGGTCTACCTCTCCTGGGCAGAACTCATCCTTTTCTTTCCATTCTATTCCAGCTCGATTCCTTATTGCCTGTCACCTGGACTGTTCACTCACCAAAGAGTTAGTGAGCATCTACTCCAGCTACTTCCTAACCACGGCGGCCAACAAGATAGGCTGACAACTTGCATTCCCACAGAGATGTTAAGAGGCTCCCTAACCAGGCTCCCGTCCCCTTCCGAACTGCATGACCACGGCCAGGGGATTTCGCTTCTCAGTGCTTTAGATTTACCAAGTACCTCAGGGGGCTTCTGTGATAACTAAGTGGATTAATACACATGGTGCACTTAGGACAGGGCCTGGCACACAGTAAAGCTTGGCTCTTATTCTGGTTTCTCTGTTTCCTCTGCTAGAGGAGCCGGGTGAGAGATGAAGAAGGGTATTGAGAAAAGCGGAAAACTTTTTAAACTGTTATGCTAAGAAATGGGGGTGAGAACTGATTTGTGAAACATGGAAACACTGTGGGGCCAGGAGAGGGCCAGCTGAGGAAAATGACCCTGAATCTGTAGTGGCTCAGTTATGGGAATTATTTCAGCAGTGCTTAGTACTGAGGTGAAGGCACAGAGAAGATGGGCAACCAATTTCACACTATGTTGGGGGATCTTAGGAGGTTGCAACAGAACAAGTGTGCAACTGTTGGTGCCACTCACATGGACAGTGATCTTTAAATGTTTTTGTTCTTTTTTATCTTTACACTAAATCAGAGTATTCAGCTCCAGTCTCTGATGCACATCCCATCTCTCAAAAACAGAAATATCAGTCAAAAGGGAGGAAATACAAGATTATCAGGAACAAGACTAGCTGTCTGCCCCACCCAGAGACGAGATGTCTGCCCCACCTGGAGACCAGCCCCCATATAACTGGCCTGTCATCTCTGTTCTGTAAGATGAGTTTTAAGGACATTAGTCCACCATCTTCCATCTTTGCTAGCAAAAGCAAATGAACGCTTTCTATTCCACTGACTCGCCTCCTGACTTTTTGGCTAGTCTTACAGCAAGCAGAACGAGCCTGCTGCTCGGTAACACAATGGAGTTGTGGATAAAGGCAAGAGAAGAGTTGGGGCAATGGTGCTGTCACGGAGGAATGTTGAATGAGCATGCTGCAGAGTCACAAGGGGGTGATCAGGAATGGAATTTGTCACTTCAGAGGTGAGCAGTTTGGGGTGATGGCAAAGTCCAGTGTGCACCGTAGAAGTGTGAGGTGGGATGGAGGCAAAGATCTTGACAGGTGGGAAGGCCAGGGAATTGAATGGGTCACCCACAAGACACTGCAGTGTCCAGGGTGATAGCAGGATTGAGGCAGACATGAGGACCGTGAACCAGAAGCCATTACAAAGTCTGTAATGAGTGCGAAAACTTGTCAGGGATGGGTAGAAGAAACTCTAGCAGAGGAAAGAGAGCAGCCAGGCTTTCCTAATAAAGGAAAGGGTTATTACCACAGCCTTCCAACTCTCCCCTTTCTTCAAGTGGACCAAACCTAGAGCCGATTAGTATTTCCCAAGCCCAACATTGATTATGACACTCCTCAGCCTTAAACCCCTAAATGGTAACCGACGCAATCCTCCATAGGGACCCACTTAGTTCTCACTAATCCTGCCTTGACCCACACTAAATGCTGACGGATCAATAGGCTCACCTCTAGCTCATCTAGCAGCTCCCTGCAAGTTAGAAGAAATTTCTAAAAATCCTTTTTTGGATGATTACAGCCCAGGGGCACCAGCTTGGTGAGGGGACAGTCCCATGGTGTTTCCTCCAGGCAGAAGCAGCAACGCCACACCACACAGCTGATGAGCGGATCATGGGCTGAATTTCAGCTACACATACAGCCCCTAAAAGGGAAGCAGGAAAGTCCTGTAACTGGGGGGAGGACGTGTTTGGAAGGTGGCATAAAATTGGCCCAAGGAGAAGGAGAATCAGCTATGGAAGTGCTTAAGGCCAAAAGAGAAGGTCAAAGAAAACTCGGGAGGAAACGCAAATGAGTCTTTCAAAAAAGACTCATGTGGACACCAGGCATATTTGCTCTGGTGGAAAGTAAACAAGCAGAATTTTTACAATACTCCCAATGGAGTAGTATTTTTATTCAAACTCTTCTGTACTAACTGTAGGGGTCACATGGTGGTCCCGGGTTCTCTGTGCCCTTAAACACCCCCACATTGCTCTTGGTCAACCTCTGGTTTTTCTCTTTCATTCACTGCTGTTACTGGGAAGTCATTTGGACCTGGGCACCCTGGAGTCAGTTTGAGTATGTGAGTTCAGAGTCCAGCAGGATGAAAACAGTGTCGTTAGACCATCCCATGACTTACACTGAAGCTTTCCAAGACCCAAAGAGGACACAGCCAATGGCGTTGCTCTGGCACCTCCTTTGAGTACCCCTAGGGAGGTTCCAGAAAATTGCTTTACAACCACCAAGCCCTCTCACAATTATCCTTGTGTATTTGCTTTTGCACTTGGTAGTTTACCTAGCTTGCCTCAGTATCCGTACTGACTGAGGATTTTCTTCAATCTTGTTGAAGGCAATGGACAAACAGGATCTCTGGTGACTGAACAGGCTTCCAATTTCGGGAAGCCCTTCAGGAAAGAAGAGCATTTATGATCTGGGAACAGGGTCCAGAAGACATTTTGAAATTCATCTCAGGTTTACAGAGTCCCTAACACCACATCATTTTAGAGTGAAGCACCAAGAATAACAAGAAAAGGAGGAACTGGTCATTGCAAAGAAGGAAAGGGAAGTAAACTCGATGGCTCCAGGTGGCTTTTAGAGACATGCTGTGCCCCAGCTGAAGGAAAGAAAAGCCAGGCTTTAGGCAGAACTCCTGCTAGTTCAAGGGTATTTCCTGAGTAGGCTGAGCCAGTAGGGTGGGCCAGAGAGCTGGTGCGGTCTGGGTGTTCTGCCAAGGCGTGACAGCGACCGCCCAGGTGCACAGGCATCCTCTCAGTGACGCTGTACTAACTGAGCATATTTGCATAGTCAATGTCCCACCCAGCCGGATGTACTCAAAGCTAGGGCTTCTGGAGCTGACAATCTTCTCTCTGTTTCATCTACCCTCTTCCCCTGTGTCATTCTTCCCTTCATCCCTGTCTGCTTATCCTCTGTCCTCTCCTTCCTACAATCATTCATTCATTTATTCATCCACTTAATTTCTACGTGCCAGGCACAGGAATGGAGTGGGAAGACACTTGCTAAGACTCTCTTTAAGCCAGCCATTATGAAACTCGACTTTCAGGAAGTTGTACCACAATAAAATATAATGAGTCTTATGAGGGAGGATGTAGATGGTGCTATGGTGCTTATGCCTCCCTCCCCCTCCCCCATCTCATTTTCCCTTTCTTCCTCATGTCTCCACGTAAACGCTCATCCTCTCGCCCCGGACTTGCATTTCTTTGCTCCTTTTCTGTCCTCATCTCTTTGGTCCTCTCTCATCTCCCCAAGCCTCCTTTTCCTGCTGTCCTCCCTTCCTTTTTTGCCTCCTGTCTGTCCTTTCTTCTATCTCTCTGCCTCACCCTGAACCTTGCCAATTCTCAATTCTCATTTTAAAAGACACTTTGCCCACCTCCAGCCCCCAAGTGCACACACTCACACATCTGTGCAGCCACCGCCCTGCTCACACTTTCAACATGCCCCCGGGGGTGTTTGATCCCTGTCCCATGGGAACAGGGGAAGCACGGCTGCTTCCTCTCACTGGACTCAGATGCCAAGACACATAGAATTCATAGGACTTAGAGTTTCACGGTGAGCCAGAATCAAAAACAAACCCCAGAATTTGTGTGAACAGGTTAAAATTTGGTGAACCTTGAGGACATTATGCTAAGTGAAATAAACTAGATGGAGAAAGACAAATACCCTTTGATCTCACCTGCATGTGGAATCTAAAACGAAGAAAGAAAAACTGAGCTCATAGACGATGAGGATCAGGGCTGCCCCCGGGAGAGAAGCCCAAGGTGTCCTGGCCTACATGACGATCTATATCATCCTCTTGGAAGCATAGGACGTCCTGACCTGATCCGATCTGATTCATATCCAAAGTTATAGGACCACCCGATAACCAGACCCCACCTACACAGATACCGTTTTAATAATTTTTTACATAATCTTTCCTTTGTCTTGTAAAGAGATAACTCACATACCTATGCCTTATAAATTTAGCCCTACCCTCAACCCATATTTGCAGCTCCTCGCTGCCCATGGGCCCTGACCCCACGCTATTCTCTGAATAAAGGGGCAATACTACCAGACCTTGAGAGTCCAAGAAATCTTTCTTCCAACTCCTTGGCTCGCAGAGCCTGCAGCAGTGATACGGAGAACAGACTCGTAGTTACCGGGGGAAGGTGTGGAGGGTCAGCGAAATGGGGGGAGGGGGTCAAAGGAACAAACTTCCAGTTGTAAGCAGGTCCTGGATATGTGCTGTACAGCATGGAGACCATAGTGAATAATACCTATTGCATATCTGAAAGTTGCTAAGGGAGTAGATCTTCAAAGTTCTCATCACAAGGGAAAAAAATTGTAACTATGTGAGGTGACGGATGTTAACTAGACTTATTGTGGTGATCATTTTGCAATATATACCAATATTGAATCATTACATTGTACACCTGAAACTAATATAATGTTATATGTAAAGTATCTCTCAATAAAAAAAAGAGGTTAAAATGTGGCACACATCAGTTTATAGAGTGCTTTCTGCGTATATTTCCCGACCCTGTGAGGTCAGGTAGGGGTCTTCTCTTCATCTGCATTTACACGTCAAGAGCCTGAGGCTGAGAGAGAGAAGCACCTGCTCCAAGTCAGGCAACCATCGCAGTCATCTCAGGATTCGATCTTAGGTCCTCTAACCAGCTACCATTAGTTCCTGGTAGGAGCTCATAGCAAAATGGAAGGAGGCCTTTGCCCCAGAGCTTGTCACCTCTATTTCACAGCCCCTGTCACACAAAGGCCTAAGGACAGGCTGTGCCTAGATGCTCCTGAGCCTCTCAGGGATTGTCATTCTGAGCCTCAGTCTCCCTGCATGTATGTGTTTATGATCAGGCATGTGTACAAGTGTAGACACACCGCTCCCCCCCACTCACACAGACACACTCTGCTCCCCTCCCCTCAACAGTTTGCTCTGCTTCGCACTAATTCTCAATGCTTACCTCTCATTCAGAGGAATAGAATTCAATGCCAGATGCTTAAATGGAGCAACTGAGAGATAAGAACCTGACCTTTCACTCATTTTTTCCTCCATACCCTTTTTTTTGTTTGTTTTCCTAAACACACACACACACACACACACACACACGATCCCCTCCAAGTTAGTGTTATGAACTTACTCAGGTGCTGCAAGTCCACTTCCAGGGGAGAGAGTCTCTTGATCACCGCCTTGTTCCATTCAAACTTAGGCAAATAAAGCTCCCTTTGGAGACTACTTGGAATTACCTTTTGTAAAGTCCCCTTGGTATAAAATACCAGGAGAAGATTGACAGCAATGGCCAGAGTCAGCCCAATGCAGAGGACTTTGGAGACATTTCTCCTGCGTGTCATCCCTGCCTCTGACTCTGCCACTCCCAAGGGGCTGAGTGTGTCACTACCCAGGCAGGCTAAGGATCAGAATCAACTGAGCCTGGTCTCCGCCGGCTGCATGGATGACACCCTGTCTGCTGAGCCAGATGATCTTCAGGTGGGAAAGCTGTCACAGCTGTCTGACTTCTCCCTGAGCCAAGTCAGGTGGAGTGTGCCAAGCAGCCATCCAATGACTGGCAGGCCACGCAGGCACATGTTGCAATGACTCAGAAGTCAGGTTAACACCTGCTCCCAGAGCTAGCTCAGACTGCAGGGTGTAACTATGTACGTGACGCATGTTCTCTCTGTTCTTTCTGGTTTTGTCTTGGTTTTTAATGTTCCCTCTCCCAGGTAAAACCACTTGGAAGACTCTCTGAAAGGTCTTGTAAGGTGTGGTCCCGAGAGGAGATAAATACTATGAAAAAAGGAATCCACAAGGAGGAAGCTTCTGTACTACATGCTTTCTTGAGGGCAAGGATCACGTCTCAGATGTCTTTTAGCTCACTCTACACAGTCTTGAACATAGTCCATATGCAACAATTGTCGGCTCAGTAAACTTGAGGAGAGACTTTCCTCCTGGTTCCACCTAGAAGCAGGTAGATGAGCTGGAGGTGGCCCCTAGAGGTGAGCCCCAGGGGATGGCCCTGCTTCTCTTGTCTCTGCTCGTCATCTGTGCAGCTCAGCACACTGACGTTCTCTCCTGCCCCAGCTTCCAGTAACTCTTCTGCCTCCACACCTCACACTCATGACATGTTTTGGACAAATCACTTCATTATCATCATTATAGATTAAACACTTAAAATTGTTCCCCAGAGCCCAAAGTTTACAGTTCTCAATCTAGTGTTGGGTCCCTCCGTAATCATAACTTTCACCCTGGCCCAACCCCTTGGACTCCCTTACTAGGTCCCCACACACAGCATATGCAGACAAAAGCTGAGGCAGATATGTGGATTAAAGTAAAGAAATGTGGCTTTAGGAAAAGCATGTAGAATGAAAAAGAACAAAATGAAAAATAACCAGTTTCTTTTGTTTTTCATCAAAGTCTTTCCCAAGCTCTCCCCTGCAATTTGGAGTCAAAATAAATCCAGAAATGCATGCTTGCTTCCATTTCTGTTCCAAGATAGAGTAAATCCAATTATCTCTATTCTTCCTCACTAAGTGCAACTAAAAACTCTGTACACTATATATAAAATAAATATATGAAGACTCTGAAAGGTGTAGAAAAGAGGGCAGACCAGCTAGAGATCTCAGGACCTGAGGAACAACATAACAGTGAGTTCCCTGGATTTTCTTTTTGCCTAATATGTCATAGACCAGATGCTGGAGAAGTTGCCAACCTGTAAGTGCCAATGGGCAGACAATAAAAGTCCAAATAAAAGCCTGCTCTCTCCAGCCAAAGGAACAGGAAAGGGGCAGGCTAGCAAGACAAGAAACATTCAGACAATAACTGCCCTACTTCTGCTGAACACCACTAAAAACCTTGCTGTGCCATGTCCATCCCATTAACAAAGGTCACATGAAAAGCCTTGACTTCCACTCTCATCCCCAGCTGTGACGAGGTGCCTCTTCCTCCATCCCCCTCCAGGATGGTGTCAGAAAAAGCCTAGTAGGGAGTCATAACTTTTACCCTTGTCCCCCAATGATGTCAGTAAGGGAAGAGTAATGAAGTGGCTCTCCCTCTCTTAGCCGGTGTGGTGTCAGCAGAGGCCTAGTGGGGAACCTGAACTTCCTACCTCAGCCAATAGTAATGAGACATCCCTCCCCCTAGGTGTCAATGGAGGCCGAGTGGGAAACCTGGACTTCCGCTCCCACCTGGCAGTAACAAGATGGCATCTCCCTTTCCCCACCAGAGCAGCATCCAACAGTCCTGCTAAAACAGAAGATTTAAATAAGATCCAGAGTCTCACACCATAATAGCCAGAATGTCCAATTGAAAACCACTTGTCATACCAAGAACCAGGAAAATCTCAACTTCAGTGAGAAAAGATAATCAATAGACATCAAATGCAATATGACACAGATGTTAGAATTTAAAGATTTTAAAGCAGCCATCATAATTGGCAAGCAGTTACAAACATGCTTCAAACAAATGGAAAAATATTAAGTCTCAGCAAAGAAATAGAAAGTCTCAGGAAAGAAATAAAAGACATAAAGTAGAACCAAATGGAAATTTTAGAACTGAAAAATACAATAAATAAAATTTTAAAATCACTAATGGTGCCTCAATAGCAGAATGAAGAAGAGAGAGAAAAGAATCAGGGAACTTGATTAGAAGATAGGACAATAGAAATTACCCAGTTGGAACAACAAAGTGAGAACAGCCAAAAATAATAATAACAGAACCTCAAGAATCTGAGACTACAACAAAAGATCTAGTATTTCATCAAAGTCCCAGAAGAACAGGTGAAAGTGTGAAGCTAAACAAGAATTCAAAGAAATAAGGGCTGAAAATTTCCCAAAACTGACAAAAGGCATAAATCTACAGACTCAAAAAGCTGAGTGAACCATGAATAGGATAAACTCAAAGAAATCTACACCAGGACACATCATAATCAAACTTCTGAAAACTGAAAACAAAGAAAAATCCTTGAATGCAGAGAGAAAGAAATGAGAGCTCACTTATAGGGAAAAACCATTCAAATGACAGCAGATTTCTCATCAGAAATCACAGAGACCAGAAGAAGTATCACCACATTTTCAACTGCTGAAAGAAAAGAATGGTCAACCCAGACTCCTCTATCCAACAAAAATACCCCTTTGGAACAAAGGGGAAGTCAAGACTTGTCAGACAGAAAATTAAGAGAATTTCTTGCTAGTAGACTTACTCTAAAAGAAAGTTTACAGAAGATTTTCAAAATGAAGAAATAACAAAAGAAGAAATCTTGGAACATTCAGAAGAAGGAAAGAATATATGAGTAAATACAAGACTTTCTTTCTCGTCTTGAGTTTTCTAAATTATGTTTGACAGTTGACACAAAAATCGTAACATTGATGAGGTTCTCAAAGTGTGTAGAAGAGATATTTAAGACAATTGTATTATAAATGGGAGAGGGTAATAAAGGGACTTGAAAGAAGGTAAGCTTTCTATATTTCACTTGAACTGGTAGAATGATGACACTAGTAGGCTGTGATAAGTTATGTGTGTATAGTGGTGATGGAATAGTTCTAAAGTATCCTGATTGTAGCGGTGATCTCATGAATCTACACATGTGATCAAATGGCACAGGAGTGTATGCACACAGCATCAATGTCAAATTTCTGGCTTTGCCATTGCAGTATAGTTATATAAAAAATATCCATTGGGGGAAATTGGATGAAGGGTACAAAGACATACACTGTATTATTTTTGCAAATTTTTGTGAATCTATAGTTATTTCAAAGGTTTTTTTTTTTTAAGTAAAACATGATCCCTACCCTAAAACTTAGGCCACTTTCTGAAATAACAAACACTTCATTAAAAACACACAGAAGAATTGTGGTTACCACTGGGGGTGGCAAGGGCTAGGAAACTGAGGGATGGAGGTGGGAATGAGTCTGACTCTTCACTGCACAGTTTTTTTATATATCTTAAATTTTGTTTCATGTTACATGACTTATCTATTGAAAATAAATAGGATAATTTAATAAAATTGCATCGTAACCTTTGACACTTTATTGCTTTCTAGAATAGCACAGAAGTTCACTCAACTAGAGAAACCAACAAGCATTTCTTTTCCTGTGGTCTTCATTTGCACCAAAGGGCCATGTGAACATCTTTGTAGGAATCCTGAGTGTCCTCTCATGCATCCCATCACTGCTCAGAACACTGGGGCAGTGGTCCTCACATGTTCAAGGTCATAAAAATCACATGAGTATCTGGGTAACAATGCAGATGTCTAGGTCCCAAGCCTACAGATTCTAATTTTGTAAATCCATTATGGGACCTGGGAATCTGCATTTTAATAAGTGCTTCATCTGAATAAGCTTACATCTCTGCCCCAAGAAGTTCACAAACCCATGGAGGAGGTGGACTGATTTACAGTAGAATCAATGTGATTAGAACCCTGTACGTAGGAGGCACCAACATGGGCCAAGGGCCACCAATGGGCAAGCGACCATTCTGCCTGGGTTTGTGGCATCTTGAATGGTAGGTAAGTTTCAGTACCTCCAGCAGAAGGAGCAAGTATAAGGAAGGTTATGGAGACAAGAAAGTACAAATCATTTTAATCAGGCCAAATAATAGTTCGTTGTGTTCAGAACGTAGAGATGGGGACTGGGAAAAAAATAACAAGAGCTGTTCATCTCATTTTTGTTTATAATAGCAAAAAATAATAATAATAAGCTGACTGAAATGTCCAACCACAGGGGAATGGTTAAATAATTTATGATACATTAATGGCTGAGTATATTATGGTACCTCCACTCTATAGAATATTAGAATATTACGGGCGGCAAGAAGAGACTGTTGCAGAAAATACGGATGTTAGGCTAAGAGAGTGATTCTGTTACTCGCTAGCCATGAAAACTCAGGCTAGTTGTTTTACCTCTCTCTACCTTATTTGGCTTATCTGCAAAATGGGGCTACATAACACTCTCCTTTGCAGAGTTGCTGTGAAGTTTAAATGAGATAAACTTTGTAAAGGGTTTAGCATAATCAGTAAACATTGTATATTAGCATTGTTGGTTTTTTTGTTAATTTTCTTTTTCTATTTTTTAGCTATTCTCTGATATTCTCATGAGGGAAAACATTTATAAATTAATGACATTTTATAGTAGGATCACCAGATGTGGTAGTCATCTGAAAATAGAGGCTGAGGGGAGAGAAGCAGTAAAAAGTGACCCTGAAGTTTCTAGCTTCAGCAATTGAGTGCTTCATCGTGCCCATAATGGAGGGTCTAAAAAGGAAGAGAGGAAGCATCAGGGGAAATAATTAGGTCAACTAAGGGTATGTTTCATTTGAAAGGCCTCCAAAAGATCAGTATGTCCAGCGAGAAAACAGAAATTTGGCTCTGAAGCTTTAGGGAGAGATCAAGGGCAGAAAATTTGCTCAGAAGAAATAAAGGAAGCTTTGGAAAGCAGAGTGTATTGGAATTAAACATAATAATGGAACATTCACGTAGGGACAATTTTGCGATTTTAGTGTCTCAGATCCTATTGGGGAAAAAATGGTGATTCAATCATTAGTAATGCCTATCTCTTCCCTCCCTTAGCATAAAGCCTCTGGCCAGACAGTAAATATTTCAGAATGGATCGCTTCTGTTGATCATAATGCTGACTTTTTGGGGGGAAAACTCCTCCTCTCATATTTCATCACAAAAATTTCTGTTTATTCCATGCTCATTTGGGGATGTATGTTCTCGAGAGATTAAACTGTATCTTTACTTAGTTAGTTACAAATATTTGTGTAATTTTGGAAGATTCATTCACTTGACAAAGGAAAGTCTTGATAATAGAGGCTGAGAAAAGCTTCTTTGTGGATTTTGAGTGTGTGTTGGAGGTAAAAAGAAAAATAAATGATGTGTAAGTACTTTCTGTGGTCCAGCCAGTGGTAGGCATTTCTTACCTGTGATCTCATTTGGTCTTCATAACTAACTGTAATGTGGGGATTATTGCCCCATTTCACAGATAAGAAAACTGAGGATCAGAAGGTTAAGTAATATTCATTCTGGATCAGGTCATATTCTTTTCGTTTCAGTGTTTTAATCACAGTTCTTTATGCTGTCGTTTTAGGGGTTAGTACAGATAACCCATAGATAGTTTTCCTTTTGCATATCTATCCATTTCCTAGTGTCCTTCCTGACCTCCTGGATTGATTGCCTATATATTTATCATTGTGCTGAAGTCTACGTATGATACAGAAACAAGTGTTCCAAGACAATAGTTTCTCCCTCCAGCTGCTCAGCCAGGAGTGGAAATATGAGATAGTATGACCCAGAAAAAAATCATAAGGTAAGTTAAATTGCTGAGTAAGAAAATCTTCAGGTAAAATTCACTTTAAAGATGGTCTTTCCCACCAATAAGCAGAGGCTTAGACAAATCTCTTCTGCCATAGCAACAAAGGAAAAAGAATCATACTGCAGAATTAGAGAGTATCATAAGACCTAATGTATAATTAAGAGTACAAATTAGGAAGAGCCAGTGGTATAGTCAATTGATAAACGTTTAATTTTGAGAAATGGCAGAGTAACATAATTTTTTGCCATTAATTCATCAGCCCTGAGTACCTACAAAATAATATAATTGCACAAGGAAAAATACTGCCTGAAAATAGACCAATATAGATTGCAGGACAAGGCAACAAAAGAAGAGAAGAACTGGGACCACAACCAAATCATAGGTTTTGTTTTTTACTACGTCCGGCTGTGAGTTTCATCAGTGATCTAGCAAGGAAGTCTTGGTCATTACCATCAGGGCTAGAATAAGTGCAATTTTTATATAGCCCACATTTGTGCCTGTAATTCACTTTCAGAAGCCTTTAAACTCAGTTCTTCAAATGTCATGTGATGGGTGATACTTTGAAGCACTACGTTACTTACCAGCTGCCACTTGGCAGCCAACAGCTCAGTTTCTGTTTCGTTCAGGCATTCCAGTGAGACTTTAAATAATTCAGGGTGAAACTATCAGTTTGAAAGAAAACTGGAAGAAGCACTTAGGAAAAGATACTCTGGAATTGCAGACAAGTAAATGTTAGTCTGATAGGTTTGAGAGATGGATATCTCTACCTTATACTAAATTTGCTGAAGAAGCAGGTGGTAACAGATGAAAAAGCATCATAACATTTTTTTAAATTTTCTGGAATCAAGTTCTGCTTCGAGTTGTGATGGAGTAACTTGGATCAGATTTGCTCTCCTCCTTTTTCAAAAACAACTTTAAAACTGAACAAAATATATGAGACAACTGTTTTCAGGCAATAGGCAGCAAAAGACTGTGATCCCTGAGAGAAAGAAAACATGAGGTGAGACTTACATTTATCCCGTCTCTTTACCTGGGGACAATTTCATAACCATAATACAGGACGCTGAGCCCCAGGAAGGGCATGATTATCCCCTGAGCTGAGGAGTCAGAGAGCAGAGTTTGAAAGCTGCTAAAGCATCTGAAAATTCAGTGCATGGTACCGAAGTTAAAGCAGCTACACAGAAATAGGCAGCTTTCTGAGGATTTCCTCCAGATTCCCAGAGGGAAAAACCCCACAAGCTCTAGCCTAGAGCAACTGCTATAGGGTTGAAAGCATAGCAGAGACACTAGAGGTCCCACAATCGTGGGGGACAGAGAAATTCTGGCCACGTCACGATGTGGAGATCCTACTGAACACCCTGGATACTCTGCTAAGACACCAAGAAGACACAGCTTAGGAGTAAGGACCATGCCTTAGGACAAGGACCGTTCTAAAGCTGCTCTAACAAAGCCTAAAAGCAAGTCTCAACTGCATCAAAATAAGTTGCTGGTATGTTGACAGCCAGAGTGAAACTTGGCGCTCTTTAAAGAAAGATGGCATAAACCAGATGTTTTACAAAGACTCATTCATAATGTCAAGGATACAGTTACAAATTACTGGACATGTGAAGAAGCAGGAAAATGTGACCAGTTAAAAAAGAAAAGTAGTCAGTAGAGATTGACCAGAAGATAAGCCAGAGGTGTTAATTAAAAACATGGACTTTAAAATGGCTATTATAAAAATGTCTAAGGATTTAAAGAAAAATATGGACATAATGAATGAAGAGGTGGAGAAATCTCAAGGAAAAATTAGAAACTCTAGAAAAGAACCAAATGAGAGTTCTAGAACTAAAAGTTAAAGATTTACTGAAATTAAAGATTTACGGGAAACATTTAACATATTGGCGACCGCAGAAAAAAGCTCATGAATTTCAAGACATATCAATAGAAATTATTCAATGTAAAGAAAAAAGCAAAGAGAATGATTTTTAAAAATAGACTCAGTGATTTACAGGACAGTATGAAGTGGTTTGACTAATTGTAATTGGAGTCACAGAAGGAGAGCAGGAAAAGAATTTTGCAGAAAAAAATATAGAAGAAATAATGGAGAAAATTTGTTAAATTTAGTGAAAACCATCAATCTACAAATAAAAGTGGCTCTTTGGCAGAGCACATTTTTTTCTAAATACATACAGGCACCTCAGAATCAAACTGCTGAAAAAACTATCTTAAACGCCACTATAGGAGCCAGAATGGGAGTGGAATTGGAGGCTACAAGACAATGGAACGACATCTTTAAAGAAGTGGGTCAGGAGTTAACCTAGTATCCTACATCAGGCAAAAATATTTCTCAAAAATAAACGCATTTTCAGATAAATGAAAGCTAAATCAGCACATTTGCCCTACAATAAGCACTAAGGGAAGTTCTTCAGATTGAAGGGAAGTATCACTGCAAGGAAACTCTAATTTATAGGAAGGAATGAGGAGCACTAGAGATGATAAATATGTGGCTAAATAGAAAAGATTATATATTTTTTCTTCTCTTAATGTCCTTAAAAGATAAACGACTGTTTAGAGCAAAAGTAGTGACGCTGTAAGGTGGAGTTATAATGCATGTAGAAGTTAAATTTGTGACAGTAGCACAGAAGATGAGAAGGTAATATAATTACAATGATGTAAAATGTTCCTACATTTTAAAAATATTAAGTGTAAAATTATACAATATTAATTCTAGGTAGACTATAGGTTAAACATACATACTGTATTCCCTAAAGCAACCAATAGAACATAGTAAAAGTCTGTACCTAAGAAGACAATAGAGAAACTAAAACAAAATAATTTTTAAAAAATTGATCAAACCAAGGAAAGAGAGGAAAAGGGTCAACTGAGACAGATGAGATAAATAGAAAACAAATAGCAAGATAGTAGACTTATACCAAACCATATCAATAATTAGATTAAAATAAAGGGACTAAACACACCAATTAAAAGGCAGAGATTGTCAGACTAAATCAGGCATCACCAAACTATGACCCTACGAACTAAATCCAGCCTGCTACCTATTTTTTTAAGTAGATTTTATTTTTTAGAGCAATTTTAGGTTCATAGCAAAATTGAGCAGAATGTACAGAGAATTCTCATATACTCCCTGCCCCTACACATGTGTGACTTCCCCCACTATCAAAATCCTGAACCAGAGTTTAACATTTGCTTAAATCCGCAAGCCTACATTGACACATCATTATGCTTAAAGTCCATAGTTTATACTACAGCTCACTCTTGATGTTGTACCTTCTATGAATTTTGACAAACGTACAATGACATGTATCCACAATTATAGGATCATTCAGAATGGTGTCACAGCCCTAAAAATCCTCTAGCTCTGCCTATTCATTCCTCCCTCCCTCCCAAACCTCTGATCTATTTACTGTCTCCATAGTTTTGCCTTTTCCAGAAAATGATACAGTTGGAATCATATACTATGCAACCTTTTTATAGTGGCTTCTTTCACTTAGTAATATGCAACCCTAATGCATTTAAGTTTCTCCGTGTCTTTTCACAGCTTGACAGCTCATTTATTCTCAGTGCTGAATAATTCCATCTTGGACGTACCACAGTCTATCCATTCACCTACTGAAGGACGCTTTGGTTGCTTCCAAGTTTTGGCAGCTATGAATAAAGTTGCTATATATATCTATGTGCAGGTTTTTGTTTGGACATAAGTTTTAACTCGTTTAGGTAAATATCAAAGAGTTTAGTTGCTGGATAGTGTGTAAAGAGCATGTTTAGTTTTCCAAGAAATTGCCTTCCAAAGTGGCTGTACCATTTTACATTCTCACCAGCAATGAATGAGAATGTGTGTTGTTCCACATCCTCACCAGCATTTGGTGTTGCCAGTGATTCAGATTTTGACTGTCCTAATAGGTGTGTAGTGGTATCTTTTTGCCATCTTAATTTGAAATTCTCTAATACATATAATGTGGAGCATCTTTTCAGATGTTTATTTGCTGTCTGTATAACTTCTTTGTTGAATTATCTGTTCCAATATTTTGCCCATTTTTTAAATAGGGTTGTTCATTTTCTTACTGTTGGGTTTTCAGTGTACTTTATACATTTTGGATAACAGTTCTTTTTTTTTTTTTTTTTTTTTTTATTCACTCTTTTTTTTTTTTTTTATTAATGTTATGATAGATTACAACCTTGTGAGATTTCAGTTGTACATTTTTGTTAGTCATGTTGTGGGTACACCACTTCCCCCTCCGTACCCTCCCCCCACCCCCCCTTTTCCCTGGTAACCACCGATCAGATCTCCTTATCAATATGCTAATTTCCACCTATGAGTGGAGTCATATAGAGTTCGTCTTTCTCTGACTGACTTATTTCGCTTAACATAATGCCCTCGAGGTCCATCCACATTGTTGTGAATGGGCCAATTTCGTCTTTTTTTATGGCTGAGTAGTATTCCATTGTGTATATATACCACATCTTCTTTATCCAATCATCAGTTTCTGGGCATGTAGGCTGGTTCCACGTCTTGGCTATTGTAAATAATGCTGCGATGAACATAGGGGTGCAACGGACTCTTGAGATATCTGATATCAGGTTCTTAGGATAGATACCCAGTAATGGGATGGCTGGGTCATAGGGTATTTCTATTTTTAACTTTTTGAGAAATCTCCATACTGTTTTCCATAGTGGCTGTACCAGTTTGCATTCCCACCAACAGTGTATGAGGGTTCCTCTTTCTCCACAACCTCTCCAACATTTGTCGTTCTTGGTTTTGGATGTTTTTGCCAATCTAACGGGGGTAAGGTGATATCTTAGTGTAGTTTTGATTTGCATTTCCCTGATGATTAGCGATGATGAACATCTTTTCATGTGTCTATTGGCCATATTCATATCTTCTTTTGAGAAATGTCTGTTCATGTCCTCTGCCCATTTTTTGATCGGGTTGTTTGTTTTTTTGTTGTTAAGCAGTGTGAGTTCTTTGTATATTATGGAGATTAACCCTTTGTCGGATAAGTGGCTTGTAAATATTTTTTCCCAATTAGTGAGCTGTTTTTTTGTTTCAATCCTGTTTTCCCTTGCCTTGAAGAAGCTCTTTAGTCTGATGAAGTCCCATTTGTTTATTCTTTCTATTGTTTCCCTCAACTGAGGAGTTACAGTGTCCGAAAAGATTCTTTTGAAACTGATGTCAAAGAGTGTACTGCCTATATTCTCTTCCAAAAGACTTATTGTCTCAGGCCTAATCTTTAGGTCTTTGATCCATTTTGAGTTTATTTTGGTGTGTGGTGAAAAAGAATGGTCAATTTTCAATCTTTTGCATGTGGCTGTCCAGTTTTCCCAGCACCATTTGTTGAAGAGACTTTCTTTTCTCCATTGTAGGCCCTCTGCTCCTTTGTCGAAGATTAGCTGTCCATAGATGTGTGGTTTTATCTCTGGGCTTTCAATTCTGTTCCATTGATCTGTGGACCTGTTTTTGTACCAGTACCATGCTGTTTTGATCACTGTAGCTTTGTAGTATGTTTTGAAATCGGGGATTGTGATTCCGCCGGCTTTGTTTTTCTTGCTCAGGATTGCTTTAGCAATTCGCGGTCTTTTGTTGCCCCATATGAATTTTAGGATTGTTTGTTCAATTTCTGTGAAGAATGTTCTTGGGATTCTGATTGGGATAGCATTGAACCTGTATATTGCTTTAGGTAGTATGGACATTTTAACTATGTTTATTCTTCCAATCCATGTGCAAGGAATGTTTTTCCATCTCTTTATGTCATTGCCTATTTCTTTCAAGAAAGTCTTGTAGTTTTCATTGTATAGATCCTTCACTTCCTTGGTTAAGTTTATCCCAAGGTATTTTATTCTTTTCGTTGCGATTGTGAATGGGATAGAGTTCTTGAGTTCTTTTTCTGTTAGTTTATTGTTAGTGTATAGAAATGCTACTGATTTATGCACGTTAATTTTATACCCTGCTACTTTGCTGTAGTTGTTGATTATTTCTAATAGTTTTTCTGTGGATTCTTTGGGGTTTTCTATGTATAAGATCATGTCGTCTGCAAACAACGAGAGTTTTACTTCTTCGTTACCTATTTGGATTCCTTTTATTTCTTTTTCCTGCCGAATTGCTCTGGCCAGCACCTCCAGAACTATGTTGAATAGGAGTGGTGAAAGTGGGCACCCTTGTCTTGTTCCTGTCCTCAGAGGGATGGCTTTCAGCTTTTGTCCATTGAGTATGATGTTGGCTGTGGGTCTATCATATATGGCCTTTATTATGTTGAGGTACTTTCCTTCTATACCCATTTTACTGAGGGTTTTTATCATAAATGGGTGTTGGATCTTGTCGAATGCTTTCTCTGCATCTATTGAGATGATCATGTGGTTTTTGGTTTTCATTTTGTTGATGTAGTGTATCACGTTGATTGACTTGCGGATGTTGAACCATCCCTGTGTCCCTGGTATAAATCCCACTTGATCATGGTGTATAATCTTTTTGATGTATTGCTGTAATCGGTTAGCCAAAATTTTGTTGAGGATTTTTGCATCTATGTTCATCAGTGATATCGGCCTGTAGTTCTCCTTCTTTGTGTTGTCCTTGTCAGGTTTGGGGATCAGAGTGATGTTGGCTTCATAGAATGTGTTAGGGAGTTCTCCATCTTTCTCAATTTTCTGGAACAGTTTGAGGAGAATAGGTATTAAGTCTTCTTTGAATGTTTGGTAGAATTCTCCAGAGAAGCCGTCTGGTCCTGGACTCTTATTTTTGGGGAGGTTTTTGATTACCGTTTCTATTTCCTTACTTGTGATTGGTCTATTCAGATTCTCCATTTCTTCCTGATTCAGTTTGGGGAGATTGTAGGAGTCTAGGAATTTGTCCATTTCTTCCAGGTTGTTCAATTTGTTGGCATATAGTTTTTCATAGTATTCTCTTATGATCTCTTGTATTTCATTGGTATCTGTTGTGATTTCTCCTCTGTCATTCCTGATTTTATTAATTTGCGATTTCTCTCTTCTTTTCTTGGTGAGTCTGGCTAGGGGTTTGTCAATTTTGTTAATTCTTTCGAAGAACCAACTCTTTGTTTCATTGATCCTTTCTATTGTCTTTTTTGTTTCAATATCGTTTATTTCTGCTCTTATTTTTATTATTTCCCTCCTTCTACTGACTCTGGGCCTTGTTTGTTCTTCTTTTTCTAGTTCTGTTAGGTGTCGTTTGAGGTTGCTTACGTGAGCTTTTTCTTGTTTAGTGAGGTGAGCCTGTATTGCGATGAATTTCCCTCTTAGGACTGCTTTTGCTGCATCCCAAATGATTTGGTATGTCGTGTTCTCATTTTCATTTGTCTCCAGATAATATTTGATTTCTTCTTTAATTTCTTCAATGATCCATTGTTTGTTGAGAAGCGTGTTGTTTAGTCTCCACATTTTTGCACCTTTCTCTGCTTTTTTCTTGTAGTTGATTTCTAGTTTAATAGCGTTATGATCAGAAAAGATGCTTGATATTATTTCAACTCTCTTGTATTTATTGATGTTTGCTTTGGTTCCCAAAATATGGTCAATCCTTGAGAATGTTCCATGTGCACTTGAGAAGAATGTGTAACCTGCTGTTTTTGGATGAAGTGTTCTATATATATCTATTAAGTCCATCTGGTCTAATTTTTCATTTAATTCTATTATTTCCTTGTTGATTTTCTGTCTGGATGTTCTGTCCATTGGTGTTAATGGTGTGTTGAGGTCCCCTACTATTATTGTATTGTTGTTGATGTCTTCTTTTAGTTCTATTAAGAGTTGCTTTACAAATTTTGGTGCTCCTGTGTTGGGTGCGTATATATTTATAAGTGTTATGTCTTCTTGGTGGAGAGTCCCTTTTATCATTATATACTGTCCCTCTTTGTCTTTCTTTATCTGTTTTGCTTTGAAATCTACCTTGTCTGATATTAGTATAGCGACACCTGCTTTCTTTTGTTCATTATTAGCTTGGAGTATTGTTCTCCATCCCTTCACTCTGAGTCTGTGTTTGTCTTTGGGGCTGAGGTGTGTTTCCTGGAGGCAGCATATTGTTGGATCTTGTTCTTTGATCCATCCTGCCACTCTGTGTCTTTTGATTGGGGAGTTCAATCCATTTACATTTAGAGTGATTATTGAGACGTGGGGACCTACCACTACCATTTTGTGTCTTGTTTTCCGGTTTTCTTCAGTTTCCTTTGTTTCTCGTCCCATGGTTTAATCTGTTCTGATGTAGAGCTGCTACTCTCTGTTGTTGTCCTTCTACTTATCTCCTCTGCTCTTGGTTTTGTAGCCCCTTTCCTTTTTTGGATTTTTCAGGAATGAGGGTTTTCCTGAGGATTTCCTGAAGAGGAGGTTTTGTGGCAATGAACTCCCTTAATTTTTGTTTATCTGGGAAAGTTTTTATTTCTCCATCGTATTTGAAGGATATTTTCGCTGGGTAGAGAATTCTCGGCTGTAGGTTTTTGTCCTTCAGATTTTTGAATATATCATTCCACTCTCTTCTAGCCTGTAAAGTTTCTGCTGAGAAATCTGCTGATAGCCTGATGGGGGTTCCTTTGTAGGTTAGTTTCTTTTGCCTGGCTGTCCTTAATATTTTCTCCTTGTCGTTGACTTTAGCTAGCTTCACTACTATATGCCGTGGAGTTGGTCTTCTTGCATTGATAAAGTTTGGAGATCTATTGGCTTCTGTCACCTGAAGATCCATCTCCCTCACCAGATTTGGGAAGTTCTCAGCCATTATTTCTTTGAATAGGTTTTCTGCCCCTTTCTCCTTCTCTTCTCCCTCTGGTATACCTATAATCCTTACGTTGCATCTCCTAATTGTGTCTGATAATTCTCGGAGAGTTTCTTCATTTCTTTTAAGTCTTGCTTCTCTCTCCTCCTCTGCCTGCAACAATTCTATATTGCCATCTTCCAAATTGCTAATTCTTTCCTCCATATTATCGGCCCTACTGTTCAGAGCATCTAGATTTTTCTTAATCTCCTCTATTGTGTTCTTCATTTCCAATATTTCTGTTTGGTTCTTCTTTATCGTATCAAACTCTTTTGTGACATAGCTCCTGAACTCGTTGAGTTGTCGGTCAGAATTCTCTCTTAACTCAGTGAGTATTTTAATGATGGCTGTTTTGAAGTCATCATCATTTAGGTTATATATCTCATTTTCTTTGGGATTGTTTTCTGTGTATTTGTTACTTTCTTTCTGTTCTGGAGATTTAATGTATTTTTTCATATTGCTTGATGATGTTGATTTGTGCCTCCGCATGGAGATAGAGTTTAGTTGCTCCTTTCACTTGTTTCAGCTGCTGCGGTGGGGGGAGCAGCTGTTTATACTTCACCAACCAGGAACCCTGTCTGTAGTTGCTAACTGGGCCTGGGCCCCTCTTCGTAGCCACAGTGGCCCTTTGGATTCCCTCCTCTGCCGTGGGGGCCGTCACGGGGGGCTTCAGGCTGCAGGGGCCTACTGTTGTTGCCCACCTAGATGCGCTCTCTCCTTGGGGTCTGCAACGGTGTTATGGGCTTTTCCAGCGGCCAGGGGTGGGATCACTTATATTTGTCGCTCCGTTGCTGTCGGCACCCACCAAATCTCACTTGTCCTCTATGGGTCGCAGGAGAGCTATTGGCATCTTCTACAGTCTGTGGTTAGTACACCTAGCTATGCTGCTTTTGCCCTGGGGTCTTCCAGCCTTGTGGCTGGCGGCTGGGTGCCTTCTACTGGTGCTGTGCAGAGGCTTTCCCTAAGGCTTCTGTGAGCCTGTAGGGTTTCCCCCTAGGCTACTAAGCTGGGTCTCTGGAACTCTCTCCAGCCCCAGTCCTCTCCGAGATCTCCGGCAATCCCTAGCCTCACCGGGTGGGCAACGGCAGCTGGGGGTCGCCCCGTCCTCTGGGCTTCTCTCCGGGCCTCTGCCGGGAGCTCTGAATGCTCAGCGTGGCCCCTCTGCTACCGGCAGACAGAGTTTTGTCTGCTGCCTGGCGGAGCTCCGGCGCTTCCCCTCCGGGTCGCCGGACCCGCCTTTGAAAGTTCCCCCGCCCCGGTCCTCTCCGAGATCTCCGGCAATCCCTAGTCCCGCGGGGCGGGCAACGGCAGCTGGGGGTCGCCCCGCCCTCTGGGCTTCTCTCCGGGCCTCTGCCGGGAGCCCTGAGTGCTCAGCGTGGCCCCTCTGCTACCGGCAGACAGAGAGTTTTGTCTGCTGCCTGGCGGAGCTCCGGCGCTTCCCCACCGGGTCGCCGGATGCGCCTTTGAAAGTTCCCCCACCCCGGTCCTCTCCGAGATCTCCGGCAATCCCTAGTCCCCCGGGGCGGGCAATGGCAGCTGGGGGTCGCCCCGCCCTCTGGGCTTCTCTCCGGGCCTCTGCCGGGAGCCCTGAGTGCTCAGCGTGGCCCCTCTGCTACTGGCAGACAGAGAGTTTTGTCTGCTGCCTGGCGGAGCTCCGGCGCTTCCCCACCGGGTCGCCGGATGCGCCTTTGAAAGTTCCCCCGCCCCGGTCCTCTCCGAGATCTCCGGCAATCCCTAGTCCCCCGGGGCGGGCAACGGCAGCTGGGGGTCGCCCCGCCCTCTGGGCTTCTCTCCGGGCCTCTGCCGGGAGCCCTGAGTGCTCAGCGTGGCCCCTCTGCTACTGGCAGACAGAGAGTTTTGTCTGCTGCCTGGCGGAGCTCCGGCGCTTCCCCACCGGGTCGCCGGATGCGCCTTTGAAAGTTCCCCCGCCCCGGTCCTCTCCGAGATCTCCGGTAATCCCTAGTCCCCCGGGGCGGGCGTCTCTCTGGGACCCTCCGGGCGCCCCGAGCACCAGGCTGGGTCTCCCCGCCAATGGCGGGGAGAGACTCTCCCCGCGGGCTCAGGTGTGCAACTCCAAAGTTTCCCTCTGCGTTTAGGAGTAATTGCAGGGGGTTTAAGTAGGGTTCTGGTCACCTGTTTCCACCGTCGCTCCTCTGTTGTGTTCTCGCTCCTGCCCTAGATGTGTGTGGATCCTCTGGGGGCGTCCGTTGGAAGAAAGCCGCTTGCGGGTACTAGGCTGCCCGTCGGGGTCGGAGAGTTTTCACCTATTTCCACATCCTCCCGGAGGAAAGTCCGTCCGCCTTCCGATGTATAGTCGCGTGGGTGTCTCAGACGTCCTGAGATGCTGTCTGGATATCCTTTGTCAAGCGATAAGTGTCCAAATAATTGTAGACTCGAAGGGCGAGAGACAAAGAGGACTACTCACGGCGCCATCTTGGAATCCACCTGGATAACAGTTCTTTATCAGGTGTCTTTTGCAAATATTTTCTCCCAGTCTGTAGCTTATCTTCTCATTCTCTTGACATTATTCTTTGCAAAGCAGAAGCTTCTTATTTTAATGAAGTCCAGCTTATCAATTATTTCTTTCATGATCATGCCTTTGGTATTGTATTTAAAAAATCATCACTGAATTCAAGGTCATTTAGATTTACTCTTATCTTCTAGGAGTTTTATAGTTTTGTATTTTACATTTAGGTCAATGATCCATTTTGAGTTAATTTTTGTGATAAATATAGGGTCTCTAAATAGATTGTTGTGTTTTTTTTGCATGTGTGCGTGTAGCAACATTTGTTGAAAAGACTATCTTTTTCTCCATTGTATTGCCTTTGTTCCTTTGTCAAAAATCAGTTACTATATTTATGTGGGTCTATTTTAAGGTGCTCTGTTCTGTTACATTGATCTATTTGTCTCTTCTTTTGCTAATATCACACTGTCTTGATTACTATGGCTTTATAGTAAGTCTTGAAGTCAGGTAGTATCAGTCCTCCAACTTTGTTCTTCTCCGTCAATACCGTATTGCCTAATCTGGGTGTTTTGCCTCGCCATAAACACTTTAGAATCAGCTTGTCAATATCCACAAAATAACTTGCTGGCATTTTGATTGAGATTGCATTGAATCTATACCTCAGGTTGAGAAGAATTGATGTCTTGAAAATATCAAGTCTTCCTATCCATAAACATGGAATCTCTCTCCATTTATTCAGTTCTCTGATTTTGTCCATCAGAGTTCTGTAGTTTTCCTCATATAGATCATGTACATATTTTGTTAGATTTATACTTAAGGATTTAATTTTGATAGATTCTATTGTAAATGATACTGTGTTTTTATTTCAAATTCCAATCATTCATCACTGGTGTATAGCGAATCCATTGACTTTCTATATTAATCTTGTGTCCTGCAATACTATAATAACTACTTAGCTCCAGCTACAATACATCCTACAATACATCCTACACACTACAACAATTTTTTGTTGATTTTAAGGGATTTTGCACATAGACAATTATGTCAATTATGTCATCTTCCCTCTGTATTCCTTTTATTTCCTTTTCTTGTCTTATGTCTTAGGTGGACTTCCAGTATAATGTTAAAAAGAAATGGTGAGAGGGGACTTCCTTGTCTTGTTCCTGATCTTAGCAGGAAAGCTTCTAGTTTCTCACCATTAAGCATGATATTAGCTGTAGGTTTTTTGTAGATATTCTTTGTCAAATTGAGGAAGATCCTCTCTATTCTCAGTTTACTGAGAGTTTTTTATCACTTGTGGGTGTTGGATTTGGTCATATGCTTCATCTGCATCTATTGATATGACCATGTGATTTTTTTTCTTCTTTAGCCTATTGATGTGACGTATACCTGGCATAAATCCCACCTGGTTGAGGTGTCTAATTCTTTTCATACATTGTTGGATTCAATTTGCTAATATTTTGTTGAGGATTTTTATACCTATGTTCACTGGACTACAGTTTTCTTTTCTTGTAATGTCTTTGTCTGGTTTTGATATTAGTGTAATACTGGCCTCAGGATAAGTTAGGAAGTATTTCCTTTGCCTCTATCTTCTGGAAGAGATTGTAGAGAATTGGTATAAACTTCTTCCTCAAATATTTGTTAGAATTCACCAGTGAATCCATCTGGGCTTGGTTCTGTTTTGGAAGGTTATGAATTATTGATTCAATTTCTTTAATAGATATAGGCTCATTTGAATTGTGGATTTCTTCTTGTGTGAGTTTGGCTAATTGTGTCTTTCAAGGAATTGGTCCATTTCAGCTAGATTATCAAATTTGTAGACATGGAGTGGTCACAGCATTCCTTTATTATCTTTTTAATGTTCATGAAACCCATAAAGATGTCCCCTCTTTCATTTCTGATCATAGTAATTTATGTCCTCTATTTTTTTCTTAGTTAGCATGGATAGAGTCTTATCAATTTTATCGAACTTTTAAAAGCATCAGCTTTTGGTTTCTTTGATTTTCTCTGTTGATTTCCTATTTTCAATTTCACTGATTTCTGCTCTAATTTTTCTTTTCTTCTGCTTCTTGAATTTAATTTGCTCTTCTCGTTTTAGTTTCCTGAGATGGAAGCTTAGATTACTCATTTTATAGATCTTTCTTCTTTCTAATGTGTGCATTCAGTGCTATACATTTTCCTCTAAGCACTGTTTTCACTACATCCCACAAATTTTGATAAATTGTATTTCCATTTTAATTTAGTTCAAAGTATTTTTAATTTCTCTTGAGATTTCTTCTTTGACTCATGTGCTATTTAGAACTGTGTTGCTTAAAATGCATGTATTTTGGGATTTTCCAGCTATCTTTCTATTTCAATTCCATTGTTATCTAAAAGCATACATTGTATGCTTTCTATTCTTTTAAATTTGTGGAGATGAGCTTTATGGCCCAGAATGTAATCTACCTTTGTGAATGTTCCATGTGAGCTTGAAAAGAGTGTGTATTCTGCTGTTGTTAGATGAAGTATTCTATAGATGTCAATTATATCCAGTTAATTGATGTTATTGTTGAGTTCAACTATGTCCTGACAGATTGTCTGCCTGCTAGATCTGTTTAGTATGTAGAGAGGGGTGCTGAAGTCTCCAAGTATAATAGTGGATTCATCTATTTCTCCTTGCTCAGTTTTCTGCTTCATGTAGTTTGACACTCTGTTGTTAGGTGTATACACATTAAGCATTGTTATATCTTCTTGGAGAACTGGCCTTTTGTCTTTATGTACTGTCACTCATTACCCCTGATAATTTTTCTTACTCTGAAATCTGCTCTGTCTGAAATTAATAAAGCTCCTTCTGCTTTCTTTTGATTAGTGTTAGTATGGTATATTTTTCTACGTTCCTGTACTTTTAATCTATATGTGTTTTTATATTTAGAGTAGATTTCTTGTAGACATATGGTCTAGTTTTTGATACACTCTGACAATCTCTCTTTTTCACTGGTATATTCACCACTGATGTTTAAGGTGATTGCTGATGTAGCTGGATTAATATCTCCCATATTTGCTAATGTTTTCTATTTTCTACCCTTGTTTTTTATTCCTATTTTTGTCTTCCACTCTTTTTATGCCTCTTATGTTTTAATTGACCATTTCATATGATTCTAATTTTTCTTTCTTGGCATATCAATTTTACTATTTTTTAAAAAACATTTTTGTTGTCTTGGAGTTTGCAATATACATTTACAATTAATCCAAATCCACTTTCAAATAACACTATAATGCATCACAGCTACTGCAAGTACCTTATAATAACAAAATATTTCTAATTTCTCCCTCCTCTCCTTTGTATCATTGTTGTCATTCATTTTACTTGTATAAGATATAATCATCAAATACATTGTTGCTATTATTTTTTAACAAACTATCTGTTACAGCAATTAAGAACCAGAAAAGTAAGTATTTGTTTTACCGTCACTTATGCCTTCTCTAATACCTTTCTTTAAGTAGATCCTGATTTCTGACCTATATCATTTTCCTTCTCTCTGAAGAACTTCGAACATTTCTTACAAGGCAGGTCTATTGGAAACAAATTCCTCAGTTTTTACCTGTCTGAGAATATCTTTATTTCTCCTTCACTTTTGAAGAATAGTTTTGCAAGATACAGAATCATAGGTTGGTAGGGTTTTTCTCTCATCACTTGAAATACTTCTCTCTACTCTCCTCTTGCTTGCATGGTTTCTGAGAAGTCAGATGTAATTCTTATCTGCCTCTATAGGTAAGGTTCTTTTTCCTCTTGTTTCTTTCAGTATTTTTTCTTTACCTTTTATTTATTGAAGTTTGAATATAAGGTGCCAAGGTGTAGTTTGGGGGGATTTTGAAGGGTAGTTTTTTGGCATTTATCCTTCTTGGTGTTTTCTTAGTTTCCTGAACCTGTGGTTTGATGTCTGACATTAATTTGGGGGTAATTCTGAGTTTTTATTGCTTCAAATATTGCTTCTGCTAATTCTTCTCTTTCGTTTCCTTCTAGAATGCCCATTATGCATATATTACATCTTTTGTAGCTGTCCCACAGTTCTTGAATGTTCCCCATTTTTTTGGTCTTTTTTCTCTTTGCCTTACTTTTAAAAACTGCCATTTACATATCCTCAAGCTCAGAGATTCTCTCCTCAGCTGAGCCCAGCCTACAAATGGGCCCATCAAAGGCATTTTTCATTTCTGTTACAGTGGTTTTGACCTCCAGCATTTCTTTTTTAATCTTTCTTTCTTAGAATTTCCATCTCTCTGCTCAGCCCTCTGTTCTTGTTTGTTGTCTACTTTGTCCATTGGTGAACTTACCATATTAATCATAGTTATTTGGATCTGATAATTCCAACATCCCTGACATATCTGAGTCTAGCAATGGTGCTTGCTCTGTCTCTTCAAATTGTGTTTTTTGCCATTTAGCATGGCTTGTAATTTTTTGTTGAAAGCCGCATGTGATGTGCTGGGTAAACAGGCCTTTAATGATGTTGTAGTAAGGTGGGGGTGGGGGGGAAGGAAGTGTTATCTAGGCCTATAATTAGGTCTCAGTCTTTTAATGAGACTGTGCCCCTGGGCTGTGAACTTCACAAGTGCTTTTCAGTTTTTTTCTCCCCTTGGGTGGGACAAGATGACCAGAGGGGGCTGCAGTTGGGTATTTCCTTCCCCCTTGGGTAGGTTAGGCTCTGATGAAACAGTTTCGAGACCTGAGGGCAGGTCTTGTTAAGAAGAACAGGATGCTCTGGTATATTTCAAAATGATTACTTTTCTCCTCCCTCTGCCAGAAGCTCAAGAAGATTTTTCTCCAATATTCACTGCGAAAATCTGGTCAAGCTCCTGGAGGTAAAACTCATGAAAATGTGGGTACCCTCCTAAGACTGAACCCCCCAGGGATTTTAACCTCAGGTTTGTCCACACTGAGCCTCCAGCACTTCATCAATTACAGTGTAGGTTTTCCTACCCCAGTACTGGTTCCTGAGCCAGTCTCTACTCCTGTGTTTCTGCTCCAGTAAGTTGTGCTTCTCTGTACCTGCCTGTCTATCTCTTCAAGTTGGGGGCAGTGGTTTGCCCTGTGACCTTAGTTCTCTGAAAGATCTTAGAAGAGTTGTTGATTTTTATTTTATTCACCTTTTTACTTGTTGTTGGGGCAAAGTGACAACTTCCAAGTTCCTTACATGTTTGATTGGAAACCAGAAATCCCACCTATTTTTGTAAATACAATTTTGGCAGAATGCGTAAATGGACTATCAATGGCTGCCTTTGTGCCACAACAGCACATTAAGTAGTTGTCACAGAGACCACATGGCTTGCAAAGCCTAAAATATTTACTATCTGGTCCTTTGCAGAAGTTTGCTCATCCCTTGACTAGACTAGATAAAAAGACAAGACTCAACTATATTATGTCTCCAGGAGATGCATTTTAAATAGAAAGACACAAATATGTTGAAAATTAAAGATTGGAAAAATAAATACCATGCAAGAGTAAGCCAGACAAGAAGTATTACTAGAGATAAAGAAGAAATTTCTATAATAGGAAAAGGGTCAATCAATCAAGAAGACATAACCACCTTAAATGTATATGAACCTTATAACAGAGAATCAAAATACATGAAGCAAAAACTGACAGAATTGGGGCCAGCCCGGTGGTGTGGTGGTTAAGTTTGCATGCTCCACTTTGGCAGCCCAGGGTTCATGGGTTCAGATCCTGGGCACAAACCTATGCACTGCTCATCAAGCCATGCTGTGGTGTCATCCCACATACAAAATAGAAGATTAGCACAGATGTTGGCTCAGGGCTAATCTTTCTCATCGAAAAAAAAATCTGACAGAACTGAAAATAAATAGACAAATCTACAATCCTGGAGAGAATAAGTGATAAAACAATTAGAACAAAAGTTAGTGTGTAGTAAAGTAGCATGTAAAAAGTTAGTTAGTTGTCTGTTGCTGTGTAACAAATCACCAAAAAATTGGTGACTTAAAACAACACAGTTTAGTAGGTCAGAAGCCAAGGTGTTTTAAATGGGTTCTCTGCTAAGGGTCTCACAAGGCCAAAATCAAGGTGTCAGCCACTCTGGGCTTGGCAGCCTCTGGGGAGGCATTCACTTCTAAGGTCACTCAGGTTGTTGGCAGAATTGAAACTGGCTCAACACAAGGTTGACATAAGGGAAGCCATATTGTAGAAAAGAGACCACATCGTAACTCTGAATGACCTCTGACTAACTAACCCAGCTGGATTTGTACCCTCCAGGAGATCCACCTGTTCTGTAGATTTTAAGACCCCTGCTTGTGCATATACCTCCCAGCTGCAATAAGACTTCATTCTTTTGAGTTCCTTAGGAATGCGATGACCCCCCAAACAGAGAGTCTATGCTGATAGCCATCATCAATGACAACTGAAAGATCTGCTGTGGCCACTCCCAGTCTGTCACACCAGAGGGTCAACATTCCTAACCCCCTGCCCTATAACCCACTGGCCTACATAACTGCTTCAAGATTCGGTGCCCCCTGAAGATGGTTCTTTTGGACGTTAATTGGCCATCTTCCCTCTTGCTAGAAAGCTGTAATAAAATGCCCTTTCTCTGCCACCATCTTGCCTCTTGTCAATTCGCTTTTGTCTCGTGGCGAGCAGATCGTGCCCTTTGTGAGGTAACAACATCTGGCGACCATGAAGGGACAATAATAAGTCCTGCTCGTGGCCAGTCGACCTCAGATGGGCGACCTGTTGGGTGACTCCCTCGCAGCCGCTGAGTCTCCCTTTGTCTCAGGGATCTGCCCTTCCTGCTCTCCCGAGTCGATGCCAGCTGCCTCCTAATTGTCCCTATGGTGGGAAGAGAAACGGCTACTCCTGGTGGGTCGACGGGCTCACATCTGGAGTAGGGTAAGTCGAGAACACCACTGAGAACTTTCCTTCCCCCCCAGCTGGGGTCCCCTCTTTGAGAAGAGAGACCATCTGGTTCCCTGCCAGAGTGGGAAGAGGAATAGGACTTCACTTGAAATCTAGGAACTGGTTCACCAGTGTCTAGTTTTTCTGTGTTGGTGTTTGTGTCTGTGTCTGTAAAGAGCTCCAGGATCAGACGTCTTTTGGGTGAGTGACCTTGTCGAAATGCACCTGTGCCTGAAATTGTCTAATATCTCATCAAGATAGTGGGTTACAAGCCCTGCTGGTGAGATTTGGCTGCTGGGTTAAAGTCCCCAGGCCAGGATTGTGGGAGACAATATAAAGGGGTTACAGCCACTGGGGCACTCAAAGGATCAGGTTAGAGTCCTGAGCTCTGGGTTAGAGTCCCAGAAGTATTGGATTTGGGTGTCTCTTCATGTTTGTCTATATCTGACTGTTCTATTTGTTAAAATTGGCTGTTTGGGGACTGAGTTTCTCGGCGACCATAACAAACTCTCGTAGAAATTATCTTGTTTGCTGCGACCGACTTGGGAAAAGCCCCTTAAAATGGGGATAACCGTAAATAGCTGGCAAAGTAACCTGGGATAATTTAAAATGAAAATTACAGTGGCCATTTTGGGCTCTTTTTGAGCCTCCAAATCACGGAACAAGGAAAAATCTTTACTCTTTAAAGAGTAAAGGGCTCCACCTTTCCACCAAAAGTTTCCAGAAGCTGTAAATGTTCACAGAGAACAGCAGCATCTCACCAAAATTGTTTGTGTCCTGAGGGCTTGGCTTAATAACTGTCAGGTTGCGGGGGGAAGGTTCCAAAATACAGTCGGACAAAATATGGTTGCACCCCATTTTGCAGTAAAAGATAGCTGGAAGAAATTCAGGTTGCACTCCTGTTTGTGGCTAAGAGTGCTACTGAACTGCCGTCAGCCTCAGGGGAATTACATTGGCCATTAGAAGAAAGTCTTGGCTGGACCTTCATTGTAAGGGTGTTGATTTCAGGGATGCTTGAAATTTTTGGAATCTGATTCTAGCTGCAGCATAAATATACTTTTGACCAGCGATGTCTAAATTCTGAAACAGTGGGAAACACTAATGCAATCCCCACCTGTAGCCCCTTAGGCTGCATTCTCCTGAGATGGGTGACTTTTAGCCACTAGTAGGTACAAGCTACTGAGTCGTCATTGTATCGATCCTTCTCCTTCCAGAGACAGCTGCTATTTTTCCTTGTCTCTGTTTCGTGTGTGCATGTCATTTGTCATAAAAAGGAGAAACCATAGAGCAAGATGCAGGCACTCCATGAGGCTGCTATCTGAGTGGCTGCAGTAGCATGCGCACAAGCTGAAAGCTGCTGCTAAGGGCATCTTGGAAGCCAAAAGTGCCACAGTATTGGTGGGTGCGGGTCAAGCAGTTAAGAGCCATTCGGGCGCCCGCCACCTCAAGAAGTCTCCCATGAAAAGAGGAGTTGGTCACGGAACAGGGTAGATGACACAGGTCCCCCTGCCAACTTCAAGAAAATGTCCGTGCAACGACGAGGTACTCTGTAAAGCATACACAATCCCCAAGCCCCTGGCACCCTCCTCCTAGGTACACCTAAAGCTGTTAATGTGCATGTAACATGAGGGGTTTTTTTCCTTTTGTCTAGTGCTATGTCCTGAGAGCTTGGCTTTGTGACCTCTCTGGTCACAAGAGGTCCCAGTCCATCGGGGACCTTTGTTGTCTCAACCTTTGTTGCTTTCAGCGCAGCAGAAGCCTTTGCTTTCTTGGACTGTTTTTGGAAGTGAAGTTTCTAGATCTTGTGAGGACTGCTTCTTTTGCACTTTTTTTGTGAGGACGCCCCTTGTGTCCATAGTTAAGCCATGAATGTTTATAGACATTGGAACGTTAAAAAACTGATAAGGTAAACATGACCCAGAAACTCCATCTTGGAGAAAATTTGAGTGGTTTCTCTGTGCCTTTATGATGTAGTTGGACAGGTAGATCAACCCATAATGTCATTTGAGTTACAACCCAATTTCTGAGAAATCGAGAGCAACTGTCCTTGGAAAATCCTTGTAAGGCTGGAAAAGCAGCTCTAGAGCTGGTTCAGGTCCCACCCATTTCCCTCATCTCAAAGAGCTTGCAAATCCTCTGAGGACTATCTAACCCATCACTAATTCCTAAGACTCAAGAAAAAAAAAAAGGAAAAAGGCCAAAACACAGCCAGAAGAGCACCCTCGCCAAAAATCTAGCATCTTGAGTGTCTTCTCCACAAATATTAGTAAAAAGCTTTAAAACAAAATTTAGATTCATAATTAGAGAGCCTTGCACTTGATTCATGGCAGTAATTTTAAAACAATAGCTGTGCAGTCTCTGTGTATGTGTGTCTGTTTGTATGTTATATGCATGTGATTTTTTTTTGCTCCAGATGGTATGGCCAAAAATTAAGAGCTCTGTTTAATTGGCTTAAAATAAGCACTTACCTAAATTATTTCTAAATGGAGAAGAAATTAACCCAAATGTCTTTTGAGTTAACATGCTATAAAATTAATCTTTGGTCACTGAAAGCTTATCTAAGATTGTTGGTTTGATTGAAATAAGCATGCCTTCAGAGTTGTCAGTATTTGGATATGGTGCAGACATGTCTGGATTTATTGGTCAAATAAGCTGATGTTATCTCTACCACAAAACTGGTTAGCAAAAATAATAACTTAAAATGATGGCTAATTTCATCTAACATTTCCTGAAGTTTTGTAGGCAATCTAAGTAATTATTAGAAACAAGCAAACTGAATAAATGTAAAAAGGGTAAAAGTTTTGGGGGAAACTTTTTAACAATGATTATGTGTTACGATGTATGCACTTAAAACAGCTTAACATGATGGCTAATTGCTTTAGTGTCACAGGAAGTTTTTGTGAGTAATCTAAATATGATTGTTACAAACAAATGGTCTAGATAAAAATGAGATAAGAGTTTACAGGTGAACTGTTAGCAGTAATTCCAGTTTATGACATGAGTACTTAAAATAGCTTCCAAAATCTCCCTGGTAACTTGAAACATTGGAGTTTTGCTAAGTTAAACTGAATAGTAAAAATTCATTGAGTATCTAGATCATTTCCAAGTAAGACAGAATATTAGACGTTAATTATTAAATCTGGTTTATCTACTTTTGGCTTCTTATTACAAAGAAACTAAAAAGCTGTTTGGGTCTATTAGTAAACATGTCTTGTATTTTATTAAGATTCTACCATGAAGCAGCATGTTTCCAGAAATTATAAAAAGTATTTAGAAATTTGCCAACCCACAGTATGCTAATGTAAAAGACAGTTCATAATTTCTTAGCTTTTAGTTTTCATTAGGGTCTGTGAGGGTCAAAAATTCTAATTAATATATGTAATGAAAGCTACTAAAAATGAATAAGGCAAACATCTTTGTATCCAAGGAAAGTAAAATGTGTGTTTTCAGTAAAGAAGGTATAAAGAATGGAAATATTTTGTTTGTCGAGTTAAGAAAGATAAATTTGTCATAAAGTGCTAGAAGGAAAAAAGGAAGCATGGGACAAATTCTGAATGGAAGAAGAAAGTTATAAAAGGTTTGTGAAAGAGAAGTTCTGAAAGGAGTTTTACGCCTGGTCAAGTTGGCTAAGATTAAAGTAAATCCAATTAAGTAAATAGTTTTAATGTAAAACAAATGAGCAGTTGCAAAAATTAAAGTTTTTGGTTTTCTCTTTCCAAAGGATACTTTTTTTGAACTTTTGGTCTGCTCTTGATAAAGAGGTTATAAAAAGTTTTTCTTTAACTTTATGTCTACCTAACAGACAGAAAATCTATGTTTGTTGAAATAATTTCCTATGTTCGGAAAGAGGTCTCTCTATTAAGATTTTTTTGACTGTTTTAACTGCTCTTTTACTGCTTCTGTTTTACTGTTTTACTGCTTCTGTTGTCGCTTTGAATAGATAGCTGAACATTGTTTCCTATATGAACAATTGTTTCAAAATGTTTTGATATTTTTGACAAGCTTCCCCCACACCCAAAATATTCAAATCCTGAATAAAAGCTTTCTTTTGACCTGGAAGAAGGAAGAGAATTTCTCTGAGGATTTTCAGAGGGCCCCTGAGACTTCTCAAAGAGATTTGCTCTCTCTTCCTATAAGGAGGAAGACACTAAGCTAATTAGGCTTACTTGGTATGTTAAATTACATGGGAAGCATTGGCAAATAAGTGATGATAAACTTTCTAGGGTGGTATTATGTGAGTAAATGTTATTGATATATACGTTTTAAAAGTTATACAACATTCCTAACATTCTGATTGGTCCTGGTTATCAGCCGTAATTCTGGTAATTATTTTAAAGTATTGCATGTCACAAAATTAGCCAAATTTCTTTGTCAGTTGCCATTTTGGGATTTTGTTGTTTACAGACAGTTATTGTTTTACTCTGATGCTTTTGCAAATATGTTTCGTCTTCAGATAAATTCATGGAAAGGACTCTGACACTCTAGAATACAGGTTTCTGACAAACTTCAGATTGTAAAACTGAAGAGGGTAATGAATTACAGAATTCTAATAGAGAAACTGATGATCTCATGAAACTGCTGACAGAAGATTAAGATCAAGAATCAGTTAACAGGACTGTGGGACTGATGAGGATGATTATAATTTTTATGATTTTTGTTTGAAATGTTTTTCAATGTTTTGTTTTGTTTTCTCAGATTTAAGGAAATCTCTTTTTTTTATTTTCCTCTTATCCTAACTATGACTTATAGCAATTTGGTGAAATTATACCTTTATGAGCAGAACTGAAACATTTATCTTTTTCTCCCTACCTGATCCCCCCAAAATTTGGAAACTTAGTGAGTGAGTGAGTATGGTTATTTTGTGGCAATATAGTTATTTGCATCAGTTCAATAAGAATATGTTCTCCTTATAACAGGATACATTTGGAAACGTTGGTTATCTTACCAAGGCTTTGATTGGAATGTCATATTTGAGAGAAACATACATACTCAGATATGACAATACTGCCTTTGAGGAATAAGGTTGACTTTCTGGAATAAAGCCACTAGGAAATATTGAGCTGGTACCTTGTTTACAGAGTTCCTGGGAACCTTACCTGGGAATTAAAGAAGCTCACTTATCTGGCAGGTGACTGGAACCTTGAAATATTTTGGAGGACCTCAAAAAGAGAGGAATCCATCCAAATCTGTAGGTATTGCAGGCAAAATCTGATGGCAAGTCCTTGGCTTGGCTTTCCTGGCCTCAAGAGGCCTTTAAAGTTCAATCTGAGATTCCTTATAAAAAGTTCCAGCAAAGCAGATTTTAAAAAGCCTATATGATCAATGGCTATTCTTGCAGTACTTATGTAAATAATTAAATTGTGTTTTATTGAAACTAGGCTTATTTTGCAAACCAATGTGTCTTAATTGGCTATCTTTGGTTAAAATGAGGGTGATTTTAGAGATAAAAATTACATTTCAGAAGAAAACTATGGTACACATTCATGGATATTAGATTCTAGTTCTGTTAATTGCCTTTGAGGTTTTTGTGTGTATCTGTTTACTGGACTGGATCCTAAATTCTTCTAGTCACTTGAAATATCTGGCTACAAATCTCCAAACTAACGATTTCAATCTTTTTCCCATCATTTTCACTTGGAATCATTGAGAAGTGAACCCACCCTTTTCCTGAAGTCTTGCAAAGGGAATCTGGAAGACTTGATATAAACTTAAGAGAGAGATTCATGTCTGTTGCTGTGTGAGCCCCTCAGAAAGATACCTTAATGCCCCGATGACATCATCAGGGACATTGCAAACTGCAAAAGATGCTTTTACCCTGACTTCTAGAAATCTTCTTGAGTGGCTGCCCCCTGGGCTCAGAAACTGGTTTATAACTTGCTTCCACCATTAACCTTGTTTTCCTTTTGTCTCTCTAGAAATACTTCTTATTAAATACCTGGTTACTTGCTTACCCAATATAGGCCTAACTTTGGGAGCCCACCTGCATCACCATTTCTCTGAGAGACTGGTTCAATGAGATGAAACAACCTATGCCCCTCATCAACAGGATGTCCCTCAAGATTGAGGGAAAAAAAACAAAAAGGGGGAATTGAAACTGGCTCAACACGCAGTTGATATAAGGGAAGCCATATTGTAGAAAAGAGACCATGTTGTAACTTTGAATGACCTCTGACTGACTAACCCAGCCGGATTTGCACTCTCCAGGAGATCTACTTGTTCTGCAGATTTTATGACCCCTGCTGGTGCATATACCTCCCAGCTGCAATAAGATGATAACTTCGTTCTTTTGAGTTCCTTAGCAACGTGGTGACCCCCCCAAACAGAATCTATGCTGATAGCCATGACCAATGAAAACTGAAAGATCTGGTGTGGCCACTCCCAGTCTGTAACACCAGAGGGTCAACATTCCTAACCCCCTGCCCTATAACCCACTGGCCTATATAACTGCTTCAAGATTCTGCGCCCCCTTAAGATGGTTCTTTTGGACGTTAGTCGGCCATCTTCCCTCTTGCTAGAAAGCTGTAATAAAATGCCCTTTCTCTGCCACCGTCTTGCCTCTTGATGATTAGCTTTTGTCTCGCAGCAAGCAGATCATGCCCCTTGTGCAGTAACAGAATTCAGTTCCTTGCAGCTGTAGGCCTTGCCTTCCCATTTCCTTGCTGGCTCTTGGCTGGGGCCACTCTCAGATTCTGGATTCTACTTGCATTCCTTGCCACCTGGCTCCCTCCATCTTCAAAGCCAGCAATGGTGCATTAGGTCTTCCTCATGCCTGAAATCTCTCTGACTTCCTCTTCTGCTACCAGCCAGAGAAAACTGTCTGCTTTTAAAGAGTTCACATAAATAGAACAGGTCCACCAGGATAATCTCCCTATCTTAAGGTCAACTGATTAGTAATTTTAATTGTGTAGAGGAGGACAAAATATCTTCCCTCTACTCTTCTAAATTCTGAGGTCCCTATAACAAAATACAGATTAACAAGAGAAAAACAGACAAGTTTGTTACCACATATAGCTCTTGGGGAGATACTCAGGGAAATGAGTAACTCTCAAAGAGGTGGCTTAGAATTCAAGATTAAATATCATCTTCAGCTAAAAACAAAGAAAGAAGGATGTGGGCGAGGCCAGTCATGGGAGTGATCCAGAAAAGTATGGCAAATGAAAGTAAGATCTGTAAAAAAGACTTAAATTGGTGCCTTCTCCATCGATAAGTCTCCTTTGATTTAGTCATCCTCTTCCAGGTACAGAGAGGCAATACCCTTACAAATGGAGATTTCCTTTGTAAATGTAAATTTCCCTTACAAAAGGGTAACTTACTCTATTTTCAGAGCTTCCCCTGTATCCGCTATTTCTCAAAATAATAAGCTCAAAATAACCCTTATGCCAAAGAAGCATATTTGGAGGTGGCATATTCTGGTCTCTTACAATTGCATTTGTAAAATCTTCTTTTGCCGTACAACATAATTTAATCATAGGAGTAACATCAGGGAGTGAAGATCATAGGGCCGTCTTAGAATTCTTCCTGCCGCAGTAGTAATATAGATCTGAACAACACAATACACATGGCCTAATTGGCATGTACAGAACGCTTACTTATAAAGTTAATCATCGGCCTATCCAATGACCCAGCTATCCCACTCCTAGGTGCTGACCCAAGAAAAATGAGAACCATGTCCACAAAAAGACTTTTATATGAATATTCATGATATTGTGTAATTAACAAAATAGAAGATTTTAATGATGCAGTTAAAGCATATACCTCCGTATAATAAAAACAAAGGCAATTAGAAACTCCAGGAAATTTTGCTTTTTTTGAAGTCACTGAAGAAATGTGAGAGAGCCAGAGAGGCTGCTGAATACATGTTTGACATGATGTCCTAGCACTCTCCTTCTTTTCCTCCTTCCTTGGGAGCTCTTAGCTACAGACTTGGTCTAGCAGTGGCTGGATAGGTCTCCTGTTTCATCTAAACCATTTTAAAGGCAGGACAAAGATGGTGACAAGAGAATCCACAGGTGATGGCGGGACTCCACATGCATGTGGCAGCAGTGGTGGTGTGCGTGTGTTTCTGCCTGATGGGGGGAGTGGAGATTGCTATTTCCATGAAGAGTTGGAGGCAGCCTGTGCTGTGGGATGCTTCTGGGGGGACAGCTATTACTATCGCTGTGACTTCTTTTAGCCATTTTTAATGTTACCACAATGGGATTATTTTTGGCAGTGGGGCGGGGAGAGGAAGAGAAATATTTGCAAAAACATACTTAGGAATTTTGCCATATTTCCAGCTCTCTGGGAATAGACTCCTGCTCCATCCCTCCAGGTCTACAACATGGAAATCTTCTCACACCTCTTCAGGAAGTCAGTATGAACCAAAATAGGAGACAGCTATTATGTACGTGTTTTAGTTGTGTGTGTGTATGTGTTTATGATTCTAAATCTAGCTGATTCATTCAGGCAAGTAATGGCATGATGTTCAAACTGGTAGAGTAGCTTCCCTGAAGGCTCTGTGCTTCAGGGCTGAGGTGGATCCTGGGAAAGAACTCAGCTCTCCTTCCCTGGCTTCCTTCTCCCTCTGCACGCAGCTGGAGATGAAGCCTTCCTGGCCCTTCTTCCCCATCCTGGGCGGTGTGCCATCAGAACTCTCTCCTGCCAGTTACTAAGGCTAGTTCTACCTTTCCAGGAAGTTTGGCTTTCCGTCTCCATTGCTCTAAGCCAGAGGTTTTCCCAACTGTCTTCTGAGAGGTCTAGGGACTCCATACAGATGCATTTGGGGCTGATGTAAAGGCTGGAAGGCAGACATCGGCTGGCAGAGCCCCAGACCTTCTGTCCTTCTCATCTCTTCCTGCTTCCACAGAGTATCTTGCTTTTATCTGTTTCATGTATAAGCTACTAGAGAAGGAAGGTTTCAATTAAAAGTGTTAGACTGATCAAGAAAAAATTAAAACCAATAATCTTCTAATGTTTGGAGATGGTCTTCCTAGAAGCCTTGTGAAGAGAACTGTGTTTCCAGAAGCATGTGCCCTACAGCTTATCTCTCCAACCATATGGTTTTTCTCCGTCTGTAAAGAATCTTTACTTACTCTTGGATACAAATACTCAATTCTTATCTGAGGAACTACCTTTGATTAGAGCTTTGTCACAGAAAATACACAGATGTGTATTCATACATGCAAAAAATTGTTTACCATTTCAGCAGATTGATGGGCCCCTGTCCTTACACTTCAGGCTTGTCTTTCCTTTGTCAATTTACCACGCCCATGCTGGCAATGATGTTTAACACCATCATACTCTGGCAATAGTCTTTAAAAATAACTATTGCTGCATTTTAAAATTTAATGTATTTGCTATTATTAGTTTTATTATTATAAAAGTAAAACATGCTCCTTACAAAAAGCTTATATTTAAAACACTTATAACCCCAACATCTAGGGAGAACCAGAGATGACCTTTTGATTCTGTCCTTCTAGTCACTTTTTTAAACATTGTCACAAAAAGCATTGTCACTTTTTAAAACATTTTTTACAATAAAAATGAGATCATGTGAAATTTTAACTTGATTTTCAAAATTTAATGATATATTTGAATATCTTTCTATATCATTGAGGACTCTTCAAAAACATTATCTTGAGTGGTAGAATGGAATTTTATCACAATCATTCATTCAAGCCTTGATTGCTGGCAGTTATTTCCAATGTTTACTACTATGAACAATGCAACAATAAACATCTTTGAAGTAAGATTTCTTTTCCTAAGTTCAAGATCATTTCTGAAAGTTTAACTCTTGAAGTGTTATTTTCATGCATATTCCTGACCTGTTCGTCGTTCCATTTTGTATACCACCACCTCACGCTCCCAGCAGTGCAGATTACTCAAATCACCAATCTTTGCAAACTCTTTTCCACTATTATTATCATTATTATTATTATTTATGAATATGATAGGTGGGAAATATATTGTTGTTACTTAGACTTGCATTTCTTTAGTTACTAATTATATCAACATTTTTCATAGATTTCTTTTTTTTTTTTAAAGATTGGCACCTAGGCTAACAACTGTTGCCAATCTTCCTTTTTTTTTTTTTTAAGGATTAGCACCTGGGCTAACAACTGTTGCCAATCTCTTTTTTTTTTTTCTGCTTTATTTCCCAACCCCCGCCCCGATACATAGTTGTATATCTTAGTTGCAGGTCCTTCTAGTTGTGGGATGTGGGACGCCGCCTCAACGTGGCCTGACGAGCGGTGCCACGTCCATGCCCAGGATCCGAACCCTGGGCCGCTGCAGGGGAGCGCGCGAACTTAACCACTCGGCCATGGAGCCGGCCCCTCATAGATTTCTTAAGCAACTATCTTTCTTCTCTTTGGATATTTCCACTTGGATGTTCCACAGGCATCTCCAATTTGATATAACCAAAAGTTAATTCATCTTATTCCCCTAGTTAATCTGCTTCTCTTCCAATCTTCCGTGCCTTGGTCAGTGGTACCACCAACCAGCCAGGTTCCCAAGCCAGGAACCTTGGAAGCATCCTTGATTCCTCACCTTCATCTTCAACACACCGAGTTGTGTTGATTGAATTTCCTAAATATCTTTCAAACTGGTCCACTTCTCTCTCTCTCTACTCTTCCCAGCTATCATCATGTCTTGCTTAGGTGACTTCCCCAGAGCCAGCTGATCTCCTGCCTCTGGTTCTGCCCCCCTCTGATCCCCTCTAGGCAATGTAGTCAGAGCGCGCTTTCCAAAACACAAATCTGATACTGCTGTTCTGCTTCAAGCCCTTCAGTGGCTCCTATTTCCAGCTAGATGAGGTCCAAATGTCTTAACATGTTGTACAAGGCCCTCATGCCTGACCTCTGCTCGTTGTCCAGCCAAGTTTCTTCACAGCACTGTGTTTTTTGTCTGTTTCTCCTGCCTAGAATGTCCTTTCTCTATTCTCTTACTTCATGGTGTGGCAAACTCTCACTCATCTTTCGAAGTCCAGTTTGAACACCATCTTTCATGTGATGTTTCCCCAACTCTCCATTCAGCTGCTGAAGTGCTCCCTGTGTGCCCACGGGGCTTTGCTTGTTTCTCTGAAAGAGCATTACCTGGCTATCTTCAGTGTATCCATTTACATACCTGTCTTTCAAATGAGAATTTATTTCCTTAAAGACAGAGAAAATACCTCCTTCATCCTGACTCACATAGCCTACCAGAGAGTGGGACCATCGTAGGGTCTCAATAAATGTGGAATAAAAGAATTAATAAGTAAACGAAACAACACAGTGAACTGACGAGTCTCCAAAATCTTTTCTTAAAGAAAATGTGTTCTTTCATTTCTTTCATTTAACAAAGATTTATCGAGCTCCAATGTACTAGGTATAGGTGCTGGGGATTCCACAGAAAATAGGACAAAATCCTTGCCTCCAAGGGGCTTACTTGTAGACATTATCTTACCTTCAAAACAAGCTAAGTGGGGAAAATGTGTATCTCTGTTTTTGACAGATACAACAGAACTTTCACTGTCAGTTCCTGAAAAAGAGAACCCAATTCACAGACCCCCAGATTTGGACAACTGTGGTCATTTAAATAACATTCTGCTGTCAGTTGTAGCACCACATAGAACAACATGGTTATTACAGTGAAAACAACAGAAAGTATTCTCATTAACTAATTTTCTTTTCAACTATCAATTTTTGAGGATGGAGAAGGGAAAGGGAAAGAGAAGAAAGTGAAGGTTGAATTAGGAATAATATAATGTGGTCTGGGACATTTGCCTACCTGTGAATTTCAGAAAGTGACTCATTCCCATGACGTTAATTTTACACAATTATAAACAGGAATATCTACCACATATGTATCAATAGCTTTGTGTTTATAAGATGACAACCAGTTTTATTTTTATTGAGCATCAATGTCCAATATGTTGTATAAATCATATGAACACTTTGCTTCCCAGGAGTTTATGTATAGTCTAAGAAGATGAGAAACAATATAAGGAATAAAGAGGTACACTTCATTTCTTTTAAACCTAGGTAGCTTGGAGAATAGTCTTTTCTCATTTATGCCTGAGTTTCGTGGTTGGCTTCTCACACATTGGGGACCTCTCTTAGAAGAAGAAGAATGGTGTTTTACTGATAATTTATCATATCTCCATCTCTCCAGCTGTTCTTTATTACCTACCAGCAAAATGTCTCCTTCTATTGATTGCTTTATTTTTCCTGGTCTTTCAAAACCTTCAACCTTGCCCTCCACAACGCCAAAATTAAAATGTAAAAATAGGTAACAACTGGCTTTTCTATGTAGTAATCACTTATTTTGTCAGTTAGGAGCAAGCTCTCTAGACACTTAGTCCTGAGATACTTGCTGCAGATCTACTGGTTATCACTGAAGACAGACCAATGGGGAAAACAAGTGCATGCTCGCAAACTAAGATACTCGGTTAAAACTTCTAAAAAATTGTTTTGCAATGAAATAATTTTCTAAGCCTTTTCCATCAAATATTGACCTTATCATATTTGTAGGACCCAGGCTACCTCCTTGAGAAAGAGCAACTTATCTGGCAAGTTATCCACCTAGAAGCCTTCCAACAAGTATTTGTTGAATATCTACAGTACATGAAACACGTTCAAAGACACTAAGAAGAGCGCTCAGTGGACCTAAACGACAAACTCAAATCAGGAAAAGTAATCTCAGATGGAAAGAGATTGTTGTGGTCTCCTCACTGTATTACATTTTATCTCTGAGTTTTAATGCCTTTTCTATCTTACATTTAAGTCCCCAGGGTGAATACTCTGTTCTCTGCTAGGGCTCACTGTGTATTCAGTAATGAAAGTCATTAAAATTATCACTTTTATATTGAGCTTGTCACTTTCAATGTCCTTTATCAAACATAATCCAAAGGAAATTTTAAAGGTATAAAATAGGTACATTAATTGATGTAGTTTTTATAGGAGCACCTTTAGATCTTACAAACCACAGTATTCTTTTTTCCTCAGGAGCACTTTTACATAAAACACAATTCTCTAAAATACCCAAAGTTTGGCCATATGGTCTAACCTTATCAGGAGCTGCAGGCAGGTCCAATATGCGTGTTGGGTTTAAGCTAACGATCACACTGCTCTGCCCTCCCAACATGGCCAAAAGGCACAAATACTTACTGAATAATTGCACTCTGGGGACTGAGCAAATGTTCTTTCAGTTTTTTACGTCACCTACCCTAACAGTGACTACACAATATCATAACTCAACACAGCTAAGGATGTACTATAGGTTTTTTTTTTTTACTGTTGTGAATCTCCAAGACTTCGTGTGATGACTCAAATACTTTTTCAAAGGCCAGTATCACAGCTCTAGCTTATACTGCCAGGAAATGTGGATCTGTCAATAGGATTAGCTAGTTTGTAAGAGCAGCAAATGGATTTATCCTTAAAATTGTGAAGACTTTCATAGACGAAATACTTCCCAACAACCCTCTGGGCTTTCAAAAGGCCTCCAAAGACTCCAGAGTAGAAACGGAGTCACGGCAGCACGTGGGGTGTAGAGGAACTGGCCTGACAGCAGCTCTGCTCCTCAGCGGCTGCTCAGAGGGAAGGGCCTTTGGCCAGCACCCATTCTTTGCCCAAGGGTATCAGTGTCTACAGTCTGAGTCCCTAAGTTAATATTAACCCAGCCCAGGAAATTTCTCTGGCCAGGACACATACTCAAGCCACTCTCCAACTAGTTTTTTATTTGCCTCCAGTGTAACAACAACCACCACAGAAAAGTGTCAGCACTTAAGTATTTTAAGGATCTTAATGCAGTCTTAATCTGGGAAGCAGTGACGAGGCTGGCCCTGGTGAATCAGGTGTCAAGGGCCTTTCTCCAGTCTCCCCACAGTGGAGAATGGCATCAAGTACCCAAGTCCTTACTGGTCCCTCATAAAGACCCTCGAGTTGGCCCTCAGTCAGCTCTGCTGGGCGCCCTTCATGCCTGCCCACGGGGAGCAGTTCCCAGGCCCTGGCGACAGGGGACTGAGGTTTAGGTCTCCTCCCGCCTCCCGGCAGCCCCAGGGGGATTTGCGTAGCTAGAACACTGGTCAGTCAGGCATCTAGACCTGCTTGTTGGCTAGGGTTTACAAAGAGCTGTTTTCTTCCTTTCTAAACTCAATTCTGTTGCTTCTTATTTCATTCAAGGTCTTGATCCATCAGGTACCAAGGCAGATTTCCGGTGTACTTACTGAATAATAAAGGTACCATAAACTACAAAAATTAAAGCAGAATCCAACTTGGCACAAAATATGATATAGTGATGAAACAGTAGAGCTCCGAAACAGACCCTGATAGTGACAAAATTTGGTACGTAATAAAAGCCAATATCCACATAGCATTTAATCACGTCAGGCACTCTTCCAATTGCTTTACATACATTAATTCATTTAATTCTCACAATGATCCTATGAGCAGACATTATTATAACTATTTTACAGATGAGCAAACTGAGGCACAGACTGCTTAAGTAACCTGCCTAAGATCACCAAGCTGGCAATTATTGGAGTTGGGATTTGAAACTTGGCAGCTGGTTCCAGAATCCATGCATTTAACTTCTATCCTATGACAAAGATGGTATCACACTTATTGGCTAAGAAAAAGATTATTTAGTAAATAATAGAAAAGGGAAACGAAGTTATAACGTCACTATATATAGTGTCCTAAAATAAAGTGCAGATGTTTTTAGAATTAAACATCTAAAAATACAAGAAAATATAGTCAAGTATTGATTTAATATTGGGCAAGGGAAGAATAATGGAAGAATCCACAAATGAAAACATTTAGCAGATTTGACTAAATAAAAATTTAACTTCTATATATTAAAAGTCAAGTAATCAGCTGGAAAAAATATTTGCAACATATAATATATGGTTAATATCTTCACTAAACAAAAGCTTGTTACATGGTGGCAAAAAAAAGAGATGTTTATCATGATAAGAAAATATGCAAATTGCATTCACGAAAGAAGTAAAATGACCAACAAACATATAAAAACTGGTTCCTCTCATGATCAAAGCAATGCACATGAATAAATAGTAAGATATCCTTTACACACTATCGCATATACAGAGGTTTCAAAAACAAGGGATATATTCAGCATTGGTAAGGATAGGCTACCACTGAGGGCATATAAATTGTCCAACCTTTCTCGAGGCCAGTTTCTCAAAGGTTTTCAAGAACCTTGAAGATGTTCCCTCCCTTTAGCCCAATAATTCCATTTCCTGAGGAAATCATCAGAAATGTGCACAAAGTGTACAAAAATGTTCTTTGCAGAATTACTTAAAGTGTTGAGGCCATTTATGAGATAACACCTTTGGTCACACCATGCTGGACTCTCATCTCCAAACTGGGCACACGAATTTGAAGATTTATATCATAGTAACTTTCCTGCATTCCTGAACGAATTTTCCTAGGAGACAACTGACACTTCAACTTGTGCTCTGGACTTTTAATCCTGGGGACCTGGTTGCAATATTAACTTTGTCGTTTCCACCAAGAGCAAAGGAACCCAGTGGCTTCTTACATAAAAGACTCAAGGTGGCCATGCTGAGGCCCTGGTGCTCTGAAAATTTCTCTCTAGATTAGTCTCCCGGGTCCTCATCATGTCTCCTAATTCTACCCTGTGTTGAGGACTCTTCTCTCCCTCCTGGCTTTCCCTCAGCACTGATGACTTCTACATCTATATGTGACTTTAGCCAAATGTCAGCAGTGAACTGTGAAACCCCTCCTGTCTGGTTCTCCATCGTCACATCAGAGTCCACCGCCTGAAGAATATCCAGAGTCCACGAGGAATATCATGATGCCTCTCAAACTAGATTCCCTTCCTGACTCCCCACCCTGGTCCAGGCCCTGCTAGGTTTTGACTTTATTATTGGGAGAACCATTTAGCATTTTTAAGCAAGGGAACAAAAATTCAAGCTTTTGTGGTAAGGGGAAAACTTGGACAACTCTGAGACTTGGAATGAGTAGAGAGGTAAAAGAAAAGAAAAGAAAAGAAGAAGAAAAGGTAAAAAGATCAATTAAGAGGCCTTCTTTAGAGTAGTGTCAACTTCTTATCTTTGAATCCCCAGCATCTGGGACAATGTCTAAAATGTCATGAGAGTTCAGCCAAATTGAAATGAATAGAAAATTTTGTAACACTCAATGAAAGCAAGCAAACTAGGGTCTTAGAAAGTTTGTTTTATTTTTATCAATAGTTAGCAGTTAACATATTTTGCTTTTTTGCTTTTATTTCAAAGAATCCTATTATGACCCCCACAAACCCAAAGTAACCCAGGTCTGGAGCTCTGGACTTAGAATCAGAGGATGGTTGCCGCTGATGCGCTGCGCACCTTTGGGTGAACTGCCCTGCTTCTCCTTATCAGTAAAGCGGAGACACTGTTCTCCTCTCAGGGCTGTTGTGAGCCTGACTCACATCTTGCCCATCACATCCGTAAGAATGAGTGAATGTGCAAGGGCAGAGGTCGTCTTACACATATTTGATACGCCAAGTGGGTACCAGTACAGTGGTAGGCATATTATGTAGGAGACAGTCCTTTCTTAAGTGACTGAATGAATGAGAGCTTATGTACTTGAGTCATGACACTTACCAAGGAGGCTTGGAAGGGCAGAGGCTTTTTTTTTATCCACCCTGTGATCCTGCCAGTTTTCCTAATAATTCATCCATGGTTTTGTTTCCCTTTTGATTTACAATCATTAGATTAAGAATGTCCTTGAGAAAGAATCTAAGTCTTAGGCTTAAAGGGCCTACAATATTTCTTCAGTTGACACTGAAAAACAATCATTTGGAGAAGGTAGTGGGTTATGAAAGCTTCTTTGAAAATCCACCCAGCCACTCTGTGATAGGGTCTCCCGACTGCCACTTCTCATGAATCTGATGATCTCACACAGCTCAGGCTTGCTCTAGCCTCAGGCAAAATAGGAAAGAGTGATCACCTTTCCTTTCCTCCTCCAACTCCCACTGTTCCCCATGGTAGGGAAAACAGGGCTGGACAGAAAGCCTGGGTCTGCTCCTGCCACTGCCATTAATTTCTGAGACCTGGTCTCTTTGCTGCTGTCCTGTAACCTGGAGTGTGGTTCACTTCACAGCTCTTCAGTGAGGATGAGCAGATGCATGAGGGTGCCTTGGGTCCATCTCAGGTCAGCGTGTGGTGCTCCTAGGATCCAGGTTCCCCCTGTTTTCTGACCTGACAAGGTGCCCAGCGATCTGGATTGGACCACCAGAGAGTTTTCTTGGGCAGACACAGATCTTTTTGCTTTTTAAAAAAATTTAGTTGTCAATATTTAAAAATAAAGAGGTTTCATACATTTACAAAAATGAGATTTTCAGCTTCCCTTGAAAAACTGGAGATCTGGCCACATTGAGCAACATCCCCATCTGGAAATAATCATCTGCAGGGAGCAGGCAGGGGCTGCCCCAGTTCACCGCAGTCTATTTTGCTAAAGGATAATTGTGAAACAAAGGTCAAACCACGACTCTCATATAGATATAGAAATGAACACTTGTTAAAGATTGTATTTAATTCATTCGTGAGGAAAATGGTGAGCTGTTACAACCAGTTCAAAGGAGAATCCAAAGATCAGGAATGCTGAAATAAATGTGTCATTGGAGGCAAAACCGGGGGAGGCAGGTCAGCTGAGCTTCTGCTGGATGGAACTTACATGTCTACAGGCAGGAATTATTTGGCATTGCTATGGGTTATCCACAGTTTGCAGAGTTGTCAAATAGCTCCCATTGACTCAGATTCACATAACCTGGAAGCTGTGTTCCCATCGAGAGTTTAGACTCCAGACAATGCAAAGCTTTCCAATCAAGTACCAATTTTCCCCTACACTTCTATTTCCTGTTGTCCTATTTAGGGACTATCTGGCCCCAGAAGTGTTTGTCCACTCAGATCCTATAGAGCTGTCATTCCTCTTGTTTTTATTCAGTTTCTTCGATTGCAAAGTGTAGAAATTGGACTAGATAATCTCCAAATTCCCTTACTACTACTTAATTCGAATTTCTTGTACTGCTTCCATCCAACACCCCTCAACACACATCACCTCCATGAATTATTCCTCCTTATTCAGCCATCAGGTCCTTATCAGCGAGATGTAACTGCTTTAATTTGCAGTGAGGTGTCAACGGGTGATGTTTTATTCATATGATACTTTATCCTCAGCAACATCTACTCCTACAGCTTCAATTACCATCCCAAACCATCATCAGTTTCATGAAAGCACCCCGTGAGATGCAGCTTTGAACATCTGCTGCCAGGAAGGCCCAGACATCTACCTGTCAGCGAAGACCCTCGCCCCATAAGACTGTGCCCTTTTCCCCAATGCCCCCTCACCCTTGACCCCATCCCAGAGAGAGGACAACCTCTGTTGGTAAACTGGGAATGAAGATAACTGAAGGCTGAGAAAAGAGGAGATAACTGCACGTCTTCCTGGACTCCAGCTAAGCAGCAGAGAAGAGATCGAGGATACCGGGCTAAGATTTAATTTTAATTACCACACGTTACTGGGCATCGTAATTACCAACTTGAGCCTATTGTAACTTGAGAATTGGTTACAAAATTGAAATTATTACATGAAGACCAGAACAATTTGAGGTCAGATGAAGTTTTTACCTAAGAATAAGGAAAGAATCTCCCCCACTTCATTCATTCATTCAACAAATAATTATCGAGGGCCAAGTAGGAGCCTGGCACTGTTTTAGGTGGTAGAGACATAGCAGCAAAGACGACAAACAGTCCTGCTCTCCCAGCCTGTGCTTCAGCCGGTGGAGCTCAGACTGCTCTGGTCTCTCTCTTCCACTGCAATGGTCCCTTTCCCTCCCTTGCAATGACCTGGTCTCTCCTCACTGAGTCTGAATTCATTTTTTATTGGACACCCCTCCACCTTCAGTCCTGCCCTTGCTCTCACTCTCTCAGGCCTTTCCTTCACCTGTAGGTTTCATCAAATATGCCTTCCATTCCCTACCCCTCCCACTCACTCCATAGCCTTCTAGAACAGAGGTCTGGTGGTGCCTTTCTCCCGAGCGTCCTTAAATCTTTCCTGGAACAGGGCATCAGTTTTGCTGTCAGATAGACCCGGGTCAGAAAACCAGCTCAGCTATTTACCTTTGGGGCAACTCACCTTCTCTAAGTCCTTGTTTCCACCATTTAGAAAATCCGGATGACTCCCTCCCCCTCAAGAAAGGCAGCCATTGCTTATTATTACTAAGTCAGGAAACCAACGTTCGAACTCAGAGGGCCATGGTGTCCTCTGCTTAAATGACAATAGCTAACATTTGCTTAGGGGTCACTAGGCGCCAGCTCAGCAGTGTAGACGCCTTATCTCATTTAGTTCCTCACCACAATCCTATGATGTAGGTGTTCGTAGGTACTGTTATCTTCCTCTCCATTTTACCAACAAGGAAACTGAGGTTGAGAAAGAGAAGCTAGGGCATTTGTCCAAATCTCACAGCTAAGACGTGCTGGAGCTCATATTTGAACCCAAGTCTGTGCAGAGCTTCCCTGCTCTGCACCACCTCCAAGATCAGGGTTAACCAAGGTTAATCACTCTCTCCTTCCTCTCCTGCCTGCCTCCCACGGACTCCCGCCTGCTCCCCCGCCCTGGTGCGGTGGCTCCTACCCTCCTCTTCATGCCCAGTGACTGCTTCCTCCTCACCCAAACACTCACACATTTCACCTCGTTATCTGCAAGACAACTTTAAAAATCCATTTTCTGTAGTCTTCCCTAACTCTCAGAGACAGCCTCTTCTGCATACTCTCAGCTCGTCACATCTATTTCCACACACGCTTCCTTGGAGAGCTTCCATTTAGGTTTGAGGTGACCTTAGAGCCAGGAGAAGCCGGGGGAGGTATCCAGACAGGAGGCCCCAGGGAGGAAGGAATTTAGAACTTGGAGCAGAAATTTAGAGTAGGATCAGAAGGTAACCAGATTTGTTGAATTACAGAGGTATAATGACAAATGCTGGTAAATTATAAATGACAATGAAACGATAAATGGGGTGGATTTACAGTCTTGCAGGCTGAAATCAGCTTGATGACCAGGTAATGCACAACTTGAACCCAGAGACTATGGGCTACAAGTGCCCCCTGAGAGGGCATGTTTTGAAGCCCCTACAGGAAAAGTCCCTATAAATGGGCACTCAGCTCATCGCCTTTTATCATGAAGAGAATCACCCTGGATATGAGCGTCCCCAATCTTGCGCCCGGGGCACAGACCCTGCTCACAAGCAACCTCCACGCATTAGAAGGGAATTCCAAAAAGCCTGGGATGGTACAATTGTTTCCTTAGTTGGTAAAGGCCTTCATCCTGTGAAAGACTTAAAATTAAATATACAGAATGAAGTAATTCAAATCTTGATTAATATTTTAGGTTGAATTTGGAAATAACCTGTGCATATTTGGTATTGAAAGTATTTGCAATATTTAGGAGTTTAGCATTTTAGAGTCTAACAGATTCATCTTAGGATTCCAATTTCAAATGTATACTCTCAATTCAGACTTTGATTTTTAAGTTGAAAGTTACAAGAGTTTTGCTGTTTTAAAATAGTATCATGATTACCAGACTTTAAGATGAATCTCTGTATAGTTAACTTATTAGCTTTACTAGAACTGTTCAAGTGCGTGAGAAGGTTTTGTATACTAGTCAGCTGCAAAACTTAACAGAAAAAAGAATTTATTAAATTTAAAAATGAGTTTAAAATATCTAAGGAAATTCAAGTAACTAAATTATAAGAAGCCCCTAAAGCCAACGGCTAAATTCACTAGATTTATAAATAATTAGAATTGTGGGTTGAATTTAAAAGCTTGAAAATTAATTTTATTTATTACTTCAATAAATTATATAATTTGAAAACTTCTGTACTGGGAAACTGCCCTGTGGGAAACCTAAAAATCTATGTTGATGTACAATAATTACTGTTCATATTTCTGTTTCCTGCCTTTAAACTATGAATTGAGTAGAAAGGATCTTCTCCCTCTTTATATTCCCATCACCTATCACAGCAACGGCCAGAAGAGTAGGTCATTCATCACAGGAATACCAGCAGCTGATATTTATTACTTACTATATGCCAGGACTGTGATATGTGCTTTATCCGCACAGTCTTGAGGAATCCTCACCACAACCTACTTACACGGTTGAGAGGGAACAGCGACGACCCAGAAAGTTTAAACAACTGGTTAAGTTCACACAGGGAGCAGCTGGAGCCCAGGCTGAACGCAGGCTCTCTGACTGCAGGCGCTGCATCTTCCCTCAACCTTTATGTTAGCAGCTGAGTGCGTGAAACTCTTTAACGGTGGGACTTCCAACAGTATCATTTGAGCTGAGGAGACAATATGCATGTGCTAGAGAAATGGATATAAATCATCCCATGTGGACAAGTGACCAGGACAGAGACATAGGGTCCAAGTGGAACTTCCTGGGAACGATTTGAGAAAAGTGAAAAGGCTGTCTTCCTTAAAAGACAGAAAACATGAAGATTCCGGAGGGAGGGAGATAAGTGACGCAGAAAAAAGCAGTTTGGACCATGAAAAGCACTGCCTGGCTCCTGGTTTCTTTGGTGGAGGCCTGGGGACCCTTCCTTCACGGTCAGTTGGCTGTTGTGGCATTTTGATTTGGAGCCAGGTAACCCAGATTACGCAAAACAAGATTCCTCAGGAACCAAGGAAAATGCAAGAGAAAGCTTCGGCACTGGTCTAAGGCAAGAAGTGTGAGAGAAGCAGCAGAGGCGGAGGCGGGCCCAAATAAAGGAATAGTATGAGGGGTCGGTTGACCCGGAAGCGAAACCAAGCAAAACTACCCACTAAATTTTGGTTAGTGTGCCAATTTGTGGCAAACCATGAATAGCGAGTCTATACTTTTAATTTGGCTAATTAAAGTCAGCACCCAGAGATATGCATACGCTGTGGTAGCTTTTTGCATTCTGAACTTCAAATGCGTACTCTACTGAGAGAGTACCGTGGGGGAGGAGAATCAGAAGCAAAGGGGGAAGGCTGGACTGCGGTGTGTCCGGGGCCTACCTGACAGAAAAGCCAAGGAGAGTGCTATGTGTTTGTGTTGCACGATTGGCAGGCGAGGGAGGGAAAGACTAGACTTCTGCTCAAATGGTGTTTCAGATTTTTAAATTAAACCATGGTCACCTTGCCTAAACCCACCTCCCCCAACCCCCAAGACAAGATTGCAGCCTACTTTCCACAGACTTCCAGGGCACGACCACAGCAGGACTCCTCAGCAGCAGGGGTGTAGCCCATGGAGGGCGTCTGGGAAACCTGTGGGTGGAACGTGTGGTTATCACAATGACGGGGGGCACTACCGGCATTCAGTGGGTGGGAACCAGGAGTGTAGACATACCACAGAAAGTTAGAACGAGCAAATGAAGAGTCAAGACACACCTCACACGACTTCCAAAAACCCATTTATAGTCATCAGAACTTAGAATCTAACTTTTATAGATATAAGAAACTTCTGATATGGGTCTAATATATGCTGAGTTTTCTAAGAATGCAATTATACATACATCTAAGGAGGATCATATTTTGTTTTGTTCTGAACTTTACAAGTTGTTCACTCCTTCAGGAGCTGACGTGAACGGTGATGGTGCTCACAGTATTGAAGGGGCCAATACCATCCTTCCCCCGACACATCAGGCCGGTTTGCACTTCTGCCCATTGTGACTGCCCACATGGATGCAAGCAATTGACGACCTCATTATGCCTTCAGTGTGGCTGTGCTCACACATCAATATGTTGGAGTATGTGTGATTTTATTATGTATTACTTTCCTTTAATTTCTTGTTTATATAAGATAGGGCATTACATTTGATTACGTTAGATGGGTTATAGTAGCTATGACTTTCATACTAGGATAATAAAGGACACATTACAAAATATAAAAGGGGGCATGGGGTGTGACAGGAAAGAAAAACTATCCTGGTTGAATTACGGTTTTAGAGAAAGCAAGTACGTAGCATCATGAGTTAGGATACAAATCGAAGAGAGAAGAAACAGCATTGCTAGAACATGCAGATACTGGAAGAGAAGATGCTGTACAATATAGAATTATTCTTTCTTTTCAAATCAAATCCACTCATCTGTGTGCCTACTGGTTGGCTTATGGCCAGCAGGAGCATTATCTGAAATAACAAGAGAGAACTCAAGAGAAAAATGCAGCTGGAGGTGGGCTCCTTTCCCTAGAACACTGATTCTCACATTAGTGTGCGTGAGAACAAACTGGCATGTTTAATGAAAATAAGATTCCTGGGCCCTTTCTCCAGAGATTCTGACTCAGGAGGTGTGGGGTGGGGCTCAGCCGCCGGAATTAAGAATATAAATCACTCTATTCTGATGCAGCATTTCTGTACATCGGCACCCTTCACGCTGATGTGCATACAAATCTCCCAGAGGCCTTATTATTTTTTTGTTTGTCTTTTTGAGGAAGACTGGCCCTGAGCTAACATCTGTTACCAATCTTCCTCTTTTTGCTTGAGGAAGTTTGATGTTGAGCTAAAATCTGTGCCAGTCTTCCTCTATTTTATGTGGGATGCCATCACAGCATGGCTTGATGACTAGTGCTAGGTCTGTGCCCAGGATCCGAACCTGTGAACTTAACGCAAACTTAACCACTATGCCACTGGGCTGGCCTCTTCCCAAAGACCTTTTTTTTTTTTCTTTTGAGGAAGATTAGCCCTGAGCTAACATCTGCCACCAATTCTCCTCTTTTTGCTGAGGAAGACTAGCCCTGAACTAACATCTGTGCCCATCTTCCTTTGCTTTATATGTGGGACACCTGCCACAGCATGGTTTGACAAGTGGTGTGTAGGTCCACACCTGGGATCTGAACTGGTGAATCCCGGGCTGCCAAAGTGGAACATGCAAACTTAACCACTGCACCACCAGGCTAGCCCCGAGAGACCTTTTTAAAATGTGGATCCTGACTCAACAGGTCTGGGGTAGGGCCTGGCATTCTGCATTTCTAACAAGCTCCCAATGATGCTGATACTGCTGGTCCATGGACCACACTTTGAACAGCACACTTCTGTCCATTTTGGGACAATAGATTCTGGAGCAGTACGGAAGGGCAGGTAGAGGACTCCCCTTCAACATCCAGGTGCCTTACTCGGTAAGGATGAGACAGGCATTCCTACACTGAACAGGGTTTTCACTGACGTTCCCATCCTACAGATCAATGGGCTGAATTGCAGGGGAATCGGTGACCAACCTGGGCTCACCCAGGAGGGTGGTGTGTTGGCTTCCCCACAAACTACGGGAGTGTTTAATCGCACTGTACTGAGGGATTTGCCAACACTAAGCCAACTGCTCATTGGGATCTTGGTTGCAATATTGCCTTACATAAAAAGCCCTAATTTCTAAGCATCGGCCTTACTGAAGCTGTGGCGCCTGCTGCACACAGGTCTACACCCACGCATCTGAAATCGCCTGGATGGTGTCCTAACAGCAGGGCATAGAGGCCTCAGGTAGTTCAGAGCCGAGCACAGGACTAGGAGACTGCTGCCAGTAGTTGAGAACCCATGTCTACAGACCATGTTTCTACATGTATACACTATTTTCAAAATGCATGTAGATGTCTTTAAGGTAAATTTAATAAAATATCTTAAGCGTGAATAAATTCAGATTAGTTATGGGACATTATATATCTTCTCAATTAACGGATACTCAAAGACAACCACATATCACTTGAGGTCTTCATAGTATTTTGACATTAAAAAGACATCTTGTCTTCCAGAACATATGCTAGAAGTGGCGTGACATAGAGAAATTCAAATCCTCAGCATTTCAGAGAATAAATGATATATATGTCATTATTAAATATATAGAAATAATTAGGCTCCAGTTCTGAATGGCTGAATCTCTAGTTTTACAAATCAAGAAAGAAAACACAGTTGCAGAATTTAACCTCAGATGTTTTAATAGAGGGATCTTATTCACTATGTACAAGATTCTCTGATGAAAGTGGCTGGCCACTAGCCAGGTGACCTGAATGGCACCAAACACCAAGGGCAGCTCAGGGACCACTAAACGTTGACAGTCTTGGCTGGCTTCACGTCTTCAACTTCAGAAGACAGCCAGCGGTAAGTGCGATGACGCCGCAGCACCTCAATGGCCTTGAGCTCCAGGGGTGTGGCCTGAATACCAAGGTCCTCCAGGCCGGGCAGGTGAGGCAACATCATGTCTGTGATGTGAACCTTTGAAGAAACAAAGAAGCACAGAGAGCACTGAGAGCCAGCCAAGAACACAGCATGCCAGCCTAGCAAACGCCCGGACACTCAGGCTGGCCTGAGCCCCAGCACCAAGACCTAACTGTTTTCAAAGGAGGTGTGGCAGATGTTGATTCCTGGAACTCACTGAAAGTAGACCATAGAAAAAGAGTTTAAGGCAAAAAAACAAGGTCAGCATATATCAGCTCAAAGGTCCCCGGCACTGTCCACGAGAGCACTATCTGCGCTCGGTGAGATGTGAGAGGGTAAGTCTAGAGTGGGGAGCACAAACCACATGCGTCAGGGGTGGACGGTGCTGGTTTAGATCCACACTGCTAAGGGAAAGGGAGAAATTAAGGGGGATTCCTAGATTTCTGACTTGAGCACCAGAGAGGATAGTGATATCAATTGAGATGAGAGGCTAGTTTGCAATTCTATTTAAGGACGTGTTATGTTTCAGATGGCTATAACACACCTAAATAGATGTAAGAGTCTGTAGCGAGGGCGGGGGGCAATTCAGGGCTGGAGGGAAAATCGCAGCCATGAGCTTACAGACGGCAGCTGGAGCACAGGTTGAGGTGAGGGTCATTTAGAGAATGAGCAAAGACAGAAAAGGGCCGAGGACAGAGCCTTTAGGTTCTCCAAAATTTAGAGATTAACAGGAGGGTGAACCAGGAAAGGAGACTCAAGAGCATGGCCTCATGAGAGGAGGAAAAGTGAGACGATGTGGAGACGGTCAGAAAACAGGTGGGAATTCAGGGTCTCAGGAGAGAAGGGGCCCCTGTGACAAATGCTGTTCACACACAGGGTGTGATGAGGTCAGAGAACTGACTACTGGATTCGGCGAAGATGACCTTGAAAAGAGCAGTTTTAGGGGTGATATGGGAATAAAAGCCTGAATGGAGTGGGCTAAAGAAAGAATGAGGTAGGAAACTGTCAATAGCAGGTACAGACAGCAGTTCTGAGGCGATGACACAAAGAGACACAGATAAACAGGGCCTCAGCTAACAGAGAGTTGGGGGAAGGGAGGGTTTTGCCCTTAAAAAATGGAGCTCTCTAGGCATGTCTGTATGCTGATGGGAATGACCCAGCAGAGAAAGCAAACCTGATAACGTCAGGGAGACGATAATGGGAAACCACACCCTGGAGCAGGCTGAGAGAGGATGAGTTTCGGTGCACAGTGGAGGGGCCGACCTCAGACAGGAGAACAGACAGACAAGAGCAGACTGACCCAGGCGAGCCAGCCAAGAAAAGCCCCGTCTTCCTTCTCTGTCTCAGCACCTCTCTCCCAGCGTCCACCCGGGGCCGCTGCTCACCCCACACACACTCACCCGCTCCACCTTATCCCTCGTTGTCCAGGGCTCAAACGGACTCATTTCAAAGAGTCGTGCCACCAATCTGGAAAAAGGAAGACAGACGGCACACGTGGTAAGTGTCCCTATGCCCCGTATTCCAGCTAGCCTGAAGACCCGCAGCAAGAGAGGCTGCTGTCGAGGCAGGAGTCCATTCAACTCTTCTTTAAGAAAACAGCAACATCCTGGCACCAGCTCCCGAGAGGCCACCTTTCCTTCCAGGATGACCCAGCCTGCCCACTGGAATTGCCGGCAACAACTGTTCTCCTCCAGAGACAACAAATCCTCAAAACGCAAAACTAAAGTGAAGCCACCACCACCAACAAAACAAACAAAAATGACCCAACATTCAGTGAAGGCTGTGAAATTCAATGGAACTTAAGCCTCAGACATTCAAATATGCCGGTTAAGGAGGCAGAGTGAGCCGAGCAGTGTGCAAGATAGCAACTGGAAGCCTTCAAAGCAGGGGCCCCAAGGGAACTACAAGAGCCTAAGATCTGTGATTCAAATCAGGAAGCAAATACGAAACCAGACGAGAGGGGCTACTGTCTTGCTTAACGCCATCTCTTCACTCCAGTGAAAACGGAGGGTTCTTATCTGTCGTCCAGTTCCTGTCTTAAGTATCCCCAGGGCAGCGGGATTTAGGCCAGCATCTGAGGTACCCTAGGAATTCCTTGGGGTCCCCACAGAGGACTGGGGGCAAAGGTTGGGAGTACGTGCTCTGAGTATCACCCATCACTGCCGCCAGACCAGTTCTGCTTTCATCTGATTTACCAGGTGGGCCTTTATGTAAAAAGTCATTCAGAGGCCGGCCCGGTGGCGCAGCAGTTAAGTTCGCACGTTCTGCTTCGGTGACCCGGGGTTCGCTGGTTTGGATCCCGGGTGTGGACATGGCACCACTTGGCAAGCCATGCTGTGGCAGGCGTCCCACATATAAAGTAGAGGAAGATGGGCATGGATGTTAGCTCAGGGCCAGTCTTCCTCAGCAAAAAGAGGAGGACTGGCAGCAGATGTTGGCTCAGGGCTAATCTCTCCCCTCCCAAAAAAATGCATTGAACACAAGGCTCCACAGCTTTTCAAAAACCTGAAAAGCAATATTCTAACATATGGTGCAAAAACAGGAAAGAGGAAGCTGAAGATTGGTCAGAACTTCTCCAGGAACACATAAAGCCTCAGATTCTAGACAACGTGTTCCACTGGCAGACAAAGGCACCTTATTGGGCTCACACAGCTTAATAAAAACACCCCTAACAAGCCTTCACTTCTCTGCACTCTGCTCCTGCGCTAAGAGATCACTTCCAGGGTCTATTTTCAGTGTCCTCAGTGGGCCACGCCATGCGCACATGCCAACTCCACTATAACTCAATTTTAGGTGATTTTATGCAAGACCGCAGCTCCCTGCAACCTGGTCTACGCCCCTCCAGTGCACTGAAGCCGCTGTCACCAATGACCTCGCCGCTAACTCCAGTGGATGCTTTCCAGTCCTCTATCTTAGTTGACTTTTCTGTGCCACTTCCACAAACATTAACAGAGTGCCTACTGTGTGCCAAGCACTGTTCTAAGTGCTGGAAGTACAGGTGTGAACCACCAGCGGGCTCCCTTCTTAAGCGCTCCTTCCCTCCCTCAGACAGCCCCGCCCTCTGCTCGCTAGGCTCCCAAATTCTCCTCCTTTTGCACTGAACTGTCTGACTACTCTTTTCAGCCCCCACGATCAAGCTCCCCTCCTCTGCTAGTCCTCTAACTGGAGGTACTCCTCATGCTCTGCCCCTCTCACTCGCTCTGACACTTCCCACCTGCTCCAGTCACCGTGCGTATTAAATGAGGATGAAGCAGACAGCCTGACAAAGAGAACACCCTCCACAAACACTCTCACACTGCATTCCGACTGTCTATTTTTCCGGTACCTCTGTTAGATCATTAGCTTTCTGAGGGTTTACTGTAACATCACGAGTCCCTAGCACACTGCCTAAGACTCAGCGGGCAATCAGTAAGTACCTGTTGAATGAACGAATGAACAGAAGAACGAAGGAGTGAACTGCCATGTTGGTTTATAAGTCAACCTCGGGCAAACTGGATGTGAAAATCTCAGTGACCAGACCGCTAGGGTGTCACATGACAATTCCGAGATTCTAAGCCTACAAAGGCAGGAAGCGAACCTAGAAGCAGAGAAAGAAGGTAAGGCAACCGCAGGCCAAGTCTGAGTGAACTGGCTCCTTTCCACAACTACACCATCGGACTGGTCTAATAAAGAAGGGTCCCTTGCCCACTTCTGGGTGAGTGGTCTGAAACAGAGATACAACCTCCAAGAAAGCCACTTCTCCCAATTAAAACAGAGTAGTTTTTAATTGGAGAATTTGAAGAGTTGCAAATCTAACCTCTCAACACACACCGTTTTTCTCATCCACACTGATCTACATTTCGCTTTCTCAGACACCTCTGGTTCTTTCCTAGACAACGAACATCAAGACATCAGGGGCACCTCCTGGTTAAGAGTCTCGGAGACTTCACTGTAACACACACACTCCCTGTAACCCTAAGCAACAGCATCATGGACAAACGTTTCGAGTTAGCTCTACTCAGAAGGCACAGAAAGAAGTACTTCACTTACCGATAGGCAAAATGTGGCAGAGGGTATGGGAGGAAGGGTCTGTGAGCCACAGCATAGACATACTGCACCAGGTCAAAAAGCACGTACCGATTGGGCCTACAAAAAGAAAATTCATACTTTAAATTGTTTCTTCCTCACAGATTTTCTTTTTTAATTTAATAAAATAACATTTTTCTTATGAAAAGGGAAACACATATGCATTACATTAAATACAGATTAGCATATAGAAAAATCACCCACAATCCCACCAAAGATAAAGTTAATATATTTAACATATATCCTCCTCATCCGCTTACATATACACATTTTTCATGTTTATAAATATAAGATTACATAGGTCATCCTATTCCGTAATGTCTTCTTCATCTGAGATTAAACCCCCATCAGCTCTTATGTCATTAAATACTCTAGTGCATGTTTAATGGTTGCATGTATTGCACTGCATGTAATCATAACTGTTTTACCAATACCCAGCTCTACTTAATATTTAATTTTTCTTTTTTTCTTTTATAAAATAATGCTTTAATGAACATTCTTGTAGTAAATATTTTTACTTATCCATAACTATATATTTATAATACATTCTAGAAGTGGAACTGGCTCAAAGTATATTTTGAAATTTTAAGACTTTTACTGAATACTTCCAAACTACCTTCCAAAAGGTTTACTAATTTACCTAAAATGATAGTAGCCTCTCACCAAAAATGAGTTTAGTCACAAAAAATAAGCAAAACAAATCTTGCCAGTCTGCCAGGTAAAAAAGGTACCTCAACGTTTTAATTAGCATTACCTTTAGGCTAGAGATTAATTTTTTTCTTCATATATTTTTGGCCATTTACACTTCTTTCTTTTCTCTCTTTCCTCCTGGAGTCTCTGCCTATAAGAGGGAATTGTAAAAATTCTTTCTATTTTAATGATATAGTTGGAAATATCTTTTATTGTCTGCATTTTGCTTTTTAATGTTTAAGTGTTTTGTGGCAATAAGAAAATTTAACCATTTCATTTAATCAAAACTACTGATTTCTTTCACTTTATAGTTGGTTTTACATTTAGAAAATCCCTCTATAGGCACCAGTGACATTAATGTCCACACATTTTGTCTAATGTTTTTAAGTTGTTTAAACCATAAAATAAGTTCCTTCTACAACATATTTCTGTATTGATCTAAAGATGTAACACCACTTACTGAATAATCTACCCTTTCGTCACATTTTGGAAGGTCACCCTGAGCACACACTACATTCTTCCATGTATTTGAGACTGTTTCTGGACTTCTGTTCTAGTCCAGTGATCCAGCAGTTTTGGACCACATTAACCTAGCTTTAATTATCACTTACAATACATTCTGAAATCTCTTCGCCTGGTTTCCTACTCCCTGTTGCCTCAGAAAGCCTGTGACAGCTGAGAGCTGGATGCAGGTAACTCAGCGAGAACTTCATCATTCTGACATTGTCACCAAAAACAAAACAAAACAAAAACCAAAGAAACCCCATGAAAATGTCAGCTGAGGGAAATATGAGACAAAGCCCTCAAAAAGCTTCCTTCGATTTCCAGAAGGATCTGTAAGGATCAGTGCAGGGCATATAATACATGCTATGCCAAAGAACAACCTGTCGTCTTGACGCTGACAGCAATTCTGGGATCACGGGTGAACTAATTCTATGGAATACACCTGCTCTTCAGCTGTTCCAAAGCACTGTGCATTCCATGAACTGTGACTCAAAGACCCCTTTACGTGTCCCGCTCACAGAGAAAGGTACACTGAAGCCTACGTCCTTCCCAGCTTAGATTTCATGGTTCAGCACTGTAGTCATTCCTCTGTGAAACCTTGTCCCCCGCGCCCCTCTTACTATACTACTGCAGCAAAACCCCTACTCTGATTAACCCAAGTACCTGCGTTCTTTGCGCCCGAAGCCCCAGCAAGATGGAGGTGTAGAGAAAATACAACCAGGCTAACCGGCTTCAGCAACTTCGGCGGAAGCCTCAGTTCTGCCTGCAATCCTGTGCTCCCGGGAAGCGCTCTCTTCCTGTCCTCCCAGGGAACACTCCCCATCTTCTCCGCCGTCCTCACATTTTCCACAGACTTCTCTGAACCACCCCATCCTGCCCTTTAGCTGACCATCTCCTCACTTGTCTTTTCATCATTTTTCCTTTTTTTTTTTTTTTAAGGATTGGCACCTGGGCTAACAACTGTTGCCAATCTTCTTTTTTTTTTTTCTGCTTTATTTCCCAAACCCCCCGATACATAGTCGTATATCTTAGTTGCAGGTCCCTCTAGTTGTGGCATGTGGGACGCCGCCTCAACGTGGCCTGACGAGCAGTGCCATGTCCGCGCCCAGGATCCGAACCAACAAATCACTGGGCCGCCTGCAGCGGAGCGCGCGAACTTAACCACTCGGCCACGGAGCTGGCCCCTTTTCATCATTTTTCTTGCTAGTGTCTTTTGAAGTACAAAAGTTTTTAACTTTGATGAAGTCTAAATTATTAATTTTTTCTTTTATGAAGTATGCTTTTGATGCCATATCTAATAAACTTTGCCTAACCCAAGATCTAAAAGATTTTTTACTGTTCTTCAAAAAGTTTTCTAGTTTTAACCCTTGCATTGAGGTCTTTGATCTATTCTGAGTTAATTTTTTCATGTATGGTGTGATGAAAGGGCCTAAGCGCATTTTTTTGCATGTGGATTTCTCAGTTCTATTTGTTGAAAAGACTCCTTTCCCCACTGAGGTGTCACAGCACCTTTGTCAAAAAACAATCATCGGTAGAGGTTGATTTCTAGACTATCAATTCTGCTTAAGTGATCTATATGTCTCTTCTTATGCCAGGACCACACTGTCTTAATAAAATAACCGCAGCTTTGGAGAAAGTTCTGAAATTGGCAAGCTTATGTGCTCTCCCTTTATTCTTTGTCAAAATGATTTTGGCTATTGTGGGTCTTTTGCATTTCCATATAAATTTAGAATTAATTTGTCAATTTCTGCAAAAAATTCTGCTGGAATTTTGATAGGACTGAGTTGCACATATAGATCAATTTGGGGAAAATTGCCATTTTAACAATATTGACTCCTCTGATCCATATACATAAGATGTCTTTCCATTTATTTACATCTTTAATTTCCTTCAGCAATGTTTTGTAATTTTCAGTATACAGGTCTTGTACTTCTTTTGTTAAATTTATACCTAAATATTTTATTCTTTTTGATGCTATTCTGAACAGAATTATTTTAACTTTATTTTCAGATTGTTCATTTGCTAGATTGTTCATTTGCTAATATACGGAAACTGATTTTTATATATTGATCTTGTACCTTGTGACCTTGCTGAACTTGTTACTGGTTCTCATAGTTTTGTGTATGTGTGTGTATCAATAAGCATTTAAGGAATGAATGACAGGCTGGACCAACATCCTATAATTAACGACTGTGAAAAACCTAGGAGCAAAATTAAGGTCTTATGCCTCCGCCTTAGCCTCAAAATGTCAGGGAAATAAGCAGTTGTCCCCTGGGGCTGAAGAGACAAAAAGAGAAGTGTAGATGCATATCTACAATTTCACAAGGAAAAATGCCTACACTGCCACGTCTAGCATTACTGTTCCCATCTCTACCAAACAAGTATGACTGACTGCCACCTAGCAAAGGGACTGCAGTGGCTGGACACAGGTCATGAGGACAACGGCTAACTCATCGCAGAGCCATTTCCACTGAGCAGGAAGCAAAGTCTGTAAAGCCATTTCTGCTCATCTGTTCCTTGGAATCCTGGTCTAAGGACCTCTCGACCAGACCCTCACATCTTCTGAGTCTAGTGTTTTATGGAACCTGTGTTGAACACTTTTTTTTGTAGTTTTCCTAGAGTACATAACTGATTACATGCTAATGTACCGAATTGGGAAGTCGAAGAGAAACATACATCTTGTAGCAGCTAGTTGACATAAACACACCATAGTTTTTTGCACTGTAAAAAAAACTTACTAACTAAATTTATAATAATAATGATAAAACACAATATATGAATTCATAATCCTGGGAATGTATACTCTGCCTCCCGGCTTAGAAAGAAAAGTGTCTTTTCTTTTTGTTGTCGTTAATGCCATAGAGTGGATTCCAATTCCCAGCTCCGCTGTGTCCAGCAGAGCGGAACCTGTCCAGTCATTCTGCGCCATCCTCTTATCTCCCGGCGCTACATCAGACAATGTTTTGCTGCTATTCACAGAGTTTTTGCGGCCAATTTTTTCAGAAGTGGGTGGCCAGGTCCTTCTTCCTAGTCTGTCTAGTCTGGAAGCTCCATTGAAACCTGTCCACCATGGGTGACCCTGCTGCTATTTGAAACACCAGTGGTGGAGCTTTCAGCATCACAGCAACACGCAGCCGCGACAATACAACAACCATCAGGTGGTACAGTTCCTTGACTGGGAAACAAACCGGAGCCCCAGGATTGAAAGTGTGGAGTCTTAACCACTAGACCTCCAGGTCTGGCCCATCTTTTCTCTAGAAGCAAATATTTCTTACGAATTAGGCTATCACTTATCGTTGAATGAGACCCCCACCTTTCACGGAACGTCGTGTGTTGTTAGGTTGCTTCACTAATGACAAGGTTCTGGGCCAACTATCAAGTGGACTTGGTACTTTCCAACTTGCAGGCTGAGTCTTAGTTTTTTAGTCTTACTTAATTCAGTAAAAAGGTCCTAAACATAGCTGTAACATGATTTAATAATTCTGGTTACATCACATAGCTTAACTGTGCCCCATTTTTCCTGAGAGCAAATTTCAACAAAGAGAGCATCAAATAAATTGCACGGCATGAACAACTGTACCCTAAACCAGCCATCTGGAATCTTCTAGAGGCACTGAGATACTGTATCAAAATTAATTTGATTTTGCAATTATACTTACTCCCTAAAAGTAAATTGTGTTTCAGAATTTATAGTAATATCCTTTCATATATTAAAAACATCACTGGAGTAGTAGGAAACCATCCTTGGGGATCACTGGACTAAGTATACGTAATAGTCTAGGGCAGTGGCTCTCAGACTGTGGGGACAGAAGAGTCATTTATTAAAGCAGATTTCTAGGCTCCCTCAAATCCTGATTTAATATAAACGATTCAGGAGATTCTGACAGTGGCGGCCTTTAGACAGCTCTTTGAGACACACTGGTCTCGGGGCTAAGGGAGTAGGGTTTCTGGAATAAATATAGTTGAAGAAAGGCATTGTAACAATACAACGAACAAATGTGTTAGCGACACATTTAGAAATTACTGTTGTTGTAAATCATTATCATTCTTTCATTTTAAGAGGTAGCACAATTTTAAACGCAAGTTCTAGCCACCTACCCGACAAAGACAAAAGTCTTTCCTCTGGCACTTGGGTCCTTAATTGCATTAATAATTCCTTTGGATACGTCCACAACCTATAAGAAATTATAACACATGGTCAAGTAATTGTTCAAACAGAGAAACAGAGAGAGATGGAGGAGAGAAAGGAAGAGAGAAAGGGAGAGAGAGAGGAAGGAAGGAAGGAAGGAAGGAAAGCCACATCAAGCACAACCAAAAAAACATGATCAAATGAAAATAGCGGCATTGTCTCTTTTCAGAAAGCCTCTACAGAACCCACTTCTCAAGAGCTCAGATGATCTCCACACTGGAAGGTTCACTTACATATTCTCTCTCGTCAGAAAGCATCTGTCTTCAGAGGGCTGTTGGGCCCTTCTGAGGTGCTTTTGCCCACTCTCTCCCATCTCACCCTTGGCCACTCCTCCCCACTCTGTTCTAAGACACCACAGACCACTAGGCTTGACCACGTGGAACTGCCAATGTTCTACCATCTGAATTTCAAGACAGTAATTTTACATGGTTTTAGACCCCACTTTTTCAGCTTGGGGGGATTTTGGCCCCCAGGGGACATTTGGCAAATACCTGGAGACATTTTTAGTTGTCACAATGGGGGAATGGGAGGAGATGTACTGCCATCTGGTGGCTAGAGGCCAGGAACACTGCTATACATTCTACAACACCTCCTAGAACAAAGAATTATCTGGCCCAAAATTTCAATAGTGCCACAGCTGAGAAACCCCAGTTCAACATCATTCGGAATCCAACACTGCTCTCTCACCTCTGGGCCCATATACACACTGCTTCCTCTGCACAGAATGCTCTTCCCCATCCCTCTTCATCTGACTTGCTGTTGGTCATCTGTAAGGTCTCACCTTAGATGTCATTTCCTCTAGGAGGCCTTCCCTGACCCTCAAGTCAGAATCAGGTGTCCCTCTGATGCAATTACTTAAAACCCTCTTCCCATCGCAGCACTCATCACACTGCATGCTAATTGCTTCACTGCCCTGTCTCTAACGGAGACCAACTTGAGGACAGCAATCTGTGTCTGTCCAGTTAACAGCTCTGTATCCCCAGTGACCCGTACGGTGTGTCTAAGAGTTCAATACATTTTTCTTAAGTGAATGAAGCAGTGAAGACACAGAGAATACATGCACCTCTTAGGTAAACTGAGAGGCAACCAGTCGAAGCGAGTTGACCAAGAGGAAAATGCTGGAGTTACAGAATTAGGATGAAACCAGAAAACTGATCGCCTGAATCTGAATTTAGCAAAAGCCCCTTCATCCATAGTACTTACATATACTGGTTGTTTCACTGTCTTCTTGCCCAAGGAAATAAGAGGTACACCACCAAACGAGCGAATATCTGGCAGAACAAAGAAAACTATTAGAAGTCCTAAGCTGCTATAAGATGCTCCAGGTTAACATAATCATTTTGCATAAGAGAAATAATGAAACAAATGTAGCTGACTCTGAGGAAGCTAATGATCTTAGAAGGAGCAGCCATTTGTTTTTCAGACATGGAAACATGGAAAGTAAAAAGGCCTTGGCTACTTATCTTCTGCTCTACAATGCTAAATGCATGGCCACTCCCACCACTGGGCTCTAATGGCACCCCATTCTAAGGAGGAACACAGGAATCAATGCGTCAGTGACAGAGCATAGGTAACCCAGAAAACGATGCTGATAAAAACAGGAGTTTGGTATATGATGAACGCAGTACCACAAGTATGTGGGAAATGGTGCTGAGACAATCATTCTACTCTTTGAAAAACAAACAGAAAGAAATGGCTTAGATCTCACCACAAACCAAAACAAATCCCAAGTAGGTTAAATGTAAAAGTAAAAAGAGTTTTTTAAAAGAATTTTTAAAAGTTTAACTTATAAGAGCATCAGAAAGAATAAAATACTTAGGAATAAATTTAACTACCTTGAGCTAAAGACTTGCACACTGAGAACTTCAAGACACTCCTGAAAGAAATTTAAAGACACAAACAAATGGAAAGACACCCCATGTCCGAGGATTGGAACACTTAATATTGTTAGGATGTCAACACTACACAAAGCAGTCTACAGATTGAATGAAATCCCTATCAAAATCCCAATGGTGTTTCATGCAGAAATAGAGAAAACTCCATCCTAAAATTCACATGGAATCTTAAGGGACCCCAAATAGCCAAAACAATCCTGAAAAAGAAAGCAAAGTTGAAGGTCTCTCACTCTTCCTGGTTTCAAAACATATTACAAAGCTACAGTAATCAGAACAGGGTACAGTGATCAAAACGGTGGTATAAAAACAGACAGATAGACCAGTGGAGTAGAATAGACAGAAATAACCCACGTACATATGGTCAGATTATTATTGATAGAGTGCCGAGAGCATTCAATGGGGAAATGACAGTCTTTTCAACAAATGGTCCTGGCAAGACTGTATATCCACATATAAAAGAATGAAGTTAGACCCTTAATTTATACCATATAGAAAAATTAACTTAAAATGGATCAAAGACCTAAAGGCAAGAGCTAAAATTACAAAATCCTCAGGAAAAAACATAGAGGAAATGCTTCAAGATATTGGATTTAACAATGATTTCTTAGATAAGACACCTAAAGTATAGGCAACAAAAGTAAAAATAGATAAATTAGGTTACATCAAAATTTAAAACTTCTGTGCATCAAAGTCCCAAATTAACAGAGTGAAAAGGCAGCGTATGGAATGGGAGAAAATATCTGTAAATCATATACCTGATAAGGGGCTAATATCCAGAATATATAAAGAACTCCCAGAATTCAACAATAACAAAAAACAAACAACCCAATTAAAAAGTGAGCAAAGGGGGGCTGGCCCCGTGGCCAAGTGGTTGAGTTCGTGCACTCCGCTGCAGGTGGCCCAGTGTTTCGTTGGTTCCAGTCCTGGGCGCGGACATGGCACTGCTTGTCAAACCACGCTGAGGCAGCGTCCCACATGCCACAGCTAGAAGGACCCACAATGAAGAATATACAACTATGTACCAGGGGGCTTTGGGGAGAAAAAGGAAAAAAATAAAATCTTTAAAAAAAAAAAGTGAGCAAAGGATGTGAACAGACATTTCTCCAAATAAGATATACAAATGTCCAATAAGCACATGAAAAGATGCTCAACATCACTAATCATTAGGGCAAAACCAAGAGATATTACCTCACACCCATTAGGATGGCTACTATAAAAAAAACAGAAAATAACAAGAGTTGGCAAAGATATGAAAAAACTGGAACCCTGTGCACTCTTGGTGGAAAGGCAAACTGGTACAGCCACTATGGAAAACAGTATGGAAGTTCTTCAAAAAATTAAAAATAGAACCACCATATGATCCAGCAACTCTACTTCTGGGTGTCCCTGGAAGCAGGGTCTGGAAGAGATACATGCACAACCATGTTCACAGCAGCATTATTCACAACAGCCAGAGGCTGGAAGCAAGCCACGGGTCGGCTGACAGATGAACAGATAAATGTGGTCTACACACACAATGGAATATCATTCAGCCTTAAAAAGGAAGGAAATCCTGTCACACGCCACAACCCAGATGCACCCTGAGGACATCACGCACGTGAAACAAGCCAGTCACAAAAGATCAGTTTTTCACCCCTAAAATCTCAAAATCTCTTCACTTAGTCAAGAACACTGATTTTCTCTGCCAAGTTTAATTAGTAAATAAACAAACAAAAAGCATGAGAGTAAACATAAAACATTTCCCAGCCTATGAAAGCAGTTTACAGACCAACTGACTAGTTTTAGTTTAGTAATGACCAAACTAATACTTATTCCACATCTAATCCCATTCCACAGAAATTGCTGTTAACAAGGAAGACCTATGAAATGTGTCTGACCAAGTACGATGCTACCTTTCGTCTCTGAAATCAGTATCTAAGTGACTTGGCTACCAGACTAAAAGTGAGACTGCAGTAAACAAACAGGGGCTTCCGAGGAAAAGCATTAACGGAGCCAACACTGCAGCTTTTACTGCGTGCAGCTGCTGTATCGCAGGCTACTTCATCAACTACCACACCACGCTTGAGGGAGACATCAAGACATCCACATTAACAGAGGAGGAAGCTGCCTCCCACAGACCTGCCAAAGTCACAGAACTAGTTAGTCTTGGGGCCAAAATTCAAACTCAGGCCTCTGACTCCAAGTCCGCGCTCTTTCCGCGCATCTAAGTCCCTCCTTTGATATCCAGTAACGACGATCATGAGAAGGAGCATGTTGACTAGACAAACATAACCTTTGGGGAGGAAAAGGCAACTGGGGAGAAAAAATATAACCTCAGTCCATCATGACAGAGAACACCATGAGCTTGTGCTAACTTCAACCTGTTAACCCCATCCTCTCTCCACCGTTAAGAACACGTACTTGCAAAATGATTGAGGAATCGATCTTCTCTTCCAAAGATGTCCGCTGGCTTTATGATAGTCGCTTCCGGAAATGCATTCCTCACTTCTTTCTCTCCAACAGCCTAAACAAGCAACCAAACACAGTTCTGAGACGAGTGAACGAAGCTTCCATTTGTCCCACTGTCATGACACTACTTGTATTTCAAAGGTCATATTTTCCTCCAGATTAAAGCAATTGTAGTATTCATAAAACTCAATTACACAGAAATTTTTTTTAAAATAACACATAAAAATGCCCTGCCTCTTGTAGTTCTGGTGAGGTTTCTTCCCATATTTATTCGACAGAAGCTTACGCAGAAGAAAGGAGAAAAATCAGAGTAGAACTTTTCTAGCCTCCCTCTTTCCTTCTAATCAGACTCTTGGTTTGTGTCAACAATCTGGCAGCCTGTCAGAAAGGAGAGCGTGGTGGAGCAGGCTACAATAATGGAAGTAGCAAGGGCACACAACCCGGTGGAGTCAGGGATGGGTCATTTATCTTCCTAATCTCAACTGCTGGACCACCCTCACTTGTTATCATCTGCTCACCTCCTACACAAGGCCTCTTGTTGACTGCAGATATTGGTACATACTTCAGTCTTCCTTTCCACCCCAACTTTCTTTCTACCTACACCACCATTGTGGGTGACATCAATGTCCATGTGGACTGGCACCTCTAGCATCGCAACTCTAATGACCTCCTCTTCACTGCACTTCTGCCTCTCTCAACTTGGTCAGGCCAGAGACCACATCGAGAACCAAAAGTGCCCTTCTTCTGAAACACTGAACACAGCCTACTCAGGTGACAGTCTCCTGTACTTCCAGCCTGCTTGTTCTCTGTTCATGTGTTCCTCAGCCTTCTCAGGAACCCCAGTCCGGCCTTCTCAGGAACCCCAGATTCTGCTTTCCTCTGTATCAACCCCTCCTAACCGCCCCTGATTCAGATTAGATTCCATGGCCCAACTTTTCAATCACTCTCTTACCAATATTGTAAACCACTTGTCCCCTTGTCCCTTACTCCACCCACTGGGCAAAATCCCAATCCTACAGGAACCCCATTAGCCTTCTTCTTTGAGCCATGCACTCCTGTTGCCTTCAGAGCTGGAGGAAAATAAATAAAAATCATAAATTGGTACCACTATAAATTCATGTTACCAATTTTAACTGGGCCCTCAACATTTTCTAGAAATAGAGTTTTCTTCTAATTAGTTTACTCTCCTATATGACAATTTCAAACATATTCTGTTCTTTCAAATTTCACCCTTACTTTTTCCTCTTCCTTCCAGTAAATGACCTCACCTTCTAATTCAAAGAGAAAATATAGCAGCAGAAAAAACCACCCCAAGTTCCCGCCACTAAATCCACACTCAGGTGCATGAACCAACCGTCCTTTCTTCCCACGACAGAGGAGCAGGGCCACCTCCACTGCTTCAGAGCTCACCTCCTCTCACTTTCTCAGCAACCGGCCCAGTTTACTCGCTCCCATATCTTCAGTCTCACTCTCTTCACCAGCACCTTCCTATCAGCATTTAAACAATATCAAGATCCTCTACTTTAAAAGAAAAAGAAATTTCCAACTCCACATGCCCCTCTAGCTTTCTGACCCTGATCCTCTTACCAAATCACTTCAAAATGCTTCCTGCCCTTATTGTCCCCATGCCTCTGCTCCTGCTCTCTTCACTCACCTGTATTCCGGATTCCTTCCCGACACTCGCTCTCAAACTATTCTTGCTAAGATCACCGATGACCTCCACGTCAGTAGATCCAAGGTGACTCTACAGTTCTCACCTTACTTGGCTTCTCAATGGCATTCTGGTAAGTAGCTACTCCCTCCGTGGACACTGTCTTCCCTTGGTGTCCGTAACCTCGTACTCTGCTGGCTTCCCTTCTAGCTCACTGCATCCACTCTCTCTGTCTTTCTGCTTGTTTTATTTTCTGCAGGTGCCTCTTCACCTACCAGACCACTGATCATCGGTACTCCTCTGGTCTAGTCCAAAGCTCTCTTCTCAACCTACACGTCCTCACTGGGCTCTGCCATTGCTTCAGTTAACAACAAATGCTGGTGACTCCCTAATTTATATCTCCAACCCAGACCTCTCTTCTGAGCTCCAGGATCATAAACTCCATTCATCACCTCATCACCGTTACCCTGTGATTGACATGCACCTGAAATGTAACCAAGTCCCCAACTGGATCATCCTCTTCCATTCTCCACAAACAGTACGTCTCCATCTCTGCTGTACCTTGGAATTACCTAAGGAGAGTTTACAAATACTGATGCCCAAGCTCTATCCCCAGAGATTTTATTTTAATTGGTCTGGGTGCAGCCTGGGCATCAAGATTTTTCAAAGCTCCCTCAGTGACTGTAATGTGCAGCTAAGGCTAAGAACCACTGCCCTAAAGCCTAGTGTCCCAAGCATTTCTCACCTTATTCAACAATACCACCATCCCCTCAGGGGTGTAAGCCAGAGGCCGGACATCTCTGACTCTTCCCTCTCTCTCACCACTGACTACCCCACCATCCCCTCTAAGCAATCACAACTTCAGATGATTCATGAAGCTAGGGCTGAGGCAGGCGCAGCGTGTGCTCTCTCTCTCCAATGTAGTATGAAACGGTGAGGCCTGGACATACTCAGCCAGTTCTGGTGTGACTACAAGAAACAAAGCTTACCCAAAAAGAAAGAGCTGAAAGAATCACAGAGAAACAAAGCTGAAGTCCAGATGAACCTTGGCACCAGTGTGGCTAAGGTCCTACTGCTGGATTTTTCAGATACATGAGCCTATAAATTCCCATCATGTTTAAGCCAATTTACACTGCATTTTCTAATGCTAGTGATTAAATGCTCCTAAATGACAGATGCCCTCTCCCCTCATTATACGCTCCTGTGGCACAGTCTGCTACTCTGCAACGTCTGGTGCATCTGGAAGTATTTTTCTCAATGGATATAAACTTGAGATGGGCTAAGACCAGCTCTGTTTTATTCACTACTATATCCCCAGTACCTAACACAATATGTAGCACACAGTAGGCACTTAATAAATAGTTTGTTCAATAAAAGAAAACAGTGGATCAAAAAGTTGGAGCCATTGTCAAGGAACTCTGTGGTCCTTATCAGTCTGACTCAAAGCAGGCTCACTGTGGCAGAAGCCAAATGCTACAGGCAGTCCCAGACATGCAGTCCTTTCTGAGTCCCTGACAACAGAGACATTTCAGGTTACAGACTGATTCCAAAGCGGAGTGCTCAATCCCTAGGTACAACCGAGACCATAATGGGGTTCTAGAAGGACAAGACGCCTAAATACTATGTGAATAGCCATTTTCCCCAGCAAATATTTCTCTCTGTCATCCTCAGCCCTCACAGCACTCCTTCAAGAGTGGCGTAAGACCATGACTGTGCAAGCGGTTTGACAAAGAAAGATGGTCCTTTACCCTTGGTAGGAGACGCAGATATGACTCTTGGCAGAATCATACTCTACCTTTTATGATGTTTACTGTGTAATTCTATTATGTCCCAAGAAACTTTAAGCCTCTGAGGGCAGGTAATAATATGGTGTATCCATCTTTTTTTTAATAATATATATAAAATATAAATATAATATATAATTTATATTATATATTACATATACATATATTTTCTTTTTTTTTTCTGGGAAAGATTCACCCTGAGCTAACATCTGTTGCCAATCTTCCTCTCTATTTGTTCCCTCCTCCCCGAAGCCCGAGTACATAGTTGTATATTCTAGTTGTAAGTCATTCTAGCTCTTCTACGTGAGCCACCACTGCCACAGTGTCCCACAGCATGGCTGCTGACAGACGAGTGGTGTGGTTCTGCACCCGGAAACCAAACCTGGGCTGCCAAAGCAGAGCGTGCCAAACTTTAACCACTAGCCCATCAGGGCTGGCTCTATCCATCTCTGAAGCTCCTTAGCATATGTCCCTGCAAACAGAAGGCACTCGACCAAAATGTCAGAACACACAGACGCACAGACACACATCCCACAAATCTAATTCTGGATATGGAGAATTAGAACCTCTTCTAATTCTGGACATTTCAGTGAGAAACTCTTCTGATTTAACTCATGTTTCAAAGGGGCCAAGAAACTCTAGCTCTGTGAATCACTTCCCAAATCAATTCATTACCTTATTTCTCAGATATCTAGAAGAGCTTTTAATATCAGCATTCAGATGGGAAACATGAATGAATTTTTCAACTCCAGCTTCCTTGGACACTTGAGCAATTGCTAGGGGAATCTTCACAAAAACATCCTCAAAATCGAAATTCCTAGAAGGAAAAAATAGGGATCAGTTAAGAACACCTGACTCAGGATTTCAAAGCTTTCTGTGATCAGCTGGTTTTCATATTATTGCTGGAATTCATAATAGTTAAACTTTTAAAGAGCACTGATTTAACCCAAAGTCAAATGTAATGGTTTTTTTCAATTTTACAGGCCTGCTCCTCATCATTACTGTACATAACATATAGCTTACACTAAGTTATAACCTGAGGCCTCTGAAAAACATCTGGCCGCACTGGTTGGGTGGGGAGGGGAGAAGTGTTGAGGGCGAGAAGGGTAATCACTTCTTACCCCCAGGCCTTTGTTTCTCTTAGGGGAAAAAAGAGAAACTACAAAATCAGTCACCAATTTTAGCCAATAACATTAACTACACGCTCCCTCCGTACAAGGCACTGTGTTAGTCACTACGGAGGACAGAAAGTTGAACAAGACCCTCCAAGCCATTACAGAACTTAAAATATATGATGAGGCAGACACACACAAAAAAACTAAGTCAAACTTTAAAAAGTCCTATCTGCTAAAAACGAGGTGTGAACAAAATGTCATAGAACTACAGGATAAAAACAGTATTTGTGGATAAACAACCCACACAAAGGCTAAAAAGAACTGTTCGAACCGGTACTCATGCCATCTTTGAGTAACAATGTGGAGAACAGATCCAGAATTCTGTCTCCTCGAGGAAAACCAGCGTTCGGTTTATTGAACAGAACAGGGAAAATCCTCCTTCCTCACCTCCTCCCAGCTGGACAGATCCAAGCACAGGACCAGCACTGGTGGTTTTGTCAAGTTAGTGACACCAGACACACTGACACAATCCATACTGGCTTGTTACGGGCAGCTCATCACATTGCTTACTTATACCAGACTCACTGCCAACTAAATCCCCTAAGGAGGGCCACAGGGCATGTAAAGGGTCATTCAGTCAAGGCTTATTGATGGACTAACTGAAAACGTCACAACTACAGTGCCTGGCATATTAGGGGCCCAGTGAATGTCTACTGAACCCTAAGACAGCTTACGCAAAGAAGAAACTAGACAGAAAGACTTACTTGGTTTCCCATTCTCGCCCAACGAGATTGATGACCACGTTGCTGTGCTCCACTGCTCTTCGGATAGAATCTTTGTTTCTCCCATTCCACTCCTACAATAGCAGTAGCCAGTCAGATGAAATCATAAGGGACGCCCCCCGGCAATGTACACTTCTGTAGCCCCCAACCAGCAAGTTTCAAAACGGGCCATCTGTTATAGTCAGAACACGGCACCACTTCACACAGGCTCCATTTATTACAACAGAAATCATCGTGAGGTCTCAAACTCCCTGCTGATTCTCTGACTCTTCTGGAGACAAACAGTCCAAAGTACATTTTATTCAGGGAATCAAATGACAGAACTAGAAAAGACACTATTCATTTTTAATGGGGCATATCAATTTGTGTCTACCCAACTGCCCCCGACAAGTGTGTAAAGGAATCCAGTAATCAAGTCTGCCTTCCTGAAAGGTAGCCAAAGAACCAAGGATCATTTGGGAGGTAAACTGACTTTTCATTTTGAGCAGCAATCAGTGACAGACTGAAGATAGGAGGAATGGCTCTTAAAGGCTAACGTTAAATTGGAAACATTCACAACTATTCTCTTATTTCAGATTCGAGAACAACATGAAGCCCTCAGCAGGAGGAGCCAGTTACAACTGATGATGGTGAGTGGGGTACAGGAGACGGTACAGAATAACAGCTTTGGAGTCAGACAGGAAGGCAAATTCCAGTTTGCCACTTACTAACTGTGTACAAATGATCTCTCCAACCTCCATGTAAAATCTGAAAACGCAACCTACCTCACGGGGTGGCCATGAAGATTAAGTGAAATATACACAAAATCTGCAGCACAGTGAGCGACATACTCAACAAAAGAAGCAGCTTGACATATAAAGAGCTAAAAAGTCTTTTTCAGAAAAGATAGTAAGGGTGGGAGAGGAAGAGTGCAAGAAGACTCAGAGTTGAAGAGCTTGAGGCATAACTGCACGAATGGCCCGAGAGCGATGCCTGGGGAGAAGGAATCAAAAGGAAATGAAATTCCCAGGGGTGGGGCCTACGGGGCACATTGAGGTTGGTAAACCAGTGGCCATTCAGACAGCAGTTTCAAACAGACTACAGCAGGGAAATCCGCACCGGTTCTCCCCAGGAGCCCTGCAGGCACAGTGGCAGCACAAAGCTCTGTGGAGAAAGCCTCTCCTGTGCACCATGGAGAAAGACCGTCCTGTACACCGCGGGACCCACTGTAGGACGGGCAGCATCCCCGGCCCTACCTAATCACCCTGTGCAGCTTCCAATCACCGCGACAAACAAAAGGGCCCACACATTTCTAATGACTCCCCTGAAGGGTCTCCCTTCCTCTGCTCCCCCTGCCTCGGCCCACTGGCAACTTGTGGCCTCAAGGAAGAACCTGCAGATTAAAAACTAACAACAGGGATCCTCAGGAAGGATCGCTCTAAGTTAAGTCTATGCCAAGCAAACCAAATTATAAAACACCCTATTTGTGATTTTCTCTGTCTTAGGAGTACTGTCCAAGAGAAACATAACATGAGGCACGTATGTAATTCTGAACTTTCTACTAGCCACATTTAAAAGAATAAAAAGAAATAGGTGAAATTCATTTTAATAATATACTTTATTTAACCCAATATGTAATTTATTCAATGTAATAAATGTGAAAAATTATTAATATATTGAATATTATTTTCTTCATACTAAGGCTTTGAAATCGGGTGTGTATTTTGCACTTCCACACATCTCAATCTAGACCAGTCAGATTCAAGTGCTCAACAGCCACATGCAGCTACTGGCTAGCACACTGGACAGGGCAGGTCTAGAGCAGGGGTCGGCAAGCTATGGCCTACAGGCCAATCTAGCCTGCAGTGTAACTTTGTAAATAAAGTTTTACTGGAACACAGCCACTCCCATTCATTTATACATTGTCCATGGCTGCTCTGGGGCTACAAGAGGATTGTTGAGTAATCGTGACAAAGACCCTACAACCTGCGAAGCCTAAAATATTTACTATCTGGTCCTTTACAGAAGAAATTTGCCGACGGCGAGACTACAGTTTACAACATTGCCCTGTGAATGGCAGATGCCCTTGGTCCACTCAGGGGGGAAAGTGCTACTTCATTATATGACTTTCCCTCCTAAAAATGACCTTAGTAATTTACATCTGTCAACTCCAATAATAAGTAATACAGGCTCTTACCAGAAAGATAATCTGGCCCAGGTCACCCATGGGACGAAGGTGCATGGTGTCATACGTATCACATCGATAGGGTACGATCACCTGTGACCCCATACGTCCTGAAAAAGAATGGATTGAAACAAGGATCAATGTTAACATAATAATATGGATACATTATACAACAGTGATCTGGTAAATATTTGAACTCTAGTATAATATGTGAATTGATACTATGTTTAGCAAAAAGCATATTTTGCCATGTTAGAGATGTCATATCTTTTCAGAGTCCCTATTCTCGTTTTAACGTCCTATATAGAAAGTATGGATGTGCTCAGAATGCACAGCAGACCAAAATTACATAAATCCAAGATAAGAGTAACTTGTAACACTGTTAAAATGAAAACAAAGCTCAGGGTTCTCCTTAGGCAACCCTAATAAATGGCGTCGGAGTGTATTAAACTCAGGGACTTCACTCACCGAGGTGATTGACCACATATCGGCCCAGGAATCCTGTTGCTCCAAACACAGTGGCCACGACCCCACTGACTGAGGAGCGCCCACCTTTCCCATGAGGAATGAGTGCATGATGAAGCTGGCGCTGGGGGGGCCCGTGAAACACGGATGTGACTATTGCAGTAAGAGAAGAACCTTAAACAAAACCCCAGAAGACACAAAAATGGCAAATGTTAATATAAAAGTGACTACGAATACAAAGAGCTTCTTTTCCTAGAAACCTGTGACGTCATTTTGCTATCAGTATTTTCATTTACTGAGGTTGAAGTTTAAATTTAACTTTTAAATTGAAAGTTATAATTCAAGTGCCAGCAGCAATAATAAACACAAACTATTACAACAAAGAATCCATAGGATAGAATATACAAAAGTGAGAAAGTAAACTCCCTGCCCCATAGGATATAATTTACCTAGGGAGATAAATCACATTTAAAAAACAGTAAACAGTAACAAATTAAGAGAATATAAACTCCACAGTAAAACAAACTGAGAGAATGCAAAGTAAGGGGGCAACACGTTAGATAATCATGAGAAAAGATTCCTAAAGTGTCTTGAGAAAGGTTTTAATGAGTAATAACAGAAAGAACAGATTTTCATGTGAAACATATAACACATATAGCAACGTAGAGGTGGGAATGAGGACACCTTGTGCAGGGAACAGCAAAAGACTTACCCGGAACAGACTCTGAACCTGATGATGAATGAAAAAGTTGATGATAAGGATTGGAGGCCAAGGGGAGTTAGTAGAGAACATTTTTCAAAAAAAAAATGAAGCTCAAACTTAATATCAAACTAATGAAAATCATCAAAAGTAGGTAAGTAAGTTAGTAAGAAAGTCAGTCTGTGTCTGTTTTCCAGGGATGACTTTCCAGTGGCACTCTGCCCAGAAACCAGTGTTTTTCCCTCTCCAAAAGTATAGAACTGGAGAAAAAGCCTAGCTTACCAAATAGTTACTGCAACCGGAGATTAAAAACAAACAATGCCGATCAGACACATAATACAAAAATAATACCATCATAATAACAGCTAAACTTACAAAGGCACCTGGCATTGTTCGAAGTGCGTCATAGGTATTATCTTATTTAAATGCTATCTCTATTGCCAATTTACAGATGAAGAAACTAAGGCTCAGAGATGTTAAGTGACTAGCCCAAAGAGCCAGCAAAGGAGAATGAAAAGCAGCTGACAGAGATAAGAAAATGGTATCCAGAGGCCAGATGAAGAAAGTGACTGATGGAGAGTAGTTAACTCTACGAGATGCTGCTGAAAAGTGAAGTAGGATAAGGACACAGAACCACAGGATCTAGAAAATGTTGGTTCTAAACGGCCTTAACAAGAGTATTTTACGTATTTTTATTCCACTGAATGGAAGCCTGACTAGAGCAGGCAAAAGGGAGAATGTGAGGCAAGAGTGGTAAGAGGAGGATCAAAAATCCTTCTCAACGGGCCGGCCCCGTGGCGTAGTGGGTGAGTTCAGCGCACTGTGCCTCAGTGAGCTGGGTTCATGGGTCTGGACCCCGGGCGTGATCTATACCACTCATTAGCCATGCTGTGGCAGCAACTCATGTACACGACAGAGGAAGACTGGCACAGATGTTACCTCAGGGACAACCTTACTCAAGCAAAAAGAGGAAGACTGACAACAGATATTAGCTCAGGGGGAATCCTCCCCTGCCAAAAAAAGAGATAGGATGTACAAAGGGACAAAGAAAAAGGGGATTAGAGGAAAACGAGGACAAGGAAATTTTTTTTTTAATATGAGATATTGTAACATTTTTAGATGCCGATGGAAATGACCCAATAGAGGGGAAAAATAAATGACTCAGGAGAGGGAATGAATAGGTAAGAGAGGGTGGGATCGAATGCAAAGTGAAGGAACTGGCCTTCGATCAGAACAGGAGGAGCTCACCCACTGCATCAGGAGGGAAGGCAGAGAATTACCACCGGTCAGCCATTAGATTTCTAGGGGGAAAAAGAGACCATTCCCATCTGGTTCCTTTGATTTCTTTCTACAGCTGAGAATGAGACAGAAGCACATGTTAGAAGTTTTAGGAGACTGGTGATATTAAATAATCATTATGGAGAAAGGGAAAGTGAATTTCCTAAGAAAATGTAGTGCTGAAAATCTCTTCAGATTTCTATTCATGAATTTAAAATAAGGCCGGTTAGTTAGTCTGGAGTGTTCCCTGGCTCCGTCCTCTCCACTGCTCACAGGCAGGCAGGAACTAGTGGAAAGCTTGGTTTCATCAGTGTTGGGGTTTTTTAAACGACAAAGGCAGACAGGCTGGGGATTTGAGAATGTATGAAAGGGAATGATTAGAACGATGAGTAAGGAAGTAAGAGTATGTAATGAAGGACAGAATCAATGAAATGGGAAGAATTAGTAGAGTCAAAGAATTAATACCTCACAAGATTGTTACAAGGATTAGAGTAAATGCACGAAAAGCATTTAGCACGTTACCTAGCACTCATTAAGCATTCCATGAATAATAGTTGCCTTCGTTTATTATTACTTCAAAATTCTTCAGAGGTAATGTTACACTAAGCCACATGGTTATTTGTTTTTTCAATGATTATGGGCCAAGCATTATCCTAGAAACTGTGGATAGAGCAGTAAAAAAGTCCCTGGCCTCACGGAGCTAACCTTTTTAGAGGGTTGCTATGAGAATTAGTAATACAAGGGCAAGGACCTCTCACAGTGCCTCACACACAGTAGGTGCTCAACAAATAGAAGTTACTACCCTCTTTGGCTCCAGCCTCTCCATTTCCTCTATTTATTATGAACATCATTAGGAGAGCAATATTCTTTATTCCTTATGTTCCTCTGCTCAAAAACTCACATTGCTTTTCTAGCCTCTCTTGGTGAGCGGAAGAGCAAATGTAGGTTCTCAATTTAAGGACCATGACAGCAGATCCAATAAGAATAAAACGCAACATGAACAACTCTTAGACAAATCCTAAGCTATCTTTTCCTCTTCTCCCCTTTCCTTTCCGCCAAGCTCCTGATTCTTCTCCACCCTCGCTCCCCAGGCCCCAGCGCCTCGACCCAACGCACTCCACATCTGTAGAGATGCTTTTGATTTAGAAAGTGCTTTCATATCTATTACTTCATTTAATCTTTTCAGGAACTCTTTCACGTTGTGGTATTATCATTTCCATTGTGCCAGGAAGAATCTGAAGTCGAGAACAATTAAGGGTTTGCACAAGGTCATAAAGTCGATCCATGAAGAACGTTCTCTCCACTTTTCTCCATTCCTTTCAGATCCCACGCGCCCCCCACCCCCTGCCCGCCACACACAAATATTTAGCATAACCCCAAATCCTACAACCCTATCAGAACTCCGATTCTCTCGATCCTTCACAAGTCCCCCCACTTTCTCCCCTTGCCGTTGCTCACGTCCTCTCAGCGCAGACCCCGTTCCAAGCGCACAATTTGATATGTGAGCCGGGGAGCTCACTGCAAAAACTGCAGCAGCAGCTCCGGACCCAGAAAGACCAAGGCGCCCAGGGAGACGGCGTGGCCGCTGCAGCACGGCGCCACTACCCGAACTGTAGATCCCCCTCTCGGAATCGCGATCGGAGGCAGCTGTTCCCGGTGACACTTACGTGACATTGGCAGGGCCCGGAGAATCCTGGGGTGAACGGTGGCCGCCATCTTCTCCCACAATCCCCCACCGCCGGCTCTCCGGCCAACTACGGCTGCTAAGCTGGGTCAAAAGTAATCGTCTACGTCTGTCTGCGCAGGCGCTCACCAGGAAAAGAAGAGGTGGGTCAGAGAGACGGGTGGAGTGCAGCGACCAAGAGAGCTGCGGGGAAAGACGCTGCAAGGCGGAAGCCGGGGAAAGGGAAGGAGACGAGGAAGAAGGGAAATAGAAAGAAGAGACTCTTGGGGTCGGAATTCCAGATCTGGAATGGACCGTAAAGATAATCTCGTTGCCGAGGAACCTGAAGTTCAGAGTCAGCCAGTAACTGACTCAAGGGCGTACGAAATGGCAGAACCCGAGCTGCAGGAGCCCAGCTCTGCTCACTCTCGGTTCATTGTTCCCTGAAAATGTCAGAGAGGGCAGCCTTGGTGAGACCCGGGGAGGGTGAGGGCGTGGCCCCTGAACTCGGGAAGTTCCTTAAGGAGAGAACCGGGACCCAGGGGAGAGGGTGTACAAGAAAGCGAGGAAGAGAAGTAGAAATGAGGATGTGCACGTCGAGCTCGCCAGGCACCCTCCCTCTTCGGGCCTTTGCTCTTGGTGTTCCCTTTTCCTGACATGCTCACTCGGATGTCTCCACCAGCTCAAGTCTCTGCTTGCAAATGACCTCCTTTGCAGAGAAGACTTCTCTGAGGTCTTCTCCAAGGTGGTCATCATTGCATCTGTCTGTCTGTTACTCCTATTACTTATCACCACCTCATATATGAATACAGCGATTCTTAACTGGCAGTGCGATTCATGAGTGGACTTGAGCAAGTCTGTGACCCTCCTCAAATGTTATGTAAAACTTAGTGAGCCTGGTGCCGTGTGTACATTTTTGTAAAAAGAAACTCAAGATGGCTCTCTAGAGCAATGGTTTGTAATTTTTTTCAACTGTGGACCCCTTTGAGAATCTGCATTGTCCTAGAAAGAAGTATCTAGAGCCTGAGGAGATTCCAAAAAGATTAGGCTGAACCCTTGCATTATTAAATAGTTCATTTTGGTCAACCTCTCAAGATCCCTGAGTAGGAGACAGCAACCAGCAACCTGGCCTGAGACATCTACCTTGGGCTTATCAGAAAACAAACTACTTTGGGGGATCCTTCTAGACGTGGTAATTCTTTCAGTGCTTTTTGTTTTCGGGAAGAAAGGAGTGTGCCTTGCTGGAGTGGACAAAAGAACTGTAGTGAGTAGAGATTACCTATTATTGGGCATGTCGGATTGGCTGTTCCCACTCCACCCCACCCCTACTGTTTACTCACGTGCCACCTACCGAACTGAATTGGAAGAGTTAAGAAACTCTTGAAATTTTATCAGTTTAATAATGCTATATTGTCTTATGTTTCTTGGTCTCATCCTATGTTCACTAGGCACTTAAAATTTGCTGTTTGATTCTGGGGTCGGTGTGAACATAAACATACTTTCTTGGTTCAGATAAATTGACGGGCTTCATTATCATCAGCAACCTCCTAACACCTGCGTCACCTTGCCAATTAGGTTATTTTACATGTCCAAGTCAAACACTGCCTCATGTTCTCAATATTAGTTTCAGGGTGGCATGGTATAGTTGAAAGAGCACCGAGTTGAAACTCAGAATGTTCCATCCAGTCCTAGTTCTACCCGTTAATAGTTGTGACCTGGGCAAGCTTGTACGCCTGTCTACCAGGGAAAATAATACCTGCCCTGTTACTTCAAAAGATTATTGTGAGGATCAGATGACATAAGGGAATGAAGGTGCTTGGTCAACTGCAAAGTGCTGTCAGTGTGTCCAGCAGTCCTCCCGTATCCATGGGGGATAGCCACGATCCAAGACCCCCAGGGGATGCCTGAAACCACGGAGTACCAAACTCTGTATATCCCGTATTCTTTCCTATACATGCACTTCTGAGACACAGTTTAATTTATAAATTAAGCAGTGAGAGATTAACAACAATAACTAATAATAAAATAGAACGACTATAAGAATATACTGTAATAAAAGTTATGTGAATGTGATCTCTCTCAAAATACTTATACAAATATAATGCCTTTTCCATCTTAACTAAGCACTTGCCATGCGCTGTGGCCATAAATGTTGCAGTTGGAGGTGCAACAGCAAAACTAGCACGAATTTCTTTTTCCTTCTTCACGATTTCACAGAAGATTTGCTCTTACTGTAGATCTTAGCAACCTCAGCATATGATTTTTTTGCTTTCCTTACTAAGTTAAGAACTTTCACCTTTTCACTTAAAGGAAGCACTTTAGGGCATCTTTTTAGCATAACCGAATTGCCAGCATCACCACTATTGCACTTTGGGGCCATTATTAAGTAAAGTAAGAGTTACTTGAACACCAGCACTGAAAGACCATGACAGGCGATCTGATAACTTAGCTACTAAGTGGCTAAGGGCGGGGAGCACATACAGCGTGGATACAGTGGACAAAGGGATGATTAACGTCCAGGGCAAGACAGAGCAGGGTGGTGCAAGATTTCATGATGTACTCAGAACGATGCACAATTTAAAACTATGAATTGTTTATTTTTTGAATTTTCTATTTAATATTTTCGGACTGCCATTGACCACAGGCACCTGCAACCATGGAAAGCAAAACCAAGGATAAGGGAGACTGCTGTACCTGTAGTTTATTCAAATACCACTGAAGTATCAAAATCATAGACTGTTAGAGCTGGAAGGGATTGTAAGAACACAGCAAGCCCAATTTTTTTATTTTAAAGAGGAAGAAACTGAGACCTAACATAAAAGATCATCAATACATAAATAACCTCGTTGAAGGAATCCTGTAATAAATCAGTCACTTTTGAAATTCATTAACAATTTTAATCTTATGGCCTTGGTCAGAGATTCTTTTTGCTTCATGGAAACTATGTATTAGTCCTATATTTAATCATTCATTAATAGTACTTAAGGTACATTGCCGAATAGAATGTACTGGCAGTAAAGTTCTCCTCAAGCCTAGACATTGCCAACCAAATGCCTCTTGGTCTCATTTATTCCGGTACAGTTCCTCAGGGCGAGGCATTGCGGAGGATGGGTTAGTGTTACTGCATCTCTGACACCTAAGATGAATTATAACCCAGAGATGGTCAGTTGAGGCAAAATATCCCCAGTTTTTTTTTTTTTTTTTTTTTTTACAAAAGGTAGGATGCTTGTGATTAAGAAGAATCCAGAGTGGATCCCACAAAACGAAGTGATTCCATGGGCTTTGCATAAAAAATTTAGTAGACTCTCAATTCTTTTATTTCTTGCTCTCTGCACCCATCTAGATTTGTTAATACATAATACTTACTCTGCTGTTTTAAGTGGAATCCACTGGCAAAATTTCCCCCTCCCATATTCCTTACCTAAATTAGACACTTAAGAAAATTAATCCGGAGAAAGCAAGCCCAGTCCTTCCAAACTAAGCATCAGAGACCTGGAGTGTTTCTTCACCCCTCCCTTTGTCCTTTGAGGACTCAATTTCTGGTAGCCTCACCATGGTTGCTATAGAGACGATGATATCACCAGTGTGATTCTGATGTCACTCTCCATTCCCAACAAGGAGGAGGTACATGGAAGGCTGGGGGAGGAAACAAGATCTTGAGCTGAGCACGAACATCTTCATTGACTTTCAAAGTATATTCTGGAGTCTTCTGTGGTTCACTATTCCAGTGCTACAGAGGTAGGAGATTCCACTGGACTGATGAAACAGCCCATTTTCTGATCCTCTGTGGTTAAAAGGGAGAATTCAGTGACAAGTGATGAGTAACTTTTACTGTTCAACTCAGCCTCCCTCTTTGCCCACTCAATTTTAATTTTACATAAGAGTCTTCTGGAGATAAATGAGCCTCTCCTTTAGCAGCATTACAGCTAAACCTACCTGTCTTTGCTGCTGAAGTTTGAATTTTGTTGTAGATTGGCCAGATCTCCGTGGGCATCGTTTTGGGGAAATGAGGGGGTGTTACTCCCTGCTTCCGAGTTTGAAGATGAGACTGGAAGCTTGGCTATCTGCTGACTTTTCCTCTTCATTACGTGGCTATTCCAAAAGCTTTTTTCTTTCCAGTGCTCTGATAGCAAAATCAGACTGGTAGAGCTCTGAGTACTGATTCTCATCCACTTTTATCCTCTGTTATTTCTGAAGTTTTGGCTAGACAACAGAGAACTGGGAAAAGGCAAGTTATATATAGCTGTGGGGAGAAGGTGTCGGTGCTAATGGAGCGCTAGAGGACGAGGCTGTTATTAAGGGAAAGTGAAAATAGAGGAGATTCACAGGAAAGCTTAACAGCAAGTGGTCACTGGGATACGCACACACACACTTCTGGTCCTTATTTAAACAAAATCGATTGAGATTAATTTCATCAACAACCAAATGTATTGCCTACAATGCACCAGGCACTTAAGAGAAAGAGAGTGAGAGAGAAAACGAGAATAGGTATAATAGAATATATTCTTCCTTTTTAAAACTAGTAATAAAACCTGGTTGAATAAACTTCGAAACTTGATCAGATATATATCAACCCCACAAGTCCTTCATTTATGCTTCCTGTAATTTGAGCTTTTCTGTAAGTTTAGGAACCTTGAGCAAAGAGGAGCCTCTTGCTTATGATAAATACAGGAGAAAATGTCTTGCGATGGAGCTCTGGTCTAGGATGCAGCAACCGTAACTGAACTCCTGAGTTGATGCCCTCCCTGGCTGGCATTCATGATTGGCACTACTCCTCAGTTACTATTATATCATATTGACATTTTTAAGGAAGATTTTGGGTCAGTCTTTGTACTGGCCACAGGATCCCTCTATTGGCCATAGAAAAATTTCACAGCCTCCAGGATGTTAACCTTCAGAGCTGTAATATTTAAAGGACTACATTCACTTGTTTTAATATTCCCTTTCTGGGCCTCAATTTTCTAATCTGTAAAATGAGAATGTTAGAATAAGTGGCTTCTAAGGTCCATTTATCTTTACTTTGTATATCCTTAGCATTCTTTCTTCATGAAATTTAATAGATATCACAAAGCATCCTTTTTTTCTTTCATTTTCCACCCCAACTCCAGGATATTATTCACCAACTTTTAAGTTAAGAAATTTATCCATTCATTGGCTCCATTCAACTCTTTAGATTTTCCTTCCCTCTTTTCCGTTTCATTATAGGAAATATATAGACATTAAGACACCTACATATCATTATCACCAAAAGGTATTCAAGTACCTCTTTATATATACTATTAGCTAGGACAGTTTAGTGAGTTTAAAGTCTAAAGCAAGCTTCACAGATACAGATAAATGTGCATAAGACATAGAAAATAGAATGAAAACGTTAGGACATATGTAAGTGGAAGTGTTTGCTGGTAGATTTGACTAATGAATGTACTTTCGGTTTATGGAAGAAGTACCAGAGCAGTTTTGAGCTGTTCATTTATTTGTGTTGTTGGGATAGGAAGAGGACTGTTAACAATCATTGCATAAGTGTTTACACCTCGGGTAAGGCTCTGCGGTGAACTTGTCCCCCAAGGAGCCAAGCTTCAAGAGAGCCTGAATGTACAGCTTACCACCGGGGCAAACTGAGCAAGCCATTTCTTTTTTGTTTTAAGATTCTCCAACTTAAGAAAGAAAGAAAAATTGAACTACCTAGAATTAGAAATGGGCAGTATTCATGTATTCATTCTTTCAGGTGACAATTATTAAGCACCAGCTTTAAGATACTAGCTTTTTGAGGGATACCCAGATGAGCAAGAAAATGCATCTCCCTCATGAAGCCATCTAATAAATGAGATGAAATATACATGAGCAATTAAAATACTAGATATGATGTAAAGGTTGAAACAAAATAAGGTGGACACTTAAATGAGGGAGAAATCTCATTCAATTAGGTATTTACCATCTATTTCATGGATAGGATAATCTTTGACCCAGGCTATGAAGTAAGAGTCAGGGAGCTATTAGGGGGCTGGGTAGATATTCCAAGATGAGAGCACAATGCCTTAATGTCTTCTATTTAAATGTCTTAGTAGAGGTAGCATATGGAAGATAATTGATCTGGAAGCTGGTTTTAATATTAATTATGAATTCCCTTTATAACAAGAGGGTGCATATTTCTTTCACGTCTTCAAAGGAATTCTTACAAAGTGTTTTGAGATCCACGAGTTCAGGGCATTTATTCTCTATTCTAGCTACTTATCTTCTGACTTCCTATTCAAGCAAGTTTGAGATTAAGCTAAAATCTTTCACTTTCCTCATTGTTAAATAAGCCTATATATCAATAGTTTGAAAGGGGAGAATAACAATAGTCACTTCAGAAATGATTGACCAGAAGGTGAAACATTTTTTGCCATTTAGGGACCATCTGACTACACCAAGAATAAGATCTGGACTTTAAATTTGAATGTCATTTTGTGCTCCTCGTTTGTGTACTACATGTGAGAAATAATGAATAAGTCAAAACACTATTTGGTGATAAAAGCAATAGGATTCATATGTAAAATTAGTCATTTTTGTTTGTGTCTTTCCATTGCAGATTCCATATATTACATGGCAGGAGGGGTGGGTAAACTTAGGGATAGTGAAGACAACAGCAAATTAATCAAGAGCTTTTCTCGTATGTCAGAACCTGTCCTCAGTAAGAGTAAGTGATCACATAACTTCCCTACTTTTTCTAATTAATTTTCATTACTTTTTTTTTCTTTGCTGAGGAAGATTAGCCCTGAGCTAATATCTGTGACAATCTTCCTCCACTTTATATGTGGGTCACCGGTACAGCATGGCTGATGAGTGGTGTAGGTCCATGCCCGGGATCTGAACCTGCAGACCCAGGCTGCTGAAGTGGAGTGTGCCGAATTTAGCCACTACACCACAGGGCAGGCCCCTCATCATTACTTTTTAGTTGTGCTATATAGTTTAAATAAGTCAGTAAATCCTATTGATTTTATTATTTTCTATTAGAGGTAATTCATTAGGATGAAATATAAACTGGAGATTAAGAGACATAGGTTTCTGGGGGCTGGCCCCGTGGTCGAGTGGTTAAGTTCGCACGCTCCAGCCAGTGTTTCATTGGTTCGAATCCTGGGCACGGACATGGCACTGCTCATCAAACCACGCTGAGGCAGCGTCCCACATGCCACAACTAGAAGGACCCACAACAAAGAATATACAGCTATGTACCGGGGGGCTGTGGGGAGAAAAGGGAAACAAATAAAATCTTAAAAAAAAAAAAGAGAGACATAGGTTTCTAGGTTTCTGGCTCTTACTTTCACTGTCAACAGTCCAGAACAGCCTGTTTCCAGGTCTTCTCACTCTTTGGCCAAGTAATAGTACCATCTATTCCTTTCTTCATGATAATGATTCAAGCATAAGAATAATATAACAGTGAGCTGCTGAGGGACAATACAGGGTTTAACTTCGTAGATATTAAGAGCTTCCTTGTTAGGGTTAAAGGAATAACATTAAAATAAGATACCAAAGAAGGTTAGGAAATCTCAGAGAAAATTTTTAAATAATTATCTTTCTGGAGCTGACCAGTCTTTCTCAGAGAAGATCTCTCCAGATAAGCCCAGGCCCAGGGACTCTTAATTCTAGATGTAAATTAGAATCACCCAGGGAGTTTTTAAGAAATTCAATGCCTGAGTTTCCCCACCCCAAAACCTTGAAATAAGATTCTCTGTTGGGTGGTATCTCAGATTCAATCTTTTAAACAATTCTCTGGGTGATTCTAAGGTCTAATCAGGGGGAGATTACCCACAGAACTCATTGCTTACCCGAGGAATTGATCATATTACAGTATCAGGATGAGTAAAAGAAACTTTCCCCAGCACAGTCATCTGAGTTAGTGATCGAGTATGAAAATGAATACGAATCCTTGTGGGGGAAAGAACAAGGAACTCTTAAAGGATCTTATATTTTCTTTTTAATAATTCCCCATAATATTCTATAGAATAAAAATAATATATGCATTTATAAATAAATTTAAATCATGTGTGCAACCTTTGTTTGATTTGTGTTTGTTTTATTTTGAGGGAGGATGTCTACCCCCACCACAGCCCAAAGTCCTTTAAAACAATTATTTCCAATTAACCAGATATTCAACCCCTTATAATACTCCATTTATTTCAAGCAATCCTTTGTAAAACATAATTTCACTCTAAAAAATTAGTATAAACTTTTGGTCTTTGTTATAACAAAGCTTTAAACCAGTATTTTGTTGGAATCAAAGTGTGAATATTATGTCTGTCTCACAAAGATGTTTAGGGACGCTTGGGAAGGAAAATTGGCCATCTTGTTCCACCTCACTTATTGAGAAGTATAGATATAAACAAAGTTTATAGCTAAAGAAGGGAAACCTCAGTGTGGAAGCCTGGTAGTGGAAGTCTGGCATGGAAAAAGAGGGCAAAGAGAAGGTTCTCCTACTTATAGATTATCAGTGGGTAAATATTGTGATAATTAGCCATGTTTCCAAAGACTACCAAATAAGATGCAGTGCTGGGGAAAGTGGATGAGACTAAGTCCAAAGGCCAAAGGAGCATATGGAATAGGGACTCTGATGCTCAGTTGTGAGGTGAGGCAATGTCTATAATAAGCAGCAAGTATAAGCAATTCTTTCAAGAAAAATGGCTACAAATGAGAGAAGAGAGAAATAGTAACTGGAGGGAAGCTTGGGGTGGATGGAAGAAGACAACTAAAATGAATAGCAGCCTTCTGGCTTGGAAAACCAAGTAGATGGTGGCAGCATTACAGAGTTTAGGGAACAGGGCAAAGTGTTGGGAGAGTTATGAAAGAATCAACATCTGCAAGGGCATCTCTGCATCCACGGACAGAGGCCAGTTGGATGGTGCACGTGACATCTCTCTTCTCTTGGCATTCAGAAGTTTGACTGAGCCATGGAGACTGAGAATTCCTCCAGGATCCTTGGCTAATTGGAGGAGGAATTAGTCTTAAGGGAGAGCTATTAGAGCTCCTGCTAATATAAGTAAGTTAGTGCTCTAGAAATTAATTAAAAATAAAGCATATATTACTTTAAAAATAAGTTAGTGGGACAAGAACAGGCAAGGGAGAAGTAAATTAATTCTATTTTGATCATACTGAGTTTTGAGCATCTACTGAAAATCCAACATATGGAAGGGCTGCCAAGCAAGGAGACAAAGAGCAGGACGTGGCTGCTCAGATTCACTCATGAACAAATCTGTAGGAAGCACCTCTGGTAAATACCAGCCACTGGCCTCAGCACTAGAGATACATATGTTTAAGAAATCTTTCTGCAGTGGAGAGCTGAGGATAGAGATACCCAGAACCAAGTGGGTCTGAAGTAGCTCTTGGGATAGGTCTCTATTGGAAGCATTGCTCCTATTTTCCACCCCTGAGCCATTTACCTTATTTCTCCTTACTCTCGTATAACTTGCCCTTTTGATGACTTTCTCATTTTTTTCACCTTCCAGATGTCAGATAGGGTTGACTGGTTACAAAGCCAAAATGGAGTATGCAAAGTTGATGTCTATTCACCTGGAGATAGCCAACATCAAGACTGGAGATTGGTAAGGGTCAGCCTCCTTATAAATACTGGGTTAGGAATATTGGGGTACCATTAAGAGTAGCCTTATTCTCTCCACTACCACCACCCACCTCTTATTTTTGAAGATGTAATTCTTGGGGAAAAAGTGAACTGCTTTAGAACAAAAAAATCCCATCTATGATTTTTTGGAAAAGATTCCCCTAATTTTGCATGTAGTAGGATAAATATGCTGTAATTAATGAAAATACTATATATTGTCATTAATTTTGTTTAATTTTCAAACAGAAAGGCGTTGGATTTCAAACAGAAATGTCTCCAAAGTTCACAAATACTCTTTTCTGAAATGTAGGATGCCCCAAAATTCTCAGAACTATAAACTTTCATCTAAGTAATATTGCTATTCTGCCTTCATCATTCAACAAATATTTATTGAGTATGCTTAGTATCAGGCACTGTTAAGTCAGAGTCCAGTCAGAAGATGGAAATCACACCAGTAATTTAATATTAAAAATTGTTTAGTAAAGGGTAGGCAACTAAGTTAACTACTAAAAGCCTAGAAGAGTTCCAAAAGTAGCAAATGCAGAAAGCAGCTACTACCCCTGGGCTGAAAGAGAGAGCAAACAAGGAAGAAACTAGGAACTCACAAAAGTTCCCTCTCCCTCAACCAAGGTTGTTTCACTTCTCTGGAGAGAGTGTGGCTGCCATAGGAACATGCAGCATACTGGTGCTGAAGACACTTGCCAGAGGGCGCAGGAGGGCCAGAGACAAAGCACTTTCCTTCTGCCGTGACCATGCAGTGTACTTTCAGTGCCCTCTATCAACAAAGCCAGCTGCCAAAAGCGAAATATTCAAAGAGTCCAGGTCCAGTGCCACAAAGCAAGACAAAGAAAGGTGGACTTGGAGTTGAGACACAATAATGGATAACCAGGACAGACACTGTGCTAAGTCATAGAGTCAAAGATGTAAAAACAGGCAGAATTCTCTCCTTTTAAGGATCTCATAATCTAGTGGAATCACTACTGTAATCTTCATTCTTAGTACTAACATTTATCAAACACCTACTTACATGTAATGTTATGTGACTCATCTTCTATATCCAAAATCTGTTTGGTCTATCTTTATACAGCCTAAGAGAGAAAACGTTAACAAAACTACATAAGACATGAACATATACAGATAATAAATATCTGATTACTGGAGTAAGTGCCAGCCAAAAGAGTTTCCCCTAGGTCTTTGATTTATCTCTGCCCTTTCATTTAGAAAAACAAAAAACAGAAGAGTTTCAATATTAAATCAAATAACAAAAATTTCTTGATTTTTCACTAAGTGAGAAGCACTCTGGGGGATGCAGAAAAGAACAAAATAATTTCTGCCCTCGTAGACTTTACCATTCATTTGGGGAAAGAATAAATACACATGTGAAAGTATAAATATAATTTTAAAACTCTAAATAACTGATGGACCCTAACTATAAGAAGTTCATGGTAATTGCCAAATGGATTTTCTGGACAATAATTGCTATAGGTGTTTAAAGAATGGATCATTTAAGTGGGAGGTGATCAGAGAAAATTTTATAATGTTTAATCGAGTTAGACATGAAGAAGAATAGGACTGGCAGTACATATGTTGACTTAAAACTAAGCTACCAAAGCAGAAGATTGCTGAGGAGAGAAAATTCACCCCCTTAACCTTTTTAATATTCTCCTTCACAGACATAAAAATCTTCCCTGGCCTTAATTAAGACTCAAAAATAATTTGGTACCCGCCTTCCCCAATTGCTCAGGATACTAATGCATAAGAAGAGAAAGAGCTAAAGATTGCAAAAGGGCAAAGGGGTTCGGAAGATAAGGATGTTTGATTGTAGACTGCATTGATAGAAAAAGAAATGTGGTTAGTTTTTCGGTCACTGTGGCTTCATCAACCACTTCTACAAAATTCTTCTGGATTGAGTAGAATAATGGACATAGGATGTATACATTTGAGGTTTAAAAACCATAGACAATAAAAACCCATAAACACAGCAAGCTAATACAACTCTTTAGACTCCATCATAAAGCTCTCTGCTATGCCGTAGGCTTGGTTTTTTTTTAGTGTTCTGTGAAAAGAACTTTTTAAATAAAAAAATATACCCGATATCTGTATTATAATAAGACTTTTCTGTACATATTACAGTCCAATTATGGAAACAGTACTATTTGCATATAGTGTACCTACTGTAAATAAATAGGTAATATTAAGGGATAATTTTCAAGAAAGGGTAAAATCAAGACTCTCAATCAGATATGAAAGTGAATGCATGTTAAAGATTTTATTTAATTCATTAATGATAAAATTGGTGAGGTGTTACAATCAGTTCAAAGGAGAATATTAAAAAGATATATTTAGGGGCTGGCCCTGTGGCTGAGAGATTAAAGTTCCATGCACTCTGCTTCAGAGGCCCAAGTTTGCTAGTTCAGATCCCGAGCATGGACCTATTCCACTCATCAGCCATGCTGTGGAGGCATCTCACATACAAAGTAGAGAAAGATTGGCACAGATGTTAGCTCAGGGCAAATCTTCCTCAGCAAAAAATTAAAGGTATATTTATAGATCAGGAATGTTGAAATTAATATGCAAATAGAGGCAAAACTGGCCTCTTCCACAGTGGGAAGGAAGTCAGCTGAACCTCCACTGGACAGAATTTACGTGTCTATAGACATGTAGAATTCTTTCACATTACTATCAAATATCTACAGCTTACAGAGTTGTAAAATAGCTCCCATAGAATCAGAATCAGATTACGTGGAAGGCTGTAAACAATGCTTAGTCTATAGACTATGGACTATAGGCAATGCAGTTTTCTAGTGAAGCACAAAGTTTTTTCCCCTTCAGTTGCCTGTATTTTGATAAAATATCCCCAAATAAGATAACTTTTGATCACAAAATAAGGCTAGTCTCATCAGATTTGGTCTGATTATTTACATAGGTGCGCAACTGGATAGGCCTTAAATTTGCTCTACTGGAAGTTTTCATGAAGAATCCCAGATTGGACTTTTAAAGGCCTTTCATTATTTGCTATCCTGAGACTAGGAAGCCAAGACTAAGAAACTCTCTCCTCCAAGTTGCACTGCAGTCCCTAGAAAAACGAACATGTACACAATTGGATTTGTCTGGAACTATTCTTCCTAAATCTAGTTTCAACCACTTATATTAATCATAACTTTTAACCAAAGTACTTTCTATTCTTTCTGTTTCACAAAGAAAACCAGGGAAGCGGAAGTATATAATTGTGAGCTGTCACACACCAGCTGAAGTGCAGAAACAGAGCTCATGACACACATAATACAGATTTCTACAGCCACACACATCCCTTATACAATCTAAGTGGCAAAAATGAACACATTCATTAACAGATCCAAAGATATAACCTCTCTATAGTAATAAAAAATAAGAAGCAAAAGCATATAAACTATGGTTAGCCTTCAGTACTGTGTCTTACTTAGAAATGATCTAAGTATACAATAAATATCCATTAGTTAACTCAATTTTATACCAGTCCAGTGTTTTAAATTATATAAAGATGTCGGAAATTTATCATCAAGCTGACATACTATAAAACATAATTGCTGGTATTCAATTTGATTAAACACAAATTTATATTTTTCATGACCTTAACATTAAGCAGAAGTAATACTAGCTTATTGGATCTGTATAACTTGCCTAAGTTTATGAAGAGCATATCAAAATAAAATAAAAATGCACAATTGTATTATACTTAAAACTAGTAAATCAGATAAGCATAGCTATATTTATTAAAACAAAATTATTAAACTAATCTTGTTTACCAAAGATTTATCTAACTTATGTGAAGTTAGGTTCCTAAAATATTTCTGAGTTATGTTCTATAAGAATACTTTTTCCAATCGGAATAGAGATCTTTTGAGACTTTATAATCTAACATATTAACACCATGTAGAGGTAGGAAGACAATATTACTTACACTTGATGCTTTTCTGAATGATAGACACATAGTGATACAAACACTGATAGACAGCTGATGGCCTCAATTCTAAACTTTAAGCCATTAAATTCAAATGTGCAGTTTTAAACAAAAAATCACAAGGCATACAAAGAAATGGGGAAATATGGCCCATTCAAAGGAAAATAAATAAATAAATACTGTCTCTGAAAATGACCTGATGGCAGATTACTAGACAAAGACTATAAAACAGCTGTCTTAAAGATGCTCAAAGAACTAAAGAAAAGATGTGGATAAAGACAATAAAACATTGAACATTGTATGAACAAGGCGGAAATATCAATAAACACATAGAAAACCTTAAAGATAACCTAAAAGCAATTCTGAAGCTGAAAAGTGCAATAACTGAAATAAAAATTCACTGGAGTTATTCAAAGGCAAATTTGAGCAGGCAGAAGAATCAGCAAACTTGAAGATAGGACAATGGAAATTATCAAGTCTAAGGAACAGGATAAAAAAGATTGATGAAAAGTGAACAGAGCCAAAGGGACCTGTGGGACATCACCAAGCATAAAAACATATGCATTATGGGAGTCCCAGTAGGAGAAGAGAAAGAGAAAGGGGCAGAGAGAATCCTTGAAGAAATCATGGCTGAAAACTTACAAAATCTGATGAAATACATGAATATAAACATCCAAGAAGTTCAACCAACTCCAGTGAGATAAATTCAAAGAGACCCACACTGAGACCCATTATAATCGAACATTCAAAACACAAAGACAAATGGAATATGGGTAGACATGATGTTTATCACTTCCAGGCCTGGAATATATCTCTTTTTATTATTTTATAGCACTGATAACATAGTATTTAATAATATTTGTGTTCATGTTTTGTCTCTATAGTAGACTGTTTGCTCCCAGAAGGCAAGGATCATATTTCTTTCATCTCTATACATCCCACAGTATCTAGTAGAGCATGTTGTACACAGACACTATATACACATTGAATTATACAGGTAGTTTGTGTTAAACATCATTCATCTCCCCTAAATCACCTGTGCAACAGAGGGCCATCGGGTTGTCCTCCTGCTGGATAGTTGGTACATTGGATAGTTTGTACATTCCATTGGATTGAAAGCTGATTTTCCATTCTTGAATGCTGTCTTTGCTCTGGCTGCATCACTTTTTGTCTCTCCATTTCTCAGACATGCATATAGGCAACTTTCTTTCCTAAAACTTCTTCTTAAAGCTGAATTTTATCCAAATAGAATTTCCCATTTGTTATTGATCTTTGATTCAGAAAAATAACCTCTTAAAAGATTCATTACAGAAACTCAGTGGTTGCCCCACACCTCCCACCTGATCTGATGGGAGTGAATCACAGTTCACATCCCTAGCCATGCTCTCTTCCAGCACTTCTCTTCTCACCCAAAGCACTCCTTCCTCATTCACGTAGAAGTCAGGTTTTATTCCCTAGTACTCTCACAGCTCGTTAGCCGTGTTTCACTGCATTACCTTAAAGATAAAGCTTACTGAGTTCTCTTACTCTTCTCTTATCTCTTCTGAAGTCTAATCTTTGTTTGAAATGTTTAAGAAGTATTATTTACCTTATATACACCACTTTAAGTATACAAATAATTTTGTTCATATTGTCACATTTAATCTTAATCACTATAATATGAGGAAATGATTTTAAATAAAATAACAATTACCATATGATCCAGCAATTCTACTTCCAGGTATATATCCAAAGAAAACAAAATCACTATCTCAAAGAGATATCTGAACATCTATGTTCATTGCAGCAGGATTTACAATAGCCAAGACATAGAAGCAACCTAAGCATCAATGTCCATCGATGGATGAATGAATAAAGAAAATGTGGTGCGTATATATGGACTATTATTCAGCCACAAAAAAGGAAGGAAATCTTGTAATTTGCAATAACATGGATGGACCTTGAAGGCATTATGCTAAGTGAAATAAGTCACAGAGAAAGACCAATACTATACGATCTCACTCATATGTAGAATCTTAAAAAAAAATAATAGTAACTCATAGATACAGAGAACAGATTGGTGGCTGCCAGAGGCAGAGGATGTGGGAGTGGTTGAGATGAGTGAAGGAGGTCAAAAGGTACAAACTTCTACTTATAAAATAAGTGCGTGCTGAGGATGTAATGGCCGGCCTAGTGACTATAGTGAACAATACTGTATTGTATATTTGAAAGTTCCTAAGAGAATAAATCTTAAAAGTTATCATCACAAGAAAAAATTTGAACTATGTGTGCGGATGGATGTTAGCTAGACTTACTGTGGTGATCATTTTACAATATATACAAATATTGAAACATTTGTACACCTGAAACTAACATAATGTTATATGTCAATTCTGTCTCAGGAATAATAATAATAATAAACTTTCAGTCATGTATCTAAAATAAACACAAAAACACAAAACTCGCTTGTCCAGAGATCAGATCACTCCCTCCAAGTGGGCACAAAATTCTTAATTGATTTGAGCTTAAGATGGGCAAAAAATACTAGTAAAGCTAATTTTCTATTGTCTCTCACCCAACAGAGAATAGATCTCTATAAACCATTAATCCATTAAAGGGATCACCAAATGGTCAGACAATAAAACCAAATTCTCAATCATTGGTGACACCAAAGATTACTGGCCACAAAGGAACCCAAATGAAAACCAAAAGCGAAATTAGTAGAGAAGGAAATTAAAACTAATAAAACAGAATGTCTACAAAGTTCTATTGCCACTTTGGATTCACCGCTGGGAGCCAAGAAAAGACTCAGCTGGCATACTTCTCTCATGACAACATTTACCTCCATGAGGTGAATCTGTTGGACATCTTGGCAAAGACTTCACAAACTATTAAAAGATCATTTTCAGAGAACGGTGAAATAACTACTCTCATATGCATATAAAAATAAACTTGGGGCTGGCCTGGTGGCATATGGGTTAACCTCGTGCACGCCACTTTGGTGGCGCAGGGTTCACAGGTTTGGATCCCAGGCACGGACCTAGCACTGCTCATCAAGCCATGCTGTGGCAGCATCCCACATAAAATGGAGGAAGATTGGCACAGATATTAGCTCAGGCCCAATCTTCCTCACCAAGATAAATAAATAAATAAATTCATGTTAAAGATTTTATTTAATGATTAACAAGGAACTGAGGTGGTTCAAAGGAGACTCAAACAGAAGAAGACACGTACCTAGATCAGGAATATTGAGGTAAATGTGCAAATGGAGGCAAAACTGACCTTTTCCACAGTGGGAAAGGAGGTCAGCTGAACCTTCCCTGGTCAGAATTAACATGTGTATGGACAAGAATTATGTTGCATTGCTATCAGTTATCTACAGTGTACAGAGTTGTAAAATAGCTCCAAGAGAATCAGAAGATGTGGAAGGGTGTGCTATAGATTATGCATAGTTTTCCATTGAAGCACCAATTTTCCCTATGGGAGCTATTATTCAAATTAGGAGAACCATTTAGGAAGACTTTGAACCAAGCTCTGTGGCACACAAGCAGCTTAAACTGGCCCTGTAAAGGACTTGTACAACTGCCTGTCTCTTCTTTCCAAGTCATCAACACATAGTAGCATAGTGCAGAGGTGGAGAGCACAGGCTTTAGAGTGAGAACTGGGTTTGAATACTAGCCCCCATAGTGTAGCAGCTGTGAGATGCCAGCCAATGTATTTGACTTCTCTAAGCCTCAGTTTTCACACCTGTGAAACTGGAAGAGTAATACCCACTTTACAGGGTATGTATGAGGATTAAATGAAATAATGTGTGTAAAGCACTTAGCACAGTGTCTGGCAAACATGAGCATCTAACAAATAGTAGCTTGTAACTATATGACACTTGGTAATTAAATACCAAATTATTCTTTAAAGATGGGCAATACTTGTGCTCATCCCCAGATAGACATAACTCCAATAATTACAATGATCCTTCACATTTGATATTCAATAGGATGCTTTCACATTCATTTATATTTTAGCCTATGTTCAAGCGAAGATTATAGATTACAGTGCATGTGCTTACCACAGCTAGTGTCCACCAAAGAATCTGTATTCACTCAAAACTAATAGAGTGTCCACAGATATTAACTCCTCAATTATAAATCGGATTGTTAACCCAAGTGATGTCAAATAATCCACTGGAAGCCATTTAGCATATCAAGATTGTTCTTGTGTAGCCCGACAAAGTGATTAATTGTGCACAATTGTGCTTGAATTTTCTAATTTTTTGAAAACTATACTTGTAATAAGAGACCCAAATAAAAACCAATAAACCATAGGAAATAGCTGTTAATATCAATACAAGAAAAATCTGATTCAGTTCAAATGCTAACTCTGCTATGTAGCCGGTAACTCAGATCTTAGGGATATATGCTGTTAGATGCAATATAGTGGAGTAGCCGAGAGGATGCGCTCTGGAGTCAGACTGCCTGGGTTGGAATTCCTTCTCCATCAATGATTAGCTGTATAATCTTAAATAAGTAACTAACTTAATCTCTCAGTTCTTCAACTTCCTCCTTTGTTAAGTGTGGATAATAAGAGAGCTAACATTTAAGTGTGAGAATAATATTAAAAGAGATACTTGAAATACTTGAAACAGTGCCTGATACATAGTAAACGCTCAATAAATGTTGGTTACTTTTTTTTTTTTTAAGATTTTTTTATTTTTTTCCTTTTTCTCCCCAAAGCCCCCCGGTACATAGTTGTATATTCTTAGTTGTGGGTCCTTCTAGTTGTGGCATATGGGACGCCGCCCCAGCGTGGTCTGATGAGCAGTGCCATGTCCGCGCCCAGGATTAAAACCAACGAAACACTGGGCCGCCTGCAGCGCAGCGCGCGAACTTAACCACTCGGCCATGGGGCCAGCCCCTAAATGTTGGTTACTTTTATAGTGATGCTGAAGTAGTTAAGGCTTGAGAGAGGCGACCATTTTTGTAACTGACCTTTGAGGTTATCCTGAATATCCCCATATCTTTACTTTGTTATACTCAGATGAATCCTTGTCTGTTTTTAAGGATGCGTCAACTGATCCTGTAAGAGTGCTCAGCTGGCTCCGCAGAGACCTGGAAAGAAGTACAGCAGGGTTCCAAGATGCTAGGTTCAAGGCTGGGGAATCATCACTTGGTGGGGAAATGACCATCTCAGGAGACCCACGCAAGGGTTTCTTTGTGGACTATTATAACACCACCAACAAGGGCAGTCCAGGGAGATTGCATTTTGAGATGACTCACAGAGACAACCCTTCCCAGGGTCCCAGTGCCCAAACTGGTAATACGAGTTCAGTAGATGAAGTTTCCTTCTATGCTAACCGCCTCACAAATCTAGTCATAGCCATGGCCCGCAAGGAGATCAATGAGACGATCGATGGCTCTGAAAACAAGTGCATCCATCAGTCTTTGTACATGGGGGATGACCCCACACCCAACAAAAGCCTGAGTGCAGTGGCATCAGAGCTGGTGAATAAGACCGTCGCTGCATGTTCCAAGAATGGTACCTCAGATAGAGTTCCTGGCTCTGGCGACAGAGCCTCAGGATTGTTACAGAGTTCCCCAAATTTGAAATACAAGACCACTTTGAAGATTAAAGAGAGCTCCAAGGAAAGCAAGGGTCCAGATGACAAGCCTGCTTCTAAGAAGTCTTTCTTCTATAAGGAAGTGTTTGAATCTCGTAATGAGGGTGATACTAAAGAGGGTGGAAGGTCTTTACCAGCGGAGAGAAAGATGTTCAGAGGGCAAGAAAGGCCTGATGACTTTACAGCTTCTGTTAGTCAAGGGATCATGACCTATGCTAACAGTGTGGTATCTGACATGATGGTCTCTATCATGAAGACACTGAGGATCCAAGTCAAGGACACAACCATCATCACTATCCTGCTAAAGAAGGTACTAATCAAGCATGCGAAAAAGGTGGTCTCAGATCTCATTGACTCCTTCATGAAGAACCTCCACAGTGTCACAGGGACCCTCATGACTGACTCAGACTTTGTATCAGCTGTGAAAAGAAGTCTCTTCTCTCAGGGTAGCCAGAAGGCCACAGATATCATGGATGCCATGCTGGGTAAGCTATACACTGTGATATTTACCAAGAGACCTCCTGAGAATATCAGGAAAACCAAGGACAAGGCTGAGAGTTTTTCCCTTGTCTCCATGAAAGGAATGGGTGACCCTAAAAACAGAAATGTAAATTTCGCAACAATGAAATCTGAAGGTAAATTGAGAGAAAAAATGTTCTGTCATGCATCCAAACCAGAGGACGAGAAGACTTGTGCCAAAACTCTGGGAGAACACCTTATCAAAGAGGGACTGACCTTGTGGCATAAAAATCAGCAAAGAGAAGGAAAATTTCCAAGTTTACAGCAAGCAACATTTGCAGCTCCCAACGAACAGTGTAAGCCTACACCAGAGAGTCTCCTGGGATATCCTCTGGATACTTGCAACTTCATCCCCCCTATGCATGACCCAGAGAAACTTGAGAATTTTATGTGCGATTCAGGCTCCTGGGCCAAGGACCTGCTCATATCTGCCTTACTTCTGATTCAATACCACCTGGCTCAGGGAGGAAGCATGGATCCGCAGAGCTTCCTCGAAGCTGCTGGCAGCACCAATTTTCCCATCAACAAGTCCCCTGAAGTTTCTGATGAGCCCAGAATCCACTTGGGAGGTGACCAAGAAGAAGCAGAAAAGAAGGATCTAAAGAGCGTTTTCTTCAACTTTATCCAGAATTTACTTAGTGAGACCATTTTCAAGAGTGACCATAGCTCTGAAGTCAAGGTGCCAGAACAGCCAATTAGGGAAGGAGAGGGCCGCCAGTGTGAAAGACCTGTAACACCTTCTCCCATCAAATTAAGTGAAGACGATGAGGCTGGTGGTCCCTTTGCTGGCTTGACCAAGATGGTTGTCAACCAACTAGATGGCCACATGAATGGGCAGATGATAGAACATCTGACGGACTCAGTGATGAAGTTGTGTCTCATTATTGCCAAGTCCTGTGACTCTCCCTTGGCAGAGCTGGGAGACGATAAGTCTGGGGATGCCAGCAGGCCAACTTCAGCCCTCCCAGATAGTTTATATGCGTGTTTACCAGCCAAGGGCACAGAGACAGCAGAGGCTCTTGTACAGAATGCCTATCAAGCTATCCATAATGAATTGAGAGGATCAGGACAGCCCCCTGAAGAATGTGCAGCACCCAAAGTCATTGTCAGCAATCATAATCTAACTGACACGGTTCAGAACAAGCAACTCCAAGCCGTACTTCAATGGGTAGCTGCCTCTGAGCTCAATGTCCCTATTTTGTACTTTGCTGGTGATGATGAAGGAATCCAGGAGAAGGTAAGGAAGTAGAGTCAGAGGAATCTGGAAAGATTTATTAAGAGTTAATTAGGGTTTTAAGTTCTCATTTCCTTCTGAATGAGAAGATAGCCACAAGAAAGGTAGAATGGGGAAAGTAAGAATTTGAAGATCATGGCTCGTGACAGAGATGATGGATGAACTAAAATTAGATTTTGCCCAGTAAAAAGTATATCAAAGGGAAAAAAGAGGGGTAAATCATGTATATATATTATATATATAAAATTTGATTTATATGTATAATATATATATTAGGGATAAATTGAGTCTGATTCTTTTTTCTGTGTGCATTGGTGTGAATGCACAGATGAGGAATCTCCAACAGACTTGGTCAAAGAATCATATTAAGTTCTGGGCTTGAGGCTGAACTTTGGATAGGACAGCATTACCCAAAGAATGAGAAGGAGCAGCTGGGGAGCATCGTGAGAATGTGTCGAGGGGCATAGGGGGCGAAGGATCAAGATTTACGACCTGTTCAAACCTGTCATTGATGTCTTAGCTGGTTTCTAGGTGGTGTTTGGGATTTAAAGGGATTCAATAAATAACACCTTGCTTCCCCTCACCGTAAGTTCTGACTCTAAGAAGTGAGACTAAAAAGTAAGGCAGATGAGAAATCAACTTATCACTGTTATTGCTGACAAAGGTAAGTGTGCCTTCCATCTCTTTGTTCCTCTCAACGTAGGCCTTGGAACTGCTCACTGAAGGAAAATTGAATTATTCATCTACTCATACTGTTTTAATAGCATACTGTTTTAATTACTATAATTCTGTAATATGTTTTGATATCTGGTAGGTCTGGAAATTCCTTATTTCTCTATCTCAGAATTTTCTAGGCTACGTTTCTCAGTTTCTGCCCCAAGTCACAGGCAACCATTAATCTGCTTTCTGTCATAGATTTGCCTTTCTGACATTTTATCTTATGGAGTCATAAAATTTGTAGTCTTTTGCATCTGGCTCTTCATGCTTTTGAGATTTATCCACATTGAAGTATACATCAGTAGTTCATTCCTTTTTACCGCTGAATAGTCCTTCACTATATAGATTTACCATATTTTGTTTATCTATTTACCAGTTAATGAACATCTGGATTGTTGCCACTTTTTTGCTATTATGAATAATGCTACTGTGAACATTCACAGACAAGCTTTTGTGTGGGCATATGTTTTCATTTCTTTCACCTAAGAGGAGTGGAATTGCTGCATTTATGTAAGTATAACATCTTAAGAAACTTCCAAACTGTTTTCCAAAATGGTTGTACCATTTTACCTTCACCAGCAACTTAGGTGGGTTTAAGTGTCTCCACATTCTCATCAACATTATTCTTTTTTTAAAATTATAGCTCTTATAGTGGTATCTAATTGTGGATTTAATTTGACATACATACACTAAAATGAATAAGGGTATTGAATATCTTTTTATGTGCTCATTAGCCATTCATACACATTCTTTGGTGAGTTGTCAACCAAATCTTTTGCCCATATTTTGGCTGGATTGCTTTCTTCTTGTTATAAAGTTACAAGAATTTTTTTATGTATTCTGGATACAGGTCCTTTATCAGATATGATTTGCAAATATTTTTTCTCAGTCTGTGGCTTGTCTTTTTACTTAATGGAAACTTTTGAAGAGCAAAAGTTTTTAATGATAAAATCTAACAGCATTTTTTGCTTTTACTGCTTGTGCTTTTGGTGTTAAATCTAATAAATCTTCGCTTAACTCAGTCGCCCAGTTGTTCTCAACTGGAGGTAGTTTTGCCCCCAAGGGACATTTGCAAGGTCTGGAGACATATTTTTCTTGTCACAACTGGGAGGCGAGTTGCTACTGGAGCCTAGTACGCTAGAAGCCAAGAATGCTGCTAAACATCCTACACTGTACAGGACAGCCCCACAACAAAAGATGATCTGGCCCGTAAGGTCAGCAGTGCCGGACTGAGAAACCCAGACCTAACCCAAGGTCATGAAGACTTTCTCCTTTATTTTCTTCTAAATGTTTGATAATTTCAGCTCTCATACTTACGTCTGTGATCCATTTTGATTAACTTTTGTGTATGATGTGAGGTAGCAGCCTAAATTCATTCTCTTGCATGTGGATGTACAGTTGTCTCAGCATCATTTGTTGAGAAGAAAATGGATACCTGGCCCTTTTGAATTATCTGTCCTCTTTATAAAAAATCAATTGACCATAAATGTTGAGGTTCAACTTTTCTTTTGATTGGTATTTTTGTGGTGGATCTTTTTCCAGAATTTTACTTTTAACCTACCTATATCCTTTGAAGTGAGTTTTTCTGTAGGCAGCATATAGTTGGCTCATGGGTTTTTTTGCCCATTCTGACAATTGATGTGTTTAGATTATTTACATTTAGTGCAATTATTAATATGTTTGGATTTAGGTGTACTATTTTAATATTTGTTTGGTTTATCCTATTTTTTCTTCCTGTTTTTCCCTTCGTTGCCACCTTTTGGATTATTTAAACATTTTTTAGCATTCCACCCTAATTTATCTATTGTGTTTTTTTCTATTATCTTTTGACTATATCTCTTTATGTAGAGTTTTTTTAGTGGTTTCTCTAGAGATTACAATACACATAGTTAAGTCTTCAGAGTCTGTGTAAAATCAGTAGTTACCACTTCAATGGGAATCTAGAAATCTTACTACCATATGGGCCCCCTTACCCTTCCCTCTTATGTTGTAGTTATTTTATGTATTTAATCCACATACATTGAAAAAACCCTTAGACAATGTTATTTTTGCTTTCAACCATAAAACACATTTTAAAGAACTTAGGAGAATAGTTTATTATTTATACTGAGATTTTTACTGTTTCTGTTGTTGTTCATTCATTCCTGACATTTCCTACTTTTCTTCTGTCCAAAGAAGAAATAGAACACATTTTCTAGCCATGAATTCTCTTAGTTTTCTTTAATATGAAAAATTCTTTATTTTACCTTCATTCCTGAAGTGTATTTTTACTAGATGTAGAATTCTAGTTTGACAGTTCTTTTTTTTTTAGTGCTTAAAAAATGTTGTGCCACTTCCTTCTGACCTCTAGCTTTCTGATGAGAAATCTGCTGTCATTCAAATTGTTGTTCCCTCATAAACAATGCACCCTTTTTCTGTGGCTGCTTTTAGATTTTTTCTTTTTCTTTAGTTTTCAGCAATTTGATTATGACAGGTCTTGAAGTGAATTTCTTTGAGGTTATCTTATTTTAGGATCACTAAGCTTCTTGAATCTGTCAGTTATGTCTTTTGGCAAATTGGAGAAGCTTTCTTCTATTACTTCAAGTATTTTTTCTGCAACACCCTTTCTCTCCTCTCCCTCCAGGTTTCTGATGGCATAAATGTAAAACCTTTCAGTATTGTCTTGTGGGCCACTGAGCTATTTTTCACTCTTTTTTGAAAGAGGTTTAATCAATCTTTTATGCTGTTTGGTGTAGCTAATTTCTTTTGATCTGTCTTCAAGTTTACTGACTTTCCTCTCTCATCTCCATTCTATTTAGCCCACCATTAAATTTTCATTTTGGATTTTGGATTTTTTAGTTGTAAATTTCCTTTTTGTGGTTCTGTATATCTTCTCTTTGCTGAAACTGTCTTTCCACTGGTTTCAAGAGTATCCATATGTACTCTAGTCTCTTGCATGGAAATTTCTCCTTCTGAAAAAGCTCCTGATATTCGTCCTGTGTATTTGCCCTTTGACTCTTTCTCTCAGAGGCAGGTGCAGAATGCACAAAATAAAAATCTGGTTACTTCAGTTTGTTGCCACTAAGATTCCAGATAAATGGCAAAGTACTGTGTTCATATTAGAAGGGTTGTTTGGGCTAATTTTTTTCATTTTGTGCTTGTAAAGAGAACTAAACATAGGGTTCAGGGTCCTAGGGATGAATTTTGCCTCTGCTGGGTTCTAGCACCGTATGAGTGACAAGTCTGTTCACCTCTCTGGGCACCATTTTCATGGGGCTGAATGGATCTTTGAGCTGCCTTCCTGCTCTAATATTCTAGGGTTCTCTGCTCTAAGGGGCATGGAAAGCAACATCCACATTCGTCCTTTGGTTTTTTTCTCTCCTGCCCTTGTTGGTCTTGAGACAATGATAGAGACTGTTTTATGATATTAAAGTGAAGTTAAGGACTTTACAATTCTCAGAGCAAGAACATCATTGACCAACACCCACAGAAGCAGGAAAATTTTAGTCAGTGGGAAATCATATTTTCCGTATCATAGACAGGTAGATGTTAACATCTCTTGTTTAAAGTGGGGGTGATATAACTGACTTTCTTCTGTCAAACAAGCCAGCAAGCTTTACACTTATGGAAATCTTCTCAACATCTACCTTGAGTCACTCTTGCTACAGTTTACCAAAGTCCGCCTGGCCTCTTTGCAGCCTTGGCAGCCCCTCTCCAGCCTGCCATGCGATGCTCTGCTCCCCCACTACTGCTTTCTCTCCTTTCCACAGCTACTCCAGCTTTCGGCTGCTGCCGTGGACAAAGGACGCAGCGTAGGTGAGGTTCTGCAGTCAGTCCTGCGCTACGAAAAGGAGCGACAGCTGGATGAGGCGGTGGGAAATGTTACACGGCTGCAGCTGCTGGACTGGCTGATGGTGAACCTGTGATCAGTGCCCACCCACTGCTTTCCCCTCTTCCAGCAACAGGCCCAAACCTTGTCCCCTCCCTCCCTTCTCACTTCCACAGCTCCCCTGTCCATATCCTCTCAGAGCCCTAACATTATCTTCATACGACTCACATCAAAGACATGTCATCTTATGCTAGTCACTGGATTTTGCAGATTTTCCTGTCCATGCAAGCAAGGGCTTAAAATTAAAAAATTACAATTAAAGGGCTCTATGTGTTTGGTTTTCTTGTGATTCAATGGGACGGTAAAATAAAGAAATCTCAGGAATGAAAAAATAATCAGATGGGTAGCAGAAGAAAACTAATGCTGGACTGAGAGGCTCTACAAAGGTCATTCAGCCTGTTCCCTATGTATCCCCCTACCTGTGCCACAACTTGCAGCTCCCCTGCTTCATTATTTTTTTATTGAAATATAATTGACACATACGTTAGTTCTGAATGTACAACATAGCGATTCAACATTTAACAGCTGCCCTGCTTTAAAGTGTTCCCTAAAAATAAGCCACAATTTATCAAGAATTCTCTGCAGCCTTTTATAACCATGCAAATCAGGAAATATTTTCTAATATCCAAACTGAATCATTCTAATTATGATATCAAGGACTTGGCTCCTTGTCCTGTCTCTGTCCACCTCAACCGTATTCATGGTTGAAGACAGTTGGTGTCAAAAAAGTTCTGTTGCCAGCTCTGAACGTTTCCAGCTATGGGACCTGGGACTAGTCACCTGTTATGACACTGCTCTGACTTAATGTCCATATCACCCACTTAAGAAGCATTTTCTGTCCTTATTCTGACCTTTCCATGGAATTTTATATTCTTGATCCTTTTATTCCTTCTAGAAACTTCCTCCTGCTTGGGTTTCTATGTTTCTTGAGGGCTCTGCTCAACTCTCTCAACCCCTTACAAATTTTTCTTCCCTAGGACTTTCTCTTGACCCTCCTCTATTCTCACTCTGTATCCTCTTCCCTGGGTGATCTCATCCAAACCCATAGTTCCCATTAGCTGGTATCTTCCTTCATGGAATATTACACAGTGATTAAGATGAAAACTATGAAGCCACGTATGTTTTCCTTGTCGTTTATGATGTATGATCTTAAGCGGCTTATAAAATTTTATCTGTACTATGATTACAACCATATTATATATTCATGTAGATAAAGACTGAGAAAGGCAAGTAAGTAAATTAAGTAAATGGACGTGAGTGAACACATCCTGCTGTTTACTCAACTGCCTTTCTTTTGGGAAACCCTGCATCCCCTACTCCATGTGGTCCTAGAGAAGCATTAATTATGGTGCTACCACCACCACCATCATAATGTGGACTTGTGACCCACGCTGGCCAATCAGAGGATGGCAAGATCTCAAACATAGTGATTGGTTCAAGTCCAATCATTTCTGAGACTTTCCTTCCAGCAAGGAAGATGGCATCTTTTGATTGGATTTAATGGTCATCTTAACTTCTGGGCAGAGCTTAGCTTCAAAATGAAATTAACCATAAAAAGAAGCAAGGCTAATAGATGGAGAGGGAGTCTGCGCCCTGTGAACTTGTATGAATTCCTAGATCCTGCTGTGCCTGAAACTACACATACCCCTCTTGAGTCTCTAATTACGTAAACCAATAAATGTCCCTTGTTGTTTACACTAGTTTAAATTCAGCTTCTGTCATTTTCAAACAAGAATCTTGACTAACATAGATTAGCTGTCCTGAGCAAGAAGAAAAAGTTTTTTCTTTCATTTAGAGTTCTATGAGTGATGCTATAACACTGAGTATTTAACACACCACCCCTCCCCCCCACATACACACACCCATTGTTTTCTCTGGTTGAGGGCACCAGGAGGCACTGTAGGTGCAAGGACATCCTCCCCCATCCCTCATAAGAGGAATCATGCCAGTTGGCCATGTGAATAGAGTTTTTTTTTTTTAAACAAACCTTTATGCATTAAAAAACAACAATCTGAAGTATTGTACAATATACGTGCCGTTTCTAATACAAATCATTGGTGGAAAGGAACAGGACACACCCTCAGTGAAGGTCATACAATAGGTGGTAAAGTGTTCGTGTTCTTGGAGGAGGAGTTTTTGCTTTGTTGTCCTGTGGAAGTCTTAGACTCCTTTGGCCCAAGAACTGCCTCTGGCTTTCTGGAACCTTCTGCTACATGAGGCAGCTGGACAACTTCAGCTCCTTGCTGGAGAGAACCCTGCTGATCACCCCAATTCTGAATCTGCTTAGTGGTGACATCTTTTATTTTGTCCATAGTCCCTTCTTTGATGATCACATCTGCCAAAGAAGAGAGGGGACAGAAGGAACAAGTGTTCAATGTGAATTATATTCTAACTGTCCATTAGGCTGCAAATCATTTTGAGGAAATCCTGGTTGTAATGATACAAAACCAGTTCATTTGTAAAGCACATTCTATGTGCTAGGCATTATTCTAAGCACTTTACTAATTCATTTGATCCTTTCAGCAACCATAGAGAACAAGACATCATTCTCATTCTCATAAATGGGGAAACCGAGACACGGAGAGGTTAACTAAGTTGCCCAAGGGCCCATACCTGGTAAATGGTAGAGCCAGAATTTAATCCCAAGTAATAAGACTCCAGTGACCATGTACATAACCACTAGGCTATATTGCATATAAAAGATATTTTCATAATGCCATACTCTGTCTGATAATAATTCAAGAGATAATTATAGGGCATGCAGTGGAGGACACAGCAAAAGAAAAGGAGGAGAAAGTGAGTTGAAAAAAGGAATAAAATGGAAAATCCTAGCGATAAGGGGGCAAAAAAGAGGTGAATTCAGCTAGAACCAAGTTTCCTGACAGAGGAAAAGTCCAAAAGTAAGAAATGGCAGGCTAGTAGCAAAGTAGCCAGGAAGAGTTATCCAAGGTTGAGTTCACAGAAATTGACGTGCAATCCTCCAGAGATACTTGACCCTCTGGACTATGGGACTAGAACAGGTTATTTGAGGGGCTGTACCTTTTTTGTCCAAGTGATGATGCCCTTGAACCTTGTCCTTCCTGGGGAAGGGGAAATAGAGACCTGGTCTCCTCAGGGTCTGGGGCCTGGCCCGTGGTTTGCGGTTCCGTGACTCATGAATCCAAGCATGCTTGACGGCCTGGTCAGGGGTCATGCGAAGAGAAGGCTCCCATCTACATACCAACAAAGCCCCACATGGGTTATTGTTTTACTCCCTTTTCAATAATAAAACATTTTCAAAGATCCCAACAAAGAACCTTAGTAAGGTATAACAAAAATGGTTCATTTTTGAAAGATGCATTTAAGCCATGTTATAACTCAAAGATATCATAGAATAGAGATTTTGACATATAATTTTAAAGTAACTGGAAGCAACTTTTGGAAATAATCTTTTTAGAAAATGTATATGACAAGCCAAGGAATATCTTAGAGCCCAAGTCTTCTAGAGTTCCTAGAAATTCTCTTGCAAGAATTTTATAGAAAATCTTAACCAATGGGATTTCGAGTTCAGTAAACTAAGAACATCAAAACAAAGAGATGCTTAATTTCAATTCCCAGACTACGGAATTTGGACCTCCAAATATATCACAAATAATACTACAGAATGCTAGAATATTAAAATTCTAAGGGGACTTAGATATAATCCAGCCAAACTTTTAACACAGTAAAAAAGTACATTTGATAGAACCCCCAACATGGAGTCATTCTGCCATTCTTGAGTGATTGAGCGACAAGGCATTAACTCACAGAACCACCTATTCCAATTTTGAAAAACCCCAATTCTTTAAAAGTTCTTCATTTGTATTGAGCCAAAATTCACTTCCCAGGAACTTTTATCTAGTAACTTTGACCCAGGTCCTAATTCTACCCATTAGCACTATACAGAATGAGACAACTAATCCGCCTTTTATGTCATAATCCTTTAACTACCTGAAAACATTCACATCACTACTAACTATTGATCAGATCATATGGTTGCCACCTTCCAAGATAGGACATTTCAGCTGTTGTCTAACTGGTGTCCATGTTGGGACTAGCTTCTAAATGCAGGTAGATGGCATGGATATTCTAGACTCGTCAAGGCCATAAATAACTCAAGCTCCCAGTTCTTTGTCAAATGAACTGCTGTTAAACTACATCTCCCCTCTCCTGAACTTCTAGAGTTAGTCTACAAAGCCTAGACACAGGGCTTGACATTTACCCCTCTTAAATCTGACTCAAAACTTTTAGTCTCTCAGTCCAGAGATTTGCTAGTTAGCAAAATATGGAGTGATGAGGTAACAGGCCCCATTAGCTTGACTGCCTTTTGCAAGTTGTGAGCAACTAGCTCTTTGCACTAAAAAAGAAAATAATTTTTTCTTGGTTCTGAGCTGTATTCTGGATGGTTGGGGTTTCTGAATAACTCACCTCTGTCTCGGTAGTGAGTTTCTGTCGTTTGTTAATGAGCATTCCTTCCAGAGCCTCAGCAAGGGCTGCGGTGGGGTGAGGGGAAGGATGGGGCACAGGATCCTTCTCTATTTCCATTTTTCAGACAAATAGCATGACCTCCTAGCTGGGAAAACTTTTAGCAGTACCTGATGGTTTATCCTCGGAGCTAGTACCTATATTCCAGAGTGCACAAATGCCACAAGAGTAGTTTGCTCAAGCTACTCCATTCCACCGGAAGAATCAGAGAATATAAAGATATGGTCTTCTAAAAATACGAAGCAATTATCAAACTGACACAGCTAGAAGGGACCTTAGGGATACCCCATTTTACAGAAAAGAAAACTGAGGCCCAGAGAGAGACTTGCCAAATATCACAAGGCTAATCTAGTTGCCACTTACCAAACCTCTTTGAAAACAGTGACAATAGCTCACATTTTCTAAACACCTTCAAAACTACACACTGTTCTGGGTGCTTTATGTGCTGTTCTTTTTTCACTATGACTTGACCGAAATACGGAACCTAATTTCTACAACATAAGCATATAGATTCTAAAAAGTTGTACATAATAAATGGTTTATAGCTCATCCTTTCCCTAATTCCCTAATCTAAGAGGATTTAGGCTCTCAACCTAGGGGAATGAGGCAGGGCCCCAAAACCAGCTTACACTGGATGTCTACGAAAACAGTTACAACAAGCACATCAAAGAGACTGGCTTCAATTCACGGAAGCAGAAGACATTTAGGACTTGCTACAACCTCAATGCCAGGTAAGTTGAGGCCAAGAAGAAAGCAAGCTCTACCCACACACTGTAATCCAGGGCAAGTCATTTAATCCCTTTTAGCCCCAGCCTCCATAACTCAAAATGGAGCAAATCGTCTGCCCTGCCAATAACACAGGTAGGCTGATGAAGCAAGGGATGAGAAAGCATTTTGTAGACTCTAAAGCTCTATGTTCAGTATTTACTATTGTTTTTACAACTGCCTCCCAGGCCCAGACTTTCACCAGCACACATGTGAGAAACTACAGTATTTAAGAGGAAATCCAGAGGCAAAGACACCCCAGCAAACTCACACTAAACACCTTCTGAGAAAGTCCAGGAAGGTGGTGTCGTAGGTTTTCAGCACCGTCGTAAGATCCTTGGAATCCGGGTATCTTTTTTTCCCCCTGTTGTTGGTTATATGTTTAGGAAAACCTTTGGAATCTTTAGAGATACAACATTCTGTGTTTAGTTCCAGGTGTAAATGTTCACTGGTCATATCACAGCTGTTCACTCAACCATGCTGCTTCTTGGAGTGGTCTTTGCAGCTCTCTCACTCTCTGTCCACACTGCCCCCTCCCAAACCCAGGAACACACCCGCAGCCCCAGTCAGTTGAAATAACCACATGTAGATTGTTCAATGGATGCAATTAACTTTTATAAACAATCTCCCCTCCTAATTCAGTATGTTCTGAGCCTCCTTCCCACCACCTCCTCCCTGAATCAATCAAATAGTTTAAATGGTTTAACATTAACTAAGGTTAAATGATAAGGTTAATGATAATGATAATAATAATAATTAATAGTAATAAATCTGACATGATGAAAACATTCGGCTCTGAACAAAAAGGATATGGTCCATTGTTGGATTATCTATGCCCTTGCTCCTTCCCCACTATCTCAATAATGTGAGAATTTGGGATACCCATGGGGTATAACAAGAAAGTCATTTTAAGAGAATGATTTGCTTTCAGAGCTCATTTACAAGCCACAAAAGCAAATTAATCTCATTACTTCCTTATAATCAAATCAAAATTTTTTCCATAATTGAAATGATCAAATTTGATTGGTTGCTTAAGACACAGCTCGAAAATGACTTTCTTCGGCCATTTCCACTGATTAAAGCCCTCACCAAATGCATGACTTGCCATGTCTGAAAAGAAGCCCTGAAGACAGCTCCAAAGGTTTGCCAAGCATGCTTCGTGCGATGCTTTGAAGGTGAGACCACTCATTTGGACACCTAGGTTCTGGTGTGTGTGTTCAGGAAAGTTCATCACTTATGCTCACACCTTGTAAATGTTCACGTAAATGGGTGTGTGTGTGTGTATACACACACACACAGTTTACACATTAAACTGAATTCTCACCAAACTCAGTGGGGTTCATGTAATGGACATTCTGGAAGGTGCAAATGAAGTGCTTCTGTTACTTTTGTAATCAATATAATTTGTAGGGCCTCCAAAAGAACATGCGTTCTTACTGAATTCCTGGACAAGACCATGAATGTGCATATGTGTATGTGCGTATACACACGTGCGTATCTATTTATTTATAAGGATAAAAATGGGTTGGGGTATTGCATAGAGTATACATCTTGTGAACTCATACAAATCCTCACTTCCTTTTCGACTGTGGCACCAGTGCTCCCACATTATCCTACTTCTCTTTTAACAAATCACCAAAGAAGAATCTGGCTCACAGGCTTATAAATAACATAGCTCCTAAAGTCATTGTTATGTAATTGTTTTTCTTGTACAAGTTTTTCTCACCCCTCTGGCCCTCCCCAATATCTAATTATTCTCTCCATCTCTTTCTTGCTGCCTAGAGCACATAGTATCTTACTACCTTGAGGAAACATCACTTTGCTCCAATTACGGGTGTTAACTAGGAGTGGCTGGGGTTGAGGTGCTGTTGGCAGCCCAAAGCTGGGGAAGGGAGAGCCAATAATTTAGGTGGACACAGTATTTCCCAAACTCACCTAATCATAAGAATCACAAGGAGTTTTTGCTAAAAACATAGAATCATGGGGGGTGGGCACAAAGGGTGAAGGGGTGCACCTACAACACGACTGACAAACAATAATGTACAACTGAAATTTCACAAGATTGTAACTTATCATTAACTCAATAAAAATTTGAAAAAAAACCCCATAGAATCATGAGTCCCACCACAAACCTACTATATCATAGGTTATACGGGGGATCATGGGATTTAACATTTTTGCTAAGCAGCGAAATTATTCTTATAATCAGATAAAGTTCGGGAAACACTGAAGAGATGCAGCTCCCAATAAAGTCCTTCCTCATGTAGAAGTGAAGACATGTGGATGTTGCTACCAAAACCACATCACCAATCTAAAGTCTAGTGCTGATGGTAAAAATCAGGTTCTCCTTGAAATGGATATGTGTATGTATTTGGTATCCTCTCACCAAGACGCCCTATATTTCCTTCCTTTTACTCCCCACCCACATACTATCTCTTGAATTCAACATTATAGGCTTAAGAAGTAACTCTTCCCACAGTGTCTTTGTCTTGCAGGAGGGAACACCAATATCCTTACCTTTCTTTCCCCAAATCCTTTGCAATCCAAAAGGATGAATTATAGTTGGTGGACGGGAAAAGTATATTTGGGGTCAAAAGGCCAGTTCCATTGCCCCATGTACAAGTTATACCAGCAGGTCAGCAAGATCCTCTGCCTGCCGTCAGACTGCTCTGGAAGAAGTGTTAGCGTGTGGGCGCTGTTCTAAGGCAACCAGAACACTGCCCTGCTCAGAGGCAAGGTCTTCAAAGCTCCAGCCATGACTATAAGGTGACATTTAAAAGATTTAACCATTGGAAATGCATGGGACGGTCAGAATGGATGAGAACCTTGACACTGAAGTAGGATCATGGAGGACCTCTGCTAGCCAGACCTTAAACTTTCAGTTTCTGGAGCATGAGGAGTCCGAAGAGCCCTGGGAGAGGGGCCAGGGACCAGTGGCTGTGGCAGGGGCTCAGGGCTGTGGTATTTTACCAATGGGAGAGGAGCAGACTACATTTTAACCCCCACATGGCTGAACCAGCACATACCAACTGACCATCAACACGACTCCCTTTTGTTGAGTAGGAGGCCCCATGAGGGTATTTTTGACACTCCTATTGATTAGGAAAGTTATGGAGAGAAATTAAGTGATTTGCCTACCCATTTTGAGGACATTCTTGGGTGAAAATAAGAGGTGGGAGGGCTAGGAATGATTGGGATGCTATAGCCAGTATGAGCCTACAACTAAGCTGATGGCAATGGCTAGTCAGAAATGTCATTTCAGATGGCATGGAGTCCCTATCTGTGGAGTCCCCTTTCCTTTATATCTAGTTTTCCTCCACTTGGCTGATCTTTGGGCCACTATGGCTTTTTCTGCATGAGAATCTCTTAGCTTCTTGTGGTTCTTCAGAGGGATTTTAGATCTGGGATTGACTTCATCTTTTTAGTGCATAATGCCCTGGAAATGCTGTCTCATCTGGATCTTGTTGATCCACCTGTCCATCTTGTATAGCACCACTTGACTAGAAAGGCAGAGGATCATAAAACCCAGAGCCTGGGAACTGCGATGTGGGGGCAGCTTGGGGCCATGGATGAGGCTTAATCCCTGCAATTTGGCAGATATCCTACACATAATCGGCAAGCTACAACACATCTACAGCACAACTGTTCTGACAGTCTTTGCTTGCCTATTTTATACCAAAGTTGCAATGAACCTGGGATAGTAAGGGTCTGGAAGATTAAGAAAATTTGAGCAGGAAAGAATGATGCTCCACTAATGATAGAATGTAGCAATGGAATTTTCCACTATTCTTGAAAATAGCTTCTGCTCTTTGAATTCCCTGCACAGTGCATTGTGTGAGGGCGCAAGCTGCTTGGGAGTTGGGGAGAACTTACAGGAGAGGGTATAGTTATAATGTTTTAAGGTTTCAAGATCGGCTGACAGATCTGGGCAGGAAACTGGTCATTCTCATGTTCCTGCACATTTTCACTAAAAGACCTCATTCCCAATGTGACTCTCCCATCTTGTCTCCCTCATGCCACCTGGTACCGCTTCTCAGCATCTTTGTACTTTCCTGAAAGAAACTCCTAATCACAGCTTGCCCTTTGGGATGGGGCCAGGGGAAGAGCATAACGGGATTTAGGGTATGGGAGATGTCTTCAAGGCCTGTGACACATCATCAGCCACAATGGGAAAAAAGGAGTTAGACCTGGGGACTTACCAAAGAATGTCTGTCTCCTGGAGGCTTTCTGAATGAAGCGGGCTGGCGGCAGGCCCAGGACCTTCAACAAGTACAATGCAGTTGGTTCACTCATGGAGTCACATATTCAAAGATTGTTACAGCTGGGTGGGACTTTGGCCAAACTTTGCCTGCTACAGATAAGGACCCAGGAATATTAAGTGACAATATCAAGCCAGTAGCAGAGCAGGCCCAGAGCCTGGGTCTTATGACTCCTAGTTCAGGACTATTTCAGCATCCTGAGCATCAATACCGGCCACGCTATTCTACATAGGCATCAGGACAAACTAGAGGTAGGCCACCCTTCATGGCAGCCAGATCTCACTGTCAGAGTGAGCAAACCAGTGCACACGCTGACCACCCCTGACCTAAGGAACGACATACCCCAGTTCGGAACACTGGGAAGGGAGGAAAGGAAAAAGATGGAAATCACCAGATAGACACCATTAGACCACCACATGACAAAATGCCTTCTTGAAAGAAAAGCACACAACTTATTTGTTTGTCTTTCCCCATTGCAACCTAGAGGGGTGCACAGAGATAGAGAAACTACAGGCCTAACCCTCAGCCCTGGGTCACCTATCCTTGCAGCTGGGTTCCCAGCCATATCCATGTACAGTCTGGCTCTCCTACTCCTCAGGATCCTCCTCCTCCTCAACCCCATTGACACCAAGATCAGGAGGAAGCTGAATCAGTTCTGGGATAGTAGGAATCACAACTCAGATCCCGTACTCCCCATTCTCCTTGGTACTGGAAGCAGGAGTAGTTCAGAGATGCTTCATTAAATCATCCGTCATCAACCTTAGAAGCCATGTACTCTGATCCCCTCATCTTACAGAGCTCTGGAGCAGGGAAGGGATGTGCCAAGGAGAAAGAGCCAGGACTAGATTCCTGGTTTACCGATTCCCAGGCCAATGTTCCTTCCACCATAGCTACCATGTATAGCTATTATTACCTAAATTATTTTAACACTTTATTATCAGTTTCAATCGTGAAATGAAACTATCCATATTTAATAATTCTCAAGAGTATGCATATCTCTATGACCATCTATAACTCTGAGACAATATAGAAAACAGAAATTTGGGATAGATAGATCGATATAGATAGATAGATAGGTAGATAGACACTACAGATAGATCTTTGTTCACAGTCAAAATGTCTTTGTTCACTGGGAAAATCCTAAAATGTGAAATTTCCAATTTTTGGGGTGATTATTTTCTCCTATTTTGTCTAATTTAGCTCCATAACAAGATGCCTTTAAGTAAAATAATAATATATATAATAAACAATCACGTGATGAGTCCTGGTAAAGCCTTGTTAAAGGGAGATATTGATGTTTTTCCCAGAAAGTTAAGATAGTAGGTAATGACCAAGCAATACACAGAGTCAGTGAGTGTTGTGTCACTCTGGCTTTTAGATTCTTTTGAATATATTTGAAATTCTGATATAACAGTTTTATTTTAAGATTTCACTATTTACATTATGCTAGAAATTCCATTCTTTGCAGCTATTTAAATTTATGATAAAAATGCTAGACGTCAACTCAAAGTGTACAAGAGGGTACAAAATTTCAAAAATACTTTTAGGGAACTGCCCACCCAAAAAAAAGTGTACAGGCCACTGCCCTACGGCGAGTCTGAGGCAGCCCCCCATTGGAGAGTGCAAGCTCGCTCTCCTGCAGCACCTCAGCGGCACGCCAGGCCCTCCCTCACCTCCATGATGCAAGCCAGCTGCTCCACTTCATCCTCCCCAGGAAACAGGGGGTAGCCCGTGTACAACTCCGCCATGATGCAGCCCAGGCTCCACATATCAATGGCCATGTTGTAGGGGTGGCCCAGAATCACCTCCGGAGATCGGTAGAAGCGGCTTTGGATGTAGGTGTACACTGCAGGGAAAGAAAGAGAAAGCTCACGTAGGAAGACCTTCTCCCCTCCAGAGCAGCCTGCTCCAGGACACCTTCTCAGGTGAGGGTGGACGGTAATTGAGACTCTCCCACACATCCTCACTCTGCTTGGCAGGAGAGACAACTGACCAGTACTTATGAATCACATTACATATCTAATCTCATCAAATCCTCACCGCAACCTGATTACCATGGAGGTGTTATTATCCTCACTTTACTGACCAAGAACTCTAAAGCAGGCATTGTTCTAGGGAAATAAATTTAAGTCAGCTAACTTAAAAAAAAAAATAAGACTAATATAAAGTTAAGTTTTCAAACTGTCAGATTAATTTTGGGTAGACATTTTCTGAAAGTATCATGATTTGGGAAAGGAGGAGTATCAAAATGGGAAAAGAAGCAGGCAAAACGCATAATTTAAAAAGGTATATTCAATATATTATGTGAATTGTATAATATATAGAAAGAAAAGCTCAAGAAATCTAAGCAGAAGAGGATATGTAGAAGGTAGTATTGCAAGGAGCCTAGATTTTACAACATGAGGAGGCTAAGTTTGGAGAAAAGGGATATTATAGTTATTTCCACATGCTGCTATTGGTGCATCCCTCTATGGGGGTGGGGCAAGGCTTCCATAATCACTTCTCTGTTTGAATTGGTTACAGTAGGATGTAATAATTTTGTGATTTAAAACAAAATAAAGTGTTAATAAAAATGACTTTTATACCTGCCTGCTTCCAAAATGGATTTTAGCCACTTTCCAATCGAAGAACATATACACATGGTAGTTTTAAAAGATGGATTTGACCAATACTTACATAATGCTTAACATGCGCCAGGCAGAATTCCAAGTGCTTTACACAGATGAACTCTTTCACTCCCTACAACAACCCTATGAAGCAGCTATTATTATTGTCCCCAGTTTAAAATGAGGAAACTGAGGCATACAGAGATTAAATAAATTGTCAAGGTCGCTCAGCTATAAGCGGCAGAGCTGGGCTTTGAAGCCAGGCAGTTTGTGACTAGTATCCACACTCTATATTGTCTCATGATTAAAGTAAAGACAGAGGGAGGTCAAAATATATATAAATGGGGAAATGACAATCAGAAACAAGAATAAGATAATTAAAAATTCAGTTCTGAGCATCCCAGCAGCCAAGATAAATGATAATTAATAGGTTACAAGTTACACACCTTTCCTATCTGAGAAGAGCAAATGTATGAGTTCTTTGGGGGAGGCACATTATTTCCTAGCTGGAATTTCTTACGGGGTCCAGACATAAAAGATAAAGGACATATGTCTTCAAAAGCGGTGCTGCAGAATATTTGGAAAGATCCATGTAGCAGTCTTTTCTTCAGCCTCAGGAGGCTTCCTGTGACACCCCCTGCCAACATGAAGGACGGTCCCGTAACACAAGCTGTATATATCTCTAATCATTGTATCTATCATGGTATATTTTTATTTTTCTGTCTCTTCCATTGGACTATAGGCAATCTGAGGACAAAAAGTGTTCATTTTTTGTTCCTGGAACCCAGGATAATGATTGACACAAAGCAAATACTCAATAAATGTTTATTGAACGGTACATGTTCTCAACACCAAATGATAAAAGCCAACAGAAGAGCCTATTAAATCAAGTTCATTGCAGGTTGTGCAAATGTACCCCAGGGCTGCTTTCTAGATTATAGCTTGAACAAAGTGTAAAACCTAGAGAACTTAGGGCAGTGAATTCCAAACCATAGAATGGCTATATTTTCTTAAGTGCAGACTCCTGGGTACTCCCCCAGAAATTTAAATTTGGTACATCTGAGAAGATGCCCTGGAAGCTACAACTTCAGAGGCCTCAAGCGATTCTGACGCCCATCTAGTTAGTTTGGGGACCCAGCGTTCTTGGGAAATTCCAAATCCACAGAATATGAGAGCTGCAAAGAACCCTTAACGGTATTTGAGTCCGACCTTCTCATTTTGTAGATGAGGAAACTTAGGCTCAGAGAAGTTAAGAACTTTATTCAAAGTCACACTTGTTCAAATCCACAGCCATTATTGTCACTGAGGCCAGGCTAGAACCCAGGTGACCGATGTGTGAAGCATTTGTTTCAGTAAGGGAAAGAAATCACAGCAGGAAAACTCAGACAAAGGGATTGGAACGGGGCCTACCTTTCTGGTGTTCATAACAGCTTGATCCAAAGTCAATAACTTTAACAGAGACTTGGCCCTTTTGGTATAACACTATATTCTCCTAGAGAGAAGAAGAAAGACATATGTCAAGTTTTAATAATGTTGCCCTAGGCTCTCTATTTACCTAAATGCTGCCATTCTCCAGGACCCAGTTCAAAAAGCAATCACCTGCAGGTGGACTCCTCCCACTTCTTCTCCAAACCCCATTGTTCTCCCCATCCTCTGACTTCCCATTTGACTTGTGGTCTGTCCCTATTGTTTGGACCCAATATTTGCTGCTTTGCAGTAATTCTTTTGCAGATTTTGTCTCTTTCCCCACATAGATTGTGTAACTCCTGAAGATTGTGGGTTCTTTTTATCTTCCTTGGCACCTGGTTCTATGCCTTGCTTGCATAAGGCCTTAGAAAGATTATTGACTGAATTTGATGTTGCCATTAAATGCCTCACCAACAGACTGCTATGACAGTAGAGGACCCAAAAGAGGCAATGATTTGATTGGAGTTTGTGATCCTTTTGCTGACTCTAGGGAAAAACGTGAAACCAGGTGTTCCAGTAGAGTCATGGATAAGAAGGAAGACCTCCTGAACGCTCCTCTCAGAGCATGAGAGTGTACTTCCCAGGGCTGGAAGATTAAAGTCCTAATCATGTTTTCAAGAATCTTGCTATCAGATGAATTACTTATTATGAATATCAGACAAATTGATTGCTTACTGAATCCCTGAATATTCTAGATATGGCATAGCAGTCCTGATGTAAAGCCTCTGGCACCACAAACTAAGAAAGTACAAATTTAGTCCATAGCACCTTTTCTAAAGAATATTTGTGTTTACTGAAAGAGTATGATCAGCAAAAGTCTTAAAAGAGTAAGACTTTCTAGTGTGTCCCTAGCCCAGTGGAAAGGCTCTTTAACTCCACGGCCTTCCCATCGTATGGGCAGAAATAGCTCTACAGAGGGATGGATGCATCAGACCATCACAGCTCGTGGATACTAACCGTTAAAATCCATAAGAATAACTCCCTGGTTCTTGAACACAGACTCACCGAACATTCTCCCGGTTGTGTGTCTATTCCAGTCTACTTGATCTATTTCTCAAGGAAATCTATCACCTGATATTTTGGCTACCAAGTATCTTATGGATTTCCTTGATGAGAGTCAGTCCCTGAAGCCCAAAGACCATGGTGTTGACCCTTTGTGGCTGCAAAACAGGATTAGGAACTTGAATGTGGAGACTAAATCAATGTACCACTATCCTTGTGAGGCTCTACTAGTCAGCCCTGAGAGAACATCTTTATCTTGATAATCTTTCATTGCAAAAATATCCCAAATTTACCTAATAAGTTGCATGTTTTTGAAAAAAATTTGTTATATCCATTTTGGGGAGTGAGGAGAAGGGAATGAGGAAAAGTTAAGGGATATTTACATATCTGTGAGGGTTGTTTTTGGAACCAGCTCCTGGCTCCATATCTTCATACCCTTATACTTTTTCCCTAGCTACCTCTCTGTATTCCTCACATTTGCAATCATTAACTCATCTAACAAGCATTTACTTATTGCCTCCCATAAATATTGCCAGGTACCATGTTAGGTCCTGGGAATAAAATGGTGAGAGGACATGGTTCCTAATCTCGAGGAAGCTTGTAGTCCAGTGGCGGATACAGATAAAGAAACAATTCCTACACAAAGCAATCAGTGCAATAATGGAGCTACATTCAGAATACTAGCAGGACAGGTAGGAAGGGTACATATATTTGGAGTAGAGGAAGTGGTCATGGACTTGCTGTGCCCTAGGACCAACTCAGAGTACAGTAGATATAATGAGGACTTAGCACAATAGTGCTCCATCCCCCTGCAAGACACATGTCTCTGCAGAGCAGAAAGGGGAGAATGTCGGCCCCAGTGTTGAACTCCTATGGACTACAGTTACTGTTGATTTTCTCACTGAGATGGCAAAAAGGGCAAACCTACATGCCCAGGACTTCTCACTACACATCTTGATGCTCAAGACCCCAACCACTCACCCCGCATAGAAAAGCCCTCAAACCTTCCTGTTCCTGTCTGCCTCAATGACACCACATCACTGGTTATTGCCCCAATATCCCTGCCTTAGTCTTTCCTGTACCTCACTTGCTTTACACAACCTATAAACATGACTGTTTGGTTTCACCCTGGAGCCTGGGCCATGATGGCTGCCCAGTTACCACTGGGGAATGGAACGAGGCAAACAGTTTTTGCAGGTGGGGAACAGCTCTCCTGGCAGGACAGAGGTTGTACTCACAGGCTTGAGGTCGCAGTGAATGATTTTCTCTACATAAAGCATTTGTAAACACTTCAAAACAGAGAGGGTGAAGCGCCGAACCACTGACAGACTGAAGCCTTGAAATCTGTTATTCTTCATCAACTCGTACAAGTTGATTCTGGGAAAGAGAGAGAGTGATGTGTATCATGTAAAAAGTGTAAAGCTGAGTTTGAACCTGCAAACACTCCCATACCACCTGGTTTCCCCGAGGTGGCAGTAGGCAAGTGTCAGATCAGGAGGCAGGGCTTCTATGTCCTATCAACTCAATTTTCCCATTGATTCATGGCGGACCCAGGGTGAAGCCCAACTGTGTTGGCCTCTCAGATGTCCCCTCGTTTCCTATGTGACAGGGTCATTTAATCACTTCATTATGCATGTGGGTGTTAAGAAGTTGGACCAGACTTCCAGAATATTCATAGTTCTTCAAGCCCTAGGGAAGGCTACAGGAAGTCCACCAGTCACTCCACCAAGCAGCCACTCCCACCCAGGCCTGAGGAGGCTGTCTAAAGATATCAAGTTACTGATGGGTAAGGGAGCAAGACAATGGACAGATGGGACTGAGGCAAATGGAGAAGCCCTACCCTATCTAAATCCAACCTGGCTCTTGGTCCCACCTAACTGTCATCTTGCAGGGATGAGGGCTTGCTCTTGCCAGATCATCCTAAAAGCCTGCAATATATAAAAGCCAGCTATCTTATGTGAAATATGATGACTTACAGATGTTGGAAACTAATGCAAAGCATTTTAAAAAGGAAAACTTATCCAGGGGCTGCTAGCCGGTGGCTTCTGTGAAATGGGGAGAGGAAGGAAGGGCACAATCCAGGAGCAACTGCGCATCAGTCTCTTCCCCATCCCTCCTATTCTTCCACTGCTGAGCTTTCTCTAGCTCTGGCATTATTGAGGAAGCCATTCACTCTTGAGGGATACAGTGGAGATGTGAGACGTGGCTCTGGCCTCATCCTGACTAGCTGTGTGACCCTGGACAACTTCCCAGCTTCTCTGCCTTTGAATTCTCCCTCCACACACTTGCCTCTCCTGACCTCTCAAAGCTCTTTTAATACAGTGACAGCCTAACTGCACTAAGATTAATGGCCAAGAAAGGCAGCCTGGGATGTCCATCTTGCTGCAAGAAAGATAATTCACCTCCACATATTGGAAAATTAACCACATTTTGCAATCATCAGAGATAGTGAGGAGGATGTTAACTTTCTGATTCAAATTTAGCCAGTTCTTAAAATTTCACCATCAGCGATGGTGTCATGAGAGCACCAAGCTACCAGCTCAGTGAAGCCAACAACACTGGGCTTCTGAGAGCTCATCCCTGATTATTCGCTTTTGCTAAATGCATTCTGGGTTTCTAGTTTTATTTAAATTGCATCAGATGGTCTTCTCAGACAGAAAATTTTATTTAATTGCATCAAATTAGCATGCTCTTTCAGCTCCAACGTTTAAACAGGTGATGCCAATCTATTTCAGTTTCTGCTCTCTTACCAAAAATACCTGTTCCTGTCCTTATTTGCTCAAAATCAAAGCCCTTTCTCTCTCTGAGCAGCCAGCTGCCTGTTCCCTTGGGTTCCAACCTCTGCATCATACAGTTGTAAAGCCAGCGAGTGGGACATGGTAGCAAAGGAAACCCATTTTCAACATATTTCAGTTTAGCTCTCAAGGGCAGAGGCCTTGGTTTGGTTATGTCAGCCAGTTCAGCACCCGGAACCTAGGCAGCACATCCTGTATGCCGGCAGGCGACAGGCGTGACTGACACATGGGTGAGGTGGGCAGCTCTTGGTCCCAGCCTCATTATTCTTGGGCTTTCTAGATAACTAGGTGGCTGTGTATCCATTCTAGTCATTAAACGTTCACATCCAGAAAAATCTAGTGTTCTGGCCTCCAGGATTCTCTCCTGTCACTTAAGCAACTTTCCCGAAGAAAATGAATTAAAAAGAAAAAGCAGCTGACCCCAGGAGTTCAAAGGTGATGCAGAGGTGATTGCGGAAGTAGAAAAAGTCCTTCATGTGTACCACATTGTAGGCGTTGTCTTTGTCCTTCCTTCGGAGAGCTTCCAAGATCTTCAGCTCCATCAGGGCCTGGTGGTGAAATCTGAAGTGATTGGAGAATGGCAAGGAAGACAGGAAATGAGGACAGAAGACAAGGGGTGCCATGTCGTGCTGCAGCAGTTAGCCCATTTCCTCAGCCCCTCCCCATGACCCCAAGACTGTCTAGGGTGGCAGAAAGCACTAAACATTCCATACTCTTGCTTCCTCTTTGTTCTGTCATTGAATCAGACAGAGAGAGGGAAAGAGGAAAAAGAAGAGGAAGATCAGAGGAAGAGGCAGACTCAGGAAGGGGAGGCATTACGAAGGGGCCAGAGTCGTGTGGTCCCTCCTCTATAGTCTATGCCATCTGCTAAGCCACACCTCTTCTTGTTCCTGATGATTTTCAAGGCCACCAACTCATTATTTTTGTGATCCAAGCACTTGGCCACCTGTCCAAAGGACCCTTTCCCGATCATCTCCAGAACCTCGTAGCGGTAGGCAATGTGGTCATGCAGGACCTGCAGAAGCCAGGCCAGGAGTAAGGAGCAGAGCTATGGGCTCTGGAGCTTCCCTGACACTGGGGCCCCAGGATACCCATTCCCAGCTCACCGCTGACTCCTGGGGAGAACTTTCTGGACTGCACCGGGCACATGCTCAACTCCCACCCTCATCTCATTACTACTACAATGGTTAGACTATTGCCTGAATCCCAGGCCACCCATGTGGTACCAGGGAAAATCCCACAGGCTCCATCTGTGTCACGCAGTACAAGGAACATTGGATTATCTTTGGGAAACTTGAATTCTAGTCCCAGTCCTGCTACCACCTCTGGTTTTCTGCACATGTGGGAACCTATGAAGTAAGAGGTTGAACAAAGTGGCCTGAAGGTCCCTTCCAGTTTGTATATTTCATGATTCTTGAATGCAGCTGAGCAGCAGCTTTAGTTCAGAAAAAGCTTCATTTCTGACCCCTGATGTGTCTCCATCAATCAGAGAAGACTTTGTGTCTACTCTGCCTCTTCCTGGCCGGATCTGGTTCTCCTCTTGACTTAGCCAGATTTAATTCTATCTTGGAGTTAGCAGAAAAGAACTTGGACCTTTCCCAACTAAGAAGGGAAATATCTTCCAAGAGCCAGAATCACCCATGTCCCTCGGTGTTTTGGAAACTAGGGAGCAGGTGCTTAGTCAAAGCAACAGGAAAATTTAAATTAATAAGACTTTATCTGGAGGGCTTCAGATAAACCACTTACCCACTCTGAGCTGCAGTGCCCTCATCTGCAACTGAAGGTTGTGGATAAGAAGATCTCTAAGGCCTTCCAGCTCTGAGAAATCTCTGAATCCTAGTGTTACACACATGAATTTGGGAGAGGTAAAGGGGAGAATTTAAGTCCTCAGGATGTGTCTGTGATTGTGTGGTGGGGATCTGCTCATAAAGGAGAAATCAAGATCATGACTATGAACATGTACAACTTAACTGATATGTGGAAGTAGATTACTTGCAAAGGTCTGTCATGAGAATATTTTCAGAAAGGGCAAGGGATAGCTTCTGCACATGTTGGTGTAAAGGTACATATGTGTGTCCCTAGCATTTATATATTTCTCCTATAGGCCACCAGTTTGGTGGTATCATAATTATTCACTCACATGTCAACTTTGACATTGATGCTGTTTACTTGAGGCCAAGGACCAGGTTGTACTCATTTTTGATAGTTCCCTTTATATTTCCAGAGTCTAATAGATGCCCAAGCATACGACAGGGTCCAAATAAATAGGTATTCAATTAACATTTGCTGACAGAATAAATGGGAGAATACAGCTGTGGTGCTTGTTTGGCAATTTAGCCACGTGCATCGTATATGTGTGTGTCCACTGCAACGCAGTAAGGATGGAGATTCCAAACATACAGAAAGAACACACTATCCCTCTCCCCTCACCAAAAACATAGCTCACTAAGATCTGAGATTGAGCAACTGAGTTCTAGCGAATTAATTTAAAGGTAGCGCTGACATCCCTGGGGAATTTCTCAGAGACTCCAGGCCTAGGTTTCAGGGCTGGGTGAGGGAGGGTGGAAGAAAGGGAGGGAGGAGTTGAGGATGTCTTGCCGAACTGGAGGTAAGATTTATACTGGAGATTCTTAACCAAGGACCCATTAATAATCCCCATCCTTGAAATTTTGTGTATGTGCAGGTTACCTTTTATGGGATGAGAATTTACAGCTTTTATCAGATTCCCAAAGAGATCCTTGGCCTAAAAAGGTTGAGAACCAGGGCTCTAGATAAAGGATGTGTGCCAGAAAGTCTAAATCCTTGCTTCTCAAAGTGTGGCCCAAGGACCAGCAACATGGACATCACCTGGAAGCTTTTTAGAAAGGCAAAATCTCAGGCCCACCCTAGACCTGCTGAACAGAATCTGCACTTTTAACAACATCTCCAGGTGATTTGTGTGCATAGCAAAGCTCAAGAAACACAGCCCTAGATACTGTTAAGAAAATCTGCCTCTTCTATGAAGCCACCAAAGGCCAATCTTGTTTCCTAAACCTAAGTTATGAGGAAATGTCCAAAGGAGGAAATTCCCAACAGCCCACAGCCGAGCGGACTAAGGACCACACATCTGATATCCTCAGAAGTAGGAATTGTTTCCTGAAGTGAAAGGGACACCTTCGACGCCCAGATTCCATGCTCAGGCTGGGAAGAGGCACCGTCCTGGGGAACCCTAGAGATACAGTCAGAAGAGCAGGAGTCGCTGGCATCCACCTTCGGAAAACCGAAGGAAGTCAAGCACTATGCCCCAGGGATTATAGTGGCAAAAGCTTGTTTTTCTGTGGGAGAGATAATGTTTATTATAAAATTTAAAAAGGTCCATTATGGACTTGTATGGAGGAGACAAAAAAGGGAATGTGGAGGAGACTGCACCTTATTCCATAGTGTGGCCTTTTCCAATGGGGCCGGCGCTGCACAGTAGGAGAGCCTGTGGGAGTTCACCCAGGATACAAAACTGTTACTCCAAATACTCTTGGAGAAAATCATTATTGTGTTATCAGAATGGTTTGTTTCTTAATTGCATGTTTTTCCATTTCTAAACGCGGTATTTTTTGGTTTAGCACCTACTAGAATCCTTCAGGATGCTTAGTCTCAGAAATAGCAGCAGCAAATGCTATCAAATACCCCAGACTTTTTTCCTTTCCAGAGTGTCTCTTGTCCCCAAGCCCCAAACGCCTGCAGTTCCCATGGGCTACTTCCCCATCACCTTCCTATAGGAGCCATGGTCGTCATCAAAGCTTGTCTTGCTGAATCTCTCAGGAGCCATGTGGAGCTTCTCAGCTTCAAGCCCCAGGAACCACAGCTCTGTGTAGCCCAGGATTTCACTTTGCTCATAAGAAGATAGCTGGTTCTTAAAAAACTTTAGGGCCTCTGTATGGAAAACACTGTAGTCAGTGAGGTTGAGGCGACATGGGGATCTGCCCAGGGCTCAGATGATGGGATCCCTTCCCATTCATGAGCCAGTCGGTCCTTTCCTCAACTGGGTGGCTCACTAAGCATCACGCATCTTGAATCTCATAGGGTGGAAATGTAACAAGGATAGAAGTCAAGGGGTTGTGCTGATTTCAACAAATCAGGAGGAAAATGCAAAGGAAGGGAAAGGAGGAATTTAGGCCCCAAAGAGCTGTGAGTTGCAGCAGCATGGATAAAAACTCCAGGAGTAAACTTAGTGTCAACAATAGCAGGTAGCTAAGGCAGCAGCTGTCTGAGTTAACGTGGTATTGGGCTCCACAAACAGTCTATCCTGAGCGAGTCTGCAAACTGTAGTGTCTTCAGGGACCAGGCAGGTAACATAAATGTGACTCTAAAGGCCCAGGAGCTATTTGGACTCACTGAGTCAGTGAGTCTCCCGGACTACAAGGAAGGAAATTCTGCTCCCTCTCCTCTCCTCTCCTCTGGCCAGGTCACAGCAGGGCTCTGGTGTTTGGTGTGAGGATGGCGGGAGTGGGATTCATACTCTGAGATAAAGATAAACTAGACAGTGCTGAGAGGAGGGAAACGAGCATTGGGGGGTGGGAGGGGCACCACGTTATTGACAAACTGCTGAAGAGCTGGAAAAGGAACCATTGGGAGGAAAAAAGACCTACGGGGGACAAGATCTGTGTCTCTATAAATGTGAAAGGCAGCCATGTGTAAGCTGAATAAGGCATGTTCTCTCCCCAGAAGACAGACCCAAGGCCTAAGAGAGCAGGGAGGATCAGCAGAGATTTCAGCTCTGTAAAGTCAGGACCAGCTCCGAACTGAAATGGCCTCCTCGTGGGTAGTTCCTGAGATTGTTTAACAAGAGGAAGGACAGTTCATTTCAAAGCTGTGCTAGAAAAGCTCCTGGCATCAGATAGGGTTGGCACCTAGTGGATTTTAGTTTTCTTCCTTTGAACTCTAACAGGTCATGAATCTCTGAACCTTGTGAGGAGTTGAGCTCCTGGCCAAAAATCTATGCATGATCTTTCAGGTCTGACCTTAGGTGATTACAAAGGCGTAACCAGGCAGGCCTCACGGAGGAAGCTGCCCTCCCCACACCAGCCTCGGTGCACAGGCAGTGCACTGAAGTCTCTGAAGAGTCGCAGTCAAGGACTCAGGCTCCCCTGGCTGGCCACACTCTCATACATATCTACATTCCTAACCCAGGAGCCTCCATTCAGAGGCCTTCCTCAGGTGCTTCTGCCAAGACCACCTTATTGGGGTGTGGGGGTGACTTCAAGACACTTTCCCCACTCTGACTCAGTGCACAGCACTTTTCTACTCCTAGCTCTTCCCCCTCCTGTTTCTACCACCCTCCTCCATAAAACGACAGGAGCCTTGTTCAGGCTCCTGAGGCAGTGAGACAATCCCCTCCGAACGCACTGATACATCTGACGCAGGCCTGGTGGCAGTCCACGGGGGAAAATGGACCCATGGGGAGCCAGTGCTTTCTCGTATTTAGCCTCTTGCTTTACTATCACAGTAAGTGATGAAAGGCTTGACTCTTACTTTCATTTTGGCTTGTTGCCCTCATGGACTACTCCAACACCTGGCAGCATAGCTTTCTCCAGCTCAGCTCAGCTCCTGACCCCCTGACCATCTATAACCACCCCCCACCACCCCTGCTGCTGCCCCAAAGGCTTACCTGCCGCTGTCAGAGGCACCTTGTGCTTCTGGGGTGCTTTCTCCTCTGGCTTGGGATCTAGAGTTTTAATGCTCAGACAGAAAGGCATTTCTGAAGCCTTGAGCTCAGAGGCTGACATCTGATTGTGACTTTGACTCTCCTGTCCAGGGAAAGAGACTTGCAATAAAGGGTTGCTTAGGCTTCTCGTAGGTGCCACAAACTATTTATCTGACCAAGAACGCCCAAATGCACCCAGACTCTTCTCTTTCCTCTCCAGGGAGAAAATGGTAATTATGAGTCAGTAGGTTTTCTCAATCCTTCTCTCAAAGGAGTACCTGTCTGACTCACATTATTCTCTGTGAGACTCATGTACGTTACAGTATGCAGTTGACAACCCCAATGACATCTTACTGCTGGAAGAGATGAGAACAGTTTTTTACCACTGCTCTTGAGAAGGCCAATTCCTAATTTGTGCCAAAGGGCACAGATCCTTGAACTTACGTGTATATAATACCTCTTTAACTTGGCACTTTCTCACATTACCTCATTTTGTCCTTACACACACAAAAAAACAGGAGACATGGAAGGAAAACAAACATTTTGAATACTTGTACCATTTATATATCAGATACTTCACTTTGCCTTTTCTCAATGAATCCTCATGAATCCATCCCGTTTTGTAGAGAAAGTCAATGACTTATTTGCTCAAGTTTACATTCATTGAGAACAGGACTAGAACCCAACTCTCCAGCTAACACTGTGCTTTTCCCACCATGCTGGGCCTTTCTAAATGTGATTCTGGACTGAAATCAGGTCTTTCACTTGCCTGCTCAGGGCCATGTGCACTGCCCTGTACTCACCTGATACAGCAGGGGTGGCTTTGGCGGGATTTTATTGCTGATTCTTGGGAAGTTAACCATGTTCTTCCCCTTGGCATCCTCAAAAGGGAGTGAAGTAACGTTGGTGTTTGTATTCTACAGAAGGAGAATCTGGGTAAGTTTCAGCCTCAAGCAAGAAAATGTCTTCAGGGAGTCATTTCTCCCAGCTCCCTTCCCACAGCAAGGATGAGCCTGAACCAAATTAAACCTGTAATTTTGTGGTTATTATTTAGGATGAGACTAAAATAAAAAAAAAAAAGAGTGTGAGTACTATGAAGATATGGCCAAATCATGAAGGTGGCACTGAAATAAGTGAAGTTTAACAAAAACAGGCTAAACTTGAACCCAGAACCCAGGGGTTCTCCTTCTTCCAGCCCTCTCTTAGGGAACTGAATGATATTTGTCCAAAGCTGAGACACAGCTGGTACCAGACCCACCTCTATAAAACCTGGTATACTGGCCACATTGAAATAGGAACTGGATACAATACTTCAACTTAACACCACCCAGCATAGCTAAGCCCTCCACCAAGCTATAACAATGCAGACCATTTAGAATAGTCCATTTGACCTCCTAGAATAGGGGCGTAGTCTGAGGAAGAGGGGATTGCAGAAGGCATGGGCCATGGCCTCAGACTAAACTAATTTGATTGGCTAACATGTACTATATGCAGGATTTGGCTGTTTATTGGATGGACAATGATGATATCTGAGCAAATACTGCAATGCCAGATCTTACTGAGTCCCAACTTCTCATCAGGTAAGTTTGTGGGGACTAAAACTTATAACCATCAACAATGACAAGTTGGCACTGAGAATAAGTTGGGGAGACTGAACAGATAAATGAAAAGTACATTAACAAAACACAACCCAGACTAAATACCAACCAAAGAGCATGGACAACGAGTGTCAACAAAGAAGAAAGAGATCACTGTGAATGCCGTCCGCCCAGGAGGATGTGGGGAGGCTTTTTGGAAGGGGTGTGGCTTGGTCTGGGCTTTAATGGGGAGGAAGGGTAGAAACCATGCTCATTAGGCGAAACACTACTATCTGGGCATATCCAGGGGTCTTTACTGTCATGCTGGTTAAACTGGAGCAGAGGGTACACTGGTGGAAGGCACTAAACGCTAAGCTAAGATACTTGGCCTTTATCTTATGGGCAATAGTGAACCACTGACAATTTGCAAGGCTGGGAGTTACATACGCAAAGCCGTATTTCAGGAAGACCCCTCTAGCAGCAATGTGGCATAAATGAATGCTTATAGACATGGACTCTGAAGTCAGACTCTGGTTTTGAATCCCAGCTCCACTACTCATTAGTTGATTGACCTTGGGCAAGTTATTAACCTTCCCTCATGAAATATGGAGATAATAACAGTACCAACCTCATAGCGCTGTTGTGAGGATTAAATAAGTTCATAGGCATAAAGCACTTCAACCAGTGCATTGTATATGCTAAGAGTAAGTATTTGCTAGAGCTCGTTTTCATCATTTGTAGAATGGACAGAGTGATCTTTACTCATTTCTCAGGAAACAGGAAAATCATGGACTCAGAATTGATGGATAATGAGTAAGATAGTGTGGAGCCTAAAATGATTAAAGGAGCTGAGGATGTTTAATCTCAGAGAAGATAAAACAAAACAAAACTCCTGAGAAGTTAACAATTCTGACACTGCCATACATATATACTGGAATCAAACAACTGAATAAATGGATGGCAGATGATAGGAACCAGGTTTCTCATTGTTGGATAGACATGTACAGATAATCTACATCAACATCAACCTCACCACCATGTGATAATGGATTAGAGTTGGAGCTGTCAGTAAGAACTCCTGGTTAACTTAATATAGATATAGATGGCTACATACAGAACTATGTATAAATATGTGTATATTCAAGGGTTAGTGCATGCACATGCACACACACCTTTCTTTGCTTTGTCAGCTGATAGGTCCTAAAAGAAATAACACCCCAGTAGACAAAGCACACCTAGCACTCAGATCTTGGCTTCTAATACCACTCTCCAATAAGAGGAACCAAGGCTCCTTGGAGAAATGAGTGACTCTAGGATTGGGGCAGAAAACGTCCAAGATCAGCCTAGAGCATCTTGTAGTGACAGAAAGTAAGGAAGTGCTCAAACAGAAAAAAAAAACCCACAGTGATGAAAGTATGTCACAGGGGCACAGGAGCCAACTCAAAGAGCTCCCAATGGCCAAAGCTGAAACAATTTTAGCAACGAAGTAAAGTAGTATTGAATTATAACTCAAAGTATAACATAAATATCCATGCGTCCACACTGATGTAAATAAAAGGTTGGATAAAGAAATAAGTAGAGGAGAAGAGACAAATCTCCCACGCAGAAGAATTCCTAATAAATGATACAGATATTCTGGCTAGCGGAGGTGGCGCACCACTGCCCACTCCTCACGCGTGGGCTGTGCACAGTGACTGGTTTCCAAAGAGTCCAGCATGGAAGGGGGAAAGAGCAACTTCACCGCGAAGAAACCAGACACACACTGCCTCAGCCAGGCGACCCAGTCAACACTGACAGTCATACACCATGTTGATAGTACGCACTGTTGATCTGATTGAGGAAAATGGCACTTTATCTCAGTGGTCTTCCTCCCCACACCTAGAAACCCAATCTTATCATGAAAAAAACAGACAAATTCCAATAGACAAGCAACCTACAATATACCTGACCAGAATTCCTCAGAACTCTCAAGGTCACCAAAAACAAAGAAAGTCTGAGAAACTGTCACAGCCCCGAGGAGCCAAAGGAGACATGAGAGCTAAATGCAATGCAGTATCCTGGATGCGATCCTGGAACAGACAAAGGACATTAGGTAAAAATTAAGGAAATCCGCCTAAAGCAAGGAGTTTCATTAATAGTAATGTATCAACATCAGTTCATTAATTGTAACTAATGCAACATATACATGTAAGAAACTAATAATAGAGGAAACTGGTGTGGGGTGTGGAATGGTATATGGGAACTCTGTACTACCTGCTCAATTTTTCTGTAAATCTAAAACTGTTCTAAAAAAATTGTCTATTGATAAAACTCCTAGGAAGAGTGGCTGTCAGAAGGGTTGTTGCTTACGACACAGTATAAACTGGTTCTATGTGGTCCAAAGGACAGAATCAGGCCAAAGTGTGGAATTTATAGGGAGGTAGCTTTTGGCTCAATACAAAGAAGGATTTTCTAAAGTTTAGAGCTTTCCGAGAATGACATGGGAGTCCTCATGAGGTAGTGAGCTCTCTAACCCCGGAAGCGCCAGAGTCCACCTAATGAGCTTCCGTGAGAAAAGGGCATGGAACTGGGGGCTGAGCAAGATGTAACCTCCAAAGTCCCATATGTAAGATTCCTTCAAATGACCCCTGGGAGTGTGTCCTGAATGCAACCTTCATCCTCTTGTGGAACCAAGACTGAGAACCGTTGTATAGAACAGTGCTTCCCAGCCTTTGTCACATCGTGCTGCACATAAAAAATTACATTTGTATGACAACCAGAGGTAAAGAGAGGCAGTTCACAGCCAGATGCTACCAGCCCAGCATTCCAGCAGCCCCAGGCTGGGCCAGGCCACCGAGGGTGGAAGCCTCTACATCTCTGCATGGCCATACCCCGTGCATGGACACCAAGATGCTGCACAAGTTTATGAACTTGCTGGCTGTTTGTTGTCTCTAGTAGCTTCCTCAAGAGGCACACAATGCTCCCTAACTACTCTTCATTCTGCTCCAGCACCCCCAGGAGGCAAGAAGAAGAAGGTGTGATCTCCAGTATTCACTGTGGTGAAATGGAATCTTTCCTTGGACACTGAGTTTCATGACATTGATCTGTAGTCCCTTACTGACCTCTGAGCCAATATAACAGGAACCTCTTTAATCATCTTGAGCTCTGTGTCCAAATTTAGACTCCTCAGTGTAATAAAGATTTTTCTCATAGGAAGACATAGCATAGGTGGCGATTCCTCTGGAGAAGGAATCTTCTGGAGAAGGAATCTTCTGGAGAAGGAATCTTCTGGAGAAGGCCTCTGCAGGCACCAGGAGACAAGGCAGGGCATCAAGGAAGCCACCAGGGCCTTTCAGGACTCCTTTCTGTGTTCATTACAGCTCTCGGAGGCCTCCTCAACAGCCAGAACACTACTGTGAAGCTCCTTTATTTTCCAGACTTTTTGTATGAACAGACACTGCTTTTATGATTTAAAAATACCATTATTTAAAAACAAAAAATATTACAACAGAGAACTCTAAATGGCTCAGTGCAGTGTGAAGGGGAAAGACAGTAACCACTGCAGGGAGCACTCTTTGCTGGAGAGCCAGGAACAGAGTGAACCAGACTTGAGAAGAGGCCGTCAAGGGACCTGGACTCAGCCGCAGGGCACGGACACCACACTACGTGGACCAGAAGAAGGGAGGGAGACCCCATGTTCACAAGTAGGTTCAGCTTGTTGAGATTCTTCCACGTCTAGGCCCACATTTGAATCTCAGGAATCCCCTGGGGTCTTTGGCTATGCTTGTTGTCGCTGGGTGATAGACCCAGAGGGTCTGGGCATGACACCAACATGTATGGTGACAAAGCCACTGATCAAAGGCCTCGAGTCTCAGGTTCTGACCCCGGGCCCTTCCGCTGGCTCTCTTGGGCCTCTGTCTTCTGAACTGGAGAACTGAAGGCTCTTGGCTTCTCACACTTCTTTTGTTTTCTCAGCAAAAAAAAAAAGAAAAGAAAAAAAGCAAATTCCATCTCACTGCTTTGCAAAAGCCAATTCACTTTTCTCAAACAGAAGCTGAGTTCAGCTTGAAAGCTGCTGCAAGGAAGGTGGGAAAACTGAATCCCAGCTGCCCCACCCCCCACCCACATCCCAGGCCTTCGTGCGAAACAGCTGCACAGGTGCCAGACTGTTCCAGTTATCGGTTCCTGTGACACGGCCTCAAGGATTCTTCCAGGAACACCTCCTTCTTGTTTCCCCAAGCCAGGAGGACACTGGCATCACAGCGCTGGACAGACCTTGGAGATGCACGCATTCTTAACACATTTACTGGGTACATCCACATGCCCGGCAGATCACACGACCCGATGGTTTTCGAAGTTGTCTGAAGACCTTTTAAAATACAGAATCTGGGACCTGACCCCAGACTCCCTGGTGATGGAGCCCTTAAACCTGTATTTTTAAAAGAGCTCCCCAAGTGAGTTCTGTGCAGCCAGATTTGGGAGTCACATTCAAACGCAATCCCCTCCTTTGGAATTAATCTCTGCCACCCCTGAATTTGGTTTCCCTTTACACCATTCTCCCATTACCCACTCCCCCACCACTTCCTCCCCTCCAAACCCTTGTCGTTCACCTGGTGACTTCACCCACATTCAAGCCTCAGCCAAGGCACCTCTTTCTCCATGAAGCCCCTGTGACCGTTCCCTCTGGCATTTCTAACCCTCCTGCTACCCACACTTTGTACTTGCTCCTATCACAGCACCTGCAAAGGGTTGTTGCGATTAGTTGTTTTACATCTGTCTCCTTCTGATGGACTATAAGACTCTTTAATAAAACACCTGGGGTTTATCTCAGAATCCCGAAGCCTAACATGGTATCTCACACGTAGTAGGCACCTAAATATATGCTAAAGGAAAGGACAAAGGAAAGCAAGAGAAAGAGGAAGGGAGAGACTGAGGGAGCAGGAAGCCCAACTCTTGTCCTCAAAGATCTGAAATGACCCTAAGCAGCCCTAGAAGACATTTAGCTCTGACTTCAGCATCCCCTCCCGGTTGGTAGTCCACCCTTTCTTTCCCCAGTATAGCCACATTCCCACTCCAAGTGGCTTCCACTCGCACCGGGGACCAGTGCGCTCCTGCTCCCTGGCACTTCCTTTTGGAGGGACAGCCTCCGAATCAGCTAATTCACATGAGAATCCTCCTGTCCGTATCCCCATCTCAAAGACAACTGCATTTTCAGAGAGGATTTTTAGAAAAGGGATGGCTTTGTCTTAAATCAATGAATCTCTCTACTCAGAGAAGACTTTCCAGCACTGGGGAACTAGATAAAAGAGTTGCTTCATTTTAGGAAACAAGGCTTCACAAACCCTATCAGGCAGGAGCCCCGTTCCACCACGAATCACGCTGACATGTAACTTTTATGTCAGAATGAAGGAAAGAGGTACATAGGGAGGTGAAATCTCTAATTCTGTGACCTGCATCAGCGTCCTCTCCCTGGGGTCCCCAGAGTGGTGGCACTCTGCCTTCCCCTTCCCTATTTTGTATTCTCATCATGCCAAGCCCCCACCCCCAACATGCACAGTTTACCCATGGGTCACAGGGGGGTATATTTCCTGCCCTCTCACTCTGAAAGCTAAAGGATAATAGGCCTGGTGCCTATGTAGGGCTGGTTAGAGCAGAACCCTGAGACACATCACCTCATCTTATTACCTTGGACAGAACCCTGGATGTCCTCATCTATAACGTTCAGCAGAGAAAGCAACTGGGTTCTCAGCAGGCATCAGGGCCACCCAGGTCCCCCGACCCTAAGTCACACAGCCTTTTCGGAAAGGCACACCTCCGTCGAACAACCCTGCCCCCATCATACCACACAGAAGATTTTTCTGTTTTCTCCTTGTCTCTTTCTCCTCCCCATTAAAGAAAAAGTAATCCCCAAGTGCCTAGTTAAGGTTGGACGGGCAGATTAAGCTCAAGTTCTGTGATATCAAATCACAGCTTCCCCCTTCCAGGCTCCCTTATCCCTTCCCAGAGGCCAGAACAACCTAGAGTTCAAAACAAATGCTTTAATGCAGAGAGAGGGTGTGACAGGAGAGAGAAGAGAAATCTTTGGGGATTCTCTACAGAGCACAACAAGTTCAATGATTAGGTCCAGCAGAGCATCGCAGAGAGCTGGGAGAAAGAGGGAGGTGCCAAGTCTCCTCACATCTCCAGCTAAGGCAGTAAGCTGCTAACTGCACAGACCGTAGGCAAATTGCAGCATCTCTCCCACTGCCACTTCTAGCTAAGATTCTGCCTTAAAGCCCCTTCGCTGTGTGTGAGGAAGCCCAGGATGCCAAGACAGAGGCAAGCAGCCTCTTGATTACACTCATAGCCACACCTGGACTCTGGAGACCCATTAGCAAAAGAAATGTGGCCAGTCACTTGGGAGTACCAGGTGTGCACTCCATTGATGCAGTGTCCTCCCTAGGGCCCTGCCCACCAGGCTACGTCCCTGGTGACGGTGGAAGAAGGAGGCCCTAGCTGTCCGTAGGGCTTGAGGGAAGGGCAACAGCACAAGCGTGAATGCCCGGATGCTTGGAGCTGTTTTCTAACGCGCTTAGTGCACAGCCTCGGGGGAGACACTTCCCCTTCTAGACCTCTGGATGGAGAACTTGGAAAATCACGGCGCTGGAAGACACCTTAGGGAATCTAGCAAAATGCTCTCATTTTACAGAAGGAGAAAGAGAGCCTAAGGTTTACACAAGTGACCTGTCCAAGATAACATAACCATATTAAACCTGAGTCTAGAATCTGTGCCTCCTAGTGCCTTTTTACTGTATCATGCTGCCATTGGATGATCCCCGCTGACCTCATCTGTGTTCTGTCATGAATTTTCATGAAACTGGGAAGGGATTATAAAGCACTTCCCTTCCAAACCTTGCTAATTAAAAATAAGATCATGTTTTTATCGTAATGGAGCCTGGATATAGCTGACAATAGATAGAAAGAGTCAGAAAGCAACCATTTTTTTCTATAAATTAGACACTAAATGCCCTATAATATAAAGCCGATTTATGCATCACGTAGGAGGGTTAGAGTAGATGATTTCCAAGGCTCTATTCCCATTGACTTAGATTTATTCAATGCATTTGCATATGTCATTCCTTCTGCCTGAAATGCTCTTTCTCCAGCTCACCATGCGGCCTCCTTGCTCAACTCCAGGGGCATCATTCACTTTGAAAAAATCTGAAGTATGTGCCCTGTAAGTACGCCACTTGTTGGGCCTGGAGCTGACTGGCACATCAGTGAAGCATGATGCTGTGCCTGGGCATTAACTAAGGGCTTAACGAAACTTTCTGTAGACTCCCAGAGAACGTTGTTTCCACCTTAGTGAAACATGTTTCCCCCATGCCTTACAGTCTCTTGTCTATTTACATGTTTATTTCCCCCACTAGCCTGTAAACTAGGCAAGAGGGAGATGTATATTGTTTATTTTTGTGTCATCCCAGCACCAAGGACAATGTTTGGCCTGAAGTTGGCTCTCAAAAAACACTTTTGAGATGATTTATGAAAGATTTCAGCAGTCGAGGGTCTTTAAGTCTTCACAGGATAGAAAAAGTACATGGACTTTGGAGTCAGACAGACTTTGACTAGAATTCTTGCTCTGCTACTCGCTAGTTGTGTGACCTTGGCAAGCCATTTACCCTCCCGCAGTCTGTTTCCCTTTCTGCAAAATAAGACTAATAACCTCACAGTAAAAAAACAAAAAACAAAAAGTTACAAAATACACAAGGAGACAAGGTACTGTAAGAACTAACAAATCTGGCCATGCAAATGACCAGATTTAAAAATGAACAAATTAGAACTTTGAAAAATAAAAAATATGTAAAAATTGAAACTTAAAACTTAATGAGCGGGCTTAATAAAAGATTATACATAGCCAAAGAGAGAATCAGTGAACTGGAAGAGATAGATTTGAAGAAATTATCCAGCAAGCAGCAGAGAGAGATAAAAAGATGAAAAATATGTTCAGAGATCAGAGACATGGAAGATAGAGTGAAATCTAACATATATCTAATGAGAGTTTCAGAAGGAGAAAAAGAATACAGTAGACATAAAGTCAAAATGGGCTCATAGAATTTTTCAGAACTGATGAAAGACAAAATTATAAACCTTCCAGAAGACATATCTTTATCTTTATGATTTAAGGGTAGGTAATGATTTCTTAAAGAAGACAAAAAGTGCATACTGTAAATTTACCTACTTTTAATTAAGAACTTCTGTTCATCTAAAGACAATATAGAGATTAAAGACAAGCCAAGATAACATCAAGGTTGCAGGATACAAGATTAACGTACAAAGTCAACTGCTTTCCTACATACCATCAATGAACAAATGGAATTTGAAATTTAAAAGACACCGTTTATATTAGCAACCCCAAGAAATTCGAACACTTAGTTATAAATCTAACAAAATATGTACAAGATCTATATAAGGAACACTATAAATTCTGATGGAAGAAACAAAAAAAAATCTAAATAAACAGCGATATTTTCCATCTTCATGGATAAGAAGACTCAATATCATTAAGATATTAGTTCTCACTGAAAACTATAAGACACTGATGAAAGAAATTGAAGAAGACACAAATAAACAGAAAGATAGTCCATACTCACGTATTGGAAGAATTAATATTGATTAAATGTCCATATTACCTAAAGCAATACAGATTCACTACAATCCCTAACAAAATCCCAATGGCATTTTTCATAGAACTAGAACAAATAATCCTAAAATTTATATGAAACCACATATAAGAGCCTGAATAGCCAAAGCAATTTTGAGAAAGAACAACAAAGCTGGAGGTATCACATTTTCTGATTTCAAACTAAATGATAAAGCTATAGTAATCAAAACACTACGGTTTTGGCATAAAAACAGAAACATTGATCAATGGAACAGAATAGAGTACCCAGAAATAAACCCACGCATATATGGTCAATTAATTTATGACAAAAGAACCAAGAATACACAACAAGGAAAGAATAATCTGTTCAATAAATGGCGTTGGGACAGCCACATGCAAAAGAATGAAAACAGACTCCTATCCCACATCATACACAAAAATCAACTCCACATGGATTAAAGATTTTAATGTAACCATAAAACTGCAAACATGAAACCATAAAACTCCTAAAAGAAAACATAGGCAGTAAGCAACTCCACATCAGTCTTGGCAATGATTTTTTTGCATTTGATACCAAAAACAAAGGCATCAAAAGCAAAAATAAACAAGTGGGACTACATCAAACTAAAAAGCTTCTGCAAACAAGGGACATCATCAGCAAAATGAAAAGGCAACCTATGGAATGGGAGAAAATATTTCCAAATCACATACCTGATAAGGAGCTAATATTCAAAATATATAAAGAATTCATACAACCCAGTAGAGAAACAAAAGCCCACACAACCTGATTAAAAAATCGGCAGAAGATCTGAATAGACATTTTTCCAAAGAAGATATACAAATGGGCCACAGGCCATGAAAAGATTCATAACATCACTAATCATGAGGAAAATGCAAATCAAAACCACAATGAGATACCACCTCACATCTATTAGAATGGCTATTATCAAAAAGACAAGAAATTACAAGTGTTAGCAAAGATGTGGAGGAAAGAGAACCCTTGTGCACTGTTGCTGGGAATGTAAATTAGTGTAGCCACTATGGAAAACAGTATGGACATTCCACAAAAAATTAAAACTAGAACTACCATATTGATCCAGCAATTCCACTTCTGAGTATTTATTCAAAGAAAACAAAATCACTATCTCAAAAAATTTCTGCACCCCCATGTTCATTGCAGCATTATTTACAATAGCCAAGACATGGAAACAACCTAAATGTCCATCAAAGGATGAATGGATAAAGAAAATATGGCATATATGTATGTATATATATACACATATATATATACACATATACACATACATATAAATATATATACAGATATATACATACATACATAGACATAGAAATACATGTGTATATATACACATATATACATATATATGCAATGGAATATTATTCAGCCATTAAAAAGAAGAAGATTTTGCCATTTGCAACAACATGGATGGACCTTGAGGGCATTATGCCAAGTGAAATAAGTCAGGCAGTGAAAGACAAATGCTGTATGATCTCACTAATATGTGGAATCTGAAACAAACAAGCAAATTCATAGATACATACTGGTGGTTCCCAGAGGCAGAGGTGTGGGATGGGTGAAATGGGTGAAAGGAGTCAAAAGGTACAAACTTCCAGTTATAAGACAAATAAGTCCTGGGATATAATGTACAGTATGATTATGGTAGTGAATGATACTGTATTGTATATTTGAAAGTTGCTAAGACAGTGGATCTTAAAATTTCTCATCATAAGAAAAAATTTGTAACTGTGTCATGTTAACTAAACTTATTATGATAATTATTTTGCAATACATACATATATCAAATCATTATGTTGTACACTTAAAACTAACACAATGTTATATGTCAATTATATCCCCAAAAAACAAAAGATATTAGCTCTTCCCAACTTGATCTATGAATTCAGTGGAATCTCAATTTAACTCCTATCAAGTCATTTTGTGGATATTGAAAAGCTGATTCTAAAGATCACATGGAAAGACAAAAGACCCAGAACAGCCAACACAATACTGAAGAATAACAAAGTTGGAAGACTGACACTACCCAACTTCAAGACTTACCATAAAGCTACAGTAATCAAGACAATGTGGTATTGAAGAGAGAATAGGTAAATAGATCAATGGGACAAATAGAGGGCCCACAATTATACCCACACAAATAAAGTCAACTGATCATTGACAAAGGAGCAAAGTGAATTCAATGGGGAGTCTCTTCAACAAATAGTGCTGGAACAATTGCACATCCACATGCACAAAAAAGTGAATCTATATACAGACCTTATACCACTCATAAAAATTAACTAAATGGATCATAGACTGAAATGTAAAATGCAAAACTATAAAACTTCCGGAAGACAACATAGGAAAAAATCTAGGCAACCTTGGGTTTGGCGATGAAAAGCACAATCATGAAAGAAAAAACTGATAAGTTGGATTTCATTAAACTTAAAACCTGCTCTGAAAAAGACACTGTTAAGAGAATGAAAAGACAAGCCTGAGACTGGGAGAAAACATGCAAAACACAAATCTGATAAAGAAGTTGTATCTAAAATATACAAAGAATTCTTAAAACTCATCAATAAAAAATGAATCCAACCTAAGAAGATATATACAAGATCTATATGAGGAAAATTATAAAGTTCTGATGAATGAAATCAAAAGACTAAATAAATGGAGAGATATTCCATGTTCATGGATAGGAAAACTCAATATTGTCAAGACGTCAATTCTTCCCAACTGAGTCTAAAGTTTACATGCAGAGGCAAAGACCCAGAACAGCTGACACAATATTGAAGGAAAAGCACAAAGTTGGAGAACGGACACTATCCTACTTTAAGATTTACTACAAAGCTATAGTAATCAAGACAGTGTGATATTGATGAAAGAATAGACAAACAGATCAATGGAACAGAATAGAATGCCCAAAAATAGACCCACATAAATATAGTCAACTGATCTTTGACAAAGGAGCAAAGGCAATACAATGAACCAAAGATAGTCTTTTCAACAAATGGTGCTAGAACAACTGGAAATCCACATGCAAAAAATGAATCTAGGCACAGACCTTACACACTTCACAAAAACTCAAAATGGATCACAGACCTAAATGTAAAATGTGAAACTATAAAACTCCTAGAAGATAACATAGGAGAAAATATAGATGACCTTAGGTATGGTGATGACTTTTTAGATACAACACTAAAGCACAATCCATGAAAGAAATATTGATAAGCTGGACTTTATTAAAATAAAAAGTTTCTGCCCTGTGAAAGACAATCTCAAGAGAATTAGGAGACAAGCCACAGACCTGGAGAAAATATTTGCAAAAGACACTTCTGATAAAGGACTGTTATCTAAAAGGTACGAAGAACTCTTAGAACTCAACAATCAAAAAAACAAACAACCTGATTTAAAAAATGGGCCAAAGACCTTAATAGACACTTCACCAAAAAAGACATACAGATGCAAATAAGCATATGAAAAGATGCTCCACACCATATGTTACCAAAGAAAAACAAATTAAACAATAAGATACTACTACGCATCTATTAGAATGACCAAAATATGGAACACTGACAACACCAAATGCTGACAAGGATGTGGAGCAACAGGAACTCTCATTTATTGCTGGTGAGAATGCAAAGTGGTACAGCCACGTTGGAAGACAGTTTGGTGGTTTCTTACAAAACTAAACATAGCCTTACCTTATGATCCTGCAATCGTGCTCCTTGATCCAAACGCGCTCCAAAGGAGATGAAAACTTACATCACATAAAAACTGGCATATGGACATTTATAGCACCTTTATTCATAATAATCATATATTATTTATATTTATGTTATATATTTTATATTTGTTGTATAATAGTAAAAATATTATACAAATCAATAAAAAAGACAACAAACAGAAAAATATTTTAGCAAAAAAGACATTAACAGGCACTTCACAGTAGAGGAAATACAAATGGCCAATAAACACATGAAAAGAGGTTCAATCTCATTAATAATCACCAAAATGCTAATTAAAATATAAGATATTGTTAATAATATTGTTAATAATAAGATATTGTTACCCACCTAATAAACTGGCAAAAAATAAAAAGCCAAACAATATCAAGTGACAAAAAAGATGTGGAACAACTGGAACTCATACATACTACCCTTGGCAATGTACATTAATACTGATGTTTTAGAAGATAGTTTGTCATTATCTGGTAAAGTTAAGCATTTGCATACATGGTACCCAGGAATTTTCCTCCTAATTGTGTGCCTTAGAAGCCCCTGCACATATGGACTAGGAGACACGCACAACAACATTCACATTAGCACCGTTTTTAATAGCAAAAACACAAGACAAAAATCATATGCCCATCAACCGTAAAATTGATAAGAGGTAGGATATGCCTATACAATTGAATATGACAGTGAAATTGATTTATAAACAGGTTTCCAAGAACAGAGGTGATATTCACAATATCTAAAGGGCACAGGCACTGATCAACCAGAACGGAAGCCTGATCAATCCAATGAAAGTCAGGCAAACGCAGCACCAGTGTATGCTAGCTTAGTACTGAGCTAGTGAGCTGCAGAAGAAATAAATAAAAAGTGAGTTGAAGAAGAAAACAGAACAGTACGATTCCACATATATAAAAAACAAAAACATGCAAAATTAAACAATACAGAGTTTAGAAGGTTCAGAAACATTTAAAGAAAAGCAATGGGTGGGGAGTCAAGATGGCTGCATAGGAAAATCCTGAACTCACCTCCTCCCATGCACACACCAAAGCTACAGCTACATGTAGAACAGTTTTCTCAGAAAAAGACCTGAAAACTAGCAGAATAGCTCTTCTACAGCAGAGGATAAAAAGGTCACATTAAGACTGACAGGAGAGGCAGAGATGCCATCTCACCAAAACCCCCACCCCCAGCTCAGAAACCCATAAGCAGAAGGGATACCACAAACACAGAGCCTCCACCTGAGGAGCAAGAGGTTTGAGTCCTACATCAGGCACCTCAGCCCTTGGGATCTGCACCAGAAAGACAAGTCCCCAAAATGTCTGCTTTGAAAACCAATGGGGCTTAGATCCAGGAGACCAAAGTGCTGTAGAAAACTGAGACTCCACTCTTAAAGGGCTCACACACAAACTCACTTGTCCCAGGATCCAGCAGAAAAGGAGCAGTTTGAAAAGTGCATAGACCATTATGTTAAGGAGATTAACTAATCTTAAAGCATCTGCCAGAGGGGCAGGGGTCTATTGGAACTCTCTCCAGGGATGAAGGTGCTGACAGGCATCATTTTTTGCACTCTCTTTCCACCTTGCTAGCACCACTTGCCCCAGCCTGATGTTCTCCTGCAGCCCTGCCCCATCAAACCTGGAGAGTATGTGCAGTCCACACAGGAAATGCCCCTTGAGTGCCTGGCACTCTGGCCAGAGGGGCTTGTATTTCTGGGCCCCATGGGGCTGAAACAATCAGAGAGACAGGTCTTGGCAAGCTACCATCCCCAGGGCACTGCACAGACAACAGACTGAAACACACTCCCAGTCTTCCTGTGACGACTCCTTCTAGACTGGAAGAGATAGCCGTGTTGCTGAATACACAGAAACAAACACAGAGGGTCAAGCAAAATGAGGAAACAAAGGAATATGTTCCAAATAAAAGTACAAGATAAAACTCCAGGAAAAAACCTTAATAAAATGGAGACAAGTAATTTACCTGATAAAGAGTTATGGTATATACAACAGTGGTCCCATAAGATTAGTACTATATAGTCTAGGTGTGTAATAGGCTATATCATATAGGTTTGTGTAAATACACTCTATCATGTTCACAAAATGATGAAATTGCCTAATAATGCATTTCTCAGAACATTTCCCCATTGTTAAGCAACACATAACTGAACAATAACTGAACTAAAAACACACTAGAGGGGTTCAACAGCAGACCAAGTGAAACAGAAGAAAGGATCAGAAACCTTGAAGACAGAGTAGTGGAATTCACACAAACAGAGCAGCAAAAAGAATTTTAAAAAGTGAAGATAGCTTAAGGGACCTATGGGACAAGATCAAGTGGAACAACACTCAAATTACAGATGTCCCAGAAGGAGAAGAGAGAGAGAAAGGGCAGAAAACTTATTTGAAGAAATAATGGCTGAAAACTTCCCTAACCTGGGGAAGGAAACAGACATCCAGATCCAGAGGCTCAGAATTCCAAATAAGGTGAACCCCAAACGATTCATACCCAGACATCTTATAATTAAAATGTCAAAAATTAAAGATAAAGAGGGAATCCTAAAAGCTTCAAGAGAAAAGCAACTTGCTATATACAGTCAAACCCCCATAAGACCACCAGCAGATTTTTCAGCAGAAAGTTTTCAGGCCAGAAGTGAGTAGCATGATATATCCAAGGTGCTGAAAGCAAAAAACTTCCAACCAAGAACAATCTATCTGGCAAGGTTGTCATTCAGAATTGAAGTAGAGATCAAGAGGTTTCTGACAAGCAAAAACTAAAAGAGTTCACTACCACTCAACTGGCCTTACCAGAAGTGTTAAAGGGACTCCTTTAAGCTGAAAGGAAAGGACACTACTTAGTAACAAGAAAACATAACATAAAAAAGACTTACTTTTATCTCACCAGTAAAGGTAAATATACAATGAGGGGGGCAGACTAATCAATTGTAAAACTAATATGAAGGCTAAAAGACAAAAGTAGTAAAAATAATTATAATTATAACAATTAGTTAAGGGCCACACAAAATAAAAAGATATAAAATGTGATATCAAAAACATAAAATGTTGGGGGGGAATATAGAGTTTTAAAATGTGTTCAAACTTAACTTGCTATCAACTTAAAATAGACCAGTATATAAATAGGCTAATATATGTAAGCATCGTATTAACCATGAAGCAAAAATCTATAGTAGATACACAAAAGATAACAAAAATGGAATCTAAACATAACACTAAAGAAAGCCATCAAACCACAAGGAAAGAGAGCAAGAGAAGAAGAAAGGAACAGAGAGGAACTACAGAACAGCTAGAAAACAATTAACAAAATGGCAATAAGTACCTACCTATCTATAATTACTTTAACGTAAATAAACTAAATTCTCCAACCAAAAGTCATGGAATGGCTGAATGGATTAAAAAAACAGGACCCATCTATATGCTGCTTACAAGAGACTCACTTCAAATGTAAGTACACACACAGACTGAAAGTGAAGGGATGGAAAAAGATGTTTCATGCAAATGGAAACCAAAAGAAAACAGGGAAAGCTATACTTAGATCAGAGCAGACTTTAAAACAAAGACTGTCTTAAAAGACAAAAATGGGCATTACATAATGATAAAGGGGTCAATCCAATAAAAAGATATAATTTTTGTAAATATGTATGCACCCAACATAGGAGCACATAAATATATACAGTAAATATTAACAAAGCTAACGGAGAAATTGACAGTAATATAATAATAGTAGGGGACTTTAATACTCCACTTACATCAATGGATAGATCATCCAGACAAAAAGTCAATAAGGAAACATTAGCCTTAAATGACACGTTAGACCAGATAGACATAATAGATATAAACAGAACATTCCACCAATAGTTTCAAGTGCACATGTAATATTCTACTAGATAGATCATATGTTAGGCCACAAAACAAGTTTCAATAAATATAAGAATATTGAAATCATATCAAGCATCTTTTCACACCACAATGGTATGAAACTGGAAATCACACACAAAAAGAAGACTGGAAAAATCACAAATACGTGGAGATTAAACAACATGCTACCGAACAATCAATGAGTCAATGAAGAAATCAAAGAGGGAATCAAAAAATATCTTGGGACAAGTGAAAATGGAAATACAACATTCCAAAATCTACTATAAAAGGTAGGTTCATAACAATATACAGGCCTACCTCAAAAAACAACAAAAATCTCAAATAAACAATCTAACTCTACACCTAAAGGAACCAGAAAAAGAAGAACAAACGAGACCCAAAGTTAGCAGAAGGAAGCAAATAATGAAGATCAGAGCAGAAATAAATGAAATAGAGACTGAAAAAACAATCAAAAAGATCAGTGAAACTAAGAGCTGGTTCTCTGAAAACAAACAAAATTGACAAACCTTTAGCTAGACTCACCTAGAAATAAAGAAAGAGGGCTCAAATAAAATCAAAAATGAAAGAGGAGAAGTTACAAATACTACCACAGAAATACAGAAGATTATAAGAGACTACTATGAACAATTATATGCCAACAAATTGGACAACCTAGAAGGAATGGCTAAATTCCTAGAAATATACAACTTCCAAGACTATTCCATGAAGAAATAGAAAATATGGATAGGCAGTTTACTAGTAAGGAGATTGAAACAGTAATCAAAAACCTCCCAACAAATAAAAGTCCAGGACTAGATGGCTTCACTGGTGAATTTTACCAAACATTCAAAGGAGATCGAATACCTACCCTTCTCAAACTCTTCCAAAAAGTTGAAGAGGAAGAAATGCTTCCTAACTCATTTTACGAGGCCAGCTTTACCCTGATACCAAAACCAGACAAGGATACCACAAAAATAGAAAACTATAGGCCAATATCCCTGATGAACATAGATGTAAAAATCGTCAACAAAATATTAGCAAACCGAATTCAACACTACATTAAAAGGATCATACACCATGATCAAGAGGGATTTATCTCAGGGATGCAAGGATGATTCAACATCCACAAATCAATCAACGTGATACACCACATTAACAAAACGAAGGATTAAAATCATATGATCATCTCAATAGATGCAAAAAAAAGCATTTGACAAAATTCAACATCCATTTGTGATTAAAAAAATTCAATGAAGTCGGTATAGAGGGAACATAACTCAACATACTAAAAGCCAAATATGACAAACCCACAGCTAACATCACACTCATTGATGAAAGGCTGAAAGTTTTTTCTCTAAGATCAGGAACAAGACAAGGATGGCCACTCTCACCACTTACATTCAACATAGTATTGGAAGTCCTAGCCACAGCAATTAGGTGAGAAAAAGAAATAAAAGACATTCAAATTGGAAAGGAAGAAGTAAAACTGTCACTATTTGCAGATGACATGATACTATATATGGAAAACCCTAAAGACTCCACACAAAATAACTGTTAGAACTAATAAAGAAATTCAGTAAAGTTGCAGGATATAAAATCAACACAGAAATCTGTGGCATTTCTATACACTAATAACAAACTATCAGAAAGAGAAATTTAGAAAACAGCCCCATTTACAAAGAGGTGAAAGACTTGTACACTGAAAACTATAGGACATTGATGAAAGAAATTGAAGATGACATGAATAAATGCAAAGATATTCTGTTTATGGATTGGAAGAATTAACACTGTTAAAATATCCATATGACCTAAAGGAGTTTAAAGATTCAATGCAATCTCTCTGAAAATTCAAACGGTATTTTTCTCAGAACTAGAACAAATAATTCTAAAATTTCTATGGAACCACAAAAGATCCTGAACAGCCAAAGCAATCTTGAGAAAGAAGAATCAGACTAGATGTATCATGCTCCCTGGTTTCAAACTATATTACAAAGCTACAGTAACATAAATAGTATGGTATTGGCATAAAAACAGACACATAGATGAATGCCACAGAACAGAGAGCTCAGAAATAAACCCACACATACATGGACAATTAATTTATGACAAATGAGCCAAGAACATACAATGGGGAAAAGACAGTCTCTTCAATAAATGGGGTTTGGAAAACTGGACAGCCACATGCAAAAGAATGAAACTAGACTACTATCTTATACAATAAAACTCAAAATGGATTAAAGACTTGAATTTAAGACATGAAACCATAAAGTTCCTAGAAGAGAACATAGGTGGTAAGCTCCATAACATGAGTCTTGGCAATACTTTTTTTGGATCTGACTCCAAAGGCAAGGGAAACAAAAGCAAAAATAAACAAATCGGACTGTATCAAACTAAAAAGCCCTGCACAGCAAAGGAAACCATCAACAAAATGAAAAGGTAACCTACTGAGTGGGAGAAAATATTTTCAAATCATATATCTGATAAGGGGTTAAAATCCAAAATATACAAAGAACTCATAAAACTCAACCAAAAAACCCCCCAAACAACCCAATTATAAAATGAGTAGAGGATTTGAATAGACGTTTTTCTTCTTTTCTAAAGAAGACACACAGATGGCCAACAGCTATGTGAAAAGATGTTCAATATCACCATTTATTAGGGAAATGCAAATCAAAACCACAACGAGATATCACCTCACACCTGTTACAATGGCTACTATCAAAAAGACAAGAAATAGGGGCCAGCCCTGTGGCCGAGTGGTTAAGTTCATGTGCTCTGCTTGTGCATGAACTTAACCACTTGGCGGCCCAGTTTCACCAGTTTGAATCCTGGGAGCGGACGTGGCACTGCTCATCAAGCCATGCTGAGGCGGCATCCCACATGCCACAACTAGAAGGATCCACAACTAAAACAATACACAACTATGTACCTGGGGGCTTTGGGGAGAAAAAGGAAAAATAAAATCTTTAAAAACAAAAAGGACAAGAAATAACAAGTGTTGGAGAGGATGTGGAGAAAAGGAAACCCTTGCACAGTGTTGGTGGGAATATAAGTGGTACAGCCACTATGGAAAACAGTATGGAGATTGCTCAAAAAATTAAAAATAGAACTACCATATGATCTAGCCATTCCACTCCCAGGTATTTATCCAAAGAACACAAAAACACTAGTTCAGAATGATGTATGCACCCCTATGTTTGATGTAGTATATATATACGATGGAATACTACTCAGCCATAAAAAAGAATGAAATCTTGCCATTGCAACAACATGAAGGGACTTTGATTGAGGGTAGTATGCTAAGTGAAGTAAGTCAGATGGAGAAAAACAAATACCATATGATGTCACTTATATGTGGAATCTAAAAAACAAAACAAGCAAACAAACAGAACAAAACAAAAACAAACTCACAGATACAGAGAACAGATTGGTGGTTACCAGAGGAGAAGAGGGCTGAGGGTGGGCAAAATGAGTGAAGGGGGTCAATTGTATGGTGATGGATGGTAACTAGACTTATGGTGGCAATCATTTTGTAGCATATGCAAATATCGAATTATAATGCTGTAAACTTGAAACATATGTATAGTGCTATAGGCTAATTTTTCCTCAATAAAATAATGAAAGAAAAGCAATGGAATAATAGATGTAAAACTCAACAGAGTAGTTATCTCAGAGGGGTCAACGAACAGGGTGAGATAAGATGGGGAGCAGGGACACACAGTGGACTGCTTTCTTAAACTGTTTGTTGGATACACACAGGGTATTCATTGCATTATTCTCACGCCTTACACATACCCTTAAATATTCTTTTATATATACCCAACATTTAATAATATGGAACAAATCTTTTAAAGTATTTAATGAATTATAGAACAAAATCTGAATCCCAATTTCAGCATTTATTAGGAGAACGACTTTAGGTAACTTCCTTAATCTCTGTGGGTCCCCTCCTCTGTAAAGTAGGGGTGATAACTACCTCAATATTGCTGAAAGAAGCAAATGTGAGAAGCTAAACACATATGGGAGATAGGATTGTATTTCTAACATCTCCTCATCTCCACCTCCAATGTCAAACAGAAAGACTCTACTTTTCATGGCCTGAGGAGGTTTTCAACTGAAGTTATCTATTTACTCTGATTAATTCTGGTACTCAGAGACATTCCCCATGTCTGCTTGCTTCATATCCTTGTCGCAGCAATTGAAGGCAATCTCAAGTCTTTCTTCTCCCCTCTCTCCAAACTGAGAGCACCAATGGGAACGCAAAACAAAGGAACTGGTACTTACTGCGTAGCTCTCAGAAGGCAGAGAGGAGTCCTAGGAGAAAATAGGAAGAAGTGCGTAAGTGTTCTCCTTCAGGACCCCAAATCCACCCCAAATGTAGATCTTTTGTTGTACTATATATTTATTTTTCATTGAGTCACCAATTCTAGATTGGCTGCTGGTGGTTATATTTTAAATGTTTCAAATTTCAGTTCTGTGATCATTATAAGTTATCCTAGTCTGAATCTTCCATTTGCATTTAAAAGGTGAATTCATTACCCTAAATAATATAGCACACTAAAACCCTAGAGAGACTGGCAATTGGAATCTCTGTTTTCTGTTCTCTCTTCAGTTATAACTGACTGTGAGTTTGATTCCTTTGCAATACCAATGGTCAGAATGTTTGTCTGTTTTTCCTATGGCATACTGACGAGCTACAGAAATGAGACAGAAGGACTGGCCCTCAGAATATCCTCTTCCACTGAGTGAGACTCATTAATAAGCCTGTCTCCTACAAGAAACCCCTTTCTGTTAAATGGAGAGGAGGGGAGGTAAAAGTAACCAATATTTATTGGCCTTCCACTATCTGCCAGCCAGTAAGCTCATGTTTTCATGTGTCACTTAATCCCACTGCAATCCGGGGATGTAGGAATAACTATTCCAGTTTCACAACCAGCAAACAGAGAGACTTAGTGATCTGACCAGGGTCTCATAGGTGGTGTTTAAACAGACATCTGTCCCCACGTTATTGAAAAGAACTTTTGTGAAAATGTCTGTGACCCCTAGAGATTCTGATTTCAGTGGTCTTTAAAATATCCCTTGGGTGATTTCAAATATACAACCAAGATTGAGAACCAGTGTCTAGTTCAGTCTCCACTCCTTACTGATCAGGAAAACAAGGGCTGCTCATTACCACTGGCAGCATTAACTGCACCATCTGGTCTTTCTCCAAAGAATCCCCGTATTAAGTTACACGAGAGGGTTGGTTTTTGTTTTTGTTTTTTTCCTTGTCTGTTTTATCTCCACTGAATCCCCAGCACCTAGAAAAATACCTGATATGAGTGGGCACTCAATAAATGTTTGTCGAGGGAACAAATGAATAAACTCTCTCCTGGTTTCTATTCCACAAAAGTACATAAAGTGCCAGTTTGTGCCAGGCGCTGTCCGAGGTTCTGGGGATTCAGTTCTGAACCAGACCAAGACTATCTTTGCTGTTAAGGAGCTTCCATTCGAGAGCAGCACCATCCAATAGAAATACAACGCAAGTCACAGGAGAAACTTTAAATTTTCTAGTAGCTATATTAAAAAAGTAAAAAGAAACAGGTGCAATTAATTTTAATAATCTATTTTATTTAACACAATTTATTCAGAACACTATTTTAACACATAATCAATATAAAACTATTTTTACAACATTAATGAGGTATTAACATACTATAAAATCACCCAGTTATAAAAATTATCAATAAGGTATTTTACATCCATTTTCTCACACCAAGCCTTTGACACCTGGTGTGTGTTTTTCACGTACAGCGCACCCTCTTTAGACTAGCCCCGTGTCAGGGGCTCCATAGCCTCCTGTGGCCAGTGGCTGCTGTATCGGACAGTACAGTTCGAGAGGGTGAGGCAGACAATAAACAAGTAAACAAATATATAATATAATTAGAAGGGGTGATTAGGGAAGGCCTGTCTAAGGGTGTGGTATTTAGCAACTGAATGACTTAAAGGATAGAAGAGAAATAGCAAAACAAGTACCTGCTCTTCCAAGGCTGAAAATAGAAAATATGTCTTTAGCACACTTTTGAATGTACTTTGTTACACCTACCCATGAGTTGTCAGGGAAATGATAAAGTAACACCCTAAGAGAACAAAGCTCCCCTCCCCAGGCCTCTCCCAGGTCCTTCTCCTGAGATGGCCTGACCTGAGACCCTGGAGTTCTGCCAGCACCTTCAGTCCCAGAAACCAGCTGTGAAGCACTATTTTCTCCGGATAGAGTTGTAGAGGAGCCAAACATCCTCCAACTACTAGCTGACATAGCTGAGGTCCAGAAGAGAGTATGATCCCTCTGCCAGCAGTTAGGATAAACTATAACACGAGAGCATTTTCCGGAAGCACAGAGAGATCCCACGTGATTGAGGACCAGCGTGAGAGTCCTGTGCTCCTTGCCGGCTAAGCTGAAAGGATGGGACTTCTCCCCAGGCACTGAAGACAAGGACTCTCGGTAGAGATCTCTCGGCAGCAGATGGCTCTCTAACATTTTACCGTGTTGTAGCCAAATGAATGGGGGCATTTTTAAAAAATTGTATAATATTGTATAGAGGACCACACTGTTGTCTTAAAGCCAGGTGAAATCAATAATTAAAAATCACATTTTAAAAACTCCCTTAGATGAAATGCTACCAAGGTCTACATTTAAAATATTTAAATATTTATTAGTATAAACATCATATTTATAACTTATAATACTAAATACCATAAAATAAATATAAATTATTATTAATTTATTTAAGTATTTAAAATATGTTTTCAACATCTGCTTGGGGCAGTTGATATGCTGAGATCCATTGCTCTCTCATCCTCAGTGTTTTTTTAGGTGAAGAGATTATAATTCATGCTTTTCATCCTCCAATTAATATCACAACTGGATATCCATTGAAACCTGGGTTTCATGTAGTGATGACAGTTATTGACTTGTTTGCGTTTACTTAAGCCTATTCAATTCAAGCGGATGAGAATTTCATTGGGGAAAATGAACACGTGGTGAAAAGACATTTATTTGGGGCCTATCAGAATAATTATCAATACAAAAACAATAGTTTTAAGTTTAAATCGTATTTTTAAATGATATTGTCAATTTGTCAGCAGTTATCACAAAATACAACATAAATGAATTTATCTTGAATGTGATTTTTAATTTTATTTTTGACTATAAGTGCGGCAGAATTTCCTTTCCTTAAAATTAATTTAAATAAATTAAATATATTAAGGAACTTTGTAGGACAACACTTAGCAGAACTGCATTACTAGCCAAGAGGTGTGGAATAGAGGGGTTAAGAATAAGGGTTTGAATTCTGTCCTCCACTCATTCGTTCCTGGTTCATGGTTCACTTGAATCTCAGTTTCCCCATCTGTAAAATGGGGATAATGATAGTACTCGTCTCTAGGGTTCATGTGAGAGTCGGTTAAGCACTCAATAAATGTGAGCTCAAGCAGCTAAAAACAGTGTGAGCTGCAAAACTTGTGATGATTTGGCCAAAGTAAAATCATGACCAAGACCATTCTGTCTGCATAATATTTTGAAATGTGAACCAACAGATTGTTATCTTTTATTATCATTTTTGGCATAGATTTACTACTTCAAATATTTTATAGCAATTTTTGTTTTATCAAAAGAAACGTAGGTATTAATAAAATTTTGTAACCAGAAGTTGAAAAATAAATGTTTTTTGTGGTCTGGGCTGCTGGCAGAGATAAGGATGGAGAACAATGGACTTTGCATTAGGATATATTTTTATGAGTTTTAACCCCGAGGGGGAGAATGTTTGGGTAAAATCAGGAACACTGCTTGGAGGAGGTGACCTAAGAGTCGTAATTTTAAGGAGGCGGTATGTGATCTATGGGGAGAGAATTTTCACCAGGCCTTGGGTAGGCTGCTGAGCTCTGGCTTTCATTCAGAAAGGCAAACCTGAATGCTCTGGGCTAAAGTTCGCTGCAAAATTTTTAGAACAAAGACCCCAAATAATACGATCTTTTGAGTAAGTTGTGAAATCCCAACTGAGGGCGTTAGATTAAAAAATACACCTGACTTAGAAGTTGATCTTATAAATGGTAACCACGAAATCACCCGATCACAATATCACCTTCAGTGCTAGGGTGTCTCGCCAGTTTTTGAGGCAGAGTAAAAAGAAAAACACCATGTCTGTGTTAGAAAGAAAAAAAAAAAAACCAGACCTTTTCTGGAAATGTTCTTGGATACTTGTTCAGAACATTCCAGGACACTCCCAGTATGGTCCCAGATAGACAGAGCAGAACAGAAAATACTGAGGAAGAGGCACTAGCCCAGGGGCTCCTCACATACAAGTCACCTGTCAGATTGAGGCCTCGCAGTTCTGAATTTGAAGACACTATGCTCTGCTGTCCAGCTGATTTTCCCTCCAAGCCCAGCCAGACCTGGCTCACCAGCCAGCCCAGTGCTCTCACACCAACCCTCACCTGTCATCAAAGGTGCTTGCAGGTACAGCAATCTCACTGGGTCCTGGCCCCCTAGTCTTCATGGTGATACCCCTCCTCCCCAAATGAAATTCAAGGATGCTTACCTTTACAGAGGTGAGATTTTGTTTCTTTCTTCCTTTCAAAATCGGGAAGGATGTCAAATTGCATTTCTTTGGCTCTTTAGCATCCATTTCAGTCCTGCAAGAGGGAGAACAAAAAATAAGTTAGCCGTAGGAACACAATATAAGTAATGGCCCCCACACCCAGGGATGGAAGGAGCTCAGGACAGGCTTGGAGAGAAACGTGGCAGGCCAGAAAGCAGTAGCTGAGTGTCTGATGCTCCTTTTGTTTCCCTTTTGGTGGCCGAGGATGTCAGGCGAGGGGACCTCTTGGCATTAGTCCTCATGTGCTCAGGGCAGAGGGAGACAGAAGCCAAGGAAGGAAGATGAGCTAATCAGGTGGTTAGCAGTTTAGGACACCAAGCAAAAAGACCCATTTCCCCTAGCTCAATGCTAAGTAAGCCATTCTCCTGCCACAAACACTTTTTTTCCTAAAATATAGATGTATTAGCGGTTACTCAGTAGCTTAATGTCTATAGAAAAGGAAAGGGGGGACAACTGGTAGAAATGCTTTCCCTAGACCTCATTTGGCCATGACTGCACCTTCCTCACTGGGAGCACAGCTCTCTGAATAATTCACTCACTGCAAGATGAAAAAATAACTCTCATAAGTGCATGGAATCGAGGAAAAGCAGCGATTTATAGAAGCAGAAGGTAGAGTCTTAGAGGCTCTCAGGCCCCTGTTACACTCCTGTCACGTTAGCAGAGCACTGCTGAGACTCTGCTGTGTGTCCCCTGGAAGGCCTTTTCCAGCCCCTAACCTTAGCATGCTCCAAAGGAATTTGGAATACACCAAATAGAGACAGAACAGGGACCATGCAAGTGTTACCTGCAAACCACTCCACTGACAGGTTCTTACAGACACTATCATAAATGGTGACACCATCACAATTTTGAAATTATTTAAAGGATTGAAGATGTCACACTAACATTTATTGCAATATAATGCTGAAAAATCAGAACTTACTTATCTATGTATAATGGGAAGTTAGAAAACTATGGCACACATATATGACGGAAGCTGGTGCAATCACTTAAAAAAATGAGATAGATCATTAGGGCTGCTCGTAGTATATCGAGTAAACACAGAACAATATGTATAATACGATTCCACATTTATTGAAGAGAAAGCAAGATGTTTGCATGTCTTTATACAGGCATATTGAAGGATCTAGAAAAAATAACTGTAAAAAAATAATTACCTCTGAAGAGCGGGGCTGGCAGAGGTGAGTGGGAACATTCATTTTAAAACACATACAAAAAAATGAAAAAATTCTGTGCAAAATCAAATAAAAAGTAACAGTCATTTCTCCGCAAATGATCACAGTTTCTCTTCTTCCTTCCCGTCCTGCCTTCCTTTCTACAAACATAGGCTGAGACAATTTTACCAATAAACCAGACACGGCCTCTGTCCTCAAGGAGAGCTCCTTATCTAGGAGGGGAGAGTCTGTGCTTTATTTTATTTTACTTTTCATATTTCTTATTGGGATGAGGACATAGCTTTCCTATTGAAAACTCTTGGTACAAATTTGCCAAAGGAAGAGAAATCTAAGTTAGTTTAGGTCAATTCATCAAAAATTTTCAGATCGCCAACTGTGTACCAGATACTGTGCTAAGCTGGGGGGTTCAAAGATAAGTAAAACAGAACTCTGGCTTTCAAGGAGTTCAAAGTCTGGTGGGCAAGACAGACCTGTAAACAGTGGTGCCAGCATTACTGCACGCATAGTATTTTAGACATAACTCATCATTTATGTATCCTGAACTTCAATGCGCAGAAAGGAAATAGATCTTTTGAGATTTACCTGCTCCGATTTCCGTATTTCTATCGCAGTTGTCAGCAGCTTGATCTTTATGTCCTGGGGGGCTACCTTTGGGCAGAAATTGTGGCAGTGTGGGACTTGCAGGGACTCCCTTTGCATTTCTGTGAACAGGAGATAACGTACTTAAGTTACTCCCACTCTGCCAAAGAGAACTTTTCAGCCTCTCTGCAAGTAGCCTTGAAACTCTTCGTGGTCCACGGACTCACAGACTCTGAAGAGTTGAAAGACGTTTTAGAAACCATCTCATCCATTTTCCCACCCTGGGCAGGAATCCTCTTAAGAGGATTCCTGGCAATCACTCAGTCTCTGCTTGAACATTTCTGTGACAGAGCTCACCGCTTTTCCAGGCACTTCACACGCAGCTGTGAATTTCATAAGGTTGGTGCTCAGTAAATGTTGGTTGGGAGAAATGATATTGGGCAACATATTCTCCACTGACACATGTCATCCTCTGCAGAGCAACAAAGAACACATGTACCCTCTCTTCTATTCAAGAGTTCTTGAATATTCAAAACGGCAGCTGTTTGCCTCCTCAGCACCCACTCATCTCCAGGCATTCATGGTTCTATTTCAAACCCCTCCTCACAGGATAGAGCACCCAGGCATGATGGAAAGACCCTGTACTATGGTTTTCCCTCTCTGTTTTCTGGGTTTTTTAAATCACTTCTCTTAAAGTGGCTGCAGTTTTCTAGATTCTAGATTCTGTTTTAATCAATTCAGCTAAGTCAGGCAGCGAGACCTTTCCATCCCTCATCTGCTCACTGTACTTCTGTTAACGTAGCCTAGATGAGTATTGGCTCTTTTTAGCTGTCGCAACACACTCACATTGGGTTTGGGGTCAGCTAAAATCACTGATTCTCAGCACTGGGTCCTCCACAAGTTTGAGAAGCGTGCCTTCCAGCCAAGTTGCTGCTAACAATATGGAGTTGGCCAGGGCCAGGTCAGGGAAGAGTGGTTGGCACGCTGCTAGAGCTTGTGAAATTCCCTTCAGGTTCATCATACCCGCTTGGTAAGGACTAAGACAGAGAAGGGAAATAACAGACAAGTCACAGAACCAATCAGGCATAGTCCTTGTTTGCGGAATTCCTTGGAACTCCTAGATTTTATGTTACCTATCACAAGGAGATGTTTCAATTCCTCAGGCAGGTCTGGGGACGAAGGGCACTTACGTTTATCTTTTTTCATAGTTTGAATCTTCCCTTTAAATGGGCTCACACTTTTCCCAAGTCTCCATTTAGGCTGAAACAGTGAAGCTCGAATTAAGATTGGTGACTGTCAGTCACTTAACACTTCAGAGGGATCACAAGTTATTTAAGCCCTGAATTGGCTGATGGAGATTTCAAACTTAGCAAATACCACAAATTAACTACAGACATTAAAAAATCCCAAGTTTTGCATTGCTCATCTTCTCTTTAAGGAAAAAAATTTTTAATACTGGGAATTACCCCAGAGTGGCAAGTAGCACTTGAGAGGCAAGTGCTGCTCTGAGTGTGTAATCCACACATACCTAACGTGCTTTTGTGTGTAGGATGGAGCTCTGGTTGTGAGCAGAGGCGTGCAGGTGTATGGGCTGGGGCAGGGTAGGAGGCGTGGGGTGGTGGACCCACTTTTGACTACCCAGACGACAGGACATGCAGCGAAGATTTAAAAAAGGGGGTAAGAAAGTTTTGCGCCCCCAGTTGTTGGCGTCAGGGCTGGAAGCAGTTTCAGGGTAGGGCTGACGAACTCCCTAAAATCCACCTCTCTCCATCCCGCGATGCAACATCCCTTAAGTATTTTGAGGTTGGGTTGTGATGATGCAGTTGTTCAGAGCAAAATCCAAAACTGTACTTTCCATCTCTCCGCACCCACACCCCGCCCCTTTCTCTCCTCTGACCCACGCCCCCTACCCCCATCCCCACTTTGCATTCTGTACACATTTCATTCTCCCCGCTTCCCCCACCTTCTTCCCCCATGCCCCAGGCGCTTCTTCCCCTCCAGGGGCCGGGCGGGTCGGACCTAGCTGGCTCACACTCGCACGGGGTCGCGAGCCCCTGCCGCCTCCCTGGTCCTTACTTTGTGCCGGTGGGGGTGGGAGGGGGCAGGAGCTGCATCTGGCCTGCGCAGACTGCCGGGCGCTGCCGGCGGCCCAGACAAGCAGCCTGCGGAGCGCACGCGGCGGACACGCCCTCCTCCCGTCGCTATAGAAACTATTTCCGCCCTATTTGTGACTCTGGAGCTCAAAGGACTTAGCTCTGGTCCAGTCCCAAGCCACCTTTCACGTCCACCTAAAGAACACACCTCTTTTCCTCCTCCTCCTCCCGGTCTCTTGCCCCAGTTCTTTAAAGTAAGGGACAAGAACTGAAGGCCATCCCGTGGCTGGAGAGATCAGAGCTGACTGAACAACCAGACTCGTGAAATTACCCCTACCCTCCCCCTTCAAAATGTACATGGTTATCAGAAGCACATAGCAAAGTTCTGGATATAATTTGCTCATCAGATAAACACTTTTTACGCACTCACTCTGCACCAGGTTTTAGAAGCATGAGAAGGAAAGCTACGGTGTAGTTGGATGGGGAACAGAGTCAGGTTTGCGGAGGACACAGACATTCAAATGAAGCTTTTTGAAAGATCGGCGGTGAAGTTGCGTCTTCAAGGACAAACAGGAATTAGTAATGTAAAGAGGGCAAATAAGAACCCGTCTGAAGGCCCACAGCCAGGGCACCCGGACCGCGTGGGACCTGTGGTAACAGCACTCCGTTTCGTGTGGCGGGGTCAAAGTGCACATGGGCAGCATGAGACAAGGTTGAAGAGGCAGGAAGGGGCCAGCCAGACTCGAAATAGCTTCTGAACTAAACAGGGTAAGTTGATGTGTGTGGATTTTAAGCAGAAGGATGTTTATGCTCAGATTTTATTTTAGACACTCCATCTGGCAATAACCGTCTGGAGGGTAGGCCAGAGGAGGTTAAGAATCAAGGCAAGGATACCTGTTAGCAGTGGTAAGTGATGATGTTTCAGTGAGGGACAGTAAGTGAAAGGAGACAGTATTTTTGAGAAATTTAGGAAATGGGATAGCGCTAGTGACTGCAGCGAGGGTGAAGGTGCCACAGGCACCTGAGTAGATGGTGGTGCCTTTTACTGATGGAAAATACTGGAGGGGGAGACGTTGATCTAGTGATGACTTGCTGCATCATTATCAATGGACCACGCAACAGGTCTTGTCAACAGCAAGGTCTGGGTTAAAGACCTTGACTTGGCAGTCACTGTCACACAGGTGACCACTGGAGCTTGAAGTCATCTAAGCTTCAAGAAAAAACAACGGGCTGGGGACAGGATGGAATCACAAGAATATGACACTGTGGTGGGAGGAATGCATGTAGGTGACACAAAAGATTAGAAAGCTGCAAAATAATGAACAGTAGGCAGGGAGGTGGAGAGAAAATTACGAAAGAATGGTGTCACATGGGCCCAGGAAATAAAATGTTTTAAGCAGGGTATGATGAACGGGGTCCCCAAGATTAGGTGGGAAAAACGTACACTGGATTTGGCAACAGGAAGGTCATGAGTGCTTTCTGCAAGGCCAGTTTTAACATATTTTATGGTGATTTTCAATAGAAACGATGAATAACACAAATCAAACATCAAGGTGGTCCAGACGATGAATCTGTGGTATCAGTACCTAATACAGAGCAGGCTCTTAATAAATGTTTATCGTTGACCTGCACTATAGGGAGCACCTCCATGTTATGCAAACATCTGGAAAATAGGTTTTAAAAAAGAGGTGAGGTGGGGCAGGTGAGGAGGCATATGGGAGTATAAATATACACACTACATAAGAAAAAATGTACACTAGAATAGACAAATGCTCACTTTAATCATAATTCTAAATTACGCATCTTCACAGTAACATAGATGTTTCCATGAACCAAGAAGAAGTAAGTATTATACATTTCTGGAATGGTTAACATGATTTGAAGCATTTTTATTAAAAAGCGATCAGCAGCTGGTTGAAATTCTAACCGTAAATATAAACTATCTATTACTAATTTCATTCACAAGGAATTCAGATCTAGGGTTCCTGACAGCTGCGTTATCTTATAGAATGAGGACCCAGTCCGTCGGCCATCCTCTACTGCACCGGCTCCGCAGAGAGTGGTGACTTCAGAAACAGCTCTCCCCATTGATATTTACAACAGAAAGGCTAACGCTTTTTGCAAAGCACTCATTTTATCATGAAATGTAGACAGTCAGAGACAGATGGATACAATTGATTCAAGGAAAAAAGCATATCAAAACTTTTCCACTTTTATTAAATGTTTTGACAATGAGGGCTTCATAAAACGTCACGAAATTCTATTTGCTATACATTAACCATCTACTTTTAAGTAGGAGACATACGCCATAGCATAGCAATCATTTTAATGTGGAAGATAATTCTGAATTCTTAACATAAAAATATTTGGCTAAAATATGAAATATCTATGAATTAAACTGACAATGTAGGCTAAATAACTTATAAGATTTTAGAAATGTCTTCTGGAAGAAATGGGAATGTTTCCTTTTGCCAGATAAACTTGGAACAGTTAAAGTTAAGGTGCCATAACTAGACAAAGCTAGAAAGGAGCATCATGTCACTAGAAAGGAACAGCATGTAACGTGCACTTCCTCCACGTCAAACTGACAACCACTTAATGACAATGACAAATACATAAGGAAAACAGAATATACTCTTCAGAAGGAAATGATATTACGAGATAATTCTTAGTAAACCAACCTCTTACTGAAGTCTTGAACAGCTTTGCGGAGAACATAATCACAAACTGGATAGAGATACAGTCAGCCATCCGTATCGGCGCAGATGAGAAGCCCACGGATACGGAGGGCCGACTGTACTCACTGCAGTATGCCATTTTATACATAGAAGGGACTCAGCACCCACGGATTTTATATCCCTGGGGGTTCCTGGAACCAATCTCCCACAGATACCAAGGGACAACTATAATTTATATGACCTTAAAGGATCCTTCTTATTTCAATGTCCTCCTCAAATATAAACACAAAGCAAATACAAACATGCTTCTAAAACTGTGATTCTCTCAATCAAACATTTCTCCCATGCTCAGCTACTAGTGGCATTTGGATGCAAAGGTTTAACTCGAGCTAATCTGGACAAGCCAAGGCGCAGACTGTGATTTGGGGACTTGACAGACACTCCTGCCAGTGGGCTGCTGCTGTTGCTGCCACTTCTGGATACCGCTGAAATAAAACACATCACCCGAAGCTGATAATGTTAGGAATCTCTTCACAAACAGCAATTCATAAAATAGAAGAGGCAAAAAAAGTAGTTAAGCATTATTCTGCTATGCAGGTTCTATCAAGATAGATATAGATCAAAAGAATGGTAAGTCGTAAAGAGGAGAAAGAAAACAGTCTTGCCTATCTTCAAACATCCCCACAAGCCAGGGCAATAACACCAAAAGTTTAAATGTGAAAGCTGAAATAGGAAAGTTGGGCGCAAATAACATTGGTCGTAAAGGTAGAAAGAAATGCATGTAATTATAATTTCTAAAGTAGTAGAAAAATCTAATATATTTTTAAAATCCTGCAATTTTTATAAATATTCCTTCAAAGAATCTATTTTTTTCAAATATTTAACTTGAAATGCGACAAATACTGTTTTTAGTTATTTATACTAATTTCATTTATGCCACCACTCTAACATAGCAGTTACTTCCATCAAGTATTAAATTTCAAAATGTATCTACATAAATGTTCATAGTTGATCATGATTGTAGTCGTAATAAGTACAACGGTGTGTACTTTTTTCATACAAAGATTTGTAAACATTTCCATGCTTCTAGCCATCTGATTTATCATTCTTAATTGCATGTATTTGCCATATATTGATGCAATTCCTACAACAAACTTTTGGGTTGTTTCCAGTTTCTCACCATTTTTCTTTAAGTGACTATAAAAAAATCTGACCACTCATTACTTTTTTTTTCTTTTGAATTCCTTTTTTAAGAATAAATTACCAAGAGTAATTCCTAGGTCGAAGGATATGTTTATTTTTATGACCCCTGTCGAGTTGTCCCATAAAGGGGTTATAAATTTCTAATAAATAATTATAGCTGCCACCCAACAACCTAGAGTATACTGGATCATACTGCTTTATTATTTCCCAGTTTGAGAGATACAAAACAGTATTTTGTTATTTTAATTTACATTTCCTTAATTACAGTGACTGCAATTCTTTCCATATTCCTTTCTAGCATCTCTCTTGAGGGCCTTGGTATGCCTATGTCATCGGCTCATTTTCCCATTGGGGTCTCGCTGGTCTTCTCATATTTGGAAAAGATAGGTACTAAGTGGCAACCTGAGTGTCAAATCCAGCTCTCACATACACTGTTTGGTCCGCATAGTGTTAAAAAAAAAAAGAGTCAACTTTTAAAAACTAGGACATTTCACATTAAAATCTAGATTTCTAGCTTCTCTTGAAAAAAACCAGAGCTGGAAATACCAGGCCCAGAATCCCGAATGTAGAGAGTTAGGTGAAGCTGAGCAATAGCTGCTCCCTGCCACAGGCCCGGAGCGCTTGGGTCCAGCAATCCCCACTCACTCGAGTTCACCGCTCAGGCCCAATCACGCAGTTACCGCACTCGTCCCGCACTTTCACACAAAGAGCTTTATGACACTAACTCTATCTGTCATCCCATTATTTCCTGTGATCTTTTTGATTATGCTACCCCTAAATTTCTACAGTCATTATATCATTTCTGTCAAATTTCTTTTGTTGGGGAATCACTAATTATTCCCAGAAGAAATACACTAAAGACTGTTCTTTAAATGATATGACATCATTATTTCAGTAACTAACCTTCCTCCTTTCCTCCTCCAAAAAACTTTTAAGTCCTCATTAAAGTCTTAGAATTTTTAAACCAGAACAGACTTTAAAGATTATATAGTGGCTAATATTTCAGATGATGAAATGAAGACTCAGAGAAATTAAATAATCATGTAGTCTTAGGCCTAAATCTGTCTATGAATACCTAGTTATCATTAGGGGAGTGGTCAAGAAATGTCATTGAAAAGAACTAAAGTGAACCTGAGGAGACCTGGAGTGACTTAGAAAAAGAGAGGGGACAAACGAAGACAGACATGCTCGTCGAAGGAAACTGGATAACGAGAGGCTCTGACAGAAGAATTCACACGCTGTGCTTAAGGAACAAAAGTGTAGCAGTTCCACTGGAGAAGAGGGCTCGTGTAGCTGGACGAGGGAAAGCGGAGACAGGACTGGTTAGGAAGCCACCAACAGTTTGGGTATGAAACGAACAGGGCCTGGATTAGGGTTTTAGAAATGTTGAGATGGGGGAAGGTCAAAGAATTCTTGAAGGATCAGTGAGACTTGGCTGTGGCGCAAATGAAGACAAAGAGAAGTCAAGTCTGAAGGAGCGGGAGGCTGAGCCTGCGAGGGCTCCTGTTAAACGCTGGCCTTCCTGTGCACAGGCTCTGGGGCGTCAGTCAGATGTGGAGGTCAGCAGGTCTTGAGCAAACAGACTTGTCACCAAAACTACATGCCAGGAATCTTACATGTTAGTACTCTGACAGTGTAATCCTACTACCAGGAATTTATCCTACGAAAATACTCAGGGATGTGCCCACAGATTTCTAAAATAAGGATTTTTGTGCTTATTGCAATCTTATTTATAACACTGAGAAAATAATAAACAACCCGGATGCTCAATACAAAGGAATGATAAAGGAGGAATAAATGCCGCAACCAAAAACCTTGGTTTTGAAGAATATGTGATAATATGGGGAAACGCTCATACGTAACACTTATAACTAGGAAGAAAATCTGCCAGTGTACTTTTCCAAGGCCCTGGCCTTCAGCGATAAATATACCATACCTGGTGGGACCCACTTTGGTCTCTTGCTCTCAGCTGAAGGACTGCGCATTTGTAATGGTTTCCTGGCGGCCTCTGAAGGAAGAGACACCTTTATGGGTGAGGGCTGAGATTCTGATTTGACGGCAGCTGCAGGAGAGTCTACTGAAGTCACTTTGAAAAATATACATAAGAAAGTTTGTCATAGAGGAAGATAAAGTCTAGCACATGTGAGTAAAAATTATAGTTACATAATCTTATAAAAATTAAAGACATTATCATGAATTTGAAAAACTCATTAATCAACAAATATTTATTGTGAAAATAAGAACAGCCATCCTTTATGAGCCTGCACATGCCAGGCAGTGTGGTAAACGGATCATATACATGACCTTTAACCCTCAGAGCAACTCTGATACAGATCTTACTATCCCCACTGTCAGATGAGGAAACAGAGGTTAAGCAAACTGCAGCTGGATACCTTTGCAGAGGATTCCTCTGAGGAAGAACCATAATTCCAGAAAGTGCAGGGAAAGCTTCTCTCAAAGCAGTGGGAAGAAATAAGTCACCAGGGTACATGGGATGTTGATAGAATTATGTCAAGTCACAGAGACTGAATCTGTCACAATGCTAACAAGAATATGCCAACAAATACAGAAAACAAAACAATAGCCTACAGACTGGAAACGCTCAGTATACATCCTGATCCCCAGGAAAGGAGATGCGAAGGAGTGCAGCAGCCATGGGGCCATCGCTCTGACTTCCCGTGCAAGTAAAGTGATGCTCGAGGTGCTGCAAAGGCTTTGACCTCAGATGGAGCAAGAAGTGCCTTTTCTCCAAGCTGGATTTCAACAAGGGACAGGCACACGAGGCCTAACTGTGGTTACTCCTTGGCTACTGGAGTGCTCCAAAGGGTCTCAGAAGGTTAGTCCATGCTTCACAGACGACAGGAAAGCCCTTGACTGCGTGGATCATGAAAAGCTCTGGGCTGCTCTGAAAGGAAGGGGCGTGCTACAGCACTTGACTGTCCTGATGCCTAACCTGTACTGTGGACAAGAAGCCACTGTCAGGACAGGCTATGGAGAGACAGATGGATTCCTAGAGGCAAAGGTGTCAGAGAAGGGTGCATTTTATTCCCCCATCTGTTTAATCTCTACGCAGAACATAGCATACGAAAAACGGGGCTAGACTCAGATGAAGGAGGAGTGAAAATTGGTGGAAGAAATATCAATAATCTGAGATACGCAGATGACACCATCTTACTGGCAGAAAGCAGCAACGACCTGAAACAACTTCTGACGAAAGTGAAAAGAAAGAGCCAAAGCAGGCCTGCATTTGAACATCAAGAAGATGAAGATCACGACCACAGAACTACGCAGCTTAACGTAGACAAGGAAGACATGGAAACTGTTAAAGACTTTGTTCACCTTGGTTCAGTCATGAATTTAAATGGAGACTGCAGCCAAAAAATCAAGAGAAGATTGACACTCAGAAGGGCAGCAATAAAGAATTAGAAAAGATCATCAAGTGTAAGGAAGGGTCAACAGAGACCAAAGCCAAGGTTATCCACACCTCGTATTCCCAATCACTGTGTACGGGTGTGAAAGCTGGACAGTGAAGAAGGCTGAGAGGAAAACAGTGTATCCATTTGAAATGTCGTGTTGAAGGAGAGCTCTGCAGACGCCCTGGACTGCCAGGAAGACGAACGACTGGGTCCCAGAGCAAATTACGCCTCAACTACCACTGGAGGCAAAAGTGCTATTTCACAATACCCTCTTCTTAACGTTAATATCTATATTCCCTAGATCAGCAGCGTCCAACAGAAGCTTTTCTGCCATGATGGAAATGTTCTATATTTTGCACTGTACAATACAGTAGCCACTAGCCACATATAGTTATTGAGCACTTGAAATGTGGCTAGCAAGACCAAGGAACTTTTAAATTTTATTTAATTTTAATTAATTTAAATGTAATATAGCTACCATATTGGACAGCATAGCTCTTGAAATTTTCTCTATCAAGGGAAAAATTGTAACTTGTGCCAGATGAAAGACTCTCAAAGGTTACTCAATACATTAGTGGTACTAGAAATATAATCCATCTTTCCTAATTCTTCATCCCATTATTTAGCAATTAAATTTTACTTTAAATATCATATATTAAACTTCCTCATGAAGCAATTTGCTCCAAAGTATATAGAAGACTTTTAAGTAGTAAATTCCAACTTGGAAAAATAAAACTGAAATTTTATTTTTAGTTTCTAGTGTGTCTTGATAAGGAAGCATAAACAAATATCTAAAGGAAATAAAAAATGTATTCATATTTTTTTTCATATGCTCAATGACTTTCTCATATCACAGTTTGTGGTAGGGAGAATAATGGCCTCTCAAAGATGTCTACATCCTAATTCCCAGAACATGTGCATATGTTACCTTACCCAGCAAAGGGACTTAGCAGATTAAATGAAGGATCTAGAAATGGGGAGATCATCCTGAATTATCTGCATGAGCCCAATGTCCTCATAAGGATGCTTATGAGTGAAAGTGAGAAGCAGGAGAGCAACAGTCAGTGGTGGGACGTAGAAAGTCCCTGCCATCGCTGGCTTTGAAGATGGAAGTGGCCACCAGTCAGAGATGTAGATGGCCTCTAGAAACTAGACAAGGCAGGAAAATGGGCTCTCCCCTGCCTCCACAGAGGAACAGAGCCCTGCTGCAGCCGGATTTTAGCCCAGTGAGAACCATTCTGAACTTGTGACCTGTAGAACTGTAAAACAATAAATTTGTGTTGTTTTAAGCCATTATGTTTGTGATAATTTGTTACAGCAGCAATTGGTAACTAATACCTAGCTTTGTCTCTAAAAACTCCTGCATTTAAAAATCTAATTTCTGGAAACCAGATGAATTTGTCAACTTTAAAAAAGTACTAATTAAAAACTTCACCAATTCAGAATACAGTGGAGGAAAGAATATGATTCAACTAGTATTTAATTCTTACTTCCTAAGACATACTCAGCACTATGCTATTTAAAGTGAGAGCAACTCCCACCATTAATAAATGGAGTCTGAATAACGGAAATTTTTGTTTCAAATAGCATACATATTAAACAATTAAGACATAAAAATATATATCAATAAGTAAAATAAATCAGGTTAGTGGAAGTGATATTTTACAATAATCTGTCACATATTATGAACTCAAAATATCCTAACTTCTTTTACACAAGAAGCAGGAATTCCATGTTCAAGTTATCACGAATTCCAAAAGTTTTATTGTAAAAATGGTTTCTAACTGAATTTGTTTTGAAAAGACAAACAGACCCCAATCATGTGGCAAAAAGGTTCTCAAACCAAAGACTAAGTCAAGCATAAAAGCAAGAAATTAGAATCACACAAACTTCCCAATTTAATTGCTTGGAGAAAATATGGTCCAGTGGATAGAGCTTTAGCGCTGAATGGACAAACCTGGGTGCAAATTCTAGCCCCTCACTTATTAGTCGTAAGGATTCCAACAGACTGTTTCACCTCTCTGAGCCTCCGCCCTCTCACCGTGGCATGAGAGCTCTCCAGAGGGTGGCCGTCGGTGCTGATGGGGGGCAACACACAGAAGGTGAGTGCTGGCTAAGGAGGGGCTCAGCGCTCTGTCTGCTCTTCTCCCTTCCCCACCCCACTCGGCCTCCTCCTATGAATTTTAACTAGAAATGAACACTGGCAAAATGTCAAGAAGAACAAACGTAAAGATAATAAAAACACATTAAATAAACCAAATACATTTCCCTTATAAGATTAACTGTTTTTGACTAAGCTTACCCAAATCATTACATTTGGATTTAGGTTTCTTCTTTTTCCTTTCAACTGGGGATTTTACCTTCATTTCTTTTTTTTTAATTTCTTTAACTTTACTTTTTCTCATAGTGAAGTCTTCATCATCATCTTCACTCGCATTAAAATCAGAATCAGCCTCAGAATCTTCACCTAAAACAGAAGATTATATACTTCATCTTTGTTCTACAAAGTGAGGCTTCTGTTGCCTCGACTTTCTCTACAGCTTTTGCACCAGATTCTTGGGCAGCTTTGTGCCCTGCCATTTCTGGTGGCAAAGCACTGCAGTGATTGAAAGCATGGTTGCCCAGGTTTGAATCCTGGCCCCTCCACTTACATATACTATGACCTCAGAGACAGGTTGCTAACCTCACTGTGCCTCAGTTTCCTACGTATAAAATGGGACTAACCATAACCTACACCACAGAGTTGTCGTGCAGATTAAATGATTTAATACAAGTAAAGCATTTAGAATAACATCCAGCACAGAGCAAGCAAAATAGAATTGTTTGCTACTACTATTATCATGATAAATGGCCCATCAGTAACCTTTACTCTGATTTCAAAGGTCAGTAACCTTTGAAAAGAATGGTAGGGTATAACATTAGGTACTCCTTCAAAATGATGACCTTGCTGGTGATAATAAAGGTACACCTTCCCTTAATCACATAAACTTCAATATTCTAGAATAGAAACCCACTGGGAATTGAGAAGAGACTGACCATACCCAGAGCAATCTTAACTGATAATCCTATATACAATTTCATTTGGAACACACACACCTCCAATTTCCCACAAACTCTTTCCTGTACTGCATGGGATGATACAACCCAGAGATGTAGTATGTTAAGTAGCTGCAGCTGCTGTGGAAAAAAAAGCATGGAGAATACCTGATAGTCAAGCAACAATCCTTCTATCTTGGGGAGAGGAAACGGGATCAGAAAACCATGCCTTGTGAATAACAAACTCAGAAAATTAGGTGTAAATAAGGACTGGTGTTATATTCATAAAAATCTTTTTTACATTTTTTATATTATAAAAGCTGTAATGCTTATTACAGAAAATGTAGACCATACAAAAAAAGTATTAAGGAAAAAGAAAATCCACTCCCTGATCTCACGACTCAGATAATGACCATTATATCCACCAAATATAATATCTACCTATCTATATGACATCATAGATTTTATATAAAAATAAAAATATATATGAAAATTTTCAAACATATACAACAGCAGGCAATAATAAACTGCTGCCCAGCCTCAACAATCATCAATATTTTGCTAAATTTGTTTCATCTCTTTCTTCTTCTTCTCTTTTCTTCCCTTTCCTTCTTGGAGTATACGAAAATAAATCCTAGGCATTGTGTTATTATACTCCCACAAACTTGAGAACGGTTCTCTAAAACACACGGCCTTTTGTTAACACAGCAACGTCATTACCGAATCTAACACTAACAATAGTTCCTGGTATCACCTTGTATCCGGTCTATATTAATCCCTGTTAATACAGGACAATACCTCCTCCCTTTTTCCCCTATGCCTTTGACTTGTTGAAGTAACTGGGCCAGTTGTCCTATAGAATGTCCTACATTCTGCATTTATCTGTTTTCTTCCTCATGGTGTCATTTAACTTATTCTTCCATTTTCTGTGAGCTGGAATTTTCTCAAGGGTCAATTAGAGTCAGGCTCATGTATTATTACTATTATTATTTCTTTTTGGCAAGAATATACTTCACAGGAGATGCTCTGTACTTAGTATTGTTTCATATAGAAAGCACAGAATGTATGGTTGGCCCACTCTTAGTCGGTTCAGTTGATGCCACCTGAATTCTCCATCGTAAAGATCCTCATCAGGCTTCCACTGATGATCTTTGCCTAAATCAATGATGTAACTATGATCTGAAAATTGCAATTTCCTTATTCTATCATTCTTTCCACACAAATAAAAATTTAAAAACAGGTAAGAGTAATCAACCCACATATTCACATAATGGTTCCTGTGTTATATGGAACTGGCCACATAAGGCCAGCAGATCACACGAAGGCTGTTGTAAGTAGTACCTTGTAAAATCAAGTAATTATTTCTGAAGTCCCAGGAGGATCTAGGTTTAGGAAGGGCAAGTAGTGGAGAAGTTTCTCCAACATTTCAGAATACAGAATCTAGGAGGGCAAAACCTCCTATGTATCTAACAGTTCTGGTATTGCATGCATTCTTCTCTGGGCTTGAGAGGATAAATGGTAGGAGCTGACTGTGACTCTATTTAACAAGTCTATCTAAAGATAGGGTCCAAATGACTTCATTACTCAACTGACAAAGCAGTTTAAATAATTTAGAGATCGGGAGAGGGAGTTCCCAGAATTCCAAGTAATTAGCACACCCTATTGGAAAATCTGCAAGGCCCAAACACTTGGGTTATGGATTCTGGGAATCTTTAGACGTCCTTAAGAAAAGTCTCATGTTCTCTCCCATTTTCACTTTTCTTTTCCTACTGAGCGTCACAAATGATCCTTTCTCTTCTCGTGAGGGTGAGCCAATGCAGGGGGAAAACTCTGACATGTCACCTAAAGAAAAGGATCCTGCTTCAAAATAACTTCAAGTTGTCTGAGATGAGACCAGTTGCACATTCAAGTATAATACAAGATCACCTCTGAGGGAACGGGAGAGCTGTTAGTTGTTCTGGCTGAGGGTGAACGGAAGTAGACTCGCTGTATTGCTCCTTACAGTACACAAAGCACAAGGAGGAAGATGTTTGTCTTTCAATTTAAGGTAAAGCAGGCTTGGCTGGAGTAGCTCAAGGAGGTTGACAAAGCCAGAAGACAGTGTAAGGAGTTTGCATTCTTGGGGTGCAGGACAGAACAGGAGGCAGAGGCGAGGAAATAATTTTGCCTAAAGCTTAGTTGGTATATGACAGCACAGGCTAGGTGGCAGTTATCACCCCTCAGCTAACGAGCTGGCTCCCTGTAAGGGCCGAAGGACTACTTCTCAGGGCTGAACCACATGGCATTTTATAGGAAGAATAGCCATACCTGTAGTTTGGTGGAAATCATGATAAGGTAACAGAGGAGAAAACCCAAACTAGCTCTCCAAGAGCTAGAGAAGAGTCATTTAAGTCCACAAGTGACGCAAGAAAATAAGGGATACTTCTCAGAACCTAAGAATTTTTAACTATCTACTTCTACATAAACCATCAGCATTATTTTCTTCTAATGTCCCAACCAGTCAAACATTCAAGAATTCAGACTTTCATTTACTGACAAATCATTTTTACCACACCAGGTTCCCATTCTGATTATTGTCCTTGTTACAGTGTTAACAACTGTCAGTATCAGCATTCACAATAAAATCACCATTTAACAACCACAGCTTCCCCAAACAACTATAGGTCTTGAATCTGTCGAAAGGAAGTGAGAATGATTTTCAGCTAAAAATATTTTTTGCAGTCCTCATATCCAGCATAACCTCAGAAGCACTCATATTTCAATAAATGTTTTCCTTCCTATTTTCATGTTTTATCTTAAATCATCATTCAACTGTACACAACTTGAAATTAAAGTGTATTGTTATCACAGAATTACGGCTCATATTTCATCTCAAAAATATTTGCTATGCAGAATTGAGTAAGAAAAACAACCTGGAACCGAGCTATTTACTTTTTTTAATGATTATTTCTTTTTTAAAATATTTTTAATTTTGGTAAAAACCACATAACATAAAATTTACTATCTTAACCATTTTGAAGCGCACAGTACAGTAGTGTTAAGCATATTCACATTATTGTGCAACAGATCTCCAGAAGTTTTTCGTCTTACAAAACAGAAACTCTATACCCATTAAACAACAACTCCTCATTCCCTCCTCCCCCAAGCTTCTGCTACCCACCATTCTACTTTCTGTTTCTATGAATCTGACTTTTTTAGATACCTCATATAAATGGAATCACACAGCATCTGTCTTTTGTGACTAACTTATTTCACTTGGCATGATGTCCTCAAGGTTCATCCACATTGTAGCATGTGACAGGATATCCTCCTTTTTAAGGCTGAACAATATTCCACTGAATGTATAGACCACATTTTGTTTATCCATTCATCTGCTGATGGACATCTGGGTTGCTTCCACCTCTTGGCTATTGTTAATAATGCTGCTATGAACATGGATGTGCAAATATTTGAGACCCTGCTTTCTATTCTTTTGGATATACACCCAGAAGTGGGATTGCTGGCTCATATGGTAACTCTATTTTTAATTTTTTGAGGAACTGCCATACTGTTTTCCATAGTGGTCGCATCATTTTACAATCCCACCAACAAGGTACAAGGGTTCTAATTTCTCCACATCTTTGCCAACACTTGCTATTCTCTGTTTTTTGACATCCTAATAGGTGTAAGGTGTTATCTCATTGTGGTTTTGATTTTGTATTTCCCTAATGATTAGTCATACTGAGCATCTTTTCATATGTTTTTTGGCCATTTGTGTATCATCTTTGAAGAAATGTCTATTCAAGTCCTTAACTATTTACATTTAAGATCAGAGGGTGATTTTAAAGTCACTATCCAAATCATGCTTTCCATAAAAACTTACTTTTATGAAATGTTTCAAGAGATTATCTGAAGTTGGGATGTAAATAACACAATATCTTTTTGAATATCTATCATACCTCTAGAAACAACCCGTGAATTACATAAACCCAACAAACAGAGCAAGTGATTTCATTTCTACATGCATAGCAAACATTTTAATCCTTTATTAAAGATAAATTAATGCTGTTAGCATGCTAAGCAGACTTGCAATGTATAACTTCAGAATCGTTTACTGATTTTCCATAGACCACCTGCCTTGGGATCCCCTGGGTCACTCAGAAGGCAGGTATTGGCTAAGAAGGCGAGTTTCTGGGCTCTACCCTGCCTTCCTCTTCTTCACAGCTCTTCCAGGATGGCACTTGACACCTTATGTATTTGTCACTGTCTGTGTCCTTTCACTCAAATGTAAGCTCTGTTTGGGAGCTCTGTTTGTTTGGTTCACTGCTGTATCTCTAGTGTCCAGGATATAGTGCATATAATAGGTACTCAAATATTTGTAGAATGAATGTTGATGAACAAACCTGTTTTGTTTGTCAATAGCATGTTAAAACCTATCAAAATATAGCATCTGATTTGGCATAATTTATGAATTTATCATTTTAATTTTAAATTATTATATCGTGATGCTCTGTTAAAGTCCCTATGTTTCCCATTTACCTTAATTTCTGAATGAGTCTGGAAATAACTGTCACAATCAAACATAGGATTCATATCTCCTCTGCCCCAAAATATTTCATGAATTTCTACTACTTAAAGAAAAAAGTCTACACTTCCTGGAATGGTCTGAGAGCCTCCATGATTTAGTGCTGGCCTGCCTCCTTAGCCTCTTCTACAGCATTCTTCCCTGCAGGCCTCACCGAACTCTTGTATGTGCACCTGTCTCTTCCACTGTTTATGCCTTCCTATCAGTCAGAAATGCTATTTTATCCCTTTAGTTTGTCTAAACGCTATTCATTTCAAGACATGGTTTAAAGGTCACCTCCAGATAAAGCTTTTTCCCCAAATGCTATAGCTGAATTTAACTGGCCTGTGTGTTCCTCAAGTTTGCATGCACCAAACACGCAGCACAGTGCTTTGCATACATTAATGGTTTCTAAGAGCTTTTTACTGAATTTCCATAGGATTCAGTCTGAGGTAGGATATAACTTACCAATGGCAAAGTCTGGTTCAGAGCCATTAGCACTATCACCATCACTGCCTTCCAAAAGAATCTTCCTCTGTTGTACCACAGCTTTAGATGCTGCTTTTCTTTTCCCTTGAACACCACGAACATCATCTTCCTCAGTAATCTTATCTAAATCTTCAGGAAAGGTATAAAAATCAATGGAAAGCCTTTTGTGACAGATAATACTTAACGAGCCGCAGAGTAGACTTCTATGACATCTGTTATTTGATTTGCCCAGCTTCATCCCTCCCCTGCTTCTAGGAATAGACCACGTAGCCCAATCTGGGGCAATCGTAATACATAAGTCCCCTGACAAGAGAGTCTGGTTTAAGGATAAGCCCAAGACCCAAACTGAGAGTCTTTTCCCAAGAATTTTCAAACTGGAGCTGGGAAGATGCACCCCCTTTATTCATGGTCAATTGCTATGGACGAGAAGCCATGGATAGTCATGTCCTCCATCAGGGAAGAAACTGAGTATGCAGTAAAAGAGAAGAAAACCAAAACACAAAGAAACAAAGGAGAAGAGGTGAAGAGAACCCGACAAATTTAAAGACCTTGGTTTTAGCTAGAGTTTCAGGAACTTAAATAAGAGTTAGAAAAATAACATTGCTCATGGAAAAAATAAATATTATTATTAATATCAAAAACTTACCTAAATAATCACTGGCTACACTGCAATTGGAGATATGAGGAGACTTATTCATTTTTTCTGTTTCATTATTGCCATGTTTTTCAATGCCTAAATAAAAGGAAGAAGTCAGAAGATACTGATGCCCCTTAATCGACCAATGTCTAGAAATAGGAAGATTAGAACTAAAATGTAATAGCATCCTGACACCGATAAATGATCCCAACTTAAACAAACACAGTGATTTTACTGGGAGAGGCTAGCATATGGTTAGGAGTTTGGGCTCTAAAAACAAACAGACTTAATCAGACTCAGGTTCAAATTCAGGCTCTATCACTGAAACTGGCTATCTGACCATGGGGAAGTTGCTTATCCTAAGACTTAATTTCCTCATCTATAATGTGGAAATAAAAATAGCGTGGGGGATTAAACGTTGATTACATGTGGAAATTACTTATTGTAGTGCCTAGCACATAGGAAAGAATCAATAAATATGAACTATCATTTCTGTTTAGGCAGATCCATGCTTTTACTAACATAAAGACTCTTCAGTCATTATAATAACCTTAAAACGATTTAATGTCTTTTAAGAGGACTTTAAGTCACGATAATGGTATTATTAAATGCTAGTGCTACAATGTGTATTACTCTATGAGAAGTAAAACTTCCAAGGAAATCCTGCTATACATTCCACAATCTCTTATAGGAGACAGATGAATTTCATTTCTCAATTTTAGATATAATACAGACAATTCTAAGTTTCTTTGATTCCTGATTACTAAAAGGCCCCCTAATGAACACTGTCTTATTTATTTTCAAATAGGAAGCAAAAATGATTTAAAGATCTATATCCCTAATTAAGCCAATAGGCTAAAAATATCCTCCAACATAAAAGAAGCCAAAATGATTTAATCCAAAAAGCCTTTTAGCAATTTGAATGTCTTTTCCAGGAATGATTTCTGCCTCTCCAGAATACCAATATTGCTATCTGCTGCATAGTTGCCAGAAAACTCAAAGGAGAAAAACCCACAGAGAATCCAGAAGTCATATATCTCTTAAGTTAACTGAGCTTGTGAACCAAATTAGTACCTTTAACCTTCATAAACAATAAAAGTTACCATTATTAGGTCATGTTTAAAAAAGGAAGTGCATTGTTAGGACTGTACAGATCAATTCATTCACTCAACAAATTAAATTTTCACTGTATACAAAGATGAAATTTGAACATCCAAGCTCATAGCCCATGTCCTCAAGCTTACTTTGGGTGTTAAGCAGACATATATGGATGTGTGTATGAGATTTATGCAGCAGAATAAACTGAATCCAACTGTACGCTGCAAACTGTTCCATTTGTCCAAAGTATTCAAATTTTATTCCTTCATCTGTGAAGCCTCATCCAAAGAAATGATTACAAAAGCAATAAAAAGATTTCTATGAAGATAAATATGTAAAAAACAAGTTACGTTTATTTGGAGACTCCTCCACATCTCTGATGACTGCTGGCAGTTCCTTCACTGATAAAGCTAGTGCGACTTCTAAGTCTCTCTGGTAGAGCTTGTCATCTAAAGCCATCCTAAAGTAGACACACAAGTAACAATGAGTTTTTAAAAAATCAATTTCAAATAAACAGTAAAACTTGAGATTTTCCTGAATTACTATTTAGAGTTGTTTACCCCACAAAAATGTTTTTAAACAATAGTCATGATCATAATTGACCTTCAATAAGACTCCTCAAGTGCAGCAATGTCATGTTCTGTCTGGCATCAGAGACGTGAAGCAGGAGCAGCGTGTGCCGTTGCACTTGCTGTCTCCTTTCACTGTGGGTCTGTCCTCACTACCGGCTCTCTCCAGGTGAGAAGCACCTGCTCAACCTAGAAAAAGGATTCAGCTCAAATATCACTTCCACTTAGAAATCTTCCTTAACCTCACCTGCACCTCCTTAGACAATGATTATTATAGCTCTTATATTCATTTTTTTTTTTTACATCTGCTCCTCCTAATCTAGACGTCAACAAATATTTCACCAGGTACTTACTGTGTATGAGGCACTGCACTAGCTGGATACTAAAAGTACCCTCGAGGAGTCTGCACTTAATGAGCAGGTGATGGAAACAAGGCATAGTAATAACCATACACGCAGATTATGTCTTCTATTCAAGGTGGGCAAAAGTGCTATGGTGTGTAAGAGGAAGAAAAATCAAAGACAGTTGGAGAAGGTAAGGGTACAAAAGGAGGAAATACTGAGACGTATTTATTATCTTTTAAATAACAGTTTTATTGAGACGTAATTCACGTAGCATAAAATTCACCCTTTTAAAGTGAACAATTTAGCAGTTTGTAGTATATTACAGAGTTGCGAAACCATCACTACTATCACTACTATCTAATTTCAGAACATTTTCATCACTCTAAAAAGAAACGCAACATCATCAGCAGTCACTTCCCGTTTACCCCTCCCAGCATCTGGCAACCACTAATCTACTTCCCGTTTCTATGGACTTATCTATTGCGGACATTTCATATTAATGGAATCATATAACACGTGGTCTTTGTGTCTGGCTTCTTTCAGTCAGCATAACGTTTTCAAGGTTCATCCATGTTGTAGCATGTATCAGTACTTTATCCCTTTTCATTGCTGAATAATATTCTCTGTATGGATATACATTTTATTTATCCATTCATCAGCTGACACATATTTGGACTGCTTCCATCTTTTGGCTATTATGAATAATGCTGCCGTGAACATGCACGAACAGGTTTTTGTGTGGGCATATGTTTTCATTTCTCTTGGCGATAGGTCTAGGTCATATGATAATTCTGTGTTTAACATTTTGGGAACTGCTACTCTGTTGTCCAATGTGGCTGCACCATTTTACATTCCCAGCAGCAACGTATGAGGGTTCCGATTTCTCCACATCTTCCTTAACACTTGTTCTTGTCCATCTGTTGGATTCTGGGCATCCCTAGTGGGTGTCAAGTATTATCTCACTGTGGTTTGGATTTGCATTTCCCTGACGGCTAAGGATGTCAAGCATCTTCATGTGCTTATTGGCCATCTCTATAACTTCTTTGGAGAAATGTCTACTCAAATCCATTGCCCATTTTTTAAATTGGGTTATCAGTATTTTTATTGTTGAGTTGTAAGAGTTTTTTTATATATTCTGGATGCAAGTTCCTCATCAATTATATGATTTGCAAATATTTTCTCCCATTTGTGGGGTTTTTTTCACTATACTTAGAATGTAGTACAAGCTCAAAAACAAAAAGAAAAAAAGATGAAAAAAGTAAAGAGAATGACATGCGGTAAGTTTCTCTATGCTAATTAACTTTTCTCATACTTGTAGCAGTAAACCATCAGAGGCCCCACATTCCATTTGTTAATATCCTCCTCTGCCAATCTCCTCTCCATACTACAAATTTTGGGCCTCTCAGGACTTCCTTCCCTCACTTTCCCTTCTCTCTTGCTACCAACTAATGAAATTCCAAGGTTAGTCTAGAAATTATGGGATCTTCTCACTGATGGACAAGAATCAAGAACATATAAAGAAAATATCTTTTATCTGCAGAAAAATACATGGTTTTAAATTTTATAAAACTGTCCTTACAAATGCAATTTTTAAGAAAGTAGTCTTCTAAGACTTGAGGACCTCAGAGACAGGTACGGGGTCCTGCAAAAGTAAGCTATAACTTCTAAACTTTATAATTAATTATGATTGTGTTAATACTTAAATGATATTCCTTACATGTTTGTGAATTTCTTTTTTAAGTCAGAAAGTCAGAATGAGATTAATGGTACATCCCTGTTCTCCTACATGCATTAAATAAAATAATACCTATGATTCTGCTTGAGTCCTAATTTAAACCAAGTTCAAATCTGTCTCTCTTTTAAATTAACACATCTAACATTGTATATTTACCGTATGTCTTACCTCTCACCTTTTTTTAGGGGTTTTCTCTTGTAGTGGAATGTCTTCTTGCTGGAGACTTTTCAATTTAGGTGTTGTTTTTTCTAGTTTTGACTCCTTTGGTGTCATTCTGGATTTCTTATTTAAACGTGCAGTTGTAGACACAAAATCATCTATTTATATGTGGATTAAAAATAAAAGAATATATAAAACTACTTTAGGAAAAGTAAAAAATAATAAAATTATTTTCTTAGCAGTTGGAATTCATTATAGCGTGTAGTCAAGTTTTATAGGTTAAGTAAATTGTTTAATTTCCACAATTTAAAAAATATTGCTGGTACATTGTTTGTCTTTTTTCTCATTCATGCTTTTCAACTTTGTTTTAGTGACCTTTATTTATTAAAATATCAATCTATCAAAAACCAATTCACTAAAAAATTGATATACTTCTTCTGTTGACACTCAGTATAAAACTGCTGCTGTAGTTTTTAACCCACAACACACGAATGCATACCTTCGGGGTACACGTGGTCTTAACCACATACTTTAGCATTTACTAACACATGCTGTCTCGTTTATGCTTCCCCATGTAGGAATACGATCACTTGTCACTTGCCTCCCACCTCCACTCCACAGCACCTAGGACACAACTTGCACTTTATAAATCTTTGGTGACAGATTGAAGACAGTAATAAAAAGCTAGAAGTTAATTCTATATTTATTTTCTCCCAAGTCTTAGACATACTTAAGGCTGTGCCCAAGGCAAAAAACAGATTCCTTCAAACCTCAGAATGACTAAATATTTGACTCTCAGAAAGCTCTGGTGGTCTGAGAAATATAAAACCTACTTCAAAGTATAACATAATCTAACCCAATGTTTCTCAAACTTTATGATCAAAGTTCCCTTAATAGTAGAGACAAGTAAAGACATAAGCCAATGGGGTATCGCCTAAGCCTAACCTTTCTTCAAGGTCTTGTTTTGTTGTACAATTAATGGGGATTTCACACTTTATCCTAACACATTTGTGTCTCAAAAAGACAGTGTGTTCCTTCCTAGGGGAAGGGAAAGGAGAAGATGAACTCCACTTGAAAAAACATCGACCTAGAGTCGTTCAGACCTAAAGAGCCACTTCACCTGGCCCTGTTCCTTTATCACTCACCTGCATAATTCTTGTCAGTGTAATCAGCAGCATAATCATCTCAAATGCTTAGAAAATTATTTTTCCAGACCTAGCTCATATGCAATTGAGTAAAATAGTAATATGTTCAATATTTGAGCTATATATATATATATAAATATATATATAAAATATAAATTCTGAGAAAATGTTTCCAAATCTTTAAAGCAGAAATAAAAATCTCTACTTACCATCGCTGCCAGAGTCCTCAAACTGTGAGTAATTGACTGGTTTCGTATGCCTATAGCCAAGAAAGAAATTTTTCATTTGCACAAATGTCAGTTTCTCACCTCCAATCCTTAAGACCAATAATAGTCTTGAGTAATGAAAATGTGTTTTGATTCTCTTAAGAAAACTTAAAACACAATTTGGATTTTACAGTAGGGATTTAGCATTAGCTGAAATAGTTTTAACTATACTTGATATACCTGATAAGGAAAAAATAATTGATAACCCACAAAGTAAGCAGAGTCAATATAATTAATACTCACAAGGTATATACATAGTTTAATTGCTGTTGGGCATTTATAAGTTCCTGTTGTATGTATTCTTTTGTTTTGTATGTGCATTCCATCTTCCTTATTAGGTTATAAATTTGTTGACACCAAAAGCCATTTTACTTTTTTTATCTCCCTCACAATACTAAATAATGTTCTTTATGCAATGGACACTTAGAAAACGGTGAGTGACTTTGTACTTGCCACCTGAAACAAACCTTTATACTACTTTAGAGGGCACTAGAAGAAAGCCACATTAAAGTGAAAACAATGAAGTCATTTCCTTCCTCCTTCCTCTAGGTACTAAACAAATTGGTATTCCAATCTTCATTTCTATCTTCTGCCAAATACGCAAGTGTGAATAACCCAGGTCGTCAGTTGTTCTTTCAAGTAAAAATGGTGTTCTCTGAAAAAGAAGCTAGCTCAGCTCACAACTCAAACCACCTCACAAGAGCTTCTCCTTCGAGCAACCACTGCAGAAGTGCGCTACGTGAGCTTAAGAGTCCCTCTCATGGGATTTTAAAAGGAACGGTACTCTTGTTACTCTCCTACTCTTGGGAGTTAAAAAACTTGAGAGCTGAACAAAATATGGAAACCCTGTTAGAAACTCTGAGATTGGATAATAGTAAAATAAAATCAAAACCCTTAAAAAAAACAAGTATGGTCAGTGATTGACCTAGAACAAATATAATCATTCTCACGGCTTCATCAAGCACATTCTTAAGTGAATGGTATTTTCTTTTCTTTTAACTCTGAGTGTGCAGCAGTAAAGAATACGATGACTACTCACACAGCTTGTGTCACTGCCCTGATTCACGCTAAGGTGCCAGCAGTTTTACCACTACTGCAGTGCAAATGACAGAACAATGAAAAAAGCAAGTCTCGGTATTCTTATGAAAATAGTTTTGCCCTCATGGACTTCCAGAGAGGGTCTCAGGGGCCCCTAGGGGTCTGCAGACCATACTGTGACAACTGCTGTTCCAGACGAAGGATTATGTCTTCACGACCTGCATGTTTAAAACCCACTTGAAACTGAACATGCCCAAAACGGAACTCTTGATCCCCCATGCCTTTTCCTAGTCTTCCCCGTCTCAGTTAGTGCAAAGATCCTCCATTCAGCAGCTCAGGTCACTAATATTGTGAAGTAATCCTCAATTCTTTTTTTCTCTTTGCCCCTCATCCACTTCTTCAGCAAGTTCTATCAGCAATACCTCCAAAATATATCCCAAATTCATCTGTCCCACTCCATGTCCACTGATAACACCCTACTCCCAAGCACTACCAGATAATGCAACAGCCTCCTGACTAGTTTCCCTGCTCCCATTCTGCTCACCCTGTCTTCCATCCATTCTCCACCAGCAGCCAGTGGACTCCACAGAACCAAAATTAGATTTCTCTCCCCTATTTAGAACTCTCCAGTGACTTCCCACCGCACTTACAACAAAATCCAAACTCCTTTCTAAAGCCTACAAGGCCCTACCTGCTTCTCTAACCTAATCCCCTCCATTTCTTCCCTTGCTAATGCTGCAGCTTCACGGACCTTCTTTCTGTGCCTCAAACAGGGCCAAGCTCAGGGCCTTGGCTCTTGTTCCCTCTAGCTGGACTGCCCCAGACTTTCACTGGCTGGCTCCTTCTTGTCATTCATGTCTCAGCTCATGAATTGTCTCGTCAGAGAGGCTCATTCTAACTACCCTCCTTAAAGTAAGGCTTTCCTCCTTCTCACTCTCTATCATATTGCCGTGTTTATTTTCGGCCCCCGAGCCTCACCCCTTGACGAGAATGTAACCTCCCACACCCTAGTACGGCATGCAAGTAAATATATTCAATAACTTTACTAAATGAATGGCTGGCCCCAGGCCTCCACAGCACTCGACTGCGGGTAAGTAGAGGGACAGTTTCAAATAATACAACGGGAAGCACACAGGACCTGGAGCCAAGCGAGTTAGGTTTTAAGTACTACCTGCCACGCACTAGCTATGTGGCTCAGGTAAAGTGGCCTTTATGCCGAGAAGTGTAAACTCTATAAAATAGGGATACCTAAACTGCTATATCAAAGAACTCTAGTGATGAACAAATGAAGTAACACCTAAGGAGGAGCCCGGTGAAATGCAGAGCGCTGTTCGAACGCTGCCATACAAGGTCTTATTTGAACGAGGTGGGGAAAGAAATGGCAATAGCCGCGAAGGGAGGCAAAGAGAAGGAAAAAGCTGGGATGCTAGGACACATCTGAAGAATGGGCGGCTCTCAGTGGAGACTGGCGAGTTTCCCAGTACCCGTCCACCCCACCCTACCCCCGCTACCCTCCGTCCTACTCGGCCCGTTCCCCTCAATCGTGCGCAGGTAAAGTTGCCTACAGCGGCCCCCTGCCCTCTCTCCCCATCCCCGCCGGCTGTCACCAACTACTCGCCTCACAGGTCGCACCATGGCTCCCTCAAGGCTGGAAACTCGCAGCTCTCAAATTCTTGTCGGCAGCAGTGGCGGTTTCAACTCCCGCCCAAAATGGGACACCGGAGCTCTCCGCCCCCTGCCACCGGTCCTCCAATGATGACCTGCCGTCCCTGCGGCGGCGCATGCGTCCGGGGGAGAACGCATTTGTTCACGCCTTTCCCAAGGCACTGCCCTTCCGCATCCGGTCTACCAGAGCCGAGGCTGTGCTTCGCCGCTGCACATTCGTCACCACGGTGGCTTTTTGCGCCGTCTCTGAAATACACAACAACCGTAGAAATACACCTTGTTACACTTTTTAAATGATTAAACTGAGGCAGGATGGGACAAGGGGCAGTTAGACCCTAGAATCTTCTACAAGGTGCCAGGAAAGCGGGAAAGGTTTGGCCGAATCTGCAGCAGCGGATCTGCTGGCTGTAAAAACAAGTCGGGAAGTCAGCTGATGCTACGTGTGTGCTGCTCCCTGTGTGCGGCTCGTTGACATCTCGGAGTGTGTCCATCGCTCCGTGCTTCAGATTTAGGGGAGGTGAGCTCAGAGCCAAGAGGGAGGAAACCGTTCAGTCTGAAACCCCCAAATGGAGGGGCTGTTCCCCTCCCTGGGCCAGAGCTTCTCGGTTCCGCAGTCTGCCCTTTTCTCTGACTAGTTTGAACCGCAGAACCTCCGCTCTGTTAGCGTTAGGGGTTCGGGCCAGCCCTTCCTCCTCCCATCCCATTTTTGTACGGGAAACCTTCCTTAATTTCACGTCTGCTAAAAGACCAAGAAGAGAGGTAACTAAAGTTAGCAATTTGTTGGAAAATAATAAGTCTAAATGTTGAACCGATTGAAACCAGAGCTAATGTTTTTTGTTTACGGAAAATATTGAATCTAAACAAGACTGGACCATAAGTCCGTATTTCTGTGACGTTTAGTTCCCTCTACAATGTTCCTTTACTGTCTTTGCCTTCATGCTGTGTACTCAATGAGCATCCTGTGATTTCTTTAGTGATGTGTTCTTAGAGAGCTTCTTTTATTATTTATTATGTTATTATTACTAGCTTTCATTTCTTAATCATGTTTGTCAGATATTTCATATTTATTATTTGAGTAGTCGTTATGACAGTCCTACGAGTTAAAAGGCTTCTTGAGGTTTGTCTTAGCTGAGACCTGAAGAATGAATAGTTGTTAGCCAAGGAAAGAAGAGCAATGAGAGTGCTTGCTCTATGCAGAGCAAAAGCATTCAAAAAGGGTGGAGTGGAAAAAGAGGTTTGATATTGAAAGGAGGTCAGTATGACTGGAAAATAAAGTTTGTGAATTTGTGTTTTGGGGAGGAGGGGTGCAGGTGCTGGGAAAAAAATCTGGAGATATAAATAGAGGCATTGTAAGCTGGGTTAAGGAGTTTGAATTTTATCCTGGGAGTAGTGGAATAAAGGGTTTTAAACAGAGGAGCAGCATGATCAGATATACACTTGGGAAAGATTACTACGACTTCAGTATAGAGAAGAGTCTGAGAACTGATTTGATGGGGAAATGCCTAGTGACAGCAAGTCTGGTAAGGAAGATGATTAGTAAATCTTTAATTGATATTGGTCCTTACTCTTTCTGACTAGATTTCTTCTTTCTGAATGCCTTGTGGAGGATCCTGTACTTTCTATTTTCTATGTATCCTCTTCCCACATCTTCGTTTTCATCATGAAGATTAAAATGAAGAGATAAATGTAAGAACGACCAGAATAATTGACTCAGAGTCAGACAAATAAAATCTCTGAGTGGTGGGATATTTTCTTAGAAGCAGTACAGCAATGAGAAAACATCTTTATTTTATGGACTTATAACCTGCTGTGCTTTTTTTGTTAGTTCTATGGAAATCCTGCCAAAGAAGATGAAGAAAAACAGAGAAAGATTCTGCAACAGAGAGAGGGAATTTGTGTATAAATTCAAAGTAGGAAATCAATGTTTAGAACTTAGGGTGCCCCTCAGATTTCCTGTTCAAGAGAATGCCAGTCATTTACATGGACGTCTGATGCTTTTGCACAATTTGCCATGCTTTATAGAAAAAGGTGAGGAAAGATTTTTTTAATATCACTTTATTATTTTCCTATAGACTCTGTCACTAGAAGTTTCATATTAGAAAGCTTAAAGCTAGGAAGCGTTGGAAACAGCCATAAAATATGAAGTGTTTTTATTGCTTCCAAGAATAAAAACGTTCCTCAGACTTTTGTTTTATTAAGTGTTTTTTCCTATAACCCGTGTAGTTGTTTATAAAGCAGTTTAGTATAAAAATTTAATTATATAGTGAAAAATTAGGTACAAAGTCTGGATTAGAACTCTTAACCTTATAATTTAGTTGACTGGATTCCTGGGACATTTCAGCTGTCACTAATTATGATATTGTAGAATTATATTGCTAAATACATTGCCCTTTTAATGATCTGGACCTCAACTCCTGAGATGGCATGGAAGAGAAGGAATATTCATCTTGAATAATTGTTGCTTACCTAAATTAGTTCCATAAGGTCCTCTGTATTAAACCATTTTAAAAGGTCTACGTTCTCTCTTGTAGATGAGGAAAAATTTAAATTTAGAATATGTTGGATCGTTAAAAGTGAGAGTTACAAGCAAACCTAGAAACTTTCTAGCACAATCTCATTGTACAAATAAGAAAACTCGTACATGAAAAGGTTAAATTATCTGCCTAAAGCAGTGGTTCTGCAAAGTTTTTCCATGATCAGAAGCTATAGCATCACCTGGAAACTTACTAGAAATGCAAATTCTTGGGCCTCATCCCATTCCTGCTGAGTCAGAAACTCTGGGGGTGGCGTGCAGCAGTCTTATTTCAGTAAGCCCTCCAGGGACTTCTGATGCATGCTAGAGGTTGAGAACCACTGGTCTAAAGTTACATATGGGGGCCAGCCTGGTGGCACAGTGGTTAAGTGCGCACGTTCCGCTTCAGTGGCCCAGGGTTCACCAGTTCAGATCCCGGGTGCGGACATGGCACTGCTTGACAAGCCATGCTGTGGTAGGTGTCCCACATATAAAGTAGAGGAAGATGGGCATGGATGTTAGCTCAGGGCCAGTCTTCCTCAGCAAAAACAGGAGGATTGGCAGCAGATGTTAGCTCAGGGCTAATCTTCCTCAAAACAAAAAAAAAGAACCACTATGCTAATAAAACTAACAGAAAATTTAAAAAAAATAATAAAGTTACATACATAGTGACAGAACCGTGACCAGAACACAGGTATCCTGACTTCTGTCTCAGTGCTCTTTCCATTGTGTCAGTCTCTAACTAGTGCCTCTGAAATTGGAATTACAGATCATCGAATTAAGTCCATTTTAATACACTAATCATTCAATTTCTCTTTCAAATTAAAAAAATGTAACAGTATGTATAGGAAACTTTTTCACTTAAATACTGTAATTTTCAGACCCTCCAAATCTAGATTTTTCTTTGTTCTTTTTTTCTTTTTCTTTCTTTCTTTCTTTTTTTTTTTTTTTTTGCTGAGGAAGATTCATCCTGAGCTAACATCTGTGCCAGTCTTCCTCTATTTTGTATGTGGCTTGCCAGCACAGCATGGCAGTGGCCAATGAGGAATGTAAGTCTGCAGCCAAGAACTGAACCTGGGCCACTGAAGTGTAGCATGCTAAACTTAACCACTAGGCCACATGGCCAGCCCCAGAAGATTTTGCTTTATGTGCTTTAACTTACTCAGTTTCAAACTGAAGAATCAGCCTTAAAAAATTACATTTTTAAATTAGTATGAAGGTTATAGGTAAGAATAAGAATTCTGACCATTCTCCATGCAGTAACCTATAATAGTAAAGAAAAATAATTGTGAAAGTAGTTAAATGATCCCCTAAGCTGATTTTATTTAGACATTCTATTAAGGGTATAAGCCTGATAAAATAAAATTTCACCTTGGAATGCTTAGCCAGGTAAGCTATTCCCTATTCATGTCTGAATTTTGCTGATGATGACATTTCTTGTCCTTCCTACAGACTTAAAAGAAGCTCTGAGCCAGTTTATACAAGAAGAATCCCTCAGAGATTATGATAGAGATGCTGAAGCGTCCCTGGAAGCCGTGAAGGCAGGTGAAGTCGATCTACATCAGCTGGCAAGTACGTGGGCCAAAGCTTACGCAGAGGTAAGAGAGGAGATCAGACTGTGAATGTCAAGGATATTCGGGACTTTGGTGAGGATTTTTAAGTTGCTAAGGTAATACCGAAACAGTTGTAGAGTCCTTTTTTATCTATATCCAAAAACTTATTCCATAATAGACAATATGTCTTGATGCTTGTCTGCTTCCTTCCTGTATCAGAGTGAGCATGTAAGACACTATGTTGTGTCATGCCTTTGTAAAACGAAAGGCTACTTTTGTTTGTCTAACAGCATAGGGTTGCAAGATTTAGTAATTAAAAATACAGGTCACACAGTTCAATTAGAATTTCAGATAAACAATGAATAGTTTTTTAGTATAAGTATATCTCACCTATTATGTGGAACATACTTATAGTAAAAAATTATTCTTTGCTTATCTGAATTGTATCTGGCAACCCTGAACTAACCATATCAGTTCCTTTTAAGCTCTTTGGTTTACTTTTATCTTCTCACTTATCTTCACTGTTGTTATTAGTTACATAATGTTATCATTTTTCCATTTAAATAATATGCCTTATCTCGTAAAGTCTAAGATGCCATTGATTGTAACATACCATTATTTTATTTAGTAATAAGGGAGAACCCCACACCAATTAAACTATGATAGAATGCCCAGATGCCATCAAGTACAAGATGCATCTTGATCTCTGAGAGTTGTAATGTGAAAAAGCATGCATCTTAGAATTGATGAGATACAGTATGTTGAGAAGCTACTTATATCAGGTACTGTACTAGGGGTTGGGTGTAAAATAGCAAGACAGACACAAAATGCAATTTGCATTTTAGTTAGAGAGCCAGATGCAGAACTCTGTAAACAGACAAATTCAATAATTGCAAGCTATAATGAGTGAATTACCTCCCACTCTAAATAGCTCAGTTTATGAGAATTTGAAAAAAATAAATTTTATGGGTCATATTTGTTATTCAGAGCAGTTTGCTCCATACCCAGTAAGGTTTCCTAGTGTATTTAAAAGATGGCACTATTATTAACAACTACAGTAAAGTTGCAGGGTACAAATTCAACTCACAAAAATCAGTTGCTTTTCTATACTCCAACAACGAACTTTAGAAAGAGAACTCAAGAATACAATCCCATTTGCAATCACAACTAAAAGAGTAAAGTACCTAGGAATAAATTTAACCAAGGAGGTGAAGGACTTATACAATGAAAACTATAAGACATGACTGAAAGAAATTGATAATGACATAAGGAGATAGAAGGAGATTCCATGCACGAGTTGGAAGAATAAATATAGTTAAAATGTCCATACTACCCAAAGCAATCTGCAGATTCATTGCAGTCGCAATCAGAATCCCAGTCACATTCTTCATGGAAATAGAGCAAAGAATCCTAAAATTCATATGGGGTAACCAAAGACCCCAAATTGCTAAGGCGATCCTGAGAAAAAAGAACAAAGCTGGAGGTATCACAATCCCTGACTTCAAAATGTATTACAAAGCCATAGTGATCAAAACGGCATGGTACTGGTACAAAAACAGGCACACAGATCAATGGAACAGAACTGAAAGCCCAGAAATAAAACCACACATCTACGGACAGCTAATTTTCGACAAAGGTGCCAAGAACATACAGTGGAGAAAAGACAGTCTCTTCAATAAATGGTGTTGGGAAAACTGGACAGCCACATGCAAAAGAATGAAGGTAGACCATTATCTCACACCATACACAAAAATAAACTCAAAATGGATCAAAGCCTTGAAGATAAGTACTGAAACTATAAAACTCCTGGAAGATAGTATAGGTAGTACACTCTTTGACATCGAACTAAAAAATAAAAAGGATCTTTTCGAATACCGTGTCTTCTCAGACAAGGGAAACAAAAGAAAAAATAAATAAGTGAGAGTTCATCAGACTAAAGAGCTTCTGCAAGGCAAAAGAAACCAGAATCAAAACAAAGAGACAACTCACCAGTTGGGAGAAAATATTTGCAAATCATGTATCTGACAAGGAGTTAATCTCCATAATGTATAAGGAACTCACACAACTGAACAACAAAAAAACAAACAACCCGATCAAAAAATGGGCAGTGGATATGAACAGACATTTTTCCAAGAAGATATATAGCTGGCCAATAAACACTTGAAAAGATGTTCAGCGTCACTAATCATCACAGGGAAATGCAAATCAAAACTACACTAAGATACCACCTTACGCCTGTTAAAACGGCTGTAATCACTAAGACTAAAAATAGCAAATGTTGGAGAGGGTGTGGAGAAAAGGGAACTCTCATACACTGCTGGTGGTAATGCAAACTGGTGCAGCCGCTGTGGAAAACAGTATGGAGCTTCCTCAAAAAAGTGAAAATAGAACTGCCATATGACCCAGCTATCCCACTACTGGGTATCTACCCAAACAATTTGAAATCAACAATCTAAAGTAACATCTGCACCCATATGTTCATTGAAGCACTATTCGCAATAGCCAAGACATGGGAACAATCCAAGTGCCCATCAATGGATGATTGGATAAAGAAGATGTGGTAAATGTATACAGTGAAATACTACTCAGCCATAAAAAAGACAAATTCATCCCATTTGCAACAACATGGAACAACCTGGAGGGCATTATGCTAGGCAAAATAATCCAGACTGAGAAAGACAAACACCAGATGATTTCACTCGTATGTGGAATATAAACAAGCACACGGACAAAGAAAACAGTTCAGTGATTACCTGGGGAAGGGGGCCTGGGGAGTGGGTACAGGGAGTGAAGGGGAGCACCTATGTGATGACAGACAAGAAATAATGTACAACTGAAATCTCATATTGATGTGAACTGTTAAGAACTCAATAAAAAATTCCCATATGCCATCCTAACAACAACACCAGAAAAGGTGTGGCGCTATTTGCACATATTATTTTAAATGTTGAAAACGTAACTGTTGCGTTAAAAAAAGATCTGTCTGTGATAAATACAATTTTAAAAACTTAATCTTCCTTCTGATAACGAATAAAGCTGTAAGATGAATTAAAGAAGTAATTCCACTTAATTCAACCAGTATTTTTTGTACTTCTAAAATGGGTTAGGTTTACAGCTGAGGATAAGTCTTTGCCCTCAAGGAGCTTACAGTCTAGTAGGAAGAGACAGAGAAATCCGCGGACTATTATAACACTGTGCAGTCTGTGTTAGGATCAGGGTAAATCCTGTGGGAACACCTAGGGAAGTGGGAGGAAGAAAGACTGGTCAAGAAGGAGTTCTTGAAGAAAACAAGCCCAGCATTCTAGAACTGTAGCAGCTTGTTTGTTTTTAAATAGTTTAGGAAACAAAAAGCAAAGAAGCTATCTCTAGCTGTGAAAAAGGAAATATTAACAGTCAGGAAAATAGCTGAGAAGACCCAAATATTGTTGTACCCACTGGATATGATTGGGCTGTCAGTGGCTGTAAAAATTACAAAAGCGAAACCACTCAGTACCAGCTCCAGAAACATGGGAATCAGAGACCAAAAAGAAAGAATTCAAAAAGAAAAAGAAACTATATTGTAGATAGCAAAAAGGCTGGCAGAAATTAGAAGATGCAGGTTTGTGGAGATTAGAAGAATCGAAGTATGATTAGCAGCAGACACTGACAGTGGCAGCAGAAGGGCGTAGTAGATGAGACAGAAGGGGCCGAACGAAGCATCTCTGCAGGATGTGGGTAAGTAGTTTGTCAGTGACCTTGAGAGGAATGATTGGAGCATCAAGGAAGAGGCAAAATAACATAATGTCTTTGGTAATGCGAGTTAGCTAGGGCTGTGAAGGAATGAACTCCATTTTCTATAAATGGATTTGCTAGATACTTCAGATGCTGACATTTGTTTATTTTTCTTTTTTTTTGAGGAAGATTAGCCCTGAGCTAACTGCTGCCAACCCTCCTCTTTTTGCTGAGGAAGACTGGCCCTGAGCTAACATCCATGCCCATCTTCCTCTACTTTATATGAGGGACGCCTGCCACAGCATGGCTTTGCCAAGTGGTGCCGTGTTCATACGCGGGATCAGAACTGGTGAACCCCAGGCCGCCAAAGCGGAATGTGCACACTTACCCACTGCACCACCAGGCTGGCCCCCAGACGCTGACATATTTAAATAATGAAACTTTTACCTTAGCCACCTTTTGACGAGGATCTTTTAAAAATGTAGTACCTATTTCTTTGCTTTCTTCATCATAGTGAATAAAATTCAATTCTAACTTCTTGTTGACCCTGGGTCATCCTTATAAATATGTTGTTATACCTTTATGTGATACAGTCAGGCACTGCTGTGGAGGGAGGACTGTCCCATCACAGCAGAGAGGTGCTGAAGATGCTGCTGTTTTATAAGAAATTTACGTTGTAGAGGATGGTTGCCCCTGATACGGTGTCAGAGCTGTGCTTTGATGGATGTACTTGCATGGTATAAGGAGGTTCTGATGGTTTACTCAAGTGTCTACGACTGTTAATTCCTACTTTGTAGAGTAATTCTATTTTCTTCCGTGTTTCCTTGTCTTCTGTCAGAGGATCTGTTGATGGCCATCTTTTTCTGCTTCTGGTCTCTACACTCTAAACATAAGCTAGGTGGAAGCTACTGGCTGATAGCAAATGAGAAAATAGGGAGTGTCTGTGGGGTGGAGGTCCTGATGAAGTTAAAGAACCATTTGCCTGGGAGCAGTTGAATGAGAAATCTTGGTTGGAGGTTATAGTCACAGACTGAATGTTTGAACTTTAGAGGTTGAGCTGTTCCTGGTGATGATGTGGAATGGATGACTGAGGTGAAGTGGAGAGCTTATTGAAGGTGCGGAGTTCGGGGAAGTAAGAAGGCGAGGCATTGGATGAGTTGTCTACGTGGACATCCAAGTGACCCAGATTGATGACAGGATGTGGGACAGAAAGGAAGTCTGTGAACTCGGTGACAAAGCTTTAAATGAAAGAGGGTGAGTGGCAGCTAGGTTGTTAGATGATGATGTCTGTGAAAGATAGAGTGCCAAATGGGTTGAGCCTCAACAAAGCTGAACTTTATGCCCGAAGGTGGAGATGGAGAAATAATGGCTTGGACATTGAAGTTTCCTCTCTACAGGCCCTTACTCAATGCCCCATTCCTCCCAGCTGTCACAATCCCCTTTTTAGTATTGCCTCTCCTGAGGGAATGGTGTGAGTTAGGTCAAGGAAGAACCCTGCTTAATGCTTCTCAAATAGGTAGCTTCTGCTTATTTGTAAGGCTGGCTCTAGGCTGAATTTTAAATTGATGCTGCAAATTATTATAGTTAGCTGATCTGGTTAGTGGGGTTACCGAATGTCTGGTGTTCTGTAGGACCTAGCAGATTTCTGTGATCCACACTGGCTCCTTCCTACCAAATTTCAGCATGAGCCCGAAGTGAATTTTGAGCAGAGCTTAAGTCACGTGGACTGTTTATAATCCTAGAGCAGTGCCAGGTCTAAAGGTGTAGAGCTGATATCAGAATGCAGTTTCAGGTTTTCAGAGGCATAGAGTAAATGAAATCCATCTTCTAGATACAGCTAGTCTTAAATTCTTCCCTCCTGATCTGGCAGTTGATTGAAGTGTAAGTGAAAGAAAACAAGGGGAAAAGTTTAGCTGTTGACTGACGGAGTTCAAGATAGTTGTTTCAGTGATTCACTCATTTGTTTTAAGGTAAATTATTACTCTGAGTCATGTCATAGATTCCAGTTTTTGATGTTTGCATTGGTGAAAAAAAAGGTAAGACTTTAGATTGTTCTTTTATACAGGGGTCTGTGTACAAAGGTCAATAATAGGAAAAGCGTTGAATCTTGGGGTCACTTCCACTTGTGCCATTGAATTGTACGCTCTTTGACGAGGGACTTCTCAGCACATCAGTTTCCTCAGCTCTAAAGCACTGTGTCTGTCTGCTGTGTCGACACATCCCGTGTCGTGAGCAGGCCTCTCCTTCCCTGGACTGACTGGTGTGTGTCCTGAGGCTGTCCCTGTTTTGCCTCTGCATGTTTCTGTTTCTCTGTTTATCAGGGTTTGCTCAGTCCCTTTATCCTTTTGACAACTGCCGTTTTCATATACTTAAAAGCATGCTTACATTTTCTAAAGAAAATGGAGTACTAGAAAAGTTCAGAAAAAGAAAATTGCGCACGTATATCTCCATATAAAATCCTATGCATGGATTGGGTTTTCAAGGTCAATGTTATCACATAGGTAACTTCATTTTCTAAATATATAGCCTATGAAACCTTTCTAGCAATATATTTTTTAATAATGAAAAGCTTTTTTCTGATTACATAATTGTATCAAAATGCAAATTATTATATAATATCATACGTTAGAATATAAAGAGTGTAAAAGTCATCAGAAATCCCACTGCCCTGAAATAGCCACCATTAGTGTTTTGTTGATCACCCTCCGTCTGTGTGAGTGTGTGTGATGTTACAGAGATGGGCTCATAGCATACTTACGTTTGTGATCACCTTCCGTCTGTGTGAGTGTGTGCCGTGTTACAGAGATGGGCTCATAGCATACTTACATGTGTTGATCACCCTCCGTCTGTGTGAGTGTGTGCCGTGTTACAGAGATGGGCTCATAGCACACTTACATGTGTTGATCACCCTCCGTCTGTGTGAGTGTGTGCCGTGTTACAGAGATGGGCTCATAGCATACTTACATGTGTTGATCACCCTCCGTCTGTGTGAGTGTGTGTGATGTTACAGAGATGGGCTCATAGCATACTTAACGTTTGTGATCACCCTCCGTCTGTGTGAGTGTGTGCCGTGTTACAGAGATGGGCTCATAGCATACTTACATGTGTTGATCACCCTCCGTCTGTGTGAGTGTGTGCCGTGTTACAGAGATGGGCTCATAGCATACTTAACGTTTGTGATCACCCTCCGTCTGTGTGAGTGTGCCGTGTTACAGAGGTGGGCTCATAGCACACTTGCATGTGTTGATCACCCTCCGTCTGTGTGAGTGTGTGCCGTGTTACAGAGATGGGCTCATAGCATACTTAACGTTTGTGATCACCCTCCGTCTGTGTGAGTGTGTGCCGTGTTGCAGAGATGGGCTCATAGCATACTTACATGTGTTGATCACCCTCCGTCTGTGTGAGTGTGTGCCGTGTTACAGAGATGGGCTCATAGCATACTTGCATGTGTTGATCACCCTCCGTCTGTGTGAGTGTGTGCCGTGTTACAGAGGTGGGCTCATAGTACACTTGCATGTGTTGATCACCCTCCGTCTGTGTGAGTGTGTGCCGTGTTACAGAGGTGGGCTCATAGCATACTTACATGTGTTGATCACCCTCCGTCTGTGTGAGTGTGTGATGTTGCAGAGGTGGGCTCACAGCACACTTGCATGTGTTTCATTGTGGGCACTTTCTCTCCCTTCCTCCACATTAGCACCTTGCCCGTATCCCTGCCTCAGGGTAACCTGTATTAACAACTTAGTTTATATCTTTCCGTTTTTTTTTGCGTACTCAGATAATTCTGTCTAACATATCTACACATATGTAAGTAGAGGGTCTTGCTGTCCTTGTCTGCTGTACGAAAATGGAATACAGTGTACATACCTTTCTGGTAGTGTGTTGGGTGAAAGTACTGTATGGTGCTTTGAGAATGGCTCTGTGTCCTCTTCTAGACCACCCTGGAGCACGCGAGGCCTGAAGAGCCCAGCTGGGATGAAGACTTCGCAGATGTGTACCATGGCCTAATCCATTCTCCTGCCTCGGAGACCCTCCTAAATCTGGAACATAACTACTTTGTTAGCATCTCAGAACTGATTGGCGAGAGAGATGTGGAGCTGAAGAAATTACGAGAGAGGTATGTCAAATTTCTTGCATTATCATAATTAAATGTTACATTGTCAAATATGATGGCATGCAGAACAGCTTGTTTTCATTTCTTTATAAAATGAAGAATAAAATAGAAATTCTTTAATATTAATATAGTAGAAATTCTTTAATATTAGAAATTAATTTTCTTATGTGTTTCAAGTTGTCATTTCAGCTGGGAAGGTGAGGTCCTCGGAGGTGTATAGAACTTCTCAAGTGATTGACCTAAACAAATTACAGTCACATTATGTATCCTTCTTTCTAATAAGAGGAGTTGCTCACTTCGGTGGCTGGTTTGCTTTCTTCCAGGTGCTGTGCGACAAAGGGCTTTGGATGCTGTCTTAGTCAGCTTGGGCAGCGATAACAAAATACTATAGACTGGGTGGCTTAAACAACAGAAATTTATTTCTCATAGTGCTGGAGGCTGGGTAGTCCAACATCCAGGGGCCTGCAGATTCGGTGTGTGCTGAGGACTTGCTGCCTGGCTGGTAGACAGTGCCTCTGGGTGTGTGCTCATATGGCCTTTCCTCAGTGCCTGCTCCTGGCGCGCGTCTCCTAGGAGAGCTCGAGCATCTCTTCCTCTAGGCACTAATTCCATCATGAGGGCTCGCGCCTCATGAGCTCATCTAAACCTAATTACCTCCCAAAGGCCCACCTCCAAACACCATGACCTTGGGGGTTGGAGTTTCAACATAGGAATTTTGAGGAACACAAACATGCAGTCCGTAACAGATGCCCTGTCTCATTTGATCCTCATTACAACCCACTATTATTATCCCCATTTTACAGAAGAGGAAACAGAGGCTTAAATACCTTAAGTAACTTGTCTAAGGACAAGCTGGAGTTTGAAACCAGGAAGTCTGACTCCAAAGCTCTTAGCCACTGTACCGTGCTGTCTGCCTATTCAGAACCTGTTTAAAATCCTGCTGTTGCTCATTCCAGGGGCACTCTCAGTTCCTTTGCTAAGCCTACTGGACAGGAGGAAAAAAATAACACTGTTATTCCCAGAAATTTTAATTAGATTTGATTCCTTCTGTGTGGATTACTTAATACAATGTGCAAACAATGATTTTATGATTCTTTTTTTCCTTAAGAGGAAGTAAAAAATTGTTAGCATTATTTATTTTAAAGTGTGACTTTCCGGACTACTTTCTAGTAATTCTGTAAATTGTAGTAGTAATTCAGGATATATGTCTCCTTCTAGATAATCCATTGTATCTAGCAGAATCTAAGAACATTTATTACCTTAAAAACATTTACTTAAGAATTTAGGTGTACATGGCATTAAGATAATTTTTTTAGTATTGCTGACATAAAATTTCTTTGATTGTGGAAGTATATTAGGACCAAGTTACATTGATTTTTTCTGACTGATTTAATAATCAGTCCCAAAGAGCTAAATTTAGAATGATGTACTGGTTCACTCTTGGCTGTCATTAGCTTCACATTAGAAAACACCAGGGCTAGAAGATGAGAATAATCTGTTACTTTGAGGGCTGTCATAGTTAAGAAAACTTAAAACACAAAAATCGTAAGCAAATGGGTTTCATCATTTTTTCCCGAGGGATACTCTGTTTTGTGTACCAGATCAGCATTTTTATGAAATTGTACAGATTTGTAAATTTTCATGATAATTCCACTCTTCTGGACCTTTTATTCTCATAGCCAGTAACACATTAGAACTCTCTGTGTGTCAAAAAGAACATGATGTTTTGAGACATTGTCACCTTTATAGTTTTGGGTTTGCTGGTTGCCTATGTTGAGGCACTTTATGCCTTTCTAGGTGGAATACCTGTGGTATGGGTAGCTGCCCCCAGGTGCATAGCTGAAGCTGTGTCCCTGCGGGGGACGAGAATTTGATTTTTTCTAGTTCTTTGTTATGTAGCCAGTAAAATTGTGAATGTATTTTTAAAGTAATGAAATACAAATTAGATTCTTACAAATATATAAAAGCATAATTACTAATACTAATTAGTTACCTTCTGTTAAACTTAATTTGGTTGATTTTTTCGACCAGGGCTTCAAATAATAGAACCTTCAACTTTTTCTGAATCTCTTCTTGGATCTCAGGTTTTCTGGGACTACACTCATTCTGCCCCATAGGTGCAGTCCTGCATCACTCACCAACGGGGATGCACTGAGAAATGTGTCATTAGGTGATTTCGTCATTGTGCGAACATTGTAGCCTGTACTTACACAAACCCAGATGGTATAGCCTGCTACACACGCAGGCTGTATGGTACTAATCTCGTGGTACCACCCTCACATATGTGGTCCGACTTGACTGAGACGTCGTTATGCAGTGCATGACTGTATTTAGAAGTTCTCGCTGGGGTCCATCTCAGTAGCTGTCACTAGCACTTTCCTTCGGCTGGTAGGCTGCCCTAGCTGTGGCCCGCTTTGCTGCCTACTCACCACACCTCCCAGAAAATTCCATATCTGGACATGAGTGTTCTCTTATTGTTCTGGAAATTTGTTTCTTTTAGCAAACCAGATTCAAGATACTTCTTTAAACTTAAAAATGGCAATGATACTTTTTATCCACTAGAGGGAACATGTGTAATGTAAAATATTAATATATCTGTATTTATAAATGTTTAGCAGTTATTTCTGTTTTAAAAAAAACAATTTAACTTGCAAGTATAATCTTCACCTGACCTCTAGTAGTTATTAAATGTTAATAGGGTCAACTGCATTAGAAATAAGTGGAGACTAAATGGTATTAAATATTTAATGGTAGAAGATATATAGAGAAATATATAAATGTATAACATATGAATATTTCATTTATCATAAATGTTTAAGCATCTTAATCAGTTGTTATAAATACGTATAAATTCTCTTTTAAGAGCAATTGACTTAAATAGAATGATAGCAAAATCCTTTTAGTTCATGTCTTTGTTTCATTCTTTCCAAGTTTGTTTGAAATATGTTTTAGAAGAAACTTTTTTTAAGCATTTGTATTAGAAGATAATTTTTTAATTTGAAATTTGAAATTAAATTAATTTGAATCTAATTTAAGTGAATTTATTTGTTAAAATATACATACGGGGCTGGCCCCATGGCGTAGTGGTTAGGTTCAGCACGCTGTGCTTCAGTGGTCTGGGTTCGTGCGTCCGGATCCTGGGCAAGGACCTGCACCATTCCTCAGCCATGCTGTGATGGTGACCCACGTGTAAAGTGGGGGAAGATTGGCACAGATATTAGCTAAGGGCTGATCTTCCTCAGCAAAAAAGGAGGAAGATTGGCAACAGATGTTAGCTCGGGGTGAATCTTCCTCAGTTAAAAATAAATATATACACAGAAAAGGCAACAAATGGCAGATGTACAGCTCAATAAATTTTCACAAAGTAAGCACACCCATGCAGTCATCACCCAGATCACAAAATAGAATCTTTCCAGCTCTGCGGAAGGCTCCCTCACGCCCATCTAGACACTACCCATTTCCCCCCCCCACATAACCATTATCTGAACTTCTGACACCATTGGCTAGTTTTTCCTGTAGGGAATACCGTTTTTAATTTCCGCACATTATTTATTTGGGTAAATGAAGGTAAGACTAAACATAACTTTCATATTGTATATATGTACAATGCATTTTATCTTCCTCTGTAAAGGGAACATTGTGACTTAATACCAGTTTGATTCTTAGAACCTAATGGGCAGCTTCTGGTTAGAATATAAACTAATTTTTCAAAGCTTGGAGTCACTTTAACTCATGGACAAATAAATAGAAAATGTATTTAAGCTGGACTTGCAGAGTGTTACCTTTGAGGAAATCTGCAGATGAAAAAGGATCTGGGCATTTAAACATTAGCCATGGAAATTGAAAGAGCACCCAGATTTTGACTGCCTTCATCCATGCATTAAATTTAGATCAAAATGTAGCTGTACAAATGACATTATTGATATTATATGACATTATCATTTCTACATCTCCATTTCCAGGGCTTTAAGGTACTTTCCAAGTATTATAGTTGCCATTCCTGGACATATTCCTATAAAATAAAAATTTTATTTTCACTTTGTAGAGATTGTTCAGTGAGTCTGGAGTGGCCGTATAGCTTAAACATTTAATGAATATGTCTCTTCTGCTGATTTATGTTTTAGACAAGGTATTGAAATGGAAAAAGTGATGCAAGAATTGGGAAAATCCCTGACAGATCAAGATGTAAATTCACTGGCTGCTCAGCATTTTGAATCCCAGCAAGTAAGCGAAGTACAATGACTTTAATATATGCAGTTGCATTTTCTTTTACTTATTTACTTTTGTAAAAAAACTAAGCAGTTGGTGTACCGTCCCTTTTTTAGGACTTAGAAAATAAATGGTCAAATGAATTAAAACAATCAACTGCCATCCAGAAGCAAGAGTATCAGGAGTGGGTGATAAAACTTCATCAAGACCTAAAAAACCCCAACAACAGCTCCCTCAGGTACGAATCTTCTGTTGTTCTTATTAAATGAAAGCTCACTGTTAGTAATAGTTGGTGTTTATTATAAAATTGAACCTTTTTAGTTGTAGATATTTTTAAGTTATCAATGAAAATTCAAGATAAGTTTATCCTTCTTTTAACACCTTTTGTGTTATAGACATTGTGTGGATTTTTTGAGAAGGGGGTTAATTGCTTGGTTTAAAATAGTAATTTCCCCCCAGAACTTAGCCTCATAAATCTCTTAGGTGTATATCTAAATACCCTGAGTACCGTCTCTGATTTCTTTAAATTGGTTTCCATTCAGTGAAATAAACATTGGTTGAATGCATCTTAAAAGCCAAGTACTCTAAGTAGAAAAACAAAAAATATATCTGCCCATGCAGAGCTTGTATTCCAGCAAGAGGGACTGACCTGTAAATAAAACAATACTGTATAGAGTGATATGTGCAGTAAGAGATGTATGTACAAGGTACAAAAATAGTCTAGAGGACTTCCCATAATGCATAACCTGTATGGTACCTCATGGCCTAAATACATTGTGCTTCACCTACTGCCCTAGAGCTTGTCATTTCCTGGCTGTATACTCAGATATTTGAGAATTTCTTTTTTCTTTCAAATCCAAAAGTATATTCAATTGGAAACATACTTAGTACAGAATAATAATCCTGTTTCCAGCATTTGTTAGTAGATGCTATAAACTTTTAGAAGCAGCATTTTATTGGTATAATGTCAGTCTCCCTCACTAGTCTTGCCTTGAAGACAAAAAACATCTGTTTTTTCTACTGTTGTATACCCAGATGCTTGCCAAGTGTCTGCCTCTTGACACTGACACATAAGACCTACTCAGTAAATATTTATAGGATGGGTGGACAAACAGGCAGATGGATGGATTATGATTAAACTGTTTACCTAATATCTATATCACCTCTTATCTAAATATTATCATCTTTCATTTGTCTTAGTGTTTTCCCCAAGACAACACCTTGGAAATACTGAAACAATTTTTTATGATTAGAAGTGGGATAACATCCTTGATGCTATCATATTTGACCGTGCTCCTCATTTCAGATGAAAATAGTGAACACAATAAAAAGGGAGTGGTGGGGGAAAATTGGGTTGGGAACATCTGTATGCCAAAATGTACAATGGTGTTTCTTAAACTGCTGGTTGCGGTCTGCTAGGGACCATTCTAGATCCCTTACTTTCCAATCAGACTTTTTAAATTAACAATAAAATGAAGGGAACAGAACAGAGTAGAGTAGAGTAGGGAAAAAAGATCAGAGGGCATCATGCATGAAGTTTTCTATAGGTGAATGTGTATTGAGCCAGAATGTAAAATATACACTGCATATTGAGGTTAAAAAGGGGGAAAGTCACTGATTTAAGGAAGCCGAGAAAGCCCTTTGCTACAAAAATTCTCTCTCGCTTTGCTGCTCTAGTTTCAGAAATCTAGACTATAAGATCAATTCCATTGTGTAAATATTGGCCTCCAGCTGCTGCTTCTTTTAAAAACCAGATATTCTTAGGAGAGAGTGTTTTTGCTGTGACTTGTTAGTTTGCTTTCCTTTTTGATATGGGTTTCCTTGGGGAGCAGAAGCCAGTTTTCAGCACAACTACATGCAGAACTCCTATATGATCTTGGTAAAAAGTGGTGTTCTGTTTTTATTCATTTATTTTTGCTTTTGTTTTTAAAAGTCAAGTCTATTGAAGGATAAATTACCTGAAGTGAAATTCACCTGTTTTAGGTTTACATTTTCATGAGTTTTGACAAACTGAATTAGTCATGAAACCATCACTGCAATCAATATATAGCATTTCGCTTTACACCTTTATAGTTAATCTACTTTCCCCTTGCCCAGCTCCTGGCAACCTGGTCCGTTTCTGTCCCTATAGTTTTGATTTTTCCAGAATGTCATATAAATGGAATCAAACTATGTATATAGCAGTTTGTTCTTACTTCTTTCACTTAGCATAATGCCTTTGAGACTCACTCATGTCATTTCGTTTTTGAGTGGTTCTTTCCTTTTGATTGCTCAGTAGTATTTTGTCATTCTTTGTTTATCTGTTCATTCCATGATGGACATTTGAGGTATTTCTAGATTTTGGCAGTTATAAATAAAGCTGATGTAAACATTCACATACAGATCTTTGTAGAGACATATATTTTTATTTCTAGACGTAAATACCTACAAGTGGGATTGCTGGATCACTTGTTAAGTGTATATCTAACTTTATAAGAAATTGCCAGACTGTTTTCCAAAGTGGCTGTACCATTTTGCATTACCACCACCAATGGTGGTGTATGAGGATGTATGAGGGTTTCAGATGCTCCACATCTCGTTGATGCTTGGTATGGGTATTTAGCCATTCTAGTAGGCTTTGTAGTGGGGTTTCATTGTGATTTTACTTTGCATTTCCCTGATGACTAATAATGTTGAACATTTTTTCATGAGCTGATCTTCCATCCATATCTCCCCTTTGTTTTTTTCTTATTATTGAGTTGTGAGAATTCTTTATATATTCTGGATACAAATCCTTCATCAGATATGTGTTTTACAAATATTTTCTCTTACCTGTAGCTTGTCTTTTCATTTTCTTAATAATGTCTTTCAAAGAGGAAAGTGTTTCATTTTAATTAAATTTTTTTTCCTTTCCTTTTTGGGTGTCTTCCTCCTTTTTTTTTTTTAACTGAATGATGGATATTGTGTGCATTAGAAGAGAAGAGACTGAGGTAAACAATGCTTATGTCCGGAAATGAACAGGCCATTAAGGTGAAGGTCATGCAAATGTAGTCACTAACAGTTGAGCTGAGTCTGGGTTTTGTTCTTTCAGTACACCACAGGCTTGGTTTTCTCCGGGAACAAGCTGCTGCCACTTTGTATTTAGAGCGGGGCTTTGGGTTCTAGAGGGTTTTCCCGGTCTTTCTGCTCCGTCCTCAGCTCTCTAGTCTTTGCGAGTCTTTGCCACAGTATGAGTTCTCTTTCTGTCCTCTTGCTCTACACCCGCAGCAATAGACTCTTGTTTATTACTTGATGCCTGGCTCATAGTTGGGAGTGGGAGACTGGTCTCTGTCGTCTTTGTCCATCTTTAGTCATGAGCAAGCCCTGTGGATCTGGGCCTTGAGCTTGGAACATTCTCTTAAAACAGCGTTTCTGCCTGTGCCACCAAGGGGTCTCTCTTGTCTCCTGCCCTGCCCCAGTCTTTTCTTGGAAGCACTGGTGGAGACCAAAGGACAAGAGTTTGCAAGTGCATGCAGATTTCTCTTGTGTCTGGGGCTTCTAGCTCTTCTAAATGTAACCCGTTCTTGACCTTTAAGAACTCATTACAATTTTAGCTGACTTCTTCTTGCTCCTTCACGTTACAGCAACCTGTCTCTACCATGCTCTGCCAAAAAGGAAAGTTGTGTGTCCCGGCTCCCCTTGGAGAGTTGTGTCACACTTTAGAAGCTAGTTTACTTGGTTGCCTTGTTACATCAAATCTCTGATGTAATAATGATGCTTTTGTAGATTACCTGACTTTTTCTGTTATCAGAGTGAGAATAACATTCTCTTGCGGCTTTCTGCATTGTAAGATGAGGATATTTTATTAATATAAACTTATTTTTAGGTTTAAATTTGCCATCTTTACTGATGAAATTAGTCAGTGAGTCTAATGAGGCTATTTAGATTAATCCCCAAACTTTAGTCTGGGGAATGGATGACTGTTACAGACTAATATCATCTTCAGCATCCACGAAACTGGAACTGAGCAGTTATGCGGTTATAGTCCCTCCATGGTAGCCTTTTCAGGAAACATCAGAGCAGTGTAGCAGGCGCAGAGAAGTCCTTCAATGGGAGGAGAATGTTGGTGGGAAAAAAACAGGAAATGGTAAAAAAAAAAAAAAATAGAGGATGTGAATACTACATCAAAGTGAACTTCTTTTTTTATTATTCCTTTTATTTTACTTTTAAATTTTGAATTCTCATTTCTGTTACTTTACCTCTATATTCAAGTTTTGCCCGGAGCCAGCCCTGATATGGGACATATTACATTTTTAAAAATATGTTGTTTTAAAGTAATAAGTTAATCACTTAATCACTCTTAGGCCACTAAGAAATATTAAATGATAATATATGAATTGATGTTGTAATGACTGAAAACAATAACAGTGAAACACGGAAGTGAAACAGCTAGTGGAAACGTTAGAACCTGCTGGTGCTGCTGATCTTGCCTGTTGCCGTGGGCAAAGTGTGAGTTCAGGAGGAAAAACAAAGTGTGAGTTCAGGAGGAAATTAAGTGCTACTTTCAGCTCTTTAGTTTTGTCTCTTTTCATGATAAAGCTTTCCTTCCTTTAAGAAAAGTTCTTGACAAGCGTGCAAAAAAGCATATCGATGATTTATCAATTTCAGTGAGGAAATTAAAGTTCAGCCAAGCCAGTTCAGAGAATCCGTAGAAGCAAATGGAAGGATTTATGAGGAACAGAGAAAGTTAGAAGAAAGTTTTACCATTCACTTAGGTAAGTGTTTTGATTTTTTGCAGTCATAATTTATTGTAACTTGTGAAACTTTTTACGCTATAAGAGAGAAATTCCTAGCATATGGGGAGAATATACATGTTATTTTTAATTCCAAATTATGTCCTGCTCCAAGAAAGCCTGTAGTTTGTTGGCTATAAATTTTCTGTTTTAGCTTATATATTATTTGTTGTTAATAGAAAGATTAAGTATTAATAGTTATTAAAATGGGAAATTCCCAGGCCCATCTTTAATTAATTGAAGCACAGATTTATCTGGATCCTTGCCTATTACACTTGATGTTTTTGCAGCTGTCTAAGTATCTTTCTGGGACTGTTTCCTGCCCCCTTAGGAGCCCAGTTAAAGACCATGCATAATTTGAGATTGCTGAGGGCAGATATGCTGGACTTCTGTAAGCACAAAAGAAATCATCGGAGTGGTGTGAAACTCCATCGACTCCAGACAGCACTGTCACTTTATTCCACATCTCTCTGTGGCCTGGTTTTACTAGTAGATAATCGAATTAATTCATATAGTGGAATTAAAAGAGGTAAGTTAACACCATATGTACTTATTTCATTAAGTTTCTCCTTTTAATACCATTCTTACAAAGAAAGGAATTATGGAAAAACTGAAAAAACTTTAGGCACCCCAGTATTCAAGTAGACCAAACAAACACTCACCCAGCCACAGCAGTTACAGGTTCATTGTATGCTTTAGGTGGGTGGAGTGCTGCAGGAGAGTTCATTTTTCTTACAATTCTATTATATTGTAAATAATACTCTTACAGGGTCCCTACTTCAAGGTGAAACAAAAACAATAATCAAAAGATAAGTGTATTTTTCAATTTAGAAGCAGATCCTGGCTCAGTGAATTTTTGTTCATCCATCTGTCCTTTTATCTGTTTTTTTTTAAAATAATCTATTTCTTAAATGTGCTGGATAAAATTCTATCTGCCCTCTTAGTACAACTCAGTTTTTATGATTATTTTTAAATTTTTGAATATATAAAGTGTATTGAAATATATAACATTTTTAAAAAGTTGGAGTAAATATGGATGGACCTTGAAGGGATTATGCTAAGTGAGCTATGTCAGGCAGAAAGATAAATACCGTATGATCTCACTTATATGTGAAATCTAAAAAAGACAAAACAAAGCAAGCTCGTAGATACATAGATAGAGAAAGGAAATTGCTGGTTGCCAGAGGCAGGGAGTCGGGGTGGGCAGAATGGGTGAGAGTGGTCAAAAGGTACAAACTTCCAGTTATAAAATAAATAAGTCCTGGGGATGTGATGTACAGCATGGTGTCTATAGTTTAATAACTGTATTGCATATTTGAAAGTTGCTAAGAGTGTAAATCTGAAAAGTTCTCATCAAGAAAAGAATTTTTTGGTAACTAGGTATGGTGACTAATGTTAACTAAACTTATTGTGGTGTTCCTGTTGCAATATATACAAATACTGAGTCATGTTATATACCTGAAACTAGTGTGTTGTGTATGTCAATTATACGTCAATTTTAAAAAAGTGCCACAAAAGTTTGAATAGTGTTTTATTTCCTTTCATAAGTATAAGAACCTTCTTGTATTCTGTAGCACTTTTTGGGATTGGCTTATGATCAAAGTATATATTATTTAAAGAAGACTTGGAATTATATTAAAATTTCTTTGTCTATTAATTGTTCACTCTCTTGAATGATTGAGAGGTTAAGTTTCTGATCAAAACAAAATTGCTATACCCTAGCTTAGTAAGGCATAATTATAGAAAGGACAAGTATAAGAAATCTTACTTGTGAATTTTATATTCTATATCTATTAGATCTCATTGTCTATAAGTGAATACTAAATATTTGGAAGTTAACCTTTAGAAGTTTGTAAATGTTTTGGGTCCCTTAGATTTTGCCACAGTTTGCCAGGAATGCACTGACTTCCATTTTCCCCGGATTGAAGAGCAACTGGAAGTTGTCCAGCAGGTGGTACTTTATGCTAGAACCCAGCGCAGGAGTAAGTTGAAAGAATCACATGGTCAGTAAAACTCAACTTTTTTTACATTTCACTTTCAGTATGTTCTGTCCTTAAGCACTCTAATAGCATATGGGTCATCATGAAAATATAGAAAGTTATATTGATGGAATGGTGGAAGAAAGAAATTAGCAACAAAGTTCAAGATCTTTAGAAGCATCGATTCTGTTCTTAATTTCCTTTTTTGCATGATTTTGCTCAAGATCATGAACAAAACTGTTTTTAAATTTTAATTCTGTAGTTATACTTGAAATAGGCACTCAGTGGAAAGTTGGTGATCTTTTGATCCAAGTTCTATATCTCTAAAATGGCCATAATTATTACTACAGAGGGCACTGAAATCATAGTCAATATAGTGCAAAATATGCACTTTTTATATGTTCCGTCTTTGATCCATTTAAGTAGCGTAAAGTCAGTTACAAGAATTGCTTTTGGTTGTTCTTTTTAAAAATTAGTATGTCCTCGAGTAACTGCTTTTTCTATATTTATCCACAATATAAGCATTCTTTCTGTTTAAGAAATTTAGTGGAAAATGTTTTTAAAGCTATGGAAAAAGTTCATGGCGTCTTTCTTCAGAAGATTTCTGTCTATTCATAGAGAGACTTTACATAGGTTAAAAAAAAATTCAAATCACAGAGTAATTCAGCTATTTTTTAATTAAAAAATGAAAGTTTAAAAAGTAGTTTTTTAATAAATTAAATTGGTATCATCAGTTGTTAGGAGTTAAATATGAGGATAATTTCATTCAAAAATATATATATAAGCTGTGTTTTTCTTATTTTTCCAATGTTTTGTATTATATCACAGGCATGAAATCACAATATGTGCTCTTATCTGGTTTGAATACATACTCAGTATTTTATTATTTCTTATAAAAACTTGATGGCTCACCCAGGAAATAAAATGTGGCAGGTTTTAAAATTGTGGCTGGTCAAACCGTTAAGTCCGCTTCTGGTGCTGTGACTGTCTTTTTTGTATGTTTTGCAACTGCAGTGTTTAAAAGAAACCATTACGGTACTTTTGGTTCTTGTGTTTTGTAGTAAGCAAAGAGATGTTGTTATGTGTTTGCTTGGTGTCTGTCCCTCTCTCCCATGTAAATTGTAGAATTCTTCCCTTTCTCCTGGTGCTAGAATTTGCTATCTAGACTTAACTTGATTAGCATTCACTATAGTTTCCTTATTTATTCAGTAGGCTTTTAAAAAATGTTTTATTTATTTTTAATCATTTCTTAAATAGATAAACATTCACAAAATTCACAATTCAAACTGTACAGAAGAGCATACAGTGAAAGTCTTCATAACTCTGTCCCTGGGCCGTCTGATTTCCCACTCCAGAGGCAGCCAATGCTGTCTGAATAATTTATCTTAGAGATCAGTTCATATCAGTATTTAAAGAGTATCCTCGTACCTTTTTACTTCTGCATAGTAGTCCATTGCAGGATATCCCATTATTAGTCAGCTTTCTATTGATAGGCATTTAATCTGTTCCACGGGTTTTCCTATTATAAGTAATTATGCATGAGTAACCTTGCACATAGATCATTGTGTGTGAGCATATCTATAGAGTAGATTTCTCACGAGAAATTCCTGAGTTAAGGGGCACATAGATGGACAGTTTTGGTGGTGTTAGCAATGGCTCTCCACAGCGGCTCTACCGGTTTGGATTCCTCCTGCAGGTACCTGTGGCTTTGCTGTGGCCGTGTGTGTTACATGTGACTCAGAGCCAGGCTGAGTATTAGGAAATCGGCATGGAAGTGTATCCTAACAAAGGAGCCTTTGGAAAGTTCCCGTGTGTCCTCTTATTCTTCTGCCACCTTCTTCCTCCACCTCATTCAAACTAGCAATGATGTGATGACAAACACTTTAGTATTATTCTGAGTAGTGACTAAAAGCATGAAGATTGAGCTCATGACAGTATGGGAGAAGGTGGGGCAGTCTAAGTGTGCATAGAGGTGGAAAGCGTGCAGGAAATGACAGGAAGTTTCTAAACCACATACGGTTAAGGCAGTGTCTGTACATCATCGTATTATTTTGTTCTTGTTCAAGCAACTATTTTGTGGTTTAAGTGAGTCAGTGAAACAAGTAGTTTTATAAAATACAACTTTCTTAGAGGAACCCCCATGTCGTTAGAGAAGAGTTTGTGAAAATGCTTTCTCCCCCTTTTCCTTTTCTCTGCATACCCACGTTTGTTCTACACATTTGCATCCGAATACGCAAGAGCCTGTTTATTCTAAGACATTCCATTGTTTTCCTAACTGTGTTTATTATGTCAGCATCTTTAGATATAAAGACAATTTGTTATCTGCAAAAACAGTTTGTTTTTTGTACACATTTTATATACATTTTTTGAAAATGAAAAATAGCACTCTTCTTAGTATTACAAGATGTTACCATTGAAACACGAAAAGGGGAAAGACTATGACCTGTCCTCTCTTGTTTAATTAATAGAGATTCTGTTTGTTCATACCCTCTGTGAACAGAATTAGAGTCCTTATTTATTGTTTTTTGTTTTTTGTGCTGTGATCAGACATTTATTCAAGCCTGTCAATTACATGACTCTATGAGAAGCAGACCATTACTTTAAATATGGATTCTGGCAACACACAGCCTTCTCTCCATGCCTTTCTCTCATTCTGTCTCTTTATTTATAAAATATATGTATTTACAAGGTACAGTAATAAATCAATTCATCAAAGTAGTGACTAGGTAAAAATATTAAGCTACTTTTATTCAGAACATTTTTGAAACCATAATATTCCCTTGGTATTTGCACTCTGCTCATTTGATCTTCTTACTATTTTCAGGTGATTTTCTGATGCTGAAGGCCATTCCAAAGTAGTTTTGTATTTAATTGGAATAAATATACAGCCTCTTAAATATAGCAACTTTGGATGCTAATATTCATTCTGCGTTCTGATAGAATTCTTATAAAATTCAGATGCATCTTCTATTAAAAATATATGTGTGTAGGGCTGGCCCAGTGGTGCAGCGGTTAAGTGCGCATGTTCCGCTTTGGCGGCCCGGGATTTGCCGGTTCGGATCCCAGGTGCGGACATGGCACCCCTTGGCAAGCCATGCTGTGGTAGGCGTCCCACGTATAAAGTAGAGGAAGATGTGCACAGATGTTAGCTCAGGGCCAGTCTTCCTCAGCAAAAAGAGGAGGATTGTTGGCAGCAGTTAGCTCAGGGCTAATCTTCCTCAAAAAAAAAAATACGTATATGTATGTAAAATAATTTGTGTTCAGCCATAATAATGTATGGTCAATTGTGCTGTATCTTATTTTATGAACATTTTTCCTTTAAGTAGTATCATGCCTTCTGAAAAGAGAAAGAAAAATTATTGAATATGTGAAAAAAAATTCCATCTGAAACTGTCTCACATACCTGTTTGAAATAAATTGTATATAGTGTCAGATAAGAAGTAACGAATTTCAGGAATGGGCTGAATATCAAGTGATTCCTGGTGCTACTAACCATTTGTTTGTAGTCCTGAACAAGTTGTATCAACAACAGTGACTCACATTCTAAAAATAAAGATGACCACACTACAGCTATCTAATGAAGTTATTTTATGTGCGGTTAGCTTAGTGCCCTGCACCTCCCACATGGAAAATAGGGTATTGGCAAGTCTAATGTGCCTAAGGCTGTTGGATTTGGAATCGGAGTATGTGGGTTCAAGACCTGGTTCCACCACTTACCTGTGCCTCCTTGATTAAGTTAATTAACCTCTGTAAGCCTCTGTTTCTTCATATGTAAAATGAAGATAGTGAGAGGACTTAGTCATAAGGTTTTGGTTATAGGGGTTTTGTAAGAATTAAATAAGACCATCCGTGTGAAGCATGTATCAGAATGTCTGGCACCTAGAGATCCGTAGTGAATTTTTGCTGCTGTTGTGATTGTTTGGGGAGTAGTAGTAGTAAGGTGTTCTCATATGTTGTTATGTTCTCTCATGTTCTGTTATCTTATGCATAGATTCTGGAAACCGAAATGGAGGAAGTGATGATAAGACTAAAAATTCTGATAGAAACTATTTAAATATTTTACCTGGTAAGTACTATTTTATTCTAAATCACTATTTCCTTATGATCACATACACTGAAATCATACATTTGAAACCTAAGTTCTTATGGTCTACATTAGGAAACATTTGTCAGTATATCATCTGAAACAGCATTGTATCTATATAATACACTTTCACAGATGTTCTACAATTTAAATCTTTCTTCTTACACTAGTACTGACTTTTTCCTAGATCCAGACAAGAAAAATTGCTCAAATAGTTGCATAAGTTTTATCATTATTTGCTATTTAAAATCTCCTCTTTTATACATTGTTCCTTAGTTTCTTAAGATATGAACCAAGAAATAATTTTTACTCTGAAATATGAACAATAGTACGTAAAGATGTAAACAGATGAACTTGTAGAAAGAACATGGATCATCTGACGTGGAATCTTTCTTATTTCTATTTCCCCATAAATTTTCCTGCTTTCCAATTCTTTGATTTCCTTTATTATTCTTGTATATGTTGTTTATCAACTGGAAATCCAATCTCTTGATCCTCTTCCATATTGAACTCGTTCTAATGATCCTTAGTAGTGTTTGAATGACAGAGCATAGCAAAGAAGGCCTATTTGTTTACATTATAAATGTGAAGTCTTTGAAACTAAATGGTAAATTTTACAGTTTCATAAATAGCCATACTCTTGATAGTTTTCTGCTGTCCTTTGAGATTGTTTCCTCACATTTCCTTCCCCAAATTTTCTACACACAGATCACATTCCACGTAAGCAAATAGCATTCCCATTTCTGGTATTCCTTTTGTCAGTGCCAGTCAGTCAGCTTGTGGTCACGAGCTTCCGAATGTCCTCCCACCTTCAGATAGCCTACCTTCGTGGATAATGTTAGAGGCAGGATGGCATCACCACATGCTGTTTCCTCACTTTGTGGAACAGGAAACTGTCCTCCTCTCCATCTAAAAATACTTTCATTGAGACAGGATTGATTGTATTTCTCTTCATAGTTCCATAATTTAAATCATCCATATTTTGTGGCTTTCTTAAAATATGCCAATCTTATTATCTATTCTGGAGGTGATGTCTGATTTTTTTAAACTTAACTTTTTATTGCTATATTTATTTCCTTCCTTGCTCGTTTTTGGAAAAAGCCTATATGGTGGTATCTCGTTATTATACCAAATCAGGAGGATGTGTCATAAGTCTGCATTAGAAAAGGAACATTAAACTGTTCAGTTAGATGTGCTGGTAGCATCTGAATTTACAGCCAGGAAGTTTACAGAAGATAAAAAAGATCCAAAATCACAAATACTTTTAAATTTTTAAGTTGTAAGGAAAAACAGTTTTGTTTATCTGTTTTTTTAACCAGTATGTTTGCTTTATCATTAAGTATTTACAGTTTATGTCATCTAATTCTCACAACAACTTTTTAAGGAAAGCCGTCAGGCATTATTTTTCCCATTTCATATGCAAAGTAACAGAAGATCTGTAAGTTGAATTGATTTGCCCAAGATCTCTGAGCCAATAAGTGCTAAAGACTACATCTTCTTAATACCCAATTTAGCCCTTTTCCTACTATATCATATTATTTTGATTACTCCTGCCACCTCCATGATCCCCATTTTACTAATGGGTAAAGTGAGGCCAAAAGCTGAGTCATCTAAGGTCAAACAAAACAGTGCCAGTTTGGGGATTAGGAGCACCTGACTTGTCCACTAAGTCATCCTGTCTCTCTGCTGGACCACAGCCCACGTTTAATGCGACGGCTTCCATCATCTGAAGTATCAGTGGGAGTGTAGGAGGTAATCCACTTCCTCGGGCCCAGAAGGGTACTGTCTCATATAGTCTGCCAGGGTTCTGATAAGCAATGGATGTCTTTTGTTGCCTGCCACTATTCTTTACCAGAGACAATTTTCTCTGTACTTTTTTCTTGTCTAGTTTATTTTGGTATCTCTGTCACTGTCCTTTCTTTAGGTTCTCTTTCTGCTTATCTAATTCTTTTATCTTGTCTAAGTTAAAAAAAAAAAAAAGACCTTTGTTTGCCTGGGGCCTGTCAGTGGCATCCATGGTTTCAACATATGTACCTGGTAACTAGAGATGGTTAAACATTGTGCTAAAGTATAGTAAGTACTTTTAAATATTCTCTATGCTTATGAGTAAATGTGAGCAAAACCCAAAGCTGATGCCTCGGCAGCGAGGGTGAGCAGGAGCCGTGCAGCAGGGACGAGTGACAGAAGAGCGGTCTTTGTAAGCACAGAGCTTTCCTCGAAGGACAGCCGAATCCCCAGAAAGGCGCATGTGTTTGTGAAAACACATTCTTCGTGTGTTTTATGTGTTATTTATTTATATTGACAGAAACTGTAGAATATAAAAGCTGATGAGATTTTTCTTGGCTAGTGTGGCTACATGGAAAATGAAGTGACTGTAGGAAGTGTGATTTTAGGATTTGATAGACAGTGCTCCTGTATTCAGGCTAAATCATTTGTGCATACATTCGTTCAACAAATGCTTATTGAGTACCTTCTCTGTACCGGGTACCGTTCTGTGTGCTGGAGATCGGACATTAAACAAGATAGACAAAATCCCTGTAGTCGTGGAATGTAAACAATGGTCTCTTTAAGATAATATCATAAGCAAATAAACAAAAGAATTTCAGTGCTGAGAAGGAAACAAAACAGAGCAATGTGGAAGAGAATGAGCGAGAGGTGATGGAGCCCTGTATCAGATGGGGCAGTCCAGGCAGGCCTCTCTGAGGAGGTGGCCTTTGAGCTGAGATGTGATAGGTGAAAAGTCAGCGACACAAGGACCTTGGGGGACAGCCTTTCACCCAGCATCCCTGAATTTGGACTAAGCTCTGCATGTTGAAGAACTGAACGAAAGCCTGTGGGTGAGATAGGCACAGAGGGTGAGACGAGGACGTCAGACAGACAGGTAGTGTCCAGGCCACATGGGCCTTGCAGACCTCAGTCAAGTGTTTGGAATTTATTTGAAAGTAGTATGAGCCTGCTGGAAGATTTTAAGTAGAGGAGTAATGTAATCTGATTTATATTTGAATCATTTTGCCTACAATGTGGTATAGGTTTGTAGGGGGGCAAGAACGGGGGCAGAGCGATTAATTGAGAGGCTGTGATAAAGAGTTCAGTGAGATGATGAAATGAACTAGGGTGATAGCACTATAAATGGAGTGCTCAGATTTGAGATATTTTTTGGAGATATTACTGAAAATAGTTGGTGGTGAACTGGATTGTGGATTGGGGAGGAGACACTGAGAGAAGGAAAGTAATTAAGGGCAACTTCCATGTTTCTCTCCCAAACAACTAGCTGGATGGAGAGTGACCCGTGAATTGAGATGGTGAAGAGCAGATTGAGGGTGTGGAGAAGGCAGGTCATCAAGTAACCTGTTTGTATATGTTAAGTTTGAGTTAAGCAGGACATTTTGAGCACGTATATCAAAATAGAGATGATGAGCGCTCATTTGATTTACTTACTACTTGGTGGTCACTTCATACCAATTTGTGAACCTCATGGGAAATTGGCTATTGTCTCTGTTTTTCATCACCTTTCCAAGAATTAAAGAGTAGTAATCATATTTACTTTCTGAGCCCATAGGTTCCTGACACACCTCTACGAGTTCAACACACTGACTGCCCATTATAGTTATTTATAAAAGCCATTGATGAATTTGATTTATGCTCTTGAAAATCATGATTGTATTGTTGTTCACAGGAGAATTTTACATTACACGGCATTCTAATCTCTCAGAAATCCATGTTGCTTTCCATCTTTGTGTGGATGACAATGTGAAATCAGGAAACATCACTGCTCGTGATCCTGCCATTATGGGACTCCGAAATATACTCAAGGTTTGCTGTACCCATGACATCACCACAATAAGCATTCCTCTCTTGCTGGTGCATGATATGTCAGAGGTAAGCAGATAGAAAAGTACCATAATTTTATGAATATGTTAACCCCTAATATTGTGTAATAATCCACTTTACTTTTTAAAAGCACTTTTGTCAAGGCTGGCCTGGTGGCGTAGTGATTAAGTTTGTGTACTCCACTTCAGTGGCCCAGGGTTCACAGGTTCGAATCCTGAGGGTGGACCTGTGCACCACTCGTCAAGCCATGCTGTGGCAGCATCCCGCATAGAAATTAGAGGAAGATTGGCACAACTGTTAGCTTAGGGACAATCTTCCGCAAGCAAGAAGAGGAAGATTAACCCTGAGCTAACATCTATTGCCAGTCTTCCTCTTTCTTTTGCTTGAGGAAGATTAGCCCTGAGCTAACATCTGTGCCAATCTTCCTGCACTTTATTTGTTGGTTGCTGCCCACAGCATGGCTGATGAGTGGTGCAAGTCTGTGCTCAGGATCTGAACTCACAAACCCAGGGTGCTGAAGTGGAACACACCAATCTTAACCACTATGCCACAGGGCCAGCCCTATTTTTTTTTTTTTTTAACTAGTGCATCTTTTCATCTCCTGTCTGGTTAATAGAATTGAGTGACATATAATACAAAACAGTAAATAATCCTTAACCATTTATGTTCAGAGAATTACAGCATTATTCTATAATAGGTAAACTAGAAAATCAAAATTAGCTTTAGATAAGACATGTGCCCCTAACTCCTCCCCGTCTCTCCCTCCTCCTCCTCTTCCATTTTTGTCTTAAGTAGCATTAGATTTGCATCCACATTTGTATTTGGCTTAGGCTAACATTAGAGTTCATTTACCTTCTCTGAGTACGCGCTAATAGGTAGTAGAAGGAGGTGCTGGAGGACAGGAAGAAGCCAGTGTCAGTTTAATGTTTTCTCCAGGTTGCTCTTTGGATAATGCAAGTATTGGCTTCTCCAGTTAAAATGTGGCATAATCACTCTTCCATTTTATTATGTGCTGTTCTTTATTTGACATTTTTAATAAAGAAAAATTCTTTTCATGACTATTTACTTTTCTTTTTTTTTTTTAAAGATCGGCACCTGAGCCTACAACCATTGCCAATCTTTTTTTTTTCCCCCTGCTTTATCTCCCCAAACCCCCCTGTACACAGCTGTATATCTTAGTTGCAGGTCCTTCTAGTTGTGGAATGTGGGATGCCACCTCAACGTGGCCTGACGAGCGGTGCCATGTCCACGCTCAGGATCCGAACCCTGGGCCACCGCAGCGGAGCGTGCAAACTTAACCACCCAGCCACGGAGCCAGCCCTGACTATTTACTTTCTTTCCTGCTTTCTTCCCTCACCCACATAAAAACCGGTTAGAGAGGATAAGCTGTAGAAATAATATGAGACTAAAAGTTCGTCTTCAGATAGTCCAGAGGAACAAAGGGTCCTCAAGCACATGGATCAGGCGAGTCCTTCTAGGAGGCCCGGTGGTCAGCCTGGTGCTGAAGGACACGTCAGCAACATGGTGCTGCTTGTTTTGAGGTGGCATTTTTTAAAAATCGAAATGGCTAACTGGCAAGTAGAGAGTGTGAATGTCAGGAAGGAGGTTTGAGAATTGATTGTTAGAAGTTGTTTACCCAAGTAAAATGTGTGTGTAGATGCTGTGTTGTCAGGTTCAGTGTGAAAGATTGAGTGCTTTACTTTTTAGACTGACTGAATCCCCGCTTCACACTCGTTCTAAGAGGCCTGAGTTTAAATGCAATACCCTATATAATCAGGCCAAAAAACCAAGTCCATGTAAGACGAGACGCTTTTCAGTTATTTCCCCCTTACAACCCATTTGTATTTTCACCAGACACGTCGTTTTGATTAAGAGAATCCTGGCGCCATCCTGTGACACCTGCATCCGACTTTCTAATTCCTCATCCCATGCACTTCTGTAGCCTCAGTCGCATCTGATATGGTGTCAGGAGAGATTGACAAACATATTTTTCTTTTCCACTGTAGCTTTATGTTTTCATTCCATCAGGAATTTTTAACCATTGTTAAGTTGTCATCACTGACTAGTCCATCTATAAAAGAATCTATGGGGAGTAGCAAAGAAAGTTTGTGACGAATTCCAGCCACAAGGAAACATCCAGACATTCCTGCAGCTGGACTCCTGGTTAACCAGTTGATAAAAATGGTTATATGTAGGTGGGAAACAACCTCAAAAACAGTGTTTCCAAAAGTCACTAAGTTCGGATTTACTTCCAGACATCTGATCCTACCAGCACTCCCTCTCCCACAGTGTCACCAAAGTTCCATGTTTTAAATCGGGACGGCCAGCTGCAGAACATTAAGTTTGTTTCCAAAGTGTCCATTGTAATTCACAAAAGTATATTGAGCTGTGATCCTCCCATTTGTTGTATTTAAACGTCCGTTCAGGTCAAGAAGTTTATTCTACGAACTCAGACAACACTCTTCAGGATATAGAGGTAATACTTGGTTTCGCTTCGTCAAGGATCCCAAAGCATTTTCAGCTGTTGTTTTCTTCCTCTAACAAACAGAATTGCTAGACGTTCGGTTCCCACGTTTCATTGTGCAGGGTAATGATGATAATGTCTGAAACAAGTCCATGTCCTGTGGCAGATAAAAACAGGTGTAGAAATTCATTGCAGTTTAAAAAAAAAGGAAAGGAAAAAATAATCTATCAGCAAGAAGAAAGACATACTGGTATTATCAGTTTTGTCCCCATAGATCTTTGTGATCTGAAGTTGTTGTCACACTAGTCAGTCTGACCTAATAGATGCAGAATGAACTTGCAAGTCATTCTTTTTATTTTTACTGTTGTTGAATAATTTGGGACTTAGAGGTTTTACTTATAATTGTTGTGGTTGACGATGATGTTATTTGTTTTAAATTTTTGATTACAGTGTAATACACATATGGAAAAGTACACACACCATAAGTATCTAGCTCAAATTTTCACAGCATGAGCACTCGTGTAACCAGTACCCAGATCATGAGGCAGAACGTTGCCAACAGCCCAGAAGCCACCCTCCTGCTCCCTTCCAGTCGCTTAAACCACACTCCCTCCGAAAGGGTGACCACTGTTTGCACTTTGAAAAGCGTAGATTAGTTAGGCTTGTTTTTGTGGTTTCTGTAAGTGGAATCATGTAGTATATATACTCGTGTGTCTATCTTCTTTCACTCAGTATTATGTTTGTGAAACTTATCCGTATTGTTGTTTGTGGCTGCAGATTGTCTGTTCTCATCGTTATATATTATTCCATCGTGTGACCAGACCACAGTCATTTAGCCATTCTGCTGTTTATGGACATTTGGGTAGTTTCCAGGTTTTTTGATTGTTATTACTAATGTTGCTATGAACATTCTAGTACGTATGTTTTACCATTTCTATTGGGTATATACTTAGAGATGGAATTGTTAGATGTCACGATACAGCCAAATAGTTTCCCAAAGTAGTTGTACCTAACCCATTGCTTTTGAATGTGGAAAGTAAGAAAGGCTATTTCTGACCTTCTGATAATGGCTGTGAAACTGATTAATACAAGTTTTTCAGGTCCCTCAGAGGCACGTACTTGAGAGTAAAGAATAGTCTTGCAGTTTCTCCCATGGATATATAAACTCAGAAAGTAATTCTGGTATCTAACTTCCAAGACGTACAGTGACGTACAATGAAGACTTAAAAGTATATACCAACTAAATCTTAACCACTTCTGCAGTTCAGCCTTACCCTAATCAGAAGATTGAAACTGCGTAGTCAAAGTATGGCCATTTACTTGAGATAGAAGGTATTATCTGCAATTATAATCAGAATTGACATTTTAACTTCAGTTTCACGGGTTGAGAATTTATTCTCTCTGCAGTGCTCAATTATCTTCTAAAGTATAGCCATAGAATCCAATTTTCTGCCTCATTTCCAAAGTCTGAAGTGTTTCACGTGATCTGTTCAGTTTCTTCAATAGATCTCTTTCATAGTGTGTTCTCACAGGTGTGACACTAAGGTTTAGTCACTTTGCCATTACTTAGAACTCACAATCAAAAACTTTCTGTACTCCTACCTGACTTACTACGTTGTATACTCCATGTACTGTATAATATATACTAAGATTTATTTCCAGAAGGGGGCTCTATGTGGGACTGAAGGTCACATCCCATGATGACATCCAATAAGTTATGTCTTCTCAAGACCTTATTGACTGCTAAGCTTACAGTTTAGCTTTTCCAAGAACTCAAAGCCATTCTTTTTAGGTGCTGGTTTTAATCAGAGGAAAAATGACAGAGGTGCTTGGGACAGAGTCTCTATGTCGACAAATAGGAGGTTTGAAAACAACTTGAATGTGTATGTGCGTGTGCATGCACCTGTCTGGCACTTCCTTTCAGATGCACATGCTGCTAAGTAGCATCAGGCTAAAGTAGATAGAATGCGAGGGTTTATATCGTCTGAAAATTAAGTTGTCTGTCACTTCAGAGATATCCTGGGATCCTGCTGTGAATTTGTATTTTGGTGTACTCTTTATAGGACTCGTGAAACTTTGTCATTAATTCACACCATTCTGAAGAGTGTAAGTTCCTATCTTGTCTCATAGCTATTTGCTCTAGACCACACTGTTAACCACATATACACACAAAGCAAGAAAGCATGGATAAAAGCTGATGATCTTTGGAGAAGTGGAGCAATGAAAGAACTTGGTGATTTTTTTTCCCTGTCTACTTTTGGTCAACCATTGGAACCGTCCCTGCTCCAACTTGTGCTTCAGTCTTTCATCATTACCATATTATCCTGATTTTAATACACTGGGATAATGCATATTCTATAGGTTGGTGTTCAAGGCTGCCTCTTCAGAAGCTCTATGCTTACAATTCACCTCAAGTGTCCTCATGTGAGTGGTGGTGCTTAGGCTCAAACTTCGCCTGAAATAATTCAAAGGCTAGTCATAGAAGTCAGTAAATTATAGAGTATAAGACAAGTTACTGTTAGATAATGCTTTTATATATAAAAATGAGTGCTTTGTTATAATAGTATAAATAGTAATAATTTCTTAATTCTGATTATTTCCGTGGTATTTTGAAAAATGTTATGTTTTAGATTGATAGTCTAAGGTGATGCAAATACTCATTTATGGTTTAGTATTTATTCCTACATATGATTCTTCAGTAAAATGTTAAACAGAAGTGAAAGGTAAATAGGCCCTTAAGGAAACGAAATATCAAGAATGAGAACCAGCAGAAACAACCAAAGGTAAAACCAGATACACAAAGGCACTGGAATTATGAGACAGACCATAAAATAGTTGGTTACTGTGTCTCAAGAACTTGAAAACAAGCTGAAAATGTCTTCAAGTAAAAAGATGCTATGAAAAAATGACCTAGCAACTGTGAAACTGAGTTTTTAATTGCTGAAAGAAATTTTTTAAAACTTAAATAAATGGAGCGATATATTGTGTTCACAGGTTAGGAGACTCAATACCATTAAGATATCAGTTCTCCTCAAGTTGGTCTATAGATTTAATCCCAATCAAAATCCCTATAAGGCAATTTTGAAGATATTGACAAGCTAATTCTAAAATTTATATGAAATGCACAGAATCTAAAACAGCCAAAACAATTTTGAAAAAGAACAAATTTGAAAAAGAACAAAGTTGGAGAACTCACGCCAACTGACTTCAAGACTGACTCTAAAGCTCCAAGGTGATATTGGCAGAAGAATAGACTACGGATCAAAGGAACAGAATAGAGAATCCAGAAATAAGTCCATACATGTATGGTCATTTGATTTCCAGCAGAGATGCCAAGGCAAGTCAATGGGAGAAAGGGTAGTGTTTTCAACTAGTGGTTTTGGAAGAATTGGATATTCATGTAGAAAGAAATAACCTTTACCTCACATCATACATAAAAATTAAACTAAAAGAGCTAATACTATAAAACTTCTAGAGGAAAACATAAAATAAAACTTGATGACATCAGGTTAAGCAAAGATTTGTTAGGACACAAAAAAATAAGCCATAAAAGAAAAACTTAATAAATTGTACTTCATTAAAAGTTAAAACTTTCGCTCCTCAAAAGACACTGTTAAGAAAGTGAAAATACAGTCTCAAGACTGTCAAATGACCTTGCACGATTTGCTGGCCCCTTTTCAGTGTCTTCTTTTAATTTATAAAGCTTGCTTTGAAGTTCCTTGTAAACATAAGACATTATTATTGTAGTTTTCAGAGCTATCAGCATTTTCTCTTAGCTGTAGGTAGATATTCCTTAGTCACCTTGCTCTCTCTCTACATTATCTTTTTTAACTGGGGCAAAACAAGCCAGAAAAGCAACTTGTCACTCCCTGCATGTGTGTGTCCCAGAAGACACAGCGGCTGTCTTAGAACAGTCTTTGAAGTTACAAGGAAATACTCTTCCTCTTTCTGAACTTTGAAGCTGGGAAGTGTTACAACACAAAGTTAAACTTCAGAAAATTCTACCAGGCATTTTTTTAAGCTTCCAGACCCTTGGGAAAGAGGACTCTACTTTTTAGCCCTCTCAGCAAGTAGACCTCTTTTATTTATCAACCTTAAAACAAAGTGTCTTGGACACAAAAAGTAGTTTCTCTTAAAGCCTGTTTCTGGTTACAGAGAAAGTCGCTTTCTTTTTAAATTTCTATAGATAAAAGATAATTCATTCGACCTATAATTGTGAGAATCTGTCTACTCAGCATTACAGAAGGCATTGTAAAAGTAATGAGGGCGAATAAACAGTGGTTCGTGCCTTCAGAGAGGACATAACTTAATAAAGAAAAGAAAACAGAAATCCCCTGTTCCTCTCACATCCTCTCCCCCGCAAAATGCACAGTGAAATGTGATTGTTGAGATCGAAGAAAAACCACATACTTTGGAAGTTCAAAGGATAGAGACACCATTCTTAGCTGGGGAAATAGGAGTTGCTTTATGAAGGAGGTGGCAATTAAGCTGGACAGTGAAGAATGGAGATCGGATTTCAATAGATGGAAATAATGGGGAAGGCATTCTAGGCAGAAGAAATGGTTTGAGGACAAATGGGAGGAGGTGGGTGACCGGTGGCATTGCACATCATGTTCAGGCAAAGGTGGACATTTATGCTTGAATGAAAGCTTCGGTTTTTTTAATTTAAAAGTCATAGAAGCTGAGGTAGTTTTAAACCTAATGTAAATGGCCTTAAATACTAAAAGAAAGGCTTAGATATTCATGAGACAATAAGAAGTAATTGTAAATATTAAGCAGGAGTATAATATGATCAGAAATGCACTTAAATTAGTCAAATCAGTGCTTTGGAGGGGAAATATTGTAATCCAGGAAGCTAGATTGGAAGGCATAGCAGTAACTAGGCATGAGGTCACAAAGACCATCAGAGATGTGTGAAGAACTAGGATAATTCGATGACACATCGGCCCCCAGAGGGGCCAGGCAGGGGGCAGGGAAGTTTCATGAAGAAAGGGGAGTGGCCACTAATGTGAATTACGACTGAGAAAATGTTTAGTAATTAATGATCATTGATGATCTCGAATAAAGCATTTTTTCCGTCAGCTGGTAGGGGTGGAAGCCTAATGGCCAAGGGTGAAAGAATGAGTAGCTGGGAAGGAAGCAGAGGCAGTAAGTGGATAGCACTGTTTTAAGTTTCGTGGTGAAGGAATAATGGACGTAAGTGACAGGGTCAAGGGAAGGTTCCCTTTAGAATAGGAGATGAGAGCGGCCGACCTGCGCATGGTGGATGGGAGGGGGGCAGAAGCACGCTGGAGCGAGAGGAAGAATCCAAGGACGAAAGAACTCGGCCAGAGGACACCAGTGAGGGCAGGATCGAGATGCCTAGTCTTGGAAAGGAAAAGCTAAGAGAAAAGAAGAGAAGATAGCAAAATACAAAGTTCTGTGGCAACTCTGTTCTTGTTTAGCCTCATTCAAAATGCATTCGGATTGCATTGTAAGTCCTGCAGATTCGGCAGCATCTGTCAACTTACTGAATCTTAATAGCGGAAGTAGAAATACTGAGATTGCAGAAAACAGTGAGAGCAGCATCCTGCCTTGTTTTCCCTTTGGCTCTCATCCTGAAGTGGACTGCATCAGTGCTCATAAGTTTTTGCTCATGTGTGCCCCCAAATAATTTTCTATAACTACCCCTCACATGTTTTAAAGTTTTCACGTAGGTTTAAATAGTTGTGAAAAGTGTAATTTTCAGTAAAATTGAAAATGTTGCCTTTTACGCTAAGAATTGTTACGTCAGTCTTAGATATGTCCTGTGGAGTTTCAGTACTGTGACCGCATCCACCATCGTCCATGCATGAACTTTTAAGAGTCAAATTTTACGCCTTTCCTTTTTCTCTTTGAACTCATAATTCCATTCCAGTATATCCCCATAAAATTTTTTCTAATGTGATGTATTTTATGCTTAATTCTTTTGTGTTAGTCACCTTAGACTTCTCAGAAATGAAATATGTATATTAACTGAAATTTTTTTAAATGTATTCCCTATGATCCTAGTGCTCTGTTATAATTTTTTTCTGTTATTGTAGCATTACTAGTATATAATTGATCAAAATAACACATATTTTGATAATTCAACATATAAATTAAAATTTCACCAAAATGCATTTCCTGTAGAGATGGATAGGGTTTTGTTTATTTTTCCCCATTCATGTGTCTATAAGTTAATGTTAATTACTGCTAGAATTAGGATCAATGTGATTCTTATTTGGTATTTTTATAGATGTAAGTACTGAGAAGTTTGTTGACATAAATAGATCTGGATGGAAGAGTTTTGTTATATCAATGTCACTGATTTTGTTTTTTTTTAATTGAGATAAATTCATAAACATAAAATTCACCATTTTAACCATTTTAAAATAAAATTTAGTGGTGTTTTAGTGGTGTAAATTTGCGACGTTTTGCAACTGTCATCACTATGTACTTCTGCACATTTTCATCATCCCTAAAAGAAACCGTCTACCCGTTAGCAGTCAGTCCCGATCGTCCCCCATCCCTTAGCAACCACGAATCTACTTTCAGTCTCTGTGGACACGCCTACTCCGAACATTTCATACAAATGGGATCATACAATTTGTGGTTTTTTGTGTCTAGCTTCTTTCACTCAGCATAATGTCTTCAAGGTTCATCCATGTTTTAGCATATATCAGTACTTCATTCCTTTTTATGCCTGAATAATATTCCATTCTGTGGATATCCCACATTTTGTGTATCCATTCATCAGTTGGTGGACATTTGGGTTGTTTCCATTTTTGGCTATTATGAATAATGTTGCTGTGAACATTCATGTAGAAGTTTTTGTTTAAACGTATGTTTTCAGTTCTTTTGGGCATGTACTTAGGAGTAGAGTTGCTGGGTCGTTTGGTAATTCTATGTGTAACTTGTTGAGGAACCGGCAAACCATTTTCTACAGGAGCTGCACCATTTTACATTCTCACCAGCAATGTATGAGGGTCCTAATTTCTTCACATCCTCACCACAGTTGTTACTTTTTTTATTATTATTATTATTATAGCCAATGGATTTCTTTCAACTCCTGAATTATAGGCTAAAATTAACATCACAGTTTTTAGCATCAAAAATTTAACAATTAACAGCTAACACCTCCAAATTAGATCCTTTTTTCAGTTTTATTGAACCTCAAAGAATTGTAAGCCACATGATTTACAATAGTTAGATTTCTTCATTTTTACAATACTAAAACCGATGTTTTGATTGATGCACTGAAGGTCTTTATATTGGGAGGTGGCGGGGTCAGGATAGGAGAGAAGTAAGCTTTTCTTCGTAAAGTGGGAGAAGGAGGATTGTGGAAGGGGAGGTGGCAAAGGAGAAACCTACACCTCCCTCAAAGGTAGATCTTCAGTCAGATCAGTTTTAAGAAAGGATTCCTGTGGATGTGAGGGTCTAAAAAATTGATTCCATTGAAATGATCCCAGTTTGAAGACCTCTAGGGGTCATAAGTGACCAAGAAGGAGATTATGCATTGCCTAAAATTTGCAGTGAAAGGCAGTATCAATGCTGAAAATTGTTAGTTCTTTTGTATATTAGCATGCAGCTACAGGCAGACTAGCAAATGTGAGCTCTCCAGAGCGCAGAGGAACTTCCGTCAAAGCCCTTGATGGCTTTTACAGAGAGTACAGTTGTTTGGTACGGTACCTAACGCTTCCGTAATGTTTTAGCATGAGAAGTACTCTAGAGAACCTTTTGTGATTTCCTGACTTTTATAGAAAAAAATAATCGTTTGTAGGTGAAAACCTTGCATATTGAAGCATTTATATACTTGGAGTTTTTTGAGGTCATTTACTATGCACTGTCTTTAGAAAGTACTTATTAGAGGAGATATTAGTTACTTGCAGCGTAAGTGGCAATGAGCATATTTTTATTCCCAAGAAGAAAAAATATATAAACCGTAAAACATTAGCATTCGAATGCAAATTAAAACATCCAGGTAATAGATACATAAGTATTTCCTTGCTCTGTGAGCTGAAGGGGCCTGGGGACAAGGACACCCCAGTAGCTGTGAGCACACCCAGCACGGGGCCAGCCCCCCTCAGTCATTTTTAAGAGTGTAAAAGATCCTAAGACCCGAAAAGATTGGGAATCACCATAATGAAGTAATAAACATTTTATAGTTATAATTATGAAGACTTGCAACATGGGAAAATATTCTGATGATAGTGAAAAGAAACAATTTAAAATGGTATAATCACTGATCATAACTAGGAAAAACTATAAAGATGTTGCTTATAGAGTGACACTGGCACTCGTGTGCACAGTTGGTCAAAGATTACAAAGGAACATAGGAAAACGAATGCATTTGGTTTGTTAGATAGCTGGGATGCGGTGTTCGTTTATTTGATTACTTTTGTAATGACATGCGATAAAACCATTTTAATGCATTTCTTATTCAAATATTATAAAATTTAATAGAATTATCGTGCTAACCTATTGACAATAATAGGTGGAGTTCTTATGTCATTGATATTTGTCTTTAGAGTTGTCTAGAAAGTTTTAAGCATATGTTAATTTTTAAAATTATATTTACTAGGCTAATTAAATTAGTCTGCATTCTACAAGTATAGTCTAACAGCTGGAAAAGTTTGTATTCCTAAAAACCAGAGGAAATCCAACTGAAATTTGCAAATAGTTGCCTAAATCTATTCACAAAGTGGATAGTCAGCATTATAGATAAATTAGGATCTGACTATACTTTGTTTTTCTACAAAGTTCTGTTAAAAGCATATGATTTGTTTTGCTTCTGTTTTTAGGAAATGACTATACCGTGGTGCTTAAGGAGAGCAGAACTTGTGTTTAAGTGTGTCAAAGGTGAGCGTAACCTTATATTTAACAACCACCACCTATGTTTCTTCCTCTCATATAGTGAAAGTGGAGCCACCCGGGAGAAAGATTATGAAAGTTCCTGCTGTCATCTGGTGCCTCAGTTAAATGGGTTAACAAGCAACTATTTCGTAATGGTCTGTTTTACTTATCTTTTCCAGTCACAAAATAAATCTCTGGCCCCATTGAAATACAAAGATATTTGGATGTTATTTATATTTTGCTCTGAGTGTAGCTTCTTCTGTATTGCCTTTTATTTTCTTAAAAAGAAAAAAAAATAGAGCCACATGTTTAATTAACCTTTAATAGCCTGTTTTAGCTTCATTGTATAGAGATTAAATAGGACTTGAGAAATCACAAGTAAGAGTATGTTGACAAAGCTGTTCACAGCCTCTGGCGTGGAGCAGTAAGGGCTGCAGAAGTTTGTGTCCTGTAGGCTTAGCCTCACCTACAGGCACCCAGCCACCTGGAAAGTCAAGACAAAGCCCCACAGTGAAAATCCCACTCACCTCAGGAAGTGACTGGTAAGTCTGAGGACCAGAACTCATAATTCAGCCAAGTCTGCTGTTCTGTTTTAGGTTTCATGATGGAAATGGCTTCATGGGATGGAGGAGTTTCTCGGACAGTGCAATTTCTGGTACCACAGGTGTGTTATGTGGATAGATCGCACCTCAGTTTAATCTCTGTGGCAGTATTCCTCGCAGATAACAGCTAGGCGCACTGCCCTAAACTCGTAACAGAATGCTGACAGCTTCCTGTGATTTCAAGGGGGAAGCATTTGGGTGCCACAAAGGCACTCAGTTTATCATCAAAGATGTCAGTGTCTACCACTCAAAGGATCTTTTAGTCAACCCCAAAACCAAACTTGACTCGTCATTCCTTTGTTTTTTCCCCCATATTTATGTTATATAGATTTTATTTATTTATTTTTGCTGGGGAAGATAAGCTAACATCTGTTGCCAGTCTTCTTCCTTTTATTTCCACACTAAAGCCCCAGTACATAGTTGTGTATAGTTCTAAGTTCTTCTATGTGAGCTGCCACCACAGCATGGCTACTGACAGATGAGTGCTGTAGGTCTGTGCCTGGAAACTGAACCCAGGCCGCCGGTACACAGCCTGCCAAACTTTTACCTCTAGGCCATCGGGACTGGCTCTATGTTTTATAGATTTTGAAGAGTTCACAAAGAAGGGCATTGGCAGAGAATAATTCTGTATTCTGGCTAGAACTTAGCAAAACTAGCGTCACCTTTACTACCGAGTACACTAGTGTCGTCTGGGGGTTTTTCTGGTATTTGACAGAAACATAGGTTGTCAGAGGATGGAGCCAGAAAAACAGCCCCTGCCCATAGCCATGCGGTTAACCCAGTCCTGAAAGAAAATTTTGACATATTGCATTCCATATCTAAAACTAGTTCCATTATTTTAAAATACTTTAAAATTGTAAAAATCAATGATGATTTAACAAGTACAAACTTTTCTTCTTTTCACTTCCTACAGAGTATTTCTGAAGAAATGTTTTATCAACTTAGCAACATGCTCCCCCAGATCTTCCGAGTGTCTTCAACACTTACCCTAACATCCAAGCACTGAACCCTTACAGACTGACAGGCTGGCGGGAGAGGACTGGTAAACGCTCCAGGAACGTGAGCTGCACTGGGATTCTGTCGAGCAGAAGGTGCCCAGAAAGGCAACTTCCTGCCCAAATCACACATCCAATCATATGTATCTGTTAAACATTCCAAAAATTCGTGTACTGTGCAGACTAGTGATCAGCCCCTTACTTAGGTGTTTATTCTTAAAGTTTCTTTATGAAAGAAATGTCTCCTTTTCCTACTGTTGTGTCCCGTCTGTGAATATGAGTGAGGATATCACACATGGACACTTGACGGAGGACACTGTTTACGACGCTTTCGTGGAGACATTTGACTTTGCAACAAGGTTTGAATGTATCAGATGCAAGGCTTAATTCAGCATACAAATCAAATCTTCCCTCTACCTTATTTGCCAAGTGAAAATTAAACGGCACTGAAATAGACATTGCAAGTATGGATTTCTTCTGAAAATCTTTTTCTAGAAACAATTGTATGAGGCAAATGTGCTTATTCTTTGAAATTTTCCAGTTTCAAAAATTTGCTTTTAATGTACTTTTTCTAAGGTTTTGTAAGTTAAAAGTCAGAAAAAGACTGGATTCTTTACCTCTGTCTCTTCTTCCCTACGTGACCTTGCTCTTCTCTATTAATAATGTTTTTCATGGGCTGGGAAAATAGTGTGCTGCTTCACAGGCTGATGGAGAATTCGTCTGAGCCAGCACCTGCAGTATTTTAGTGCTCATCAGTATTGTGACAGTCAGACAGTGAGGGTCATTTTTATTTCTCCATCCTGCTTCCTGCAGTCTCAGCTTCCCTAACCATTCTTCCACTTCTTGCATCTCTCTGCTGATAACTATGTCCCCATTTCTGTCTGTGCTCTGTTTCCGCTCCTCTTCCTTTGTCTTTCCTTGTAGCACTCCTTTCTCAGATGCTGTGTATCACTTGTTGCTAGGAGTGGTGACTATATTCAACAGAGGCATTTACCAAGGCATAGTTTCATCAGATCCACATTGGATGGATGCTGTAACCAGCCAATGGAATGAAATGGAGGACGCTTGATGTCACAATAAGGTGGTATATCTTGATTCCAAGAAACAGAAATAACTAAATAACTCTAATTTCTTCTCTAAATAACTTAGAGAAACTCTTGGCATGCAAAATGATCTCCCATGACAGAATGTTCTTGATTTTCGACTCAAGGAAACAATTGTGCAAGTAACAACACTAGGGAAAACACTCACTGCAGACTTGTCCGTTATACACAGACACTTTCCAAAGCCTTTGCCAGGGAGCCTGGTGATGCCACCAGGAAGTTAGAGATCCTGCCCTTAAGGTGAGAAGTTGTCTTCTAGGCACATGTTATCACTGAGACTCATTCTAACGCAAAGCAAGGCAGACAGAGGTGGGAAATGTGCTAGAGCGACGTCGAGACTGTTTTAGTTCATAATATGAAAGACTGACTTGGAGGTGGGTGTAGTGGGATCAATAAAAGGCATTCAAAAAGAGGAATGGAGAATCTTTCTACAGAATTTCTGTAACTAAGTGTACACCAACAGCTTGAAGGCTGCAGCCAGGTGTCAGGATGTAGGAGTCAGGGTTCATTCACGGAAGCTTGATGAATGCTGTGGCCCAGCCCTTCGTTTGTCACCTCAAGGCTGTTTTATTAAGATCTATAAAGTGGTGGCTTTCACCCCAGGGCAACTTAAAGGTACTATTTGGCCTGTGACATCAAGATCAACTTCGGAAGTATCCGTTTTGCATGGGGTACTACATTACGAGATGTACAGAAGTGGTAAGATTGGAAAAGTCATGCTTAGGATGCACAAACCACCGATAGGAAGACACACCAAACACTAAGTGATAACAAGTGTGTAGCATGCTAACTGGTGGGGGATTTTGGTGACCGAGTAGATGAGGAAGCCTGGAGTTTCGTGTTTGGACCCGAATGGAATGAAGGGAGGCAGTGATGAAAGGCCAGTAGGTTGAAAGAAGCTGACTCCAAGAGCCTTTTGGCAGTTGAGGGCCCTGGGCCTTTGCACAGACGTGGGTGAGGAGTTTCTCAGTGAGCATGAAGTTTTCTATCTGAAGAGACAGTGAAGTATTCCCAGGACATGACAATATGGTCCTCCAGTCCTTAAAAATACACCTTGGAAATCAGCCAGGGGCATTGAGACAGTTCTCCATTCTGTCCTGCTCTTTCCTCCCCGTGCCCCATTTCTGTTCTCAAAGCACAAAACCAAGCATGGCTATAACCTTGCCCTTGATCAGGAAGTGTGGCACCAGCTGTTCCTCGGCATGACAGTGTGGCCGGAATGGAAGAAATGCATGAAAAAGAATTTCAGCGGAAACACAAGTTAGCTTGCCTGGGATTTGGCGGCTCTCTTATTGGCACAGTACACACTGTCATTTGTGTCACTTCACTTGGGTCCTGGCTAATTCTCACAAGAAGAAAAATGTTCCACAAAGGAAAGATGAATTCATGGAAGCATTCCTGTTCTAGAGGCCACAAGGAGAATCAGCAGAGCTGTGTTGAAAGAACTGGCGAAGCTTGGAGAGCAGAGCCTCGGGGCTATTTTTCAGTGTCTAGGTGAAAATGGTTGCTTTTCTGTTACTTACTTTTCCCATTTAGATGAAACTGACTGCTTTGCTCAGAAGTCACAGCAGTGTAAAACTCATTATCATAATCATGAAATAAAAAATATTTTACAAAACCCATTTACAAAAAGTACCATGTGTTCAGAACCATTTAGATCAGTGCTTTTCTCTCCTTTAACCACCAAAGAACCTTTTCATTATCTTCTCCATATTTCCCTGAAATATTTTGGAAAGTTTTGCTTAGCAAGCAGTTGAAATCATTGATTTCAAATCATTTGAGCAGTAATCTGCTTTTTGTTAATCAAGGATGTGTCTGTGGAACTGAGTGACAGTATTAGCAAGTGATCCATCGTGTGGTAACACAGAACACGAGAGTTCTCACCGTATGATTCCATGCGTAGCTTTGTCACATAGAATACAGAGTTCTCACTGTGTAGTTCCAAGCAGATTTACAAAAACGAAAACAAAACTTGGCCGTTTTATTTAACCTGGGAGGTCTTATGCCAGGTAAATGTATCTTTGGAAAGATTTTTTAAATAGCTTGATAACGTCTTAAAAGACCGCTAATTTCTGGGGACCACAACTTTAAACAGAAGTATTTATGTGAGTGTATTACAAAGGGAGGGCAGAAGTAAGGACAATGTAAGTAGCAGACGGACCTGGGAATCCCGTCCAACACTTGCTGTTTAGGAAGCATTTATTAAGTTTCTTCCACACACACAGGCGTGGTGCTAAGCAAGATTCAGCCTCTAGAAGGCTGGAGACAGATGATGGGACTTGAACTGTTTGATTAATGTAAGGAGACTTGGCAAGCTTTTCTGTTATCTGTGATGCTGACGATCTCTAAGGACCAGGACAAACTGCCAGCTAAAACAGGGGAGTGGATGAGGAGCCTCCTGAGGTGGCCAGCAGAACTAGTATGTGCTCATGATGTCCTATTCACACATACACAGCTAGAATCATCATGATACACTCCAGATCACTCTCGCTGTTCTTTTCCTGCTTTCCCACTGGAAGATGGTTCCCGATGTGTGGATACAAACCTAAGATAGATCAGGCTTTCTGATATATCCAGATCTAAGACTTGGCTGAACTTCATGCCATATACGGTCAATCCTCATTAATCGTACACTCAAATTTGCAAACTCACCTGTTTGCTAAAATTTGCAACTCAGGCATTTACATAAGCACATAGTCATTTACAGAAACAATAGTTTCATCAAATCCAAGTTGTATGAGTATTGTAACTGGCCCACAGAATGAAGGGAGGACTCTTGGCAGCACTTTTGGCATCACTTGTGGACATGAGCAGAGCAGTGAAAAATCTGGGTCGCCCAACACACACATTCCCACTTGAAAAGAGCAAGGCGGCCCTCTGCCTCTGGTTTCAGCTCTCATAACGTAAACGTGTCCTTTTCACGGTCTACTTAGTGCCACATTTTTTGCATTTTTCTGCTTTCTGTTGGAGATTTTGCTGTTTAAACTGGCCCCCAAGTGTAGTGCTGTTTAGTGTTCTAAGTGCAAGGCTGTGATGTGCCTCAAAGAAGACGTGTGTTAGATAAGCTTTCTCTGGGCATGAATGATGGTGCTGTTGGTCATGAGGTCAGCGCTCATGAATCAACACGCTGTGTTAAATAAGGTGTTCTTAAACAGAAACACACATTTAGAAAGGTTACATATTGACTGGCTGAGAAAATGTGACAAGAGGCTCGCAGGAACCTAGCCCTGCGTTTCCCCTGGGAGCAGTCGTTCAGTATTCATTCATCCAGGGTTCACAGCATGAGAATCGACTGTATGTGAGTCTTCTCTCACAGGCAAGAGAGCATAAAGAGCCGTCTGTGGATCTCTTTAGCACATGGAGAATAAAACCTGGAACACATTACGAGAGAAGCACACAGACCCTTCCTGGAGATGTTTAGGAATTAGCAGAAACTGTGCTGTCACAGGTTAGGTATGACATCTGCAGGAGGAGGATGCATTGCTGGGTCTCTCCTTCCTGTCATTCGCTTTCTGTCCTTCCCTCCTTTTTTCTTTATAATGGATTCCTGGCTTCCTGTTATCAGCAAATCTGTGCCCAAAACTCTCCACTCAAAGCAACCATATAGTATCAGAGATGGGGAGCTCAGTCCCTAGAATTAAGCAACGGTGGTGGAGTGCTACCTCCCTGGTCTACTCGCTGTGGCATGTTGCGTTGGTGTATTACCTAACCCTCTGAAGCACGTTGCATCCGTAAGCTAGGAAAAAGTAATAATAGCATCTACCTCACTGAGTAGTTGGATTAATAAGAAAGTGCACACTATCTGGCATATAGTCATTCTATAAATACTGCTGCTATTAGCCTTCCTTCATTCCTTCCTGTCTCCCCTTCCTTCCTCTCTTCCTTCCTGTCTGACCTTTCTCCTTCTTTCCTTCCTTCCTTTCACTAGATAGTAGGGATAGTAAGTCACTTAAAACACCGTGTCCTCAAGGAGTTTACAACCTCACTGAGTTGAGAAGAGAACACATGTAACTCACACTACCAGCCAGCATATGGTAAGAGCATACAGTCAGCGCAGAGTAAAGCGTACATAGCGTGCCGTGGAAGTCAAGGTAGAAACATGAGCAATGCATTGGACAAGAGGGATGTGGCGCCCCTGAGAAGACTGCAGAGCCCTGCCGTTCTGTGGCATTGACTGGGTGCCCTCGGGGAGCTCTGGTCACTCTCAGTAGGTCAAGCACAAATCCTCCTGGCAGACACACAGAATGCTGCCTGTGCCAGCAGCGGCAACAACTTCAGATACAAAGGACACGGCAGGTTAGAATGTCAGGAGGAAGTCACAGGGTGGGTGACTAACCCTGTATTTGAGCGGAGCAGGAAGGACTATCACATTTGTATCAGGTGAATCTGAATTTTAGACATAACAATCGTCTGAAGTAGTTATAAAATTTAAAGTCTCCTACCCACAGAGCAGCTGTATAGAATTTGTCCCTATAATGCTTCCCTGGCTTATCTCTTATGACTGTCTTGTCAGTGAGCTGATCAGATGTTTGCTGTCTTAGAGATGACTGACTGAGGCCAGAGGATCAAATGCTGGCAAAAGGATTAAATGCTAGGATGGTATAGCGAAGATGTCCCAGGGGTGAGAGAGGAGGATTAGAACTCAGAAACAGCAGTCTACTTAGTCTATCTTACGTGTCTGGTGGTGGCGAAGGGAGAAGGGGCAATGGGATAAGTATATCTCTTTGCTCTTTTTTTTTTTTTTAAGGTTTGCTTTTTAGTGAGGAAGCTTGGCCTTGAGCTAACAGCTGTTGCCAATCTCCCTCTGTTTTTGCTCCCTTAAGCCGAGTACACAGCTGTATATCCTAGTTGTAAGTCATTCTGGGTCTTCCATGTGGGACGCCACCACTGCATGGCTTGATGAGTGCTGCGTAGGTCCACGCCCAGGACCTGAACCAGTGAACCCTGGGCCACCCAAGCGGGGTGTGTGAACTTAACCACTCAGCCACACAGGCCCCCCCTTTCTTTTTTAAAATCATCTTGGCCTTCTTGTCTAGTGTAGCACATTGGCTCATGGATTCTTTTATCTAAATTTTCTTTTATTACAAAATACTTCCAATATACAGAAAAGTTAGGAGAATTACATAACAAATATTCATGTATTACTACCTATATTTGTTCAATCTTAACATTTTGCTCTATTTACTTCTGGCCTCTGTGTTTTTTTAAGACATAAAGCATCAAAGATACAGTTGAATCCTTGTCCCTGTTGCCCCTCCCCAATTCTATTCTCCCTCCGACTATCAGCTGTTTCTGAGTTGACAAACCACTCCAAACTTAGTGGCTGAAATAATAAGCATTTATTATTCTTCGTGACTCTATGGGTCACCCAAGAAGTTCTTCTGGTCTTCCCTGGGCTCATTTGTGAATCTTCAGATCTACTTCAGTAGGTCAAGTAGGCAGCTCTGATGATCTTGGCTAGTCTCTCTCATGTTATGAGGTTGACTGGCTATAGGCTGGAATAGGATGACCTCAGTGGGGACACCTAGACCTTCCTTCACTGGGTCTCATCTTCCAGGAGGCTAGTTCAGACTTGTTCACGTAGCCGTAGCAGGGCTGGAAAAGAGGGTGGAATCATGCAATGCCCCTTGAGGCCTAGACTCAGAACTGACTCACTGTCACTTCCACCACATTCTGTTGGTTAAAGCCAGTCACAAAGCCATCCCATATCAAGAAGTGAGGTAACAGAATCCACATTTTAATGAGAAGTGCTGCAAAAATCATATCGCAAAAAGCCTGGACACAGGATGGGGAGAATATTTTTGCTATCAATATATCACTCTCTCTCCTCAGCAGTAACCACTATCTTAATTTTGCTGTTCTTCATTCTCATGGATTTATTGATAGTTTCAATGTATATCCATACAGTGTATATCCATAGCTATATAGTGTAGCCATGAAATGTGTCATATGGAAATGTGCCAGAAGGGTCATATTGAAAGCATTATCTTCTACATATCATTCAACAACTTGCTTTTTTTAAATCCGATATCATGCTTTTGAGATTTAACCATGTTGACACAGAGCTAGTTCATTAATTTTAACTGTGGTACATTATTTTTGAATACTCTGAATGATATGCTTATAGCCCTATTTATTTATTTATTTTATTTTATTTTTCTATTGATGGAGAATGAAGTTACTTTCACTTTTGTGCCATTTTGTACTGTTCCTTGACAACTGCATTCTTCTCTATGTATCATTGTGCACATGTGTTAGTGTTTCTCTAGGGTATATATCTATGATTGGAATTGCTAGCTTATAGAGTACTGATATCCTCAGATTTTATAGGACCAAGTTAAACTGCAAAGTGGTTGTACTAAATTCCGCTTCTACTGGCAGTATATGAACATTCCCTTTGTCTCCAGACCCTCATATAAACTAGGCAAGAATTTTCAGAAATTTTAACTTTTGCCATTCTGACAAGTATGAAATAGTATCTCACTGCTGGTTTGTTTTGCATTTCTGTTGTTATTGGTGATGTTGAGTAGCCCAGCTTGTGTTTGTTGAACATTTTGACTTCTCTTTTCATGAATTGCCTGTTTGAATCCTTTGTCCATTGTTTCTATTTCGTTGTTTGTCTTTTTCATATTGATTTATAGACATTCTTTCGATATTCTGAAATTAAACCTTTCTAAGTTACTCTTGCACATCTTTTCTCCCAGTTTATAGTATTCTTTTCACTTTTTTTTTATGTTTTGTTTTTCACAGAGGTATTATGTTTTAATGTAATATAATTTATCACTCTGAGATATGAGAAGAAAAGCAAAAATAAACCTACATTGTGACCTTTCATGATAAAATTGCAGAACACCCAAAACAAAATAAAAATCTTAAAGGTGTTTAAAATTTTTTTTAAATCAAGCAAAGAGAGATTTGAATAACAATGTCAAAAACACCAGAATTCTCACCAGCAACAACAGATGCCAGAAAATGATCAAAGTGCTGAGAGGAAATAACTACCGACTTAAAATTTTATACCCAACTAAACTACCATTCAAGACATCTATCCATCCATCTAAACACACACACACACACACGCACACACACACAAACACACACACATTTAAGTTAAAGGAGGAGTTTTCAACTATCAGAGATCACTATAAGATCTTCCTGGAGATTTACTCTACTTCAGGAAGGAGGAAACTTAACTTCGAAGAAAGGGAGAATCTCTCAAATGTGAGAAGTTGCTTATTCACGTAAAACAGAAAAAGGCCAAGAAAAAGTTAACCAGGTCATCAACAAAAATGCTTAGTTAGCTATGGGTTTTCTGAAATACCTGGAGAGATTAGTCATGGAGCACACACAGCAGACTGAGTCCCTGTAATGTCTGCTACTGTTCTTCTGTCAGCATATCCATGTTAATTAAATCAAGATTGTATCATTTCCTTCATCAGAATTTCTCAATCTTTAAATCTTTATTTCATATTTTCCATCTACACTACATTCCAAATCAATGCCTTTTATCTATCTTAAGTTCATTGTGTTTCTTATTTCTAATTTGCCATTTAATTATTTCAATTCCATTTAATTTCAATGTCAAGGACCATAATATTTTTCATCTAGAAATTCTATTATAGAAATTCTACATTATTTTCATTTCTAGAAATTCTTTTTAAATCTGCATGGTCTTTTTCCATAGAGTTTTATACTTTTCTTATGTTTTATATTCCTCCTATGACTAATAATTTAAGATATATTTATTATATTTCTCTATTAGACCATTAAATTATCTCTTTTTTGGTGAGAATATTTAAGTTCTACTTTCTTTTTTTTTTCCAAAGATATCTTTTTTTTCATTTTTTAGGGAGATTATCCCTGAGCTAACATCTGCTGCCAATCCTCCTCTTTTTGCTGAGGATGACTGGCCCTGAGCTAACATCTGTGCCCATCCTCCTCTACTTTATATGTGGGATGCCTACCACAGCATGGCTTGCCAAGCAGTGCCATGTCCATACCTGGGATCCAAACCGGCGAACCCCGGGCTGCCAAGAAGCAAAACGTGCAAACATAACCACTGCGCCACTGGGCCGGCCCCTAAGTTCTACTTTCTTAGCAAATTTCAATTATATCCTACAGTGTTATCATCTATAGTTACCATGTTTTACATCAGGTCCTCAGACCTTATTCATTTTATAGCTGAAAGTTTATACCCTTTTACCAACCTCTCCCTATTTTCCCCACCCCCTAGCCCCTGGAAACCACTTTTCCACTCTCTGTTTCTATGAGTTTGACATTTTTTTCAGATTCCATGTATAAGTGGTATCATGTAGCATTTGTCTTTCTCTGCCTGACTTATTTCACTTAGAATAATGCCCTCAAAGTCCATCAATGTTGTCACAAATGGCAGGATTTCCTGCTTTCTCATGGCTGAATAATATTCTATTGTATATATTATACACTATATCTTCTTTATCCATTCATCCATTGATGGACACTTACTTAAGTTGTTTCCATATCTTGGCTATTGTGAATAATGCTGCATTGAATATGGGAGTGCAAATATCTCTTTAATATTCTGTTTTCACTTCTTTTGGACGTATACCCAGAAACAAGATTGCTGGATCATATGGTCATTCTATTTTTAATTTTTTGAAAAGTATCCATGCTGTTTTCCATAGTGGCTGCCCCAATTAACATTCCCACTAATAGTGCACAAAGGTTCTCTTTTTTCCATATCATTGTCAACACTTATTATCTCTTGTTTTTTAAATGACACCCATTTTAACAGGTGTGAGATGATATCTCATTGTGGTTTTGATTTGCATCTCTCTGTTGATTAGTGATGTTGAGCACCTTTTCATGTACCTGTTGGCCATTTGTATGTCTTCTTCGGGAAAATGTCTATTCAGTTCTTCTACCAATTTATTTTTGGTGAGGAAGATTGGCCCTGAGCTAATATACATTGCCAATCTTCCTCTTTTTGCTTGAGGGTTGTCCCTGAGCTAGCATCTGTGCCAATCTTCCTCTATTTTGCATGTGAGATGTCATCACAGCATGGCTTGATGAGCGGTGTGTAGGTCTGCACCCAGATGCAAACCTGTGAACCCCAGGCAGCTGCAGTAGAGTGTGCAAACTCAACCACTACACTACCAGCCCGGCTCTCTCTCTACCCATTTTTTAATCAGACTGTTTGTCTTTTGTTGTTGAGTTGTATGAGTTCTTTATACACTTTGGATATTAACCCTTTATCATATATATGATTTGCAAATATTTTCTCCCATTTGGCAGGTTGGCTTTTCATTTGTTGATAGTTTCCTTTGCTGTGCAGAACCTTTTAGGTTGATGTAGTCCCACGTGTTTATTTTTGCTTTTGTTGCCTTTCTTTTGGTGTCAAATCCAAAAAAATCATTGCCAAAACCAATGCCAAGGAGCTTACCCATTATGTTTTTTCTAAGAGTTTATGGTTTCAGGTCTTACATCCAAATCTTTAATCCATTTTAGTTTATTTTTGTGAGTGATGTAACACTAGGGTCCAGTTTTTGAAGAGACTATCTTTTCTGTGTTATATATTCTTGGCTCCTTTGTTGTAAATTAATTAACCATTTATGCGTGGCTCTATTTCTGGACTCTCTGTTCTGTTCCATTGATCTATGTGTCTGTTTTTTTTTTTTTTAAAAGATTTTATTATTTCCTTTTTCTCCCCAAAGCCCCCCGGTACATAGTTGTATATTCTTCGTTGTGGGTTCTTCTAGTTGTGGCATGTGGGACACTGCCTCAGCGTGGTCTGATGAGCAGTGCCATGTCCGCGCCCAGGATTCGAACCAACGAAGCACTGGGCCGCCTGCAGCGGAGCGCGCGAACTTAACCACTCGGCCACGGGGCCAGCCCCCTATGTGTCTGTTTTTATGCCAATACCATAGTGTTTTGATTACTATAGCTTTATAATATAGTTTGAAATCAGGAAATGTGATGCCTACAGCTTTGTTCTTCTTTCTCAAGGTTGCTTTTGCTATTCAGAGACTTTTCTGGTTCCATACAAGTTTTAGGATTATTTTTTCTATTTCTATGAAAAGTACTATTGGAATTTTGATAGGGATTACATTGAATCTGTAGATTGCTTTGGGTAGAATGTACATTTTAACAATGTTAATTCTTCCAATCCATCAACACAGAATATCTCTCCATTTATTTGTCTTCTTCAATTTCTTGCAGCAATGTCTTATAGTTTTCAGTGTAGAGATCTTTCACTTCCTTTGTTATATTTATTCCTAGGTATTTTATTCTTTTTGATGCACTTGTAAATGAGATTGTTTCCTTAATTTCTCTTCCTGATGGTTTATTGTTAGTATATAGAAATGCAACTGATTTTTATATATTGATTTTAAAGTTTTAAAAACAAGCTGTTAGTTTCATTGATCTTTTCTACTGTCTTTTAAATCTCTATTTCATTTATTTCCACTCTGATCTTTGTTATTCCTCACCTTCTACTAACTTTGGGCTTAGTTTCTTCTTCTTTTTCTAGTTCTTTGAGGTGTAAAGTATGATTGTTTATTTGAGGTGTAAAGTATGATTGTTATTCTTTCTTTTTTCTTAATGTAGGCATTTAAGCCCATTCAATTATCTTAAGTTCTTGGGAATCTCATCTATTTCTAGAGTCTGCATATTCTCATACACAGTAGATTGTGTTCTTGTTTGTTTTGCAATTTTTTATTATGTGGTTATCTTCATTGGATCTTCATAATAAGTCTATATAACCTGGACTGAAGGTGTGTCCCCCCAGGAAGGTTTAACATATGTTTCTTTTAGGCTGCCCAAGGGTATTCTTAGCCTAGCACCAAATTTTATGTTAACTTATTAAAGTTGGTTGCTACAAAAATACATGGATAGTGTAAATTTGAACTCCAGACCTACTCACAACATGGACTTCTCCCCCACTTTGAACTCAAGCTATATCCATGTTAATGAATGAGGTTTAACAGAAACAGGCAGATGAATACTTACCAATATCTTACCAATTATTAAACACTTACTCTGTTCTAAGTCCTCACTGCTTTACCTACTGCACAAGTTTACCATATAAGTTCAACTTCTGTGACCAACATTGGTGAAGGCAAGATAAAATTTTACTTAAGTCTTATATTGAAGTCCAAGCTAGAATGCTAGTTCTGCTCTGGAAAGATATCAGGGTTCCAGGATTCTATCTTTTGTTCAACCATCAGTAGTGTATTACCATAATTTCATGGTCCAAGATTTCCCCCCAACATGTCCGCATTCCAGTCAACAAGAAGGAGAAAGCAGGAACGGGAATGGGACATAATCCAAAAGTTGTACACATCACTACCACTCACATCCCATTGGCTACAACATAATTACATATTCACACCTAGCTGCAAATAGCCAGGGAAATAGAGTCTCTTTTTCAAGTGCCATGTCCCAGCTAAAAACTGGTGTTCCTATGTCTATAGAAGAGGAAAACAAATATTAAGAGTAATCAGCAGATTGCCATGCCTACATTCTCTCATTTTATTCTTTACAGCAAGCCTATGAGAAAACTTTTGTGTGTAAGGAAAACTAATTTACCCAAGGTAATACAGTTAATAGAGAGGAGTTTGGACTCAAAGCCAGATCTCTGCAACTTCAAAATTCATCGAAACACTGTTGAAAGTGAGACCTGATTGCATGACTGGTTACAGTCGTTTAGAGCTGTCTGTCAAAATATTGAAGGAGATTTTGGAGTCAGACAGATCTGAATTGTCCCACCAGCAGGGCCAAGCTTAACATGAGGCAAACAAGATGCCAAGAAGGCAACATTTAAGAAGGCACGCCGAGTCATGCAAGCATTCATAACCCTGAGAGTAAGTGCCTCCTTGAATTTTTCTCCCTAGACAACCCACTTGGCTCACCCTACTACCATCCCTACCTGTCACTTCCATTATTAACTAGCTGTGACCTTGGACAAATATTTTATCTCTTTGACTCTCAGTTTATTTGTCTATGAAGTGTGATTAATACCTCTTTCCCCCTTGACTTCATAAAATCAGGCAAGAAAACAAAAATGAGATGTGAGAATACTTTACAGATTATAAAGTTACAAAAAGATAAGGTTTAATTTGATTCTTAAGAGCCAGAGCTATATTTGAATATAAGGATCTTCATATCTTTTTGGGGATGAGTCAGGACATGGATGGGTGAGTGAGTAGATGGAAGGAAATTAAATAAGTATTTATTGATTATCTGTTGTGTCATGCACTGTTTTAGATACTAGAAATATTACATAAGGGTGAACAAGACATGATCCCATCTAGTAGGCGAGAGATATTAAATCAGTAAACAAATACATATGTAATTATAAATTATGATAGGTCTTATAGGAAAATAATAAGGGGGATATAATTTATATGAAATTAAGACAGGGCTTTTAGGAGGAATGATATTTAAGCTAAGACCTGAAAAATTAATATTAATTAGCCAGACAAATAGTAAAGGAAAATGCTTTCCAAAGCTGAGGAAATAAAACAAAACAAATAAACAAAATTTTTTTTAAAACAGCAGTTGCAGGAAGTACATAACCAAGTGGAAACTAAATTCCCAGATTTCTGACTACAGAACCAAAAATGGGAAACACAGGGAAAGCATAGAAAGGGAACTTGAAAGTTACCTCATAAAGTGGTTTATAAACTCCTTGGCTTGCTCTGGAGATGTGTCAGCATGGATCTGATCCTAAACATCATCTAAAATCTCTGAGAATTGAGCTTTGAGAAAGACCACCAGATTCCACCAAGCAGCACACATATGAGAAAAATTCAAATAGCACCACGAAGACTTTGAAAATGGAACTGACTTCCAAACCATAACCCAAAAAGGGTTTGTCTGAATTGTGGCTGAAACAAATTGGGTTGATTCCTTGCTAAGAGAAAAATATCAAAATTCTCCATAAGATTTAAACCAAATCCAGACTCTTATAGCATAACATTAAAAATGTCATGAATACAATCTAAAAAATATTTGTCATACAAAGAACAAGAAAAATCTCAACTCCCAAAAGGCAACAGATGCCAGTTCTGAGATGGCACAGATGTTGGGATTATATAATAAAGACTTTAAAACAGCTATTACAAAAATGCTTCATGAAATATATACTAACTCTCTTGAAATGAATAAAAAGATAGAAATTCTTAGCAAAGAACCACCTGGAAATTTTAGAGCTAAAAAAATGCAGTCTCCAAAAAGAAAAAAAATCACTGGATAGAGTTAGAAGCAGAATGAAGATGACAATGAGAAGACTCCATGAACTTGAAGATAGATCAATAGAAATTCTCCATGCCAAACAACAGGGAGAAAAAAAGCTTGGGAAAAAATTGAGCTGAGCTTCAGGAGGGAAAATAGCAGAAGATCTGACATTCATGTCATTAGAGTCCCAGGGGGAGGAAGAATGTGGTGCTGAAACAATATTTGAGGAAATATTGGCTGAAAACTTCCCAAATTTAGTGAATGATATAAATTTATAGAGTCAAGAAGTTCAGCAAACCCAAACAAGATAAATTCAATGGAATTTATAGCCAGACACATCATAAGAAAACTTCTGAGAACTAAAGACAAAGAAAAAAATTGAAAGCAGTCAGAAAAGATGAGTGCCTTACCTGTAAGAGAACATCTGTTTGAATGACAGCAAATTTATCATTAGAAACAATGGAAGCCAGGAGGAAGTGGAATGACATTTTTAAAGTGCTAAAAGAAAAGACTGTCAACCCAGAATTTTGTATCCAGTGAAAATATATTTAGGAATAAAGGAGAAATAAAGACATTCTCTGCTGAAGGAAGGCTAGAGAATTTGTTGCCAGAAGACCTGTTTTAAAAGTATTGCTAAAGAAGGTTCTTCAGACATTAGATGTTCAAGAGGAAACTTGGAACATCGGGAATGAGAAAAGAGCAACAGAAACGGTAGGTATCTGAGTAAATATAATAGACTATTCTCCTCTTGAGTTCTTTAAAATATATTTGACAGTTGAAAGCAAAAATTATAACATTGTCTAATGAGGTTTTCAATGTATGTAGATGGAATGCACAAAACGACTACAACGTGAAGGCAGGATGGTAAAGATGTCTATATGGTGACAAGGTTTCTACATTCCACTGAAGTGGAAATATGGAGTCTAAGTAGACCTTGAAAACAAGCAAACACACAAGTCCTGAGACAAGAAATTTGTTTGATGGATGCAAGTAAATGAAAGAAGTCAAATTGTACAGAAGAGCTATTGAGTCATGACTGTTTCTTCCTCATCTTTGAAAAGTTCCAAATGGAAAATTTGCCTCGTGGCCCATCCCTCTCACACACTCCTGTATCTAAACAATCAGCAAATCCTCCTTATTTCATTTCTCTCCATTATACTGGTGCCTTCCTAGTCCAGGGCATCATTTCTTACCTATACACCATCCTCCCAACTGGTCCCCCAACTCCAGTTTTGCCTCTTCTCCTTTCTTCCTCCTGCTCCAAATGTCTGAAACTCAAATATCATCATGTTGCCTCTTGCTTAAAACACATCAGTTGCTCCCTCATTGCTTTTAAAATAAAGAGTGAATTCTTTAGCCTGGTTACAAAGCCTTTCATAATCTGCCTCTTGATCACCTTTCTACCTTCATTTATTGCCACTCTCCAATCCCTCCTCCTGAACTATATTCTCTAGACCAGCAGAGTAACTATTTTAGGCTTTGAGAGCCATGTATTCTCTGTTGCAACAACTCAACTTTGTAGCTGTGGCACAAAAGCAGCCATACACAATTCATAAATAAATGAGTGGAACTATGTACAAATAAAACTTTAATTACAAAAACAAGCGGATGGCTGGATTTGGCCCATGGGCCATTATTTGGTAACCCCTGCTTTAGACAACTGAACCACCTACAGATCTGTAGATATAGCATTTTCTTTCAACTCTTGAGTACTGCACAACCTACTGTGTGTTTGGAACTCCTCTCTCCTTTGTCTGGCTACCTTCAGCTCATCACCAGGTCTGAACCTGTATGCCGCTTCTTCAAGGACTCTTTCCTTGGATCCCCATCCCTCTACCTCCATTGTTGCACTTACCACACTAATGTATTTACCTGTTTGTTTGTCTGTCTTCCCTCACTTGTCTGAAAGTGTCTGGAGGGCAGAAACTATGTCACGTGCACACTTTAATCCCTAGTGCCTAGCAGAGTACTCGGTACGTATAAGCACTCAATAAAACTTTTATTTCTTCCACTGAATGAATGGAAAGTCAGTAGCCCTCTGGCTGGCCCAGGCCCGGTCTTAAAACTTTAGGACTGGGAAAACCCTGCCTGACTAGATGGCTGTAATTCCATGGAAGTTGTGATTTGTTTTGAGCAAGCCATCCTTTCCCTTTGGCCTGGCTTCTTCCAGGGAAGTAGAGGTCCAAAATTAATGACCAACCACTGCATCTCCTCTCAGGCAGCACTCAACACATCTACCAGGCAGCTCAGAGCTGTCTGACCCCACTTCCAGCGAGCATTCTCAGCCACTGATTTTAAAAATAAGTCCCGAGGGGGAAATTGCTACATATCTTTCCAAAGGCTGCTGTAGATGCCAAAGGCGGTGGACAATGAACCATTTGTGGTTAAGGGTGGAGCAACCACCATTCACCAGGCATCCTGGAGACTCTCCCTGTCTGTTCAGTGTCCTCCCTTTCCAGCCCATCACCAATGAAGTTGGAAAAGGGCAACTTTCTCTGCAACGCCACCAGATAATTAAGTAGCCAAAAGGGCAATCAATGTCCTGTTCTGAACCAGGGCTAAGTCTCAGATAAAGAAGACCTGGCCCCTTCCTCCAGGACCTGAAAGTCTAGTTCAAAAAAACGAGATAGGCTCATATGAACCATTTACAGATTAGTAAAATGCATTTATTCACTCATTCATTCACTTTTAAAAGTGTCTACTCAATGCTATGTGCTGTGTGGGGTGCTGAGTCACAAAGATGAAAAGGAAGGGCCCTTTCACTCAAGGAACTGTCAGTCTACTAAAATTTATGCCAAAATAGGAGTATATCAGCAAAGGGGGTTTAGAGTCAAAGATATCAATAAAGGCTACTGTCGTCAGAGAAAGTTCCATCAAGGAGGTGGAACTTGAACTGGTCATGAAGTAAGGGATGGAGATTTATGAATGGAAGGGGAAAAAGATTTCAGTTAGAGGACACGGCATGATCAGAGGTGTGGAGGAGAACTGAGTGTGGGGCGTGGAGAGGAAGGTGAGCAGATGGAAATAAGGCTGCAGAGAGGATGGGTCGCATTGTAGAGGATCTCGAATGTGGAGCGTTTAACTCTAACTGGGGGCAGGTGATAATACTCTTATTTTGAAAAATTGAGCTAAAATTCTCATGCCATAGAACTCAACCTTTTAAAGTGTAAAATTCAGTGGTTTTTAGTATCTTCACAAAGTTATGCAACCATCACCACAATCTAATTCCAGAACAGAAAATATCTTTCTGAATATTTCTAAACAGAGCATTCGTGGGGTAAAATTTTATTTCAAGCAGATTACCCCAGCTTCAAAAGCAGGAATGATGTCATGGGAAGAAACTGGACACAGAGGCAAGCTAAGAGACTCAGAGGCTTGGAGACCTGGACCAGAATAGGGCATAGTGCCACTTCCTGTCTGTGATCTTCTTACTTCATCCATAGTAGTGGGATTGACGGCAGGATAATTTTGCAATAATGATCTATGTCTTCTTCTCCTTGTGTTTTTCCTTCCTCATCCCAAGAAGGTGGCAGACATCGGTGTTCCCTAGTGTAAGTAGTTTGGGGGAGGATAGAAGAGACACTTTGGGGGCAGTGGGAGCTGAAGCTGAGAGAGCAGAGAGAACAGAGCAAGGAGGGAAATTCCCCAAAACTTTGAAGAACCAGTGATTTCTGGTTCTGAGAGTAGTAGAGAGCTCAGAGGGAGTAACAGCATGCTCCCTCTTGGTGGCTTGACCCCAGATCCCAGAGCTGCAGGGCTCCAAGCCTCCAAAAGACTCCCATGCCCAAGTGTGGCACAGTGGGCACATTGACTCTGACTAAGCAGCCTGAAGAGCAGAAGAGCCTCTCTCCTCAGCATTCTATTCTGCATAAAACTCCTGGGGTTTTGCGCTGTCCTGAGGGATGAGGAGCCTCAGTAATGATGGAGACTGCATTAACCACCAGCTTGGCAGGATAGGGCTCAGCGTCACATTTAAAGAAGTTGGTGTCCCATGGACCTACTTGAGAGATATTATAGCATCGTGGTTAACAGCACAGATTCCAGAGACTGACTCCTGAGACTGCGCCTTGGCTCTGCCATTTGTTAGCTGTAGGACCTTGGGCATGTTACTTCACCTCTCTGCACCTGGCTTTCCACAAAATAGGGATAATGAGAGTCAATGACCTCATCCGGTTGCTGTGAAGACGAAATGAATCAACATCTGTAAAATAGTTATAACACTGCCTGGTACATGAGAAATGCTGTTTAAGGGTTTGGTTGTTATTATCAATTAATGAGAGGGAAACAAATAGTTGGATGGATGGAGGAGTGTTGCCCTGTAAAGGAAAAGAACTATTGGGTAGAAACAAGGGAGAGGAAAGGAGTAAAGGGAATGAAGAAAACTAGGAGGAATAGAAAGCATACGAGACTTAAGGTAGATAACCCCTTAGACGTGAAGGAGACAGGACAGAGAAATAAAAATAGATGAGGATAAATAGGGATACAGAAATAGGTGATTTGATAGACAGTGGATGATGATAGATAAGAAAAAAAGAGATTGAAAAATTAATAGATCGCATAACGAAAACATTACAGGGTAGGAAAATGGTGGCAAAAAGTAACTGATAAAATGATACACATGAAAGAGATCAACTAACATAGATAGATGATGAACTCAGAATGAAACATAAAAAACAGCATCAGGGGCCGGCCTTGTGGGGCAGCGGTTAAGTTCACACGTTCTGCTTCAGCAGCCTGGGGTTTGCCGGTTGGGATCCTGGGTGTGGACATGGCACTGCTTGTCAAGCCACGCTGTGGCAGACGTCCCACGTATAAAGTGGAGGAAGATGGGCATGGATGTTAGCTCAGGGCCAGTCTTCCTCAGCAAAAAGAGGAGAATTGGCGGCAGATGTTAGCTCAGGGTTAATCTTCCTCAAAAAATAAAAATAAAAATAAATATCATCAGATGCTAAATGGAAAAAAAGCATAAAAGGAGAACAAAAGGGAAGGTGGTGGTGAGGACTAGGTCAGAAGGGATTGAACGACCTCTAGTCTGTGTGACCGAGGAGACTGCTGTCCCTCTGCCTTGCCCTGCCCCTCCTCTCCACCCACCCCACTCCCATACAGCTCAGCTCCATCCCCGCTGACTTCCAGACCCCGTTCTTCCACTTGAGAACTCCCTGTTCTCTGTTCTGTACAGTTCGGAAATGTATTTTCTTCTGTCTGGCTTTCTAATTGCTTTGTGTATGCAAGTCTTGTCTCCATTCCAGAAGACTGGGTCTCCAATGAGAGTGGGTGTATCACTCATTCCACTTTCTTGGTGTCTCACTCAGTGTGGTGTTAAGAGAAAATGTGTAGAAGGAAAGTCCTGATACAGAAGTGGGAATAATAGGGGCACTCGAATCTCCAGCTGCCACTATCACCATCCTGTAGGACATCACCAGTCACCCCTGGAAGCTTCATCTCTATAAGATTAACCTGGAGGGAGCTTGTCCAGGCTGCTCTGGCCAGAAAACATGTATGCAATATCTGATGGTCCCTCCCGCTTTGCTTCTCAAGCCCTCTGTAACTCAGTATTTTCCTATAAATAATTGGTCTCCCCTACAAAATTGTGAGTTCCCAGAGGCAAGAGACCATGTGGATAAAGTTACAAAAATTTTATAGGATGAGCAGGAGCTTATATTCTATATTCATCACTTCCAAGCATCTCAGAATTTCCACCACTTTGTAGTTAATGTGCTTGGTCCTAAGGACAGAAATTGTGTGGTAAGGAGAAGGGAAATTTTGGTATAAGAAAAGAGACATAACTTTCTGTGTTTACACAGGACCTGAATATAGGACAGGGGCCCTGTTGGGATCTAGAGAGAGTTCTGGTCATCTCGGCCAAATGAAACTCCCCCAGACTGATCTAAACCTGTTCCTTTCCTCCTAGACAAGAGGAAGGAAAAGTCCCATTCATAACCACGGAGAAATAAAAGTCTTCCTCACTGATTACATACAATTTACAGCAGAGGGTTTCATTTGGTGCCCGGGAGCCTGCAATAGCTGGAATTACCCTTGTTCCTCTTCCTCTTTGAAGAGCCAGCGCCAAGAAGTGCTCTGTGATTATGGGTCAGGGTATGACATCTCCATGCCAAACCTGCTTGGCCTGGTTTGGTGTGTGTGTGTGTGTATGTGCGTGCGTGCACGTGCGTGTGTGTATCTGCTTCCAGAACAAAATTTCCCCATCTCGTTGCGTGGTTTTTCAATTCATAAGTAATAAATTAAAATGTTTTTGCCATTTCACCCATCCTTGCTAGGGAGGAGGAAGGAGAGAGGGAGGGAAGGAAGGAAGGAAGGGAGGAAGTAAGGAAGGGAGGGAGGGAGGGAGGAAAGGAGAAACGGAAGGAAGAAAAGCAGAACGAATCATTCCATCACCCCACAACTTCACTTGTGGATTGAGAACTCCAGTATCAACAAAGCAGAAAAACTGAAGTTGGCTGGGCTGTGGTGTGCTGATGTTTACAGAACAGAGATGAGAAGCTGAGGGTAAGACTGAAGACTCCCTAGATTGTGAAGGTGGCACTGCCACATGAAGACGGGTTGTGGCTGGCTCTGCCCTGGAGTTTTACAACACAGAAGCCCTGGGGAGATGGGTACACAATATAAAATATTAGAAGCTCTAAGGCTGGGTTGCAGACTTTCTGTAAAGGGCCAAATGGCAAATATTTTAGCCATATAGTTGTGAGCCATATAGTTTGTTACAGCTACTCGATTCTGTAGCACAAAAGCAGATATAGACAATATGTAAACAAACGGACATGGCCATGTTCCCATAAAACTTCATTCACAAAAACAGGCAGACAGTCGCATTTGGCCAATGGGATGTATTTTGCTGACTCCTCTCCTGAGTATTTTAATTTTATGAGGACCTGGTTTTAAAAAATCTTGATACACTTAACGACTAAAAGACAGACTTGGAAAGGATGAAGGAAAGGAAAAAAAAGAAGAGGTGAAGAACGGGTGATAGTTGTTTTTAGAACAAGGACAACTTGGAGCAGCTGGATTATGAACTGGGTATAAGGGGAAGAAAAATCCCAGTTTGAGTCATTTGTGCAGGAAATTTAGGAAATCATCAAGTGGGGCTTTGAGTACTTGCAAGGAAAGCAGTTGTGACCAAGTACTGAGAAGTAGAATTGGGTCCTAATATAAAAGGGCTTTCAAATTAACCCAAAATTTAGTGACTTAAAAACAAACTTATTTTCATGTCTTATAGTTTCTGTGGGTCCGGAAGTCGAGAGCAGCTTGGCCAGGAGTTCTGGCTCATGGTTTCTCACTAGACAAAGTCAGAGGTCAGTCAGCAGGAGCTGCAGTTGTCTGAAGGCTTAGCTGGGACTGAAGAACCTGCTTACTCACATGCCTGGCAAGTTGGTACTGGCTGTTGGCGAGAGGCCTCAGTTCTTCCCAACCTGGGCTTCTCCACACGGCTGCCTGAGCGTCCTCACAACATAGCAACTGGCTTCCTCCAGAATAAGCAAACCAAGAGAACAAGACAGAAGCTAGAATCTTTTTATGACCCAGCATCAGAAATCATGTACCATTACATCTACCATACTCTATTTGTCACAGTGACCAACCCTGGTTCAATGTTGCGGGGAGGCTAACCAAAGGTGTAAATACCAGAAGGCAAGGATCAATGGGGACCGTCTTAGAGGCTGGCTGCCTACCGCCTAAATACAAAGAAAGCTAAAAGATGTATCTCTGCTTTCAGTCTAGGGTCTGCATATCAGGGTGGCCTAGGAATTTCTATTAGTTAGAATGCATCTGACTAGAGAAAGAGAACAAAAGTCAACACTCAGCTTAAAGTTGCCTAAACAATAGGATTTATTTCAGGGTTGGTTAATTCAGCAGCTCAATGATATCAAACTCCTGTTCAACCTTTCTGCAGTTTTCTGGGCTTTTTCTTCAAGGCAACGAGATGGTTGCCACAGCTTGCATTGCATGCTTACACAGCTGCATGTGAAAGCAGAAAGAAAGGAATAGCTGCCAGGTAGCCAGCCAACACTGCTTGCCACAGAACCTGACATATGTGTATATATGTGAAACTCTGAATTGAGTGATATGAATGGTGTACTTGTAACTTTCCTAACACCACAGGATCTGAGAGATCACTAAGCCTAGCTTCCATATGACGTCTGCATCCCTTCTCTGGCATCCAGGGACCCTCTAAGTCATGCCAAGATTTCCTCTCACTGTAGTAAATTAGCTTGGGTACCATAAACACATGACACAGCCTTTTGGTCAAAGTGCAGAATTGTAAGAAATGTAAAAAGTTGAGGCAAACATATTTGGGGGACAAGCCTGGAGCCCCTGATTGGTGGCAGGAACACTGGAAGCTCCAGCAGAGTCTTCTTAGGGACTGCCTCGGCCCTCTGGAACTGCCGTGGAGATGGGTACCTCTTCTGCCTGTAAAACGAATTTCAGGAGACACACATTCACCTAAATGACTTTTGCTCATAATAGTAGACCCCAAAATTGAACAACAGACCCAGGGATAGAAGTGGCCAGGAGAGGGTTTTCCAGTTCAACACTAGCAAGAATTTTTTTAATAATTAGAATAGCCCAACAATGTATTTGTTTTGTAGGGTGGGGTCTGCAAGCAGAGGCTCTGTGATAAGCTATAGAAGATTCTATCCTAGGGATTCCTATATAGGATGAAAAGTTGTATAAGATGACCACCAATTTCCCTTCTAACTCCAAAATCAATTATTCTTCTATATTTACTGCTAGGAATTTCTTCCTGGCATCAGGCCTAAACCTCTTTGGTTGAGCTTTCAACCTATTTCATGAAGTCATAGAACATCGGAGCTGACGTGACCTTAGAAATTGTATCCCTTTGTTTCTCAAATCTCTTGATTTGAGACATTCCTATTCATTTGGAATCAATATTTTATGACCTTTTTATTTTTCAAAACTTCAAAGTCATATTTCAATAATTTTCTTAAGATATAATTTACATAGTATAAAATACAGTCATTTTAAGTGTACTATTCAATAACTTTTGAAAAATGTGCAACCTCCACCACCACTGTCAAGATGTGGAACATTTCCATCTCCCCAGGATGCTCTCTCATGCCCCTCTGCATGAGTGATGGTGCCCCATCACTCCTGGCTCAGGGCACCACTAATCTGCCTTCTGTCATTACAGATTTTTTTGTTTTGTCTATTCTAGCTTTTCATTTAAAATATAAAATCACAAATATGAACTCTTTTGTGTAAATTAGCTTGTGCTCAGCAAATAGTTTTTGACCTTCCTCCAGGTTATTGCATATAACAGTAGCTCCTTCCTTTGTACCATTCGGCAGTTTTCCGTTGTAAGAATACACCCCAGTTTGTTCATCATTCTGTATTGATGCGCAGTTGAGTTGTTTCCAGTTTGGGCACTTATGTACAAATCTGCTATGAATTTCCATATACAGGTTTACAGTTTTCAGGTATAAGCTTACAATTTTTGTATGGAATGTGTTTTCGTTTCTCATGAGTAAAGACCTAGGAGTGAAATTGCTGAGTCGAACAGTAAGTGTTATATTAAACTTTATGAGAACTACTAAGTAGGTGTACCATCCTACACTCCTACCGGCAGCGTTTGACAGCTCCAAGTTGCTCCACATCCTCACCACCACTTGTCATTGTCGCACTTTTCATTTTTAGCCGTTCTAGCAGGCATGAAGTGGTATCTCATTGTGACTTTAATTTGCCCTTCCCTGACAAATATTGATGACCTTTTCATGTGCTAATCGATCATTTTATATTTCTTTTATAAAGGTTCTGTTCAAATCTTTCCCTCAGATAAGTTGTTTATCTTATTATTGAGCTATGGGAATTTTGTTAAAATTATTTTATTGAGGTCATATTGTTTTATTACACTGTGTAATTTCAGGTGTACCTTATTATATATCAGTTTCTGTATAGACTACATCATGCTCACCCCCAATAATCTAGTTTTAATACAATACCATACATATGTACTCCATTACCCTTTCACCCTACTCTCTACCCACTTCCCCTCTGGTAACCACTAATCTGTTCTCTTTATCCATGTGTTTGTTTATCTTCCACTTATGAGTGAAATCATACAGTGTTTGTCTTTCTCTGTCTAGCCTTACGTCGTTTAACATAATACCCTCAAGGTCCATCTGTGTTGTCAAAAATGGCATGATTTTGGGGCTGGCCCCGTGGCCGAGTGGTTAAGTTCGCGCGCTCCGCTGCAGGCGGTCCAGTGTTTCGTTGGTTCGAATCCTGGGCGCAGACATGGCACTGCTCATCAAACCATGCTGAGGCAGCGTCACACATACCACAACTAGAACAACCAACCCACAACGAAGAATATACAACTATGTACCGGGGGGCTTTGGGGAGAAAAAGGAAAAAATAAAATCTTTAAAAAAAAAAAAGGCATGATTTTGTCTTTTTTATGGCTGAGTAGTATTCCAGTGTGTGTGTATATATATATATATATATATATATATATATACACCGCATCTTCTCTGTTCAATCATCAGTGAATGGGCACTTGGGGTGCTTCCACATCTTAGCTCTTGTGAATAATGCTGCGATGAACATAAGGGTGCATAAACCTCTGTATTGTTGATTTCATGTTTTTTTGATAAATACCCAGTAGTGGGATAGCTGGATCATATAGGTATTTCTATTTTTAATTCTTTGAGAAATCTCCACATTGTTTTCCATACTGGCTGCACCAGTTTGCATTCCCACTAGAGGTGTATGAGGGCTCCCTTTTCTCTGTATCCTCTCCAACATTTGCTATTTTTTGTCTTAGTAATTATAGCCATTCTGATGGGTGAAAGGTGATATCTCATTGTAATTTTGATTTGCATTTCTCTAATAATTAGTGATGTTGAATGTCTTTTCATATGCCTGTTGGCCATGTGTATATCTTCTTTGGAAAAATGTCTGTTAATATTCTGTGCCCATTTTTTATTGGGTTGTTTGTTTATGTTGTCATTGAGTTGTACGAGCTCTTTATATATTTTAGAAATTAACCCCTTTTTGGATACGATTAGCAAATATTTTCTCCCAGTGGGTGGGTTGTCTTTTTGTTCTGTTCATGGTCTCCTTTGCCTTGCAGAAGAATTTTAGTCTGGTGTAGTCCTATTTGTTTATTTTTTCTTTTGTTTCTTTTGCCTGAATAGACGTGGTATTCAAAAAGATACTGCTAAGACTGATGTCAAAGAGTGTACTGCCTATATTTTCTTCTAGGAGTTTTATGGTTTCAGAGCTTACATTCAAGTCTTTAATCCATTTTGATTTAATTTTTGTGTATGGTGTAAGATGATAGTTTTCTTTCATTCTTTTGCATGTGGCTGTCCAGTTTTCCCAACACCGTTTATTAAATAGACTTTCTCCATCACATGTTCTTGGCTCCTTTGTCGAAGATTAGCTATCCATAGACATGTGTTTTTATTTCTAGGCTTTCAGTTCTCTTCCACTGATCTGTGTGTCTTTTTCTCTGCCAGTACCATGCTGTTTTGATTACTATAGTTTCGTAGTATATTTTGAAATTAGGGAAGGTGATACCTCCAGCTTTGTTCTTTTTTCTCAGGATTGCTTTTGCTATGTGGGGTCCTTTGTTGTTCCACATAAATTTTAGGATTGTCTGTTCTATTTCCATGAAGAATGTCATTGGGATTCTGATTGGGATTGCACTGGATCTGTAGATTGTTTTAGCTAATATGGACATTTTAACTATGTTTATTCTTCCAATCCATGAACGTGGAATATCTTTCCATTTCTTTATGTCTTCTTCAATCTCTTTAAATACTGTCTTACAGTTTTCAGTGTACAGCTCTTTCACCTCCTTGGTTAAATTTATTCCTAGAAAATTTATCCTTTTTGTTGCTACCATAAGTGGGATTGTATTCTTGACTTCTCTTTTGGCTAGTTCATTATTAGTGTTTAGAGATGCAACTTATTTTTGTATGTCGATTTTTTACCCTGAAACTTTACTGTAGTTGTTGATTATTTCTAACAGTTTTCTGTTGGATTCTTTAGAGTTTTCTATATATAGAATCATGTAGTCTGCAAATAGTGAGAGTTTTACTTTCTCCTTTCCAATTTGGATAATTTTGATTTCTTTTTCTTGCCTAATTGCTCTAGCCAAAACCTCCAATACTATGTTGAGTAAGAGTAGCAAGAGTGGGCACCCTTGTCTTGTTCCTGTTCTCCAAGGGATGGCTTTTAGTTTTTCACCATTGAGTATGTTGTTGGCTGTCAGTTTGTCATATATGGGCTTTATTATGTTGAGGTACTTTCCTTCTATACCCATTTTATTCAGAGTTTTTATCATAAATGGATGTGGGATCTTGCCAAATGCTTTCTCTGCATCTATTGAGATGATCCTGTGGTTTTCATTCCTCATTTTGTTAAGGTGGTGTATCATGTTGATAGATTTGTGGATGTTGAACCATCCCTGCATTCCTGGAATAAATCCCACTTTATCATGGTGTATGATCCTATTAATGTATTGCAGTGTTTGATTTGCTAGTATTTTGTTGAGGATTTTTGTATCTATGTTCATCAGTGATATTGACCTGTAATTTTCCTTTTTTGTGTTGTTCTTGTCTACTTTTGGTATCAGGGTGATGTTGGCCTCATAGAATGAGTCAGGAGGCATCCCATCCACTTCTTCTAGGAGTTTTATTGTTTCAGAGCTTACATTCAAGTCTTTAATCCATTTTGTTTTTTTGGAAGAGTTTGAGAAAGATAGGTGTTAAATCTTCTTTGAATGTTTGGTAGAATTCTCCAGAGAAGCCATCTTGTCCTGGATCTTTGTTTTGGGGGAGGTTTTTGATTACTGTTTCAATCTCTTTACTTGTGTGGTCTATTCAGATTCTCTAGTTCTTCTTGATTTAGTTTTGGGAGATTGTATGATTCTAATAATTTGCCCATTTCTTCTAGGTTATACAATTTGTTGGCATATAGTTTTTCATGGTATTCTCCTATAATCTTTTGTAATTCCGTGGTATCTGTTGTAATTTCTCCTCTTTCATTTTTAATTTTATTTATTTGAGCCTTCTCTCTTTGTCAAGTCTGGCTAAGAGTTTTTCAATTTTGTTTATCTTCTCAAAGAACCAGCTCTTAATTTCGTTGATCCTTTCTTTTGTTTTTTTGTGGGTTTTTTTTTTTTTCGGTCTCTATTTCATTTATTTCTGTTCTAATTTTTGTTATTTCCCTCCAACTTCTGACTTTGGCTTTTGTTTGTTCTTCATTTTCTAGTTCTGTTAGGTGTAGTTTAAGATTACTTAGTTGAGATCTCTCTTGTTTTTTGAGGTAGGCCAGTATTGCTATACATTTTTATCTTAGTACTGTTTTTGCTGTAAGAGTTGGTATGTTGTGTTTTCATTTTCATTTGTCTCCACGTATTTTTTTATTTCTCCTTTGAATTCTTCATTGATCCAATGGTCATTTAGTAGCATGTTGTTTAGTCTTCACATATTTGTTGCTTTCCCAGCTTTCTTCTTGTAGGTGACTTCGAGTTTCATAGCATTGTGGTCAGAAAAGATGCTTGATATGAAAGGTCTTTATATATTCTGAATACTAGTCCTTTCTCATATATACATATTGCAAATATTTTCTCCCATGAGTGACTTGACTTTTCATTCTCTTAACGTTGTTTTGGAAGAGCACAAGTTTTTAACTTAGATGAAGTCCAATTCAAAATTCTTTTCTTTTATGGATCTTGCTTTTAGTCTTATATCTGAGAAATAATTTCCCAACCAAGGTCACAAACACTTTATCGTATATTTTCTTTTGGGAAACTTCATAGTGTTAGGTCTATTTTGAGGTAGGTTTTATACATGATATGAGGTGTGGATTGAAGTAGGTACTATAACAAATTACTATATATTTAGTAACTTAAAACAACATAAACTTACTATCTTACAGTTCTGTACATTAGAAGTTCAGCCTGGTCTCACTGGGCTAAAATGTCAGCAGAGCTGCATTCTTTTCTGGAGGAGCTACAAGAAAATCTGTTTCCTTGACTTTGTTAGCTGCTAGAGGCCACCCACTTTCCTTGGCTCATAGTCTCCTCTCTCCATCTTAAAAGGCAGCCACGTTGCATTGCTCTGTGCCTTCCTTCTGTAGTCACACCATCCTCTGCCTCTCTCTTCCATCTTTAAGGACACTTGTAATTACATTGAGCCTACCAAGATAATCTCCCTAACTCCCCAAATCTTTTACTCAATCAGATTGTTTGTTTTATTATTGAGACAAATGATAATATTAACAATATTAAGGTCCTTAATTTAATGATATACGCAAAGTCTCTCTTGCCACGTAGGATAACAAATTCCCAGGTTCTGGGGATTAGAACATGGACATCTTTGGGAGTGGAGGATGATTCTGCCTACCACACCTGTAGATTGTTCCAGTGCCATTTGTTGGATTACTTTGTCATCTTTGCTGAAGTCAGTTGTTTATATGTGTGTTTATATGTGTGTAAATCTATTTCTGGACTCTATTCAGTTCCATTGATCTGTATATCTGTCTTATGCAAATACTACACCCTCTTGATTTCTACAGGTTTACAGAAGTCTTGAAGCCAGATATTGTAAGTTTTCCAACTTTGTTCTTTTCTTTCAAAAAATTTTTGACTATTCTAGGACCTTTATATTTCCTATAAATTTTAGAGGCAAATCACCAATTTCTATGAAATTCCTTATTGGGTTTTTTAATAGCTTTATTGAGGTACAATTTGCATACCAGAAAATTTGCTCACTGTAACTGTAAAATTCAGAGTTTTAGTAATTTACAGTGTTGTACAACCATCACTACAATTCAGTTTTAGAATATTTCCATCATCCCAAAAAGATCCCTCATGTCCATTTGCAGTAACTCCCCTTTTCTACCCTCAGCCCTAGACAACCCCTAATCTACTTTCTGTCTCTTTTTGCCTTTTAGAGACATTTCAGGTAAATAGAATCATATAACAGGTGATCGTTTTTGTCTGGCTTCTTTCATTTACTGTGCTTTTGAGGTTCTTCTATCTTGTAGCAGTACTTTGTAACACTTTGTAATACCACTGCCAAATTGTATTCTGTTGCAAGAATATACCAGGTTTTGTTTATGCATTCACCAGTTGATGAATTTTTGATTGTCTCAACTTTGGAGTTACTAAGAATGATACTGCTATGAACATCCATATGTTCTTTGTATGGACATATGATTTCATTTCTCTTTATGTTTAACTTTTTTGAGGATCTGCCATACTGTTTCTCAAGGCTGCATCATTTTACATTCTCAGCAGCAGTGTATGAGTTGAAATTCTGGTCACTCAATTCCAACGTGTGAGCCACAGCGGGGGCGGGGCGGGGGCGGTCCCCATGCCACCAAACAATTCTCAGACACTAGCTGGGTGTCCTACGACTCATCTATGAGTCAGCTTGGTGGTACAAATAGGCATTTCATTGTACATTTAATTTGCATTTCCCTAATGACTGATGATCTTTAGCCTCTTCTTATTTGTTTATTGACTATTCATATATCTTCTTTGGTAACATGTCTACCAAAATCTTTTGCCCATTTTTTAATTGGGTTATTTGTCTTCTTGTCATTGAGTTGTAAGAGGTCTTTATATATTTACAGGACTTATATATTTTCTCTCACTCTGTGGCTCCTTTTACTTTCTTAACGGTGTCGTTTGAGGCACAAACACATAATTTTGATGAGGTCTAATTTGTCAATTTTTTAAGTTAACTTTTGTTTATGATGTGAGGTAAGGGTCTAAATCCATCTTCTTATATATGAACATGAAATTGTCTCAGAACCATTGTTGAAAAGACAATACTTTTCCCCCATTGAATTTCCTTGGCACCTTTGTCGAAAATCAACTGGCTATAAATGTATAAGTTTATTTCTGGACTCTCAATTCTGTTCTATTGATCTGTATTTCTATCCTTACACAAAAAGTTTACGAAAAACAATAGAAAGCTAATTTTGTAATCAAGATGGTAAGTTTTAAAATCAAGAAGTCCTTCAATTTTCTTCTTTCTCAAAACTTTTTTGGCTACTTGGGTTCTTTGCATTTTCATATAAATTTTAGAATTAGAGTGCCCGTTTCTGCAAAAAATAAAAAGGTGAACTTTTCGTAGGGATTACATTGAATCTATCGATTTGGGAAGAATTGCCATTTTAATAATATTGAGTTTTGCAATCCATGAACATGGAATGTCTATCCATTTATTTAGATCTTCTTTAGTTTCTTTCAACAATGATTTATAATTCTCAATGTACAAGTCTTGAACACCTTTAAATTTAGTCCTGAGTTCTGTATTCTTTTTGGTGCTATTGTGAATGGAATTATTTTCTTAATTTCACTTTCAAGTTGTTCATTGTTAGTACATAGAAATATAGTTGATCTTAGCATATTGATATATTATCCTACAAACTTGTTGAATTCACTCACTAGTTCTAATAGTTTTTTTGTTGACTTCTTAGGATTTTCTACCTACAATATGTTGTCTGCATATAAAGATAATTTTACTTCTTCCTTTCCAATCCAGTTGCCTTTTAGTTTTTTGTTGCCTGATTGCCCTGGTTAGAACCTCCCCTGAAATATTGACTAGAAGTGAGAGAAGAAACGTGTCTGCCTTGTTCCTGATATCAGGCTGAAAGCATTCAGTCTTTGACCATTAAGTATAAGGTTAGCATAGGTTTTCATAGATGCTCTTAATCAAGTTGAGGAAGCTCCAGTTTATCCTTGATTTTCTGAAGGTTTTTATCAGGAATGGATATTGATTTTGACAAATATTTTTTCTGCTTAAGAGATAATTGTAATCTTTTTTAGTTTGTTAAATGCTGAATTACATTGATTGGTTTATGAATGTTAAAACAAGATTGCATTCTTGGGATAAATCCCACACCATCGTGATGAGTTACTCTTTTTATATATTATTGTAATTGATTTGCCAAAATTTCCTTAAGCATGTTTGCATCTATATTCATGAGGGATATTGGTCTATAGTTGGGGTTTTTTTCTATTGTAATGTCTTTATCTGTTTTTGGTTAAGTAGTAATGCTGGCCTCACAGAATGAGTTGGGAAGTATTTTCTCTTCATCAATTTCCTGCAAGAGTCTGTGTAGAATGGATATTATATCTTCCTTAAATATTTGATAGAACTTACCAGTGATATCATCTGGGCCTGAAGTTTTCTTCTTGGGAAAGTTTTTAACTATAAATTTCTTTAATAGATATGGGGGTATTCAGGTTATCTATTTGTATTTGAGTGACCTTTGGTAGTCTAGATCTTTCAAGAAATATATCTGTTTCAGCGAAGTTGCCAAATTTATTGTGATAAAGTTGTTCATAATACTCCTTTATTATCCTTTTAATATCTGTAGGATCTGTAGTGATGTCACCTCCCTCATTCCTGATATTAGTAATTTCCATCTTTTTTATTTTTTCCTAATCAGTCTGGCTGGAGTTTATTGATTTTATTGATCTTCTTGAAAAAATAGGCTTTTAGTTTTATTAATTTTCTCTTTTCCCCCATTTTCTATTTTATTGATCTCTCTAATCTTTATTATTTCCTTCCTTCTGCTTACTGTGGGTTTAATTTACTTTTCTTTTTTCTAGTTTCTTAAAATCAAAGCTGAAGGCATTGATTTGAGATCATTCTTCTTTTCTTTTTTTCACTTGGATTGGCCCAACACTAACATCTATTGCCAATCTTCCTCTTTTTTTTTCTCCCCAAAGCCCCAGGACATAGTTGTATATCCTAGTTGTAAGTCATTCTAGTTCTTCTGTGTGGGACACTGCCACAGCATGGCTTGATGAGTGGTATGTAGATCCACACCCAGGATCTGGACAGGCAAGTACCGGGCCACCAAAGTGGAGCATGTGAACTTAACCACTCAGCCATGGGGCCAGCCCCTCTTGTTTTCTACTATAGGCATTTAGTGCTATAGATTTTCCTCTAGATACTACTTTAGTGGCATTCCACAAATTTTAGCAAATTGTTTTAACATTTTCATTCATTCCAAAACACTTTTTAATTTTCCTTTAGAGTTCCTCTTTTACCCATGGATTATTTAGAAGTAGGTTATTTAGTTTTCAAACATTTGGGGGATTTTCCAGATATTTTCTGTTATTGATTTCTAATTCTTTTGTTGTTAGAGAACATACTTTACATAAATAAAATCCTATCAACATTTGTTTTCTGGCCCACAATATAGTTTATCTTGGTAAATGTATCATATGCCTTTGAAAATAATGGATTTTCCGTTATTTTTGGATGGAGAGTTTTATAAATGTCAGTTAGCTCAGGTTGGTTGATAGTGTTGTTCAAGTTTTTGCAATCTTTACTTATTTTCAGTCTCCTTGTTCTATGAATTGTTGAGAGAGGATGTTATATCTCTAATTACAGACCTGTCTATTTCTCTTTGTGGTTATGTCAATTCTGGCTTCATGCTTTCCAAAATTCTAATATCAGGTGCATGATTATTTTTGATTGTTATGTTCTTTTAATTAATTGCCCCTTTTCCATTATGAAATGACCTTCTTTGTTTTTTATACTGTTTCTTATATGAAATCTATTTTGACTGATATTAATGTAGACATTCCAGCTTTGTTTTTATTTATTTTTAATGTCTCTGTATCTTCATAGTTACAGCGGTTTTCTTCTAGGCAGCATACATTGAGTCATGCTTTTTTATCTATATGACAATCTCTTCCTGCTAATTGACACATTTTGACTATTTTAATGTGATTATCGATCTAGTTAGGTTTACATCTAGCATCTTGTTATTTGTTTTCTTTGCTCTCTTACTCTTTTTCTGCCTTCCTTCAGGTTAGCTGAGTATTTTCTAAGATTCCTTTGTACCTCATTTGTTAGCTTATTAGCTATAACTCTGCTATTTTTTAGTGGTTGCTTTAGGGTTTATGGGGTACATCTTTGACTTAATGCTCTCTACCTTCAAGTGATATTATACTACTTCAAGTATAGAATAGGAATAGCACAACATTTCTCTCCTCATGGACTTTTGCTATTGTTGTCTTATATTTTATTTCTACATATATTATAAACTCTACACTACCTTTTTATTATTCGTGTTTAATCAATTAATTATCTTTTAAAGAGATTTAAATAATAAGTTAAAAAACTTCTATATTTACCAACATATTTACCATTTCTGATACTCTTCATTCCTTTACGTAGATTTATACTTACATCTAGTGTCATTTTCTTTGCCCAAAAGGACTTCCTTTAACATTTCTTGTAGTGTCGGTCTGAAAGTCCTAAATTCTTTCAGTTTTTGTTGGCTGAAAAGGACACTATTTCACCTTTTTAAAAAAAAGATATTTTGCTGACTATAGAATTCTAGATTAACAGTGTTTTCTTTCAATATTTTAAAGATGTTGATCCACTGTCTTCTCATTTGCAATATTTCCTACAAAAACAAATCTGCTATTATCCTTACCTTTGTTTCTCTTTATATAACATGTGTCTTTTCTTTGGCTACTTTTAAGATTTTTTACTTGTCACTGTTTTTCAAGAATTTGGTTATGATTGTCTTGTTGTTTTCTTTACATTTCTTGTGCTTGTGGTTTATTGAGCCTCTCAGATCTGTGACTTTACAGTTTTCTTCACATTTGGAAAATTTTCAGCCATTATTTCCTCCAATATTTTTTCTGTCTCTTCGCCTCCATCAGAGACTCCAATTACACATATGTTAGGTTGCTTCAGTGATGCTCTGTTCATTTTTTAAACTATTTTTTCTCTGTGTGATTTATTTTGGATAATTTCTATTGTAATGTCTTCGATTTTACTAATCTTTTCTTCTCCAATGTCTAATCTGTCATAAATCCCAACCAATGTATTTTTCATCTCCGGCTTTCTGGTTTTTATCTCCAGAAGTTCAATTTGGTTCTTTTTAATATCATCTATGTCTTTACTTAACATGTTTGATCTTTCCTCTAGTTTTTTGAACATATAAAATAAAATTATAATAACTGCTTTAATGCCCCTATCTGATAACATGTCATTTCTGGGTGGTTTTCTACTTTTTTATGTTTTCTCCTTATTGTGACTCATATTATCCTGCTTCTTGGTAGGACTGATCATTTTTTATTGTATACGAGACATTTGAATTTTGCCCTCTAGGAGTCTGGATGTTTTTGTATTTTTATGAACATGCTTGAGCTTTTTCTTGGAGTGAACTTAAGTTACTTGAAAACAGATTGATCTTTTTCAATTTTCTTTTAATATTTGTTAGGTTGGAGCAGCTTATAGTCTGAGGATAAGTATTCCCCACTATTAAGGTGAGTCCCTTGTGAGTACTCAAACCAATGTCCCACGAGTTATTATATTTTTCCATCTGTCTGGTAGAAACAGGCATTGTCTCTAGTCCTATCTGGGCTCCAGGAACTGTTTTCTCTAATCCTTTTGGGTAACTTTCCTTAGCCTCAGGTAGCTTATATATGTGCTAATTGGTCCTCTGCTGACCACTTGAGAGGGTTGTCCTCCTGTACATCTCTGAGTCCTTTTTCTGTGCAGCTCTCTCTTCTCTGGTACTCTTCTCTGAATAGCCTCTTAGCCTTTGTCTCCCTCAGGGAGCATCATCTCTTCAATTCGAGGTGTTCACCAGGCTCCACCTAGGTTTCTCCTCCCTGTGCCATGCTTGAAAACTCTCTTAAGACAGCAAGCTGGGGAAATCATAAGACTCATCTTGTTAGTTTCTTACTCCTCAGGGATCACTGTCCATTGTTGCCTGATGTCTAATGTCTGGAAAACTGTTGTTTGATGTATCTTTTCCAGTTTTTCAGTTATTTGAGCAGGAGGGTAAGTCCATTTCTGTTATTGCATCTTGGTCAGAAGTGGAAATCTTGAAATTGTTGGGAAGAGAGTCTGGAGTCTTACTCTGGGGCCCATTCATCCCTGTTAGTAGGGTGTGACTCTTCTGAGGTCTCTACTGAATGCTCCACTGAGAAAATCTAGTTCTCTCCACTCTGGCTGGTCTGAACAGAAAAGCCCTGTGTGAGCTCTGGAAACTGTTCAACTTACAGCTCCCTGGCAGCACTTTTCCTGTTCTCATGGAGTTTCACCTTAAATTTTATGGCTCAGTAGTCAGCGACGGACTTAACGCAAACATAAATGGATTTCTGGAGCTCTTTCTCTACATCCTCCCTCTTCTTTGGTATGCTACCCTGCAAGTTCTGGCTGCCTCAGCCTCCCCAGCCTCTGATCTCTGTGTCCTCAACGCCCCGTGACCCCTCGGCTCTGCTGTGTTCCCTTTTCCTGCCCTGTGGTCTGGAAAGTGTCTCCAGGCAGGACGAAAATGGGATCCTAGGGTCCACCTCATTTGTCTCCTTCCTTTCAGGGATCACAGTCCTGTGCTGCCTCTTACTCAATGTCTAAGAGCAGTTGTTTCATAATTCATCCAGTTTTCTTCCTGCCTATCACGGGAGTGAAGACCAGCACAAGTTTCTCCGTCATGGTGGAAGCAGAAGTCTCCAACGTAACTATTTTCTTAACAACAAAATGCAAATCATAATATTGAAAGTGGTTTTTTCAAATTAATATGCCCCACCTCCACCAAAATTCTCATCACCCCCCAAGAGAGTGCTTGGCCCTTATTTGAGAATCACTCGTCTAGTGAAATCCATAAATTCAAAGCCTTGAATTCAACAATATTTAGTCAAACATTTCAAAAACACTATTACGTGGTAGGCACTCTGATTAGGTTCTGAATGTGCAGAGATGAATAAGACACTGTTGCTGCCACAAGCATTTCACTATCGAAGTGATTACCTCATCAGATTATCATAATCTAACCTGATAAGGGCAGTGATGGAGATATGTGCAAAACGTTAATAAGGCAGGGGTGGGGGGAGGGGAGACAAGGGCACCAAATCCAGCTTAGAGACAGGTGGAAGGTTGTCAGGGACTGCTTCCGGAGGTGACATTTAAGCTGAGTCTTTAAAGATGGGAAGCAATTCACCAGGCAAAGAGAGGACAGTTTGAGCAAAGACAGGGAGGCAGAAGCAGCACAAAGTATACCTGGCTGGGAACAACAGGCCATTTGAGGTTGCTGAAGCAAAAATTCCCAGAGAGGGAAAGGCAGAGGATGGAGCTAGAGAGGCCAGCAGAGGTCAGGACGTGGAGGGCCTGTCGTGTCACACTGGGGAGCCTGCCACTAAGGGCTGAGTCTTTTACATAACTCTGCACGGTGGCTGGCAGGGTGCATGCCCGCCTCAGCACGCAGTAGGTATTATTAGATGATGATCATGAAAGGCGAATCTGAGAAACCGCAAAACTCTGAGCAGAGCCAAAATCCCTTACGTTCTGCGGCTCCAGAAAGTTATCTGACTCCTCTGCCCCTTTGCAAATTCAGCTGAGATGTGTGGTCATGGTGGCCAGCCAAGCCTGAGGTGCTGCCTCCTTGGCAGTTGGCTAACCCTCTAGGCTTATATAGACGGCTGCAGAACAGTAAGGGGGGGAGGGGACGGAGTGGGGAGAAGAGAGTGAGTGAGACAGAGACAGAAGAAGGACAGAGAGCTGGGAGACAGGAAGTCACACGGAGAGACATGTCAAGATGGGGCTCAGATTGAAGGGATAGATCATGGAGCACCTTAACCGAGAAGGCGATTTCTTGAGGAGGATACAGCCTCCTCCGAGCAGACTTTGCAAATCTTTGGACAGTCATGCCACAAAGCTGGGTGTCCAGGGCATCCGTCCTCCCAGTAGAGGGACTGCTGGGAGCGGAGCAGGGTCTCCAGTCTGACTTGTGTCAGGGTTCAGGCATATCTAGACAACTGGTGTGCTGGCCCCAGCCAAAGCCTATTTGCCTGAGAGTTGAGGAGCCCCCTGAGAAAGAATCCATCCTGAAGGAAGAGGAATTCGACCTGTTGAGCTTGGCTCCTAACAGAGACTGAGTCCTCTGAAGGCAAGGGGTCTGAAAATAAAGTCCAAATGAGTAAACCCCCAGGGCACAAGCGGTTCTGGTCAGACGTTCCTTTAACAAGCACAGCTGTGAGCAAAGGGACTAAGACATTTGCCCTCGCTTTGAAACAGAACAGAAAGCAACTTTGGCTCCTTGAGGGCTTCAGGTCCCAAGCTATGGTGGGAAAAGTAACGCCCATCGGCTGCCTAACAGGAGGGGGAAGACTAATGGGCAGAGGGGTGCACGCAGATTCCCCGCCATGGTCTTAGGCAGGGGCAGTCACGTGTTCACAAACATGTGGAGACATGCTGGGGAGCTCCAGAAATAACTGGGGGGCAGTTTACGGTTGGTGAAGTTCTGCATGAGCTGATAGAAGCAAGAACTAGGGAAATTTAGATTATGATTGCTAACGGGTTCCCACACATATGGATGAGACCTGTGGAAGGTTGAGTTCCCCCAGGAAATTGCAAAGTCCGGATTCCTCTATACATCAGCTGGTAAGAGCATACATGACTCTTCCTGGCAGAAGCCCAACCTGGAGACCTTTGTTCTGATCGAAACTTTTTCTCTTGAATCCTCCCACTAGGAGCAAGTTGCATGAGTCCTAAAAGCCCCTCTTTGCTCAGCTGTAGTGCAGGGGTCCTTCCCAGCCCCTCCCCTCTGCGTGTGCCCATCTCACACCCACCAAGTGCCCTGAGCAAACTCCCCTCTCCACACCTGGCGTAGGTGCACCAGTGCCTGTCTGAGCGAGAGACGGGGAGAGACCAAAGGAGGCAGCCGCAAAGGTAGCTCAAAGAAAGCCTGAGACAAAAACCACAAATGGCTATTTTATTTTCTACCCAAATGATCTATAGAAAAAGGCAAATGTTACTTTTTCAAAACCAAATGTAAAAAGTACAAGGAAACACAGCTTTGCACAGTCTATATGAGCTTTACGCGTTCTCCCTTACTGTCACTCCTGAGGGGTTTGAACTTTATTATGTCATAAACAGGAGTCGTAGAAGGCACCCTGCCTGATCGCAACAGGTAGTTCCACTATGCAGGTGATATGCCAAACTAGACCAACCTGTACTCCGTGGTACCCCACTCAGGGACAAGGACCCTGTTGTGGAAGGAGAAAGACATTAACATTTTTTCCCACACACCTCCACTAACTCTTGGCTTACCCAGAGAGAGTGACTGACAACCCCAAAGGCTGCTGGGCAACTATTTGAAAGAGGGGTCCACAGAGAGGCCTCCTCCACCTGTTACTCTTTTCTTCATCACTTCACATCCATAGGGGTCCCTAAGCCCCAAGGGAAGGGTCAAGTGCAAATCTGGTAAACCAAGAAGCCCTAGCAGTTGTCAACTTAATTAGCCTTCAGGCAAAATATATGGATCTATGAGCACAGTGGAGTTGCTATAGAGACAGGCCCAGGAGGCGCATTTAGAACAGGGCCTCATCACATCACCCGATAAAAATAAGACACAGGCTTTTTAATAGAATGAATTACTTAAGTTTTATATTTAACAGAGGACGATACCAAGGCTATTACTGGTTTTGAGAATATTTTAGGAATCCAGGCTGCCTGCTTCTGCATATGTTAACGGCCATCACAACATATGTTCTGGTGGCCAGCAGTTAAGAACTGGAAGCCCATGTGCCTCTCCCACCCTTTGAGATGAGAGGTGGTCTTTCTCACTTTGGGTTTGTTCCCCTTTAATTGGGTGAGGGATTTTCCACGTGTTTCAGGGAAAGGACTGTGGAAGAGTTATATTGTGCTCTGCACGGGGCCCTTTGCATATATTCTTGCTAATCCCTACAACAACACTATGTATAATGTTCTCCTTTTGCAGATGAAAAAAATGAAGCTCAGAGAGGTTCAAAATTTTCCCAAGGTCATGTAGCTAATAAGTAGTAGAGGTGGGATTCAAATCCAGGTGTCCAAAGCCTGTTGTTTCATAAGACACCAGCCACAATCTCTGCACAAAGAACTGGGGAGGAGGTGAATCTAAAGAGATTCACCGTTTGTATTACTACACAGCATAGACCTTGTGACAGTTTAATCTCTCCTCTAAAGTGGATGAGTTCCGAGAAGAATCCCACAGAGATTCTGACCTCTGCAGATGAGCACCTGTCCCATTAGCCAAAGCAAGTGTTAATTTCAGACTGACTTCTTACCATCCAACATGCTTCTGGGCCGCCCTGGCCCTAAGTCAGTACAGCAAGCATGATTAACACAGGATTCCAAAGTGAACATCACGAAGACAGTGTCTCTCTGTCTGACTTATTTCACTTAGCCTTATACCCTCAAGGTCCACCCATGTTGTCACAAGTGGCATGATTTCATCTTTTTTATGGCCGAGTAGTATTCCATTGCATATATAACCACATCTTCTTTATTCATTCATCCATTCATGGGCACTTGGGTTGCTTCCACGTCTAAGACAAACACAGTATGAACTCACTCATATGTGGAAGATAAGCAAACAAACACGTAGATAAGGAGAACAGATTAGTGGTTATCAGAGGAGAAGGGGGTGGGGGAAGGGCAAAAGAGGTAAAGGGACATATATGTATGGTGATGGATGGAAACTAAACTTTTGGTGGTGAATGCCATACAGTCTATACAGAAGCTGAAATATAATGACGTGCACCTGAAATTTACACAGTTATAAACCAATAAAATAATTTTAAAGAGAGAGTGCCCCTGCTGCTCTCGCACACGCAAAAGCTTCGACGTACGAAATCAAGCTGGAAATCCAAAATGAAGGTCTTTTTTTGTGACAATTTTGTCTTTGGATTATTCCTGACCCTCCTACTCTGCAGAGAGATGCTTTTTAAAATTATTATTATTTTTACCAATTTCCCAATGAAGACCCACATAATTAGACTCAATCTGTGCCCATAAGGTGCCAGCCTTTCCTCATTGTGGGAAATGGTGGTGCTGGTGACGATAATGCTGGACCTGGGGCAATGGAGGCAACAGGCAGGGGAAAGACGGTCGGGAGGCTGGGGGACCCAGTGGTGATGGGGATACTAAGCAGAGGTACATGTCTCCCTCCCACTCATTTTACCAGCTGCAGGTCATGACACAAGGTGTCTGGGCTTCAAAGGATCTGGGTGAACAGGTCTAGGGCAGAACTGAATTGCGAGGTTGACAGAAATCCTAACGAAAGCATCAATCCAAATCAACTAGGCAGAGAGGCAGAAGGCAGGTAGAAGCCACAGGCTGGAGGCGGGGACCCAGGCAAAAGCGGGGAGCTGGGAATCAGAGAGGAGGGAGCGGCATCTTCCAAGAGTCCCTGAGCACTGGGACTGTCCTGGGAGCTTTCTCCGGGCTACTTCCGCCTCCAGCATGGGTACGTGGGAGAGTCATTCTGTGCTGTTGAAACAGGTCTGTGATGTACTCTTGTCATGTAACGAGATCAACCGACTGTGGGGCAGCCTGGAAATCTAACCTCTACCACAGGCAATCGTGCAGAGGTTCAAAGCACAGGATTCGGCCTCAGGCTGACTTGATAAGTTCTGGCTTTGCCTCTTACTAGCTATGGTAACTTAGGCAAGTCGCGTAAGCTATCTACCCCTCAGCTCCCTCCTCCATAAAATGGGAATGCTGTCAGTCAGATGCCAACAGTGAGCCCAGGCGGGAAAAAGGCCAGTGGGCTACATCCAGGGCCAGACACGACTTCCCCACCACTGGCTGAGTGGATGCCACGGCCAGGAGGGTGGGCAGAAGCCTGACCCTAGCCTTCCCTCCCCACAATCCTAAAGATGTTTCGACAAACCCTCCCCCATCTCTGTCCTCTCCTGCTAAAAGGGTTTGGCCTTTCAGTGTCCCCCAAGCCTCTCTTGTCCTCAACTGTGAGCTCTTTCTATGAACAGTCTCCAGGGTAACTCGTAGGTCCCGGTCGCCACCCACCACCAAGCCTTCCCCTCTGCGTGACTTTACCCTTTGCCCTCTAAATAAGGAAGCCAGCGCCGCCCGGCCAAGAACTCCTGCCCAATTTGGGTCCTGGGTGGCCTCTCGCCTCCCTGTTCCCCTGGGCCCCCAGCCAACTCCTCCCTCCCTCAGAGATGCTCCCTGCTCACTTCATTCCTGCCTCATAGTTGGAATGACAGTGGCTCCCAGAATCCCTGGGGTGTGGGGAGGGTGATGGGGGTGTGGGGAGGCAGCCAGGCCCAGGAGCAGGTTAATGTTACAGCCCTGGATGAAGGAGCTGGGCCACCTGACGTCAGGGTGATGATGGGTGGAGGGGAGGGCCGGGCTGCTGAACTATAAAGACAGGTCAAATCAAATATAATCAACTCGGGACGGAGCAAGCGGGCGAGCTAGACAGCGTCCCCAAGCCATGGTCCCTACCAGCCGCGGCTCAGCCTGGGTCCCTCTGCTCCCGACCCGAGTGCCCGAAGCAGGCTTTGGTTTCATGTCAGCAGCCTTCATCTGCCTTCCAAAAATAAGCCCCTGCCGCCATGCCGAGGGGAGAAAAACAAGAAGGGCGGTATTTTTAGGGCCATTAATTCTGACCACGTGCCTGAGAGGCAAGGTGGATGGCCCTGGGACAGAGGCTGTTCATCACTATGTCCCGGGGAGCAGGACGTCTTCAGGGCACGCTGCGGGCTCTCGTCTTCCTAGGCGTCCTAGTGGGCATGGTGGTGCCCTCGCCTGCAGGCACCCGCGCCAACAGCACGCTGCTGGACTCGAGGGGCTGGGGCACCCTGCTGTCCAGGTCTCGCGCTGGGCTAGCTGGAGAGATTGCTGGGGTGAACTGGGAAAGTGGCTATTTGGTGGGGATCAAGCGGCAGCGGAGGCTCTACTGCAACGTGGGCATCGGCTTTCACCTCCAGGTGCCCCCCGATGGCCGGATCAGCGGGACCCACGAGGAGAACCCCTACAGTGAGTGCCAGTTGCAGCCAGTTGGGAAGCTGGGGGCTTGGGCTCTGGTGCATGGAGTCCCATTATAAAGGGGGTAGAAATGTTATTCTCCACTTGGATGCTCGTAAGCATAGCCACCCCGGATTCTCTGACCCTGCCTAGGTGCAGGCTCTGCATGCTAAGGCCCAAGCATCCTGGTGTCCTTTGCCATCACCCCACCGAGCTCCTGTGGCACTAATTACCTCAGCATTACAGGCCCATCCGTGGCCATGTAAGACCATCAGTCTGGGAAGCCATGAGGCAAGGATGGGGAGAATGGGTGAGGATACTTGGCCCACGTCGGACACAAGCTTATTTTTATTTAGCTTCCCACTTTGAGAAGGAAAGGCAAGTGGTTTGAAAAATTTCCAGCTGAAGCACATCCTTCTTTTTCTTTCAATCTGTCCCCTCTGTCCCCAAGTCCTTGTCCTACAGGTTGATGGGTTGCTGCATAGATAGGTTCTCCCATCCCAGGGGGGATGAGGGCTGCAGGATTCAGACACGCCAACAGCCGCTGTGTGGCTGCAGCGTCTGCAAGAGCAGACAGGCTGAGATTTGTTGACACATATTGAGTGTACATTTAACAAAACTAATCAGAATTCTTTTTGTTTGTTTGTTTGTTTTTGCTGAGGAAGATTCGCCCAGAGCTAACATCCGCTGCCAATCTTCCTCTTTTTGTGTGTGAGCCGCCACTACAGCATGGCCGCTGACAGACAAGTAGTGTAGGTCTGTGGCCCGGGAACCAAACCCAGGCTGCCAAAGCAGAGCATGCTGAACTCAACCACTAGGCACCCGGGGCTGGCCCACAGAATTCATTGTTTTACCCATGTCAAGGCCCTCATGTGATTAAGCCAGTGAAAGCCCAGATGCAAAGCTACTCTTAAGGAGATACCTAAGCAGCTACCGTGACCCTAACTCTGACGTCAGAACTTGCCCTTGCAGAACTTGAGTGTTAACAGCATAGTGGCAGGGCCCGATGCATCTAGCAGATAGAATCTCCCTAAAATTAGAGCAGCCAGGGATAGAGGTGACGGAGGGGCTGACTTTCTAGGAGCAGGGCGACAGGCTTAGACGCCCTTCTAGGGTCACCTTCAGGGTGACGTCTCACTCCGATTTGCACAAGCCTTGGGTAACACAGCCCCCATTTCTTCGCCAGGCCTGCTGGAGATTTCCACAGTGGAGCGAGGCGTGGTGAGCCTCTTTGGAGTGAAAAGTGCCCTCTTCATCGCCATGAACAGTAAAGGGAGACTATACACAACGGTGAGTTCATCAGGCCAGGGGAAGCTCCAGGTGGTGCAAGGCCTGAAGCCGACACAATTACACGAAGAAGATAATACAAAAACCTGAGCAGATAAGTGATTATTTATCTAGAATGAGAAAAGAGGGGCCTGGGAAGGCGCCAGCGCACGTGTGGGGTTCGTCAGCATCAGTTAATGGGCCTCTGCACTGGACCATGTCTTTCCTGGCCCTACCTGCCAGAAACTAGTAAGTAAACAGGAACTGTAGCTCAGACGGCTATTGGGTCCAAGGGAGACCTGCATTCTGGCATTAAGCTGTCATCAGGCTTAGGGTGGAGTTTGATTCCCTGAACTGGAGAGCCAGAGAAGCAAGCCTGGGTGCACCATGACCCACCCTCCGAGACACGTCCCTGGCCTAGAGAGCAGCGGGAGGAGGAGACATGGAGGCTGTTTTCCTCACCTTAAGGTTTATGTCCTCTGATCTCTGACCGCATGGGCTGGAAAAGCATCCTCCCATTATATCCTCTTGGCTGGCACCAGACCCCACCGGCGTCCTCCTCCCCATCACAGATCAGCCCTGGGAGGGCAAACGTTAGCACTCTGGTTAACCTAGCCAGCTTCTAAGCACATTTACCAAAATCTCTGCTCTCTCTGACCCCCTTGTTCCTGGGTCTCTCCATCCATGATTTGGCTTATTCCAAAACACGGACTGGGAAAACGTCCCTATGAAGTTGAAGAAACTGAGAGTTCTTTTGATAGAAATAAGAAGGCTAAAAAGGAAGACCTCTGAGCAATAGTCAAGGAATACCAGAGTTATTTATGGGGAGGGTGTGTAGGGCTGTTCCACCTCTCCTTGGATACAGGCTGAGGATCAGGAAGTGAACAAAGAGATCTGGGATTGGTGCCAGGTTCCGGGGAGCCTATGCAAACAGAGGAGAGCTGATAAGTACCTGAAGAGGGTGCCCAGGTGGCCTCTGTGATCTTTAGCTCTAACACCTCTCTGTCTGGGTTGGTTTACGTGGAGATGACCATGGATTAAACTCCATGGGTGTCCGAAGTAAGACAAGGAGCTGGAAGGTAGGTGGAGCCAGCTGCCGGAATCAGGGCCCAGTCTGTACACCAGCTATGCTTCTGCTGTGGGCCTTACGGGCATCACCTGCAGAGCCCTGAGGCAGGTCTGCACACAGCCATGATTGACGTGAGACCCTGGAGACGAAGCGTCTCATCTATAAAGTGAGGATAAAGATCAAATGCAGCCCCAGGGGTGCTGAGGGGCTGATGCTGACATTGCTGGGGACCAGCACTCTGCAGGGCACCTGACAAACAGCAGGTGCTCAATGTGGGTCAGGCTTTCATATTGTTTAAGGATGGCGAGGCACAGCCTCGAGGCTCTACACCCCTCTTTCTTAGAGATGAGACATGTGGGAGGAGATTTGCACCCACATCACCTTGGTAACTTGTTAAAGGTACAGATTTCCAGGGTCCTTCCTAAGAGATGCTTATTCCATAGGGCTGGGATGGGAGCCCGGAAATCAGTTTGTGTTTGTTTTGTAAGTTTGTCAGGTATTTCTGAGGCACAGGCAGGCGTGGGGACCACCGGACTACCCGGCCTCTGGAGGGCAGGGAGTCATCCCCACCCGAGGGTTACACCGGCCCTGAGAGCAGGAGGGCTGGGAAGACGACACCGACATGAGACTGGAGTTCTCAGACACACTCTTTACCACTCCCTGCAAAGGCGATGGGGAGGACAGGCAGCAGCCGGGACCACCCCGGGTCTGGGTGGCGTGGGCACCCCCTCTGTGGAGTGAGTCAGCTCAGAGCCCCTTCTCACCAGCCTGCATAACACCTGGAATCCACGGATGGCAGAGCCAGGAATGGGGATTGTTGGCTGTGGGACTTTATGTGAGGGACTCTTTAGCAGGTAAATCTCCTGGAAAGAAGCACAAATGACAGAAACCCTTATCTTCGCCACCTTTAATAACAGCTATTCAATATTTCTTTCTCCTTACCCAGAAAGGAATGCCACCGTGAGGGAGGGAAAGGGCACAAACATAAGGAAATTTATCCACTTCCCACTTAAAACCTTCTGGTCCTGTGGGAGAAGCTGGGAATATGAGCTGTAACAATCAGAGGAAGCCTGCCAAAGGTCAAGCATTGCTCGGGCAAGACGAAGGAGCGGCCTCTCTGCGGCGCGGGCTGACTGCGAACGTGGGAGGCCGCCAGCCCCTCACGCGCAGGCCACACTCCAAACCGGGTCAAATCGGCCCGAGGAGAGGGCTCCCAAGTGAAAAGAGCCGGCACGAGGGGGACTTTCCTGAGAGAAGACGCGCCCTCTCCTCCCCCTCCCAGCCCCGCAGGAGCATCGGGCCCACAGCACCTTCTCCTCTGTGGGAGAGGCTCGCCCGGAGCCCGGGCCCAGGCCGGACGGGGTGCAGAGTCCCGCTGAGCTGGGCCCCAAGCCCAGCACCTGATGCTTGGTGAGGCTTGGCACCAGATGCTCCAGAACCCCTCTACCCACCCCTTCGCCGCCCCTCAGGGGCCGTTATCACAGCCTAAAAAAACAATTGCCAACTGATCCCCGGAGCCAGGAAGACTCCCGCTGGCTCATGATTTCATTCACGCTATTTCCCTTTTAAGCCCCCAGAGCTGCCTCCTCTCCCTGCGGCTCAGCTGCTACCTCCGCTAGAGGAGATTTCTCGGGGTGGGGGAGAGGGAACCGTGCTGGGGCCGGAAGGCGAACAAGCCGAGGTCAGAGAATAAGGGCCAGGAAAACCCACCTAGGAAAAGTGGCCTCCCGCATGTCTCATCTCGAGGAAAGAGGGGTGCAGAGCCTCAGGGCAGCGCGCCTCACTCTACTTAGACAATAGAAATAGCTACCCGGAACTGAGCGCCTCCCGTTGGTCTGCACCCTGCAGAGTGCTTTCCAGCATCAACCCCAGTAGCCCTGGGAGGTGCGTTTGGTCTTTATTCTCACGTTACAGGTGGGACACTGGGGCCTCAGGGCTCTGCAGGGAACGCAGTAGAAGCACATTTGCCGGACTGACTGGGTGGGACCCTGTCCCAGCCCCTGCCCCACCTACCCTCCAGCTATTTGTCTTACTTCTGACAGTCACTGACCTCTGGGCCTGAATCTCTGCTCTCTCAGGTGTAGACTGAGGCAGAAAACAGTGAATTCCAATCTTCATGATTCTTTTTTTTTTTTTTTTTTTTTCATGATTCTTTTTAAAATGAAAAAAAAAAAAAAATCAAGGCTCTCCACCTGGCAGTGGTGCTGTTAGAATCCTTTGGCTGAGAAAGATACATAGAGACAAGAAGCGACTAGGATTCAGTTACGCTTTTAAGTGACTTTAGTTTTACGAACCTATAACTGTATCTACATCCTTTGAATCAATTGTAATATGACAAGATGCAGAACACAGAATTTCTTGCATCCATAAAGGCCTTTGATTATTATCTGGGGCATTCCTTTGGGGGAGGGGAGGACCAAGTCTCTCCCAGCTCATTGAACTGTTCCTCTCATCTGGCAGAGAATGGGTTCCTCAGGGAATGGGACAAAGGATCCCTCCGGGTCGGCCCCTGCTGGGAGACGGGGTCCTGAGGGGAGTGAGAGGCCCATTCTGCAGTGAGGGGCCTGGGCAAAGGGCTTTGTCTGTGGCCTGCAGGCTACAAAGGGCTCCCCAGGAATGAGAAGAATGAGAGGCCTGGTGAAAACATTTTCAAACACTTCTAAATCGCCGATGCAATGTCTGTGCTGGAAACAGGGGCTAGGAAACACAGATCTCTTCAGAGCTGGGAGATGCTATTTCTCCATTTCAGCTAAGGAGAGAAAAAGAAGCAGTCAGGGGCTGCAGAAGCAAAGGGTCCTAGGACAAGGAGTTTTCTTTTTTCCTCCCTGCTCACCTCCTTAAACGTCCCCCTCCATGTGCACACACACACACAACCAGCCGTAACAGGGGCCAGTGGCCAAGGGCAGCCCCAGGAGGAAGCACTTTAAAGACAAGACTATACCTCCATCAGTCAGGGTGACTTAGCTTTGCCTAAAGACAAGAGGATGGATGCCTGGTCCACCCCAGACTCTAAGGGGCATTTCTGCCAGCGGTAACTCGTGCTGAAACACCCATGTACCTATCCCTCTGAAAGACGCCCTTCTCCACGGTGAGAGCTGCACGTTTAGAGTTTGGGTCCACATAAGTCTGATTAGACCTACGTGGAATCTAAGACACTGGGGCCCGGCAAGCCCAGGAAATGTGATCCGGTGGAATTATTTTCATTTGTTCAAGTAATCATATACGGTAGCTGCTTTTATTAACGCGGCGTTCACTTGGCATGAGTGCTTTTCTCACCAGAGCTGAGGAGCCAACATTCCTGAGCCATGAGAACTCAGAGCTCCAGGATGCGGTGGAGATGAAGTTAGGGGCTGGGTCTTGATACCAGCTGGACCACCAATCTTGGCAGCAAGAAAATCCCACCATCCTGAAACAGGGGCTGCATGAAAGAGTTCAGGGAAATGGAACAATCTTGGCCTCTCCGCACAGGCCTCATGGCCACATGAACCCCCAGGGTGGGGGAGCTGAATGGACCGGGTGAGGGAATGGTAGAGAGGGCTTCTAAAGCAAGCTTCATCTATTTCTCTCTCTTTTTTCTTTTAAAGATTGGCACCTGAGCTAACAACTGTTGCCATTCCTTTTTTTTTTTTTCCTTTTTCTCCCCAAATCCCCCCAGAACATAGTTGCATATTTTAGTTACAGGTCCTTCTAGTTGTGGCATGTGGGACGCCGCCTCAGCGTGGCCTGATGAGTGGTGCCATGTCCGTGCCCAGGATCCGAACCGCGGAAGCGGAGCATGGGAGCTTAACCATTTGGCCACAGGGCCGTCCCCTATTCCTCTCTTTTCACTTTAGACTTGTACAGAATTCTGGGGAAGCCTAGGAACATGAGATAGACCAGAGAAAAGGGAGAGAATGAAAAAACAGAAGTTGGAAACTTTAAAAAGTAGGGGGGACTTGAACAATCAGAATCTGGTGAGCAGAGAACAAAGCACACTGTATCCGGCCCCTGTCGTGCACATTCAAGCGGACAGGTTTTGGGAGACCAGACACTTAGGAAAGGCTGGATTCTTCAATTGGGCATATTCTAGAAGGGATGCTATGGGCAACTGCCCACAGAGTTGCTTGTCCGAATGGCTCAGTTCCTCCTTTTCCCCTCCTCTTCCCTACACCCTCCGCCCCAAGATTTGATGTCTTCTCTAGAGTCTGCAGACCACACCGGAAACCTCTCCCTTACCCACCATCCAGATCAGAAATGAATTCTCCAGGAAACAGGAGAAACAGCTGGGTCCCTCTCCAGGGACATAGACGTTAGAACAGAGGTGGGTGGAGAGGGGGCTGTGACAGGACTAGGAGGAGACCCCCAGTTTGTGATGCAAACATTTTCTCACTCTGTTCCTTGGCCCATCTTCTATCCTGAATTCCTTTCCCATGTTAAACGATCTACTTATGTGACTAGGTAGTACATGAACATGGCTTAAGAGGGAAAAAAGGTACAAAAGAATATGCCATGGAAATTGTCTCACCCTCACTGGTGTCTTGAAGCCACCAAGTCCCCCCCAGAGGCAGCCACTGTCCCCAGTCCCTTGTGTCTCATCCCAGGAAGAACCGTGTCCCTGAGCGTGTGCACGCACGGCTTTTGCTTTTTAAACTCACAGGAATAGGAGCATGCGATGCACACCGCTTCGAACCTTGCTTCTTCACTTCACAGGACCTCTTCGAGCCCATTTCAAGTCAGTGCTCAGAGGGTCCTCCTGTCTCATGGCTCATAGCATTCCATTGTGTGCATTCACCGTAGCGGCAGACCACTCCTTTCCTAAGAGACACTTAGGTTTTCAGTCTTGACTGTTACAAGTAATGCCGCAGTGAGTAACTTTCGTACCCAAGTGGGAGTCTACCAGTAAGATAAATTCCTAGAAACGGAATTACTAATCAAAACTATGTTCTTTTTTTTATTCTAATGGATGTCGTCAAATTGCTCTTTATAGAGGTTATAATAACATACGCCCCAACGGACGTTTCATGAGAATTCCTAAACTCCATGCCTCACTGATGGAAATATATTATCAAACCCTGTTCTCTCTGCCGCCCGACAGTTCCCGATGTGGTCTCTCAGGGATGACTCGCATTTCTCTCATTAGGCAGACGTTCTCATGTTCAGACGCCATTTGCATTTCCTTGTCTCAGAATTGTCTGTTCATAAATGCCCATTTTCCAGTGAGTTAAGGGTTCTGAATATAGTAACAAAATGTCCTCCCAGCAATCAATTGCAACATATATTACAAAATACAGTGCATTGTAAATATTTTTAATCCAGTTTGCTGTCTATATTTTTATTTTGTTTAAGGTGGTTTTTTTTCCAGACAGAAGTCACACATATTCATTCTGGGCTTTTTTTATGACTTCTAGCTTTTCCGTGTCTCACCTAGAAAAATCTTCCCTACTCATTATTTTTTAAAAATTTTTCTGGGCGGCTCTGTAAGGCTCTCTTTTTCACATTTAATTCTTTGCTCCTTTTGGAATTTACTTTAACGTAAGGAACAAAGTCATACATCACACTTTATTACTATTGTTATTGTTATTATAAGATGGTATCCAGTTGTTCCAATGCCATGTTTTCTCCAGTGATCTGAAATGCCGCTTTTATTTTATGTTCATTTCGGATCCGGGTTTATTTTACACCCACGTGTGTTTGGATTTACTTCTGGACTATTTGTTCACTAATCTGCACCAGACTTTTGGTCAGTGTAGCTTTATTTCTACTTAACTTTTACAATCAATCCGAAGTTTATTTTCTCCTCGTGCTGGTGCTCCAGAGCTCTGTCCATCCACAATCTTCGCCGCTGTGACTGACTCTGCGCCCCAGGCGCAGGCGGAGAATCTGAGGTCCGAGAGACCCAGAGAGCGCTTTGCCGGAGCCGGCATCGACCTGTGCTTATCGGAGCTCCGTGCTCTTCTCGTGCAAGCTCACTGTCTCCCAGTCATTCAGGCAACAATTGCAGAGCTTAAAAGCTAAGTTGTCTAATACACCCCACAACAAGTTTTCAAGAATGGTGACTCAGGGTAAGATGAAGTCTTTTAGGGCTTTCAATGTAAAGTAGGTCATGATTCAGTTGGAGAAGAAGAATTATAATAATATTAGTTATTTTATGATATGCCAGGCATTACAAACACTTTCCATGCATTATTTCAATTCACACTCACTCCGATTCTATGATATAATTATTCTTCCTGCCCCTGCTTTACAGATGAGGGAACCGAGGCTTAGCAGGTTAAATAATTTGCGCAAGTTCACACAGCTAAGGAAGAGATGAAGCATCATCAGTCTGACTTCAAAGCTGTTGTGCAAATTTGCTCTTTACCTGCTTCGACTAGTTTGTTCTCCCCACCTTTGGGATGTTCATTCCTTCATTCATTCCACAAATACTTACTGAGCACCCATAACGAGGGAAACGAAAGCTTGCGAAAACCCAGACTCCCTAGTACGGTATTGAGGAGGCAGTTGACGTGAGTGGGGAAATCTTTCACATTCCTCTCAAGCCAATTAACATTATGAGAAAGTGCTTCGTAAACAGTAAACTAGGAGTGTGAGTGGGGAAAGGGGGAAGTGCATTCAGCCAAGGGTGAAGGGCAGGAGGGGGTGTGGTGTTCGCTGTGCTCCCATAGAGGACGCCCCCATCTTGCTCACTCTCATCCTGCAACAAAGGAGCCCTCCATGGGGGGCGGGTATCCATGTTTCGGTGCTGTCCCTATGGAATCATCATTCGGCGTCATGTACCCAACAAGACACAATCCTTGTCTCAGGGCACTTGGACCTATTGGGAAAGAAGAGCCTGTCCATAGGGATGGCACACTGTTCTAAATGGTGTGTGACAGGTGTACACAAAGGGCGCTGGGAGGCTGGGAGCCCTGATGAGCTAGCTTATCACCATCCGTTCATAACAGGAAGAGGCTCTCGTCCATCCCCCACTGCCAGCCAGGCCAGGGCACTCATAGTACGATGCCTTAGAGAAGGTCAGACGACACCTCTGGCACAGCCAGTCAGCCATTGAGTGGGTTTTTTATAGCCGATGGCCTCAGTCAGCAGGAAGGAGTCAGAAATTGTACTCCACCTATTTCTCCCTGTTTCATTCTCTATTTCTTTAGAGACTCAATCCCAGGTGTCACCTGGCTCTCTCTTCCTCCAGACGCCACCAAGTTACTCCCTATCAGAAGCACAGAAACTCTCCAGCCTCCCCTCAGGGCAGCGAGCAGAGGCAGGCTTGGGGAGGAAAAGACTCTCTTCTCTAGGAATAAAGGAGGACTTGGGTGATTTATTGGGAATGAACTTGTTGATGTGTGACAGGAAGTCCAGCATTCATTTTCTGAACAGGTGGTCCCCACACACTTCTCTACCAAATTAGCATTGAAGGGGGCGATTTATCACTGGCCCCAGACTCCGCGGCACCACCTGTCACACAGGGAACCAGGTTCTCCCCATAAAAGTCCCTGCTCCTCACCATCTCTGTTCCTGAACTTCCCTGGAGAACTAGGAATGTCTGGGAGGCACCGGGCATCTTCTGGGCTCAAGGCCAAAACCGAGAATGGGCTTTTTAAGGGATAGCAAACTCGAGATGTAAACTGGGGAAGACAGAGTGAGGGAACACAAGTGGGAGAAAGAGTCGCCAGAGTTGACAGCCCGTGCTGCAGATGACTTAGGAAATCTTCTGTCTCCACCCTCCACTAACAGTCCCCATCTCCCTGTCTGCAAAGAAGAGAAGTGAGGCTGAGAGGGAGAGCCCGCCTCAGGTCACACAGCTACGAAATGGAGAGCCACCAAGCAGAACCCCAGGCCCTCAATCCTGGTACACTAGATTACCTCTCGCAGTGGACTTGAGAAAACAGCTTAGTCTATCCTTTTCTTATCCTTTCCCTAAATGGAATAAATGATCATCTAGGTGCTTAGCAGAAAGTGCCCTGAAGTGGAAGTCAGGAGACCCACCCCATGTGACACAGACCATCCATCTATGTCCCTCGTCGTAAAGGAGGGAAGGTGAGAGGGGACCCTGAGAGCTCTGGAGTCTCTTCCCGTTCTAACCTCCCATGACTCTGTTCACCGAGGCTGGCTCAGATCTCATGGTAGCTGTCTTACAAAGGGGAGGCGGGTACCCAGCAGAGGGGCTGCTGTGCCTCCTTTATAACTGAGCCTCTGCTATTGTTCATTTCTTTCGCAGCCCAGCTTCCAGGAGGAATGCAAGTTCAGAGAAACCCTCCTGCCCAATAATTACAACGCCTACGAGTCAGACCTGTACCGAGGGACTTACATCGCACTGAGCAAATATGGACGGGTAAAGCGGGGCAGCAAGGTGTCCCCAATCATGACCGTCACTCACTTCCTTCCCAGGATATAAGGACCTTGAAAGACGGCTCACAGGTTGAAAGCAGCATCTTTTCTATTGGAATTTTGCACAAGTGAACAATTCCTTTTCTCCCCCATGACTCCTGAGTCAGGCTTCTCTTGCGCTTGGGGGACCTGAGTTGGTTCCCTTGGCCACAGGACCCCATGGCATGTAACCCACCCATAGGGGTTACAGCCAGCGACCTAGAATGCCAATGGATCCCATGCTCTGATCTCGCCTGAGGAAAGAAGGTGCAGATGACAGTTGTGGAATGTGACCATGGGCAGAGGGAAAGGCCAGGGTAGAAGTATGTGTGTGTGTTGATGTACATCCATACATCTTGGTAGCTATTGTCAGAGCAAAGGCATTTCAAAGCATCGGGTTTCTTTCTCCCCACATCATCACTGCAGGAATCTGCCTACAAGAATGTCACTTGTCAAACCAACAGGATTGATGTGTACTCCCATTCTGCCCTTCTTTCCAATCATCTTTCCATTCAGAGGCCACTGACTGCACGGGTCGCACGGGGGCCGGGAGCAGCTGTCCCGTAAGTGCAGAGAGGGCAAGGTGAGAGGGAGTGAGATTTAACTGCAGACCGGAGAGAAAGGGAGCAGCTCCCTGCCTGTGAGGGCTCTGGGGACACTGGGGGGCACTGTCAGGGAAGCTGGGGGAGAAGGGGTCCCCTTCCTGGAGGAAAGAGGTGGAGCAGTATCGCGGGCAGTTGGGGAGGGCTTGCTTGAAGCAGCAGAAGGGACTGGATGTTCTGTGGAGAGCCCTTCTGACCTGAAGGATTCAGGGCTGTGTGTGGCTCCAAGAACAAGCCGGGGCCAGGCTGCCTGCCCATAACTTTTCCTCACTTTGAACCGGGTCTTATTTTAACCTCAGATGACAAGGATCCTAATAATGGCAACCTCTTTGGCGAGGGGTGAGGGGGTACAAAATAGGGCACGAAGGAAGTAGAGAGGCTTTGGACTAGAGATGATAATTCCTCTCCAAGTACATCCAGGAAACTCACCCAAGTTCTCATCTGATACCCTCACTTCCTTCTTCGTCGTCCTCACCTTGCATACACACTGGTGCCTGGATGCATCAGAATGGGCACCATGACCTCTAGAGTTTGCCCCCTCTGACCCCCTACAGTAGGAGAAGAGTGATAATCCTGTGAAATCAGGCAGCCAAGCTAAGCGGCTCCTTGCCATACGATGTCTTCTTGCCTCCTGTCGGTTGAGAGTATTAAAAGCAGAGGTTCCCCAAGCGACTATAAATGTTGTCTGCCTGGAGCCTTCAGATTCCTGAACCATTGGAACGTTCCTAAATCTGAAACCAGAGAGAGCCATATCAGAGTGCAAATATTTTCAGCATACGTGAACCATCGAGTTACAAAATGACCTGATGCTCTCTGCTGCTCTCAGGGGCCCCCTGCCTGCAAGACAACCCCTCATCTGCCGCAAATACCTTCATCTTCGGCATACCTCTCTATTTGCAGATGCGTCCATCTATAGATAGCTCTGAGCCGAGCGACTGTGCACAGAAGGTGGAGGTTGGCAATCCAAGGGAGAGACACCATACTGGCCACCTCCTCTGCCTGGCAAACGTCAGGACAGACATGTGCTGGGTGAGGAGGAAAATGCCATACAAAGATGAGCGAAGGTGGAACAGTAAGAACTCAAGGGCAAGAGTGCACATGGTCAAGCCTTGGATAGAAACTGGAAGGAGCTGCAGTCTTGGATCAAACGGAACGGGGAAAAACTTAGTCCATCTTGAATGCTGGGGACATTTGAAGCACAGGTCTCCTTGGAGGCAGGGGACAAAGCTTTGCTTGTTTTTCAGGAAGTCTTGTCCAGAGTAATCTGCCTCTTTAACAGGGTACATCAGAAACTGATGCCCTCAGAACCTGAGGTGTGTATCAGTTCCCGACGGAATGTGGCGGGAGTGTAGGAAGGCTGGGTGGGCAGAGGGACTGTGATCTGGAGAGGAGAAAGAGCTCTGGGTCCTGAAGCATTTATTCCTAGATCTTTGAGCTAACTTGGCACGAGAGGAGCACTCTTCCAAAGAGAGTCGCAAGGCCTCGGACGGCTAGACCTTTCTTGCATCTCTCTAGAGGCTCATAAAAGCGTTCAAACCCTGACAAGGAGTTTCTCCAAATGTCCACTCCCATTTTTCATGCCGAGAATGAGAAAGAGAAGCGATGAGATGCCTCGATCAGGCAGGCTTGCTGTTCAGTCACTAGGGAGCGGCACCAGCACATTGGTTGGCTATGACTAGCATCAGCTACAGGCAGCTAGGTGTCTGTTCTAACGAGTCCCAGGACCCATGCTGTACTAGTTGTTAATTATTTTGAATGTCGCCCCTGGATGTAGGGATGCATCGCTGACTCTTTGAAATCCTTCCCATCCAAAGGAATTCTCCAAGGGCTCTCTGTTTAACCTATAAGTGACTTAGGCTTAAGAAAAGTCAATCCCTATCCAAAAAAATGAGTTAAAGGGCAGGAACAGAGTAAGAGCAGCTAGGGGCTTGTCAGTTCCTTCTTTTCTGCTACTTTGTCTGAACACAGGTGTGCAGAGCATCTCCTATCTGACCACCATGTCTACTGAGTCCTGAACTCAGCCGTCCGCCCCATTGGATCCAAAAATCTCCTTCCTCCAAATCGTGAGCTATGACCCTGGTTTATAGAGTTTTGTAGCTAATTGGCCTCTCTTCTATCCTGAACCTTCTTTGGCAGCTCCATGCACACTTGGGGTTCCAGGAGCCCAGAGGCTGTCTTATTTCCTCTTCAGGAGCAAATGAGAAAGAAGAGAGCAACATCTGTGCACTCCCTTAAAGACAGACTTCTCAGTCGGGCAGAGGTTAGCTCAGTATCAATGGGGGAGCCCCAGGCACTTGCAAACTCTGCACCCTCTTCAGGACAATGGATGAAGCTCAGAGGAAACCAGAAAACTCCAACTGCCTTGTTCAAACTGTTGATTACGTTCGTTTCATTGTCTGCTGCCTTCTAACACCCCCTCCCTTCCCACTTCCCACACCTTTTGGAACCTCCCTTGGAAAGCAGCATACAATTTTGTAATTAATACCCTACCATTATCCTTCACAGCCTTCCCCCTCTGCCACAACGTCCCACAACACCTCCAAAACACATACACTCCAAGCCCCTGGTCAGGGCCATTCTGCAGCTTAAGAAAGAAAATATTTTCTCTTATCATCTGATCCAAGCTGCAAACCTCTTTCCTTTTTAGACACATAGGTTTCTCCCCGGGCCAAAACTCAGGCCTGAAATTCTCTCCTGATGTCAGTCCTATCCTGGGCGATTTGGAATTCCTCTTCCCATGCTAGCTCTGGACCCCTTTCCTGTCCTAGACCTCAGATCTTTCAAATTCTCCATCTGTGCAAGTCCTGAGGGAAGAAGGAAATACAACAGTCCGCGAGCTGCAGTCCCCCTTCCTCCAAGTGTTGCATGTCCATTGCCTTTGCCCACTTTGTGCCACCGCCACCGATGCAAACAGATCTACCAAATGCGGTCACTGGCCTCCAAGTACCAGGATGTCCCCTCTGCCCTCTCTCCCCTTTTGCCCCTTCTCGTGTAGACACAGGCTAGAAAACTCCTCCATCTTCCTATCTCAATGCTTCTCCCCCAAAGACTCTGGGTCCGTTGTCACTGAGGGGGGATTCTCTGCCACCTGCCACCCCGGTGCCTGCAAAGTAGGTCTCTGCTGTTTGTCCCCTTCCTCCCGGCAAGGAACCAGCCACTCATTCTGCTACCTCCCAGGAAAACTCCAAATGTAGGAATATTGGGGACAAGTCCAGAAGAATAGGGAGAAATTCCCCACCTTGCACGTGCAGCTGAGTTGGGGTTTCCTCTTCCCAGAACAGGAGGGAGTGATGACGCCAGAAACAGACCCCGAATCTAGCCCATCATGCAGAAAGCCGACACAGAACCGTGTTTGTATACCTCACTGACGTACTGAGATTCCAGCATTCAGACAGCTGTCTCCTCTCGTGATTTTCCCTTTCTAGAAATCAATAAGTACCTCAGGCTGGGTCCCAGTGCAGAGCCGTCCTCAAGCTTGAGTAGAGCGGATAGGAAAACTCACAGAATTTGTTCAGTCATGTGCTTGTAAAATGTGATGCTTCTATTTTTTTAATATGTATGTGCTATGCACAAACCATATCATGTTCCAGCAAAAAGTAAAAGGTCTTTTTATACGTTCCTCTAAACTGTTCGACTCCACCCCTCCTATTAAAACTGACAACAAATCTCTGGGTTGTAGTTGATTTTTACCTTGATTCTTTTCCACATTTCAAGGAGGCAGGTGAGGGGAAACAGAAAGCATAGATTCACGGTGCCGTCGATATTATAGATTCGTGGTGCTGTGGATTATTAAAGCAGGAAGAGTCGCGTGTGTCACTTAGTCCAACAGCCATATGTCATAAGTGGGGAATCTGGCCCGGAGCGGGGAAGGAAGCTTGCGTAGACCGTAGCGAGGCAGCAGCCGTCTTCTCTTCCTCCTTGGTCAAAGCAAGATATCCACATTTCTGTGACGACAACATTCAGTCACTCACTTGTCCACGCATCAGAAAATACTGATTGAGCACCCTGGCTCTGTGATGCCTTGGGTTAGGTGTTTGGATATGTGCGTGAACAAGGTAGACGCAGTCTCCATCCTCTCACAAACATGCTTTAAAAAAAAATCATGCAGGGAGGGGCTGGCCCCATGGCAGAGAGGTTAAGTTTGCGCTGCGCTGCAGGCGGCCCAGTCTTTCATTGGTTCGAATCCTGGGCGCGAACATGGCACTGCTCATCAGACCACGCTGAGGCAGCGTCCCACGTGCCACAACTAGAAGGACCCACAACAAAGAATATACAACTATGTACCGGGGGACTTTGGGGAGAAAAAGGAAAAATAAAATCTTTAAAAAAAAAAATCCTGCAGGAGAATGTTAACACGTCACAGGCACACAGATTCTGATCCAGAGGCCTGGGGCAGGCTCAGGAGTCGACCTTTGACACACATGCCCCAGGCGATTCTGACGTGGAAAAGCCCTGGTCTAGCTGGACAACTGGAATTGTAGAACATGTGAGCTAAGAGAGGCTCTATAAATTAGGAAAAATCCTTTCACATATTAGAAGAAGAAGACCAGGGAATTTGTTTCTTACCCGAGATCACAGAACCAGCAGCCAGGACCTCTGAGTTCACTCTCTCACTTCCCCCACCCCTTCCTGCACCTCCACATCAGCAGACCTGTGGTCTCCCCAGCATGCTCCTGTTCACGCCACCCCCACATCCCTCTTCCAGTTCCTCGTGCAGTCTCTGGGGGAGATTAAAATGTGCCTGCAGCTGAGCGATGCCAGGTTCTGAATAAATCTATGTATTCTTGGAAGAGCTGTCTGGTCCTCTGGCCTCTGCATCTCGCTCTGTAATTATTCACACAATTATATCTCTCAGATCCTACTCTGTGCCAGAAATCGTGCTGGGCTCTTGGAATATCACTGTGACAAATTACATATGGGCTTATATACCAGTAAGACAGACATTAAACAAATAACTTAGCAAAACGTGATGAGTGGCATGAAAGAGAAAGTCCAGGTGTACTATGGGGGCACAGAATACAGTCCTGATCTCACCTGGGTGGATAAGGGAGTCCAACCCGGAGAAGCTGAGCTCTGAGGGCTGTCAGCCAGACTTCGGGCAGGTGGGAGGAGGAGTGTCCTGGAGGAAGGAGGCACAGCCGGTGTTCAAAGTTGGAGGTGGGGGTCCTGGGGGAGAAGACGGCACCTTCAAGGATCGGAACCAGGGCCAGCATTGCAGGTACACAGAGTGAGGGAGAGGTGGGCAAGATGCGGCTCGAGACAGGCCGTTAGGAACTGTATCATGGAGCACCTGGGAAGCTATGGTAAGGTACTTGAATGTTTTTAAATTTTGCATGTCATATAATTCACCCTTTTCAAATGTAGAATTCAAAGATTTTTAAGTAAAGTCACCAAGTTGTGCAACCATCATCATAAATCAGTTTTAGCACATTTTCACTACTCCAATAAGATCCTTCATGCACATTTGCTCCTAAGCCCCACCTCCCCACTCCCACCCCAGGCAACCACTAATCTACTTTCTGTCTCCATAGGTTTGCCTTTTCTGGGTATTTCTTGTAAAGGAAACATACAATATGTGGTTTCTTGTGTTTGGCTTCTTTCACTAAAGGAGCTTGAATTTTAATCTAAAAACAATGAGAGGTCCTTGGTGTAACAGGACCAGACAGGGGTTTTAGAGAGATCACTGGCCCTGTCTCATGTCAAGTGACTTGGAGGAGGCGAGCCCTGTGCAGGGAGAACAGTCTGGAGGCTGCTGGAATGTTCCAGACCAGAGGAGATGGCTGGATAGAGCTGTGACAGATAGAAAGAGGGCTGGTCATTTCACACAACCGTCCTGACCACAGGGAGCTCTTCCTTGGCTGAACATGACTTTTTTTAAAACACAGGAACCAGCCTCCACCATTTTCTGAGGTGAAACTCTCGAGATTTCATGTTCTCTCTCTGACCCCTCACACCCCTCGATGGACCAACCAAGAAGCCCCTTGGCTGGTATCTGTGTCTATCGTCAGGACCTTGAGGGCCAGAATGACGGTTCTGGAGCAGGCAAAGGGACACCGCACTCTACAAACACACGCTCGACCGGGACGGCTGGTCCCACCCCTCCTCAGGTTGTAAGAGAAAGAGCAGAGATGCCAAGAAAACAAGCTAATAACAGGTGTTGAACCTCTTTTCTTGTGAAAACAATATCCCAGAGATATTCTAGAATCTGTGCACACTCAGTCAAAACTTCATGGCATATTCTCCCAGAGTCCTATACAGCAGGAAATGAGGCTCTGAGTGAAAACCCCGAGGCCTGCAAAATCCTCAGTTGACAAAGGTGTCTGTTAAGGAATAAATGCATATTTTTAAAAAGATTTTCAGTGCAAAATTTTGGACGCTCCAAAAACAGAGTTTAATGCTCAGTTTAAAAAATATCAGCCAACCGGGGCCGGCTCCGTGGCCGAGCGGTTAAGTTCGTGCGCTCCGCTGCGGCGGCCCAGGGTTCGGATCCTGGGCGCGGACATGGCACCGCTCGTCAGGCTACGTTGAGGCGGCGTCCCACATCCCACAACTAGAAGGACCTGCAACTAAGATATACAACTATGTACCGGGTGGGGTTGGGAAGGTAAAGCAGGAAAAAAAAAAAAAAAAAAAGATTGGCAACAGTTGTTAGCTCAGGTGCCAATCTTTAAAACAACAATAACAAAAAAAAAATCAGCCAACCAAAATATTCTGTCCATCGAATGTTCCTCCTGAGGTTGCCCTGAAAGAGCGAAGAGAAGGTGTTGACTCCGGCCATTTGGGAGGCTGAAGAGTCACTAGGCTGGCCAGTTGTGGGGTTTATTATAAATATCAATGATTAATCATTACTTATTTTTACATGGACCATTAGAACCCTCCCATCTGTTTTGGTGGGACACTCTCCATCCAACAGGTCATCACATGTCCCCATGGGGCAAGGCTACTCATGGTTCCAAGGGACCACAGGGGACTGCCCCTCTCTCTCTCGGGGAAGTGCATAGGGTGCCTGCCTCAGTCTACTCAGGCTGCCTTCACAGGATACCACGGACTGAGGGGCTTAAACAGCAGACATTTACTCTATCACCATTCAGGAGGCTGGAAGTCCAAGATCAAGGCCCAGCAGGGTCAGTCTCTGGAGAGGCTTCTCTTCCTGGCTTGTAGGCGGCCGCCTTCTCCTTGTGTCCTCATGTGGCCTTTCCTCTGTGTGTGGACATGAAGAGAGAGCACACTCCGGTGTCTCTCCCTCTTCTTATAAGGACACCAGTCCTATAGAATTTGGGGCCTGCCCTTATGACCTCATTTCACCTTAATTACCTTCCTAAAGGCTCTATCTCCAAATATAGTCACCTTGGGGTTAGGGCCTCAACATACGAATTTGAGAAGGACACAAACGTTCAGTCCGTAACAGTGCCCCACTGCCATCTGGTGACGCCTGAGCTCAGAAGTGATGTCATTCTGACAATATCCCAGGAGGAAAGTCATCAGTCAGCCTATTTACCAGCCCCCCAAGGGGTCGGCTACAATCACGAGCAGCCTAATTTGGGGGCCTCATTCTCTTGAGTGTGTGCAATAGGCAGTTAGCTCTAAGGTACTGCTTCTCACCTGGGGATGATTTTGACACGTAGGGAACCTTTGGTAACATCTGAAGAAAGTTTCGAATGTCACAACTGGGGGTGGGGAGTGTGCGATACTACTGGCACCAATAGGCAGCAGCCAGGGACACTGCTAAACACTCTAAAATGCGCAGGACAGTCTCCTACCACAAGGAATGATCCGGTCTCAAACATCAACAGTGCCAAGGCTGTGAAACTCTGCCCCAAGGTAGAGTTTGTCCTGAAATTCTTAAATTAACCCTCATTGAAGACTCAGGTTAGGAAGGAAAGGCTGGAAGAGAAGATTCAGAAGCCATTATCAACCCTTGCACTTTGATCGGGTCCCCAGCGAGTCCCTGTGGGGATGTGCTAAGGGCAGCGGGTCATTAGGAATTGTCCAGAGCGTAGGGTTGGCAGATGGGCACTGAGGAACCTCAGACCTGGGTGCCAAGTAGGCGTTTCCGGGTTGACAGAGTAGAATGAGGGGCAAGTGACAACTATCGAAGGGAAATGAGGTGAAGAAACTCAATAGGCACTTTCTGTTCTTTCTCACAATCGTCTTTCATCCTCTCACACCTAGGTCAGGGCTCTTCCTCCAGCCCCCCCTCTGCCCCCCCATCACAGCCGAGCAGGACTTCTCTTCAGAACTTAAGCCATAAATTGTTTTTACCGATTTAATCTTAATTTCTTCATTCCTCCCTGCCCCTGTAAATTCACTCCATGGAACTAGGATCCGGGAGGAAAATTAAGGTGCTCCGCGACCGTCCTGGCCACTCTTCCCTAACACAAAGCGGTAGGGTCATTTCAAGTTGCAAAACAACTTTTTTTTAAGGTTTCTTTTTGTTTCATTTCAAGTTGCAAAACACAGCCACAATTCAGAACTTAAAACACGAGTTAACAAGAATAACGTGGCTTCAGTCTCCATTCAAAGGTAAGCTCTCTTCCCCAGCTCCCACGGGGACCTGCACAGACCCAGGCTGGAAGGGAGGCGGGGTCAGTTTCTTCCCCCTTCCTCAGTCACCACCTCCCCGGTTTGCTGGGTGTTCTGTCTGACCCTATTGGGCGCAGAGGGAGACCAGGAGGAATGGTGAGGTGGCAGCAAACTTCTCGCCTGAGTGGCACTGGTATGAGTTGGTTTGTGCTCTCTAGACCTGGTAAATGCCTAAAACTGATTCTCTCTGTCTCTGTCTGTCTGTCTGTCTGTCTCTCTCTCTCTCTCTCATTAGAGGCTGCTTTAAATTTTTCAGAGACCCTTCATCTCTGGAGAACTCTTGTTTACAGGATCCAGGACCCAGTGAGTTCATCTGTTTTGGGAGGCCCTTTCGTCTACTCCTTTCCCAGCCCCTCAGAAAGCCAGCAGTCCACCTGCAGCTTCTTTCTGCCACATCCCACTACCCCCGCGACGGCCGCATTGGACAGGGTCTAAGTCAGCCCCTCTCTCATATGGGGCCCACACACCCAGTCCCCGGGAAACAAGCAGACAATCCTGGCCCCTACAAACTCTAGGAGTGGAGACCGGCCCCAGAGCAGCAGCGGCCCGCCCTTCACTCCTACCACTGAAGCGGCACAGACCCCTCCTGCCTCCTGCCTTGGAGATCTCCCAGGGAGAAATCACAGGCATCCATCATCCATCGTGACCCTCAACTTCAGAGACACATATCCAGCCTTCTGCGGGATCTCACCGAAGTCTCTCTCCTGACTTGTTATGGCACTCCAGGACTTCCTAAAAAGTCCTCCCAAAAAGATCCCCGCTAAGAAAACACTTCTCAAAATCCTTTTATTTTCCAACCCTCAATATGGATGAATCCCATGAATTCTTGAGTCTGTGGTCCACCAATATTCTTTGGCCATTCTCCTCCATCTAACCCTGCCCCATCCTTCTCCAGGGTGCTGTGGCTTCCCTCTGATCTCCAACAGTGCTAGGAAAATAACATATCTCAAAATTTTTATGGTCTTCTATTCATTTTTAATTGAAAAACCCAGCAAAACGACAATAACAAATAAATGAAAAATAAATAACCTATAATTCTTGATTAAAAACATTCTAAATCCATAGACAACAGTTAGGAGGGTGGAGAGAGAGAGGTAGCAAAATACGAAGGGGACTAATAGAAAATAACGTTAATTATATTTTTAATGCTCTTTACAGATCTAAATGCATATTTTCCTTGAGAGAATGTATTAAGTGTTTCTTGGCTTGCTAATAAAATTATTTTCAGGAAACTAAAGATGTAAATATTATATAAAGAAGAAAAAAATTGCAGAAAAAGCTATTTCCCTCGGTTTCCCAACTATTTGTAAAACTCCAAAAGTTTTTAAAAACTTCCAAAAAGTTGTTCTTTTTCTAACTTTCTTCCAATTTTCCTCCCATACTTCACATTGCTGTTTACTTTTTTGGCTAAGCACATTTCAGCTACTTCGTACCTTGGTTCCTCTGCCCGCAGGGTCTCTTACACAGAACAGTCTCCCAGGGCGATCTTTATCAGACCCTTTGGTACTGCCCCCTTGTGGTTACTTCCTTAATAATGACAATTTAATCACTAGATTTCATCCCTAGGTGTTCAAGAAAGATTCACTGAATACCAATGGTGAGTTGGGACTTGGATCCTGATTTTAGAAATGAGTAGACCATGGTCCTTGCCTAGAAAGAGCTCACAGTCCTGAGTGGGGGACAGTCACCTGCCCAGCTAATGCTGCTTTAAATCAGAATACATTTGAAGTCACAGAGGAAAAAGTGACTCCTCAGAGTGGATGGGATGGGTAGATTCACAGAGGAAGGGCCCCTGGAGCTGAGACTGCAAGGATGGAACGCACACGAAAAGAGGAAGGGATGTTCTAGGCTCAGAGAGGAGTCTGAGCAAAGGCCCCAGTAGAGATAAAAAAAGCACAAGTTCAGTCCAGTTGAGTGTGGGGGGTATAGACCTGGGTGGCAGATCGATGGGGGTCATGTCTTGAATGTGCCATTCAAGAGCTGCATGATCTCAGGTGAGTTATTTACGCCTCATTGCCTCTTCCATAAAAGTGGGGATAATCATAGTGCCTATCTCATAGAGTCCTTGTGAAGATTAAAGGACTAATGCACCCAAAGTGCTTTGCACAGTACTTGGTCCACGTAAGTGTTCAGTCAATGCTAGCTGCTGGAGGCGAGTAGTTCAGGGTGTCTTAGTGTGGATGGCATGGACGGATGTGGAGAGGAATGTAAGCTGGAGTGGGGTCTTGAATGCCAAGCTAAGGAGCTCAAAATTACCTTGTGGACAGTGGTGAACCAGTGCAGGTTTTCGCAAGAGAAGTGGTGTGATGAGATCCTATTTTAAGAGCAGAAATCTGTGAAGAAGATAAAAGATTTGAAGCCAGGAAGCTACTAATTTATCTATTAAACAAGTATTCATTTAAAACCTGCTAGCTTTAAATCACTATGCAGTGCTTGTGAAGAGCAGTAAACTAGAGGGTAGTGGGCCCCTGCCTACTGGGAGCTTTTATTTCAATGGAGACTAGACAGTCCACACAACACAATATCATTTCATATCACGGGCAGGGCTGGCAAGGGAGCAAACACAGGGCTCAAACGGAGACTAACCCAGGGGACGCAAGTCACTTAAGCTCTCTATGCTTCAGTTTCATCTCTTTCTCTCTCTCTCTTTATTTTTATTTTTTTTTTGCTGAGGTAGATTCACTGTGAGCTAACATCTCTGCCAATCTTCCTCTATTTTTTAGCATGTGGGCCGCCAGCACAGCATGGCCACTAAAGAGTGGTATAGGTCCATGTCGAGGAACCCAACCCGGGATGCTGAAGCAGAGTGTGCTGAACTTAACTACTATGGCACCAGGGCTGGCCCTCGATTCTTCATCTCTTAAATGCCACTTACGACCCTGCCCTGTGTACTGCAGAATCAGTGTGTAGACTCAACAGAGATGATGTGCTGGGAAGAGTTCTGTGAAGTGTCAGTCAGTGCGGCAGTAAGAAGGATCTGCTTGTTCTTCCTCCCCCGCTGATAATGGGCCCTGGTGAGATCTCAGAGGCCTGGCCCCAGGGCCCCCTCTCGGTGACCCGTCCGACCCATCCGAGTCTTCCTTAGCCCTTCCACACAGCAGCACAGGGATCATTCTTCTTCCCCTTGTCCCTGCTCCCACTTCTTAGAATCACATGGAAAGACAAAAGGAGGAAAAAGGAAGAAAAAGAAAAGAAGCGAGGGAAGGGAGGGAGGAAATATTTCTGTAAGTGCAGGCACCTTCACACCTGTCTGTCCCTGGTCAGCAACGGGAGCATTTTGGCAATTTGGGAGGGTGTTTCCTTGTCACAAGGATGGGGGACGCCACCAGCATCAGTGGGCAGAGGCCACAGATGAGAGACATGTGCAGCAGGCAGGACAGCCCCATCATGAGGAACTGTCCTGGGCTCTGCTCAGCTTCTCAATGTCATGAAGTGAAGCGCATATTTATAAATCTGAGCCTAGAATCAAACTCTATTTTACATAAAGCAAAACGTGTTTTTCCCATCAGTTTAACACACGCCGAATTTTGCATAGGGCATAAGTCCAAGGCAGACTGCACTTTGTTCTGTTTGGAACTTTTCAAGCGCACTTCAGCATTTTGGAAACTCATCTCCTGACCTCGCCACCCGTGGCACTGAGTCATCGGTACGAGTGCACCTGTGGCCCCCACAGTCACAGTGCTTCTCTCTCTAGATAAAGCTCCACGGGTGCATTTATTTAACCCTCACTTCAAATGTCAAAAAGTCACAGAATTTTTAGTTGAACATTTTCTTGCTGCTCTTAAATCCAGATTCATCCATATAACTAAGTACGAGAATCTGAATCCTCCGTCTGTCTGTCAGTGTAGCTGTGCTGAGCATTTAGGCACTGAAATAGAGAGCGTTTTAAAGTATTTTCCATTTATTTCTCCTACAGTTAAGGCATCATATTGGTTTTTCTAAAAGTGTGTATATTAACTATGAATTTCACTTTAAGTTAGTAAAGACGATGTTATAAAATATTTTTTATTAAATGCGCTGTTGTGTGTGACAAGGTAGAGAACTACAGTGTTAGTTCATTTAACCAAAGAATGTGAAGCTAAGGCTCCCGGAATCCCCTGGTGACCCGCTACTAAGGCAGATTGAGAATTGTCGCTGAAATTATTTACCCCACGTTCCCTGGCCTTGCGGCTTCCTTGTAAGGTCTCTCTGAGCAGCAACTCCATCTGGTCTGAATTTAGCAGGTCCCAGCACCTTAGAGCAAGGATCAGGGAGGATGTCCTTACAGTTGCTCATAAAAACCCATGTTCTGTATCCAAAACCCCATAATAATCCACTATGCTCCTAGGGTGAGAGTGGGGGCAGGGGGAAACCCCCAAATGACAAAGAATGAACAGTATTCTCCTGATGATTCCTCTTGGGGACAGTGCATAAGGCTGTCACAATCAGTGACCTGAGCCGAGTTGCCTGGGCTAAATTTAAGTCCCCTAGGGACCCTCCCCCATCTGGATCCCTCTGGTGATGTGTCTGTCACCTCTGGCGTCCCGATTAGCAGGAAGATGCTGTATTTATAGAGCATCCTTCTGAGAAGAGCTCCAGGCTCTTTTCGGACATTAGCTCATCATGGCAGGGGTGGAGGGAGGAGAGAGGTCCACAGTGCTTTCCGCTCCCTTTAAGGCAGAAGAATGGCTCCACAGGGCAACTGGGAGACTTGGGCTCCCAGAGCCTCTGTCCAGCGTGCTCTTAACTGAGTCACGTAAACCTCCCCCTGCCGGCTGGCGCTGAACTCCTGGCCTCTGCGGCCTAGATGTTGAGCGGCAAGGAGAAGCCTTAGCTTCATCTATATTTTTCACGTCCAGAGCAACCCAGAGGCAAGCCGCCTGCAGCTTCCTCCAGAGCTCTTTTAAAGACACGGCAGGATCTTGGACTGAATTCTTTTTTTCTTTTCCTTGTCTGTCCAGAAGAATTTATTTATTTATTTATTTATCCCAGTTGTATTGAGATATAATTGACATACAAAACTGTACAAGTTTAAGGCGTACAACATGATGATTTGGTTTATGTCTATATTGAGAGATGAGCACCACAATAAGTGTAGTCAACATCCACCACCACATATAGTTACAAGATGTTTTTTCCTATCATGAGAACTTTTAAGATCCACTCTTAGTTGCTTTCAAATATATCATACAGAATTGTTAACTATAGTCACCGTGCCATACATTGCATCCCCTGGACTTATTTATCTTATAACTGGAAGTTTTCACCTTTGACCACCTTCACCCATTTCCCTTCATTTTTTTATTGTGGTAAAATATGCATAACATAAAATGTACTATGTTAATGATTTTTAACTGTACAGTTTTAGTGGCATTAAACACATTCACATTGCTGTGCAACCATCACCACCATCCATCTCCAGAACTTTTTCATCTTCCCCAAACAGAAACTCTGTCCCCATTACATACTAACGCCCCACTCTCTCCGCCCCCAACCCCCGGTAACCACTGGCTGCTTTCTGTCTCTGTGAATCTGACTGTTCCAGGTACCTCATACAGGTGGAATCATACAATATTTGTCCTTTGTGTCCGGCTTATTTCACCTAGTATAATGCGTCGAGGTTCATCCATGTTACGGCATTAGACTGGATTCTTAAGCCTCTCTCTCCTTCTCTACAAGCTTCCTCTTCCCCCAACTTACCTCTCCCATCTGGGACACGCCACATCCTCTCACACACGTACATTGAAGGAGAGGATGCAGACTTAGCTTGACATCGTACTTTGAATTTCATGAAGTTTCTTTTCGGGTCCCTGGTCTCCTTTTCTATGCATCTTCCTACTCTTAATGCAGGTTTGCCAGATTGAGCAAATAGAAATACAAGATGCCCAGTTAAAATTGAATTTCAGATAAACAACGAATAATGTTATAGTATAAGTATGTCCCCATGCACTATCTGGGTAATACTTATACTAGAAAATTATCCATTCTTTATCTGAAACTCAGGTTTACCTGGGCATCTTGTATTTCACCTGGCAACGGTGTCCTAACCCTCCACGCCCTTGGGAATCCCCTGCCTTCCTACTCGTCCCTCCCATATCAGTCATTTACACCTACAAATGGAACATAAGTGAAAAGAATATGAAATTTATACTTAGAAGACTTGGTTTGAATCTCAGCTCCACACCCAGCTGGTAGAAAATCAATTGGTCTCTGAGCTTCATTTACCTCATGTGAAATAAAGACAATAAAACCAACTGCAGTGTGGATTTAAGGATCAAACGACATAGTATATGTGAATATTCTTTACGCATATTAATTTCTTTGCTCTAACTGTGGATTGACAGGCTCCCACTTCATCCCCATTCACAGGAATTATCCGCCTAAGTGACTGGTAAGAGAACATATGGACCAGGGGCAAGCAGGGGCTTTGCTAGGGCCCCTGGAATCACAGTCGCTCTAGGCAGGCCCCTGCTTCTTCTGTGGCCTTGTCCATAGCTGTCTTGGGAGTATGGCAAGGAGAGGTTCAACGGGCTCAGAGGCTAGCCTGGCACGCAATTCACATGCTCCTGCCCCCTCCTCGTGCCCAGAATATGGGGGCCCAAGGAGTCCTGCTTGGCTGTCAGGCGGGACTCAGAAGTCTCCCAAACGTTTTCCTCTGCCACACTGACCACGCCCTCAGCAGTCTCAGGCCCCAGCCTGCCAGCCCATCAGGGCAGCAGGAGTGTTGAGCTGTCACCAGGACAGCAAGTCTCTTCCTGGAAGCATCTTTAGGATGGGGCTCTTGGCATCTCTGCTGAGCTCTGACTCATGGGAAGTCATTTGTTCGAAGCAGAAGACCCATAGGAAGGGTAGGGGCTCTGGGAGGGGTGCTCAGTGCCAGAGGGTGGGGCATCTCGGCTCAAGGAGTGGAGTCCCTGGTGGAGCCTGCACTGAGGCACTTCCCAAGCGAAGGGAGCCATGGCGGCTGCCTGTGTCTCGGAGGCTTTTCATAGGGAGGCCTTGTGAGGAGTGGCCTGAATCTGGCCACTGCCTGGTGACCTGGCATCTTGGAGCTTTGCCCAGTCGGCAGGGCGGAGTTTTCTGGCCCCGGTGCTGTAGAGTCAAGGCCAGAAGAACGAGACTCTGTGAGAGTCCGGCTACCAGGGCCGGGGCTAGCATCAGGCATGTGACGCAGCTGCCTTGGGGCAAAATTTAAGGGGATGCCCAAAAACTCAATAACCAATATAAATGCAATATTTTTTAAAATCTAAATTAATGCAAAATAATCCATGATGAATGAAAAATCTCAAAATTTTAAATAAAGGCCATCAGTATTACTGATTTTCCTATTCTTTCAGGTGCCAGTATGGCTCTGCACAGCCCTGTTACCGATCCTACTGGCCTCACCCAGCCCCAACCTTGCCAGATGCCCTCCAACCTCCCCTTTCCCCAGAAGCCCCCCTGACAATCAGCCCACCCGTCCACCCACAGCTATGGGGGCCTGTCAGGTCAATAAACAGTCCCTTCTGGAGTCTTCCCGCTCTCGAAAGCTAGTACCACATCATGCAGCTGCAGCTGATTTCAGGTACACCCCACACTATGGGAGACTCTTCCTGAAAGTCATGGAGGAGAAGCCCCATTGAACCCTGCGGATGGGCTCATTTCCATCAAGAAGCCCTCCATGGTTGTTCCTGTGCCCCACATACTCTTCAGGCCTTCTAAGACCTTTCTCCGCACCCGTCCACAGCGTCATTTGTGTAGTGCTGACAGAGGAGCTAGACGGCCAAGCACTGAGTGGAGCTTTACAAACCCCCCTCCAGGGCCAGCTCCTCCTGTGACCTGCTTTGTCACCATGGCCAGGCCACCCAATAGCTCAGGGTCTCTCCTGTCTTTACGGGGAGTGAGGGCTAGAATCCAAACCCTAGCCAGCCTAGCTTCTAGAAGTAGAATTCATTCTACCTCTCTCTCCCGCCCTTCTCTCTCTCTCCTCTCTCCCTCCTTCCCTTCCTTTCTTTCTCTCTTTCTCTATCTCTCTTTCTTTATTTCTTTCAACAGTCATTGAACTCCTAATATGTAGCAAGCACCATGCCAATACTGGGAATACCATAACAGTCAGAATCCCTCCCCAAGGAGTGCCTGGCTAGGGAGGGTGACAGGAGACAGTATCCCCCAAATCACACACGTGGGGATGTCATTACAAACCTATTGTGTAGGAGCACATGATTGGGTCATCTGACCTAGCCCAAAAGGTCACGGAAGGCCTCCCTGAAGAGGCAGTGTTGGTTGCTGGTGAAGGGGGAGGAGGAGAGCATGCCAGGCGGGGGTGTAGCAGATTGTATTTCCAAAGATGGACACGACAATAGCTCCCATCCCACATGATCTCCTACACTGTGACTCCTTCCATTCAGAGACGGGGTCTTCATTCCCTCTGCTTGAAGTGGTGTGACATGACTTCCAAGGCTGCATGATAAACAGCGATATAACTTCCACCTGGCTCTCTTGGAACCCAGCCACCATGCTGTGGGGAAGTCCAGGCCACGTGGAAAGGCCATGTAGGCGCTTGGGCCAACAACCTCAGATGAGGTCCCAGCTGAAATTCAGCATCACCACCAAGGGATGGTGTGAACAAGGAAGACTTTGAGATGCTCCAGCCCCAGCCACTGTCTGACTGCATTCACATGAGAAATCCAGAGCAAGGACCACCTCGCCGAGCCCAGTGAACCCAGAACTGTGAGCTCTAATAATAAAATGATTGTGTTTTTTAAGTCATTAAGTTGTGGGGTCATTTGTTTTGCAGCAGTAATTACTGAACAAGTGGGAACAAGAAGTGCAAAGGCCCCGTGGAGGACAGGGGCTCCAGGGGGAGAACACAGGGCGACGGGCCTCATTGTGGCCTTTTCACATATAGAGTCCATCCCCTCAAGTTCCATACCCAACCCAAGTTCTATTCTCTACCCTTCTCTAGAGCCTGCCCCTAAACCTGCTCCTCCTCTTGTATTATTCTCTTCTTGCTAATGATAGCACCACCCACTCGGCTGCTGTCGCCAGTCACCATGACTCCTCCCACTCCTCCCACAGTAATAAGAGCCCCCGGGGATAAAGCACCCACTGTGTGTCCGGTATTGTACATACATTGTCTCACTGAATTTTCACAGCATCTCTTTAAGGTGACACTCTGACCATCCCCCCCAAGGACAGCTGAGGGTCCTGAGGCACAAAAATGTTGAAGAACTTTCCTGTGCTCACAAGAAGAGGCAGAACCAGGACACAAACCCAGGAATGTCCTAGTCTAAGCTCGGGCTCTTACCTGCTGTTTGTTTTTACTTTATGCAACTTGTAAATCCCCAGCGCTGCTGCTGGGCCATATCGTGCCTCATCACAGGTGTTCGGGAGGGTGGAAATCATTGTCTCTCAGCCTTTCCTATTGTCCCTCTCCAGTTCACCCCGTGTTGCCACTAGGATCAGATCTCTTTGACCCACATGTCCCATAGAATAAGATCCACACTCCCTTACAAAGTAAAACTCCCTTTGCAAGTCCTTCTTGGTCTAACCTTTAGAGACCTTCAATACCCACCTCCATGCACACTCACAATGTCACACAAAACTCACTATCCCCCAGCGTCCTGTTCCTTCTGAGCTTCTACCTTCTGCATGAACTGCTCCTCCTCCTGGAATGCCCTTCCCCACCCAATGTAGTCTTCATGACCCTGCTCAGATGTCAACCCCAATGGAAGCCCTCTCTTCTTGAGGCTTCGAGTCCAGCACCCTTCATTCTCTGTGTATATTTCTCATGCTGCGCTATCATTATCTGTGTCCTTGCCAGCTCCCCCTCTTGCTGGTTGCTCCTAGAGGGCAGGCATTGATGCTAGTCATCTTTTTATCCCAACCCCAAACCCACCTGCTGGTACATGATAGATGCTCGCTAAAAAATGTGCATTGAAAGAATAAATGAATATGCTTGGAGTATATGGGATGGGCTAGAAAAGTAATTAGAAAATAAGTGGTATTGATGAGTACGTAGAGTGAGCCCTTTCTGATTTGTTGAGAGAGCAAAACAATCGATGAAGGAGGTGAATGAATGGCATGTATTACAGCTAAGCTCTGGGCTCTGGACCGTGGGTAAGTGGGCCTCCAGGTTTTCTAGTCCAACCAGCAAACAGGCCAGTAGTCCTAAGACCCTTTTGGCCTCCTGCTACGATGGCACTCAGGAGAGAGATCCCTTCCCCCACGTGCCCTCATTTCCTCCCCTCCTCTTACAGTGGTTGTGAGGAATTGGGAAGGAAGCCGATAGCAAAGCCCTACACAGCTGATGAAATGCTAGTAAATGGTCGCCTGTGTCTGGCGGGCCCACAAGATAAACATCAGGCCGAACGTGCGATTCCTGTCACCTTTAGTCCCATGCTGTGGTTTATCGTAAGCATTTCTCTTTCAGCCAACAGTTCTAGGAATCAGGCGGAACACTGGAGCCCTGGGCTGGGGGGAACCTACGGGGGCCCACAAGCCTCCATCTCCCCTGGCGACTGAGCACACCCAGAGCACTTGCTCAGCTCGGAGACGCCTTCAGGCCGCGACCCGCGGCTGCCGTGGGCGCCTGGCCTGTTCTGGAGTTTCTAGAGTCAGGCCGTTTACCCACAACCAGCATCTTTTCCGTTCAGCTCAATCCCCACCGGGCCGTTTCCTGACTCTGCGCGACTCTGTGCTCAGCACCGTCAGGCGCCGAGGGAGGACACTGAGAAGTGCAATGCGCAGTCCCTGCCCCAAGCAGAGGCAGGAGAGCGTGGGGACCGACCGAGGGCACAGCCTCCAGAGGCAGATCGTCTGTGGCCAAATTCTGGCTTCACCACTTCCTAACTACACGGTCTTGGGCAAGTCACTTAACCGCTCTCAGACTCACTTTCCCTCTCCGTAACATGATGTGATCCTCAGTCACAGCCCTTCCTCACAGGGTTTTTCTATGAATTAAACTCGCCACTACACCTAAAGGGCTCAGCACATGCGGCACATAGTGCAGAGTCGGTATGTGCCAGCTATTGTTCCGGCCCTCCTGGGGACTCAGACACGCACACACAAGCCATTACTAATACAAACAGCATGATACGAAGTCTTTCCACATATTCTACATTATAGCCTGCTTTATACTTTATCTCATTCAATAAAATAAAAGAAAGAGAGGTGAGAAAGACAATTATTGGCTACTAGAATTAAACGTATGGAGCTGAGAGTAACCTTAGAATCAACCTAATACGAATCCATCATTTTGCAGAGAAGAAAAATGAGATTTAAGTAACTTGCTCATACCATACATCGCACCAACAGCCAAAGGTGGGGCTAGACCCTTGGTCCCCAATTTCCCACAGAATGTCTGTTCCCCTGCATCCTTAGCATCCACACGCAACCACAGCAGAGTTGACATGACGAAATCTCACTGGGAGGAATCGTCTGCTCGTTCCTTCCCTGGTAAGGGTAAGAAGTGGGATGAGGCATCTCTGTGGTCCTGGGCTGGGGAGACAAGATCTGTCAGGCTGAGAACGCAGCCAAGTCCACCGACCCAAAGCTCCATTTTCCTACCTACCGTCACTCAGAGTGAGACATGCTTCTGCTGCCCTTCACTGCACACCACAAAAAGGCTTGTGCTCTGTTGGGAGGCCCTAAGTCCAGTCCTGGCCCTGCCACTTATTGGCTGTGTGACTTTAGGCAGTTTGCTTCACTTCTCTGGGCCTCTGTCTCTACATTTGTCTTTTCAGATTTACTGAGATCTCATTTGTGATAGAAACCACAACTTTCATAAAATAGGGGCTGTATTTAACCGCTTCTTTGATTTTATCAGGTGGGAACACACATTTTGGGGCCACTTAAAAACAACTGGTGAAGATCAAATGCGTAGAGATAATGCCTGGAGAGCTCTCAACAGGGCCCAGGTGCTCAGTGAACATGTCGAATGAAACGACAGTGAGGGAGTATTTGTTGTTCAGGGTGATTCTTTCTCTGGAAGCAGGAGCCCAGAATATCTACCAATCTTTTCACTTTTTCATCGGTCACACAGCACCTGCTGGGTCTTCACACGGGCCTAGCTCTGAGCTGGGCACAGTAGAGGGAAGTATAAAGCTGAGTCCAAACCCTCAGGGGCTTACAACACACATAGGGAAACAAGCCTGTGTCACGGAAAGTGGATCATCGATGTGGACGCTGAGTGACACTAAGGCCGGAGCCCAGCAGGTGCAGGAGGAGGCTCTGGGAGGGAAGAGCAGGGAGGAAACAGCAGGTGGGGCTGAGCGCTGGGAGGAGGCACCCGGCCTACGTGAGTCCTGAACTGGACCTTGAAAGAGAAGCAGGACTGAGATGGGAGGCAGAACAGAGGATCTGAGAACTCATTCTGAGATGTGGGAAATCATTTAAGTCCTGCTTGGTAGTCAGAGAGCCCTGGCTGGCGTTCCAACTCTCATTTCTTAACTACGTGGCCTTGGACAAGTTAATTAACCTCTCTAAATCTTAGGTTTTTCACTTATAATAATAATCATAATAGAGGGGTCGGCCCAGTGGCATAGTGGTTAAGCTTGCGTGCACTCCTCTTAAGTGGCCCAGGTTTTTCAGGTTTGGATCCTGGGCACAGACCCACACACTGCTCAAGCCATGCTGTGGAGGCATCCCACATACAAAGTAAAAGTAGAAGACTGGCACAGATGTTAGCTCAGCGACAATCTTCCTCACCAAAACAAAACAAAACAAAATAATAATAGAGCCTGTTTCCCAGAGCTGTCAGCAGGATTGACTGAGACCATGCGGTAAAGCACAGTGCCCGGCACACAGGAAGGCCTTTACAACCTTTAGCTGCTACTATAGCGAAACTGCAGAGGTGGAAATGCCCGTGTGGGTGCAGAAGGTGGGCCCGTGCTGCCGTCAGCAGGACTGACAAGATCAGGGCAGGAGAGCCCCACCTAGCAGCAAAGCACGGCTTATTCTGTTCAGTAAAATCTCTCCGGCAGGAGCTCAGGAGACCTCACTCTCAGAGCAATCTCAGAAAGTTGACCTGGCACAGCACCTTTGTGAAAACCAGGCACTCAGGAAATACTATTGGGTGGATAAATGATTGCATGGACTAGAGAATTATTCCTGAAGTTTCTGTGTTTGCCTGATTAACCAGTGAATTATCAAACTTTTCTTAAACTGATTATGCTTTTCTGCCCATAGTACTTTCCAGAGTCACAAGAAGCACATTTACGTGCACATCCCCCGTGTGAAAAGGAACTTACATAGCTGGCGGCCCAAGCTTAAATCGAGGCCCTCCAAAATTTTCAGAAAGAGCATCCTTGCCCATCCTCAGTTATAAAGTAAGTACATTTCTACAATATCCCTTCAAGGTCCCTTACAAACTGCAAAGGAAAATTGCAGTGCATGTACTATTTTTCAGCTATCCATTGGTCAAAGCACTGAAATTTGAAAGTTACCGCTGTGTGAGACCAGAGATCATCAGGGTCGGTGATCGCCCACCCGGCTGCACATGAGACTCACTTGCGGGTTTTCTCATAGTGCTGATGCCCGGGTTCACCTGGATCATTTCTGGACAATTCTGAATCCAGAATCATTCCTGAATCACTCATCTGGGGTGTCGCCCAGGAGAGCTACAGTTTGCAACTCCCGGGTGTATAAAGTACAGCCTGGGCCGAGGACGAATAACCCCAGCCAGCCCCCTCATTTCGCAGATGACAAAACTGAGGCCCAGAGGGGATACAAAATTTGAGGTCACTTCGAACTAACTATGTGCAGACAATAGTGCTTTTCAGAACTCATAAGAACTACCTCTGGTTCCCGCGTGTGAGCTCCTGGAGCAGTGTGTTGGCGCTCCCCCAATATTCCCTCTAATTGTATCATAATGAGCTTAAACGTCCTCTTTGAAGCCCAGGCAGTGCTGAAACCCCTTCCCCTTCACTGTTCTCCCCTCCCCGCAGCCTCAAGGTAAATGTTACCCTTGATTTGCCCAAGCCCTCTGCAGGCGGAGGGGAGGAGAGAATTAGCAGCCGTGCTAAGCAACTGGGAGAGTTCCACACTTCCCACCTTAACTGCTACCACAAATTCCACCCCAAGTGCCAAAGGCTGCAGCTCAGTGTGGGCTACCGTAGATTAGTTCAACATCTGAGGCTTTCTTAGGAGTCGGTCCAAATTGTTACATGATTTTTATGCTTGATTGTCCCTCTTCAGATGACCAGCATGACCAAATCTCTCATAAAATGGTCAAATTGATGGCTTATGCACAGAAGACAACTTATTGAACAATCAAAACTAAATTGAACAGCCCATCTTAACCAAACACTAACAAAATGACTCTTTCTTTTACCCAGACTCATAAATTGAGTAAACCGGTTCTCTTTCTTGGCCTCTTAGATACAGGCTCCACCGTATTTATTTCTGTAGAAAATGTCTTCACATCAGTAGATGTGTGCTCCAAAGTGTATCTGCTAAGATCTTAAAGTATTCTAGAATTTTTGTACACAGGATTTCTGAATTTTCTACTTTTCCATATGATCCATATCTGCCTCTCTTCATTAGCAAGGAAACACAGAATTTACAGCTAGTCAAGCTCCGCAGTGCGACATTCAAGGCCTCCATATATTGCCCATCTTTCCTTCTGTCCTAATGATTCAGGCCCTTCCCACATTCCAAGGATTCTTGGAATCTAAACCATACTCAGGGGTACACTGCTGACAAGAAGGGGTGGGAAGAGAAGGAGAAAGTTGGGGTAAGGGAAGGGTAGGGTGGTCAGCAGGACCTAAGGCCTCTGCACATTTGCGTGGTTTCTTTTCCCAGGGCAATTGTATCTGTGCCTGGATAAAAACATTTTCTGAGAAATGATCATCATTGCTGTCCTCCTTCCTGGACCAACTTTGGCAGATGCTGGCCGGAAACAAGTCTTTTCTACTCTTTACTGGAATGGTATCCTTATTGCTGTTTCTGGAATTAACATGTTTTTTACGCCTTGCCCCCTCCTTACCATAAAGAAAGTGGAGTCTCATTCATTGGGTTGCATCTATTTGTTTAGTCCATTTATTCAGTAAACATTCATTAAGTGCCTTCTGTGTGCTCAGACCAGTGTTAGTACTACGGATGGGGATATGGTTACCACAGAAGTAGAATTATTCCTCTGATGATGATCAGTCTTACTAGGAAGACAAGACAAATGGGCAGAGATAAGAGGACCATTTCCAGAGGACAACTTAGTGCAGATTACTGTCACCTTATGAAGTAGGTATCTTCATGAAAACTGCATCCCAAGTAATTTTTGTACAAAAAAATTGTATTATAAGCATCTAAGTCAACTTTCTCTTTTAAAGTTAATGAGGAAGAACATTTAACTAATACTAGAGAACAGTTGTATTAAGTCCTGAAGGTCCTTTGTGGCTTTAAAATTCCATGATTCTTTGCAATCAGCCCAGATCTTGCTCTAAGTTTAAAAAGACTTTTTGAAAAATGAATACTAAGACAAAGGCAGGGATATGATATGATCAAAGCCTGCAAAATAGTTAAGTGTAATTAGGGTAAATATGGACTTTATACAGCAAATCTCAAAATATTAAAATGTAAGCTCCCTTCTCAAAACTTATAAAAGTTCTGGAAATTAAAAAAAAAAGTGCGATCAATTTCTTATGAAGGTGGTAAAGTTATAGAACTCATTACTGCCAAGTGTTAATATAGATTGACAATATAGTTATGGTTGGGAAAGAAATGGGGAAAGTAAGTTAGATAAGTTAATGCATGAATTACCATAACGGGCATGTTTGGGGTTCCTGACATTTGAGGCTAACAGCCAAAAGACTAATCTGTCCTGGCCTGGGTTCTACTCCTTTACGTGATACTAATCAGCTGTGAAAACTCAGACAAGCCATTTCCCCTCTCTGGGCCTCACCTGAAAATCAGGAGTTAGACTGGATGATGGCCAAGTCTCTTCCTTCTCCATCATTCTGAGAAACCATCTTTCGGAGCTTCTGGACAAAACAGGATACAGGGCTAAATGCCCATGGGTCAGATGCAACAGGGTAATTCTGGTGAAAAGAAATCTGTGGCAAATGCATTTGTTATCTGTATTTGGGTTTTCACATGCTCGCTTATAATCACTTTTACATCTATAAGCCCTGAAAGGTCATGGAAGGGCCCAGGCTAATCCAGAGGGGCAGCTTAGAGATGAAGCTTCCCTGGATTTTGGAGGGGGAGCCAGGTGATGAAAACTGGGACCAGCACACATGTCCAGCAGTCACCAAGGACAAGCATCTCCCAGGAACAGCCAGAAAATGCAGCAACTTAAATGATGTGATTGAAGGTGGGTCAGAAATTACTCTAGGCTCCCTTCCTCCAACCAGAAACATCCCCCCTGCCAACTTGCCTGAAACCTGTCCTACCTGTGGACTTCCTGTTACGAGGTGATAAATTTCATTTCTGTTTAAGAAAATCTGAACCAATGTTTTGTGTCACTGTGTACTAAATTTAATTTACCTCTTAGCGGGCAAGCTCATTTCCAGGCTCTGTGGGGTCAGAGGACTTCATTTTTGTCCCCATTGCCCCCAGAGTCCTTGGTAGGCTGTCTACACCATTGGAACTCAGAAGAGCAAATACAGACAAAGGTCCCAGCAGTTAGCAGCTCAGTGGAGTAAAACAACCAGGTTCCAAAGTCAGAAACAATCCTGTACATTTCTTAAACTAACTAAGCTTCAGTTTTCTCATCTGCAAAGCAGGAATCATAATATCAATTTCTTAGGGTTACTGTGAGGAATAAATGCGATAATGTATGTAAAATAGCTGGTATATAGAAAGTATTATTATTGCTATACGTCACCAGGTATTTGCATTTTCATAGAGGTCTGCTGGAGTTACATCCTTGGCATAAACAAATGAATTTTTAATGTTTATATCTAAGAAGGCCATTGGAGAAAGTGTACAGCTTCAGCAACCGCGGGTTCAGAAGTGTGGGGATTGCCTTAGGGATTAAAAGATCATGGCTCTTTTTGGCCAAGATTAGGGTTTCTCTGGCGATATAGTTCCCTTAACATTTAGCAGACTTCCATCAACTTGCTTCTCATCAGTTCCACGGCTTATTAACCATGAGTCAAAGACCCCATCTCAATGTAGTCTTTGAGTCTCCTGATCAACGGCTTTTGTGCTCTGCCCATCCCTCTGATCCCAGTTTAAAGACCTCTGACCAGAGGCAATCCAAATAATATTCACAGGCAGGGAGTTCTCACCACAAAGCTGATCCTGCCCACAGCCTGTCCAGAGTGTCAGGTGGAGAAGCTCAAAGGAAGGTGTTTGGGAGAGGTCTGCCCGGTAAGGCTTTTCTGGGCCTCAGTATCTCCTGGAGATGAGACTCCTGCCTCCTCTGCTTTCGGATGGGTATAAACTTATCTCTTTCTTGTGAGATTTTACTAAAGGTCACAAAAAATAGCCAATACACCAATATTCTGAATTTTCCATCATTTCCCCTAATAACATGCCCTCAATGGCACTTACTTAGTTCTATCCCAAGGTTCTACTAAAAATAGTCGGATTGGTTAATCACAGCCACACAGCAGTGTCTCCAGCTTTCCAGCCGAGAACAGCAGGAATCCTGGTTGTCACTGCCTGCTGCCACAGCTCCTCAGCTCACCCATTCCTCCTTTGAGGACACCTCCACTGCCTCAGCCCGAATTCTGTGAACATGCCTTCTCCAACTCAGCGTTGATCTCCCACAAGGAGGGCAGACTCCGCACGTGGCCCATGAGACACCAGCTTTGCCTGCATGCCATCCCTTGGCTGTGCCCTCCTACATGTGCTGGCTTCATCCTCAGGCTAGTAGAAAAATAGTTGTAGCATTTCCTAACGCCATGTGCAGACATGATCACATTTTTCCTATGTTTTTCTTCGGGAGTAAGAATTTTCCCTGAAACCCACCGGCAGCCTCTCCTAACACCTCATGGGTCAAACTGGGCAATGCCCCCACTCCTGGACCAGTCACTCGCAAGGCAATGTGATCACCATGGCAGTTTGAGGCCAAAACCATTTTCATAACAGTATTGCCTTTTTCCCTCTCATTTGCTCACAGTGGAGATTTACAGAGACCACCTGTTGTGTGATGACACAGCAGACCAATGCAGAAGCAGATATGAAAATCCAGCTGTCCTCTGTTAAGCCAGACAGTAAAAAGAGAGTTGCAAAAATGTAAAACAATGGTGCTCTACTTATGAAATTTTTTTTGGTTTTGGAAAATATACCTGTTTTCATAAAGATAAGCTAATTAAGTTAACATATAGTGGACTTGTCTTTAAATTAATTCAAAATGGTTTTTAAATTTCTCAGTTTGGGTGTCAAATTACTAGTTTTGTTAGTATAGTAGTTAACAGTTATTTGGTCAGTATATTACTATACTAACATCGATAGTTATGACCTATTTAAACAAAAGCTTTTCGGATTCCTCAATAATTTTTGAGAGTGTAAAGGGGTCCTAAGACCAAAAAGTTTGAAGACCACTGCTTAGATTAATCAGCATCCACCCACCGAGGCTGGGACAGGGTCCACGCCCCCTGAAGCTCCAGGCTACACAGAGTAGGGGTGCTGTCTGAACAAATCAGGATTCTGTTAGAAAGGAGGAAAAGGGAAATAATTACTGGGCAGGTAATCAACAGTGTCCACGACAGTAGACAATATATTTTAACTCAACTGAGAAGTGCAGTGACTTGCCCAAGGTTACACACAAGTGCTGGTGGAGTCAGGACTTCTGACTACTAGTCAGAACTAGTTGGACCTCTGATTGCTGAGCTTTCTGCTAAGCCACATTGCTTTCTCACAAAAGGGCTGAAAGAGGTTCAGAAACCCTGTAGAGGCTGGAGTCCGCTGAGCATGCTCATAAAATGCTGGTCAGAGTATAAAAGGTACAGTCTTTCCAGGAAGCAACTTGGCAATATGCATTAGGAGCTTTGAAAATGTTCATACCCTTTAACCCAGTTATTCCACTTCTAGGAATCTACACAAAGGAAATAATCAGAAATGTGAATAGAATTTATGTACAAGGATATTCATCAGAATGTTATCTTTAATAATGGAAACAACCTAAATGTCCAGCAACATGGGAAAAGTTAAATAAATTCTGATAAAGCTGCTGGCTGCTGACAGTGATCTTCTGTCGAGGTGAGAATATAGGGAATATTCATAAATATGAATGTTTTACAAGGAGCATGTGTTACTTTGGTGATCAGAAAAATAATAAAGATAAAAAATAATTATGATTATGACTGAAAAAATTCAATGGCGTGGGGAAATACAATATACTACTCAGTAAAAAAGCATAGCATAATACTAAATATATACTATGATATCATTTATACATTTGTGGAAAATTTTGGAAGGAATGTTCACATTTGTCGTTAACTCTGGGGTATGAGATTATTGATGATTTTGCTCTTTATTTTTTCCTGAATTTTCCAAGGCTCTAGAATGAGCATTTTCTTCTTTTGTAATCATGGCAGAAATTAAGTTTAATATACAAATGGATTGGTGTAGAAAGAGGAAATATGAAGGCAGCAAAGCTAAATATCACTGCTTAGCAGACAAGGGCAATGGAAGGAGCAGACGGTGGCCCATCTATGGCAGACACTGCTGGTTGGCTTGCTAATGGAACCCAGTTTTGCTTGGGCCAGCAATAAAAATCGCATAAAGAAAGTGACTTTTCCAAAAGAAGTGCCTGGATTCCTGAATCTCTGGGAAAACGGGGAGGAACTCAACTGTCCAAAGCCCGTGGTCCTGAGGTGATTTCTGCCCTGTGGTGCCCCGCGCCCTGAAGTAACTGGGCTCAGCGTCACTCCCCTCCCAGCTTCTTGGCCCGCGCACAACACTTTTAAAGGGACTTCTGTTTGGTTCTCAGAACCCGGTGACCCTTTCCTCTCAGATGGCCTGGATGCTGAGAGGAAAGGCCTTCAAGCTCCCAGTTTCACTTCACCGCCCAGCAGCTGATCGCAAGGCAGCGGAGATTGACACCAGCAAGACCAATGAGCGACTGAGCCCAGCTGCTCAGCCCCGCCCACCTCTAAAGGGTCTGGGGTGTGGCAACCGAGCCTGCTTTTGGGGCAGGTGATGGCGTTCCAAAGTGAGCTTCTGTGGAACACGTCGCAGAGTCAAAGTGGCCCTTCAAAATCCCTGCGGAAGGTACCATGTTGGAGATCAACGTCTCTCACGAAGTCCACTTCTGCCAGTTCTTCTGGAAGTTTCTTGAAGGATTGGGTGTCAGATGAAGTTTGACTGGTGTTCAGGGGTCGTGTTACCTGTCAAGAATGCATTTTTAATAACAGAAGGTGAACTAAGACTGATGGAGTGTTCTGCACATTCTTATTTTCTATCTTTTGCTGACTCAGGATTATTCATTGTAGAAAAAAGTGAATAATTCTGTTCTGCTAAGTTGAGTATCCTCTCCTGATGTACACAGTAGGGGCCTTAATGATCTAGTGACCAAAACATAAGCACAAAGAATTACAATAGGGACATTATTTAACAGAAACTTTCGAAAGAAAGCTGCCAGATAAACTCAAGGCGTTAGGAGTTATGTACTTTATTACTTCAGGCATCTGCTTCATACATTGATAGCCAGCTCTCCTACGTTCCATCACCAAGATTGTCACTGCCCTGGTTACTGCTAGGAAAGGTCCTGGTGCGGCGTGAAATCCAGACATATCTATGCTTGAATCCCTGCTCTGCATTTCCTAGCTGGATTTGACCTTGAGATACTCATCTTCCTCTCTGAGCCTCAGTTTTCTCATCTGGAAGGTGGGTATAACAATTAGAATGATTAAATGAGGTGATGCAGTTAAGAATATAAAACTCTTGCCTGCTTACTAGCCCAGAGTACAAAACTCTCTCCCTCTCACAAAAAGATGTTAGTTCTCTTCTCTTCCCTTCGGACAGTACTTGCAAATTGTGATCACGCATCAGAATCCCTTGGATGCTTATTTAAAATGCAGATTTGTAGACACCTTCCCAGAAGCAGACTCTCTGGTGGTAGAGCTTGAGAATTTGCATTTGTAAGAAGTTCGCCCGTTGAGTCTTCTGCCCACTAAAGACTGAGAACAACATAGAATGCCGCAAAATCCAATAAGATTGTTCTTCTGTATCATGCACCATCTCAACATAATAGCAATCTGAAACACCTTTGTTTTCACCAGTTTTTTTAACTAGAGACCTGTGCTAACAAAGTCAAGGTCACATGTTAGACATCCTTGTGAACACATTTTCCTTCCTCTTGTTTCAAGGCAACTGGCTGCAGCCTTAAATATGCCACCAAAATTACTGCCTCAGCGCAAGCCCATCCCCGCTGCCGAGTGAATCCAGATTTGAACTCTATGCAACGTGTTTCAGGACCTTTAAGAATGATCACAAAACTCCATTTCCAAAGAATTACATGCAAAGATATTCATCAAAACCTTATTTATAATCCAAAAAATGAAACATTGTGCAGCCATCAAAAAATTACATTTTCATGAATATTTACTCACTTGGAAGAAGTGGTCAGGATTTATCATTAAGTAGTTAAAAAAAACAGAATGCAAAACTATTTATAGAGTTGTTTTGGTTGTCTATTTATATTAAAAACCACTCTAAAAGTTAGTAGTTTAAAACAACAATCATTTATTATTCTCACAATCCAGTATATCAAGGATTTGAGTAGGAATTAACTGCGTGGTTCTTCTGTTCCACGTGACATCAAATGGGGTCATTTACTTAGTTGCCTTTAGCAGGTGGCTGTGCTGGACTAGAAGGTCCAAGAAGGTTTTACTCACATGTCTGACACCGTGGTGTTCCTCCAAATTGTTTCTCTCTCTTTCTCTCTTGCCATGTGGCTATCTTAGACTTCCTAACAGCATGGTGGTCTCATGGCATTCAGACCCTTTATATGACAGCTGGCTTCCAAGAGGGAGCATCCCAAACATGTAAAAGCATAGGCTAATATCTTTTGAGGCTAAGCTTGGAAGTTATACAATGTCACTTCAGCCATAACCTGTCGATCAGAACAAGTTATAGGTCCGACCCAGATTCAAGGGGAGAGGATATAGGCTTTATCTCTCAGTAGGAGGAATGGTAAAGAATTTGAGCCATATTTAATCCACCACAACAGTGTTATCTCAATTTTTAAAATATGTTTATGTGCATTGAGAAAAGACCAGAAGATAGAATAACCCTGGTACAAAACATTTAACCAAATCTCACAAGAGAAAGGAGAGTTAAATAATCCAACAAAAATCTATATAGACTTTTCAGAGCTATCCTCAGCCTCATCCCCAAACCAACAGCAAACAGAAGGTCTAAATAGAGTTGCCCAGTGTGAGCAAGATCAAAAGAAATGGCATGGGGGCTGGCCCCGTGGCCGAGTGGTTGAGTTCGCATGCTCCGCTGCAGGCAGCCCAGTGTTTCGTTGGTTCAGATCTTGGGCGCTGACATGGCACTGCTCATCAAACCATGCTGGGGTGGCGTCCCACATGCCACAACTGGAAGGACCCACAACGAAGACTATACAACTGTGTACCGGGGGGCTTTGGGGAGAAAAAGGAAAAAATAAAATCTTTGAAAAAAAAAAGAAAAAAGAAATGGCATGGAAATTATGCAAACATACTACAGAAGTACAGTTAGGAAGAAAATATAACCCAAGGAAAAGAAGGAAATTCTTCACGTGTTTCACACTAAAAAACAACCTAAACAGAACATGAATTCAATAAAAACAAGAACTCAAAGATGAGATGATAAAATAATAGAATAAGACAAAAAAAGGAGAGGGAGCTTGTAGAGCTAAGGAAACAATGAAGGGAGAAGCAAAGCAAGATCATGAGAGGTAATAACTAGATACGAAGCAGAGTGGATATGCTGCATGTGAGAATATGTGTCAGTGGAAAGGCTGAGCCAGCGCCCATGAACAGAAGCCATTAGAGAGAAAATAACAGAAATGAAGGAAGGTGAAAGACAACTCAACAAAAGATATTTTGTTTCCCTGAAGTCGAGAAGCCGAAAATGGAACAGAAGTATTAAAGATATAATACAAGAATTTTCCCTGAAAGGCAGGAAGGATCAACTCTGCAGGTTAGAAGAGCACGCTGGTTCCACGAGACACTGACACAGAACCTTCAACAGCAAGATCTGTCCTGTTAACTTGTGGAGCTGGAAGCACTCTACAGGCATCCTGAAGATGTATGAAGTGCTAATTAATATAACTCAAATATTAAAAATAGTTAAACAGTGCCTGACACTTAGGAAGTCCTTCCAAATAAAAAATCTAGCCATAAAAAGCAATTCACCCACCAAGGGGAAAGTCAAGCTGATCTCAGACTTCCAAGAGTAATATTTAATGCCAGAAAATAATGGAGCAATATTTACAAAGCTTTGAGGAAAGAAAATGGCACCCAAAATTATAAGCTCCAAGAATTTTTTCAACATAAAGTCCAAAGAGCAGAATTTCTCAAACCTGGAAGAACTTAGGAGGACAGCACCCAGGAGCCCTGGTTAGGGGAGGAGAGAACTATTTGAATAAAATTTTACATATCAAAATATGAATCCAAATGAAAATTCAGGAAAGGAGAAACAGTTGAAAAAGTACTGGTGGTAAGCACTGAAACCATTAGATACTGAATAAAGACTAGACATTTGTAGAAATTATAATTACAGAACAAATTTTGACAATGTAAAATTAATAATATAATTAACAAAATTAGTGAGTTGTGAGGATAGAGAGAGGACACATGAGAGGTGCTAGTTACCTAATTTTTCATAGCATTTACCCAATCTGAACTGCCTCATTTAAATCAGCAGCCTATATATATATACACACATATGTGCATATGTATATATATGCAATGATTCTAACTTCTTAATATTTTTCATTACATTTTCATAATCCATTTTCTTAAATGTGAAAGTATTTTATAGAAACATCTCTTGTGCAAATGTCACATTTAACTGAAGTTCACAAATTCCTTCACCAGTTTCACTTCCATTTCCTTTTCTTCTGTTAAACCTGAGTAATATCTAAGCAAAATATTTTTGCTTAAAAAATAGAATATGTGGTATGACTCCATTTTTATAAAAGTACTTCTGTTAATGTTTCTGTCTGTTCTTCTAGCTATAAAAATACACATAGTTATGTCTACAATAATGTTTATTCAAAGGTGGATATTTATGGGTGGTGGGTTTTGTTTTTACTTTGTTCTTTTTACTTTATTTTCTTAAACTATTTATGAGCAGCTTATTTTCACAAAACAAAAAAATATTATTCAAGAAAGAAAGATCAGAAGAAAACACACTAAGTTGTTATCACATAATTATTGATGTTCAGAGAGATTATGGATATTTTTCACCTCTCTACTTTTCTGCAGTTTCCAAACTTGCCCATCTTTCAGATCTCAGTTTAGCCATCACCATTTCCTCCTGGTTATTCACTGACCTCTGTGCCTTGATGGGACCCATTATCACACCTTCCCATGGAAGGCTTCCTCTGTGTTCTACCTCCATTGTAACATTCATCACATTTTAATGTTACTTATAAAATTGTCTCTCTTCCTCACTAGACACTAACCACGTTGAGAACCGAGGCCATGTCTATCATTTTTCACTGCTGAAGTATCACATAAGAACTCTACTCGATAAATATTTATTAGATAAATACATGTGCTGAAGTTGTATTGCAGAGCAAATGTTACAGCAGCACACAGAAACTGCTTTTCATTTTCCAAATTGAATCCTCTGGTTTTGCCAAACTTATAAAGCTATAAGATCACACGGACATTTTAAGGAGGAAATCATTTTTTAAGACTTTATGTTTCTTAGAGCAGTTTTAGGTTCACAACAAAATGAGAGGAAAGTATAGAGATTCCCCGTATACTCCCTGCCCCTACACATGCACAGCCTCCCCCATGATCAACCTCCCCCACCAGAGTGGTACATCTGTTCCAACTGATGAACCTGTATCGACACATCATTATCACCCAAAGCCCATCGTTTACATCAGGGTTCATTCTTGGTGTTGCTGTAGATTCTATGGGTTTGGACAAATGTATCAAGTTATAGTACCATACAGAGGATTTTCACTGCCCTAAAAATCCGCTATACTCTGCCAGTTCACCCCTTTCTGTCCCTCAGTCCTTGGCAACCACTTATCTTTGTACTGTCTCCATAGTTTTGCCTTTTCCAGAATGTTGTGTAGTTGGAATCACACAGTATATAGCCTTTTCAGACTGGATTCTTACACTTAGTAGTGTACATTTAAGGTAACTCCAGGTCTTTTCATGGCTCAATAGCTCATTTATTTTCAGTGCTGGATGTCTCGTTGTCTAGGTATACCACAGTGTGTTTATGTACTCACCTACCAAAGGACATCTTTGTTGCTTCCATGTTTTGGCAATTATGAATAAAGCTGCTATAAACGTCAACGTGCAGGTTTTTGTGTGGACATAAGTTTTCCCCTCCTTTGGATAAATATTAAGGAGCACGACTGCTGGATCAAATGGTAAGAGTATGCTTAGTTTTGTAAGAAACTGCCAAACTGTCTTCCAAAGTGGCTGTACCATTTTGCATTCCCACCAGCAGTGAATGAGAATTCCTCTTGCACCATATCCTCACCAGCATTTGGTGTTGTCTGTTCTGAATGTTGGCCATTCTAATAGGTGTGTAGTGATATCTCATTGTTGTTTTAATTTGCATTTCCCTGATGACAAATGATGTGGAGCATCTTTTTTTTAATTGAGGTATAATTGACGTATAACATTATATAAGTTTCAAGTGTACAACGTAATGATTTGATATTTCTATGTATTGTGAAATGATCACCACAATAAGTCTAGTTAATATCCCCCACCATACATAGCTACAAATTTTTTTTCTTGTGAACAGAATTTTTATGGAGCATCTTTTTGAATGCTTATTTGCCATCTGGATATCATCTTTGGTGATGTGTCTATTCAGGTCTTGTGCCCATATTTTAATCAAGTTTTTTGTTTTCTTATTGATAAGTTTTAAGAGTTCTTTGGATGTTTTGGATGGCAGTCCTTTATCAGATGTGTCTTTTGCAAATATTTTCTCCTAGTTTATGACTTGTCTTCTCATTCTCTTGACTTTGTCTTTCTCAGAGCAGAAGTTTTAATGCTAATGAAGTCCAGCTTATCAATTATTTCTTTCATGGATCATGCCTCTGGTGCTGTATCTAAAATGTCATTGTCATACCCACCGTCATCTAGGTTTTCTCCTATATTATCTTCCAGGAATTTTCTAGTTTTCCAGAGGAAATAATTTTTAAATGCAAAATGCAGTCCCTGATTTCCCATTTCCGTGATTGGAGAAGACAGTCGGTCACGCATTAGCCCTGTAAGCCCTCCCAAAGCTGAAAGCTTTATGATCGAAACAAATGAGACAAATGAGGATTGGCAGTAATATTTCTTGAAAAATTTTCCTTTTGTGATCTGATAAACACATCATTTTCCTTTTGAGTTTCTTAGCTAATTAGCTTGTAACATCACCATACATCCCTTCCTATTATCGTCTCTCCGTACTTTATAAGAGTGTCCATCTTCTCTATTTGCATTTCGTAATTCCTCATTCTGTCCTCACTCACACAAGCCGGTCTCCAATTCTGCCCTGTTAAAATGGCTGCTCGCAAAATCATGAATGAAAACTTGCACATTCTGGTTCGTCAGCTTATGTCTCCTCCTGCAGCATTTGACATGGTTAATCATGTCCTCTTTCAGGAAATCTTGCTTCCTTTGGCTTCCCTGAAACCCCACTCTCCCATTTTTCTTTCCCCATTGCTGGTAATTAAGAAGCCACTCTGATCTTGACAGGGACTTTAAGACTTCCTCCTTACTCCACCCCTGGGAAGGGAATCTCAGATGTGAGTCAATAACAAAATAGGCTTCCTCCTCAGAGGGATATACACTGGGGTCCTGATACTAGCAGCTGGAGCTTTTCAGTACAAGGAATCAGTAGACTATGCGTGGAAGTGGCATGGGGTAAATTGCACCATGCCCTCTTCTCAGCCACTAAGATCCCTTTTAATACTTCCCTTCTCTCTCTGCCTCCCTAGAAGAGGCATCAGGGCAGGGTTGGAGGGAAAAGAGACTAGATCAGCTCTGCTCCAGCCTTTTGGAAAGAAACCTTCAATTCTTCCCTTTATTTAAATGTTTTTGTTCATTTCCTCCTTTGCGAATTGGAGAGGTAAGACCCCAAGGATCAAGAGCAGGATGGAAGCTTAGAGGAAAGAGGCCAAGAAGAAGCTGCCTTTGCCTTTAGTCAAGATCACAAGTTAAAGTTACAGATGCCCTCAGGACTCACACACTGCTTCGCACAGCTCAGCAGGGTAGAAGTTTCAGCTCGTAATAAAGAAGGTGCATTTGCACGTAGTATCTTCTGTACATCTTCTGTCAGGAATCCACTGTGACCAAAGGTAGTTAATACAGAATCAGGTCCGCAGGTTTCTCAGCCAAAACTCTGTGGGAAACATTTCTCCATCTCCTTTGTGGGCTCCCCTTCCTCCACTTTTTTCTTAACTGTCAATATTCCCCCAGAAATCTAGGGCCCTCCTTTGTTAGTCCATAAACTCTCCCTGGATGATCTATCCTTGAGGTTTCTTCAACTATCACCTGTGTAAAATCAACTCCCTTTTCTCTATCACCTGGCCTCATCTCTCTCCTAATGACCCCAAACCCAACAAAACTGAACTCATCTCCCCTACCAAACCTATTCCTTTCTGGTGTTTCTAGCCTGAGGATGGTCCCATCGGCCCCTGGCAGCTCTCAACTCAGAAACCCGGGCATCAGCCTTGACTTCTCCTTCTCTCTGACACTCGTGTACAATCAATCATTTTTTCCTGTGAGTTCTTCAGTCTAAAGATGTCTCATAACCCTACTTTTTTCTAGCGCAAACGGCCCCTGCTTTAGCTCAGCCTATTACCATCTCTCATCTAGAAAATTTTGAAAATTTTCTGACTGGTATTCCTACATATAGTCTTGTTCCCTCTCAGATTTATTCACCACACTGCCACCAGAGTGATCATCCTGAAACACAAGTTTAATCATGTTGATTCCGTGCTCAATATGTCCATGGTGTCACCAGAGGCTGAAGTTATAATCTAAATTCCTTAATATGTCATACAAGTCCATTGGTACCAGGAAAGTGCAACTCTGCCCACTTTTCCCCTCATTTCCCAGGACTTCATGCCTCTTTTAATACTGTGGTTATATTGAAATTCTTAGAGCTCTCCAAAAATGTCGTGTTCTTTTGTGTCCCTGCATTTCTACATGTGATCTCCCATTTTAAAATAACCTCCGCTATATCACACCTTATCCGCTTGGATATCTCTGACTCCAAAACTCCGCTCAGCTGTCAACTCTTCTGTGAAGCCCAGCTTGACTTCCCCTGGCCAGTTAGAGGCTCTTGCTGCTGGTCCAGAGCCCTGTGAACACGCCTCCTTCAGGGCACAAAGCACAGCCAGAGTAGCTTTCTCTTCAGCGGGTGCTTTTCCTCACACCGCTGTAAGCTTCCTGAAGACAAGGATAATGTCTTTTCACACGTTTATCTCTGAGTCTAGCACAATGTCTGGTATATATTAGGCACTCAATATATATTCACTGAATGATTAAATCAATATTCATTCATCCCACCTTGGAAGACCTTTATGGGTGTAGGAATGGAAATATAATATAATGTGCACACACTTATGCAAGGCCGTTGGGCACTTTGAGGAAACACAGGAATGGAAGGGAATGCTGGGTTGCAGATGAGATAGATATTATATCCCCATTTTACACACATGTTAACTAAGCACAGAGAGACCACATAACTTGTCCAAGATGACAGCCAATAAGAGGCAAGCAGAGATTGGGAACCCCAGATCTATCAGACAGAAGCTGGAGCTTCCAAGCCATGCAACCCATCAGAAGAACCCTGGTATCCACCGCCTCACCTTCAGGATTCCCAGCTGTAATGCAGAGAAGACTGGGTACAAGTCATTGGCTATGAGACCTTGAGTCAGTCAACAACCTTTTTTAGGTCTCAGTTTTCTTATCTATAAAATGAGGGTAATAATCCATCTCACCTCCCTCACAGAGCTGAAAGCTGAGGTGAAGTTCAAGTGAGGCCATGAGGTCTTGCTTTGAAAGGCACGGAGGGCGTGAGAGGTGCCTACGCAGTCGCCATGAAACCATGGTGATGGATGAATTCCTCAACAACATGAGGACAAGCCCAAAGAGGAAGACAGTGTTCTTTCGGGGTACAGGGAGTGTTGGAGTGGTGGGTCGACTGGAGCCCTCGGGTCCGGGTGAGGCTGGTGGCGATGGCTTCCTTCACGAGGTGAGTTTGCTCAGCTCTGAAGGAAAGGAGCCCCGTATTTTGAGGGAGAGGAGAGAAAAGGAAGGAAGAGGCTGTGGAGAGCTCAGGCTGACCTCAGCGCGGGTTGAGAACATGGGAATGTGAAGTGGGCTAAATAGAATAGATCTACCTTCCTGGGGTGGGAAATCGGAAATCGTTGGACGTAAAGAATAATCTGCATAGAAATGCACAGCCCCTCACAGCTTCCAAAGCAGTGTCACACCCCTTGGCCATCTGTCCCCAGATGAAGAAACTGAGGCTCAAAGAGGTGAAGTAGTTTGACAAAGATGGCACACCTGCTGTGGAGCATAGCTCAGTTTCCGGCCCAGACTGTCTAACTCAGGGCCTGAATTCACCCACAGGACCATGTTAACTCTAAGCTACACTAAAGAAAAATGATTCATGCCAGGGAGAGGGCAGCAGTGGGTGAGAGTACAGGGAGCTGCTGGAGGTGTGAGCAGGCTGAGTGCTTGCCTCTCCCCGTGGACACCCAGCTCCCCCCAGTCATGCTGCAGGAGCATCCTGTCTGCCCCCACCCCCATGTCTCACGTCTCAGCAACCATGACCTCCAGCAGGCTGAGGGGATGCCTGCCTCCGGAAGCCCCAACATCCTGCACTCTGCTGAACCCACACGTGTCAGGCGGCCCGTTCCAGCTGCGGCGCTCAGACGACCTGACCTGACAGGCTGGGGCTGAATTACCGGCCCCTCAGCCAGAAATAACCCTCCGAGAAGTGTGTGGTGGCTACGTGTCCACAGGAAGGGGAGGAGGCAGGGCAGGGGAGCCAAGGAGTCCCAGGATCCCGAGATAACCCGGGTCCGGATGTGCATAGTCCCAAACATGGTGGGCTGGCCTGGGTCAGAGGCTGCAAGGAGGTGAGTGGGAACCAGGATGTCTGCTCCCTGACGTGGGCTGCGTGACAAGCCCCAAGCATCCTGAGAGGGTGGGCTGGGTTCCCACAGGCAGCCTTTGAGCACCAATCAGATCAGGTGGACTGTGTGTGCGTACACGTACAAACACACACACACACACACGGCTCCTCTGCAGTCCTGAGTTTCTATTGTTCCTTCCCTGGGCAGAATCCAGCTTTCGAAGCATTACTGTCTTCCCTCGTTCTGGGCAAAGGCATGAGTCGCCGCAGAGTCGGGTAATAGAAGACAGCAGCCTGGCAAAGGCCTGCAGGCAGAGTCGCTGAGGGCTCTCGACATTGCTCCTTCTCCCCTCACCTAGAAAGGAACAAACATCTTCTAGCTGAATCCCTTTCTTCAACAAAAAACAGACTGAGAATCATAAAGATGAAGATGAGCTTGCCAAAGGCAGACTCCTGCCTCTAAGATCTGCTCTTCCCATTATAGGACATGAGTTGGTAAGGGCAAGATCAGAGACAGAGACAAAATAATCATGCAAGGAGTGATTCCAATGAAGAATTCCTTCTTCATACTGTAGGCATGAAGAGGAGTCACTGGCCCTGAGGTGGGGGAAAGTGAAACTATGGGAAGTCAACCTTCCCAGCCCTGGGCCAGCGCTGGGACTAGGGAGGCAAGGATGGATCTGTTTGCGAAGGCCTCATTCAATGCCCAAATGCAGTTTCCTTTATCTCCATAGCATCCCCTTTCCAAGGGTACACGGAGCCACCACGCTTTCTCCGTAGTGCCCTGTATTCCAAGTGGCACAAGAGAGTCCTGAGCTACTTGTGCAAAGCAGATCGAAAGAATCACCCACTAGTCACAAAGTAGGCTCAGAATCCAGGCGGCCTGATTCCTCCCAATGAATTCGTTCCAGTGAATAAATGTAAGTGTGGTGTGATGGAAGGGACTCTTGCCGAGGGTCAGAAGGCCGATTCTAATCCTAGGCTCTGCCACTAATGTGGCTGTGTGACCTTGGGCAAGTCACCCCTGGGCCTCAGTTTTCCTCATTGTAAAAACAGGCTGTAATGAGGATCCCCAAGGTTCCCAACCTCCAACTATGAGATTCTATGCTTTTATGACCATATCCAGAGGAAAATGGGGGGAAGAAGAGACCCCTTGATCGCCCTGGTTGGGAGGAATTAGCAGAGGGAGTAAAAGGAAAGAAAATGATGGGGAAAGGGAATGGATTCCGAATTCGCAAATCCCCCAGGCTCAGAAAGCTCCAGGTGGGGTTCCGATTCAGAAAGGCACAAAGAGGAGACGTGCGCACGGGGCGAGAAGGCTGGGGAACTCCCACCTCAGCAAGGACTTCGCTCCACGAAGGCTGGCAGCCAAGGGAGCCTGGTCCATGCTGGCTTGTAGCAGTAACGGCCTCTCCAGGTAGACCACTTCCGTGAGGCACAAGTGAGATAACCGTTACAACAGGATTTTGAAAAGTTAAAAAGCCCTATGTAAGTATAACATAAAAATATATTTTTTTCTTGGAGGGTAGAGAGTGAACAGAAAGAAAGAGGAGTCAAGGGGCCCCCTGGAAGTGACCCTGGAATATGTGTAGGGTTTGGGGGAGGGAGCACAAATTGACCAACTTTACACTGCGAATTCTTAATTCCAAAGCTGCGTCGCCCATGCTCCCCGACCCCAAGTCTGACCTAACTCTGGCTTGGCTCTGCGTGGAACAAACACAACCCTGCTCTTGTCACCCAAAGTGAAGCTTCTGGGGAATCACGCCACAGGCCTGGCCTCCCCAACCTGGGCCACATGTCTGTAGAGGCAGAGGCCAGGAGAGGGCTTCCGGGAAGAAGACGGTGTCAGCGGGAAAGAGGAGGGGTGAGGAATTAAGAGGGAAGGAAGGGAACTCATGGCAGCAGCCATTGACCGGTCACTTGGACTTCTGCGTCCTCTGCTCTCAGGCTCCTCGAGGACCTTCAGTTTACCAGGGTCCCCAGAGCAGCATCCGCAGGGCTTGAACCCCTCTGTCCTGCAAAGTAAGCTTCTAGTAACGGCAGCAAAGGTGAAGCAGACGCGGCACGGATTCTGCAGTATGAAGAGGGTATTTGTATTCGTTTTGGAATGTATAACGAGGGCTCTATTTATATATTTAGATTTACCTTTGAGCAAATCTGTTGGGCTGAGACTGATATTGGAGTGGCCTATAATATTACACTATAAAATATACATCATCATATATACGACAGTAAGTACTCGAGGAAAGGACTCTGCCTTCCTTGAGTTTGTCTCTAATCCAGTGTGGATGTTATAAGCCACGCAGGAGGAGAGAAGCAAGTCCACCAGCAGAGAACTGAAACCCTTCCACTCCCCATCCACAGGTGGGTACCTCCCAGGCTACCAGGTCTAGTGTAGCAGACGATAAAGCAGACAACCTGAGGGGGTTGGAAGACAGGACAGTGTCCTACCCCCCGAGAAACTCCCAGACAGGGATGTCTGGAAGACACTTTAGGGGGTATTTCCTCCACACATCTCCCCTCCCCAATTTACAGCTGGGACACTTAGGTGCAGAGAGTAGAAGTGACGTGTCTAAGGTTACACACATAGATTTTCTACAAAATGACTTCCACTTTTGACAGGGAAGCGGATTCATGTGATGGGGGTCGGTGAGAGATGTGCTCATGTCTTATTTTAAAGGAATGAAAGGTGACTAGCTGTACACAGGGAAATATATGCTGGTTTCGTGCATTTCACTTTTCTGATCCTGGAATGAGCTGTTCCAGGTAGTGATTAAATTTTGACACGTTGAGGCAGACACTGTTGCTGAGTTTTGCTTTTTTTTTAATAGATTTTATTCTTTAGAGCAGTTATAAGTTAACAAAAGAGTTAAACAGAAATTACAGAGAGTTCCCATACACCCGCTCTCCCCGCCATGCACACAACTTCCCCATCATCAACATTTTGCATTAGGGTGGAATATTTGTTACAACTGATGCGCCGATGTTGACACGTGATTATTAACTGAAGTCCGCAGTTTACATTAGGGTTTGCCCTTTGTGTGTATAGTTCTGTGGGGTTTGACAAATGCTTGACGGCATGTATCCACCTTTACAGTATCGTACAGAATCGTTTCACTGCCCTAAAGACCCCCTGCGCCCCAGTTCTTTGCTTTGTGCCCCCCCAGCACCCAGCTCTCCTCACTGTGCGGCGTCTCGCCTACCCACAATGCACCAGTGACACCTACCCACGAAGGCCAGCACAGAGTGACACAGCCCATCAACTGTGCGTGTTCAGCTCTGGCCTGACAGCTGGCCGAGCCGTGCTCAACGTGCAAAGCATTTGCTCCTGAGCGATGCTCTGGGTCATAACAAGTCCTGAGGCTCTCCTGCTTCTTCTCATTTCCAGCCAGTTTTTGTTCACTGTTCTGGCATCAGCTCCTTTTCAGTCACTGTCTCTCAGATCTCCCTTCTGATGTCACTCAGAATTCTTATACTCAGTGTGGCTGTTTTATACTCTGGAAAAACTTTAAACCTCTAAGCAAATGAACATTTGGACATGTATAGTTTTAATAACTAAGTACTCTCAAACATTTGCTACCCTTATAAAAAAAACCTTTTATGCTCTGTATTAAGTTCAAAATAGGTGGCAAAGTTTAATGTTACACATTTGAAAATGGAAGCTTATATTCAAAAGGGCTAGGTAAACAGCTCTTGGATGCCTAGCCTTCTCATCAAGTCGTGAGCGACCCATCCGTGTCAACATTTACAAACTTGCCAGATCGCTGGAAGCTGGGGTTTCACCAGAAGGAGGGGTGGGGGGAACTTGGAGAAGCACCTCGACATTTCACGTGGGTTTGAACTCCTCTCCAGGCCTTGATGTCCACTCCACCTGAGCTCCAGGTGCCCTCGCCCAGAGTGTTGCAGAAGCGCCTCCCCTGGAGACTAGCCCTTCCATGAGCTTCTATTTTGGAGAGGCTACCACACTAGAACAAGCTGGAAACTTTGTCTTGGGGAGGAGAAATGGAAGCATCTCAATTGGAGGGAAAGAGGGAAAAGGAGGAGATTGCCCTGTGGGGGGTCGGTTCTAGACTTCCTAGCCCACCCCCCAGGACTGTTGGGAGCACCAAACGAGACAGCAGGTGTGAATGTGCCCTGTGGGCTGTGAGGGGCTGGACAAATCCACAGTACGCTCTGTGCTTGTGCTGCCTTGTTGAAGAGCAAAACTGTACTTTTTCATTCCTAGGCTTCTCTCAGGATTTTCTACAGAGCGCTAGCCATAAAAATAGGCTTTCTCTAAATAGTTATATGTTGGTTGAGTGGATATATCAGAACAAGCAAGAATCTGATTACATGTAAGGAAGCACATTTTAACTGTCAGGAGAACCAGATATGGCAACGGCATTTTCAGGAAGACAACTCTGGGAAGAGAGAAACCACCATTTGTCCCTGGATGGCTTAGACACCCAGCTGCCCAAACCTAGGGATTGGATGAGCCGGATGACAGTGAAACCGTTACTGAAACAATGGAGACAAATCGTGAAGTGGTAGGAATAGGGAGCAGAGGCCTACCAGGTCCTACCATGGGCAGCTGGAGCCTTTCGACAGAGTCTCAAAAAGAAAGGAAAACTGCGAGCCGCCCAAGACTGCCTCCCTGTCTCCAGCTTTTCCTTTCACCTCGATGCCTCCAGCATTTTTTCATCATAGCCTAATAACAGTCAAGACAATCTTATCTCCCAAAATTGTTGAAAAGTCTTCACATTGAGAGAACACGATGTGGGGAACATAGTCCTCCTTAGCACCTTCTTCGAGAGGACTGAGAAAAAGAAGTCAGGGGATGAGGGAAAGGAATGGGATTGTGGGAATATAGATTCCTGTAGCCCCTAGTCCATATTTAGAGCCTTGATTCCCCGTTTGTAAATGCAGGGACTGGACCAGAGGCCTCCACGCAGCCCCCAGGGCAAATTCTCCTAAAGCCGGAGCAGGGGCTGGGGGGCAGGCTGGAGAAGAGTGGGTGCCCCCACCTGCCGCCTACCAAGCAGCCACCAGGGCACTAGGGACAGTGATATTTGAAAACCACAAACCACTGGGCTCCTCCCTGGGCTTCCTGCTCCCATCAGTGTTTCACATTTGGCTCCAAGGTCACACTAGCTCCCAGATCCTCCGCCCTGAACTATGACAGATGAGTGCCCCCTACACACAAAGAATAGAAACCGACTTGCCCTGGGCCCTCCCTTCCTTCACCCTCTGAAGCTTCTGAGAGACGCCACACCCACCAGGCTCAAGGAAAAGGCTGCTCAAAGGCACAGTGTACTGATTTGGTGTTCATCACTAAATTTCCTAGAAAGGCCCATTGACACCTTCACTGCCCAATTAGTCTGGAAATCCAGGATTGGAATGGCAGGTGGAGAAGGGGCCTTGGTCTCCACATACTAGTTCCAGGACATGGTTGGGATGCAAACTCAGTTTCTTGATAAGTACTTTAGTGTCATTAACATCTAGTGTGGGAGATTAGACTCTCCAAGGTAGCTTTGGAAAAAGTGCAAATAGCTGGGCTTTTCCCCTACGTGTTCAGCAGGTCTCAGATTAGACCTGGGGTCCTTATAGTGATTCCAATGGGCAGCCGGCGTTGGAGCCCACTGGTAGGGATTTCAACCACGAGCTGGAAGTTCTGCTGTCTGTGTGCTAACGGGCAAATCCTCGTCTCCACTCTGTTTTTCGATATCTCAGGTGGGAAGAATTATTCTGAGAGTGTTGTACCTTCCTTTGTTCTTGTCAAGCGCGGAATGCTTCTCTCCTCATTCCCTTCAGAAATAAACCTACTCGCCTGGCTGTCCTCTGGCTTCAGATCCAGCTGCTAGGCTTTCCGGGCTTCTTCTTGGAGGGAAGTCTTTGGAAGCGAGTAAGCTGGCACATCAATTCTCCTTCCTAATAAGACAAGCTGAAGTGGCCAGAGAGGGACCCCCTCAGTCACTCCAGGAATGGAGCAATGACCGTGTCCTCCTCCGCACCGTGCCGCGGTGGGTACTGGGAAACGCTCTCCCCCATCTGACAAGGCTCCCTCAAGCCTCTCTTCCCTCCCAGTCCTCCTTGACCACAGCGTCCACCCTCTGAGATCGCCCCCTTTTCTGAACACCCTTAGCATTTCTCACACATCTAGTAATTTAGCTCCTCTCAGACACGCCTTGTATTGAACAAAGTTTTTCTCTGCTCAGTTGTGTTACAAGCCCCTTGAGGGTAAGTTTCTTCTGCTTTTTATTCCTCTAAGTCCCTCCTCCCTTCTCTCCTGCCCAGAGAAGTTTCTCAATACCTGCTGATTGTTTCCCAAGTACTTCCCACCCCTACCACTCGAAACCAAAGAGGAAATGTAGGGGCATCAATTGGCAAATTTTCCTGAATAATTCGCATTTCAATTCTGAAAGCTAGCTATTTCTTCATTAGCTAAGATGTGGTACTACATTTATGAACCATCCTGTGATCATTATTAAAGAAGATTGTCTTATACGTAAGCATTTAAACGTCCTAAATCTTCTGTCTAACCAGGGGAGACAATACTGTACCTTAGAGACACATCCCGGATTTACTAGAGAAAAGGCAAAGAGCGGTATCGGTTTGTAACCGCCTCACTGCTCCCTGCACTTTCTTACCAAGCTCCCCGCTCTCACGGCGTCAGCCCTGACGCTTCGTGGGGTTTGTACGCCTAGCAGTGCTGAGGAGGTCTGCAGGCAGACTACTCAGGCTCAGATGCAACCTCTTCCACGTGCTAGCTGCACATCCTGGGGCACGTTACCTAAACCATGGGCATCAGTTTCCTCACCTCTTAACGGAAACAGAAGCACCTCCTCACAGGGTCATTGTGAAGACAAAATGGGTTACTGCGAGGAAAGCACTTAGTAGGCTCTCAATAAGCATTAGCTGTCACCATGATCATTATGCAGAAGCAGCCTCAGGAGCCAGAGACCTTGTCCTAGCTCTCTCATTTATTTGCTTTGTGACTTTGGACATACAAACCCCAAGGTCTCCATTTCTTCAGGTATAACGTTAAAATATTGATAATGCCTGGTGTACCTGCCTCACAGAGCTGCAGTGAGATTCAAATGAGCTAATACATGGGAAAATGCAGGAGAGCAAATGGCCCCTCTTTTCACCTGCACCTGTATGATCGCACAGCCCAGCGCGCTTTGTAGGATGGTTACTTATTTTTATCCGCCTCCTCAATCAGCTTGTGGGCTCCTTGAAGCAAGGATCCCATCTTACTCTCTCTTCTGTCAACCATGATGCCTGATTATGCACGTGATATGTACTCAGGAAATGGGGAACTGGAAGGGCAGCAGTCTCCTTGTGTGTATATTTTCCCAGGATGTGTTCCAGTAGCGTGCTTCCCATTGGACTGCATGTGCTAGGGCTAGCCCCTCACATCAGATGTAGCTCCCAGAAGGCACATCTGTGAGCAGCATCTGTAAGAAGGCATCTAGTCCCAGGAGCCAGGCACCCAGTAGGCATAATGTGGGGACACCCTGGCCTGCTGCTCTGCCCCTGGGACCTTCCTGGGCTCTGATCCCCTGCGCTCAGCCAGCAGTCTTTCAATCTTCATGAGGGTCTCTGAATTCATCTCCATACTATTGGAGAGACCATAAAAGCAGTTTAGTTGCCATAGACAGTCCAAATGAGGGACACTGAGAAATCCAATCTCAGCATTTTATACAGCAGCAGTGACTTGAAGACCTTGTTTTCTTTCTTCCCATTTTGAAGTCTTCCCAAGGAGGCAACTTTGGTTTTTGTGCCTCTGCTCACAGCTCCCATATCTTTATTAAGAGGTAGTCTTGGGGCATGCCATTTGCCTGATGGTGTCCTGTATTATTTCAGTATCCTTCAAAACACTCACCTAGTGCTGTGTACAGAGAAAGCACTGGATACACAGTTCCCAATTGGAATGAAAAGGACTGAGAAAACCAAAATGAGTGGACTCAATGGGAGATTAATTGCATAGGAGTCTGCTGACGGCGTGGCTGAAGCCAGATTTTTTTCGGAACCGCTGACTGCCTTCACATTTCCTGGTGGAAGTGGGACAGGTCAACAGACAACACAGAGTCCTAGATAACTTTTGCCCACACATCATTCACTTTGTGGAGCGTTGGCTTGAAATTGAGGGGTGTGTGTGTGTCTGGAACCGACGTGCCTTCCGTGAGACTCAGAGGTCTCTGCACTCTCTTCAAATGGGCTGATTACAACACAGAGGATGTGGACAGTGGAGTTTTTCCTGTTTGATGTCACACTGCTACCCTTTAAAAGTCCAAGGGAAAAAAGGAGGGAATTCAGCCTAGGATCCTCAGGCCAGATAGCCACAAGGAAGAAGAGGAGAAAAAGGCCAGTGAGGCACAGCTGCGGAGTCCAGGAGGCAGTGTCAGGTTTCAAACTCCGTGCCAGCCATTCAGAGAGCAGCGATGTCAGGGCCCTGCCTTGGGCTCCTGGTCTACGTCCTGTGCTCCGCAGTGAAAGCCTATCCCAACGCCTCCCCGCTGCTAGACTCCAGCTGGGGCAGCCTGACCCACCTGTACACGGCCACAGCCAGGAACAGCTACCACCTGCAGATCCACAAGGATGGCCACGTGGATGGCACACCCCATCAGACCATCTACAGTGAGTAGGGGCTTCATTCAGGCTGGGAATAAGGGGGAGCTCCTCTGTCCATTCATCTGCAATGGACGTGGAGAGGCCTGGGGCTGGACCAGAAGGCTAACCCAGCCTCCTAGTTTCTTGCCCAGGATCCACTTATTTGTGTGTGCGTGTGTGTGGTGTTCAAACCTTGGGAGAAGACTCTGCCACCTCCCTAATTAGTGTTTACTGGTTTCTCCCAGAATGAATAATTTCTAACTTAACAAAAATCCCTCTTCCCACAATACAGCCACTTTCTCTTGATCCTGTCCAAAGAGTCAAAAAATGTGCTGAAAGAAAGGCAAGGAGGCTGAGAGGCGAAGAAACCAGGTAGCTCATTAGACACTGGGTTTTACCTCATGAACTTTGGACTGGGTTAACAATGGAGGTTGTAAAGAAGATTCCGGTATCAGACCAAGGACTGAAACAGACGAACTCAGGGGCTCTTTCCAACTCTGAGCTTCTAGTATTCTAGCCTTATAAAAATTCTCGGGAAAAATGTGCTAAAGACAGACTGTTCAGGTATGTTGTCTTGGTGAGTCTGACCAACTGCATGAACCATCCATGCATTCACCTGTCCATGCATCCACGCATCCTTCCATCCAACAGGTTTACTGGGGGCTTCAGAAGTACCCAGTTTGGTATGAGTTGGTGATTCATCTCTGCGGAGCTGAAAGTTCCACTCAGCAGCAAATTGAGGTTGTTGGGAACTCCTTGGCAACATGAGACAACTGGAATGTTTTAAAGACTAGATTTTTGGCAAGTTGGATCACAATCCACAATAGTCAATCAATTAGCTATGATTCAAATGAGGGCTCCTTGGTGTGCACCTATATAAGGGATAATGACGTAGGAGGCAGGATAGATACTGAAAAAGACAAGGTCTTCTATTTTAGAAGAACATCTAAAAATTACTCTAAGTATACGGAAAAATGCAAACTGATTCAATATAGATCAAATTAAAGGAATGAAAGAGTAATCATAGTCTTTGTTTAACTAAACAAAATTTCTTATAGGAATAATGATTTGCCCTATATTGTTGTACTAAATTAATCAGTAATTTTGCTGTGGCCTTTCTGTGTAAGACATTCAGTATGCTAAGACTCAAAGGTCCTTAAACCTGGGAGCAAGATATATGCAACTGCAAAGCCGACAGTTCACCCCCTCCAGGTGCTCAATGGATGGTGAGAGGAAATGAGAGGAGGGAGAGAGGGTCTCTCCAAATACCAAACGGGTTCTAGAGCTCAAAGGGATACAGTAGGGATCTGGAGTCAATATCTTGGGAGCCAAGTCTGAGTCATTAGATATAAGTCTGGATACATGTGATGCATCCAAAGTGTTGCTCGTTTTTTTCAAAGGATATTTAACAGAATCTCCAATGCGTCCGCCATTGTTTGAAGCTCTGTGACTGCAAAAGAAGACATGGCCTTTCAGGCACCTCACGTCTTTCACTCCTTCTTGTCGCCCAGCTCACTGTCAGACTTTAGGGAATATAATTTGGGACCTCTCATTGGGGGGCACCCTTACTTCCTCTGCAACATGATAGGAGATTTAAAATGTGTGATAGTGGGTTCTGGTAAATTATTGTGATTCGCATAGATGGAAGGGGCTTCATACAACTAAAGAATGCTCATAAAACTTGTCTAGAATCATGGAATCCCTTCACCGAATGAACCCGGCAAAGACGCATCCCTCCGGACAAGACATAGAGCACAGCAGTGCGGCAGTGCGACCTGCTGCGTGGGCTGTGAGTAGCACCAAATTGTAGAACTTTTCCCTCAAATATCCACCGGCATCAGGCCCAGAGGAGGCAGGCGCTCAGTCCTAGCTGGAATGAATTAAAGTGACTGGGAAGAAGCAGGTCTGAAGATTTTTTTTTTTTTTTATAGAAATGTGATTTTGTTTTGTCAGTTACAGACACTAGCTAAGCATCGTGTGCCTGTGGAAATCAACACAAACCTGGGAAGGGGAACCAGGGTCAGCATGGTGGGAGGGAGACACTTTTCCTAGTTTATATCACCTTTTGTATGATTCAAATCAGCTATCGTGTGTATTACCAGAGAAAATGTATACACTAAGAGAAAAAGTTACCAGAAAAGGACAGAGGAAACATTGATGCACGTAGATGGGTGGCGCAACTAGTTAACAGATTGGTGAAGGATCTGTAATCCCCTCCTCAGGGAACATAAAGCAACGCTTTCACGCTGGTGGAGAGGTGTGGGGTGTTTTTTTCCCTCTTAATTAATTATACATTTCTAGTGAAATCTGGTTCATTGATTATTGTGCTTTAGGAAATTCTTGATTAGTACTGGAGTGCCCAAACCCTCTTTGGGTTTTGTGACGTTATCTGCCTACCAGATTCTAGGGCCACCCTTGGGACTGACAGCGCCGAGGTGAGGGAGCCTCTCCAGTGTCTGCGTCTCCTGCCCACTATGAACGAGGCCACCCCCACGCCCCGTTATCCTCACTTTGTGCAAACAGCAGAAAGGCGATGCTCGTGACTCCTGGTTAATACACTTCCTAGATCCTGATATCTTGACTTCCTCCACCTTCCCCACTGGCGCTTTCTTTACTTGAAGCTGAATTATCCTCTGGCTCTTCAACCCTTCAAAATATTATCTTTCTTTTGGGGAGCTTGAATCACTTTATATCTACTGCCTTATTTGTCATTGACCGGCCATGAGAATAGAATGGGTCAGGTAATTTTCTACTTTCATAGCAGAGGTTGAGGTGAAGTGGCAATAGCAAAAATTATTAGTACTTAGAAAGTGCGTTTATAGTGGATAAAAATATTACCTCATTACATCCTCAAGACGACCAAATGAGATAAGTGATGGTACTACATAGAGAAAACAAAGGTGGAAGAATGTAAATAACTGGCTCAAGGTCACATAGTTAGTAAATGACCTAAAGGACACCTTGACCCCAATCCGTTGCTTCTTCCAGAGTCACATGCACGGACACTGGCCGTCACTGAAGGAAATGTCTCTTAAGTCTGCCTCGCTCTAACAGGTTGTGGCTCCGGCAGCCAGCGATTTGTGCTTTCCTTCTGTCAAATTCCGCCCTTGATTCTGTGACACTGGAAACCTGCCTTCTGAAACTGCAAAGGGAACAAAATCTGTCTCTTATTTTCTGAACTTCCACACTGGCTCATGCTGGTTTGATACATCCGTTCATCCTCTGTAGCAGCTGCTCGCTCTTCTTCTGCAGGCTGTTTTCTGTTGGGACTGGGCCTGGCAACCGGGAGCACGTGTACCATGCACACTGCCCACACTGACCCCAGCATCTGGCTGGCATGACTGCGAGGTCTGGGCTTGTCACAGACGAGAGGTCAGCACATACTATACGTATCCCACGCGCTTCACACTTTCGAGTCACTTTTACAACCATCACTCCATTCGATTCTAACTGTAATCCTGTGAAGTAGGCAGGACGGCTTCTATTATTCTCTCTTTACAGCTGACGAAACTGAGCGATGACTTGCCCATGGCCACAAAGTTAGTGAGCAGCAAAACTGGGACCAGAATCCAAGTGCCCTGGTTCCTGGTCCAGTGCCCCTTCTGTGACCCACTCGGGGGCACTGCAACTTGGGGTTCTTGTGCCTGCGGGCATGAATTCTGGCACTTGGTTTTGTCTTCTCATACTTGTAATGACTTCTGTGGGAGGCAAACTGTAGGGTCATGGCAAGAGGATTCAGGAAACTGACCTGACTTTGAATCCTGCCTTAGTTTCCTTGTCACTTAAATTGGGATACTGAGACCACCAATATTAATACTAATGATAGTAACGATATAACCATTGCCTTGAAAATTTAAATATGTACTCAGAACCCAATCACTCAAAACCAGTTACTAAGTGTAATGTTTTCCCCAATTAGACTGAAAAATTCATCAGGACAGAAACTATTTCTTACATGTTCCTTATGTTTCTCTCAGGGCTTACCATAAAATTAGCCACATATGTGAGACATGCAGGGAGACCCCATTTGGGGATAATTTAAATATCCTCTACACCTCCCATGCTCTACTCCACTTCCAGAAGCTTCCCTCAAGGCTAACCCTCAGCCAAACTTTGAAACAAATTAACTTTTCTCTTGGGCCCTCTCCCCTTCTCTTCTTTCTGGGCCTGCTCCCATCCTCACTCTCTCTGTCCCACATCATTCCAGTTTCAGTCCATATCAGGCTCTATACTCAGCTAGCGGGCCTGCTCCTCTCCTTGGAGGTCTTCGTATTGAGCGTACGTGGGGCAGGGGAGGAGACTCAGGCTGTAAACCAGGCCATGAGGATGATGGGCATTTACAACCTCTCCACACTTCATCTCTAGAAGAGGGATCTGAACCCCTGCCTGGGCTACCTCCCTGGGGGCTATGAGGCCAAGTGAGACGCATGTGGAAATGCTCTGGTAGGCAAATGAGAGTGGCCCCAAAGACTTAAAGAAATGATTTTCAACAGAAAATGTCAGATAATTAAACAGCATTTGGAGCAAAAAAGTCTTGCTGAATTGGACCCTTGCCACAAAACAGAAAGCTTTAGATTTTATTTAACAAGACATTGGTACTTGTTAAAATTGCAAGTCCCCACGGGGAGCGGGAGGGAGCCACAGTTAAAGCCGTTATCAATTATTTAAGGCGTGGCTAGTATGATTGGGCTTCAGGCTCTTGTTGGAGACTAGTTTTGAGTGGGGCGATTGAAAGACCATAAAAGACTGCACCTGGAGGGGACACCACCAAGTGAGAAAAGGACAGAGAACAGCGATAAAAACCCAAGAAAATTCCATGCATCCCTGGTATCTATCCAACATGGAAAGATCAACCCTCTGCTCCTAAGTAGCTCACTTTAGGGGAGGCACAAGATACATAAACTTGGCTAAAGCAAGGTGAATGATAGCCATGCTGTAAGAGAGGTGTAGGCACTGTGCTGAGGGAGCCGAGAAGAAAGAACACTTAATTCTGATTAGGGAGATCAGGAAAGTCTTCATAGAAATGGTGACTGGCCTGGCCTTGGAGGATGGGTGACTTCAGTAAACAGAGAAGGGAGAGGAAGATCAATTCGAATACATACGATTCCAATATGGCAGACTATTACACAGCTACGTGGGTGGACATCAGACTCCACATGCAAGCTGGATCTTTGAAAGACACCTTGGCATAGACTTAAAAATCGCAAAAGCAGAAGGCTTGGAAGAATGTGACCACCACCAGAAACATTAAGAGGGATTAGCCAGGCAAAGGGGAAAATAAAGGCAGTCCAGGCAGAGAGATAAAGGTGTACAGCACAGGAGAGAGATGCCAGAGTTCAGAGTGCTCCCTGCAGGCAGGAGGATGCAGCAGGAGGCAAACGTGGGTGGTGGGGATTGGAGAGGAAGGGGAGCCAGAAGAATCAGGCTGAATAAGTAAGTATAAGGGGAGGGTTAAGTGGAATCATCACTGCCCTAAAACTCAATCACGGGAGGTTTCATGAATGTGGGTTTTCAGGAAGTGCTGGAACGTGGAAACTGGATGCGCAGCAAGCCTTGACCTGAGTAATTTTCTCCGTAGGTGCCCTGATGATCAGATCAGAGGATGCTGGCTTTGTGGTGATAACAGGTGTGATGAGCAGGAGATACCTCTGCATGGACTTCAGAGGAAACATTTTTGGATCAGTGAGTTTCTTTTTGTGCTGGTCACCATTGGCAAATAATTAATTTCTTTGACAGAACATATAGTGTTATAACCTAAAGATTCCATTTGCAGTTTTCACTATGCACTTTATTCAGCCTAGGGACTAAATGTTCAGGTTTATACAGCTGGGGTGTGAGCCCGGGGCTCTCAGCCTCTAGTCTGAACCGCCTGTTGGTACCCACGTTTGTGTCTAGCACAGCTCCAGGTCATCTAGTCACGCCAATTCATGTTGTAAAGTACAACAGAAAGCGTGGGAAGCCATTGGGGTCTTCCTGATTCTGTTGCTAGACCTCCGTGACCTTGGGCAAGTCCCCTCACTTCTATAAACTTCAGCTTCCTCACCTGGAAAAAGTGAAGTGGGATGGACCACGTGCCCTGGGGGGCTCCCTCCAGTTAAAGACGTCTAATTAACCATTTCTGCCCCAGCTGTGACGGCTGCTCCTTCAGATTGGTAAGCAAAGGATTTCCCAAGCTACAGGTTGCAGGCTTACTCCAAAGGATTTTGAGATAGTAAAATAGTTGGACTGCTTATCCCCGGAGCCTCCTGCCACCCAACAGGCCACTAGAAATTCCACAAGGGCAACGGCTTTCCGTTTGGCTTACTGCTGTGTCCCAGCACGTGTAACAGTAGATAAATATTTATTGAACAAATATAGACAATCAATCAATCAATCAGTGTCTGTTCACCACATAGAGGCACACGGATAGTGCTCATCTGTAACATACTTCGGAGTTTGAGCAGCAGGCGCTCACTAAAACCTGGTACTGGTGAGCAGCAGAGTGAGGGCTCAGACCTAGGCCATCTGTGGCGGAAGTCCATTCCCTAATTCCCAAACCATACTCTCTTTCTGATGGGAGTAACCTCATTTGTGTTTGAGCCTACAAACCCCATCCCATCTCCTCTCTCCAGGTAAGGAGACAGACTCAAGCCCCCTTTCAGCCAAAACAGGGTTCCAAAAGGCAGAGCGGGAAGGACGAGGTCGCGTGTAAGGGAGCCCTCCCTCCGGAGCCGCACTCACCTGGGCCCGGCAAGCCCCGGAGGCCGGCGGGGTCTCCAGGCAGGCCTGCGAGGCCCTCGTGGTCGCCGCTCCTGGGAGAGGCATCTGTGCTCGGTGTGGGGCGATTTGGGAAGCACTCGTCAGAAGCACTCTTCCCCGCAGGGCACGACGGGGTGAAAGACACCTACCTGTAGGGTTGTTGCTGGGGGAGGGGGGGGGGAGCCGGGCACAGCGCCAGCCGACCTCAGGGCCGCAGGCTGGCTGGCAGGAGCGCACGGCCCGGTCGGCCGCCCTCACCGGGCCCGCTTGTCCTTCCAGCATCACTTCAGCCCCGAGAGCTGCAGCTTCCGACAGCGGACGCTGGAGAACGGCTACGACGTGTACCACTCGCCGCAGCATCGCTTCCTCGTCAGCCTGGGCCGCGCCAAGAGGGCCTTCCTGCCCGGCACGAACCCCCCGCCCTACTCGCAGTTCCTGTCCCGGAGGAACGAGATCCCCCTGGTCCACTTCAACACCCCGCGGCCGCGGCGGCACACGCGCAGCGCCGAGGACAACTCGGAGCGCGACCCGCTGAACGTGCTGAAGCCCCGGCCCCGCATGACCCCCGCGCCGGCCTCCTGCTCCCAGGAGCTCCCGAGCGCCGAGGACAACAGCGTGCTGGCCAGCGACCCCTTAGGGGTGGTCCGTGGCAACAGGGTGAACACGCACGCGGGGGGCGCGGGCGTGGAGCGCTGCCGCCCCTTCCCCAAGTTCTTCTAGGGGAACCAGAAAGGAATCCTTTCCAACCCATCTTTCAGAAAACTGCCTCTAAAGGGACCAGCTCCCTTTGCACTGCAAGGAAGGGGGAGGGAGCCTGGGGGAGGGGGAACATGTGGAATTAGCTTCTCCTCCCCATTCGCTTCCCCTGAGGGTCTGCTTTGAGCCCTGAGAAACGGGAGTTTAACGGCCTTCCCCACCCGGCCTGTACCACCCTCCTGAATTAAGCCCCAATAGGTAAATTAGAAATTTCCCCTTCATTAAGGAGAAGGGATTCTGACCCCCGGTATTTCTCTTCCTAATGCCCCTTTTCTTTATCAGTTTAACACTAAAACCAAAGCAATGGCTTAGTGAGTTCACCACTTTGAAGGTGAAGGAAGAGCCAATGCCAGCAGCTTCTCCCCTGCTCCGTGCATTTATTTATATTATCTGCCTGGGCCCTGCCAGCATTCGAGTTTGCAACCTTGACCTAGGGCGTTACAGCTGAACTGAGCAAACTGATGAAAATCCTAATCTCAAACCTTTGTTCTTCCTTGAGCATCTCTGGAGAAGAGCTGTCAAAAAGACTGCTGGCAGGCTGTCAGAACTTAACTAGAATGCTTGGAGAACTGAGGCCAAAATCAAGCTAGAAAACTCAACCTCCCTGTAGGGTGGGCACCCCTTGCCGCGCTCTCTCCCTCTGTGCAGCCAGTCAGAGGGCCGAGAATGGGAACAAAGGGCTCTGTTCCCAAGCGGCCCATGACCCAGCCTTGCCTCTTGGCGCCATCTTTGGCACTAGTGAATTTGGCCTGAGGAGGAGCTTTGGTACTGGCTCAGGAAACTACCCTGCTGGGAAGAGGAAGTACATTCAAACTCTCCCAGGAGACATTTAATTAAGCCTCTACTTCCAGGTTGAGTAGTAATCCATTCTGGATGAATTACACAAATGTTACGGGGGGGGGGGGGGGGATCTTGAGACAATGGGACTGTTTCGAGTTAGAGTTTCTGTGGACTGGCAAATTGCGTGCTTTTGTCTAGTGAAGTGGCATCAAGGACTCAGGGGGAGAAGTCCAATAACCAGGGACCACAATGCAGGAGGTACGAAAGGACAACTCGGTCACAGCTCTTATCTCTTGACCATCCTGCAGCAGTGGCTAGAGGATTAGGTAAAACTCTCCTAGGCTGACACATGTGGGTCTTAATCCCCTTGGGAATACTCGGAGCATTAAATGAAGACAGCTTTCAGTCCCAGGAGCGCCAGTGCTACTCTGAGGAAAACAAAACCTCACTTAGCAGCTGAGCAGCACACGACAGGCAGGACTGTTGCTCAGCCCTCACCCCAGCCTGCCCCGTGACTTAGGTCTTCCTATAAGGGGGCCTCATTTCCTACCTCTATTTAAAAGGCCAACTAGTGAGCAGAACATTAACAAGCAAGCTAGATCAAAACAACAGCTTCTCTCCAGGTACCTTTTCTTTTCCACTGCCAGCATGCACCCAGCCTTAGAAATCGATCCATTCGTTTTACTTAGGAATCATTACACAACTGTTTTCACCTGATGGTTTGAAGCTGAACTTGAAGGACTAGTTCCTATTCTGAAACACTAAAACTATGCATACTACTATATAGCAGTGCATGGCAAGTATTTTCTTTATATGGTTTTCATTTCCCACTGGAGACATTATACGTATAACAGCTATTAGAAGCCCCCAGTACTGACAACTAGATGGAAAATCCCAAAAGGGCTTTGGCAGAAAACTGGTTGTAATCTCACAAACTCAATACTATTTATCAGAACTTTCTCTTTGGCAAAGCCAAGGTAGCCCCCACAATCTCCTATGTCCCTTAGCATGTGGCAATATTTATTTATTTATTTGGAAGATTTTGCCTATCGCTCTATATTTATAGATATTTATAAAAATGTAACCTCACCTTTTTCCTTCTTCTGTTTAAAAGAAAAATAAAATTATCCCAGCTTCTGTTAGCTTTTAATCTCTGTATTCTTTCATCCAGCATATGAAAATAAAAGGGATTATGGAAGGGGAGCATTGGGGCCATCCAGAGAAAGTGAAATTGAAAAAACAATCAGAATTTTTAAATATTCGAAGTTTTTTCCCTTCATAAGTGGACTCAGCAAATTTGGCTAATCCAGGCTGTATTACTGAAAACAAAGAAATTTTTTAAATCAATATTGGATTTCTGATCACTCTAGCTCTAAAGTGTTTCAAGAAAGTAATCTTTCTATTTGAAAAATATTCAGACATAACCACATCAATATTCCAGTGAACCAGATGCTACACACTTACACACAGTGTCACTGCCCAGTGAGACTTGATAGCAGGACACTAAGATAATGAATCCACGTCTTCCACTTCTGAATTTGGTACCCCCAGAATTCCTTCGTTAATGTCTACCTGATCAGCTACCAAAATACAGGAAGCAAAGATGCTTTCTATACATCTACAGCTTTCTGGATTCAAATTTGCATCAGTTCAAGCCTATAGTTAGTTTTTCATTACGTGACTATAGAACTTAGTGTGGGCTTCACTATTTTGACTGGTGTTCAAGTGACCGTCTGACGAAGTCTCCTGAGGGGACTGTCTTCTGATTCGGTCCCTCTGAGTGCCAAGGTCCTCTGAGCAATAGAGAAGGGCGACGGGTAGCATGAGGACAGGTACAGAAGTACAGGTCAAATGCTCTGTTTCTTTGATTACATAAAACAGAATTATCAAAGGCAGATTATTGTTTTTAAAGTTCTCTCCAGTTTCTTTTCTTTCCCTTTTTTTTTTTTAAATAGATAACTTGGCCTCTGCTTATAAGGTTCATCCCTCCACAGTATTTCAGAAATAAAGGGCAGAAGGAGCAAGGGAATCTGAAGTTTTATTTCTGGTCCGAAGGATTTTAACATGTGATAAGCCATAGGAATGGAGCAGTACCAAAATAACCATTTGGAAATAAACAGGCCTTCATTCCATTATAGAAGGAGAGTTAAATACTGTAGGGAAAAAGATGTCGTGTGGACATTTCCCTTCCACACACTTAGAAGAGTTCCTTTCTCTGTCCGTGAACGTTCTCCCTGAGGAAAGGAAAATTTAAAGCTTTTTAATACAACACAATTAGTGGGGTGGGGATGGAAGAAGGGAAATAAAGAAAAAAATATACATCCATAGTGAATTTCATGATACATTATATACAGCTGGCTACTAGAAGCTTAGGAGATCCAACCAGAGGCAAGGTTTCCAGTATTTAAAGTCCAATCTTTGTCTTGTCTACAGAATTAGAAATGCTTGTAGGATAAAGAAACCACAACCTTTACACATATATGACGGGTACTTAACGTTTCTATAAAACTTTCGTACATCTTAACTACCTTAACACTTAAAGCCACATAGCTTCCACTGCTAGCCATGACACAGCAACTGGTACCAGACTCGCTCTCCTACCAAAAACCAGTATATAATAAAGCAAAATATATGAGGCAATTGTTTTCAGGCAGGGAGTAGCAAAGACTATGATCTTTGAGAGAAGAGAAGTTTACAAGTCCCATGATCATCCCACTTTCTGCCTCTGGAGCACCTGACAGGGAGAGGGAAGCCGGGCAGAGTAGCAGGCTCGCTGAGCTGAGAAAACAGCTGGACTTTGCAGGGCAGAGTAGCTAGAAGAAGGAGCCATGCAAAGAGGGGATTTCACCAGTTTGCAGGAGTGTTCACTGCAGGCCTTTGGCCAAGGACTGGGCTGCACACGCTCAGAGAAAGATTCAGCAGGCCTAACAAAGATCATCTGCTACAGAACTGGGAGAAAACAGTGAGTGATACCAGAGGCCACAAAATCCTGAGAAACTAGAAATCCAACTAAGCCAGGGTAAAGAGACTCCCTGAGTGCATCAACATTTAACTGAGGCCAAAGAAAGGCCACATTTTAGGACTAAGCCCCAGAGAAAGGAGTACACACTAAAACTGAATTCAAAACTGAAATATACCTGCTCTACTAGAGATTATACCCGGCCAGACAAAACCACAATGATCTGCCACTAATTTAACCGTCTGCCAGAACGGTTGAACACATTTCAAGGAAGATGATACAATGCAGACTCAATACATGGCATCATCCACACTCCATGAGAAGGAATGAGGCAAAGGGGCCCACAGTCAAGAGAAGATGCAATCACTAGAAACCAACCATAAGATGACCCAAATGTTGGAATTAGCAGGCTAGAACTTTAAAGCAGCTAATATAAATATGTTTAAGGGTTTTAAAGAAAAGTATGATTATAATGAACAAACAGATCAGGAACAAACAGATCAGGAGAAAAAAGGACCAAATAGAAATCTGGAATCAAAAAATACAATATCTGAAATGAAAAATGTATTAAATGGGCTTAATAGCAGACTGGAGATAAAAGAAGAAATCGCCATTTAATATAAGTTAATATATGTTATCTAATCTAAAGAATAGAGAAAAACTATATTTAAAAAATAACGACCAGACTCAGTGATCTGTGGGACAGCATCAAACCATCCAAAATATGTGTAAGTGGAGTCCCAGAAGGATAGGACGGGAAAGTTTACATGTAAGAAATATTTGAAGACATATGGCTGAAATTTTCCCCAAACTGGTGAAAAACTGATGTACTGATACAAGCAGTTCAGTAAACCTCAGGCAAGATACACACAAAGAAAACCACATGTAGGTATATCCCAGTCAAACTGCTGGAAACCAAAGATAAAACCTTGAAAAGCTGCTGCAGAAAAATGACACTTTACAGACAACTAGAAGAATTAAGGCTGATTTCTCATCACAAAATAATGGAAGCCATAAGACAAAGGGATGGCACGTTGAAAAGGTTGAAAGAAAATAACAGCTACCTAGCCAGAATTAAATCCAACAAAAAGATCCTTCAAAAATGAATATGGAAAAAAATGAAGGTGAAATAAAAACAGAGAACTTGTTGCCAGGCTGAAAAGAAATAACACCATATGGAAAAAGCATAGGAAACAAAAAAGAGCACCAAGAATACTACAAATGCGGGTCCATTTAAAGCCACTATGTGGGATGGGGAAATGAAACAACAGGGCTGCAAGATTATAACACTGTACGTGAAAGTCATACTACAATAACTCTAAGCAGACTGTGAAAAGTTAAGGATACTGCATATGTAACTCCTAAAGTAACTACCAAAATAATAATAATAACGCAAAGAGGTACGGTCAAAAATCCAACAGAAGTATTACAAGAGAATACTAAAAACTATTCAATGGTCCCAAAAGAAGAGAGAAAAGGCAGAACAGTAGAACAAAAATCAGATGTGACAAACAGAAAAATGACAGAGTGAATCCAACCATACCAATAATTACATTATATAGAAATGAAACACTACAACTAAAGGCGGGAATGGTCAGACCGGATTCAACAAAAATACCCAACTATATGCTGTCTATAATAGATGCACTTGAAAGAAAAGGATGGAAAGACATTGTTTTGCTAGGGCCGCCATAACGAAATACCACCGACTGCGGGGCTTAAACAACAGAAATTTATTTTCTCAGAGTTCTGGAGGCCAGAAGTCCAAAATCAAGATACCGGTAGGCTTCTCTCCTTCTGTGGCCTCTTTCCCTGGCCTGCAGATGGCCACCCTCCTGCTGTGTCCTCACAGGGTCTCTTCTCTGTGTACACGCATCCCTGGTGTCTCTCAGCGTGTCTAAATTTCCTCTTCTAAGGACACAGTCAGATTAGATTAGGGCCCACCCTACTGGCTTGGCCTCATTTTAACTTCACTGCCTCTCAAAAGGCCCTGTCTCCAAATCCAGTCAGAGGCTGAGGTACTTGGGGCTCAGCTTTCAACACAGGAATTTGCAGGGGACACAATTCAGTTCATACAGATACATACAGTGAAAACAGTAAGCACAAAAATATGAGCTCACTGGGGCCAGCCAGGTGGCACAGTGGTTAAGTTCGTGTGCTCTGCTTCAGCAGCCCAGGGTTCATGGGTTGAGATCCTGAGTGTGGACCTATACACCGCTCATCAAGACATGCTGTGGCGGTGTCCCATATACAAAGTAGAGGAAGACTACCACAGATGTGAGCTCAGTGACAATTTTCCTCAAGCAAATAGAGGAAGATTGACAATGGATGTTAGCTCAGGGCCAATCTTCCTCACAAAAAAAAGAAAAAAGAAGTATGACCTTACTATATAAACTAATATCATACAAAATAGGCTTCAAATTAAGGAACGCTGCCATAAATAAATGAGGAACATTTTATAATGATAATGGGGCCAATTCATGAAGAAGACATAAAAATCATAAATGTTTATGTCTCTAAAAACAGAGCAACAAAACACATGACATGAAACTGAAGAGAGAAACAGACAAGTACCAATCTTAGATGGAGATGGAGATGTGAAAACCCCTCTCTCAGCAAGTGATCAAGCAAGTAGGCAAAAAACTCAGTAAGGATGGAGATACTAATGAACTTCATATAATTTATATTTATAGAACACTAAACTAAAAAACTACAGAATATACTCTCTTTCCCAGTACAAATGGAACATCCATCAAGATTGACCATAAACTGCGCCAACAAACAAGTCTCTCTTAACTCAAAAGTTCAAAATCTTGGTGAAAAATAAATAAATGGGGAAGAAGAGTCCAATGTCTTAGGCAGAATTCCAAATAACTTATGTGGATGCTCTGTCCTCAGGGAGGGGAGCACAAAGCCCCACTGTGCACAGTGACTTCCTTCCGAAGGGGACAACATGGAAAGTGGAAAAGGAATAACTTTGCGGCGGAGAAACCTCACAAACACTACCCTAGCCAGGCAATCAAGGTCAACATCAACACCAACATCAACAGTCAAATGAAATGTCATGTTCACAGTATGTGCCCTTGATCTGATGTAAGAAAAATGATACTTTGCCTCTGCGACCTTCCTTTCAGAAAACACAATGCCACTCTAATGACAAGAAAAACGTCAGACAAATTCCAATAGACAGGCGTCCTAGAAAACAGCTGACCAGCACTCCTCCAAACTGCCAAGGCCATCCAAACGGGACATCAGAGAAACTGTCACAACCAAGAGGAGCCTAAGGAGACAGAGAACCAAATGTAATGTGGGGTGGGATGCGGTGGGGTGGGGTGAGGTGGGATTGGAAATTCTGGAACAGAATAAGGACATTAGGTAAAAACTAAGGAAATCTGAATAAACTACAGACTTTAGTTAATAATAATGTATCAACATTGATTCATTAATTTTAACAAGTGTACCATACTAATGTAAGATGTCAATAATAGAGGAAACTGAGTGCTGGGTATATGGGAACTCTTGTTACTATCTTTTCTGTAAATCTAAGAACTATTCTAAAAAATAAAGTTTATTAAAAAAATACAAAAGACCTGCAATAGCAAAAGAAAACCAAAATAAGGCATCCAGAGATAGACCCACACTTACATAGTCAATTGATTTTTGACAAAGGAACCAAAGCAACTCAGGAAGAAAAGAAAGTCTTTTCAGCAAATGCTGCTGGAACAACTGGGTACCCAGGTGAAAACCATGAAGCTCAACACCTTACCTCACACAAACGTTAATTCCAGATGCATCACAGACCTAAACATAAAAGGTAAAATTATAAAGCTTCTAGAAGAAAACGGAATACTTCCATAACCAAGGGGTAGGCAAAGACTTCTAGAACCATAGCAATAACCACAAAACAAACACAAGGATAAATCAATCTTCTGAATATTAACAACTTCTCATTAAAAAACACTAGTAAGAATGAAATTACATTTTGTAACAAACATATACACTGGAATAAAATTATAAATATATAAAAGTACATATTTTAAAAATATGTAAAAGTATATATACACAATTACATATATATACATACACTTATAGCTGACAAAGGACTTGCATCTCCAAAATATATAAAAGGAATGCTAACTCAAAAATAAAAAGACAAACACAATTCTAAAAAAATAGACATTTCACAAAGGAAGCTACATGAATAGCCAATAAGTACATGAAAAAGTGCTCCACGTGATCAATTAACAGGGATATTAAAAATTAAAACCACTGTGAGATACTACTACATACCTGTCAGAATGGCTAAAATTAAAGACCGATAACATAAAACGTCAGTGAGGAAGTGGAGCACCCAGAACTCTCCTACTTTCTTGGTGAGCATGAAATGGTACAACCATCCTGGAGAAAGATCTGGCAAATTTCTTGTATTCTAAGCATACACCCTGCCCTACCCTATGACCCAGCAATTGCACTCCCAGATGGCTATCCAAGGGAAATGAAAATATGTCCACAAAAACACATGTTAAAAAAAAAAGGATTTGCAGCAGCTTTCTCAAAACAGCCCCAAACTGGAAATGGTCCATGTGTTCATCAACAGAATAAACTGTGATATATTCATACACTGGAATTCAATGCAGTGGTAACAAGGAAGACCTAGATTAGTAACGAGCACACCTGGCACCCAGATCTTGGGTCCTTTATGCCATTTCCACTGAAAGGAACCAGGGCTCTTTGGAGAAAAAGCTGATTCCTGGGACTGGGGCTCAGAAGGAATAAGGTGAGTCTGGAGCATCTTGTTATGTCAGAAAGCAAAGAAGTGCTTAAAGAATGAGGAGGATGTGTCCACTGAACACAAGCAGCAGCTTGAAAGGGTTCCTACAGGACAAATTTGGGACAATTTGAACATAAAATAATAACACTGGGTTTTAAGTCACTGAATAAGAACCCCTGAGTTCATACTGATGTAAATAAATAAGGGAGAAGGAAAAGTTCTTCCTGACTGTATGATGCCAACCAACAAATACAGAACCAAAAACACTTAGAAAATAATCAATGGAGGCTAAAAGAGTGAGTGAAAACTGAATGAGGAACCAGATAAATAGTAATTTTTTGGTGGACAGACTCAATACAACATCACATAGCTCCTGACAACACTCAGCATTTCTGGGTGCTTCAGACAAAATGCATAACCTGAGTCTAATAAGGAAAAATATCAGAAAATCCCAGTAACTGACTTGGGTTTTTTTTTTGCTTTTTTTTTTTTTTTTTTTGCTAAGGAAGATTCACCCTGAGCTAACATCTGTGCCAGTCTTCCTCTGTTTTGTATGTGGGTCACTGCCACAGCATGGCCACCAACGAATAGTGTAGGTCTGCACCTAGGAATCAAACCCAGGCTGCCAAAGTGGAGGGCACCAAACTTGAGCCCTAGGCCTTGGGGCCGGCCCCTAATAACTGTCCTGTATTTTTTTTTTTTTAATAACAATGTCAAGAAAGACAAAAAGAGGATGAGGAACAGTTCTAGACGAAAGGAGAATAAAAAGACATGACAACTAAATGCAGGACACAGCCCTGGATTGGATGCTGGACTGGAAAAAAATAGCCATAAAGAACATCAATGAAATAATCACAATATTTCAATACGGTCTGTGGATTAGAGAACAGATTGCATCAATGTCAAATTTCCTGATTTTGATATTTATCCTGTGGCTATACACGAGAACATCCTTGATCTCAGGAAACTCACATTGAGATTTTGTTGGGGGAAAGGGCACCAAGTCTCCCAGCTTACTCTCAACTGTTCAAGGGGAAATCACGCAGAGAGAGAGAATGACAAAGCGACTGGGGCAAAACGTAGGCAAGTGGTGAATCCAGGGAAAGGATATACTGGAGTTTCTTGGATTATTCTGGCAACTTTTCTGTAGGTTTAACATATCAAAACCAAAAGGTTATCAAAACACACACACACCCATACATACATCACTATAATTATTCTCCATTTAACAAGAGGACACAGCAGCTCAGGGACAGGAAGAGACGTGCTCAGCCAAGAAACTACTAAGGCTTAGAACTTGAATGCAGGTCTTCTGACAACAAACCTTTCCCGTGTCACTGCCCAGTCGGGTCAGACTTAAATCAATCAACAACGACCCCCTAGTCCTTAGCATAGGCCACAAGGCCGCGCCACTCTCCCATGCCCTTAGCTCCCTGCCCTCCTTTCCTGTCACTCTCCCAACTCCCCTGGCCCGGGCCGAATATCAGAGCCTCATCTCTCTTCAGGCCTCGCTCGCCCTGCTCCCTGTCTGGGGAGCTCTTCCCCAGTCACGCCCTCAGTACTCCAGCGTCGCTTTAGAAAATCCATCCCTGCTCACCCTGGATAAGCAGCCTTCCTCCCTCCAGTCTCGATTCCTCCTGCCCCACTTCATTTCTCTCAACAGCACAGACCACACTCTCACAGGTTATATATTTACGTGTCTTCCCTGACAGAATATAGGCTCCACAAGGATGGGGACATGACATCGTCTATTTTTTGCTTACTGCTATATATTTGCAGTTCTTATAATAGCTCTCATAGTTCTTATAATAGTCTGGCATGTGTGTGCCATGCTCAAAAAATATATCTTGAATGACTAGATAAATAAACAAAGGCAGGTGATACCAATTAAATTTGCAACAGAATTTTTCTGGAAATTGACTGATTGAGTCTAAAATGTATACGGAAGAAAAAAGACGCACAGACAGCTAATACAACTAGAAAAATGAACAAGAGAAGGTACTCACCCGACAAGGTACTCAGCAGCAAAGCTACAGTATCTAAGATGACATTGTCATGGGTATACACAGCTCACTGAAACAGAATCAAGTCCACAGACAGACTCCCGCGAACATGGGCGCGTGGGGGTATGAACAGAGAACTGCAAGTTATCGAGGAAAGGAGAGACTCCCAATAATGGCGTTGGGGTAACTGTTTCACCACATGGACAAAAACATAAAACTCAGTTCTGACCTCATGCCACACAAAAATAAATTCCAGATAATCTGAAGATTTAGCATTCAAAAAATCCTCTAAAACTTTAAGAAAAAAGGAGATTATATATGACCTTATGGTAGAGGAGGCTTCTTAAAGACACCAAAACAAACCCCAGAAACCATAAAGGGCAATATATATGGGTTTGACTTAAAATGAAAAACACTTATGTGAAAACAATGCATGATGAACATATGTAAAAGGCAAGTAAGCTGGAAGGTATTTGCAATGTTACCCCTGCAACTCACTAAGAAAAAGCCACACAGTCCAACAGAAAGCCAGGCAAGGAATCTACACTGGTGGTTCACCGTGAGAAAATACTAATTGTCAATACACACAGGAAAAAATGCCCAGACTCATCAGCAATTACAGAAAAAAGCTTACTAAAACAACAGTATAATGTTTCTCACCTATCAGATTAACCAGATTTCATCAGACAGTATCAAAGATGTGGAAAATGGGAACTTTCGAATACTGCTAGTGAGGCTGAAAAACAGGACGGCCATTTTGAAGAACCATTCGGCTTTTGTCAAACTGGAGATGCACATTTTTTATGACACAGCATGAGGAGAGGTGCCAAAGGCTGTTCCCTGAAGCACTGTTTCTATAGGAAAACAGTGAATACACCTAAACATCCACTAATAGGAGAATAAACAAAATGTGGTATATTTATTCAATAGAATACACTGGTTATAAGTAACTAGTTCTATACACACCAACACAGAGCTCCAAGATACAACAGGTGAAAACGAAGAACACAGACAGCTTGATGATGTTTATGTACATTTTGAAAACACCAAAACAATATCATTTCCTTAAGACACTAGGTGAAAATGTAAAGAACGGGTGAACACACACACAGACTCAGTGCCGTGGTCCCCTCTGCAGGGCACAAGAGGGCAACAGGACCGCGAGGACTAGTCAAAGGAACTTCACCTGTATCTCAATGTGCTATTTCTTAAAAAAAAAAAAAAAGGTGGGGAGTTATTACTTTTGGATGGTGGGAATGCGGACATTTATCATTATTTGTCCTTTTTGGTAATTTTTCAAGTTTTCTTTTGCAGCATGCTTCCCCTGGGGCTCCACATGCGCTCTGCTCCAACACTGGAGGAAACTGGTGGCAGTGGACACTGAGAACAGCATAACACTGAATTTTATATATGATTTAAATGATGTTCAAAGTAAATTTTGCCTATACGTGATTTGAGCCTTAGCTGACCCACTTCAGAGATTCACAGCGTCATCAACATGATAACTTAAAACAAAATGCACCTAAAACACTTCCTGCATTTAGGGGAGGATTTTTGAGACCAATCGAACTACAAAATTAAGTGAACCAAAATCTCTTCTCTCCAGTGCCATCTGGTGGAAAAAAGAGGCAACCTCATCTGCACCTCCCACGGGGACCCACAGTCGCGGTCCTCAGGCCGCCATTCTTCTCAAGGAAGCGCCCTCTCTCACGCTGGGGTGACCATGAGGTACCCTAGCAACTGCTCGCTTTCTTTAGAGCCTTCCTCAAACTAAATTCTTCAGCCTGCAGGTTAGATCAGAAAGATCTGCTCTTTCATCTTCCCCTGCTCAGACTCCTTCTTTAATGTTTTTTAATCAGATATGCTTTAACTTCTCCCTCACAAGACCACTCTGTGATCACAATCTGCATTCATCCACATTTCAAACCCTCCAGAGTAAAAAATTGCAAAAGCTGATATCTATATTAAACATTTTAGTGTCATTTTGCTTTTACATAAACTTATGATGGCAAGCATTTTTCATTTAAAGGACTTTTTAAATATAACATACTGTCACTATACATATGCAGTGGGAATTATAAATACTTCCTTCTTGCCAGCACTGGACGGGATCGTAAAAAACATACAGTATTTTACCAAGAGCCAATAAAATAGGCTAGATTTTTCAGACATTAAAGAAAAATATCAATTAAAAAAAGGAAAAAAAACAGTAACAAGGTTATGAAACTCCCAATTTGCAATACTGAGTTCCTCCATCCGTTTACAAGCCAGAGACACAACCATGCGGGGTGTAAAATTATTCTGGAAAATGCCAACTGTACTCAGACACAATAAGTCAATCCTAAATGATTCTCCCTTAGTGTTTTTTTGTGGCTATGATTCCATTCGAGCTTTATGACCTGCTATGACAGACAGCTTTTCAAGTGTTTCCAAACCAGCACCAGCAGAGGATGGAAACAGAGTCAAAGGCACTCCCTCAGAGGCTCCACACCGTTAGCCTTTGATGTACGTTTACATTTAGCAAGTTTCAGTGACTCCATTCAGATGCTCCTGCAGGTTCATACAGACACACTGAACTGTTGGTTGGACTTCTCTTCCTTCCTCAAAGTTTACGATAAAGAGACTAATCCCCGTATTGGGGCTGACTGACACGAGTTCAGATCTGCTCACACTCGCTGGTAAGGAACACTTGAGGTCAGTCACAAGATAATCAAACAGGTTTCTCATGTAGGCGCCATGACTCACAACTAAGACACTGGCCGCTAACCCTGGAGCACTGCTGTCTGAATTACATGTGGAGGCACAGGTTTTTCCTAAAGGAAATGTCTTTGTCAAAGAAGTTTCCAGAGAGTTGCTTGGAGCTCCTTGGGAAAACTGTCCTTTCTCATCTGCTTCTTTCAGGATCAGTTGACAAAGAAATTCAAAAAAGTCTTTTCCACGCATTTTCACCTTCAAGAAAAGAAACAAAAGCTTAAATAAAGCGACACTAATGACCGTCTTAAACATGAACATAGAACATAACTGACTGAATTTTTTCTGTCATCGTCAGCACTACACAAGCAGAGGAAACCGTTTCTCTTCATTCAGTCAGTGGTTCCACAGACCTTTGTGAGCGAGTGCCCACCACATTTCTGGAACGACAGAGGCACTTCGGAGACAAAGATGAGTAAGACACAATTCCCCGCTCCTGACTGCAAAGCACTGAGTCTAGTTAGGGAACCCACAGACAATGGAAGCCCATCAAATAAGAGTGTCAGTCATGAAACTACATTTGGCACCCCGGTTTAGTTAGAACCACAACAAGGACAAAACAGTCTTTCCCTTATTAAATTACAAGAAAGTCTTTACAAGAAAATTGTGAAAATAAAGAATAGGGGGGAAACAACCACCAACAGTACAACTGGAAAGCAGAACACTCCAAAGAGATGCAAGCACGTGACGACGTCCCTCACCAAGCTGCAGAGGCTGTGACTGCTGAATTACTGGGCCTCTTGCTTTGCTCAGTCTCGCCTGCCGCTCCCCTTGAACAGCACCACACCTGCTCTACGGCCCACCACCACCACTGCTGAAGCTATTGCTTCATATTCAAGTTTTCCTAAGAGTCCCATCCAATAACACATTTCCTTAAACCCGTTATCCGTAATGACTGCCAACTTAATAATACACAAGAAAGACAGGATAGCTTAAAAAGGTGGAAAAGAATGACATGCTACCGAGTTGTTTCATGAACCAAACAACTTTCAAACTGCTTAGCTAAAATTTAGAAACATCCCATTTACACACTAAGTCAGATTTCAGCTCCTCCGACGCTGGGCAGTGTATCAGCGTGCACCCTGCCCCAGGGCTCCGTACCTGGGCTAAGGTCTCTCCTCCGGGTGGTGTGAACATGAGGCATTCTTCTCCGGCTGCTTTGGCCATTGCTCTCAGCTCACTCAGCGCCCTGCCTTCTGCAACTCCGTATTTCTGCAACGGTCCAAGAGACACAAGGGCGTCAAGTGAATTTTCAGTACAACAGGTCCAGGTTTATGGAAAATTTAAGATAATCATCATCCGGGAATCAGCTTAGTTTCCTTCCGTTTACTTGATTTTATCTCCTCTGAACTGATAATGGGAACATACCCAACAGCGGGCCACGTTCCCCTGGAAAACACAGTTGACATCTTGCATTGTACACTGTGTCCAGGTGGGATGTACCGAACATCTCACTCAGGTTCACTTACATAGACCGTGGGGCTTTACTGGACAAACACAGGGATTTGCACAGATTCCAGGGCAAGAGACTGACAAGTGCAAGGCACCAGACGGCCCCCTGACACCCACACATGCTGTCTCATTTGATCTAATCACAGCACTATGAGATGGTATCTTCATCTCCGTATTTATAGGTGGGAAAGCTGAGCTTCAGAGAGGCTGAGCAACTAGCCTATCTTCTCACAGGCGATAACCAGCAGAGTGAAAGTTCAAACCCAGACCTACGTGACTTCAAAGTTTACCACCTTTTTAGATTCATAAAGATTGAGCCTTAGCAAAGGACACAGAAGTCACAAAGTAAATACAAATGGCCAAGAAACATGGGAAATCGACCTCATTAGGAATCCATAACATGAAAATTAAAATGGCACTTTTCATAAGTTATTAAATTGGAAGACCAAAGAGACCGCTAATAGCTAGTGTTGATGTGAGAAAAAATTCCTCGTAGATCACTCAAGGAAGCGTAAATTGGCAAAGCTTTTCTGGAACCAAATTTAGCCATATTGATAAAAAGGCTTTAAAAAAGTACACCTTCAGCAATTCCAATTCTAGGAAATGTATTAGATATTTATACAAAGAATTAAGTACAAAGATGTTTATTTTAACATTATTTACATCAGTGGAAAATCTAGTCATGACCTAAATATCCATTAGTAGTAGGTTGGTGAAATAAAATTATGCAATATCCATATATTAGAATAATAGAGTCTTAACTAGGTGACCATACTGATGTGCATTTATGGGCACTGGAAAACAGAGTAAGTGAGAAAAGGTGGTTAAAACACAATACGTGTAGTAGGATCACATTTAGAAAAACACAAACATAATCAGACAGACAGACAGATAAATAGGCTTACAGACAAACGTGAACAAAAGTCAGGAGTACACATGACCAAAATGTTCACTGTGTTTGTACGGGGTAGCAATTTTAACTGTATTTTTTTCCAAGCTGTTCTGACCTTTAATTACCTACGATAATGGATTACTTGCATAATAAAATATTTCAAGAGACAAATCATTATTTATGATTTGCACTGATGGTGTCAAAAGACTGTAACACCACCATATGACAGAAATCCAACAGTAAAACATTACGTTTTATAGAATACATGCACATTTTGCCAGCTGCCCATGCAGTCCTCAGGTCCAAACTCTTACACCGTCAACTATATCTGGAGCAACCTCTACTACAAAGAGGGACATTAAAAACCATCACTTGCTTCGTTTTCACAAGAATGGAAACATCCATTTGTTAAATATCCCAATGCTACACTGAGACAGGTCAGGCAGCACGGCCAGAGCGAGGAGGAGCCCGGGACCCACTGCTCCCCGGCCGTGCTGAGAGCGCAGTGCAGTGGGGATACCGACCACGAACGGCGGTGAAAAGTGCCGCAATGGAGGGAGGTCCCGGACACAGACACACAGCAGAGACGTCCAGTGTGGACTTGGGGAATCACAGAGGGCGAAAGCCTCTGGGCGAGTGCATGTCGGCCAGGTTCGGGGAGCAAAGACTCCAGGCAGAGTGGAGGACAGAATCAGCAGCTCGGTGAGGGAAGGGCACAGGGAGCCTGGGTCACTGAGAAGAGCCCTGAGAGGCAGATGACCAGCGGTCCAGAGCATGGACTCCACGGCCAGCGGGCCCTGATCTGAATTGGAGCTCTGCCACAAACCAGCTCTGTGGCCCTGGGTGTGGATTGACCTGTGGGTGCCTCAGTTTCTACTTCCGTAAAACAGGGGTTAAAAAAGGAGGTTTTAAATCTTCACAACATCACGCTGCTGTGAAGATTAATAAACCGGAAGCACCTGGAAGAGTGCCAGAACACGGTGAGCAGCATGTGAGTGCTCGCTAATGGTATCCACCAGGCTGGGCACCAAGCACAAGGCGAGGGGAAGGAGGCAGGTGGAGACAACAGATGAGATCCCACAGCATGCTGAGAGCCAGGCTGGAGTTAGGACAACTTCTCGAAGGTAAAAGAGAAGGACTGAACTATTTTATCCAGGGCACAGCAACCAAACTTTCCAAAGATTACTCTAGCCGCAGAGTGGAGATTAGATTGGAAAAGCGGGAGCAAGAGAGAAAACAGGAGCATCACTGTTGCAGAGATCTGGACGACAGACGGCACACTGAACTGCAGCAGGATGGCGGCAGTGGGCTCACAGAGAAACGAAGGAGTCCAGGAACTCTTTAGAGGTAGACCTGACAAGATGATGATAGGGTGTGCAGTGTGCGAGACAGGGAAGAGTCAAGGATGAATGGTGTGAGAAACTGGGTAACGCAGGAGCGGGCGGAGAGAAGAGAGTGCTTTCCAGTGAGCTGGAGGCAGCGGCTACACAAACAGAATCAACAGTAGGCAGTCTGTTGTGTGGGTGTGCGGCTCAGATAAGAGATCTAAGCGACAAATACTTATTTGGAAACCATGAGCCCACGAAGTGAAATCATAGGAGAGGGTGAAAATACTCAGGGAGAGAGCACAGAGTGAGAAGAGATGGCCCCGCCCAACGACCACGTTTTCTTCTACTGGGCCTGTTCAGGGCTCCGCTGAACTCACATTTTTGCTTAACAGGTGAGCATGGGCTCTCAGGCACAGAGTGCGCCTTTGCAAGCAGCATTCATGCTGAAGCTCTCGTACCTTTGTTGAATTATAACAGAGAACACAAGCGAGTTATGGAAAGCAGTTCTTTAAAGGTGCCCTAGCCATTCTGTCACATTCCTATCCAGGTAGAGAAGGAATCACAGGGCTGGCAGGGACATTAACCAGCTTACAGGTCAGTATTACAGAGCATGCTCAAGATGCTGCTCTACGAGGAGACAGGGTCAAATCTCAAGTCTGAAATTGCTGGCTGGCTCCAGCTAAATCACAGTTTCAGAAAGACTTCTTTCTGTTGTACAAAATGGGCATAAGAAAGTCTATTCATGCTTAAAACAGCAGAGTAGCACTGGGAGGCTGAGGAGAGGACTTCTCACTTTGAAACGCTTCTGTACCGTGTGAAGTTCTTATGAGGACACCTTGCTTGTATAATTTAAGAGGCTTATCTCATAGGATTATATAATCAAGTAAGACCCTATCTACGAGAGTATGTAACAGATTCTTCACACACGTTAGCTGATTCTGCATCCCTAGCAGGAATGCATGTCATTTTCAGCCACGTGATAAACTGAGGTGGTTTATTGATAGTTCATGGAAAGAACACTACGTAAGTTACCTACCCTTTCTCGAAGTCTTGAATCATACTTTACTGCCATATCTTTGCAAAATTTGCTCTTCTCCAAAATCCCACACGTGGTCTGAAAATCAAAAGATAACTGTTTCTTTTCTCATAAAAATAACCATTCTGGCCAAAACAGCAATATAATACATGCCATTTTAGTGAATGAAAAGGAACTAGAAATAATCTTCCTTTGCAAAGCTTGCCTCTCCTCTCTACTGCTCATCCTTTGTCTCTTCACTCTGGATTTTCCTATTTCCTTCTAATCTGTCCTCTAGTTCAGAGGTCAGCAAACTCCAGCCCACAGGCCAAATCCAGAGGGCCACTTGTTTTTACAAATAAAGTTTTATTAGAACACAGCCATCCACGTGTTATTTATGGCAGTTTCACGGTCCAACAGCTGTGACAGAGACCATACAGCCCACAAAACTTAATATTTGCTCACTATCTGGCCCTTTACAGTGAAAGTTCTAGTTCACTAATTCTCCATTCAGGTGTGTCTAAACTGCTGTTAAACCTATCCCTTGAGTCTTCATTTCAGTTACAACTTCAGTTCTAGAATTTGCATTTGGTTCTCGTTTACAGTTTCCAGTTCTCTGCTGAGACTCTCAATGTTGTCTTTTATCTGTGCATTGAACGGTTATTTTAAAGCCTACGTCTGGTAATTCCCATGATTGGATAATGCCCGCAGCCATTCCTGCTGCCTTTTGTCTTTGCTCATTTTTGTTCACACTCCCTTCCCTCATTGGGTGCCTGGCTTTTTTCATTGACTAGCGACACTGTATTTGCAAAACTGCAGAAATCATTTCAGTCCACATTTGTTTTGTTTTTTAACCCTCTCCCCACAAATTGGACATTTTCAACATTACTGTTTCATATTGTCAATACCTTTACCCATGTCTTTGCTCACTATTCTCTTTTGAAACTCAGACCTTCCTTCTGGAATTATTTTTCTTCTTCAGTTATCCTTTGAAAATTTATTTACAGCCTGTTTGTCTGAAACGTCTTCATTTCACCTATACTCTAGAAAATGTCTTGCTGAGTATAAAACTCAAGGCTAACCCTTATTATCTCTCAACACATTAAAGAAATTATCAATATTGACAAATTTGTTGGTCACCTAATATTGGCCTTTGGTAGATGGTGTTTTTCCTTCTTATTTCTTCGGAGTTTTGCAATTTTAAGTGTAGATGTGGGTTTCTTTTTATTTATCTTGACTGGAATTTGTCATACTTCTTGCATCTGAGAATTTGTTATCTTTCAACTTCTATAAAATTAACTGTGACCTCTTTGAACGTCATGTCTTTCCCATTCTGAGACCTCATTTTGAAAGACACTAGACCGTCTCATCATGTCCTTCATGTCTTTTAAACACGTGCTTTTAGATCTATCATACTGTGCTACATTTCATTTACTATCTTATATTTACCTATAAGCTAATAATTATTTCAGTTGTGTCTAATCTATAATTTAGTATATTCACTGAGGTTTTTGGCTTTTTAACTTTTTCCAGATTTTTAAATCTTTATCGAAGTATAATTTACAATAAAATACACCCTATTTTAAGTACACAGCTCATCAAGTTTTGACAAATGTATACAACCATCTACATACCATCGAAATCAACATATACAAGAATTCCATCACCCCAAAAGATTCCTTTGTACCTTGCCAGCCGATCCCTCACAGCCTGGGCCCCGGGCAACCACTGATCTGCTTTCTGTAACTACAGATTAGATCTGTCTTTTCTAGAGTCTCACAGATGGAATCACACAGGAGGTGCTCTTCTGTGTCTAGCTTCCTCTGCACAGCATGTTTTAGAGACTCATCCACGTGGCTGCTGAGGTGTTTCCATCACATGACTACACCATCGTTCATTTACCCATCCACCTACTGATGAACACATGCGTTGCTTCAACTCTTGCCTATTACAAATAAGGCTGCTATTATCAAACAGTCGTGTATAGTCTTTGTGTGGACATATGTTCTTATTTCTCTTGGATAAACTCCTGGGACTGAAATTGCTGGATCAGATACTCAGTTTTGTTAAACTGTCAAACTGTTTTCCAGAGCATTTATTGTGTTTTACATTCTAACTAGCAATGTATGAGTTCTAGCTGCCATGCATCCTTTTACCTTTTCAATTTTAGCCATTCAAATGTGTGCATAATGGTATCTCATTGTGGTTTTAATTTGCATTTCTGTCGTGATCAATAGTGCTAAGCATCTTTTCATCTGTTTATTGGTCTTCCATACATCTTCCTTTGTGAAGTACCTGGTCAAATTTAAATCATTTGCCCATTTTAAAGTGGGATGTTTGTCTAATTACAGAGTTGAAAGAATTTTAGATATATATACACATCTATCAATATACAGAGAGGTGTATGTATATATATATGTATGTCTTTGTCAGATGTATACATATACACATTTTACATATATAATATACACATTTATAATTTTCTCAATCTGTTTCTTGTTCATGCTTTGTCCTAAGAAACCTGTGGACAAACCAAGGTCATAAAGACTTTTCTCTTGTGTTTTCTTATAGAATTTTTATAGATTTAACTTTTAGATTTGTTCTATATCAACTACAAGTTAATTTTCTGTATGGTGTGAGGTAAGGGTCAAAGTCCATGTTTCTCCACATGGAGAGCCCACTGTCTCAGCCTTTATTGAAAAGACTACTCTTTTCCCATTGAATTACCTTGGCACACTGTCAAAACCCAACTGACCAAAAAAACACAAACAATCAACTATATAAGTTTGAATCTATTTCTGGTCCCTCAACTTTTGCTTGAGAGAAAAAGTCTTTATTTCACCTTAATTTTTGAAGTATTTTCACTGGGTACAAACTTGGAAATTTTTCAGTCATTATTTCTTCAAAATATATTTTTTTATCCTCCATACTCCCTCCCACCCCACTTCCGTCTTGACACTTCAACTACATGTGTAGTATATTGCTTGATATTGTCCTATACTTCACTGAGACTCTTCATTTTTTTTTCAGTCTTTTTTCTTTTCATAGACAATTTTAGTATGTTCTATTTCTGTGTCTTCATATACACTGACCTCTTCTTCTACAGTGTCTAATCTACGGTTAATCCCATCTTGTGAAATTTTCATTTCAGAATATTGTTTTTCATCTCTAGAAGATCAATTTAGTCCTTTTTTAAATATATATTCGATTTCTCTCTTCATTATGTTCCTCTGAGCACAGTTCAGCCTCACTATTAAAGGTGTGATCCTTCTGAAGTCTACATTTTATACTCTGTGTATTCAACAAAATGTCTCCGCTTTGGTTGGTGGGAACCCAAATGGTTCCCAACCATGTGTGAGCTCTAGAAGTGTCTGCTTAGGGCTCCCCAGTAATTGCTCTCCCCGCTGAAGCTGTGCTGCTGGCCTCATCCAGTCTCATTCTCCGCACGTGCAGATTAACAGTCCCCGAAAGATTGGAGGGGATCCCTAGACATGTCTAGAGTTCTTTCTCTGTGCAGCTCTCTCTTCCAGTACTCCGCCCCACGAATTTCAGTTATTTTAACCTCCCCAAATTCCAAGCTTTGTCTCCTCAACTCACTGAGTCCCCTGGACTTTATCTGGCTTGTCCTACCAGAGCCTGGAAATTGTTTCGGCCAGAAAATCAGGACAATCCAAGGGCTGCCTCATTTGTCTCACTTCATTGGGGATCACAGGCCTATGCTGCCTGAAGTCCAATGTCTGAAAACTGCTGCTTCACACATTCTGTCCTGTTTCCTTGTTGTTTATGGGGGTAGGCTACATTCCAGCCCTGTTACTCCCCAACGATTGTCACAAAAGTCTCCTTCCATTGAGCTTTTAGATGTTGATTTGGTTCCTGTTTAAATCTCTGGGGTCATTTGTATAGTAATCTGTTCCCTAAAGATATTTCAAAAATGTCTTTTATTTCCTTATAGTAACAGTTTTTTGGTTTTTTTTAATTTTAATTAAGATTATGATAGATTACAACCTTGTGAGATTTCAGTTGTACATTATTGTTAGTAATGTTGTGGGTACTCCACTTCACCCCTTGTGCCCTCCCCCCACCCCCCCTTTTCCCTGGCAACCACCAATCGGTTCTCCATGTCTATATGTGTAACAGTTTTTTTAAAATTGTATGTGGTAATTCTAATATCTGATGTCTTTATGGGTTAAAGTCTCCTGTCTGTTGCTTCTGCTGGCTCTCTCCCCCATGACATCTTCTCTGTCTTTTTTCAGACATTTCCCCCCAAGCTACTCTAATTTAAAAATTACCAAAATAAAGTAGGAAAATAAAATGAAAAGAAAAGAAGTTCTGTCAGAGGGAGGCGAGGATTGGAGGTGATGTCTGCGTGCGATTTAACTCCCTACAGAATCTGGTGGCAGATTCTTTTTCAAGGTTACAACTGTCGAGACTTTTGACTCATCAGCCTAAACCTTGACTCTAAACTTACCTGCTTTGTCCTCGTGAGGTCACTGGAGAAAACATGGGTAAACTTCACATTCTTAAGAAATATACCAGCAGCAGCTGCTTGTTTAAACCCAGTTTCTGAAAGAGGCTCATCCACTCCTTGTCCTGTGGTGTTAAGAGAAGCAATAATAACATTCAAATACAAATATAAGGGATGAAAATAAAATCACATGGAAGAGAACATAAATAGCACTTATCTATATTTTACTAAAATATTTTCTTGATTAAAAAAAGAAGGAGGGGCCGGCCCCGTGGCTGAGTGGTTAAGTTTGCGTGCTCTGCTTTGGCGGCCCAGGGTTTACCAGTTCGAATCCTGGGCAGGGACATGGCACCACTCATCAAGCCATGCTGAGGCAGCATCCCACACAGCACAACCAGAGGGACCCACAAGTAAGAATACACAACTATGTACCAGGGGGTTTGGGGGAGAAAAAGGAAAAATTAAAAAAAAACAGATTTTCTTGGGTACTTTTCCACATAACTTTTCAGAGAACTGACAGCAAGTAAAATTAAGCAATAATCCTATAAAGGCTCAGGTATTCAAATTTTCCTAAAAGAATGTTTGCCTCATGAAAATAAATGACGAGAATTCCCGTCTCAAGCTTTCCCCTCCTTCACAGTCACCCATCTCTCGATCAGCTGTGCTTTATTAATGCCGGCTCTGAGCTTACATTCTCAACACATGTGTTATGGTTGATGGAAGGACCAGCACCGAAAGACTTTCCTTCTTTATCTCCGTTACCCAAGGGTTCCATATTGTATTACTTTCCCTCCCTTCCTTCTTCCTTCCTTTCCTTTTTTCATTTAAAAAAAAACTCTGAAACCTTGATGTCCAGGAGACAGGCTGATTAGACACTCTGACAGGCCCTCCTACTACAAAAGGACTAAATGTGTGTATGTGGGTGTGTGTGCGTTGTGTGTGCTGTTCACAGGTTATAAGGAAAATCCCTAAAAGGCAAAACAAAGAGGCCAAAATACCCTGATCTGAAACTTGAATATTAACACGAGAAAATGGAGCTGCCATGATGCCAGAGAGAGCAGGCGGTGGCGGGGGAGGAGGCGGCCGCGCGGGACAGCAAGGGGGGAGAAGGGAACTCAGCCTCCCTGGCGGCCAGGGACCCTGTAAGGAGCCTCACGCAGTCTCAGTCAGTGGTAAAATCAAACACACATCATCTTCAGAGCGAGTCGTTCTCAATAAAGGCTAACAAGTTTTCTACTGATCTACAGCAAATAATAGTTCAGTCACTAAGTTAACGCACAAGAAAACAACCCATCACGAATGAAAGTCAGCAGAAACAACACAAAACAGATTTAGAACTACTGATACAATTCAGACATTGAAATCAGCAGATAAAGACTATAAACTGTGAATCAAACCGAAAAACAAGGGGCCGGCCTAGCGGCACAGTGGTTAAGTTTGGGCACTCCGCTTCAGCGGCCCAAGGTTCACGGGTTTGAATCCTGGGCGCAGACCTACGTATCACTCATCAAGCCCTGCTGAGGCAGCATCCTACATACAAAATAGAGAAAGACTGGCACAGATGTTAGCTCAGGGCAAATCTTCCTCAAGCAAAAAGAGGAAGACTGGAAACAGATGTTAGCTCAGGGCCAATCTTCCTCATGAAAAAAAACCCCAAAAAAACATAAAGATAGAATCACAAAAATAAGCAAGTAACAAGAAGCCATCAAAAACAACCAGACAGCTTTCTAAAAGAACCAAACCAATCTTTTAATAATAAAAAACAGAATTGCTGTGGGGGAGGGAGATCCCTCAGTGGATAAAGGAGACTCAGGTACACAGAGGCTTAATGAACCCCATGAATGGGCTGAAGGTATTGCTCAGAATGCAGCACAGATACAAGGAGATGGAACAAATCTCCAATATATCAGAGACACAAAGAAAAAAGTGAGAATTCCTAACACACATCGATTGGAACTCCAGAAAGAAAAGAGAAAATGGAGCAGAGGGAATAGGAGATAATGGCTGAGAACTGTCCAGAAATAAGACATAAATCTACAGATAAAGGACACACAATGTACACCAAGTAGGATAAATTTAAACAAAAAAGATCCCTCCTAGACATATTAAGGGAAACTATAGGATACCAAATCAAGCAAAAGGTTTTAAAAGCAGGTATGCAGAAAGACAGATTACCCACCATGGAACACCACTTTGCTGGGGAAGACTTCTTAACAGGAAAATGGAAGCCAAAAAAGCAAAATACTATATTCCAAGTGCTAAGAGAACTGTCAGTCTAGAATTGTCTAGACTAAAAAAGACTGAGTAGAATAAAGACAGAATACAGAATTGTCTGGAACAGAAACAATGGAGACTATCTTTACTATCAACTGATCTACACTAGGGGAGCTTTCAAAGAAGATACTTCAGGAATGAAGGTTTGAGATGCAAAAGAAACGAGGAGAGAAACTGGGTAATGTATACGTAAAGCTAAACAAATACTGGCTAAATAAATTAAATAATAATGCCTATGTTGTGCAGTTAAAAAATGATAGGACCAAGATATTAAACAACAGTAATGTAAGTTCCTTGTTATTTTTCAGGACAGGGGCTATTAATCTTATGCTTTACTAGCTATGAATGGTAAACATTTAAAGGTAACCATTAAAAGAATGGAAATGGTTTATCATTTCAAAGACAGTAGGTAAGAGAAGAGGGAGTTGGATAAGAAAAAGAAAAAGAAGCACTTACGAAGTAAAAGCAAGTAAGAACGAAAAGGAAGACTAGAAAAAGGGAGAAAAGAACACCAAAGAAAAACAGTCCAAACAGTAACCAGGAAAAAAGTAAATAGACTACTCTTGCCAATTAAAAGACATATCATTAAAAAAAAAGAGCCAAAATCAGCCACCTACTACTTATGAGGTAACACCTAAGACATCACTAGACAGAAAGGTAGAAAGAAAAGGAACGGAAATAAATACCAGGCAAATTCCAGCCCCAAACAGCTGGGGTAGCTATATCACCATCAGAACAGCAGGACTTTACAACAAAAGTCTTAGTCAGGACTGTCAGGATCACTAGAAATAATCAATGATCCAATTCACTAGGAAGATACAACTATTTTTAGACTTGTATGTGCCTAATAAAATAGGCTCTAACTATATAAAGGCAGAATATATAAAGCAGAAACTGATAGAATTTGAGGTATTACAAGACAAATTGGCCATCACAGTGGGAAATTCAACATATTCATAAATCAGTATTTAGGTCATGCAGGCCAATCAGTAAATTTACAAAATTGGTAAAGTATAGAAGATGTGAACAAAATCGAGGTTGATTATTTGAAATATAACTCCAAATCCGAAAATTAAGAGAACACAGATTTTTCTCTAGCATACAATGGTAGATTTATAAAAACTGACCATGTTAACAACTTTAAAAGAAGTCTTATCAAATAAACCATATTGTCAGAACGCAAACAATTACACTGGAAGCCAGTCACCAAAGATGAAGAACAAGAACAAAACGCCCAGTCATTTGGAAATTTCAAAAGCAGCTGGAAATAACTCACAGATTAAAGAAGAAATCATAATGGAAGTTTAAGACACTTGGTGCTGAATACTCATGAAACTGCTACATATCAAAACTGCAGGTATGCAACCAAAATGGTACTTAGAAATATCTAAGCCTTGAATGCTTAAAAAAAGAAAAAAAGAGGCTATAACTTAAAGAACTAAACATCTAACTTACAAAGTTTGGAAAAGAACACAAAACAAACCTAAAAGACAAGTGTGAACACAAAAACTTTTATTCGTGTTCCACTGTCAGCTTCTAACAAAATGCGACAAACAGGCAGTACTGAAGGACGAAGCAGTAGGGAACACAAGCCCAAAGGGTGATTTGGGCAAGGCACATGTCAACAGAAAACAAAGGTTCACTTAATTATCAGACGAGCTTCCAGAAGAGGGAGTCAGGCTCAGTGGGTAGGAAAATCAGTTTCTGCAAACTGCAGATGTCCCTAACCAAAAAAATAAACCTAAATGCTTTTCGAATCACAGCACAGAAATAGCACGTCTAGCTGAAAGCTGATCCAAGATATTCTTTAAAAGCCAGACTAGCTGGATCATAGGGAGATTAAAAGATCTGAGTCCAAATTAACAGGACAAGGGAGGGAGAATCTGTTTAAAATAAAGCATCAATCTCATGTGAGAATAGCAATTCTCTTTTTAAACCTCCTCTTTGTTACTCCTAAAAATAAAATAACTGTCTTAGCAGAAAAATACCATTAACACCAGCCAGTAAACTTTATACATCCAAATACAAAATCATTTTAAAACCCAGCAGTTATATTTTAAGACAACTAGACCCAGTATAACTCTTTAATCAGCTGACTGGGCCACTTTGAAGCTCCCCATAAACAATCCGGAGCCCCGTCCTTTACAGCCAACTCACTTAAGAGACTTGTTCCTCGTGCTTACCAACTGCTCTGATCATACGTCTGCGACTGTGACGCTTTAATTCTGTAATCCCAATTCGCAATGCGGAGCCCAGCCCAGTCCACCTGCCCCACCAAACCTGATCAACTCACAGATCACGTTAACGCTAAAGGAGAGAGCCAAAATAACAGTCAGAGTATACCAACCTTGAAGTATTTTCTCCTTGTTAAATCTTGTTTCTCCACTAAAATAGAGAGAGGGGAAAAAACTTTTAATATCAAATTAGGTTATTTTGGGGACGAGAAAAAAAAATCAGCAATGAAAGGTAATGATACTCAAAAAGACGGCATATCAATTTTGTAACATACTTCATAATCTAACCTATAAAATTATAATTTATTCTAAACTAATATTTGCAATTATCTACTCTAATGTACTTAACGAGCTAAGAATTTCAAACTGCCTCAAATTAAAATGAATAGATCATAAATCAATCTTAAGTGAACTGCAGGTAGAAAATTCTATTAAAATATATATATAATTTTTGTTAAATAATCTTGTTATAATAATGTTGACCAAAACTACCTTCCCAGGCAGCAGGACCAAAACATGAAAGTCAGTCCGTTCACTGTGAAGGAACAAGTACGGGGAATCTGCATGGATGGGAAAGCAGCTCGCAACCCTTCAAATCCCCTGCCTTCTCTAGTTCCTAGATCTTCTCCAGCTGTTCCATTTTGTAGTGCCGAGAACTAGCTTGACGATCGCAATGAAGAATGGAGGTTTGGGTACCACACTTTTAAGAATTAGAAAACCAAACCAAAGCAAAACAATTGTGAAGCAACCAGAAGAGTGAAAGGACTGGAAACTGTCACAAAATAATAGGCAACCAAAGCTGGAAGAGAAGACAGTGGAGGGGGGTGGGTACCTGGCCAAGACTGGAACAGGGGGGACCTACAATGAAAGCAGGCGTCAAATGCACGGAAAGCTATCAAGGACAATTCAGGTGACACTCCCTGAGCTCCGTTTACGTGCTAAGTACAGTGCCGTGCAGGGGAGACACAGAGATGCAAAAGCCGTGTGGCTGCCCTGGAGAAAGGAGCCGCCTTGTTCTGTGTGGACACTGGACCTAGAATTGGAAATAGTGGGTAAAAACAGTAAACAAGTTTCCTCAGAGCAAGTTATTTTCTCACTTGGAATCAAATGTCTACAGCCCATATTTATATCCTTCTATGTCAATGAGAGGTGAAAATCCTTTAAAGTAAACTTCGTTGCCCTATATCAGGCTTGAGAAAAAAACTGCTTTGGCTCTACACTTACCAGCTGGGTTAATCTCAAGCGCCTCAGTGTCCTCGTCTGTAAATGGGGATAATAATCACAGGACTCGTGATACTCGAGTGAATATAGACAGGTAAAGCGTTTAGAGCACTGCTTAGCTTTTAGTAAGCACCCAATAATTATAGTTGTCAGTCATTTTTGGACAGAGCTACAGAGAAATCAAAGATTTAGCTTAATGCATTTTTAATCTTTTAAAAATGCTGAAATAAACAATATAAACAAATAACATAACTATAAAGCCAACACCCACATAAAACCACCCAAGCTAACAGATCACTGCCAGCCTCCTACGCCCTTTCCCACCACAATGCCCTCCCAGCCCAGTGGAACCACCACCTGGACGTCTGGACGCTCTGTGCTTTCCTTTCCAGCCCGTGAAGAGCGTAGATTAGTTTGCCTGTTGCTGAACTTTATAATGAATTGCGTCTTACTACAGTCGTTCTCCGTCATCTGCAGGGGATACATTCCAAGACCCCCAGTGGATGCCTGAAACGGCAGAGAGTACTGAACCCCATAAATACTATAGGCTCTCCTATATTAAGTACTTATCACACACTGTGGCCGTAACTTTTGCAGCCTGGGGTGCAACACAAAAACTAGCACGAATTACTTTTTCCTTGTTCACAATTTCACAGTTAGAAGATTGGTTCTTACTGTAGATCTGAGCAACCTCAGCATACGATTTTTTTCTTTGACCTTTTCACTTAAAGGAAGCACTTTATGGCTTCTCTTTGGCATCTCCGAATTGCCAGCATCTCTACTCTTGCACTTTGGAGCCATTATTAAGTAAAATTAAGGGTGTCAGAATACAAGCACTGCGATACCACAACAGTTGATCTGAGAACTAAGACAGCACTAAGCGACTAATGGGCAGGGAGCACATACAGCATAGATCCACTGGACAAAGGGATGAGTCACGTCCCGCCGGGATGGAACGAGATTTCATCATGCTACTCAGAATGGCGCACAATTTAAAACTTATGGATCGTCTATTTCTGGAATTTTCCATTTCATATTTTTAGACTGCAGTTGACCACAGGTCACCGAAACTGCAGAAAGCGAAGCCCTATATGAGGGAGGGCTACTGTATATGTAGCCTTCTGTGTGTTGCTTTTTTGGTTCAACATGTTTGTGAGATACTTCAAGACTGCTAAGTGGGGCTGTACTCCCTACATTCTCATTACGGTGTAACACGCCACTGTAAGAATTTACAACAAAGCATTCATGTGTTCTATTGTTGATAAGATATTTAGATTGTTTGCAGTTTGGGGCTATGCTGCCGTGAATGTGTTTGTACAGCGTGCATCAGACTCTCGAGGGCAGTGGTTCTTAAAGTATGGTCCCGTCCCAGCGTCACTGGCATTGCCTGGGAACTTGTAAAAACAAAAGTTCTCAGGCCCCATCCCAGACAAGAATCAGAAACTCAGAGGCTGGGGCCCAGCGATCTGTGTTTTAATAAACCCACCAGGTGGTTCTGATGCACGCTCATGTTTGAGAACCACTCAAGGATTGGTAAACAACTCTTTTTGTACACAGTTTTACTGGTATACAGTCACACCCATTTGTTTATATACTGTTTAAGGCTACTTTCACACCATACCAGCAGATTTGAGCAGTTCAGACAGACTGGCCTGCAGAGCCTAAACTATTTACTATCTGGCCTTTTAATTAAGAGTGTGCTGACCCAAGCACTAGAATTGCTGGGCCACAGGGTATGCAAACATTCAGCTTTACCAGACACTGAGAATGTGATTATACCAATTTATACCACACTGCCGTGCTCCACATCCTCACCAACACTTAGTCATGTAAGAGTTTTCAATTTGTGCCGATCTGGCACCAGAACAGTTTATTGCGCCTTGATTTTAATTTGTATCCCTGATTACTATGAAGGCTGATCCTGCTCTGTTTTCAAGGGAAGCATCAGTTTAAAAAGTAAAAAGTCTCACATGGGATTGATTTACTCAGATCCAGAAGGGAACTCCATCAGATCTTAAAGCCAGAATCACAAACTCAGGTCTCTGCCTGGAACATTGTCCCTTATTTACAAAAGACAGTTGCCGACCCCTGCCTAGAGCAGTGGTTCTTAAACTTGAGCATGTATCAGAATTCCGTGGTGGGCTTAATACAACCAAGACTGCCGGACCCGGCTACCATGTGCTCATTCTCCAAGACCCAACACAGGCAGCCAGCTCTTTTAGGTAGCCTTCCCTCCTCAGTACCATTCTCCACCTACCTATCCTATTTTTAAATACCCCACCTCTCTGCTCTCATTTTACCAGGGCACTACTACCATAAGGTATCATCTGTATGCTAATTAACTTTTCAGTTGTGTGTCTACTCTGGCTCCAGTTCCTTAAAGGCAGAGCCAGAGGTTGCACCACCCTAACATGCCACCACCTGGAGAAAGTTCTGGAAAATAACAGAAGCTCAGTGTACGTACTCTGCAATGGAAGGTCATCTGGAAATACCAAAGTGACAAATCTGTTTACCCTTTGCTCCAGCAACCCTATCACTGGAAATACCTGCATTCATCCCCATTTAAAAGAATATTTGCTACAGTATTATTTCTAATAGCAAAAGATGGTAAATAACCTACAAGTCCATTCACGGGGAACTGGTTACAGTAACAAACAGTGGGATATCTACTTAATGGAATACTATGTAACTGTGGCCCCTGAAAAGAGAGAGATTGTATCTAAAAATATGGAGAAATCACCAAGATACTTTATTAAGTAGAAAAAGCAAGATGCAAAATAATATAAAGAGACTATCTTTTTAGAAAGAAGAGAAATAAGAATAAACATTTGGATACGCACAAAGAAACACTGGAAAGATACAGAAGAAACTAATAAACATGGTCACCTACGGGGTGAGAGAAGGAGAACAGGAAGACTGGCAGAATTGATTTGATTACCAAATATGTGGAATTATTAGCTTTAAAAACTATATGACAAGTAACTGAAATTACACAGAACTAGTTACCAAGGATTTGCCATTACTATCGTTGTTGTCGTTAATATTAATGAAAGATTTCTTATACTGCAAAATTCACTCAGAATCATATAAAATGGTTGTGAAAGAGGATATTAACCTCTACCATTCAGACAGACAAAGCCTCCAGGGCAATGATGGGAAACTACCATTTCTGATACAGAAAATGGTTCCCAAACACTAAATTCACTTCCGATCCCAGCCTCATGGTCTTGCTGACACCAAGAATGAAAAAACTGCTGTTTAAATACAGGTGACATCCTCTTTAGATAGTGGCTTTGTGGCCAAGTTCAATTTCCAGCAAAATTCAAAGAACCACCCCCCTCAATCCCACATTTACTTTTATGCAGGAACCTCAAAAGGTTTTGCCTACTTTCTGTGGATCACAAGCTCTCTTGCTCATTTCATGAATTTAAAATCAAGGGTGAGGGGAAACTTAATAATTTTGCCAGTCCAGGTCTCTACAAATCACAGAAAATCAGCAGAGATGATAATTTTTTGTATGCCTGGTAAAAAGCTCAAGATCTTAATTTAATCCCAAGAGCTGATTTGATAAAAAAGATTCAGAATAAAAGATTATATCATCAAAATTGTCATCTTATAAAAAATGGAATCTCACCACTTTGATAGCTTTGTAATGGCACTGCCCCACCATCTAACCATTTTTGGTGAAAGGAGAAAAAATAGCTATAATATAACAAAAGGTTTCCTTTAGCTTGAGGTCAGTAGAGACTGCTGCAAACATTATTCTATTATTAACCTTCACTGGCATTCTAATGGGCATTTTGCCTTCAAATCACTTTATAAATATTACAGAGTAGGACTCTAGAAATAGAATTTATTTCCAAAAACATTCATAAATATTTAGCTTTACAGCTTTTATCAGCCTATCAAGAAGTTTGTATAAATCCTTGAAGCAACCATTTAAAGTAAGTGTTCTGGGGGAGTGGGAGAGAAAAGCGGGTGACTAAAATAGTTTTACTGTTAATCTACTTCCCAATTAACCAAAGTTTGGCTTGTGACAGTGGCAGAGAAGGTGGAGGGAAGCTGAAAAGTCAGAGGAATATATTTTGAAGGAGTTAGGAATAACACCACTCATTTTCAAAATCTACAGTGTGACCCACTTCCAAAACAGAACACTCGACTCTGCAAGAATCCAAATGCTTATGCCAAGAAGTTGTCTTATGACCAGCCATTTATAGGCCTACAAATATGCATCATCCGTTTTGTAGATTATCACACTGTTCTTCACTTAAAAAGATATTTTATTTTGTTAGTTCTGGTCTATATTCTATGGCATTTCTTTAGAAATCAGATAGAAATCTTAATTTCCCAATCATATCATTTTAAAAGTTCAATTCAATAGACAAGTACTCAGTTTGCCACGAGAGAGACAAATCATGAGAAATTAGTATGCATTTGGGACAAGTTTTCAAAATATCCATGCTTTAGCGTACACGGAAATGTAAAGCCTCACCTACCGCTTGATCATGAATCCAGCTTTATCCTAATTGCTCTACAACAATTAATTCACTTTAAAATATAGAAGATTTCAAGGATGGGTAACACAGAGTCTTTCCCTAGATGGTTGAGGGGAAAAAGAATATAAGATACCCAACCCATGATATATTTTTGTTTACATAGAGATTAGCCTTGGTGGCAAAGGATCTCCCAACCGATCAACTCCATTCCCAGAAAACAAACATCACAGTAACACAACAATTACATACGTCTCTGAAAGTTTACAGACAATCTAATATTTATTTTTCTCGCTTTGTTAATGACCAGAACAATGATTAACATTCAACAAAACGTAAGTTAACTGATGCTAGAGGTAGAGTAAGAAAAACAAATCAGTTTTGCTAGCAATAATTTCACTAAGTTATCAACTTTAAGTTATTAAAAGTAAATTAAATTCAGTTTGTAAAACTTTAAGAGTTAAAAATAGAAGTGAAATTTGGATGATTTTTCAGGCAACTGATTGCAAACACCTACAAACACCATTTCAAGGGAACTAGGGCCTTCACCGTGTTGTGTAGGTGATGGAAATGCCAACCTACCTACTGGAGTTGTCAACACTGCTGTGCCACATAAGATCATGAGAACTTGCAGTTTAACAATATCAGTAAACTTCAAGTTCGAAATGTTGGGCATTCTACCCCAAAAATGATACATACTGGTACTTTCACTTCCAAATATGATGAAGAAAGATAAACACACATACAGTAACAGCACAAGATTCATAAAGAATTCAGCTGACTTAAAGAAAGCGCTTTTTGAAAAAGTTTTCTTGCATTGTCTGAAGAGGCACTGTTCAAGAAAATCATCCAACTCTTAAAAAACATTGATCGTGCCTTCAGCTCCAAAGTATCTGACTATCTCAAAGAGTTATCCAGAATCAGGTAATAGAAAACTCAAGCGCAGATTCTCAATATTACGCTAAATGATCCAATCTCGCTGATTCCAATAAGTCATTATATTTAACTATGGTGATTATCAATCAAGATACAAATCGCTTCTTCTCCTGAAAGAACCACCAATTTTTAGCTTTGAGAACTCTGAAAGAGAAAAGAGAGATGATCTAAACAAGAAAGCAGCTAACCCTAACTCTAGCAATTATTTCAACAGCTTCATTCCACTTTCTCACGAATAAAACAGAACAAAGCAAACTATTCTTATCACTCTTCACCATTATATTAGGAGAAATAAAAAGTAGCCTCTAAAATGGCTGGTGATATTCAAAAAATCTACAAACACTTTGCTTTAACCCAATAAACTAGGAGGCGGAAGGGTAGGTACAGTGGTTAAAAGGATGGGCTGTAGAGTCAAGTTGCGTTGGTTCAGATCCTGCCTCCCCAGCTTGCCATGTACTTTAAGTAAGTTACGCACGCTGTGTGTTCCCTCACTTGCTAATTCAGGAGCAATCCTTACCTAACTGGATTGTTATCAGAAGTTAATTACAACAGGGCCTAGCACATAATAATTTATTAAGACTTTTTTTATTTTTATTTTTTGCTGAGGAAGATCGGCCCTGAGCAAACATCTCTGCCAATCTTCCTCTAGTTTTGTATGTGGGACACCACCACAGCATGGCTTGATGAGCAATGTGTAGGTCTGTGCCCAGGATCTGAACCCACGAACCCCAGGCCACTAAAGTGGTGCACACGAACTTAACCACTATACCACTGGGCCAGCCCCAAGACTTATTTTTTAATTGGTTTCTACAGAAACCGTATGAGGAATCAATTAAAAAATCAAGCCCTTCTGAAGAAGCAGAGAAGGGATAAAATCCACACTCATATAACTATTGTCTATTAAGAATCTAGATAGGGATCACCTGATTTTTCAAGAGGGCGGTTTAACTCAGATGTTCCACAACTTCTGAGCTTCAATTACATGCCAGACACTGTGCTGACTGCGTCAAGATATCAGAAACTGCTCTAACATTGGAAGAAAGGACAATCAGGACTCTGGTCCCTGTTCTGCTACTGACTGGCTGTATGACCTTAAGTAGGTCATAAAATGGTCATAAAGCATTCTAGAAAATGGAGAGAGGTGGTGGAGAAGAGATAGAGAGGAACTCGATTTCTAGTTTAGTTATTAAAATCCTGTGTATGGTAAAGGGACAACTTCAGATGGTTCCCAAGATTGCGGTCTTATAAAAGAAGAAGACAGAAAAGATGGCAGGTAAAGTCAGCTTGACAAGGTTAAATCATATTAGTGTCCCTTGTGAGCTCCATGAAGTCAAAAATGGTATCTTATTTGTCTGTGTAACCCAGTCCACTGGCACATAGCACCTACGCAAAATGCTGGCTTAGTAAACTACACAGACATATTGGAGGACTAACCACATTTTTATTAGAGCTGTCCTTATAGAAACAGAAGTTATTTCATTCTCAGATATACTTCTTCCCCTCCATTGTGCTACACACTTTACCTTTCTCCCATTTAATTCTCAAACTAACGCAGTGAGGTAGGTACTATCATTATCCCCATTTTATATATAGCGAAACCGAGATCGGAAAGATTAAGTCAGTTAACAAAAGGCCAGGTTAGGAGGCTCCTAAGTGGAGCCTGAATCCTAACCTAGGTCTATCTTGCTTGAAAAATCTGTGCTCTCTTAACCACCTTGAATTTCACTTCCTATTAACAGTCGGCAAAGGAGTGTTGAGAAGGAAAAAGATAAGAAACATAAAAACCTATCAGCATTTAGCTCCCAGTAATGTTAAGATAAAAATATTTGTTCGGGGTGATGCGGTAGGCTGAGATGAGGGCGGAGGCCCCTTTTTCTCTCTCAGAAATGTAATCTCTTGGGGGAAGAAATAAATCTCAAATATATGTCTGTGGGGCTGTCTGTCCTGGCAAACAAGGGGGAACAGCAGAGACGGGGAGAGCGGAAGGCAGGCAGCCAGCTTTAGAACTCTCAGCCTTGGACGAGCTATCCTGCAAACTCTTTAGGATCCGCTGGGGACCAAAACGGTGCACTGAGAAGTCCAGAGACAAGGCTGTCTTTCTTGAGCTTTAGCTCTGCCACCAAGTGGCCGGGAGCCTTGATCATTTTACACTCATCCAGCCCTCAGTCTCCCCCTCTGTAACACAGGACTGACGTTATCTAACACCTGCCTTCTGGCTCAGCGTTGCTGGGGGGAGGGGAAATCGAAATGGAACAGCACGTACGAAAACACCTGGAAAATAGCCCGGTGCAGGCTACCCCTCTGAGGAGTGAGCAAGCAGGGAAGAGAGGGGATGACAATCAACGGTCCCTTCACCCACTCCAAAACACACTCAATAAAAGGCACCCCGCGACAGCAATACTCACTGCCGGACAACGGTCAGAGCGAAGCGCGTCATCATGCTGGCCCCGGACGGAGAGGAGCACAGGCCACGGCTCGGTCCCCCGCCCAGCGCCGCCGGCCGCTCTGCACTGCGGGCTCAGGGCGCCCACACCACTTCCGCCAACCCCCGCCGGCCTGCCGGCTCCGCGGCCATAGGCCGAGGCGGCCGCCTACGTCATCTCCCGAAGGCCAATCAGGGCGGTGGGAAGCCGACAGGTCGGAGGAGACTGGTGGGAGGCGAGGCCCCGCCCAGGGCCGCGGCGCTTGCGCCCCTGCGCGCGGGCCCGTGATTGGTGCGCGCAGGTGCGGGCGGGCCCGCCCCGGAGAGCGCGGTGGAAGCCGTTCTTGCCCGGGCAAGCTCGAAAGCTGGAGGCTGCGGATAGATAAGGCAGCCGACGCCCGGATTTGGGGTTGATCTGATTTCAGGCTGGACTGCAGCCAGGAGTCTTACCTCGGTGGTGTACAGCCTAGTACAGTGGGCCCAAGGGGCTTAGCTGTTCACGCCTGCTGAACACCTTGGCTGTAGGGTCCGCAAGGTCTGCGGACTTAGACCGACCCACGTTCAGTCCCCAACTGCGCCTTGACAGACGCCCTCCTGGAGCAAGCTTTAGTCAGGCTCTTTTGAACCCACTTCTAGACTAGGCCTCACGCCCCTGTGTTACCAAAGAATCCTGCTCAGCCAGGATATCAGAATCTCTTCGCCCTTGGTATCTAATCAAGTTCCTCTTCCTGTGCTCTTGATTTCTAATCAAGTTCCTCTTCCCTCTCACCCCTGATAGCTAAGTAAGTTCCTCTTAGTAATTTTCCGTTCTCTCCCTCACCCTGAGCTCTGGCTATAAATCTCCACTGGTCCCGGTCGTATTTGGAGTTGAATTCAATCTCCCCCCATTGCGACAGTCTTGATCCCTATTGCAATGGTCTTGAGTAAAGTACCCGCCCTCCCACATGCCGCCCCTGTTTGTTAAAGAGAGTCCGATGAAAAATTTCTCTTTAACACCCTTCAGGGCCTTGATAACTGAGTTGCTTAACCTCTCTAATGCTCAACTGCATAATAGGGAAAATGGGTAACTGTACCTAGCCATGACACAGGTAAAGCTTACAACATTACATTGGTAAAGCTTAATAATGTTACCCTTACAATGTTTTCCATGCATTTTTACCTAAATTCTCGTATTTGATATGCATTTTCCCCCCTGAATCCCCAATTATATACAAGAAGATGGGTTTAGAGAACTTAAGTGATGCATGGGACCCTTAGCACTACAGCCACACATTTCAAAACAGTGCCACATGTATAATCCCATTTGGCCCCCAGAATAACTCTGAGGTACACAGGGTAGGCTGTATTTTTTTCACTTAAGAGATGAGATAGCTGGCCTACAGAGAAAGTAAGCAATTTGTCTAGGCTCACAGCTTGCCGGTGGTTACACAGGACTAGGTCAGAGATTCTCAAACCGGCTTGCACACTGGAATCATCTAGGACTTTCTGAATGTCAGGCTGCACCCGAGAAAAATACAGTCCGAACTTCTGTGGGAGGGACCCAGGCATCGGTAATTTTTTAAATTCCCAGCTGTTTCCAACGGGTAGCCAGTTTTGAGAGCTCGAAGTTTAAAGCAGTGCTTCTCAAACCTCAGTTTGCATACACATCACCTGGCGGTCCTGTTAAAATGCTGATTCTGATTTAGTAGGTCTGGAGTGGGGGCCAAATTCAGCACCTCTAACAAGCTCCCAGGGAAACGTGAGGCATTTTCAGAATGAGATTTTCCAGAGGGATCATCCAGAGGGCACTAATAGTGGGCCCAGATTACCAGGAGGGTACACTGCCTGTACATAGTAGATACTCTATATTTATGTTCTGATGCCTGAATGAACAAATCAGTCCAAAAGAGTCTCCTGGAAATTTGAACTAGAAAAATGAAATTAATTAGGTAGTTATCTGTAATGGCTAAAGCACAAAGAAAACAGAGTGAGAAACCATGAGCTAGAGTTAGAGATATGAAGGCGCATGTAGGCTGAAGCTGTGAAGAAACAGAACCACAAATAATACGAGCTTGAGAACAGATCCACAGAGCAGAGGATAAGAACAAGCAAAGGTAATGGAAGAAGGAACGACACACAGAGAGAAGCAGACACAAGTGAGTGATGCAGAGACCGCCTGGTCCCCAGTCCCTCAAGCCGCCATAGTACCACAGACCTTGTAGGTTCTAGTTTTTTCGATAAAACCCCTTTCTCTTTAAGGTGGTCTGAGTGCATTTCTGAAGCCTAATTAAAAAGAGCTTCCCACTTTGTCTCATTTAATGCTCACAATGACTCTGCAAGGAATGAGTTATTATTTCCAGTTTACAGATAAAGAAACTAAGGCACATAGAGATTAGTCAATTTCCTATGTCTCAAGATCTCAGAACTGGGTTTGACCCCGAGTAAGTGTGCTCCAGGTGGTATCAAAATTATAACGATGAGAGTCAGAGTTGGCTCTGTTCCGTTAGTTCCCTGACTCCCAGCAAAATGTTTGGAACATGGTAGGGACTCAACTAAAATGTGTTAAATGAATAAATGAAGAATATCTTTTATGATCAATTTGTCAAATGAATCATACATCTAAAAAGTTAGCTGATACAATGGAAGAGAATTGTATTAGGAGAAATTTAGAAATTAAAAAGCAATATTAATTTTAAAATTATCTAAGAAATATATATAAAACAGTGTTTTCATAAACTTTAAGAATCAGGGGAAAAAGCCAGTTGAGAAATGAGGATCTTTGAAAGAACACACATTATCCTACATTCTTCATTCAGTGGTTCAAGGATTGCCCTTCAGCTTATAAAATGAACAGGGAGTTCACTTAAACTTTGTTTAGATAGATGCTAGAAATAACCACTGATATACTTTTGTTGGCAACTTATCAAATCACACATACCTTTTTTTTTTTTAAATGAAAAAGAGTGCTTTTTTGTGTGGCACATTGTATGATGGAATTCTGAATTAGTGAGGATAGGCCAAGTTATTCTGAGGTACCAAGTTAACACTGAAATTTCTGTGGCTTACCACATAAAAGTTTATTTCTTCCTCATGCTAAGTGTCTGACATGGATCAGAAAGGGGCTTTGCTCTGCATAGTCAGTCAGGGACTAGGACTGACAGACACGTTGACTTTAACACATGGACTCATGATTACTGGGGCAGGAGAGGTGTGCTTGTGAAGAATGTGGATTCACTCATTATTTGGTGCACAGTTCCATATATGTCTGAATCAAGCTTATTTATAGTGTTGTTCAAATCTTCAATAAGAAAGAAATGAAAGAAAGGAAGGCAGGGAGAAAGAAAGGAAGGAAGAAAAAAAAGAAAAATCTAAAACCTTAAAAAAAAAAGTTTCCGTAGGCTCTGTCACCAGATCACGTCTTGAGTCCAGCAATTCTTGTGGCCCCACTACATCCAATGTTAAGGCTCCATCGCCTCTTGTCTGAATGACTGTCAGGGCCTCTTTGGCTATAGCTCTGCTGCTTATACTCTTGTCCCCTATAAAACATCCCCTCCTCAGCCATCAAAGTGATGTCCTTATAATCGTATCATGTCACTCCCTTGCTGGAAAAGTTCTCTAATGGATTCTCATTGCAACTAAACTCTTAAAAGGCCTGTGTGATTTTGCCCCTCTCCAGGTCTCCAGTCCCATTTCCCTCTGCACTCTCCTCTTCACCAAGCTCCATTCGGAACGGCTTCTCTCTGTTCCTAGACCACGTCATGCTCATTCCTGTCTCAGAGCCTTTAGATTTTCTGTTCCTTCTGCTTACAAAACTCTTTCACAAGATATTTGGATGGCCACCTCCTTCTCGGCCTTCAGATCTTAACTCAAAATTCACCTCCTCAAAAGGGCTTCCTGCAAGCACAAAGGCCTGCCCAGTTGATATGTATCGTCCTACGGTAGAGCACTTCCATCTGAAATTACATCATTTATGTACTGTTTTTACAGGTTCATAGCCTGTCTCTCTCTGCTTGAACGTAGGTTCCCTGAGGGTGGGGACTATCTTGTTCTCTTCTGTCTTCAGTGCCTAGAAGAGTGCCAGACACATTGTTGGAGCCCAACCAATATTTGTCATCATTAGAAATCATGTTCCTAAAGAATATTTAATAATATGGTAACATTCACCTGATATGTGATTAAACGAAAAAAAAGGATAGAAAACTTTTCACTATAAGCCTGATTTTATAAGAAAAAATACATTAAAAAAAAGAGAAGAATAAACATGTCATTTGTATCAAGGGTTTCTCTATTTATAATGTTATAATACTATGACATACTATAATGTTATAATATTTATAATGTTAAAAATGCTTGTGCTATCCTATTATTAAAGGGTTTTTTCCATAGATATATGCATATAATTAAGCAAAATATCTTTCATAAGGAAAATTATCCAGAGGGTGGATACGACAGAATGTATATATTGTTCTATGTATGTGGCCACTCATACATGCTAAGGCAAGCCGACTTACTATTACTACCATTTAATAGAGTACAACTCTGAATATTCCACAAGAAATCTTAGTGGATGGGTATGTGTGTCCTTGGTATTTGTTCTGTTTACTTCTGATAGTGTCACTTTATGATTCTAAGAAAATGCAATTTAAGACTCACCAGAATAGAGACAAGAAGATTTTAAGTTTAAGACTGAAAATGGACAGACAACGCTGACATCAGATATTAGTATAAACTGAGAGTCTTCAGGACCAACTGAGAATTGTGGTTTTGCAATTACCCAAGTTACACCCCTACTTTGCTTGTTCCTTCTATTGCTTTTAAGTTGGAAATTAAAGTGGTTTATGCAAATTTAATAAGAGAAAGTCTTGGACTTTGACTGGCAGGGATTTTCCTGCACCTCCCACTGTCATAATTGATTACATGCTGTACCCTGATGGAGGAACAGAAATTCTAGGCCAACAGAAAATCACAAATACATGGTAAACCATCTGCTTTGTCCAGCGACTGAGAAATAATAATGTGACCAATGATCCAAGCAAGACAGGGCTGCCAGTCCAACTGTGCCCATTCCTCCATCAGCTTGATGTCTGCAGGCAGAGGGAGATTTATTTTGGCAGCCACTCTGCCAACATCTGACGTCTGTCACCCATAGTTCCCCATTATTGCTGTTTCCAAAAAATCATATCTGCCAGTCAAACAGCTTTTCTACTGATGGACAGTCGAAGGATGCCTTCTCAGGCTGACCTGCTTCCGAGGAACTCCCCTTTATTTGAACACATATATCCACTAATCCCTTTTCACGCCTTGCCTTTTAGCCTGTCACTTAGTGGGGAAAAGAACTCTCCCAAGCCCGAGTTCACTGCTGTTTGGAAGCATGGCAGTCACACAAGGAAAGATCATGAAAGTTGTAAATGCTATGGTTTTACTGCCATGGTATCAAGAGTAGCCCCCTCCATCAGGATCCACAGAAAAACGATACTCCCCTCCACCCCTGCCTTTCTGGGAAATTAACATTGCTTATATGACACCTTTAAAAATATTAACACGGTACTTGATGTATTTGCATCTATTCGGATTGGCTGATTCTTGATGAAGCTTCCTATGTATTAAGCACTTTACACTGGCTACCTCATTCAGTCCTCTTAAGAATGCAGCAAGGTTTCCTATTTTATAAGAGAACAAGCAGAGGCTCAGAGCTCATACAGCTAATAAAGGGCAGCCCTGGATCCAAACCCAGATCTTCTGTTTAAGTGAAACTCTCTTTCCACTACAGCATCCTGACCCTCCCTGTCACCGTATTTGTGACACTTTGTACGTAATGACTCAACGTTTGATCCAGTCAGTGATACTCTGGGCAGACAGCAAGCACTGGGGGGAGTGATTGGGAAGGCCAAAGCACTTGCGTTTGCCAGAGCCCTGACATAACGCTGAGGAAAGAGAAGACCACTAGAGCCCTCAAATCCTGGTCTCCTGGCCCGAGTATCTGGAAAGACTTAGAGAATAAAGCAAGGAAGGCAGTAGGAAGTGCCACATAGAAGCACGTCCTCCAAAGTCTCTTGATTTTGATTTTACAGAGACATATGGAAGATGTGAGTGAGTGACTGCTGTTAGAACATTGGAGGCATCAAGGCTTTCTAGAAAAGTATTGACCAAGATGTCCAGAGGCTCATTGAACCGAGCCGTGAATGGACCCCTGCAGAAGCCAAGAGTTCTCTACTCACTTCCAAGCCTCCCTACCGGGCAATCCTGAACTAAGGATGGCATGAACCCTTACAGATCCTCAGCTTGTTGCATCCGTGGCAGGATAAGATTTTTGGAAATAATAATCACTGTTTTTTCTCCAGTATTTTTCCCCTGCACTTTTTGACCCTTTATCCTTTGTCCCCTCTTTCAGGGAAAGGAAAGTAACAACAAAAGAGCTAAGGGAAAGAATGTGTCTCCCTGGAGGGTACTAAAGTCATCTCAACATAAGCAAAGGCTTGAGAGACTGTGATGAGAAAGCTCGGCTGCCCCCTGGACTAGAAGGACTCTCTGGGCTGGGGGGTTGGGGGGGGGGGCATGTGGGAGGAGAAATGATGAGACCATGGACGTTGGTGGGTCCCTGAGGAATAGGGACAAACTAGAAAGAGATGTGATTCTTTTAAATGACAAAAGTTTCAGAGTTTGAGAGGAAAGCAGAACCCATGCCCCTTTCCCAGGCGGAGCTCCCCTGGAGGCGGCGACACCCCGGAGAAGTCGTGGCGGTGCAGCGCCCTGGACAGAGTCATGGATGACCTTTTGGCTCCGAACCCCAGCACATGTGGGAGCAGCACATTTTTTTTTTACATCCAAGAGTAGCAAAAAAGTCACTGAGAAAGCCACAGTTCAATGTTTGCAATTTTCTTTAAAATATTTCAGGATATTCAGTCTGTGTGGGTGGGTGATTTAGGGAAGCTGTCCCCCAGATGCCACCAGCACTGTGTCTCAGTCTCCCGGGCGGCTCTAACAGAATACCACAGGCTTACACAACAAACACTTGTTTCCCACAGTTCTGGAGGCTGGCAGTCTGAGCTCCTGGTGCCAGCACGGGCGGGTGCTGGGGACAGCACTCTTCCGGGTTGCACACTGCTGACTTCTCTTTGTGTCCTCACGTGGCAGCGAGAGAGCTCGCTCGCCCTTGTCTTCGCTGAAGGTGACAGCTGCCTCCCAATGATTTGAACAGCGATAGCATCATCCAACCCACCACGCTCCCCCAGCGGAAAGTCTCAGGCTTCAGCTCAATTCTCAGTGAGCCAAACACAAATAAATACAGCAGCCAGTGTGGTGGGAGAGGCGTGATGTTTGAAGTCAGCCACATCTGGGTTCCAGTCCTAGCGTGACTCCCACTGCAAGCTGTGTGGACAAGCTGTGTGTGCAACCCGCAGTTCACTCAAGCACCACACACGGTATCAAATTCTCTGGGAGGTTGTGAGAATTCCCTGAGATGCTCGTGAAAAGCTCTTTTAAAACTACAAAATCCACTTGGCTGCCAATTACCTAAAAAGTCCCCCTCACGTCAGTGCTTAAGCTGGCAGTACTGAGTAGCTGAAAGGTTGGTACCTGTCTGTAAAATTAATTTTTGAGAAGATGGAATTAGTGCCTCTCTGACACGCTGCCGCAGCCTTGACGGCAGCTGACACTTACAAGCTCTGGCTGTGTGCTAACATGAATCATCTCAGGAGGTCCTGCTATTACTTAACCCTGTTTCACAGACGAAGAACTCAGTCACTGAGGGGCTAAGTAATGTGCCCAAGGTTACAGGCTAGCAGGTGGACTGGTGGGGACTCCAGAGCAGCAGTCCACCGGGGCACTGAGTTCCTCACCACCCCACCAAGTGGCAGGCATCCTGTGACTTCTCATCTGTTCCTGCCACTGGCCATTGAGATCAAGGAGGGCAGGGACGGCACGTGGGACCTGGAAAAGCAGGGGCCGAGGAAACATTTGCTGAACGAGGTGCTTGGCACAGAATGCCTGGGGTGTAACCAGCCCCCCCCCCCCCCCCGTCTGTTGGATGCATGAGCAGTGCCCAGGGCCACCCCCACCCCCCCCCCCCACGTGAAAGTGAACGATGAAAAGTACTCATTTTTAGTGGTTGGGATGACTGAAACACAGCCATGGCACTTGTACTTTTTCAACATACCTAAACATTTCAGACGTTTGTCTTCTCATGGGGTAATTATGGTGCCATGACAACTAAAAGTGACTACAAAAACCGACAGCAGAGAAAAAGCTGATCTCTAACCAGTCCACCTGGCCCACCTGCAGAATTCACTGTGGGCTGAGGGGTCTCCAAGGAATTTCAAAAATCTGGCCCAGTCCCCGGTTATCTGATAACTAAAAACCCATAAAGAGATGAGGGAGGTGACAAAGGCTAATGAGGAGTGGAGGTCGTTTCTATTTGGGGTAGAAAAGCGAAGGGAGGGTCCCAGACCTGTTCCGCTCCACCTGGGGCTTACAGCCGGCGAGGTGCGCCAGGCACGTTTCAGGCTGCAGAGACGGGGACGCGTTAGGAGACAGGCAGGGGACATCAACGCGTGAAGCAGGTCCGGCGGGCGCTGGGGGCAGATATGGGAGTCAGGCGGTCCTCAGCTGCAGCCCCTACGACTCTGCGGGCCCGTCGCTGCCGGAACCGGAACGTAGATTTACCAAGGCTAGTTAAAACTCTGATTTTCACGTGAAAGCTCTCCTCCTACCCTGGCGAGTGAGTCCAAGGCAATTTAAGTCGTGGTGGGAGTCAAACTAAATACATCGGCAGGCTGGCTTTGGTCTGCAGGCTGCCACTTGGCCATGTCCGAGCTGGGCCCTGGGAAGAGGCGGAAGAAGTCGTTCATCACCTCCGCCGCGCCCAGGCGGAGTCAGATGCGACCGGACAGAGAGAAGCAGGTGCGCGGTGCTGGCCCCGCGCGCGCCCCCGGGCGGCCGGCAGACGCCGGGCTGCGCGGCTCGCGTCTGTGGCACTCGCGCCACCTAGTGGACTTCCTAGGAAGCGCCTATTTTTCAACCTCCCTGTTGACCCCTACAAAGGCCCGAGGGTGGTGGACCAGGGGGGCCAGTCAGAGCCAAAGCAAATGACCACAAACGAAACGGAAGCCGTGTTCTGGATAAGCATTAACCCACAGCTCCAGGGGGATACTGGGATAGGGGCCGAGGGAGACGAGCGGCCTTCGCATCGCTTCTTTCCCAGGCTGCCCAGTGAGCTGGATCCAGGCTGTGGTCAGAGCTGGCAGAAGCGGCCCCCCTCCTGCGGGGAGGCCCTGAGCCCGGGCGGGGAAGCCACTCACCCTCTTAAACTGCCAGCCGTAGTCCTTAAGCCTCAGGAGGAATTAGGTCCGTGGGAATCCCAAACTCAGGTTTGTGGCTGAGTTTATCCTCAGGATAACATCTGTGCACATAGTGTTTACAATCCACTCCACTGTGTGCTCTTCAAGCGACTGGAATATTTCCCCTTCACTTTTAAGATCGCTTCCCATCTCTTTATTTTTGGAAAAGGTCAAATTTTGTTTCTACTGTTTCCAACTATGCTGCCTTTCACCGAAAGTGTTTGCCTAAACGGGTTCGTTTGAGGAAGCTGTCCTGTCTCCTCAAAAGGTGCCCGCCCCCACAGCAGGGCGCCCGTTCAGGCCATAGGCTTGGGCACAGCTGTGACGGCTCTGCACAGCCTCATGGCCGTGTGTGTTGTTTCCCTGTGGAAAGCTTAAACCACAGGACACGGGTTTTGTTTTCTCTGTGTTTCCCTGAAGGCCCAGTGTAGGCCCTGCACACACGTCTTGGCTACGGATGCTCAGCTTTTCTTGACGTGCTGAACCTCCATGCCTAGTCGCCAGCATCTTTGAGGTGGTTGTCGCAGGGGAGAAGAAATCGGTGTAGTATTCAGCTTGGAATACTTGCTTCAAGACAGTACGTTGAGAAGATTGCTAAGCCAACTGGAACGTTTTACTTTGATAGTACCTCTATGCACTGAATAAAAGTTCCAGATCTCTGGAAAGTCTTTAGAAACACAAAAAGACTAAAGCACAAACAAAAGACCTGGGATTTCTAGGTCTTCACTCCATCACCAAATTCCACTTTCCGAAGGGCACTTTTTTCTCAACTTTGAGATTTTCCAATTGTAAGATGAAATGGGTCTGAAAGAGCGTGTAAGGGGCCGGTAGATTTATCCCTGGCCAGCTGTGTGGAATGCAGCGCCTGCTTTGTCTGCTTTTTTCCCATCCTTCAGCATCCACAGCTCTGAATGGGAGAAGCCCTGGTGTTACTGGATGGCATTTGAAGGAGTGGTGGTGTCGTGTTATTAACAGCTCCGGCACCGATCCTGCAGGGAGACCAGAGCAGGAGGGGAGGGAGGGGGGCTGGCTGGACAGCAGGGTGCGCACAAGAGAATTCCAAGGATGGTTCAGAGTGGTAACTAGAGACCTTGGAAACTCCCAGAGGCCCAGCAGAGTCCACTAGGCAGAAACCCAAGAAAAAGTTATCCCTGTTTGTCTCCAAGAACGGTGGCTACCAACAGGGGACGGAGACAAAGGGGAATTTCTAGAGTCCTTGTAAGATCAAAAGTCCTATTCAGTGGACTTACTTGAGAATAACAGGGAATGTCTTCATCTGGACTTTCCCAATGACTGGTGTTAATCTTACTGCTGGCAACTCAGGACAGAATTAAACTGGAAAACAGCCTGCAGCGTCTTTGAAAGACACAGAAAACTACAGAGAAAATGGATTTTTATGATAACGTCCAAACGGCTATTAAGCCATTGCCTTTAGCATACCCACCTCTCTGGGGAACGAAGCTGGTCTGAGGAGCTGAGGTCCAGGAGCAGCTGGGACCAGGGCCTGCCAATTCGTTTAAATGCTGACTTCCTCTCCCCTTTCCCGGGCTCTGCCTCGCCACCCCTCCACCAAGGGCAGCTGTGGCCTGGTCCTCACAGGCGGGATACAGAGCGGATCAGGAGTTAGATGGGAGCCATGAAGAGCAGCAGGCAGGAGGCAGGAAAGCTGCAGGGGTAGGGTTCTCCAGACACCCCCTCCAGAATCTGGAGATGGCACTAGGGGCTTCTGGCACCTCCCAAGCCAGGAGATGCTCACTCACAACCAAGAGTGAGTGGCTGGCTATAATCAGGAGACTAGCATCTGAGGCCCAGTGATGATAGCAGTGACTTCCCCACCTCATGAAGGTGGGCTGAGGCTTCTGGTCCCTCAGATGGTTGCAGGGGTCACCCAGAACGAAAAAAAAAAATGTCGTCAATTACTTGTATTGCAATAACAGAGATGCACAGGTGGATTACCCTCCAGATTAGGATTTGTATTTTATGCCGCTACCCACTGTTGCCAACACAGTTCTGACGTGACAAAGATGTCTTCCATTCTGAGGACTGCTGGTATATAAATAATTCAAAATGGCCAGGGAATTTAGGTCAAGGTGAGTTTATTGTCCAAATAGCATAACCTAATTGCATCCAAAACCATTTTCAAATCCATCTTTAAGCTAGTCAGAATAACAGGTTATTATTTTTTTTAAATCACTTAACACTGAACAGATAGGACCTCTTAAAAGGTAGCTGACTATACCATGTCACCATCATAGCCAATAAAACATTTTTTCCATACTTCCTAAAAACCTTTTGTTTATACTGATCATGCTACTTTAGCACTTGCTAGCATCCCGACCAAATAAACACCCACACCTCTTATAGAGTACATTGTGAGAGAATAACATTGACTCGATATGGCATCACACTTGTTTTAAAGCAAAAAAAAAAAAAATTATAATAATAATAAAAGAAGTCCAAGATGAGAAACTGTAACTGAGAGAGAGAGATCTGAGGTACATGGTACAAGGGTAATGAACATAATGGAAAAAATCCAATGGCCCAGTGATTTGCTGGGGATTTAAGAGTTGGCCAGTAAGAACTAAAACCAATTAAAAATAAGAAACAAAAAAATTTTTTTAAGGACAGGCACCTGTCAAAATACATTGGATACTGTAATGGCTACAGTCAGTAAGGCACTTTTTTCCCCAAAGTGGGCTGCAGGCAAAGGAGTAAATGCCGCAGCTCCAGCATGCATGTGTCCATTTGCTGATGGCTTCTTGAAACCTGAGCCAAGAATCGGGTCTGACTGCCCAGCCAAGTCTAAAAGCAGAGACACACAAATGTAGGAGAACAGTTCTGGCTGAAATGACCGTTCTGGGTTGTTCAGAATCCAGAATCGTGAAAAGCCACATGGTATGAGGAAGTCATAAACATCCTCTTGAATCTTCCTGCCCTATTTTGTACAAACTGACGACAGCCTGAGCAGCTCTTGACAGCTGCCCGGAGCCCGCACCGACAGAAGCCTGCACCCACCACAGCTCCGGAGTACGCTGGCTTAGGGGACTTCACCGTCTCAGCACTAATTTCCCTTTTAAAGCTATGCTCAGGGTTGGACTGTCTCAAAGATAAACAAAGAGGACTCCTTTTGGCTTAGAAGCCAACTGGCTTACTCAGCCCTCCTCCCATTCCTACGTCCCATTCCCACACTACCAATATTATCTTCTTGAACTAGAAAATCATTATTTACAGGATATAAGGTGCAAGTCTATTTCTTCTCCCATCCCTGCCCCCTGTGACCCAAGGAGAGAAAATTCCTCTGCCCTCTTTGAGAAAGTCACTCAATCCTGCCTAACATGCTTAACCTGTGGGTTCCAGAGCTCCCAGGGTGGGCTGGAAGGGCCCCACAGGCGCCGGGCCACGGGAAAGCTACGGCTGCCTCTGAAGAGCAGCCCGCTCTGCTCGCAGAGCATCGCGGTGTGCCGCGGTTGGGGCTGCCTCTCCGGGCCGCGTGGGCCCCTGACCTGGGGGCTAAAAGAGGCAGGAGAGAGCCTCTTGCACAGCAATCACAGGGGTCTGGCTGTAAGAGATGGTGAGCTCTTCAGTGGGGTCCTGGGGCAGTTCCAGAATAAAGCGTCCTCTAAGAGAAGCCCCTTCTCAGAGGAGCTCTCCTCTCAGCACAGGGGAGACATTCTGCCGAGGGATCTGTCCCCTGCGTCCACCTGCAGGCTGCATGACTGTTAGGAACCCGCACGGACTGAATTATGCTTAGCATATATTTTTGGCATACTAGGATTTTCCCCCCTAGGATTTGGCCAAAATAGGGGAACAAACAAAATTTGGCAGGCTAGGGGAACAACTTAGCCCCCACTGATGGAGAAATAAAAGAAGAAAAAAAAAACCACAGAGAGGAGGAAGTAAAGAAGAAACAGAAAGACAACAAGGTAAAAAAAAAAAGACCAGAATAGGTTTGGAACCCCCTTTAGATGGAGATGAGAAAGAGAAAAAAAAAATCCATGGGGAGAATTGAACTCCCCTGGGACAGAAATTCCTACAAGGAAACCAAGAACCAAGATCAAGAGGGTATTAGCCACTTTAACAAATCCAGGGTTCCTTCTTTTGTTTAAGGAGGGAGCAAGAAGAAAAGCCAATCTAGCACCTTCCCCATCATCAACCCCACACCTTCTATCACTCTAAGCCCCGGGAAGGAGAAGCAGCTAGAAGGCCCCAGTGGTACCCGGGGCTCCAGGAAAAGTGGAAAGTTACAGATGCAGGGAGAGTCTGTAGGCCTGTTCCCTTCCTTATTTGTCAGGTTCTCTCATTTGCTGCTTCAGTTTGAGCTTAGAGGCTCACTGTTAAATGAATCTGCACCATGTTTTCTCTTTAGGCTCCAAGACTCCCAAGAACTCTGGAGACCATGCCTTTTTCCATTCTGTGGGACTCCTCAGGGCCCAGAAGAGAGTCCTGTGCAAAGTGGGCTCTTGAGAAAACACTGGCTGCTCAGCTTTCCTCTCCAAAACTTCGGAATTCACCACCCACTGCCCCACCAGAAACTCCCTAGAATTTTAGGGTCATGCTAACTCACCAAATCCTGAACCCTTCTAAACACACTCCAAGAGAGACTGACTCATCTAGAATTGCATCTCTGTAGAGAAGCAGCCTTTCCACCTCCCTTCCACGACCAACCCAATACTCATCTGGCCTATTTTTTCCAATCATGCCAAATCAATGCGATTTAAAACCCGAAAACCACTGAGTGACCCTCAGCAGAGGACCTGGCCTCGCATAGTGCTTGCCTGTTGGCAGTCCGAGACTGGTGGGAGAAGGAACCTCCGCAACACTGCCTGCCACAGATTCACGTACCCAGATTCAGACTTAGAAAACCTCTGAGATGATCCTAACCTGGGGATGCCCATGTCAGGGAAGGGAAAAGAGAATGGGGAAACTTTCAAGATGAAAGGACCCTAAGCAGATGAAAGGCCTGCTTTAGAAAGGGCCTTCAGGTGAGGATTTCCAAATAGCCTGCTGGAATTCTTTTTCGTCTGTCTCCTGATACCTGGGACCTAAGTGCAAATTGTGACTTCCTAGTCCTGCGTCAGTGTTTGTGCTGAAGGGTCTGCCTTGGGGGGGGGGGAGGGGAAATCCCTTGGTTCAATTGTATTTTTTCCATCATGATGAGGATACCGGAGTCAAAACGGAAGCCCGATGACCTTCATGACTGACCAGGTCCCTGGGTGTGAGACCCTGGGGACACTCACCCCTCCTTCCACCTGAGAGGGGCACGCAGCCCCCTCCCGCCCCTTTCTCCACACTAATGGGCTCCCAAGCAGAAACTGTACGGTTGTGAGGTATTATGAAAACAAAACTGTGAATCATTGTCTTTTGTAGCTATTGATTTTGTCCAGTAAACCTGAGGTAAAGAATACTCTGTCTTTGAAGAATGTGATCAGAGAGGAAAAAAAAAAAAAAAAAAAAACCCATGAATATGCTACCAGAAGAAAACAAACTACGGAAGGGCTTTTCCAGTACGAAGAACTCATATCTCAACCATCTACTTCAGGACTTGGAATTTAAGCAGTAAAATAATATATTATAAAAATGTTTATAAAATAGCAGCACACTCTGTGAAACCTTACAGCTAGGTTCTGTTAACGTGAATAAGGATGAATGATCTTAGCTTCTTAGCAGCGCAAAAAAAAAAAAAAATAATAAAAACTGAACACAATAAAATGAAAAATAAGAGACCCTTAGATTTTTCTCCATCCTCAACCCTCATACTACGAAACAAGGCAGAATCTGTGTATAAAATAATTCTTCAAGGTAGCCCTGTTCTGATTTTTCTTTTTTACTTAAAAAAGGCAAATATTTTAATAGCTTCATTACCTGTCAATTAATAATTGTGCAAAAAAAAAAAATTGTTGCTCCAACCTCTTTGCTAACTGAATGCATCTAAGAAGTGGAAAGGAAAAAATTCAAGTACGCTGAATACAACTTTGCAATGAAATTAACAAAAAACGGAAAAGGGAACAAAAGCGGCACTGTGATGCTCAGCTGTCCGTCTTTGCCCAGCAATAACTTTTCTTTCCATGTCCAGAGAAGAAGTATATGGGTGGGAATTAAGATCCTTCTGTGCCATCAAATTGGTAACAGATCTTTGTTTTTAGGCTTTTCTGAGGAATGTTGTGATGGGAATGTCAGCGGAAAGGGGTGTCTCTCGAGTCCCGGCAGGGATACCAGAACTATGTACCAAAGAACGTCAGATACCAGAAGTGAACAGTTACCCGACCAGGGTCAGGAGGGAAAGGGGCAGAGGAGAAAAAGGGGAGGAGTCTCTTCAGCACGATTTGCATAAACCATCCCATCTATCCCTCGGGAACAATGTTTCAAAGTGCTTTTCGAATGGAATGGTTTATAACAATGCTACTCTGTGGACCAGACATGCCAATCAGCACCAAAAATTAGTTTTTTCCTAATAAGGGATGCCAAGGTCACATTACTGTCTTTAATACATCAAGAGAAAAGATTCCACTCCACATCCCACCCTTGATCTCCATCTGCCTCCATTTCGTCTGAGTTTTGGTTATGGCCCATAGCTAGATTGCCCGTTTAGATAAGAATACAGTGGTGTCTGCAATGAACCATGTTTGGAAGAAGAAGCAAGATGTCAAAACCGCGAAGCCCAGGATCCAATCACCTGTGTCCAACTGGCAAAATTAAACATCCTTTCTAGGTAGCAGCTACTGTAGACAGCAAGAGTTTCTAACGAGAGACCCAGCAATGCTCCTGACTTAGCAACAAACAGGTGTCCGAGAGCAAAGGTGTTTCTACATCCAAAATGGTTCGGTCACGCTGAGAGATTGGACTCCCTCCCCATCACGTCCCTCCTTATTTCTAATTCCTTCTTGAGTTCATTGCTTTGCAATCTAATCATGCCATAAGTGGCATATGCACTTCTTTGAAATTATACTAAAAGGGGTGTATATGTGCTAGTTCATAACATGAAAAAAAAAGCCTCCTCTAATTTGTTCCCATGTTGCAGGCGTACATTTTCTCTAGCTACTCTGCAGGTTTTCCTGTAAGCGTTTTACTATTACTTTTAACATAATCAAACAATAACTGTTCGCATATACAAGGGATTCCCTTCTGTTGTACTTGAAATAGGCACCAAATGCTTTTAATTATTCCATTTTTATAGGACCGTTTTCTCTCACTTCTAAAAGATCTTTCAATACGATCTAGGCGGGGGCAGAATTTTTTTTTTTTTTTTTTAAGTTTCATCCTAAAACATAAAGAACAAAACACAATCAGAGAGAAGGAGAGAGAAGATTTGAACATGTCTCTCCCGTTCGGCCCGACTGACATCCTCACAGGTCAATATCCCGCACGTCTGTAGGGGTGCTGGCTTGGTCCAGTTCATCCTCCGACTTGGATCCATCCCCCTGGTCCTGACGGAACTGCTGCAGACTGTTGAGCAGCACCACCTCAATCTGCTCCTGGCAGGCTTTGAGGCAATCCTACAAGGAGAATGGTCCAGACCAGAGCTGTTAGCGAGATCAACAGTGCACAGAGCATTTCATGAAGAAAACATACACAATTCAAGCCTTGCATAATTCCGTGCTAGTTTTCCAGCAGAAATAACTATGAAGTGAAGGAGATGTGTTCGTGCAGTGCCATGGAACCTCACTCCTCCAGGTGGGGTCCGTGGGCTGGCAGCATCAGCATCACCTGGGAGCTTGTTAGAACCGCAGACTCTCAGCCCACTCCAGATCAATCTAATCAGAACCTGCATGTTAGCAGAAGCCCGGGTGATTGGGATGCACGTGAGACTCTGAGAAGCGCTGGCCTAGATGAGGAGCCATTTATGGACATGGAGCACCTGGTGAACAAAGGGCCAACCAGATGCTTTCTGCTTGGGGAAGTTGGGAGGAGACAGAGAAAAGAGGACAGCCAGGACTACAGACAGTGCTCCAGGACCAGACAAATGTAGGATGTGAGGAATAGATAAGAAGGAAGAGGATGGATTGAACGGTACTAACCTTCACAGAAACTGCATTAAGCGCTTAAAACGAAAAAAAATCTGTTTTTCTGCTTATTTGCCACTCCCTCAACTCTGATAAAAATACAACACAGAATGTTTACAAAATTCTGGACACTTGAGCTGTCCAGTTTGGGAATACGCAAGAATTTGCAGCATTGCTTTGATATTAGTCTATATTTGGTAGGGAAAATTTGGAGCGTGTTTGCCCCAGGCAGAAGCTTCTGTTAGTTGGATGCCATGGCAATTCGTGGTGTCACGAGAAAGGGATGATGGTTCAGACTAGCAAGTGGTGTGTGAGCTCAAGAAACTGCTCCTAGTAGATACTTCCCAGCCTCTCTCCTCTGCAAGGCCGCCTTTCTGCACTCCCTTACCGGCATATACATATGGGAAATCTGTTAGATGGATCCTGCCTGGGTCTTCCCACAGTTTAATATATGCTTCCCTCTTGTCTGTTCCACTGTGCAATTTTCACTGCCCAGAAGTTAATGTTTGCCAAGCACAAAAGCATTATCTTTATTTTCCGAAGATCTAAAATAAAGGTGGAGTTAACGACTGAGGAACCAAGTTTCCATTGCCCCAAATTTTCCCTTCCTATCTGTCGACCGTTTCAAACTTCCAACTACAGCTTTTTGTGAAAATTAAAATTAGGGACAAGAGCAGCCTGAGTGCTAAGGGCAGAGATGAAATCTCACCTGGAGTGTCAGAAGGAAGAGAGGGAAGGTGGCACTTGCTAGTCACCCGCCACACTTGCGGGCAGCAGCTACGTTACTGAACTTCTCTGTCACTTTCCTCACTTGTGAAATGAGGATAACAAAGTGGTCACAGAGTGACGATCCACTGAGGCCACATATACAAAGTGCTAAGTTCAATAAATGATAACCATTTATCGTGAACAGCAATAAATCAGTCCTGGAATCTGAAAGAATTCTTTAGATTTCTTTAAAATGGGGTACAGATTAGCATTTGGTCCAGATTGGTGAAGGGGCCACTGTGTGTCTGGCACCAGGGATTGAGTGTCGAACAAGACAGACCCTGCCACAGAGGCCTGTGTGCCACCCTAAACAAGCTGAGGAGTCGGGGACTGGCAAACCACGGACATCTCTCAACCTTTTCCGTGGCATCTACTGCTCACGGCCTCCACCCTGTCTGACCCCCTGAACCTGTGATTAGAAACCTATGGCCTTGCCTGGCCCCTTGCCCTGGTCTTTCCCATGCTCCTCCTCTGGGGCCCAGCCTGCAGCAGCTGTGCTCCTAGCTCACTCACCACTTCCCGAAGGCGCTTAGGTGGTGAAGGATGAAGGCATATGCTTCTAAGGGCACTTGCATTTCAGCAGAAGATATCTAAAAACTTTAAAGCCTTATAATCTACAAAAGTCAATCTTAAAAAGCCAAAGCTACTGGCAAAAAATGCCTATCGTCCAAACTACTCTTGAGAAGGTCCTCCATTAAGAGACCGACAGTGAGTCCAACTCTGTCAGTTTTCCTTTCAAAGCTGAAATAGACAGCTCGTTCTCCATTGGAGCACCATCTGAAGGAGCCGACTTGTTCTTAGGGGCCATGTTGGCAGCATAAAACCATCTTCAAACTCTGGAATCTTCCTAAGATGCCCCCACCCCCAGAAGTGAGCAGGAGCGGAGACGCAGGAGCACAGCAACGGGTCTCACGTCTCAAGCACCTTCCTTTCCTCCCGTGCACCCCTTACTGAGGAATGCTGAGCCACAGAGTTTACGTGAATATTATTTTCCTCTTTCTTTTTTTTCTTGCAGGTACTAATGAGCTGAATCCAGGCAGCTCCTGTGTGAGGTCCCCCACTACAGAGGTCCTTGAGGAGCTCTTGAAGATATGTTTAAAATTTTTTTCTAGGAGGCAGGGGGAATGAATCAGAGCCCCTCCGTAGCATAGAGATAGTAACTGTATGCTTGTCTCCGTGGAAGGCAAATCCTACCAGAGCATACAGCACGAAAGAGCTTCTGCTATCTAAAGAGGATGGCAGGATTCTCAGCTGACTGAGGGACGATAGATATGTGTTTTGTGTACAGACAGATGATAGCCCTGAACCATTAAATTAAATTAAAAAACAAATGCCTCTTAGGTGCCAGCAATGAGGGCTTTTTAAAGAAAGCTTCACGTGGCACAGCAACTTGGTGAAGACTTGCTGATACGAAGTTCGTGTGGAAGCCAATGCCCCCCAATAAGAAACCCAGAGCCTCCTGGCCAATCCTGTCTGGCTCTCCTTCAGAGGCTCTAATTTGGCCCCACAGAGAGGTAATCTGGGTCAGCACACTTTCCACCTCAGTAACAGGAGCAGCTCAGGACGCCATGATCATCGCTACGTTAGCTCACCAGCATCCCTGAGATGGATAGTCCTTCAAATGAGGAGACAGGGGCTCCAGATAGCTAAAGAACTTGCTTTCAGGCCATGCAGGGTCTTCCCTTTGGAGTCGTCAATGTTCCTACTGTTGCTGGTATTCGGCCTCCCCTTCTAGCAGCCTGAGCTCTTAACGGGACAGTTCTGAGGGCTGGGACATTTGCCAGTCACTTCTACTGGACTTTCAGAGCCATGGGACTTCAAGATATCACATGTATCAAGTGTCACATTTATGTAATTTCCAGCCAAGAACACATGTATAGGCTTTTCTGAATAAAATGAAGGAAGATTTCATATAAAACATATACTCTCTTTCCTTTCTTCAGCCCCATTTTAACTTCAATCTAAATTATTACTATGGCCAGCTCTTGATCTTTGATACCTCTTACTTGAAGGGAAAAATGATGACTACAGCAGTTACCCCAGAAATGAAGGACCCTGAACCCCATTCCCTGCTCTCTTCTAGATTCATCTGTGACACAGCAGGAAGCTAAACCTCTCTGTGGTAAACCATGTCCCCCATTCCTGGAAAGCTCTCTGCCTAACCCTCCTTCACGTTCCACTTGTTCACAACTTGGCTATTACCAGCTCAATTTTCAACTGTGTAGATCTCTCGTTCTTAGCTGGATGAAAAACTCCTTAAGGGGAAGACCCTGTCTTGTATTCACAATGTTGAACATTCTACTCTGAGATGGTGGCGAGAAAGAAATCAGCATCCCCCTTCCTTGAGAGAGAGCTCACTATCTGCATTTTGATACCCTCATTTAGCACCGTAGGAACCCTTCTTGGACTTGCAACGAGCATGCGAATTTCCTGTGAGCTGGTGGAAAGTGAAGGAAGAGAAGAACGTGTGGTGGTGCCATTACCTTCAATCAGACACGCCAACTCCACACGGCCCCATTCTTGCCCAAGGAGCTCCCAGTCTCCCAAGGAGCAGGGCAGCAGGGTGCCTGGGACTGGGGTGGGGAGGCGGTGACCTGCGGGAAAGAAGAGCCCTGCCTCAAATCCGCAAGGCTGCTTGTGCCAGGAGGCCAGGAGAGAAGGAAATGGAAGGGAGGCACGTTGAAGAGCCTGAAGCGAAAAGGAGGCAAGGCTGGAGAAGAGTGGAGTTACAGTATTCCCAAAGGGCAGAATTATAAGACGACACACACGGATAATTACAGAATGTGAGAATTTGGGGGTCCAAAGGGCTTTTGGAGATCAATCAAACAGCCAGATGCTCTCATTTTACAGCTAGAGGACTGAACTGAAGCCTGGCTCGTCCCCCAGCTACATCTAGTTAGAAGCTAAGCCTGCCCTTAGAAGGGCAAGCCTTCAATTTCAGAACTCTTTTCCCTATGAACTTCTGCTTCTTCCCAGCTCTAAGTAAAGACATACAGGGCAGAGAATCTCCAAGAAAGGGAGACACAGCCCAAGTGGCCGGAAAAAACCCGACAGAGCCTCCAATGAAAAGATGCTACGTGCATGTAAAGTGCAGCGGCTCTGGGACCTCTGCTTTCCGGCAGCCTCCCAAAGCACCAGCCATTGTGTTAAGATGCCCCAAATTAAGCTGATTAAAAGGAGAGCCATAATGCTCGTCTGTCAGCCTGGACAGGTGGCACTCCACAGCGCTGGAGGTCGGGCAAGCCTCCAACTTCGATGATGATAGGCCCCTCCTCTGCGCGCCCCCAGCCTCGGAGCCCTGACAGCAGTGTTTGTGATCTCCGGCTTGTTACACGGGCCTCCGACTTCCTCTGCTCGCTGGCTCGAGCTCTGCGCCCTGCACCCTCCTCGGCCCCCATGAATGGGCTGACGGAACTCCTCCCATTAGCCCCCAGTGTATCTGCATCACTCCATTGTCACCACACACGCACTGCACTCAACACGGGGACAAAGGGCTGAATGAGCCCCGGACCCCGGCCAACTCAGGCAGAGACAACTTAGGAAACTATCTCATTCTGCCTTTCTTCACAGGCTGTTTGGCCGATTTCCTTGCATACCAAATGAGGCCCGCAGGAAAAATAAGGCAGGAGAGGGAAGCACCAGCTCCAATTCTATCCCCTCCACCGCCCCACCCCCAGCTCCCCTCCCGGCAACTCTTCACAAGGTTCTCGACCACAGGCCCTGAAAAGTTCACCAAGGATGGTCTCAGTGATACAGGGGGCTCTAGAACAAGGTGTGTGTGAGAGGACTGGTGTTTCTAGCTAAGAAGGACCAAGACACACGGCTGGGGAACAGCATCTCCCACAGAGAACAGGTGGTCAACATCCAGGCTTCTTCCACGGCACCACTAAATGTTTGATAATAGCTCAGACAACCAGGATCATAGCATGCCAGGACAACCCTAAGCAAGAAGATCCTGGCATCTTCTCTGGGCAATATTTTAGAATATGAGAGACTTTAGACGTAACCTAGGTAGAAAAGGATAAATATAATGGCCATGTGACTAGAGCTTCTGTCTGTTCTGTTCAACAGCTTCCAGAAACTTCACAACATCTTCATGGCTTGTGAGCCTCAATTCTACTTTTTCCTTAGTGAATTATTTAGCAAAACTGTGTCACGTGAAAATGAAGCGACTTGTTCTAAGATAAAATCAGGTAAAACTCAGAAGACCCTGACATATAATTTATGTGAAGAAATACCTTTCCAACAGACACGGGGAGAGCAGAGAATGAGAAAAACACTCGAACCCCATCTGCCACCCTTTGTCCTCCGTTCTGTCCTTCTCCCTCCCTCCCTCTTCAGCATCATTCCCCAGTGGCTCTGCCAGGGGCTCGGGATAAAGAGCTGAGTAAAACTTGGGTGTTGTTCAAGAGGTTCTATAGACAAGTGAACAGTGAGATAAACGCTGGCACACAGCGTGAGCAGAGTGCCCGGGGACGGAAGAGGAACCCCGATTCAGCAGGGAGAGGTTCACTGGGGAACCGGGACAGTCGATCCCCCTCTCAAACTTACCCTTGGCAACGGAAGCCCCGGTAGAAGTTCCCCTAAAAGCCAGAACTGCTTCTCTGGCTGGTGTCTGTTTTTAGCAACACTTACGAGTGGAAGGAAAAAGTACTTAAAATATACCACCCTCTGAGACTTTCATTCCCTGTAAAACTGTCAGGCTTCTCACTCAGCTTTCTCTTTGGAATGAAGCGTTCCGGTTTATTTTGGCAACGAGAGGAAGCAACAAAGACCAGCTTTCTTAGAGCTGCATGGGTCCCTCCTATCAAAGCTATCTGCCGCTGGCCAACGAGCCCAAGAGACTCGTCTGGCGTTTCAAAGGAATCAGGGTGAAACCCTCCTTCAACAATCTGATCCTTGCCAATCCATGGGCAGAGAACACTGTAAGCTTGCAGAGGTCACAAACAACAAGGTGCCCGGGCAAGCACAGAACGGCAGGGATCCTAGGGTGAAACGTCAGCTCTTCCTGATTCCTATGTGTTAGTGCATTAGAGCCAGGGGGACAAAATGCGGTCCGTGTCTGTGTGTGTGTGTGTGTGTGTGTACATATGTACTTTTTTTATTGTGGCAAAATATACATAACATAAAATTTACCATCTTAATCATTTTTAAGCATACAGCAACATTAAGTACATTCACATTGTTGTGCAACCATCACTACTCTTCATCTCCAGAACTTTTTCATCCTCCCAAACTGAAACTGCATCCCCACTAAACACTAACTCCCCCATTTCCCTCACAGCCTGGGCCCTGGTAACCTCTATTCCACTTTCTTTCTCCACGAATTTGATTATTCTAGGTACCTTGTCTACGTGGAATTATATAATATTTGTCTTTTTGTGCCTGGCTTATTTCACTGAGCATGTTTCCATGGCTCACCCACGTTGTAGCGTGTATCAGCCAGGTTGAACAGTGTTTCCTTGCATGTACATACCACATTTTGTTTCTCCATTCCAAGGATATTTTCTATCACCAAGTTTACTCTGCCGGGAGGCCTGTGTTTTTACATCAGGCCTGGTGAGCTCCTCCCTCTGAGGTGATTTCCTACTGCATTTATAGATCTAACACATTTTCTGGTACCTGTTCATTTACGATCTTCATTTGCTAGGGTGTTACACGCTTTACTCTTGATACTCCCTAGCATTGCTAGGTTCCTTGAAGGCAGGAGCCTCATCTTTCACTTCCCACGCACCAGCCACCCACCCCAACTTCTGCCATGCCTTGGCTCCATGACTGGCTCATCTATTATGGCTTGCTCATCATGCAATAGTCTGCAACAAGTGGGCCTTTAATAAATACTTGCAGAAACGAATGGAGAGGGAGTGCTTGCAATACACCACTTCTTGACTCACGAAATGGTAAACAGAGCTCAGGAAGCAAAACTCACCTCCCTCCAAATGCTAACGCCTTCCAAATTCTAGTCCTTTCATATGCCTTCACTCTGGGCTTCAGCTCTTCAGCACACACAGGCTGGTGGATGGGGGCAGGCTCAGCACTTGGAAGTTAGGCACACACAGAAAGCCCAGCCCGCTGCTGCGCAAGCCTTTCCACTAAGAACGCTCCCAGGGAGAGAGTGAACCAGCCTCTGGGGAGCAGAGGTAAGCTTGGAATTTACTGAGGTCTCAAGATGTTATCTGAAACAGTGGTATGAATTTTATATTCTACTATGTTCATGCGTGGGTTTTAATATTAAAATGTTTAACCCTGGGTCCACTGGTGAGAATGAGGCACATGCCTGCATCTCCAGGTTAATAGCTGGGATTTATTTATTGGAGGAGACCTCTAAGCTGGTTTTGTATCCATTCAACTCAGTCTGACAGCTGACTTGAACAGACTGGCTACATAGTATCTGGAAAGGGCCAGCAGTTTCTCCGGGATGAAATGAGAGACTGGATTGCAGTCCTGAAAAGCAAAGCATAGCCCAAGAGCCTCAGTGGCACCCCAGGAGTGAGCTCTGTCCATCTGAAACCAATAAAGGGAGACAAAGAGATAAGGAAGAAGGCTGGAGACCGGGTGGGGCAATCAGCCAATCAGAGCAGGTCTATAAATATCTGAAAGAGGTTACAATGCCTGGGGGTCAAACTCTTGTCACTGACATTTTTGTCTCTGGGGGTCGAGGAAGGGCTTGTCTGAAGCTGGTTGGGAGTCCTTTTTGCAAGGCAGCCTTAATAGGAGATATTCAGAAAAGGAAGGAAGCGTAACATTTCTATAAATGTTAAGTTCTGTCCAAGATTTGTCTCTAGAGGATTCAGAAGGCATTCTTCACGTGAAGCTGCACGGGAGGGGTCTTTTCAATCCGGATTTTGGAAACCACATTTAAAAAGCCTATGTGTTGGAGCCAGCATTTTAAAAGCATATCTGAGAACTGTTTCAGAGGAGGACCCACGTTTGTTTCCTCACGCCCTTCAACACCTCCCTGAGCCATTTCCCTGAGATGGTAATAAATGCCAAGGCAAGACAGAGGCGGGTGGATGAGAAAGCCAGCAAACTGCAGCCTCAGGCTCTCGACGTTTGACCTTCTGCTCAGTGTCCCTGGTGGAGGCATCAGCCAGGCCTGTGAACCACATCATCCCTTAACTCAATATATTCCCACCGCGGGGTGTTCCGAATCCCCCAGGCACGTCCCAAGGGAGTCATCACGAAGTTCCCCTGCATTCTTGGGCCCTTCCATGGTGACTCGCGGGAAGGCCTCCGAGCTGTCACCCCTCTCTCAGTCGCCTTTAAACCGAAGGCCTTTTTCAGACAAAAAGATTCCAGGAGCTGCTGCAAGGGTGGAGTGCAAAGTTCCCAGGGCAGGCGTCAGAGCTTCCAGGTTCTAGCCCCAGCTCCGCTGCTGCCCTCCCCTCCCCCAGGCCTGTGACCTCTGCCCTCTGCACTCCAGCAGAAACTAAAGGAACTGCTTCTGACCTCTCAGAACCACCCTGGCTCTAACCTTCCGAGGTTTGCAACTTCCAACCAGCTGACTCAGAGCCTCACTTAACCCTGGTCTGTCTCAAAACCTTTCTTCTTCTAAGGAGCTTCAGATTCTGCCAACCAGAATTACAGCCTGTGGGCTGTCCACAGGGCACACACAGGGGAAAAATCTATAGCTAATAATAGTTCCTTGAATTCATTGGGCACTGTATTCTTTTAAGAGCGCTTTTGAATCCATTACCACACTGAACAAAAGGGAAGTGAGAGACGGGCGGGGCTGAGAGGTTCGTCAAGGGTGGGCACCACTCTCGTGGTGGGGCGCTTCTTGCATCTCCACTCCGTTCAGTGCAGCTGATCCTGGCTCTAGCTGTCCCTTCTCTCTGTGCTTTCCAGCCTCAGCGTGTGTGAGCAGACACAAAAGCTCCACACTGTGGAGGAGAGGCAGCCTGACAACGTGGACATAAATGGAAATTAAGCAACACTTCAGACCCATTGGGAAGCCCAGGCCATAAAGGAAAACTAGGAAAGAGCCCTCCCTTCCCTCTGTATCTACTCGCTAAGTTCTTTGCTCTATGAGATGGTGCACAGGTTTTTGAAACCTTACAAGAAGGCCACACCTGAGTTTTGTACTCCCTTGGATGTTGATCTTAGAAAACGGAAACCAACCACAAAAAAAATATACCTCTGACACATCATCGTCAAACCAACTGTCTCTTTCCCTGAGCTGACAAAAGAGACGTCTGGTCCTAACCAAGATGATGGCTGCCACCTACCACGTCTGTGTTGGTGATCTTGGCCAGCAGGTCTACCAGGGCATCACCAGTCAGCGAGCTCACATCCTCATCCTGCTGGAGCCCACAGATGGCAGCTCCCACACTTCCAGTTGCGATCATCGATGGCGGGTACATGGCGAACTTAAAGTCTGTGAGAACAAGAGGCAGAAGGTCAGGGCACAGCAAGAATCTGGCTCCAGGAGCTCCCCAGCCTGAAGACACTCAGAAATAGGATGGTGGCAGGTCAGCTGTACAAGTGACCCCTTACCCTACAGACGCATCCTCTCTTGACTCTTTCCTTCCCAAGACACCATTTATTTATTTGCCACCTCACTGAGGTGGTTCGATTTGAAAGGAGGAGACTGCGGCAGGGAAGGCAGAGTTTATCTGAGTGCGCACAGTGAATTCACAGAGGACTCAGGGTCCCCAACTCTCAGCCCCACAATCCTGTGAGGGGCGAGTGTGTGCAAGGGACTATTCTCGGCCCTGGTTGGGAGGAAGGTGAGTGAGACACGGTCTCCTCTGGGGGTGACGGCAGGAGCAGAGCAAGGAGGCCTGAGACCAATACAGATGAGACAGCCCACGTGCCACATAAGTGGGACAAACCAAGGGTTCTAGATGTGGGAAGGAGGAGGTAAAATTTTATGAAGAACAGTAATCCTGATGTAATTTTGCCACATTCTCTGGACAGGAATCAAGGACTAATGTAGCCCCAAACAAGACGATTTTATTTAAAAAAGGAAATGAAGTGAGAGAAGCAGCAACAGAGGGAACGAGATGGTGGGAGCCGAGCTTCACACAATTCCCAACTTCTAGCCCAATGCCAAGGACCTCAGGACATTAGGAGAGAGAAGGGGAATTTAATCACGCACCCAAGATTAACCATTGCACCATAACCAGATGGATAAGCTGGTTTAGATTTTATGACTCTTGGACCTAAAAATTCCATTTTCTTGCTGGGAAAAAAAAAAGTGGTTTGCTAGAGAGAAGTGCAAAATGAGAAGAAATTTGAGGGGCTCAAACCCCCTCCACTTCCATTTCTCCAAGAGGATGCTCCTAGCACTAGAGAGCTCAGCTTGGGAGACCAAACCCTCAATTTCCTCTGAGCGCTCCCCAAAAGGGGCTGGTGACCAAGATCAGCCACTGCTCCATCCATCAACACAAGAGAAGGAAACCTACACCTTACTCCTGTTAGTGCCGCTGACAGCTACCACCAAGCAACACACAGTACCTTACACGTTATGTCCCGTTTCAGCTGCACGTCAACCATGTAAGGTACACACAATTATTACCCTCACGTTGTGGGTGAGAAACCTGAGACTTCTGAGGGTCTGAACTGCCCTCTCCCCTGCCCTGTGCTGTACGTTAAAGAGGCTGTCGTTTCATCACTCATCCTATTAACGGTCTTGGAGGGGAGCCCATCTTCCACAGCACGCTCTCTCTAGTTTTAGCATACTCCATTGAGTTTGCTGTACGTAGAGTGGGAGGGGGTCAGAAGGGAGGGTTCAGAGGGAAGACATGGGTCATGTTCCACATTTCAGCATAAATATTAGGCTGAATCTAGAAAAACAGTCAACTTAATATTTCTCCTTCTTCCTCTTGTAACAATGCACCCATGCAAGCACCCATATTAGTGATGTCACCATCCAGCATCAAGTTGGTGGTGGTCTTAGAAACACTGCGGGACCCCAGACCATGCACACGCCCTCCCTCCCGCCTCCGCCAAGACCCACGAACAGAGCGGGCCTGGCCGTCTGGCCAGCTTTCTCCTGGACTTCCTTCCCTTAGCTCACTCACATTTCTACCTCTTGAGGGACATATATTGTGGCGTTCCACCCAAAACCTGCTCTCCACTGACTCCTCCAGTGCCTTATCTATCCCCTTGGCTGGTGACAAAGCCAGCCTCTCTGCCTCCTGCTCTGCTGGAGGTCTCTTCCACATGGGGTCACAGGAGACTGTTTCTCTGCCCAATAACCTCGTTAGCTTTCCCCTGTGACACTCATAATGCAGATGAGGCAGCCAGCCCATGGCCCTGGGCCCAGAGGCACTGGGTGGGAGCATCTGGCAGGGAAGGGCATCTCTGCCCAAGGCCTTGGACCAGGAAGCACACCTCACACATGCCTATCTTTGTTGTTCTGCTGCATGCAAAACCAACTCCTATTTTTAGCAAATTAATTAACTTCTGGAAGCCAGAGAGTTTATATGGGCAGTCCTGGGGTACAGCAGGTGCTAGAGTTGCCCAGAAGGACTCCACCTCCCTTCTTGCTTTGCTAGGAAACTGCTGTGGGGAGTTCCCCTGGAGACACTGTCCCCTGCCCCCAGAATTGGGGAGCACGGTGTGCATGAACATGGCTGCTTCTCGGCAGCTCAGAGTGGCACAGACCAGGCAGAGTGCTCCGGTGGCAAGAGAGAGAGCTGCTGGAAGCTGGGCCAGCCACTGTGCCGTTCCTCTGCCGCCCATACAGCAGCAAACCAGTGTCTTCTCTAGCTCCCTGAGCAACTGCCCAGCTCCTCTGGGTTAGTCAGACAGGAGACAACATTAGCACTAAAGCCGGGTCCACACTGTGGGACCGTGGGCAAGTCACTTCCGCCCTCTGAGCCCCAGAATCCCATTTATCTAATAAGGGGTCAAGTTAGATCAGTGTTTTTCAAACTTCCAGCTGCAACTCATTAATGGGTCATGAAGTTCATTTGTGGGTCATGACCACCATATTTGTTGTTTAACTGAACAGAATAGGATAGAAAGTATCAGTAAGTAATGCATGTAGTAAGGGTAAACACTGTTTTGAGAAACTTTTGTATCAGTTTGACATGTATCGTGAGTTTGTGTTATAAAATGTATTTCTTCCTTCATGGTTGAAGTCAAAAAGTCAGAAGACAGCAGAGTGGCTAATCTCCCAGATGCCTTCCAGGTCTAATTTGCTTTTACTCAAGGTTCTGTACTAAGAATGAATCCCAAGGAAAAGAACAAGAACGAGACAACAGAACACAGCACAGCTTCCCCCCGCCAGCAAAGTCACAAGGCATCTACCCCCCTCAGAGCAGTGCTAGTTCTGCATGGCATCAGGGGCTGCCCCAGGCCCACTCGCAGGGACACCCCCTCTCTGTGGGTAGGGGAAACAGCAGAGACAAAAACACCAGAACGAAACATCTGAAGGGTCGTGTCCTTGTACTAGTTCTATTTAGTCAACTTCTACAGTCACCCGTGGAAATTTCCACCCAACCCATTCAGCCATTCCTGGAAACCTTAAACTTTGGCTGTGTAACCATACTGAGAACCACTCACGATATCCACTTGAGAGGAGGCGGCAGAAGAATCAAAACTTCATGCACATGTGCTATGATCAAGGTTATGATCTTCCAGAAATATATGAATACAAACACACATGCGTACGGATGAACTGAGAGGATACAAAGCAAATGTTTGTAAAATTTTCTACCACTGGGGGGGAAATATGAACGTTTGTAAAATTCTCTTGTAATATTTTATTTTAGCAAATAAAAACCAAGTAAAAACCTCTTAAATCTCTACATCTCTTGGTCAAAAAGGCCAACAAGCCATATCTTGGTGCAGAAGGCACACCCTGGGGTGGGGATCTATCTCCACCCTCAGTTGCCCACCTGGAAGGATGAGACATTTGTGACTTCCTGAGATCCCTCCTTCTCCTGCAGCAAGGTGACAGGCAGTTAACTGACCAGTGACCCGTTCTGACCCAGTTCTCACAACATGTTCCTCCCTGTTCTGGGCAGCATGGATGACTCCCCCCAAGATACACAAACACAGTAATACAGCACGGTGCATTCTAAATGGCTAGGTACATACAACATGGATAACTTCCAAAGAAACCTCTCAAAGAAAGGAGGTGCTCAAGTGGACAGGAGCATTGGAGACCGCGGAGGACTCTCCAAGGAGACAGGAAGGATTTAGACAGCAGAGTTAAGAAGCTCCAAGAATCAGAATGTGGAGGACACAGGCTGATGTCCCTCTACCAGCTGTGTGAAGATGGGCAAGTTACCTGAGCTCTCTGAGCTTCCATTTTCTCACCTGCAAATAAGGATAATGATACCCACCTCATAGGGTTGTTCTGAGGATGACTAAAATAATCCATGTAAAAGTACAGTGCCTGGCTCATGCTAAGCAATAAATGTCAGCCGCCGCCACCACCGTCATCGTCATCACCACCCGTTCTCACCACTGGAACTTCCTGTGGGATGGGGATGGGCAATTCTGACTGTGGGAGATTCTGTTCAGCATCTGCAGGGGCGAGGAGAAAGGTGCCCAGCATCCGCAGACTGCAGGCAGATGCTGAGAGCAGGCCAAGCACACCAAGGCCAGGAAGAATGAGGGCTCTGATGCCTGGAGAATTCTGCACTATCAGTCATGTAGGTGTCCCAGAAACGACCTCATCAAGTCCCCAAAGCCTTCTGCTGGTTTGTCAGGAGCAGAAGCCAGGGGCCACAGGAGAATGAAAGAGCTCACAAACATGCAATGAAGGAAAGACAGAAGTTGGCACCCGTCTTCCCAGTGCACCCCACAGTCATCAGCTGTCTCTCACCCAAAGGCAAGGACAACGCCCACATGCTGGAAGCCTCTGCATGGCCTCCTCCTCCTCCTGGTGAGGATGTGGAGACAAGGGGCAGATGCTAGGGTGATCCCAGCTCTGCAGACAAGCACGGGCGGCTCAAATGCTGTGGGCCCATCCATGGGGTAGTGATGGCAAGGTATTAATCCAAACAACTCCGAATTCATCTATTTCAAAACCCTTTCTTTGACAGGTGAATCAATGAACTCTTGAGAGGTTAAGTAACTTGTCTAGTGTCTAATGCTGGGCCTGGAGTTAAGATCGAGGCTTTTGGACTCTGGATCCAATGTTCTGTATAACTTACCAGAAGGTGACTAGCTCCTCCAGGTCACCTCCCACACCCCACCAAGGAAGACAAGGTCGCCTTTCCAATCAGAAGTGCAAGAAAGAGCCCTGGCTCAGGAGTCAGAGACAGTCCCGGTCCCAGCCATGGCCCCCAGCACGTACAAGCTGCTAACCTCCCAGGATGCCAGAGGAGCTCCTCGGGGCCCCGCTGGACCCCTTAATTTGGGAAAGGGCAGTGAGAAGTGCTCCCAACTTGGCACCTTGGTAAGATTTCTCTGAAGAGTTCTGATCTAAATGGGTTGAAAAACCATGGATTACCGGGTGGGGCAGGCAGCTCAGCCCTGCTTGTTTTGGCTGCAGCGGCGGGGCCTTGAGTGCAAGAGCGGCTGCTGTGCTTCTGCTCACCACTAGGGGGCGAGAGGCACTTGTTCCGAGGCTGAAGAGACCCAGGGAAGCCCCAGCCAGGCATTTCCCCTCTCCTCCCACCAACCTGCAGTCAGGTGGAAGTTTAAAAGGCCAGAACCCTGGGCGCTCATTGGCCAGCAAATGACGTGAGCAGCACACATGTCATCTGCCACCCCCAGAATAGGTCCAGCACGCCCTGTCCTTGTGGGGCAGGACTGCCACAACAAGCTGATGCCAACTTCACTCCAAAGGCCGAGGGGGAAGGGGAGGGGAGGGAGACGGCTGGAGAATGGAAACAGCCTGCTCCTCATTCATCTATAGCTAGACAGGAAGTGAGACAGCCCTCCTCTCACTGCCTGTCCCCACAGGGCGCACTCACAGAAGAACTGAGACTCCCGGTTCAACATACCACTTCCCCTCAGCCCCATGACCTCTCAGCTGTTGAGGCAGCTCAGGGGCTCACAGATGGAAAGGCAGTTTCAATTCTTCCTTCCTGACAACCACCAAGGCCAACCTCCCTTTCTGGATCAAGGGCCAAGTCATCCACCCTCTCTGGGCCACCACCGTCTTGCTATAGCCTGGGGATGAAAAGTCAGGAGACATCTTAAGGCAAAGCCAGGAGGACTCAGAGAGCACGTGGGTTGTCATCAGCACTGGGACCCAGGCCCCGGGGTGGTGAGCCTGGTCCTCATGCGCGTGGCACAAGAGCTAAGCATGGCATCTTGAAGTGGGGCTCCTGGGCAAACAGAGGGAGATGTGGGGTGCCCTGGGTAGGGAGGATGAGCACCTCCTCCCCCACCCCCGCACCGAGTTCAAACTCAATGCCACCGGCTCTTCTAGACTAACTGGAATCATCTGTTGAGCATGATATCATGCGTCAAGAATCTCCCAAGGCCAGAGCGCGATCCTGAGTCATCTCCAATGGTCTTCTTCCCTCATCAGAGACCTGGAGGCTCCACCATCAGGGCTACAACCAGGGGACGCTAAGACTCAGTTCTGCTTCCTGGGCATCAAAACCTCTAGGAAAGGGTGTACCAGGGGCTGGCAGTTATAAAGGTCTCGACCTCACCCAAAGGCCTCCAGTGACCAGGACCGGCCCGGAGAAGGACGCCAGGCAGATGGAGGCAGTCTCGCTCCCAGAAGCCATTTTGGACTGAGCCAGGAAGGGAAGGAGGGCACCTCTGCGTCTCAACACCATCTCACCCTCGGGCCCCTTACGGGAAGACTGACACTCCACTCCCCTTCCTGCAGCCCCTCTGTGCTCTCCTGCACTCTCTTCCCCTTTCACACACACATACACTCTCCATGCAGACGGCAGAACGACTGCCAGCTCTTTCACAACCAGCTTTCCCCATAAACTAGCCACACAGCCTGAGGGCTGGCTACTTTCTCCTCTGGACCCACCGTGGGCCTCCAAGACCCCAGCTGCAGGTGCTTCTTCAGCTCCAGGACAGAATATCCAGAATTGGGGGGAAAGGAGAGAGGCATGAGGCTTTAAGGAACAGGCTGGAGTGTCTCCGGATCACCTACCTCTGGTCCTCCAGTTACCTTGCCCCTGCTACCTGCCAGACAGCCCTCACCCATGCGTCACACTCTGGCCCCAGAGTGTGGAATCTCATCTAACTGGAAGGCATTTCCTCCAAGAAAAACAGCCCTTGGCCTTCACGCTGTCAGGCTGACTGCCATAACCGCCACACAGTGGGGATGCTATGCGACTCAGTCACCCACCCAAACTCAAGGGCAGATCAGGAAAGAAATGCCTTGCAAGACAGGCCCGTCCTTTCTAGACCGAGGAAGCTTCTGAGAGCCTTGCTCTGCTCTGACTGGTCCCCGGCTGAGCTCAGCACTTGGTGCGTGGTTTTCCTTTGGTTGGAGATGCTCTTCCTCCCATCTTTCCCCACCCCCTGCCCAAAGCTAGTTCAAGGCTCCCAAAGGCAGTATCCGCGACTTCCTCTGCCTCCCCTCAGACCTCTGTCGTCAGTCCTCGAATCCCAGGCTCCCTATTCTGGCCCCAAAGTTGGCTGCCACCCCAAGGATCTAGGCAAGGAGGCCAGGAGTGGGGGATGGGATTCTCAATTTTAGAAAATGGACCTTTACCGAATCTGGGGACCTGCCTGTGCCTGGTATGTTCACCCACCATCTCTACCCCGCTCAGAGATCAGAGAGGAGGAACGGGCAGACAGACCCCAAAAGATCTGTCAGTCAAGAGACAAGGTTGAAGCAGAACTCTGGCCATCAACAGCTGGGCAATGGCGGAGCTGCAGGTCAGGGGGTCAGCTGTCCTAGGGCCAGAGAAAAAAGACTGGTTGACCCCTCCCCCAGAGTGAATCATGACAACAGGGAGGAAAGGGACAGCCGGGCCTGGGAGATAAAATGACGAGTCAATGAGGGACTGACCTCTAAGGCCCAGGCCAGACAGCAGAAGAAGGGAGGAAGCAGAAGAATGGCTACTGTCTAAAAGGCAGCAAGCAAGGATCTATGCAGGCTCTGAAGAATGGTCCCAGGGCTGCAGGACAGGCAGCTAACTCTCCCACAAAGGGGCACAGGGCACAGACGCAAGCCGCAAGCCGTGAAGTCCTGGCTGGATCTGGAAGGGCGGGACTAAAGAAAACAGCGAGAGGAAACCTGTGCCCTGGAATCAACCGTAGGTGGCTTGGAATCCGACATTCGAGCCAGCGAAGGCAAAGTGAGAGGTCCTGCCGGAATCGGATGAGGGCAGCTGGAAAGGTCATCATATCCATCTTAGTTGGAACAGTTAACATCGGAAATGGCAGCATTTTCACAGTCAGTACCCAGGCACGTCGTCCTGCACAGTCCTTAGTCTACAAAGTACTTCCTGGCACATCAACTCTTTCTAATTTTCATTTGCCAATCACCCTCAAAAGGCTGTAGGATCATGGGGCTGGCCCCGTGGCCGAGTGGTTAAGTTCGCGCGCTCCGCTGCAGGCGGCCCAGTGTTTCGTCAGTTCGAATCCTGGGCGCGGACATGGCACTGCTCATCAGACCACGCTGAGGCAGCGTCCCACATGCCACAACTAGAAGAACCCACAACGAAGAATACACAACTATGTACCGGGGGGCTTTGGGGAGAAAAAGGAAAAAATAAAATAAAAAAAAAAAAAAAAAAAAAAAAAGGCTGTAGGATCATGTATCAACAGGCATGTTTTGCAGATAAAGCAGCTGAGGTTCAGAGAGGTTAAGCAGCCTGTCCAAGGTCACCCAGTGATAAGGAGGAAAGCCTGACCTTTTGACTGTGAACACAGAGCATATACAGTATTGCATATTATATGATCATCTGTACATACTCCTGAATAACATGTAACAAGGTACTGAAAACAGTTAACCCCTGAGCCCACCTACGCAACTCAAGCACTCCTGGCAAACTTGAGCTGAACTCCTCCCCACGCCCCCCGGGGGGCAAAAGGTCTGCCCAGAGGGTGGGTTCGTTACTTAATTCTGATTGTGAAAATACGAACTCCTGACCTCTCTCCCCTGAACGATTAAGGTTCCAGGGTCTCTACCACAGCCACTACCAAGAAAACAACGGTAGAAACTGTCCAAGTTCAATTTAACGAGACAGCATCAACCACTGTCTTTAGTTTATTAGGAAAATGCAAAGCAAACGGGGCCAATAAAAACTATGTATCAATTGTGGGATCAACATGACGGGTGGAAAGCTTTTAACATGAAAAAGCCACTTGAGACTGCTATGTACGTTAAAGGCTACAACCCAAGTCTAAACTCCCCACGTGAAGGGAAGGCGTCAGAACCCAGGGCTTAGAAAGCCAGTCCTTGCTGCCAGCCAGCCAGGTTCACTCCCCCGGCCTGCGGAAGGAACAGCTAGAAGGCTATAAATGCCCCACAGTAAAAAGAATTCCTTCGGCCTCCCTTACCACTTATCAGGGCAGGCAGCACATTTATCTCGACGGTGTGCCTTTAACCTATATTTGCTCCCACCCCCCCACCCCCCAAATTTCCTCTTGGGCTTATCTCCAAGCCATCCTTTTCCTCAAAAGATTAAAGATTCAAACACAACCAGAGAGCAGTATATATAATTTTCAAAGAGTACTTTAGACATCATAAAGAATATTTTAACAGGTACAATTTTTTTTCCCTTACCACACCTGTCCTCGTAAACCATTTATGAGTTCAGCAGAGAAAGAGGATATACCAGCCCAGATAAAGTAAAAAGAAAACAGCCCAAGAATGAAACCTTGGACTCTAGATTAGTGGGGACCACCCCCTTCCCTAAACCCTCAAACCCAAGGAAGTTAGCACCCCGCTCAGCCTCCCCTTGAACACTCCCCAAAGGGCGCTCCAGCCTCCCCCGGCTCCAGGCGGCTCCTACCAGTGGCACACAGAGCAATGAAGGTCTGTGCGTGCTTGCGGATCAAAGGCAACTTGTCATTCGGCTGGGGCAGCTTGCGGAGGATGTGCTCGATGAAGTCGTGAGGGGTGACGGCTGCCAGGTTCCACTTCAACTTCCCCAGCACCACCAGCTCCCACTCCTGGTAAGGAAGGGAGGAAGAGAACAGTATAAAACCCGACGGCTGCCCTGGTGTCAGGGCCTGGGGGTTGGGATACAGACCAGTTTTAACGATGCTCATTAGGACGCTGCTAGATCGTAAGGTGGACCCATTTGTCAAAGTGTCCCTAAAGCTTTGAAGTTGCTGTTGACAGCTCTTCTTATGCTTCAAATGTCAGGCTCCATGGAAAAAAATGAGTGCCCAGGTGGCAATTGCCAAGATTCTGCTTTCTTCTATTTCTTTTCCTCTCCAGCTCTCCCACCCCCACCCAACCCTGACTTCCATGCAATGCTTTTGCCCGCCCATCCAGAAGGTTAAACCCACAATAAGAAACTGCCAAGGTCATTATGGCCCTTTGGTAGTAATTTATTGTCTATGTCCCTATCACTGGATTAATAGGCTTTTTAATCCTCATGGAGAAATGATGCACACAGATGAAGCTCAAAATAAGGTTCCTTGGCCCAAATCCTTGGCAACCAATTAGCTTGCTTGTAGTTGGTGCCAAAAAGTGCCATTTTCCTCTCTACTATTAAAACGTCCCCCTCGACATATAATGCAGTAATCTTGGGGAAACGATACTCAGCCAGAGAGCACCCTTCCACCTAGATGTTGCACAGGCCTGTCATCACGATTGAAGGATCGAGATCATCATTAGTAACCTCACTTTGCAGCTGGAGGTGATTCAGGGCAAGGTGAAGGTGCTTGTCCCAGGTCATGAAATCCCTCAGTCCAAATGCTGGGACAATACAACCCTGTCCTCTGGGGGCCTCTCCCCACAGCCCACCTAGTGAAAAACCTGTTTCTCTCCCTCATGGAGGTATTTTTGGGGAGTTGTGTTCACAGGAAAACAAGCCAAAAAGAAAACCTTAAAAATGTGTGCAATCAGAGGGGAAATAGGTCTATCGATCAACCATCATCAAAAGAAGGAGAGGCAGAGACCCGCCTGTCAGTGTACCCCGCTCTCCCATGCACCCCAAGATGCCTGACTCTCTTTCGTTTGCTGAGCCAGCAACCAGAGTCCCAGCCTCCTCCTGCAGCACGAACCAGCTGTGTGGTCTGGGGTGGCCTCAGCTTTCTCGTCTGTAAAATAGGACTCCTCCAGACCCCACCCTCTGGGATAGAGAGACAGGTAATGGAAAAAGGCACGTTTATTTGGAGCAAGAGAAATGAGCTTGGGGGGGGGTCCCAGAGAAACTGGAGTGTTCTGAAGTATACCTCAGTCCACCATCACCTTGAAATAAATGAACCAAAAGAAAAATAAACTAGTCCCAGTGCTAACGATTTTTTCTTTACAAGCTTTAAAGGCTGCTTTGCCTTTTCACAGAGGGTGAGTAAAAAACCCGACAGACTCCGAACAACCAGGGTCTTCAAAGATGGCTTAGAATTCCAGCCCTCCCTCACGGGGGCATGTGAGCATAAACCACTCCGCTTGTCCCATTATTAAAGGAAGCAGATCTCCCAGAAGAAAGCACCTTTCGGGGCCTCTCAGACCAAACCAGAAGCAGCTGAAATCTGGCAGCGGTTCAAAGGTGAAGTCATTCATGCCCCTCTCTACATTCTGGGCAATTCTATCCTTGCACATGTCTGCCACTAGATGGCAGCACAGCCCCAGAAAGGATGGCCTCTCTCACAAAGGGCTCAGTTCTAGCAGCCAGGCTCAGCCCTGTGGACTTCGTGCAGGCCTTGCCAGTAAGCAGGGGGCGGGGGGCGGGAAGAGGGGGCCCCTTTTTCAAACAGTGCAGAGAAAGGTGTGCAGACCACTGAAGGTGGGCCTCGGAGCCGCTCTACCATTCCAGGGCTGTTGCAACATGGACATCTTAAGTGTGAAGCTGCAGGGAAAAAAAGTTAGATGGGACGGGGGAAAGGTTTGTTGGCAGAAACCCAGAGTCAAGACAGGACCCCCGTGGTTGTATAGCGGTCACAGCCCCACTGGAGCTAGGAACCGAGGCCTCAGATCCCTCCAAAAAATGCCAAACTTTGACTCTGCTCAGAAGTCTAGGAGCTGATATTTAGTGAACAACTACTATGTGCAGGTTCTTTTGAGATGTTCTAGATACGGAAGACGCCACCTTTGAACTCAGGTACTTAGGAGACACACCATGACCTTCTTACCATGTGAGAAGTCAGACTATTTTCTCAGAATTCAGTGATCGAAAAATTGGAATTTAATTAAAATATTGTCATTATGTTCCAAGCCTCCCTTACACACACTCACACATGCGGGCACACGTGCACACGCACGCGCACAACTGCAAATGAATCCCAACACCACAAATCTCCGTGGGGATCTTAGTCCCGGATGTAGCCTCAGTGCTTGGCACAGCAGCTAGCACACAGTAGGGACACACACAGTCTAATGTTAAATGAGATACGTCCCCTAAGTGTGAAAATTCCAGTGTGGGGTAATTTTGCATCCTGAGAATCTGTTTTGGGAGCAGTGGGTAAGAGCACATTAGGCCAGGAGGCAGCGAAGAGCAGGAATGGAGGGAGAAAGGAGACAGTCATTACCAGCAGCTCCTGAGGCTTGATGGAGTTGTCGGTGTAAATGCACAACTTTTCTGCCGTCAGGGGAATGGTCTCCTTGAGCTTGGAGGCTAGGAACATGCAGACAGCACCCAGAAGCTGCAGATGGGTCTTAGGAGTCGGGACCCCTGCCAAGAAGCGGTCCAGGTAATTCATGGCCAAAGGGAAGACTTCCTCTTCACACTTCTGCTCCTCACAGACCTACAATGGGAGAGTGGGGGGGGGGGGGGGGGGGGGGGGAGGGGGAGGGAGAGAATAGTATAAGGAAAAGAGAAAAAAAGAGAGAAAAAGCATAATCTATGGAAACAACAAAAAATATTTAATTTTGGGGGGGAGGGGTGTAGACTATGTGATAAGAATAAAGACGAGGAAATTGGGGTGACTCTAAACAGCCCATCCGTGCTCGGGTCTTCCCCGGGAGCCTGAATGAAGAGAGAGGCGGCTTCAGGACCCGAAACCAGGAGTCAAAGAACCGCGCGGCGGCCGCCCAGCGCGACGCTGCCTTTGGCTCCTCACTTCTCCGCTCAGTCTCACTCACTCACTCTCTTTTTTGGATTTCGTCATCTTTTCAAAAAATCAATAAAAATATTCTGGAAGCTCCGGGGGTCCCCTTCTTGGTCCCATCCGGATCCCCAGACCCTGCTCTATCATTCCCGACAATTGGAAAAAATCTCCCGAGGGGTCCCTGCGGCCCAGGCGCCGCTATTGGGGGGGTGGGTGGGGAGAGGTGGGGAAGAGAGGGGGAGGGCGCAGAGGAGGAAGGGCGCCGCAGCCTCGGCGGCTGGAGTCTGAGCATGGGGAGACGGTTTCAAAAAATAATTAAAAATCGAGGAAATACCCTAGAAAAGCCCTTTTGGCGTGAAAACCCCAAAGAGGATGCAGGCTTCCCGAAACGGAGGTTTCGGGTGCCGGCAAGGTCTGTATCTGGACCCCTGGGGCTTCGGATCCCGAGGGGGAACTTGGAGGGGTGAGCGCCGCGGCGGGAGTGTCCGGCGGCGGCCCACAAGGGCAGAAACTGGGGGACGTGGTGACGAGCTGGGGGAAGACGAGGATCGGGGGGCCGCCGGAGAGAGGCCGGGGGACGCTGACCTCTCCTTTAGGGGTGCCCCGATATCCCCCCTACACACACCTCCTCCCCCCTTCCTACCCCACCCAAATCGCCGCACCGAGGAAACTGGAAAGCCAAACCGTAAGTAACCTTTGTGAGGTGGGGGTGGGGGGAGAGGGCACTATTAGAAGTGCGGTGGCCAGGATAATGGGGTGCGAGGGCGAGAGGGCGACGTTTTCCAGTCTTTCCAACCGGAGTTTGCAAAGCAACATGGCGAAACCACGGCAGGTCCAGAGCTGTGCATACGTGGGCACACGGCTTGCTCGGCAAAGATTTGGAGCAAGGGTAAAGAAGTGGTTCTTTTGGGTTCCCCTAAAACACACGTTTCTTCAATATGACTTCCGGGGCTCCTGAATTCCCCATTTCTCTCCTCCTCCCTCCTCCCTCCCCCTCCCCCCTTAAGTGCCAACGCGGAGTCGCGACCACATGCGGGGACCTGAGGCTAGGACGAATCTGCTCTGGCCTTTTGGGGGGCTTGCTTTTTTACTCTTGGGTCCCGATTTCACGCTTCTAGTCCCTTCTTCACTGCACCGAAAGCAGCCGCGGCTTCGCAAAAGACAGGTCGGGATGGGGGTGGGAAGAAGAGGCAGCCACATGCAGGCACACGCGCGCGGGATGCTCCCCCACCCCCGCCCCAGGACAGCCTTGTTTCTCCCAGATTTTCCTCCTCCCTCCTCGCCCCCTCCCCCAGTTAATCTTGCATCCTGCAAGGATCAGAAATGAAGCCACGCGTCTCGCCAAAGGGCGCGGGATAACCTCGCGCAGAGGAGCGGGGCGGCGGGCGCGGAGGCTGCCCTCTTCCAGTTTTAGGGTCCCTGCGTGGGAGGGGGCGAGAATCCGGGTGGGGACAGACAGAGCGTCTGTCTGCGGACCTACCTCCAGCATCCAGGTGGCCACCATCCTGCGCATATAGGGCTGGATGTCCTTCTGCACGCATTTGAAGTAGGAGCACTGGGGAAGGTAGCGCTCCTCGATGGTGAGCAAATTCTGCAAAACGCGGTCGTCGTAGAGCAGGTTGGCGTCCGGCACAGCCCTGCGGACCGGGTCCACCTCGCAGCACAGCAGCTCCATGGCCAGCCCGGTGCCCACTCGTTCCCCTGCTTTCTCCGGACTGGAAAAGTTTTGTTTTATTTTTTTGGAGGGGGAGGGGAGAGTGTTCCCCTTACCTCCTTCCTTTGGCTAAATAGGGAGTTTTCGGGGAAGAGTTAAGAGCAGAGAGAGAAGCAGGAGGAGAAGAGAGGAAAGGGATGGGCAGTGGGAGAGAGCGCCTCGGGGGCTGCTAACTCTGCCTGCCCTCCCCTTCAAACTGGTCTCGCTCTCCCCAGCTCGCTCTTCTCTGCTCTGCGAGGCAGTGACGCAAACTGGCTGGGCAGTTAGCTCTCCTCCCTCTCGCCTCGCTCCCCTCTCTGGTTCCTCCTCCCCTTCCCTCCCCTCTCGTCCCTCCCCTCCTCCTTTCAATCTCTCCCTCCCTCCCTCCTTTCCCCTCTTGTTATTAAGGAGAACAGCAGCTGGCCCGACCTAACTTCAAACGCGGTCCCCCGCCTCCCCCCACCCGTCTCCTCAGCTCTCCGAGGCCCTCTCCCTCTATCCAGCCCCGCATGCCAGGGGCCCCGGCTAGGGGAACCCACCAAAAAAACACCGATTCTTACTTATTCCTTCTAATTTCTCACATTCTGTAGGTGTATCAGGCCAAATTACGACCCTCCAACTTCGGCTTCTTCAAACCTGGTCCTAACACTCCTGCCCATGTATTTAAGATCCAGGAATGACGGGTAGATTACTTGAAGACGGGGTGGGCTCAGACGATTTAGAAATAGACTCCTTGAGTGAAAAATAAGGAGGGTGATTTTTAGAAATTAGCTACTTCGCATCCCCAGAGAGAAAGGTTACGTCCCTGAAATTCATATGTTCCTCATCCTTTCGAAGTTTTTTCAAAAGCCCGATTTAAGGGACCAGAACAGCGTCCCCCCCTGTTCGCCCCCCCCACCCCCCGCAGATGTATGTGGAGAGGAAGAAGAGGAAGGGGTGGGTGTTAGGAGGGAGGCGGCGGCTTCTCCGACGTGATAGAATGTGACCCTGGAGCAGAAGCCATCCTGTTCTTGGGGGCGCTACGGGCGCCATTGGGAGACGCGGCCAGGCTGCTGCAGGCAGGGGGCAGGGCTCCCAGCGGTTCCTCCGCGGCCAGAGGCCACGCAGGAAAAACCCGCTTCCTCGCCCCTGCATCTGCTGACAAGCCGCCCGAGGTGTCAGCACGGAGCGTGGCCACACTGATACAGCTTTCTAGGAAATAGTCCGGGAGGGGGAGGGGGGAGGGGAGGGGAGGGGAGGGGGGCGAGGGAGGGATTAGGTTTGGCTCCCCCTGTCTCCCCCTGCGCATGCAACACCACCCCTTCCTTTCCTCGGAGGCCCAAGGCTTCCACCCTTGGTCCTTCGCCTGCATCCTCGCCGACCCCTCTGGGTTCACGCCTCACTCGCCAGCCCAGACTTTCTCCCTTGGAGCGGGATTGCGGTGGAGACGCTGCCTGCGCAGGCGGCTCTGACATGGCTCAAATGCATCCTCGGGTCAAGGCTGCTCTTACAGGGGATATGGTGGCGTTTCCTCACCTCCTTCCTCCCGCCACCCCCTACCCTGCCTTCCAGTGTTATTTCCCTTTGGGAGGTAGGCGAGTGAGCCCAGCGCCCCCAGCGTGTTGGCCGAGCTGGCACGTGCAGCGAGCATGGTGTGGGTCGGGGCTCTCTGGACACACCGAGGGCGACCGAAGGAGGGTGGCCTCCTTCACCGAGAAAGGGGGCCCGAACCGGGGCGTGCAGAGCAAGGGGCGGGGGGGTGGGGGGGGGGCTGGGTGAGCTGTGCACGCCGTTCCCTGAAAGGAGGGGGGAGGTGGAATAGAGAAGGCGGAGAGTGAATAAACCAGAGGCGCTAGCGATTAACTCTGGCCCCGGGGCCAGCCCCTTTAAACGAGGGTGGGGCGGAAGGGGTGGGTGGGTGGGGGGGAAAGGGGGGGGATATCGCTTTAAAAGGGTGAGTAAGAGTTTGGGGCGCCGTCTCCCCTCCCTCTATTTGCATAGCCAATAGCTCTGGGGCTCCTGCTACTGCGCGCTGATTGTTACCGGGCAGATTACTTTTTTTTTTTTTTTTTTTTTTTTTTTTTTTTTTTTTTTTTTAGTAGGACGCCTTCCCCGCTACATCAAAAGGAAGCCAAGGGAGGGCGGAGGGAGCGCGGGCACTGGGGCGGGCGAGGGCTGGGGAGAGGCCCGGGCGCCTCCGACCTTATCAATAGCCGCAGGAATTAGTATCCAATCTACAGTAGGTAAAGAAAGGGGAGGGAAGGGGGCGGGCGAGGAAAATGTCTAATTGCTGTGGAAGCCATTAGCTTTCGGGAAGGAAAAAAGCTCACTGAAAAACCCAAGTTGCAAACTCAAAATGAAACAGTCCTGCGCAGCGGATGACACTCGGCCGTGCACAGTGTTCCTCGGAATAGAGTCGGTCCATAACAATCGCCTATTGGTTTTAGTCAACTTGGACTTCCCGACTTAAGCTTTTTGAGTCACTCTGGATAAATACATTAACTTACATTTTAAGACCCCATAAAGGAATTACTGAAACTTCACGTCAGGTACCTTGGAGCGGATCAAAGAAAGCTGCTCGGGAGGGGGGGCAGTAAGGGTGAGAGGTATTTTAGAGTATAAATCTAACCCGACAGGCAAGGACAGAAGCCGGCGAGGGCTTCCAGCCTCTTGACATCACTTGATAACTAGCCGAGCGCAGTCTTTTCTCCACCTCGCTGCGGGGAAAGCATCCGAGCCCTGGGTCTCCTCAAGGCGGGTGGGGGAGAGGCGGGTGGTCGTCCTCGGGGTCTCGCCCACCCTGGGGAGAAAGCCTGGGTGGCGAGTCCTCAAGTGTCCTCAAGCCCAGGGCCCTCTCGCCCCTTCCTTCCCCCCCTACCCTGACCCTCGTCCGGCTTTCTAGAGAAATTCCGGCGAGGAGCGGGGAGGGGGGAGAGGCAGCTGCGAAGGGGAGGGGCGCCGAGGGTCGCGGGCGGATGCCCCCTCTCCCCGCGGCCCGCTGCATTCTCCGAGACCCGCGAGTTCGGACGCTTCCCGCGTGGCAGGCTCGCCTCTTCAAGTTCCCCATGCACTTCCCCTTCCTATTACGGGCTGTTCCGAACCTTAACCTCGCCTCGAATCCGTCTCCCGGGAGAGCTTCGGTCTCCGGCCCCTGGGGTGGGGCGTGGCAGGGTGCGGAGGTTGGCAGGAAAGTCTCCCGGACGCTTGGACTGGAAACTGAGTTTTCCCTTTTGGTCGCCACTCGGACCGTGTGTTAAAACTTTAATTTTGCTGTTCAGAAGCACTCCGCCTAGCACGCGGGAAAAGGCACGTTGCTTTCTGGGCAAACGTGCGCATTTTCTTTGAGTGTAGACTTAGGTTTAGAGAAGCCCAAGTGCCGAGGCTCTGGCTTGGAAGTCAAAACTGGTCACTGTGGCGGGGAAAAAAAAAAAAAGAAGTTGGTTCTTCTATATCCCTTTTTCATCCCTCAAAGAAAAAAATATATATATTGTGTCCTTTGTAGCATCAGTGATAAACTTGAGAGAACGCAAGTTTTCCGGGACTTTCATTCCCTCCTTGCCGGCTCCCCACCCCCTGCTCCTCGCGTTTTGCAGTTTCGGTTGGAAAGTGTACAAAACCCTGTAGGTGTAGGTGCAGCCCGGTGTTGGGTGTTCATAGGCACATTTCTGCAGGAACCTGCAACGCTAGGCACACGGACTCCCAAGCTCACCTGGCGGACGCCGGCCAGCCAGGTGATCCCGCCGACGGCTCAAAGCTTCAGAGCCGCGCGAGTTCGGGCCCCGCCGCCTCCGCGTCCGGGCGCTCAGGCCGGGTGGGGGCAGGGCTGTGAGTTCAGGCTCAGGAATGGGGGCCGTCGCCCTCCGCCCAATTCTCCCAGAGACTAGAGCTGTGTTTGTGTTTTTCCACTGAGGGATGGATGGTCAGACAATCAAAGCCGAAAACCCGACGGTTACTTAAAAGTAGATGGGAAGTGTCCCAATGCCGGCTCCGGGCTCAGGGAGTACCGGGAAGGACCTAGAAGAGGTATAGAAAGGAATTGGGAGGCCATAGGAAGGGAATAAAAGCAAATTAGAAAAACGTGCGAAAGGAAAAGAGGGACAGGTCGGCCACTGGACAACAGAGGGGAGGGTGGGTGGGGACGAGGCGCCGGGAGGCTCCAGGACGCCGGGGCACTGCGATTCCAGGTGTGGCTGCGCTTGCGGGACCCTCGCACCCCCGCCTGTGCGTCCCCGGGCGCTCGGGACCCTGCGGGGCAGAGTCGCCGGCCTGCGCATTCACACTGCCCTCCCGGCGCTGGGCTTGGAGCGGGGCTGTGTGCCGGAGGCAGCAGACGCGATAGGCGTGGGTTCGGAAGGCGCGCGTCTGCCGTCTCTTCACCCACCTAGCATCTTACTCCCCTCTCTTGGAAATAAAATAAAAAATAAAAGACCCGCTTCCCCCCTCTTCCTGTCTGATTCAGCTGCAGGGCACGCCTCACACGGCCGAAAATAGCTCTGGAAATGCATTCGCTTTATGAAAGTGAATTTTCCAATAAGATTTGGGGCGGGGGGCGTCTGGCTTGAGGCGTTGGCGGGGCCCTGCCTCCCGGAGGAAAAGGAACAGGCCGACTCGGTCCTTCGCCCTCCCCAAGGCGCCCCGGGAGGGGGCCGCTGGGCGGCGGAATCGCGCCTCCGCTGGGGGAGCCACCACGCGGCTTTTTCGCGGAATTTTGACGTCACCCACACGTGGGGGAAGGGGCTGGGAGAGCGAGAGGAAGCGGCGGGGGAGGGGGCCGGGCGGCGGCGGCGGCGCGCCGTGTCCGGACCTCGCGGTGGGCGCTCGGCGCGGGCGGTCGCGCGGCCCGCCGACTCGCGGGCTGCGAGAGGCTGAGCTCGTCTGCCCGGGAGCCCGAGCGGCGACCCTCCTCCCAGGCCCTCCCCGCCCCGCCCCGCCATCTTCCACCCCCGAGGAGTTTGTTTTTTAACTTTGAAATCGGGAGCAGCTCTGGGCTCCCGAAAAAGCTTATTTCTTGGATGGTGGTCCCGTTCTGCTCGCTAGCGACGTCAGGCTGAGTATCGCGATTGCCGGTCGCGACGGCCCGCCGCGTAGCGGTGTCCCCTTCCTCCAGGGAGGGAGGCTGGAACGTGTTTATCTGTTCCTCGGGTAGTGAGTTCTGCATTGATTTTTACACCAGAAGTTTTTCACGCGCGACTTATTCCTCCCTGCCCCACGCCCCATTCACTATTTAAATACCAGCTGGGTCGATGGATGCTGTGATAATTACATGTAAGATCTATCTCCCGAAGATGGAGATGAGCAATATTGGACGAATTTTACTCTATTAGGAGCAAATCTCTCTAGAAACGTGCTTGTCAATAGTTCCACAAATAGATGGGCAGAAGTGCAGGGGGACTCCCCTCCCAGCCGCTGGACGCCCAGGGGGAACCCGCCCTCGTGGAGAACCTTCTGGTCTGCAAGGGCTTGAGCTGCGACTGCGGGGTCAGCCCACGTGCCCTGATTGCCCCTACATTTGGGCAGAGTCTTTTAATCTTTCCATCTGGGGGGTGATAGCTGAAGTGTGTCCTTTTCTAAACCCACGGTGACAATGCAGAGTTTGTGCTGAAATTTACAGGAAGCTTCAGTGGAAGTGTTTGGGAGAAAAACAGTAAATGTGAACCGGCTTCTACCTCAATGAGGTGAAGAGGCTGTTGCAGGAATCAGATGCAGAAAGCTAGGGGCTTCTTTGAAAATATGGATTTGAGGGGGAATTACTTGTTTCAGATGTTAAGGAGAAGCTTTCTGTTTGAATCAGGAAGTGTGGAAATGTTTCTTTTTTTAAGATGACAGAATTTGGTTATGAGCAGTACTTTCTTCCTTCGTTTTAACACGTTCCCTCTATTTTCAGCTTATTATTTATTTCTTTTTCGTTTAATAGTTGCTGATTTGACCCAGGAGACTTTGTTTTGTTTCTTCTGAAAAGAAAAAAAAGAGTTAAAATTAATAAAAATGTCCATACTTGCTGTTGAAGCTCAGCCTGAGTGAATTGTATTTAAGAGTGCTTGGTTTTTGGTGTCTGATTTGATGGACGCTTGGTTTGTGTGTGCAAAGGTGGAAAAATAGAATAAGTTATTGGAAAAAAAAAGGAAGGAACCAAAGGAAGTGTTTAAAAAACCAAAAAGACAAATGTCCTTTACAGTTTGCTCCTGCTGAATTTCAGACATTTAAGTTGTGGAAGGTCAAGTTAAGCACTTTGTAGATCCAAATTTTTAGTAAAATGTCAAGACTACCCCCACCAGAATATTTTTTTGAGCACTAGTCATTTTTATTTGTTTTATGAGCACTTCAATTTTGTCCAAGTTCAGACACTCATTCTCCTTTAAAAAGTCCACTTTCCCAGTGTGATTGAACATTCTTTCGATTTCATACGTTTATTCAGCTCTGTATCAGTTGCAACCAAATTGAAGCAATATAAAATATTTCTAATAAATATTCCTTATTTCGTATTTTATTTTTCAACCTTTAAACACAAGAATTGATAGCATCTGTTAGTACAATTTATAACATAATTCTACAATATGTTCAATTCATCTTCTCCGAACTTTTAAAAACTAATTAATAAAAACCAGAGAAATAGTTTTCTTGTTAAGACTTTTTTTTTCCTAGTGGCAAATTTCAGGAGGCAAATTGAAAATTTTTCTAAAATTACTTTCTTGGTGGTCTTTTGTTGGCATTTAAGAGGAATGAGTTTTGAAATGTGAAACAGGTTGTTTTTTAAAGCTTTATAATCTTCAAAGTGTGCACCTCTGGAGAGAGATGTTCTGTCTATTTTAGGATTGACCTGAAAGCAGGCAATCTGTGTAAGTATGCTGGACAATCGCAGCTAGGTTGCATTTAGACTATTAGGAGGAATGCATTTCCTCTTTGCTCAGCCCTAAGTAAGGGCATCTGCTCTTACATGAACTTGAAACAAAGTTTGCGCCTATTCATTATGTAAACAACTTAGAAAAGCACAAATCCAGAGCAGAGGGGTTTATGTGGAAGGTGAAATTAGAGCAGAAAAATCCTAATTTATTTCTGTGGTTAGCCATCTCAAATCACACTTTCCTTGTGGTCCCATCAGCTATAAGACAAATAATTCCTTCTTTGTGTTGTATAGAGGTGAGCTCCTTCAGCCCTATTTAATGATGATGATGATAATCATTCCTCTGTCTCCTTCTTCTTTCAATGAATGTGTGTGTGAACCTTTATTTTTCTTTAAAAACTGTTATCAAATTGTAAAGAAATATGGTTACTACAGTTAGATTTTTGTCCTGGGAAATAACACCAAAAGCACTCAATTTTGTGCTTTTGAAAACAAAAAAAATCACCAAAATTTAGTATACCTGTTGCTTAGGAGAAGAAAAAAACACACAGGATTAAAAAGGAACCAGAAAATTCCTTTGCCTGACTTCCAAATCCTTTCCTTCATCGTGCCCACATATGTTTCCGTTTTTTGAGAGCAATCAGTCAGTCCATCCAGCAAATGGAAACCCCCGTCCAAAAGTCTTTCCTGGTGGCAGGGAAGATATTCTGAAGCAAATGGTTTGGGTTAGTTTATAAAAGGTTTCAGATGAAAGGTCTTACATCTGGCATCCCATGGCCACCAATTATTTCAGGATCATGAAACATTATTTTAAAAAAGTATTTTGAGAGAGGGGAGTCTAGATTCTGGATTAGATCTGTGCAGGCCGTTTTGTGCGTGGGTCTTCCGGAAATCGTTCAAACTCAGGACAGGTAGTTGTGTCAGGTAGCAGCACACGAGATCTCTATTGTGTCATTCCAATAAACTGGTGAATAGCAAGTTTTTCTGCCCCTTACTTCGGAATATTTTTCTTCTATTGTTTCTCTTTTTAAATAGAATGGTATATCTAATTAAAAATTTCCCTAACAGAATAGTGAATAAGGCTCACATTTACTTGCCTTTGTACAAGAAAAATTCATATACTCTTTGTAGTGTAATTACCAGCCATTTTGTGTCATCTAGCCAATGATTTAAGAAAGTCGGTAATGAAACTCCAGTAAAATTTGCCACACTTGGGATGAAAACCATACTTACCTAAAGAAATCAAGGTCTGACCTAGGCTGCCTGCATGTGTCGTTCAGTGGAAATCTTTCCGATTTAGGAAAGCCTTGTTCTCTACCGTAGATTAGATACAGTCCTGCTTGGAAACAGAGAAATGGACTGTAGAAACTTGTGACATTTTGGCCAGTCATAGAATACGCCTCCTGTGTCTGGGAGTCTGTGATGGAAATTCTATATAGTATTCATCAAGGTTATTCATGCTGAGCGATCACATGTGTTAAACTGATAACATCACAGGTCTGTGCACAGATACATCAGAGCGTGTGGGGGGCACGCTTCAGATTTGTAAGGTAGAATTTAAGTGGTTTTAATGGAGGAGTCAAATATGCTGAGATTTCTGTGCTTTGGAGAATGCCTTTGGCTTTTGCGATTTATTCATTCGTTTATTTGACAAAAACTGAGTTCTTGCCATGTGCCCAAGAGTGGGCTAGGCATTGGGGGTGTAGTGAACGTATGGTTAGACGCTCAGTGAATGTTTTGGAAGGCAGGCAGGAAGGAAAAAGAGTGGAATAGCACAGTGCCTGTCCCCGAGAAGCACATTGTCTAGTGATTAAACATGGGAAAGTATTAACATCCCATACGTGAAGGCTTTTAAAAAATAATAAAACTTTAGAACAAAAGGCATAGAACGAGATGCCATGTTTTACCCATCTCCCATGACCTAAACCAGGGATGTGGAAATTGATCTTCTCTTTAAAATTCAGTCTAGTCAAGTAATTATTACTTGAATGGCGTAATGTGTTTTATTATGTTCTTAATTTGTTTGTAATCCATTGGAACTAGTTGGTTGGCTGCCTGGGTCACGTGTTTAGGGTTTGGTTAGTCCTTTTCAAGTAGCCATAGCTAGAGCTGCTTTTTTGGTCCGTCAGTCTGAGAACATTCCTTTCTTTGAGTAGCTATATTTCCTGGAGCATCTGTTTCTCGTCTGAGTGAACCCTCCCTCAATCTGACAGGGTATTGATTAGTCTTTCCCTCCTTTGGTTAGCAAGCTGATGTTAGAGGAATTCATTTACTTGTCCTGAGTCATCCAGAGCAGAATGTAGACCCCTGATTATTAGCTTGGGAGTCTCCTAAAATTGATGCAGCAAAGATTGTCCTTGTCATTAGCATCACGTTGGTGAAATGGCTGTAGGCTAGAAGTCAGAGCACTGGCATTCTGGTTCCTACTCTGCCACCGGTCAGCCCTATGATCTGGGGATAGCTTAAATGTTTCCATTTCTGATGGTCCTCAGCTCCAAAATTAGCAAGCTGTAGTAAAGGCTCTTTAAGTTCCCATGGCTGTATCATCACATCATCATCATCAAAAGAGGCATCAAATCTTATAGCATCTTTTATATATTTTATGTTTTATGTAACAATTCTTAAATTGTGGATTTAGATGTGTTCTCGCTCTCTAGGTATCTGGGACGTATTAGCTCATAGTGGATTGGAACCTTTTAAACTCAGTTCCCTAGATAGGTGGGCACTTGATGCATGTTTTCAGCTGAGGGAGAATGCTGTTTTCCTTACCCTAAGTCAACAGAATAGGATGTCAGTCTTCGAAAATACGTGGAATGTAAAAATAGATGGAATATAGCACTGTTTCAGGGTGCTTACGGAAATCCCAGCACATAGATTAAACTAACCTAATGCTTATTCCTGCAACTCGAGCACAGCCCTCAGTAGAGCACATGTGGAATACGGTTTGAATGGGCCCTCACTTGCAGTTCCTTCAGTGACAGCTCGAGCCTCGTGGGCCTCTCTAAACGAGGCTCCTTCTGAGCCATGTGGAATTCATGGCGTATCAGGTGGCTCTTTAGGTGAAGAGAATAAAGCAAATTTCCCAGAGTTGAAGTCTTTAGATGAGACAGCCCTCTTGCTTTCTGGCATATTCTAATAACTAGAAATAAGCAAGTAGAGCTCTCTGCTGTTTCCCACATTTTCTCCCTCGTGTTTTATTGCTTTGAACATGTGAGAAACTTCATTTATTGGGGTTCTTTGTATTCTAGTAAAACCCACTTAGATGTAATTATTTGCTTTACAAAATTATGTTTGTAGACACATTTCCTCTTAAAGTGTGGCTACTGAGAAAGAGAAACTTGTAGTAATTAGTAAACAATTACATTTGGAATAGTTTCTGGGCAGCGTTCTAAATACTTTTTAAAATATGTGGCATACAGTGTCAAGGAGAGAGCGCTGGACTAGGGTGGAGAGGGGTGGGTTCTAGTCCCCACTGTGCCACAAGCTGTACAGCTGGAGGCAGGACTTGTCTGGTATTACAACATTTTAGGGTAGTAAGGGAACTCCGTGCGTCTCCCAGTCCATACCCCCGTCAATCATGGAGGAACCCCTTCAGAGCATCCCTGACAGATAAAGATAATACCTTACCTCAGACATTTCTACTGAGGAGGAACTCATGTCCTCTAAGGCATCCCCATTGTCTATTCTAAGTTTATACATTGCTTTCTTACGTTGAACAATATGCTTCATCAGCATCTAAACTTAGCAACAATGGTGAGTGTCTGCTTACTATTGGTGGGCCTTGAGCTAGGGCCTTTGCTCTATAGGATCTGCCTGGGAACCATGTGCCATTTGGATCCTGAAGAACAGATAGGCTAAATGACTTACCGAAGGTCACACAGCTAGTTAGGGGCCCAAAACTTCCTGCTTCCTGGCGATTTCTGCCCACAAATGCTATCTCTGACCACTGAAACAAGGTAGAATTAACCATCTCCCTCATTTATGCTGACAGTTGGTCAGATATTTGAAGATGCCGTCCCTCCATCCATTCTCCCCCAGGCTAGACTACCCTTTCTCTTCAGCTATTCAGTTGGATGGTAGCCTCTCGCTAGCAGGCTAGCCTCCTCTAGATCCTGACTGGTTCACAGATATCCATCTTAAAGTATAATGTCTTTCTTGATGTGTGTCTAATGAGAAAGAGCAACTTGGAGCAACTCCAGAAACCTACAGACCATCAAGATGGTTACAGCAAAACATACTAGGCCATGGACCACCATTTGCCTCCCCTCCCTCCACTTTCCTGGTACCATTGAGAATATACTCAGTGAGTACCACTGAGAGTATACTAGTCTAGACAGGAAAGAGAAAATACTTGTCCCATCTCTGGAGGCTGGTTTTATTAATGAAACCCAAAACTGCAGTCCATTTTCTCCTCTATAAATTGAGTGAATTAAACTATGGATAATTTTGCCTTGTCTATATTCTGTGGCCCCAGGGAACAAAACTAAGATCTCTAGTAAAATGTTAGAAGGAAGCAGATTTCTGCTCATATAATGAGCTTGCTCTGTGATCTGTCCCAACAAGGCAAGGGTTACCTTGAGTGATCAAATAAAAGACCTATAGTAACTTATTAGGGATGATACAAAGGAATTGGTGAGTCATTTATTTGCTCTGAGCCTAGATTTCCTCATCTATAAGATGGGAATAATAATATCCACCTAGCAGAGTGGTTGTAAGGAGTAAACATGGTGTGCTTAGCACTGTGCCCTGACATAAAATAAGTACTGAGATAAAACCAAGTGGGGTTTATTATTATTGTTAAACTCTGTTGTGATTGTGTTCTCTCAGAATCAGTTCAGTGCTAGGAGTCCATGGAATTGTTACTGTATTTCATACACTCTATGAAAGTAGGGACATTTCTGTACCACATCTCAGCTCTGGGGTATCCCTACATACTGTTTACCACTACCATGGGTCAGTTACTCAGTGGCTGCTGCCAACATGGTTTTATCGCAAACTAGTCCATTCTAAACTCCGGAGTACCTGGTCCTCAGAGGGACATGTCCTAGGAGGTAATATTCCAACCTGAGTAGAAGGGACAGGGGAAACCCAATCTACACAATCACAGAAGTGGAAAGAACCTTCCATATTGAATCCATTGTTTACCAAAGTGAGATGGTGGTCCATGGAGGGGCATTTTGTGTTTTACTGGTTTGAGGTTTATTTTAATGAGTATTAGAAAAACATGCAACATATCAAACCCATAATTTCACAAATGTTATAATGGTATTTAAGTTTTAAAAAGAATCAATTTTTTAAAAATTAAGTTGAAGAAGGGGTATATAGATATTGTTTTTAAAAATCAGGGAGGTTGTACGCAAATAGTCAAAATTTGGGAAACAAACTCCAATACTTCCTTAGAAAACTAAGGGACAGCAGCACACTTACACCCACAATCACACAGCCTGTCAGTGGCAGTGCTGGGACTAAAGTAGCTTTCCTCACTTCCGAAACTAAAGTTAAGACTTTGCACAGATTCCTATCATCTAAACAATAGCATTACAATTTCCCCTTTCTTTTTGTTTCTTCTGTCAGTATTTTATTGTGTTCTGCACAGCGTTCTTTTCACTGACTGGCCTTAGATGCTTCTTGTTATGTATTTCTGTTTTAATGATTTTCCCCACTTTGAACTTTTGGACTGAGTCCTTTGCTTTTTCCAGGCCACCACTGCCTATGATTTTTGCCTCTCCAAGTAGGTTTTCCTTTTATCCTGTCACCTTTCCAAACTTCTCTGCCTTTTTAAAGGCAGAGAAATGTCACTATTTGATTTATCTGGCAGTTCTCTGGAAAAACTCCATTTTAAGGGCTTTCTCTCTGTGAACAGCCCTATCACCACATGTTTGTCCAAAACAATCAGCAACAATTGTTTAACATTTCTACTACCTGAGTTTGCTGTACCCATTGGGGCAAACAAGAGGCCAGCTGAAAAAATTAAAAGGAAACACTGGGAAATGTGCCATCCATAGAGGCTTTGAAAAGCACTGACATATCCTTGGGAATCTGGAAGGCCACATGCATGTACATGGCTTTACATGTACCCAGGAAAGACCTGAGAAAGCCCTAATTACTCACCACGAGCTGACCCTGAGACTCTGTGCAAACAGAAAGTGATAGTTAAGGCAGAGTTTTAAACTGCCTGCCAGATTGCTGAAGGCATGGCCCCCCACACACACAGAGAGTCCCTTGACAAAGGCTAGGAGACATATTGGTTCAAGACATTTAAGGAAATCTCTGTCTAATCATTAGCTGACCATAAAGCAAACTAAACAGAGACTTCAGTGGTTGCACATGACCAAGAATACAGACTTTATAGAATTAGTCTAGGAGAGTCATTAAGTAAACAAACAGCAACAGCAACAAGAACAGAAACAATAAACCTGGCAGCAAGTGTGTGTGGCTGATCTGATTGGGGGAGTTGCAACTTTCTATTATCTGAAACATCTAGTTTTCAATAAAAAATCTTAAGACACACAAATAAACAGGAAAGTATGGCCTGTACACAGGGAAAAATGCAATCAATAGAAACCAACCCTGAGGCAGCCCATATATTGCATTTACAAGACAAAGACTTTAAATCAATTACTTAAAATATAAATATGTTTGAAACACTAAAGGGAACCATCCTAAAGAATTAAAGCATAAGAAATAGAGAATATCAATAAGAGACAAGTTCCTAAAAAGGACCAAGTATAAATTCTGGGGTTGAAAACTACAATAACTAAAATGAAAAATTCACTAGGGGGCCTCAGCAGGAGATTTGAACTAGCAGAAGAAAGAATCAGCTAGCTGGAAGATAGGTCAATTGAGATTATACAGTCTGAGGAACAGAAAGAAAAAAGGATGAAGAAAAATGAACAGTCTCAGAGACCTGTGAGACCCCATCAAACATACCAACATACACATAATGGGAGTCCCAGACAGACAGGAGAGAAAAAACGAGGCAGAAAGAATATTTGAAGAAATAATGGCTGAAAACTTCCCCGTTATTTTAAAACATTAATCTTTCTTTTTAAACATTAATCTGCACATCCAACAGGCTCAACAAACTCTAAGTAGAATAAACAAGGATAGTCACACCTGCACCCATCATAGTCAAACTTTCAAAAGACAGAGAAAATCTTGAAAACAGCAAGAAAAAAGCAACCCATCACATACGAGAGAGCCTCAATAAGTTTAACAGCTGACTTCTCCTCAGAAGCCATGGAGGCCAGAAGGCAGTGGGATGACATGTTCCAAGTGCTAAAAGCAAAAGACTGTCAACGAAGAATTCTCTATCTGGCAAAATTACCCTTCGAAAGTGAAGGAGCAATTGAGACGTTTTCAGATGAACAAAATCTGAGAGAGTTTGTTGCTGGCAGACCTTCTGTACAAGAAATGCTAAAGGAGGTTCTTGTGGGTCAAATGAAAGGACAGTAGACAGTAACAAATCCACACAAATAAAAGCACTGGTAAGTGTAACTACATAGGTAAATATGAGATACAATACAGATGTAGTTTTTTTCTTTTTTGGTAACAGTTTTCTTCTCTTATCTAATTTAAAAGCCAATTGCATAAACTGTTAATAGGCTTATAAGGTATAAAGATGTAATTTGTATGACAATAATAGCACAAAGGGGTGAAAGGAACAGTGCTGTATTAGAGTGAAACTTTTACATACTATTGAAATTAAGTTGGTATTAATCCAAACTTCATTGTTTTAAATTAAGATGTTAATTGTAATCCCTGGGACACCCACTAAGAAAATAATTTGGGGAGAAAAAAGGAAACAACAAGAGAATTTAAATGGAACACTAGGTAAAACTATTTAACACAAAAGGAGACATTAAAAAAATAGAAGAAAATAGAAGAACAAAAAACACATAATACATATAAAAAACAAATAGCAAAATGCAGACATAAATCCTACCTTATCAGTAATTACATTAAATGTAAAACGGACTAAACACTTCAATCAAAAGGAAGTGATTGGCAGAATAGATAAAGAAAATATGATCCAGCTATGTGCTCCCTACGAGGACCAATTTGAGATTCAAAGACACAAATAAGTTTAAAGTCAAAAGATGGAAAAATAGATATCATGCAGTACTAACCAAAGGGAGCTGAAGCGGCTATACTAACACCAGACAAAAATTGTTGCTAGAGGCAAAAAGAATAATTTCTCATGATAAAAGGGTCAATTCACCAAGAAGATATAACAATTATAAACATATATGCACCTGATAAAAGAGCCTCTTTTGAAATGAAAGCCCCAAATGAAAAATATTTGTTTTGTATTGAACAGAAGCCTGCCTCTGTTGCTTGTATTCCGTGGTCTTATTTCTGCCCTCCAGAGCGTCATGCAAAGAAAGTCTGACTCCTGTGTGACTAGAGAGTTGTTCAAATGTTGGAAGCCGATGCTCATGTCTCTTCTGACTTTCAATCTTTTAATGTGACCTTTGTCTTATAAAATTTTTCCTAGAATTCAGTTATGTTCTCTCGTAAAGAAAGCAACTTCAGTGTTCAGAGTGGAACCAACTTTCATAGAATTTCACAATTGGAAGGAAACTGAGATTATTTTTTCCAAATCTCCAATTTTATAAATAAGCAAGCTGGGGCCCAAGCTGGTTAGATCATTGAGCTGGTTAATGGCAGACCAACATCCCAACTCCTTGTCTGGTGCTTATTCCAACACTTTCCTTCTATGATAGTTTCCCCCACTTTGGGTGCTGGAGAAGGTCACTGGCTTTGGGTGAGAGAGAGACTAAATAACTCTTCCCCCTTCTTTCAATTGTATCTAGCATCCTTCATCTCAAATTTACCATGGAAGATAAAAGCTAAGAGTAATGGAAGGAACTACACTGGGCATTGAAAGACATAGAGTCTCATCTTTTTTGGTCACTAACCAACTTCTGAGACCTTGGATAAGTCACTTCAAAAAATAATGATAACTACCATCTGTTGAGCACCTGCTGTTTACCAGGCACCGTGCTAGGCACTTCACCCTCAAGCCTCTCTATGTAAGTGTTCAAATGGGTCTCTTTTCTCATCTATAAAACAAACAGGTTGGACTATGTGTTGTCCATGGTCCCATCCACTTCCAGACTTGGGTGACTGCACGGAGCTATCTTTATCAGGATATTGTTACAGTCCCTGAGGCTTCATCTTCTTCCCCCTCTTTCCTGTTTCCCAGCTGGCAGTGGTAAGGCCGCTGGAGAATAATGGCTCTAGACTTGTCACTAGATGAATCCTCTTCTCTACCCGCCCAAAGGGCTTTCCCTTCTCCGTAGGATTTAGCTTGACTCTCACTGGCCCATTTTGGGTTCCCAGGATTATATTCTCTGCCCTCCTCTCCCTTTAGATTCTCCCCATGGGCCTTTGATTCGCTCTGATGGCTTCTTATTTCACCTACGGTTTCTGAGAAGTCAAGTTGGAAGCGGTCGCTCAGCTTGTACATAAGCGGCAGACTTGGCAGCCGTATGATCCCATTGCCTTTGTTATTTCTGCTATAACATGACTCCTGCTTCTGAAACTTCGCTTGATCTAAATTTCCCACCCTTGCTTGAGACGTGGCCAAAGCCCTGCCTTTTCTATCATCACCTCAGCCTGGCCAAGTGCTCTTCGCTCTCAATCTACCCAGCAAGTGCTGTCTGCACTACACATCAGGCACCGCCTTGGGACTTATGCCTTGGGGTTTAGTGATCATACTACTATGAATCCTGGCTCTATTACTTATTAGCTGTGCAACCTTGGGAAAATTACTTAACCTTTCTGGGCCTCAGTTTCCTCAACTACAAACTAGAGATGCTAGTACCTCACAAGGTTTTTGTGAGGATAAATAGGTAAAGGCAAATAGCATAGTGCCTGACACATGAAGGAGCGCTCGATAAATTGACTCGTCACAAGATGTAGGGGTGAGCCTTGGCTAGCCCAAGCTGATCAACATAATCCCATCCATCTTGCTAGAGAGACTGGGTTAGAGATGGGTACATGAACTTGACTAGCCCAGAGTGACTTTTGGGACCACAGTTGGATGATGTGGCCTCAGATGTGAGACCTGGCATTGCTAGAACCGTTTCTTTTACTAGCAGGAAGCCAGCCTGAGAGCAAAGCTGACACTTGTAGTAAGGCAGAGCTGAGAAATCAATGAGAATTAGAACTAGAGGCCTGATCAAGTATCTCCTGAAGTGCCTCCGACCTCTAGAATTTTCCATTGCTTGAGCCAATTTAAAAATTTAGTATTTAAACTCACGTGCTAGGTTTTATTTTTAATCATTTGCAACTGGAAATATCCTGACTGACACTCTATATTATTATTATTACCTTCCCATGTATGCGCAACCCTCTGTCATTAGACTGGAATGTCCTTTGGAACATAGCTAACTCACTAAGCTCTATGCTGCCATGCCACCTAGTACAGTTTTGTCACATAGCAGGTTTTCATTCACCTACACTTCATGCCACCATACTCATTTCCCCCTGGGATTATGGCCTTTGAGCGTCTTTAAGGCGGAAAGAGAAGGTGGCTAGAGTCCCAGGGAGAGGGGTCCCCTCTTGCTTCTTCAGCTTCTTACTGAGGCATAATGACGGGAAAGTAAAATACTTCCTGGATTAGCTAAGCTTTACTGAGCACTAGGCATTGTACACACAGAACCATCCTTTTCCTCTTGGTTACCTATGGCTACTGCTATTGTGCCCTGTGTTACAGATAAGAAACTGATGCTTAGAGAGGTTACTCAACTTGTGTAGGTCACACAGCTTCTACATATCATAACTTAGAATCCTGAACTCAAATTACCGTATCCCTGTCTTTAAGTTCTCATTCCACTTAAAGAAAATGAAGCTAGGAGTCTTAGCCAGTGCATTACGGGTGTGGCTTATACATGAAAGATGATATAGAAGTCTAATCATCAGACCCATGCTGAAAAATAGGCTTTGGACTGGCATCAAGAGATTGGTAAGTAAATGTACATTAACTTCAAAGAAAATGTTTAAGATATGCATGATTCATTTTGTATGATTTCTCACTTTCCCGACATTTTCAGATAACCCACTACCTTCCCAATCACATCAGAGAGATCCTGACTTTTTGGTTCTCTTTTTTGAACGTAAGAGTTGAAAACCTACATGTGATCATGCAAACATAGCGCTCTGCAACTTGATTTTTTTCAGTTAACAATAACCTCTGTGCCAATACACAGAGACACACTTCATTCATTGTAAGTGCAGAATGCGTCTCCACAGTAAGACTGTATCATGATTTAACCAGTTTCTACAGTTAATGGGCGTTTGAGTGCCCTTCTTCACCAATTTTTGGCTTTTATTAACAATGTTCCCTCAAGCATTGTTGGTACTTTTCTTCTTTGTGCACTTGGGTGTCCATAGGAGGGGGAGAATTGTGGGCTCTTGATTCTCTAAATTAAAAGATCCAAGATAGAAAATGAATATCTTGAGGTCCCTATCTTCAACGACCTTACAGTCTATAGGGAAGCAGACACATACACACATAGCTTTTAAGAGAGAGGGAGATAGGGGTTACCTCAATGTTCTGGGAGTACAGGAAGACAGAGACTAAGGGGCTCAAGTGAGTGGATGACTGAGAAGGCTGCATGGAGGAGGTGGCATTTGAGCCTGGGCTTGGAGGATGGAAAGGTTCTGATGCTTGGTCTCCTCATCTTCCTGTCATTGCTTGGCAGTGAGCCTGTTGTTTGGCTGGACTCTTCGTTAACCGTTTGATTGGACGAACAGCAACAGAGATGAAAGGGAAGGATGCTCTGGACAAAGGAGACAAAGGCCAGGAACAGAAGTGGGAAAGTGCACAGTGTGCTCAGAGGGCCAAGAACTGGCTGGTGGAGCTGTAGCATATGGAGCCCCAGTCACCTTGGGGTAGCGTGGGAATGAAGAGATATCAGGGGCGTGGTCTAAAAAGCACCCGGGAGGGATTAGGTTTGCCTGGAAAAGAATTTTTCTTTGATGAAGGTTGGGTAGAGAGTTTAAGGAGGGAGCAGACAGCTCTCTGATTGGGATGATCTGAGCCAGCTGGACGGATCCACGCTCTTTATAGGTGACCTGACAGCCCCCAGCTTTACCGAATTTGTTACTCTGGCAGTCTTTATGCTTCACTTTTGGGGGTTGTTTCTGCTTTGATTTCAAGGAAAATCACCATGTGGAAGAAAAACTACAAAGTTTTAGCGGGGGAAAAACAACCTTTTAGCTGCCACTATGTCTACATCCATAAAAATCCTCTACATGCCCCATGAATTTGAACATGCGGTTTATCTCATTTGTTCCATAAAACATCAGATGCGACTTTAATGGCCTAACCCCAAAAAGATAACTTGACAGCCCTCAAACATTCAGCAGCATTCCAAATAACCTTTTACTGGAGCTGGCCTTCTACGGGGCCATGTGGATGTCAGACGCACACAACTTGAGTCACGCTGACATAGCTGGGATGCCTGGATTGCAATGGAATCTCGGGGGTACCAATCACAGGCCAGAGAGAAGCCATTGGCTGCAAGAAACAATGCCAGAGTGTTCACGTCTCTGCAGAAGGAGGGGTGTTGATGGCGATGGGAATGACAATTGCAGGCAGAGGAGGACGATGACCCCAAAACAGGATGGGCACTTGTCAGTGATGCTGGGCCACTGGGCAGAAGCATTCCAGGGGCTCGGGCTGTGGCCACATCCTTCTTCTCCTGAGTCCCAACCAGAAAAGTTAAGAAAGTATACATTTTCCCTGAAACTGCTTCCTGAACGGAATGCCCTGCTGTCTTCTGGGGTTTGAGAAATCCAGAGTTTTTAATAATGGCCAAAATGTATTAAGCGTTTATGTCCACCAGACACCGTGCAAGGCATCTTACAGAGAATTCATTTCATCCTCATGACTCCATGGTGAGGTAATTTTCACAATTCCCATTTTATGAAGGAGGAAACTGAGGCTAGGAAGAATGAAGAAATTTACCTGAATCCCACAGCCAGGAACTGGCAGAGTCAAGACTTGAACCAGAGTCTTTCAAAAGTCAAGGCCTGGGCTCCTGACCACAGCACTCAAAGCCACGTGGCTGGTCCATGTGATCTGTGCCACCCACAGCAGCCCCCGCCCCGGAGGCTGGAACTCTTGAGTGTTGAGCAAGTGGAGAAAATTCTAAAAGGGATTCTTTTTACTCTCCTGGTTTCCTGGGGTCAGGTAAGCATGTTTAAGCATCCTGTTCAGTCAGCACTGGTTTACTTCAGTGATTGTGCTGTTCAAGACCCAAGGCTAGGCACAGTGAGGGGATGCGAGGAAGACCCAGACGCCGCGATGCTCTGGAAGGGGGCTGCAGACTGCAGGCAACGTGCGGGCACCCGTCTTTGGGAGGCTGAGTTGAGGTAGTATTCCTGTGTCGCTAATGAGTTTGCTCATTACTTTTCTAGCTAGGATCTGTCTTTCTTTCTTCCAAGCTTCTTTACCTTTTTCTTTTTCTTTTTTTTTCTTTTTTAACAGTGTAAACCTTTTTCTGACTTACTCTATGCCAAGTTAGGTGCTAAATCATTAACACAAAACCATTAGCATGCAGCATCTCAGTTGGTCCTCCCACAGTAGAATGAAGTTGGTACTGTTAGTGTCCCTGTTTTAGGAAGATCAAGAAACTGAAGCCCAAGGAGGTTAAGTGATGTGTTCAAAGTCTGCCTAATTCAGTGCCTTGCCCTCTTCACCATGATAACAACATGTGCTAACAGTGCCCTCACTCTGTACTTCTTTTATGGCAACCCATTCGGTCCTCACAACACCTATGATAGGAACTACTATTGTTTCTGTTTAATAGATGGGGAAACTGAGGCACAGAAAAGTTATGCAGTCACGCGCTGCATAACGATGTTTTGGTCAACAATGGAGTGTATACACTACGGTGGTCCCATACGATTGGTCCCACAGAGCCTAGGTGTGTAGCAGGCTAGACCATCTAGGTTTGTGTCAGTGCACTCTGTGATGTTCGCACACAATGAAACCGCCTGGCCATGCATTTCTCAGAACGTATCCCCATCGTTAAGTGACGCACGACTGCAAATTTGGCCAAGCTCACCCAGCTGATAAGTGGCACAGCTGGGATTATGTTTGACTGCTTATATTTTGTAATAAAATAGGAAGACATTCCTCACTTTTTGTTTTGTTTTGTCTTCCACTTGAATCCTCCTGTGATGACCCAGAGTGGGATGCCAGGGCACTGAGAACAGAGTCTCTGAGCTGACCTGGGGAGGGTGCCAGTGACAGCCACGTCCCTGCCGCTCTGGAGGTGGAGGGCAGTAGAGAGAGCAATGAGATGGCAGCCGCAAGCCTGGGGCCCTGCCAGGGAAGGCCTCAAAGCCCACCTGTGGGTCGGCACCCCTGTGCTGGGCAGTGCACAAAGACGAGCCGTGGCTTTTAGGAGACCAACTGAACACGGTCCTTGGGAGAGGAGAAAACCCAGGGGCAGGGCGGGCACGACCTCAGCCTTCGGGCCTGAGAAGGGCTGTTCTGTGGAATAGGGGATGTAGGGAGCAGCTGTCCCAAGAACGGGGCAAGAAAACACAGGTTCCTGTTTGGGGAGCAGCAGGGGCATTTCAGGGAGAAAGCGGGATCCATACCCCACACTGTACAATGTCCAACCCTGAAAGAGGAGGCTGCGGAGTCTGGACCCAGAGGAGGGGTCTCTAGAGAGAGGAGAGGGGCCTCCCTTAAGGTGACCTCTTCCTGACCTCTGCCCCCTAACCTTCTGAAGCCCTATCCATCCTTGAAGCTGTGGCTCCAATGCCACCTCCTCCATGCAGCCCTCCCTGAGCAAGCATCCCACACACACCCTTAGAACTCACAGTTCCATTCAGGGGACGGAAAGCCTAGGTACTCTGAGGTCCTGGGCAGCCCGCATTCGCTCAGGGCAGGGCTCCCCAGTGGGCTGAGGCTCAGACGAGTTATTCGGGTGATCGAAGCCTCAGACACTCTGGAAGTCAGCCCAGTCAGTCACAGGCACTCTCTCCCCAGTCACCCCCTTCTGCTGTTCATTTGGCCTTGGGTGTGGGATGTCCTGTCACCTCTCTGGTCCAGTGTCTCCTGGTGTTAGCAGCTCCTTGCATGAACACGTGTCTCAGATGGTCAGACAGCACTCACTGAGCACTTACCGTGTGCCAAGCACTGCTGTGACTGCTTCCCAGAGCTTATCTCATCTAACCCTCCCAACAGCCCTATGAGGTGATGTCATTATTGTCACCATATTACAGAGAAGGAAACAGAGGCTGAGGTCCTCAGCAGCTAAGGAGCAAGCTAGGACTTGAACACAATGTGGAAACAAATCTGGGATTTGTCACTGACTTGTCCTCGATGGAAAGAAGTCAGGGAGCTTCTCCCTCCTTTCCAGCTCCTGTAGCTCCCAGCAAGTCCTATACATAAGAATTGTTCAATAAGTGTCAGGGTATTGACTGTTCAAAGACATTTCTAATCTGCTTTTTCAATAATCAGTGAGTTAGGCTGCTTTGGAGAGGACAAGATAGTGTTGAATCCTTGCTAGGGAAAGTCAGCTAGCTCTTGGAGGAAGTGAGAGGTTTGCCGGCAGTGTCCTAGAAAACTTTATTCCAAGTCTTTAGGCTAACTGTGAGATAATAAAAACATATATATTTGGCCTTCTTCCCCAATTCCTGACACAGAGCTCCTAAGTCCCTTGGAATTTCCTGGGTGATAGGAATAACAGGAATGTCTTCTGTTCTGATAAGGCCGCTCTTGGTGGGCCCCCAGATCGCTTCAGGACGGGGACTGGTCACCAAAAAGAGCAAGGCATGATTAGAGAGTTTGAACTCTGAGCCCCATCCCCCAACCTATGGGGAGGGGAGAGAGGCTGGAGAATGAGTTAATCACCAATGGCCAATGATCTGATCAGTCATGCCTAGGAGGGTGCACTCCAACTGCGTGGGGACAGAAGGTCCTGTGCTCAGATCCTTCCAGATCTCACCCTATGGACCTCTTCGTCTGGCTGTTTATTTGCATCCTTCATAATAAATTGGTAATAGTAAGTAAATGTTCCTGAGTTCTATGAGCCGTTCTAGCAAAGTCTTGCACCTGAGGAGGTTGTGGTGGGAACCCTCGAAGTTATAGCTGGTCAGTCAGGAGTGCAGGAGGCAACGTGGCCCTTGTGACTGGCATCTGAAATGGAGGCAGTCTTATGCCCTTACGCAGTCTATGCCCTTAACCTGTGGGGTCTGTGCCAACTCCAGGTAGTTAGTGTCAGAATTAAATTGAATCGTAGGGCACCAGTTGGTGTCCGGAGAGTCGGAGAATTGGTTGGTGTGGGGACAAAGCTGACACATTTGGTGTCAGAAGTTTTGTGAGTAAAAACACTTCGTAGTAGCAAAGAGAAACGTGAGAAGAAGTTGGGAAGGAGGGGTGCAGGGGGACAGCCCATTTCAATTAATTAAGTGACTCAGCCAATCAAAAATGCTTTATTAACTGCTCTTTCTTCTGTCCTCCGCTTGCAGGAGATTGTACTATAAAGCTCATACAAGGACTGATGCTGAAAATGCACCTTCCAGAAGATGCCAAGGAATCACTGTATACTCAACTTGATCTCTGCCGCCTCTGTCTACATCTCCAGTCCTGGACACTGAAACCGGTGCTCAGGGGTAACCTCGTCAGAAGAATCCCTAACCACGGGCACCAGGAAAGTCGAGTCTGTTTCTCTGTGCTTGCTAAGATAGGGAAGCAGACTCCAGCGTTTAGAGATTTTTTTCTTGGAACAAGAATTGAAACAGGGGCCGGCCGGGTGGCATGGTGGTTAAGTTGACATGCTCCACTTTGGAGGCCTGGGGTTCCCCAGTTCGTATCCTGGGTGCAGACCCAGCAGCGCTCATGGAGCCATGCTGAGGTGGCGTCCCGTTTAGAAGAACTGGAAGAGCCTACAACTGGGATGTACAGCTATGTCCTGGGGGGCTTTGGGGAGAAACAAACAAAGTTTGGCAACAGATGTTAGCTTAGGGCCTATCTTCCTGACCAAAAAAAAAGCATAAAAAAATAATGTTAAAAAAAAAAAGAACTGAAATGTAAAGGATTTTTTTCAAGTTAACATTCAGTTCATACAAATGGAATTTGGAAGAACTTCTCCAAACGTTGCCTGTTTTGGTCAATTGACCTTTTACTGTAACAAGCTAATCGGAAGCCACAAATAAATTGGGGAAGAAGGTATTCATTTCACCAAAAGATTTGTTGCTTAGCTGGATACTCTCATGGTGCTTCTTTAAATTAGGAGCATTTCTAGTACCTATTAAATAGTTTCATTGACTTCAGAGTGAGATTTATATATTTCATTCAGAAAATAGTCAAAGTGTACTTGATTTTGAAATTCTTAAAGAATTTAAGAATTAAATTAAAGCTGAAAGGGGCATTTGCGCCCCCCCTCCTCACTTTAGAGATGAGGAAGCAGTAGCCTGGAGAAATTAAGTGTCTCGGTCACATCACAAGGCCCCGTGGCAGGCTACTCGATTTCCAGCTTTCTCCCATTACTGTGCATCTTCCTTGCATCCAAAATGTCTGACTCTCTACCTGGTCCTCAGCTGTTGTCACAGATGCTTAATCACTCACCCCTCTTTTGGATTTCTTCCCTTTTATTATGGAAAATTTTCAAACATAAAGGTAAAGAATATAATAGAAATAACTCCCATGTGCCCCTCACTCAGCTTCTACAATTATTCACATATGACCAATCCCCTTTTATCTGTACCTATCCCCAGTTCCCGTTCCTGCACAGATGATTTCAAAGCAAATGCAAACATCATGGAATTTCATCTGTAAATACTCGGGTGTCACAGTGTGTGCGCCCTCTCGCACATGTGTAAAACCCACACTACAGCTATCACGGCTAACAAAATTAACAATTAGTTCCTGAATAGCAAATTTCCCCGATTGTCTGTCTGTCTGTCTTTCTGTCTGTCTTTCTCTCTCTTTTGCAATTGTTTTGTTAGAGTCAGGATCCAGACAAAGCTGGAGATCGGGTCTCAGGTCTCAGGTTATCTGATCATTCGAAGTTCTGGCGCTAGAAGGTTTGCTGAGCAAGGGGAAATACGTTGCAAGACAAGGCTCCTCAGAATCGTCGTGGATCGCGTTTGTGTACATGCCTTGACCCTTCCTGAGCTTCTCTGACCCATGGCATTCGGGTCAGATCTGGCAAACAGGTATCAGCTGCCTCGCACAGAGCAAACTGAGGCCTGGAGGTGTTGTGGGATCCAATCGCTGGTCAGGCTGAGGCCACTGCAGTTTCCTGACTCAGCTCTTCGGACCCCACAGCATGTCGTCGTAACCCCATCTCGTTGCAATTAGCACGGCTCCTACTTTTGTAGGGGCTCAGTATGTTCCCACCCTCTTCTAAACACGTCTCTGTAGGAGCTCGTGTAACCTTCCAGCAACCCTAGGAAGTAGGTGCCTTTATTCTCATTCTGCTGATGAGGACTCCTAGGCACAGAGGGGCCGAAACATTTTCTCAGGGTCACCCAGCACCAGCAATTACAGTCAGGTCTCTCTGATCCCGGAGTCATGCCCATAACCTCTGTAATTTTCTAGCATCACACTACAAGGCAACTGTAATTTTCGGTGTGGAAAATTTACCTCGATTCACTTCATCTTTCTTCTCTTTTAGAATTTGGCTTTAAATAGGAAATAAAATTACAATTTCTACTCTTCAGACACCTCCTGCCCACGGACGTGATCTTCCTCCACCTGAATGCGTGAAGCTCTACACGATCCCTGACTGGATCATTGAGAGCTGAAAATACATCCCAGGCTGCGGACCTGTCTGCCCCAGCCTCACCCGGCCGACAGCTCGCGTCACGCAGTCCCCGCCTCGGCCTGGCCCTGCTCACTCTGTCTTGTGCTTTCAGGAGCAATCAAAGCCCTTTTTAGAAAATATTTCCTGGGCTTCTGTGGCCTTGGATGGACAGAGTTTTCCACTAGGCCTTTTTTTTTTTTTTTTCCAGCCACACTGGCCCTTAAGAAGATGTTACTCAAGTCTCCACACCTACTTCAAACATTTTTAGGGGCCCTGGCTGGGGCCTCGTGTGTGACTGCCAGGAACCCTACGGAGAGGAGGAGCCAGCTCCGGGGCCCTGCCTTGGTCGCAGTGTTTACTGAGAGCTTGGAGGCCGCCGGCAGGGTGGCCATTCTTTTTCTCACACTTCCCCAAACGGCATATTCTTGTGGGGCAGCTGCTGCTCCCGAGGCCGTCCTTCTGCCCCCGGTTACTTTTCCCATGTTTGTATCCCTGGTGGGATTCTCCCCCCTTCCTTTTTTTAAGGGCTTTCTCCTAAGTCTCTCTGTCGCGGAACAGCTGTGCTCTGATATTAGATAGAATGTGTTCTGTGCTCACCACGAGCTTAGGAACAAAAGGGTTTTAAGAACCCTGATAAATGAACAAGGTCTCTGGGAAGATGAAATGTTACCAACATTTCAAACAATCACAATCCTTGTGCATCTCGAAGGCTTTGCCCTTTCACAGCAGTGCCGGGCGGGCACTGATCGTGGAGCCTTGGAGACTGGCATTTTTTTTTCCCGTCTCCCTGTCGACCTCACATGGGAAAGTTGGTCAGAAGATGGCCCTTCGCTGGCATCACACCCCGAGCTCGCTTTCCCACCGGCTCTTTGCGCCGGGGTGAGGCCCCTTGGAGAGCTTCAGGGAGCTCAGTGAGCACAGAGAGGCCAAGGCTGGCTTTCCGGGGTCTCTTACCTTCCAGGTGGTGTGGAGGTTCTCACCTCCTCTGAAAACACTGGGCGCCACCCCTGATTCCGCGCCCCCTGTCTGCAGGTGCTATGCTGAGCGCTGCACGTTATCCTATTCCATTTGCAAAGCAATCCCGTGAAGTCAGTGTTACCGCCTTTAACTTCAAAGGAGGAAACTGAGGCTTTAGGAAGTTAAGCGACTAGCCTAAGGTCGTAGCAAGCAAGAGGTGCAGCCAGTATTTAAATCCAGATTTGGGGGACTCCAAAGCCTCTGCTTTCTTTGGTAAAAATGGCATCCCCGAGTGGCGGGCCATGGATGGCCAGCCAGGGGTTCCTTGGCTGTTCTGCCCTCTTCCTTCCATGGAGGACCTCCTTCTAACCCGGGGGACTCGAGTTTCTTTAAATGGTTCTCCTCACCCCGATTCCCACCTCGCATCCCCACCCCTGAAGTGTGCACTGTCGTCCGTAGTTCCCCATTTTAATGTCCTCCAGACCTTAGGCTACCTACTTTGGTTTACTCGCAGCCCAGTCCACACAACCCAGCCCAACAATCGCTCTGCAGCCCAAGTTTCCTCGTGGTCCTGCCTTACATGGGAACAGAAAGGTCAAGGCTTGAAGTAAAATGACAGATGGAAAGAAAAGCCTCTTGCAGCCTGTGGAGCTCCGTGAAATCCTTCCTTATGGGATTTCCCTTGTCAGGGCTGCGAGAAGAAGCCTAAAGGCTCACGGCGAAAATCTATAACACACAAAGGCACTGTACGCAGGGGCACGCACCACAGGGGAACATCTGACTAGCAGTCCCGGGGGGTATTGGGGGGGGGACACTAGGGTGATGGGGAAGGAGGGGGGAGGAGAGGGGAGGAAAGAAAAGAGGGAAATGACCAGCATCATGATTTCGTTTCCTGCCTGTTGGCACCATGCCTGCTCTCCTCCACAGAGATCTGGAGAAGAGGTCTTTTTAAAATGCAGCAAGAAAGACTGAGGCTAGACCCAAGGAAGAACAGCAAAACCACCTGAGCCTGGAGACCCAGGAAGTGATCGTCGAGGCCTCTCCTTCTCTGGCAGCCTCTAGGACTAGGATTCAAAGTCGTCATGAGGGGAGCTCAGGGGTGGCCTGGCACCGAGGTGGAAGCAGGAACTCAAGGATTTTGGCCCTGTGGATTCAGGAAGGAGTCGTCATGGGTTGCCTTAAGTGGCATTCCTTTCCCAAGCCAGAGTGGGGTCGAGTCAGTAAGTCCACATAAGAAACTGCCAAGATGTGGGCGCATGTGGAGCAAAGTCAGAATCTCCGTCTCCAGCCACACACGTGTCGCACACCTTTTCCTCTTCTGTCCTGAGTTTGCAATCTTTTCTAATTTCCTTCACCCTTTGAAGCCTCCCTTTACCCTTATGGAAAACACAGACGGAGCATCTTTCTTTCTGGGCTTTTCATGTTGATAAAGAAAAAGACTTGCCTGGGCCACAGAGGTGATCACAAAGCGCATGTTTCCAGCAAGTCTGGGGAAGAGGAAGAGGCAGCTTCTGGTGGCCAGGCATGGCAAGGCTGCACGGGAGTGAACTACTGTCCCTCCATTGCCCCTGTGCTCCCTAACCGGGCGCCTCCGGGTTCCTTCCTGCAAGGGCAGGCTATAAAATGTGCTAAGAGACCTCCTTGGAGAGGGTGTGGCGGTGGTGATGAGGCGTGGGGAAGGTTCTGTGGGTTCTGTGCCAGCTAACTGGCCGTGGGACCTTGGGCAAGTCATTTCACTCCCTCTGGTCTCTGTTTCTCCTTTGGCCAAAAGGGGTTAATCTTGATTACCCTGCTTGCCGCATGGGGAAATCATGAGGACCATGTGAAATAAAATTTAGAAAGTTCTTTGAAAGTGACGTTTAAGTGTGATTGTTACTCCGGATTTCAGGGAGTGCAGGAACAGGAGCCAACAGTGGGCTCCCCGGCCCCTCCTGCCAGAAGTTGCCAGGCCTCTATAGCGGCAGTGACCATAACCCGCCAGAAGCCGTGGGAGGAGAGGGGCCCCAGAAGCCAGCAGCAGTTGGAACCGTGGCTGGCCGAAACCCCCAACCTCCCTCCTTGCCTGGCCTGCTCCAAACCCCAGGAAAATCAGAGCTTCTGTGGAAACTTAAGCTGTGCCTGCTGGACCAGACTGGGATGGGGGTGGGAGCTCTACTCTGCCAAATGGTGGGCATGGAGGGCGAGCGACAGCTGGAGGGTAGAGAGCTGGAGGGGGCCAGAGCCCTTCTCCTGCCAGCCTGTGCTAGGCCTGGGGACTGCCGCCTGCACACAGCGTGGCCCAGTGTGGGGACCATGAGTGGGGGCAGGGTGAGTGGGGGAGCCTGTGTGGGATGCTGGAGAGGCCTGGGCCGGCAGGCAGGCGTAAGTTGCACACTGCCCATCGAGGATTCAGGATTGGGTCCAGCCTGGCAGTCCCCTGTTGTCTCTTCCTCCAGTGGAGGAGGCTCCTTGCTTGGCTAGAAGCACATGAAAGGCTGTGGACTCACCTGCCGCTCTTGGTGTCCAAAGACCCTCTATTCCCTCCCCCGCCACCACTCCTCCTCCCCAACACGCAGTGCCCTCCCACCCCACCCCCCACACACACATATGGGTCCACCTCCTGGAGGAAACCCAGATGCACAGGACCTTCCAGGCAGCTCCTGTGGGCCCATGTGTGAGCCTGCTCTCCCTCAGTTCTCCCATCTGCCTGGCCACCTAGCCAAGCAGGAGGACGCAGTGCAGGGACCGTGACATGGAGCCCACAGAAAAGTCCGCCTGAGGCGTGAGTGCTGCCACGCAGTGCTCTGGGCTTCCGAGGTCAGCTCTCCGGCCACAGTTTTACCCTCCTAGACACTGGGGAGCAGTTTCTATACCCTGGCCTGTGACGTCAGCTGGCCTCTCATAAAAGGGTCCATGTCCCCTTCTGTAGGACACAACATTTTAAGACTGATTTAATTAGCACATAACATAGTTTTAAAAACTAAAACGTATACTTATTTCTACTTGTGGCCATCAAACCAATGACATGAGCTTCACTGGCCTAACGAATCTCCAGTACTTGTTTCAATCCCTCTGCTGATTATTCCTACCCCCACCCCACCCCAGGCCCTGCCCGTGGCCTTGGGAGGGTGCCTTCGCCTCTCTGGGCCTCAGCGTCCCCACCCCACCCCGAAGGAGGGGGATGGGCCAGGTTTCCCTCCAGTAGGAAACTCACTAAAAGGCAGAGGAATGATGATGCTAACTTTACCATGTATTTACTGCATACCCTCTATTTTTTCATTTAATTCTCACCAAAAAAATGTATAATGCTAGTTGGTAAGTTCAGCCTCAACCCCTCTTCTATCACTGACCTCATTTAGGTTTCACCAAACTGCCCATTTTGCCTCCAAGCCCACCGGATCTCTTGACCCTCTCCTTTCATTGGTATCCTCACTGCCGCCCTTAGTGGTCATCCCCTCACCAGCATTTGGCTGAATAGCACAGCAGCCTCAAAGATGCCCTCTCCTTTGCTGCAATCCACTCACGATTCTTTTTGAGGCCTACAATTGCCCAGCCTGAAACCCCACCGTCTTCCAGACAAAGCCCAGGCTGCTTAGTGAAGCCCACGAGGCCCACCATGAGAAGTTGTACACCGGCTGCCATTTATGTGCCACTCACTAAGTGACAAGTGATTATCATTGGTTGTAGTTGACTGTTATCCTGCCCTTTTTACAGATGCGGAAACGGAGGCTCGGAGAGGTAAAGAAACTTGCTCATACAGCTGGTCAGTGATGGAGCCATGATTGGACGCCAAGTCTTGACTCCAAAGCTTGTGCCCTCTCCTCTGTTCCACGCTCTTTCTCCAGCCTCCCTGCCCACCATTTCTCACTTCCCTCACTTCACTATCATGCACCTTGAAGGTGCTGTGACGTTTAAAGCCTCTGGTTTTTATAGGGTGTTCCTTCTGACTCATGTGACACCCCCATGCCTGCCCAGGAAACTCCTATCATGCTCCAGGTTCTTGCTCAAGCATTTTATCCTCTGTGAAATCTTCCCAGACCTCCTTAAACAGCTTGAGATAGTTGTTCCCTCTTCTGGTTCACACTGTCTTTTTCATCCTGCTGTTACTCTATCAATCGTGTCATACAGTCTTCATTGAACGGCCTGACTGCCTCCTCTATGGATCTGTGAGCATTCAAGTGTAGGGACCAGGTTTTATTTGTCATTGATTCCCTAATCCCAGTCACAGGACCTGGGGTTAACATAGATTGAACTGTTTTTCAAATGTTAAGTGCTTTACACGGACTATCTTACTTAACTTTCCTAACAAGCCTGTAAGATATTGTTTCCCTGCTTTTCCAGGTGAGGAGATTGAGAGTAAGGGAGCAACATCAGCTCCAGAATTTTAATCAATTTAATTTATGAGTTCTAATCGGGTTGCAGGGGTACCAGGAGATTCGTCCTGACGCTGGGTTTCGATATGCATTGTTTTACTTTACACATTGTGTGTTTTGGAGGGTTGGCTATGACAATTATGCCGACCTCCCCCTAGTGCCACTCAGCCACTCCTTGGTGCCACTTCTAGCAGGAAGTGATTTGCCCACGATCACACAGCTGGAAAGTGGCAGAGTGAGCACTTGAACCGTGCCTAGTTCTGGAGAACACCTGAGGGGGCTGCCAGGAGGCGGGTAGTTAGAAGTCATTAGGTAATGAGTCATTAACATGGGCTTTACAAGAAGAAACCCGAAAGACTCAATTTTTTCTAGCTTCTAGGTTAATAGGGGAAATAAGTCATTAAAATGTACATAATGACACATACGAAAAGGACACACCTAGCAGGTGCATAAAAATAGCAACTGGGCAGAAATCTCTCCTGGAGCTGGGAGCCGTGGTGAGGGACACTGGGTGAGGAGGTTCTGGGCAAAGGAGCTCTGCCTCCCGTGTTGGTGACGAGGTGTGCCGTCGTGAAGCTGCAGCCTGCCTCCCATGGGGTTCCGGTTTCCTCATCTACAGAGAGGGGTTTACATTCGGTGTTCTCAAAGTCCCCTTCCAGCATTGATGCTTTACGGCTAGTTTTGTCTTCAAATATTTCAAAATACTCCAACTATTCCCAGAGAGAACGTACTGAACGCACAGAGCACTTCAACTCAACTCAACTCATTCGCTTCCTTTTGAAAACCTTCTCAGAGAGCAGCCTCTCAGACATTCCCATGAGGATGGTCTGTTTTGAGACTCATCTGTGGCTGGGTCTCCTGGGGAATCTGCTTCTCCCCTCCCTGTCCGGGAACGCACGGATCTTAATATTCAGTACTCAGGAAAGTCGGCTGCAAGAAAAGAAGAAAAATCATAAAGTTCTCCAAGGCCCAACAAAATTGGTCTGCAGTTCTTCATGATTTTGTGTTATCGGGGCCAGTTCTTCCTGTGATAGCGTAGATGGCCCAGTACTGTTACCTGGGGGTGTGGGTAATCTGGCAGATGACAGAGGAGAAGAAGCTGCTTGGGTTTCCCAGGCAGGTGAACTGGCCATCTCCAGGAAGGACGGAGAGCTTCCCCCCAGGCTGTTTCCCTGTTCTTGCCGGGAGTCAGAAGTGGAGTGGCCCACGGGGTGGTGGGGAGTCCAGCTGCCTCCCAGACGCCAGCCCTGCCCAGCCCCCTTTGGAGAGCAAGAGGGAGATGAATTTAATGGTTCTGGTTCCAAGCCCAAGGGTCATGGCTGCCTCGGGGCGAAGGTTACCAGCACTCCGAGTCTAGGGGAGCAGCAGCTGCCTGGGAACCCCATGGAGCTGCCAAGCGCCTTCCATCCAAGGATCCCAGCAGCCTTCGGAGTGAGAAGGCAGAGACGATGGGGGAGGCGGACACGGAGCATGTTGGGAAAAGGCCACTGAAAGGAGCTAGCTCTGCTGAAGCTCTGGCTCAGAGATGTTCTGGGGGCTCCTGGGTGTTTCTCTGAGACCTTCAGAGGGGGGAAGAGGTAGGCAGGTGGGAGGCAGTGACCACGGCCTGGGAGGACAGCTGACCTAACAGGAGTCCTCATGGCCTGCCACAAGGAGACCCTTCCACAGAGGAAACAGTTTTAAGCAATCATTTGGCAAGTCATTTGTTTTGTGCCAGGTGGAGATGGTTTACAAAGAAGACTAACTTTACCTGTTTTGTTCTGGACTAAAAATAAAATTTTTGGTGGTAAATTTGTAGCCCACCTTTACGGGGGTGTTGAAGAAGATTGCAAGAAGGGAAGATGTACATGCCCCTGGTCTCCTCCTCATGCTGTCCCTCTGCTGCTCTCTCTCCTGCCCAGTGGCAGGGAAAGCACAGCAGCTGGGATGCAGGAGGAGGGAGGCAGGCAGAGGGACCGGGCGGGTTCACTGTGATGTCTGGACATCTTCCTCTCCTCTTCTGGGTCCACTGAGCCCCCTGGGAAGCCATCACTCAGTCCTCCTGCCCATTTGGGGATCTGGGTGACCTTTCCCAAGGACTGGGCCAGCCAGTTTCTCCTAGTTGGAGCTCCAGAGAAGCTCCTCCTCCTGGATCTGGATGCTCCTGCTGTTGACAGGCTAATTCAGCGACCCCTGCTTGAGCTCATGGTTCCCAAGATCCAGCATCACTTCCTTGCACAGTAATGGGCTCACCTAGCTTAAGGAAAGCCAGGCCACTTGGGATATTCTGATTCCGAGTGTGAACAAATAAGGAACCTCTGCTCTTCCAACACAGAGAAAATGCTACTGACCACTCTCCCCCACCCTCAGTGCTGGATGAACAAGCAGTATCTTCTGGGTTCAGTGCTGGAGATGGGGTGAGAGAGACAGAACACAAGGCGCCAGCATCCGTGCTCCCCGCTCTCACAGTCTCTTGCTAGACATGGATGTATAGGAAACTCGCTGTAACACTGGGGGGGAATGTGGCTCTGGGAATGTAGAGGATGGGCAGATTCTCTTCACCTCCCAACAGGGGGCTGGGCAATCAGGAAAGCTTCGAGGAGGTGGGATTTGATTCAGAATTTGGAGGACTGTAGGATTTTGGTGGGGAGAGATGGGAGGTGACACTCCCAGGCATAGAAGATTTGAGCAAAGCCTTGGGAACAAGAAATGTGTGTAAGGAGTAGCAAATATTAAATTTGAGTGAATCATGCATGTTTGGGGGAAGTGGATGCTTAGAGCTGGGATTCGAGTGAGAGTGTGAAAGACCTTGTTGGAGATACAGGGGGTTCCAGCCAAAGTGTGGAGGACCTTAGTTCTACTCTAAAGATTTTGGGCTTTGTTCTCTAAGCACTACAGACCCTCTGAGTGTCAGGGGTTTGGAACAAACTACCTCTACTTGTTGGTACCTCCCCATCTGCAAGAAGACTGCCTAGAGCCAGGAGCTCAGCCTGGTCAAAGCTAACCAGCCCAGAGGAGCTCAGACCCAGTGCCCACAGCTGCCATCATTAGCTGTGTGCTCTCAGCAGCCCAGTAGGGGTGCACAAAGAACAGGAGGGCCCAAGGCTCAGGATGCTCAGGCTTGTATTTGTTCTGCTCTGAATGAGGTAAGTGTCTTTAGAAGGACAACTCATTCGACACACATTTCCTGAGCACATACTGCTTGCCAGGCACTGGGACAGACTTGGAAATCCCAAAGGAACAAGACCCAGTCCCCATGCTTGGGGGTGCTCACAGGCTACACAATTAAACAGGTTGTTTCAATACCACCAGGTGACAAGTGTCCTTACGTTCCTTCCACCCAGGACTCTCTGTGACCTCCTTCTTCTGTGCCTCTGTTTCTACAAACCAGATCTAGAGGTTGGACGGGGTACTGGGCCACCAGGCACAACTCCCTGGGCCCATTTCTTTCCAAATGGAAAGAATGCAGGAGGTCCCAGGAGCCCTGCTTCCTGAACTCCTCCCACCCGCAGGCCCCGTCCCTACAGAGCCGTGTAAAACCTGGGTCTTGCCCCTCGCTGGGAGGGGCTGTCTGGGAAGGTGAGTCTTGCTGTGAATGTTCTCCAAGATTGTGAATGCCCTCCAGACACATGGATTCCCAAGGGTCAATGAAAAGCCCACTGCTTTAACGAGGAGCCAGGGCCCAACACACCAGACAGTGCCTTGGGCTCGGAGAAATTGCACACAGGCCCTGCAAGAAGGGAAGTCCCTGAGACCCAGGGCGGGACTCTGCCGCCCACCACCCTGACCCAGCCTTGCTCTCTGCTGCTTCCCAGCCCACGTTCCTAATGCAAACCAGATTCCACCTCGCTGCCACTGCTTCCCCTTTGCTCTTGCCCACCCCGGGGGGTCTGCTCATAGGCTCATCTCCACCTTGGAAAGGCCAGACCCTTCTCTCCATCAGTCCCTATCTCTCCCGGCAAAATCTGACTTCCAAGAAGCTTTCTGGACTTGTCCTTGGTGATACTGACCACTCCCTTTCTCTGTACCTGCTCAGTGCTTACATTCTTTGATCTCCCTTCACTTGGTATGCCTCTCAGTGACTCATTTCTGTGCTATGAGACTTCTGAGAGGACTAATGGGACCAACCAAAGCCATGGTCTCCCCCCCGGGGTACACATACACAGTAGGTATGCAAGATGCATGGGGTTAGGAAGAAAATGGTAAACTTCTATTTATTTAAAAAATATCACTGTAAAGCAAGGGCTTTTTAATAATAATGTATCAGTATTTGTTAATTAATTGTGACAAATCTACCTTACTAAATTAAGATATTAATAATAGGGGACACTGAGTGTGGGATCTATGCAAATTCTCTGAACTATCTTTACAAATTCTCTGTAAACCTAAACTTTTCCTAAAATAAAAGGTTGATTTTAAAAATAGCATGCTTTTCACAGTCTGTATTTTCTATATGTCTTATGATGGACACAATGTTATTATAAAAGTACAGCATAGTTAAAATATAGACATAGTTATATGGACAATGTTATTATAAAAATACAACATAGTTAAAATGTCAGCTGCACGACAGTGGGACTCAAGTTAGACAGAAGTGTGTCGAGGCAGATGGCCCGGGCTGGCACCAAGTCTCTGCTCCGTCAGGCTGTCCAGAGGCCCAGGCGCCTCCTTTCCTGTCACCTCGCCATTGCTAGATCTGATCCTTCTCCATGGAGTCTGAGATGGCTGCCTACCAAGTCCATGCTCCAGGGGGCAGCATGGGGGAAATGAGGGAGAGGGGCAGCTTCCAGAATTTACACATCACTTCCCCTCAAATCCCATCCTCCAGAACTTAATCCAAACGGCTATACCTGGCTGCCAAGGCATGGAAAATGTAGTCTTCATTTTGGACGGCTATGCGTCCAGCTAAAACATAGGGGTTTTAATATTGCAGAAGGATGGAAAAAGGGTATTGGGAGATAACTAACATCCTTTGTCACAATTGACAATTTTACTTAATTGATGACTTAGAAATAGGTGGATATGCATATATTGAGGGTACTGCTCAATTTTTTAAAATGGTAGGGGCACACAATCAGAAAAGTTTAGGCTGCCAGTTTCAGACACTAGTGAGGGGACAGGTTGCATTTCTGGCGCAGGCTGTGTGGACCCTGACCAGAGATTCTACCCCGAGGTCCCATCAAGCCTGATGAACATGTGTACGTTTCCCTGTTGCTTGGTACCAGACGCCTCAAAGCCTCATCTCCTTTGGGTCTGTTTCCTGGTCCCCAGTTGGTCACCATCTCCTTGTATGCAGGAACCCTGTCTGTGTCCTTTGGAGGGTCTTCATTTCAGTCAGGGAGGACTGGCGAGTGAGGAAGGAGAAAGAGAGCCTGAGAGAGATGGGCAGACAGAGAAAGAAACAATGGCAGGTAAAACCAGAGAAAGAGAGAGAAGTACCGAGTGCCTAGACATTGGGCCTGGCGCCCAGGAGAGAAGGCTGCAGAGGTGGAGGGACGCCAGGCAGAGGGGAGGCCCATAGAGGCAGGCCAGCCCAAAGGGAAGAGGATGTTTATTTGCAGGCCTGTGAGGTCACTTGCCCTCTGAAGGTGGGGCAGCCGAGCGGTGGGCGGACTGGCCTGGGAGCGCTGCTCTGAGCTGCCGTCGGGGGACCTCCCAGCCTGCTTTGCCAAGGTTGTTCTGCCCTAGTGGTCATCTGAGAGGTGGGGAAGGGGCTACTTTGTGGGTGGGAGGAGAGTCCCGTCACATCTCTATTTCCTGTGTGCCCTCCCCCTGCACACACGTGGGACAGCCTTTGTGCAGGCCTTGTGTTTATTCGTATAGGTGAGTTTCCTTCTGGGTCTATGTTCCTGTCTTCCAGGAGACCACAGGTGCCCCAAACACTGTCCCCTTGGTGCTTAGGAGAACAGAGGTTCAAGCCAAGTAGAATGGGAACACTTAAGTGCCAGAGATGATTTCCACCCGGGAGGACTGGGGAGGGCTTCACGGAGGAGGTGCCAGTCTTGAAGGACAGGAAGAGAGACTTTAACAAGTAGAGATGGAAAGAGGAGGAAGGATGTTCATGGCAGAGGGAGCCCTGTGATCAACGGCAGGAAGCACAGAGTATACTAGACACCAAAGTGGGTAGAGGAGGAAGAAGGTGGGAGGAGAGTACCAGGAAGCTGGGGCCCTTCCCTGTACTGGTAACAAGAATGCAACAAAGTGACTTCCCTCAAGTTGCAACTGAGTATTTCATGTTCTGTCTGCAGAAGATAGGGGCAGGACCAGGTGTCTGCCCTGGCGTCTGACAATGGGCAGTATTCTATAAACCCCACTCTCCCAGAAGCCCTGGGCATGTAGCTTTTGTATGCAGAGGGAACTTCTTTCTCACCCAAGGGGTCGAAGTTTCCCAAGTCCTGGACACTGGGGTCATCTTCGCCATCGTGGAGTAACGGGTGGGGAGGACCAGAGCTGTCAAACAAGCAATCAATTATACAGGTAGTCAGTCAACCAGCAAATAATTGTTTCCTCCTCCTTCTTCCCGCTGGCTGCTGTACCACTCTATTGTTACGGAACCAATTCAGCTCCCCTTCTGTACATGATTTGATTCCACTTATCGTGCTTTTTTTGAACCTCCTCATTCCATGAACTTGCACAACATATGATATTCTAATTCCCTCCCTGCCCGTAATGGTGCTCTTCCTCTGTCTCCTTTGCGTCTCTCACCCCATATGATTGGCTTTCCCCATGGCTTTTTCCCTCCCCGAACACTCCATTGATTTTTACCAACACTCTCATGGTTTTGTGGTCACCTCACTCATGCAGATATTTATCTGCATGGATGGTGTGTTGGTTGAAATACTTTTGGCAGCAAGCAACAGAGACCTTGACTCAAATGGCTTAAATAAGGACGCTTATTATCACATAGCAAGGAGTCTTGAGGTTGTTTCTGGAGCTGGATAATTTGATGGCTCAATCTGATGAGACACCCAGTTTCTTTCCGTCTTTCTGCTCTGCCATCCTTAGCATGTTGATTTTTGCCCTCAGACTTGTCCCCTCATGATCACAAAATGGCTGCAGCAGCTTCAGGCAATGTCTCTTCACAGAGTCATATCTAGAGGCAGACAAAGGGAAGATCTTCTTTTCACCTCATTTTAAAAAAGAAATAAATCCTAGAATTTACTAGAATCCTCTTTACAGACATCCCATCTCATTTCATTGTCTAGAACTGTATTGCATTCCCAGTTTTTTTTTTAATCCCACTCTTAAACACTGGTAAGGGGAATGGAATTATCTACGATTGTATTGTGTTAATCAAGATGCATGCAAAGTGCTTGGGTCTGAGGCCGGGTTAGGGTCCAGACTCCTCTGAAAACAGAACCACTCTACATGTGAACAAAAGTGGAATGCAGGGGCCAGCACATGGTGTAGTGGTTAAGTTCACACACTCCAGTTCAGCTGTGCGGGGTTTGCTGGTTTGGATCCTGAGCACGGACCTACATGCTGCTCATCAAGCCATGCTGAGGCAGCATCCCACATACAAAATAGAAGAAGATTGGCACAGATGTTAGCTCAGCAACAATCTTCCTCGAGAAAAAAGAGGCAGGTTGGCAACAGATGACAGCTCAGGGCCAATCTTCCTCACCAAAAAAAAAAAAAAAAAGTGGAATATAGTTAGCTAAGAAGAAGGGGAAAATGGTTGTTGGATAATCAACAGTGTCTGCCACAGATGGTGGCCAGATCTTTGTCTTCAACCCAAATGTTTCTCCTAAATCCAGTCCTGTGTCTTCACCTACATTCTGATATTTCCATTTAGATGTCGTAAAGACACCTCAAATTTAACATACCTTTAGCTGAGCACCTCATGCAGAACAGCTCCCCCTTCCGATCCCTTCACGTGTGAAGACTCCACCGTTCTCATGGCCTCCCAGCTGGGTGCTTCCCACTGGTCTTTGCCCTCCTCCCTTTCCTCGTCCCCGTTTCAGTCACTAGGACGTCCACTGCTGCAGTTGAGAGGAAAGGAGATCTCTGGCCGCTGAGAATTCCCAAGTCAACCGGGGATGGCAAATGGTTTTTGTCTTGCATTCCTGTCTCAATTGGTTGGTGATAGTTACCTGGAGCCTCCTGTGAGACAGATCCTTAGGCAAGTCTGGGCTCTGGGAGAAAGAGGGTCTCGATTGATTAGCAAGTTTGTCATGAACACTGGAGAATTAACTAGTGAGATATGTGCAATGTGTTTGCTATCCCTGTGTCGGGGTTGGTTTAGGGAAGGTAAAGGGATCAACGGCGTGGGAAAAATAACAACAATTATAAGAATACTAGTTAACGTCTATTGAGCACAAACCATACACCAGGCAGGGCGATGAGGACTTCACATAGAGCGTCTCATTTGATGGTCCCCGTAACCCTGAGAGACAAGCACCGTTATCACTCCCAGTGGAGTAACTGAGTCTTCACTGAATAACTTGCCCAAGATTATGCAGCTCCAAGTGGAAGAGGCAGGATTCGGTCTGGCTCATCAGACTCCACAGCCCTTGCTAAGTAAGAAAGTGGGAAGCTGAACCAGCATCCTCATTTCCTGTCACTAGGACATTTCTCTCAAACCTGAAGTGTGCACACAAACCACTTATGGCTCTGGTTAAAACACAGATTCTGATTGAGCACATCTGGGCTGAGTCTGCGATTCCGCATCTCTAACATACGCCCAGGAAATGCTGATGTTGGTGGTCCACGGACCGCACTTTGAGCAGCAAGGGCCTAGAAGGTGAGGCCCATCAGTGTGGGATCTTTGTCTGCTTCCCCTGCCTCCTGGGAACACGGCTCACATGTGTTTCCCAGTCTATCCTAAAGACAGACATCTGCATCAAATCCACACAGAGTTATATACGCCATTTACACACCTGGCCATAGACGCCTCGCAGGAAGTCCTCACTCCACTCTTCTCTTCCCTTGTCTGGCAGCTGCATGTCAACAGCCAGGCATCCTCAGAAACCGTGTTGAAGAGGACAGAGCCCCTGCCAGCCCGGGCCCTTGAATGACGTTGTGGAGCAGCTTCCCACCCCCAACGCCAGGTGCACGTTAAGTGAATGAGAGACTTGTCTTAAGCCACTGAGATCTGGGGCTCTCACTGCTGTGGCAGCTAGTATTACCTTAACTAATACAGTTCCCCATTTTTCAGATGAGGAAGCTGAGGTCAAGAACAATAAAGTGATTTTTCTAGGAATATAAGCTAGCTAAAGAAAGAGGGAGAACCGGGATCCAAGCCTTCCAGCTCTAGCTGCCGGCCTCCCCTCCCCTTCACCTCCTGTCCTCTGAGGGATTTCTCACCTTGCTTGCTCCCTGCTCTTCCCTTTGCCTTCTAGGGCTAAGGCTGGGGCGGAGGGTGGGCCAACAGGGCATGGGCAGGCGGACTGGAAAGACCCAGCCGTGAGAAGAAACAACCCTAAGAATGTGCATGATGTAGGCCAGGCTGCCGCCAGTGAAGGATTCCTGTGATTGTTTCCTCTGTAGCGTCCAGGATTGAACTTTACAACAAGATTTTCTGGTGTTCAGATTCATGCCAGGCCTTTCTTAGAAACAGGGCTAGTATTCCAGCTATAATTGGGGTTTGGTGTGGGATTCCCACCTAAGGAGGGAGACTGAGCTCCAAGGATCTCCTAAGAATAGAGAGGAAGGACTCCTGCCACTGTATGGGCCACTGCTCAGCACCAGCGCTGGGTTTACCGTCAACTCTTTATTGTCCTTGGGACAGACACGGGCCACCAGAGGTTCTCTGTATCCCCAATGGATCCTCAACGTTGCTGCTACTGCCTGTTGCTGTTATTTTCATGTTTCAACCTTTAATGGGATCCCTGCCCTCAGCTGAATTCTCCTACCTTACATATCATGGCTCACCCCATGGAGAGTTAGAAGAAAGGACATTGTCAAAGGGAACTGGGAATGAGGAGCACCAGAACTGGGAATGAGTCAGCTCCCCGGGGGCAGGAACCTCGTGTGTTTTGTTTAAAGCTGTATTCCTAGTACCTGGCACAGAGTAGGCCTCAATCTATTTTTTTAAATGAATGAATGAATTCGTTGACCTAAGCCCCCAACACGTAGGGATTGTGCAACTTAATTTGTTTCTAGGTACATTCTAGCCAAATGTGAAGGAGGGAGGACTTGTCTTCAAACCCAATTTAGCTCCCCAAAGCTTCACCCCATTTCTGTGCCTCTCCTGCTTCTCTTGAGATCCTTTTCTCATTTTTGGAGTTACAGGGGCCTACCCTTTGTGTTTTTGCTGTAATGACACCAGCACCTGACGGAGGGCAGAAGTCCTGACTTTTGGTCCTGGTTTGGTGGCCACTTTGCTCTGTGGGCCCAGGCGAATCACTCATCTTTCTAGCCCTTCAGCTACAATGTTTTCCAAGCTTCCCATAAGTTCTAATCTTCTAAGAATTCTCCAAAGGGAGGATTGGCTATCAATCATTCACTTGTAACCATGGATTTAGCCTCCAAATGCCTTCCCAGATGCGTTTAGAACTTCCTTTCTGACAGCAGAGTGAAAGAATCCCATCTCTAGCAAAAGGAGATTCACCCCTAAGATCAGGAACAAGACATCTTCACCGTTTCTATTTAACATACTATTAGAAGTTCTAGCCAGAGCAATTGGGGGGGGGGGGGGAGAAAAGAAATAAAAGGTACATATTGGAAAGGAAGAAGTGAAATGATCTTTGTTCACAGATGACATGGTATTATGTACAGAAAATCCTAAACATTCCACCAAAAAAAATTTGTTAAAGCAAACAAACAAATTCAGCAAAGTTTCAGGATACAAATTCAACACACAAAAATCAATTGCATTTCTATACATTGAACAATCTGAAAAGGAAATTAAGGAAACAAGTCCTTTTGCCATAGCATCAAAAAGAATAAAATATTTAGGAATAGATTTAAGCAAGGAGACAAAAGACTTATAAATGAAAAACTATAAAGCATCCCTGAAAGAAATTAAAGACATAAATTGAATGACATCCTGTGCTCATGGGCTGAAAGACTTAAAATTGTTAAGATGGCAATACTACCCAAGGTGTCCTAGAGATTCGATGCAATTCCTATCAAAATCTCAATAAATTTTTTTGTAGAAATAGAAAAACCCATCCTAAAATTCATATGGACTCTCAAAGACCCTGAAGAGCCACAACAATCTTGAAAAAGAACAAAGTTGAAGGATTCTCGCTTTCTGATTTCAAAACTTGCTACAAAGCTATAGTAATGAAAACAGTGTGGTACTGGCATAAAGACAGGCATATAGACCAATGGAACAGAATAGAGAGCCCAGAAATAAGCTTTCAAATGTATGGTCAAATGATTTTTGACAAGGGTGCCAAGACAATTCAATGGGAAAAGGACAGTCTTTTCAACAAATGATGCTGGGAAAACTGGATATCCACATGCAAAAGAATGAAGTTAGAACCCGACCTTCCACCATATTAAAAAAAATAAATAACTCAAATGGATCAAAGACCTAAATGTAAGAGCTGAAACTATAACACTCTTAGAAGAAAACATAGGGGAAAATTTTCATGACATTGGATTTGGCAATGATTTCTTAGATATGACACCAAAAGCACAGGTAACAAAAGAAAAAATAGATAAATTGAACTCCACCAAAATTAAGAACTTTTGTGCATCAAAGGATACTATTAAGAGAATGAAAAGACAATCCACAGAATGGGGGGAAATATTTGCCAATGATATATATGATAAGGTATTAACATCCAGAATATATAAAGAATTCCTAAAACTCAACAACAACAAAAAACCCAATTTAAAAATAGGCAAAGGACTTGAATAAACGCTTCTCTAAAGAAGACATACAAATGGCCAATAAGCACACCAAAAAATGCTCAATATCTCTGGTCATTAGGGAAATGCAAATCAAAACCGCAATCAGCCAGCACTTCATACCCATCAGGATGGCTATTATTAAAAAAATGGAAAATAAATAATGGAGAAGATACGGATATATTGGAACACTTATGCATTGCTAGTGGCATGTAAAATGGTCTAGCTGCTTCAGAAAACAATTTGGTGATCCCTCAAAAAGCTAAACATAAAGTTACCATATGATCCAGCAATTCTACTCCTAGATATGTACACAAAGGAAGTAAAATGAGGGACTCAAACAGATACTGGTATGCTAATGTTTGTAGCAGCATTATTCACAAGAGCCAAAAGGCGGAAACAATCCGAGTGTCCACCAACAGAGAATGGATAAACAAAGTGTGGTACATACATACAATGGACTATTATTCAGCCATAAAAGGGAAGTTCTGATACATACTACAGCATGGATGAATCTTGAAGGCATTGTGCTAAGTGAAATAAGCCAGACACAAAAGGACAAATATTGTATGATTTCTTTTATATGAGGTACCTAGAGTAGTCAAATTCACAGAGACAGAAAGAAGAATGTCCCAGGGGCTGAGAGGAGGGGGAGATTTATTGTTTGTTTATGTGTTAATTTATTATGGGGACATTTTTTAATGGGTATGGAGTTTCTGTTTGCGGTAATGAAGAAGTTTTGGGAACAGGCAATGGTGATGGTTGCACAGCACTGTGAATGTAATGCCACTGAACTGTATGGTTAAAATGGATATTTGACCACAACAGGAAAACATATGTGAGAGGAAGAGAGAGAGAGATTCAGTGATCAGTAACAAATGGCTAGAGGGCCCTCGACTCAGTGCCACCTCTTCCTTCATCCAAGGTAGCTCAGTGCAGCCACTGTCAGATGACTTGACAAATGCTGTCTGGTCATCCTACCTGTGGGCAATAAGGGAGAAAGGCAGATCTCAGCCAACTTCTGACTCAGGCTGCTCCTGCTCAGAAAAGGGCCTGTGATAGGATGGAGGAGCCCCTAAGGAATGGGGTTTTGTCTTTCAATCCTGGCAAGTTGATCCTTCAGCTTCTGGGGTTGCCCACGTAGCCACCTCAGCTCCTTCCACAAAGCGACTGTGAAATGAGAGCCTGAGACGAAACTTTAAGAAGTCCAATAAGTTTTCAAGACCATCACATCCCTGGCAGCCCCTCTGTCTGTGCATCACTGAATGAATCCACATCTTCTGGTCTTCTGTTCTTACTTTTGCCTTAACATCCAAATAATACGGATTGAGCATCCATTCCAGTACCATGGGAAGCCCAGAGTCTTTCCCAGAGCCCTCCCGAATATTTGCCAGGATTCTGTTTGGGAATTTATAGTCTCATGGTCTTATTTGCATTCTAATTCTCGCCTTATGAAATTCTTGATTCTCATTTACATTTTGCTCCCCACTCCCTACCCCCGTGGCGGGGCAGCTGTTCCTCCTCATTCCTCTCTTGTCTAGAGTTCAGACCATGGCCCATCCTCCTTCCCCCAGAGCAACATTAACACAATCTACTGTGCTTAAGAGACTTTCCCAAGGGTCGGGAATAGCTGGCCGGGTGACACAGGGCAGGAAAAAACCACATATTGAAGGGCACACACCAGTTTCTAGAAACTCATTGGCCCTTCTCTGACATAAGACCCTTTTTACTGGTCATACCCCACTTAGTTCTACATTCCCTCAAGGTGACTGAGAATCCCTTCTCCTCTCTTCCAGGATCCTAACCCTGCATAACTTCAAAATGTCTATTTAGCAGCTCACAAAGCAATTTTGCTTTTAACCTCAACATCACACTGAGCTCTGAGATTTCTCTTTGCACATCTGAAAGTCCCTTTGAGGAGTTTTCCTAAACCCCAGATGTTCCACCATTAGGTACACAAAGAACCGGGAGAAACTCTGAACTTATAGTTTCTTTACTTTGGGCCGGATCAAATCTTAGGCAGGCAGGACTCACTCATCCACAAGAGAGAGGCAACCTAAGAGGCTGTAGAGTTTCTCTCTTCCTAACATGCATGTTTCCCTGGGTTTTAGTAACACTGGAGATGGGGACTCTGCCTAGCTAGAATACTGTAAGGACTTCCACAGGCAACAGGAGTTGTCGGATTGTCTAGATAGAGGTGCCTGGTGCTAGAGACAAGCAGGTGTGCAATGCTGGGCCCTGGTCACTGGAGAGTGAGCCAGATGAGGGTGCCTGGGGCTGGTGCCCGATGAGATCAAGTTCTTGATCTGCCAACCCCTTCTGTGTGGCTCTTTGGGTGTGGTGAGTCTCAGATTGTGAATGAGAGGTTAGGGGGAAAAGAAAATTTTTCTGGACTGGAAGGTTCCAGAGACAGATGCTGTCATTGTCGATGCTGTCATTGTCAATGCTGGAGGACTCAGGGCCAGGAGAGGCCAATCTAACACAGCTTGAGTAATTAAAACATCGTGGCAGTGCCACAGGATGGATGCGTGGACCAATGGAACATAATAGAGAATGCAGAAACAGACCTGCGAATATTTGCAACTTTGAAATGTGACAGAGGTGGAGTAGCTGATTGAGGGGGAAAGAGGAACTCTTCAACAAACAAAGCTGAAGAAAATGGTTATCCATATGGGAAAAGAGGAAATTTGTTCCCTACCTCACACCATATAAAACAACTTCAGTCGACTTAACCATCAAAAAGTTACAAAATTTTAAACTTCAGACTTCAAATTCTAAATTTAATAGAAAATATAGGTGAATGTCTTTTAGACCTTGGAGCAGGGGAAGGTTTTTCAGACAAAACACAGAACGTGTTAATCCTGGAGTTATTAAAGAAAAGAACATCAAAATGTTACCTTAAAAAAATTGAAAAGACAAGTTACAAACAGATTAGCTTAAAGAATATTTAAAGAACTCCCACAAGTCAACAAGAAAAGCATTAACAACCCAGTAGAAAAATGGACAAGAGACATGACAGGCATTCACAGAAGAGGAAACACATACAGCTAATAAACAAAGAGATACTCAACCTCATTTGTGACCAGAGAACTGCATCCATTCAGCTGGAAGATTAAAAAGTGTGACTAAACCAAATGTTGGAGAGGATGTAGGTAAACACATCTCTGATTGCTTATGGGTGTAGAAATTGTTACAACCACTCTGGAAAATCTTCCTATAACTCCACAACACGGCAATTCCACTCCTAGTTACATAAACAAACTTTTCACACACACCGAAAGACATTTCATGGCAGCATCACTCACAATAGCAATGATAAGAGAAAAGATGAAAACGTGAATGTTTCACACAATGGAATATTGTACAATCTTCAAAATGAGTGAATCACATGACATACAATATGGGGGATGCTTAGTGGCATCACATTCAGTGCAAAAGTAAATCTTAAAACATAACCTACAACAATTATATCCTTTCATAATGTTACAAACAAATAAAATTAAAATACATACCATTTAGGAACACACGTAAATTAAATAAAATTATATAAAAAGGAAAGCAAGGAAATGATGCATCCAGAATTTAGTATATTGGTTACATCCCATGGGGGAGGCAGGGAGGATGGGATGAAGAAAAGCCATGTGTTGGGTAGTGTGTTTCTGGGAGTTTGTTATATTATTAAAAATAATAGCTAAACAAACAAGTAGGGTTATGCATGAAACGAGGATAGGAGTGTATCACGAAATATGTATTATTATTTAATACAGTTCGGTGCAACGGAAATCCATCTAGCGAAATAAAAGGCGGGGGGCACGTTAGGTGTGACTGCAGTGGAAAAGCCCAGGATCTGACTCAGAAGATAGTGGGATGTAACCTTGGACAGTTGTTTAGTCACTGGGAGGCTCAGTTTCCTGCTCTCTCCCATGGGTGAAAGTCCCAAGAGCTGCTTGGAACAGGTCTGCTGCAAGGGTGAAGTGAAGAGCATTTTGTGCGCTGTCCAGCGTTTCAGACGCTGCGTGCCCCTGCTCCCTCCCTCTCCTGTGCACACCACCAGCGGTTATGCACATGTGGGACAGGACGTTACAGCGAATATTAGGGGCATCTTGATGAGAAGAAGTCGCAAAAGATAGACAGTCTGATGGGAAGGAAAGGGCAGTCCAGCTCCTCTGGCTGCGTGATAATTAGATTGGGGATTTCAGGGCTGATTAAACATATCAGAGTCTGTGTCTTTTCTCCACAGTGAACCACTCCCCACCCCCATCATTATAATCTTTTATATCCAAGTGACAGTCTTAGTGCTGATGTCAGTCAGAATACTTACTTTTTTTTTTTTTAAAGATTGGCCCTGAGCTAACATCTATTGCCAATCTTTTTTTTCTTCTTCTTCTCCCCAAAGCCCCCAAGTACATGGTCATACATTCTAGTTGTAGGCTGTTCTGGCTCTGCTATGTGGGATGCCGCCTCAGCATGGCCTGGTGTGTGATGCTAGATCTGTGCCCAGGATCCAAACTGGTGAAACCCTGGGCCTCTGAAGCGGAGCTTGTGAACTTAACCACTGGGCCACAGGGCTGCCCCAGAAAATACTTTGTTGTTTTAGGTTTTAGAGGCAGTTTAGCATGGTGGAATACATATAAGCTTTTGTAGTGGATTTCTAGGGCTTCCCCATTTCTGATTTTCCTCTTTCCTGGACACAAAGCAGTCAGGCGGGGGCATGTGAGCGACTAGTTCACGGAATGTAGGTGGAAGTAACATGGTCAGGTCGTCTTCAGGCCTAACCATGAAAGGACTTGCACATCCCTCCAGCCCTCTTTTCCTCAGGTGGATCACAGAGGCCACACACTGGGGTGGCAGAAACACAAGATGCAAAGAGACAGGTTGGCTGAGTTGCCTCAAGGATGGAAAGAACCCTGGAGACACACTGGGATCTGTAGTGGCTTTTGCATGGGTGAGAAAGATGCTTTTGTTATATATAGCCACTGACATTTCCGAGTTTTTTTGTTACACAGCATACCTTAGCCTAGCCTGACTAACACAGCTTTTTCTCAGACTTCTTGAGTCTGAATGCTGATACCATTATTTACAGGCTGTATGACACGGAATAAGTCGCTTAACAAATATGATCCTTAATTCTTTGTCTTAAAATGTTAACAGTATTTACTTGTGCCATTCTTATGAAGATAAAATAAGTTGGTGTATTGACAATTCCTTTCATGGTGTCTAGAACAGAGTAGGCACTAATTACCCATAGCTATTATTATTGCTGCTACTTGCTAGGCTCTATGCCAGGCACAGTGGGAAATAGAATAAAGTGTAAGATACATTCTCTTGCGTGTAAGGTGAGTAGATTTTTTTTGGGAAAATGGCCCATGTGCTCAGGAGAACTTAACAAAACCTAACAAGAGACCATTGAAAGAGCTGAAGACACAATCAGTGCTATTAGACCATAGAGGAGGGAGGGCTCCAAGGAGACCAGGACAAGGTAGAGGCTGCTCCCTGACACATCCTGTCATACGGGGACTTGCACTTCTCGAGTCCTCTGAAGCAGCAGGTAGCAAATGTGAGCTACCAAGGCACCATCTGTGCCTGCCTGAGGTTCTAGCTGGCACGAGATGCTGAGAATCTTTGGCTATGCCTAGTTGTACCGATTAAAGTACTCACAAGGCCTGCACAGATGTGGACCTAAAGAAACGAGAAGGCAGAGCAGTTGGAGAACCCCAGATGTGGCCAACCTAGAGAGAGTGGGATGAATCAAAGGACTTTCAAAGCTCTTCCAACTCTGAGGCTGAATTCTAGGCCAGAGTTATAGAAGCCAGAGATTTTTGTTGAGTTGAGAAAACTTCTCCTTCAAAGCTTGGAGGGCCTGTGAAAGGGCCAAGAGTAGATCAGGCAAGAAAGGAGCTGGAGTTAGCCCCTAGGTTATTAGGGATCCAGTTCCTGTTTTTATTAAGGGTCTGACAGACAAGGCTCAGAAGCCTGGACCAGGGCCAGGCCGCAGGGCTGTGGCGTGGGTGCCGGGTTCATGTTCAGAAGTTGAGCAGCTGTCAGTGCCCTCACTGGGTGATGGTAATTGCACGCCTATTAAGTATGCATCACAGCATCTGAGGGAAAGGACAGGTTTCTTCCACCCACCAGCTCCCCATCTCTGTTAAAGGAAACCAAAAGCAAATTTGTGTCACACAGATTTGGCCCCAGAGCCTCAGACACTGAAGCATTTGCGACTTTGGGGCATCAAACCTTGACTTTCGCATATAGAACAAGTCCGTCAGATCTCTTCACACCATCTGCCAAATCTCAGTCGTCTGAGTAATTTTCTTTATGGTCCACTCTTTGAGCAGTCTGGGCCAAAACCAGGGCCTGCCCCCGAGTGACGCCTCTGCGTGGACCCATCTTTTGAAAAGCAGTTTCTTCGTTCTTTCCAGATTGCTTTTTCAAGCTACTGTCCAACCCTCTTCCCACGCTGCATGCTCACAGATTGAGAAACTAAGTCCCGGGAAAGGGTGACATGTGGGAATGACCTCACAGTAGGTTAGACGAAGAGCCATTAATAAGCCTGAAATAGCATTTTTAGACCCATATTTCACTGAGAGTTTCATGCAGCTGCTGGTCTTGGCTCAAGTAAGTAACTTAGCCTCCCTGAGTCTTGATTTCATCATCTTTAAACCAAGGATGATGTCAATTATTTCACAGGGATGCTGTGGGGATCCAAGGAGGTTAACATAGAGGAAAGTATCCAGCTCAGAGCCTAGCACATGGCAATCGGCCTTCAGGACAAGAAGAATCTAAAATCTGAATTTCCGGGAGGGGGACAGGACTACCCTCTAGCCATCCCCATGGCCACAGCTCTTCTGCGCCATGTTGGCATCCTCCCTTCCCCTCCTTCACCAGCTGCTTCCTTCCTGGCAACCCCCAGTCTCCCCATGTCTCCCCTGCTCCATATCATGAACATTCTGGCTTTGTGTTTTGGGGGAGATGTTTCTTGGTCCTTTGGAATGGGTTTTGGGGTAAAAGTAAGAAAACCTCTGCCTTGAGCTCAAAGTGAGTGTGGAGCATGAGTGTGGGGGGTTGGGGAGTGGTCAAAGACAGGCTAAGAGGCCTCTGTGGCTCTGCGGACCGCACCCACAGCCAGCTTGGGAAGCTCCCTGCTTCCTCTCGATTTCTTTTCCCTCCTCTTCTAGACAGCCTTTTATGAATCTTTTGGGGGCAACCTTGCATGTTCATTTTAAGTGAGATAAAGATGGTGGGGCTGAAGAGGACCACACAGTGCCATTTATCCCCATCGGCAACTCTTTTCCTCCCAGTTAACTCCTTATTTGCGAATTGTGGATAATTACAGCCATCTGACAGCCTTTGAGAGAACTTGAGATAACGCATGGTGCCTGACACATACTAGGCCCTCGGTAACTGATTTTGATGACGTTTGTGCGTCAGCTGCCATATGTAGCACTGGACACTACACGTATAGGGACGGCCCTATCTCCTCACATCTTAGATCTCTGCGATGGGTGACACAGCACAGGGGACCTCACTTCCACATGGTGACTCTTTAATTTGGGAAGATAACAATTAGGACCCCCAGAGATGTCTTTTTCCAAGCTAAGTAGATCTGGTTCCTCGGCTGTTCCTCCTGTGATCTAGTTTTCTCCACATGTTATCCATATTCCTTTGGGATGAGCCCAAATTTGTCAGTATCCCTTTTAAAATGGGATGCCAGGAACTTAACTCGGTGCTTCAGAGAAAGATCACCAGAGAAGCCATCACGTTTTATTACAGACTCAGGGAAGTTAACACCAGTCACACCGATTGACTGTTTCAGAGATGAGCAGGGAGACTTCTGGAGACAGTAGGCTGAACAAACACGCAACAATACATATCTTCACAGGAGGTAGGGAGACTTCTAGGATGCTAGAATGTTCTATTTCTTGACCTAGGTGATGGTTACATGAGTTATTCATTTTTAATAATTTACTGAGCTGAACATTTTTAAGTAAGAGCTTTATTGAAATCCAGTTTCCATATAGTGCAAGTCACCCATTTAAAGTGTACAATTCCACGGTTTTTACTCTAGTCACAGATGTGTGCAATCATCACAACAGTTAATTTTAGAAACTTTTATTACCTCCAAAAGAAATTGTACCTTCTAGCTATCTTCTTCCTATAACCCCATCCTCTTCAGCCATAAGCAACTACTAATCTACTTTCTATCTCTATGGATTTGCCTCTTCTGGACATTTTGTATAAACGGAATCATGTACTATGTGGTCTTTTGGGGCCAGCTTCTTTCATTTAGCATAATATTTTCAAGGCACATCCATGTTGTGGCCTGTATAAGTACTTCATCATTTTTTACAGCTAAATAATATTCCGTTGTATAGATATACCACTTTCTTTTAACCCCTTCATTAGCTGATAGACATTTGTGTTGTTTCCACCTTACAGCTATTATAAATAATGTTCTGTAAACATTTATGTGTTAGTTTTTGTGTGGACGTGTTTGCATTTCTCTTGGGTACATACCCAGCAGTAGAATGCCTGGGTCATAGGCCAACTCTATGATTAACTGTTTGAAGAGCTGCCAGCCTTGCTTTTCAAGGTGACTGCGCCACTTTGCTTTCCCACCAGCAGCATATGAGTGTTTTCATTTCTCCACATCCTTGTTAACAAGTTATCTGACTTTTTGACTACAGCCATCCTAGTGGGTACGAAGTGGTATCTCATTGTGTTTTGATTTGCATTTCCCTGATGGCTAATGATGTTGAACATTTTTATTTATGTACTTTTCTTAACATACATCCTCCTTCAATAAAAAAGCACTCGGTTCTTGATCCTTGATACCCGTAACAGTCGCTCAGCTCTGAAAGTACAGAAACCAGAACTTCCGGATGCTGTAGATTCTGCATCTCCCAGGTTGGGTTCACCTCTGGGGTTAACCAAGCCTTCTTGATTCCCAGCTAGAGTGGAGTTGCCCTCCTTCCCAGCCAGGAGTTTCCCCTGGATTGTACACTGAAGGCACTGTGTGTACCTGCGTGCAGGAATACGTCTTTCCCTGTACACTCAGGGCAAACTCAGGGTGTGGAATGGAGGAGAAGGCTCTTATTCACACGTGGGTACCTAGAAGATCATATGTGGCACTGGACATTTTTGGCCACCTTGAGTCTTTGTCTCTTCATCAAGGCACAGAGTCTAGGGCAAAAAGATCGATGTACTTGATCCAGACACGGGGCTTGAGAATGGAATCATCTCTGGATCAAGTGAAAGGTACACCTTACCAACACATGTTACTTGTCCCATTTTACATATGGGGCACTGGAGGCTTAGAGCAGTGAAACAATTTACCCAAGCTTCAGAGGAACTTGGACTGCAGAAAGCCTTACCTTCCAATTCAGCATCTCCTTGGAAGGAGGAGTGAGAGTTGGTACCTTGGCATCACCGCCTAAGTGCAGTTAGCTGTGTTTGGAGGGAAACCTGATGGCCTGGGCCTGATAGCCCACACTTAGCTCTGGTGCCAGCCACTGCCGTCCATGCCTCTAGCCATTTAGCCATCTTCTTCCTCTGGTGATCTGTGGGCCGGTTTCTTCCTTCTCTTCCTATTAGATGCAAGATCTTGATGTTTCCAGTTTCATTCAGGCACTAGGTACCTCCATTGTTTTGAAGGTAAAGGCAGGCATGCTGGTTGGGTGCTCCAGGAAGCAGATGTTGAGGTGGAGTTAGGAGTGCAGAAGGTTCTGGGGGAGTAAGACCTGGGAGAGAAAAGGGGAGGAAGTAGAATTGGGCAGGGGGAGCCATAAGACCACAAGGCACATCTAACAAATTCTCTGCCAGTCCAAAGAGGAGCTGCAAAGCAGAGACTGCCCAACTGAGGAGTCCCATACGGCAGAGAAATCGCCGGGTGTTTGTACTACCACCTAGCTCCTGCCTGGCCCCTCCAAGGAAATTGAAGTGGACCCTGAGGGAGCTAAAGCTGGACCCTATCAGTTAGTCACACTCCTCAAGTTCTCTCTTCAAAAAGGATCTTAACAGCACATGCCCTCATTTGCCAGTGCCCCAGACAAAGCCAAACATCCTTAGAGGAATCAGTTATCGACTGGCCACCTCAGGGAATCAACTGGAATTCCAGAACCATAGACTATAGATGGGGATTATAAACTAAAGAGTAGATTGATTCCAATCTTCCTGGCTACCACCTTTTTTTGCAGCTCATGTCAGGAATGGTTTTGTAACCAATCTTGGTGGACTCTGCGAGGCCTTTGGGCCCCAGTACACAAGGACTTGGGAACAGGCGAGCTACTCCAGTGTTTTTTGCGCTGTTGTTCTTGAATGAGTTCAGGTTTCTGGTGATGGTCATTGTCATTGTCATCATCATCACCATCTTCACCATAACCATCTTTCCCAGCATCAAACAGCATTCTTAGAATACCAAATTCTCTGTGATGCTAGATTGAACTATACGATAATCAAAAGGAAATGTTATAGCTTGCCCTGTCTTCTAAAAGCTTCTTATATTCGAGGCAATCACGTGCTAAGCCAAATATAGAATAAATACAGTGAACTTTTGGGTTCTATGATCCTGGGCTTCCAATTTCCCCTCTATAATATGGGAATTCCTATGACTGCCCCCCTCCTAGGGCTAAAGCACTAGAGAGACTTCAGTGAGATAATGGAGGTGAAAGCCTTTGAGCACCTCATTCCAGAGTTATCAGAGCATCTTTTGCCTGAGGCTCTTGAAACCTCTTAAAAGCACCACCACATTTTCATCATATGAAAATTGCCCAAGAGAGATCTCCTCATTACGAGCGCTTGGTGGGATTCTTGCATTCATCTTCACATTTCCCTATGATCACAGAGTCTTGTTGGTCCAAAGAGACCACAAAGGGCATCTTTCTGCTGGGTTTTCTGCAGAGCAGTCTGGGGCAGAAGGCAAAAGCGTGAGAGTATCTTGCTTGCCTCCTCCCCTCTGTTGGGGCCCAGGCGGTGGTTCACAAGCGTGGTCCTCAGCATGCTGGTCTCCTTGGCATGGTTACTGTTTGCCAAGCTAACTTTTATTTAATTCTACCTCCTGCTGCAGACCCACTAGCAGAATTTTGCCCACTGTTCAAATTCAGTGACTCATGTTATGTGGGCTGAGCATGTCCAAGTTTCTGTGGGAACTTGGGAGGCAGGAGGAGACAGAGCCTGTTAAAGCAGGAAGGGACCTCCCTCCACCTCCTCATCTACAAGTGAGGCAGACATCATGAGCAGGTGCCCAGGCAGGCCAGACACAGCCCCCCTGATTGAAGTATCCTGGTTCTTGCTTCAGAGATGTGGTGCGAGGTAGGAAGAGCTGGGGCTCTAGAGCTAATTGGATCTGGCTCTACCACTTGCTGTCTGACCTTGGGCATTCAACTTAACAGCTAAGAATCTGTTTCCCCAGCTATAAATTAGAGATAATAATTCCCACCCTGCAGGATTCCTGTGATTAGAGATAATGTATGAGGAGTGACTGGATCATAATAGACACTCAATAAATGGTAATTATTATAATCATTACATTTTCTGCTATAAATTCAACAAGTAGCTATTGAACATGTGCTCTTTATTCATTCATTTGTTCAAACATCCATTCATTCATAAAATGTTTATGAAGTCAGGATTGTATTAGGCTCAGTGGGGATGCTATCAAGAAATAGAAAGCAGGATCCCTGAGTATAAGAAACTCAAACTTGAGTTGACAACAATATACTAGAGAGGAGTTGAATTATAAAATGGAAACCATCATACCTTCTTGACTGCGTTGTGAAACTTTAGTGGGCTAAGCCTGCAAGCTGAGCATCTGGCCCAAGGTGGACTCAGTGTAGCCAGACTGGAGTTGTGTCTTACATGGGGACAGAGGTGGATTCTGTCAACCTGCAGTGAAGCTAAGAAGCACGACCTTTAGCATTCTTTACCTAGATGGGCATCTTCCAAGGCTCTGTACCTAATTTTGTTTTTCTTTCCTATAGAGGGCCCCCTAAATTGCATAAGCTTCAACATCCACAAACCTTGGATTATCAGTCATGGGGGACTGGGTTTTAAAGTCAGATGATAAAGTAGAAATCTACAAGGGAACGTCTCCCATCTCATGCTCTCAAGCTGTCAGGAGTATATAGTCACCTATTGGGCAAAGAATCAGGAGACCTTGATGTCTGAAATGAAGGGGTAAATCAAGGAAAGCTTAACAGTGGAGCAAGGATTTGAAAATTGGGAGCTACATGGACTAAGAGAAAAGATGCAAGGGGCAGGTGGTGAGGGATGTGAGGGTGAGGAATCATACTTTAAGCAAAATGCCCACACCATTTTCACTTTATATGTTCAAGAATAATGTACAGATGGTCCCCGACTTACAATGGTTTGACTTGGATTTTTCGACTTTACAATGGTGTGAAAGTGATAAGCGTTCAATAGAAACTGTACTTTAGATTTTGAACTTTGATCTCTTCCCAGACTAGCAATGTGCCATCCAATCCTCTCTCGTGATGCTGGGCAGAGGCAGCGAGCCACACTGGAGGTCAGCCACGGGACCACGAGGGTGAACAACTGACACACTTACACAACCATTCTGTTTTATCTTTCAGTACAGTATTCAATACATTGCATGAGATATTCAACACTTTATTTTAACATAGGCTTTGTGTTAGATGATTGGGTCCAACTGTAGGCTAATGTAAGTGTTCTGAGCACATTAAAGGTAGGCTAAGCTAAGCTATGATGTTTGGTAAATTAGGTGTATTAAATGCATTTTTGACTTGCGATATTTTCAACTTATGATAGTTTATCAGGCGTAACCCTCTTGTAAGTCGACAAAGACCCATATAAAGTATAATGGTGCAATGGCATTAGGAGACACTGATCTTGGCTCTACTTATTTGAGCATCATGACATCAAACAGATCAAGCAATGTCTCAGAATTTCAATTTCATTTGTAAAGTGATGATAATAGTAATACCGCTCTCACAAGTAATATTGTGCGAAGTTAAGGAGATATTTTTGTAAAGTGCTTTGCAAACTGTGAAGAGCTCTGTTTATCAATATTGGTTCTAATTCATTTTTCTCAGACTGCAGAAAGGATTTTTTTGTTCACCAACATGATAATGGTGGGAAGCACTTTCAGGGGAAAAAAAAAACAAATCCAGAACTCCTTGAGCAAAATCTCCAGCTTCTTACATGAATTTGAGCAATTGCCTTAACTTCTCCAAGCCTCAGTTTCTCCATCTGAAGCATGAGTGTAATTATATTTTTCCCTCAGTCCTCTTTTCAGACACCAGTGAAGCCGTGTTTTGATCAGACTGATCTTTAAGTTCCTTCGGAGGAAATAAATGAAAATATTCCCATTCGTTCTCCCTATTCTGACCTTTACTAGAATAAAGAAAGGAGAATTTCTCAAGCTTTGAGTAGCAGGGAAGAGCACTGAGAGCTGCAGTCCCTACTGGGGCTGGACTGTGATGACAAGGACAGTGACGGGAGATGTAGCTGGGTGGTAGCTGTAGACAGTAGTTACCTTTGGTGAATGCAGCGTATGCTAGCTGCTAATATACAGTTTTGCATCAGTCTCCTAATAGGTCTGCATTTTTGATATGATGGTTTACACTATACAGATGAGGAAAACAGGGATCGGAATGTTTGAGTCACTTCTCAAAGGTCCCACCTCTAGCAAATGGAGGAGCCGAACTTCAAACCCAGGCCAACGCTGGAGCCCGCTTTTCCTGGTGTCCCTGGTTGATTTTCAGCTCTTTTGTGTCCCAGACAAGGAGGACTGAACCTACATTCTACAGGAGGTCAAAAGACCTGTTATGGGTGAGATTGCATATGGATGAGCCTGTTGTAGACTTCAGTACGTGTGAAGTTGCTGGTTATTGTTTTCACACCAGAGAGGGAGTTCCCACCTGTGCTCTTACAGAGAGGGAAGGGGCTGCGATGTCTGGTGGTTTTGCCACCCTTGCCTGTCTAGATGAGTGCCCAAAATAAGAAGCTCTGTCTTCCCTCTATGTTATGGCTGTTTCTGTTAGCCAGTCGCTTCAAAAGGCTAATGAAGGAGGTCACCATGCATGTCACAAAAAGAACTCGTGTTCAAATCTCCCTCATGCCAGGGACAGGCTCAAAAGCAAAGTCTACAGTCAGTTTTTGGAGCATATCCCACTGTGATGTTCGACATCCTACAGACACTGTCTGATGGACTGACAGAACCAGCGTCTTCTCAGCATCACATTGTGGAGGAATAAGGTAGATGGGAGGACCCCTCCACCCCAACGCCCCGCAAAACACACCTGTAGCACCAGCCATGCCCCCGCCTCGGCCCTTAAGGCAGTGTCTGTTCTCCATCCTGTGCTCACACCAGTTGATTCACGGGTCTCCACTATTAGGTGAGTAATAAACAGTAGGATATAAGTCTGCCCTTCTGGCCAATCCCAGAGCAAAAGAAACATGTTCAAACGCCCTGTTATTATTATTACCAATGATAATAAGAGGAGTAATGAGCAAGAATTGCTTTTATTAACTAAATCATGAAAATGCACTTTACAACGCGTTCCAGAGCCACGTCGAGAGGCTCCCTAAGTGCTGGGTTGGTGTTGCAGCATGTGCTGCCTCCGTTACGAGGGAGTTTCTCTACAATTACTGGGCTCTTGACAGCAGGTTAGGACTCATCTTATAAATATATAATAACATAAACGGATTTTCTGTTTATTAACTACTCCAGTATAAGTGTGTGTTTCCCTCCTATAAACACCTCTTTTTAATAGGTGCATTTTGGAAATGATACCATAATTATAGCTATTTAAAGATGAAAATATTTAACCTTCATCTGTGGCTATTTTTCTCAATTTTGGAATTAATAGGGAAATTGTAGCTTCCTTCGCCCTGTAACCTTCTCCAGGGTCAAGAGCAGTGTTCTGAACATGCTAAGTACACAATAAAGGTTCCCAGTAAGTTTTTTTTGGAGGAATGAATAATGACAGAGATCTTGTAGGTCACCTCTGTCACTTCCTTGCTTCCTAACGGGGCTGTGTCTGATATGATCCTAGAAGGGAAGGAGTAATAACGTAGGAGGGCATCTAGCTTGAGAGCAAGCTCTGCCCACCACTGGAATTCAGTGTGCTTGCGTGAGTGGCACACACAGTCTTCGGTGTGCCTAGAATATTTGACACCTGGAATAGCTCATTTTTTTACACCTCCACCCTCTATTCCTCTAAATTATTTTCCATAATAATCATGTAATAATCATTTTCTTGATTCGTTCTTTAGTTTTAAAATAATTTTAAAAAGATAAACGATATGAAAGCTATCATCCAAACCTAGTAAAATATTTCATGCATCAACCAAAATGAACGGTTACCACACAAAAAATTGTACCTTGCAGTTCACACTCTGTTTCACTGTCTTAGATTTTAAACAACAATAAGACTCTAAGTCCTTACATGAAACGACAGAATTAAAGTAATCAGAATTCTATTTCTTTGCCTTAACAATGACGGTGTTGTCACCATTTCCAATGTGTGTTGTTTTTCAACTCTACCAAGCAATTCTCCAATTCTCAGCGGACACTGACTAGGTGTTCCACAAATTTAACTCGCTTCTGACACAGTCTATGTGGAGGTAGCGTCAGAGATCACAGGTTAGGGGTTCAGTCCCACAAGATTGCTCACCACTTCAGACACCAATTGTAAGTCCGGGTTGTTACCTGTGCTTCTGACTGACTGGATGTAAGTCAGAGGCTCCCACAACCTCCTCCTCAGGTTTAATTAATTTTCTGGAGGGGATCACAGAACTCAGAAAACCAGTTTACTTACTAGTTAACGGTTTCTTACAAGGGCTATTGAAGGATGCGAACCAACAACCAGATGAAGAGATACAGAGGGTGAGGTCTAGAAGGGTCTCAACACAGGGGCTTCTGTCCCAGTGGGGTTTGGGCGGTGTCATCCTCCTCACATAGGGATGCATTCTGATTCACCAACCCTGAAGCCCTCAGAAAACTCTCCTTTTGGGTCTTTGTGGAGGCTCCATTACATAGGCATGATTGGTTAAATCATTGGCCATTGGTGACTGAGTCAATCTTGGGTCCCTATCCTTCCTGGACGGCGAGGAGGGGAGTGGGGCTGGAAGCTCCAATCCTCGGCTCCTGAGTGGTTCCCCTGGCAACGAGCCCCATCCCTAGAGGCTTTCTAAAAGTTGCCTCATTAACGTACACTCAGTCTTGGTTGAAAGGGGCTTGTTAGGAATAGCAAGACACTCATTTCACCTCTGAAGCATTTTCAGGAACTGAGGACAAAAGAACAAATATTGTAACAAAAGATGCTGCCATTGCTCTTATCAAATTCCAAGGGTTTAGGGAGCTGTGAGCCAGGAACCGTGGACAAAGACCAAAATATGTATGTATCACACTGTTTCTTTCAAATCAACTGTTTAAATGCAAGAAGATATGATATCACAGGGAGTGAAGACAGGGACTGAGTCTGGAAGAGAGCTCCAAATTAACTGTCATATAGAATAAAATGTTTACGGAAAATAACTAATGAAAATGTGCTAATTTGAAGTATGCGTGTGTGTCTGTGTGTATAGTTAAACTCAACAGTAATCACAGCAACTGTTTAGGAACTTAGACCAATATAAGGTCGGCGGGAGGGGGAGGAGCATGTTATCAGTGACTTTGTTCAGAAGTGCAGGTGCATGGTGATAATAAAAGGTCGACTGACTTTAGTTTCATTAATGTTTTAAATTCTCTACAGAAAATGCCCCCGCCCCCTTATTCTCTCCCTGCAAGCAGTGGATGCTGCCTCGGGAAAACCCATCCCCAAGGAGCCAGGGAGGACAGCGGGGTCCGGTCATGAGGCCCACCCACAGAGCGAGGGGCTCTTCCCAGCACAGCGGGGCCTGTGCCTCTGTCAATGACAAAGCTAAAACAATTGAGTAACGAGGTTGAAGTCTTTATTCAAGGGAAAATGATCCGTGGACTGGGAGAGTCCAGCGCCTCGTGAGCAGTGGGCAGGGGTGCTCTCCCCTAGGGATTTAGGGCAAGAGTGAGTCCTAGAGAGCTTAGAAGGGGTGCTGTGGAACCGGGGTGACAGGCTAGGAGGTCAGGAATCTCCTTGCAAGGCCAGCAGGTCCTGTAGTCTAGGGTCAGGCGTGCTGGCTAATGCAGAGTGGGGCACTGTGATTGGTGTATGCAGGTTTCCCTGGCAGGTGTTTCCCGAAAGTGCAGGCTGACTTAGGTTTAGATTTGTGACCTGGCTGGGCCACTCGGGGCCTTCATTTTGTGTGGCCCGACAAACGAATTAACGTTCTCCCCTCTCACACTGGTGTCCTTGCCCAGAGAACTTGCTTCTGAGTCCTGCAGGGTTGAGGAGGTGCTAACAGAAAGGGCCCCGGATCAACAATTTAGGATATGACTAATCACTTTAGGGGTCTTTCCCGGCACAGTGTTACCCTGAAGTATCAGCAGTCATTTTTGCCCCCTCCCTGTAGAATGCCACGTGGCTGAGGGCCCTGATGTACCAAGCAGTACCCAGTACCCAGCACAGGGTGACAAGCACAAGAGCCACAGAGCCAGGTGGTAGCTGATGGGAGCAGTAAACCACAGGCACGCCAGCAGAAGCCTTGACTGCATCCATAGTTAGGACGTCGTGGAAGATTTCTGCGGTCTCGGTGTTAAACGAGAACGTTCACAGACCCTACCTTGTTCAGGCCTCCCGATAACTCTGTAAGGTGAACACCATCGCCATGAGCCCTATTTCATAGCCTAGAAACTCAGACCCAGAGAGAATGATCAACTCTCCCAAGATCCTAGAGCAAAGACTGGACCCTGCTCCTTTGAAGCTTTCGTTTTCTGAGTGACTCTGTGGCCTTGAGCAGAGCTGGCAAAGAAGAAACCATGAAATGTGAACGAAGAATTCTGATAATACCCAGCTTGTAAATGTGTAACTTCAGAGGCCAGAAGAGAAAAACGAAGACCTCTTTCTTTCTACTTTTTAAAAATTGAGGGATAACTTGATAGAGTGGCACACATGAGCCATAAAGTGCAGCAGGTGACTGTAAGCGTTTAACCCTGACCCCGACGGAGACAGAAAACAGCCCCGCACCCGGCAGCCCCCTCACCCCGTCCCAGCAGAGCCCACCCTCCCCAGGGTAACCACTCCTCCGGGTTCTGTCTCAAGAGATTAATTTAAAGATGTTTCCCCTCTTTTTTGGCATTTACCAAACAACTTATTAGACTGATGTTTTTCATAAAATTAATTTATTTTTGTAAGTAACTGAGCAAAAGTGACACACTCCACCTCAGAAACTTTGTCCTTGTCCCCACTCCTGGAATGAGCTTCTTCCCCCAGTAGCCACATGCTTTGCTCCCCCTGCGCTCCGCCTCGTCAGCTCTTTGCTCCAACACCTTCTCATGAGTCCTGCTCTGCGCAGACCCCGCCACGGGCCCTCCGTATTCTACACCTGCTTTCTTTTCCTCCACAGCACGTCCCGCTGTCTGACTCAGTCTACATTTCCCTCCTTTCTTCAGTCTCCATCTCCCCCGACCAGAATGTGAGCTCCTTGAAGACAAGGCAGCTGGCCTCTTCTATTTACTGCTGTGTCTCTGTCCCCTCCAACAGTCATGTCTGGTCAGTAAATATTTAAAGAAATGACTATCATGTGGACCAACCCAAAAAACTCAAGCAAATGATTCAAAACTTAGTTTGAACATTCACTTCTAATTTGGGAAATTAAAAATATAACTGCATACGTTTTATCAGGAATTACAAGCTCCTTCTTCAGCAGGTTACTATGACTTATAAACGTGAAGAAGGAAACTAAAGGAACCATCAAGATCTTCAGAATTAGAAGGAATCCTGGCTCTGCCGTTTCCCGGCTGTATAGACTGGGTGAGTTCGTTTACTTCAATGAGACATAGATTTTTTTTCCCTTTTGACAAATGGGAATAGCAATGTCTGTTTCATAGGAGGGTTAGGAGCATTAAGCAAAGCACTGTTCGATGAATAGGAGCTGTATTTCCCCCATTGTTCTCAGAGTCATATTAACATTACAGAGTTCAGACCTTAGCAAGGAAGCCGGTGCTAGTCCTGTCCCCCCACCCGCAGCTAGAAAGAGATGCCTTGTAATTATATTTCTAGAAGTTTCTTAAACCCACACTCATTCTCTCCGATTATGGTCCGTATCACTGAGTCCAGATAAGAGTTAAGGGTTCTGCAGCCAAATGCCTTTAAGATACACCCGCCAGTGGAAATTTCCCACCAAAATGGCGGGTGTAAAGAAGACCCAGTCTTATTTCTTAAAGGTTCCCTCCAGATTTCTCTTCAGGCCATGTGACGATTTTACTGTTCTTAACCTTGCAATGAGGCTCTTTTACTCCATGTTTAGCAACACGATTAGATGGTCTGTGAGGTCTTTCTTCCAAGACGCTTTCAGCTGGGGCACGAAGGAGCAGAGCAGCGTCCTCCTGACCAGCTGCTGTGGCTCCCCCGCCGAAAGCTGGACGCTTCAAATTGCACCGCAGCTTTATTCCCTGGCGCGCGGCTTTCTCTCTTAGTCTGCGGGAGTACCTGGGAGGTTATCAGTTGTTTATATCTTAATGTGAATGGGCTTTTCGGCTCCTTTCATAAGAGCAGCGAGATGAGGGAAGAGGGAGAAATAAGAATGAGAAGTAACCGAGGAGAAGACGCCAACTGTGAAGAAAAAGATTGACGACAGAGGAGACTTGAGTAAAAGCAAGCCAGCCTTGCTCCTTGCAGGTCTAGTTCGGAGCCTAGGGGTAGAAGTCTTGGCTCTGGCTGGACACATGGGCCCCTTGGGACCTGTCAGTACTTTTATTTCCTGGTTCCCCTGAAGAGGTTGCTGTGCACAGTGCACAACGGACTGACGGTTTTCCCATATTCAGCATTTATCACAGCCTGGAGGCTCCAGGGTAAGCCTGGAAGCTGAAGAAACCGTGTTCGTAAATTGAGGCCCCACATAAATAACAAACAAATAAAGCAAAGGATGTAGGGAGCGTTCTGATCTGGCTTTATCCTGTGCGGGAAGCTGACTACGGCTGCTCAAACTTTTTCCTCGTGGGTGATTAGATTTCAATGGAACCTAAAGAAGGACTTTCTTTTCTCGTCTATAGTTTACCACAATTACTGCATGATACACACGGTGCAACTGATGCAGTGTAGTGAGTATTCTGCCCTATAATTAATGATTTTATTCAATAAATATTTACCGAGTGCTTGCTGTGTGTTACACAGAGGACAGCAGGCTACTTTGGTGAATAAGACAGATAAGGCCCCTTCTCTCCTGGAGTTTACATTCCTGGGGGTGGGTGAGGGAAATAAACAGCAAATAAATAAAAATAAATAAGTAAATTTTAGATAGTGATAAGTGCTGTAAAGAAAATAGTCTGTGACAGCGCCTGTGGTGTGTTGAGGGTGTGCGAGGTCAGGAAAATCCTTTCTGAGGACATGACATTTGAGCTCAGATCTGAATTATGAGAATGGTACAGATATGTGTGTACTGGGGAAATGGCACGTGCAAAGGCCCTGAGACAGGAATCAACTTGGTTGGTGTCATTAAGGACTTGAAACGTCAGTGTACTTACAACATACAGAGCATGATGGAGAAGAAGCAGGAGAGGCAGTCAGAGAGATGGGCCCAACCATTAAGACCTTGGTGACACAGTAAGAAGTGTTAAACACAATGAGATGACACTGAGTGGTTTTAGAGCAGAGGAATAACATGATATTATTTATTGAAAATGTCCCAATCTCACAATGAGATTGGAAAGAAAGTGTGTTCCAGTTTACTCTTTCTTTTGTTTTGAAGATGCTTACTAAATATCTGTTGAATGAATGAACACATGAGTGAGTGAAGGAATGAATCCCATGACTGAGGAAGCTTGTGGTAGAAAGGATATTGACTTCAATCCAGAGTTAACAGAGGCATCTGTACCGCTTGCTGGCCATGTGAACTTGGACAACTCCTGTAACCCCTCTGAATCTCAATTTCTTCATGGGTAGGATGCAATGATCCCTGCCTGAACTGCCCCCATAAGGTGTGGTGAGGACCAAACGAGAAATGTGAGAAATGCACATGTGAAGAGTGATGGGTGATGATGGAGAGGATGATGATAAGCTTTTGGTTGTGTTAAGCCACAGTGGGATGCCTTGATTTGAACTGCAAAGCCTTGGATGGTCATGACCGTCTTCCAGCTTTGTTTGGAGTCTGTTGTACTTCTCAGCCCATCCGCCTGTCGACCGGGTGGGTCTCTCCCCTCTGTGTAAAGCAGTCCTGCCTTCATTTATCCTTAAGGCCTCAAGAGAGAACCCCAGCTCCTGTACACAATAAAAATCCCTTGTCCTCGCCTTGGCACCAAACAGCTGACAAAATGCTTTCAGAGATGTTATCTTATTTGGTGCTGGCAACCCTGTAAAGGAGGCAGGACAGATTCGATTTCCCAGCTGGAACTCTGCCTCTGCTCTGCATCCTTCCACGAGGCTCACGTCCATTCTCAGCCGTGTCTTCCCACGCTACAAAGCCATAAAGTTTTTGGTTTGCCTCCTAGGGAGACTCTTCTTGGCTACGGTGATGGGTGCATGTTTCCTGGGAAAGAGATTCTGCAAACGCTTCCTAATTACCACCGTGTTTAGCAACTTGCCAGGCAGCCCCTCTCTCTGAGCTAAGTCTCTCTGGCCATAACTGTAGCCCGTGTCCTCAGGTTCTGTCTTCAGAGACCCTCTGGAGCAGCATCGTCTTCTGGCACCAAGACGATTGTATCAACTCGCCTTTGCAGATTGTCACAGTAGGAAAGGAGGCCTGGAGATCAGCAATGCCATCTATTTGTTTTACATGTGGGGAACCTGAGGTCTGGCACAACCTGGCCCCCAAGAAGTAGACACAGTTAGGGCTGGCCTCCTGAGGCCCAGTTGAATGTTCACGGCACTATTGCACACAGTATGTACACCACTTACTTCCCAAGCCACCAGTATCAGCAGCTAAGGACGTGGCAAGCTTTCAGTGCCCATAGGATAGTATAAATCAGAACTGTTTTGCTGTGGAAGTGTGAGATGATCCTTCTAGATTCCTGCTAGTGGAAGGCTTCAGAATGAGGAGACAGAGGAGAGAAGCCAAGGGAAGCATAAGCCGTGGCTGGCATCCTTGGGCCTGAGCAGCCTGCTTCCCTGCGATATGGTGTGGTACAGTGGAAAACGCAGTCTTGGGGTCAGGCGGATCCTATTCAAAGCTCTATTCTCTCACTTATGAACTGTAAGGCCCCTATCTGAGCCTCAGCATTCTCATCTGTGATATAGGCCTAAGAATCATGGAATATTCTGGAGGATCAAATACACTTCTGCACTGTGCCTAGGCTCCACTCTCCTCTGTAATTTGGGTTGTGCCTCCCTAGCTTCCGGCCAGGGTTGGGGTTTGGAGTAGATGGGCTCAGAAGACCAGGAGAAAAAGAAAGGCATCTTAGTCATCAAACAGCTCTCACAAACCAGACTTCACTGAACTATTTTCAGTGAATCAGACACCCTCGAATTACATTACCCTTGAAATCCAGATAGGTATGAAAGTCAAGGAAGAACACGCTAGGGGCAAAATACTTTTGGGGTTCTGCCAGCTCAAGCTTCTGCGGAAAGTAAATCCACGAGAGATGCTTGACTGAACCTGGAGCCTGGCCGGCTTCCCCACCCACCGCAGGAGCTCGGCTGGCCGGCCAGCACGCAAGGGAAGAGCCCAGGACTGCCTCCACCACCGATGCTCAGTGCCCGCACCCTGGCTCCCCGAGCCAAGGCGTGCTAGAGGAGATGGGGTCACGGTGCATGCACAAAAAGGTTTACAGCTCGGTTCCTGTAAAGATACCTATGCCGAATGCTCCAGTTTCCAAGAGTTCACTGGTCACTTGAGATGCATGTACGTCCCTGATCTGGGGATGTGGGGATATTAATGGCTTTGGACTATTTAGGAGTGTTTTATTTTTCCCTCACGGAGATGGGTAGAGAACCTATGTTCAGCTGCTTTCTTTAGGTCGTAGTAAAATGAATTTGCATTCCCTGAGCACACATGTATTTTGTGGAGGGTGATACGAGAATGGTTAGTGTACTAGAGGCCTGTGCTGAGGGCAGAGGGGAGAATTTACCCTCACATCAGCTGAGATGCCCATCTTCTGACTTGCGGTTGACCAGTTGGCTTACTTGTGCCCTGGAACCTTGGTGTGAGCAGGTGGAATTTAAGGGAGGGGGCGCCTGTGCTGCCTTGCATGCCTCTTAGTCTTGGTTGCTCTCCAATGCAGCCCCCCATCTTCTATAACTCATGAATGAGCACATGGCGTGAGAGAAGTACATTTTTCCCTAAGAAATTCTCTAACCAGGCCCTAGGCTTTACTGGGTCACAGATCATTGGGAAATGTCTTAGAATCTGCTCTTCTTGCCTAAGTTAGTCATTCACCCCTGCATATTTTGAGTCAGTGGCAGTTACCCTGATAGGTGGCTCAGCACTCACATCCCCCTACTCCATGCTTATAATAGATGAACTCACATAAACAGCGGAGGAGAAAAGAGAGATGTGGGGAGAAAGAATGTCTTTGAGGATATTAATAGAAAGCGTCCACATTTCTTGGGTTTTGAATTCACTTGGGAAGCAACCGCCCCATCTCCCCAAGGCCAACTCTTGGGTGTATCCTGTCTGGGGGCTGAGTTAAGGTTTTTGATTTTGCTATAACAAAAGCAATACCTCCTTCTCAAAGAAGGGGCTATTTAAGGCAGCCCAGTGCCTACTAGGGTGAGGGTTTTGTAAACAACCCAGAGTCAGAAAAGACAGAGATTGATGGATAACTATGCATTAGGTTCAGAGTGGAATCTTGCACCCTTCCCCTCCCCTTCCCCCACCTCACCTCCCCTACCGTGCATCTCCTGTTCCACGCTGGCACCAATCTATGTGTCCCACTCCATTGATTCGAGGGGTATGAGATGAGGGGAGAGTCCTTATAGGAGGTTTAACCCCAGGACCCTTTTCACCAGAGAGGCGAGGCATTGTCTAAACAATCTGTCACATGAAAGATCGAGCTCTGTTCTCTGTGTTAGGGAGTGCTAACAGAACATCATCTGCAAAGGGGATGAGAAATCCCTTTTATCTTGGCCTGTTTCTTTTAAGCGGTTCCACCCCTCTAAGGATACCTCCCTGGTGGAAATACTCTGAATGCCCGCTGCCTGCTTCCTATCTACTTGGGGAAGAGAGGATTCTTCCCACCCCCATCCTACCCCTACTGTTTGCTCTTGCAAATAGTTGCTTGCCTACTGGTCCAGAAAATAGAACAACACAAGCTGGCCTGAAAAACAAAAAGGCACATTTCATTTGACTCCCAAAGTAGAAAGGGCAGGACTGACCCATATTTGCTGGACAAGCACATTCTGCAAAGTTGAAAGGTAGCATGGCAGTGGAAGACCAAAGACTTTGGAGTCAGCCAGAACTGAGGTCAGATCCTATCTTCACTACTTAAAAAGCTGAGTGCCTTTGGGCAAATGATTTCCTGTTTCAATACCTTCTTTGCACGTTTGTTATGAGGATTAAAGACAATGTGTGTTAAAGTGCCTAGAACATAGTACATACTAAATAAATGATCATTATAGCAATCTTGACTGGAGTTATTTGCAACATATTCCTCAACAGATTGTTATTACACGTGCTATTAGTTAATTCGTTTAGACAGTCAATCAATATTGACATAAAAAACATTTCTTGAACGATAACAAGATTAGTAAGTAAAGAATTGTGTCAAGACCCTTGAACTTAGGATTTCAGATGAAAACACTAAACAACAATCATTTGATTCCTACTGTAGGGGTCTCCACCACATCCTGCTTGAAAGTGAGGGTAGGGTGAAGGGCGAAGGAGGCAGCTGGCTCTCCCCTCTGGACCAAGGTCAGGTCAGCACCTCCTTTTGCTGATCATTTGTTTCTGATATGCATCCTGTGTGCTCTAAGAGAATCGAAGTTTATTGACAGCAGGAACTGTGGAGCCACTGCTTACAATGCAGTGCCCACCGACCGTCTGGAGGAACTTCTTCGTCTGTTGATACAGTTGGCTGGACCAGCCCAGAGCTACAGATGTAGCTGTACTTGGGTCAGACAATTGAGTCAGACCCTTCATTAGAGAATTTATGGGGATGAAAATTGAGGGTTGCAAGGGAACTGCCCAAGGGAAGATGGACACTCTTGTCTTCTAGTTTTTTTTTCTTTTTTTTAAACATCTTCAGAGAGAAAAGGGTGGAGACGTGGGGAACGAGACCAGCTGGCATGGTGGGCCCTCCACATTCCAGCCCTATGAAGAGCCTGAGTAGTTTAGTGTGAAGAGTGGGGTCCCAAGTTCCAGGCTTCTCTGCGTCTCACATGCATGTGCTCTGGGAGAAGCACCTCGTCTTCCTGAGCCTCAGTGTCCTGGTGTGTGAGACGAAGGGGTTGACAAGGTCGTTGCTAAAGGTTCTTACAGGACAAACATTCTGTGCCTTACTTCCCATGGTTTGTGTTTATGAAAAGCGTAGTTCTGGAGAGTTATTGATTGACGTTCTCTGCTATAGATTGCAGTATGCCAGAGGCTTCCGGAGGATGTGTGCCTCTCAGGGGAATTAATCTGCCACTTTCAAGTCAAGGCCTGGATGTTAATGGTGTAACAAGGTCAGGAATTCATGGGCCCCTAGCCTCTTCTGTTAGACTGCTCCATACTACACAGTGGGCCGCCAACAAAGAGAGAGAGATGTTCTGTCTCTGCAGGCAGCTTCTGGAGAAGCCATTAGTCACTGCTGTCTCAGGTTCTTTCCATTTGCCTGCAGATCCCTGAATATGTGAGAATTAGGTCGTTGCCTTATCCTCATCCCTGCGAAGTCACTGGGACTTACATATACCAGGAATGCCTTGAGGAAGAAAATGCCTCCATGTGGTGTAATGCTTGGTCTTCATTCATTCATTTCCCAAGTCTCTATAGGGCACCCACCATGTGCCAGGAGCTGTGCTGGGCTCTGGCAATTCAATCATGAACAAAAGCAAACACAATCTCTGCTCTTATGGAGTTTACAGCCCAGTGGGGAGGCAGATATTAATACAATATTTGAAACACCCAAACTAATGAATGTGTAACTTCAAACTCGGGGAAGTGCTATGAAGGAGAGGGAACTGTTCTATGAAAGTGTAGTAGCAGAGGTTGCTGAGGTTGCTGACCTCAATATCCAGGCTCCCCCCGTCTTTACTCACTGAATCCCTGTCTCGTTAGAGGGAATAGTGGACCCAGCTAGAATACTGCCTTTCCTTGCTTCTCTTGAAGATAAGGATGGCTTTTAAGCTAATTTAGGCGCAATAAGATAGAGTCAACGTTCCTGGGTAGCACTTGCGGGAATTCTCTTTAGTAGAGGGTGGGTGTGGTGATGGCTGGAGCCCAGGAAGCCCTTTGGCAACCCTGAGGAAGGGGGCCCTGCACCAGGATACAGGGCAGGGCTGGAACGAGCCTTGGCTGCCTACCTCTGGGCTGCTTGCTTCCCCTCAACCTGGTGTCCCCAGTCCATCTTGTTTAAGCTACTATTTGGGGGGGGGGGGGTTCTTTCTCACTTACAGGCGAAAGTAATTCTTAATTGATACAGCGTTTAACATGGAAACGTGACCCAGGTGGGGAAGGTGCAGGAGGGGAGGGTGGGCGAGCGGGAGGCACCTGAGAGGTGCTGGAGTGGGGAATGGCTGCTGTGGAGGAGGGATTAGCCTGGACAGAGGCCCCACGGGGGCAGGAAGCAGGATGCGTTCCGGGAAGCCAGCGTAGGTAGGATGCAGAATCTGAAGGGGAGAGTGAGGGGAATGAAATGGAGTGGTAGCCATATTAGAAACTTCGGACATTTTTCTGGGAGCGACAGGAAGCCACTGAAGAGTTAAAAGCAGAGGGAGGTGTGATCACTCTTGGAGGAGAAGGGAATGGATGCCAGGAAGCCAGCCTGGGTTTTGCAGCCTGACGTGGCAGAGACGTGACAGTAGCTTGGATGGGGATGATAGCAGTGGAGGAAAGTGAACAGCTCTGAGAGACATCCAGAAAGCAAAATTATAGCATTTGGGAGATGACTGAAAATGCAGGAGTCAGAGAGAAGACAGTTTCAAGGATCACTTGTAGTTTCTGTCCTTTGGTAATACGTTGACTCACCCGTACACGTGTGGACACTTCCTTCTTCCCTGCTGGAAGTATTAAAACCCGCTCTCCACGATAGGAGCCCACAGTGGTGGCCACTGACTTTCCCAGCAGTTCAGGCGGAGCCATGGGATCTAGACCTGGCCAGGCAATTCTTTGAACTGCTCCTATCAGCCATGATCCTCATTTTATTTTAAGAGGGAAAAGAATTTAGGATTTGGACTCAGACTGTCTTGCTTAAATCCTGGCTTTATCATTCACCATGTACGCCCTTTAATATATCATTTAGTTACAAATTTCTTATATGAAAAATGGATAATGTTGCTCCCAGGAAAATGTCCCCAAATAATACCCAACCCTCAGATTTGCCATGAGGATTTAATAAGATAACATATGTAAAAGTACTTTAAAAAAATAGTGTTTCAAATACAAGTTATGTTTCTACTCATAATGATTAAAATAAGGAATATTTGGAACATTTCAGCTCTTGGTAACAAAAATTAATAATAGTAGTTATCGCTTACTGTGTTTACTAAGTGCTAAATATTGTGCCAAGTACTTTACAAATATTATCTACTTTTAAACTTCACCACAACCTCTAAGATAGATATTCTTCCCATTTTTCAAGCGAGGAAACTGAAAATTTAGAAGATCAAGTAAATTTTCCAAAGTCACGGTTAGCAAACGACAGAAGCAGGATTTGAACAAGGGCTGTCTGATGTCGAGCTCTTAAACAGTCCGTGGTACCATGCCTGAGTCTCAGATCCTGTTTCTCATAGTATTGAAGCCGGGTACCTGAGGGTTACTGTAGATATCGAATAAGCAATTTGCTGTCTTCCGGTTTAACTTAAGAGGTGACTCAGGGGTCAGGAGGATTTGTGAATTTGTTTTGCAGAAGAAAAGAGAATGCCTTGGGGGAAGTTGTGATCACCCAGTGGTGGGCCCGCAGCACCCGGTGATGCTCAGAAGTCAGATTGCCCAGGGGCTTATCGGGAGTGAGCCCTGTGTTTCTCTGAAGCTCCTCCTGCCAAGCACCTTAGCTCTTTCTGTTCTTGGGGAGGCAGATTGAGGGAACCCCTGCTCCCACCTTCTTGCTTTGGTCAATGTGAATAAACGTTTCTCCATCTCCAAGCACCCAAGTCTCAGTGTTTGGCTCCCTGTGCATTGGGCACAGGAACTTGAGATTAAGAGGTTCAGTATCAGTATTATCTTGTCTACATGGGTGGTACCTTCTTTTCTTCTGTGATCTGTATGTACAATTTAACTTATTTTCAAATGACAGGGCTGGGCCTTTCAGATAGAACTGATGTTGCTGGCACACCTGTGAAACACATGCTATCTATATCAAATTGTTATTCTAATGTAAGACTTCTTGCCTGTACCTTAAGCTGCTGCCTTTTTCTTCCTAGCACTTAATATCACTCACTATGGCATTACATGTCTACCTAATTATTGATTTATGATCTGGTTGCCCAACTGGAAAGTACAATCCTTGAAGGCAGGGGTTCCACCTGTCTTGTTTCCCTCCTGTACTCCCCAGGGCTTAGAACAGGGCCAGGCACAAAGTGGACACACAATATATATTTGTTGAATAAAGGAATGAATAAGGGGAGAAGTGGGTTTGAAACTGCTCGCGTACATTGCTTTATCCTGTCCCCTAAGTCTAATGACCACATCTGTGGAAGCTGACTGGGTGAGAGGAACCCTCGATCACAGCTGTGAAAGTGTGAGGAGCCTGTGAAAGAGAAACAGAGGAGGCAAGATAAAAATTCCTTGTGGGGTTTTTCCAAATAAATTGCCTGTCCACTAGCCCCTAACCCTAATTCTCCCCTCTTTCCCACCCTTCTTTCCTACCCCCCCCCCCCAGTGGACTGAGAGCTTTCTGAGGGCTGAGACCTTAGTCATATTTTGTATCCCAGACCCAGTACGTTTCCACACACTCAATGATTGGGCAAGAACAAGTGAGTTACACTCAGGGTCTTGATCTCTTTACCGTGATGACCCAACCACCTGGCCCACTATAGCTCCATCTGCAGATCCTTGAGGACCAAAGGCACCCGTTTAAAGTTGGCTTGAAGGCAGAGTCAGGTCAAGAAAGATGGAGATTTCTGCAGCCGGGGTTGATGATGTCAGCTAGCTATGCAGGCCCACGAGGAGAGGGAGGAATAGCGGGCGGTGAGGAGGGGGAGGTCTGGTTTGGCAGAGGGCAGGCTGCCTGCACACCAGCACGCACCACTGCTGTCACCTAAGAGTGATAGAAATTCTACCGCATGTCACTTCCACTAACAGTTAAAAAGAAAGAAATTAGTTAGAGAGAAACGTCAGAAAAAGAAGAGATTGAAGTAGGATTCCAACTACGTGTGGATTTCACACGTGTCACTGGCAGAGTTTCTTAGCTCCCCCAATCTCAAGGCCTTCTTTTGCAAAATGGAGACAATGATGCCTAGCTCATTGGATTGTTATGAAAATAAAATGAGATCATGTATATAAAGCACTTGCACAGTACCGACACTTAGAAGGGCTGGAAAAATCAGTATTAAATTGCTTTACAAACTATAAAATACTGTGCTAATGAAAAGAATTATTAGATAGATAATGGGAGGCTACCCAAAGGTCCGGGGTGGAGGGAGTCGGGGTGGGGGAAAAGGACCCCCTCCCCAAGCCTCACTCCTCTGGCCCTACCCAGATGCTTGACATTCCAACCTCTGGCCCTTAGGGAGCCCCTGTTTAAATGCAGATTTTATCTGGTACTGTTTAATGGCATTCATTCAAGTTATTAGCACCTTAACTCTAATCAGATTAACCTCCGCTGAAAAAGGAGTCTTGGCCAGGAAACGTGGAGTGAGGGGAAAAGATAGTGTGTAGGGTTCGTAGCACCCGAGGTCTTTAACCCTTGCGTGGCCTGGGTGGACTTAGAGGCACGCCTGTAGAAGAGACCAGTGAAGCTGGAGGGTCAGCAGCCCTGTGCCCAGACTAAAGGAACGAGAGGACTTGCACACGGCTGGAGCAATGTTCTCTTTAACGTGTGCCCGCGCTGTTGGGATGGTCTACGAGTCACTCATTTACAAAGCTTCAAGGAGTTTACAGTGGCCTTGGTCATTCTGTAATTTCTCAATCAAAGTATCTTAAAGTTTCAGCTACTCTCCTGGGGGGATGGAGGAAGGAAGACGGAGGGACTCATGATGGGGAGTCTTTTTTCTTAATATACAGACTCTATGTTTTAGAGCAGTTTTAGGTTTACAGAAAAATGGAGCAGAAAGTTTGGAGAGTTCCTGCATATCCCTCTCCCCCTTGAGTTTCCTCCGTTATTAACATCTTGCATTAATGTGATACATTTGTTGTAATGGAGGAGCCAGTATTGATACATTAGTGTTAACTAAAGTCCACAGCTTACAGTAGGCTTCGCTCGTTGGGGTGTACAGTTCCATGAGTTTGGCTTAATGAGTGATGTCATGGATCCACCCTCACAGTATCATATAGAATAATCTCACATCCCTCAAAGTCCCCTCGATGTTAGGGGTTCTGATCCTCGTGGAGGCTGGGAAACCCTAGTTTAGCTGGGCCTCGGGTTGGAGGGATCGAATTTGGAGCGAGGTCCTCAGGGGAGGGTGCAGCCCCCTGGAAGGATATGGGCCGTCCTGAGGGGGCATCTCAGGAGCTGGAGAGGGGCCGATCAGCACCCCACATGTGAGGAACTGTGCCTTTACTTCCCTCCCTCCTTTCTTTTTTCCTTCCTCCCCGCCTTTCTTTTGTTAATACTTTTTCCTTTTCAGGTTTCAAATCTTTTGGTAGGTCCTTTATAAAAGATTGAGAGGTCCTTTGTCACCAGGTATTAACCTTGACTGTACATTTGAATCACCTACGAAAGTTGAGAAAAAAATTCTGGTGCAGGGGACCCACCCTGGTTCAGTTAAATCAGATTTCCTGGGGGTGAGGCCCAGACGTAGGTGTTGACCCGGGATCTCCCCAGATGATCCTAAGTGAGCCAGTGACTCCCAGTTCTCAGGGGTGCCCTTCAAGGTGGCCCACTGTAGGGCAGGAGGAGCTCACAGGTGCCTCTAGCATGCAGGTGGCTGTGGACAGAGTATTTCACAGCTTCACTCATGCTCACAAAGCACAGGGACAAGGTTGTTTGAAATACTGAACAACTGGGAAAACCTAAATGTACACTAGTAATTCACAATTACGTACAAACGGCAGCTCCAGACCATGGAACGACATAGCAGTTCAAGTGAATAAGAGAAACCCGCAGGTATGGATACACGGGGCGATATTGGAATGTGCAGCCCCTGCCTGCATGTGGGAGTGGAGCAGTCAGAACAGATGCCTGACCGGCGGAGACAGAGCCGGCCCTGCTGCCGGACCAGTACACCAGGGTGAGCATCAGCTTTGCTGACACGTGAAAAATATCTCCAGGGTGTTGTTAAGTGGAAAACGCCAGTACCAGAACAGCCTGAAGGGTGCGATCCCCTTTAAGTAAATAAAAAACAAGCCCTAAAAATAGGCATAAATATACATATTGGACAGTAAATGTAGAGAAGAAAAGCCAGGAAGGAGATAGAAGGCTGCAAGCATAGTTACCTTCCGGGAGGGGATTAGGGATGGTGAAGGGGGTCTGTATCATTTTGGTTTATGTAATTGTGTTATTTGAATTTTTTTAATGATGAATGCAAGTTCATATATTATATGTGTAATGAAAAAATAGGTATATATATATTTTTTTTTGATGAGGAAGATTTGCCATGAGCTAACATCCACTGCCAATTTTCCTCTTTTCTTTTCTTTTTTTTTTTTTTTTTTGCTTGAGGAAGATGAGCCCTGAGCCAACATCTGTGCCAATCTTGCCCCACCCTGTGCTGGGATGCCTCCTCAGCACAGCCGACAAGTGGAGCAGGTCTGTGCCCGGGACCCGAACCTGTGAACCCAGGCCCCCAAAGCAGAGCATGCAGAACTTTAACCACTAGGCCGTGGGGCCGGCCCGATATGTTTTTTTTAATCACAAGAAAAAAATACCTCTGGGGCCAAAGTTCTGGAATGTAGCCTAGTTTTATTAACAGGGCTTGCCACATAAGCTTTCTGTACCTCAGTTTCCCCATCCATGAAATGGATATAATACTATTTCATACTCCACAGGGTTGGAGTGAAGGTTAAATGAATTGAGATATATGATCTTGGGTGTGAATTAAAACGTGTAGCTGAAGAGGAGCGGAGAAGGCTGCCTTCCCCACCAGATAAAAATGGAAATGGTTCACTTTTCAGCAATTTCCACTGAGAATGAATGCAAATGATCAATACAGAATTGGAGGTGAAGTAAAAAGCTGTGCTCCAATGGGGGCATTATTAATTGCCTTCACCTCCTATTTGTAGTCAAGCCGCTCCACTCCCATTCATTTATCCTTGTTCTATTAATCCATTCACCAAGCGTACACGAAGCGAGTCTTATGGAGTGAGTTGTGCCTAAACCCCAGGACTCAGAGAGTGACCTTATTTGGAAATTAGGGTCACTGCAGATGTAATTAGTTAAGGTGAGGTCATACTGGAGTGGAGTGGGCCCTTAATCTGGTATCACTGGTGTCCTTATAGGAAGAGGAGAAGGGACACAGACACAGAGGGGAGAATGCCATGTGACGACAGGGACGGAAATCGAATGACAGCAGCTGCAAGCCAAAGAATGCCATGGATTGCCAGTCACCCGAGAAGCTACGAAGCGGAAGGAAAGATTGTCTCCTACAGGCGGCAGAGGGAGCAGGGCCCTGCTGACACCTCAATTTTGGACTTCTAGCCTCCAGAACTGAGAAGAAATTTCTGTTACCTTAGCTCCCCACTTTGTGTCACTTTGTTGGGTTAGTCCTAGGCAACCCACGCAGCCAACGACACGGGAGGCGAAGGAACAGACTGGGGCTTTGGAATCAGATAGATGTTGGATGTTGTGCTAGCTGTGTGATCCCAGACGCATTCTTTAATGAGTCTAAATCCGAGTGTCCATATCTGTAGAGACAGAGATAACAAGAGTGAGATTATTCAGCTCCTTCCTTCAATAGTCTTGGGTCAGAAGATGCTGAGTGCCGCTAACTCGTGTTACATGCAGAAGTGTTCCTTCCGGAGAAGACGCTGCCACGTAATGTAAGATGAAGTGGAAGTACCAATATAACCCCAGTTCTGAACCCTAAAAAGTTAGAAATCTGTATTAGAACACATTTTGAAATGGAAAATGTTCATTATATAATATTAAAGGAAGCAATCAAGATCATATGTGGTATAATCTTAAGACACTCGCCACTAAAAAAAATTAATAAGCTCAGGAAAAAAATACTGGAAAGGAATCATCAAAATGTTGTTATCTTTGACGGTGAGATTATTGCTTTTCTTCCTTAATGTTGTTGTTTTCCACAATGAGTATATGTTACTTTATTTATTTTTTAAGTAGTTTCTACATTTTTATAGTACAAAATAGATATTTAGTGAAAAGAAAGCCCCCTCTTCCATGCTGTCCCCCATCTACCTGGTTCCTTTCTTTAGAGGCCACCAGAGTTACCAGCTTCTTGATACCCCCCACACAATATATTTTATATCATACAAGTGGTAGCATATCATATACAATGTTCCATAGCTTGCTTTTTTCATTTAACCATACACTTCAGCAATTTTTCTGCATCAGGACAAACAGCTGTGACACATTTATTAATAGATGATGCCTAGTATTCCATCATATGGATGTATCAAAATTTATACCAATGATAAAGCATTTATGTTGTTTCCAACTTAGTCATTGCTTTTATGTTACAAATAATGAATGTTCCTGATGGTAATTTTTCATATGTTCAGGCATATTTGTAGTGTAGATACCTAGAGATGAAATTAGTAACTCAAAGGGCATGTGAACTTTTGATGTTGATAGAGATTGCCAAATGTCGCCACATAGAAGATGCATCAAGTCCCGTCAACAATAGGTGAGTGTCTGTTTGCCCACATTCTCATTAGTACAGTAGGTTATCGAACTTAAAAAATCCTTTACCAACCTTGCTGGTGAAAAGATGGTATCTTATTGTAGCTTAAATTTGCATTTCTTTTATTATGAGTAAGGCTGAACATCTTTCACATGTTCAAGAGCTATTTGGGTTTCTTTTTCTGTGAACTTTGTATTCCTATTCTTTGTGTACTTTTCCATTAGATTGTTGGGTTTTCTTTGGGTTCTTGATATATTAAGGAATATAACGCTTGCCTATCATATGAGTTACAAATATTTTTCCCAGTTTGTTGTTTATCTTTTGGTTTTACTGAGATATTATTATTGTTATTTTGGTTTTGTTTCACAGAGTTGTAAAAAGTTTTTACAGGTTAAAATTCTTCACTCTTTTCTTCGACGTTTCTGGGTTTTGTCATACTTTCTCTCACATGAGGTTATAAAATACTTCTCAAGTTTCCATCTAGGAATTTATGATTTCATGTCAATCTTTCGCCTACCAGAATCCATTTTGGTATTAGTTATGAGGTAGGGTTCACCTTTATTTGTCTTCACATGCCTATGCAGTTGAGCCAACATCATTTATTTAATATGCAAAATTCTCATATATACCTACATCTCTTGCTCAAGTTTGTATTTGGTGTTAGTGATTTTTGTTTCTATTCATGTTGTTTTGATTTTTGAGGACTTGTAATAGGTTTCCATATATGGTAGTTTTAATCTTCCTTGTTATTCTAATTTTTGCAAAATTGTTCTGGCTATTCTTCGTAATCTTTTCATGTGAAACTTAGAACCAGCTAGTCTAGTCTCGTTCCAGAAAAATATCCTTTTGGTATTTTTGCTGGGATGACATTGAATTTACAGAGCAACTATCTTGACAGCTTTACGATGCTAAGAATTGGAGGGCGTGGCGTGCCTTTGCATCGTTCAATCTCCTTTCGTATCCTCCAGTAGCATTAAAATTTAAAATTACAGGACCTCCATATTTCTTGTTAAGTTTATTCTCAGGAATTTTATTTTTTTGATGTTATTCTAAACAGGGTCTTTTCTTTCTTTACATTTTCTTACTGGCTATTTTTGGAGATATGAGTTTCATTTGATTTCCATATATAAATGGAATTTACTGAATTCTGTTTGAGTTAGTCATATTTTTATTTGATTCTCTTTTTTCCAGGTGTACTAGGGATCTACAACTTACAGCCTCTGGGACAAACTCAGCCATGGACCATTTTTGTACCTCTGAGAACTAGGAATTTTTTTTTTACATTTTAAAAGAATTGTTTAAAAAAAAAAGGAAGAAGAACTAAAAAATACAACAGAGACCTTTTATTATCTGACCCTTTAAAGTGAAAGTTTGCTGACCTTCAAAGTATACAATAATATCACTTATATTTAATGATAATTGATCTCTATCTTTCCAATATTTATATGTCTGATTTCTATTTCTTCTTTAATTACGTTTTCTGTTACCTGACGATAGTGGACATGCTTGTCCTGCTCCTGAATTTAATGGGATTCCAATTCACATTTTGTATTTTAGGAGGATACTGGCTTTTAGGTTATGATAGGTTTATTCTGTCAAGTTAAGAAAATACCCATCTATTCTCATTTTCCTAAGGATTTTAATGGAAACAAAAAGATGTTTAGTTTTTTTCAGCATCTGTGGAGAATGCTATGTTTTTATCTATTAAAATGGAGAATTATATTAAAGATTGTTCCATACTGAATCATCCTTACAATTCTGGAATCAATCCTTTGTTGTTCATAAGTGCGATTGGTTTGTTTCTTTTTATTTAAACTTTGCCATGTTTACCTGGCCTACACGTAAATATAATTTGAGGGCTTTCCTTTCTAAAAGTCAAAGATATAGGTGCAAACAATTGAAAGAAGCAAATAGTTTAACAAGATTGTAAGAAAGAGAACTCCCTGGCTCCATCTTTCATCCCATTTCCCAGTCCCTGGAAGCAACCACTTAGAACTCTCCATGAGCCACTGGCCGCTGTACTCGTTTCCTAGGATTGCTTTAACAAGTTACCCTAAACTGGATGGCCTGAAACAACAGGGATGTATTCTGTAACAGCTCCTGCGTCAGAAGTCTAAAATCAAAGAGTCAGCGGGGCCACGCTCCCTCCGAGGGCTCCAAGGAAGAACCCTGCCCGGCCTCTTCTCAGTTTCCGCGGCTGCTGGTCATCCTTGGCATTCCTTGGATCGCAGCTGCGGCACTTCAGTCTCTGCCTCTGTCCCCATATGGTGTTTTTTGCCGTGTCTGTGTCTCTGTGTGTGTCTGTCTCCAAGTCTCCGTGTCCTTGTAAAGACCTTAGAAAGATACTCCTTATAAAAATCTGTCATTGGATTTAGGGTCCGCCAGAATCCAGTATGACTCATCTTAGCTTGATTTCATCTTTGAAGATCTTATTTCTAAATAAGGTCACATTATCAGGTTTTGGGTGGACACAAATTTTGGGGGGATGGTATTTAACCAACACAGTCCTTTCTTTACTCCCTCAAAAACCTCATGCCTGTCCCGTGTGCAAAATACATTCACCCCATCTCAACATCTCCCAAAGTCTCAACTCACTCCAGTACCTACTTTAAACCTAAAATTCATCTAAATATCATCAGCTCAAAACATCCCAAATCTCATCATCTAAATCGGGTATGAATGAGGCTCTGGGTATGATCCACCCTGGGTCAAAATTCCTCTCCATCTGTGGGCTAGAGAATAAGTTTTCTGCTTCCAGAATATAATGCTGGGACAGGCATAGGATGAATATTCCCACCCTGAAAGGGAAAAAATGGAAGCAATAAAGTGTTCATTTGTCCCAAACAAGTTTGAAACTCCATTAGGGAAAATTCCATTGGATTTCAAGGCCTGAGAATAATCCTCTGTGGCTCAATGCTGTCTGCCCCTCAATGCACCCCAGCCTGGAGGCCTCTGGCTCTGCCATCTCTGGCCTCTGCATCATTGGCTCTACCCTGTATCAGTGTCCTGTAACTTATAAGACACTGAGTTCTTCCATTTATCTCTCTTCTCTCACATTTTACACATAAGCAGCAAGGAGGAACCATACCTTCAATACTATGCTTGGAAACCTCAGCTACATATCCAAGGTCGTTACTTACAAGTTCTGCTTTCCACCCTGCAGTATAATACAATGTCAGCCAGGTTTTCTGCCACTCATAAAAAAGGCATATTTTCTCCATTGCCCAATAACATGCTCTTCATTTTTTCCTAAGCCCTCACCAGAAGCATCTTTAATATTTCTGTTAACATTCTTTTTATGATGATATATTTATTTTCTAAGATGATGGAAGCGTTATCTACCATTCTCTTCACTTTCTTCTGAGTCCACACCAGAATCATCTACAACATCCATATTTCCCACGATGGTCTCTTCAAGGCAATCTAAGCTTTTTCTATCATGCACCTCAAAATTCTTCCAACCTCTTCCCACGACCCGATTTCAAAGCTGCATCCACATCTTTAGGTATTTGTTACAGCAGCTCCCCACTTCCTTGTACCAGAATCTACATGAGTCTGGGCCCTCCAGAGAAACAGAACCAATTTATTTAAGGAATTGGCTTCCACGATTATGGAGGCCCTCCAGCGGCCAGCAGGCTGGCACTGAGGCAGGAGTTGATGTCACAGTCTTTCTTTTTTCTTTAAAGATGGCACCTGAACTAACATCTGTTGCCAATCTTTTTTTTTGTCTTCTCCCTAAAGCTCCCCAGTACATAGCTGTATATTCTAGTTGTAGGTCCTTCTGGTTGTGCTATGTGGGACGCCACCCTCAGCATGGCTTGATGAGCAGTGCTGGCTCTGTGCTCAGGATCCGAACCAGCAAAACCCTGGGCTGCTGAAGCGAGCGCGCAAACTTACCCACCCGGCCAGCCCCAGGTGTTGCAGCCTTAGAGGCAGGACTTCATGTTCTCCAGAAAAACTCTGTTTTTTCCCTTAAGGACTGCAACTGATTGGGTGTTAGCTGTGGTCCACCCACATTACCAAGCATAATCTCCTGACTTAAAGTCAACTGACTGTAGATGTTAACCACATCTATCAAATACCTTCATGGCAACACCTAGATTAGCGTTTGATTAAATAGTTGGGTACCACACCTTAGCCAAGTCGACACATAAAACTAACCATCACACTCCCTGAGGATCAATCCAAAATTAAAATGTCTTTCGTGTTTTGAAACAGTTTCACAAAGCCATGGAAGATGTCAGCCCTCTCAAAAAATCAGTTTACACCCAACTTTTCAGAAACTGTAGGCTATGAATTGTGAGGTACAATGTAGAACTCAGAAAGTCAAAGGTTAGTAATGAAAATCATGTGACTTCTTTTTTAAGTTGTAAACTATAGAAAACATACAGAGGAGTGTAAAAGAAAGCATTTGTACTGGCCCGCCTGGAGGCATTAGTGGTTAAGTTCGCACCCTCCACTTTGGCAGCCCAGAGTTCTTGGGTTCGGATCCCAGGTGCAGACCTACACACTGCTCATCAAGCCATGGTATGGTGGCGTCTCACATATAGAATAGAGGAAGATTGGCACAGATGTTAGCTCAGGGATGATCCCGCCCCCTCGCCCCCCAAAAGGCATTTGTACAATTTTAAGAACAATAATAAAATAAACTCTTATGTACTCACTATTTAGGGCAAGAACACTATCATCAATCAGATATGTGCCAATATGCCCTTCGCCAACTGCATTTCTCCTCTCTTCTCACCTGGAGCAAATTTTGTGCTAATTATTTTCATTCTTTTCTTTAGAGATTTTACTTCCTAAGCAGTACTATAAATCAATTTAATTATTATCTATTTTTTTACTTCATATAAGTAGAACCCTATTGTACAAAGTCTCCTTTGACTTGTATCTTTTGCCCAATGTCATATTTTTTGGATTTTTTCCATGCCGATGCACACGGCTCTTGTTCATAGATTTTCAGTCCCACAGAGTATTCCTATGTATGAATATACCTCAAGTAACTTATCTACTTTACTGTTGATGGACATTCGGTTTGTTTACATTTTTTTCTCTTGTGGAAAATGCCACTATAAACATTTTTGTAAAAGTCTCCTGGTGCACATGTGCAAGAGTCAGCTAGTTTCCCATAGTGATCATGACGTTTGAAATGCCCATCAGCAGTAGATGATAGTTCCCAGTGCTCTACATTCCCACTAACCCTTGCAATTAGCAGAATTTGAGATATTTGCTAACTTAGTAGGTATGACATGCAAGTTGTTGTAATTTTTTTTTTAATATTGGCACATGAGCCAACAACTGTTGCCAATCTTTATTTTCTTCTGCTTTTTCTCCCTAAATCCCCCCAGTACATAGTTGTATATCTTAGTTGCAGGTCCTTCTAGTTGTGGCATGTGAGACGCTACCTCAGCATGGCCTGATGAGCGGTGCTATGTCCGCGCCCAGGACCCGAACTGGCGAAACCCTGGGCTGCCAAAGCGGAGTGCATGAACTTAACCACTCCGCCATGGGGCTGGCCCCAGTTGTTTAATTTTAATTTGCATTTCCCTGGTTAGGTTGAAGATGGTTTTATATTTGTATGGAGCACTTGTGCCTCATTTTCTGTGAAATTTTTGACAATTAATTTTGTTAATTTTGGCAGGAGGATGTTTATCTTTTTCATACAGATGTGGAAGAGCTTTTGAATTTTGGATACTAATATTTTTAGGTTACATTGTTCAAATGTCTTTCCCTACTCTGTAGTTTTTGATAGCGTCTTTTGATGAATAGGTGATCATAATTTTAATGATGATCTTAATTTTAAAAAGATAAAGAGTTTCCTTATGGCATATTGAGCTCCTTTTCAAATGCTTATTGGTCACTGTGATATTATCTTTTATGAGGTTCCTGTTCAAATCTTTTGTCCATTTAAAAAAAACGTATTTCAGTCTTTTTCCTATCATTTTGTAGGAGTTCAAAATGCATTTTGAATATTTGTCCTTTCTCAGATATACGTATTGTGAATATTTTCTCCCAGTCTGTGGCTTGCTTTTTCACTTTTTAGATGTCTTTCGATGAGGACAAGTTTTGAACTTTGATAAAGTCCAATTTATCATTTTTTAAAGTTTATACTTTGTACTTTTTGCATCCTGTTTAAAAAAATATTTTCCTATTCCAAGGTCATGAAGATATTTTCTTTTGTAGTCTTCTGGAAGCTTTATAATTAGCTATCACGTGTGGTTTTATAATTCATCTTAAATTAACTTTTGCGTATGGCCTGAAATTGGGGTTCTGCTTAATCCTTTTTCCATATGGATATTCAGTTGCTGTAGCACTATTTATTGAAAAGTTCTTTCTTTCCCCATTGACTCATGCTGGCACCTTTGTCAAGAATCGAGTGATTGCATTTGTGTGGCCTCCTTTCTAGACTATCTGTTGTATGCCACTATTTCTTAAGAAAATACTACACTGTCTTAATTTCTGTATCTTTATGTTAAGCTTTGAAATACAGCAGTGTAAGTTCTCCAGTTTTTCTTTCTTCTTCAAGATTGTCTTGTCATGCACGTACATTTTAGAATTGAGCATGTCAATTTCTTTAAAAAAAACCGCTGAGATTTTCATGGGGGTTGTGCTGACTCTAGAGATCTATAGATCAATTTGGGGCAAACTGACATTTTAACAATAGTGAGCATTCCAATCCATGAACACGGCATTTATTTAGGTCTTCTTTTATTTTTTCTTCAGAAATATTTAAAAATTATCAGTATAAAGCTCTTTCACATATTTTGTTAGATTTCTTCCCAGGAATTTGATTTTTTTTAATCCTCTGGTAAATGATACTGCTTTTAGTTTTATTTTCCAATTATTCATTGCTAGTATATAGAAAACATAGTACATAGAATTACAGTGGATTTGTGTATGTTGACCAGTGACCTTGCTAAATTCTCTTACTAGTTATAGCAGTTATTTTTAGATTTCTTTAGATTTTCCATGTTTGCTATCATAGATAAAGAAAAATTTACTTTTTCTTTCCTAATATTTATGCATTTTATTTCTTTTGCTTGCCTTATCACACTTATTATAACCTCCAGTATAATGTTAAACAGAGGTGGTGAGAGTGGGCGTCCTTGCCTTGTTCTTAGAGGAAAATGTTCAATATTTGACTTTTAAGTATGATGTTACTGTAAGTTTTTAGAAGATATTTCATCATTGAGGAAGTTCCCTTTTATTCTCAATTTTCTGAGAAGATGATAAGATACTGAATTTTTTCAAACATTTTTAATTTTTTACTCTATTAATATGATTACACTGCTTTCTCCTTTTTTCTGCTAATGTGATGATTTATGCTATTTTTCAAATGTTAATCTAATCTTGCCTTCCTGACGCAAATCCCACTCAGTTGTCATATATTGTCCTTTTCATATCTTGCTGAATTTGATTAGCTAATACTTTTATGAAGATTTTTTTGTGTCTATGTTCATGAGAGATATTGGTTTGAATTTTCTTTTTTTGTAATGTCCTTGTCAGGTTTTAGTATCAGGGTTATTTTGGCTTCATAAAATTAGTTCAGAAGCATTCCCTATTTACCAAATAAATTTGAATATGATTAATACTATGTTTTAGATGTTTGGCAGAATTCACTGTACAATTATCTGAACCTGGAGTTTTCTTTATGGGAGGGTTTACAGATACTTCTTTAACAGATCTAGACTTATTCATATTTTCCATTTCTTCTTGTGCCAGTTTCAGTAAATCGTGTTTCTCAAAAACATTTGTCCATTCAAGTTGTTGAATTTATTGGCATAAAGTTATTGGCATAATATCCTTTTATTTTTATTTAATATCTGTAGTTTGTAATAATACCTCCATTTCATTCCTGATATTTGCAATTTGTGGGATTTTTTCTTCTCTTCTTGATCAGTCTTGATATGACTTTATCAATCTTATTCATCATTTCTATATCTGTTATATATGTTTTCTCATTCATCACTTTATGTTCTCATCTATATTATTTCCTTCTTTCCACTGCCTTTGGTTTGCATTTCCTTTTCTAGTTCCTTTCAATGGATGCACTTAAAGTTATAAATTTCTCTCTAAGTGCTAGTTTAGATGCATCTCAAATTTTTCTATTTCCATTATCATTCAAATTGAAATCTTTTCTCAATTTTTTGGTGATTTCTTTTTTGACTCATATTATTTAGAAATGTATTACTTAATTTCCAAACGTTTGAGGATTTTCTAGTTATTGTAGTTATGAGGAATTTCTAGCTAGTTTTTGTTGTTTATTTTTGGTTTAATTGTATTGTGGCCTGAGATCATACTCCGTTTGATTTCAGTTCTTTGGATTTTACTAATATTCACCTTATAGCTCAGCATGTACTCTGTTTTAGTAAACATTCCTGTACACTTGGAAGAATGAATATTCTGAAGTCGTTGAGTGTAGTGTTCTAGAAATATCAATTGGGCCAAGTTGAACAATACTGTTGTTCAAATCTTCTATAGCCTTATTGATTTTTGTCTGTTTATTCTATCAGTTACTTTTTTCCCCTCTCCCTGCAGTTCTGTCCATTTCTGCTTCATGTATTTTGGAGTTCTATGTATTAGATGCATATATGCTTTGGGTTCTTATGTCTTCCTGATGAATTGATCTTTTAAATAACTTTTAAATGCCCCTTTATCTCTGGGAATAGTCCTTGTCTTGAAATTTAGTTTGTTTGATGTTTATATAACCAAACCATATATATTTATGAAAGCAAACAGATGGGAATAGATATGGCATGCAAAATTTAACTATAAGAAAGCTGGCGTATATATATACACACACCGTATATACGCCACAGAAAAGATGGAAGGAGCTTGAGACTTTGAGGAAATTGTGGAACCACTGAAACAGCCCTGGACTGCCTGTCCTCAGAACTTTCGTTTAAGCCTTTCTTATTTAAACCCTGGTTTATCAGGTTCTTGGTTATTACAACCAAACTCATTCTTAGCTGATCCAGATTTTGATATCCAAAGGGGGGACACTTTAAGTAACATAATCTAAAATGTGGAACTGGCTGAATGGAGGAGGGACAAATTTAATGGCACACGACTGGAAGCACACAAGCCTGTGTTTGTATCCAGGTTCTTCCTCTTACTGACTTTGTGACCCTGGATAGATCACTCTACATAAGACTTAGTTTCTTCATCTTAAATCTAGATAGTGAAAATACGTGTAACATTATCTTGCACATTAAAAGAGAAATGTATTAATATAGCTCGGCATAGTGACTGGCATTTAATAATGTCAATAAGTTGTGGCTTTTTAAAAGGCAAATGTCAAGTGGGTCCACTTTGCCTTTCTAAGATATGATTCAACCTGGAGGGACCCTCTATTCCACAGCCCTGTGAAAACCCAGAGCCTTTTTGTGGTAGGCTGACTGCTAAGTGGCCCCCAGGATCCCCACCTCTTGGTGTTCATGCCCTTGTATAACTCCTTCCCCCTGAGCCTGGGCTCGACCTGGTGACTTACTTTTCATTGATAGACTATGGCAAAATGGAAGGGATGTCACTTCTGTGATTAGGTTACAGAAGACTGTGATGTCTGTCTAGCTAGTAGACTCCACTGCCTGCGAGGTTTGTGTGTACTGATGAAGCAAGTTGCCATGTGGTAGAGGCCCATGGGGCAAAGAGCTGAGGGCAGCCTCTGACCAACAACCAGAGAGGGGCAGCATCCTGGTAGCAGAGGATGCAGAGGTAGTGAGTTTGGAAGAGGGCTCCTCCAGTTGAGGCTGCAGATGAGACCCCAGCTTTGGATCACACCATGACTGCAGCCCGGGAAGAGACCCTGAAACTGAGGACTCAGCTAAGCAGTGCCCAGATCTTGACCCACAGAAATGAGGAGATAATAAAAATGTACTGTTTTAAGACACTACGTTTTAGGGTAATTTTTTATGCAGTAGATGACTAATAAACTTCCCCAGATTCTTGATATTGGTCATATTTCTGTTTGCCCTAACAATCTATTGTCTGTGCTCCTTCACTGTTTTCCACAAAAATATCCCATCAGACCCAAATATTTTGGGGGTAAGGCATTTTTAATGTGGACTGCGGGCTAAGGGAAACTGCATCCTGTCTCTCCTTCTTTCTCTTTACCTGCCCTGAGTGGAGGACAATAGCAAATCCTTTCTTTGACCTGTGCCAAACAGTTCTGCCCACATTCAGGCACAAGCACCTGCCAAAGATACAGTTTCCTTTCTAAGAGAAATTTTGGAAAATCCAAGTTTTTCTTTTCTGTTTCATGGTAGTATTATTGCTGTTAATGGACCAAAACAAAATGTAGGGGAACCATGGGCAAATAGTCAGGAGAAAGAAGGCTGAGGTGTGAGACATCCCTTCAGAATCAGGGTAGATTCTGGTAAGGCCAAAGAGAAAGGATGAAAGGAAATGAGCGTTCACTTTAGCAAGAGATAGAGGGGCCGAGATCACTGAGAGGCAGGGAGCGGCAGGTCAAGTTACTCATTTGTCTGGAATCTTGTAGGTGTTGCCCTTTCGTGGGGCAGAGAATGATGTGACCTTCTCAGCAAATTCCCATCAGGCCTCTGAAGAACAAGGTATTCGTGCCAATCCAATGAGGAAGATCCGAGAGAAGCATCTTCCCTGGGATCACTCAGCGTGTAGCATGGCCCTGGTCCAAATGTTGCCTGACTGGGTTTCAAAGGCAGAGACCTGAGGAGAATGTCACCTTATTCTCTTTCCAGTGTTGGCCAGAGGAGATGAGTACTAGAATGGAGCCAAATCCTGGAAAGGAAAGATTTGGGCGTGGAAAACAGGGAACTACTTATATTAGGTATGTGGGAGTGGTAGCATCCTGGAGATTGAATACAAGAGTTTAGGGCAGAATGTTGGAGACTGGGACTAAGAGGAAGAGATGAGGGCCGAGTAATCAGGCTAAGGCGTTAGAACTGAAGATGGTTGAAAGTGGTTGAGTCACTTCATGCTCGGGTACATAAGTATCCACTATAGACCTCTCCTTTCATTTTGCGTTGGCCTCATAACCAGCCCCTCAGGCAATGGTGTTTTTACCTTCTATCCAGGTTAGTCAGTGCTGGGCTGGGATTCTACTCAGGCCTCCAGTCTAGAGTATTTTCCACAAGATACCGGAAATGCTACATGTCCTCTGGACTAGGGGTTAGAAATCTAATTGCCCTTTGAAGGCGAGAAGAGGAATTAGTAGAACACACAGAAAATCCCAAACTTACCATTTGTGGGAACTAGGGCGAGTCATTCACTTTCTCTCCAGAAGTCCACAAAGATTATTTACTTCCCCTCAACTCTCAAAATGCCTCCACTTCCGCCGTTACGCTCTACTGATGATAACATTCTGACTTCAGAGGGAAAAAGGAGAAGCTCTCAAATGGAACTCGCTAGAGACACCAACTTGAGTTCACCTTCCCTTTTCCGTGCAGGGGTCTCCCGGGTCTAAAGTGATCTCTCCCCATTTGCCTGGGCTTCTGTCTTTCCTATCTTCTTAGTGTTCTTGGGGCTGCTGATGATTTTCTTCTATCTTGTTTCTTCAACTTCTTTCTCCCTCTCTAAAGACTTCTCATAAAGATTAAAATATGTTCAATTCTCTCCTGCATATAAAAACCTTCTCTTGATCCCACACCCACCTCTAGTCTTATCTTTCTCTCTCCCTCACAGCCAACATTTTTGAAAGAGCTGTCTAAACTCATACCTTTTTTCTCAATTCTCATTTACTCCTCGGTGCCCTATAAGTTGGATTTCATCCCAATCACTTCAGTGAAACTATGGTCCCCAACATCACCAGTGACCTCTATGTTACTAATTCAGTGGGCACTTTCCAGTTCTCATCTGATTTGACATGTCTGCAACATACGACATAGCTGTTGACTTGCTTCTGGAAACACATCTGTCCCTGGATTCCATGAAACCGCACTCCAACACTCTACTGCTTGTCTTCCTCTTTTCTGACTTTTCTTTGATCAACTTGCAACTTCTTCGCTTCTACTCACCCTAACATGGGCTCTGTCCCGGGCCCTTTTCTGCCCTCACCCTATATACTCTCCCTTGGAATCTCAACCTCCCTCCTGGCTTTAGTATGACCAGCTGGTAACTCCAAAATCTATATTTTTAACACAAATCTCTTTCATTGAAAACCAATCATCCACTAGAAATTTCCATTTGGAGGCGTCCCTAGAACCGTAAATTCAACATGATCAAAATGGAACTCATCCTTCCCCTACCCTGTTCCTCCTTTTGTGTTTTCTCTCTTGCCTAAATGACACTAAAACCCACTCAGTTGTCTAAGCCAGAAACCTGGACATCATTTTTGACTGTTCCTTTTCTCTCACCTTTCAAAGTCAATCAGACAGAAAATCCTGTGATTCTAAATCCAGAATATCTCTCAAATGCATCCATGTCTACCCTTCTCCAGTGCCGCGACCTGAGACCAGGCCACTACATCTCTCACCTGTGTTATCCCAGTAATTTTCTTACCCGCTCTTCCTCCTTACACTGATTCCTTCCTAGTGATGCTCCATATTGCAACCAGAGCGGGCTTCCTAAAACAGAAAGCTGATCATATTTAAAGTCCTTCAATAGCCTTTCATTGCCATTTGGTCTCCTTCACAGGCCCTGCAGCCTTTCTTCTGCTCCAGCCTCTCCTTTTGCTCATTGCTGGCCATTTTATACGCATTCTAGACCAGTGCTCCCAAATTGGCTACCCATTGGCCCATTAAAGCCACAGGTGTGTTTTATTTGGCACATACAGTATATTTTTTTAAGTTGAGTGAACAGTTAAAATCAGAGAATTTCTCATAAAAATCCAGGCTTCCAAATTCTTTTGAAAAATTGGAATACACATTGGCACCCTCCTCCCCTATTCTTGCATGGCCACGATATGTTGGAGCTGAATACTGGTTGTCCCTTTAGCTGGGGCATGAGCTCCGTAGTTTTCACAGTCTGCCACTCCCTATTGCCTCCATGTCATTAAGGCTGAGTATTAAGTTAACATTGGGACCGTGTTTATGCTGTTTTCTCTGGCTACAATACTCCTACTCACTCCTCTTTGCCTGGTCAACTTCTCCTTTACCTTGGGTCTCATTTTAATCATCGCTTCCCCATGGAGATCTCCCTTGAGCCCTAGGGTCCTAGTTACATGCTCCCATAACATAAAAGCAAAGCAAAGACTCTTTCCCGTGCTGGGAGACCTGGTATTGCCCAGAAATGGAGAGGAGGTGGGCTCTGAGGCAGTAAAAGGGGACTAAAAGTAGAGCGTGGGACTGTCCAACAATATTTGTCACCACACCACGTCCCTGAGCAGAAGGTTGACATATCCGGCCCTCACAATGTGATGTGCTTCCCAAGGTCAGGCTGAAAATGGCTTTCCAGGTTCTTCCTTATGAGCTGGAGAACCAAGTCACTGAGCATTTGACGTGTGCCTAAAAGGGACCAGAGTACAGGTGTTGGGCTAGCCACAGGAGATGTGTAAATAAGTAATACACAGTCTTCATCTTGAGTATATGATCCAGTGGGGAGAAAGGCACAAATGTCAAAGGCTAGAGTAAAAGTGTGAAGAGCTGTGATAAAGGCGTGTATGCAAGGTATGATAGGAATACGGTTGCAAAAGTGATGATTTCTGCTGAAGGAATCGGGAAAAGTTAGTAAGAGGAAATGACATATGAACTGAATCTCGTGGAATAGGCAAACCCAGCACAATACAAAGCTTGGAAGAAAAGCCATGGGGGGAGGTAGCATGAGTCTATCCTGTCTCTGGTGTTAAGGACTTAGGGCAACAGGGTTTCAAAATATAGGCAGCAGAATCTGATAGAACTGAAGGAAGAAATAGTCACTTCCATAGTCATTGCTGGAGATGTCAGTGTTCCTTTCTCAGTAACTCTGGCCCCGGAGAAGTCACTCAATCTTTTGTGGGCTTAGCATGCTTATCTGTAAAGTGGGGAGGATACTGTTTTATGCTCACTTTTTAGAGTTGAGGGAATGAAACAGACCTAAGGAACTTAGCAGTCTTTCAAGGGCTTTCCTCCTACTCAGAATAAAATGTTTTGCTCTTCATCACACGGCAAACAAACAAGTTAATAAACTCTTGAATATTTACTTTCTGCCAGGCACTGGGCTAGAAGCTGAGTTCTAGAGAAAGCTCAGACACGGGAATACCTACCAGGAGCGCACAGTCCCATACAGAAGGCAGACCCTGGAAATGTATGTTATATATTTATATACTATATGTATAGACATATATTATATATAATATATATATTATATGTTAATACATGTTTATGCATTATAAATAATAATTTAGTTGGAAAAGCTTTCACATAGAAGGATGCAGAGGGCACCAGGCGTCACCGACACCTAACATTTCTTCCTTCATCCACTTATTCAACAAAGACCTGCCTACTGGGTGCCAGGCCCATTCTGAGGCTGTACAAAGGGTGAGTGAGACTGGCAAGGTCTCATCTGTAGAGCTCACATTCGTGGGGACAGGGGCGTGGAGGGTGATTGTAGTGCTCAGATAAAAAACCGGTAAACAAATACTTAGACAAGACCCGGTTCAATAATGACAAGTGCTTGGAGGGAAATGGACGGGGTAGTACGGTAGATCCTGGGGAGGCCAGCTTTAGACAGTGTGGGTGGAGGGGGCCTCCTTGACAGAGCCCTGATGGTGAGGCATCCCCCAGGTGAACAGTGGCACCGGAGGTGGGCATGGGTGTGCGCAGAGAGGAGGCAACAGCAAATTTGGCTATATTGGCTGTTTTCTGCTCCTTGGCGGTGGGGTGAGTCTAGCTTGCACAGAGCACACCAGGACAGAGCACAGCTGTCTCTGCAAACTTCTTCTGGGACGATCCTCGAGGACAAGGGCATTCTCTCAGTGGCCCAGATAGGAGCGCAGCCTGCGGCAGGGTCTGAGGAGGAGCAGGGAAGCAGCAGGACACCCAGCCCCTCAGGCTGCTCGGCCCCAGTGGAGCTCAGCGCTGGGGTTGGGGAACGGTTTGGAAAGAGAAAGGGACATTTCCCCTCTGCCCTCGCTGAGCCTCACCCGCCCTCCATCTGGTCCTTGTCCAGTTCCCCCAAGGGATTAAGTTCCGATGCAGGAAACTCAGGCACCATTTGAGGTGGAGACCATGTTTTCTTTTGGGGCAGGAGAAAAGACAGGGGTCCAGCAGTGAGCTGCCATGCTGCCAGCCCCGCAGCGGACTGGGAGCTCTGAAGATGGGGCTCCTAGGTCTGTTGCTCCCATCTTTCCACGGCGACTCCGGGATTCACAAGGTTTCCGTTCCTCCAGACAGCGCTGTCAGGAGGAAATGGAGGAGAAAACGGCTTTCGCCTTAATTCAAGCCGCTGATGATATTGGGGCTGGAGTGAGAGTTAGGGGTGTGTGTGGGAGGGGTGTGTGTGCGCGAGCTGTGCGTGTGTGAGTGCATGTGTGGCTCCGCGTATGGGACTCCAGTTTGGGGAATGTTTTACATGAAGCGAACGTCTAGCCAAGCCCATTTCCTCTTCTGTCTACCCCTTCCTCAGAAATACAATGTCCGCTCCTTCAAAGCCAGCCCTGCTGGCTGTCGTTGCGCGGCTCTGGATGGAGAGGGGGCGCGCGGCCGGGCACGGCGCGCGGCCTGGGTGGGAGCCCTGGGGCACCCCTGGGCTCAGATGCCTCGCAGATGAGGTCACATCCTCTCCCCGCCGGCTCCTCCGCGGGATGAAAGGCGAGAGGAGGCTGAAATGTATGCGGAGCGGGGAGGGCCGGCTCGGCTTGGCCACGGCTGGAATTACATAACAGCGACGTGGGGCGCGGGCCCACCTTCAGCTGTCCCCGGGCGCCGCGGAAGGGGACGAAGGGCGGGCAGGCAGCTCGCCTGGAAGGGGGAGGGGGGCACGTGGGGACGTGAAGGGTAGCGAGGTGGGGGGTGGGGTCTGCGGGGACGTGGGGGGAACCAGGGAGGGGAGGCAAGGAAGGGCGAGGGGCGGAGGGGCAGTGGCAGGCTCCCGGCTCCCTGCTCCAGCGCATTCCCTGCGAAAAAGCAGCTGCAAGCTGTGTTCCCCGGCCAGGGGACATGATGACAAATTAGATGGCTATGACGTGGCAGACGAAAACATTCTCTTGTAAAGGATGTGAAAATGAGGGAACGAGAGAAACGGAGGGGAATGGGGCGTGCATTCTGTTTCACACCCTGGGGACCAACGTGGGACATGAAGCCGGGAGTCCGGAAGTCGCCCCACGCAGACACACAGCAGACAGCCCTGGGGAGGCGTCGCCCGCCGGGGGAGAGCTGCAGGACCGGGCGTGGACGCCTGGCCTTGGCATCCCCCTAAGATGATTTGGAACATAATTTTGCAAATGACCCATTAAGCATCTAGAATTTCTCACCATAACTTTAAATAGTTGAAAACAGTGTAACTTTTGCCATATTGACATTTAAAAATATGCCGGGTTATACCACTTTAAAATGTATCAAATGGAACCTTAGCTTCCTGATCTGATCATTATTCATTTAAAAAATACATTTATAAGCTCTTAAGAGTTGAAAGTTTTACCTAGTTCCTTTTTCTCCTTGAACTCCACATAATCTTATGTGGGCATGATTATTGTTATGGCTGAAACAGTTTTATTCATCATCTTGTTAAGTTTTTCTGACACCAAGATATGCATATACATTGAAATAAATTTTTTATGACTTTACACAATATACGTATTTTTATAATTACTAATAAAGGGTAAAATTTTATTGAAAATGTATTCTCAATTAGCCCATATACCCGTGGATGAATATTAATTATGTGATTCCATTCTGATTTTTCATTTTTATGGACATTTTGTTCACATAAAAAGTAGATGACAAGGGAAGAGGTTTTATTATGGTAATGTCACTCAATTCTTTGAACTACTTCCAAGTTATTTGCTAAAATACCGCACAGCGATATATCATTAAAACTACTTTTTGTCAGTTCAAGATTTATCAACTGATAATTCATGTCCTGCTTCAATTTGCTAGAAACAAAGAAATAAAAGCCATTTGACTTATGAATAGATTTGTTACTCAGATATTAGTGTCATTCCTTTCAATTTCTGGGAATTCAGCTAAGAAGGCTTTACCCAGACCTATTAAATGACTATTAATTATATCTGCTACTCTTTCACTTAAAGGCAGTTTGTTTAAGCAGATGGACTCATAAAGCTTTAAAAAATAGAAATATTTGTTAATTTCAGTATATCTGTGCCAATACACCTTTGTATTAAGATGCTTTTATTTTGTGACTTGCTTTAAATATATTTTCTTTAGAACCTTGGTGGTGCAAATTTATGTCATTCAATTGGTGGAAAATATTTATTGGATAACCAATCAGCAAAATCAGACAGCTCTGTCAGAGAGACCCTGCCTTCCTCTTTCAATTCAAGAAAATGTGTTAATAGGAATCCTTTGAACAACCTTGTCCCTTCTGACTTCTAATTTTTAGATAGAGAGAGAGCCGTAGGAAGAAAGGACAGGAGGCTCTCTGTGTGTTTGTCCTGGGCGTGAGTGTGGAGGCAGTGCCTTCCATGTTCCTGCTGAGGCTCTCCAGGCTGTGCTCTCGCAGGACTGTCCCCAGACACTGTGCACCCTTTGGCAAAAGTGGCCAAATTTTTAAGGCCATTATTTTTTTGCCAAGGAAGATTCACCCACAGCTAAGATCTGTGCCAGTCTTCCTCTATTTTGTATGTGGGTTGCTGCCACAGCATGGCTGCCAACAAATGGTGTAGGTCCCAGGTGGGGAATGGAACCTGGGTCACAAAAGTGGAGGGTGCTGAACTTAACTACCGGGCCATGGGCTGGCCCTTTAAGGCCATTTTGTCCTTAGCAGACATTTATATAAATCAGAAGGAGAGACTCCCTCCTGGAGCCTAATTAAAGACTTCACAGACACCAGGTTTTCAAACTGTGCCTCCGTTTTGACGCCCATGAGATTTTAATGCACAGAAACAGCACACCGTCCTGAGATCCCAGGATGGGAGAGATGTGCCTTTATTTTGTGAAATGGGAGAGGGGTAATGGCGGAAGGAAAGGTGGGAAAAGGGACCCAAGCTGATGTTTTGATTGATGGCAGTCACCACCATCCTCAATGGAACAGTTTCAGCAAAATGTATATCAAGAAATTGAGGGTCTGGAGACAGAGTCCTTTCAAATTATCCATGCTCACACACCGCATGGAAAGGCTCTGTGTGCCCTAGGACCAAAGTGCTAGGATGCCTGAATCCCGTGCTGCCCACTGCCTTCGTCCTGACACCTTCTCTTCCCTGTGCCTGCTGCTCCTCTTTGGGAGGAGCGGCATGTGGGGGGCAACAAATTGCTCTCTATCTCTCTCCACCTCCATCCCTTTAGTCACCTACAGCTGAGTATTTTATCTCCCCAGTATTCTCCAATCCTTGCCCTGCTCTCCATCTCCACTCCCTGTGTTTTAGTTCAGAGACATGGACCACACCACAACTTTCCAGCTTAGCTCTCCAGCTCTCCATCATGGAGTCGTGGAGCGGTTTGGCTAAGATGCAAATCTGACCAGATCACTCCCTTGGATAAAGCCCTTCATGGCTGCCTAGCACCAATAAGATAAAGTACAAATTCCCTATTCTCGCGTGCTGGGACTCTGCCTGCCTTTGTAGTCTAATTTCTTATCTTTTCTACTTTCTGTCACGTGTCCCTGCAGTGGAAAGTGGTGACCTATTATGGTGAACTCAGTGTCTTATAGCCACATACACACAGAATAGCCCCAGTGTTAAGCATGGAAGAGTTGGTGTTCACCCACACAACATAATTTGAGGACCATGAGAAGATCTTCCTGTTCGCTCTACCTGGCTGAAATTGCAACATTAACCTTTCATTCCTTTGATTTTAGGCCTTACTATCATCAGTTGCCTTCTTCTAAAATGTACATATCCCTGAGAAAGATAATACGTGGTGTCACTAACAGTGTACCTCAGAGGTACAGTTGAACCACTGAACCGTTGCCCAGACAATTAGCTGAGAGAAGAAGTGGGATGCAGTAAAGAGAGGGAAAAGTGATTTTGGAGTATGACATGATGTCTAGACTGGATGGTCCAGGGTGGAGCAACATGATTGGCAGCAAGAACACCCACTGGTGACGGTAATAGACCCCCTAGGAGGGGCTCAGCCAGAAGTGTCCTTTACCTGCTGTCTCTCACATCTGTTTTCTGGGTCTGGTTACTTTGACAATATTAGAAATGCGAATTGTCGTCACAGGTAAGCCTTCCAGACAGGAAGTTATGTTTAGCCTGTTCTCTGTCCTACAGAGTGATAGTTAAATTGTACACCCTTGAAGAGAATATCTCTCCACTAGTTTCCACAAGACAGCAAGCTTGGGGGCAGGCCAGTCAAGCAGCTGTGAGGGACAGCATTCTGTAAGGGGTGATAAAACATCAATGACATATAACACCTCTTAGGGACAGCCGTATATGTGGTTAGCACACTTTGCCAAGCTTCTTGGTGGATATTTGTGTAGGTGAGACTCCAAGGGACGTACTCAAGTAACAACTGGTAGTAGCCCATCTGCCTTCAAGGAGGGTAGATGTTGTTAACTGCTCAGCTCTTCCTGATTGGGGTGTGCAAGCATGGGGCCCGAGCTGAATTGCTCAGGGTAATGGACAGCATCATTTCCCCCCGGCTTTACTGAGATATAATTCACATATAACATTGTGTAAGTTTAAGGTGTACATCGTGTTGATTTGATACACTTATATATTGCGATATAATTACCACCATAGCGTTAGCTAACACTTCTATCCCATCACATAATTATCATTTCTTTTTTTGTGGTGAGAACATTTAAGATTCACTCTCTTAGCAACATTCAAATGTACGATACAGTGTTATTAGCTGTAATTACTATACTGTACATTCGATTCTCAGAACTTATTCATCTTATCACTGGAAGCTTGTGCCCTGTGACCAACATCTCCCCATTTCCTCCACCCACCAGGCCCTGGCGAGCACCACTCTGCTCCATTTCTGTGAGTTTGCCTTTTTCAGATTCCACGTAATTGGTATCATACAGTATTTGTCTTGCTCTGGTAGATGGCGTGTTTACTGCATTCTGCCAAGAAGCACCTAGCATCTCTAAACAAATGTTGAACATCTTTTGGATAAAATGTGATCTTACACATTCTTGGCCACGCAGTAAACATTTTGGAGCAGATTCTAGCCCCTGCCCGGGAGGTCTGTAGCCTAGAGGAGTAAACTCACTTCTTAGGCAGTTATTAGCAGGCTAATTTGGCATGATTTAAATCATGTCATCCAATATGGCTTTATCAGCAATCTAGGTGGAATCTTGATATCCATCTATTTGAGTTTGATATTTATCTCTCAGTTTAGAACTAGGGCAGGAAAAAAAGGAATGTTCTTTCTTTGGCCCCCTGTACTAGTTTCCTGAGGCGACCATAACAAATTACCACAAACTGATTGGCTTAAGACAACAGAAATTTATTCTTTCGCAGTTCTGGAGCTCAGAAGTCTGAAATCAAAGTGTTGGCAGGGCCGCACTCCCTCCGAAGGCTCTTGGGGAGAGTCCTTCCTGGCTTCTTCCAGCTTCTTCCCATGGCTCCTCGTGTTTCTTGGTCTGTGGCAACATCGCTCCAATCTCTCCCTGCATCTTTGCGTGGCCTGTTCCCTGTGTCTCTTCCTCTGTGTCTGCGGCTGAAACCTCCTGCTGATTTTTCTTATAAGGACACCAGTCATTGGATTTAGGGCCTACTGCAAATCTAGGATGGTCTCATCTCAAGATCTTCGACTAAAGACTCAATTTCCAAATCAGATCACATTCATAGATATTTAGGGTTAAGATTTGGACAAATCATTTTAGGGCACACAGTTCAACCCACTACACTCCTCTAAACCCTAACATCTCATTAAGGAGCAGAGAACATTGAAAAATGGATAACAATTGTCATTTGTGAGCACATGACATGTGTAGATTGGGGCTTTGGGCATGGCCAGGAGGCGAGGTGTTAGGCTTTTGCGGTTGAGACACTAAGGGTTGACTTCGGCCATTGGCAGTAGTGCTTACACGATGTCCTGTAGTTGGTCTTGATGGCTGTGATGTCGGCTTTTTAAAAAATTAACTTTTTAGTGAAGTACACATATCATAGGTGGACGGTGTGATGCATTTTTACAAACTGAACGTTCTCATATAACCAGCACCTGGATCAAGAAACAGAACATTACCAGCATGCCATAAACCTCCTCATGCCACTTACTACCTGCTGACTACCATCCTGACTTCTAACAGCACAAAGATGGCTTTTGTTTGCTTTCACACTTTATATAAATATAATCACACAGTATGAACTTCTCTGTGTCCGTCTACTCTCACTTCCCCTTATGTTTATGAGGTCACCCATATCGTTGTCTATGGTTGTCTATCACTCCTTCTCATTGCTTTATAAGGCAATTGGCTTTCAACAGGTGTGGCCTGGGCAGGTGGCACTAGGCTCCAGGAAGCATGGGCCAAGCAGGGCCCTCCTCTTGGTGGGTCACTGCAGCTAAAGGCTGCTTTGTCCTCAAACAAGTGGCTGTTTTGCACAGTTGTAGAGGCGGGCTGGGCCTGAACGAGGGGGTGGCTTTCAGAGGGACTCAGGGGCAGAGGCAGCAAGAACCTGATGAAGAGGAGGCGTTAGGTAGGATTAAGAAGGAGGCAAGGATTTGATTGAGGAGAAATGAGGGCATTTCCTGAGGCCTTTTAGGTGTGAGGGAGCGGCATGATTTTATTGTGTTCCTCAGCAAGGCCTCCAAGCCAGGAGGCCAGGACTTTGAACTGAGGTTCCACAGATTTTGCAGAATAGAAGTGAATTTTGAGTTTTACAGTGTTAGTGGCAGGTATCTTTAGGCAGTAAAAGATAAACCACGCCAAAATTCTGCTATTTTTATGTATTGCTTTAAATTTTCTTCAGAACCAAGAGAGAGACTACAAAGGAACTTACTCTTAATTCCTGTAACTTGCCCACAAGTTCGAGAGAAACCCCCATCCTGTGATTTCAAAGTGGTTTCAGATTTGTTACTTATACAAACTCTGACTATTGTTCTAAATGTCAGAGATCCAAATTGTGGGTTCCCCCACAGAACGATAGTAGATTTTACTAAGAAAAAAAAAGAATTAAGCCCTTTATCATAAAGACAACGCCATCTTTTGAGTTTGTGGTAGAGAAATGGGTCTATATTATTGAAAATCCAGGGTTAATCGTTCTTAAAAGGGGAATTGAAATGATGGACATATTTTAGATATAAGTCCATAACGGAAACAGTGTTTGAATTCCAGTAGAGTCCAACAGAAGAAGAGAAGCAAAATTTTACACAAAGCAGACTGGAATGACTTTTGCAGGGGCAGCCAGTATCCAGGAAAATCTGAGAAGTGTCTGTCCTCAGATCCGCCCGGAGGGAAGGGCTGCAGAGTGGGCGTGTGTTGTGAGAACAATTGGCAACCTCCCCTTGAGGGATGGGGCAGAAACCCAAAGTGGTTACAAACATTTGAACAGACTTACGATGAAAGATCAGTGGAAAATACTGAAAAAAATCATTGCGTGAACTTTACTGTGACCCAGGAAATGCCTACGCCTAAAGGAATACCTGAGAATTCGTGGAATTTGGTCTCTAGAAGAAAGCACAGGAAAGATGAGATGTATTAAAGGGCAGCCAGGCAGGACAAACACAGGACGAGTCCAGGCTGGAGTCAACGCTGGATTGATGGGAGAAGACCTGTGGGCGGGATATTCCAACTCAGTAAGGGGATGGTGGGCAAGATTTGTCTAAACAGTGGTTGCTTTTAACAGACCCAGTATTAATGATCTCATCTCTCTCGTTATGGGAAATCCTGTAAGGAAAAAACCTGGAGGATTACGTTCAGAAAACAATTATTGGAAAACAAAAGAACGGGTTGACTTGATACGAAATAAAGTGGCCAACTTACAAAACAGGTGAAACTCATGCCAAGCTGAGCCTTCCTGAAAGGAGCAGGGGCTTGTCAAGAGAGAGAAGGCATTAGGGCAGCATCTCACCATGGCTGCCTTAAATGGCAGTAAGAAGTGACACTCAAAGGGCTGCCATTTTTAACAAATTTGTGAAGAAGAGTGCCTTGAGAAGTATGTGCAGAGCAGAAGCATCAATATAGCTTTAGTTCAGGATTCTGCCAGAGCGATCCCCCAGCTGAAACGAATAGGGGATGAGGAGAAAAGCTTCCTTAGGAGACAGGATTCACAGGTCTCAGCAACTCCACAGCTGGTGGCAATGGACACTGTGACCGTGGGATGCTCCCCAAACTGTCTGCCCACGAGAGGGAGTGGAGGTGCTCATGCTGCAGGAGGCACTGGAGCCCAAAAGAAAATGGACATTCAGAGGTTGCGACTATTTGAGTTGGGAAAGGAAGGTACCTCAAGGAAGAGGACCTGGTGACTGGAGCTGCCATTCTTGCAAATTACTCAACTTAGCATGAAGGCAATAAATTCTCAAATGCCTCTGTCACAGAGAGCAGATGTATACACAGTGCCCCCAACCCCGTATGGCACTTGCATAGTGGCAAAAGGAACCTCTATGGAGGATTTGACTCTATTGAATTTGACCCTATTGAATTTAAGTGGACTCCAGACCCTAGTCCAACATTGCCTGACTGGCATTTCTTGGTCAGCATCTTCTTTTCCTCACACCCTCTGGGCCTCTCCCATGGTCCCACCCGCAGGGCCCAGAGGATGTAAATATGTTTGTGATGACTCCTCCAAGAGCTGGGGATTGGTTGGGTATGCGGCTGGCACAGTATTAATCTGTTGGGTGATGATAGCTCTTCAGGCACTTTTAAGATGAGCCTCATGAGAGGCTTGGTCGCTGTCACTTCTGTGGCGCTGAAGGAACCACGCTCATTCCCACTGGAGATGGCCCAAGCTGTGGCCACCGAAGGGACCCCAGCCTCACCCAGACACTCAGAACCCCCCCAGCAGAGACAGCAGAAATCAGAAACTGCGGGACTTGAGTTCATTCAAACTTCAGTTTAACTTTAAAACTTTTGAAGATTTTGGACTTTATTTGATTTTAGAATTTAATTTCTTTGAACTTTACTCTGTAAAAGGATTTAAACATTGGACTTTAATGTCACCCAGAGAAATTCACAATGGGAGTGAATTTAGTTTAAATTTGGGGCTTCTCTGTGTTGGCATTTTACTGTTGGTGTATTTTTATGCTGCCATTTACTTTCACAGTAACTCTGACGAACCATATTGTGCTACATGGCAGTTCATAATTTGAGATGGCAGATGGAATAGGGAGTTATTTTCCAGCTTAGGTATTGAGTGGCTTTGGAGTAAATTTAAATGTCTTGTTCTGCTTTGTTTCTGACCTTCTGGCAACCAAACCTGCTTTTAGGAAGACGCCCAAAGGAGCAGTGACTGGTACTGTGGCAAATTCCTCCCTGTGGTGGGAGCAAGACGTCCCAGACCCAGGGGGACGTGCATACCCCCAACATCCATAAGGTCAACGGGTACATTCAGTGAGCTCAGGGAGCAAAGAGTTGGGAAAGTTAGCTGGGAATGAACTTTCCCAATTCTCTTTGTATTTCCATGTGGCGGGACCTCCGCTAATGTAACCCTCTTGTCCTTCTCCATCCCTCACCCATGTCTGGCAGGGGCTTAGCTGATGGGTGCCTCTGAGCATGGTGGAACTGGAACATGGAGGAACTAAGCATGGGCTCGGTTCTTCCCTCCTTTGTCTTTGCTTGCCAGCAGAGAATATTTATTTTGCTCTGCTCCCCCTGTTTCCCCTGAGCAGACCCTGCAGCGGGTCGGGGAAGGCGTCAACACACAGCCACTGTGCGTAGAGGAGTCAGCCAAACCGAGAGGGGGTAGTCGCAAGCTCACTTGCACAAAACAGGTAATGCCAATTCTCCAAGAGCTTTGTTGGATAGTGCTTCGATCTTCTGCCTGTCTTTCGTTGGTACTGAACTAGAGATGAGGGGCTATAATTTATTAGGGTCCCTCAAATCCTATCTAAGGCAACATTTATAAGCAGTTTCTTGTATACCTTTTAGAGGTATCCTATGTATAAATAGTGTGTGTGTGTGTGTAATTTTTTCTTTCCCAGCATGCTTTGAATTGAGTCAGAATAGTTAATTAAATTAATTCTAAAACCATTCTATGTTAGAGGCAGAAAAAAATCATTCTTATTTCTATTTTCTATTCTAAATTGCATTTGAAATATGAAGAAAGTAATATATCTGCCTGTAGTGTTGCTGTAAGGGTTAAATGTGAACTACTCTGAAGGGTGCCTGACGTGAGGCAAGCACTCAGCAGGTGTGTTAGCTATTGTTGTAGCTGACTAGTGGGAACAGCGCCCTCTCTCCTGCGCCCCCGAATAGTGGCGTACAATATACAACGTTCTTCACCTTGCTCTTTTTGCCTTAACAGTTCTACTTAGATACGGGTCTTCATTGGTACAAACAGAGCCACCTCGTTCTTTCCATCAGCTGTATGATATTTTACTGAATGGATATACTAAAATTTATTTAACCAGTTCCCTACTGATGACATTTAGTTTCTAACTTTTTGCTCCTCCAAATGATACTGCAATAGATTGTGCAAATGTTAATCCTTATATGTGCGAGTACATTTGTAGTTCAAATTTCTGGAAGCTTCCCCGCTGAGTCAAAGAGTATTGAACAAACATTTAAAGAACGCTGGCTTGCAGGGGGGCTGACTTGGTAAGCAGGCACATCTTGGTTTGGCTCTGTTCCCTTGCAGTGAGCCATGGAAGGGAAAAAACCTCTTCTTTTCATGGCATCAGATTTAAGATATTATTATCATGCCCCCTGGCTCTGGCCAGCACTCAGCAACATTATCACAGTGACAGAGCCCCTGTGGCGGAGAGAGAGGCAAGGGTTCAAATCCCTGTTCTGCCACTTACCATTTGTACTGCTTTGAGCAAATCAGATTTGTCACTTTAAAAATTACAGGAAAATAAAATAAAATAATTGTACAGAAGAGAAATCAGACAATCCCTTGACCGGGTGATCAGAATTAACGTCACAGTGAGGGGTCTTTGGGTGCCTCCAGATGTGATAGCCTGAGAAGGACGTAGCTTTTATGTGGTCTTCTGACTGAGAATCTAATCATGGAGAAGCATGACAAAACACCGAGTGAGGGATGACTGACTTACAAAAAGGAGGGCGGACTGTATTCTTAAGAAAAAAGTCATAAAAAGGAAGAGAAAGGCTACGGAAGTGTTTCGAATCTACGTGGTCCAACACGGTAGCCACTAGCCTCGTATGGCTATTGAGTCCTTGAAATACGGCTGGTGAGACTGCAATGCTGTGGGAGAGTGAAGTGCAGGCTGGATTCCAAAGACTTAGCAGGAAAAGGTATAAAATATCTAATTAATAATTTTATATTGATTACATGTTGAAATGATAATATGTTTGAGATATCGGGGTAAAGAAAAATATATTATTAATTTCACCTGTTTCTACTTTTTTAATATGGCTCCTGGAACATTTGAAAATTTAAAAATGTGGTTTGCATTTGTATCTCCAGTTATATTTCTATTTGAAAGTGCTGTCCCAGGTTAAGGGGGCTAAAGAGACGTGACCATGAAGAGCGATACCTGGTACAAGACTGGAGCCTGTGCGGAAGGAGGAACAAAGGCTGGAAAGGGCTGTCCTGAGCCAATTGCCAAAATCAGAATCCAAACAGCAGATTCAATAAAAGAATTGCATCACTGTGAAGTTTACTGTGGTTTATAACTGCTCTGTACTTATATACGACGATGTCTCTGTTCTTAGACAATACGCAGTGAAGTCTTTAGGGATAAAGGACCACGAGGTATGTAACTTACCCTTGACTTGTTCGGAAAAAAGTTCTATATAACGTGCAATTACATACAATGGAAGTTGTTAGAGAGAAAGCAAAGGATAATGCAAATGGGGTAAAGTGTTAACAGTGAATCTGGGTAAATAGTATATGTGTTCTTTCTACTTTTTGTTTTTGCCACTTTTCTATAAATGTGAAATTATTTTCAAATAAAAAGTTTTAAAACTTGGAGTAATTTTATCTACTTCATGGAGCTATTCCTCAACATTATCCGTTTGACAAGTACTCATGGGGTCCCTTCTGTGCGCCAGAACTGGGGGGAGTGCTGGAGTAGACAGTGCTGGTCCCCATCCACGGCACCTGGAGTGTTCTGGGGAAAGCAGACTCAGTCTGTGCTGGGAAGAAACAGGGCGGGCACACAGAAAACGTAGTAGCGGTACCGAACCTCTTTGGGAGAGTCAAGGAAGACTTCCCTAGGATGTAATATGGAAGGGGACACCTGAAGGATGAGTGGGAATTAGCCAGATTTGGGGGTGGAGTGGGGGAGTAGATGAAGGGAAAAGTGCCTACTAGGCAAGAGGAACAGCATGAACGAAGGCCCCGAGGTGGGTAGGAGGGTCAGTGTGGCTGGAGTGCAGGGAGAAAGGGAGTGAGTGGGACAAGATGAAGCTGGGAAGTCAGGCAGGGATTTCTGGAGCTCTTATGGATTTTGACTTTCCTCCAGGAGCAGAGGGAAAGCGTTGGGATGTCTTAAGCTGAGAGTGATATGATTAGATGTTGAGGTTTAAAATAGCTACTCTAGTTGCTGAATACAACACAGAAGTGGAAAGCCCCATTCTGAGGCCATTTCATGGTCTGGAGGACATGAAGCTGACTTGAAATAGAAGATGGCAGTAGGGAGGGGCAGGAGTGAACAGACCTGAGAGATACTTAGGAGTGAAATCCACAGGACTCAGCAATGGACGGAAGGTGGGGCCAAGGGAGAGGGATATGTTGAGGAAAACTCCCCGTTTCTGGCATAAACAACCTGCCGTTTATAGAGTTAGGAGGAATTCTGGAGCAAGAGCAGAACTGGGTGATCTCTCTGCTGTGCGAGCGGAAGCACCTCCAAAGAGCCTGAGTTCAGTTTTGTGTGTGTAAGGACTGACAGGGAAAAGCTGCCTCCCTTCGCCTAACACGGCCCCGTCTCTCTCCTTCCTCCACAGCTGTTCTTCCCGAGGGCATTGCCTCCAAGTCTCCTCTCCCATTTACCGCTCATCCACTGTGACCAGACTTCAGACTCTCCCTCTGCGTGTCACTGCGGCTGCTCTGGATAAGCTCTCCAATGGCCTCCTCATGGCCAAAGGCGAGAGACGTGATCTTCCTCCCACTTAACTTCTCGGAGGCGTTCAGCTTTCCTTGCTTCTGGAAAATCCACCTGGCTTTTCTCTTCTGGTTCCTTTTACTCCCCCATCTCCCCACTGGGAACCTCATTGCTCCCAGGCTGGTGTCTGGGTCTCTTGTGTTCTCCCTCTACGCCATTCTCAACTGAGTGATTCTGTCCACCTTCGTGACTTGCAAACCTGCGTCTTCAGTCCAGATCCAGATTACCAGCTTCCTGATGGACATCTCCATCTGATGTCCCATAAGCCCCTCGAACTCAACAGGAACCAGAATTAGCCAGTGAAAAGTGGGTGTAGGATGAGTTCTAGAGAGAAGGAAAAGTGTGTCCAAAACCAAGCTCACCTTTCCCTCCTCTTCATCAATGACACTACTGTCCCGCTACCCACGTTAGAAAAAGGGGAATCATATTAGATTCTTCTCATTTGTCCTCTCTCACCTCCATATTTGGTCATGAAACACTGCAGAGTCTACCGCCCTAACATGTCTCAGACTCGCCTCCTCTCTCTATCCCCCTGCCGCCTCCTGGATCAGGTCTTCATCATCTCAAATCGCAATTCTCGCCCTTATCTTCCAGCGCCCTCCTGTATCGCCCCCTCTCATGGAGCTGGTAATAATTTTTTTAAATCCCATAACGAAACATGCTATTCCTCTACTTTACATCCTGCAGAGGCTTCTCCTCACTTACGCACTACCCACCTAGACACTAACCCCCCTCAACAGACACCTAGTCATCGGCCCCACCCACCCTCCTAGTTGGACCCTGCTCCCCTCTCCAGATTGGTGCCTTGCCTGGCGTGCTCTTGGATGCAGACCCCTTGGCTGCAGCCATTCAGAACAGTTGGTCCTTCTGTGGCACCCGGGCTGCTTCACACCTCAGTGCCTTGGCTGCAGCTGCTTCCCCTACCTGTGATGCGCTCTAGGCTGGCTGGGAAGCACCTACTCATCTCTCAAGAACTACTTCTCCTAAATGACCAGGAGCAGTAGAAAGTTACATAATGGCAGCTTGAAGTTGGTTTCTTTCCTTGCTTTGTTGATAGTATGTGTTTTGATGTACTTTGTTTAGCTATTTTAATAATGAGATTTATTATGATTTTTAGCAAAGAATCAGCTCTATCCCAGTGGCCAAAGTTGGAACAATTTGAGTAATAAAATAAATAACGATAGGCATAGATTATAATCAGGAGAAGAGAGTAGGATCAATGTTAACGAGTCCATACTGATATAAATAAATAATTGAATAAATAGATACATAAAAAAAAAAATAAAGCTCTTTCTCCCAGTGGAATTCCAATTAATAAATGTAGAAGAAATGAAAGGAGTAGAAAACCACAATTTGGCGGCACCACATTAATAATTCTGGCAGATACGAATCATCAATGGATGCTAAAAGTAGAAGGTTGAAATATGAAAACAGGATATTTGCATTGTCTCAAAGTATCTCCTCACAAGATATTTATTAATTACAAAGGGAAAACAGTATCTTTACAGTGGGGAAACCTAGCAGACACCACCTAAACTAAGTGGTCAAAGTTAATATGAGCAGGACTGAGGAATATTGCCATTGTGTCGCTCCTGATATGATGCGCTGAGAAGAATACAGCTTCGCATCTGGGGCGTTCTTGCCCAAATTACACAACCTCAATCTCTCATGAGGAAACATTAGACAAACTCAAACAGAGGGACGTTCTACAAAATAACCAGCCAGTACTCTTCAAAAGTGTCAAGGTCATGAAATTTAAAAAAGGAAATAAATTAAGGAATCGTACTAGATTAAAGGAGATTAAGGAGACATGCCAACTAAATGCAATCTGGGCTCCAGGATTGGACCCTGGACCTGAAGAAAGACGTTAGTAAAACAAATCGGTGAAGTTTGACTGAGGTTTGTAGATTACATAATAGAACCATATCAACACAAATTTCCTGGTTATGATGATTGTGCTGCGGTTATTTAAGTTGCTAACAGTTGAGAACAATGGGTGAAGGGCAGAAGGGAACTCTGTACTGTTTTTGCAACTTTTGTAAATCTAAAACTATTTAAAAATGAAAAGGTAAAAAATAAAAAGAGTCCCTGCAGTATCACTAGAGATGGTGGAATGGACCACGCCCGGCTTTGTACCTGATCTCCACCTTCTCACAGCACGCTTTCACATAGCATTTCTAACACTTTATCACACTTACTTACTTACTCGTTGGTTTATGCAAGGATATTTTAATTAATTTTTGAATTGTCAGTGCATGTAACAGCAATAAATACTTGTAAGGCACTAACAAATTCATGAATTCATTCAACAACTTTTATGTGCCAGGTCTTAGGCTAGGGCCACATCCAGAGTGGTGGATCCTCAAGTGGCTTCCAAACAAGGCTGGAGTCAGACCAATTCAGAGGGAGCTTATTAACAGAGTGTGGTGGGCGACGTGATCAAGTGAACGAAGGATGCCATGAGGGTCCTTTGGAAGGTAACTAATCCAGACTGGCAACATTGGGAGAGGTTCCCTAAGAAGTGACAGTTAAGGACACAACAAAGGATAATCGAGAATTATACAGCCAAAAAGGAGTGGAGAAAGAATGTTCCAGATAGGGGGGAAAAAAAGCAAGTGCACAAGTCCACTGGCGAGAAAGCAGAGAATTTGGGAAACCACACAACTGTCTGCGGGGTCCAGGGTGAGGAGAGGGGTGGCAAGAAGTGAAGCTGAGCAGACACCAGGGCTGGGTCATGCAGGGTCTGGTGCGCCAGGACGGAGGGCTGGCACTGCGAGAGAATGACCCCGTGCGGATTCTACTGAGGAAGGAAGACTGGCTACACGTGGAGAATGACTGCGGACGTGGCTTCGAAGCAACAGACCCGCTGGGAGGCTGTTTTAGTGACTGACTGGATATGCAGAGTGAGGGGAAAGAATGAACAACACAACTCCTAAGCGTCTGGCTTTGGCAACTGGAGAAGGAACATGGTTTCAGTGGAGGAAGAAGATGAAACAGCGATGGCTAGCAGTCTCTGAGTGCTCACGTCACGCCAGCAACTCTGCTAAGAACAAGCGTCTCCCACCTTCTGATTTCAGTCACTGTGTCTCTACACTCAGTTTTTCAAAAGAGAGAATCAGACTTCCATGTCTGCTCCAATCAGCTGTGATATTGGTATTCTCGTGACTGTGCCTGGGCAGGAAGAGGTAGAATGGGATGATGGAGTTCTGTGGTACAAATAAGGCTGCCGAGATGTAGTCCCTCCATGGGGGAAGGTGGGAGTGGATTCCCAGAAATGGGGGATTAGGTAGGAAAGTCTCGTCAGGAGGTTCCTGTGGGACATCTAACTGAGGATGCCCAGGAGGGAGTCAGATAGTCCCATCTGAGGCTCAAAGGAGAGAGGTGAGCTCTAGAGATTTAAATTTGGGAATCTTCAGCAGATAGATAAGTGAACCCATGAAAGCTGCTGACATCACCTAAGCCTAGAGTGGAGGGAGAAAAGTAATGGAGAGGAGGAGAGAAGCCTGAAGGATAGCACGATGTGAGGGATGGGTAAAGGAAGGAAGCCAGCTAGGGTAACGGGGAAGAGAGGCCGGTGGAGATGGGAGGGAATGCTGTTTCAGTCGCCAAGAGAGGACGATGTTTTAAGAAGACGGAGACATCAGTTGTGCTGAAGACACTGGTGGCAATGGAAACACGACAGGAACAGAGGAATCCATGTGAGACAGAAGTGGGGTCGCAGCTTCCAGTGGGAGGGATGGAGGGAGGAAGCAGTGGGTGAGGCTGCAGATGAGTGGTGGGAAGGTTGCCACCTGCTGAGAGTGTGTGGTGAGGTAGTGAGAGAGGTTTGAGGAGGTTTGAAAAAGCTGCCACGGAGGAAGGGGTAAAGAAAACTGAGAAACGAAAAATAATTTACAAGTAGCCACTGAGGGCCACTGGGGTTGGAGATCATGAATCTGAAATAACACCCGTTTCTGCTTTCCGTGATTTACTTCGGCCTCACTCAGCTGCCCAGCTGAAGGAACCGAGGAGGGTGGGAGCTGGCTTGGTTCTGGGCTGAGTTTGGCCGGGCTGGTGTGGGTACCCTGGCCTATCAGAGGAAGGCCCGTGGGGCCTCATAGGCCCTGCAGGTCCTGTGAACTACGACGTTCACATAGGCTGTCCCTTGGTGTGAAATGTCTTTCTGCCCTCCTTCTCTCCTGTGCATCGACACTGCCTCTGCCTGCTCTTCAGGCTTCGTTCAGATGCCTTCTCCTCTGCGAACACTTCTCTCTTTCATCAAAGCTCCTCCCATGGTGCATGTACCTAGATTATGGCACTTATGTTGTCTTGCCTCCTGACGTGTGGAGTCGCTGTGACTTTTTTTTACCTCCAACCAACCCAGTTGCTGGGTCTTCTCCGTTTTAGCCCTGAGCATCCCTGGTCCCAGGAAGCCTGTCAGACCCAGGTATTTGATCTCTAACACCCGTTAAAATGCTGTGATTGTAGTAGGCGTTCAATAAAGTTTGTTCAAACCACCTGAGTGATTGTGTGGATACAGAACCGCGTTGTAATCCTAACGCCTATGGGGGACTGATGAAGGCAGGAGGGAGAACAGGTTTATATTCGCCTTTACGGGGACACTGGTTAAACTCATTTCACAGATACAAAAACTGAAACGAAGGTCTAGAAAGCTTAAACACTACCCAAGGTGATACAACTACTTTTTTTTTTAATTAATAGACTTTTTTTGAGCAATTTCAGGTTTACAGAAAAATTGAGGGGAAAGTACAGAGAGTTCCCATATATCCCTCAACCCCACCTCCAGTTTCCCCTATTATTAACGTCTTGCATTAGTGTGGTACATTTCTTATAATTGCCGAGCCAATATTGATACATTATTATGAACTAAAGTCCATAGTTTATATTAGGGTTCACTCTTTGTGTCGTAAATTCTGTGGGTTTTGACAAATGTACAATGACATGTATCCACCATTACGGTCTCACACAGAATAGTTTCACTGCCCTGAAAATCCCCTGGGCTCCACCTGTTCATCCCTCCCCTGATCACCGGCAGCCACTGATCTTTTGACTGACGCTGTAGTTTTGCCTTTTCCAGAACGTCGCGGTTAGAAACACCGAGTGTGTAGAGGAAGGAGACGGCGTGATAAAGCCAGTAGAAGGGTCAGAACTTTCTTGACTGTGGACTTGTGTTTTTTTAGGTGTTTGAGACCGAGGGGCTTTTGGCCTGTGGGACCTGAGGATGTTCTTCCCATCCCCCACAGTTCTGAGCTGGGCTCTCTCTCCCCAGGAGTAAGCTCCCTATGAGCTTAGTAAGAAATCTCTATCTATTGAGTACCCACTGTGTGACAGGGGCTTTATGGACGGTAGCTGTCTTAGTTATTTCTTCAACTCTAGGAACCAGGTACTATTTCCTTCCGTTTTACACCGAGAAACCTGAGTCACAGACAGGCTGAGTAATTTGTTCAGATCACACAGCTAGCTGGTGAGTAGGAGAGCCAGGATTTGATTGCAGGTCTAGCTGATTCCAAGCTCCTGCCCACGCCAGCTTGTTTCCTCCGTATGATTCCTTCCACACATCCCAGTCCTTTTCTCCACAGCAGAAATCTGGAGGGGAACTGAGGGCGGGATTCGGTGAGGAACTCAGATGTGTGCATGGCTGGAGCGCCCCTCTCCAGGCTGCGGTCAGGGTCATGGGAAGGAAGAGGCCCCGATGCCAGCGTGACCAAGCCAGGGCTGCTGCAGGTGCCCCCATATCGCCCAAACCTCCTTGGACTCCTTGAGCCCAAGCTCATCGTCTCCACATAATTTTCAAGATGGCCCTGTGGTTAGGCAGGGCAGCTGTCACCCCTATTTTGCAGGGAAGACACTGAGCAAACTCATACAACGAGCACAGTTCCAGCATCGCCTGGTCTAGTCCACTGTGCACCTAAGAACTGCCTTTTAAGGCACTGGGTAATGTGTGCAGACCAGGCTCCAAGTCACCTTAGACATGGGTGTCTGGGTGAAAGAGGACCACAAAGAAACTGCTCACAGCCTGGAGGGACCATGAGGCAAGGGCAGCAGCACCTACCCCCAAGCATCGCCTCCTGTTCAGCGGAGTCCCTGCCAGAAGGTGTGGCAGGAGTTACTCTCCATGTTCCAGGTCTCTGCGAGATTCCTCACCCTCAGCACCGCCTTGCATCCGCAGCTGCCCCGCTCCAGACCTCCAGACACTCTTTTGAAAGAAAATCACCCCCAAGTGCTCCAAGGTTCTCCCCGAGCCCTGCACTGCCTGTCCAGCCTTGCTTCACACTGTGCCCCTGGCCCTCAGTAAGCTCCGGGCTGGCCTCCTCAAAAGCTCCTGTCACCTCCAGGCTCCCTCTGCTCTCCCAAACCACCCCCTCCAAAGACACTTACCCTCTTCCAGCTCAGCAACCTTCCTCTTAGTTGCCCCTAAGGGCTCACGGCCGGCCGAGCCAGGATCTGGGAGGTTCTCTGCCGTGGGTTTAATGTCCCAGAGCACAGCCGCTGACCCTCTCCCCACAGCCTTGAAACGCTCCCGTCTCCCACAGGGATGAAAGCCTGCCGGGCTGTCACAGGAGAGTCCAGCCTGGACTCCTAGACTTGAGGAGCAACTCTGTGCCTTAGACTTCACAGGGCCCCTGGCCAGCTCTGAGTGTGTGTGTGTGTTTGTGCGTGCGTGCACACACCCATATGTCGAAGTTCCAGAGGATTTACTTTCCCCTATTGAGCACCTTTTTTTTTTTACGACAGTTGAATTAACATTATCATCTATTCTTTTTACTGTTTATTCATTACTAGACAAAGCCCCTTACTCCTAGGGGGTTAGAGTCTACACCTTGGGGGTACATGTGAAGAACATATGTAGGAGGCATGGAAAGAATCATGGTGAGTCCAGCTTTAGCATCATAGCATTGTCAGAACACCCCCGGACTCGTGGCAAGGACAAGCCCATGGGGACTCCACGTCTCGATTCGAGTGACAGAAAGGAGGCAGAGGCTGACAATCGTTCATGCACTCACACGTTTCTCTCAAGGCGATTATGGAGAGCCTGCTACGTGTCCAATGTGGTGATGGAAACTGGGGATGGGAAACAAGATTTGCCTTCCAAGGACATCAGTGTAATAGGGGATGTGAAGTGGGGAAACTGAAGTCACCCGGTGAGGTCTGGAGGGCCACGTATAGAAAGCCCTAAGCCAGACTAGGGAGCCAGGACAGCTTCCTGGAGGAGGCAACATTTGAACTGCATCTGGAAGGAAATGAGCCACTGGAATGAGCCCCTGTATTTTCATGGTACTTTTACGAATTGCTTTCACGTTCATTATCTTCCACAATTCTCTCCATAGCCTTTTTAAGTTACCCTGAGATGAAATATTATACCAATTTTACACGTGGGAGGGCAGCCAGCGGTGCCCAGGCTTCAGTGGATTGCCCAGAATCACCCAACCCCCCACCATGGGCGGGCTTCTGCTTCCCGGTTCTGGGCTCCTCGGCTCAGTACCAGGTGGCCTTCTCCCCGCCCCAGTTTTGCTGAATGCAGCTGAAGGCAAGGCAGCAGTTTTCTGCTAATCCAGGCAGGCTTCCTGGAATCGGGTGAGGGGGAGCTCGGGGACTCCTCAGAATAGCCCACAGGGGCCTTGCCCAGGACTCTGCCCCGAGGAAATCCCCTGGTCTGTGGCCCCCTGACAGACAGTCTGCCCCGTCTGCCGCCGCGCTGCCGTCCAGGGCTGCGCGGCCGCTTGCTGGATCCCCCGGCGGCCTGGTCACGTGCTGGATGCGAGGCAGTGGGTGGAAGTGTGTGGAAAGTGCACTCACTGCTGTGGCCTCTGCTTCTGGGGAATTCCACCTCGCCCCCGTGGCCCTCTACAGCCATCAAAGTGCGCTTTTTTCCTTTAAAATTAGGAAGTAATTGAATAGAGTTAGCACTTAATCAGAGCTCTGTTCCCCTATGTCTTCGTTTTTCTCATTCCTACCCAACCTGGGCCCCAGGAGCCATAAGCAAGATTTACCATTAAGGACTCCAGTAATTCCCATCTCTGGATGAAAGGGAGTATTTACGTTGTTTTTATTATGTTTTAACTAACTGTCTAATTAACATAAGCAATGTAAAAATAATACTCCCTGTAAAATTTGAACCTTACAGATAAAATCCTGTAGAACCAGGTAGAACCCACTCAACGTCCGGGGCTCAGGCTCGCCTCTGACATTTGTGGGCAGGGCCGAGGGCCACGAACCCTCTTGCTCTCCCCACTTCTCGTCCTGCCCCTTGGTCCCTGGGCATAACAGTGTGCAAGAAGGCAGCGGCCGGCCTGCTGTCGGAAGAATGGATCCAGAAAATGGGACCGCAAAGGTCTGGAAATGGCCTCAGGATTCTTAGGAAGAGAATTCTGGGTTCCCAAGTTCCAGAGTGTGGTCTAGAAGGAGTGTGGTAAAAATGAGGATCCTTGGCCCAAGGGAAGGGTCCAGAGGGGGCCAGAGCGAAGCCCCATTGGCCCAGGTACAGGGCAGTGTGGCCGGGCACTCCTCCCCACCCCACGACGAGACAAAGGCGGTTACGAGCCTTCCTGTTAACTTGACGTGTGGAAGGCGTGCACCCGGTGAAGTAAGGGTGCTGTTTTGAAGGTTATCCCCCCATGAATAATATCTCACTCTGTATTATTCTGCAACTTGGTTTTTTTCACTCACTCGGCAGCGGGTATTTTTCCACAAAGCTCTGTGTTTCTTATTTTAACTGCGGTCGGTACCCTGTAGGCATGATCCTACTGTAGTCTAGTCAGGGGTGAGGGGCATTTGTTTAGGACGGGTTTTTGTGCTATAGCATAATATGGGCTTTTCCTGAAGAACCTTGCGTTCTGAAAAGTCGCACCTGGAAATAACAGGCTAAAAACAACAAGGTTGGGCAGGCCTTCAAAGTTTCTGCCACTTGGTAATAGAACCTCCACCAAAAGTGGTAACGGGCGCTCTGGGAGACGACCTGGACAGCCCCGAGTGGAGCTCTGCAGCGGAGGTTGCCGCCAGGCATGTCAAATCCGCACAAAACTCTAGAAGGATCCTGCTGCCGCAGGTGATGGGCTGGAGATGGAAGGGAGGGAGAGCCAGGTGGGCGGGGCGGGGGGCGGTGGTGGGGGGAAGTGCAACCAGCTTCCTGGGATGAGTCTCTCTGGGGACCAAAGCCCAGGTGTGGGCACACCTTTGAAATCTCCTTAAAATAGAGCTGAAAGGACTCTTGCCTCCACCGAAGGGAGGCTGATGGCTTTTCCCCTTCTTGCGAAAGGTTATCCGTCTACTCTGCTCTTCCAGCTCACTGGTTAGGAAAATCCCAGTGCACCAATCCAGCACGCGCTTTGTCATCTCAGAGTCTCCCCGTCTATCAGCTGTGGGTGAGCTCTTTGGTGTTATACAAACACATCCTGTAGAAGAAAAGATGCTACAAAGGTGAGAGGAGCATGGTACATGCTCAATAAAGATTTGTAAAGGATGAGAGGAAGGGGAGGGAGGGAGGAAGGACGAAAGGGAGGGAGGAAGCAGGAAAGAAGGAGGAGAGGAGGGTAGACCGGCGGAAGGAGGGAAGGACTGAGGGATAATTTAAGGAAACAGAAGGTAAACACCCGTGGTTGAGCGTGCCCACTTAACATCATCAGTTTCATTAACTCCTAAATGAGGGTCCACGGGGGACCTCTGAGGGTCCTTGAAGAAATCTGTGCTAGTCTGAGGGGAAATAAAGACAATGTTCATAAGTAGAAAATATTCCTTGAAGGAGTGTCTTTATTCTGAGATTGTCTTACTTTTTGCTATTAAAATGCTCTTTCTTTGTGAAACAGTAGCCGTAGCAAATGGTATTTCTGTACCTATATCTATCTACATATTTGGAAAAATTCAAAGTCATCAGGTTTTTATTCGTCCTCAAATTTTTTCTGAAGTTTTGCTGATCCACCAAGTGGGAAAGTCTGGGAACCACTAAATTTTAGGCCATTCCTGACCTCCGAGTCAAATGGTCCCTGAACCATCCTGGAAAAATGGTAGCTACTCTTCTCCTCCGATCCTAGGCTCCTTTAAGGGTTCCAGAGGGGAAATCTTGAACTTCCGGCCTCATGGTAAAATTTATACTGTGTGGTCTCCTGGACACGGTTCTCTCTACTCCAGGAAGAAGGGGTACTTTAAATCTCGTTTGAATTGCATGCTGTGGCAGTTCTCTTCAAGCATAACTTCCTATTTTTCACAATGTAAATGGGGGAGATTTGGAGGATAGAGGCCCAGAGGCTGCAAGGGACCTCAGAGCTCCCCACACTCAGCCAGCTCTCTGGGGCTCTCTTCTGCTCTCCTGGGATTGACATTACGGTTCCTTTACCTGCCTAGAGGCCAGGCCAGGGGAGAGGGAAGAGGCTGGCAAAGAGGCTCAGAGAAAGAGTGTGTCTGAACTGAAAGCACTGCCTCTGTGTGGGGGTTCATGCACTACGGGCACGGGGTGCATGACAAAGAGCGTGTACCCAGATTTTTCTCTGGTTAAAAGAAATTACAAACAGGCCAGGGATTTTCCCCAATGTGCTGCAGCCCGTGGCACTCATCTGAGGTCTCTGGGCTGACTGCCACGCCTCTGCCACCACTGCTGGGCCTGGGCCACCCCTTGCGGTAGACACTCATCACGGGTCCTGTTCTTGAAGGCTCCTGGGCTTGTGCTGCCAGTGTGGTCTGATCAGGTCACCCCACCCTGGGTTTTGGCCTGTCACCTGTAGACAGAGGAGGCCATCTGCATGATCTCTAAGTCTCCTCCAGCTTCTTGTCCCAGGCCCTCCCATCCCCACCCTAACCAAAGGCAGCCATTCAGGGACGGGCTCTGCCAAGAGCACAGGACTTTACAAATCCAGTTGCAAGGTCCCATGTGGGGAGAGAAAGAGAGACAGAAATAGCCTTCAAAATATTTGTTACATTTAAAAGCAAAGTGCAGGACAATAGTATGTTACCATTCGGGATAAAATGAGTACATGAGAGAATATTTAACTTATTAGAATGCATATGCAGAGAACACCTCTGGAATGATATAGAAGAAACTGGCTCATCCTCGTTCCTGCATGGGAGGGGGCTGCGCTGGGGGGCAGGGATGGGGGGCTGCACTGGGGGACAGGGATGGGGGCTGTGCTGGGGGACAGGGATGGGGGGCTGCGCTGGGGGACAGGGATGTGGGGCTGTGCTGGGGGACAGGGATGGGGGACTGCACTGTGGGACAGGGATGGGGTCTGCGCTGGGGGACAGGGATGGGGGGCTGCGCTGGGGGACAGGGATGGGGGCTGAGCTGGGGGACAGGGATGGGAGGGCCGCGCTGGGGGACAGGGATGGGGGGCTGCGCTGGGGGACAGGGATGTGGGGCTGAGCTGGGGGACAGGGATGGGGGACTGTGCTGGGGGACAGGGATGGGGGGCTGCACTGGGGGACAGGGATGTGGGGCTGTGCTGGGGGACAGGGATGGGGGACTGTGCTGGGGGACAGGGATGGGGGACTGTGCTGGGGGACAGGGATGGGGGGCTGCACTGGGGGACAGGGATGTGGGGCTGTGCTGGGGGACAGGGATGGGGGACTGTGCTGGGGGACAGGGATGGGGGGCTGCACTGGGGGACAGGGATGTGGGGCTGTGCTGGGGGGCTGCGCTGGGGAGCAGGGATGTGGGTCTGTGCTGGGGGAGCAGGGATGTGGGTCTGCGCTGGGGGACAGGGATGGGGTCTGCGCTGGGGGACAGGGATGGGAGGGAAGCTTTTGTTGCATAAACTTTTGTAACACAAGTTTTGAAGGAATCGAATTTTCGAAATGAACTTACAAAAACATCCTGGCTCAGCCATTTAGTAACCATTGGTCTTTCAACAAGTGATCTAACTTCCAGTTTTAGTTCCTCATCCAGAAAGTGAAGATCATTGCCTGTAACGTTATGAGTGACAATCAAATGGGAAAATGAGTGAGGAAGAGCTGAGTACAGCGCCTGCCATTTGACAAGGCTTCACTAAGTAGGACCCAGTTACTCATCAGACACACAGGATTTCCAGCTCTGGGTGTTGAAGGAGCTCACAAACAAATTGGGGAGACCATCTCAGAAGGCGAAGTTACTCTCTGTACAGGGCACGAGCGTTTATAAGGGGACATCCTCCATCGGACAGCGTTTTCTCCTCCCACAGCCCGGTGGTGGACAGGGACGGCTCTGGAACTGGGACCTGACTTGGTGAAAGTCACACCTCTAGAATTAGGGCCTGACAAGCTCTGTCCTGACTTTGGGTCGTGTTTCCCTTGAGTGAATCCCATTCTGTATCATTTTGAAGGGTCAGGTTAAGAGAGAGGCCTGGAAGGCTCTGCTCCTTCTGCCTCGTCCCTCCCTTGTTGGCAGGTGGTTGAAGGCTGGCGGGCAGCAGCCCAGGACGGCATAGAGAGGCAGTTCTGCATGGCTTCATTACTTGAAAACAGCTCAGGGATTCCCTCTCTCACCTCTGGCCCACTATCATCATTTGCATTTCCTTCCTACAGCCCCTCCTAGTTCCTGTCTCCACTCTGGGAGGAACCAGCTCTGAGAGCTACATGGGTGATTTCCTCAACTGCACAGGAAGAGTGTTGGATTAATCAGAATATTGGGATCCTAGGATGCTAGGCTGCAAGAATATGAAAGGTCATCTAACCACTGGGCCCCAATATTACAGAGAAGGCCATGGAGTTCTGGAGGGTCACATACCACTTTGTACGATGCTGTGACTCTAGGACAAGAGGCAATAGAGGTTCTTAAGCTTTTTAGCTGCAGAAAACAGCACCAGAATGTTCTATGAGGATACATTTGTGTCTCTGCATGAGTATGAGGGGCTTGGGATAAACAAACATGTGCTCGTACCAACTGGCCAGGCAGGGTGCTGAGAACAAGTTGCTAAACCTCACTAAGATTCAGAGAGGTAGGCAGCACTATCCCCATTGTGTAAATGTGAACACTAGGGTTCAGAGAGCTTCCCAGGGTCTCACAGCTAGAAAGAGAGAAAACTAGGATTCAAACCCACTTTCGTCTGCTTTGAAGCATAATGTGCCTTCTAGTGCAGTAAAGTATGATGTTAGAAGCAGAGTTTTCCATTAAAGTCTCCTCACCGGCTTTGCGAATGAGATCGGAGCATGGTTACGCCAGTGGAGCTGCTAACTTCTTTGTGTCTGACCAAGATGTGGCGAGTCAGTCTCTGAAAGCCCAGGGACTCCCGGCGAAATCCCCCGTGATGGTGGGCGTATGGGGTTCCCGGATGGGTGGAAGTTGAAACGAAAGACCGCCTCTTAGAACTGTATGGGGCCAACGTGATCTCTGATGCTCCAAGGACTGCTGCACACCTGTCACGGACAGCTCCTTCTGCAGCCAGTGGTCACGCTCTGCACTGTGAGTTCTGCTCTCCTGGTCACAGAAGACTGGCCAACGGATTGGTGCCCAAGCCAGAGGTCTGGCTCCTTTCAGGTGGCTTGGCAAAAGACTCTGTCCCATGGGATGGTGACACTGTGACCCAATTGGATCATTTCTCTTGGACAGTGTGAGTACAAGAAGTGAGAGGTAGGTAGCTGTGAGCTGTGTCCTGAGCAATGATGAGCTAGCGGGTAAGTTCCCAGGACGCCTGATCTGCAAAGGATTGTGCCCCAGAGGAACCTCTCAGCACAGTTGCTGGGTCTCTGCCCGGGATTCTTCAGCTTCCTCATGAATCCTCACATAACCCAAGGCGCCCCACATTCTCAGCCTTCAAGGAGCACTCTTTGCTTTTGTGTTCCAGCAACACCAGCTGGAGTCCCCTGTTTCCTGGAGCTGTAGGGAGTTCCAGTGTTTCTGAGAAGTATCAAAGAATGCTTACACATTCCAGACACCCACCCGGGTGGTCTCTTGATACCTCAGCCAGCTGTCTTATGCTTCTCAGCTCATATCTTGCTGTGATAAAGCAAGGGAGGGGAAAGAAATCAAGGACGCGTGCAAGGGGGTGATCGTGACTGGCCATGGAATTTAAGGCAGGTAAGAAAGGAAGAGGGAGTGAGGCCAGTGAAAAGCAGGGATGATCAACGGATAGAAGGATCGGGTGGGGTCAGAGTGGAATTGAGGTTCTAGAGGGAGTAAGCTGGAAAGAGAGGAGGTAGGATTAAAGAGTGAGAGGCAAGAAATTGAGATTATGGTGAGACTGAAATTGTTGGTAATAAGGTCTAGTGTATGAGCATGGGGTAGGTGGCTGGGGTGGGGTAGGGACAAGATCATAGGAAAAGAGGTGATCGAGGAACCACGTTCACTGCATTTTAAATCTTCAAGACTTAAGGGACAGGAGTAATGACTGGAGAGAGTGACAGTGAGCTAGGTGATAAAATCATGGAGAAATGACAGAGCGTGAACTTAGTGCGTGTCCCTGGGACAATCATCTCTTTTCTGAATTCTGATTTAATATGAATTGTTAGAAAGGGCATGAACTTGCTATGAGTTTGTCTCTTGGACGACATGAGGTGACAGTCCCTTCAGTAGTTCATACTGATGCCCTGTCAGCTTTGCTCTTACGGGCCTCTTCTCATGGCAAGGCTTTTTTAAGGTGAGGTTGTTAAATAAAAATTGTCGTCATTTCTGCCCCTGCTCTAGAGTATATCTGAATTTAATATATCCCACGACAGACAAAAGCACTGCCATTTCTAACATGGAGCTTCAGTCTTAAAATCAATATGAATGAGACAAGAGCCCTGAGTAAGAAGGCTTCTCCTGATACCGAGGTTTGGTTGAGGCCCTCCTTTGGTGCCCCAGCGAGTTTGTACCTGGGACGTAGAAAGATGCAGGATTGGGGAGAGGGGCACCTTTCTTCTGTGAGGTGGGGGAAGGGCAATTGTGAAAGGAGATGGCAGGCAGGTCCGGATGGGACCGAGCACCGTGGAAGTCGAGGGTCAGGAATTGGCTCCTTTAGACTGTCCTGGCTCACAGGCTTCTTGGGAAGTCTTCCTGTACCCCCCTAGGAAGATCACTGGTCTATCTCACACTGGTCCTTTGGGCCTCAGTTTCTGCATCTATAAAATCAAGAGGTGTGACCCAGTGATCCTTAAATTACATTGCAGCTTTAAGTATTTAATTCCAACCATCGGGCTGTAGTCTGTCCATCACTCGGTGCCTTTCCTGGGACCACTGCTGTCTCCTCGAGAGCACTGAATAGGCTGGGTAGTGCCCCCATCCTGAGCGAGCTGCACCCCAGCGGCCTCCCCCACTGGGAGCAGGTTGTTGGCCCTCTCTCTCGGTCTCGGTCAATCTCTCTCTCCATGCCACCAAATGGCTCTGCCGTCTCTTGGCTTGGTGATCTTGGGCAAGTTTACTCAACCCCTTGGAGCCTCAGGTAACAGTGTGCCCTCGATAGCAATCCTACTGCGCAGACTAACTACAATACAGCATTAACAAACCCCGAGCTATTAAAGGAGGCAGTTTTTGGAGGATGACGTTATCGGAACTATGTCTTTTACTTCTGCAGTGGTCCAGTTTTTGCTCTGAGAATGTGTATTGTTTTTGTGTATGTGCTAATACACTCGTTAGAGTGTATATTTATTTTTGTATTTTTAAATGTTACATTTCTGTGTGTTTTTCTTAAATGGTGCTGACTCAGCATTGAAACAGCATCATGCGCAGCTCAGAAGCTTTGGCCATTGTGTGTGTCTGATGCATTTTTGTTTTTTTTTTAAAGATTGGCACCTGAGCTAACAACTGTTGCCAATCTTCTTTTTTTTTTCTTTTTCTCCCCAAATCCCCCCCGTACACAGTTGTATATTTTAGTTGTGGGTCCTTCTAGTTGTTCTGATGCATTTTTAAATGGAAGAATTGGTTCTTACTTAGTAAATGGAGTGAATGCATACAAGGGCGTGGGGTTGATTAGAAGGTTGGGTGTCAGCCCTGTATGCAGGTGTGTCTCCTACAGCACACCCTGCCTCGGACTTCTGCATGAGGGGGCGGGGGAGGGAGGGAGGAACAAAGTCCTTGGGGCCGTCTGGGCGGAGGTGGGGGGTGGAGGCACAGTGTTCAGTGAGGGGCAGGGTTTGGGCTGGGAAGGGCGAGGCCAGAGCGAGGCCTCCAGGACCGGGAGGCTTCGCTGAACTCAGCACTTGCTGGGGGAAGTGGGTATTCGAGTTTTACTTTCAGTTTTCACTCTGTCATTTCAGGATGAAACCCTCTTAACGGTCAGATCTCTCAACCAGATTTCTCAGCAGACCTATGCTCCACCCTGGACAGGTTGTTCGACTGGAGCTCAAGCGGGGCTGGGGGAGGCGGGTGGCAGGAAAGAGGCTTCCTGTGGGGTGGAGCCCTGGACTTGGAGGTGCCCGCGCCTCTGCAGCAAATTCTCACGGTGGAGGCCAGGTGTCAACTTCACCATCACGTTTGGGTGATGATGGCAAGTCACTTCACAAATGGGGCTCTAGAAGGGAGCTCTGAACCATCATTTAGCACCTAGTGTGTACCACGCTGGCACTGTCTTCAAAGATGAGTAAGACACAACCCTTGGCTCACAGGGTAGAAGGAGAGGAAGAAGGAAGTGAGGAGGCACAGAGTGATGAGAGTGGCCATTCATGGTGGCCCACTCTGTGCCAGGTGTTTCAGTCGTGTTATTTTCATGGTCCTTATCCTGACTCAAAGGCAATGCTTTCGAAAGGTTGAGCCATGCACCACCTATCAGAATGCAGATACCTAGGCCATGCCTCTGAGCCACTGGATCTGAATTTATGGGGGCTAGGTTGGGCGTCTTCGTTTTTGACAAACATCTCGAATAGCTCATGTGCTTCAAAGACCAAGATCCCCTGCCTAGGGGGTGGATATCGTACCTTAGTGGGTTTAACCCGTAAGAAACCTAAGCTCGAAACAATTAAACTGCTCAGGATCAGCCAAGGCACAAGTTGTGGAGACTTGATTCAAACTCTGAGCTAGGGTGATCGGTGTCCCACCTTGCCTGGGAAAATCCTGGTATATGCCTGTTGTCCCGTGTAATTTACAGCTCTCCTTTCACTCTCAAAAGCACCCTGGATTGCATAATAAATTATACGGCCACCCTATTGGGACCCCTAGCCGTTACACTGCACCATGCTACGGCCCCTTCAGAAAGGTCAGCCCATGTAGTTATGGGAATACACAGAAGACGGAGGAGATAAGCTGGCTGGGGAGGCAAAGTGGAGGTGGAGTGGGGGGCAGGCCGGGGAAGACATCCCAGTTGTGATGCTCACCCAAATGCCCTCTTCGCCTTTTGGACAGCATTGCAGGCTATAGGTAGTCTGCAGAAGGAGATCGAGAAACAATTGGTTTCCATCCCGGCTGAAAGCTGCAACTACAGCAGCAACTGTAACACATCCCCCACTTACGTGGTGCTCACCATGTGCCAAGCAATGTTCTAACCACTTTGCGTATGTCATCTAGATGAGCACGGAGCCTGAAGAGCAGCTAGAGGGATTAGGCTGGGCAGCAAGAACTTTCATGCCTTGGAGACTTGCGATCACAATGCACTATTGACCAAAGGCCCAGGGGTCCAGACATCCAGCTTAGTCACAAAGCAATTTCTGATGCAGCCTTCGTAAATTGTGACCTTTCTGGATGATGTGGGAAAAGTCAACACCAAGATCCTGAACCTAATATTCAGTGAAAAGGAGCTCATTTTTCCTTCTCCAGGGACCTTTAAGAACAGAGTTGCCTGCACATCTTGACTAGTTTAGATACAGCCCTGCCCGGAAGCAGGAGGATGGAGGAGGTGACCTCTGAGGTCCCTTGGAGCCTAAGGGGTCTGTGATCATTACAACCACATGTCAGGACCCGGAGACAGTCCCGTTTCCTGCCCCTTCACCTGGGCCTGGGCTGCAGGCCTCTTTGCCTGTGTCTTTAGTAGGTCATGACCTTTTCCCTCTAGCCTTCACTCCTTCCCCCTCCCCAAACAGGCCCCTTAGCACTTCCTTTTCCTGGATCTCCCTGGTGTTCCACTGCAGAAGGAGCCTGGGTGTCCACGCAGGATGTGGGTCCTCCTTCTTTCTCTCTACTTGATCTCCGACACACATCTGGAGTTTCCAAGCCAAGCCTGGGTCTTTCCCTAGAACCAAACTCTTTCAGTGACATGGAGCAGGACGCCATCTCCTGAAAGAGCCCATACTCTCCAGACCCTCCCTGGCAGATTGGCGTCGTCTCTGGGCAGCAGAGCCAGTGGCCACGGCGGCTGAGGCTGAGGTCAGATGTGCCCAAACTGGCCAGACGTTCTGCCCCAGCCAAATGCAGACGTTCTCTGAGTGTGCTTTTTGACCCAGAAGACCACTGCAGGCCACCCCTTGAAGACACGAGGGTCCACACACATTTCTTCCTTAATCCGGAATCGGGCAGCTGGAGGGGAGCGATTGGCCCAAGGCCCAGCCAAGCAGAGGGTCCTTGGAGCCAGCTGCTTGGCTGGAGCAAAATGGCCAGACACTCAGTAGATGAAAAGAGCCCTGGTTGGGGGGAGAGAGGAGAGAGAAGTGGGAGAGGATAAGTGAGAGAGTGGGAGAGGAGAGGGAAGAGGGGGGTGTGGAGAGGAGAGGATGAAGATGAGAGAAGAAAGGGGAACGGAGGAGAGAGCAGAAGTGGGGGAGCAGGAGAAGGGGGAGCGTTGCCGCCACGTCAGGTTGGGGGAACAGATTTCAGGGTAGGCGCATCATGTGGGGCCTACAGGTGATCGAAGGGTTGGGGCAGAGGAAGGGGTGGGGCAGGAGGGAATAGGGAACCATGCTTAGGCGTACTTGACTCTCACAGTGGAATCTCAACACCTCCAAACTCAGCTCTTTTGTGGAGAGAAGAGTGAAAAAAGTGTCAGAATAAGTCCGAGTGCCATGCACTCAATTCAGCTCACACTTCCCCTGTACCTACCCATACCTGCCAGGCTCACTGAGAGGCACCGGGCATAGGGGGCAAATGGGGCACGCTCTCTGGCATCACTGTGGGGACACCTGAAGTGTGTGCAGTAGGCAGGTGTGGGCGCGTGTGTATGATGGGCTAGGCGTCCTGAGATTCCTTCCAGAAGGAGAGGAGAACACACGCTCGTTTTCGTGTGAGTTAGGGGATCTGAGAGCTGGGGAGACCCTTGGAAAGTCAGCTTGTAGGATGGCCCCTAAAACTAGCCCCGACAAGGACTCCTTCTCACATGCTGGCAGGTCCCTAGAAGAGAGGCTCTGGCTTCTCCCAGGGGCAGGACTGGAGACGGCGGCAGTTATGCTGGTCGCACGGAGAGCCTCAAGTAGGAGGAAGCCCACGAAGCCGTCTCCTTCCATCCTCTGTCCAAAGCGTGGCTTCCTTCTCTGCTAAGGAGCCCGACTTTGCTCACCACCTCCAGGGCCAGGAAGCCCCCAACCCAGCAAAACCCCTTGCTGCATTGCTGGGGGCTCTGCCCGCTGTTGCCCGTGTGTTCCTCAGAGTGGTTAGCTCCTCGTGTTAATCGGCATTCTTTGGGATGGGGAACAAAAGGGTTCCTTAGTCAAATAACATTGGGTGAAACAAAGGAGTTTTTCTCCCAATTTTTTAAGGAAGATTTTCTTATTTTGGCTTTTTTGTTTGTTTACTTTTAGTTTTGCCTGCAGGACTTCTCAGAGCCTTTAATACATAAATTTCCAAGACTTGGACAGGATGAATGTGTTGAGGCTGCAGTATATCCTGAGATTTAACTTTGGGATCTCCGGCTCCAGTGGTGGAAGAACTTTCCTATGTTGCAGTAAAAAAAGTTATGGATGGGGGCGCTTGTCTTCAGGCCCTCCTGGGAGGTCTGAGGCTCTAGTCCCCATTCTCACCTGTCCCCAAAGCTCCTTGAAAACCCTTCAGGCGGACTGAAGCTTTGATTAGCTCGCCTTTGCTCTCCGTGACTTGGCCTTTCTGTTTTCTCCTAGTTGAGGTGGGATAATGGGCCTCAGGTCGTTCCTGTTTCCAGGGGCTCCCCGTCACCACAGCCTTTCTGTGTGGTCTGATTAGCTCTGTATTCTTGCCGCTCTAGGCTCTGACCCTTGGCCGGGCTGAAAGCACCCTGAGGCAGAGGCCTTTCTTCTGCTAGTGGTTCCAGGTCCCCCCAACATTTTGGCAAGATGGAAACAGCCAGGACCTCAAGTCCAGGGGCTGGACTTGCTTCCCCACTCTGCCACTTAAGCTCCCAGAGGCTCATTTCCTTCTTTTTATTAAACAAATGGGGTTAACTGAGCTGTGATTTATAAACGAAGTTTCTGTAGACCCCTAGTCGTTTGCATTAATCATTTCTCTCACTCACGCTGACCGTGTTCCAGGCACTGAGCAAGGCGTGCAGCATCCAGAGATGAGCCTTCGGTGCAGCCCTCTCCTCTCACTCAGGCTGCATGTCGGTAAGGGTGAGGACCGGGGGGCGTCACGCTCACAAAGCTTAAGAACACCTCAGCCTTCTGAAGAGGGAGACAGATCTATTTAAAATGCAGAAATAAGGGGAGATATTTCGTGAGCTCTGGTCCCCAAACCAGCCCTTCCTCGTAGGAGCAGCCATATTCGTAACAAAGAGCACGCACACAGGGCGCGTTACTTTTTACTCCAAAAGCAGCACTCAGAGGGTGTTCTTGCTCTCAGGTAAACTGGAAGCTGGGGGTGTTGGGGGAAGGGGAGGAGGAAGGCAGAGAGGAAGCACGGGGGTGAAGGGAGGCGGCAGAGCAGACGGACCCCCAGCGCAGAGGGCCAACCGAACAAGGCAATGTTGTGAAGCTGCATGGCCCTCCGGGCTCCGTCCTGGCCCCCTTAAGGACCACCCTGGGAAGTCCTCTAGAAAACCCATCCATCATGGACAACAGTCTGCTTTCTTTCCCCCTGGTTCAATATCCATAGCACAAAAATGTGCTTCACTAATGGAAACCTTGTGCCGGCCTCTCCAAGGATTGCGGCAATGAGCGGCAGAAGGGGAAGCGGGTGTGTGTGAAAGAACACACAGAAACAGGCCAGAGCCCCCACGTATGTGAGTCCACGTGCACACACTCGCACACGCGTGGACACACACACAGAGGTACAGGGAAAGCCTTGCTGTGTCTGGTACTGTGACAGTGACAGCAAGGAGGCAAAGCTGATGAAGGACTCGCTCCCCAAATCACCAAACGGGGCTTGGCACTGCCCTCTTCTGTGTTTCTCGAGGATTCAGAGCCTGCTCGGTATGTCTGCCTGGGGTTTTCACTGGCTCTTTCATTCCCTGTTGGAGGAAGGAAAAAAAAAAAGAAAAGCTCAAATTTCAGTTCCCCTCAATTGCCCTGGGTTTGTGCAACCAACTGTCATTGTGAGACTGTCATTGTGAATGCCTCAGTCCTCAAGGGGGCCTGCACGTGGCTCGGGGTCTGCGCCTAGACTAGAGCAATTAGCAGCTCCATTTTCCTCTCCTGAAGGACAGCCCGCCCATCAAAAGTCCCCATTCTACCACTCTAACCACTGACTTAACCCTCGGGGCTGTCTGAAGGAGAGACCGCCAACAACTGCGTACACGCTTGTGAATAAAAAACAAGCACGAGTTTGGAATGAGCTCTGACTTAAGTTTAAGGAGACCTGAGTTTTAGCCCTAGACCTGTAGGAACTGACTGTGTGACCTTAGTCAGGTCACTGAACCTGTCTGATCCTTTGAGTTGTCTACTGAAAACTGAACAGAGCAGACGACAAGAGTCTCTGAGGCTCTCCATTTCGGACCTTTGATGGGAATCCGGTCCACCGGCGGTTATCTGCATGAATGAGGAGTTGCAGAGGCATGGATAATACAAAACAGTGGTGGCCGAACTTTAATTTTTCCTATTTTACTTTCTGTTTGCCTCTGGAATGTAACTGGAGCACACATTCAGACACAAACTTCCTCTCCTCCCCTGCCGCCTCGCTGCTCCTCCGTTGAGACCTCCTGGCGAGGGGTGGGGGTGGAAGAATGTGGCTGACTGGGGTGGACAAGGAGGATGTCGGGGAGGAGGGTTTCTGGTTAGGGGCAGGAGGTTGTGGGGGAGGGGCGCTCCGGGCACTAGGGGATTGATCAGCTATAACATCATTCTAATCCCTTCCCCTATCCAAAAAGGTAGGAGATTGTGAATAGAACATTCCTCACATGAAATACCGTATATACTTGCCTATGAGAAGCCCCGGGAAAAACGGTAGTGTGCTTAAGTGATGAGCCTCAGGGAAAATTATCAGAGAGGTGCTTGTTCTCCCTCTTGTCAATTACGTACTTCAGCCTTGTTTCCAGCCCACGTGGGGCCCCCTGCAAACTGGGATTTCCAGGGCACTGTCATGCCTGGGGGCGTGGAGACTGAGAAGGGAGACAGGATCTAAAGGGGGGGAATAAATGTGCTGTTGCTGCCATTTTTACTCCACCATGTCTTGGCAAATAGGACACACTTCTTTTGCAGCAGCATCTTCTATGTGAGCATATACGGTAACTGAGGCATTCCAGAGCCCAGCCGCTACCCAATCAGGAGTTGGGGCCTTTCTGCATTTTTTCTTTAAAAAAAAAGTTTTGGGTCCTCTAAGGAGCAGCAAATCAACTTCAGTCTACAGAGTTCTCATCCCTCCCCCAGCCCTCCACCGCTGTCCTGGGGACGGGGAGTGTGTGTTAAGTCGACCTTGGTCCCCATCCTGGGGCGAGCCCCATGGAAACACATAGTTCCAGGTGGTGGGAATGGAAGTGCTGGGGAGAGAAAAGAGAAGCTGGCCCAGGCTGACCAGCTGGAGCCATTGTGGGGGTGAGGGCGATTGGAGGGGGAAGGAAGGGAGGGAGGGAAAGAACTGTGCAAATATGCGCAACTATAGATGCGTGCGTGCATGCTTGCGTGCCTGTGTTGTGTACCTCACCCCTAATGGCCTCTCTACAGGACTGAACAAGTGGCAGGGTGGTGGGAAGGACAAGCAGCTTGACTCAGGAAGGGAAAGGCAGCAGCTGTTTCCCCAAGAGAAGGTGTCAAGGAGCAGCTGCAAGCTGGGAAGGGCCCGGTGACAAGGGAGCTGCCAGCTGCAGGGATGGACCAGGAGAGGCAGACTAGGTGCTACAGTGGCTGGGCTGTGGGTGGAGGTCGAGCTCAGAGCTGGCCAGCCTCTGATTTCCCTCCTGGTCTCGAAATCTGGGTCCTAACACTCCTATCCCTCCCTCCTTCTTAGGCTTGCCCTGACTCTGCAGCTCTGCCTGGGCTCCGTGGCTGTGACCTCTGCTTGGCTTCCGGGCCCGGTTCTCTAAGGCTTCCATTGCTGGGCTCTTGCCACTTCCAGTTGCCCTCCTCTTTCTTCTTTATTCTCTTCACTTCGTTCTGCTTTTGTTCAAGGCTGGACAGGCCCAAAAGGCAGTGGGAAAACTGAACTGCAGCCTGGAAACAGGGCATCTGGGCACATTTCTTGGTCTGAGCTCCCTTAGGTCTGCCTTTAACACTTCCTTTCAATGGTGGACTCTTATCCAGATGAGCAGATTTGAGATTAAGAGAGGTAAAATAAAGGAGCTCCCAACTCAGGCACTCATCAAACATTCACGAACACCCGCCACATGCTGGGATCAGAGTCTGAAGATAAGGATGCTCCTGCCCTGATCTAAGCTACCGCCTGGACTCCTGCCCCGCAGGTGGTCCCCTGATCATCATCATCAGCAGCATTATTTAGGAAATTCTTAGAAATGCAAATTCTCATGTCCCCCCCCCCCCCAACCCTGACCCCCCGACCTGCAGAATCAGCAACTCTGGGAACAGTGCCCAGGGATCTGCCTCCCTCCTCACCCGCATGGGATCCTGACACTCACTAACATTCGAGAAGCACTGCCCTGGACAATGGTCTCACCAGATCTGCCCTGCTGGAAGACAGGGTCCAGACCACCCAAACACTTGAGGTCAACTTTCCGCCTCCAAGGTTCCTCTTTCAGTGATTTGACCGCAGAAGGAAGTTGGGTATGCATCCATGGCAGGCCCGGGTGTAACTCCCTTTTTCAGATGCAGGGGCCTCAGCCCTTTTGACCCATGGCCTGGCCTTTGGAGAATGAGGATGGTCAACTATAGCCCATTTTATTTCCTGTTCCTTCTTTGCCTTAATGATTTTAAGCTTTCCCTTTGACAAAAGTTTTCCAAGTCTTTTTCAGAAGTGGCATTTCAAGGGTCTCAGGTGTAGGAAGGAGTATCTCATGGAGGAGTCTCTATCAGACAGAACAACAGGGACTACAGCAGGAGACTTTTAGGTTAATCAGTTTCGTACCATGGTGGTATTGATCTGGATTTTTGGGGATGGTCTCAATTGTAAACATGACACCCTAAAATCTATACAGGTACAGTTATCCTTGCAAGATGACATTTTTCAATTTTAATTTTTTATTTGACTATTAGAAAAACAATTACCCTATAGTTGCATTATGGAGGGAATATATCTTTAAGAACGAGGGAAGACGCACCAAGGAGATCCTGCTTCGTCCAACAATCCGGATGACTTGGAAGCACAGCTGATTTGGGGATTGGCCCCTTTGGGTGAAGACTTGTAAGGATGGAGCTGGGGGTTTAGGTGACTTGGACATTTTAGTTCTGAGTATTCTCAGGCATAGTATGACACAAGCAAGTCCCTTAACTTTTCTGGGATTCAGTTTCTCCTTTTTAACACAGATGTAAAAACACCTTGCCTAGGACTTCCATTTTATTTTCTTTAGGTTTCTTTTTAACTTTTCATTTTGAACTTGCTAAGAGACAATTTTGCACGGGTCGCTCATACTTCTGCACATTTTGTGAAGAGAGGCATGGACAACCTGTGTTCTGGATTCTCTTTTTAAGAATGTTTGTGTGGCAAACAGCTTTGGATAATAGTATGTCTCTCTCTGGAGAAGAGGGTTTATTTGTTCGGCAATATCATAAAGGTAATGTCTCTGTCCAGGGCAAAGTTTGGGTGGGCTTGCTTGCAGCCTGCTGGAAGAGATTGGGGTTTCCTAGGCTACGTGACAAACTCAGTGCCTGTGTAGCGTTTATCTGGGCCCACCTATGTCACCTCCATGGGACATGGTGCATGGCGCATGCTACTTCTGTGCCAAGAGTAATAAAGCTCCTTATCTCTGACCCAGGAATATCATGTCTTCTAACAGCATTAATGAAATTGTAGCAGGTTAAGTTGTTAGCTTACAAGCAGGGTAAAAATCTTAGCTCTTCACAGTTCTTGACAGAAATAATTTCAGACTTGCAAAAATGATACAGTGAATTTCCATTTATTCTTCACTCAGCTTCCCCATGTGTTAATTTATGTAACCACAGTACAATGATTAAAAGCCAGGAAATTAACATGATACACAATTATCTATTAACTAACACTATTAATTAATCTACAGATCTTATTTACATTTTATCAATTGTGCTACCAATGTCCCCTTTCTGGACCAGGCTCCAGTCCTGAATGACACATGCATTTAGTTGTCAAGGTTCTTCTTTTATCCTTTAATCTAGTTTGGTTCCTCAGTCTTTCTTTGTCTTTCATGACCCTGACACTTTAGAGAATGTCAGTTAATATTTTTAGAAAGATCCTCAGTTTGAATTTGACTGGTATTTCTACATAATTAATGTATTTGGGGGGAAGAAGACCACAGCAGTGATATTGTGCCTTTCTCAGTGCATCATATGAGGAAACCCATAATGTCAATATGGTTCATTAGTGGTGATGTTGACTTTGATCGTGTGGTTATGGTGGTGTTTGCCAGAGTCCTCTCTATAAAGTTACTAATTTTTTTCTTTGTAATGAATAAATGTCTTGTGGTGAAATATGTTGAGATGATGCAAATATCATGTTTCTCATCATACCTTTGCCCACTAATTTTGGAGACAATAGTTTAACAATACTTTTAAAATGCCCTACTTAGCAGGTGGGACAAGGGAAGACCCCTTAGGCCACAAATGAGGATAACTTGGAATACAGAAGATTGAGCAAGTGTTGATATGTGCACTTGTCATCAGTGGTGCTCCAGCATGGGTTCTAACAGGCCATGTTGCTGAGGACAGACGACAAAGCCTGGGATCCATCCAAGGAGAGAAGTCCAAACTGGAGATCCACTCAGAAAGCTGGGACACTTTAGTGGGCAAACCAAGAAAAAAACCTCACCTCCTAGAAGAAAAGAGTAGGATTGCATTGTGTTGATGAGAATAAAGGAAGAGGCTCCCTGGTCATCTGTAATTGTATGCTCACTCCCACGTGGGTTCTGACCTGACATTCAAAAATCTTCCAGCTAAAATGACAGCCCCCCTAAGCACCTGGCAAAAACCAACAGAACCCTCTCTGAAGAAACACGCTCCAAACCCCAGCCTCAGAAAGTTTCCTCTAGAGAACAAATATGAGCTCACAATTAAATTCTTTTTCTTACAAAACAAGGAAATCAGAAATCCATGAGCTGAAAGCAAACAAATAGCAGATTCAGACATTCAAAGGCTATAAACATTTTAACGATCAAACACACATGTAATATAAATTAACTTCTATGCTTAAAAAAAATGAAGAGGGTATTTAAAATATGACTGAGGAAGAAGTGTCTACCAGCATTGACCAGACATATTTGAAAAAGAGCCAAACAGAGTTTGTAGAAAAATGGAAAAATGATTGAAATTAAAATGCAATGGATGGATTAAACAGTAGTTTAGACCTAACTAAGGAGAGAATTAGTAAATTGAAAGATATATCTAAAGAAACTACATAGAATATAATAAGGAGAGATGAAGATGGACAATCTGAGAGAGGTAAAGAGACATGGAGGCAGAGTGAGAAGTTTTAATATGGTTTAGAGTTATGGGAGAAAAGAAAGAGGATGAGGGAAAAAGGAGTATTAGAAGAGATAATGACTGAGAGTTTTTATAAACTGCTGAATGACATGGCTCTTCAGAGTCAGGAAGCTACATAAATCCCAAGCAGGATAAATTTTTTTGTTTTAAGATTGGCACCTGAGCTAACATCTGTTGCTCATCTGTTGTAACATCCTTTTTTTTTTTCCTTCTTCCACAAAGCCCCCCGGTACATAGTTGTATATTTTTAGCTGGTGGTCCTTCTAGTTGTGGCATGTGGGATGCCGCCTCAGCGTGGCTTGATGAGTGCTGCCATATCCTCGCCCTGGACCCAAACCGGTGAAACCCTGGGCCACCAAATTGGAACAAGCAAACTTAACCACTCAGCTATGGGGCCGGGCCCCAACCAGGGTAACTCTTGACATATTCATAGTAAAACACCAAAGACAAAAAAACGATCTTAATAGCTAGAGGGAAAGACTGTTTATCTACAAAGGATAACTTTTTAACAGCAATAAAGGAAGCTAAGAAAATTTCTGTGTGCTGAGAGAAAATTGCTCTCTATCTGGATGTATAGATATATGCCCAACAAAGAAATCTTTTAAAAATATTTTCAACAAACAAAAATTAGCTAAGTTTACTACCAACAGATGCTCACTAGAGGAACTTCTAGACTAGGATATATTTCAGGAAGAAGGAACGATTGCAGAAGCAAGAATTGAGATGCAAGAAGGAAGGGTGACTGAAGAAAAGGGTAAGCATGTGGGTAAATCTGAACACTGAACAAAGCAGTAAGAATAATGAGTACTTTGTGAGGTTTGAACAACAGATGGAACTAAAATAGGCAAAAAAAAGCATAAAAGTTGGATGAGGTATAACCGGAGCTGAGACATGCTAAGGTCCTTGTATTGATCAGGAGACAAGTAAAAATATTAACTTTTGGTTTTAAGCTAAATTACCACTTAAAGAATAGAAATGGAAGAGTGTAACCTTGAATCTAGTAGAAGGAAAAATAGAATAAGATTTTTTAAATGAAACAAGGCAAAAGTGGGGGAAGAAGCAAAGAATAATACGGTAGAAATAAATCCAACTATGTCAGTAATCAATATAAATGTAAGTGGACTGAACTCTCCTATTTAAAGGAATGAAATAACTATTAGATTAAACTCTTCTTTGAAAGGGCAGATATGGTGAGACTGGATTTAAAACTCTAGTGTATGCTGTTCTGGAGACAAAACTCAAACATAAAGACACGAAAAGGGTGAAAGCAAAAGCATGGGAGAAGATATACTTGACAAAGAGTAATCAAATAGGAGCTGTACAGTTACATTAATATGACACAAAATTTATTGTAAGGAAAAAAGCTTTCTTAGACATAAAGAGAGACCATACATAATGATAAAAAATTCAATTCACAAGAAAGATATAACAATTTTAAACTTGTATGTAACCAGTAACTTAGCTTCAAAATATATAAAACAAATTGTAAGAATGAACCACAAGGAGAATCTGCCAAATCTACATTATAGTGGGAAGCTTTAATATTCTCTCTCAATAACTGATAGATCAAGCAACAGAAAAATAAAAGAATATAGAAGATTTGGGAAGTCCAATTAACAAGCTTGATCTAATGCGTGTATATAGAATCCTATACCTAAGAAATAGAAAAGAGACATTTTTCAAGCATACTTAGAACATTTAAGAAAATTATCTACATGTTACCCTACAAACCAAGTCTCAAAAAATTTTGAAGAATCAATATCTTATAGATTACGCACCATGAGTATGAAGAAATTAAGAAATTAAGAAATCAAAAACAAAAAGATGTCTTAAAAAAATCCTATGTTTTGAAATTTAAAGGCACACTTCTAAATAACTCCAGGGTCAAAGAAGAAATCATAAAGGAAATTAGAAAATACTTAATACTGATTGATAAGTATAACATTCCCTATTAAAATATAGAGAATAATTTTAAACCAATGATTACAGAAGGTTAGAGATGGTTAGAGGAAAACACACAGCTTATATGCTTATATATTACGAAAGAATAGTGTCTGAATAGTAGCAAGGTAAACATTGAAATTAAGAAATTAGAATAAAAGAATAACCTTTTTGAAAAGTGGAGGGATAAATTAATAAAGAACAGAATTAATGAAACAAGAAACCCCGATAAATTGTAGAGGATTAACAAAGCTGAAAGATGCTTCTTTAAAAAGATTGATAGCATTGAGACCTGCCAAAGAGATTGACTAAGAAATAAAGAAAAAAGGCACAAACGACAACATTAGAAATGAGAAAGAGGATTTAACTACTTTCTATGGGTTCAATTGTGTCCCCCCGACAGATGTGTTTAACCCCTAGCACCTGTGAATGTAACCTTACTAGGAGATGGGTCTTTGCAGCTGTAATCAAGTTAAGATGGGATCATTAGAGTAGACTTTAATCCAGAATGACAGGTGTCCTTATAAAAAGGGAAGAGCCACAGACACACCACAGGTAGAACAGCATGTAAAGATGAAGGCAGAAATTGGGTGATGTGTCTACAAGGCCAGGAACACAAAGATTGCCAACCGTTGTTGGGAACAGGAGAGAGACATGGAAGAGATTCGCCCTCAGAGGCTGAGAAGGAACCAACACTGTTGACACCTTGTTGATGGACTTCCAGCCTCTAGAACTGTGAGACAACACGCTTATGTTATTTAAGCCACTCAGTTTCTGCTATTTGTTATAGCAGACCTTGGAAACTGATATACTACTGATGCACCAGGAATAAGAATATGAGAGTATTTTATGAGTCATTTATTGCCGATAAATTTGAAGACTTAAATAGAAAGGACAAATTGCCAGCAAAATACTAATTGCCAATGGACTTAAGGGGAAATGGAAAACCATTAAATGTGAGTAATGAATAATCTCCCCACATAGAAAATATCAAGCCCAGATGATTTTATAAGTGAGTATGCCAAACATCAAAGATAATTCCAACATAATTTTAATTCTTCTAGAGAGTAGAAGAAAAGGGAACATTTCTTAAGACACTCTATGAAGCCAATATAATCTTGATACTAAGATCAGACATAGTTGTCAGAGAAAAAGAATCACAAAACCATTTCATAAATGAACATAGATGCAAAAATCCGAAACACAACATTCACGTATTGACACTAGCCACACAGAAAAAAGATAATAAATTATGGCCATTCATTCCAGGATTCATTCCATGAATGCAAACTAGTTCAGCATTAGAAAATTTCTAAATATGGTTCACTATGTAACAGTTCATTAAAAGAAGAAAAACCATATGATCATCTCCATAGAGACAGAAAGTGTTTGATAACATTCGATATTTGCTTTACGATAAAAAGCCCTAGTCCTTGCCCAACTGGGAATCAAAGATGACTTCCTTAACTTGATAAGGGCTTTGTAGCACACACTTGAGGATGATTCCTTTGGGATCAGCAACGAGTGAGGCTGTTTGATCTCATTGCTTCCATTCACTGTTGTTGGAAGTTCTAGCCGGTACACTATGAAAGAAAAAAGTTACAAAGAATAGAAAGGAAAGAAACAAAACTTTCATATTTGTAGATTATATGACTGTCCACATGGATAATCTAAACTGTTTTTCAGACAAATTACTAGGATGAATAGGAAAGTTTATCAAAGTTGTCAGATAAAAAATCACTATACAAAAGTTGATTTTTTTTTTGTATTTTTAAAAAATATTTTGTGTGTTTCTTTTTATTACGACTTTCACAGTAAAACTGAGAGAAAGATACAGAGATTTCCCACATACTCCTTGCCCCTACACATGCATAACCTCCCCCTTTATCAGCATCCCCCACCAGAGTGGTATATTGGTTACAATTGATTAATGTCCATTGACACATCGTGGTCACTCAAAGTCTATAGTTTACATTATAGTTCACTCATGGTGTTGTACATTCTATGGGTTTGGACAAATGTATAATGACATGTATCTATCGTAAAATACTTTGCATTTTCATTGCCCTAAAAATACTCTATGCTCTGCCTATTCATCCTTCTGCCCAACAAATGTAATTCAGTAGAGAAGGAACAGCCTTTTCAATGAATGGTGCTGGGACACTTGGACAGCCACATGAAAACAAATGTACCTCTATCCATACCTTGTACTATATACAAATTTGAACTCAAAATGAATCATTGACTGTGGGAGGCAGAATTATGTTCCCCAAGAAGATTCCATGCCCTAATCCCCAGGACTGTGAATATGTTACATAGCAAAAGGGACTTTCACAGACATAATTAAGTTTATTAATCAGTTGACTACAAAAGTTGATTTTTATGTGCCATCAAAACCCAGAAAATTTAACTTTAAAAAACATAACACAAGAGAAACAAAAAATAAGATACCCAGAAATATATTTAACAGATATGCAAGACTTTTATGAGGAAAAGTATAAAATGTTTCCAAACTTCGTTTGGAATAAGATATAGCCATGATTCTGGATAGGAAGACATAACAGTGTACCAGTATAGATTCTGCTCATTTTGGTTTATTTTTAGATTCAATGAAGTTGCAACAAAAATCCCAACAGGCGGGGAGTTTTTCCTTTTGCTGGGATGTGGCAGCCTGATTCCAACACGTATTTGAAGCACAAAAGACTAAGCATAACTGAGAAACGCTTGAGGAAGTCAAAGACGGGACATTCTCCTGTTAGACGTCAACTTGTACAAAGTGATGGCAATTAGATAACGGGTACTGATGAAGGGACCAAGAAATGGATCAATGGAATAGGATAAAGTCCAGAATCCAATTCATGCATACTTAGAAACTTGCTATACCGTGGAACTGCCACTGAAAATCAGCAGGGTAAGTGTAGGTTATCCAGCAAGTAGTATTGAAATAAGTGGGTATCCATATGAAATTCTACCTGTACTTTACACCATAAACACATACATTTCAGATGAATTAAAAATTTAAATATGAAAGTCAAAACATCAAACCTTTTAGAAGAAAACGTTAGCAAGTATCTTTATGAATTCAGGATATGGAAGGATTTTACAAACGAAGCACGAGAAGCAAAATGATCAAAGGAATGCGCTAATTTTGACTAAATTAAAATGAAGAATTTCTGGTCTTCAAATAAAAGAGAAAAAGGGTACCGCACACTGTGAGGAAAGATACCTATGCAACCAAAAGGATTAGTATTCAGAATATAAAAAGAGTTCATCATTTATTAAGAAAAACACAACTTCATGGAAAAAATGAGCAAAAGACACAAACATTTTACAGAAAAGGAAAGCTGAATGGCCAAAGAGCGTAAGACAGAATGTCCACCCTCTCTAATATCCAGGAATGTGCAAATTAGTACCAAATTAGGTACAATTTCAAGTAGCGGTAGCATTGTAGATAATGTGGAACACTGAAAATTCTCGTGCACTGCTGCTGACAGTGCAAATTGGTCCAATCACTTTAGATAACAGCTTGGTCTAATCCAGTAGAGATGAAGATTCATATGCTCAGCAATTCCACACACAGGTTCAAACCCTAGAGAAACTCTTGCATAGGTACACTATGAAACAGGTACAAGAATGGTCATGGAAAAATAGTTTGGGGTTGCTGAAACGTATAAACAATTTATATGTTAACCAAGAGTAGAATGATTAAAAACTGTGGTATAGACACACAAAGGAATAATATACAGTAGTGAAAATGAAGGGACTGGAGGTATAGAAATCAATACGGATGGATCTCAAAGTTACCGTAGTGAAAAAAGTAAATGAATAATACATAGAGGATGATTCCATTTATATAAATATCAAAAAATGAACAATATCATAACTTCAAGGATTACTATAAAGTTATAACACTCAAAACGTTGTGGTATTGGCCTAAGCTAAAATAAAGACATAGATCAATGAAGCAGAATAGACAGTCTGGAAATAGATCCACACGTATGTAGCTAAGTCATTTTTCTTTTAAGATTGGCACCTGAGCTAACATCTCTTGCCAATCGTCTTCCTTCTTCTTCTTCTTCTCCCCAAAGCCCCCCAGTCCATGGTTGTATATTCTAGTTGTAGGTCCTTCTGGTTATGCTATGTGGGACGTCCCCTGAGCATGGCTTGACAAGCGGTGCTGGGTCCATGCCCAGGATCCGAACCAGCAAAACCTCCGGCTGCAGAAATGGAGCACACGAACTTAAGCACTCGGCCACAGGGCCGGCCCCTGTAGTTAAGTCATTTTTGACAAAAGTACCAAGGCAATTCAATAAGAAAGTATAGACTTTTCAATAAATGGTGTTGGAACATTTGGCATGTATATCAAAAAAAAAAATAATAAACCTTGATTCATATCCCACACCACAAATAAAAACTACCTCAAAATGAATCCTAGAGTTAAGCATAAAATCTAAAACTTCTAAAAGAAAACAGGAGAAAATCTTTGTGACTTCAGATTATGCCAAGATTTCCTAGGGAGGATGCAAAAAGCATCAACCATAGTAGAAAAATGGACTTCCCCAAAGCCAAAAGTTTCTGTTGTTTGAAATATACTGTTAGGAGAGTAAAAAGACAAGCCACAGACTGAGAGAAAATATTTACAAACTATGTACTTGATAAAGTAATGGTATTCAGAATATAGAAAAATGCTCACAACACAATAATAAGAAAACGAACAATCCAATAAAAAAGTAGGCACAGAGGATTCCAAAATATACTTTCCCAAAGGAGAGATAAAAATTGCAAAAAAGCACATGAAAAGATATTCAAAATCATTAGGAATATGCAAATTCAACCACAGCAAGATGCCACTATATACCTATTAAATGTTTAAACTAAAAACTGATAATAGGAAATGTTGATAAGCACGCGGAACAACTAGATCTCTTACCCATTGTCGGTAGGAAGGCCACGTGGGTACAGCAACTTTAGGGAATGGTTTGGCTGTCTCTTAAAAAATTGATTTCTTACTTAAAGGCATGCTGGAACTCGAAACCACAATGAGATATCACCTCATACCTGTCAGAATGGCTACTATCAAAAAGACAAAAAATAACGTGTTGACGAGGATGCGAAGAAAAGGGAATCTGCATACACTGTTAGTGGAAATGTAAATTTGTATAGTCACTATGCAAAACAGTATGGAGATTCCTCAAAAAATTAAAAATAGGACTACCATGTGATCCAGCAATTCCACTTCTGAGTAGTTATCCAAAGAAAACGAAAACGTTAATTTGAAGAGATATATGCACCCCTATGTTCATTGCAGCATTATTTACAATAGGCAAGACATGGAAACAAGCTAAGTGTCCATCAATAGATTAAATGGATAAGGAAGATGTGGTTATAGATACAATGGAATATTAGCCGTAAAAAGAAACGATATCCTGCCATTTGTGAGAACATGGATGGACCTAGAGGGTATTATGCGAAGTGAGTAAGTCATAAAGAGAAAGACAAACACCATATGATTGTGCTTATATGTGGAATCTAAAAAACAAAACAAAACAGAAACAGACTTATCATACGGGAAACAAACTGATGATTACCAGAGCTGGAAGGGATTTGGAAGGCGGCTGAAATAGGTGAAGGGGCTCAAGAGGTAAAAACTTCTGGTTATAAAATAATAAGCCACGAGGATGTGGTATACATCAGGGGAAATATAGTCAATAATATTGTAATAACTTTGTATGGTGACAGATGGTAGCTAGACTTACCGTGGGGATAATTTCATAATGTATGTAAATATCAAATCATTATGATGCACCCCTGAAACTAATAGGATATTGTAAGTTAATCATACTTCAATAAAAAGAAAGAGACATGCCGGAGAAAAAAGTCCTCGAAGGTGGGGATGACGTGAACTAACGGAAAGAACATGAGCTTTGGATTCAGAGCCATGTTTGGAATCCAGTCTGGTTTATTAAATCAAGTGCCCTTGGGCAAGTTAACGAACCCTTTGGAGTCTTTATTTCCTTGCTTATAAAATGGGCATAACACCTACCAGAGTTGTAGGGCTTTGGTATATTCCGATGTGATTTGAAACAGAGAGGTTCGGTCTGAAAGCCCAATAGGAAGGGGCAAGGAAGGCAGGGGCTCCGGGGAAGAGCAGCTAATCGTGTGCGACGTGGGTCCGCATCTGGCCCTGCACCCTACTGTTCCAGCGCTGGATCTCAGCAGCGGCCCAGGTGGACGGCACTGACTCACTCCAACAGAGACAGCGCTGGACATCCAAATGCAACTGCTTCAGGCTAACCTCCGTTCTGTTCTTGAGGATAAAGCCCTCGGGCAGTGAGGTTACAGTCGCGTCGCTGCTTGGTGAGTACAGAAAGAAAACACAGAAGTTAGGTGTAAAATGCAAATGTGCACTGCTATCATGTGATGATAATTTGATGTGTCCATCTCTACAAGAAAGACACAGCTGCCTTTAGGACCAACGCAGCTTGGTCCAGGCTGCCTCTGTCCAGGCCAGTGCTCTGGATTGTCTCTAGGACTCTTTTTTATGTGTTTCTGTGGCTGGCCTATCTCTCCCTTAGAAATGACTATCTTTTCTGTAGATAGCCCTTCAAGTAAGTTCCAATGGAAACTGGATGCCTAGAGAATTCTTTCTTTAGGGTAATTGCAAGCTCTGCTCTGATGCACTTTGCGTTCATTTCATGGTTTTATTCTCTGACAGCAGTTTTCTTCCTCTCGTTTCCAAATCCCTGGGAGCAAAGTAGATGACAAAAGGATGCATCTCAATGTCCAGTGATTGTACCATCCGCCTATAGTAAGTTCTTGATAAATGTTGTCTTTCCAAATATGTAAGAGATTCATTCATTCCTCATGTAAGCTATTTATTGAGGCTCTTTGTGTGTGTGAGTGTGTGCGTGCGAGTGCGCATATGTGTCCAGCATTGCGCAGGGTTCTAGCACAAGGCTGATTATGAATTATGCTGCCTGAGGGTTTTCTGATGGTGGAGAGAAGAGCGCCTCATCCCCAGCACAATATTGCTGAACATGGAGGCATTTTCCCAGGAATTCTCTTAAGAGTGGAGAGGTAGTCTGTAAGAACACAGTCACATTTTCATATTTCTCCACCAAACAATGAACTGGCACAATCACCCAGACCCCAGGACAGGAGGAACTAAGCAGCTACCGGTCTGAGGGGGTTTGCCTCGTGCTAGGCCCTGTGTTAAATTCTTCACACATGTTTCATGGACTTCTTACAACAATGCTGTGGAGAAGGTACTACCATGCCCGTTCTATAGGTAACAGAACCAAGGCTCACAGGGGTTAAAACCACTTGCTTAGGCTCACACTGCTGGTAAGAGCGAAGCCAGGGTTCACACTCAGGTCTGCCCAGCACCCGAAGCTGGTCATCACCGCCTTCTGTGGCATCCGGAACCAGGGCACCAGCAGCCTCAGGAATGCTGCGGCCACAAGATAGCCAGCAAGCCCACCCCTCTCCCTCCACTCTTCCAAATTTGACCTCATGACACACCATGTGAACTGTGAGCTCTCCCTGGCTTACAGGATCAAGGGCAGTCCCTCATCAGTCTCTCACGGCCCTCCCCAACCAGGACCCCACATCCCTTTATAATCTCTCTGCCTATAGGCCACCCCTTCTGCTGCACGTGATTTGCCTTCCTCAGCGTTTCTTGGATTTATTACTCCCCTTAACTGGCCCCAAACATTTGCTCCTATCTTCATTTGGCCCAAGATGGCCACCAGCCATCTTTCAAGGGCCTGCCAGAGTCCTACCCTGCAACAAGGCTGCACCTCACCAAACAGCCCCCAGGGCCTGGTCTTTTCTCTGAACAATCACACATCACACCACTCATCACCCTTGATGGTTAGCATTTAGTTATTTTTCAAAGCCACAAAAAGGACGCGGAGGCAGGAAGATGAGACTCGGCCTGAGTTAACTCGCTCGTCTCCCTCCTCTAAGGTCTGGGGATATTTACTCTCTGAGCCGTTCCATTCATCATGCTTCATAACGACCACACATCCAGTAGAAGGTAGGGATGGTGTTTAAAATATTCTGTTCTTCCTCCATATGTAGCACATGCTGGCCACATGGTAAACATTGAGAGTATGAATGAATGACTGAAATGAACAAACAAAGAATTCCCGACAGAGAGAGAAGAGGACGGATGAATAATACCAGTCGTTACAAGATGGTGGTTGGTGCTGAGTACCAGTGGGTCCAGTGGGAGGATAAAAGAGGAATCCGGGGGTATTCAGAGAGACAGCTTGGTGTGGATCCTGAAAATATAAGCTTTGAAGTCTGCTGGGGTTTGAATCTGAGCTCTGCCACTTTACAGCTGTGTGACCTCTCTGAGCTTTTCCTATCATCCTTAAGAAGGGGATGAATACCTCCTTGCAGGGCCATTCTGGTGATTAAATAAGATAATTTGTGTAAATGCCTGGTGCAGAGTGTTCCATAAAAGATAGTTCATTATGATTTAGAGAGGGAGAGGGCAAGGAAAAGGAGGTTTGGAGGAGGACCACATTTAGGGAGCTTGGAAGTGTGTCTAGTGTCACCCCACCCTGGCCCTGTGATCATCAGTATCTTCATTGTCTCGGCAGAGATGTCCCTGAGCCCCCACTTTGGTCACGGATCTCTCTAGTTCCTGGAAGTGGCAGCAACAGCTGTCTGCTGGGTGGTGGCGGGGGTGGGGGTTGGTGGTGGTGGGCTTGTTGCTGGGTGGATGGATAATATTCAGGTGGGGGAGGAGGAAAGGATAGCAGGCGGTGGAGCAGTGCAACGGAACCGTTGGTTTATTTCAAGGTTGCAAGACCTCCAACCATCTCTTCCGATGAGCCCCCCTGACATGAGGGCGGAGGAGCTGAACCCAGACCAGATGTTTCCTCTCTTTCACTATCGATGGATGGCTTGGGGACACGCGGGGAGCGAGGGGGAAGGAAATGAAGGCAGTGAGAGAGGTTTTTTGGTTGAGAACCCCTCTTCTCCACCTGGGGTCTGAGGCTCGGAGGGTTTGCCCCCTGGAGTTCTAGGAAGCCCCCAATGAATGCTAATTGCATGGCCACACCTAGGGTCTAATCAAACCATGGGCAGGGGTGTGGGACCTCATTTCCTGGAGGAGCCCCTGGGCAGGGAACCTGGAGGGTGGTTAGAAGCTTCTGCCCAACTCAGGGAAGAATAACTCAGGGTGGGAGAGGATAAGAATGGCTCTTTGTGTCTATGCACCAATTGAAAAACAGCCTACCAGGCAGGGACAGCAGCTTGGAGAATTCCAGCAGCTTCAAACTCCACCCCCAGGATCTCTCTGGGCATCAGTTTTCCCATCTGTAAAATGGGGAGAATAATAATAGCTGTCCAGATGACTTTCCTCCTTCATCCAGAGGCCTTCATGAGTAATACTGGTCACGACTGCTTTACAAATGTGCAGGATCAGCGAGAACGAGGCCTCACGGGGCAGCGGCAGCATGGGGCTGTCCTTTACAGGCGGGGAAAGTACCTAAGTGTCCTTCCACCTGCTGGGCCCCGGAGGGGGCCTCAGCTGTGGGCCCAGGTGCGCCTCCTCCCAGGTTACTCTGAAATCATTGTGGGTGCCCCGTAAGCATTTCTTGGCTAGAATCTGAGAGAAACAGCTAAAAGCCGCTTGGGACTTAAAATCTCCTTCACCAATTAATCATTTTGGGGATTTTGGTTTAATCTCCTTCCCTGAGATACATCTTCTTTCTCATGCGAATGGCTGTGAGGCCCCAGTGGATCAGAGAGTGGGGCCAGCCGAGCTGGGCATGTATTTTTTCTGGGTCATCATCCCAGTTTCTATTTCTAAAGGCAAGAGCTGCCTGTATCCCTCCTGAGACTCCAAACACCCAGCCAAGGTGGGGGGGGGGGTCTTTATGTGCTGCCGAAAATGAAACTGATCACATCCGGGTGTAGTGAGTTCCCCGTCTAAGAGGTATTCAACAACAGCAACCACACAACATTTCCCATTGCTACACACAGTGCTGCGTAAGCCATTTGTGTATAGTATTTCAATCTTTGCACGCCCTTACAAGAAGGGTGCTATTATTCTCATCCCTATTTTGCAGATAAGGAGACTGAGGCTCTGGGAGGTTAACTTGCCCCGGGTTTGACAGCTACACAGTGGCCTTCTAAAAGCTTGGAAATTATGCCACTAGTGATAAGCGTGGCCCACCAGGGGCACATGTGGCCCACTGAGGGGGGACTTAGTGGACAGCAATGAATTTCTCCCCAAAGGGAAAGCCTTGAGTTAAACCTCAGAAAAGGGCCCCAGGGGTCAGCCTTGCTGGCCCTCCCACTCCAGCTCTGACGGGGCTGATCTTCCATCCCGGGCTGCCTCTCCCACCCTCATCCAGGGACCTGGGAGGGAGCACAGCGGGAGAGGGGTCCAGCAGCCCTGGGAGCTGGAGGGCAGACTGGAAATCCTCCTTTCCCCTTTCGTAATCATGGTATCGAGTGCTTATGTGTGTGAGAGGAAGAGAAAGAGAAGATTCTCAGGGAGGGACAGAGTATCCCCCCTTTGCATGAATCTGTCTCTCTTTTTCTTTCTTTCTTTCTTTTTTTCAGGAAACCACAGACCAGCTACACATTCTTTGGCAGTTTCCTGAGGATGAACTTTAGATTTTGTGGAGAGGGGGGAAAAAAACTCGACAAGAATAGGGGTGGGGAAGAAGTGAGAAAGCGATGGAGTGCGTGCGACACACGCGCACACTCACACCCTCCACACACGACTCCTGGCAATAAGGAAGTGAGACGAGATCTTTTTCATGAATGGGCTTAACTCAGCCTTGCTGAACTTCCGCTCTCCGTTCACCAGCATTCAAATGTCACCTTCTGACCATCCGAGGCAGCTGGCTGCTGGCCCAGGAACTAGGAGCAGTTTGAGATCATCCCCTGACCACAGGCAACTGTGTGCTTGTAAGAATCTTCTCTTCTGAGCTGGAAAGTCTAGAATGCTCAGCGTTTACAGGACACAGCAAGGGGTTGAGGGGCCTGACCCCTGGATCCCCCCCAGAGCTCCCCGCAGGGCTATTGCTCCCCGCCCAGGGAAGCTGAGCAAGGATGGACGGGCAGCGCCTGCAGAGGAACCACCCTGCAGGAGGGAAGTGCTGTGCCTGCCTTATGGCTGCATGGCTACGGCTACGCTGGGAGGCTGGTCCCAGAGGACACCTGAGGGTTCTTCCAGTGGGGCCACGGGGCAGTGAGCTGTGGCACGGGGCCTGTGAGTGTGCCCTTCTTTCGTTTTGGAGAGGAGCTGGCTGAAAGTAGGGAGTAACTGAAGCAGCTGTCCCTTGAAAGTCGGTCTGGAGGTCCAGAGCATTTGTCTGTCCGGGCTGCGGGAAGACAGTCTGCGGGTCTAGAGCCAGCAGTGCCTCAGTTTCCTCGTTGGTAAAGACAAGGTGCTAACAGCCCCCAGCAGAGTGGCTGTGACGACTACAGGGGCTCCGGCAGAAGGCCGGCTGCCCAGGGAGACCTCCGGGCCGTGGGCACTCTCTGCTGGGGGTGCCCGGCTGCCAGCATCGGAGAAGGACTGGCTCTGGAGCTCGGGACTTCCGGGAGTGGCAGCTGCGGCCGACTTTCAATTAGTGGCCCAGAAGGGGAGAGACGCAGGGATGGCCTGGCCTGGACACCAGAGGAGGAGAGGAGAAAGGAGGAGGTGGGCAGAGACACCATGGGGCTGCGCAATTCTTTATTTCTGCCCTTCTCCTGCAGCCCCTCCAGCGGAAGATCAAGGAGATAATGACAAAAGGGACGTCATTTTCCTGTCCCCGCCTAGCCCCCCTGGTCCCCACACTTGGATGGGTTGTAAGGAGTCCCCAAACACCCCTCCCTTAGAGTGTTTGGGCCCAGAGGCAGGGGCACGGACGAGATGACCTTCAGAGCGCCCCCACTTCCAAGCCAGGAGTCTTTCCCGCAGGCAAAGTCCAGGACGAAGTGCTGGCGAGCTGCATTCCACTCCTTGCAGCTGCTGTGCTGCTGGGCCCAGCTCTGGGCACTGGGAAGGGACTCGGAAATACCAGTGGGCTTTGTTGGGGCCGATTACTCACAGCAAAGGAATGACATCCATTCCATTGGACTTTCTAGGAACTTGCCTGCAGCTGGAGCGTCCCTGTCCCCGGGTCCTGTCTCTAACACAGAGGCCATGCTGGGGAGGGAAAGTGCGGCTTAAGGTGGCCCAATGCCAGGGGACCCCAAGAGGGGCTGGTGCGATGCTCCTCAGCAAGCTGGCTCCGAGTCCTCCTCCCCTGTGATGACCGGAGGCAGCCTTCTCTACCTGTTTTCCCGGTCTTCTCTCCCTCCTCTGCTTCCCGCACCTCTCCCAGAGCAAAGGGGAGATGAATCCCGGCAGGACGGCAGGATGGGAGGACTGGGAATTCGGACAATTGGGATGAGGCTGTGCAGAGGAAATGCCAGCTGATCTAAGGCGCTCTGATGATACAGTGGCTCCATCTCACTTGATCCTTAGAGGCCGCCCTGTGCACAGGCGCCGTCGTTGTGCCCTGTGCACAGAGGAAGGTGAGGAGCCTTGGAGAGATCAAGAAATTCTTCCCAGCTTCCGTAGTTAGCACACGGCAGAGCTAGGCATGGAGTCCAGTTCTGCTCAGTCACGGAGCATGTGGGTTGAGCTCCCAGACTCTATTTTGTGTTCTTTATTAGCTCTACTTTATGTGAGAGATTAAGCGCTCCCTGAGGGGAAGGGCCACGTGTTATTTTCTCTCTAGTTATCTCCACAAGATACCTGGAACTCGTTTGAAAAAGCAGCTGCCAGAATATGCTGAGATGGTGGGGCCACAGCTGCCTGTGGAGGGTCCGGAGGCCACAAACAGCTGAAGGGACCCTAAAGCGACTCTGGAACTTGTCCCTTCTGTTGAGACATCTCTTCCGTGTCTGCTGAGCACCGCCCTGCTGCTGCTGGTCCCGCTTCCTTTCCTTCCTTTCCCGTCTTCCCCAAGGTCTGCCTGTTGGGGGCTCTTCCTGCCCCTCGGCCTGGATGACTGTGTGTCTCTGTGACCACCTCGGCACCTCCTGGACTATTTCCTCTTAGTGTTGCTACCAGATGACTGATGGCCTGTCTCTCCTCTTTCCTGTGCGATGACGTTTCTGTTTGCTAAAGTGGCCACGGTTCCCTCTCTCTCTGTCTCTGAGCTTCTGGACCACTTCACCCTCTCCGTCCTCGCAGAGCATCTCGCATTCAAATGCCCTGCCAGAGGCTCAGAAGGGCTAGCAACTCTCCAGTCGAGACTCCCTTGGGCTAGTCTCGCCAGCCTAACTTTCAGCAGCTGGCATTCTGTAGAGGATTGCAGGGGCCCATCACTGGTCCCAGTTGTTGTGGCCAAGGGGGCAGGGTAACATGGTACAAAGCATATGGATTAAGTTTTGTTATGCCTGATTTAAAGATGAGGGACCTGAGCTCAGAGAGGTTAAGCAACTTGCTTGAGGTCATGCATTTAGAAGACAGTGGAATCTGGAATCTGGATGAGAATGGAAGTCATCTGTCTCCAAAGCCTGAGGATGTCCCACTATAGCATCCTCCCTCCCAGGAAAATTCAATTGTGTTTGGTTTGGGTTTTGTGTTGACAGTAATTGATTACATTTTAAATCATGGAAAAATTATATTTTCTACAAGATACTCCACTCAGTAGATATTTTAGATATTCTTTTAAACCTGAAACTTCCATTATTCTGAATAAATGAAAACATATTATCATAAAAGTTTTAATGTTAAATGAAACCCTGAGCACTGTCTGACGTAGAATTGCTCAATTGATGATAATATTAATAGTAGTATTGTCAATGAATAACATGCTAATTACTGCTATTTGAAAAAAATAAAAACAATGGAACTGCTAATGAAAATACTGCAGAACCCCATTTGGAACTAAACTGACACAAGAACACTGGCCGTTGGGTGGAGAGGCTTGAATCTTCAGCTACCACCAGCCGGCTGTGTGGCCTGGGGCAGGACACTGTCCCCCGGGGCTCATCCCGCAAGGGGCTCATCCCTCCTGGGAGGGGCTTGGTCTAACCAATCTCCATGGCTTCTTCCAGCTCCAACATTCTACAAATCCAGGAATTTGGCTTTGTAGGCTTGCAAGAGGCTGACGAAAGTATGGAAACCGAGGGCTCTGGAGAAGCCAGACCAGTGGACCTCCTCCACCCCAGCTGTCGGGGTGGCCCTCCCAGTACCCAGCTGAGGGACAATGCAGAAAGGCCTTGCTACAACTCTTGAAACATTCTCGTCTGAAGCGTGCTAACTGGTTGACCTTGAGGGATTAACAAACTTCCTCACATTGGGGTTGACATACAGAGGTCATACCAGTGGCCAAGTCCACTCCCTCTGTTCTCATCTCTTGACTCCATGGGCAGCAGAATTTCCATCCGCTCGAGCAGCTGCTGATAGCTACAGAGACTGGGGTGGTCTCTGTTAACCCGCCAGCTGCTTAAACAGCAGGCGGGAGGAGCTTCCTCTGGCTTCCTCTGGACCGCAGCTGTTCAGAACACCGCTGGAACAATGGTTGACTTCCACGACAAGAATGTGTCAAAACCGATTTTTTTTTTAATGCAGAAAATTATTTCAGGTTGACGTTCAAGCTAGTCCAAACATGTTCTCTGGAGTATAAAACATGGTCATAAAGTGCCCAAAATAATGCCTCCCACATAGCAAGTACTCAGCAAATGTTAGCTCATCATTATTAATGTCAGATCCCACAGAAGAAAGAAATTAAAATGATGATGATACTCAAACTCTACTAATCCTTCCAAGACCGCTCAGATTCCCTTTCCTTCAGGAAGGCTTCCTGCACTCCTCAGCTTATGTTCGTCTCTGGCATTCATTCGTTCATTCAGCAAATACTTTTCAAGCGCTGAGGTCCTAGGTATTGAAGATATCATGGCAAACAAGAGTCAAGCCCTTCTGGATTTTGTATTCCGGTACACAGAGACCGATGACAGATAGTTTACCAATTACAAGAGGCCACATTCATTCAGTGAGCCCGTCAGATGCTTACCGGGCACCTGCTCGGAGACTCAGTGAGACTCGGAGACCAGACTCAGCTCCGGGTGCTGGAGACCCAGTGTTGAGTAAGGCGAGCATGATTTCTCAACTTAAGGACTCTTCCTTTTAGTGCGGAGACAGACAATGAAAAAAGGGATAAAAAAGTTTAGACATGGCCAATGTTTGAAGAAAGGAAACAGGGGCCTGCACCCGTGGTAAAGGCAAAGGGGAGAGGGTGCTGCTTCCTCCAAGGAGGGCAGGCTTCAGCAATCTCTAGGGAGTGCAAACCCGTCAAAGGTTTCCACTGGGCTCGTCCGTGTCACTCCCCTTCCTACTTCATATCGTTAAAGACCTCTCCTGTCTAAACATCGCTCAGCACTGGCTCACCCACCGTACTGGAGGGCTTTCTTAGCTGACCTTAGCGGAGGATAGCGAAAGCTGCTGTTTAACTTGGTTGAAGATACTTGTGCAGTGTCTCCCTTACAAAGGTCGTAAGAATCTGGGGGCTTGTGGGAGCAGGGGCAGGTGAGAGGCAAGCAGTGGAAAAGAGCTTTTGTGGGGGGCACTGTGGGATGAGACTAAGGAAGCACTAGGACACGAAGGCTTGATTTCCAATGAAAAACACTCAATGACATTAGGGACAGCTGGAGCAGAGCCTGGCTCTTTCCCAGCCCTGCCATCTGATCGTAAGTCCTAACAACACCACCGCCTCACTTCTGTGTCAAGATTTTAACTTTCAGAACACTTTTCTTTCAAGATGGAGGTTTACGGCATCCTTGCAAGATAAAAGTGACAAATACTGTTATGTCTGAGAGTGAGGAAACTGAGAGAAAGGTCAAAAGTCTTAAGCAAGGCCACCCAGTAAGTCGAGGGAGAAACCAGGAATAGACAGCCTTCCTAATTCAGTCCTTTACTCCTCCACCACATGGCTTGTCAGTACCACAGTTTGCCAGATCTGCATGAAATATGCATCCATTCTTAACTCTTTTGTGCATTTAGAAGAACGATCTGACTTGGGATTTTCTCCGAAGAATGAATTTCCCTTCTCTTTGACTCCCTAGCCACTGCCTAGCATCCTTTGTCTTCAGCTCCAGCTTCCACACCTTCCTCCTAGGTAGTGGGGAAGGAACCAAAAGCTAGGGGCACTGTGGAAGGGGGGCAGTGGGGCTACAGCTCTCCACAGCTGTCCTTGACTGTGCAGCGGGGCACAACACCCTGCTGACACTGTTCCTGAATTGCTGAATGCCAATTTGAGAACCTCAGCCAATGTGTTGACCAGACAGGACAGCCGCTGAGGGTCAGGCTGGTGGAGACCTGCCCCAGGTCCCAGGTCTATCTTCCTTCTTCCCTTTCTGGATCTCCTTCCCCTTCAGGAAGATGCACACCAGCAGGCGTGGGTGGGCGGTGCCTCATGAACCATTTGGAAAGAGGGCAGTTTCCTCCTCCTAAACCAACCCCGTCGCTGGTCTCTTAGCATCTACTCTTGATTCCCCTCCATTGCAACATCCGTGGAGCAATCACATGTCTTGGGAAACATGGAGCTCATCATTTCTCTGCCCTGCTTGAAACCTTCAAAACCCCCCATCTTGCTCTAAGGATAAAGTCAACACTGCTAATAACTGCTGGCACATGGCCCCTGCTGCTTCTTTCACCAGCATTCTTTCAACCCAGCTCCCCTTTCCCACTCTCTGACACCAGCCATGCTGGCCTTTCTGAGCCTCAAAAGAACGGAGATCTTTCTGGCAAGGTTGTCCCTCCCCCGGAACGTTCTCCCATCCTTTCCCGCTGCTTCTTTGCCTGAGTGCTTCTTACTCAGCTTTCCGGTCTCAGCTTAAACGCCACATCCCTTGAGTCCTCAGACGACATTATATCCCCCATTATATTTTCTCATAGACACTTTTTCACTTCTGTAAGATGGTACCTGTCACAATTTGCTTAAAACAAACAAACAACTAATTAAGTGTTTAGTAGAGTGTCGTGCTGCCCTTTGGTAACGTGATCCGCTAGTCCCAAGGACACTGCCTGGCACTCCATGCATGTTTGTTGAGTGATTGAACGAATGCCCTAAGTGGTGGGTGGACCTTTGAGATCATTGACTCCAAAGAGCCTCCTTTACAGCATTTCTGCCAGATGCCCGTCTCTGCTTCAATGCCTCTGTGGAGGGGAACTGGACTCACAAGGCCGCCGTTCCACCCAATGGGGCAGCCTCCCGGCCAGTGGCTAAATGCTAGGTTCACCCTGAATATGTTGCTTAACTCCCTAAACCTCTGTTTCCTCATCTGTAAATAGCGATAATAACACCCACTTCACAGGAATGTTTTAATCATTAAATGAGATCAGCGTGTGTGACGCCTGACACCAGGCGATGGTCCCTAAGTGCGAGTTGTTGCCATCATTATATCATCACAGAGGTGGACTTTTCCTTACATCACATTGTGATTGATTTCTCTGTAAATCCGGCTCTACCTTTGGGCTTACACAGAACGTGTCCGATATGTTCCACATGGCAGCCACTGGAGTCCTTGAAGACAGCATCTTGTTAAACGCGAGTGTTTTTCTTCTCCAGTTTACCGTGGGACAGACACTGTACAGTTTCAAGCTTCTCACCGTCTCAGCCCCTTTCTGAATAATTTCTCTTTGTTTGTGTCCCCTCGCTTCTCAGGCTGTCCTAGAGATGAAGAAGGTGCTGGTCCAAACAGATCCAGGCCATCAGAGTAGAGAGTGACAAGAGTTATCCTGCCTCTGAACCCAGCCAAGGTGTAAGGAGCTTTCTGGGGTCTTCAGCAAACCTTTGGGGTTTCAGTCCTTCTTTGTGAGATGGGAGCTGAAGGAAACAATGCTGGGAGGTCAGGTCTGACCTCAGGCAAAATCAGTCTGTTCCAACCTACTATTTCTTCTCTTGCCACTTCTTCCTTTTTTTTTTTAAAGGCTATCACTCAGGTGCCCACAGCCTACATGCCACTCCAGCTTACATATCCAATGGCCTACCTAAACAACCAACGAAGCAGTGCAGGTCCTCTTTTTGGACTTACCAATCTTGTGTTACACTTTTTCAAGGTCTTTTCTCTCCTGGGTTAACGTGCCAAATTAGTTCCTGCTAAAGTGTTAATGACTAACCTCAGTTCCCCTTCCTGCCTGTCATCTGAGCACCACCCATCTCCCCCACCACCACCCCAAAGGATTAAGTAAATTTGAATTTTAGTCATGAATGGCATGGCCTGAGAGGAGTAAATTTTGAGCAGGTGCATATCTCACCTGCTTTCCAATTCACACTGTGCAGGTAGTTTGCTATTCTGCCTATGCATTAAGCCAACCTACCCTACAAATACAATCTGGTGGAAAGGAGGGCTGTTCTAGTTAATAGTCAGTTAATATGAAGACCGCCATCTACTGGCAGATGGTATCTATTGGCCCTATTGGTGTGCTCAATAATTTATTGCTACTGCCTAGAGTTTTCTGATTGGATTGCCTGAGTGAAGAGAACCAGTCATCTTCCCCATTCCTTATCACTAATCTTCCTTTTATAACTTTGATTCCTTAATGTACACAACATTTCACAGAGCCTTTGAGCTGGAAGGGATCTTTTGAGGGTATGGCTGTTGTAAGCCATTAACACTTTAGTATAAATTAACCCATTTGACCACCACCAGTGCAGAAATTGAGCTGAAATTCCAAGGAGATGACAAATCGGGTCCCTCCCTCCCTCTCTCCCTTCCTTCTTTCCTTCCTCCCTCTTTTCTTTTCTTTCTTTCTCTCTCCTTCCCTCCATCCCTCTCTCTCTCCCTTCTCTCTCTCTCTTATTATTGAATACAGAAGTCTGGCTCAAAAACAAAATCTCACCTGTGGATAGGAAAGGATGGCAAAATATTTTCATTTACCAAGCGATAGCTGTAGATGTTTTTAAAAAGTGTTAGTCGTCTTGTCCTACTCTATCAGATCTCGTTTGTGCCCATTTCTGAATCTCTGAAACAGATGCAACTCCTCTTGAAATCTCCCCAGTCTTCAAGATCCCATATTTCCAATTCCTTCAATCACTCTTGCAGTCTCCTCCCTTCATTCCAATAAGCAATGCAAATATCTTTGCCATATTCTTATGCACATTGCATGTATGGAATTTCAGTTCTATTTCTACCCTTCCCTAAAACTGATCTGCTTAACAATATACCAGCAGTTAGCAGGTCAGGCCCCTTCCTCCTCAGTCTTGCCTGTTCTTTCTCAATAGTCCTTTGCCCACTTTACAAGAAAGAAAAAATTATCAACTCTTACCCATCCCGAAACTTGCTATGGTGCATTATGCCAAGAGGTTTTGCTCCACAGCATCAAAGGACAGTTAAAAAGATTAATGAAGACAACATAAATCTCTGGAGCTTTGTGTCTTTCCTTATCTTATAAATATTTTTGTTAAGGACAAAGCGTGGCATTGGAAACAGGGTACTTTGGCCCATTTGGAGGATATTTTGAACTCAGATATGTTGTACGTGAGGCAGTAAAAGTTACAACTTTCGTTTAATGAATCTCCCCATCCATCCCCCAAAGACTAGCAAAGAACGTATTGCCAACATGCAAATTCCATGAAAATGACATAAAGGAAGTGAAGGAGGAGATATTAAAGGTGGCAGTGCCTTATGTCATCCAAGTGATAAATTCACAGTGAGACGTCTCTCCCTATCTCTCTGTTAAGCTCTATCTATCCATCTATCTATCTATCTATCTATCTATCTATCTATCTATCTATCTATCATTTTAGAATTAGAAAGTACAATGTTTGTCATGGGGACATATAGTAACACATTGATTTGGATTGAAAAATGAAGATTAAGTGGATTTTTTTGGACAGAAAATAAATCTACTCTGGGTAATTAATTTTACAATGATGACTGCCTTCAATGATGAAGCTAAATTGTGATGTTATTAGTAAATTGAATGTGTTAAATCCGTAGGTTTTAAAAGTGTGACAATAATAAAAATAAAGCATATGATAACATAATTTTACAAAAAAGTTGTGGTAAATGTATATTGAACTGAACAACATTTCAATTTATCTAACTCTTCTTAAGGATAACAAATTAGGAGTTGCCTCTAAGAAAAAGAATAACAAGGATAATTGGTAAACACTTGATGAGTCTCGGCAAAGCATTTTAGGTGATTTCTCAGAAACAGAAAGTTAATGACTGTAAAGACGGGATAACAGATATTTGTAAGTCAGACGTTTTCCACTTTTTCCCTTTCAATGGTATCAGAGGGGGACCTAATCAAGTTGTCAGCTGATAGATTATTAAAAATAATTCTCGATGATATAGAGCAGTCTGTTATTTTTGGCATAGAACTTGGAAAGAGTTCAGAGAGTTAAATCATATTGCTATAATAAAACTCCTTCCAAACTTATTTATGTGAACAGAGTTTCCCAGCATCACTTCCATAAAAATGAAAGCCCGAATGGAATGGATACCGCTCCCTGTCCAATTCTAATAACAAGCAGCATCATGTATGGATACATAAAGTAATTAAAAATAAAAGCCTAATCCATTTCATTAAGAGAGAATTTTCTAATAAAAACTTCTTAATTGAACTTCTAATTTTGAGGAAATAGATTTATATGCAGTTGTAAGAAATAACACACAGATATCCTGTGTACCCTTCACCCATTGGTAACATCTTGCAACACTATAGTACAATATCGTAACCATGACATGGATACTGATACAATCAAAATACAGAGTATTTCCATCACCCTGAGGATTCCTCATGTTGCCTTTTTATAACCCACCGAGTTCCTTTCCATCCAGCCCCACCTTAACCACTAATCTTTTCTCTGTTTCTATGATTTTGTCATTTCAAAAATGTTATATAGTAGAATCAGACACTGTGTAACTTTTGAGATTGGCTTTTTTTCACTCACCAATATTCTCTGAGGATTTATTCAGTTTTTTGTATGTATCAGTAGTTTGTTCCTCTTTATTGATGAGTGATACTCCATGGTACGCAGGTACCACGATGTGTTTAACCACTCGCACAGTGAAGGACTCTGGGTTGTCTCCAGTTGGGGGCTATTACAAATAAAGCCTCTATCAACATTCCTGTGCAGGTTTTGTGTGAATGTAAGCTTTCTCAGGCGTAAATATCCAGGAGTGCAATTGGTGGATCACGTGGTAGCTGCGTCTTTAATTTGTCAGGAAACTGCCGAACTGTCTTCCAGAGTGGCTGCACCAGTTTCCATGCCCACAAGCCGCCTCTGAGGGATCCAGTTTCTCTGCATCTTCGCCAGCATTTGGCACAGTCACGTTTTTCACACCTTATTTTGTAATATACTTTTAATTTTAGAATCCGTTTAACTAGACAGAAAAGTTGCAAAGATAGTACAGAGTTCCACGAAAGAAGTTGAGCAATGAGTGAGAAATTGAGTTCCTCACTCAGTTTCCCCTGTGGTTAACATCTCACATGTGTGTGGTACCTTTGTCACACGGAGGGACCACACTGACACAGGACTTTTAACTAAACTCCCCACTTTATTTGGATTCCACTGGTTTGTCCCCGTGTCCTTTTGCTGTAGAGGATGCCATCCAGGGTCCCACATTGCTTCTATTGTCAGCTCTCCTCCGCCTTTTCTGGTCTGTAACCCTTTCTCAGACTTTCCGTGTTTTTGATGACCGTACAGTTTTGAGGTATGCTGGCCAAGCATTTTGTAGAATGCCCCTCAGTTTGGGTTTGTTTTGTTTTTCTCAAAGTTGGACTAGGGTAATGGATTTCAGGGAGGATTACCACAAAGGTGAAGTGCCATTCCCATGACATCTCAGCAAAGCTATATGCATTCAACATGACTGATGATGTTAACCTTGCTCACTGGACGAGGGAGTGTCTGCTGGGTTTCTCCTCTGTCAGTTACCTTCCTGCCTCCTCCTCCTCCATACTTCATTCTTGAGAAACAAGTTACCAAGGGCAGACCACCCTCCAGGGGTAAGGTGTTGAGCTCTACCTCCTTGAGGGAGGAATGCCCACCTAAATTTTTTGGAATTCTTCTTTATGGGACATTTAACTGTTTTTTAAAATTGAAACATTATTTTTTAGAGGAGTCTTAGGGTTTCAGAAAAATGGAAGAGCCTGGAGAGTTTCCATATACTCCTCCTCCCACCCCAGCATACAGCTTCCCCTATTATCAACATCTTGCATTAATGTGGTACATTTGTTACAATTGATAAACAAATATTGATATATTATTACTACCTAAAGTCCATGGTTTACGTTAGGATTCACTCTGTATATTGCACATCTCTATGGGCTTCCACAAATGCATAATGTCATGCATGCCCCATAGAGTATCCAAATACAGTATACAAATACTTTCCTTGACTAAAATTCCCTGTGCACCAGCCCTCCCTCTCCCAAATCCCTGGGAGCCACAGATCTTACTCCTGTGCCTATAGGTTTGCCTTTTCCAGATGTCATAGGATCGGAACAGTTCCGCTGCTCTAACAATGCCCTGCGCTCCACCTGTTCATCCTCCTCCTGCCAAATCCCTGCCAACCACTCATCCTTTAACTGTCTCCACAGTTTTGCCTTTTCCAGAACGTCATATAGTTGGAATCATACAGCATGTTGCCTTTTCAGATTGGCTTCTTCCACTTAGCAATATGCTTTTAAGTTTCCTCCATGTCTTTTCATGGCTTGACAGCTCATTTCTTTTTAGCGCTGAGTAAGATTCCATTGTCTGGATGGGCCACCATTTGTTTATCCATTTACCTGCTGAAAGACATTCGTTACTTGGCAATTATGAATCAAGCTGCTCTGTGTTTATAGCAGGTTTCAACTCATTTGGGTAAATACCAAGGGGCACTATTGCCAGATTCTACGGTAAGACGACGTTCAGCTTTGTAGGAAGCTGGCAGACTGTCTTACAAAATAGCTGTACCATTTTGCATTCCCACCAGCAATGAATGAGAGTTCCTGTTCTTCTCTCTCCTGGCTGGTTTTTGGTGTCATCAGTGTTTGGTTTTTAACGTTTCTAACAGATATGTAGTACCTATTCTTTTTAACTTCCAGTTCCCTAATGACATATGATGTTGAGCATCTTTCAAATGCCTATTTGCAATTGTATGTCCTCCCCAATGAAGTGTCTGTCAGATCTTTTGCCCACTTTTTAATTGGATTGTTTGTTTTCTTATTGTTGAGTTTTAAGAGTTTTTTGTTTTTTAAAGACTGGCATCTGAGCTAACATCTGTTGCCAATCTTTTTTCCTTCTTCTTTCTCCCCAAAGCCCCCAAGGACAGCTGTGTATTCTACTTGTACGTCCTTTTAGTTCTTCTATGTGGGATGCCACTTCAGCATGGCTTGATGAGAAGTGCCATGTCCCCGCCCAGGATCCGCACCGGCGAAACCCTGGGCCGCCAAAGCAGAGCGCATAATCTTAACCACTCGACCACGGGGACTGCCCTCTCCATGCAAACTTTAGAATCAGTTTGTTGATATCCACAAAATAACTTGTGAGGATTTTGAGTGGGATTGTGTTGAATCTATAGATCATTTGGGAAGAACTTTGACATCTGAACAATATTGTCTTCCTATCTATAGACATGGAATATCTCTCCACTTAGATCTTCTTTGATTTCTTATCAGAGTTTTGTAGTTTTCCTCAGATGGATCTCATACATTTTGTTAGATTTATACCTAAGTATTTCATTTTGGGAGGCGCTAATGCAAATGGTGGTGGGTTTTTAGCTTTTAAATTCCAAACATTCATTGCTAGTGTATAGGAAAGCAATTGACTTTTGTATATTAACATTGTACCCTGCAACCTCGCTATAATCATTATTAATTCCAGGAAGGTTTTTTTGTTCATTCTTTGGTATATTCTGCATAGAAAGTCATGTCATCTGCAAATAAAGTTTTATTTCTTCCTTCTCAATATGTACACCTTTTATTTCCTTTCTTGTCTTATTGAATTAGCCAGGACTTCCAGTACAACATTGAACTGGAGTGTGAGGGAGCATATGTTTGCCTTATTGATTCAAGCATTTTTTATTTTAACTATTCTGCTGGATATATAATATCTCATTATTTTATTTGCATTTCCCTCATGGCTAATGATAATGAATATCTTTTCATGTACTTATTGCCATCTGTATATTCTCTTTGGTGAAATGTCTTTTGCCCATTTTCCAATTGGGTTGTTTGCTTTTTTACTGTCAAGTTTTCAGAGTTCTTTATACATTCTAGATAGTAGTACTTTATTGGTTTGCAAGTATTTTCTTCCTGTCTGTGGCTTTACTTTTAGCCTTTTAACAGGGTCTTTCACAGAGTAGAAGTTTTAAATTTTGATAAAGTCTAATTTATCAGATTTTCCTTTCATAGATCACACTTTTGGTGTCAAGTCTAAGAACTCTTTGCTTAGCCCTAGATCCTGATGATTTTCTCGTTTTTTTTTTTTTCCTGAAAATTTTCTGGCTTGACAATTTACATTTAACTCTGTGATCCATTTTGAGTTAAGTTTTGTATGAGGTGTGAGGCTTAAGTTGAGGTTTTTTCTTTCCTTTCCTTTTCTTTTTTCTCTATGGCTATACAATTGCTTCCACACCATTTGCTGGAAAGGCAATCTTTCCTCCGTTGTATTGCTTTTGCCCCCTTGTCAAGAAGAAGTTGGACACATTTGTGGGTCTATTTCTGTGAGCTCTATTCTGTTCCATTCATCCCTACATCTGTTCCTCCATAAATAATATACAGTCTTGATTATTGATTTATTGTAGCCATAAAATAACTCTTGAAATCAGGTAGACTGAATTTTCCCCAATTTCTTTTTCAAAATTATTCTGGTTGTTCTAGTTCCTTTGCCTTTTCATATAAATTTTAAAATAATCTTGTGAGTATTTACCAAAAATCTTGCTGGGATTTTGATAAGAGTTGTGTTGTATATGAATTTAGGGAGAATTGCCGTATTTGCTATGCTGAGTCTTCCGGTTCATAAACACGGCGTCTCTCCATTTAGATCTTATTGATTTCTTTCATCAGCATTAATAATTTTAGGGGTACAAGTCCTGGACATGTTTTGTTAGATTTATACATTAGTACTTCAGTTTTTGAGCAACTGTAACATGGTATTGTATTTTTTACTTTGGTGTCTACTTGTTTATTGCCAATATATGGGAATACAGCTGATTGATATTTTTATGTTTCTCTCATATTCTGTGATCTTGCCAAATTCGCTTGTTAGTTCTAGGCACCTTTTGTAGACTCTTTGGGATTTTCCTCCTAGACAAGCATGTCATCTGCAGATAGGGATGGTTTTCTTTCTTTTTTCCGATCTATATGTTTTTTATTTCCTTTTCTTGCCTTTTGTCCTGACAAGAACTTCTGTACTACAATGAATAAGGGCGAGGAAAGCAGACATTGCTAACTTGGTCCCAATCTCGGGGGAAAGCATTTAGTCTTTTCCTTTTAGTTATAATGTTAGCTGTAGGTTTTTGTAGATGTTCTTGATCAAGTTGAGGAAGTTCCTCTCTATTCCTGTTTTTCTTTTTTTTTTTCCTGAGTTTTTATCATGAATGAGTGTTGAATTTTGTCAAGTGCTTTTTCTGCACTGGTTGATATAATCATATAATTTTTCTTCTTTAGCTTGTTAATATGATTGATTACATTGATAGATTTTAAAATATTGAAACAACTTTGCATCTCTGGAATAAATCCCACTTGGTCATGAGGTATAATTCTTTTTGTATGTTGTTGAATTCTATTTGCTAATATTTTATTAAGAATTTTTGTCTATATTTATGAGAATTATTGGTCTGTAGTTCTTTCCTTCTCTCTCTCTCATCTCTGTCTGCTTTTGGTATCATGATGATATTGGCTTTATAAAACAAACTGGAATTTGTTTCTTCCTCTTCTATTTTCTAGAAAAGATTGTGTAGAATTGGTGTTAATTCTTTAAATGTTTGGTAAAATTCTCCAATGAAACCCTCTGGGTCTGGAGACTTTTTTGGGGAGAGGAAGTTCTGAAATTACGAATTCAATTTTCTTAATGGTTATAGAGTTTTCAGATTATTTATTCACCCTGGGTGAGTTGTAACTTTTTGTAAGTGTGTGTCTTTTGAGGAATCGGTCCAGCTCACCTCAGTCATCAAGTTTATGAGTAGTGTGGTTTGTAGAATTCCTTCATTATCTTTTTGATGTCTTCAGGCTCTGCAGTGATGTCACTAATTTTATTCCTGATATTGGTCATTTATGTCTTCTCTTTTTTCTGTGTCAGTTTTGCTGGAGCTTTGTCAGTTTTCTTGATCTTTCCAAAAAGACTTCTTTATTTCACAGACTTTCTCTATTGCTTTTCTTTTTTAAAAAATTTCATTGATTTTTGCTCTTTAGTATTTCCTTCCCTCTGCTTGCCCTTGGGTTTATTTGCTCTTCATTTTCTAGATTCTTGAGGCAGGAGATTTGATTATTCATGTGAGTCTCTTCGTTTCTCCAGTGTAAGTGCTTAGAGCTACATATTTCGTTCTCAGCTCTGCTTAGCTGTGTCCCATAACTTTTGATATGCTATATTTTGATTTTCTTTCAGTTCAATGTATTTTTGGATTTCCCTTGAGACTTCTTGTCTTCCCATGGACTATGTGGAAGTGCTGTGATATTTTCCTGCTATCTTTCTGTTGTTTATTTCCAGTTTGATTCCACTGTGGGTTGAGAACACACTCTATATTATTTCAATTCTTTAAAATTTGTTGAGGTTTATTTTAGGACCCAAGATATGGTCTATATTGGAACTTTTTATGTTTAAAATTTTCTTATCAAAATGTGTAACATTTTATATCGTTTTGATCAGTTGTGTACTGATAATTGTTATTATAACCTAACACAAAATGATAATTTTGACAGTTAGAACATACATTATAGGAACTTTTAAAAATTATGTTTCTGAACATATTTTTGTTGAAGAAAAGACAATAGGTGAAGTGAAGTAGAAACAATTTCAAAGAGAAAAGGGAACAATGTAAGATTTCCAGCGATAAAGAAGAATTTGTTCAAAATATTTTAAATGTATGATGTTGCATATCAAATAACTGTGGTAACTATTTTCCATTCGATACATATAAAAGTGTGATTTAAGAATTTTATTTTAAAAATGCCAATATTTATAACACTCTGGAAATTACATCTATTGTAACTACATATTTAAACTTTTGATGTAAACTTTTGAATGTTGACTTACAAATGATAAAATACATAATTTTTTAAATTGTGTGTGTGTTTGGGGGGGCGGGCATCAAGCAAGCAACATCTGAAGACCACTGCCCTGGAACAGGATGCTGAGATCAGTGAGGAGGAATGGATCAAGATAAGTACGTGATTAAGATGAAACACCTTGTTGGGTATGTATTCATTCATGCAACTAGCTGTATTTGTTAAGTACCATTTATTATTGTGTGTTACTTCCTCTGCTAAGTGTTAGGAAGATATAGGTGACTGATTCAAGATCCCAGCCCTCCAGCAGAGCACCACTTACCAAGAAATACCACTATTCAGTGGGATATCTAGGTCAGTCCCTGTCCTCCAGCCTTAATTGCTATAATGGGGCAATGGATGTGGGTGTGCAGGGGTATCATTTTTTAAACCTAGACCATGGAACTATAGAGCCCCACCTTGCACCTTCTACAGCTACTCTCATCCACAGCACATCATCATCTGTACTAATTAGTTTACACAGTGAGAGAAATAACAGGCCACAAGCTATAGGACTTAAGCAAATTATAGGCATACGGCTTAGTCACAGAAGCTCAGTTTGAGCTGGTTTACCACAAATGAAGTCTGCCTTCTCAGCTCAGACCTCCTCCACCTCAGGCCAGCGGACTTCTCCCCAACCAGCCACTGCTCCTTGAGGAAGAAAGACCGTGCAGTGTGGTGGAGTAGGAAGGACTTGGAGGGAACCAGGGGACTAAGCTCCTGTCCCAACTGTAACCCTGAGTCACCTTAAATAAGGCACTCCTCTTCTCTGAGCCCCAGTGTCTTCAAGTGCAAAAGGAGGGGGTTGGACCAGACGGTTTATAAGGGCCCTTCAGTCTGAGGATCTAGGATTCTAAGCGTCTTCTGGCCAGGTCCCCCGTGTAAGCCCCAAGTCCCAGGCGCTCTTCTTGTGATTTGCTAGAGTCCTTCACCCTGAATTAAGTTCCTTGCGGAGTCTTCTTAATTTGCCTCTTCCTTGGTCCAACTTCTGCCACCTTATCGTCTCCTGCTTCCTTTCTCTGTGAGCATCAGCATTTCCCATGTTCTCTCCTCCTCTCTCCCTCAAGCCGCCACCTTCAGCACACAGGCTCTGTGCCTGGCTCTTTCGTGACTTGGGTTACACTTCCTGTCTCTGGGACGCCACTCTAGTGCCAGAGTCAGCCAGGCACCTTCTAATTCCCCGATCATTAGCTCACGAATGTAGACCACGCCCGCAGGAGAACATTCAAGGGAAAAGTTGCTTACTCCTGAAAACAGGCAAGAGGTCATCACTGCACCTTAGGAGCGACCTCTCCTCTGCAAAGGAGGCTTTAAGACCCCAAAGGCTGCATCCCTAGTGAAGCCGAAAAACTGTGGTTTTCCCACGTAACCAGGGTTAGTCTTCAAACTTCGCACTCAAGAGAATAGAGCAGATAGTCTCAGACAATGTGGAATTTAAGTAGTCTCTTTTGTCTCTATACGTCATCAAAATGTCTTGGAACCATCTATACACATTAACACATTTCTCAGCACTAAAGTTGGGACACACAGATACTATGTTCCTCCTGAAGTGATGCAAGAGGAAGAACACTGCGCCATCCATGTGGGGTTCTTGCTGAAAAATGAACCCGCTCCAGCCTTTAGATGTAAACCCTTACAGGAAATACAGCAGAAGGAAGAACACGTTAAATACCACACAAGGGAGCGACCCGACGACTCCAGATGGTGAGACACTCTGCAGGACAATGGATGCGGCGTCTTTAACAATCAGTGACACAAAAAAGAGGAGAAAATTCTAAATTAGGAGACTTAGGAGACACAAAACCAAATGCAGTAGGTGGATCCTGTTTGAATCCTTATTTAAACGAGCCAAATGTAAAAAGGCATTTTTTGAGACATGAAGAGAAATTAGAGTGAGCTGGGTTTTAGGTGATATTAAGAAATTTTTATCTGTGTTACGTATTTGGTTTTGTGATTCTGTAAGAAATCCCTCCTTCCCCCCTTCTTAGAGCTACATATGGAAGTATTTAGGGGCAAAATGACACAATGTCAGGAATTTTCTTTAAAGTACTATAGAGAAAAAAGAAGAAGAAAAAATGGATAGATGAAGTAAGTATGGCAAATGCCGGTAATTGTCGAATCTGGGGGATGGGAGTTCATTTCCTTTTCTGTGACTTTTCTGTATGATTAAAAACTTTCAGTATAAAAAACTTAAAAAAAAAAAGTCTGGGAAATGCGGGTGTTTTGGTGTCAAAATGATATGTGACTCTTTGCAAAGCCCATAATTACGTCTACGAGTTTAGTGTTATGGTAGAGAGTATGAACTGTGGAGTCAGACAGGACAAGATTGCAAACCTCACTTTGCCACTTACCAGCTGGGTGATTGATCTTAGACTGCTCACTAAATGTCTCGCAACCTCATTTCCTTATGCGGCTGCTGTGGGAGTAAATGAAATAACACACGTAAAGTGCTCAGCAAGATAGATATTTAGTAGCTAGTTTAGATAGAAGCTATTATCATTATTAATCTTAAACCCAAAAGCATCAGAGGAATCCTTTGTCGGACCATGTGTCCTAGGTTGGGTTCAGAAAATAGATATTCAGAGAAGTAAGAATCAGGAAAAACTGTGTGTGGCCCACACTTTCTGGGCCGTACAAGACACTGAACTCCCCAAGGACGAAGCTACGGCTCCGAGCAGCTGCCTCGTCAGCCTCAAGCACCCATGCCAGGTAGGGAGGGGGTAGCATTCTGGAGCCCAGCATCTGCAGAGGCGGCCCAAGCATGGAGCAGATTAAGAGCCCTGGGGGAGGGAGACGGGGGCCCAGCAAGGGGCCCCGGCTTTGCCTCCCAGTTTGCACTGCACCCACTAGGAGCATTAGTTGCTAGGAAGAATCTAAATATATAGTATGTTGTTGTTGAAATGTTTCCTTCTGACAGCCCGCTGCGCATTCTCTCTCATGGAGCTCATATTCCCCAAACTGGAAAGTGAAATCGTTTACAGACTCCCAAGGGAGGCTAGAGCCCCGGATTCGTTTTTCCCTAGAGAAAGCATGTTTGCTGGAAATTAGAGAAGGTAATTGGAGAGGCCTAGGGAAGAGCGGGACCTGCAGGGGTCATTTAGTCCATCCTCCAGCCTCCAGGCAGGAGTGAAACTAACCCGTTCCAGATGGTGATTGTCCCCGTCTGCTGAAGACCGCCAGGAGAGACCCTCTAAGCCTGAGTCGGCAGCTCATTCCAGAGGAGGGCTGAGTGCACAGACCTTCCATCTAATCTCAGCCCGGTCGCTGACTCACTGCGGGTCTCGAAGAGTCGTTCATCTTGGACCTCAGTTTTCTGGTTGATAAAATGAGGGAGGTTGGTACTGCCTTGCTGCTCAGAGATTAAATCCTAACACAAAATGGAAAAAAGCTTTGTGCCCAGGAAGGGGCCAGTATGTAAAAAGGCCTGACAGCATTCCGTTGTCATCTCTTTGAAGAGGTTTAAAAAATCTTCTAGAGCTTATCAAAATAATAGTTTATCCTCACTGTGCTTCCTTTCCTTGTAGAATACAATGGGAGGTGGCAGTATTCTTTAAGAGAAAAAAATTCCCACTGGTTCCAGAAAAGTAACGTATCGATACCATTTGCCTTGGAACAAATGAGTCTTCTGACAGGGATGAACTACCCAGAGGTGTTGTTATTAGAGCAACAAGAACATTGGAGGAGAACTCAACAGGGACGAGCCTGCTCCAGGCGTACCATTCACATTGTCTGCAGAGCTGAGGGGGACAACTGAGTGAAGAGCTGAGCCCCAGGGAGGTTCAAAAACCCAGCAGCTGAGGGGGCAAGAGGACTAGAGCCAGAGCTGTTGTAACTTTCTGAGCCCGGCTCTGTACTGGGCAGCGTGGTGGTGGGTGCGCAAAAGATGGTCCTGTCCTCCTGAAGCTTAGAGGCAAATGGGGAAGACAGACATCCAACAGCCAGGAAGTGTTGAAAGGAGATGCACTGGGGGCTGTGAGAGCAAAGGTACCGGGACGTGCCTGGGCAGGGGGAAGCCCGTTAGCAGAGTAAAGTCAGTGTGGTGCGGCTCGGGGCCCCTGTCGGGGCCCCAGTCACACCGGCTCCTCCATCTCCTCCACAGTTGTTCAACTCTGGTATCTTTCACACTCTTTTTTTTCATTGAAATGAAATTCCCGTAACATAAACTTCAGCATTTTCAAGCGAACAGTGGCACCTAGTACATTCACAATGTTGTGCAGCCGTCACCTCTGCCTAGTTCCAAAACATTTTCATCACCCCAAAAGAAAGCCCCGCCATTAAGCAGTTACTCCCATTATTCCCTGGCCCCAGCGCCTGGCAACCACCAATCCGCTTTCTGCCTCTACGGAATTGTCCTTTCTGGATACGCCACACACATGGAATCATCCAATATGTGACCCTTTGTGTCTGGCTTCTTTCACCTGGCATAACATTTTTGAGGTTCATGCACCTTGTAGCATGGATCAATACTTCGTTCGTTTTTATGGCTGAATAACAACTGGCATTTTTATAAAGATTTACAAATGGATGTTCTAAAAGGAGCACTGGACCAATAAGGAGAAACCTAGTTCTACCAAAAACAATGTCATGGCTCTGAGCCTCAGTTTTCCCATCTACAAATTACGTGGTGACAATACTAACCCAATTCATCTTGTGGAATAACTTAGAGATAAAAGGAGACATACTTATAAATAATAATACATCTCCCAAATATAACTATTTGAAACTACTAATAGTAACTATTAATCAGTGTCTCACGTATATATCTTGTCTCTTCAACTACATTTTAAGTTCCTTGGAGATAATGACTATGTCATACCCACTTCTACCCTCATAACGCTTATTATTGCTTATTAGCTATTCAATAAATGTCTCTTGGGTAGACGACTTCTTGGATAAATGAATGGGTGAATGAATGAAGTGCTACCTGACCTGTGAGGGAAACTGCTTTCCTCCAGATCACTCAATCAACATTTGTTGAATGAATGAATGAATGAGTGAAGTGGTGGAGAGGAAGCGTTACCATTTGGCCCAGAATTACAAGACTCTGCCTTCCCTCTTTCCACCTGTGCAGCACTAGTCCTGTCTGGCCTGATGGCCCACAGGGGATGTCTACTGAAAACAGCAACAGGACCAAGGGGCACAGACTCTCAGTCCTAGACCAAGAAAAGTTGGGGTTCTGAAACCATCTGCTCCTGCACAGTCTACCCCAGTTGTTCAGGCTCCCAAGAGGATCAAGAATGCATGAGGACTAGGTACAAGTTCAGGTGGCTCACTTGAAAAATAATCCAACCTAACCCAACCTCCCTGGGGTTGGCCAGGAATAAGCAGGCATGTGGAGGAACAGCCCTTGTCATCTGGAAATTCATTGTCCTCATCACTAAGTTATGAGCTACACCAGGGGGAAAGTCATCTCAGTGCAAAAATACTCATGAATGAACTGATCTCTTTCAAAATTAGTCCGCTTTCAAATATCCTTTCTTAACACAAGTGTATCTTGACAAAATAAAATTGCAAACCTTGCAAAAGATATTGAATCTGATCAAGTTGACTAACGTGATGTCGGAGAACTACTCAAATCACAGGGAGAGCCACCCCTGGAGAGGACCTGGCTGAGCTAGCCAGTGAACGGGCCCCAAACGGGACCCTGCAAAGAGGGTGTTGGGCTTCCAAAGAGACGGGTTTTAGTATCAAGGGATTAAAGAAGAGCCCTCGAGATAATTGTTGAAGGAACTCTCTATACAATTGCACTTCGAAAGGCAAAAATTAATTGAAAGATGATTCTGGTACCATCATAGCATCATACAAAACAATTATGCCCAAACAAATCAATTTTTGATTTATTATTTATTCTAAGATTTTGTATGTAGCAGCAAAGATCACCCACATTTTATTTTCTTCAGTGCACATTTTCATAATCTATAACTTTTCATGTTTTTTTTACTATTTACTATAAAATCCCAGGATCTATTTTTAGTGGCCCGTTTCCTGTTCTAATTATGCTTTGTGACAAGAAGCTCCTGTGTTTTATTTAGAGATGGGGACTGTTATAATCCTGAGTTCGCTGTAATTTATGCACGTGGCCCCATATCAGGGGTACAGAGACCTGGGTTGCCATCCGGTTCCACTTTCGCTTTCCTCCGTGCTGCTGTGACTTTGGCAAAGCTGCTTACCATCTTTGTGTCCCAGTCTCCAAGTCTGCAAAAATTAGAATGACCATCCCTGCTTTCCTTCTACTCCAGGAGGGTCTTGTTGGGATGATATAATGATCCCGATGAAAGGAGACGGTGGGCTTCAGGGAGAGGACGATGCCACTGCCTGCTCAATTTCCAATTCCTACTGTACAGGAGTGGAAAACCCCAAACAGCAGAGGACCTAAACATGGTTTCTATTTAGTTTTGGTATCATTATAATAAATGAACTTCAAGGTTTCTTTCCGCACTGAAATTCTATGATATATGTCTTCGCAGCAGATTTATCTTCCTAATTATGGTTTACTCAGGGTAACTTCATGATTCTAGTTCCAAGCACACTCCCACGGACGGAGAGGGGAAGAAGCCCAGGAGTCTGTCGGACTGGGGCTGCTACGAGTGATTTACATGCTGACTCAAGGGTTCACAGGGAATTCAAGGAAGTATCGCCATGCCCCTATCATTCACTTTGCCCCACAACATGCTGCGAGGTCAGAGCTGGGCTTTTCTCCTTCTTTGAGAGATAAGGAAATGGAGGCAGTCACAGATTCTGAGACTAGAGAAGCCATTCCCTCACTCTGGGCTTAAAGCTGTGTCTCTCCATCCCCAATTTTTCCCATCTAGTTCTACTGCAGGAAAAGAAACTGAAACTAGCCAGGGCCCTGACCACTGACCCACAGCGTTTTGGCACCATACTGGGAAGCAGGGCAGGCTCGGATATCCAGGGCAAGGGGGCACTAGGGGCAGAGGGAGGAGGTCACCCAGGGCCTTGGGCAGCTTCTCCAGAGCTCTGAGCGAAACTCCACCCCAACCCCATGGTGCCAAGCCCTTTCCTCTTAATTGTTGTAGCTTTACGAGCTTTGGGAGGAAAATGTCATCCAGCTGGTCTGGATTTCTCAGCACATAAGGGATCCAGAGAGTGTTTTGTAAGCTCTCTTGGATGACCGTTCTGGGTCTCTGTAAGGAATCAATGGAGGCCCTTTTCATTAATTGAGGGAAGTTACATTTTACCAGCTGTCCCAGCCCAGAGGTGGAAGGGACTGCCTGGAGAAAGTGGAAAAGGGGGCAGAGAGAAGGTGAGCTCTGTTACAGAGCAAGGATGGGGCTCTTTACAATGCCCTCTGCTCGCTGGGCATTCTTCTTAAAGTGAGCTTTACAGAATAAAGAAGTCACTCTTATTGTTGCATCGCCTATTCAGCAGAAGGACCACTGCAGGTTTGGGAAACTGAGGCAGCAAAAAGGAGTCACTGAAAGTGTGGCATGACAGAAGAAGCACTGGAGGTAGGCCGCCTGCTCTGGGGGATGTTTCCACAAAGCTTCCATCACTAATTTGTGCTCAAATCTTGGTTCTGTGTGATGCTAAGAAGTTACAAAATTATCAAGAAACTTAACGTTGCTCATCTTTGAAGTGAGGATAATCATATCTCCCTCTTAGAAGGTTTGGAACATTAAAAAAAAGCATATATACAAAATACCCAGCGCATTGTCAGGCAGATGGTAGTTTATTGAATGATGATAATATGTATCAACAAGCGAACTTTCCAAGGCCTAGGATGGTGAAACATTGTGTGGGGCGCCACGGACGATGCAAGAGGCCTGGGGCACCTGCCTGCCTGCAGGAAGCTCCCAGGGACATTGTAAGGATGAGGGGCAGGAGGTTTGGGGGACCCTGACTAACACTATACTGGCAGGAGTCCTTAACTAATAAAACAAAGCAGCTTGTGTATGAGCGATACAGGCAATGAGCACTCCAAATTTAAAGAGGAGATTTCACTCTGAATAGGGCAGTTCACGGAGGGCTCCTTGAAAGAAGCAGAAATGGACTTTCTCGCCCTATTTGCCACAGAAAACTCAAGCTGGTTATTTAGTGACCCAGCTAAGCATGGATAATGTGGAACTCTTCTAGAAACATGTTTGTCTCCTGACACTTGTACACAGCTTTGGGGTGGGGATGGGCAGGATAGAGGGAGCCTCTGCTCCAACTCTGCTGGAATCCTGGGGGTCTAGGCGTCCTTCTGGTGAGCTCATTCCACCAGGGCTAGGAGTGGGTGGAGCAAACCGAATCTGCTGCCACTGCCACTGGTGGCAGTTGGGCCGGAAGTTAAGGATTTTTACCAAGTTCTCGGGCATCTGGGTCACTATTAGCAAGCACTCTTCAAGGCATGCTCATCTCAAGCTATGTCCTTCCTGGAAAGACTCGTAAGAGAGACTCAGGGCTTCTGTCCCTGTGGAGGGGCAGTGCAGCCCTGGGGAGACTCAACCAAGAAGGTAACCCAGACAGCGGGTCCAGAGAGAAATGCCTTCCGAGAGCAAATCCCCGTGGAGGGAGCTCATGGTATGGTGTAGTGTCTGCAAATGCACGAGTGTGTGAGAGAGGGGGGGCAGAGAGGGGAAAGCAAGCAGCAACACCAAGCACAGCGTTGGAAAGTTTGTTTTCCACACGGCCTCTTTATCTGGTGTCAAATATATCTCCTGGGAAAAGACAACAGTTCTCAGGGCGATCCCTCGGGAACAGTTTTTCTTCCTTCATGTGATTTACGTTGAGGCTGCTGGAGCACTCTGCGATCCCACCAGGGAGGGCGAGGGGCCTGGGCCCCTGCGGGAGGAGGAGGAGGCGGCGGGGGTGCAGCGGTGGGGGGTGGAACGACCCGCACGCACGCCTCACCCCCAGGCTGTCACAAAGCTGAGCCGCTGCGGGGCCCTGTCTGTACCAAGCGCCCAGGAGCCTGCCTGCAGAGTGTGACCCTGTGAGAAGGGCCTCCTCAGGAGGGAGTCATCCCAATACAAAGGGCCTTGTGGTGGGCTTGCCAGGCTGGGCTCCAGTCCTAGTCCCCCTACTTAATCACTGTTACCTCCCCATTTCCACAGCCATAAAATGGCAATGACGGGGACCGGTCTGTGTCTTCACAGGGTCACTCTGGGGACCAAATGAGACTGTAGAGACAAATATGTGTTCATCACATTAGACAACATTTTTGGATCTATGCTGCTATTAGATAGCATAAAGGACGGAGCTTGGGGTTCCGAGTCGGAGGAGCCAGAGTCCCCGCTTTCTGCAGTGTGATCATGTTAAAGCTGTCATACCTTCTTCTCCTGAAAAGTGGGGACAATAGCATCCACCCCATCTCACTGGGGTACGGAGAGGAGTGAGAGGGGTCCTGACTATGAAAGTGCTTTGTTTGGTAAACTAAGATATGAAGTATAGGGGTTAATGTTGTTAGAAATTACATTTAGGGCTGAACCATCTCAGAGGACCAACTGGAACTTGTAAAGAAGCACCAATATTTTCAGCCTTTTAATTCAGCCGCTTGAATCCCTGGACTTTCCCGGTGGCCTGGGAACTTGAGAACATTCTTTCTTAGAATGAAATAATTTGGCCATGGATATGAACACTTTCAAATTTGTGAATGTTTGAAATCCCTAATTATATCAAAAAAGGCGTAAGTTGATTTGTAGCGTTTTTGTTGTAGAGGCTGTAATTGTCTACCAAATATCCATTTTTCCCTTCTTCCTTACTAACAACCCTGTTTGAGTGTGAGGGTGGCAATGTGCTCAGGCAAAACAAATGCCATTTCCCATCCCCCTGCAAATGGGGGAACCATCTGGCTAACTTTGGGCCAATGAGATGTAAGCGGAAGTTTTTGGTGAGGCTTAAGGAGAGTCCTACAAAGCAGGGACTAACTGAGGGGACATACGCCTTTTGCTTCTTCTCTTCACTTTCTTAATGTCTGGAATGTAGAAGTGGTGGCTGGAGTTCTGACAGATATTTTGTGACCAGGAGGCTATCTTGAAGATAGAGGCAGTATATTAAGGTGGTGACAAAGGAGGCTGGTATATTAATGACATCATCGAACTGCCATTCTGGCCTTAATGAGCTGCTTCTGGGTCTCTTTTATGTAAGGAAAAATAAACCTATTTATTTAAGCTGGCTTTTTGCTCAAAGTTTCAGTTATAACTGAATGCAATTCCTAACCGGACGCAATCTTATCCTATACTATTATCTTTATATGGTAGGCCCACATGATTATTCTTAGGTGCTAAATGTACTTTACCAATAATGTCTTTTTCCTGCAAGATAGTTCCTAGGACACAAGATTTACAGATAAGTTGACTGAGTCCTAAGGAGTACTATTAGCTGAAGAAAGTCATCAGAAAGCATATGTTTTAATTTCTGGGCCAGCTATATCTTTCTCAACCAAAGTGACTATCTTTGTAAGTCTTCCTAGGACCATTTTTTGACTGGGGGAAGGTTTCAAGGCATTACAGTTACCATTTTGAAACAGTAGTTTGAAACATTTGAAACAAAGCAGTTTGAAACAGTAAATCAGAGAGGCTAAACTTCTGGATGAAGATCTTGTCACTTTTACGATGAAGAACACATCCAGACAGGGGCCTGAGGATCTGAAGGTCCTCAAGATTTCTACCCTTTTCATTAGGCAGCAGAGAGAGGAAGAGAGAAGAGGTACGCAGCAGAAAGCAAGAATGAAGTCAAGCGGCCCCAGGGGGGTACATCTGCCAGGCGCACGCCCGTCCATCCACACCCCACATGACGCCAACAGTGCACACATCCTTCTAGCCCTCAGAGCGATGTGAGGCTGAGGCCGTATTTAACACAATGCCAACACACCCGAATAAAAATGGAAAAACCTAGAGCTCTGGGCATCCAGAGCAGATCAAATATCTCTTTGGAAACACCTGGAAGACTGGTGAATTCTTCTTTCTTAAAATAGATGCTTTACACACCTGGAGTTTGGCATCATATCCTTAGAGCCTAGGTCCACAAGGGAACACTGGACCATGCAAGGCATCATTTATGCAATACGACTCACTGTGATATTAATCTCTGAACAAACCTACTAAATGAATTGATAGAATTGAGTACTGTGGTGACATCATGCAAATAAGTCCTGTCTATGCAAATAAAAAGAACTAAATAGTTCATATAATTATCAGTTAATTTTCAAACTTCCAGGTGCTGAAGCAAGAGTGGTCTTTCGGCTATCCAAACAAAATGTCTTATAATATACATGAACATACATATGTTGGTCCTGTCTTTCTTCTAGTCCTTTTCTTCTTTGAATCCTTACTGTCCTGATGTTCAGACACTGCAGGAGTTGCCCTGAATTAAACTTTGTCTTATATAGATCCTGAGTCCACGTGAGTTGTCTCTTCAACTTAATCGTAAACTTCTTAAATGTAGGAGACCCTATGAAGCATCAATCAGGTTATTTAAAAGTGCAAAGCTGGACTTCCACTTCCAGAAAGGTGGAGAAGTATTTTTCTCTATTTCTCCCAAAACATACAATGAAAAGCCTAGGACATTATACGAAAAACAAACAAAAGAAGACTCTGAAAGGTGGAGAGAAGAAGGCAGACCTGCTAGGGACCTCGGATCCAGGAACAACACAGTAATGGGCTTCCTAGGTTGTTATCATCATCATTATTATTGTTATTATTAAATTTATTATTATTATTATTTGCCTCAAATATCCAGACTTGGAACTGAAGAAGCTGGGAACCTGGAAACACCAACAGGTATAGACAAAGCCCCAAGAAAAGCTACTCCCTCTAGCCAAAGGACCAGGAAGGGAGCAGTCTAACAGTACAGAAAACTTTTAGACAACAACTGCTGTACTCCAGCCAAAGCCACGGAGCAAACTATGGCCCCATCTCCCCCTGTCCAGCAAAGGCCAAGCAGGGAGCCTAGACTTCAGGCTCTAACAAGGCACCAGGAATAAAACAGGGCACGTCACTCCAGATCTCATAAACATCAAAAGGATAAGAAAGGAACACTACCAGCAACTCTACCCATGTAAATTTGAAAACTTAGACGAAATGGACAACTTCCTTGAAGATACAAACCACCACAACTCAACATGAAATTCAAAATTTGAATAGCCCTATAACTATCAACATAATTGAATTCATAAGTTTTAAAACTCCTGAAAAAGAAATCTCCAGAACCAGACGGTTTCACCAGAGAATTCCACAAAACATTTAAATAAGAATTAACACTAATTCTAGACAATCTCTTCCAGAAAATGACAAAGGAAGAAACACTTCCCAATCCACTTTATGAAGCTAGTGTTACTCTGACCAGGAAAACAGACAAACGCACTACAAAAAAAAAAAATAGAACCATTGATCAATATCCCAACACATAATCCTAAAGAAAATATCAGCGAAAGGAATGCAGCAATACTCAAAAGGAAATATACTCAGTGACCAAGTGCCGTTTATTCTAGGAATGCGATGCTGGTTCAATATCTGAAAATCAGTCAATCTGCCATATTAACAGCAAAAGAAGAAAAAAATGACATAATCATAATCATGTCAACTAATGTAGGAAAGCATTTAACAAAATTCAGTACCATTCATGTGAAAAACTCTTAGAAAAAAAGAGAATGAAATTTCCTCCACTTGATAAAAAGCATTCACAAAACATTTACAGCTAACAAAGACTGAATGCTTTCCCACAAAGATCAGGAACAAGGCAAGAATGTTCACTGTCACCACTGTTCTCAACACCGTGCTGGAAGTTCTAGCCCGTGCAATGAGGCAAGAAAAGGAAATAAAGGGCATATGGACTACAAAGAAAGAAAGAAAACTGCCCCTATTTGCAGATGACATGATTGTCTGTCTAAAGAGAAAATCCCAAGTAAGCTACAAAAAAATTTCTAAACTAATAAGTGAGTTCAGCGAAGTTGCAGGATACAAGATAAACACAGAGAAATCAATTGTATTTCTATATAATAGCAACAAACACATTAACACCAAAATTAATAATATAATACCATTTATATTTACTAAAAAAATTAAATGCTTAGGTGTAAGTCTAACAAAACATACAGGATTCTGTGCTGAAAACTATAAAATGCTGATGAAAGAAATCAAAGAAAATCTAAATAAATGGAGAGACATACCATGCTTATGGATTAGAAGATTCTACACAGTGAAGATGTCAATTCATCCCAAATTGATACACAGATTTAACACAATTCCTATCAAAATCCCAGCAAGATTTTTGGTGGATATGCACCATATTATTCTAAAACTTATATGCACAAGCAGAAGAGCTAGAATAGTCAACACATTTTTTAAAAAGAAGAATTAAGCAGGAGGAATCAATCCACACAATTTTAAGACTTATTAGAGTCATCAAAACTATGTGTTACTGGCAGAAAGACACAAAGATCAATGGAGGAATGGAATGGAGTGGAGAACCAAGAGACAGACCCCAAAGTATGTCCAATCGCTTTTTGACAAAAGTGCATAAGCAATTCAATGTGAGGAACAGTCTTTTCAACAACAGGTGCTGAAGCAATTGGATATCCACAGCCATAAAAATGAACCTCTATTTAAACCTCCCACCTTATCCAAAAAGTTAACTCAGTTGGATCACAGACCTAAATGTAAGTCTTTTGTGGGGGCTGGCCTGGTGGTGCAGCGGTTAAGCACACACGTTCCACTTCGGTGGCCCAGGGTTCCCCAATTTGGATCCTGGGTGGAGACACGGCATCGCTTGACAAGCCATGCTGTGGTAGGCGTCCCACACATAAAGTAGAGGAAGATGGGCACAGATGTTAGCTCAGGGCCAGGATTCCTCAGCAAAAAGAGGAGACTGGCAGTAGTTAGCTCATGACTAATCTTCCTCAAAAAACAAACAAAAAAAATGTAAGTCTTTTGCAAAACTTTTAGATAAAACCACAGGAGAAAATCTTCACAGTCTAGGGTTAGGCAGAGTTCTTGACACCAAAAGTATGATCCACAAAAGAGAAAACTGATAAATTAGACATCATCAAAATTAAAAACTTTTGATCTGTGAAAGACCCATTTAGAGGATGAAAAAACAAGTTACAGACTTGGAGAAAATATTTGCAAACACCGTATCAGAAAATAGACTAGCATCTAGAATGTGTAAAAACAACCTCTCTGACAATAGTAAAAATGTCTTTAGAAGCCAAAACAAAAACAATCCAATTAGAAAATGGGCAAGAGTTGTGAATGGACATTTCACTGAAGAGGATTATAGATGGTAACTAAGCCCATGAAAAACTATTCAATATCATTAGCAATTAGGGAAATGCAAATTAAAGTTACAATGAGATATAAACATGTACCTATCAGAATGGCTAAAACAAAAAATAGTATAGAGTAGTTCCAAATAATCTATGTAGGTACTTCCTCCTCAAAGATGTGGAGCTTAACACCCAACTCTGTGGGTGTGGGGTGTGCTAAGGACTAGCTTTCAAAGAGTGAAGTATGGAGGAGGAGGAGGCAGGAAGGTAACTGACAGAGGAGAAACCCGGCAGACACTCCCTCGCCCAGTGAGCAAGGTTAACACCATCAGTCATGTTGATTGCATGTAGCTTTGCTGAGATGTCATGGGAATGGCACTTCACCTTTGTGGTAATCCTCCCCGAAATCCATTACCGTAGTCCAACCCTGAGAAAAGCAAAACAAACCCAAACTGAGGGACTTTCTACAAAATGCTTGGCCAGCATGCCTCAAAACTGTACGGTCATCAAAAACACGGAAAGTCTGAGAAAGGGTTACAGACCAGAAAAGGCGGAGGAGAGCTGACAGTAGAAGCAATGTGGGACCCTGGATGGCATCCTCTACAGCAAAAGGACACGGGGACAAACCAGTGGAATCCAAATAAAGTGGGGAGTTTAGTTAAAAGTCCTGTGTCAGTGTGGTCCCTCCGTGTGACAAAGGTACCACACACATGTGAGATGTTAACCACAGGGGAAACTGAGTGAGGAACTCAATTTCTCACTTATTTCTCAACTTCTTTTGTGGAACTCTGTACTATCTTTGCAACTTTTCTGTCTAGCTAAACTGATTCTAAAATTAAAAGTGTAGGGGCCAGCCCGGTGGTACAGCGGTTAAGTTCACACATTCTGCTTCAGCGGCCCAGGGTTCACCGGTTCAGATCCCGGTGTGGACATAACACCGCTTGGCAAGCCATGCTGTGGTAGGTGTCCCACATATAAAGTAGAGCAAGATGGGCACGGGTGTTAGCTCAGGGCCAGGCTTCCTCAGCAAAAAGAGGAGGACTGGCAGTAGTTAGCTCAGGGCTAATCTTCCTCAAAAAAAAAAAAAAGATTAAAAATGTATTACAAAGTAAGGTGTAAAAAAAGTGAAAGTGCCAAATGCTGGCGAAGATGCAGAGAAACTGGATCCCTCAGATACGGCTTGTGGGCATGGAAACTGGTGCAGCCACTCTGGAAGACAGTTCGGCAGTTTCCTGACCAATTAAAGATGCAGCTACCACGTGACCCAGCAATTGCACTCCTGGATATTTATGCCCGAGAAAGCTTACGTTCACACAAAGCCTGCACAGGAATGTCCATAGAGGCTTTATTTGTAAAGCCCCCAACTGGAGACAACCCAAAGTCCTTCACTGTGTGAATGGTTAAACACTGTGGTATCTGCGTACCATGGAGTATCACTCATCAATACAAAGGAACAAACTGCTGTGCATGTAACAGACCCTGGATCAATCTCCAGAGAATTATGTTCAGTGAAAAAGCTAATCCCAAAGTGTTACATACTGTATGATTCCATTTATAATAACATTTTTGAAATCACAAAATTATAGAAATGGAGGTCAGTGGCTGCCAGAGATTAACAGGTGGCTGCGGAAGGGAAGTGGGTGTGTCTATAACAGGGCAACATGAAGAATTTCTGTGGTAGTGGAAATGTTTTGTATCTTGACGGTATCGTTGTCGATCTCCAGGTTGTGGAGTTGTACTATGATGCTGAAGGGTATTACCACCAGTGGAAACTGGGTAAAAAGTACGCAGGCTCTCTCTGTATTATTTTTCACAACGATATGTGAATCCACAATTATCTCAAAATAAAAATTTTAACAGCGATCACAGAGATCTGAATATCTGCAGCTGCTCAAGCTCTCTCCATGTTAAAATGGGAATAAAAACATTAGATTAGAAAACCAGGGGCTGGCCCTGAGGCCGAGTGGTTAAGTTCACGCTCTCTGTTTCAGTGGGTGGCCCAAGGTTTCATCAGTTCAGATCCTGGGCACACACCTAGCACCACTCATCAAGCCATGCTGAGGTGGCGTCCCACATGGCCCAACTAGAAGGACCTACAACTAGAATCTGCAACTATGTACTGGGGGCTTTGGGGAGAATAAAGAAAAATTAAAAAATTAAAAATAAATAGATAAAAGAAAAACACCAGGAAATATTCGCTGCAGTGAAAATTGATTGGTAATAGAAAAGCAAGGAAGAGGAAAAGAGGGTATGAAAATAATAATACAGTAGTGACACTGAGAAACACTTGCTCTTGCCTTCTCTGAAGCAGTCACTCTGGGAGACTGGTCACTTATTCTGGGGGCTGCCATGGCTAAGAACGGTTTTGAAATCTTGTCCAAACACACCTTGGAGTCCACAGTGTGTAAAAATCTACACTTCACAAATCTTCTGCCATCTGAAGTGAATTTTGCTTTTCTGAAACCAGTACAAATGATGGGAGACACGATGGTATATTGTGATGAGCCCAGCCTGGGGGGCAGTGAGAACCAGGTTTAAGTGCATTGTCTGCCACTTGGTGCCTATGTGGCCTTAGGCAAGTAACTTAATCTTTATCAACGTCAGTTTCATAATCTGTAGAATAGAGCTAATTATGCCTATCTCCCAGGATTTGTCTAAGATTAAGTGTGATGATGGACGCTTCTAGTCCTGTGCCTGGCCCAGAGTCAAGTCTCATATTTAAAGAGATTTTAAATATGGTTGAAAGGTAGAAGTTGATTTTCTTGTGAGATTCCTAAATGGAATCTGAAGGCCATCCAAAGAAGAGTAAAAAAACATGCTCAGTTGCATCAATCAACCTCTTCTGAGTAAGTTGATAGTCTCTTAAGTTGTGTGAAGAACAAGCCACATTTTGTTTAAGAAGTTCTGGCATGTTTGTTACAAAACCAATTTTATTTCCTTAGAGTCGTATCCCACAGTGACGTGGCATCATTTGCTAAAGGGATGGTCAGCATATTCTCCCTCATCCAGACCCAAAGGGAATCATGAGTATTTATAAGATGACACTCATGATTTATCAAAAAAACTAAAGTGTGGGCTCAATAGATTTTGTTTAAAACCATGGGGATGCATTTCTGGCATATTCCTATATAAAATGGTTCAAATATGTCTTCTTTTTAAAAAAGCTTTGTCTTAAAGATAAGGCAATTTGAACATTAAAAAGAATAATGCAGTAAATTACACCAAATACGTAAACACTATGAGTTCAAAGAACAAATTTCCATTCCATATATCAGACAAAGGACTTATATCCGGAATATACAACTCAATAATAAAGAGACAAAGAGCCCAATAAAAAAATGAGCAAAAGATTTGAACAGATACTTCACAAAAGAAGATAAATGAATGGGCAATAAGTCTGTGAAAGGATGCTCCAAACTGCATTTGTCATCAGGAAGCGCAAATGAAAACCTCAATGAGATATCATTTCGCACCCCCTAGAATGGCTAAAATTAAAAAGACTGACAAAACCAAGTGTTGACAAAGATGTGGAGCAACTGGATCTCTCACACCTTGCTGGTGGGAATGCAAGAGCACAACCACTTTGAAAAACAGTTTGGCAGTTTCTTATTAAAAATAAATATTCACCTACCATACAAACCAGCAATTCTACTCCTAGATATTTACCCAAGATAAATGAAAGCACTTTTCCACAGAGACTCATACACAAATGTTCCTAGCAGCTCTATTTGCAATAGCCCAAAATTGGAAACACCCCAAGTGTCCATCGACAGATGAATAGATTTTAAAAAACTGCAATACGTTAATAAAATGAAATGCTACTTAGTAATAAAAAAGAAACAAACTATTGATACATGTAACAACATGGGTGCATCTCAAAAACATTATGCCATGTGAAAGAAGCCAGACACAGAGTATACACTGCATAATTGCATTTTTATTGAAGTCAGAACAGGCAAAACTGATTAACAGTGAAAGAAAACAGATCTGTGGTTGCTTGGAGATGGAAATGGAGAGGATGAATGACTGGAAAGAGGCACAGGAAAACTTTAGGGGGTGATAGAATGCTCTGCAACTTGATTGTAATGGTGGTTACACAGTAGGTTACACATTTGTCTAAATGGGTGCAGTATACTTTATGTAAATTGTGCTTCACTAAAGTTGATTTTAAAAACCTAAGTCCATATTGGTTCTTCAAAACAAAGCAACAAACAACTCTTATTGGATGTCTTTGGAAGTTGCTAGGGTGCCAATTCACTACTCTGAAAACTGATAAAGAGAAAGTATTAAGCATTTATACTGCTTTCCCCAGGATATCCAAATAGTTGAGAGAAAGTTATATTTTCTAAAAGAATATAAATTAATACATATAGAAGGAATGGCATTTTGCAATGTCTAATGAACTAATGTGACGTCAATGGATGGTGAAACCATTAAGTGAAAGGCTGATGGAAGACATCATCACAGATGAGTTGAGCCCACCATCCCTGAATCCACTAAGCAAATTTCACATCACTAAGAATAAGATGACCAGATGTGATGTGCCCTGATGCGATGCAACGTGAACTCAAATCTACTTGGGATCCTAGTTCTACAAAGCTACAGCAAATAAAAAGAGAAAAACTTTAAATAACAGCACAAGAAAAGAACCAGACAAATACTAAGTTAGAAAAATTTTATAAGACAAATGGTCTATTTTTTTTATTTGTTAAGATACATATGAAGTATTTTTCGGAGAAATTATACATCTGGAATTTGTTTTAAAATTCTCTAGTAAAGTAAATAAATAAAATAGGTCAAAAAATAAATAAAAGAAACACTATTGGAAAATTCTAAAATAACTGTTAAAACTAGGTGACGGGTAAATGAGGATTCTCTGTATTGTTAATGTACGTTTATGTACATTTAAATATTTCCATAATAAAAAGTAAAAAAAAAGTCACAGCTTTCAGAGAAAAACTTCAGTTACCTGAGAAATCAACTTAACTGTTTGATGATGCCAAACAAAATAGGTGTCCCGGAGTTCTTTCTTTTTTCAGTTTAGTTTTATTTTAGTCAAGATAATATGTATGCATTGTTTAAAAAGTCAGACAGTACTATAAAACTTCTAATTATCCTGCTATTTCTTGATTTTTCTCTTTTAGACATTGGCCATTGATCCTCAAATGTTAATGTCTATGAGTCTTTATCTTGAGCCAGTTAATTTCCCAAGACAGCGATCTTCCTCTCTGATCCTCTGCTCAAGTGGAGAAAAGGATGGGAAAGGAAACAGTTGCCTGGTTGACTGAGTGGGGAAAGGATTCTCATATAATCTGTTAACAACTCCTGCTTTATAGCCCACCTTCAGAGACACTTGGTGCCTCCAGCTCCTGGGTTTTCTGGACGGGTTTCCTGTTGGTCCCTCCACCCTAGGCATCTGTGGATTTCTCTGCTCTGTTAAGTCAGTTCCCATTCACACACCAACTTTCTGTTGACCACAATCATCGTTTATTCATTTGACAAATAATTCATTGAGTACTTGTGATGTGATAAATACTATTCTAGGTGCTTGAAATATGTCAGTGAACAAAACAGGCAGTAGGCATAATAAATAAGTAGGTTCTGTAGGGTATTTGAGCAGGAAAAAGTAATCAGAAATTGGGGGGAGGAGGGAGTCAAGTAGTAATTTTAAATAGAATGAACAGGGTGGGCCACATTGAAAAGGTGACATTTGAGCAAAGACTTGAAGGAAGGAGAGAGTTAGCCACGTGGTTATATATAGGGACAGCCCCATTTAATTGAAGATATTTGTCTTTTGTCCTTGTAGGGTATATCTTTTTTTTTCTTTTTTGTTGAGGAAGACTGCCCCTGAGCTAACATCTGTGCCAATCTTCCGCCATTTTGTATGTGGGATGCCACCATAGCATGGCTTGATGAGTGGTGTGTAGTTCTGTGCCCAGGATCTGAACCAGTGAACCGTGGGTCACCCAATCAGAGTGCATGAAGCCAACCACTATGCCACCAGGCTGGTCCAGGTATATCTTTGTATTCTGTTCTATTACATTAGTGGGGTTCAAGAAAGGAATGGCCACAAATGTTGATGTGCTCAATACAACACATTTAACCAGAAGTGCCTCCTACCAACCCCTACTTCTCATCCTACTCTGTTTCCCGTCTTTCTCAAACTGCCTAGCACCAGAGGAGTGTATAAGGAGTCAAATTAATATTTGTTTATTGTTACATTAAATTAATAAATCATTAATTATAAACAGCTTTCAGAAACCTCTGTTTCACCACGAATACTACTCAGCCTCCTACAACTTCATTCCTTTCCTGCTTCCTCTGAAGTGCCACCCCACATGTTGTACTGTAAGTAATGAAATGCCTGCAGACCTCCTAGCAGGCAAGGTCTTCAGTCATGGTTTGTCAGGTTACCACGCAGAGGAGGATCTTCAGGAAACAATTAGTGCATCTCATTGACTAAGATACGGTCACGCTAGGGGACTGTTGGACAGATGGAGCTGTTCTGCATGGTATCGGGGTGGTGCTTACCTGTGTGCATTTGTTAAAACCTCTAGCCCTACACACCACAAGGAGTAAACTTTACTGTATGCAAATTTAAAAAAAAAAAATCAAGATTTCCAGTTGCTGGTCCACCATGAAAGAAGCTTGGAAGTCACCATTCTGTCCGAACAAGAGTAAAAAGCTGAGGAAACTGAAAAGTCAACAACTCTTCTTACAGCCATAAGAGAAATGAGGTCACAGGGCAAAATACTCACCCAAAGTTCGAGCAAAAGACAGGTAAGGACAGAGAACCATAACGCGCCAGAGCAGAAATGCTGATCAGAAACCTCCCTGAGAGCCAGCAGCTCACAGGTAGGAAGCCTGAACCGCAGCTGCGGATTTGCTGAGGCTCATACAGCAAGTGTGAGGGAAGAGTTCAGGGGACCCAGTCCCTGGGGGTGCCCACATTTTTGTGAATTTTACCTCGAGCTCCACCAGTTTCTCACAGTGAAAAAAGGAGAAAAATTCCCTCGTGCTTCTGGCGGGGAGAGGGTTAAAAGAACCATTTTGAAACATCCCAGAGCATTCTGTTCGTAACACCATCTGTCCTCAGGTAGAACTATGAGCCAGAGCCTGCTGGAGTTTCATCCGAGCTTGAGCGAGTTTGAGGTTGGGGGAGAGAAATACCCAGATCCAGCCCATTTTAGCCATCTTGTCCCCATCAAAGAGGGGAACAACCCTGAGACTCTCTTGTGAAGCTCGCAGTCCAGAGGCGAAGCCTCACTGAGAGGCTGAGTCCTGGTCACAGGACTGCCCCTGTCTGCATACCTCACCACCACATTAGCCTCTCTACTGCAATTCCTTTCACCCAGCACATCATGCCCGGCTATCAAGAAAAAAGGAAAATTGCTGAAAGGCAGAAAATACAGTTTGAAGAGGCAAAGTAAGTACCACAACCAGACTCAGATATGGCAGGGATGTTGGAATTATCATACTGAGACTTAAAACAACTATGATTAACACGCTAAGGCCTCTAATGGATAAAAGAGACAGCATAAAAACAGATGGGCAATGTAAGCAGAAAGATAGAAATTCTAAGAAAGAACCAAAAAGAAAAGCTAGAGGTCAAAAACACTGTAACAGAAATGAAGAATGCCTTTGATGGGCTTATTAGTAGACTAGACATGGCTGAGGAAAGAATCTCTGAGATTAAGGATATCTCAACATAAACCCCCCAAACTGAAAAGCAAAGAGAAAAAAGGCTAAACAAAAAGAAAAAAAGAAGAAACAGAACAGAATTCCAAGAACTGTGGGAGAGCTACTAAAGGTATAAAATATGTGAGGAGAATACAAGCAGGAGAAGAAAGAGAGAAAGAAACTGAAGAAATATTTGAAACAATAATGACTAGGAATTTGCCCCAAATTAACCTTGGATGTCAAACAATAGACCCAGGAAGCTCAGAGAATATCCTTTGGTGGGGTAAATGCCAAAATAACTAGGCATATCATATGTAAACAATAGAAAATCAAAGATAAAGGAAAAAACCTGAAGAAGTCAGAGGGGTAAAAAACCACCTTACCTATAGAGGAGCAAAGATAAGACTTAAATCTGACTGCTCTTCAGAAACCCTGCAAACAAGAATAGAGTGGAGTTAAATATTTAAAGTGTTGAGAGAAAAAACCCACCAGCCTAGAATTCTGTATCCTGCAAAATTATCCTTCAAAAGTGAGGGAAAAATAAAGACTTCCTCAGAGAAACAAGAATTGAGGGGATTTGGTGCGAGTAGATCTGCCTTGCAAGAAATGTTAGAAGTTCTTCATTTCCAGTATTGTATTCTTCATTTCTGATTGGTTCTTTTTTATATTTTCTAGTTCTTTGTTGTTCTCACTGTGGTCATCACTTCTTCCCCCAATATCAGTGAACATCCTTGTGAGTTTTTGTTTGAATTCTTTGTCAGGTAGATTGCTTATTTCTGTTTCATTTAGCTCTTTTTCTGGGGTTTTGTCCTGTTCCCTTGCTTGGAGTGTATTCCTTTGCCTGTTCATCACGCCTCTTTCTCTGTAGTTACATCTACGTATTAGGTGAGTCGGCTATGTCTCCTGATCTTGGAGAAGTGGCCTTATGTAAGAGATGCCTTTTGAGGCCCAGCAGTGTGCTTCCCTCTCATCACCAGTCTAAATGATCCAGAAGTGACCCCTTTGAGGGCTATTTGTGTCCTTCTGCTGTGGCAGGGTTGCTCTTATTGCAGGCACCCAGGGAGTCTAGTCTTATAAATAATAAATATAATAATAAATATAGTAAAGATAATATATAATAATAAATAATAAATATAATAAAGAAATACTATGAACAACTCTATGCCCACAGATTTGGTTTCCTAGATGAAACAGATCAGTCCTTGAAAGACACAGCTTACCAAAAGTCACACCAAGAAGAAAAAGACAATCTGAATAGGTTTATGTCTATTAAAGAAGTTAAATCAATAATTAATAACCTTCCAAAATAGAAAGCATCAGGCCCAGGTGGATTCACTGGTGAATTCTAGCAAACATTTGAAGAAGAAATTATGCCAATTCTCTGTAATCTCTTTCAGAAAATAGAAGTAGAGGGAATACTTCCTAACTCATTCTATAAGGCCAGCATTACCCCAATACCAAATCCAGACAAAGATATTACAAGAAAAGAAAACTATAGACCAAGATTTCTCATAAACACAGATTCAAAGTCCTCAACAAAATATCAGCAAATCAAATCCAACAATGTATAAGAAGATTTATACACTATAACCAAGTGGGATTTATCCCAGGTATGCAAGGCTGGTTCAACATTCTGTAATCAGTAATGTAATCCATCACATCAACAGGCTAGAGAAGAAAATTCACATGATCATATCAATAGATACAGAAACACATTTGACAGAATCCAACACTCATTTGTGATAAAAATTCTCAGTAAACTTAGAACAAAGGGGAACTTCCTTAACTTGATAAAGAATATCTACAGAAAACCTATGGCTAATATCTTACTTAATGGTGAGAAACTTGAAGCCTTTCCACAAAGATCGGCAACAAGGCAAGGATGTCTCCTCTCATCGTTGCTTTTCAAAATCATCCTAGATGTTCTAGCTAGTGCAATAAAACCAGAAAGAAAAGAAAATGTATACAGATTGGGAAGGCAGAAATAAAACTATCTTTGTTTGCAGATAACATGATCATCTATGTAGAAAATGGAGGAAAGAATCGACAAAAAAAATCCCAGAATCCATAAGCAATTATAGCAAGGCCAAAGGTTACAGGTTAATATACAAAAGTCAATCCCTGTCCTAGATAGTAGCAATGAACTAGTGGAATTTGAAATTAAAAATAACATACCATTTACATTAGCATGTGCTCCCCAAATGACATACTTATGCATAAATCTAACAAAATATATGCAAGATCTATATGAGGAAAACGACAAAACTCTGAAGAAAGAAATTGAAGAACTGAAATAAATGGGAAGATATTTCATGTTCATGGATAGGAAGATTCAGTATTACCAAGATCTCAATTCTTCCCAACTTGATCTATAGATTCAATGCCATCTCAATAAAAATTCCAGTAAGTTATTTTGTTGATATCAACAAACTGATTCTACAGTTTATATGGAGCATCAATAGCAAATACGATATTGAAGTAGAAGAACATAGATGGAGGACGGACAGTACTCGACTTTAAGTCTTACTATAAAGTACAGTAACCAAGAGAGTGTGGTATTGACAAAAAAAAAAAAAAAAAAAATAGACACATCAATGGAATAGAATAGAGCCCAGAAGTAGGCCCATATAAATATAGTCAACTCGTCTTTGACAAAGGAGCAAAGGCAATTACAGTCACGTGTCGCCTAACAACAGGGATATGTTCTGAGAAATGCCTAGTTAGGCGATTTTGTCATGGGAACATCATAGAGTGTATTGAAGGGAAGTAAAATTTGCCACCCCAAAATGTGTCTCTTTAACATGAGGATTATGTTAGGCTGATTATTATATATATATATATATATATATTTTTTTTTTTTTTTTTTTTTTTTTGCTGAGGGAGATTATCCCTGAGCTAACACCTGTGCCAATCTTCCTCTATTTTATATGTTGGTCACCGCCACAGCATGCTGAGGAGTGGTGCAGGTATGAGCCTGGGATCTGAACCTGGGAACCCAGGCTACCAAAGCGGAGTGCACCGAACTTTACTAGGCTGTGGGGACAGCCCCAAGGCTGATTATTTTTAAGAAACAAAGGACTCAGAAAGTTTTTCTTGTTACTTCTCCCTTAACTGCCTAAAAGAATTCAGATAAAAAAACCCGTCTCAGGAAGTGAGCCATCACCTTAGCGTCACATGAACTAGGTGGTAGACAAGGAGGAACCTAGAAAAGCCTGTTTGTTGGGCTCCTCTGTGTTCTTCTGTTTCTGTGGCCAAACAAACACTTGTTTTCCAAATGTTTGCTCCTTTTCACCCATCTGTGAATTGCCTTCCTTCTTTTGAAGTCCCTGATTCTCCCCACCTCCAACATTTTCTTTTGTCTTTAGCTGAGGATGCATCTAAGGTGAGAGCTTTGGCCATTTTGATGATTTACTTGATTTCCCTGGATTTCTCCCATGTATATGTGTTATTAAACTTTTGTTTGTTTTTCTCCTGTTAATCTGTCTCATGTCATTTTAATTCTTAGACCAGCCAGAAGAACATAGAAGAGAAGAGGAAAATTTCTTCCTCCCCTACAGTACTTACACAAACCTAGATGGTACAGCCTACCACACACCTAGGGCATATGGCACTAATCTGATCAGACCACCGTGATATATGTGGTCCATCATTGACAGAAACATTGTTATGCAGCATATGACTATACAATAAAGAGTCTTTTCAACAAATGGTAGTGGAACAACTAAACATCCACATGCAAAAAAATGACTCTAAGCACAGACTTTACACCTTTCAAAAAACTTAAAAGTCAAACGGATTACAAAGCTGAATGTAAAATGCAAAACTATAAAACTCCTAGAAGATAATATAGGAGAGAATCTAGATGACCTTGGGTTTGGTGATTACTTTGTAGAGACAACACCATGGGCATAATCCACAAAAGAAATAATTGATAAGCTGGACTTCATTAAAATGAAAAATTTCTGTTCTGTGAGACACATTGTTAAGAGAGCAAAAAGACAAAGACACAGACTGGGAGAAGATATTTGCAAAGGACACATTTGATAAGACAACCGTCTAAAATACATGAAGAACTCTTAAAACTTAACAATAAGAAAACAAACAACTCGATTGACAAATGAGCCAAAGACCTTAACAGACATCTCACCAAAGGAGAATTTCAGATGGCAAATAAACACTGAAATGATGTTCCACAGCATATGTCATCAGGGTAATCAAAATTTGGACAACGAGATACCACTACACAACATTAGAATGGCCAAAGTCTCGAACACGGACAACATCAAACGCTGATGAGGAGAGGGAGCAACAGGAACTCTTACTCATTGCCGGGAGGAACGCAAAATGGTACAGCAACTTTGGAAGGTAGTTTGGCAGTTTCTTACAAGACCAAGCATACTCTACCATACGATCCAGCAGTCACACTGTTTGGCATTTACCCAAAGGAGTTGAAAACTTATGTCCACACAAAACTCTGCACAAATGTTTATATCAGCTTTATTCCTAATTGCCGAAACTTTGAAGCGACCAAGATGTCCCTCAGTAGGTGAATGGATAAACTGTCTGGTATGCCCAGACAATGGAATATCATTCCGCACTAAAAAGAAATAAGCTATCAAAACGTGAAAAGACATGGAAGAAACTTAGCCAATCTGAAAAGGCTACATACTGTATGACTTCAACTACATGACATTCTGCAAAAGGCAAATTACAGGACGGTAAAAAGATCAGTAGTTACCAAGGGCGGGAAGAGGAGGAGAAGGGATGAATAGACGGAGTACAGAGGGTTTTTAGGGCAGTAAACATAGTCTGTGAGTTTATAATATAGTGAGGGATAAATGTCATTATATGTTCGTCCAAATTCATAGAATGTAGAACACCAGAAGTGAACCCTAGAGTAAACTATGGACTTTGGGTGATTATGACATGCCAAAGTAGGTTCACCAACTGGAACAAATGTACCACCCTGGTGAGGGATGTTGATAATGGGAAGGCTATGCAAATGTGGGGGAAGCAGGGGACATGAGAAATATCTTCTGTTCAATTTTGCTGTGAACCTAAAACTACTCTAAAAAATAAAGTCTATTACAAAAAAAAGCAACCATTTTCTGATTTGGAGGGATCCTAGAAAGGAATCCAGATTTTGACAAATGAGTCTAACTGTATTGCAAATGTGTAACATAACCTCACCGAAGGAAAGTGGGTGAGGAAAAAAGGAGCTGACCTAAGGAACTTTGGGAAGTGGTGTTTCCATTGGCAACTGAAAGGCTAAAGACAAAAAGAACTCTACAAAACACCTTATTCTCATTGGAAAATTTGTTTCTCACAGAGGTACAAGTTAGCAATTCTGAAACTACTTTGTATGTATACTAGGGCTAAAGAAATAAGTGAATAAATTGTGGATAATGGGAGTCAAATTTCTTGCTGTCAGAGAAAGAAGTTACAATTTACCTGGGGAGAGGGCTAGAATCCAGGGTGCTGGATTAGCGTTGGAGATATCAGTAAGAATGAATTTATTTTAGTATGTACACGGGTCTATAGATACAGAAATATATAGAGATATGTACGTATACATGAGTTAGCACACATTCGTATATTTCCTAACTGTCTGCAGAGAAGGCCCAGAAGCAGCAACGCCCTAGTCGAGACAAACACACCCAGCACTTGGTTCCTTATTTCTAAATAACATTCTCCAATAAAAGGAATCAGGGCTGGATGGAGTAATGGTTGATTCCAGGGCTGAAACACGGAAAACACAAGATGAGCCTGGAGCATCCTTTAGCGTCAGGAAGTAAGGAAGTACTAAAACACACAAAGAGAGAGACAGAGACAGAGACAGAAAAAAGAAAGGAAAATAAAAGAGAAGAAAAGAAAAAGAAGAATGGGGACATATCAAAAGGATACAGATGCTAACCTGAAAGAGCTTTCAATGGCTAAAGCTGGAACAATTTGAGGAAATAAACAAATGAACAAATAGATTTTAACACAAAGAATAAAGTAAATATTCATGAGTCTACACTGATTGTATTGGGTTGAATTGTGTACCCTCAAAATTCGTGTCCACTGGAATCTCACAATGTGACCTTGTTTGGAAATAAGATCTTTGTAGAAGTAATTAGTTAAGGAACTTGAGATGAAATCATCCTGGATTTAGGGTGGACCCTAAATCCAATGACTGGTTTCCTTATCAGAAGAAGAGAGGACACAGAGACCCACACAGAGAAGGTGATATGAGGATGGAAGCAGAGATTGGAGTGATGCCCTTGCAAGCCAAGGAGCCGCGAGAGAGCCAAGGGACAGTGATCCCTTGGAGCCTCCAGAAGGAACCAACCCGGCTGACACCTCGATCTCAGCCGTCTGCCCTCCTAAATTGTGGAAGAACAAGTTTCCACTCTTTTAAGCCACCTGGTCTGTGGTAACTTGTTATGGCAGCCCTAAGAAACTAATACACTAATATAAGTAAATTATTGACTAAATAAAGGGGAGAGAAGGGACAAATCTCCTTTACAGAAGAGTTTCAAATAACTTGTATAGATAATCCCCTCTCCCAGAAGTAGAGCTTACTTCCTCTCCCCTTGAGTGTGGGCTAGACTTAGTGACTTGCTTCCAAAGAATAGAATATAGAAATAAAAAAAAAAACTCCACAGAAAAAGAGTAACTCTATAGGAAGACATCCCCTTAATCTGGTGATCAAGGTCAATATCACAGTGACAAGTCACGTCAACAGCATGTATCCCCCGATATGATGCAGTAAGCAGGGCACTTCACTTTCAAGGTTCTTTCCCCAAAACCATAACCTCAGTCTAATCATGAGAAAATATCAGATAAACCCAAATTGAGAGACATTCTACAAAATACCTGACCATCACCCTTTAAAACTGTCAAAGTCTTAAAAAAAACAAGAAAAGACTGACAAACTGACACAGGTCAAAGGAGACTAACGAGAGAGAATGATTAGATGCAGTGTGATATCCTGGATGGGATCCTGGAACAGAAAAAGAACAGTAGTGGGGAAACTGGTGACACTGAATAAATTGTGGAGTTTAGTTCACAGTAATGTGCCAATGTCAATTTCTCAGTTTTGACAAAGGTACTGTGGTTACGTAAGATGCTAACATTAGAGGAAGCTGGCTGACATATACGGGAACTCTTTACTATCTTTGCAACATTTTGGTAAATCTAAAATTATTCCAAAATACAAAGGATTGAAAAAGAAATACAACATGAGTAAAAGATCTAGAAGCCAGTCAGCACTTTCTCTACCTTTACTTTCCATCTGTGGTTTTATTTCCTCTCTCTGAGTTGGAAGAGAAGCTTTACTCAACTTCTGTTTGCCTCCTCCCCCTCCCCCAACCTCTTTCCCAAACTAGTAAATAAACTGTAAAAATAAGAAAGTAGGTGAATGAATGAATGAACGAGCAAACAAACAGATAACTTACAGTAGAAGGAGAGCATTCAACAGTTTGGTGGGAACAATTAGAAAGTGTAAATATTTAGCCCTCACAGCTTGCCCACTACAATAGTGACAGCCACACCAGCACAGTGTTTCAAAATGCAAGTTCAATATTTACTCTGGCTCCCTGATCCCTCATCCACCAGGGCTCCTTGCACAGCTGGCTTGTGAATGGAGCCAAGGTTCCTTCTATTGGCCTCTGACTTCCCACTCCACATGTGTTACAGGTAAACAATCCACTGGCTTCCACTCCGTCTGACTGGCACTCAAGGAAAAAGCATGGGCTGAGGACAGGGGCACATCTTGGATATCTGCTCTTGGATATCCTGAGGAGGTTATTGTGCAGATCAGATGCACTAGATAAGGTATGTGAGTACCCTTTGTGAACCTGAAAACACCACAGAATCGTAAAGCAATGTCATTGTTGCTGTTTACTCTGTGCCTTGGTTCTCTCTAGAATGCAATGCTCTCCTTGAGGAGGAGCATGCTTCTAACTTCACAAGCATCCAACACATAGCAAGTTGGCTGATTTGATTTCTCAGTCCCTGCAGCCCTTGACTCTTTGGCTTGAGCCATTTGATCCTTATGACTTTGGGCTCAGCCCTAGATTCATCCACTTGTTAAACAATGTATCTATTAATTCAACTACATGGCAGCTCTCTGCTAGGGACAGGATCACGGAGATAAATCAGACATGATCCCTAACTTTGAAAAGTACGTTTTACTGTTCGATGCTCATTTGCTTTAGTTCTGATCCCATTTGGGTGTCCTAATTTAGTTTTTTCTCCCTTCTCTGACTCTAGGCTTGTCTCTCTCTCCCTGGCTTGGTCCATCCAGACTACCTGGCTAGTGATCTGATTCTCCAGTTTGGCTTTGGAATCCCTCCCTCTTGGGCCCTCCCCAGCATGGCGGCAGTGTAGGAGAGAAGAGGTAGTTCTGGTATCCATGCCCATTGCTCATTCCTGGCCTTGGAGATTCAAGAGTCTGGCAATGCTGGCTATCTACCCTCCTGCTCAGACATCAAATTTCTGGAGTCTCTTGCTGCATTTCTCCCTTACCTGTTGGTACCTTCTGTTCACCTGTTGGGACACTCTACTATTTTGTCTCAGGCACTTTCACCAACTTCCTGCCAGGACCCCAGTGGACTTTTGTACGCACCCCTGAGCACTGATTTGCCCATCATATGGCACCTCCAAGGAGCAGCGCTGGGACCTTGCTTCCATCTCATCCTGCTCCCACTAAGATACGGAAATCTACTACCAGATTACAGTTCCTGCACAACTGCCGAGAGGGTCCAGCTCAAGATGGCTGGACAACCCGTCACATTGGCAAAAGAAGGCCCTTCCCCCATTAGAGGAAGTAACACTTCTCAGCAACTTTAGGATTTTCATCTTTTCCAAGAACTGTGACAAGAGACACATTCTTGTTCAAGTCTGAACCAGTTCTCTGCGTCCTACCAAGGGATCAAAGCCTAATTCCTGAAGCCAAAATGTCTTATTTTTGGCTTTAACATCTTGGTATCTCTTTAAAACTGGTCCGGAGGTTGGCAGAGGTTAGGGCATTAGCTGGTGGTAGAGTTGCATGGGACACAGCTTCCCCTCTGGTGTGCGGGCAGCTCAGTTCCAGGTGTGCAGATAGTGATCCCGTCAGTCCTCAGGGCCGGTCACCTCTGCAAGGTAAAGAAACAGGTAGTCCCACTTACTATGCGAACCTTATCACTCTTCTCATGTGTTCCATGATGTGAAGGTGCGGAGGCTCTTTTGTAGGATCACACATCAATTGCTACCTTCCTCATTGCTCTGGCTGCCACAATGGCTTAGAATTCTAGGCTACAGCTAGTGGAGGGGAGGGTGGACTAGGGCAGCCGGAGAGAGGTCCTGGAGCCACACACGGTGGAGACCATCCCTCACTTCATGTTCTCAGAGATGCTGAAGCAAGAAGGTGCAGAACCAAGCCAACCGTAAGTCCAAGGAGTCCAGATCTATCACTGAATCAGGGAACTGAGGTTGGTGATGAGGCTGAGTTTCTGACCCAGATGTGAAGGGCCAGGATGTGAGAGCAGGGAGAAACTGATGAAAGGACCAGGGGAAGGGAGTTTGAAAGGTGCTGCCATCCCTGTCAGACTTTCATCTGGTACCAGGGAAAACTGGATGCATTTCAAGGGCTGGGGCGAGTGGTAGGGGGATGTGGACCAGAGAAATTCATCGCTGTCAAGCCCTACGCTACTAGCGCCTGGAATTGAAAGTGTTCTTTATCTTTCCCTCTACCTCTTCAAATCCTACTCATCTTTTGGGGTCCAGCTCAAGACTGACCTCTCTGTGTGTAATTCTCCCCTTCCTCTGAACTCCTACCACCATTTTGATCTCCACCATGCATTGTGGCATGTCATTGCTGACGCATTGTATCATAAAGGCTCACCTTTATGCCTTAGACTTATTTCTCTCCTGGAAACAAGGCACCCTGCATAGGTCCTTTCATAATCCTCACTGCATCTAGCATTCTGCTGAGCTTAGTAAACCCTCATGAAATGAAGACAGTAATTAAGTTATACTGACATTCTCAACGGCTCAGATGGTACACCCAACCTAGGTGTTGCCTATCTGGCTCCATGCAAATAAACAAATGTCTGTGGTAACACATGTCGACTAGTAGAGGCTAAGCTTACTACCAGCAAGACATGCACGCCATGGAGCTTTCCAACAGGAACAGAAAACTATGCTAGATCAGTAGTTCTCAACTGGAATTGGAATTATCCAGAAGCTCTCAGAAGCTCCATTCTGATTCAATTGCTCCAGGAGGGAGCCTGAATCGATGTGTTTTCAAAGCTCTGTGAATGATTCTAAGACAGCTAGGATTGAAAACTTTGTTTCATATTCTTCTGAAATTTTTTCACTTGTTTTTTATACTAGTGCCCAGCCTCATCTGAATCAGCTCATCCACCCCAATGTCTAACCAGTGTTTCCTACACTTTTTATGTAATTTATTTATCAAATATATAGGCAGACATTATGTACCAGGCAGGAACAAGAAGAAATATAGTGCTTAGCCTCGAGAAACCCGCTGTCAAGTGAGAGACACTTTTATGGAAATAAATAAAAGTACAAGTAAACCTTGCTACCTCAACTTGGGAACTTAATAGATTCAGATAAATTTTTGCATAACACCTTGCTATCTGGATTCTCATTACTTGCCACTGAAATGCAGAAACCAAATAGATTTAGATAAGGTGGGGCTCCTCTCTACGCAAATTTACCATCCAACCTCTTGCTAGAGCTCAAGAACCAAATAGCACACTATTCTAAGTGCTCTGTAGGACAGTGAGTTGAGAATGAACAGGAAGAAATGGCCATCTAGAGAGGTAAGTGTCCTTGGCTGTGGGATCGTATAGCTCCCAATAGTCAGGCTATATAAAAAGGAAACTTTCTGGGCTAAATGTGTGGTCACACGCCAGGGCTCAATCTCTACTGGAGATGTTTTCCTTTTCCATTTTTTGAGATTTGACGTCTCCAGCAGTGCCTGCCTGTGATTCCGAAGACAGGGCAGAGAATCTTCCTCGTCTGGCTCAGTTGAAGTGCGCAGATTGCCTGTGAATAGAGAAACGCATGAGAGAGGTTTTTTCTGGTCAGGAAAACTGTGGGTGTTTGGGAGGAGAGGTAGGCGTAGCGGAGAGGACAACCAAAGGATGGGGCTCAGCACAGTCTGGAAGACCAAAGAGAAAGCATGAATTGAAAAGCCATGGGCCTTATTGACTCCAGAGGCATACTCTCCTGGTGCCACGCTCCACATTCTCCTTGTCATGCCTCCTTCCTGGAGTACTGGGATGGTTTCTGCAACTGCTTATCTGCTCCCCATCCCCTGTCGTACCCTTGACTTTTAGATACCTCCAGATATATCTGAGGTTACTGATAACCTGAAGTTGTCCATCACTTACTCACCTTGGAGTCTTATGATAAACATAATGTAGGAAGGTGCTTCCGAAGTCATCTCCTTTGTGCCCTACCTCCAAGCAATACCCCAAATTGAGCAATGGAAAGACTAGCCCTTCTTCTGTGGAGGTGGAGATTTTCTGGTCTCAACCAGGGGTTGACATCTCACCCTATCTCCTCCTCTGATACTGCTACTGAAGCTCGGCCCTCAGTTCCGGACATTTAATATGCCTGCATTTCCTGAGGCAATGGATGACTCTGCCCATCGCTACCCTTGTCTTCTCTTTTCTCTGGCCTCCCTGTTGCTGCAAATTTAAGAATGCTCTCTCTGAGTTACGACTCTCAAAATTATTTCCCAGGCCCTTCATCTGTTGGCCCACAAAGGAGGATCGATAAGAGAGTTCAAGAAAGCCGAAAGCCAGGAGCATTCCCCATGCTGGACTGAGGAAAGGTTGAAGAAGACCAGGCACAAACCCTTCAGCTCCTTGTCAGCAGCCTTTGATCTGCGTGACAGCTAACACGAAAGTAGAATTTGGCCCTCCAACTGTACAGGACAAGACTTGACAAGGAAATCAGTTTCTCTGACAATTTCAAAAGGCCCAACACTTTCGTCACTTGGCACTTCGCCATGGGGAATGGTGCTGTGGACACATACGCACCCCACCAGAGAAGCCATGTTCCCAGGAAGGATTCAATTCAAGTGCAGGCAAGTCCATGAGGAATGAAGGACAAGCTCTTCCCTGCCCTTCACTGAGGACAGGTGTTGCAGAAACCAGGAGGAACTTCCTACCTGTCTGGGTTGAAAGGCACTAGGAGGGTGGCCAGGAAGTCTTAAAAACTCTTCCTTTAAGTATAAAGAATAAACGTATCTGCTGCTGGCCTTGGAAGGTTTATGCAAAAGATGCTGTAGCTGGCCTTTGGGGGATCATTCCACATTCGCAAGGCTACATGTGATAGACAGGTGCATTTCTCAGCTCATCTAGCTTGTTCTTAGATAAGCAAACCAAAATAAATTATGTTTGAGGGGCCAGCTCCGTGGCCAAGTGGTTAAGTTTGCATGCTCTGTGTCAGCAGTGCAGGGTTTCGAGGGTCCGGATCCTGGGTGTGGACCTAGCACCGCTCATCAAGCCATGCTGAGGTGGCATTCCACACAGCAGACCTAGAAGGACCCACAACTAAAAATATACAACTATGTACTGGGGGGCTTTGGGGAGAAGAAGGAAAAATTTTTAAAAAATAAAACAAAATCTTTAAAAAAAATTGTTTGGCCCTTTGTTATGATTCCAATTTACCATTTAGCTTCCTGAGTGCTCTTGTCAGTTGACTTACCTCTCTAGGCTGTTTTGTTTAGGACTGATAACAGAGAGTTGAGGTGCTGGGCTGGCGGGTGGTTCAGGACCAGTGCTTAGCAGTGAGACTGGATGACATCTGGAGCATTCCCGATTAAAAAGTCAACAAACGTGCAACGACCTTTCAGGGATGCCAAAGAGGATTCCTGTTCAAATGAGAAGAGGACTAAACCACCTCAGAGCTCCCCACTGACAGCCAATCTCTATGATTTTCTTCTTTGGAGATAGGTTCAAGGATCTTTAAGTCCAAGAAGGTTCTGGAAGCCAGGCTTGACAGGCACCACTAATTATTCCCCCCAATAAGAATGAGTCTAAAGCTGAGAACACTGGGAAGACACAATGAGAATATACGACACATTCCTGTCCCTCAGCTGGCAGCAGAGTGAGAGACACTCTGGAGACGTGAACAGCACCCATGTATCTATCAAGACACAAACTGAACTCAGAGTTAGTGTGTGGGGCTGCAGACGGTATGTCAGAGCAGCCCGAGCAGTGAGAAGAGCAGGGTAGATGAGGGGAAGTGGCTCTTGAAAGCTATCGGGCAGCAGATGTGTAGCAAGGGTATAAGGGGTCAATATAGAGTCACCCTGGGTTACCAAAAGGGGGACCAACTGTTGCAGGTCAGATTTCCCAGGAAGCAGATTCTGAAATGAAAATTAGTGTATGGGAAATGTATTGGAAAGTGCTCCTCCTGTCAACATCTACGGGGTAAGGGAAGGAAGCAGGAAGGAGCAGAGAGTGAAGCTGGGCTGCATTGCAACCCGTCTATCACAGCTGCCACAGCCCTTGAGAGTTGACCCTGATTGAGTCATGGGGCCAAGTCTTTATATCCTTGTATGACCAGTCGTTGGATACAAATTGCCTCTGGGGAGGGGCATGCCCATGAGTGAGGCATCTCTCTTCAGCAAGGGCAACCCCAGAGAGGGCTGACAGCTGAGTGCTATAAGCCAGCTGCATTCTCAGCAGGTAAGGGGAATAAACCCTTCAGTCTTGAAGGGGTTTCTGGGCAGCGCAACACAGTATCTACTACCCCTATCAATCGGATGCTCAGAGCTCAGCTGGATCCTGCTCTCAGAGCTGGCCTTGGGAAAACTGGTAGAGTGGGCAGAATATAGACTGTGCCTTAACCACTCAGCAATGCTGCTTCCATGGTAGGTGACTGACCACAGATGGATGAAATGTGCCGAGATTGGAAAGGTAAGCTGGGAGCAGGCTGGGGAAGGATTCTGAGGGTGGGTGAAGGAGTAAATGGCTTTGAGAGACCCCCTTTGACCTAACATAACAACTGCAGTGCCTTATACATGAGGCAAGTCTGCACCCCTCCTGTGTGATCCACTCATTGGCACAAAAAAATGACTGTGATTTGTGATTTATGAGAGGTAACATGGTATGATGGAGGAAAGCCTTGATGCTGGAGCCCAGCAGACTGGGGTGTGGGCCCTACCTGCACCACATACCAGTTGTGTGATCTTAGGCAAGTTATTTAATCTCTTTAAGCTTCAGATTCTACATCAACAGCTATAAAATGGGAATAATCATGCTGACGTCACAGAGCTATTGTGAGGATTAAACCAGAAAATAGACTTAAACCTCTTAGTACAAAGCTTGACACATAATAAACGCCCAAGAAATGCAAGCGATTACTATTATAAGGAGCCCCAAGTTACACAATTACAAAAGTCCAGGTTGCTCAGTGACCCAGTCTCTGGACCATCACCCAAGTCCCTGCACAGTGCCTTTCAGGTTGGCCTCTTTCCATGGTACTAGGTAGAGACAAGTCAGACTGCAGAGTGAGCTAGAATCCACATGGTGACCTAGGAGGGGTATGGTGGGAAGACCCAGAGGGCTCACTCAAGAGCCTGTCAGCTTGAGAAAATCATCCAAGAGATGAAATGGAAAGGAAGGATGAGTAATGATGCCTGAATGTGGATTCTCATCCAGTCAAGAAAAGCCATTTAAGATCCTTGAACATTAGAGCTGGAAGGAGACTTAGAGACCACTCAGGGTAGATCATCCTCCCTTGTTTTACAAATGAAGGAAGTGAAATCCAATGAGGCGAAGCAATCGCCAGGGCCAGGCAGCTGGTTAGGGGCAGAGGCAGAGACAGAAGCCACGAATCCCATTCCCGGTCTAGTGGTCCACACTTAAAGAGTCTTGCCTGTGAATTTTGTGTTCTCACATCAGCCCTGGCTTCATGTCAGAATTACCTGGAAAGTTTTAAAATCTATAGTTCTTGGGTTCCTTTATAGGAGAGTCATATGGACATGCTCCTTGACACTGACCATTTCGCTGACCCCTCCCTACTGCCAAACTCTCTGTCTATCTTCAACACCCAGTTCTCTACATAACCTTTCTGTGAGGCTTTCTCAGTTAACTACGATAATAACAAGGGCAATATTAATAACAGTATTAGCCAGCATTCTGAGGGCTCACAATATGCTAAGAACTTTCCATGGATCATCTCGTTTAACCCTCACCAGAACTATTCCATATTTAAAAGCCTCATTATATAGAAGGGGAAACCAAGACTCAGTCAATGGTAAAGGATTTGCCCAAAGCCAAACTGTTCTAAGTGATGGAGCTAGAATTTGAACCCATCACCAGGTCTGACTCCAGAGTTCATGCTCTTAACCCTAATTCTCTATAATCACCACATTAATTTGAATTTCTTGGGATTTGCTTTGCACTTCAATCTTTTTCTTGCCTATCTAGCTATCCTTTATCTTCAGCTACACTGCAGGCTCACCAAGTGCAGGGACGACTTCTTCTTCCTGGGAGTCTCTGTTTTTTTTCTAAGCCAGTGGCAGCTCAGTGAGTTTAAGGGCTAAGAGGAGGTAGGAGAGGGTCACCAAGGAGCAGGGGCTTCTATAGGCTATCCTGGGATCAACTCTGGAAAGTCAATTCTCTATTTACTAGGTATTTTTGCAACAGAAAACTCATAAAAATAGAAAGTTTATGTAATCATAGCATTGGAATGGACAATAGAGATCTAGTTCTGCCCTTATTTTATAGATAGGAAAACTGACTCTTTGAAAATTAGGTAACTTATTAAAAGTCCCATACATAGTTTATAGGCAGGAGAGCACCAGCGCCCAAGAAATAAACATAAGGATGATTGCCACCATGTGTCATCTACCTAATAGGGATCATACTCTTTGTACAAATTATCTAACTTAGTCCATGTAACGAGGTAGATATTTTACCCAGTTGATGGATGAGGAGACTGAGATACTGATGGGTTAATTAACACGTCCTGGCTCACACAGCTGGAAAGTGACGGAGCCAGTTTTTGAACTCATATGGATCTCAACACGAGATTTCCCGTCTCCTGGTCCATTACAGAATATTTCTAGAATTTACTGAGAACTTATGTAGTAGGTACTTTATGTACATTTTAACAATCATCTCAGCAATTCTCTGTAGAAAATAATGTATCCCAAATTTAAAACGAAGCAACCTAGAGAAGGCAATAATTTGTTCGTTTGCTTAGCTAGTAACCGGTGGAGCTGAAGTTCAAACACAAGGTCTATTTGACTCAAGGTCTTAAACTCTTCACTCACTACTGATACGCTGTGCTGGATGACACGGACCCTAAAAGAACACAAGGCTGAAGACCGTTGTGAGATCTCACAAATACACCTCATTTGATTTGGCGTGTGATAATGACCAAAGGGGGATGGTCCTGTCAGTCATTCCAAGTCCCTTCTAACTGCTGGCAGCTTCCTCCAGATGTGGACTTCAGTAGTAACACTTCCCCATCAGGTACACATCCCCTTGCCTCTCTTACAAGTTTGAAAATAACAATAGGTGGTCACACTTTCCAAGAACAACCTCCTTGAGGCTGAGAGCCAGCTGGAGATATTCTAGTCTCAATTAAGTAATTTTGAGGAGTGAGTTATAAGTCTATAAAAATGAGCAGTCACAGCAAGGTTTTGCATGCAACCTTTTTAAAGGATGCTGAGGATCATCATGATGAGCATTGTGCACACTTTCTCCAGTGCCTCTTCCTTGTTGAGCTCTAAGTACTTCTCCAACAAAAACTCATGACATCCCCCAACATCCCAATAATGTTAAAGGGAAGGGGAAGGTGGCTAAGCAGAAGGAAGTATGCTTAATGTCAAGGGGAGACCTTAGGAAAAGATTCCAGACCCAGTCCCAAAGCAAGGATGGTTAGACCAACCCAACTGCGCTGAGAAAGTCACTCAAAAGCAGGAAGCCGCATCTCTTCTGTGGCTGAAGACCAGATAATTGCATTTCCCTCTATCAGAAAAAAATACACTAAAAGAAGCATTAATAAAAAGAAAAACCAGAGAGAGGAAGTAAAGAAATATCCATCTCTACTCTTTCATTTCTTAACACATAAGCCTTTTCAGTCCAATTCGTTGTTCTGAAAAATATTGGTTTTTGCATTTTTCTACACGTACTTTTTTTTTCATTTATTTCTCAGCATAGGTAGTTTGGATCACCTTTCTCCCTTTTCGTCTTTTAATTCAGGTTCCTGTTTCTTTGGAATCTTTTTGTCTACTCCTTCCACACAGCTCATTTCATCTCTTCTCTTTCTTCTTTTTCTAACTGGAATCGTTTCTTCGAGCTGTAAGAAAACTCACCCCCTTGTTTTTCGTTCACTCTTTCTCTTTCAGCTGCTTTCCTGAATTGCTGTCGCACCAGTTCTGTCTTACTGACCACAATTGGTGCAGCTGGGATGGAGAAGGAGCAACTGAAAAGGAAATGCTAATCAGACCTTTTTACAGACTATAGTAAACACACACACATGCACACACACACACAAATAAAAAAGGGCTCTGATTTAAGGAGCAAAATATCTTTTCTCAGTATTCCACTCGACTAGGATGGTTGAGTTTCTGAAATCCCCCAATACACAATTTCCTCCAGCGGCCTGAGGCAGCCAGGGGAGAGCCCCAGCACGGCTCGTCCTCCTCACACCGTCTTTAACTGAGCAGCTTTAGACTGAGGTCACACATCCAGAGCAGAAAAGTGCACTTAGACTTGAAGGCACATTCACCAGCTCCCTGTCTGGGCAGAGACTGCCACTGGGAACAGGAGTGGGCGTGGGAGGGAGGGATGGGCAATGAGGCTGCTTAAATTTCAATTAGGGCGAGGATAACACAGACGAAGCTCAGCCAGATCTTTGCCCTGAGACCAGAGGCATGAACCATGTTTTATACGGGGTTTTTGGTTGTTGTTGGTTTTGTTTCGTTTCATTTTCTAACCTGGGAGAGAGGAAGAACACATAGCAAGGCCACCGCTGATCCTCCGAACCCCATAGGCCTGATATCAAAGGTGTTCTACTGGATTTCTCAGAGGATGTTCTGCAACCCCTAGCTGAGGAACATGGTCAAGGAGACGGGAAAACTGAAACAGAAAATGAGCAAACTGGAGGAAGCTTGATGGAAAAGAAAGACCCCAGACTGCAAACAAGATCTGTGTGTCCTTGTAAGGTGTGGGCACATCCTCACTCTCTCTGGGCTTTGGGGTCCCCATTTGCAAAAACAGGTTTAAACTGATTAATCTCAAAGTGACTTTCCAGCATTAATATTCAAATTATTGAACAGTAGAAATAAAACCATTCCCCTTTGTCTATTTCATTATGAGGTGCTAGAAAAATCATCATGATGTGGGACTTAATTTATTTCAGTTACTGTCTCCACTGAGCCAAAAAGAACCATCTTTGAGAGCAAACAAAAGTCCTGTTCATTTAAAATCTGCCTCAACATCAAAGCAATTCCTCAACGCCATCCCGAGTTTACTCTTCTGCAGAGCCCCGAGCAAGGCCCCTTCAAGGTTGGGTGTGCATGCAAGAAACAGGCACGTGCACGTGTGAGCCCGGCTCTCTTCACATCTGACACGGCAATGACGTGGGTGGGGGTGAGGCAGGGGGCGAGGAGAGGAGGAGATGGGAATTTTCTAATGATCTTCTTTAGTTAATAGGCACAAGTTGTTAGCTTGATCTGAGAAGGCCTCTTTCCCAGTGTGCCAATTCCACCCCCTCCTTTTTGTAATGGGTTTAGTTCCCACAGCTAATGTACTGCGTAATGAGGCCGGAGGGAAGCAGAATGCTCTGGAGTAATGATACGGAGCCTCCCAGCCCTGACAAAGGACAGAGAGAGCCCGGCTGGATGGTCTCAATGACAGGGTCCAGGCTCCTTTCAGCCCTGGCGAGATGAAGCCTCCTGCCAGGGCTTGTGCTAAGCAGTGTCACATTCCAGGCCCCAGTGTAAAACCCCAAGAGGTCCTGATACAGGACAAATCCTTGCCAGGCCAAGTTTGTTCCCTTTTTTAAGCCCTGATTCAACTTTCCTACCTCTCCCTCCTGGTCTTCCAGCCACTGGTTCAGAGGGCTCTTACTCTAGGGTGGGGTACACTTTCCCCATATAACCTACTCCCCACAAGGGCAAGAAAGGCCCCTGCCCCATTCTGTCAGCATTTACCAGGCTGCAGGTGAAGACATAGGAGCCACACTTTGGGCAGGCAAAATGCCCAGTAGGAAAAGTAGCCACACTGAGAAGGTGACTTTATCCCCTTGGTCATTTTCTACTGCTCACTCTTCCGTGTTCCACAGCACTTTGCTCTAGTGGAATGTCACCTACTTTATTTTTCACGGCGTCACCATTGTGCATCCATCATTCCCATTTGACCTATCCTTGATGGCTCCTTATTCACCTTTTCATTCCCTATGGTCTCTAGTTATAATACATGACATAGACCAGGAGCTCATTCCATGTGTACTGAGTTGAAATTAACTGAATGACAGGGAAATGGGTTCCAAATATTTATGTCCTTGGAAAAAACCTGGGGATCATTATAGATTCTTCCCTGAAGCCATCAACCCAATGGGCACTAGGGATTCCCAAAGAGGAAGGGGGGAAATGAGTAAAGGTAAGATGTCAGGATCAAAGGAAAAAATATGCAGTCTTTGGACAAATCCAATGTTCGCTTGTCCATAAAAAAAAATCAAAACTTCACAGCTGGAAAAGTTCAGCAAGAGACAATTCGAATTAGGACGAGCTTGGTGGGAAAAAGTTGCTGGTATGATTGCAAGCTCGACGTACACTTTAGAGTTTACGAAGTGGGTATGATATTGACTTGGTCTTCCTAACATCTATGACAGTGCCCTATAAAATGCAAGAATGTTGTCTGGCACTTTCAGATGATAAACCTGGGCTCCTAGAGGTTAAGTTACAAGCTTGAATTGCTAATAAATGTTAGAAACAGCCCCAGCCCAGTGCTTTTCTCACTACGCATGGATCTGTAAGAATTCATCAGTGTCAGAGAGAAGGCTGCAAATAGGGACAAGCTTGGAAAGTTATGAAGGGCCAGAACTGGTGAAAAATGGCTTGCTCGCCGCCCCCACAAACCTATAACCTGGGGTAACCCTGGAAGCTTGAATGAGATAAAATGTGGAACAAATAAAACGACAGGCCTTTTTATGAGGTTGTGGTGCCCATTGGATAACAAATAGCAGGACTCATCCAGTCTGGCTGTGTGATAAGCTCTGTGCTAGTGGCTTTTTTTCCATGGGAATCCTATGAATTAGACACGGTCCCTGCCCTCATGGGTCTACTTTGAAAGACGGTGCTATTGGGAAATAGAAATATCTTTAAAAGCAACTGGGAAAATTCATGTCTCATGATCCCAGATAGGTTCGTGTGGAAAAGTGGGGAGAAGGGGAAAGGTTCCCAGTCCCCTGTGGCTGATATTGGGCTGGTGTTCCCTTGGCCAAACATGTCTTGAGCACTGGACAGTGATAGGGTCCTGGACTGGTCCAGACCCACGTGGCTCTGTGTTCTGATTCAAGGTGCCACTTCTCAGACTCTCACTCCCAAGTCACGGATTGCCTCCAAGGACCCTTCTCATCTATCAGAGGGTCCTAAGATGCATGGTCTCTCTAGCCTGCTTCTTCACTGTTAGCCTCATCCTGAGAGGGCTGGCCTGGACCTGTTTCTAAGTTCCCCAGAGAAGAGCCTCTTTTCAGTGAATCCCTCGTTTTTCTGCATTCAGGCAGCAGTCGAACATATACCTCCAGCCAGGGATCAATACCACATTCTAGACACGTGGCCTGTTTGTTTGTTGTTCCACCTTAGGGCTTTGTCCTCTGCCCGGAATCCACCCTCACCCCCGCCCATGGTATTCACAGGACCATTTCCCCTCCCCATTCAGATCTCTGCTCCAGTGTCACCTCCTGGGAGAGACATTCCCTTGTCTAAAATAGCTATCCCTCCAACCATTCTCTACCCTCTTGCCCTGATTTATTTATTTTTTCAGAATTCTTATCACTATCTAAAAGTATATCTATTTCTTTGTTTGTTTATTGCTTCTGCTAGAACATAACCTCCATTTAAGGAAAGAACCATGTTTTGTGGACCACTATGCCTCCAATTCCTAGGAAAGTGACTGGCACATTAGATGGCCCTCAATACTGTTGTCCAGTGAAAGAGTGACCACAGAGAGGTCCTGTTCCTCAGATCACTTGCCATCAAAAATCAAGGCCAAAGCCAACGAAAGGGCCAGGTCCCAAGAGAACTTCTCCTTTTATCTTCATTCCATCTATTGTATCTAGAGCACTTACTGTCATCATTGTCATTACCGCCACTGTTATTATTTATTTATTAGCATACCCAACAATATTTTTACAATTATTCAGTAGACTGATATGACTTTAATAATTAATTAAGCGCCTATAATATGACAGGAGTGTGCCTGGCAGATAGCAGTGACTTGACTAATGTCTGTCCATTCACTCTCAGGATGACCTAGACTCTATGTGCCAAGTGCATCATAATCATAATGAAAGAGCAACAACTGTCCTTCAGAACTTGTCAGGCACAGTGCCAAGTTTTGGGCTAAGGGCTTTCACGTGCATTTTCTTATTGACCTCTCTCAAGAGCCTTAAGAGGCCTAGTGGCACAGCAGTTAAGTTTATGCGCTCCACTTTGGCGGCCTTGGGTTCGCCGGTTTGGATCCCAGGTGGGGACCTATACACTGTTTGGCAAGCCATGCTGTGGCAGGCGTCCAACATATAAAATAGAGGAAGATGGGCACAGATGTTAGCTCGAGGCCATTCTTCCTCGGCAAAAAGAGGAGGATTAGCAGCAGATGTTAGCTCAGGGCTAATCTTCCTCAAAAAAAAAAAAAAACAACAGAGGCCTAAGACGTAGGTATTCTTATCCTCCAAGGTCAGTTAGCAATTGGGGTACTGGTATTCCAACACGTCTGTTTCACTCCAAACCCCATGCTTTTTTCCCCAAACCATACTTCTGTACTAAAAATGTCCTGTATTAGAAAATGTCTTACCTTCTCAGTTACTCCTGGAATAAGCCCTGGTTTATTCACCTGTAAAATGAAAGGACTGGCCCGAGAGGCCTTTAAGATACTTTGCAGTTCTGGGTTCCAAGCTCCTATCTCCTGTGTCTTGGTGTGAGCAGAATCACCCCCATGCTCGCATAGTGAGCTTTACCATCTGCCTCTCTCTCTGCACCACCTCATTCTTTCAAAGGCCCTCAGATCATCCGTCTCCTCACATTATAGCCCTTCCACTGCTCAGAGCATTTCCCTTCTCTGAGCAGGACAGCATTCCCATTTGCCCCTCACTCCCCCTTCATGAAAGGCTTCCCCCCAAGGCCCTGCTTCTCTGACACGCACCCCCTCATTAGAAACCAGTGACGTCCTCTTTCAGTTGGCCTCATCATGTTCTTCCTGGTTTCGCCCAGAGTCGCTGCCAAGACTCCCCACCTTGCCTGTCTGGCAAACATAACTCCTTTATGCCAGGGCTTGGTTATCAGAAGTAAAATGACATGTATTTCCATTAACAACACTAAGTCAGTCAAGCCCAGGAGGTTGGGCCAGCTTCTTCATCAGTTATCAGAGGAAGGGAATTAGGACCCAAGCCAGCCTCCCAGAACCAGTCTATTTACCCAAAGCACCAGCAGTTACTAGCAGCGCGATGCTCCCGCTTGGTTTAGAAAAAGTTTCTGGCATTCTAAGCTGCAAGCACTAAAGCCCTGCGAGGACTTACTGGTTGGGAGAACAGAGGAGGGTTATGATCCACTTAAAATATTTGTGTAGGGAAAGCAGGGATTCGCCACCTGTTTCCCCTTCCACTGATGTTCAGGACAGCTGAGGAATCTTACCCTTCACAAAAGCCTCGGCGCTGTGCCCGAACTTTCTAGCCTATTCTTTCCATTTACACGAGCATTTTCTTAGAAAAGCGTAAATCTCGCCTTGTCACGAGAAAGGAGAGTCCTCCTAACTCCTTGTAGGGTAAGGAGCATTTGTCTACAGTCTTGACAGCTCAGCCCCAAACTCTGGTTTGGAGCATGAGACTAACGTGCCGCTATCTATGCTCTCCTCCAGATCTGGGGCCGTGGTTGGCTCTCAGCAGTTCCTTATAGATGGAGGTAAAGAATGGAGCACACAGTAGGCATGCAAACAAGAGATGTCATTGGATGGAAAACCAGTCCCTCCAGGCTCTTTTCAGTGCCTCTCATCCCTCAAGTACCATTAGCTTTCTCCTAGAAAGTGGCTGGAAAGGATGCATCTATCAACAGATACTCAAGTCCTCCTTACTCCCCAACCCTCCATCCTTCCTTCAAGAGCCAGAGTCTGGCTGGGCACTCTGGGAACACTGCAGGTACGGCTCTCCCCTGCCCCCGAAGAGCTTATAGTCTTTTGGAAGGGGCACTATTGTCAAAGTAGAAAATTTCAGAGCTGGAAGTGCCCTTCAAGATTATCCGGTCCAAATAGCCTCCTCAAATAAATGTAGAAACTGAGGCCTGAAGAAGCAAAGTAAGATATTCAAGGTCACACAGCTAATTAGGGTCAGGCAAGGATTAAACTAGATCTTCCAACTTCCTATCTAGTGTGCTGTCCATTATGTCATCAGGATCACTATAAAAAAATAATTTACTTAGCACCTGTCTTTGGAATGAGCTGCTAAACAAAGCACATTGAATCGACACAGTCCAGACTCTGCCCAAAGCTTAGTGTGAGAACAGAGCACTGACCACACTGATGCAGACAGCTCTATTGAAAAGGACCCCGTGGCGAGCGCACATACACTGAAGCAGTAGAAAAATTAAGTAAACCATGTACCGGCTTTATTGCAAACGTTCTTAGTAGAATGAGAACATTATTGTAAACCTTGTAAGTTATGTCAGAAACCTGAGGGGTAGGAGAGCAGCTGTGGTTTGGCAGGAGGTGGTAGAGGGCCAGGAGGCAGCCTGTGGAGAGAAGGTAGAATAAGATGACAGATTCAGCACACACGGCAGCATCACCCTTTCACTCCAAACTCCTAGACATGATGTACATTAAAAGTCCATAAAAGGCAGGGAAACAAGAAGCCTAAGGAAATTCTAGAATGACAGACCTGGGAAGAACCCACCCAGAGGTCATCTCATCCATCCTCGAGGTAGGGCTCTATCCGCATGCACCTGGAGGCTTCCGAAAAGACTTATCTACACTTTCTTAAAGTCTAGAGAGAAGAGAAAGCTGCAGCCTCCCAGGTGACCCTTTCTAATGTGACCCTAATCCTCTTCGTTAGGAGTCAGATTCGTCATGCTTTGTCCCTTTTGCTGGGGAGGTGGTGGAAGCAGCCTGGTTGCATTTGGTCACTACTACCCCATCCCTCCGTTGAGTTGCGCTGTATCAACTGTGCCCTCTGTAACCCTCTCTAGCCGTTTCTTTTACAGCTTATAGAAACCTGCAGCTTTCCAAACGTTATGATCCTCTTAGACCCCTCCTCTTGATCACCGTATAACAAGCCCTGAAACGCTATTTCTGAGTCCAATCCCGGCCACCCTCTTGCAGCATATTCTGGATCCTGTGGAGGGCTCTTCTGATTATCTCTGGAGTGAGGGTGATGAATTGCCTATCTCACTGATTGCCCCATGATTAAGCCACTAATTGTTAAGCATTATGATGTAACAAAGTCACCAGCTCATTTTATAGGAGGTCTTTTTCTTGAGTCCAATGTGCTTTCTACGTGTTATACTGCTCCATCACCTTATCACACTAAAAGCCAGAGTGATTGCGTCTGAAATCTTAGCCAAAATTTCTGCTTCATCCTATCTTAGCTTTCTTTCCCCTTCTGTGGTTCTTCGAAGCCTGCTGAAACCACCACCATAGCTTCTGTCTCTGGATTGATGGTCAATTCTCAATTATCCACATGTGGAATAGCTATTTTGTGGGTCTTTATTTGCTGTTGGCTGTTGTGTGGCATGGACTTACAGAAGATGGACCATTCCATGCAAACTCTAACGAGAAAAGCAAACCTGCACAATTGAGAGCTGAACACGGAACCTGGAATGGCCGGGTTCTGGAGAATTGGCCAACACCGGGAACTAGGTGATGTGTGGCCAGCTCCTTGTGCTCAGGGAGAGGAAGCTCATTGGCTCTTCTAAGGAAGCTTGGTTCTGGGTGATGATCAGCATCCCCCGTGTGCTTAGCAGGATGATGCGAATGCTTGTTGATGCACAGGCATCATTAGTTAATCCATCTGCAGGCTCTAAACACCCACCAGGGATTTGAATTCCACACTACTGAAGCAGCAGCACAGGCAGCAGCTGTCGCTCAGCACCTGCCGCAGGGGAACTGGCCAGATTTCAGAAAGGGTCCTCTGAGGCCACTACAGGAAGGAGAGATTCCAGGGGTACCGGGGCGGGGGGTGGGGGGGTGGGGGCGACAGCTGGGGTTGGAGGGGAAGGTGCAGAGAGGAACTCAAGAGGAAAAGGTGAAGGGAGGATGTGCCAAAAGCAAGTAACTCTCCGTGAAAACAGGAAGAATGAGGATAAATGGCAAAAGAGTAACCTCAAAATGAAGCCAGAGATCACTAAGGGAAGTTCTGGCAGGAAATCTCAGACTGCCTTTCCCAAGGACACCTTCCTGCTATTTTGGCCACCAGAGGGCTCCTGAATTCCAAAAATATTATGGAAAAGTGACAAATGTCTCCAATATTTTGCACTCTAAGCACATACATGTGAAATGAACAACTTCTGTCTATACGTACAAAAAATTGTCTTTGAGAGTTGGAGATTCAATTCTGACTTCAACCCTGTGTCCCTGAGTCAATGGGGACAGCAACCAGCAACATCTCTGCTCTGTTTCTCCGTCTGCAAAAATGAAGAGGCTGCGCTGTATCTTGCGACAATCGATAGCCAGAATCAGGCGGGAAAGAAGCAGAGGGAGGAAGGGGCTCCAGCAAGTAAGACCTGAGGTGGCAGAGATACGGATCAGCAGTTCTCAAGTTTCACGTGTAGTTAAGAATGACAAGGCCTGGATCTTGGACATCTGGTACCAACTCTCCTTGCCCTGGTGAAACTCATGTATCAAGGGAAAAAATAATGCACATGTGTTTGGTAAAAGGCTCAGGTTAATGGGCCAGTTCTGTCAATTTCTAACTATATGACCTTGGCCTAAACCCCTAACCTCATGAGCTACAGTTTTCTCCTCTATAAAATGGAAAGTGTTCTTATCTCACAGGCTGGACACAGAAGTGAATGAGATAATGTCTTTGAGAGGAGTTGGCACATGGTAAAAGCTCACTATTCACTATTTACTCGAGTCATCCCTACACATGAGATTGCCATTACCAAGAGTACCAACACAGTCACAAAACTGGCACAAACTGCGCATACTCAGTCTGAGGAAGCGAAGGCTAAGAATGACGTCATATCTGCCTTCAAATATTTTAAGGACTATCATACGGAAGAGGGATTAGAACTTTTGTCACCCCAGGGAGTAGACATGGGACCCATGGGTGGAAGTATCACGGAATCAGATCAAGCTTGCTAGAGAATTACATAAAGTGCCTAACATTAAAGCTTTCCAAAAATGGAGCGAGTAGTCGATATAAAACAGCAAGTTAGCTCATTTCTGGGGGTATTCAAGGAGAAGCTGGATAGGCATGGTAAGGGAAGTTGTGGTGCAGATTCCTGCATGGGGGAAGGGCTGGATTATGTGACCCGCAAGAGCCTTTCCAACTCAGGGAATTCTGATTCTTTGTTCCAAGCAAAGGAAAAAAAGAGAAAGCACTGTTATGTGAGGCTGGTCAAAAGGATGGTTTGTTTTCCAACCGGGCAGTTGTGGACACGTGCACTTCCTACACATCATATGCTCCCTACGCACCTGGCCAGCCCTGATCTTAGCCGTGGCCATAGAGTTGCTGGTGCTTAAGTATTGGATAATTATTTCTATGCCAAGAACAGTGTTATTCACATCAAAGATGGTTGATATAGATCCACTCCAATATTTTTGGAATGACTGGTTGGTCATTCCACAACAGTGGATGTCCAAAGGAAGGTAGGGATGAGGGAAAATCTGTAAATAAGGAATGAACAAGTGATAAAGACAGGGGTACAGGGCGGGTAGAGTGGGGAGCATACGGTTGGCTCACAGTTCAAGCCTCTTCAGATCAGGAACTGTGTAATCTGGGGCACTTTCCCTCCCCCTCCTCCTCTGACCCCGAGGACAATCCTTCCTCTCACAGCCAGGGAACTCTGTCAGGAGGCAGGAGTCTAGACATATGACTTTTGGAAACTTCCACTGTATGAGTCCCAATGCAAAAATAAGTTCCATTTAGATCTTCTCTCTAAAGGGGCTAAGTGGGCTTTCCTGGTTTTTCTAACATAGAATGGGACGAGAGAGAGAAGGTACTCCCAGCTCTTGTTAAAGGAGGGCACTGAAGGCAATCAGGGGAACTAGTGTATTCCAAGGGTCAAGGCCTAGGATTACAATCTGGGGAAACTTGGCTTTGAAACTCAACTAGATCATTAACTAGATGTGAAATTGTTAACGCTATCCAAGTCTCAGTTTATCTGTAAAAGAGAGATAATAATATCGGAATTTTGCTGAATATATGAAGTGCCCAGCATAGGACTTGGCATATAGCAGTGTTCAGACCGTGAGAGGTTGCTCTTGCTATTACAGATTTGTTACCAGTCAGGAATAAGGGACAAAGGAACTGGAAAACTCCCGGCTCAGATAGGAGGATATGCAGATTTATGGAGTCCGGAAGAGAGGTGTGGATATGTTTGCCCTGAAGGTGTAACCAAGAGGCTGTGAGCCTGGAGTTACGTAATTGAGCTGGTATCTGCAACATATGCATAGAGTTTGGTTTGGGTAAGGAGATGAGGACATGGGTGTGCTCAGTATGTAATCCTACAGGGGCAGTGTCGATCATCTTAAAAAGGAACAGATTGGACATGTTGTATTACAGCAAGGGAGCAGCATTCTCCACATGGCTGGACTCTGGACAGTAAATGGGCCCCTGGTGCATGGAAAGCGCCTGAGGAAGGGCAAGCATCGACTTTTAGAACGAGTCCTGAAGGAATGGCTATGTTGTAGGGCAGATGGTGGCCAGCAGCTCCCCAGTTTTTCTGAGGCCAGCAGGAGGGGAGATGTGCGATGACAGCATCAATTGGAAGCCACATTATCCCCAAAGGGCTTCCCTACACTCAGGTCTATTAAGACTCTGGATTACTGACCATGGGACATTATGAAATAGTCTTCTTAAGTGCTTTGAATATAAGGCCATAACTCACTCATGGAGGATGATGTCTCCCATCTTCATTGAACTGATACCTTGCTATCAGGTAACTGTACATATCTGCTGGCCCCAAATGCTGGCTAGAGTAACTGCATGTTTCATTGAAAGAAAGGAAAAACACCATAGTTTCCAAGTCACAGGAGGATGATTTGTACCAGGGCCATGTCAATCCGTGGCAGAGATTGGAAGGAAACCAATTCCAACTCTTGGCTGTTATGTGCCCTGCCGGTGAGGCAGGGTACCAAATACTTCAACGGTCCCCTCCTCCATTACTCTGCAGGGTGAATATAATCACCTTTGGAAGAGATCAGTTAACTCTCTTCAAAAGTTAAGCAATTTCCTTCTTAAGAATTTAAAGTGGGAGTGACTGCAAGTCACCTGTCCCATTTGCAAGAATTTCCTGTCTCTCTGCCTCCAGCCCACCCTCCCTGATGCAGCCTGAAGGGTCTGCAAATCCAACAGATTTCAGATTTTTTAAAGTATGACCCATGGTCACATGTACATTTTATACCATGACCCAGAACACACAGACATACATCACAAATACATGTATTTCAAGAAACAATGCTTACTGCATGCGTGTACTTTGATATTTTCTATTCCATTCTATACTCATCTATTCCATTTTTTAAATGCGGTTCATGACCTGAATTTCACTGTATAACCTGAAGTTTGAACAATCTTCTTCACCGCTGATCTCTCCTACCTATTTAAAAGTTTCCAATTACTCTCCATTTCTACCAAATAAAATCCAAATTCCTTAATATGACAGATAAGACCATTTATAATGGTGTTTATCTTCCAGCTTCAGTTCTGCCATCTTCACCAGGCACCCTATACTCCCAACACACCTGGCACCTGGCCTTCCTTGGAGACCCAAGCCCACCTATGCACTCTCCCGTCTCTGCCTTGTTCATGCCTTACCCTCAGCCTAGGCACTCTTCTCACTGCAGGAAAAATTTCTTTCCATCCTTAAGAAGCATCCCAGATGTCACCTCCTCTGAAGACTACCCTGGCCTGCCCAAGCAGAACCAAACTCTCTGCTAGGCTCCCACAGTCTTTAGGAATTTTCTCTTTGCACAGCATATAACAATCGTCTGACCCTCCTTGTCATCGCTTAGATGCCGTCCTCCATTTTTGAGTTGGTAGAACTGCTTAGAAAGAAAAACAACCTTTGTCTTTCCCTTTTCTTTATGATTGGCTCTTGCCTTCTTTCTTCTCTATCTTCAACCTATTCCCCTCCCCTATTTCTATAAAGCTCAGAACCCCAGGAGAAGGGGAAAATCAGAGTAGGAAAAAGGGAAATGGTCAAAATTAGCGGTGGTGAACCAGTCTGGTTCTAGTTTCTCTTCCTCCAGACTGGCAGTTCTGTTTCCAGGGAATCCCAGCTTGGCAAATTCATCTGAATCACAGGAGGCTGGAACAGGCAAGGTGAGGTGGAGAAGCCAGGGCGGAGTGAGCAAGCGGCCAGCTCAGGCTGCAAAACCAGGGTCAGAGCTAACAGGAGGAAGAGAGTAAAAAAATACCGATTCACAGCCCACAGCAAAACCCTGGTGCCAAATAAATGCCCTGTTGTAGTCTCCGATGGTGGGCAGTGGATGACCTGATTTACATCTAGTCACAGAGCTTAAGGAATTCTCAGGTCACCTTTATCTATACAAAAATAACAGGAGAAAGACCCCCAGTGCTCTGTACTTTTCAAAGCAATTGTTCACACATTATTCCATTTAATTATGGAGTGCTGGAGCTGGCGGGGACTTAAGAGGTAGCCTAACCCCTCATCCTGCAGCAAATGAGCGGGAGACTGGGAACAGGCAAGTGACTTGCTCAAGGTCACACCCCTGAGTTAGCAGAAGAGCGCAGTGCTCTTCTTAACAAACCATGCTTTTCACACACAAAAGTATCCAGTGCTCCTTGACTCAGTGTTAACCGTTCCACTCCGCCTGGATTTCAAATCCCCTCAGATGAAGCGGGGTGGTGCCTATGTTATCCTTAAAAGAGTCCCAGACGGACTCTTCAGTCTCTCTCGGTCAGCCCTTCTCATAATTTGCTGCCATTTGAACTAGTCCGGTCTTCACAGTACTGCATCCCTATTACCAAGAGTGCCTAAGCTATTAACTCACTACGAACAGGTGCCAAATTGCCTCTTCTTTTGCACAAGATGTTCATTTAAAATCAAATTGCACATAAATCCCTCAGCCCCTGCTCACTTCCCTCGGCCCTCTGCCTTTTTTGGTCTTTTTTTCCTTCACTGCTCCCAGTCCTGTCTGCTGGGCGTCTCTGAGATGACATGTGGGGAATGAAAGCTGGGCCCACGAGGGGAATATCTATGGAGTTGTACTGGAGCTCGCTGGCAAGCCTCAGGGCTTTGTCTACCGAGGCGCCCAGGTCCCAGGAGGGGTTACAGGGACCGAACTACAGCGGTGGAACTACACTCAGAGAACCGGAAAGCCCTTTAAGGACTCTTCTAGAGCAACTTCTTCATCTTACACGTGTGGAAACTGAGGCCCGGAGTGCAGAAGTGACTCTCCCAAGCAAGTTAGACCAAGCTAGGAGAACACTCCAAGTTTCCACACTTCCAGATCAGCTCACTTCCTCTACCGGCTGCCTTTGCCCACAAGGAAACCGAAGCTTAAAGGGGTAGAGAGATTGCCTAAGATCACACAGCTCCTAGGGGCTCGGTCCAAGACCACAGCCCCAGCGAGACCGGAGAGCCGCAGCTACGGGAAGGGAGGGAAGCGGGCGACCGGGCGTTTCCGTGCTAAGGGAGGCATGCTGCACAACGCCAGGGGGCACTGTTCCTACTGCATCCCACGAGCCCTCTGGCACTTGTGAGGCCCGCTCAAGACGGGGACGAGGGCGCAGTCAAGAAAGGGCAGGTGTCTTGACCCTCCTGAACACCAGCTCCTGGGACCTGCCCCCCCGGGGGCACCTGCCCCAGAGTTGGGGTGCCTGGCCCCCAAGCACTGCCCGCGGCCCCTGCTCGGGGGAGCCAGGGCCAGGGTTCGAAGGCCTTTCCTCATTCAGCGGGATTAGCCCTTTGAATTGCTAAAAAAAAAAAAAAAAAAAAAAAAAAAGCTGCCGCTAGCGAACCCTGCCTGACAACACCGAAGGAATTTTTCCCAGGGATCGGCCGAAAGCTGACTCACATTTAAAGACTTGCCCAAAGTGGTCATGCCCCTCTGAGCAAATACCACAGGCATGTAAAACCTCGCTCCCCGCGGCCTCCCGGCGGCGAGGGCTCCCGGCGCGCCGGCCGGCCCGCGCCCCCATTGGCCGAGCGCCGCGCCGCTTAGCCCGGCCGCAGCCAATCGGAGCGCCGCGCCGCCGGGTTGCTAGCCTGGCCGCGGCGCGGGCCGCGAGGGAGGCGCGGGCGGGGAGCTGTCACTGCTTGTTTCCTGTCCCGGGGCGGGGGCGAAGCGGGTGGGAGGCTCTGGCTGTTTGTTTAGGCAGGTAAGGCCTGGGAGGGAGGTGAAAAGAAAGGGCCGAGCCACCTACACGGGAGGCTGTCTCAGGGCCTTTGAGCTCCAAGTTTCCATTCCACAATGTGAGCTGCCGCGAGCTGGCTGCGAGCTGAGCGGCGCGAGGCTCCCGCCCGGCCTGCGCACGGGCTCCCTGGGCCCGGCTCGGGGGCGCATTCCTGCAAGCCCGGGACAGTCCGTGTCCAGGCTGCCTCCCAGCTCCAAGACGCTCCCGGCATTTCTCAGTTACCCTAATTGCGAAAGTGAAGACGAACCACAGAACGTAAATAGTGCAAGAGGTGTTGGAGAGAGGTCTCCAGATCAGAGTTCTCACCTTGTCCACAGCTGCATGAACGAGTGATCCTGGCGAAGCCCTCACCACTGCAGTTCTTGGTTTTTCTCATCTTTAAACACCTTGGCTCTAAGGTTCTGGTTCTTATCTCAACACTGAGAGGAACATTGAGATTTGGTTCTTGTTTCTCAGTTCCAAACAATGTCCACCCAGCAGCTCAAGTGCTTTGCTTAACATGTGAATGGAATCCCGTCATTCCCCTCCCTAAGACCTCCCAATATGCAGGACAGAGTGCCCGGTGCACAGCAGATGATTAATAGATGTTTACTGAGTGATACATAGGATTATTAATACACAAGACGACAGTAGGGAGCAACGCTAGCCAGCCGATGGCTCTGTCCTCACAGAGCTTACGGTCCAGTGGGAGAAAGACTGCTGGAACCATCAATCCAGTTAAAGGACCACCCCTCAGACAATCACCGTACACACGTAATTACCAACCAAAATAAGTGATCACGTCATTTCAGAAACCCTGTGGCAGGAAGGCTCCGGCACATTGAAGGAACGGAGAAAGCCAGCATGGCTGGAGGAGCGAGGAAGGAGAGGAGAGCCGAGATCCTGCAGGGCCTTGTAAACTGTTAGGGATTTCAGTCTTGGTCCCAAGAGCAATGGGAAGCCCCTGGAGGGTTTTAAGATGAGGATTACGTGTTCCAGTTTTTGTTTTTACAACCTTACCAGCTGGGGCATGGGGGGCATGAGTTTACTAAGGTAGGGGAGAGAGGGAGGCAGAGTGGAAGTGAGAAGACACGTTAGGAGGTGGGAGATGAGGGGAACTTGGATTATGATGGTAATGGTGGCAAAGGGAGAGAAGTTGTCAGATTGAAGAGAATTCACCAACACTGAGCCGCCTTCAAAGCCCAGTTTTCTCATCCACCCCATTTTCTCCAGTAAAAAGTGCATGTCAGATTGTAATACCCAGCCCTTTTCGTATCTGCTAACACTGCACCAGGCTTGGTCTATGTTGGCTGGACCCGTTCTCATTCACTCTGGAACGTGGACGTACGAGGTGCATCCTCAGGCTGTAAGTCTTCCGAATGTGACGCCCGGTCTCTCACTCTCTCCCTTCCTGTGACTCAGCCATCGTGTGGCATCACCTCCATGACCGTCTTCTGGAGGCTGGCTTGGCCTTTCCCGTGAACTGGCTTGCGGGGCAGGGGTTGTTCCTGGTCCTTTCACTCTTCTGTGGTTGACACAGTGGAGGTTCCGAGCCTGTAGTGTGGACTCCTTGAGGGCAAGGCTGTTGGGGAACGGTGTGGCGAGCAGGCCATTTTCCCTTTCCACACTGGGCCCCTTGGTGCACAGACTCATTTCACTTGAGTCCTGTCGGCCACTGCTGGGACCCCAGGCCAATCCTGCCCTCCTGCTTATCCTTCCCATGCCCCACAAATGCCCCTGGGCTGTTTCACTTTTGGTTTCCCGATTCTCTTTCTCTCTCTCTCTCTCTCTCTCTCTCTCTCTCTCTCATACACACACACACACACACACACACACACACACACACACGACTGCCTCAGGCTGTGGTGTTTCCACTGAAGAGGGAATGCATCACCTGCTCCTTGTGGTTAACCCCACACGAAATGAGCCTTGTCTACATGAGAAAATGTGTGCGTTCTTGAATATTTTGCAAAACTGCTTTCCTTTACGAGACCCAGCCTTTTCATCGAACTCTTCTGCTGACCTCTGAGGAGAAGCGTCTCCACCTGAAAAGGTAGAGCCTTGGGTGGCTCTGAGCCACGCAGCCCCTTTGACTGGCTCTCCCGTGGGAACCTCAGTGATTCCCCAGTGTGCTGCCTCGGGGACCAGTTAGCTTATCATCAGAGAAAGTCCCAGCTGCCCCGGCCTTCTGCCTCCATGGGCCCCGCCAGTCCTTGGTCCCAAGAGAGTCGAGTTGAGAGAATGTGAATAACTCTGGGCACCCAGTCATGCTCCTGGAACCTCTCCACCTGGAGAGTCTGTTGCAGGGTGGCGAGTCCCCTTTTCTATAGAAGATAGCACTTGTTCAGAGCCCTGAGACCCGGACAGCAGCCAGTTACCAACACCCACTGCAGCCAAGCGTGTCGGTATAGCTTGGGCCTCATGCTGGAGAGAAAGCAGGTATCCAAGGGTCTATCTGTGCTCTCTACCAGTTCATAGAGCAGTTAGCAGCGAGGTGGGGCCCTTCCCAGCTTCCATTCATTCTTTCTTTCTTTATTCATTCACCAGACTAAGACGAGTCAGCCAAGGGCAGGGATCATATTGTATTCATCTGTGTATTCCCACGTCTTAGCACAGAGCCTGGCACCAGAGAGACTCTTCAGTGAATGAACCCATTCAAATCCCACTCTCTGCGTACTGAGCAAGGCCCTGAAGGATACACAGCAGGCATGGGACACAAGTTCTTGCCTTCCAGGAGCTTACAGTCCAGATGGGAGACAGTTGGGCCACAGCGATTTATTGAGCTGTGACTGTGGGCCAGGGCTGGGTAGGCACTGCTGAGAAATGATGTGTGAACAGGCCTCAAACCAAAAATAAGGACTCCGCCCTCCAGGATATGCCCCCACTCCCAGCACTGATTTCTTTTTTCTACCACCATCACTCAATGGTTCGGGGCTTCCTCCTTTGCCCCGGCTCTTGGCTTCAGAGCTCTGACCACTCTTCCGCCTCCCTGGAGTCCCGCGGCCCACCCCAGGTGTCTGTTTTCAGCACAAGGGGAGAGGCAGACAGTGCAGCTTGGTAGACTGGCCCAGGTCTGACAGATTCGAGTTGGAATCCAGTTTCCGTGACTCCCTTGCTGTCTAGAGTTGCACATGTTGTAAAGCCTTCCTGAGCCTCGGTTTCTTAATCTACAAAGTTGATGACCGACATCCACCAGGCGTTTACCCTGTGCCAGGATCTGTTTTAGCTTATTCAGTCCTCCTAGCACCAAGGATCTCCATTTTACAGATAAGAAAGTGAGGCACAGAAAGGCAGCAACTTGTCGACAGTGGCAAGGGTGGAATTTAAACCCGGGGAAGCAGCTCGTAGGGTGATCCCCACCCAAGCCTGACTTTGGCCCATCACCCTGCTCTCCAGCCCCCCTTTTTAAGCCCTCTCATTCTCTGCTTCACAACCAGCTGAACCCCAGCAGAGCACGTCTCCTGGCTCCTCCGCCCTTACAGAAACACGGACTCTTCTGTTTGTTTCTCTAGGCCTTGACCTCAAGTCCAAGCCCGGGGCTCCAGGCACGTCCTGACGCTCCCCCCGCTGGGCTGCCACTTGGAGAAGTTTCTCTGAACTCACCCTCCTCTTTCCTGGGCACGCAGCCTCAGGTCAGTGGTCAGCGGTCAGGTCCTCTGACCCGTCCGCTCCAGCACTCCCCTTTCTCGGCCTATCCCCCCTGACAGTCTTTCAACCTCAATTGACTCCTGCTGTTTTCTCTTCTCCAGGCTCTCTCACACTGCTTCCTTTACCCCTTTCATCCCTGCCCCCAACTCGGCTCCCACATCCTGCCCTGGGGCCCTCTCCCTGGCCCCGAGAAGTCTGTCCCAGTATTGTTCTCCACTTCCAACATTAGCATTCTCAAAACCCACATTTGCATTTTGATGGCTCCTGTCCCAGCTAGACAGGGGTACACTTTGATGCATATATATTTTGGAGAGGAGAGCTTTCCCCTGCACAGTGTCTAATTTTCCACTTTGATTCAAATGCATTCTTTGGTTCCGGCCTGATTTACTCTGGGCCAAGAACAGACTTCAGCCGGCACCTTTGGGCTATGCTGAGGCCTATAAGATAACAGAAAGGCTTTGCCTGTGGGAGCTCAGGGGAACAGAAGTGTCACTTCCCACGCCTCCCAATCCTGCTCGGAACATCAAAGCTTCTTGCAAGCTTACATCTGCAACCAGTGTTCTCTCCTCCCAGGCTCAAGGGCCTTGGCCTCAAGCGTTCCCCAGCACTGCTGGAAAGACCGTAGATCGGGGTTCGCTGCGGTCACCCCCAGTGGAACACCCACCTGAGATATGAACAATCTCAGGCCTTGATTCTAGGAAAAGCCAGCAGAAGGAGGCAGGGAGGATGGATAAAGAAGCCGCCCCAGATAGCCTTATCACCCTATATTACCCTGTTTGTAACCTGAAGCCCCAAAGGGTGTTAATGAAGTGAGAGAAGGCGACATGGAGCCCAGACTGCGTTCTCATCTAGGGCCTGGGTGTTGGGGCTTTTAGTTTTTATATGACTCTGGGCGGCTGGGGTTCAGCCAGAATTAGAACAGCCAAGTGCCAAGCAACAGAGAGAAAGGAATCTCTTGCCAGGTCTCCAGGGGTTTCAGAGCCACATTTTACAGAGGTTTAGGGAATTGTGGTTTGCATGGCACAGCTTCCTAGGGTTTCATCCCAACTTCAGAGTGATTTACAATGCCTATTCCATTGAGAAGCTCTCAACATGCATCTCTACCTGCAGCTGAGTGCTTTCATGCAACGACCCTAAATAACATCCCACATGCATGGCATGTGGACACTGAGGGTGGATATGGAGGCACTTTGGGGTGGGGAAACAGAGGCAGACAGAAGGAAAGGGCTGGGGTTGCAATCCTGGAGGCTTCTGACTCCAGGGAGGCAGAGGGCTCAGAGGCACAGGGACAGCAAAGGAGACAAGAGAAAATCTTGATTCCTCCAGTTAGTCAAGATTCAACTAACATTGCTTGAAAGAGTTCCATATTCCTGCCTCTGTACTGGTGACTAAGGCTGATGCAAAAACAAATAGAGGTTGGTCAGCCTAAATCTCAAGGAATTTGTGTTCTAGTGGAAAATAAATAGATGCATCATAATAATCATAATTACCACCTACGGGTCACTGCTCATGTACAGGGTTTTTACATGTGTTATTTCTAACTTTCTGTTGCCCATTTTACAGATGGGGGAGAAAAAGGAAGTTGCTGAGTCAGAATTCACACTCATTCAAACGTCAGGGCTTCAGCTCCCTCCCCAGCACTTAAGTGCAAGGCAAGGTCAAACCCAAATACCCGAAGACATAGTCACTGAGTGCTGTGGGAATGAAAACCAGCTGCATACAAGACCCCTGCTCTAGCTGGATCCTGCAGGGGGTAGGAGTCCGTAGGGAGAAGCGTCAAGGAGGGCCCAGGGGGCAGGAGCGCAGAGACGCCTGGGGAACTGAGGAATCATCCTGGGGTAGAGGATCTGAGAAAAAGCGAGTAGAGGATAGGTTGGCATCATAGAGCAGAGGGCTCTGTAGGCATCTGGACATGTTCTGTAGGTGTTAGGGGACCGTGGAAGATTTTCGAGTAAGACAGGATATGAGAAAAGAAGTACTTAAGAAGAGAACTCAAGAAGACATAGGTAAGGAGTCCTGGAATGGGAAGAGAATGAAATGACACAGGAGATTGAATCCATTGAAATAGTCCAGGCGAGGGACAAAGAGATCCTGAAGAAAGTAGCCTGAGAGTGACAAGGTGGTGTCAAGTATCTGAAAGGACTTGGAGATGGAATGGGGGTCTGGAGCATGCAGTGAGGTGTGAGCTGGAGCCCCAGGTTTGGAAATGCTAAGTAAAAAGTTGATGGTGGAGACCCTAAGAATGGATTTAAGCAACAGTGGTAACAGTAGATAAGAGAGGGAGAGGTGAAATCTAGACTCAAAGGTCAGAGCGGGGCAGGTGAGAAGCAAAGGGGACAGAAAAGAGGCAGTGGGGGTGGGGGTGAGAGAAGCGACTCAGGATGCCAAGGAAGGAGGAAGTGAAATGCCGCGGTGGCCAACGGTGTCCCATGTGTGTTCTCCTCCCGAGTCATACCTGCCAGATTGGGATGTGACTCCCAGCCCTGCCACCTGGCCTCGCACTCTCTGAGCATCAGTGCCTTCTTTTGTGAAAGGAGGATGAGAGTACTGTCCTCCAGGATTGCTGTCAGCACCAGAGCACATCGTAGGTGCTCAGTCAATGCTGGCTCCCGTTGCTGTCATTCTTGGTTATTGACATTCTTCTTGCCCAAGTTTAGATCAGGAACTTGTTTTCTGTGTTTAGCCCAGTCATCCACTTGACACCTGGCACGTTATCGTCAGTCTTTAAATGTTTCTTGGGTGTTGAGAAGATGGAATGGATACAGATTTTCTGGTCTTTCTTTGTCGCTGCCTTGAGCACTTAGCCCTTGTGGGCATTTTATTGCTGTTAGCTGTTAGTCAAGAAGGAGCTTGAGAGCCAAGAACAAGGACCTTCAGAGGTTCTGAACACCAGCTCTTTGAAATGTAGATGCAAATAATCCATAACCAATCTATAAATCAGAATTGGAGTGAGTTTATTCTGAACCAAAATATGAGGACTAGCTTAGCCCGGGGCCTTGCTTCCCCAAGCAAAGAAGGGCACCAAAGAAGTGGGGTGCACAGAGTGGTTACATACCCTCAAAGAGCATGTTTCACATATGATTGAAGTGTCCCTTTTACGATATTCATGAGAATGCCTTGTCTCACGTCACAGTGATTGATGGACACAGCAGGTAGCAGATCTGCTGTCTTGGTGGACACAGCAGGGTGGCAGGTCTGTTGTTTGGAGCTTAGTGGTCACAGGTGAGCGCAGCAATCAGTTCCTAGCCTAAGGAAAGACGCCTATCCTTAAGGAAATGGCAGTGTGGGGGAAGATGCATCTTTATTTTAAGGCCATTTGTTCTTGTCTTTGGGACATAGGAAATGCTTCAAGCAGATATACAATGCACGCTCAACGGCCATGTCAGACCCTTTTGGAAAAACAAAGTCAGGCTGAATTAGGTTTACAACAAATGTCTTCCTCATATACTCCAATATATCATATTGCTTGCCATATCTATTTCTCAGCAACTTTCTGCTTCAGTTTCTCTGTGTGGAATATCAACCTCCAATTTCCATTTGGGGGCAGGGGACAAAGACCCAGGGCCAAGACAGCAGCCAGTGGTGTGATTGGTTCCAGGGCTGCATTCTGAGTGGAGGAGTGGGGACCTAGGGTGGCCAACTGCATTCTCTCAGACAACGTTGTGGGAAGGACTTGCTGCTTTCTAGACTTCTGCGATCTCAGTTTGTGAAGGATGGGTGGAAAAAGCTTGGAGAAGCAAGGGTAAGCATGGTCACATGGGCACCTACCCACAGTCTCTCAGCGAGGGGAGCGGTGGGGAGGCAGAGGTTGGGCCGGACCAAGGCCTCAGGATGGCTTGACTGCACCTGCAACCTGAATCCAAGGTGCCTTCTTCTCAGCCTTGAGGTGAGGGTAGAGCAGTCCCTTCCACAGGTCTGGTCAAAGGACTTTCACAAGGATTCTGTCCTTCTTATCAGCACATCTTGGCGTGTCCTTGCTGAAGCTGGCACAAGGAGTCTTTGCCCTGGGAGCCATCTGTTAAACCCCCACTCCAGTGATGGTGGGGTTTTTGCTCGTGTGTGTTTGGGTGAGGGGAGGATGGGGAGCAGGAATTGTGAAGGGCGAGGCAGTGGTGGAAAGTCCAGCGTCCCGCCTGTCTTGGCGGTCCCAGGCTTTGATAATGCCAGTGGCCGAGATAGCTGCTGAACTTTCAAGCCTTCCTCTCCCAGAGCTGGCGGCTCAGCTTTCATCTCTGTTTGTGGCCAAGGACAGGGACATGGGGGCCAGCACCCGGGCTGGCTAATGAGTAATTGGGAGCCTTGTCTGTGCGTGGTCAGGATGTGCCCCAGGGGCGACCTTGAGGTTGCTGGGGCAGGCCTCATCCATCCTGAAGCCTGGGCCAAGGCCAGGGGCCTATTTCTTCTTTGTCACCTCTGCTACTACCCCCTCGTAGAGTCAGTGTTATGTCCCCCAATCCCCCACCCACCTTCAAATAAATGCTCTAGTTTGAGTTATTTATGAAAGTTATTCCAACGGCTTTCCTCCTCTATTCTGCTTTGGTTACAAAGAAGAGAACTACGGTGCAATGGAACTCTGGCTTCCCCTCCCCCCCCCTTACCTCCTTCCTCTCTCAACCCTGAGGGTTTGTACAAGTCCCCCTCCAGGGAGGATGAACAAAGCCATTGAGGGGTCAGGAGCACACCTTTGTGAATGGCCACGTCATCTTGATCTTCCTTCCTCAGGTCAGATAACTTCCTTCCCTTCTCTACAAGGGCCTTGAATGGCTGCCCAATAGGAGGGGTCTGTGCTCTTAGGGATGCAGTCAACAGACTTTCCACCCAGAGCTCTTTGCTTCCTCCTCCTCTTCCTCAGCCTACTGTTCACATGCCTGCTTTGTGTGGGAATCTCTTCAGGTGTGTCTGTCACTTGCTTACAGCTATGGGGCCCTGGTGCAGTTACCTACACTTTCGGAGCCTCTGGTTTTTTTCTCTTCTGTTCAAAGGGGCTACAGGACCCCTCAGAGAGCTACAGGGGAACCACAGCAAGATGGCAGATGTCAAGTGCTGAACAACGAAAAGATAGTGCTTCTGTGTTTTGGAGCCACATGTCTGTCCTCCCTACTAGCAACTCGGCTCTCCCCGCGGAGAGAACTCAGTAGCATGAAATACTTGAAAAATGTCTTCCAGATGAATGAATGAATACATGAATAAATGCATTGCTAATAGCAGTAAATACATGTGGGCATCTGTTCTCTGAGAATAAATCAGTTCAATGATTATGGAATCTCAGAGTGCTGCAAAGAGTTGAACCAGGCACGTGCAAACCGTGCCCTAAAACAATCGAATTGGGCCTTAAAAAGTATCAACACTTTCCTGTTTTATTTTGGTTTACTCCTTAGGGAGATTAATATTTGAGAAAGAGCTCTGGCCACTGACAAAACTTAATTTTGTTTTACATCTGTATTATGTTCGGTATTCGATAAATTTCTATGGAATGTACAAAATGGATGAACGACTGAGAAAAATTAGCCATGAGCAACGGCAACAATGCTCATTCGGGCTGTTGGGGTTGTGGCTGCTTCTCGGGGATCTAGGTACCAGCTTGTTGTGTGGTCTCACTACACCTCTTACCTTCTCTGCCTCCATTCCCCCATCTGAGCCGTAAGGCAACATAGACCTCAATCTCTGTGTCTCCTTACAGTAAGGCTAGAAGGCTTATTCTGCTAGGAACATAGGCCTTCCAGCAACTTCCTCGGCCAATCTCACGTGAACATGTTCACTTATCTTTTCGGGGCCTCTAGAGCAAGCAGAGCGGAGGGCGGCGAAGGAGAGGAGGAGGAAAAATTAACTGGACAAGTCATCCCAGGGCAGGGAAGCCCAAGAAAGCGCCTTTATCTCCATTCCCGCTATGCTTCATTGACTTCATTATTGTCCTGTCTCCAGGACGGGGTCCGTTCTCCACTATTGCACAGCTAGGCCGTCTCCTAGGGGCTGGGCCTGGCAACACAGAGCAGAAAGGGGCAAAATACCAGTGGATTAACTTGCAAAGCTGTCCCCCTGCCCCTCCTGCTTTAAAGCAGCTGTTCCTTCAGGAAATTCTAACAGGCCCCTCGGAGCTGTGGCTGGGAACTGTGGCTGGCAGGGCTCTGGGTGGCTCAGCCCAAGGGGGTTGCTTCTCAGCCGGGAGCCGGAAGTTCGAGACGGATCCTGCGGGGAGTTCCAGGAGGGCTCAGTGCCTGGCTCTGGAGCTTGAAACAGCTGCTTGGTGAGGGCAGAAGCTCAAATTGTACTTCCTCCAGGAAGCCTTCTGGGATTACCCCAGCCAGATGTTCTCTTCCCAAGTTCTACAGAGCTTCTTGTTCCTTTTGAAACACTTAATCCTCTGTCTTTTGTATTCCCATTATTGCAAATTTCCCTCTTACTAGTCTGGGAGCTGCTGTCGGGAAGGACATTGATCAAGTTTACTTGGGTCAGTGGAATGCCTAGCTGTGCCAGTCCTGCAGGAGGCGCTTACTGAAGAAATAAACAGTCATGTCATGTGTCCTGGCCGTCTCACCTCTCCAAGGTGTTTGCTTGTGTTCCTCCCTTTTGTACCTTCTAGGGTTGGAAGGGAGACCGGGAGAGTGGAGGGAACAGTAAAGCCGTGTGTGCGTGGAATCCCAGGCTGTGAGAGCGGAGCCCCTGGCTCTGGAGGAAGTCCCGCAGGGAAATGATCGGAGGAGCGTGAGGCTGAGTGGGATTCACATGGTACTGACCCTGGGATCCCCATGTCCAGTTTCTTGGCCTGTCCTTGTGGTGAAGTCACACTTCCTCGCTCTGTGAAATACTAGCTGGAAGGAACCTGCTTGTTCCAGCTCCATTTTGGGCTTCCAGGCGGGAGACCCTGACTAACTTTACAGAGGCAGCCTGGTGAATTGAACAGGATCATAGGTTCTAGAACCAGACTGCCTACACGCACCCCAGTCCCCACTAAATAGCTGTGGAAATTTAAGCAAGTTACTTAACCTCTCTGTGCATATGCAAAGAAGGAAAATCATAAAAGATACCTCATAGAACAGTGAGGATTAAAGAACTTAATATGTGTAAGACTCTTTGAATAGCGCCTGGCATTACTCGCTGTTTCATGATGAAAGCATCGAAATCCTCGAGTTCAGAACCACAACTTACAATCCTAAGTGGCTAAGGTATTGGTTCCCAGCAACCATGCCTGTTAATCGAAGGAAATTTTCCTGGCTCCTCACTGAATGCAAACACACTGGAAATCCACCCTCTATCCCCATCACCAACCTCTGAGCTTTTTCTCCGGTGACCCCTGACCCTGCCTAGGTCAAAACATGTAGGCGCAGCCCAGGGAGAAGACCGGCCGCTTTGGCCCAGGGAGGCCTGACCCTGGGTCAGCCTGGACAAACACCTGCCTTCCGGTGAGGAAGGGCGATAACATTCCTGAGGCCTGAGTGGGCGGTACGGGTGTTGGCGGCAATCCATGCTGCTCGCTGCCTCAAACCATTCATCAGCTGACCAGCCATCCCGGCAAACTTTCCGCGGCCCTGCCTCGGGGAGGAGAGTTTCAGGGCCTTGGCACACCACTTGTCAAGCCCGTAGTTAAGTCACGTCCCTGGCTGTGTTAAATGCCAGGTCTGACTCTAACATCTCCCTGAGCTAGAGAATGGGTGAAGGAAAGGGAGCCGAAAGCCTGGGGCGGGGTGAGTCAATGGCCAGGGCCATATCAGAACTCTTCTTCAAAGGTATATAGGTGAGGGGCTGGTGCACAGAACTATTTCAGAAGGACATCCAGTGGAGCTGTTGATGAAGACCTGGGTGCGAAATAAGACATCAAACGCCAGATAGCGAGGAAGCCAAGTTCTAACAGAATTTAAGCTATTATTTCATTTAAGGCCTGAGTTAGGTGCTGTTCATGACCTTCGCTGCAACCCTATGAGGTGCGTTTGAGGAAACTGAGGCTCCAACAGGTGGGGTGATGTGTCCAGTACAGTCACACAACTCGTAAGTCGAAGCATTTTGAACCCAAGTCTCCCGAGTCTGACGCAGTGCAGAGTCCACTGTTCACACCTGTTCGTTCTGGAGGGATCTTGGAGCTCATCCTGCCCAGCCTCTGGCCAAGTGAGTTTGGCAGAACTCACGAGATGCCTTTGGAAAAAGGGTTCCATACAAGCCGTTTGCCGAGTGGAGACTCATGCTGCCCATTAAAGGCTCTGAGACTTCCTGCATCATGGACCCACTTAACCCAGTGTTTCTGAAATGTATTTAACCAGGCTGCCTTTTTTCTTATAACAATCATTAACCTCCCACGGAACTGTCCTTTGGAACCTGTCTTGGGATGTATTAATCGAATCCAACGCATTCACTTATTGAAGCGCGAAGTGGGGAAGCGGCTCACCCGAGGGCAGCAGGCTAGTTAGTGGCAGAGCTGGGACTAGAACCCAGTATTCCCGAGCCCCAGCAGAGCTTTCCCTTCTACAGCTGTCTGGCAGTGTTCATGAACTTAGTACAGACCCAGTGGGGACCCAGAGTGAGGAGAGGACGTAGACCTTTGCCTGTGGAGAAGACTGAACACAGACCATGAAAAGGTCTCAAGAACTTTTGCAGCAAACGTATCAGCAAAAACACCCCTTCGAGGGCAGCGGGACTCACGGCTGCTGAAGAGGGACGAGATCGAAGGAAGCCTTATGAGTTGCACTGGAGGATTCTGGGAAGGATTTCTGAAAGATCTAAGTGTGGAGACAGATTTTGAGAGGCCAAGTCACTTTTGGAAGAAAAATAATTAAATGTCAAATGTCAAAATGATTTTGCTCCACCTCCTGCTGTTGTCATGACGAATATTGGTAAAGGTTAGCCGACCCTCCACGGAGCTTTACCTTTTGCCTCCGGATGGACCGGTTGAGTTTCTTACGTGGATCTTCATGATCTACCACAACTTCCTTTGCTCCTGTGCAAGGCATCAAGGACTCAGGGGCAACAGCAGTGCACTTGGAATGAGAAAAATCCGTGTCTGAGTCCTGGCTCTGTGATTTGGGGTCCTTCAGTTTATCTTTCTGGCTCTTAATTTTCTCAATTAAAAAAGAGAGGATTAGAGGCCCAGCCCCGTGGCCTAATGGTTAGGTTTGGTGGCCCAGGTTCATGGGTTCAGATCCTTGGCACAGACCTCCACCACTGGTCAGCCATGCTATGGCAGTGACCCACATACAAAATAGAGAAAAACAGGCATAGATGTTAGCTCAGGGCGAATCTTCCTCAGGAAAATAAAAAAAAAAAAAAGAGCGAGAGAGAGAGAGAGAGAGAGAGAGAGAGAGAGAGAGAATTAGACACAAACGTGGGTCCACAGACAGGCAGCATCAGAATCACCTGGGTTAATTAAAAGGCTAGATTCCTTTAGATTTATTCCTGGGCCCTGCCCAAGTACTGATGAAGCAGAATTTCCAGGGACCCATGATCTTAACAAGGGCACTAAATATTTCTGATGTGGACTCAGGTGTTGGAGCTGCTGGACTAGATTCTTTCTGAGCCCTCTCCAGTTCTCAAATGAGTTAAGTTTACTGAATGTCAGTAGTCTTGTCCAGAAATGGAGATATTAATACTCACCTCCAAGTATTATATCAATGTATCAAGAACTTTCCAAACTCTAAGATTGCCTGCAAATGCATAATATCAATATTCTGATCAGGAAATTAAAAATCTGTGGGATTTTTCTACCTAGTACTGCACAAAAGCTTAAAATTGACCTGGTCCCAAGCACAACTATGAAAGAGCTGAAGCTTTTACTTGGTCATATTTTTTAACCTTTTTAAGCTCCCTTAATCTTCCCTTACTTTTCCAGGTTACTCAGAGGGAAAGCTGCTAAAATGGTTTACACCAAGTCAGCATTTCCCAAAATGTATCCTGGAATACTAACAGGTGTTAGGAGAAGAAAACATGGAGGAGGTTTCTGGATCAACTACGTTTGGGGAATGCTGTGCTAACCAGGTTTTGCTGAGAATCTGGGAGGCTTTCCCATGCTAATATGAAGCGTGAATCTGCAAGAAGGCAAAAGTGTGATTAGCATTGCTAAGTGTAGGTGGCCAGGGAAACCTCTAATTGAGGGCCATCTCTCAGGATGAGGACAGTTTTGCGGTCAGGTTCCAGCCGTTCCATGTCTTATTCCTCCTAGGCGCCCTTCCTTTTCGAATCAGGACAGCTGAGAAGGCAAGCCTCCCTTCAAAGCAGTGGTTCTAAAAGCTGACTGTGCATCACCTGGGAGCCCCTCACAGCTCCAGATCCCTGGGTTCCACCCCGGGCACACTGACTCAATCTGCAGCCAGCCCCAGGTCGTCTTTGGACCTGTGATTGGGAATCCTCCAAGGAATGAATCACTTCAGGCATCTAAGTGGGAGGAATTCTCTTGGCTGAAGTGGGTAGAGAGGGAGGAAAGATGGGCCTCCAGCACTCCTTAAATTGCATCAGGTTGTCAGGGCATAAGCCATCTCTTGCGAGACTGGACCCTCCCTGAAAGATGGGAGGAGGCGTCTCAAACGTCCTCAGACATCCCTGAAATCTGGCGACGTGGACTGTGGCTTAGATGCGATCATGGCCTCCTTGTGTGGACATGGGTCAATCTCATACCCTCTCTGAGCTTCACTTTTCTGCTTGCAAATTCGTCTTACTCATATATGCCTTGGGCCCTTCATGCGGATATGGTAAAACGAATGAGGCAATAGACAGGGCTGTGTTTTTGGCTTTTCCAAAGACACTGCTACTGAGGCCAGTATGATGATTGTTCCGGGTTTTACTTCTACTAAAAACCAGCGTTTGAGATGGTGACTAAGAGGCATAACCATTCTCTTTCCTTTCAAGAATCTCTGAGATATCTTCATACAGTCTGCAACAGTGAATCAATGTTTATTTTTAAAAAAATATTAACCAAAGCATCTGTGAAACAACCGGGTCTGCCGTGGGCAAGATGAGGCGGAAACCCCAGACAACTGTCCCGGTCAGTCAGACCCTGCATTCCCAGATCCGGGGTGGGGATTATCTGGAAAATTGCCTCAGCTGTCCATTTCATTTTCAGTGCTTGCTCAATGCGCCATTGTTAAACATTTTTTAAAATCTTCCAGCCTGCCACTAAGATTCGGGGTTGTGATGGTCCACAGAATGGAAATGTGGAAAGAATTCCATTTTTTTTAATGCCTAAAGTCCGCTGGATTAAACTAATTGGGGTAAGACAATGCCTCTCTCAAAGAAAATGAAACTGGCTATGAAGCCGCTATTTACAAAACACCCAGCATGTGCCAGGTATCAAACTAGCTCCTTTTCTAAATGTTATCTCATTTAATCCTCGGAACTACTTTTCAAGTTCCGTTTAATTACTTTAAAGTAGATAAGTAAGAAACTGAGACCTGGAGACGTTAAAAAAAAAACTGCTCAAGGACCACACTTAGCAAGCAGAAGAGCCAGGGTTTGAAGACCAGTCGCTTTCCATTGCATTTGTTACTTTAATTCCTAGCTCTTCTCTTCCAAAATTTCAATCTTGTAACATTAGAAATCTCAAGGAGGAATGACATATTCTCATTCTTCTTCCGTATGGAGGCAACACAAGACATGGAAAGTTCTTAATTAAGATCTAACTGTGCAAGAAGAGCAGAACCCAGGTGCCCTACAGCCACCGTTAATGGTCTTTGCATTGTACCTCGTTTCCTGAAACCAAAAGAGAGACTCAGTCCTACCACATTCCACAGCAGGCTGTTTCTCTGTGGAGTCCTGGCAAGGTCTTTCCTGGCACAGGAGTCAGGATGCCCTCAGGCAGGTCTGCTTCTCTGGTTTTGCCTGTTTGGAGAGAAGGGTCCCACAGCGGTCTTCCAGCTTGGGATGACATTCTGCAAAGCAGGCTGGGAAGATTCCCACGAGGTCTGCTCCCTGAATATTATTTCGCAGAAGCTCAGGCCTCTGTGGTTCTCTACCACACGCTGGAAAAGGCCTCCTCCTCAGCCACCCGGAGAATTCCCGCTTACTCTCCTCGCAGGGCGGCCTCCCCGCATCCCCCCTAGTTTGGGGTATGAAGAGGATACTGTAAGAGAGAACTCAGTTAAAGTCCAGTGGGGAAGGGTCGCAGTGAACCTGTTCTTGGAGGATTCTTCGAGGAGAGAAAGAAGAGGAAAAAACTGTCTGTATCTGTACGTGCAGAAAGGGCCCCATCAAACCTGACGCTTTGTAGGGGAAAGAGGACTTGACGTGCACCCGGGGGCCAGGAGGATGTGCCCCAAACTGGCAGGGGCGTTTCCTTTGGGGAGAAGAGTGAAGAACAGGACACAGGCAGGGGATCAGAGGAGACTTTAGGCTTATACGTGAAGATTTCATTTTTAAAAAGGACAATATTTACATGAAGAGGAAGAGGAAAAAGAAGGGGGGAAGGGGAGGGGGAGGAGGGAGAGGAGAGAGAGGGGTGGACTAGGAGTGGGAGGAGGAAAGGAGCCCTGTTTGATAATAAACAAGCTTCTGTCCCTAAGGGTTAGCTTTCCAATCCTGGGCTTTTCAAGAAAAAAAGGGAAAAGCCAACACTGCAGATCCAGCACTAGGGCCGAACTCGACGGTGCCCAGCTCCCCCTCTAGAGAGGGTGAGGGCCTGTGCACGAACATATAGATTGAATGGGAAATTCTACCCCATCCTAAAGGGTGGACCTCAGTAGTCTCACCTTTGAAAGGGGAATAAGAATAACTTACTTGTCTGAAGACAGGAGATGGTCGTTCCACTCACGGAGGGGAGAATACATTTCCAAGGATGGATACATAAAGAGCTTCCATGTGCCCTGTTTGAACAGGTACCACCCTATTCCCCCAGAAAGGTACCTCAGGCAAGACAGTGGCTTTCTTCCCTTGTGGGTCCACTTACCCCTGAATAGAACCCTGGCACCCTACCTTCCAGCCCAAGAGAGTCCCGTACCTGGCACATCGCAGCTTCCCCAGGATACTCCAACTCTGTGTGTGCAAGGTGTTTCAAAACTGGAGCCATCACCCCCACAGTCTGTGGGATGTTCAGAGGACCTGGCACCAGAGGAGAGGAGGCAGGCAAACTGCCAGCCCAAATACCTTTCCTGAGGCCCCGCGGAGGGGGAAACATCAGTGGGAGGGCAGGTCCCACTCAGGTTGATAGCGTCAGAGCTGGAGGGCCCGGACCACATTCAGGCTGATAAGAGGAAAGTCTGCATGTAGCCACCAGCCCAGGCAGGGATTCATTTGCTTGGAAACTCAGGGCCCCCAAGAATGGGTGCAGCTGTGTGGTTTGCCTCATGGTCACAAGCTACCTGCCAGGTCTGGGAGACTGCCCTGCCCTGTGAGGGTAGTTGGCTGGTCCAGATGCTGCAGTTCTTGCCCTGAGAGGAGGGTGGTGTGCCAAGGGGGAAGCCAGTGCCAGGGAGGGCTGCTGTTGTCCATGTGCTGCACCTGGCACGAGCACACTGGAGCCCAAGGCCCCGGGCCCAGGTTTCTTATCTACGCCTTCCAGAGCTTGCTTTTGCCCAGGACTCCCACGCCTCTCTCAATCCTGGCGGTCATCGGCACCCGTTGCTTTGTGCAGTGACGGCCTCTGCTCCTGATTCAGACCCTGCTGAGCCTCCTAAGGAGGTGAATCTTGTGGGACTGGGGTCAGGATGGCTGAGTGTCACTCCCGTCTTGGCTTTAATTTGCCATATGTTTTGGGAAAGTCACCTGACCTGCTATACCTTGGGTTCCCCTAGCCCCATTTAAACTCCTGGTTTATGAGCAGCAAAGGTGGCTGTAGAGACTCTGCCAACCCTGAGCACTGAGCAATGAGAAAACAGGAAGAGCAAACATTCAGGGCAGAAACCAAAGCTGACGGTGCTAGTGGGCCCCAGTGGCCACTATCTCCTTCTTCCGTGGAAACAGAATCCTGACTTTTAGGATTTATAACCTAAGCAGAAGAAAGATGACATTTACGAATCTCCCTTGTGGCCAGTGGAATTTAGGGGAAGTGTTGTGGGCAAGTTTCAGGAAGTGTCTTTAAAGGGAAGAGGTATGTCCTTCCTCACTACTTCCTTGTTTCTTCTGGGGGGGCTGCTGGCATGAAAGCTGGAGCTCAGCAGTCATCTTGAACCATGAGGTAGGAGCCAGGCTCTGAGAAGAGTAGACCAGATAGAAGGATCCTGGGTCCCTGATGACCTTAGGAATGTCCCCTATCACCCTTGCACTATCTCCTCCAGACTTCTTCTATGAGTTAGAGAAATAACTTTCCGTCTTCTTTAAGCCAATAATATTTTGGGTTTCTGTCACTTGTAGCCAAAGCAAAAACTAATTGTTACAAGAAGACAGTGTAGGGTGCATTTAGAAGGAACAGCCAGTTCTAGAGATCTGCTAGACCGGGATAGACTTTAATTTGTATAGAAGAAAGGATCAAGTAATCTTGGAAGAGGAGGTCTCTTGCCTACAGCTCAAGGATGGATTCCAGAACCCGAAGCAAAGATCTCATAAAGGGATCTCTATTTTTATTGATTGAAAAATAACAGAAATGGATTTTGGGTGACATTACTGCTCAAAAGGTGCTGTCTGGGTAGCATTAACCTCCATGCGTCACTTAGGATTGGGAAGGTGGAGAGGGGAGCCATCCAGCACATAACTCATCAGCTGGGGGTGAAGCAGCACCTTTGTGCGGCGGGGGGGATAAGAGCCCTTTAAGAAGTGAAAGGAGGAGGTGGGTGGAAATAGTCCAGATCATGATGTCACACACAGTCCACTGCATTATAGTCATTTTTTCATTCACTCCGGTTTAGTAAGCAGCTATTATGTTCAAGGCAAAAGAGGATACAACAATCAGACACAGAATCTGTCCTCAGGTAGCTTATAAAGTCTACTAGGGAAGGGAAGGCGAAGCTTACCTGTGAACACGACGTAAAGTGGTACACACCTGGAGAAAGGTTGAGGCAGGTGTCGTGGGTCTGCAGAGGAGAGCAGGTCCCTGCCAGGAGTGTTTCAGGGAAGCTTTGCTGAGAAGGGGACCTTCGTCTGTGGCCTTGCAAGATCAGGAAGATTTGGATATGTAGGACTGGCGGCTACGGGGTCCCTCCTTCTCCAAACAAGCTGTTAAGATGTCCACTTCCTTGTAGTGTGATGACTAACCACCCCCGTCCAAGAATATGGATACTAGAGCTGTGTGCTATAGGCAAGAGTGTTTTCTAGACGAAATGCAGGTGGCTTGGGGAATGTTATGGTCAGAAGCTGAAGGAGGAACGTCCAGGTAAGCCCTTTGTTTCTAAGTCAAACACAATAGGCTCGCATCTTAGCTCAGTTCCTTGAGCTCCTCAGGGCTGAAGGCTCACAAGTCCTGTTGAGTATGCCCCCTCAGCTGTGGCCATGCGCTAGAAGCAGGACTGGGAAGAAGTCATGGGGAAGTGGTTGTAAGGGGACTAGGTAGGGCTTGGAATGGCACACATCTCCTGCTCAGCTCTACTTCCTTTGAGCTCCGTTATTTCACTTCTCGGGCCCTAGAACAATGTCATGGTACAAGAGGTGACTCTAAGCTTAGGGAGATGAGAAACACCAAAAGCAGATGAAAGTGCTTGGGGAGATAGGTTGTAAGAGGGCCTGATAACTGACAGTCTTGTGGTTGTGGGAAACTGATGGTTAGGCTGTCTGGGATACTGGAGCCAAACTAGGAGGAGGGCCCCTGGCATTCTGGGCTTCCCGGTAAATAAATGTGTTGACTGGTGGAGGTGGTGGAGGCATGGCTTTCCATAGCTCTAGTTTTTCTCTTTTTCTTCTCCTTTGAGGATGACTCAGTACAGACTCGCTGTGGTTCATCACTACCATGACTTGAACTCACATTTGAATACCCAGGGTTCATGCTCAGTCATGACCATGCCACGGGAGCTGGAGTTCCTTCTTTGTCTTTAGTTTATGAGTAAATTAGAGGCAGAGGGCTGGGGGGAGGTGAGCAGTAAAGAAAGCAGAAATGCTTTTCCCTCCCTTTGCAAGAAGAAGGAGAGAAAAAAAACTAGACCTCAATTGTGAGGTATTTGTTGCTCCAGAGAGGAGCATGTCTGGGGAGTGGGGGAGCAAGGGAACATTTTACTGTTCTTTTAGACCTTTGCCTGGAAACAGGAAGTGTGTTTGGCCCACTTTACCTGCTGGGGCCACTTGCTATCTACCTCGAGGCACAATCTGCTGTTTGTAATATTACAGTCAGTTGCCATGGAGACTGTGACGTGAACACATCAGCCTTCTGGCTGTAGGAAGGGAACAGTCTGCTGAGATGGGGCCCATGTACAAATAAATACATTCCAAAGCAACAGGTGAGCCTCAGAGAAGCCAGGTCTCTGGTTTCTACTGAAATGTTTCTACCATTAAACAAACATTGGAGGAAACACAAGCATCTGTCTAGAAGCAAAGCCTGGAGCTCAGGAATTCCGGGGCTGCGCCATGGCCCCTGCGTCTGATTTCCTACGTGGGCCAAGACAATTGGCTCAACCTCTCTGTGTCTTAGGTTAGCTGGCTCTCTCTCCTTCCTGGCTTCCACTCCCAACCCCAGCCTCATGGCGAGATTAGGAGGCAGATGCTATTGGAAAGTGGAAGGAAGTATCTCATTCCACAGCGGCACTAGGCAGAAGTGGGCAGGAGGGATGTTGACCCTGCCAGGGCTCCTAAACCCTCTCTACCAGCAGACTACCACCACGTATTAACCCCTTCCCATCTCCAGTCATTTGCTGCACTAATTCAGGAGAAAGTTCGGACAACCCGGTATGTGTATCTTAAGGGCAAATTCACTCTTGCTGGGGAATTTGGCATGTGTGGTGTTTCATTGAGCTGATGCATTTGGTTTATATGTGGTTTAACTAATGTATAAGATATACTCTGTTAGCTTACTAATAGCTAGTCTTAGTGTGGGGAGTCAGCATTTCCTGCAAGCCCAAACCACTGATGACCTATCCTAAATTTCCAACCCTCTTCTTGGTATACCCAGACTGATATACCAACATAAATAGTTTGACTTATAGTGAAAGTCAAATATGCATCTGGCCTATGCTCACCTTTAAACCATTATTGAGCACTAATGTTGCTTTGCACATAACAGGCATTGGATAACTACTTAATGAATTAAGTAATGTTAACATTCATAATCTGGGTGCAATACTCTGTATGTGTTTGCGTGCACGTGAACACAGGTGAATATTTATTCTTAACATTTCAAAGCTAGAAGCGATTTCAGAATCATTTGCTCCGACGCTTTATTCTACATGGTGAACCTGAGACTCAGAGAGACGAGTGACTTGCCCCAAGCGAAAAGCTGAAAGCACAGTCAGGGCCAGACTCCAAGACCGTGGAGTCCCCGTCCACTGCTTGTTCTCTGTACACTCCTGCATCCCCAACCCCAGTTCCCTCCCTCTCTTCCTCATGCTGGCTCCCCGAGCAAGCTTCCCGAAGTCCTGGGGAGCCTGTGTCAGCTGCTCCAGCCTGTGCACAGACAGCTCTGTGCTACCTCTGCCTGCGGCTGGACCCAACCAGGCCCTCAAAAAGGGCTGGAGGACTCATGCCACCAGCTTGTCTTCTCTGCCTCCTCCCAACATTACTCCCCTGGAAAGAAAACTGGGTCTCTATGGAGTCAGAAGGGCTATGTTTGAGTTTCAGCCCAGGGATGTTCCAGCTGCACAACCATGGTCAAATTACTTCAATTCTCTGGGCCTCAGTTTCCTCATCTGCAAAAGAACGGTGATGATTCCTGCCTTGTATGTGTCGCAGGTTTTGGGGGATCAAGTGAGACAATAAGTGTAAGAAAACTCTCAACTATGAAATGTGATACCTATGTCAAGGCATTGTAATATAATAATAATTATTATTATTATCATTTTCAGTAATTTCTTACCTGAGAGTAGTAACATACCCGGTCAGCTGTGTCCTAAAGTGTTCCTAAAACACTTTAGCACTAGCTAAATTTGGCTAAAATCGGTACTATCCACAATTGTATTGACTCCACCTACATTTACAGTGGCTTCCCTCCCCCAGCCACACCTCCCCTTCCAGCGCCCAGGTTGCCCCTAAGCCTACACCTCCAGCAATAATCCTATAGGTTCCCAATTATTCCTGTTGGTGAAGGCAAGCTAACACCGGGGAGAGGAGAGGCATCCTTTACTATTGGGGGCAGGAGGGCAGTAGATGATACTTACATTGTACCCCCTATTCCTTTCTCTCAGGCTCAGTACACGTAGGGTTGTAATTTGTTGTGAGGTTTGAGTAAAATGAAACCTAAACACCAAGCAGCCTTTCATCTGTACCTCTAAAAAGCAAGGCTGATGGCTTCCTCCTATTCTGCTCTTCCTTTCAGCTCTATAGCAGCACAAACTTACAGCTAGGAAGCACCCTCCCACCCACAGTGTTTGGGGGTGGTTTGGGGTCCCTGTGGGCCTTGCCTGACTCCTCCAAACTGAGCTTCGTGTCACCTCTTGTGAAACACGGGAAGCTTGTTTGCTTCCACTGGTGCCTCTACCTCCCCTTCCAGTAGAAAGAATGGACCCGGGAGAACTGGCTCTGATGGGCAAGTTGTATAACCATAGGGAGGCTCCTTAACCTATCTTTACACCAATTTCATCTTTAAAATGAGGCTGTCCTAGGGTGTGGAGAGAAGGGAGCCCTCGTACACTGTTGGGAATATAAATTGATGCAGACACCATGGAAAAGAGCATGGAGATTCCTGAAAAAATTAAAATTAGAACTACCATATGATCCAGCAATTCCGCTTCTGGGTATTTATCCAAAGGACACGAGAACACTAATTTGAAGAGATATATGTATCCCTATGTTCATTGTAGCATCATTTACAGTAGCCAAGACATGGAAACAACTTAAGTGTCCATTGTTGGATGAATGAATAGAGAAGATGTGTTATATATACAATAGAATACTACTCAGCCATAAAGAAGAATGAAATCTTGCCATTTGCAAGAACACAGAGAGACCTTGAGGGTATTATGCTAAGTGAAATAAAGTCAGATGGAGAAAGACAAAAATCGTACAATTTCACTTACATGTGGAATCTAAAAAACAAAACAAACGAACAAATAAAACAAAGCAGAAACAGACTTATAGACACAGGAAACAAACTGATGGTTACCAGAGCGGGGAGAGGTTGGGGGGCAGGCCAAATAGGAGAAGGGGATTAAGAGGTACAAACTTCCAGTTATAAAATAAGAAGTCACGAGGATGTGGTGTACAGCACAGGAAATATAGTCAATAATATTGTGATAATTTTGTATGGTGCCAGATGGTAACTAGACTTGTCGTGGTGATCATTTCGTAAAGTACATAGATATGGCATCACTATGATGTACACTTGTAACGATTAGGCTACTATATGTCAGTTATACTGAAATTGAAAAAATAAAGACAAAAGGATAGAAAAAAACAAAAAATAACACTGGGCTATCCCTGCACGGGCCTGCACCACTGTCCAGTGTGAGGTTGTAGTGAGGTGCTGGGGTGGGGGCACTGTGTCAGCAGTGACGCAGGTGTAAAGGATGGTTACCATCCAGGTAAGGCTTCGATTCTCCCCTTCGTTTCGGATGCCCACCTCGCGCCCTCGCTGTATCCCACACTGCACTCTGCCCGTGAAGCCTGACCTGGCCTTACATGTGGCTGGCTTCCAGAATTTGTTTTGTTGTAGTTTGTCATCATGTGCATTCTGCTGGGTGCAGCATGGCTTGTAAGACTGCCGACCTGCGCCCTTCAGGGACACGGAGGCGCTGGATATGGGCACTTATCGTACATATGGGGCCTTGCACACACACTCTCAGGTTTGGAAGTGGTGAATTGGTGAACTCAACTTCCCCATTTATCAGTCAAAATAACTGAGGCCCAGAAAAACTCAGAGCTGAAGGACTTCCCCAAGGTCTATGGGGAGCTCGTTTTATTACTCTAAAGTAGAAAGTCTTAATTCCCAGAGTTTTTGAAGAAAGGAATGCAGGGGAAACAACCTCATCTGGTGCTGATTTGAATGCAGTAGGTTGGGTACAAGGGGCCCCAGGGGGATGAGAGGTCCTCCTGGCAAGAGCCCTGCTGGCTAATTATCAGTCTGACTTGCTTCTCCCTCCCCGCGTACAAGTGCTCGGCAGCTGCTTCTTTGTACCCTTAAATATTTGAGCAGCCTACAATCGTGGCCCAGTGCTTGTCGCTGCCTGCTCCCTCCACCCGGAAAGAGCCCCAGTCTTGCTGAGGCTCCCCTCATTCCCGTGATTAGATATGGTGCCTGTCAGGAGATAAAGAGGGGTCAGAGGCCCTGAGGAGAAGAGGGAAGGAGGCGGTATCTTCTTTTCCCAGAAAACAATCCCCACAGTTTCTGAATGTTATTAAGAAGGTATTAATGTAGAATTCAAGTTCATTCCAGTACACAGTGGGTTTGCCGCGTCTAGCCAAGGGGGTTTTGTGGGTCAAGGACCATGACCTCAACTGTCCATCACTGAAGTATATGTATTGACTGAAGGCAGGTCATTCTGTCTTGACAGAAACAGCAGGAGAGGCTCACTTTGGAGAGATGGAATAGAGAAGAGTGTGCGCTCTGGCACACACACGTGCACACACACATTCTTGTATGAATTGACAAAGGCACCACTGCCCTCTACTGGCGACTGTGGCATCTTTTCCCAGTGTCAGAGACAGCCTGGAGCCTCCGTTGCTTCAGAAAATAACTTGAATACTTACTGCAGGTAATTTTTCAAACAACTTGTAAATAAAGTGTATTTCATAGGTTTCGGACAGTTCATTCATTCAACAAATAGTAACTGAAATGCGTAGGATGTGTATGTCTCTATTCTCAAGGAAGCTATGACACTTCATTTCTGAAAGGGGGAAAGGAATGCTAATTTAATGAGAACGATTTACTTCCCCTCGTCCAGGGTTTAGTACCCGCATCACAAACCGCCTGAATCACAGAGCACAGCTTTGGACTTACCAGGTTGTACCCTCATTAGGACACAGCTAGAGAGAGGAACTCTTTCTCATGTCGACAAACATGGGGACTGGAATCATTATCAGGGAATCATGGGTCTGGAAGGTCAGTCAGAATTCACATAAGCTGGACTGTGAGACTCCCAAGTCCAGATGGAAACCCTTTCTAGCACGTCTTACAGCCTAGCTTATCCTGCAGGCTACAGGAACCTGTTTCTTCTACCTCTCGCCTTGGGCACCACCCGGGCTCCTGATTCTTGGAAACCATCATAAAGCATCCCCTTTGCCTCACCTCCTTCCTATGGCTTTCAAGCTCTTTGTTCATCCCTAGGTTATTCCAGGCAACTTAAATAGGCATAGTTCCACCCAAAGCTTCTGATCCTGGTTTTTCTTCTTGTGCTCTTCTTTAATCAAATTAGGCAAAGTACGTATCCTTTTTTTCCCCAACATTTTTTTGGATTAGGTAATGCAATTCACATGGCCCAAAATCAAAACAATAAAGAAGCTTATGGTAAATTTCAATTCCCCATGTCACCAATCTACCCTTTCACCCCTCTTTCCTCTCTCCTCTGCCAAGGGAAACCGTTGTTATTAATTTCATATGCATTTTCTCAGTATTTCTTTATGCAAATGCATGTAAATATACATTATTGTTGTCTTTCCCATTAGACAAAAAGGAAGCACACTGTGTACACATTTTTTTCACATCATGGTCTATATTGGATTACTTTCCGTATCAATATATTTTTTAAAATTCCTTATTCTTTTTATAGCTTTTAATATTCCAATGTGTGATAACATCATGGTTTATATAACCAGTCTCCTACTGATGGAAACTAGGTTTATTTAGAATAGTACTCTCGAGCTTATTTTTGCTCCCTCCTTCTCCCCAGCCTTAGCCACAATTTAACACGGTTTAAAATGGTGTTACTAGACCATTGGAGGTTTACCTGCCTGATACATACCCCAGCCATTCCTGAGAACTCCTGAGCATTAACTACACACTAAGAGCTCTGTGAATGTCCCCAGGAGAGCAGAATGCAGGACTGAGCTCTCTACAACAATGGGCAGAACACTGCATCTGAGGACAAGATCTTCTCAGACTCTGGCAGCTGGCAAGGCGAAGACAGCTTTTACTGTAGAGCTCCTCTGAGAGGAGTCAAGGATCAAGATGATGCCCCTGGTGATGAGCTTGAAATGACCTGCAAGTAATTGAAACTGTGTGGTCCTTGGACAGGCACACAAGCCCAAGTAGCAAAGGAACAAAAGAAATGAGGATTGAATGAAACACCATCAGGCAGTGGGCTTAAAAGAAATGGAATCAACCCACTTGTCCTTTCCAAAGCTGTACCATAGCCTTCCAACACTGTCCTGGTCCTCTCTACACACTGTCAAGACAGCTGGGTGCTTTCCTCAGCTCCAAGGACTAAGGCAGTTATATTGGTGGTTTGCAGCCTATGGCACAGTCAGGTGATAAACTGACTTTTTCAACAAGTTGTGATGACTTGCAGACTCAGCTCACACTTGTGCGTTTTTTGTTTAGGCAGTCCCAGCCTGCCATCCCAACAAGAGCTAAACAAGATGACTGAGAAGTAATGGCTTCCTCTGGTATTGGGTCATATTCATAATTACAGAAGACAGTGTTTCAATTCATCTGCTGCTGTGTAACAAACAACTCCAAAACTTAGTGGCTTCAAACAACAGTAATGTATTATTTTTCACAATTCTGTGAGTCAAAAATTTGGGCAGGACTCAGCGGGCAGTTCTTCTGACCATGAGATGTCATCTGGGGTCATTGACTTGGCTGCATTCCACTGACAAGTGGACGGGGGGAAAAGTCCAAGACGACCTCAGTCACGCATCTGGAGCTCGGTGCTCTCCGTGTGGCCTCTCCATGTGGCCACCTCACGCTTCCCCATAGTATGTGGGCTTGGGCTAGCTGGACTTCTTACATCCTCGCTGGCTTCCAAAGAGAGAGGAAGAAGAAGCTACCAGGCCTCTGAAGGGATGGGCTTGGAAGTTCCAGAAGGTTCGTTTTGCCGTTTTCTGTGGGACAAGCTAGTCATAGGCCAGCCCAGATCAAGGAGAAGGGAAAGAGGCTTCATCTCCCACTCTCGATTGGTGGAGCATGTGCAAGCACAGGGAGGGGAAGAATTGTTGGGGGCTGGCTTTGCACACTCACTACCGCAAACGGTGGATTGAGAACTGGGGGTAGAAGATGCTCACAGAATGTGGGGACATTTTGATGAATGTGGGGCTGTCAGTGTCTCTATAGTTGGGTTTTTATTTGCCTGTTGGGGATTGAAAGGTTCAAAAGGCTTTTTCTCTCCACCAGAAGACCACTCCTCTCAATGGCCACGCAGAGGCTGGGGGAGCCCTGGGTATGCTTGCCGCAGGCTGTCTCAAGAGAGGGAGGGAACCTCTACAGAAGGAGGAGGGGCTGGCTTGGGAAATATGGGTGAAGCTGGTGCATGTTTGGGGCCATATGTCCTTCCAGGGGTACACCAGTGTGCCTCTTTCTATGCCAGGTTCAGGGGTTGCAGTTTAAGAGTCACCATTCTCCCTCACCTATGGCAGACCTTTCAACCAGTGCCAACACTTCCTTAGTGAACCCAGATTCGGACCTGGAATTCTTGTTAACACAGACCCCAGGTAGACCATGCAGATGGGTCTGATTGGCACACACAGAGAAGTCTGTTGACTAATACAAGCGATCCGCTCTAAAAGGCACCAGAGAGGTACTCATCGTCCCCCTGGAGGGAGACAGTCTAGCTGCATCCGGGACTGGGAAAGGTCAGGCGGCACTCTCCTCGATCTGGGTTTGTACTCCAAGCAAGAGACAAGAGGGGAGAGTGGGAGAGAGAAAGGTGCCTTCCTGACAGGCACGGACCTGGGTAGCACAGGGCGAAGGCACCTTTGGTGGGTTGTTGGGAGCCGTGCTCAGGTGTCCTTGGAGGCAGCGTGGTGGAGCTGGCAGGCAGAAGGAAGACTGCAAAGGGAGCATGAGACCTTGTTCTGGCCAAGCTTTCCACTAACTAGTAAGGGGACTGGTCCTTTAACAGGGATGCTGCTGAGATGCTTGCGCACTCAGAAGTGATACTTGGGCCCAAGGGTTCTCAATTTCCTTATCTGCAAAGTAATGGAGCTTGTTCCTGTGAGCTTTCCCAGCACTAAGATGCTATGGTCCTGTAACTAGATGAATTTTGGAGGTCTTTCCTACGTCAAGAGATTGGTGACTTCTCAAAGCAGAAGAAGCAATGGGATCACTAACCTCCTGCTTCATACACAGTGAAACTGAGACGGAGAAGAAAGAACATGTCACTGAAGTTGTCCTGTGCGGGAGCGGACGAAGCCGAGTTAGAAGCACAGACTTCTCAGGGCGGGCATGAAGGCTTACAGATCTTTTTTTAATTTGCCTCTTATGACTGAAGTCAGAGGGAGGCCAAGAGATGACCGGCTGCAGGCCCTGCCGGGGGTGCAGGTGTCTGTGCTCCGGGATCAGCTTGCACCACCAACACAGCCAGAGGCTGGTTCTCCTGACGAAAAGAGCCCCTTTTATTATTGGGTGGGGTTTGGGAATGTCCATTAAAATCCGTTTCCATCCCTTCAGTTTCTTCCTCTCGTCATTTTTTTCCCCTTTTTCGACTTGCACCTGGTGTTCTTGCCTTTGCCAGAAAGGCTTAAACCTTGTCAACTTCTCAGCAATAATAAATCCCACCCAGCCTCCCGCTCTCTCCAGCCCCAGTCGCCTGATTAGGCTTCAGGAAGAAGTTTCAAAATCCTCAAAGATGTTAATCAGAACCTTCAAATCCCTGAAAAAGAGGAAAACACAAGTTGAATTGGGCTCTTGAGCAAATCCAGATGGAGTGGAATCCTGCTGAATGAACCCGACTGCACAAGAGGGAGAGAGAAAGGGAGGAAGACAAGAGAAAGAGACAAAGAAAAAGGTGAAGAAAGATCTCAAGAGAAAGCTGCTCAGGACTCAGAGACTTGAAAGACGGGCCTTCCGACTCTGCCGCAGCTTGGGCCACTGCTGGGTGGCCGAGGGCACTGGAACCCTGTGGGTAGCGGCTGAGGCTGCCTCTGCTTTCCCTGAGAATGCTCTGACACTCCGCGGGGCGGGGAAGATGCCGGGGCCTGGCGGCGGGAGAGCCTCCAAGGGCTGTGACATTGAGGCTGTCTCCAAGGCCTGCTGGGGCAAGGACAGGCATCCCCACACGGTCTCCTCAGCGGGGCCTCAGCAGCCTGGCCCCACAGCAGCCCGGGCCCCAGCCCCAGCCGTGCAGCCCTGCTCCGAGTTTCACACCATGTCTAATCCAATCACTGGCAGATTGCAAGCTCTCTGCCTACCTCCCAGATCGAGGGCTGTTGGCCGGCTCCAGTGATAGGCACCTTCCCAGCCCAGCCGGCTGTCCTCCTGCTCGTCCACGGAAGCCATTCTGCAGCTCTGCCCCTGCCCCCCAGCTCCCCTTCTGGGCCCACAGAGTTAATCCTGTTTGCCTGGTCTGTCAATTTAAACAGCTTTAAATATGCCTCACCAGGTCCGGGTGGCAGAACCCTGATGCTTAAAAACAGAGGCCTTGCATCAAAGGGGGCTGAGGTAACGGGGGCCACAGGGTTGTCATTCAGAGGCACAAAAACAACCCGTTGTTAAAAAATAAGAAAAGCAATCCAAGTGAATCATACACGCATAAGGAAAAAAACATCACCACCCAACAAAATGAGGTCCCCTGTACTAAGCGCAAAAACAGCTCCAAAGTGGGGCGATGGTGAGGGTGCAGCCAGCAGGGTCGCAGCTGCGGGTACAGCAAGGGCTTCTCCGCAGCCCCAGACAGATGGACCAACCCACCTGGAGGAGCTCTCCTACGCTCCTTCGAAGTCAAAGCGTTGGCATTGGGTTTCTGGGATCATTGTGGAGCTGAGCCCCGGGAGGTCTCAGGGAGGTGGCCATGCCGTGCAGACACATTCAGACACTTTGACACAAAATCTCGCTCTGAGTCAAGCCTCCTGCCCCAAAGCTTATGAAGAGTAATGGAGAATAAGGCCTGGCCCAGTGCTTCTCAAACTGTAACGTACAAATGAGTCACTCGGAGATCTTGATAATGCAGACACTGACTTAGGTCCGGGGTGGGACCTGAGATTCTGCATTTCTACTGGGCTCCGGGTGGAGCTGACGCTAGTGGTCCACGGACCACACTTTGAGTAGCAAGTGTTTAGATGGAGCCAAGTGCCCTCAGCCTTGGACTTGATTGTCTTGGTTTGGGCTTCTCTTCCTCCCTCTGGTCTTCCTCCAGCCTGCTGCCTTCCTATTCCCTTCTCCACAAGAGATGACACAAGAGAAACTGATCTTGCATTAGAGCATGTGACATCCAATCCAGATCTCAAAAAGGTGCTTCCTGCCTGTCCCACGTTCGTGGAGTTGCCCGTCACTAGAACAAGTGTGAAGGCACAGGGACTGCTTCAGGGGAGGGCAGGCAGCCAAGAGTCTATCTGTAGAGAAGTACGTAAAAAATTTAGCTAGAGGCAGAAGAGTGCATGAAATGACCCTTAAGGGGGCCTTCCCAACCCAAGATTCTGTTATCCTAAGTCCTGTCCTTGGTTTTGATAAGGGAAAGGCATCTGTCCTCCCTCCGTCGGGGCAGGGGAGTGACCCAGGCTGCCGGCTGGACGCTGGTGTGTGCACAGGGCTTGAGCTGCAAGCAAGCGGAAGGCCTTGGGAAACACAGGACGGAGAGGCTATTTGCACTTGGTTTTCTAAGTTTTGTTTTGACTTCGAGAGAGAGGGGCAGTCCCACTGTCCCACGATTGCTAGAAAACAGAGACTTCTAACCACAGCAGCATTTAGCTTGCCTTTTAGCACACTCCCTCCTCTCTCAGCCTTCCCAACCCCACTCTGTCGCCCCATATTATCCTCTCTGAAAAAGGGACAAGGTCAGTCCAATCCAATCTGCTTGGAATTTGTCTTTCCTTGGAGTACTTGCTGCAGAAGGTGAAAGGCAGGGTTTTGACACAGATGACAGAGGGCTTGAGTACAACATGCAATGAAGGCAAAAGAGCAGGACAGCTTCTAGGAAGGGGCTGGTGGCCCACGCTCCAGGAAGACAGGAAAGTGAGCTTCAGCTGGACTGCATGTGGGGGAGGTGACCCCAACCACAGCCTGGCTCAGGGCAGCAGCCACACTGGGGCATCCGAATGATGGCAGCCAATTCCGGGCAGGTGAGGGGGCGGGCTTAGGTGGCAGAGGCAGGGAGGCTGGTGTGAGTGTACGTTTTCATCAAAGGTCGAGTCCAATCCAAAACCACATAAAAGAGGAAGCAGATGAGAAGTGGATCTCCCAGCACCCAGTTCAGATCTTTGCCTCTTTACCTGGAGCTTCACCTCAACCACACACAATTGTCCCCTGGAGGCAAGCGAAGTGCCACGGGTGCCGATTCCAGGAGGCAGTACCCTTAGAGTCATGCAAGTGTGCCTTCCTTGCCTCACCCTGGTCCCAGCCCTGCTCTCAAGTGTCAAGGTGATTTTCCAAGAGAAGAGAGGTGAATGTTGAGCCAGAGGGATTTTTTCTCTGTTTGGAGTGGGATGGTCAGTATGGTCCCTGCTGCTCCATTTCGGCCAGAAGTGGAAGTCCCACATAATTTTCTAGTCCTTGGTATCTTCATCTGTAAAATAAGATTGCTCGATTAGAAGTGGTTTATGAATTTCTCTGATTCCATGCCTTCCCCTTCAAACTGTTAGCCTGTCAACAGTCCTCTGAATAAATTCCTGATCAGTAGCAGACTGGCAGAACGAGCTCTGCCCTACGCCTGACTAAAACCCTGACTCTTCTGCTAATCAGAGGGAGGCTTCTCAATAATTCCTGCCTCCCTTCCCCCAAGTCTCTTTCTAGATCTCTCCCTGTGGTCGCCAGTCAGAAAAGGTCATGTCTGAGTAAGAAGTGTGATACTCCTCAGTCTAAACACTGATGAGTCAAGGGTAAGCTTCCTTGCCTCTTTCGCCTTCCCTCCCTCCCTCCATCCCTTCCTTCCTTCCTTCCTTCCCACACACACTGAGAGCCTACACCATGTCTGACGCTGTGCTGGACTTAGTGGGGAGATCTCCCTGTTTCCTGGGGAAAGAGCTGCATGAAACATAATTGACAACATCCGAGAAGCAACCTGAAGACCGTGCTATGTGAGCCCCCCACGTAGCGCCCATGAGCGACGACTAGAAACCACATCTCCTCTTATATTCCCTTACTTAGTCTTAACATCCATGGGATAAGTCAACTAAAGAGACAAAGGGGAAAGGCAGCAAAAAAATTGCAGGAAAGTCTAATTTTAATTTGCTTACTCTCTTGAGAAAGCATTTTGCCATTTTGTTCTCTAGAAAACTATGATGTAAAACTTCCCAGTTGGAAGACATTGCCTTTTTCTTCTTCTTCTTTAGGAAAGAAAATTTTTTTTGGACTGTTAGAACTTCATCTTGCTAATTTTAGAATGCCATTTCCTTTGGTGACCTGGAGTGTATTCTACCCCCTTTGCACCAGAGTGATGTCTGAGTCCATTGTTCATAACTTTTTGACTAGGTGGGGAAAAGGGATGTGTCCTCTTGGTTAGTTATTGGCCACTCTTTTGGGCATTTGTGGGTTTGTGTGTATGTATGTGAATGTGTGTAGTCTCAACATGTATTTCCCCTTCCTCATGGCATCCCACCCCCATCGTGTGCAATTTTGGTGAGGCCATTCCTTGTCCATTCATAGCTAAGTGGTGAGTACATGAACTAAACTAAGCCAACCAGGTTCTCTTTCCCAATACTTGAGATCTTGAGCAGAGAGCTGAAAGGATGAACATCAACAGCAGAAGATTGGAGGATACAAATTCCCAAGGCAGCGGCCCGAAGAGGTGTCCAGAAGTTCTGAAGCCAGTTCTAGTCCCTGTTCTGTGTCCATGCTTAGTTCTGCAGCTTCCTATCCATTTGTGACTCCCCTCTTGTCCCATCAATAGATTAAGAGAGACAGAATTGGTTTCTGTGACCTGCTACCAAGGAACCCAAGGTGAAACAGTCATCTCCGGGGTGTGGTACCCAAATGATGAAAATCTCCCCTTCTCCAAACACACAGGGAAAGCCCCCTGTGGTGAGTGCTACGATATACTGCCCAGGATCCACCTTCAAGATGAGGCACTCATTCTCCCAGCTGCTGGAAGTGTAGGCGGCTGGCCCATCTCTAGGAATTGCCCTCTGCTGAATACAGCTACCTTGCTGAAGGTCATGTTCTCCACAGGGGGCAGCCCAAATCTGATGACAGGTGGGTGGGAGTATATGAAGCCCTGGTCCTCTTTCCCCAGGGGCAGAGGCAGAAGGCATTTCAGTTCCTGAACTCCCCGTAGGATTATCTGGGTCTGCTGGGACCGTCCTACTTCCTTTACTTTCCCATCAGTATTTTTCCCACAATCACTCCCCAATTAACTTTCTGTGAACCTCAGTCTCAGAGTGTCTCCTGAAGAATGGACCTAAGACACCCACCCAGGACACGGATCCACAAGAAGGAGCAGACTCTGCTGGCACCTGTCTCTCTTCCGTGTGACTTGGGGTTTTGGCAAGACTCAGATAAACTCAAAGAGATGGTTTCCTGGGTATTAGCATCATTTATTTAGTCAACAAATTTACTGGGTGTCTACTCCATACCAGGTAATATCAATGAACACAAAGTTTTAAAAAAAAAAATCCCCGCCCTTGGAGAGAGTATGGAATAAGGATGGGATGTACAGCTGTTTTCAAGGGCAGGAAGCACAGTACATCCTCAGAGAGGACGGCCCCACACTAAGCCGCATCCTCCCTTTTCTGGAGGTAACCCTTCCCCTCGGTGAGGCGGGTACCACCTGCCGGTTCCATTTTTTTAATGAAATAATGATTCACCTTTTCAAGTCTGATTTGCCCTTCGATTACTCCCACCCTGTCCAGTCATTGCCCCGAACACACAATCTGGGAGGTTCAAGTCCTCATCCCAGGAGTCCATCTCTCTCTGAGGATATTTATTATTTTTCTTTCTTTTGTTTCAGTCTGAGAAGTGCAGCTCTAACAGGACTGTAGTCAGCACGCCCCCCGGGCACGTCTTCATTATTGTCTTTTTAAAGCAATGTAATTGCAACTGGTGGCGACAGTCACCCCCACTTCCCCTTCAGGGCAGGTGTCATCTCCTAACATATAAAAAGTAGTCTGACCTTCGTAAAGGCAGAGGAGAGGAGCGGAGCTGCTTGACTGAAGTTAAGAGGCAGGTGGGCAAGTAGGAAGAGATGAGGGTGGGAAGAGAAACGGGGCACACCAAATTGTGGTTCTGAAAAAAACCCATAAATGCCTTAGATTATATAACAAACGGGACCTGTCTGTGGATTACCCAGCTTCTCCCTGGTTCCTTCCTTGCCATCGTGCAATCTATTAATCCAGAGAGCTCCCGTGGACACAATTATAAGGAATTCTTCCATCAGGGCCCATGTCATGTTCAGCTCAGCCCACAACAGATGTTCAATAGAAGATGGAAAGGTCAAACTGAAAGCAATCCTCTTGGTTTCTCATGAGTTTCTTTCATGGAAAGAGAAAATAAAGTTTTAGAATATCCGTAAATTGCCTTCGTCACTTTACCCATTCCTTTTCCCTGCACCTGCCCCTGCTATAGACCCTCAAGAGTTGACCAGAAACAGTAGCAGAAATGACAAAAGTCATGCTGCCAGTTGTCAACTTAAAGGTCATGCTATCTAATAAGTCAGAGGAAACCTAAAGTTCAACCAGTCGCCTCCCCTCTTCTGTCGGATGAGAAAACCGAGGTCAGAGAGCTAAATGGCTTGTTGAAGGTCACACAGCCAGCTGGTGAAAGAGCTGGTGTTCGTGACTCCTTAACTAGGAGTTACCACCCTCTTTGTCACACTGTGATACTGACCGTCACTCAAAAGGTTGAGGGTTACCAAGCAAGCCTTGCAGAAGCTGCTCAATTCTTCCCGGTAGTCTCTGTGCTTTTAGGGGAGTTGCCATCTCAAAGAATGCTGCTGCAGCCCCACAGGTCTAGAGGGCTCAGGTTTTTCCTACAGGTGAAGATAACTACAAAATTGGGATTGGTAGGGGCTGGCCCGGTGGCACAGCGGTTAAGTGCGCACGTTCTGCTTCTTGGTGGCCTGGGGTTTGCCGGTTTGGATCCCAGGTGTGGACATGGCACTGCTTGGCAAAAGCCATGCTGTGGCAGGCGTCCCACGTATAAATTAGAGAAAGATGGGCATGGATGCTGGCTCAGGGCCAGCCTTCCTCAGCGAAAAGAGGAGGATTGGCAGTAGTTAGCTCAGGGCTAATCTTCCTCCAAAAAAAAAAAAAAAATTGGGATTGGTTCTTAGTGAATTATCAACAAAAGTGTAATTCTTTATGAAATTCTTCTCACTCATTTAACTTACTCTCTAATTTCTACTTGTGAAAATTAAATCAAAGTTCAAAAATAATACAACGCATGGGAAAACATAAAGTATCTTGGTATTTAACCTCACATTTATCAAACGGTTCTGAATAAAATTTTCACTGACTGGGGGTGTCCAGATTTATTTTTAACAGCCACTAACTAGCTTTTCTATTCTGTTGTGGTTGTTTATCAGGGTTAGCATGTCTTTAACTCTTTTAACCTTCTGCTCTATATTTTGCATCACAAGAAACTTCTGTAACATTCAACAGACTAGCACATCCTGCTTCTGTCGCTGGGCTGGGCTCTCAGCTGGCCGTTATCTGTGTCTACACGCTAGAAAATGAAGTTACGTCACATCTTCGTGATGGTTTTTCTCTAGAGAGATTTCAGCTTCGTTTTACCACTGGTTAAGTTCTTTTTAACTTTATTGCCAAAAATTGTTTTAAAACAGACAAGCAAACCAACTTCATTAGAAGAGCATCGTAAACGTGAGCAAGCATCACTAATCACTAAATAATAGTGTGCAAGCCTGGAAGTTTTAAAGAATGCAAGAGTTGTGACATTTCTCACTAATAATAATGGCTAATGTTAATATTAACGGACAATCTTTTATTTCCTTGTATTTTTTCATTAACTAATCTTTAGGAAAACCCTGTTAGGTAAATATTTTTAGGTAAATATTTCTATTGTCCTCAATTTATAGATCAGGAAGCTGAGGAAGAGCAAAGTTAAGCAACTTGTGCAAGGTCCCTCCCATTAGCGGTGGAGCTCAGATTTGAATTCAGACAGTCTAACTCCTAGCGTCACCTCCAGTACCTGCTGCCTTACCCAGTACTTGCTCTAATCTCACTTCGGAACCTTTTTAGAGTTGAGTCCTTTTTTTTTTTTTTTTTTGAGGATTATTAGCCTTGAGCTAACTACTGCCAATCCTCCTCTTTTCGCTGAGGAAGGCTGGCCCTGAGCTAACATCCATGCCCATCTTCCTCTACTTTATATGTGGGACGCCTACCACAGCATGGCTTTTGCCAAGAGGTGTCATGTCCGCACCCGAGATCCGAACCGGCAAACCCTGGGCCGCCGAGAAGTGGAACACGGGCACTTAACCGCTGCGTCACCTGGCCGGCCCCAGGTTGAGTCCTTTTCGCCCCCAGAACATGAAGAACCTAGCATACATACAGCAAAGTGGCAGTTAAACCAAGTCGCTATTAAGCCATTGTTATAAATAATAGGATTTGCAAGAATGCTTAGATAGCATGGGATTTTTCTTGACTTTGGAAATGACCTTATATTATTATTCTTTTTGTGAGATCTGGGGACATAACTCTCACTTGGGGGTCAGCAAACTTTTTCCATCAAAGGCCAGAGAGTAAATCTTTCAGGCTTTGCAAGCTGTATGGTCTCTGTTGCAACTGCTCAACTCAGCCGCTCAGCCGCTGTAGGGCAAAGGCAGCCATGGACAACAGGTAAGCGAATGGATGAGGCTGTGTACCAGTAAATCTTTCTCTGTGGCCACTGAAATTTGAATTTCTTATCATTTTCACGTGCCACAACATATAATGCCTCTTCTGATTTTTAAAAAACCAAGTAAAAGGGCCAGCTGGCAGCATAGTGGTTAAGTTTGCAGACTCCACTTCAGTGGCACAGGGTTCATGGGTTTGGATGCCAGGGGTGGACGTAGTCATGCTGTGGCGGCATCTCACATAAAGTAGAGGAAGATTGGCACAGATGTTAACTCAGTGACAGTCTTCTTTAAGCAAAAAGAGGAAGATTGGCAACACATGTTAGCTCAGGGCCAATCTTCCTCACACACACACAAAGAAAGTAAAAAGGTGGAAACCAACCTTAGCTAGTGGGCCATACAAACCCAGGCAGTGGGCCGCATTTGGCCCAGGGGCTGTAGTGTGCCAACCCCGGCTCTCTCTAGCTGATTCTTCCACCTCATCGTGAGCTCCCCGAGGGCAGAGACCATACCACGGTCAGCCTGGGACGTTACAGACAGTGAGTAGAAGTTTGCTGGATTCAACTGAATTGAACTTGGAAAGGAGGAGACGGGGACATTTTCAGACACCCCAAGCTGCCTCAAGCTCAGACAGGAGCTCAACTCAAACAGGTGAGGGATGTTCATAATAGTTTCGTTCACTTTTGAGCGCAACAGTCCCTGGCTCATCCAGGTCTCCTCGTGCACTCTCTCTCACCATCTCTGTATGGCAGGTTCCACACTGCAATTTGCAGATAGAGATCTTGAAGGGAAGAGGCTAACAGCCTCCTCTGCTGGGCTCCCCGCCAAGCTGCCCCCTGGCACTGCAAACAAGGGGGACCTTCCAGGGGATTTCGTGGTTCCTCATTTGGCTGCGTAGCAAAGCAGAATGCTTCTTTCCGATTTCTGCTCCTGATAGCATGGCACACAGATCAAAAGAAGCAGTGCTCCAAATCACACCGAAACCTTCTGCCTCCAGCTGCGCAAGACCTGTCTGGAAAGTGCGTGAATCCAGGTTTGCAGCCCAGAGACGACTAGAGGGCACCTCCCTGAGATTCTGGAAAGGTTTACAAAGTAGACACCCCTGTGATCCTGGGACTTTTTAAGATGGGGTTAAATTCCAATTGCCCTGTGAGAGAGACAGACTGTGAGCTCCGAAGCTTCTCCCAGTTGGGAGACTCGGTTCCTAGAAACAAATGCCTCATCCTTGTGTATAGGACGTGACAGATGAGCCTGGAGTCTCTCCAGCCAATCAGGTAAGAGAGGTGCCAAGCTGCTTGCTGGCTGCTGGAAGGGTCTGGGCGTCCCAGGGGGCACCTCTCTCCCACGTGTCTGCAGTGCCTAGAGTTGGGTTCTTGGCAGGGCAGAGTGAGAAAAGTGGTATTTTTAGTTTGGGTGGGATATTTTCTAGCTGAGCATGAGAATCATGCCCCCCTCCCTGCCACAGTTCCCCAGCAGTGTGTGCTCTGAGCAACGACTGCACAGGGCTGCTTAGACGGCATGCTCAGCCCTGTCCTTGCTCAGGTTTGCCTCTCAAAGTGCTCGGCTGGTGAAGGAGGGGACTTCCCCGGCAGTGTCACAATGTGTTTCTCTCTTTGGGGGATGCACTTCCAGTTTCTTTGCTTTTTTTACTGAAAGAATTGGCACTCCTTTTTGCTTTTGCCTCCCACTCTTACTGTATTTTTTTTCAGGGCTTGACCCTGATTCTAGAATCACACACACACAGGGCAGGGGGTTGCCTCATCTGGAGACCTGAAGGCATCCCAGAGGGTTTTCCCCAGAACTGCCTGATATTCTGCTATAAGTGACTCACTTCTTTGGGTTAAGCATCGACCATTTACTGTAATTCTTAAAAATCACAACAAAAATGAACAAATAAAAACCCAACAAGTAACCATGGGTATGCCTAAAAGGGTGGAACTTAAACTTTGAACTCTTAACGATTTATAATCTCACTTTTCTACTTGACAAGAGTGATGACTCGTCACGAGAACAGAGGTGATCATGAGAAAGGCCCTTGGTTCTTCCTGCTATGTTACCAAAGATGGTTCAAAGCAGGTGGAGTACGGTCTAGGGTCAAGAACACCAAAGTTCCAGTCAAGAGAGCAACCAACGGCTTCCCATTGCACTCTGACCAACACACTGAACTCCTCACCAGCCCACAAGACCCCAGACAAGCGTTTGGCCCCTGCCAACCTAATTTCAACCTGCATCATGCTCTCCTCTTTCACTGTGCTTCAGCCGTCACATCTCTATTTCTCTTTCTCAAACATGTCTAGCCTGTTCCCACCTCAGGGCCTTTGCAAATGCTGTTGCCTCTGCCTGGAATGCTCTTCCTCTGGGTGTTTGTATGGTGACTTCCTCCTTGTCGTTCAGGTTCCCATTTAAATACCACTTCTTTATACTCAAAAGTTGCCCACAGAGACTCTTCATCACATTGCCTTATGTTATTATTATTATTTTTTAAAAGATTTCATTTTTTCCTTTTTCTCCCCAAAGCCCCCCGGTACGTAGTTGTATATTCTTCGTTGTGGGTCCTTCTGGTTGTGGCATGTGGGATGCTGTCTCAGCGTGGTTTGATGAGCAGTGCCATGTCCGCACCCAGGATTCGAACCAACGAAACACTGGGCCGCCTGCAGTGGAGCACGTGAACTTAGCCACTCGGCCACGGGGCCAGCCCCTGCCTTATATTATTTTTAAAGTAGTTATTGCTCTCTGAAGTGATCTTGTTTTTGTAAAGTGCTTCTTTCTTGTGGTTGACTCTCGTTACGCTGTAAGCCCCATGGGAGAAGGACCCTTCTCTACCTTCCTTATTAAATAAACGAGTAAAAGAGGGTGAGTCGGATCTTCCAGCAAGGACTGAAAGCAACAAGATAGGAAGTTTAAGCAGATGCTTCAGGGGAAGCAAGGGCTGCAGCCTGGAGGTCGTAGACAGGTGACCAAGCCAGTGCTGGCAGCCCCAGAGGGTCATGCTCCTCAGGAGGGCCAGTGGGAGCATCGACACAGAGGTCTCTGAGGGGGCTCAGTAGACAGCACTCCTCTTTCCCATCTTGATTCCAAACCATCAGAGAAATAAGACAAAGGAGGAAGTTACAGGGGCTCAACTGGCACTTTCATTATTGGTAAATGGAAGAATGTGGTTTATATCTACAGGCAAGAGGGCCAGCTATTATGAAACACCGGTTTGGGGTAGTTTTGTGACCACTTAGTCACAGCAGCTCTGGGCCATGCCACGTTCTCCAGGGGATAGGCCTCTCGTAAAAGTGAAGGCACGGAGGAGCAGGGCAGAGAGCATGCTTGTGGGGGCAGCTGGCTCCCAAGAAAAAAGAGAGGAAAGGCTGTCTAGTTTTTCCTCCCAAACTCGCCGTTCCAACATGCCACACCAACTCCCCAGTGACAGAGCGAGTGGGCGTAGAGAGGCCTGCAGCTAGGGATGCCCTGTGACAGCTCTTTCACATGGAAGGAACCTCAGGGGCTGGGCGGCCGGCTCTCCGCTACCAACCACTGCTAGTCTCAGAGACGGGCCTGGTAAGACCTGGAAAGTGGGTCACAAAAGGGTAGCAGAAACGTCTGAGGACGCTGAAGACCTGACCGTACCTGGCACTGCTCCTCCTCTGCCAACCTTGGTCCTTTCTCTCGTTCCCTCCTTATCCATTTGCAAATTTGCTCCACAGACACTGCAGAGACTATGCACGGCTAGAAGTGAACAGGACCTGCCGCCCCCTTTGGTGGTCCCGACTGGCAGAGGGGACAGGCCTGGGCTGGCCCCTCCTGCCTCTCTGGTCCTCCCCCAGCATCTTCTCTCTCCACCCCAGGCCAGCCACATTGGCTTCCTGCAGCTCCTGTGTGTGGTGCTCCCTCCCCTCGAGCCCTGTGCTCTTGCTGTCCCCTCTGCCGGAAGGTTCTTCCCACTGTCCCTTAGCTTGTTAGTGTCTGCTCAGCCCTTAGAAATCAGCTCATTCTTTGCTTCATCCGAGAAGACCTCCTCCACCCCCCGTGATTCTCCCCCATTTTGTGCTCTTATCGCCCCATCTCTCTCTCCTTCAGAATACCTGCAAAAGTAGAGAGAACAGTGAAAATAAACTCCATGCGTCCACCACTCAGTTTTAACAATTAACAAATCATGACCAATCTTATTGATTCTTTTGTTGCCCATTAATTCTCTTGAATAGAATTTAAACTCCAAGAAGACAAAGAAACGGTTTTTCTTACCACTGTATCTCCAGTGCCTAGCATAACATCTCACTCATGTGAGGCACACATTTTTGAGTGAATAAGGATTGAAAGGATGAATGATGTATAATATGCAAAAGGACAGCCCAGGTTGCTATGAGAGCACCGAGGAGCAGCATCAAGCCTCAACTGAGCCGTTCTCACAAAGTCCGGTCTGCCAGCTGGGTTCTGACACTGAAGCTTTGTGAGGGCAGAGGGGAGGGTGTGCAAGATGGAGAAGATGGGAGAGAACGGGGGAGACGGAGGGGGAGGGGCCACAGAGCCCTGGCCAGGGCATCACAGACCTGCTCAGGCATCCTGGCTAGCAGCAGTCAGGACCCACCTGTCTTGCCTAAATGGTTTATCACTCTGTACACCAGAATTGATGCTTTGGCAGCAACGGCCTCAAGCAGTTCCGAGGGAACACTACTACAGAGAGATGCTTCTTGAAAAACGGGATCATTGGTCTGGTCTGGTTGAGGATGCTGCCTACTCTGCCCTTTTCTTGGCTATTGACTCTTGCAGGTTTTTTTTTTTTTTTAGTTTTAATTTGGTCTAAGACCACTCTTTCTAAATTTATTTATCATGGAACCCAGCACTGCTATCACACAACTATTAATAGCGTGGAGAACCAGTGTCTGCAGAATATGCCTTGGGCCACATTATAAATACATTTTCTCCATGATTGCCCGTTTTCAGGAAAGAAAAATTTTAAGTTTATTCCTTTTTTCTTTTAAATCTTTTTCCTTTTCATTATATAATTAACACGTGGGCAACAGAGGAGAAACAGAAAGTAAAAAGAAAATAAAGGAGAAATAAAAACTGCTTATGATTCCACTACATAGAAATAATCTCCTTACTATTTTTGGGGCTTCCATTTCTGGACTTTTAAAGATGCGTAATTACTACACATGTTTCTCAGATTTTTTTCAATGACCATTGACGCTAATTTCCAGTGACAGTGACAAAACAGTCTGAAGAGGAGAATGCGCTCGCTGACAACTTAAGTATGGGGTTCTTCCTCAAGAATTCCAATGTGCTGTTTCCCTTTTGTTCCCTTGTTTTATTGGGAGTGCATTCCAGCTGCTCTCCTCTGTTCACCTGACATCCCCCCAGGCTAGAGTTAGTCCAATTTAACAGAGAGATTGCTAGTTCAAATCTAGGTAGGACACCAAACTTTTAATCAGATTGTGGCGAAGAACACAGAGCACCTCACTTCTTGAAAAGTTCTTTAGCAATATTTTACGGGTGGAGAAGGAGGGACTCACCTCTAACCACGGGTAGATCTGCTCAAGATGAGACAGGAGACTTGGAAATCAGCTTGAGCGGGCTTCTCAAAGGTTTGCCTTTGGAGTACCACTGAAAAGTAGTCTTCAACTCACATGGCCTGCTTTCCCTTGGAGCCGAGGCACCCAGCACTTCTGATTTTTTGGTGCTTGCCATGTCCTTCCCACTTTTCTCTAAAAATGTTTCATAGCATATACCTATTTGAATTTGAAATTAAACTGATTTGGAGAATTTTGAAAAGAACATCATGGCACACTTTGAATCGACTGGGAGCCTCTCTCAAGAGTTCGAAGATCATTTGGGGGCATCTTGCTCACAGATTTACCCTGGCACCTCCTTCACCTGGTCCCGGTTCTTCACCCCCTAACGTGATGTCGTGTACCTCTACACTTGGGTGGCCTCGGGGTGGGCAGAGTGTACTTCTCCACCCTGGACTTTGAGCTTGACCATATGACTGTCTTTGGCCAGCATGTTAGAAGACACGATATGAGCAGCAAAGACTTGAATATGCTTAGATGGTTGGTCTGGCTCTCTTATGCCCCTGTCTTTGCCCTGAGGTGAATTTATCCTGGGAAAGCACTGGTTCAAGGAGGATGAGAGACACATGGAGCCAGTCATAAAACAAGTCAAGCCCAGCTGAGCCCAACCTAGGTCAGCAGAGCCCCAGCTGACCCATGGACGCATGAGGAAGGAGTAAATGCCTATAGTCGTATAATATTGAATTATCACAGCATTATTGTGGTATAGCTAACTGATACACGTAAGATAAGTCAGTGCATGTGAAAAACAGAAATGCGATACCTGATAAAACAACCAATTAATAAGCATTAGCAGTAAACATTTAGGAGATCTAATATGGTGGTGATATTGTCTTGAATTTTTCTGGGACCTAATTGCAAATATTTGGCCCCATTTTCCTCTAAGTGACATTCTTGTCCAGGTATAACTAGTTTGGAGAATATAGATACCACAATACTATGTGTCTGGCACTGTGCTTTATGGGGGACATTACAGAGGACACAGAAAAGACTAAAGGCAGACTGGTATAGATAAGAGAGGATAGATTTTGGAGTCAGAAAAAGATGTAATTTAAAATTTTTAAATTTTGCTACTTAGTAGCTATGGGACCAATGGCAAGTCATTTAACATCTCTAAGAGGTAGTACATGATATGGAAATAATAGTATTCGATATTTCCCTACCTTGCAGTCTGTAAGTGTCTAGCCCAATACTGACACATAGGAGGCACCGAGTAAAATAGTCATTCTAATAATAATTATTGTTAATCTAGTGTCTCGAGCAAATAGTCATTTTACATACTGACTTATCTCACAGAAGCATAAGTAAGAATGTCAAACAGAATATGGAAGATGCCTGCTGAGTAGAACATTGGCTGGAATGGAGAGAATCAAGAGAGAGAGCCCGAAAAAGGTAAGTGTGGGCAAAGGTAGGTCTTTTCATGATGCTAATGAAGCTTAAGCTTCAGGCCCCTCACTGCCGTGGACCCCTTCCCAGACCCCGGGAAAGGACCTAGCTATTTTGTATTCTTTTTCTTAAAGAGGGCCCCTCGAGTTGTGTCAGCTTCAGAGACCCACCGGCATCCAGCTCTGGGTAGATCGTGTTGTGGTGAGCCTCACAGACTGAGGAGCCGGGATTTCTCTCGTAAGCCCTGGAGAGCTATCCAGCCAGGAAGAAGTGGCAGCCTTGGTGCTCCTGGAAACCGCCCAGCTGCCTGGCGTCCAGGGAATTTGCTCAGCCCCCTGTGTTGGTAAAGAAGCCTCACAGACGATGCCCAGATCAGCAGACTGAGAGCAAACCCTGAACTCGACTCCCCTCCGCTGGGCAAGCTGATGCAAGCCCTCTGTGCGCGTGGGATCTGCTGTGGCTCCCCCACCGCCTCTAACAATTTGGGGAATCTAAAGCATGGTACTGCTTTCCTGCTGGCTCCGAGCCGGCCGACAGCCCCATCCGGCTAAGGAGATTAACCAGGCTTTACTTACAGAAGCCTTCTGGTGACAGCAGCACCCACCACACCCAGGTAGAGCCTGGGAAGAATGAAAGCACATTCTTTTCTTGTCGCCGCTGAATGCCAGGGCAAAGGCTACATCCGCCACGGAGATTGTCTGCACAGGTACCGGCAGTGCTGGCTGCAGGCTGCCTTGCCAGCTGCCAGTCAGCATCATGGAGGAGTGGACTCCAGCGCAGGGTCTTGGGCACGGTCATGGCAAGCGCAGAGGGAAGGTCTTTGGTCCAGGGAGGCCCTGCGTCACCTGCACCATGCTTAGCACAGGAAAAGGACTCAATGAACATTCACTGAATGAATGAGTGAGTGAATGAATGAATGGGAATGGCAATGAATACTCCAGTCACATCCCTTCCCCAGTCCCTATTTCTGGAAGAAAGAATTTTTCAAAGGAATGTGTATTTTATAAACACAGATATTAATTAAAAGTTATTTTATTAATAAGCAATAGCAATCCAACCCATAGGTGTGGAACTTTCACTCAGAGAGTTTGAGTGGACCAAAATAAATGACGCTCCCTCTTCCTACCACATGCCTTTCCCTTGTGTACATGTGTATACACACATACATGCACATACGCCTGGAGAGATGGTACTGCATAGCACTAAGTATACGACCTGAAGTCAGATGCTTTGGCCTGGCGTCCCAGTTCTTCCATTTATTAATGGAATGACCTTGGGCAAGTTACTTAACCTTTCTGTGCCTCAATTTTCTTATCTGTAAGATGGGATGATGGTACCAACCACTTCACAGGTTTGTCATGAGGATCAATGAAGACAGTAGAAAGTACCATAAAAAATGTGAAAGGTTATTGCTATCTATAGGGCAGCCTGGGATGAGATGAAAATGAATATTCTGCTTTTGCACTCTGTGGCATTCAGTGGGGACAGGAAAAGAATATGTATTCATTTCTACCCTACACAGACAGGGCTAGGTAAACGATGCTGTCACTGGAAATATTTCTGCAGGTTACGTTGCTAAACCTTCAGGGAGAAATCAGTGGGAGGCTGGGGAGGACTTCCTGAAGGAAGGGATTTTGACAAACACCTGAGATGCCAATGTCTCAGCACTTAACCCCACTTTTTAAAAATCCGAATACCTCAGTTGTCCCTGAGCCTGGTAAAGATGCCGGTACTAAATCATGACTTGTGTTTCTTGTTTCTACTCCAAGATCCATGTGTTTTCTTGAATGTCTGCCCATGCATGCCATTTGCTGATTTGTCTACTGTGATTTGTGTAGCCAGTGGTTGTTTGTGTGAGGATCCTGGCAAAACCCTCTTGGTTATTGTATTAGTCAGCTCAGGCTGCTTTAGCAAGATGCCATCAGCGGGGTGGCTTCGACAACAAACATTTCTCTCTCACAATTTTGGAGGCTCGAAGTCCACAATCTAAGTGCTAGAGGATTCTGTTCCTGGTGAGAGCCCTCTTCCTGGCTTATCCATGATGGTCTTCTTGATGGGTCCTCACGTGGCAGAGAGAGAGAGAGAGCTCTGGTCTCCTCCTCTTCTTATAAAGACACTAATCCCATCCCGGGGGCTCCACTCTCCTGACCTTATCTAAACTCAATCACCTTCCAAGGACCCCATCTCCAAACACGATCGTATTAGGACTTCAACATATGAATTTGGAGGGGCACAATTCAGTCCATATTATTCTGCCCTTTGCCCCCCAAAATCGTGTCCTTCTTGCATGCAAAATGCATGCATTCCATCCCAATAGCCCCTAAAGTCTTAGCTCATTCCAGCGCCAACCTTAACGTCTAAAGTCCAGTCTCATCTAACCATCATCGAAACCAGATAGGAATGAGATTTGAGATACTATTCATCCTGAGGCAAATTCCTTTCTAGCTGTGAACCTACAAAACCAAACAACATATGTGCTTTCAAAATACAGTGGTGGGACAAGCTTAGGATAGACATTCTCATTCCAAAAGAGAGAAATAGGAAGGAAGGAAGGGGTGATGGATCCCAAGCAAGTCCAAAATCCAGCAAGGTACATTCCAAGAGATCTTAGGGCTCCAGGGTAATTCTCTTTGCCCAGTGCCCTGCCCTCCAGGAGCCTGGGGTGGTAACGCCATCCCCATGACTGTGTGAGGTGCGGTGGCTCTCTTTGGGGCCCCACCCATGCTGTGGCTCTTGGGGGGTGAGGGATGAGGAAAGCCCCTGCTGTGACTCCTTGCTTGGGGCAGTGGTCTTGTCCTTTGAAACAGAGGCAGAGACAGCCTCGCCCCTCTCCTTCCTTCCCAGACCCCTGGCCTCTGCGCTCCGGGCCTGTGGTAGGAATGGCAGCCCTGACAATCTCTGGATTGCCTTTGGGGCAGAGCACACCTTGGTAGCCAAATAGCTCTAGGGTCCCATCTTGCAGAATCCAAGAAGTCCAACAGCCTTCATTCGTTCCCTCCTGCTTTCTCCGTCCCCTGTAGTTCAAACTAGAAGTGTCTTTGCTAGTACAATCCCATTTCTGTTTCCTGGCCTCTGCTGAAATGGCTGATTAAGTTCGTGAGTTACACCCATGAATTCTTCATCATGTGGTTGCTCAACCACACCCGTAATGTTCTCTTCAGAACAAACTTTATTTTCTGTAACACGGACAGGCCGAGAATTTTCCAAACCTCGAAGTTTTGGTTCTTTTTCACATAACAATTCCATCTTCAATTTATCCCTCTCCTGTCCCATTTTACTGTAAGCAGTCAGGAGGAACCACGTCACTCCTTCAATGCTTAGCTTAGAAATCTCAGCTAAATATCCGGGTTCATCACTTGAAAGTTCTGCAAAACACAAGAACACTAAAACACGAAACACTGGAACATGAACACAGTTCGGTCAAGTTCTTTGCCACTTTATGACAAGGGTTTTCAGTTTCCAGCAACGTGTTCCTCATTTCTGTATCACCAGAATGCCTTTACCATCCATATTTCTACCAATACTCTGTTTGTGATTATTTATGTGTTCTCTAAGAAGATGGAAGTTTCCCCACAGATTTCCTTAGACTAACACAGTCATTACAGCGACGAGATCCAGGGGCTGGGTCGAAACTGAGCCAAAGGACATTCTTAGGACCCTTTTTCCTTCAGCCAACTTACCTTCCGTTTCCCCAAACTTCCTTTGTTTGGGGAGGAATTCCTGCTGAACTTGGCTTAATGTTTTGATCTTGGATCCCTAGCTTTTAATCTTAGTGTCCCAGAGCTGCAAACTATTATTTTTTCTTATCGTAATAGAGAATTAACATCTTTATTTGGCATTTTCTCAGTAGTAGTGCAGTCACCCAGATTATTGTATAATCTCTCTGCAAGGCAGAGAGAGACCATAACAGAGGGAAGCAGTGCTGGTGGTCTGGTCCCTGAGGAATCGGTCTGGCCCACTCTGGGACATCCTTCAGTGCCTGATATGTGAAAGGCGAAGAAGGCCTACGTTCTAATCTTGTTTTTGCTGCCAAGTAGCTACGTAACCTTGGGAGAGTTGACTCATCTCTCTGGTCCTCAATTTGTTTATCTGTTAAAAAAAATTCGGGGGCTAGGTACATTCATTCTTGCTCTAAAGTCTTATGATTCATATGTTTTGCAACAGTGAGGGGAAAAAAGAATCCCTGACCTTTGAATTCCTCCAAGGTGTCATCCTCCCTGTAGCCCAGAGACCCGAGGCTCACGCTCTATCAAAGAGTCAACATCTCGTTCATAGTTGGCAGACGGGCTTAGCCTGTGGTCATATAGGTGCAGGCACCTTTCCACTCACAGCTCCGTCTTCTCCAGTCCTCTGGGGGAAGAGACTGGGGATGGTACATGGTAGATTTCTATGGGCCAGGCTGGGAAGGAGTACACATCACTTTGCTCCCATTCTGTCTGCTATAATTTAGTGACATGATGACCTCTAATTGCAAGGGAGGCTAGAACATGTAACTTAATCATGTGTCCGGGAAGAGGAAGAGAGCACGGCCATGGGTGAGCACCAGCAAAGTAGGGGTACTGAGACAACCAAGTTGCCTTGAGGCAGAGTCAAGGGTGGATAGCCTCTGGGAAGCTGCTGGATCTCCCCTTTCTGCACAGTGGCTCTCATACACTAGTTTGGGCCAGTGAGCTGTAGTGAAAAATATGTTATGTGTTTGAATAGTGCACCATGCTCGTTCACTCATTCATATGTTCATTTAGCAAATAGTTATTAACATCACATTCAGACGAGGAGCTGTGGATCTACCAAAAAAAAAAAAAAAAAAACATGAATAATTCACAGTCTGGGACCTCAAGGAGCTCAAAGTCTAGTAGATGAGGCGGGACAACTGTTGTGCACAGCAGGATGTGGTAAATGGTGGAGGAGAGGGATGCTGTGCTATAGGATGTCCGACATGGAGGAAACTCATCCAGTTATGACGTTTGACGCAGGTGTTGGAGAACGGGTGAGAGTCTTGCAGATGGGTTTGTGATGGGGAAAGAGAGAGCAGAGAGTAAGCAGAGGGAGGCAGAGAGGATGAAATGCGGTGATGTTGGGACGGAAGGACAGAAGTCAGGGAAAGTAGTTTCAGGAGGCCCTTGAAGAATTTGGACCATGTTTGTTAGAAAATGGAGGGCGCTGACAGTCTTGAACATTTGGGCAACTTGGCTTTAGACGAGAAAGGGATCTTTAGCCACATACCACACTCACCATATTGGGCCCAGAGCTTTGCCTTGTCAATGCTACCTGGTCACAGAAGGGACCAGGGAACAAACATGGATGACTGATTCCTGGATAACAGTCCAAACCCAGGTCTGCCAAGAGGAGGGGGTGGTGGTGCTATGGCTAATCTTGCTGTGGACATTACCTCTCCTCAGGAGCCTACACTCTAAAGATAGAAACATTCCACTGACCTCTAGTGGTCAAAATGGCCCCCAAATGTTCCCACATATCCCTGCTCCTCAAGACTATCCCCAGTGATATGGGTTGAGGAAGAAATTGCTTAGAATGGAGCCTTTCTTCTCCCAGCCTCCTCTTTCTTGCCCTCCACAGACGTTCCCCCTTCATTCGACTCAATCTTTCCACCACTCAGTCTCTCAGCAAGGATGCCTGGCCCAAGCCGGGGAGCTTCCAGGCTGGAGGAGGCACTTCACTTCACTTCACTTGTCTCCATGTCGGTCGCAGCCTGCTGGAGCTCCCTTCACATCCTGAAGCGTCCCGGTTGCAGTGAAGGATGCGCACATACCAAAAGTCAGTCTCCTACTCACAGTTCTGTTTTATTAGACCGTGAAGTGGGGTCAACTGTCCTAATAATAATCACTAATGCTTAGCAAACACTACATGTTAGAAGCCATTCTAAGCACTTTAGATAAAAAATTTTGTTTAATCTCAGAAAAACCGTTAGAAGCAGGCACTGTTGTTATCCCTCATTTTAAAGATGAGGAAATTGAGACACAAAGAGGTTAAGTAACCAGCTCAAGAGGACAGAGCTGGGCCGTGATGGGGCTGACTCCTGACCCAGGCAGCATAACTGCAGAACCTGTGCTCCTCTGCACCCCAGGATGTGCCTCCAACATCATCTCGGACTGGCCACGTGACACTTCCAAGGGCCCTGGGCCTCTGCTTCCTCATCTCCCACATAGGGAGATTGGACTAGCGTAGAGATCTCAGGCTTTTCTTGGAAGTGGACAGACACAGACAACAGATAACAGAACACTTACTCTAGCTAAAGCAGCGAGCCAATAATCCAATTCGCTTTCCTCTGCTCTTAAACTCCTGGGGAAGATGGCAGGACTCTGGGGAATGAGATGGCGCCAAAGAATTATTAAGCTAGTATTTATTCAGCATTTATTGTATTTCTGGCATTGTATCAGGCGTTTTAGAAATTTTGTACATTTAATCTTCACAACAATCTCATGAGGTAGCTGTTATTGTGCCCATTGGACAGATGAGTAAACCAAAGCACGGAGGGAATTAAACACCTAGCCCAAAGGCACAGTCAGTAAGCGGCAAAACGGGGATGCAAATCCAGGTCTGTGTGACACCAAAGCCCATGCCCTACACACAGACTTTGCAGTCCCTCTGACAGTGAGACTGTGTCCTGGGAACCCGTGTCCTGGGGTCTGTTTCCAAGGCCACTCTTGAGCAACTGTGCCAGCTATGGAGAAGGTGAAGATGATCCTTCCTGCAAGACTGCGGGGGAAGCTGACGGTCAAGCTTCCAGGAGGAACCCAAGTGATACTGGGGCATCCCCACTCCAGCTCAGGTCACCTCGAGCAGACAGCTAGTCACCGGGGCCACGGCCTGTCGATAAGAATGGAGGCCCTCTCTGCCCTTACTGGGTGTTTAAAGCAAAGGAAACTGTTCTGATTTAAGCTCCTACTGTCGAGGCTCTTCGCTGGATTCTGGCTCCCACACTAGGAGATAGCAGCAGCAGACGCCTTCGCCACCAGCCCAGACATGAGCTGCCTCTAGGAGGAAGCTGCAAGCCTGCTGAGCAGGGCTGCCGGATAGGCCCACATCCTCAGCCCACTTGTTGGTTGCTCATCTCTACTTGGCAGGGAAGGAGAAATCGTGGGTTGGAGGTTCTTGGGAGGCCCCCTTTCTTGAAGGCGTGTGCTGTTTCTCCTGCTTGTGGTTGTTGCTCTAAATCCAGGGTGTGGACAGAGAAGTGATGTCAATGGGTCCTTGATGCCCTCTGCCAATTTAAAAAAGAGCTGATTTCCTAGTGGTGCATCTTAGTAGAACAGAATCAGAAGACCCGTGTGCAGCCTTAGCTCTGCTCTTACCAGCTGTACGATCTCAGGTAAATCTCCTTCCCTCTCTGGCCTTAAGGACGGGAAGCAACTGACCAAGTTCACCCCGCAAGCTGGCAACACAGTCAGGACTTAAAGCTAAGCCCCTATTCCCTCTCTCGTACCATGTGATTGATGGGTTCAGTACATCATTGGATTCACTCGCTGAAGCAACAAATGTTTATTAAGCTCTCCCTCTGTGCCAGGGACAGTGCTAGGAAGCAGGAAGACTGTGATGAACAGGAAAACATACTCCAAACTAGAGGAGAACTCTGAAATTTCACCCTCCATTTATAGATCAAGAAAGGGAGGCCCAAAGGGGGAAGCATCATGACTTGCTCAAGGTTGCAGAGGAAGTGAAGTGGTGTAAAATTAACCTTGGTGCGTGATGAGCATGAAGATGACTGTGGAAATTAATTTAGCATATTTAGCTGAATTTTGTGAATGCAGGGGACAAAATGGCTGAGAAAGGATGGGAAGAGAGGAAAGCAAGCCTCATTTGCAGGCCCAGAATTCCGAGGCTGAGAGGAACATGCCGAGTGAACCCACGCAGGTCCTTCACTCCCCATTCTGGTTTTTTGTTCTCTCTCTCGGAATAGTAGGAATTTCTGTGTTCAGAGAAGTAGCCAGTATAAAGTGTGATTAACTAAAGCTGGGAATGAAAGCAAGGACAATGATACTGGGACAAAGTTTAGGGAAGTTGTTCTCCTATAAAGTCCTTGCTCAAATATTGGCCATGTGATAAAGAGCAAAATGCCCCTGCAGGGTTACATGGCTGCCTGAGCTCAGTGAGCGCGAGGATGAATCTGAGGATGGCAGGTGATGAGCTCCTAGGAGCCACATAATCCGGTGGTGTGTTAGAGCCAACACGATTCTTTGTGATCACAAGAAACATGCTGCCGGCTGATTTCTGGTGATACTCATTTCTCTTCACACGTAGGCTGAGCATTACAGCTCAAGACTGGGAGCAAGCCGACTTTATCTGAACCAGATCATGCAGTTTTGAAGCCTAGCGTTTTAAACTAATCTTTTTAATTTTTTTTTTTTTTTTTTTTGGCTAAGATTAGCCCTGAGCTAACGCCTGTGCCAAGCTTCCTCCACTTTATACGTGGGTCACCACCAGAGCACGGCTGACAAGTAGTGGAGGTCTGTGCCCAGGATCCAAACCCATGAACCCGGGCCGCCAAGGCAGAATGCACCAAGCTCAACCACTATGCCACAGGGCTGGCCCCTCAATTAACCTACTGTAAACTGAAACATCACCTCTCAATTTGTCTTTTCAGTAAAAGTTGATTTTGATTGTTGTACACAAGAGTATTTTTAGTGTCTGAACTAGTGGATACGACCATAGTTGAAATAAGCTCTAAGGTAAATCCAAAGAGACATGGAATAAAAGTTGAATTCGCTCAGTATGGGCTGTCTACATAGCTATCATCTCCATCATTTACTTACTCAGTCACCGATGAGAGAACAAAAAAGTGAATACGAAAGGACCCTCATTTTCGAGGAGGTCACAGTCTAGTGGAGGAAACAGATGTATGAAGAAAATGTTTCAATGCAACGCAACGTGTGCTCTGAGAGAAGGATGCTTAATGGTTAAGGCCATAATTTTTGCAAAAGATGAAGCACTTCCACCTCCCTGTATGATAAGACCCTACAAAGAAGAACGTATTTTATGCCAACTTCTATGGCTGCAATATGAAACACAGGGCAATGATGCCCGTTAGAGCAAGAGTTCAGTGCTCTCGTGCCCTAACCACTACTCCACTCACCTCCAACAGCTCCAGCCTAGCTCCTCTGCAAAGACTGTGCAGCTTGTGGTCCAGAAGGCCCAGTGCTCCTCCAAGGCTTGGGCTTCCCCTGAGGGTGATGGACCTCGGCCCAGTGAGCTGTGGGGACCAGCACTTGTTGTCCTTTCCTGACTGAGCCCTGGAATGTTTCCCAGTGACTTTTTCTCATCAGTATTTGCCCAGGTTCCTGGATGGAGTTCATCTCCCTTGAACACTAACCTCAGAGAAGTGATGATGGTGTCCTGAGGGGCAAGAGTGCCTGTAAAATGCGCAGGACTGAGGAGTGAGGAAATTGGGGTCTGGAAGGAAATGGAGTGGAGAAAAGGGGAAGAAGGTGATTTTACAGTTTCTGGATTTCGTCAGATCCTACCTCGTTGAGGCCCAGACCTCATTTGGCTTAAGTCCTCCGTGAGTGTGCTAGCCTTGAGCATTCATGGTCGAGCTGGACCACAGCTGCAGGCTCAGGCTGAACCCATCTGTAGAGGTTGGCCCCAGGGTGACCTTGGCCTCTTCCAAAACCTGTTCTGTGAGGCCAGTCTAAAGAACTGGGGAATGGCAGGAGGCCAGATGGCAGGGACTAAAGCCGGGGTGGACGCTGAGGCTGATGGGTTCAGGGCCTCTGGCTGGACTTCTGTCCCCATCCCCACCAAACCCTCCTGCTTGTGGCCAGCAGGAGGAAGCGTGTGGCTGTGGGGAATTAGTAATGAGATATGGAGTCATTCTCCTCCAGGTCACTAGTTCAAAACCAGGTCAACAGTGAGTCAAAGTTCCTGACCAAGGGGGACTCGGTGGGGGTTTCATTTGAGTGGCTTGAAGGCAGATATTTGCCTTCTCAGGAGACAGTTCAAGCAGGTCAGTCTGGGCCACAGGGCAAGGAGCTCTGCCCCCGGTGACACGCTGTGCAGGCTGGAGAGGCCTCCATGTGGGCTTGTCCTTCTGGCTCCATTCTCTCCGAGACCCTGCTTTTCTGCCCCCAGGCCGGGTCACACGCTCTTGTGCTCACATAGGGCTTTGCATGTCAAAAAAATCCAGGTAGGCACTGCTCAGATCATCTGGTGATAGCTCTGTTTTCTTAGAAATCTCTGGCCCTTTGAGGGCGGAAACCATATTAATTTTATATCTATATATATCATATCCTTATTTTGCTATTCTTTTGCCTTATCATTATCTAAACCAGTTTATTTATTGTTTACTTGTCTATTGCCTGAATCTTATCACTATTATCATGTAAGCTCTTTGAAAGCAGACACCCTGTATATGCCTGGCACTTATTAGGAGCTTAAGAATAGTTTATTGAATGAATGAATACATAAAATAAGGAATGAATCCCTGGTGCCTTACACAGTGTCTGGCAGAGGTGATGTGCGCAAAGATATTTGCTCAATAAGTAAATGAATGGATGGATGGATCACAGAATGGAAGTTTTGGGAAGCATCAGCTCTCAGCACTCCAATGGTACTGTTGTACTGCTATAGAATCAGCAAGTTTTTCTCAACACAAACTGAAATCCCCAAACCCAAAACACAGTGTGTGGCTCACAGTAGATGTTTGGAAAATGTTCCTTGAGTGAATGAATGATAAGTGGATGGATGGAAGGACAAGAGGATCAAACAAGTAAGGCAAGCATGCATGAATGAGGCAAAACCCAAAAGATTTATGAAAGTTAATTTTTCCTCTGTGTTCAAAATGATGGCCTTTTGGGTTCCCTCTCCATAATTCTAGATCTGAAATTTTCTCATGCATTCAGTCTCCACCTAATTAAGTTTTTTCAATCATTGATTCATTCGTTTGTTTAGTCAACACTCACGGAGTGTGTTTTATATGCCAGGCACATACAAAGATGAATAAGACACAATCGAAGCCCTAAGTCCCGTGGTGGAATCAGACAGATCTTCTAACTTCCTTTGCCTGCCACTTGGCTAAACCATGTTTTCTTTATCATGTAATCTCTTGCCTACTCACTCACGTTCACGGAAGTGTTCATTGAGCACTTGCTCCATGCCAGTCAAGATGCTATGGGGTTACAGCAACGAGTAAGACAGTCTGGTTGTTTTTGTATTGTTGTCTTTATGTCTTGCAGCTGTATCGTCTGTCCTAGATTATAAGTGACCAGTCGTTCAGATATAAAAGCAGAATTTAGTCATGAATCAGGACTAACATCTAGTAAAAATGATAGGCAGGGGCTATATTGAGCCTATTTGCTCTGTACTGTTGCTAACCTAACACCATGGGTTAGCCAGAGATGAAGTGAGAGTTTAAGAACTGGAAGATTTCAGAAAACTGCTGCAAATGCAACACAGAGACATAAACAGAGAGAAAATATAAGACAAGATGAAGAGAATCAGGGTAAACATATGACTAATGGGAATTTCAGAAAGAGAATATTAAGAGAATGAGAAAAGGAGATAACTGAAGAGAAAAAGGCCAAGAACTTTCCAAATCTATGAAAGAAATGAATCTTCAGAGGCAGGAAATGAGTCCTAAGAAAGATAAAATGATATCTGTACCAAGTAACATCATAGAAAAACTTTTAAAGCTCAAAAAATAAATAGATCTTAAAAGCAACAAGAAGGAAATATGTATTACTCACAAAGAAATGATAATTAGACTGATAACGGACATCTCAAAGAAACAGTGGAAGCCAGAAGTGAATGAAGTAATAGTTTTAAAGTGCTAAGAAGAAATAACTGTCAGTCTTCATTTTTACCTCCTTCAACTATCATTTAAAAACCAGAGGAAACTGAGACATTTCTAAGCAACAACCAAGAGAATTTACCATTCAAGGACTCTTGTGGAAAAGATTTCCAGAGTATGTACTCTAGGAAAGAAGAAATTGAACTCGGACGGATTCAGAGGCAAGAAGGAATGGTAATTAAAGAAGTTGGTAAACATCTAGTTACCAATAAGTTGGTAAACAATGCAAAAGATGTATTAATTGCTCAAAACAACAATAACGATAATAGTACACTTTAGGAATATAAAAGGAGGGTGGAAATATCTAAAATGTTAGACGGCAATGCCTTGTAAGATGGGTCAAAGTGTTCTAAATTCCCTATATTATTTGGAAAGAGGGTAGCAATATTAACTTTCGACTTCCGGTCCAACATGCTTGACCAAGTTTAAGGTTAACCACTAAAATAGTAGAAATAGAACATATAATTCTAAATTAACAGAGAGAAAAGAAGAACTGCAGAAAGCCTGATCGACCCGAGAGAGAGGAAGAGAGGAAAAAAAACAGTAAAAAGCAGAGTAAACAGAAAGCACAAAAAGAAATGGTGGAAATAAATCCAAATACATCCAGAAACACAACAGATTCAAGCGGATTACACTCACTAGTTAAAAGACAATCGTCAAGTGTGGTGTAAAAAAAAAAGAAAGAAAACTCGCTTACGCTGTTTTTGAAATATATACCTAAAATAGAATTCAAAAGGTTGAAAGTAAAAGGATAAAGAGAGGTGTCCCAGGCCAGTATTAATAACACAAAGCTGTAGCCACAGTGACTGCAGCAGAGAAAACGCCTCTAAGGCCAAAAGATAGTCATTACATGTCAACAAAGAGAACAATTCATCAGAAAGAGGTGACAAATCCAAATTCGTATTTATCTATTATAGGCCCTCAAAACGTAAAAGCAAAAGTTGACTGAACGACAAGGAGGAACTGACAAATCTTTATAGGAGATTTTAAAATACACCTTTCTGATAATTGATAGATCAAGCAGCATAAAAATTGGCTTGAATTTATAAGGTTCATTGAATGACACAATGAAACAAGATTGACCCGATAGACATATATAGAATCTTGTACTCAACAATTGAAGAATGTACATTTTTTCAAGCACACAAGAAATATTTACAAAAATTGACAAGGTACTAAGCCACAAAGCAAGTCTCAACAAATGTCAGAAATAAATACCACGTAGTCCACCTTCTCTGACCAAAATCTCACTGTTATAAATAAGCAATAAGAAGGTAACTAAGGAAACAACATATGTTTAGAATTTAAGACATTTCTAATTAATTCATACGTCAAAGAAAAAATCATAACGAGGTAAACAAATACTTAGAACAAAATGTAAAACTCTAATGAAACTTGCGGGATATAGTTAAGAACTACTGAGAGCAGTGGTTCTCACTGGGGGCGACTTTGCCCCTCAGGGGTATTTGGTAACGTTTGGACACATTTTTGTTTGTCACAACTAGGGGCAGATACTCCTAGCGCCTGTTGGGTAGAGGCCAGAGATGCTGCTATCCCACAATGCAAAGGACAGCCACCCACAATAAAGAATTATCTGGCCTCAAATGTCAACAGCGTCAATTTTGAGAAAGCTTGACTTGGAGGGAAATCTGAGGCCCTGAATGTTATACAAGAAAAGGAGAATGATGACCGTGTGGGCAAGGATGGGGACAGATTCGAAAATAGAGCCAGGTGGCAGAGAAAGTTAGCAAGCTATTGTAGTAATTAAGGTAGACGATAATGGGGACTTAGCCTAGGGCAGTGGCAACAGGAATAGAGAGAGAAAAGGGATTTAGGGTAAAATTAACAGGATTTTGGGGTTGGCCCCGTGGCCGAGTGGTTAAGTTTGTGCACTCCGCTGCAGGCGGCCCAGTGTTTCGTTGGTTCGGATCCTGGACGCGGACATGGCACTGCTCATCAAACCACGCGGAGGCAGCGTCCCATAGGCCACAACTAGAAGGACCCACAACGAAGAATATACAACTGTGTACCGGGGGACTTCGGGGAGAAAAAAAAAAAAGGGAAAAAAATAAAATCTTTAAAAAAAAAAATTAACAGGATTTGGAGATGGGTGAGGGAGGGAGAGAGAGAAGTAAAAACAGTGAGGTGGTTGCACAGGGACATCCCAGGGTAGAAACTGCAAAGCTTCACAATGTATTAGCCAGCCATGGTAGACTCCTGGGGCTGACCTTGAAGGGGCAGCCATAAGCATTCAGCCTCAGGGAACCGAGTCAAAGAACCATGACTGGACTACCATGGGTCCCCCAAGAGGAAGTGAGGTCAAGGCTATGTGCTGGGAGGTGGGAAGACTGGAGGACACAGGCTACCAGAGAGAGAGGGAGACAGTGGGGAGAAGACATTCTTCATGAATTATCAGATACAAGACCCACTGAGGTGGGGGTGTCAGTGGGCTGGACTTGACTAGCCCCCAGGTCCCTGCCTCGTTCACACAGACGTGATGCAAGCCACTGAAGAACAGTTTCCAATTCTACCGTGGTGGAGAAAAAGAAAGAAAGAGACACAACCACACGTACCACAGCTCAGAGTTTCAAAGACCACATTTAAGGTGCGCTTCAAACAGCCACTGTGCAGCTCGAGCTGGTCCCAGACTCAAGTCTGTGTAAACAGAGTTATATTTACTAGCATGAGGCCTAAAATAGAAACCCCACAGCAAGCTCTTCTCTCATTAATGGTGTCTCTTTGATACCTCAGCAGATACCCATGAAGGGGCTTGTGTCAGTTGTTAATGTCAGAAACAGGAGTTGGCGGGGAACGCTTTCTCTTTCACCTTTTATGGGGAAATTCAAACAGCAGCAGATTCAGAGTCTGGCGACATCTTTGGTGGAAATGCTAAGACATTTCTCTTTGGCTGTAGCTTGTCTCCATGATTTGATGGTCAGCCTCGAAGAGCCTCGCGCAGGCGGCTGAGGGAAGCTGAGGCTCGTTGTTCAAAGTAAGGTTTGAGATAGTCAAGGAAATTAACTTCTCCGGGCCTCTTTCAGGGTCCTAAGACGTTTCTGACCTAATGAGGGTTTTTTTTCCATCTAGATAAAAGTCAGTCTTAGTCAAGGTAACTGGTACTTTTTATTCATTTGTTTCCCATCACTGTCTCTCTGAAGTACAAACAGATCTTTATTCGGTTTGTCAGTGTGTGGGAGAGAGACGTACAGACGCAGGCTAACAGACACGAAGAAAGGCAAAGAGACAAGCGACTAGACTGTTTATGTCACCTCCTCTGTTCAGTCGTCTGTCCTGTTGAACTGAATGTCTCTGTGCAACTTAGAATAAAGAGGACTTCCTCTAAGTAAATGGTGGCGGTGGTGGTGAGGAGAAGGGAGTACAGAGAGAAAGACCGAGAGATATGGAGCAAGAGAGCAGGAGAGGAAGAGAGGGGGAGAATGGCAGGAAGGTGAGGAGAGTGCGTGGTTATTTTTCTCTGCTCTCAGCCAGCAGTTTCTTGGCTCCAGATCTGTCTGTGGATGAGACTTGTCCATGTCACTAGGGATGGACCTACCTAGTTTCCTGGGGCTGTACCCATTTGGGGCCTTGGTGTTATGAGGGAGGAGCAGAAGGAAAAGGTGCTGGCAGCTTTAACTTCAACTGGAGTGGAGTGGGCGTGGGGGAGGCGTGGAGGGGGGGGGAGACGGAGGACATCTTGTCTGACGTCTGCTGCCTGGCGCTGGACGCTCTCTTTCCTCTAGTAAGGGAATGGGAGGGACATTGGTGGAACTTGTACAAGCTAGCTGAAATTTTTGTGGGCTGAAGTGATGGTTGGATTTCAACTTCAAAATGTTAGCTTATTTTAAAGTTTCTTTGCCTACAAAGATGAATTTACTTAGCACCCTTCCAGAAAAAACAAAGATGTTACAATGAAACGTTTTCTCTTTCATCCTGTGAAAGAATTCTAATACTAATACCTCTTTGCATATCATGGTACCTTATGTTTGTTTAAGTTATTATCACAGCTGCAGTCTCATTTGGTTCTGTCAGGAAGTAAGAGATATTACTGCTATCTCTCTTCTCCCTGGGACATTGCTATGCTTCCTTCTTTCTGATAATAAGAATTACGTGATCGATCATCTGTTATCTTTTGCTTTGGTTACCAGGAAGCTCAGGACCAAATTTGTAGCCCAACGTCACTGATTCTATTTTTTCCTGGCTGTGATTTTTGCTTACATTCCTATTTTCCCTGGGTCTCTTTATTTCATTTCCGATTATACTTTGCCATTCTATTCTTCTTTGAGTTTTGCTTAGAAGCTCATTGCGTTCAGTCAACAAATGTTTGTTATACCTTACACTCCCTCTTCCTCTTTCCTGCTTTCTTTATCACCACAGCACTTCACACCACCTGATGGGCCACATGTCTTGCTTACTTATTGTTTATTTTATATCTCCCCTGACTCCCTAACACCATCAACAGAAATTAAGCTCCATGAGAGCAGGGATTTTGTCTCTTTTGTTCCATGCTGCATTTCCAGAGTCTAGAGCTGTGTGTGGCACATTGAAAGCCCTCAGTAAATACCTACTGAGTGAAAGAATCACTGACTACACGCTGAGTTCTGTGCCAGGTGATGGGACCCAGAGCCAGCTTCAAGGGCGTGTGACCTGTGCAGGTTCACAGGGCCCCACACTTAAACGGGCCCCCCATCTGGTTTAGTGCTCTGCTGTCACTGTCTTGAACTTCCTAATTAAATAATTCCTTGGACAAGGAGCCCCACGTTTCCATTTTACCCCGGGCTCTGCGAATTCTGTGATCAGTCCTGATGGGAAAGTACTAGTGTCATTACCAGCATGAAGGTTTTGATCTACTGGAGGAAGGAATCATAAAGAAAGATACACACCATAAATATTTACTTTAATATAAAAGATATATATGTGTATGCACACACATGTGCACACACGTATCTGCATCAATCTTTTGATGCAGAGCCAATGCCTTTTCTCTGTTGTCTTTCTTGTATAAAACACGCCCTTAATGCATCATCTATGATTTCCTGTTTTTATTTCTTTAAAGTGGAAGGAGAAATGAAAGACACACTTGAAAAGAAATCTGATTGCAGAATTCTTCCATAGTTTTATAGTCCCCTCCCCAATCTTTTACAATTGTTTTGTTCACTCCTAAGCAAGTTTTGGTGCCTTGCCTTTATCAAGTCTTTCCAAATTATTCAATTTAGTTTTCGTATAAATGGATACCTTTTTTACCTCACATTTCATTGGCTTATATAATATTTAATTCAATTATGTAAATTACAATGGCTTGTATAACTAGCACGAATCGATTTGGGAACACATACAAATGACTCTTGCTAAGCAAGAACTAAACACGAGAGAAGCAGAAATATGCAAGGAGTGGCCTGCAGCTTCTAGCATTTGGAGTGCTGTGGGCATCAATCAGTGTGCTTCACAGAGACGTGGAAAGTGTTGGTGAATCTGGGAGGTCAGCTAAGTGGAGGTTGCTTAAGATAATTTCTATTGTCATTAATGCTATGAAAGCATACAAATCTAGATTCAACTAGGTCAGGAGATCACAGAAGTCTTCCCTGGGGAAGTTTGATTGAGATGAACTCAAAAGAAATAAATAAAAGGTAGGGGTTGCCTGGATGAAGGGAGAGGAGTGTTCTAGACTGTAGGAACAGATGTACACAGGCCTGTGGTAGAGTTGGGGCACCGTATATTCAGAGACCTGAAAGAAGGTGAGTGTAGCTGGAATCTACAGAATGAGGAGAATGGTGGGGCTTGATAAGCTGGAAAAGTTAAGAGGGGGAGACCTGACAGGCTTTGTGGACCATGTTAAGGATTATGGGCTTTGCAACGGGAGCAAGGAGAGCTACTAAAGGTTTTAAGCAGGTAGTACGAGGTGATCAGATTCAAGTTTCGTAAAGATTACTCTGGCTGCAATATGGAGAACAAATTGGAGGGAGCGAGAGTGGATTTGTAAGATCAGAAGTAGTTTGGGTAGGAGATGCTGTTAGTTGACTTGAGTTGTGATGGTGGAAATGAAAAGGATACTTAAAACTTGTTAATAGATTAGATATTGAGAGAAAGTAACGATTAATCAAGGACGACACCTAATTTCTGACTTGTAAAACTGGGTGGATGACGTTTCTATTCACTGAAACAGGCAACACTGGAAAATAATTATGTTTTAGAAGGACAAATCCTGAGTTAGGTTTTGGAAATTTCAAGTTCAAGGTGCTCTTGAACACATAAGTAAAATAGTCAAGTTGGATTTAAATATATAAGCCTAGCTGTAGGAAAAGACTGAAGATAAAAATTTATAATCATCTTCATATGGGGAAACAGAAGTAAGGATTAGATCACCTAAGGTGAGAATCAAGAATGAGAAGGGAATTTCTTAATGAAGTCCAATGTTTAATTGCTGGATAAAAGATAAAGAGCTTAAAAAGGAGAGAGAGAAGTAGCAGATACCCTGACACCAAAACCAGACAAAGACACTAAAGGAAAGAAAGTTATAGGCCAATAACCCTGATGAACATAGATGCAAAAATCCTCAACAAAATATTAGCAAACCGAATTCAACAATACATTAAAAGACCATAACCCATGATCAAGTGGGACTCATTCCAGGGATGTAAGTATGGTTCAATATCTACAAATCAATCAATGTGATATACCACATTAATAAAATGAAGGATAAAAATCCTATGATCATCTCAATAGATGCAGAAAAACAATTTGACAAAATTCAACATATATTTACAATAAAAACTCTCAACAAAATGAGTACAGAAGTAATGCACCTCAACATAATAAAGGCCATATATAACAAGCCCACAGCCAACATCATACTCAATGGCGAAAAGCTAAAGCTTTTTTCTAAGATCAGGAACAAGACAAGGATGCCTATTAGGGCCACTTTTATTGAACATAGTATTGGAAATCCTAGCCAGAGCAATTAAACACAACAAAAGAAATGAAAGGCATCCAAGTCAGAAAGGAAAAAGGAAAAATTGTCACTATTTGCAGAAGACTTGATGTTATATACGGAAAACACTAAAGACTCCACCAAAAAACTAATAAAAAATTCAGTAAAGTTGCAGTATACAAAATCAATATACAAAAATCTGTTGTGCTTCTATACACTAATAACAAACTCAGAAAGAGAAGTTCAGAAAATTTTATTTAGTTATATCAAAAAGAATAAAATATCTAGGAATAAATTTAACCAGGGAGGTGAAATACTTATACACTGAAAACTATGAGACATTGATGAAAGAAATTGCAGAAGAAATAAAAAGTGGAAAGATATTTCATGCTCCTGGATTGGAAGATTTAATATTGTTAAAATGTCCATACTCTCCAAAGCAATCTACAGATTCAACGCAATCCCTATCAAAATCCCAGTGGTGTTTTTCATAGAAATGGAACAAACAATTCTCAAATTTGTTTGGAACCACAAAAGACTCAAAATAGCCAAAGCGATCTTGAGAAAGAAGAACAAATCTGGAGGCATCATGCTCTCTGATTTCAGGCTATACTACAAGGCTGTAGTAATCAAAACAGTGTGGTTCAGCATGAAAACCAACACACTGATCAATGAAACAGAACAGAGAGCCCAGAAATAAGCCCACACATAAATGGTCATTCAATTTACAACACAGGAGCCGAGAACATACAATGGGGAAAGGACAGTCTCTTCAATAAACGGTGTTGGGAGAACTGGACAGCCACATGCAAAAGAATGAAACCAAACCATTATCTTACACCAGACACAAAAACTAATTCAAAATGGGTTGGAGACCTGAGTGTAACACCTGAAACCATAAAACTCCTAGAAGAAAACATAGGCAATAAACTCCCTGGCATCAGTCTTGGCAATGATTTTTTGGATATGACACCAAAAGCAAAAATAAACAAGTGGGACCACATCGAACTAAAAAGCTTCTGCGCAGCAAGGGAAACCATCAACAAAATGAGAAGGCAACCTAACAAATGGGAGAAAAATATTTGCAAATCATATATCTGATAAGGGGTTAATATCTAAAATATATAAAGAGCTCATACAATTCAATAGCAAAAAAACAAACAATCCGGTTGAAAAATGGGCCCAGTATTTGAATAGACGTTTTTCCAAAGAAAACATACAGATAGCCAAGAGGTACATGAAAAGATGTTCAACATCATTAATCATCAGGGAAATGCAAATCAAAACTACAAAGATGTCATTTCACACCTGTTAGAATGGCTGTTATCAAAATGACAAGAGATAACAAATGTTAATGAGGATATGGAAAAAAGGGAACCCTTGTGCACCATTGGTAGGAATGTAAATTGGTGCAGCCACTAGGAAAACAGTATGAAGGTTTCTCAAAAAATTAAAAACAGAACTACCATAAGATTCAGCAATTCCACTTCTGGGTATTTATCCAAAGGAAATGAAAACACTAACTCAGAAAGATATATGCATCCCCCAAGTTCATTGCAACACTATTTACAATAGCCAAGATATGGAAGCAACCCCAGTGTCCACTGATGGATGAACAAAGAATGAGAATGTGGTAGATATGTATAGAATGGAATATTATTCAGCCATAAAAAGAAGGAAATCTTGCCATTTGTGACAAAGTGGATGGACCTTGAGGGCATTATGCTAAGTGAAATGTCAGACATAGAAAGACAAATACCATATGATCTCACTTATATATGGAATCTAAAAAAGAAGAAAAAACCTCAGATACAGAGAACAGACTGGTGGTTGCCAGAAGCAGGGGGTGGGCAAAATGCGTGAAGGACGTCAAAAGGTACAAACTTCCAGTTATAAAATAAATGTCATGGAGATGTAATGTACAGCATGGTGACTATAGTTAATAACACTGTATTGTATATTAAAAAGTTGCTAAGAGAGTAAATTTTAAAAGTTCTCATCACCAGGGAAATAAATTATAACTATGTGTGGTGATGAATGTTACATAGACTTATTGTGAGGATCATTTCTCTCTATATACAAATAATAAATCATTATATTGTACACCTAAAACTAATATAATGAAAAAAATTAGGACTGTAAATATCCATTGGAATCAGCAACATGGCGGCCAATGATGCCTTTGGCGAAAGCTGTCTCCTGAAGTGATGAGACAGAAAGCAAATCAAAGTGTTTGATTAGGAAGTAAGGAGATAAAAAGATGGAGGCTCTGCAAATCCTTTCTGGGAGAGATATATAAGCACATCTCCTCAACTCGCCCAGAAGGATTTTCTGTATGACTTTCAGCAAATCATATAATTTCTCTGTACCTGTTTTCTCAACAATAAAATAGGGGTTTGTGTGTGTGTACATAAATATATCTGGATATGTATACATATATCCACACATATGGTTATTCATATCTAGCTATATAAATCTGTTTACTCACACCCAAACCCCTATTTTATTGTTGAGAAAACAGGTTCAAAGAAGCTATATGATTTGCTGGAAGTCATACAGAAACCCTGTATCCCCGTTAAGCCTGTGGACCAGCCCTCTGACTCAGAACAGGAAAGGAAGGTTGGCCCTCAGAGCTCTGGCAGATCACTTATTGTCTCCAAGGTTCAGTTCATTTAGCTTCACCTCATTGTTGTGAGGATTAAATGCAAGAAGCCTGTAAAGAACCTGACACTAGTAGCACCCAGTATCAGCTTCCACGTCCTCCCTACCCCACAATCACCTTCGCTCCTTTTCTGCTTAATCCAAGAAGAGAGGGATAACATGAAAGGAGAAAGAGCATTTGAATATTAATTTTGAGAAGAATGATGAGCTGGAAATTAGGTTAAAACCAGCTGGAGAGACGTAGGTCAGATGAAACAAACACCACACTGGCTGCCAGAGGCCTGAGGGAGCAGAGGGCAGCAACAAGGAGAGCTGGACTCTTCTTTCCCTGGAAGACTTTCAACGACGGCAATAATTCCTTTTTAGGTACTTCAGGCCATTTGTTTAGTGTTGTGGTCTCTGGCCTTCAGAGGGAGTGATACTTAACAAGTCTGAGAACTTTGCTGGCCATTCTGAAATCAACTCTTCATTAGCATTTCAGAGGAAAACCTAAATGCCACGACGAAAAGGGCCAGCTTCCTGGGCCTCCGCAAAGCACATGCGCAGATCCCTGGGCTGCCAGGCCACTGTGCTGAGTTTCCAAGGGTGACTGGGAGGGAATGAGGCAATGAGGCTGCTCCCTCCCATGCGCGCCACCTCTCCCTCCTGTCGGGAGAGTCCAGAAAATGCAGGTTACCCAGGCACCTATGCCCGGTTGTCCTCCGCCTCAGCCCAAAGCTGTTAAACTCATTTAGATGGCTGGGTTTTGGCAGACGCGTTAATTTTTTCAGGGCGATTTTCAGGCGTGCTGTTGTTTCCCTGGCGGAGCCCAGTTTAAGAAGAGAACCGTTCCATATCAGCCTGAACCAACGAATATATAGATTTCCCTAAAGGTTGGGTTAGGATGAGGGTGGACAGGGCATGACCCTCTCAAGTTCTGCCCAGCGCAAGGGGCGTGCAATCTCCGGCCCTGTAAAGTACCTTTGGGGTCTTCCGCTCAGTGAGGTTTTGTTTTTGTTTTTCACGTGAACCAGTCCCAGAAGTTGAAAATGCCGTTCCACATGCTTGAAGAAACAATTTCCAAATAATTTATTCAGCATCACAGTGATAGCCAGAGGCTCTATTTCCTTCTAATTACGGGAAGGTGTGCAGGGAGAACTGAGGGGAAAATAAAGCCCACTGGCGATAATCAGAATAAACAGGAGAGTGGGGGAGTTGCATGGCTGATCAGACTCAGCTTGCAGAAAAGGTTAAGTAAATAACCCTTAGCTACGACCTGAGTGAGACAGGAAACTCAAACCTCCCATCACATCAGAGAGGTTTCCACAGTTCATGGACTTCGCTGTCCTCAAGGGCCTGCCCTTCAGGGAGCTGTTTTCTCTTTACCCTACACAAACACTTAGGTTCAAAGCATTCAGTCCTTTTTTCCAAGGCTTGGGCAGTCAACTATGGCATCTCCTTCCTTCGTGAATTTCAAGCAGAGGCTCAACATTTGGTTTACAATTTAAACGTCACCCTTAGAAAATAGTCTTGAGTGTTTACAAGCCTTCTCTTCCCATAGAATGTTAAAGAAGGTCTTAGAGAATCTAGGACAATTTGAGCATCAAAATAAATAATAATACTAAAAGAATATAACCCATTAATGAGAAAGAATCCATGAGTCCACAATGAAATACATAAATAAGAGGAAAACCTCTTCCTTACCATGGAAAGCCAACTAATAAATGTAGAAGAAATGGTGGAATTAGAAAATCACCATTTGGCAATCATCATCATAATAATTGATTCAGGAAACAAACATCAATGCAGGCTGGAGCTATGGGTGAAATTTTGAGGGGTATTAGAATTTTATATAATCTCAGTGTCTTCTCATAGATGCTTACTAATTAGAAAGGGGGAAAATAGTCATTTTACAGTGGAGAAACTATCTTAAACAAGAGATCCAAGTTAACATCACCAGTAATGGGACAAATTGACATTATGCGCCTCCTGAAATGACGTACTAACAAGAACACAACGTCACTTCTGTGGTGTTCTTGCAAATATGTGTAATCCAATCACCAGGAAACATTAGACAACCCAGCGTGAAGGACGTTCTCCAAAAGAATTGAGCTGTACCCTTGGAAAATGTCTGTGGCAGGAAACACAAAGACAGACTGAGGAACGGTTCCACCGTAAGGGAGAGTAAATTAGAGACATGATAAACAAATGCAGTGTGAGTCTGGATTTTCTTTTGCTATAAAAGGCATTATTGGGGCAATTGGGGAAATCTTTATGAAGTCTGTAGTCCAGACAGCAGTATTCTTATCGTTGCTAATTTCTTGATTTTAACAATTGTACTGTGGTAATATTAGAGCATGTCTTGTTTTTAGGAAAGACCTTCTGAAGTATATAGGGGTGAAGGGGCCTCACCCTTCACACACGCACACATGCACATGCATACACACACACATGCAGAGAAAGGTAAGTCAAGCATGGTAAAATGTTTGGATGAAGAGCATATATGAACTTTCCCATATATCTGAAGTTATATTTTAAAAACTTTTGAAGGCGGCCTTAGAGATCAGCTGCCAAATCCTCTTGTTGATCCCAGAGGCCGTTCCTGGGGACTTCCGAGGGGCTGGTGGTGGAGTCAGGCTGGGAGGCTACCTCTGGCTCAGGCCATATATCCAGAGAGACAGAGGCAAAAGCCTTTTGCCTTTCATTGCCAATGACTTCGTGGGCTCTCCTTTGCAAACTTTGGGGATCCCTCATGGCCTGGTTTAACCTTGGATAACGTAACCTATGACAGCTGCTGGGGATTGGCATTGAGAAGGGGGCTTCTCTGATGATTCCTCCCCAGAACTATCCTTGATTGAACGATTTCTTGGTGCAGCCTGGTGGTGACTGAGTCTCTTGTTGGAAGGAAAGCTTTCTGAGTCCTTTCCCAGGCATTGTTCTAGGCAGACCAGTAACCTTGGGCAGGATATTGAATCTGTGGTCCTCAATTTTGACTTTACGAAATGAGCACTTTTCTCTTTGCCCTCTCTCAATTATCCAGAAATGCCTTGATGTGACATTGCTAAGATTTAAATATGTTCAGCTTCCTGGAGAAGGACACCTTCTAAACAAGTCTTAAATGAATGTGGCCTTTGGATTCCATATTTTTAAAGAGCTACCTACATGTGGTTTTTCTCTATTTACAAAACAGCCTGGTAAAGTCTGTGTTTTATCTTCATTTGACTTTCTGTGGAAGAACCAGGGTGAGGGGAAGCGGTGGAAATCCAATACCAGCTGGACTATGAAATCCACAACACATGGCCGTTCCTGCTCACACCCTCCTACCTTCCATTAGCAAATCCAAACTCCTTACCGAGAGTTCGTAACCCCTTACCAACTGTTTTCTTTTCTCAGTAGTTGGATGAGGAAAAACTGGGAAAGAAATAGCCCCCCCCACCCCCACCTCTTGTAGCAGCCTTTCCCACGCTATCCACCATTCCCCTCCCAATTTGCCACCTTTAAATCCCTGGTTAAAGTTTACTTTTTTAATGGAGACTTCCCATATTAATGCCACTCCATCATAGCAGGTCACATTTATTAAATTCCAATTTGTAGCAGGTTTATGTGCATCAAGTGAGAAAATGTATGCGAAGTGTGAAGGCCACGCCTAGCAGACAACGAGCATTTAATGCACTTTAGCATTCACAGATCCTCAGTTCTTATCCAAACCCTCAGGGCCAGATGAGTTTTGGAATTAATTTGATAACTAATTTATTTTTCAGATATTAGAAAAGTAATGAGGTGCTTGTACTGAATATTAATAAAACACCCTCAGCTGGGTCTGGGTGCTCTCATCAAATGCATTAATATTTCTATGATGAAATGTATAAATATTCTCATTAAGTGGAATAAATAAAGACCATAAATGGCTTTACTTCAGTTCAGGCCGTGTTTTGCAACCAAATGAGTTTGTGCTAAACTTACGATAGAACTTGCCTTCAGAGCTTTTGGGATTTGGGGATTGCGGATAAGAGCTTGCAGTATATCAGTATTCTTATTTTACATGTGGGAAACTGATGTTCGGAGGGATGAGGAGATTCCTACAGCTGGGCACAGGGCTGTGATACAAACTCAGATTTCTCTGAATCCGGAGCCTTCACTCTTACCAGGGAGTTATTCTCCTTTCCTCTGGCCGTCTAGGCTGTCACTGCAAATTTGTGCCTCCATCCCCACCGTTCTAACTCTGTCCGGCCTGTTTTCTCGCCTTTCTCTCGTAGGCAGGTTGCGAAGTCCTTAGATTGTGAGACAGAAGTTCTGCCTTTAATGTGCATTTTTTCGCAAGTTATCCATGACTTTCAAAACTGGAATATACACTAAACCAGGAAAACAAAGGGCCTAAGGGAACTCATTTCCACAACTTTTTTTTTTTTTTTAAAGATTGGCACCTGAACTAACAACTGTTGCCAATCTTTTGTTGTTGTTGTTGTTGTTTCTACCCAAATCCCCCCAGTACATAGTTGTATATTTTAGTTGTGGGTCCTTCTAGTTGTAGCATGTGGGATGCAGCCTCAGCATGGCCTGATGAGTGGTACCATGTCCGCACCCAGGATCTGAACTGGTGAAACCCTGGGCCACCGAAGCAGAGCGCGTGAACTTAACCACTCGGCCACAGGCCGGCCCCTCCACAATTTCTTTTTGTTTTAACATTTTATAGAAAATTTTTAAAAATGTTGTTGGAAATTGACATGACATAAAAATAACCATTGTAGGGGCTGGCCCCGTGGCCGAGTGGTTAAGTTCGCGCTCTCCGCTGCAGGCGGCCCAGTGTTTCGTTGGTTCGAATCCTGGGCGCGGACGTGGCACTGCTCATCACACCACACTGAGGCAGCATCCCACATGCCACAACTAGAAGGATCCACAACGAAGAATATACAACTATGTACCAGAGGGGCTTTGGGGAGAAAAAGGAAAAAATAAAATCTTTAAAAAAAAAAAACAAAACCATTGTAAAGTGAACAATCCAGTGGCATTTAGTGCATTCACAACGTTGTACAACCACACCTCTATCTAGTTCCAAAATATTTTCATCACCCCAAAAGGAAACCCTGTACCCAGTGAGCAGTTTCCCACTTCCCCCTCCCTCCTTGCCCTGGCAACCATCAATCTACTCTCTGTATGGATTTACCTATTCTGGATATTTCACATAAATGGAATCACACATTGTGTGACCTATAGTGACTGGCTTATTTCACTTAGCATGACGTTTTCAAGGTTCACCCGTGTTGTTGCATATGTCAGAACTGCATTCCTTTTTGAGGCTGAGTAGTATTCCGTTGTATGGCTAAACCACACTTTGTTTCTGCACTCATCTGCTGATGGACTTTTGGGTTGTTCCCACCTTGTGGTTCTTGTGCACAGTGCTGTGATGAGCATGCACATGAGTGCATTGTTTGCAGAATTTCCTTCCAAAATAAGCAAACTCTCTGCTCCAGCCAAGTGTCAGCTTTCCGTTTTACTTCCTCACTTGAGGCCCCTCTGTGGGGTTTGGTGTAGACTGCAGCTGGACCCAGTGCCTACAACAGGGCAACGTATGCAAAGACTGAGAGGAGGTGAGGGGGCGGAAGAGAGGGGAGACAAAAGGGCCTGGTTTGTGTTTGCTTTGGCTTTAAATTGTATTTTTTAATGCACAAAGTAATGCATGTTCATTGCAGGAACTTTTAAATATGCAGAAAGTACAAAGAAGAGATATTTAAAAATTCTCTTTAAGTCCATGACCCAGGGGGGTTTATCCGGTTTTTTGCAATTGAAACTTTTATACTGTTTGTTTGTTTATTTGTGGTTTATTGTGGGTTTTTTGGTGAGGAAGATTGTCCCTGAGCTAACACCTGTGCCAATCTTCCTCCGTTTTATGTGGGATGCTGCCACAGCATGGCTTGATCAGCGGTGCTAGGCCTGCATCCAGGATCCAAACCCGCAAACCCTGGGACAGTGAAGCAGAGTGCACGAACCCAACCCATGCCAATGGACCAGCCCCTGTTTATTTGTTTTTCAAATTGACTTCACTTTTTAGAACAGTTTTAGATTTACAGAAAAATTGAGAATATAGTACAGGGAGTTCCCATATACCGCCTCACCCAATTTCCCCTATCATCAACAGCTTACGGCTGCATGGTATATTTGTTACATTACCGAACCCACACTGATACGTTATTATTAACTAAAGTCCATAGTTTACTTAGCCTTCCTTCGTTTTTACCTAACATCGTTTTTCTGTTCCAGGATCCTAGTCAGGAGACCACATTACATTTAGTCATCATGTCACCTTAGGCTTTCTGGGCTGTCACAATTTCCCAGACTTCTCTTGTTTTTGATGATTTTTGAGGGGTTCTAGTTAAGTCTATTGCAGAATGCTCTTCTATAGGAATTTGCCTGATGTTTCTCTCACGGTTTACGGGGTTATGTATTGGGGAAGGAAGACCACAGAGGCATGGGGCTGCTTTCATTGCATTCAGTCAAGGGTGCATGTTATCAACATGACTTACGACTGCTGATGTGGCCCAGGATCACCTGGCTGCAGCAGCGCCTCTGGTTTCTCCCTTGTGAAGTCATTCTTTTCTCCCCTCTCCCCACATTGTACTCTTTGGAAGCAAGTCCCTGAGCACAGCCCACACCTAAGGAATGGGGAGTTCCTGTAGTATTTTAAAGACTGATTTTGAACGGTAGGCGTTGACTAAAGAAAGCTGCACTGACCTGTTTAATCTACCTTTCCATTCTGTAAAGTACACTAAGTATATGACACACTGCACAGTCACCAATTGTAGGTACCGTCTGGGACACCTGCATTATTCTGCTCCTACCCATTAAGCTGTGTGCTTGCCGGTCAGTTGTTTGTTCCCAAATCTATCAATGCCCGATGTGTTTGTTATTGTAATCACGTTATTTAATTATTAGGTAACTCAATAAACTATAAGTGATAAAAGCTGTTGAAATTCATTAAGAAGACTTTAAAGGGAGTGGAAGGATGGGCGAAATAGGCAAAGGGGATTAGGAGGCACAAACTCCCAGTTACAAAGCAGTAAGTCATGGGGATGTGATGGGCAGCATCGGGGTGTAGTCAGGAATATCGTAATAGCCTCGTATGGTGACAGACGGTAACTAGATGTTGTGGTGAGCATTTCATGATGTGTTTAAATGTCAAATCACTATGTTGTACACCTCAACTATACTTCAACAAAAAAAGAAGCCTCTACTGTGATATTGTTCTATGTCAAAGAAAGTGTTCCCAGGGCCAGCTTGGTGGCACAATGGTGAAGTGCGCACATTCCACTTCAGCGGCCCGGGGTTCACCGGTTTGGATCCTGGGTGCAGACACAGCACTGCTTGGCACGCCATGCTGTGGTAGGCGTCCCACATATAAAGTAGAGGAAGGTGGCCACGGATGTTAGCTCAGGGCCAGTCTTCCTCAGCAAAAAGAGGAGGATTGGCGGCAGATGTTAGCTCAGGGCTAATCTTCCTCAAAAAAAGAGAGTGTTGCCCATATTCATTTATTTCTCTCTAGATTAATTTTAGTATCAATTTGTCAAGATACAATAGGAATCCTCTTGCAACTTTCAATTTTGTTTCTGTGAAAATACAACTGAATGATTTGGAAAGAGCCAATATAAGAGTCATTTAAAATTACTGCTAAATATGAAGTGGTTGAGACAGCTGAAATATGGGAGAAAAAAAAAATCACTAAAATCTAGAAGAATTCCTCATGTGATTGCTTAAATTCTCTACTTAAAAAAAATAACAACCATGAAACTGAAAATTGCATGCTATATCGTGAGGATGATTTTTGCAGGAAAGATTACAGGGAGTTCCAGTGAGCAGACCTATACTCCAGGAAAAGACTTTTGCCCTACGTCAAGTTTAGTGAATGAATATGCACATATATTTTTTTTCGATGTCTAAAGAAGATATGGGTTATTTTTAACTATTTCTCACCTTATTAACTTTTTCTATTAACCAACCAGTTAGCAGCCCTATTCGAAGATCAATAAGGAGCTTCCATTGTAATATTGTTCTGTGTCAAAAAAGTCTTACCTGTATTCATTTATTTTCTCTACAAGGCTTATTTTAATGTCAATTTGTCAAGATACATTAAAAATTTTTTGTAATTTTTTTTTTTTTTTACCAGCTGCATTAACAAGAGAGTCAGCTTGTCCTCTGAAGTTTTGAAGCCAGGCACTGACTTCTCCTCTCTAGCTATGGAAGTCCTAGCTGGCATCTTCTTCCAGTACAAGGCTGTTTCGTCTACAGTGAAAACCTGTTGTTTAGTGTGGCCACCTTCATTAATAACCTCAGCTAGATCTTCTGGAGAACTTGCTGCAGCTTCTGCATCAGCACCTGCTGCTTCCCCTTCCACTTTGATGTTATGGAGACGGCTTCTTTCTGTCAAGCTCATGAACCATCCTCTGCTAGCTTCAAACTTTCCTTCTGCAGCTTCCTCACCTCTCTCAGCCTTCATAAAATTGAAGACAGTTAGGGTCTTGCTCTGGATCAGGCTTTGGCTTGAGGTAATGTTTGTGGCTGGTTTGATCTTCCATCCAGACAACTAAAACTTTCTCCGTATCAGCAGTAAGGCTGTTTCACTTTCTTATCGCTTGTGTGCTCACTGGAGTAGCACTTTCCATTTCCTTCAAGGACTTTTCCTTTGCACTCACAACATGGCTAACTGCTTGGCACAAGAGACCTAGCTTTCGGCCTATCCCAGCTTCAAACGTGCCTTTTTAATGCTTAATCATTTTTAGCTTTTGATTTAAAGTGAGAGATGTGCGATCTTTCACTTCAAGGCTTAAAGGCCATTTTAGGGTTTTACTTGGTCCGATTTCAGTTGCGTTGTGTCTCAGGGAATACGGAGGCCTGAGGGGAGAGAGAGAGAGAGGGGGGAGTGGCTGGACGGTGGAGCAGTCAGAACACGCACAACATTTAATGATTAAGTTTGCTGTCTTCTATGGGCATGGTTCATGGCTCCCCGAAACAATTACAGCAGTGACATCAAAGATCACTAGTTACAGATCACACAACAAATATACGCAACAAATATAAGAATGATAGTAAAAAAAAGTTTGAAATATTGTGAGAATTACCAAAATGTGACACAGAGAAACAAAGTGAGCAAATGCTGTTGGAAAAATGGCACCAACAGACTCACTCGTCGCAAGGTTGCCACAGACTTTCAATTTGTAAAAGATGCAATATCTGCGAAGCACAATAAAGTGAAGTGCACCTACACAGTACTCTATATATGTAAATTAAGTCGTTTGTAACTGTGTTGTTTAAATCTTTTATATCCTTACTGATTTTTATCTACTTATTCTATAGTTCCTAAGAAACATGTTATAGCCTCCCACTGTGGAGCTTTATACTTATAATTCTTGTACTTTTCCATATATGATATGTTTTGATAAGAATTTCGCTAAATAGCTCCCATCATGCCTATGAATTTGCCTATTTCTCTTTTAAGTTTTGTCAGTATTTGCTTTGTGCATCTTGAGGTTATGGGGTTTTGGTAGATACAAGTTTACACTTTTTATGTCTTCCTGGTGAAATGACTTCCTTTATCATACTAAAATATCTTCCTTTTATTCTACTAAAGAGATATCTCTATATTTCTTGCTTTAAAATCTGCTTTGCCTGATGTGAATATCACTACAAGTTTTGTTTTGGTTAGTGTTTTCATGGCATATTTTTTTCATCTACTTATCTTTCTGTATCTTGGAATTTAAGGTGTGTCTTATGTAAGGAATGGGGAGTTGGGTTTTGTTTTTTCGTCCAGACTGAGAATGGTTGTCTTGTCAACTGGATGTTGAATGTAATTATAGATATATTTGGGTTTAAATGTATCATTTCACTACTTAACAGCAGATTAGACACAGCTGAGGAGAGGATAACTGAATGGAAAAGCAGGTTATAAAAAAGTTAAAGATGGAAGCAAAGAGAAACAAAAGGATGCACAATATATAAAAAGAGTATATGACATATGGGATAGGTGAAAGGCATAAGACATGTGCAATTGAAGTTTCAGAAAGAGAGAAAATTCCATTTCTTTCTTTTCTTAGCTTTTTTGGCAATTATTTGTTTCATTTCAATTTCTACTAGCTTGTTGATTACATATTTTTTTACTGCTTATCTAGAAATTACAACCTGCAATCTTTATCTTATTATACTGTAATATAAATGAGTACTTTTGCTATTTTCTGGACAATTCCTGGTCCTTAGAACACTTTAACCTCATTTATTTCCTCCCATCTTTTGTACTATTATTGTAAGTAAATTAACTTCATATTTACTTGAATTTAACAAGATTATACTTTTTTATACAGTTAATATTCATTTACATTTACCTACATATTTTCCCTTTCTATAGCTCTCATTTCTTCCTAAATCTCTGTACTTCCATTTAGAATCATTTTCCTTCCACCTGAAGAATTCTTTTTGCTGTTTCTTTTAGTGTAGATCTGTTAGTAAATTTTCTTGAATTTTTGTTTGTCTGAAATTTCTTTATTTCACCTTTATATTTGAAGGGGATTTATGCTGGATATAGCATTCTAGATTGTCAATTATTTTCCTCAGCCCTTTGAAGATATCATTCAGTTATCTTCTGGCTTTTATCAAGTATATTGAGAAGTAAGCTGCTCAATGTTCAGTGTTGTTTTGCTCTTTTGAAGGTAATATGTCTTTTTCCCTCTGCTATTTTTAGGATTTTTGTGTCTTTTTTTTCCCCCAGCAGATTTGCTATAATGTGCCTAAGTGTGGCTTCTTTGGTTTATTCTCCTTAAAGTTCATAGTTTCTTAAATCTATGGCTTGATGTTTTATTTCACTGGAAAATTCTCAGCCAATATCTCCTTAAATATTGTTTTTGCCTCACTTTTTCTCTCCAGGGTTTTCAAATAAATGTATACTAGATCTTTTCACCCATCCCATTAGTGTTGCATGTTATTTAATCTTTTGTCCATCCTTTTATTACTCTGTTAAGTCTGGATTTTTTTGGACTACTTTTCAATGAACTAATTCTCCCTTCCACTGTGTTAATCTAAGATGCTGTTGAATCTATCCACTGAGTTCTTAATTTCACTTATTCAAATCTAAATTTCCATTTGAATCTTTTTTTATAGTTTTCAGTTCTCTACCAAAGTTGGCATCTTTTTCTTTGATTTATTTTATATATTATTCTTTTTTCAAAAAAAGTCTATGTCTGATAACTTTACTATCTGAATGCCTTGTGGATCCATATCTCTTGTCCGTTATTTCTCCTGTTTTTCAGTCAATTTCTGCCTTTTTGTATGCTTGTTTATTTGGCAGGGGTGGGAGAAGTAGAGTACCAGATAGATATTTTATATAAAACATTGGAGAGAGAATTTGATTTTCTAAATGCTGTCTTCCTCCATAGAATTTTGTTGTCGTTCCTTGTAGACAGTTAGATTAGGGTCGATCAACTAACCCAACTAGAAAATTGAAGATGGGCTTTGGTGTTTGTGAGGTCTGGTCTAGTTCTGGTTCACCCTGACTCTGGGGCACAGTCTTTTGGGATCCCAACTGAAAACCTGGGAAGCTAACTAGGACTTTCCTCTTGGGGTATTCTGAACTTCAAATTTTGTTCCCCAAACCTTGAGAGGCTGCTGAAAGTTCTTCCCAGCATCTCAGCCACAATCTTCAATCAAATGTCTCTGGGGGGAGACCACATCAGATGTTGGACTCACCACTCTGGACTTCCTTTCCCTCTAGGATCTTGTTCCTACAAATATTTGCTGCCCCGGCAGCCCTTGAGCACCTTGGATAGATTATTTATCTATTTAACTTTCAATCCAGCTCTTCTAGTTGTTCTCAGGGACAAGTTTGGTCTAAAACAGCCTGGAACAAGCTTTCTTTGCTGAAAGTGGAAAAGTTATACCATTTCCTGATGCCGTTAAAAATTTTTTGTTGCTCAATTTATTTAAACTCAAAAAAGTTTATTTATTTTTCCCACCCCCCACCTCCCACTTCTTGGAACCACCAGTCTGTTCTCTGAATCTATTAGCTTGTTTTTGCTTTTTCGATTCCACGTATAAGAGAGATCATACAGTATTTGTCTTTCTCTGTCTGACTTAGCATAACTTAGCATAGTGCCCTCAAGGTCCATCCATGTTCTTGCAAATGACAAGGTCTCATTCTTTTTTATGACTGAATAATATTCCACTGTATACATATACCACAATTTCTTTATCCATTCATCCACCGATGGACACTTAGGTTGTTTCCATGTCTTGGCTGTTGTAAATAATGCTGCAGTGAACATGAGGGTGCAGACATCTTTTTGAATTAGAGTTTTTGTTTTCTTTGGATAGATACCCAGAAGTGGAATTTCTGGATCATATGGTAGTTCTATATTTAATGTTTTGAGGAACCTCCATGCTGTTTTCCATAGCGGTTGTACCAATTTGTATTCCCATCAACAGTGCATAAGGGTTCCCTTTTCTCCACATCCTCACTAACAATTGTTATTTCTTGTCTTTTTTTGGTGAGGAAGATTGTCCCTGAGCTAACATCTGTACTAATATTCATCTATTTTGTATGTGAGAAGTCACCACCACATGGCTTGATGAGTGGTGTGTAGGGCCGCACCTGGGATCTGAGCTCACGGACCCTGGGCTGCCTCAGTGGAGCACATGAACTTAACCACTATGCCACCAGGCTGGCCCCTTCTTGTCTTTTTTATAATAGCCATTCTGAAGAGTGTAAAGTGATATCTTCTGGCTCCTTTGTCATAAATCAATTGACCATATAAGCATGTATTTATTCCTGAGCTCTCTATTCTTTTTCGTTGATCTATGTGTCATTTTTATGCAAATAACATACTGTTTCAATTACTATAGCTTTGTAATATGCTTTGAAATCAGGGAGCTTGGTGCCTCCAGCTATGTTCTTTCTCAAGATCGCTTTGGGTATTTGGGGTCTTTTGTGGTTGCAAACAAATTTTAGGATTGTTGGTTCTATTTCTATGAGAAATACTATTGGAATTCTGATAGGGATTGCATTGAATCTGTATATTGCTTTGGATAGTATGGACATTTTAATAACATCAATTCTTCCAATCCATGAGCATGAAATGTCTTTCCATTTATTTATGTCTTCTTCAATTCTTTGATTAATATCTTGTAGTTTTCATTATACATGTCTTTTACCTCCTTGGTTAAATTTATTCCTAGGTATTTTATTCTTCTTGATGCAATTGTAAATGGGATTGTTTTCTTAATTTATCTTTCTGATACTTTGTTATTAGTGTAAAGAAACGCAATAGATTTTTTTGTATTGATTTTGTATCCTGCAGCTTTACTAAATTTGTTTATTAGTTGTAATGGCTATTTTTTTTTAGGAAGATTAGCCCTGAGCTAACTGCTGCCAATCCTCCTCTTTTTGCTGAGGAAGACTGGCCCTGAGCTAACATCCGTGCCCATCTTCCTCTACTTTCTATGTGGGACGCCTATCACATCATGGCTTGCCAAGTGCTACCACGTCCACACCTGGGATCTGAATCGGTGAACCCTGGGCCACCAAAGTGGAACATGCACACTAAACTGCTGCACCACCAGGCCAGCCCCTCTAATGGCTTTTTGATGGCATCTTTAGGGTTTTCTATATAAAATATCATGTCATCTGCAAATAGTGACAATTTTACTTCTTCCTTTCTGGTTTAGATGCCTTTTCTTTCTTAATACAGGGCCTGGCATATAGTCTCTAATACATTGTAGCTATACTATTAAATTGCTAACTCCAGAAGACAGAACTAGGACCAACAAGTAGTAGTAAATAGGGGCGATCTCTGGCTCAATATGAGAAGGATGTTTCCAAAGATTGAAGTTCTCCAACAATGGAAAGGGCTAGCATTTGAAGTAATAATTGTGCATTGATTGAGACATGCATTCCATCTGCAAGGTGTTTTCAGCTCTGAAATTATATGATTCCATGACGGCATCAGTATTCCAGATCTGCTCTCTTTTCCAGATTCCCAGGTCATTTTGCCTTTGCTCTCTCACTTGGCAATTCCTTTGCCATGCTGTGTGTTCTTTTTTTGCTTGTTTGCGTATCCACCCAATCAACCACACTGCAGGAAGCCACATGCCACGTGTTGAGAATAAAGTGAGGAGCGACACCAGACAACCCTGATCCCACCCTGTCCCCATTCTCCTTAGCCCGCAGTCCAGTAGGGAAGAGGGACGTTAGTCAGCCAACCTCACTACTGAGCGTGTGACTGCAGTCTGAGATAAGCACCCCAAATATAAGAGGGCACAGAGAACCTGACCCAGACCCCACAGCTCAGGGTTTCCCTGAGTAAGTGACATGTGAAGTCGACTCATGTGTGGCTAGGGATGGCTGAAGCAAAACAGGGAAACGGGGGAGTCTTGTCTGAGGTGTCGCTCCCCCTCTCCCAGAGCCGCCATCTCCCCCAGTTCCGGCTCAGGTTACTCCCACACTGCATCCGTTGCCCACGTGCGGCATCTCTCCTGAAGCCATCTTCCCTGTCTGCCCCCACTAATCAGAACTTACCTGTCCCGTGTCCCATTTCCTTATGCGTGGCTCAGAGCTGAGGAAATTAAGCATAAGATGGCGCTTCTTTTGGATTAAGTCTTTGTGTTTTATCAGAGACTTTTAGGGGATTAAAGAAGCAGGATGAGTAACGAGGGCATCCCAGCCATTCTCTGAGGCTACAGAAGGGATGTTTTTGGGCCGAGAGACTTTCACCTGCTCTCCAGTCACCCCATGTAGTGGGTGTACATTTGACCCACGCTGAAGTTCCACCCCATCCTTCCTCACCTCAATGCCTCTCCCTCTTCCCACACCCACAGACTCACCACAGCCAGACCTGGGTCCCTCCTACGCACACATTCACACTTGTGGCGTTATTTCTGCTAGGTTCCAAAGGAAAGGACAGACAAAGGAATCTCTCCCCTTAACCAAAGGCAGGGGACCTCATTGGGGAAGGGACACTTCCTCTGTTCAGCCACTCCTCTGGGGTAACGTTGCTATCAGCCACTGGCAGCTTCCCCGCCAAGGAAGAGAGACAGCATAAGGGGCACCAGGGAGCACCTGCTCTCTCACCTTCTGTCAGGCTCAGTCAGCTTGAATTATCTGCCCCAAACCCCACTCTTGGGCACTGGAATGCATAGAATTGTTTTACTTTTGGAGAAAATTGACCATGAAATGAGAAATCAACCAGAAGTTTTCTACTGAAATAGATATAAAAGGCCTCTGTCTACTCTAAGACACAGGATGATATTAGCTGTTTTTTTTTTTCTCTCCCTCCTCAAAAAAAAGAAATCCAGATAGCACCATTTGGTGTTCGTATCGTTGTCACTATTATTCTTTTTTTTTTTTTAGATTTTCCCCCCCCTTTTTTTCCTCCCCAAATCCCCCCAGTACATAGTTGTATATTCTTCATTGTGGGTCCTCCTAGTTGTGGCCTGTGGGACGCTGCCTCAGCGTGGTTTGACGAGCAGTGCCATGTCCGCGCCCAGGATTCGAACCAACGAAACACTGGGCTGCCTGCAGCGGAGCGCGCGAACTTAACCACTCAGCCACGGGGCCAGCCCCGTCACTATTATTCTTATAAAGAGTCATGTCAGTAATAATTACCTGTGTTCATGCATGTTCTGCCTAGAGTCATAGAAGAATAATTTTGCATCACTGACCACAAATTGACAGATGGGTGTGTGAGCGAGGAGCAAGGCTTGTAGTCTCGGAGAAGCAGAAGTCAACCAGGGTGTTGAAGCCGAAGAAAATAGATTCCCAGGTGGATAATCTACCTCTGTTGAGGATTTCAATCGCTTAGCAACATAGGAGCTGAGAGGGGTAGTGGGCAATGCGGTGGACTAATGGTTTGGAGTGCTTACTGTAAAGCAATGGAAGGGACTGCAACTATATGCAAGGATAAGGGACTGCAGATCTGGAAGAAAGCCCCAGAAACGGTCAAATGAGCACAACATGGGCTCTGCAAACAAGACACCAAAATTACTCAGTTCAGAGAAGAGCAAATCGAGAAGTCTTCAAGGACATGAGTGAGCCTATAATCACTGACTTACCACTTCTGTTCTGGAATCCACTCTTTGGAAATTCCATCAACAAACCTGTAAGTGAGACATTTCTCACTGGAATTGGTGGTTAGACTTGGCCTGGACCGACAAGGCAACTCACTGTGAGGCGGTTAAGGTCTCAGTGGTTAGTCACCTCCTTGCTTCGAGGTGGGGATATGGAGAAGCTGCTTTCATAGTAGTTGTTCTAAACTTTCCTGAAACAGGATGGGCTAGTCCGGCATGTGCGCGGAAGAGTGGAAAAGGCCCTCAGCCAGCAAAGAGCTGCCCACGGCCCTTTCTACCTGCCCAACAGCACCTCCCCTGAGACTTCTCTGTGGATATTTATACATATATCAAAACTTCAAGTTGTATACCTTCAATCTATACAATTTTTATATGCCAAAGATATCTCAATAAAGTTGTTTTAAAAAAAACTGTGGATAGACCTTTTAAAGCTCTGAGTAGATGGCATATCAGACAAGTATGTTATGATGAGTAGGGGCCAGAGAAGGTTCCAAGTCAAGCAGAATTGAGGATGGCAGGCCCAGAGGGAGGGCACCCTGAGCAGGCAGGGGAAATGTGGGCCCTGGGTGTCCAGTGTAGTCCAAAAAGCAGAAAGACATATTCCCGCAGGGAAGGGAGTGGAGCCCGAGCCCAGTGCTTTCGTGGCTTTGCTGTGGATCCTCTGAGCCAGTGGGAGCAGAGGTCTTGCTCAGCTGCTGCCAGCTCACAGTTCCAGGGCTAAAGCTTTCAATTGAGGCCATCAAAGCCACCTCTTTTTGTCATTCTTAAGCACCTCTTGCCCTCTTGTGGGCATTTCTTTACAATAAAATCTAAAGTTAACTAACCCTTTTCCAGTTTGCAAGCAGACCATTTTGCTTTCTATCCCTTTGTCACTGCATTTCTACCCAATAAACATGTTTTACGTGACTGCTAGATGTCAGAACTCATGGTTATATGGCTGCATAGTTCACTGCTGGGCTGGAGGGAGTCTCAGTCCTGGGCGGGAAGGCCGTGATGGAAATACGTATCGGGAGCTATGAAAGCACAAAGGATGAAAAATCGACTTTGGCCTTGAAAACTAGGAGAGCATCACAGAGGAGATATTTGGGATGAGTTTTGAAGGATACGTAAGAGTTTGCCAGGCAATAAAGGAAAGAGAGGGAACAATGGGTTTTACGTAGAGGAAATAGCATATGCAAAATACAGATGCTCTAAAGAGCACTGTTTGTCTAGAAACTAGTGAGCAGTTCTGTGGGGCTGTGTCAAAGGCTGATGTAAAAAATTAGCACAGCCTAGTATTTGTTGCACACTTACTAAGCACCTGGCATGCTCTAAGTGCTTTAAGTGTATTAAACTTATTCTGATAGCAGTCATGTGAGTTTTATTGTCTCCATTTTACTGATGAGAAAATTGAGGTACAGAGATGTTCACACGTGCGGAGGGAGGGTATAAGGGTGGCAGATGTGGCAAACAGAAGGCTGGAAATCTTGGGCCCAGATGCGAAGGGCTTTATATGCAATGCTAAGGAGTTGGCATCTTGCTCCTTAGGCCAACGTTTCTCAAGCTCTGTCTTGGGGAGCCCAGGGGTCCTCTGGTGGTGCCTCAGGAGCACTTACTAGTGTCCAGGGGCTGGCAGATCATGCTGTTTCCAGCTGTCACTTGTTGTATTTAATGGATTGTTGCATATTTCATGTGGAAAAATTGTGCTGCTGTTCAAAGGAAGGTCAAAAAAGTACTCCTTTTGGCCATGAGGAACTGTTAGACAGTTTTAGACAAGAGAATTAAATGATTGTACCTATTCGTCTGGTTCGATGAGGAGCAGGGTTAGAAGGGGGACACTGAGGGCAATGAATTGACTTTATTGTCAAGAAAGAAAATACCAGAGGCCGGCCTGGTGGCTCAGCAGTTAAGTTCACACATTCCGCTTCTCGGCGGCCCAGGGTTCGCCAGTTTGGATCCCAGGTGTGGACATGGCACCGCTTGGCAAGCCATGCTGTGGTAGGCGTCCCACATAGAAAGTAGAGGAAGATGGGCACAGATATTTGCTCAGGGCCAGTCTTCCTCAGTGAAAAGAGGAGGATTGGCAGCAGTTAGCTCAGGGCTAATCTTCAAAAGAAAGAAAGAAAGAAAGAAAGACAATACCATGGTGTTTAGAATGCAGGAAGCCCCTCTCAGATGTTTGTCAATGGCTCTTATTGCCTTAAACTTCCAAGATAGGCTTCTTAGAGTTTATGATCAAGGTTTCACAACTCTGATAAATCTAAAACGTGCACATTTAAGAGGAGCAGCTATTTATCTCTGTTTGAATTGGAAATTGACAGTTTGTGTACCAAGTAAGATATTTACAAAAGCAAGGACTTGTCCTTCTCTAACTACAGTGATATCTCTCTTATTCAGAATTACTTATTCTACAACTTCAACAGCCGAGAACCAGGATAACTTCAAAGTAGTCAAAATAGACATCATACGGTCGGTCCATGCACCAAAACTTAGAGATCTTACTCAGATCCGTGACATACTTAGATCCATTTGTTCTTACTGACATACAATTCTCATAAGCAATAATGCCTCTGTATGCATTATCTTGCTTTAATTTTGGAGTGCTTCCTTACTTCCAGGCTCATTTTATATGTTTCCTGACTCAGTCCGAGAATCAGCTATTTCTCTGAGAAGCCTGCTCCCTTTTGTTGGAGAATGGTATTAGAAATCAAGATCTGGGTGCTAGATGTTCTCACCATTACTAGAGTGGCATTGCTTTTGGGTCCTTTCAGCTGGCAGACCAAGGAGATGTATGTGTATATGTTATCCCATGTATGTACACATGTCTATAGATATTTCCGTGTGAAACCCTGTGTGAACATGAGTTTATACTAATGTCCCCCCCTCTAATCCATTACCACATGGTTTATTCTAGCCTCTTACCTTTGCCTATATGTAATCTCTCGCTGCAATAATGAGAACCTGGCTCTCACTACCCACCGTCCATTTACTTAATTGTTTGTTTCTAGCATACTCGTATAGCAGAACCAGACTGTTCACTCTTACTCCCATAGGAAACAACTTTATCAGCTGGAGTGCAATGTTTTGCCTTCAGTCTTACAGACTTCATTCATTTCCAAAATTATTTAGTTTGGTACTTGACCTACCCCCTTCAGTAAGGTTGTCACAGTTATATTGTTTTGTCACCTTTGGCATTCCATCCTGGCATTCTCCACACTCTTAAATGATTTTTTCAAATCTACCTGCGTTAAAGTTCATTCTTTATGCTGTAAAGTTCTATAAATTTTGACAAATACATAGTGTCACTATCCACAATTCCAGTATCATACAGAATAACTTCATCGCCCTAAAAACAGCTCCAAAATCCTGTGCTTCATCTGTTCAGCCTTCTCTCCTTTCTCCAAACCCCTGGCAGCCACTGAATTTGTTTTTTTTTTAAAGATTTTATTTTTTTCCTTTTTCTCCCCAAAGCCCCCCGGTACATAGTTGTGTATTCTTCGTTGTGGGTCCTTGTTGTGGCATGTGGGACGCTGCCTCAGCGTGGTTTGATGAGCAGTGCCATGTCCGCGCCCAGGATTCAAACCAACGAAACACTGGGCCACCTGCAGCGGAGCACGCGAACTCAACCACTCGGCCACGGGGCCAGCCCCTGAATTTGTTTTTTAATCATCACTATGGTTTTGCCTTTTCAGACTGTCATCTTTTATTTATCCATATGCGTTTAAGGTTCATCTATGTCTTTTTGCCACTTTTTGTCCCATTTACTTTTTTTATCACTGATTAATATGCCATTGCATGCAAGGATTATTGCGACTTGTTTAATCCACTCACCATTTAAAGGACACCTTGGAGCTTTCAGATTTGGATGATTATAAAAAAGCTGCTATGAATATTTGTGTGCAGGTTTTTGTGTGGGCGTAAATTTCAAATCAGTTGAGTAAATATCTAGTAGCATAAATGTTTAGCTTTGTAAGAAACTGCCAAACTGTCTTGCAAAGTGTTTGTCTCATTTGCATTCGAGGTAGTAATGAAAGAGAGTTCTTGCTCACACCTTCACCACCAATTGGTATTGTCAGAGTCTGGGAGTTTAGGGATTCAAGTAGGTGTGTAGTGGTTTGTTATTATTGTTTTAGTTGGCATTCTAATGATAAATAATGTTGAATCTTTCCATATGCTTATTTGTTATTTGTATGTTTTCCTTGATAAGGTGTCTGTTCAAATTTTTTGCCTATTTTTATTTGAGTAATTTGTTTTCTTATTGTTGAGTTTTAAGTGTTCTTTATATATTTTGAATACAAGTCCTTTATCAATTACCTGTTTTGCAAATATATCCTCCTCGTCCATGGTTTGTCCTTTTTCTTTTTTTTTTGGTGAGGATGATTCACCCGGAGCTAACATCCATGCCAATCTTCCTCTATTTTTCAGTATGTGGGCTGCCAGCACAGCATGGCTACTAACAGAGCAATGTAGGTTTGCACCCAGGAACCGAACCTGGGCTGCTGAAGTGAAGCACACTGAACTTAACCACTAGGCCACCGGGGCTGGCCCTGTGGTTTGTCTTTTGATTCTCTCAACAGTGTTGTTTACAGAACAGAAATTTTTAATTTTAGTAAAGTTTAACCTACCAAATTTGTCATAGATAATGCTTTTGTTGTTGTATTTTTTTATATATTTTATGCTTTTTTTTTTTTTTGAGGAAGATTAGCCCTGAGATAACTGCTTCCAATCCTCCTCTTTTTGCTGAGGAAGACTGGCCCTGAGCTAACATCTGTGCCCACCTTCCTCTACTTTATATGTGGGATGCCTGCCACAGCATGCTTTACCAAACGGTGCCATGTCCACACCCAGGATCTGAACTGCTGAACCCCGGGCTGCTGAAGTGGAACGTGCGAACTTAACCGCTGCGCCACCAGGCCACCCCGTTTTATATATTTTAAAGGATTTTCTACATAAACAAAATGTCTTCTGTAAGTAGAAATAGTTTTATTTCTCTTTGGCTGAACTTCATGCTCTTTATTTATTTATTTTTTCTTGCTTTATTGCACTGGCTAGGACTTCTGGTACAATGTTGAATAGAAGTGGTGAGAGCTGCTGCTAATCCCATCCAGTGAATTTTTTATTTCCTATATATTTATTAAATATATATTTCCATTCCATTATTTTATATAGCTTCAGTTTCTCTGCTGAGATTTCCCGTTTGTTCATTCATTATTGGCATATTTACTTTTATATATTGGAACATAGTTATAATAGCAGCTTTAAAATTTCTACCTGCCAAATCCAACATCTATATTATTCTGAGATTGCTTTTTCTTTGGAATATGGGTCACATTTTCTGTGAATGTCTACTTATTTTGGCTTTTTTCCTGGACATTGTTAATCATCTGTGATAGAGACTCTGGAATCCTCTGGATAGTGTTTGTTATTTTGTCTTAGAGAACAGTCGACTTAGGTGAACTCACACTCCATGCTCTATGTCCTCTGTGTGAGTGGCAGCCAAAATAACTGACCAATTATTTCAACTTCCCCGGGCTCCTTGGAGTCTGCTACATGCATTTATAGCTCAGGGAACAGCGAGAGTTTATATACAGATTTTGGGGCTCTCTTTCTATTCTTTTCACCCTTGGGTTTCCCCTTCAATTTCCAGATGCTTTGGATGTCCCAAACTCTATCTTCTGGTACTTCAAGCCAGTTGGACTATAGGTTTTCAATGGCATTTTAGCTGCCCTGCATAAGTGCTAACTGAGACCTACCCTGAGACAAAAAGTTTTAGAAAATAAGAAAATCCACAGGCACCAAAAGAATGGACAAATGGGACTACATCAAACTTAAAAGGTGTTTGTGCATCAAATAGCACAACCAAAGGGTGAAAAGGCAACGTATGAGATGGGAGAAAATATTTGCAAACCATATATATGATAAGATACTAACATCTAGAAAATGTAAGAAACTCCTACAACTCACTAGCAAGACAAAAACAATAAATAGCCTGATTTAAAAATGGGCAAAGGACTTGAATAGGCATTTTTCCAAAGAAGGCATACAAATGGTAAATCGGTGTATGAAAAGATGCTCAACATCATTAATCATCAGGGAAATGCAAATCAAAACCACAGTGAGATATCCCCTAACACCCATTAAGACAGCCGCTATTAAAAAACCAGAAAACCAGAAAGCAACAAGTGTTACTGAGGATGCAGAGAAATTGTAACCCTTGTGCACTGTTGGAGGGAATGGAAAATTGCGCACCTGCTGTGGGAAATAGTATGGAGGTTTCTCAAAAAATTGCAATAGAAGCCCCACGTGATCCAGCCACCCCAATTCCAGGTGTGTGTCCAAAAGTATGGAAAGCAGGGTCTGGAAGACGTGTTTGCACTCCCATGTTCACCGCAGCATTTTTCACAGTAGGGAAGAGGTGCAAACAACTTAAACATCCACCAACAGAGGGATGTCTAAAGAAACTGTGGTGTATACACACGGTATAATATTAGTCAGCCTCGACAAAGGCAATCCTGTCATATGCTACAACATGGATCAACTTTGGGACATTGTGCTTAGTGAAATAAGCCAATCACGGAAGGACAGACACTGCATGACCCCACTTACATGAGGTGTCTAAAGTAGTCAAACCCACAGAAGCAGAAAGTAGAAGAGTGGTTGCCAGCCACTGGGAGGAGGGAGAAATGCGGAGTCACTACTCAAGGGGTATAAGCTTTCAGTCACCCAAGATGAAAAAGTTCTAGAAATCTGCTGTACTACCATGTGCATATAATGTCAATGATACCTCAACAAAAATAAATAAACTGTACAGCATGGTAACTATAGTTAATAACACTGTCTTGCATATTTGAAAGTTACGAAGAGAGTAGATCTTTTTTCTTTTTTTTTTTTTAGAGATTGGCACCTGAGCTGGCATCTGTTGCCAATCTTCTTTCATTTTTTTCCTTCTTCTGCCCAAAGTTCCCCCAGTACACAGTTGTATATTCTGGTTGCAGGTCCTTCTGGTTCTGCTATGTGGGAGGCCGCCTCAGCATGGCCTGATGAGTGGTGCTAGATCCATGCCCAGGATCCACACTGGTGAAACCCTGGGCCGCCGAAGCAGAGCACATGAACTTAACCACTTGGCCACGGGGCCGGCCCCAAGAGAGTAGATCTTAAAAGTTCTCATTACAATTAAAAAAACTTTTGCAACTATTAGGGTGACAAATGTTAATTATACTTATTGTCATGATTGTTTTGCAAATATTGAGAGATCATGTTGTACACCTGAAACTAATATCATGTTATATGTCAGTTATACCTCAATAAAAAAGCAATGTGCATACAGTTAACACTACTGTACTGTGTGTTTAAAGATGATTAAGATGGTAAGTTTTATGTTATGTGCTTGTTGCCACAATAAAAAAATAAGAGAGAAAAAATCACCTAGTTCATCTTCCTTCTCCCAGTGTAGACGTCCCTGCAGTCCCTGCCTGATTTTGGTCATTCTTCAGTTCTATGAAGTAATTGTTTTTAAGCATTTTGTCCAAGTTCATAAGTATTATCTGTGGAAGGGTTTGTCTGATAGAAATTCTTCTGCCATTGTGGAAAACATAACCTTCATTGGAGACTTTTAAGCAGATAAATGTTTTACTACTTTTTTTTTTTTTTTTTTTTGCTGAGGAAGATTTGCCCTGAACTAACAACTGTTGCCAATCTTCTTCTTTTTGCTTGAGGAAGATATGTCCTAAGCTAGCATCTGTGCCAATCTTCCTCTATTTCGTATGTGGGTCGCTGCCACAGCATGGCCAACAATGAGTGGTGTAGGTCCACTCCTAGGAACTGAACCCGGGCTGCTGAAGTGGTGTGCACCCAACTTAACCACTAGGCCATGGGGCCAGCCCTCTGGTTTACATTTTTAGAAGCTTGCTATTAGTGCTCTGTGGAAATTGGATTGTATTCACTATACTCCTACCATGTGTTAAATACCTATTGAATGTTTTGAGGATCATTTGACCATTTCAAACATACTCTACAAATACAGCAGAGTCCCTCAGCAGCTATCGATGACAGCAAAACACCGTGTCTGACCTCACAAATGCCACTGGCTCTATTTTATGCTGTTGAACCTTCCTATATAAAGTTGGGAGGAAACAGAGAACAGCCAGAACTTGAGATTGCATCTATTCTGCTTCCTGGTCTGTTTACTTGATACTTTGATACTATCAGAATTTGTCCTCTCTGCCATGTAACTGTTGTCTCGCTTTGCTCAATAACCCAGTCCTCTGAATGAAGGAATGATTTATACTGTTTCATGCATTTGACTCTAGGTATATTGATTAGAAAAAATTATGATACCTTTTCATTTGGGGGATGCTAATGTAAATAATACTATGTTTATAATTTCAAATTCCAATTGTTCATTGCTGACAAAAAGGAAAGAGATTGACTTTTGTACATTAACTTTACATCCTGCAACCTTGCTATTACTGCTTATTTTTTTCAGGGATTTTTTTTTTGATGTATTCTTTCCAATTTTCTACATATGTAATCTGTCATCTGCAAAAGAAGAGAGTTTTATTTCTTCCTTCCCAATCTATATACGTTTTATTTCCTTTTCTTGTTTTATTGCTTTAGCTAGCACTTTTATTACAATGTTGAAAATGAGTGATGAGAGGATGCGTTCTTGCCTTGTTCCTGATCTTAGCAGGAAAGCTTTTAGTTTCTGAATATTAAATACGATGTTAGCTGTAGGTTTTTTGTATATGTTCTTTATCAAGTTGAGGAAGTTCTTCTCCATTCCTAGTTTATTGAGAGTTTTTATCAGGAATGGGTATTGGATTTTGTCAAATGCTTTTTCTGCATCTATTGGTCTGATCATGTGATTTTTCTTCTTTAGCCTATTGATTTGATGGATTATGTTAATTGGTTTTCAAATGTTAAACCGGTCTCACATACATGGGATAAATCCCACTTGGTCATGATGTATAATTCTTTTTGTACATTGTTGGATTCAGTTTGCTAATATTTTGTTGAGGATTTTTGTGTCTGTGTTCATGAGATATATTGGTCTGTAGTCTTCTTTTCTTATAATGTCTTTGTCTGGTTTTTGTATTGGGGTAATGCTAGCCTCATAGAATGAGTTAGGATGTATTCCCTCTGCTTTTATCTTCTGAAAAAGATTGTGGAGAATTGGTATAATTTCTTCCTTAAGTGTTTGGAAGAATTCACCAGTGATCCCACCTGAGCCTGGTGACTTCTGTTTTGGAGGGTTATTAATTATTGACTCCATTTATTTGACAGATATAGGCTTATTCAGATTGTCTTTATCTTCTTGTGTGAGTTTTGGCAGATTCTGTCCTTCAAGAAACTGGCCCATTGCATTTACGACATCACATTTGTAGGCACAGAGATGTTCATGATATTCCTTTATTATCTTCCTAACATTCATAGGGTCTGTGTTGATGTCCTCTCCTTCACTTCTCATATTAGTAATCTGAGTCTTCTCTCTTTTTTTCTGAGTTAGTCTGGCTAAAAAGATCAATTTTATTGATCATTTCAGAGAACCAGGTGTTCGTTTTGTTGGTTTTCTCTATTGATTTCCTGTTTTTAATTTCATTGATTTCTGCTCTAATTTTGCTTACTTTTTTCTTCTCTTTACTTTGGATTGCTCTTCTTTTTGTAGTTTCCTAAGGTAGAAGCTTGTATTATTGATTTTCTATCTTTTTTTAATGTCTGCATTCACTACTATAAATTTCCCTCTAAGCACTGTTTTTATTGCATCCAGCAAATTTTGACAAGTTGTATTTTCATTTAGTTAAAAGATTTTTCTTAATTTCTCTTGAGATTTCTTCTTTGACCCTTGTGTTGTTTAAAAGTGTGTAATTTGATCTCCAAGTATTGTGGATTTTCCACCTACCTTTCTGTTATTGATTTCTAGTTTAATTCCATTGTGGCCTGAGAGCAGACATTGTATGATTTCTATTCTTTTAAACTTGTTAAGATATGTTTTATGGCCCAGAATGTGGTCTGTCCTAGTCAATGTTCCATGTGAGCTTGAGAAGAATGTGTGATCTGCTCCTGTCGGATGAAGTAGTCAATGGATGCGCATCATATCCAGTTGATTGTTGGTGCTGTTGGATTCAATTTTGTCCTTACTGATTCCTGTCTGCTAAATCAGTCCATTTCTGATAGAGGCGTGTGAAGTCTCCAACTGTGGTAGTGGACTCATCTATTTCTCCTCACCGCTCTTCCAGTCTTTACCTCACACATTTGGGCCCTCTTTTGTTAGGTGCATACATGTTAAAGATTGCTATGGCTCCTTCTTGGAGGATTTGCCTTTTTATTATTATGTAATGCCCCTCTGTATCCCCCATAAATTATCTTGCTCTGAAGTCTGCCCTGTCTGAAATTAATACAGATACTCCTTTATTTTGGTTAGTGTTAGCACTAACACCATCGCTTTACTTTTAATCTATATGTGTCTTTATCTTTAAAGTTGTTTTCTTGTACATAACGTACAGTTGGGTCTTCTTTTTTTATCCGCTCTGACAATCTCTGTCTTTAACTTGTGTATTTAGACCATTGACATTTAAAGTGTTTAGAGATATAGTTGGATTGATATCTGCCACGTATATTACTGTTTTCTATCCATTGTCCTTGTTCTTTGTTCCTATTTTTGTCTTCTGCTTTCTTTTCTGATGTGTGTGTGTTTATCACGGTAAAAGAAGCATAACATAAAATTTACCATTGTAACCACTTCTAAGTGTACAGTACAGTAGTGTTAACTATATGCACACGCTCGCACAGCAGATCTCTAGAACTTTTTCATCTTGGGTGACTGAAAGCTTGTACCCCTTGAGTAGCGACTCCCCATTTCTCCCTCCTCCCAGTGGCTGGCAACCACTCTTCTACTTTCTGCTTCTGTGGGTTTGACTACTTTAGACACCTCATGTAAGTGGGGTCATGCAGTGTCTGTCCTTCCGTGATTGGCTTATTTCACTAAGCACAATGTCCCAAAGTTGATCCATGTTGTAGCATATGACAGGATTGCCTTTGTCGAGGCTGACTAATACTACACTGTGTGTATATACCACAGTTTCTTTAGACATCCCTCTGTTGGTGGATGTTTAAGTTGTTTGCACCTCTTCCCTACTGTGAAAAATGCTGCGGTGAACACGGGAGTGCAAACACGTCTTCCAGACCCTGCTCTCCATTCTTTTGGACACACACCCAGAATTGGGATGGCTGGATCACATGGTGCTTCTATTGTAATTTTTTTTTTTTTGGAGGAAGATTAGCCCTGAGCTAACATCTGCTGCCAATCCTCCTCTTTTTGCTGAGGAAGCCTGGCCCTGAGCTAACATCCGTGCCCATCTTCCTCTGCTTTATATGTGGGACGCCTACCACAGCCTGGCCGTGCCAAGCGGCGCTATGTCCACACCTGGGATCCGAACTGGCGAACCCTGGGCTGCTGAAGCGGAACTGCGCACTTAACCGCTGCACCACCGGGCCGGCCCTAATTTTTTGAGGAACATCCACACTGTTTTCCACAGCAGTTGCACCATTTTCCACTCCCTCCAACAGTGCACAAGGGTTACAATTTCTCTGCATCATCAGCAACACTTGTTACTTTCTGCTGTTTTTTTTTTTTTTAATAGTAGCTCTCCTAATGGGTGTTAGGAGACATCTCACTGTGGTTTTGATTTGCATTTCCCTGATGATTAGTGATATTGAGCATCTTTTCATACACTGATTTACCATTTGTATGCCTTCTTTGGAAAAATGCCTATTCAAGTCCTTTGCCCATTTTTAAATCAGGGGTTTTTTTGCTACTGAGTTGTAGAATTTCCTTATAATTTTTGGATATTCATATCGTATATATGGTTTGCAAGTATTTTCTCTCATCCCACAGATTGCCTTTTAATTCTATTGATTATTTCTTTCCTGCATAAAAGTTTGATGTAGTCCCATTTTTGCTTATCTTGCCTGTGCTTTTGGTGTCATAGCTACTGCTTTTTATGGTTTTAATTGAGCATTTTATATGATTCCATTTTCTATCTTTTCTCAGTATATTAGCAACACTTCTTTTTTTTTACTTGTTTAGTAGTTGCCATAGAGTTTGCAACATACATTTACGCTAATCCAAGTCCACTTGCAGGTAACGCTATGCTACTCCCTGTGTAATGGAAGTACCTTATAATGACAAAGTAATCCTGATCCCTCCCTCTCCTCCCTTGTATCACTGCTGTCGTTCATTTCACTTATATACAATCGTATATACATGCGTATACACATAAGCATGCATAATTGAATACGTTGTTGCTATTATTTTGAACAAACTGCTATCTTTTAAATGAGTTAAAAATAAGAAAAATGAAAGTTTTTATTTTACCTTCATTAGTCCTTCTCTAATGCTCTTCCTTTCTTTATGTGGGTCCAAATTTCTGATCCATGTAATTTTTCTTCTCTCTGAAGAATTCTTTTAAACTTCTTCCAAAGCAGATATACTGGCAGTTAATTCCCTTTATGTATGGCTGAGAAAGTTTTTATTTATCCTCTTCTTTTGAAGGATAATTTTGCAAGATGCAGAATTCAAGGTTGGTGGGGTTTTTTCCCAACACTTGAAAGATTTTACTCCACTCTCTTCTTGCTTGCATGGCTTCTGAGGAGAAGTCGGATACATTTCTTATGCTTGCTCCTTTATAGATAAGATGGGTTTTTTTCTGCTGGCTTCTTTCAAGATTTTTGATTTCCTATAGTTTGAATATGATATGTGTAGGTGTAGTTTTTTGACATTTACCCTGCTTGATATTCTCTGAGGTTCCTGGATCTGTGATTTGGTGTCTGATATCAATTTGGGGAAATTCTCAGTCATTACTTCAAGTATTTCTTCTGTTTCTTTCTTTCTTCTCCTTCTGGTATTCCCATTACACATACATTACATCTTTTGTAGTTGTCTCACAGGTCTGGGATATGCTCTTCCATTTTTTTCAATCTTTTTTCTCTTTGCTTTTCTGTTTTGGAAATTTCTATTGAGATATCCTCAAGCCCAGAGGTGTTTTTTTTTTTTTTTTTTTTTTAAGGAAGATCAGCCCTGAGCTAACATCTGCTGCCAGTCATCCTCTTTTTGCTGAGGAAGACTGGCCCTGAGCTAACATCTGTGCCCATCTTCCTCTACTTCATATGTGGGATGCCTACCACAGCATGGCTTGCCAAGCAGTGCCATATCTGCACCCGGGATCCGAACCAGTGAACCCTGGGCTGCTGAGAAGCAGAACGTGCAAACTTAACTGCTGCGCCACCAGGCCGGCCCCAAGCCCAGAGATTCTTTCTTCAGTTGTGTGCAATCTGCTAATGAGGCCGTCAAAGGCATTTTACACTTCTGTTACTGGGTTTTTGATCTCTAGCATTTCTTTTTGATTCTTGGAATTTCCATCTCTCTGCTTACATTGCTGATCTACTTTATCCATTAGAGCCCTTAGAATATTAATCATAGCTGTTTTAGATTTTTAGTCTGATAATTGTAATATCCCTGCCACATTGGAGTCTGCTCCTGATGCTTGCTCCATCTCTTCAAACTGTGTTGTTGCCTTTTAGTCTGCCTTGTAATTTTCTTCTTGCTAGGTGGCCGTGACATCCTGGGTAAAAGGAGCTGCAGGAAATGTAGTGCTGAGGTGTGGAGGGGGGGAACCTTCTCTGGTCCTAGGATTAGGTCTCAGTCTTTAGTGAGCCTCTGTCCCTGGACTGTGGACGTCACAGGTGCCTCTCAGTGCCCCACTCCCTGCCTTAGGTGGGAGAGCATGTCTAGAGTGGGGCTGGGTTGGCTGTTTCCCTTCCCCACACGGAAGGCTAGAGCAGGCTACAGTTAGGTTTCCCTTTTTCCCTTGGTTGGGCTCCGATAAGACCCTAGTAGGTTAGACTCCAGTAAAATAGTTTCTCTTGAGGGCAGGCTTTGTTAAGAAGAAGAGAATGCTCTGGCACATTTCAAAGTGGTTTCTTCCCCCTCCCTCAGAAGCATCAGGAGATGTTTCTCCAACATTCACTGGGAGAATCTGGTCAAGATTCTGGTGATAAAACTGACAAAGTGTGGGGGCCCCCCACCCCCAGAGTTTTGACTCTCAGTCCTGTCCATCTTGCACCTCTAGCAATTTGTCAGTTACAGTTCAGGTGTTCCTATCCCCGTACTAGTTCCCATGGAGATTTCTGCTGGCCAGTATCTGCTCCAATAAGTTGTGATTTTCTATATTCACCTGTCTCTCCAATTTTGGGGGCAGTAGTTTGCCTTCTGACTTCACTTCTCTGATGCATTTAATCAGATTTGTTGATTTGTCAGTTTGTTCATCTTTTCGCTAGTTATTAAGATGTAGTGATGACTTCCAAGCTCTTTACGTGCCAGACCAGAAACCAGAAGTCTATGACAGCCTTTGCATTCTTGATATGCCCAAATTCCGTTTCACGTCCTCCTTCGGCCTTCACTGCAGTCCTTATCAAGGCACCACTGCTTCTGCCATAGTGTTGGGTAGCGGCGGAAATGTGTGTCACATGCCTACAGTCTGTGGAGCTCACCAAATTGCCAGTCTACGCGCCTGGAGGAAATCCTCTTAGATCACTGCCGGTTCTCAATGGAGAGAGATTTTGCCCTGCAGGGAACAGTTGGAAATGTCTGCAGACATTTTTAGTTGTCAGAACTGGGGAGCTGCTACAGGCATCCAGTAGGTAAAGGATGCTACTAACCATCCTACAGTGTGCAAGGCAGCCGCCCCCACGACAAAGAACTGTCCAGCCCCAGGGTCACAGCCAAGGTTCAGAAACCCTGTCCTAGGTTAACTTTGAGATTTTCTTCCCCTATCCCACCCACGCACCATCTTCAATACAACCAGTGTTGAATCAACTTGACGACTTGAATATTCCTTTACAGCCTTGAAATTCAACTTTTCTCTTGATTATTTTTTGGTCTTTTCACTATTATTAGGATGCCAGTCAAGATTCAGCCAACATTTTATTATGTGTGGCCCACCAAGCAGCATGCTTGTGACTTTGTCCGTTATCTTGTTTCACTCATTCTCATGAAACTTTAATTGAGCTTTTACTATGTGCCAGGTGCAAGACTTTGATATGATGGAAGGATGGCTATCCCTACTTCCACTGATGAGCAAGCTGAAGCTCAGAGAGGTTAAGTGATGCATCCCGAATCACACAGCTCAGAATTGGCTCGTTGGTCAGACACACGTGCTGAGAGAAGCCGCCACAGCCTTTCTCTAGGCTGAGACTTGTGGGTGCCCAGATGTTCTGGCTAACTGAGGCTAGCATCGGCATCTGCCAAAGTTGGGGAAGTCGAGGCAGGGTTGAGGAGGTAACAACATGGTGGCAAAGAGAGGACCAGAACCCAATGTTCTGAGTCCCCACCCAGGGGCTCTGCAGGCCTCCCAGCGAGTGTGAATGGGTTTTGATGGGGATAATAGTCTATCCAAATACACTCACTGCGAGCCTTTCTGATCGGCAATTCAGCTTTCAAATGCTCCCGACATTAGACCAAAGGATGGGTGTTTTGTCTTCTTTCTTCCCCTGCTTTTTTCTTTTTTAGGGAAAGTAATTTGCTCCTTTCTGATTTAGAATGGGATCTGGCAAGTAAGTGCTTGTTCTCCGTCCTTCCCTCGTACCCCCACTCCCCCCCCCCACCCTTCAGTTAGAAAAAGCTGTGCTGGGGGGGAGGGGGAATAGGAACACAGGATCCATGCTAAGCAAAACTATTTGCATAAGCCGTCCACTCAGTTCTTAGAGCTGGGCTGATCTAACCTATGACAAATTCCTCCGTCTCGGCTACCTGCCAGCTGCGTTTTCATCGGGGCTGGCAGGACAACTGAAGTCTACATTCTGTACTAATTAACGACCTTCAGGAGAAGACCACCAATTGCAATGCCAGCACACTTCGCTTGTTAAAGGGGACAGGGGGCCTTGTTGGACAAGGCCCAGGCTTTTTTCTTTAGGGTGGTGGGCGGGTAAGCAGGCCAGGAGGAGTGAGGGGTGGATGGGGGTTGGAGTTGGGGGCGGCGGGTGCAGTAAACATACCAGGAAGACAAACTCTAAGTTGTAGTAACAGTTGGGAAGATGTCTGCACATGCCAGAACATTGGGGTGAACCCTGACCCCTGCAAGGTAACGCTGTAGCAAGTAGGAAAGGGGCCTGCAAGTGAGGGGCTCTCTTTCGGGAACAGGACTTCTGCTGGCCCTGAGAACATGGGCAGAGCCTGTCTGAAAACACCAGGGCTGCCTTATGCACTGGCGCCCACGGGGGGAGCAGCAGGTGCGCCTGCTGGCCACGCCCACAGTGCAGGCAGTCATCAGCCTATCCAAGGAGCATCACCTTCTGGTGCGAGCTCACCGACACGTGGCTATAAGCCGTGCAGGGAGCAAAACCCCTGCTCCCCAGGATTCCACCCACATCATTTTTCTTTCCTATTGCATGGTGGGCGGCACGAGGAGAGGACATTCTTCAAGAACATTTGGGGTGAGGTGAAGACTCATCCATCATCCCACTGGCTAACCCGCCTCTCATTTGTGTGAGGCTGCACGTTGGCTGTACTGCTTTGGGCCACTTCGTGTGAGCTCTTGTAGCCTGTGGTCTTCTTCCCCTGGACAGAGAAGGCCTCCAGCTATCACACGTGAGGCCCGAAGGGATCGTAAGAGATCCTTCCCTAACCCTCCTGGCTCTAAGAATTACTCTTTAGAAGCCAACCCCAGGTGGGTGATGACACAAAGTTTTTAAAAAATTAAAGGGGACTCATCAGGGTCCTGTCTTACCCACTCATATGTTGGGGAATCTCCTTGTCGGGGGATGCCAGCCAACTGCTCCTGGCTGATGGTCCTTTTCCCAGGACCTCCGTCCCGCCTGCCCAGCAGCGCCACTCCCTGAGGGAAAACTGAACCCTCTGCCTTCCAGCTTGCCTCCCAGCACCCCAAGCTCCAAAGTCTCCCATGTGGACCAGTTCCCTTCTAACAGGCACATCCATTTGAAGTGTGGGAGGTAAGAGAGGAGCCAATTGTCCTTTTCCTCAAGAGGAGCCTGGAGGGGAAAGATGGGGTGCCCCTCTGCTCACCCCTAGCCCCCGCAGGCCCCCAGCCACCCCCATATCACCAGCCCCATGCTTCATTAAGGGAGCACAATGTGTCCCCGTGGTCGCCTGCCAGCCGGGATGTCCTGTGTGACAGCAGATGCAAAGAGAATGAACAGGCGGCTGAAAGAGCTGGGGACAAAAAGAGCACATTGTCCAGAGTTCTGAAAGGGCTGCCTGAGAGGGGACATATGCATCTGAAAAAAATACCCCAGTGGGGCTCCCCGCTGCTGGCCTCAGCCCGCACTCACCAAACCTTCAACCGATACTGCACAATGGCGTCCCCAAGCCAGGCAGGGCCAGGCCGGCTCCAGGCTGCCAGCAGGCTGGGGGGACAGAGGGCGAGTGGCGGGGAAGGGTCTCAGAAGCACAGGTTCCCTCCAGGGAAATTCTCCGCCCTTGTCCCCTGTCTGTCATCAGTCATAGAAGACTAGAGCTGGGAGTGTCTATACACATCACCTGGCCCTCACTTTACGGGTGAAAAAGACCGAGGTTCTGGATGGGTGACGAGCTGCAGCTCGACAGCAGAGGCCAGGCCACCCGAGTGCCAGTGTCTCCCACCCCCTGCTCTGCTACACCTCCGGGGCCACATCCTGGCGGTGAGGAAGGACTTTCAACAGGGGTTAGACATTCTCACAGAACCCCCGGCTGCTCTGCCACGGTGTGGAGCCAGAACTCAACGTGGGGAGTGCCTGTGCCGTTCCCCTAAGAATCCCAGGGCTCGGCTGGGTTCGTGAGACTGGCACCCCAAGAAATGGGAGAAGTAAAAGCTAGCTTCTGGACCAGCTGCTGTCTAGTGAGAGATGAACCACCAACTTCATGGCTTTGCAAAAAGAAAAGTGCCCGGATTTACAAGTCAAATGTAAGAGTCCAGGTCCTCTGTTCTGTCTTGTGAACTTGGGCAATCCCTGAAAACCCCCAGGAGCCTCAGCATCAACGTTGGAAAATCGGGGATCATGCTAATGCCAATGTCAATATCCTTAATAACACCGACTCTGGTACCAACACTGACGTTAGCAATATCCGCCATGCCTCTCCCAGAGGGCTGCTTGGAGATCAAATGCAATGCCAGGAGTGAAAGCTGTGTGTAGCTGATTAAGTACTGTACAAATCAGAGTATTATTTTTAACATTAGAAAGCTTGGGGAAAGCTGTCATGGCCTGGGACCATATTCCTTTGTAGGATTATTTCTAACCAGCAATTGCTTCTTGACTTAGACTTTTTGGAGGTAGGGAGAAGGATTTGATGGAAGTCAAAGTTCTTTTTAAAATCAATTGTAAATTTGCTAATATCTCCTTTTAACCATAATGGGCAAAGGGACTTTCTAGAAAGCAAACTCTCCCGGTCACGGAAGGCGTCCGTGGGATCACTCACCCTGTGGCCTGTCTCCAGTGACTTTTCTGACGTGAGAAAGTTCCCCCTCCACCTGGGGCCACTTCCTCTTTCCTCCTCAGCCCCTCCCAAGGTGTACTTAAGTGGACCCCACAGACTGAGACTGCAAGCCCCGGGGAAATGAGCTCACCGGCTGTATGCGAGCAGATGTGGGGAAGTCTGTGTGGTCTCTCACAACAGCTGTTCAGAATTCTTTTCCCCTGAAAGTTTCCATTCTGTATATGGGGAGGTGGGCAGGGGGAGGACAAGCCGGCCGGCGAGGGAGGAACGCCGGCTCTCCATCCCGTTTGGAGCTGTTTGGTTTCTTTGAGGTCTCAATGTTTCAGAGACACTGTGCGTGCTGGAAGATGTCACAAATGTGTTTGTTTTGTTCCAGATGTGTGACACCAGGATCTCCAACTCGGATTACACATACCGTGTTGCCATGCCAACACACACTCACGTGCACACACACACGTGTGCATACACGCTAAGATCCCAAACTGTGCTCAGCTCTGGGGAAAGAACAGGGAGCCTAAGAGAAATAACTTTTTCTCTCAAAGGAATTTCCCCTTGTGATGTCAAGTAACATATTCCTGAACCACTCAGAGGCCTGGTAACTGTCACACTGCCCAGAACCCAGAGGAAGGAGCGCTCCCTCTGGACTGGGCTGGTCAGAAGAGGCTACAGCGAAGGTAGACTTGAGCTGGCTGGGAAGCATGAGGTAACCCGGGCAGGAAGGCGAGGGCTGAGAGCGGTGATGGGAGTGGAGGGTGCGCAGGAGTGTAGACGTGGGACGAGCCGCTCTCTCTTCCCCACACGCATCCCACATCTGTCCAGAAGTCGACTCAAATATCCTGGAGCTGGGAAGGCCAATAAGAGCCAGCTGGGTCTATCCCCATCTCCAAATGAGATCATGACCAAATCATCCTTCCTCGTTTGTTTTATTTTGTTTTTCTTTTTTTTTTTTTTTTTGAGGAAGATCAGCCGTGAGTTAACATCTGCTGCCAATCCTCCTCTTTTTGCTGAGGAAGACTGGCCCTGAGCTAACATCCGTGCCCATCTTCCTCTACTTTCTATGTGGGACGCCTATCACAGCATGGCTTGCCAAGTGGTGTCATGTCCGTACCCGGGATCTGAACCAGCGAACCCTGGGCCACTGAAGCGGAACGTGCAAACTTAACTGCTGCGCCACTGGGCCGGCCCGATCGTTTCTCATTTGTAAAGCTTACCTAAGAAAGATTCCAGAATCTCTGGTAAGTTGTTCTGGAACTTTCTGACCATAATTGTCAACAAAGTTTTCCTCATATTTGCTTTCAATCCCTCTGGCAGCCTGGCGTTGACACCCTGAAAGCAAGTCTTAAGCTCGTGGACCCCTGGCCCCAAGAGGTGCTCCAGGCTGAACAGGCCTCACTCCACAGACATGCTGAACGCCTGCGGCATGCCAGGCTACCTCTCAGTCCAGGCGTTCAGAGGGAAATGAGGATTTTCTTGCCTTCAAGTTGCTCAGAGTGTAGTAAGCAATCAAAGCATAATGCCAGAAAGTCTATTATAAAATACAGGAAAAAGAGTTCCCTAGACAGTTACCGACTCTGCTGGAGGTTGGGAGACGACAAGGAAGACTTCACGGAGGAGGTACCGGTTGTGCTGGGCTTCAAAAGACGAAGGGGGTTTGCCAGGGAGACAAGGGAGGAGCTGCCTTCCAGGCACAGGGATCACCAGGGTGAATGCATGAGGGATGGACAAGCTTCCTGTCCCATTTCCTCCAAGATCTGATAGATCCAAGATCATAAAGCCCACTTAGCATACGCTAAGAGAATAATAAATGAGTGAATGACCGTATTAATAGCGTAGCACTCCACAGAATTACCTAGGGGATTTGAAAACCTCACAGGTACCAGTGCCCATAGGGTCTTTTATTAACTGATTGGCGCCCAAGACAGCGTGACTGAGGCTGATGATGCACGCGAAAGGTCCCAGCAGAGCGCCCAGCTTGCTCAGGGCACCGATCCTTCCCACATTCACAGACCGCCCTGAGAGAAGACTCCAAAGTGGGGTCGTGAAGGCTTTAGCTGCCTCTACGAAAGCTGGAGTAACACCCGAGAAGGGGGCTGGGGCTGATGGAGTGAAAGGGAGTCGTGTCGTCTACTGAGTGGCCCTTGGTCTGTTCTCAGGTGTTTCTGTTACATCATCTAAGTCCATTTTCCCGTCCTCGTTGGGCTGGAAGAGCAATATAATATGACCACAGAACCTGCAACGGCAGTGGTAACGATGGGAAGTTACCGTGAACCAGGCTCTGTTCTGAGCACTTCATATTTATTAATGCACTTAATCCTCACAATGCTATGAGGTAAGTGCAATTACCAGCCGCCTTTCATAGACAAGGAAACTGGAGAGGCAAGTCAAGCAACTTGCCCAGGGTCCCATAGCTAAGGCTTCTCAGAGTTGAGCCCAGGAGGAGCGGTCCCAGAGCCTGGGATCTTGATCACGACCCTCAGGGTCTTCTCCTGGTGATACAGGGCAAACCAGAACCCTTTCCCTACCCCTTGGGTGCCTGAGTTTGGAATAATAAGAAGCCCTGTTGTCATTATCATAACCGCCTTTCCAAGGTCCTTTCCTCCCCTCCTGTCTTCACTTTTTCCTAATCCCAGGATAGTTTGGGGATGCGGCTGGCAGAGGGAAAAGGGACGTCTGAGCTGGGATGGGTAGGATCCTACGTTGTTTGATGATTCGAAGGGGTTCTGGGCATCTCCATCTTCGATCTAATCTTTTTCTTTTAGTGGGAGGATTGCAAGCTCCCCTTTGACCTTTCGCTTCACATCTCCAAAACTCTAGAAGAAAAGTATCTCATCAGGGAGGTGGGAAACTGAGGCACCAGGACACAGCTCCATCCACCACCCACAGGACCCTGAGAACATCAAGCAAGACAGGAAAGGGACTCCAACTACATTGTCAGCCCAACCGCACAGCTCATGTCACTCTTCCAGGACCAAACTAGAAAGGATGGCAGCCAGGTGGTACACAGGCCTCTGCTCCCCTCCCCACACCGGGACAGACTGCACACTCCCTCAGGCCACTCTGTCCCTGCGTGTGGACGCTGCCTCAGGAGACTCCTCAGTCCACTGCTTCAGGGAGTCACCATCTCCCGCTCTGATTTGACCCAGGACTTAAAACCCCTTTGACATCCCTGGACCCGCCGTTAGCTGTGTGAAGGGCCCAGAGGGCCTTGAGTTCCCTCCTAGATCTAGAACCAGTGTCCAGTCTCCAAGAGGAGCTGGACAGCTTCTCACTGCACGGCTGTTGGGCTGACTCATATTTCTTCCCTCTTTTATGGGACCTGGGCAGAAGGGGCAAAAATCTGAGCAGTGGCCTTACATTGAGTTAAATAAACAAACATTTATTATGTGCCAGCTCCTATTAAAAATAAGATCTAACTATCTCCAATTCTGCAGCTTAGGATTGTGTGGGGTGTATTTAGACTACAAGGTGAATGGCCCCCCAGAAGGTTGAGCAGTGTGCAACCTGTACAACTGTCCCTTAAGGCCCTCATTACCCCTCCTTCAGGTAGCTCATAGTCTAGTTGGGGAAATGATATCTAAACAACCATAATTCAGTTTTATCTGCACTATCACAGAGGCACAGCCATAGAGTACAGGGAAGGAGGAAGCCAGTACCTCTCTACTTAAGAGCTGGGGAAGTCGTCACAGTACAAGTGCCCTTAAAGCTAAGCATTGAATGCTGAATAGGAGTTCCCCAAGCACAGCAGGAAAGCAAGGGCTTTCTGGACAGAGGGGCCAGAATGTGGAAAGGCGTGAGCACACGGTGAATGGTTCATCGTGTGTGTGGAGAGGTGGGGGGTGTGGGGCTGGTGGGAGCCGGCTCTCTGTTCTCAGGCCTCACGGCTGATGCCTGGGTGCCCCTCTGGAGGATGCTCCTGTCCGGGATGCTTGCTCGGGGCTGTCTGGGAAGGAGAGGTCCTCAGAGTCAAGCATGTCCAACACAGAGAGGAGATGGAGAGACCTGCTGTTTTAAGGTGAGATCCCCAGGCCTCCGTCCCACAGTACAACAGTGTGTAGGAGCGAGGGCAACAGTTCCCAGCCTGTTTGCACGGGCCAGGGAGGGAGGCTTTCTGGGGGTGAGGTGAGAGCAAGGCTGTTCCCAGAGGCTCCAGTCTCTGTTTGTGCAGACACCATGGAATCTTTTCAAGCCAGGACCATGTGGCATCCGCTCTTTCCCTCCAGGAAAATTCATGGTGCGGTGAGGAACCGGCCAGCTTGCTCTGCCAGAGAAGGGGGCAGGCATTCTGGAGCTCCCTGCCCCTCGTGGTGGTCCATCCACTCGCGAGACTGTAGAGGCTCAAATGCCTTCCAGCTCTGTCTCGGCTGACAGTCGGGACAGCCCCCAGGCGAGAGGGTTTTCAGGGACGAGCTCATCCTCAAGAAAAATGCTCCAACAACGAATCAGTCTCCGCCGGGCCTGGGCCACAGAGGGAAGCATCCAGCTTCTCTGGCGAGGGTGCTCCTTCCTCCTGCAGCCGTGGGGAAAGGTGCAGAAAGTACCAGTAACCTCAAGCCACAGGGTAGTGGCCAGCTGACCATCTAGGCCAGCACAGTGGCGCCAAAACTAGATTGGGGTACATGTCACCGTTCCAAAAGTTTCAATCACTGTCCTTGCCTGGGAGTAGGGTCTCAAGTCCTCACGTGGCTTATTTGGATCCATCGCCACCTCTCCCCGTCTTCCTGCAGTTCGTCTGCCGCACTGTTGGCCTGTTCTCACTCCCCAGCCCACCCACCACCTGCCCGCCCAGCACCGCTAAGCCGGGACCCCTCTCCACGTGACTGCGCTGTGCTGTTTGCGCCTTATTTCAGTCTAAAATAAAATTTAATTTATGAAATAAAATTATGGATGGTTGTATATCTTTCATTGGATTTCAAACTTCTCAAGGGCAGGACCTAATCTCCCCCAGCGTCTTGTGTGAGTGCCTCCCACGGGGGCGTCCCAGTGTTGGAAGGAAGGAGGAAGAGAGGGAGGGAGGGAGGGAAGGAAGAGAGCTGGACAGAAGGAAGGAAGGAAGGAGGAATTCCTATATATTTTTTGAAGACTACTCTATTTAATGAGGTGATTTCTTATTCTCGAAGGCAGACCTTACAAATGCTACCCTCTTATGTGGATATAATAAGTTCTATCTGAAAGAGAAACCCTATAAGCCAGATGCTTTCACAAAGATATCCATGTGTGATGCGGCATTACGTATTTGAATCCATGAAGAATGTTAGATACTTTTAATCGAATGTGTCCTTATTTTTTTTCAACAGATTTCTCAAGCACCCATGCTGTGTCAGGCACTACACCGAAAAGGGACTCAGACGTGGCAGCAGATGTGGGCTCTGTCCTCAGGAAGCTCTGAATCTACAGGAAAAGAGAAGACATGAGCCAGATCATCAAATACAAGGGCAAAACCCTCGCCTGCGGGGAGAGCTGGAGAGGAGGAGTCACCCCCGTTTGCGGAGCCGCCGGAGGTCTGGGAGGGATGGTAAACCTGTTTGTTTCTTGCCCAAGAATGCTGGCCATGGACACTAGAGAGGGCCATCTCAGACCACGATAGTGTCTGTAAATTGGCTTAGGGACAAAAACAAAGGATGGACGACAGCATCAGTCAGGAGCTCACAGGGCAGGAGGTGTTGGCTCAAGTATTTAAGGGTTCTCTGCAAGGGACAGGGAAGCAGGAATGTGGGGTGTGGGAGACCGCAAAACCAAGAAATCAGTTCAGCATCTCGTCAGCACTTCTCTCTCTTCTTAGCGTGTTACAACTCCTCCTGAATTGATGTCCCCAACTGCTGTCTCTCCCTGGCCTTTTCCATCCTCTGCAGCATCAGGAGGCTGAATTCCCCAGATAATGCTTAGCTCACGTTACTCCTCTTCTTACAGACTTTCAATAGTTCCATTGAAAACAAAGTCAAAGTTCACTGGGCATCCTAAGTCATTTCAGTTGCATTGGTTTCAACAAGCCCTTCAAGGGATTCTGAGGCCAGCGAAGCTTTGTGAATTATTCCTATACGGCTTGTCTCTTCCCCCGAGATCCCTCCCTGATACATCCTTCTCTAACCCGCCCGCGTAGCCCCTCAGCTCAGAGGCTAGCACACAGCAGGTGTTCCAAAACTCGCGGAAAGGTGACATGTATCTTCTGAGCAAAAGCTGCTTGTCAAGAGGAGTGCCGGGTGCGGTGGGGAACGGAACAGAATTAGATGTGTCGCCGTGCATTTGTTTAGTCTATTGGAGACAAAATTAACACATGCAGCGAGTGAGAATAACGAAGTGCTAGTCTGCAGGGTACAGCTCCTAAAAGCAACACGAGCACAGCGAAGGGGCAGAGGCCTGGTGGTTTAATTGCAGGTCCTTGTCCGGCTGGAGTGTTCCCTCACAGTGCCTGTTTATTCTCTATCCGTCCAGGAGTAAGCGGCCAGCGAACCGGGGGGAAAAGGAGGAGGACCGCGGGAACAATCCCATCACTACTTATAGTAACAATAGCTGACGTTTCTGCGCTGCCACTATGTTGTCACGCGCTATTCTCAGCATTTTATATATTTACTCATTGAGCCCTCAGAACAACCCAAAGATAGGTATCAAGGAGAGGTTGAAGTTGGGGAAATGCATTTGGAAGTCATTGCAATGTGCCAGGTAACCCAATGGATGATGCTATTAACCGACTTTACAGAGGTGGAAACTGAGGCACGGAGAAGTTAAGCAAGATTCTACTGATTTGAAGCGCCAGGTTTGAACCCATCTGTGCACTAAGGGGGCTGAGAAGGGAGAGTGCAGAATGGGATTTTAGACCAAACAGGGAAACTCTTGGTGTCTCCAGCAATATCCTCGACCCTAGAACATTCTCTTCATTTCTTCCTTTTCTTCATCACATAAGCTATGGAACAACTAAGTCCTGTAGCTTTTTTTCCAGCTAGATTTTAAAAACAGACGCACAGAGAGTTACAGTTCAGTGTGATCCCACGGGGCCCCTGCTTTGGGGACTTGCAGTAACTAAGTTTTATGCCATCTCCGACTTACTGTGTGACCTTGGGGCCAGCCACTTGCCCTCTCTGTGTCTCAGTCCCCCGCGGTGGGATCATAATATCTACCGCCAAGCAGTGCTCGGAGCATGAATGAATTATTATCCTGGACGCCCTCTGAGCTTCTGGGACAAAGGTGCTATGTTAATACACAGTATCGCTCTTCTTCTTCTTCTCATTAGTATTATTCAAACCCAGATGGCATTATTATTGTTGTTGATTGACAGCCCCGCATAGCCCCATTCACGGGTGTCAGAGAGCCAGGCGGCAGTTAACACAAGCAAAAACCATGTTTCAAACAAAGCCCAAGGAACACTCCAATAGTGTGTGCCATGGGCTGCTATTAAAGCCGGGGCAGCTGCGGTGGCAACACGGAGGGACAGGGCAAGGCAACGCCCGGAGCACAAAGAGGGGAGAGCGGGTCTTGACACTGATCATATAATCGTGCTGGGCTTTTATAGACACTGGGAGGCCTCAAACAGAATAACTGCTTGAACTTGATCCACGGTTTACAGGCAGCGGCTGTAAAGGTCTTTGTTGCTGTTGCTGCCATGTTAATGACCCAGCTTGGGGCGCCGCCGGCCGCTCCTTCCAAAGAAAACAGATCCGAGTGAGTCACTCAATGTCCAGCAATGAGTTTTCCATTATAGAAAAATAAGTATAAATCTTTCCCAGTTGGGCAGCCATACTGCGACGTCGGAGGCTGGCAAAGGGGTCAAGGTAGCTAGACGCTTTGACCCCCTGAACCAGCAGGCAGAGAAAGAGGTGCCTTCTCTTCGTTAATCGCAAAATAAACAGATAAAAATAAGCCGTGGTGTTCCGGCTGTGTGGACAGTGTTTGCAGCAAACGAGAGAGGATGAGAGGCAGCTGGGGAGGAGAATGGAGGCCCTTGATCTGGGTCTCTATTACTTCTTCCACTCTGCCCAGGCTGATAAAACTCCGTGAGTAATTGACCCTCCACAAGCAGGCGCATTAATCTTCGGCTGCAGGGCAGCCTTGAAACATCAGAGAAGGCCAGTTAAAGTGGTATCTTGGGCAGATACAATTTAGTGCCTTGGAGGTTTTAAAAAATAATTGTCCATAAATATTCTGATTGTCTTAAGAGAACCTGGGAGCCTTTGGTGGCGGTAGGAAGCTGACAAGTGGAGTCAGCACGCCCACGCTGGGGGATTTGGACAAATGGATGAATAACGGGAGCTCCTAGGACACGGAAAAAAGGATGAATTGGGGTCGTTGGGGTGAGGAGGGGTGAGCATGTGGAATAAAGCAGAGTGGACGTGGAGGAAGAAAGTGGGGACGCTGGAACAAGCGAGAAGCCTGGGGAAGCTCATCCCTGTGGTGGGGTGACAGTCTGGGGGTGCAGTGAAGGGAGCGACCGAGACAGGGTTAGGATCAAGGGAACGGAGTTGGTCATGGGGAAGCCCTGGAGGGGGAGGCAAAGGATTCCCGAGTGGTGCTGGGTGTAGTATCTGGGAACCACCACCCCCCAATCTCCCTTTACACCAGCAGAAAGAACCCAGTGTGCTGCTGGGATGTGGCACCTTCTCTCCCTGGAAATAGGAGTCACCACTCCCAGCAAAAATAAATGTTTCTGGGGCCGGCTCCATGGCTGAGTGGTTAAGTTCGCGCGTGCCGCGGCTGCCCAGGGTTCGGATCCTGGGCGGGGACATGGCACCGCTTGTCAGGCCACGTTGAGGCGGCGTCCCACATCCCACAAGTAGAAGGACCTGCAACTAAGATATACAACTATGTACAGGGGGGTTTTGGGGAGACAAAAGCAGAAAAAAAAAAAAAAGATTGGCAAAGTTGTTAGCCCAGGTGCCAATCTTTAAAACATAAATAAATAAATGTTTCTTTTACCCACTTTGTTTTCGTCTCTGTCTTTTCTCACACCCGTCTTCCTCACCAAACCTCTTTCCTTCACCGAATCACTCCGCACTGACTCTTCTCTGCCACCGCCTGAGCATTCATCCATCCCTTTATTCACTCAGTCGACATGGTGGAGCTCCTGCTGTCTACCTTCCAGAAAACCTGTAGGGCACTCTGGATGCTAATGTGGGGTGGTCTCTGTCCTGAAGCAGTTCTCCTCCTACCTTCGGGGACAACTGGCGCTGACACAAGTACCAATATGGAAGTAAGCACAGTGTGCGTGGGTCAGCTTTCCGGGGCCTGGGGGCGGGGAGGGGGCTGGTAAGAGACTGTGATGCGTGTAGGAGGGAGGTGGTAACAGAGGGAAGGATTCTAGGAGAAGACAGTGGTTGAGCTGAAATATGAAAACCAAATGGGAGTCAGATGGAAAAGAAAAGGATCTGACAGAAAGAGGAAATACCATGTTCAAAGGCGCATAAGTTGGACTGATGAAGGAGGAAGGACAGTGGGAGCCAGGGCAAAAGCCAGACAGGTGAGGAAGCCAGGCAAGCTCTGGGAAGGACACGCTGCCTAAGAGGCTGGAGCAGAGGAGGTGAGCGATGGGGCTGAGCGGCAGATGGGCCAGATCACAGAAGACTTGATACGCACCGTGGGGAGTTCAGACTTGCTCCTGAAGGCACAGAGATTCACCAAAGAGCTCGAAGAGCAGGGTGGGTCGGGGACTAGACCAGACTAGAGAGAGGTCACTCAGGTTGTGAGAGGAATGATTGGTGGGCTAGGATGTGGGCTGTGGGGTGGAGGGGTCAGCTGGTTAGGAGGCTGTTGTCGTCTCCAGGGCGAGAGACAACCTGGCCTGAGCTAAGCTAGAAGGTGGCAAAGAAGACAAACCGTCTAAAGAGGTGGAATCATCGGAAGAGGAAGGCACGGGAAGAGCAAGGCGAGGGAGCCTCCCAGAATTCTAGCAAGTCTAATGAACTCCCCCGTCTAACGCACCCCTTCCACAGCTCTTTTCCTTGAAGTGTACTTCAGACTCCTCTCCTTCAAGCTCCCTCTCCTTGCGTCTCTGCCTTGGTTCAAGTACCAGTCTCCCCCTCACATCTTCCTCTCACATACGTGCATCACCATGGTTCCTAACAACGTTTCCTCTCTAGTCTCCTAAAAGTCCTTCTCCAGATCTCATTTTCACCCTCTGATTCTCTCCTTTTTCCAATTCCATGCCTTTCCCAGCCCGACACCACCGTGGTAGCTGGGGCCTCTTTCCCGTTGCAGGAATGACCTGCCCTGCAGCCTCTTGCCTCAGGCCTGCTTGGGAGAGAAAGTGAAGGATTCTTCTGGGATGCAGGACCTTCGGCTGGGGAGCAGAGAAACCCAGAGAGCCGAGATCAACGGCAGATTTAAGGCAGACACAAAATCAAATTGGTTTTATTTCTTCCCTGAAATAGTCCAGTGAGAATAGATTTAATGTGGTCCCTGGAGATTTCCACATTCTACAGTCCTAAATTTGGGATTTTTTTTAGCATGGTAGAGAAACTAATTCTGAGAACCTAATCCTAAGCGGGCAGGGAAAGCTACTCGAGAATTCCCCCTACTCCTTCCCGGCCACTGCATCCTCCCCGGGGAGCGGGAGCACAGATTCCTGCTTCCAGATACTTCAAGAAGGACAAATGCAGACTGCAGGGGAGATGAGGAGCCGGCTGCACATTAACGAGCCCAGAGGAGGCTATTGATCATCTGCTGGACGCTCTGCCTGGCGACTTGACGCACAGTCCAGCTCCTCTGATCCTTACAGCAACCTTATGCGGTCATTATAATGATAATTCCACTGAGAGATGAAGAAACTGGGCCTTATGGGGATTAAGCCCAGGTCCACACGAATCCTCAGCCGACAGCCTTTCCTGCTCCGCCGTGCAGCCCTTCCGCTGTCAGGCTGACGCTGACTAAAACAAAAGTAAAACAAGAATAGCCCACGTTAGCCGAACATACATTTAATCCCACATTTGTTTCATTCTCCTAAAATGTTAGAAATGGATCTCACTCTTTCCATTTTGCCCTCAAACGGAGAATTTAAAATGGTTCACACAGAATTTTGGTACTTTTCTCCAGATGAAATATTTGGTATCCTGAAAAGGTGTTTGTCTGTTTGTTTGCAGAGACAGCATCAAATAAAACCTTTCGCTAACCCTCTCTCTCAGCCCTTTCCCAAGAGAGCTCCTCTGGTGAACTGATCTTTGGAGCCATATGTTAAAATTATTTCCCAGGGGCAGAAGTTCTGGAAGAAAATTGCCTACCCAGTGCATGGATGGGGATCAGAAGCAAGCTGCTGGGCGTTAGCTGGAGATGCAAATAAGCGGGGAGTCAAAAGTCGGGGTGCAGAAGATGAGAGACAAGGAGGGCGCTGCTGTAACAAAAACCCTGAAAGCGTGGCAGTGGCTTTGGGACAGGAGAGGACAGAAGCGGAAAGGACTTTCAGGAAAGTATTACTAAAAATCTAAAGCGTTTCAAAGAGGCTGTTAGCAGAAGCCTGATGCTCCTCAAGAAGGCTGTCTGTCACGGATTAAAGAAAAGCGAGGAAAATGTGACTGGAAACTAGAGAGAACAGGATCCATTATGCAGCGGCCAAAAGCTTAGCAAAATTCTTACCTGCAATAACATGGAAAACAGAAAATGTCCTTCACGCATTGGGTGCTCTAGCAAGGGAGATTTCCAAGCAGAGTAGAAGGTCACTCTGGCTTCTGCTTGCTGCTCATATTAAAATTTGAGGGGAGAAGATGAGCTCAAGAAAAGAAAATGTTAAATATAAGGAGGCAGAATCTGCAGAGTTTGAAAATCTCCTGTCTGTCCAGATGAAAAGTAATGTTAAATCCAGAATGACTTCTGGACAAAAGTAAGATTCAGGCAACGGTCAGGAAAACAAGGTGTGAAGATGAAACTGAGAGTCTGATTATAGTATCCTTTGTTAAGAGCTTGGAAAGATTTAATGTCTTAGAAAACTGTTCAGTCAAAAATGAAAACAAATGAAAAAACAGGGTTTTTAAGAATCCTTGGCAGCTTTAGCAGAAGCCCAAGATAGAGAATGGTTTGTCATGATGAGATTTGTGGGTCTGGCTTTTTTTTCTAGCAGCATGAACCACAATAAGATTGATAGGAGGCTCCCAAAGGTTTTAGGAGAATTGTACAGGCAGAAACACATCCAGCTTGGACCACTAGAGAAAGTGGAAAAAAAAAAGGTCTTTGGATCCCCAAACTTTCATAAGCTGAAGATAGTCTAAGAAAATTACTTAGTTGCCTATATGGGCTACCTGTTATGAAAAAGGAAGAATGGCACAGAGGGCAGAACCAAGAGCCGCAGTGAGTAATTCCCAGGGCTGGATCTTTAATCAAGAAACTGACCCCGTGTGCCCTGGCAGATTTCAGCAGTGCTTCAGATCGGGCACTCCTCCTGCTTTTCCCCTTTCTGAATGGATGTGTCTAGAGCAGTTATCCTCTGCCTGTCCCACCATCTCATGTTGAGTGCGGGGGAGGAGGAACAGACAACTTGTCTTTTTAATTCCCAGGTTTTCAGATGGAGAGTAACCGTCCTGGAGGAATGGCGTCTCTCTCTATCGCATATCCAGTACACTTTCCTTGACACCTTGCACATGCTGTTCCCTCTGCTTAGAATTGTCTTCCCTCACTTTCCTACCCGGTTGATTTCTCTTCATTCTCTAAGATTCAGTTCAAAAATCACCTCCAGGGGCTGGCCCTGTGGCCGAGTGGTTAAGTTCGCGCGCTCCACTTCAGCGGCCCAGGGTTTCACCAGTTCGAATCCTGGGTGCGGACATGGCAACACTCATCAGGCCATGCTGAGGCGACATCCCACATGCCACAACTGGAAGGATCCACAACTAAAATGCACAACTATGGACTGGGGAGCTTTGGGAGACAAAGGAAAAAAAAATCACCTCCTCCATGAAACGTCCTCAGTTTCATTAGCTGAAGTTGGTGGTTATTTTCTTTCTGTAAGATTTATCATAGCTCTTACCACCCTGAACTGAAATGGTGCACATATCTTCCATCTCCCCCACTGGCCCATGAGTTACAAAATGGTAGGACCTTTTTTTTGGCTTTTGTTTGTTTGTTTGTTTGTTTTGCTGACTCACTTGGGAGTAGAAAGACATCTCACAGGTTACATTTCAAGTTTTCAGAAATCTGTGACGACTCCTGGAATTAAGGAGCGACGTTCTGAAGTTAAATGAGATGATACCCTCATATTCACTTTCTGTTCTCTTATCCACATTTTCCATTTGTAGCTTTTGCCCAGTAAACCCCTGCGTGGGACAGCGTGAGTCTCCTGTGGCGATGACCAGGTGAGAGTGGGCTTGTGGGGGAGGCGGTCACACAGACAGGGAGTTTGGGGGGGGGTACAGGGAGGCAGGCAGTGTAGACGGGTGCCAGAGGAGGCTGTGGTTTTAGGCGATTTATTTGTTTGTTTGTTTAATTACTTGTTAGGGTGGATTTAGTTTCTCCATCCAGAAGTCTCTCAGATTTGAGATGAACTCTAGATGTTTTTAGAACAAAAATAGCATTCCATTGGATTTCTGTTTTTGCCATCGCTGTGTGACGGGGCTGCAGGAAAAGAAAGTACAAGTACTCCCACCAGGCTGAAACCCTTTTTGCTTCTTCCAGGTCACGGAGCCTTCATTCCGTTCCTGAGGAAGAACCAGTATCCTGAGGGATTCCAGAGAAGTTGGACAATTCAGTAAATAATTTTACGCAAAAAACATGCCGTTTGTTACTATTTTCCTTGATAAATTATCTTCTCCTTGTCAAAAAGGCACCAAAAAATGTAACCCTTCTCCTGAGATAGAATCATACTGAATAGAAAGATACAGTTGGGTTTTCTAGATGTTAAAGCATTTAAATATACTAGAGCTTGAAGTAATTAAGTTTTTTCGATCATATTTTAAACTTTTCTAAAAAAGAAAAAAATAGAGCTCATGCTAACATCTATTCTCCTCTTTTTAAAAGAGTACCGTGAAATTGAGGAAGGAAATTAGACCATTTGTCCCTAATCACCTTCCTTAATGGTTGTAAAAGCTACACTTTTACAAAAGGCGTATTGGCCTCTCTTAATGGGCTTCATGCAGAGTAAGTTTAATGGCCATGATATAAGACAAATTGCATGGAAAAACTGTGTCCACCACTCTACCCTTATTTCTCAATACACGGGATAAACAAAATACATTACAGTTGCTCAGAGCAGACTCTTAGATAAACAATAATTGATCATGTAGGTAACAATATGGCAGTAAACCACATGTATTGTGTGCTTACTGAATCTTGCACACCATGATTCTTTCATTCATTCACTCAGTCTGTATGTATTGAGTGCATTGCATAGAGAAGAAATAAATAACTTAGCTTGTGGGATCTGGGGCCAACTTCCAAGTTGAAAACATTTTTTTTTAACTTTTTATTAAGATTATGATAGTTTACAACCTTGTGAAATTTCAATTGTACATTATTGTTAGTCGTGTTGTAGGTGCACCACTTCACCCTTTGTGCCCACCCCCCACCCCCGTTTCCCCTGGTAGCCACTGATCAGTTTTCTTTGTCTATGTTTAACTTCCACCTATGAGTGAAGTCATACAGAGTTTGTCTTTCTCTATCTGGCTTATTTTACTTAACATAATACCCTCAAGGTCCATCCATGTTGTTGTGAATGGGACGATTTTATCCCTTTTTATGGCTGTGTAGTGTTCCATTGTATATATATATACCGTATCTTCTTTATCCACTCATTAGCTGATGGGCACTTAGGTTGCTTCCACGTCTTGGCTATTGTAAATAATGCTGCGATGAACGTAGGGGTGCGTGGGACTTTTGGAATTGCTGGTTTCAAGTTCTTTGGATGGATACCCAGTAGTGGGATGGCTGGGTCATATGGGATTTCTATTTTTAATTTTTTGAGAAATCTCCATACTGTTTTCCATAGTGGCTGCACCAGTGCATTCCCACCAACAACAGTGTACGAGGGTTCCTTTTTCTCCACAACCTCTCCAACATTTGTCACTTTTTGTTTTGGTCATTTTTGCCATTCTAACAGGTGTAAGGTGATATCTTAGTGTAGTTTTGATTTGCATTTCCCTGATGATCAGTGATAATGAGCATCTTTTCATGTGTCTCTTGGCCATCCGTATATCTTCTTTGGAGAAATGTCTGTTCATGTCCCCTGCCCATTTTTTGATCAGGTCGTTTGATTTTTTGTTGTTGAGCTGTGTGAGTTCTTTATATATTATGGAGATTAACCCTTTGTCAGATATATAACTTGTAATTATTTTTTCCCAACTAGTGGGTGATGTTTTTGTTTCAATCCTGTTTTCCCTTGCCTTGAAGAAGCTCTTTAGTCTGATGAAGTCCCATTTGTCTATTCTTTCTATTGTTTCCCTCGTCTGAAGAGTTATGGCATCTGAAAAGATCCTTTCGATACTGATGTCAAAGAGTATACTGCCTATATTCTCTTCTAGAAGACTTATTGTTTCAGGGCTAATCTTTAGGTCTTTGATCCATTTTGAGTTTATTTTTGTGAATGGTGAAAAAGAATGGTCAATTTCCATTCTTTTACATGTGGCTGTCCAGTTTTCCCAGCACCATTTGTTGAAGAGACTCTCTTTTCTCCATTGCAAGTTGAAAACATTTTTTATCAAAGTCTTGAAGAGTACAGGTGTGGCAGGAGGGCATCCTGACAGAAGGAATAGCATATGTGAAGGCACAGGACCATGAGAGCACGTTCCATGTGCAAGAAGCAGCAGGTAAGCTCATGTGAGTGCAGTACAGGGTGACTGGCAGTGGAGCAGGAACGGATCTGAATTGTGAAAGACCTGAAATGCCATCCTAAGGGGTTTATATTTTAATTTGGGGGAAAACATTATGTGAAATGGACCTCCAGTTATGTTGGCTCCACTTAATCTTATGCTTCTAAATACTCCCTGTGCTCTAAGTGCAAAGCAATGAAAGACAAAGTATAAAAAGAAAAAATAAACCTTATAAGATCTAGCCAAACTCAAAAATGAGAAAAAAATAAAAGTGAGGGGGGATGAAGCTATGGGTTTACAGGGCTCTGGACCCAAATCAAGCAGTAGTGGAAAGGAGCCTGGCTCCTCTGGGGTAACAGAGTGTAAGTGTCTGTGCAAAAGATGATAGAAGCAGGTGAACTGTGTGAAGACAGAGTCTGACTCTCTCAGAAGCTGTGGGACTAAGAAGGTGGGAGACCGAAGACTCAGTCTCCTAACCAGGTACCAATTCAGGTTCTGTGACTGACTCTGTAATATTCTCATCACTGTGGGGCTGGAGCCCAGAAAACCATCATAAATCTGGCTGTGGACTGAGGGTGCAAGGTGCTGGGGGGAAGCATCCACAAAACTTCTCAAGTGGGTGCAAGAGAGAGCAAAATAACAAAAAAAAAACCCCTCCCATCCCAAATAAGCCTGCAATCATTCCAGAATATATGTAGAGAATGAATGCTGAGAAAGTCAACAAAAAATCAGTCATTCGCTCCAGCTGAAAATAATTTCATGAAGTAGTCTGACAAAAACTTAAACAGTAAGTTTAAGATGACAAAAGGGATGAAAAAAGAATTAGATCCAGTAAAAATGAACAAAAGTTATGAAACAAAACAGGGAGAAATTGAACCAGAGAGGTAGTGCATCAATTACCTTTGGCTGCATCACAAACCATCCAAAACTTAATGGCTTAAAAAATAACCCTGTATTACTTCTTATGATTCTGTGTTGACTGGACAGTTTTTCTGGTCTGTGCTGGCTTGGCTGGAGGTGGGTGGTCCAGCATGACCTCACTCGCACATCTGGGACCTCAGCTGGGATCATTGGGACAGCTATGGTTGCTCTTTTTTGTGGTCTCTCATCCTCCAGGAGGCCAGTGCGTGCTGTTCACATGGTGGTAGAAGGTTTCCTGCAGCCAAAACAGGGCAAGCCTCAATGCAGAAGCTCTTCTCAAACTCTTCTCTTCTCTTGACAGTGAGAGCATCAAAGTCACGTTGCAAGGAGGCATGCATGCAAGAATGGGACAAATTTGTGGCCATTTTTCAAACTACCACCTGCAGATATGGAAAAGGATCTATTGAATATCTTGGAACTGAAAAATATATTATTGAAATAAGAAACTCAATGGGTAGGATAAACTCTTGACTGGGCACAATTTAAGAAATCACTAGTGACCTGGAAGACAGTACTGACAAACTCACCCAGATCTAGTACAAAGAAACATAAAGTTTTAACAAACAAAATAGAATGAAGTCAGCAACATGGTGCAGTGAGCTGTACCCTTTGTCTCTCCCCTTTCTAACTACAACTAAATGGATATTCATTGATCAGTGGAGGATACCCACACAGCACATCAGGACACCTGAGAGACCCATGCAGCTATCCATCTGAAGGTGGATAGACTACCCCCAGGGAGGCGGTGGAGATACGTGACCACTCCCCAGCCCACCAGCAGCCCTGTACACGCATGCGACTGTTCTCCCAGCTGGAGCACCCATAGCACTGCTGCGGCTGAGAGTGGGAGAGTGCCTTGGTGCAACTGCAGGAACAGGTGACAGCAGCCCTGAGCCCTAGCATCTTTGCTTTCCTGTTTGGTGGGAGAGCCCACAGTGCCGCTTCCTGGGCCCCAGGGAGTGGCCCAGGCTCAGACTCAATAGGGAGGCCCTGGCCACCACGTACAATGGCTGGTACAACCTAGGAGGAGACAGAGGTGATCTGCAGACCTGGGAAAGTGAATTCCTGGCTGCTGTGAACTCCCATAGTACTGCTGCAACCCTGAAGCAGGGAGTGTGTCTTGGTGGGACTGTGGGAGCAGGCAGCAGCAGCCCTGAACCCTGGCACGATTGCTTTCCCTTTCAGTGGGAGAGCCCACAGGGCCGCTGCAGTACCAAGGTGTAGCCCAGGCGCAGACAGGCACAGTTGACAGAGATTGCAGTGGGCTCAGAATACACAGCTCCTGTGGCACCTGCCCCAGAGCTGGCAGGTGGAATCTGTGAACAGACACTATCACTATGCGAAAGCACAAATCTACCCCATCCAATAGTAGAAAGTGGCATATTAATACTCCAGACCAGAAGGAAAAAGAGAAACACCCAGAAATCAATCCTGAAGGCACAGAATTTTACAATCTAAATGACAGAGAATTCAAAATAGCTACCATAAAAAAAAACTCAACAGGGGCCAGCCAGGTGGCGCAGTAGTTAAGTTCGCACATTCTGCTTTGTGGTGGCCTGTGGTTCACCAATTCAGATCCCAGGTGCAGACATGGCACTGCTTGGCAAGCCATACTGTGGTAGCCATCCCACATATAAAGTAGAGGAAGGTGGGCATGGATGTTAGCTCAGGGACAGTCTTCCTCAGCAAAAAGGGGAGGATTGGTAGCAGTTAGCTCAGGGCTAATCTTCCTTAAAAAAAAAAAAAAACCAGTAAGTTACAAGAGAACTTAGAAAGATAGTTCAATGAAATCAAGAATAAAATTAATGAACAGAGAGAATTCTTCTCAAAAGAAGTTGAAACTATAAAGAAAAACCAATCAGAAATTTTGGAGATGAAAAACACGATGAATGAGAGAAAGAAAAATCTGGATTCCCTGAACAACAGAGCTGATATTATACAGGACAGAATTAGCAATTTAGAGGATAGAAAGATAGATATGCTTCAGATGGAGGAGAGAGAACTAAGACTAAAAAGAAATGAAGAAATTCTCCAAGAAATATCTGACTCAATTGGGAAACGCAACATAAGGATTATAGGCATTCAAGAGGGAGAAGATAGGGAGAAAAGAGCAGAGAGCTTTGTCAAAGAAATAATAGCCAAGAACTTCCAAAACCTGGGGAAGGAGCTGGAAATACAAGTAAAAGAAACTAATAGAACTCCTAATAACATCAGTGTAAAAAGACCTTCTTCAAGGCATATATTAGTAAAACTGGCAAAAGTCAATGACAAAGAAAAATATTAAGGGCAGCAAGGCAGAAGAAGATAACCCACAAAGGAACCCCTATCAGGCTTTCAGCAGATATCTCAGCAGAAACATTACAGGCTAGGAGAGAGTGGAATGATATATTCAAAATTCTGAAAGACAAAACCTTCAGGAAGAATATTCTATCTGGTGAAAATATCCTTCAGATGTGATGGAGAAATAAAACTTTCCCAGATAAACAAAAGTTGAGGGAGTTCATTGCCACAAGACAACACCCCCTCACACACAAGAAATGATCAAGAAGGCCCTCATACCTTAAAAAAAAAAAAAGAAAGAAAGAAAGTGTTTACAAAGCCTTGAGCAAGGAGATAAATGGCAGACAAAATCAGAAAATTGCAGCTCTCTATCAGAACAGATTAGCAAACAATTATAACATTAAAGATAAAGGGAAGGAAAAAAAATTATAATCACTTCATTTTAACCACAAACTCACAACACAAAATGGAATAAGTTGTGACATCAACAACTTAGATGGGAAAGTGGAAACAGATGGAATCTGCTTAGACTAAGGAAATGAGGCTGTCAGAAAGTAAACAAGATCTACAAGATCTTATACAAAGCTCACAGTAACTACTAAAAAAAAAAATCAGAACAGAAACACAAATGATAAATAAAGAGAATACTGAGAAAACCATCATAGAGAGCCACCAAAATGAATTAGCAGTCCAACATACATGGGACAAGAAACAAAGGAAATACAGAACAACCAAAAAACAAGTGATAAAATGGCAGCATTAAGCCCTCATATATCAATAATCACTCTAAATGTAAATGAATTGAATTCTCCAATCAAAAGACAAAGAGTGTCAGGATGGATTAAAAAACGAGACCCAGCAATATGCTGCCTCCAGGAAACACATCTTACCTCTAAAGACAAACATAGGGTTAGAGTGAAGGGATGGAAAATGATACTGCAAGCTAATGACAAACAAAAGAAAGCAGGTGTTGCCATACTTATATCAGACAAAGTAGACTTCAAGATAAAACAGGCAATGAGAGACAGAGGGACAGTATATAATGATAAAAGGGACACTCCACCAAGAGGGCATAACACTTATAAATATATATGCACCTAACACAGGAGCCCCAAAGTACATAAAGCAACCATTAATTGACCTAAAAGGAGATATTAACAGCATTACAATAATAATAGGGGACCTTGGCACCCCACTTACATCAATGGATAGGTCATCCAGACAGACAGTCAACAAGGAAATAGTGGAACTAAATAAAAACCTAGACCAGAGGGACTTAATAGATATATATAGAACACTCCATCCAAAAACAGCAGAAAACATGTTCTTCTCAAGTGCACATGGAACATTATCAAGGATAGACTATATGTTGGGAAACAAGGCAAGCCTCAATAAATTTAAGAAGATTCAAATCATATCAAGCATATTTTCTGACCACAATGCTATGAAACTAGAAATCAACTACAAGAAAAAAGCTGGGAAAGTGACAAACGTGGAGACTAAACAACATGCTACTGAATGACAAATGGATCATTGAAGAAACTAAAGGGGAAATCAAAAAAACCTGGAGACAAATGAAAATGAAAATGAAAATACGCTATGCCAACTCATACGGGATGCAGCAAAAGCAGTCCTAAGAGGGAACTTCATAGCAATACATGCCCATCTCAACAAACAAGAAAAATCTCAAATAAACAATCTTAAACCACACCTAACAGAACTAGAAAAAGAAGAACAAACAAAGCCCAAAGTCAGCAGAAGGAGGGAAATAATAAAAATTAGAGCAGGAATAAGTGAAATTGAAACCAAAAAAATAGTAGAAAGGATCAATGAAACTAAGAGCTGGTTTTCTGAGAAGACAAACAAAATTGACAACTCTTAGCCAGATTCACTAAGAAAAAAAAGAAAGAAGGTAAGAACAAATAAAATTAGAAATGAAAGAGGAGAAATTACACCAGATACCACAAAAATACAGAGGATTATAAGAGACCAGTATGAAAAACTATATGCCAACAAATTGGACAATCTAGAAGAAATGGATTTCTTAGACTCATACAACCTCCCTAGACTGAATCAAGAAGAAACAGAGAATCTGAATAGACCAATCACAAGTAACGAGATTGAAACTGTAATCAAAAAGCTCCCCCAAAATGAAAGTCCAGGACCAGATGGCTTCTCAGGAGAATTCTACCAAACACTCAAAAAAGATTTAGTACCTATCCTTCTCAAACTATTCCAAAAAATTGAAGAAGACAGAACACTTCCTAACACATTTTACAAGACCACCATCACCCTGATCCCAAAGCCAAACAAAAACAACACAAAGAAGGAAAATTATAGGTCAATATCACTGAGGTACATAGATGCAAACATCCTCAACAAAATATTGGCAAACCTAATACAGCAATATATGGAAAGGATCATACACCATGATCAAGTGGGATTTATACCAGGGATGTAGGTCCAACCTCTGCAAATCAATCAATGTGATACACCACGTTAACAGAATGAGGAATAAAAACCACATGATCACCTTAGTAGACACAGAGAAAGCATTTCACAAGATCCAACATCCATTTATGATAAAAACTGTCAATAAAATGGGTACAGAAGGAAAGTACCTCAATATAATAAAGGCCATATGTGATAAACCCACAGCCAACCTCATACTCAATGGGGAAAAATTGAAACCCACCCCTCTGAGAACAGGAATAAGACAAAGGTGCCCACTCTCACCACTCTTTTTTTTTTTTTCTTAGAGATTGGCACCTGAGCTAGCAATGGTTTCCAATCTTCTTTTTTTTCCTGGCTTTTCTCCCCAAATCCCCCCAGTACATAGTTGTGGGTCCTTTTAGTTGTGGCATGTGAGATGCCACCTCAGTGTGGCCTGATGAGCGGTGCCATGTCTGCACCCAGGATCCGAACCAGCGAAACCCTGGGCCACTGAAGTGGAGCTTGCAAACTTAACCCCTGGGCCACAGGGCTGGCCCCCTTGCCACTCTTATTCATCATAGTACTGGAGGTTTGGCCAGAGCAGTTAGGCAAGAAAAAGAAATAAAAGATATCCAAATTGACAAGGAAGAAGCAAAACTCTCACTTTTTGCAGGTGACATGATTTTATATAAAGAAAACCCTAAAGAATCCATGAGAAAACTATTAGAAATAATCAACAACTACAGCAAAGTTGCAGGGTACAAAATCAACTTACAAAAATCAGTTGCATTTCTGTACTCTAATAACAAACTAAAAGAAAGAGAACTCAAGAATACAATCCCACTCACAATCACAAGAAAAAGGATAAAATATCTAGGAATTTAAATTTAACTAAGTTAAATTTAACTAAGGAGATGAAAGACCTATACAATGAAAACTGTGAGACATTATTGAAAGAAACCAATGATGACATAAAGAAATGGTAAGATATTCCACGGGCATGGATTGGAAGAATAAACGCAGTTAAAATGTCCATACTACCTAAAAGCAATCTACAGATGCAATGCAATCCCAATCAGAATCCCAATGATATTCTTCATGGAAATAGAACAAAGAATCCTAAAATTCATGGGGCAAGAAAAGACCTCCAATAGCTAAAGCAATTCTGAGAAAAAAGAACAAAGCTGGAGGCATCACAATTCCTGACTTCAAAATGTACTACAAAGCTATGGTAATCAAAACAGCGTGGTACTGGTACAAAAACAGACACACAGATCAATGGAACAGAATTGAAAGCCCAGAAATAAAACCATACATTTATGGACAGCTAATCTATGACAAAGGAGCTAAGAACATACAATGGAGAAAGGAAAGTCTCTTCAGTAAATGGTGTTGAGAAAACTGGACAGCCACATGCAAAAGAATGAAAGAGGATTTCATCCTTTTTTGTGTGTATCTTTTTCCATACACAAAAATTAACTCAGAATGGATTAAAGACTTGAAGGCAAGATGTGAAACCATAAAACTCCTAGAAGAAAATATACGCTGATCTCAGAAGGATCTTTTTGAATACCATGTCTACTAGGGCAAGGGAAACAAACAAAAAAATAGACAAATAGGACTTCATCAGACTAAAGAGCTTCTGCAAGGCAAAGGAAACCATGAACAAAACTAAAAGACAACCCACCAACTGGGAGAAAATATTTGCAAATCATATATCCGACAAGGGGTTAATCTGAAAAATATATAAAGAACTTACACAACTCAACAACAGAAAAACAAACAACCTGATCGTAAAATGAGCAGAGGATACGAACAGACATTTTTACAAAGAAGATTCGCAGATGGCCAACAAGCACATGAAAAGATGTTCAACATCACTAATCACCAGGGAAATGCAAATCAAACTTAGAATGAGATGTTACCTGACACCTTTCAGAATGGCTATAACTACCAAGACAAAAAACAGTGAATGTTGGAAAAGATGTGGAGAAAATGGAGCTTTCATACACTGCTGGTGGGAATGCAAACTGGTGCAGCCACAATGGAAAACAGTATGGAGATTTCTCAAAAAATTAAAAACAGAAATACCAAACAACCCAGCTATCCCACTCCCGAGTATTTATCCAAAGAACTTGAAGTCAGCAATTCAAAGAGACTTATGCACCCGTATGTTCATTGCAGCAGTATTCACAATAGCCAAGATGTGGAAGCAACCCAAGTACCCTCAACTGATGACTGCATAAAGAAGATGTGGCATATATATACAATGGAATACTACTCAGCCACAAAAAAGACAAAATCATCCCGTTTGTGACAACATGGATGGACCTGGAGGGCATGATAGGGTTAAGTGAAATAAGCCAGACAAAGACAAACATCACATGATTTCACTCATATGTGGAAGATTAAACAAATATATGGACAAAGAGAACAGATTAGTGGTTACCAGAGGGGAAGAGGTTCGGGGGTGGGCATAAGGGATAAAGGGGCACGTACGTATGGTGTGTGACAAATAATAATGGACAACTGAAATTTCACGTTATGAACTGTTATGACCTCAATAAAATAAAATAAACTCAAAAAAAAAAAAAGCAGAATAGTTAGGATTAACTGAGAGTTTCCAAGACACTTCTAATTTGAATACCAGAATAAGGAAAAGAGACAGGAAGGAATGATGGAGAAGCCATTTTTTGGAAAGATAGTAGCTTAGAATTTTCCAGAATTTAAAAAAACGCGAGAACTCACATCAAAAGTGCACTTTGAGTACCTGGCAGGATAAAGATGCATCCACATCACAGTGAAATGGCATAACATCATCAATAAAAGGAAAATCTTTAAAGCTACCAGAGACGAAAACATAATGACTTGCAAAAGATTAACAATTAGACTGAAGTTTCACCTTAAACTTTCATCAGCAGCAGTAGAAATCGAGAAGATAACAGAGTCATATCGTCAAAGTGCTAAGGGAAATTCGTATGCATTCAGCTAACTCCCATTCAAGAATGAGGTGTAAAATAAAAACATTTCAGCCACAAAAAGGCTAAAAATCTTACCAGCAATTAATCCTCACGGCAAGAATTTATGTTACTTTGTGGCAAGAAAAAAAAAAAGGAAAAAAATAATGGAGCATACAGAAATCTAAAAAATATGTTATTAAACGTAATTAACTATTGAGTACAGAAAGAACACTTTTTGTGTTTATAAAAAAGTGAAAGTAGAATTTAAGAAAATAACAAAATAGAGGAGGGAGGAGTTTTTATAGACAAAGCTTATGTGTGACCAGGAAGAGAAGAAAAATACTGAAAAAGTTTAAATTTGTCAATTTTTTAAAAAAGTGTATGACTGTTGAATATTTAAGGATAAGTATAATCATTTAAAGGGTGGATAGGCGTGCTATAGATTCTGATTCAGGCAGACACAAAAGTAGTGATAAAAGCTTTATCAATCCAAAAGCACAAGGGAAACAGAAATAAGAAGCAAAGGAAAAACATCTAAAGAAAAAAGACTAAAGAAGATAATAATAACTCACAATATTTGCAGATGGATTAAAGCAAACAGTTGAAAGCAGAGATTATCAAAATGAATGACAGAGAGCAAGAGACACAGAGATCCAACCATATGTGATTGACAAGAAAGGAACATCAATCCCAAGGGTTGAAAATAAAGGGGGAGCAGGGAGATAGATCATTCAAATTCTAAAAGAAGGTTGCGCAGAAATATTAATATTAGACAAAATGGAATTTGTAGCAAAAAGAATAGAGAAAGAGAGACATTGTATCATAATAAAATGAATCGCTCTCTACGATGATGCAGCAATCATGACCTCACAGACACCAAACAACACAGATGCAGATTATATAAAGGGGGGAAACTGATCACTTTATACAGAGTAGATTTTTAACGTTCTTTTAACGGAAAATGACGAATCAGACAAAAAGTAAGACTCTGAAAGACTATAGAATATTTGAAGAGGGGCTGGCCCCGTGGCCAAGTGGTTAAGTTCTCCCGCAGGTGGCCCAGTGTTTCGTTGATTCGAATCCTGGGCGCGGACATGGCACTGCTCATGAAACCATGCTGAGGCGGCGTCCCATCTGCCACAACTAGAAGGACCCACAATTAAGAATATACAACTATGTATCGGGGGACTTTCGGGAGAAAAAGGAAAAAATAAAATCTTTAAAAAAAAGAATATTTGAAGAAAATATCTATAAATTTATCCGATAGCTTTATATAGGACCTTGCACACAATAAATGAGCATAATTTATTTTCATGTTAACACAGAACGTTTGCAAACTTGACATATCCCAAAGAAGATTTTAACAATTTTCAAAGAATTTATGTCTTACATATTTTCTGATCGCTATGCAATTCAATTAGACACCTATAAGCCAAGGGGAGAGGGGACTTTTTTTTAACTAAAAAAAAGAGAAAGAGCATGTTTGCAAGCTTAAAAATGCCCTCCTAAATAATTTTGGGGGTCAATGGAAAGTCCAAAATATTTTAACATAAGTGAAAATGAAAGCTTCATATTAAAACGTGTGATTCAGCTAAAGTAGAATCAAAGGTTACAATTAGAACTTAAAATTTTTATAAAAAGAAAGATTAAAAGTAAATGAGTGTGCAGTCAATTCAAGAAGCATGGGGGGGGAACCCCAGAACGAGCCTAAAAAGAGCAGAAGCAAGGAAATAATAAAAGTAAAGCGGGAACCAATGAGGTAGAAAACAAGACAAAAGATCAATAGAAATGAAAATTTGATTTTTTGAATAAAAGAAAAATGTCTAGCAAGGGTAACGAAGAAAAATGTTATAAACAAATACAAATTAAGAACGAAAAAGAGAACAGAACCACATCACATGAGAATAAAGATTAAATAAATCATAAGAGAAAATAGATAAATTTATGCAAATAACTTTGAAAATTCAAAGGAAAAGATTGCAGTTTCTTTTACAGTGGAATAAGGGGAGAATAAATCCTGGGGTGAAATCAACAATCTCAGCCACACGTTCTAGCCCTAGTTTAAGTTCTTTAAAAATCACGTCAGCTATAAATTCTATTGAATGCTTTTGCTTCATCTCCTGAGAAAAGCTTATCTCTTCTGCCTTTACCGTTAAGATGTAGAACGAGGTAATAGGAACCTGGACCCTTCGGACTCCTGTGCATTATCCGTATCCTGATCTGACTATCTCTGGATATCTTGAGTGTGAAAAATAAATTCTATTGAGTTTAATCCACCAATATTTGGTTTTTCTGTATTACTTGCAACCAAGTCTAACCTGAACTGATACAAAAAGGAACACTTTAACCTAATAAATAAAATTTATAAAAATATATTACAAAATGACAGGGTAACACAGGTGGGAGGGTCCCTGGACTTGTGCCATGCTCAGGCCTGAAAGATGAAACTTAATAAGCACTCTATCAGAGTTAGGAAGCAACAGAACTGCTCACTATAACTGCCTCTTTTCAGTACTGTACTGGAAGTCTTAGCTCTTACAATGGGATGAAGAAAATAAATAATAGACACAAGAATTTAAAAGCAACAGGAAAACTGTCCTTATTTGCAGATGATATGATGGCGTGTCTGAGATTTTGTAGATAAACTTTTGGAATTAATGAGAGTGATCACTAAGCTGGATTTAAGACTGACAAACAAATCAGTAGCCTACCTAATCACCAGTAATAGACAATTAGAAAGGTAATTTTTTTAAATGCCATATTCATAAAAATGTATAGAATGCCTGCGGAGAAAGTGATGAAATATTATTGAAGGAAATAAAAGACATGTTATATTAATTAGGATGTTTTCACATGCAAGTAACGGATACCCAATCAGAAATGTGTTAAATATAAAAATATTTATTATTCTGCATAACAAGAGGTCCAGCATAGGCGGGCCCAGGGTTGGTCAATGGCATAAGTCAAAGATGCCAGCAAACACTCAGGCTCTTCCCATCTCTTTGCCGCACCACCTATAGCCTGGCTTTCATCCTCAGCCTGGTCCTCTCATGGGTGCAGGTTAGATGTTTCGGCTGCAGTCCATGTGTAAAGTTCCCTTCACACAGCCCTGTTCTGAAGGAAGTAAAAGAAATGTCTCTTCACACATCCATTATTATGCAACTTTTCTCACAAAACTTTACCTCATGTCCTACTGCCTGGGATTGAGTTGTGAGGCCCTGCCTACCAGCAGGGGATGCTGGGAAAGGATCTCCTATTTCCTATTTCCGGTCTCTATCATGGGAGGTTTGCTCTGCCACCAAGAAGGGGGGTCGGGTGGGGCAGGTTGCCAGAGAGCAGGCAATCAACAGGCCCTACCACACCCGATAAACAGACAGAAAGACTCAGCGTCATTAGGTTGCCAGCTCTCACCCTACTTAAATCTGTGAATTCAGTGCAATTACAGTCAAAATGGAAATGAGTTTTTTCAAGTTCCTTAAAAAAAGCTCATACTAAAATTAATATGGCAAAACAAAGGGCCAAGGAGAGCCAAGACAATTTTGGAGGAAAAGGAAATTGGGGGCACTTGTCCTACCGGAGATCAATATCTTATAAAGTCATAATCAAGACAGATTTGATTGGACAGAGAAAACCTAGGCCAGTAGAAGATAGAGAGTCAGACTCAGGCCCATACACATTTGGAAATTTGACATACGACAGAGGTGGCCTTATTTCACCCCTTACGCCAGCGTTTCTCAAACAACAGCAATGAAATCTATGGCTCCTTTGATTAAAAATAAAAATCTCATTCACTTCTTTGCACCCTCAAAATAGTGTGCTCTCCTGAAAGGACAGAGAATTGTAGATCTGCCTACATCTCTCTGCCAAGCAGGGAATGTGTTTATGAGCCAATTGGTTTAATTTTTCTTTTCAAATAATGTTGTATCACTTCTGATGCTTCTAACCATTCTTCTCCTCCTCCCAAGCTTCTGAAATGTGCGCCACTCTCTTCCCCAAGTCCCCTCCCAACTGGGTGAAGAGTTACTGTGGGAGGCAACGGGAAGCTAAAGAATTCTAAACCGGGGACGGGCATGATCAGGTCGGCATGATCAGATTGGCACTATAGAGAGATCGTTGGGCAGCAAGAGGATGGGACGTAAAAGAAAAATAACATAATCCTGCCCTAAAGGGTTTTACGAACCTAGCTACACAGACACCAAGTAGACTCAGTGCAAAGGACGGAGGACCTTCGTGTGGCAGCCCACAGCGGGGCACACCGGGGCTCTCACACGAGAAGTGTGACATAGTATGGTGGAAAGTGCCAGGGAACTAGCGCTGGGGGATGGGCTTTGTCTCTGGCACTTTAGGCCTCGATTTTCTCACCTTTAAAACTAGGATAATGACAATACTTACTTCACAAAGCTGTTACAAGAATTAAATTATAAGGTCTATGTGAAAAATGCTTTGTTGACTGTAAAATGCCATCTAGATGTGAGCCAACACGGAGTACAAAGATGTATATTGTATCTCTGAGCTACGACGCTTGTTGAAGCAGTAAATTAATGACACTGACTTCTTTGCCCCTTATCTGCCGTAAATTCTCTGTCGGAGCAAGGTCAAAGGAGGGCAGTTTTATAACTTAGAAAGAAACACCAAATCTTCCAGGTGGAAGGAATCTTTGAGGTTATTATTTCAGTCTCCCACTCAGTGGAGGAATCCTCTCTACAAATTCCTGCCCCCGGTGGCCGTCCTGTCTCCGCTTGAACACTTCCCATAATGGGGGTGTTACTCCCTCACAGAGCATCTCAGTTCATTGGCGGAAGCAGGAATCATTACAAATGGAGCTGAAATCAGACTCCCTCCAACCTCTTTCCACTTGTCTTAGTTCAACCTTCTGGAACAACATAAAATTGATTCCCTCCCTTCCCCCTTGACAGCTCTTCAAGGGTTTGAAGACAGCTCTCAGGGCTCCCAGTCTGCCCTTCCCTGGGATAAACATTCTCAGTTTTTTAACTGCCCCTCTCATGACATGATTTCTTAGATCCTTCACGAACCTGGCTGACCTCCCTGAACTGCTTGCTACTTTGTCCCCTTTAAAATATGGGGCCACCTTCCTGCCACCACCTCTAAATGGAAACAACCTAAATGTCCAGAGTGAGTCAATTTAAACAAATGAAGGTGTATCCGTAAGAAAATGGATTGCGTAACTATTAAAACTGTGTTTAAAGAACATATAAAGAGTTGGGAAAATAATTCAGGATGTAATGTTAATTCCAAAAAAAGGGAAAATATAAACTCTACATAAGCCACATTTTTAATACTTCTCTCCATACGCCTCCGTCTCACACACAAAAAGACTTGAAGGACACATATCAAAATGACAACAGTAGTTACCCGTAAATGGTGAGAGTTGGATCATTTTTGTTTTCTTCTTTTTGTCTTTCTACATTTCTACGTTTTCTACAATGAATACATTTTGCTTTCGAAATTAAAAGAAATTGCAAAGGCCGGCAAAGCTTAATATGAAGGAGAAACACAGTGCCGAGAACAAAGGCCAGCACCCCGAGGCAGGCAGGGCAGTGGGCTCTCGGTGCCCTTGGTGTGGCTGTTTGGCTTCCTTCTCTGCAGCCTAATAAACATTAGTGTTTTTTTCAGCAGTGTCAGGATTTGGGGTTCATATTGAACTTGTTGTTAACTAAAATCCTCAAGAGTTTTTCACACTAACTGTCGTCAGTACTTTGAACAACTGAGGTGTTGGTTTTTTTAAAATCAAAATGAAAAACTTTCATTTTCCCCCATTAAATTCCATTGTGTTTGTTTTGGCTCCTTGTTCAGGCAAACCATATCCTGTTTCTGTCATGCAGCGTATTACTTATACTTCTTCATTTTGTGTCAGCCCAAATTTATACATTTGCATATCTTTCAAGTCACTGAAGGATTTTTAACAGAACCAGTCCCTCAACGAGGACCAAGGCATCTTGTTCTATATACCTCTGTTCGGTGACTTGGCTCAATCATTCACTGCTTTCTGGACACCATGGTTTGCCCAGTCGTGCCTTCACCCATGAGGAAGATGATGTAGATAACCTGGGCCTTATCTATTCATTTTACCAAGAGAAACTTTGTCAAAAGCCCTGCTGAAAGAGTCACCACCTCTGGGACAATCCAGTGAGTTTGGTAACCTTTCAAAAAAAGAAGAAGAAGAAATGATGTTAGTACGACGTGGTTTGTTCTACAGGGACGTGCGCTGGCTTCTTGAGATTACCACTTCCTTTTTGAAGCGATCACAATCTAACTCTTTAATAACCCAGGTTAGAGTTTGCTGGGGATCAAAGTTAAACTCAACAGTGCAAACTTTCCAGAACCTGCACATTCCCTCTTTCGACAGCTAGGACAGTTGCCCATCACTAATCCTTTGGCATCACTCCTGAGATTCCCGAAAGATTACTGACAATGGTTCTGTGATTAAATCTACAAGCTCTTTCCGTCCCCAGGGATGTAATTTGTTGGGGCCTGGAGACTGGAGCCTATTTAGAGTGGCTAGGTATTTATTTTCTAAGGAGCTTCACACCTAGGGCTGCAATTTCCTCTTAACCGTGTTTATACTACTCTTTCCAGTTTGAAGATCCTTCTTGGAGATAGAGGAGATGGAAGCTAAGTATGAGTTGAGAAATTCTGCTTTGTATCTGTCATCTGCTAGCATTACACCATCTGCCCCAAGCACTGGACTAGGCCTTCCCTATTCTTCCTGCTCACAACATACTTGCATAAAGCTCTTTTTGCTGTTCCTGAGCATTTTTTGCAAGTCGCAGCTCATTCTGAGCCCCAGCTTGCTAACACCGTGGCTGCAAGCCTGTGACACTCTGCTTTTCTTCTCTGGTTCTGTGCCCCTCCTTCCGACTTTTGTAAAGGCTCTTTGAAAACCTGAGAGCGCTCGAGGGCTTCCTCTGCTGGCTCTGGGTCTTCTCTTTGCTTCCTAGTCAAGATCACTGGAGATTGTATTGTTAGAATTTAGTTTTGGAAAGATTGTTTCTTTAATACATCCCCTGTCCTCTTATCCTTTTTAAAAAAACCATAGAACAACAAAATAAAACAAGAATAACAACCACCACCAAAAAAGCTTCTTCATCCTTGCTCCCTATCACAGATGCAAATGAGGTCTGATAAACAACTGGTATTGTGCATTTAGGCTCATCATGGTCAATGTTCCTAGAAAAATATGACAAATGATAAAAAGTATTGCTTAATTTCCTTCAAACAAGAATGTGGAGGAGCTGTTCTTTCCAGATTATCGTGCAATGAGAACAAGGGGAGAGGGCACAAGTTAGAGAAAGAAGAGAAATTAACATTGAGTACCAACTGCATATTTCCTTTAATCTTCATATCAATCCTTGCAAGTACTGTCCCAATTTTAGAGACAGAAAAAGCGAAGCTCAGGTTAAGTAACTTGCGATTACTCTGTTCCTGACCCAGTAGGTGGGGCCAAGCATGGAAGTGAATCAGTGTGAGTCTGGGCTCCTGCTTTCTGCGGCCTCACAGGTTGTAGGTAAATAATTCACAGGACCATTCAGGTCAGAGGTGTGTTTTTTGGATCACATGGCATTTTAAAAATTTGAATATATTGCCAATGTTTACAATGTAGGAGATTTTACATCAAATTCCAGATTTCCAGCTTCTTTTGACAATCTCTGGGCCTGCATTTCCCCCATGACAGTCATCGGCCACGCTAAATAGTGGCGATCCCTTTAGAGAGATCATGGCCCCTCCAGGTTGCCATAATCCCCACTTCTCCCCTCATTTATATTCTCTACTTGGTCCTGGTGGGTATCTGAGTTCCCAATGCCCTGGGCCACACTGCCACTCCATTGTGTTTCCTGGTTTCAGAGAGAAAGCCTTCTGTCATATGGAAAAGAAGGGAGCAAAGGTTGTGAAAATCACAGATATGTCTCTTACACTCAGTTCAGCCTTATTATCACCCTGGAAAGTGGCTCCCGGAAACTGAAGACATTGCAAAAAGAATGTGCTCGTGTTACTCAGCTTGTCCCAGGCCCCTCCATTCCCACTAATGAACTCACTTTCTATACCGTGTTTCTTCAACCACAGAGCTGAGAAATAAAAATGGCAAGCAATAGGATATATTGGAGAATATGAGGAAGCCATTTGGTATAAACCTAATTCAGCCTGACCTTGTCTTTCCAAAAGGGCCTGACCGTGGCTGTTGAGCATGCATTGTATGTCTGCTTTAGATATTCCCTATGGCAAGAACAAAGGCCTTTGAGATAAAGGTGCAACTTCCCTCCCCCTCCCAACCGTTGGCATCTCCTTAAGGATTAAGCATCTTTCCTTAGGCTAGAAACTGATTGCTGCGCTCACCTGTGACCGCCCAGCTCGAGACAACAGACTTGCCTCCTGCTACGCCCACCAAGATAGCAGACCCACTACCTGCTGTGTCCATCAAGTGCTGTGCCAACAGGGCAATCTTGTGACTATTGTGGGAGGGACATTTCAATCATATGTGAAACACCCTGTTTGGGGGTATATAACCACTCTGTGCACCCCACTTCTTCGGTGCCCTTTCTTCCTTTGGGAAGAAAGGCCTCGGGCCATGGTCCTCAGATTTCAGCTCAGAATAAACTCACCCAAATTTCCATTTATAGATTGGTTATGGATTATTTTCCTCGACAGAGCCTAACAAGAATATCATGTAAGGCCTTAAAACTTCTAAGAATGGGCAAAAGGGTTTGTTCCTATGACTGCCTAAACAGGGGTCTCAGGCATAATCATAGCCCATCCTCTCCTGTACTCTCTGAAGCCTGCCATCACGGCTAGACACAACTAACAGAACACTAAAAATATATAAGGCCAGACTGACCAGACGGTGGAAAGAACCCAGGCTGGGAATTGGGAAAGTTGTTTCTTAGTCTTGCTTCTGTTGCTATAATGATGCCTGTGCATAAGATATCATAGTAACGTAGACCTAAGGAGGTAAGTCCAAATCTAGGGCAGGTAGTAAGAATGAAGAATACAGGGGGAATCTGAAAACCATTCTGAAGGGAGAAATCCATTCATTCATTCGTTCAGTCTGTCGATATATATTGATTATGTGTCCACTATGATGCGGGGTCGGTGAGCCGAGGGTCAAAAGAAAGATTTCTTAGACTCTTAAGATCTGGCAGTAGTGCTCTTTTATTTAGAGAATAGAATAGCATGGGGACAGGACCCATGGGCAGTCAGAGCTTCTGCTGCCACCGCTTCTGCTGCCCCCGCTGGCATGGGGACAGGGCCCATGGGCAGGCAGAGCAGCTGCTGCTGCCCCCGCTGGCATGGGGACAGGACCCATGGGCAGGCAGAGCTGGTGCGTGGGAACAGGACCCACGGGCAGTCAGAGCTCCTGCTGCTCCTGCATGGAGACAGGACCCATGGTCAGAGCTCCTGCTGCTGCCCTGAGTTGAGGGTTAGGGCTAATTTTATAAGGCATGGGTACGTGACTTATTTTTACTGGAAAAAGAAAAGATGATGTAAAAAGTCATTAAATGATTTCAGTGCAGATGGGGTCTGGTTATTGTGCAGTCATATAACTTTAGATACGAATCTGGTCATCTAGATTGGCATGTAGGTGAGGATGCTCTGGGCTTCTCTCCCTGGGGCAGCCCCAATTCATACCATAAAAAATCCACCGGGTCATATAGTTTGGCATGTAGGCCAGGTCACCTTGGGCTTCTCTAGCTGGGGCAGCCTTAATCCACATCACACTATATGTCAGACACCCTAAAATGAGGGTTCAAAAGTGATCAGGACAGACAAGATGCCTGTCATCATGGAGCTTACGTTTTAGTAAGGAGAGATAGACCATAAAACAACAACAACAACAACAACAAAAAACCAGGTAAATACATATAATGTCAGTTGGTGATAGGCTGCAGAAAAATTCAAGCAGGGTAAGGGAGTCAGGGAGCCTTGAGACTGGCAAGGGGAGAATTTAAGCAGAGTAGCAGTTGGCGCCTCCTCCCCGGGAAGGTGATATTTGAATACAGAACAGAGGGACGGAAGCCACGTAGATACTGAGAGAAGAGCATTCAGGCGGAGGGAAGGGCCCATGCAGACGCTGCGGTGGAGCCATGCCCCGCACATTTGAGAAGTGGAGGCCGAGTGGCTGGAGTGAAGCAGACAAGGAAGAGAGTGGCTAGAAATGGGGTGGGACAGGCAGCAGGGCCCCAGGCCACACAGGGATTTGCAGGCCGTTGTAAACACTTTGATTTTTGCTCTGATTGTCATGGAAGGCAAGGAAGTGATGTGCTCAGGCTTCCATTTTAAAGGGATCACTCTGAGAGCTGACCAGTTAGGAGGCTGTTACACCGTGGCTGGACGAAGGAGGTAGACTCGGATGTGGTGAGATGTGGTTATGAGTGTACATATTTTGAAGGTAAAGAGAACAGTATTTGCAGAAGGATCAAAATAGTGTATGTGAGGAGAGAGAGAGAGAGAGAAAGGTAGGACTCTAAGATTCTAAGTCTGAGCGATCAGAAGGATGTCATTAACTAAGATGGGGAAGACTGTGGGAAAAGCAGGTTTTGGTATCAAGACCAGGAGTTCAGTTTAGATAGATTCAGATGCCTGATAACATTGGACTAGAGATTGTGAATAGGCAATTGCGCATGTGCATGTGTCTTTATAAATGAGGGCATCATAAGCATCATAAGCGTGTTGGTTATATGTAAACCATAGACTGGACAAGATCACTAAGGAAGAGAGAGTAATTAGAAAAAAGGAGAGGTCCCAGGATGGGGCCCTGGACATTCTAATATTAAGAACTGGGGACATAAGATGGAGTCAGCAAAGGAAACTGAAAAGGAGTGTCCAGGGAGGAAAAAGAAAAATCTAAAGAGGATGGATTCCCAGAAGCCGAGTGAAGAAAGAATATTAATGGAGAGTGAGATGATCAGCCCTGTCAAAGCTGCTGAGGGGTCCAGTATGAGGAGGACTCAGAAAGGATCAGAGGATGTAGTGGTCAAGAGATCATGGGTGATCTTGATAAGAACGGTTTTGGTAGTTGTGGTATGTGTGGGAGGGCGTGGGAAGGTAGGGTGCTAAGAAATCCTAATCAGCATGAGTTCTACAGAGAATATGGAAGAAGAAAGATTGGAGACTGCAAGTATATACAACTGTTTAAGTAGTTCTGCTGTGTAGAGGAGAGAAATGGAATGGTAGCTGGAGGAGGAAGCAGGGTTAGAAGACGTTTCCTGTGCGTGTGCTGTTTTTAAGGTGGGAGCATATCTGAATGCTCACAGGACAGATCCAGTAGAGAGAGGAGAACTGATGCTTCAGGAGAGAGGAGAGAACCCCTGAGGCGATGGATGAGTGAATTTGAGGGATGGGATCTGGTGCACATGTGGAGAGGGTGCTCTTTTCGAGGAGCAGGGCCAGCTCATCCATGGGAATGGTATAAAGGTGAGATACAGATGTTGGTACTTGGAGTGACAGAAGCTTATAGCTATAATCATCTCATCAACAAGCTGAAAATGGGGGGTACAAGGAGAGGAGAACTTAGAGTCAGGTCCAAAGGCCCATGGAGAGGTTGGTAAGGCGTAGATGTGTTTAGTTCCAGTAACTGAATCTGAGAGGACACCAAGTGGAGGCACCGTTTAAACCATGAGAAAGAGTAGACCTGAGAGTCACAGTTAGAAACGAAGACTGTGGGAGCTGCCGTCAGAGCTGATGACTGAAAACATGAGATGGAATGAACTCACTGAGAAAGAGAGGGAGCCAAGAGAGGAGCCCAGGCCAAGGAGTGAGCCTTGCAGGACACCCACACTTAGTGAGCCATGTGTGCATGCCTGAGCGTGTGTTGGGGTGAAGACAGCAAAGACAGAAAAAGAGCATTGCTTTATTTGTCAGTTCCTACCTACTTTCTTGCCCAGAGAAGTGAAGACAACTGAGCATGGAAGAGAGGATAGAATGAAGAGTATTTCCTAAAGGAAGGAGCCATCAGCTGGGCTGCCAGCCTCAGGGAGGCCCCAGGGCTGGCGAAGCTTAGAAAAGTCACGAGATTGAGAATGTCACTGGCTTTCAAGGGAACAGCTACAATAGAGGAAGTTGGGCAGATGCCCAGTCGCAGAGGTTTTAAGATGTAATTAAAGAAAGAAGTGGAGACAGTAGGTGGGTGTAAGTTTATACATGTTGAAATAGTGTTCCTATGAAATGAGCAAACATATGAAGAACCATATAGTGCCTCTAAGGACCAAACAAAACATTTTAAGGGAGTTCTGGAATGACATCAGGAAAGGGCCCCATGGAGAGGGCGAGATCGGAGAGAGGAAGGGGTAAGAGACCCAGGAGGTGATGGTGTGCCCACACGGTTCTCTGAGCATTTCCCTCTAGCCCTTCCTTGCAGCATAACTGGAAGCTCCACAGGGCAGGTGGAAGGATGTTTCAAGAGCTTTCATTTGTCCCATAGTCTCCTGGCACGATTGTAAACAACAAGGAAATGGAAAAGTAAGATGTTTTGTGCCCTAAAATCCCCCAAATCTGTCCGGGTGGGAGCTTTCATGGATCGAAGCAGACAGTGTGAAGCAGAGCATAGAGATGATCCTCATTCTCTGTCTTATTTACTTTCCCCACATGCCTCTGAGTCTGGATATGAAAGTGTGTCTCTGAGAGGTGTTCTGTTCAACAGGAGAAGTCCAAGAGCTTCCTCCTGGGGAAGGTGCCTTCAGGGCTGGACCCTGCAACGGCTGGGGAACAATAAAGCACTGTGACTGCGTCCTGAAATCCTCCTAGTACCGTCTTACACAGGCCTTTATGGACACTTGGAGCCAAAACTTTCGGCCACCGTGGAATAAAACAGCATCACGCCTCCTTTCATATTGCAGACTCCTCTTGTGCTCTTAGAGAGGTCTCCAGAAACCTTCAGAGCTAAAGTGACAGTGAAAATGTTCACTCTGGAAAGAACTTCTATTTTTCTTATATTTTAAAGATACATGTGTTATTTATTAATACATTACTAAGGTAATTAATACATTAAAGTTCAGAAAATAAAGTTTTGAAAACCCCCTCTCCTCTTAAGGCAAATGTCATAAAGCAGATATTGTGAGTACTTGAAACATATCAGTCACTCTGGGCCACTGCTTGGCACGTATTATCAGATTGAATCTTCAGAACGAGTTGATGAGGTAAGTATTTACTGTCCCTACTTTATAGATGCAGAAAGGGTGGCTCAGAGACAATCATGGGCCCAAGAACAAGAGCTGGTAAATGGCAGAGCCAGGGCCCCATTCCCAATCTGCTCCATTGAAAGTGTTTCTACGCTGTTGGAATCCCCCATGGTATTTAATGAGCATTTTTTCACGTGGCTGCCTCGCCTTCACAGGCGTGGTGATGAGGGGTTTCTCAGTAGGAGGAAGAACTTTGGGACACTCTCCAATCCATCCGTTTGCCTCCTGGACCAATAATGCCTCGCTACTAAGAGAGCTTGGACCACCTCTGCATTCCTCAGCCGCACTGAGAACTTCTTCGGGCAGAAGGAAGCCGAGGCAGAAATGGAGGCTCAGCCTCCTGTTGCTGGGAGGCAGGATGTGCAAACAGCTCCAAGGTTCACAAAGCAGGCCAGGGTCACACTTCCTGCTCAAGGTTCGAGGGGGCCCTTCCTAGAAGCGTGACCTTGGACAAGTGACTAGAGTCCCTGGGCCCCCGTGTTCTCAGGCAGAAGGAGGGGGTGATCTTGTTCTCCTCCCTGAGAGGTTCATCAGCGGAGTGGGGAGGAAAGGGGTCTGGCCCAGGCATGGGAGACCAAGTGGGAAGGGAGGAGAAGTTGTGGGGCAGCTATGGTCCAGGCAATGGGCTGGCCTAGAATTTGCAACCAGATGAAGGCGGGTGGGAGTGGGGCTTGGGGTCAGGGTTCAGGCATGTGAGGGATAAGGTTGGCTTCACAGGCATAGGATTTCCCAGGGAAAGTACTTCCTTGACTCCAAGTGACAAGGTTAGATATAGTGCTCTTTGGGAGAAGGAGGAGACGCGACTTAGGTGGTGTAATTTCTGGATGATTGTTACTCAAAAGGGAGCTGGGGGGCAGGAGTTTATGTTCCCACGCCTGATGGTACACCCAGCGATGCATGTGGCTGGGCTGTCTCTTCACACACTTTTACTTTTGCTGTCCTGTAAGGAGTTCCAGTGTTATCATTACGTTTAACAGTTATAAACACTCCCGTTTATTACGAGCTTGCTAAGCACCGGCTTTACTTATATTTGCCTGGGAAATTTGTGCTTATCACCCTCAACCAGGGCAATGAAAGAGCTGTACAAACACTGCTTTATAAGCCTGGGAGTGACTTGTTAGTTTGCAGCCCGCGTTATTAACAGGACACGATTCCACCTCTCAGTTCCTGACTTTTTCCTGGTGATCGAAGACACCTCTAAGTCAGAGGTGTGACCGCCAGAGAAGTGAGTGAGCCTCTTCTCCTGTGTGTGTTGGGAGGTTTCGGTGCAGAGGAAGAGTGCGTGTTTGTGAGTACTGCACGGGGGCCCGCCCCACAGGAACAAAGCTGTTCACTCACTCCTACGTGCCCCGTGGCCCTACTAACTACTGTTACAGCACTGCTCACACTACATGGTCCTACCTGCTTATTTGACGGTCTCTCCCCCAAGACTGTGCACTTGTTGTGAGCAAGGTCTATGTATCTTTTCTATATCTCCACATCTTCATCACCTATGCGCCCTCCGGTGTCTGGTACACGCTCAGCACATGTTGAACGAATGAATCACTTCTCATCTCAGCTCTGTTTCTCACAGGCTTGTGAGCTTGTGAGCAGCTCGTTTTTGGAAAGACTTTCTTTTTCCTCTGTTACAATTCATCATAACGCTTTTGTCACAACAAGAGTACTTTTATGACAGTGCTGTGGATCTGGAAGTGTACTATTAAGATTACTCATTACAACGTATAATTTACTATGAACAAGTATTTCACAAATGTTGAGGCGAACAGGCAACCCTCCCTTGCTGTGTGCTAACATAATTACACAACCCATGGTTGCTTGGATGTATACCTCGTATGACATAGGACACACAAAAGCAGTTTCTCCATTATTAAGAAGTTAACTATACTATTTATTAAGTAAAATACAACACTGACTTCCAACCCAAAGCCTTAGGCTGTGTTGGCCAATAGAGGAAAGCTTAGATTCAGCTAGGGGAGGCAGACTTGATCCTGAACAATGAGTAATTTTGTGCATGTGGCAACTTTCCTCACATCCCTTATCTGTGCTAGCATAGGTAGGAAAGTGAGCTAGTTTGGGCTACATTACAATTGTATACTGAAACCCTTTCTTGTCTTAAAATGAAACGTGTTGTAGTAGTAAGCTACCTGAGCCCACCTTTCTATGACTCCAAAGTGAAAAAGATACTTCCATATATTCCATAATTACCTAAATGTTCTGATTAGGAAAAAGTGATAATGGCTTGGAATTCATTCACCAGCTCACCAGGGTTTATTGAGCACCCCCTGGACAGGGCTCAACAGAGGGAGGGGAAGAGGCGGAGGGAAGGATCCAAGACAAGGAAATCAATAACAATACAACTCAACAACACAACCACACCCAAATGCCACAAGGATTGTCATGAGGAAATGTCAGACGATCTGCATTGAACGCATCCGAAGTTTAGAGAAAGTAGAGCTTGTGACTGGCAGTGGCCAGGAAACGCTTCCCTACAGAGTTGGCGACTGACCTGGCCCTTGAAGGAGGGCTGGAATCTGACCCACAGAGAGGCAGCGGGGATGATACTCCACCTTGAGGAAGTGACCTTAGCCAAAGGAGAGTGAGGAGCACACACATGGAGGACTGAGGAGCTCCATCTGAATGGAGAGCAGGCTTGTACCCGGGAAGAGCAGGAAATAAAGGTAGAAGGAAGTGTCGGGGTCAGATATGCTGGGCCCCAAGTGCCACACAAAGGTATCTGGATTCTAAACCAAAATGTATCTTCAAAATAAAAAATGAGGAGAACAAATTTTATTGAGAGGAAACTGAAAGCCAAGATAAATGAAATAAAATAAATGAAATGAAATAAATGAAAGCCAAGAGAAAAACTTAGTAAGAAAATGTTAGATTACTTGAGACATAGAACAGAGACCATCAGACCTTGAAGGGGCCTCAACTTCATCTGGTCTAAATGCCTCATTTCACAGAGGAGGAAATTGAAGCTGAAATAAAATCAAAACCTGCCCACGCTCAGCCAGCGAACGGCAAAGTCAGAGCTCAAGACTAGAGCGGTGTTCTTTTCACCCTTTAATAAATTCAGATCCACAGACTTAGACAAATCACATCCCAGGTTGCTCAAAGAACTCCCAGAACCATTGTTGATAATCTTTGAAAAAGCATGAAGAATAGGAAAACTGTTAACAGACAAGAGAAGAACAAAGTTGTCCCAATTCTCAAAAAGGGGGAAAGGCGCATATTATAAAAACTATAAGCCAGTCAGCTTGACAATTATCCCTGGCAGAATTCTAGAACAGAATTTTAAAAAGCTATTTACTCCACAAACATTATTATAATAATAGAAACGAAGGGGGAAATAACCCACAATTTCACCACTTTAACCCATCAGCTGAACAGATTATTAAGCAGACTCTTTGTAAGTCTTTAGAAAGCAGAGATCACTCAGCGCCAACCCGAAATCTCAGAAAACAAAACATGTCTCATTTATTCCTTTCTTGATAGGGATATTGGATGGGTAGAAAGAAGAGCCCTCTAAACCGTACTTGCTTTCAGCATGGCGATTGACAAGATCTATCATAATCACCTTGTGGATTAGACACGAATTGGCTGATAGCCAGTGGGTTCAACCACAGCCGGGTAAGAGTGCCCCCTACCGGCTGCTGCTGAGTGCATATGCTGTCGGAAGGGAAGCCATGGCACTGAGCCGTGGAGACCTCTCCCTACGCTTCCTCACAGTATTTTTGTCTGTCTTATTAGAGGAGATGCTTATCAGATTTCCATGTGACATGGACAAGGAGGGATAGCTCATATGGATGATAGGATAACATTAATAATAATAACAGCAACAAGCACTTACTAAGCACTTGCTATGTGACATGAATTGTCTGAAATATGCTTTTTCCACAAAACTATCACATTTAAATTGTACTGCTCTATAGTAATATTATCTCCATGTTAGAGATGAGGAAACTAAGGTTTTAAGAGATCCAGTCATTTGCCTAAGATGGCACAGCTTGTGAGGAGAGGAACAAAGGTTTGAATCCAGGTATGGCCGGCACTGTAGTCTGAATTTTGACAGACCACAGCTGTGGGAGTTTAAAGCCAGACTGTATCACAGCGCTTAACACTTGCATTTTAATTCTAAAAATCAGCTGCATAAACAAGGATCGAGCCGATCTGATGTACCACGTGCACATGCAGGACCACAGGCTCCTAAGAGCCAGCAGTAGAGAGAGCTCATCAAATTTTGGCTCCATGCACAGAATCATTGTGTTTAAATCAGGGAAGCTAACAGTCCTGGGGCTATGTGATCAGAACACATTTTAAGATAAATCAGAGAAAAGTAACCAAGACAGATCCAGAAATCATGCTATATGAAAAATGATTGAAGAAGCTGACGCTATTCTAGGTTGAGAAGGCCTAAACCATCACATATTTAAGGAGCTGTCTCATAAGAAAAATACAGTTTGTTCTGCATTCCTCTAAAAGGAAGAATGGGGATCTGCAAGTGGAAGTTGTAAAGAGCCACACTTTGGCTCAGTCTAAGGAAGAACCTTCTAACTTTTGGAACTGTCTAGAAATATAATGGGCTGCTTCTCTGCATGGTCAGTTTGCCATTACTACACGACTTTAAACGGCCTGGGCAACCCCTGGTTAATGTGGAAAAGATTACTGTGTGAGCTGAGAGGGAGACAGAATCGTGGAAGCTCCTTCCCAAATCCAAAATTCTAAGACCCAACTTAGATGTTGGCTTATCAGAACCTGGTTATTGGTTGTAGTTCACATAGTGAATTATTCATCAAGTGATTCATCAAAGAATCCTCAAACCGGTCCAAATATGTTGAAACAATATGATTTGTGGGAAAGCAGGAGAGTCCCTACTTTAATTGCTAATTTAATTTGAAGCTACCTGAATTCATATGACCATTATCTAACTGACAAGGACCCATCCAGATCAGAACAAGAATCTAAAACTGATCACCTGTAATGACAGTGAGCACTTAAGTCTCCTGACCACTTATCTCTGTGTTTTGACCCCACTCAGCTGTGATTTAGAATCCTTTATCAGTACCTTTCCTCCTAAGTGCATTTGACTCTGCTTTCATTCGTCTTCACCCTTTGGTTGATTTAGGGTAAAGCAGTACGATTAGATTACTGCTGCTCCGGAAAGCTATTCTGAATTGTGCTTGACAAAAGCCGATCTTGCTCTTCCAAAAACAAAGGAATTCTCTGGCTTCTTAGAAAGTTTGTGTTCACATTTTTTTTTTTTAATATCAGAGCCACTCCTGCCTGTGTGCCAGCACCATCTAGTGATGAAATGAGCACATTTTCCAGGCAGGGAGAAAAAACCCAGTATCAACCTATGAGGGACTACCACGACTTTCTGCACCCCAGAAAATTTGGATTGGAAGAAACCTCCAGGAGTCAAATCCTGAATATCCCCATATCATCCAGGCAGGCCTTCCTCAGGATCCTACCCAGAGATACAGATATGGATTTTGGGTCTAGTCCCCAGAGTAAGCATTAATTCAAGAGACCAGGGCTAAAAGAAATCCTCCGAGGACAAATGAAAATGAGCAAATTGAATGGGAGATATCACAGTGATTTTTCCTATTTCTTTTTAGTTTCACTTTTTTTTTTTAGAACTCATGGCACGTTAAGACATGCAAAGGCACGTGACTGGAGACCTGCGGAAATGCTTGGAAATAGCCTCAGGGAGCAGGAATGGATCCGAAATGGAAGGGTCTGAAATGGTGAGGCAGGAAAATGCACAAGTACCCTGCAATAGAGGGTAAGAACTTAATTTTTTCAGCGCAATGGTTTTCGAGAAGTGGTTGCCAGGCAGATCTTGTTCAACTCTATGCCAATAATAAGACTTGTTTTAAAACCATCCCATATTTAATCCACTGGTCTTTGAAGAGAAGGAGATTATATGCATTCCTGTTGCAGTTTCAGAATTATTCAGGACTAAGGATAATGCTAAGAATATTCTATCAAATAAATAAATTACAAGCACGAAACAAGCATCGTCCCAAATGCTAAATATAGATGGAGGGGTTTGGGTTGGATGGTTGCTATGATCCCTTTTCTGCTCTGAAAGTTTCTTATTCTGTGATCTGAGGCCATCCACAAGATCAACAAGGAGTGCCTTTGTGTCAGCAAAACCTGGTCCAAAGGGCCCAGGGGCAGGCAAGGTAAGAGCTTCCTGGTCTCTTGAGTTGCACAGGTGAGTCAAAGCAAGGTGATCTAGACCAGAGAGCTGATCGTTCATCATCCTCAGCTGCTTCCTGTCCCTTGCATTCTTTGGATGGTTTGTATATTTCTCATATCTTTGCCAAGTCTTACGTGTGGCCCTCTTTTCAGTTTCCTCCAGTAAATGAAAAGTTCCTCAAAGGCAGGGAGTTTATTTTTTGCTTTCTGTATCTGTGGACATCTTGGAGCTGAGGTATCTGAGCCCAACGTCCAATTTGTCTCGTTATGACACCAAACCATGGACTGTGAGATGTGCCAGCGACCTTGGAGATTACCTCGTCCAATTATCTCGTCTTTTAGATGGGAAACTGAGGCCCGAAAAGGGATGTGATCTGTGCAATATCACCCAGTTAGTTAGGACTGGAACTTGGATCAGCCCGAGTCTCCTGGCTGTTCTAGATATTAACATGGCATCTCGAGCTTCCCTCTTGTAATGACGGGGAACATGTGCCTTCCCACCCCCAGCTGGACACAGCTAGCCACAAGCAAGAAACTGCTTCAAATCTTGTGAATGTGAATATTGTCTTCTGTTCCATTATATATATATATGTGTTTGTTTTAACACAAAAACATTAGAATTTTTTTTTGAATAAGGAAAATTGGTACTGAAGTTAATGGGGAAAAGTCATTTATTTTCCTTGGCATAATGCTATAAGCCTTGGAGTCAAAAAACGCTGCAACTTTGGGTAGAGTGCTTGGGGTTTAGGAATGGTGAACACCTGTCTGAGCATGGTTTGGGGCCCTCTGAAGTTGTGGGAAGGGGGAAGAGGTCAGAAGGAGGGTAAACAAGGGAGGTGAAAGCCAAGATCCTATCTTTTCAAAAAAATCAGTCGTTTTAACAGCTTCCCTGAGATATAATTCACATACCATATGATTCCTCCATTTAAAGTGTCTAATTCAATGGTTTTTGGTATGAAGGTGCTATGCCTTGAGAGAACAGGATGAAGAGCGGGAGAAGAGCTGGTGATCATTGTGTTACAAGCACACCTCCTCCACACCGTGCCTTTTTGGAGTAGAAGGAAAGGCAATATGTAGTTTATGCTCTGTCCTGCCTCCTTGTGATCTGTAGGGTATTATTAACCCACAGAAGCACGCCTCCATTGCTCCCCAGCTCTCCCTCCCAAACTAAACCAAAGCTCTATCTGCAGATGTTTACTTGACTTGCTGGGCAGAAGCAATGGACCCCGGTGATGAACTTGCAGAAGAGAGCAGTTCTTGAGTTGGCGGGGGGAGGGAGCAAAGGACTAGGGAAAGGGTCATAGGTGATAAAGCAGCGAGAAGGCTGCTTTTAAAGACAAGAATATAAATTTATCTTAGGCGGAGGACTTGAATTCCAAATGCAGTTGGGTAATCAGGACTAGTATCAGAAGTAGATGGGTCAAAACCACATTAAGAGACGACATAGAGAAGTAATTAAGAGCCTGGGCTCTGAAGCCAGGCACCTCGGTTTGGATCCTTGACCTTGGGCAAGTTAATTAATATCTCTGTGCCCTAGTTCCCTTCTATGTATAAGAGGGTAATAAGAACACATACTTTACGGGTTGGGTTTATTGTAATAATTATATTTGTTAATATACATAAAAAGCTTATAACAGTGTCAGGCACATACTTAGTGCCATGTCGGTTATTTGCTAATTGTTATACCAGGTCCTGTTCACTCTGCACATCTCCTCCACTCCCTCCTCTCCACACAACACATGCACCCCCCCCCACACACACACCCCCTTAGGAACTTTGCACCAGCTGCTCCTTTGCATGGAATACTCTTTGCCCAGATATCCATTAAGCTTGCTCCCTTAGCTCCTCCAGATTTTCCCTCAAATGTTACCTTCTCAATGAGAACCATCCTGACTACTCTCCATATCCCTTACCCTGATCTATGGTTTTTTATACTTCTTATCACCTTATAACATACTATACAATGTACTTACTTATTACATTACATTATCTGCCCCACTCCAGCCCCAACACAGGGCCTGCTCCCCACCCCTAGCACATAAATTTCACAGCAGCAGGGGTTTTCTCTATTTTCTTCACTAATGTCTCTTAAGAGGCTAGAGACAGTGCTTGGAACATGGAGGGTGCTTGCTAAATATTTGTTGAATGAAGAATTGAAGAGTCATTCATTTTAGATAATCTGTTGTAATTTCCTGACCTTCCTGGATATGCTCATTGGGAAGAGCAGAAAGCCCCGCATGTCTGCAACGAAGCGAGTGCAGGCAGTGCACCCTCTGGCCGGCCTTTTCACCACCCAAGGCTTTTACTTGCCTCCCTCTCACCTAATTTTATAAATTATTTCTCATGGAAGTGTTTCCTACTGTCTGCTTTTAACCTCAAAGCTTCTCACACTCTTTTCTAAGTCATTTCTGTTGTCCCTTTCCGGATCATTCCTATTAGGTCCTTTTTTACAATGTGATGACCAAAACCCTAATGTGGCATTCCTGGAAGGAAAGCCCCAGCCAGGAATGTCACAGCTCCAGAGCCTTTTCAGAATGCTCCATCCTCTAACTAGGATGGCCACACATCTCAGCTGCTGCTTTTGACTGCTGCTGTGAGCTGAATGTTGATGCCTATCATTGTGCCTAGATAATTTCCCTGAGCAGCTAAAACTAATAATCAGTGGTATTTTCAATAGAGCCTTTCCATTTAGTGTGGGTGAGTTATTTAGCACTTCATTTTTTCTCGGTTGAATTTAATTCCTTGTCATGTTTCCTAATTAGGAAGATTTACGGGGATTCATTTTTGATGTTCTGAAAAATTCCTTCCCAGGAACGCTTATCTCAGCTTCAGCAAATGTTTCATCTGCTTATTTCACCTCTTAATTCCTGCTGGGGTTGTTAACGTGTCAGACTTCAACAGCAGGGCTGATTCTGGGGCGGCCTCATTGTTGGCTCCTTTTCAGCCTGAGGCTGGGTCTTTATATTCAAGGCCCATGGGCACAGATGCAGCTTTTCCTCCCTAACTCCTGCACCCTCTCACGGGCCCTCATCTCTCCCTTTGCACTTCTTCCCATCTCCTGCTTCTCCTTTCTCTCGAATCCAGCCTCTCTTCCATTTGCATTCCTAGTGCTCGCCCATTTCTGACTAAATGTGGCTTTGAAAATAAAAACAATTATGCAAATAACATTAAAGTAATAGATACTACTCTATTCTGCATCTCACCGCACACTTGGTTCTCTTTTCTCTTTCTCTTGTCTTATGGGAGATTGATTTTTTTTCCCCACACATTTACCTTGTCGCTCTCGTTGTTCATCTGTTTTCTCCATCTGATTATTTTCATGTTTTCCAGGGATAGGTCTCCTCTGCTCCTCTCTTCTCTTCTCTCCTTTCCCTTGGGCATTTCCTCCCTCCCTTCCTGGCTTTCAAAATGCTAATAAACTCAACCAGGTGGGAGGGGGCTGCAATCACTCAGGGTCTCTGGGTTGGGTTGAGAATGGCTTAAAGACATCGCCACTCAGAACACACATAAGTAAAAAGGAAAGATAAAGTGAAATCTCTTCCATTTGTCTGGTCTTCCTGAGAAAACTAGAGAGGGCGGTTGGTCACTATGTGTAGTGTCTGCTGCTGGGCACTTAGCCCGGAGCTATGATGCAGAGCGAGCATTCCAAGCGCCAGACTGTAACAAGGAAAATTTCAGGCATTACACGCGGAGAGTAAGCTACTGAAAGACTGAAAGACTATGAGAGGTTGAGCCCAGTGATGGAGCCCACCCTTGAAAAAGACATGGGAAAGTGCAGTGACGTTGTTTTTCTATGAGGATATTTTAGAAAGTCCCAGATTCATTACATTTCCGCAGCAAAACAAAAGTGGATTATTGTTAGTTACAAACCCACATATCTAAGGGGCCCAGGTAGGTGATTTAAGTAAGGATAAGAGATATTGGTCTGATATCTGAGGCAAACCTGAGAGCCCATTCTCAGGCTAAAGGGGTCAGTGTGACTTTGGCTGGTTGTTGGCATACGATAATACAGTGTCTGAGGGAAGCCCAGGAGCCACATTGCCCCATTTTAAGGTGGTGGCCACATATCAAAAAATTTTAAATACTTTGTGTGTGCTGAAGCTCTCTGGCCATCAGTTTGCAACCCCAGGACTAAATAATCATTAAGATCCCTTCCCATATTTGCTGTCTAACTCAGTGGTCATAAATCTGGAGTAATAAGAAAAAAATTATTACTAAAATTGCACAGCTATTTTCAGTTTATGAAATACGTTCCTTTCATATTATGCTGAAACATAGCAGTATATTTTAAGACTTATTCACCTGATATACATCCAAATTACTGTGTTCTCTCCATCCCACTCTGACCACCAGCCCAGGCAACCCCAAGGCTTCAAGGAAATGAAGCAAAGCTCCAACCCACAAAAGGCTGAAGACCCGGCTCTAATCTTTCCAGTTAAACTTGCTTTGCAAAAATTCACTCCACCTTCAAGGAAGTGCTAATTCCTAAATTACTTAAACTGCTACTGTTCACTTTACAAAACATGTTAAAGACAACCACAGAAAACACCAGTAACAATGGGCCAATTTCGTCAATTATAAATAAATTTGATTCTTAAATAAAAGATTAACAAATTGAACACAGCAATGTTTTCAAAGAATAACAAATACATGACTAAGCAGAGTTTATTTCAAGAATGTAAAGATGGGTTGAATATTAGGAAATCTACTAGTATAGTTCATTATATTAAATGAGTCAGAGTAAAAAATGAATAGAAAATAGAGCTTAAGAGACAATTGATAAAATTTAACATCCTTTCCCAATTAAAAGCTTATAGTAAACTAGGAATAGAAAGAAATTTCTTTAAAGATGACGATGTATTTAAAGAATATTTAGCACCAATTAGGGGCAAATGCTTGTCATACTGCATTAAAGACATGCCCATTATCTTGCCCCGTATTCTTCAAAAATTTTCTGGGTTTTGGCCAATGCAATAGGAAGAGTGAACACTGCATTATTTGTAGGGGAAATGACTATCAACATAAAAATTCAGAGAGATCAGCCGATGAGCTATTAAAACTAATACATTTTCGCAGCATGGTAGGATACAAGATAAATACACAAAAATCTACAGTTTTTCTAACTTACAGCAATGAAAATGTCTCATTCACAATAATGATAAAAACTACAAAATATCTACAAACTTCACAAGAATTATGCAAATATATGTAAAAAAGTTTTTAATGTATATAAAGATATAAAAGACCTAAATACATGAAAAGATGTGTTCCTAGATGGGAAGACTCATGATTTTGAAAAGTTTGAGAAGAAGACAATTAGGAGAGGAATTGCTTTATGAGAGAGCAAATATATTATAAAGTTATAACAGTGTGGCACAGCATAGGAACGATTAAGCAGATAGTTTAATAGAATAAATGAAAATGTTCAGAAATATATATATAAATATGCAAACTTAATTTGTGATTAACAGTGGCACTTCAAAACTGTGGGGAAAGAATGGATTATTATTGGGGCAACTGGTTAACTATTTGGCAAAAAGTAAAGTGAAAAAAAGGTAAAGGGACGAGCCACTTCTCAATCCACTTACTTGAATGAATTAGAGATTGGAAGTTTACACACTCTTCTTGAGTGTAGTTTGGCAGTACGTATCAAAATTTGAAATTTCCATAATCTCTTAATTCCATTTCTAGGAACTAACTTAGAGGAGGTAAATGGACAAATGTACAAATACATCTGTATATGATTGCTTACTGCTGCATTTTTTGGAATAGTAAAAAATTGAAAACTACTTAAATATCTATCACAATGGGTTATTTCAAATGTATATGTGTGTAACATGCATACAAACTATGGGATGCCATGAGTCTACTTTAAAATGATGAAATGGGTTTCTGTGTATTGAAATGAAGGATAGCCACATCACATTAAGTGAAAACATCAGGTTCTAAATCTGTAGGTATTCTTTGATCAAAAAAGATTTTTTTTAATGTGTGGAGATATAGAAAAGACCAGAAGGATATTTACAAACTGTTTCTTTTTCATTTCCTGTGGATAGATTCTACTTCTTTGCCTAGAAGATTCTTTCCCACCTGTAGCTCTTTACCCAGGTAACTTCCATAGGAGCACATCCTCAAGGTCTAAGCTTAAGCTTCTTGGTGGGGGCATATGCGGAGGCAGACACGCTATCCTAGATAAGCATGCTCTCAAAGAACCCTCTACTTGCCATACTACCATATTGCACCTTTTTATTTATCTAAATCAGTTACTTTTTGCTTTTCCTCTAGACTCTAAGCTCCATGAGGACTGCATATGGGTCAGTCCTATTCCCTACAGAGCCTAGCACACTGTCTGGCAAATAACCGTCACTTACTGAGTTCTTACTGTATGCCAAATACTGTGCAAGGTGCCTTAAAAGATCTCACTACACTCTTAGACAGATGCTATCGTCATCTCCATTCTGAGGAAGAGGACACTGAGTCAGATGGTGAAATTTGTCCCAAATGCCATTGGCCACGCTAGGATTAATTCCCAGGCCTGACTCTTGACCACTACACTCACTATATGGTGATCCATAAATGTTGGAGGAAATACAACCAGCTGCGGCTTGAAGATCTCTCGGTAGGGATGCTGCATTTGGGGTTCAGCACAGGAAGAGCGCTTAGACCAGAAGCCCTTTGAACTCCACCACAACCCAGAGGCTTGCAAACCCCGCCCCTTACGCCCCGCCCGCCGAGCCCGGAAGAGAGCGGCGGGGCGGGGCGGGGCGGGGCGGGCTTCCGGGGCGGGGCGGGGCGTGGCCGGCGCTGGTTGGCCGGCTTCGGGCGGAAGCGGGGAGGTGGTCCGACGCCGCTGGCTGTGACAGGGACGGGGAGAAGGAAGCCCTGCCTGGAGGCTACCTCTCCATCACTTCGCTCCCCGGGACCCTCGGAAAAACCCAACACCCGGGCCCCACGGTCAACCCCTTCCCCCAGGCTCTCTCCGCTCGATTTCGCCACCGTTATGTGGGAAGCGAATCCGGTGAGTCGCCGGGCGGGACGGGGCGGACCCCCTGGGCGGGGTGGACGGGCGAGGGCGGGGGTCCCGGGAGCTGCGGCCGCTCCCCGCGTCGGGCTGCGCGGCTCCCCGGCCCTGCCTTGAGCGCTGGAGACGGCTCGGCGTCTCGGGCCGCATTGCTTTCCTACTGCAGTTACTTAGTTTTCTTGCTGTTGTTTCCCCGCCTCGCCCCGTCACCGTGTGTTAGGCTTTGTGTTTGCTCTCTGATTGGAGTTTCCGGGCTCCAAGCCTGTCCCTCGTCCTTTGCCGTAGGTGTGCCTGCCTGTCCGCCCGTCTCAAGCCGGGGCCTTGCGCCTGGGTCCTGAGTGGGTCCGGGAGGAACCGCCGGTGCTCCTTTGGCGGCTTGGTGGGCAGCCGTGGAAGACCTGGGGGCTCGAGCGTGTGTCCTCAGCCCTAGACCGTGAAGTTCTTAGGTGTTTGTTTCCGTGGACAGAGCTGATGACCCGGAACGTTTCGACTCTGTCAGCCTCCCTCCTTCTTGTTTGACTCCGGTATTTGCTTTGTGTCTGCATGTGTTTTTGTTTACTTTGCTTTTATACATTTATTTATTTAATGTGCAGCCCTCAAAGAGTGGACTGTTTTGCCAAGAGTATTCCATTAATCCTGTTAGAGTTGAAATCGCCTAGTAACATGGCAAATGTACGCACTTCACGCCTGTGAGTTGACTAGGAAAGTGGCACAACCACCCTTCAGCAAATTGTTAGACTAAATATGCGAAACGACCCCATATGCTGAGAGAACCGCCTAAATTTACTTTAATACCCCTATTTCCATACTTGCAGTAACTTCTTTGCTGTAATCAATACTTCCTTTCTTTTCCATTCCTGGAATATATTTTCAGAGAAGTTAGAGAGTTTATTAGTAAGTTCCCTTATCTTTTTAAGTTTTTATCTGGTAGAAACTAGTCTGTTGGTCTCGATTTTTCGGTTCATATTGTGGTTCCATCCCAGTCCATCATGTAACAGTGGTCATCACCTAAGATTGGGGCGGGGTGGGGGGGGGAGGGTTCATACATGTAATCCTGTAAGACCACATCAGGGGAAAGTAGTTTCCGGTATTTGATTTTGGCAAAAATAATTTAGAATTATAACAGTGTGCTCTCTGCTGATATATTCAGTTTCATTATCTGTCATCAACAATCTTCATTTTTTATCATTATATATATGTGTGTGTTTGTATACATTCAATTTTTATTAGCAGTCCTTCTCTTCTTGATTTCTCCATAACAAACCCTTTAATCACCCGAGTACATGTCTTGCTCAAAGTCACATGTTTTAAATCCATTATATTGTAAGCTCCATGCGGGCAGGGATTTTTGTCTGTTTTGTTCACTACAGTATCCTCAGACTAGAGCACAGAACCCGGGATATGGTAGGCACTCAGTAAATATTTGTTGAACAACAAAGTGATTAGGTCCATATTAGAGAGAGTCCTGCTCCCACTGTTTGTTCTTCATCCCATCACATATACTACGTCAGCTTTTGCTATTGGATCATTTCTGTGTGAGGATTATAAAGGTATTAAGGAATGTCTCTTATTTAGTTTGTCTCATCTCATTTCTTTGTAAGAAATGCTCCATTCTCTCTGAAATCACCCTAACAATTTTGCTTGATTTCAGTGGAGCAGGCTGACTTTTGTTAATAGTGGTGAACCTTGCACATATAATCCCACATTCTTCTCTTGACCCTTATCATGCCACCCTAATACGTCTTAAAGCTTTATATTTTCTTACTTACTGATATTGTTTTTCTTCCTTTGAGTGAATGCTGTCAATAAGGACAGTTTAGTTTTTAAGAATACAATCCGCATTCTGCATGCAGGTTAGTAATTTGTTAGTTTCTTTTAATAGAAGAGGCATCTGGTTAGTCTGTCCAGCTGTGTTCATGGAATGAAAATTAATTTTGATGTTATCCTAAGCCAAACACAACTGGGAAGACTAAAAAAACCCCACAATCATCCTAAAAATAAATGTAGGTGACTTTTGTGTTATCCATCAGTTTAAATCACTGTGTGCCATTTCTTTTCCATTGAATGAGACAAGAAAGTCTACTTCGTGGAGGAAGGCCATTGTGAACTGCTTTAATTAAAGACTTCTGCTTAGTTTCTTCCTGTATCTTTTCAGTAGTATCCATGATTGATACGCCACATATGATCTGCAAAGATACCTTCTGTGTGATATTGTATCCCACTCCCAAGTGTTTGGAGGAAATATGATGCTGACCCTGGCCATGGTACGACTCAGAAGTAGCTGCTCCTTCCAGGTGAAAAGACTCCATGGCATAGTTTGAGTGTAGAAAATCACCCCCGAGCTTGCAACATTTCCTCATGGGGGGCGTGGTGAGAAAGCCAAAACAAAATAACCAAGAAGCTATAAACAAACTTGATCTCAGTACACAACGTTATTTATTTTTTAAGACAGTCGTCAGGTCAGTGATGATTCTCCTCGAGCCTTTCCCTGCCCAGGCACGTAGAGGTAAGTGTGAGGCCCCTGCCCAGGCAGCCCAGAGTGACAGAGCGGCAGGCGCATGCAGCTCTGAGAGGACCTCTTGGGAGTTCTCCACCCACCTGTGGGAGGTAGCCCCTGACTGATGTCCCCAGTTTAGGAAAGTGACAAAATCTGTAGAAAACCATTGGAGAGGATGCCATCGCTGCTTTGACTGTATACCCTGACTCTGTCCTGCCCTTCTTTGTCTCTTTGTCATTGTCTCCTCCCTCTTTGCTGGGGTTGGAATGAGTAGATCAGTATTACATGTGAGGAAGTTCCAGCTTCTCTCTGTCACACTGATGAGGGAAACTGAAAAATGACAAACATCTTTTCAAGATTACAAGACACCTGTTACAGTAATAAGACCTTACTTTCAATGATACACTCCTCCATAATTCTCTTCCACTTATTAACTCATACTATTAGAATAATCTGATGAGTTACCTAAGGTAGGGGAGAACGATTTTCTCAAGGTCACACAGGTGAGTAAGAACAGAAGTGTACTGGGCCCACGTCCTCTTCTGCTCCGTTCTCTTGTTTGGTGATAGCAGTGATAACGTTTGTGTATTGGCCCAGGCCTTTCCCTGCCGAGCTGCCTCTTTCTCTGTGATTTTGTATTCACAGCTGCTTCCAGACTCCCTTGGGACTATCATTCCATCTCTCCTTTTTCCATCAAGCTTCTGTTTTTTTAAAAAAAAGATTTTATTTTTCCTTTTTCTCCCAAAGCGCCCCGGTACATAGTTGTGTACTTTCAGTTGTGGGTCCTTCTAGCTGTGGCATGTGGGATGCCACCTCAGCGTGACCTGATGAGTGGTGCCATGACCGCACCCAGGATCCGAACCAGCGAAACCCTGGGCCGCTGAAGCAGAGCGCTGAACTTAACCACTCGGCCACGGAGCCAGCCCCTCAAGCTTCTTGAAAGAGTAGTCATGTACTTTTTGTCATTCTTCCTCATACCTCAGCTCCTCCAGCCCTGCTTCTGCCCCTAACACCTTACTTGGAGGTCACCAAGAACTCGAATCACCACCTACAGTGGCAGTCTTTACGCGCTCACCCTATTCTGGCTTTCTGCAACATTGATGCCATTAGAGGTGTTTCTCAAAACTCTCTTTTTTGGTTTTCCTGGGACTATACTCCTTTGGATTTCTTCTCCTTTCTGTGATTTATCCTTGAATCGTAATCTTGACTTAGCTGCACTGCCTTCATCTACCCCTGAAGTGTTTCAGCTTAACCTTTTTTTTTCCTCTCAGCACATCGTTTATTGAAGCTCCAAGGCTTCAGATGTCACTGCAGTGAATATTCCTGCCACATGTGCATCTTTAGTCCTGACCCCTTTCCTGAGCTGGGGCATGGACGGCTCAACTGGTTGTCCCTCTGATAGTTCATAGTTAGTATGTCTGAAGCAGACTCAGCAGTCATTGATTCATTACTTCCCTCAGTCAGTCAACAAATATTTAGTAAGTATCTGCTACATATAAAACACCCTTCTAGACACTAGAGAGGGAGATTACAAACATGGATCAAATCAGAGCTTGCCCCTCAGGGGCCTTGCAATATAGCTTGAGGGGAAGAAGTGATACCAGAGGGTATCTGGGGGACTAGGAAGGTTTATTGAAGTAAGTTACATTTGAGCTAGGTGTTCAAGTTACAGAAGCAATCTATAGAAGGGCAAAGGAAGCAAAATGAAAAAGCCCATGAAAGCGAAAGAGAATGGCAGGTACAATTTGGATGAAGGAGTGAAGTGGAGAAAGTGCACATCTGATGCATGGTGTCAGTATGGGCATCTTCAGAGAATGAGGATGGAGGGATTGTGGGTGGTGGGAACTAACATCTGTGTACTATCCCTTCTGCATCAGGCAGTGTATTTTATAGACATACCCTCAGGCTGGGGGGAGGGTGGGGGCAGCTTGTGTTCCTGGAAGTGAAAGTTTCATAGAGAACATGGTGTCTATGACAGTGTGTTCCTAGGATCAGCATACAGTCAGGGTTCATGATCTGGTATCTTCATCTTCTTTGCATTCTTTGTAATTGTTCTAATAGTGGATTGAGCTAAGCTTAGAGACCAGTGTGACGTGCCAGTGTTTGATGGCAGGGGGCAGTGCTAAGGAAGTGTATGCACACATAGGTTATCTAATACCCCTGTGAGGTAGGAATTAATAAATTATTATCCTCATTTTTTCAGTGACAATACTAACACTCAAAGTTTGGTGGACTTTCTGAATACGGTCAGAGACAGGTTTTAAATCTACAACTTTCTGCCTCCAGAATGCATACTCTTTCCAGTCTAACTTAGGATATAGGATTTAAAGAGAGTAGAAGACAACCTGTGAGGAAAGTCACAGAGTCAGAGATAAGGAAGGGTTCCTGAGCTGCAGGAAAGCAGGACCTTTTTGTGACACCAACTCGCATGTGTTTAGAATTTTTCTAGTGATGTGGCACGTGAGCACGAGTAGAGAATGATGTGGCCCTTGCAGGATTGGCATGGCGGATGCAGCACAAGTCAAGGAAATGAGTCTAATAGTTTTCAATATCAGAGAAGAAAAGAGTTTGGGACACAGGCTGGAAGCATGAGTTGGTGATAGTTTGGAGGAATCAGGTCGGGCGATATGCCGAGTGGGACCCATCTGGCCTAAAATGCTCAAGCAGAGTGTTGAAGTCTGTGGCTTACGCATCTCACCCTCAAAGAGGTGGACCCACTTTTGAAATAATGTCTGATGGCACTCATTTATTTGTTGAGCACCTGGTATAAGCCAGTTGGTTCTAAGACCCAGGGTTTATGGTGGTGAACAGAATGGACTAGGCCCCAGCCCTCATGGGTTTACAGCCTGGTGCAGGCAGGTAGACATTAAACCAATAATTACACGAATAACATTTAACTCCAATTGTAGTTCAGGGTCGGGAAAAAAAGAATACAGTGGAGCAGCTAGTAGTGGACTGGGAGATCAGGTAAGGCCACCTTGTGAAAGTCTCTTTTACAGAGATCTGAAGGACTGAGCAAAAGTTAGCCAGGTAAAGGTTGGGTGGGAGGCAAGGAGGGCTATTCAGACAGCAGAAATAGTGTGAGCAAAGATCCTGAGGCAGGAAGAAGCTTGGTATTTGAGGAACAGAGAGAAGCTGTATGTGGCTGGAACAAACTGAACCAGGAGACAAGGCCGATAGGTAGGTAGGAACTAGGCTGCGCATGTCTTTGTGGCACATGTTTAGGATTTTGAACTTTATCCTTAGAGGAGTGGGAAGCCATTGAAGGCTTTTTATATAGGAAGTCACATGAACATACTTGTGTTTTAAAAAAGATCATTCTGGCTGCTATGTGGAAAGTGAGTTATGTATTAGAGAGTGTGGTAGCCAGAATAATGGCCTCCCAAAGATATCCACATCCTGAGCCCCAGAAACTATAAATATGTTAGGTTACATAGCAAAGAGGAATTAAGATTGCTAATCAGCTGGCCCCATGATAGGGAGATTATCTTGCATTATACAGGTGGACCCAGTATAATCACAAGCATCCTTAAAAGTGGAAGATGGAGACAGAAGTGAGTCAGAGGGAGAGGTGACTATGGAAGAATATAGTCGAAGAGATACAGTGTTGCTGGCTTTGGAGATGTCATAGAGGGCCACAAGGCAAGGAATGTGGGTGCCTCTAGAAGCTAGAAAAACCAAGGAAATACATTCTCTCCTACAGTCTCCAGGAAGGAACCAAGCCCATGTTGATTTTAGGCCACTGAGTCCCATATCAGACTTCAACAGAATGGTAAGATAATAAATTTGTGTTGTTTTAAGTCTCTGAGTCTGTAGTAATTTGTTCCAGCAGCTATAGGAAATTAATACAGAGGGATATCAGAAAGGCTGTTGGAAGACAACTTAGGAAGCTATAGTGTCAATGCAGTCCAGGGTAGAGATGAAGGTGGATTAAGTGGGTGGTAGTGGGGAGAGAGAAGTGGATCAGTTGAGGCTGCCCTTTGAATCATGAGTGCTAGGTTTCTGGCACAGGCAGCTGGGAAGAAGGAGATGTTTTCACTGCAATGTTGAGATTGGAAAAGGGGAAGATATGGCGGAAGTGAAGAGTTTGGTTTGAGGCCTTATAGGTTTAATGTGCCTATAAGGCATCAAGCAATAAAGTCAAAGAAGCAAGTCTGGAGCTCAGAGGAGAAGGCTGGGCTACAAATTGCAGTTTCTGCCTCAGCCTGTGAAGATGGCCTTTACAATCATGGGAGTTAGTGAGATCCCTAGGACAGTGTTTCTCAAACTTTCAGCACCCATGCAGATCACCAATTTTAAAGAATAAAGCAGTATTTTAAAAATTAATGATGTTTTTTATTGAAAAGGATGATATTTTTGCAGCCTCTTACAAAGTAGGTATCTAACTTGATAGCTAGCTTGAGATGTAGGTTAGACCCAAACACTTCGGGTTTTTTACCCTATATTTCTACTAAATTAGGAAATCCCGTGCTATAATTGTAGATTGTCAACATTTGCAACTGGTGTTTGCTGGCTCTGTCAGATGTTTTGGAATACCAAGATCGAATAGACAGCGAAATTGTGGGGAGAGTTCTCCCTGAAGACTGTTCCTAGTGCCGTGTTATCAGTTGCCAAATTGACACGCTTATAGTATTAAATAACTCTAGGGGTGAATGTTTCGACCAGCCTGAATGTTTGGAAGATAGGAGCAGTGGAGTCTTAGTCATTCTTTGATTACTGCAGTCTCTGGAAAGTATCTGTTCCTGTTTTATTGTAAAATTTGGGTGTGTTCTTTATGTATCCACGGTGATAGAATCAGTCTCATGCTCTGATGAGTAAAGAAAACCATCAGATTCAGGGAAGGAATCACACCTTGGCAGTTGAGCCCATTTGCAGCATAATTTGGTGACTTTGAAAAATCTGGTCTCTTATTCTCAGCAGTAAAAATTGGAGCATTTTGGCCTTGAAGTAGTAGGTTCAGATTATTTAAGATGCTGAATGTATTTCAGCCGTCCACTTAAGCAGGCCTCTGGAAATCAAGAATGACCATTAGCATTATCAACATCATCAAGAAATGTTTTTATCACATCCTTCCGTTCAGAAACTCTTGTCAGCACTTTTTCATTTGACAGCCAGTAAACTTGAGTGGGAAGAGTAATCTTGCAAACACTGCCATTTCTTTCCACAACATCTGAGAGCACACACTCTTAATAGTCAAGATTTGCTGACATTCTGTTTTCATTATTTCCTTCAATTCTGTTCCGGTCAGGAGGCATATTGTTGACTTCTGAGTGTTCCGTATGTTTAAAATATCTCTTAGTATTACAGCAACACCTTTTCTTGCTATTTGTATAGGTTGTCCTCTGTCAGTTTTGAATGTTTGCACCTTTTTCCAGCCTGTCACAGCTCACAAAAGTATCATTGTCTCAGTGAAAACTGTCTCCCCTTGCACTGTGAGTTTTCCCTGGTAAGCAGAACAGAAGCTGCGGGGTGCTTCTGCCTCGTCACATGCCATGAGTACTGTGGGGACTGATTAGGGGTCCTCCACAAGTTGTTCCGTTTTAAAACAAAATGTATGCTGAAACACTCATGTGATGATAATTGCTCTTCCATATCGTGTGCCATTGACATTATGTGACTTCCAACAGAGTCGTTTATTAAAGAAATTTTGTCGATAGCTTGTTTTTCTCACAAAAGTTAAATTGGGCATTAAATTTGGATTGACGGGTTTCTCAGCAATATCAGGACTTAGACCTGTTTTAGCTGAAGATGCCTCTTTTGTCTTGGCCCCTTCTGTGTCCTTATCAACAAAGCAAATTGATTTGGGTCTTTGGCTGAATGATGTGGAAGTTTACTTGGTTTTACACGACCACATTGGCTGGGTACCAGTGGCTGTGAACTGATCAGCACAGCCCGAACATAATGAGATATTGTAGTGAGTTGGTAACTTTAAAGAAAATAAAGGGATTTTTGTGAAAGTCATCATTAGTCTTATATTTCAACTTTAAAATGTATGTGGACAAATTTCATTCATTACTCTTTCCTCGGAAAATGACTGCTAAAGAACTACTTCGTAGTTCTAGAGGACCATGTTTTGAAGATGCTGAGAAAGACAAGAAAAGGCTCAGGACTGAGCCTGAGGAGCCCTAAAAGTTACAGGCCCACTAGAGGTCAAAGTGCAAAGGAGATTGAGAACTCGGGGCCAAGATGATCTGGAGAGTGTGATTTCATGGAAACAGAGAAAAGAGGAGTAACTAAGGACAGAGGGACTATGGAGTGTTACGGACAGGCCAAGTAAGATGAGGGCTGCACAAGAGCCTAGGATTTAGCACTGTTGCGAAGCTCATTAATCCTAGCAAGTGCCTTTTTTTCTTTTTTTGGTGATGGTGGTGAGAGATATTAGGCCAAAAGCTAAATTAGAGTGGGTTTTAGAATGCAAGGAAAGTGACGGAGAAAACAGAGTTGTGTGTAGACAAAGAGTTATAGTTAATAAGCCACCAAAGGAGATAAAATGGAATCTTAAAAGTACTGAATCCAAAAGTAGAAAAAGGCAAAAAAGGGAACAAAGAACAGATAGGACAAATAAAAAGCAAATAGTAAGATGATACACTTAAACCTAACCATGTCAATAATCATACCAAAATAAATGCTCTAAATACCCCAATTGGAAGACAGATTGTCAGATTAAAAAGCAAGACCCATCCATAAGTTCCTCCAAGAAACACACTTTGAATGTAAAGACACAAATAGAATAAAACTAAATGGAAAGAGATATACAGTGCTAACACTAGTCAAGAGAAAGCTTGAATGATATATTAATATTAAATAAAGTCAATTTCAGAGATAATTATATTACCAGGGGTAAGGAAAATCATTTGGTAATGATACAGGGGTCAATTAATCAGTGACAATCCTAAACATTTATGTACCTAATAATAGAGCTTCAAAATATATGAAGCAAAACTAATAGAACTCCAAGGATAAAAAGACAAATCCTGCTATAGTTGGAGATTTTAATGCTCCTCTCTCAGTAATTAATAGAGTAAGTAGATAGAAATGAGCAAAGATATAGAAGACCTGAACAACACCCTTAACCAACTTGACCTAATTGACATTTATAGACTATTACACCCAACAACAGCTAAATACACCTTCTTTTCTAACTACTCAGAAAATATTTAACAAGGTGGGCCATAAAAGAAATCTCACTAAATTGAAAATTCAAGTCATATAAAGTGTGCTCTTTGATCAAAATGGAATTCAATTAGAAATCACTAAAAGATCTATAAAATCCTCAAGCATTTGGTAAATAAATAACACACTTTAACCCATTGGTCAAAGAAATAAAAAGGGAAAATAGAAAGTAGGAAAACAACATATCAAATTCATGGTATACTGCTGAAACAGTAGTTAAAGGGAAGTTTATAGTTATATTAATGCCTGTATTAGAGGAGAAGAAATGTCGCAAATCTGACAACTGCTTCCTCCTTAAGAAAGGAGAAATAGAAGAGCAAATTAAACTCAAGCAGGAGCAAGGAAATCAACTTTAGAGTGGAAGTCATTGAAACAGAAAATAACAGAGACAAATCAGTGAAACCAAAAGCTCTTTTTTTGGGAACATCAGCACAGTTGATAAACCTCTTGCCAGACAGATCAGGAGAAAGAGAATGGTTACAAATTACCAGTATTGAGAATGAGAAAGGTAATGTTGTTACATATTCTACAAACATTAAAGGATAATAAAGGAATGTTATGAACGACATAATCTCAATCAATATGACAACTTAGATGAAATGAGCATATTTCTCTTAAGACACCAACTACCAAAGCTCCCTCAAGAAGAAATAAGTGACATGAATAGTCCAGTATTTATTAAAGAATTTGAATTTGTAGAATAAGCCTACACACAAAGAAAACTCCAGACCCAGATGGTTTCACTGGTGAATTCTAACAGTTAAGGAAGAAATAGTGCCGATTCTGCACAAGCTTTCAGAAAGTTGAAGAGAGGGTAATACTTCACGACTGATTTTGTGAATCTGACATTACCCTGATACCAAAACCAGTCAAAGGCATTACAAGAAAACTACAGACCAATATCCCTAATGAACGTAGATGCGAAAATTCTAAAGAAAATTATGGCAAATCAAATCTCACAATATATAAGAAGGTTAATGCATCATTACCAAATGATGTTAATCTCAAAAATTCCAAGTTGGTGTAATATTTGAGCAGCAATCAGTGTAATTCACCACATAAACTAAAATGAAAAAAACATGATCATTTCAACCCATGCAGAAAAAGCATTTGACAAGATGCAGTATGTTCCTGATAAAAACTCTCAGCAACCTAGGAATGAAGCAGACTTGCTTAGCCTGATAAGGGATGTGGGGAAAAGAGTTCACTCAGCAGGCCTGGGTTGCTCAAACCCTGCCCATTCTCAAGAAAAGCCTATTTCCATGACTATCTTTTTCCTAGCTCCAGGGAACTGAGCTCTTGGAATGGTTTGTTTAGTAAGTGATTTGCATGCCTGAGATCTTAAGCCATGCTATACCAGTTTGTCCAGATAGTTTATATTAGCAGTGTGATTTATGTTGAACACCTGCATTTCCTATGGAGGTCTGGAACTTCAGCCACTGAGGTCAGTCACACAGGCACTATGAGATTCCATGACTAACTCCTAATAAAAACTCTGGACACCTAGGTTCAGGTGAGCATCCCTTGTTGGCAAGACCTTGTATTGTCACACATGGTTGCTGGGAGAATTAAGTGTGTCCTTTGTGGCTCCACTGGGAGGGGACACATGGAAGCTTGTACATGGTCTCCTCTGGACTTCACCCCATGTGCTTTTTCCCTTTGTTTATTTCACTCTATACTTTTGCTGTAATAAACTGTAACCATGAGTAGAGCAACTTCTGAGTCCTGTGATTTTTTTTCCCATCAGCCTGAGGGTGGTCTTGGGGACCCCTGACACAAAGGGCATCTACAGCATACCTATATCTTATGTCAAACTTAGTAGTGAAAGACTGAATACTTTGTCCCTAAGATCAAGAACAAGGAGATCATGCCCATTCTTTATTGAGCATTGTACTGAAGATTATAACCAGTGCAGTAAGGCAAGAAAAAGAAATAACAAAAATAGAATATATAGATATTCTATATATATAGAAATAACAAATAGAAAAAATATAGAATATTCTAGAGGAAAGAAGTAAAGCTATGTGTGTGTGTATGTGTATATACACCATATATATACACATATTATACACACACACACACACACACGTATATATACACATATAATGCCTATGTAGAAAATCTGATGGAATGTTCAAAAATGTAGAACTAATACATGAGTTTAGTAAGGTTGCTGGATACAGGTCCATATACAAAAATCAGTGTATCTCTTTATATTAGCAACATTCAATCAGAAATTGAAGTTTAAAATGGAATTCCATTTACAATGGTATCAAAAATATGAAACAGGCATGAATCTTGCATAAATGATGTGCAAGATCAGTACACTGAAAACTATAAAACATTACTGGAAAATATTTAAAGAAGACCTAAATAAGTTGAGGTATACTTCATTCATGAGCTGGAATACTCAGTATTGTTAAGATGCCAGTTCTCTCGAGATAGAGTGCTATGCAATTCCAGTCAATTGGAAGGACTTTGAATAGCCAGAGCGATTTTATAAAAGAAGAGCAAATTTGGAGCACTAACAGTACCTGATTTAAAGATTTAGTATGAAACCACAGTAATCAAAACAGTGTAGTATTGGCATCAAGATGGAGAAAATGATTATTAGAACAGAATAGAGAATCCAGAAATAGATCCATACACATACAGACAATTCATTTTTTATAAAAGTAAGATTCAGTGGAGAAAGGACAGTTGTTTCAACAAATGGTGCTGGAATAATTGAATATCCATAGGCAAAAAAAGAAAAAATGAACTTCAGTCCATACATTGCACTCTGTATAAAAATAAACTAAAAATACATCATAGACTTATACTGTAAATTCTGTAAGTTTCTAGAAGAAAGTGGTGAAAACTGTGAAGTTCTAGAAGAAAACATAAGAGAAAAATTTTTATAACGTTGATTAGGCAAAGATTTCTTAGATATGACTCCAGAACCATGACCCATAAAAGAAAAAATTGGTAAATTGGACTTCATCAAAATTAAAAATGTCTGCCCTTCAAAACACAGGAGAATGAAAAGATAAGCCAGTGACTGGAGAAAATTTTTGTAAAGTATATATCTGATAAAGAACTTGTACCCAGATGTATTAAAAACTCTCAAAACTCTATAAAAAGAAAACAAACAACCCAATTAAAATGGGCTAAAGATTTGAATAGACACTGCACCAGACAAGACAAGTAGATAGAGTGTAAGTATATGAAATGGTGCTCAACATGATTCTTCAACAGGGAAATGCAAATTAAAACCACAATGACATACCACGCTACATCTGTCTGTTAGATTGGCTAAAATGAAAAAGACTGACCATACAAAGTCTTGGTAAGTCTATGAAGCAACTAGAACTCTGATACACTACAGATGGGAATGTAAAATGGTACATCCACTTTTTTAAAGTTTAGCAATTTCTTAGAAATTTAAACACACTCCTATCATATGATCCGGCCATTGAACTGCGCGTTTACCCAGGAGAAAAAGAAAGCATATGTTTATACAAAGACTTGTACATCAAAGTTATAGCAACTTTATTTGTAATAGTAAAAACTGGAAACAACCCAGGTCTCCATCAGCAGGTAAATGGACAAATTGTGATATATTCATACAATGGGATACTACTCAGCAGTTGAAAGGAATTAACTCTTGACACACACAATAGCATGGATGGAACTCAAAATAGTCATGCTGATTGAAAGAAGCTAGACAGAAAAGGGTACATACTATATGACTCCATTATATAAATCTTTAGAAAAGGCAAACTAATTTATGACGACAGCAGGTTAGTGGGTGCCTAGAAGCAGGGGAGGGGGCATAAAGAAACTTTGGGGGTGATAGATATCTTTATCGCCTTGATTATAGTGATGGCTTCATGAGGGTATATGGTGTGAAAACATCAAATTGTATACTTTAAGTATGTGCAGTTTATTGTTTGTCAATTATACCTCAATAAAGCTGTTTAAAAAGATATCTATTGTTTTTTAATACAAAGTCTAGAAAGTAAAACTGCAAAATCTTTCATGGTGATTGGTGAAAGATACTGTGTCATGGTCTAACATACTATGGCGTCACGTGCCTCGAGGCACATTTCTGGCAGACCAGGAGTAGATGAAAGAACTTAGGAAATTTGGCCCGTGTGCTTTCCTGGAGACTTTACCTATCCTGATTTTTGATAGAGATAGGAAAGCCTTTCAAGTAGTTCATCCATAATTTCTTGGGAATTTTCTTTTTGTCCACTATCTCTGCTCAGGCATCTAACCTTTTCCAGAATTTCTTTGTTGTTTCCTTCAGAGTCTTTACTGTTGAAGCATCTTTTCAGAATAACTGTCATTTTTTTATTTGGCTGTACGAGTCCAATTCTTTGTTTCTTGTTTAAAGCTTTTAAAAGGAATAGCTTTATTTAGATGTAATTCACATACCATACAATTAACAGACTTAAAGTGTGCAATTCAATATTTTTTAGTAGATTCCTAGGTTTGTGTAACCATTACCACAATTGAATGTTAGAACTTTTTTTTTTTTTAAAGATTTTATTTTTCCCTTTTTCTCCCCAAAGCCCCCTGGTACATAGTTGTATATTCTTCGTTATGGGTCCTTCTAGTTGTGGCACGTGGGACGCTGCCTCAGCATGGTTTGATGAGCAGTGCCATGTCCGCACCCAGGATTCGAACCAACGAAACACTGGGCCGCCTGCGGCAGAGTGCACGAACTTAACCACTCGGCCATGGGGCCAGCCCCGAATGTTAGAACATTTTTATCACTCCCAAGAGAAACCCCTACAACAGTCATTCACCTTTCTTCTTCTCCTTGCCAGCCCTAAGCAATCACTACTGTACTTTCTCTTTCTATAGATTTGCCTATTCTGTACATTTCAATGGAATCATACAATATGTGGTATTTTGTATCTCATATCTTTCATTTAGCAAAGTATTTTCAGAGTTCATGCATGTAGCCTTTGCTAGGGCTTCATTTCTTTTTAAGGCTGAATGATATTCCATTGTATTAAAGTTCCATATATTATTTATCCATTCATCAGTTGGTGGACATTTGGGTTGTTCCACTTTTTTGACTATTATGAATAATTCTTCTATGAATATTTGCATACGAGTTTTAGTGTAATTGTATATTTTTGCTTTTCTTGGGTATCTATCTTGGAGTGGAATTACTGGGTTATATGTTAACTCTATGTTTAACATTTTGTGCAAATCTTTCCAAAGTAGCTGCACCATTTTATGTTCCCACTAGTAGATATCTTACAATGTATGAAGGTGCCAATTTTTCCACATCCTCAGCAACACTCGTTATTGTCTGTCTTTTTGATTATGGACATCCTAAAATAAGTGTGAAGTGTTATTGTGGTTTTCATTTGCATTCCCTGATCACTAATGATATTGAGCATTTTCTCATGTGCTTATTGGCCATTTGTATATCTTTCGGGAAATTTCTATTCAAATCCTTTGCTCATTTTTATATTGGATTTGCCTATTTTTTATTGAGTTGTAAGAGTTCTTTATGTATTCCGGATACAAGTTCCTTATCATTTATGTGATTTGCAATTATTCTCTCCCTTTTTGTGAATTGTCTTTTCATTTTCTTGGAGGTGTCACTTACTGCACAAGGTTTTTTTATTTTGATATAGTCCAATTTATCTGTTTTTCTTTTGTTGCTTATGCTTTTGGTGTCATGTCTAAGAAACCACTGTGTAACTCAAGGTCACAAAGATCTATTCCTATATTTTCTTCTAAGAGTTTTATAGCTTTGGCTCTTATGTTTAGGACTTTGATCCATTTTAGTTGATTTTGATGTGTGATGTGAGGTAGGGGTCCATCTTCAGCTTTTTTCCATGAGGCTATCTGGTTGTCCCAAACTGACTGTTGAAAAGACTTGTCTTGGCACCTTTTTTGAAAATCGGTTGACCGTAAATGTAAGAGTTTATCTCTGGACTCTCAGATCTGTTTCATTGATCTTTACCTGTCCTCATGCCCGTCCTACCCTTGCTCTTTACTGTAGCTTTGTATTAAGTTTTGAAATCAGGAAATGTAAATCTTCCAAGTTTGTTCTTCCTTTTCAAGATTACTTGGCTATTCTGGGGCCTTTGCATTTCCATACAAATTTTAGGATCAACTTGTCAATTTCTGCAAGAAGGCCAGCATGGATTTTGTTAGGGATCACATTGAATCTGTACATCACTTTGGGAGCTGTTGCCATCTGAACAATGTTAAGTCTGATCCATGAACATGGGATGTCTTCTTCTTTATTTAGATTTTCTTTATTTCAACAGTGTTATAAAGTTTTCGCTGTATACATCTTACACATCTTTCATCAAACTTGCGCTTAAGTAGTCTGTTCTTTTTGGCGTTGTTGTAAATGGAATTGTTTTCTTAATTTCATTTTTGGAATGTTCCTTGTTAATATATAGAACTGTAATTGAGTTTTGTATATTGGTCTTTTATCTTGAAAACTTGCTGAACTTGTTTATTAGTTCTAGTAGTTCTTTAGTGGATTCCTTAGAACTTTCTACACAAAATCATGTCATCTGCAAATAGAGTCTTACTTCTTCCTTTCCAATTTGGATGCATTTTTATTTCTTTTGCTTGGCTAATTGCCCTGGCTAGAAGCCCCAGTGCAATGTTAAATAGAAGTAGTGAGAGCAGACATCCTCATTTTGTTCCCATAAAGTGATCAGTCTTTCAGCAGTAAGTATGATGTTAGCTATGGGGTTTTTGTAGATGTTCTTTATCAGGTTGAGAAAGTTCCCTTCTATTCTAGGTTTTTGACCATTTTTATTGTGAAGGAGTTTTGGGTTTTGTCAAATTCTTTTTCTGTGTGTTAAAATGATCATATGTTCTTTGTTTTTTATTCTATTAATATAGCATATTACATTAATTGATTTTTTTTCTTTTTTCTTTTTTTTTTGGTCTGCTAAGCCAACCTTTTATTCCGAGGAAAAATCCCATTTGGTCATGGTGTACACCCCTTCTTATGTGTTGCAGGATTCAGTTTGCCAGTATTATGTTGAAGACTTTTTTTTCCCTGTATTCATAGGGACACTGGTCTCTAGTTTCCTTGTGATGTCTTTTTCTGGTTTTTGTATGAGGGTACTTTTAGCCTTGTGGAATGAGTTTGAGGAGTAGTCCTTCCTCTTTTATTTTTTGGAACACTTTGTGAAGCCTTGGTATTTGTTTTTCATTGAATATTTGCTAGATTCCACCAGTGAAGCTGTCTGGCACTAGACTTTGTGGAAAGTTTTTAAACCACTGATTTGACCTCTTAATGTATTATAGGCCTGTTCAGATTTTCTCTTTTTTCTTGAGTCAGTTTAATAATTTGTGTTTATCTAAGAATTTTCTCATTTCATCTGAGGTATCTTGGATACAGTTGTTTATAGTGTTCCTTTACAATCCTTTTTATTTCTGTAAGATGAGTATTGATGTCCCTTCTTTCATTCCTTAGTTTAGTAGTTTGAGTCTTCTCTCTTTTTTCCTTGTCAGTTTGAAGGTTTGTCAATTTTCTTTTTCTTTTCACATAAATGAACCTTTGGTTTTGTTGACTTTCTTGTTGTTTTCCTATTCTAACTTCATTTTTTTTTTCTTCTCTAACCTTTATTATTATTAGTTTTTTTGCTTGCTTTGGGTTTAGTTTCCTCTCTCTAGTTTCTTAAGATGGAATGTTAGTTTTCAATTTGAGATTTTTCTTCTTTTTTAATATGGGCATTTACAACTATAAATTTCCCTCTGAGCACTGCTTTAGCTGCATTTCCTAAGCTTTGGTATGTTGTATTTTAATTTTCATTCATCTCAAGATACTTTTTAATTTCCCTGATGATTTATTTTTTGACCCATTGGTTATTTGGTATTGTGTTGTTTAATTTCACAGCTTTGTGAATTTCCCAATTTTCCTTCTGTTAATTGATTTGTAATTTAATTCCATTTTGGTTAGAAGACATAGTCTGTATGATTCTATTCCTCGTAAATTTGTTGAGACTTGTTTTATGGCAGAACATATGGTAATGTCCTCTGGTTAACTGTAATCCCAGGAGGGTTCTTGACTCTCGCTGGTTCTCTGTATTGAATCTCTGCCTGTTCTGCCATTCTGCTTGTTTCAGAGCTTCAAGCCTCTTCTTTATTGTTTTTCACCAAGATTTTCTTTTTTTTTTTTTTTTTTTTGATGGTCCTCTTAGGCATGAGATGCTCTACTCTCTGTTCCAAATAAAGTCAGTCTCTTCAGGTTGAGATGCGCAGGTCTTTGTCCTTGTGGTGTGCCTTTCTCCAATAGAACATCTATCTGCACCACTGCACCGGGAGCTGGGGTTGGGGCCCGCTTTTCCTGGAGTGACACTGCACTCTGCGTGGGTACTGGCTGGGAGGGGTGGTGGCAGCTCCTGGTCTTTCGTTTTGTTTAAAGAACAACTTTATTGAGATATAAATCACATACCATACAATTTGCCCTTTTAAAGTGTAGAATTCAGTGTTTTTAGTATATTCACAGGGTTGTGCAACTATCACCACATCTAATTTTAGAACATTTTTGTTTCCCCTAAAAGAAACCTCACATGCAGTTAATCCCTGTACCCTACTCCCCACTCTCACTCCTAGACAACCACTAATCTGCTTTCTGTCTCTATGGATTGGCCTATTCTGGATATTTCATATACATGGAAGTGTACAATGTGTTACCTTCTGTGTCCAGATTGTTTCTCTTAGCATAGATTTTCGAGGTTCATTCATGTTATATGTGAATCAGCATTTCATTTCTTTTTATTGCTGAGTAATCCACTGTATGGATAGACCACGTTTTGTTTATCCATTCATCAGTAGATGGACGTTTGGGTTGTTTCCACTTTTTGCTATTATGAGTAATGATGCTATGAACGTTCATGTACAAGTTTTTATGTGCACAAATGTTTTCATTTCTCTTGGGTGTATACCTAACAGTAGTATTGCTGGGTTTTGTGGTAACTCCGTTTAAATTTTTGAGGAGCTGCCAAACTATTTTCCACAGTGGCTGCACCTTTTTTTCTTTTTTGGTGAGGAAGATTGGCCCTGAGCTAACATCTGTTGCCAATCTTCCTCTTTTTGCGTGAGGAATTGTTGCTGAGCTAACATCTGCACAGTGGCTGCACCATCTTACATTCCCGCCAGCATTGTACGAAGGTTTCAATTTCTCCGTATCCTCACCAACACTAGTTATGGTCTGTCTTTTTGATTCTAGCCATTCTGGTGGGTGTGAAATGGTGTCTCATTGTGGTTTTGATTTGCATTTCCATAATGTCTAGTGATGTTAAGCATCTTTTCAAGTACTTACTGGCTATTTATGTATCTTCCGAAGAAATGTCTATTGATATCCTTTGCCTATTTTTAAATTGGGTTGTTCATCTTTTTGTTATTGAGTTATAGAGTTCTTTATATTTTTTTGAATGTAAGTCTCTTATTAGATATATGATTTGCAAATATTTTCTCCCATTCTGCAGGTTGTCTTTTCACTTGCTTGATGGTATCATTTGCAACATAAAAGCTTTTAACTTGGATATAGTCCATTGTATCTATTTTTTCTTTTGTTACTTGTGCTTTTTTTAATTGAAGTCATAATAGTTTCTAACATTGTGACATTTCAGGTGTACATTATTATGTATCCATCACCTTATATATGTGCCCCTTTACCCTTTTTGCCCAACCCCCTTCCCCTCTGGTAACCACTGATCCTGGTCTTCTTCACTTACTCCTCTTGGCATGAAATCTCTACCTGCTGAGCAAACTGGGGCGGTAGCAGTTGAGTAGTATTCTTAGCCTGCTGGGCCAGGAGCTGAGCTTCCGCCAAATGAGAGTGGACCGGCTAAAGGAAAGGAGACCAGCCTGCTGCATGTGTCTGCCCAGGATAGACCCCTGCACCTCTGGGGTGAAGGGATGAGAAACACAAGCAGCCTGTGCCCTCCAGGGTGAAACTAGCCCCAGACTGGGAGCTGGAGGCAAAGGGAGCTCCTGTCTTGTCTGCACACACCTCCGGTGGACCTTCTGTAACACAGAGCTGGTGGGGTGCGGGTAATGGAGCAGATGGCGGTGCAAGCGCCACGGACATTTGCCTGTTCTGACTGAGATTTAGTAGATTTTCTTGAATAAATGTTTCTTCATTTGCTGTATGCCCTTAGGACAATTTCCAGAGACTTTAAATTTGTTTATTTGTTCAAATAATGTTCATCTGTTCAAATGTGGTTTTGCTGGGGAGAGGATCCTCTGAACTCTTACCTTGTCATTCTAAAATTTCCACCCCATCTTTAAACTTTTAATATCAGATTTTGGATCTTCTTTCTGTAAAAGACAAGGAAGTTTTCATTACCAAATATGATTTCCTCAAGATATTATGTTTATATTAACAACAGAAATTACACTTTGTTTATTGTAGTGAACTTACCAGAAAGCTTTCATCCAGTCTGCAAGGTGGCATTACTTTTCTCCAATGAACCAGGATTTTGACTTTAAACTCATTTTCCACGTGGCCTTTCAATCTGATGATCCAGACTGTTCCCAGGCTCCATAAATACTCCCTTTGGAATAGATAGCGTTAGGGACAGGTCCCACCAGCATACCCATCGCACTTGAAAATTTACAAAATGCATTTCCATTTCATCCTAGCTTTTTTCCTTCAGAGCCTGACGTGCAGGAAGTATCAGTATCTGCCAATTAAAAACCGGAAAATCAAGACAGAGTACAGCATTGTGGCTGAACTACTTGACTCAGCTAACATTTATTAATTGCCCACTACGTGGCAGGCAGCTTGCACACGTTCCTTTTGTTGCCTGTAAGTGTGTTTTAACCTAGATCCATTATTGCTCTGGTTACAGTATTTTAAAGTTGTTAATTAAACTGGACTCACTCTTTGAGCCTAATTACACAGAATGGCCATTCCTTTGGAGAGGAACGTTATTGTAGAAAACTGTAAGATGTAGTATTATGGACTGAGTCTTTGGGAAGAAAGCCACAGCATCTGTGAAGCAAAGCAATCCTATTGGGCACTGGCCCCAGGAGAGAAGGGACAACGGTCCGTAAGTGAAATGACACGGAGGGGGTCGGCAGCGTCGGGAAGAGAGGCGCTCAGGAGGCCTTGGGTGTCTCTTCAGTCTTCTTTGTCCTGCTAGTTCCAGGATGCTAGACAAGATCATTGTATTTTCGCTGCTTCAGTTTTTTGCCAACTTTAATTGTTTAATAATGACTTCTGCACCTCGGCTTGTGGGGGAAAATAATAGTAGAAATCGACATGGAATTTTACACACTCGGAAATGCTTTAGGAATGTTCAATGCAGTGGTCCCTGTCCATAGTGCTGCCCTGTCTAAAGTAAGGATGAGATCCGTCTGTCCGAGGTCCCACCCAAAGCTGGTTATGGCAAGAAGTTCTCAAAGGACTTTGGCAAAACACCTTCGCTGGTAACCTGGCTTGAAGTGTGATCTTCGGGCCAGTGTGACGGAGCAATGCGCACAGGTTGGCTGCGTGCTGTATAAAGGCTGCCTTTCTATTTCCCGTTCCCTTTGCTAATAGAGAAAAGACAACTCATAAGCCAAATATTTATCTTAACTATTAGCTTCAAACTCATTCTTCCAAATTGTTCTGGTTATTTTCAGAAGACACACGAAATTTAGGCCACTCTTGCTTTCTTTCTCTCACAGTAAAATGGCCAAATGCTGCGAACAGCAATAGAAGGGAGAACGGGCGTTGTGAGTGGTTACCCTGTGCAGTTGATCTTAAGTGTTAAATCATTGCCTTTATTATATGGTTAAAATATATAAGGTAAATAATGGGTCCTAAACCTGAAGCTTTTGATCCTAGGGTGTTCTATTTTTCGTTTCTTAGCAGCCAATCAACTTTAAGACATGAAGGAAAAATCTGGAAAGTAATCATAAAGCATTCCTTGGAGAGAGTTTCCAAACATGAGTAGAAAATAACCAGTGCCCTCATTAAGCTCAGGTACTGTACTTGGTACTTTACTGCGTTATCTCACTCATTTCCAACAACGACCCAGTGAGAAGGGAGCCTTTAACCTCCACTTTGTGAAGAGGAAACTGTGGCCCAGACAAGGTAACGGAAACTTATCCCGGGTCACACAGCTTCTGGAAACAGGATGGACCTTTGAAATATGGATATTTTCTGGGGCTGGCCCGGTGGTGTAGTGGTTAAGTTCACGCTCTCCACTTTGGCAGACCAGGGTTCGTGGGTTCAGATCCCAGGTGTGGACCTACACACCCCTTATCAAACCATGCTGAGGCAGCATCCCACATACAAAATAGAGCAAGATTGGCACAGATGTTAGCTGAGCGACTGTCTTCTTCAAGCAAAGAGAGGAGGATTGGCAATGGACGTTAGCTCAGGGCCAATCTTCCTGACCAAAAAATAAATAAATAAATTTCCCAATTACCCAAGTAGGACATATTTCTTGTGGAAAAAAAAATCAAAAGATTTAGGAAATCAAATTTTTGACAGCTCTCCAATAACCATATATGTTTCTGTGTGTCTGATTAAACACACACACACAGAAAAGTCTGAATGATACATAGTAAGTTGGTAGCATTGGTCAACCCTGGAGAAGGAAGGTGGCAAGGTGCCAGGAATAGATGTGATGGTCAAAAGAGTCTTTAGGTGTATCTTGAATGTTCTGATTTTTTGCAAGGAGAATGTTTTCGTATATTAGTTATGCAAATTTAAATTAATAATTTAAAAACTCTTAAAGAATGGAGACAGAAAGCCACATTCCAGATAAAGTTTACTCTTCTTTGACTAACCTCTTTGCCCCTTTTCTGGTTGGCCTTCTCTTCCTCGTAACCTCCACCCAAGTATGTTAACACTTTTCAAAGATCATGTGTACAGGACTTACTTGATGCAGTGTGATTATAAAGTCGTGGGTAATGTAGCCTAAGGCAGTCTACCATGGTGGTTCAGTGCACAGACTCTGGGTCAGACTGCTGGGTTTGAGTCCTGGCTTCCCCATTGTATGACCTCTCTGTGCCCCAGTTTCCTCATTTATAAATTTGGGATAATAATTTCACCTGTCTTACGGGATTGTTCCAAGGCCTAAACAAGTTACTATCTGTACAGTCCTTAGAACAGCGCTTGGCACATACTCAGAGCCATATAAGGGTTAGTTACTATTGTTATTATTATCCTAACACTCAGAAAAAACTATGATAAATTGTTGTACATCCCTCCAGACTTTTTTCTGTGTGTGTGTACATATAGACATACATACATACATGTACATACACATACGTTTATATGGGTAAACATAGATGTTCTTTTTATTAAAATTGGATCATACTGGGGGCTGGCCCGGTGTCGTGGTGGTTAGGTTCGTGCACTCCACTTCAGCTGCCTGGGGTTTGCAGGTTCAGATCCCAGGCATGGACCTAGCACTGCTCGTCAAGCCACGCTGTGGTGGTGTCCCATATAAAATAGAGGAAGATTGGCACAGATGTTAGCTCAGAGATGATCTTCCTCACAAAAACAAATTGGATCATACTATTTCTGCTTATTGTGACCTTCTTTTGTACTCAACACTATATATTATAAACATCCTTCCGGGCCATTAAATGAAATAATGAACGTTTAGAACAAAACTCAGAAGTATTTGGTCTTAACTAGTTGTGATAGCATAGATCCTTTTGACCAAATACATGAAGATAAGATCAGACAGAAGTGTCACCATGCTGGCAATCTGGAGTGCTTACAGATGTTGATACAGCTTGCTTAACTGGCTGAGTGGGCGTTGATACACCCTACCTGAGTGTATTATTGCTTGTCTTATTTGTTGAGCAATGGTAGTCAGCCTTTGTGAACGTTTATCTTCAGAGCTAGTATGCATGATAGAATGCTATTTTTAAAGTGTCACTGTGGAAAAGACTCTTGGAATACAGTTCTTCATAAGAAGAACAATGATGTGTAAAAAGCACATTGGTTATTAAGAAAAGTATTTCTTCCTTCACCTCTTTCTGGCTTTTCAGGAAATGTTTCACAAAACAGAAGAATTGTTATCCGGAAGGACAGACAGCGAGATGGATGAGATGGACACCTCAGACACGCAGTGGGGCTGGTTTTACTTGGCAGAGTGTGGGAAGTGGCACATGTTTCAGGTATCTCCTGTCCTCGAATGTAGCACAAGAGTTGAGATCCACTTAGCGTCATCTTGCTGATGTCTAAAATGAGTGTGAATGCAGAACCTAAAAGAAATGAAACCTGAAGGAAATCAGCCTAACTAAAAGAAAAATTAGAAATTCTTCTAGTTCTTTTCCTTTTCTTTTCCCCAGGTTTTCACAATAATTTATTTAGAAGAAACTGTGTGTTTACTGTGTGTACAGAGGGCGAATATGACTGAGAGTTGCATGGTGTCAGTACATCTGAGCAACTCCAAGTTTGATTTGGTGGACAAAGAGAAAGGGAAGAGAACAAGCCCATATTAAACGCCTTCTGTACGCCAGGTATTATGTTAGGTGTTGTACATGTATCTTATCCTTTATGCTCACAAGAACTCCGAAGCAGATCTGAACACTCTGTCTTACAGCCAAAGAAAGTGAAACTCAGCAAAGTGAACATAATTTATCCAGAGTCACACACTGCTAGTCAGTGCTTAAGCTAAGATTTCAACCCATACTCAGAAGCTTGTGGTCTTCTTTACTCACAAGACTACTTAAAGAAGATTTCATTTGAGCCACTTGAGAAGTATAATGATTGTAACAATTTGTGAAAATTGTAATAATTTGGAAAAAGGGACTTTAACCAGTTGTTGAAGTTCCTTTGCTAGAAATCCTCGCACCATTTTCAGTGTGCTGGCTTAGCCGGGCTTCTCCCCCATGTGTTGGGAACTAGAACAGGAGATTAGTGAGTTTCCCTCCTCCCGCCATTCTCTGTCTCTGTGACCACAGTACCACCTCTGTGGCCAAGCCATTAATGTGAACAGCTGGTAAATGAAACTTTCTGGTTTGTCTTAAAGCCGGATACCAACATTCAGTGTTCAGTTAGCAGTGAAGATATCGAAAAAAGCTTCAAAACAAACCCTTGTGGCTCCATTTCTTTTACTACTTCCAAATTCAGCTACAAGATAGACTTTGCAGGTATGTTTTTTTCCCTAATAGTTGTGTGTTTTTAGTATATTGATATGGTAAAATCTATAGCTCTGAAGATCAGGATTAGTTAATATATTTGTAAACAGTGAAGTAAATCATTTTGTAATACACAAAAATACCTCTGTCAAAACTCAAGATTCAAAACCTTCTTGAGCAACATCACCTTTGATAAAGGAGTATTTATATACTTATAGATACTAATGTATATGGAGATTATCATATATTTTGATTTTATGTAATGCTTCTCTTCTAAGGAACATAAAACACTTTTTAGTTGTTGTTTTATTCATCATCCCATCAGTCTTTTGAAATAGGTAGGAACTTTTTTATTTTAAGGATCAATCTGAGAGGTTAAGGGACAGAGTCGTAGGTAGCTGGTGATAGTTTTAAGACCAAACCTCAGCTGAATAACCCATCTCTTGGTGTCCTTGCCAGAAATCTTTCTTCAGTGGACATTGCCTTCTGCCATTTTCTGATTTCATTGGTCTCCACAGATGAGCCACTTTGGATCTCATCTCTGATGTATGGGCATGTTTCTAGGTATCCCAGGGAAAACCTGTTGGATTCAGCCCCTGCAGTTTCAAGCTGCTAGCTTTAGCTGTTTGCTGCTAGAGGCAAACACGACCTGGATGGGAGCCTTCTTAACGGAGGTACATTTTGGTTGCTCCGCAGTTCAGTGCTCTGGCTGTTCTTTCCCAGTGTCTGTGACTAGTGTCTTTATGACAGAGTTAGTGTGTATTTTGTTGGGGTGGGGCGGTGAAACCATAGGAAAGTCCCTTGGGTGAGCCAAGGCCCAGAAATAGTGAAAGGGGTTATCTGGTAAGAAGTGATGCAACCAAGTCTGTGGGTTGTTGCCCACCAAAGTGTTTTTACTTTTATCAAGAGTTAAACCATTAGATTCTTACTCCTGACTAACCATAACTTTTTTTAGGGCTTTAGGCAAATAGGCTGCCTTTAAGGGGCCCTGGCGTTTGTCTTCCTGCTGCAGTCTAGGCAGAAGGTGCCTGGTGGGCACGTTAGTCTTGTGTACAACTGCCAGTTTGAAGCAATACTGAGACATAATGACACCAAACACATTAGGCTTCATGGAGAGGATGAAGTTTGTCAAAGCATTTGGGAGATAATTCAGCAAGCCACCTGTTTCTGAAAGGATATTTTCTAGTAAACTGTCGTTTTTTGAAGCTTTCTCTCAGACAATGCAGTTTATTAAAAAAAATCTTTATCAAAGAACAGGAGTAACATATAATACTTCAAGTTGCCCAACCCACTGTATAATGATACTGTTTCAAAGGTATAGGTATTCACACTTTATATGTACTATTTGCAAAATAGCCCCAACCATTCTGCCACAGCCAGCTAAGTTCCCTATAAAGATAATGAAAAGTAAACTCAAAATGAGGTGCTGTAAGAAGCAGACACCACAGGCGTCGCTCCACGTGCTGAGAAGATCGTGCTTCCCCCTGTGCGGCTGTGATGCCGATGTGTGCAGAGCCGAGCGCAGACGCGCTTAGCACAGCGTTTGCCTGCGTGGGTTTGGAATGAAATGATGCCAATTAGACAAGATAAACTGACTGGAATCTCGCGTTAAGACTTAGGACTTGACTTTGTGGGAATGAAGAAATGGACCTGATAACTATTGCCATAGCTAAGGCATACATGAAAGAAGAAAATAATACTTTGTTAGTTAATTAGTCTTTTATCACTAGAATCTCATACTGTCATGTGCCGCATTAGGATGTTTCGGTCAATGACACACCGCATATATGGTGGTGGTCCCATAAAATTACTCCCATACGGCCTAGGTGTGACGTAGGCCACACCATCTAGGCTTGTGTAAGTGCATTCTGTGATGTATGCACAGCGACACGCTTCTCAGAACATATCCCTCTTGTTAAGCAATGCATGACTATATAAGTATGTATTGAGTCTAGCTAGGTTTTCTATTTTTTGGTTTAGCTATACAATTTAAAGAGAAGGTAAAAAATGTACAGATTTTTGAAATTCTGTGAATTGTGCAAGTTTTATAATGGTAATGTATCTTTTTTATCATTTCCAAAACTTTTGGAGAAATCAAAGTACATTTTCCGCTTAATAAACTAACCAGAGGATTCAGTACTATAGTTTCTTTCTCTTCCTAGTACTCTTAATTTTCCTAAGTTTAGAACTTTTCTATTTGAGTGTCAGGTTAACCTAAGTATGATACAGAAAGGAATAGACCCTGCACACTGAGCAGTGTGTGGGATTAGCATCCTTATGTCTGAGCTTAGCTCAGGCAGTGAAGCTGTGCTCCTTGATGGACACTTTTATGAGATGATAACTAGATATGTGGTAAAGCATCCTTAGCATACTGTGCTCGTCAGCTCCTCCCAGAGCTCCGTGATTCCTGGTCATCGTGTAGTGTGGCTACAGATCTTCGTGACAGTTTAGTACAATGTGTTTCTATGACTTATCTGATATCTTTGTCTTTGTATACAGAAATGAAGCAAATGAATCTCACCACTGGAAAACAGCGCTTAATAAAAAGAGCCCCCTTTTCTATCAGTGCTTTCAGGTACTGGAAGAGAATAGGGGTGGAAAGGGTGGGCTTTTCCTCTCCCTCTTTCTTAATACTTGACAGAGGAACAAATAGACTGAAATGTTTTGATAGATTATTTAATGATCTTAATATTGATCTTTTCATTACTGAATTTCATATTAGTCAATGAAATAGCAATATGAGTATTTTCTACTTGTTTCCTCTCCTGTTATCCTTTTCATTTTCCCTTATATATTTATATTTTTCAATTCTTTAGAAAGTTTGCATGGTAGTTACAAAATGCCTTACTTATAGTATCTGCTATAAATTGTTAAAATAACCTACTGAAGTAAGTTTGCATTAATTTGGAAATACTCTCACAGAACCATCCAGTTATTTGGGCCATAAATTCTAGGTAGTTGCCCACTTGGTCTCCACCTCCACTGACCCCCATGGGGCAACTCCTAGAAGTAATTTCAAATCTGTGGTAACTCAGAGAGACCCAAGGAAGATGGGAGTACAATGGGACGCCAGCGCATCCACTTGTTCCCTGGACCTGGGTGCAGGTTTTCCTTTTTGCTGTCTCTGGGTGTATACAGCCTGAAAAGAGAGGTAGAAGTGCCAGGAGAGAATAAATATTTGTTTTTTATGTGAATGTAATTGAAAGGAAAAATCTTAGAGCATGTCTCCTGTTTTCTGGAATGATTCCTCAGGCAAGTGTTGAAATTCCTGCTGTTCAAAGAATTTAAATTGAAATAGAAAAAAAATGCTGATATATAAATTGTAGGGGATATCATTTGCTCCTTCCAAGGAGATACTTGGAAAGGATAAGAGTAAGGAAAGAAATGTTTTAAGTTTCTATCAGTGTGTTTCTTAACACTTTTGGCTTATATTTGAGCATCATGATTTAAAAATTATTCAAGTACTTGTACAATGAATGCTCTAGTACTTCTGAAGAATATAGAGAGGGTAGTTTCCTTACCAGCTACATCATATCCTCATTCTTAAGTTCAAGGAATATAATCAAGGCATTACTTATCTTCAAGGAGTATGTAATCTGAGAGGAAAATGAGACATAATAAGGGAAAATGTTATTGTCACTGTATGTTATTATATCTGGGATATTGAAGTGGGGAGAAGAAGCACGTGATGGGGTCGAGCACTTTGTTCTGTCATAGACTGTACAAACCATAGGACCAAGACAGGAAAGGGAGAGAACTGAGCAGAATGGAGGCAGTGAGCAGGACAGTAAAAGAGGTGGAACCGTTAGGTAGGGTACAGGAGGGTGATGAGGGAGAGTAGAAGCGGGTATCGAAGTGTTTATTTCTTTATTGCAGGGATATATTGAGCATTTATCAATAGGAGGTGAATAGTACATGTTTCCTATTGGCAAAGAGTTTACAGTTAATTAAGGCTATGGGCTACATAAAATTTTTTTTAAATTTCCATAGCTAAAAGGTACTTTAGGCAAAGTGAAAAAAAAAAAAACCTAGGAAAACTATTGTTACTTATTATCACAGTCAAAGGGTTCATAGCTGTAGTATATGAAGTACTTCTAGGAATTGCTAAGTAGACCAACAACCCATTGGAAAAATGAGCAAAGAATTTGAACAGTTTATACAACCTAACTTGTAGTAAGAGAAATACAAATTATACCAGACTATTTTTTACTACCAGATTAACAAAAATTCAAAAGTTTGATAATGTACCTTTTTTGGAGAAGTTTTTGGAAAATAGGCATTCTCTACATTTTTGATGGGAATGTCAATGAGTATAACCGTCAAGGAGGGAATTTGGGCAGTATCTGTCAAAATCATGAATAAATATATTTTTTGACCCAAAAATTCCATTTCCAAGATGTTATCCTACAGATAGACTAGTGGATATGTAAAATGAGAAATGGGAAAACTTCTTCTTTGCAGCATTCTGTTAACAGTAGCAAAAAGTTGAAGACAAGTGAAATATCATCAATAGGGACTTATTACATAGATTATGGCGTATCCATACAATGGAATTCTATGCATCTGTAAAATAAAATGCACTTATTCATTCAGAGGTGCTTGTTGAGTGGCTTCATGTGCCAGGCTCTGTGTAGGGACTGGGAATGAGGATGCTTTCTGTCTACAGAGATGGAAAGATCTCTAAAAGCATATTAAGTGAAAAAGAAAAAAGCTGCAAAAAACAGGTTTATGTTATCATTTGTGTGGGGAGAAAAATTGATTTGGGTTAACCCAAAGGAGTTCTGGAAGAATCCCCAAAGACTAAAAACAATGATGACTTGGAGTTGGGCAAGAGGTGAGAATAAGACAGAGCAATGACTGGAGTGGGAGGGAAACTATTCACTTTACTTCTTTATGCTTATTAATTTTTAAATCATATGATTAGACGATCTTTTCAAAAATTAAAATGAGTTTAAAAAATTAAGCTGAGGATGGGCTTGAAATTGGTGAATTTCTTCCAGGAATCTCCAGTCAGCAGAGAGGATTAGTATGTCCATTTCAGCCTTTTGCCATTAAGCCCCCCGACTGACTGTCTTCTTTGCTCACATCCACTGGCTTGAACATGGTAGATGGTCTCTAGAAGTTTCGCTGACTGACTGCACTAAGTGAATAATGTGGGCTGTGGGAGGCAGTGGGCCACACACAGAGAAAGCTTTAGTTTTGAGTTAGGTCTTGAAGGACTTTGAACACATGGCTCAGGAGTTTCGATTTTATTTAATAGGCAGTATAAATCTGTTCAAGAGATGGTTTTTTTTGAATCAAGAGTTTGATTTTCTTCTTGTAAATTCCTTTTCTTTGTCTAAAATCTTCCTTGCATTTTAAAGAAATTCTGGCAATTTTAGAAAAACGACAGAATTAAACAGTTGTTTTTGAAATTTTGATGTTATGTAGGATTGGACGTTTTCCATGAAGCTTCTCGACTCAGCACCTAAACAGTAGACACAGTAGACATTCAATAAGAGTTTTAAACTAAAGAAACCAAGGGCCACACTTCATTTCATTTGTCACAATACCTCAAACATGAAAATTTAGCTTTGGAGAAAAGGCTGGATCGTTGACAATAATTATAATCCGCTTCTAATATTTTGTTCTGTCTTTTGCTATTTAGTTATATCTGTGAAAACGAGGCTATCCCCATGCCGCCACACTGGGAGAATGTGAATACTGAAGTACCCTATCAGGTAAGAGCAGAACTGACTGTAACGTGAAAGAGATTGGAAAGGACCCCAATAAAACTGTGCAAACTTCTTTTTCCAGCTTATTCCTTTGCACAATCAAACACATGAATATAATGAAGTTGCTAGTCTCTTTGGGAAAACAATGGATCGCAACAGAATTAAAAGAATTCAGAGAATTCAAAACCTAGACTTGTGGGAGTTCTTTTGCAGGTGAGACAGTTTCTGATCTGAACCCTGTCCTTGGCCTCTAAGACTTCTATAGTTTTAGAGATAGTGAAGCACAAATGTGTAATTGTATTAGTTTTCAGTGGTGCCACGGGAACTGTGTAGACTCACTGTGTTTTCCTCTTGCCCATTTGGACCTGATCTCAGCCGTCGTCTTCAGCATTCTCAGGGAGTCAAAGAGAGCTGCTGGGTATGAAAATGCCAGGCATTGCTTAGAAGGTTGTAGAGCGATGCTACAGGTCAGTCTCTTCAGCACCCCAGAAGCTCGCTCTCCTGTCAAGGTTTAGGACTTGTGCATCTTGGCTGACATCAGCATTGTAAAGGAATCTGGGGAGCTGCTTAGTTTTGTTGATATGACTTTCTTGGCTCAGACTTTTTTGTTGAATTAGAAGTCTCTCAAACAGTATTGAGGTTTTTTTTTTAACAATTACACTATCTTGCGTGTATTCATTTACTTGTTTAGTTTTGAAGGACATTGTAAAAACTGCCTTCACATTTCCTACTTGGCCCAAAGTTTATGTTGTAGATTTAAAATCTCAATTAGTTGCTCAATTTAGGTTAGAAATGACTCATTGGCTTGTTCAGTGTGCACTTAACCTAAAAATCAAGCCCATTACAGAAAACTTAAAGATATTGTCCAAATTAATCTGTTATGCTGTATTTTATTATAATGTTATTTAAATTAAGTGGTTTTCAGAAATATTTGTATTAAATTTGTGTATGAGATTTGATTTTTAATATTTTTTAATATGAGCAAACTTTTAATATTTATTCAGAAAAATTTCAAATAATAGAGTTTAATATAATTATCCCCTGCGTATCGTCCATCCTGATTTAACATTTATCAGGATTTATCGCACGCAATCTGTCACCTTTTTTGCTATTGTTGTTGTCGCTGCAGGATTTTAAAGCAAATCCCTGACCTTAACTCATTTCATTCTCATATGCTTGAAAACCAGGCTGACTCTTGTTTGGAAATGGTCCGTGGAATTCTTTCCTGCTTCTGCTCAGGCAGTTGTATGGACCGAGTAAATTCCAGGTTTTGTTCTCATAGTAGTTTATATTATAAAATAAGGGGTTTTCAGCTTGTATTCTTTATAGTCTTGAGTTTTTGGACCAAGCCAACTGTATTTCTGACCAGCTGCGTCTCCCTGAGTTTGGAAGCTTTATTCAGCCCTCTGTGGGGGACTCTTATGTCGAGGAGGATGGAAGCCTCTCTCCCCTTTGGTTTTATTCTCTCAGCAAATAAAGTAAGTTTTTCTAAAATGGTCAGATGAAAACTTAATACCTTATTCATAATCAGGCCTCTGAAGTGGAGTTCATATTTGTCTCCCTCGTAATTTGAGTCCTCAGTTAAATCCTACTGGTAAAAATGTACCAGTGAATTCCCAAAATGTTTTATACCAAGAATTTCACAGGAAACAGTTTTATTCTGTCGATGCCCTTTATGATTTTATGGAGTGTCGACCTACAGGAATGTCTGATGGTACATGAACCTGCCACCTGCTGTGACAGTAGAAAATACTGAGTCTTGTCGTAAGAGCAGCCTGTCATTTTGACGTCTCCCTGAAGAACTAGAATAACCTAGTCAATCTCATTGTCATGTAACCTGTGACTCACTCTCCAGGCCACGAGGCCCACGTGAGTCTGTCAGGCATCAGTTTGCATGCTGTCCAGGCCTTTCTTACTTCCTCCCTCCTTCCAGCTAATGTTTGAGCACCTGCTTTGTGACAGGCACTATTGTAGGCACTTGGGATAAAACAGCGTAATGATATTTGTTTTGACTCACTGTTTCAATCTTCCGAGGTCTTTTTGACTCCTGGTTCAGTCACACAATAAGTTACCGCTTCTAGTTTTCAATCTTTTGCAAGTGTGATAAGCCGTCTTCTACATTTTCATCCAAATCCCTGATAAAAATGCTGAAGGGCTCAAGAAGAAAGCATGCCTGCCGTTCACGTTGCTCTTTGCATGAAGACTTTTAAATAGGTATTAGTTTTTCTCTCTATACTATCATCTGGCACACACTTCTCGGTCTTGTCTCCATCGTAAGAGACAGAGAGTTTGAAAGACCTTGGAAGATTGAAACAGTGAGTCAAAACAAATATGATTATCTTTTCTTAAAAAAGACTTTTTTTGTTAGTTAGAAAAGCAGCAAATGTGTGTTGTAGAAAAAAGTACGTAAAGGTCTAAAAAGGGAAGTTGGCATAATTTGTTCTTGGTGAAAACATGCTGGCTTTTTCTGAAGTGTGTATTTGTTTAACGCTGTTTAACGCTAAAGAAAGCATGCATTCTTGTAATGTCGTGCTTAATGGTCTGAAAATACTCTCACCGATAGATTAAAGCATATACATTTAAATTTTGGTACATACTGCCAAATGTCTCTTGAGAAAGGCCACATACATTTCCGTTTCTCTCATCATCTATGTGCAGATATCCAGTTTCCCCACACAATTACTACGCTGCATGTTGTTTATAAATTACTGAATCGAGATAAGCTTAATTGAAATAAAGCTACTGCGTTAGGTTTATAAATCAGTTGTACAAATAAAACAAGCCAAGAGAAGTCTGGTTGAGAAGGTCCTAGGAGTTTTCGTTGATGACACACCTGTGTCAGTTGCCAGTGTGAGCCCTGCTGCAGAGTGATGTCAGCGGTGTGCTGCTTGCGGTCAGTGCTGATGGCACCTGGACTCTGTCTCTGTTTCTTACCAACATTTATAAAGTAGGGGGCATCCAGGGATTCTTGTCAACTAAAGGCTGTCCAGAATGGAGAAAGGCCTGGAAACTATGCTGCGTGAGGAATAGTTGAGGGAATGATGTCTATTTACCTAGAGAGGAGAGCCCAGGTCAGTGTTCATAGCTATTTTTGGATATTTGCAGAGTTGTTTTGTAGAAGAGTATTTGAATTGTGTATTCAGAAGAGAACAGCTGAGACCAATCAGTAAAAGTAACAGGAAGGCAGATTTGGGTTCAGTGTTGGGGTGGATATACTTTCTAACAATTATGGGTGATCCCTAATAGACTGCAGTGTCTTGCAAAGCAGTGAGCACTTGATGCTGGAACGAATTAAAGCAGGCCTTAAATAGCTAGCTATTCGAGATAGAAGGGGGCAGGGGATTCTTTTAATTTTTAAAACATGTTTTTAATGGAATATCTAAAAAATGAAAATGCAGCAAATAGTTTATAGATATCCATATACCTACCAATCAGATTTAACATTTTAATATTTGTCATGTGTTCTTCATCTTTGTATCTGGGTTTTTTTTTAAGATACAGATACAGGTGAAGTGTTTACCCCATCCTTATTCTGTTCTCCTTCTTTCCTCTTGAGGTTGGTGTGATGCCTTCCTGTCCATATTTTTATATTATTTTACTACCTTTGTATATATACCTATAGAATATACAGTATTATTTTAAGTTATATATCTCTTTTTGCAACATTCTTTTTACATTCAACATTATTTTTCAAGAGTATCTGTTAATATATAGAAATCTAGTTCATTACTTTTAACTTTCACATATAAATATATAATTATTCACTTTTTATGAAAGAATTTTAGGCTATTTGTTTTTTTTTTTACTGTTACAATCAGTCCTACATTGAACATCTTTTTATGTGTTAGAAGAGATTGTTCACTGGGAAGGGAGTTGACCTAGATGGCTTCATGTCTCTTCGGCCCTAAGACTCAAAATTCAGTTCAATTCAACCAGCATTTTCTGGTCTCTGGAGATAAAAAGATTAAGACATGGTCCTGCTCAAGGAATTCACTGTTTAAAGACTGTGAACTTTATATTATTTAGTTGTTTGCAGTGTCGTTTTTGGGTATCTATAAAACTTGGCTGGTTTAGACAATCAATCACCTTTCCCATGATGGGGCATCGTCTGAGATAGCTGTAGTTTTTGGTATAATTTTCAACCTTAAGTTTCAGTTTTAACTAGTAGTTTTTGATGAGATGATTTATGTGTCCAAGAGCATTCAAGATTATTTCTTTTGCAGAGCTACTGTGTCCACTTATGATTTATGTTAAAGAAATGCTTTCTCTCTCACCCTTTCTATTGAACTTTGCTCCTTGAAAAATTAATAGAAACCACTAACATTTCTGTGTGTATTTTGTGCCTATGTGTATTGTGTTTTTAGGAAAAAGGCTCAACTCAAGAAAAAAAGAGGTGTGCCTCAGATTAATGAGGAAATGCTCTTTCATGGTACCAGCAGTGAATTTGTGGAAGCAATTTGCATTCATAACTTTGATTGGAGAATAAATGGTATACATGGTGCTCTCTTTGGAAAAGGTAATTATCAGAATTTCAGTCCGATTTCAGTCTTAGAAGAGAATCCCCTCTTTTTGGAGATATTGATTGTGTTGTAATTCAGGGTTTGATAGTCATTAAGTTCAAAGTTACTGTACTTTTAGGTTCCTGGCACACTCAGAATTTCTGAGCCACACAAAAGCCACTTCCTGCATGTACAGAATGGAAGTCAGACTTTTACATTCCAACTGGATTAAATAGCTGCCCGAGTCTGTCATTTAGATGGGATAGCATGTCCATATTAGCTGATTTTTGCATTACATTTAGTTTCCATGTATAAGTCCGTTTCGTGGATAAAACTAAACTGTTTTATGTCACATATAGAGAGAACTATAAAATAAATTAATTACATTGTGCACAGGTCCAGGTACTAGTATTTTTTGTTTGTTTTGTTTTGTTTTTTCAAAAATGATAGGTTAGAATATTAATGAGCGATAAGGATTAATGGGGGAAATCCTCACCCTTTTTGTAAGGTTGTGAACGTCCCAGTTCTCCAATTTATGCCCACTTCTCAAGCAAATTAAGGAGAGAGATGAGGGGAAAAGGTAAGGGATGGACATCTATTTTTCTGGTCCTTACTTTGTACCTTACCTTCACCAAGAGAACTGACTACCAATTAGGATCAGGGTGTGCTTCATTTTTAAAAAGTAAATTACTTTTTAAAATAACTACTGAAAAGGGCATCCCATTACTGTAAGAGGATCAGAAAAATATTACATAGATCTCATCAGTATTGGGTAATACTGTATGAGACTTTGCAATTCATTTCCAAAGTATGCCCATAATGCTGTCAATCTCCTGGGCCTACCATTTGAGAAGAGTCAGGTGCTTTACTGAGTTTTCATATTTAGACAATGAACCAGTGAAATTGTTCTTTTGGAAGGCTCAGGTATGAAGAGCATTTGATTCTCTTCAGAAATCTTTTCCTGGATGTAGGGTTCTGTTATTTCCAGAAATATTATTGAATGGTTCCCTGTATCATGAAATGTGGTTTCTTGAGGTTTGAAATAATCTCTGTAGACCCATAGTTTTCACTGTGCTCTCCAGGGCTTCGGTGAATGCTGGACAAGGGTAGCGGGGTGAGAAAAGTGGTGGAAGGAGGTAGAAAGGGGAGGGAGTCCCAACCAGTTACAGCTTGGGTCCTGACACACTTTTAATCACAAACAATTTGAATCTGTCTTACATAGTGGATTTCTTTGTAAGATTTCTTTTGAAAACAGGGTTCTGGGAGCTACATTTTGGTGGGGGTGGGGCTGGTGGTGGTGGTGGGCACTAGTCTAGACTAGCAAATCTATCCCTGTGGCAGCCCGCATCACAGCTGTCCATTACAGGTGGATTCTGTTCTTTTCTGAAAGATCTGCAGATGAGGAAATTCCACATCTATTTTTGTTATACAATTCCACGTGTCTGTTCCCCTAACAATTAGAGTGTTTTTGCTTGGGTTTCGTGTATTCAGAATAATCTTGGCTTTTCTTGGTCTTTTTGTTTAAGGAACCTATTTTGCTAGAGATGCTGCTTACTCCAGTCGCTTCTGCAAAGATGACATAAGGCATGGAAACACATTCCAGATCCATGGTGTGAGCTTGCAGCAGCGGCATCTATATAGAACATATAAATCTATGTTTCTTGCTCGAGTGCTAATTGGAGATTACATAAACGGAGACTCCAAATACATGAGACCTCCTTCCAAAGATGGGAGCTATGTGAATTTGTATGACAGCTGTGTGGACGACACCTGGAACCCAAAGATCTTTGTGGTGTTTGATGCCAACCAGATCTATCCTGAGTACTTAATAGACTTTCATTGATTTCACTTCCAAATATCCGTGATCAAGGAAGTTTTCTTCTTTTTTGCAGGAAGATTTGCTCTCTTGTCATCTAGCCACTTAATGTTAATTGTCTGATACTTTTGAAACAGATATGAAAAAAAGTGGCCTCCATATAAAAAGACATACTAACTTTAAGGTTGGTTTTCTGTTGTTTTGTTTCTGTCTATTGCTCTTAGTCTTGTTTGTTAAAGACTGACACCGTTGTCATTTTAACAGATAGGGGTGACAGATGCCACTCAAAATTGAATCAGCTGCGTCTCAACATGGTCATTGAGAGTCTAAAGTTTACGTGTGTATTATCAGGATAAATATTTTCAGTTCAAATAGACATTCATATAAATGTTCAAAAAATAAAATATAGACATAAATCTGTCCCTTCAGAGGCACTGATCCTTTATACATTGAATTCTGATGTTATTGTCCACCAATCGGTATACTGCTTTGTTGGTCTTCTGAAGAGGGATTTACAACCTCGAAGCAGACTGAGTACCTTGAGAGACATGAGAAACAAGACGGTTATTTGCAGTGCTGCCAGACAGCCAGAAGGAGACAGTCAGGGTAGATTCCCTGTCCTGATTGCCTTAGGGCAGTAGGCTGCAGTCTCAGACCTGCTCCGGGCATTCTCTTCTGCCTCTGACAGCTGATTGACGAAGGCCGCAGACTGCAATTAGCCTACAGTGCGTCCACCAGAGCTCTTGAATCTTGTACCAAGACTTGCTGCATGAGTGTTTATTGCATCTTTGAAATGAAACTTTTATTTATTATTCAAAACATTAGTTTTCCCTTTGTTTTGGGGTCCCTATAATAATTACTTCTAAGATATTTTTATGGGCTCCCACACACAGCTCTTCAACAATGATTTATAAAATTCACATTTCTAAGTCATATCTTCCCATTTTGAATCATTGCAGAAAGCAAGAAATGCTAGGAACAAATCTGGTTTATTCCTTTACATAGCAGCTGACAATCAGCTAACTCTCTTGAAAAGTTAGATACCATTCATAACTATGGTTAGTGGAAGTTAATTTGCCTGTCCCACCTGTTTTGCGGTTCTGTTCTAAGGGGGAGTAAGTAATGTTGGAGCACCTTCCTGCCCCTACAGCTCTTCTAGCAGAGTCTGGACAACACCTTGGCGGAGATTTTACAGGAGTTCCGGTATCAGATGGGGAAACTGGCCATATGATTGTTGAGAGTTTTTCCAACTTTGATTTTCCTTGATTCTGCCTGAGAAAAAGAACACTTATATCAAGGCTTTCCCAGAAAACCTTTTTCTATCTCAGTCTAATATTGAATTCTCTTTCCGTTATCCTCACCCCGTTCTGGCTGAGAGGTAGTGAACATAATTTAACTTCTCAAGAAAAATCCAGTAAATGTGCATGCCTGTGTTGTTCGGTTCAGTCATTTGAATTGGGAAGGCATCTAGAAATAGCAAAAGTAAGGAGTATAGAGCAAGATGAGATATGGTAATTCTTCAACTGTCATATATCCCCACATTTTTGTCCTAGCTCAGAATACACCTAGTGCAGTCCAAAGTAAGTGGTAAACAGGAAATTGCTTGTACAACACTTTGAAACCAAGTGACAACAGAGATTTCCTGACTCAGATGTGCAGACTAACAGCTGGTTTAGATGAAGTGCTGTGAATGTTTAGAAAGAAAACGTTTTAGAAACATGCAGAGATCATCATGGAAATAATTGGAGGAAAACTCACTAGGCTGCCTTATGAGAGAGGCACACCATTGTTCTTGATGCGTTCACAAAAAACATGTTAGAGACACTAGGAATTCAGATTTTGAAAATCTTTTGTTCTATTTAATAATTATTTACATACCGAAAAATAGTTCCCACTTCAACATGGCTATCTTTTTTTCCAGTTTAAAACGATTGCCTCTCCCATCTCTTGAGTGGAATAACTGTTGTGGCCTCTGGGGCTTATTTTTCTTTTAGACATGTGCAGATCTTATCTCAAGGTGACTAGCAGCCCAGACGTGAGACTTGCTGGGCAGTCTGTGGGAACGCTGAACCTAACCAGCTGGCTCATGCGTAGTGAGCAGAGTGCACTGCAGTAGACATTGTGAGAAAGAGCGGTACTATTATTCTTGTCTGAGAATATGCTGCCAACTCCCCTTTTATAAGAAAGAGCTGATTTTGATGAATTTTTTAAATGTGGTAGAGTTGATATTAAAATTCTATGTCTTTGTTTTGATCAGTAGATTAAGCTGAGAATCATATATATAATCAGTATATAATAAGACTAGACACAACCATTTGCCATCTTTTCCTCTTGTCGTCACATAATATGGTTGGGGAAAGTGAAGAGAACCCATTCTAGATCAATGAATAAGTGATTTTAAAAATTCTGCAGTGAATAAATTCCAGCTGATAGTGACTTTTCTTTTTTACTTTGGTGATGTCAGCCTCAGGATTAAAAAAAAATGTTTATAAATAACAGTTGCATAAATCTTGCCGTTGTGAACAGAAAGATTTTGTAGTAGTGCAACTTTCATGTTTAGACTGTTACAGTGATGCTGATAAAGAATTTGGAGCCATTTTTGGTATATGAATCTGTTCTTTTTTACCTGTGGTGACTCAGGCTTTCCCTGGCGGGTCTTCGTTCTCTGTGTGTGCCGTGCATTTGTTTCTGTGATTTCTGTGTCTCGTCTCCACCTTGTATTATTTAAACCTAAGTTTTCGGCTCAAACATAATGGAATATCAAGGAATTTGTTCCTGTAACTCTTGTGTAACCCACATGCAGATGGGGGACGTCTCTCGTTCTCAGTTTGAATCACCCTGAGCACAGCTAATCAAATAACCTGTGGGAAAATCATTTACTCTGTGCTCTTGAAAATCCCAAAGCAGAGGAAGGCCTGGCGCCCACAGCGTTGCTCACTCTCCATGTGCTCCCTGGCTCGGAGGAGCAGTTCTGGAGGGTGTGTCTGCACTCCCCCAGGAGCGTGCTTCCTGCCATCCGTCCAACCTTCAGTCACTCCCGGTAGGTCTGCAGTAATTCCTTTAGAAGCGACTTAGACATTTCATTTAATCTTTCAGCTTCTGTTGGCAAAAGAGGAGGGTATCAAAAAGTATCTTAATGTTAGAGCTGAGAGAAGTCAGGAACAGAATGATCAAGGCTTACCTGTGGAAACAAATGAAGTATTCCATTTAGGAAAATCGTGTCCCAGGCTGTCTAAATGTTGGACTATTATCAAGGCTTATTGTGATGAAAATTCAACTGAACTTTGTCTGATGATGTAGAAATGTAACATCTTTACAAATTTTGTTCCTTGGCCCTTCAGGTATTTGAGATCACCTCCCAGGTTGCCAGGAATAACTCCAGAAACAGTCATATAGCCGTCCTCGTTGTGCGTTAGTCCCAGGTGGTCCACGCTCCTTTGGGAAGGATGTTTTGCTTATTTTTAAGTAAACATTTATTTGGCCTAAAACAAAGAGATAGTCCATTTCTAGATGAAATTACACATTCTATACTTGTAAAGAGAAGAAATAAAAATTAATGAAAAATTGGGCCGGCCCAGTGGCACAGCGGTTAAGTGCGCACGTTCCACTTCAGTGGCCCAGGGTTCGCCGGTTTGGATCCCGGGTGCAGACATGGCACCGCTTGACAAACCATGCTGTGGTAGGCTCCCATGTATAAAGGAGAGGAAGATGGGCATGGATGTTAGCTCAGGGCCAGTCTTCCTCAGCAAAAAGAGGAGGATTGGCAGCGGGTGTTAGCTCAGGACTGATCTTCCTCAAGAAAAAAAAAATTAATGAAAAAATAGCAGGGAAAAGAAAAACAAAAGCCTTATCAAAAATTGGTTTTGATTAGAAACGTTAGCAAGGTGACTTCACGTTTTTTTACCCCTCCGCACTGTATGCAGGAAGAGGTTTGGTGGAACACAGTGTGCTGTCCCCCTTCCTGTGAATAATTTTACAGTGCTGCTTGGAGCAACACCGATGGAAGGAATGAATGTTTCAGAGAAATGTGAAGTACACGGTTATTTGGGGGCTGCCTGCTTGGTGTGAGTAACACGTGTAGGAGAGACGAGCCCTGAAGGCCTGGGGAAGACACTCAGCGTTCATCCAGTGACCGTCACTTTTCGCAGAGGTCGTTAACTTGTGTTTCCATGGACTCCAGGCTGGGAGGGGGTTTGGAGATCGTGTCATCTCTCTCTTCCCCCCGCCCCTTCCTCTACTGACCTGTACTTGATCCATCACAGGTAGAAAGATGTCTTGGTGATTCCTGAGGCCCAGACGGTAACTCCTTGCCGTAACTGATCTGAGTCTCCTGCTGTAAGATCGTGTAATCCATTTTCTCAGCTCTAATTACTTGGCTTCTATTGTTGAGCGCTGTGGACTAAGAACTTGGCTTTTGTTTGAACTTTGTCACCGTGAGGCTGTGTATCTAAGAATTTAGTATTGGTCTTACCCATTTTTAAGTGGCTTCTCCTGAGATTGGAACATACGGTTATGCCAGACATTTGTGTTTCTGCAGCTTTTAAGCTTTGCTGTACCCTATACCAAGAGGCCATACAGTAAGCTGGTTCTGACTGTAGCTTATGCTGATCCAGCTTAGGAGAGTCACAATCCAGAATTTAATTCACATCATTTCTGCAACATTAATTGTAAGTCCAGATTGTACTTCTTGTATTTTCCCCTTCCATTTTAAGAAACACCTTTTCCTGAAGGGCTCCTCATGCTTTAATGTCTCCTAGGTAACATGTGAAAGCTGCAGGTATTATCAGAGACGTGTGATTAACATTCTTAGAGAATCAGTGTTCTAGCCCAGTTCCTCCTCTTTATTCCTTTAAGAAGATCAGGCACCATCTTGGGAGCCACTGATCTGAGTTTTATTTCTAGCTTTGACTCAGTGTGACCTTGAATAACACACTGGAGGGGAAGCTTCGCTCTTCAGAGAGTGAAGTCTGTGAAGGACTGCTCAGACTCGCGTTAGAAGAGAAAGACCTGCTAGAGTGTGGCTGCACTTCTCTAGGCAACCTCCGACCTGCCTGAGGGTGATTTTTGAGTTTGGGGCTAAGAAAATGCAGTAGCAGGGATCGTGATGCCTTAAGAAGCGAGAGTTTGGAGTAGGAAGGGAGAGGAACTGACCTGCTTCTCCCTCCGTCTCTGCTGCCATTCGGTTCCCGTTCTGCTGCACGTCCACAGCTCTGAGTTCCTGCGCTGTGCCAGGCAGCGAGCGAGTCACCCATGGCCTCTGCCCTCGTGGAACTGAAAGCCTAGCAGAGAGGACATGCACTGAACCGTAACGAGAGTGATGAGCTGAACAAAAGCGAAGTTCAGGCCACCGTGAGAGCCTGTGACAAAGAGATGTAACCTCTCCTAGGGGATCAGAGAGGACCTGCTGAAGAAGCGACATTGGAATGTGGAAACCTGAAAGGCAAGCAGGTGTAATGAGGTGAAAGATTGAGTGTACATCTCCCTGGCCACCCCCAACCGTGGCACGTCAGGCTTTGGGGAGATGAGAAAAAACGAGATGTTGGGTGGAGGCAGATTGGAGCACTTTTTTAATCATTAAAATTAAAATGACAGAATCAAAGCCACTTAGAGAACCTGGATGTGTTGTCCCCAACCCCTACACCCGGCCCTGGGGGTCAGCCTTAAGGGAACCAGGACCAGCGCTGAGGGGTATGAGGAGAGAGGAGCAGGGATTAGTGTACAATGTACTAAGAGAATCGAGGTGCTTGTTAGGTAGAGGGGTTCGTGCTCGTCCCTGTGCCTTTGCTCCTGCCTTGCTGCCCCCAGCCCCGGACACAGACTCACGTGCCTCCCTGCAGCATCAAAGTCCTGTTTCTCGGAAGTGAGCACTTGGGAATCAGATGACCAGGGTGCGTCCTGGTTCCTCCACTCACTCACTGACCTTGAGGAGGTCACTGGACCTCTGTGCTTCAGCTTCCCCATCTGTAAATAGAGATAATAATAACACACCTCGTGTGATGAAATAACGCCCGTGAACTGCTTGGGAGGATGCCCGCGTCGGGGAGTGTTCGTGGGTGTTGATACATGGACCCCTCCTCTTTCAGGGTGTTCCGTAACTCACACAGCCCTCGCAGATCTGGAATTCTTGCAGGACTCACATTGTGCTTGGAATTAGGGACACACTTTTGTTTTCTTGGCGTTTTCTTGGTCAATGCCCCTCAGCCAAAGACCACCAGAAGCAGCCCTGTGGTTAAACAAGTGGGTTATAGCGAGGGAGAACTCAGACCATAGGGAACTGTGGAGTGTCCCTGTAAGAGGCGTTAGAAAGAGCTTGTTACAGGATTTGGGCTTTCGTTGGGTGATACAGGGGAGCATGTAAGGAAGTAGGGTTTGCTCTCAGACGGATGCTGTCAGAAAGCAGGGCGAGTCTATGATTGGGAATCTCAGTAAATCTCATCCGTAGGAAGGGAAGACTTGCCAGAGCATAGGCTATAATTCATAAAGAAGCAGCAGTCACTCATTTGGCTGAGAGATGGGGTGTTGAGTATTCTGTGGGTGGCACAGTGACCTTATTTTTGTCTGTGCTTAGACAAAATTATGAAGTGGCCATGCCTTGTCTCATATTATCATAGTCTCCAAGTCATCTTGTCTGAGGTTAGTGTTCTGTGAGAGAGTTCATGTTCAGGAGGAGAACAATGTGACTTAGCATGATGCCAGGGCAATTTCTTTCTTTCTTTCTTTTGGCGAGGAAGTTTGGCCCCGAGCTAACAACTGTTGCCAATCTTCCTCTTTTTGCTTGAGGAAGATTCTTCCTGAGCTAACATCTGTGCCAGTCTTCCTCCGTTTTGTATGTGGGACCCCACCACAGCATGGCTTGATGAGTGGTGTGTAGGTCTGCTCCTGGGATCCGAACCTGCGAACCCTGCGCCTGCAAAGCAGAGTGCGCGAACTTAACCACTATGCCACTGGGCTGACCCCAGGGCAATTTCTAAATGTCAGGGGCTGCTCTTTTTTCCTTCTCTACCTGTTAAATAACTGTTTATTTATAACTAGTGTTCTTCCTCCAGGGAAATTGTGAATTAATATTTTCATTCATTCAGCAAAACGCGAACCGAGTATCTGTTTCCAGTACATTTAGGACTCAGTGGTAAAACCCTGCCTTCACGGAGCTCAGAGTCTAGCCGAAGAAGAGATTTAAAGATAGTCGGCTTCAGTCCACCATGTTGCTGATTTGAATGTCTTCTTCAGCTTTCCCGTGAAGAAGTGCTCCAGCCTACGTCTGGACACTCCCAAAACGGTAAACACCTGCTCCCAAGAGGCAGTCTTAGAAATTCAGCCTAAATGTTAGAACCCTTGCCTTGATCTGTGGTCTTCTCCCATGTCTCCCACCACATGGACCTATGTCTGCCTGTCAAAGGCGCACAGAACCGGTGTTCAGGGTGTCCCCGGCACCTCCTTAAAGTTGGCACTTGGACTGTGTAAGTGAACTCTGGATTCTCACAGCTCAGTGCTGTACTGACTCCTTTCATATTTTTTCTCAAAAGCATATTTTCATTCAACAAGTAGTTTAATGTTGATTCTGTTTTCTGAGTGGCTTTGCTGTTTAGGTCTGTTTTGAGTAGAGGACAGAAACCACCTTGGGGGGCCAGGGGGCGGGGAGGGTCCTAACTGGATCGGTGCAGGCGCATGGATGTCGGGGTGAGGGCAGCAGACGCTAGGTGGCAGCGTCTTCCTTCAGAGCCGGCACACCAGGATGGGCGGGAGTTCCTCTCGCTGCATCTTAGAGAACAGGGGAGAAGGACCCTCCAGAATTATCTAGTCTCCTCCTCTGCCACGAGGTAGGACAGCCCCTGCTCACATCCACCTGGCCATGCTTTTATAATTACTAGGAAAAGTCGGCCCTTCCCAATAGAAACCTCTTCTAGTGTTTTAGAATCTTGTCTGTCTGAATGTTCTTCCTGAACAACCTTTTCACATACTATCATTTAATCTTATCTTCTTTCCTTTTCTCATATTTTAATCCAGCAAATGATTATCGATACTTTTTGAGTGCATAAACACAAAGACAGTTACTCTTCAAACCTTACTTCTTTGGACATAAGATAAAATAAGATAAAAATCTCTCATGCTCTAAGTTCTTTCTTCCCTTCTCCAGCTTTTTATCTACCTGTGGTGCTGTCTCCTGGGTATGCTCTAGATTATTCTCAAGTTTTGTCATCCTCCTTGGCTCAGATAAGATACTCAGTTTCTTACATTGTGAAATTAACATCTCTGAATGCAAAGTGCTTATTCTATGCTCTTTATAAGACGTGTGTCAGAACAGATAGCCCATAAACCTAGCTTAAAATTGGAATCTATGACATATCAACACACGTTTCTGAAATACTTCTCTCAAAGTCTGAGAAGTTGAACTTGGTGCACTACAAATTTTTTTAAAGGTGTAATTTCATACTGTTCCTGTGAGACTGGGGTGGGGTCAGATAATAACCTGCCAGTGTGGAGGACAGCAAGAATGGGCTCTGAGATCGTGTTTGAATGTCAGAGCTGGCATAGACCCCAGGTGTGGTGATTTCCAGTCCAGTGATCTCCCTTTCAATGTAACTTTGTTGCAATGTGGCTATATTTGCCTGATCTTAGCACTGATAACTTCATTTTAAAAATACGTGTATTATAAGATCAACATTTTAATAATATGTGTGTCATGGGTTTAGCATTTTGTATTTGAAAAGCAACGTGCTTTAACGAAAAACACAGGGCTTTGAACCGGACCATCCTAAAATACAGACCCAGCCTTGCCACTTTCTAGCCACGTCCCTTTGGAGAAGCAGCCCAGCTTCTCTGAACTGCTGAGTCCTTGTTTCTTAACACTGTTGTGAGAATCACCTGAGGCCACGTGTGTATGAAAAGCATTTAGCTGAGTGTCTGACATATGCTTGTTGCTCAACACTTGGATACAGTTACTATCATTAGTTACCTTGTTCCAAGAGGAGGATATCTGTAAGGCCATGGTGAAAGGCCCAGATGGTTAGGAAGAAGTCATACTGGAGTGCTTTAATGTCAGATTTCAACATGATTCTTCACCTCTCAAGAAGCAGAAGCGGGGCTAGCCCGGTGGTACAGCAGTTCCCACGCTCTGCTTTGGCGGCCCAGGGTTCGCCGGTTCAGATCCTAGGTGTGGACCTACACACCACTTGTCAAGCCATGCTGTGTCAGGTGTCCCATATGTAAAGTAGAGGCAGATGGGCACGGATGTTAGCTCAGGGCTAATCTTCCTCAAAAAACAAAATAAAACAAAGCGTAAGAAACATGGGATGCAGGAGGAAAAAACTAAGGCTCAGAAAAACCAAGCAACATAAACAAGAGTAGATCTGTGATTGAGATTCTTTACCGCCCATCCCTGGCTTCCAGACACATCTGTATCTCCTTCTCTCCAGACAGCCCTCGTGGGTTGGGGACACAGCAGGGTCGTGGATAAAGTGAGCATGATTTTGGATATTCCTTCCAGTCTGTGGACTTTGTGTTGAGAATCCTTGTACGTTTTCGTTGTCACCGATGGCAACAGCAGCACCTATGCTGTGGCTATATCTAGATTGTCACAGACTACAGTTAAGTAACCTGTCATCCTTGACTGTCAGGTCCTCGGGGCCAGATCATCGTTTACTCTTCTTTTTCCTTCTGGCAGCACCTAGCTCAGTGTCTTGAATACCACATTTCTATTTGTTGGTTTTACGATTAACCTCAATCCAGTCTTGGCTCTTTCACCAACTTGGCAAGTCGCTTCCTCCTCCTGGGCCTCAGTTCCACATCTGAAAAATGAGTGGGTAGTCTGAAGGCCCCTTCTAGCTCTCATTTTCTGTGATACACAGATTTTACTCTCTCAAAGTTGCCAAAAATGAAAATCAGATCAGTTCTGCAAAGCAGTTTATGTTTAGTTTTTCAGCTTAGAATCAGACTTGGACCATAAAATGGAGGGTAGACAGAAAACTAAATAATAAGCAAAATATACTAAAGTAAAGGATAAAGCAGCAGAGATTGAGGGTATTTTCCGTGTAGCTAGAGGTGTTTTCGAGAAAGTTGACCCTCTTGACAGATGATCTTTGAGAGTCTAGTCCATTCTAATCAGAGGAATGACACCACTGGGGGCGTGAGATCCAGCGTGTCACTTCTCAGGTATTCTCCCTGCTGCCACACAGGTTAGATGACATCCACAGGTGGGAAACAGCCTCATAGGTGACCTAGATTTTGAGAGATTCCCCAAATGTATGAGGCAATGCAGCGTTACGTTGTAATTGACACAACTCTTGAGTGGGAAATCACTACCTACAGCGGAGAGGATGCGATGGGCCTGCAGGAGGCGGCTAGATGGGCTTCGTGCCTTCATCTCCCATGTGAGAAGCAGATGGCGGAGGGGAGAGGGGATACCCTTGTCTAAACTGTAATGCATATACAGAGGTACAACTCTCAAAAGTAAAGGCTCTTCATTAGTAGTAACAATTTACTTATTAGAAACCTCACCACTGTCTGGAATCTTTGCTGTTGAAATCTGCTAATCTAGGGAAAAAAACTCATGACTGAAAAATAGGTTTTGAACTGTTCACTGTGTAGCCAGCTCCACAGCATTGTTCATTCACCTGCCAGTGGTGCAGTCACGCTTCGGAACCCAGGGAAGACAAAATCTACTCGTAGTTTGGAAAAAGCTTCAAAAGTATATGGCAATACTGGGTGGTGGGTATGGCAGTAGTATTTGGCAAATTTGAATAAAGTATTTTGCATGGAAATAGTAAAATCAAATTAACCCACTCATTATCCTTTAAATCACTCTCATTTCCTAAAGAAAAAAAAAGGAAACCCTTAGTTTTGGTAATATGTGGTTTTGGTTATTAAAACTACCGAATGAATTCTAAAAATTAGAAATTTTTACTTGTTGCTTTAGTCATTAAGCATTTATTGACCATCCACTATCTGCCAGATCATAGCCATTCACGTACCAGGCCCTGTGCTAGGACTCAAGGGTGAAGAACGTATGGTCCTTGCCTTCTAAAGAGCTCTTGGCCTAGTGAGGAGACAAATATGTAAATAAATAAATGACAATTTCATGTCATAGGTTCTGGTCAGAGAGGAATTCACGTGTCATGGGAAATACAGAGGCATCAGATGTTCCTGAAGAGGAGAGTAGGCTTAACCTAAGGGTAGGCAATGTTATACCTAAATCTTGAAGGAAAATACTGGGTGACAAAAATGGGAAAGGACAGTCCCATCCAGGCAGAGAGATGAGCATGGGCAAATGTGCGGAGCTAGGGGTCTGTGTGTCTGAGAACAGCAAGCAAGGATGGCAGCAGTGCATGGCTCTGTGGAGAAAGCAGAGAGTGGGAGTGGAACGGGATTCGAGGAGATAAGCCTGAGAAGATAGATTGGGGCCAGGTTGGGAAGGGATTTGTATTCTAAGCTCAGGAGTTTGGATTTTGTTTGGGGAACTGACCGAAGTTTTTAAAGAAGTTGAGGCACAGTGTGTGAGACTGGGGAGGTAGAGGCGTTGGTGGAGATGAAGAAGACGGTACACGGAGCATTGTTGGGGAGGGCACTGGGCGTTAGTGTTCTCTCTGCCTGGCACTGTGCCTGTTTCCTGGGAACAGCAGACCTACCGGTTCTTGCCGACCCAAACTTGAACACATGAGCCTAACAAGAGCTGCCTTTTTTTTTTTAACATGACCCCGTCTCCTTAGCTGTAATGATTGTTCTAAGGGTGGATAACAGAGACAAGCTAGTTCAATCATATTATCTTATTCTTCTGCCCTGTTGAGAGTGGCCAGTGTGGGCGTGTGACCCAGTCTGAGGCCTTCGCTGAGCATTCCACATTTGAATTGGCACGAAGGGAAGGACCTTTCCTTTCTGATGGTGAATCTGTGAAGATGCAAATCTAGAGATGCTGGTGGTTCTCTCTCTCCTACATGGCAAAAGCTGGTCTTCAGTAGAGAAAAACAGAAACTAACATATGGAGAGAAGCAGAAATGAGAGACAGTTCTGGTGGCTTTTCACTCCTGGTTCCAGACATCCCTGAAGCTCGTATAATCCCTGCCTGTCCTACGGTTAGGTTAACGTGAACCGATAAATTACCCTTTTGTCTAAGCTAGTTACTATTTGGTTTCTGACACTTGCAACCGAGAGACCTGACTAATGAAGACAGGAAGATAATTAACTCTGATCTTGATGCATTACAGTTTAAAAGACTCTTCTTTAGATGGTAATGGAGCTCAAGAGAAAGGTCAGGACCAGAGAGATTGGAAAGTCTTGTGTGGGTAAGTGGTTTTTAAAGCTGTGGAAGTGGCTGAGCCCACCTAAGTAAGCGTGGAAAGTGACCAGAGGCCGAGGATGGAGTCTTGAGGAATGCCAGCGTCCAAGCCTGTGCAGAGGAGGAGGAATCAGCTGTTTCACACTCGGGTCATTTTGAATTTTACCCAGCTTTTCCAGTCTCATGGTCCTCAGTGGCGAAAAGGCAATCTCTTAAAGTCCATGAGGATGTCTCTAGCTTTCTTTTTCTTTTCTTTTCTTTCTTTAGCTGCTCTAGGCCACATCTTCTGAAATCTGCCTCCTGTAGCTTTCAGGCATCAGAGTGATTGTAATTCTTCTTCCCCTAAATACTCTTTCCTGTATTTGACACCTGTGATCTCATAACCTCAGGTCTTCTCCAGGGTTAAATCTCTCACTTCTTTCAGCTGTTACTCATCTGAGAATTACCAGACTTTACTGAATTCTTCTAAATGTTTGTCCATGTTGCTTGCACAGGGTGGTATCTGGAACAGACACTGTATTTCAGATACGACATGCCTCGCACAGAGTCCAGGGGAACAAAGACCTCCCTCATTGAGCACATTGCTGGTTACACTGTTGAGAAATTATTACATTTGTGAACCACCAAAAAATCCGAGGTCTTTCTTTTTATCTAGAAATTGCTGGGAAACCAGATAAATAGAATCTATAATTGTGTGATTACATTTGAGCCTAAATAAAGGCCTTTACATGTGTCCCTATTAAATTATTTTTTAATATAAAAGAATGATCATTGTAACATTATTTATAAGATCAAATAATTGGAAACAACATACCTGGTCGAAAATAGGGGAATGTTAAATATATTGTAGTATATACATAAGATATGGTATCATGTGTCCATGAAAATGATCTTTCTAAAGAATACTTACTGACATAGGAAAGTGCTTATGACATATGTTAAAAAAAATGCAGGGTTTAAACCATATGAAATAAGTTGTTATAAGTCCTTCCCCTGGGAAAGGGACTTGGACTCGGGGGAGGGAGGGAGTGTCCCTGTTCAATTTAATCTTATTGGTATTAATCCACCGTTCCAACTTCAAGAAATATTTCTGATCCTAATTCTATTGCCCAACAATTTTTGTCATCCAAAAATTGATCCACCAGATAGGAGATAAAAGTCTTTGTCCTCTCGGGCAAGTATGGGGGCTGCAGTAAATACCCAGGAAAGCACTGGATTTGGGGATCGTAGTAACCCAGACCGACCTGGATGTATTATCCAATCACTATATTCATCTCTCTCTAACAATACATTAGTAGGAAATGCATTCAGAGTGAAAGGCTTCTATTTTTTTTTTAAGATTGTCACCTGAGCTAACAACTGTTGCCAATCTTCTTTTCTTCCTTCTTCTTCTCCCCAAAGCCCCCCAGTACATAGTTGTATATTTTAGTTGTGGGTCCTTCTAGTTGTGAAATGTGGGACACCGCCTCAGCATGGCCTGATGAGCGGTGCCATGTCCGCACCCAGAATCCGAACTGGTGAAGCCCTGGGCCGCCGAAGGGGAGTGCGCAAATTTAGCCACTCGGCCACGGGGCCAGCCCCCTGAAAGGCTTCTTAAAAGCTCGTGTCATCCATCTTTCCACCTCTAGCTAGAATTGGTGTTATACTGTTTAGGAAGAACGTTATAGCCCAGGATTCCCATTGGTTGCCTAGAAATCAAAAGCCCAGAATTTGGTTTGCGCCTCAGTGTATGATTTTGAGCAAGACGCTTAACCAGGACTCTTGCCCCCGGTCTGGAATCGGCTTTATGTGAAGGTCCTTGTGTTAGTCTAGTCTCAGGAAACAAGATGCGATTCAAACAACGGCTGTCGGATGCAGCGGCAGCAGAAGGAAAGTAGATTCGAACAAAGTCCTTTTCATCTTCAAGAACCTCAGATGGAAGTTGAGGGGCACTGACAGCACAAGATGGAAAGTAAAGAGAAAGTCAAAAATAGGGAAAGATAGAAATTCTGACAGAGAAATCAAGAGGCATGTACATGGATGTTTCTTGTTTTGATTATAGCAGAAGAAGAGTATATTTGCATACCGTGTAAATGCTGTGTGTGCTTAACGGAAGTCCAGTTTCCTTTCATAGAGTTCTTGAAGGACAGAAGAGATCCATCTGTCTGAACACCATTGGACAGAGAAGTGATTAATGAGCTACCTTCTGAATACCTCTTCACATCTGATGTCTATAAAATCCTCGAACGACCGGCGGAGAAGAATAACAAAACACAAGGAAGCTTAGTGGTCAATGCAGAGGAGGAAAAAGAACTTTCCTTCCACCGTCTGAGTTCTTGGCTGACACCCCTGTAATGAAAGACGGATTATCAAGAAGAAAACAAACAGAAGTTTATTAACATGTGTACCTTACATATACGTGAGAGGTACCTGGGGGAAAATGAGTAACTCCCTGAGATGGCTTAGAATTCAGGATTAAATACCATCTTACTTGGGGGGCAGGTGGGAAGGGAGATATAGGCCTCTTAGGGGAGAGTAAATGATTTTCAGGAAAGATGAAGGGGCCCTGAGGAGAATAGATGGGAGGTATGACAGTTTGTGACCAAGTCTGTCTGGGTGTGGAGTCGCCTTCTAGTCTCCTCTCATGTGACAACAGTCCATCTTCCCTGGCGGATGAAAATCCTGGGTTGGGTTCCCTTGGGAGGATCTGTCTTTAGGCAGACGAAGGGAGTTCAGAGAAGGCCTCTCCCCGCATTTGCTGTTTGTCAAGTGCCTCCAGCTCAGAAGAACCAACATACCAAAGCAGCATATTCTGGGGTGGCATGTCCTGAACTATGTAGAGGCATTCTGGAGTGACATATTCTGCTACGCTTCCTTAATATTTGCAAATAAAGTATTTCTTGGAAGTTACTACCTCAGCAATGGCCATTATTACCCCAACAGTATTCAGTACTTTGCAGTTTAAAATTATTACCATTTGAAGTATATTCTTTGAAGATTTAAGAGGCAATAAGTGGATGTGCCTTTTTTTTTTTAACAACTGACAGTACAGCATCAAATTAGCTAGGATTAAACTACAATATAATCTTGATTTCTTTCTTTACCCCTCATTTTGCCACGTGGTTCTCCCTCAGAAGGTGACTGACCATCTGGATGGAGAGCAGGCTTCCCTTGTCCTCTAAAACTGCGGTTTCAGAATGAACTTCTGTGGTTTTAATAGTGATGAAGTGTTCGTCAGGATGCACCGTAGTCTGTTTATTGTCCTGGGGAGAAAAACACTGACTGCCTGCAGCTGCTTACTCCAACATCTCCTCCACGGCCAAAGGCAACCAGCACTGTCCTCCATGTCACTAAAAAGAAAAGCATTTGCCATGACAATGAAGTACAGTGTGTGCCTCCCGTTTTCCCAGTCAATCCATGATAGGTAATCGTATCTAGAGCTCACACGGAACTTAATAAAGTCTTCAACCCCCTAAAGGGTTATTATGCAAAAGATGCTGGCCAGCTGCTCTCCATCTTCTCTGAGAACAGACTAGAGAGATCAGATTAAAACTACAGCACAAGATGTTTCAGTTAGACTTCAAGAAGAATTGCCTGTTATGGTTTTAAGACACAGAATTGGTGACCCAGGTCAGCTATTGAAATTGTTTGCCTTGAGGACCTTTAGCAACAGGAAAGACAGGCAGACGGGCTAGGCAACCCGCCAGAGTAGGTGTCATACAGGGGTCCCCTTCACTGACTTGCCTCTAGGCAGACATATGCTTGACCTTAGAACTGCTCTCGTGAGACTTATTACAAGGTGGGTTCATCCCTTATCTCCCCGACTAGACTCTAACGATGTTTAGGCCAATGAGGATGTTGGGCATGGCAGCTTGTATATAGTGGATGCTCAACAAAGATTTTGGAGTGAATGAATTCAATTCAGATGAAATTTGTCTTTGGAATTGCTCCATTCCTCACCTTTTTTCACACTCTCCCTCCTTTGAGCACCCTCCCATCTCAAGTGATCTCCAAAATCTCTTCCAGCTCAGAAATTTTAGTAGTCTGGGTTTACTCATGTTGTTACTACATCATTTCACCTTTCTTCAGAAACGCAGATCTTATAAGCCATGTCTGAATGTGAATTCCTTAATAGCAGAACAATAGCTTCCAATTGTATATGTTAGTTCACAATTCTATGGATTAGGCATTATCATCCCAATTTTGCAAATAAGCAAACTAAAGCTTAGAGAGATGGTGACATATCTGAGGTCAAATAGCTCACAAGGATGTAAACTCACATCTGTCTGCCTCCCCAGCCCGGCACTTACGCACAGGCCATGCGAGTTCTCTCACCTGGGAAGACACAAAGTCATTTGTATATATTGCAAAGAAGAGAGCCCAAAGACGTTCGTCTCCAATGATGGGATAGCAAATCCTGTTCACCGGGGTAAGGGAGACACAAACTGAACCATACGAGGAACTAAATCGCCACCTACATTCAAGACCGGCCCTGGCTGCCCGAGCCTGCCGGGCCCTACCCAGCTGTTGCTTAGTGCCTGCAAAGAGCAGGCAGGTCCCCAGGTTGTCTACTAGGATGGGGGGGACTCCAGGTGGCAAAAGCTAGGGAGGTGCTTAGGGCCCTGATATTTGAATCTTTCTATGATTGCCTTGTAACCATGGGACTCGAGCATTTCATCCACCTGCAGAATTAATTTCATGCCTCCCTTTCTGGCATCTGAACCACTGGAAGTAGGATCTCTCTGCCAACAGTGCAGTGTGACAGTTTATTTTCACTCCTGCGGTTGCTTTTTGTTCTCATCTTGGATCATTCATCCACTGTGGGGGGATTTTGATCAGACTTAGATCACAGAGGATCAAGGCTGTGATGTGTTTAGCTGCTGTATCAGAACCAGCAAATTCTGAAACCTGTAGTGCACCCTCCCCACGGGCCTTGTGCTTTGAGTTCTTCCAGTGAATCTCTTGCTTTTTGACCAAATACGTTGATCTGCCCAGACCGCTTTTAAAGAAAGTCATAAATTCACTCCCTGAAATTATAGTGTAATTCGCTGGGAAAGTGTGGTACGTAATTTTCTTGGATCAAATGAATCACCCTAAAGCAATTGTCCATCAAAGTTTGTTTATTACATAGCCCGAGATGATTGTCCAATTATCATTTAGAGCGGGGACTGGCCTGTTCTGGAGTGGAGGCTGGAAAGGGAGTACAGGTTGATTTTCAGCGGCACTTTAGTTTCCAACTGCCGTCCTCCGTGCTTCAGGGATGATGGTTAGGGCAGGAGGAGCCTGAGCTTGGAGCCTCCATTTTGAAAGGATAATAAACTCTGGGAATACACCCCCTAGACTTAAATTCTCTGAGTGTAGGGCCTGTACTATATGTGAGTTGTTAGTGCCATTGAGTTGATTCTGACTCCTAGCGACCCTGCGGACAGCAGGGCGGCACCCTGCCAGGTCTTTCTGCGCCATCCTCTCACCTTCCGGTGTTCTATCAGACAGTGCTCCGCTGCTACTCACAGGGTTTATTATGGCCAGTTGTTTCCAGGTCCTTCTTCCCAGTCTGTCTTAGTCTGGAAGCTCCGCTGAAACCTGTCCAACATGGGTTACCCTGCTGGTACCGGTGGCAGAGCTTTCAGCAGCACAGCAGCCGCCACAGTACAACCACCAACAGACGGGTGGTGGGGTTCCCTGACCAGGAAAGCAGCGAGGCTGCGGCAGTGAGAGCACAGAACCCTAACCACTAGGCAACCAGGGCTGGCTAGCATGGTGTAGTGAGAGGAATATAGACTCTGAAGCCAGACAGCCTGGGTTCAAGTGCAGCCACAAGCACCAGGGGGCTGTGTGACCCGTCTGTGCTTCAGTTTCCTCATCATGCCTGGTCATCTTTTTGGCCACTCTTCCTCTTGCAGGCAGACCTCCAGAATTAGGTTGTTCTGGTTGTTAAACAGTGTCTGTCTCCCAGGACTGTTGTGTTGGTCACATGAGTTAATATGTGCAAAGTGCTTAGGACACAGCCTGGAATGTAGTGAGTACCTGGTGTCTAACACAGTGCCTGGCGCCTAGTAGATAATGTGTTTGTGAATGAATAGCAGCATCCCCCCTCACCTGTAATAATCATCCCTGCAGAGTTTGATTACCACTAGATCAAAAAGACAGATTGTGAATAGGTGGAATGACCAACCAAGGAGGAGGGGAAATGCCTTTCTTTCTTTTTTGTTTTTTTAAGATTTTATTTTTTCCTTTTTCTCCCAAAGCCCCGTGGTACATGGTTGTATATTTTAGTTGTGGGTCCTTCTAGTTGTGGCATGTGGGATGCCGCCCCAGCATGGCCCAGACGAGCGGCGCCGTGTCTGTGCTCAGGACCGGAACCGGCGAAACCCTGGGCCGCTGAAGCGGAGCGCGCCAACTTAACCACTCGGCCACGGGGCCCGCCCCGGAAATGCCTTTCTTTGGGGTTCTTCTAGCAACATTGACTCTCCTCGGTCAGGGATTCCTGTCTATAGTCCTGCATGTTTACAAGGAGCTGAAGGCCTGGGGAAGAGACGGCACTGTGTGTTCTTCAAACAGGATAAACAGCTGTCCTCACCTTAGATTCGCTAGTCCGTGCCGTGTAGAAGCCGCTGAGTTCCACCAGAGGGCGCACCGAGGTTGACGCACCTGAGCCAGCGAAGCTCAAGACGCTCCCAGGGGGCTTGCTGGGGCCATCCGCTTCCAGCGAGGCCTCTGGCTGGACTCCTCAAGTATGGTTCTTGGTCTCTGTTATGTTTTTACCTCCTGATGGCTTACACTGCCTGTTCCCCCTCTCCCCATCCTTCTTTGTCCTTTTCTTGTGACCCCAAGCCTCTGATTAAGAATTCTTAATTCACAATATTTAGATATCGTGGAGAACGTGATTCTGTGATCCATCGGAGGGGAGTTGTCCGGTGGTCTTCTAAGCATTCTAGCTGTTGCAGATCCACTTAGCTTCAGTGTCTTTAATACGTGAGTTGGTTGCATGTATGCATGTACGTATACACACATATGCGTGTGATTTATGTCATTAGACATACATACCCTCATAAAAATAGGATGTTTGTACTCATATTGCCCTATGCGCTGGAATGCCTGGCCTCTCCTGTGGCCCGAGGTTTCTGACTTTCTGTGTTCCTTCTACCTTTCCATGATTGTAATCTCCATGACACTCCCGTTACGCCGAATGTTAGGTGTGGTTCAATGCCCGGAAGGAAAAAAAAAGAACAGGAAAAATTTGTCCTATCTTATATTTTGCAAGCATGCGAATGCTTTGTATTTTTCAGAAAAGATCGACTTTACCAGCAGATGAACTTGTAATTCCTACCAAGTACATTAGTTGACCATATCTTAGACATACCTCTGTTTTGCCATTATCTGGGTGGCATATCATCCCTCATCTCCACGAGTCCTCCCTGTGTTCCCTGTCCTCCAGGCTCTGTGATCTTCAGGAGGGAAACGGTGCTTCTCAACTTTGCATCCCCACCTTCCCTAACAGCACCCAAAATATGATGATTTGTTACTCGAAGTGGGATGTTCATTTACTCGATTGATTGTGTGTGCATGTGTGTGAGAGAGAGAGAGAGACACTCAGTGTGTGTGTGCGTTATTGCAAGGAGCAGAAACTCACTTCTGCTACCTCCAGAAAAAAGGGGGTTTATTGTAGGATTGCCTGACAACTGAGACTGAAAACATTTCAGGCTTTCTGCAGTTTTAAGACACCTGCTCTCTTTCTCTCTGCTCCAAAGTTTCCCTCATGACGAACTTTCTCATCTCTGCGTCTGTGCCGTCCTTCCGTTCAGTCCTCACTGACCCATCCCCTCCACGTTCTCCAGCCTGAATTCTGCCCGGCTTGGCCCCTTCCTGCTACTGCATTGGAGAGCATGCTTTTGCAGACTGCCTCATGGACTGATGCCCAGTCTCTGAGTGGGCTACCTCAGGTCACATGCATAGTCTGATCTAATCAGTGGCCACTCCTGCCAAAAAGACTACTTGGCCATGCTACTTTGAAGGATGGAAGGTGGCTATGGGCAATACGGTTAACAGGACCAATAAATGAAGCAGGAATGTTTCAGTTCACGGCAGAGTAGCCCTGGAAAAGGGTGCAGGTACCCTGTAGCAAGCAAGCACAGAAGGATTACCTGCTGGGCGATTTTATGCACCAGGTTTGTTTCAGGCCCTTCACACATAATCGTTTACTTGACCTTTATGATGTAGTATTAGGGTTGCCAGATTTAGCAAACAAAAATGCACAATGGATGCCCAGGCAATATTTGGGACATCCTTATACTAAGAAAGTATTTGTTGTTTACCTGTAATTCAAATTTAACTGGACATATTGTATTTTATCTGGCAACCCTATTTATCCCCATTTTACAGATGAGGACAGTGAGGCACAGAGACAATTTGTCCAGGGACACACAGGAAGTAGCAAACCAATTTGGCTTCAGTTCCTGTGCTCTTAACCAGCGTGCTTAACTGCCTCTTTTAAACCTATATTAATGGCAAGCACATGCAAACACACACCCCTCCCCAATAAAAGAGAGTCCTTTGTTCTTGTCATCATTCAAAAAAAATCAACACCAAAGCATCCTTAGATGGTATATCAGTCAGGGTCGAGACATGAGACAGAAAGCACAGTGGACATCTGAACAGGGAAAATTTAAGGTACAGACTTGTCAACTACACCAAGGGTTGTTAACTACTGAGAGGGGTAAAAGAGGACAGACACTAAGGGGCAGAGAGGTAGTAACTGCAGAAAGTGGCTACTACACCTGATCTAAGGGAGAAGTGAGCAAAGAGGAACTCGGAAACTCAGAGAAAAGGGCCCTGAGAGGCTGGGTTCAGACCTCTGAGCAGAGCGTCCGGCTGTCACAGGAACGTGCTGTCTGCAGGACAGAGACAAGGAAGCCAGCTGGAGGATGCCCACCGGTGAATGGCCAAGGGCAGCCTGCCACTGCTATGAAATGCTGCTGGAGCACCTGCATGCTGGTCTGCTGGCCACTGCACGGACAAATAGAACACTGGAAGGAGAAGAAAAAGGCCCTTCCTTCCCTTCCAGCCTTGCATTGTCCCTCCCACTCTCCTATTGTCAAAACCTAACATGGAGCCAACTGGCAAAGAGAAATATAGCCTGCAGAGTCCAGCTTCAGTATTACAAAGCAGGATGCAGAAGGTGGGTTTGGAGCCAAAAGACATTAAATTAATAACCAGCACAGATGGAAAGTACATTTTCATCCCAAGGATGGAAAGAATCCCAAACCATCATCACGCTAAAGGAAGATAGATGGACTAAGAGAGATATTTGGACCTCAAAAACTGAAGGTTTTCATGGAAACATCTCTTGGAGCAGAGCTACAAAATGCAGTCTGCTGCCAAAGTACCGGGTAAGCAAGACAAGGGGTTTGAAAGCCCATGCTGGGAAAATATGCAGAGTGCTGAGAGGTTTCAACTGAGCGAATGCCCAGTACAGAGTCACAACAACTGAGAAATCTATCTATAAGAGATTGAATTTAAAAATCAGTCGTTAAAGGATAGATCAGTCTTCAGAGAGCTTCCTTAGTTATTACTTTCAAAAGCATGGTGGTAAACTTTTTCTATGCAAAGTGGCATTTATCCCCTGAACTCTTGACATTTCTGGAGAGTCTAAGACTGGTGTTTGCAGAGGCAGGGCCTAGACTTGATGAACTATGAAGACCCCATTCACTGCCAGAAGGGAGTGAGTCTGAGGATGATGAATGGAGCCAGTTCTCTCTATGTGAAGGACAGTAAGTCAGGCAGCAGGCCTGTTACCTTTCGTTGTGAGCTAGTAACCATTCTATACCGTCAGCAGTTACTTCTTTTCCTATAGAACCCTGACTTTCCTGCCTCCGTAGCAACTTCTCTAATTGCAAAGTGTCCTCTCTGATTTGCTCTCTAGGCAATCATGTCTGTCCTGCAAAGTGCTGACTCTCAGCCTTGCTGGACGAATTGAACACATCACTCTTTGAAATGCCGATGTTGCCAAGGTCAGTCCGAGGGGCATTCTTACTGGAAGCATGCTTCGCCCTCCTGCCTCCCCCAGCAGTGGTGTCTCTTAGTATTTATGGAACATCTGTTCCCAGCTGCACCGGGTCCACATTGACTGAGTCAAGGCATAAGCCATTCTGTTGGCATGAAAATGCCTCCTACCTATAGCTCATGCTTTGCATTCATCCTCTTCTTTAAATTTGAGATGAGGGCTGCATCCTAGTCCTTTTTCAAATATCTAATTGTGCCTCAGAGATTTTTATACGTTTAATACTTCCTTAAGAAGAAATATAGTATAGTGCTTAAAAGCATAGGCCAGATTTCCTGGGTTCAAACCTCTAACCTTTACAGATATATGAATTTGGGTGAGATTTTTAATTCCTCTATGCCTAGTTTCCTCATCTATAACATGTGCATAATAATAGTAGTATCTATTTCAGAGGGCTAGTATGAGAATTAATGAACACATAAGAGACGTGGAGTATGATCAACTGTTTTGGGAACTGCCCTCCTGCCCTAAGAATTAGAAGACATTGGAAAATAGGCTCTACAGGACTGGAGAAGAGAAACAAACTGAGCCCTATGATTGCCCAGCTTACTGACTGGAGACGGTGGATAGGCTGCAGTGCAGGGCAAGGGAATCCAAAGGAAGTCCTGCAATCTCATTAAGTTGATCAGAGCTCAGAGACTGGGGAGGCCAAGTCACCTGGAATTGCAGGGCAGAGAAGTTCCAGACAGCTGCAGGGGGGTCCCCTCAATTGTTTGGCTAATGATCTGCATTTGTGTGAAGCAAACCCCACAAGGCCGAAGAAATAATCACCAGAAAGAAGTAAGCCAAACAATTCCCAGCCCTCATAAGGCTGGGGATGGTTCCCGTTCTACTAACCAGAATGGAGAAAAATTGTAATACAGGGGACATTGGGCAGAGTTCTTTGAAGGGTTATCCTTTATAGTAGAGCTTTGCTCTGGACACACTTTATCAGGCTTAGAAGCAAGCCTCTAAAGGAAGAAACATATTTGCTAATAACTTAATCATACTCCAGGACAAAATCCCACATTCTTTAAAGAAATACAGCAAAATCCAGCACTCAATATCATAAAATTCACAATGTTTGTCATAAAATAAGAGATTACCAGGCATCCAAAGAGGCAGGAAAATATAACTCATAGTCAGGAGAAAAATAAATCAATTAGAAATAGATTTTTAAAAATGAGAGAAATAATGGAATTAGCAGATAAGGACCTTGAACAACTATTCTAAATATACTAAAAGATGTAAAGAAAAACATAAACATAATGAAGAGGAAAATAGAATATATAATAAAGTCCCAAATAGAACTTCTGGAGATGAAAAATATAGTATCTGAAATGAAAAATACACTGAATGAGATTAATTGCAGAAGAAAAAATTAGTGAAATTGAAGGCATGATAAGAGAAACTATCTACGTTGAGACACAGAGAGGAAAAGAATTTTTAAAAACAAGAATAGAGCCTCAGTGAACTGTGGGACAAATACCAAACAGTCTAAATGTGTGTAACTAGCTTCCAAAAGAGGGAGAGAAAAACTGCTTGAAGAAATAACAGTCAAAGGTTTTCCGTGATAAATCCACAGATCCAAGCATCTCAACAAACCCCAATCAGTGTCAACGTAAGGAAAACTGCACCAAGACACACCATATCAAATTTCTGAAAACAAGCAATAGAATGAAAAAATCTTAAAGCAGCCAGAAAAAGAAAAAAAAAAAAAAGGACACATTCAGCAGAACAAAGAAAGAATGACAGCAGACCTCTCGTTGTAAATTCCTCAAGCCAGAAGACAACACATCTTTAAAATGCCAGAAGTGTAAAACAGTCGCTCTTGATTTATCTGGCCAAGGAAAACATCTTTCAAAAATGAAGGCAAAGTCAAGTCTTTTTTCATGTGATTAACAGCCAAGAGAACTCATCACCAGCGACCTACGTTAAATGAAATCTTAAATGAAGTTTTTCAGGCAAAAGTAAAGTGATAGCCAATGGAAATTTGGATCTACAAAAAGAAGTGAAGAATGCTGAAGGTAGCAAATATGTAGGTAAATATAAAAGATATCTTTATCATGTATATTTTTTTTTTTGAGGAAGATTAGCCCTGAGCTAACTACTGCCAATCCTCCCCTTTTTGCTGAGGAAGACTGGCCCTGAGCTAACATCCATGCCCATCTTCCTCTACTTTATGCATGGGACGCCTACCACAGCATGGCTTTTGCCAAGCAGTGCCATGTCCTCACCCGGGATCTGAACTGGCAAACCCCTGGCCACCGAGAATCGGAACATGCAAACTTAACTGCTGCGCCACCAGGCTGGCCCTCTTTATCATATTCTTAAATCTCTAAAGACAATTGTCTATTTAAAGCAAAAATAAAAACACTATCGTAGGATTAATAAAACATGTAGTAGTAAAATGCATGACAGCAAAGGGAAGAAGAGGGAAGTGGAAATATAATGTATGAAGATAGAGGAGTATACGATACGAAGGTAGGTTGTGATAAATTTCAGATGGATGTTGTAAATCCTGAAGCAACTCCTTAAAAAAAGAGAGAAATAATTAATAATCCAATGATGGAAATAAAATGGAATTATAAAAATTATTTAATTAACTCAGAAGAAGACTAGAAAAAGAGGAAAAAGGGAACAAAGAACAGACGAGACAAACAGAAACTGGTAGCAAGATGGCAAATATAAACCCATGTAAACTAAACAAAATGTAACATCTAAGTAATCCATTTAAGAGCCAGAGATTGTCAGTTTGGATAAAAAAGCAAAACCCAACTATATGCTGTATTCAAGAAACTCACTTTGTAAATGAAGACACAGACAGGTTAAAAATATAAGGTTGGAAAAAGATATACCATACAAACACTAGTTAAAAGACAGCTGGAATGGCTATATTAATAACAAAATAGATTTCAGAATGAGGGATATTATCAAAGATTAAAAGAGACATTTCATGGTGATAAAGGGGTGAATTCATCAAGAAGACAGAACAATCCTAAATGTATATGCATATAATAATAGAGACGCAAAATACACGCAGCAATGTCTGATAGAACTGAAAGGAGAAATAGGCAAATACACAATTATAGTTGGAAATTTCAATGCTCCTTTCTCAATAATTGATGAAAAAAGTAGAAAATAACGAGTGAGGCTATAAACTCAAAGAACAAAGAAAGTCAACCAGTATGACTTAATTGATATTTATAGATCATTGCACTCAGCAAGAGCACAGTACATATTTTCTTGAAGTCCATTTGGAACATTCACCAAGATAGACCATATACTCATCCACAAAATTAGTGTCAATAAATTTAAAATATTTCAAATTATGTAGAGTATGTTCTTTGGCCACAACAAAAATAATAACATAAATATATCAGAAAATCCCCCAAATAGTTGCAAATTAATACACTTCTAAATAACCTATGGTCAAAAAAGGAATTAAAAAGAAAATTAGAAAATATTTTGAGCTGAATGAAAATGAAAACATGCATATTAAAATTTGTGAGATGCAGCTAAAACAGTGCTGAGGAAGATTTAATTACATTGGATGATCATATTAGAAAATTTAAATTGTCTTAATCTTATCTTCTACCTTACAAAACTATGAAAAGAAGAACATGTTAAACCTGAAGTAAGTAGAAAGATGGAAATAATAAATATAAAAGGATAAGCAAATGATACAGAAAAGCAATAGAGAAAATCAATGAAACCAAGACCACATTCATTTAAAGAAATCAATAAAGTTGATAAACCTCTAGCCAGCCTGATCAGTAAAAGGAGAGAAGACATAAATTAGCAATATCAGCAATGAAAAAGGGGACATCAGTACAGATTCTACAGACATTAAAAGAATAATCAGGGAATATTATGAACATGTTTATGCCAATATATTAAACAACTTAAGTGAAATGAAAAATTCCTTGAAAAAATACAAACTGACAAAGCCCATTCAAGAAGAAATAGGTAAACTGAAAAATTGTTTACCTATTTAAAATTTTGAATCTGTAGTTTAAAACCTCCCCACAAACTTCAGGCCCAAATGGTCTCATTGGTGAATTCTATCAAATATTAGTGGAAGAAATAACACCTATCCTACAAAAATGCTTTTATAAAGCAGAAGAGAAGGAATGCTTCCTACTCATTTTATAGATTCAGCATTATTCCGATACCAAAACCAGCCAAAGTTATCACTAGAAACCTACAGACCAATGCTCCTCGTGAACATAAGTGCAAAAATCCTTGACTAAATATTAGCAAATTAAATCTAGCAACATGTAAAAAGAACAAACAGCACGGCAAAGTGGAGTTTATCCCAAGAATAAGATAGTAATTTAATCTTTGAAAATCAAGCAATGTAATTCATCACAGTAATAGAAAAAAAGAAAAACCATGCGGTTAACTCAATAGATACAGAAAAAGGATTTGAGAAAATTCAAAACTCATTCATGATAAAAACTCTCGGCAAACTGAGAATAGAATGGAACTTCCTAATGGGCTAATACATGGAACCTATGAGAAACCAACAGCTAACATCATATTTATTAGTGAACGACTATATGCTTCCTCCTTAAGATGGAAAGATGACAAGGATGTCTGCTCTCTTCTCTTTTACTCAACATTATACCAGAGCTTTTTGGCAATGCAATAAGGTAAGAAAAGGAAGTAAAAGAAGGGTAAGGAGGAAGTAAATTGGAAAGGAAGAAATAAAATGATCTTTATTTACAGTTGACATGATCTTGTGTGTACAGAAAAGTGACTAGAACTAATTAGAGTTTAGCAAGATTGCACAATACAAGGACAATACACAATGTTTCAATGGTATTTCTATATAGTAGCAATGAATAATTGGAAACTGGTATCGAGATAATACTATGTACAATAGTGTCAAACAACATGAAATACTTAGGAATAAGTTTATCAAGGTATGTACAAGACTTTTACACTAAAAAAGATATGTTTATACTGTGCTGGCCTGGTGGTGTAGTGGTGAAGTTTGTGTGCTCCACTGCAGCGGCCCAGAGTCCATGCGCTAGATCCCAAGTGCGGACCTACACACCACTCATCTAGCCATGCTGTGGGATGTCCCACATACAAAATACAGGAAGATTGGCACAGACGTTAGCTCAGGGACAATCTTCCTCAAGTAAAAAGAGGAAGATTGGAAACAGATGTTAGCTCAGGACCAATCTTCCTCACCAAAAAAAAAAATAATAATATATGTTTATGGATCAAAAGACTCAATATTGTTAAGATGTCACTTGTCCTCAAATTGTTCTATAGATTTAATACAATATCAAGCTGATTCTTAAATTTATATGGAAACTCTAAGGTCTTAGAACAGTCAAGACAATTTTGAAAAAGAAGGAATTTTGCATGGGCTTGCATTATCTGACTTCAAGACAAATTAAAAGCTACTGTAATCAAGACAGTATGATATTGGAATAAGGATAGACGGGAAAATCCAGAGATAGACCCACACATATATGACTGATTTTTGTCAAAGTTCCCAATTCACTTGGAAAAATGGTAGTCTTTTTAACAAACAGCATTGGAACAATTGGATAGCCATATGGAAAAAATGAACTTTGATGCTTTGTGTCACACCATATGTTAAAAAATAACCCACAAAGTTATATATCTAAACGTAGAGTTAAAATTTTCAAAAGTTTAGAAGCCATAGGAGAAACATTTTGTGACCTTGGGTAGGTATAGGCAGGGCACAAAAAGCACAAACCAAAAGTACTGATGAATTAAATTTCATCGAAATTTAAAGTTTTGCTCTTACAAAGACAGTGTCAAGAAAGTCACAAACTAGGTAAAATACGTGCAAAACATGTGGCTAATAAAAGCTTTGTGTCCAAAAAAGAACTCAAAATTAAATGATAAGAAGACAAATGACTCCATCTTTTGAAAAATACGAAAGATTTAGATAGACGCTTCGTCGAAGAAAATAAATGAATGACAAATAAGCACATGAAAAGAGGCTCAACATTATTTAGTCATTAGGGAGATGCAAATGAAAACCAGAGTGAAATATCGTTAAACATTCAGTGGAATGCCAAAATTAGAGACTGGCAATAAGAAGTGTTGATAAGGATGTGGAGCTGCTGGAACTTTCCTACATTGCTGGTGGGAATGCAAAAATGATGCAGCCACTTTGGAAAACAGTTTGGCAGCTTCTTATAAAGTTACTATATGACCTGGAAATCCCATTCTTACATATTTATCCAACAGAAATTAAAACATGTCTACACAAAGATTTACTTGTTACATGAATTTTCTCAGTAGCTTTATTCATAATAGCCCCAGACTGGAAACATCCCAAGTGCCCATCAATTGGTTAACGGATAAACCAATTGTGACATACTCATTCACTGGAAGACTACTGCTACACGCAACAACGTGGATGAATTCAGAAACATCATAAGTAAAACGTTGATGAATTCAGAAACGTCATAAGTAAAACAGACACAAAAGACTACACAGTGTATGATTTCATTTATATGAGATTCTGGAAAAGGCAAAATGGTCATGATCAAAAGCAGAGCAGTAGTGCCTAGGGTCATGGATGTGAGAAGGGCTTGATGGTAAAAGGGGCATGAGGGACTTTGGAGGTCATGGAAATGTTCTCTCTTGCTTGTGGTGGTGGGCACAGCAGGTATGCGTTAGTCCAAACTCATCAAACTGCAGTCTGAAAGTGGAGAATAGATACATAATGGAATATTATTCAGTAATAAAAAGATACAAACTACTAATACATGTAACAACATGGATAAATGTCACAACAGTCATGCTGAGTGAAAGAAGCCAGACACACAAGAATACATGTTGTATTATTCTATTTATTTGAAGCTCTAGAATAGGCAAAAAATAATCCACGGTGGAAAAAATCTGAGATGTGGTTGCGTGTGAAGCACAGGTCGGGGAGTATCGACTGGGAAGAGGCCCCAGGTAGCTTTTGGGGAGGTGGTAATGGTCTGTAATTTGATTGAAGTGTGGGTTACACAGGTGTACACAATTGTCAAAATTTTAACGGTACACTCAAGATCTATGGATTTCATTGTGTGTAAATTATAGCTCTATAAAATTTCCTTAAAAATTACAAAATGCTTTCATATGCACTATTTCATTTGCTCTTCACAACAACCTGAGAGAGGAATACAGCAAAAAGTGTCCCCATTTCACATTTCAGAAATCCAATGTTCAAATAGAAAATTTTATGACTTGCCTGAGATCACACAGCTGGCATAAGAATTCAGTCTTTTCACTCCTGTTCCAGTTTTCTTTCTATTAGAAAAGAAAGAAGAACGGAAGGAAGTGCTGTTTAGTGGTTTTAACTGAACTATGGAACACAATACAAGTTGGGTCTTTTATAAACAAGCAGATGGAATTTGATGCTCCGTAGCCAAGCCAAACCTGTATGTTTCCTGAAACAGCGGAACTCAAATAAAAAGAGGAACATAAAAATATGCTCTGCAGTGATCTTTCACGTGGGCACGGTACAGGGTTTAAATTGCAGTCCTTGTCCCCCCATTTTCTCCCCGCTTTGTTAAATTGTAAAGCAAAACCACTCAAGCTATAATAGCAATGGCTGGCTGACACCTTACAGCTGGTCAGCAGAGCTGCTGATTGCTGCTGCTGTCCACGTGGGTTTGTTAGGAAGCTCCGGGAGATGTGCCGCTCTGGGACCTCAGTCACCCACGCTGGCCGGAGTGCAGGCGTGCACCGCAAGGGCCTCCTTCCTTCCCCGGAGACCTTCTCCTGAGGCACAGGCGTGGTGGGAGCAACTGACTTCCCCAAGCAGACAAGTGTCATCTATCACTGATGTGACATGAAAGGAGCTAGAATCTCCCAGTAGAGTCTCAAGGTCCAATTGTATGAAGTCACAAATATTCAGGGCTTTACAGCCAGGGGAATAGCAACTTACACCTTCAAAATTCAGAGCTCAGGTGACTCAGTGGTTTTTTATTCTGATTTACCCATAAAGAATTTGAGAAATATTTTTTATTGTTAACTGATTTCTACATAACTTTTCCTATTAATTGGCTCCTTAAAAAGGTTACTTTGGTGTGAGTAAGTTCCAGCTTTGCCTGGTCAGTGGTTTTTATTTCTGGAAAAACTTCAGAATGGGTCTGTTCCTGCATCTTTCTACCTCTAGATGGGGCTGTTCCCATTCCATGCCATAGTCTCCAAAAATGCTGGGGAGGAAGGTGACGCAGAGGTTACTTGTCCTGTATTCTTCTTTTTGTGAAGGATCTCACACCAAGAATAATTTTTCCTTCCTTCCTAGCCTCCCTCCGCCCTTCCTTCCTTCCTTTCATTTTCCCTTCTTTCCCTTCCTTCCTTCTTTCCTTACTTCCTTCCTTCCCTCCCTTCCTTCTTTCCTTCTTTCTTTCCTTCTTTCCTACCTTCCTCCCTCCCTTCCTTCCTTCTTTCCTTCCTCTTGTTCAATGAATGTTATGGAGCATCTACTACATGCCAGGCATTGAAAATGCAAAGTTAATGACATAATCCTTCTCCTTAACTTCTAATCTAATAACATAATAATCTAATAATCCTAACTTCTACATCTAATAACAGAGGCAGATGTGTACCAAGATAATCTTAACACAATTTTTCTTCTTCTTCTTCTTTCTTTTTTTTTTTTTTTTTTGAGGAAGATCAGCCCTGAGCTAACTGGTGCCAATCCTCCTCTTTTTGCTGAGGAAGACTGGCCCTGAGCTAACATCCATGCCCATCTTCCTCTGCTTTCTATGTGGGACGCCTACCACAGCATGGCATGCCAAGCGGTGCCGTGTCTGCACCCGGGATCCGAACTGGCGAACCCCGGGCTGCTGAGAAGCGGAATGTGCAAACTTAACTACTGTGCTACTGGGCCGGCCCCTCATAACACAATTTTAAAGTGCTATGATAAAGGGAGCAAAGAAGATGAACCTGCAAAGGAAAGTTAGGTCTAGATTGTGAAGGGACTGCTATACCATCTAAGAAGTTAGATTTTCTCGAGAGGACGATGGAGAACCTCGGAGTGTTTTAAGCAGGGAGGAGTCATGGTCACATCTGAGTACCGGAGAGATCACCCTGTCTTCAATGTGAAGGATGGATCAGGATTGTGATGATCAGAGAACCTGGGCCTTGGCTGGGTCTCCCTCCTTTTTCCAACCTCTCCATATTGCGGGATCTCAAGGCTCAGTCCTGGGCCTTCTCTTCTCTCCCTTTCTCTTCTCTAGCTATACCCCTGTCCACTGCTATGTCAGGTGATCTCACTTGGTCCCTGCTTCAAACAAGATCTGTTCAGTGATAACTCCTAATTTTATATCTCCATCCCAGACTTCTCTCCTGACCCACAGCATCCTGTATCTCAAAGCCTTCTTGACCTCCACTTGCTTGTCTTCCTTCCCTTGTCTTTCCCAACATAGTACATATGACCACCATCTATCCAGTTAGCTACCCAGGCCACACCCCGTTAGACATCCTCTTTTCCCTTCATGCCCTCCACACCAATCCATCAAGTGCAGGTCTGTCACCAAAATATATCCAGGATCCATCCACTTCTCTCCATCTCCTCTATCACTCTTGCCCATGCTACCATGCTCTCTCAGCTGCACTGTTGCACTAGCTTCCTAACTGTTCTCTCTACTTTCCTTCCATGCCCCTCCAATCCATTGACCATACACTAGTCGGAGAGCTTTCTTAAAAACATAAGTCAAACTATATTACTCCCCAGCTTGAAACCTATCCATTAGTATCCATTGCACGTAGAAAAAAAAATCCCAACTCCAATCTGAGGACCCAAAGGCTTTCTCCATTATTTGGTCTGTCAGCCTCACCCTGCATCTCTCTTGTTCACTGCTCTCCAGCCTCCCTGTTCTTTCAGGTCCTCCAACACTTTGCACTTCCTCTTCCTGGGATGCTCTGGGCGAGGCTGGCTTCTTCTCCTCCTTCGGACCTCAGCTCCCACGTTTCCTCCTCCAGAGTCACGCTATCTGCGTAGGCCCTCAGTCCTCTGCTACTCTTTCTCTCTCTCACATCACTGCTTATTTTCTTCCTAGAACTTAACACAATTTGTAATCGTCTTATTTAGTTTCAGGTTTTATTCTCTGGCTCTCCCACTAGAATATATATAAGGTTTACGAGACTACGGACTACTCTCTTACTCACGACAGTGTCCTCAGAACCTAAAAAAGAGCCTGATACAAAATGCATGTCTCGAATTGATGAACATGTTCATTCAGGGGCTGCAGCAGCGGTGCAGATGGGTGGTCATGAGGGCTTGGACTACATCAGCCAATGTCAGGATGGGAAACAGGTGAGCTTCCGTCAACGTACACGTAGAAGATTGAATCTGTAGGACCTGGTGACTGAAAGAGTAGGGGGGGAGGACAAGGAGTAGAAGATATTTCTTGTCTGGTTGGATAATGATTTCATTGATGTGATGCAAAATTCAGGAGGAGGAGCAAGGAACGAACAAGGGTGTGTGTAGGAGCTGTGAGGCTGGAGAGGAATAAGGAAAAACAACAACGATCTGTAGAATTGGCTAGGGTTCTAAGAAAAGTTTATGAGTAGAATTAGATTGTAGATATTTTCATTTGAAATCCAGGTTTTTTCCATTTAGGCGTATATTAAGATATTATTTCTGAGTCTACTTCCTTTTTCTACTTCTATTTCTAATTCTTTATCTCCTCTTCTACCTTTAGAAATGTGTGGGGGTTTTTTGTGACACAAAGAAAATACCAGAAAGTGAATATCCCAATTTAACTGTCTGATCGAGATTCTTCAGTTTTTTTCCATTTTTTTTAATATAAAGAATTTGGCTTTAAAACAATTAAATCTTCTGAACTTCTTGACTTTTCAGATCCTTAATATCCTTTGAGCCCAGCTGGTAGAGTTTACTGCATCAAAGAAATGGAGAGTTATTTTCGAAGTGGATGGCACTCCAGAGGTCATTTAGTTCAGCTGAGGGAAAAATGCCCAAGTTAAATACAGCTTGCCAAGTGCCTGAACTAGGGAAAGAACCCAGGGGATGATTAGTTAATGAAATCTCCGAAACAGCCCCAAATTTGAACTCAGCTTCTGATAGCAGCAGACGTCTTCACAATACTGGTGGCCTGTTTGTGCTGGCCGTTTCCTGTCTCCACATTAGCTCAGCTTCATTTTCCAGCTGTCACAAACAGCACCTAACCTCCTCATCTTCCATTTCAGGGCCATTCCAGCTGCTGCTGCTTTGCATTTATGGAACTGTTACTGCCTTCAGCAAAATGCATGTTTTAATTTTTTAACGACACTGTTAGCCTCCTCCCGCCTAATATGTTTCAAAGTCAGTTGTCTGACTGGTTACGTCTCCCACCTCTCTGTTCCTCTCTCTGGAGAAGAACGCTCTCTCCCTTTTCCCTTCTGCTTCCATTGCAGGACACCTGGCCTCAGCAGGTGTTTTGTATTCATCGCACTAGCCAGCCCCAGTCACTTAGGGAGCAACCACTGGAGCGGGAGCTGATAAAGATTTTGCTTAATTGACAGTCTTTTCAAATTCTTCTGACGGTCTGCCTGGGGCTTCACTGTTCCCTCGCAGGGTATTACTTTCTTTGTCTATACAGTGGAATAAACAGTGATCAGACAGATCTTAAAACAGCATGGGCGCACACCACATATTTGCCTATCATTGTACTAGCAGTGGCGACCAGCCACCTGGTACTTGAAACTTTAAGCAGAACCACCCACCTGAAGGACCATGTGTTGTGCAAAGGCCATCCTCATTTTCTAAGCTTCAGAAGAGACTGACTTTGACTTCTGAGTATACCACGCCCTTGGCACCTCTCTGGGAGGTCAGATCTGTCCCCCATGAGCCATTCGTAGCTCTGGCCACACAGGGCACCAAAAGATGAGTTCATTTTCTGTTCATGGCCTCCCGGAGACCACCAAACTTTACAGTCTCAGACTGGATGGGCCCTAAAGGTCATCCAGTACAGCCAATCATATTTTTGTGACCATATTGGAAAGTTCCCCAGGTGTAACGTATGAATCTTGTTAGATAGAGCCTGAGTCTGTGTCTCCATAACTTAAATGCCTTTCAAGTCGAGAGAAGGTTAACACTGCCTGTCTGGAGATGAACCAAAACCTTAACTCATATTCAATATCCCATATGATTTGATTCCAATTTATATTTATAGACTTATCTGCTACGACTCCCCATTTCTATTCTGTATTTCAGCAAAATGATGTTGTTTTTCTCCTGAATACACCTTGTGCTTTCTCATGTCTAAAAGCCTCTTCTTCTAGGCACATGTCTTTCCTTCTACTTACATTTCCTACATTCCTTCAACTCTGTCACTCCAAGTTATATCCATTCTTAAGGCCTGACTTCAGTAACACCTCTCCATAAAGACTTTCCTGACTCTTCTATCTAAAAGGCTTCGTCAAAATTCTGATAGCTCAGTGTGTGACTGTTATTTCATGCTACCTAATAGCTTAGTTATCTGTGTACACCCCTCCTGCTCTAATTAGATTGTAAACTATCCAAGGACAGGGTCGTTCTTTGTCATCTCCGTATCCCCCACAGCATCTCAGACAGCCTTTTGCACTTAACAGGAGCTCAATAAACATCTGTTGTGAAATGAATGAGAATCAAGAGATGAGTAGTTAAGGAATTTTGAAGCCCTGAAAAACTCAGCTGGTGACTGGGTCCAGAGCAAGAGAGAAAGGAAGAGCAGGGAATGTGCTGGTTTGATCTCTCTCTGGAGGCAGCCAGCTGCAGCCCCAAAGAAATTCTTTCCTTTAAAAAAATAAAAAATAAAGAACAGCAAACAAAGTTGGCAGAGGAAGCGATGATGTCACCCTTCCATCACAAATGTGTCGCTCAAATAAAACTCAATAGCTCAGACACCAAATTGCTACATCTTCACCTCTCATTTTCCACTAGGTTTTCTGGAACACATGCCACACACACACACGCTCATTCCTGGGGGACAAATAACAGGTATGTTTTAGAAGCTTGGTAGGTATTCTTAGTGGGGCAGAAAGTGTCATACAGAATGCATATAACCTACATTTCAGTTCCTTCTTTTTGTAAAGGCCAAGATTGTAGATAAGAATGTGTTTTTTGTTAGATTGATAATACACAGGGACTATTACTGGTATCAGAAGTATCTCCATATAGTAAGGCCGAACAGTATTGAGCAAGTGGCTGGAAACCTGGCATGCTGTTCCAGAGACCTTGGCAGTGAAATCTGAGCGTCCACAGGGATGACAGACAGTGGGAAAGGACACGACCTGAACAGGATGGGCTTTGGCTGGGGCCACAGAGCAGTCAGTCAGTGTAGGTCAGGAGGAGGGAGAAAGAATTTACGTTGCAACAGGATGTCCTTGTCTACACCGATGAGGAGCTCGTCTGTCTGGGCTTAGATCTTCCAGAGGTCACGTCTCCCTTGCTAAATCAGTACTGAGCATCAGATTTTTTTTTTTACAGACTTATTGAGGTATAATTTACATACCTTAAAACTCACCCACTGCAAGTGTACAATTTAATTATTTTTAATAAATTTATAGTGTTGTGCAACCACCACTACAATCCAGTTTCAGAATATCGTTATCATCCTAAAAAGTCTATTAAGGTTATTTGCAGGCAATACTAATTCCCACCCCCAGCCCCAGGTAATCACTGATCTGCTTTCTGTCTCTATAATTTGCCTTTTCTGGATATTGAATGTAAATGGAATCATATTATATATATAGTCTTTGCATCTGGCTTCCTTAAGCGTGATTTTTTTTTAGGTTCATCCATTTTGTAACATACACCAGTAATTCATTCCTTTTTATTGCTGAATAGTATTCCATCGTATGGACATACCTCATTGGGTTTATCCATTCACCAGCCGGTAGACATTTGGATTATTTCCAAATTTTGGCTATTGTGAATATGCTGCTGTGAACGGGCACTTACAAGTCTTTGTGTGGGCATGTCTTCATTTCTCTTATAGATTCTTTACAGTGAAATTGCAGGGTTTGAGATAAGTTTATGTTTAATTTAAAGGAACAACCAGTTTTCCAAAGTAGACGTACCATTTCCATTCTTTCCAGGAATGTGTGAGGGGTCCTGTTTCTCCGTATCCTCATCAATCAGTCCTTTTGAATAGCACTCTAGCGATTGTGTAGTGGTATCGCATTATGATTTTAATTTGCATTTCCTAATGACTAATGATGTTGAGCACCTTTTCATGTTTTTATTAGCTATTCATATATCTTCCTTGGTGAAATGTTTATTCAAGTCTTTTATTCATTTTTCAGTTGGGTTGTTTGTCTTCTTTTTATTGAGTTGTACAAGTTCTTTTTATATTCTGGATACAAGTCCTTTATCAGATACCTGTTTTGCAAATATTTTATCCCAGTCTGTGGCTGGTCTTTTTATTTTGTTAAGGTTGTTTCTTGAAGCACAAGGTTTTTAATTTTAATAAAGTGAATTTATTAATTATTTTATGGCTCCTGTTTTGGAGCCATAAAAATTTTCACAAGATTTCTCAAACATTTTTCTCCTATGTTTTCTTCTAAAAGTTTTATAGTTTTAGCTCTTACACTTAGGACTATGATCCATTTTGAGTTAAATTTTACATATGATGTGAAAGAAGGATCTAAGTTCACTTCATTGCATATGGATATCCCCATTCCAGCCCTTATGGTTGCAAAGATTATCATATCTCCATGGAATTGTGTTGTTACTTCAGTTGAAAATCATTTGACCATAAATGTAAGGTTTTATTTCTGGACTTTTAATTCTGTTTCAATAATCTATATGCTCATCTTTATGTCAATACCACATTGCCTTGATTATAGAAGCTTTCCAGTAAGTTTTGTAATCATGTACTGTAAATCCTCCAACTTTTTTCTTCTTTTACAAAATGATCTTGGCTACTCTAAGTCTTTTGCATTTCCATATAATTTTAGGACCAACTTGTTATTTCTATCAAAAAGCCTGATGGGATTATAATAACTTGATGCTATAAATCAATGTAGGGAGAACTGACATCTTCACAATATTGAATCTTCCAACCCGTAAACACTTCATCTTCATTTATTAGATCTTACTTTGGATTTGATTTGTTCTTCTTCTTCTGGTTTCCTAAGGTGGAAACTTAGATCACTGATGTTACATTTTTCTTCTTTTCTAATACATGTGTTCAATGCTACAATTCCCCTCCAAGCACAGCTTTCACTGCATCCCACACATTTTGGTAAGTTGTATTTCATTTTCATTGAGTTCAAAATATTTTAAAATTTCTCTTGAGTACTTTTTCACCCATGTGTTATTGAAAAACATGTTGTTTAATCTCAAATATTTTGGTGTTTTCCTGTTATCTCTCTGTTATTGATTTCCAGTTTAATTTCATTGTGGTGAGAACAGACTTTGTATGATTTCTACTCTTATAAATTTGTTAAGGCTTATTTAATGGTCCGGAATGTGATCTATCTTGCTGAATATTCCATGTGAGTTTGAAAAGAATGTGTATTCTACTTTTGTTAGATGAAATATTATATAAATGTCAATTTGATCCAGTTGATTAATTGTGCTATTCAGTTCAACTATATCCTTATTGATTTTCTTCCTGCTGAGTCCATCGATTACTGAAGAGGGGTTTGAAGTCTCCAACTGTGATAGCGGATTTGTCTATTTCTCCTTGCAGTTGTAGCAGTTTTTGCCTCACATACTTTGACTTTCTGTTGTTAAGTGCATACCTGTTAAGGATTGAGTCTTTTTGGTGAATTGACCCCTTTGTCACCCTGTAATGTCCTGTTTTATCCCTGATAATTTATTTGGCTCTGTAATCTGCTTTGTCTGAGATTAGTATAGCTACTGCAGCTTTCTTTTGATTAATGTTAGCATGGCATCTCTACATCTCTTTACCTTAATCTATCTGTCTGCATATGTAAAGTGGGTTTCTTATAGACAACATATAGTTGGGTCTTGTATTTTTATCCATTGTCACAATCTGTCTTTTAATTTCTTTATTTACCATTCACATTTTAAGTGCTATTTATCCAGTTTGATTAATATCGACCATATTTATAATTGTCTTATATTTCTTGTACTTATTCTTTGTTTCTTTTTTCATCTTCCCCTCTCTTTCTGTCTTCTCTGGCATTTATTGAGCATTTTATATGATTCTATTTTCTCTCCTCTCTTAACATCAATTATACTTCTTTTTAAAATACTTTAGTGATTATCTTAGAGTTTACATTATACATTTACAACTAATCTAAGTACACTTTCAAATATGCCCATATTTACAATTCTCAATTCCTCCCCCCTGTCCCTTATAACATTGCTGTCATTCACTTAGCCATATGCTATAATCACCCAATACGTTTTTACTAGTATTACTTTAAACAAATAGTTATCTATTAGATCAATTAGGAGTAAGAAAAGTGAAAGATTTTATCTTACTTACTCCTTCTCAGACGTTCTTCCTTTGATTATGTGGATCCAAATGTCTGAGCTGTATCATTTTCCTTCTCTCTGAACAGCTTTTAACAGTTTTTGCAGAGTAGGCCGACTGGTGGTAAATTCCCTCCGTTTTTGTTTGTCTGAGAAAGTCTTTCTTTCTCTCTCTCTCATTTTTAAAGGGTAGTCTTCTAGATATAGAATTCTAGGTTGGTGGGTTTTTTCTTTCAACATTTTAAGTACTTCACTCCACTCTCTTGCTTGCATAGTTTCTGCTGGAAAGTACAACGGAATCTTTATCCTGTTCCTCTATAGGTGAGGTGTCGCTCCCTCACCCTGCCCCTGCCTCCTCTCAAGACTGCCTGCCTTTGTTGTTCTGCAGGGTGAAGATGATATGCCTAGGTATCGAGTTTTTTGTATTTATCCTGTTTGGCGTTCTCTGAGCTTCCTGTAGTTTGGCGTCTGTCATTAATTTTGGAAAATTCTTGGTCGTTATTACTCAAATTTCTTCTGCTCCTGTCCCTCTTTCTTCTCCTTCTGGTATTTTCATTACATGCGTGTTATACCTTTTGCAACTGTCCCATCGTTCTTGAGTGTTCTGCCTTTTTCATTTTTCCCTCACTGCATCTCAGTTTGGAAAGTTTCTATCAACGGGTCTCCAGTCTCACTGGTTCTCCCCTCAGCTGCGTCCAGTCCCGAGCTGCCCATCAAGGGCGTGCTTCGTTTGAGCTACAGTAGACTTGATTTCTAGCATTCCTTTTGATTGGTTCTTAGAATTTCTATCTCTCTGCTCATATTATCTGTCTGTTTTTACACTATATTTTCATTAGAGCCCTTAACATGTTAGTCATAGTTGTTTTTAATTCCCTATCTTATAATTCCAAAATCTGTGTCATATCTGAGTCTAGTTCTGGTGCTTGCTTTGTCTCTTCAGACTGTTTTTTCTTGCTTTTTAGCTTGCTTTGTAACTTTTGTTGAAAGTAGACATAATGTATTAGGTGACAGGAACCTAGGCAAGTAGGCTTTTAGTGTGAGGTTTTATGTTACTCTGGCCAGGAGCTGGGCCCTGTCTAAGTATACTGTAGCTGTAGGTGCTGGAGGCTTCAGTTAGCTCTGGTGCCCTTGTGTTTTCAGCTCTTTCCGATGTAATCTGCTGTTGTCATACTGGAGCCCTGTTGATGTGGTGGCAAGGAGTTGGGAGGGGAATCATAATCTTATGATTAAATCTCAGTGTCTGGTGTGCCTCACTCTCTGGGCTGTGCCCTTCAGAAGTGTTTCCTTATTTCTTTTTCTTCCTTTAGGTGAGACAGGAAGGCTGTAGGGAGCTGGAGTTGGCTAATTGCCCTTCGCCCAGGTGGACAAGGCTCTGGTAGGGTTGGTCCCCTGGAGAGCAGACTTTGATATGGAGAACGCTCTGGGCGTGGTACCTTTCCCCTCACCTCTGCCTGCAGCAGGAGGGAGGTTTTCATGGATCCTCACCTTGAGAGTCTGCTGGGTTCCTGAAGCTGAAGCACGAGTGTGGGAGGCCTCCCTACACTGCGCCTCCACCGCTTTCTCACTCCCAAGCACATTCATATTCAGCCTCCAGCAACTCGTCAAAATTGCCCTTTAAGGTTCCTGCCCTCTTACGGCTGCAGCAGCCTCTCCTCTAGGTCAGCTGGTCGAGCGGGGATGCTCTGTATTCACCTGTCTCTCTAGATCTCAGGGGGGCACCTTGCTGTAGCATCAATTTTCTGATGGGTCTCAGAAAAGTCATTTATTTTCAGCTTGCTCAGCTTTTGTCTATAAGAATGAAGTGCTGAATTCCCAGCTCTTAGCATGTCACAGTTGAAACTGGAATTCCTCCATTCTTTTATTTTTAATCTCTTTGTTTCTTTGAATCTAAGCTGCTTTTCTGGTTGACAGCATATAGTTTGGTCTTGCTCTTTTTCATTCAGTCTGACAAGCTGTGCCTTTTAGGTAGAGTGCGTTTGGTTATAATTCTGCACCCAATTCCTATGTGTATACGTTTTCCCATACCACCAGGCAATTCTCTGACACCAGCTGGGTGTCCTACTATTCAATTCAATTCTGACCTATCTACCTGGAGATCCATCACATTCCACAGGTTAAGGGCTCTGTCCCACAAGACTGCTCCCAACTTCAGATGACAATCGCAAGTCTAGGTTGTTACCTGTGGTTCTGACTGACCAGCTATAAATCAGAGGTTCCTACAACCACCTCCTCAGGTTCAATTAATTTGATAGAGCAGCTCACAGAACTCAGGAAACCAGTTTGCTCACTCGACTACTGGTTAATTATAAAGGATATTAAAGGATTCGAATCAACAACCAGATGAACAAGTACGTAGAGCGAGATCCCAAACAAAGGAGCCTCTGTCCCCATGGAGTCTGGGTCCTAGCACAGTGGCATGTGGAAGTGTTCTGGTTCACCAACCTGGAAACTCTCCAGACCCCGACCTTTTGGGTTTTTCTGGAGGCTCATTACATAAGCATGATTGATTAAATCATTGGTCGCTGCTGATTCATTCACCCTCTAGCCCTTCTCTGCTCCCTGAAAAGGGTTGGTGGTGGGGGGTGGGGTGGGAGGGGAGACGGGGATGGGGCCGACTGAAGGTTCCAACCCTCTAATCCTGGCTGGTTCCTCTGGCAACCAGTCCCCCCAACTTTAGGGGATTTCCGAAGTCACCTCATTGACATAAACTCAGTCGTGGTGGAAAGGAGCTTTTCGTGAATAACAAGACACCCATCTCACCTTTATGGCTTGGAAGCGATTTCAGGAACTGAGGACAAAAGACCAAATATTCTAACAAAACTGTTACAATTTTATGTCTTTTTAAGGAGTTAGGAAAAGAAATGAGAAAATATATTTATAGAGTCTTTTATATTTCCCCACATATTTACCATTTCAGGAACTCTTCATTCTTACTGTGGATTTGAGTATCATCTGGTGTCACTTCCTTTCAGCCTAAAGCACTCCCTTTTGTATTTCTTATAAGGTGTGTCTGCGAGCAGAAGACTCTCTCCATCTTTGGTTATCTGGGAATATCTTTACTTGGCCTTCATCTGTGAAGCATGGCTTTGTTGGATACAGAATTCTTGGTTGATAGATACTTTTCAACACTTTGAATATGCCATTCCACTGCCGTTTGGCCTTCGTTGTTTCAGAATTAATTCATTTGTTTAATTTCTATCTTTTTATTGAGTATTTTTATTCAATGAGTCATTGTTGCCATACTTTTCTTAAATTCTTAAACACAGTTTCTTTTTATTCCTCAAACATATTTATAATAACTGCTTTAAAGACTTAGTCTGATAAACCCAACATCTTAAGGACACACAGAGACAGTTTCTATTGACTGCTTTTTTTTTTCTCTGAATATAGCCTTTCTTGAAAACTGGAGATTTTACATAGTACTGATTAGCTCCCATGTATTCCCCTTTCCCCTGAGTGGTGGTGGTGTTGTTCTGTGTGTTTGTTTGACAACTTGCCTGGACGAAAGCTGTGAAGTCTGCCTCCTCTGCAGTGTGCGTCCACAATGTCTCTGCAGTTCTGTTTTTCCTGTTTTTTATTCTTCAGCCCAGCTTCCCATAGTCACTGCTATGTCTGCTAGATTAGCGCTCAGCCAAAGGTTGGTCATGGGTTGTGCTCAAACACCTCAAGCAAGTAGGGCCTCCACTCTCTGCTGGTGGGTCTGTGAGTGAGCTGGGAGCACATTCAGATGCCAAGCTTCCGTTCAGGTCTGCCCTCTTCAAGGCTTTGACTTCCCATCAAGCCCTTGCATCTCCACTGGGATGGGGGTAGCTCCACCGGCCAGGGAGCTGTGGGTGGCGTGGGCTGCCCCTGTCTCTGCAGCACATGCACACAACCTTGGTCGACCCATCATGTGTGGAGAGTTTATCCGTCTCCCCATGGCTGTGTTACCTCCCTCAATTCCAGTGGGCGTCACCAGTCCAGTGGTGGCCCTGCAATTTCAGGCTAACAGAGCTGTTGGCCCTCTCTGTCCACTCGCTTCTGAGATCACCCTTCAAACCCACACTGCTCCAAATTAAGTCTGACACTCTGGCAGTGACAAAAAGCCGCTGGTTTGTACAACCAGCCCTGATTGAACTAACACACAACAGAGCTGTGGGGGAGGGGAACAGCTCCAGGCAAGAACACCACATGTTCATGCTGACCTTGCTCAAAACTCAGTAGTTCTTAAGAACAAACACTTCTCAGTGTGTTGCATGTCTCCAGTCAATTTCTGGAGTGCTGAAATGGTTGTTTTTGATAGTTTTAACCAAACGTTGTAGTTGTTTTTGGAGAAATAGTTCATCGACCTCTTCACGTTCTCAGGCTGCCAGTTACTCCCAGGGCAGCAGTGTGTATAGGGTCTTTCCCAAGCCTGGGGAGGCATTGCACCAGGAGGGAGGAGCTCCGCGTTGAGGGCTTTCCCTGCTGGACGCCGCCACCAACCAGCTCTGGCCCTTTGCAGTTTCCTTCCCAGAAAATCAACGGGGTTGGACGGGGTGATCCACAGTTCATCTCATCTTGAAAATGTTTCTAATAGCATTCAGAATTCAGCTAATACATGACACAGCGGACCTGAAAATTAATTGAGGGGCTGGCCCTGTGGCTGAGCGGTTAAGTTTGCACATTCTGCTTTGGTGGCCCAGGGTTTTGCTGGTTCAGATCCTGGGCGCAGACCTAGCACCACTCATCAGGCCATGCTGAGGCGGCATCCCACATAGCAGAACTATAGGACCTACAACCAGAATATACAACTGTGTACTGGAGGGCTTTGGGGAGAAGAAGAAGAAGAAAAAAGACTGGTAACGATGTTAGTTCAGGTGCCAATCCTTAAAAAAAAAAAGGCTAATTGGTTTCACCCTTGCCATGATCTTGACTTCATTGTTACACAAAATTTTGTCTCCAAGGAAGGTCACGTGTGTGTATTCATCTAAAAAGAAGCGATGGTCCTTTTGACTCCGGGAGGAAAGGAAAGTCTTGACTTCTCTTTCTTCTCTTCTGTCTCTTCTCTTTTCTCTCTTTCCCTCTCTCCCTCCCTCTTTCTTCCTTCATCCTAACACTGTGAGCCGTGACTTAGTACCAGGCACTGTACTAAGTGTTTTTTCCATGAATTCCCTCATTACCTCATCAAGTAGATCCCGTCCTTAACTACCTGTTACAGATCAGGAACCTGAAGGTCAGAGAAACTCCCTGGCTTGCTCAAAGCTAAATAGTTAGTTTCTACCCCTCAGTCCCCTTCCACTCCACAACACGAGCTCCACAGATGAACTGGACACACGGCAGCGCGTGATCACGTCTCTAAGAGAAGCGGTTGGGAGTGAGAGGAGAGGAGCTCCTCCTGGCCGCGAGCTGTGAGCGCGTCCTCCTGCAGCACGCCGTGTGAGAGCTGGATCTGGCCCTGGACTTCCGATAGAGCTGGCAGAGAGGGCCCTTCAGGCAGAGAAAACAAAGTTAGCAAGACATTGTTGCCAGAAAGTCAGCGTGGGGCTCTTTAGGGCCTATTTGTGGATGAGCAGCCAGAAGCAAGCTTGGAGGGTGCTGAGGGCCTGGAGGCCAGCCTAAAGATTCTGAATTTTACGCAGGAAATATAGAAGGGTTTTCACGGAAGGCTTTTGCAGGGGAGCGACATGTCTAGAGTTGTGCTTTACGTTTATCATCAGCCGGCAGTCGTGCATAGGGTGCCTTGGATGGAGGGGAGAATAAAAGTCAAGGTGATAGTCCAGAAAGAGGCCTGAAACCCAAGCTAAGGTGATGCATTAGGAAAGGAGACCGTGGGGCAGCAAAGGGATTTACAGAAGCAGCTCCACAGGACGCAGGAGGACGGACACGCTCCTGGATCAGCAGCAAAATTCTAGTACAATTCTGATATTTTATTTCTCTCTAGTTAGCTATTTTATAGCCTCTGGGTTGTTTGTCCTAGAAATAATGTTAAGCTGTTGTTGTTTTGATTAGTTTTGTTTCCTGGTGGGTCAAGAGATGGCTGTGTACTTTTTAAGTAGGTCATCTAACTTTTATCTTCTCAAATTCCAAATTGTCAGCTAGGATAATTTTGAGGTCTAAAATCTATTATTGGTTGACAGCACCAGTTTAGAAAAACCAATGTTTTTCCTGTACCAAAGCAGACCATTTTCCAAAATAGGCCATGTTTCTGACAAACTTCTGAAGGAGGAAGAATTGGATAATCGGGGGCATCCAGACTGTAAGTGGCGGCAGCGTTCCTCTGCCCTCCCTGCTCTTAGGCTCGTTGGCTCCAGCAAACTCCGGGTCTGAGGACCTTCTCTGGCTGAGACCGTCCTCTGTTTCACTTTCCTGTTTCTTATTTCCCTACTTGTCATATTTAACAGCCAGGGGATTGCGGTTGCGTTTTATGTGTATGTGTGAGAAAGCAAACGTGAGAAAACACAGGAGGAAGCAAAGTTATGGGGGCAAAAATTGTGTACTTTCCTTTCTCAAACATTCTATAAATAGTAAAATAGTAGATATAAAGCATTCATTTCATCATTCCCATAGAAGCGAATTCTACCTCTATTTTCCTGTACTTTTTGGGCAACACATTACTCACTGTGGAGTCTAAATTTTTTAGCAGGCGTAATGACGTGGCAGCTACTGTCCCGTAGGAAACACCCTTGATTACGTGGTGCTTTTTCATTCCTTGCTCCATAAACACAGGATTCAGAAGTTTCTGATAGAAAGAACCATATCCCACACAAGGTGGCATCTGGTACTCTGTCTCTCAGAGGCCACTTGTGGAGGGGTGGGGATGGAATGAAGTCCTGCCTTCAAGGCCAGGAGTAGTCACGTCACCCATCAGTCAAGCTGCCCTCGTACCACAGTTACTTCATCTGTAACATACGGGATTGGCTCTGTGACTTTTAGCTCTCCTCCAGCTCTATGACTCTGTGACCCTCTCTGAACGATGATGTCCATTCTCGCTGCTGGAGAGAGAGCAAAAAGTCATTGCTCATGTGTGACTTCTGAAGGACACCAGGTTTGTGAATCCCATAGAGGAGGTACAGAGTTTTCATAAATATCTTCAAGGAGACCTTATTTTTCCTACATTCTAGCCTTATTTTTCAATAACAGCTATGAGCATGTAGCCTGAATTGGCCCCCGCGATCTTACAGAAATGTCTCCTTCTCACCCGAGCCCAACATGTTCAAGGAGGAGAAGGAAGGAACACGTGGGTCCCGGGCCATCATCCCTGGAGTCGGCCTGCTCTGGGAGGGCTCGCCAGCCCTCAAAGCCTGGGCAGCTGTTCCATTTGGCCTTCGCTGGCGAGGCTCTGTGAGGTGGGGCAGATGCTGCCGCCCTGCACGGGGCCTGGGAGAGTCAATATTGACAGGTCTGTTTGTTTTTCTGGCTTCCACCTGTTGGAAACTATAATCATAGCCACTTAATAAGGAAGAAGGGACAGCAGGAGAATTCCTATACTGGAACAGGGAATGTTTCCACTGTTCCCCAGGGGGACCGCACAAGAGGAACTGGCCTTCAGGTAGAGTTGAGAGCAGCACATGAGCAAGAAAATATGATCAGAGACTCCAGGAGGAAGGGTGCCAAGAAGCTTAAAGGTGACTCAGGAAGAGGATAGCACACCTCCCTGGAGGTGTCCCTGTGCCCTCCAAGCCCACTTACTACTCTCCCCTATTGAGTCCTCCCCCGCCCCCAAGACGAGGCAGCAACTCACAGCACAAGTATCTAAATGCCACCCGCCCCACTGGTCTGCCCAGACCCTCTGGCCATTACCTACTTCCCGTGTCATAGAGAAAACAGGGCTCCCCATCCAGGAGTGCCATCCACTTTCCTCCCATGCCTCACTCCCGATCCTCGGCCCTCTTGATCTCCCTCCCTGTTTCTGAGAACTCGGGGCCTTAGGTGGAGAGGCAGGGGCTTCCCCGCCCCAATCTGTGCTCTCCAGTCCCTGCTGCTCTTCTTGAACCACGGCCCTTGACTCCCCATCCCTCCTCTCTTCGTCAGATTCCTTTTTTTTTTTTTTTTTGCCAAGGAAGGTTAGCCCTGAGCTAACATCTGTGCCAGTCGTCCTCTGTTTTTTTGTATGTGGGACACCTCCACGGTGTGGTGTGGTTGGTGAGTGGAGTAGGTCCACGCCCAGGATCCAAACCCGCAAACCCGGGCGGCCGAAGTGGAATGCATGGAACTTTAACCACTTGGCCACCAGGCCGAGCCCTCTTCATTCATCAGATTCTTGACCTCGGTCTACAAACAACTTCGATTCTCCTCTGTGTTTCTCTCCTTGCTTTAGCTCCCACACTGTCTCCTTCCCTCCACTGCCAGCCTCCTTAACAGCAGTCCATCCTTACTCCCGCATTTCCTCATTTCCCGTTCTCTCCCAAGCCACTGTCTCGAGGCTCTCAGCATTCCTCCAAAACGAAAATGACAACAAAACAAACACAAAAATCCCCTGTTCCTGGGCCAGTGAACTTGGAATCGTCAACTCCGGGCTCCAGCATATGCATTTACCCTCCTACCCCCATCACGAATTAGACGTCTATTACACGTCAGACAGGCAGGCCCGGAGGAGACAAAATGTCCCTGATACACCCAAGTGTCATCTGGATGAAGAGCCCATTAGGCATTGTCTGCCGCTTGCTTTTCAGTGTGAGTGACCTTATCTACCCTTTTCCTGAAGTTGGCTGGGTCAGGGCAGGCAGCAGGAACCAGGGGCCAGCGGGAGCCTGGGTGAGAGGGGAGGTGTGGGTGCAGGACATGAGGAAGGCTCAGGGCTCCAAGGACACACTTTTCCTGGTATTGCCAGGACCTCACAGTGGCCTGCTAGGGTGGCAGGGTTTGCAGCAGCTGTTTGGGGCTACAGGCCTTGATGCTAAACCAAGGCCACTCACCCAGCAAAGAGGACTGTGGCAGGCAGCTGGTGGCTGGAAGGCTAATGCAGCTGGGGAAGGCGGCCTGGATGAGCCAACACAAACAAGTGAGAACAGGAAGGGAAAAGACCAGTGCGTAGGGCTGGGGCACCAGAAGGGGGCTGGGGAGGGGGCCCGATGGCCTTCTGAGACTAGCAGGGAGTTGGGAGGGGTCTCCTGCAGCCGTTATGCTGGGGGTGGGGGATGAAGGGAGGTTGAAGGCCAGAGGCTACCTGGGTTCCAAGAGAGGCAAGGCTATCACATAGCAATTGATAACAGCTGCTCAATACAGGTTTATTTCTGTTTCTCCTGGAACAGGGCTTAGTGTGGAGGGGAGGGGGAGAGTAACGGGGGAGAGGAAGGGCCGTGCCAACATACAGACCAGCAGAGAACAGTGGGCTCCCCAAGAAGGGGCTGGGGTGTTCTGTGGGGCCAGTGTCGGTGGAGGATCGCTGAGAAGGGGACACTTCAGTTGGGCTGGGATGGGCGAGTAGGATTTCAACAGGCAGGGGAGTAAGGGAGAAGGCTTTCCAGGCAAAGCAAGAGCTCCCAGCACCGGTGTTGGGCAACAGTCTGTACCCTGGGGGGGCATGTGTGTGTTTGCGGGAGCCTGGGTCAGGCTGGAAAACCAGCTTGTGGCCAGGGAGCGTTGGGGAGGGTTATCCTTCAGAGGTATCCTGAATACCTTGGGAGGCCCTTGAAGATTTATTTAATGCTTTATTAGTAAGTATGTATTGGACATTTTCTATTATACAAGCATTCGTGCCCACAGTAGAATATAAGAGGAGACAGAAAAGTATAAAGAAGGACCAAATCCTCAGAGCGAAACGCTGGAGTGCCCTGGAGGCTGCAGGGTGTCCAGGGGCGCATGCCTAGCCTCCATCTATCTCCAGCGGCCTGGCCAGGGCCCAGACTGATGACCTTCGGAGAAACGCCCGGCTCTGCAACTTGTCAGCATTCTGGAGTCCGGGCAAGGGGCCTGGGGAGACTGGGAACAGAGGCGCCCAGGAAGCCCGACCAGTCAGGCGGCCGTCAGCAACAGCCCCGCCCTCGCCACCCAGGCTCTCTGGCAGTCTGTGGTCGCCTCCCACCCGGCCAGACCCCGCTGCGCGGCGCGCGCACATCCCGGAGGGCGCCCAGGGGGCGGCAGCCGGCTGCGGGGTGCCCAGGGCGCCGCTTCCACGTTTGCGCCCAGGGTTGGGACGGCACGCCCGGTTCGGTCGGAAAGAGTGGAGCCGGCAAGAGCTGCCCGACAGCTGCGAGCGGAGCCGCGAGCGCGGGCGGCGCCCAGGTAGGCGGAGGAAGGGGCGGAGGAGGGCCGGGTGGGCGCCCCCGCCCGGCGCAGCGCGGAGCCAGGCGCTTCCTGCCTGGTTGCCCCGTGGCCGCCAAGTGTGAGCGTGTGTGTGCGGCACATGGAGCTCCCGGGGTGGGGGGCCCGGCGGAGACTGTGCGCCCCCAGGGGAACGGCTGGGCTCCCGGACCCCTGTCCCCAGGCCTGGCACTTGCTCCCTCTCCTAGACAGCCCTGTCGCGACCGGCCGAGAAGCCCTGGGGCTGAGATCAGGAAGGACTTCAGGGACCCTGTCGCCACATCCAGCCTCTTTATTTTACAGATGAGGAAACCGAGGCTCAGCGTGGTGACGTGACTTGCCCCGGATCACAGGTCTAGAACCCAAAACTTCGCGCTTGCAGGTCAGTGGTGCTGGGAGCCTGCGCCGTGGGCCAGGGCGGCAGTGTGGCTGTTGTGTGTGTAGAAACAAAGACTGGGAGAGAAAGTCAGGAAGACAAAGACAGAAAGAGAACCTCCCAGAGCAAAGGAAGGTCAGGAAATGGGCTGCACTTCCTCCCTGGCCACATTTGTGTTGAGGTCTGGCCCTGTGACTCAGCCGACCTTGCAGACCGTGGCCCAGGTGCGTGTGCGTGTGTGTGTATGTGTGTATGTGTATGCATGCACGGGGATGTGGTGAATCCCCCCGAGTGCATGGAAGACCCTCTGAGTCCACATATCTGTCCACTTACACACGATGACCTTGTTAGGAACCTGCCCTGTGTTTGGCTCTGAGAAGGGTACCAAGAATCCCAAATGAATGAGCTCTGTGTGACTCCAAGGGCAGAAAGGGCCCCTGGTGGGAGTCCCAGGGATGATCAGAGTTCAGGAGGAAGGACCTGACTCCTGAGGCAGTGAGTACCCTGTCTCTGGAAGAGATGAACATGTGCCAAGATCTTTTCATCAAGGACGTGGGCATGAGGATATGAAACTAGGGCAGCTTACTCCCTGTAGAACTGGAATGTTAGTTTGAGGGTCCAGGGTCATGTCCCTTTTCAGGTGACATTGACATGCATGACCTCAACGGGTGGTGCTTCCTGTAGGAGCTCCTCTACACATGCTTTTTGAGTGGTAAATGAGAGGCCTCCTGCTCCTCTGGGGTCCCTTCCCCTCTCAGGACCAGACTGTCCAGGGTACACAGGCCATGAGCCCAGGGGCGCTTGGAGGGGGAGTCACTTCTGGAAGGAGCGGGTCAGGATGGCCTTCTGGAGGTGGCGCTTGGGCTGGGCCTTGAGGAGGAGGCTGGGTCTGGGCATTTCAGGGGTGGGGACGCCTGAGCAGAGCCTCGAGGTGGGTGTGTTTGGGGACGAGGGAAATGTAGTGGGCTGTGTGGTGAGGGATCTTGGTTGAGATCAGATGGTGGGAGGCCTGGAGTGTTAGGCTGCGGTATTTTGATGGTTTCTGAGAAGCAGAACGGTGTTACTGGAGCTGGGTTCAGAAGAGCGTGTCATGTGGCAGCGATGTTTGGGATGCACTGTAGTGACGGAAGCTGTGGGAGGAACACCTGGGAAGGAGGTTTCAGTGACCGTGAGGAGCTGAACAGGGCTGTTGGGAATGCAGAGGAAGGGGCACCAGCAGAGCTGTTGCTCAAAGGGGTGGTGGGGGGAGCAATAGTCTGTTATGGCCAGGCCATGGTAGGGCGTTTTCACATGTGGTCTCATTTAATCCTCCCAACAACCTTATCAGGAGATTATTACTGCTCTCCCCATTTTGTGGAGGAGGAAACTGAGACTCAGAGAGTTTAAACAACCTATCCAAGGTCACACAGCTAGTAAGCGGTGGGGCAGGGATTTGAACTCAGAGAGATGGAATAGGTCCAGTCTGGTAGCAGAGTGAATGTCTGAGGGCAGAGCAGAAGAGGAGACCATAATGACAGAGATTTGGATTCTAGTGCTGGACAGGGAGCCCCGGGAGCAGGGTCAGGTTTGGTGGGTGACTGGAGGTGTGTGAGCCTGTGATGGCACCATGCACCGGGACAGGGGCTGCAGTGGCTGTCGGTTCTGCACCCATGTCGTGAGTTTGCTGAGCTGCTGTGGGGAAGGAGGGTCGAGCCCGCAGGCTGCTGTGGCGCTAGAAGGTGGAGGGAGGCTGGTGGGGGATTCCCCAGGGGCCTGGCAGGCTAGTCACTGAGTCCCCTGCACTCCCTGGATTTCCTTCCAGACTAGCAGTTGCAGGTGCTGTCTCAGGGCACAGCGGCTCAGGCATCTGCCATGACCCTGGGTGAGAATCGGTTCAGGCCGTCATATTGTCCAGGGCCTTGGTTCCCTCCTGCGTTTCACCTATGAACAGGCTACACAGGCCCGAAAGCTGTGGTTGCAGAAGACTGAAATTCCACAAGTGCCATTTCAGGATCCTAAGGACAGGGCCAGGGCCTCTTACAATGTCAAAGCATCAGGATGGTCTAGTGACAAAGATGCCCTATTTTACAGATGGGGAAACTGAGGCTTCAGAAAATAATGGTCCTTCGCCAGATGTTAGTGAGTGGCAGGGAGTGCTCCAGGCCCTGGGCTCCTGGCTCAGGGTTTGCTCTCTCCACTGCCATGCGGGGAGGCAGCTGCTCGGAGAGTGGCCTCCAGCCTCCGCCATGAACAAGCCCTTGGGGTGGTTTCTATAGACAGGTTCTGGCACTGGATGGACCATTTCAAGTTATTATTCTCTTTTTTCCCTCTTAAACAACACACACACACACAAATGGCACATTATTTCCGCTCATCCGTCTAGTGGTCATGTAATTTCTTTGACATCTCAGATTATCTCCTTTCCTCTAACAGAAATTTGCTAAGGCCTAGTCTAGTTAGCGAGCCAGAAAGTGTCCCATCCAAGTGTGCAGGGGCAGTGGGAGCCCCCAGGAAAGCGGGAAGTTCCCTGCACACTCCTGGCCCCCTAAGGCACCGAAAGGGCAGCAGCAGAAAGGAGAGGACAGCTGTGGGAAGGATGCGGGGGAGGGAGATAAAGTGGAGAGAAAAAGGAGAAAAGGAAAAACTGAGTCTGTGGCACAGAAAATTCAGGGGCATGCGCAGAGCTCTCTTTGGGGATCTACCCTTTGGGAACCTGGCTCCCCGGTACTCAGAGAGGCAGCACGAAGCAGGGAGATAAGCAGGTGGACAAGAGCTAGCCAGCCTTTTGACTCGTCATGCAGCCCGTTCACTTTTGAGAGTGAAAGGGAGAGTGTTAACAAGGATGCTGGGATGACAGGTGTAAACCGGGATGTCCTGGACAGACTGTTTGTCCTGATGGCAGCCAGTGCACATTAAGTGCCAGACATGCATTTGCTGTTTAAGCCTCACACTACAGCCTGATCCAGTAGGCACTGCTATCATTCCACTTTACAGAAAAATTAACTGAGAAACAGAGAGGCAAAGTATCATGCCCACGGTCACAAGGCCAGTAAGTGGTTGAGGCAGGATTTGAACCCGAGCAGTTTGGCTGCTCCAGAGCCCAGGCCTTCAGCATCATACTGCTCTGGGCGTCTGCTCACCAGCAGCATCGGGACAGCAAAGACTCCTCTGCCCACTTCCAGGACTCAGCATGTGATCTTTGGGTCTTTGTTTCCCCTCCACAGCTGCTCTCATGGTCAGGTTAGTGTGACTCCGTCTGCCGGAAAGAAGAGCTGGTGGCTCGGGTTGAGGTGGTGGCAGAGGAGCGCTGTGTGGTTTCGTCCTCTGCAGGCCCTGTACTTGCTCACACTGGTCTTGGCTGCAGGTCTCCAGCTTCTGATTCGTTCTTGCCTTGTAACTGCTGCTCTGCCCTTTCAGACTAGGTCACGAGGCCGTATGGACCCGGCTAGACATAGGCGGAGCCTCTTGAAGGCCAGTGTTGGGACTGGGTTCCTGAAGTACCTCGTCTGCTTGGGCAACCCAAGGGGGCCACCCTCTGACGGACCCAGTTCCATTTCGGGCCTGTCCCAGCTTGAGGGGTATGAACTTTCCTTTCTGACGGATTCTCCTGCAGACAGTGCCTTTCCTTCATCAGTTGGTTTTGGCTCCCAGCCCTGGCTTTCTCAGAAAGTCAGCACCGCTCTCTCTTCCCCCGCCTGTTTGTTGACACATCCTGGATGGGCTGGCCAAAGGAGGCGTGTCAGGAGCAGCAGCTCAGACCCCACCCCAGGCGAAGCTCTGGCATTTCTAGGAGATGCAGGCAGGTGGGAGCAGGCAGGTTTCCACATGCTTCAGGTGCCAAGGGCGTCTGTCCCCACTGAACCTGTCCTGAAGATCCCTTATTCACGTAAGACACCTGCCATGCCCGGGGCTGGAAAGGGTGCGTGGCTGGGCCTGAGATGTTGTGGCGGGTGGGAACTGTGCCCTATGCAGGGCGGCTTCCGTGGTGTGGCCCCCACCCCTGGTCTGTGCAGTGCTGTGCCCCACTGGACTGAGAGGAAAGGTGAGGAGGGGATGCTGAGACACCTGCTGTGGGGTCGCCTGGGACCAGCCTGTGGGTGCCCTCCTCCCTGAGGCCGCATTTGCGTTTCTGGCCAGGCAGCCTCCTTAACTCCCTCTTTAACTCCCAGCAGCACCAGAGGAAGTACAGGGCTGTGTACAATGGCTCAATTACCAGCGCAGACAAGAGGAAAATCTCCTATTACCTGGGCAATTGGTTCATTTTCACTTTATTTACTTCAGAAACCACTCAGTGTCGAGCTCGGGGATTTGCAGGGGCCCGAGTTCTCCTGGCGAGCAGACGGGGCTTTGCCACACTGAGTCTGCATAACCACGCACCTTACCCGCTGGGCTGGAGGGCTGGCTTGGTGCTGAGCGGGGGGAGACCGACTTCCTGCAGCCCCACCCTGTACAAACACAGAAATTCGGGACCCTCTGCCCATTGTACCTCAAGGCTGCATGCACAGAAATGTCCCGGGTGTGGCGGAGAACGTGGCGCGAATGAACTCATTCGATCCTTCCGGCAGCCTGTGGGACAGGTGCTCTTCTTTCCATTCTCCCCATTTTGCAGGTGAGGAAGCTGAGGCTCCGAGAGGTGGAGTAACTTGCCTGGGGTTATACAGCCGATGAGGGGCTGAGCTGAGATTTGAAACCAGGCAGCCTGGCCCCAGGGCCGTGTCCTCACTGCTCCTCAGCCTGCCCCTCTGCGTGCTGAGTTCACGGCCCAGTTCTGACTCCCACCAGTCATGTGTCCTCAGGATTCACCCTCTAAGCCTGAGTTGCTTCCCCTTCAGTGAGAGGGGAATAATGACCTGCCGGTCCATCTCGGGTGAGCTACTGGGTGTGAAAGGTACCATGGTGAAGGCTTACGTGGCCCTGTCTGTCATGGTGCCTTTACCTGTTGAGACTTTGCTCTCGAGTTCTGTTGTCTGGGGGTCCTCCTTCCCCGTTGGTCCTTGTCAGCGTGCTGAAATTCCCCAGAGGGCAGGGCCAGCCTCTCTCACCTCGTCAGCTTCTGTGCTTACTGAGCCCCCACTGTGCCAGCGAAGGGTCCCACGGGGTCTGGTTTAAGAAGAGAGGGTGTAGTCCCCTCAGCAGCATTCACAGTCCCCTTGGAGCAATGGTCTAAAAGATGAGCAGTGCTGTTAGAGTTTTTGGCAAGCAGAGTCAAGCCTATTTCTGGTGGCTTCATGGAGGAGGTGGGCTTTGAGCTGGACCTGGACGAATGGGTAGACTCTGAAAGGCAGGGAGGAAAGCGGAGGGTACTGGAGGTAGGGCCTGTGACAGAGTACAAAGCACAGTGGGCAAAGGTGTGTTGGCGGGTGGCAAGAGGGCCCTCGTGCTTGGACTGTCCACAGTAGGGTCTATATCACCAACTCACTCTGTCCAGCTTCCAGCAGAACTCTCTCCCAGGGGCTGCTCCTGGGGCTGTTAATGACTAGCAGGTGGGGGACAACCAGCTGGGAGAGGCTGTGGGGCCCCGTGTGGTCGGGACTGGGCCAGGGGCATTCGCAGCAGCAGCTCCTAAGGCACAGAGACGGCCCTTCACTCTCTTGGTGAGGCGGCACTGGGTTGGCATGTCCTTCTGGGGACACGAATGAGTCAGAGAGGTCATGCTGAGGGGGTCGTTGGTGCTCACCAGAGAGACCATTCGTGTCTTCAGCCGGGCTTTGTTCTTCTGTGGGGGCAGAGCAGGCGGTTTGTCAGAGCTACCCTTTCTGTAGCCTGAGCAGGACTGAAAGTTAGGGGCGTTCTTCTGAACCCCTGCCCAGAGGAGAACATGGAGGGAAGGGAGGAGGTCCTTGGAAGTTTCCATCTGTTCCATCTGAATTATGGTCAGAGATTACTATCCGGGAGAAACCATCAGGAAAGACAAATGGTTCTGCATAAGAATCTCTAGATCTTTCTCTGGCGCCATGGTCTGTGGTGGCTTTGGTTTTCTAGTCTTCTGGGAGCTTGGATTAAATGGACACCCTGGATGAGGATCAGCTCCACTCGGTGGAGATCTCGACTCATGGGGCCTCTGGTGTGGTGTGTGGGTGCGTGGGCGCTGTGCTCCCTACAGAATCCCACAGAGAGAAGGCGACCCCACCTCTCCTAATTTAGGCTTCTTTTGTTTTGGTGTCTTCACTGGGCTGAGAGTTGGGTTTTAGGATACTGCTTTGTTTTGGAATTTTTTTGGTAACTTGGTCTTCTTTTGTTGGAGTAAAATATATGTAACATAAAGTTTCAATTTTAACCGTCTGAAGTGTACAGTTCAGTGGCATTAAGAACATTCAGAGTGTTGTGCGACCACCACCACCACCATCACCAGAACCTTTTTCCTCTTCCCCACTGAGAGGGTTCAGTATTACCCTGGCTCCAGAGAGGCCCACTGGCCTGCTCTCTCTCAGCTTCCCTCGCCACAGTGGCCTTGCCCTCAGCTGCCCTCTCCACTTGGGCAGTCTTTCTGCTGCTATTTCTTATTACTTTCTGGTTTTTTAATTCTCTGCTTCAGCCAAATGAGCCTCTGTGAGCCTGCCCTCCTTTGGACTGGGTTCTGTGCTAAGCGCTTTATACGTCATCTCGTATATTTCTCCCAACGGCCCTATCAGGTGGTTATTATCATGCCCCCTTTCCAGATGAGGAAGCAGCAGCCGACATGTAATATCCCCAAGGCCACAGTCATTTCAGAGCCAGGATTTGATTCTGGACTCTCTGGTCCTTCTTTCTTTTCCTAGATGGGAATGTCGTTGTATAGGACCAAGTGCAGCCAGCCTGCCCTGCACATTAGTGTCTCCTCTAGAAGGTTGTAAAATCTGCATGGATTTGGGTATGTATCATATAAACTGTCTTCTATTAGGATTCTTAGCTGGAGCCTTTAGTCAAAAAAGACTTGCTTGAAAATAGCTTAATTACATACCGTAGATAAATTGCTAGAGGAGTTTAGCAAACTGCTAAATTAAGCTTTTCAGCTAATTACACACATACTGTGAAAGTTGGAGTTTAGCTTTGACCTGGGTCCCTCCCCACGCGGACAGGTGCTGAATCTTCTCTGGCCGGCCGGGGCTTGATCACCGTGTCCGTTCTTGTTCTTGATCCTGAGCGGTTGTGCTTTTCTGTCCCCTCGGGGTGTCTTGCTGTAGCTTGACTCTGCATTTACTCAGGGCAATAGTTCATTCCCAGGGTGCTGTCATCCTCGCCGCCAATATGGCTGAGCGTTATTTCCCATTTCTCCAGCAGGCAGTCTTTCTAGCGTTCTTATCTTCTGCAGTGGCCCTCTCTGGTACCTTTCTCGTTGCTTGTCGTTACCCTCTTTCCGGACTGCGCTAGTCCCTGCTGTGTCTCCCAGAGCTCACATTTTGGCGTTCATCTTTATTTGGGAATCAGGGTTCTGGCCTCGCTGGATGTGGCTCACCTCTGTGAATGACATCAGTTGGAGAAGCAGCACCCAGCAGACTGGCACGGGGCCCAGGCATGATAATAAGGCACTTTACTGAGTGCCTGCCACATGCCAGCACTGTTTCTAATCTAGGCCCTAGCTCCTCCATTTACAGATGAGGAAACCAAGGCTCCGAGGGGTTAAATGACTTGTCTGAGTTCACACATCTAGTTCTGGAATAGACATATAGATCACGGACGGCTCACCCAGGCTGCTGATCCCTCGGTACCAGACTGCCTCCCTGCAAAGGGCTGACCCCTTGGGTTGTGGGGTCTGCTTGATAACAGAGCCCTGTCAACACACCCGTGAAATGAGAGCAAGAATCCCCTGACTCCACACCCCGTGAGCTGCCGCAGGCACAGGCCAGTGAGAAATATAGGGGTGGGGAAGGCCAGTTAAAAAGCCCGCTATAGAACTTCTTTTTAAGGAATGCAATTTTAATACATTGAACCACAGCTTGAATCAGAAACAAAGACACAAAAAGGAACTAAGTTAAATGAATGTTAATGAAAAAAAATTACTAGACTTCCATTATGTAATCACACATTGTAAACTAAAAATACTTTTTAAACACGCAAGCCCTATTTATTGGAGTTAGAAAGGGAATAAAAAGCTCTAATATGTCCTGAATAGCAATCACTGTATATCACATACTACATCTGAATTTTCTGACACTTTAGGGGCTAAATCAATGTGGCTTTATTGAATGTGGATACCAAAAACAAAAACAAAATGAGTCAACAGACACTTATGGAGCATCTACTGTGTGCAGTGCATGGTGCTAGGAGAAAGAACAAAGGCCATAATGTTGCTTTTGACAGCGTGTGTGACTGTGGCTGAGAGAGTGGGGCGGACTGTGTCCTAGAAGGAAATGGGCTTCAGAGAGGGTGACAGGTCGGTGAGAGCTGAGCCGGGCTTCACGGACGGCAGAATCAGCAGACAGGTGGTGGCAGGGAGTCTGGGAGGAATGGTTGATGAAGGTCCCTAAGTCCATTTTAGTCGACGGGGCCTGAGGACCAGTCTGCATGGAAATTAAACCAGTGAAGTTCTGCTCAGGCCGTAAGACATGCCTTAACCCTACCAGGATTTCTAAGGGTCACCTCCTCTGCCTGCTGGACTTCATGGACTCAGTTTACCATCTAAAAGATGCAAGGAGCCAGGATGCGACTCTGGCCTCTCTGATCCTTCCTCTTTCATGTGGTCAGGGATGTTGCATATGATCAAGCACAGTTGGCCCTGCCTGGGCACGATCGTCTACCCTGGGAGGTTTCTAGAACCTGCACGGGTCGGGGGGTGTTCTATGGACCGTGCTCCATGAGGATGGAGACGGTGTTGAGAACCCTGCAGACGATGTACAGTGGGAGCACGGGGCCACCCTCTGAGGCACACCATCTTGGTACAAAGTAACCCACCAGGAAGGCCAGCCGAGACGGATGGTGAGGAGAAGCCCGGTGATGCCTCCTTTCACAACAGGCCCATGCTGAATTCTTTCACGTCTGCTGCCTTGGTGCTGTGCAGCCCGAGTCATAGAGCCACAGGCATCTTGTCACAGTTCACCCCGTCCGAGGCCTGGTAACTGGGCTGGGTCCAGCCCTGTCTGCCCCTGCCTGCCTGGGTCCCTGACTCGGTCGCTCCCGCGCAGCGTGCTGTGCTCTGCCTGCAGCCTGCGCAGCCTCCAAGGCACTTTAGAAAGAGACGTTGACTGGCACAGTGACAGCCACGGCCACCTTTCTCACCCGCACGTGGAGAACACGCATGCCGCTCCACTGCTGATGCGCTTAGCTGCTGAAATCCAGCGCCCGGGCCCGGTGAATGCTCCCAAGTGCATTTTCTTTCTCGGGGCTGAGACACACGCTGAGTGACTACACCGTGTCGCACAATGTCCTGTTGCCTGCGCCATCTGAAGGCAGTGCCGGTCTGGTGCAAGGCTCCGTGCAGCCTTCAGAGGGTGCAGCTCTCCTGGCCCAGTCCCTGGGCTGGAGCTGACAGACGGGACATCAGAAAGCTCGGGTGCTCCGCAGCAGGTGCTGGCAGGAGGGCTTTTCCGCTTGCTCACCGTGCCCTCAGGTGCCTCGTTGGTAAACAGCTGCCCTTCGCATCTCTTAGGCATGTCATATCAGTGAAATAAAAAGTGACAATGTGAAAGTACTTTACAAAGATAAAGCCTTTTAAATGGGGCTGCTTCTATCTTCTGCAGACAAGTAGTTTCCTTCTGTTCGCTGAGTTTGGCTAAATTAACCATTTGCTTCGTCGATCCATGTGGTGTCATGTGGTTCCATGTCACATGTGGAGTCCGTGTCATAGGTTCACATGGTGTCAGCTCAGGCCTCAGTGCCTTTTACTAATAGGCTGAGCGTCACAGTCCAGTTAGGGAATCGAGGCTCGGCCAGCATCCTGTGGTCCAGAGCTCTCTCACCTGCCGCAGCAAGACTCCTAGCAGGAGTGGGAAGGGTGGGGGCTGACTGGGACCCCTGGGAGCCTGGGCTCTGCTTCTGTCCAGGACAGCATGGAGACACCCCACAAGTCTGGTGGGGTCTGAGGCTTTGTTGTCTTCAAGAAACAATCCACAGGATGTCCTGATACGCAGAGCTTCTGGCCTCCCTGTGCAAATGTTTGCCCAGGGGTGTGGAGAGTGAGGTAAACACGGATGAGAAAGGTCAGAGGATGCTGGGTGTCGGCGAGGGTGGATGGGTGTGCTCACACACCTGTCAGCTACACTTGATGTAGATTCAAGGCAACTCTGTTCACTGAGAGCCTCCCATGTACGAAGCCCTGAGCTATGAGATGGGAGTATTTTTTTTTTTTAATTTTTAAAAATTTTTTTCCTTTTTCTCCCCAAAGCCCCCTGGTACATAGTTGTATATTCTTAGTTGTGGGTCCTTCCAGTTGTGGCATGTGGGACGCCGCCTCAGTGTGGCTCAGTGAGCGGAGCCATGTCTGTGCCCAGTATTTGAACTGATGAAACACTGGGCCGCCTGCAGCGGAGCACGCGAACTTAACCACTCGGCCATGGGGCCAGCCCCGAGATGGGAGTATTATTATCATCTTTAATTTGGAGGTGAGGAACTGAGAAGCTAAGCAGCTTGCTCAAGGTCGCACAGCTAGTAAGTGTAGAATCACAAAGCAAATGCAGACACTTGGACTGCAGAGCCCGTCTCTTAACAAGGAAGTTATATATCCTGGTCATGATCTTTTGTATGGACAAAGCTTTTTGCCGTTTACACAGCAGTCCCAGACTCCACTTTTAATCTTTACAACAATACAGGGAGGTATTATGCTGGGTGTTATACACCCAAGTGTGCATATTAAGTGAAATTGTACCTGTGGAAACACTTAGTAAATTGTAAGATGCTCTACAAATATAGTTATTGCCTTCAAATACAGGTGAGGAAAATAAAATCAGAGAGGTTAAGTGGCTTGCCTAAAGACACACAGGTAACAAGTGGCAGAGTAAGGATGCCAGCCCAGGTCTGAGAACTTCAGGACTCAAGCTGTTTGCTTCCTTGACACCATCAAGGAGAGATTGGTTGTGGGTTGTCTGTCCCCTCCTCCTGTCCCTTACCCACCCACCAAATTGTTGCCAAGTGAAAGTTAGGCAGAGAATCTGAAGGAGACTAAGCTTTTCTTAGCTGCTTTTTATCGCTTTGGTTTTCCTCTTCTTTTTAGTCCTGATTAACCTGAGAGCGCAGTCAGGGATGGCGCTGGGGAGCGTGTCTCAGCGTGGGGAGGGGGTGGGAAGCTGTGGCAGAGCGGTCCTCGCGCGTGGCTCTCCCCGCGTTGGTGGAAGGTCCCTGGGGAAGGTGGCGGGTGGGAGGGGCCATTTTGCCCCGTGGATGGGCCAACACGTATTTCAGGACCTCATAAAACTGTGAGCACACATTGCTTTAAGATTGTGAGTTAAACTGGAATCCAGGGTATGTCCCTGGGGCTGTGTGTACACATGCAGTGTTTTAAAATAAATCATAGCTGCTTTGTTTGAAAGATCTTAGACTTGATACTGAAAAGATGAAAAGAAAGCAACCACTAAACATCAGCTCCGTCAAGCAGCTTCATACAGTGCGAAAAAGGGCCAGGATTTTGTCTCACACCTGGAGCAGAGGGAGTCTGTGTTTGTAGCTAACAATGTGTTATTTACTTGATTATTTGTTAATTTTCAAAGAGATAAGAAATTAACATTTATTTTACACCTTCTAGATGCAGAAGCTATGTTGGAGAATTTATATGTGTTTGCTCATTTATTCCTCACAAAAACTTTGTTTAAGGGGCACTATTATATGACTTTTTAAGGTGAGGATATCGAGATTCTGAGAGATTAACATGTTCAAGTTTCCCCACAGTAAGAAATGACAGCAAGCTATGTCTGACTCCAAACCTGTGTTATTTCCTCAACAGATTGAAAAAATCCATTTCATTTTCTTTGTTCTTCGTTCTTTCTTTAATCTCAGGTCTTCCATCTAGAATCTCTTTCCTCCCGTCTGAAATACACCTTTTAAAAAACGTCCTTTACTGAAGGTGTGCTTGTAAGAACTCGACAAACGAGTTTTGTTTCTCGGCTCACGTCTTCATTTCTCTTATTCTTAAAGGGCGTTTTCTTTAAGTACAGAATTCTCAGATGACGGTTACTTTCTTTTAACACGTAGAAGGGATCCTGCTACTGTCGCCTGGCTGGTAGCCATTGAAAGGTAACTTTTCTCTTTGGCTGCTTTTAGCATATTCTCCTTGTCTCGAGTGTTCTGCAGTCTGAGATGCAGCTGGTTGTGGATTTCTTTTCATTTATTCTTCTTGGGATTCATTGTCATTCTTGAATATGTGTATTGGTATCTTTCCTCACTTTTGGGAGATTTTTAGCCACTACCTGTACCAATGCTCTCTCCCTGTCTTTTACTTCTGGGACTCCAAAGAGATGTATGTTAGCATCTATTTTTCATGTCTCTTAAGCTCTTTTTCACATTTTTCGAGTCTTTCTGTGCTGCATTTTGGTTAATTTATTTTGCCCTGGCTTCCAGTTCACTGCTTCTTTCTCAGACTGTGTCTAGTATGCTATAGAGTCTGTCCGCAGTCTCTAATTTCAGTTAATTTTTATTTCCAAAAATTCTCTTTGGTCCGTTTTTTCAAATTTTCTTGGTTATTTCTCACGATTGTTTTGTTCCCTGTGCGTGTTTGCAAGCCTGTCTTTAATTTCTTTGATTACATTATACAGCACTCCTCCCTTCTCCACGGGAGATAAGTTCCGAGACCCCAGTGGCTTCCTGAAACCACGGACAGTACCGACCCCTATCTATACTATGTTTTTTCCTATACGTATATACCTATGATAAAGTTTAATTTATAAACTAGGCATAGTAAGAGATTAACAACAATAACTAATAATAAAATAAGTCAATGATAACAATATAATGTAATAAAAGTTGTCATTGATTTCAGCAACCTCAGCATACGATTATTTTTCTTTCCTCGTTAAGTTGAGAACTTTGACATTTTCACTTAAAGGAGCACTTTATGACTTCTCTTGGGCACATCTGAACTACCAGCATCACTACACTTGTGCTTTGGGGCCATTATTAAGTAAAATAAGGGTTAATTGAACACAACCGCTGCAATACCACAACAATCGATCTGATAACCCTGATGGCTACTAAGTGACTAACGGGCAGGCAGCATATACAGCCTGGATACGCAGGACAGAGACGATTCATGTCCCGGGTGGGATGGAGCAGGTTGGCATGAGATTTCATCATGCTAATCAGAATGGGACACTATTTAAAACTTATGAATTGTTCATTTCTAGAATTTTCCATGTAATATTTTTGGCTTACAGTTGACCACAGGTAACTGAAACTGTGGAAGTAAAACCGCGGGTAAGGGAGACTCCTGTAGTCATTATTATAGTCAGTACCTGATATCCCATTACCTGAAGAAAGCCCTGGCTGGTGAATTCCCTTCCCTTCTCACCAGTTCATCCATGCTTTTAGAAACATTGTTTTTTATATTTTATACAAGATTTTCAGTTGTTTTCTGTGGGAGGGTCAGTCTAAGTACTTAGCCTGCCATAATGCTGGAAATAGAAGTCTAGCGTATTTATTTAAAATTGACAAAATTATGAGAGGGAAAAGTAATCCAGGGAAGGTTGGCCTTTGGGACCTAGAATTGCCCCACTGCACTGAACGTGTTTTATGGAGGCCCTGAAGAGTGCGCGCTGTGTCTCAGTGAGAGGCCAGTCACAGCGTGGCTTGTCCAGCTGGAGTGGCAGAGCAATGGAGACTTGCTCTGCTCGGCACCCCAGCCCCAGAGGACGTGACCCGAAAGTACACGACCAAAGAAGAGGAGGAGATTTTCAGGACACTTCCTGTTAGAAGGAGTCATTTTATCTCTAAGGGGTGAGAGGCCCCCTTAGGAGAGGACAGCTTGGTGAGACTTGTCCCCCAGCTGCTGCCGTGAGCCCCCCCAGGGCCACTGGGACTTAGCCTTGTCTCTGCTTGGAACTCAGGGCACCTGTTCTTCCATCCCACTGGTCCTCTGGGAGTATCCAAACTGGATGTAGAGGGGACCACAGAGTCCAAACTGGCCCCAACCCCTCCTTCTCCACATTTGGCAGATTCAGTCTCTTGGTTCTTTTGATTCCACCTTCTAACTCCTCATCTGCCACCACCCTGGGCCAGAGCACCACCGTCTCCTGCCTGGACTTTAATAATTCCCTAACTGATCTCCAAGTGTCTACTTCCTAACCCTCCCTCGCTCCCCAATGCGTTCCCCTCAAGTAGCCAAAGTTGTCTTTTAAAAAATGCAAATCAATCATCTCTCTCCCAACCTTTTAGGTTGATTTCCTATGTTTCCTATGTTCCTATATTTCCAGTGATTTCCTATGACTGCTTGGATAAAGTCCCAGGTCCCTAACCTGGTCCATGAAGCCTGTTCTTTAACCTCGTTTCTGGCCGCTCCCTTCCCTGTTAGAGTTATTCTAGCCCCTTGGTTTCCTTCCATTCCTTGAACGCATGAAAGCTCCTTCTCCTTGAGGGTGTTTGCACCTGCCGTTCCTTCTTCGTGGAATGCGCTCCATCCCCTCTCGTCCCTTTCCTTGGCTCCCTCCTGCTTATCTTGCAGGAGCTAATTTAAGTGTAACTTCCTTTCCCTCATCTTCTACGTTAGTCTTGTTGCTCTGCACTCCCTGTGGCAAACGTTCTGCACCTTCATGTCTTCATCAGGACACTTATGTCAGGTGTGATCCCATCATTATTTTTGTAGTTTCTGTTCATTGCCTGCTCTTCCCCACTACCTGGTAAGAGCTGGATTCGTGTACATCCTGCCTGTCACTCTTTCCCCAACCCAAAGCCCAGAGGCTGGCCTCTGGTAGATCTTGTTCGTCTAGAGGATACATCTGAGAATGAATCCGCTTCTGCCTCCATCCCTCCACTGGAAGTACTCTTGCTGAGTTCACCTGTGACCTCCTCGTCGCTAAACTCAGCGTTTCTCCTCAGTCTTCATATTTGACACCTCTACAATTGAAACCATTGCCAACCCTCTGTTTCTTTAAACATTCTCCAACTTTCCTCATCCTTTGATTTTGAGACAACATTCTTTCCTTTATTTTCTTCTACTTCTGTAAGCTCTGCTTCTAAGCCACTTTGCTGTCTTACTTTGGGTGTCCCTTAAATTTTAGTGTCCTGCATGATTCCAACCTTCGCTCATTTCCCTCCTACAGTCTGTGAGCAGCCTTAACTTTATCTATGGCTTCAACCATCGCATTTATGCTGGTGAATCCCAAACCTGTATGTCCAGCCCCGACCCCACCCCTAAGCACCAGATCCTTCTTTCTCATGACATTCTGAAATACCTGCATCCTAATGTCCCATGGACATTTCAACCTTCACTTTTCCCAGGTGGAGCTAATTATCTTCTTTGCTATACTTGTTGCTCTTCCAGCATCTCCAATGTGGCTAAAATAGTTTGACTACCTACCTAACCTCTGAAGCTAGAAGCCATGGAGTCATCCTGGATACCTCTGCCGGCTCCATATCGCGTGTCAGCTATTCTCGTACTCTGCCTCTTAAATCTGTCCTCATTCCTCCTCCCTCTGCCCTGCCACCACCTAGTGCAGCCCCTACTGTTGTTTATCTGAACCGTCGCATCATCTCTTACCTGGGCTCCTTCCCTCTGGCCTCTGCCCTCTCTGGTCCATTCCTACCATGAATGCCAGAGATCTCACCCCAAAGAACAAAGCTTAACCGTGCCGCTTCCTGCTTCACCTCCCGCCTTTCTCCCTCACGCCCATGCAACGGAGCCCATCCTCCTCAGGCTGATAGGCAAGGTTCTTCATAATTTACCTCATCTTTCTGGCTGACTTTGCTTCTCTTCCCACCATTCATATTCCTCGGAATCTGCCCCCCCTTCTCATTACATATTTATGGTGTCGAGCAGGGGTTCTCAGATGTTACTGGGCATTGGAATCATGTAGAAGGCTTTGTTAAAACGCAAAATGCTGGACCTCGCCCCCAGAGGTTCTGAGTCAGTAGGTCTGAAATGAGGCCCAAGGTCTGAATTTGGAACAGGTTCCCAGGGGCTGCTGGTGCTGCTGTTCTGGCAAGCACTGTGAGAACACCGGTTAGACCGCTAAAGAGTGTGAGCCCAGGAGCACTGCTGCCTGGGCGCAAATGCTGCCTCTGCCGCTCGCTTCCTGTGTCCCTTAACCTCTTCATGCCTCAGTTTACTTGTCCATAAAACGGGGCTAATAATATAAACTACCTCTTAGGCTCTGGGGGAGAGTGAGTTAACACTCAGAAAGCACTGACAGCAGTGCTCAGTTCACTGTGAGCGCTCAGGGTGTGTCAGCGGCCACCATTGTTATTTTTATTCTTGTTCCTATCCTTGGGTGTGAGGTCCGCCTCCCTCACTCTTTTTTGCTCACAATTTTCTACTCTTCCTTCAAGAATTAGTTTCCTTTCTGAGGTGCTGTTGCTTACACTCCCGTGCGCCCAGGCCACCCTTGCCTTCTCCTTTGTGCTCACACAGCCATGGGGCACGAGCTGTCCTAGCATCTGCTCGCGGCTCTTCCCTGCTTACCAGGAGCGGCTCTCACCCGCTGTGCATTCTTCAAGGTTTCATTTTTAGTCTGTCTGGTACAGCGTAGGAAAATATTTCTTAATTAAATGACTGAATTGGCATATGTTGCAGAATTGATTACTGCAATGGAAAGATGGTAAAATGTGTCAAGTCTGGGGAAAGGCCTGAATACCAAGAAAAGGTGGGGAGAAAGAATGGTGTGGGAGTTTGGGAATGCTGTAGTCAGTACAGTGGGGTTGCGCTTCAGGAATGTGGTCCTGTGGTCTAGGGACCATCTGAGTGCACACAACTTGGGATAATCTTAACTGCCAGTAGCAAAAAAATCCCAACTCAACTGCCATGAACAATCTTGACATTGATTACTTACGTAAGAAGAAGTCTGGAGCAAGAGTGACGCCAGGGTTGTTTCATCCAGTGTTCAATGATGTCATCAAGGACCATCTATCTTTCTCTGCTCTTCCCTCATGTTTCCCTGTCATGGTCACAGTGTAGCTGCAGAAGGTCACAGTGGGGCTGAACAAGACAACGTCCAAGAGACGAGGAGGTTCTTTCATCCTCTTTTTTAAGAGCCAGGAAAATATTTCTGGGAACACCCCAGGACCGCCCCAGTGTCTCACTGACCAGAGGCGGGTCAGAAGCTCACCTCTAACCTGCCCTCTGGCGAGAGGCCTGAGTTTGCTTTGACTGGATGAGGCCGCTGAGCCGGGCATGTGGTCGCTTACCCTGAGTGGTGAACACACCTGGAGTTCTGTTAGAAAGGAGGAAGGGAGAAATGGATGTTGCTCAGGGAAGCAACAGCGTCTGCTTCAAAGCCTGACCAGACCCAGCTGGTGGTTTATCTAAGTCACAAGATGGAAACTAAGTGACTTGGAAGGTCTTTTCTCCCCTGAGCATCTATGATGACTTCCTTGAAATCGAAGTGAGGAGACCTTCCCTCTGTCTGTTCCAGCTGCAGGTCATGCCCTGACCACAGCTGCCCTTCAGGAGACTGGCCCAGAGCCACAATCTGGTCATCAGGCTGCTTGTTGAGGGTGGGGCAGCAGTGACTTGCCCCTCTTCCTCATGAGCCCAGCCTGGCTCTCCACCTGGCACTCAGCACGGCCGCGTCTCTTCCTAAGGACAGAGCTGCAGGAGGAGCCCCGGGGCAGCCAGCCCCCAGAGACCTGGGCTTCAGAGGGCGCTCCAGGAGGGTTTGGTCCCGGTGTGCTGCCTCCCCCACCACCAGGTGTGTAACTGGACACGAGGCTTGCTTATGGCAAGAAAGTGAGTTCCTAGAGGCTGAGGGTAGTGGGAGCAGCCACCTGCCAGTAGGCTGGGCCTGGTAAGGAGGTGTTCTGAATGATGATGCGGAGGGCTGTGTCTGTGCTAGGGCTCTCTGATTTTCTGTAGCCCCTCTTAAAAACTGTTAGTCAGCTTACCAAAGTGGACTCCCAAACCACATGGATCTGTGTTTTCTGCATGTCCGATCCGTGGAGAGCTGCAGGATAGGCTTGTCGTCCCTCCAGGGTCTGCCTGTCTGAACAGAGAAAGAAAGCTGGTGAGAGCCCAATGGGAGAGGCTTCAAGCAAGGGCAGCAGATAACGATCCTGGAAAGCAGTGGGTGTCCGCAGTGGGCAGGAAGTTTGCGTTCTATGCTAGGAGCAGAGGGGGCATCTTTCAGAAACTGTCTACTAGCCTGACACTCTGAAGTTTTCCCAGTTCTTCCAGACACACGTGTCAGGAGCAGCTAAAGTGAAATACAGCAGATTGACCCCGGCCGGCAGGGCGGTGGAATTTAGTCACAAGAGACTTCTGTGGTGTCCGCTGGGGTGAAGTAACGCTGATCTGGCCTTTATGATACATGTCGTTCGATTTTATGCATCTGTCTGAAATCTTCCATCAGATTGTCAGCTCCTTGAGGGCAGTAATAGGATATTTTATTTCTCGTCAGTTCTTCACAGGGTCAGTACTCAGTCATTATTTACTGGTTGATTTTTCACTGCATAGCTATGTAATGAAAATAAGCAGTTGAGGTCCTAGAATTTTCTTTCACTTGGGCAGAGTTGTCATCGGTATCTCGAGCACCTGCTGAGGTGGACAGTGGCCGAGTGTGTTCCTTTCCTACGGCTGCCGGGACAAAGCACCACAAACTGGGTGATTTAAAGCAACGGAGGCTCATTGTGTCATGGGTCTGGACGATAGAAGTCTGAAGTCATGGCGTTGGCCGGCTGTGCTCGCTCTGACCCCTAGGAGAAGTGTTGCTTGCCTCCTCCTGGATTCCGGTGGTCTGTCAGCAGGCGTTAGTGCTTCTTGGCTTGTAGCCGCGTAATCCAAGTTCTGCCTTCGTTGTCACCTGGTGTTCTCCCTGCGGCTCTCTGTCTTCACATGACTGTCTTCTTACAAGGGCGCCAGTCACATTGGGGTAGGGGCCCACCCTACTCCTGTGTGACCTCATCTTAACTGATGACGTCTGCAATGACCCTGTTTCTAAATAAGATCCCATTCTGTGGCGCTGGGGTTAGGACTTTGACATGTCTCTATTTGGAGATCGCCGTTCAACCCAGGGCACCAAGTCAGCTCATTCACAGTGACAAGACTAGGACCCAAGGGGCTGGGGTGCATAGTAACACTGTCCCTTGGTGCTGACTGGAAGGGACAGGGAGAAGAGTGAGCAGGGCACGTGTCCTCTGTTCTGTCAGCATTCTCCAGGGAAGTTTGTTTGAGCTGGGCCCAGCTGGACACACCATGATACTGCACTCCGGCGGGGGGAGCTCCACGCTCCTATTGCTCCCTCTTTTTATAGGACAAGTTGGGGAGAAGCCTCGACAGAGGGGAGCAAACAGACCATTTGGGTTCCAGGCAGCCTTAACTGGGGAGCAAAGTGAAGGAGCCCCACCTCATCCTGTGGGAAGTTGTACCCCCTTCCCCTGGGAGAGGAGGAGCTATGGGATCCAACCAGCTCATTGCCAGGCAATTCAGAGAGAGTACCCAATGCTAGATATGGAACGACCTGCTTGTCTCCAAACCTAGTAGAACCTGGACCCCATGTGCCAACGTCCTGTCTCCCCAGTTTAGGACCCCTTAGTGCAGAGGTTGTAAACCAGAGGCCCACAGGCCACTTGTGGAGTGTAGATGTTTTGTTCACAGTGTTTTCATAGTACTTTTTTGAATAAGCAATATATTCACATAGTTCAAAAATCAAGTCATTATAGAAAGATATCTAGTGAAATCTTATCCTGGCCTCCATCTGCCTGAACTGCCCCCTCCCCAGTAACCACTTTTATTAGTTTCTTATACATCCTTCTAGAGTTTCTTATTGCAAAAAAATGTCAGTACAAATATATATTCTGCCTTCACCCCTTTCTTTTGTATGTAGTTATAATACACTATACACACTTTTTTTTTACCTTGCATTTTTCACTTAATTTATCTTGGATGTCTTTCCTGATCAGTATGTCGAGAGCTTTCTCCCTCTTTTTTACAGGGGAATAATATTCCATTGTATGGATGCATCATAATTTATTTAAGTAATCTCCTACTGATGGACACAGGTTGTTTTCAGTCATTTGGTGTTTATTACAAGTAATGCTACAGTGAATAAAACTGCCATTTTGTATTGTGCCTGAATGTGTATAATTTAGAAATTCTGAAATATTTTTGAATTATCAAAAGGACTGGCGACACTGGGTTCTAATAACTGTGTTGACAACTGGTTGGATTGAGTAGCGGCTGTCACTAAGGGTCCCTAACAGTAAGACGAGCCTTCTCCCATTTGACGTTTCCCCAACACCTCTCACTAAGTCTCTTCCATTAAGGCTGAGTATTGACTGCCACTGAACGTCATGATGGTGCTGTTTTTCTTGTACTAGATTCAGAAGGAAGAGGAAATCACTCTTGTACTCATGTCTCTCCCAAGGGGAAAATGAAAGCCAAGGAGGCTGTCTTTTCAAGAGGAAAGGGAGAGGGCAGATTGCTTTGTGGATGTGACTCTGCTTCGTCCGTGCCTGCCGAGCTGGCTGCTCTGCGTTGCTTACCTGGTGCTTGCATCTGCAGCCCTGCCAGGTCACGGCCCTGACGTGCTTGTCTGGAGCAGAGGGAAAGGATGCTGCTCGCTGGTTGCTTCAGCACGGCCTGGGTTGCTGCTCAGAGACCAGTAATAAAAACGAAGGAGACAGTAAAAAAATATTGTTGTTACATGGATTATCTCATCAGAACCCCATGAGGACATGGTATTCCTATTCTTATTTTATGGACAAGGGAACAGTGACAGAGTGAAGTCACATGACCAAGATTCATAATTCATGCATGGCAGAACTGGTATCTGAACCCAGGAATTGCTGGCTCTAGAACCTGATGTTTTAGCTAATATATTATGCTGCCTCCAAAGTCTTAAAAAAAAAAAGATGTGGTTTACAGTGATACCTCTCATATTTTAAGTTTATCATCAGTAGTGGCATGGCAGTGATGGTCCTGACAAAGATAAGAGAGCATCTCTGAAAATGGGTGAGGTGGTGGCACGCCCCAAAGAAGGTGTATACCGAGAATGCACTTTTGTTCTCCTAACAAAGCTGCTCCTTTATGGTCTGCCACATCGGATAGAGTGGAATTGGTTCCATTGCCCCCTTTGCTCTTTCAATCTCCAAACATTTATGGCGCCATCTCTGAATGAAAGGCCGTGTGCCAGGTCTTCGATAAGATGAATGAGCCACACCCTAGTCCTTGGAGCCTAGTTAGGACACGTCAACAGAAGCAGTAGTGCCACCCGGTTGATGTGGTATTGGAATGACATGGATGTGTCAGGCTGGGTCCTGAATGTGATAGAAGAGATGGATTCACTGTGGAGTGACAAGGTGGGTGGTTTCCAGTTGTCTTGGGTCTTCATCATTTTACGTTGCTTGATGGAGGAAGGAAGCGAGGGCCCGGAAGTGGAGGCTGTGAGCTAAGGTGTTGAGCCATCCTGCCCACAGCCCAGGGTGAAGCTTACGGTGGCTGCAGCTCTCGAGGCCATGGGCTCTCTGGAGACAGGCTCAGTCAGGGTTGAGAGGTGGGCTAAAGGAAACCTCCTTTCCCTTTGTTGCTCCCCATCTCAGCTTTCCTCATTCCTGGTCACTTGTTTAGTGGCTGAGCTGGGCTGCCCCGTGGGGCACTTCCTGTGGCAGTTAGTGCTCTTCTCCAGTGAACGACTGTTAGGCCCAGCCAGCTGAGGGCTGTGGAGGGCGGGGAGGGCTACAAAGATAACAACAGGGCACAGTTCGTAAGTCACCGTATTTGACCTGCAGCAAAAGGATCTGCAGACAGGGTCTTGTTACAAGGAAGCTCCTTTCTTGGCTTTTTATGGCTACCGTTTATCTTTCTTCTCCCCCAAGTTTGCATGCAACAGCATCTGTCATCTCTGTGGTTGTCTTAGAACAACTAGGGGTTTCTGCTTTTTATTTATTCTTTCTCTGAGTGTGACGCTAACCACAGCAGCCACAGGGCAGAGGGAGGGGGAGGGAGCCAGTTGCTTTTCATTCAAATGCTGTGATCTTTGGTGCAGCTGGTGTTAATAGTGAAATTTACAAAACAGAGGTATTGAAACAGTTCAAGCGATTGCTGGGGATCTGTTGCTTGTGGGTCCACGGATGAGTAACAGAAACCAGTTGTTCTCTGGTCAAAAAGGGGAATTCAGAGTCCTGCTGGAATACAGACAACAGGCATTTCTAGGGCCACAGCTATGTGTGTTTCTCTGTACTGGCAGCTGTGTGGAGACACAAGAGAAGAATCCCATACCCTTCTTGTCCTCAAGGAACTTAGTGACAAGAAGAGGAGAAAAATATACAGTCAACCTGCCCTCTTGGGCCTGTTTCATCATTCAAGAAATGAACGAGGTCGGGTTTCGTCAGTGTTCCTAGTGGAGTCGGTACTGCCCCCTAGAGTGTGCCTACGAATCACCTGGAGGTCTTGTTCACATTCTGACTCTGAAGGTCTAGTCCCAGGCTTAAGATTCTGCCTCTCCCGAGATCTGCCGACTCCCCGGTGATGCTCCTGGTCCAACGACCATAATGCTTTGAGTACTGAAACCCTAAAGGGCATTTTGGAAATCTGTGGGGTAGCTTTGAGTGCCACACGCTGGAGAGATGCTCCTGACATCTCCTGGGTCGGGGCTGGGGACGCTAGTTGTGATTCCATATGTGGTGGTTGACCTACCCAAACTCAAGCCATTACAAATATAAATCAGTAATACCTTCCTACATAGTAATACTGAGAAGTTTTCAAAGAAGTTATGCAAAAAGCCCAGTAATTTAGGAGACAGTTGTTTTGGGAAGAGAAGCCTAAATAAAATAAAGTCTTGAAATGATTGGATAATTTCCACATTCCATACATTCTGTCCAGATTAGAGCATTTCCACACATGCGTTTAACTGAAAAGAGTTTCAGTGAAATATGCAGTCAGTGCAACAGCAAGGAAACCCCGTGCAGATTTGTGATAGGAGATCCGAGACTTTGTCTAACGGACTTGGACACAGGACAGCATACTATTAAATTAGCAAAGGTGCGTGAAATGTCACCATCTCAGCAAACTTCTTTATAAAAGCTGTTTTTAAAATAGTTTGTGTTCTAATATGTATGTATATTTGTAGTACAATGGTAAGAAATCTCTTGCAAAAATTAGATATTACAATGATTTACTTTGGGGTTGCTTTGGTTTTTCACCCTTACTCTGATATTCTCCTTTTTTCCAATCCATCCTCCTGTCCCCATTGCCTAAACAAAAAGGATATCATTTCCAAGGCTTTTTTAATACTAAAGACGGAATATGTGCCTGCACTCCCTGGGCGGGACTTCCAAATTGGAGACATGTTTTCCATACTTTGTCACTGCCCTGTCCCATGTCCCAGCATAATAAATTATTATGACATTATACATATGTATAAGGCTTAGCTCATTCACAAGAACAATATACTTCCTTGTTTTCTCTCCGTCCACATCAGTAATTTGCTTTGGCATGCGAATTCTACCTCAGTTTAGGATATTTCCTCCTTCCTGTTATCAGATACAGATGGGTAAGTGGGTTTGTTATTTCCATCCTAACATTTTTCATCGTGTTGTCCTCTGCTCTTTGATTTCCTCGTAGTCCTTGTGTGGAGCATTCAGTCGAATGTTGTGCATTACAAGGAGGTGTGGGCCTTGGCTGTTGCATATGTGTTCCAGTGCAGCCCTGCAGGGGCATATTGAAATGTTTGTTATTTCATTATAAATTGCTTTCCTTTTCTCTCCTTTATATTACAGTTTGAGCTCAATTAAGCGTACGGGTCAACTAACTGACCTCGGAGTTTCGTTTCAGGCAGTAAAGAGGGCCTTTCCGAATATTTTTGTAAAACTGGGGTGTTGATGGGAGAGGCTGGAGCCCCACTGGTTTAAATGAGCTCTAAGGCCTCTGACATTCTCAGAAAACAGTAGATGGCTGTCTGATTTGTGACTAAATCGAAAATAATCCTGGAGAAAGCGGGGAGTGAAAGTTGCTATCGCCTGTCATGTCTGCTTGGTGAGAGACTGTGAGACCTTGAGCCTTGAAACAGGCTATACTTCAGAAACTGGGAGACTTAAAAAAAGCAAAAACAAACCAAAAAGACCCCACACACACTTTACACCTTGACCCCACGCAGGATCATTTGAAACTGAATCTCTGGAGGGAGGCCCGGGCATCTGGTGTCTAAACATCTCCCCAGATGATTCTAATGGGCTGTGAGGGTGAGAATCCCGGCCTGCAGGGAAGTAAATGCTGAAAAGATGGGTCCGTGTTCTAACTGCCAGAACCTATGATTGTGACTCTATCAGAAAAAACGGTCTTTGCAGACGAAATTAAGTTACAGATCTCCAGATGAGATCATGCTGGATTATCCAGGTGGGCTACATTCAATGGCAAGTGTCCTTATAAGAGGCACACAGAAGAGAGACAGAGGAGAAGGCCATGTGAAGACAGGGGCAGAGACTGGAGTTATGCAGCCACAAGCCGAGGAACGCCTGGAGGTACCGAAAACCGGAAGAAGTAAGGAATGAATTCTCCCCTAGAGCCTTCGGAGGGAGCGTGGCTTGGAGGGAGAGTAGCCCTGTGGACACCTTTATTTAGGACTTCTGGCCTCTAAAACTGTGAGAGAGTAAATTTCTGTTGTTTTAAGACACGTAGTTTTTGCTAATTCATTACGGCAGCCCTGGGGGAACTAATAAACTGCTGAAAGTGTGGATAAAATTTGGTGGGACGGAAGGTATATAGGAGTTTTTCAGATATGGAAGCAAAATGAGTGACAGCAAGAAGGCATGGCTGGGGGTAGAAGGGGAGGCAGGACAACTGGACTAGAGAGTGACTTTCCAAGAGGTGTGGGAACTAATTCTGTGGAGAGCCTACAGAGAATTCCTGGGTGTAGATGATTCCTTTCCTAGGAAAGATGCTATCCTCTCCATTCTGTCCTGTCATATCTCAGGGAATAGCATTCTGTACTTCCTTAGACCACAAAAGGCCCTAGAAGCCTGGAAAGGGAGTTTGCACTTCCTTCCACAAGCATGGGAGCTGCTGAGGAGGGAGCAACCTGGCAATGCTTTAGGGAGGCCTGCCTGCCTGCCTGGGTTGCATGTCTGAATAAGTGGCGCCTGCTGCTGAATCGTATAAGTGGTCACTGAATCCATTCTGCTCTCCACCTCTCCCCGCCGCCAGCAGTCCTGTGCAGCAGTGGCTTGATGAGTGTGAGCAGAGCCATTTGTTTCCCAGCCTTGGAAGTCTGGGTGATATTGCTGTCATCGTTGGGTGGGTCTGCCGATGTCTTAGAAGTTAATCCCTTCTGCAGATCCCTGAATGAAGTCACATCACTTCTGATGAACTCCAGAGGGACCATCCTCAGCCCACGTGTCGGAATGAGAGCAGCCAACCTCGAAGCCCACACAGTGCCAAGTGCACTTCCTTAATGACCAGCCAGTTGTCTTGTGGAGGCATCTCAAGAGCACTGCAGGATGAAGCATGCACCCATGCCCTACTTTCTGCAAAACGAAGCAAGGGAAACTTTCATTAACACTGCCTGTGAAATCAGAGGCCTCCCTGACTTTCCCCAGCTGGCGCAGCAGGAGCCGAGAGTGCCTGCACGTGAACTCACTAGTCACATCCTGGATCTTGTGTGTGCATTTCCCAGGCATTGATTGGAACCGCTGACTCAGGAAGGACCAGCAGCGTGGGAGCAGAGAGGTCACCCTGAGCATGACTGCCTCAAGGGTGGAGGAGGAATTATGTGCTGCCTGGCAAGAACCATCTAGGGACTGCAGGGCACTGAGCTGGGGTGGGGGTGGGGGCCCAGAATGGATTCGGCGAGAAGAGGAAACAGGGGAGCAACCGACCCATGTTATTTTTCACCTTCAACTTTCAACTGTCAGCTGTGCTGGCGATTTAACATGCCCCATTGTCCCAGAGATGAATGAAGGGCGTAGGAACTCCTTCGTTTCAGTTTTCTGGGGATCAATGTCTTTAAAGGAAGGAGATCACTTTCTTCCGTGGACACCACGCTGTGACACTGTTAGGTCAGTGGCTACTGTTTTAATGTTGAGGGAGATGCTGCAGAATGCTGGGCGCAGGTCAGAATGGAGCTGCCGGCCTGAAGGAGTAATTTTGGGATCCCCTGGATAGAATGCCCTGGTAGAGCACCCATCCCTGCCCATTATGGATTGTGAAGATGAAGAGCATCTTCAAGTGAGATGTGGGGCCGAAGTTAGGGAGCAGGGATGGAGGACCATTGCTTGTGTTAAGTCTCACTGGGGCACTTAGCAGCCCCCTCCCGAGACCTTAACCTCGCTGTGACCCTCAGGCAGACGACCAGTGAAGATGTTTCCAGTTGAGCGGTAGAGCATTGGGAATGCAAATATTCAAACTTTCAAACCCTCCACCTGACACCTACTCTTATTTGCAAGAAAACCTGAGGGATTTTCCCAGGGTGGGTGGAGGGGCCAGTAAATCTGACACCGGCTGACCTCCTGACTGCAGGGGGCAGCGGTGGGCTCCAGAGAGCCAGCGCTGGTGGAGAAGCCCTGCGTGATGGGGAGACCCGAGCAGGCTGCTCACCCGCAGGTGGTTCCACCCCGCGGAGGGGCGTTCCAGAGAGCAGCCTCGGTCTGTTCTCTGTTCGGCAGACACTGCGCGCTGCTTCATGCTCAGCGCTCTAGGAAGGCACTGGGAACAAGACAGACAGGCCCTGGCCTCAGGGAGCAGGCCTGCAAACGCTAAAGAAGAGAAAATCACCCTTAAACCCAGTAAACAGAGATAATCACTATCAACATTTGAGGTGTATTTCCTTCCCATCTTTTTCATCACATGCGCACGCACACACACACACACACGCTTTTCTTACTGCCTTTCCTCATTCTGCCTTACATTTTAGTTTGTCGCATGCATCTATCTCCATTAGACCGTGAGCTATTGGAGGGCACAGATAAGGTGTCACTCACTTTTTATCCCTGTTACCTAACACAGCCTCTTGCGCCAGGAGCCCCTCTGTCCGTGTCAGCGTGGAGAGCCACGAGGCAAGTCTGTCTGGCTTTGGAATGCAGCACATCGCGATTTTGAGGAAGGGATTTTGTGCTGGTGCTTGCTGCTCGCTGCCGACTCTATGCATTCCACAGGCCCTGGGCACTGCTAGCCAGCCTGCCACTCGGCGGGGCGGCTGGGGAAGGGAACAGAACGACATGGAGATTTCACAAGTGGCTGAGACACGGGTGGATGATTAAGTGTGTTCTGCATCCTGCGTGGGGTTGACTCGAAAAGAGCTCTCCTCCTGTTATTTCTCTGAGGCCCTTTTCTTGCTTTAGAAAGACACAGTTGACTCTGGCAAATCTTTCTTTATCCTTTCTGATCAAAAATAGTGTTTCACCCGGGGAAGGTGGGTGAGATTTTCTTCTCTGAGAAATCAGTTTGGGCCCTAAAATACTCTTTGCTTAGATTGAAATTCAAGAGGCTCTTGAGCTGGGCTTGGAAGTGGAATTAACACAGGCTGTTTTCCAAAAAGCTCAGTGTGAGGAGGCTGGGACCAAGTCAGGAGGGGAAGTCACTCAGCGGGCCACAGGCGAAAGCACGGCAGAGCGCCTGGGGGGCCTTCAGGGGAGTCAAAGTGGCAGAAGCTGTTCACAGAGCATCAGGACCCCTTCAAAGCATATGTGGAAAACGGGAGAGGCTGGTGGGAGATTGAGTGCTTTCTTTTTTTGGAGCAAAATTTAGGAAATTCATAGTTCTTGACGGTAACACAACAGTAAAAGCAGATACAAGGGAGACAAGCCCAATTGCCTTCTGAGATTTTTATTTGAATGTAGTAGGATGTTTGTTATTTAGATGTCTTTTTTTCTTTAAGGGATACTTGGCATAGCAGAAGCTATTTCTAGAATTAAATATCTCTGAGGGAATTTCATTATAAGATCAAGGAAAAAGTCTGCAAGGTTTTGGCTTCTGATGAAAAACATCTAAAACCAAGTAAAATCAAAAAGAACCCTTAAACAAACAAATTGCTGATTTGAGTGAGGCAAAGAAATCTCAGCCGGAGGACCCTCTCTGGAGCCCACGATTGGAGAGAGGGGTGAGGGGATGTTTAGGGCTAAGTCTCTGTGAGGCAGTGACCTTCCGGGATGGGATTTCCTCTCTCTAAACGCCAGGAAAAAGAGATGATGTAGACAGAATCTGGTGGTTCACACAGAGCAAAACAGGAGATGGGGAGCGCGAGGCCCAAGGGGGCCAAGTGACTTGCCCAAAGTGAGGACATTAGGGGTAATGTGGGGGAATATGCTTTTTAAAAAACACCCCAAATCTAGTCTTCTGTCTGCAATTCTACATTGCTGTGGGAGGTCAAAAGGATTTCGTAGAAAGGGCATAGGCTTGGGTGGCACTTGGTTTGAATCTGGCTGTTTTTGGACAAGTTTTTAATATTTTCTCCAGGCTCAGTTTACTCATCCGTACGATTGCCCCCGAGCCTTCTCAGCTGTATAGCTGCATGGATCTCTCGGGCGTCCTGTTGTGCTGTGTAGGGAATCCTCTGGTGGTCAGTGGACGTCCGTCTGGTTGTCACTTAGAGGGGAGAGACAAAGGGAACAACTCACTGTGCCACGATGCTGACGTCACTGCTGTCCCCACCTTGTCAAGCGTGACCTCCAGTTCTGGACAGCTCTCCTCCGGACCTCACACTCAGTGGCTCGCTCATTCATGCAGGGCCTGTTCCAGGTGCTGGGGACACAGCAGTGACCGGAGCAGCAAAGCCCCAGCCATCATGGAGCTTGTGCTCCAGACCTGCTCTGTGCAGTAGAATATAATGTGAGCACACACGTGCTGCTCAGTATTCTAGAGCCACATCAGAGAAAGTAAAGGAAACAGGCAACGTTAATTTTGTTACCATTAGTTAACCTAAGGTACCCCAGATATTATAATTTCAGCATGTAGTCACCTAAAAATTTATTAATTAGATATTTTACCTCCTTGTTTTGAACTAGATTATTCTTACAGCACATCTCAATTTGTACTGGCCACATTTCAAGTACTCAGTAGCCTTGTGTGGCTCACTCTATTGGACAGTATGTTTCTAGGGCTCAGGAGCAAGACCGCCACCCACTCCAGCGAGGGAAGCGTGTCACTGCAGGCCCTACTGCCCGGTGGGGAGCTGCCAACACACAAAGGGGCCCTCGCCCCGGGCGCTGTCTCCCACCACCAGAGCGTGCTGACTTTATACGGGAAAGGGGAGAATGCCCACGCCGCAGAGTTCTGTGCTAGGCTGTGGGTTCAGGCAGGAGAACAACACGGTGCTATCCTCTCTGTAATCATAATAATATCATTAGTACTTAATGAGTGCTAAGTATGGGCCAGGCCCTGTGCTAAGCACTTGATGTGCTCTGTGTCTTATTATCTTCATGACAACTTTACAAGAGAGGCACTAATATTCTCCATGTTTAACAAAGGAGGAAAGTGGCTTCGAGAAAGCAGTTAGAGCACTTGCTGAGGCTCACATGAGAAGTGAGTAGCAGACCTGGGACTTGAACTCAGGGCTGTCTAAAGCCAAAGACTTGTGTTCTTAAAACAGAAACAGCCCAGAATGAGATTCAGAATGAACACAGGCTCCCAGAGCCTTCATCGAAGGCTCTCTTCCTCTGCATACAGACCGTACTACCAAGTCAAATGCTTTGGAGATGAAGGTGTCATTGAGGAGGACTCAGTGTCCCGTGGAGAGGTATATGTGATACATCGGCACCCCCAGGCCCAGCCCTTCACAGCTGTTGTCCAGGATCCATCGCTGCCAGCATGTTCTTATTACAAATAAGATGGCGCAGCCTTTGAAAACCATATAGTAATGTGTGTGTGTTACAAATAAAATATTTACTTGTCAACATAGGTTACAGAAACCTCTGTTGACTCTAAAGCACCATATGAAAGGTTGCATCATTGTTATATGGTTATTACTATTGTTATCATCCAGTGGATGGCATGTCCAGGGCACTCACAAAGCCCAGACGACCACACTGGTGCCTGTAATATCAGATGGCCGCTGAGGACGTAGCCTGTCCCAGCAGATCCCAAGCACCTGGAAGTTCTGGAGCTTCACTTATACTGCAGTAAAAACCCAATGTGCAGGGGCTGGCCCCGTGGCCGAGTGGTTAAGTTCGCGCGCTCCGCTGCAGGCGGCCCAGTGTTTCGTTGGTTCGAATCCTGGGCGCGGACATGGCACTGCTCATCAGACCACGCTGAGGCAGCGTCCCACATGCCACAACTAGAAGAACCCACAACGAAGAATACACAACTATGTACCGGGGGGATTTGGGGAGAAAAAGGAAAAAATAAAATCTTTAAAAAAAAAAAAACCCAATGTGCAGGTGAGCCAGTTCGCCAGGTGTCTTCCTCATTTGCCAGTTTGCCTGGTGCTGAAGTCAGTCTTTATGTTCAACCTTGGGTGGCCAGCAGCACTCCTGGCTCCTCAGAGCATAGATAGAGAGACACTTAGAAACCCTCAGACATGAAGGAGGGGCCACGGGCCTCCCCTCTCAAGTCCCAGGACAGCTGATAGGCCAGCCGCCAGTGTCTGGAAGACAAAGGGCCCACAGAATGTGCTGCGGGTTTCCTGGGCTTCCTCGTGGCCTTGCTAAATGGGATGACCTTGCAGAACATGAATCCCGTGTACTCTCTGAGGCCCACTGTAAGTCCCGCCTCCTCCGTGGAAGCCTTTCCTGCCATCTCAGCCCCCTCCAGCCCTCTCCCAGCTCTAATGTCCTGTAGTCGGGAACGCCTGTGCCATTTAGACACTGAAGCCCTGTCCTGTATTGTTAGCTACACATTTTCTGTATGGTCGTGCCCTTTCTTTCCCATACCCAGACTTCTGTGACCTCTCCTGGTGACAATCATGTGCTGACTTGTGACATCTCTGATGACCTGCTTGGTAAACTCCACCTTGTTCCAGAGAGGGTTTAAGGAGGCTGTTTCATTATTCTAAGTGGGCATGATGTCCTTAATGAATTTTCATTTGGTTTTGTGTGCTGCTTCTCCATCCAGAATATACATCCTTTGAGAATTGTGCTCTTGTAATCTTGGTGTCCTACTAGAGTCTCTGCCTGACTCACCTTGGGGACTTAGTGACAGTTTGTTGCTCAACATTGAGCAAAGGCGAGAGCCCTGATCCAGATCCGCTCCCTGTGATGCTGGTCAGCTGCATAATACCCTTTACTTCATCTGCCTGCAGTCACCACGATTTGTACTATATATTCATTAATTTGTTAGAACCTCTCCCCCGCACTGGAGACCTTTTCGGTTCTCAGCTGTGTCCCCAGCACCCAGCACCCAGTGCAATGCCTGCAACCTGGCAGGGCTCGGTAAAGCCCAGGTCAAGACTGTACATGTGACCGACTCAGCTTGGTCACTGTAGGGGAGGGCAGAGGCCGGGAGAGGAGCATTAGGGCCTGGGGTGCCCAAGGGCTTTCTGAAGGCTCTAGTCACAGAGAAGTGAGGTCAGCTTCCGAAGGGCATGTGGGATAGTGGGAAACACGTGGGCCTAGAGGTCAGGGGCTCTGAGGGGCAGGCACTTTCCCGCACTGAGGTTTACTTTCTCTGTAAACTTGAAAAAGTCTTACGAGGGTTGAAGGAGATATTTTTGTGAAACTGCTTTGTAAACTATAAAGTGACGTGGTAAGATGCTATTCATCACCATGAGATCTAGTCCCTGCCTACCTGTGCAAATATATTTCTTATAAATTTTATTTAGCTAGGCCAATCTTCTCATTTAAAAAAGTGTTTTTTCCATTATTTCAAAAATACTATATTGTAATAACAAAAATATTCAAAAATTCAGAAGAAAATCAAAACAAGTTCTCTCTTAATTGTCATCTAGAAATAACGCTATGAACATCCTATATGTAGCCTAAATAGTTTTTCCCCTAAGTGCGTATGACCCAGGTTTCCCAGGTGTCAGCAGCTGGGGGCAGACGGGGCGCCGTTCCTCCCCTGCTCTCCCACTGCACTGGCTTTCCTGGGGCCCTGCCAGGCCCTGAACAGCAAAGCCAGCGCAGCGCTGGGCGCGGATGGAGAGGACGCAGCGAGGGACTATCTTCTTCCTGCGCTCTTCACCGTCTGAGCGTACTTCCTGGGTTTGTGTATCTATTGTTTGTCTCCTCTGGAATATGAGCTCCCCGAGGTCAAACGCTTGCCAGATTTGCCTTATTGCTGCCTTTTGGCACCTGAAGCAGCACCTGTGGGTGGTAAATATTCACTGAATGAGTGAGTGAACACTGAGTGCTGTCAAACCTCATACAGAATAGGAGGCTTTAGATGGACTGTGCATTGAGCTGTACAGAGGCCAGACTCTTTGGTACTGTACGTCTGGTCTGCCAGGTCGAGCTGTGGCTGGAGAGGCGGCCTTAGCAGACGTATGATAGATAATCCTAACCCCTGCAGTCACCATAGCTGCCTCCAGGAATTTCAAGCATGCTCTCAGACCATGCTACTGAGCACCTGGCCAAAGCGCTCCCCAATTCCTCTCGGGTTCACGGTTTTCGTGTCCCCAGCTGCCCTAGGCAAGGAGGCGCACTCTCTCCTTGCCCCAAAACCTGGCCCTCCTCCACCTTTCAGGCCGCTCTCCTGTGGGGCCTTAGGCTTTTCTTACAAAGACTACCACATTTCTTTCCTAGGCAGGGCAGCCATTCTGGCCATGGTTCTGCCTCTCTGTCTTCAAGGTGCAGACAGCATTTGTGGATTGGATGCGAAGAGCTTCAAGAGCACTGCTGAGAGCTGGGCCTTCTAAGAGGGGTCTCCAGTCAGCCCGGTGGCTACCCCCTTCTCTTGCACAAGGGTCTGCCCCCACTGGGCTAGACACAGTCTCCAAATTCGGGTCACTAAGCAGACTTCCCTCTGCTACCCCCCACCCTCGTGCTCCTCTCCAAAACCTGGAAGAGGATGGGACTCTGCTTGTTTTCTCCTGGGTTACTGCAGCCCTACTGGAAGCGATATTTCCCCCCACTTTTCCCCAAATTACCATAAAACCCCTTCCACTGTGTTCCCCATTGGAAAACAAGGTGTGATTCATCACTGTGTGTTTCTTGGTGGGACTCAAATCGAGGGTAGCAAAAGTGCCCTCCAGATGTGAGGTACCCATCCTCTGTGGAGCCAGGACATGCGAGGTGAACGAGAACAAGAGGTGGACAGGCTGCTGCCCGCAGCCCTGGGCCTCAGGCCCTCCACGGGGCCGCTGCTGCTGTTTCTAATGTTTGCAAGGATCGGCAGCATGCACTCAGATTCCAGAAACTGAGTTCTCACACTGGCCATTTCTCCCAAGCCTTCTTGAGGACACAGTCTCTCTCTTTTTTTTCTCTAGGTTTATTGAGATATAATTGACATTAAACATGTGATTTCAAGGTGTACAACATAATAATTTCATATATGTGCGTAGTGCGAAATGGTTACCACATTTAGTTAACATCCATCACATCACATAGTTAGCATTTTTTTCTTGTGATGAGAACTTTCATATCTGCTCTCTTAGCGACTTTCCCATATACAATATGGTATTGTTAACTAGTCACCATGCTGTACGGTACATCCTCGGAATTTAGTTATCTCATAACTGGAAGTTTGTACCTTTGACCATGTTCATTTCACCCAGGACCATTTTGCCCAATCTTCCCTCTCCCCCACCTCCTCACCATTCCCCACAATCCCCTGGCAACACCAATCTGTTCTCTGTTTCTACAAGTTCTGTTTTTTCAGATTACACATATAAGTGAGATTTGACATTTGTCTTTCTCTGCCTGACTTATTTCACTTAGCATAACGCCGTCACGGTTCATCTATGTTGTCACAAATGGCAGGATTTCCTTCTTTTTTATGGCTGAGTAATATTCCATTGTGTGTATCTATATATATAGTGTCTGTGTATATATATACACATATGTATACACATATATGCACACTTGTGTATATGCACACACACACATATATACCACATTTTCTTTACCCATTCATCCACTGCTGGACACTTAGGTTGTTTCCATGTCTTGGCTATTGTAAATAATGCTGCAATGAATATGGGGATGCAGATATCTCTTTGAGATTGTTATTTAATTTCCTTCGGATATATACCCAGAAATGGGATTGCTGGATCATATGGTAGTTCTATTTTTGTCTTTTTGAGGAACCTCCAGACTGGTTTCCATAGTGGCTGCACCAATTTACATTCCCACCGACAGCATACAAGGGTGTCCTTCTCTCCACATCCTCACCAGCACTCCTTACTCTTCTCTTTTTGATAATAAGTATGAGATGATATCTCACTGCAGTTTTGATTTGCATTTCCCTGATGTTTAGTGATGTTAAGCATCTTTTCATGTATCTCTTGGCCATTTGGATGCATATCTTCTTTGGAAAATGTCTATTCAGGTCCTTTTCCTTTTTTTTTTTTTTCTTGAGGAAGATTGTTGCTGAGCTAACATCTGTTGTGCCCATCTTCCTCTATTTTATATGTGGGATGCCTGCCACACCATGGCTTGTTAAGTGGTGCCAGGTCCACGCCTGGGGTCTGAACCAGTGAACCCCAGGCCGCCAAAGCAGAGCGCTCGAACCCAACCACTATACCACTGGGCTGGCCCCCCTTTGTCCGTTTTTTAATTTCATTATTTGTTTTTCTGCTACTGAATTGTATAATTTCCTTATATATTTTGGATGTTAACCCTTTATCAGATATGTGATTTGCACATATTTTCTCCCATTCTATAGATTCCCTTTTCATTTTGTTGATCTTTTGCTGAGCAGCTTTTTAGTTTGACGTAATCCCACTTGTTTATTTTTGCTTTTGTTGTTTGTGCTTTAGGTGTCATATCTCAGAAATCATTCCCAAGACCCACGTCAAGGAGCTTTTCCCCTATGTTTTCTTCTAGGAGTTTTATGGTTTCAGGTCCTACATTTAGGTCTTTAATCCACTTTGAGTAAGTTTTTGTGATGTATGATGGGACTCTAGTTTCATTCTTTTGCATGTGAATATCCAGTTTTCCCAGCACCATTTATTGAAGAGACTGCCTTTTCTCCATTCAGTATTCATGGCTCCCTTGTCAAATTGTACATACATGGGTTTATTTCTGGGCTCTTAATTCTGTTCCGTTGGTCTATATGTCTGTTTTTATGCCAGTACCATACTGTTTTGATTACTATAATTTTGTAATATAGTTTGAAATCAGGGAGTGTGATGCCTCCAGGTTTGTTCTTCTTTCTCAGGATTGCTTTGGCTATTCGGGGTCTTTTGTGGTTCCAAACCAATTTTAGGATTGTTTTTTCTGTTTCTGCAAAAAATGCCATTGGAATCTTGATAGAGATTACATTTAATCTGTAGATGGCTTTAGTAGTATGGACATCTTAATGTTACTTCTTCTGATCCATGAACGTGGGATATCTTTTCATGTATTTGTATCTTCTTCAGTTTCTTTCATCAGCGTCTTGTAGTTTTCCGTGTACAGATGTTTCACCTCCTTGGTCGAATTTATTCCTAAGTATTTTATTGTTTTTGATGGTATTGTAAATGGGATTGTTTTCTTTGTTTCTTTTTCAGGTAATTTCTTGTTCATGTATAGAAATGCTACTGATTTTTGCATGTTGATTTTGTATCCTTCAACCTTACTAAATTTATTGATTAGATCTAACAATCTTTTGGCAGGGTCTTCAGAGTTTTCTATATATAATATCATATCATTTGCAAACAGAGGCAACTTCTTCCTTTCTGATTTGGATGCCTTGTATTTTGTTTTGTTGCCTAATTGCTCTGGCTAGAACTTGTAGTACTATGTTGGACAAGCATGGTGAGAGTGGGCACTCTTGTCTTGCTCCTGATCTTAGAGGAAAAGCTTTCAACCTTTCACCATCGAGTGTGATGCTAGCTGTGGGCTTGTCATATATGACCTTTATCACGTTGAGTTACATTCCTTCCACACCCAATTTGTTGAATGTTTTTATCATGAATGAATGTTGAATTTAGTCAAAGGCTTTTTCTGCATCTGTTGTGAAGATCATATGACTTTTATAATTTATTCTGTTACTGTGATGTATCACATTTGTTGACTTGCGTATGTTGAACCATCCTTGCAGCCCAGGGATGAATCCCACTTGATCGTGGTGAATGATCCTTTTAATAGTGCTATTGAATTTGTTTGCTAGCATTTTGTTGAGGATTTTTGCATCTATATTCATCACAGATATGAGGACACAGTTTCTTAATTACTAGATGACAGAGGTCTGTTCCACTCTATTGGGAAAGTTGATGAAATAAGTGGATATCACTTAAATTTGTTTAAGCAATGCCTCTGGAAGAGGAAGTTTGTCATTTTTCTTAGTTCTTTTACATTTGGGCGGAAGGGCCTGGAACCTTTGCTGGCCTCTCTCTATGAGCAGCTCCAAAGCCACTTGTCACTCACAGGAGTCGATTGCTGGTGGAGCATGCCCATTCTCTTCTGCCCTCTGCTCTCTGACCTCTCTCATAGCAATGATGAGACTGTATTTGCGTTTGTATACAGAATTGCTGTTCACTTTCACATCCAGTGTCTCATCTGAACCTCCTCTGATGGGACAGGTAGGAAATTAGTTATCTCCACTTTTTCAGAGAAATGGACCAGCTTCCCCAAGATCACATGGTAGTGAAGTTAGCGCTTGAACCTGATTTTTTGATGCCTGTTCAAAACATTTCTAGGTCACTGTGTTCCTGCCAGCCTCTTGATAGAGCGGCTTAGGAAAGAAAAAGAAGAGGAAATGGAGAGGGAACTCAGACTAGAAGTTTGATGGGAAAAGGTTGGGAACTGTTGGTTAAGATGCCAATTGGGGTCATATCTGCAGGCTGGATTCATTGTTGTCCTTATCTCCTCTCGTTTTATACCAGCCACTAAAATTCATGATAAGAATATGCTACCCAAACTCATAGTGATCCCTGCGAGGCTGTGACTTGGGAGAAAATGTTTGAATTGAGCCCTTTGAGTGGCTTCTGCCCCTCTTAGCACCTTGTACATTAAACAGTGGTCTTTGCTTTTCTGCTTCAGCTTGAATCAGAAATAGAGCATGAGGTTGCATACATTTTTTTATTCATTCTTTATATATGTTCATTTATTTCGCTTTGTAAATGAGCCAGATAGTTTGCTAAGTGCAGGAATGAAATATGCTCCCTTCTCTCAAGGCATTTGCAGGTGTGTGTGTGTATGTGTATGTGTGTGTATGTATGTGTGTGTGTGATGGGGGAACATAGACAAGTAAAATCTTGACCATGGATAAGCCAAGAAGGCTTTGGAAGCCCAGAAGAAGAGCATGTAAGTCTGACTGTGCTGAGGTCAGGATGACTTCTCAGAGAAAGTGCTTCTTGAATGGAATTCTTAAGTGTTCACAGGACTTAGCATAGGCAAAGAGAAGGGCATGCCAGGCGAATGAGTGGTATATTTGAAGATGCCGAGGCATTGAAGAGCGGAAAGCATAGGGAGTAATTTGGCGGGAAGAGAGTGTGGTGGTGGGGTGGGGGAGAAGATGACACTTGGTGGGTGGGGGGAGGGTGTCCTGTGTGTTTCATATTGATCCTGAAAGCAATGGGGAGGCATGTTCAGGTCTGCATTTTGGATAAGGCCCCTTGGCAATGCTGTCACAGTTTTGTTTAACTGTTTTTTTGGAAAGCAGTCGGGTAATGTATATTAAGAACCTTTAAAATGTGAGTATAAAATACCCTTTGCTCAGTAACATTACCTCGGGGAACAGTAATACTGATCTCCTACTATGTAGTACTCATTGTACCAGATATTTTTGATGCACTGTATGTATTATTTTTTAATCCTTACAACAGTTCTGCAAAGTGAGAATCATTGGTCCCATTTACAGATAAAGAAACTGAGGTTTTACAGAGTCAGACAGGTTTGAGATTGAATCCACACTGTCACTAATTAGCTGTTTTCCTAGGACAAATTACTTACCCTCTCTGAAGCTGTTTGCTGAAGTAGTACTATGTAAAACAAAAATAATGGTGCAAACCAGAATTAAATACAAGATGCTCTTTTTTGGATTATCCATTCATTTGGATTATTTCTGCCAGAGCTGACCTCCAGTTTCTTAAACATTTAAGATTGAATCAATGAGCCAGAATCAAAAGACGTGGAGTGTTGCAGACAGTGGCTTTGCTTTTGGGGGCCACTCTGAGAGTTGTTTGCCCCTGCGGTTTGCCTGTGTGCACGCACACGGCTCCTGTCCCATCCTCTACCTCCGTTATTTGTAGCTTGTCCACCTGTGAGATTGTAAACTGCTTGAGGAAAGGGTTGGTCTTAAATATCTCTTTGTATCTCTCACAGCGCCTGCCTGGTTCAGTGCCTTTCCTGTGCCCCAGGAGAGCCCCAAGGTTAGTTTCTCCAGAAGCAGTTGGAACATCATGATGCAAGGGAAAGCAGGGGCTTTGAGAGTAAAGAGCTAAGAGTTGGGGGCATGTGGGTGGACACAGAAAAGGTAGATATTTAGGCTTGGAGACTTGTGGGGAAGGTTTGGGACTATGGGAATCTGGGAGGATGTATTTAATAGGAAAGACGCAAAACATTCTCATTAGAGCTGAGTCAAGTGAGTTGTCTTAGCTTGGGTTCCCCAGAAGCAGATCCTGAGCAGGGGATCCACGTGCACGTGGTTTATTAAGGAAATGCTACCGGGAGGACCTGCAAAGGAGTGGACAGGAGAGGGGAAGAAGCTAGAGTGCGATGTCAGGTGGGGTTCCGGACCCAGCCTGGTCGGCAGCAGTGTTCTGAAACGTAAATCACAGTTCAGAGCTTGTGTCCCTGAGACAAGGGAGAAGGGCTTTGTCACTTCGCACCGGCCATGATTGGCTGGGGGCTGTTTAGAGGTGACCGGGGAACTTCAGACCATTCTGACTGTTCACGGGGACGAAGCGGCCCCAGCAGCCCAAGGGCTGGCCTTCTAAGCGTCACAGGTGCAGGAAGTCAGAAGCAAAGGCATGCAGAAGCTGAGGGTAGGGTGAGGTGGTGGTGTCAAATATCTGAGGGGCTGTGGGTGGGGCATTGAGAGTGTCGCCTTGATAATGCAGCCTTAGCTGTGTCCAGCTGTCCCACGTGATGTCTCTGCCTCTAAACCCCTCTGTGCAGCTTCGTCATCTGCAAAGCGGGGACAGTGTTACTCTACTTGCTCCCGTCACAGGATGATAGTGAAAACAAATAAAGTGAGCTGGGTACACAGATCAGGTTGACAACAACAAGCCGTCATGCAAAGCCAGGTGTTGCCACCGCCTCTTCCACCCAGGGGATCTATCTGCTCGGGCCTCTCCTGGGCACTTGTCTTGAGGGCATCAGCACTGACAGCCTTTGAAAAGAGCTTGTTTGTGTTGGGAAGAAAGCAGGTACTTTTTTAACGTTGATAAATTTTGCAGCAGTTTCTTTAATATATACCAGGCGCCCTGAGATCTGTCTGATGAACTACCAGATATCTTGCTGTGGCTGTGTTTGCTTTGATGTGCTCATCAGCACCAGCAAGGAAATATTGGAAAGCGAGTCGTAATGGGACTTCGCTCTTGTAAAATGCCTTTTATCTTCAAAGTGGCTTACAACCACTAATTATTAGAGGAATTAGGGTGAACAGCAGCTCTCTCACAGAGCCCTCAAACCAGTATCAAGGGCCTTTAATGTATCTTATAACAGAGCTAGAGAAGTGAGAAGGGAGATGTTGAGTAAGGGCTGTCGAGACCGGGAAGAGATACTCTATAACGCAGGAGACAGCCGTTGCCTGGCTCCCATGAGGCTAGAACAAGGAAATCGGACCTAATCTGAGGGGAGAGGAGGCAGGATGTAGCGGTTGCCCAAGTGGCAGCAGGCCGCAGCAGTGGTAGGATAGCCTGTTCTGAGGCGCTCCCAGGCCCCTGCCCTGTTTACACAGCTGGGGGACATATGGCCTCCTGGGAGGCCTGGGGGGGGGGGGTGACGTCACCACGAAGTCCCATCCAGCGGGGCCATCAGTGGTAGATTTCTAGGCTTCTTGATCCTATCTCTTCAAGTAGTATTTTTTTGTTTTGTTGCTTTTTTTGATTATTGGCTTGTTTTGTTAGAATTTTGCCTGGGGGGGAGGAAGCCAATTTGAATTTCATCATCATAAGAATAATAACAATAGCGATCCTTGTAAGGTACTGTCCCTTCCCTTCATTTCACAAATGGGGAAAGTGGGGCTCAGAGAGCTTAAGAGACCTGTCGGTGGCCGAGTAGCCGGTGCCTCAGGTGGTCTGGCCTCGGAATTCGCGTTCTTCTGCAGCAAGGGGCCTGTCAGAGAAGGGGCGGGACTTGTTCAAAGCCCTCTGTACCATGTGTCGGAGAAGTAAATACCAGTCTCACAGGGAGCAGGGAAAGTCTCTCTGCCGGGCTGGCCTGGGTCCTGTGCTGGCTCTGCTCATCTCGAGCAGGGTGGTGGCGGAGGGAGCCTGCAAGGAGCAGCTCAGCATCCTCGTTCCTCACCGAGAGGATCCTTGCGTCTGCCTCACTGTCCTGGTCCCACCGGAGGGTCTGCCCAGGGCCGTGGGGAGGGCAGGAGCGGCATAGGCATGAATAATGGGCAGGCCACCTGTGAAACCCTGAGGTTTGCTTGAGGCCCATTTTCCCCACGTACAGAGATGGATTTAAAATGGGCCCTGCCCTAGAGGTCTAGGGTTGGGGTACAGCCTAAGGGCGTCTGCTCCCATCGCCTGTGCAGACAGTCCTGGGGGTACAGAGATCGGCCTGTCAGGGCACCCTGGGCAGAAACATCAGCTTCCCAATTTCTTAGTGAGACCTGATTGTCGGTAGTTTGAAATTGGCCATGGTGGGAATGTTGGCACCACAGAAACAGGCAGATGCTACAAATCAGTGCTCTCCCAACCCCACCTCAGAAAACTGGTTGTTAAATATTGCGGTATCTTTCTTTCCAACACCATTTTGACACCAAATGCATATCCTAAGATTTAGTTCAATTCTGACACTGACACAGACCCCACAGGTTAAGGGCTCAGTCCCGTAAGACTGCCCCAACTCAGATGCCAGTTGCAAGTCCCAGGTTGATGCCTGTATGTCTGAGCAATGGGCTGTAAATTCTAGGCTTCCCACAACCCCCTCCTCAGGTTCAAGAATTTACTAGAACAACTCACAGAACTCAGGAAAGCGCTTTACTTACTAGTTACTGGTTTACTATAAAGGATACAACTCAGGAACAGCCAAGCAGAAGAGATGCATGGGGCAAGGGACAGTGGGGTGTGCCATGGGGCTTCCATGCCCTCTTTGGGTGAGCTGCCCTCCCAGATCCCTGATGTAGCCACCAACTCAGAAGCTCCCTGAACCCAGTTGGTTAGGGTTTTATGGAGGTTTCACATGTAGGCATGACTGATTAAACATTGGCCATTGGTGATTGAGCTCAATCTCCAGCACCTCTCCTTCCTGGAGGTTGGGGGGTAGGGCAGAAAGTTCCAGCCCTCTAATCACATGGTAGGTTCCTCTGGCAACTAGCCCTCATCCTGAAGCATCTAGAAGCCCAGCGATAGTCACTCCTTAGCATAAACTGAACTATGGTTCAAAGGGGCTCATTATGAATAATGACACTCCTTCTACTCAGGAGATTCCAACAATTTTAGGAGCTCTGTGCCTGGGAGCAGGGACAAAGACCAAGCAGATATTTTTCAACATTCCACGGATATTTACCACTCTCAGTCCTCACTCTCCATGGTCAGTTAAGAAGCCAACACACATTTATTATATGAGCACCTGTTATATGCAAAGTGCCGGCTGGGGATTAGTGGGACGGCTGTTCATTTAAATGATCAAATATCAATTTCATCCTTACTAAGATTCATTGACGGGGCTTCTGCGTTCAAAGAAGAAGTAAGACATATTATGTACACGTGAAAATCTAGCCAAGCAGACCAAGGAGTCTGTTCTGAATCCTAGAGCGTGAAAGAGTCAGCAAGTCCTCAGAGGGACAGAGGCCAGAGAAGCCCAGGCTGGGCGCTCAGGAAAGACTTCTCAGAGAGATGGACTTAGAACTGGGCCTGGGAGGCAGACCTCTGGAATGTTCTTACGGGACGGAGGGGGAACTGAGAAACTTGCTTGTGTTGAGTTCTAGAAAACAAATGCAGCCCCATTATACATCTGGCCTTTCTCCTTTCCTCTTGTTGGTGGTAAGTTTGGGTCTCAGTTCTGCTTGCTCCTGACCCTGCACAGGTCACCTAACTTCTTGGGGACTGAGATGCTCATTAATAAAAGAGGGAAAAGACAACCAGTCCTGACAGCTTCACAGAATCACTATGGAAATGAGATAATAGGAGTGAAAGTTCTTTTAAAACAGCAAAGTATAATTAGTGTCATTAAGTTTATGTCTTTCATTACTTCATCACCTCACTATCCGAATTTTGAACTACAAAGGGCAATACTGAAAATGCCTTAGAAATTATTGTAAGAGCTAACATTTACCAACAGCTTACTGTGTGCCAGGTTAGTTTCTAAGTGCTTTACACGTTTTAAATTGCTGAGTCCTCACATGAAGTAGATACTATCACCTGCATTTTACAGATGGGGAAACTGAGGCCTGGAGAGGTTAAGTAACTCACCCAAGGTCATACACTGGGAAGTCACAGAGGCAGGATTTGAACCTCGGGAAATTTGGTTCTTGCATTCTGTTGCCACGCCTTCATACAGCTCAAGCTGGGTGGGGTTCCTCTTTTCCACGAGGAGGAAGAAGAGAGCTGGAGTTCTCTGAGCTTGTTCTCTCTGCTCTGGTCCCCAGCCTTTGCCCCCCTCACCCTCCACATTCTCTCCCTAGTGAGAAGCAGGGTCAGGCCCTGTCTAGCGGGCCGTGTGGATGCCCAGAGCCTCTCCTCCCCCACGCCCCCTGCAGCAGTTCTCAGCAGGGACCTGACCATTTCCTCGTCCTGTGGCAACATCCAGCAGCCAGTGTCTATCTCTCTGCCTGGGGGCCTTCTCCAGAGTCGCCAAGCACAGGGCGAACTGGAGTGCTAGGGAATTAAGCCCCGCAGGAGCAGGCCTGCCCCAGTGCCTGCTCGGGGTTGATGTATAGCTACCCCAGCTCCTTTCCCCTGGGGTTGGATAGCTGCCACGTGGTCTCCACCAAGTTGCAGAGTGTCCCGGGGGTATTAAGCTCCACAGCTGCTTATCTAGTTGGCTGGATAAGGCACCCTTGATTGGCTTCCCTCCCCTCTCTGTCACTTCACAGTCCCCAAACAGTGTTCCTTGTCCCTTTCAAACAAACTGTTGTCACTCAAATCTTTGTGATGGTCTTCTATGCCACCACCTGTCATGGGTTGAATTGCGTCCCCCAAAAGATATGTTGAAGTCCTAACCCCCAGCTCCTGGGAATGTGACCTTATTTGGAAATAAGGTCATTGTAAATGTAATTAGTCAAGTTAAGATGAGCTCATTAGGGTGGACCCTTAATCCATGTGACTGATGTTCTTGTAAGGGGGGAAGGTGGTGTGAACAGAGGCACGCGAGGGAGATGGCCATGTGCCCAAGGAGGCGGAGATCAGAGGAGTGATGCGGCTGCCGGACTGGAGCTGCCCAGGGTTGCCAGCCACCACCAGGAGCTGGAAGAGGCAACGGAAAACTCGCCCAGAGCCTCAGAGGGAGCAGGGCCCTGCCAACACCTGGATGTTGGACTTGCAGCCTCTAAAACTGTGAGAGAATAAATTTCTGTTCTTTTCAGCCACCCAGTTTGTGGTCCTTTGTTGTGGCAGCACTAGGGAACAAGTACACCTCCCATCCGAGGCCTGGATTCTTCCTGAGGTCGCTCTTTCCCTGGGGGCCCGCTCCACGCCCTTCCCTGGATTCTTCCTGAGGTCGCTCTTTCCCTGGGGGCCCGCTCCACGCCCTTCCCTGACGAGCATCTCACATCCCTTTATCCAGAGCTGCCTTTGAGACCCCTTGCTCGGCAGTCCTGTGCCTCTGCAGTTTGACATGACTCGCCTGTCTGCCTTCAGTTGACACTGCCAACTCTGCGTGAGTGGTCGAGACTGCCGCATGGGGAGCATTCTGTCACCGAAGCCCGGGTAATAATTAAAGAGGTCGGAACGGATCCTGAAGGTGCTTTCTGAGCTTTTGATTTCCTAACAGTCTGCTGTGGGAGACATTCGAGGGAGATCAGGGTGGCTTAGTGGCTGCTTTCAAGTTTGCGATGGGTCTGGTGTGGAAGGAGGTGCCATCTCCACGGAGTCCAGACTAAGAGGGAAACTAGCTGAGAACCTTCAGGAGGGATTTCAGCTTGATCTATGAACTTTCTGACTGCAGTGGTTACTAAGCTGCTAGGATTACTGTGGAAGGCTGGGAAATGTTCCTGGAAATGTTTGAGGGCTGGCTCATTTCCATCTGTGTGCAAAGCTTTCACCGGACCATTCTGGAGAAGAGTGGTCTGCAAGCCCTGATAGAGACAGGCAGATAAAACGCAGTTTCTCTCTTCCCTTTGTGATGGTGATGGCCTTGTCCCTTTGCCTTTGGAATGTGGCCAACCACTTTCCCTTTTATGGGTGTAGTGTCTATTGGTGTAAAAAACCTTTGAGACAGAAAGCTGCGTCCAGGCCTGAGCCGGGGGCATCCCTGGGCTTCATCCAAATGTTAGACAGCAGAGCCCGTCACGGGGCTTCCATTTTATTTTGAAATGAAAGTAGAAGCCCTTCTGTTGTTTTCTCTTCCATTCCCTTTGGAAAACCCACAGATGCTGTGCAAAGATTGCAGGCTGAGCCAGAGAAGGAGTGAGAGAAAGGAGGCTCAACTCCTAACAGGGGTATGTTTCCAGGAGGGGCTTCCTCCTGCTCCCTTATTTTCAGAGTTCATTTAGCTCCTTACACTAACGGACTGAGGGCTTTCGCAGGGAAATTACTTAATTTTCAGCCATTCCTGCTTATCATAGTTGAATGTAAAAGGAAGAATCAGGCTCCTGGGGATAAATACCATAGGTAGGGCTAGATTTGCACATCCTGGAGGATGTGAGAAGGTTCTGGCTGGATCTATTCAATTCTTTTTAATAGATTTATTGAGATATTGACATACCATAAACTGCACATATGAAAGTGTACAATTTGATGAGTTTTGATATGTATTTGTATCTATGTATATGTGTGTATACGTATACATTTGTAGGTATGTATACTTTCATGAAACTGTCTCCACAATTAAGATTGCGAACATGGCCACAGCCCACGAAAAGTTTCCCCTTTCTCGTTTGTAATCCCTCTTTCTCACCCTTCTCCACCCTCCCTTCTCTCTTTTCTGTGACTGTCGATTAGTCTGCATCTTTTATAATTTTATATAAATGGGATCAAATGCACTCTTTTTTTGTCTGGCTTCTTTCACTCACATGATTATCTTGGGATTCATCCAGCTGTTCTTGGTTCCTGGTTCAGTCGTCCCTCCTTTCAGAGCGGGATAGCGTTCTATTGTGTGTGTACCGCCGTTCGTTTACCCGTGCTCCTGTGGGTGAGCATTGGTTGTTTGTGGCTATCACAAATAAAGCTTCTGTGAACATTCATGTACAGGTCTTCGTATACACATACGCTTTTATTCTCGTGGGTGAATATTTAGAAGTGAGGTGACTGGATTGTGTTTTAGAAGTTTGTTTGACTTTTTAGAGAAACTGCCAGATATTTTCCAAAGGGGCTGTACCATTTACATTCTGACCAGAGAAGAATGAGCACACTATCCAGTTCCTCCACATCCTTGCCAAGACTTGGCGTGAACAATCTTTTTAATTTTAGCCTTTCTAATAAGTGTACAGTATATTACATTGCAGTTGAACATTTTCATTTAGTTATTTAACATCTATGATGAGGATTTTTAGGCTGCTTAATTTTAAAATGGCTGATGATGAGGATTTTTAGGCTGGTTAGTTTTAAAACTACAGATGAGATTCAGGCTCCAAGGAGTGGAATTTGTTTGCTCCTTTGTTGGGAAACATTTACATTTCTAAGGGAAACCTCTGTCTGTGAAGATGCCTCCCTCTCTGTGCCAGGAAGAACGGGAATGGTCTTATCTCTAGAAGCTCTTAATGGGGAAGGCAAGAACTTAAGTTGGTTGCTGTCTGGCACTCTCATGTAACTGGTTTAGGGTGGTGGCTTCTGACCTTTACTTAATCCGATTTGATTCTTGTCTAAAAGTCATGGGATCACCCAATGACCAGACCCCACCTGCACTGATACCATTTTAACTTTTTTTCATGTTCTTTCCTTTGTCTTGTAAAGAGATGAATCATATACCTATGCCTTAAATTTAGCTCTAACCCTCAACTGGGGGCAGCAGGAGCTCTGACTGCCCGTGGGTCCTGTCCCCACGCACCAACTCTGCCTGCCCATGGGTCCCGTCCCCATGCCAGCGGGGCAGCAGCAGGAGCTCTGACTGCCCGTGGGTCCTGTCCCCACGCACCAGCTCTGCCTGCCCATGGGTCCCGTCCCCATGCCAGCGGGGCAGCAGCAGGAGCTCTGACTGCCCGTGGGTCCTGTCCCCACGCACCAGCTCTGCCTGCCCATGGGTCCCGTCCCCATGCCAGCGGGGCAGCAGCAGGAGCTCTGACTGCCCGTGGGTCCTGTCCCCACGCACCAGCTCTGCCTGCCCATGGGTCCCGTCCCCATGCCAGCGGGGCAGCAGCAGGAGCTCTGACTGCCCGTGGGTCCTGTCCCCACGCACCAGCTCTGCCTGCCCATGGGTCCTGTCCCCATGCCAGCGGGGGCAGCAGCAGGAGCTCTGCCTGCCCATGGGCTCTGTCCCCATGCCAGCGGGGGCAGCAGAAGCGGCGGCAGCAGAAACTCTGACTGCCCATGGGTCCTGTCCCCATGCTATTCTACTCTCTAAATAAAAGAGCACTACTGCCAGATCTTGAGAGTCTAAGAAATCTTTCTTTCGACTCCTCGGCTCACCGACCCCGCATCAATCTATACATCTTATTTGACAAACTTCCTGTTCAAATATTTGACCATTTAAAAAATTGAGTTATTTTCTTATAAGTTATTTTCTTATGAGTTATTTCCTTAATGAGTTTCGAGAGTTCTTGATATATTCTGGATCAAAATCTTCTATCAGTTATATGCATAGCAAATATTTTTTTCCAGTCTGTGGCTTAAATGGTGTCTTTCAAAGAGCAGAAATTTTGATAAAGTCCAATTTCTCAGGGTTTTAAAAAATGGATTATACTCTTCCTATCATACCTAAGAAACCTTTGCCTAAGTCAAGGTCACAAAGATATTTTCTTGCTGGAGTTTTATTATTTTCAGATTTTACATTAAGGTTTATGATCCATTTTGAGTCCATTTTTGTATGTGGTATAAGGTATGAATTGAAATTCTTTTTGCAAATAGATTTTCAGTTATTTGGGTACCATTTGCTGAAAAGATTAGCCTTTCTCTGCTGGATTGCCTCTGCATCTTTGTCAAAAATCAGTTATATATACAGGTCTATTTTTGGATTCTCTAATCTATATTCTGTTGCATGTGTCTATTTTTCTGTCATTGTGCCGTTTCCCCACTGTCTTGATTACTGTAGATTTATAATAAGTCATGAAATCAGGTAGTCTTTAGTCTTTCGATTTTCTTCTTTTTCAAACCTGTTTTGGTTTTTCTAGGTCCTTTGTGTTTCTGTATGAATTTTAGATTGGCTTGTCAATTTCTACAAAAAAGCCTGCTGGGCTTTTGAGCGGGATGGAGATGAATCTATAGATTTAGGGAGAAATGATGTCTGAGTCTTCCAATCCATGAACGTGCGTATCTCTCCATTTGTTTCAGTCTTCTTTAATTTCTCTCATCAATATTTTATAGCTTTCAGCAGGTATTATACATTTTTTGTCAGATATGTCCCTAAGTATTTCATATTTTTTATCCAATTGTAAATGATATTTTTATTTAAATTTCAGCTTTTTGTTGCTAGTGTGCAGAAATGCAATTGATTTTTACCGAGAGCTTGTGTCCTTTAACCTTGTCAAAGTCACAAATTAGTTCCAGTAGCTCTTTGTGAATTTCGTCAGATTTTCTACATAGACAATCATGTTGTCTGGGAATAAAGACAATTTTACTTCTTCCTTTCCAATTCGGATGCTTTTTATTTCTTTTCTTGCCTCATTGAACTGACTAAACCCTCCAACACCATGCTGAGTAGACGTGGTCAGAGCAGACATTCTCCTTGTCTTTTTCTTGATCACAGGGGGAAAGCATTTGGGTTTTCACTATTAAGTATGATGTTAGCTGTTGGTTTTTTTGGAGATGTCCTTTTTCAGGTTGGGCAAACTCTTTCCTATTCCTGGTTTTCTGAGAGTTTTCATGAAGAGTGGATGTTGGGTTTTGTCAAACATTTTTTCTGCATCTATTGGGATAATCATAAGGTTTGTCTATTTTAATTTGTTAATATGGTGAATGACGTTATTGATTTTCAAATGTTAAACCACTCTTGCACTCCTGGGATAAAACCTCACTTGGTCAGGACCTATTATTCGTTTTATGTATGGTGTTGCGTTCAATCTGCTAAAATTTCCTGAAGAATTTTTGCGTCTATGTTCCTGAGGGCTATTGGCCTGTATTTTTTTTTCCTTGTAGTGTCTTTGTCCAGTTTTGGTATCAGGGTAATCCTGGCCTCATAGAATATGTTAGGAAGTATTTCATATTCTTCGATTTTCTGGAAGAGTTTGTGTAGAATTAGTGTTAGTTTTTCTCTAAATATGTGGTAGAATTTATCAGTGTAGCCGTCTGGGCCTAGAGGTTTCTTGTAGGAAGATTTTTAACTGTTAGGTCAATTTCTTTAATAAATATGGTGTTATTCATGTTATCTATTTCTTTTTGAGTGAGCTTTGATATTTAGTATTTTTCGAAGAATTTGTCCACCTCCTCTAAACTGCCAAGTTTATTGGCATAAAGTTGCTCGTAATATTCCCTTATTAGCCTTTTAATGTCTGTAGAATTTGTAATGGTGTCATCTCTCAAATTTCTGATACTGTAATTTGTATCTTCTCTCTCTATTGATCTTCCTAAAGAACCAGCTTTTAGTTTTGTTAATTTTCTCTATTTTTCCATTTCATTGATTTTTGCTCTGATCTTTATTATTTCTTCTCCTTACTTTGGGTTTAATTGCTCTTTTTCTGGTTTCTTAAGTTAGAAGCTGAAGTCATTGATCTGAAATCTTCTTCTCTTCTAATATATGTGTGTAGTTCTATACGTTTTTTTTCCCTGAGTACTGCTTTAGCAATATCCTACAAAAATTTGATATACTGTGCTTTTATTTTCTTTTAGTTCAAAGTACTTTTTAATTTCCCTTTTCATTTCTTCTCTGACCCATGGATTATTGAGAAATGAGTTACATAGTTTCCACATATTTGGGGATTTTCCAGAGGTCTTTCTGTTACTGGTTCTAATGTAATTCGATTGGGGTCAGAGTACATACTTTGTATGACTTGAATCCTTTTAAATTTATTGAAACTTGTTTTATAGATGAGAATATGGACTGTCTTGGTAAATATTCCACGTGTGCTTGAAAAGAAAGTGCGTTGAGCTTTTGTTGAGTGGTGTGTTCTGTAAATGTCAGTTAGGTCAAGAGAGTTGACGGTGCTGCTTGAGGCTGCTGTCTCCTTACTGTTTTCTGTCCACTTATTTTATTAATTATTGATCAAGGGATATTGACATCTTTGCATATGACTGTGGATTTGTCTATTTTTCCTTGCAGTTCTATCATCTTTTGTTCCATGCATTTTGAAATCCTGTTATTAGGTGAATAAGTGTTTAGAATTGTTATATCTGTTGTTGAATTGACTTGTTTGTCGTTATGAAATGACTTTTTTTGTGCTCATTAATATTCTTTGTTTTAGAATCTACTTTGCCTGATTTTAATATGCAGTTTCTCTTGACTAGTGTTAACATGGTATATATTTTTCCAACCTTTTGTTTTTAACCTATTTGTGTCTGTATATTGAAGTATATTTCTTGTAGGCAGCACATAGTTGGGTTTCCTCAACTTCGAGAGTCTGCCAGGCTCTGTCTGGATCTCCCCTTCCTGGGCCGTGACCAGAACTCTTCAGGCAGGAATGGGGTCGTTTGGTTTCCCACCTCTCAGGATCGGGGCTTGGCTAAGGTGACCTGAGGGTGGCCCCATCGTGCAAAATTTAAGAAGGTAACCACTCACAGACACATAGCTTTGAGAGTGGATGCCTCGTTAAATGCTGCAGCCTCTTTAAATTTTGTCCCTCTCTCTTAAGACACCCCCCTTTGAGCGGTGCGCTAACAGGGTTGGCACCTGAGAGTCAGTCCTCCTTTAATTTTGCACTTTAGGGACCTCGCTCAGCTCACCTGTGTCCCAGCTCTGCTAACGGATCACTGTCCTTCATTATCTGACATCCAGTGTCTTGGAAACCATCTAAAAAAATTTTTTTTTCTGGATTTTTGATTATTTCAACTGGGAGTGTAAATCCAGTCCCTGTTACTCTATCTTTTCTGGAAACAGAAGTCTAGACTTCTTCTTTATGAGGTTAAAAAAATCCCAGATATAGAGCTACCTGCCTGCAATACAAGCGTTTTCAGGCTTCCCTGAAAAGAATTTAGCAAAAGATTGGTCTTCCTTCATTCAGCCATCAGTGAGCACCTACTGTTTACCATGTGCTGGGCTGGGAGCTGCAGATAAAATCAAGTAAGATGGTGTCGGTCCAGCAGTTGCTCATAGCTGGCTCCTGTAACACTGTTAGATCGGCTCTTTCAGACCATGCATCACCTGGGACATGGGCCAGAGAAGGCGGAGAGCCAGAGAAAGTCAGACCTAGAGTGGGGAGACCATCTCTACTGAGTCTCATGCCCAGAGTGGTTCAGGGGCTCACTTAAGCTCACACAGTTAATCAGTAGTAGTCAGTTGATACATAGTCTATTTTGAGAGATAAGGAGGAGGGACCCAACCCCAAATACCTTCCATCAATGCCGGTCACCATGACTGAAGTCCCGCCATTCGAGGCTAACTCACTGAGGGCAGGGACCAGGCCTTATTCATGTTTGCATTTCTCAGTGTTAGCTCAGAGCCTGCTATGTGGTAATCAATAGATGAGAATGAATGAATGAACGAAAGGTAAATGTTAAAATGATCCAGATGCCTCTGGAAGATGATGTAGGTTATCATCAGATGGGGATGGGGAGACTCTTAAGAGCAAGCCCACAGCCAGGACCCGTGATGGGAAGGCAATGTGGTGTGGTCCATGAGGTCTCTGACTGTCCTAGAGCTTCATCCAACTAAGGCGACTCTCAAGGCCTCTTTCAAACTCAATTTCCTCATCTGTGTGACAGAGATCTGATCATGCTTCCTTTAAAGAAGGATGTCAGGTTCCAACGGGATGAAGTATGTTGGGGGCCTGGCAAGAGAAAACCCTCAAGGAATGACAGGTATTGTTAGTCTAGTGTCCTGGGAACAGCAGGTGGGAGTGAGGGAAGGCTGCTAGATGGCAGAGACCTTGCAGACAGTCCTGTGAGGTAGCAGGAAGACAGCAGGCTGCTCTGTTCAACCTGTGTATTTACAGAAGCTCAGATGTTACCACCCTCATTATCCAAAAGCCCTTCCTAAGCTCGGCATTGCACATAGATGTGCCGGGCAGTGCCCATAAACCCTGCAGACACAGCCCTGCTTTGTCAGGTCTTACATCCAAGGCAGTTCCCTTTGAGAAAGATGGGATAAAAATGTTAAAGCTGTGTATGATCAGGTGACAGCCAGTTCACACCATGTAGGGTGGAGAGAAAGACCGTTTCCCCGTGACGGGCCGGTCCGAGGAGTCAGGGTGGGGCTTCCTTGTCCAGCCAAGTGGAGCGAGAAGGTGCCGTGTGCTCTGCCTTGTCCAGGCTCTGTTGCCCGGAGTTCCTTCCTGAGGCCAGAATGGTCTCGCAGCTCTGGGCTCACAGCTCTTGACAGATCTGTAGTGGGGGATGTTGGCTGAAATCGTCGGTGGCTTTGGAATCGTGGTGAGGCTGAGCCCGAGGTCCACCCTCTGACAATCAGTGACGCTCACCTGGCGATGCAGGGACTTTCCACCTTTTTCTGACCGTGGACACAGGAGACGTGATTTAGGGCTTCGCTTTCTTCAGTTCCTCACAAAATACATTACAGTGCGTATCTATGTCTTTAAGTTCCAATATTATCATATATTTAAAATTTGTGATTACTAGACAACTTCCAGAGACTCTTCAGATGGAAAAAATCCAAGGATATTGCTATTTCCGTTTATCACATTAACCCAATTTTTCGTTAATAATATTTTATTATTTTGAAATGTCACAGGCTTACAGACTGTCAGGGCCATAAGGGACCTTAAAGACAAACGGGTCCAGTCTTCTCATTATACTGATGAGGAAACTGAGGCCCAGATAGGTACTGACTTGTTCAAGGCCACCTAAGCAGCAGCGGGGTCTGGACCAGAAGCCAGACTCTGTGTGCCCTCTTCCAGGATGTCACATTGCAGTGCACCCTCTGAAAAGACTCCTTGAGGGCCTTTAAGAATCTGGTTGAGGCGTATGATTTGTGAATCTATGTTGGCTGAAGACAGCCTTGGGTGTCACAGAACCAGGCCTGGCAAGTCCCCTACGACAGGGAGCTCCTTGAGGACAGGCTGCCCCTCCTCATCCATCACTTGCCGTGCTTAGGGCCTCTGCAGAGGTCCGCAGCGTGGACTAAGGGCTCACTAAGAACTTGGGAATTGCGAGTGATGCACGAGAGAGTGCATCTGAGTAAGGGGAGTTCTCCACCTTGGCAGTGCTGAGGAGTCAGGACAGTATGGGGTTAAGATCAAATACAAGTTAGATGACCTTGCATTTAAATCTCAGCTTTTGCACTAACTTGCTCTGTGGCCTTGGTCAAGTCACTCAACCTCTCTGAGCCTCAGTAAAATGGAGATGATAATCTCTATTTCAGAGGGATGAGAGAAATAAGTGAGAAAATGTATACGGAGACCATGGCATCGTGCCTGCCTCCAAGGAAACACTCAATAAATGGCTTTGGGTCTCTCAGGGTCTGTTTTGTTGTTTGTTTAAATTGGGAGAGACTGTTTTCAGGCTTCCTCTCCCTACCTGTTTTCAATCTGGAAATGTCTGTTTTCTCCCCAACCTCCCCCCTCCCCCTTCTCTTCTCTCTTTGATGGGCTGGCTGATCTATTGGCCATCATGGCACGTTTCCCCCTGTCCTGAGCTTCTGCGAATTAAGAGGTGGTTGCTGAGAGATTCCGGGCACAGGGGTGAGTGGGTCTGGCCTTTCCTCTTGTTCTTTTTCAGCCTCACTCCATCCCTACCACACCCACTTCTCTCTCTCATCTTCCATGTTCAGGTTCTAAAAAGCCTTGAAGAAATTGACAAAGCTGGATGGCTACCCCTGAGAGGAGAGTGGTCTCTAGACCCCAGCGACCTGGCCGGGGACCGAAGGGGAGCAGGGCCTGCTTGGGTTCCCTGGACGACCTGGAGTGTAAGGATACCCAGGAGCTGGCACCGGGAGAGCTGGCCATGCTGAGGAAGGCACAGGAGTTCTTCCAGACCTGTGATGCGGGGGGCAAGGGCTTCATTGCCAGGAGCGACATGCAGGTAAGAGGGCCCAGCTGGGCCTGCCCGCCAGGAATGCCCAATGGCCTGCCTGTCTCGGGTTAGGGCTTGCCCTGTTGGTGATGACATCTTTAGCAGAAAAGATGCACCATCTGCCCTGGAAGGAGGTGTCAGCCCAAACTTACTGGGAACTGGTTGTCCTGCGTTCGTTCTCTTCCTGACCTTTACTTGCTGTCACACGTGGGGGTGTTGCCCCTCTCTGACTCAACAACTCCCCAGATTGTGGAAAATAGAGATAGCAACATAAAGACTTAAGAAAGACGCGGTGAAGAACCTTCTGAAACAAAGGTGGCAAGCACTGTCATGTTGCTTCGTAATAAAGCTCCGAGCTGTGCCAGAGTCACCCCTGCGAGGTGGCAGGTGCGCCTTAGGGACAGGGCAGTGTCAGTGCGACGGCCCTGAGTGGGGGCACTTGTGGAGCTCATCGCATTTGTCCCTCATCCCCAAACCCAGCTGCACCCAAGCCCCTCGTAAGCACGTCCAGAGAGAGATGGAGGGTCTTCAGCGCACGCCATGGCCGAGCACAGGGCTCAGCCAAGTTCTGGAAAGGGCCTAGGCTCAGTGTCTTTGTCTTGTGGGCCATGCAGTCTCTCTCATGGCCGCTCAACTCTGTGGGGGAGCACGAGCAGCTCCAGGCAGCTAGTTTTTCAAAATCCACTGAATTTGGGCGATGAAGTGTGGACCCTCATTAGTGTCAGCCCTGCGTCTGCTCGCGTGTGTGAGCTGCAAGGCGTGGAGGCTGAGGAGTGGGCCGTGTGACCTGGGTGAACAAACGGCCCCACAGGACGGTGTCTTCAGCCTTCTCCCAGGGCTCCACACCCTGCAGGAGTTTTACAAGTTGCGGGACAAGGCCTGGGAACAGAGCCAGCTTAGCCCACAGGTAAGTGCAGGCCACCCTTGTTTTCACTTGACCCCCCAGTGAATTTCTGTCACTGGAACTCCTTCGCAAAGGCTCACTTTGCATAGAAGGCCGGACTCTGTGTCTGAGGGAAGCTCTGGCAAGCCGCTGTCTGAGGCCCTCCTAGCTTCCGCTCACAGGCCTGTGGGCGTGCTGGTTCTAATGGCATGCGCACCTTTCCATGATCTCTTCTAGAAAGAAAGAAAAGGGAATCCACATTTATTGAGGGTCAACTCTGGGCCACACGCATGGTGCAGCTTGGCACTCTCACTGTCCTTGTCCCAGTCCACCGTCCTTGGAGCCACTCTTTAAGGAAGGGAGGAAGACGCACGGTGAATTTAAACTGTGGAGTATAGATCGTTAAAGAAGTCATTTGTGTTTGACTTGTAATGAAGTCCGGAGCATCAAGTCCCAGAGAAACCAGCTCAGCTCATGCCCCCTCAGTCCCGGCTCCTGACCCAGGCAAGAGGCAAATGGGAGGGACAGCTCACTCAGCAGACACTTGTGCCTCCGTGGCAAGTTTTTCTTCCAGCTACTTAGTTTTCTGAAGCGTCTGTGTACCTGTGGACCATGAAACATTTACATTTTCAATTCTTCACACTAAGAAAGTGCTACCGAGAGAGAACAGAGTACACCATTAAAGCACTGTCTCGCTGCTGCCTTCCTCAGTCACGTCTGGAGAAGGATAGGCTGGAAGGAGAAACGTGAAAAAGTCACCCTCTCATAGTCGACCCTGGCCTCTCTGTGGAGAGCCCACATGTCCCTTGGTCCTCCTGGTCACAGCCCACAAACATCTGCCTGTGGCTTGTCGCCCCCACACGTAGCTGCTTTGTGGGATGGTCACTCCTTTTGGTTGGTGGCCATCTCCTTGGACCTGGCCTCCACCACCTGTCTCACCTTCAGCTCCCAGCACAGCCGCATGGGAACTGGAAGGAGCAGAGCTCCAAGTGTGCATGCACGCACTAATTCGGCCCCTGGAGAGGCCCTTTAAAGCAGAGAATGGCTCTCAAGGGAGGGGAGGCTCTGGGCCATGAGGGAGGGAGAAGCTAGGCGGCTGGAGGAGGCAGGTGGAGAAGCAGAGTTGGAACTCTACTATGGGGAGCTTGCTGTCCTTTTGGAAAAGGAATGAGAGAGTTAGCCCCGCCCCTAGGGCTCTTGTCCTTCTCGCCCCTCATTACCAAGTCTCCATTTGCAGAGTGAGAGGGACTTCCTGTCGTCTGAGAGCCGGGGGAGTCTGCCACGTGGTCTGAACCCCACAGTGTGTAGCCAGCCCACCCTGACAGAGCAGGGACCACAGAGGAAAGGAGCAGGGCCAGGAGAAGCTGTTTCTCTTTGGGGTCCCTGGAGGAACCTGAGGTGGCCGCCTGAGGGCGGGGTGCAAGCTGCCCCGTGCGCAGGCTCTGCGTGTGGATGTTCTGCTCCGGGGACGCAGCTGGTGGACTCTGAGCCATGCGAAGACAGTGCAGGTGGCAGTTCGAGAGGTCTCAGCCCTACCCGCGGCCCCTTGGACTGCACACCATCCTCCGCGGGGAACCTCTCTGGGTTCCCTGGGGTCCCTCCAGGTGGAATTGGAGCAAAGATTGGTGCAGTCCCCTAGAAAAGCAGAGTCGTGGGGCCAGGGCCCCTGGTGGAAAGTCAGTCCTGCCTCAGAGGGCAAGATGGACAAGAGAGGGCCAGGCCGGGAGGGCGTGAAGGCCCTTCAGCTGGGAGAGGGGGATAGGGCAGGGTGGACAGAAGTCCCTCTGAAGAATCCTAGGGCCTCAGAAATCCTGTCTCCCTGATTCCCAGAGGCGTGAAATGATTACCTCCCAATTCCAAGGACCTTCCTCCCAGCGCTGCTGGGGTTCCTGGCTTGGCCGGGCTGCTAAGAATCGTTTAGGAGTCGGCAGATCTGCCAGACCTGGTCTGCTGCCTGTTTCTGTAGAGTTTTACTGGAGGCAGCGCGCGCTCACTCACATCTTGTCCGCGGGAGCTTTTACACCGCGCTGCAGAGGTGAGCGGTGGTGACAAAGAGCCAAGGGCCTGCCAAGCGTAAAGTATGTGCTGTTTGGCCCTTCCCAGAAAAGCTTAGCTGACTCCGGACTTAGGGTAACAAGAAGACGTTAAGGATTTTTGTGGTAAATTGACCAAGTTTTAATCCTGAATCTGCAACTTACTAGCAGTGTGCATTTCTGTAGGTCTCTTAACCCCTCTGGGCTGCAGCTTCTCATCCGTGGATGATTTATAGCTACCCCTCAGCCCTGGCAGAGAGTGAAATAAGCTTATGCATGTAGAGCCCTCAGCCTTGAGACCCCGCCCTGGAAATCCCTCCACAGCCCTGATCTGTGGGGGCGCTCATACCCTGTGTTAGCCAGTCCTGGTGTCTTCCACACTGTAATTTTTAAAAATTATGGTAAAATAGACATAACATAAAATTTACCATCTTGACCATTTTTAAGTGTCCAGTGCGGTGGTATTCAGCACATCGCATTGCTGTGCCACCGTCACCACCATCCATCTCCAGAACTCTTTTCATCTTGCAAAACTGAAGCTTTAGACCCATTAAACAGTAACTCCCCACTCCCGCCTCCCTCCAGCCCCAGGCAACCACTGTTCTTTCTGTCTCTATGAATTTGACTACTTTAGGTACCTCATATAAGTGGAATCATACAGCGTTTGTCCTTTTGTGACTGGTTTATTTCACTTAAGCACAATGTCCTCAAGGTTCATCCACGTTGCAGCATGTGACAGGATTTCTTTCCTTTTTAAAGGCTGAATAATATTCCATTGTACCTGTATACCACTCTGGTTCATCCATTCATCCGTCAATGGACACTTGGGTTGCTGTCACACCCTTGAGTATGAATAATGCTGCTATAAACATAGGTGTACAAATACTCTTCAAGGCCCTGCTTTCAATTCTTTTGGGTAAATACCCAGAAGTGGAACTGCTGGATCATATGGTAATTCTATTTTTAATTTTTTGAGGGAATCGCAATTCTGTTTCCCATAACGGCTGCATGGTCATCCTGTAATTTTAAGTGCAAGTCATCAGTCCTCCTTCAGAGATAAAGAAAGGGCATTTCTGCTGGATAGGGCCCTTCCATTGGTATCTAGCTGGTGCTATTCGTGTTTGTGTCCGTGAGTGAGGCTATTTTGCCTCTTAGAGGACATTTGATAGTGTCTAGAGACGTTTTTGATTGAAACGACTAGAGAGGGAAGTGCTACTGGCATCTTGTAGGTAGTGTCCAGGGATGCTGCTAAATATCCTGTAACGCATAGGACAGCTCCTCTCCCCCTTCCCCCAGCAGAAAATTCTCCATTCCAAGAAGACAACAGTGCAAAGGGTGGGAAACCCTAGTCTACACCAAGCAATCAGCCTGAACCGAGCACATCGAGGCACAAAGCCAGATAAAGGTAGATCCTGCCTCCTGGACCTCGTGTCCTCGTCCTGAAGGTGTGTGGTGTGGCTGAGCTAGGCCACCAAGAAGAGAGTGGCTGGTGCTAGAACAGAGATCTGAACCGGAGGCTGTGGAAGCCCTGAAAGGAGGGAGACCATGATTCTGGCTGTAAAGATGGCTTTCTCCTAGTTTTCTCTGTAATGAGAAATGTAGACATGTTTGAAGCTGTGCAACCATTCCCTTTAAGCTACACGAGGCATATTACCGGGCTGGTGACCAGGAAGGTAGAGGGGTCTGGCTGGAGTGCAGCAGAAGACATCGTTTTTCCAGGGCTCTGGGAGCCAGGGCCCTCAATACTGCTGCTACAGGATTGCTTCCTGTTCCAGGTCCTGGAAAACCCCCAGTTTACGAGACCTTGCTGAGAATCAGCAGTAGTGCTGGTTCAGGATCTGGAGTGTGTGAGGTCTCCCCCAGCGCTCCGTAGACAGTTCAGGATCCCCTGCCATCACTCGTAGTCACTCATTCACTCATTCATTCGTTTAGCAAGGATCTAAATACTTGATGGTTGTCAGCACTGGGCTAGATCCTGGGACATAATAGTAAAAATGAATGGGGTCCCTGTTCTCAGGTCTCCCAGTCCACTGAGGGAACAGACAGCGATCAACTCATTGCGTCTATCGGTATGTGAAATACAAGCTGAGATAAGACGTATGAAGGAGAGAAGGTGTTTGGGGAGCTGTATAACCACAGAGGCTTCCTGAGGAAGCGATGTTGAGAGTGAAGAAGGAATTCAGAGTTATTGAAGGCGGTGGAGGGAGGCAGTGTTTAAAGGAGCCAAGGAGCTCCTCTAAAGAGCTGCTTGGGCTGTGGACAGTATGGACAGGGCCAGCTGACTGCTTCCTCATCTCTCTTCTCCCCTGCTTGCTCTTCCAGAGGGGAGAGGAAGAGAAACAGATCTCTGGGAGGCTAGAGAGATTCTGGGGGGAGGTGGGGAGGTGTGGAATGGCAGTGCAGAATAGGAAATTCTAGAGTGAACACACTGGGGAACCGTGAGATCATAGCTGAGCCCTGAGTGGGAAATCAGTTCTTCATTCCAGCTCTGGTCTCCGCTGTGACTTCAGGCAAATCTCCGAGCCTCGCAGGCTGTCTGCGCAGTGGAATAAATAGTCTTGTCTCTCTCCACCCTGGTTACCTCACTTATTTAAAAATGTACACAGCACCAGGTGCCCAGGGGACAAGACCAGAATAAGTTGGTTTTACATGGCTCTGCAGACCCTGACAAGAAAGATAAATAAGAAGTAATTATGGTTATTAAGACTAAAGGATTTTTCAAGTAGAGCCAATAAAGAGAGGTTAAAGAATCTGGCGGGTGCAGCTGCAGAGAAGGCTGAAGGAGCGCTCAGTACTAATTTGCCAAGATGTGAAGAGTAAGAATGATTTGGAGGATATACTACTGCTTTCACCATCTTCACTGACACCAGAGAGAGGAAACCACCTTGACATGCAGACAAGAAGGGCTGGAATCAGATAATAGGAAGGCTTTGTGGTTGGAAGCGTTAGATGCAGCAATGGTGCCGAAGGTCGGGTATGACCTAGCTGTTCCCGGTTCACACTAGTAAGAGAAAAGGCGTCCTTATCCAGGGTGGTTTGGGTAAAAGGCAAATTGAGGGTCCCACTGACCTCTGCAGTTTCCTTCCAGCCCATTTCTAGCTCCAGCACAGAGTGAGAGAGCACATTTTAGAGCAGGTTCAGCGATCCTAGGCTGAGAGTGAGGAGAGAGGCAGGATTTCCCACGGACAGGACTGGAATCTGAGTCGGACAGGAGCCTGGGTTTTCACCCGACCTCCGGTGTCATCCCTTTGCTTTCAAAAGGAGCTAATAGACTTCCTGCTTGCCAGATTGACTCCCTCCTCACCGCACCTTCTCTTACTGTGGCTTCTGAGACAGCTGCTTTATGGATTGTTGGTAAACCAGAGATTCGACTGTATGCTAAGCAGATGCGCTTCTAGAATCTTTGCACACACTCTCACTCCCCTTCATTTTTTAAAAAGCTCATTCATATTTAATTCAGTTCTTCTAAATGGCTTCCACATCATTCTATCTTCCTGCTTTGTAATGCATCATAGTTTCCCTTAATGCACATATTTGCCAAATTAAACTTTATGGCTTATCAGTTAGAAGATTGCCATAGGATCAAGCCAAGTGTTCTTGCAAGTTGTGTTATGGGCTGTCACACCTGCCAGCTCTTTTTTATTGTTCAGATGGGTACATATCTTCCTTTCTTTGGCCCTGTATTCAGTGTCTTCGGCTGTCACTCACTTCCACACTGGAAATTTTGTACAATTGTCCCTTGGGTAACTAGGAGGAAGTGGGAAAGTCAGCTGGAATATAATGAACTCCCTTGGGAAGTCCTCTTTTGGAGACTTACGTTTTTAGGGTATAAGAGGACGCTTGCTTCAACTATGCAAATTGGCCTTGGCCTGGGGCTACTGCGCGTCAGGCAGAAAGCTGGAAGAACGCATCAACAGCTCAGCCACTCTTCTCCTCATCCCTTCAGCTGGTCCCTGCCCTTCCATCCTCGTGTGGTCCTAGTCAGCCCAGGACTCACGGCCAGTGTTTATTTATGACCTCCTCACACCATCTTGTCCACTTCCCTTTTGAAACACAAATACTCCTGCGGGATTGGCACCTCGAGCCAGCAGGGAGCAGGAATGGCATACAGCCTGGTGTGGTAGGTACAGGTCACTCAGAGGGAACAGGGGGCCTATCCGGCATCCCCCCAGAGGTAAAGCACTGACAGGTATGTCCATAGAAACTTAGAAATGTGGTGCTCGGGCCCTGGGACATGAGTGGCCTCCATCAGGGAAGACCTCTGGGAGTGTGACCCACAGCTGCATCGCAACAGAGGAGGCAGCACGGCAGAGGAAGGGGCTTGGGAGAAAGACCAGGTGAGAAACCCGGCTCTGCCACACTCCCCAAGTGCCCTTGGTGGTCGGTGGATCTCTCTCTCGCTCTGCCTCCCTACTGCTTTTTATTGAATGTGTTCTCTGTGCCAGGCACTGAACCGTGCTCTTGACGTTCGTTATCTCATTTAATTTGACAACACCACATGTGGAAGTGTTATCCTGCAACAGTATTCAGTCCTTTATAGTTGTGAAGGGCGCCGGCTTTGGAATCAGACCTGGATTTGACTCCTGGCAGTCATTTACTGTCTAGGTGACCTTGAGATGGGTCATTTAACTTCACACTCCATCTATAAAATGGGGGTAATAATGCCCACCTCAAAGGATTGTCATGAGAATTAAATGCAAATACATACAGAGAGATGTAGATAAATATATCAATAAATAGATACATAGGTATCTATTTATTTATTTATAAATCACCTGGCAGATTGTCTAGCACATTAGTAGGCACCCCATAAATGGTAGATGTCCTATTATTCAAAGGAGGAGAAGGGTGGAAAAGTGGTCTTCAGAAGCTTGCTTCTGGCTTTTGTAGGACAGGGCCAGCTCCTGACATTTTTGGCAGAAAGCCCTGAAGCCCAGGGCAGCCCCCGTGATCAGCAGGGTGTTGACCAGGGTCGTCTGGATTGCCTTCAGAGGCTCCGTGAGGAGTTGCCGCTCAGCCTGGAGGACCTGGAGGATGTGTTTGATGCCCTGGATGCTGATGGCAATGGCTTTCTGACCCCAGAGGAGTTCACCACTGGATTTAGTAAGTTCTGATGGACGCTGGGGCCCCAGGGTTATAGGTCCACCTAAAGCTATATGAGGAGCACCCCTGCCCCACAGATCTGAGGGTCCATGTGGCACAAGCTTTCCTGCCCTCCTGAACTTCCAGGCTCTGCACTATTTGGGCCTCTTTTCGCATGTCCACCTTGGCTGCTCACACCACTGCTCTCCCAGTGCCCACCGTACTGTCACTGCCGAGTCCCCTGCCCCCTGAGAATGGCAAGGGGAATGCAGGGAAGCTCTGGCGGAAGGCTTGGCATCAAAGGGTGAGCTGAGATGAGATCTCCAGCCTCTCATTCTCTGCCTTGATACCAGTGGACAGCAAAGTGGCATGACTGCATGACGCACTTCAACCTGAGTCCAGCTGAGTCTCCCAGGTTGAGGGTTCCAGCTGTCAGAGGACTTTCTGGAGGGTTTGAAGAGACCGTTCATTCTCAAGGTAGCCAGGAGGAAGGAGAACTGAGATTCCTGAACAAGATAAAGAAACCAGACACACCGTCAGATCAGATATTGATCAGATATTGATCAGCACAGGTACTGGTCAGATAAGAGGCAAGTTTTACCATACATCTGCCTCATATAAGGTACCATATCGTTTCCTTAAAAGTCTCTGATGCCTTTCCTGACCTTCAGGGACTTAGAATTCACTTGGGAGGATAAGACAGGTTGCTGGGTTACTAGCCAGGAGAAGTGTGGAGAAAGTGCGCCTGAAACTGTTAAGTAACTTGTGAGTGCAAAGGACGGTGACAGTGGTGGTCTGGGTGACCAGGTCATAGCATGGAATGTGGGCAGGCAGGCTGCAGGAGTGCGATGGAGGGAAAGGTGTTGTTTAGAGAAGAAATCAACAGAGATGGGTTCTAAGCCTTGAGTTAAAGAATTGAGGACCACAAAGATGCCATAGTACCTGTCATGCATTCTGCCTTCCCCAGGTTCTAGCATTTCTGGCAGAATCTCATGGAAGTGGGAAAGACACAAAGTCAGGATCATGGTATCCAAGAATCTTTGCCCCCAATAGGGGGTTTCCCTTTTTTTTCTTTCAGGAAAACCTCAAGTGATTCCTGGCGCCTGGAAAGCTGAGGTTTTCCTGGGTGAGTATTGCCTAATTTAGATTCTTGTGCCCTGTATCCTCCAGGCCACTTCTTCTTCAGCCAGAATAAGCCAAGTCAGGAAGATTCAAGTGAACAGGCGGCCCAGCTCCAGGAAGAGAAGGTCTATCAGTCCAGAGGGGAAGAGGATCTGGATGACATGGGCGAGGATGAGGAAGCCCAGTTCCAGATGCTGATGGACAAACTTGGAGCCCAAAAGGTTTTGGAAGAGTAAGTGGCCACAGTGGTTTGGGGGATGGAGCCCAGCCTCGGAGCAGCCTCCTCATCTGCCCGCCTCCACCATTAACATTCCTTAAACACTCTGCCGGGCTCCACACTGAGCCTGCCTGGAGACGCGCTGGCTACAGCCTGAGACTCGCCGCCTACAGCCTGCACTCTGCAGTGGCCTGTCTGTGTGTCTAGGGCTCTGTGTCTGCTTTTTACATTTTTTCATGGGAAGCACTCCTATCCCCCTGCTCTCCTGCTCTGTCCTCACCTGCTGCTGTATCCACACAACCCTTGCCTCAGCCCTGCTCCCAGGTGTGCTCACCCATCAGAGGGCTGGGTGAGGCCTTGAGGGTTTTTCGGTGAGTTTTGCCTAAGCCTTCCCATCACCATCAGCTCTGCTGGAGGCAGCCCTGGGTCTCAGGGCTGCGTGCATGCCAGCTCCTCACCATGGTGTGCTCCTGGCAAAGGCCCTTCGGGTGGACGCTTTGCACATTGTATCCCTGAGCCACACCAAACCTCTTCAGGAAGGTGAGGTGGGAAATTCACCAGTTTTTACCAGCCTGCCACTTGGATAATCAATAGCTCAGCTGGAAATTTTAGATGGCTGGAACTTCACATGAAATGTAATACCTCTGTTTTGTTTTGTTTTGTTTTTCCCAAAAAGTGCTTTGGAATAAAGAGACGCATGGATCTAAGCCCTGACATTTAAAGTGAAGTGAAATGAAATGAAATCAGACATTAAAATAAAATAAAAATAAAAAATAAATGAAATGAAAAAGTAAATAAAATAAAAAAAACATAACATAGCATAATGTAAATTTAAATTAAAATAAAATAGTAAAAAGACGTTGTAGCTAATAAAACCAGACACTGGCCTGAGAAACCTAAGCTGCTGTCTGCCCCGTTTTCCCGTTGCCTTTTGCCTTCTCATCTTGGGGTCTGTGGGTCTTGGCTTGGCTGTGAGTTTTGCAAGGGGTGGGGCTGGCCTGATAGTTGGAGCTGGTTGTCCTGAGCTGGGGCAGAGAAGGGACTGTGGTGGAGAATGATAAAGAGGTAGCAAGAGGGAAGGAGCCTGACATGACATCAGGCCAAAGAAGGTCTCTGCAGCTCTGAATTTTTTCGCAGACAATTTGATAGACTGTGTCAGACTTGAGAAGCTGGCCGAAGCCGTGCCAGGCCGGGAGGGGACAGGCAGAGGCCTAGGAGAGAGCCCTGTGGGAGGCCCTGCACATGAAGTGAAGTGACACCGGGGGCCATGGCAGCAGCTCTGCTGCAGGCCTGGGAGGGCTGGTGCAGGCGTGGAGCTGCAGAGTGTGCCTTGGGGCAGGTGGGTGGGAAGCTCGTTACTCAGACACCTGATTCAGCTTCTCCAAGGACAAGAGGCCAGAGCACCGGGACCAACTGCCAGTGACGCTGTGAAGCCTGCCCCTGGAGGAAGGGAAGGAGAGGGCGGTGGGGGCTAGCCAAGGCGCTGCAGTGAAGGAGAGGCACCTCTCCTCCGACCCGTCACTTCGGGGCAGCCAGCCTCCTGGCGGGGCTCTAAATCAGAGCTCCCCAGATGTTACTGTGAGGACCCATGCCAGAGGCCTGTGCAGAACTGAGCTGGCATGAGATATCCTGGAGAAGAGAAGGCTCTGGAGAAGGTTTCAAGAGTGGCCTACAAGAACTGATATGCAGAAGATGGTGACCAGCAATTTCCATCCTCAGTGAGGTTAAACAAGAAGGAAGTGGGCTTAAGCTGAAGCATGAGGGTGATGTCACAACTGTGGGGCCCCAGATAAGGAAACAGGAGGCTGTGAGGACTTCAGAGGTCTTTAATAATTTCATGCACCAAAATGGTTTGTGTATTATTCTGGAAGCAGGGAGGTGGATAGCTTGACCTTCTAGAATCCCTCCCAGCCCTGTACTCCTATATCCTTCCACAAGAAGTAGCCTCGGTAGCCCAGATGTGGTAGACTAAGCAGCTGGACTCCCAGCTGTTCTTGGGGGTCTAGTTGGCTGAGTGGCTTGGCAGCTTAGTGGGCCTTAGCTTGTCTTCATGGAGAGTTGAAAGACTTGTCCCTTCTCCAAATCTGGGGTGAAGCGATGTGGCCACGACTAAGTGGTGCGAGAGCTTTGAAAGAGGGTCAGGTGGGACTGCAGATCTCGCTGGAGGCTCTAGCTAGTTAGCTCCAGGAGGAGGCCAGCAGTGAACAGACAGACCTGGGCTGGCAAGGTGGACCTTGATTTTATAATGCATTTACTTCACGAGGGGAGCACCCTGCCCAAGGGATGGGAGGTCATCGTGGCATCTCCCTGAGACCTTCTATCTTGGAACCCTTTGTGCCATCTCTGTTGTACCCGTACAACAAAGTGGACAGTCATATCATGTTCTGTATGGGGAAAATGGAAGTCATTCTGGAAAGCAGAGGCTCCTTAGCTGCCGTGCTCCTGTTTCCAGATTCCCTCGTGTCACCTCAGTGTTAGGTTTTCAGCAGATGATAAATAGTTGTTGGTTGGATGGACGGATGGATGGATGATCTAGATGAGTTGGTGGATGCTTGGATTGGATGGAGCAAGGAAAGGAAGGAGGGAGGACGAGTGGTTAGATGGTGAGATAACTAACTAGAGGTAGGTCCATTTCTCAGTGGGCCTCTCCTCTGCTGGGAGCAGAATGTAATATCTATGCCCCAGGCACACTGCTAACATGGCACTATCAAATATCACTTCTGAGGAAAATTTCTCAAATATAGTGCTTGTTACACAAGGCTTTTATTCTTTATCCTGTGGGTTCCTGGTCGTAGCTACCCTCAGATTGTAGTGGTTTTAGAACTTAAGGGCATGCAAATCAGATTGCTCTTGGTCTTAGTTTGATCATTGGCTGTAGATTGTTGAATTGCTCCAGAGAGGGAGAGCAGAGTCTGTGGTATGTGTCTCCTCCTGTTCCTCACCATGCTGGTCCACATGACCCTGTGTGTCTTGTTGCTGCGCGGTGCACACACATGCCCAGGGGACCGGTTTGGGCCGGGGGAGATTTCTAGGCATGTCGCTCTGCATCTTTGTCTCTCTGCCTGCCTCTGTCCCTCTCGACTTTCTATTTGGCTTTCTATCTGTGTACACACATCTTTCAGACCTGCTCCTTCCCTTCCTTTCGCCTGTCAGTCATTCCTGGTGCTACCAGGCTCCAGTGGGGTGCTGCATATTCTCTTCCATTCCCCGCGGTGACAGTTGCTTCTGCCATCCATCAGATAGCACGTCTTTACCTCTCAGCCGTGAGGACTGTCCTTCCTGGGGCGACAAGCTCTCTCCCTTAGCTCCACAGCATTTGTCGCCACATGCCTCCCATCCCCCTCTCTTCTTCCTGGCATTCTGAGATGTTTCCAGCATGTGGCTCTGCCTGCTCAGCACCACCAACCCGTCAAGAAAGACAGGAGAGCAGAAGCAGTCAAGCGCGGCGGTTAAGGAGGCCAACATAGGAGCCAGACAGCCCCAAAGTTGACTCCTGGCTCATCATTTCCCGGCTGAGTGATCTGAGACAGCTCCCTTCACCTCTCTTCGTCTGTTTCCTCATTTGTGAATGGGAGTCATCACAGCGCCTGCCTCCTAGGTTACTGCGAGGAGCTATATGCATAAAGCACCTGGCGTACAGCCAGCACTCAACGTGAGCCACTGGCATCCTTGTCACGATGACGATGATGTTGTTTCTGGCCGTCGGTTTCACATCTGGGAACCTCTGTGTTTCCCATAAAGCCTCGTTTCCACACTCCCGCATTAATACCCCGTTCTCTTGCAGTGAGAGCGATGTCAAGCAACTCTGGCTGCAGCTGAAAAAGGACGAACCTCATTTACTGTCCAACTTCGAGGATTTCCTGACCAGAATCTTCTCCCAGCTCCAAGAGGCCCATGAGGAGAAGAATGAACTGGAGTGCGCCCTGAGAAAGTGGGTACCCAGTCTCAGCCTCTCTCTCTACATATGTGTGAAAAACAGAAACACTCAGCCTGCTTTCTCTTATATCTTATATTCCGTGATGCCTCCTTACTGCTGTCTGCCAGAGTGGGGGCCAGGCCTTATGGCTGTCATAATATATGTATTTTTAAGCCCTCGCTCACATTTATCAGACTCTCACCATATGCTAGCCACTATTCTACATACTTTCTAGGCACTAGCTCATTTGGACTATTCCTTATTATCCTCATTTTACAGATGAGGAAGTCGAGGCCCTAAAAGGTTAGTAACGTGCCCCAGAATACACGGCTTGTAAGTGGCAGAGCCGGGATTCAGAGGGAGGTAGTCTGGCCCCTGAGACCAGTTGGAAGACCATGCTACCTGCGTCTGGGCAGTAGGGCCCCAGCATGCTGGACCTACCCTCCAACCCAGGCCTGGCCTTCAGTCCCACTGAGTTTGCCCCCTGCTGACGACTCTCTCTCATCATGGTCTCACGTCTCTCCTGTTAACCTCTTTGTCCCCATGGCCTCTGCGGGTAATGAGTGATTTCTAGGACTCCTCCTTTGCCTAGAGGAGACAGGTCCAGGTCAGTTGAACACCAACACCTGAAGAGGCTGCTTAGGAACGAACTGGAACCAGCCTGTGTGCCGCAAACGTGGGGAGTGGGGGGCAGCCTGGTAGATGGCCATCCACTGGGGGGAACGGGTGTGCCACGGGGGTGCTGTGCTTGTCCACAGCCATCGAGCATATGTTACAGCAGTGAGCTCGCATGTATGACTAAAGACAGGTCGCAATCCTGAAAGTGCCACCGACCCCGGGGCCCAGTTTGGGTAGAGCTTGGAAGCAGGCCGAAGTGGTCCTGCCCCGTGCCCCTGCCACGCTGTCTGGTCCCCGCCTGGACATTCGCACCTGTGCCTTAGGAATCCTCACAGTTCACGGCTGCGCCGTTCCACGGGCCTGCGCCTCGGAGCGCACGCTGCCCAGCACGCTTCCTGGTGCCCAGCAGCACCTCCGGGGGCAGTGTGCCAGAGTCTGTGCTGACACGGCCTTAGAGAGAGCACGCAAGCCCCTGATTTAAGGAGATCACCTTGTGTCTTACTGTGTAGATCGAATATCTCCACCTTGCCCTGAGCTCCTGTGCGTCGTGTGCCTGCCCCACATCTACTCTAACAGTAACTGGTCGAGGTCCATTGGGGATACACAGGTCTGGAAAAAAGGACCTTTAGGACCCTGAGTTATGAGAAAGCTGCGGCCAACTGGTGCTGGAGGGAACACAGCTGGGCTAGAGGAATGGTAGGAGTGTTCTGGGGAGAGGCCCCCAAGGCTCAGAGGAAGAAGGGGTTGAGGCTGTACTTCCGTATAGGCTTTAGCTGATTAAGTCGTGAGTCAGACAGGTCTGAGTTTGAGTCTTGGCTCTGCCACTTACTGGCTGTGTGACTTAGGCCAAGTTGCTTAACCTTGCTGAGTCTCAGTTTCCTTATCTGTAAGATGAAGACGATACTAGTATCCATCTCATAGAGTTTTGAGGATTAAAACGTGGTAATACGTGTAAGTATTTGGAACAAGGCTGGCACATAAGGATTCAATGAAGGTTAAAATAATAATAATTATTATTTTAAATAGGTATGTTTATCAGTCTTAGAGGCTTTGCCTGACTGAAGTAGAGTTTGAGCCTTGATATAATCAGAGGTGAAGTTTAAGAACCCTTTATCCTTCCGGACAGCATGTTGTAGTCTTGGTATTCAAAGGGTGGTCCATGGACCAGCAGCATCACCATCATCTGAAACGTCTTAGGAATGCAGAATCTCAGGCCTCGCCCCGCCCTACTGCATCTGCATTTTCATCAGAGGGGCAGGGGCTTTGTGTGTAGATTTGAGAAGTGGGGCCTGGGAATCAGGAGCTGTGGGTTTGATTCATGTGCAGCTCTCCAACCAGCTAGCTCTGTGACCTCGCTCGTGTCTCTGGTCTCTCTGAGCCTCAGCTTTCCCACCTGTGAAATGAGGGGGCTGGATTCATTTCCAACCCTCCCTGCACCCCCACTCCCCTCTGACTCCGGCATTGATTACCCTGAGGAGCCCCAGAGAGAGTCGAGTGGCCCCCAGAGAGATGGTGCCCTTGTTCTCTAAGGAGGGCGAGGGTAATTGCGGTCTGAATGGGAGTGATGAGTGGGCTCGTGGCCTGGCTTCTTATCTGCAGGACGCTGCCCTGCTGCCTGTGCTCCTGCGGAGAGGCCAGTGCTCCTAACTTGCTGCAGAGCCTCGGAACCCTCACATCCGTCTTACAGTGGCCTCCATTCATGCTTTTACCCTAATTTAATGATTGCTCTCAACGTGCTTGAGATGGTAGTCAAGGTCACTCTTGGCTGCATGTGCACAACTGGCTCAGCCAAATGTCTCAGCCGTCTGTGCCCGTCCTCTGTCGATATCCCTGCCAGCTACACCTTCCCTGGGGTCAGCTGATGAAGGCCCACTCCTGGCTGGGGAGCTCTGGTGGGATTAGCGATTCACTGAGCTCTCCGGCCAGTCCCATTCCAGGGGTGTTCTCTGAGCGCAGAACCAGAGAACTGCAGGCTGTGGTGAGCAGAGCACTGAAATAGGGGACAGGAGAAACCTGAGTTCTTACCCAGGCACTGCCACTGACCAGCTGTGTGACCTCCAGCAACTTGCTTTACCTCTCTGTGCATCAGTTTCCTAACTGGCAACATGAGAGAATGGGATCGGTGTTTTCAAACTTTTTGTGTGACTCTTTACCAGAAGAAATGCGTTTGACTTTGCAACTCCCATACACTTATATGTGTGTAACTGAAACAAAAGTTGCAACAAAAGTGCTCATGCTTACTACATGTGACATACTCTGATCATTTCTGTTAGAGTCTCTTATTCTATTCTCTTCTATTAAATTAAAAAAAAATGTTGGTCACATCCTGCTTCTGGGTTATGAATGGACCAGATGGTCTATGAGGGCCTTTGCAGCTCAGAAGTCAAACTAGAAACTGGAAACCCCAATGAGGTAGAGAATATCTAAGTAGGATTCTTTACACATGACTCTGGGTGAGGGTAAGTGTTTCTGGGGCGTCTTCTAGGAGATGAGTTTGGAGGTTTGGGCTTGTCTGTGGGGGTGCAGAGCCAGCGTTAGAGGGGAGGAGAAGGACCGCTCCGGGGAATGGCCTGATGGGGGCTGGAGTCGGGGAGGCCTGGGAACTCCCAGCCTCCTCTGCAAGCTCGCCTTCCAGTCCAGGGAACAACGATTCAGCTCCATCTGGAAAATGAGCATCCGTCCCAGAGATGGCGACGAGAGGTCAAGTCATTGCTGCTGTGTGTCCAGCAGGGCCAGGCACCACGGAATATAGTCCACCTGGTACTGGTGGCTCACGTTTAACGAGCGCTTACTCTGTGCCAGGCTCTGAGGTAGGAACACAGAACACAGAGTTCCCATCTTCGAGGAGTTTATGATCACACTGGTGAAGCAGAGGTCATACCCATAAAGATTCTACCACACAGCCACCCAGAAGATTCTCGTGCTGTTGCAACAGACAGCGTTGCCGTTGGCAGCAGTGGCCTCTTCGTCCTCCTCATCTTCTAAACCCTCCCTTTGTTTCTTTCTCCCGTGGGGTCCAGAGAAAACGGGCTGTTTTAGGGGCAGGGGACGGGAGTAGGGGGGTCTGGCCTCAACCAGGTCAGGCAGAATGTGGACCTCCTGCCCCAGCTCCCCTGGCTGGGCCGTGCCCCTCAGGGGTCGTGTTGCTGCAGTGAGTGCAACAGGTCGGCCCCCGCAGCCTCTCCAGCTTCCCCTCCCTTCTGGGACGGAGGAGGATGCAGCTGGGTTGAGTGCATGGGGAAAGCCCTTGGTGGCTGATGTCAGGAGACCAACCTCTGGGGCATCGTCAGAAATAACTGGGGCCCTCCTTACCTCACTGACATGGGTTTTTTTGTAACCTCCATATTGAGGATAGGGGAAAGAGGCAATCTGGGAGCATCCCATCTCCCACCCCCTCGTCTTTTGGGGGGGAGGTTGAGGAAACCTGAGATCTGAGTCAGAATCCTGGATACAGCGTTTGACTCCGTTGTGTGTCCACTGGGAAGCAGCCTTAGCCCCGTGGGGCAAGGTAGAGGCCACGGTCAAATGCGGGACCCTTGGGCCGAAGCCCAGGTCCTCTGCTGAACTTCCAGGGTGAGGTGTGCTCCCTCTGTGCCTCCACTGCTTTCCGGGGAGTGGGGCGTGGAGTACCACTGACCACTCTCCCCTGTGTCCACCGTGCAGAAGCTCAGAGCACTTCACCTTTTTGCATGAGAGAGAGAGTTTGACCTGAGGAAGAACTTCCGGCCATCAGAATGAGAAGTTCCTTTGCCACAGGAAGCGTTCTTCCCAGTTACCTTTCTCTGGGACAAAAGCTTGAGCTCTCCAGATGTAGAAGGATGCTGTCTGGAGGCAGCAGGAGATTCGGATCTTTCATGGTGATCACTAGGGGATGCCGAGGGCCCACCCCAGGAGGACCCAATTCATTTGGTCTCGGGTGGGGGCTCGAAGTCTGCATTTATGAAACATTCTGAGGATTCTGAGTTTTAACCTGAGTTGGAATCTGTTGGATAAGTTGACCTGGTTGGGTTTCTTATCAAGATTTGCCCCTGGGGAGGCTGGGGGTAAGGAAGAATTAAGCTGTATCTAGGGAGTGCTTGGGGCTCTTTGAAGAGAAGTGCTTTTTAGATCAAAGGCCGGCCATGGGCTCTGCTCAGTCGTCTGCAGCTCAGCAGCCTGGGAACACCACCCAGGCTGTGTGTTTCGTATCATCAGTAGGCCACACTTGGCCTTGACAAGCTTAGCAATACTCCCCACACCCTCGTTGGAATCAGCTCCTCATCTGCACAGGCTTTCCTTGTCCAGCTGAGTTAGGCCTCAGGCAGTTTCCTGAGAGCACAGGGGCCCCTAAATTGCAGCCCCTGCCCAGCCACCCTGCGGGCGCTTTCTGTCTAGGTTGATTTCCCTGGGTTCTGAGAGAGCGTCCAGACCAGGAGGGGATGTGTCCTACAGCCTGACAGGCAGCCCCAACTATGATGCCGGTACCGTGACACAAGCCTGAGAAGAGGTGTCTGTGATGTGTGGGGGGGTCATCATTTCCTTGACCTGGTCCCCCCAGGCAGGGCAGCAAATAAAGCATCATATATATGACAGATGGCCCTTACGTTCCACCTGTGAAGGGCTTTAGCTGCGTGGTTCTCGAATGTTAGCTTCCTCCAGAATTCCCAGACAATCTTGATTAAAAGGTAGATTCCTAGGTCCCTCCCCCAGAGAGTCTGAATCGGTGTGTCCTGGGGTGGGTCCCAGGAATGTGCATCTTAGCACACAGCCCAGGTGGTTCTGATGCAGGCAGGCCGCAGACCATACTATGAGAAATGCTGCTCTAGCCTGTTCTTCCAAAATGTATCAGCCTGCAAAAGGTACACCCCAGGGCACCCTTCCAGTCTGTAATTTTAGTCCTGTTCCTAGAGAGAAGATTAGAAGTTCTCCATGAGGGCTCCAGGTGATGAGGCTGTGCCTTAATCGGGCACCTGTTTTTATTGGTATATTATTATCTGAGGCAGAAGCGCATTGTCAACATTGCCCTGGGAGTAGATTGGAAGGTGAGGACTGTTTGTGCTCTGTGTACACCACGGGCGTGCTTTGTAAACCTGACTAATGAAAAACGGTTTGCTTTATAGAATGGGATAAAGCTGCAAAGTTGGTTTATACAAGGCAGCAGAATCTAATTAGGGAGAAACCATCCATCTTGAAAATCCAATTGGCGATTTCACAGCCGTTGCAGAATTTTCTACACACTCTTATTTTTTCCTTTCATTCAGCTCTACTCTAATTGTGTGTGTGTGTGTGTGTGAGAGAGAGAGAGAGAGAGCCAGCCAGCCAGCCAGACAGACAGACAGACAGACAGAGACAGAGACAGATAGACAATTCAAGGGACTGAGAGAGACTGATGTTGGGGAAACAAGAAAACCCTAAACAGGATTTTTCTGGTAAGGGCTTCTCTTGCTGCAGCTGCCCGAAGAAGGTGGCAGGGGGCAGTGGTGAGTCTGAATGCCTCACGCACGATTCTCGTCTCAGCCTCAAGGCTGGCTGAGGCTGAACGTGCTTCCATTTTCTTCTCTGGGAAATAGCAGACTCATGGAGACTTTTGTGGTCCAGGGTCTTCACTCTGAGATCAGTGCGTGGGGGGCGGACTGGGGCAGACATGGGAAAGGCAGTCAGGCCCCTCCCAAGATCTTGGCCCTCTCCGGCCCTGGCAGTGCCGTCAGCCCCTTCCTTGCTCCAGTTCGTGTTCCCTCCATAACTGACAGACTCCAGATGGAATTTGGATCATTGACAATCCTAAACGCAAACGTGTGGAGTTGTCAGTTTTAAAACTTAGGATGCTTGGGAAGACAGTGCCGTGTTGTGGACAGAACACGGGCCTGGGAGTCGAGCCTGGTTCTCCCTCTGCTCTGACCCAGGTCATCTGGGTGACCACTGACTGGTCACTTCAGTGCTTTGACCCTCGTTTCTTCACATGCAGAACAAAGGCATTGGGAATACACGAGCTTTTTAAGCTCACAATCTATGATGGGAACGGGGACTCTTGCTCTCTTAGCATCTGCCTTTCACCAGACTTTTCAACCCAGGCAACATTGCTCAGACCGCTGCCCACCCACCCAGAAACGTGTGAAATCGGAACGCTTACACTCTCCTAGGCCAGTGGCCATTCCTGAAGCTCTGCCTCGAGTTCAAGCTTCTGACGTTTGTCTAAAATGTAGAGAAATGCCATTTGTTCTGTCCAAGGTCATGACTGCACCTTCATTCAGGGAAAGAAGAAGCTGCTTTTTTTCAGGAATGATTTCAGCACACCCCTGCCTAGAACCTAGAGGGCGGACCAGATGACTTTCTGAAACTCTCTGAAAATTGAACAGATTCTGTTCCTAAGTGAAGGCAAAAGAGAGAGGGAGCAGGAAATTATATTTTGACCGAGCAATATTGTATAGCAGGAAGGCCTTGGCCTGTGTGTCGTTAGGTGGACCCCAGCGGTATTGCGTATTGATGCTTTGCTCCAGTGTGGTACCTTAACTCTCAGTGTGCACAGCACTTTATGAAGGTTAATTAATTGTCACAGTCCCTGTGGGAGGCTGGCAGGGTAAGTTATTGCTAACTACATCTCACCTTCCAGTTCCCTGAAAATTATCTGTAACGGCCTCTCATAACCTAAGCCTTATTCCTTCCCACATATCTCATCCTTAGATCTCCAGTAGCCCAATACCACATACGCATGTGCATGTGCACACACACACACACATACACACACACACACACATACTTATTGTCACCCTTTAGAGAGGGGGCATCTGCCACAGTCAGACACCCTGGGTGACATTTCATCCTCTAAGTTGGACCTGGGCTTTTCATCCTGGCTTTCAAAAGGGCTTATTCTTTCAGATCCATCACTGCCCTTATGGCATCTTTGGTATAAAATTGTTGCTCCTTCTCCCCACTGTTGGAAATCTCCCTTTTCTGTACTCAACCTTTCTTAACTTTCTCCCTGAGAACTGTACCATCCTCCGCTGACCAGAGCAGACAGCTTCCCCCACTTCCCTCTGGTCAGGGCTCTGCGGTCACAGAGTTACTGTCAGCCAGAGCCCAGGTGGGATGGGGTCTACTTCAAGGCGTGAGGCTTCTTCTGCCTGTTCCTTTCCTCCATGCCACTTTAGCATTGGACTTGATCTTCATAGTTGCTAAATTCCTGGTGAGCAGAGACCTTTCCATAAGTCTGCATTATTTTACCCGGAGTATAGCTTTACGAAGGGCTAGTCAATGCTTTTTAATGTTGGCGGTGATGTTGCAGATCTCTCTTTCCACATTTAGTCTTCTCCACTGAGCCACCCAGGTTGTGTCCTTCCCCATGCCACTCTGTTCCCTAATGCGTCCCCATTCCTGCCCACAACTTCATACCACATACGCCAAGCTGCTGCATGATTCCCCTTCGGTTTCTTTTTTTCTTTCTTCTTCTCCCCAAATAGTTGTATATTCTAGCTGTAGAGCCTGTGTATGTATGTATGTATGTATGTATGTATGTACGTATGTATGTATGTGTGTAGATCCTAGCTGTAGTTCTGCTGTGTGGGACGCCACCTCAGCATGGCCTGATGAGCAGTGCTAGGTCCAAACCAGCGAAACCCTGAGCCGCCGAAGCAGAGCACGTGAACTTAACCACTCGGCCACGGGGCCGGCCCCTCCCCTTCAGTTTCTACTTGCTGAAATCTGAAGGAATTACAGAGCAACAGCTCTCAAAATGGGGTCCACAGACCTCTGGAGAATCAGATAACTCATTGAATTAGAATTTGTTAAATGCAGTCTATCTGCTACCTGTGCTAGACACTTCCACATGCGTTATCTTGTTTAATCCTCACAACTTCTTTCTAAAGTAGGTACTACCATCCGATTTTCTAGATACCGAAAACCTCAGCTCCATGAGGTAATGTGACTTGTCCGAGGCCAGAAAGCTTGTAAATGTCAGAATCAGTATTTGAACCAAGGTCTTCTAACTCCGGGTCTAATGAACTCTGAGCCAACCATAGCTGTCAGCAGGAGGGTTTTGACCTAGACTACCCTGGAATATGCTAGAGGAACTATCCAGCCATTATAGTGAAAGAGAAGGAAGGAGAGGCTAAATATGAGTGCCCATGACTATTGCTTATTCTAGCTGGCTCCTTCACACATTCATCCCTCTGTCTTACTGAAAACTCGTGTTTCCTGCCCTCCCTTCTCTTTTATCTACCTCTCTCTGTCTTGTCCTCCCTCTGTAGCTTAAAATGACGAGGCACAGATAGCAGAGAATGAAATAATTAAATAAACACTGCCCAGGGCACAGAGTTCTTTTGAGAATGGCTAATAGAAGATAGATTGAATATATGCCCACGTGTTATTAGTTAATAGCTCAGAGAGCTCTCTTTAGCTTGTTGCACTTGTCTTGTTCAACATTTTTTTTCAATGGCATAAATAAAGGGAGATAAGGGGGAATATTTTGTAGTAATAAAAAATTCCATCCATAGAGAAGATTCAACAGATATAAACCTTTATGCACCAAACAACATAGCAGCAAGATACATAATGCAGGAACTTTCCAAAAACCAAAGAAAATTTGATTAAAAACAATACTTTAGAAGATTTTTAGAAGACTTTAATAAACTTATCTTAGATTTGACATATTAGGCAAAAAGTATATTAAGTATATAAAGTATTTGAAACCATCAACCAGCAAGCTTAATTTAAGAGACAAATGTAGAGCTGTGTGCACTGCAATAGAATACACATTCTTCTCATAGAAGTTATGCAAAAGTTAATAATGTTTTTGGTTACAGTGGAAAGGCTAATTGAGTGCAAAAAGTAAATACCTTACCAGTATATTCTCTTCATATAATAAACTAAAAACTAATTCTTTGCATATTTTTAAAAACACTCTTCTAATAATTCTCAGATAAATTAAATCATCAGAACCAACATTATAGATTATTTACCTTACATTGTGATTGAAAATGGGAAATATCAACAAAGCTTGGAAAGTCACTGAGTACACTGAACAACTAATTTGGATCCATTAAGATAGTGACAGGCTGGAAAGACAGACTGAATCTAACAAACATGAAATCTAACAGAATTACATTTGAGATCTCGCCATAATCCAAAAGGTAAATGGCAGAAGCACAAGATAGGAGAGCTATGATTCAGTACCACCATCTTTAAAACAAAAACAATCTCATAGCCATAAAGTTTAGAGATTTTAGTTGACAAATGGATTCAGCATTCATCAAGGATGATGTGGCTGCCAAGAGAAGTTAATGTGAACTTAGGCTGCGTGAACAGATATGCAGCATCTAGAACAAGAGAGGCAGCAGTCCAGCTCTAATCTGCACCGATCAGACTTCGCACAGTGGGCATTCAGTTTTGGGCTCCATGGCTTGAGAAGGCTAAATTAGAGCCCATTCCGAGAAGAGGAAAGGAAATGGTGAAAGGACTTATGAAAAAAAAATCCACGGGAGACGTGGGTGGAGGAAGTGGAGAGGCATGGCCTGGACCCAAGACTGCTCCTTGAAGTCCAATGCTGTTTTTAAATATTTGAAGGGTTTTCATGCAGAGGAGGGATAAGGTCATAAAAAGACATATTTCTGTGAGCCACAATATTCCAAAGATGAAAGAACTGCTTAGAGATCCAGCAAGTTCCCCGTCATTCACTGTGGGTGTTCTGACCTAGTTTGGGTAAATACTTGGTGGGGATGTTGTGGCAAAGATTTTAACGCTGGAAAAATAGGCGGTTGGATCAGACGAACATTCCATCCCTGAAATTCTTCCATTTCCCTGGAATCTGGTATTCCCCTGATATGATCCACGGGCTTCTGAGTTTGGTATCCAAAGTCTTAAATTGATTTCTTACGGATTTTCATTATTAACATTTTAAGCAGAGGCCCTGTGGGTGACATAAATGTCTGAGTGTTCGTAGCCTAGTTGTGACAGCATAAACCCAAATGAAACAGTTGTTCAGGACTTTAAAAGTAAGTGTTCAAATAAAGACATATGGTGTCCTAAGCGTTCAGAGAAGGGGGTCAGTGAGGGTTGGAGAAGATGGGGAAATTCTCACAGAGAAGACTTCAGAGTCTATGTCTGTGTGCATCAGGTGATAGCAGTCCTTTTAGAAATTGTGGCAACAAAGATGTATATAATAAGCAAACATAATTGGTTGCCTCTTTCCTTTGATGGCAGAATATGGTGTGCCCGGCTGGAACGCCACCACACCATATGCGCAGATCTTTTGAGAGTTCTCTCGCCATCGTTGCTCTCACAGCCACTGCGGAGCTCCCTGCAGACACGGGCTTTTGGCTCTGCAGCTCCTGTTCACACAGCCTGCGTCCCTAATGGATTGGTCTGAGTTTTTTTGACTAAGCTTCTGTTCTTCATCTTCCTGATTGCCTCTGACCCTTTCCAAACCCTGCAACCCTTTTATCCTCAACACCGAGCCCCTCCTTCTCTTGAGGAATGTGGCCCTTGCCCTCTGCGGCCCATGATAAGAATTATTATAAAAAATAATCCCTTACATTTATTTAGGGCTTTGCGGTTCCAGATGCTTTTCATACGCTCTCACTTGTTTGTTCATCATGACAGTGCTGGGAGGAACATAGGGCAGGGACCACCCTGGGGTGTCAGGAGGTCACAGCACTTACCCAAGGTCATATAGAGGAAACAAGCTGGTTCTAGGATGAGAACCCTGGTCTTCTGATCCCTGAGCTGAGTTAATGTTGGGAATGGTGTGAACAGCATCTTACTGCTCCCTGTTTTGGGGACTCGTGTGTTCTGACCTAGGCTGGTCATGAGTCAGTCAGTCCCTCTGGGCTCATCCTCTCAAATCATTCACCTGGGCAGTCTCCCAGGAGCCCAGCTTTCTTCAAAAGCACTTCCAAAGGCTTGGTTCCGTGAGTGAGTCTGGTTGGGCCCAGGATCACAGATGCCCGTGTGGAGTCCCAGGGCTTCTTTGCGGTGGACCCAGCCTGTGTGAGTGAGGCCTGGGAGTGGGCACTATTCAGAAGCCATATCTGCCTTCCCTCTATTTGTTTTTTTTTTTTAGCAATTTGCAAAATTACTTACTTTGATTAGCACACTCACATGTGAGTATGAAAAATATAGTTTATTAATTCAATCAAATAAAACGTAGAGCAAAGTTAACATATGTAATGATAGTATAGAATTAATGCCCTGCTTGGTTATTAGGCGTAAATGGTAAACAGCTCATATGAATGACTGTAATTAATATTGCGTTAGAGCCAAATCCATTTTTAAGTTTCTCTCATCTTACTTTATTAGTTCTTCAGTATTTATATAACTGGAATCACTGTCCAAAGTTTTCCTTGATACCATTTGCCCTCTAGTATCTGAATTTCTTCAAGCACAGGAAGATAATTCCAGGGACTAAGAGAAAAACATCTTGCTTTCTGAAATTTCCTTGAAACTCTGTTTATATCTGCCCCTGAGGTGTCCCTATTCAATAGCCGGTGCCTTTGCTCCTTGTTTCTCTCCAAGATTTTCCTATAATTATTATGGGTTAGCTCAGTACAACAGTAACAATCCAAAACATCTGTCATTTACCAAGAAGAGATTTCTTACTCTTAGCCAAAAGGGCATCTGTCACACCTGGGAAGCCAAACACATTGATAAACACAGGCCTCCAGCTCATGGAAGTCTTGGAGAGCTGTCACCTTTTGCTGAGCACACTCTGGGAACACCGCTGTACTTGCTCAAAGTCAGGTTTCTGGTCTTGGGGAGTATGACCCAGAAAGGGAACTCATAGGCTGGTGCTGTGACAGGAGTGACCTTGGCCCTGGAGATCCACACTAGTTCCTTTGTCTGGGTCAGCTTTGTGGTTTTTGTAGAACTAGAAGGGCGCCAGTCAAAATGGCTCCTTAGTCCTTGCTCAGTCTGTGCATGTGGTGTAAATGTTTCCCCAACAGGGAGCAAAGGAGGAGGGGCAGCAAGGGGCCGGGGTGCAGCCCCAGGCAGCAGGGAAGGCCTCGCACTGGATCGGAGTTCCAAGTGGACATAGGAACATGGGCAGGTAGGGGTTAAAATGACAGAAGGCTCAGGAGAATAAGTAGATTCCCATCCTTGATGTTTTGTTCAGAAATCTCTCCAGTACCTCTTAGAACTGAAAACCAGGGCTATTTCCTCAATTATTAAAGTCCTGCTTCAATAAAGGGCAGAGGGGGCTTGCCGCTGTTTGGGTTTAGAATGACAAGTGCCAAAATTTGCAGTACGTGTGTGTGTTACATTTTCAAAACAGAGCTCGAGAGCCATGACGTCAGCCCGTTCACTGGACCCTGGAGCTCCCTTAACAGAGAGGGAGGGCAGGGAGTGAGGGGCTGAGAGGGTCTTTCAGCGCAGGTCAGAGGGGAGGTATGAGAATGCAATCCCCTGGGAATGTGAACGCGTTGGTGTGATAATTCCCAGTCTCAGCGCAAATGCTAGTACCCGACCCTTCCCGTTTGAACTGGGGGGAGTATTCAAAGGAGGATCTATTACTGGGAGAGAAGGAGGAACAACCCCAGGGATGACCTGCAAACCTTGTCCCCATAGCCACCTTTGTCTTCATCTCTGTGTAGGAGCAGAGTGCGCCGGTACTTACTTCCTGTCCTGTGGGGCTCTTCAGAGAGGATGCTGAGGGAGGGGATGAGGACATCTCGTTATCACCGCCAGCCTTTATCCAGCCTCACCCTTCTCATACTGTCTGCCTGTGGCCCTGTGCCTGAGACGGCACTAACACTGGACAGTGTGGCCCCTTTCCTTTGTAGGGGGTGGTGGTGGCGGTGGTCGTCATCATGGAATCTTTTAAGATCTTCTAGATCTTATGAGAAATGTGGATCCCACAAACCTAAGCTCACAATGTCAGGAGAGGCCTCTGATAGTGCAGTTCAGACAGTGCTGATGAGACCAGGTAGAGGGAAAGCGTGCAAAGTGGGAACGAGATAAGCCAAGAAACTAAACAGGAAAGCAGCGCACACACGCAGCTTTATGCTGGCCACAAGCATGGGGACCAGCAGGCAGGAGGGAGCGTGAGTCTAGCAGAGGCCAGGGGCTTGGTGTTGCAATAAAGCAGAGAAAAGGAAAACAGAGCCAGGGAAGCTTCACCAAGGAACGTGTGGATCGTCTGGTAGAGATGGCTGGGAGGGTGGAGGAGAGGCCACCTGGAAAGGACCAGCAGCCAGAATAGGTCTTGTTGGGTCAGCTCATCCTCAGGAACTGATCCTGCAGGTTTGACCGACCTGAGCCACGCTGTCACCCCCCCAACCCACGGCTCCAGATGGGGTTCTGATGCCCAAGCCCAGGATAAAGGAATCTAGCGTAGACCTCATCAGACTCTCCTTTTGCTACTTCTGCAGGAAAATTGCTGCTTATGATGAAGAAATCCAGCATCTCTACGAGGAGATGGAACAACAAATCAAGAGTGAGAAGGAGCAGTTTCTCCTGAAAGTAAGGGTCTGGCCCGGGGCTGGCTGTGAGGGGCAGGTTGAAGTCCCTCCTCCTCTGACTGCCTCCCTCAATTTGGGACTGCAGCGCCCCCGCCCACGGCACTACTGATTCCTTCTGTCTCTGCTGTACTTATTTTTTTCAAGGCATTTGTCGCCTTCAAACATGGCCTATAATCCACTTGTGTATTTTGTTGATTGTGGCCTGTCTCCTCCTGCTAATGTGTAAGCTCCACGACCGCAGGGATTTTTATCTTCCACTTACGAAGGTGTCCTCTGCACTTCGACCAGGCCTGGAACATAGTGGGCACTCAACAAAGGCTTGTTGAATGAATCAATGAATGAACAGATGAACAAAGGAATGAATGAAAGGAAGAAGGTGCCTGCTTACCGGTTAGAGCAGCCTGAAGACTGGGTCTGACGTTGGCTGGCCCCTAGAGCATATGGCAGGCCCACCCAGATGCCCCAGCCCCTTCCCCTCCATGCCCAGCAGCTCCCCAGGAGAACCAGCCTTAGAGTCTGTGCTTTCCCACCTGTCCCCTTAGACACCCAAGAAAAATCCAATCCCGCCCTTCTCAGAAACCACGGGAGAAAATTTTAAACTCATATCCCTGTTCCTAGGCTGGCACTTACCCAGCCTCCTCCGAGCCCAGCTGTTTGGCTTGGGAAGTCAGAACTGGTGACGTGCTCTCCTTTACCAAGCTAAGCAGGTCCTTGGGGAGAAGACCCATAAAACAAAGCTACAAGAGGCTCTCTATTATCCATTTTTGGATTATCCACTCGATGGATTCTCAGCAGAAAAGTCTTTGATCTTGAATGGTGGCTCCCTGTCTTAGTCACTTTGGGCTGCTATAACAAAAATGCCGTCAACTGAATGGCTCATAAACAAGAAATGTTTGTTTCTCCTGCTTCTGGAGGCTGGTGGTCTGAGACCCCGGTGCCAGCATGGTCGGGTCGTGGTGAGAGCCCTCTTCCGGGTGCAGGCTGCCGCTTCTCTTGGTGTCCTCACATGGTGGGACGGGGCAAGCCAGCTCTCTGGGGTCTCTTTTATAAGAGCACTGATCACCTCCCAAACTCCCCACCTCCTAACCCTGTCACCTTTGCACTGGGATTTCAACATATGGAGTTTGGGGGACACAACGTAGAGACCACATAGACGGGGTGCCCTGCCGCTCAGCACTGGGCCTGGGCTGCGGTCACCCCTGCTCTCCTAAGGCAGGCTGGTTTGAACCAAGTTTTAATTTTCTGCTGCTTCAGATTATCCACACCACAGCTTCATTTATTATGACAGATGTCATTCAAACTGAGAGGGGGCTGATGCTTTCCAGAAGAAGCCGGTCCTGTTCTCCAGTGAGAGCCCTCTGGAGGCCCGTCAGTCTTCCCACACCCCCCCTGTTCTTTTAGAGCATTGGCATCCCGGCTGTCCTCGACCTTCAGCGTAGTTGAATGAGGATATGGCAGACAGAACTCACACGCTCCTCACCAAGCAGACCCTAAAGAAATCTCCTGAGAACAGAGAGCTTTTTCCCTGCAGGGGAAAGGAGAGCCACTGCCTTTACCCCAGATGACCTACTGCACAAAGGGGCCAAGCTCTGGGGCATTTGGCCCCGTCTGCCTGGGGCCGTGACTACAGGTCAAAGGTCCTTGCTACAGAAAGAGGCATGCTTCCAGAAGCAGGGCCAAGGCTGGGATGTGGGAGTGGAAGAGGTCGGAGGAGAAAATTCAAGGACAAGTTAGTATCACGTAAGTGGCCTGAGCACGCTGCTGCAGCCCTGTGCAGCCCCCTCTGCTCTCTCCTCTCCCTTCTCAAGACCGAACGCCTTTCACGCTCCGTGCTCGATTTGTGCTTTTTGCGTAAACATGGACACTGTTAAAACCTGTTTGCGCTGTTAAGCCTTTGGATACACAGGCTTTTGCCTGGCGACAGTATGAGGACAGTGGTGTCACAGTTTATGACAGCGTGGCAAAGGCTGGACCTCTGGCCGGGGTTTGGATCCTGGCTCTACATTTAGCAATTTGTTGACCGTGAGGGAAAGTCTTCATCACTTGCACGCTCCAGCTCCAGATCACAGACCCCCTCGGTGCTCTGTGCTGGCAGGGGCCAGGAGACAGTCACAGACTCATGCAGGGGAATTCTGGAGCTGCTTGCTTCCCCGGCACTGTGCACGGGGCACCTACTCTGTGAGCGGCCACCAAGCTGAATGAAGCGGGTTCCCTGGTAACGATGTTGGGAGCAGGAACTGCCTCTGCTGTTGCATGTAGTTGACGTGAGGACAGTCACAGGCTCTCCCTGAGCTCCTTCACCCACCTGAAAACAGGCAGAGGAACGGAGTAGAGTCTACAGATGATGAGGCCAGGAAATATCCCCAGCCTTTGAATGGAGTGTCCAAAGGTCTCTGGCCTGAGACTGGCCCTGGTACCCCACTCTGCAGCTGCTGCCATCATGCCCACCCCACCAGCCAAGACAGAGCTGCCTCTAGTGCAGCCTCTCACGGCTCCTAGGGAAAAGGGGCCCCTAGGGGGCTCCTGTAATGAGTTATATGATGGTTATAATGATGTCTTCTCTTCCTGCGTGTTTGGCACCTCTGTTCTGCCTTCAGTCCAATGGAGAGCTGCAGGTGGCATGGGTATTTTTGTTTCTCTTCTGTGAACAAAGATGTAATGATCTAGAAGAATGAAGCAAGTCAGGTGGGCAAGGCCAGGGCTGGAACCCAAGTCTCTTGATGCCCAGCTCAGGGCCCTTACAGCAGATCGGGCTCTGTTGGGAATATCAGGCACGCTGACAACCCACACACTTTCTTTATCCCACAACCAGGTCCCTTCACACCTGCATCCTCAGGGCCTCTGCATCCCCGAGTGGGGAAGCCCAGTTCCGGGGCAGGAGGGGAGGGGCTGTTGAGCACAGGGGCAGAGACATCTTGAGGAGCAGAGCCTGGGACACCTCAGTCACTGTGGGAAACAGTGAGGACCTAGACCCTCAAGAGGAAGAAGTGACGCCCCTGTGTTTCCAGAGCGAGGGCAGTTTAGGAGACTGAATGTCAGCACCCAACATGGAACAGAATATCCAAGTTATATCCAGAATATTCCACCCCTTAATTTACAGATGAAGAGACTGAGGCATGAGATTTGAACTCAGGCCCCTGTCTATTCTCCCTGTTCAGTATGCCCCCACTAGCTGACACTGCTGCTTTTTCGAGGGGCCGTGCACGGTCATCAGTCATGGTCACATTTGGTGGTAAGTCCAAAAGGACAGGCCCTGCTGTTGAGCAGGTTCAAGGGGGGAAAAAAGTCTCCATCCTGGGTGCGTTTGGGCCTCACGTGTCCCCCTTTCTGGCCTGGCAGGACACAGAGCGGTTTCAGGCCCGCAGTCGGGAGCTGGAACAGAAGCTGGTATCTAAGGAGCAGGAGCTGGAACAGCTCATCCAGAAGCAGAGACGGGTATGTTTGTCGGTGAACTCGGACAGCCTGACTCTTCACTCCATCCACCGCTCTGGGTCTTGCCTGCTTTCCCTGCCCTCCACTTAAGGACCCTTTTTTGTCGTCCTTAAATCTGAAAACCATTGAGCTGTACAAAAGATAGCATTTGAAATCACAGATGATCCCAAGATAAAGGCTTTACTTTCCCGACGCCGGGTGTTTAACTTGGAAAAGTTGCCAAGGCTTCTCCCTTGAGATATCTGCAAACATTGTGGTATAATTCTGCCCAGGAGCCACCAAATGCCAAAACATTAATTTGTTTCCTGCATCCGGTTAAGAGAAGAGGAGGATGCTGAGGACCAGGGACATAGTCTCTGATACTTTGGGGGAGGCTGCAGACAGTGATGTCGTCCTGCCAGGATGGCCGTGGATGCCTCCAGTTGGAAGAAGAGGCTCCTCAAGGTCACTTTGTCCATCCCCTGTCTTCCCATGTGGCCCAAACAAGGTTGGTCAGCCTGCTTTGTGACTGTTCTCGTCAGCCTGCAGAATGGATGCAGACAGTAGATGCTCCTCTAATGCACCTGAGCCCCCAGGAGGCAGGCTGAGTGGTGCACTGTGCAGGGCAGTGTCCATCCGCTATGGCTGGGACAGCTGGCTAATGACCCCAGGAGGGTGATTACCTAGGCAAACCTTGCGCACACAACCTCCTCTCCAAAGGGCTCGTGGGAGAAAGAGGCCAGGGCACCACGTGGCCTCTTGTTTTGTTTTGTCTGGTGCTGGAAGGGATCCAGCCCTGGACAGACCCAGACACATTGCTTCCGTTTGAACAGAGAGGGCTGTTTTTAGCAACACATTTATCTATGCTTGAAGACACCCATGCTAAGGCTAGAGACTGTGCCACTCCTGCTAGTTCCTAGCCTCTGGGTTTTGGTTTCTTTCCTTCTGCAGCAAGATGCTTTCAACTCCAGCGACTGCCAGCTGCCTTCCCAGTCCCCCTTCCACAGTCGAACCTTGCTTCTCCTGCTCCTTCTGCTCCTCATTGTTGTGCATTAAGTTCTTACCAATTAGGTGTAGCCCTCAAATGAATGGCTCCCACTCGATTTAATTACTGCATGCTTGCCTGATTACTCAGGAGCCTCTTAAGAATCACACAAGATTTCTTGTTGTTGCTTCCTCCTCCCCTTACTGACCACATTCATTAAACTCAATTTATTATGATATATTTGCCTTGGTTTGATTCTTCCTCTGGCGAGAGACTTAGAAGCTCTGCAAAGCATAATCATCAGCAGAGAAAAGCGAAAGTTATAAAAATGCAGGGTTTTCAGTTGCTTGAGGGACATGAGAAAAGGTATGTTTGGTTTGACCTGTTTTAGCTATTTCCTAAGAATTTCCAGGGTTTCTGGCTACCATACAAAGCTTCCCTAGATTAAAGGAATTGAGTTATTCAACTGAGAGAAGAAAAGGGAGTAAATGGATTTAATATCAGTATTTGAAATTAGGAAGGATGGTTTTATGAAGAAGGCCACTTAGCTGTTCTCCATCTCCATCACGAGCCAAAGAAAAGAAATTGGTTTAAAAGACAACAGGAGGGATTTAGGTTAGATCTCAAGACACTGATGAGATGACCATTAATGAGATGATGGTGATGATGATCGGCTCCCCTCCACTGTTTAGTGGTCCTGTGGAGACAGGGAGGAGATGAGATGTGCTCTGAGAGCTCCTTCGTGCTTCCAGAAGTGTATATGTGTGAATTAAGGAGCAGGACAAAGCCTCTTGAGGCTTGAGGGCAGTGAGGGGTAACAGTGACGGTTGTTGCCCACCAGGTGGAGAAAGCGGGGGGAGGCCGGGGTGGACCGGCCTCTGATGATGGTGCTTGCTTATCATTCCCCTCTCCCCACCCTTCCTTCCAGCTGGAAGGCCAGTGCATAGCCCTGCATAATGACAAGCATGAAACCAAGGCTGAGAATACCAAGCTGAAACTCACGAACCAGGAGCTGGCCCGGGAGCTGGAGCGGACCTCCCGGGAGCTGCAGGATGCCCAGCAGCAGCTGGAAAGCCTCCAGCAAGAGGCCTGCAAGCTCCACCAGGAGAAGGAGATGTGAGTCTGGCCTGCGTGAATCCCCATTGGTGCTCTCCAACTCCATCGCCTGCTGTGAGCGTGCTACCTCCCCTCTCCCACACTCTGTCTCCTTGCCTGTAAACTGGGGATTGGGGCTCCTTGCTCCCTGAGATCTCTTCCAGGATTCTGAGACTAGTAAGCAGATCAGCACTGTGCCACGCCTTACCTGGGACTGACAAGCAATATACATCCCTGTTCTCAGAAAACTTATCACGTGATTAGAAAGACATTATCCTACCCAATGCTGAGTGAGCAGACAGACCGTACATGACTATTGGAGTTCAGAGACCCAGGCGACCAGGGTGGATGGGAGTGCAGCAGGCAGACTTCCGAGGTCAGCATAGAATTTGATGGGCGTGTGACAGAGCCCAGGAATCTTCCCTCCAGCTCTACCCATTGTCTTTTCCACCAGTGTTCCTCTGTGTGGGCCCACTAGGGGGAACCCCACATCTCTTAGGGCCTGCTTTGCTAATAAACTGCTTTTTGTGTCCAGCCATTGGGTTCAGCTTGCTAGGCAGAGGCACACTGAGAAAGAATCAAGGGTGGGTCCATACCTTCTGCTGGAGGAGTCCCTGGCAGAAGCAGTCATTCATCTTGTCTTGGGAGTGTTAGGTTTTGAGAACAAATGCTCTCCAAGGCCCAGGGAGAGGAATCTCACTTGTTTCTGTCTTCATTCATTTATCCATAGACGCATTTACTTATTCATTTTACAAACATTATTAAAAACCACTCTAAACCAGGTCTGTGGTGGACGTTCGACATATCTCACTTCTGTTGATAATTCGGCATTATCTCATTGACCTTTCCAGCATCCTGCGGTGGCAGGTACTGTTATCGTCAGTTCTCATTTATGGATGAGGAAACTGGGGTTCAGAGGTTTTAAGTAACTGTCCCAAGATGATAACTGCTAGACACATCTTGCTGACTCCTCCCAGTGAATAATGGGCTAGCCAGAAAATAGTTACACAGGAGTAGGACTGGCGTCATTCACTCGCTCATTTGTTCATGCATGCATTCATTCATTCATTCTGCAAAAGGAAATTGTGTGCATGGTCCTGTGAAAAGTGGTACAGAGAGTCTGATTTCAGAGAAAAGGGCAGTATTACTTACCAATTCCTGATGTTTTAGGTGGATTGACTCTCCTGGTTCAAAAGGGAAGCCCCTCGCTCTGTCTGATCATTGGCAAAATGCCGGCGCATCAGCCTGAACCCAGTTGTTCTGCCATTTGGCTCCTGCGTGGTGTCCTGCACTGTTTGGGGCATTGCAGAGGGTGAGAGGGAGGAAATGGGCTTGGATTTGGGGTTTTATCCTAGTAAGATATCTGCACTTAAAAACAGATATATTCCCAAGTAGCTGACTTAAAATGAAACCCCTCTGTTCCAATTCTTGGATGACCAGTGGGAGGACAGTGTATTTCATTGTAAATGAGCAAAATCAGTTCCTCCTCATTGAGAGCAGGTCAACAAGGCACAGGCATTTAACTTTACCAACAGAATTAAGGATTCAGGCTCTTAAAATTCAATCAAGTTCTAAAAGCAGCAAACATCTGAAGGCACAGGCATTAGAACAGCAAATGGAAATAAGCACCCAGTGCTGGAGTCGCTTCTCAGCACGAGGATTAAAATGTTTCTGAAGGCTTATCTTAATTAACCAAGCCAGAGATACAATCTCTAGAGGTTGGGAGTTGAAAAGGAGGGAAGGCAGGTTGGGAGGGAGAGATAAATTATTCCAGAACCTTCACGACTCGTTTGCAAGAAGCTTGCAATTGCCTTGTGCAGCCAGAAAGCATGCCGGAACCCAGGAGACCGTGTCCTGTCCAGGGAGGAGTGTCAGGAGAGAAGGACAGTGAGCGCCTTAGCTTGTTGTCTGTAGGACGGAATCCCAGACCAGCAGTACTGATACGACCTAACGCTCTGATCTCCCTCTCCATTTTATAAATGAAGAAACTGAGGCTCAGAGAAGTATAGCGACCAACCCAAAGCCACACAGCTAGTTAATGCCAGCAGACAGGGATGGATCCTAGTTCTCCTGATACCCATCCTTCCCCCGATGGTGTCGAGCTGCCTCCTGCTGCTCCGGAGCAGCTGGGAAGGGAGAGGATGGAGTTTGGAGTTAAACAGACCTAGTCATTTATCAGATAGAGTTCAGAACGGGCAAAATTAATTTTCTCGTTCTCTGAAGATGCTCCGGGAAAGAGAACTAGATCTTAAAATAAGATAAAGAAGGAACAGTCAAGCAAGGGAGATTATATAAAGATGAAGGTCAGCTGAAAATCAGCACCTCGCTGTTTTGTTAATTAACTTTTATTTTGGGTAGGTAGTTTATGACAAGGCACAAAATTCAAACGGCACAAAAGGATATGCACCTCCAAAAGAGGTTTTCCCCCGACCCATGACTCCTAGCTCGCAGTCTCGTAGTGTGTTTGTATAGCACCGGTCATGGTTTCTTGTGGATCCTTCCGGAACGTTCTATGCCTATGCAAGTGAATGCGTATGCGCTCAGACACACACACATACACATTTCATTTACAAATCGGTGGCACACCGTTCTGCGTTTGCCTGCGTTTGTCACTTGACAATATGTTTTGGAGAGCGCTCTGGATCTCCTCTCTCATCTACAAAGGAAGCCGATGGCAGTTCCCTAAAGGCGACAGGACCCTCCCACCCATCACTACTATGAAAAACAGCACGTTCTTGTCCTTTCAGTTCACGTTACCCGGAGAGAAGCTTGTAGAACATCTAGGTTAGGACTTTAAAGGTCAGTCAAGTATCCAAGTGTCGTTTTTGTTTTAGAAATGCTTTTCTTTTTTTTAACACAAAAAATCTGAATATGTGTGTGTGTATACATATATCCAGATAGATGTGTGTCTACCACCAATAGACGTATCAGTGCGTCAGTGTGGACTCTGTGTGTGTGTGCATGTGTGTGTGTGTGTTTATAGAGCATCAGCGATCATCTGGTGCCAGAGAAGACCTGGAATGCCTCGTTTCTTAGGAATTGGCTCATCAGTCAAACGCTCTGTGAGAACCCAGCCCTGAGACCTCGCGTGAGTGGTTTCCTTAGCTGGGGAGGAAAGCTGTGTGCCCCCGCTTCTCTGGAGAGAAGCAGAACCCAGGGTCGGCTGGGGGAGCCGCAGAGCCTGGTGCAGAGCCAGCCAGCAGGCAGCTCTGCTCACGTGGTGCCGATCAAAGCAGAGCCCGGGACAGGGGTTTGGGGACCCCGTTTGGATGGTGGGGAGTACGTTGTTTTCCCTCAAGTTGAAATTAAACATAACTGGTAAGAAAATGTTAGGAATTTGCAGCTCTGCAGGAGCCAGAGAAGTTTCACTGCTTAACTGGGACTGTCTGAGGTGAACTTAGAATTTGATTCAGACTGTTATTGCCACAAATCGACTTTAAAATTATTCTATAAAGGGGAGAAAAACCCACAGACACCTCTTAGGGAATCAGATTATTGTGAGCCTGGCGAGAGAGCCCCGTGGACGAGCGAGCTGCTGCTGCTTCGCCAGCTCAGTGATGACATGCCTGGGGCAGCAGCGGGTGAGTGTCCCTGCCCAGCCCGGTGGGCACGATCCAGGAGACTGGCAGCCTGTGGATGTGACGCATTTATGGGACTGGAGCGTGCTCCCTACACTAGAAACTGTGCTGTGGTTTGGAAATGTGCAACTTTGGACCCTTTGCAATAAGCTTGGGGGACGATTTAAAAATTTCTGAATCACAGTGCAGAGCGCAGAGGGAAGGACAGGCAAAACTGTGAAGTTAATCAAGGCGTATTTTCCAATGTCAGCTAATTCTGCCCTATTTTTTTCCTTTCTTCCCTGAGTAGCGCTGAATACTTTCTCAACGCACCCCTCCCTTCCTTTCCCTCTTCCTCCCTCCATCTCTGCGTGCCTTCTTCCCTCCCTGCCCCTCCTTCCCACCCTCTCTCCTCTGGGTCTTGCTGCTGCCAGTTGTTGACTAGGCCCCAAGCCAGGCTCTGCGTGAGGACACAGATGCAAACCAACCAGACACAGCCCCTGCCTCACAGCTGAGTTGCCCTCCAGCCACCCCCTGTAATTCTCAGCTTCTCTCTCCCCTTCCTCAAAACGCCTCCTGGGCTTGACATGTTCACACTGTGATATGAGTGACTGATGATAATTGATACATTAAATCTCTGCTTTAGGGTCGGCCCAGTGCCAGCGGTTAACTTTGTGCGCTCTGCTTCAGTGGCCTGGGGTTCGCTGGTTCGGATCCTGGGCGTGGACCTACACACACCTCATCAGGCCATGCTGTAGCAGCGTCCCACATACAAAGTGGAGGAAGATTGGCAGATGTTAGCTCAGGGCCAATCTGCCTCACCAAAAAAACCCGAAAAACAGAACTCTGCTTTATAGCTAGAGATAAATCCTAAATCAAAGAAACATAGCCAACAGTGGCAATTCCGGATATCTGGGAACAGACTGGAGAGTTTAGAGGGGAGTGGGCAAAGGGGAAAGGGTTCTTCAAGAGCTCAGACAACAAACTAAACCAGCATGTGGGGGGACAAATACCAGTCCTGCTCTCGCCCTCCAAAATTGGGCTGGAGAAGAATACTGGCGAACTCCCTGAATCCTGGGGAGGGCAGGACCCTTCGGAGCCTGGGGACAGTGCAGTAATCGGGCTGCAGCGCAGGTGGCGTGTGAGGTGACTGTGCCATGAGCAGGTTGGGGGCGGGAGGTCTGGAATAGGCCCCTGGCCCAGTTGAGGGTTGTCTGTGTGACCTGGGGGCCGTAATCGAACCTCTTTGACTGTCCGTATCTGGAAGATGGGGTAATTTCACCTTCCGAATGGTGCGTCCCTGGTATTAACTGAGACCATGCTGTAAGCCCCTGTGTGTAGCCAGTGCTGTCCAGCGGAAGGCCGGGCTCCTCTTGTCCCCTCTCTCCTCAGTGCGGGCACCGCCCGTGGGTTCCAGTGTGAGGGTCCTGGCATCCGCCTTCAGCTCAGAGCCTCGTACCCTGGGGGCTGGCCTCCCGGGACAGTCGCTCACCGCTGCCATTTGCCTCCTCCCCAGGGAAGTGTACCGCGTGACGGAGAGTCTGCAGCGGGAGAAGTCGGGGCTCCTGAAGCAGCTGGATTTCCTGAGGTGGGTCGGTGCTCGGTGTGTTCTCACGGCGCGTCCCAGACGCCTCGGAATGGAAGGGCCGGTCTGGTCTCCCCTGCCTACACGCTGGAAAAACACAGCTGCTGAGAGAGCACCCTTCTCCCCGCCGTCCCCAGCGTACTGTTCGGACACCCTCTCTGTTAGGTTTGGTCCATTTACACACATGCCCACCTCCCTCTCCAGTGTGGACCTCTGCGAGTGGGGTCTGCCTCCATCTTCTTGTGTCTCCCCCTGTACCTTGTGTGGTGCTTGCTTGAATAGGAGGGGAACTGAATTTATTGAGCAGCTACTCCAGGCCTGATATAGGAGCCCTTCACCTTTAACGAAACTTAGAAAAGTAGTGCAGTTGTTAGTACAGGGGGGAATGAGGAAGTTGATATTAGAGAAATGAAGTAATTTACCCAAAGTGACACAGCTACTCATGGGTGGAGCCAGAACTGAGATCCCTATCTGGGCTGATTCTCTTTATTCTGCCATATTCTGTTAAGGTTTGTTGAATGAATAAGTGAATCACAAAAAGAGCATGGGGAAAGGGGCTGCGGGGTTTTATCAGCCTGCCAGAACTCACCATAAATTCAAAGCTCATTGGTCCAGAATGTGCCAGAACAGCCCACGAGACCTCGCTGGGGAGGTGGTTTCAGTTTTGCCTGTGAGGTCTCTACGCTGCCGTGCCTGCCGCCAGCCAGACATCGCGCAGGGACTGGTGATGGCACAGAAGGACTTCGGGTTCTGATTTTTAAAGTGCAAGTGGTTTTGAATCAGGTACATTATGCAGTTATTTGGTTTTTTTTTTTTTTTTAATTTGAAAGGGAAGGTGACCGTGTCTGGCATCTGTGACGCTGCCAAATTGAAAAGTGCTTCAAACTGAATGCATTTCCGATTTTCTTCACTCAACCCATGATTCGGATGGGCCTCAGAAGGCTGGGAGAGGGAAGGCGTCTTAGGTGGCCAAGTCTAATCCATTTGAGTTAAAGTCTTGATTCCAAAGAAGGCTTTAGCGAAGGGAAGAGAACAAGGGTACAAGGATGAGTTTTTGTTTGTTTTTCTTTTCCCCTTTTTCATTGCACTTATACAAAATAGAAGGACAGGTTCCAGCGGGTGAGCAGGGAGACTGGCAAGGCGGAGCTCTTTCTGAGAGACCGGCGCATGTGCAGGGCCACACTCTGAAGCCCCCTGCTGTCGCATGGTCGCCAAGCTGGCACTCAGCCGCCGGGGAGAGCCAGAATGTGGAGGTGGTGGAGGATGGTGTGGAGTCAGGACAAGAGCTGGGATGTGACAAGGGGAGGCGGGGCCTGCCCTCCTAAGTCAAATGGGGGCCATTTCTGGGCACATAGTTGGGAATAAGCGTTTTGGAGCTGGAGCTGGTTCAAGACCCAGCGCTGTCCCTTGTTGCCTTGTGTGACTCTGGGCAGTTGCCCTAACCAGGCAGAGCCTTCATTTCTCATGCGTCCCTCACAGGCTTCTTTTGGGAATTAAATGACGTGTGTGAGTGGCGTCACAGCAGGGCAGTGAGGAGAAGGAAAGCCGAGAGGTGTAAAGAGAAGAGCATGCTGTCAATACTGAAGCTTCTGCCTGCACACAGCAGGACGCAACGCAGCACACTCCCTGATAAGGCTGAGGCTCCCAGGGCCCCCAGGTCCTCTCCCACGTGCAGGCTGCTGACGCCCCTGCCGCAAATGAGGCTCCCTGGCCTGAGACGCTCACTTTGCCACACTCAGGGTTTAGGGAATACCCTCTTCGTCCCTCCCAACTTGTTCGGATGCCCCTGGCTCTGTGCCTGCCTGCTCACCGGATGCAGAGAGCTGACGCACAACAGCTCCTCTTTTCTCTAAGCCAGGGGAACAAGGCCGGTATTCCAGCCTGCCTCATATCTCCACCCATAGCGCACAGCATGCATCGTGGAGCGCCCCGTCAGTGGCCGCGTTACAGCGAGGACTGCAGACGGCTGCGTGCCCTCCCTTCCCCTCCCGAAGTGCTGATGTTCAGGGGCCACTAGCCGGAAGAGTCAGAGAATCACAAACTGGACTGCACCTTGCGGTCACCTGGCCACCCTCTCAGCCTGCGCTTTAGTAGATAAGATTCCCAGCCATTAACCTCAAGTGCGTTCTGTGGTCACGCCGCAGGCCCAAGTCCACTCCCTTCCCACTCTGCTCTTTCCTTAACCCTCTGACACCTCCTGCCCCACCCTCACGCTTACGCCCCTATTTCATGGAGACGCTGGAACCATGGCGTGAGGGCTTCCTCCTGCGCCGTCCCCGTCCACATCTCCGCTTCTCTGATGGTGGATGAACTCCCCACTGCCTGGCAAAGGCTCTAGAATTCGACCCCATCTTCCTCAAGGACGTTCCAGCATTCCCTCCCTCTCCTCCATGGTCGGCTTTTTCTGGCTTGGAGAGACCAGCAAATGTACGCTGAAATCTCATATCTAACTTCTCTTGTCCCCACGTCCCCATCCAGCTACTTTCCACTTCTTTAATTGCTTTCAACAACATTTCAAAAGAATTGTTTATGTTTACTTCCACTGCCTCCATTTCCTTTCCTGATGTCTGTGACCCCCCAGGCAGGCTTTTTCTATATGATTCCACTGAGAGTGGAACCAGTGACCTTCATGTTGCTTAAAATATTGGCCAGTTCTCAGGGACGCCCACCCCCACCCCATCACCACCAATCTGTTCTTAGCACAGCTTCTATAGGGTTCCTTTTATAGACCAAGTCAGACCAGGGCACTCCTCTGCCATCCCCCTTCCGTGGCCACATATCTCATTTGCAGTAAAACTCCAAGTTCTTACAGTGGCCCCCAGGCTGTGAATGGCAGGTCCCCACGCCTCCGTCAGTCTTTCCGTTGACCTCATCTCCTAACTGCCTTCCCTCTGAGCACTCTGCTGTCCTTATTTCTGTTCCTCACACTCACCAGGTATCCCCACCCAGGCTTTGCGCTTGCTCTTCCCTCAGGTGACTGCATAGCTCCTCTCTCCTCTTCAAGCCTTCTCAGGACCGCCCTGCTGGAATAGCCCTCTGCCCTCTGGCAGTCTCCATTCCACTTTCTCCCCCACCATATTTTTCTCAATAGTGGTTCTCCCTGCACTGAATACAAATGCCCTGAGGGCGGGGACTTTCTCTTTTGCTCGTTGGTGCGCCCCTAAGAGCCAGGACGGTGCCCTGCGTGCAGTGGGTCTCAGGAGGCACTTGCTGAGTGAATGCATGTGGCATGAATGCATGAATGGTTCAGAGAGCCCAAGAGCAAGTTCACAGGCCGAGCTGGATCTCCTGGTCACCTCTGGGGGAGGCTCCCCCTGGTGATAGGAGAGACCAGTGCGTTATCCTTAAGGCTGTGCCAGGCCCTTCCATCTATCCCCCGCCTCTGAGCTGGTGTACACACAAACTACCCTCTGCCCTTAACCACAATCCCTAAGGAAGAGGTTCCCATGCTCCCTGGGCCTTCCACAGCACGCCCTCCTCCGCGGCCATCTGACTGGAGGACCGGCTGCTGTTGGATGTGTCGACTGCAAGCTCCATGTTTGAACAGATTCTCCTCTTCCGTCCACAGGGAAAGGAACAAGCACCTTCGAGATGAGCGAGACATAAGTTTTCAGGTAATTGGCCGGTGCTCCCTTCCCTGGGGGGAAGATAAGGACTGGGGTCCCGTGGCAGCCAGAACCCAGCTGAGACTGGCCCAAGAATGGCCTGAGGCTTGGAATCTGGTTGTTCATTTTGTGTGGGCAGGACGATGGCATACGAGTTTTTGAAAGTAATGAAGATGGAGGGTGTCCTACTGGTAGCAGTGTGTAAATTTCCATGAAGTAACACACTTTACTCTTGGCATAACAAGACGAAAATATTTGGGAGGGTCACACGTTTCTTGGATGCAGAAATGATAGTTCCATCCATGAGATGGCGCAGTTGAAATGTCATTGTCACTTTTAAACCAAAATGCTCACAGTTTTCTTCTTCATTAAAATTTTGATCTCTTGATGAAAAATTTGCATTTTTACACTGTCATAGAGCAAATTAAAATGTAAATTTCACAATTTACCTAGTTGATTTTAGTACAATTTTTTTTACCCTATGGGGACCCCTGCTCCTCCATACCTGAGTGCCACACTTACATACTTTCCCAAGTAGCATGAAAATCCTGTATTTATTCAAAGATCTTCACTTTGGGCAGCATTAAACAAAATCTAGGATTCCACGTTCCTCTCTCGTCTTTCCCTTTAGACAGTAGCTGCTAGATGCTCTGAAGGGGAGAAAAAAAGGGGCAGAATTGACTAATGCAACTTTCTAGTTATCAGGATTATCACACCGTGAGTTTCATGTGTGTCCTTGGGCAAGTCATCAGCCTCCCTGGACCATGACCCTGAGCATCACTTGAGAAAAGGGAATCCCTATCCTTTTTTCTACATTGTAGGTATTTTTGAGAAAAACTCTTGGGAAGAGGAGGTCTGGCCCAGAACCCTTAGCTGAACAGTGTCCTAAATGCGGTCAGCGAAAGGCAGCTGGTTTGCTCTGAATTAGGTCTGACCTGGTTTAGACCTGCAAATCCCCGAAGGACTTTGTTACATAGCCAATTCTTTTCTCGCCCTGACGGGCAGCCAGCACCCCTGCTGCCCCCCCTGTGTCCTCCTGGAGCTGAGCTGAAGCCCACACAGGTTTGCTTGATGGTGATAATAGTTACAATTGTTTTAGAAGTAACACTGAGTTTATTTTAAAACTTCCAACCAAATGTCACCCTAATCCCTTGACCTCACTTCCTTCACCTGCCAAACTCATTTTGCTTTGAAAAGGGAATGGAATTAAGAACCCTAGTGGGGAATAGAAGAAAGAAGAATAAAATCATGTTCATGCTGAATAATAATTAAAGATTAATTTGGAATCATTATAGCCATGCCTTCAGGGGCCCTGGGAGCACAGCAGCCCCTCCCTCTCTCATTAGGGATCACTGGGAATCATGAGGATGGCTGGTTCATGAGATTCTTCCTGTGATCTAACTCCCTCTCATCTCCTGGAAGACATCTGCCCCCACCCCACCCAGGTTCTCTGTTACAGATGTGTGAGCATTTTATCTATATCCACCCTACTTCCACGAAAGAGCTGAACTGTCTTATGCTAGCTTAGTAGCTGTGGACGGGGCACTGGGCTAATTGATCCTTTGGGCTGGTCCATTTCTCACATCTGGGACTTTGGAAATAAAGATGAATTGGAGCCACACAGAAGAGTGTGATTTGAAGATGCACAGAGTCTTTTCTGTCCATAAATATTTTCCCTATGCATTCCGCATTTATCCCTTCTTATTTGTCCTCTTGCAAACTGTCAGTACTCCTGCAAAGGACAACTCCTGTGACGGACCCAGGCTCTAAACTGTGTACTGGCTCCTTCGATTAGATTATTAGATGGTAGGTGGACGAATTCTGGTGAGAGATGACGGCAAAAGGAAAGAGGGGGTGAATGCTAACAGGGAGACCAGCACTTGCTTGCTTGCTTGCTTAACAGTTTTGTTTAGAGCCTGACCTCTGAGGTGGGAAAGTTGAGCCCTTTCTGCTCAAACACTGGGACAAATCAGCAGGCGTGGATCTGAGGGCATTTTGTGTTTCTCCAGAAGGATAAGGCAGCCAAGGCAAACACAGCTGCTCCCAAGGCAAGCTGGAAACAGAGATCTGGCTCTGTGATAGGCAAATATATGGACGGCAGAGGCATTCTTAGAAGGTGAGTCTTCCTTTATTTGTTCATTCATGATCTGTTCATTCATCTTGCGCAGCAGCATCTTGCTGCATCACTGGCAGCAGGCTCTGGGCCCACACTGGGTGCAGACTGGCCCTGGAGAAGTGGCCCTCTTGCGGAAGCCTGGGGTCAGCTGCACTCACTCCCCTTGAATCTTGGAGGACATGTCCCTTCCTTTCCTGACATCCAAGTGGGAGGAGGACTGTGCAGAGCAAGCGTCTAGGACAAGACATTGTCTTCTGGGGCCCCCACTTAGTGTGTTCCTGCAGAGAGGGACTGAAGAGGAGAGGAGAGGAGAGAGAGAGGGGTCAGAGGCGAGAGATGGAGGGTGTGGCTGGACGATGCTCTGCTGTCTGTTGAGCAGAATGGGTGCACCTGGTTTTTCAGGGCCATGGCTGTTTGGACTCTGAAGGGTGATTAACGTGTGGTGTAGAGTCTCCAGTAGTTGAACTCCTTCACAGACAAGAGCAGGGCCTGTGCTTGAAAGAGTCCTTTCAATGATTCCTATTTAATTAACTCAGAGATAACGTGTTTTGTTGCCACTGGACAGCTGGACAGCACATGATTGAGTCTGAGTCCCCAGAGGAGTGGCTTGCTCACTGCTCATTGAAAGAAACAAGCCAGTCCCCTGCCGTCTCTTCTGTTTGGCGTGCGTTCCATCCGCATAGGTGGTCACAGGGAGGCAGAGGCAGCCAGATCCCTCTGTATCAAACCCAGGGAGAAAGCATGTGAGTTTGCTCCTCCAGGAGATCCTGAGGACAGCAGGCCTGAGATAAACAGATGTGCAAAACAGAGGTGACCCTGGGGATCAGTCAGCTGATCAGTCAAGTCTTTGGCCCTGATCCTCATGAACCCCTTTGCTAAGTAGCTCAACGGGAAGATGCAATTTGGGGGCCAAGTTTTTGCAGTAATTGTTGGCCTGTTGGTTCCTCAGAACTGAATATAGTCGTTCAGCAAGCGTTAACTGATTATTTACTCTGTGCCAGACATTCGTCTGAGTTCTGTGAAGACTCCGAAGATAAATTAGATATGAGTCCTGCCATTAATATCCATTTTTTAAAAATATTTTATTTTCCCTTTTTCTCCCCAAAGCCCCCCAGTACATAGTTGTATATTTTTAGTTGTGGGTCCTTCCAGCTGTGGCATGTGGGACGCCACCTCAGCATGGCTTGATGAGCAGTACCATGTCCACACCCAGGATCTGAACTGGCGAAACCCTGGGCCACCAAAGCAGAGCGCGTGAACTCAGCCACTTGGCCACAGGGCCGGCCCCCATTAATATCCATTTTTGAGTGCTTGCTGTGTGCAAGATATGGGCCATGTGCTGTGTGCAGTGGTGAGCAAATACCTCCGCTTTCATGGAGCTTATGGCCGAGTGGAGGAAACAGACAATAACCAAGGAAGCAACAAATGTGGACCCTGGATTCCACTGCCACCTTTGCAGAGGGGCCTGCTCCCTATTGCTGGCACATGGCATTTGGTGGCAAAACCAAAAATAAATTTAGTCATCCTAAGCTGAAGATATTACACAATGTCAATAGTGCTTGAGAATTTCCCAGATAAAAAGGTTTTTCCAAGCAATGTTTCATTTTAGGACCGTTTCAGTGGCCATTTCTTTTCTGGTTGCAAAGCCGTTGAGAAAACATGCTGTGTTTGTTTGCACACGTGCTCACATGCGCACACATATGCACTCCTGTGTGTGTAAGCAGAGCGAAAGTGGCTGGGAACACTAACTGTGTCCTAAAGTGGGTAAGCAGTTGGTAGGCTTGTTGGAATACAGAAGAAATTTGTTGGAAAGAAGACAGTCTATTAAAAACATGATTTTTAAAGCTCGTATTAAAAACGTAATTTCATAAATAAGGGAAAGGTCCTTGAAGTGCTACAAATCCTCTATTTTATATCAAGGGACCCAAACTAAGTCACCACTTTTATGAGCAAGCACTAGATCTTAATATATCCTTCAGAGTTGCACTTAACTTCAGAACGGTGATAATGCATTTTTTTCTTTTTCCTCCCTGTTGTTGGCCCTTAGGAGTAATAAACATGATAAGCCGGGGGCAAACTGAAGGGAGCTCCTCTGTTCTGCGTATTCCGTGTCCTTCGCTGACCTTCTTTCTGCTTCGGCCCTGTCTCCTCAGCACGTCATCCCCATGGTATTTTCTTCTCTAATCTTTGCGTGTGAGTGCAACGTGTGTGTGTGCAGGGTGCGTGTGCGCATGTGTTTCGGTTTGGGACTCAAGGTCCTCCCTGTCAAACCGCCATCTCCTTTAAAACGCTTCTCAGCTTTGGTTCTCCTTCCTGTGCAGGAAGGACCTGTGAGGCCTTTGCTGTCGAAACCTCGGAAATACGGGCTGCTCGTGGGCCCTGCATCCGCTTGCCCGGTTCCCTCCACCTCCTGTGCTCCTCTTTGTTCTTGATGCTCAGATGCTTCTGGAAGCAAATATGCACTTTGACTCTGAAGCCACTTACTTGTGACTCTGACTTCCAGAGACACTGAAAGAGAAAGAGAAAGGGAGGAGAGGCAGGGAGAGGTGCCCTGCGGGCTTCCTTCTGACCCACAGCCCATTCGCAAGTGGGCAGCTGCCTCTGAGCCAGTGGACATCTGCCTAGAGGGGGAGCTCCCCCCAGAGGAGTGGGACCCCTCACTCACATCGCCAAGGGCTGCTGCGCCGAGGGCTACAGTGTCTTATTTATGAGGTAGGCAGGGCAGATGGGCCACATGTTATGGTGAGGACACTGAGGCATAGAGAGTTGAAGTCTCCTGCCTAGGGACGCACAGTAGGGGCAGGCGTTGGGACTGATGGTCAATCCAGGATGCTTTATTTCCAGCTCTGTTAGGCTCGTTTCTCACACTCTTTACTTCCCCTTCATAGCACTTCTCACAACTTGTAAAAGTGTTTACTTGAGTCATTATTGCTTTGGGCCCCCACTAAGCCAAGCATTCCATGAGGACAGGGGCTGTGTCCATCTGTTTATGACTATGTCATTAGCTTAATACCTGGTACTAACCAACATCACCTTCAGCGCCTTCATCCTCATCACCATCATCACCTTCGTTATCACCTTCATCATCATCACCGTCATCATCTTCATCATCCCCTTCATCATCACCATCAGGCACTTATATAAGGGTGTTGAGTGAATGAGCTAAAGAATGCTGGGTCTGGTTTTTTCCCTTTCCTGGAGCTCTCTGCCCCCAAGGTGTACTGCTCTTCAGTTTTCTGTCACAAAAGCTGTCAGGCATCCCTCCAGCTTCCATACTGATGCACTTTATGATATTCTCCCCACTTTTCTTTCTTCCCCACCCCAAAATAGCCAGTCAGAGGAGGAAGAAGATGTGTTTGGCATTCCGAGGAGGAGAAGCTCCCTGGGCCTGAGTGGGTATCCCCTTACAGAAGAGGAGGCAGGAACCAGGGAGCTGGAGTCTGGGGGTCCGCTCCACCGGGTGCTCCGCAGAATTATTTCCATTGAAGAAGACCCCCTGCCCCAGCTCCTGGATGGCGGCTTTGAGCAGCCGCTGAGCAGACGTGCAGAAGAAGGGGAGGCGTCGGGGCCGGCGGTGGAAGAACCCGCGCAGCAGGCCCGACCTGTGGACCCCACGCCCGCATCTCCCCGAGGGCAGCCTGTTGGGAAAGAAGACCTGTCCAAGGTAGGGCACATCCCACGCGGGCTGGCAGACATCACTCCTGTGCCTGTCCTTTGCATTTGAGCCCAGGAGCCCCAAAGGCAGCTCGGGAAGTCAGGTGTGGCTGGCCCTGTGGGTCACCGTATTTGTGTCCTTCAAACTCCACCTCCTCCTGCTTGGCTGAGTCTCGTGGGGGAGACTCAGGGGCCCTGGTGAATTTTCCGTATCACTTCTGCTGTTTGCCCCACTCCCTACCCTGTGGTCTCTTGGCTGATTCAGATTCAAAAGCACTTATTGAGTGCCTACTGAAGGTAGACTCACTGCGCGGCCTTAGCATAAAGTGTCACACGCTTTTAAGCTGCACGTCTTCCCTTACATTTTGAACTGCTCTCAAAAGGGCCACTCCCTGCTTTGGAAACTTCATGCACCATCATCTTTCTTTCAGTTCTTAATCAGCTAATCTCCCTTTCATGCCCAAATGCCCGGCCTGCTCCTCCCTTCAGTGGGACCCTCCACCGCCACGTCCCTCCTGTGCTCCCCGCCAGGTCTTCCTGCTGAGTTCTCTGAGGAGAAGGGGGCCATATGAACCATCTCCCTCTGGCTCACGGTGATGCTGTTCCTCACTTGTTTGTGACCCAGGCCGGGGAATAGTCTCCTCAAGCCCTCCACCCTTCATTTGACCTTCTAGAACAGCGTTAGCCATGTCCACGGCAACATGAGAGAGGCTCCCCGCTGCACACTGTGGCAGCCCTTTAGAACTGCGCCCTCGCCCCCCTGAGCACTTCCAAGTGGCTGTAGTAGCCCGTGTGCCAGGAAGCCTTCTCCAGCCACCGCTCAGGGACTTCTTGGCAGTGGTCATCATTCTCAGGCCTGGATTAAGATTTGTGCCTGCATATCGCTCCTCTGAAGGGCCCTAGGCCAGGGAGAGTGGAGAGCTGGGTGGCACCAATGGGGTGGGTGGAAACCCCTTCCCCTTACATGCCCTGCCACATCCCCTTTGGTGCACAGACCTACGCCTGCTGACAGTTGTAAATACCCCAAGACATCCCCAGAAATGTGCAAGAAGTGTCAAGAGGACAGTAGGAGACGGAGTGAGGAAAAGGCTGAGCATCCATGTCTGCCGTTCATTCCATCCTCGCGGTCGTCTGATGGGGCACGTCCAAAATTGATTCTCCCCTTTGTAGATGGGGAAGCAGAGGCCCAGAGGACGAGATCTGGCCGGGCCCCACAGTGGCGTGTGCCCAGCCTTCTTGTGCACTCACATCCATGCTCGCCCCACCAGGTTGTGCTGCTGCTTAGCTGAGACAGAGGCTGCCGCAGAGGGGAGAGGCAATCTCCTGGAAGTCACAGGGCAGCTTCAGCAGAGCATCAGCTCTTCAAAGGGGATGTGAGGCAGGGCTCCCCATGCAAGGCTGCTGAGGCATAAATCGGTACAACCTTTCTGCAAAGTAGTTTGATCATAGGAATCAAGAACTTGAAAATACATCTCCTTTGAACCAGCACTTCTGGCAATCCTTCCTAAGGAAACCCCCAAAGTCAGACGATTTAACTCAAGAATGTGTCATGTATGATAGCAAACAGTTGAAAAAATGTCCAATAATAGGGACGTAAATTAGAGTATGTTAATTCCATAGAATATTACACCACTGTTAAAATCACATTTTCAAAAAACTGTAGTGACTCAGAAATATTTATAATGCAATGATATATGAGAAAGTAGGATAACATTATATATAATATCTCAAATCTCTCAATAAAGCATATATTCATTCATCAATATAGAAAAAAGCCTGGAAGAAATCAAAATATGAAATGTGACTACTTTGGGCTGGTAGGGTAGATTATGAATGTTTGTTATTTTCCTCTCTACTTTTACATGTTTCCTAATTTTAAAAATTAGCATGTGTTACTTCTATTTTTTTAAAGCTTTTCTTTTGAAAGTGGTGGGAAGGAGGATGAGAACAGGTCTTTTTCCAGTCCCCTTTCCCCATCCGGTGGTCTCCCATAGGTTAAATGCATGAACTTGAGTGGGAGTTCGCTGCTCCTGTAGGTGGGTCCTGCCTTTTGCCTGCAAAAAAACGTGATCTCCTGGGGCGGGGCCAGGGGTGTGGGAGCCGGAGCGCAGGGCTGAGGGTCAGGCACGGCCTCTGCAGCCAGGCCCATCCCCTCCCACCCTGGGCTTCATGTGCTCTGCCTGTCCCTGTGTCCCTGGGGGGGACACAGATTGCTGCACTGAGCGTCAATCTCAAACAGATGACAACTGGAGGTACAGAGGCTGAGAAGAGACCGGCAAAGTGTCAAGGCCCTTGTGCATTGCAAAAATAAAGAAAACGGGGCAGGGGACGTAATTTTTGAGGTTGAGGTTTTTTTTTAAGTTTAGTTTAGATTCCTGTAATTGACCTTGAATTCCCTCCTAAGTACTGCATGCAATTGATTTCTTCCCAAAAGGCTGTTAATGACTTTTCTCTGAAACTCAAGTACTGCTAATATCGGCCGCCACTCCATTATAGTATTTGCTCAACGAGAGGAGCTAATTCCCTCAAATCCACTTCTAAATGGATTCAAAAGAGCCTCCTCGTTTGGCCAGGCAGTGCTGGGCTGGGCCTGAAGGCAGGATTCGGGCAAGTAAGCAAGCAGCTCTCTGGAAGGAATAACCATGCAGCAGAAAGGACCCTGTGCTGGGGCGTGGCTCCTCACTCTGCCCGCCGCTCGGTCAGTGTCCTAGAGCAGGCCCTTCCCCCGCTGGGCTTTAGCATCCCAGACTAACGGGCAGGTGGCTCCCAGACCCTCCCGCTGCAGGTGGAGGAGCCGGAGGGCAGTGACCGGCTCACTCTGAGGAGCTCTGCCCAGCGGCCTGGCATTGCAGATTTCCCAGCCTCCAGAGTGGAAACTGCCCGGCCTTAGTTCCCCAGCGCAGATGGGGACCCTAGACGAGGATCAGAAGATGCTGAGATGAGACAGAGAGCAGTGTGCACAGAGGCAAGAGTCCTCTCTCCATGCGGTCCAGGTTCAATGGTAGGGCAGAAATAAATGTCCCCTACCCCAGCCTGGGATGTCCCCACCCCTGTAATACAGATAAGTCTTCTTTTTCCTCTCCCCACTTCTCCCTGCAAACACCCGCCTTGTCCTTCCCCTCCATAGGGAATCCCTGCCTCCTCTTTAAGCCCCAGCCCAAAGTCCCTTCCTCTGGATCCTTGATTCCTCCTCCGTGCTCCCAGAGCACATGGAACACTGCTCTGCTTGTTTGCTCACATGGCTGCCCCCCTCACTCCACCAGACACCAAGCCTGCCTCCTGTCCCTGTGCTGTCAGACCCGGCACAAGACCTGTGACACAGTGGGCAGGCAGCACGTGTTGGCAGAACAAATGTCTCTCCTCCCTCCTGCTGACGCTGGAAGGAGCCTCTGTGCCCCGAGCCCAGAGCTGACTGCATCTGAGGCCGGAGCGGCTGCCCGGGTGCTGGTCTGGAGGCCAGGTCTCCACCCTCCCCTGGACATTAGGGACAAGTGAAGGGCAGGTTGTGGCAGGAACAGGGGGCGACCATCCCAGAGGTTGACCAGACTGTCTGCCATCCACAGGAGGAAGGCTCTCTCTCCACCCCAGACCGGCTCTTCAAGATTGTGTTTGTGGGCGACTCCGCCGTGGGGAAGACATCCTTCCTGAGGCGGTTCTGCGAGGACCGGTTCTCCCCGGGCACGGCAGCCACTGTGGGTGAGTTCTTGCCCTGAGCCGGGTCAGGGAAGGGGAGGTCGTGAGAAGGGGGCCCAGGGAGGGACTTGGAGCCCAGTGGGAGGGGCCCTGCTTGGCTTTAGGGGGCCAATGTCGGCTTGTTCCACAGTGAGGGGCAAGGTGAGGCCCACCTCCCGCACAGTGCTGGCTGCTAAGCTCATTCTCCTGGACACTTGGGACCACGAACGCTTCCTACGTCCAGCCTGAGTGGAGCTGAAGCTGGCAAAGATGGACTTAAGCCTCTTGTGCCCTCTCTGAGCTGTCTCTCTCTGATCGCTTCCTCCCCACTTTCAGCAGGGTCCTGAGCCTTCGTGCTCCTCCTGAGGCCCACCCCCTGCCCTCCCAGCCCTACCCTGGGCCCCCTGCTTCCTTGCCCTGCCCCTGCCTGTATGTGTGTGTGTAGACAGGGGGATGGCGGACAGTGCTCTGGATGGCTCCTTGTACCCATCGGATTTTACCCATCCTGTATCTCGGGCCTGCTGGGTGACAGCTAGAGTTCATTGTGAACGTTCGTTAGGCTCAGCTGTTAATGGCTGATCCTGGCTCAATGTGTTCCCACTCTTGGATGATGTCTTATTTAGATAGGGGCCTTTGCTGCCTTCACCCAAAGTTGCTCATTGCATTGGAATATGTGGCAAGACCCAAGGGCATATTGACCTTTTAGCTTCTACCAAGTTGAATCACTCAGGCAAAAAAATCTATTGAGGGCCTACTATGTACCATTTAGTTGTGCTCATAAGTCAACTCTATTTGCAAATATATTGATGTGGTCTGAATATCTAGCGTGGGCTTTTTTTTTTTAAAGGTTGGCACCTGAGCTAACATCTGTTGCCAATTTTCTGTCTTTTTTTTTCGCTTCTTCTCCCCAAAACCCCCCAGTACATAGTTGTGTGTTTTTAGTTGTGGGTCCTTCTAGTTGTGGCATGTGGGACGCCGCCTCAGCATGGCCTGCTGTGCGGTGCTAGGTCCACACCCGGCATCCGAACCGGTGAAACCCTGGGCCGCCAAAGCGGAGCAGGAGAACTTAACCACTCGCCCACGGAGCCTGCCGCACCATGGGCTTTTATATTCATTGTTTCCTTCTATCTTCACACAACCCTGGCAGGCAAATACTGTGATCAACCCAATAGACAGATCAGGAAACTGAGGCCCAGAGAGGTTAAGAGGCTTGTCCACATTCCCATCAGATGATTAGTGCTGGTACTGGCCCCCACCCCTCCCACACTCACGCCCCTTCTGTTCCAGTCCACAGTATCCCTAACAATATTGAGTTGTGTGTGCTCAGCACCCAGTAAGTGGTGAGGGCACTTTCCTACCATGGGAGGTGGACAGAGGGTGGTGCAGGCGGGGGAGGCTGCAGAGGTTCAGGGGGGCATCAGAAGTCCTGATCTCCATCTCAGCTCTGCCACTGACACACGTGCGACCTCAGGAAGACATCTTCCCTCTTTGGGCTTCAGTTTTTCCTTATCTGAAAAATGAGCGATTTGAACTGAGTCACCCAAGACTGCTTCAAGCCTGGTTCTCTGTCCAGAACGTCTGAGTTTGGCTATCTCACCAGCTGGCCCTAGGAGACGAACTTCCATGCCCCGGAGCCCTGCTGGGGACGCTGCGTCCTCTGACCCTGAGCTGGCCCTTCTGTCCCACTTCCCTCCTACAGATGGGTCTCTTCCCACATGCTTCAGGTGCCCCATTCTTACTGCTGGGCCTTTTGCTATGCTGTTATCACATCTGGAACATCCTCCTGTCCCCTCCCTCTGTCCCATTCCACCCAAAGACTCTGAGCATCCTGATGAAGGGTCAGGATCCTGACAGGAAGACCTGTGACCCCAGCCCAGGAGAGTCTGGCCTTGTGTGGCCTTGAGAGGAACGGCTGGGAGTGAGCCAAGTGTGTGGAGCAGGGTGACGCGGGAAGCATGGCTGTGGGAGGTGCACTTGCCTTCCCTGGAGAGCATTCAGGGGGCAGGCCCCCGCAAGCCTGGCTCCAGCACAGGCCTGTGGGAGGCGGGGGGATGGAGGCCGAGACCTCGGGCCCTCAAAGGCGTCCCTCGGAGCAGAGTGCATGTAGTATGCCTCTCCTGTCGATGCATCAGGGAATCGGGGTCCGTTTACATTTCTAACTTGTGCCCCTGGGATGGAAGGCTCTAAAAAAGAGAAAATCAGACTAATTTGCACTTCCCAGGAGGCCAATTATAGAAACACCTACAATTTAGGAAGGGGAAAAATATCAAAGGTTCCAAATCAGGAATGCCCTTCATCACACTGCACAAAGCATGCTGGAGCAGCAGCTCCAATTAGTCTCCCTGCCACGCAGCGCCTGGTGCTGCTACACGTGTCAGTAAGCAGATGTCACGCCAGCCACATGAAAGACGCTCCCTTTAAAGAGACAGAGGAGCCACCGAGTCCTGGCCCTGTGAGGATGGAGAGGTGGCAGAGGAAAACTAGAAATATCAGGCATTCTACCACTGGGACAAATCACTCTTTTTCTCTACCCGGACAAACGCACTCCTTCCTCTCTGGCTGCCAGAGTCCCTGCAGGTCCTGACATCCTAGGAGTGGGTGGCCCTCCGCCCGGCCTCCACTCCCAGGCCCCTGGTGCACTAGCCTTTGCCTGGAGACAATGGTTGGGATGACCTTTTTCATTTCCTGCCTCTTTGTTGTCTGTATGTCTCTTCTGTCTTTATCTGTCCAGGCTGCTCTGGGGTCCCTCCCTGAGCCCTGCAGGGTACAGGCCTCAGAGGCTGGGCCTTTCTGAAGGTGGCAGGCGACAGCCTGTGGTTCCAAGATCTGATACTTTAAGGGGGAAAGACTTTTTGAGCCTCCTTAAGCATTTGTGAACATTCTTACAGGATGCAGGAGGGAGGCTTGTCTGTTGTCAGGAGCCGGGGAGGCGTGTAGGTGCTTATCTCTGAGGGCTGCTGTGGATGCCGAATGCGTTTCCCCATGTTCCCTCTCCCTGCTCCAGGCAGGGTCACAGCCTCAGAGTGAGGATTGCCAGTGACCCAGTGGCTGGCATCAGGAGCTCTAAACTGTCTCAAGGGTGAATGTTGCTCTTGACTCTCCCCCACCTCTCTTCTTGTCCTCTGGCCCTGCCTCCACCTACCCCCCTCCTCCTGCGACTGCGCATCCCTTTGCATTGGCTGATGAAAGCCTGAAAGCATGACCCAGCCCCCAGGGATATTTGACTTTTGTTACAGAACTTTGAAGAGGATTTTCTGGAGAAAGAGAGAGAGAGGGAGGGAGGGAGGGAGAAAGAAATTTGAGGGCAGTCTTTCTTCCTCCTCCATCTTTGCAGTGAGGGGGTAAATTCATGAATAAAAACAATTGTCTTTGCGTTGGTATACTGCTTTTACACTTGCGAGCTCATTTGAACCTTATTATGTTCTATCCCCAAAGAGGGTACGGGTTACGTCACAGTGAGGAGCCTACAGCTCAGAGAGGTTAAGTGATTTGATCAAGGTCTCACAGCTAGGAAGTGGCAGAGAGAGGACCAGAACTCAAGTCCAGTGCCTCCCTGTCCAGTGCTCTGTCCATTTTCCCACATCGCCTCCCAGGATCTGCACAGGCAGAGTTTCACCCTCGGCCTGATGTGGTTCCGGACATGTTGGGGGCTTGATTTTCTGATTTGGAAGTGACAGCCGCTCTACCTTGCAGGCATCGATTACCGTGTGAAGACGGTGCGTGTGGATGACTCTCAGGTGGCCCTGCAGCTGTGGGACACAGCCGGGCAGGAGAGGTGAGGAGCTGTCCCCAACTAACGTGCCTCCCGCGCTCCCCTGAAGGCAGCCGCGCCCCTGACCCTCCCCTCCGTGCAGGTATCGCTGCATCACCCAGCAGTTTTTCCGGAAGGCCGACGGGGTCATCGTCATGTACGACCTCACCGCCAGGCAGTCCTTCCTGTCGGTCCGGCAGTGGCTGAGCAGCGTGGAGGTGAGCTGGGGACCTTCTGCACTGGTGCTTGCCTCCTGCCTCCTTTCCTCTCTGCCCACCTCCCGCCCGGCCCTCCGCGCTTCCAGTGCCTGGTCTGGAACCCACCTTCTCCAGGAGCAAACTGATTCAGGCACTTATACATCCCTTCACCCGATGCCTGGTACCAGGCCACTCACTGGGGAGTCAAAAATGAACAAGGCAGGGGACTGCCTGGTTGTGTAGCGGTTAAGTCTGCGTGCTCTGCTTTGGCGGCCCGGGATTCGCTTGTTTGGATCCCGGGAACAGACCTCCACACCACTTATCAAGCCATGCTGTGGAGGCATCCCACATATCAAATAGAGGAAGATGGGCACAGATGTTAGCTCAGGGCCAGTCTTCCTCAAAAAAAAGGTGAACAAGGCAGACACAGTCTCTGGCCTCATGGAGGAGAGGACACAAAAATTGCAGATTCCATCAATAATCATGTCATCACAATGGCAATAAGTGCTCCAGTGTGTGGAATAAGACTGGGGGAGGGGACACAGAGTGGAGTGTCAAGGAAGGTTTTCTCAAGAAATCAGCGTTTAAATTGAGTCACAACCGTCTTCTTCCCCATTCTCACCCCCACCTCTCCCCACTCCCAGCATTTTTCTAGCATTTTTCTAGTTCCACTGGGCTCAGCTGTACCCAGCCGAGGAGTGGCACCATGCAGTGTTCTGGGGCCTCAGTCACGATCCTGCTCATGAGGGGAGGTTGACCTGCAACGTGAGGGCCCCTGGCTCACCCCAGAGTCACCCTGGGCAGGGCCCCTGAGCAACAGAGCTCTTCTTTGAATTCTGCGTGATCTGTAAAACTCTACTTCCTTGATTTATACGTGCAATATGTTGCCTTGTCAGCGCTTTCCACTTCCAGGCCATCTACGTGTTCTTCCTCTTCCGCTCGCTTGCAGACTTCTCAAGGCCAAGGGCAATGTGAACGAGCCACTTAATTTTTTGACAGGGCCTCAGCTGATTCTTTCACAAAACCAGCAAGTAGGATGTCCCCGCTGTTTCCCCCAGAGCGGGAATCCTCCTTGTGTATTTATTTGTTCCAGGCCCTGCTCTAGGATCGGGGAGTTAAAGCAGCAGATAAAGGAGACGACATTCCTGTCCTTGTGGAGCTCTGTTCCACCCTCTACTCAAGCCCCTCAGACCTGGCATAGCCCCCTTCCCTCATTATCACATGTCACACTGCTGGAAAGGACACTGTACCAGCCTGGATACCTGCTGAGAACTAAAAGTGCACCTTTGTCACCTACCCCAGTGCCTGGCAGGGACCCCAGAGGACTAGTGCTGGGCAGATGTTGGATGCATGCGTGGGTACTATGTCGTTGTGCAGACAGGATACGGGGTTGTTCATTTCTTCATCCTTTTGGCCCTAAGATCTATGATTCCTCCCACCGAAATCTGTTTCTCTTGTAGTTTGGACTGGCTCCTTTCTCTACTGTTAATCCCCAACTTTCTCATTACCCAGAAAAATAAGGAACAAGAATGGAAGCCAGATTCAACGGTTTCTCAGAAATTTGCTTAATACAAATTATTTCTCAAAATTATTGTGCCTAAGACACTTCCAATAGAGAAAATGTAAGTTTTGGAATGGAGTGAATGGCTCTACAGCAAGGTAATCGTGGAAGCAAACGGCATGGGTTATCTGCGAGTGATTCCTATTGAAACTTCGGAATTTATGACATGATTTTTTTTATTGAGGTTATGGTAGTTTAGAACCTTGTGAAATTTCAGTTGTACATCGTTGTTTGTCAGTCGTCTTAGGGGTGTGCCCCTTCACCCTTTGTGCACACCCCCCAACCCCCTACCCCCTAGTAACCACGCAATAGTTCTCTTTGTCCATGTGTTTGTTTATCTTCCACATATGAGTGAAATCATACAGTGTTTGTCTTCCTCTATCTGGCTTATTTCACTTAACATAATACCCTCACGGTCCCTCCATGTTGTTGCAAATGGGACGATTTTGTGTGACATGACTTTTTTTGACGGCACCGGCAGAGTTGTCTTCCTCACAGAAGTTAAGCACCAGATGAGACTTTAGGGATCACCTCATCTGGTGGTTTTCAAACTTTCTTCCTTGGAGCCCTAGCATCAGGGCCTGGGGACAGGTATAGTGGTCACAGTTCTGGGCCCCTTGCCCCCATCTCCGTCAGAGCCACTCTACTTCTTTCAGTCTTGTGTATCAGAGGGCCAGGTACAGTTAGACAAGGGAGTCTCACTTTGAAAGTCACAGAGCTAATACAGCCAGCTCACGCTCCAACGAAGAAACCGAGGCCATGACTTCTTCAAGATCACCCATTCTTTTCCAGCCACAGACATTTAATTGTCCCCCAACATCTAAATTTTGACGTATGCTCGAGCCGGGCAGAGACAGTTCAAATAGCCTGGGATTAATAGAGATGGATGGAGGCAAATTTATAGAACTCTGTCATCATTAGGCGGGTGTGGTTGCTAAGGCTCCTGCTTGCAAAGAGAGCCTGCGACTAGCAGGAGAGGTGGAACATAGGTTGAGTTTAGCGGTGGAGGTGGAGGTGAAGAAATGTCGGAGGACCATCATTGTAGCTGGAAGCACGAATTCAGCCATCGTCCAGAAAACTGTGCTGAGCACCGGATGTCTGGCACGTTCCTGATGGGGAGGGCTGAGAAGCACTGTCAGCGTGCACCCGACAAGTGTGCCCCGTGGAAACCCTACTGCATCTCTGGGCTCAGGGAGCCAAGCACAGATCCATCCGTGGTTGATTCAGAATTATCTGCGTGTGCATGGAGCCTCTGCTGTATAATTGGTAGTTTGAGTGTTCCTTCTTTAAACTTTTAGCAGAAGGTACAGGTAGGCTCTAAATGATGATTCCAAACGTGGACGAACGTCAGGGTCGCCTCTGGAGCTTACAAACAAAACAAATGCTAGGGCCTTCTCTCCCAAATAGAGTGATTCAGGGCCTAGAAATCCAAAATAAAGCAACAGTGCCCCAGGTGACTGATTCTCAGTCGCCATGGTTCCTAGCCTAAACTGGTGCTTCTCAAACCCTAATCTGCATAGGACTCTCCTGGGGTCTTGTTACAGGACAGAATCTGATTCACCTGGGGCCTGAGCTTCTGCATTTCCAACAAGGTCTCTGGTGAGGCGGATGCTGCTGGTGCAGGGACCACACTTTGAGAAGCAAGGTTCTAAATCTTAATTTTCAAAGATGCCCGTGCTCCTTCAACAGGAATTTGCTGAGCCTCTCTCACGTGTCCAGCACTCGCGAGGCCCTCAGGATGAACCCAATTCAGTGGCCCAGGGTTTCGCGAGCGAGTGCCAAAGGCTGTGTCAGATGGCGGAATGTGTGTTGAAGGTGCGGAACGGTGGCATCATAAATGCAGTTATTCTCAAGATTCTTGAAGAGCTAAGTCATTCTGCCTTGGCAACCAGCAATCAGAGGTGCCAGGTGATAGATTAAAACTTGACACCTAATTTGATCGGAGGGGAACTGAAAATAATAAGTACTTGATATTTGTGGAGCACCTTATTTTTCCATAGAGCTCCAAGCACTTTGCCAGCTCCCTCGCCTGGAGAAGGGAGGGTGGAGGGGGAGCTCTAATAACAGGCTTCAGGTTCTGAAGCCTTGTTATTAAGTGAATGCTGGCCAGCTGTTCTCAGTGCCCCTTCCTCCCGCAACCTGAAAAGGAGTACAAGAAGAAAAGGCTTAAATTGCCACAGATTATACATGGCAAAGACTGACTCTTGGAAGAGGTTGTGTGGGGCAGGTACAGATGCCCGGGGGTGGTATGGCATTCCCTGAAAAGGAAGTTCTCACCATCCCAGCTCAGCCTCTTCCTGGCCATGACACTTTGGCCAATCACTCAATGAAGGAGTGGACCAGTGGCTCTGAAGAGCTCCTCCTGGTCCCCACATTCTACAGGGTCTGGCATTTGACCCTCCTGGGGGGCCAGGAGTGCTTGTGGATGAGAGGATCCCAGAGGATCCTTCCAGCCCAGCGGGAACCAAAATCCTACGGTGCAACAGAACGAACGCCGGCCCTGCTGTCTGAGGTGGGAGAGCGCTGCCCTCATGGCCGTTCTCCTGCCCCACCCTCCCTAGTCCCCTTGCCACCTGCCCAGCTTTGCCTTGTCTGCAGGCTTTCAGCAGAAGAGCCCCAAGGTGAGCCCAGACACACTCTGTGCTGATTCTTCTGCCATTTCACATTTCCTCTACACCTTACAGGAAATCAAAGCAGTTAGTCACTCCTGCCAACTCAGCATTCCCAGCCCGCCCCTACCTCCTCCTCCTCTCTGCTGAATGAGACTGGTTTAGCAAGTCCAAGAAGAAGCTGGTCGGACTCTAAGGGCCCCACGTTTAGACTGAGGGACAGACTTGACATCTGCAGACTGGGGGGCCTGTATCAGGTAGAGAAAATCAGATTGGGTACAAACCTGTATTTCCCCCAAACCCAGATTGTTGATCCCCAATGTCTGCAAATCTGGCATGTTGATCTTTTGTCGTTCTGATAGCACTGTATTGTTAGGCCTGTTGGTCAAGGCAGTGGAATATGACTGAGTTTATTGAGCCAACAAGACCACTGTCTCTGAGCTGGAAAACAACTTGGAGGTTCATCTAATGCAACTTCTTGTTTCATAGGAGAAAAGTCCTGAAATCCAGAGAGAGGAAAGTGATTTGTCCAAAGGCACCCACAGCTTGTCAGAGGCACAGCCAGAACGAGAAGCTCGGGCTCTGCCACTGAGGGATGCTCTCTCTCGTCACATGGCCCGGGGTTGAAATCTGCTTCTGAAAAATAGCTGTTCCTGTCTTTTTCAGTCCTTCTTGCTTCAATCTCAAAGCAGAACAGTTCTTCAGCTCAAAGGAGCCAGGCCCACTTTCCTCTTCCCTCGTGGACTGCTAGCTAATTCTCATTCTGTGATCTTTGTCATTGGTGACAATGTACAGCACAGAGCAAAAAATAGCAGTTTGATTTTTTTTCCCACATTCCAAGTTGAGCTTGAAGTGCTGGCAGTTTAAATCGAACTACACAAATAAATCTTGTTTTGACTCATAGTCCAGGGGGTGGATAAATATGGAAACCCCCAAGATATAATTTTGCAGTCATTTTTTTCCTTAGCATAACTGCATGCTTTAATGTGCTGAGAAAATTTTTATTCTGGCTCCAGAGAAACAGCAGCGCTATCCCAACCAAGTGCTTTCTGTTGCCTCGCAGCAAATAGATATTAAAACACACACACACACACACTCACACTCACACACACGCACTACAACCCACCAAACCCAACAGCTGCACACTTTGAGCTGAATGCCAGTCCTCTGCTGCCAGCTGACAGCTCATGTTATTTAAAGTCATAGATGGGTAATCTTTTGAATTTCAACGAGTCTGTCTTCCAACAAGCTCAAGTTCAGAGAAAGGCAACTAAAATGATGGAAGGTGTAGAGGCTTCTGTGTCAGGGAGTCAGAGGACAGAAACCAGCTTCAGAGGCCTATTTCACATCTCAGAGAAGAGACCCAGCAAAGAGGAGCGATTTGGGCGAGGCCCACGGAGAGACAGTGGCAGAGCCCGGCTGATACCCAGATCTCCTCCAGAGACTGTGTGCCTGGCTAAGGAACTCAGCTTCCTTCCTTCCCTCTGACCTGGCATGCCTGTGAGATTTTACCAACATCTACAGAAATGTAACAGAGGTTGGGTGGACCTCAGATTTATTCGCCAGAGGAGGTGCACTTTGGACCTTTAAAGGAAGTCTTGCTTCATCTGGTGGAGAATTATGAGCATCTTTGTGCCAAGCAGTATACAGGCTGAAAACCTAGTTAGGTATGCAAAAGGTGTAATGTTGAGGCAGATAGCTCAAGACCTGAGGTTAAAGTCGGGGAGCACCGTGAGACACACAGCCCAGCCCCGGCTCCTCCCCACGACCCTATGTCAGAGACTGATCTTGCGCCCACTGACTGCCCGTGAGAGATGGCCCGTTCTCCAGGCTTGTGTGTGTTCTCGCTTATTTGTGCCTAATTCTCCTTTACCGGTTGCAGGCCAGAGCCCCTGGAGGGGAAGGGAGCTGTGCAGAGTGTTTGTGTGAGGGAGGCAATGCAAAGAACAGAAGCCACAGCTCCAGCTGGGGCGTTGGCTTTCTTTTCTGCTCCTTCTAAGCTCTTTTATTTTTATATCCAAGAATTGCTTTAAAAAAACAGACTGTCCCTTCTTCTCCCAGGAAACAAGATTGCTGTTTGTGGTGCGCAGAGCTCAGATGTTGGGCTTATGACTATTTCCTGCCTTATCCTATTCAGTCATTCGATACTCACCGTCCCTTTGCAGGTGAGGAAACTGAAGCCATCATTCCAAGATACCGGAATCCGGGTCAGAATTCTGCCCTGGGATTTCAAGTCTGATGCTCATATTTTCAGAGTTTCCATATCAAGAAATCACACAAACCTTACTCATTCCTCACACATAAGTCTACAAATATCTCTCTTTCATGTGCTCCAAACAGCGAGCCTTTTGGCCCATTTCCCTGCTTTCTCCTCTTTTCTTCCTTTTCTGTGAACAACTCTTTGCAGAGACACAGCACAGTCAGAGAACGGAGGCCTTCCCATTAAACATCACTCTGATAATAGGGAGCCACAGCATTCTCTCTATGCCGTAAGTGGGTTTCTCACTTGCAAATAATTGGAATCTGGTGCAGTCCACTTAACACATCGGCTACAGTGCACATACTTCCATCTGTTTCTGAGGGCTCGGAAGACGCCGTAGATCTCGTGGCTCCTGGGAGTCATCATGACCAGTGTTAATTACCATCTTAACATGGGTATGTGGAAGTAGCACTTTTAGAGAGTTCTAGTTAATAAGACACTAAATAGCAGAGAGCTCATTGGAAATAAGAATGAAGAGAAAAAGACCAGAGAATTGTGGCCCCGTGTTCTAAAGCGTCCTCCTAACTCAGTGACTTTATTGTCGAACGCTCTTTTGGATTCTCTGAGCCTTCACATTCTCATTTAGAAAATGAGAATTTTTTTCACCTCTGAACTGCAAAAAAAAAAAATATCTAGATTAAGGAAACATTGAGGCTTGATTTCAAATGTAATTGCATTTGAACTTAAAATATGTGAACCTGTCGGATGGACTTTGGATGTTTATTTGAAAAGGGAAGGTAAAGTAGCTAAACTATTGGCAAACTCTAAGTGTTGTTAGCTTCTGTTGTGCCACAGCCCTCTCCATCTAGTAAAACATTTAGCTACAATAAATAGCTATTTGTTACCAAATTATGATTAAAAGCCCCTAATTAAATATCTCACAGAGTAAAAATAACAACCTGCTTAAATGAGATTACCATATTTATTCACTGAATAGCTGTGCATCCTGGGGCCTTTGTTGGTCCTCGGGGGAGAGGCACATGTGGCACCCCCGTTTCACAAGGGAGGGAACCGTGGGGCGCGGGGAGCCTGGGGCACTGGCCCCTGGCTGATATGCCACAGCTATTGGAGGAGTAAACAGGGTAGACCGCTTGAGTAAACCTGTTACTTCTGGCCCAAAACGTGCAGGTGCTGTGGCCACACGGTTCTTCCTGATACAGGGCCTTCCTCAGAGCCGAGCACCAGTGACAGGCATCCGCAGTGCCCCCTGTGGGGATCTCCAGCGAGGCACGTGACAGTCATCATTGGGCGCTGTGGAACCAGTACCATGAATCAGATGTGGACTCAGCCCTCAGGAGCTTACGTGCCCAATATGAGGCCCCTAGAGGGCCCCTAGGACACCGCCAGACCACATTGCCTTAATTCCTGCAGTTCATTCTGGTTCATTTAGACTAAGTCTGGTCACTTGGGAGTGGCCTTAGGGCCGCTGTAAGGACACATATTTTATCAGTGTCAACTGTGCCCTCATCTTACTGTCAGCTCCCAGGACACATGGGGAGCCTGCATGTTCCATCCAGGGTCCAGGAGGAGTGGAGGAGGGAGGGTCCCTGCTCTGGTGGGGACCTGGGGGAACCCACAGGCAGGCCTCAGGCACCTTGCAGAAGCCTTGTGACCTGAGGCTCTCGCAGAAGGTGGCTCTCCTTGTCAGCTTTCGGGATGTCTCTCTTATTGCCTGGCCAATTGTGGCAGCGGGGGATTCGCAAGCCAGATTGTATCTTTCCAGCCAGCATTTTAAGCCTCCCCTTCTGGGTTCTCCTCCTGGATGCTTCTCTCAAGTCGGGGGATTATCTGTTCTGCAGGAAGCTGTGGGAGACTGCATTCCTGTTCTTCTGCTGGGCAATAAAATTGACAACGAGAAAGAGCGGGAAGTCCCCCGAGGCCTCGGAGAGCAGCTCGCCAAGGTAAAAGACAAGCATTCCCAGCTCTCTGGACAGGGTGAGGCCCCGAGGGCAAGTGGGTATGTGCCCAAGAGCCTGGGTGGGAGCCTTCTCTGGAAGCCCCCTGAGAAGGAAGCAGGTGGGCAAGATGAGTGTCCTGGCCTCATGGGAACCGTCCAGCTCCTGCGTGTGTGGAGCTTTCCGTGGAAAGCCAGATCACAGGATGGAGTTGACTAGTTATGACTAGAGTATGGGGAATTTTCCCATCCTCTCTTCCTTGGAACTCAGAATGATAAATTCTTAGATGGTAAGAGGTTACTTATTTCCACCCCTATCTGATACTTGAGTCTCTTCATCTGTTTCCACTTGATTCCCATCAGGGATGACATGCTCACTGCCTGCAAGGCAGCATGTTCTTCCTCGCACAACCCTGTTACAGACTTCATCCTTTCTGCCCAGATTGAGCTCGAAGCTCTGAACTCACGATAAGCTCGGAGCACTGCAAAGCTACCATTAAATAGGCTTCAGCCCTCTCACCGGAGCAGGGAACCAACAAGGCCCAATGGAAATCAGGCAGCAGAGCAAACAGCGCCCGCTCCTTGCTGGCTCTGCTCCCTCAGCGAGGTTTCCAGAGAGCTGTGTGTCCGGGAGGATGGGGTGCTTGCTGGCGCCCGGATTCCATCCTTCTTCATGTGCTCGCTCCGAACAGGGCTCACGACCTCAGAGGCTTGGAAAACAGGTGCAGATGGTCATATTCAAGAGAAAGGTGGAAGAAGGGGCTCGCAGTTGTTCTGTGGAGGGTCACTAGGCAGCTACGTGTCCGCAGTCCCTCATCCACAGCTCCAAAGAGCTCTGAAAACAGGAAGGTTTTTGCATTTCATCTGGCAGAAAAATCTGACCAGAACTGATAGGAGGCTATTTCTGGTCTCTGTTTGCCTTGCTTTGAATGAACATTCAAATGTTTCACTGAATAAATATTAATCTGTTTGATATAGGATGCGGCCCCAGACCCACTGAGGGTGTTATATAATTATAGTATATACATGTATTATCTTTCTGAAACTCAAGAATTCTGGATTCCAAGATACATCTGGATCCAAGGATTTTGATTAAAGAACAACTGCAGACCTGTACTTTTATCATCCTATTTTGTTTTTGGGCAGTGAAGAAAAAAACCCCAAGGCTCAGAGAAGTTACGCGATTTATTCCAGTTATCACACAGCCCCTCAGTGGTAGAGTCAGGACGTGGAGCCGGGAGGCAAATCCTGTCCTCCAAGTCTTGGTCCTCTGCACTCCCCCTTCGCCCACCATGCAGCCCTCACCCTTCCACAGACTGAGCTGGCGAGCACGGAGGGTGGAGCTGGGCCTGCGGGGTGTGGATCAGGAAAGCTGAATTGGGAGCGAGCTTTGCAAAGCCTCCTGATCTGCAGCCACAGAGGTAGTGTCCTCACTCAGCTACCCACATCCCCACAGGGCATCGGCCTCCAGGGCTCAATGCCATTAGCATTGTCGTAATGAAGCAGGAAATCTATTAATGGCAGTGACAAATAGAATATGATGAACCTTGGCCAAGGGTCCCCGCCATGCTTGCAGCACAGCCTCTGCCTAATGAAGTGATGGACAGTTGTCCTGTGGCACCATGCTGGCAGCCCGGGCAGCTGGAGTATTAGTTCACTGGGGTAAAGGAGAATTCCTATTGGAGTGACAGCTGCCCCAGGCCCCACGGAATGCCAGTGTCCTGGGAAAGCATGCTGCTGGGAACCTTGCCATTTACTAAAGACATGACTGGGAAGAGGCCTGCCCTTCATACCCTCTCTAGCCTCGGTGTCCCTGCGTGTGACGTGGGAAGGATGTTGTCCCCTCTGGCCCCGTGTCTTTCCCTGCATCACAGGGCTGGTGTGGCAAGGAAATGAGCGTGTACACACCTGGGGGCGATTTGAGAACATGCAAAGCACCAAGGTGGGCACAGTTCTGTCGTTTTACAATTGTTGTAGCTCACCTGGGGGATGGTTTCATTAGCAGGTTGCCTAAGGAGACAAACCAACCACGTACCGAGTGGGGAGGGGGTTGAGGAACTGGGGGGGAATGTGAGAGGAATGAGGGGTGTGGGTGGATACAGACAGACCATCCCCCCAACTCCCCATGTGCCCCTAGCTCCCCAGTGCTCTCCTTTTATTCCCTGTGTTTGTGGCTCTAGGAGAACAATCTGATCTTCTACGAATGCAGTGCCTATTCCGGCCACAACACCAGAGAGTCCCTGCTCCATCTGGCCAGGTAAAGAGACCCCCTCGGCCAGTGACGGGCCCCTGCCGTGCCGGGCCTGGTGGGAGCACTGCATTCACCTACCCCGCCAGACCTCTGGGCCCATCCTTCTGTCTGCCTGAGCCTTCTGGGGAAAGGGCTGGAGACCCAGGCCTTTGTGTGGGCTCCCAGGGGTCAGGGACAGCCCCCTGAACCACAATAAGGGCGAAAAAAGAAGCCTCCGTGCCTGTCGCCCCTGCTGAAGTCTTCTTCCTCTGAGTCTGAAAGGCCGCCTTTTTCCCAGGGATCCTCTTTTTAAATGCAAATGCTTCTGGGAAAGGTCGTGTCAGAGGCCCCTCAACACTGCCTACCGTCTTAGGGATTTGTTGGCAGCCAGCTGGGAGCAGGAACTTTCTGATTTGGGCTCCTGGAGAAGGGGGAGGAAGAGCCAGGGAGAGGAGGGCTGTGAGTGGGACCAGGCACCCAAGGTGATGGCGCTCCAGGGACTGGTCCCACAGAAATACTGGTTCCCTAAGGCTGTGTCTACACCGAAATGAAGGAAACAAAACCACGCAGGCCCCGCTTTCAATGCCGCGCATTCACTCATTCATTCATCTAGGCATTCATTTCATTCCATCCATCCATTCACCCACCCATCCATTCATCCATGCACCCATCCATCTATCCACCCAGCCAGCCAGCCAGCAAGTACTTAACAGTGTTCATTTTGTGCTCGGCGTTCATTCTGGGGCATCTAAAAAATATTTTTATTTGAGTAACTGAGAACCCAGAACAACTCCTTCTGTGCATTGGAGAAGTTATGGAAGATCATGGGGAAAGTTCTAGGCTTTTCTCTGCCACTGATTCCCAGGGCAAGTCACCCTACCTCTGAGCTTTGCCCCTAACGTGGGAACATCAACCATACCGTTTCTGCCCACTCACAGGTGGCTGTGAGAATCCGAAGAGACACCTCAGGTGAACGTTCTCTGAGAGCGTGAAGCAGGGCTAAGGCGCCCAACCACTGTTGTTAATCCTTTGCCTCCACGTGCAGCCTGGAGCTGTGGCCACATGGGACAGCCCTTTCGGAGAGTTGATAACCAATAAATATACCTTTTGAGCCTCTGCTCTGTGATAGGCTACAGAGACTAAAGATATGGTCTCAGCCCTCAGCTGAGGGAACCTGCTAAGGAAGCAGTGCATTATGACACCAGGTGACAAGGTTATAACAGAATAAGGGTCAGAGTGCTATCAGGGGCACTTACACCACCTGGAGGATCAGGGCAGGCTTCCTGGAGGAGGTGTCGTGGAGAATCCATAATGACTCAACTCTGGCTTTACACATTATAGCTGTGCACCTGTACTCTCTAGAGGGAGACTTGGAATACTCTCTGTGATGCTCTGATGAGGCAGGCTTTCCTTCTTATTACCCAGTAGCCTGTAACCTGAGGGCCTAGTAGCTTCTCCACTACTGACACTATATCTTCTCCCCTCCCAGGATCCTCAAGGAGCAAGAAGACACAGTGAGGGAGGACGCCATGCAGGTTGACCGCCCTGCCAAGAAGAAACCCTGCTGTGGCTGATAGGAAGCCTTGTAAGACTGCTCTGCCTGGGCCTGAGGCCACAGGACCTGCCTGAATCCTGCACACAGGCTCCTGCGCAGACGCCCTCGCCAAGGCCAGCCCAGACCTTTGTCCTTGTCAGTGACTTGCCTCCCCCCGGAGGAGTGGAAGTACACCCAGTCAGGAGAGCTGCTCTCAGAGCACCTCAAAGTCTTTTCTCTCCCTCCTTTCTCTAGACCGCAGATGCCCATTCCTTTTTTTTCCCCAGCTTGGTGTCCTGGGGGGAAAGAATCAGATAGTCTTTTCCAGAAAAGCCACCAGTGCCTTTTCCACCTCCCTTCTCCCCCCTTGCCCTCAGGAGCTTCAGCTCTGCAGTTGTCATGGCAACTGTACAGGGCCCACTTGCTGCTTCCTGTAGGCCAAAGATAGAGTGCTTGGGCCGTACCAGGGTGGTTGGTCTTCCTTTGGCTCCCATTCTCTGGATGCCAATGGGATACCCTTGGCATATGCCTCATGGACCTTGTGATGCCTGCATGGTGTTGAGAGAAGCAAACCAGGGCACCCACACCCTCTGCCACCATCCCCAGCCCAGGGCTCTGCTCCTCTCCAGGCTTCAGGGCCAGCATTTCTCAGCAGCCACCCTACCCACTGTATTTGCCCCCTCCGGTTATCTGGAATGGTCCCTTACAAAGAACCCACAGTCTCTCCTCTCTGCCACCATGCACACCCGTGACTCCAAGGTGGACTGTCGGGGTGAGGAATTTATGCCTGGGGTTAGAGAGTGGGCTTACTTCCTACTTAACTTTGACTAAGAGATGAAAAGAAAACAAGGGGAGAAAACCCATCTGCTGCTAAGCCGTGCTACCATTTCTGGAGGGTATAAATAAGGTATATATAGCTATGTAAAAGCCATTTTCTAAATGCTTCTCAAAATAGCTCTTCGAAAACTGGTACATGATGATTAACAGGGTAGGTTGACATGCAGGCAGTGAGGCCCAAGACCAGGTCTGTAGTTACTGACTTCATTTTATTTTATTTTACCTTTTTCCAGAAGACTGTATTTAAAAAAAAGAAGCGTGGCTGTGATGTTGACATTTTGCTGGTGTTTGAGAAGTGAACAGAGTGTGGCTGCACCAGCACAGGGCCCTGGGTTAAGGGGAAGGACCTGGGCCCATGTGTGGTTCCTTCCTCTTGGTGGTGGCAGCGGCCAGCCCCTGGCAGGGCTGCAGCATCGCTGGCTGCTGCTGGGGATCTGGCGAGGCACTCTTGCCCGCTGTGGGCGCTCGGATGAAAAGATCATTAAGATCACTGCCAATTACCGTTCTAGCGCCACAGACCCAAGCCCAACAGGGAAGCAAGCGGTGTCCACACCCAAGGTGGGCACGCAGGAAGAGAGGGGCAGAAAGTGTCCACAGGCCTCTGAGAAGGTGATTACGACAACTACACACAGCCAGCCAGGCAGGAGAGGAGTCCCTGGCCAGAGGTGTTCCCGGCGGCCTCCCCTCTAGACTCCCAAAAGGGTCGGAGCCCCCTGGGTTACCAGGCAAGTGTCTGCCTCCTTTTTGCAGACTTCTCTCTCTCATCCAGCCTTCATAGGGCACCCATGGTGGGTGCTAAACAGACACCAGCACTGAGCTCCATGATCTTGGACAAGCCAGCTTGCTCCCTGGGCCCCACTCTATCGGTACAGTGAAGGGTGGGCTGTCTGATGCTTCCAGCTCTTCCTGCTTAAAGCGCTGTTGATGACACGTTCATTTCCCACTTAACCTGGCCCCGGCCCCAGTCCAAGTTTGAGGGGAACTCCTTTCCCTAAGAGAGGGCACTGGCGATGGTCTCATTAGTGGGATGGGTCACCCAGAAGTGGCCTTCCGATATCTGTTTCTGACAAGAAACAGAGATGACAATAGATTTATGAGACAAGCAGGCTGTATCAGGGATTCCCCAAGCCCACAGATGCCTTTGTCCCCAGTACCTCGTCCCTGGCTTGGGGCTGCATCTTTCCATTTAGGAAAAGTGCATTCAGGGTTTCAAGCAGGGCGGGATGAGCCTAGTGCCTGGCCTTCCAGCTTGCGGCGTAAATCCCCACGAATCCTCAAAGATCCAGGCAGAGAAAGGGGGCAGGAGGGGCCTCTGCTGCTCCCTTCTGCAGTCCCCCCTTGAAAGCATCCAGAGGATGGGGGCTTCAGAGAGACTCTGAGGAGCTCTGTGACCCCGGGTCCAAGACCCCTCCTCTCCCCCTTCCTCTCAAGCCACCATGGTGATCAGAGCCAGCTCCGTGGCTGTCAGCATGGCCCAGAGCCTAGCAGAGTGCTGTCAGAAAATCCTGGCTGCAGCCCATTTACATTGCTGTGACGATCCCGAGCAAGTCACTTAAGCAGGTTTCATATTCGTCTGTAGACTGGAAGTTCCAACGTCCACCTCACAGGGACGTTGTAAGTATTAAGTGAGATAATGTATGTGAAGTACTTAGCATGGTGCCCAGCACATAGTAGGTACTAACAAGTAGGGGCTATTTTCGTTGTCAACATCCAGTTGCTGCCCAGACCGCCTGCCTTGCTTCAGTGTTCGATTTAGAACCAGCAAGCACTTCCTAAGCGCCTGCCCATTACTGGGCATGCTCACAAACACTACCTCTTTCGAGGCCCAATTGCCCAGCCCATTTGCCTGCTCATGAGCTTGTATCTGGCTTTGCCTCTTGGCCCTGCTCTCCTCTGTTCCTGGGGGGTTCCTGGTTTTCCAGTCAGTGCTCCTGTCCTACCAGTGCCTGTGGTCTCTTCCAGCCCACAGTCCACTCTTCCCCCCTGCCCGTGGTTCTCCAGGACTCAGACAGCAGCGCAGACCTGGTGCCAGCTCCTGGCTGTTGACCTGTGTGATCTGTGCTCACCGCCATCCCTGGCCCCCACACTTGTGCTGACTCCCTGTGCTTCTTCTGGGGTCTGCTGCTGCCCTCAGCCCTGAGTTGCCAAACCAATGCCGCGGTTGCTTGGCTCCTTGTCCAGCATTCACAGCCCTTCACGGTCTCTCTGGGTCTCTGCTGTCCCTTGTGATACCCTAGCTTTCTTCCACCTCTCCCCAGCCTGTGCTCTTTCCCTATTCTTAGTACCTCCACCCAATCTCAGACTCCCCTCCTCCCTACTCTCCCCCGGCCCACTCCAGGCCATACCTCTATACTCCATCAAAAATGGCTCAACCCTTTGTCTCTGTCACTAGTAGTCACTACTCCAAAGGATCTGAAACCAATTTCAGCTAAGGTGTTGATGCAAATGCTGGCTTCAGGGCTATATTTGCACTTTAACAAAAAACTCTAAGGGAGGCAGAACTGTAACCCAAAGGAATGAATCCCTACTGGTAGAATATTGAGCACCATAATGGATCATGGGGATCAAATATTTAGGATGGAGCTGCCTTCCCCTGTACTCCTCTTAAAGACCTGTTTGCTCATGTATTTAGGGGCTCTATTTCTAGATTCACATATGTTTGTAATTGTTACGACTTCTTGATAAATTGGACCTTTATCATTGTAAAGCGTCCTTCTTTGTCTTTAGTAGTGATTTTTGTCTTAAAGTCTATTTTGTCTAATATTCATATAGCCACTTCGTCTGTCTTTTGGTTGCTCTTTGCATGGTATATCTTTTCCATACTTTTACTTTCAACTTATTTGTGCATTTGAATATTGTGAGTCTGTTATGGACAGCATACGGTTGGATTATGTTTTTAAATCTATTCTTCCAATCTCTGTCCTTTAATTGGAAAGCAATGTAATGGACAAAGTAAGATTTATGTCTGCCATCTTGCTATTTCTTTTCCATATTTCATGTCTTTTTCATTCCTTTATTCCTCTATTACTTCCTTTTTTGTGTTAAATAGATATTTTCTAGTGTACTATTTGAATTATCTTGTTATTTCATTTACTATTTTTTTTAACTTATTTTCTTGGTAGTTGGTCTGGGAGTTACCATTAATATCTGTTTATAACAATCTAGTTTGGATTAATACCAACTTAATGTCAACAGTACAAAAAACTTTGCCTCCTCCCTTATTCTTATTTTGTCACAAATTACATCTTCATACGTTTTGTTTCAATCAGTAGATTTACAGTTATTGTTTCATGCAGCTGTCTTTTAAATCAGATTTTTTTTAAAAAGGAGTTACAAATGAAAAATACATTTACATCATCTTCTATGTTTAATCATGTAATTACTTTTACCAAGGCCCTTTATCTCTTCATGTTGATTCAAGTTACTGTCTAGCGTCCTCTCATTTCAGTAGTATTTCTTATAGGGCAGTTCTGTTAGAGACAAACTCTCTCTGTTTTGTTTATCGGGAAAAGTCTTAATTTGTCTTTCAGTTTTGAAAGATAGTTTTGCTAGACATGGGACTTTTGATTGATAGATTTTTCCCCCCATTAGTGCTTTGAATATACCATCCCACTTTTTCTGGCCTCTATGGTTTCTGATGAGAAATCAGCTGTTAATCTTATTGAGGGTCCTTTGTATGTGATGAGTTTCTTCTCTCTTGCTGCTTTCAAAATTCTTTATCTTTGGCATTCAGCAGTTTGATCTTGATGCGTCTAGCTATAGATCTCTTTGATTGTATCTGCTTGGAGTTCATTGAGCTTCTTGGATGTGTAGATTAATGGCTTTCATCAAATTTGGGACATTTTTGGTCATTATTCCTTTAAATATTCTTTCTGCCCCTTTCTCCCTCTTTTTTCCTTCTAGGACTCCTGTTGTGCATATGTTGGCATGCTTGATAGTATCCCACAGGTTTCCAAGGCTCTGTTCATTTTTCTTCATTTTTTTTTCCTTGTGGTCCTCAAACTGGATGATCTTTATTTCCCTATCTTCAAGTTCATTGATTCTTTCCTCTGCCTGCTGAAATATACTGCTAAGAACATCTAGTGAATTTTTCATTTCCATTATTGTACTTTTCAACTCCAGAATTTCTGTTTGGTTCCTTTCTATAATTTCTGTCTCCTTATTGATATTCTCTGTTTGGTGAGATATTGTTCTCATTCTTCCCATTAGTTCTTTAGACATGGTTTCCTTTAGGTCTTTGAACATATTTAAAATAGCTGATTTAAAGTTTCAAAGAGCTCACCTTGGTAGCCATCTGCCCTGTGCACAAATCAAGCTCCACTTGCCATCCTTGCTTCCTTCCTTACATTCCACACAACACACTCAGGACTCTGGTCTCATTCCTTAGCCCCACTTCTAACCTCCTCAAAGTCTTTCCTGTCTTCTGGATTAGAGGGGACGTGAAACTCAGAAGTCCTTCAGATATGAGAACCCTCCCCTCCACCTTGAGCTTCTGGATGCCCTGCAGGAGATGAGCTGGCTAAGGAGGTTTTCAGTTCCTTGGGGAATTGAAGGGAGGCCAGAAATCCTCAGGCAGCATGGCCCGTCCTGCTAGGAATCCAGACATTTCACAAAGCTTCACTCAAAAGGGATAGGTGGGGGAAGACTGCAAATCAGAAGCTTTTGGAAAAAATAGTTTACTTCAAAATAATGGAATCACAGTTCATAAACCTACAAAAACCAAGACTTAAGTGGCCCATTGCTGACTGGCCCTAGGAGTAGTGACAGCTCTCTCTCTATCATCCAGGATATAGAAATTGGCTACACAAATTTCAACCAAGTCCCTGGGGTTTTACTTTATTGATTATTCCCTCCCTTCTTATCCTGGGGGGGGAGGTGCGTCAGGGTGAGGGGTGGGGATGATTGGTGGTTTGCTGGATACAGGAGCTTTATAAACCTCCCACACATCCTAACTCTATTAATGTTTCTATTAATAGACATGTTCATTATCAGCCATAGCAGTAACAAAGAACATCATAACTCCACTTTCACACAATTCAGTGAAGCCAATTTAATCGAAGTGTCCTACTTAGGAAAAGCCTTGCTGGAAATGATGGGGGTTGGGAAACCATATGGTGCCTGACAGAGGACCTGAAATCAATTTGGAAAGCTAGGGGCATGGGCAAGATTGTGTCGTTTATCATCCTGGGGCAAGACTGAATCAGGTCTAAGAACTGACCCTCTCTCAGGGCTGGACCTTTATCAAGCTTTGGCTCTGATCCAGAAGTGGTACTTGTAGGCCCTTCTTCTAGCACCAGGAGACTCGTCTCCCAACAAATGAGGACTCCTAGGACCACAGAGGTCTGTGCTATCATAATGAATTATGACTGGATCCATCTGACCTATAAAAATAAGTACTACACATAAAAACATTGCACTACTAAGCAAAAATGCCCAAAGAACATGGACAGAGAGAATGGGATTTTTTTTTAACTTGGAAACAGGAATTGAAATGTGGAGCTCAAGGGGCCTAAGAATGAATTTGGGTAATGTGACTGTGGAACTGGGATTCATTGAGCGTGTGTAGCCTGAGGTCAAGGGGAGAGTGTCAGGGTGTGAGCCGACAGCCAGTCTGTGGGCTCCCTCGGCTATTCTGTAATGCTAGTGTGTGGTGCTTATTCATACACACTGCCCACAGGGCTCTAGTGAGTGAAACACACTGGACTGAGCTCCTGAGGGCAGGAGAATTCATCTCTGCTGCCTCACGCTTGGCGCAGTGTGTGGCAAACGGTGTTTGCCTTTGAGAGCAGAACATCATTTCTTGAGAACAAGACCAATCACTTAGTGAGGCCCTCACTAGAGCCCTGGGTCCCAGGGGCTGGATGACTGGGCCCCTGTGGCCTGGTTGACCCGTGGGGTTTGCCTCATGGTGCTGCTTCTGGCTTTTAAAACAAGGTGCAGAGGAACATTCCAGCTGCTGCCAATCAGTTGCCTTTCAGACAATGTGAGGCCCATCAAAGCATTCCATCTCGTCACCCTGCAGCCTCCCCAGCTGCCACTGGTGGCAATCCATTACCTGCAGGCAGCTCAACAGCTCAATTTGGCTTGGGCTCCACGCCTCTGTGCATAAAAAGATGCTTCTCTGCCCGGTTCTCCCCCTTCCCGGTGTGGGACTAGCCGTCTTTACCCAGGCTATGCCTCTCCCACATGCTTTCTCTAACCCCTAAAGATCTGCTCAGAATAAGAACCTGCACACAAGTTGTGTGGCCTTGGGCAAAACCTGGGACTGCTTGATGCTCTGAGCCATAGCTTCTGAATCTGTAAAGTCATGCTGTCTGCCCTATCGCCCTCACAGGGTAGTGCGAAGGGCAAATGGGAACACTGGGGAAAGGATGGCTCTAGGCAGATGTGAGTTATGATGTCTGTCTCCCATGCAAGAGACCAAAACAGAACAAAATAGGAAAGAAAGAGAAAACCCCACACTTCCTGGTAACTGGGCCCTCAGGTAAGAGCGTCTCCCATTTCCCTGGGAATTCTTATAGTAGAATAAGGAGAATTTGCCTTCCTTCAGGCTGGAGACTTTTGTCTAAGAACCCTTTATATCTTCCCACTCTGCTTTGAAGGTGGACCGGGCGCCCAGCATCGCACACTACAAGGTTCTCCCTGGCAGCGTTCTGATCTCATTCATGTTATTATTTACTGGGGCCTGGTACGTAATAGACACTAGGCGGGTAGATGGGGGAACTTGTTGCTCCTTCAAGACTTTAAATAGTGCATTCCTACTTGAGCCACCTTTACATAAATGATTTATAAAACACTTTCGCTTTGGTTTGATGAAAAAGTTCTGGAGTTGGTGGGTGGTGATGGTTGCATACAATATTGTGAATGTACTTAGTGCCACTGAATTGTACACTTAAAAGTTGTTAAAATTGTAAATTTTTTATGTATATTTTACCACAATACATGTTTTTAACAACCTCTTTCACAACCGTGCATGTTCCACGAATGAATGAAGGATTGGTTCTTTTCAATGCCCGATAACTGACGATCTAAGACACTCACGTTTATCTCAGGTTAGATCCAGAGGTGAGGGAGCCGGAAGGAAGAAAGCTTACTTAAGGCCCTTGGAGCTTCAGTGTCCTTGGGGGAGGGAACACCTGGAAACCCACACATATACATTAACATGCCATGAAAATGCCGTTGCAGCAGCCCCCCCAGGCCTCCCTTCCTCAAGGGCCTCAAACCAACCCCTCCCCACCCCCACTCTGCAGGGGCCGGCCCTCAGTGCCCCTGGCATTTCTGCCCCTGCCCACGCACACGCTTCTCTTGATGAGTTTCCCTCCAGCCCCTGTAGACAAGCTCCTGGGGGCGGGCCCTCCATGTCCTGTATGCCAACAGGAGCACCCAGCCTGGCCCCAGAGTGGGGACTCAGTACAAGTGTGTTGAATGACAACAAACAATGAATAGCAAAAGTCTTTTGTTGTTCCTGGAATTTTGTTGCTTTGACTACAGGAGGAAATACATTAATTCAGCACCCAGAAGTATTTTGGTTTTGCAGAGGTTTACATCATAATAATTTATGGTAAAGAGGCTAGGAACTAGCACAGACGGATCGGTGTGAGAGAGACATCTGAATGCCGTGTTCACCGGTGAAGAGCTGACTGGCGTTAGGCTTGTTCTGAGTGACTCAAGAGGGCCAGGGTAGAACCAGTAAACACAGAGCATCAAGATGGCCATATATCCCAAGAAAGTTTAAGCTGCCTCCCTAGGTAGTGAGCTCTCCGACACTAGAGGAGTTCAAGCAGATGTTGAACACTCTGCTCTTAGAAATGCCGCTGAGAAACTGTGTACGATGTGTACAAGTGCCTCCACCCCACCAACCATGAGAGTCTAAGATTCTTTTGAACAGAGATTGAAGTGAAGGGATGTAGTTTAAGCTCTGAGGGGGAGGATGGGATAAGCCAGGAAGCTTTCCTGGACCAGGAGAACGCTGGGCTAGTTCGTTTCTCTAGCTCCAGTTCTCACTAACACTGCTCCACTTTCTCTCCTGCTCTGCTTCTTCCCCCGCTTCTCTCTCTGTTTCTTTATCTTTCCAATTCTCATTCCTCCATCCCCCCTCAACGTGCTCCTACAGTCAGGGAGTGGAAAACACCTGGCCTAAAAGTCTGCCAGCGAGATTCATACTTCAACAGCTTCCCTGGCGTGGGGAGAGGTGCTGAATCCTTGCCAGCGTCCTGCCAGCTCTTCTATTGTGGCAAGTGAAATTACCAGCTTCACACTGCGGGTCTATTTAAATCAGCCTTTCATGTCTGATGGATTTAAAAATATGCTAGAAGTCAGCATCTTAAATACAAGAGACACAAACAAGCAGATGAGGCTGCATTTTCCTTCTTCTGTACCTACCCGCCCTCTTTCCCTTCCTCCCCTCTCTCTCTCCTGCCCCCTCCCAAAGCAGTTTTCATTCATGAGGGCCATCTCCCCTCCTCTCTCCATCCCTCTCTTCTCTCAATGGCAGGAAAGTCTGCCTCCTGAGCAGTGGCTGGGAGCCCCTGGGGTCTAGGTTCCCTCCTCAACTCTGTAGGAGACGGTAAGACCACCTAGTGAGAATGCCTAGCACCCTCACTGCCAGCTCCCTCCCTCCCTGGCCAAGGGGTCTTCTGCATTGACTCTTCTGTGCACATGCAGTGCCAAACTGAACCTCAGAACCATGCTTACCCGGCTCCCTCCTTTCACAGATGAGGAGACTGGCCCAGGCAGGAGGAGGGGCTTGCTGACGGTCCAAGGTCAGTGAGTGGCTATGCCAGCTCCTGGCCCACTGCCCTGAACGTCCAAGGCCGGCCTTCCCAAGCCTGTGTGCTCAGTTTTCCCAGGAGGCCGTTTGCTGGGCCAGAGCCCCACAGCTCCCCATGGTCCTCCTGTGAGCTTCTCACGGCTCCTGACACAGCAGGGGCTCCCAGTCTGTCCTGGATATTCACCGGGAATCCCTTCTGGGGCCTTGGCCCACTTGGGTTGATCTAACCCATTTTTCTCCTGACTGAAGTCATATTCCCTCTGACCCTGAGCGGCATCTCTTTGATGAGTGGGCCCTGCAGCGTGTCCTACATCTGTGGGCAGGTGGCAAGCTGCTAGGATTGCGATCAGGAGAGGTGCCCCTCTTGAAAAGGCCCTGCCCTCGCCCCTGCCCACCAGCCCTGGGGTGGTTCCTGCTTGTGCTTCTCACCCTGGGGGGCCCATTTGAATCACCTGGGGACGTTTTCTTTCTTTTTACTAATTTATTTTTGTTTGTTCTACTTTTAATTGTTTTGTTTTGTTATTTTTTTAAAAGATAATACGAATCCTTGTCCCATCTCCCTCCAGAAGTTCTGATTTAATTAGAAGTTTAAAGAGCTTTTAAAAAATTGTTTAATATGACAATTATTAGCAGCAACAAGAATGGAATGGAATAATAGAAAGTGAAAAATCTTCTGCTCATGTGTGAACATTTTCTTGATCTCAGATGTGCTCTTGTATGCCGCTGTGTCTTGGCCCATGCTATTCCCTCTGTCTTGATTCTTTATGAGAATTTCACTGGCTTGCTGTGGCCATGCGGCAGGTCATTAGGAAAGCAGATGATCTAACTGGGTCTGAGGCCTCCCTGGCACTGCACACCCTCTCAACTGCTGGTCTGAGATAGTGGCCGACGTCTGATTCCCTACTCTCAGGAGGGAGCGCTGGGGCTCAGGGAGTATACTGAATCATTGTGTGTCTGTGGGTATACAATACACACACACACACACAGATGAAACCACACACTCTACCCATTGCAATTTCATCCCTGACTCCTTCGCCTACAGTCCTACCATGGATGACCTGAGATGCTTTCCACGAAAGTTGAATATGTGCCATCATGCTAAGCAAGATGCTATGCCCTTGGAACATAAAAAAGATCAAGAAAAAAAATCAAGGAGCTCAAAGTCAGTGAAGGAGCTGTCCTAGCAATCGGCTACACAATGAGATAGAGATTACAGAATGCTCTGGGAAAAGAGAAGCTGGCAGGATAAGTTGCCTCTGGGTTGGGAGGCAGAAGATGGGTATTGTATTTTATTTTTTTTGCTGGGAAAGATTCACTCTGAGCTGACATCTGTTGCCTATCTTCCCTTTTTTTTCCTTCCCCAAAGCCCCAGTGCATAGTTGTATATTTTAGTTGTAAGTCCTTCTGGTTCTTCTATGTGAGCTGCCACCACAGCATGGCTGCCAAGAGAGGAGCCCCCCGTTTGTGGTTCTGTGCCTGGGAAACAAAGCCAGGCCACTGCAGCAGAGCACGCCAAACTTCAACCACTAGGCCATCAGGACTGGCTCAGAGGGTGGGTATTTTAACAAAGGATTTAACGATTGGTCCATAACTGAAAGATGGAGGGGCAGCCCTCAGGCAAAGCTGGAAAGGGGAAGCCATCGGCAATGTCGAACGGGAAGAAGGGGAGCAGGAGAGTGAAGCCGGTTTGGGGGACCCACCAGAGCTGGGTACAGGGCTTGTGTGGCTAGGGCAGAGTGGGGGATGAGGATTCTGGGACGGAGGATGGGGCAGGGCTGGAGAGCAAATCAGTGAGTGGAAGCAGAAGAGGCCAGAACGTGAGAGCCTCGCCTGGACCAGGAGTTTAAATGTCATCCTTTAGGTGACAAGGGACCATCGGAGGTCTTAACAGCAAGTGACAGGTCAGATCTGCAACTATGCTGAAGAGAGTGGAGTGGACGGATGGGGCAAGACTGACGGCCAGACATAAATTAGCGTCTACTGCTAGTCCCCAAACACAGACAGAGAGGGGCCCAGGGCACGGTGAGGACGGAGAAGGCAGAAAGAACCTCATAGCCAGCCAAGCTAAGCTCTCCACGTGGCCCATGTCTGTCGAGGAGCCAGGCCACATTTTAAATCTCGGCCTTCCCTCTCTGCCTTCCCACAGTCCAGTGTATTTCCAGGTTACCTAAGACTTCCCCATCCTATACCTTAAGTCGTTAGATCTCAAATGCTGAATTTTTCCCAATGAAATCCAGAGAGCCTTAGGAAAGGGGATTTCTCTGAATGAGTTGGGGGCTAACAGATTGTACTCTGCAAACCTCAAGTCAAATAAAATAAAATTTGGTATCATCCACGACTTTGAATGCTCCGGGCCGCAGTTTCCTCCGTGCACGTGAATAATGAAAGCTAGCTCAGTGTGTGGACTGGGAGAGAATCGCAGAAAACCCACAAGTATACAGCACCTGAGAGTTTACAAGTCGCTTCCGTGGCACCCTCTGTGGATCGTTTTCTCTCTGTGGAGATGGAGACTCAGTGAGTGTGAGGACTTCCTCCAGAGCACAGCTAGCGAGCTGCCAAGACAGGACTCCCCGGGCCCCAGGACCTGTAAGTTCGGGCCAGAGTCACTGCCTTTCGACCTGATCACATGGTTTGCCCTCAGCTTCCCTCTGTTAGTCATCCCAGCCAGGCATCCCCTGATCCTGGACACCCGTCCAGCCCTGCTCCCTGCACCCCCCCCCCACCCCGTTCCTCAGAAGCCCCTATCTCCAAGGCCCACCCCTTAGGAACACTTTGGAGAGTGAGAAGTGAAAGGGAATCTAATCAGAGGTAATCAATTGGCAATATTAGCAGAGCCGAATTAACTCCCTGCCTGGATGAGAGTCACCCAGGCCTGGCCCGCCAGCAGGCAGGAACCTTAATTCCATTTCCTCTCAGTTATTAAAATGATTTTCCACAAGATAGTCCCATCTCAGGAGAGTCACAGACTAATAAACTGCAGCCTCGGCCTGGAGAAGCCCGGCGTCCTGGTCTGCCCTCCCACGTCCTCTGGTACACACTGGCAAAGCCTCCGTGACACCTTTCTGCAGTCCTGCCAGGAACCTCATTTCCTCCCCCACCTTTATTTCCCACCGTGACCCCTGACCCCCCAAGAGCCCAGCAGCCTTTCTACTCTCCCCGACTAAAAAGTCTGGAGGCAAGATCTTCTTGGAGAGCTCTGAGTCCAGGGCCACAAAATAAAAGCTGCAGAATCAGAAAATCAGACTCTTCATGCTGAGTGGAGGCCTGGAGATCGTTCTAAGCTCACACCATCATGTCATAAATGAGAACACCGAGGCCAGAGGGGCCAGTGCCCACCTGGAGGCCACGCAGCAGGTTCTGAGAGCAGGAGGCACAGGCGTGCTTGCAACTGGCAGGAGCATCATGGCAGCACGTCATCATCTGCTCACTTGGCAGTTGTTTATTGAAGCCCTCTGATGGGCTGGGGCCTGTGCTCAATGCTGAAATACAAACCGAAGTGAGATACAGAGACCACCCTCCAGGAGATCACATCTGGGGGTGGCAGACACAGAAACAGAGGCTGTGATACAGCGTGGTAGATGTGGGCACCGATACTGGCCAGAGACAGAGCGAGCTGAGGGCGAGGCCCACGGGGCCATTGTGTCCTAGTTCTGGAGCTTCTCCAGGCCTGGCACAGCTCAGACTGTAGTGGGTACAGCTAACATGCGTGTCACGTACCACGCCCTAGTTCTGGCTGTCACTCAGCCCTCACCACCACCCTCTGAAGAAGACAGCAGGATTCCTGCCAGTTTGCAGATAAGGGAAACTGAGGCAGAGAGATTAGCTGACTTGCTCGAGGTTACGCAGCCAGGAGTAGGAGAATCAGGTCTGAACTCAGTTGTCCACCTTCCACAGTGCCCTGTGCTCCTCTGCTCTCAGGCAACTGTGGGCCCTCAGTTACGACACCACGGGGAAGCCTGCCACCACCATGGCCAGGTGTGAGCTGCGTTCCAACTCTGCATTGGGCATCAGGTGGCTTCAAGCCCTGAGTCAGGTTTAATGACCTCAGGTACCCCGAGCCCTGGCCCTGCCCTACCTCCCGCAGCTTCTCTAAGGCTGCCTTCAGAATTGTTTCCAAGCACAGAGGATCACGCACCTTTTCTCTTTGGCCCCACGAAGCAAGCACTCCAACCCACTGTGGGTGGAGATTCTACTCGCAGTTGTTTCTCCCCCCATCCCTGGGGAAGCCCAGAGTCATCTGCACATTCTTGTCCTCAGTTCAGGGGCCCTCAGCTCCAAGAACAGGGAACGCCCTTTATAAGCAGCTGCCGTGTGCCCCACACTGAGCAGGGTGCATTCCCAGGCCATCTCGTACTGTCTCGTCTAACACTCACAACAGCCCTGGAAGAAAGCTGTTAATGTCATTCCCGTTTAACGGGGAAAGAAGTCACACAGGAACAGGGAAGTCTAGTAACTTGCCACAGGTATCATAGCCATTGGTTGCAGGAGCCAGGCTTCAACCCCAGGTCTGTTTATCTCCAAGGTTAGCTGGAGGTCAGCGCATCATCTGTGACCATGACACTGAGCAGCGAGCCTGTGAAGCCTGTGTCTTTGGCTTCAAGCATGATGCTCTATCCAACTGAGCTAAGCAACCGTGGCCAGAAAGAGTGTGTCACAACATCAGAAACCCATTACGACCCGTGGAGCCTCCGAGAGAGGCTTCAAGAATGTGTCCTGTGAGTTGAAAGTAATGCCGAGCATTATGCTCCCCTGGAAACAGCAGCCTGGAGCTTGAAGATGGCAGAACAATCCCAAGACAAGATCCAGCCTCACACAGACCCTACCAACCACCTTCCGCCTCCCAGACAATTACATCCTCTGAGCCGACAGGGAGCCGTCCTTGTGGGAAGAACAGTGTGACATGACACCAGAAAGGATAATGCAAATGATCTCAGAGTGCACAAATTGCCCTCTGCAGATTCTCTGTTGGCGAACAAGGCAATCCACAGCACAGCAATCTGCATTCAAGCCATTTTCCACAACAGCAAGCCCGAGAAGCCCCCACTGCCATCCTGCTCACAGCTCCTAGGGGCTCTGCCGGTTTTACGTTTGCCTTGTCTGTGGTTAATTCTCTGAAGCAGCAACGGATTAAGTCTATTACCACTTTCCAGGGGAAACGACTGCCAAATGGAGCTCATTAGCTCCTGAGCGTGTGTGGCTTGCAAATCTTATCCTGTCACTCTCCTGATTACAACCCCTCCATGTCCTCTCACTGCCCAAGGAGGAAGTCTCCTGGCCGCCGTGGCTTGCACGGGCTCTTGTCCCGGGCCAGTGGCATCACAAGCCTCCTTTCCCATGGCTCTCTCTGGCCTTCACCGTTCCTCTGTCTCTGCTCAACTTTTTCAAACGTGCTGCGCTCTCCAGACTCCGCTGGGCTGGGTCCCGGCATGTGCCAGCGCTGCTGACAGCTTCCCCTCTCTCTCCCTGCCCTCCCCAGCCCTCCTCTTTGCTTTTTCCAGTTTCCATTTAAAGTCCCATCTTCAGAGAGCCTCTCCTGGTCTAACAGCCTCTGACTCCTCAGCCTCTGTGTTTCCTCTCTCGTAATACTTACCCCTCTTGTTTAGGGTCTGCTCCTCTAGCAGCCTGTACTTCCCAAGAGGGCAGACTGGCATCTGTTTTATTCACTGCTCTACTCCCAGTGCCCAGTGTAGTGTCTGCCACACAGGAGGGACCCAAGAATGTTTCTGGAATGGAGGAAGTTGGGAGAGACGACTCGCTTAGCTCTCCTGCTTCCACCGGGACTGGAACTGGAGCCGTCGTGCTGAAGATGAGATAGCACCCACGCTCAATCTCAAGACCGTGCCAGCCTCCAGGTGACAGGTGAGTGTATGTCCCTCCTGCCCCCAAGGGGACCCTCCTTGTTTTGTGGTCGCACACCGTTCCTAGAGCACATAGCTGCGTGTGCAGCACAATATTTCCCCATCCCTCAGTTTCACTCCTTCCTTCCTGCACAGATGTTCTCTTGGGAGGCTCGATCCTTGCCCTGGGCACAGAGAAGGATCCATATTGTTCTGTTCTTCTAACGCCTTCTAATTCACAATGACATAGTGACGTGTGCCTCCATCACATTAACGACAATTTACGACAGTGGGGAGTTGGCTGGTTATTTCCTATTAAATGTAGCCAGACAGCTCTCAAGCATTTATGTGGCTGTTACTGCAGGCAAGATGAGGTTCTCAGCGTGGTCCCCACCCCATCCCTCTTGCTGGTCCCCAGAGTCTGCTTCCAAGCCACTAACTCTGGCCATCAAAGAGAATAGGTGCTCCGAGCATACAAACTCAATACATTATTAACCAAAACCAAATAGGACTAGAGGGAAAATCCTCCTGGGAAAAGCAGCAAGTGTTGGATTCCAAAGGAAAGTGAACCCTTCTGGCTGCTACTGCTCTTCTCCACGGGATGCAGACCAGGCACCAGAGGCAGGCACGCGGCCTAGTCTCCAGGTCACCGGGATGTTCTTGTGATTAGAGATACAAATGGAAAGAACCAGAAGGTGAGGCCCTGCCCAGAGTGCCCCAGATGGGGCTGTGGTGTCTGGACACTTGAGGATCTTTCAGTTCTGCTGGAAGGTCAAATACCTATAGATGCCAGTCCTCGCTGCCTGCCAGGGGCGGGGGGTCAGACTTCCAGACCTCTGCATTCCACTTGTGAAGCCTTTCAAGAGCTAGCACACTGAGCCACAAAGCAGGCCACTTCTGCCTAGGGCTTTGGGAAAAACTCTACTTGTGTGTCACCTACAGTGTTGACCCGGAAGTCTGGGCCAAAGCCTGAAGCCCTGGGGCCTGGCCAGCTGCTGACCCGTGGTTCTGACGACAGTGTCTACTACCCTCCAGAGCTTCAGAGGCCCCTGGGCCTCAGACACTGGCATCCCAGTGTACTGCTCCATTACAGCATTGGAAGACAGGGCAGAATTATTATTAAAATAGCAATTCTGACTGGCATTCCCATTGTATTGTACAGTTTCTGAACATGTTTTGTATTTATTTTGTTTCTTTTGAGTCGCATGGATGCGTAGTGACTTGCCCAAAGTCACACAGCTAGTAAGTGGCAGTGCTGGGGTTTGACTCAGTCCTTTGGCTCCAACCTCACGTCAGGAGGTAGAGTTGTCGGAAGCGGGGGCTGCGGGGGGCCTGGGCCTAGTGACCCAGCAGCTGGGAGTTTTCTCTGCCCAGTTTCCTCGACTGCCTTTGAAGCCGAGGTGGTAGCTGCAGCCTAGTAGCTGGTAAAGACCCTGCTCACTTCAGCTGTGAGAAATGACCTATTGCAGGATGAGAAAGGGTCCTGGGCCTCCTTGCGCACCGCCATTCTCTGAAAATGACAGGGGGCCTCCTGTAGAATCTGCAGATAGCAGGGAAACCCTGCGTATTCTCTTTCTGTTTTATGGGCTCAAAGACCAAGAGAAGCTAAGGAAGCAACACACCTCACCACCTGCTCTGACACAGCCTGTGTCGCTGGGCTGGGCTAAGATGTGGACGGCTCACTGGATGGGACAGGACAGAGCAGGGGTGGTTAGGGAGGATGGTTGGGGGACCGCATTTCTCAGCATGTGGGCAAGAGCAGGCCCAGCCCACTTGGAGACTGGCAACCAGATGGTGCATGCCATGAGGGCAGGGATGGCACCTGCTGACTCTGCTCTGTGCCAGGGCCCAGCTCAGAGCCTGGAGCCCATCAAACACCCAATAAGCTTTTGTTGGCTGAACTTCTGGGCAGTGAACATGTTGTGTCCGAGCCTTAGCTGAATGTGGCTAATTGGTTCTAACAGGCTGAGGGTGGGGCAGCCTGAGAGCCTCTGAACACAGAGCCGGCACAGCCACTGTGGTCAGACGGGCGTGAGGAGATGACCCATCCTCAGGAAGTCGTGCTCATCCTGGCAGTCACAAGACCACTGGCCAAGAGTTCAGGCACAGTATGGGACGGCCAAAGGGTGTAAGACAAGCTGGGGTGCCCCCAGGTGGGGCAGCACTCAGAAACAAGGTAGGTAGGGAGGTGCCATCCAAGCCTCCGGGCAGGTAGCAGGGGTCCAGAAAAATCTGTCTTTAGGAAGAGGGCTCCAGAAGCCAGGCTGGGGACTCTCCATGTCATAAAGAAGCAGGGGTTGCAAGAACAAGACAGAGCTCCCAGACTACGTGGGGCCTGGGCCTTAAAGACAGGAGGTCAAGGTGGGGCAGGTACCCAACGATCAGAACTGTCCACGAGGCCGGGGACAGACTTCTGGCCAGATGGCCACCCCAAGGCACTGGGATGGGCTGAGATGCCCGGCCTAACTTTATTCTGCTACTGAGGTTTGGAGCCAGGCTCGGCTTAGAGGTGGAGTGCCAGGTGTGGGGCCAAGAGGAGAGGAAGGCTGCAGAGACGGGGGACTAGGCAGGGCCTGACAAAGGGGAGATGGCCTCCATGGGGTGGTTTCCAGGAGAGTAAAGAAAATGTCAGCCTCTCCTGAGGGGCATAGATAGAAAGAACAGGAGCCTGGTGGTCCTAGAGTGGCTTCTGGGCACATTCCATGGAGTCAAGCTGGTCAGCTGTGACCTGTCCCCTCCCACTCTGTTCAAGAGGAAACATCGGCAAAAAGAGCCAGGTCCCTGCCCTTGAGCCTGTGTTCCAGCAGGGAAGAGGCCAGGCCTGCAGTGGACTCAGAGCAAGCACAGAGGGACCCCGTACAAACAAGCCCAAACGAGACAGCAAAGAGGCACCGCGGCTGCGGGTCTGGGGAGAGGTGGGCTGGGAGTGGAAGGGAGGAGTTCCCAGAGAGAGGGACGAGTGACAGGGGAGAAAGTCACCAAAGGGATTTGTACAGTCTCAAAAAAAAGGTCGGGGAAAAAACAGGTTTCACAAGTGAAGTCATATGATACCTCTACTGTGTTGCCGAGACCTCATCTTATACACCGACTTCTATTTAGAACATGCCCAATGCAGATAGTGCTTATTTTCCACTGAATGAGAGTGAGATTACAGTTCCCACTGGAGCATTCCGATGGGCAGGAGGAGGGGCTGCTGTGGGAGTGCTCCTTCAGGCCTCCCCAGGCTTCACTCCCGCAGCCTGGGAGCACGGAGAGGCGATGGTGTGGCGGGGCTGCAGACCGGGACCAGGGCAGGCCGCGGGGCTGAGCCTCCTCCTCCTCGGGGGGTGGCTGGAGATGGCTGAAAGGCTGCTGGGCCCTCCCTGTCTCCCAGGGGCTCAGGGACGCCTGCAGGCCCCAATGCCTGAGCTCCCAGGAGGTCGTGCTGCTGGCTGGCTCCAGGCAGTGCAGGAGTTTGCCCGTTGACTGTGGGTGGAATCCTCCTTGAGGTTGGACAGGCTCCCTGCCCGAGGATACGCAGCATCCGGGGGCTCCCCGACCCCCACCACAGCGAGAGCTCACTAATGAGGTCCCCGCGAATGCCCTCTGAAGGAGCCCCACCCCGTGTGCTTCCTCAATCCCCTTCTCTCTGACACGCGTGCTGTTGTCCCTTGTTCCGTTTCTCTGTCCTTCTTGTCTAGTACAGTGGACAGAACACATGACATGGTCTTTGCTGTCTTTGTCTCTAGCTTCAGAGGGGCCTCGCAGGCCTGAGGGTCGGAGGGGTCAGCACTGCTGCAGAGGACACGCTGAGGAGGACATCAGATCGCGGCCTGCTCACCCCGACTCCACCCCTCCCCCCAGGGTCTCGGCGTGCCTCGCTGCAGACTGGGGGCTCCGAGCCTCGCTCCCAGGGCTCTGGGGAGGCCAGTGAGAATGTAGTGTCCAGAGGGGATGAAAGCGTGGGGGCCGTTGCCGCTTGGGGCAGTTCTCAGTTTCAAGGGCGCCGCCATCCCCAGGACTCCCGACCCACAGGCAAGCCGAGGCTCCTCCGTCTCCTCCTGTCCTGGGCCCTGTCACCAGCACCACCCCCCGCCCCCCACCCTCGATAGCCCTCCTTCCTCCCAGCACCTGGACTGTCTCTCCCAGGGCAGATGACACAGATGGGACTGCCTGTCTTGGAAGCTAAAGAACAACCAAAAACCAAACCAAATCACTTCACCGGACCCACAAAGCACGTCGTGCTTCCACCCTACAGAGAGTGTGTTACCACATAGGATTGAGGCTAGAAGTTTCCCCACCAGGTCTCCAATGGAAAGCATGATTGGCTTAGAACTGAAATGCAGGGCAGCCTTTCACTAGCTAGAGAGAAACAAATAGGGGCTCCGAGGGGCCCAGCACAGCTCTTCTCAGGGCCTCTGAGTACTGTTGTGCAGTTCGTACACTGCACAAAAGCACCAGGTCAAGGGGCAAGTGGGGACTGAAATCCACTTTGCCTGCCAAGCAGTGCACCCACAGAGCTATGTGTGCCTTTGGGGGGTCCTTTTTAAAGTTCAGTCAGAGGCCCTATATCTGTCCACAGAGCCTGTCCCCCTTTCTCAGCCATGATGGTTCCAGAGAGAGTATTTCAGAGCTGATGGGGGCGGGAGAAAACGTAAAGACGTAGGTGACTGGAAACGTGGTTCTGGGCTAGGTCGTGGCACCCAGCCAAGCCCCAAAGGCTGCTTTTGGGTGGCAGAAAGTGCTTCAGGGGACACTGCACAGGACCGGCAGGCAGGAGAGGGGCCTGGACACCACTGCCCTCAGAGCATTTGGGCCGGGGCTTTGGGCCACCAGATACGGCATTTTCAAAGGTGTTTGGTTTTGGTCTTGGTTCCTGTTCATTTCTTTATTTTATTTTTATTTTTAGTAGTAGAACCCTTTTCCCAAGGAGAATAAAAACAGACGAGAGAGGAACTGTTCTTTTCGAATCTGGAGAGGGGGACCCAGAGCTCTGCCCCCTCGACCCTGGCACCTCCAGGAGCCCTGGCCCCCAGGACACAGTGTGGGGAATGCCCACTTAGCCCAGCTCCCTTTTGTCAGTGGTGATGAGGCTGAGGCCCAGGAAGGGGACGGGACTTGCCGGGCTCCACCACGGACCGAAGGCAGAGCTGGGCCCAGGCCCCCACAGCCCAGGCACTTGGCCCTGTTCCTTCTGCCACACCCAAGGGGCAGGCCCCTGCACTCCTCCACCTTTGACTCTTCCAGGCAGCTCTGCCTGCGTCCTGGCCCACAGATGAGGCTCCCATCTTTTCCTCGAGTGATCATTCACAGCCACAGAGACCTCTCATCTGGTTCTGCCCTCTCTATGATGAAGCAAGAGTCTAAAAGCTTAGAGGTGACAGGGCTGGAGAAGCTGAGGACTGGAGATTTACAAGCCACACTGCGGGAGGGAGCTGCAGTGGGAGCCTGGGATACCGCCCTACAACCCGAGTGTCTTTCACCTGAGCTCAGTAGGAAGGCCCCGCTCAAGATGGGTGGGCTCCTGCTGATGCAGAGGGTGGCAGACCAGGCCAGACACTGGCCCAGGGGCGAGGGAGCAGGGGCGACACCATCACTACCACACCCTGTGTGGTGCTGCACACTCCCTAGACAAGGACCGTCCCCCAGACCCTGCCCCAGTCTCTCCCCAGGGACCCAGGACTACAAGCTCAATCACCATCTCCTGCTTTCTCCAGGCCCTCCCAGCAGGATGCACATCCTGGACTCTCCTGCTCCTGACCTCAGCCTCCCTGCAGGCTACACACAGCCTCGCATTCTGGAGCACTCTTGGTCAGCTCATGTCCCCCCACCCCAGCTCCAGGACGCTCTTCCCACCCCGAGAGTGCAGGGGAGATGCCCTTGGGCCAGTCCCGACTTCACGGCTGCTTCTACCAAGGAGCTTACCTTCCGGGAGCAGCGAGCAGCGAAGGTGCTGCTTCTTTGATCCTCTGTTCCATTGTGGCCTTCGACTTCCTCCCCAGCCCTCCCACTCCAGAGCACCAGGAAAACAGCCATCCCATCGCTTCGCTCTCATGTGCATTTATTGAGCGCCCACAGGGTACATGGTACTATGCTCAGGGTTTGGAGCCACGGTCTAGTCAAAAGGAGACCAGAGCTAGTACAGAGAACGCTTCATAGCTGCTTAACATCTGTAAGGAACGGGGCAGGCGAGAACTAATCACAAAACAAATTCCTATTCGAAAGCAACAGAATCTCCTCTGAGAGTAATATGTGTTCTACACACACACGCACACGCACGTACACACACACACACCCCTGAATGAACACAGAAGTGTACCCACCTGGTTGTATATGCATGCATATACGGGTGTTGTGGGTAAATAAACTAAAGTCTATGCTGTCCACGCACGCACGCACACACCAGCACACACACAGGGAATCTGGCTTATGCTATCAAAGACACTACGTCTCCAGGTTCTAGTGAAGCAGTCTGTCCTAGATGCCTGCAGCATGCAAAACTCGGGGCATCCGAGATCACCGTGGAGGAGGACAACGGGTATAGGTGTGCACTTTTCCATCCTCGGGGCCCCAGCCGCAGTGCTCCAGGTGGCTCTTTGTCAGTGACAACAAAGCCTTTGTGAAGGGCTCCCAGAGCAGAGCTGGGGAGCTGGGGGCTCTCTGTCTAGGGGCAGGGCCCGCGGGAGCCCTGGTGAGTTCACCAATCTTCAAGGCAGAATTTAAAACTCTGGTTTCTGAGCGTGTAGTCCTGCAAACAGTACGCCTGCTCCAGCGCCGCAGATCTGGGGAGAGTTCCTTCTCTCGCTCTCTGCAGCTGCCCACATGTGCTAACGCATTTTGTAGTTATTAGATACAGATGTTTCACACAGCTGGCCCTTAAAATCCAAGTCTACTGTGAAATCGAGGTCTCGCTGCAGAAAAGGAGCAAAGGGTCACAGCATTAGTGTGGTGGAAGTCCCGCAGCATCCGCCCCATGGCGGAGGGGTGGGCGGCTGCTGTGTTCCCAGGGTTTCTTAGCTAAGGCGCTCCCACGAACGGTCCTCAGGAATCTATCCTGGTACCTCATCATCCTCACTGGTCCTTTCATTTCTAACCTAAATCCTTCCTGTTAAAATATAACAGTGTTCCCTCTGGTTTCATCCTGGGGGAAAACAGTGGGGGGACTGAGTCTTCTGTGGCGTAGGCCCCAGAGCATTCTGTAGACCCTTAGTGCACATGCCCATACCCAGGATGCTCAGGAAGAAGCTCGTGGTCTCCACCCACCAGGGCAGTTGAAGAAATGTACACCACACTTCTCCTGGGCCACCAGAAACTGTTGTCTCCTGGCTCAGCTTGTCCTAAATGAGGTGAAACCCATGGCAACAGCCTCTGTTCTCATGGCCCCTCCCATGCAGAGTTGGAAGCTGTCCTCAAGGCTGAGAGAGTCTGGGGGGGGTGGGGGGCCTAGAGAAAGTCTCTGAGTTTTAAGGGGCCGAGGTTGGAGTCCTTTAATTATGCCTGGTCACGTCCAAACCCGGCTTCCTATTGCCCCCCCAGTAACTTGTGATTGTGCACAAGGCACAAGGCACCTGGGCGAGGGGATCCTGGGAGCTCCCCGGGAGCCAGCTCCGCAGGTCCCTTCTTCTCTCTGACCCTGGCCCACACAGGCAGCCTCAACACTCACCACATTTTTGGCATTTGGCTTCATGGATATGGTCCCGTAGATTTCTTCCCCTCTCCGGACAGTGAGGTAGTCTTCCAAGTAGAAGACGGTCTGCTTCCAGTGGGTGTAGGGGGCATCAGGGGCTAAGGGCGGAGGAAAGTGGGGGTGAGAGGGAAGAGTCAGAGAAGATCTCTCCAGAAGGGCTGAGGCTGGGACCCTGCCTAGAAGTTGCTAGGCTTCCGCTGGGACTCTCTGGCCCCCACCCGCACCACCAACTCTCATGTTGGGTCAGGCGCCCAGCCCTCATAGCCTACCTCCCGGCTCCCCCCAGAACTCCCCACTCAGCCTGGCGACTTCTCCTCCATCAAATTCCCGTCCCCTCAGGACCGCGGCTCTTGGTGGGAGGTCAGGAGAGAAACAGGCTGATATTGCACGTCCATCTCTAGGGCTGGAGGATAAACACCCTCTCACCACTGCACTCATTAACACAAACGAATCTCAAGATGCTACTGTTTTTCTTCAGTTCAGCGGCACGAAGATGTTCAGACAGTGTAGGGGAGAGATTTGTAGAGTAGGTCCTCCTGTCTCCCCTTAAATGACATCATTTATGCAAACTCCACAGCTAAACTAGTTTCCCCAGTTCCACTGACACCCCAATCCTACAAACAGCTTTTCCTGTCTGCTTCTCTGCCCTAGAATGGAACCTCAGCTCCTTGGCCCAGGCCTGCCGTGGGGTTTCAGCTGTGCCTTCCTAACTAGAACAAAAAGAAACGAGGGGCGATTCTTATTCCACATTGCCAACACCAGTCCACAGCTCGCGCCTCCCACATGATCAAAGCCGCGTGATGCCTGCATGTCCCCTGCAATCGCCATTAACTCCCATCCATCCCCTCTTGGCACACTACCAATTCCACCACAAAATGAGGGATGCTGCTTGTGGTCCATCTTCATCCGCTGCAGCCATCCTTGGAACACTCTGCCCTCCCTACTCACCAGGTGCTCTCTTCCTCGTCCTTCAAGGTCACTTCCTCTGGGAAGCCTTGTCTGACCACCTACCTGGATTAAGGGCTCTCTGAGTTTAGTTACCATGGTGTCTATCCTGCCTCAGCATCAAGGCCTTTGTTTTTTTCACTTGTCTGCGCCCTCCACAAGACCGTAATCTCCACAAGGCAGGGGCCACACCAGGCCGGTCTCTTGTCATATCCTCAGGGCCTACCAGCATACCACTGACAGATCTATAAATACTGACAAATGAACGAATGATAAAAAACCCAAAGAGTAGACATTTTGAGATGCTTCAATGTCCCCATAGGTGTTCAGTTACCCTGGGGGCTTGGAACCTATGCATTGTAGCGGAACCCATCTTCTAATAAGCTCCTCTTGGCCTGCAGGCTCTTACCTTCCTCCACCAGGATGCAGGACTCATTAATACTGGCTTCCTCTTTGCTTAAGACTAGAGCTAAAGATGAGAAGACTTGGGGAGAACATAATAAGGGCCTTTGAAGTACTTCAAAAGCTGTCATTTGTCTCAAGACTTCTATGTGGCCTTATCTATGGCTTTGGAGGCAGAACAAGGCTAGTCATGGGGGGTTAGCAGGAGGCAGAGTCTTAGCTCAGCAGGAGGAATTAGAGCTGCCCCACAATCGTGTGAGCTGCCTGGGGTCCATCTGAAGGTGTTCACACGACAACCACTGACTGGAGATTTTTCATGCACCGAGTCAGCCCAGGTGACTGCTAAGATCTTTCAAACCCCAAGATCTATTTTAATGGTGACAAAGAGTCTGTCTTTCTTTGCCCTTTGCAATGAACTGAACCGATCAAATGTCAGTGGTTTGGGCAGAGACTCGAGTAGCCCTCAGTGTGTGCACTTAGGAAATCAATGCAAGCTCAAGGTCATGGAGGGAAGAGCAGCCTGAGCGATTGGAAAGGCTGAAAGAGGATCGTGAACATGGAATCTACGCCTCTCAGGTCCTGGATTCCCAACCATACCCAGCCTTCCCGGCCTAGAAAGCATACCGCTGTCTGCAGACAACGTCCACCTGCTCGGAGCACCTTCCCTGCCAACTACATCTAAGTCAATTGTCAAAAGATGGTCTCGGGCGTGTGCAGAGAACGGCGTGTATGACTGACAGTACTCTCGCCCCCACTGCCACCCACACCAGCTCAGACAGGTGTCTCTCCTGTTCTTAAAGACCTTCAGGAAAGGGGATTTAGCAGCTTCCTTTTGTCACCTGATCAGATGCCTTATGAGAATCCCAGAGACTTCATGGCTCATATTTGCCAGCTGTCAAGCCTGGGAGTCTGCCTCTGATGGTGTTCCCCAAAAACATGCCGGCCTTGGGTTGGAGGAAGTGAGCTTTTTTTGACATAAACCTCAAAAGTTTAAGAACTTCCCCACGGGCCCCCCAGTTGCTGAGTGAGTAAAGTTCCACATGTTCCACTCGGCAGCCCAGGTTTGTGGGTTCAGAGCCGAGAAGTAGACCTACTCCACTCATCAGTCACACTGTGGAGGCGTCCTACATACAAAACAGAGGAAGACTGGCACAGATGTTAGCTCAGGGCCAGTCTTCCTCTCAAAAAAAAAAAAAAAAATCGGGGCCGGCCCAGTGGCATAGCATTTAAGTTCACGCACCCTGCTTCAGTGACCAGGGGTTCACCAGTTCAGATCCTGGGCGCCAACCTATGCACCACTTATCAAGCCATGCTGTGGCAGGTGTCCCATGTATAAAACAGAGGAAGATGGGCACAGACGGTCACTCAGGGTCAATCTTCCTCAGTAAAAAAGAGGAAGATTGGCGGCGGATGTTAGCTCAGGGTTAATCTTCCTCAGCAAAAAGAACAGGATTAGTGGCAGATGTTAGCTCAGGCCTAATCTTCCTCAAAAAAAAAAAAAGTTGAAGACCTTCCCTAAAGATCTCATTTCCACGATGGGTCCGTTAGCCATGGACAAACTGTCTAACCAGTGTTCTCAATCCCAATTCTCCATCAAGGTGTCCAGGAGAAACATTAAAATTCTGATGCTTTCTCTCTACTCCTGGCGATTTGAATTCAGTAATTCTGGGGGGTGAGGCGGGGGCAGGCTTACCAAGACTTAAAAATCTCCCCCCGGTGATATAGATACACAGCCACAGCGGACATCGCTGTGCAAACCCAATAGTTTGATTCTAATAACGTCTCTTGAGTGGCTATCAGTGGGAAGGACATTTAATTAGGCAACTACAGGCCCAGTTTCCAGTATCCACTCTGCCATGTATTTGCACTGTGCCCCTGGGGCTCGTTTCCCAGGTCTGCAGAGCGTTGGGCCTGACATTTCTCTCCTGGGCACCGTGAGGGTTAGGTGGAAGGAGAAGGATGTACTACCAAGGCCGGCCGATCGTCCCACGGTGCCCAGGAAGGTTCCAGTCTATTTCCACTTTCCTGGCACAGTTATTAATAGCTCTCCCCTCCATTCTTAAAAGTGTCTTAATTGAGGGGGCCGGCCTGGTGGCGCGGCAGTTAAGTTCACACGTTCCACTTCTCAGCAGCCCAGGGTTCGCCAGTTCAGATCCCAGGTGCGGACATGGCACCGCTTGGCACGCCATGCTGTGGTAGGTGTCCCATGTATAAAGTAGAGGAAGACGGGCACAGACGTTAGCTCAGGGCCAGGATTCCTCAGCAAAAAAGAGGAGGACTGGCAGTAGTTAGCTCAGGGCTAATCTTCCTCAAAAAAAAAAAAAAGGTGTCTTAATTGAAAGATTAATGTTATGGTCACCTACCTACGACAATACTAGGCCCATGTTGGGGTGTTTCTAAGCTAATGCATTAGGTGGTTATTTCATCACTATGGAAAGTGGTATATCATTTTATTTATCTGTAAACTGTGGTGCCAGCCTGCCAAAGTGTGCTACTTCACTCTAGTGGTCTAGAATGCCCTGGGGAAGCATCCAGAAAGCTGCTGTGCACAGGGCGCACACTCACCACAGGGCTGTGGACGACACCAAGCGCTCTCATCCGTGAGCAGTCTTTCCCTCTCCTCTCTGCTCCAACTACAACCTCCACGATTGTGAAACTGGCTCTCAGCTTTCCCTGCTATGAAGACACCTTCAACTCTTAATACCCTGACCACACAAGCCGTCTCCCCTTTTCACCCTCCCCCAGGCCACCCCCCCCCCACCCCCGCACAGTCTCTCTGGGTTCCGGACTATGGGCAGCTTTTGTTCTAGAGTTTGAAATGAGTGTGACCAGTACCGCCCACAGCACTCCAAGTGCATATGCATTCATTCATGCATACACGCATTCATTCATTCAACAGACATCTGTTCAGGATGCCTGTCATGTGTGAGATATGGCCCTACATTTGGGGTACAGCAACCAACACAGCCTTGCTCCCCCAGATCTACAGACTAAGTGAGAAGACACTCAGGCAGTTAGCGATAAAGTCTGCTGGGAGCTGTGACCAAGGATGGGGTGGGAGCACAGGGGCTGTGGGGCCAAATGGCAGGAGCCTCTCACAAGGCTTTTCCTGGTGCTTTTGGACAGGGAGTGGAATCCTGCTTCCTGTTTCACTTCCCACTGGCCACATGGCTGACAGTTCTTTCTGGAATTTAATACTTTTCCTAGCTATAAACTTGTAACTGTATTCCCTAGGAGATTCACAAGCTTTCTGGAGAATTAAAGACTATGCACCAACAAGTTACTTTGACTTGAGAAAATGACTAATGTCACAGGATGGCAAAGCTGGAAAGGGGCTGCCAAACAACCTAGGTCCAACGGTGTCATTTCCAACACAACAAGCCCAAGGCCCAGAAAGTAACTGGCTCAAGGTCATCTCCAATGGCTAATCACAGACGTTGCTGATTCCTTGAAATATTAGGACTCGAACCCAGGCCTGCTTCCGCTCAGCCTACTGCCCTTCCACCCACCACACTGCAGCCCCATGGTCCCAGTTCCCATTTCCTACACCCACCCACTGAGGACGTGTCCAAGGGCCTGCTGGCTGGCACAGCCTGGAACCCTGGGCGGCCCTGCCCATTACAGCTTCCGCCTGGAGCCGCAGAGAGGAGACGCCAGAGCCATTAACAGGGATGGTTTTCAAGCTGCACAGTATGTAACGTGCTTCCAAGTGGGCTCCCCAGAGCCAGCTGGGGCTGGGCTGAGATGGGAACTCAGTTAGGGGTCAACAGGGAGGGGTCACATACGGCAGGCTACACTTTGAGTGAAGACCACAAACAGCTAAGACCATACAATACATTGCTCAGGCCTATACACCCATGTGATGAAACTTTTTTAAAATAGAAGGGGATAAGGAATGCGAAATTCAGGATACTGTTCAGCTAGAGGCCATATGGGGAGGATAGGATAGCATCCAGGGAGACGCAAAGGTATTGGTAGCATTTAAGTCACTGAGTTAGGTGACAATCCCCAGGGATTTATTATGTGACCATGAATTAATTCACTTCATTTATTAATTATAAATATAATATTATATTTATTAATAATGTATTTATTGTTAATAATTATATTCTAATTAATAACAGTTTATTTCTTGATATTAACTAATGTTTTTACAGTCTAATAACAATCGTAAATTTATTTCTAGTTACTATTAAATTCTAGTTAATAATACTTTCTTTACATTCCAGCTGTTGAGTTGGGTGGCAACTTCATGGGTGTTCATTATATTAATAAATACATAGGCAAAAAGGGAACCATGCATGACCCAATGATTACAGCATGCCATGAACCAAGAATTAAGATTAATCTAATTTTGTGCATCTGAGGTCCTTACAAATATAAAGGCAGTACTCTTTCCTTGGTGGTCAGAGTGCTGAGGGTCTGAGTAAAGCCCACGGCCAAACCCACACCAACTGGTAAAGCCGTCTGCTATGTGCTGGAAGCAAAACGCCACGCTGACATCCCAAGGTGGCCGAGAAAGCAGCTAAGCAAATTATTTTCCCCTGATCTCTATCCCTGGGGACGCTGCAGCAAGAGGGCTCTACGTCAGCCAGAGGCATGAAGCCCTGGTGAGAACAGAGGGTAAACTTTAGTGAGGAGATGGCGTCACTTCTCCAGAAGGGCGTCCACATTGGCCAAATTCACAACCACCTTGTTCACGCAGTCTTGCATCGGGGCAGTGGTTCTCAGACTGACTTGTGCATCACAATCACCTGGAGGATTTGTTAAGACAGATTTCTGGGCCCACCCGCAGAGATTCAGATCCTGTGTGTCCAGGGCAGGGCCTGAGAATGTGCATTTCTAAACAGCTCCCAGGTGATGCTGATGCTGCTGGTCCATGGACCACATTTTGAGAACTATTGCCCCAAGGCATGGGAAACAGGACTGTAGGACCCTCAAGTGTCCTTTCAGAGCCTAAGCTTCTCGGATTCTGCGCAAAGGGGAGGGAACATAACGCCATAACTACAAAAAGACTGAGGAGCAGGCTCAGTCCTTAATCGGGACTTGTGTGGGACTGTGGTGGGGGTGTGAGCAAAGAACAGGAAGGAGAGGAGCCGAAAGGTTGGAGACTTGAACCCTGAGGGCAAACCCTTACCAGCTCTCAGGCAGCCTGGGGCTGACTTCTTTGATTCTGAACTTGAGTTTAATTGAGCCCCCTCCATGTGGGGGCAACAGGAATGTTGTCCCTCCCACCACTGAGCCAGAGGGCCATCTTTGGACAGGGGTCCAGCAGGCTGTCAGCTTGACCTCAAGGACTAGAAATTGAGCATCTCAGGGAAAGGAGAACCCTGGCCGAGAGCTATGGGGCTGGAGCCCAGGCTCCGGAAATCCAGAGTATCCTTGCCCGCTGACTTTCTCATCACCTGCACCAGGGCAGGCCTTGGGGGAGGCATAATCCTCCAGATGGGAGAGGCAGAGCCAGCCACTGTGGCTCCACCCCTGGCCTCTAGTCACAGCCACGGTCCTCCAGCAGGCTCCTTGTCAGCCCCTCACTGCCCCAACTCCTCACCAAGGCAAGGCTGAGTCTTCGCCACCCTTCAAGGTCCAGGTAAATCTCCCTTCCTGGCCTGGCTGTTCCCACCCACTGGGAAGAAGAGCTCGCCTCTGCCCTTTTAAGGAGGGAAGCATCTATAATGACTCAGATCAAGGGTCCCTGGTTTGCCCCAGGGCAGCGAAGCACCAGCACCGTCCTGGCTGGTGGTGACCAGAAGACCCTAGTCTTGGCTGTCAGGAGACATTGGTTCTGGAAAAAGCCCTTCTGTGAGGGATTAGAGACCTCTCTTGCCCTTTCTGTCCACAGGTAAAAGAGGATCATTGACACCATGGCTCCATGAAGCGAGCAACCATATCCTTGAATTCTGGTGGAACTCACCTACACACATGCCCTCCCTCCCAACAACGTGCTTCCAGTTCCCAGGAAGACTTCACACGAATGGTCACTGCAGAGTCACGCCCAGGGCAGGAGTCATTCCTCATGTACTCACTGAACAGAGATTTGTTCAGAACCTACTACGAGCCCAGCACTGCTGTAGAAGCCAGGAGTGCAGAGATTAATGAGACGTGAGGCTGGCCCAGGGGGAGACCGAGGGTTGCAAAAAAGGGTGGAAATGTTGAGGAAATGATGGCACATCATGATGGAAATCCTATGTAGTTTTTTAAAAAAAGAAACCAGGAAAAAAGAAAGAAAGAAAGAAAGCAGATACCTCTGTGAGGCTACGGACGTATCTCCAAGACACACTGTTTAAAGCGGAGGTAGCAGAGGGCAGTGTGCATAGTATGCGCCAACTGGTGCTTTAACGAAGGTGGAGTTCTGAGACTGTACTAGGGTTCTAGAAGATGCCACCAACGGGGGGGAGCTGGGTGAAGGCTTCACAGAACTCTATGTACTATTTTTGCAACTTCCTGTGAGTCTATAATTATTTCAAAATAAAAAGCAAAAAGAAAAGTATATATAGATATGCATGTGCTTGTGCACCATTAAATTTTCTGGAAGGATACGAAGGAAATCGTTAACAATATAGGCCTCTGAGGCGTGGAACTGGGACAGATGGGGAGAGACTTTTTTCCTTGACTTTTCTACCCTTTTTAGTACCTCTTTGTTGGCCTTTTGTTACTGTGCATCTGCATCACTATAAACATCGCCATGACAGACATCAGGACTTCCGTTAGGGAGCCCGAGGAGGACACCTAACCTTGGCCCAAGAGGGAAGGAGGGGATCAAGTAACACCTGAGCTGAGAGCTGAGGCCTGGGTTGGAGCTGGCCGGGGGAGCAGGTGGGGATGGGGCAGGTCAGGGTCTGAATTACGTCTCTCCAAAATTGACATGCTGAAGCTCTAACCACTGGTAACTCAGAGTACGACTCTCTTTGGAGACGGGGCCTTTAAAGAGGGATGAAGTCAAAATGAGGCCCTTAGGGGGGCCCTAACTTGACCTGAGTGGTGTCCTTATAGGAAGAGGAGATTAGGACACACACAGAGACACCCAGGATGAGCACACACAAAGGAGAGTCGCTGTGAGGACACGGTGAGCAGGCAGTCAGCTGCAAGCCAAGGGAGAGGCCTTGGGAGAGCCGACCCCTGCCGACACCTTGATCTCAGACTTGCAGCCTCCAGAGCCGTGAGTAGAAATTCCTGCTGTTTAAGCCACCAGGCTGCGGGGCTTTGTTACAGCAGCCCTAGCAAACTACTACACGGGGACAGGAGGTGACAAGAGCCTCTGGCAAAGAGGCTTGCCCCCATGGCACAGCTAGACGGACAAGGGGCTGGCGTGTGCAGAGGCAATGGCCCAGGGACTTAAGAACTCTGGCTAAGGGGCTGGCCCTGTGGCCAAGCAGATAAGCTCACATGCCCCGCTTCAGTGGCCCGGGGTTTGCAGGATCGGATCCAGGGTGCGGACCTACGCACCGCTCATCAGGCCATGCTGTGGCAGAATCCCACACAGAAGAACTAGAATGACTTATACCTAGGGTACACAACTACGTGCTGGGGCTTTGGGGAGAAAAAAAAAAAGATGGAAAGAGCCGGTAACTTTAAAAAGAAGACTCGCTGAGTTTAGGAGGCTGCCAGGTGCTCAGGTGGCTGGGCTGCGTGTGCAGGGGCAGCAACGGGACAGGGCAGAAGACAAAGCAAAGGAGGATGGTGAGAAATGAGGCTGGAGAAGTGGGCCAGGGCCAGGTCATGGAACCCCCATCGCCCAGGCCAAGAAATGTGGCTTGTCTGCTACAGGCAACGAGGTGCCTTGGAAGGAGGGCTGGGAGTGGGCACCGGTGGTCCTGAGGAACACTGTCAGGGACTCAGTGAGGACGGATTGGGTGGAAGCAGTGAAGAAAGGCAGGAGGCAGAGAGACACCATTTGCAGTCTACTGAGAGAGAGGACAGATCCTGTAGTATGGCGTGGCAGTGGAGACAGAGAGGCCTCCTTCCACGCCGTATTCTTACCCCCTCACGTACAGCACACTCAGTGAATGCTAAATGAACAAACGTGCTTGTGGAAAGTCTCAGGGAGCCTCCTCCACGGCCCCGCCCCCCGCTTCTCCTCACCTAACACACGCTCTCAGCTCTGGCTGTGCCAGCCACGATGTTATTTACCTTCTCCTTGGGCAGCCAAAAGTGTGGGGACGTGCGATTCCTCCACGGCTGCAGAAGGCTTATGAGATGCCAAGTAAGAGCCACCAGCTAATGCCCCAGGTCCTCCCCCGAGTGGAGGAAGCCATCCCTGGTCACTTCCCACAAAGTCTCAACATGGCGGGGCCAGGGCGGTGGCATCTGGAATGGCAACCAAAGGCTCACCTGTGGAAAACCCCATTTTCTTGTGGCACTTGGTAAATTCAATGTTAAAATAGGTGACCAGGGCGTGGATGTAGTCATTGCGCTGGATCTGCAGGCAGAAGGCCGACGTGAACGACAGCTCTTCCGTCTTCACCGTGTAAATGTCCACCTCCTGCAGCCCAGAGAAGAGAGAAGGCCAGACGCTTAGTGCCTCCACCAGGTCTGGATCCTGGTCAGCAGCTTCATTCCCGCGGGGTCTGATCACTCCTGGGGTAACTTTCCACGTGCACTCACCACCCTCCCAATGACCTCCTCCATCCTTTCTAGGGTGGCATATGCTCAGGCAATGGTGCCAATGGACTTGAATCAGAACCTGAGGGGAACAGAATTAGGAAGGTAAATCTCCTGGGGGTGGGGACTGATGTGGGAGGGGAGGGGCGGGAGGAGAAGGATTACATAGACAGAGCATCCCTAAACCCAACCCGAGCACCCTCAGAGCCGTCAGCCTCAGTGCTGCTACATTCATCTGGTCGTTCTCAGCATGGCCCCTGGATGATGAGCACCCCCATCACCTGGGAGCAAATTCTGAGCGGGGAGAGCACCCCAGACCTACCAATGACAGCAGCCAGCCGTGCTTCTGCAAGCCCTCCCAGTGAGTCAGCTGAGCCAGGCTGCTCACTTCCCAGTTTTTTGATGCTCAAGTTCCCGGCAGTAGAAGGCAGGGGCATCCTCCCAGGAGTGAGGACCTGAGCCCATCCCCCCGTCACAGGCTGAGCAGAGGGAAGTTCTGCTGACCATTTATAACAAGCCTGCACAGTTAAAAATAAATAAATAAAAGGGGGAATAGGAGGCGAGAAGCTTTTGGTTCTGACTGGAGAACGGAGAACACGAACAGCGAATAACTAACAATCTCAGCTGAGAAATGGCTGAAAATCAATCTCGTATGGGGAGCAAGGGAATGAAAGGTGGTTTGCAATGTGCTGTTCTTTTCTTGTGAAGGATGCTGACCTGCTGTTTGCTGGCTCCGAAGAGACAAGGAAAACCTTCCAAGAGCCCGAGAGGCCTCCAGACAGCTTTCATTGAGGTCAGAGGAGGAGCTGCCCACTGTCAGGGGTGCAGCAAGGACCTCTGTCCTGAGAGCTCTGTGAGCGCCGGACAGACCCCTGAGTGCCTGGAGTGTCCCCAGGGGCTCTCCTGAGGCCCGGATGACAAAATGTATTGGAAATGAGAGGAGAGAGGAGTCTGAGGGTGGGGAAACGAGAGCAGGGAAGAGAGAAAATAGTGTGGCACCATGGCTTTTATCTCTACATGTTTCTAGGATAAATAAAGGAAAAGCAGATGCAAAGCATCCTGGGGACTTCAAAGAGAAGTCCTGCCACCACAGGGGCAGACAGATGAGGAGGTGTGGTCACGGGAGCTGGGCAGATCAGAGCCCTGCTGTGGTCTGGGGCGAGCATTGCAGATTTAGGGGAGTGTGGGAGCCCCTTGGTGACGTCACTTCAAATGCAAGTTATGCTGCACTTCTAGAGTCTAAGGATGGAGAATAAGAACTAATGGAACGGCAAGCCCTGGGTCAGGTGTGCAGCATTTAATGGAATTAGAAAGCCGGTCCCCTCCTACCCAATGCAGGAGCCCCCTCGGAAGCATTCCCAGGAAGGGGCCACCTGGTGCCCGCCTGGACACCTTCAGGGTCGATGTGTTTACTTCCTACCTAGCAGCTGACACCAATTCCTGGCATCACCAATCCTAGGTCCTCCTTCAAAACCAGTGCGGAGAGCCCACACCAGTCTCCATAACTTCCACTCACGGAATAAGCCACATGCCTGTTCAAACTCACATGGATCTCCTAAGCCTTTTCTTTTCCCGTGTAAACTGCCCTGGTTTTTCATTCATTTCTCCTAAGTCAGGATTTCTGACTTCTCATCATCCTGCGCTTTCTCCTCTGCGTGGGTTCTCCACTTTCAGAACTGAGCATAATCCTGACCACATCAAGCCCTCCAGCCGGCTCTGCTCCTTGTCTGGGACGCACTCCAGCAGGCTCTGCTCTCAGAGCATGTGGCCGGGTCGGCCCGCATTTCTGTTGGCCAACCCCTGTCCCTGCACCTCATCCCTCTCAGAAAACTTTTTCCGTTCGTCCTGGGACCCTAGTGTAGGCAGCCCTCCATTATATGTCAATGTCTGAGTCTGGGCCATTCCCAAACTCTTAGAAAGGAAACCTTTTTTAGACCCAGTACCTGTCAGCCTTCACAATGGCCATGTGACCGGAGGTTCCCTCCAGCTCAGCAACTCTTAGAACCAGCCACGGTTCATTGTATTTCTATTAACAGCATAAGCACATCCACCAGGCTCAGTGTCTACACTAGCTGACTTATCCGTCTTCTTATTCAGGGCCAGCCGGCCAGGTGCCAGGCCCTTTCCAAGGTCCCTGGTACCTTTCTCTCTGGGTCCCCTCTGCTGCCAGCCTAGCCTGGTCTTTCCACTCTCCTCCTGGCTCCTCTCAGTAGTCTCCTCACCTCTGCCTTGCCCCCCCATTAGACTGGAACCCTCTGCGGGCAGCAGCTGCTCCTCATTGGCCTGCGCACCCTGCTGTGTATAGATAGCACCTGACACTCATCATCTTCTGCCAACAGGGCTCCCTGCTGCCAACTTTCCTTCTTCCCCAGGCCTCTCCTTCATACCACCAGCCAACTAATCTTCAGATCCATTCAACCTGTGCACTCCCTGGATCCAAACCTTCCACGACTCCCTACGGCTTACCTAAACCATGCACACCTCTTGGTCTGGACGCACACAGGGAGCATGAGAAGCAGGCTTGTGCCACATCCAGACCTGGTTCCGTTCTCCTGTCACTCCCCTCACTTCTTCACGCCTTCCAGCATGCATGCATGCACACACACAGAGGCACACACACACCACCCCATCTGTCAGGAATGCCATCTCTCTAGGGTCTTGTTCTCAGACGTCCATCAACCAAACGTCAGCTGTCAATGCCTGTGTTAGCTGACAGTATTCAGTGGGTCCTACTGACATTTGCTTCATAATAGGGGCCTCTGAAGGAACAAAGAAGCTTTCAAGACCAAAGGTAATGAAGCTATACATCAAAATGGCCACAATGGAGGCCGTGGTCTCTCGGAGGGGCCGGCCATCTGTGAGGGTGGGATCAACTGTCTCTGGGCTTCAGAGACACAGAGGCCTCTGGGTTCAGGTCCACTCTCCTCTCAGACTCGAAGTCTGCGGGGTCAGATCCAGTTATCCTGGCTCCCCAGGACCCAGGCCTCTTTGCTGGAAGGTTTCTTTCTTTCTGCAGCAGCAGCAGCATCTCTGAGACACCAGGGAGACCCCTGACTTGACCTCAGGGGACCCCCATGAAGCAGAGGGCCCCGCAGGCATCAATCACTCAGAAGAGGCCCTGGCCGCTGCTATCCCCACCACTAAATAATGTTACAAATGGATGTCTCAGAGCAGAAGTCTGGTCAAAACAGAGTCTTAATTATAATAAAGTGTCACACTCTGCAACGTTAATAGTGATGAAAATAGCAATTAAGTGTGTGAAGAAGGGCAAGTGTTTTCCCAACAGGCCCGGCAAGACGTTGCTGAGCACATTAGCGAGAGAGCTAAGCGGGGTCTCTCCTGCTTGCAGAAGCAGACAGACACTCCTCATCCATCTCAGAGAACAAGGAGAATGGGGCAGAGGCATGGGCGGGCAGGACTTCGGCCCGGAGCTCCAGTCCTGACACGGAGTCAGAGGAGCTCTCAGAAGTGTGTGTAAGGCAGCCCCTCCTGGCCCTCCTTCCCTGAGCGCAGCTGCCTCGCCCCTGGCTGCACTCAGGTGTGACGAGGGAAAGACCCTTGCTGGTGCTCGGCTGGGAGCGGGGAGCGGAGCAGGGAGAACGGTGTGGCCTGGAGGTAGAGGCAGGCCAGTCTACCACGGGACCAGCAGTAGACACACAGAAGTGCCACAGCCACAGCTGCGGGTCAGGGGTGGAAAGCCACAGGGGCCCAAGCTCACTGAAGGAATTGGATCCCCAGGCTGGAGCCATTACGTGTGGGTGCCTAATGGTTGGATATAGGTACAACGTGTCATTGTGGCGAATTCAGGTGCACAGTCGATTTCTGTCTCTTCTACAATATTTACAGAAATGGTTTGCACTAGAGGTGAGCTTGTTTGGGATGTACTTTACTGGTTCTTGTTGGGGGCATCCGAAGGGAGGAGCTTCAGGGACAGCGGCTGGTAGGAAGAAATATAAGGACCTCTTTGCTCACCATCAGTCCTGCCTGGACTTGGACCGGGCCGAGTTAAGAAGTAGTGAGATGCCTGTCAGCGGGGACTCCCGCCAAACCTCTCAGGCAGGCTGTTACAAGAGGGAGGCAGCATCCGATGAGACCGGTGCAAGGCTCACCCAGTTCTTTCTGCCCTCGGAGGCCCCTTCTAAATGCCTCAGAGACACTGTGGACCAAGGGCTGTGGTTCTTGGGAAGACTACATCCTGGGACAAAGGACAGCTCTCACCCAGGCATGGCAGTGATTTGCATCCATCCTTCAGAAACGCCCTGTCACCTCCAGTGGCCCCGGACTCCTCCCCCTTTGTCCACTGTAAATGTCCAGTCCTCCACCCAGTACTTCTAGGAAAGAAGTGGCGTGTACAGGACCAGAGCAGGCAGGTCTGTTTTATGAGGGCTCAGGGGGTTGGTGAATATTTACATAGTGAATCCAGATTTTTAAATTAAAAAATAAACTCGAACCATATGAAATTGATGTCCTTCTAGATTTTAAAAAAGCAGTCAAATATCATGAATTTTATATGGTTCAACATGATATGTTAGCATATAGAAATGCAAATACTTACAAAAAGGAAAGGAACGGTCAATCCCACCTGTGAGCAGTGGTTACCTCTCGGAGGAGTGTGGGATTGAAAGGGATGGGCAGTCAAGGGAGGTTTGATTGTCACTCTATCAAATTTGACATATTTGAACATTTAATAAGAAGCATGCACTAAGGATTGGTGTGCCCAGGATGCTGACCAGCTGTTCTTCACCTTCACTAAAGAAAGCTTGGAGGAAAAGAGGTTAGAGCAGTGCAGACAAGGATGTTGGAGGTGAGGGGCTCTGTCTGGCCAGGTCAGAGGTGTGCTTGGAGGTGGGAGAATAATGACGATTACTCTGCACATTGAGGTAAGGGGATTCCTTTCCTGGGAGGGACATCCACCTCTGAACAGTGTAGCTTCCCCAAACCTGAGTCACCCTCCTGCCTCTAGGATGTGCTGTCTTCTGATGCCCCTCCCCTGCCCTCCTCCTGATGCCCCTCCCCTGCCCTCCTCCTCCTGATGCCCCTCCCTCTCCCCTCCTCTCCTCCTCTGATGCCCCTCCCCCTCCTCTCCTCTCCTCCTCTGAGGCCCCTCCCCCTCCCCTCCTCTCCTCCTCTGATGCCCCTCTCCCTCCTGTCCTCCTCTGATGCCCCTCCCCTCCTCTCCTCCTCTGATGCCCCTCCCTCTCCCCTCCTCTCCTCCTCTGATGCCCCTCCCCCTCTTCTCCTCCTCTGAGGCCCCTCCCCCTCCCCTCCTCTCCTCCTCTGATGCCCCTCCCTCTCCCCTCCTCTCCTCCTCTGATGCCCCTCCCCTCCCTCCTGTCCTCCTCTGATGCCCCTCCCCTCCTCTCCTCCTCTGATGCCCCTCCTCTCCCTCCTGTCCTCCTCTGAGGCCCCTCCCCCTCCCCTCCTCTCCTCCTCTGATGCCCCTCTCCTCCTCTCCTCCTCTGATGCCCCTCCTCTCCTCTCCTCTCCTCCTCTGATGCCCCTCCTCTCCCTCCTGTCCTCCTCTGATGCCCCTCCCCCTCTCCCCTCCTCTCCTCCTCTGAGGCCCCTCCCCCTCCTCTCCTCCTCTGAGGCCCCTCCCCCTCCCCTCCTCTCCTCCTCTGATGCCCCTCCCCTCCCTCCTGTCCTCCTCTGAGGCCCCTCCCCCTCCTCTCCTCCTCTGATGCCCTTCCCTCCTCTTCTCCTCTTTTGAGGCCCTCCCTCTCCCCTCCTCTCCTCCTCATCATGATGCCCCTCCCCCACCTCGTACCACCAAGAGATGTGCGCTGACTCCCTCCCCTCAGCTGTGCCACCATTGAGTCCAGTGGCTCTCTCTCCATGGCTCTGCTCAGTGACAGTGCCTGCTTTTGACTGGTCACCATCCAGTGCCAGAGGCTCTGGCCAAGGTGGCCTTGCTTCACCAGGCCGGGCCGTGCAGGAGCTAATGTGGCCTTTACTCCAGGCCCACAGCTTCCCAGGGTGGCACAGCTGGGTTCCCAGCATGCCCAGGCCCAAGCAGGAGGAGTCTGCAGACCTTTATTAAACAGGCATTGGTCACCACTTGCTTTGGATCCACGATGTCCACCAGGGGCTCCTTCATGGCCACGTCCCGGATGCAGGTCATGTCAAAGCCATAGACATTCTCCCACCCTGCATGAACAGAGTGAGACATGAGGGCGGGCAGCAGGACTCCAGAAGTCTCCCAGACCCTCCTGAGTACGAGAGCACAGCAGGCCCTCGCAGAGGGTGAGGGGCAGCCCATGTTCCCCTGCATCGGGAGGGGAGAAGAATCGCTCAGCTGGGTGGAGGGCTTTGCAATGCGCCAAATGCCCATGTTCATTATCTCATTTGTACAGGTCCCACATTATGTTTAGGAAAACTAAAGCTCAGAGAGGCTGAGAAAATTCTCCAAGGTCACACAGCTACAACGCCACAGGGCCAAGACTAGAATCCAAATTATCTGACTCTTTCCAGTGCCTACCTTCTTGTGCCCCTCGCTGAGCCAGCAGTCTCCTATGAACTCTCTTATCTGCCATCCGCATTTCTATCTTGGTGTCTCTGCTCAAGCCATTTCTCCACACCCAGAAGGCCCATCTCTCTCCCTCCTCCCATTCCCGCCAACTGAACCTTTAATGCAGCTGAGAGAAACATGGGCTTTTAGAGTGAAATGAGCTACGGTTTGAATCCCAGCCCCACTGCTTACTGGCCAGGCCCTTGTGCAAATTCTCTAACCTCTCTGAACCTCAGTTTTCACAGCTGCAAAATGAGGAGTTTGGGTGGGTCCACAAGAGCCTGCTTTTCTCACATGCCTGCTGCGCTCACTAAGGACCCATCCCCTGAGCAACATCCCCAGGGGGCATAAACCTGCTGGCAGTGCCCCTTGCCCCTTGCTGCTGCTCCAAGATGCTTGGAGAGGGGGAAAGATTTAGGGTACAGGGCTGGTGAGTGAATGAACGCAAACCTGATGCTCCAAGATCGCCCTTCACGCTGGTAATCATTGCTCTCAGTGGCTGATAACCTACCCCCGACTCTTCCTTTACTCTACCCAGCAACCCCGTAAGGACACCTCTGTATGACAGACGAGAGAACTGGGGTGGGGAGAAGTTGGGATCTGGCTCACAGGAGGTATCTGGCCCAATGTCACACCTCACTGACGCGGAGGCACCGGGGCTCAGACCCAGCCTGGCCCCTAACCCTTCAGCCGCTCTGACCAGTTGTCACAGTGATCAGGAAGGCAATCTCCTCTCCCCACAGTGCAGATGGTGGCCTTCGCCGCCCTTAGTTACTTTGCGGCTGAATCTCATCTGTTGTTTATTCAGACAGGTTTAGCAGTGCATTGAAGTAGAGACACTTTTCTCTAAAATCTTACGGGATTAAATTTTCTTTTAAAACGTTCATCAAACGGTACCTTAGGAACCTGTGTTCCCGTCTGCGTGTAGGAGACAGTGTGGGAGGAGGGGGCGTGAAGGGTCAGGAAAGCTTCCCTCCTTTGACTCGGGTTCTTGTCAAAGGCACACAAAGACCTTCCTCAGGGAGAAGAGGCAGAGAAAGTAGCCATCTCCCAGGGGGTGAGCGCTCGTGAAATTCCAGCTTGAGGGTGAGATGCCAGTCATATCCCAGTAAATCATCCGAGGCTGGGACCAGATTCCCGACTGAGACCTACCTACGTTTGGGAAGGAAGCTGCTCAGTTGGCGACGGGTCATGCTTGAGAGAAGAGCCCGTTCTAGAATCTGGACACAGCTATCCATCCTCTCCCCGGAGAAAACACGCATGCTGAGACAGGCTGCCTTTGCTGAAACCCTTCCCTGAGACCTGCAGCCACACTCCTGTCCCCTCCCTCTCGGCCCTGCCTTAAGTGAAGTTTCAGTGCGAGTGATGGGCAAATACCCGAGTCCACCTGTGTAATGGTTAGAGGCCTGGGCTCTGGAGTTCAAGTCTAGGCTCTGCCACTTATTTGCTGTGTGACCTTAGACAAGAATTTAACTTTTCAGAGAGCTGGTTTCTTCTCTAAAATGGAGATGGTGGTCATTATGGCTCCTCTCTGGGGTTGTTAGAGGACAAATTGTGATAACACATGTAAAGGACAATAGATAGTCCCTTGATCCATAGTCGTTGTTATCATTATGTGGTTTGACCTCTGGCTCTGCCTCCATCTGAGCTGTGTGTCCATGAGCAGATCAATCCCCTTCTCTGGCTTGTTTGTAAGTGAGGAGTTTGGTTCAGTGGTTCTGTGTTCCAGGATCATCTGGGACACTTTTAAAAATACAGATTCCTGGACCAAAACCACACCTATTGAAGGGGAATCTCCAGATTTGGGACCTTGAAAGCTGGAATTTTCAAATCTATATAGGCAATTCCAACCAGAGTTTGGAACCCCTTAGGCTAGATGATCTTTAAAGGCCCTTCCAGTCCTCAGATGCTGAGCTCAGCTCTCATGGCTATTATTTAGAGGTTAAAACAAACTTTTGAAAAGGGCTTCACAGTGCTGCAATGAATGTAACTAAAGCAACAGCCAAGCTCAAACCTACCATGACTACAGCCTAGATAGACTCAAATCCCACTGTAACCGCCCGGCAGGGGAAAAGGTATGCTCTCTTCTAAGCAGAATTATTATCCATCTGTCTCTACTGTTCTTCTACTCATAACATTTAGCATTAATAAAAAATTACAGAACACTTGAAAAAGGAAAAACCTATGACCCATCACCAAAAGAAAAGACAGTCAACAGAACCAGACTCGGCGACAGCTCAGGAACTGGAATTATCCAATGGAGACTCTCAGGGACCACAACAAACATGTGAGATAACCTAATGGAAAAGGTGGCAAATGCATGAACAGATAGAGAATTTCATCGATGAGACGGAAACTAGAAAAAAAAGCCGATGGAGGGCTGGCCCCGTGGCCAAGTGATTAAGTTCTCACGCTCCTCTGCAGGCGGCCCAGTGTTTTGTTGGTTCGAATCCTGGGCGCGGACATGGCACTGCTCATCAAGCCACACTGAGGCAGCGTCCCACATGCCACAACTAGAAGGACTCACAACGAAGAATATACAACTATGTACTGGGGGGCTTTGGGGAGAAACAGGAAAAAAATAAAATCTTCAAAAAAAAAAAAGCCGATGGAAATGCTAGAAATGAAAATCACAATACCTGAGATGAAGAATTCTTTCAAGGAACTTACTAGCAAGATGGATACATCGGAGGAAATAATAAATAAATTTAAAAGCAGGTCAATAAAAATTATCCAAACTTAAACACAAAGAGGAAAATAAAAGACAAAAAAATAGAGAGCATCCAAGATCCATAGGACAACATCTAACAGACGTGTAATTGGAGTCCATGAAGGAGAAGAGAAAGGGAATTAGGCAGAAAATAATATTTGTAGAGATAATGGCTGAAAATTTTCCTAAACTAATGAAATCAGCAACCCACAGATACAAGAATCCCATAGAATTCCAAGCAGGATAAATATCAAGAAAAACACATTTAGACACATCAGAGTCAAACTGACAAATATCACAATAAAGAGAAAATCTTAAAAGCAGCTGGAGAAAAAGAAACATGAGGTACTGGAGAACAAATTTGACTCCTCAGTGAGAGAGCTGTAGCTACATGCTCCCTCCTGCCCTGGCTCCAGCAATCTGAGTTTCTCCGCTGGGGCTAATGGGACTGCCCCAGAATGTGGTCAGAGAAAACTAGGGCAAGTGCCACCAGGTGCCACTTACGGTTTCTCCTCTAGACGGAAAGGAAGGTGTCTACAAGAATTTCATACATATCAGGCTCTGAGAACAAAGTCAGCTCCTCATATAAAATAGGCTAGAGCCAGAGAATAGAACTCTGGATGCTGGGGTGGAGGTGGAGGGAAACCCACAGAGGGCATCTGAGGTCCCGCCCTCCAGCCTTCCAGCTACAGGCCCCACTGACCCTGCATGGGACCTTCCTTTTCATCTGCCCATCAGCCAGGAAGCTGGTGCCCATCCCTCTGCCTCTCAGCATGTGGTATATTCACGTATTGGGTAAGAAATTGAATAGAATACCTACCAAGTTTCCTTCCAATTATGAAATACTAAAATCTCCTCCACGGTAGAAATTTTAAAAACTAATTGCTCCTCTCTCAGGGTTAAACTCTATACCTTGCACATTCCTCTGCTGGCTTACTTTTATTCCTTCATTCCCCACTCATTCATTCACTCTCCAAAATATGCACTGTGAGCGCAGCCCAGGCCAGTCACCTGTTTCTCGTTCTACGTCTTCTCCAGCAGCTGGTGAGCAAACTGCATGCAGGTTCTGTATTTCACTCCTTCTTGGGGAGCCATGTTGAGTGCAGTTGAGAAAGGGAAAGGAAAGGAGGGGAGGGAAGCAGGGGCGGTGGGGTGCGGAGGAGAGGAAGCTATTTCCTCACAACTCATTCTCTGAAAGGGGTCCAGCATGTCTCACTCTCCTGCCCCACTTTAACATTTTTCTTTTCTAACTGGTTCTTGAGCCAACTGAAATTTGCTTACAATTGTTCCCTTAGCAACCAGCAACCTTCACGCTTTACTTTTGATTTAGAACTCAGAGTAACCAAAATCTTCATTAATTGGAAACAGATTTCTAAATGGGCTTGATTCCTTTACCAAAAACAAAAACAGATTATTTTTAAAAAGCACTTAAATAGAAAGCTTAACAGTGTTTTAAATAGATTTTAATTTTGTGTTTGATTTGGGGATTTTGTTAGGTTTTGTGGGGGTTTTTGACAGAGGCTCCAGAGCAAGCATTCTACAAGAAAAAATGGGGCCGAATTTTCATTTTTTTCTTTCCCAGAAGGTACAAAAATTGCAACAGGCAGTGCAAGACTACATCATGTGATCACCAGTCCTGAGCTGGCACCTCCGAATCAACAGCTGCCCGCTGGTGCCCCTCAGGGCGGCCCTGTCCCCTTCTGGCTCCAGCTGGCTGGTTACAATATGCATGCTCCAGAGGTTCCTGAACACAGTCCAGGGAGGGAGCAGGGAAGACATGTTGGCTTTTAAACCATGAAGTCCCTCAAAGAGCTGTGCCTAGGGTCGGAGCTCAACAAATATTTAAGTGTGCGTGAGAATGAAGAATGCGCCCTAAGGTTCTCCTCAAAACACTATTCAGTACGGTTACGGGGAGAATTCCAAAAGTAGCATTATAATACAGCTCCAGGGCAAAATACGTCCTATTTACATATGCATTTGATCAATGTTCACTGTTGAGTTGTTTCTGCGATCTGCCGTGAGAACACATCTGTCCTAGATTCTGAGCCACTGGAGGCCAACCATCTTGGCAGTCAGGCTCGGTTGCCGGAGCCATGAGCAGAAAGGGGGCTTAGTGACACGTTTGGAGACTAGATCCAGGCCGCTGTGGTATAGCACCAGGAACTGTCAAGTCCTTTTATTTACATCATCTCACTTGATCCTCATGACAAGTCTAGGGGACTGGTGATGTGTCTCTGACTGAGGCTCAAAGATGTCAGGCTGCCTACAGTCACCCAGGTGGGATTTGAACCCAGGGCTGGCAGACTTCAAAGCATGACCATGCAACCTAGGCCACTCTGCCTCTCCCTGCTCATCACATGTTAGAAATGACCCCAGATTGGCTGGAGGCAGATGGCACAGAGCCTCAAACTCAAACTGTCCCATTCCTATCTTCTCCCGCAGCTGGCTCAGAACTTCACGCTTTGATGTTTTGTTTCCGGAAGAGTGTGAACACACACACAAATGCACACGTTCTGTAGCACAGTCTGACTGAGGTATCATCAGCGGCACCAACAACGGTTAGATGGCAATTGTTTGAGTCAGTGGAGCGACAATTTGTTGAACTACTGGGTCTTAGCCTCTCAGGGCAGGAGGCGTCTACTCAACCATGCAGTCTGTGAACCCTCCACAGTCATCTTGCAAAGGAGGGCTTGGGCCCTATGGGGGCAGGACCCCCACGTCTGCTGAGTCCCTTGGGCGGTTTGGAGTCTGTGCCTCGTGCTCTGGGTTGGACTGTGTGCGTGTTGACTGCGTGAGGCGTTCTTTGCTCCTCTGTCGTCTTTAGTTCTGGTTGAGGAGACATGGCTGTTTCTAACCTGGTGAAAACATGTTTGGTGTGATCTCATGGAGGACCAGACTTGTGTCACTGAGAAGTGTTACCCTTGAAATGAAATAGAACAAGACAGCCCTTTTTGGATTAGATAAAACATTGGAGATTTGGGGGCCTTTTTCCTAAGAGAACAGCAAGCTCTCATGTGATAAAGAATTACGAATGCAGACGTGGCTATGAGTCTCCTGTCACACACATGCACTCGTGCACACGCAAATTCACAGTCTCCATCTCTCCTCAAATTTTACTTAAGATGAAGGAGAATCAATATTATTTTGATGAGTTTGAGTGGTATGAAAGCAGGAGCCCTGTGGTGGACCTCTGGCACAACTGAACCTTGACAGGCTTCCAGCCGCCTGGCCTATGTTCTCTGCAAAAACCTACCTTCTGCTGCTTCAATTCATTTTTCATTCCCACTGCATTCATTCTCTCACTCCTTTATCTTATACCAGCCACATTGCAACTTTTCCCTCTGCAGGCCTCCCACCCTTGGGACTAGAGGAAACATGTACAGAGAAGAATCCAGGAAGGGTCGCAGGTAAACTCCTCCACTGGCATAGCAGCTGTGTTCATGAGCCTGGCTGCTCATCTCGGGCCCACTGAAGTGCCTCCCTCCCCACACATGCAATAAAAGCCCAACAGAGAATCAAAAGGTGACTTACAGTGGATTTTGAAGTCCTTGTACTGTCTGTCTTCAATTGCCACCACGTACAAAGCTGCCCGGTCTGGAAACATAAGCCCTCCAGGTTTCTGTTGATGAATTGTGGGGAAATGGGTCTCGTAATCTATTCACCTGACAAAGACATCACATTTTGAACTGCACATAGAGTCACCAGACAAGCACCCCCTTGCCAGAATTTCTCATTCAGCAGGCTGTCACCTTGGCCAGGGTTAGGATTAGGATGGCAATGCTTAATTTTTATTCTAGAGCAGGGAGAATTTGAGGGACCTAGGTGGAGTCAATGGAAGAAATGGGGCAAAGGTAAGTTCAATGATGAACAGGGAAAGATGGTATGACCTTTCAGCCCGGGGAAGCCAAGGTCAGAAGCATGCTCAGCTCTCTGGCAGCCATGCAAGTCCTAAGTATTCACTGACCAGAATAGAATTTTGTATTGACAACAGAGAATGGGTATCAATTATAGCCAAAGAGGCCAAGGGTAGACCTATAGGAGAACATGGTGGCAGTTAGACATGTTGGACCTGGGGACAATCATTCTGATCCCTGAAGTAGATCTGGTTTAAAGAGAAGGGCCTGGTCTAGCCCAAGTCCTCTCTGAAGTCCTCATATTCTTCCTAGGCAGTAGGCCAAGGGTAGAGCAGCAAGACAGCCAGCAGACCAACGAGGGGACAGCATGTAGGACACTTACCAGCCACTTGTCCCTGGCAAAGATCACCGTGTTGAGCATTGACTCATAGAACAGACAGTAGCCCATCCACTCGCTGATGATGATGTCTACCTTCTCCACAGGCAGCTCCACCTCTTCCACTTTACCTTTAAATATGGTGATGACTGGAAAAGAAGAACCCCAAGGCCACACTTTGCAAGGACCCTAGCCAGGAACCATGAGCACCCATATTAGAGCCAAATCTACAAGTTTTAGCCCTGTTCTGATTCTGCTTCTAGGATGTGACATACCTCACCCTTCACCAAGCTAGTTATACTAAGAGAATTGAAAACTACTTGCAGGTTTCCCCCCTAAAATGTATTGAGCAGTTACAATGTGCTTGGCACTGTGCTAAGCCCATGAGATGCACCATATCATGTAATCCTCCCAATAACTCCATGAAGTAAACACATTATTATCATTCTCCTCTAGAACTAAGGAAACTGAAGCTTAGAGAGGTTAAACGGTAGCTGCGGAAAGAGAGGCCAGGTCTGATACACTATGACTCTAACGCGCTTCTCACCATCCCCACCCTATTTTAGGCTGCCAGGACGATTCAAATCCAAAGAAGGGCAGGGATGCCTCCTTGATTGCTCTTGCATCTGTTCACAGCCAGGGCTCATCCCCCAGAGGCTGCTCATCTCCTAGTGGGTTCGTGAGGAAGATAACCTAGTGTTTTGACAAGAGCATGAGCTTTATAGTCAGAGAAATCTGGGTTTAACTGCTAGATCTTCTCATTATTAGCTGTATGACTTTCCAAAAGTTACTTGACCTAAACAAACTTCAATTCAGAGAACAACCAGGGAAATAATATCCACTTAGCAGGTGGTTGTACTGATGAAATGAAATAAGACATGTGAAGTGCCAGGCTCAGAGCCAGGGTTCAAGAGAAGGTAGACATCATCTGACACTGTCCCCCTTGTCAACCAGCTGATGGAGAGTTGGAAGGGATAGGGCCAGGATAAAGCCCTTGTTCTACGTGGCCTCTGCTCAAGAGTCACTTCCAAGGCCTTCCCACCCCTCTGTGGCAGGAGAAACTTCTTAGTGAGATTTTTGATCATTTGACATAGACACACACATCATTTTGGAGTCTCTTTTTTGCATTTGTTGCTGTAAAGATCACAGCAAAAGCTATCTTAGATGCTGCTGTGAAACTGACAGGGTGATGTATTGGCCGGCTGGTTCCATCTGAACATTTCTTCTGAAAGGTTACACATGTTCATGCTCTGAAACTCTCTTTCTGCACCATCTTCTGAAAAATCACACAATGTCTGAAGTTTGCTGGGGAAATTGAACAATGGCAGGTACTCAAGAATAATAATTTTTAAAAAACCACATCTGCCCTGAATGTGAATTTCATGAAAAATAATTTGGATTGGAGGCTCCTAGATGACAAAGGACACACAGGTCACTGGCTTTATTTCACGTCTTCACAGTGGATGATGCAGGTGATGGAGTGCCCATTAGCAACCTCTAATGATGGTTAGCTCTTCAATGTCTGGTATTTAATCAAGGCTTAATCACATAAGGCCTCCTCAGTAAGGAGTCAGACACCTTGCGGACGTAAATTGGCCCTGGTCACTCTAGTGAGACCAAGCTGTGTGGCCTTCCTGGTTACTGCTCATGAGCCCTGTCCCTAAGGAGTGAGAGCACGAAAGGCTACTCTTCTCCAAGAGGTTTGGCAGGGGTGGGAGGAATAGGTCAAATGTCTGCTTCTCTAGGGGCTCCGGGACCCAAGGGCAGGAACTGAGGCAACACCAGGGCCCAGGAGGAGCCAAGAGAGTTCACAAGAGGACAGAGTAAGGAATTTTTGAAGATGCAAATAGAGTGCCTAATTTATTTCTTATTCCACAAAAGAACTGACAAATATATGCCTCATCTACCTGCCTACTCATTTGCATGCAAAGCCTGGTTTGTCTTACTTTTATAAACATTTTTAAAGTGTTTTAATGGGCCCCCCATTCTTTCCTCCTTACACATTTCTCAAAGGCTCTTTCCTAATGTCTGCGTGTGTCTATGGGCTATGGACCAGTTCTTCTTGCATTAGATCACGATCTCTGTGAGGCCCAGGAAGACGTCTTCTCCTGCCTCTGGTGCCCCCTGACCTCCACCCTGGGTGCAGAAGTGGACAAGAACTTATAGCTAGTCTGACAGACAGGTAAGGATGGAATATTCCTTGGGTGCCCCACAGAGGGAATGAATGCTGTCCCTGTTCTCTGCACGAGCCCTCTTACCCATTAGTTGCAATATCCTGATGAATATGGGTACAACAGATGATAGGTAGGTAGGTAGGTAGATAGATAGATAGATACACAGATAGAGTGGGTCACAGGACAGCAAAAATCACAGTGTTTTTGCTTACAAAAAGGCACAATGAATCAATTAACCCTATAAAACACTTAAGAGCCTGGACCTCTGTTCACTCACGTCACCCTTCTGCATCCAAACATTTCTCGGAGCAGATGTGGCCCCCACCTGGCTTGGTGAGTAGATGGCCCTTTGTGAAAGGGAACAGGCACCTCTCCCTTCGGTCCAGCTGTGGACTGAATTTCAGACCCATCCATCCCCTTGCCCAGGTGCTTCTGTGTAGTACCCGATCTCCACAACCCTATGCGGGAGTCCTGGAGGTGGACAACTTTTAGTTCCAGCTGATAATTATCCTTGATCAAATAATTACTCCCCTTTAGGACCTCAATTTCCTCATTGGGGGAGAGAAAAAGAATGGAGATTGAATCTGAAAATCCCTAAGATCCTTTGCAGCGCCAAAATGCTTCAATTCTTCAAATATGTGTTGAGCATGTTTATGGCATTCTATGAAGTTTACTGGTGGACATGGTGGCTATCAATAAAGAAGCAGTGCCTGAGATGTCCAATTTGACTCTAATTTGCACCAATTCCTTGAGCCTGACTTTTTTAAAGGAGGCCACATTGTTTCTCTGGACCCAAACCCAACTGCCCAGCTGAATCATCAGGCATGCTCTTCCCGTTTCCTATCCTCACCACCAACAACCATTTAAACTCCCAGATTCAAATTCCAAGTCTGCAAAATGCTACGTCTTGTGGTGGGGTTTATAGAAATTAACTGGCAGCCATTGGCCAATGTACGGCATTGGGTTGGCTCAGAGAACTGTGTGAGCGTAAGCAGGGACAAGCATTCCTTCTCCATGTCAAGCCCTTTCAAGAGGCTCCTAACCACTGACATGAAGGTTCTGAGCAGCTATGAACTACAGAACCGCACTCCAATCTGGACCTCACATCACTAAAACTGAGTCAACTCAAGGTTGCATTGAGGTCACTCTCTGGAGCTGTATTTTGTTCCATAGGGATGGTGGAAAATTTGCTCAACCAATTGACCGGACCCTGGCTCATAAATTTCAGAATGATTAATTGTAACTACGTACACGACAGGGAGCAATAAACTCTAAGTTGGAATATATTCCCCCTGTAACTTCTAGTTTGCAAATTAGACATCCAGAATTTTTTTTTTTTTGGTTGTTTTTAGTGGGATTTTTTTCCTTTTCATCTTGAGTGGTAATTACAGACATCTAGTCATTCTGATTCATGGTCATTTGTTTGACTTTTTTAAATTTAACAAATCAGGCCAGCCTGATCTCATTTGGGCCTCCAGCAGGTCCATCGGAATCAGGTGACCCCACATGGTCTCAGTTAGTGGTCTTCCCATTTTAGACTCCTCCCTGTTCCCCAGAGCAGAAGGGATGGCATAGGGGTCCCCAGCGTGAGGACAGGGAGCACATCGTCTCACAGTGGAGCGCCCCCATGCCACCCCCACCGCAGAGCCACTCGCCACCCCTCCCCCCTCTTGCCACATGGCTCACACACCTATTCTGGTGACGCCCACCCGGCTGCCACACACCTTCTGAGGGCCTGACTTGCCTCCAGCCTATGACCTCCTCCCCTCAGTTGTCTATTTCAGCTTCCTGTTCCAGGATCGAGCAGAGCACTTGACTCTTCACAAACATTCAAAAATCATTACTGAATGAATGGATGCATGAATAAGCAATTTTGAAAAAAGGGTATTGAGTTCAAAGACAAAAGATCTTTAAACTAGTCCTAAGTATGATAGTAAAAAATTACTAGTGTTTGAACAGCAGCTTGCAGAATGATTTTACATGGATTATCTCAAGAATCCTCAAAGGAATCGATGTGGTTGGTTTTATTACTCCATTTGCCTAATGAGAGCACTGGAGTTCAGAGAATCCAAAAGGTGGGGCCCAAACCTATGCCTGTTGTGTAACCTGGTCCAAGTCACCAGCCTCCCTGAGATTCCTTTCCTTCATCTGCAAATGGATATCATATCTGACTTACCTACCTGGTGGGATTGTTGTAAACACCAAGCACTGCTTGGGATGATAGGAGAAAAGAAATCATGGAAGGCCAAAGAATAAGCCACCCTTCCCCGTGAAGCCTGGTCGGGCTGGTTAGCAGGGCGAGGAGAGGTGGGACGATCGTGAGCAGCCAGGGTGTGAGGGAGAGAACCCAGTACTCTCCCTGATGTCAGCCCCACCTCGAGGGCTTCCAACCCTCAGCTTCTCCAGGGTCCAGATGCATGGATAAACCTCTCCTACAAGGTCAGACCTAGGTGCATCCTTGAGCCAGTGGTGATGAGAGAAAGAGAACACCAATATCTTTACCCTCGATATCTGGAGGGACCCAGAATATAACCTGAAGCAAACAGACCCCATAACTGGAGCGGCATAAATGAGCCCTGGGTGCTGTGTAGCCTCAATATAGTAGAAACTTCAACATGGTACCCTCTATCTTCCCAGATCCCCTATTCACCCAAGAACTCAGGGCTTGAGCTTCTTCCTGGTCCCCCAGCACGTAATCTGCCTGGCTTTGTGTCCTAGCCTTTATGTCCCTTGAGGGCTGAGAACCTAGTCTGCTTAGCTGGAGCTCTGAAGTCTGAAGCTCGGGGCCCTTCCCTGGCCAGAGCCCCTGCTTGGCATGTCTCCTCCCCTAGGCACTGGCTGGACTAACGCTTGGGTAAACACAACCGTACCAGGACTTGTCCCCCTCTCCAAGGTCTGGCCCACTACTTAGCAGCCCTAGCACGGTGCAGCCTGGGCAGATTCCCAACACGCTGGCCACAGGCAGATGATGGCGTGGGCTTGGCCCAGGGAGGCAGTGGAGCTGGACAGAGTGGTTGAAATCAGCGGGAATGGAGAAGGCAAGTCTTCCTCTAGGCTCAGGGAGTCAGCAAATCATTCCAGGCTCAACTCTCACTACTGACTGAAGCTCACACAGGACAGGCAGAAATCCTTGCCCCAGGGAACTGACACAGCAGTCCGTCCACGCTCACCACTGTTCCCTCCACTCTTAGCGTGCCGGCTTTCTGTCATCTTTCAGGTCTCTGCCTCAATGCCCTTTCCTCCGAAAAGGTTCCTCTCTTCCAGTGCTGTGCTGTTCAATGTTTAACAACCGGCTCCAGGAGAGAAAAAACCCCAGATTCATAGCATTTGCTGATGTCTGTTGTGCTCACACTGTGATGTCACGCACAGCAGGGTTGGGAGGGAAGGCAGGGTGAGCTGGCTCCAGCATGCCACCACCACCACCCCATTGAAAGCGGATCCCCAGGTTTTCTCAACTACTCCTTCACATCTCTTTCTAAGAGCTTTCACAATTTGTAATTCTATTGTGATGTTTTGTTCACTTGCCTTTATGTCTGCCCTCTCCATGAGACTGTAAGCTTCATGAGAGCAAAGATCCCATCTGTCCTGTTGGCCGTTGACACCCAGAACCTGGCACAGGGCCTGGCGTGCGGCACAATAATGCCTGAAGGACCGAGCGGGTGAACCAGTCCTCAGGTTATTAATGGGCCGCTTCACGAGCAGTAGGAAAGGGAGCAGCAATTACCAGGAGTCACAGTACAGGTTCATTAAAAACAACTGTATCTGATTAATCTCATTCCTTCTTTTGACAGGGTCATTAGTCAAGTTAATAAATGAAATAATAATAACAATAGCTAACATTTATTGTCTGCTTACTGCCCACAGGACTGTTGTGTTTGACACAGTGGTGTGCTGGTAGATACTTAACAACTGGCTCTCCAGAGGGAAGAAGTCCTGACGTGTAGCATTTGCTGATTTCTGCCGTGTAAATATTCACACTGTGGCCAATTTCAAGACATCATGACTTCATCCATTCCACAAATTTACTGAAAATTTAACAATCGGTTTCAGGAGCCTGTAGGCGCCGGCCCCAGCACGCCACAGTGTTACATACAGTAACTACGTACTCCTCACAATGACCCTAAGAGGTAGGTACCACTATTGTTCCCATTTCATAGACGAGGAAACTAAGGTGCAGAAAGTATCGTATACAACATCCCAAGCTAATCCGGCGAAACTCAGTGTGGACCAGGAAGTCTGAGTCCAGAGCCGACGCTCTGAAGCACCGTGCTTGCAGTGTACCACGTGGGGATTTCGACAAGTCCTCGCCCCGTGGCATCCTCATGGAGACGACAACAAAGGATTGTGTGGACTCACAGCTAACTGCTTGGCTGTATGAAAGGTGCTGATCAAGAGCTGGATGCAGACCAGCCTACGGGAGCATCCTCACTCCCCCCAGGGCACCCACCAAATCTGTGGGTAACACCAGGCAGAGAATGAAGACCCCGGGAGCCTGATGCTCTAGGGAGTCTTAGAAATTTGTAAGGAAGGACCAAATCTAACCATGAAGTTTTATACGAATAAAAAGTATGACTCTCAGTTTGGATTCAAAATACCCGCTGACAAGATATTAGTTAGGAGTTCCAGCCCGGCAGTGACATAGGCAGACAAGAGACCGGATATGGATAGACAACAGATTGCAGCTGAGTCCAGCTCAGCACCGGTGAGACATGGCGTTTTCCGCAGCTGCTAATGGAAACTGGAGCCACAGTGCTAGAACAGCATCTGGGCCCTCCAGTTGCCTGGCTGTGCTTATTTCTGAGCATGACTCCCCGAGGTGAGACAGACCCAGAAGCATGGCCAGAGGAGAAGGTGATTCAAACCAAAGCAAAGGGGGAAGGAACTGGGGGTGTAGCCTGGGGATGAGGGCCAAGGGCTGCCACGTGAAGATGAAGTCTCCCCTCCCCGAATGGGCCCAAGGGAAAGAAGGAGAGCGCTGACAAGGCTGCAGGAGGCGGACTCCACCTCCGTGGAAGGAAGTGCTTTCTAACAATCACAGCTCCCAGATGGCTGGTGGTGGGTCCCCATCAGGGGAGTCATCCCAGGACTGGATGACCACAGAGCTCGGAGGAAGGCTGCGGGAGCAGAGAATTCAAGCATCATCTGCAAAAGGCTTGGAGCGTGTGACCAACAATGAGCCACGTGTAGAACATTAGGCTTGAAAGGCCCTGTGGTTCATGCTCGTTGAGCACCTGCTGCATGTGAGGCCCCGTGGCAGGCACTTGATGAACATTATGTCTAATCCCACAATAACCCTGCAAGCCGCGCACCCACACAGCTCCTCTCCAGGCAGCGCGCAGTGGCTCAGCAGGGGAAGTGATCTCACGGAGCCCTCCCTCCCGCCACGTTGCAGGGGCCCTCTGTCCATCTGTCGGGTCATGCCATGCATAGGCTTCTGCCATCCATGACATTTAAGCTTTAGGATGTGCACAGGTAGGAAAAGAGAAAGGAGGGATATACTCTTTTCCTTTAGTTTCCTGAGAAGTAAATAGGTTATGAGTTTTTGTTTCTAGAACTGTAAAAAATTATATCGATCCCTGAGCTCCTACGTCAACTTTTCACAGACGAATCTACCTTCTCAGGCAGCCCACTGCTTCCTCGGCGGGGAAAGAGAGGAAGTAATAGTTGTCAGTGCTTAAGTCAAAGAGGAGCCTCTCAGCACGTGTGTGGGCCACGCGTGTGGAAGGAGCCATGTGAAGGCTGCACGTCCGCTGCAGGTGGCTTCATGGAGGTGTGCGTCTACACGTGGATAACCATCCAGAGCAGCCACGCGGAGGTGGAGAGGAGAGACATTGATTGATTCTGGGTAGCAGGTATTTTGTGTCCTGTGTTGTTATTTATGTCGCTACACCTACACTCCTGAGACCCACACAATTGGCTCTGCAGCATTTCAAAAGCATTTCCATGGAAGCATTTGTGCAGTCAAGCTGTCCTCTTTCTAGTACACATGCCAAGGCTGAGTGAGCTGGCGCAATAGACAGGGCCCTGGGCGGCCTCACTGGCTCCACCCACCTGCTGCTCCCCACCCCGGGAAGCAGAAATGAAGACAACTGTGCCTTCTAAAGGCCCCCGGGCCTGGAGTTCCCTCCTCCGCAGCACACTGTGTGTGAGGGGTAGGAACAGCTATGAGGCATGGGGGTGGCTCTTCACTTGGGGACAGTAGTTTGTCCCTCTTGAGCCTTTGCACAGAATCAAGTGTGAACCATCAAAATATACAGCAAGGAAGGATTTCATCCTAAAGCCAAGCAAACTCGTTGCCATGCTGCCGGGGAAGGGCCAACGGTCCAGGGCGGGTGTTAAGCCTGAGCGGAGTGAGGGTGGCCCAGCACCGCACAGCAAGCCCGGGCGGGTCAGCCAGCATCCCTGCGGAGGGTAGCTGTTGGAGAGCGAAGTCCTGGGGGGTGAGGAAGGCCTCTGCCCGGGAGGCCGTCTAGCTCAGCCAGCTGGAGCCTGAGCAGGGAGGGAGGGAGCCATGCGGAAGGCTGCCCTGCACAGGGTGTCAGAGCCCAGCATGGGGGCACCAATGCGTCTGAGTGGGGCAGGAGGGGGTGACAATGGGAGAGTGTTTACATAGGAGCGATTGATCCAATAAGTAAACATACTCAGAATAATGGGAGCCAGGTTTTTCACTGTCAGAGAAAGGAGTCACGAACACAGGAAAGGAGGAAAAACTAGAGGAGACCCCCTGGAGCGGGGTTAGAGGTGGAGGTGTCAGTGTGAACTCACACTTGACAGTACAGATAGATGCAGAAATACACGTTACGTAAATGTGTATGTACACACACACACGTTCTCTAGTTCTTTCCACTGAAACAGTGCCAACACCCTAAAATCAACAAGCATACTTAGCCTGAGATCCTAGTTCCTACACACCATTGTCCATTAAATGGATTCAAGATTCCCTGGAGAAATGGCTGATTCTAGAACTGAGACATGGAAAGTACAAGATAAACCTGGAACATGTATGCCAAAATAAGAAAGCTCACAAAAAGTGAAGGAGGCATCAAAGGGACACAGAAGCCAGCTTGAAGGGGCTCCCAGTGACCAACTTAGGGACAATTTGCATATCAAAGTCAGTACTGATAATAATAGATACAACCTATTGAATAAAATAGGAAATTAATGAGGAGGAATGAAATATTTACGTGGTTTCAAACTACCTCTCCCAGAAAACCTCACTAATTACCAGGGGGAAGAGCAATTTACTAGGAGAAGCCTGGCAGACATCACCTTAATCAGTGATCACCATAAACTTCGTCAGTAACAGGACAAATCAGAACCGCGTGCCAGCCGAGATCGTGCAGTGAGAGGAACACAGCCTAACGCCTGTGCCGTTCCTGCCGGGAGGCGCACCCCGAATCCAAGTGTGGGGAGGCATCGCACATCCCCACACTGAGGGACATCCTCCAGAACGTGGCCTGTCGTCTCCAAGTGTCAAGGCCAGGAAAGTCTGACTGTTCCAGCTTGAGGGAAACCAGAGACGTGACAACTAAATGCAATGTGTGGTTCAGAACTGAATCCTTTTGCTATGAAGGATGCTATTGCGACAACTGGCAAAATGTGACCAGGATCTGAGCGCTAGATGATGGTAACATATTAACGTTAATCTCCCGATTTTGATGGTTGCATTGTGGTCATGTAGGAAAACGTCCTTGTTTGCAGGAAATGCATTCAGGGATGATGGGGCATCATGTCAACAACTTACTCTCAAATGGCTCAGAAGAAAAAAAACAGCTATATTTGTACCTTTTCTGTAAATTGGAATGTTTCAAAGGTTCAAAGAAAGAAGAGAAAAGGAAGGGAAGGGAAGAGGAATAAAGACAATTACAGGAGGCTGAAGCAGGGCAGGGGAGGGAGGGGCCTTGAGGTGGGAACCAGAAAGGGATGAGGAGGGGGCCGGGCGATTCTTTTTCCAGGCACACGTCATTAGCCCACCTCCCCTTCAGGGCCCACCCCACACTCTGCTACCAATGGCCACAGGGCAGGAGCCCTCTGCCAGCCAGACAAGGGAGGTGAGCCAGGGATGCTGTGGCTCTAGACCCCAGCCCCAGGAGCCAGCAGCAGGAGAGACAGAGGAAGAGGAGGTGGCTGGGCAGACCCTCTGAGGTCCGGCATTAGAACGCAAGTGAAACTTAGCGGCAGCGACATGGGCTCCATGTTCTCTGAAGGCCCGTGGGGCCCAGGGATGAGACTCAATCACCTGAGGGGAAATCTGATTCCACCCCTCTTTGCACCCACCCTCCCCTCCTAAGAGGCCCTGGTGTTCATTTTCAGGGTCAGCAGGCGCTCACGGTGCTTCCACACCAACGTGAACACACTTTACGGAAGAGAACAGGAGTGAGAGCCAAGCCCAAAGGTTCTGCCCCACCTCTCCTGACCTCACTTACCACACCTGTTCAACGGGGAACCACTTGCCCTGTTTCACAGAGTTAGGGAAGGGAGATCTGCCAAAAACACGTGGACGCCAGACTGCACCGCCTTGTAGAGAAAGGATTGGCGGGTTTTCTTTTTCTGTCTTTGGTAGGCAAGTGGAGACGTCACTTCTCCATCCCTTCTGCCCAGGTGAAGCACTTTCCCGAGGAGTGTACAGAAGAGATGTGGCTCCCCTGAGTGAGCCAAGAGAGACTGGACACCAAGCCAGAGGTCGGGGGCATCTGAGCAACATCTCCCCACTCAGGCTGGACAGAGCCTCTGGGCCGCTGCTCATGGCCGCATTGATGCTGCCTGCTGGTTCCCTCCAGCCTTTCTCACTGTCACTCACCCACCACCACCCCCTTCACTCCCTCGCTTCCTCTCTTACCCAGCGTAGACTCCAAGGTCCTTTACTGCAAGCAACTTCTGGCTCCTCCCTCCCTCTTTTGTGTCCTCCCAGCAAAGCCTGGTCCCAAGCAGCTCTGCTCTCCACTTGCACCCAAGCTGCTGAGCATGGTCATAGAAAAATCATACAACAGAGGGAACTGAGCCCACTGCACATCCATGTCCACTCATGTCTAACAGGCGTGGACTGCTCCCCAGCAATCCCCACTAGCCCAGCCTGTTTGTGTTCCTCCCTCCCTCCCTTCCTCAGAGAGACCGTTCTATTCCTTCTCATCTCTCTCCAAAATACTTACACCCTTCTCCCCATCTTCTCTGCCAATGTCTCATTCTTCAATGAGAAAATGGAAGCAACAAATCAGGGGCTTCCCACCACCAGCACACCTCCATCTGGACCCCCACCCCCGACTTTCTCTCTGCTACTGTGGTTAAATTGTCCATACTTCCAGAAAAAGACCAACCCCTCCACCTGTGCCCACCCCTCTTACCTTCTCAAAGTCCTTGCTCCTGAATTTACTTTTTCCTGAATCTGCAATTTTCCAATCTCTACTGGACCATTGCATCATATACACGTGTTTTCATATCTCCAATCGCTAAAAAAAGCCAGCCCTGGTGGTCTAGTGGTTAAGATTTTGTGCTCTCACAGCAGCCGCCCAGGTTCATTTCCCAGGCAGGGAACCACACCACCCACCTCTCGGTTGTCATACTGTGGCGGCTATGTGCTGCTGTGATGCTGAAAGCTATGCCACCGGGATTTCAAATACCAGCAGGGTCACCCATGGTGGACAGGTCTCAGCAGAGCTTCCAGACTACACAGACTAGGAAAGAGGACCTGGCCACCCATTTCTGAGAAAATCGGCCGTGAAAACCACTTGAAAAGCAGCGGAGCATTGTCTGATAGAGCGCTGGAAGGTGAGAGGATGGCGCAAGAAGACCGGGCAGGTTCTGCTGTTGTACTCAGGGTCCCTAGGAGTCAGATCGACTTGACGGCACTAACAACAAAATCCTTAAGAAACACCAGCTCCCTTCCTTGACCCCACATGCCCCTGCAGGGCCTGGTCCGTTTTTCTGCTTACCACAAGAAGAGTTACTTATAGTCCTCACTCCACGATCTCTCCTTAACCCGCTCTGACTGGGCTTCTGTCCCCAATCCTATACTTGAGTCTGCTCTTGTTAAGAACACCAGTAACCTCCATGTGGCCGAATTCAGTAGTCCCTGCTCTGTGCTTATGCCTTGATCTCCCAGCATCCCCTGAGCTGACCACTTCCTCCCTCCCTCGGCTTCCTGCTCCTCCTCTCTCCTGAATGTCCTCCAGCTCACTGAGTATATCCTCTCGGCCTGTTTGCTAGCACCTTCTCCTCTACTTGACCTCCAAAAGGTAAATGCTTGACCTCACATCTCCCTGGAGCACTGAACTATCCTCTTAAGATGTCTCTGCCTACGTGCTCCTGCCTGTAACCCGTTCCAACCCATTCTTCATAGAGAATGCTCCTCTTGTGCTTAAAATTATCCAAAAGGCTTCCATCATCCTTAGAAAAAAGTCCAACCTTGTTTTCCTAGTTTAGAAACTCCCCCTGGTCTGGCCCCACTCAGCACAGGGCCTGGGGACCGAACCTCATCCCACCAACTGGTGACAGATACAGGAGGTCTCCTAATCAGGACACCCGCGGGCGTGAGTTCGTTCAGGATGGGCTGCAGAGAGGGTGCTGGGGGGCTGCAGTGCGCGGGAAAGGAGGGAGGGGAGGAGCAAAGCGAACACACGGCTCTGCATGATCAGACTCCAGCTTGAAGAAGGTCCCACCCCACAGAGCAACCCAATCGCCAAGACAGCCCCGTAAGCAACAGGGCCTCTGGGCAGTAGAGGCCCGCATTTCTCCAAAGGCAGAGGCCTGCTCGGATGCCGCTGGGTGGGTGGCAGGAGAGGTAGGGCTGGAGGTTGTGGAGAGAGAAGAGGAGGAGGAGGAGGAGCTGCCATCGTGCAAACTCAAAAGATGGCCTGCAGCTGGGACCAAGCAGTGGGCATGGAATTAAGGAGTTACTCACAAGCTGGGCTCACTGGAGGCTGAGCTGGGACAAATGTGCCCTTGGCTGACATGGCAGGGATTGGGAACCTCAGAACCCCATGGCCACAGTCCTGCTAACCAGGCCTCAGCTGGGCTCCACCTCCCCAAGGCCAAGTGTTCCTCTCTCTTCCCTCTCCTGTCAGTCCGTGCCACCCAAACAAGGGAGTGCCAGCCCCTCACCCCCCACGGGGAAGCCACGGAGGCACGCCTCACTGTTGTCCAGGTGGTTGGCCTTAACGATCTTCTCTGAGTAGTCAGAAATACTGGAGCATTCAATCTGGAAAGGGCACAGAACAAAGGAGCAAGGCGTCAAAAAGTTGCAGCAGGTCCAACAGCAATTTCACGGACGGAGGAGCCTAGAGGGGTACAGCGACTTGCCCACAGCCGGGCAGCTGCTTTGCGGCAGATTAGAAACTAAAACACAGCCCTCCCGGCTTGCAGGCAGCGGCTCTCCCACTAAACGGTCTGCCTCGGCGGGAGACTGACCCCCGGCGCTGCTCTGTGGCAGAGGCCCAGGCTCTGAGCGGAGAACCGGCCGAGGCTGCACAGCCGCTGGCCTCCCAGGAGAGGATGGGGGAAGGCAGAGCCGCGGCCAGAGCTCCGCAGCCCACCCTCCCTGGTTAAATGGGGCGCATTGCAGGACAGGGGCCATCTGGAAAATGCCTCAGGCCAGGCTTGAGATCCTTCCCCCAACACACATGCATGAACTCTCACCCCTTCTGCAGTCTCCACCCTTGAGAGAACTGATTCTTTTAAATCTAGAAGTCTCTCCAGCCTCCCGAAAATCTCCTCAGCAGAGGGCCAAGTCGTTTGAGAAGTCGGTTGACCTCAGCTGAGGGCTGGACCATGTGGGAATAGCAGGAGACAAGCCCCAGCCCGGGAGTGGAGGCCGGGGGAGGCCGGGGGAGGGCCCAGGGCCCTGGGAAGAGAGGGGCAGCTGCCAGGAGCTGTTCTCACTCCTTAGCTGGCCCCCTACCGAGGCCGGCCCGCACTAAGGCTGCCCTCACCTCCACCCTTCGGCCCACCTCAGACTGCCCCAGCGCCTTGGGGGGAGTATTTGCATAGGGGCACTGAGGGGGTTGCTGACCGCCTCTATCAAAGCCTCTGGATGGGTGAGGGCACCTGTGGGGTCCCTCCAGAAGAGAAGGCAGACCCTGGCTGGGGCTCAGATCCCAGCAGCACCAGCCCTTTCCTGGGCTGTGGAAAGGTCCTGTGGCCTCCATCCCGTGGTCTGCAGGTCCCTCTTTCTCTCCAATTCTTCCCCCTCCCTGCCGTCTGCAAGGGGCTGCTGAGTTTAGCCATGATGGACATGGGATCTGGAGCCAGGCAGCTGGCCTCTGCCCCTTTCTAGGCATGCCTCAGTTTCCTCCTAAGTAAGTCCTGGTTTCACGGGGTTGTTGTGGGGATTAAATGAGCAGCGCACATCCCCTGAAAGCAGGCAGGCCACGGCGTGAGAATGCCTTAGCATTTCTTTCCTCTTTTTCTTCCTGCCATGTTCTACTTTTCCTTTTCTCCCTCTTCTCTCATTCTCGCTTCACTTTCTCCACTTGTTTCTTTTGTACTTTCTGCTTTGTTTTCTTTCTTCTTTTGTTGATCTCTCTCCCATCACTCTAGCTTTGCTCTGAGTCTTTCTTTCTCTCCATGTCTGTCTGTCTCTCTCTGTTTCCCTGTCTCCATTTCTGTCCAAGTCAATTCCCTCATTCTCCCTCCCTCCCTCCCTCCCTCTTTCTTCTCTCTCTCTCCTGCCCTCCCATCGACCTCTCTTGAGAGGAGCAGTGGGTGGCGGGGAGCCTGGAACAGGAGAAAATGTGACGTGAGCCATCCCACCAGGAAAGAAGCCCAGCTAAGCGTGGCAGAGCTGTTCATAAAAGAGCTGTTACAGCAAGAGAGCGGGAGCAGACAGATGGGGTCGCGTCCCCACAGCTGGAAGGCGCGGAGCGGGAGCCTCCTGACAGCTCCCTGGCTGGAGCCCCCGGCGACTTGGAAACCAGTGATGGGCAGCCCTGCCTTTCCTTCTCAGCCCTCAGCTACTCACGTCCCCCCAGCCAAGATGGAACAGGGACAGGGCCTCAGAGATAGTACTGGGAGAGAAGGCTCGGGCTCACCAGGTGGTCCCAAGTCCAGCCCTGAGGCTCTGTGGCCTCATTGGAAGTGGAGTCTGTCTCTTGCCAGAGGCCTCCATCCTGGTGAGGAGAGCCTTGTGAAGGAAAGCCGGACGGTGGGGAGGGGCAGTGCGGTGATGAGGACAGGACCTGACCTTGGGCATCGGGATTGGCCCCGTACCCTCAGCATGTGCCTGAGTTCATGGCCTCTCTGGTCACAGCTATGCCAGAGGGGCCCTGAGGACAGCCCAGGTTTCCAGAAGACCCTGTACAGCCAAGGCCCAAGTGCTTTCCCTGCCAGACGTGGAGGGCAAACGCTGCCCCTGCTGGAGCCTCTGAGGCTGGAGCCAAGAGGATTTGGAGGGCTCCAGCCACCCCGGGGCCTGGGGCTCTCAGGACAGGCTACAGGATGCCCCAACTGAGTCATGGAGAGTGAAACCCCACTGGAGGGTACTCGGCTTCCCATGGGCCTCTGCACATGGGCTGCCCTGTGCACATGCTCCAAGCTTGATTCCAGGATGCCTTTCATTTTGATCAAGGTTAATTCCTATTTTCCAGCCCTGGATCCACTGCATTTCTCAAATGTCAGCCAGCAGCTCACAACTCTTCTTTCTCACAGGTTCTTCCCAGCTCCTGACACTCCCAGCCCCTGGTCATCAGGCTGAGAGGTTTCCCAGAGGGTCAGCCTTCTCCTCTAGCGGGAGAGGCTGCAGCAGCCAGAGCAGGAGAATTTCAGTCCACCAACTTGCCCTTTAAATAACCAACGAAGGAGATTTTCCTGTTATTATCTCCTAGGGCCCCATCCCAAATATGCTAATAAACCCTGAGCCTTTGTCATATGCCAAGCACTGTTCTAAGCACTTTCCCTACGTATTAAACTCAGTTACTCCTCACAATCACCCCATGGGCAAGGCACTGTCACTATGCCCATTTTATAGATGGGTGAAGTGCGGCACAGAGAAGTGAGCTGTCCGCGGTCACACCGCTCGTGAGTGGAAGAGCGGAGATTCAAACCAGAGCTCACACGTGGAACCACACCACACTGCCTCTCACGCTGACAGTGGGACCAAGCCCTGTGAGGTAATGACGACACCAGAATGGATTCTGAAAAGTCAAAAATCCTCCACAAATGTCAGCGGCTGCCAGGGCAAGGAGCCAGGAGCAATGCCCATGTGACAGGGAGCCGTGGGGGCTTGCCCCACCCCAAGAATCACACTTGATTTTCTTCTCAAGAGTGTGAGCCCAGCAAAGATTTGGACCAGGGTCTGTGCTCATAGGAAGGGCCGGAGAGGGCAGAGGGCAGAGGGCAGGGGCTGGCTCTGCAGAGGCCAGCGTGAGGGAGGGAGTGCCGTGCTCACCCCGAACACCTTCTTGGCCCCCGCTTTGGCAGCAAACATGGAGAGGATCCCGGTACCACTCCCAACGTCCAGCACCACTTTGTCCTTGAACACGTGCTTGTTGTGGTACATGGAGTTCCGGTAAGTGAGCGTCCGCACCTCGTCCTTCAGCATCTCCTGAGTGGAAGGAAAGGAGAGGGAGTGTCAACACACTCGAGGCACCTGGGAGTGCCCCGGGGTCATGCACCCACCAAATTCTTCAAAGCTCTCGATGACGTCACTAGGAAGAGCCTCAGAAGAGTATTGTGGGGCAGCTGGACCAGGGGCTACCTGCACAGTTACAAACTCCAGACTTAAAACTGCCCAAGAAAGATTGCGCTCTCCTATCACAGGAGAAACTTACGTCCAGACCTGGGAAAGGTGCGATTTACCAAAGGACGAAAGGAAAGATCTGCACGACGCAGCATGAGAGCTGCAAGTTAGACCTGAGGCAGACCTTCTGCCACGGTGAAGGAACTGTCATCGAACAGGTTACTAAAGGAGATTTGGGGGGTTTTGACATGTGTACTTGTTTTTAATAATAGAAAACATGTTCCTTTATCCATTGTTATTTAAGTGCTTTTAAGAGAGAAGGTAGATTACCCGTTCACACCGTCTCCAGCCTGAGGAGCGCACGATTAATCTCTGTACTGTGCTGAGGCAGGATCTCCATCCGCTCAAGGTTCGGCAAACACTCTAATTTATCACCAACAGCGTTGGGATTTTTTTTTTTCTGAGGAAGATTCGCCCTGAGCTATCATCTGTGCCAATTTTCTTCCACCTTGAGGATGCCTGCCTCAGCATGGCTGACAAGTGGTATATGTCCACATCCAGGATCCGAACCCACGAACCTAGGCCACCGAAGCAGAGCACCTGAACTTAACCACTAGGCCACGGGCCTGGCTAGTATTGGGGTTTTTTTAGTATAACTTTTTAGTACAAGTTGCATACAACAAAGCACAGATTTTAAAATGTATGGTTAGGTGTAAGAGCTTTGACAAATGTACACCTGTGTAGCCACCCCCAAAATCGAGATACAGAACATTTCCATTACCCCAGACAGGCTTTCACCCATGTACATTAATCCTCACCCCAACTCCAGACAACCAAGGATCTAATTTCTATCACCAAAGCTTCCTTCTGCCGGTTCTAGAACTGATATGAATTGAATCACACAGTATGTACACTTTTGTGTCTGGCTTCTTTTGCTCAACGTGAGGTTTTCGAGATTCATTCGTTTTATTGACTGTATCCAGCGTGTGTTCCTTTTCCTGTTGCTGCCATTGTTATTGTTGTAGTTGACCAGTATTCCATAGTATGGAAGTACCACGATGTATTGATCCATTCTCTTGTTGATGGATATTTGGGTTGTCATGAATAAAGCTGCTACAAACATTCTCGTACAAGTAATTTTGAGGATATGTTTTCATTTCCCTTGAGTCAATACCTAGAAGTGGGTTTGCTGCGTCTTAGGGTAGGTGTTTAATTTCACTAGAAATTACCAAATGATTTTTCAGAATAGTTGTGCCATTTGATTATCCCCCCAGCAATGTATGGGAGAGTTCAAGTTGCCTCACATGCCAGCCATTTAGTCTTATCAGTCTTTTTAATTTTAGTCTCCCAGTGGCTCTGAACTCGTATCTCGTTGCAGTTTTAATTGCATATCTCTGACGCTGTTGGTGAAGATACTTCTTTTATGTGTTTATTGGATAGTCATATATATCTTCTTTCGTGACGTGTCTGTCCAAGTCTTTCGTCCATATTTTCCTTGGGCTAGCTGCCCTTTCCTTACTGAATTGTAGGAGTATATGTATTCTGGAAACAAATCCTTTGTCAGCTATACATATTGTGAATATCTTCTCCAAATCTGTGATTTGCCTTTTCATTTTCTTAATATTGTCTTTGGAAAAGCAGTTTGTAATTTTGATAAAGACCAATTTTTCAGTTTGTTCTTTTCTGATTAGAATTTTTTGTGTCCTGCTTAATCTTTGTCTACCCCAAGGTCACAAAGATATTCTCCTGTGTTTTCTTGAAGAAGTTTTATAGCTATGGCTTTTACTTTTAGGTTTATGATCCACGTCAAATTTATTTTTGTATATGGTGTAAACTAGGGATGTGAGTTCATTTTTTTCATGCAAATAGATGGTTCAGTGACATGGTTCATTTCCCCCCACTGAATTACATGGAGGAAATCCTCTGGAACAATCTTCTCTTTGTTTCCATCACCTTGCCACTTGTGTCAAAAATCAATTGACAGCACATGCCTCTGATCTGTTCCATCAATATACCAATTCAACACTGACTCGATTACTGTGGCTTTATATTAACTTTGAAATGAAGTAGTTCAACTTAATCCTTTCGCTACAAGATTATTTTGGATTTTCTAGATCCTTTGCATTTCCATATACATTTCAGAATCAGTTTGTTAATTGAGACAGAATAGCCTCCTGGAGTTGATTGGAATTGCGTTGAATCTACAGATCCACTGGGGGAAAGTTGACATCTTAGTTAATTATTGAGTCTTACAGTCCAAGAACAGTGATACAGCTCTCCTTTTATTTAGGTCTGTTTCATTTCTGTCTGCAGTGTTCCTATAGATTTCAATATAGAGGTCTTGTACTTCTTTCATTAAACTTGTTCTTAACTGTTGTATTATTGTACTGTATTTGACATTTTTAAAATTTCATTTTCCAACAGTTTTGTGTTAGCATAGTATATTGACTTTATGTTTTGCAGCCTTGCTTGCACACTAATTCTAGTAGGATTTTTTGTAGATTCCTTTGTTTTTCTATATAAAAAATCTTGCCACTTGTGAATGAAGACAATTTCACTTCTTTTTTCCTATCTGTGTGCCTTTTATCTCTTGTTCTTTCCTCTTGCACTGTTGCACTGGCAAGGATGGACATCCAGTGAAACCATGAATAGAACTGGAGAGGAAGGCTTCCTTCCTTTGTTCCGATGATGTATAAATGTCACCATTGGGTATAATCTCAGCTGTGGGCTTTCCAAAAACGTCTTTTATCGGACCAGAAAGGTTATTTTCTATTTCTAATTTGCTGAGAGTTTTTATCATGAATTGGTGTTGAATTCTGTCTCATGCTTTTCCTACGTTTATTGAGATGGTATATGACTTCTCTCCTTTATTCTTTTAATGTGTTAAACTCCATAGATTGGTTTCAAATGTTGAACCAACACTTTATCATGTTGTGTTATCTTTTTAAATATTGCTGAATTTTATTTGTTAATATCTTGCTGTAAATTTTTGTCTATATTTATGAGGGTTCTATAATTTTCTCTTATCTTCTCTGGTAATCAGTTATGCTGAGCCCACCACATAAGTTAGGAAGTATAATCTCCTCATACATTTTCTGAAAAAGGTTTGTGTGAGATTGGTGTTTTTCTTCCTTAAATACTTCATATAAATCACCAGTAAAGCCATGTGGGCCTGGAGTCCTTTTTGTGGGAAGATTTTAAATTAGGAATTCACTTTATTTGATAGAGGGCAATTTTAGTTTTCTGTGCATTCTTACATCAGTTTTGACAGGTATTTTTCTAAGGAATTTATCCGTTTCAGCTAAAAGGTCAAATTTATAGGCATAACATTGTCGTAATATACTCTAATTACCTATTGAGGGTCTATATGATGTGTAATGATGACTTTGTCTTCATTTATGATATCATAATTTGTGTTTTCCCTGATTTTTTTCTTGATCAGTCTAGCTAGGTGTTATAAATTTAATTAATCTTTTCAAAAACCAAATTTTGGCTTTGTCGGTTTTCTTTAATGTTTGATTTCTGCTCTCATCTTTATTATTTCCTTCCTTCAACTTACCTGGTTTTTATTCACTCTTCTTTCTCTACTTTATGAGGTGGAAGCCTTGATCACTGATTTTGTACCTTTGTTTTTGTCTAATAAACACATAAAGCTACAAATTTTCCTCTAAAGATTGCTTTCACTGTATCCCACAGATTTTCATACATCACGTGTCTTAGTCAGTTCAGGCTGCTATAACAGAATGCCATAGACTGGGTGGCTCAAAAAACAACATTTATTTCTCACAGTTCTGGAGGCTTGAAGTCCAAGATCAAGGTGCCCGAAAATCCAGTGTCTGGTGAGGACCTCCTGCCTGGTTTGCAGATGGCCGTTGTCTCCTTGTATCCGCACGTGGTGGAGAGCTGAGTGAAGGAGCTAGCCTCATGTCTCTTCTTAGAAGGACACTAATCCCATTCATGAGGGCCCCACCCTCAGGACCTAACTACCTGGCAAAGGCCCCACCTCCTAATATCATCACCTTGGGGGTTAGGATTTCAACAAATGAATTTGGGGGCTCACAAACATTCAGTCCATAGCATTGTGTTTTCACTATCATTCAGTTTGGAATATTTTCTAATCTCCTGTCTGACCTTGATCTCAGTGGTGCTTAATTTCCAAGTATTTGGAGATTTTCTAGATAATTTATTGCTTTTGGTTTCTATTTAATTCCATTATGACCAAAAACCCATTCTGTATTCTGTATTCGATATTTGTATTCTGTCTTCTGTAGCTTGGGGATGCAATGTTCTACATAGGCCAAGTAGGTCAGGTTGTTTGATTACGCCAGAAAATTATTCAAATTTTCTACACCCTTACTGATTTTTTTGTATTTTCACTCTATCAATAACCAGAAAGAAGCTTTTAAAAAAATGTTAGCTACGGTTGGGGATTTGTATTTTTCTCCCTCTAGTTCTGTAGATTTTGCTTCATGTTTTTGAAGCTCTGTGCACACATGTGCAAGAGTTTGTAACATGTCACCCTGGCAGGCTGAGCTACATTTCGTGGAATTCTTTTTTTACTATGTTTCCAGTTAGGGTGTCACAAAGGAGACTCTTGCAAGATTTAGAGGGTACGAAGGAGATAGGAACGATTTTGTAGCGCACACATGTCATTGCTGACTTGTTGATTCACCTCATTGGCATGAAGCAGCCACTGGGCCTGCAATCGCTCTGCCTTCCCCTGCAGTTTCTCTGACTCCTGGGCCACGTGTGTGTGGGCCTGGCTCCATGGTGAAACACCCCAGCCTCTACAGGATATGCTTGCCAGCAAGGTCAAAGGCAATAGAATGGACATGTGTTTCAACCTGTCCTCATAGGGTTCAAGCTTGTGCTTATGGGTTCTGGCTGCTCCTGATCTCCCCTGCTTTAACATCCATTTTCCTTTTCTACCTGGCCTGTGGACTTCGAGCTCCAGCATCACACATGAAGACAACAGCCTTACACAATTGCACAGGCCAACTCCTTGCATCCCTGCAATAAATTCACACATGTATCTCCCACTGGATCTGCTTCCATTGTTGAACCCTGGCTGATACAGAATTTGGTACCAAGAATAGCTCCTGAGGAACAGAATCTAAGGATGTGTTCTCTGAACTGGTTCTGAGTTTTAAAGGCACTAATGACTCTATTGCCATTGGAAAAAGGGCACTGGTAGTCAATAGCATGAAATGGCAAAGGAGCCACTCAGATTTCAGCTTTAGATACCTGTGATAAAGTACCTATAGAGGACAAGACTCTGAATGACCAAGTATTTGCTACCTTAGAACATTTTAATCAATATAAGGAGCATAATGGGATGGGTGGGTTGGTTGGTTGCTACTAACTGTGCTAGAAAACTTGGAGGAAAAAAATGATGAGCACAGGGATTTAAAAATTGCCAGCTCAAGGTCTGCATAGAGCACCCAAAAGCTTCTATGACTTCTTTGGGGGAAAAAAAAAAGAGAAAACCTTATTTCCTGTAGGTGCAGGGCCAAGATTTCTGAAAACCAAGCCCAAAGTCTAATCCTGCAAGTGCCTGAATTATCGTCCAAATGGAATTCCCATGTTTACAGGTTCTCTTTTGTTAAAGTCCAGTCTATGGAAGGACTGGGATCCTGAAAATTGGAACAGGAACATATGGGCAAATTCTGATGAAGCTGGGACCGAAAGTCCCTAAATTACACAGAATCTCCTTTGCCGGTGGAGGGAGTTAGTTCTCCTTTCCCCGAAGAATCACACGGGCCTCCCGTGAGGTACTTCTTGCAAGGCACTGCTGATTCTCCCCAGGCCCTGCCCTCACCAACCTTTTCGCTGCCATTCCTATAACTAGAGTCAACACCAAATCAAGCCCCAAAGGGTGAGGTACAAATTGTGACTGATGAGGAAGTATGATACACACCAAAAGAACTGCATGAAATTTCCCGTTTAAATGGATTGAAACCTGGGGAATGTGTAAGGGAATGTATGTTAGGGGTGTGAGATCAAGATGGGAGGAATATAAAGTTGGATCAGGCCAAGTTTATTGATTTACAACCACTAAGCAGAGATCTTGGATTCCCTGTTTTCGCTCCAGGGGCTTGGAATGCCTCTAACGGTTGGTTTGATTGGTTGACTGAAACATGGACCCAAAGTTAGCCCACAGTAAATGAAGATAAAACGTCAGAACTTCCTTGGTATGCTGAGAGGAAGGTATGCCAACGCCTGGGGAGACTGGAATGTTAGAGTACATTTGTCACGAGAGTCCGACTCACCAACGTCAGAGATCAGACCTTCCACCACAGCTGTGAGACATAAGCTTGCGAGGAGAGTCCAGCGTCCTTGAAGAGCTCTCTGGTTGCTCTTCTCTATAGGTCAGAAATTACAGCGGCAACTGCTACCATCAAACTGAGACCCTCAAAGGCAATGGGAATGATATCAAACTGGGATGCTGGGGTGGCAGGGCTCAAATTGCAACACCTAATCACCAAAGATTAGGTGGGCATGGTTACTGTAAAGGACATGGGAGCCAAAGCAGTATTCAGAATAGCCTGACTCACAAAGACCTACGGGGTTGACCAGTTGGTCGTGGAGTCTCGAGAAAGGAAATGGACGGGAAGCATATTAAATTCTTACTTGATCTGTTTAAGCTGAAAAGTTATAGGTCTAGTGAACAGAAGTCTGCTTGAATCACCAAAACAGAGAGTCAAGGTCCCTCAATCGACTCCCAGACTTAAGCCAGTTTACAGGCCCAGAAGCCCTCGAATGAAGGAAAGGCCATGTCCCAGGAGGAAAAATTATGTTATGGAGCCAAATATATATACTGTTAATCTTTCTCGCAGTCTTCTCCAAGAGGACCTCAACCATTCACCAGTGTGACTGCATTGGAGAAAGGAAACCAAACAGGTTTCTGAAGATTATTGGACACTGGCTCTGAGCCGATACTAATTCCGGGAGACCCATTAGTCCAGGAGACCCACCGCCCCATTCAAGCGGCCCGTTGGCCTGCGCAGGAGACAAAGGCAGATCTTGGAGAATGGCTGTGGATTATCATAAACATAATCAGGTAGTGATTCCAACCGCAGTGGCTATTTCAGATGTGGTTTCATTGCTTGAACAAATCAACACCGAGGGTTGCTGTTTTGTATCAGTTTTAGAAATTTATCCACCTAGATTTCTTCAAGTCACGGCTCCAATGCTCTTGAGCTCTCTGAGCCAGCACATCATTCAGCTTGCTGTGTCGTCTCCATTTCCCCATCTGGAAAATGGGGTGATAACAGCCCCTACTTCATAGGGGTGCTGTGATGATTCGATAAACACTGTGTTACGGAAGGGTTAGCTCTGGCTCTGTGACAACTAGGACCCGTTTCATCCATGCGAGGAAGTCCCTGAGGGTGAGCAGGGAACAAAGGCCAAGTGACGACCCGAGCTTCGGGGATCTCTCAGTCGCAGCCATATGCACCCCGGGGCCTCTGCAGGTCCTGCTGCTGCCGAAGGGAGCTTCCCCAGTGGTCTCCACCGAATCCATTGCCCTTGTCACTCCTTTGGCCCCTTCGTCCCTTCCCTGAGGCTCCAGACCACAGGAGTTAGGTCCGAAGGTACAAGTTCCGGGGGAAGAGAGGTTGCGACTGCCCCCGCTTGGCCTGCCAAAAGAAAAGGCTCTCTCCCCTCCTCCCCCCCGGCTTTGATCCTCCCTGGGAGAGAAGAGCCCAAAGAAGTCTCCAGACACTTCAGACTAGAGCACACCACTCTTCGTTGAAAACAATCCTAGACCCCAGCTGCGGATGCCTTCACCCCCAGCCTCCCTGCCTTTTAAACACATGACAGCACATTAACGAATTGCTGGGAAACGAGGCCTTGAAGAATCTATTTCAAAAGAACCTGCGGCAAGATTGTCAAAAGAAGAGAGCTGGCCAGGAGTGGGATTGGCGCCCAGGCCTCGGGGTCTGGGAACACAGCCCCACTGGCAGGCATTCTTCTGGCGGCTGAGGCCCCAAACCTGGGGCCAACTGTCAAAGACGCTGAGAACTCAGAGCTGGGACCTGGGAGGTTGTGGAGCTGGTTCCCTCGCCCCTGAGCGGAGGCCTCCGCAAGCACACATCTGTCACTTCTGCTCCTGTTCAAGATCCCATTCTTCTCAGAGGCCCTGGGACAGAATACCATAGTCCTCCTCTCCGCAGCCCCCGCCCTCCGGAGGCTGAGGACAGTCATCTCTGGGTTGGCCCACGGGATGGAAGTAGCAAAGTATCCAGAATCACCTCCTCCAGTCCCCTCACCCAAACTTGGCACTTCTTGTTTCTATTTCCAGGCTGCTCACACCCCATCCATCCCGTGCCGTGTTTCCTGAGCACTTGCTGATTACTATTAATCAGCACGCTGGCGGGACTGCTGCCTGCCCGTGTGAGCATCTTGTTAGCGATGGGAGAAGACTGCCAAATGGCCAGCTCGGCTCCGGATGGTGAGACATGGGTCTTGTCCAGACCGAGGAGCAAAGGCATCGGCGCGAGCCGTCTGGCACGGAATGGAGATCCCTGGGGCTTGATAACCAGAACTGCAGGCCCTCTCTCTGCAAAGAACAATGTTAAGAGTCCGTCCACGTGCCCCCTACCTTCTTTCAGACCAGATGATCTTAGAGACCGAACAGGATGGAGGGAAAGCTCAGGGGTGAAGGAAGGCCAGCTAGCCGCCCCTACGTTAAAGACCTATGCAGTTCCCAGGAGGCCAGGATCTGGGGTGGCCTGCAGCAGCAGCAGGAGGGAATTAAGCTAGGTGATCAGAAGTACTTCCTGATGCAAAGGGTTGCCACAACTATCCTAGGACAGGTTACTAGGGAAAGAACGTTAGATCTGACCTGCAGATCCTCTCCGCCAAGTTTATTAGCTCAGTCTGCACTATGTTTATATATGCGCATGGACAAGTTTGGTTTTTCTATCAATACGTGAACCTGAGGGACCTGGTCTAGGATTTATTTGGTGGCCCTTGGTGTCTTCTCCCGGAGCAGATCATACCCTCTGGCTGCCCGGCTGTGGTGCTGATCAGGCGTCACCTGAGTGATGAGATTAGTGGCCGTGTCAACAGACCTTTGCAAATCAGACAAGGTATCTGGGTTAGAGACTGAGGAACGTCGTGAAGGAAATATAGAGATTAATAATAGCACAGGAGAGCACATCCTAGGGGCCACAGGTGTGGCCCAGCCAGAACCTAGCAAGTCAGAGGGAGGGGTTTGAGAGGTCAGTTGGAGGAGACTCCGTGGAGCAGAAGGGTAGGCATAAGGGGTGCATCAGGATCGGTTGGTTCCTAACAGGGAGATTTCATGCAGGCCCAAGGGCAGGCACTTTGGGAACTGCTCTCTCCCTGGGAATCTGCCCTACAACAGCTGCCCAGAGCCACAGGCCTGTTAGAATCTGTCACAGGGAGATGTCCTTTAATTGGAGGCAGGCTCTTGAGGAGGAGGAGCTCTTGGAGGAGTCCTTTCTGCCTCCCAGAGCCTCTCCCAGGCGTGGGACAGGGCTCCAAGCATCATCCCCACCCCTATCCCCATGGGAGCAGGATCAAGAAAGATGCAACAGCTCACCCATCTGCCCCAGGGTGGCACTGGAGCCACCAAGAGTGGCAGGATCACCTGCCCAGGCCCTCCCGGACCAGGCCCCCCAACATGGAGCCCAGGGTCACTCCCCCTGCCCTGCAGGTCCCAGGCCTATCGCATTTCTGTGGCGAGCAGCTCTCGGGGGGCAAACCTCGAGTCCCACTGGGGCATGTGGGCCAGGCCCCTGAGTCTAGATGTAACTGGGGGACCCTGCTCCACTCTCTGTCTCCACATGGAACTGCACAGGAACCAGCAGGAACAAAGTCAAAGTTTCCAGAAAGAAAGAAAGAAAGTCCGTTTTAAAGGCTGCATGGCATGGTGGTTAGGAATGACACTCCCGGGCCCAAAATGTGAAGGTAATTTCTAGCTCCTGCAATTGTCAGCTTGTGACCTTGCGCACAAAAGAACCAGTAAGGATGAATGAAGGTTGGCCTATTCTTAAGGTCTAACATCCTCATCTGTAAAACGGGGCAAATAATAATACCAACCTCATCAGGTTGAGCTGAGGAATAACTGAGCGGCAATATAAAATGCTTGGAACATCACGCAGCATGTTGTAAGCACTCGAACAAACAGAAAAGCTCTGGCTCTCGTTATTAAACACCCTTCTGGCCGGCAGTGTCACCACTTCCACACAGGGAGGGTTTACAGAGCGTCTAATTGGAAGGGGAGCTTTGAGACTCATTTCTGAAATGCATCGGCATAGCAAGCAGGCCTTTGTTCCTTTCTCAATATTTCTTCATACCGTAAGGGGATAAGAGAAATATTTTCTTCCCCGGCTTCTTAGCAGGATTAAGTGAAACGATGCACGTACGTGCTTAGCCCAGTGCCCAGCTCTGAGAGAGCACTGCCTTGGAATTAGTTTTCTGTCTGGAGTGGCTTGAGAGGACGCTGGAGGCGACAAGGGTGGGGGAGGGAAAAGGGTCCCCACGACAGGCAGGAAGCCTCTTATTGGGAAGCTCTGCTCTGTTCTGCAGCGGACACGGATCTTCCCTGCTCTGTCGTGAGACAAGCATTTAGACATAAGAATTTCCTGAGAGTCAGTCAGGGTGTCAGACCTGGGCCAGGTTTCCCGGGAAGCTGGCTGCACTTGCCCCCCGGAGGTGCTCATTGGTCCGGGATGAACCCAAGGGTTCATGGTCACGCCTGCCTGAGGACCCAATACCATGACCTTTGGAAGGCCCTTTCAGTCTCAGGACTCTAGCTGCAAGGCATCTGAGCTCCGAGAGCAAGGACCGAGGCCATCCGGCCCACCTGGACCACTTGGGCTTAGGGTCAGGAAGGGACACAGATGCTGGACCATAAAACAGAGAAACCCCGAGCACCCCTTGCTCTCTGGCTGAGAATCACACAGACACACACTTTCGCCTCCTTACCTGCTCTAGGCTTGGCCCTGACCCCCTCCCAGTAGGGCCCATGGGATGGAGAAAGGGTCTGGGGCCTACAGCCACTGGGAGAGCTCACTTTATGACAGTAGAGAGTCGACCCCATTGTGCTGCCTCAGCAAACAGTGACGACACAGCAGGGCCAAGCTCATCCCGTTCAGCCACCAGCTCGGGAGGGTTTACCTCGTGGATCCCAAAGTGGGCGTAGGAGTCGAAGTAATAATCTCTCGAGGTCATCTCCTCCGGGTTCAGCAGCTTGGACATCTTGCCCCGTCCTGGGCAGCTGGGTTGAGTGGACACGTGATGGACACATTGCACAGGCTTGGGTGGGACAACGGGCTGCGGGGGCTGCGAGGGGAGACTGCTCACCTGAGGGGAAGAGAAGGGCGTAGTGTTAACAGCGGCAGCAGGTCCTGCCCTGACAGTCGCACCTCCCTCCCTCCCCTCCCTGAGCCCCACTCCCATCAGCCACAGCAGCCACACCGAAGGGGTGGATGGCCCCTTCAGGCTTCAGCTTGGCAGTCAGCTTGATCGCTGTGACTTGTGGGGCGGTGGCATGCTACTGAGGAGCCAAACAGACCTGATGTAATCCAGTTCCATCTCTTACTAGCTGGGTGACCTGAGCTGATCTAGGCCTCACTTTCCATATTCGTTAAATAGGGACAATAATACCTTCCTTTAGAGGTAAAGGGAAAGATGTATAGAAGAGCATTGCATCACAGAGCACCGCAGAGCATGGTGGCTGGAGTGCAGATTTCAGAGCCATTCTGCCAAGACTTGAATCCCAGCTCTGCCACTTACTAGCTATACGACTTTGGGCAAAGTTACTAGCCCCTCGGTACTTCAGTTCCCCCATCTCTAAAGTGGGAATAAAATGGTCCCATCCCCTAGAGTTGTCCTGAGGATTACACAAGTTAGGATTTGTAAAGTGCTTCGAGAAGGGCCTGGCACATAGTAAGTGTTTGTTAACTGCAATGAGTCCCACCTGCACCCTCCGGAAGATCAGGCCCGCGCCTGCCCTCCCGCCAGCAGGCAGCACTCGCCCCAGCGCAGGGCGCTTAGGTTCTGCTGTCTCCCACCTGCTGTCTGGCCCCCTGGTTTCTCATTCACAGTTTCACTCTGAAATTCAGCAGAAGTTCACGCTGCACTGTGCACACCCACCCTGATGGCTGACCTCCTGCCTGCTCCACCAGTGACTGCTCTTTCTGTGTCCCCCAACCCCACAGCCAGGCCACCTCTGCACCCCACTGCTGCTGCCCACCGCTGACTGGCTCCTCCTCACAGACTAAGAGGAGGGAGAAGGATGAAAACTCAGGGAGCTGCTGGGGCCCAGAAGTTCAGACCTCACTGCAGAAGCACAGTTATACCAGGAGAGGACCCCTCTGCCTGGAGCGGAGGCCACCTGGATGCACACAGCACAGCCAAGTCCTCAGAGTGGAGCAGAATTTAAAACACAGAGAGGCAGTAGTAGCCAGCCATTGGTCCTCTGGGCTTGAGAATCAGGGTTCCTGGATCCTTTCCTGGCTCTAGTAAAATTAAAAATAGATATCGAGAAGCAGAAGGCACGGTGCAAGAGTTCAAACCCCAGTCACGCTGCCTGGCTTTGAAACGCAGCCCTGCTCCTTGTTGGCTGGCAAATCACTGTGCCTCAGTTTCCTCCTCTATAATCAAGGATCGTAATAAAATCTTCCTGAGGGAGTTGTCAAAAAGTTTGGATGAGTTAATATACACAAAGAGTTTAGAACCCTGCCCGGCATATAGTAAGCGCTTTATTATTATTCAGATCCCATAAACATGTCCCTGCTCTGTGTTTTCTCATCTGCGAGTTAGGTCAGCTCAGACTTACTACTTCTTTTCCAGCAAAGAAAACAGGGAGGTCGTAGGACAGAGCAAGATCAAGAAATCCGAGTGATTCTGTCCTTCCATCACGCTGTGGGCACAGCCTGCCCTGTGTCCGGGCTGGGGGGAGAGTGAGCTGGGGAGAGTGTGATGGTCCCATCTTCCCGGTGTATCTAGGCTACAGCCTCTGGGAAATAAGCAGACTTCCCAGTTTAGCAACATCAGATTTCAGGTCGACGAGATCCCGGCTGGCTGGCAGAGACAATCGGGGCTGCCTCATTAGAATGCAGCAGGTGTGCCCACCCTCGGCTTGGGATGTTGGTCACGGTCTCCCAGAAGCTAAAAATAGACTGTGTCAATTGCACACTCCCATGCTGGCTGCAGAGTCACCTCTAAAGCTGAAGAAGTCTCTGTGCATGAAGCTGACCCCAATCTTGACTCTATTTAAATATATTAAGGAGAGGAAAAAGTCCTAGCTGGTCCAGGCAGCATGTGTGGCCAAGGTCACAGGGGCCTCTGCACCCTTTAGCTGCCATTCAACTCTGATTCCAAGGTCCCTTTTCCATCAGGCTCCCTGAGACTCCTGCCCCAAGCAGCCCACTTACAAAGTGTCTACCGTGCACCACACATTGCATTCATGAGGCAGAGGGATGAATGGACTGGGAGCCATTCACCTCAATAACCACAGGTCATGGGGACGAAGGGGTGACTGTGGCCCAGTCCTTGGTCCTGAAGGCTGTCAGCCCAGCTCAGCGTCCTGCAGGGGGGCTTGCACGCTGCCCGTCTGTTGACAGGTGTGCTGGGAGTCTGTCTCCTGGGATAGGCTGGGAGAGGGCTGGGAAAGAGCAGTGGCCCATGGTCCCGGGGCATTCAGCTCCTGGGGTGCTGTTTTTCACCCCACAAATGCCTACTGACCATCTGTGGCAGCGGGCACTGTGCAGTCCCGTGCAAGAAACAGGGACGTTTAGGAGCAGTGCCTTCCAGGGCCTCTGCTTTCTAGTAGGAGGATAAGGCCTTTGGGGGCTCCAAGAGATGATGGAATAAGGTTTGCTTTACAAGAGAAGCTCAAGCAAATTGTCCCTGGTTCAAAGGAGAGAGAATTCACTTCAATTTAAAGAATCAGAAAACACTGGGCTAGCTGGCAGTGGGGTAGGTGGGGAGCTTTAGGAATGGATTTGGACAATTGGAGACGATAGGAGGGAATTCTAGGAGGAGAGGATGGCCTGAGCAAAAAGGTAAAGGGGAGCAGTGAGCCGTTTGGGGAGCCACTCGGCTGAGATGGTGGGAGATTCAGTTGAAGGGAATCATGGCCAGGCTAAGAGGTTGGAGTTAAATACAAGACAACAGGGAGCTGTTGGCGGTTTGTAATTAGGGAGTTGTGTGTGTGAGCTCTGCCTTAGGAAGATTTATGTGGTGGCAGTGTGTGTACGGGAGAGGACAAGGAGGAAAAACGAAGAGAGGGGGGACTGCGAGTGGGGAGGCAAAGTGTGAAGTTAGGAGGCTATTTTCAAAGTCTGGTCAAGAAATAACGAGACCCTGAACTACTGTTGTGTTAGAGGGGCTGCCTGCCAGAAAAACTGCAGAAATAGAATCCACAGGAGTTGGCAACTGATGGCATGTAGGGAAAAAAAGAGGAGTTGGAATCAAAGATGACTCCAACATTTCAAGCCTGGATGACTAGGAAAATTGTGGTGACATTAACAGAAATCAGCAAGTCAGCAGGGGGAGCAGGTTGGGGTGGGGGAAAGTAATGAATTTCAATTGGGATATGTGAGGTTTGAAATGTCATTGAGTCATATAAGAAAAGACGTCTAACAAGCAGACAGTAATGCAGTCCCAGTCAACAAATATCATAAACAAAATGGAAAGGCGAATGATGTGCTGAGGAGTACGCTTCTACATGTATGGCAGACAGAGCTGAATATTCGTAATATGGAGAGAGCTCTTAAAAGCCTAGAAGAAAAGATGAACATCCCAAATTTAACACTGGACAAAGGGTCTTAGAGTCAGTGCATGTGAGAATAAACACAAATGGCAAATCAACACGCAGCAAAAATATTTAACCTCTCTAGAAATTGGGTAACTTCAAATTAAAACTAAAAAAGTTATAATTTTTAAATACCAAATAAGCTTGACTCCCCCCAAAACTACAAAAACTCTGCATTGTAGTTTCTCTGGTTGCAGAAAAACAGGTACTTTTGTACATTTCTGGGGAGGCTTTTTTGGAATGTAGTGTGATGAAATGCACTAAAAGTCTTAAAAGCACAAATCCTTTAACCCAGTAATTCCATTTTTTGGAATGTATCCTAAGGAAAGAGTCATGGATAGTCATTAACATGTAGTTATAAGAATTTTATGACAGCACTCTTCATAATGGCAAAATATAGGAGTCAGTCTAGAAGTTCCAGCAAACAAGATTGAGTACATAAACCATGGTACCTCCACACGACAGAATGCTACGCAGCCAAGTAGAATGTTGTGGAAGAGTGTTTAATAAAACAGAAATACGATCACGATAAACCGCGGGTTGAGGAGAACAAGTGGGGGAAGAATAGAGTGTGGTCCCATTTTCAGAATTAAACCTATTCGTGGCTGTGTGTGAAGAGCGGAGATGCTGGGAAGGCATCAAAATCGGCGGCGAGTGTCACAGGGTGTTGGACTGTGAACATGTAATTCTTTCCTTTCTTGTGCTTGTTCATATTCTCTAAGATTTACGCCATTAACACATACTACTTTTGTAAATAGCAAAAAAGTAATAATAGTGGGAAAGAAGAGGAACTGTGATCCCAGAGCTCTGGAGAGAAGCTGCGGCTTGCACTCTGCATTTGGAAACCATCTGCACATCAGGAGGCTGTGGGGTTCTCTTGGGAGAGACCGCTGGGAAGGAGGTGGAGGGCGTGAGGGAGAGAAGCCAGAAGCATCCTCCTCTGAGGACCTCGAAGCCACCAGGGACCCAGGGAGAGAAGCTTGGGAAGGACGAGTCCTCATCCCTCCAGTTCCATGACGGCCCCTCCTCTGAGATGTGCGACCCAAGCATTGCACGCCAGAGACCAGGCAAGGGCACCGAAACAGAGACAACCTCCGTCCAGCCTCACGTGTCCAGAAGGATGCTGTGCTCAGGCAGTTGTACATTTACCTCTAAAGCTGAAGAAGGCTCTCTGCATGAAGCTGACCCCAATCTTGACTCTATTTAAAGAGTCAAGGAGAGAGAAGTTTAAGGAAAGAAGTCCTAGCTGGTCCAGGCAGCATGCATGTCAGGGTCACAGAGGCCTCCTGTACCCCTTCACTGCCATTCAATTCTGATTCCAAGGTCCCTTTTCCATCAGGCACCCTGAGACTCCTGCCCCAGCAGCCCACTTACAAAGTGTCTACCGTGCGCCACACATTGCATTCATGAGGCAGAGGGATGAACGGACTGGGAGACATTCACCTCAATAACCACAGGTCATGGGGACGAAGGGGTGACTGTGGCCCAGTCCTTGGTCCTGAAGGCTGTCAGCCCAGCTCAGCGTCCTGCAGGGGGCCTTGCACGCTGCCTGTCTGTTGACAGGTGTGCTGGGAGTCTGTCTCCTGGGATAGGCTGGGCAAGGGGTCGGAAAGAGCAGTGGCCCATGGTCCTGGGGCATTCAGCTCCTGGGGTGCTGTTTTTCACCCCACAAATGCCTACTGACCATCTGTGGCAGCGGGCACTGTGCAGTCCCGTGCAAGAAAGAAAGACGTATAGGAGCCCTCCAGGTCCCCATATAGATGTACGGGAACCCGTATGGGAATCCAGACATGTCTCTGGAAGCTATTAAAGTTGGTTCAGCCACAATGGAAGACCCTTCAGATGGGCTCTGCAAACTTAGCCTCTGGCTCATCTGCCTGCCCCCTGTGGCCCAGGAAAGTCTCGAGGAACACAGGAGGTGGGTCTTGGGGGATGGTGGTGGGCTTATCTGTGAAGTCATAAGCCCCGACTCCTCCACAGGCCACCGTGGGCAACCAGAGGCTCTGGGTGGAGGCGGCCTGCAAACTTCAACCAATCTTGTAAATTTGGCTGAGAAGTCAGCAAAGGATTGGAGTCCCTGACTCCTAGCCTCAGCACCTCAGTCCTTCCACAGCTGTGGTTCTCACAGCTCCAGTTTGCTCCCTGTGCCCAAGTCCCTTCCCCCTGGACACTCCAATGCCTCTAGCCCTGCAGGGTGGGGCTGGTGCTGTCATCGCCCCAGAGTTCCAGCCCTGCCCGCTCTGCCCCCGTGTCTGGTTCTGTAACTATTTCTGCATAATTGTCGCCAGCCTTGACTCAGTGGGATGCCTCGTGCCCCAGTGCATAAAGTGAGCCCTGCCTTGCTTTCCCCACCTCCTCCCAAGGGCCCCAGACTTGGGGTGTTGCCCTTTGTGGAAGGTTTCCCAATGCTGGCTGCTTTCCCGATCTGCTGAGAGTCACCTTTCACCCTTAGAATTTGTGACTTTGTCTTCTGCTCTTACTGCCTACTGCTGATCCAGACTCTTCAGACACCGTGACCTGCCTCCAGGCCTGGCCTTCCTCGGGGCATCTGCAGCACAGTTTTTCTCCCCAGTGAATCCTCTGAGATCTTCCTAGTCTCCTCCATTGCCCTGAGGTGAATGGCCACCGGTTCCACTAAATGCTGAGATAAGATCAAGGGTTTGGGAAGCACCAAAGCTGGAGATCAAAAGGAGCACGGCTTCCTGAGGAAGTGGTTTTAGAGCTGGTCCTCGAAGGATGGGTAGGATTCCCACAGGCAGGGGTGGGGAGTCAGGAACAGAGTATTTTTCCCCTAACCTTACTTTCACTTGAAAATAAAGGTAGATGATAAATCGATGATGACCCCTAACATTGATTGAGGGCCCACTGTGTGCTAGGCACCGTGCTAAGCACTTTACAAATAGCATGTCATAAAATCCTTACAATACCTCAATGAGGCACTGAAATTTACAGACGAGAAAACTGACGCTCAAAAAATTCAGTCAATTGCCTGAGCACAGAGCTAGTAAGTAACAGAGCCAGAATGTAACCAACATCTGTTGGATGACAGAGCTGTGCTCTTGACATTGATTCTATAGTTAGCTCAGTTCAATCCCACCAAGTTTAACTAAGCTATTGCCAGGACCCCTGTGCTCAGAAATGGGTGACAAAGTTGGTCCGGGCAGGAAGTCTAGCCCTGGCGGGGGCAGGGGGCAAGGGGGAGTCCAACAGGCAATGACTAAACAGAAGAAAACACCTCAGTGAAGGTAGGCCCAGGTAGGCGCCTCCCCAAGGTTCAAAATGAGCAGCTAGTGGGCTCTAGTTTGTAGAAGGAGAAGCTGAGGTCCACATAAGGAAAGAAACGTGTCTAGGGTCACACAGGCAAATCTAGAACTGGAACCTCCAAGAAAATAGGAACGGGGTGGTGGGAAAGAGGGGAAAAGGCCCTAAGGAGGGCGAGGGAAAGTGAAGGAGATGTGGGGAGCAGGTAGGCAGCAGGGGGCAGAGAGAAGCCAGCGCTCCTGCACCAAGCAGCTGACGCTAACCCAAGCCCGGGGGCTATAAATGGCTCTTACTGGCACCAGCCCAAGCTGTAAAAATGATTTTCCTGAGAACAAGAGGCTCCACTGGAGGAGCCAAATCCTGCTCTGTTCTCCAAATGTCAAGAGAGCTTTTTCTAACCTGAGCTGTCTGTCTTCAGCAGCAGCCTGCCTGGCTTGAGGTCCCGTGGAGGGACAGAAAGGGGACCGCTGGGGGTGGGGCACTGCAGGCAGAGCAGAGGAGGACGTGGGAGGAAAGAGGACTCCCAGCCCAGGCCTCACCACATCTCTCTTCCCAATGACCATCAGCTTCTTCCCACCTAGCCCAACTTCACATAGAGCCCCCGCCCCAGGGTCACCTACAGAGACTCATCACACCCTTTCTTCATCCTCATGAACTCACGAGACCGTGAACTAAATTGGTGGTCCATGTGGTGGATGATCAGATAGACTAGCTCTTCCAGCACCATCTGTCTGCCTTTAGATGGGGACCAGAGCTTTAACAGAAAGGGAACATTCTAATGGTGGAATGTCAGGCAGGAGCAATGTAAGCAAGGGCCCTGTTGGGCCTATGGATCTCTCCCATTGCCTAAGATCACACCACAAATATATAGCTTTCATGTCTGCCCTTAGCCAAAGACAGCCCTGGTTCCACCCTCATATCTACTCTCCTGCACTCACATTTCTTATCATCTGGGCTGAAGATGGGTCCCAGCACAGCAACATTAAAGTCAGCCTCCCCAGAAGGAAGTGCTACACTAGGGCACACGGCCCCAGCTCACTGCTTCTCACCCTGCAGGTCAGAAACCTGCGAGTCTGGGAGATGGGGAGAAGGATCTAGATGCTGCTGGTCCTGCAAGCCAGCATTGTCTTCCTGTCCATGGCCCTCCAGGGCCCCCTGGCCTGCTCATTTGTCAGCACTCGCCCTCACGCCCCTCACTAGAGTTGGTTTTGTTTAAGGCACAGACACTCTCTAGATCCCCTGGGCAAGGCCAGACACTGATGCATGTCACAGAGTGTCATCTGCTGTCACCCACTGGGACCTTCCTGTCTTACAGTGTCCCTGACTATACCTCTGACATCTTGGCAGAGTCCATCCTCACATGCTTTTTATCACTTTAGACTCAAGCCCCTGCCAAGGCTGGGCTCCCTAGAATTCCCTTCCTTGGGTCCTGCCACCCTTCATTCCCAGTGCCCCCGCTCCTCACCCCCAGGGAATGCTGCCAGGAGACCTGCCAGGACCCTTGTCTGAGACAGGGCTGACAGAGGGGTCTAGGGCAGGGTTCCCAATGCATGGTCCCTGGGCCACCTGGGAACTTGTAAGAAACGCAGATTCTCAGGCCCTACCGGAAACCACTGAATAAGAATCTCTGGAGCAGGGCCCTGCGATCTGTTCCAACAAGCCCCCTGTGTGGCTCTGATGCATCACAAATTCAAGAACCTTTGGTCCAGAGCTGCATTTTTCCACACCATATTCTACAGAATGGATAATCCTAGAAAGGGGGTTCCGTGGTCAAGTGAGTTTGGGCAAATAAGCTAGAGAGATTTTTCTTTTTTTCCCAGCTTTATTGAGATATAATTGATATAAAACATTGAGTGAGTTTAAGGTGTACAACATAATGATTTGATATATGTGTATACTGCAAAATGTAAAGAGATTTCTTCATTGGCACACTTTAAAGCCTTGAATTTGCTGAAATGAGTTGTGAATCTCCAAGAGGGAATTTTGGAATCTAGTGCTCCAAATTTGTGGCTGTGGCATCCTTTTTCCCTGAGATCTATAAGCACCTCTGGAAATTAATGTTCTGGGGGAGACCATCTGGAGGCCTCTGATTTAGGATGGTGTCTCTCTATTACGATCTGCATCAGTCACCTCGGGGTGGGTTTCAGACCCCACCCCAGACCAGGGGAATTGGAGCCTGTGGGGGCGAGACCCAACAAGCTGCATATTTAACAAGGCCCCCAGGGATGCCTATGGAATCCTGGTCCAGATGGGGCTGAGGACAGTGACCTGCCTTCTCCATTACTCTCTGACCCCTGATGCCCGCTCAGAGGTCAGCCTGGCACAGCCTTGGTGCTACTGCGATTCCCAGACGATGCTGGAGCCAGGCCAACAACGCCTGGGAGAGGCAGCCACAGGGTACAGAAAGCACAAGGACCGAGACTCCGTGTAGGCTCTGCCAACTTCAGGCCGAGTGACCTCAGGCCAGTCCCTAACTTGCTGTCACTGCCAGGGTCACCATGTGGCTCACCTCGAAGGGCAGCCCTCAGCAGCTGTGCACTCTGTCCCAGCGCTTCCCATCAGCCCCGGCTGTCTTTGTGGTACCACAGCAGCGCCTGCTTCAAATCAAATGGCAGTGCACCCACACAACACTGCCCCTCTCCCGGATCAGCAGTTGCTGGGAAGGAATCTATTGGATTTGTTGGGCCTGACCTATTTTTTAAATAAACCAGGCCTGTTTTCCAGCTATTAGTCACTTTCCGCCCAAGCCTCCACGTATTAAATTCTCTTCTTATAGCTCCAGATATTTAGGCTGCAAGAGATGTCAGGGTTAATTGGATGCTTGGCTCCTGGCTCTTCCTCCTTAATGGGCTTAAAAAGCAGACTTCATCTCCTCTTCCTCTCTTTTCCTTCCCCAAGGCAACAGGGGCCTCTCTCTCCTCTGACCTGAAGAAGGTCACCAGGCACTTGGCTTCCCTCTCCACTTGCCTTTATGGGCAGAGGCGCAGAAGGACATGGTCAATCTCCTCACATCCGCGCCTGGCCCAGAGCTGGACTAAGCTTTAGTCCAAGATTTGGGTCAAATCGTCCCTGTGGGACCTGAGCTGGGCTCTTGACTAGAGGTAGAGGTCGTACAGATAGAGACCTGTGGGTTCTGGCCTTAGTTCTCTCTTCACCTGCTCAGGTCACCAGGCAAAAGCCATTAACCTTTCCTACTCTCAGTTTCCTCTTCCATCAGATGACAACAATTACATGTCCTGCCTCTTTCTGCCTGCTGTGATGACTAAAAGACACTCAGTGTGTAAATATTCAGAGGAAATGCTAAAGTGTGGTACAGGAGGACAAGACTTCCATCTCTGGCAGTCTGACCCTATGCCCTGAAGCTACTTTTGGATGCTCTCTAGGCCCTTCTCTGGCACTGGACACAGAGGCTTTGGCTGCCCTTAGCACTCTGTTCTGCTGCCTGCCTGACCCTGGTCCTCCCCTCCACATTGTCCACTCTCTAGGCTCTGTTCTGCCTCCTCTCCTTGGAGCTTTCTGAGTATTACACAACTGCTATCTTCAGGACTATGGCCATCAGGGAAAGTTAGTCAATTTTTCCAGCCCCTGACAACTGGTCTTTCCCGTTGCTATTCTGAACTCCCATGGCATCTGCTCGTCTAAAGCTACTGGCTGTTTTCTGTCTTGTTTTGTGGGCAAATGGTCTCATGCGAATTGTCTCACAGTTGTAGGTGTTGCTTCCACAACCAGGAAGTAAATCGCTCAGACCAGTAACCAGACCTTATGTGTCATTGTTTCCCCTTAACACTTGGCACAGAGCTGGGGCTCAATAAAGATGTGCTGATCACAGTATCCTCACACTTCAGCTGGGTCCACGCTGCCCTTCATAAATACATTATGAAAGTGTCACCCCTTCCCGCCATGCAATCAGAGACCTTTCATTCCCCCTTGAAAGTGTGGAGAGGTGGCAGGAAGAGAGACAAAACTGAGAAGAAGAATCATCAGAAGCCTAATAACACTCAGCACTCTTTAGAGGGCTCAATGGTACTCCAAACGTTTTTACTGAGAAGTGACTTATCTCCTGGGATTTCTAGAAGAAGAAAATATCTTGCAGATGTAGAATGAATTTACTAAGCACCCATAATTCCAGCCATATAGACTACAAGTACCTTCAAGTATAGATTCAAGCGTATTTGTCAGACATCTTCCCAACAATCTCTCCACGCCCGAGTCGTGCAAGTCCAGAACTGCAGGTAACAGTGCCGTGGCTCAGAGAAGCTGACTGACTGATTCAGCCTGTGTAGCATAGCTGGTCAGGACCCAGAAGCCGACCCTCAGTGTCTAAGGCCCCATCATCTGACCATTAAGCTGGCGACTGAAGAAAAACAAGCTACAAAGTCATGTTATAAGTCAGCAAGAAAATCACAAGTTGTTGGCCAAGACCACAGCCATGCCAATTTAATCGAGATTCTCATTCGGTTTCCATGGATTCCTCTAGGCACTTTCCATCTAGTTCTAACAAACCCATTTACTCCAAATAAATATATTTCCACCCAGATTCTTATCAGAAATGACTGACTCCTTTAATCAAAGATTTGGATGCAAGTAAGCATTGGAAACACTGACATTCCAGCTAGAAAGGGAACAATGTCAGCCAACTGGTAATATCCAGGTCTACTCCAAAGGTGGCCTCAAACTAGCCGGTGACAGATTCCAGGAATCTGGAATCTATTTTTTTCTTTTTTTTGAGGAAGATTGGTCCTGAGCTAACATCTGTGTCAATCTTCCTCTATTTTTTGTATGTGGGAGTCCACCACAGCATGGCTTGATGAGCGGTGCATAGGTCCACACCAAGGATCCAAACTCGCAAACCCTGGGCCACCAAAGTGGAGTGCACGAACTTAACCACTAGGCCACTGGGCTGGCCCCTGGATTCTTTTTAAAGCACTCTCAGGTAATTCCCATGATCAGTTAAAAAGCCAGACAGAATATAGGAAATAACAGTTTTCAAGACATTGAACACCAGGTAATGAAAAACCGTATCTCTGAGAGATGGCAAACAAACAAGGTGAACCCTATGATGGCCCAGCTTATTGCCAGGTGTGAGTATCTAGGCTACGGCGTAGAGGGACAGGAAGCCAGGTAGAGCCAGGAATCTCTCTTGGTGGAAGAGATGGAGGTGGGACTCTGGAGACAGCAAGGCAGCTAGAGTTTGCAAGGCAGAGTCCTGGAGGGAAGATGACTATCCAGAGACGAGGCTGCGGGGAATCTGGAGAGAGTTCCCCTCAAGTCTTCAGCTGAGACTGACCCAGCCATGCATGTGGGGAAACTGCTGAGGCCAGGTGAAGAACTACTGAGAAGACTGAGAGACTAATCTGTGGTGCTCACGCAGGGCTGGGAATGGTTGTTGTCCCCCCCAACCCAGAGTGGAAAACCTCATAACTCAGGAATGTTCAGAAGAGGTTATTTTTCCCTCAGTGGTGGCAAATTAGCCTTAAAGACTGCTCTGATCCCATCAAACAAAGCTTAAAAGCAAGGTTTGAAAGGGTTAAAGTGTCCAAGTAATTTAACTGCATCCCAGAAAAAGAGATTAGAAATGCAAAATATCCAGCACCCAACAAAGTCTGGATTACACAATGTCTGGCACTCAGTCAAAAGTGATCAGACTTGCCAAAGAAGTAGGAAAATACTACCTATGATGAGGGAAAAACCAATCCCTCCAAATCAACCCAGAAAGGACATAGGTGATGTAATTAGTAGACAAGGTCAATAAAATTGTTGTTGTAACTGTATTTCATATGTCCAAGAAACTAGAGGAAAGATTAAGTGTATTAAGTGGAGACATGGAAGATATAAAAATGGCTCAAACTGAACTTCTAGAGATAAAAACAACGTGTGATGAAAAATACGCTGGATTACGTTAACAGCAGACTAGACATTACAGAAGAAAAGATTAGTGAACTTGACACAAGACAATAAAAACGATCCAAAACAAAACACGATGAGAAAAAGACTGAAAAAATAGAGCATCGATGAGCTGTGGGACAACTTCAAGTGGCTTGTGCGCATGTAACTGTAGTACCCAAAGGAAGGGGAGACAGAAAATATTTAAAGAAATATTGAAATGGTGGCTCAAGTTTCCCAACTTGATAAAACCCATAAATTTACAGATCCAAAAAGCTCGACAAACCCTGAGGAAAAGAAATGAGAAGGGGAAAAAAACTACACCAAGTTATCTCATAATCAAATTGCTTAAAATCACTGATAAATAGAAAATCTGAAAAGGCTCCAGCAGGGGCACGAAGACATGTCACCTACAGGAGAACTAACACAAGAAGGACAGCCAGCTCCTCCGAGGAAAGAGCACAGGCCAGGAGACAGGGCTGCAACAGCTCTGAAGTACCGAAAGGAGAAAGGAAAAGCTGTCAACTGAGAACTCTATACCCAGTGAAGATATCTTTCAAAAATAAGGGCAAAGTAACGATTTTTTGAGGCATACAAAAGCTGAAAGTTCTCCTTATCCACAGGCTGACACTGTAAGCAGGGTTAAAGCACCTCCTTCGGGCAGAAGTAAATGGAAACCACATGGAAATCTGGATCTGCGCCAAGAATGACGTGCTCTGGAAATGGTAGCTAGGTGGGTCAATATAAAAGACCTTTTTCTCATTATGTAAATGTCTTTAAATGGCCATTGACTACCTGAATAAATAATAATAACATCGTGTGGGATTTATAACATATGTAGGAATGAAATGTACATAGCAATGGCACCAAGGCCAGAAGGGGAGGATTTGAAGAATACTGCTGTAAGACTCCTAGGCTATATGCGAGGCTCTGGAACATTACTTCAAGGTAGACTATGATAAGTACCATATCTTAACCATTTTTAAGCGTACAGCTCAAGGATATTAAGCACATAATATCAGTATGTACAATATGATAAGTACAAACTCTAAAGCAGCCACTTTATAAAAGCACAAAAAGTTTCAGATACTAAGCTAGCAAAGGAGATGGTTTTTTTAAATCATTAAAAAGAAGGGAAATTCTGACACATGCTACAACATTGACAAACTTTGAGGACACTATGCTAAGTGGAATAAGCCAGTCACAAAAAGATAAATACAGTAGGATTCCACCCGTATGAGATACTTAGAGTGGTCATAGCCACAGAGACGGAAAGCAGAACGGGGTTGTCAGGGGCTGGGGGAGGGGAGAACGGGCCGTTGTTGTTTAATGGGCAGAGAATTTCAGTTTTGCAGGAGGAAAAGAGGTCTGGAGAGGGATGATAGTGATGGTTACACAACAAAGGTTGTGAATGTGCTTAATATCATTGAGCTATACACTTAAAAGTGGTTAAGATGGTAAATTTTATGTTATATATATTTGACTACAATAAAAAAAAATTAGAGGAAAAAAATGGATGGAACCACAAGGAAAGAGAGACAAATCTGGTTAGTTTGGTAGTTTGAAAATCACTAAAATAAGCAACCCTTGGACTTAAAGCCTAAGAAATCTGGATGCATCATCTCCCTTCTATCTTCCCTACCACCTCCAAAGTTCCTGAGTCAAAGACTTGGGGGTGTGGGGTAAAGAAAACACACTAAGCGTTTACTTGTCAAATTAACACCTTAGTGTGAACTCACTCATCAGGTCCCTTTACTCCTGACAGGAGGAAGAAAGTACATTATAATAACGGCGAAAGAGAGGGAGAAGCAAGTCCCAGAGGCCATTTTCCCGGGAAGATCTATGGGCCCTGGAGCCTCGGAAGGTCTCCTCTAGAAGCAGGGACGGCCACGTGCTAAAGAGAGAAGGGGACGGCCAAGGTCCACCTGCCATCCCTTGGTGTTCCAGGCTTCTAAACTTTTATCCCGAACTCCCGCATCCCCCACATACCCGTGAGGCCCCACAACCTCTCCAACCCCTCCTGCTGTTCAGTCTCTGTCACCCTGGCCTTCAATCTGCTCCTGGACACCCCAAAACTTGCTCCCACCTACAGACTTTGCACCAGCGTTCCCCATATATTTGAATGACTGGCTCTTTCCCCTCATCCAGGTCTTTATTCAAACGTCACCTTTGCAGAGTGGTCTCTCCGGACTACCCTGTCTGCAAACACCCCAGCCTCTACCACATGCCGTTCCCTTATTTTTCTTCAGAACTCTTATCAGTGCCTGACACTGGTTCATATATTTGTTTATGTCCGTCTTCCCCATAAAATGAAAGCTCTGTAAATGCAGGCAGCAGGCTCTGCTGTAATCCCAGCTTATAGAACGGTGCCTGACACTGAGTGGGTGTTCAATAAATCTTTGTGGAAGGCGTGAATAAATGAGCAAATGAATGAATGAATGATTCCTTTAACAAGGGGCCTGGGGGGACTATGCAGAGAAAAGGGCTGAAAAACACAGTGACAGAGCAGCTGGCAGTCACTCCTGGAGGCCCCCCTCTCGGTCCCACACCAGGCAGCTCCATCCCACAGAGCCCTGAGGGCACGTGGTGAAGAGGGACCTTTCTGGACTCGGCTCCACTCTGCGCTGGCTCTAAGACGCTCCCCTGCATGAAAGGCCCCTCTGCCCCGCTTTCCCTCCGAAGGCCGGGCCCTCCAGAGCCCAGGAAAGCTATGATAGCTTTCTCCGTGAGGCCCAAGTACAAGCTGGAGCTAGCAGAGCCCTGCAGACAAAGTCCAAACACATTAGCAGGGCTCATCAGTCCTCCGCTCTCTGCCGTGATCTGACCCCGGCTACTCCTCAGGTCCCCTCCTGAAAGGCTGCTGCAGTCGGGCTGCCCTTTTCTATGTCCCCTTAAGGCACTGTGCCTTGCCTCCTGGCCTTAGGACCTGCTGCTCTTCTGCTTAGATGGCCATCTCCTCGCTACCCACTGCCAGCCACCTGCCCAAACCCACACCTGGACAACTCCAGTCAGTGGCCCAGGAGGCTCAGCTGTCATGCCCTTAGCCAGTCTGCTTTGATCGCCTTCCCCCACAGGGTTAGATGCCCTCCTGGAGAAATCAGTCGCAGAACAGGCAATCCGCTGTTAGCGATAAACCTGAACAGAATGTCAAGTCCTCAGTGCTTTGCCAGGCTCCTTTCTAAGGACAGCCTTTGCAGGTGGCTAGTTAGAGGGTCACAAGGTGGCTTACTAGTTATTATGGGGTTTCCCCTTCCATGAGTGTGACAGTCCCTTCCTCAGCCGAGTGTCATGACATCCCCTCTCCTGTGCAACCACAAGGCAGCCTCAGAGGGGAGTTTAGCTTCAGCTCCGTATAGAAGAAAGAGTATGGTTTTGCTGTGCTGAGAAGTGTCTGGGCACAGAGGGAGCTGAAGCACACGGCCTTCGGGGCAGGCCTCTGCCCCTCTGCTTCCTGCACTGCAGTTCTCAGTGAACAGTGAAGCCTTATTTTAAATTATGAGTCGCCTTTTTCTCCCCAGTAGCTCCCTTCTATAGGTGCTCCCTTGGCACCCACCTATCGTCTTCACAACACCCCCTCAGCTGCTGGTATCCTGGCTGGCTCCCCTCCCAAAGCACAGGCTCCTCAAAGGCAAGGATGGTTTCTGACTCTGGTTTGCATCCCCAGGGCTTATCAGAACGCGTGGCGTGGGGCTGGCACGTAGTGCCTCCTCAGTAAATGCTTGTCGAAAGGACGACTGATTGAATGGGTAGAACAATGGATGGACAAACAGCCTTACAGAGGAGACTGAGACACAAAGAGTTTAAGTGGCTTCCCCCCAGGTCCCTGATGTCAGCAAACGACAGAACTCGGGACTTCCACGCTTCCGTAGGTGACTCTGTGCAGGATAGCTAAGCACTCAGAACGTCTCTTTAGAGTTCAATTTTCCCTTCCATTCCCCAAACATCTTCCCAGATGACTAGAGCCCAGAGGTCATCTCACTTCCTTTGGGCCTAACTTTACATGCGCAGCAGCTCTGCTTTTCTGAATTCATCCAAAACAGGTGAGCACATTGCAATCCTAATGGGCACTCACCACCGCAAGTGACCCAACAGCTGCCATTTGTTGACCAGGCCCTATGCCAAGGGCATCTTCACTATGAGGCTCAGAGAAAATAAGTAACTGGTTCAAGGTCATAGAGTTAGAAACTGAAGGAACATGGAGTCAAGCCTCCAGAAAGCTGCCTCCCATATTTTAAAACAGATTCATGAGAGGCAGTGCTGCTCCAAGGTCAAGATCCTGAGGTGCAGGTGATGGATAATGATGGACTCTGCCCCAAATGTTTCCCAGTCAAAGTCAGCCCTGGGAGGCCCCACGGTGTAGCACTCGGAACTCTCTCTTAAGTATCTCACCATTTTTGCAATTGGACACAAATATTTGTTCCTCTCATGAATCACCCACCCTGGAAGCCACCTCCATCAACTGGTGAGGGCCTTCCTTTACCTAGACTTGGGAAAAGACCTTGAAGACGAAAGTTTCTAAGTCGGCAGTTTGTGAAGGCTCAGGAGTACACAGCCATCCTCAGCCTCAAAGCAAGGACCACATGACGAAAGAAGGCCCATGTTTGGACCCAGGAGCTCCTTTTTCTAACCCCAGCTTTCCTCCTACCCCACTGCGTGTCCTTGAGTCAACCTTTATCCTCTCTGGCCTTGGATTCCCATCTGCAGAAAGAGAAGGGACTGGATTCGATCCTATGGATCAAACAGGCTTATCTAAGGGGGCCAAGCAGATGACATGAACTAGTGGAGTGAGCAGGCGTAGGAGATGACACCCACCATGGGTAAGCAGGTGGACTACGGCAGGGAGAAATGAGCACCTCCTCAAGAGACAGCCAGCATCCCATGCTGTTATCTTCTGATCACAAGTGTCTTGATTTTTAAATGTTGGGCTCTGTGAGGCCAAATGAAATATATCTGTGGGCAGGTTTGGTCCACGTCCTCCCATTATTTATCACCATTATATTCACAACTGAGGAGCTGAGGCCCAGGCAAAGAAAATCAGTGAAAGACGAGCCAGAGCAAATAGGTACACAGCCCTAAGAAACCAACCATGAGGAGAACCTGGGCTTCTGGTTGACCAGAACCACCAAAAAACAGAAAATAGAAACTGCCAGAGACAAGGGCAATGCACCAGTGCTTAAGGAAGCCTATTTCCCAAAGCAGACTAGAGAATGGAGTCAGCCATGCTGCTTCAGCCACGCAAGGCTCGGTGGGGGCATAGAGAGTGAATTGCGCTCAAGGACAGTGACAAGTGCTTAGATAATTGTGGGATGTGTGGAGGTTCAGTGTAAGCAGTGGTTCTCAAACTTGCGTGGGCATCAGAATCACCTGGAAAGCAGATTGCAAGGCCCACCCCCAGAGACTCTGATTCAGTAGGTCTCAGGTGGGGCTGATAATTTGCACTTACCAAGTTCCCAGGTGAGGCTGATGTGGCTGGTGCAGGGGCCACACTGGGAGTTTGGGTTCTGGAATACAACTGATCATGTTTGGAACCAGGCTCCACGACTTACTAGCTATGTGACCCTGGGAAATTTACTGAACTTTTCGGTGTCTCAGTTGCCTCATTTATAAATTGGGGATATTATTAGTATCCACTCAGAGGATTATTTAAGAATTAAATTAGATAATCCATGTAAAGAGCTTTGAAAGGTGCTTAGAGCAGAGTAAGTGCTCTATGAAGACCACTGAGCATCTCTGCTTGTAAAAGTAGCTTAGTGGAAGCTCCAGTTCCTGTTACCTCAGGACTGGTGACAGAGGAGCGCCACAATGACCTGTAGGTATAATGGGGCAAGAGAAGTTACTGGAGCCCAGAGATGGCGAGGGCTGTGTGAAGAGGGGTACATGGAAGCTTCAGTTCAGGGAACAAGTTGACAGTGACCCTAAAGAGAAGAAGCTGGAGGAATAACCACTCTAGCCTCACTCTCCTCCTTTCTCTGACCTCTTACTGGTGTGCCGGTTGATGCTTCCCTCTGGTGGGACTCAACCCTCTGGTGGGAGGAGCTGGGGAAAGGAGCCTGTTGTGAAAGTCCATATTGCTCAGCTTTCCAGGCCACAGCACAGGGTGGAGAAGGATGGAGAGCAAATTGGAGGGACACATATAAGATACCAACACACTTAGAAAAGGACCTCCAGACATCACTTGGTCTATATCCCCACCTGGAGAGGCAGGGTGACCCCTAATCCAACCTATGCTGGTGAGCTCCAGTGAAAGAACTGATGGATTCAGAAAGGCTCCAAGGGTTGTGTGAGCAGCTCCTCTCCACACCACATCCTGCTTCCTTGTTCCAGGCCCAGCCAGGGCTCTGGCATTGAACTCGCCAGGCACCAACCTTGGAGGAAACTGAATTCTTTGGCTTTCCGCAGGGGACAAGAGACTACCTTGCAGGGAGCAGAAAAGACAGAATGAATTCAGCAGAGACTGGAAGGTTAACACAGCAACCTGACACACAGGTCAGGGCTTGGAGCTCTGACTCTCTGACCTTGACAAAGCACCTCTCCTCAGAGCTTCCTTCTCCAGGAGACAGTCATGATCACTCCTGCCCGCTTCCTCTACCTGGCTCCTCCTCATGCTCCAGGATTTGGGGCCTGGAAAAGGATTCCAAGAGGTGCTAAATCACCCTAGGTTCCTTGGAGGAAATCACTAGAGCAATACTTGATATAATTGTGATTATCCATTAGCCAAAATCAGACAGGATGAAGTCCTGCAAAGTAATACACCGTAGGGAGTGAAGTGGATCTGCTGAGGTAATGAACTGAATTAAAATCATTGCTATTAAACATTTTTCCAGGGCTGGTAACTGTTGATGCTCTCTTTACTCATGTACTGGCTCTCATCAGCAGAACCCCTGAAAGCCACTGATGCTTTGCACTTCCCTCACACTGATGGGGAAATGACACGGAAGAGGCAAATAGCCAGCTTTCCAAAAAGATCCAGGTACAATGAAGCATAGACGACGTGACAGGAAGTTTACCATGGAAAGAGAAGACGGTGTGTACACCATCCCAGAGTACGATTATATTCACTAAAAACTGCAATGGGAAGAGTCGAATTAATAGCTGAAAATCTGAAAGGGACCTCAACGAGTCAGGTGGTCCTGTCCGCTGGCTTCAGGTGAGACGTTATTAACCAGGCCGAAGAGTCTAAGGGACTCGCTGGGGCGACCCAGCCAGCTATTCCAGCCGAATATAAAATGCCTGCTCAAGCCAGGACACGGGGGAAGCTTAAATGGAGTTATCTGTTCGACAGGCACCTACTATATTTGGGTTAGGAGTCAGAGCTCTGCAAAGAGGCTTCTAGAATCTCCAAGGCAGAGACCATTTTGTAACGAGGCAGAGGAAGGAGGAAGGCGTGGAGGCCCACGTTAGAACTTTCTGAGACAACTGGGTGACACCGGGGGGACTGAAAAATCTTTCACATAAGGAACTACCAGGACACCTCCTGTGGATTCAGCCACTTCTCCAGGTTTCCTCTCTGCCATAAACTTTGTTCTTTTTCCTCCCTGATGATAATGCCGCATGGTAAGTGTAGAGCAACTGAGAACCTCAGACTCCTGGATTCTTGGCTTTGCAGTGCTCTCAGGATCAAAGACAGCCTCAGAAAAGACTGTCCCATAGTAAGTACATTGCAGGGCCTGAACTGTCACCCAGGTCTCCTGAATCCCATCAACTTCATCCTAAAATGATTTCATACCCAATCATCTCCACGAAGGCCAAATGAGACGGCAGACGGTGATCCCTGCGGTTAACTCAAGAGGCCAAACAGCTGCAGAACTGCCACCCGGCCCTGCTCCTCCGAGCAAGCAGTCTCCACCCATAACCGTTCATTCATTCACTCAACCAGCATCCACCGAGTCCTCGTGTAGTCAGGCATTGTGCTGCAGTGTAGACCGGACCGGCAAGAAGCAAAAGCAGAAGCTGGGCAGCCAGTTACGGTGGCCCAGACAAGAGATAATGAGGGTCTGATCTAAGGCAGGGGAGAGAAGGAGATGGAAGTAAGTGATGTTAAGAAAGTAGAATTAGCAGGATTTGTTATCAATTACCTGAGATTGGGGTAGGGAGGTGAGAGTAAGGGAGGCCTCTCGTGTGACTCCTGATTTCTGGCTGGAGAGAAGGAGAGAATGGGAGTGCCCTTCATGGAGATGGCATACAAGGAGAGGAGCAGATGAGCAAGTTTGGAGGTAAGATAGGGAGCTCTTTTGGGTTGTGTTGAATTTGGAGTTCTGAAGAGCACCGAGAAAGAGCAATCCAGGCAGAAGTGCAGGTCTGGATGTCACAAGATATGGAAGAGGATGAGATCATCCAGGGACAGTAAGCTGGAGACAGCATCATTAAGAGATGGCAGGGGGGCCGGCCCGGTGGCGCAGCGGTTAAGTTCGTACGTTCCGCTTCTCGGCGGCCCGGGGTTCGCTGGTTCGGATCCCGGGTGCGGACATGGCACTGCTTGGCAGCCATGCTGTGGTAGGCGTCCCACGTATAAACTAGAGGAAGATGGGCACGGATGTTAGCTCAGAGCCAGGCTTCCTCAGCAAAAAGAGGAGGACTGGCAGTAGTTAGCTGAGGGCTAATCTTCCTCCAAAACAAAAACAAAAACAAAAACAAAAAAAAGAGAGATGGCAGGAAGAATGATCCATATGAGAGCTTGAGAGATAACAGTTAGAGATGTGGGAGAGGCAGGAGAAAGCAGGGCTCAGGAACCCAAAAGAGGAGGGGGTAGCAAGAAAAATGCAACAAACAACAGTGTCTAATGCCATTGACTGGTCAGTTGAGATGAGAGTCCCTTACAGTGGGTAACAAGGGATCTCCAAGGCTGGTGGCAAGAGCATGACAGAGAAGTGTAATTGCAGGGATAGCCATAGAATTACCCCTCCCCCAGGCCTCCAGTGTAGCGCTCAGCTTCTGGCAGCAGCCACGGTACCCAAAAGAGTTCAACATCCTGGCTCGGACCTGTATCCTGGGAGATAAGCCAGGTCCCGGCACTTTAGAAATAATGGTCCAGCACTGCACACTGGAGAAGACAAAGAAGTATGGCTTTAACAGATTTGAAACTGAAATCTTCCCTTTCTTTTTCCCTACCCCTGTACACATTCAGAGCAGGCCAAACCCACAACACCTGAGTAAGGCTATGCATCAGTTGCCTGGTCAAGTAGGTATTAAAGAAGAGACTGCCAGAGATTGGATTCTCTCCAACATCCTGGCCCACCGAGCCCAGAGCCAAGAAGCTGGGGCTGCGCCCACCTGCCACCTGAATAGTAAGCCCCCCACAGTCTCTCCTGCCTAAAAAATAAAGAGCCATTACTCTTAGGAGCACAGAAGCCCGTGCCTGGAATGTAAGAGAGAAAGGAGGAGACCAAGCAGCAGGCAGAGAGCAGAAACGAAGGCAGAGGTTTCTGGAGGAAGGTTTGTTCTTCCCCAGGTAAACACTTGCCTGCAAGCTGCCTCCCCTTACATCCTTTGTTCGGTCACGACCCCAGCAGAGGTCAGCTCCCCACCAAGACTGGCAGCACCTTCTTGCTTTTTCCCCAACCTCCACTTTCTGTGCCATTTGCCACCTAGAGGGAAAACATCTCCCATTTTGAACAGCACGAATTTAGCACACGTGGGCACGTCTGGAAGGGGAAGCCATGTGGAGGACGGTGCTGAGCTCGTCTCCAACTCCACTGACAACTCAGTGAGGGAAACAGGCATTGAGTTGCGCTGGGAGGCCCTGGAGAGAGCAAGTGAATCACAACACGGTTGAAGATTTGCACGACACCTCCCCCCTTTTCCAGGGTCCTTATGCCCATTGTCCCCATTTACTTAAGGGGCACCCCTATCAAGTGGAATAGATTAGGATCAACTCATCCATTTTTTATACGCGTACTGAAAGTCATGGAGGCAGGTGGCAGTAGAGTCAGGACCAAGGGCTCTGCCTCTTTCCCTACTCTTTCTACGCTACCTGGCATCAGCCGAGGGCCGGAGGAGCTGGGGTGAATAATCAAGGTAAGTTGAGGCGGTCCCTCCCTGGGCCTCAGGATGGAGCCCGAGGTCTTGACTAGGTCATGTGGCGTACACTCCGGGAGAGGATGGACATAACCGGCCCTCAGACTCTGAGCTCTAACCCTGAAACAGAGCTAGAAGAAGAAAGAGAGGTGGGCACAGGCTTGGCAGAGCTTCAGTGAAACCTCCGAGAAAAGCCACCAGATCCGGCCTTGTGGACAAAGTCCTAGGGGCCTGCAGTGCTAGCAGCCCAAGCTGCCGGTTTGGTTTTCTTCACATCCTGGAATAAGCAGCATCTTATTTTTAACCTTATAAACAGAAGAGTGAATGGCAGTGCCGGACCAAGACAAGCATGAATAAAAGAGGCCGGGGCCAAGCTGGGGCAGGAGTCGCACCCACTCTGCGGAGCAGCCGTCCCAGAGCCGGAGCCTACAGCCTGAGTGCCGTGGTGGTCAGGAGCCAGAGCCTCAGGGCAGTTCAGATCCCTTGTCTAGGGACATCGCCCATTCTGCCTCCTTCTCAGATCAGCCAACGACGGTGCAGCAGGCCTAGTGAGAAAAGTATGTTGGCCCATCCAAACCCCCAAACTCCCCTCCCCACGTGAGGTTCTCAGGGGGCCGCGTGGTCTCTCTGCCGCCCCTTGCCATAGCCCGAGGGCTGGGAATTTCCACCACCCCAGGCATAGCCATGACAACTGGGCCTTTCTGAGACTTACGTGGTGACTGTTCAAAGGGTATCAAACTTGTACCCTCGTTTACTGGAAAATCTCCTCTTACCCAGTTTGCACTGATGGTGAAGCTTCTCTCTGCAGCTCTGGCTTTTTCCCTCAGCAATGAGTATCTAACTGGGACAGCTTGACAACAGCCTGGTCTGAGTCGGGGGTGCGGCTAGGACCTCAGAAACCTCCTCCTGCAGTGGGATCCTGCGCGATTGACACAGTCTCAACCAGCAGTGGAAGGGGAGCGTTAGGTACCTCTTTAAACACTAGTGTCCATAGAACATTTTCCGTACAGGAAAGGTACCTGTGGCAATGACCATTCATTGAGCAAAAGGTTTTAAACCTCTAATAGGTAGCTGGCACTGTGGTAGATGCTGGGACTTCACGGTGAGCAACACAGACAGAGCCCTGCTCCCACGGACTTATGGTGGACTCACAGACATGGAAATCAGCCACTAAAGGACAGCGTGAGAGGTGCCAAGACAGGGGATGCACAGGTACGACAGGATCACACAGGAGGGAGAACTGAGCCAGACTTAGATATTGGGGTGGTATGAGGGAAGCCTTCCTGGAAGAGGTGACATCTAAGTTGAGACCTGAAGGAAGAGTAGAAGGTACCCCAGTGAGGAGAGGAGGGAAGCAGTTGAGTATGGCTGGAGCAGAAGGGCAGGACTTATAAGAAATGAGGGTGGAAAAGGGCTCAGGGGCATGATCGAGGAGGCCTTATAAGCCATGGTAAGGATGGGACATCTTTCTCCTACCGATGATGGAAAAGCCAGATCAAAGCAAGGAGACAGAGGCTGTGTGGAGAGCATCCAGGGGTGACCGCATAGATCCGTGCGAGATATGGGGGCCCGGGGACCAGGACAACAAAAGTGGGGCCAGAAAGAGGAGGGCAAATTCAGCACAAAGAGGACAGACCTGTGAGATGGAGAAGCACCAGGCCTCACCGTGAAGAGAGGAGAGAGGGGAGTCCGGGCCTGTGGCTTCGGTGACTTCACACTAAGTCGGATGAGGCTCGCAGGAGAAGGCAGACTGACGGCAAGAGATGATGTTCCAGGGGGCCCCTGAGTCTGAGTGCCTGTGAGACATCGGCGTGGAGCTGTCCTGGGGCAGTGCGGTATTCAAGTTCACGCTCAGAGGAGAGGTCTGGGCCTCAGCTTGCAGTCTGAGAACCGTCAGGATATAAACTAGTAATAAAGCCGAGAGAGGGAAGGAGACGGCCTGGAGAGAGGATGTGGAGAAAGAGCAGAGGACGGCGTGGAAGCCAGCCCTGAGGAAAGCCTCAGCATCCGTAAGCACTGTGCGTCAGCTGCAAAGTCGGCGCTGCACAACCTTCCGGACTCTGAACTCAGATCTGCCACCGCCAGAGCCTCCCTCCACATTCCCACATTGGCCTCACCCCAGCACGAATCCCAACCACACACACCGCCCTTGTTGAGGCCTCAGACCTTGCGTCCAGCTCGAAAGCTGCAGGCTGGCAGGTGAATGTGTACCTTACGTATCCCCTGTTATGAATTGCAAACTGCAGAGGATGAGTACGTCAGTGTCTGAGCACGTGCTCCCGCGTGACGGACCTACGGGCTCAGACGTGCGGACTTGTCCCCACACGCCAACACACGCACGCCCTCGCACCAAACGTTCCAAGTGACTGTTCCCACTTTGAACTGTAAATTTTCCTCTAAAAACAAAACAAAACCTGGGCGAATAAACTTAAAGTTGGAACAGGAGGACAAAAAAAAACATTTGTGGAGCTTCTTTTTATGTCTTACCCCATAGTCACAGCTACCTTATAAAATGGGTTTAACAATCCCACAAGGATGAAAACGAACCTCAAACCCAGATCTGACTCCAAAGCTCTCCCTCCACCCCTGGGCACCAGCTCTAATTCTGGAGAAAGGGGAGCAGAGAGAGACTCCAACAAAAGGAAGTTGGCACAGCTTATGTGTCACACACGGGCTTATTTCCTTTGCTCCTTCCATGAATATTCATCAAGTTCCTTCTATGCACCTGAAAGCAGGAGCTGAACGAACACACGTTCATAGAGAACATTCCTGAATGAGGCTCTGTGCACACTTGTGATGGGCTGTAGTCGTCCTGCAGGGTTCTCTGACCGGGCCTCCCCAGGGAACTGCTTGTCAGGGAGAGACGAAGTCCTTGAATTTAACGCGACCCTGGGAATTGCAGGCTTTCATTTTCCAGCAGGCCTGGCCTTGAAAGGCCGCCACTTTACTTACTTCAGCTAACACGAGATTATCTTTCACAATAGAGCTGCAGATGGGGCCCTAATGGATGAATTTGCTAATGCCGTTCCGCTTATAGTGGCATGAGCCCAATTCGGTCCTGGCTGTTCCATCCCAGGGTCAGGCCTCACACGGTGAATATGTTCTACTGGATTTACGGCCAAGAGGGCAGGGAGGTTAACTTGGTAATTAAATGCCTATTTTGCCACGTGAGCCTGGGCAATATCTCTGTCCCTCCCTCACCCCTTCCCCATGTCTCAGTTTCTTTCAGTACAAACATGGGGAAAAGCCACCAGTGGACCCAGGAATCGGTGCACAGGAATCGTGCCATTGTAGCAGCAGGCTCGCGGGGCTCAGGGAAGGCTGAGCGGCTGGCCTGCCCTCAGGGGTCTGCAGACCCGCACAGTTGATGCGCTCCAGTCCCTCGTTTCTCTCACATCTGTAGGGTCTCTGGGAGGTTTCGGTTCCATTCTTTGAATCAGGTCAAACAGCTGAGTTCTAGATCCCAGAGCTGAGTGTGAGCTCAGAGTGGGGTAGGCCAACCTGTGGGTCCCAGAGGAACCATCCCTCCCGTAACTGGGGCACTTCATGTGGGGACGAGGGCCCTGGGCAGGCGGCGGGCCCTGCCTTCAGCAGTCTTCGTGGCTCTGACCGGCTGAGCCGAGAATGATTGAATCCATGTTTCAATGCTGCAATGACGTGAATCAAAGAGGCCCTCCCTCAGCTGCTCTGCTCCCGCTCTGCTGGCACTGACTCCATAATGTCACCAGGAAAGGCCCTCCACTGGATAAGCCCAGATTACAAATAATAGTTAATCTTTCTTGAGCATTCACCCTGTGCCAGACATATGCTTTATACAAAATAACTTGTTAATCCACACAACAACTCAATGGGATAAAGTGCTTTTCCAGTATCATAGATGATGAAACCAAGGCACAGAGGATGGCAGAACTTGTGCAAGCTGATAAGCAGCAGAGCTGAGATCTGAACCCAAGCATGCTCGGCCCGGAGTCTGTGCACTGACCTTCCACACTAAACTGCCTCAGGCCGAGAAGTCAGTGGTCCATGTGGTTTAGTTATCTGGAAGATGCCAGGAAAGTCCTTATCCCTCCTGCCCTCCAGAATAGCCCTTCAGATAAGCTAGTAATGGGCTCACAATTCTACCTAAGGTAATTCCTCCAGCAACGACGAAGCAAATCCCCTGGGAGGATGATGGAGTTGAACACATGGAGCCTGTTACAGCTGTCAGTCTTCAATCAGCTAGACGCCCTTTCCGCCCTTTCCCAGGCGTGGAAGTTTATCAGCTCCTTCCCAAATCTCCCTGCATTCACAGTGGGAGGGAGCTGGTGTCAGGTAAATGTGAGGACAAGCTCCTGCGGATGTGGGTGAAAGAGGGGAGAGAGGCCCAAGTCAACAGCAGAGCACGTGCCAACTCAGAGCCTTCCGCCTCTGCTGCTTACTGGCTGCATAATCTTGGTCAAGATCAACCACTGCAAGTTCCCATTTCTTCAACTGCAAAATGGCAACAAGCAGAGTTGCTTTGTAACGCTGTTGTGTAGATTAAATAAGGCAATGCTTACAATGTACCTAACCCTGTGCCCAATACATAATACCACCATTAGCTCTTGTTATAATTATTGCCACTTTTCAAGGAAAGAAGGCCTCACAGAGACGCTGGGAAGCCAGCAGGCAAGGTGGACAGCTGAGTGGGCAGCAGGACAGAGACCAGAAGGAGACAGACTACCCTCACCGACTTTGCAACTATTCTGAGGCTTACTTGTTGATCCACTCAGTCATTTGTCAGTCATTTTCAACTCAGACCTACTATGTGTAGGCACTGTGTTGGATGACATTGTGGGTTGAATCAAGTCCCCCCAAAAGATACACTGAAGTCCTAACTCTTGTTACTACAAATATGACCTCGTTTGGAAATAGCCTTTGTAGATATAATCAAGTTAAGATGAAGTCAGGCTGGATGAGGCTGGGCTTTAATCTAGTATGACTGCAGTCCTCATAAGAAGAGATACAGGCACACACACAGGGGAGATGGCCGTGTGAAGACGGAGGCGGAGATCGCAGCGGTACGTCTACAAGCCAACGAATGCCGGCTGGTCACCACTAGAAGCTGGGAAAGGGGCAAGCAACGAAGTCTCCCTAAGAACCTCCAGAAGGAACCAACCCTGCTGACACTCAGATTTCAGACCTCCTAGCCTTCAGAACTGTGAAAGAATAAATTTCTGTTATTTTAAGCTACCCAGTTTGTGGCCTTTTGTTACAGCAGCCCTAGAAAATAAATATAGGCAATAAAACTACAAAGATAAATTTCAGAAAACAAAGTTCCTGTTCTGAAGTCTTTGCTGTTCATTTCATCCCAAGAAAGAAGGTGGAAGAGAGTCCAGGTTTAATACGATGGCCTTGGGTCTAGCTTCCAAAGAGGTGTGCTTTGTTAGACGAGAGCCTTTTCCTGGCCCACCAGCGAGGTCTCTAGGCATAGGGAAAGCTTAGATGAGTAGGTGGTGTGGAATGAGGATTGTCCCGGCCACAGGTTATACCAGGTCCCTGCCACCCACAGGGCATAGCATCGAGGACTGTGAAAGTGAGGATGGCAGGGTGGTGGTGGAGGCAGGAAAAGAAAGGTGGGGCTGGTGTCTTTTCCTAGGTTTCTCTCAAATCCACCATTCCTCACTTCTCCTGTTAATTTCTCCTTTCTTTGTCTTCATATTTTAGGTTTCTACAAGGCCCCTCTGATGTCTTCACAGCCTGGTAGAATGGAAAAAGCAGGGGTCTCTGGCTGGAAAACCAGAGTTTGTGTCCCAGCTCCATCACTTACTCTTTGTGGGATCTTGGGCAAGTAGTACTAACTTTCCATGCTTCAGTTTCTTCATCTGTACAATGGGGATAATGTGAAACTCATGGTGTCACGTAGGTATGTATGGTGCACATTATGTAACGTATGCATGTGTGTATGTAATATACGATGGCATACATTAGACAAGGTGATGTACGCCAAAGCACTTTAAGCATCATATGAAAGAAGAGAGATCTTGTTACGCACAATTCTTAGATCTTATGTAGGGAAACCCTGACGTTAGATACTATATATCAGGATATACTAGAAAATTAGCACAAAAAATAAAAACAATAAATCAGAAGCTACACTTAAAGGAGGTATAGGGGGTGGCCTGGTGGTGTAGTGGTTAAGCTCACAAGCTCTGCTTCAGTGACGTGGGGTTCACAGGTTCAGATCCCAGGCACAGACCTAGCACCACTCATCAAGCCGTGCTGTGGCAGCGTCCCACATAAAGTAGAGGAAGATGGGCAAAGACGTTAGCTCAGCAACAGTCTTCCTCAGCAAAAAGAAAAGATTGGCAACAGATGTTAGCTCAGGGCCAATCTTCCTCACACACACACACACATACAAAATTAAAGGAGCTCTAAATGGAATTGACCGGCGAAGAAACATGGTCTCAACGCTGACACTGAAGAGTCCTGTGCTGTTGGGCAAGTTCTTCCATCTCTCAGTTCAAATGATTTGAGTTTCCATCCTCTCTAAGATTCTATAACTTTATGAAAATGTGCACATCAACCTGTTTGCTCTTATAAAATTACACTTTAAAAAGAGATCTTTACTTCTGGGTCACCCATGACAAATCTGAGGAAAGCTGTGATGCTTGAGGGAATTCTAACAAGTGAAGTAGAAAAGCCATCTTACGTGTGAAATGTCCAGTGGGCTGGATAACAGTGAAGAAGCAAATCTCAAACGCTCCTCTCCCGGCATTCTTGTCAGGCCGGCTAATGCGGAACATCACGGAAAGAGGGGGAATCATTTAGAACAAAACTAGTAAACAAGGTGAGACAGCCCTGACACAGCCCCAAATGCAAAGACAACCAGCCCGTTTTCATTTCCTGTTAGGACAACACAAGCAAAGGTGACCGGGATAGCAGCAGAAGCCATGAAGCTCAGTCTCAAGGAAGAGCTTCGTGCCCCTGAGACTCACAGGAGTTTGGGGAAAGCGCCTTCTCCCAAGCTTTGTAACCAGCGACCAGGCATCCGACAGCGTGTCCATGGCTGTGTAGGCGTGCTCAGCCTCAGACACGGCAAAGGGACTTCCGGGAGGTCGCTACCTGCCTGTGTGCTCCATCCTCTCACCAAGTCAGTTCACAACGGAACAACAACGCCTGCTTCTCGTACCACACTGTCCGCTTCCAGTTACCCTGGCAGTTCCTGTATTGTCGTGATGCCCATTTTTTCCCGCTGGCACAGGAGACTCCAAGGTGTAAGCGCTGTCTTTACAGAGTTTTGCACGTTCCACACTGGTATGTGATAATCACTTCGCGTTGCAGTTAGCAGAGAGGAGGAAAGGAAACCCACTCCTGAACTGGAGACGGGAGTGTTGTGTTTCACCCTCCGTAACAGCCAAAAGCCTATTTAGGACTCTCTGAAAAGCCAACTTTCCTAGGGAGAAAAAAAAAGTGGGTATCTTCCTAATTCTCCTGAGCTCCCTTAAGGACTGAAATCAGCATTTGCTGAGGGAGAAAAAAAATTGATCTGGACTGTGGTTTATGGATCATTACAGCTGGAGAAACAAGGAATTGGGAGAGTCCATCCAGTCTGCACTTTTTTTGGCAAGACTCTTAAAATCTAGCAGGATTATAATCATAAATGCTTACCGAGAACTCACCATGTTCTCAACTCTGTGCATGAATTAATTCATTTAATCATCACAACAGCCTTATGAAGCCCAGAGAGGTTGAACAACTTGTTCAACAGAACAGCACATCTAGTAAGTTCAGAGTAAATCCAGATCGTTTGGCCCCAGAGCCTACACGATTAGTTAGCTCCCACACTGTTCAGAAAGACATGTGGATGCAGACTATTGGAGAAGTGGGCCTGGGTCCTGCCTCTTCTTGCCCTCTTCCTCCTCAATTCCCTGACCGTTGTGCATAGGACCACACACTATAGCTGAAAGGAACTCCTGAGGAGAAGGCCCCATTAGCCAAAACCACCATACACCATATCAGCAGTCGGCGCAGCTCTCCCCATAACTCACAGGCCAGGGCTCATGGCGCCCCAACCCTGACGGCCTATGGCTGGATTTCTCCCAGTCCATAATGATTCCCTCTCCCCGGGCCAACAAGTCAATACAACATTCAAAGGACAGTCTCCAAAATGACTCTTCGGCTAAAACTGTTTTCCCACTCTGGGGGCTCTGCTTTGAGAAACTCAGGCCCCAGTCAGGGAGGCATCACTGTAAATAATCCATCAGGCTTTCACCAAGACTCAGTAAAGCCAGCAGCAGCTCAGAAGGGTCCATCATCCCCCAGGGTTTAGAGCCGGGCATCGTGATGAATCCATTTATCTGCTGTTCAGACAAGCACCCAGAGGAACAGTCAGTGCGACCCAGTAGTGAATAGGTACATGCACAATCAAAAGGGACCCGTGCTTTGAGTTGCTGCAGCATCTGGACTCCCAGAATCTTGACTCATTTTGAGTTTTAAAGGTCCACAATAACATAAGAGTAGCAGAGGGGAGGGAGACAGGAAGCCCAGTTTTCAGAAAGCCATGAGTGACTAAAACCCAGGAGGCTCATGAGTGCGTTCACTCATATCACATGAATCAATTCAGCCAACACTTATTATTCCCGTTTATTATTTACTGTGCGTCAGGCACAGTGTTAAGAACAGAGTATACCGCCCAAAATTTCATTATCTAACTGGAGAAATAGACATACAAAAAGCCAACTATCTTGTGATAGGAAAAGTGAGAGGCTTTAGCAACACATAAGAAGGAGAAGGAGCCAGCACTCTCCCGGGGGGTGGAGGATAAACGGCAGGTCTGGGAAGGCTACCCGGAGGAAGTGGCCTTTGAGTTGGGTCTTGCAGGAAGATTTTTTTTTTCCAGAGAGAAGAAGGGGGAAAGAGCAGCAGAGGCAGAGGGAAGAGCATGCACAAAAGCATTTAGCATGATGTCAGTGGTCTGTACAGAGAATTGCACGAGGCGAGAATTAAAGTGCCTTGTACACTATGCCAAGGAAATCGGTCTCTATTCAGTATCCTCTTAGCAATAGGGCAACACGGTACCTTTTTAAAGGGATGTCTGATCATTTGCGCTTCTGACAGCCCTTCCCATCAATAGTGGTAACGAGGCTGGATTAGAGGAGAGGACCAACAGCTGAGAGGCTACTGCCTTGGTCAAGGCAGAGGGGAGGAGGATAGTGGGCTGAAAAGCAGGGTGGACTGCAGGCTTTGCAGACATTGCAGCAGGCCACATCAGAAGGTCTCTGACGACGCGTGAGAAAGGCGAGAAGGAGTGAAGGCTGACCAGGAGTGATGCTGCCCTTAGCTGAAGAGGAGCAGGCTGTCTGAGGGAGCTGAGAAAGGGTAAACGGAGCTGGCCTTGCTTCATGTTCACCAAGCAAGGGCAGTCCCAGCACCTCCTGGTATCCTGCACTCACCCTGTACCCTAATGAGACTCTGCTCAAGTTAGCGCACAAGGGGACTGAGGTCAAAGTGGCTGGAGAGTGCCCCCAGGGCCTTCCAGGGCCACGGTGCCACCAGGCCTGGTCCCCTGACCCCACTGCCCCAGCACTGAACCTCACGTGTTGAGTGAGGCTCTGCCCACGGCGTCAGTAGTTTCGCGCTTCACTTTCTGCTTCCTGCCTAACGAGTGCAATAGTTTTCCCTATCTTTACCTTGTGAAAGAAGACCTTCTCCCGTCATCTTTACCTACCTCCAACACTGCCTCTCTCCCTCGCAGAGTGCCCCTCTCCTCCCCATGCCTCACCTACTCCCATCCACATGTGGCATCTTTTCAGAAGTAGCGAGAGTAGGGCAAGGGCAAGGAAGGAGAAGTGGGGGCAATCTGTGTTCCGAAGGCTGCCCTAGTCACACAGGCACCTTTTAGGAATCACTGGACCTCTCAGCCTCAGTGACCTCACCTATAAAATGACGATAGAAAATGAGTCCTAACCTGTGCTAATATCACAGGATTATTGGGAGGATGAAATGAGGTAAAGCACTGACAAACAACACCAACAAAAGCCAGGAAAAGGTGCTACAGAATTATCCAGATTATCGGGCGCTACTGTCCACCAGACTGTGAGTTCCCTGAGAGCAGGGGCTTGGTCGTCTTCATCTTTGGATGAAGATACCTAATTATTCCTGGCACAGTTAGTATTTGATAAAGATGTGTTGAATTAAAAACAAGGACCACTACCATCATCAACACCCACGTACACCCCCCCCACACCCCCCCCCCCCCCCACAGAGGCATCCTTGCCTCTCTCTGCACCAGAAATGCAGGCAAACCCACAAGACCCCGCTTTTGGAAGTACTCCTCTAGTCCTGCCTCATTCTAAAAACAGCCAGTTCCTGGAGAAAAACCAAGTGATTGTCATGCTGCCTGGATGCCTCCATTGGGCACGTTTGACCAAGTCTGAGTTCCTCCCCTTCTCCAAGGGACTCGCTAAGGAGTAAACCCCCAGACTCACTCAGCTCCAAGGAGCTCCAGCTGGATCAGCCCCTCCCCGCTGCTGCCTTTGTGCCGAGCGTGCGACAACGCGGTTTTTTTGCTAGCAGGAGCTCGGCCGCCTCTACTGCTGTTTTCATTGATGCCTTGAGCAGAGCTGGCGTGTGCAACTGCTGAGAGGGGGGAGCGCGGAGCCGCGGGGGAAGCAAGTAAAAATAGCCTGGCGCGCGTCGCTCTGCCTGCTCCGGACGCCTTTAACCCCGGCCGAGGTGGGGAGCTCAGCCACCGCTGCTGCACACTGCGGAACCTGGCAGGGGTCTGCACGCAGACCTCGCACAACAGCTTCGGGGGGCGGGTCGGGGGAGGGGTGCGGGGGGTGGCTGGAGACCAACGAGAACTTTTTTTTAGAAACCTGACGCGGGGCGGAGGGCTGGGGGGGGCGGGGCGGAGGGGGAGGGTTGTTTCCTGTTTCCAGCGCTCCAGCCACCTGGCTGCAAGGACTGCTACGTGCCGGCTAGTCCAACACTTGACACAAGTGCAGCCTTGGCTCTGAGTTATTTTTAGAAACCTCTTTGGCTGGTGGGCGATCAGAGACAGAGGGCCCAGGGATGGGTAAGGCTAGCTCTCTGCTGTGAGGCTAAGCGCCTTGCACTACACATCATTCCTAATGTCTGCTCTCCGGCGGAGGGTGGGAAGAGGAAGTGGCAAGGGGACCGCCTGCATGCTGGCTTTGCCCTAACTCAAGGAGATGGCATTAGCTACTGAATGTCCCACTGTTTTCAAGCCCCAGATCGTGTTTGTTTTGAAATCGACACTTGCCAGATGCATGCTGCTTCTAGTCTCTCGGAGAACGGGGATTTTAAAAAGCTTTGCTGCCTACGCTGTGGGGTAGGGGTTAGCTGCAGTTAAGATCCGGAGGCAAGAAGATCAGGAAGGGTCTCTGCACCTTTTTGCATTCCGGCAAGACAGAGGGACAATCCCCGCGCCACACCTCCATCCCCGCCCCACGCTGCATATGGGTAACCATATGTGAAATGTACGGCAGCCCCACCAGACACCGGCTATTAATAGAGCCCGGAGTTCGCTCTCTGTCTTTTTCCTGCCACCGAGTAAGGGATGATCTTCACACACATAGCCCACTCCGCCCCCACTTCGGCGGACCCTATCTCCAGGAAGGTAAGGGGGCTGCCCACGCTGATCCCCTTCGTGACCACAGGTGATCAGAGCCTACAGACTAGTCCGGTCTTAACGACAGCAGGGTCAGTGCGAGGCCAGGGAACACAGCTTCGAGCGTTGGGACGCAAAACCCAGCAGGGCTCTTTGCGGCTCAGGGCCAACTTGAGGGAAGAGAAAGGGCAGCTATTGGGCTGCCGAAGGTGGAGGGCAAGAGCGCGATGTACGGAGCTAGAGCGACCTCCTCAAAGGCTGCTTGCGGGACGGCGGCTGCAGACCGTTTCTCGCTGCCGCCGGCGGCGTGCAGCCCCCCCCGCCCGCGCGGGCCCGGCTGCGGCGGGAGCGGGCGCTGTCCCTGGTCCTGAAGGTGGCCGCGGCTAGTGCTCCCTCCGCGAGTTTAGCGCCCCCGAGGCGGCTCTAACATTGGAGGATTGCAGACCTCTCCCCGACCCGGATCTGGGCGGGAGGGTCTGTTGAGGGTGCCGAAGTCTCACCACCGGCTCGGCCCCCGCGGCCGGGAGCTCCCGCGGTGCTGCGGGGACCGAGAGCTAGGGGACTGACTCGCGCTTGAAGGGTAAAGCCGAGGCAGCGGCCGGAGATGGTCAAGACACCGCAGGGAGCAGACCTGGCCCCAGGATCACCCATCGAGCTCTGCACAAAGCGGGGACTCTAGAGCCCTAACGGAGCCCAGAGGAGAGGGCGAGGGAGCGCGGCTGCCCAGGGTTTGGGACTTGGGGGAAAGAGAAGAGAGCAGCGGGTGGCAGGAGAAGGAGATGGGGTGAGAGCTACTCTTTCGCATTTTCAAGAGGGAGGGGACCTGAGACATGCACTGTCTTCCCCCCACCCCAACACACACACACACACACACACACACACACACGCACGGCCGGCAGAAGCAAGCGGGATGGAGCTGGGGAAAGTTTGGCACTAGGTGCTGAGCGGCGGCGGCGGTGGCGGCGGCAGCGACGGCGGCGGCGCGGTGGTCCGGGGTGGGTGCCGGGGTCGCCGAGAGCCCCGGCCCCCTCTCCTCCTTACCTCGGTGTTCTCGGCTGCGTTCTCCGCCATTTTCCTCCTTAGGAGCAGGCAGCGGGAGGAGTGTTTCATGCCCATAAGAGCCAGCAAGGGTTTGGTGATACAGAGATAGTAGAGAAAGAGAGAGCCGGTGTAGCTTTAAAAGAGAGAGAGAAAGAGAGAGAATGGGAGGGAAAAAAAAAACCCAACCCAGCCCCTCCGCTGGAGCGTCAGCCGATACAATCGACCACGGTTGAGTCTTTTCTGCAGTCTCCACTTTGTTTTATTTTCCTTCCTTCTCATCTGCTTCGGATTCCTTCACACAGTTTCAAGTTCTCGCGCACCCGACCCCCTCCCCGCCCCTCTCCACCCGCGCTGCGGGCTGAGCAGGAGGGAGGCAGCCCCGAAGGCTCCGCGGCGGCGGTGGCGGCGTCTCCTTCCTGGCTGCTCGCAAAGTCCGGCCGGCCGGAGGCAGCCGCCAACTCCTCTCAACTTCTGCCGTTCGGCTGGGCGAAGCAACACGCTTCCTGCGCGTCTCTCCTAGGGGCTGAGCCGGGTGAGTGGGGGCGGGGTAGGAGGTTCGGCCGAGCAGGCGGCGGCTGGGCGCAGACCGAGGGCCCCCAGCAACCCCCGGGCCCGCCCCCTCCCCCAGGCTCCGAGGGTCTCTCGGCCGCCTCCACTCTCTCCACGCTTGGGCGCCGTGGACAACTTGCGCGCGGGCAAGGGCTGCGCGGACGCTGCAGGGCCACGCGGGAGGCGCGGGAGCTGGGCTCTTGCAGGTTCTTAGACCCGGGTGTGCGGCGCCCCCCACCCCCACCGCCCCACAACAGGACAAGCGCTGGGCAAGATTGGGCACGGTTACCTCGCCCCCACCCCACCCCCAACTCTCCTGCTCCTCTGCCAATTCCTGGATCCTTCCTTGGCGAATTACGGTTTGGGGTTTGGGTAGTGAATGGGTGGGCGTCTGGATGAGGGAGGGTCCTTAACTCCTTCAATTCTAGGGCTTAGTGCGATAGCATTCTCGCTTCTTTTCTCCTACTCCCCCTATCCGGGCCTCTCTCAGGCTGAGAGGGTGGGGCTAAGGTTCAAGCAGAGGTGGCTTGGGAAAGAGGTGGGAGAAAGTCAAACGGATGAGCTTGCAGCCTGCTCCCCTGTCCCAGTCTTCCTGGCAGCCCCCTGCCCACACATTTCTCTTCTCCCTCCTCACCCCTCCCCCATCACCACCAGATTTTGAAGTCCCTTTTATGGGAGAGGGGGAGGATGTCACGTACCCATTAGGATTCTCTCGATCCTTTTTTAAGGGAGTTTGGGCGGCAGCAGAGGGTGTGAATTTTTATACAATGCATTCCTGTCTTCACTTTGAGAGCTTCTTTATCTCTGTCTTACTGGCCATCTGTCAGGCTGCTGGGAGATAGAACAAGGGTGGGGGGACCCCACTCTGTCTCTCCCATTACAACTGGCCACTCAGTCTGCCTCCTTCAAAGACAGCTCTGCACTTTCAAGCCTTCAGCCCACAAGTCAAGGAGGGGACCTAAAAGATGCTCCTAGAGCATCCTGGCTCTCTTCACTGCATCCCTGTACTTACCTAGGGAGCTCAGTCCTGCATGCATGCCCTGTTCGTTTTTTAACATCACCTTTGACAGCCAAGAACTGTGAGCCTGAATGTCCTCAACTAACCCCAGAGTCCATTGAAGAAATGGGCCAGAATCTAAAAATGCCTCCATCACCTGGTCCTAGGGGAAAGAGAGGATATATTGCAATCAGTGGAGGAGGGAGAGGAGAGGGGGGAAGGAGAGTAAGAAGAGTGAAAAGAGGATGGGCAAGAGGCTTGCGTTAATGGGCGAGAGTGTGTGTGTGTGTGTGCGTGCGTGTGCATGTGTATGTGTGTGTGTTGAGGAAGGAGTAAATCTAAATGAAAGAATGACCTTAACCTTTTCCTTTCTCAGACTACAGACCTGGATTAGTGTTGGGGGTAAGTGAGCTGAGTCTTTGCCAACACCATTTTCCTTCCCCTTCACATCCTGCCAACGTGCAGAAAGTGGTATGGGGATAAATGAGATGAATCTGAAGGCCTGTTACCCTCTTGAACCCCATTTTCTCTAAGCATCTTTCTCAGAGACAAAAGATTCTGAAACATCTGAGCCCCTACCAAAACAGTCTCTGTACTTGCACAGTCAAAGAAAATCAGAAAGGAAAAGATCTCAGAGCTCTTTGGTCCAATCTCTCATTTTACGAATAAGGACCCTGAGATCAGAGAAAGGAGGACATTTGTCCATGATCCTTCAGCCAGCTGAGGGAGCATCTGAGAGTGGCTCCCCAGCCTCCTTTCAGTCCAGCACTCTCCCCCACCCCACTGCACACTGCTTCTGCCTGTGCAGTACATCCATTCTGTGACTAACCAGGGAGGAGGGGAGCTGAGACAAGCTCCCACCGAAATAGGCTGCTGCCTGTGCGTGATTATGTTGCTATGAGAACCTCAGTGGGTGTGTTTCCTCCGTTCTCTGTTGAAATCTTTTGCTTGGCTTGGCTTCTCCCCAAGCACAGACACGGATCCCCTCGGAATGGGGAGCAGAGAGGCTGAGATGGAGAGCTGCATTCTCATGGCAAGAGTTTTCTACTCCGGCCCATCAAAATTAGAGCCATCCTGGGGCTGTGAGGAGCTCAAGCCACCAGCATGGTTCCATAAGGGCTGGAGGACATGAATGAGCTGTTTTAAAAGTCCTCTGCTGAGCTATGTTGGAGCAGAGAGAAGTTGTCCCTGTCATGCTCCCACTTTATTACAAATTCACAAGCAAAATAATTGCTACTTTAAGAGACTAAGTTTTGGGGTGATTTGTTACACAGTATCACCTTACCTGAACACCCATCTCCTTGGTTGTGAAAATTTACGATACATGAAAAGTGCCTAGCACATAGTAGGCATTTAATAGTACTATTTTCTCACCATCCCCACCATTCACAGGAATTCGGTCTTTTTCCATCTCTTTTGCATAAATAGGTTTTAGCTTAGTCTTTTACAAGGTCAATTAATTTAGTCAGTCCACAAAGAACTCACTGGGCTTCTCTTATATGCCTAGCCCATTAAAAGATATTGGGCTGACCAATGAGGAGCTCTTAATTTAGTCAGCCCGAAAGCTTTGAAATGTAAGGAACTTTTGTAGCAGAGCTTTGGAAGGGATTTGAATGGAAGGCAAGAAGACATACAAAATGACAAGGGGCACAGGGAGTTCACTAGGGCATGAATTAAATGGGTCATTTGGGACAAAATGTCTTCAGGTAAAGAGGTCCTGAAGACACGTTTTGCTTATGTCATTTTTCTTACACTAGATCTTCAGCGCAAGAAAATGTATTGAATAGTACGTGTAAAGTGCTTAGAACAATGCCAAGCTCGTGGTAAGAGCACAAACGTTGTGTTACCACTTGCTAGCCCGTCTTAGGCTCTGAGTTACACTTTCTGGAGCACTTACATGCCAGAGACTCTCCTAGACTTAGTTCAGTTATTTCAACAACTTTTTGAGGTAGGTACTGTCATTGTCCCCACATGTCACATGGGGACACAAAAACACAGAGAACTGCCCAAGTGCTGGAGTCAGGATTGGAACCTTATTCCATAGCATGACCTTCAAGAGATTTCCCAGGGTCTTGGAACAAGACAGTGATTCTCAACCTTGGCTGCGCAGTGGAATCATCTGGGGAGCTTTAAAAATAGCAGCGCTTTGGTTCCACCCCCGAGAGGATGATTGAGTGATGGCTAGGCATCAGGATTCGGTTAAGTCCCGGGTGATTCTAATGGGAAGTCATGGTTGAGGACAATTGGAGAAAAGGATATATGGAGGAGATAAAAAAGACCTTCAGAGAAAGAAGGTCCTTAAGTTATAGGAAGGGCCTCCCAAAACTAGAAGAACCCCACATTATAGAAAGGTCTATCTCTAACATGGAGGTTCACGAGAGTCAAGAGGTTCTGGAGAGAGTGAATTTGGGCGATGGTTGAGCTAGCATGCAGAGGTTGAAATGAGACTCTTGGGGAGGAAAAGTTATCCAGCTTTATGGGATGCCACAGAGAAAGTGAGTTTCCTGTTGCTGGAGGGTTCATTTAGACTAGTTGCTTGGCATAGCTGTTGCAGCAGAGCTGCCAACCCTAGAAAGTTGAGCAAGGTCTCCAAGGTTCCATCCACCCCGTGCTGCAACTCTATAATTGTCTCCTATTTCACCTCTGAGCCCTCCAGAAGGGGAAGACTCTGTGTGATAGTTTAGCTTCAGAAGTCAACCAACACTTCCTTTGCTGCCTCCTGAAACTCGGTGCCCAGGAATCAGGATGCAGTTTCTCTAACCTGCAGACCATACTGTCTGAAAGCATAGACTCTGACTTGTTCAGACGTGGTTGCTGCAATAAAAGGAGATGCATAAGACATGTCATGTGGCATCTCTCCTCCTCCTCCTAGGGGAACATCACACGTGGCCAGGGCTCACATATGGCTGAGACACGCTGCAGTGAATCCATGGCTCCTCAAGAATCAGGCCACAGCCGTTATCCATCATCACCTCGTGGCAGCTAACCCGGCAGCGTTCTTAGTGTTTTCTGGGCCAAATGGGAGCCAAGCCAAGGCTGCAGCAGTCAGCTACCTGGCTAAGCCTCCAGGCAGCCCCACACCTGGGTGCTTCTCCCGCACAAAAGCCTCTGCAGTCCTAATTCTCCCTAAGTCAAGGCCCGTTATTTCTTAAACTATATTCCAAAGAACAACTTGCAAGAGTGCCACCAGTGCCTGCAAAGTAATTTGAGTTTTATGGGGCTTTTTGCCATTAAAACCGGAATACTATTTCTTCCTTGTTCTGATAACGTCTGATTAAATCAATTCGTTTTGGTTTTGTGCTGGATATGATCCTGTTTGGTATGATTGTTTATTCTAACAATATTTAGGAGGCATTTTCTCAGTAGTTCTGCGTTAATGTCTTAATCTTTACTCTTTTATACCTCCAAAAAGTGGAATACTAGACTATTGTTACCTATCTTTCTCTCAGGGTGAGAAGGACCCAAAAGACATCTAAACCTTTTCTCAACGGCCTGTGGTGGAACCCAAACTTCTTTGGAGAAGGGGGAAGAGGTGATATGGTAGCAGAGCCCTAAAGATACTAAAACATTCTTGCTAAAATGCTGTGACAACGGAAATTAGCTTTTTCTTCTGGGTGGAAGTTACTCCACCACTTTCCTTCTTTTCAAATCTTTCATAAAGGTTCACGCTTTTCTGGAAAATCTCTCCTGAGTCCTCCAAAGCCAGCTAGAAATCAATTCAGTCTATCTGGTGCGATAATTCAATACACACTTTCTTCCATTAGCCCTTATACAGCAACTACCATGAGCCAAGCACTGTGCTAGGCATTCTGGACTAAACAATGAAGAAGCACATCCCTACCCTGACGATGCATCTTCCAGGGAGAGTTGCTTATGGATTCAGGTACTATCAGGGGTCAGACGGATTGGCTCTTATAGGTTAAATACAGCTATAATCAACACTTGACGGTCAGGTAGGCCTTGCAAAAGTATCTGTTAATATGGGCAGGGCCTGCACTGGAAGCAAGGCAGCCTCCAATCAAGCAAGGCTGGGGACACATGCTTTATCAAGACACAAAGTTCTTATGTGCCTCCCAAACTTTCATAGATGAGAAGTTGTGCAGCCTTGGCCTCCCAAATGTATTATGTATGCAGGTCACTTGGGGCTTTGCACATTATGATCTGCCCTAGTGCAGGGCTGGTCTCTGCTGATTCAGGGGCAGCCCTGCCTGAAAGTTCACAATGAGCCGAGGTGGCTGAACAAAGCAGTGCTTGATTCCATCTGTTTACTTTCCGGACCATTTAACCACCTTGATCTCTTTCTTCTCTTCCCAGAGGGTTTTTAAAAGCTTTCAGCTCTGTTAGTTTTTTTTTTAATCTAAAACTTCACCCCCTAGGGTAATATTAACATTTTACTCTGTGTCGTCCATTTTTTCGCTCACACAAATGTATGTATTTAACACACCTGTACGTGTGCACCATTGGTATATGTTGTATAGAAGTGGAATCTTATTATATACATTACTCAGCAACTTGCTTTTGTCATTAAACAGTGTATTATAAGACTTCTTTTCAGATTATTACATGTAAGTCTAAGTCTTTATTTTTAAAAGTTGAATAATGTTTCACTGTATGGCTAAACCATACTTTTTTAAACCAGCACCCTATTGATGGACTTTCAAGTTGTTTCAACTTTCCTGTCCCTCTAAGCAATATTGCAATAAATGTTCTTTTACAGTATACCCTTACGAGCAGGAGCTTTTATTTCCAATGATAGTTTCCCAAAAGTGGTATCATTTTAATATATATTGCAGGATCCTGACAAAAATTTGATTTCTCAGATTGTAGCCTGAACCCTTGGAAGGCAAAACCTGACCTCTGTCTGCTTCCCTGCTCCAGCGTCAGATGCAAAACCGTCCACTGCATTCCAAGCCCTGGCGTAGGCACTGGAGGAGGAGGATCCATGAAATAAAACACAATCCTTGTTTCAAAGGTGTTTCCACACCAAGGGCTTTATGAGGCCTGCAAAAGGGCTCATGAGAGATGCTGGGATGTGGGCTATTTTTCCTGGAGGGAAACCAGAGCACTTCCGACTGCTGGGCAGCAGGGCATGAATTTGATGTTACCAAGAGTGCTGCGGTCTGAAAAACAATGAAGATAAAAAACATCGGTATCAGTTACCTGTCGCTCAAATGGAAGGGCCACAAAGGATACTCAGGCCTGTGGGGCCACCCTCAATTCCCCTCACTTCCGAAGGCTGTGGCTGAGGAGAGCCTGGAGTGACAGCAGTATGCCATTGCTGCTTGTACCGTTTCTAATTGGAAAACCACACTCTCCACTTCCCAGAAGCATCTTACTTGGCTCCCTTTTAAAACAATATTTGCTATGTTCAGACTTGCCCATAAGATGTTACCCACCCGCTACTCCCTAACTCAAGGAAACCTTACCACTTAAAACCTACCATTCGAGTGTTTCAAAGTGTGAAAGAAGCCAGGGGAGGAAGCCGGGAGAGGGAGGAGACATTTGGCAAAGCCTGGGAGCAGGAGAGTCAGCAAGATGACCTCACCATCTGCATAAAAATGGAGGGGCTTGAGAATAAAAGAGCCAACGTGGAGGAAGGGTCTAACATGGTTCCTAGGAACTGGCGCTCCAATGAAAGTGAGTTTCCTTCCCACATCTGTTCCTTGAAGACCACGTCCACCCATATGAGATAGAGACGTCGCATGAGGTGAGGAAGAGCATCCCTGCCGGGGTTCATGGGCCTGTGCCCCAGCCCAGCTCTGTCATTAAGAGTTGGGTAGCCTTGAGAAAGTCACTTGACCTCTCTGGGCTGGTTTCCTTTTCTTTGAAAGAAGGGCTTTGCATGAGATGAGCGCCCTCCATGCCCATTCTTCTTTGTCATTTTATGCACAGTGTGAATTATGATTCTAATCACCCCCAACCACAGCTGTCATGTGCATCTCAAACCAAACTTCCACTCTGATGGCCAAAACGAGGCCTGGGAGAAGCACTCTCCCTCCACTGGTGACAGAGACTGAATGGGAAGTTACCCTCCTGCCAGGTCAGAGATTTGCAAGGGAGGCCCATAGGTAAGGTGCATTACAACCTTCACTCCAGCTCCGGGCCAAGGGAGGGCTTTCCAGAGGTCAAAAGGAGTTCCATTGTCTTTAAAGAGTCCTGTTGGACTCTAGCAGCCTCAAAGGCAGCAGCCACTGTGAATAGTCATTACTTGATTTCCCGACGCTTGTCAGGGGCCAGAGGTCAGTGAGGGAGCCAATGAATTTCTTGACAATGCAGGTCACTTGGCTGTAGTCAGCATAACCCATCAGCTCTCAATGATCCATGTCAACGCATGAATAATGCAAATGACCAGATTACCCAAAAGTCGCTTCTCTTTGACTCATTTTATGTATCCAGATACTTGCAAATCGAATTTCTACCTGTCTAATGATTCTTGGCTTCAAAACATATTTAAATTAACGTGCTGTCCCACAGTACACAATGATGGCCGTGGATGGTGGTCCAGAAAGCAGCCAGCTGGGTTGCTGGAGAAGGCAGCGGAGTCCTCCTCTTACCAGGAGCAGCTCCCTTTGTGGCTAATTCACCTGTGGGAAAACAAAAATCAATGATCATCCTAGCACACCTCTCAGGGCCAAGGATTGTTCAAGTTATTCCACAGGAAAAACAACATAAAGGTTAGGTGATGTTTTAAAATCTCCCAAGAGAAGAGTGGCTTCACTGTCTTGGACCATCCAGGTATCCATGTAATTCAAATGCAGCTGTGGCTTCCAGAGGGAAGGGCTTCCCCCTCGTGGGATGGAAATGCTGCTGGCAAAGCTAAGAGCTGTCTCCTGGGGATGTGGTTCTTCTCTCCCAGGGCTTCACAGATGGGAAGGGAGCCTGGTGACCTCAGAACAGTGACTGCAGGCCAAGAGCCCACTCCAGGCCAGGCACCGTGCTAAGTGCACACTTCACCCCACTGAATCCTCGCACCAGCCCCGGATACCGGCTGTCCTGTTATCCCTGTTGTATGGATCAGGAAAGGACAGCTCAGAAAGGTTAGAGAGCTTGCTCAAGTCACACAGCAGGTAAGGGACTGAAGTCTGGTAAAGCCGGTGCCTCCTCGACTCCGCCGGGGGAAGGAGCACAGACCTCCGTGCTGCACTGACCTGCTTTTAGATCCAGATTATGACATTTTAGCTCGGTGACTTCAGGCACATCGCTTCACTTCTCTGAGCCCCAAATTTCCCACCTGCAAAAAGAGGTAGGCCTGGTAAAATCTACTGCTCAGGGTCGTTGCAAAGTGCCTGACCCAGAAGCAGGTTCGTTGTAGACCTCAATAAACGGGTGTGATGGCAGGTGGCGTTTGCCTGGATGTGACCGACTTAACTCAGGAAAGCTGCACCTGCTGCTGTGTCAGACTCGGGCATGAGGACAAGCGCAGAACGCACGCCCCATCCCAGAGGCCAGAGGATCTGTCAAGCTGGCAATGGCTCTAGACAGGGCAAGTCCATCTAACCGGCACCTATCAACCTGTCTTCTTGCTGCAGCTCTCTGTCACATCTGCTTAGTAACTGCTCTAAGTGGTGTCGCTCTGGGCTGCACACCATATTTGCAGATACGGAGGACACTGCTTTTTTTGGTAACTTCTGGAAAACTCAGTTTATGCAGTGGCCAAATCTGCCATACAGCTACAGTAGGACTTAGTTAATCCGTCCTGAGCAAATGTGGGATTAACCACAGGAAGGAAGGAAGGAAAGAAGGACGGGAGGGAGGAAGGAAGGAAGGGAGGAAAGAAGGAAAGATCCAGCATCTGGCAGGTGGATAAAGGAGGAAGGGGAGAAGGGTATGAGAGCAGCTGTGCATATATGCCCTGCCTTCTTTCCAGCCTGCAAAGATGGCATTTTCTTTTCTTTTTTAAACAAATCTATGTCTGTATCTTTTCCTCCTGGTCCATAAACCAGGACCTGGAAGGTTCAGATCATGCTTTCAGGCTGGGAGGCTCTGAGCAAATCTTGTCCTTTCCTTCTGCTTCATTTTATCTCAAGTTAGTTAAGACAAGGTTGGACTTCTCCTTCCTTCTCCTGGTTGGATAATGGAGTCCCTGAAACTACTCTTGTTGCTGTCGACTCCCAGGCTGAGTTTGGAACAAACTTCCCAAGAATCATAGCCTAAATCTGAGTGGGTGAGAAGGAGGGAGGTGGAGCAGGGAGCCACCAGACTTTCTCCAAGCAGGGCCAAGGGCTCCCTTCCCTGGCTCTGGGATCACAGTTCATTTTTGCCTGTTGGCATCTCAGGCAGGGTTTGAATGACGTAAGAGGAACTCCAGGATAACCAGGCACTAATTGCCCAAAGTTCCTCTTCTCGACCTCTCTTGTGACAGGAAATCCTTTACCAGCTCCTCCTCCTGAAAAGGCCCTGCCAAGGGCTTCTGGGAGACCCTGTAGGACCACGTCATATGTACTCACATTGAGTCTTCATCATCTTTGGCTCCCTTAGTCAATGTCCAATAACCTTGAGGTTGCTTTCAGGAGGCTTGTTGTTGCCCATGTTGACTATGTCCCTCATGAAGATGCTGATGGTTGTGCCAGGGCTGCTGTCTCCCAGCACATCCAGCAACTTCCAGACATTATGCAGAAGCAGGAGCAGATCTGACGAGGCTCCAAGTGCACTCCTTGTGCTTTGAGCCTCATCAATCCTCTTGGAGAAACAGCCCTTTCTGTTTCTGGCCCGAACCCTTCCCTTCCTCTGCAAGGGCACAAAGCCCAGTGCCAGGGTAGAATAAAGATCTTGCACCATCCCCTCCGTCGCCTCTGTCTCTTCTTCCCCTGCCTCCCATTCACAAAATAGTAATATCAATGCCTCCTTTCCTTAGCCATAGATGAAGTGCTCACGCAGTTCAATTCATGCAAATGAAGCCTTGGGGGAGTGGAGGGTACCTATCTCCAATCGAGTCTTGATGCCCAATACATAGACAGCATTGGTCTCGGTGTCCTCTGATGGCAGATGGGTGTGGGCATCTCTGTCTTTCCCTTTGGGGTTCCAAACATTTGGGGTTCTAAACATTTGCTCACGCCTTGTGAAGGGAATTTCCCACCAATGCCTCTGGGTCATGTTCTGTCATATATTTAGTTGGGCATGTAGGTAGTAGCATTTATGGGATATCTACACTAGGGTGGACCTATTCTCATACCAGTCCCAACTCTGTCTTCCTACTTCAACGAGTTCCAAAATCCCTCTGCCCTGGCTTCCCCTCCATATCACCACCACCACCACCATCAGATATCATCTCTCTTAGAGAAACAACCCTTGTAGTCTATTAGCTATCAGCTATCGATAGCCTTCCCAGAGGGGTTTGCATTTCAAGAGGAGACTCTGGAAGACTGCCTCACCTCCAAATTGCAAAAGAATGAATCTCTAATGGTGGAAGGTCAAGCATCAGTGACAGACTGGTGGGAGCATGATTTTGGGATGGAGGTTCATCCTGTCCTCTTTAAAATTGTTACACTGGTGTTTCATTCTTCTGCCTGCCACTAAGTTGTGTCCTGGCCTACAGGCTGCAGAGAAAGCATGGAGCTCCAGGGGTTAAAAAAAAGAATAAAAGCACCGAGCTGGAATCAAGAGACTCAAATACTAGTCCCAGCTCTATCGTGAGCTGCTGAAGGCCATGGGGTAGGAGGTGTCAAGACAAAGAGCCCTGAAAACGGCAGAGGGTGGCTAAGGCCTGTCCCTGCCCCCAGAGCCCTTTGTAGTTCTGGTTTTCATCTCCTCCTCTGGAATGTGAGAAGTCTGAACAAGCTGAATTTGTGGATCCCTTTCAACTCTTCCATTCTGTTATGGTGAGCCCTGCAGCTGGCATTCAGAGTAGGGACACTGTCCCCAGCTCTCTGAACACACAGGAGAAGAAGGAAAAAGTGTTGGGAAAGCTTGTGTTCTGAGGGCTCAGGCGCTTGAGCCTCAAGAACGCCCAACCCTTCTTATCCTCAAAGTGGTTTCTCTTTAAAAAAAGAGGACAAGCTGTAAATATCACCTCCTTCTCTTGAGGAGCTCACATGCTCGTGGTCTCCTGGTAGGCATCATCAGTTTTAAAATATTGCATTCAAACAAGGCTTGCAGAGAAGGTCTCTCTGGCTGGGAATTTATGGAGAAATATGCTGGCCAGGGTTTTCCCACTATCCATGCACATGGAAGGGGCGTACCGGTGAGATGCATCTGTGGACTAGTACTTCCAGTTATTTGCAAGGCAGATGGCCATAAACGACTCCCTGTTCCCCCCTCAACTTCCTCTTCACACTCGCTGCCCTCTCCTCCTGCCACCAGAGCTGCCTCTAGTTCTGCTCCAATGCTTTCAAATGGCTAGATAGTGCCTGAAACAGGAATCAAAGATCTGAGGATTAAACCCGACGCTAACACGTAACATATAAAAACTCTGTACAACAGCTTCAAGAGGCCCTCTTATTCCTGGGCAAAGATGACACAAGGCCACGTGCACTCAACGCTGGCTGGGGCAGTGGGGAGAATTCTCAGGCTGGTCTTTTCTCTAGGTCCAGTGGCTCTGCAGGAGAGTGACCTAAACTTTCTTGGCCAACAGCAAGAGAAATGCAGGAAAGCCTTCCCAAGAGATGCTACAGTAGCTGCTTCTTTGGGGATATTAAGGAAAAAAAAGCAAAGAAGACAGTTATCTGAAGAAAATTATTTAAATTCAGTCCTGCTTAGAGCCAGGAGGCAGGACATATGACTTTGAGGGCCCCTACCAGAATGCTCAGTCTATGAATATAATAAAAGAACTAAAAAAATATTAGCCAAGTTCCTGGGGCTTTTCTGGGAGCTGGGGAGGAGCTATAGATCAAGGCCCATCCAGGTGAAGAATCAAGAAAGACTCCCCTCCACAGAGGACCAGGTCAGACCCTGACCGGGAGAGGCCTCCAGGGAGGCACAAACTCATGCCTGGAACATTAGCCCCACTTGGCTTTCTCAAACATGATTATGCAGAGGAAGGACATTTGAGGGGAAAAAATTACTTTAATAACATGTGAATTTTTAAGGAGCTTCCGAACCTTCCTCCATGGCGAGGCCTGCCAGAGGATCTGGACCACTTCCCCGTCAGAGCCTGACGTGCCTGCCTCGGGCTCTGGGGCCCTGCAGGGCAACCCTTCACGGCTCCTCTCACACCCACCGGGAGGGTTCCCAAAGCAGCACTTTCTGGGTTTGCCTGGACTTCTGCCACCTCGAGCCTCCTACAACAATTTCTATTTCCTTCCTTCCCAAGGCTCTCAGGGCCTCTTCCTGATTGGTCTTCCCCCTCCATCCAGCAGAGCTGGCAGCGTCGCAACTTGCCAGGCCACTGGGCAGAGTCCTCAGAGGCCCAGGCCATGCTGCCCTCTGTTCAGCTGGGCATACACCCGACGTTCTGAGCTGGATCTAAGTCTGCCGTTGTCCTGCTTTCCATCAGAAAGAGCCACAGAGGTGTGTTACTGCAATCCAGAGCGTAAGTCCGGGGAGAGAGAGAGTTTCCCCAGCTTCATCCCCTCTGAACAATCATGGGATGGATTTGAGAATTTAAGAGATAGCAAACGTTTAATGGGATGGTGGCAACCCCAGCCAGGTAGCCACAGCACTTTAGGCTCCAGAGACGAAAGCGAGGGCTTGGACAGGACTGCGAGGATTGAGAGCATGAGGGCTGGGAGCATTGCCAACACATCAGGCCCACCCCACACTTTAACACAGTGAACCTGCAAGGACAGCACAAGATTAAGAGACCTTGTGTGTGCACAGTGGCTTCTATCTCGCCAGTTGTCTTAGGGAGATGATGTCTTCCTCAACCAGGAGTGAACTACTTGAGACTGCCTTGCTCCATCTAAGACAGAAGCATGTACAGTTAGCAAAAAGTAGGTTCTTGACTCCCACTTCTTTTATTTTGCTTTTTTATGACCTCTAGTAATTTTTTTTAGTGGAAGCCAGTGGACGGTAAACTCTTTGGGTCCATAATGTCCAAAATGACTCTTTTCCACCTGCACACTTGAGACTTCTACACCCCCACAGTTGTGTGCATACAGTTCCAGTGCCTTTTTGCATCCAGTATTACCAGCGAGAGGTCTGTTGTCACTCTCCTTCTTGTTCCTTTTTAGATCATCTTTCTCTCTCTCGAGAAGTTTTCCTTTCTTTCTTTTTTAGTAGCGTTCCTTTAACTTTATTATTGCGATGTATCTAGTTATGGGTCTTTTCTCATTCATCCTACTTGACACTTGGTCATCCTATTTAAACTTGGATTTTTGCCATATGTTGTTTCTTTTCTATCTTCTTGTAAATTTTCTTGTATTATTTCTTTTCTATTTTCTTCTCTCCTTTCCATCCATTCTATCCTCCTGAAATTTCTTATAGACAGATGCCAACATATCTGAATATGTTCTCCATATCTCAACTTCTCTTTCTCTATTTCCATCTCATGATCCTTTTAGGTGACATAAGAGAATTCCTCAGTTTCATCTGAGGACATATCTAATTTACTCCTCAGTTATGTCCACTCTGCTGGTCCAGCCCATTTTTCAGTTTTTAAATTCTGTTGTGAACATTTTAAGTTTCCAAGGTCTCTGGCTGATTTTTTACAAATCCAATAGCTATCCTTATCCCAAAGGCTCCAGAAAAGTCTTATTCTGTTTATACTATTAACATTTGTTTGCATATAAACTCTTGTTTACTGCACTCAGTACCTTTTGCACAGTATTAGTTTTCCACACATTTTTGGTGAATCTTGGTTACATGCTCATTTTTGTATCAGAAAGTCCATGTCAACCTGGTCAACAGAGGGAAAGAGTGAGACGTACTGTGGGGCAGGTTTTACTTCAGCCTGTCCAGCATAAGCAAAGGAAGGTGACTGCTGTTGGTAGAATGAGCCAGTAGAGAGTATAGAAGAGGGAATCTTCCTCCTGGGTTGTGTCAGCCACCTGGAGTACCACTCTGCCTCCCTGACCCAAGCATCCAGACCCTCTCCAGGGCCCACTGCCTGCCCTGAGGGGCCAAATGCAGAGGTATGGAAGGATTCACCTGCCTGCCTGACCTTGCTGCTAACCCCAACTACTTCCCCTGTCATGTATTCTGGGCTTCCTTCTGCCCCATATCTGCCACTTCCAGGCCTGGGACACATTTTTAGCAATCCTTCTATCAGGATATTTGGAGCTGTGGCTTCCTTCATCAATCTGATCTTGACTACTTTCCATCCTTCATGGATTCCTCAGTTTCTAATGCACCAAGGACATCTTTCCTTGTTTCCTAGCACTGCTTATATTTTTCAAAGTATATATTCTGTCATTTCTTGGAATTTTGGATGGAAGGGTGATATTGTCAATTCTACTTAATCTCTCATCTTGAACCAAAAGACAAGATATATTCTCAATAAAGAGTTGTTGAATGAATGAATGGATTCTAACGCCTTGCTGTAAATTTTATTTAAAAATCTTCTACATTGAAAAATAATTGTTGATTCATGGCTTAGTGACTGATTTCAACATGCCCCTCCCCTCCATTTTAAGCAGATGCAGAACTTGGCATCAGAGAGTAGGATCTTAGTCAGGCTCCAATTGCATAGCTGCCCATGCCTTTCCCTATTGTCCCAGATTTTCCAAAGATTGGTAAATTGAAAAAAGACTAATGTTTTTCATTAATAACAGATGCCCACAGGACCTAATACCCATTGGTGGCTCCTGCTTTCAAGTACAACTTTGTAACTCTCCTGAAGTACTAGGAAAATTTGGATTCCAGAGAAGGGGATGGGTCTTTGACAGCACATGAAGGAGATGAAACTAATCCTCTTCCTCCGCTGCCTTTGAACTACACAAAGATGCTCAGTGATAGTCTCATTTTATGTCATCTGAGTGAAATTTCTGCCAGGCTACAAGTTTCTGTCCTGCAATTCACACTCACAATCTGGGAAGCAGTCACAGCCAGCAAAGGCGCTGTGGCTTCCCGCAGACATGGAGGGGCCGAGCCGAGGCTCTGTGGAGCAAGTCCCTGCATGGGCTGGCAAGGTGGACGGTGTGGCATCACATACAATCTCACAGGGTTTGATCCTCATATAAGGAAGATTCCAACTCCATTGGAGAGTTCAGTCTACCCCTTCTCAGTGTGGCCCCTCAACTCTCCAAGACCCACCCTGTCCTGTGCTCAGGGTCTAGCTAACTCCCATTCCCATGAAAGCTCTCCTGGGGCCCCCCAGCCCATGAGGAATCTTCTTTCCCTTTAAACTCTCAGCAGCATTATAGACAGCGTCACTCTGACACCTCATCTTGTAGAATTGTGTCCTACTTTAGCCAAAAGTTACATCCAACAACTGTGATTATGCAGAACACAGCTTAAGGGAAGGAAATCACTCTCAGAAAAGTAGGGAGAACAGTTATGACATTGTCCATGCAGCACTCCAACCACCAAGGCAAAGCTTATTACCCTGAAGTTGAATACAAGGTAAGCTTGCTCATTGGACAAAAATACTTCTCCTGTTCCTGGAGTCCATGTTCAGTTCTTAACGGTCACAGCCAATTAGAGTACAGTAGCAGCGAGAACAGCTAGGACTTGACACCATGAGAAATGACTGCCAGTGGTCAGGAAGAGAGAAGCACCAACAACCAGACAAGGTGGGGGCATCCCAGGAGAGGTCAAGTTAGGACCACACCATTGAAAAAGAGGAAATTGTGTGCTGTGGATTCTGTTTTCTAAAACGGAGGAGGGTAGTCTTTCAAGATCTCCGTCAAAAGTGTTTAAATAAAATGTTTCAGAACTTGAAGAATATCCACTGAAGAAAATGCAGGCATGTGGGGCACTCCATGTCAAATCAAATGCATGAAGAAAGCTCTTGACCGCCTCCCCCCTCCATGTGGCTCAGGTGCTCAGCCACCACCTGGCCACGCCTCTTGGTCGCTCACCTGTAAGCTCCCAGAGGACAGGGTCACATATTCTATTTTGTTTCCTGCTCTATGCCCAGACCAGTGCTGAGCACGCAGAAGGTGCTGATACACACTAGTTGAACGAATGAATGAACAAACGCATCTCAGTTCTGATCCCTGCCTCTAACTTTTATTTCTAGGCTTACTGCCTTTCATTGTTCTGAAGGAAGATTAGGAAGCGGATTTTTTAAAATAATTTTTGAACAACAAGGAAGCTTTGTAAATAAACCACTGCAGCCCCAGTCTTCATTACCACCCGTCCCGTAGCTTCCTCTTCACTTCCAGCAGGACCATAAGAAAAGTTTCTTCTCACCTATAGTCAGTTACATTCCAGGCTGACCCTACAAATATAAGCTTCTGAAAAAGGAAAAAAATACAGGATGCTGATTCTCTTAAAAATGCTGCCTGATTTCTCCAAGACCTCGGTGGGCCTTGTGGGCCAGCTCTTAAGACACCTCCTCCCTCCACCATCCGCCAAGCAGACAGACTTGAAGTGTGGACCCTCTCCAGCTCACAGTCCTGCTGCATGCTTGGATGCTCACGCCCGGAAGCTGTCACAGCTGCAGACCCTTTGTCGGGCGGGAAGGAGAGTCTGAGAGGTTGCTGTCTGTGCTCCGGGGAGGCAGCCCTCAGCTCACCATCCACTCAGCCTGGCTGGAGAGGACTCTGCCTGCGAGAGCTTTTCTGCAGGGACACATTGGGTCTGCCCCATCTCATGACCTCCCTGCACAACACTGAGAAAGCTCCTCATCCCAGAGAGAGATGGGAGAGGAAGAGAGAACACGTGTGTGCTAACAGACACGGTGGAGCTTTAGTCTAACAGCCTCCAGGGCCAGCGACCTTCCATATATATGCAGACCAACTCACAGGCACTTCCCTGGTTTGCTGTTTATATACCTGCCAACAGCAAAACCTAACTCAAACCGAGAGCCAGACTTGAAGAAATGGTCTCCCTGAGACCAGCGGGCTTCGTCCCCCATCGCCCAACAGGCCCACATTCCTGCCACTCCCCATAGATGAGAGCTCAGCCTTTTCAAAAGGCCTCTGGAGAAACAGCTACGGCCTCCCTCATTTCCAAACACCCTGACTCCTCAGCAAGGAGTGCTGATGTGTGTCTAACCTAAGCCACTCCCACTGCTAGCTCAAGCTCCCTACGTGCGACTTGCTGGGCTCCCTTAGGGCCAGAAAGCCTTTTGAGCCTCTGCTCTGCAAGCTCACAGTACTGGGAGGGAGGATAAAGGAGCCTTTATCAAACTCGGTCTTAGGACCACTTAGCTAAATGAGGTCTTCCCTCTATAAAGATGCCTAGATTCTTACTAAACAAAGCATATGACTCCTAAAGCTCTGCTGAGCACCCAGCCCAAGCCCACTCCTTAGCAAATTATCAGAAGCCCGACTTTAAAGGCTCTGACATTGAAAAGGTAACTAAGATCCTTTGTAAGGCAGAAAAGTTCTCCTGAGGCACAAAATGTGTTCCCCTTCAGCCCCTTTCCTCTACACACATCGTACACCCACAGGACGTGGAAGCGAGAGAGCATCAATAACAAGAGTGTTCTGGGGGCGCCAGGTTCTGGGAGGGGAGGGAACACAGTGGCTGCCAGCACCTCTCCCTCCCCAGGAAAGGGCAGCCCGAGACGCCAGCTGCTGGGACCTGGGAGGAAGGCAAGCTGTCTTCATCAGCGGGGCAAGGAGGAACAGCCGCCACTTGGGCTTTTGCAGGACAACGAATGGGGGTCGGCGGTGGAAACATGTCTGCAGCTTGCTTGCAATCTGTCTCTACTTCTGTTAGAGACCAAGAGCAATGACTACCCCAGCAATGTCTGAAGACTCAGGAGACGGTGGCGGCACTCCTCAGACGTAAGGACCCTATGGGGTGGACAGCTGGCAAGAAAGCTCAACCCAGGTCATTAGGTAGAAGAACCCCCCGGGGGTCCCTCTAACTGAAAGCAGGCAGGTTCGCTCTTGAACTGATGGAAAGTGACATTCACAGGCGCTGACGAACTGATTTTAAAACAAAAGCTAAAACCAGTTTGGTGGCCAAGGTCAGTCCTTGCCTGACAGTCCCTGGGGCAAATGTCGGCAATTCTCCCAGCCAACCAGAATAAGAATAAGAAAGCATGCATGTCTTCCAGGACCTTGCTCTGCATCTCCTCTCTCAAATTTCTTCTGTCCCTTGGCCCCCAACGCCACTTCTCATGACCACCACCACCCCGGTACTCAGAGACATCCCAGGACCCTCCGAGGCCACTAGGTTTGATGTGTACAAGATGCAATGAGAATCCAGTCTCCTCCCATTACATTTCCCTTCTCCCAGAGGCCAGGCCGTCAGCCGGATGTGATGGGAGTGACCTGGGTGCTAATTCTACAGGGCACCACTCTGCCAGGGAGCCCCGCCCTCAGGGAGCCTACAATCTGATGGGCTGACGCCCGACTCCCAAAAGGAACAGAAAAATAAACAAGAATGAGAGTCTTACAAACAAACACACAATAAGAGCAAGAATTCCAGTACCGCCTGAGTGGAATTCTGTGTCTGAGTTTGTTGGTGCCTGAGGTTCCTTGCCAGGTACTAGGGATATAAAGATAAGTAAGACATGGTCCCTACCCTCGAGGGCATCCCAGCCCAGGAGGGAGCGCCTGAGAGAGATGGGCACCGCAGGGCGCCGAGGTGAGGGCCTTGACAAGGGCGGAAGCTGCACCGGAAGCATTTAGGAGCAGCGGCCAGTCTTGGTGAGCTCAGGAGAAACCTCCAACAGGCGATTCCTGCGGAGAACCCTAAACAGTTATGAGAGTTAGTGGAGGAAAGAGGAGGATGTCAATGGGGTGGGCCCAGGGGCTGCCCCAGTGTGACCTGGGTGGAGACAAGGAAGTGAGTACAGGTCTTGGGGGAGGACAGCAGCTCAAGAGGCCAGGGCAGAGGGCACCAGGGGACAGCCACCAGGCAGGAGGCTGAATTGGGAGTGTGCTGGGAGAGGAAACAGTGGTCCCGTTTGCTGCGTGCCTGCAATAGCAAGGCATTTTGCTAGAGATAAAAAGATACAAAACAAAGATGTACGTTACCTCATTTTATCCTCATGGCACCCCGTGAAATAGTCACATTACCCTCATTACATACATAAGAACACGGAGGCTCATAGAGGTTAAGTAACTTCCTCAAAGTCACACAGCAAAAATGCTGCCAGGATTGGAACACAAGTCTGAGTCCTGCTTGTCATGCTCATAGCTACCACAGGATGGGAAGGGCCTTGGACACCCTGCTAAGGAGTTTGGACTTTATCCTGAAGGCATGGGGGAAACCTTGAAGAATTCTATGCAGGAGGATGGCCTGAGCAGATTTGCATTTTCAGAAGTTCATTCTGGCGACTGTGTGCAGAATGCAGCTGTGGGAGGGCCCACAAGCCAAGGCCAAGAGAGTAGGCAGGGAGGCTGCTGCATAAACCCCAGCAGGGACGATGGGCTCTGGAGTGCAGTCCTGGCAGCGGAGATGAAGGAAGAACTCCACAGACAGCAAGAAGGTAGAGTCAGCCGAGCTTGGTGAAGGCCAAGTGTGGGCGTAAAGAAGAATCAGCACCAAAGATAAGTAGGGGCAGCAGAGAGAGCCCCCAGTGGGGTGAGTCAGAGTTGGGCCTCACATAATGGCTAATTTGGCCAACTGGTTGGTTGGACACAATATTTACCAAGACAGGGAATAAAAGAGAAAGAGCAGGGTGGAGGATGAGGGAAGGAATTCAGTTTTGGGGATAGCCAAGAGGAGATGCCCAGTTGGCACGTGGCTACACAGATCTGGTCCTCAGGAAAGACACCCAGCGGGGCCTCCATTCCATCCTGCCAGACTGGGGCAGTCATCAGCATCACAGTAGCATTGGAAGACTTGAAGAGAATCAGCTTGCCCAAGGAGAACGTGGTGACAGGGAACAGCAGAGAAGACGTGGAACTCTGGAAAACCCTAATTTTTCAGTGAGGTGGACAGAGGAAGAGGATCTCAGGGAGGAGACTGAAAAGGCCAGCTAGAGAGACAGAAGGAAAACCAGGAGACAGCACTGTTGGGGAAGTCGAGGCAGGAGAGCAGCTCGGGGGTGTGTGGTCAGTGGCATCCACGAGGAGCCTTCGAGGCATTGAGGCCTGAGAAGCAGTGTCCAGTGGGCTTTATGATTGGAGGTCAGCGGTGATTTCAGCCGAAGGAGTGGCACGGAACGTTCGTGCGAGGGGGCTCTGTGAAGTCCAGACTGTGCGGGTTGAGATGCGAACGGCCTCGAGGGGAGGCTGTGGCCACAAGCTCTGCAGACCATACTTGCAAGAACGTTGACCGTAAAGAGGAGCAGTGATGGGTCATACTTCATAGGGACCCAGCGTTGAAAGAGGGTTTTGTTGTAATTTTTATGGAAAGAACCAGGAGCATGTTTAAATGCTCATGAGAAAGAGCTGGCAGTGAGGAAAGACACAGGCTGTGAGAGAAGGACCATACATGGAGCAGGCTCCCTAAGGCGCGGCCGGCAGGGTGCATGGACGTGTGGGCGAGTGTGAGCTTTACTCAAAAGTATGGGCTGCCGACCTTTGTTCTGGAGGAGCCACCAGGTGGAGGGGACAGGAGGGCCAGAGAGTGAGGCAGGTCCTCCCGTAAGGAACTTTACTTTTACCTTGAAGGAGGAGGTGAGCTTGCTGGGAGTTGACGTTAGGGAGGGGCGAGTTAGTAGGAAAGAAAGCTTAAGGAGCCAGGCGAGGGGTTGTCATAGCTGCTGCAGGGGCAGGACTTAAAGCTGGCCAGGGACCAGGGAGGGACTTTGGGGCAGCACCGAGGACTAAGCGCAGGTTGGGAATCCTGTGCTGGCCTAAATTCAAGAGGTTGTGTGATCTTCAGCACCTCTCAGCCACCCCAGGTAGGAGCAGAGAAGGCATCCAGCTAGACTGAGTCAAGGTCCACCCCTCTGTGATGGCTGAAATGGACAGTGATGAGGCCAAGGAGCTGAAGTGGTACAAGAGTGGTTGAAACCTGGGTCATAGAGAAGCAAGTGACGACACAAGGGGACTTATTGGGAGTCTTGGGAGGAAATGGAAAGACTGAGTCCTTGATGTTGCGTGTGGCTCCAAGGTCACAAGACAGAACTGCAAGGACAGGAAGTTGGGATGCAAGAGATAGGCACATCAGCCTAAAGAGGTGGGGCGGCGCTAGGTGGCGAGGAGGCAGCGGGGGAGTTTGACTGGAGTGACGGACGTTCTTGATTATGGCAGCATTGCCCCAACCGGTGCAGAAGCACGCACAGCCGCAGTCAGCTGTTCACTGGAGCTTCTCTGGGAACCCGTGCCTTTCCCCGCCTGGAGGTTCCCCTGTCCGCACTGCGTCACAGACTGGGTCTGCAATAGCCTGCTTGGCAACAAGCCGGCACACTCTGGACTCCAGAGCTGCCTCTAGGATGAGTGAGGGGTAGACACGTGGAGATGCTCCCACCCTTGAATCAGAAGTCCCTCCCACTCCCATCCCAGGACCTCCTGTTCTCCAATCCTGCTGGCTCTTGGCTTTTGGCTTTTGCCCCCAAACTGACCCACCGACTTGGTCTCTGACTCTCAGCCTTCGTTTACTCTGTGTAGATTTTGGCACTGCTGGTGGTGGTACCCTCATATTGGACCTGGTCTTCCTCACTCTTTCCCAAGGTCTGGCTTCTGGGACACAGCCGCCCGCCAGACTTTTCACCTAGCCCAGGCTGGAACCAATACTTCAGTCCCCACACTGCAGCCTCACTAACTCCCTTGGAGGTGAACATGGGACAAGCCACTGGGGTCTGGACCTGCCTTTCATGTTCCCTTCTCCACAGTCACAGCCAAGAGGTCCATTTCCCAATGGTCCTGTGCACCCATGTCCACATATGGTAAAGGAGCCGCTGCTACCTGCTGGTCCCCTTGAGCTAGCCTAGTAAGTACGGCTCTCAAAACCAGGCCCTCTGTGTCAGACCCGTGCTGGGAAATATACGGTCACTTGGACTTCCCAAAGAACCTTGAAGCAGGCACTGTCCTCATCTTACAGCTGAGGAAAGGGAGGCTCAGAGAAGTTAAGTAACTTGTCCCGATGTCACACAGCTTACAAGTGGCAGAGCCGGGATTCAAAGCTGGGCCTTTCTTCTACCAAAGAGGGGCACCTTGACCTTCTCCTAGCTGGCTTTCCTTCAAGGACAGATGGCAAATTCATGCTTTCATTATTCATCCATTCATCCATTTATCAAAAATTTAAGCATTTGCTAGGCTCCAAATATTTGTTTGAAAGTTGGAAATGTTAAGTTTAGCATAAAAAGGAAGAGGTTGGGATGAGCTGAGGTGTTGGGTAAACGGGCCCAGTGAGCCCCATTTCTCATGGCAATCTGCACAGCATCTCCTGGAGCCAGAAAGAGCTCTGCAAACCCTTCCTTGTTCACCTTCTCTTGTTCTCACTTACAGAACCAGAAACAGGATGCGAGGGAGAGTCGGGGTGAGGCAGTGCCCCTCAGCCCACCACTGCACCCTGCGGGGTCCGGCTCGGGAGACGGGCCTCTGGGCACTGGTGTCTCCCACGCATGCTGTAGGGCCCGTGGCATCTCTCCACAGCACCCCCAGTGCTTCCTATTTCTCATGGCTGGGACAGAAGTTCAGGCCCCACATCTCAGGAGATCTGCCATTACCCCCTTCACCCCCTCACACACGCTGCCACCCTGCCACCAACACCAACAGTCTCCTTCCACACAGGAGACAAGGCTGTCAGGTGTGGTCCTGGTATGCCACCTGCAGCTCACTGGACCAGGGCTGGGCTCTGACCTAAGGACAGCCCGTCTTTTGGCCAGCCAGTGACCAGGAGGCAGCCTAGCAGCAAAGTGGCTATTAACAGGGGCCATGGTGACAATGGTCTAACCAAATTCTTTCTGAGAAGTTTGACTGCGAGAGAAAAGGCAACTGGTAATGTGACTAGAAGCTAAAAGACACCAAGAGGAAAGCCGCAAGTGGCAGAAGCCGGGGATAAGCAGGACCCGCATGCCGGCAGAGAGTGGCGGCGTCAGAGCAGGCAGGGACGAAGGAGCGCAGAGCCGAGCAGCGGGCGGAGGAGTCACCAGATCCCAGAGCAGCTCGAGACCCAGAATCCTGCTCCAAACTCCTGGAAGCCGGCCTGTCCTCAGTGTCTATGGAGCCCTGAGGCTTGGTGGCCTCCCGATTTCCAGAACTATCCTTCCAGTAAAACCCCATTACTGAAGGTGACCTGAGAGGGTCTCTGTGCCCCTATGAGAGCCTGACTGATACATGGCTCCTTCCGTCTGTAGGGGTTTGCAGGAGGGCTGGCTGTAAGCAGGGCTGGGTGGCCATACTAGGGCTCTTGGCTGTTTTTTTCACTCCATCCTGCCCCTCTCTTTCCAGCCAAAAGAACAGCAGACTCCAGAGCTCAGGCTGGACCCCAGGCCGAGGACTTGCCTCTCTGCCCACTCGTCTCTGGAAGTGCTGTCACTGTGACACCACCCAGGCACCTCCCTCACTGCCACTCGCTTCCCCGTGAAGAAACCGCCATCCCTCTGCTCCCGCAGCCCACTCAGCCTGGTTATAGTCTCCCAGCAGTCAAGACACGGGCCACCAGCTCCTGGTCTCAACCCCTGGGCACCACCAAGTGTGGCCGCAGTGGAAAGCCACCACGCCAGAGCGGGGTCTCCCCTTTAAGTGTATCTTTCCAGTAGAAAGTTTGAACTTACGTCTTTAAAAACTCCTAAATGTTTATTCTAAAAAGCAGGCCCTTTAGTCTCCCAAAAAGTGCCCCAAAGCCTGTCCCAAGCCGGAACCTAGAGTCCCTTGCAGTAGCCTGAGTATGGAAATGGCGATTTAGAGCTAAGGGGCTTATCCACGTCCGCCAGGTTGATGCTAAGCTGAAACAGGGCTTCAGTTCTCCTCCCCCTCTGTTCCCGAGCCTCCCTCTTAAGCCGCCCCTGGACACAACTGTCCGCCAGAGGCAGTGGTTCATAACGGTGCATAGCTCCTACATTCTGAGAAACAGCATTCAAAGATGTGCTCACCTCGCACCTGCCCCGTTTCCTCCACCCAGAAAACTCCAGTGGATACGTCCCTGCCAGCGAAGTCTGCCCAGCCTTACTGTGGAGGTCAGGCGCACACGTGCCTCCCACTCACTGAGGAAGAAACAGTGACAGGGAGCCTGGTGACAGGGCAGGTCTAGCCAGGACTCCCACAGCTGTCCCAAGCATGGCCCCTCTCTCGGCACCCCCTCCCCTCCACTGTAGCTTAGGGCTCTTCCCAGCCCTCGGGGTAAGAGGCACATGGAGTTTTTCAGGGAAATAACAAACATTAGTACAACTGGTGCAGTTGCCACGAGATCCCAGATGCCCGGGAGATGGAAACACTGGGCATCCGTGCTCCCTGGGGTTATCGAGGGAGACGGATACAGCAGCATCTCACTCTCCAGCTTCTCTGCGAAATGAGCCATTCCACATGCATGATCTTTAGCTAACTGAAATTCAACATCAGAATATTCGTATTTCTTTAAAAGATTGGTGATTTTGAAAGAAATTTTTTTATATAAATTTATTACCTGTGACCCACTCCTCTGCCTTCTTAAACTAAGCATTTGAAAATAATGTAAGCTTTTCATGATGACTTACTTGGGGTCATTAGCGGGAGTGCCCCTTGCTGCGCTGATGCGCAGTTCCCCCAGAATGCACATGTCTTAGTCATCTTTGTGTCCCTCAGCCCCAGGGTGGCCTGTGGCCCAGCAGGGGTGTCGGATGCCTGGAGGCAGGCAGAGCTGGCTGCTCTGGATGGCTCTGCTTTGTGAGGAAAGCTTTCCTTCTCATCCAAATCCTCTCTTGGTATCAGGTTATCAGGTTGCTAGACCTTGATACATTTTTAAACATTTGTTATTGAGATATAGATCACATATCATAAAACTTACCCTTTTAAAGTGGTTTTCAGTATATTTGCAAAGCTGTACAACCATTACCACTATCTAATTCCAAACATTTTCATCACTCCCAGAAAGAAATCCCATACTCGTTAATTGTCACTCCCCATTCCCCCTCCCCCAGCACTGGCAACCACTAATCTACCTGCCATCTCCCTGGATTTGCCTATTCTGGACATCTTCATAGAAATGGAATCCCATGCTCCATGGTCCTTGGTATCTGGCTTCCTTCATCTAGCTTAATGTCTCGAGGGTCCGTCCATGTGTCAGAACTTGTTTCTACCCCTCCTGCTCCTGTTTCTGAGCATTCCCTCCACCTCCTCCCTGGCATTTCTAATCTTTTGTGAGCATGACAACAAAACTTGTTAGAACGTGTGCAGGACTAGAGCAGGTAGATCTTGTGTAAAACTCTTGCCTTCTTGTAAAAATTGGGGGACTTTTATTTCAGATACTCAGAAGTGTTGCGTGCTTGCTTCCAATATCTTGGCTATTTTCTCCATGGCCAAGATTTCTGGAAAGTGGCTCCCAGAAACAAAAAGTATCAGTATAAGAATCATTCACTTCATTTCCACTGTGCTGTATATTTTTACCAATCCTTTCATAACTATCCTCTATTTTGAGTTTCCCAGCAGGATGGAAGAATCGGTACACGCGAGAAAGAGAAAGCATCTCCTGATGTCCAGGAACTGCCCTGATGCCCCACCTACACTCCACTTTACTAGGAGCTGGGTGGGCACTAGAGCATGGTGTTCTGTTGGACATAATCTCACAGAACACCAACATCAGACACAGGCCCTCTGTGACCACAAGGGAGATAAAAAACAAGACTGCTTCATAATTTTGTCAAAGCACAGACAAAAATAAGATCATTGTGCAAATCACAAAAATATCAAGCACCTCCTTGTGCTTCTACTTGTGGTAGAAGCAGCTACCACAAGTCGCTGCTGCTTCTTTACCAATCGCAACTTGAACCTTGCTCCATTCTCACCATCCAGATAATTATTAAGATATACAATCAGAACATTATACCTCTTTATTGATAATATTCAACCCAGAGAAAGGCCTCACCTTCCTAAACCCTCCCGAAAATCACCAGACACAAGCCCAAATCTCATACGTTCTAACACCCTCTTTACTAGTGTGCATTGTTCGTTCTTGCAACAAACCAGTCAATAAAACCAACTTGGTTGAACTACAAGTGTGTTCTTGGCAGTTTTTAACTAGAGAGGATTGGCAGAAACGGAGGCTCCATTGAGTGTCAGCAGAAACGCTCATTTCCTTGAACCAAGAGCCCCCCTACCTCCACTACGGTGTTCACAGCTGAAAACTCTTGCGTCTCTGCCTGTTTGAGGCACCACGCGGCCCACAGCTGAGGTGAGCTCAGGCTGAACTGAGTTCCGCTGTCTCCTTGAGGCCCTTGGCTTTGAGCTTATTTTATAGGAATAGGGTGATCTGCTCAGATTTGGATTGCTCCCTGGGATCCTCCCACATTGCTGTCTAGCCTTCTAATAACTTCTCCTATGTCTGTCTGTCTGTCTAATGTCTCAAGCGTTGTTTATTGGCAAGTGAAAAGTTGACAGGAAGAGCACAGACACAGGCCCAGGAAATCTGGGCTTGAGCTGGTCTCCCAGGTGGGGTAGTTCGGGACATCTCCTGAGACCAGCATCTTTGGGACAAACTTGACCCCCGGTCACCATTTCAAAACCTTGCAAAGCCTTCCTTCCAGTCTTGTCTTCATGTTGTTCTGGGGAATGGGTTTCTTTAAGTTCCATCTGCCTGGGATCAGGAAGAGCTTTGGCCGGCCCTGATTGGTGACAATCAGCTTCTGGCCTTTGACAACACTGCAGAGACACACAGTCTCCTTACTGTCCTGGTTCTCTTGGGATCATCTTCATCTAAAACGGTGCTCTTCTGGGCCTAACGCCTGCTGCTGTCATATTTTCTGTCGTGTTAACTCATCTCCTTATTTCTCTGACACAATTTAAGAGACAGTTTGGAATTGCAGTGGCCACTTGGGGGAATTTTGACACAAACAAGATTGTTCATTTGAGAGGTACCATGCAGGAAGTGAGGAAACCCTCGTGAAGGCTTTGTTGTGTCTAAAATAGAGCTTGTTTCGTTTACTGTAGGAGACACGACCCCTTCTCCTTTATCTCCACACTTCAGGGGTTCGTGCGTGCTGGCTTTTTATCACACAGCTTGCTAACACTCTCAAAGGACCAAGCTACCGTCTAAAACAGTATCATGTCGCTTGCTTTTGAGTGTATACATCAAAATCTGTTTTTCTGTCCCTAACCTTTTTTTACCTCTCCTTGCAGAAGGAACTTCACTAGTCATATAGTGATAATTTCGTAATTGTTAGAAGACAGCTCCCTCTAATATTTTGTTTCTATTTTTCCCTCTCTCGGGAAACTGTAAAGATAACTGATCAAAAACACTATTCAGTTGTTATGTGTACATTCTAGGAATATCTCGAGTCCAGATAGTCAAAAATGTCTAAAAAGGAAATTATTCAATTGCGTTTCTTTTTGTGGACCCTGAAAAATACATTTACATAATAGTCTTTTTTTACTATATTTGTGAGATAATAAGAAAAAGTTTTAGCTCCAAGAGAAAGAGTCTTGGGCTTGACTCAGGGTCTTCAAAAAATTAATTTACCATATACAAATATTGTCAGTATAATATTTTGCTTTGAATAAGGCCGTGGTTAAAGTTCTCATGATTCAAACTTCCTAAGTTTTCTATATTGGTTTTATGATGCAAGTATGTCACACCGTTTCCATGACTCGTTTAAAAATAAAAGTTATAGATACATACATATAAAATTATATTCAACCAAATAGAACCACGACAGTGGCTCCCAGGGAGGGTGTTCAAAGGGCCTTGAGACTGGTTCATGTGCGTGTCACCTACAGCTTACGACTATATTTGACTCCTCCCTGTTCTCAGTATGAGCTCCCCTACCTTCCTTCTGTTATTTTTGACTTTCTGGAGTCATCTTCCACTTAAGAAAAAACAAAACCCTTGTGTTTCTCTAACCTTAGCTACTGCTCTGAATTTAACTGATTTTTGACAAAATTTAATAACTCTTCTTTAAGCACTTAAGAAGGCAGAATTCTTTCCAAAGGTCCCTTCTGGTTCTTAAGTTTCCCTCACATAATTAATCCCAAACTTGAGTCTTTAAAAATTGAGCTTTGACTCCACTTCCACAAGATGCTTCTGCTGAGGTGATTACGGCCCCCTCAGCAAAACCGAGCCCATCGAGAATGGGAACTGGTGCTGGGGCTTGTCTAGCTACAAGGGTCAGTCTGTTCTTGCTTTGCAGGAACTGTGTGACTCCACTCAGAGAATCTGCCCGTCTTGAGGAACAAGAAACTGGCTCACCCCTGCTGTGCTCAGAGATACCTGTTCTCCAATTGGCTCTGGACCCCACTGGGGGATTACTTCCTCTGTGGACATCAGGCTCACACCACCTGCCACACACTAATCCACCCTGTGTATTGAGGATGGTTCTGAGAGACTTTCAGAGGCCGCAAAAATTCCCACCCCTCCACCGGACCAAGTTTCCCTTGTATACTCAGCAATCTCCAAAAGAGGCGAGCACAGAGCACTGGGGAGAACTCTTCACGCACGCTCTGGGAGCTGCCGTTCCCCCAGTGAGGATTAATACAACTGGGAAGATGATCCAAACTTGCGTCTGACTCCAACAAACACACAGATGACAGCAACTTGTGCTCTAGGAACTCAGCAGATCAGTGTAGACCTCATTAGCCAGAGCTGGCTAATCATGGATGATCCCAGCCCTGAATTTCTTCCTAGGCAGTCGAAGAGACATCTATATTACAGCAAACAAGGCTTGCTTTCCCTATGTCAACACTACAGGACGAGTAGTACAGTATGTGACTAGGTAAAAGAAGCCATCCAGCTCCTGAAAGCAGACCCAGATGGATTCTGGAACATGTTTTCATTGTCTGAGTTTGATAATCCAAGTCCCTTGGCTTTGAGACCTGCCACAAGAACCAATCCTCCTTTCGTTTCTAATGATTGCCTGTGTTGCAGTTGGTGAGTTATTCTGCCCAGGGTCTTGGGTGCCACTGTGCAGCTATTATCAAGTCACAGGAACTAGCAATTCACCTTGCAGCAAAAGAACCAGAAAAAGACTGACCCCTCATCCAACTACACACTCCGTTCTCTGGACACCCTCCTGATCTTGATCAGCAAAAGTTCAGCAATGGGCAAGATCTGGATGTCAAAGATTAGTGTCCTACCGCTTGACTCTGTCTCCCTTGGCCAAAAGGAAGAGTCTTTGGTTGGAAGGCATTGACACATTAATTTATCTATTTTTTAGAAAAGGAAACAGAGGCTCATAGCGGTTAAATGACTTGCCCAAGTTCACACTGCTAACCCACAGCAAGGCCAGAACTTGAACTCAGGTTGTCAGAATTGGGAGGGGATCAGAGCCAAGGGCACCCTGTTGAGTTGCCGCCCTCAGTTCGTATGAGAGGGAAGAGAAACTCGGGGATCCTCTGGCTGCCACGCCAGAGCTGCCAGCATCCTCACTCACAAATCCACAGAATGTCAGAGCTCAAAGGACTTTAGAGACCATCCAAATCTAACCTCTCAAAGTTTATAGATGAGGAGACGCAAGCCTAGAGAACAAAAGTCATTTGTTCAAGGTCACAGAGCAAATTAGTGGCAATGTCCAGACTTGAGGCAAGCTCACCAGAGCTTGGCACACTACGACATCCTGCCCCTCATCAGTGGCAGGTGCGTTCACCCCTCCTGGGTGCTAGAGCGTGTTATCTTCCGCTTCGTTGCCCTTCCCATTAGGAAGAAACATCTCCAGACTGGGGTGGCCAGTTCCTCCCTATCAGCCATGGGAAATTTCTCTCCTGGCATTTTAGTTAGAAGTGTCAGCTAGATTTCTTAAGTGTCTGAGGCTATCTCGGCCACGGAGATGAATTATGAAGGAACTCAACTCTTCTGTGTACATGTGCACAGCTCTCCGTGGTAAACAGAGAGTGAGAAGCAGCAAATAGGACACTAGCGGGAGGGCAAGTCAAACTGCTGTCTCCTTTTAAACACTCTCAAGTAGTCCTTAAATCCACCCATGCAATAACCTTCTAAATTCACTCTCAAAACTGAGACTTCAAATTTCAGGGTCTGTTTATAGCCAATCATGCTACTCCCTTGCTCAAAAACCTTTGATTACTCCCTATGCCTTCAAAATAAAGTCACAAAGCCTTAACCCATTATCCACAGTCACCTGTGATCTGGTTGAAATCTACATCTAAAGCGAGCATCCACTCCTTCCCCTTCAGTCTGCCTCCTGCAGACGACGTGCACCAGAAATAACTGCTGCTCTTTCTGAACCCCAGACCTGTTCTCTCTTGACAATCACATGCAGAGACTGGGGTACATGTCTTCTCTTCCCTGAGGACAGGGTCTCTTTAGTTTTTTTTATCCCCACCTAGCAGAGAGCCCAGCCTACGATAGGTCTTAATATTGAGTAAATGAATGAATATGTGCTTGGAAAAATTACATTTATCTTCCCCCTCCATGCTTGGGAAGAACCTACTACTGAAGAGAAAACAGATAATGTCTCGAAATTTTCTCAACAGAATATAAACATAAAGCTCAAATGAGGCAGCAAGTTGAAGAAAGTGAGCCACTGCTTTATTTTTAGGATTTTTTTTTTTAAAGAAGTACACTAACAGTAAGAAACGCATTACATTAGGAGTTGAGGAGATGGTATTGACCATCTTCGCGGTTTGTGCACACTTTTTAACCAGGATGCATGGCTGGGGAAACAAAAGAGCCTCTTTGCCTGTGTAATTTTGTTCCCTTCCTTTATCGCTTTAAATAGGCAAGATGTGGTTTGCATTCCTTTCACCGCTAATGTTGTTTGCTTTGTGTTCCTGAACAAAAATAACTTGCGGTTCATATTGCTCTCAAAGGTTGGTAAAGATCCCCTCCCCCTTAGGCATTCCACTCATTTGTAACCGATCTTGCGTGTTGCTGACGGAGGCCCCCTCAGCCCCCTATCTTCTGTGATACAGCAGGAGGTGGTGGGTCTAGTTATGTTAGATACCAGGTAGTATCAGCATCCTTTAACCTCACCATGAGAACCCTAAAGCTGGAAGGATTATCTCGGACACACAGTTGCTCTAGGCAAGAATGTGCACCAACATCCCAGGAGTGTAAACATCATCACCATCACCATTGTAAGGTGATGACAGCTCTTTACAGTTTACACATCTTTTTCCTGGTTTTTCTCCCTCTTAATCATTAAAAGCATCCTGCGAGATAGGTGTTACTCTCTAGAGCCCAGCCAAAAATGTTAAATGGCTCCTTCTGGAGCACACAGCTTGGCAGGGCCAAGATGAAAATGGAAATCCATTGCTTTTTTTCTCTGTGCTGCAGCAAACCTCCGCTGGAGTTTGATAAAAGTCCCACTTCTTGGCAATATGGAGAAAAAGCAACTATAACCTTCCTTGATATTCTAACCTAGCTAACAATCTTCAGCCCAGAGAAAATCTTCTGAAAGTCCAAGACAGAGAAGTACACGTGCATATCTGTATGTGTACACGTTCATCCATCAACCGTACCCTTCGATCGGAAGCCAGAAACGAGAAAGAAATTCTCAAGGTAACATTGTTTCAGTCATGAAGTCTCACTTTCAAAGCCAGTTAAAATTTGGTTCAATGTCTCCACCCTCCCAGATGTCTCCGATTTTAACATAACCAAACCCTGGACCCTAGAGTCTTTCTTCTGCTAATTTCACTCTTTCTATATATACTCTCCAGGGACTTCCACTCTTACCACCCTCCAACAGGGATTGATCCCTAAACTTGTGCAGTGATTAATGCTTGCCATAGATTTTCCATCTGCCTGCAGCTACATTGCAAGATCTCAGGGGAAAGAAGCAGCTAGGTCTGTCTAAGAAATATATTTCTCTTACTTAACAAACTGGCTTTGACCAGTTCAGCCCAAAGTTATAGTGTTGTTGGATGTTGGCTGCAGTCAAGGGACCGCTGACCATCCTTGAGCACTTTCATTCCTCTGCACACGCTCTCCTTGGCTTCCACCTGCCCCTGCCAGCAGCTCTTCATAGGACCAATCCTGACACTCAGCGGAGCACACAATGGGATTCCTGATGAGAATAAATGAATGGGCCCAACTCCCTTCTCTGTCTGAAACTTGAACTGCACATGAGAGGACTTCCTGCTCCAAGATAGGAGGGAAGACATCTCAGAAGAAAGAGAAACTCACACCCGCTAAGGACGGGGTGCTGTCCAATAAGGTCAGGGCAGGGCTGTTGGCAGCTTCCGTTAATTCCGTTGGGGCAAGCAAGTGGCAATTGGCAGTTAGTTCTGAGGTTGAGCTGAGGATGCTGGGATGGATTTTTAAGTGAACAGTTGGCCCTTACATCAAGAGCTTAGCTCAAGTGCCCAAGGAAATGGAACAGCAAGGAGAAGGGATATTTGCAAATAATGCCAAAACCTCTTGTTAGTCTTTGGCTTCCATATCCTTCCCCAAAACCTTAGCCCAAGTGCTAAGTAGCCCAACCTTTCCATCTCTTCTCCATTTCTTCATGATAGACGGTTCTACTTATAGAGCAATAGCTGAGAAGGAGAAGGATAAAGGGTTATAAAAATTGCTCTAGATAATCTACAAATGTTTAGCTGGAATTGGGTCATGGATCACCAGATCTAAGCTAGGTTTGTTGGGTCAGTGACCTTACTAACTTGTTGGCTCAAGAATCAACAGAGGAGGTGTTTAATAAATGTTTGCTGGATGGATAAACAGCTAAACAAATTTTTACCTGAGGCTGAAAACTTCCTTCACCAGCACAAAAGGGAAGCCCCCACATCCTAAGGCCACACCTGCTGGAAAAAAATCCAGCTTGTCAGTCTCAGGAAAAAGTGGGCTAGAGGAAGCAAATCCCAAACAAGGCTAACACAGGGACTTCCCGCCTCCTCTTCCTGCCTTCCCTTCCACTGTGGTGCTGAAAGCCCGACAAGGCCAGGTGTCGGAACAGCCACAGCAGGATGTAGAAGAATCGCTCGTTGCCGCGGCTCTTTAGAGGTCTCCTGGGAGCCCGGCTTTCTCCCCACACCACTGCCCCATGAACATGGTGTGACAAGCTGGGGCTCTGAAGTTAGGGAGTCCCAAGTGTGAGTCTTAGGTCGCTCTTACTTACCAGAAGTGGGACTCTAGGCAAATTACTTAACCTCTCTAAACCTCAATTTCCTCCATCTGTAAAATGGGGATAATATTGGGTCTAGCACTAAGCACGGTGTCAGGAACATAGCTAGTGCTCAAGAAATGTTTATTTTTATGACTCCTGCACCCCATTCTGCCATTCCCTTCTTTCTCTTCCTCTTCATAACTTCCAATTACAGCACTGCCTATGAACAGCCAAAGAGTAGAATGATCAGAAAAACCAGGCAGTTTTGGACAGCATGGAAGTATTCACAAGTCTAAGAGCAACCAGCGCAATCAATCAACGGCCTGGTCTTCCGAAAAGCACGGTCAGAAGCTGGTGATGTCCATAAGGCCACTGGGGTCCCGAGAACAAGAGAGAAGTGTTGTCATTCATGAAGTAACTCTTGACTCTTTAAAAGAAGACAAGTATTTTTTGCTCCCAGGATATCTCACATGGTACCTGGATTGCTGAGGGCCCGCTGTTGAATCAGTAATATCACCTAGGAGGCGAGTGGCACATGAAAAGTCAGTCTGTGAACGGGGTCCCGTCATGTGTAAAAGGAAAGGGTTGGACTAGATGCTCAGTAAAGGACTTTCCAGTTTTAAGACTCAAAGTTTAAATGGTTCTATGATAGTCGGAGAAGGATCATAGAAAAACAAAATACGCAAAGCTTAACCTTCCAGGGGGACAATAAAAATGTTTTCATTTGCAGTTAACTATAAAGTGTACGTAAAGTTTAATGTAAATGGAATGGCATGGGGAGGACAGAGGCCTCAGGCCCTCTCACGCTCTTTCTCGGCACCAGATGAGGCATCTGGAACAGTCGGAGGGGAGGCCAATAGACTCCACCCCCACTCGGCTCTGAAGATGCCTCTATAGCGAGGAAGAGAAGGAGAGCCCCCAACTCTCTCTGCCCATTAACTGGCCACGGCCAAGTTGGAAAACAGGGGAAGGGAGACCCCGAGGTCTCGGATCACTGCTGCAGACACCAACCAAGCCCCTCCCCCCTCTCACTTGCATCCCCACCCCCAAACAGCCTCCCCCTAGGTATCAGATGTCAGCTGCATCCATCTGCAAAAAGTCTTCCTTTGTCAATTTTTGTCACAAACTTTTGCATATTGTTTGTATAAATTTGCAGATAGGGTTCACAAGGCCCTGATTCCAATTGTGCAAGAGAAAACATGACTGGGGTGAGGGCTCTCAGGGGTGCACACCTGATTTGCTATGGTGTGCTGGGGAAGCACGCTAACCAGGGCCCCGGTGGGATGCCGAAGAGCAGCCCCCACGCCCGCCCTCCCCTGCACACCTGGGGCCAGGTACTCACAGCTTTTCCAAGGTTGGCTTGAAGTCGTAGCTAAAAAAAGCTTTGCCCTCCCATAGGGGAAGAATGGGGAGGCGGGGAGGTGTGTGGGGCCCTTCTGTTCCATCACAGAGGGAGCGCTGACGGACAGTAGAGAGCCCAGCCCAGAGCTGTCCACTCCAGAGGGTGAATGTGTGGTACCTCCACCCAGAGGTTCTTACATTTCTAGTCAGTCAAACAAGGCTCTGATTCCCTAAATAACTGTCCCCAGAACAGTTCATCTGACTGAAAGATGGAAGTTGGAACAGTCGCCCCTGCCATCAGCTCTGAGGCCACATTAACAAAAATAAGTTACTATGCCCATTCAAACTATGCACACACATAATTTAAGAAAAAAAAAAATTCCCAACTAGAAAAGCAAGTGGGAGAGTTCCAACCAAATGGGGCCAATCATTTCTGAGTGGAGATCCTCTGAGCAAGTTGGCAAATAAACCAGGCCTTGACCTTCTCCAAGGAGCTTGAGAAAACCTCCTGTGACCACCACAGGGGAAGACGGGTTCAGATCACAGCCTCAAAAGGGAGGAACTAACCACTGACCACAAGGGTAAGTGGAGTGAGACCCTCAGCATGGGAAAGTCCACCAAGAGCACCACAGCAGTCCAAGCAGACAGTGAGTTTATTTGCCAAACTAGAGTCCCATTTCATTAAGGAAGGTCAGGAAGGCTGTCGGAACGGAAGGGGGATGGGACAGCCATGGGGTGGAAAAGAGGAAGTTCTGTCTGAATTTCTGATTGGCTCAAAAAGAAAACTGTAGACTCTCTCTTGGGATTGGGTGCTGTTCCAATTTTGTGTCACGGAGGCACAGGCACAGGCACAGGTGTTGGCAGACCCTAGAGCTGGCGTGCGTGGCCCCAGCAGGCTGGCATACGGGCCTGCTCTCACCTCAGTGAAATTTTTCTTTGACATGTAGCTGAGTTAAGAGTTCGGAGCCCTGAGGTTCCATCAGCTGCTGCATGGCTTTGTGCCCCTTACTCGAGCTTTCTTATCCTCACTGCCAATAATGGATGGACACGCCCCTCTCCTGGCTAACGAGATGAGACAACCACAGAAGCAGGGGGGTGATTTTGTTAGCAGGTAGCTATATTTTCTAAACAGGAAAACTGAGGCACATGGCACCAACCTACAGTAAGTTGGAGAACATATGATGAAAATGCCGCTAAATGGGGGAAAAGCCTCACTGAAAAGATGTAACCAAATGTTAACAGTGCTTAAATTTGGGCTGTGGGATTGCAGGCAATTTTTATTTTTTCTTTTTTGTATTGGCTTTCTATATTATTCTTTCCTGTATTGGTGTTCTATATTCTCCAAATTTACTACTATGTGTGGTTTTGAAATCATATTTTTGGAAAAAAAATTTTGATGTAGCAAGGATGAGCTCAAGGTGAAGGTGGCTCTTGGGTCAAAGGTGTGTTTGCTCAGCAAAATCACAGCATTCTCCCAGAACAGAAGTTGACAACTCAGAACTTGAGGCTGAGTCTGGCGCCCCCATGCTGACCAGAGCCCAGGGCTCCGTGGAAGCGGGACAGGCCTGTCTGCTCTCCCACAGCTCCGAGAGTGTGGCAGTGCCAACCTGGGCTCAGGCGCCACAGCCGGCCCTGGCAGAGTACACTCAGATACCGGTGAGAAAAGACACCGAACAGCATCTCGTCTTTATGAGAAACCCCCCCTGCAAAAACAGATAGAGAGGGGGCCTTTGTTCCCTAAGATTGGTGGCGGCACAATCCCACGGGGACTCTATTTCTCTGGCCTTAGCATTTCCATGGCAAGTCTGGTCAGCGAGGCCAGTCCCCCACCTTACACTGCCAGGACCTGAGCTGCACCAAATACATGTCTGTCCTATTTTTCAAAAGCCTTTGAGCTAAGAGGGCCCACAGCTTCTGTTCTGTTGTTCACCTACTTTCCCTGCTAGAGAGTTTCAATTCTTTCTCTCTGATAAGATTCCTTTTTTTTCTCTCTCTCTCTCTCATTCAATCCTTAGTCAAGGGGGAAGAGAATGTGGCCGCCATCAGTGTGTTCATCCTTTATCATCTGGTCCTCACTGCCCTCTCTCCTCCGGGCCAAGCCAACTCAACACTGCAACTCTCCCTCGGGAGTCACCTTCCCAACCATCCACTCACATTCCTTGGCTTTCTATTCCTACCCCACTAGGTAGATTCAGAAAGATCATCCTGGCCATTTCACAAGGGAAACACTGTTTGTGAACTGGGGAACAACTGGGCTATACAACGAATCACCCTCGATGCCGCATTTACGCTCACATGTCCTGACTCTCCACCTGGTCAAGGAGTTAGCATGTGGCTTCAGAGATTCTGGGAGTCCCCCGAAATTCGATAAATAATGGTGTGGGTGGATGTTGTGGGTGTCCATTTTTTGGGAGGGGATCCACAGCTTTCATTTGATTCTCAAAGAGGTCCATGATCCAGAATAATGTCAAGAATGCTTTACCTGATGGCTCTGTCCTCTAGGTTAGGCAGAGATTCATCAGCCTGGCAGAAATTGTAGCTTGGGCCATGGAGGATGTTGAAGCCAGAGCTTGGGCCATGGAGGATGTTGAAGCCAGAGGAAGGCAGTCAAGGGGAGATTGCCAACTCCTCGTAGGGGGTGGTGTGTGGCATGGCAGCCCTAGCATGCTTTGATATGGTCACTGGGAAATGTGGTTCAAAGAAGGAAGGAAAGCAACACTGATGGAGCACCTCATTCATGGCCAGGAGCTGGGCTCAACAGTTTATATACATGTTCTCGCTTCCTCTTCACACTTCCTCTGTGAGGTGGGACTTATTATCCTCATTTTACAGATGAGGAAACAGGCCAGAGAAGTTAAGGAACTTCCCCTATGTCACATAGCTAGCAAGAGTCAGACCTGGATTTAAAACTAGGACTGTGGGGTCAAAGGTTCATGTCCTTTGCATCGCATTCTGCAGCCCTGTCCCAAATCTTCTGTCCCCGACAGGGTGGGGAGGGCACAGACGCGTCACCTAGCCTCTTGGAGATTCAGGCTCTCAAATCTGCAAAATGGAAATTCAGTCTACCCTTCTTCCCTCCACCTGTCTGGCTGTTTGTCAAAGAACAACTAAGGCAGGAGGACCTCGCCATACTCAGTTCAGCAGGCTTGACTCCACTGTCCCACCCCCGGACCAGGTGGTGGCCAGGCATGCCCTCAGTAAGCACAGAGCCCCGACAGCAGGTTGTGTCACTGCTTCCTCTCTGTAAATTGGAGTGGCGGTCAGACACGAACGAGGAGAAAGGTCCCTGACTGCGAGGTGGGATTGCTGCACTCAAGCTCCCAGGAAACACGGCGAAGTGAATGGCCATTTCCTTGTTCAGGGCGGCAAGGACAAAGCGGAGGAGTCAAGCCAATTTAGGGATGGGGGCAGAGCAGAAGCAGAAGTAAGGGTAGAGCCCCAGCTCTCAAGCAGCTCACGCTGGCCCTGCCCTCCTCTGTGCTGTCTGAGGGTCCTCGCCCTCTTCTCCTTGATGCCCCCCATGCCCAGGCTCGAAGCACCTCCCCTTCCCTCCATCCTCCACTTCCAACCTGCCAGCCACAAAGAGTGAGTTAGTGAACCAGAATGTTTTGGTGAGGGCCTGGGAGCTGCTCATTCCCTGGAAACCTAGTCTCCCGCTCGAGAAATGTCACATATGGAGCTCCGCTCAGCCCTTTCATTCCTGGGCCCGCCCCTTCCCTCCCCTCAAATGCTAAGCAGTGAATGACTTCCTTTGTGGTCAGTTTCCCTTCCTTTCCCGTGCCCCCTCCCCGCCCCCCCCCCCCCCGCCCCCCCACCGTCATCTGAAGTGCTTTGGCATAATATGGTCTTTCATGAAGATCGGTGATTCATTTCCCATCAAACTTTAAATATTCTCCTCTGAAATGAGTAATTCTGACTTTGAAGGGAGCTATGAGGTGGCAGCCTCGCCTTTATCTAGTTCCCACTGCCTCCTGCCTTTCCCATATAAGGCCTTAAAAGGCAAGAGGGAGAAGCCTTGACAAGTGAACCCAGAGCTGGATCAGGAGCTGGAGGTGGGGGAGGGGGCTTGATGCGGGCATCTGGGTCCAGGAAACCCTGAGCATCCTGAGCTGGGGGCAAGGAGGCAGAGAGGTCTGGGGTAGGTTACAGCCCTTGGTGACCCTGACAATCCTTTCCAACGCGGACTCTCAGGAATCTCTTAAGAGCCTTTGGTGGGCACGTATGAGGACCCCTAGGAGTATGTGGGGGAATGTCCGTGAAGCTTTTCTACACCCAGCAGAGAGGAGTGTATGGCTGTGTCTCAGGACTTGAGTAACACCGTCAGGAAGAGCTCCAGACAGGGTCTGAACACTGACTAGGTCATTGACCCACCGGGCGGCTCTGGCCCTGGGTCACAGCTCTCTCACCGTGCCTCTGGGCAGGCTTCCCTTAAAACCTCTGCTCCCCTTCAGGTACATACCCAGATCTGAAGAAAGCAGCCGCAGGCCGTTCCCTACACACGAGTCACCATGCTTTGTACCCTGTGACACCACCACCCTAGCCACAAACATCCAGACGTGGGATTTGTTCCTGAGCCCACAGCAGCCCCTTGAGGCTCAACAGCAGCCCATGAGGTGGCCTTGCTGGGGACCTGGCCCTGAGAGCCCAAGTATGTCATCCCTCTGAAGGAGTTAGAAGAAATGTAGAGAGACACTGACAGGAGAGCAAGGCAGCCAAGGGGCACCGTGGGGGCAAGCGTTAGGCCGAAGGAGGTTAAGGATGGCAAGTGCCAGAAGCAAAGCGCAAACTCAGGGTTAAGACTGGTGTTTGGCCACTGGGGCCCCTCTGGGCCTCACAATGGTCCCGTTCTCTCTAAGGCTGAGAGCAAGAGGTTGCCGCTGTTGCTTTTCCTTATGCATTCTTACAGTCAACCCCCATCACCTGAGGTGGCCTGAGCGTGTTACTGGGTAGTGGGGACTTGGGTAGTGGGCCTGAGAAATGGACTTTCGTGGACAAGAGTACAAGGGTACCAACAGTCAGGCCACATCAGGACCCAAATCACAGGGGGCCTGATAGAACAGACCAGTTGGAACAGACCAGTGCGGCTAAGCCCCAGTATGCAGCTGGAGCTCAGGGCTCAGCTCCCAGATCAGCCAGCACACAGCAGAGTGCCCTCTGGGCAAGCGAGTCTGGGCCCAGTCCTCCCTGACAGTGGAAGAGTGGGCTCAGAGAAGGGAGTTCATCTCCTAAGGACATCCCTTGATTCTGTGATCCCCAGTCCTTGACCCAGAAACGTCATCCCCGACCCCACTTCGAGGTCACATAGGCATGTAGACTGTAGCCTCCAGAATCCTCCAATAGACGGCCAGGTCTTTGAGGTCAGAAGCCATGTCCTGCACCTCTTCATAGCCCCAGCAGCAGTGGCTTCCAGATGACCCAGGCTTTGCAAGGGCTGACCAAGGGGTCTGTGTTTCCAACAAGCTCCTCCACTTGTGGATTCGAATACGCAGCCAGCAGATGCAAACCGCCGCCCTTCAGGTGGGCACCGGGCCCACCACCTCATGGGGACATGAGGCCTCAGGAGTCCTAGAGATGATCTCTGATCATGTTAAAATACGATCCCATTCAGAGTTTTTGCTTCTCTCCCTGATCAAGTTGTACACTCTGAACAGACAGGTATTTTTTTGTTTGGTTGGTTTTTTTTTCCTTTGAAACACCAACTGAACTGCCCTTCTGCCTATTGCTATATGGGGCTTGCTGAGCAACCCGGATTGACCTCTCATGTGTGTATTCCCCGCCCACACCCCACCCCCAAGATGCTTGCTTCTCAGGTCCTTAGGCATTTCTATAGCAGCCTCCAGGGAAGCCAGTGCTTCCCCAAAGTGACCAGGGCTGTGGCTTTAACTCTCCTCTACCCTTCACGGTCCCCAAGACTAACAAGTTTTGCAATCCAGGGCTTCAGCATCTTGGGGGGCCTGACCCAGGAAGCCCAACCTGGTGAGGTGGGAGCCCTGGGAAGAGGCCTGGAAGACAGCAGACCCTGTTCCTAAGCCTGGCGGATCCGGGATACCATGGCAGGGGGCACTGCAGCAGGACTGTTTGTGAAACAAGCTGCTCCCGGGCCACACAGCTGCCCTGCACGTTATAGTCGTCAGTGCGGCCCCTTCATCACCTGTGGAAGGATCGGAGTGCTGGAGGCGAGCAGAAAAGGCCACCCAGCCCAGCCCCGGCCCTGGACAGGGGAACCCCAGCCCAGGACATCTTCTGAGGAGACCACTCAGGATAGGGCTCTTAGACCTCTCTGGCAGGGAAAATGCGAGAACAACATAGCTGGAAATAATTTTCAAGTTCCATTTCAGATTCTTCTAAAACTTCCCGTGCTCTTGCGTTTTGGCAAGAAGTTTCCTCTTCGTGGTGTTTGAATTCAACCCAAAGGAAAGGGTCTCCATTTTCTCAGCTCAGCCGTCTGAAAGCCAAGCAGCCCTGGCACTTTCTTCCTAAAGAAAATGGCAGTCACTGGGAAGAGGTTTTCATCTCTGCTGTCATGTCATCAACAGGTCTGACTTGGTGCTCCGCAGCTTAGTGATGTGGAGAGAGCGCGTCTGTCTCCTCTCCCTCCCAACCCCTGGACAGAGAAACACGGCCACGGCTTCCTTCTGAGATCCAGGAGGCATGGCAGATGAAAGTGATGAGTGGGGTCAAGGGAATTAGCAATGTCAAGGCCCCCAGTTCAGGCAGTTCTCATGGAAAATGTTCCAGAGGCTACTTTTCAGTGAGCCCGGCTGCAGAGGAAACGTGGAGTCCTCAAGTAACCATAAATTGTGATGTGACCCAACTAAGTGGAAAAGTCCACACGGTCGCTTGGTTAACCAGCGCTCTGGGAGGGTTACCTGAGCACCGCTGTCCCCCCGGTAGCCAGTTAGAATCATCGTAGGCCAAGCATCCGGGGAACACAGGCAGCCTCCTGAATGTTGACCAGGCAAAAACAAACTTACAGACCAACAGTAACAACGCCAACAGTAGTAAAGCACGGTCCGCCCAAGGGTAACAGGGTCTTTGTGCAGGTGGACACGTGTGAGGCACCATACAGTGCGTGGGGAGAGTAGGGTGTGGCAGGAAGAGCACTGGACTGGGAGTCAGAAGACCTGGGCTCCAGATCTGTTCTGCCACAAGTAGCTGTGAGACTTGGGGTGAATTACTTCCCCTCTCTGGGCCTCGGTGTGCTCATCTGTAAAGTGGAGGGGCTGGATTAGACACTTTCCAAGTGCCCTTCCAGCCTGATACTCTGAATCCATGACAATTTCCTTGGCAGCTCATGAGCTAGTCGCATAGAGAGAGCTCCTGTTCTCTTAAGACTAGACCTTGCAGTAGTTTCATTTCATGATCAAGATAAAACAACACCGGTGTAGACCAGCCCTGGGCCCCCAAACTGCTTCAGCGTTGGGCAAGATCAAAACTGTTTTCATAATAAGACTAAGATGTTATTTGCCTTTGTCACTGTGTTGACACTTGTGCTGATGGTGCAAAAGCGAGGGACGGTCCCCTGCTGTGCCTTAGGGTGAATCAAGGCAGTGCTGGCCACTGTGTTCTTCATAGCGGGGGGCTTGCAGAAGGAAAAAAAAGCCAGTTCCACTTAGGAATGTCCTTGATGAAGCAGTCAACGTTGATTTTATTAAATCTCAACTCGCAAGTGCACTTCCTAAACCCTCTCCACTAAGAGAGGGAAGTCCACGTCAGTCACTGGGCTTGCGCATCCGCATCCACGGAAGGCCAGGTCTTGAGGAAAAGCCCTTGGGTGGTTGTTCAGGCTGCAGCCTGACTAGCCACGTTTTACACGGAACATTATTTTTAATAATATAGTGTAGACTTTGGTATTTGGCAGCCATTTTTTTGAAAATAAGTAAGCCAGTCACTTCAAGGAAAACAATTACTAGTATTTTTTTGCCAGTGACAAAATTTGAGCTTTCAAGAGTAAATTAGAATTTCGGAAAACTTGCATCTACCCTTGTGACCTTGATAGCTTCCCAGTACTTAAAAACTTTCCTAGTAAGGTTCATATTAACAAACGTAATTTCTTTATATTCTATAACAAGAGGCGTCAACATTTAAAAGACCTGAATAAACATTTTCCAACTAACTATTGTATGATGCTACCAAAATCTCACATGGGTAAAAGATCTACTCAAAGTTTAAGATAAACTAATGTATTTCAATGTAACAGAGTAGAAAAAATTCTTTAATATGTTTTCAGATTCCCTATTACAATTAACCTTTAAGAAACAGCCCTTGCTAGTTTGGGTGTAGTATCAAAGAACACTATGCACAATTATTCTAAAAGCTACCAAATTATGTCTCTCTTTTCCAATGACATATCTGTGTAAGGCTGTAATTTCGTCATATACTTCAACCAAAGCAACATATTGCAACAGACCGAACGTAGAAGCAGATAGAAGAATCCAGCTGCCTCCTATTGATGTAGACATTAAAAAGATGTGCAGACATATAAAACAGTGCTTCTCAACCGGGGCGATGTTGTCCCTACCCACCCCCAAGGGGACATTAGGAAACTTTTCAGTGGTCATAAGTGGGAAGAGGGCTACTAACGTGTAGCAGGTAGAGGCCAGTGATGCTGCTAACCATCCTGCAATGCACGGGACAGCCTCCTACCACTGAGAATTATCTGGTCCAAGACTTCAATAGTGCCAAGGTTGAGAAGCCCTGATATAAAATAATACCACTCTTACTAAGCTTTTAGTTTCAAAAACATTTGTCGGCATGTAATGGGCTTATTATAGTTATTTTTAAGTGAATTAATAGTTTTTTCAATTTCACAGTTTTAATTTATAATTCGGTAACTATCAATAGATATAACCCACATAAACAAGCTCTTTGACGTCCTCATTAATTTTTAAGATATAAAGGGATTCTGAGACCCTTAAAAAAGTGTAGAAACTCCTAATATAGACAACAGAGCATGCAGATTACAAAACTAAATTTGTTGAGCTGCCCCACACATTAGCCACTCTAAGAAAATGTCATGGCTGGTATGCCCAAGGACGTGTAGCTTCTTCTCAAGAAACGGAGGTACCGAGAGAGAGGAAGAGCAGAGAAGTCGGCGCAGGGGTGAAAATACCAATTCGAGCATCTAGTCTGCGTCCCAGCAGGGACCACTGCCAGGAATGCGCCCATGACGAAAACGCGCTCACTGCTCCCAAACAGCTTACTGTCTAGCAGGGAAGAGAGACATGGTAACTGAAATTTCAATTAAAATATGGGTAGGAAGGAGGGAAACGTGTGCACCGCGTATGTGAGATCAGTGCGGAGGAGCCTTACGGTTGAGGGCAGGGGGAGAGTGAGGTAAGGAGACAGAAAGTCATGTCTGAGTTGAGTCTTGAAGAATGAGAGGGAATCTGGTTACTGAGAGCGGGAGCGGGATGCGAGAGAAGGTGGTGTCCAGACCGCCGGAACAGCATAAGCAAAGACACGGAGGCACGAAACAGCACGGCAGGTTTGGAGGAGATACAAAAGGGTGCACAGAAAATGAAGACCAGACTAGACACGCCCCCCAACAAAATAAATTTAATGCCCCCAATAAAATTATGATGTTTTAAAATCAAGAAATAACAGCTCTGATAACATTCAACGCCTCTTCTTTTAGAAGAGAAGAGGCTGGCCCATAATTTAGGTGCACTGATGCAAAGTACCTGTTTGGGGAAACAAAAAGGGGACTTTGCTCACTTGTGTTGCTACAACATAAAATGCTCCAGTCACTCCTCTCTTTTATGCTCTTCTCTGTCTTTACACTATTTCTCTCTCTGGCTCACAAGGGCTTCCCAGAATGCTCCTGTGGGTCAACAGATTCTGCTGGGAAAGGACTCAGAAAGCCCACACCCTCCCAGCTCATTAGCACGAACCTCCAGGAATTCACTCGACATTTCTCAGAACAGGTCTACTCGGTTAGTTCATGTGAAGACATGCGAAATTGTTTTTCCTACCAAAGAAGTTGGTCAAGATGGTTGAACGTTTATTTCAGAAGCAGGATATCAACACTGTTTTGGAAAACGGAGGCCAGGATGCTGTACTAACACACACTGGGGTGGGAAGAGGCCCTACTGGTGACAGGAAATAAGAGAGGAGAGGGAAGAGAAGAGGATCGTTTGCTAACACCACCCCCTGTGCGCCTACTCCCACTGACGGCCTTTGTCAAAGGTGGAACTGACCCGAAGGACACGCGGCATTTGCGGGGGGTTGCGGGGGCTCCCGGGGAGAGCCCGCCCTTTCCAGTAGGCATGGTGGGCTGCAGATGAGCCTCCTGACACACATCTGCGACTCTGTCTCCAGTAGAAGTCCGCCTGACACCCCTCGCATTAAAGAGAGCCAGCCAAGTCCCCGCTCCCAGAACCCCCTCAGAGGGCCTGTGCAGGCTGGCAGCAGGGTGGCCCCCGAGGGTCCAACCAGGATGGGCGTTCTCCCAGAACAGCTGGCGGCTGAGGGAGACTGCGCACAGTGGTCAGGATGGGGAGCTAAGGCAATGGTTGGGGGGGGGGGGGGCGGGGCTGGCTCGCATTCATCTGCAGGTGGAGGTGATTCTACAGACGAGAAGGGAACTACCAAGAGAGGCGGGAGGCCCAAGAGCAGGTTGAGATGGGACTCTTAGCAGATTGGGGCAAACAGCAAAGGAGTGAGGATACCAGCAGTGAGTGAGTGAGCGAGGGGGTCTTTCCAAGCAACATGGTTCAGGGGCAGGCAACTAACTAAGAGGGTCTCACCCTAGAGACCTCGGCTCACACTCGTCTTGCCGGTAATCCTCTGGGTAATCCAGTGGCCGAGAGTCTCTCCTGGACTTTACGCACATCTACGGGCCAAGGCCCAGGAGGGCAGCGAGGGTACCTGAGGAGGTGAGCGTGACAAGGAGGAGTGCCACACGTCCCCAGGGGGGCTTTGGCCTTGCCCTCCCTCCCCATCCGGCATGCAGGCAGGCCTGGAGTGAAGGCTTATCAAGTGGGCCTCTAAATCCAGGTGGAATCACGGGCATCGCCGTCAGTGGGGCTGGGGGTAGATGGCTCTTGGAAGTGGGACAGACAGGCCTCACACCAACCCCAGTAAACACGGCCCTGGTGTTTACACCACCATTGCAAACCAGTAGGATCCCACTTCACCAATAGATATGCAGCTTGCACACATCCTCCAGCACATGCATGTGTATTGTGGCCATTGCTAAAGGGAGATACTAGGCTGGGGAGATTTTCATTTAGAGAAGACACCAATGTCAGATGTTAGGTCAGAACAAAGAAGTGTGTGCACTAGCAGCTACCTCACCCTTTCCTCCTCTGTGCCCTGCAGATCCATCAGGCAAGGGAACTGAACTGACAGCATTGCCCCATCACCCTCAAAAACCCTGAGATGTGTTTGTTTATGCAGCTATCAGAATTCAGTAGCTGAGACACCACAGCTGTAATAATAATACCAATTATTATTAAAATAATAGTGCCAGGCACTGTTCTAAGCTCTTCACAAACATTAACTCATTTCACTGGCAGTAGTCGATATAGCATTTTATTAGCAACTTAAGTCAACAAAGTGAATGTACCTGAGTTTGGTGACTAATATTAAAAACCAAGAAGGCTATGGCCTAGACGCAGTGCTGCTCCGTACTCTGAGCAGGCCCAAGCCTGCACAGTCTCCGGGGCCCCTCTTTCGATGCTTGTTTTGTTTCAGCAGTGATGACAACGAGAACATGCGCAACAATGAGGATGTAGCTCTGGATTGATTATTTACACTCCTGATCCGGTTAAAAGCAGAAGTGGAAGGTGAGCACCAACCTAGAGGCTCTCTCCACCCCTGCAGAACCGAATAACCCTGCTACGCTTCACAACAAACATTCATTTCTATAGTACATAGCCCTCCCTCCACCATCTCTCCCCAACTTCCCCAAAGGGAGCTGGGGGGCCACAGTGGCCATGCTTTTGAGGGCCACGTGTCTCATTTACCTGCAGTCTTGTCCTTCCAACGCCACAGCATGAGACAGGGACCTCCCTGAGGGAGCGCGTGCAGGACAGCTCCAACACACCTTTTGCCCACCATGTGGGTCCCTTTTACTCACCATGGGAAGAAGGCAAACCCACCACTGAATTGCATGCATTTTCTCCTTGGGCTCTCTCGTCCCATGAGTTCTAGCAGCCCAGTTTCCCTTAAAAGTTCCAGCCAAGCTCCTTTCATGGAAATTGTGCTAACTGACGTAACCTTGATGCCTTTCCCCTCTATCTCATATAAAGTTGACTTCTAAATGTCCCCTCTGACCAAGACTTTCACTCAACATTTGCTGATCACAAAAAAATGTCTAGAGGGAATCGAGAACATGACTAGAAAATCAGATTTTGCAAAAAACCTAAAAGTGTGTGACTTTAGAGGAAAGCCGCTTGCCTCCCTGGGATTTTGCCCCAGTGAGGCCAGCTCTAGGCTGCCAGAGACAGTGGTCCCCAGACTTTTATCTGGACTAAAAATCCCTCCCCTTGTCCACATGCCCTGAGAGGTCCACAGGCCAAAACAGTACAAAAAGCAAGATGTCAGAGCCAGAATGGAGAAAACATCTGGGAGGGTGATCCCCTGGTTTGGAGGCATGAGGTCGAGGAAGGCATCGCACGCAGGACAGGAGTGTTTACCAGCGTCTGGAAACGGTACTTTCCTTTATCCAGAATGGCTAAGAAAAAGCTCCATACCACATCTGATAAGAAAGGAAATTAACCCAAACCCTTGTCTGGATTCCAGGCTAAGGAGGACTAGGACGAGGAACCTCTCATTACTGGCCACTTCCATAGATGTATGGAAATACATGAAGACTTTTAGGTCGCCCCCTTACACAACATGTTGAAAATATAACAGGGGACATGATAGAGTGAATGGAGGGGGCATCTTGAATTCGTTTCAAAGAGTTGATGTTTAGGCTGAAATCAGGCAATTAAAAGAGATTCAGTTACAAGAAGATTTGGGGGCATGCATTGTGGGAAGGGAGCTAATGCAAGTCTCTAAGGTAGGAAAAAACTTGAAGAACAGAAAAAGAAAAAAACGCCATTGTGACTGGAGCATACTGTGTGAGCGGGGAGAGTGGCAGTGGCCGAGTTCTGTGGAGCCTTACAGGCCAGGGAAAGGGGTCTGGATTTTATTACAAATCTGATGACAGCCCTTGGAAAGTTTTAACTAGGAGGGTGCTTGGTCAGTTTACATTTAGAAAGATAACTCCATATGGTCCATGGAGAACACCCGAAGGGCAATGAGCAGAAACGTGAATACCATGTAAGAGGCTGCTGGAGCACTCCAGGCAAGAAATTGTGGTGGCTTTGACCAGGGTAGAAGGAGTGGAGAAAAAGAGAACCACATGGACATGGGAAATGTTTGAGAGGCAGTCTTGACAAGACTTTAGGGTAGATCAGATGTGAGTCGGGAGCGGGGAAAGGAATCAAGAAGGACGAAACGACTCTTGGGTTTTGGCTTGAGCAACTCTAGGCAGAGGGTGGGGCCATTTAGTTAGACGGAGAAGAGAGGTGCAGCAGTTTGGGAGTCGTCATTAAGAACTCTGGTTTTGGACACGATGAATTTGAGAATTAACAGCTTATAAAATGCTATGATGGGATCCATACCTTGCTGGAACTGTGTTTTTTACCCGGAGATTTTAAGCTCTACTGGGAGGATCATCTGCAGACTCCATACTGTTATATGTCATCCTCAAGGTCATCAAACAATGGCTTTGTCCTTGGTCTACTCATTCATTCATTCATCCCACAAACACACACATGTATGTCCCAGAAGGAAGGTGTGCACTTCCCTCGATCTTCATAATAACCCAACCCATAGAGGCCTTTAGATGTAGAATCTGTAGTTTTAAAAATCATTTTTCTTAATAGATTAAGTTACAGAAAGGTACAATTGAGGCCAAAGCATAGCCTCCAATCCCCCAGGAGAGGATGCATCCAAGGGATGGCCCCAGCCTGGGCTACCTGGACTCGTACCAGCTCCAGCTCCAGGATCCTGGCCACCTTGCAGCCTAGGGAGGAATTTCCGATTTCCCGTCCCCAGGAAACCAGGTGGTCAGACCAGCAGGGACTGGGCTGTTCACATGAGGCCACAGGTCAGGAGTGGGAGGGCACACAGGAGCCTAGGCCGGAGCTGCCACCAGCTCCCCTCCTCCACCTCCACATGCAGCGTTCTGAACGTTATTTTCCTCTGTGTCTGTGGTCTTTCATTCTTTCTCACTTTCAATTTTTCATTTCTGCCTTTTCTGTCTAAAAGAAAAAATAATAAGCTACCCTTTAATTAGCTTTTCCATTATTTTATCAAATCTTCAGATGTTCCAAGTTTCAAAACACTGTTTCAATATTGTCTCCATTGCTCTTCTTTGCTTGTTTCTTTTTTCCTTTTCTAACTTTTTTTAGCTAGATACTCAGTTGTCCAAGTCATTTCCACACTCTTGTTTTTAGTTAAGTATTATATGCTATGAATTTTCCTCTTTGCATACCATTGTCTCTATTCCACAGATTTTGATAGTGTTTTCATTGTTAGTATTTTCTAAATAATTGTGCATTTGGGGTTTTTGTGATTTTCAGATTCAAAGTTTATTTAGGAGAGTTTTGAGATTTCCCCAGTTGTTTTTTTCTTCAATTTTTTTACTCATTTCTGAATTTACTGAAATGTGATTTCAGAAAATAATCTTTATCAGAGAATTCTATTTTTCAAACAATTTTGAGGTCTTCTTTGTAGTTCAAAGGGTGAATTTTGAGGAATTATTCATGGTCACCGATGTTGAATATTTGGTAAATATTTTCGCTTACCTTATGCAGATATTTTTATACCCACAAGAGTTTAAACTCTCTGAGTGGAAACATCTGCTGCCAGCAGACCTTGGTGTGTGAATCTTCAGGGACGGCCAATGATGGGTTTTTTCCCTCCTTCATGCATTCATTCCACAAAGGTGTGGAACACTGAGTACCCACGCTATGCCAGGCCCTGGGGACACACGAGTGATGATGCTCAGTGGTTATAGATGGACATGTGCTTGCCACATGGGCAATGAGACCAAAGCTTTCCAGGTAGAGGGGACAGTGAATGCAGAGAGTGGAGTGGTTGGTTCCTGGAGGGCCACCAAAGGAGTCCAAGCAGAGGAAAGAGGAGCCCCGGGCAGGGGTGAGGGCGTGTGAGGCCTGCACTGTTTCTATTCTCTCCACTCCCTTCCCCACTCTCTCCAGGCGTGTTCTGCCCTGGTGACCTGGCGCAGGTTTGGTTCTGGGCAGAACCCTGCTGAAGGGTTCCACAGTTGTGGCAGTCCAGCTCGCCACAGGGTCCTCTGTGGCAGCCTGGAGCCCTGTAGAGGAACGTTACGCTGTTTTAAATCCACAACGTGGGTGAACTCAGGAGACACTGCAGTTTCATGGAAGAAGTACCTGACCTTAGATGAGGTGTCGCCCTCTGTATGTCAATGAGATGGTGGAGTGTGCGTGATACTTCGTGAGTTTCTTGATATTAGGCAGAATTTTTCAGCTGGTGAAAGAAAGGTTTTCTGAACAAAGAGATGAGAAACACACCATTAGCTGTTGGGACTAGTTCTAGTAAAACATAAAGCTCGCATCTCATTTCATGCTGCGATGGAAAAAGACAAGAGCCCAGGAGTGCCCAATGCCCTGGACATGCCCAGCCCTGTGATTTGGTCCATCAACGCTTCGTGGCAAACCAGCCAAAGAACCTCAACGCTCACGTCAAGAAGAGCAGATGTCTGATACTTCAGAAAAGACCCAAATTCTGAAAGGCGAAGCCAAATCTATCAGAATACAAGTGGAAGCAGCTAAAACACACTTAAAATGATTACAGGCAGCTGAAGAGAGACTCAGGATCTCCCTGGTGATTTCTAGGACCACACAGAAAGGCAGACTGAGCCCCCACTGCAGGGACGTTCCCTACGGATAGAGCACTGTAGTTTCCCAAAGAGAAGAGACACAGGTGGCAACCTGGGATCAGTAAGTGGGGCCCATGGAGACGACCAGCCTCCCCTCGGAGCCAGGAGGAAACTGGCTGGTGTGGAAAGTCAAGTACACATCTGAACACCCACCTTGGAGAAAAAATCCATTCTATACCAACATTGCTGAAGACAAGGACAGAGAACTTGAAAGCAAGCCGTGACTAAGAGTGCAGATCAGAATTTTCAGGAGAGACTAAGCAAAGTGAGTGAACTTTGTCAAGAAGAAGAAACAGAGCTTCTTGGAACGTTCTCTGCCAAGGCAGAGCATGACTGGGAGCACGGGGAGGAGCGTTCAGAAGCAAGTGACGAGACGAGCGTGAAGAGCTGGAGACCTACAGAGAGCAATTAAAAGGCGGCAAAAAAAAAAAAAAACTGGAAAGAAGTGCTTCTTCTTCTCAAAGCCAGATTCTGTCCCCGGAGCTGAGAGCTCTTGATCATCAGCTGAGAGCTCAGGAGGCTAACAGAAACCTCACTGTCCCAAGAGGGGAGGCTGCAGATCTGAGAGACAGAGGAACAAGCCAAGCTTCTGGAAGTGGATCCTCCTGCATCTGACAACCCAGGCGGAGCATCTGACGGAGGACGCTTGCTTCCCTGGGCCTGGGGTGCTGCCTCCTCTGAGACCAGAAGGCGAACCCCCGCTTGGCTGCCAGGCCTTCCTCTTTTTCCCCTCCTCCCCCTATTCATCCCCAAATCCCGTGTCCCAGTGGATACAAGCAGGTGGTTCATGGCAAGAGGCCCTCCCACCCTCCAGGAAGGCTGGATGAACCCTCGCCTCCCGCAAATGGGGTTCCTGCCCAGGCTTTGTGTTTCTCATCCTCCCTCTGACCGGGTCTTCCCCTGGACACCCTCAGTCAAAAATCGAAGTGAGTTACCTCCCATGGCCACTGAGCCTCCGCACGGCCACGCTAGACAAAATCACAGAACACTGAGAAGGCCTGAAGGCACATTGTTTCTCAAAATATTTTTGAATTATCTACATTTATTTTTAGTTTAGAAAACACTTTAAGTAGCCATGGTACTTTTTTCAACTTGCATCTTGAGAGTGTTATAAATTTCAGGATGGTTTTAGAAAACAGGGATCATTTAAGTTGTTCCCATTATACTTTCTAAAAGATATAAGTAGTAAATTTTCATTTAATGATTCATTCCACTACTCCCTAAAAATATACATATGGCATCAATGGGACATTTGGAAAAAGCAAAACTGTATCCCTCTGTTAATGTTTCTATGTTCCACAGTAATTAAAAGGTGGAAGTTACTTGTTGGTCTCAATAAATTATGATTGATCTTTAAAAAATTAATGTTAGATGTTAGATTCTGACATATCCCCCAAATGCTTGTTCCTGGCTTCTGAAGGAGACCCCAGGGGGAATAAGATGGCCAAAGGATTGTCCCACAATCGCTTGATCCACATCTTTGTCCTTCTTTGATTGGATAGCTCTACCAATAAAAATACTGGAGAATACCTCCAAATATATACGTATTTTTTTCTTTTGCAGGAAAAGATTCACCTGAGCTAACACCTGTTGCCAATCTTCCTCTTTTTTTTCCTCATCCCCAAAGCCCAGTGCGTGGTTGTATGTCCTTCTGGTTCTTCTATGTGAGCTGCCACCACAGCATGGCAGCTGACGGAGAAGTGATGTGGTTCTGTGTCTGGGAAATAAACCCGGGCCACTGAAGCGGTGAGCGCCGAACTTTAACTGTTAGGCCTTGAGGGCTGGCTCTATTTTTCTTTATATACAAACTTTATGTATGTCTTCCATATGTCCATTAGGAAGCAAACATAAAATACTTTTTAAAAGGATGCCGTAAAAATCAAGAAATGTTCCTAATATATTTAAATTTAGTTATTAATTCTACAAAATGTTTTGCTCACTAAAATACCATCCATAACCATATTTTGAGTGAGAGCAACGTGGTGGAATTTGCATCATTTTTTTTAAACTTTAGTATCATGCTTTGGGATACATCGATTCGAATGTCTCCAACATCAAACTTTCCATACATCAGCTGAAAAGTTCAGTTCATTTTCATGCTTTTAACCATCAATCCTCAGAGGCGGGGACAGCCACTCACAAGGCACCGTGGCCACACCACACAAATGCACTGTTCGCAAGAGGAAGCAAGTCCGTATGTTTAGAAGCATAGAGAGTTTGGGGGTTTAAGTTGCCTTCCTATCTGGTCCAGCGAGATCTCATTGTTTTTAGCTCATCGTGATAGTGATGGAGAGACTGTTCCAGGAACAGGCGAAGGGTTGATTCTGCCTTTTTTCTTGCTAGTTTCTTGTCCTTGCAAAATTACTGTTATCTTTAATCCATGCATCTCTTTGCAAGAATCTTTAATGGACTCATCCATTTTAGAGGGTTAGTTTGGGTCAAAGCAGATAATACATGGTAAAGGAACATGCGTAAATTGCAAAACGTTGCAGGATGTTAAAAGCTCACAAACCAGGAAGGAGACCAACTGCCGACATCTTTGTGCAGCAAACCTGCTCCTTCCCTCATACCATTCTGGGGCCTGAGCGCCTGGCACAGGGCGCCAGTCACTATCCACCATTCTGGGGGTGTGAGCGCCTGGCACAGGGCGCCAGTCACTATCCACCATTCTGGGGCCTGAGTGCCTGGCACAGGGCTCCAATCACTATCCAGATAAATTTTTTTTAAGATGAAGTATCAGTAAAAGGTCTAACCTTTTCATTTTGTACCTCAATGGTTTGCATGGGTACCCCATGTAGGGACTAACCTATTTGTTTTCCAGATGCAGCATGAGGCACAGAGAAGTGATAACTTGCTCCAGGTAACATAATTAAAGATTACAGTGCTAATACGAGCCTGCTGGACCCCATGACCAGCGCACTCTCCACATAAGCATAACGTCTAACTCATGCTCCTGCCACAACCACCTTTCCCATCTTGGCCCTGTTTAAGACCCCTAATTCCCACTCAAAACAAGGCAGGCTCCAAAATTAAGACAAGGATTTCACACAGGAGAGCAAATGGGTGGATGAGAGCGAGTTTATCTAGCAGCGAGGCACGTTTTGATTACTTTCAGGTTACGGTTGGGTCCCGCTGCATCACCTCCATCTTCATTTCTCACGTGGAATCACTCTTAGTCCGATGGTAACAACAGGTGTAACAGGAAGTTACACCACATTGAATTAGTGACTAGTGATAAGTGTAAGTTGTAGCAGCAGTGGTTGAGAAGGAACTCTGTAACTGGGAACTGACAACGGAGTTCATGGTTGGGGATGTGAGCTGAGAAAGGGTGAATCTAAGGTTTTAGAGGAACCAGGAAGTTATTAGAAGATACAGCGGTTTTGGAGGTTTTTTTAATCAATCACAGAATGACAGACAATACAGCCAGTTGTGTCGGTGACATCTCTCAAGCTTTTACGAGGGGGACAATGACAATGATGAGCATATTCCACTGAGACCAGCGGCACCAGGAGCGGCAGGAAGAGAGAGAGACCACCCGGAACAGTGCACGCCAAACATTTGGATTTTGTGGATAACAAAAATTCTAAAGGTCTGGCACTCTACATAGGATTGCCTATTTTTCAATCTATCCAGATAAGGACACAAACACAAAAAGGGAGGAAACCAATAAATTTAAGGCTTATTAAAGTTTAAGTGAAAAAAATCATGCAAATTTGAGATAAAATGTAAAATAGAATTAGATTTGATTTCATTGCTTTTATTTTCTAAATTGCAAACAGAATGGAAATGAACACATAAAAATGTAAACTACACATTGAAAAGCACGAATCATAAAATTAAAAGACAACATGACAAATTGTGATATTTTTGCAAATATTTTCCTTAGGGGCTAATGTTTGTAAAATATAGAATATCTTGCAAATCAATATGAAAAACATTAAAACCCAATGGAAATATGGGCAAAGTTCTTGAGCAGAAAAATCACAGAAATTAAAATATCATTGAAAAGTAGATGCTTCCATTTGTCATAAAAGAAATGACAATCGTTTTTAAAAGGACACTTTAATGCCAAAAAAATAATCTCTCAATCTCAAAGGGTGAAAATCAGTCCTTCAAATTGAATCTGCTTAGCTTTATGAAAACTCCCCACTCTCTTCTTATTTTTCTCATTTCGCCATAAACCAGTGACTAACTATTTGAACCACTGACCCAGAAAATTCCCAGTATGTAGATAAGCCTGTGCAGACTGATGGAGGGGCCTAATCTGAATAATCACCCAGGGATTTCTGGGATATCAAACGAGGCCACCAAGGGTACATTCATTTGACGGCTCTGGAGCCTCCTGAGAGAAACAATGAAATGACTCTATACCTATCCAACTGGCCCCTGGACCCTAGAATGAAAAGGCTCTACAAAAACACCATGTCAACATCTGGGTTTGGGGTAGGGAGTGGCACAGGGAGCTGGCCTGCGAACGCAGGCGTCATACGGAGAATGTTCTGCCTTGAGACCTGATTTGTAGGATGTGAGGAGCTGACAACCAGACCCCATGTGTTCCTCTCAACAGAGGAGGCTGGTGGCACAAGACTAGCTTTATGGCACTTGCCAGTTATAATCACTGAGAATCGAGGCCACCTACATAAATGATGACAGCCCTTAAGGAGAAGTGCCAGTGGCTCCAGTCATTCACAGAAATGGTGGCAGTGGCTGCAGCAGCAGCAGGAGCCCACTGGCCACATGGCAGAGCTCAGAGAGTGTGGCACTATGACTAAACTGGAGACGGTCCTTGCATGAGGATCTTGCATGAGACCTCTCCACTTCTCTGAACACAATGCACCCACCTAGGGTGACTGGGAACCCTCAAAGGTGTGCAGCTCAGAGAACAGAGGCAGGAGGCCCACCTCCTTCCTGGAGCTGCCCAGAGACTTCCCCAGACTCCATCCCTCAGAGGAGGCTGCGTCTCTACCTACAGATACCGTAGAGTTGGCATAAGCTGGCTCTGTGTTTCTCCAAGCACTTTCTCCTTAGAGCCCCAGACCCTGCAGAGTCCTCTCCTTAGATTAGAGCAGCAAGAAATCTGGCAAGACAGAGGAAAACTTCCAAACCGAGAGTTACCACTAATGTGTGCTGGACACTCACATGTGTCAACCCTTCTTATCAACACTCGGTGTGGATCATCTCACTTGATCCTCACCATGTCACCTCGAGCTGTTTGCCACCCCATTTGGCAGCTGAAGATATTGAGGCTAGAGGAGCTTGGAGAACATCCCTAAGGTCACATAGTAAATGGCAAAGCTGGGATTCAAACCAAGGTCTGTCTAGTCCCAAAGCCCCCACTTTAGGCACACTATACCCCCAGAAAGAGCATCTGAAAACAAAAGAACCAGAAACAAGCCAAATGTACATCAGAAGACGAATGATTAAATGAATTATGTGATACCCATTGTATGTAATTGTACGCAGCTATTGAAAAGAAATGAGCTAGACTTATATGTATTAACCTAGAAAGTTTCTATGCTATATGGTTAAGTGGGAGGGGGGAAGAAGTTGCAGAAAATATGTGTCGTATTGTGCCATTTCTGTTTTGATAACATTCCTACACACGTGAACATGTTTATAGAAGCGTAGGAAGCTTATGGAGCATAGTGCAAACTCAGCGGTGGATATCTCAGGGAGGCTGGGTGGAAGGGGGAAGGGGAAACCTTCTAACTTATCATTTGAATGGTCAGAACAAGAATATTTAATACTCATAATTTAAAAGAAAAAATAAGACCCTTGTCTTCGCACTTTGGGCACACAGTAGGAGTAGAGTAAACATTTGCTGAATTGAATCAAGTTGAACCAACTGAACCCTCTCCATCCACTGGACTCTCCACCAGCGAGGTAGGCCTCCCGGAGCAGAAACGTGGAGTCTGTGAGTGAGGGCCCTGGTGGAGAAAAAGAGAAGCCTTGCCTGCTAAGTTCATTTCTCCCATCACCCAGGCCTCAATGCTGTTGGGAGATGCTGCCATTGATCGGCTGGAAATACTTCACCTTGATGTTTAAATGACTCATGCTTTTGCATTTCCAGGCAGCACAATCCTATTAGCAGCCCCATAACCCAATTACGGCCACGCACCCCACTGAAACGTCTCAGTGCCAAAGGGGACAGCTGAGCCCGGTTGGCTGCGTTACTGCCTCCTCTCAGAAAAACCACCGGCAGCACAAAATCTTCAGTCTATTAATAGAGGTCTCCTGTACTCTGACAATAGCAGCTCATAAAAGGAGAAGGCGGCCACCTGGGTTCTGATGGATGCAACCGGAATTTTGTCACAGTAGCTCAGCCCCTGACTTACTTGGGGCTGCTGGCACTGAAAAGGTGGAGAGCTTTTGCTTTTCAAAGGCATAAACTTGAAAGTCACCCAGTGTTCCTGTGGTGACTGTATTAATGTGTTTTAAAAGCTGGTGTCAAAAACGAAATGTGATGGAGATGTGTGACAAGAAAAGCCAAGTATTTCTCCGGGGCTTTGAGACGAACTCAGGGCATGATTAGATCCTACCATCCACATCAAGTTGTGGGCGTGACTTGACCTTTTTTACAAGTGGGTAAAGGGGGACCCAAGGATCCCAGTCACCTTCACTCGGAGTCACAAGGCAGCCAAGGCCACGCTTTCGACCAGACTCACCACAGGTGTGGACTCTCCATCCTGGACGCGTACGATCCCCACCCCTCCTTCCAACAAACATCACTCCTCCTAAGATAGAATCAACCAGGTCTCGGGCCTGCTGACACACAGTGGTCCCTGGGACCGATCCCTGGGTTTCCTATAGGTGAAATATAACAAATATAACAAGCTTCATCCCCCTTCTGCTGGGACTCGGAAAGCACCCAGGAGTCTGTGAGGTTACAAGAAGGTGCAGATGAAAACACGAGATGCTATCATAGAAGAAACAAAATCACTCTCTATAGCCAGAGAGCACTTTTCGGTTTTGAAAAGCATTTTGTGGGTTGAACCTCATGAACCTCATACTCCACGCCCCCGCCTTGAGGCGTAGGCAGCAATGGGCTAATTATCCCTGTTCAATACATGACGGAACTCTCACACCGCTGGGAGCAGGCAGAGCCAAGACCAGAACTCTTCTATTCCCAGCCCAGGGCTCTCTCTGCTGTACTTAAAGAGTAAAGAAAGCCTCTCTCGCGATGCCTCCACCTGCGACGCCGTCCCCTGCCCCAGAGGGAGGAGTTTCAGAGCCACAGCAATCCAGCAAGGAATTGGGCACTTCCCCAAGGACCCCCCAAGCAGTCCCATCTTTTCATCACGGCTTCACATAAACCCTCAGACCCTGGGGGCATCTCAGCTGGAACGCGAGTTATAAAAAAAAAAAAAAAGGAGATTCATCCACGTTCCCACACAACAAGTCACACGTGAACACCTGCCACTGCACGTCGGGGGCTGGAAACAACCCCTACTATTAGCCAGGTTTTCTGGACAGCTCCTTCTGTAACTCCATCTATTAGCCGTCTCCCGTTGTGAGAAGGAAAAAACAGGGACAGAACTGTAGAGAACCTGGAAGCAGTGCCCTTGTATGGTGAGTGATTTTAAATAGCTGTTGCTCCCTGATTTCACGGTGCGTAGGGTTATGTTAAAATTAGTATGTCCAGGAAATAGCAGTGAGAAAAGGTGGCCCAGAAACCTTTTTGGATAGCAAGGATAACATTGGCCTGCTTTTAATTTTGTGCGTGTGGATAAATTACAAAGTGAATGGTAATTGACCAAATCTTCATTTTCCCACTCTCTTTCTTGCTTATGCCTAGTCGCCCTCAGTGAACGGGGTCAGTGTAGGTGCCTCTCTGGGGCACCTCGGTGTCAGCCTTCTCCTTCCTAAGCTACATTGTCCTTGGCTCCTCAACTGTCCCAAATGGGTTTTAAGGGCAGTGGTTTCCTTTTGAATGTCTGGACCTCAGGTTCACAGAGTTCATCATGCTCTCCAGGTCAAGAGAGACGGTCGTCATTGCTGCATGCAAGCCCCCTCATTTTTCCTTTCATCCCCCTGCCTGACTCCCACCTATAGGGACCCACTCAAATGTCCTTGGACACATATCCTTTCCCTGAAGGATACCTAATATTTCTGGTGAATATATCTGTTTTTATTTTACAAGAATGGTATCATGTTACACATCTCACATTCTCACTCAGCACTATGTTTTCACAATCTTGCCACTAAATCTAGTTCGTGGTTTCTGACTACCACAGAGTATTCCACAATATGCACCTGCCACATCCTGGCTCTTCCGCTTACTAGCTGTGTGACTTGGGCAAATTGCTTAACTGCTCTGTGCCTTAGGTTCCTAATATAAAAAATGAGATACTAACAGTACCTACATCACAAAACTATGAGGATTAAATGTTTTTGGTGTATCTGAAGAGCTTTGAAACATGCTTGGCACGTAGTAAATATTCAAAACAAAACTAGCTATTAATATTATTATTTCTTACTCCTCCATCCCCCTGGTGAAAGGTGGGTTCATTAACCAGCTCTCTGCTACCATAAACAGTGCTTCAATGGGCATCTTTGTTCATGTTTCCTCCTAGAATTGTCCACGAATCTCTCTGGGAGATACACCCAAGAGTGGGATTGCTGAATTATGGAGTATATAAATGATGTCTGAGAAATGCCAGATGGCTCCCCAGGATGCCCAGTTAAACTCTCCCACCAGCAGTCTGGAGCATTCTCGTTCCCTGTGTCCTCCCCAGCACTTGGTAGTGTCTCAATTTCCAGTGGTTGCTAATCTGACAGGTGGAATGTGGTGCCTTGTTCTGTGTTTGATCACCAGTGAGGTTGGGCATCTCTTTGTATATTTGTCAGCCTCTATGAATTCATATCCTCGGCCTAATTTTCTAAACAGTTTCCTCTTTTCCTTCTTGATTTCTGGTAGTTCTTGGTATATTCTAGAAATTAATTCCTTGTCAGTTTTAAAAGTTGCAAATATCTTCAAGTCTATCACCAATCTGTCACCTACATCTATGGTATCCTTTACTGAACAGAAAATCCTAATGTGGTCATGTCCATCAACGTTTTTCCCTTATGTTCTGTGTTATTTGAGTATTTCTTTAAAAATCTTTTCCCACCTCCAAGTCACACACACAAACACACACAAACACACAACCAAAACCTCCCTCATGTTCTTAACATCACAATTTTACCTTTCACATTCAGGTCTGCAAATTATTTCCTCCCCACAGATCCATTAAGTCTGCAATTCATTTGGAGTTTATTTTTGTATATGGCAGAAGACAGAAATATGAATTCTTTTTATCCATACACTAAGCCAGTTCTCCAAATATCACCTATGTATAAGCCATCCTTTTTTCACAGATGATACTGACGTGTACGCACCTCTTCATATGGAGAATACATATACACACATAGTCACGAGTTTGTTTTTGTACTCTGTTCCGTTGCATGGATCTACTTCTCTGGTCCAGCACCAGAAGCACACTCACCATATTACTGTGGAATTTGTAGCGTGTCTAAAGTAGACAGTAGGGTAAACACTCTTGTTTTCTCTTTTTGATGGACCTTTATTATTTTGTACACATTTTAAAATCAGTTTTTTAAGCTAGTCCTAAAATCCTATCTTAATTCTCATCAGAATGTTATTGAATTTACGGATTAATTTGGGGACCATTTACATTTTCAGTTTTGTCACAAACATGGTATACCTCTCCGCTTATCTACGACTTATAATAATCTTTAATAGAATTTAAAATTTTTGTCTTTATATGTTTTACACATTCTTTGTTAGACACTTTCCTAGGTACTTTATAATTTTTGTTGGTGTGAAAGTATCTTTTTTCCTATTCTATATTCTTGTCGGTTACAAAAGGACACTATTGATTTTTGTAAGTTGGCTTTGTATCCAATAACTTTGCTGACATCTCTTATTAGTTCTAATAGTTTGTCTTTTGATTCCGTTGGGTTTCCCACATAAATTATCAGATCATATGCAAAGTAGCTTTCGTCCCTTCCCTCTCTATCCCTATTCTTTTTTATTCATTTTTCGTACATTATTGCATTGGCCAGGACCTCCCACAGTAAACTGAATGGTAACAAAGGTTTGTAGGCACCTTGTCTTGTTCCAGATTTTCAAGCATTTAATAGTTTCTCTGTTAATATATGTTTGCAATAAATTCTTAGTGTATAGCCTTTATCAAGTTAAAGGACTTCTGTTCCTGGTTTTTATGCCCATTTACTTTGATGGAGTTTATGATTTTTAGTGATTCTTGCATTTCTAGAGCAAATCTACTTGTCCATCATGCATTTGTAAATACACTTTTGGATCCCGCAAGTTAGTATCTAATTGGCAAATCCAAATGTAATAGGACTATAACATTCTCTTATTTTACTGCCCATACCTGATTCTGGAGTCAAGGACGTATACTAGCATCGTAAGAACAAGTCAAACAGAGTTCTCCCTTTTTCAATTTTCTGGAACTTGTATAAGATAAAGATTCTTGGTTCTTTTAAAGTTTGGTAAAACTAGCCTAAAAAACTGTGGATCCAGTCTTTTTTAAGGGTGAAAGGGTACGATTTTGATTACTTTTCAGTTCTTTTAGTGGTTATAGTTCCGTTCGAATTTTCTATTTCTTGTGTAAATGTATGCACATACACACACACACACACACACACACATATACACATACAATCTACAACACATCCAATTCACTTAGGTTTTCAAAATTTTGGCTTTCTAGTTCATAATATTCCTTTGATATTTTTAATCCATTACTTAAGTAGTTATTTCCCCTTTCTAAGCCTTCATTTTCTTTATATGTCATATATTCTTAGTCATTTTTGTCAGAGATTTGCTTTTCAGAGAATGAGTTTTAGTTTTGTTGATTACTTCTGTTGTTCCTGTTCTGTTTCATAGGTTTATGTCCTCATCTTTATCACTTTATTTTACATTATTTGCATCTTGTAACTCCATTGCTTTTTTCCAAAATGCCTGAGTTGAACGCTTGACTCATTTGTTTTCAATCTTTTTGGTTGTGTAATAAAGCTATACATTTTCCACTAAGTACTGCTTTAGCTATGTCAAATTTCAACTCATAGTGCTTTTATTACTGTTCACCACTATTTCGTATTTTTTCATACGTATTCCTCTTTAAATAGGGATCACTTCCAGATAGGTGGGAATTTTTGAAAGCTACATCTTTATTAGTAATTATCAATTTCATGGCAGTACGATTGGAAAGCAGAGTCTCTCCACACCCACTCAACCATGTTAGCACCCTCTACAGTTATGGTATTGAATTACTATGGCTAGACCTCTATATTCTAACTTCCTTTTAACATTTTGAAAATATTATTCTGTTTTCTTCTTGAAATTATTTGCATCATTGTATTGAGAAGATGGATGTCAATTTGATTCTTGTTCTTTTTTTTCTCTCTCTCTCTGAAAGTTTTGATGTTCTTAAATTTCACCATAGATGTGTCTAGTGGTGATTTTTAAATTTTTATATTTTACCTATAGTGTCCATTATAGATACAGTGCTATAGTGTTATTCTAAATAAACTGTCCAGTTCTTCATGATTGCTTGTTTTTGATTCAGGCTTACAACATCATTTCATGTTTCCTTGAAGATATAATGCTTATTTTAAATTCTTGTTCACTTAACACATTACTTCTGCCCCATCCAGCATAGTGTGTTCAATTTATTAAACCTTTCTCTGTAATGATTCTTCTCTTTGGACATCCTGATAATTTTCCTTGGAAGTTAATATTTCCTTAAGACTATCAACTATTTAGGCAAGTAACAGAAACTTTGGGGAAGGTCCTATTGCCTAAATAGTAGGACCCTTGGCTCTAGCTTGTGTCCCTGGTGGTGAACTGGATGAAGGAGAGCCTTGCCTCAGGGCACAGAGCCTCCGCAGCACAGTCTGGGCTCACACTGCCCCTCCCCAACCCAGCCAGAAGACCCTGCCCCTCAAGGAACCTGACAGCTGGGCATTCTCTTTAAGAGCTGCTTCTCCCCTTGGCTGCTATGGCCAAGCCCACTCCCCTCTGGGGTTGTGGAGGGGAGGAGGCCACCCTCAGGGAGGACTTAACAATCACCTACTTGTACCTTTTCCCTTCACTGCCCTAGCCTGGCTTATCCCTGTCCTCATGTTAAGCTCCCTCCTCTGGCTGGCCATGGGTGGGGTGTGCTGTTTTCCTGCCTGTGGCAAAGCAGTAGGCAACAATCCAGCCAGGGCAACAATGAGGAAAGAGGATGACTCATCTGGAAAGTCTCTCCTTCTTCTCTCGGCCTATTCCCCAGTGGCATCTGGCTGACCTCCTTTCTAACCACCATTGCCCACTTCTCCCCAGCTGAGAGCCAATTTCCTTCTGTCTTCCCCGTGGCGGGTCCAAATCTCTTGGACATACCACCTCCTCCTGGCCTCTCCAGCATCTCCAAGTTGGTTTGGGGACAAGGGGCCAGCATCTCTGCTGGTTGACCATTTCTTCCAGGAGTGGAATGGCTCCTTCCACCTGTTGATTCAGTGTTCCTGCTCTATCCTTTACCCACCTCCATGCTTTCACTGCCTTACTTCATGACTGCATTGCTTTTAAAAAACTAAAAAGCAGGGGGAGACAGTGGGAAGAATCCTTTCCTGGAGCTAGAGACCAATTAGGATTACATGAGCAAACTATAAAGATGAGATCCCAGAACGGAAGGCCAAGTAGGCCAGAGTCTCGCAGACTCTTTGTCAGAAGAGCCTTTCTCATCCTTTCTGTTGATGCTACCCAGCTCCGTCAGTCTCCTAAGCAGTCCGCCTCCCTCCAGCCCTCCCTGCCTAGAGCTGCCAGGCTGCCCTCTCAGGAATCTCAAGTGCTCTCCATTGCCTTGGGATTAGGTACAGATGCATGTCATCTCCGCATTCCAACCCTATTTCTATCTTTCCCCGGGACTGCACCATACGTTGATTTGAGTGGTTATTTCAAAGTCTTTCCATTGTGTACCAACAAGATCCTTGAGAGCAGGTCTTACTCTGCAGTGGACCAATATGTTGAAAGACAGAATCGCAGTCCAAAAACATCTCAACAGGCTGGAGTGGTGATGGGCCACATTTTGCCTTCTTTAAGACAGAAGGTGAAACCAAAGGAAAGCCAGGAGCCCTGTCGGTAATAAGGCCTACCATGAAAGGCCCTGTCACCTCTACCACTGCCGTCATCCTTACATTAGGCCTTGGCCTGAAGCTCCCTTTAACCCAGGTCTTCCACTTCAACCAAGGGCCTTCTGGGACACCCTGAGGATGCCATGTCACTTCATGACCCCTGATAGGGACACTCACCCAACAGGCTACAAAGGAAGCTTCCACATTTTTAAAATTCTGCAGCCCATTCCAAACTCCTCTGTGCTTATGTAGAAATCTCTGCTTCTTTAATGCCCACACTACTTGCCAAGAGCATTCTCTACCCCTCCTAGTTGCTGCCAACCAGCAACATACTGCTCCCTCTCATCTCGCCTGGCTGCTCCCTAAGTATATCAATGTGTTCAAGCCTCCCTTCTCTGCCCCACCCCAGCTAGCTCCCCTGAGCATGACCACATCCTTCACTTTCTCTTGAGAGACAAGCTTCTGGAAAGATTAGACTACAAATTTCTCCACTTAGTCACCTCCCATTCACTCCACAACACTTGGCTCAGACTCTCCAGGGAAGTGATTCTTGTCAATTACACTAGTGACCTTGACTTTGATTACTTAACATTTTTCTAATCTTGCTTGACTGCAGCCTTTGATACTATGAACCTGTCTTTCTTGAAGCTTGATCTTTCCTTGCTCTGTGGGGCACCATTCCCTAGAGGTTTTTAATCCTCTCCAGCCCGTTCTCCACTGCCAACCCTCAAATATGAGTGTTCCTCAAGTCCCAAACTTGGCTCTGCCCCATTCTGAGTCCTTCATCCTGTTCCCCAACTCCCCACCACAGTGAATGACATCACCTGCCACCCGGACTCCGAGGTCTCTGCCTTCTGGAGGTCTTTCTGAGTCTTCGCTCTGCCTTAAGCCCCTCATCCAAATGCTCACAAAGAGCTAGTGATTCCACCTTCAAGCCTTCTCTGTGATTGGCCCCTCTCTCCATGCCAACTGCCACTGCTTTGATCAGACCCCCATCCTTTTCAAGTTAAACCAGTGCTGTGACTTCCCAACTGGTCTCGCTGCCTCCAGCCTTGCTTTCTCCCAAACCATACTCTGAAATGCAGGCAAAGGATATTTCTAGAACAAAAATCTATGTCAGTCCTCTGTTTAGGCTATCCATTGACTTCCAAATCAAATCTAAGTTCCTTAGCATGGCCTGCGAGGTCCTGCAGGATCTGGACATTCTTTGCCTCTAAGGCCTCAAGTCTCTAACTTAAGAGTCAGCCAGCCCCACCTCCAGGACACTTTCCCTGTACCACCCCTGCTCCTGGCCAGGAGCTCTTCCTTCACACTCCAAGAGGCCACCTGGGTTCACCGCTTTCTAGTACTTCTGATGCTGCGTTGGATTGTCTCCCCAACTAGACTATTAATTCCTTGTTTTCTGCTTCTGTGTTTTTCAATGCCTATCACAGTGCCTGGGCCCTAGCACTTGCTCCAGAAATGTTGGGTGGATGGATGCATAAATGTTCTACTCTTTTCAGGTCAAACTCTGCCTCAAGTATATTATATTATGGTTAGTTCTTGGTGCTAAACTGGAAAGATATAGATAATGTCAACCAGTGCAATGAAGTGACTTGAAACTACATCATTTGACAAATTTAAAAGGGGAGGAGAGTAGGGTAAGGGAAAGGGACATAATATTTATTGGGTAGCTACTTATGGCTTCTTAGAGAGAATTTTTTTTAAATGTTATCTCATTTAATCTTTATTAGAATAGTTTGAAGTCAATATTCGTTTTATAGATGGAGAATTAAGGCATAGAAAAATTAACTTAAAAAAAAGAATTTTTAAAGACTGAGGATAGTTTAAGGAACCTCTGGGACAACAGCAAGTTTAATAACATTCACATTATAGGGGCACCTGAAGGAGAAGAGAGAGACAAAGGGACAGGAAACTTATTTGAAAAAATATTGGCTAAAAACTTCCCTAACCTGGGGAAGGAAACAGACATCCAGGTCCAGGAAGAACAGAGACTCCCAAACAAGATTAACTCAAAGATATCCACACCAAGACATATTATAATCAAAGTGGCAAAAGTTAAAGAAAGAACCTTGAAGGCAGCAAGAGAAAAACAAGTCACATATAAGGGAACCCCCATAAAACTATAAGCTGACTTCTGAGCAAGAACTTTGCAGGCCAGAGAGGAGTGCAGGATACGTTTAAAGTGCTGAATGGGAAATACTTACAACCAAGAATATTCTAGCCGGCAAGACTATTATTCAGGAATTGAAGGAGAGAGGAAGTTTCTCAGACAAGCAAAAATTAAAGGAGTTCATCACTACTGAAGTGGCCTTACAAGAAATGTTAAATGGTCTTCTCTAAGAGAAAAAGAAAAAGCCATAATTACAAATAAGAAAATATATGAAAGAAAAAATCTCACTGGTAAAGGCAAATATCTAGTAAAGGCAATGGATCAGCCACTTAAAAAGCTAGTATGAAGGTTAAAAAACAAAAGTAGTAAAATAAACTATAACTACAGGAAGTAGTTAAGGGATAGACAAAGTAAAAAGAAGTAAAATATGATGTCAAAACATAAAATTTGGTGGCAGGGAGTAAAAAGGTAGTGCTTTTAGAATGTGTTCAAATTTAAGGAACTATCACCTTAAAATAGACTGCTCTCTATATAGGTCAGTATATATGAACCTCAGGGTAACCACAAACAAAAATCCTGCAATAGATACAAAAAAACCTAAAGAGAAAAGAACCCTAACATAAACTAAAGAAAACTATCCAACCACAAGAAAGAGACCAAGAGAAGAAGGAAGAAACAGAAGAACTACAAAAACAACCAGAAAACAACTGACAAAATGGCAATAACTACATACCTATCAATAATTACTTTAAATGTAAATGGACTAGGGGACAGCCTGGTGGCATAGTGGTTGAGTTCACATGCTCCACTTTAGTGGCCCAGGGTTCACAGGTCGTGATCATGTGCTGGACTTAGCACCGCTTGTCAAGCCATGCTATGGTGGCATCCCACATAAAATAGAGGAAGATTGGCACAGATGTTAGCTCAGCAACAATCTTCCTCAAGCAAAAAGAGGAAGATTGGCATCAGATGTTAGCTCATGGCCAATCTTCCTCAGACACACACACACAAAAATGTAAACGGACTAAATGCTCCAATCAAAAGACATAGAGTAGCTGAATGGATAAAAAAATAAGACCCATGTATATGCTCCCTACAAGCAACTCACTTCAGATCTAAAGACACACACAGACCGAAAGTGAAGGGATGGAAAAAGATATTCCATGCAAATGGAAATAAAAAGAAAGTTGAGGTAGCAATAATCATACCAGAGAAAACAGACTTTAGAACAAAGACTGTAACAAAAGACAAAGAAGGGTATTACATAATGATATAAGAGTCAACCCAAGAAGAGGATATGATACTCATAAATATTTATGCACCCAACATAGGAGCACCTAAATATACAAAGCAAATATCAACAGGCACAAAGGAAGAAACTGACAGTAATATAACAATAATAGGGGTATTTAATACCCCACTTACATCAATGGACTGATCATCCAGACAGAAAATCAACAAGGAAATAATGGCCTTAAGTGACACATTAGACCAAATGGGCTTAGTAGATATATATTGAACATTCCATCTAAAAACTGCAGCATACACGTTCTTTCAAGTACACATGGAACATTCTCCAGGACAGATTACCTGTTAGGCCAAAAAACAAATCTCAATAAATGTAAGAAGATTGAAATCATATCAAGCATCTTTTCCAACCACAACAGTATGAAACTAGAAATCAATTACAAGAAAAAAGCTGGAAAAGTCACAAATATGTGGAAACTAAACAACATGCTACTGAAAAACTATTGGATCAATGAAGAAATCAAAAAATACCTGGAGACAAATGAAAAAGTATGACATACCAAAATCTATGGGATGCAGCAAAAGTGTTAGCAAGAGAAAAATTTATAGCAATACGGGCCTACCTCAAGAAACAAGAAAATCTCAAATAAACAATGTAACATTACACCTAAAGGAACTAGAAAAAAGAACAAACAAAGCCCAAAGTCAGTAGAAGGAAGGAAATAATAAAAATCAGAGGTAAAATAAATGAACTAGAGACTAAAAAGCAACAGCAAAGATAAAATGAAACTAAAAGCTGGTTCTTTAAGAAGATAAACAAAATTGACAAACCTTTATCTAGACTAAGAAAAAAAGAGAGAAGGCTCAAATAAAATCAGAAACAAAAGGGGAGAAATTACAACAGATACCATAGAAATACAAAGAATTATAAGAGAATACCATGAAAAGCTATATGCCAACAAATTGGATAACCTCGAAGAAAGAGATACGTTCTTAGACTCAAACAACCCTCCAAAAATGAATCAAGAAAAAATAAAAAATCTGAATAGACTGACCACTAGTAAGGAGATTGAAACAGTAATCAAAAACCTCCCCAAAACAAAAGTCCAGGACCAGACGGCTTCTCTGGTGAATTCTACCAAACATTCAAAGAAGATTTAATACCTAGCCTTCTCAAACTCTTCCAAAAAATTGAAGAGGAAGGAATGCTTCCTAACTCATTTTACAAGGCCAACATTACCCTAATACCAAAACCAGACAGGGATAAAACAAAAAAAAAAGAAAATTCCAGGCCAATATCACTGATGAACATAGATGCAAAAATCCTCAACAAAATATTAGTGAACTGAATACAACAACATACTGAAAGGATCATACACAATGATGAAGTGGGATTTATCCCAGGGACGTGTGGATGGTTCCACATGCACAAATCAATCAATGTGATACACCGCATTAACAAAATGAAGAATAAAACCCACATGATCATCTCAATAGAGGCAGATAAATCATCTGACGAGATTCAACAGGCATGTATGATAAAAACTCTCAATAAAATGGCTATAGAAGGGGCCAGCCTGATGGCACAGTGGTTAAGTGCACAGGTTCCGTTTCAGCAGCCCGGGGGTCCCTGGTTCAGATCCTGGGTGCAGACATGGCACCACACGACAAGCCATGCTGTGGTAGATGTCCCATATATAAAGTGGAGGAAGATGGGCACAGATGTTAGCTCAGGGCCAGTCTTCCTCAGCAAAAAGAGGAGGATTGGCAATAGTTAGCTCAGGGCTAATCTTCCTCAAAAAAAAAGGCTATAGAAGGAAAGTATCACAACCTAATAAAGGCCATATATGGCAAACCCACAGCCAACATCACACTCAACAGTGAAAAGCTGAGAGCCTTCCCTCTAAGAACAAAAACAAGACAAGGATGTCTGCTCTCACCACTCTTATTCAACATGGCATTGGAAGTCTTAGCCAGAACAATTAGAAAAGAAAAAGAAATAAAAGGCATCCAAATTGGAAAGGAAAGAGTAAAACTGTCACTATTCACAGATGCCATGATTTTATATATAGAAAACCCTAAAGAATCCACCAAAAAATTATTAGAAATAATAAATGAATACAGTAAATTTTCAGGATACAAAATCAACATACAAAAATCAGTTGCATTTATAGACTAACAATGACCTAGTAGAAGGAGAAATCAAGGAAATAATCCCAGGAGGCTGGTCCCATGGCCCAGTGGTAAAAGTTCCACACGCTCGGCTTCGGCAGCCCAGGGTCACAGGTTTGGATCCCAGGTGTGGACCTACTCAACTCTCCAGCCATGCTGTGGAGGCATCCCACACACAAAATAGAGGAGGATTGGCATAGGTATTAGCTCAGGGCCAATCTTCCTCAAGCAAAAAAAAAAAAAAAAAAAGAGGAAAATTGGCAATAGATGTTAGCTCAGGGTGTCTCTTCCTCACAAAAAGAAAAAAAAAACACCTAGAAGTAAATTTAAGCAAGAAGATGAAAGACCTGTACACTGAAAACTATACATTATTGAAAGAAATTGAATAGAACACAAAGAAATGGAAAGATATTCCATGTTCATGGATTAGAAGAATTAACAGTTTTAATCTATGATTCAATGCAATCCCAATCAGAATCCCAATGACATTCTTCCAAAAATAGGACAAAGAATCCTAAATTTTATACAGAACAAAAGACCCCGAATAGCCAAAGCAATTCTGAAAAAAAGAACAAAGCTGGAGGTTTCACAAGCCCTGATTTCAAAATATACTACAAGGCTATAGTAATCAAAACAGCATGGTACTGGCACAAAAACAAACACACAGATCAATGGAACAGAATTGAGAGGCCAGAAATAAACCCACACATCTATGGACAGCTAATTTTTGACAAAGAACATACAACGGAGGAAAGAAAGTCTCTTCAACAAATGGTGCTGGGAAAACTGGACAGCCACATGCAAAAGAATGAAAATAGACCGCTATCTTACACCATACACAAAAGTTAACTCAAAGTGGATTAAAGACTTGAATGTAAGATCTGAAACCATAAACTCCTGGAAGAAAACATAGGCAGTACACTCGGACATTGGTCTTAGAAGCATCTTTCTTAATATGTCTCCTCAGGCAAGAGAAACAAAAGAAAAAATAAGCAAATGGGACTACATCAGACTAAAAATCTTCTCCAAGGCAAAGGAAACCATCAACAAAACAAAAAGACAACCTACTGATTGGAAGAAGATATCTGCAAACCATACATCCAAAAAGGGGTTAATATCCAAAATACGTAAAGAACTCATACATCTCAATAACAAAAAACAAACGACCTGATTAAAAAATGGGCAGAGGATCTAAACAGACATTTTCCCAAAGAAGATATACAGATGGCCAATAGGCACGTGAAAAGATGCTCAACATCACTAATCATCAGGGAAATGCAAATCAAAACCACAATGAGATATCACAGTACCTCAGAATAGCTATTATTAAAAAGACAAGAAATAACAAATGTTGGAAAAGATGTGGAGAAAAGGGAGCCCTCACACACTGTTGGTAGGAACGTACATTGGCCAGCCACTATGAAAAACGGTATGGGGATTCTTCAAAAAGAATAGAACTACCTTATGATTCAGCTATTCCACTTCCAGGTATTTATCCAAAGAACGCGAAAACACTAATTTGAAAAGATAAATGCAGCCCTGTGTTCATTGCAGCATTATTTACAATAGCCAAGACTTGGAAACAACCTGTGTGCCCATGGACCCATGGATGGATGAATGGATAAAGAAGATGTGGTGTATATATATACAATGGAATACTACTCAGCCAGAAAAAATGAAATCTCGCCATTTGTGACAACATGAAGGAAACTTGAGGATATTATGCTAAGTGAAATAAGTCAGATGGAGAAAGACAAATACAGTGTGATTTCACTCATATGTGGAAGATAAAAACAACAACAACAAACAAACATATAGATACAGAGAACAGACTGGTGGTTACCAGAGGGGAAGGGAAGTGGGCGGAGGATGAAATGGGTAAAGAGGGTCATTTGCATGGTGACGAATGGAAACTAGACTTTTGGTGATAAACAAGATGTAGTCTATACAGAAGTCGAATTATGATGTACACCTGAAATCTATATAATATTATAAACCAACATTACCTCAATTTAAAAAAAAAGAAAAAGAAACTTGGCTGAGGCTACACAACTAAGTGACAAAGCCCAAATTTAAACACAGGTGTCTCATTCCGAAACCCATGCTCTCTCCACTGCATTTTGCCCAAGGGCTGCCCAGGCAACAGTGAAGGTGGGAACGCAGGGAGGAGGCAGCGAGGCCACTGACAGGACGACCGTGACGTCCTGGTGAGAGATGCCAAAACTCTGAAATCTGACAGCGGCAGTGGGGACGTTGAGAGGGACGCAGGTTTGACAGGCTCACACGTGCGAGCGTTACACAACTTGCTGTCCAGTTGGATACGCAGATGAGAGCGGGCAGAGTGAGTGTGAATCCTGGGCAACTGGATGGATGGAGTGTCCCTGCAAAGAGACTTGTTTTCTGTGAACTTTAGAGGGATGTGATGGGGGTCCCACTTCTACTCTCTATGAGGAAGGATGTCCTGGCTAGGATGAAAGGGAGGGCAGAAGTGCAGGGCAGTACATACAGCTCATTGCCCCTTGGCAGGGATGGTGGACAGTGGAATACCAGCATCAACAAGGTGGGTGACTGAACTGAAAAACCTCAACAAGCAAGCCCTTCTTTGCAAGTCCGTGCTTCTCATTCACTCAAACAGGTGGGGAATGGATAACAAAAACAACGCTTTTTCTTTAGCTTTTCCTCAAGCTGCACAAAGGAAACAAGGATGGGGGTTTTTTTAATGCAGTTTGAGAGGATGGATATAAAACTTGAACTACAAGATTTCAGGCAAATATGGCCATCACTTCCTTCCCCTTTACAGACACTGTCTGTCTGCCACTAACAACGTACTTTATATTGTCTGGCTTTTGCTTGGAAGGAAATATATGAACTTTCATATTAACTCCCTTTAAATTCAATGATACTCTGTGTGTAATCAAATAAACTGATTTGGTTAAAATGGAATATTTTTGGAACAGCTTCTAGGCTTTTTGTTTCTGCTTTTTCTTTTTTAAGCAATCTAATTGCCCTTCTTTGCTGCTTTGCCCTTTGATGGTCTGGTGTCTGGGATCCGCAGACAGTGTAACTTTGCCCAGGTCCTCTCATCAATTTGGTCTTAGATAATAGCAGGTGGCCAGTTGATTTCCAGGTAGGACAACCAGGGACCTGCTCCTCTGGCTTTCCTTGATTATTACCAAGACGAACCCATGCAATTCCAGGGCCATTTCCCCTGAGACAGTGAGACCTTTGTCTAAAGACCCATGGGAGCCAGCAGCTTTTACCCACTGTAACAGTTGATAAAGGAGAGAATGGCTGTGGCCCAAACCCCAGAACCACAGCCCTGCAGCCTGACACCTCAGAGGCTCATGGGAAATACAGACCAACCAAGGAAAAGCTAGAGTTAGAAACGGGCGTGGCGATCATGGAGTCTTTCTCTCTCCTTTTTAAGGTAAGGAAACGGAAGTCCAAAGAGCTAAGGGAGTGCTAGTTGGGCTGCTCCATAACTCAAGGTGGACATGCACCAGTGCCAGAGTCCCAGCTCAGACCCTGTCTCCCCACAGCCCCACCCCTCCTACTACCCCCAAAGAACCCGAAGGCTCCGTGCAGACTTCGAGAAACGCCCAGGAGGGCAGCCACGTCGCCCTGAGGCAGCCCCAGCCCAGCGCCAGGCAGCAGTGGCTGTATGTCCCCACGGGCCGAGCAGACGGTGCAGATGCCCGTCCGCAGCAGCCTTGGCCTGGGGCCCCTTGGTTACCGCACTTAGTCATTCGCGAGGTTAATGGCTCTGCTTTCACATAAGTCTGCCTGACAACTTGCTCTGTCAAAACACAAAAAATAAAAAAGCACTGTAATTAAGTACTGCCTTCACAGTGCCTCTTTCCTAGAGATGGCAGTTAAGGGGGATGGGTCCCGGGAGTAGGGGCTCAATAGCATGTCCTTTCTGTCCCCAGGGGCGTGTTTCAGGCTCTTGTGCCCAAATCTTTTCCAAAGTGGAGAAAGCAACAGCACTTGAGCACCAGGGCCATGAAACTGCTACAACTTTTATGTCCAGCCCGGATCGTTTAATGTGAAAAACGGCCGAGAGCCTGGCCTCACGCCAGCCCTGGCACCTGCCTTCTGAGGACCACAGAGCTAAACAAACAGGTGTGGGTCCAGGCATCCTCCCTGGGTAGGGCGGGGGGCTGAGACCAAGTTAATCGGGGGGTGTCCCCCAAAGCGAAGCCCCTGCCTCAGCAGGCAGCTTCCTCGGTCTCCACCCCTAGGGGAGGCCTGGCCCGGTGCCCGCAGGGGGTCTTTCTGCCCTCTGCGCTGCCAGACAGAAACGACACAGGGGCTGCCAGGACTGGATTCTGTCCTGGGAGCCCTGCTGCAGAAAATGAACGCCTGCTCCTAGATGCCAACAGCCTACTGAAATGGACCTGTGCCTTCTCCATCTTTTTGAAGAATTATGTTTTTAAGCTAAATTTAAGGCATAGAGGAGGAGAAGTGGGAGGGCTCTCTGTTGGGAAGATAAGGAGAATGCCTTACATTTCCCTTGTCCTTTACAAAGCATATTCACAGTACTCACCCCCACAGCGGAATGCTGATACTGGGGGTGACTGACCAGACCCAGGCCCTCCCTGCTGCCCCCTCCAATGGAGATGCGCTCCGACTGCACTGAAGCAGCCCCTTCTAGCGGTCCTGCTCCTCCCCAGCTGTCCTGTGAGCAGGTGAGTTTTTGAGCCAAGACTCCGCTCCATCCACAGAAACTGGCCAACTGAAGAGCACGAATGGAATTTACTGGCAGGAGATCAGGCAGCTCCCAGAATTGACTGGAAGGCACAGAAGAAAGGAACCAAGTTCACATTGCAAGGGGAGTCTGGTCTGGACACCCTGGAGACCCCCTCCACCGTCGATATCACTGCTGCTCTGCTGCTGCTGCTGCTGAAATGATTCTCGACTGTGCCTGCACCTTCGCATTATTCTCAAGACGCAAAGACCAAGGCACGAGTGCCTCATGTCCTCGCTGCCAGGGGTCCCTCACAGTAGACAGCTTTCTCAGCTCCCCAGCAGGAGGCAGGACCTTCCCTCCCACGGAGGCTCACACAGTAGAGGATTGCCCAGAATAGGAGGGGAGTTCATAGGCTTTGCAGCCAAAAAAAGGACACCCACGCAGTAGGACAGTGATCATCCCCACTCCACAGATGAGGAAACTGAGGCTCACAGCCTCATTACATTAAGTGATTAGCTCAGTGTCACACAGCCAGTAAGAAATGTTAAACCTCTCAAGGGTCACTGTGTTTGCTGACCAAGTCAGGACATGCTGTCTGGAGAGAGAGGGCTGTGAATCTGCAGTCTTGTTTTGACAAATCCTCCCCACCTCTGAGTCTGAAGACAGTGCTCTGTAGGTTAAGAATGTCCCTCACGAAGAGGGTACTTCCATGCTGGCAAACAGCTCAGAACAGCCGGGACCCTGGAGCCAGGACTCCAAGCCTTCCTCCGTCTCTCCCACCCGTTCCCGTGATCTTCCTCTGTTCCTTCCGGCCCCATCGCCCAAGTACCCACAGCACGACGAGCTCAGGGGCCACAGGTTCATTCTGGAGAGATAGGCAGGGGCCCTGTGACACGGTGTTCAGGCTTTCTCCTGAGGCGTTGGGAGCCTTGGAAGGGTTTTCAACAGGAGAGAAACCTGATGAAGTTTTAGGAAGCAGGAGACAGGACAGGAAAGAATAAAGAGCAGGTGTGAAGGGGCTCATATAGCAAACGGCTAGTCGGAACGAGGACAGAAACAAGTGGAGGTTTATTAAACAGCTGGAACTAAAAGGTCTTGGGGATTCATTAAACACAGGGTGCGTGGGGGGTGGGCAGACGGGAAAAGCCAAATTGCTCGGACAACTGGGTGGTCAGCGGCGTCACTCCCCGAGAGAGAGAACACCGGCAGAGGAGCAGGTATGAGCAAGGCGCGAGGCTCAGGGGTTGAGCGCCCAGGCAGGAGGCTTTGAAGCTGAAAGGTCAAGCGCAGCCTCTGGTTGGTCAATGCGGATCACGCCCCTTCCCACCTCTCTGGTCCCACATCTGGAGGCCATGGCCAGTCAGCTTCAGCGCTCCTGGCTGGACATTGAAAGGCAAGCTGACCAAGCAAAGCGCAAGTCCCTTGCCGATAGCAGCACAATGCAAGGAGCCTGGGATCTCCGGTGAGCTCTGCAGCAAACTAGTTTTGTGACCTTGGGCAAACCACTTGTCCTCCCTGGGTCTTGGTGTCCTGGCCATCACTAACACTCCAGGGGTTTAAGGACGAATATTTGAGGAGGTGACGTGCTATGTAAATGTTTACTGCTAATAAACCATCCACAGAACGTCTGCGTATCGCCTGGGCAACCCAATGGCTTTGAAAATCTTAAGTGGCTCTTGTTCTTCTGATTCATCACATTCTATGCATTTAACTTCCAGAACAAATTTAGCCCTCAAAATATCTTGGTACATTTCCTACCCACCCCTTAACATTTAAATCCTCCATCATCCATGCCACTCACCACTTCTGCATCACCTGTTTCCCCAGCACAGCCTCATCCTTTTCCTCTTCAAGCAGGGAGCCCAGCCCCAGCCACCGTCCCTCCAAGAGGAGACAAGACCACCAGAGACCCTGCCTCACTGGGGCTGCTCCAGCCCCCCCAAGAGAGACACAAGCAGGGCATCACACAAACAAGAGCCTGGGCAGGGGAAGTTAGGGCCCAGTGAAGGGGGGGCAGGGGAGTTAGATCCAAGCTTGACAATTAGAGGAATGCACGCACACACACGCACGCACACACACGCACACATATACACACAGCAGGCTTGAAGCCGCAGGATCAGGGAAGGTCTCTGCAGGATACCAATTTCAGCATCCATTTCACTGGCTAAAACACTGGCATCACCAGCAGTGGGGCTGGACCTGCCTGAGTTCCAGCCCATCCTACTGTTCATTTGGACCAGCAGCTCACCAAGAAATTACTAGAACCAAGATTGGCACTGTTCTGTCAGAAGCATTTGCCTCAGGCCACACTCAGTTCATGCCACTCTTTTTTTTTCCAGCAAATATTGCCTCTAAAACACCCAGCAATGCCAAGATGGTAAACACAGGGTTGTAGAATGAGCCATTACAGCAGCTAGGAGAACAACGTGGTTCAGCAACCCCCCAGCTAACTGACAACCAAACCTGATGTGCAAGATTTTGTTCCGAGGAAACTTCTCCTAAAAATACTTAGCCTGGTTTCCCTTATCCCGTGACCTATTGGTTCATTTGATTTTCCTTCCCTTTTCTGACCACTCACCCCATATCCCCATATTAGTTCTTCCATTCCAAGGGCCAGAGGGCATTTCAAAGAGTTTGTGGTTGAGAAATGGAGAACTCAGAAACGTGCGCCTGCCCTCATAGCCTCAGCCGTGGGCTCCTTCACACTTGGCGGGGACCTAGATGGGAAATTCCCTCAGGACGCAGGTGCCACCAGGCTGAAAGCTTATAAGAATAATGATAGAAACGTCTACTGAGCACTCACCACGTGCCAGGAACTGTCCTGAGTATTTACATTAGCTCATTTAATCCTCACAACAACCGTGTGACGTAGATACTATTATTATCTTCATTTTAGAGATGGGGAAATCGGGGCACAAAGAAGTTAGATAACTGGCCCCAAGTCCCCCAGCTAGTAAGCAGCAGAGCTGAGACTGAAAGCAGGCAGGTGGCTTCAAACAGCGGCTCTCTGAAGACAGAGCACACCCAAGGCTGCTCTCAAGGCTAAAGTCAAGTAGTGGAGTTTATGTCCTGTGCCCACCTCGCCTCTTTCCAGACGCCGCTCGAAGGCCCTGCAATGATGGGAAGGGGAGCTCCGCAGGCCTCTCTCGAATGCCGTAGGGATGACGGACGAAACAGAATGACGGCTGAGGGTGAAGTGCACGCTCTGCAGCTTCTGAGCGCAGGGTGTACCCTAAGCCGGGGTCAAACTCTCAGCCGTCTTTAAATTATATTATGCGACTTCAATGACAGATAAAGCTCATCCGGCCCTGGAGATCCCCACTCACCCTCCCCAGACATTTATTTCACCAAAACGAAACACTGCGGGCGCCTTTGAAAGCTACCTGCAAACCCACAAGGACCCTATTTGTGAGTAACACGAGAACTGGCTGCTCTTCCGCATTCCCAGTAATCCCTTGAACTAGTCTCAGTTGCACGACTAGTTTTCTGAAAGTCAAGTCCTCTGAGAACCTGCCAAAACTCCCAGCCAAGGTCAAGTCAAGACTTCTTCTCTCGCCCCATCCCCATGCTACCTTCTGATGTCTGACTGTTACATCAGCTAATTCTGATATGACAGACTTCATATCCTTTCTTCCAAATCAACCTCAGTGCTGCCAAGATGAGCCCCCACAATGGATGAACTCCAAGGCGCTCATTCAATTGTCCTTGCTTTATAAATCACCCAGACTCCCCTTTCAATTACACGCCTCTGCTCAGGTACCTAATGGAAGCCATCAAAACCCTGAAACAGCCTGGCTCAGATCAATACAATAGTTCCCTCGATAAGGCTCCCTCTGCAAAAGAACTGGAAGTGCCCCTTCTCCCCAAACCCCAAACACACTGGCTTATCATTATTATTTGCCACCCAAAGTCTCACACACTGTTTGTTCTCTGCCCAAACTCACATTCCAGCTCTTTGTTCCTGAGGCCAGCCCACCCCATACCTGAACTGCAGGGGCCAGTCTCTCTCCAGGCAGTTTCCCATCTCTCCAGACCTGAACTCCCACTGCGTTGCTTCCTCTTTACATTATCTTTACCTCAAAGAGTACAACTCGTTCTTCTCCTTTCAATATCTATTCCCTCCTGACGTGGGGTCCTCTTACGTCTTTCTGAAAGTGACATCAGAACCAAGGGAGAAAAGAAGAGGCAGCAGAAAGCCTTTGACGGGCTCCAGTAACGAGCTCGGTGCTGCCTGCCTCTCTCCAAGCTGCTCATCGAAATTCTTTGTCAGTTCCTTCTAGGTTGGCCCCAGTCTTTCCCAAGCACGTGTCTTTCAAACAGCTCACCACTCAAACCACGAGTATTACTACGTGCCCACCTCATGCAAGACACTGCCTTTCGTGCCAGGGAGGGTGCCAGGATATGGAAGAATTGGTCCCTGCCTTCCAGGCCTTATAGTCTCAGTAAGGAGGCTTGACAGTTAGCAAAAAACAACACAAGGCCTAGAGAATCCTTCCCAACCAAGAGGCACAGAGGTGAAGAAGCTGAGGACTAGAGTTGAGCCTGGAGGGGTAGGTGGGATCAGGTTAGGAGAAGGGGATGGGAAAGAGGCTCTTGACAGCGGATCACGTGAGCAAAGACACAAACGTATTTGGAGACGGTAAGCCCACTAATTGGCATGGAATGACCAGAATAGGGTCGTGGGAGGTTAGAGGGATTGTACAGAGGCCATAGAAGTACGTGGAATGGGGACACGTAGGAAGACTGAGGAGGTTTTTGAATGCAGAGCTAAGAAATGTGTCTCAGTGACAGTGCCATCCCTTGTTGACGCCAGCCTCTCACCAACAAACAGAAATAAAGCAGGAGGAAAGGTGACAGGGCTGCCCACCAGCAGCCACGGCCCCCACGACTCCTCCGCCTGAGCAGGGCCAGCTGAGGCAGGCTGACTTCTTCCAGCCCCAGGCTGTGGTCCCAGTCCCGCCGGGAGAACCACCTGTGACTCCACAGCCCACACTGACTCCCCAGCCTCCTCTGGAGAGAGCACTGCTCAGTCCGAGAGACCCAGCTGCTGACCAGTGCTGTCACTACGCAGGCGGCAGGCAGTGTTGCTTCACGGACCCCGGTTTCCTCATCTGTACAATGAGGGGTTTAAACAAGATGAGCTAGATCCCCCAGTTTAGGAGTGCTGTTTTGCAGTCTCTCTGTAGCCCCCCCTCCCTCCCTCCTCCACTATTCCATGGGTCTCATTTTTAGTTTCTGAGGCATCATCTTTTTCTCTAGATTCCTTCTTTCCTCTGCCTACTACTTTCTGGCAATTTTCTTTCTCAAAAATAGCATTTTTTAAATATGAAAGAACTCATTTATTGTAGAAAATTTGGAAAACACAGAAAATCACAGAAACAATCTGAAAATCACCTATAGTCCAATCATCCATAGAGAACCACCATTAACAACTTGCCCTCTAGCCTTCTGGTCTTTCTATACATATACATGCATATTCACACGCCTTTATTTTTAACCAAGTTAGCACCATACAGCAATACTGTTTTGACATCTGCTTTTCTTTTTCACTTAAAAAAATATATCATTGAGAATTTCACTTCCATTATTGATTGACTGGGTTGGGTTCGAACCAACTCCCCCACCGGGAACTAGAAAAGCTGGATAAGTTATAACTAAATCTGTTTGAAGGCACCTGAAAGATTATCAAGGCAGTCAAATTTTGTGGTGCTATAATCTGAAAGAGGAAAGAAATGAAGAGAAATAAACCCAGGATTTGGGGCCTCTTTACCAATAGATAGATTCCATAAGCAAAAGCAGTGATGGAGAGGCTGAGAAGTCAGCGAGCTTTCGGCAGCCTCGAGGGGCCGGTGTAACCAGAACACAGTTCAGGGTCCACTAGGGAGGAGGGGGCCTGGTAAATACCCCAGGAATTCAGACGGGACCCCAAAGGGCTATGCTCTGACCACAAGAGTAAACCTGCTCTCACAAAGACAAAGCCCAAGCTTCAAATCATGTCAATTCCTGATGGAATCAAGCTGGCCTACCCCAGACTAGCTAACAGCCAGCAGCAAGCCTACGTCCTCTCTGGAGGAAGATAACATCACCCAGAACCTCAAATTATCTCCATAATTTTCAAAACACAAGGCTGGGCATTTTAAAATATATATACGATTATGAGGCCTACAGGACTTTGCTACCTAATAGGATGGAATAGCCGTGGCACACCAATGCCCCCATAGAGTGCAATTAGAAAGCAGATAAAGTACAAACATCTTGTTTAAAGGCATCAGAGAGCCTGTGGGCCAAGGCGGACCATACAGGACACGACCCCAGGGAGGGGAGAACTGAAGAGAAGAAGCTAAGGGCCTGTAGCTGCTGTGGCTTCGGAGGCCTCTGCCAATCCTGTGGACAGGAAAGAATCGGAGAACGCTTTGCCCAGGCAAAGGGTCACTGCCAGGGGACTGAGACCACTGGAGCCTCAGAAGTCTCATGGGGTATAAGTGACAAAAACTGGAGACCTGAGGAGCCTCAAAAATATGCCTGTCTTTTGCCTCAATACATTTGCCAAGTTCTGTAACTAGACAGAGCAAGAGGCTAAAATTCCAAGCAGAGAAATTCTTGCAGTTTTATGGTGCTGAGAAGACAAAGACTAGAGTTTAGGACCTGCCAGGGAAAAGGGCCCCAGTGAACATCCCAGAGACTCAACTGGAAATCTGGACGGTCTGTGCCCCAGAGTCAGGAGCTAAGCTGAGGTGGACAGGGCCTTCCCAAACTGCACGCAGCCTTGACTCAGCCTCATCCATGAGTGGACCAAGAGGACCAGTTCCCACTCGACCCACCTAAGAGGAAAGGATGAACCCTCTCCAACGTTGATAACAACACCTGGGGTCTCTAAAAAATGTTACACATAATGGTCAGAATTCAACCAAAAATTTTAAGGCAAGTCAAGGAATAGGACTATAGGACCAAAAACCATGAATGATAACAAATGAAAGGAGCAGACCTACAGTTCCCCAGATATTGAAGTTAACCAACAAGGACCATAAAATAAGTATGATTAGTATCTTTAAGCAAACAGAATGGAAGATCGTGAAAATAAATGAAAGGATAAAGAATTTTAACTGAGAACTAGAATCTATTTTTTTAAAGAATCAAATAGAAATTCTAGAATAGAAAAATACAAAGTCTGAAATTATGAACTCAATATCTGACACGAAGAACTCAACAAACTTTTTAACAGCAATTTAAACACAGGCAAAGACTGAGGTAATGAGTCAAAAGACACGTGAATAGAAAATACTTACACAAGACAATTTTTAAATGGAAAATATCCAAAAGAGCATAGAAGACTGGGAGTTATCATCAGAAGATTTAACATACATGAAAATGGAGTCCCGTGAAGAAAAAACGATTTTTGAAAAGATAAAGGCCAAGAATTTTCCACAACTGATAAACTCACAGAATCAAGCAGATCTGTGAAGCCCAGGCAGTACAAGTATAAATAAAATCAGACCTAGGTGCACTGCAGGAAAATTACTGAAAACAAAAGAGAAAAAAATCTCAGAAGGCTCAGAGAAAAGCAGACACATGACCTTCAAAGGAGCAACAATAAGACTTACATCGGACTTCCCACTGAGATGATGGAAGCCATGAGACAATGGCAGCCTGGCTTTAAAGGCTAAAATGGCGTAACTGCCAGCCTGGAAATCTACACACACCAAACTAGTCCCCAAAAGTAGAGGCAATATAAAGACAGACAAAAACAGAGAATTTGTTACCATCGAAACTGCCTTAAAAGAAACAGGACAGAAATTTATTCAGGCAAAAGAAAGATGATCCCAGATGGAAATACAAAAACGTAAGAAGGAAAGAAGATGAACAGAAAAGGTAAAAATTGGGAAAATATAAATGAACAGTGATTTTAGAAAACAAAATAATATTAAGATATTATGGGGTTTAAAGTATATGTAGAATTAAAATGCATGAAAACAACACAAAGGGTAGGAAAGAGCAGATGAAGATAAAATATTCTAAGGTCTAGCATTACTGTATCAGGCTGTAACAGTCAAGAATACACATTTTCTACGGAAATCACTAAAAGAACAGTAAAAGAATGTATAAGCATCAAGTTAATACAGGAGAGAAAGCGAAATAAATATTTACTTACTCAAAAAGATGACATGAAAGGTGAGAAAAAAACAGTATAAAACAGGTAAGTCAAATAGAACATAAATATAGTAAATGGTAGATACGAACCAAAATATCTTGCTAAGTGCATTACACCTAAATAGGCAGAATACTAAATACAAACAGATCAAACATAAATATAAATGTACTATGGTTATAAAAATGGGTTTTTAAAATCCAACTATATGCTGCTTACAAGAGGCACTCTTTATAAGTACACAGAAAGGATGAAAACAGAAGAGTGGAAAAGACGTAAACACTGACCGAATGAAAGCGAGCACAGCCATCTAAGAGGAGAGAAAGCAGACTTTAAGGCAAAAGCATTCCTAGACAAAGAAGGACATTTCATAATCATAGAGGGGACAATTCTCAGAAAGCTAACACAGTTCTAAATCCATATGCATGTAAAAACATAGCCTTAAAATATTTAAAGCAAAAATTGACAACACTAAAATGAGAAACAACAAACCACATTCATAGAGAATTAAACACATCTCTCTCAGTAGCTGAGAGACAAAAAATAAAGCAGTAAGAAAAGGGAAGATCTGAACAACACAATTAACAAGTGAACTAACTGGCAAATACAGAACACCACGTTTCCTTTCATATAATTCTCAAAAACAGGCAAAATTATGTTATTAGAAACCATGACAGTGGCTATTTTGGGGGAGAAAAAAAGCATAGCTGTCGGAAATGGGCGTGAGGGAGAGTTTCTGGGGCAACTAGACGGGTGTGTCCACTCAGACACAACGCTTTGAACTGTTATAATTGAACCTAAAAAGCTTACTACATATAGTTGTGTAGCTGGAATACTATATAAAGCAATGCAAAACAATTTCATCTATGTACATTGAAACGGGTAAATCTGGAAAATTGTGTTGAAAATAGAACAAAGAATCCTAAAATTTATATGGAACAACAAAAGACCCCGAATAGCCAAAGGATTCCTGAGAAAAAAGAACAAAGCTGGAGGTATCACACTCCCTGATTTCAAATTATACTACAAAGCCACAGCAACCAAAACAGCATGGTACAGGCACAAAAACAGACACACAGATCAATGGAACGAAATTGAGAGCCCAGAAGTAAACCCACACGTTTATGGACAGCTAATATTCGACAAGGGAGCCAAGAGCATACGATGGAGAAAGGAGAGTCTCTTCAATAAATGATGTTGGGAAAACTGGACAGCCACATACAAAAGAATGAAAGTAGACCATTACCTTACACCATGCACAGAAATCAACTCAAAATGGATTAAAGACTTGAATGTAAGACCTGAAACCATGAGACTTCTAGAAGAAAACATAGGCAGTACACTCTATGACATTGGTCTGAGCAGCATATTTTCAAGTCCCATGTCTGACCGGGCAAGGGAAACAAAAGAAAAAATGAACAAATGGGACTACATCAAACTAAAAAGCTTCTACACAGCAAAGGCAACCATCAACAAAACGAAAAGACAACCTAACAATTGGGAGAAGATATTTGCAAACCACATATCAGATAAGGGGTTAATATCCAAAATATACAAAGAACTCATACCGCTCAACAACAAAAAAACCAACAACCCAATTAGAAAATGGGCAAAAGATCTGAACAGAGATTTCTCCAAAGAAGATATACAGATGGCCAACAGGCATATGAAAAGATGCTCAACATCATTAGCTATCAGGGAAATGCAAATCAAAACTACAATGAGGTATCACCTCACTCTGGTCAGAATGGCTATAATTAACAAGACAGGAAACAACAGATGTTGGAGAGGGTGTGGAGAGAAGGGAACACTTGTTCCCTGCTGGTGGCAGTGCAAACTGGTGCAGCCACTATGGAAAGCAGTTTGGAGTATCCTCAGAAAATTATGGATAGATCTACCATATGATCCAGCTATTCCACTGCTGGGTATTTATCCAAAGAACTTGAAAACACAAAGGCATAAAGATACTTGCACCCCTATGTTCATTGCGACATTATACACAATAGCCAAGACTTGGAAGCAACCTAGGTGCCCATCAAGGGACGAATGGATAAAGAAGATGTGGTATTTATACACGATGGACTACTGCTCAGCCATAAGAAATGACGAAATCCGGCCATTTGTGACAACATGGATGGACCTTGAGGGTATTATGCCGAGTGAAATAAGTCAGAGGGAGAAAGTCAAATACCGTATGATCTCACTCAAAAGTAGAAGATAAAAACAACAACAACAAAAAAACCACATAGCATTGGAGATTGGATTGGTGGTTACCATTGGGGAAGGAGGGAGGAGGGAGGGCAAAAGGGGTGATTAGGGTCACATGTGAGGGGATGCACTATAATTAGTGTTTGGGTGGTGAACATGATGGAATGTATCCAGAATTCGAAATATGATGTACATCCGAAAAAAATAAAAATTAAAAAAAAAGAAAAGAAAATTGTGTTGAGTGGAAACAGTAGATTATAGAAGGTTAAAATTTTTGTAAATTATAAAAATTGCTCCATATTTTTTACAGAGATATATAGTAAAAGTACAATTTTGGAGGGAGAGGTACATACCAACTTGAGATACCAATCGGAGTTACCGCTGGGGAGGGAGGGAAGTGAGAAGTCTAACCGGCCTCCACTCTATCTGTAAAAAGTTCTTAAGCAAATATGGCAAAACGTCAACATTTGTTAAATCTGGCTGCAGGGACACGGATATTTACTATATTTGCTATAATTTTCTATATAAAATATTTCACAATTTTAAAGTTGTTGAAATTTTTAAATATGTTCTCAGGTCATCAAATTTTTAATGACTTTTAATGGCTGTAATTTTTTTACTATTATTAACAATACTATGATAAACATCCTTATCTTAAATATTTGTGGTATCTCGAATTTCTTTGGAGATATTCCTAGATGTTAGATTCTTAGGTCAAAGGTTATGAGCATTTTCAAGCTTTAACTAGACATTAACAGTTACCTAACATAGTCATCCTTTAACCCTGGCAGAAGAGTGGAAACCAAAAAGATCCTTTCTATCTGGGCCTGGAGCATAGCAGAGATCCATTCTCCATTCAACTCACACGTTACCTCGGTCTATGTCCACCCCAAACCCTTTTAGTGAAGTTTCATAGTCTGAATCGACGATGAGGGTTCTGACTGGTGGACCTGGCGGGACCAATAAGAACGGCCCGCTTAGCTAATCTGCAAAGTACACACATTCCTTGTGGATAATGAGCCTGGACCGGCAGAGGGCCTCCTGAGAGAAGGAGGGAGAGATGCCGGAGAGGTGGTCGCTAACTGCTGTGGAGGGAGAGTACAACTCCCCTGACTCCGACCAGACTCCTCCAAGTACAGCATCTCAGGCGGACTTCTGCGCCTCACGTGGTTTTCTGGATGTGAGATTCACGAAGTCCCTGGGGCCCAGCTCCATTCCACCGCGGCCTTTTAGTAATTACAGGCAAATAGGCTGTTTCTCAGCAGAGGACGACTGGCCTTCCTTCCCGGAATGCAGCTGAAAGGAACCTGGGAATCTCTGGGAGAAGTTTCTCCCTCCTCTTCCCCGAGTTACTCGTTTCTCACTTAGACTCCCTGAAGGCTTGGCGCTGGGGTTTCTCTGAACCACTCCATTCCTGCTCTGCCCCAAGCCCCCACGCCCGACCTTGAAGCTGTGTGCTCATCTGCGCATGTGTTCTGTGGGTCCACGGAGCCGAGCATGCGATCCAGGCACGGTCACAGACCGTGACCCCAGGCAGAAAACACATTGGGGAGCTGTGCTCAGCCCGCTCCATCATGAAGCGGGGGAAGCATGGCGGCGAGGGCAAGGAGCCTTTCCGGTGAGCCTGGAGGCCCAACTGCAGTGAAAAGGTGACAGGGTGGGACGGCCAGAGGGCGGTGCAGAGTCAGGGCAGGAAGTGAGAGCCTTGGGCTCCAGCCTGGGAACAGAGGCATTCCCTCAAAGGCATGGCTGACAACTCTCAGCTCCACGTGGACTTCCGTCTCCAGTTTAAAGGGCCTCCCAGAAGGCGGCGTCCCCACCCCCAGCAGCTCCCCTGCCACAGTTAGAAGCCGCCTCTGCATCCCCTCCCTGGTCAGAACTAGAAGCCTCTGCTAGAAGGAGCGCCTAAGTCACGTGCCTAATCCTGCTTCAGGACCGGATAGTAGTAGAGACAACACAGGGCAGAGCAGGCCCTCGACTCGCCGCCAGCCTCCTCCAACCCGGGAGAGGAAATGAAATAACCCCGGGAGCCTGACGGCTGATGGAATTTACGCAAGGGCAGGTGGGTTGGACGGGCAGCACTCAAATCCTAGCCAGTCCCCAGCTGACCACAGGCACCTATGGGAACGCAGCTGAGCAAACTGCAAACCCTTTGCCTGGGCAGCGTCCCGGGGCTCCGCAGAGGGGCGCCTTCCTCCCGTGCACGTCGGGGTCTCTACACAGTCTGCACGGCCTGCAGCGCTGCGTCACGGCCGCCACCGAGGCGCCGCCTGCCCCGACACCACTCTCGGCCTGCTTTGGCTACAAGCCACCCTGAGTTTACAGCCAAAACTTAATGGGCCGAATCCCGCCCTCCATTGCAGATACACACACCTATAAAACCCTGCCATGGCTCCCCATTGCCTGCAGTACCAAATCCAAGCTCGTTAGCATGCCGTGCAAGGCATTTGGCGATCCGGCCCCAGTCTCAACGCGGCCTCCCCCTGCAATGCGCGCCTCGCCCCCCTGGGCACCAGCCGGTCCGCCTCTCGGGGTGTCGCAATTTGCCCTGCATCTTCACGCCTCCAGACCTGCGCTCCTGCTCCTTCTCAGCCTACTACACTTTTCCTCTCCCTCCACCTTCTCCTTCTCCTCGGTCTAGATTAAAAGGCACCTGCTCCATAAAACACCCCTGGTTCCTCAACTCGGAATGTATTGGCCCTTCCTCTGGCCTCCATTTGCACGGAGCTTGTTTCATTCTGCGTCGTGTTACCCACTGGGTAGGCAGGCACTGAAGCGTCTGCAGTGCGCAGGGCGCTCAGCACTGGGAACACATGCACGGCCGGCTTTGGGAAGCGCACGGTGCAGCGGCGGAGACAGATATGCGTGTAGCTGCGTTACAGAATAACAAGGAAAGTCAGGTTACGTCCCTCATCTGCCAAAACCCTGCAGTGGTCTCCCACCTCCTTCAGAGTGAAGGCCAGGGTCACCCTCTGACCTACCAGACCTTACACGGACGGGCCTGGATACTTCTCTCAACTATTCTTCCATCACTCGGCCCTCCCACTCCAGGGACTTCTGACCGCCACACTGTTCCGGAACATACAGCATGGTTTTGCCCCAGGACATTAGCACTCGCTGTTCCCTCAGCCTGGAAAGCTCCTCCCTGTGCTATTTGCGTGCCCTGCCTCCTGACCTCCCTCCAGTCTTTTGTCAAATGTCACCTTCTCAGTGAGCCTTCACTGGCCACCTATCTAAAATTTCCACTCTCTTCCTGACACTCCACATGCCCCTTCCTAAGCACTTCTTCCACTGTGCAGACCGTGTCTTTGTCTTATTTATTGTGTATTGTTTGTCTCCTCCAGTGGATCGCAAGCTCCCTGTGGGAAGGAATTTTTTTCTGTGTTGTTCCCTGCTCTGCCTGGAACAGTATCTGGCACATGGTAGGTGGTTGTTAAACGTTTGCTGAATCGATAAATAAATCAAAGAATAAACACGTGCTGTAGGAGATGAGAGCACGGGCGGAGAAAGGAACAGCTCGGGCCCCATCCTCGGAGCCCACTCCCCGAGCCCAAGTGGCTCCCCTGACTGAGAAACTCAAACCCAGAGAAAGGCCTGTGTCCCCCGGCTTCTCCTGCTGGCAGAATCAGCAAAACACAAAATACGTGACCCAACCCATAGTCATTCATTCAGCCCAAAATACGTACTAAACATCCACACGTGCCGAGGACCGTGCTGAGCTCCGGGGGCCCAACGGTGAACAAAACAGCCTGTTCCCCGTCCTCGGGGAGTTTATAATCTAACGAACAACCACAGAGTGAATGAACATAACTACACACTGGAACAGGCACTAGAAGTCCTGTCCAAGTCACACCCTCCTGGGACTAAGAGACAACGTGGTCCAGTGGGCAGGAGCGTGGGCTCGCAAATCACACTGCCTGACTCAGTCCTGGTTGCACTATTTATTAGCTGTGTGACCTTGGGCAAGTTACTTACCCTCTCTGAGCTTCAGTTACTTCCAATGCAAAATAGGAATCTTAGTAATATCTAATTATTTGGGTTGCTGTGAGGATTAAATAGGTAATTCATGTAAATAACTTAAAACAGCCTGGCATAGTAAAATGTCATGTAATTGTCACTGTTGTTGCTGACAGTTGTTAAGGGAGGGAGGACACACTTGAGATACCCAGCAAAGCCCAAGGCCACGCTCTGTGAAGCCTTTATGTCAGCTCACTGATAGGTAAGCAGCTGGCTCCTAACTGGCCTCGATGGTGCAACCGGTCAGTGGCAGGAGCTAAAAAAAGCAACGAGTGCTTTTCAGCACCCATGTACGCCCTGGTCTAATCAGCAGCAACCCCTCCCTCCAGCCTGGATGCGATTGATTGTTCCTTTGTGCACAGCGAGATGCGGCTGAATTTAGCTCCCATGACTGACTGTCCACTATGGAGCGGACTGAGCAGCAAGCAGGAGGGTCACAGGGCCTCCCGCAACTGGGGCTGCAGTTCGTGGCCTCAGGGCAACTGTGTCCCTGCTTCTCAGCATCCTCCCCTCTTGCTACCCCGGGCGCCCTCCCCCATGCTTTGGAGCGCAAACGCCTCTGGACCCCAGGCAGCCATGGAGGACGGTCGAGCTTTTGTCTAAACCTCTGAACTGAGCCAAGCCAATAACCAGCTTCAGGCTTCAAATGGCCGGCAGCAGTTGCAGCCACACCAACTATTGCTGAGTGTGTGAGAGGGTGTGTTTCAGGGTCCCTTCCAGAATCCTCTCATCACACATCTGCCAAGCTCTGCCTTGTCCTTCTTTTCCTCCCCTTACTTTCCTCCCTTTCCTTCAGAGGTCCACCTTCCCCAGCAAACTCGCACATCCCACATAGTTTCAAGGCATCCTTCCCTTCCCTGTGTCCCGAGAGCAGTGGATGAGCATCCTTGCTCTGGGACAGCCCAGCACATCATCGTTGTGGGACTGTACGCCCCTCACCTAAACTATGGCCTCCTTCAAGGCTGACACTGTGTTTCTTTTTGCTTTGTACCCTGTGCCTAGCACAGGGTCTGGCACACAGCGGGAGGATAATAAACATTGGTTAGGAATGAACAAACCAAGGAAGGAAGGAAGGAAAGAACAAGCAAATGACTTCCAAAGGATGGATCCGAGAAGGCAAAGGATGGGGAAGGCCAGCGGAGAGACCAAGGGCCGGGCCAGCTGGTTGGCTGGGTTGGCCCCAGGCAGGAGGGAGGCACGAGCATAAACTCAGAGACTTGGGAGCATAATGTGCATGGGCTCCCTTGTTCCAGCGCCAGATCTGTGGGCCTCCGGCTATGACCTCGGGCGGTCTAGCTACCATTCTAGGGCTCAGTTTCTTCCTCTACAAAGAAAGGGAGGTGGGCTAGCTGATCTTTTCTAGTCTAATATGTTACAATTTTTGAATCCAATTCTTGACTTGCAAATTTGACGCTAATAGAAAAATATATTCCCAACCCCCATCTCCAGGACCCCCCACATCTCCCTCTATGAAAGAACCCAGAGAGAGGTTCACTGAAATCATCTCCATGGATTTATGTAGTGCTCTTTCTCACAATTGAATGGACCATTACCATGTGTAATTGCACCAGTCACAGTGTGATGCTGGCAAGCAGTCAGGGTCCCAAGCACCCCGGGATCCAATCAAAGGAGAACCCTATGGTCTAGAGACCAGTGGACAAAAGTATAATTTATTCACCACGTTCCAGGTAATAGAGAAAGGTGAATTAAGAGGCATCAGACTTCAGCGAAAAAGAGTGCTCAGGGGATAAAAGGAAGAGACTCGAGAGTTGAAATAAATTGTGTCTTACAAGATCTCAAACACTTTCTCTTGTCTTGCCTGGAGCAAAGGAGACGAGGTATCTGCCTGCAGAGAGTACAGCGCAGTAAGTGGTAGGAATAGAGGAGCGGAGGCAGCCAGACGGGGCTCGAAAGCCCAGCTCTGTCCTTACTAGCAGTGGGGCCTTGAGAAATCCCTTTATCTCTCTGACTCCGTTTCCTCATTGTAACAATATGGGTAATAATATCTCCCTGACAGGGTTATTAGGTGAGTTTAAAAAGACAGTGTACAACTAGCATCAATGAACGCTAAAACCGCTGGATGAAAGACTGACGGGGGATAGTCACACGACCTCCAAGTGTCACCCTGCAGAGGACTTACTACTCACAAAGGACAACGCTGTCTCTGCAATGGAGAAATCGGGCAAACACTCCCTTAACCCAGTGACCGGTACATCCCCGATGACGGGACAAACTGACGTCTGTGCCCCCTGATGTGGTGAACTGAGCAGCACCCAGCCCCACTTATTTAATTATTCTTGCCAATGATATTAACCCTGAATCTTTCCATGAAGAATCATCAACCCATCCAAACTTGAGGGACATTCTGAAAAATAGCTAGCTTGGACTCTTCAAAACTGTCAATGGCATGAAAAGAGAAAAAAGGCTGAGACACTGTTCTAGATGAAAGGAGACCAGAGAGGTACGACAAGTGAATGCACTGTGCAATCCTGGGTTAGACCCTGGACCGGAAGGAGGAAGGATGGAAGGACGGCTAATTATTAGGAAAATTTGAAGAATGACTATATAATAGACAATGGAATTGTTTTAATGTTAAATTTGCTCAGTGTGAGAGTTGTATTTCAGTTAGGTGGAAGAATGCTCTTGTTCTGAGGAGATATGTGCTGGAATATTTAGGAGTGAAGCGTCACAATGTTTGTGACTCTCAAATGGTTCAAAAGAAAACAGAGAGAGAGAAATAAAGCAAAACTGTGAAACTAGGTATAAGAAACTAGGGGTAAGAAATAAAGCAATTAGTGAAACTTGATGTTTCAACGTATATTCTTCCCACTTTTTATAGGTTTGAAATCTTTTCAAAATAAAGATTTTGGGCAAAAGATAATGCATATAAAGTTCTCGGCACTTAAAAAGAACTCAATAAATAGTAAATAGGAGATGCTGGTGATGGTAGTATCTTGACTTGATTGAAATTATTAAAATCTAAAAATGCCTCTTTTATCCCTATATCTCAGTTCCTGACCTGCCATGTGAGACGGCCCAAGTCACCAGGCCATTCTGGGGTTCAGTTTTCCCATCTGTAAAGCAGGAGGGACCTCAGATGCATATGTGGAACACCAAAGAGCAGAAGGATGCTGAAAGGATGACAAAGACCGTACACATAATGAAGCAGTCAGGGCCTCTCAGGGCCTGGGACAAGTCAGCCCACGTTCCTGCCATCTTGACAGTGACTCTGATTATTCGTATGAACTCTGTGCTGGTTTCATTTTCTCTTTTTGCATCCTCTTTCAGACCCTGATGAAATTATTATCTCTCTGTGCTTTTTAAATGTCCTACGAAACTTAAAAGGGGAAAATAAATGCCTTTTAAAAAGGCGTGAGGAGAAGGCAGGCACTGTTGGGTGGCTAGGACAATTTCACAAACATTGATGGTCATGCCTCTGTGTCGCCTACTTGGCACAAAAAGAGCAGTAAGACCCTCTCTTGTTCCTCCCTGCAGGGCTCAGCCTATAGGAGGAAAAAACACATCATCAAAAAACTAGTCAAGCACACGAACTCTGTGTTGAACATTGTGCGGCATGTAAAACAGTAGAGTCATTATAAGGAGGCATTTAATAAATCATTGTTGAATGAAAGAATGGCTGAGTGATGGACGGGTGGACGGGTGGATGGGTAAATGAATGGATGAACAAGCACACAAAAGAATGGAGCGCTTAGTGGCGAATAACTCTCAACACAGGCAAAGTAGAAATGCCCAGGGGATTGTCTCCTTAAGGGTGTGTCTTCACCAAAGCTGCCAGGGGCTGTGTTGGTTCCTGGAAGCCTTGCACAGGCAAAGTAGCTTCACAAGGCCAGGAATCACCAAGAAAATATAAAAGAGTAAAGAAAGCCAAAGCTTAGATAAGGAGTAATTGAAAACAGTACTTGAGTGAGACAACTTATATTTACTGCCATATTTTCATTTTGTCCTAATCATATCTTGTCTTAAAAACTGTAAACCCTAGGTTATAATTAAGTCATAGCCTAATAGTTAAACTGTTGTTTCAATAAGGGGTTTTCTTTTTAGAAAAAGCAAAATAATATGGCTGAATCATGTTCTTCATCTCTTACCCCTTCTCAGTCATACAGAACTACAGTAAATTTATTCATCTCTCTACATTTCCTCCAAGTGGTGGGGAGACACTGAAATTGGGGGGAGAATCTAAGAGGACTTGCCTGGCCTTTGGAGAATGTTTGCCAGTCCACGCAGAACAAATGACCACAGAAGGCAACAGGGGCTTATTTTACTGGGGAAGCGGTGTGGTGTAGCAGCAAATCATGCTGATTCTGGAATCAGACTTTGGGCAACTTCCTTAATCTTTCTAAGCCTCAATTTCCTAATCTGTAAAATGGGGATGATAAAAAGTATCTATCTCATAAAGTTGTTATAGAGATTAAAATGAAAAATGATATAAATCAATTAGCACACTGTGTCTCATAGTAAGCACCCAATAAGTATCACATATCACTGAGAGATGAGAACTAAAAGACAAACAGATCACTGGGAACTCTTTCTGTAGCGCTCAGCTGAATGGTCCTGGCTTGTTCACTCACTGGCTGACCTTGAGTAAATCACTTCACCACACTAGGCTTCAGTATCTTCATCCATAAAATAATTTTCATGATCTCCAAGGTCCCTTCCAGTGTAAGATTGTTTACTATTAGAACAAGACCTCAGGGGCCGGCCCCGTGGCCAAATGGTTAAGTTCACGTGCTCTGCTTCAACAGCCCAGGGTTTCGTCAGTTCGGATCCTGCGCATGGACATGGCACCGCTCATCAAGCCATGCTGAGGTGGCGTCCCACATGCCACAACTAGAAGGACCCACAACTAAAAAAGAAAAATATGCAACTATGTACTGGGGGGCTTTGGGGAGAAAAAGCAGGGGAAAAAAAAGAAGATTGGTAACAGCTGTTAGCTCAGGTGCCAATCTTTAAAAAAAAAAAGAGAACAAGACCTCAGAGAGAAAAAGAAATAAGCCTGGTTAATTAACGAACAATCTCCCCCTCCCACTGCAGTCTCTCACCATATGGCCAGAGCTGGTGGGAAGTCTGGGACCATGCTGCTACCTTGGAGGTACCTGATGGCGGAAAAAGTGAGTCTCACTGGATTTGGAGGCCCTGGGAGAGATGTTGGGGCCCCACTGGATTCAATTATGTTTCTGGTTCCATTTGAAGATGCTTCTTCTCCTCCAATGGCTGACACTGTTGGCTATCCACTCAACTGCCATTTCCTCCTTCTTCTTTGAGATGCTATAAGATAAAAATGGGTCCAGCCCCTGGGAGTGAACCATGATTGGTCTAAACCAATGCCTGTCAATGAGATGTGGTATTGCCCCCCAGGGGGTGTTTGAAAGACGCTGACACAGTGACCGGAGGGTTCCATTGGCACTCAATAAGTGAGGGTCAGAGATGCTAAATGTCCTGCAGTGAGCAGAACAGTCCTGCACAACAACAAATTGCCATCCAAAATGCCAAAAGCACCCCACGAAGAAATACTGGATTAGACTATTCACGGGGATTTGATTCACCTTTCCACTCCCTTTGCCAGATTCGTTTAGGGTTGAACATGGGCCTATCTTGGCCACAAGACATAAAGGCCTCTTGGTTTTCTGAGAAAGATTTTCCTCATGACAAAAAGAGGAGAGTATCCTCTACTTCCCACCTACCTGGTGACACCCAGAGCCTCAGCAGCCACCATGCAACCATGAGGGGAAAGTCAAGAGAACAGCAGGGAACACCCAGCCCTGCTATCTCTCAGTCGCCCAGTCAGCCAACCTTGGAACTGCCAACTTTCACCAGAAGAATACATTTCTTTTTAATTCAGTCAATTTTTAATCTGATTTACTGTATTTGCAGTCCAAAGCATCCTAAATTATACATTATTTGGCCTAAAGAAATGTAAAGAAGAAAAATCACATGATCATATCAATTGATGCAGAAAAGCAATACCCATTCATGATTTTTTTTTAAGAGAAACTCTCAAAAAATTAGGAATAGAGAGAAACTTGCTCAACCTGATGAAAATCATCCACAAAAGTCTCTAGCGCTAACATTCTACTTAGTGGTGAAACACTGACGGCTCTCTCCCTGAGGTGGGAACGGGGCAAGGCTGTCCGCTCCCAGCTCTCTTACTCGCCGTGACACTGGAAGTTCTTCTCAGCACAAGAAGACAAGAAGAGGAATCAAAGAACAAAGTTAGACCCTTACCTAACACTATACACAAAAATTAACTCAAGATGGATCGAGGGCCTAAATGTAAGACCTAAAACAGGAAAAGACTCTTAGAAGAAAACATACGACAAAATCTTCCCGACACTGGATTTGTCAGTGATTTCTTGGATATGACACCAAAGGCACAGGTAACAAAAGAAAACACAGACAAATTAGACTTCCTGAAAATTTTTAAATTTTGTACATCAAAAGACACTATCCACAGAGTAAAAATGCAACCCACAGAATGGGAAAAAATATTTGTAAATCATATATCAGATAAGGGATTAATATTCAGAATATATGGAGAACTCCTAAAACTCAACAACAAAAAAACAACCTGATTCAAAAATGAGCAAAGGACTTGAATAGAGGTTTTCCCAAAGAAATATAACTAGCCAATAAGAACAGGAAAAGATGCTCAACATTACTAATCATTAGGAAAATATAAATAAAAACTACAATGAGATACCCCCTGACACCCATTAGGATGGCTACTATCAAAAAAACAGAAAACAACAAGTGTTGCGAGGATGTGGAGAAATTGCAACCCTTGTGCACTGTTGGTGGGAACGTAAAACGGTACAGCTGCTATGGGAAATATTATGGAGGTTTCTCAAAAGATTAAAAGTAGAATTGCTGAATGACACAGCAATTCCTCTTCTGGGTATATATTCAAAAGAACTGAAGCCAGGGTCTCGAAGAAATATTTGTTCTCCCATGTTCACAGCAGCATCACAATAGCTAAAATGGAGAAGCAACTCAAGTGTTCGTCAACCAGATGAACAGATAAGCAAAGTGCAGTAGATATGTTCAGTGGAATATTATTCAGCCTTAAAAAGGAAGGAAATTCTACAAAAACTACAACACAGATGAACCTGGAGGATATTCTGCTAAGTGAAATAAGCCAATCTCAAAGAAACAAATACTGCATGACCCCACTTGCATGAGGTACTTAGAGTGGTCAAAATCATAAAGCATAGCGGTGGCTGCCAGGGGCTGGGGTGAGGGGGAATGGGGAATTTTTGTTTAACGGGTGTAGAATTTCAGTCTTACAAGATGAAAAAAGTTACGGGGCAGGATTGTGGTGATGGCTACACAACAATGTGAATGAACTTAAGAACACTGAACTGCCCACTGGTTCAGATGGCAGATTTTATGTTGTGTGTATTTTAACACAATTTTAAAAAGGGGGGAAAGAGGCATTTGATTGGAAAGAAGAAAATGAACTCTCCCTATTGCATATGACATGATTTTCTATGTAGAAAATTCCAAAAAATCTACGAAAGACTTCTAAAACTAGTGTGTTGGGCCATGTTGCAAGATACACAACAAACACACAAAAATCAATTATATTTCTATATACTAGACATGAACACATAGACACCAAAATTTAAAATACATTACCATTTACAATCACCCCCAAAAAAGGGAATTATTTGGGTTTAAACCTAACAAAACATGTATAGGACTTGTATGCTGAAAGCTACAAAACACTTAAAAGAAGTCAAAGAAAGATCTAAATAAATGAAGAGACACACTGTGTTAATGGTTTGGGAGACTCAACATAATAAATATGCCAAACATATACAGGTTTAACAAAATTCCTATCAAAATTCCAGAAAGATTTTTGTAGATATAGACAACATTATTTTAAAATTTATATGGAAAGGGCAAAGGATCTAGAATAGCTAAAACAATGTTTGAAATGGAAGACTAAAATGGAAGGAATCAGCCTACTCAATTTCAAGACATTACATCACAATACAGCTATAGTAATCAAGACTGGATGGTACTGGTAGAAGGAGAGACACATAGATCACTGGAACAGAAGAAAGAACCCAGAAGTAGACCTGCACAAATATGGCCGAGTGATTTTTGACAAAGGTGCAAAAGCAATTCAAAGGAGGAAAGATAGCCTTTTTAACAATGGTGCTGGAGCAATTGGACGTTTACAGGCAAAAAAAAAAGTAGCTTGCCCTAAGTCCTACATGGCATACGAAAATTAACTCAAAATATATTATAGCCTTAAATGGAAAACTATAAACCTTTCAGAAACAAGCACAGGAGAAAATCTTTGGGATCTAGAATTCGGCAAAGAATTCTTAGATTTGACACCAAAAGCATGATCAATAAAACCAAAAATAGATAAACTGGACTTCATCAAAATTTAAAACTTTCGCTCTACAAAAGACCCTGTTAAGAAGATGAAAAAACAACCCACAAACATGGAAAAAATATTTGCAAACCAAATATCCAACAAAAGACTAGTATCTAAAATATATTAGAATTCTTAAAACTCAACAGTGAAAAACAAACAATCCTGACCCGAAACAGGCAAAAGATACAAACAAACGTTTCAACAAAGAGGCTATACAGATGGCAAATAAGTACGTGAAAAGACAGCAGCAATTAGGGAAATGCAAATTTAGCCACATCAAGATGTATACACTTGCCAGAACGACTCCCATAAAAAGTAGTGGCAACATCAAAGGCAGGTGAGGATGCAGAGGCATTATCCCTCATACAGCACTGGTGGGAGGGTAACGTGTACCATCACTCTGGAAAACACTGGGCAGTTTTCCAAAAAACTAAACATGAAACTAACATATGACCCACGGTTGAGCACTTATCCCAGAGAAATGAGAACTTAGGTTCCCACAGAAATCTGTACACGACTGTGCATAGCAGCTTTATTCACAGTAGCCCAAAACTGGAAGCAACCCAGATGTCCTTCAATGAGCGAGTGATTAAACAAACCATGGAACATCCATACCGTGGAATACTACTCAGCAATGAAAAGGAACTATTGATACATGTAACGACTTGGGTAAATCTCCAGGGAATTATGCTGTGTGAAACAAACGAGCCAACCCCAGAAGGTTACATAATGTATGATTCCATCTATACAGTTTTCTTAAAATGACAGAATTACTGAAATGAAGAACACATCAGTGGTTGCCAAGGGTAAAGGAGGGGAATAATAGGAGGGAGGGGCGTGGGTGTGGCTATGAAAGGGCAATATTAGCGATCCTTGCCATGGCAATGTTCCCTGTCTTGAATGCATCACTGTCAGTATCCCGGTTGTGATATTGTACTATAGTTTTGCAAGATGTTACCATTGGGGAAACTGGGTAAAGGGTGTGTGGAATTTCTCTGTATTCTTTCTTACAACTGCATGTGAATCCACAATTAGCTCAAAATAAAGTTTAATTTTTAAAAATTGCACCCGCATGCAGTCAGTCAGCTGACTACTTGGAAACAGAGACAAGAAGAGGCCCTGCAGATGAGAAAGAGGGGAAAAGCCAACAGCCCCACCCGGGGTCAAGATAAATGTGCACTGGGATTTCACTTGCAGAAAGAAGAAAGGAAAAGAATTACCAGACAGGTTGATTTACAAAAGAAATCTCTTTCAGCCTGAATCCGTCTGAAGCCAGAGGCTCCCCGCAGCCTGGCGCACACTGCAATAGGAAGTCGCCCCCACTCCCCGCTGCCGAATCCCACACAGGCCTAGAGACGGGATCCGTTTACGCCGAGTCAGCAGTTCCCACATGTGTTTGCAATCTGAGGCTTCCTGTGAGGTAAGCAGCCCCCTAAGATTTTCTTACGGGAACTTTCTGGCTTTGGAGGCCAGGCCAGGCCGGAGTTGGACTGAAGTTGAGGTCGTTCATAAACAAGGGTTTTAAAGGTCAGTTCTGCAGCCAGCAGGCCAGACTGTGTGGACTTGGGGCGGGGCGGGGGAGCAGCTGTCAGCGGGCTTTCTCAGGAGAAGCCGGTCTTGCGCGTTTCCCTCCTGTTAGAGAGGAAACGCCCCCGCAGCGCTGTTCCCCTTCTGCGCTCCTGCCTCTGCTGGGAGCGGAGGGGCCGCACGAAGCGCCCGCGGCCGGCTGTCCCGTCCAGTCCAGGGAAGCGCCACCGCGGGCCGCACACGAAGCCAGGCCGCCTCCCGCCCCCGGCTCCCGCCCCCGGCGGCCTCTAGCCGCCCGCCCGGGCCTTTGCGTGGGGCCCATCCCACATGAGTCGCTCCCAAAGGAACCGTTCTCTTCCTAATGTGGTTCTTAGGCATTTCAAGTGGTTCTGTAAACCGCACGCTAAACATAATGCTCTAATGTATGAGTTTGACCGATAGGCCATTTACTCGGCCCCTGCTGTTCTCAACTGATGTTACCAATCAGAGAACAGAGGTCTGGAAAAACCCATTCTGTTTTACTTTATACTAACATCCCTGCAACAATGTCTTTTTCTCCTTCTGCGTCAGGAAGCAAAGCTCAGAGTCAGGGGAAAAGATTTCCTTAAGCTACAATCACAAACGCGCCTCTGGCTGTGACCTTTGAGCCAGAGTCCTAAACGCCCCCCAGCCTTCTCCCCAGCCCTCCGTCTCCAGCAGGCTGTCCTCAAAGGCGGGGTCAGGAGGCGAAGGAAAGCTGGCCCACCAATTTGCAAGAGGCTCTCGACCAGGCGTTCCTCTGCTGCAGACTTCTTCTCTTGTACGTGTGGCCTCACCAGCCCCACAGCCTGGAAGCCTGTGGGCCCCTAGGAAACCAGCAGCAAGGCAGGGAGAGTAGGAAGACGCACATTTGCCACGGGGACATTGAGCTCTCTCGTCCCCTATGCTTTTGTTCAACAGAGGAGGAGGAAGGGCACAGAGCAGAAAAGTGAGGAACAGGACAGAAAACAAACTGCTCGCATGACTAAGAAACCTCCAGCCAGAAGGCTGCCAGCTCACAGGATCACATTACAAGTCCCAGTGAGTTACAGGCCCGCGGGGTCCCCAGGAGCAGGGGAATGGGGGCAAGGGTGGGCCTCAGAGCCGCAGATCCTGCCTCATAGCTCTGCCTCCAAGGCCACGGACGAGGCAGGAAAAGCAATGGAAGGTCAGGCATGGGGTCAAGAACACTAGGCTTGGGGGCCCCCCGAAGTGGGCTCCACTCTCATTTCCAACATGTGCGACTGTGTGCCCTGTAGTCCATTGCCCTTCTATGCCTCAGTTTCCCCATGAGTAAAATAGAGGTATCCATGCCCATCCCGGGAAGTGGTTGTGAGGAGTCAACGTTAGGGATGGGTTTTACTGAAGTAACGAAAGCCTGATGACTGTGCCTAAAAGAGTGAGGAGTTTGTTGTCCTCACATGAGTCCAGAGGTCCATATTCCAGCTCTCAGACACCCGCTCAATTCTCATTGCTTCCAAGACCCCCTTACTTTTCACATTTTAACATCTTGGAATCTAGACGAGCCTTACAAACAAGCTGCAGTTTAATTAGCAGCATTTTATCCTTCCTCACGGGATTTAAATAACGGCGTGTCTTACAGTATTGTGTGTTTCCGATGGAAGACATTATGTCATCAGGGGCTGGACTCAGCCTATGGCTTTTATCCTCATGCCTTGCCTCATGGTGGCAAGATAGCTGCTGCACCTTCAAGCATCACATCCGTATTACAGCCTGGAGGAAGAGAAAAGTGGGAAGGAGATGAAGGGTTTTCTCTTCTTGAAACTTTGTCTTTTTCGTTAGGAAGGGATGACTCCTCCAAAACACTTCCACGTATGTCTTATTGGCCGGAACCACATCGCATGGCCATCTGTAGGGTGCTGGGAAGTTGAGTTTTAGATTTCCAGGCTCTATAAAAGAGGAAGGCAGGGGAGAAAGAAGGTAGTTGGGCACTGAGTGGACCAACCCACTGTGTGTGCACAGGATGTGAAATAGCAAATTGCAGCTCTTCATCTGCACACAACAGAACTGGGAGTGGTTTGTGTTGGGCATGAGGGAAGCCAGCCCACCAAACAACTTCATTTCTTGGAACATGCAATCAACACTCTCTAGGAATGCAAATGAGGTTTGCCCAGGAGAGAGCGTTAAACACACTTCTCTCCTTTCCGATTCTGCAGAGCCATCTCCGTAGGCTTACACACCAGAAGTTTCTGGTGCAAAATAAATAAACAAGCTGTTTTGCCTTGCTCACAAATGAGTTTCTTTGGTATTCCTTCACCAAGCTAAGCTTGTCTCCCACTTCCGCTCTTCAGCAATCACAGCCCTGCAGCCCCTGCTGGCCTCAGTGAGAACACGCTGCAGGCTGGCCTCCGTCACCCAGGCCCTGGGCCATTCCTGTGAACACGCCCAAGCTTTCTAAGATAATGAATGGGAAGGGAGTTCACAGGTATTAACTCACGTAATCGTGGCTGCAAATCTGCAAGCAGGGTATAGCAATCTTATTTGTCAAAACTGCAGCTCAGGGGGCTGGCCCTGTGGCCAAGGGGTTAAGTTCAAATGCTCTGCTTCAGCGGCCCGGGGTTTCACCGGTTTGGATCCTGGGCGCGGACATGGCACTGCTCATCAAGCCGTGCTGAGGTGGCATCCCACATGCCACAACTAGGAGGACCCACAATTAAAAATGTGCAACTATGTACCCGGGGGGCTTTGGGGAGAAAAAGGAAAAATAAAATCTTTTAAAAAAACAAAACAAAACAAAAAAGACTGCAGCTCAGAGAAATGAGGAAAATATTTATGGTCATCCAGCTGGAAAGCAAGGAGCTGAGACGCAAACCTGGGTCTGTCTGGTGCCAGCGCCCTTCCCAGTGCGACTCACCGCCCCGAGAAGGACTGCTGGCTGCTTCCCTCTCAGTTTTAGGCCAAAAAAGTCAATCATCTCTTCCAACACCAGGAGCCCATGGAAAGGTTGTCATAGTGACAAGGGAAAGTAGACGTGTTGCAGCTGTGGCCGCCCCAAGACCTCGGCTCCTCGGGGAAGCGGGCCTCTGGCCGTGTGGTGGAAGGTGGTGTCTGGGGGTCACAAAGACTGCCAGAACGTGACCTCAGAGATCACCCAATCCGAGTCCCTCATAGGACAGAGAGGAGACAGAGACCGTGAGAGAGAGGCTACTGGCAACATAAGGAAGGGGACCAGGACTCAGGCCACTTACCTTCTAGGCCATTTGCTTTCTCCCGGCTAACAGGCTCCAACTGATTTTCGAGCTCTGAGGTGGGCTCTCCCAGTCAATCGGCAGGCCAGGCTGGGAAGCCACCACTCACAAGGCCACATTGTGGATTGTCATTCATTCATTTAGCAAATATCTCTAGAGCACTTAGCACTGGCCTGGCATTGTTGTAAGCAATGGAAATGCAGCAAAGAACACAAACATAATGACCCAGTTCTCATGAAGCTTACATTCTAGTGGAGCTGACAGATAATAAGTAAATAAATGGAGAGAAACAAAAAAAAGAAAATCAGATCTCAGATAGTGATAAGTTCTGTGGAAAGAATAGCCAGAGACATGTGATGGAGAGTGACCAGGGAGTGGACTTTAGAACTGGGGTCAGGGAGGAGCTCTCCTGGGGGCACATTTAAGCTGGCAACCGAATGATGAGAAGAGAAAAGCCAGGCAAAGGTCTGGAGAGAAGAGTCCAGGCAGAGAACACAACTGGTGCCCAGCGCCTGCGTGGAGGATGAGGCTGCACGAGGAAGAGAAAGGAGGTCCCTGGGGCCTGAGTTGAGTGAGCAACGGAGAGAGAAGGAGGCAAGGTGGGAGAGGCAGGCCAAGGGCACATCCCAGAGCACCCCACGGGCCAGGGCGAAGGACTCCCAGTACAATAAGAGTTAAACATACGAGCGTCTTGCTCTCGCTTAAGTTTTGAAAAGATCCTTCTGGCTGCTGTGGAAAGAAGAGAAAAGGGGCAAGAATGAGAACAGGAAGGTGAGTCGCCCAGCAGTGCGGGCAGTACTCCAGGTCCTACGCCATTGAACTAGGGTGTGGGTTTTCACAAGGCTGCTACCTCACACAGCCTTGCAGGCTGTGCACTGCCCAACTCCGGGGGTGTCCTTCACCCAGACTACAATATGAACAGCACCCTCTGAGGTCCAGCACAGCGGGCCTGGCTTTTTCAGTCCCTTAGGATCCTCAAAGACCCTTAGAACTCTTACATATTCATGGCAAAGGAGCAAAATGGAAAATCCCTTTAACACCATTTTCCTACGCGAAAGTAAGACAGATAAACCACAAATCACCAGGTCTGGGACTAGATGATGAATTATGCAGTGAGGTAAATATGAGGAATAATAAAAATCTAAAATAATCTTATACTTTTAATTAACTCACGTCCATTGGAAAATATATTAATCCCTTGCTTATCTGCCCCAACACTTAGAAAGAGAATCATGGATGGTCCACAAAATCATTTATATAATTTATATTTGGTTTAAACATCTGCCTAATGAGGGATGCTCACAGAGACCAGCTGCAGCTGTTCAAGGGTCACTGGCATTTCGCTTTATATCATTGTTCAAACTGAATCATGAATGTTTAAAAAGCAAACAAATCTTCATCATTTGTCTCATCAAATACTTGTTAGGTGCTTGCTATACACCAGGCACTGCTGGTTCCTGGAGCAAAACAATACATGCCCTGCCCTGGTGGACCTTATGGTCTAATGGCCTGAACAGACATTCAACAAGAAAAAACACACAAAGAAATAGGCAGCTGCCAATCGTAATAATGGCTATTATGGAAATAGAGAAAATAACGGGGGAGTCTCGTCTGGATCGTGAGGGTCAGAGAAGGCCTCCTGATGAAGCCTTTAAGATGCCCAGGGCCACCATGGCCATTGACATACCTCCATTGCTCCCCCACCTCATTCTCCTCTCTCTCTTCAAATACTTGCCCAGGGACTCACTCTCTTATCCCTTATCCCTCCCTCCCAACCCATGCCTTCCAAGCTCCATGACCCCACGTGCAAGCAGATACACCTCAGAGCCAGCATCTCAAATCCAGGAAGATGCAGGCACCAGGGCACCAGACAGAGAGCAGCACGGAACCCCTTGGTCTGGGTCTCACACAGGCTCTCACTCCTCTTATGACCTTTGGAATTATTTCCTCTCTCCAGAGTCTCAGTGTCCCCATCTGTCAAGTGGAAGGAAGCACATAGTCCCCGGAGTCCCCAGATGAGCCCCAGAGATTGACTCTGCTGCTAAGACATCCTTGGAGGGTCCCACAGCAGGCTGGGAGACCCCCCCATGCCAGACTGGGAGCAGAGTGGCAGAGAGCGTGGCAGAAAAGCTCTCCCCCCTGCCGGATCCCCTATGGGCCCTGAGCCTAGAGCAGGGCCAGACCCCATGTACAGGCTCCCAAAAAGACCTCTTTGCAAAGTCTGCCAGCTAGCCCTCCACAAGCTCCCCACAGGCTTCAGAAACACACATTTGAGACAAGATGAGGAATGAGAAGGTAGGAATTACATCATTGAAGAATGTGTGTGGATTTTGTTTCTGGATGCTGCACTTGACCTAAAGGCAGATGTCAGTAAGTCACTCACCTACTACGCTTCTCCTTTGCAGTCCCCTCACTGAGCCAACCTTCCCCTCACCCCCAGCCCTGATCCTGTGAGAGTCTGGCCAAAAACACTCTTTATTAGCACAAAACCCAGCAGTGTCAATGTGATGTCAGACGGAGGCCAGGCTAGCTCTCAGCACTGCTAGAGGAGGAGAAGATAAACATTTGCCCTTTCTTTTCCCACCTCTCCTGGGTTTGGCTCTGCCGCCTCTCAGAGTAGGATTGGGGAACGCCAAGGAGAGCAGCTCCCGGAAGGGGGTGGGGAGGGAACTGCCAGGGACCTGAATAAAAGGGGGAATAGAAGGCATGCATGTGATTGCAGGAGGGAGGGAGTCCTTTTTTTTGGATATAGTTGACATATACATTATCTTAGTTTCTGGTGTACAACATAATGATTTAATATTTGTATATATTGTGAAATTGTTACCAGCTACAAACATAGGTTCTTTACCCGCCACACAAGAGGGGCCAAATAAAAATTGGAACACCGGGCTTATGGCAAGGAAAGGGTTTTTATTTTGGGTGACATCAGCCATAAGATGAGAGTGAGCCCTCCAATTCATCTCCTCTCCCGGAAAGATGGGAGTCACGGGGTTTTAAAGGTTGTGAGGAATGTGGCAGCTTGCAGGGAGGGGGAGCCTGTGGCCTTGCTGGTTGGCACCTTCCCGCCAGCCTGCGTTCGGCCTTGTGAGGCTGCTGGCAGGGAGGAGGATGGCGGAATAAGGGAATCCATAGGCGGCTGTCCCTGGTTGTTGGCCTCCCTGTTGGATGGTGGAGTACAGTGCCAGGAAGCCAGGGAGTAAGCAGGGAAAGGGGATGGGTGCCTTTGGCTTTAACCCCATATATGCGGTGTTTATGTAGGGAACTGATATCAGGGCCGGTATCAAAATGATCACCACAATAAGTTTAGTTAACATCTATCACCATGTATGATCACAAAATTTTTTTTCTTGTGATGAGAACTTTTAAGATCTACTCTCTTAGCAACTTTCAAATATGCAAGACAGTATTAATAACTATAGTCATCATGCTATACGTTACATCCCCAGGGCTTCTTATTTACTTTATAACTGGAAGTTTGTGCATTTTGACCCCCTTCACCCATTTTGCCTTGCTCCCCTGCAGCAACTACCAATCTTTATCTATGAGCTTGTTTCTCAGTGGGTTTAGGGGTTTTTTTTGTTTTGTTTTTTGGGTTTTTTTAAGATTCTACATATAAGTGAGATCATGCAGTATGTCTTTCTCTGTCTGACTTATTTCACTCAGCAGAATGCTCTCAACATATACCTCTGTTGTTGCAACTGGCAAGATTGCATTCTTTTTTTATGGCTAGAGAATATCCCATTGTATATAAATATACCACATCTTCTTTATCCATTCATCCATTGATGGACACAAGTTGTTTCCATGTCTTGGCTATTGTGAATAATGCTGCAATGAACATAGGGGTGCATGTATCTTTTCAAATTAGTGTTTTCATTTTCTTCAGATAAATTCCCAGAAGGAATCACAGGATCATATGATGGCTCTCTCTTTAATTTTTTGAGGAACCTCCAGATAGTTTTCCATAGTGGTTTTATCAGTTTACATTCCCAACAATAGTACACAACTGTTCCCTTTTCTCCACATCCTCACCAACGCTTTTTATCCCTTGTCTTTAATAATAGCCACTCTAACAGGTGTGAGGGACATCTCGCTGTGGTTTTGATTCTTATTTCCCTGATGACTGGTGATATTGAGCATCTTTTCATGTACCTGTTGGCCATCTCTATGTCTCCTTTGGAAAAACGTCTATTCAGATCTTCTACCTATTTTTATTTTAGTTTATTTTTTTTTGTTATTGAGCTGCATGGTTCTTTACATATTATGAATATTAATCCCTTATCAGATACATGATTTGCAAAGATTTTCTCCCATTCCATAGGTTGCCTTTTCGTTTTGCTGTGCAGAGTGTTCTCCTTTGCCCTGGCCCCACATGTTCATTTCTGCCTTTGTTGCTTTGAGGTAGCCTTGACCTGGGTTCTAGTTGCTGTTCTACCAACAATCGACTGTGTGATACCACGTCCCTCTCCAGGTCTCAGTCCCCTGATTGCAGGTGAGATTGAACTAGCTAACCTGTAGGCCGTCTTCCAGCTCCAGGATTTAAACTTCTCAATGACTGTTTGTTTCTAAACCTGTGCTCATCGCATTTGTGCAATGTAGGAACTGGGGCCGGGCGCCACAGCGGGGATCCCTGGTTGATAAGAAGGAAGTGCACTGGAGCAGCAGCTCCCAGACCTTCTTTCCACAGACTGCACGTGGAGAACGATGAGTAGGAGCTTGACACATGCCCAGGGGCTTTTGTGGACTTCAGCACAGATGTGAAGGAGCCAGGGCTATGCATGATCCTCGGGGGCTGAGGGAGGGAGCTTTATGTGTAACTTTACCACACCACCCCAGTGTATTCAACACACTTGAGAGCCACTGCCCCAGCAGATTGGGGAAATGTATGTTAACAATGCTTTAGACGATGCCTAAATCATAGTGCACACTATCAGCAGAGCCTCTTGATTGTTTTATAACTTGTTCCACATTTATTAAGGTCTGTTATTGTCCAGTACTGTGGTTAAGTGCTGGAGAAGTAAAGATGAATAGAATCCAGTTCTTGCTCTTGCAGTTCCTAATGGACCTGCGCCAGCACCCTGGGGTATCCTGAGCCAGAGCACCCATTAGTCCAAATGATACCTTTTGCACAAATTAGGCAAAGGGACCCCTTCTGGGTAGATGCAGGCTGCTGGGCACAAAGTCTGGTAAGCAGATTACAGCTGGCCGTTAGTCCCGCTTTGCCCCATCAACTGAGCACCCTGGTATAGTGAACAATCTGTGCAACTGGTCAAGATGGGCTGCGAAATTTCAATCAATGTCTAACATAAATTTTTGCTCTAATGGAATATGCATGTTAGCAATGTCTGTCAAATGGCACAGACCGAAAAAGTCACAAGAAAGTGGAGAGTGGAGTAAGCTGGCTATGAGAAGAGGTGAGAGATATAAAATCTAGCCAATTTGGTGTTAATTGGAACATAAGGAAATGTAACGTGTGAAATATACAAGAGCACATATTCAGAACAGCAAACTAGTATTAAAGGGAAACCAAGCGATAGTGTGGTAACAGCGGATGCTTTCATAGTCGCCCTGAGACTCAGGTACACCGCAGCAGTAATTGCGTTGTAATTATTCTTGACTTGTTTAATGTGTTTTTAGTATTTTAATGCCTTCAAGTGTGCCACACACACACAAAAATTAGCAAACACACAAAAAAAGGTTGGAAAACACCAGTCTAGTGGAAAAGAGGTGTATAAGAAAAGAATTCCAGCTCCATGATTAAGTTCTTACCGGAGACATGAGATCAAAGGGAACAAGGCACTCAGTTCTACCTAGAGAGGTCAAGGAGGGCTTCCTAAAGGAGGGGATATCTAAAGCAAACTTTGAAGATTGAGTAAGAGCTCACCAAGTAGACAGGGTAGGAAAGGGCTCCAAGTAATAGGGACTGCTTGTGTGACCAAGTCAAAGTGGGTCCACTTCTTGGTGAGTTGAAATCAGAGCCTTCACCAGAAGTATCTGTCACACAAAGTAAAGTTTATTTGCTGCAAATAAGGAAATTATTTCCCAAAGCCGTGGCTCCCTGGGCAGAGGACAGCAGGGGCCTTTTATTTTGGATGGGAAATGAATATTCCCTGAAAGAAAGGGGAGGGTATTCGCTTGAGCAGACTCAGTTGGCAAACATGCTTCCATATACATCGCATGTTATTGTATTAAGGCCTGAGTTCCTTGTAGGGCGCAGATCTTAGCGTTAAAATGAAGCAGAGGTCATCTCTTGGGCACTTTTCGGCCCATCTGTGCAAGTGTCGCTCTTGCAGTGGGGTTTGGACTGGTTTAGGGTGGTTGGTGATTGCATCTCTTAACATAACAAAAAAGAAAAAACAACTTGGAGAAACAGTTAAATGCTTCTGAAACCCTTTAGTCCTTTGGGGCAATTAGTCAGTGACACTTGCGCAGTGTGTGGAAGAAAGAACAAGTTTTGTGTACTGAACTGCAAGCTGTGATATGGCTGGAGAGTAAAGGGGTGTCAAGAGGTGAAGGTGGAGGGGAAGCTAGCTCACCAAAGAATGCTGATGGATGTGGCTCTGGTCATCCTCTTTCCCCCAGATTGAAACCCCCATCCCACCCCTGCAGAAAAGGTAAAATTATTATGAAGACACACACGATGGAGCTTTCTGGGGGTCAGCAAAATGCAACAAGTCTTAATCTTTTAACCTGGTGGAAATGCATAACACTAGCTAAGCATTTTGCAGAAATATCAAGGACTAGGCTCTGCTGAGTAGAAGCCAGTGTTCAGGCTCTGTTACCTAGTTTATGTGACGCACCGCAAAATGAAAACGTGGGGCCCCTTGTTCGAACATCATTGAGAATTTCAAGATGGCAACAGTAGAACAGTAAATGAAGTGCAGGCCCTTTAAGTGTGGGGCCTTACGTGACTACACAGGTTGCACACCCTTAAAGCCAGCCCTATAGTTGAGGGGGACAAGGAGGCCTTATTAGGCCGTTTTATCTGTATTGGAATCCGATTGTTTTCTTTGGGTAAGAGAGAAAGATGAGGCAGGGTGGGGCAGGGGAGAGATTGAGAGGCCAATTCAAGACAGTCAAAATCCTGTTTTTAGTTGAACTTTCAAAATTTTATCCTCAAAGTATCCCTAATAACGAGAGGGATCTGGGGTATAGCAATCCTCCTCAACCATATATTTTGTTTGCGAGTTCCTATGTCATTGGAAAATGTATGCATATTTTGCACTCTTCTTAATGATATATCAGTGTTTGTTTTAATATAGAAAATGTTATTACAGGGCCGGCCCGGTGGCATAGTGGTTAAGTTCATGCTCTCTGCTTTGCTGGCCCTGGATTCACAGGTTCGGCTGCCGAGCACAGACCTAGCACTGCTGGTCAAGCCACGCTGTAGCGGCATCCCACATAAAATAGAGGAAGATTGGCACAGACATTAGCTCAGCAGCAGTCTTCCTCACACACACACACAAAATGTTATTAGTAAGGTGACTAGTTGTGAGATAAATATACCCAAAACATGACATCTGGTGATGGAATCAAGATGTCAGACAGACTGGACACTGGCTTCTACATGCCCAACTGAAAGTCCCATGAAATAACAGAAATGATATTTTGAAAAAGAAATCGATCTATAATGTTGCTGGAAATCAAGGGTGGGTTCTACCTACAGACCAGAAATACTGAGGATGACTTAAAATTTTCTTTAAAAAATCAATTGGATTGATGAAGAAACAGGAATTTAAAAAACCTAAAAAACCTCAAGCCAAACATGAGGAGGACGAGCTGCTCAGGGTGAGAATAGCTCCCAGCTCGGCGTGATCAGACGCCCGAGGGGCCGAGAGCCTGGGACCCTCCGAGGTGTTCTCAGTTGAATAATGCAGAACAGCTGGGCCAGGCCCGTTGCCTCCAGTCCCCCCTCCACGAAGAGGGAGCAGTTTGCAGAAGTGGCATTTTCCCCAGGGTAAAGCTGTCATCGCTGATCTCGGACTCAACAAATCTTGGGAGATGGGGGCAAAAGGCAGAGAAGGGTCTCAGGTAACTTGGGCTCCGGAGAGGGATGCAGATTCCCATCCTTAGGGCTAGCTACCCACAGATCCCGCCAGCACAGACACCCCCGCCCAGTCACTGGGGAGGGCAACAGCATTTGAAATAGGCGGCAGGGATTTCCACTGGAGTGTGAAAAAGCATTGTGGTTGGATAGCAGCCCGGTGACAGCTAGTCTTTAGACATTCTTGAGATCTTCATGTGGCTACTAGGCAATTGACTAATTTACAAATGTTGCATGAATGTTGAAAAGAATATAAAATCTCTGAGAGGTCAAAATGCTCTCTTTACATATCTACTAGTCCATACTTATTAATTGTATTATTCAAATCCTCTTCAGGGCTGTCCAGTAAAAATATAATGTGAGCCACATATGTTATTTTGAATTTTCTGGTAGCCACATTAAAATAAGTAAAAAGAAACTGGTGAAATTAATTTTAGTAGATTTTATTTAACTCAATATATCTGAAGTATGATCTTTTCAACATGTAATCAATATTTTAAAATATTGATGAGGTATTTTACATTATTTTTCATACCAAGTCTTTGAAATCCGATGTGTGTTTTACACTTACAGCGCATCTCAATTTGGACTAGCCATATTGTAGGTGTTCAATAGCCTGGTGACAGTCTAGTGACTACTGGCTATACCATGTGACCAGTGGCTACTGAATTGGACAGTGCGGCTCCAAATCCTTGGTCATTTTTTGTCTACTTGAGCTGCCATTTTCGTTTTATACATTTTGAAACTGTGCATGAAGATTCACGAGTGGACAAGAACAAAACAAAAAACCTCTTCTTGGACCATTAATTCTTTTGGCTTTGAATTGTGTTTTTTCTCATGTTAACACTGGCACACCTGTTTCTCGGTGTTAGCATTTTCTTGGCTAATTCATCTTTTCCATTCCTTTATTTTACAACTTTCTGTGTCTTATATTTTTATGGGTCCCTTTTAAATAACATACAACTGAATTTCGTTTTGTTACCCAATACTAGAGCTGCTGTATTTAATGGAGACTTTAACCAAATCACATTAATTGTGAGCATTGGTATATTTGGACTTACTTTGACCATATACTTGTGCTCTCTATTTACTGTGCCTTCTTACTGTTTCTTTTCCTTTTTCCATCCCTTACTTTTGTTGGCATAATCCAGGTTTTAGGTGTTGTTTCCTTTTTTCCTTTGTGCAGTTTACGGTTTATATAGCCTATTTCTATTCTTCCAGTATTCATTCACCTTTAATTTTTTTCAGCAGAAGAAAGCAGACAGTTTTGTTTCCAGTGATGTGTGATCTTTGGATGATAACTACTTTATCTTCTCATTTTTTGTTGTTACCTTTAATTTTAACTAATTTGAAATCACAGTTATTTTCTCCTTGTGAAAAACTGAAACATAGATTTGCTCAGATTGCTGTTTGACTACATCCATCCCCAGCCCCAGTACCCTCTAAGAGGTAATGACTATATTTAAGTTTCAAACATATTCTTCCAACTTTTTCTATGCATTATACATACAGGTATACATACATACATACATACATCTGTGTGTGTCCATCCACACAGAAAAACCCACAGTATTGGGGCCGGCCTGGTGGCATGGTGGTTAAGTCCACACGTTCCACTTTGGTGGCCTGGGGTTCTCGGGTTTGGATCCCAGGTGCGGACATGGCACCACTTGGCACGCCATGCTGTGGCAGGCATCCCACATATAAAGTAGAGGAAGATGGGCACGGATGTTAGCTCAGGGCCAGGCTTCCTCAGCAAAAAGAGGAGGATTGGCAGCAGATGTTAGCTCAGGGCTAATCTTCCTCAAAAAAAAACCGTGGTATTTTCTGCGACTCCGTTTCTAGAAATTTATCATGAAGAAATAGTTGAATAAGTAGGCAAAGACATAAGTGAAAAAATGTTTCATAACCACATTGTAAAATGTTTTTTAATTGAAAACATCCTAAATATCCATCAATAGAGGATTAGTTAAATTGTGGTACATCCATATATTACATAAAAAATGATTGATATAGTCTTAAATCCATTGACATAAAAAGCTTACTAGAATATATTCTAAAATGAATAAATCAAGTTATAAACACACACACACATGCACACACACATGATTAAAAGGGGAGTCACCAAAATAATACAGTCATTACCACTGATAGCTAAGATTTTGCTTCTTTAATATTTTATACTGATTGAATTTTCTACAATGAGCATATATAGATGTTATACTTTTGAAAATATTAAAAATCTTATTGCCAAAAAATAAATCTTAAATAACACAGATGCTCCAGGAAGATTCAAGGTGTTTATCTGGAGGCTTCTCTTCCTCCCTGGCAGGTGACCTTGGACCCCTGGGAGAGCCTATGCCCCGTTTACAGAAGCAGGCTCTAGAAGACGTCTTAGAGAAGATGAGAGAGGGTTAGCAGTGCGTGCTACACACACCAAAAATTCCAGCTGTAAATATGTGTGTCATTTTGCATGTTATTTATAAATTTGCTCGGCTGTTTTATGTTTTATGTTTCCTGCACCCTAAATGTGTTTTCTGTTTTGCCTTAACACTCTCCTGGGAAAGAACCAGACTGTAAAATCCTTCACGTAGGATGCCAAGAGAGCATGACAGGCAATGGGACATCTGAGCAATGCTTCTGACACTGTTAATGAAGATCCATAATTTTTTCCTGCACTAATTAGTTCAACTAATGTTGCTAGTATCATTGGAAGTATGCGTCACAACAGCTGAAAAACTCCTACTTCTGGTGTAACATGTCTCTCACGGAATTATACTGAGATTGTGGGGTTCAGTGCCGCACGCATTTCTTTACCACCTCCTGTTTAGTATAGGTGTTGTTGCAAAAATGAGTAGGCTCGGTCATTAAGTCCCTAGTTAAATGTAGGTTGAATTCAAGCTAATCTAAACTGATCAATAGTTCACATCAGGTCATTCCCAGTCCTTCCAGAAGAGGGAAGGGTGTTGACCAGAGGCTATGTGGCTCTATTTTTCGCATGGATGAAGAACCCAAGGCCAGTTTCCGCTCTCTAAGAGGGCAGAAACTCAGGAGTCTCTCCCCATTTTAAAAATGGGGAAACAGGCTGAGTCAGACAAGCTGTGTGATGTGTATTCGAGGAGAGTGCTTTCTACCTGGGTGTTTCCACCTCCAAGAGCATAGCTGGTTTCCTGGGAATGGCTCTCAGAGTCTCTACAAAGTGTTCCTATCAGGACAGCTTAACGGAGCAGGAGCATGAGGCAGGCAGGAGTCAAGGCTGGCAAAGGAAGCTTCATTGCCCTGCAGGCCCCCTAGGCAGAGACTGAATTGTTTTGAAAGACAGGCTGGTGCTCCAAGTGTTACACTTCCTGACCTGTGAGGGTTTATGGTACAGTCTGAATGCTAAGCTAAGGTGCCATGTATCCTGGAAATGCCAACACCACCAGATCATCCTCTTCAGTGTTGTGTGTGTCTGTGTGTGTAACCATCCACACACAAAAAATGGTATTTTCTGTGACTCCATTTCTAGGAATTGATATAGATATTGTTGCTGAGAAGCAAGGATATCAGCCCCTGTGCTGGCGTGGAGGGGTTCCCGCAAGATCTGCCCTGTACCTGCAAGTAATAGACACAGGCCATTTTAGAGCAAAGGAAAGAGGTCTAAGTGTTACTGTTATTCTCTTTACATCTCTAAAGGCATCTCTATAACTTCTATCACTCCAGCATTCTGTGATGGATCCCTCTAACAGATGTAAGGAAGGTAACTGGTCCCAGAGTGTGGACAGGAAGCAGAGGCTTCGGGCCCCCAGCCAGGGGCAGAAGACGTGCTACAGACCCGGATGGGGAGCACAGGTCTCCAAATCTGGAATGAAAACTCCTCCACTGTCGCTTCATACACCTGAGGTTTCACCTGTCCCTCCCATTTTTTTCCCAAATGAGGGACTATTCTCCCCATTTTGCAGATGCAGGAAATGAGGCCCAGACCTAGCAGCCACACCCAAGTGTCTGTGACTCAGCCAGTGCTCAGGGCTCAAGGAAAACTACCAAAATGGGAGATCATGCCAACAAGAGCTGTCTTGCGCACGATCAGCTCAACCCCTGGAGTACCCAACTTGACAAAGAAATCACAAGGTTCCTCACGTGAACATAGAACAAGGGTCAGAATGGAATACTGCCAACTCACGTCTCATTTCCTCCCTTCTCGTCTAGTCCAAGGCAGACCCCCATTTCCCTCCCCGAAGATGCTGGAGTCTCAGCCTTCCCCTTCATTTTCTTCGAGTGTGTTCTGTGAAACAAAGTGGAACAGATTAGGGTCTCGAGAGTGGAGCAGCACTTGGTGGGGGCCGGGTGTCCACTCTTTCATGGAAGGAGAAAATGAAGACCCAAATCCAGAAGGCTGGGAATTCTTATTCTCCACCTGTGTGGTCTGCTACAGTGGCCACAGCCACACGTGGCTGCTGAGCACCTGAGATGGGCTAAGCGCAACTGAAAGACTAAATTTATTTCAATAATTTTAATTAATGTAAACTTAAATTTAAAAACTGACCATTTGGTTTGGTTATTGAAAAGCATAAGTATGTATGGGGCAGCTTAGGTTTGTAAATCTACTTCTTCAACCATAAATATTATGAAGTCTAAATATAGATCAGGTATTTCCGACTAAAATTTAGTGTCTGAACTGGCGCGGACCCACACCCCATTCATCAAGCCACGCAGTGACAGGCTTCCACATACAAAACAGAGGAAGATTGGCACAGATGTTAGCTCAGGGACAATCTTCCTCAAACAAAAAGGGGAAGATTGGCAACAAATGTTAGCTCAGGGTCAATCTTCCTCACACGGACAAAAAATTAATTTCACCCGTTTCTTTTTTTACATTTTTTTTTTTTTTAGAATGTGGCTACTGGGGAATTTTAGATTACATATATTTCTATTGGTTCGCTACTCTAGATGTTTAATATTACTAGGGATAGTGCTGGAGAGGGGATGTCCTTGTCCAGAGGTTCACTTATCACCTGCCCTCTCATATTGCTAAAAGCTCCCTCTGGAACATTTTCCAGCCCTCTCTTTCCTAATTACTGTTTTAATCTCACTAACTTGAGTGAACACCCACTTGCCCTCACCCTTACGCCACCGGAGCTTCTCCTCCCTGCTCAGGCCTGCTCTGCCCTTCTCTCCTCTACCCATCTTTTGAAAACCCACATTCTACAGACAATTCTCCTCTCACTCCCCATTTCCCAGTCTTTTCCTTCAGTACCACCTTCTCTGACTTTTTCTAACAATCTCTGTCCTTGAAACTGCTTCATTAGAGGTCAAGGTCTTCGTTAGAGGTCTGCTTCATCAGGGGTCTGGAAGAAGGTCAGAGGGAGAGGCCACCACATTCCGGGCCTGCTCAGGCCCCTCTCCCACTGGACTGTGCCTGTGAGAGAGCGAGGAAATAGGACTGGGCGGAGAGGGACCTTGAACTGGGATGCGGTTTCCACAGAGGCCTCAGCTGATGCCTAGGGAAGCTCTGGAGCTGGGGCAGCCCTCAGGGTCTGGATGCCTTTGTGTCCCTGCATCAACCGACTGGGTCCAGATACCCCCAAGGAGGGCGTCTCCCCACCCCTGAAATAATTCTTCTGAGAGTACCCAACCATCTCCTCATTTCCAAGTCTCACCCTGTTTTCCTGGGCACCCTGCTCTGGTGTCTCTGGAGCGCCAGCCCCTACTGAACATGCCCCCTTCTCCGGGGTGCTGCCCCCCCACAGTGCTGACCTCCTGGATGGTGTCAGTGTCCCCCTTGGGCCTGGATTCCTCCTCAGCCCGCCCTCTCTACCTTGTCAACACTCTGGCTCCACCTCATCTTCTCTCAGCGTCTATCACTCCAGGTCCTCCTGGCGATGTCCACACCCAAGCACCACATGGGCCTCCTTCCGGAGACCCCCTCTCCTTCTACAACACACACAGCAAGCTCTGCAGACCCCCTCTGCTGCCTCTTGGAGTTTACCCTCCATGTCAGGTCTTCCTCTCCCAGGAACTACTGCAATCGCCTCCTTCTGAGAGCCCCACCTTGTGTGCCCTCTGTTCGTTCTTTGCCAGCAGCGGCGGGGTATCCAGAAGGCTGCCCCTCCGGTGCCTCCCTCAGCTTCCCTGACCCAGCAGCCTGGAACCTTGCTCATCGCAGTTAAGTTCAAAAGAACGGGGGCCTGCGCTGCTTTGGGAAATAACACATAACGCGTGCCCCGCAGTCAGAAGAGCTCCAGTTAGAGGCGGCTCTGCACCTGTTCTCGGCCAGGCCGTGGACAGATGGGCTCTCTGTCTGGGAAGAGATCGTGGTTCTCCCTGGCCCGGAAATGTAAAGCTGATGGTGCACAGGACTCTCAGAGGGACAGGGCAGAGATGAGAGTCCTCCTTGTGTCCTTGTGTGCGGGGGGCGGGGCAGGGGCAGGGGAGGCTGTTTGTGATCACCCAGGACCCTGCGTATTTCCCCTCCACCAGGGGCCAACCCCCGGGGCAGGGAGACCTGGGCGGGGGCAGCGGCGAGGAGGAGGCTACAGGCGGATGGGGAGGTTTGTAAGCTAGCAGCCAGGACCCCCAGTCCCTCCCCTCCTCCTCGCGAGGATCCCCCGGCAACCGCCCAGCTGCCCGCAGCTCCCACTTCTTTTGCTCTGTGTGCCCTGAATCGAAGAAAGGCCAACTCCAGACAAAGACCCGGCCCGCACAGGCCGGCTGGGGAGCGAGCCCGGACCGCGGGGCGGGGGCGGGGCGGGCGCTCGAAGGCAGGAAGCGCCCGTGGCCGGGCTGGGAGCGGCGGCCCGCGCCCTGAGCCCCTCGGCTGGGCGGGCGGGAGCGCGGCGGGTGCTGGCGGTGGACGGCCGGGCGGGCGGGCCTGCGAGCCGCCGCTCCGCCTCTCCAGGGTCTGTCCCTTCGCTGCGTCCGGAGCCCGCGGCCCGTGGCGGGTAAGTGCGGGGGCGCCGAGGGGGCGCCGAGAGCGCGCCGGGGCTGGGGGCCCGCGGCCGGGCGGGGGCGCGGGAAGGAGGGGTCTCGGCGAAGGGTCCCGTTCCCTGAGCTGGTGGTGGCGGGGCCCTGGCGGGCAGAGGCGAGCTGACTCTGGATGAGGAGCGGGGCAGGAGGCCTCCGGACACCCAGGATGGACATGTGCACGCACTGGGGTCTGTCCGGGGTCTGCAGCAGTTGTGTCCATAACTAGTCCCGATTTCTGCCCTGGGGTCTTGGGACAGAGCTCTGTGCCTCCGAGGGTCTTGTGCAGTCCAGCGTGCCCTGTGCATGTTTATCCCTCTCTGAAGTGTTCTCTTTGTCCACCCTGAATTCCAGTAGCTGGCTCTTCTGTGTAAGCCCGAGGTGACAGGTCCAGAGTATCCTGGCTAGCATTGTGCCATCCTTGGCTCTGTACCTCATGCAAAACAGGGTTTGCTAAACGCTGGCAGCTGGTATGTCTCATGCATGCACAGGATGGCTCTCAGCAGATCTGTCTGCCTGGGCAGGGTTTTCCACAAGTCCCTGGGCACATCTGTGTGTTTGTGGGAACATGGCTCTGCAGGCCCTGTCACCTGTGTTTGCCTGCCCATTCCTGCAGGTGAGGTTGGCTGGTTCGGTATGGAAAGAAGGAAGGTGTGGAAGTTTCTAGGGTGTATTGTTTTCACCGGTGATATGTGCAGTGTACACAAGCACTCGTGTGCTGGAAAATAGGAAGGGGAGCATCTCAGCTTGGGTCTGAGTTGCTGAGTGTGCAGGAGCCTCTACAGAGATCTCCAGCACACGGTGCGCAGTGTGAGGCAGGGGTGGCGTAGAGAGAAGAGGCAGCTTCTGGAAGAACTCCTACAACACTCTAGGGCACAGGGTGTAGCTGGAAGGCTCGGGAAGAGAATGTGGGTCGTATCAGGTCAGGTGAGTAGTGTGTGCTGGATTGTCCTGGGGGGAAGCTGCAGTTGGAGTCCGGAGACCTGAGTTTGAATCTGGATATAGTGGTTGTCGCAGTGTCAGTAGCAGTGTTCCCGGCACGGTCACCCTAGGGCTCCGTTGCTATGTGTGCAAAATAGGACTAATAAGGGCTGTCCTGCCTACCTTGTGAGGTGGCTGGAGCTCACATTGGCCAATGCCTGGGCAAGTGCTGACCTCAGTGAGCCTCCAAGGGCGAGGGGTGGATGCTGGGCCCACAGGTGCCAGTTGGAGGTTTGGGGAGCGCTTGGGGGCCTGGAGCTGTTTGGTCTGGGGGGCGTGGGGGGAGCCATTTGCACCTGCTTCTGGATAGTCAGGTGTTAGGAGCGTCTGCCAAGAGCCTGGCTTTGGACTTGTGGTGTGTGAGATACCTGAGGCCTGTGTGGGACCGTGGGCTTCGTGAGAATGCCTTCTGCAGCACGAGAGGAAACTTTGCGGGGCTGTTCCTTAAATCATAGCCCTGGAGCAGCTTCACTTTCCGGAGAGCCTCCCTCCAGGTGAGCTAAGGGCCTGTACCCACCATCTTGCTTTCACCTTCACACTGCCAGCGGGAGCAGTAGGAGCCCTTTCCACCATGTGCAGCCAGGGAGCCAGGTGAGGAGGAAGCTTTCCCAGCCGAGGTCACAGGGTCCCAAGTCTGTGATGTCAACTGCAGGGTGCTGTCTTCTGGGTTGCAGAGCACCAAGGCTGTCACCCGCTGAGGAGGGCAGGGAGGGTGTCAAGAGTCAGGACAGATAGCCTGAACCCCAGGACATGGTGGGCGGTTCGTCAGCCCTTGCATGTCACCTGTCACCAAGCCTTGTTTTCATGTAGTAAACATTGTGAAAGGCAAGTGCCCTAGCCAGGGAGCCTGGAGACCTGGGCTCAAGTGTCGCTCGGCTTCCTACCTGCTGTGTGACCTGGAAAAAGTCATTTCACCTCTTTGGGTCTGCTTTCTTATTGGTCAGAATCAGGGCATCTTTCCTGATTACGGTTCTGCTGGGAGCTCATGCTTTGCCTCCTCAGAGAGGCCTTCCCGGATCCCTGTCTACAGGAGCCCCTCCCACAGCCACACCACTGCCCTGTCTGCTTCCTCCACGTGCTCACACCACCTGACTTCACTCGGCTGTGACGGACCCCCCTGGAGCTTCTGGGCAGGGGACCTCCCTCGTCCCGTCACCTGCTGGTTCTCCAGCGCCTGAGACAGGGCTGCGAGGCAGTGTTAGTGAAGGAGCGAAGAACTTTGCGGGAGGGGATGGCTGCCTGGTGTTCCCATCCTGCTCCTACCAGCTTTGAGGGAGCAGCAAGCCTACAGGCAGGGCCATGGGTCCCTCACGTCAACAGCTTGCGGTTGATCTGAGTTATGGGTTGTCTTCCAAGTGGGATTTCCTTTGAGGAAAGGGCCCTCCCACTAAAATAAAACTAGAAAACCATGTCGGAGACTCATGGGCCTTTTCAACTCCAAGGTGAAATGACAGTCTGGAAGTAATGCACACTTGGCCCTCCAGAAGGACCAAAGGCAGTGATTCTGACACCGCAAGTGGTGATCCCACAGATCTCTGTGGCTTGGCTGTGGAATTCATCACATGCATGTTTGCAACTGGTTTAATTTTCTGAATTTTTGGTCTTAGTTAATAAGAAGTGATTTTGCACACAATACAGCAACGAGGGGTATGTGGGGACTCTGAACCACGTGTGAGAGGAGCGCCAGACCAGGAGGGGACATTGACTGTCTGCAAAGTGGACAGCCACATGCTGACACCTGACAGCCGCCTATTTAGGGCAATTATGCATGTCATCGTCCTCCCCTGGGTGTGTTCCCAGGCAAACTGCTCCGATGTGCCTCTGCCCAGGAGAGGTCCACTCAGCGCCAGTTTTCTTGAGTAGCTGGTGGTGGAGAGGAGCCCTTCTCTCTGGGCGACTCCCGGGCCTAGAGGACGGCAGCGTGACGGCCGGTCCTGACCTCTGTTTACAGCAGCCATGTCGGCTCCACAGAAAACATTCTCTTGTGTCGTCTCTTCCTGTAAATACATTTGCACACGGCATTGTGAGCCTGCGTGCCAGGTTTTTGGCACAGAATATATGTTTCCCACCACATTTACTAAACCCCATGGGAGTTCATATGCCACATGTATACTATAATATAGTTAGGTAATACACATTATCTGTTAGTAGCATACCCACGATGGAGAAGGAGGGTTAGTTGTTTCGCTGGGTTGTTTTAGGTGGCGGTTGAGGAGGGAGGCTATGGAGAGAACTGGAAAGAGGAGACCTGAGTACGGAACAGAAGCCTCTGTGAGTTCCTTTGGCCCTTGACCTTGCTTCTTGTCCGTGTCCCTGCTCTGGTGACTCCTGTGGGTGCCCCAGTTGATAAGGCTTGCACTTACAAGATGGTGTGCTGCCCAGCAGAGAGAGCGGAAGGGGAGTGTGGGGTGGGGACGGCAGATAAATATTCATGATTCACCAAGTGCCTGCTCCAGGCCTGAGAAATACATAAAGATCCGGCCCCTGACCTCCACGCATCTAGTTGAGGAGCTTCACCTCACTCCCGGGAACAGGAGAAAACAGCTGAGTGCACACTGCCTGGCGCTCACCCGGGCCCAGCGGGAGCTCAGGGGAGGAGAGGGGACCGTAGCGCCGAGGAGGGCCCGGAGCCCGCCTCTGGGGTCAGACGTGCTGCCGCGAATCGGCTCTGCCCGTCCTCCCCACCTGACCCCACTCAGCTTCAGTTCCTCCTCTGTAAACCGAGGAGGCGATCTCTGACTCCTAGCCGGGGTGCGGATGCCCAGGGTGAGCCTGGACAGTCCACTTGGTCAGGGCCCGGAGCGCCCCGGCGTCTGCTGACCATGCAGCCCTTTGGGAAAGGGTGGGTGGGAGGAGGGGCCTGCCGGGTGGAGACTGCTGTGCAGCTGCCTGTGACCCTGGGCTGCGCTGGCCGTGGGCCGCGTGGCCTCCTGCTGGTTAGGCCCCCGCGAGCCAAGCACCCCTTTTCTCCTCGGGGCGCCTCTCCACGGGGCATTCCCCCAACATGCTGAGGAGGAGGGCAGCTGTGTGTCAACAGCTTCCCCTCCCGTTTGTCTTTGCTGCCCCTGTCCGCACATATGGCCCTTCTTACGGCTTAAGCAGCTTTACTGTAAAATACTGGGAATTCAAGAACTGCGGATGTTACGAGGAACAGGAAATGTTAAGAGGAATTGCTGGACGGTTCCCCGGTGTGTTTTGAAGCAGGAAGCAGGGTTCCCTGATGCCCTTTGATGGGAGTGGGGAAGGCCGCAGCGCTCCCCACCTTAGGCCTGGTTTGCTGTCTTTTTCTTCAGTGATCTCATGTTTTAAAAGATTTTTCTCAGCCAAACTTCACTATCCATGAAAATTTGTTTCTCCATCTGAAAAATTAGTCAAAGACCACATAACTCAAAGTGTTTTCACTATCCAGTGTCCACTTTTCTGTTTTATATCATTGACATTTTTAAAAGATCAGTTTAGGCCATTTACTAACAGATTCTAGTGTGTTTAAAAGACTCAGAAGAGAAAAGAAAAAGGACAGGAGTGGTCTGGTATTGTCCAGTTTGGTTGAGGTCTGGAACAGATTGGAAAGTTTTCTTAAAAAGCATTGTATTATCCTGTTTGATCAGGTAGGTGTGGGAGCTAGAGTCTGAAGCCTTTTTTTTCTTTTGGTGAGGAAGATTCACCCAGAGCTAACATCCATTGCCAATCTTCCTCTTTTTTTTTTTTTTTTTTTTGCTTGAGGAAAATTAGCCCTGAGCTAACGTTTGTGCCAATCTTCCTCTACTTTGTATGTGGGTCCCTGCCACAATATGGCTGATGAGTGGTGTAGGTCTGCACCTGGGATCAGAGTAAAGATCTGAGTTTCTCGAAATACTGTAAAGAGATTTCTCTCTCAGAACCCCTTGTATAGACAAGTACTAGGGTTCTGACATTTGGAAAATGACGTCTGTACCATGGTTAGAATTATATTTCTCACCATTACCTGAGGATAGAAATTATGTTGAATGACTTTTTATCCCTGGAACTAGTGCAAAGCTAAGCAAACAGTGGGAGCTCTGTGAGCGTCCGTGGGACGGATATTTCAGGGAGGAGCCACCACTGAGACTGGCTGCAGGGGAAGTCCCCCAGCCAGGGCCGCCTACATAATTTGTGGGACCCAGTGCAGAATGAAAATGTGGGGCCCTGGTTCAAAAAAAAGGAAAAAGTGCCATTAAAGGTACTAAAATATAACACTCTTCCCTTTCTTTCATGGTCTCTTTCTTGGCTTGTCATGGTGGTTTCTATTTGCCGTTTAATGACATTCTAAGTAAAGAAAAATTAAACTTTTAAATTATTAGCATGAATTTTACCATTCATCTTTATATTGTGTAATGCCAGTTTTAAATGGCAATATATGAGCATTTTCCTCATACATAGAATCACCAGAATTACACAGTTCATATGTCATAGCTCGAATTTTGGGCTTACCAGACAGAGGAAATGATGCCCAAAACCAGCTCAGCTGTGTTTCTTTCACTTCTTAATACATGCACTTTCTGTCAACATACTCTGCCTTCGGGGTGATGGTAAAGGACAAGCTGAAAGGAAAAGGAGCTAGGCACGACTCAGCCTTTTCTTTCCTTCCTGTCATCATTTTCAGTGTAAGTGGTGACTAATGCAGGAAGTAACACGAATAGGGCAGAATAGGGTATCGTGGGCTCCTTGGTTGTTTGCTTCTTAGGATGCATATCTCTCTTTCTGCATTTGACTGAGCCCTGGTTCCAGCAGAGGCCCAGCCTCCCAGGGCCATCAGCGCTGTGTGCTCCCTGGAGTGACACCCTGCCTTGCACTCGCTTCCGGCCTCTCTGAGCCCCATGGGTCAAGGCTCCCCGGAGTTCTGCACTCATGGGGCCTCGTGAATGCTGGATCAAAGGAGGCAGGAGGAACTGTGGACACGAGTACTGTGCATATCTCCTCTGCTCACATCCGTGCCCACCGTCCCAGGGCCCTCACATACAAAACACAAGTTCAAAGGTAAAATGATGAAGAATTCCAGATGCCAACAGCAGAGTGTTGAACCAAGCGCAGGGCCCTTCTCACACGGGGCCCTGGGAGATGCACAGGCTGCTCACCCATGAAGCCAGCCCGGGCCTCAACCTTTGACCTCCTGTTTTGGTCACATTTTGGGGTGCTGGCCCACTTAGGGCAGAACGAATCCTTTAAACTGGCAGGCCATTCAAATGCCCTTGGATTCTAGTTAGTATTTCTATCTTTGGAAAACGGCAGAAGCTTCCATTTCATTATCCAGGTCTCCACCGTTCTGCTCTAAATTATTTACATTTTTTACCAGTCAGCTTAGGTGATTTACTAACAGGTTCTAGTGTGTTTAAAAGGCTCAAAAGAAAAGAACAAAGGACGGGAGTGGAGGTGGGGATTGTCCATTTTGTCAGAGGTTTGGGACACGTTGAAAAGCAAAAAGCTGCTAGGAGTTCTTAGGCCTGTGCAAAGCCAGCCACCAGCTGTTTTGGGCACAATCATTTTGACACCAAAGCCAAGCAGATGGTCTGGGAGGGGGAAGGGCGTGGCTCAGTCACGAGGGAGGGAGTGTTCTTTGGGTTGGAGAGAAGAGAGGCCAGGGGAAGGGGCTGTGGGAAAGTGCCATGAGACTCTATGTTTGGGGTGCTTTTTGCACACACACGGGCTTAGAGGAGCCAGACCTTCCAGAAGAAATAAACTCCTCCCTGAGTGGGAAGAGAGGGTGAGACAGGAAGTTAGGACGAGAAGCAGTGGGAGAGAATGACATCCTCAGCAGGCAGTTAACACTTTCTGAGAGCGCTGAGCAGATAGCTCAGGGCTTTTAACTCGGCTGGAAACACAGAGTTCCAAGCAAGTACCAGGAGGCAAGTACTAGTATCCTGCACTGGAAAAGGAAGGTAGAAAGTGGCCCCCTCCTTTTTTAAGTATAGAAAGGAGGACTGTTAGAAGCAGCAGTTATATATAATAGGGTAGCCACACTTACACTGTACCTTTAATCCTTGGTCTACATTCTACCTTGGTTTTAATGTATAGTATAAATAATGCTAATTGTGAGTAGCTGTTTTCATCATTAAATTTGATAGTTGCATGACTGGCTATTCTCCAGGGGTCTGCAAACTGTTTTTGTATGATCTGCGAGCGAAGATTATATATTTAAAAGGCTGAAACAAACAAAAAACAAAAAAGAAGAGGCAATGAGACCAGGTGGCCCTCAAAGCCTGAGGTATTTACTGACTGGTCTTGTCCAGAGACTGTTTGCTGAGCCCTGATCCCCTGGCATCAGCCTGGGCTTTTCAACCGCTCGGTGCCCCAGCACTGGACGCGGCATGGTGGCTGTGGGGAGGCTTAGTCTCTGAACCAGCGTCTCTCTGGTGCCACCCTCTGAGATCCTGATCTAATTCACTTGGGGTGCAGCCTAGGAATCGGGATTTTTAAAAATTCCTTAGGCGGTTCCAGTGCAGCTAAGATTGAAAAGCACTGCCCTAAGGTAGTGGTTCTGGAAGTGAGGCCCGGGACCTGCAGGGTCAATAGCCCCCAGTGGGCTAGAAGTGCAGAATCTGCGGCCCCACCCCGACCTGCTAACTCAGAAGCTCTGGGGTGGGCCCAGCTCTTCCGGGGGTCCTGATGCACCTCGAGTCTGAGGGCACTGCTCTAAGGCTCACTCTTTCAAACGTAAACCTGCTCATGGCAGGCCAGCGTCACAGAGGGCTGGGTGGAGAGAGCAGGAGGACAGGAGGAAGCTCGCAAGGGGGACGAGCAGGGCCTCGGAGGGTGCTTTCCAGTCTAAGGCTGGACATAACCGTCGCTGCTCCCTGACACACCACCCAGGCCCTGGGAGGTGAAGTGAGCTGCAGGAGCCAGACCTTGGGACTAGAATCACACCAACAACAACAACGATCATGAACCCCTCCCTAATAAAAGTTGTCCATAATAATGTTAGTTTGGGGCTCTGTTTTTCATCATTACATATGTATTCACCTTTCATTATATTAATTTACAGAAGGTACCCATTTGGTAAATGCAAGGATTGAAGCACACTCCTGAACTATTTTGAAATAATTTAAGTAAACTTTATACCTGCCTGCAAAGTATGAAAGCTGCGTTTCTGATCATTAGTGATGGGTGAATTCTGTTCTCCCAACCGCGCCCTCTAGGAAGGACAGATTCCTGCAGGGTACTTCTCCCCAGTTGCCTGCCCTCCAACAATGTAGCAGGTGAGGCATTTATAAGAATGTCATAGGATTTACAACCTGTTGACAGCCTACTATGTGCCAGGAACTGCGTGGGTTGTAACATACATGATCTCCTATAATCATCGCAGCCCTGTCAAGTCAATGCCATTATCCTCATCTTACTGTTGTGAATATTGAGGCACACAGAGGTTAAAGACCTTCCCCAAATCCCACAGCTAACAAATGGCAGAGCTGAGATTCAAACCCAGGGAGGTCAGGCCTCAAAATCCGTGGGGGTGGAGGTAGGGAAGTTTGCCCATGATCAGACATGATGTGGCGTTTCAATAAACCTAAACTAGTTGGGCTTGAGAACATACAAGTAGTTACTCCCTGCTCTTCCAATTCTTGCTCAGTGTCCTGTGTATCCTCGGCAGGGTGTGAGCCCACATCATCCAAAGGTTGGATTGTGGTGGTGCCATCTTAGAAAGAATTCAAGCCCCAGAGACACACAAGGCAACCAGAGATAAAGATTCCATCCAAGTTGTCAAGAATGCAGTTGCTACCCACAGAGCTGGCTGGGTCTTTAAATTCTTCCTTCTTCATTTTGGAAATTAGCCACCAAAGTGATGTATAAATATTACATATTATCATCACCATCAATAATAACGAGGCATCCTTTTAGAGTCTTCATGTCTCCGAAGCACCATAGGCTCATTAGCTCCTGATGTCTTACTGTTATAGGGCTCGGTTACAAGCGGAAGCAACGGGAGCTCAGAGGTCATGACCGTTGGCAGCCCTGTGAGTCTGCGGTCTCCCCAAACCTGCAGAACTGGCCTGAGAACAGAGATGCGGGTTTGAGTCCCAGCTCTCAGAGCTGCTCGGTGAGAACGGACAAGTGACATCCACCCTCCCGGTTTCTGCGGCCGACATATGGGAGTGGACTGATTTCTAAGGTTCCGTCTCCATCTTCCAGTCCTGGGACATGTGGGCGGCTTTCCAAGGCTGGGGCCAATGGGCAGTGATGATCGTGGTGGTGATGTAATCAGTCAGGGAGCCAGTGTGGGCAGTGTCCAGGGTGTTCTGATGCCAAGTCTATTTCTATAACATCCTCTGTCTACACAACTCATGGGACTAAAGTTCTTCCTTCTTTTTTGGAAAGAATTAGGGTAACAGTGTGGGCTTGTTGGTCAGTTGCCATGTGAGTGCATTATTTCCTTGCCCAGAAAAGTCAAGGATCTTTAAAAAGACGAGTCTCTGTGAGCTTGGCTCTCCTGTGGGGAGAGGATTCTGATGCTTTCCAAGGGGGTGTCTAAGTCCCTAGAAAATATGTTTTCACAGATCTGAGATGAAGAAACATGGTTTATTTATCAGGGAGCTTAGCAGCTTCCAAACTCTCTTCAATAAATTACGTCATCTTCTGGACTTAAGACCTAACAGATTTACATCCAAGTCCCAAAGTGAAAATTAGAATTTAAATTTGGATCCATGAGTGTTCTCTCCCTTTCCTTTACCCTTACGCACACGTGCACCAATCTGCCAGTCCGTGTGGTGTGGGAGAAAGCAAGCTGGACCAGGGGTCTGGGCACCCAGGATGCCTCTGGTGGTGTCCCCGGGGCCCACTGGGTCCCTGAGCCTGTGCCTAAGACACACCCTTCTCTTGGGAGTTGATGTCCAGGCCCTGTCTATACCTGCCTAAGAAAGGAATCTTAACCATTTCCTGGGGGGAAGCCATAAACCTCTTTGGAGATCTGCTAAAACCTATGGAACCCCAGCACATAAATGGTAAAATCGTTCATGCGGTGTCGGGGCCTCCAAGTTATACCTCCTTGGAGGGAATGGTCTTTTGGGCTTATTGCTAAGTCCTGGTATCCTGCTCCCGAGACAAGACGGGCACTGTTTTGAAAGCAAATAAGAAACTGTACAACTCCTCCTCTCTGGGAAAGGAGATGAGTCTGCGTGTCATCCAGGCTTTTTTTTCTTGCTGCCTGGAAGGGAGAGTCTGAGCCTTTCTGATTCCCGCAAGCAGGTTGTGAATGTACTTACGCACGAAGTAACGTGCACCGTAATGAGGCTTCTGTGGGGGCGCCCCTCCTTCCACCCCGAGCCTCTCTTCCAGCCTGGCTGGTCCCTGCCAGAGCCACAGAGCATTCACACACCCTCCTCTCCTTGATGGAGGCTGCTGCTGCTGCTGGGGTGATGGAGAGGGGGCAGCCTGTGGGGTCAACCAGTACTTGCTGGTCTTCACGGTCTGTCCCTCCAGGGTCCCCACCCTCTTGCCCCCATAAAGCAGAGGAGGAAACAGGCTCAGGTGTATTAGATGACCTACCCAAGGTCACACAGCTGGTAAGGGTGACATTCATTTTCCCTCCATGTATGTGACAGCCCAAATCAGAGTACCAGGCCCATGGTTCCGTTCGCTCCCCGGCTCCCTCCTCCTAGACCAGGGATGGTGCAGGGGAGAAAGGCCCCCTCCTCCGTGCGCTCAGCATCGTGCATAAGCCGCCCCACGAGGACCTCTTCCTGAAGCTCGCGGGTGCCCTGCAGGCTCAACCAGATCATTTCCAAATAGCTCAGAAATCGTGAGGTCAGGCAAACAGTGGCTGTGGCCATGGGCCTGGGGAGGGGCTGCTCTGGGGACCCTGCCCTGGGGAGGGGGCAGCAGTGTAGTTGGGGCCTCCGTATCTGAGGACCTGGGTCCCCGGAGTCAAGCCCAGTGGTGAGGCCTTGTTGAGTCTGAGAGCTGGGAGTGCTGTTGATATGGGGCCCGGAGTGCTTCCCACATCCTCTAGACTCCTCTGAGGAGCCATGTCTTTCACCCCCTCCCCTCTCACACGCACACAACAGTGAAGGCACACCCTGGCCCTCAGAACAGGTGCCTCAGGGCCTCCAGCTCCAGTCTGGTCCTTAATTCAAGCGCAGGAGGTCCCCAGGCCCAGCTGTCTCCTGCTCCTCCCTGGCTCCTGCCTGGCCCACAGTTTGGGATCCCAAACTGTGCATGTTTGGAAGCTTTTTCCCTCTGCTCTCAGGGCCATGGTCACTCAGCCCTTCTGGCTCTCTCAGATTTCTGTAAGGCACCAGTGCCCGTGTTGGCTGGAGCACCCATGGGTGGGTGGCGGGGTGACCGGGAAGCCGTGCTGCAGATGCTGCCACCCTAACTCCTGAGCCAGAGGCGAGGGCGGCGCTGGCCAGCCTCCTCCTGGCCTGCCTGCTGTTGGCAGCCTCGTTGCCTTCCCGTCGTCACATGGCCTCAGACCCTGAGGACCGGTGCAGCTTCCAAAGACCCCGCCCAGGCTCAGTTTCCCTGGCTGAGTACAGGGTCTCGAAAGCTGTTGTAGGCAGTATGCGTCCAGACATGCTGGGAGCTGCCTTGGGGAGGGCAGAGGGAGCTGGGAGCAGTCCTCATACCCCAGTGTCCCTGGGGCCCTCGCTGAGGGCACAGAGCAGGGCTCAGCTGTGCCAGAAGCCTCCTGGCCAGAGGTGGTTCTCATCATCATTGAGGAGCTGGGCCCTAACCAGAGACACATGATGCAATGGCAGACACTGGAGAGCAGCCCAGCCTTACGGAATGGCCTGGCAGGCGGCAAACTAGGACACGTTCCTGGGAGGCAGGCACCAGGAGCCAGGGCAGGACGACCTGCCAGACTGTCTCGAGGCCAGAGTGTCTCGTGCTGCTCCAGAGCAGCACGGGGAGCGGAAGAGAGCGTGGCTCTGTATCTCAGACAAGGCTGTGTCCCGGAACAATCTTCCTCTTCTGTGCAGTGTGAAGCCTACCTCTTAGTTATTGTGAGAACTACAATAATAATATATATTATTATATCATAATGATCTCATTATTAGTCTCATCATTTGTGCAAGTTACCAGTGGCCTACAGCCTGGAGAGGACAGAAGTAGTGGACTGCGTGCCCTCCCCCGGTGGGGCCAGGGCCACTTGCCCAGGGCAGATGCCGTTTTCAAAGGCGGAGGTGAGCCTGTGGAAGACAGTTGGGCTGTCCTCAGACAGTTACCATGTGACCCGGCAGTTTCCAGGCATTACCCAGAGGAGTTGAAAATGTGTCCAAACAGAATCTTGTGCCTGAATGTTCACGGAGGCTCTGTTCACTATCGCCAAAAGGTGGAACAAGCCAACATCCGTCAGCAGGGAGTGGAGGAGCAGAAGGTGGTACAGATGCACAACGGACTGTTATTCCGCCGTAATGGGAATGAAGCACGGATACGTGCGAGGGTATGAAGGAATCTTGGAAAACTATGCTTAGAGAGAGAAGCCAGACACGTAAACCACATCTGACGTGAAATATTCCGAATAGGCAAGTCCATGGAGACAGAGCAGATTAGTGCTTTCCAGGAGCTGAGGGGAGGGGGAATGAGGAGTGACTGCTTAATGGGTACGAGGTTTCCATTTGGGAGGATGGAAAGTTCTGGAACTAGATAGTGTGATGGTTGCACAACATTGTGAATGTACTAGATGCCACTGAATTGTACACTTTAAAATGGTCACAGTGGTAAATTTTATGTTACGTGTATTTTACCGTGGTAAAAAAAAAAGGAAAAAAGTGGGGTGAGGTTGGGGCCAGGTGAGGGTCAGCGGAAGGCAAAGTATCTGTACAGTGAAAGGCTCCAGATGCCCTCGGAGGTCACTTTGGTTCTGAAAATACCTTGTGGGCCTGTGGTTGAGTTCCAGCTCTCCCCTTGCTCCTTTGACGACGGACAAGTGCGTGGTGACCGTATGCAGCTGGAGAACAAGAGAGCCGAGGCCCACATCTCGGTCTCAAGGAGGGCTAGGGCTGGGGGCTCTGTGGCTCCAGCCTTAGGGTGCGTGTGGGGGGACAGACAGTCGTCAGGTGAGGGGACCTTAACACACCCTTCCACCAGAGCAGCTACCCTTTATCTGTTTTGTAGATTGAGGCTGTACATAAAAATTTATTTGAAAGAATGTACTGCTAGAACACCAGCTTTCTCACTGTACAGATAAACTGAGGAACAGAGAGGGGCAGTGACTTGCCCAAGGTGCTGGTGAATAGGAAATCCTGAGTTAGAGCCCTGACACCAGACCTCTGCCCGTCCCCATCACCACCGCCTCCGCCTCTCTAGATTCTGCACGCCGACTGTTGGCAGACGTCCTTGGCTTGCTTTGCAATTCCTTTTCTGTGGGAATCATGGGAAGGAGGGCTGCCCCCAGCGCTGTCCCTCTCCTGGGTTCCAGGAACACACACTGTCCCCACTCAGTCCCCTCGTGCCAAGCGCCAGCCTTCCCTGGGTGTGATGACCAGGCAGCCCCCCTGGACTCACGCACAGGTCTCCATGTGGTGATGAAAAGGGCAGCCCGTTCTCGGTGGAAATCAGATCCATTCATTCAGGAAGATCGGAAAATGATAATATAGATCTGTCTCTGAGTGTGGGAAAAATTATAGACTGTATTCTTCACTATAATTAAGCCTGTTTTAGTGGGAGCCGTCAGTATGTTAGGCAATGCATTGTTCTTTCTTAAAGGTGTTTTTGAGACCCAGTGTGTCAGAATTAAAACCTGTTCTCTTAGTTCAGACAGGTGGGGATTTTCCTGGGGGGTTAGGCTTTCGCCTCTCACTGTGGGCCTTCTCTGCCCCCCTAGTCTGGTCCACCCAGGCAGTTAGGCAGCCTGGGCCAGCTGCCTTGGACTGGCAATGAGCCGGGCTGGTCAGCCCTTGACTGTCCTAGACAACACGGTTTCTACCATGGCCTCACAGAGCCACAGGAAATCAATCAAACAAATACTCCCTTCAGATACCTGGGCTCCCTGGGTGGTGTATTTTTTTTTTTTTTTAAGTGAGGAAGATTGGCCCTGAGCTAACATCTGTTGCCAACCTTCCTCTTTTTTTTTTTGCTTGAGGAAGATTGTTGCTGAGCTAACATCTGTGGCAGTCTTCCTCTATTTTATGTGGGATGCCACCACAGCATGGCTTGACAAGCAGTACTAGGTCCACTCCTGGGATCTGAACCTGCTAACCCCAGGCCACTGAAGCGGAGCATGCAAACTTAACCTCTACACCACCGGGCCAGCCTCTCCATGGATATTTTTTGTATTCACTTAAATGAATGCTCATTCCCCAACCTTAGGCTCTGGTTTAAAAGCTGCTAAACCATTTGGTTTTATTTAATTTAACCTCTTAAGTAGTGACTAATTCTGTCATTCCCTGGATCAGGAAGTCCAGTGGTGCCCCATTGCTTTCATAATAAAGTCCAAAATCTGGAGCCTCTGTAGTCAGACATCACTTAAGGATGTTTCGGTCAACGACGGACCGCATGTACGACGGTGGTCCCATAAGACTAGGACCATGCAGCCTAGGTGTGTGGTAGGCCACACCAACTAGGTTTGTGTAAGTGCACTCTGTCATGTTCACACAATGTTGAAATTGCCAGACAACACAGTTCTCAGAACGTATCCCCGTGGTTAAGTGACACATGACCGTACCTGCTTTGTCACCTTCTTTGCTGAATTCCCACTCGTGCTTGAACGCTGTCACCAGTAGTTCCCCTTCAGCACTCCTGTACGCACTTTTCTCTGAATTTCACACCTTGTGTTGCAGCGACATTGATGTGTCCGTGTCCCCAGCTGGGAGATGTTTGAAGCCAGGGACTGCCTCATTCATTCTCTTCTCTTTAATCTCCAGCACATTATATGCCACATAGGGGAGGGCTCGAATGTTCAGTGAATTAATAGATTAATTAACTGGTTACTCTCAGAGGGGAAAACTCATGCACGAACAGCCAAGCAGACAGCTGCAGAAATAAGTGAGGGTGGGCCTGCAGCAGCGAGGAGAGCAGGAGGAGTGGGCTCATGGAGGCCCACGTGACTAAGGATTGCTGTGGAAAGGGGACATCTTGGTGAAGCATTCAGTGTTGGCGTGGGAAGTGCTGACAGTGAGAAAGAGGGAAGAGGTGAGCATAATCCTGAAAGTTGTGCCCTGCCCAGGTGGATGGATGGGAGCGTCACTAGGATTAGGAACACAGCGCGTCCAGGTTGGTGGGGGAGATGCTGTCTTAGCTTTGGATGTGGGGAGTGTTAGGGACCTGTAGCCACGTGAGTGAGCCTCGAGCTCAGCAGGCTTTTGAGAGCCATCAGCTTGTTAGGTGTAGATGGAGTTGGGCATGAATGAGGTTGCAAAAGGAGAAACAAGAGGCAAAGCACAAAGAATGGTCCCCACCTTACCCTGGAGGGAATGCCAGCCTTAAAGGGGTGAGCCAAGAAGAGGATCCTGTTGATGAGACTGAGCAAGAGAGGACCAAGTCGGAGACTTGGTGGTGTGATGTTCAGATCAAGGATATAGGAGACAGGAGAAGGATCAGGAGAGCGGGGGGCCATGAAAACAGCTGCGGAGAGAGAGTTTCAAAAGGAAGGTGTGGTCCATGGTTTCAGATTCAGCCGAGGTGAAGTGGGATGAGGTTGAAAAACCGCCTTAGGCTTCGGCAGTTCGAGATGACTTTGGATGAGTGGAGCGGTGGAGGAGGCCAGACCCGGTGGGCTGCAGAATGACTGTGCGAGGGAGTGAAGCTTCAGACCGTGGTGGTGAAGAGAAGAAGGCTCTGGCCGTAACTTGAGAGGGAGACAGGATCTGGGGAAAGTGGGAGATGGGAGACAGCGTGCTTCGTGATTAGTTGGAGCTGGGGCATCCAACACCTGAGACTGTATCCTCCCTCTGGGTACTAGTCGGATTAAGGACTAATTTATTGCTTCTAGAGGTGAAGCTGGAGTAGGATTTTTTTTTTTTTTTTTTTTGAGTGGGACGTTATACAGAGAAGACTCTGACTCCTAGAGATATGACTCAGTTAGAAACAAGTCTGAGCTGCTGCATCAGAGACCCAACAGGACAGTGGCTTAAAGAACAAAGAAGTTTCTTTTTCTCTCCTGTCGCAGTCCAGGATAGGCAAGCTGTTCTGCTCCACGCAGTGGTTCAGGGGTCCCGCTTCCTGCCCTCTTGTTTCTCTGCCATCCCCAAGGTCAGTGTGTGATCTCAAAGTGTGGTCCCCAGACCAGCAGCATCAGCGTCCCCTGGAAACTTGTTGGAAATGCAAATTCTTAGGCCCCACCCCACACCTACTGAATCAGAACCTCTGGGGGTGGTGCCCAGCTACCTGTGTTGCAAAAGCCCCCTAGGTGATTCTGATGCACCCCGAAGCTAGAGAACCACTGCTCTGAGGTGCTGTCCTGGCCTGCATGGTTGAAGCTAGATGTCAGTCCAGCCCGGGGAAGGGAAAGATTGTGGAGATGTGCAGGAGCAATGTGTTACGGTCCAAGCCTGGAAGTGGCACTTGCACCCACATTCCACTGTTAAGAACTGTTACACGGCCAGACGCAGCCTCTTAGAGGGCAGGGAAATGCAGGCACCAGTTAGGTGGCCAGAGCCCAGCTACAACTCCATCGTAGCAGAAGGAGGGGGTAACGACATTTAGTAGTCCACTAGCAGTCTTGGCTGCCTTATCAATCAAACTTCAGCAGGTTTTAGTGCACCTCTCATCCTTGGAATAAAGGGGAGGCGATCACCTATAGATCGCAGTTAAGGCTCACATGTTTACCAGGATCCAAGCGGAGGCTGTCAGGTGCACCAGCCCCAAAGGTTGCCCACCCTCACTGGGCTTGAGCGGCCCAACCCTTAGACACCTGCCTTACCTGCTCACCCACGCTAGATCGTGCTGCCTAGGTCCTCCTTGGCAACTTCCAATAAAAGTCGGGATTTCACCCAGCTGGCCCCATCAGAAGGAGGGCACCCAGGTTCGGCAGGGCAGGATGAGTAGGAAGGGTTCTGGTTTACTGCAAAGGAGAGAGAGAAGGAAGATAAGCAGCTTGTTCAGTGAGCAGCTGTGCACACCGCGTGGACTGGTCCTGCACCATCCGAGGGGCAGGCGCTCACATGGTCTCTGATGTGTTCAGCTCCCCCAGGAGTTGGGTGATGTGGCCGCCCTGTCTGTGTCTCATCCCCACGTCCCGCCCTTCTGCTGCACCCCAACAGCCTGGGCTCAGGGCTTCCTGCTGCCACTGCTCCTGCCTTACCTGGATGGGCCACCTCTGGAACCTCCATCCTTGCTATGAGAGGCTTCTCAGGAGGTGACTCAGTGCTCCAAGGACCAAGCCTGGACAGAGAAATCAACTCTGGATGGAGGCAACTTTTCTTCTCTCCCGAAAGCCTGCTAAAAGCCCAGACGTGAGAGGCCTTGACTTTGACATCAGCGACGCCAGGGCCTGATTCCGGCTCTGCCGCAGGCACGTCAGCCTCCTCCTCTGTAAAACACAGGTGATATACCTGCCTCACTCAGTCGCTGAGACAATGAAGTGAGAGACCTGGCCCAGGTGAGGCCCCACCACCTCTGCTGCCGGAAGCTGCAGGGCCTGGGGTTTGTGACTACCACAGAGAGTCTGGGAGAGGCGCTGGGGGCCAGAGGAGGTTTCCCAGGGCCCTAAAACACCTGTCTCCGTGACTAGGAAATCACACATTTCTGGAACAAAGGCAGAATGGCTGCCTCCCTGGATCCGGCGTTTGTTTCACGAGCTACTTCGAGATCCGGTGCATGCACACGCTTGCCTCTGAGAGCTCTGTGGCCCGTGGTGCTGAGCCTTCTGCAGGAGGAGGGGGAGGAAGCCACTTGTGGTTGTGGGCGCTGAGATCCCACTGGGCTGGGCCTTAAGGGGCTCGGGGCTTCCCAGCGTCCGCTGAAGAGCCGTCTCTGAGGGCTGGAGCAAAGGCAAGGGGAAAGAGGCGGGTTGGGAGAAGGGCATTGCGGGTCCGTTTCAATACCTGCCAGGGCTGCTGCACCCGCTCTGGGCTCTTCTCAGGGCTGACGCCTCCGGGAAGCGCCTGACTGTGTCCCCAGGTGTTTCCCGCCAGTGAGACTGTCCTGCTCCCATCTGTGCCTCGTTTGGATTGTTTCCTAAAGGATTTTCTACTTTGATGTACCATGGACATAGGTCTGTGCTTCTCACCTGAGGCCAGGATTAAAAGACGAGGGAAAAGAGAAGACAATACAGAGAGGACAGAGAGGGGAGGCAAAGACGAGAGAAACCCTGGGCTGGGGTGTGCGGGACCTCCCAGGAGGCCTGGTGGAGAATTGCTGACGCCCGTGCTAAAACCACCCACACGGAAATGTCCTCCACACTCACATGGGTTCAGGCCCTAGGAGGGATGGTTTACGTTTTGCTTCTCTCCTGTCCATCGTCTTTGACTTAGGTGTCCCGGGAAACCTTGTGAGAAATATCTACATGACTCTTAACGAATGCAGGAGCTTCCGCGTGGCTCTTCAGTGCATTTGTTGATCCGTTCATTCATTCGTGCGACATGCAGGGTCACCCGTGCATGAGATGCTGTGGTGGGTGTTCAGGATACAGACTTGAGCTCAGATTTTAGCAAATAATGTAGTTAAGGGAAATGCCTTAGCCTTAGTAATGGGGGGTGGTGACCCTGGGTGTCCGAGCAGATAGTGCGTTGGTGAAACCTGTGGCATGTGGACGGGATGGGCAGAAAGATTCCGAGGCCTGAGGAACAGTGAGTACTGCTGGCAGGCAATGTGAGGTAGTGTGAAAAGCCAGGACTGAACATCCAAACCAGGTGATGTTTGAAGTGAAAAGGGGGCACTGCTAATGATCATGCCAAGACAATGGATGTACACTGGATCGTCGGCAAACTGAAATGTCTGGTCCCACTGCTGTTTCTGACTTGCTCGGTGACTTTGGGCCTCAGTTTCTCTCACCTACGACTGGAATGACTCTATCGTCCTTACTGGGATGGGTAAAGATGCGGCTCCACTCCAGGACTTACTGCTGGCATGTCATTTTGGACCATTTCTGCATCACCTATGGCTTGGATAAGTCCATAAGCATTTTGTGAGTATCACCTCTTCTAACCCTCACAATAACCCCATGAGTGGGCATGAGCATCACCCCCATGCTACAGATGAGAGGGAGATGGAGGGTAGAGGGCCTGTCCCGGTCACGCGAGTCTCCCTCCGTTACCACGCAGAACCACTCCAGGACCCCAGGCCCTCCTGCAGCTGCCTCCCCAGCCTGCTCGTTTGGAAATGCCCACCTCTCATTCCCCATTTCCTCCCCTCTCCTGGATCCCACCCCCTGCTGTCCTCCCCTGGTGCTCTGGCAAAGGCCATCCCTCGCTGGTCCTCATGTGACTGGGATCTTGGCAGCACATGGCACTGTGGCCCACCCCTCTCCCCTGACTCCTGGGAATGGGCCCCAAAGTGGAGACAGTCTACCTAGAATTCCTATTCCTAATTGTTTCTATCTTTAAAAGAAGCAAAATTAATCTTTGATCATATTTACTATATAGATTGACATTAGTACATGAATAAAATTTGTGTAATAATATATAGTTAGTAAATATACATATCTATGGGGTGTTCTCAAAACATTTTAGTGACGGAGGGTATGGTTAAAAGAGCTTGGTGCGGGGCCAGCCCACTGGCGTAGCAGTTAAGTTTGCGCACTCCGCTTTGGTGGCCCTGGGTTCGCCGGTTTGGATCCCAGATACAGACCTACACACGGCTTGTCAGGTCATGCTGTGGCAGGCATCCCACATATACAGTAGAGGAAGATGGGCATGGATGTTAGCTCAGGGCCAGTCTTCTTCAGCAAAAAGAGGATTGGAGGCAGATGTTAGCTCAGGGCTGATCTTCCTCAAAAAAATAAAAGAGCTTGGTGGCCACTGCCTGACGTCACCTCTGGTCTAGCTGCCCCTTCACAGTGCCCCGCACACTGCGCTCTCACACACCTTTGCACCCACTGCTCCCTCTGCCATATCAAGGTGAACTGTGGGTAATAGAACATCCAAACATGTACCTTAAGCTACAAGTCTGTTGTTCTCTCATATAAACTAAGTCTGTAGGTGAGCAGCCCAGGGGTGGTATGGCAGCTCCAAAATCATCTGAGATCCAGGCTCTTTGAACTGATTGCTCTGCCCTTTTCAACCCATGGTTTCTAGCTCATGGCTTAGAATGGCTGCTTGAGCTCCAGCATTACGTCAGCATTCCAACCAACAGAAAGAAGGAAAGACTGAAGAGAGACATGCCCCTTCTTCACTGTAAGGATGTTTCTGATTATTAGAGATAAAGAATGACATTTATTAATAATAAATGGACTGATGCACCAGGATGATATTACAACTCCAAATCTGTATGTACTCCATAAAATAGTTACAAAATATGTGAAGCAAAAATGAACAGAATTAAAGCAAGATAGACAAATTCGTGGTCATAGCGGGAGTCTGTCATATGCCTTTTTCAATAGACAGTAGAACGAGCAGACACAAAATCAGTAGACATTTAGATGTGAAAAGTGCAGTTACAAACTGACACATGTAGAATTCTGCACTCCACAGCGACAGGATTCCCAGTCTTTGTGAATGCACAAGAAACATACACCAGGAGCCTGCCAGGTGGCTTAGTGGTTAAGTTCACCGCTCTACTTTGGCTGCCCAGGGTTTCGCAGGCTCAGATCCCAGGCACGGACCTGGCACCGCTTAGCAAGCCATGCTGTGGCAGGCGTCCCACATATAAAATGGAGGAAGGTGGGCACCGATGTTCGCTCAGGGCCAGTCTTCCTCAGCAAAAAGAGAAGGATTGGTGGTGGATGTTAGCTCAGGGCCAATCTTCCTTAAAAAAAAAAGAAAAGAAAAGAAAAAAGAAACATACACCAAACAAACAATATTCCAAGAAGTCACAGACCCCACTTCCTCTTATGGGCCCTTTGCCAGCAGTTAACCCCTGTGCCACCCAGGGAAGCACCGTCTGCTCCAGGTGGCCAAGGACCCAGCTGGAGTGGAGGGTTTCCAGTCCTAAGGCAGAAAGGGGAACACATATTAGGGAAACCACCCCCCCTTCCTTCCCGCAGCTCTGGCCCTGAGAGCCCTGTGCAGTGGTGATAGCCTGGGCCGAGGCAGAGGGCAGAGGCTCCTCACTCCGTTCTGGCAGTGCTGTGTGACTTTGGGCAGGTTACTGAACGTGTCTAAGCCTCAGGTTCCTTATCTTGCAAAATGGGAATAACCCGACTTCATGGGCTACTGGGAAGATGGGACAAGGTAACGTGTGAAGCACTTAGTCCTGTGCCTGGCACATCATAAGTGCTCAACAAATGTTAGCTGCACAGAGAGGTCAAGTAACTTTCCCAAGATCACACGGCTAGTGAATGAAAAGGCTAGGTTTCAGATCCAGGCATCTGGCTCCAAGCTGGTACTGACACTTCTTTGGGACCTCTGCCACCCTCAGCACAGGGCTCCACATATGGTGGGGGTATAGTGAGGGCAGGACTGCTGAACACAGGGAGATAGGAAACTGCTGCCGCCGGTTAGCCATGTGACGTTAGAGAGGTCTTTAGAAATGTGTGTCTTGGCTCAGCCGTGCTCGTTCCCTCATTCCTTCTGCAGAAGGCTGGCGGCAGGGAGACCGCAGGTCCCGGCCCTGATGCCGCAGTTCTGGCTTCTCTGCCACCGATGGCTGAAATCTTACCGTTAGAAATGCGTTTCTTCTTAAGTCCCGTCTTCTGCCTGAACTCCTTTTTTAAAAGTACAGCTTTCCTTTAGAGGGTCCTGACCCCTTGGTTGGCAGGTCTGGAGAAGGTTCAGGGACGAGAGTCTGGTGGGCCCTGTGGCGGGGAGGGGGTGCAGACAAGGGGAAGAGAGTGCAGCCGGGGAGCCGGCGGACAGACTGTCTGTGCCCTAAGGGGCTAGGTGCCCAGAGGGTCTCGCCAGGGCCGGTGCGTGACACCGCATCACAGCTCCGTTCCTGCTGCCTGGCCAGCCTCATCTGTCACCCAGTGTCACGCTTTTTACAGGCTTCCTTTTTTCTCCTTCTGTGTTTTTTTCCACCAACCTGCTTCTCAGACTAAATTGGAGAAAAATGAGTTTTGTCTTTTTTTAACAAGAAGACTAAAAGTCTTAAATTACCTTCTTCGAGGTCTGCAAATAGAAATCCTGATTAAGACAGCCCCCTTTTCTTGTCTCTCTTCCCCTCTTCCTTGTTGGGAGCTGTGAGCCTGAAACCAAGGCAGTACGTGGCTCGGGGGTCATCTGGGCCTGGCCAGGCCCTGCTGGGGGGAGACCAGCGTACTGGCTCGGGGGTCATCTGGGCCGGGCACCAGTGCGGTGGCAGGAGGGCTCGACTCAGGTTGGGGGGTGCTGGAGAAAGAAATGGAAATGGGCAACCCAGTGCCTCATTGCTGTGGTTCTGGAATAGAAGAGGCCCCAGAAGGGCCGGTGTCTGCAGGAGCAGCTGCTGAGGGAGTGTGTGCAGGTGCCTGGGGCCTGCAGCCGGGAGGGGAGGACCCACAGCCTGGGGTTCAGACTCACCAGAAGCGAACGAGATCACCGGGCCCAGGGTGCCTTCTCCACCTCTCTCGCCCCATCAATGTCATGGTTCCCGGAGGGTCCATCAGTGAGCATCAGGATGAGGGGAGGGAACCTGGTTCTGGGGCAAAGACTAGGAGTTTGAGGGCTGGCATCCTGGGTACTAGTCCCTGCTACATGAAATAAGCATAGCTAACATTTACTGAGTACTCTCTGTGTGCCAACGACTGTGCTAAACACCTCAGGGAGATGTGCCCATCTAGTCTTCAGAACAGCCTGCCACGTGGGCATCATCGTCATCTCCACTCCAGATGAGGACACTGAGGATGGGAGGTTAGGTAACCCGCCCAAGGTCTCCTGGATCTCGTGACAGATCGGAGTTAGAACCTGCGAGCCAGACTCCAGGGCTCAGGTACTTCTTTCCGCCAAACCACCAGGCCTGCCCACCTGCCTCCTCATTTGGAAGGTCGAGGTGCAGGGCGGGTAGGGTGGACTGGATCGTCGTTGAGGTTCCAGCAGGCTCTCTGATTGGGGCTCACGCCTCACTGTGCACGCGGAGGTCCTGTTCAGACACTGCAGAGGGCAGGATTCCAGTGCGAAGCAGGCATGCCGAGTGTGCAGGTGTGCGTGCGTGCATGTGCATGTGTGTGTGTGGAAGGCACGTAAACTTGCTTCCTGCAACCCTAATGAGACAGGAAGAGAATAAAAACACAACAACTCCAGTGCAAAGTCTGTAGGAAGATTCATAGGTTAGATTTGTTAAAAGGACAAAACCAGGATCCAAAGGTCTAGAAAATTCTTCCCGGTTCACCTCCATTGTGTGTCCAGTAGCCTTTGCATTTCCCTGATCTTTGCTCCTGGTTGCACACCCACAGCCTCGGCCTAGTCAGCACTGTGAAGGGAAGCCTGCTACGGAGCTCTGGCTCCGGGAAGGCGAGGTGGCCTCCGTGGGTCCCCCAGCCCAGCACGTGTGTCTTCTCTGCAGGCCCTGCAGCCATGGCCCAGTACAAGGCGGAGCAGGACGACTGGCTGAGCGTCTATCTGAAGTATCTGCTCTTCGTCTTTAACTTCTTCTTCTGGGTAAGTGAATTCTGAACACCAGCCCCTTCCGAGCGCGGAATGAGTCAAGCCACCTTTGTTTCTTGTGAGTCACTGCTCTGGGGTTGATTTCTTCCAAATCAAAGACCACCTATGGGCAAATTCTGCCTACTTTAAAGCAAATATGTACATTTGCTAGTGAGGGGGAAGAACAGAATCCGGCCTGCAGGTTGGCGTGGAGTCCGTGCCGCGCGGCATCTGAATAGAGGAGGCATCCACACGACCGGGAGCGATGTGTTCCAGCCGCGGGACGCAGGGCCCCGCCTCCCTCCCTGCTCCCTCGTGGCACCAGTGCCTCGTGGGAAATGCGCCTGCTGAAGTAATTGCTTGTTTTCCCCTGAAGCCCGTTGCCTTTCACAGCTAACACTCTCCAGGCCCAGGGCGGAGAAACAGAAGTCCTGGGGCCTGGGGCTGCCTCTGCGTGATGGGAATGGTCTCCGTAGTGACTCCCCTCAGGAAAACGCCCCAGTGGGGTCTTCCCGGAGGAGGGAAGTCTGTCCACTTGGGACAATTATCAGGGTAATTGGGAACAAACTGCCATCAGTTCCCAAAAATAGACACTGGACTGTGCGTGTTTTGTGTTGGAGTCCCGCTGAATGGGAGAGGCAGAAGAGCGCCAGGAGCACAGGCTCTGCTGGTCACTGATGGGGTGGCCTTGCAGGCCACTTACAGGGGCGGAGTCTGTTTCCCAAGCTACAAACCAGGGATCATCTCTAACCTGTTGGGATTTATTAAATACAAGACAACAAGCCCAAAATGGAGTCGCTTATGCTAAGCCCCATGTCACCAAACCGAGATGTAACTAAATTACAGTTTTGACTCTCCCAGAAATTCCATCTTAGAGCAGTCAGTCGGGAATGGCTGAGCAGCACCAGGTCGGTCGTCTGCCTGAGGGACCCCTGCTAGCCCTGCAGGAAAGTGACCTTGCCACAACCATCCCGCTTTCCTCCTAATTCCCGCTCCTTCCGCCTATAAGGAGGTTTGTACAGCTCCCAGACCTCCTTTCTATCTGCCGGATGTGATGCTGCCGATTCAAGACGATTTTTGCTCAAATAAACTCTTAAAGTTTTTACTGTGCTTCAGTTTATCTGCTAATAGGTCGTTTGTTAGCAGCTGCCCTGAAATGGTGTGTGTCAGGGGCCTGGCTGGGTCTCTGCTCACAGGAAGCATTCGATACATGCAGCATCTCGGATATATCAGATGGAGAAGGGCTGAAAACACCACCGAGTCAAGTGCTGCCAAGGCGGAACCAGGTTCCCGCTCCCGGTGGGGGGTGGGGGTGCGCTCCCCTGGCAGCGTCTCCGAAGCATCCCAGATGGGCAGACAAAGATAGGGTGTGTCTGCACCTCCAGGGTCTCTCATTAAGTTCATGGAATTCGTTGAGACTGGGAAAGTGATTCAGGTTGGGAAGCGTCAAGATGTGGTAGTTTGGGAGTGCTGGACACAGCAAGGCGAGGGTTTCCAAGAGTGTTGGAAAGTAGTCAGTCATTTGATGCTATCTGTTGCATAGCTGAACAGCTTGATGTTTGTTTAAATGTTTTTCGCAAAGTTCCTGAATCGAACAATAAGCTTCTTTTATTTGCAACTTCTATCTTCCTGGGCAGCGCTTCCTGGAATAGTGAGGTTGTCGATGAAGACAGTGGAATGATAAAGCCGTGTCGATGAGGTCGCTGAGCGGCATGAGTGCAGATGGTTTCAATTCTCAGAGAGAAATGCAATAGGTGGCTTAGGATTCTTGCTGAGTGAGGATTTCTTTTTAAGAATAAATTTCTTTTTCCTGATCATAAAAGTGTTATGTATCCACTCCAGATAATCTCTAAAATACTGAAAAGTATAGGTAAGAAAATAAAAAGCGCCATCTCTCACTGTCCTAGGTCCTCAGGAGTGCCATAACAAAGTTCCATCAACCAGGTGGCCTTAAACAATAGAAATCCGTTCTCTCAAGATCTGGAGGCCAGAAGTCCAAAATCCACAAGTCAGCAGGGCCGTGCTCCCTCTAAGACTCTGGGAGGAATTTGTCCTTGCCCCTTCCTAGCTCCTGGCAGTGGCTGGCAGTTCTTGGCATCCTTTGGCTTGCAGCTGCATCCTTCCAGTCTCTGCCTCTGTCCTTGCATGCTGCTCTTCCTATGTCTCTGTCTTCATGTGGCATTTTCTTCTTCTTATAAGGACCCCACTCATACTGGATTAGGGCCCACCCTAATGACCTCATCATAACTTGATTATATTTGCACAGATCTTATTGCCAAATAAGGGCACATTCATATGTACCAGGGCTAGGGCCTCAACAAATCTTTTTGGGGACACAATTCAACCCCTAATACTCACCACTCCAGGACCTTCCCTCTAGACTTTGCCCTGATCAGGACAGGAGATTGTGGTGACCTGCGCTATGGGAGTGACAGTGGAGATGGAAATATTTGGAGAGGGTCAAGGGATTTAGGGGGTAAAATTGACAAGATTAGGTCATTAATTGCATGGGGTGGAGAGAGAACAAGTGTCTAGGATATGTAACTCTAGGTGGATGGTGGAGCTCTGCGTTGCAACCGGAGACCAGAAAGACGAAGAGGTTGGGGTCAGGTGGCGAGATCAGACGTAGGCACGTAGGCATGGTGAATTTGAGTTGCCAGGGTCTGGATCTCAGATAGGGATCGTCCCCACACAGAGGTGGTTGCAGCCATGGAAACAGATGAGAACCCCCGGGGAGAGCACGGTGACTGAGAAGAGAGCCAAGAGTGAGAAGTGGAGCACCCCAGTGATCAGGGCTGAGTCTAGGGTCAACAGCAGCTCCCATTTGCCCTGAAGTGAGGGAGCCTCCAAGATGTGGGACTTTCAGTGCTAACACCAGGAGAGCCCCAGGCAAGCTGGGACGAGGAGTCAGCCCAGGGGAGCTGGAGGAGGAGCATCAGAGAGGTGGGGGGAAGACCAGAAGAAACAGCATCATAGAAGCTGGAGATAAGGGAGGGGTGGACCGTGGGAAAGGGAAAGGGCACATCAAGTATTTTAAGGCCTGGAAAGTGGCCACTGGGTTTGGCCACACAGAGCTCCTTGGTGGCGGTGGTGACAGCACTCTCAAGAGAACAGAGAGGGCGAGGGGCCGAGGAAGTGCGCACTCAATATAGAAAACACCCGCTGGGCACGAGGAGAAGGAGGTCAGTAGCTGGCGGGCCGAGGGCTGCTGTGAGGTGTTCCTCCCAAAATATCTGTGGCAGGGCCCTGACCTGCAAGTCCTGCTGTGCCAGGGTCCCGTGGGAGGGAGCGGGCAGTCGACGAGGTGACTGCCCTCAGGTCCCTCCTAGCCAGAGCAGCCGTGGAGTCTGCCTTGCTGGTGTTGGATTCCCTTGGGAGTGGTGAGGAGAAGCGCATGTGGGTGGTACGCAGGCAGATGGGCAGCAAGCGTGTTAGCAGAGAACTCTCGGCGAGTGAGCGTCCCCCGTAGAGATCGCCCTGCTCTGAGTTAAAAATACCCCTGCCTGGGGCCTGGCTGGGTGTGGACCAGCTGCAGGGCCCCGTTCCCCTGAGCCTCGGCCCCCTTATGGGGGACGGTCGGCTTTTGAAGACTTAGGCCTCGTCTCCAGTCCGGGGTTCCTGGCATCTGCCCCTGGACCTGCTGTGATGCCCTCAGAAGTAGACACGGGGCAGACTGCTGGCCCATCTCCTCCCACAGCAGAGCACAGCGTCACACATTTTGCAGAGCACAAAGTCCCTGGGAATTTACCAGCATTCCCCAGGGAGGGGGCCTTGTCAATGAAGATCCCTCCCGTCAAGAGAAGGTTCCCTCCCACACGGGCACCCCAGAGTCCAGCTGCTGGTCCCCCCCCCGAACCCCCTCTTATTAGACACGGACCAGTGCCAGCGTCTACACGGGTGAGTGCTCCCCAACCCTGTCACGGTTCCCACCTCTTCTGCCTTCCCCATCAATCCTAGAGCAGAGCAGCAGGGAGGGTCCTTGGACTGCTGTGTGGCTCCCTAGTGCCGCCTCCCACCACCGCTACGCAGACGCGAGACATGAGCCTCGACAGCAGAGGCCGAGTGCCATGGCGAGTGTGCCCGGGGTGGACAGTCAGACCTCCTTCCTCACCCAGAACAGTGTTCCCTCCCAGAATGTCACCTTGCCCCATCTATCCCAGTGCACCCAGAGAGGATGAGGAAGCCCTTGCCTTGGTGGTTGTGCCTAGCATCGGTGAGGCCTGCTGGAGAAAGACCTTCCGCGGGCTGTCTCCTGCGATCCCCAGGTCAGCCCTGATGGTCGGCACCCCTACAGTCCTCATTTTACAGACAGGGAACAGACTCCCTGCTCAGAACCTTGCCCCAGGGCTCCTAGTGGCTCTAAGCAGAGCTAGCGCTGACACCAGGTATACTGGTCAATAACAATGACAATTGAAACATCCATCCCACCGTATTTATTAAGCACCTACTAAGCGTCAAGCACTGTTCTGGGCGCCTGGAATACGTCCGTGGAGGAAGTTCCCATGTTCGTGGAGCTTCCTGGGTGGCTCCTCTGTGCTTGCCTTCCGCTCGCATCATCCTCTTGACTCTGCCAGCACCGCCGAGGCTGTGAACAGCTCTGGTGGAGCTCCGCGTCAGAGTGTGGAGCCGTTTGCCCAAAGTCCGGCACTCGAGCCCAGCTCTCTCTGACCCCTGAGCCTGTGGCCTGGCCACCATGCTTTGTCGCCTCCAGCTGTGAGTCCTGACCTTCCCACAGTGTCCTTGCGGTGTGTGTGGATTAGTGAGGCAGCAGAGCGTGTGGCGAAGACTCAAGTTTGGGCTCAAGTACAGACCCCACTGTTTATTTGCCTGGGACATTAGGTGCTATGGACTGAATTGTATCCCCTTAAAATCCGTATGGTAAAGTCCTAGCCCCCAGCAACTGTAGGAGGTAATTATGGTTAAATGAGGTCGTGAGAGTGGGGTCCTAACCCAACAGGATCGGTGACTTTACGAGAAGCGGAAGAGAAGGAGAGCCCTCTCCTTGAGCATGCATGAGGAGGCCGTGTGCGGACACAGTGAGCAGGCGGGTCTGAAAGCCAGGAAGAAGGCCCTCACCGAAACAGAATCAGCAGCACCTTGATCGCGGGCTCCCCGCCTCCAGAACGGCGAGAAGTACATTTCTGTGTGTAAGCCCCCAGCTGTGGTGTTTTATTAAGGCAGCCCAAGCAGACAAGACATCGGGCAAATCACGTCATCCGACTGAGGCTCCCTTCTTCATACGTTAAGTGGGAGTGCCAATACCTGTAAGAATTAGAGGTTCGTTTTAGAAAAACACTGAGCTCAGCTCCTGGCGCACACCTGGCACTCAGCTATTGTACATAGCTATTGTGATTGGACTAAGCTCTCTCTGTCCCCAGCACTGGCTTTCAGACTTTGGGGATCGTGACCCATGTAAGAAACAGGTGGCAGCATAAGAAATGCTTACGTGAAACATTCACAAGACTACGTTCACCATTACTGTGCCATGCACCCTGTTTTCTCTTCTGTTTTGCATTGTTGCTTTAGTGCAGGTTACAGCTGCCAAATTTATTTCACAGCCCTACTGTGTTACATTCTGAAGTTTGCAGCAGGATGTTGCGGGCGGTCCCCAGCTCCACCCCGATGCAGGCAGGACTCAGGTGCCTGTGATGGTGCGTCAGGCCTGGGGCGCGTGATGACACTTTAAACCAAGTCTCTACCAGCTGCCACTGAAGCACAATTTGAGGGTTATAAACGCTCCAAATTGAGTCTTACAACCAGTCTGTCATTATCTTCATTCCCATTTTGTAGATGATAAAACTGAAGCCCAGATGATTAGCAGAGTTCTATGTCAGTAGAACTGGGTTTTCTGGCTCAAAGTCTGGTGCTCTTCCCATCTCCATAGATCACTGACATAATTGCAGCCTTAGATCCACTGCTCTGGCACTTAAATGGAGTCCAAAAGATCCCAAGGTTCAAGGTTGAACTTGAATGAGGATGTTTTGGTGGTATGGGCATTCAGACATGCAGAGTATGAAGAATACAAGCAAGACTTAAGCAGTCACACAGACACCCACGTCCTGTACCTGAGCCCACCCCACCTGTGGACCCACACCCCTGACACGCAACCCTTCCTGACCCATCCTTCACCACCACCCTCCGTTGCATTTCCGTTAAGGCAGTGTTAATCGTGATGACCTCTCTCAGCAGGGGAACCTCCCTTGGGTGTAGCTCTGGGACAGGAACCAAACAGGCCAACACGTCCATGTCCCCTTCATGACCCTAGAAGAAAGTGTGACCTAGGCTGCCCCCCGTAGCCGCCCAGGAACTGCTTTTCTTCCCCTTGCATTTCCTGCACGACTCCTTACAGCTCCCAGCACCCCTGCAGTGTTGCCCTCTAATTTATTATTTTAATTAGCTGCTTGGCTGTGTTAATAGTCAAAACTTTCCCAACCTCCCAGGAGCCATGCCAGGCTGTGGAAGAACTAGGGGACCAGCCGGGGACCTTGACTGGAGCAGCTGCCTCTGTCCCGAAGCTCTGTCCTGCCGTTTGTCCTTCCTTGGGGACCAGTGGGGCTCAGCCTCCGGGGAATCCCTGGGCTCCCTTCAGAGGGACATGGGCCAACACAGGAGGCAGGGAAGACGGAGGACTTGAGCTCCGGCCAGTGGAGCGAGGTGGCTGGAGGGCACCCAAGCACCCCTCCTGGACCCTGGGGAGGCCTTGGTGGGAAGAGCCTTCGCTAGATTCCCTGCCGAGGGTGGAAAGCCTTTCGCTTGGGACTTTCTCGTCCCGGGGACCCTGAACCCTGCCCACCTCCCGGGCGTGTCACTGAGAAAGAACCCGCGGGGGCCTGGCAGTTGGTCTTTCTGCTGGGCCCCTTCTGAAAGTGCTGGAGTCACAGAAGCCCCGGTGTTCAGGGCCTCTCTGCCCCTCCGTGCTGTCAGGTCGGCTGGGGGACAGGCTCATGCTGGAGGGTGTGCACATGTGGTCAGCTCTGGCGGGTGAGGCCAGTCAAGGGTGGAGCCCACAGTGACAGCTCAGGGCTGCCCTGCTGGACCCTGGGCCTTGCTGTGGCCCTGACACCGGGCGGCTTGCTTCACGCACAAAGCAGCTTTGGGTGGGTCGGCAGCCCAGTTGGTACAATGGACACTAAACTGGACATTAGAGTTTTTGAGTTCTAGTCCCCTCGCCACCCCCGGCTAGGTATGGGAGCTTGGAAAAGTCGGCTCGCTCTCTGGGCCTCCGTTTCTTCGTCCAGAACATAGAAGGGGTTAGACTCGATTCTTTCCTCCCTGCCTCCTTCCGTGTGGAGTTCCTGGGCGTCTACCGTGTGTGACTGCTCGGGTGCGGAGATGAACGAGATTTAACTGGGAGGCTGAAGGGGGGACAGAGAAAGCAAGGAACACAGAACCGCGCCGCAATGCATGTCCTGTAGAAACTCGCACAGGCCGAGGAAGTGGCGGGAGGATGGAATGACTCACTGAGCGGGGCAGGGACGCACAGGCAGGCTCCCTCCAGCTTTGCGCTGGGTTTGAGAGCGAACAGGTGACCTGGGTGCCCTCTTGTTATGAGGGTAGATGGGATCGGGGGAGGGGGAAGTAGTCCTCTTATTTTGTCAAGGGCTCTTTAATGCCCAGGAGCCAAGAAAATAATGCCTTGAAGTGGAAAGTGGCCTTTAGCATGACAAGCCTATCCTTGAAGATTCAACTCAGAACGGGCGGGCGGTGGTGCCAAGGCCACTGGAGCATGGGGTGAGCCTGGAGGAATGCTTGCCTGGTGCTGGGGAGGGGTTAGGCATTCCTAAGGTGGATAGCAGTCCTTGACGAGGATCCCCTGGGCCCCGTGGCAGGTGCAGAGGCCCGTGGGGGAGTTCAGTGTAGGGCAGAGTGCTGTCTGCCCCACGTGCGTGTAAGGGCTCAGCAACGCTCCGTGTGGGCTGAGTTCAGCAGACTCTCCAGAGTTGGGAATGAGAAGCCATTCTTTAAAAGTGACCCAGCCAGCCACAGGGGACTGAGCCTTGCTCAGACCCTGTCTCCAGGCCTCTCCCTAAGCCCCCACCTCTCCTTCATGTGGGGAGTTACCCTTGTGATTTCTGAGGCAGAGTCTGTCCACCCAGGCACCAGTGAGCAGCATGGCAGCAGGGACCAGGGATGGTGTCAGGCCTGGGCCCCGCCGCTGGCGTCTGCCTGGTCACAGATGCACAATGATGCCAGTTGACAGAGGAGAGGGAGTGGGGAAGCGTTAGTCTGGCGTTGAGAACCCCTCGAGTGCTGCCCTCGCCTGTGCCAGGGCCTGGACTGCCCTGGAGAGAAGTCCGTTCCCTCTGGGACTCAGACTGCCCCTCTAAACTTAAAAATTGCCAGAAAGCAGGGAAGAGAGATCCTGATGTCGCCCAAGGAATTCGGCAGACAGAGGCAGCCAGGGCAGCAGGGACGGTGTTTTCCCGGCGCCCTACGCTGGTCCCACGCACCAAGTGCCACCCCCACTGTGGTGGCTCCTGTGTGCCAGGCCGCGTGCTGGGCCCGGGCTGCCGAGGGTGGTGAGGTGTGGTCCCTGCTGCACGCTGTGGGCCACGCCAGCCAGAGTGCAGGAGATGGAGCGAAGCCCCCCAGGAAGGTCAGAGGTGGAAGAGGAAGGGCACAGAGAGCAGGGAGAGAAAGGTGGGGAGCAGTGAGGGGTGAGGGGTCTGAGGCCAGAGAGGCTCTGTGCCTGGTCCTGATCCACAGGGCGAACGGAAGAGCTGGGGTGTGGACACTGGCAGCGTGCCCAGAGCCCCCCTCACCACTGCGTAGTTAGTGGCTGTCGGCAGTGTTTTCAAGAAAGCAGCCACTGAGTTCCTCGTGACGAAAGCTAGGTGTGGAGGAGGGGGAGGAGAGAAGATGAAGCCAGAAGTCAGGCCAAGGTCAAATGTCGAAGGGCTTGGTGCCCCGGGCGCTAGGGAGCTGGTGCGATTTTTTGGCAGGGGTGCGAAGTGGACCAGCACCTGAGTCACAGCATGCTGGCCTCTGGGTCAAGCAGGGGCCAGGAGGTGATCCGGGGGCACGGGCAAGGGGGCCCAAGGCAGGGCCGTGCATGGGGTGACACTCTGCAGTGCATGTGACAACAACTGGGGCTGGCACGCGGCTGTCCCTGCGAGGAAAGGAGGGAGTCTGCAGTGACCTGGGGGTCCCGGTCTGGCACGGTGGTGGTGCTGTTGACGAGACCAACCAGGGGAGCAGCGTAGATGACAAGTGTGGTTCTGAACAGGGGAACACATTCAGCCCAAATCCGTTCCAGGGCACGTGGTGTCTGGCACCTGGGGGACCCTGGCACACCCTTACTGATTGAGCTGTGCTGCCCACCCTGCGCGCTTCCCGCCCCCCATGCCATGGGCCCCCCGCTGGTGAGAGCAGAGAACCCTCTGGCCAGGGCACCCTTCCTTATGGGAGCCCCAGTCCTGTCCTGCTCCTCCCCGCTGTCCTTTCCCCAGATCCCAGCACGGAAACCTCTGGGTATCCTGACCACGGAAAATCCTGTGATTACTTTTACACCCTCTGCCTGCTTTCCTTCAGGGCCGCCTGATTTCTACCAGGCCCTAGGCACCTGCGGCTACTCAGGCTAGTCCTTCTCCCCTTGAAGACACGAGCAACTTTTTGGCAAGATTTCTTCTCTGTAGATAGGAAGTTCCTAAAATGACATGGTGTGGGCGCTCTGCCCTGTCCTTCCTGGCCTGTGGTGGCCTCGCTGGTAAGAAGGCCAGCCTTACCCTCTGCGGGGTTTCTGGCTAATCTGCTACAGGCCATGGCTTTGAAAAATGTGGTTAATATTCTACAGAAAACCAGCCCAGTTTCTGTAAAGAGCCAAGTGCTGTTGAGTCCACTCTGTGCAAGTGGCTGCTGAAAGGGCTCGCGGGGGTGGGATGTCGGGGCCCCCGTCGCCCCCCCACTCAGTTCCTCTCCCACCTCTTCTGCTGACCTACGCAGTCTCCAGAAGGCGCGAGTGCAAGCCGTGAACCGCTGCTCCAGAGGCATCTTGCGGGAGGAGTATTGGTGGCAGGTTGTCCCCTGGTGCCAACAGGGGCCTTCTACCCACGAACGGATACTTCTCCTCCAGCACCCTCGTTTTACAGGTGAAGAAACTGAGCTTGTCAGGGCTGGAACCCAGGGGCCTGCTGACTTCTGCTTTCCCCAGACACCCTCTGGTGGCGCACTCTGACAGTTAGCAGCGTGCACGTTTCCTGTCCAGAGGAAGGATTGTTTTCTAAAGAGCTCCCCGAGTCCCAAGCCGGAGACCCCCCCCCCCAAAGGACTTGAAACCCTCTTGCTCCTGATGGCAAACCCCACTCGGCATCCCCTGCAGATGCTCACTTCTCCACCAGATGTGGCACTCCAGGCAGGGTTGGGGACCCCATTGACTCAGACCCACCTCCCGGTTTCTGGACATCAGAATGAGTTTGGGTTTGTTGTTTTCTAGACCTTAATCAAGGCAGCACGTCCCCCTAGATCCCTCCCAGACCCTCCCCTGGGGCGGGGACCCTGCTGTCACCCTGGCTGACTTGCAGGCTCTGCCTGCTTTTCAAGGCTCCGGCCTTTCCTTGGGACCAGCTCTGGCAGAGAGCAACCTCCGGTGGTGGGATCAGCCCTGCTCCTCCCACGGGGCTGCGTGTCTCAAAGCCCCACATCTTCCCCTGCGAGCCGCATGTGTTCCTTTCTTGCATACTCTTGATTTTCACCCCTTTGGACTGAAAATTCTACTCCTCATTATCCCACGTTCTACCCCAAAGCTCCTAGCAGAGCGAACACCCTAACCTAGACAGGGAAAAGGACGGGGTTCAAATCCTGAACAAATGTTACGGGGACTCCAGGCAGCGGCCCCCGGAAGGCCCGAACCTTCCAGGAGGCAGTGTTCTCTGAGGTCCCACACAGCCCCACCTACTGGGGGAAAGGGGCAGGACACTTTGACCCCTGTTAAACATGAAACCTCCAGTGGGTCTCAGCTGGGGCTACCTGGGAACTTTATAAAATATTCACGCCTGGGCCCCACTCCCAGAGGTCTGGTCAGCCTGGGCGTGTCCGGCCTTTGCAGAGCTCCCAGGTGGCCGTGCAGCCGGGCCAGCAACACTGCCTTAGAGGGACATGGAGGAGGTGGGGTGGAGCTCAGACCGTCCACACCAGGGCTCATTACAAGGTCGGGCTTTCAGCCCCGAACCTGAATGCGGTATTTTATGTGGATGGCCATGTCTCTGGGCAAAACGTCCAAAGCTTTTTATCAGATTCTCAGTGGGTTCCATGTCCCCTAACAGATGAATTGTCCCCAGTCCACTTCAAACGCGTCCCTTTAGAGGTCCCAGATCCTGCGCTCAGCCTGGACACTGGGTTGGGAGCGGGCTGACAGACCTGATGGATAATGATGATGGGCATGCTCCCCTAAAGAGACTACACTCATGAAAAGCCAAGTTTCTCAGCTTTTGGCTGGAGTTAGATCAACTCAGTGTGGTCACACTGACTGTTTCATGTTGCTCAGAATCTCTTCCTGGCTCTATCATGTGCCTTTGATTAATAAAAATTGAGACATGAATTATTAATTAATGCTCTGTTTTTGGTAGGCAGAAGCCCTCCAAACATAAGATCCGTGGGAAAAAGTCATCAAACGGGTGTGTAGTGGTTAGAGGTGGGTAACCACTGGTCCTATTACAACCTCCTTATTTGAGAGATGAAGAAACAGGCCCAGAGAGGTAAGGGACTATCTTTGGGTCACACAGCTAGTTTAGCAAAGTTGAGACGCTCACTCAAGCCTTCCAGGTATGCTGTAAGGACAGAAAGAACACGTGCAGGATATTTTGCTGGAAACCCTCACTTCACACAATTCCATTGGCCCAGACTCAGGAAATTCTGCACTGTTCATGGAGCTTGTGTGGGCCAGAGATAGCCTACGCACACACAGAGTTTAAAACCCTATTGTAGTCCAGGATTTCATAGCATCTGAGATGCTGTCAATTGTAAGATACGCCATTGTTTTCTGTACCACTAAGAAAAAGTGCTGCCAAGTGTAATTGCAAGATGCCATTAATCATAGGATGCATCTCAGTTTTAGAGATGTTATAATGTGAGAGAAAAGGTGCACCACGGGATTGAGGAAATGTGGCACGTTAGCCTCTCCCGTTCCTTTAGGAGCGGCACAGCTGTGCGACATTCCTCCACTGGCTCTCTTACCTGCTGGGTGTACTAAGTGGGATAAATGGCACTTCAAAGAAAACAGACACATTTAAAAGGCAGCAGTGAGTAGCGGAGCGGGTCCAGCCCGATCTGTGGGTCCAAGGACAAAGTCCTGGGTTGGCCCCAGAAGACCTGGTTTGAACCTCAGTTCTGAAATTTCAGTGGTGTCGTCTTGTTCTTATTCCCTCCAAGCCCCATTTCCTCATCTACAAAACAGAGCCAACACATACCCTGCCGCCCTGCCCCATCTCACAGAACTGTTGCAGCTCAGAGGAGAAATTGGTAAAAGACGTGCAAGTTAGTGATGTCAGTGACTAGCGCATATTAATGGCTAAAAGCCACCTCCATTTGCTCCCTGTGACTGCTCAGAGCAGAGCACTGGGAGACGACAGCGTGGCTTATGCAAAGAGCCATTCTGGGGCAGATGGAGACACCTCATAGGGGCAAGTGTGCATGGACAGCACCCAGGGGGGCTTCTCTAACTTTAGCCACACCAGGACCCCTTAAGGGAGCCTCTCCCACCTGTCTGAGGAAGAGAGCTCGTCCTTAAGTGGAGCAGGGAGACTAGGGCGGGACAGAAATCTGCGTGCCCAGGAGCAGGGGGCAGAGATGGTTAGAGGTCCCAGGGGCCCTGCCCCTCCAGACGGTGGCCAGACACCCCTAATACTCCTCATCTGGCACCTTGAGGACACACACATGTGCACGTGTGCACACCCACACACACACACAACCCTGCTTCTGCTGAGCATAAGAGTCACAGAAAGAGTTATTCAGCCTCATTGCAGAAAGAGCCAGGCAAGTGAGCCCCCCAGCTATTTTTCCCAGGTCCCGTTTCTCAGGAGGCGTCCCCTTGGCCTGCCAATCCACGGGGTCTTGTCCCTGCCCGCTTCTCAGTCCCAAAAGGGAATCTGACAGTCAGCAGAGAACTCTCCTCTCCCCCTCCATCCTCCTGTGGTCTCAGAGCCACTCCAGCCTGGGGAGCAAGCGTCCTTTCAGCCTTGGAGGCAGGGACCAAGCTGGCGGACCCTGGGCTCTGGGCTCTCGTGCTGGCCCTGCCCCGGCCCCTAACTGCCGCTGACTAGACGCAGGCCTTGGGCCCTTCCTCTGTGGCCTCGGTTTCTGGTTTCTTCATCTGTAGAACAGAGAGGAGAAGCGTAGTCAGCCGGTGGTGCTTCCCCGGTGGGCACATATGGGGATGAAACGGGGCGGCTTGAGAAAGTGCGAGGGGTGGGGATCCAGAGGCGAAGGGACTCAGACAGGCTGGCTGTCCCACAGCTGCTGTTGTCACCCTGCCTCACAGTGGGGATGCAACAGGCATCGTGGCAAGAAGCACAGAATCGGGAGTCAGGCCTGGATGCAGAGTCTGTCGCTGCAGCTCGCGTGGGCGCGTGGCCGTGGACAAGTCTGACCTCTCATAATCTCCATTTCCTCATGTAGAAGCTGGGGCGAGGGAACCATCCCCGCGGGCCCTCTGCAGGCTGAACGCGAGGCCCCAGGGAAGGGCCCCACGGCCTCCTCTGACCAGGTGTATCTCCCGCAGGTCGGCGGGGCTGCCGTCCTGGCGCTGGGCGTCTGGACCCTGGTGGAGAAGAGTGGCTACCTCAGTGTCCTGGCCTCCAGCACCTTTGCCGCTTCCACCTACATCCTCATCTTCGCGGGCGCTCTCGTCATGGTGACCGGCTTCCTGGGCTTCAGTGCCATCATCCGGGAGGACAGGAGCTGCCTCTCCACTGTGAGTGCCCGCCTGCCCAGCTCCGCCCGGTGCTGTGGCTGGAGGGAGGGAAACCTGCCTGGGGGCCTCAGAGAGCCAAGCCAGAGCCCCTCCCCACCACCCTGTCCCCCCAATCAGGCTCCTGTACTGAGAACCGCCACCAAGTGATAGTGGCCCCGGCCCTGGCGTCTGAGGCCCGGGAAAGCTGGAGGGGCGGCTGCCCTGGGCCTGCCGTTTGCCAGCGTCTCCAGGTTCATAGGACCTAAGCCAGGGTGCGGCCTCAGTCGTGGTGGCAGCAGCTGCTCCTCCTTCCCTCCTCCTTCCATACCCCCTAACCTTCCACTTCCCCCTCTTCCTCCTCCTCCCAGATTTCATCGTGGTGATTTTCAAAGATACGCAAAAGTGAAAAGAATGTTCTACCGTAGCTCCATGTCCCATCACCCAGACTCGACAACTGTCATGTCGGAGCCAGTCCTGTTCCGTCTGTACCTCCCCCACTTCCCCCCCGACGTCCCAGACGTCACGTCATCTGTGCATGTCTCAGGGTGTACCTGGAAACTTCAGGATCCCTTTTTAGAAAACATCATGGCACTACCTTTATTCACCTAGAATCAATGAACAGTCATGCCTTAACGTCATGAAATAACCAGGGAGTTTCACAGTTCCCCAGTTGACCCATAAACTGGTTTTTTTTAAAGTTTGTTTGGATCGGAATCCAAATTAGGTCCAAATATTAAAATTGGTTCATTTGTCTCCCTAGTCTCTAAGCTACCTTATCAGTCTCTCCTTTTTCTTATTCTGTTGGAGGACCCGGCCGTCTGTCCTGCAGTTTCTCTGGGTTTCTGATTACAGCCTTGCGATGTTGTTTCACATGTTCTCCTGGTACTTGGATCTAGAAGCTCGATCAGACTCAGGTTTGATTGTGATGCAAGAGTATTTCATGGGTGGTGGTGTGGGCAGCACAGGCTCCCTGACAGCCTCCCCACTGAGAAGCTGGCAGGACTCTCCCTAGCGACTCAGAGCGTCGAGAAAGGAGGCCCAGGCGGGACTGCGGGGGGCCAGAGCTGGGGTCCTGCTCAGGCCTCTCCAGACCAAACCCCCTAACCCCCGGGCACCTGTTGCCAGGGCAGGTGCCCCCCTAGTCTCCTCCTGAGAGCCCAGCCCAGTGTGGGCAGGGGAGGCTCCAAACACTTGACTTAGCAAGGAAAACCAGGGCTGGAACTGGTCTGAGTCTCATCAGGAAATCAGATTGAGCTGAAAGGAACCGGGCAGCGGGAAGAAGCCTTGAAGGGCTGTGCTCTCCCTGCCCTGCTTCCCATCCCCCCGCTGACGGGAAAGCCTTGGCCCTTGCACATCCGACCAAGGGAGCAGGGGGCAGTGGAGGGGCCCCTGCAGCCTCTCTCACCAGTAGTGACCTAGTTTTTAGCTCTGGATTCAAAGTACCTGTGTACAAGCTCACCAGGATCACTCTCCCCTGCCTGGAAGAATTCCCAGATTCTTCTCTGAGGAATAGCCCAGAGCCAGGGTGCAAGCCGTGAGGATGGTGGCGCATCTGCAGGTGAAGTCCCACGGGGACCAGCCACCTGAGCGTCGGCTTTAATGTGAGCTGTCTTGCCAGGAGTGGGACAGGTGTGCCCTGAGCCAGCCCCCTCCCTGCCAGCTGTCCCTCACGGGGCCTAGCATGAGTCCCTGCAAGCCTGTCAGACATCCTCGGTCTGATCGATGTTAGCTAGGTGAAGACATGGGGGTAACTGAGTGCCCATGCCTGTGCTGCGGCTGGGGGAGAGGCTCCAGCCCTTATGGGGCCTGAGGATTACAGGAACCAGTGCTGCTGGGCCCTGAGAGAGAGCCCGTCCCCTGCGTTATCAGTGGCCCCACGGTTGTCCTGCTCAGCCCCGGACCCTTGGGAAGTGGGGCCTCCGGCTTAGCCTCGGGTTTCAGGCCGAGCCCTCTGGCCCACAGAGGCAGGCTTCTGAGCCACGTGCGCACCTGCCCCTTCCTTCCACCAGGTGATCTTGTTACAGGAGGACAAGACTCGCCACTACAGCCCAAGAAGGAAGGCGAGGCCCTCATCCGGCAACCTTCTTTCTGGCTCAGGACCATCTCAGTTGGTTCTAAAGGAGCCCCTAAGACCAGTGGTCCCTGCAGCACTGGTAAACAGCCCCTGCTTCCCACCCAGGATGCAGTGATAACGCAAATGGGCACTGCTCATTGAGCCACCTCTCTCTCTCCTTGCGGTAGCAACCCTGCCAAGTCACAGTAGTCATGAACTCTGGCTGCCCAGTGCTGTTCCAGACACTGTGTGTTAGCTCCTTTAACCCTCGCCCTGGCCCTGGAGGTGCTGACTCTTATCCTGTGCATTTCACAAGTGAGGAAGCAGGGGGACAGAGAGGTTAAGCAGTTTGCCCAAGGTCACATTGCTAGTGAGTGGCCCGCAGTCTGGCTCCCAGGCTCATGCTCCAACCCACACACTATATTGCCTCCAAAGGCACTATTCAGCCCACCACACAGGTGAGCAGGCTGGCCTGGAGATGTGGAGCCAGCGAGTACTGGCGCCGGATTGTGAATTCCAGTGTGTTGGAATCGCCTCCAGCAATCCGTGTGCCCTGGGGAGGCCAAGCGTGATGAAAGCAGAGGGACACGCTCTTCTCCTTGTCTGTGGACAGTGCAGACCAGCTGCTCCCAGGGATCTGGGTGGGTACAAACAGGGCTCTTTGCAGGGCCTAGCCAGAAGCCTAGGGCGGGAGACCAGGGCGATTGGGGTTGGACCCTGGAAGCTGCTTGCTTTCATAGTGTGGAAAGAGCAGGGCGCATGGTCAGAGATGTCCAGTTTGGACTGGAACTTGAGAGTCATCAACTCCAACACTCCATCCAAAGGTTCCAAGCTGAAGGACACTGGGTGGGTGAGAGTGTGGGTCACCCAGGCATTGATGGGGATACTCAGTGTTATCGGCTTTTTTGGAGAACAGACTAATTATAAGAGCTCTTCCTCTTGGCAGTCTCAAAGACCAGAAGGAAAGCCTGAGGTTCAGTAAGTGACAATGCTCTGCTCTCCAGCCACTGACCACAGCCTCCCCTTCTGCACTCCCTCCCTCCACGATCCATTTGGAAGACCTGTCCCACGATGCAGGCGGAGCCATTAAGAACACGGATGTCTCCAGCCTCTGCAGTCATAGCCTGATCATCATTTGGTCGGAGGCCTGCCCAGGGGACCAAGTCCTGTGCCCGGGGCTGTGCAGGGAAGATGTGGAGACTTATGGAAGGCCAGGGCCTCGAGCCTACAGGCCTGGTGCACACCTCCAGCCCCACCATTCTGGGCTTCAGAGGGTCAACAGTGAGGGCACCTGCTCATCCTCTGAGGCCTTGAGGCAGAGCTGGGGACATAGGGGCTGCTGGACAGGCTGGTGCGAGATGCCTTCCTTCTCAGCTCGACTTTACCCCCCACCTGCGTTCCCTTCCACACAGAACTGATGGTCTCTCTGGTGCAACATCACTAACCAGATGCATTAGAAGGCAGCAGCTGGAACTGAGGTCAGGAAAACGTGCTTGCGCACACGCGCACGCACACAGACACACACACACAGCCCCCAGTCCAGGAGTGAAGACAGGCGTCTCCCCCCAGGAGGCTAACAAGCAGCAAACCTCAAAGCCTGGAATCTTCTTCCTCTGCTGCCCCCTGGCCCCTCTGAAAGAACCAAAAGCTGACCCGCCCGGGACAGCGCACAAGGTGAAGCAGGGGATCCTGAGCAATTCGCGTCCTGGCCCGTCAGCCCGGAACTGCGGAGCACTCGATCGCTTAAACCGAGCCGGTGGTGGTGGGCCTTCCCTGGACTCACACACGCAGGAGTTGTAGACCCAGGCTCCCCTTTAGAGGCAGGGGTGTGGTTAAGGCAGTTGGAGAGCGTTCCGTGGTTCCTGGAGGTTCCTTCCTGCCCTCATTTCATCTTTGCCCCTCCACGTCTAACTTCTTTTTAAATCTTTAATCAGCTAAAGGCTGAAGGAAACTCCAAAGGAGAAATGCAGCGAGTCCAGCTCTAGAGAAAGTGCTCCCCAGAGAGGGCAGGGAGACATGGAAGAGCCTGCCTCGGAATGGCATGGTCCAGCTTGGGGCAGGCGGAGGGAGAGGCCCGACAGCAGAAGGTCCCCGAGAGCTCCCCGGAGAGGGCAGGCGGCTCACACAGGCTCGGCATCTGTGCCGGCCCGAGCCTTGCCTCCCAGCACACCTCAGCCCCTCAAAGTCACTTTCCCGGGGAGGAGGTGTTCATCGGGGACAGGAATAGCGTGTTGTTGCTGGTGCTGAAATGGTGATAAGCACAGCATCGGAAGTCTGCAAAGGGGAAAGGGAATGGGGCTTAAATTATTCACACCAGATCTTCTTTTTTAGCAAAGACTGCGTGAGAGAGCCAGATAATTCAGGCCGTCTAAGCCTAAGGCCGATGACCAGGACAGATGCCACCCTGATCAAAAGAAAGGGATATTTTTAGAGTTTTGAATATGGGCTCTGAAAACTTTTATATCTTAAGCCAAATGAAGATTATGATGGATGGTTCAGGCTAAATTGGGCCTTTGTCAGGGGTTCTTTTATATTTAGGGGATGGATTTAAAAACTGAGAAGTTCTAGAACCAATTTCTGAAAATGAGGGGACCCCAACTTGCGACACTTCCATCAAATACATCCAGACGTGGTTAACCAGGGCAGTAAGGTCTAGAATCAAGGACTGAGGTTGAAAAGCAGGTTGTAAGGTGGCTTGCCCAACTAGCTCTGGGACCTCAGGGAAGTCACTCGGCCACTCCTGGCCACCTTGGTATCCCCATCTTTTTATGGGGTGAAGTGTGAGGAGAATGAGGAAGCATTTTAGGTCTTAGGAAACGAGTCAACACATTATGTAAAGATCATAAAGTGTGGCTATAATTATCATTTACATCACCATCAACATGACCAAGCTCCTTTGAGAAGGAACCTAAATAAATGGAGTTATTCTTAGGGCTCTTGCTCCCAAGCTGGGCCACTTCCTCTGTAGAAGCTGCTGGTGCAGGAGGGCTGGAGGCAGCTGGGTGCCACTGCCCAGAGTTTGACTGTGTCCTCCCGTCGCTCATTTCTCACCCGCACATTACTTTGTCAGTATTCCCCCAGTTGCCCAGCAGGGTGGTCAGAGCCTCATCTGTTGCTGGCACTTTGACCTCTGAGCCAGCTGCCCACATGGTTCAAAGGAATGGGTCCTGCAGTCGGGGCTTTGAGGGCCTACCTCCTCCCCATCACAGCGAGAGAGCCCTTCCTCAGCTGGTAGGTTCGGTGCAGTGGATGTAGGGAATGGGCAAAATGGCTCTTGCCAGGGTCTTCGGGAAGCAGGAGACAAATATCCCCAAGAGCTGGCCTTGAGATGGCTGCACGAGAGACCCATGCAGTCATCCTGTGCTCTGCCTCTCCCAGCTGGGGCCTGCTGATGTCATTCGGAAATGACGGGCTGAAATCGCCTCTGTTCCCACGCCCAGACAACCACACAGCTGCCTGATGGAATGTGGTCCCTCTTCTTCCAAGACCCTGGCACCCTTCTCTTTGGCCTTACTTCGTTCAGGGGCTGTGAAGAAGGGACTGCCAGGCGCTTAGAGATGAACTCTCCACCCCCTCCTTAGCCATAGAGAGAAAGACACCTGCCTGAGGCCACACAGCCAGGAGCTGGCCAAGCCTGGTCAACACCCAAGGTTTGGTCTGGGGCTTTTCCCTCTGTCCCAGGCAGGCTTTGTTCCCTCCTGCTGGATGCCTCCAGCACAGGGGATGGGCGCTGGCCCCTCTTGCTCCTGGGACTCAGGCCCCATGGTTTGCATTCTAGGTGAGAAATGAAGCACTGAGGTGAGAATTGGGGTCAGTTACCCTGCTGCTGCCTGGTCCACTTGGAAGTGAAGGGTGCTGGCAGTGCAGCAGAAATCAGCTCTGTTAGTGCCTCAGAGAAAGTGTTTTGGCCTCGTTGGAGAAAAGTTCCACTCCGTTGAGTGCGGGTGGCTGATCGCCCACTGGGGGAGCTCTCTGTCTCCCGCCCCCAGCTGGGGCCCGGAGCAGGGCTGACGAGGAGGGTCAGACTGTGTGTGTGTGTTGAGGAGGGCAGGGGAGGGTTGGTAGACAGCATCTGTTTGCATCCCAAATCCAGGAGTTTGGGGGATTATACACTGCCTCTCCGTCGTTTGGCTCCCTGCTTCCTTTGCTGGGCAGATGCCGGCCTTAACCGAGTCCCTGGAGGAGACAAGTTGTGCTGCAGTCCTGCTCCCTAACGAGGCACAGTGAGGGCCCTGGGAGCTGAGCCCCGGAGGGAGGGCAGCTCCGCACGGAGGCGCCGCACCGCGGCATCCTTCCACACGTGGTCCGGAAGCCCGTGTGCACAGGCAGGTGTCTTCCTTCCCAGCGACATCGCACGCCCGGTGATGTTCAAATGGATCTCCCTCCACAAGCACACACCCACCAGGGATGGCCTGGCAGTGGGCTGGCCCTCGAGGAGAGCCACAGCCTGTGAGAAGACAGCCAACAGGGGCCTGGTAACAGGCAGCAGTCAGTTACTTCCCCACGTCCAAATCATTCAGGCAACAGCGTCCCCCCAGTTCCCTGGGGCAGCCATGTCCCTGGGGGAGTCTGCTCCTCATCCCTCCAGCCAGCTGGCCAGGCCCTGCTGTCCACTGTGGGTCCTGCTCTCTCGGCCCATTCAGACAGAACTCGGCAATCCCGGCTTGAAATCCAGTGGACGCCTGTCTTTGGCTTGTAGCTCTGGAACTATGTTCTCTTCCCGTGAGCCCCCACCATGTGACCTTGGGACCCCCATCATTTTGGCTTGCCCTTTGGGCTGCCTCAGCTGCACTCTCTTGATGTGTCGCTTGGCCTCCTGCCACCCAGTGTGCTCCCTCCCCTGCCCTCTTCCAGCTTCCCCTCAGCCAGCAACCAGCTTTCCTCAGCCCAGCCCTGGTCCTCTTCTCTGCTCCCAGCCCCTTGGGCCAGAACTGATGTTAGCACCAGACATCAGCCAGAGCGCCTCCGCGTCCTCCTGTAGAGCCCCCCAGGTGGAGTGGCTGAGTCCCAGCATCTGGCGCGGCTGTGGCTGGAACCCCCAGCTGGGAGCCTGGGCTGGGGCCAGGAGGGGTGGAGGTCACCTTCATCCTCCCAACAGTGACATCTTACAGGAATGGCTTGAGGCTCCCGAATCCACATCCTCTCTCCTGCATCTGCCCTCTGAGCCCTGGCTGCCTCCAGCTGGTGGTTGATTGCCAGAAAATAATGCACCCTGAGGTCATGGCCGCTGAAACAGCTGGCTGCATGTTTTCCTGCTTGGCCTGGGTTGTTCTGAGCTCTCTGACCCTCCCACGGCCGGCCTGCCTGCCCTGCCATCCTCTCACCTGCAGCCAGCTGGGAGCTGGGCTGGCCTCTTCTCCCTGTGACTCACCCCTGGCAGCATCCCGCTTCCCCTTCTCTTTTCCTGTTGCCACGCTGCTCTGAGAGAAGGCCGGGCCCTCTGCCCATCCCTACCTGCGCGGACACCGAGCCTCCATTTCCAGCCTGATTTCCATCTCTAGCTGTGCAGAATGGCAGAGGTCCAGAGGAGGAAAGCTTCAGCGAAGCTCCCTTCTTTGTGGCAGAATCAGTTCAATGGAGAAATTCTGAAAGTCCATTTGTTCTTAAAAAGTTCTTAAAACTTCCCTCCAGGAAGGCACCAGCTGGTGCCACGCTGCCCTGGCTCGTGTGCTCCGGTGAGTCTGCCCCAGAAGCTATATCTGGGGCCCAACTTGCCCCCGTGCGCTGGGAGTCCATCTGAAGACTCAGTTTCTAATTAATCCCCGCAGGGTCACAGTGAGAAATACTTCTGCAGACTGCCTGCAGAGCCTCTCATTAAAGAAAGTATTGGTTTGGTTCAGAGAGTGCTGTGCTGTTTCAGCTTCGTTTTGGATCTATAGTTTTAGAAAATAGCCAGCTTTGCTTCTAGTTCAAACTGTTCCATTAAAAAATTAAAGAAAAAAAATTTGGTAGATGGGTTGGAGGGAGACGAATGTTTGAGTCCTGTGCTTGCCACGCTGCTCACTCCTCTGTCCTGGCTCCCGTTTGGCGTGTTTGGAAGTGGCACGGTTCTTACCGAGGGCTCAGGCGGCAGAGGCTACAGGAGCCTTCTTTGAAATTCCCATCAGTGGTTTCTGTCAGACCAAGACTCAGGTGGTGGCTTCTGGAAAGACTGGGGGCAGCCTGAGGGCAGGGGCAGACCAGTCACGAAGGCCAGGGTGGGGCTGGGGGCCGGGGAGGAGTTGGGTTGGGGTGGGTTCCGTTCACACCAAGGTGCACAGGCACTGTGAGGACGGAACAAGACCCAGGTCAGAGCAGGAGGGCGAACGAGGATCCAAATGTGTAGAGACGGGGAGCGGGCCAAGCAGGAGACCCCAGAGTCAGGCAGAGGCTCAGAAGCAAGGGTGACAGCAGAGTGGTCCCAGCTCGGGACTCCTGGCCCCTGGGAGGGCTCTGTGGAGGCCTTGCCCGAGCTGAGAAGTGATGGCCAGCAGCTGGGCAACACGGCCCAGGCAGGGGCGCGTAGGGAGCAGAGGCCCAGGCCCGAGGCTCCTGTGGGCGGGGCACTGTGTGCACACACGCAGGGGGCGGTGCACAGCTTGTGCTGACAATTCCTAGACTCTGAGACAAGATGAGGCTGAGTGAGCACAGCCGAGGGAGCAGGCAGACAGGCGTTGGAGCCGAGGCTGTGACCCAGCACGGGTGTGGAGGGGCAGGGCGAGCGGGCTGAAGTGCTGCTGTACCACGCCTAGCCGGGCCCCTGACCCCTGCCCCAGGAGGGCAGCTTGCCCAGAGAGGCCTCCTGGAGCACGCCCGGCCTGCCTGCTGCCGCTGGGGGCCGGGGACTGAGTGGGGGCTGATGAGGGATCCCTGGGGGCCCAGAGAGGGGTTCCCTGGCTTTCCCTCTTGTCTCTTCGTCAGCACCCTCTCCTTCCTCCCTGACACCCATCTCCACCTAACCTGCTGAGTCCACCCTGAGTGAGTTCAGCAAGCCCACCCATCCGCCGTCGGCTGCTCAGGGACGATAGCACACGGTGGGGACCGCACGGGGCTCTGCAGCCCGAATCCATTGGGTCAGTTCCGGGCTCAACCATGTTCCTGCTGTGGGGCGTCTGACGAGCTGCTCGGCCTCTTTGCCCACGTGTAGTCGTGGATGCTGGGAGGCTGGCCCTCGAGCTCACACGGCAGAGATGAGTGATGCTGTGCTCAGCTCCTAGGGGGCTGGGGGTGGACATAGGATGCTGTCACGAGAGGCTGGCACCTGGAGAGCTGGTGACCATCGGCCCTTCTCATCCCCGAGTGCCGCACTGTGCGCCGGGGCCTCAGGCAGGCAGGCAGGCACTGACTCTGCCAAAGAAGGCAAATGTGGCATTTTTTCGATGGAAGGGCCACTTTCCACTGCTCCTACTCTAAAAGAACTGCATTTGCTCTGCTCTTGAGAAGCCAGGGCAGCATGCTGGAGTTAGGGGATGGCCTCCTAAGCCACAGGAATGGATTCCGAGGGCCCTCAATGGGACGGCGCGCTCTGTGGTAGAGCGTGTCTCCCGCCCCCATGGTTAGCTGGGAGAGGCAGACAGCATGGGGGCCAGTAAACACCCACTTAAGTTGAAATATGACTCCTCAAATTACACAGTTTCTGTGAGTTTTTTACTGACTTCTGTTTAATAATTCAAAACAAACACCAAATCCAATTTAAAAGAAGGCAAGATGTAGCTCCAGAAGCTTCTTCAGTCTTCCTAGAGTCAACCTATTGGAACCGGGAAGGCTCCTGGCGGCCTGACGGAGCTGGTGCTGGAGGTCAGCTGGCACGGGAATTCTGGGTGGGAACACAGAGGGCACAGGGGGAGGCTGGAGCCCCGGCCTGTGTGGAGGGAGCTGGAGGCAGGAGCGAAGGAAGGCTGCGCACACCTGCACAGCCAGTGAGCACCGGGGGAGTGCGAGACGGTGGGTGGACCGAGGGCATCGAAAGAGGCTTGGTAGGGTGAAGGCAGAGAGGCCGAGGTGAGGCATTTTCAGAGCTCATGGCCTCTCGTGGCAAAACCCCGCCAGCCTGGCCCCATTGCCTAGGCTCCAGAGGCAGGGCACCAGGACCCTCAGTGACAGAGGATCCCAGTGAGCATGACCTGCCTCCCAGGGACTGTCGCACAGTAGCGTGACTCAGGGCCACCCTCGCCCAGGTGAGTCACACACCTGCAGCCCTCCCGCTGCCGAAGCTGCTGCCTGGAGCCAGCACCTGTGCCCACTGAGCACCCAACCGATCTGCTCCCTGGCACCCCACCCTCGGTGCCCCAGAGCCCCGGCTTGGCCCTGCTTCCATCCCAGGGTGTCTTTACAGCTGGAGTTCCTCAGGCAAGGGGCGTCTCCACGTGCACCATGGCCTCTGGGGGCGCTCCTCCCCTCCTGACAACTCCGCTGGTTGGATAGATGCTGGATGCTTCGGAACACCTTTGAGGGGCTGGCATGTACTAGTTTCGCCTGCCGTTAAACCTGGGATGTGGTCCAGTCACTCTCCCTTCCCATCATTCCTCCTCCCCAGCCCAGCTTTAACTGCACTGTGGCAGTGACTTCCCGGGGGAGCAGCACGACACTGCCACGTCTTCAGGACTGCCATCCATCTGTGCGTGACTCGCAGCTGACAGCGGCAATATATCGAGAAGCCACTCCCTCCCCCACAGAAGAAAGATGGCAAAATGCCACCCTCCTGGCTGGCAGTGGCCTACATCTTCCCATTCAGTGACAGGCACTCGTCACCTCTTCCTCCCGTGCCACGGAGGGCACATGGGGCACCCAGGAAGCCTGGGAGGGACCGGTGGTCACTGCATGCCGGGTCCTGTGGCAGGAGGAGAGCTGGCCTCAGAGCACCGCAGCAGGACAGTGGAGTGGAGGGCGATGTGGAGCCTGCAGGAAGGGCAGCTATGTCAGAGAGGAGCTGCCGGCCAGGCACGGCCCCAGGGCCCTGCGGTGTGTGCATTAGGGAGGGACACCCTCCCGCATGGAGGTCAGTGTCAGTGCAGCGGTGCTCCATCTGATGGCTGGGCAGCTCCCAGGAGGGCAGCCACCTGGCCCGGGCAGCTGAGCCTGCCGCTAGCCGATGAGTCCGGCTCACCTCGTGCTGCCACCCGTGAGCTCTGGGAGCAGGAGGCAGGCAGATCAGATCGCTATGAGGCATGATTCTCCTCCCCTTGGGTCCTCTCAACCACAGGGGTAGGCGGGGCAGGCCATGTTCCATTATCCCCAGGCACTGGCTCAGTCCCACAGGCATGGCCGATGCTGGGTGTGTTGTCCATTGTGGATGGGGAAGGCTGAAATCCAGCTCACCCAACTCGCTAAGCCACATTTTTCTCACGGGAGCACATTTTTCTAATTCACACCAAGGTGCCAGTGGCTTTCCATCTCGAACCAGGAAGCGTCGGCGCCTGGCCTCAAACCCAAGTCAACCGACATTCTGCCAGCGTTCTTCAGGTCCGAGGGCCAGCCACAGACCTCTCCTCAGCCTCCGGCCTCGGCTTACATACCATTCAGTACCTTCCATAGACCCAGGCACATGGGGCCTTGCCTGGGGCCCCACGCGGCCCACCTTCATTCAAACCCCTCCCCATGGCATGATGGGTCCCTAGGGCCCAGCGATCTTCTGGAACCTGCAACTCCCTTCCCTGCTTTAGACCTCATCCCCGGGGCCCAGGAGCTGGGAACGCCCTGCCCTGTGCAGGCAGCCCAGGCCCCCATCCAGAGCCTGCACAGCTGTCCTGGGGCTGGTGTGTGCCCCACACTCCACCACATCCAACTCTTCATATCTGGGGGCGGCTGGTGGGCATGGGGGATGGACAGAGCTTGGCCCTGCAGGCCCGAGGCCTCTCCCAGTGCAGCACCGGGCAGGGGCAAGAAGGGAAGATGAGGAACAGCACCTTCTGTCCTCTTGCCTCAGGCCCCACAGGGATAGGGGCAGGCCTGGAAGCTTCCCTGCCCCGGGGGTGGGCGGCTCCGATGCTAGGAGACCATGGGCTCAGTAAATGTCTGGGGAGGCCGGAAGTGAGCTATTCACTTAACTTGAGAGGAAGCTTGGCTCCTGCGTGGAAAGCCCTTTCTCCATGATAAGAGCTGCCCTCTTCCCCTGTTTCTTAAGCCCTGCCCATCCCAGGCCCCTGCTGGGCTCTGGGAGGTGGTCAGGCATGGCCTACAGGCCCAGGGATCAGCATTGCCTCCGAACTGGCCAACAGCCCCCTGGCCTCCCCACCCCCACCCCCGTCAGCCCTGGTCAGCCCCTGCCAGCTGTCTCCCTCCTGCTCACGTTGCTGGCCCTGGAGTCTCTGATTTCACCCAGAGGCTGGGCCTTGCCTAGAATCCAGAGACCCAGTGACCACAGCTGCCGCCCTGGTGTGGCCAGGCAGGCAGTGCTGAGGGGTAAGAAGGCTCACCAGCCGGTGCTCTGAGCGGGGGTGCTGAGCTTCCCCAGCAGGGACCCGGTTTGGGCAACAGCATCCCCTCCTCCTTCCTCCTTCCCCCTCCCCCTTTTCCCTCTTCCCTGCCTGAAGCCTGGAGCCTCTAGCTCCCTGGCCCCTCCCAGCCATGTGGGTCTGACAGACAGGCCTGTCTGACCTGGGGAGGGATGCAGGCTGGTCCCCTCGCAGGTCCCTGCAGAGCCTCCTGACTGTGAACCCCGGGGAGTGGGGAGGGAGGCAGGCCACCCGTCCCTGCAGCAGGGCTGGGAAGTGTGCAGAGTGCGCCTGCAGGGGGCCAGGCAGTGGGGGGATTTAGAAGCCCCTGGGGGCCGTGAGGGGCGGAAGAGGACACACCATCGCCACTCTCTCTGAGCCTTGGTTGCAGCTGCGCAGGCAGATCCTACACTCCAGCCACATCTTCTCTTTCCACTCCCTGAACCCAAACGCCCGTGCTCTCTGCACGCTCCAGTCTTCGCGCGTGCTCTCCCCCTCTCTGGCATGCGCCTCCCTCCTTCACCTGGCAAATGCCCATTCATCCTTAGAGATGCCACACAGGCGTCACCGCCTCTAGGAAGACTTCTCTGACTGCCCTCCCCCACCAGGAGCTTCCCAGAGTTTCTAGAGCTTGCCTGTAGTAGCATTTGTAACACAGCGCTGTAACTACTTACTTCTCTTCCCCACGCCCCGTCACTAACTTTGAGGGCAAGAGCTGTCTAATTCATGGTACCTGGCCTGTAGTAGGTATTGCATCAACATTGAGTGGGTGGGTGGATTAAGGAACCAACAGCAGACCAGTGAGTAAGGGGCTGGTAGGGAACTCCGGGCCAGCAGCCCGGAGAGTGGGTATGCCCAGAACAGCTGGGAAGAGGAGGATGGGATGGTTGATGGGCGTCCCTGACAGAGACTGCTTTGGGGAAGCATTTGTCATAGGTCCTGAGGGGCCATCTGCCTACCCAGGCCTGAGCCGGGGTGACCATCTCCTCTCCTTGCTCCTAGTATTTCTGCCTGTTGCTGGTGATCTTCCTCGTTGAGCTGGTGGCGGGGGTCCTGGCCCACATGTACTACCAGAGGGTGAGTGGAAGAGTTCTCCTCCTACGTTGCACACCAGAGCAGGGGGCTGCAGCATGGGGCAGGGATGCACAGTGATGGGGAAGCTGAGGCAGCAACACACGGGCTGGTCCTGTCTCCTAGGCCCCCACAATCCTTACCACATCCTGGTCCCGCTGTTTGTCCCCGTTCCAGCATTCTCTGCTCCATCTGTTGACGCTGATGTCTTCACCATGGGAGGCTGGGAGTGGGAGCTTCCCATGGGAAGGGGGGTGGTCCCTCTCCCCTTCCAGGAAGAAGTAGAGGTGCATTCGGCTGTCAGACATCGCAGGAGAAAGGCTGGGCCGGGGCCACATGCCAGACTATGATGACAGCCCCAGGCCTCACCTGCCTGCACTGGACAAGGATGGAGCGGCCAGTCAGATCCCCTCCTCCTGGTGCTCTGTGAATCAGGCGTTTGAGGTCGTGGCCAGGTTGATATTCAGCTAGTAGACCTTGAACCCCTGACTGTGGTTGTTTTAAGCGCCTCTACAGCCAGTGGGTGCCCAAGGATAACGACTGTGACTATGTTGAATATCACCTCATAATCAAAATGAAAATCAGCAGATAGTCGAAAGCCCGCTGTGCCTCTCCTCCCCGTGCCTTCCCGCCAGCTGCGAGCTGGCTCCCCCGCAGCCTGTCGCCCTGCCCGTCACCCCTCGGCCCTGCGGCGGGGCCCAGCTCTCGCAGCATCCTCTCTGTGAACTCGTCTCCTGTGCCGTCTCCCGCGATGGTCCCGTCACGCTGTTTGGGAACCTCCGCCATCACTCCATTGGCAGCCCCTTGTGTTGTAGGGTTGGCTTGTGCGGCTTTGGAGAGGCTGGGACCAGGATCGGGTGGGCGGTCTGCTGATGCCACCTCCCTGTCACCCTCCTCAGCTGAGCGATGAGCTGAAGCAACACTTGACTAGGACTTTGTCTGAGAACTACGGGCAGCCCGGAGCGGCGGCGATCACAACGTCGGTGGACCGTCTACAGCAGGATGTAAGCCCCTGCCCTGTGGGCTTGAAGGCCACACAGACATGGCATCAAGTCCTGACCCTTCCTGTCTCTGTGACCCTGGGCAAATTACTTACCTTCTCTGAGCTTCATTGGCCACATCTCTAAAATGAAGCCTCATTGGGTGTGTGTGAAGCCCGCAGTGGTGGTCTGGTGGGTAAGATTCGGTGCTCTCACCGCCGAGGCCCGGGTTCCTTTCCCTGTCAGGGACCCACACCACCCGTCAGTCTGTTGGTTGTCATACTGTGGTGGCTGCATGTTGCAGTGATGCCGAAAGCGCTGCTACAGGGATTTCAAATACCAGCAGGGTCACCCATGGTGGGCAGGTTTCAGCAGAGCTTCTGGAATAGACAGACTAGGAAGGAGGACCTGCCCACCCACTTCTGAATAACTGGCCATGAAACCCTGTGAACAGCAGCAGAGCATTGTCTGATAGAGCGCTGGAAGGTGAGAGGATGGCAAGAGAAGACCGGCACGTTCCTCTCTGCTGCACGCAGGGGCGCTGGGATCCAGTCAGTGGTGCTAACAGCAGGGTGTGTGAGCATCAGATATGGGCACATATGCAGAAGTCCCCACCCACCGTGAAAAGTGCTCACGGTGGCCACTAGCCACGTGTGGCTACTTAGATTTAAACTAAACACAAAATTCCGTTCCTCAGTCACACTAGCCACATTTCAGCGCCCAATAGCCGCGTGTGGCTAGTGGCCCCCAAATTGGACAGCACCGATGTGGGGCATTTCCATTGCTGCATAAAGTTCTGTTGGACCACATGGCTCCAGGATCCTGATGGTTCCACGTCTGGAAATTTGAGACAGCCCCACCTGCCCACTCTGGGCCCCTTCTTCCTGCCACCTCCCTCCCCCTCCCCCCGTGGGCTCTGCTCCATCCTGTATCTACAAACCTCACCCTGGGCCTGCAGCCTTCATCTTAGAGCCAGAACACCAGGCACGTAGAGGGAGTAGAGAGTGGTGGGCTCTGAATTCTAGGGGCATCTTAGTGCAGCTGGGGAGGCACCTTCCCCGTCTCCCCAGGACTGGCTCAGCTCCCAGCCGGCTCTGAACGGAGGGATCTCTTGTCCTCTGATGCAGTGGCTGAGGCGCCCGTGTGCACACACACTCACACCCACATCCTCAGCCCAGCTACACTCCGCTGGCCAGCCCTGGCCAAAGCTGAGTCCTCTCTTGCTGGGCCTCCCACATGAGGAGCTGTGCCCTCGGGGCCTTACTCAGGAAGCCCGAGATACAACAGGTCACTGCACTCAGTGCTAGGCTGGGGTCCCTCTGAGCGGAGAGCAGGGCTGGGGAGGCTGGACTCCCCAGGACTGGAAGGGCCAAGGAGGAGGCCTGGGCAGAGAAGATGGGAAAGGCAGGCCAGGAACAGGGAACAGCATGAGGAAGGGCACAGCTGGGAGCGAGCGCTGGGCTACTGCCAAGGCCTCCATGGGCACCAGACCACGTGGACACAGGCCCTCACATGTGCTAGGAACCGTGAGAACTGTGGGGCCTGAGGGACCTTGGGCCCAGGCCCGTGTCTTAGGCAGGAGGAAACCGTGCCCCAGCAAGGCAGTGGCTTCAAGCCAGGCCAGCATCTGGGCTCTGGGCCACACCCCACATGTGTGAAGGACCCGGTGTGCCCGTGTCCATACAGCCATGATAACGGTCCTGGGTGTCTCTTACTAACCACTTCCTCGGTGCAGGGCTCTCTTCTAAGTGCTCTAGCAACTCTCCTCTTACAGTCCTCACCGCACCCAACGTGGAGGGACTTTGTTGTCCCCACTTCACAGGTGATGGAACTGAAGCTGAGAGAGGCTATATTGCCTGTCCAGGTGACACACACGTGCACAGACACAGACGCACAGTCCCGCGTGACTCCTAGCACAGCTGTGCTGTTCCCAGCTCTATCTGCTGTTCCGTTCTGCCTGACCCCATGGGGCTGCCCCTCTCCCTTGTGGGACTTTTCCTGGCCTGTGAGCAGAGCCATCGGCCCCTTCCTGTTTGGTGCCTCACACGCCCCCGTCATTTCTGCTCCTAGATGACAGGGAATGAGAGGCTCTGGGAGGGCGGGAGCCCGGGGTCCAGCTTCACTCCTGGCGGGCCGGCACAGGTATTGACAAACGCCATTAACTTCCCTGCGTGCACCCCGCCCTGGAGACAGCCTCATGGTGGCCTGGGCTGCGGCCCACGTAGGGACTTTGCATCTCAGTCCTCCAACTCAGACGGCAAGAAAGAACCAATTTCCTGTTGTCCTGTCCTTGGATCGCCTTAGACAGGGGCTGGCGCGTCCCTGCCCTGGAGGGGCACCCAAGATGCAGTCACCCCGGCCCCTCTGGCCAGTACGGATCTGCCTGCCCGTGGCCGCTGGGACACCCTCTGTGTCCCTGCAGGTCTGGGCTCTGAGGCTGCAAGGCCTGCCTGGAGGCCCAGAACCTTTGGCCGGGCTGGGTCCCTGGCCCTAGGGCCCTGGCTGCCCAGGAAACCGCCCCCTTGTGGTTTGGGCCCTGCCCTGGGCTCGGCTACCCAGTAGCACACAGCCCCTCTCTCACCCTCTCTCTCTCGGGACCCGCCTGTGTCTGTCTCCCAGCCCTTCTCGTGACAGACCCCCCTGTCCCCAGGATGCCAGCATAACCTCCCTGAAGGACTGGGGTGCGTAGAAAAGGGAGGGAACAGATGTCCTGCCAGCAGCTTCCACCCTCGTCCGGAGAAAAAGGGCCCCAAGGAGACGAGCTCGCTGCTAGGGACAGGGAGGCCGAAAGGGATGAGGCTAATAGAACACTGCCTCCTGCAGCCCCGTGCCCGAGGGGCTGCAGGAGCCCGCTGCATGCTCGTCACCTCCCTCCTCTGCCTCTCCCTACAGTTCAAGTGCTGCGGAAGCAACAGCTCGGCCGACTGGCAGCACAGCGCCTACATCCTGTCGCCAGAGGCCGAGGGCCGCCAGGTGCCCGACAGCTGCTGCAAGACGGTGGTGGTACGCTGCGGGCAGCGGGCCCACCCCTCCAACATCTACAAGGTGGAGGTGAGTGCCCAAGCTCCAGCTGGGGCATGCAGAGGGCCCAGCCGGCCACCAGGAGCCCTGGAAAGGCAGGCTCAGGCAGTGGGCAGGGGTGCAGGACACATTTATTCATTGGCTGTGAGATACCACGGGGGCCTTCAGAGGTCTCCACAAAGCTTTGGGATAAGCAGCTGCTGCTGGGAGATTCTAGGACATCATGGCCTTCCCCCGGGTCACCCAGGAAGCCAAGCCCTCTAAGTCTCTGGCCTTCCCTCAGCTGGCTGGATGCAGCCCACAGGCACCCTTCCCTCCCCATCCTCGCCTGCCTCCAGGCCAAGGGGTATGTGACCTGCCGTTACCTTACAGGGAGGCTGTCTCACCAAGCTGGAGCAGTTCCTGGCCGACCACCTGCTGCTCATGGGGGCAGTGGGCATCGGGGTGGCCTGCCTGCAGGTGAGTTGGGGTGGAGATGGGAGGGGCTTGTCTAGAAGAGCTCCGAGCCCCTCTCCTCTTGGCTGAGATCTCAGATCGCTGACCCTTTGCACACCCAAGCCCACCCTGCCTCTCCTCCCCTCTACTCCCCTCTCATCCCTTTGCAGCCAAGGGTGAGTCACCTGGCCACTCTCTTCCCCAGAAAACATGAAGGAAAATGCCCGGGGGCCTGGGGACAGCTTGGACTTGTAAGAGACATAGAAGGAGTATGAGTGTGGGCTCAGGTATGTGCATGCACCCTGTGTGTGTGCACGTGGGGGGGTGTGCACAGCCTGCTGTGGTACGTGTGGGTCTGTGGTGTGTCCGCATGCATCTAGGTGTACCTGGTTGGAGTTGTGTGCACGTATATGTGTTGGGTGTGCTTGTGCACGTGTGTATACGTGTGTGCATGGACACCCTCCTTCCTCCGTGTGTATATGTGTGTGGGTGCCTGTGGGTACATGCTCCCCTGTGTACACCCAGCCCTCTGCTCTGTTTCGCCACTCCACCTCTCCCCCAGCCACCGTCCAGGGAGTCAGCGTCACTCTCAAGGTCACTGTAGTCAAAGGCCAAGAGGAGAGGAGGTGGGAGGGCCACCTCAGGGGCTGAGGCAGACACAGCGGGCAAGGGCCCAGCATTCCCACTGCGCCCAGCACGCCGCACTCCTGCTGGGCCCAGCAGGTTCTGAGGGAGCCCAGTCCTGCCCGCCCTTCCCACTCCTGGTGCAACAAGTACCGTCTAGGGACAGGCTGCGAGCAGGGCCTCGGCCTCCGCTCCTGTGTGGCCTGGAGCAGTGCCCTCCCTGGCCCTCAGCTTCTTCATCTGCAAGATGTGGATGCCTTCTCCCACCTCGCGAGAGCTAGGCAAGGACGAGGTCACGCAGGCACGTGTGACGGTACCCACGAGTGGAAGCTAGAGCTACCCAGCTTTCTGTAGACTTCGGGGGGTGTCACATGCTTTCCATGGGGTCCCCACCGCCACCTGACACCTGGCCAGGTGAGTAGTAGTGTTCTCCCCATTTTATAGATCAAAAAGTTGAGACCCAGCAAGGTGGCTGACTGAGGGTCTCACCTCCTGACTGACGCCCAGGTCTCCTGGCCCTTGGTCCCTTGGTTTCCCCAGCTGCTCCCCCAGCGCAGGGCTCTGTGGAGGAGAAGCAGGGCCACGGCGGCAGCTGGCCGGGGAGCCCTCCAGCGTGCAGCCCTCCCGGGTCACCATGCTGCCCAGCCGCACCAGTCTGTGCCCCGGAGGATCCAGCGGCTGGCTGGCCCGCCGGGCCCTACCCTCAGGAAGGGGACCAGGCAACCCAGGGCTGGTTATTTCATCTCCAAGGCTCAGTGCCTTGTTTGTAAAATGGGGCTAATTATACCCGGTTTGGTGACTTGTGAGGATTAGCAAGAAACATGGAAATCACTGCTCCTTGACGAACAGATCGCAGGGGTTCCGTAAACGGTGCCTGTCGTTGTTTTTATTTCCACGTGGGCACATCATCTCTCCAAAAAGCCCCAGTTGTTTCCTGGCCAGACGGCTAGCCCCCTCCATCTCCAGGCACAGGCAGGCCCGGGAGCCCTGCTGGCATCCCGCAGCCCCTGCGTGTGCTTCCCCAGGGCGCCTTCTGCCCCATGTACTGAGCCCCAGAGGAGCGGCCGTGGGAACTGGGGAAAGCTGCCCTGTGCTTCAGCTCCCGGCTCCCCTGCCATCTGCTCCGGGCCTTGAGGGGGCTGCTCCGCGTGGACACCAGCAGGCCTGGGCCGCCGACCTGGCCATTTCTTCCTGACCCCTCTGGCCTTGAGAGCCGTGGGAGCTGAGGCCACCAGCGGGAGTTGGGTACCAACGCCCGCACCTGAGGTCCTGGTGGAACAGGTACGGCTGTGGGATAATGCCATTGAGGCCAACTCGTCGGGTGGGGCACCCGCAGGCCCCCAGATGCCCCCCACATACACCCTCACGTGGAAGTCTCGGTGCGCACGGCCCGCTGTGGACTCACTCCTAGTCACTCACCGACAGCATCCCTGTGCCAGGGACTGCAGCCCCTTGGCAGTCTCCTCCCAGCCGTCCGCTGAGGCCCGGGCTGGAGCGCCCTCTGCTGGCCAAGGCCGGAACTAAGCTGCCCAAGGCTGGCCTGGAGGAAGGCAGGGCTCCCGCGGGCCTGTGCCCGGCCCAGTCGTCCTCTGGCCGGGCCAGGCACTGCACTTTCCCCACACACGCCCAGCCTGGCACTTCGAAGACCCCCAAGTCTCAGGAGATACAAGGCCAGGGTGGTGGCAGGCTTCTCTGGTCCCCAGGAACTGGAGGAAATCTTGCTTGGAAGTCGGAGGGCCCGGATTCTAGACACAGCCCCACCTCTTCTTGTGTGATCTTGAGGAAGGCACCTTCCCTCTCTGAGCCTCAGCTTCCTTACCTGTAACAAGGAGGAGCTGGACATTTTCCAGCCTTGTTTAAGCAGCAGTGTTCTCCTGTCAATGGAAATCTCACCAGGGGCCCCGCGTCTTAACACGAAGGCCGAGCTCTTCCGACTGAAGCAGGAGGGGCCTGCAGACAGGCCCAGGTGACAGCCCCAGGAACCCCCCGGCTCGGACGCTCTGTGGTTTTTGGTAGGATCCCGCCTCAGGGAGGCTGATGTGCCCTTCCGCCCTGGAACGTGAAAGGAGGTGCCCTGTGAGCCCTCTGAACACCCCACAGAAAGTGGTGCAGACAGCGAACCCCACCACCAGCCAGGTGTGGGCAGCCTGCCCTCTGTGCCTCGTGGACGCGCAGACCAGGCACCCGTATGCCTAGGAGAGATCGTGGTGGCCTGGATGACGAGACTCCACAGGGCCTGCGGGGCCGTGGTCCTCAACCTTGGCTGCACGTTGGGGTCACCTGGTGAGCTGTGAAACCGCCCGAGGCCCAGGCTACACCCGGCACGATTAGGTGACATCGTCTGGGGCTGGCAGCCAGCCGCCAGGTCCCTGGGAAGCTCCACTGGGTCCACTTGCAGCCCAGCTGAGCGGCACTGGCCAGCAGGAGCAAGGGCCCTAGGGGCCTGGAAGTCGGCTGTGGGAGAGGTCAGGAGCCGGGAGAAGACAGTGCCTCACCGTCCTTAAAGCCCCAGCGGCAGTCACACGGGGAGGGAGGGAGCCTTCCTGGGGGACAGACAGGAGCAGCGTGCGGAATGTAGGGGAGACAGATTGGAGAACTTCCCAGCAGCTGGATCATCCCACGGCGTCCCTGGGAGCACTGAGCTCCGTGGCTGCCGGTGGCGCAGAGGCGGGGGCTGCAGGGCCCTGAGGGAGGAAGGCTGCCCCTCTCAGGCTGTGGGCCCCTGCCCTCTGCGGGGGCATTCTGGGGGTGCACCTGTTGCTTCAGCAAGAGCCCTAGGGCCCCTCTGTCCACTCGGTGTGTAACTCACGATGCTGGAGGGGATCCCTGGGGTCTTGAGGCACCCCCAAATCCCAGACTCCTGGACCCGGAAGGACCTACCGATTGTTGGGCCGGTGCTGTCAGCCCGGCTGCACCATTGCTCAGGCTCCGTCTCCACGGTCACTCCGAGCCTGTGGCCGAGGCTGTGCACGGCAGACCTGAAAGCCCCCAGGGATTCAGACGTGCACTCGGGCTGAGAAGCACTTGGCCTGCCCTGTGCATGTCCATCCAAGGACGCCAGCCCAGCGAGGGGAAGTCACTCGCTACAGGTCGCACGGCCACCATGGCAGAGCCAGCCGGGGCCCCAAATCCAGGTCTCTTTGCTGTACACCAGCTTCCCATCTTGTGGGTGGACTCTGGGGGCACTCCACTTTGAGGTAACTTTAGCAGCCAGTTTATAGAATATTCTGGCTGGGAAACTTCTATCTAAAGGATGCAGTGGCTCAGCTCCCTTTTCCTGTTGCTTCCTCATGGCAGAGTCGGGGAGCCTCCCACCAGAGGTCAGGCAAAGGAGGCCGAAGGGCAAGTGCTCTTTGTCAGCTATGTAGTGAGGGCTGCTGTATGCCAGGCGCCAGCCCAGGGTCAGAGCCACACCAGCAGGCGGGATGTGGTCCCTTCTCCTGGGAGCTTTCACCCAAAGGAAGAGAGACACAGAACACGGGTAGTCAAATGCAGTCATAGGCACTGTGTTAGTCTGAGCCCTTGGGCTTGAGGAGCACATAGGAGGCCCTAACCAGTCATGAGTAGTCACGGAAGGCTTCCTGGAGGAAGTGATATATAATTAATCCTTGAAGGAATTTGACAGGAAGAAGCAGGAGAGGGAAGAGTGCCAGGGTGAGGGAACCACACAGGCAAAGCCCTGGCTGGCCAATGGGGTGGGCTTTATCCTGAGGGTCCTGGGGAGCCACTACCTGGCCTCTCAAAGGCTCAGGGTACAGGAGGGGCTGGGTGCTATGGTGTTGGCTCCTGTCATCCTAGTTTTTAAAGAATCTCACCAGGGAAGGCTCTGGACCAGTGAATACACTGGAGGTTTTCCTATTGATAAAGGGGGATTTGAGGCTCAGAGAGGGATATAAATATTCCCAAGGTCACACAGCCCCCAGCAGAAGCTAGCCCACTCCTGCCCGTCATTCCCACGTTGTAGGATGGACACATGCTGCAGAGCCCAGAAAACTCACAAGACAGCCAAAATTAGGATCTGCACGTCATTGAAAGGAAAACCAAAAGGTCATTTTGAAATGGTTCCTGGGACCTCCCTGGCCCTTCCTTCATGCTCTTGATGACAGCCAGGTGCTGGCTCAGAAACCTCAAAAGCAGCTGAAAGTGGGCGGCCTCCCATTAAAAATTTGCTGTACGTGGCAAATGTTGCAAGCAGCTGGGCTGCCAGAAGAGGGCACCGGCCCCCCGTGCCCGGTACAGGCTGGGCCCCCGCAGCCCTTCCCGACCTGTCCTCTGCATCTCCTGCTCCTGCAGTCCACTTGCCCCGTGTTTTCTCTGCTTATCCCCATCCTAGCCACTCGGAGCCATCCGTGACGAGTTCTCACTCAGGCATCTGATAGCGTCCGTCATCCCCTGCATGAATCAGGTGGTGTGTGTGTACGTGTGTGTCCGTATGCACACATGCTGATGAGCGCATCCTGCCCCCTCTGCGTGCGTCAGGCTGGTGTGTGTGGGTGTGGACACACACTGATGAGATTCTGGCCCGCACGCCTCCACCCGCTCCGTGCCTTCCCTGGCAGGCATGCTGGGAACCACATCTTATAGAGAAGTGTGCGTGCTGGGCAGCTCAGCTCTCCCAGGCCTCTCCTGGCGTGATCTGTACACTCTGGATGTGGCCACAAGTCTGTGCGGGTCCAGCTGCTCCCTTCCGGCCACCCCCTTAGCAGGGATCAGAAAGATCCTGCAGGACAAAGCATCAAACCATGAGGTGGAGACCGGGAACAGGGCCTGCTGCAGGACCCCTGGGTGGAAGGGCCATGAAGCCACTGGCTTCAAGCCTGTGGGAGACAAGATGACCGCTTCAGCGCCTTCCAACTTGTGTCTCTGAGTCCTGAGGTAGATTAGCCTGCTCTTGGCGCCAAGGCTAAGCTGAAAGCTGTGTTTCCAGGGCCCAACATCCTCCCACATGGGGCCGGGGAGGAGGGCATCTGCCCCACCCCTCCTTAAGCCAGCCGTGCAAAGAGGCAGAGAGCTGCCGGCCATGCGCGCTGTGTCAGCCTGTCCCCCACTGCTCGCAGTGCCGTGCGCATCCAGATGTGCTCTCGCAGGAGCAGGTCAGCATTGGCTGTTGGAAAAGTTTGGGAAAGATGGGCGTTGTTTCCCGTCCTTGGGGAAACCCACCTTTGCCATGAGCCACGGGACGGTCACGGGGCGGCCCTCGCAGTGCCCCGGCTCCTGCGGGCGGGACTTCAGGGTGCAGCGGCATCAGCATCGTGATCACGTCACGGGCCTCCTCAGTCTGACACATCCTCATCTCATGTCCTCAGTGCATCCTTGGGTGGGAGGGAGGAGAAGGGGGGAGGAAGGGCGAAGGAGGAGGCAAATGAAGAGCAAGGTGGGGGGATAAGGGTCCTCTGCATTTTAGAGACGAGAAAAGGGAGGCCCAGGGTAGAGTGGTTTCCCAGCACCGCCTGCCCTGGGCAGGAGGCTTGAGTGGCACCTTGTTCAGCTCGCGGCTGCGGCAGAGGGCTGTCAGGTCCACTCCTAGGGCCTGATTTGGTGCGCATTCCAAGCTGATTTACAGGATGAGCTGGTGACAGCTTTGGGTGCTCCTCCCAGAGCCTCAGTTTCCCCAGCGGCCTCTGTACATCAGCCAGAGAATCCACTCTGGACCTTGGTTTTGCCCTGGAGTCTGAGAGCAGCAAGATGCAGACAGACTTCCCTAGAGAAGAGGACAGCTTCAGACAGCAGTGAGGGAGTGGGGATGTGACCGCTTGGGATTGAAGTAAATCGGGCCATCTCTGGAGAAGCTCTAGGAGCACGGACCAGCAGCTTTGACTGGGAGCTCGGTAGCAGTGCAGACTCCCAGGCCCCCACCCAGGCCTGCAGTGTATGACAAGGCCCCTGGTGATTCGTGCCCATCCAAGTGTGAGAAATACTGCTCTTGGATAATAGTTCTCAGAGCGTGTCCTCCCCTCCACCCAGCATCGCCTGGGAGCTTGTTAGCAATGCAGACTCTCGGGCCCGCCGCAGACCGTTGGCATCGGCAGCGGCCCTTGGGGTGAGAGGCCTGTGCGGGCACTGCCGGCTGGCTGCCGGTGGCCGTCTGACTCCTCGCGTCTCTGCTCTCGCCCGGCAGATCTGTGGGATGCTTCTCACCTGCTGCCTGCGCCGGAGGCTCCAGCTGCGCTTTTACTAGCGGCCAGCCGCGTTCCCCCGACAGCCTCTCACAAGGACGGGTGTCCAGATCCCGCCTGCCAGGCCTTCGGCGTCAGCATCAGCTCACCTAGAAACGTCCCGGACTCTGTGCCCAGCCCCTTGGGACCCACCAAGTGCCTGAGACCGTGGCCCCTGTGTTTCCCACCCAGGCCAGGGACCCTCAGCCCCCTCCCTCCAGTCCTGGTGCTCAGTGCCAGAATCCCTGGGCAGGGGACTGCTCCTGCAGGAGACATCAGCCGGGGCCCCTCCACAGGCCCGGGGCTCCTATGGACTCCAGGAGCACGAGGACTGGACTCCCTGCTCCCTCCCAGCTCCTGAACCTAGAAGGAAGGGCGGTAAACCTTGACCCCTCTGGGACTCCTGCATTTGGCACACGATCCCCCACTGGTGCTGATACCCCTTGCCCTGGATGCTCTCTCCCCTTGGGGAAATGCGTCAAGGTGGGGCAGTGAGGGCTGGCTCTGCCCCCAGAAGACCCAGCCCTTTGATCTCCGCCCCCCATACCACGTCACCTGGAAAGGAGTATTGTGATGGCTTCGGTCCTTTCTGCAGGCCTGGGAGGGAGCGAACTGAGCAGAGGCAGCAGGAACTGGGGCCGGGCAGGGGCGGGGACCAAGCTGCCAGGGCAGGGAGCAAGGCAGGGTAAATTGGCTACACCAGGAACCTGAGCCCCACCTAGTGGCCCTCCCCAGGAGTGATCCCCCTGGGAGACCATGGCCCCAAGCCCCAGCCTCCAGTAATGTGCCCCTCAGGGATCCCCTCTCTGTGGCCCGATTCTCAGGAGTGCCGGGTTTTAAAACCCTCTTCAGCTCTTCATGTGGGTGGATGTTAAAATCCTCCCGGATCAGACTGGATCCCAGACCCCACAGGGTCGGAGCCACCTCACGAGGGGGAGGCTCACGTGCAAGGCGCTCAGCCCTGAGCCTCGCTGTTGCCGGGCCCACTCCCCCGGCCACGTGGCCACCACCAGCCTGCCTCCAGGGGCCTCGCTCTGCCACCTCTGCCATCCGTCCCGGAAAGAATACAGTCCCTTCCTTTGGTTCTCTCTTGCATCTCTGAATTAGGCAGGAAACTCTCAGGAGGAACTTTCCCAAATGCTGAGGAAGAACAGAAATCCAGAGGATGGGTGCTGGCGGCTTTCCGAAGAACAGCTGTCGGCTCATAAGACGGCACGGGGACCCTCCAAATGGGGCTTCAAGTGGGCAGCTCATAACACGAGAGCCCACCAGCTTCCACACCTCCCAGGTCCCGCATTTCCTATCCTGGGACCCTCTTGTGTCCCACCCTTGAGAGGGCAGTCCCTTATTATGCTAGGCCCAAGGCTGAGAAAGGTCACAGCTTGCGCCGACTCATTCCAGGCCCCAGTCTGAGGAGTTGGCTCTGGCTGGCTCGGGTCAGCCCTGGCTGAAGGGTGCTCTCCCTCCCATACACGGTCACTGCTGTTCCCCGCACAACCCCAACTGTGCAGAAACTGCACAGCCTCAGCACAGGGATCACCACCCGCACAGAGGGAAGACCAGGTTCCTGGGCCAGATTGCCTCCCGGCCTCACAGTTCTCCAAGGGATGTCAGAGCCCTGGCTGGCTCAGCTCCTCTGCCTGGAGGGCCCTGGGGTTGCCAGCGCAAATTCATTAAGCAATCCCAGCCTGTGCCAAGGCCAAACATGATTATCTTTGCTGCCTCCCATCTTCCCAGGATTCATGCAGATAATCAGAAAGGACCGTGACTCCCACGCTCTCTGCGGGGCCAGACATCAGGCCAACAAGCCTTACAAGTGAGGGTTGGAAAAGAGAGCCACGTTCTTCCTGCCGAGGGGCCTGAGGGAGGCAGCAATGGGCAGAGAGGTGCTGTGCCCCTATACATGCCTGCCCCTTGGGAGGTCCCTTAATTCTTCACTGAGTTCAGCCAGGCTTGCGGAAATGAGGACAGGGCTGGTGGGCAGACATCACTTGCACAGCCTTGTCCCGGGGCCCAGGAGAGCTGATGCGTGTGCCCCAGCCCCGTGTCGGGTAGGCAGGCCTGACTGAGGGCCGGAGCAGCTGTGATTCCCGCCCTGGGCGCTGTGCCACCCACACTGCTGCTGGAGAGTTGCTGGTCCAAGCTGCAGAGAGCGAGAGAAAGGCCCAGAGCTTTTGGCAAGTGTGACCTCGTGGTTCCTGCGGGCAGCCTGGGAGATGAGCCAGGGTTAGCGGAAACGGAGGCCCAGGCTACGGCAGGCTCCCACGGGGGGCACACAGGGGCTGCCATCAGAGCCAGGGATGCTGTCCCCCATGGGGTGTGCCCATCCTGCCCGTGAAGATGCAGATCTGCACCCAGGACAGCTCCTCCCATGTCCCTGCTTGGAGGCTGTCATGGTCCTTGGAGAGAGAAGGGCATGCCTGTTGAAAGCTGTCATTGGTCCTGTGTCAGCAAAGGGGCCTGCACACCGGGGTCCGAAAGAAGCTGGCCCCTTGCAGGGATCTGCACTCGGCCACTGCTGGAACACTGTGCAGCTGGGGCAGCACGTCCTTCCCTCCTCCGCTGACAGCACAGCCGCCCGAGGAGGAATGACACATCCCCCACTCCCCGGTGATGGCAGCAGGGCGGGGGACAGGAATGAAATTTGGCCTTTGGTGAGGGGATGAAGCTTTGTTTAAAATGTTTGTGGCTCTTCTTCTCTTTCTCCCGACCCCTCCCCAACTCCAGGAGCCCCTCAGCATAGCCTTGTGTTTGCTGAAGGCCTGCCATCCAGTGTTAGCCACTAAGTACATCATCTCATAGTGATGGCAGTAAGAGGGTATTATTCCCCCATCCTACAGATGAGCAGATTAAGGCTAACAGAAGGTAAGAGATTTGCCAGGCAGCAGCGCTGGCTGTTGCGACACCACTCCGGCCGGATGGAACCCAGGAAGCTGTGCTGGAGCCCCCTCTCCTCAGCATTGCTCAGGTCTCCATCTCGGTGACAAGCCATCAGGCTGACTCACAGGAACGTGTCCCTCAGGGGCACCCCTCCCCTGCTGGACGGAGGTGCCTGTCATGGCCCCAGCTCCAGCACGCTGCACGTTTGCAGTCAGAAGAGAAGTCCGGCTTCCTCCAGGCTGACAGCCGGGCCCTCCTGGCTGAGTGGCTCAGGCAGCAGGCGGGAGCCCAGGCGCCATTGCTTATGGGGACCCCCGGCCTGTCACCTCAAGTGCCAGCGCTGACCCCAGAGGAAGAGCTGCCTCCTCAGCAACCAGAGTCCGCAGGCGGGACGTGGGGTCTTGTGCCTGGGGGAGGTCATTGTTGGGTACACGGAGGGCTTGGCAAGCAAGCAGGAAATGCCTCTGCCTGCCCTGTGCTGGGGGCCGGGGGACCTCAGGCCACCTGCACCTGCAGGGCCTCCCTGGGTGTGGAGGAGGTGCCCCGGGACTGTAGTGTCGGCCTCCTCCTGCTACTTGCCCTCCCCCACATTGCCGATGCCGGGGCTCTGGGTGGGCACACTGCGCTCTCAGTCTCGGGGCCTCAAATCTCATCAGGCTGCTCACCCCGTGCATGGCCGTAGACATGGCACTGAAGGGGGGAGGATATGCCCAGTGATGTGCCCCAGGACCCTCATGCCCGACAGCCAGTTTTGGTCCTGGAATCTGCCACGCCAGGTCCATTTTCAGGGCTTTGAGGTAGAGGAAGTGACGAAACAGTTACCTTCATCGTCGCTCATCCCAGCACCCGCCTTGAAAACATGCCCTTACTGGCCGCTTTGGGCCTGGGTAGAGAAAGGGAGGAGAAGGCCGTTTGATTGACTAAAGAGACCACCTGTCTTTTGTGTCACCGCTGGGTGGCGCTCACATCCACTGAGGATACCAGTGACCAGGTGTCTAAGCCCGAAGTTCTTAAACTTGAGTGTGAATCAGGATCGCCTGGAGCTGCTTAGCACAGACTGCCAGGTCCCACCCCGGGCTTCTACTCAGTAGGAGTGGGACAAGAATTTGCCTGTCTAGGAAGTTCCGGGGTGATGCTGATGCTGCTGGCCCTGGAACCACACTTTGAGAACCACTGTTTTAGACCACACCACAAAGGAGGATGCTTTCACCTTCCTCCGTATGTCACAGCCCCCAGGGTTCAAAAGTCCCTCGGGATGTCTAGCTTGAGTCCCACTCGATTCACTGTGAGAGGGCGGGATGAAGCGTTGCCACCGTGGGCAGTCCGCAGCCAGCCGGGGAGGTGGCCCTCCTGCCGTGGGTTCTGGCAGCACCTGCCCCAGCCTCTGGAGGGACTCCAGGTGGCGCTCTCTCAGTGTGTCTGAGATCTGGGGCCGGGTCCTTCTCGGAAGGGACAAGTTTACACCCCCCAGCCCCGTTTTCCCGTCACCTCTGTGTGCCTTGGGAGAGCCCCGCTCCATCCTTGTGTCTCCAGTGCTACTTCAGCACAGTGCCCAGCCCTGTACTTCATCCCTCAGCCTCCTGTGTGCCACTTCCCCTCCTGCTTGTGCACTGGAGACACCCTGTGCAAGTGCCACTAGTAACCCCAGGCAGCCCAACGTCAGTGAGGCCGATGGGTTTCTGGAACCAGCTGGCCCACAGAGAAGTTGCCTTAACCCACTGCGTATAGAGAAATTGCTCTAGTTGTAAACACGCCCCGCTCCTTAGCTGGCCTCAGTGTGAGCTGGCTGCCCGTGTGTGCGGGGGTTGGGGGGGGGGTGTCACAATAAAGGATGTGTCTAGACTGCCTGCGGCTGCTGTTTCTTCTCCTCTGCGGGGGAATCCCATGGCATCAGTTCGTCAACTGCGTTTGGACCCCCTCTACCTGCTGAAAACACGCAGTCGCGATGGGGAGAGAGAAAGAGCCCTGTGCGAACCCCACTGACCACACTGCTGAGGGCCCTGCTCGCCCTCTTTTGGCAGCCCCCGTGCTTATTTGTTTGAACTGACCTGCCTGCCCATGAGTGTCACTAGCTCCTGGCTGTAACCAAGAGCCCGGCTCAAACAAGCATGCTTGAGTTGTGTTCCTCCTAAAGCTGTTTGCCTTTGCTCAGCCAGTGTCCCCACACCACTTCCAGGGGCACATAGCCAGCCTCTGCTAATGAGCCTGCGGTTTGCTCGTCCTGCTGCGGGCATCCCCATGCTGTGCAGCAGGGGCGGGGTGTGGTGAGAGCTCAGGAGCAGGGGGCCCTTTGGCGGGCCATCGGCTCCCAGCTGAGCTTTTCAAGCTGAGATGCACACTCTTACTGCTCCTGGGACCCCCAGACCATCTCACCCCAGAGTGACAGCGTTTCTTCACCTGCACCTCATTGGTCCTTATCCCCAAATCCAGACTGGGACCCTTTTTCACCTCAGTGCAAAAATACTTCAATCTTCTGACTCAGAGGAGCTGGGGGCATCAGGTTGCCCAGTGCAGAGATAAAGGAAGTAAATGCTTTGTCTTTGATGACATAAACACTCATTCTATTTCATTCACTGTTCGGTCTAGAAAACATGCTTGAGGTGGTGTGGGGTCAGTGGGGGAACCTGAAGAGACTTGGGAAAGCTTGGCTCTAGGGATCCCAAGATGGTGGGACTAGGAGTCAGGGTGGGGAGGCAGGCTGGGAGCCAGCAGCTCACCTGGCGAAGGGGGCCTGCTCACTTGCTGTGTAAACAGATGGATCCACCCGAGGATGTCCCCAGGTGGAGACCCACCTTGCAGGGGAGCCTGCAGCCCCTGGCCGGCTCTGCTGTCTCCTCGGCCCCTTTGGTCAAGTTCATTCACAATGGGCAATCACAGTGGCAGCCTTCCGATGGCTTGGCCATTAGGGGAGTGGACTCAGTCTAGGGCACGTCCACGGTCACCAACCTGTTGGATCCAGACATCTGCTCACCTCCATCATCACTATGAGTGTAAGTGTGTGTACACACAAGCACACAAGTGTGCCCGAGGAGGGACGTGCACCCCTCCAGGTCCCTCCCTGTGCACATGGGCAGAGCGGGTGGTGGTCACTGCTGTCTAAACAGCCCTGGAGGCCGACGGGGGCCTAGTCAGGCGGGCAGGCAGTGGAAGCCTTTGTGAAGCTGTCCCCCTTGGTAGCTGAGCTGGCCTGTCAGCTGCTGCCACTTCCCAGCAGGGGCTGGGCTGTCATGTGGCCGAGGGTGGGCTGCTTCAAGCTGGGACCCCGCTTCTCACTCCCTCTCCCCGACGGAGAACAGAGGCTGCCGGTGGCCAGTGAAGGCGGGGAGATGACAAAAGGGCCAAAAGCCGAGATCGTTCCACTGACGTTCTTCTTAAAAACAAAGATGAGACGCCTCTGCTTCCCTTTTGCCCCTGCTTTTGTCCCTGGCTGAGCCCCTGTGTGGCAGTGACTGAGCAGGAAGGAGAGGGCACTGCGGGGGACCCCGTGGGATCCTTCGGATCAGGCAGGGGTGAAGAGGGCGGTAAGTCAAGCTTGAATCCAGCCCTTTCCACCAGCAAGTGCAAAGCATGTCACTGGCCAGAGGACATGAGCAGGCCAGCAGAGCCCAGAGGGTCAGTGTTCCATCAGCCCGGGCACTCTTTGAAGAGGCCATGAACAATTTCCACCTGACTTCTAAAATATTGAAAGCAGCTCATGAATCCTAATTGGGGTGTAGAGAACCCCAAGTTGGGGACCAGAGAGCCATTTCAACATGCTGTCCCTAAGTTGCCAATCAGGAAATAAGAAGGCTGAGTCGTTTCTGGAACTGGGGTCTCTTTCCAGAGAAAAGAAATGTATTGAGAACGTATTGGGATTGCAGGGATCTAGTGGGAGAGAGTTGGGCGGGAGGAGGGCGCCTAAGGGCAAGGAGCTTCCTGATGCCGTTGCATGAGGAAACACAGGCTCGCCCTGTCCACACGCTGGGTCGCCCTGCTCCTGACATTGGGTGCGGCTGGGTCCCCGAACTCTGCAGCTGCCAGAAGAAAAATCTCGGGGCAACAGGCTCCACCCACTAGCCCCAGCCCCAGCCCACCGGGTGGCCTTGCTCTGCCAGTCCCCTGCTCTCCTCCGCATAAACAGACACCAAGGGAAGCTGGGTGGCGCCCCAGGCTTGCCCCCGCTGGCTCTCAGCCATCTGGCAGTCTCTAGGGCCGCGAGGGGAGAGTCCAGCCAGGCCGCTTCAACCCGAGGGCCTGGCCCCAGCGTGCCCTGCGAAGTGTTCTTATTCTTGTTAGCTTAAGGAGACACAGTAGTCCATTTCCACGGCTGTCATTAAACTCAGCAGAAACGAGATGGCTGAATCAATAGCCTCCCGATCTTTGCTGACTGCTTTAAGACGGGACCATTGCAATGCCAATATTCTTGTGTCCAAAATGACATTCATTTAATCAGACTTCCCTCTTGCTTCTGTGGATTATTGAATGCTGCTACTGGGCCAGGCCAGAGCAAAACTGACCCGTCGGGGGAGCTTGCCCGCCAAGCCCTCACACCTCCTTTCAACAGCTCACTCCCCGCTCCATACGCCAATTCCCCTTTCTAGATCACTCCCCTGTGTCCCCAGCTTTCAGGGGATGCTCCTCCTTGGGGACTCCTGAGGACCCTGATTTGACCACTTTCTTGCCAAGCACCTACGCTGGTCCAGAAATAAGCTGGATGTCTTTACATACATGCTTGTCCGTCACCCTCACAGCAAATCTCTAAAATAGGTATTATCCTCATTTTGCAGAAGACAAAACCAAGACAAGTTCAAGGACCACCCAACACTCGCATGGACACCAAGTGCAGAGTGGGAATTCACCTGAGACCCTCCAACTCCCAAACCCACGCCCCTCCCACCCAGACATGGTGCGTGTGTAATGGAGAAGCTTCAGGCACAGTGACAGCCGATAAAGTGGTTGTGGTCAGGAGAAGCCTAGCTAACGTATAGGAAAGCACCGACAGGCTGGGAAGCACAATACAAACGACAGGAGAGATTTCACTACACCAGGCTGGTCTCTGCCCATCCCCTGCACAGGAGCACGCGCCCAGAAAATATACTCATCCTCCATTCGGGGCAAACGAGTCATCCACCTGTCCAGGGTGAGGGACGTCACGCCAGATGAATGGCAAGAATGCTCCTTCTCCCCCCAGTAAATCTAATTCGTCACCAAGGCTTGTCCATTCTCCTGTGTGGCTTTCAAATCTGTAGGTTTTTCCCTTCACCCCACTGCGCTTCCCTGTGGGCTCCATCATCTCTCACCTACATCACTGAGGCAGCCTCTCCCTGACGTGCCAGCATCGAACCTGTCCCCTCTAACCATTCTCCACCCTGCAGCCAGAGTGATGGCTCTCAAGGGCAGATTTAGCCTATCACAGTAGGCTTCAAACCGTTCAGTGGGCTCCCATTGCACTTAGCTTAAAGTACACACACTTTAACCTGGCTTCCCAGGTTGAGGTCTGGCGGCTGCCACTCTCTCCAGACACCCTCTTCACCCTCTGTGCGCCAGCTCCAACACTGACAGCACACACCTTCCACTCTTTGCCGGGTGAACTCCTGTCTTCAGCTCTCAGCTTTGACATCACCTCCCCTAGGGGGCCTCACCTTCCCCAATTCGGGGTCAGTGCCTCTCCCATCCTGCGGACATCGCTCCCAGAGCCCTGAGCTGCAATCCCGTTTGCCCTCTGCCGCCCCTCTGCAAGCACAAGGACTGGCCCTGGGCCATTCTCCATTGTATTCAAGCTGCTTGGCACAAGTGAGCTTCCAGTAGGTCTTTGAGTGACTGAATGTCCTGTCTCTGCAGACCCCAGTGCTGGCCGTTTTGAGGGAGTTCTCGTATGGGTACCTTGCTGCTGCTGCTGCTCGTAAACCATCCTTTCTCGCTTGCCCTTTGCTGAGCACCGATGGGGAGATGGCTCTCCCACCACATCACACAAGAATGGAGGAGCAACAGAGGGGCCCCCTGGGTCAGCTCTGCCACCCCCTCCCATGGGCTGAAGAGCCCAGCACCAATCCCCAAAGGCTCCAGCCTAGTCATTCCCCAAAGGTTCCAGCCTAGTCATTAGCAGTCCCAGGGAAGAACGACGCCCTGCCCTGTCCTGATACGAACGTCGCCTCTCCTGCCAAGCCAGGGCGGCCTGCCCTCACGGCTTAGCTCATTTGACCGAAGCCCCGTGCTAACAGAGAGGTCAGTGCCTTCCATCGCCCTGTGAGCCAAGAGACTTCACTCTGTCCCCCAGAAGCAGATAGCACAGCAACCCTGGGGGCATCCCAACAGCTGTGGCCACAGCCTGGAGGGCAGGGGTGAAAGGAAGCACAGGCTGGGGAGGTGGCCTCCACCACAGTCCTGTGACCCGGCCGGTCCTCAGTGGATGATGAAGGGCCAGCCCCTCAGCCATGACCAACTCCCGACCCCAGAGCCACAAGGTCCCCTCTGGTAATTCTTGGGGAGGCTCCCAGGGACCCCATGCCCACTGGACCTTCGACAGAGGGTCACCTCGGACTCCTCAATCCTCAGCAAGTCTCTGGTGGCTTTGGGACAGCGGCAGCAGGACGAGGTCACAGAGGTTGATGCTCTGGGACGATGCGGAGCCAACCCGGCCACTCCCTTGAGGACGAGGAAGGGAGACAGACCTCCACACGTGAAGGGTTTAGAGATGCCCCCGACGCGGACCCACGCTGCGCATTCACTGTTGCCCGCGCCCAGCCGGGCCCACGGTACAGCAACGGCCCAGGGTGAGGAGAACGTCGGAGCTCCGCTCGCCTGCAGCTTGTGCCTGTGACTGTGACAGTGGAGGAAAACCCACAGACCAGAACCCTGACCGCGGGACCTGGGAGAGTACACTGCGGGAAGAAGGCAAAATCAGCAGCACGCGTGGTTTTAAACGCCTCCCTCCTGTCCTGCTGCCCGTCTCATCCCAACTCTGTGCTTCCGTGCCCTCCTCGAGGCCATCTCAGAGCCACCCCAAGTGGGTGCCGCCCAGGCCAAGTCACCCTGTGAAGTCCCCTCACTCCTGGAAGAGACAGCAGGCTCACGTGAACCCCAGGAACGTCAGCAGGATCGGGGAGACTGTGCCTACAACCTACAGCCCCTGCCCACAGGAAGCCATGGATGGCGCTGCTTGCCCCTGCCCCCAGCGCCCTCGGCCTGGCCCGCGATAGCCGTTGGTGGTGGTGACAGACACCCAGGTGGGAGTCGCTCTCTCACCCAGAGGGCTCATACTTGGACTGGCTCCTGACCAAGGCTGCATCCGGTCACCAGGCAAAGGGGGTGTTAGGATTCCTCAGATGCCCACAGAGAGCCCCTCCTCGCCCAGCAGATCTGTAACCTGGGCCCGAGAAGGGGAGATGGGGTGCCCGAGAAGAGGGGCGGCTTAGACCAAGAGTAGCACGGGTGCCTGGTTCTCTTGGGATCCCTCACACCACCCACTGCATGAAATAAGTCAATCGTGGCTCAGTGAACACAAACCAACCACGAGACAGCCTGCTTGTGCTTTTGACACTTATCAGTTTTTATTTAAAAACATGCTAAAAACATGGCGTTCAATAAAGCCAGGACCAGGATGAAGGAAGCGCACAGACAGGGCATCGCAAGCAGAAAAGTGCATTGAAACCAACAAGTGTGTTCCCCACTCCCCTCTGTCCCTGCGGTGCCGGTGGGCAGGGGGTAGGCAGGGCCCAAGGCCCGCCCCTCAGAGGCTCGTCCAGGGCAGGGAGGCCGGCACACACTGGACGACTGCCTCGTCGTGATGGAGACGGGAAATGGAACAGGAGAGGCCAGACTCCAAGGGCCGAGCGACAAAGAGTGAGCCCAAGCACCTGACCCCAGCTCCGTCCTGTGCCAGGTCCCTGCTAGCTAGCACCTCCACCAGTGGGTGGGCAGGGGGCGGGAGAGGCGGGGACAGTCACTTGCATCCACCTGGACTGCTCTTTGGCCACCAAAGCAAGGTGGGACAGCCAGCCAGTTCCAAGTCAAACCAGAACACATGCATGGGGGGCAGGGGGGGCAGCAGCACTTCCAGAGCGAGCCCAAGATGTGGGCTGGTGCTGGCGGGGGGCTGTCAGCGCACCGGCTGGGGTGCAGGTGAGACACCCCTCCACGCCCGCTGCAGGCCCCCCGGGGCAGCACTCCCCCTGCTCGCCCACCTCCCCTGCAGGATGGCTGCTGCGTCCACGGCAGGCATTCTGCAACGTGGTCCACAGACCGTGACCTTCTGAGTCAGAGCCGACTGAACTACCGAAGCCGGGGGAGGGAATTCAGCTAATCCGCCCCAGTGGGACCCGGCGGGAGAAACTAAGCAGATGCTGGGCCACCATCACCGCCATCACACGGCGCGGCCTTCTGTGTGGGGTGGGGATGGCTCTGCAGGGTGGGCAAGGAGCTTGGAAGAGCACCCCCACATTCCCCACACCCCCTACATCCCCATTCATGGAGCCTTCCGCCCAGTGTAGACTTGGCCAAATGACGGAAGAGCCAAGCACTGGGTGAGGCAGGAAGGCCGTTTTCTGGGAGCGGTGAACGAGGCTCTGCAGATAGACGAGCCAGGGAGGGGGGCAGCCTGTGGCCAGGGCTCCAGGACCAGAGGATGCCCCTGAAGCGCCAGAAACAGATTGCCAGGGAGGCTGTACACTCCCCAAGGTGCTAGGCTTTGCTGTTGATTTTAACAAAAATTAAAAATTGCATTGATAGGCATAAACCAACCCACCCCCACACACAGCGCACACTCATTTTGCACCAGGTCCCACCGTGCACTCGAATGCTTGTTGGCCAAGGGCCTCTCTGCAGTGGCATGGTGGCACGTCTGCTCCACACTCTGCAGTTTGGGGCTCTGGGCAGGCAGCCAGAGCTCCTTACCAGGAAGATGGGGCCAGACGGCCCAGGAAGGCAGTTCTGCTCACACGTGTGCTTGCCCATGCCTCGCCCTACCCAAGGACTGACCTTCCCAGCAGCACCACCACTCCCATCTCAGGGAGGTGGTCTTCTCTGTCCAACTTGCTGAGACCACCCTACTCCCACTCCCCATCCCCCAAAATCATGAATCCTAAACACACCAAAAGTTCCCTACTCCTGGTCCCAACTGCACTGTACTTAGGTGAGCGGAGGAGCTGTGCTGGCTGGGGTGCCCCTGGACAGACAGGTGGAGGCTGGAGAGGAGACGTGGGCCCAGAGGAAATCAAGGTGATAAGCCAAGTGGTGCAGGAGAAAGCAGCTGCCCCACTCTGGATCCTAGCCAACTAGTGGGTAACCTCGGCAAGTTCAGTCCCGTGGACTCTTGACTTTTATTTCACTGCAGAATGTTCAACTAGACCAGCATAAGTTTTGGTGGGGTCACCCTGCTGTAGTTGAATACCCACCCCACTGTTCATCTCCCACGCCGTGACTCAGGCTGCCTTCTTCCTGGGGCCACTGTAGCAGGACCCAGTCTGACCTCTCTTACGGTTTCTGTACTTCTCCTTGGGGTCACAGAGGACGTGATCACCACCCACCTCAGCATCAGTGAACCCCAAGGAAGGAGATGAGGGTCCCGGGACCCAGATGGACATCTTCCCCTCAGGGAATCTGGCTGGAATGATCATGGGCACCGTTCCACCTTCCCCTCCTGACGGTCACGGGTCCTCTGCCACTGTCTGAGCAGCAAAATGTAAGGACTGCTTCCCCTTCCAGAAGCAATGTGAGAAAGTGAGCAGCATCTGAACTAGAGAGGTATTTGTCCGAGAGTTTCTAGCAGGAATGTCTGTGAAAGTATCTGGATTTGCAGAACCTGTCGCGGGAACGCCCGCCTGGGGTGGAAGGGGAAGCCTCCGTGCCAGCAGAGGGCAGGAGGAAGGAAGAAGGGAAAAAAGAAACACTGCTCCTCAGTGAAGTGCAAGGACCCATGACAGCTGCTGCTGCATTCCTGGCAAAGCACCTGCCCCCAGAGGACCGCTCTGCCCTGCCTCTGGGGCCAGCGTGAGCAAACGCGTGGCTCCCTGAGGTGCACCTGCGTTGCCTCCTGCTCCCCTCTCCGCCGCCTCTTCCAGGTTCCGTGCCGGACGCCGGGCCCTCCTCAGTGCGTCCAAGCCAAGGCCGGCACGTCTCCCCCAGAGCCTCCTGGCTGGTGCACAGCGGTTTGTCCTGACTGCAGCCGGACAGCGTCTACTCTCCCTACCCGCCCCACCCTCAGGAAAAATCAAACCGTTACACAAACCAATGCAGTACAAAGTTATAAATCAGAAAGCTAACCCTAAACTTAGCTGAGATAATATTCCTGAATAATCGTAATCAGAGTAAAATAAAATAAAAAAGTTACACTGTAAGGTATAAAAAGCCTGGGCAAGATGCTCCCGGGGGCCTGGCCTAGAGCGGTCAGGCGCCCCCACCAGCTCTCCCGCTCTCCCACGGGGGCTGTGGATGCCAGCGACCTCAGCTGGGCAGTCTCTCCACCAGGAGGGAGCGCTGTGCCCTGCACCCAACATGGGGACTAAGGGTCGGCGTGAGGAAGGGCAGGGGCAGAAATGCGTCAGTGCTGGGGGCCTCCTGGAGCATGCCCCCGGCCCACCCTGTCTTCTTTGGCAAATACACAGATGCAGGAATCCAGGTGCCCCCAGCACCCCAAGGTCTCTGCGGGCCTCCTCCCCCGGCCCTCCACCCACAGTGGCGCGGGCGGGCGGGCTGTGGGGACGGGGTCAGCAGTCCGAGTGCGGCAGGCAACACAAAGCTCCAATCTTCCTCCCGGCCGTGTGCGGCGGGGCTGGGCGCTCCCGCCGGCCCCTCAGGCGGCGTACTTCTTCCCGGTCCTGTGGATGTGCTGGCAGAGGGTCATGGAGAAGGCCATGCCCAGGATCTGAAAGACATGGGGAGAGGGCCTCAGACGGAAGCCCCACGGCCAGGGTTCTGACGTGGGGCCCCTAGAGCAAGTGGGGACAACCAGTCGTGTGCTGGACACGTTGGCGGAATGAAAACAATGGTGGACGGAGGGGGACACACACAAGGAGTCAGCCTCTCAGAGCCGTTTGTACAGACTGTCCTGGAGCCTCTCTGGGGCTCGGGACCCTGCCCACTTCAGAGCGCCCCGGAGAGGGCTGACGCACAACGGCCCTGCCCCTGCACAGCAGCTGCCAAGGAGGAGGGGGAGGAGGCTGGTGGGAACGTGACAAAACCCTGCCAAGTCATTTCTGTGTGGTCCTGGAATACATCAAAAGATGTCTTTGGCCACAGTGGACGTGTCCTACCAATGCTGCTGTGTGTAGGATGACATTAATGCTCATTTGTGATTCCTCAACTCCTGAATCCTGCAGGGGATGGTGAGTCAGAGCAGTGCAGGGGCAGGAGGAAGCCAGCCTGTGGCCTCAGGGTCGCCACAGACAGTGGGCCACAGGCACACGCCATAAAGCAGGTGACCAGGAGACACTGCGTGCCCCTCATGGCTCTTGCACTCAAGGTGTGGGCATAACTGGAGGAGACCGTGGCTGCTGAGCCTGGCCTCAGCGTTCGAGTCCAGCCTGACCACAGGCATCCCTTAGATGGGCCCCCTTCCCGGTACCGAACAGAATCTGCTCTGTAAGTGCATCTCACATCGCAGCTCTGAGAACGACCGTGGCTCCTCCGCTAAGCTTGAAAACACTTAATAAATCAGACATGCTCAGGCCCCCAGGCCAAGAGTGCAGGGTAAGAAAGATGACGCCATGAAGGCTGTCGACCATCTTCCCATGGACCAACCATTCAAGTTCAAGTGCTCCAAGAGCAATCAGGCACTGCAGGCTCCCACTCACCAGGAGGAGGAGCCATACCTAAGCGGGCGGAGGGAGCCCAGGAAATGTTCCTCCCCAGAAAGGGGGCTCCCGCTCCTAGCAAGCTGTGCTGGCCTCATCTTCAAGAAGGGAGGCAGGGACCCTCCTCGGCCCGCTCCATCATCTGTGCTTGGCCTTGCGAAGGACAGCTGTTCATTCAATGCTTGTGAATAACAGCGGCCGTGGACTGGGCACCTCCTCTGCGCCCGGCCTGCTCTGCACCTTGGGGCGCATCACACTCAGTGCTCAGAAGCGGCACGGCTGCCTTGCCCATCACACCAATGTGGGACTGAGGGCGCAGAAGCCGAGCACCCTGCCCAGGCCACACATGTCTCACACAGGTGGTGTGGCCGGGACAGCACTCGTGCAGTCCGGCCCACGATCAGCACCTGAGGACTCAGGTTTCGTTCAGTTCGGTCACAAAGTGAATGTCCCCATGGAGTGGGGACAGGTGTGTTCACAAGCAAACCCACACGGGGGCTTGATGCGATGCCAGCTCCAGGCCCAAGGCTCAGAGGGAGCCAAGGAAGCAGTGCCCCACGGTGCCTGCAGGGTGGGACAGGCATCAAGAGAGAAGGGCTCGGGCAGAGCAGGAAAGCTCTGGAGTCAGGCCGCTGGGGTGGTGATCTAAGTCCCGGGGTTGGGCTTCCTCCTCTGGCCCGGGGCCAGCAAGGGTACAGGGAGCTCCGGCAGCCCTCTTACCTGCATGACAAGGATGCACATCCCCACCGTGCCAAGCACGTGCTTGTTGTCATCGAACCATATCTTCACCTTGTCATAGCAGCCCTGGGGAGCGAGGACCACAAGGTTAAGGTGCTGGTGTGCCCGTGAGCCCCTCCTGCCCAGCACCCCCACTCTCCCCTTAGCCCTGCCCTGGCTCTCTCCTCCTGCCCCTCAGCCCTGCCCCTCCCTGCTCTCTCCTCCCGTCCCTCCCTAACCCTCAGCCCTGACCCTGCTCTCTCCTCCCGTCCCTTCCTGCCCCTCAGCCCTGTCCCTCCTACCTATGAGCAGGCCCCACCCCACCCAGGGTTCCCCCTACAAGGCCTCACACAGCCTCAGAACCCATTCAACCCTCTACCCTCTGACTCTCCCTTCTGGGGGTTCAGGCCCCCATTTTCCACCTGCCTTTTGTCTCCAGTCCTGTGTGCCCCCCACCCTACCCCTCATTAGACCAATTCCTTGGTGTCCCAGGCCACCCTCCCTGTAGGCATCCTCCTGCCAGCCCATCCAGCACAGAGGCGCCTACAGCCTCACCGTCTTCCACAGCGGGGTGGTGCTGTTGCGCCCACAGCCCTGGGAGTTCTCCATGCAGCAGCGGTCGGGCACCGTGTTCTCGCCCAGCACCGGGTACCAGTCTGTGTAGTCGGTGACACCACAGCAACGCATCTGCGGGTGGGGTGCACAGGGTCACACGCGCCACGGCCCGCCGTCCTCCTCTGGGCCTTCCCCTCCCAGGCCAACCCTGGCCCCACAAAAGCTGCCCCCCTGGAGTCCAGCGGAGGAGACAAAGGCCTTCTTCTTGTCCCTTCTTTGGGCATCAGCAGGCCCACAGGGGAAGTAAGTGATAGCTCCTTCCTGCAGGCCGGAGAGGAGAAGGTGATGCCGCCCACCCCTGAGCCAGGCCCTGGACACGGCACAGGGGCACTCAGCCCTCTGCTCGCCCACCAGCCCCTCTGGCTCTGTGCTTTGTGGATCATTCCACGCTGGCTGCCAGCCCCTCCCCAGAGCTTAATGTGGGGTGTCCGGGCTAAACTGACTGTTTTCCTCTTAAACAGAGCCTCCTTGCCCAAGTCGTGATGAAGAAATGAATGCGTTGCTAAAATAAATTCTGTCATTCATGCCAGAGCTTCAGGAAAAGCTTCAGGAAAGGGACCTCCTGCATCCAGGTCCTGCTCCCCCTCCTGTGCCTGCCTCCCCGTGCTCTCAGCTGCATCCCACTGCCTGGTGCCTGATCCAGCAGCTCTTGGTCAAAATCCAGGAAGCACCGGTGCCCAATTTGGTCAGCTGGGTGGAGCCCGAGCCGCCCCTGCTCCCCGCCTGCCCGGTGCTGCCCAGCCTCACCTCGGCCTGGATGATGTTCCAGGCGTTCTTCAGCCCCACGTTGTTCTCCGTGTTGTACAGCAGCAGGCCCTCCTTCAGGTCCTTCTTGGCATTCTCACTCACCTGCCGGGGGGAGAACGGACTTCAGGGTGGCTGGGACCAGGACACAGCCCCTCTCCCAACTTGCCCCGGTCCACTGGGGCTGTCGGCCACAGCTCTTCCAGATGGGGGCCCTGCCCCACCTGGGGGTGGAGGCCGGGGCAGGGGAGGTCCACCCACTGCCTCCCAGGGCTGCAGCACCCAGAGGCAGAGACAGACAGAGGGCCTCGACTCCCTTGGTCCCAGGACCAGCCAGCCCCACAGGCCACTCTGCCACCCCACCCACAACCTCTTCCCCCATGTGCCCCTGTCATAATACACCCTGGGAAACAGAGGCTGGCAGATCAGTCATTTTGATCTTAGGTCCACCCTCGCTAGCAAGTACCTTACCCTCTCTCACCTCTGCTTTATCTACAATATTGGAATAATAGTATCTACCTCTGGCATTGCTGGGAGAATTAAAAGAAATAATCCTTATAAAGAGGGAAGAACAGGGGGATCGCTCAATATTATTATTTCTTCCATTTCACAAGTGCAAAGGAATTATTGTTTCTAATCCTAACAATGACTCTGCCTTTCAGTGTGGCCTGGGCAACTACTTCAAGAAGCGGAGGAATAGACAGCTACATAGTTGCGGGGCGCAGTGTCCCAGAACAGCCTGCTGTGTCCTAGGGACTGAGCGCCTGGCCGGGACTCCTGCTGGCAGCAGTAAGAGTCGTCTCCACCTGGACTAGGAACTGTCCCCTGGCGAGGCTGCCAGGGGGCCCCGCATCAGCCTCCTGAACCCCGCGGTGCAGCCTGGGAGCAGCAGCCCTGTCCTTAAAGGGCTCTGGGAGAGGAAACACAGCTACCCTCCGCTGGTAGCCCTACACACAGCATCACCTGGGAAGTTCCTCTGTTTCCAACGGGCTACATCAAACCACCCGGCCCAACCACCTCATGGGGTCTGAATCCCTTCTCCAAATACTCAACACAGCTATGCTTGAATCCTCCTAGTGACAGGGAGCTCGCTAATGCCAGAGGCAGCCTATTGCATCCCTCGGGACGCCACTTCCTAAGACCACACAGGTAATGAACGTCCTCACTCCCCTCAAACTCAGCTTCCCCAGGCTGCCCCACCAGAACCGTTCATCTGGGCCTTTCCTAGCTCTCCTGCTTCCATCCTCCTTTCCTCACAGGTACGGCCTGTAGGCACTTTCCCTCCTGCTCGCCCTGACCCAACCCAAAGGCAATGAAATCCCAATCGCCCCCTCCCTTCCTGGAGGGCTTACCTTGTCCATGTAGACAAAGAAGAGGATCAGTAAGATCAGCTCTGCTAGAAGGATGATCAACAGGACGACGAAAAACTGCAAAGAGAAGTCCAGGCATGGGCATGGGGTAGCGGTCATGGCAAGGACAGGGTGCACCCAGAAGGACAGTGGGGAGGCAGGGGACAGGTGGCACACAGACAGGGCTTCCCAGGGGTGGGGTCCCAGAAAGGAAGGGGAGGGAGAGGAAGTAGATGGCCAACCAAGGAGTGGGAGGGACAACTTGGACAGGGATAGTCAGTCATGAGGAAGAGGGCAGTGGTCAAGCAAAGAACATTCTAGAAGCAACATGGAAGGGCTCAGGTTGGTCACTCGGTTGGCTGATGTTCCCAGGCCTTGCCAGCCTCAATGGCCCAAATGTAGGGGGATCTAGAGCTCAGAGGGTGGGGATGTGGGGTCCAACTTACACTGAGGAGGAGGCACTTGTTCTCCTTGATGGCCCCCAGGCAGCCGAGGAAGCCTGTCACCATGATAATGGTGCCTATGGCGATGACTAGGTTGGCTGCAGACAGCGAGGGGAAGCTGGGGGAGAAGGTGGCAAAGTTGCCTTGGGACACGGAGAGCCAAATGCCCACTCCGAGCAGCCCACAGCCACAGAGCTGGAGAGAGAGGAAAGCCTGTTAGAGTGGCCCTGGCCCGCGCCCATCTCTGTGGAACTCAATGGCATGGTCCCACCCCAACCGTGAGGCACAGAAAGGGTGAGCCCGGCTCCTGGTCAGATCCGGTCATGGCCCCATTAGTCGGCTGTGTGGCCTTGACAACTCCTCTGCCTCTCTGTCTCCCCATTTGGCAAACGGGGTTCCATTAGCTTCATGGACCTCCTGGGTCACTCTGAGGACCACATTAAGACACAGGCACACATGTGTAACAGGTCCCACACGTGTGTGCTCGTGGCTCTTCCACCTGGCAGAGGAGAGGCCCGCATCCAGGAGGGAGTCCGGGGGAGGGGCGCACGCTGGTCAGGGAGAGACCCTGCCTAGGGACTGCTCTCTGGGGTTGGGAAGAGAATCTTGGAGTCCAGTTTCTCAGAGCCAGACTTCTGGCAACTGTGTCCTTGGCCTGACCAGAGGGACAATTTGCCCGCTGTCCTCAGGAGCCTGAGGAATGAATTCCCACAGATGGAAACACAGAAGAGCCCACTGGGCTGGCTGGGGGCTGGCCGATGTGCAGGACGTGGGAGTCCATCACTGCCGCTGCCACCGATCCAAGCAAGTCAGCAGCTGGCACCGCAGCCGAACATGGACTCTCCTCAACGGCACCCTGGGGCTGCGCCACCACTGGGCTGGCCTGGGGAAGCCCCTGTCCCAGGCTGCGGATCCCACAGCTGCCTTAGTTTATGCTCCACAGAGCTGATACTCCCCCACCCTCCGGCAGCTCAGGAGAAGTGCGCTGAGTCTGAGGAGCCAATCAGTCAACCAGTATTTATTGAGTACCCACAGCAGCAGCATCCTATGCCAAAAGAGCTACGACCACTTCACAGATCTGCCTTCCGGGGTCTCTGCTCAGGCTGCATGGGAGCAATAAAAGAGCAAACTCTACCCCAGGCAGTATACACTGGTGCCAAATAAATGGTCCAGGAGTTCAGAGGCGGCAATTGCTGTCCTGGTCCGAGAGGCCAGTTGGAGGCAGTCCCTCAAGGACGGGTGGAGGACAAGAACACTCCATGGAGGGTGAAAGTGCAGAGGTGAGGTCTTGAGACGCATAGACAGTAGATGTGACACCCAGCTCCAGCTCATGCTGGTTGGGACCTTGCAATCTCCCTTTAGGCCAAATGAGAATACTCTCGCCCTCCTTCTGGGGTGTTAGGAGAATTTAAATGGAAGAGATCAATGAGAGGGGCAGCCTACCGGCGCTGTTCTCTGAAAGGCACTCCCAGTCCCCATGCGGGGGCGGGGGGGGGGGGGGGGGCTGTGCTGCTCCTGATCCCGAGCAGACCAGGCAGCCCCACAGGCAGGCTGAGAGCCGTTGGCCATGCGCATGCACGCGAGGGTGGGAGAGGCAGAGGGCCCCCAGGAGGCACTTTTCCTCCCCTCACTCAGTCCACAGACACCCACTCGGGAAGTGCCAGGCCCGTTCTGAGGTTGAGTGCTGGGAGACTCGGTAAATGGCCAGCGAAGACCCGCCCTCTTGGAGAGGGGATTCCCAGAAGGGACGCAGTCATTCCATAAGCAAACATACGGTGGGATTTCAGGTGCTGGGACGTGCATGAAGAAAAATAAGACCGGCAAGGAGTCAGAAAGTGACAGAGTGTTCAGGGAAGGCATCTCGGAAAGGCGGTATTTGAGTAGGGACCCAAAAAAGAGGAAAGTGAGCCACATAAATATCTGGGGGAAGAATGTTCTAGATAGAGGGAACAGCACACCCTGAGGTGGGAATGAGCCTGGCTGGCCAGGAGGAACAAGCTGCCTATGGGGCTGTGATAGTCAAGAAGGTGACAAGTGGCGGGGACCTCGCAGGCATCGGATGAGAAGAATGTGGGTGTTGATCTCGTGTGAGGGGGAGCCTCGGGACACGGGAATGACATGATCCACGTTTCCAGTGGGTTACTCTGGCTGCCGTTCGGAGAGCAGACCATCGGAGGGCAAAGGCAGAGCCACTGCCATGATGAGGGGCGAGCTGGCGGCTCTCACCAGGCGGTCATGGACAGAAACGGTCTATTCGAGGTACGTTTTGAAGGTAGCACTGACAGGGCTCGCTGGGCTTTAAAGAAGGAGTAGGATTTTGACAAATGGGGAAACAGAAAGGTGGTCCAGACTGGGCATGACGAAAGGAGTGTGGGCGTCTCTACGTATTACTAAACCAGAGCCCTTTGAGGAGCTGTGAGGGGAGTCAGGTAAGCGGAGCAGCTGCCGGGGTCCCACACTGTGGGAGTGGTCCTGCGCCTCCTAGCCCCGCAGCAGCCCCAGGTGGAACGAGGTCAAGGCTCCCGAGGTTGGGACACTCGGGCCCAGGGCATCCACGCAGTGGGGCAGCTGCCAGCTTTGCAGGGGGAATGGGTGCCACCACCCCCTTCCACCAGGAGGTGGCGCCCCAGGCCGGGTCAGAAGCTGGGGGTTCGCCAGTGGGGCCTCATACTTTCATCCACTTGTCACTCTGACTTTCTTCAGCGGGTCCGTTTCTGTGCTGCCGTCTCAATTTTTCTTCCATTAATCATACCATGGAATCATACCAGCATGATCTTCGTGCTGAAGAGGTATGGCTCTAAAAGTCAGACTCTGGGATGAGTAAGAGGAAAACCCGCTGCCGCCAGGTCACTCCCACAGGTACAGCAGGCCATGGGGCCCTGGAGAGCAGGATACCCCGCCCCGTGCAGCTAGAGACACCAGGGCGCCTGAGATGCCCCTGAGCCTGGGAAAGTTCTCAGAGCACAGCTTTCCCCAGAAGCCAGTTCACACAGGGGCCCCTCTGTGCCTCTATTGTCCATTCCCTCCTGGGGGAAACTGCTGTGGGGTCAAGGAGCCTCTGCCTGGGAAAATCTCAGCAGTTCAGACAGTCCCAGGAGATGTCATCTCTCAGAATTGGTCCTCTGACTCCACACTCCATGCTCTCTGATTTGGCTGCAGGCTTCCCAAAACCCGGCCTGTGACCCCACCCCCACACCTGCCCTCTTCTGGCTTTCCGTCTGAGGCCCCAACCTGCCCCAGGGTAGAGCTCAGGGATGTCTGCTGTCCACAGGCAGGGCAGCCCCACAGCAGCCTGTCCTCTCAAAGGCCCCCTCCCCGCCCCACCCCCAGCAGGGCCCCGGCCTTATAGAGGTCTGCTGAGCTCAGAGGCCCCTGCACACCCACTGCCACTCCTCCACGGCCTCAGGGGGCTCCTGCTGAGAAGGATCCTCTGTTCCCACCTCAGATGACCCAGAACCGGCAGAGGCCCCAGACAGCAGAAAACACAAACGTCAGGCCCTAAGTTACAGACAAGGGCACTGAGAGGACAGGCAGCTGCCACACACCAGCCGGGGCCCTGAACCTGGTTTCCTGGCTTTTGGGGCAGAGCCCCTTCCGGACCACCGCTCCCAGGGCCTGCAAGCACCCACTGAGCCCCAGCCACAGGTGAGAGGCCCCAAGACCCCCGCTCAGCCCCTGCCTCACGCCAGATCCCAGCCACACCCCCGGCCTGCCCCAGGCCTGTTTTCAGCCCACACTGCATACATAGAGCTGCCTGAGCCCTTTTCTAAAATGCCTCTTTCATCATGCTGCTCCCTGTGTGATCTTAAGATTCTTTAGCTGAGGCCCGATTCCCTTTAAAGTGTGCAACCTGGACTAGAGAATTTCTCAGGTCCCTTCCAGCACCGGCTTAGCCGACCGGAGACACGCTGCTCTCATCCCCAAGCCCAGCAGTTCTCAGCCAGAAGCGCTTTTGCTCCGCAGGAGACATTTGGCAATGTTTGGAGACTCCTGGGATGTCACAACTTAGGGAGGGAGTGCTACTGGTATCTTAGTGAGCAGAGGCCAGGGATGCTGCTGAACATCCTACAATGCACAGGACAGCCCCCTACAAGAAAGAACTATCTCGCCCCAAATGTCAACAGAGGTTGTGAAACCCTGACCTAGCCTCATGCCCACACCAGATGTCCACCCTCTGGCTATCAGCTCCCTGAGAAGGCACCATCAGAGAAAGAATCTGGTATTTCCCACAGGACTGGGGCAGCGTCCTGCCTCTGAGAGGGACGACACAACAGGAGAGGAGGAAAGAGCTGGGATGACTCCACCAGAGAGCTGGTGAGGGCCAGGGCGGGGCAGCCAGGAGCGTGATGCCTGGTGCATGGCAATGAGTAGGATGGAGGAGTTGACAGCAGAAAAGGTTTCCTGGGCAAGAGAGTAAGAGGACAGGACGCTGGCCTCTGAAGCCAGAGCAGGGGCAGGGGAGGGTGAGGCAGGAATGGGGGGAGGGGGAGCCACCCCACGCACAGGGTGCCAAGCACAGGAAGGAGGCAAGGCCTGGAGCAGTAAGGCCAAAGCTCAGTGCCTGAGAGCTTAGCTGGTGGCATTGGGAAAATTCCCTTCCAAAACCAGAGGCTTGTCTCAGCTGAGATGACCGACAGGCAGGAAGAGATGCCAGCAACCAGAACCCAGCCAAGGCTAGCACCGACTGCCCTGGGGTCACCAGCCCCCGTGTGGTCCAGGCCTGGTGGGCGCCCCTCTTCAAGCAGGGCAGGCCCAGGGACCACCCGACCACCTGCCCACTCCCTCCCACACCTGAGGGCATTTCTAAATACTTTCGCTTCAGGATTCCAGATAAATCCACGTCCAAAAGTGCAGCCACGAGCTCCTACCCTGGCACTTGCCCGTGGCCTTGCTCTCGAGGAAGGCAGGGATTTGGGTCCGTCTTGTTCACTGCCATGTCCCCAGGGCCTGGAGCAGGTCCTCACCCTTGGCCTTTGGGTCTCCCTCCCACAGGTGTCTCCTGTCCGGCCCTTCGCTTACCCCGCAGGAGGGAGAAGGCACAGGGCCCTTCCGAGGGTCTCAGGATCTTCCTCATCACCCTCGGGCCCATCCCAAGACACACAGCAGGTAAACTGAGGCCCAGCCAGGTTATGGCCACGTAGTGAACGTCCTCCAGACTCACCCCATTTATTAAGCCTGCTGTAATTAGCCTAATATCCCCGTGGCATTTTTCCTCGTCGTCAGCACATTGATTTGTAGTTTTAATATATGTCTCTGCCATGTGTCCTTATGTATTTTTCATGCAGGCATCCCATTTCTCTGGGGGTGAGGCCCATAATTTCCCCTTCACACCAACCTCCCTCCTGAGCTCTATGCCACTTAGAGCACAGGAACAGCTACTCCCTGAGTCCCTCATAACTCCAAGAGTCTCTCCCCGGTGTGGGTGGCCCTCCGTGGGGGGGCCCTCCTGTGCCAGGGCTGGGCCCAGAGCAGCACATCTGGAACCTGCCCTTCCTCACGAAAACACCAGCATGCCCAGGGCCAGGTTCGTGTCTCATCTATTTCTCTTCCACTGCAGGGCCCAGAATATTACCAGCCTGGAATACAGAACTATCTGTGCAGTGGATGGATGGTTGGATGGATGGATGGATGGAGGGATGGAGGGATGGAGGATGGGGGGGTGGGAGGGGTGGGGAGGGCCTGAGCAGGTGGCAGCCTGGGAACAGGATCAGACCCAGACACACAAACCCACCTGAAAAAGAAGTCCCATGCACCCACTCTCCCCTACTCCTAGCACCCCCAGTACCCCAAGTTACTCCCAACTGCCCCACCCCCGCCAGCCCCTCATTGGCCTGTAAATCCCCTGCTTGACCTGCCCCAGCCCCCTTCAGAGCTCATCCCACCCTGTGGCTAGTTTCAGCCCCACTGCCTCAGGTGTCTCTGCAGAGCCCCCAACCCGGCCCCTACCTACCATCACCCCCACCAACCTCATCCCCACTTTGCTTTGCAGGAGCTTTTCAAACTCTAGGTCTCAGCACTCCCCAAGGCTCTCTGTAAGCCAAGGCCAAGTGCAACATTTAATGGCATTTAATAAATTAGTGGATGTGGAGAATAAAAAAACCAAAACAACTTTAATTTCACAGCCCGACGTGCCGGCTAGTAATGATCCTGCCTTGCCCTGGGAGAAGCTGAGTTGCCAAGAACTTCATCACAGGGAGAAGGGACAATGCATCAGCGCTAGGAGTGGGCTGCTGCTTCCTATTTCAGACGCCCCTCGCCTCCACCAGGCCCCTGCAGCTCATTCACTGTCACAGCCACAAGGCGGGCAGGGCCAGACAACACTTCAGCTCTGCACGAAGGGAAGGGAAGGCAGAGTCATAGAGATGTCTCTGTCGAAGTAACCCAGCAGGCAGGAGGATCAGAGCACAGAGTGAGAGGCGGCTGCTCAGCAAGAGGTCTCTTTTGTGTGCACCGTCCCTGGCTCCGGCAGTCCAGCCTCTGCTTGGCACCCTAGGGTCCCAGGACAATACACTCCATTCCAGTTTTTCACAAATCTAATTAGTCAAGAATTCTTTCTTATTAACTCAAGAATCCACTTCCCTGTTGCTAATATGCCTCAGTCCTAGTTATGCCCAAGAAGCCCACAACAAACAAGTTTGGCAGGCCTTTAAATATTTGAAGACCTGTATCTAACATCCTTCCCCATGTCTTCTCCTGGCCGATTAAAGGGCTTTTAGATCTTTCAGCTGAGTCACCATCCACTGCTCATCTCTATGAGGTCATTTCAGCCACGGAAGAACCAGCACAGAGTACAAAGCACTCTCCCCTCCTACACCCTGAGCTCTATACTTCTAGTAATCCAGCCTAAGCTCCCATTGGCTTGGCTGGAGACCACAGAAGAGCTTTGGCTCACATTGAGCTTGTGCATAATTTAAAGCCAAACAGCATGATTCCTCAGTCATGACCTCACACTTTCTCTCAAAGCCTCCAATGTCTTCACAGCTTCACTTTGCAGCCCCCAATGTCACCAGCTTGCATAGGTGACAGGGAGATCACACTCATATTTCTGAGCTGCATCTTCCTCCAAATAAACATGACATAAAGCATTTGCATATCTAAAACCCAGTTACATTTTGATTATTGCAGAACAAGGTTATTTTCTACCTAAGATGGTTGTGGGGGAGAGCATTTCAACACGGCCAAACTTCAGGGATGCTGTGTTTGGGAGCTGCAAGTCTCTGAGGTTATAAAGCTCTGAAATTCCATGTTTGCAGAGTCAGCTCCTCTCCAGTAAACCGTGCAGGGACCTGAGACATAGCACCCCCCCCCCCCAAACTCACCAGGACCCCCATCAGCAGAGGGGTCCTGTCACACACCTCCTGCATTCTAAAGCTCTCCAGATGCGTGAGGATGGGAGAGTCCATGAGGAGGGAGACCCCACAAGACCTCGAGGACAGCCCCTTGCCACCCTCCAGAAGGTTAAGGGCCCTGGATGGGGTAAATGCCGAGTCACCAACAGTCATGGCCCCCAGCTGGCTGCACAAAGGGCCTGGTGACCTCTGACCCAGAGGGGTGGGGGCGGGGGAGGAGGTCGGCTTTGCTGAAGCACCGACCATCTGCTTGGGCTGCCCGGCCTGTCCTCGGCATGGAAGGCTGCCCTGCTCAGGGGCTCACTCCAACCAAGGCACCTGTGGGACTCAGGGGGACACAGCCCTGGGGGCAGGGAGAACCTGGGTCTGTCCCTGGGCTTCGAAGGCCAGGGCAGGGGTGCCGAGAGCAGGCCCAGTCCCCAAGACAGCTGGCGCCTAGAAAGCAAGGGGCACACCTAGAAACCGGGAGGGCGTGTCTGCCTTGTGCTCTCCCGACCCAGCCCCTTTAAAGCTCAGGTCTCCACACCACTCCTCCGTCTAGCAGAAAGGCTGGCAGAGCATGCACCCCGGCCCCCGCTCCCCCTGCACCCCGTTCCCAGGCCCTCCCGACTCCTCACATGACAGCAGGTCCCAGACCCATTTTCTCAGGTGCCAGCACCCTTCCACTTTCTCAAACCAACCCACAGACCTACTCCCTCTGTGGGGAAGTGGAAAAGGAGCTGGTGGCCAGCTCAGAGCCCCCCAGGGGACCCAAGGTGGGACTGAGGCTGCCGGAAGGAAGGAAGCCTGAGCAGCAGCCCCCAGAAGGCCCTCAGGATGAAGTGTGGCCCGAAGGCCCAGGAGCAGTGGGTGACACACAGCCCCTGCCAGCCTGGTAAAGGAGGAGCGATCACTCACCAGTCCACAAACATCGATCACTTGGCCCTGCTGGGGCAGGCTGCCCCTGGGGGCAGAACCGCACTTTCTCCCAGTCCAGCGCCTTGCGTCCCGGGGGAGGGGGGGGGGGGGGCGGGGGGGGCACAGGGAAGAAGGGACACGTGGGGAGCACCAGAGCTCGTTCCTGCCCATGGGCTCCAGCTCACTGCTGGCTGCGGGAGGACGGAGCCCCCAGCCGGCGAGGTGCTGCTCACGGCCCTGGACAGACCGCGCACGGAGGGCACACAGCTGTGAACACACAGGGGAAGCGGGCTCAGTGCTGCGGGGCAGCGGCAGGCACTGGGAGGGAATGCTCGAGAGGGAGGCTGACAGTCCACGGTCCCAGCCTCCGCTGGAGGTTTCTGTTCTCTGAGCTGGTCAGAGAACTGGCCTTTGCTGGGGGGAGGATGACGCTTGAAAGCATCTTTTCTTCAAACTCCAGAACTTGTCAGCACTCAACAGGAAACAGCCTGGAGCCTCAGGCCTCCCAAGACCAGAACACTCCAGCAGGTGCCAGCGCGGGAAGGGGTGCTCTCCATGCTGGTGGGGGCATACATGCAGCTCTCATTACCTGCGCCCCCAAGGGCCATGGACGCCAGTGCTCCTGGGCCTGGGGAGGACACATGGGGAGAGCCTGGGACCAGGGCGTGAGGCACTGTCTTAATTCCCAAGGTCACCGTAAATTGGGAGGGGAGGCGCCAAGGACACAGAATTGCTTGTCAGAGGAGTCTGGAGAAAGGATTTTCCAATCACCAGCATATTGTTTCCTTCCTGCATTTGTTTTATTTTGTGCTTCTGGGGAGAAAGGCATTTCTGACAGCATCAAAGCATGCAGTAATATGTGAAGCCGGGGCTGCTGTGGGAGGCAGGGATGGACCTAAGAAATCAACCTTCAAGGAGCACAGTGACACTGGCGGCCACCTGGGCTTCCCTGAGAAAGCAGAACCAACCGAATCGTCAACAGCCCGGATCTCAGGACTGGGAGCCCCAGGGACTGTGATGTGCTGTACGGCTCTGGCGAGCCACTTAGCCTTTCCGAGATATTTCTCTCCAAAAAGACTGAGGGAGAAGAAGCACCTCCCCGCACTTGGGGACACCAAATGGATGAATAGGATTATGCCTGCCGAGCACTTGGTGTTCCTCGGAATATAAATATCATACAAGGTATTGTGCTATTACTCAAACTCCTGGAAAATGCAGGGGGAACAGGACAAGCATACCTTGAATTCGCATCACATCTTTCTGGCAAAGAGCTCAAATGATCTGGGAGACTATAACTCATCGCACAGAACAGAAAGGGGGTGGGGACCATTCTCCCTGTTTGAGGAAAGAAGACCCCCCCGTGGGGAAGAACAGTCACAGAGTGAAAAGCTGGCCATTCCTGGGTGCCTCTCATTTGGCAAGGCTGCCTCCCTTCCGCCCAGCACAGAATAAAGGCCCTTTTAATAATGTAATGAGGACCAACTTCTACAGCTCAAATAACACCCTATATTTACGCATATAGATGTCGGGAAAGATTGTGGCTGAGAACCAGGTCCATCTCTGGCCCCAGGACAGCCGCCCACACACACTTTCGCTATAACCCTTGGACGTGGCCAACACATGGTCGGTCTTCTCTCTGGGGATCCTAGGCCCACAGCCTGATTACGTATACTGCCAGCTGGGAGCCGTGTCCACCCACGCCGGGATTTGGCATTTCTGACATGCTTTGTGGGGGACACAGGCTGGTTAAGTTCAGGTCCGTCTGCCAGAGATGGTCTCTGAGACCCCCCTCCACCCTGTGCCAAGCCAGCCCATCTCTTCGTCCTCCTGTACAGCGGGAGGCCCTGGCCCGCCCCTACTAGTTGACGTGTGTACCACAATCCCAGGTGCTCTGCTGGAAGCTGCCTGTCCACAGTCCCACCCGATGGCCTTGTCCAGGGTCACAGAGCTCATGTGTGGTGGCGGGGTGCCTCACTCCGGGCCCCCCGCCTGCCTGCCCTGTCTCAGCTCCTTGATGCTGTGCTCCCGGGGACAGAAAGGCACCAGTGCAGGTCAGCACAGACCACTCTCTGAGATGGCACGGTTCTGCAGGCTCTGCCTCTCCCACCTCCTGTAATCTCCCAACCCAGCGGCAGGGGGCAGGGTGCAATTTCTGTCCTCCCCATTTCACAGATGAGAGAACAAAGGCACAGAGAGGTTAAGCGGCGAAGGAACCCAGGAAATCTGACCCCAGAAACCATGTTCTGACCCACTGTGTCCCACTGCTAAGACTTAAGTCATCAAAATCAGCCAGAAAGGGTGTCATCTGGAATGTCCCCACTTGGAGAAGGAAGGTAGCAAGGTGTAACGTGTGCCACCAAGCCTCTGCAGCCTAGAAGCCAACCTGTAGACAAGGAGGGCAGGGACAAAAGCAGCGACGGTGGTAACGGTGTGGTGACCAGGGTGGTGATGACGACGACAATGGCCGTCACACCAGTGAGGAAGGAAGCATTTATGGGCACACAGTACATGCCAGGAACGGTCAAGCCCTTTCCACAAAAACCATACAAGACAGTTACTATTATTTCCCCCTGCTTTGCAAATGGGAAAACTAAGGATCAGAGGTTAAGCTCTTGTCTCAGCTCACACACGGAGCTGGTGACCTGGGACTTTAATCCAATTTGATAAGACTCCAAATCCTGTTGTTGTAACCTCTCTGTGCCTCCTACAGACCTAAGAAAAATCCCCAACCTCAAACATTTTCAACAACTTTCTAGCCCCATCTGAGTTGGGGGAGGTGGGAATGGAGTGCAGGGACCCAGTGCCTGAGTCCAGCCCGAGGAAGGGAAGCAAGCACAGGGGCAGGGGCAGTGGGCAGGGGCTCGTCCCAGGAGCCCGGCAGGGCGGCGTGCAGGCGGGAAGGAAGGGCCGGGCAGCAGAGAAGACTGGTGAGGGTGGGCACGAGTGGAGGGAGAGCATGGCGTCAGGGTGCCCGGTCTGCAGGGAGGGTGTGCGTGCAGCGGGGCACAAGTCCAGCCAAGGCTGCCCACCTACTTCGCCGGTTTTACCAGTGAAAATTGTTGGCTATCTCTCTGCAAGCAGCAGCAGGAAGGGACAAAACAAAATAATGTGGAGTTCAATGGACCTTTTTTTTAGCCTATCTTTCCACAAAACAGAGGAGCTTGTGAACTAAGTGCAGTTGCTGCCATTGTTTTCTAGAGTCCTTTCACAGACACCGTCTCACACACCGTTCTGACAGCCTGGAGAGGGGCGCTCACCCCATTTTGTAGACGAGGGTGTGACCTCACAGGACTCAAGCACTCACCTGGGCGATGCCAGCAACCAGCCCGTGTGACAAGCGTGGACGCGAGGAATGTCCACATCGACCCTCGAGGAAATGGAGGTTCAGAGGAACCCACAGACTTTCTGCCTTTCAGCAAAGAACGAGAGGAAGGCTACTGATAACCCGCTCAGGGAGCCTTCGGAGTCAGGCTCCAGGCAGGTGCCTCAGAGGTCTACGCTCTGCACTGGCACCTGCCGGCCCGGCAGCACACGAGAGCAGGAGACAGGGTCCCCACTCTGGGAACATCCAAGGCAGCCAGACCAGCAAGACAAGGCGAAAAGGCAGCCACGAGGCAGAAGGGCAGGCGGGCCGGTGTGGACTGTCTGCTCAGGGAGGGCTGCAGACGACTCGGGCCTTGGAACCAGGGAGACCGGGTTCAAGTCCTCGGTTCCCTCATCTCCTAGCCGCGGGTGGGAACCTTGGAAAACAACTTCTCCGGTGCTTGTTTTTTAAACAGGGAATTAATGGTACCTACCATGTAGAGTCATAATCGGGATTAAACGAGATTCATCGAAATAAACTTCCTAGCCTGGCACCTTGTACAAAGCTGGAAACGGGAGTCAGTATTAGGATTTATGGCCCACGGTCCTCATTCACCCAGATTACTGAGACTGGGCAGAGCAGTGGTAAGCCAGGGACTGGTGGCGGAGAGGCACAGAGGTCCTGCCCAGGCGGGAGACAGCTGTCCCCGCCCCAGCCCACACACCCACAGCAGCTCCCTCTGCCCTCCTCCACCCAGGCCGCCAGCGCGCCTGCCCAGACATGCTTTACTCTCTCTGCCGGCCTCCCATTCCCCAGCCGCCCATCTCCGGAGGCAGCTCGCTTCCCCGATTTGTGAGTGTGCTTTCTTTTGGCAGAGAGCTGCTGCCGTCTGTGCTCTGGACCGTAAAACAAGTTTTCATCAATAAATTAAGATAAGCGGAAAGCCAGCTCGAGAGGAGGCGGGCTGAGGCGGGCAGGCGGGCGGGCAAGGAGTCGCTCTGTGACCCAGAAGGGGCCAAAGCGAATGCAAAGCAGGCCTGGGGCTCACCACCTCCTCTCCCTGGGTCCCCAGGGCTCCATCTGACCTGGGCTTCTCAGAGAGGGGGAGACGGGGAGCCACCGCGTTCCCTCGGGTCCCAGTCCATCCTCGGGGCGGGTCAGCTGGTGTCAGTCACAGGAAAGTCAGGTCCTTGGCAACACTGAGTCAAAATAATAGTCCACTGGCCACATTAGGGGAGCTCCATCTCGACAGCCGCTGCCTGTCCATCACTGACACTAAGGGTCGCCTCTGAGAGTCACATTCGCACGGGGCTTCCCCTGCTTCAGCGGGCACCCCAGGCCCCCAACGCACCTTTAACACTTCAGCCTCTGCGCCTTGCTCACAGCGTCTCCCCTACACAAAAAACTCTTCCTCTTCCCCTTCCACCTTCCCCACTGCAACCCAGGGCCTTCACGGCTGACGCCGCCTCCTCCTCCAAGCTGGCCGAGCTGCCCTACAGGCTGCAGAGCTCCGTCTGTCTGACTGCTCACCAGCCTGAGGGCCCTCCCCCAGCTCGCCAGTGCTGACCTTTGGCGGGAAGGGGTGCTCCAGCCTGCAAACGGCTGCCCGGGACAGGCACCCCCTCACACATCTCTGTGCATCTCCCTGGCACCAAGGTCAGTACTGGGCACAGAGAGGCCAGCTATTGACCCAGCGAGCCCAGTGAAGGAGGGATGTACAACACTGAGGCGAGGCAAGTGTCCAGCTCAGCAACAGGCAGGCCTCCCCAGCCCCCCTCGGTCCCTGACCCTCTTCCACAGGCCGGAACATATGGCAGGAGAAGGACCATCTGTCTGTCCCCCACTACACACAGAGAGGGGCTCGGCTCTGCATGTGTTTACGAGTCAGTGGACAGGCCAGCTTGCACAAAGCAAGTGTGATGAACTCCACGTGCACGGCACACTGGCTACGGGCTGCTAAGGACCAGGAACTACTCCTCTGAGCCTCGGCTCCCCCGCCTACAAAGCCAAGGCTGAACCCAATATCATCCCCAGCCCCTTCCAGCCCCAAGATCTAGGATTTCTCTCCCGCTCACCCTCGCTGTCGCTGTGTGAGACAGGTAAGATGACCGTGACTTGTCCCTCGTGTGGCATAGAGGCCGAGGCCTTCGAGGCTGGAACTCGCCCTCCACCTTACCAAGAGTGGCCCCGCTGCTCTCAGGGACGGGAGCGAGAAGGGAAGAGCCAGGCCCTGAGCCAGCCAGCGAGGTGCTGTGTGCTTGACCCTCATTCCGTGACCCAAATCCCCCAGTGAAGGAGCAGATACTTGGAGATGAGACTTGCTCAGGGGTCCCACGGTCAAGGGCTTGCCTGATGCCAATTCAGCACCTGGCCTCAGGAACCAACCGTTTAAACACACCCAAACAGAGAGGGAGGGGAAGGCAAAGTGTCAGGTCATGATGACATTAAATCAAGACTGCTAATCATACCCCAGCCGGGATATAAATCAGAATCGATTACTTCTGAGTTCAGGCGCTTAGATGCCTGGAAGGAGTAGGTAAGGTGAGTCCTCTGAGCAGGCCTAGGCTGGGGGAGCCTCACTCTAAAGCAGATCCCAACGGCCTTCCCTCCCCTCCTCTCCCTCCCACTTCCACAGCACACACACACACACACACACACACACACACACACACACACACACACACACACAGATAAGCGCTCGCTCCACCAAGACCCTCTGGGGGAAGACGATCCCATTTTCATAAAGGGCAAATGGGAAAATAACCTCTACATTAAACTGTGGGTTGGCAGGAGGAGTTGAGAACAAAGTTCAATGAATGGAACAGAAACACATTGACAAAAGCAAAAAGAAACAATTACTACGCATTTTTATAGAGATCCCAAGGAATAAATTTGCTCTTGCTTTTGCTTATTCAACAGAAAAAAAAAAAAAGAGCAGCAGCCAGAGAGGGGTGAGGACGCGGCAGAATGCAGACGCTCGCACTCTGCGGCTCAGCACCCCTTAAGCTCTCAGAAGAGTGTTCTTTGAGATACAGACTGACACAGGAGTCAGAGGAAATAGAAGAAAGAACATTGTAAGTAGAGAGATTTAGGGTGCTGCCTCCAGGGCACCCACAAAATAGACATCCTCAAATGAACGGGGGCAGGTGCCACTTCCATCCACTTGGCAGCTTTGCATCTTTGGGAGTAGAAGTTCCAAAAAAAGATTTTACTTGGAGATGGAACCCATAAGGTACGCAGCACCAGCTGCTCAGGGGAGCTAGAGGCTGGCTTCATTTCACGAAACTCTGACCTCTCTTGCAAAAGTGACCCTCCAAGGCAGTCCCATGATTCTGCCCCTTCTGCACGGAGTGGGTCCCCGAGGCCTGGACAGGGGTGGTCAGCCAGTGCCGGGACCCCGCTGGGGGAGGGGCGTAACTGCACGTGGGAGGCACAACAGTCTTTCGAAGCAACGTGTCATCGGGCTGTGGGAATGACGTGGTAAAGGCTGGAAACGCAGGACTCAGGCGAGGGTCCCGCCGCCTGCACCAGGTACAGCAGCACGGTGGTTATGGGCCCCATGCAGGTGCCCACACTGTCTTTCAGGTCAAGAACGCCCGGGGCCCTTTGCCTGCACCGGACGTCAGGATTCCTTTTCCCTGCTGTCAACTGCACTCCAAATAACAGCTTCTGAATCAGAGTGCCTGTCCCAGCCTCCTGAAAATGAGCCTCTCCACCGTGTCCCCTGTCCTGGGACGTGTTCCTCCACCTATTCTTCCATCCAGGAGTGAAAACTGGAATCTGTGGCCAGCAGGAAAGAGCACAGGCTCTGGAGTGAAGGCCTGGGGTCTGGAGCCCAGCTCTACCCACTACCGAACGGAACCTTCGGCCAGGTGACCTCTGCAACTGACTCCTCATCTGTGACACACGGATAATACTGTTATCTCCCAAAAAATACATGTAGTGCGTACCTAATGAGGTTGTCATGACGAGCAAACCGGATAAAACTTCTCAAGCTCTTAGAACAAGAATACGACCTAACATCACAAACGTTGATTGTCATCGTCACCCTTCTACGTCTCAGCCACCTCAAAGCCTTCCTCCACATCCCTGCACATCTCCCGCGTCCACCTCGTCCTCTCCACTCCCACAGCCAGTTCCTGTTCTCATCCTTGCAGCCGGAACATTGGGAAGCATTGGTTGGTCACCCCACCTCCTGTCTGTCATGACCACACCCTAAATGCACTGCCCAGAGTTCATGCTGCCTCATCTTCCAGACCCTGGAGGGCTCCCACGGCCCACACTCCTGTGGCTGGGCCTCCTCGGCAGGCATCCGTTCGAGACCTTCCGCGGGCTTATCCTTTCACTGTAGTGTGCCACTACCCCCTGCGGTCCAGGGACTCGTCCCCGCTCCGTGCTACACCTTTGGCCTCTGTGCCTCTCCTCCAGCTCTTCTGCCACCAGCCATGTCCTTCCCTTCACGCCCACCACTCAGCAAGGCCTGTCCTTCCCATGAAGGGCTATGACTCCACCCTCCCTTCCTGCCACCTCTGTGCCCTGGAAGCACCTGACACCTTCCTCCTGGCACCTACACATTTGCCCTACAGATACTCATTACTTGTTGGTTTTGCCTAAGTCAACCTTTATTTTGCATCTCCTACGTGCCTTGTGTATAGGAGAGTATTGTTCTCCAAGAGATATTGTTCTACGAGAAAGGTTCCCAAGAGACACTGTTCCAGTTGAACTGTTTTCGCAAAGGCAGCATGGGACTTGCTCTGTGCAGCCCCTGGCTGGCACCCTGGGGAAAAGGGCACCTCCACTCATTCTGTCAAGGACGACAAGGGCCAAGCAAGCCCCACCTCCATAAGTACCACGTACACCCAGATTCTTCAGGGGCACAGAAATACTGTCATGTCAAATGCAGCAACCTCCCCATGCCCACCCTGAGGCTTGCATCCACAAGGATTACCAACACGCTTCCTTCGTGTGACGCAGTCATGCAATCATCCCGCTTTCTTCCCATCGTCATTATTAAGCACAAACTACACCAGGAACTCTGTCCAGCAGCGCTGGACACCTCGCAGGATCTCCAAGTACTCTGAGGGGCTGTTCCACCCAACTCCCCTCAGGCAGAGGGGGCAGCCCCCTCCGGGCTCTGGACTCGTGCATCCATTTGCCTACTTGTTATCTCTACTTGAACACCTCACAGGCATCTCCCACTTCATAAAGTCACAACAGAAATCTTGATGCTCAAACCCCAGGGCACCCAAGAGTCACCAGTAATTCTTTGCCCCACCTGGCGCCCCATCGTCCATCAGCGAGTCCTGCCAGTCCTACCTCCAATTTCTATCCTCAATTCATCCATTTCCCTCCATCCTCACTGCAACCGCCATCTCTTCTTCGAACCCCTGCAGTCATCTTCTGCTTTCCCAGCTGCCACTCTTGCCATTCTCCATAGAGCAGCCAGAATGGTCCTTGCGTAAATTTCCGATGGTTCCCCCTCGCATGTAGAACAAATTCCAAATCCCAACCCACAGCCTACCAAGACCCTAATGTGACCCGTCCTCTGCCTTCCCTGCCTCCTGCAGGCTCTGTTCCCACTCACGGGCCTCGTTAGTTCCCCAGGCACACCACACTACTTTGCATCTGGTGTTTCCTTTCATCCAGAATGTTCTTCCTTAGGTAGTCACGTGGTTAGTCCATTTTTACCCTTCAAGTTTTTCGGCTTCCTTTCCATCTTGTCTGACAACCTGTTATTGCTTTAAGTGCCTGTTTGCTTATTATTGTCTTCTTCCCTATTACAATGTTAGCTCCTTGAGATCAGAGTCTCCTGACCTGTTCCTTGTGCATCTCTGGGGTGGTGCACTGTGCCAGGCACATGGTAGAGGTGCAATAAACAAGTGTCTGTGGAAGGGAGGGAGGAGGCCAGACTGGGAAATGTGTCCTTGAGAACTTTCCTCTAAGGTGGCATTTAGTACACGTGGATTAAACTTCTCGGCATCACCGAGATCCTGGGGTAGGGGCAGGGTGTTGAGTTGCAGCACAGAGAGAATGCTGCAGGATGGGAAAGCTCCGGCAAAAGAGAACAAGAATGGGCTATGAAGTCAATGGACTCAACTGAGTGAGAACCCCTGCCCTGGCTGGGCAATGTAGGAAAGCAACTTAACCTCTCTAGGCCTTAATTCCTCATTCACAAAATGGAGACAACAATACCAAACGCACAAGGTTGCTTAAGCACAGTCCCAGGTAGAGTGGATGCTCACGTAAAATTCTCTTTTCCAAGGATGCTGGGGGCTCAGACCCACACACTCCTTCTAGTTACTTGAGTTCATCCTCCTGCTCCTGCTGGGCTGTGTCACCACCGCTTATGCGTCAGCCACCTCACCTCAGGACCTCACCTAAAGAACAAGAGGCAGTGAGGGGGAGGTGGTGAAGCCACCAGAGGGCTCTGGGAGCACGCTGTGCTGTCCACTAAGGTCATGAACACACTGTTTGTGCATTCAGATTCCAATGAATCTGTGCCGGGAGCTCCCCAGGGAAGGCTGCTCCCAGACCAGCCCACCACTCTGGACGGTGGCTTGGAGGAGATTCTGGGAGCAGGCACTGCGGGGGGGGGGGGGGGGGGGGGGGCACAGCGTGGTGGTGGTCAACACTGCTTGGGTTCTAGCGTCACCTCAAGCTCCTTGCAGCCCTGCTGGGAGGGGACAGAGGGAGAATAGGAACCCACTCGCCTGATGTCCTGGTCTCAAATGCCAAACAGCAGCTCAAAACCCAGGGAAGGGGTCTAGGCTCCCTCTGTCTTTAGTCATTCCCTGAAGATGACAAGCTATACTGCCTAGGCCAGAAATGCTCGCTGAGGTCTCCCTCCCTCCAGGAATCTAGGGCCTGCCTTCTTCCCCACCCCAACAAAGGACACCAGGGAGATTCCGAACCCCAGAATATATCCGTGGGCCCAAAGTACTCAGACACAAAATGAATCTTGCCAAGCCTCTCCCTTCTTGAACCCCCAAAGCCTATGGGCTGGGACACAATGGTGCAAATTCAGCCCAAGACAGAGCCAAGGTACACCTAGTGATGGCTCAACTCTCAATCAGCCTTTGAGACGCCTCGTACTTGCCATCCCAGCACCCCTCTCCTCCCCACGCCCTCAAGTGTTCTTTCTAAAACTGCTTTGACTGTGCTGTTTCCATGCTCAGGAGCTTCCATGGCTCACCACTGCCAGTGCCAGGAGCCCAAATCCTCTGCCCTGACAGTCAAGGTCCTCCAGGAGCTGACCACAGGCTCACCTCCCAGCGTACCGCACTGTGAACCATGTCACTCCAGCAAGATGGAGAGGCGAGTTTCCTCATCGTCTGAAGATCCTTGATCATGCCGAGCCTCTGTCGGAAGGCGGCCTCCCTTCTCCTGACTCACCCCCCAAGACCAGCTAAGACCCTCCTCCTTCAGAAGGACCTTTCTCTGGTAAAGAGCATAAAGAAACCAAAGGAGTAACACCCAGTCCTCTCGTTCTGGGTACCCGGAGCACAGGTCCTCTGCCCAGAGTCTCCTGACTCGTCACACTGGATGCTTAGAGAGAAGCCATGGCAGCAGGTGAAAAGGGCATGCGGATGGGGACAGACAGCAGGCCAGCTCCAGAAACCCTGCTGAGATGCCAGCAAGGGGGGAGCCGGGAGGCAACAGCAGAGGGTCCCAGCTCCTAACAGGAGAGCTTGTTGGGGGTAATTTATTCCCACAGTGTCTCGGCAGGTTTCAGCTAGTTGAGTTTATAATGGAACAAGCAGTCGTGATTGTTCTTGGATGCCTTGGCTCTGTGACGAGGGAGTGAGCATCGCAGAGACAGCAGCCATAAAGCAGAGGATGGCCCATCGGGGGCCGTGACCCTCCACGGGGACCAGATTTTACAGTCCAGGAAAGAGGAGTTTCCAAGAAACCCATGAGCATGGCGTATCCATCACAGCAGGAAATAGAGTGGGACCCCAGGCTCAGGGAAGGCAGTCAGACTTGGAGAAGAAAGCCAGGCCAGAACCCCGGGTGCTTGGAGGGGAAGGAGCAAGCGCGACCTACGAGGCCAGCGGCAGAGAACTGCCCACCACGGCCCCCAGAGGCCCTGGGGGAAAGCAGGGCTACCAACCCTTCCTCTGCAAAAGGGTGAGTGTCCCGCCTCCAGCAGCCTGGGTGGAACAGGAAACCCGCAAGCCCAGTGAGCTGCAGAGGGGGAGCTCTCTGCTTCTACTTATAAGAGTCATTGGAAGCTTGGTGGGGAGGGGACTGGAGGGAGCGGACAGATAGGTCTGTGAGAAGGAAACCCACCTTCAATGTTGTCCGCTTGGCACCTTCCACCCAACTCCCCCCGATACTCAGCAAAGCCAGGTTCCCCGGGGCCTAAGCTACTTCCCAGGGAAAAGGAGCTTCTTTCCTCGTTAACTACAGGGCTGTTCCAGAACAGTCTTCCTGTGGGACGGCTTTGTGGAGACACGGTCACAGAGCAGAGTCCGTTTCGTATTTCAGGAACCAGCCCTCCCTTGGATGGACCCTCTTGAAGTCCAGCTCCATGATAGCTTCTGCTCTGTTTTAGGCAACGGGGAATAGTCACAACTTTCGGGTTTTCCCACAGTGCCCTGGAAAGAGTTAACCTGGCTTCCAAAGTCAAGATCAGGGGCACCGCTGGGGAGCTTATCTGACCTCCTGAAGGGATTAGCACCTAGCTCAAGAAATGCCAATCAGCCAACAGGGCTGAATTTAACCTCATCCATCCCTCCCAACCCTAGCCAGGGCACTCTCAAAATCGACGATTACGCTAGAGGCAGCTCTCGCTGCAGCCCGTCATCAGCTATTTATAACCTGCTCGCCTTCTAGGGGGAACCAGACACCTCCCATCACCAGGCGGTGCCCAGTGCCAGGCCTGTGGCCTTGGCCTCAGGGACGCGGCCTCTGGGCTGCTCCTGCCCGGACCCCTGTGGGAGGTGCCTTCCCAGCTCTGGAGTGGCCCCTGCCCTGTCATCTCTGATGCACCGAGAGCCGCGTTCAGCAGGGTCTTATGCTTCCCGGCCAGCTCCTCGTGAAGACCCCAGGCCTCCTTCAGATGTGGTTCGGCCCCTCCAGCCTCCCTCACCAGCTCACTGCCGGGCCTCGGGACCTGGCTGTCCCTACCCCCTCTAGCTGCTGGCTCCCCCACTGCCCTCCTCCCTCTTTCTCATTCCTTCGTCACCTCCCTGGCTCCTGACGACCTGACAAATCTGAAGAAAGGAAAAAACAACAAAAAGTGTGGGCATGGGGACACACGTGAATGAGCCCTGAACGGGGATGGGTCTGTCCTGGAGGCGGGTCTTCCACCTTCTGGAACAGACGTGGGTGAAAGAATAAACGGTGGTCCCTCCAGACAGTGGAATAGTATTCAGCGCTGAACAGAAATGAGCCATCAAACCATGAAAAGACATGGAGGAACTTCAAATGCATATTACTAAGAAAGAAGCCAATCTGAAAAGGCTGCATACTGTATGATTCCAACTATACGTCATTCTGGAAAAGGTAAAACTACAGAGACAGTAAAAAGATCAGTGGCACCCAGGGGTTGGGGAGGGTGACGGGATGAATAGGTGGAACACAAAGGATTTGTAGGGCAGTGAAACTATTCTGTATGATACTATAATGATGGCCATATGTCTTTATACATTTGTCTAAACCCAAAGAATGTGCACCACCAAGGGTGAACCCTAAAGTAAACTATGGACTTGGGGTGATTATGACACGTCAATCAACGTATTGTCATCCTTGGTTAAAGAAAAAGGCACCATTCTGCTGAGTGACATTGATAAAGGGTGAGGCTATGTATGTGTCGGGGCAGGGGGTACATAGGAAATCTCTGTATATTCCTCTCAATTTTGTTACAAACCTAAAACTGCTCTAATAAAATAGCCTCTTCAAAAAAAAACAAGAAGTGGGTGACCAGCTAACCACCCTGCCTGCAAGGATGTAACTGGCAAGAGAAAGACTGCCCTTCAACTCAAGGAAACTAACAAAAGCAGATGCCCTTGCCTCAGAGATACGAAGGGGCTGCCCAGCTTTGTTCCTACATGGTCTGCCCCTCTACTGAACCCACTCCCATCGCTGGACCCATGAGAACGCTAAGACTTCCCAACACGGCCATACCCTCAAGGGTGCGTTTACCTGCCCACACAAGGACTTCATCCAAAGCATGTCTGTCTACAAGATGCCTGCCTTATTCTGAGGGTAATCTAAAGGGAAAGGCTCTGTGACTGCTGGGTTATGGGGCTAGTCATTCTGCAAGCTGGTCACTCTACGGCCACCAAAAAAGGGACATCCCATTGTAGTTCTATGAACCTAAAGCAAGCCCCCGTGCCGTCCTTCCTATGCCAGCTTACAGCGGCCACATGCCTTTGGGGTGGCACAGGGACAATCTCATGAATATGGTGGCAAAGGGCTGACTGGGGAGAAAGTGCTAGAGAAAAGTTTAATAATAGAGCGGGGTTGGGCACGGCCCGTTTCCTTTTTCGGATGCCCTGACCGGCTGATCCCATTACGCGATGTGGCTGTGGGCAGGGCGAGTCAGCTGCTGCAGAGACTCAAACCCAGGTCAGCCTGGGGCCCATGTCTCCTCAGGCCACCTCTGCAAAGGGTCCGCATGCCACGGTCAGATGAGGCCCATGCACAAACTCACTGGGCTCGCCTAACACAGCCTCTCTATAAAAAGCCCAGAGCTGGCGGGACAGACAGAGCCAGGCCGGAAGCCCCAAGGTTGACTGTCCTGCACCCATCAGCCCTCTAGCCCGGCCACGTGCCTTGCTCCTCATTGTCTCTCTTGAGTGTAGACTGCTATTTTGGGCTCAGGGGGACAACGGGGAGCAGATGACTGCAGCAGGAAGTCCACATGGTGGGCAGGTTGGTGTCAGAGCAGCTCTCTTGGCGACGGGGCAGCTGCTGCCCTCTCTGCAGCCTCTCCCCTGTCCCCTGGAAACCAACAAATACAATTCGCTCAACAGTCAACACACGTGTGTGCATGGAGCATCCACCCCGTGCGGTGGTTACAGACTGCAGAGAGAATGTCCACATGAAAATACCTGGTACATGCCTGTCTCCATTAATGGGCCATCAATGGAAACTGACTCAGAATCAATATTAAAAGGACAAAACTGGAGAAAGGCATGTTTGAAAACATAGCCCTTAACAATTCACAGTTCATCTGTGACTCAGTTTCCATATCTGTTACCTGGGCTTACGAATACTACCTCCTTCAGGATTGTCACAAAGCTAAAATCAGCTAATGTACAAAAAGCACTGAAAACGTGTCTGGTACCTAGTAAATGCTGGCACTGGATACTGTCATCGTCATTGACAATGTCATCATCATCATCAGGATGGACAAGACAGAATCCAAGTCACGCACTTCAGCTCCTTTTGGTGGAGGAGTGTTTTGAGCATTTGGCTTGGGATGTGGGCACCTGCTGGTTCAGAAGGCGCCTGTGAGCCTGACCTGGGGGGAGGGTACAGCCGAGCGCCTGTGCTCCATTCTCTGTGGACCTGCAGGCAGCTCTCCCTGCTTCCCCTCACCTCTCTGCATTCAGACCTCCGGCACGGGGGCCTGAGGAGGCGGGGAGAGGGCACGGAAGAGGGCACCGAGGCATGGAAAAGGTAGGGAAAAGCAGCTTGAGTCCTGGAGGCAGACAGCTCCTGGTCCACAGAAAGCAGGGCAGGGTCCGACAGAGGGATGGGCCCTGCAAAGCCTGTGCTTCAAAGATCACTACCACTGCCACCACTCAGGGAAGGAAGCCTATCCACTGGGCCCTGGGCTGGGTGTTTCAGACGCATTATTCCATTTAAGCTCATGCCAGTCCGAGTACATGGACGCTGTTATCCCAGACTACCCAGTAGGGCCAGGATCAGTTCCCAGCTCTGTTTGACTCCATGGTGCTCGCCCCTCCACTCTCCTGCTGGGCATCAGAATCACCAAGAAACTTTTTTACATTGCAGATACCCATGCCCCACTTTGTCCTGCTGTGCATGAGAATCTCCAGAGCTGTAACTACCACATGTGGTTTCTAAGAGCTCCTCCAGTGAGGCCGGTGCCCAACCAGGGTGGGCTCCACCGGGCTGAGGCACGGCAGACAGAAACATCCCCGGGGACAGGCTGCCGCTTGAGACCTGACATGCTGGGGCCCCTCCCCACTTTCCTCCCAGAATGAACACCCTGCCACTACCACCACTGGCATCTCACCCCTAATGACAGGGCTCCTGCGTACAGTGACCAGATCCCAGTCCCCATCTGGCATGCTGGACCCTTAAGGAAAAGTGACTATTTTCCAACTGAGTTGATCCTGGGCCAGTTGGTGGCCTGTCCTCCTGAACTTCAGCATCACAGCAGGTACTGTCTGTCTATGGTGACATTCCATGAACTCTGCATGGGCTCTGAAAGTCACTGCAGTGGCCAAGCTCACTAAGCACTTACTTGTGGCAGGCACCTGTCTTTGAGACCCATTATCTCATTGCATCCCCACCACAACCTACAAGGTGGGTATCACTACCATCCCCATTTACAGATGAGAAACTCAGGCTCAGGGAGATTAACAAACTTGCCCAAGGGAGACACTCGGCAGATCAAACCCAGAATCCCAGCTCTTAAGCACCGGGCTCTATTGGATCCTTCCCGAGTGACTGTTATCACTTCATTCACTGAGCCAGCAGGCAGCCTCAGAAGCAACTGAACAGCCTTGACTGCCTATTTCTAGCAACTTTTTATTTGGTTTTCTCAGGAACTTGTGTCTGCTTAGAGTTGACTTTGCCTGGTGGGGAGAGTGACTTTGGCAAATGAAGCAGGACAATGGGCTCAGTAGATGTCCTGGATGTGTAGATGACCATTCTCAAGGTCACAGGAGCACTTGAGAGGCAGGTGAACCCCCATTTTCCAGATGGGGAGAATAAACAGGGTAGTCAAGAGCTCACTCGCACATGGCCACAGCACACAGAGGGACCTGGGCCAGCCCAGGCCTCCAAACCCAGGGTGGGGGCTCACCACGTAACTGTGAAAATCTTCTTCCCAACTCACACCCCTTGTGCCCGCCCTCAAGACCAGTGTCATGGAGGAGACAGTGACGAGCCCCCGCAGCCCAGTGAGCCCCATGAGGGACGGGTCCTCAGCTCAGCCTGGGAGGCACCTCTCTCTGCTCTCTTCAGTTTAAAATAGGCCACGAGGAGGCCTGCCAAGATCCACTGCTCTTGGCAAACAGGAGGGTTATATTTCTGGCTGCGCACCGTGAAATGCTGGACCAGGGAAGGCTTCCCAATCCAACAGCTGACTCCGGCTGTGATGACAAGACAATCCTGAGAGAGTCGGCCCTGGGCCCAGCTAGCAGCAGGCTCCCCATGTGTGTACAGTAGGGGGGGCTCCATCCCCACCCGCGGAGCTCCGGGAGCGCGGTGACGGCTATATAAGGGCACGGGACTGGGGGGAGCACAGGGGCTGGGATTTCTCCCTGGCCCCAGAAAGAGTTCACACTCGCGCAGGCATTGCGCACACCTGCCATGGATGAACATTCCTGCATGCCATTCCCTGGCCTGGAATGGGCTTCCCCATCTCGCTGCCATCACCATACCCTCCAAACGCCATTCTCGTCTCACCTGCTCCAGGAAGCCTTGGCAGAGGCTCCACCTCCCTCCAGCCACACCAGCACCAGAGGGTGTGAAAATCATGTTGCCCACAGGAAGGGGTGTGGGAACTACAGGTGTTTGGCCTGAGAGGGCTTGGGGGATGTGGCAAGGAACACGGGTGCAGGTTTTGAATATGAGAAGGACTGCCACGGTTCAGCGTCGAGACTTATTCCATGAGCCTTTGGAGGGCAGAACGGAGACCAAGAGTTAGAACCTAAGAGGTGAAAAATGACCCCTTAGCTTCCCTCACCCAGAGACCCAGAGCTGACAACATGGTGGCTGCCACTAGAAGTCTGGGCCAACCCCACGGTCACCTGCCAGGAACCTCTGCTTTTGGGCAGGGGTTGTGCCATGAGCTGTTGCAGTCCCAGCCACTTCCTGCTCTGTGCTTCCACGTTATGCAGAAACTCCCCAGGTGCAGGGGCCTCCTTCCAGGTCAGCTCTCCCAATTCTGAGACCAGTGGGCACTCAAGCCTGGTGCTGCATGGCTGCCCAGTTCCCAGGGGCAACCGGCTAGTGCTAATGGTCACAGGGGGAGCCCCAGGCAGCCCGGGGTTCAGGGAGCTGAGAACCTGCTGTTCTCTGCATCCTTCTAGTCTTTACAACTAAAGGTGTCCCTGGCAACAAAAGACTCTCCTCCCACATCCACACCTAGAAACCCAGCAAAAGGTCGGCAGCGGTTATCTGTGGACAGCCCTGTGAGTGGTCTTAATTTACGCTGGCTTTTTTTTACCTCTCTTCTTCCCAATACTCTCCAATGGCTATATGCTAATTTTATAATCAGAAATAAACCTTTTTTAAAGAACCAATTTCCGTCCCTCTCTGACATCCCCATCATTAGTCAAGAGCAGCCACTCAGAGACCTCCACCATCCTCTTTCCCACGACCACGGTACACTCGCACACAGCAGGGGAGAATGTCACAATGCAAAGGGGCTTCATTTCTAGGACCACTCATCGCTGGGAAAGTAACTGCACTTGACCTCTGTGTTTTTCAGGTACTGGACACTGTGACAGCGTATGGCACACAGCAGGTGCACACTGAATGTTATCTTCCTTCCCATAGTCCTGGAAGTAGTCTCTGCTGTTGCTCTTCATGCCAAGGCTTCCTAACCATCTCCAAAGACAGCCTTCCATCTTTAACATGCCTGCAGCCTCCTTATTAAGGAATCCAAGATGGCAGGAAACCAACCATCCACAGATCCCTCGGAACTCTAATCTTGGGATGGGATGGTACTAGGTCACGCCCATCATTGTGATAACTCCCAAAACACAGGGTGGAATGGAAAAAGAGAAAGCCGAGGAAAAAAGGGAGCCGAAGAAGGGGAGGCTGAAAGGCGATGAGAGAGTGTGTGGACCACAGCACGGTGCCACCCTACAGGCCCCCTCTCCACCTGGGTCTACCTTCACTCCCTCCTAGCTCCCAGCCCCTCAGAGCAGGTCAACAGATCTGTCGTGGCCATTAACCTGGCTTGTCCCCGGGCCTGGCAACCTGTTACTGGCCTAGAAGTCCAAGAGCCAAGTTCTGCATACCTCCAGCACTCTGTCATAGCACCAGGAAAGGGCTCTCATGTCATAGGCATGATGCCGTGAGCCAGCTAACCTGGGATGGGCCGTATTTGTGGCTGCTGAGAAGCTGACCTCAGCACAAGCGGGTTGGGCCTGGGAACAGGAGCAGAGACAGGGCCTCGTGGTACGTCTGTGCAGTGCGAGGTTTTCCCGTGTGTGCCAGCTACGGGCAGATCTAGGGAGGGGGCTTAATGGCCTTGCCCGCAGGGTGCCCCAGCTCTAATGGGGAGACTCACCCTCGCACATAAAACACACCAGACACCAAGAGGCAAGTGAAAAAGCGAGACCTGAGGGAGACTCCTAAAGAACTGCGAGCTCCTTGTTCTGGAAAAACAAAGCTGAAGGGGATGAGATCAGAGTTTGCAAAATCATGAAGGACAACAATAGAGACAACTCACACCTGCCCAATAGATCCCCAGATAGAGGCTCAGGCACCCCCTGAAGCTTGAAAGAAATTATCTGAGAACAAATAAGAAGCAGTTCAGCCCTACACACGGGCAAGGGCAAGGGGCTCATTGCCATGCAGGCAGCAGAGGATAAAACACAGCCAAGATCAAGACAGCTCAGATGAACCCACAGACGACAGAACCACAGTGAGCCATGAGGGGACGCAAGGATGCTGGGGCGCTCACGACCTTCACAGACAGCGGCCCTGTGGCAAACCCTGTTGGACAAACGGCTTACCTAGCATGGGTAGCCCTGCCCACACGCCATGTGAGAGGAGAAGGGCAGTCGACAGCCCTCCTCAACAAAGGGCAGAGTGAGAGGAAAACACGCAGGAGCTGGGGTCAGACGCCCAGAGTTCAAATCCTGGCCCCCTCCCTCACTCAGAGGCTTTGAGTGAGTTACATAGCCTCTCTGGGGCTGTCCCCTCATTTGTAACATGAAGATAAGGATGTCTGCCATGTAGGGATGATCTGAGGATTAAAGCCAATACCATATGTGAACCCCGAGGGTAGTGCCTGTTATGCGGAGGCGCACGACAAATGGCCACTAACAATGTCCATATTCACTCCATAAGAAATCAGACGTGGATCTGCCCACAGGCACATCAGACACACACATAAATAACCCAGGCTTGAGCGAGAGGTATTAAGGATTGTAGGAGAGAGAGAAAGTGGAGAGGAGTTCAGAGGTTCTACCTAGAAGAGTTATGAAAGCTTTCACGGAAGGAGTGGCACTTGATCTGGAATCTTCAAGGAAAAGGGGACAGGTTTGCAATGTGCACAGATAACTAGCATGGAAAGAATCATGGGCAGAAGGGAAAGTGTGAGCCACACAGCAACCCAGGAAGGAAGCAGAACCAGCAATGACACCTGAGCACTTCCTGTGGGCCACCCAGGGTGCTGTGACCGTGCGAACAGGGAACAGTGAGGGGTGTGTGTGGTCCACAGGCTGCCTGAAGTTCTCAAGAGGGGGGCTTGAGGTTGGAAGTCCAGGTGATGGAGATGTAGGAGCATGAACTCTGCTGGTTTCTGAGTGACAGTGGTGGCAGCGGGACCTTGTATGGGAGCAGGGAGAGAGCTGTTGACACGGCTAAGGCACCGGGACGGAGAAGCCAGCAGTTGTGAATCCAGTGAACTAAGAGAACCTGGGGACAGGGCGATCAGGGAAGAACCCAACGAGTGGGCCGGGATGAGCGAGTCCTCACTGAGGCAAATGGCAGTGCAAGCGGACAGGTGGGAAAGACGGGGAGGGGCAGACACAGGTTTCGAGCTTGGGAGCTAGGCAGCTGGTGGGATCTGTTGGGGAACCAAATAACAGAGGGCTTTTGAAGCAAGAAGATGAAGCTAGCCTGAGGAACTGAGAGAGACGCACATGAGACACGGAGACTCAGCTGGAAGTGTGGAGAGGGAGGCTGCAGATCTGGTCTCAGAAGATCCGGGTCAGCCACATACTGTGAAGCCTCAAAGTCAGATCCTTTGGGGAATGTGGTAGCTTAATCATTCCGTGGCTGAGTTTTATCATCCAAAAAACGAATGGACTATTCCCCTTCACAGGCTTATTGCGAAGAGTAAACGTAACGTGTATAAAGATGCAGCATGAACTACAAAAGCACTTTATAAATGTAAGATGCTATCAGAGTTCATGGTTGAAACCAAGAGGCTGGACAAGTTTGTCAAGGAAGAGAAAAAAGAACAAGAGAGGGGAAAGGACTAGAGGTGTAATTTACGGACATTCGGTCAGGGCAAGCAGCAGCCCCGGGGAAAGCAGAGAAGAGGAAGAAAAACCAGGGGCACAATGTCTCAGAAGTCAGAGAGAGAGCAGTATGTCCAGGGGGGCGGCCCAGGCTTCCTCCACTGCCCATCGTCACGCAACAAGGCTGCAGCCCTGCTCAGCACCATCCCAAGTCCACAAAGAGCCACCCCGCTCCGTCTGTCCTGAAAAGGAGGCCAATTTCAAAGGGAAGCAAAGCGCAGTACCTCGAAGGAAGCATCTACTACAAAACTCACTAAGGGGGTGAGTGTCCCTGCGAGGGAGGTCTCCCCAAAATCCCAGGGGCAGCCACCGCCCGCAAAGAGGCATTGAGGAGCCACCTGCTCCCTGGTTACAGCGAAGGGGCTGCTGCCCTGAGGTGCAGAGGTGGAGCAGACTGTGGGAGAGGGGCAGGAAGACGGCGGTCTGTCATTGACTAAGAGGCAGCATTCTGACCCATCGTCCTCCAGGCTCCGGTCTGGTCCCCACCCGTACACAGGCACTGAAGGTACAGACTGCCCTGTTCTGGCAACAGAAGCCAACAGGCAGGGGTGGGTGGAGGGGCAGGAGGGCATTTCTGCAGGATAGTGAGGGAGCTTCTCCTCTGGCCCCACGGGTCTGGGCACCAGCAGTGGGAAACCAACAGCCCAGGGGGAGGGCTACAAGGGAAGCTATGAGCTCACCCCGCACAGTGGGCTGGAAACAAGATCAAGAGAGAGGGGCCTGGCAGACACCAGCATGGCAGCTCACCCGGATCTGAGCCTTCCAGGCCAGTCTGTCCTCAGAACCAGATGGCCAATGTACAAGAAAGATGACAGTGGGGAATGAAGCTGGCCTCGTCTGCTCACTGGGTCCCCCTTGGGGTGCTTCTCTGTGGACTGGAACACTCCATTCCTCTCAAGCTCTCTTCCCCCGCCATGTCTGTCTCTGAGGAGGCTTTGAGACCTTCCCATCATTTTGGCCTGACACTCTCTGAGGCCTTCCTGTGCTTTCTCCTGCTCTGAAGACTTAGAGAATCCAAAGCAGGAAGCTCCTCCAGAGGGCTTCTGTTCCCATCTCCTGCCTCTAAGCTGGCCCACACTCTGACATCCCAGATGGCTGGCGACCATCACTCTTTCCCATGGCGAGCGGGCCGGCAAATCCCATCAGCCATAACCAGAGTAACTGAATCTCCTCTCTCTGATTCCGCCTTTAGTGACTCCACAGGCCTCTGTCTAATCATTGATGCTGTAACTTGGCCTGCTGCTGCGCATGGCCAGGTCCAGGAGAGGCTCTCAGTCATCCCCAAGATGCCTCCTCAATGAGCTCAGCAGCGTTTCAACACAGCACACGTGTACTGAGCACCTTCCGAGCCCAGCACCTAAGGCACTCCTCTCCTCTGCCCGGGACAAAGCCACACCCATCCTCCGCCACTCCCTTAGGACCAGGCTCTCTTCAGATTACCCATCACCCCAGGTGCCACAAACACGCCACAGCCAATTCACTCCGGAAGCTGCCCCCACTCCGTCCAGAACTGCGCTCAGCCTCTCTGCCTGTACCCTCACCACCTGCCGCAGGGCCATCTCTGTGACCGCCCTGAGGGTTGGGCTGGCAGGAGGGCCAGGCAGCACTCCGCGAGGGGAGCAGGGAAGATCCAGGGTTGTTCTGAGTAGCCACCAACTCCAGTTTTTCTCCGTCCTGCCTCAAACGAGGCTATTATTAGGGTTAGGAACTGGAGGGTCACGGTCAGGAAGGAAGCGGGTGAACTGACCCAGACAACACAGATTTGGAACAACTGGGCTGTTCCCTGGCACTGAGAAGGGATTGGACTCGGACTCTCAAACTTCTCAAGTGAGCCAGTCTGCCAGATGCCCACCAGCCTCCTCTGCTCCCCACTGCAGGGAGCATCCTTGGCAGGGAGGTAGGGCGCAAGCCCTTCTGCCACACGCAGCCGAAATCCTCCTGCCCCAGGGCGGCTGCAATGGTCTCCTCAGAGTCCTGGGGGCACTGGAGCTGGGAAAAGGAGGGGGACGGGGTGGGATGGCAGCCCAAGTCCGCTCTAGACTTTGAGGAGACCGCCCAAGTCTGCCCGGCAGAGACTTCAGTGCACAGAACTGGAGCACCTCCGCCAATCACAAAGCGCACAAGTGAGACACAGCATCCATCCCACGGGTGGCCATGCCTCGTGGCCCCACCTGCTGCACCAGGTGCCGTGAGCAAAGGATGTCTGGGGACTGGGAGATGCAGCCGAGGCCTCCATCACCCCCTTTTGACTGTTTCGGTGGCCCAGCTTCCACCAACATACTGCAAGGAAGCAAAGTGGAGAGGTCAGAGGTCGGGGAACAGGCAGCCCTTTCCCTACTCAGCTTACAGGCGTCGGGCCCGGAGAAGTGGTCTAGTCACACGGCAAATCAAGGGCAAGCCCACCCACCTTCCCCTCTCTCCCTCCAACAGGCTAGGCTTCCACTCCGCCACTTCCCTCCTTCAGATGCTCAGACGAGGTCTGGGGAAAAGACGACCGAAAAACGCTTCTCTCTCTAGGCAAGAGTCAGCTTTCACTTTCCACTTTCCAGGAGGGAGCCCAGGAGCAGTTCCGAGGACGTCTGTCTGTCCTTCCTGCACCCCCTGGGCACCTCCCTTTGGCAGTGGCCCGAGAACCAGAAACGGGCCTGGCACCTTCTGGGGCTGTTCCACTGGCCAGCAGGTGTGAGAACGTGCCTTGGTCCAGGCACCTGCTTGCTTGGCTGCCCCAGGATGGTCCGATCAGAGCGGTGCCGAGTTCCAGAACCAGGCGCTGCCAGCGAGAGGCAGAGGAGCAGCGCCTGCCTGGCTGGAGGGGGCACGGATGGCACCTGGGGGCTCGGAGAGGTCTGTGTGCCTCCCTTTGTCCCAGGGACACAGCACCTAGACGAGCTGGGCTGCTGTGCACAGATGTCTTCCCCAGAAGCCTGGAGAGACTGGACGCCCACGGGGTAGAGAAGCTGAGGCACAGAGGGAGGGGCTTGGCAGAAGTGGGTCCTGAGGCTCCAACAGCGAGGTGCTGGATACTGCGGGACAAAGCTGGGTCAACCATCCTCAGGAAGGGGACGGGAGGGAGGAACCCAGCCACGCTCATGGGGAGTCAGTTCCAGGGCCTGGCTGGGGCTGTGCAAACCTAACGAACCGCACACCTGCTGTCGCACTCCAGCAGGATCTGGCTCCTGCTGACCCTTTCTCCTCCTGTGCCCGGACTCTCACACCAGGACGAAAGAGACCATCAACAGATGGCCCCCTTTAGGGGAGCAGCTGGGGCCTGACCATCTGGCAGGCCCTGCTGCCACAATGTTCACTGACTGCCTGCAGCTCAGGGACCAGTAGGGCAGAGGCCGAGGCACGAGTTTCCCCGAAGCAGACATCTCCAGGCCCTCCTCAGAAGCCCCAGCACACACCACCAGTGGCCTCTCCTGCCCCCTCTTTGTACCTTTGCCACCTGGGGAGGGCTGGGAGGACTGGGACCCAGCTCCAGGGCTGTGGCTAGCAGAGAATCAGGCCTTGGCCTCCTCCCCAGCTGGGGCAGAGGGGCGGCAGGTGGGGCTTCCACACAGCTTCCCTCCCGAGATAGCCACAGGCTTTCTGGGAATGGTTGGGGGCTTTGGAAGTTCAGGGAGAAAAAGACAGGCTCAGGGTGAGAATGAGACCCACCTGACTCGTTCTTTCATGAGGACCAGGGTCCCTGTGGCTGACAGTCTCATGGGGAGGGGGCAAGAGTGTGGGTTAAGAAAGCTGAGCCACAGACAAAGACATCTCCCCATGTCTGAGCAGACTGTTGGGGTCAAAAATAGCATCGCCTAAGCACCCATCACCTTGGGGTCTGCTGCTTGGGGCAAAGTGCCCCAGACAGGCCTTGTTGGTAAAGTGCACCCCAGCAGTGCACAGCAGGCAAGCTGGGAAGGCAGAGCCTCACCCCGCGGCCTGGGCACAGCACACGGGGGCCAGCAAGCTCACGCCTGACAGCTGAGTCCCGCCTGAGCCTGTGGTTCCCAGGAGTATAGAAACAGAGGGCCTGGGGGACAGAGGAGCCCAGGACAGCTGGCAGGGGTAGCTCAATCCAAGAAGGCGTCTCAGAGGCAGTGGCCTTGAGCTCAGTCACCTGTCGCTCCCCTGACATTCACTGCTGGCCTGAGAGCCTTCATCAGAGAAGATGGGTAATTAAGGGGCCTTCACTTCCCTCCTCAGCCAAACCTAGGCATGGCAGGCCCGAGGAGAAGGCCCGGAGGAGGGTGGCAGAGGCAGGCCCCTGAAGCCCGGCCTCGCCCCATCACTGATGCCCATGGCAGCAGCTGCCCTGGCTGTGATCTGGTCCTACACTAAGCAGCTCAGCCAGCAGCCCTGCCTCCTCAGCTCAGGGCTCAGCCGCCGGGGGACGCAGGGAGAGGGCAGCCTCCAGCCAGCCGCACTGGTGCCACCACGAGCTCCTGCTAAAGCCAAGCGGAGCGAGGAACCTGGCTTCACCGAGCCTCCTGGGTGCAAAAGGAAGGACAGCAGCGCCCGCCTCCTGGGGCTGTCGTGGGAGTTCTCGAAATGGCAGGAGGAAAGGCCCAGCACCGAGCCTGGCCCACAGGGGATGCTCCATGTGTGGCCACTGCGACAGCACAGGTAGAAATGAAGGTGAGACCAGCAGACAAGGTGTGGAACTCAACTGCTGTATACAACTCCGGGGAGAAAGACGGGAAACACTCATGGAAAACTAAAGCCCCTACAGGCAGGCCTGAGGGGCTCCATACTGGGTGCTCTCTTCTCCTCTGGGTTTTAAAAGGGACCCCCACATCCTCATCCCCCAGTAGACCAGTCCACTCACACCCTGGCTTTCTCAGCTGATTTGGAGGCTGTGCTAGGAGGCCCAGGGACGCTCCGACCTCCGACAGAGTCCCATTTGGAGGCCCTGCCTCTAAGGACAGGCTCACATGTCACTTCTGTGTGATGGGGAAGGCACGCAGGATGTGGAGACCAGCCACCATGGAGAGAAATGTGACACCTAGCAGTCAGTGTTGCTGGAAATCCTGTAAGCAAAGGTACCAGGCAAAGGGTCCTTGGAGACCAGGGGACAGTCAGTGGGTGACGGCCAGCGGGTGCCCAGGCCCAGGGTGAAGAACCTGCCCAAGACCTCTGGGTGCACTAGTGGTGGAGCTGGGCTCCCCACCACAGCAGCCTGCCCCTCTGCATGGGCAGGCATGCCCAGCTGACCACTGGGCCTCTTGCTTGTCCACTGCACCTCCTGCAGTGTCCCATGCCATCAGCTAAGCACAGTGAAGGGCAGGGACAGTCCCCGTCCTTGGGAGCTGGCAGGCAAAGGGGGAAGAAAACACCTGGCCATCAGGGGCTCTGCTCAGAGCTGACCGTAGGAGCCTCCTGGGCTCCTGGGAGTCGCTCGTCATCTGCAGAATGGGAGCTGCCCTGGCTGGTGGCAAAGAATGCGTGGTTCACTGCTAGGGGTGGGTGGGAGAGGAAGCTGTGTGCTGAGGGGCAGCTGCATGCAGCCCCAGGCAGCCAGGCCACTGGGCCACCAGGCAGAAGGCAGCCAGGGCCTTGCCACGCCCACCCCGTTCCAGGGAAGACCAGGTGGCAGCTCCCCTCCCAGGCTGCCTGAAAACAGCCCATGTCCTCCCCACCCTGGCTCAGGGCTTCAGAAGAGCAGCTCCCAGATGCGGGGCCCAGCCTCAACGCAGGCTCCTCCCCGCCTGCTGAGGAGCCATCCCATGGAGCACAAACGCAGGGGACAGGGGACGAAGGAACCCTGAGAGGGAGACTCCTGAAGCCAGCCGGTGGACACCAGAGGGGGCAGGGAGGCGGTGAGAGCGGACGTTCTCTCCCTTGATCATACCACTCCTTGCCCAGGAGAAGGGGGAGGAGCTCCAGGTCTTGGGGAGAACTGGGGAACTTCTCCTCCCCAGGGCCTGCAGCCTCCACATGCTGCAGCCCCGACTCTGAGCCGCTGCTGGCGGAGGTGGCGAGGAGGGCCGGCGAGGGGCCCCTGCCCTCCACCGCTCCGCAGTCAGGACACAGCCCGGCCGGCAGCATTCCGTTCTATACTGAGCCACTGACACACCAGAGCCCAGGCTGGCAGCGCCGCCGTCCAGCCCCACTGCCCCTGCGCAAGGCGGGGACCGCCACCCAAGGTCAGGGCCCGGCCCAGGCATGGAGCCCACACCCACCATGCTGACGGTGACCGGGTAAGGGCCCTGGGGCAAGGTCAGGGCTCCAGCGTCCACCCTCACCATCTCACGGGGAAGAAACCGAGCCTCGGAAAGAAAACACGTTTTTAAAAATCATGCAGCTCATTCCTCCAGGCATTTTGGGTGACCACCTTTCCGTGGTGTCCTTTAGTCACACGCGGTCATGCACATCTGCATACACGTCTGTAAAATTGAGGAACTTACTGTAGGCACACTGCGGTAAACTACTTTCCCTCACTTAAAATTATACTGCGTGGTGATAGTTATATGACTGCATGTGTTTGGCAAAACTCAGAACTGTACACCAAAAACAGTAAATTTCACAGTATGTAAAATATGCTATATTGTGAACATTTTCCCTCATGTCATTTAATAATTTCCCAAACTCACTCACGTACAGACGTGTCATACTTTTACTGTCCCCCTCACAGAGGCCATTTGTTTTTCTTTCTCCTTTATTACAAACTGCTCGTTAGTGAGCACCCCAACACATACCATATTGGACAGCATTTCCAGTTATTTTTCTCAGGATGGATCCTGAGAAGAGCGGTCACTGGTCAGAGGACGGGCTGTTTTGAAGGTTCTCGTATCCTCTGCAAAGTCGTTTGGCGTGAAGGTTGCGACCCTTTACACCCCCCAGTGCTGCATCGTAGCGCTGTGCCTAACCGCATATCTGCATATATTTGCCAGGCGAGAAAACAGCACGCTATTACTATCATAATTCGGATCTCTTTGATTACTAGTGATGTTATGCCTTCTTTCCCATGTTTATTGATCACTAATATTTCTTCTTACACAAACCTAATTACAATAACAGCCAGCAAGCCACAACTATCAAATGTCCGTGCCATTTTAGTGTTATTGTTATACTAAATATACATTAAATCACAGAAGTTAATATTATGCTCATATTTAATACCACAGTACAGTAGAGAGAGGCATGGGGTAGCGTAAAGAACACCAGATTTGAAGCCAGACAGCCCCGAGTTTAAATGCCTACACCCTCTCATACCAGCTGTGTGACCCTGGGAAAGTTACTTCACCTCTCTTAGCCTCAGTTTCATCTGCCATGGAATTATAAAATGGGACGATAGTAACAACTTTGCAGGGTCCCCACGAGAACCAGGCGAGGCACTCAGCGCAGGGCCACACAGCTGTGGGCGCTCAACAACAAGCAGCAGTAACTGCAGTGGATGCTACCGACTGGCCTGCTGGGCAAAGCCCCAGCCTGGGAGATGAGGAGCGAAGAGAGAGACCCCAGCGACACTAGGCGACACTGCTGTCATGCTACATTACAGCGTAGCTCTCGGAAGAAGGTCTTCCCACTGGGGACACTACGACCAGGGTACACACCCTTCGAGGGTTACCAGTGGGAAAGCAGGGGATGGCCCCTGTGACCCTGGCTTTCCTCCCCAGGAGACAAGAAAAGAGCTCAGGGTCACCGTAAGCCTCAAGGCAGCCCAAAGCTAAATGGGTACTCTGTCTCCTACTGAGGGGCTTCCAGCCCCTGTGCCGAGGGCCCAGTCCTACAGGAATAGAGGTGCGGGCAGGAGGGATGCCTGGGGAAGGGGGCCCAGCCTGTACCTCCAGGGGACAGGCTGGTGCTCTTGGTGGAGGCTGGGCCAGCTGCAGCTACAGATACCAGAGAGAAAGTCATCACAGAAATCTCAAGGCACACCTCATGGCTCAGGTCCCTCCCCCATCCTCTCTAAGGGCTGGCAGAGGGAGTGCACACTCCACACACTTGAGAGCTCACCAATGCCAGGAGGCCCAGAGCCTCCCCTCCCCCCTCCTCCCACCAAGAACGTGTCATACCCTGGCCACAGGCAGGCTTCAACCAGCCCAGATGCCGGAGGTGGGAAGGAGCCACTGGCCCACCTGTGCAGGAGAAGGCCAGAGCCAAAGAGCCCCTTTAAGCAAGAAAACAAGCCTTTTAATGGGCAAGGGAGACCCCTCTCCCAGTCCCAATGCGGTGACACCCCAAGGGGCCAGGTAGAAGCAATTCTGACGCATTTGCTCATCTCAACACCCTTGAGAGGCAGTGTAACAACAGACAGGAACAGTGCTTCACAGGCCTGGGGCCTGCATTCAAGTCCTGGTTTCCTCGCTGCCCAGCTGTGTGAGCTTGGGCACATTACTTAACCTCTCTGAGACCCCATTCCACATCCATAAAATGGGAATGCCAACAGAATCAGCCTCACTGGATCACTGTGAGGATTAACTTAGGTAACGCATGGGAAGTGCCTGGAACAGGGCCTGACATGTAGTGAGCATCCAATTAACAAGTGCTATTGCTGGTGTTCCCCAGTGCAGGTGGGGGAGTGGGGATTACAGTAAACGCCATCCGGGGCTGAGCTCTGATTCCTCCGGGACTGCCCACTTTCCAGATGACCACCATCCTCCCAGGGCTGCTCCTCTGGGCAGAGCTGGTCTCACGTTCGCCCACCAGGTCCACCCAGCTCCACTCATCCTAGCCTACAGGGGGCCCTCTGGATCCAAACACAGCCCTTAAAGGGTTCGAAAAGCAGCTATAGGGAGAAATCTACTTTAAAACACTCCAGAAGGAAAAAAGAGGGGTGGGAGTAGATGAAATAAGGGAGCGGTGGAATGCTGAAGCTGGGTGAAGGTTACTTGGGGTTCATTACACTCTTCTCGCTACGTTTGTACGTTTGAAAATGTCCACTCGACAAGTTAGCAGGAAAAGCAGCACTCTTGCATAACATCCGGCCCCACTTTGTCAGACCTCTCTCTGTGCCTGTGATCTGGGGATGTCCTCCCTCTCCCATAATCAGGATTCTCCTGCCTTTATTCCCTTTCAACATTTCCACCCCCCAGCTGTGTTCCTCACTCCCACTCGGCCCCTTCCTCTCCCTCCTCAGCCTCCTCCCCATCAGTGCTGTCAGAGGCTCCCCACGACCCTCCAGGGAGGCCAAGCGCAGAGCAGCAGACTAGGCACCGGAACGGCCCCTTTCATTCCCAGCCCCACTGCCCGCACTGACCTGTCTGCGCATCAGCCGTCAGCCGGTGTGGAAGCTCGGCAGGGCCGGCGGCAGAGCCTCAGCAGCCACCGCTGCCGCTCCTCCTAAAAGGCAAAACAGAGCCCCTCGCCCTCCCTCTCTGAGCCTGTTCGAGGCCTCGACTCAGACAGTGAGCTGTGATAGGGACTCCCGGGCGGACACTCGTCACCCACAGAGGGGCTGGGGAAATGGGAACGCAGGCGTGAGGATCGCCACATTAACGAGGACAGACACGAAGCCCGAGAGGGGAAGGGCCTCTCCTCCGCACAGTGCCGACTGTGCGCTCTTCACAGGCGGCCAGCCTGGGGCAAGAGGCAGCGGTCCAGCAAGGACAGCCCCTGCTGCTCACTCCCCCACTCCCTGCCCACTGCCCTCTGGGCCGGGCCTTCTCCCTCTGCCCTCCCAGGATGACGGGAGTCAGGCCTGGAAACAGGAGGCTCCTGGGATCAAGGGACAAATCAGGAGCCTTCGGTCTAATTCCAGCCACGTCCTGCCATGCTGCCTGACTGTCCTGACTCCCAGCTGAGCAGACAGCTCCCGACCCTCTTTGGGGAGTACCATGCCTGCGGGGAATCCTGAGAGAAAGCACAGCAGGAGACACCTTGGGGATGAAGGTGCTACCCAGGCAGAGGGGTCAGCCCCACAGCCCACCAACATTCTCGGTGCACAGCCTGCATGCTCAGGGGCTAGAGGCCATGGGGGGGTCCAAGTCCACCAGGAACTAAGCACCAACCATCCATGTGCTGCTCTGGTCAAAACAGCCTCGGCCAACTTCCCCCAGGGTATCTGCACACGGTCCCGCCAGAGGTTGGGGTTTGATGCAGTAATGATCTTCACCCCATCTTTAGAGTGGGGGAAATGAGGGAGTGCAACTTTACCCCAGAACAGCAGACCAAGCATAGCTGGCTTTGGGGTCTAAACACAGGAGTCTCGACTCCGGGCCACGGCTCACCATGGCGGAGTTGACATCGTTTTCTGAGGAAGAGTACCACTTGGGGTTCAGCTCTCCCACAGCAAAGGGCACCGTGGGAACAAACGAGAGCCACAAACCACAACTCAGTGCACAGCAGGGGGGCTGGACAGGTGCAGACTGCTCAGGCCAGCATGCCCAGGTGGGGCGGGAGCGGACCACGAGCGACGACCAGGGAAGGTCTGTCGTGCTGGCCAGATCGAGGGAGCACAGCAGAGTGAGAACGGCAGAAGATGCAGACTCAGGAGCAGGGCTCGAGGCTCGGCTCAGCTGCTTCTAACCAGCAGCCCTGGGCAGGTCGCCGGGTCTCTCCGACCCTCCGTTCTCTTACCTATAAAATGAGCAGAGAGCATCTTCCCTACAGGAGAAATAAAAGTGCTTTGTAAACTGTAAGCAGCATGCAAGAGAGAGGGAATAGTCTAGTCTTCCTCTTGAGGCTGAGAGGGGGAGGGAAAAGGAAGGAGGGGAGAGGAGAGACGGTGGGAAGACAGAGGAAGTCATAGGAAGAATCCCCAGCAGGCTGAGATCTTGAAACTCCACCTGCTGGCTTACAGCCAAGGCCGTTCATCCTCAGAGGGAACCCAACCTGCAGCGAGTGTACACTGAGCCCACCCAAGCGATTCAAAAGGTGTTTGCAAAATTCATACGGGGAATAAGCTGCAGAAGGCGGCGGTAAGGTCTGTCCGCAGCAGGCGACAGCTGGCTGTGTGGACTCAGGGACAGCTGGAGCGGAGCTGTGCTAATGCCCACTTGCGGCTTTGGAAGGCGAGGGGGCATGCTGACCCTGCCCTCTCGGTGACTGGGGACAGGGCGACTTCCAGAGTGAAACCCTAAGCCTTATGGCTGCCATTCGTTCCAGAGAGATCAACCAGGTTTTCAATTCCAGCCCACCCAGGAGGGCAGGCCATGCCCAGAGAGAAGAGTGGGCTGAGGCGACGAGCGACTCGGATGGGAGCCTGCCTCCAGGAGACGCGGCCGGGTGGCTCTGCGCCCAGCTCTGTCTGCAGTGCCCTTGGTGAAGGAGGAGAGAGGGGCTCAGCAGAGCCACATCTGAGGGCTCTCCCTGCTGAAGCCAACAGGACCCCCTGGTATGAGGAGCAGGGGCAGGACACGCAGGGACCAAACCTTCTCCCCCGCTCACGGCTTCACAGAGGGCCTTGTAGGGCACATTCACCTAAGCGGGCATCAGCTGTCTGTCTTTGATAGCGAGCCAGCAGGAGGCAGGGTCCCGGGACTATCTGTGTCCTATGAGAGCAGCTAATGTAGGATACTTGAAAGCTGTGACAAAGGGACACGTTGATTAGGACCACACAACGAGCCCTTGGCCCCAATTCCAGATGCGCCCCATCTCTGGATACTCTCACTGCCTCAGCCCCTCCCCTTTCCTGGCCACATCCCGCCCACGCTTCAGCAGCAGCCCCACCTGCTCCAGGGAGCCCTCCCCGCTGAGCCATCACAGCAGCGGCCGTTCCCACAAATCCTCACACTGCGCTGCTCGCGCGCCCCAGCTCTGCTCCCCAGCCACCCCGTGTGTGTGCCCTGTGTCTGTCGGACAACCAGGTGCCCCCCACGGGCAGGGCTCCACCTCTGTGACATTTCTCAAATGTACCCTGAAGGACGAGGAACCCAGCAAGCGCCCAGCGATGACTTCCAGGATGGGATCGCAGCTGCAGAGCTTTGTACAAACTTGCAGAACGACCGTGACCCTGCACAGTACCCACCCTCTGCCTCCTGCTGAGCTTGGAGCCATCAGCCCGCTCCCAAAAATACACCAAGGCCTGGACTCACAGATGACTCCCCTGCGAAGACTGGGGAGCCTGGACCAGGCTGGCTAGTCTCTGCTCTATCCCCACCCCCGTTTTTCCCGGTCCCCAGAAAGCCTCAACTAATCTCTCAGTAAATACCTCGGGTTGTGTCAGATTCAGATCCAGCCAAGCACATGCCAGACGCTCTTCGCATATCATCTTATTTGCTGAGGGAGTAACATGGCAGCAGTGACAAGCACAGGGGCCGCAAGTGTGAACTACAACCCCTCACTGTGCAACCTGGGGCAAGTTACCTAACCTCTGAGCTGCAGCTGCTTCATCCATAGAGTGAGGCTCCATAGCACCTCTCTCTCAGGTTTGTTGCTGAAATAATGTTGTAAAGTGTTTACAAAGTGTCTGTCACTCTTAGAAGGCACTCAATCGATAGTAATTAATATTACATTATTGCATCAATCCCTCAAGGTAAGTATCATTGTCTTCTCTCTACCAGTGAGGAGGGTGAAGCTCAGAGACGTCAGACCATCGGTTCAGAGTCCCAGAAACGCTGCTAAGGAGACAGGGATGGGGATGTGAATCCGAGCTTTCTGACCCCAAGTGCACTGTTCTTGCAACACCTCGGGTTTGCAGAGGACCCTAAGAGGACAGAGAGAGCAGCAGGTGTGCCCTCAGCGCGGGGAGGTCTGCAGCCCCAAGTCACAGGGACCAAGCAGCTGTGGGACGCCAGGTCAGGCACTTCTACCTCCCCCTGGCTCACAGCTCCCCAGGAATCTGGAAGATGAGGCATGGCCTCAGCAAGTCTTCCTTTGGGGGGACTGGCTGGTCTCCCCCAAATTAAACGCCACTGTAGGCAGCTGGGCTGAACCCCACAAAGCTCATCAGACTGGCACCTGCTCCCTCACAGGCACCAGCCGTCGGCCTTCAGGCAGCGTAGCTCTGGGAAAGCAAGTTTTCAACGCTCTGGCTGCAGTGCAAGCCCAGCTCACAGGGGCCTCCCTCCCCTATCTGCAAACAGCCAGCCATCACCAAAGGGGGGCGATGCAGCGGGTACTTCTCACATCACAACCCACTGGATGGGGAAAGTCACACACGTGCGCCCATCACACCCAGTCTGCTTACACTAGACACGCCCTGGAGGGGAAAAGGCACTTTCACAAACATTTTCTCCTTTGGTCTCTGGGCCACCCTGGGGAGGTCACTACTTTCTTGGCTATTTTTCCAATGTCACGCAAAGAGTAAGGAAAATGCTAGGATGCAAGCCCCACGTCTTCTGGTTCCAGGCCCGGGTTCTTTCCATTACAGCATGCTATTCCTTTGCCCTCTCATTCATTCATTCACCCTTCGCTCCACTCCTTCCTTCATTCACTCACCTATATTTTTTTCCTAAACTGCTCTAGTTCAGGAGCCTCTGGGTTGTTTATCTGCTACTACCTTCTCCTGCTGCCGGAGGAAACCTGGGGTGTTGTTCTCCTTTTCCGCAGACCTGCCAGAACAGAGCCCTTCTCCAAGCCTCACCGGCAGAGCCACCCGCAGCAGCCGGGCAGCGGATCCAGAGCGAGTGTCGAGAGCAGCACAGACTCCTCCGCGCCTCGGCTCTGACTGCAGCCCTGGCCTAGGTCTTGCCCCTCCACTGCACAAGGCAGCCAGAAGCCCTGTGAAGAAGACAGCTGACCCTCCCGGAAACACGGCTCCAGGAATGTTATCTTCGGAGGGGGCAGAGGGTAAGGAATGGGGAAGACAAAGCAGCCTGTCACCCAGCTCACGGGCAGGTGTCTGTGGCTTGCGTGGATCATGGAGTCAACTGATGATAGTATTTATTGAGTACCTACTATTGTGCCTGGTGCTGCGGGGGGCCAGGGGCGGGGCACAGAACCATGGACTCAGGCAATCAGCACCATAGTCTCAGCTGCAGCACAGACGTAAGTGCTACTGAGAAATCAGAGGACAGCAAGCAAGGTGCTGCACGTGGGCACAGAAAGATTTCATTCAGACCATGGACTCTAAGGTAGATGCCGCAGGGCGGCCAGGATTTAAATCTGGGATGGTATGGAAGGAAATTACCCAAACTACTTTCTCAATACCACAGCTAATGCAAAAGATGGCCTTAATCCCTCCTTCCCCGAACTTAGCTAAATATTTCATCTTTTTTATAGGCACTTGGCAGAAGCTCCAGGATGTGAAAGCGAAGCAGTAAATTAGATCTGTGAGAACATCTCGGCCCCAGACACACACGGGGGCACACACTCCCCTCGCCGCTGCCCTGCTGTCAAGTAACCCACTGTTCCCTGCAGCCCGCTGTGGGCTCAGGGCTGGGACGCCTGAGGGAGCTCGGCTCGTGCTGCTCAGCTGCGGACCAGTGCCTGCAGAGACCTGGCTGCCCGTCAGCCGGGACAGGCGCAGCCGCTCCACCCTGACCCGGCCCGGCCAGGAGGACGGCTCTTTCCGTCTTCAAGATCTGACATCTTTCTCCAAAGATGAAACTGTCCTTGCCCCAGAATTCAGCAATTCCCCTCCTAGGGACACGCCCTGAAGGGACTGTCACACACATGCCTGAAGAGACGTGCCCGGTCAGGAATGCTCCCAGCAGCTTCGTGCGTGAGGCCAAAAATGGGTAACGAAGGACAAAGGGTGAACCTTCACACAAGGAATCATGAAGTCGGGAACCGAGTGAACCACAGCTACAAACAGAACACAGATGAATCTTAGAGACATGATACAGAGTGAAAGAAACGCAAGCCACATACAGCACGGCACCACCTCCCAGGGCTCAGAAGCGATAAAACCACAGGCTACATGGTTCAGGGATATACCTGAGTGGCAACATCACAAACAAAGGCAAAAGAATGATAAGAACACCATCAGTAGGGGTGCCAGAGGGACAGCAAGGAGTAGGGGCGACGTGTTGGTGGGGACCTGGCCTTAGGTTGGGTGGTGGATTCAGTGGCGTTTTTTCTGTTATCCTTTATAACGTACATGTATCTGTTGTATTTATCACATACCACTTAATAAAATAACTAATGTGCTCACTGTTTATTAAATTAATAATTTAATGTGGCTGTGGGAGCTCGAGAATTCGATGAAGACCACCTGCAATGGTTACTTACAGAGACAGGCAGGGATGAGGCGATGGGTGGAGTTGAGAGAACATATCCCACCCACCACCCCCCTCCCCCGACCCTGCCCTGGCTCAGCCAGCGAGTTTAGGGTCCTTAAGGACATGGGTTCCCAGCCCCCAGGCCTGCGCTCTTGCCCCTCAGTCTTCCTCCCCACGCCCCTGTGGCAAGGTGAAGGCATCTGAGAAGCACGAGAAGGAGCAGGCGGCGTGCATACCCGAGAGACAAGACCAGAGGGGCTGGGACAGCTGCCACCATGTGAGAAGGCCGGCCAGAGAAAGGAGGAAGGAGAATCTTCCTGTGTAGCTCTGGGAAAGAGACCAGGGCCAAGGAGAAAGAATTTCCTACAGCCAAAAGTCCCCAGATGGAGTGAGCAGCCCCAGGGGACAGGGAGCACCACTGCAGGGACCACTGGGAGTAGCTGGAGCTGGGCTCCCCGCACCTGATAAGGGAGAGGGCCGGGGCTGCCCAAGCACAGCGAGCAAACGCCACTCCAAGGACCACGCAGGGAGGACCAGACGTGGCAGGTGCTTGTCAACCAAACCAATCCCCAATCCCCAATCCCCACTCTTGAGGAATGAAAGGCACCTCCCAGGGTGGGAACTGCAAGTCGACAGCCTTGCCAGCTTCCCAGGTGATTCTGATGCGCAGCTCGGCTCAAAACCCCCAGACTTAATGTCCTTTAAGATTCTGTGGACCAACGATGAGGAGTGGGGCCGGGAAAGGGAAAGCAGCAGGGCAGGAAAGCAGGAGGCCATGCTTCTGGTTCCCAGAACATCTGACGGTCCAACCCAAATCCTTCTTGCTGAGTTCTCACCCCCATTTCCTCTTTTTTGTCTCTTGAAAAAAAGTGGCTTCATACGCTCTGTTACTGGAAGGATTTTAAAAGTAAATAAATCAATAAATTTCTTTGTAAAAAGGGAAACAAACTTATAATGGAAGCTGAGATCAGCAGAAAAACTATTGTGAGAGGACACTACACGTTTCCCAAGATTTACCATCATGTGCATGAGGAGCGGCTACTTGGTTAGCTAGGGCTCCCTGGGAGCTGGAAAGCCCACACCCACTTCACTTGCAAAGCGCACCATCCTCAGGCCCCCCAAAAACACAGATACAGGAGTGCACCTCACGACCAGACAGAAGCGAATTCTGGAGAAGCTGGGCCTGAGGCCCTGCAGACACCAGGCCCTCTAAGGTGCACGGAATCGTGCTGCTGCCTTCAGGATGAGAGGCTGCGTCCAGCAAGAGGGGAGAGGCTGCCCTGGCCTGAGATAGCCCAGTGGAGAGCCAACCCCAGGCTCAGGGAGCTCACAGTGCCGGGGGCGGAGCAGCCAACTCGGCTAGCTGGGCACGCACACAACAGCGGGTGAAAAGGCAGGGGTAGGAGGAATCTTGGAGGCCAGACGGCCCCCAAAGTGAAAGGCCCTGCCCAGAGCCAACGAGAAACCCGACCCAGGAGATCATCTGAAGGCGCCGCCCGCCCACGGCCTGGAGCGAACCCCATTCGGACTCCAAAGTGAACATCTGTTGCCCTGGCACAGAGGCTGGCCAATTCCACGTGAATTTCCACCCGCCCCGCCCCTACCAGCTCCAGTCTTTGCCCCTTGAGGTTGACCTCTTTATGGTGGGCCTGGTATGGGGTGCAGGTAGGTGAGGTTGTAATGCACGGATTTGGAAAGCTCCCTCCAAGCCCTCACCCACGGCATCTCTCCCTGGTGAAGAGGGGCTGATGCCAGGGACTTTGTCCCGGCCAAGGCCCAAGTGAGGCCCAGCCTGGGAGTGCCATCCTCACCAAGTGCCCATCTCAGAGCATGTTTGGTGTCTGCAGTGACAGCAGCAGAACCAGCATCTTCCACATGAAGGAATCTGAAGGGTTAGATGGGATGGGAATCCTGATCCCAGACAGGGGAGGAGCCTGGCCCTAGGTCACAGAGCCAGGCAACCTGGGACTGGCCCTGCTTCCCTTCACCCCCGTCTGCTCTCTCACTTCTGCACCTGCTGTCCTGTTGCCTTCTGCAGGGATAATAGGCTCCACCGGGCAGAGAGAGAAGAATGTGTCGCATCCTCCGGTGAAAAGTTAAAATCACTTTGAAAAACCCACAATCCTTACACACCCAGCCCAGACTCTTGACCAAGCACTGTCCCCAGTCTGAGGCGTCCTTCACCTCCCGGGCAGCAGGCTTATGTGGGTCACGCTGGGCCTTGACAGCACACAACCCCCAGCCCCACCTGTCTCTGATGTCCAGGCAGAAAGGGGTGCACAGAGGTCCTACTGGCTTGGGACCTCTAGACGGGGGTCGGGGAAGCCCCATGGTGCCCTTAAGGGGTTTCCAGAATGACCAAGGAAAAGGCAGGCCTCTCAACAAATCAGTGCTTCCTCGGGGCCCTGAGGACCAGGGGCAGCGGCTGAACAGGGGACGGAAGTGGGGAGTTGAGAGCGGTTGGGACAGGCTGGGAGGGACTCTGGCCCTTCTAGTCCCCAGAGTAACCCGGGAAAACCCTAGGGGTGAGGCAGTCTCCAGCGGCTGGGAAACCCCTACTCCAACCCTGTTTCAGAAGATTACACGCCAAAGCACTGACAGTGTGCAGCAGACACTTACTGTCTGCAGGGACAGGTGCAGGGTAAGTGCCTTTTTGCCCTCTAGGAACGTTCAGTCCCAGGGAATGAAGGGAAGTTCCTGTGGGTGCTCCACTGCAAGAGAAAAGACCACCTGGCTGGTGGTGGGAGAAGGGTCAAGGAGGGAAGAAAGAGTTGGTGAAATATGGACAGGGTGTCAGGATCACAAGGGAGAGACAAGCTGGGACACGGGACTAAGCAACAGGGAGGACACATCTGCCTTCCCAGCTGATCCCCAGGAAGAGCTGGGAATTGACCTTGCCTCCTGACCTCCAAAACTGTTCCTCCTCTCGGACATTCTGTAAGGACTACCACCTCTGCCCAAGTCCCAGGCATCTCCAACCAAAGCCCAAGCAGGCTCTGGGGCAATCCTGGGGAGGGACAGGTCGGGGGTGGGGCACACCTCTGTAAGGTGATGCAGGCCCCATGAGGCAGGTGCTAGGAGGAGCGGGAAGGACGGGATGAGCTGAGAGAAAGGAAGGGGGCCACACTCCACTCACTCAGGTCCTTGTCTCCTGCTCAGAGACCATGAGAGGCAAACTCATCCAGCCCAAGGGAGCCAGGAGGGGCTCTGACTTCCCAAACGGAAGCAGAGTCCAGGAGTGTCTGTGCAACAGAAGCTGGTATGGCAGTGCCTGCCTGCTAGAGAGGAGGCTGCTGGGCTGGGCCTGTGAGGCTGGCAAGGGGCTCCATCTGCATTCGGGCCAGGCTGTACTGGCGGGAGGGAGACGCCACCACAGGTCTGCTTCCCCATCTCTGAGTTCAGCAAGGCCCCGTGGGAACTGCACTCAGCTCCACAACCCCACAATGTCCACCCTACCCCACCCTGTGTCCAGGGCTCTCCACTGGCCAGGCCCTCACTGCAGATGGGTCCTGGCAAAAGCCCCTGGGCTGCCCCTTGCTGGGAGGCTGGTGCAGATCCCTGCCCCCACAACCCCTGGGTCTGAAATGTGCCTGCCTCCTGTGCCCACAGCACCCAAGGGTGCCCTGTGTAGCGGGCTCATAAGTCCACATCATTATAACCCCTGGAACCTGCGATGTGACTTTATTTGGAAAAAGGGTCTTTGCAGATGTGTGTAAGTTAAGGATCTTGAGATGAGATCATCATGGGTTACCTGAGTGGGCCCTAAATGCCAGTATGAGTGTCCTTATAAGAGGAAACTGGACAGACACACAGTGGAGAATGGGAGGTGAAGGTGGAGGCAGAGACTGCAGTGCTCTAAGAAGGAGAAAGAGATTGGAGTGAGGCAGCCTCAAGCCAAGGAATGCCAAAGCCACCAGAATCCGGAAGCGGCAAGGGAGGATTCTCCCCCAGAGCCTCTGGAGGGAGTGTGGCCCTGCCAATACCTTGACATTGGACTTCTGGCCTCCGGAACTGTGTGAGAATAAATTTATGTTGTTTCAAGCCAGCAGATTTGTGGTAACTTGTTACAGCAGCCACTGGAAACCAATACACCCTGGAAGTGAGCTGTGGCAAGTTTCCGCCAAGAAACCTGCTTGGGCATCAACTGTGCCTGGGCTGAGAGGCTCTGCCACTCAGGAATGGGGCGCTACTCTGCAGCCCAACAGCACCCAGAGCTCGGTGCTCCCCTCCAGACCTGCCTGCCAATGGGGGACTGTGGCGGGAGACAGGGGGACGGGATAAGAGCATAGCCTCCGGAACACAACTGCATGGGTATCCCCTGTGTGACCCCCGCTACTCAACATCCTGAGCTTTAGTTTCCTCATGGATAAAATGGGATGATACTGGTACTGTGTCCCAAGATGGTCGTAAGGGGAGAATATTTTTTCAAAATGCATGTAAAGCATTTAGCGCAGTGCCTGGCACACAGTCACTGCTCAATAAATATTAGCTGCTGTTGTTATGTGCTTGGAAGGGGCTGTGAGGAGCAGAGGAGGGGAGCATGTGAAGGTGTCTGCTGACAGGGAAGCACCATGTGAGTGCCAGTTGTTGCAGAAGTCATGCTCTCGCCACCCCAGCCCACGTGAGTGGGACCCATCATCCCATTTATGAAGCGTCCCACCTCCTCTTGTCTTGCAACCCCCCAAGGGCATGAGGGCCCAGCCACGCGTGAACACCCAAGTCCCCCTGCGTCACACAGGTCTGGCTCAGGGAGGACGTGGCCCCACCAGAGCAAAGGGGCACATGGAGCAGCGGTGTGAGATGACATGAGAGGGGAGGCTGGGGGTAGGTCTGGCCTTATCCACACCCTTTCTCCCTGCCCACTAAAAACAGTTCTGTCCCTCCAGGCGTCTGACGTTGGTGTCTCAAGGAGGCCAGGGGTGCACAGGCCATGGGAACCACGCACAGGCCGGGCTGCCCCAGGGCCTCTCACAGGCCAACCCTTGTCAGGGGTGAAAGCAGCTCGCCACAGCCTCCCCCAGCCACTCGGAAAAGCCGAGACTGCATATCCTTGGGGGAACATGTTCAGTCCCAGAAAAAAACCCAGGACACATGCGAGCCAGACAACTCTAACGCTGCTCTGGGGCTCTTAGTCACCCCGTGTTGGATAAAATTACTGTTGGCTTCAGCTCTTGCATTTAATTTTTCGCCACTAAATAATCATTCAGATTTGCCCACTGTGGTGCTTCTCACTGGTGTGCAGAGGACCATACACAAGACGGCACAGGGCTGAGTGTATCCACAGGCAGAGGCCTGGGACTAGGATTCAATTTCAGCCTACACCGCTCACCCAGACATGCCAGGCAAGAGCTCGGGTCTCCTCTCTGCACCTCGGCATCTCACTAGTCAACGGGAGGAGGACCTGGCCCCTCTCCACCCTCAAGGCCATGGCATGGAAACCCTCTGAGCTCCTCGGAAAGGACTCAGGTCACATATGAGGAGTGAGTCCTAAAATCTGAAGACACCTGGGGAGGCTTGGGACCGTCCATCTCTAGGAAAAGAGCAGTCAGTGTTCTACCAGAGGGAGGAAACAGACCAGATGACCCCTTAAGCACCCTCATGGCCAGAGCATTCAGGGGTAGGCCCTCCTCAGGCTCCAAATGTGAGCTGGACCTCTGAAGAGCTGATCATTCCCTAAGGAATATGCTGGCCAGTCTCCTTGCACTTGTGGACAAATTGGGAATGTTCCTCCTTTCAAAGTCCAAAGACCAAGAATGGAAGGTTCTCTTCTCTGGTCTTGAAGAAGTTTCTCCCCCATGTGCAATTCTGCAAATAAAAAATAATCTTCCTTTTGCATCCTGCCGTCCCCCTTCCAGCACCAGCCCCTCCTCACCACATGTGCATTTTCTCCCTCACACTCAGCAGAGCAGCCTCCTGGGCCCTCCTTCCCCACAGTGTGCACTCTGCCCTGGTGTCCCCCCTACTTCAGCAGGAGAGTCAGCACAACAGCAACTCTGACCCCTCTCTGCTTTGCATCAGGCCTGGGATGCTGACAGGCCTTGTGTGGTTTACTGTGGTCAGAAGAAAGGAAAACTGGTGTCCACCTGGCTCCCAGCTTGGCCCAGTAGGTAGAATGAGCACAAAAGAACTGTGCCTCTGGGTTCCCTTGGCATGGGCCTGTTCTTCCAGCCACAAAAGAACCTATCCACCTTTCCTGGGAATTCAGCCTTGGGGCCCGGGCTAAGGAGCGGTCCTGGTCACCACCCCTCTGCTGAGCATAACCTATTTGAGAAAAATGCCTTCTGCTTCCCCAGACTGAAGGCAATTACTCGGCTCCTGTCTTCCTGTTGTTGTGGAGGGGCGGGGGCTGTCCTCCCGCCTTTGGAAGCTCCAGAACCCAGCGTGAGTCAGGCAGTGTGCAGGGGTACGCTGCTCCTCTTCCCAGGAGGACGCGACAATGGGCCAACATCCCACAGGGACCAGCTTAGCGTGCAGCTGCCTGCAAACTGCCCCCAGACCAGTGTCTGCACCCACGTGACTCCTGCTCTCTCCTGAAATGCCATGCCCCGGCTTGGGGGTGACCACTTTCCCACCATCTTGCCCTCATAAGTGCTGGTGGCCTCCCCGATGTGAGACTCCCCTTGCTGCTGGGCTCCTTGGACAGGCCTGCAGGCTGAGGAGGGCACAGGGACACCAGAAAACAAAGCCTTGCCTGGCCTGAAGTCACTAACCTCTGCTGAGAGCTGCCTTGGGGCTTCCTGCAGCTCCCTGGGTTCACCTCCGTCACAGCTCTCGCCACACCATGCTGACGACTGACTGCTGTCTGTCTCTCCCACTGGAACAGGAGCTCTCTGACCACAGGGGCTGTGTCCCCTCAGAGCACCTCTGTGCCCCGCCCAGAACCAAGTAAGAAGTGACACTGTGCTGTGGGAGTGAACAGCCAAGCGATTTCTGAAGTCCTGACCACCATATGGGTACGAGCACCACTCCCTGTGACCGCCCAGTAACCGTGACAATCACTCTGCTCCCCAAGCAGCCAACCCCACCCTGGGTGGGCTGATCTGTCTCAGAGAGACCTCTTTCCCCAAACAGGAAGCAAACTGTTGCAGCAAAGCTGACAGAACTGGGGAATCTGTCAGGGGGCCTGCACTGACGTCAAACCAGACCCGACAGCTGTCACTCCCCCAGCCCATCACGCGGCTGTCCTGGCACAGTGCGCGTGTCTCTGAGTGAGCAGGCACGTGGATGCGTCTGGGTGCCAGGCTGCTCACAGCCATCTGCATGGACCCTGCCCCTCCAGGCACAGCCTCCCTGGACACAGGGTCCAGGGACGACTTCTCCCCAGCTAGGGCTTTCCATGGCATGGAAAACAGCCCTGAACAGGAGCCGGGCCTGGGGTTCTTGTCCTGCATCTGCCGCCAACTGGCTGTGGTGTGCTGGCCAAGTCCCTGTCCTTCTCTGGGTCCTAGCTTCCCCACGTGGAAAAGGAGACGGATGGACTGCTGTGCTCCTCCCTCTGACACCCTGCAGATCTCCGAGGGCTTGAACTGCACCTCTCCGGCTCAGCAGGAGCCCAGCGCACCATCGAGCAGAGTGGCTGGGTGAGGCGTGCAGCTCCCCAACAGAAAGCCTTGCTGTCCCGTTTCTAAGTCAGCAAGGGTCCAGGGAAACCAGGTGCTCCCGATGGAGACGATGCTGCTGACCCACCACCCAGGGAGACGGAGGGCGAGCACACGATTCAGCCAAGGGAGGGGCGAGCAAGCCAAATCTGAAGCAGTAGGGATCCTGGTTAGATGGAAGAAGGAACTGCCTGCCTATCAATTAGAAAACCTTTCTTTCTTTTTACGGAGATCTTTAACACTGATTAGTACGTGTCCTGCTTAAAGCAGCACAGACCCGTCTGAAGATAGAGAAATGGAATAGATAGCAGTTTTTAGCCTGGGCTACACATGCAAGGCCCCAGGGGGCTTTCAATACTCACATGCCCACGACACACCCCAGACAAACTAACCCGGAATTTCTGAAGGTGGAACCCAGCATCGGTACTTTGTTTTAAACCTAATGAGACCCCAGTGTGCAGAGAAGACTAAGAACCGTCCCGACGCCTGGCCGCCAGTCAGCCCCTGGCTCACCATGCTGCTAACAAGCTACAGCTGCTACTGCCGCCAAATCCATGCTCTGGCGCTAAGACACGAGGACCCCTCTTCTTTCAGGCAGCGCTGACCGCTGTGTGAGCAGTCTGTCTCCCGCTTCATGGGGCGTAAACTTGCGAACGAGGACAGCAATTGCTGGGAAGGCAGGGTGACGAGGACATCTGGCCTCAGATGTGTACACAGGTGTGCACACAGACACACTACACATGTACACACTGGCACACTCACACAGGCATACACACATGCACACACACACGCACAAACACAGGTGTGCACACATAGGCGTGCACATACAGACGTGCACACAGGCATACACACACAGGCATGCACACAGACACACACAGGTACACACACATAGATATACACACCACACACTATATTAACATTCTTAGGACTGTCACTCCAGCAAACTACACAGAAACCAGGCCATGACAGCCAGGAGGTCTGGAGCAGTCAATGAAACAAACCAGGCCCATGCCCCACAGCTCTAGGGGACATCAACATGTCATTCCCGGCCCTACTCCTGACAGACCCATTTGTGACAGATCCGCCCAGCACTGGCTGTGCTGGGGGCGAGCCCGGCAGTGAGCTGTGTTCAAATTAGCCGGGTAAAGGGCGAGGAATTTTGCTGTAATTGGTCGTATTTGTTCCAGGGATGACGCTACAGCACATTTCTCATGTTAATGTCGTCCAACTACCCGTGTACTGCAATTACTCCGCATCGATTTTAAAGCCGACTTAGCACAATAGCGGCTTCTAATTTGTAAGCAAAACCGCGGTGGCATAAATCAAACTGTTAGAGGCAACACCACTGCCGCATGCTAATGGAGAGTTAATAGACAGGGGGAGGGCAGTTGGGCATTGGGCGGGGCAGGTCCATCCCCACCTGGTGGGCCAGCGCTCTCCTGCCCTCGTTCCACCTGTCTGTCCGCCTCAGCCTGACCATGCATTTCCAGTGGCAGTGACTCCCCAGGTCTGGATGGCCAGAGCTGTGATTAAGGCTCCCCTTTGCTCTCAGCGATAGGACAAAAGTCACAGTGAAGAAGAGAGGTTGGCTGGTCCTGCGTCCCAACATGGGGCCTGGGGAGGACTTAGGAGAGAGCTATAAATCATGGGAGGACAAGGACCCAGAGGCCAGCACTAGTGGACCTGTCTCTGGTCCTCACAGCCAATTACGATTTCTTAAGGACCACTAGAGAAAGGGCCCTGGATTTGGCATACTCTTGGCAGGAACATGGGCCTACCGCGCCAGGACAGAAAACGAGCCATCCATCACACAGGTCCCTACACGTGATCTGATCAGGATCACCTCTGGGCAGCATCAGGCTGGCGAGAGAGAGCCAGTTTAGGGAACAGAGATGCATGTGGCCAAGAGCCAAGAGCCCTGTGACTCCATCCAGACGCAGCAACATGGAGTGCTGGGGGTGGCCCATTAGCCTGGCAAGGGGAAGGCCTCCAGCCTGGGGACTTGTGCTGGTGAATGCCCAGGAGGCACTTGCTACCCATCTCTTTGCCACCATCACAGTCCAACCCGGCAGGGCTTCCAAGCCTGCCAGCTGCTGCCACTCCCAACTCTGGACAGACAAGTTACCCCAAGGCCAACCAGGCCCCACCTGGGATGGAGCCAGGGCGGTTGGTGCAGGAAGCAGGAATGCTCACCTATACACCCTCCCCTTCCGAGGTCAGGGATGGCCGTGCCCCTCCCTCCTGCATCCTGGCAGGGCCAAGTCCAGTGCTGTGCTTTGAGCACGGTAAAAGTTCAATAGACATTGATTGGAAGAATCATCAGGAAAAGATGGCAGAGAACCCCATGCAGTTCTAAGGAGATGTGTTTATAACAGAGCACCTGAGACAGCTGCTCACAGTCTTTCCAACACATTCTCACCCAGTGTTCCATAAACTACACATTTTGTGATGTCAACAGGAAAGCTTCGATTAGATGTTCAGATATCTTTAATAATTCCCTTCAATACAGAATAACCTCTCAGCATGTCAAGGCCACCTAGTCATGACAAGATGAGGACTGTGCTGTACCCCCGTGCTTGTCTTTCCCAGCATGAGTATGTATTTGAATGAATGAATGAATGAACGGACAAATGAGGGAAAGATCGAGTACAGGATGGGCTGAGAAACCGAGAGGGGCCCTAACAAGAGGATGTCTTCCCCTACCCATGCAATCAGGGGAGCCCTGGAAAGCCCTGACGGCGTGTTCATGATGGTGAACTAGTCCCATGTCCCACAGTTTTTCTCCCCTCCTCCACCCCACCAAGAGCCAGCAAACTTGCAAAAGGTCAGCCTGATGCCGAGGCTCCAGGGCTCTCCTGTCCCAGAGCCATAAAAGGTGACTTGAAATATCTCTCTGCAACTTTGGAAAAGAGCAACGGGTGAAGGATGGCTTCAGAACTGGGAACCATCTTAGAGGAAAAGGCCAGTGTCCACATCCAAGATCTATGATGAGCAGGGCTGTCCTTTGAAGGGCAGAACCCAGCAACCACAGCCATCTTTGCTCCGCCCTCCCCACCGGAGGCTCCTCTGCTGGCCGAGGAGCAGGCCGCACACCCCTGGGGGCAGGGAGCAGGTCTCACATCTTATTGAGACGTCCCCCCAGCCTAGCAGGAACATCCCCCACAGCCAAGGATGGCAGGGCTAAATCTCTGGGCTTGGGCCCTCCTGTCAGTCCCAGGAAAACACATCAATATCAGATTCTTCTGCACACCCGCCCCTCAGCCCCACCACATGCTCCCCGCCCCTAGCAAAGCACCTTGGCCACCCTCTGCAGAGCTATTTGCGTGCCGCCAGAGGGACAGAGGGAGGCTTGGCCCCTGAGGCAGAGGTGCCTGCCACATGGGTTCCCACCCATGGGACCTGCAGCCTACCAGCCAGATGCTGTCTGCCCACCCAGACCCGCTAGAGGGCATTTGGGATGATGTCCAGGACCATGCCAACCCTGAGAGCTCTACTGCAAGTCACATTCCTTGGTCCATCACCAGCCTGGGACAGTAAAGGGCAACATAGTGGTTAGGAGCATGGAAGGTTCTGGAATCAGCTGGACAAGGAATAACACAGGTGAAGAGCTCAGACCAGGGTCCAAACAGTGTAAGCCCTCAGAAATGGAAGGTGCTGTGGGTAACTAGAACTCAGGGCTCTTCCAAGAAACTTGCTAGATTTATTCCTTTTTTCATCATCTCTTCCACCTTCTCTCTATTTCTCCGTACTCATCTGTATTCCTAAACCCCAGAGCAAGATGTACAAACCTTTATAGTCTTAAAAGGGGTCTCAGTTTAAGAGAGCTCCTGCCTGGCTGATCCTTCATTCCTGGCACGAGGCATGGACAACTCTCCCTCCATCCTCTCAAAGGTCCATCTTGGTCAGGTGCCCATCCCAAGGCGGGGTAATCGAGGTTGGCCCTGTGGTTAAGTGAACAAAGCTCCCTCGGGTCATGCTACTCAACAGAGACAAGACAGTACTCATGACCAGTGAAGCAGGGGTACCCTTCCTGGAGAGCTGGGCAAGGACACGCCCTGCACACCCCCCCAACAACCACTACCCCACCGCTGGCACAGGCCGAGTGTCATCATCACTGTTCACAGAGGAAACAAGGTGAGCCCAGAGAGGCTGGGCAATCTTGCTAGATCGTGAAGTCAAACCTGAGGCTGCCCGACTCGGGGCACACGCTCACAGCTCACCACAGCCACCATATTGCCCATGCCCGAGCCGGCGGGAGGCAAAACCACCTGTAAACCCTCGTCTCCAGCATGTCACTCTCCATTTAGGGCCCTTGCTTCACAACAACGGAACTCAGACAGCCAGCAAGAGCGGCTGTCTGTCTAGCTGAGTGGCCCTGACAGCCAACACGTCCACTCTGGCTCCCTGCACCTCCACAGCCCTTTTTGGGGGTGCCAGCTATATTCCAGGGCATGGATTGCCAGGGGGTGAAGGAAGAAGAGAAATATCAGGTTGTTTTTTTAATGACCCAGATTCCAGCCAGATGCATTTGTTACTGGCAGCAGAGAGCCACGGAGCTCAGAACACAGGCAGCTGGTGATGTCTTAATCACTGCGGGCAGGGAGGGGGCCGGCAGTGCAGCCCCTGCAGCCGCTACTGGGGGCTCTGCCTGCCTCCACCCGCCTCACCGGCTGTCCCTGCGCCTCTCCTTCCAAGCCGCTCCTTCCTTTTCCTCTCCTCCTCCTCCTCGCCCCCCTTCTCAGGGCCTGCTTGTGTCTCTCACTCCATCTCTGCCAAGGCCTAAGTGGGGCACCCAGTCTCCCCTCAGACATGTCTTAGACCCGCCAGCAAGGCCAGGTGAGGAAGTCACTGCCCATCCAGGTCCCCGGCTGGTCTGGCTGACGCAGGCCCCCGGCGCCCCCTCCCAGCTCTGCTTTTAGAGCTCTGTAAGAGGCCTCAGCTCTGGTGTAGACACTGAGCCCCTAGGGAGCATCCTAAAAGCATAGAACACCCCACCTTCGACTCCCCCCATCTCTGCTGAGATCTCAAAGCCCTCATGGAACATCCGTCCTCCTCTCCTGCCCTGAAGGAAGCTGGGGGAGGGGTGGGAGCAGCAGACGAAGAGAAAGCCAAAACGAAGCCCAGAGAGAACCAGGCCCAGCTGAGGAAGTGGGGGCTACGGACAGGAACCAGGCACCCACACCCTAACTCTGAACATACGTCCCCCATCCCACCCCACCAAGGAGCATGGCCACGCTGCCCCAGCAGGATCATCCACCCACACGAACCTCACTTGGCCCTAACACACCATTGCGTGCCATGCAGTGGGCTGAAGCCTCTTCGTACAGCATTCCAGTTACTCCTTGAACCATCCTAGAAGGCAGCTATCCCGATCCCACTTGACAGGTGAGTAAGCCAAGGCTCAGAGAGCTGAGCACCTTGTCAGGTTCACACCAATAGCAAGCGGCCAGGGCTCTTCCCACCACATGACCTTTCACTTCCAAACCAGGCAGCTAGAGAAGCTCCGGAAGAAGAGAAGGGGTGGATAATCAGATGCTGGGGGACAGGGGTGAAGGGTGGGTGCAGGGATGCAGGCAGGACACAGCTGAAGCCAGAGGAACTTAGTCTCTGTGTGTTCTGATTTTCTTTTCCTCCTCCCAAAGGAAGTCTCTTCCAATTTCCTGGGGCAAGTGAAGGGAGAAAAATGTGCCTGCATAACAGTGTGAAGCCCTCACTCCCCTGAAAGGCCATCCGCCCCAACAGGGGCCCCTCACTGCGCCTCAGTGACACAGAAGACAGACATCAGAGAAATCGGGCACTGGATGTGGCAGGGTTGCTTCCACTCCCTCCTTCCCTCTCCAACACCGAGAATGCACCTACATCCACCCCCAACCCAGTCAGTGGACCTGTCCATCAGGGGACCCAAGGCTGCCTTCCTAGAAGGGTTTCCAAGGCCGGCCCCCCACATTCAAGGTCAAGGGGCATCAGGCCAGGGGTGGTGCGGAAGACACATCTCCCCAGTTATCTCCTAAATACAGTGAGGTGAAGAGAACCCAGCAGGGGGAGAGACATGAATAAAAGTTTGGGAACGTCAAACAGAGAAAGACACAAGGAAAAATAACTCCAGGAAATCAAGCAGCAAGGCCACAGGCTGCCCGCTGCGAGGCCTCTCCCAGCCCTCTGCCCCACTCTCTCTCCTCCCCAGCCCTTCGCCCAACCATGGTTCAGAGGCCCATTCTGGGAGCCCAGCCCCCTCCAGGACAGTGGGCCCTGGTGGGTGTCCTGGCCTGGAATTTCACAAGGGCCCAGAAGGATCCTCGGCGTCCCTGCAGCAAGGGCCACAGGTGCCTGTGTCTAAAGGCCAGAGGTCAGGGCCTCAGCAAAGGAGGCACGCCTGCCCCAGGCGCCTGTGGTTCTGTGGAGAAAGTGGGCCACAATGGCCTTCTCAGGAAGCCGGGAAGGGGCACGAGCTAAACCCCTGGGAATCCACAGCACCGGGCAGCCAGGCCACCTCCTGCCCACACCTAACACAAATGGCTTTCCATGCCCACTAGGGCACTCGGGGTTCCAGCAGGTTCCACCACAGCCAAGCAGGCTTTATTTATTCCCAGTGTGACCTGGACCCTCAACATAACACCTTCTCTCTCTAGAACTCCGTCTCCCTAAAAGCAAACTAAGGCCGTTGACCCTCTGGTAAACCTCCCTGAGCAGAAGATGCTCTTTGGTTGCCTCAGAGACAGGATAAAATACTGGTCACAGGGAGAGCTGAAGCTGGAAAAGCCTTCCAGCTCACCCCATCGCACCCCCGCCCCCAGACAGCCTCCCCTAAACCAGTCCGCGTGCCCAGGGTGGGTGTGGACGTCTCTGGGGGAAGGAAAGGACCTCCCGCTGTCCTCAGTGTGGATTTACAGTGATGCAGGCACCTGTGGGAGCTCTGCCTCCAAATCTACTTCCAGATCTCCACGGTCGGAGCAGAAACCATCGACTTTTCACAGCATGCCGGGCTGGCGACTATCCCCACAGGGCAGATAAACCCCAAGCAAGCAAATTTGCTCAAACTCCTGTCAATCAAAGTGCCAGACTTACAAGCTTGGAGACCAGCCCCAGGCCAGGTGGGGCAAGGCCTGACCTTACTCCCAGCACAGGACTCTGGGAGGAAGCTGAGGCCAGAGCCACCCTGAGGGAGGGCAGGGCGATGGATGGGTACACAGTGGGTCAGATGCATCACCCACTGGGACAATGGAGCCGGCTCTCTGTGATCCTGGGACATCTTGCAAACCTCCTGACAGAAGGAACGAGCCTAAACAAGCCAGAGAGAGAAGTCCTAGATGAATCTGTAGGGGCATTTGTAGTTCTGACCAGGCCAAACATCCTGGCAAACCTCCTGACAGAAGGAACGAGCCTAAACAAGCCAGAGAGAGAAGTCCTAGATGAATCTGTAGGGGCATTTGTAGTTCTGACCAGGCCAAACCACTCTCTCCACTCCGAGCCCCCGCAGAACCTCGGGAACCCTGGAAGGGACTGCGGAGGTAAAGCAGGGACCACCCTCCCGTCACGGCACTTCTTGGACAGCCACGAGCAGCTTGCCGAGGGTCAGCCCCTGCGGGTGCCCGTCTTAATCCCATCCTTAGTCACACACTTACGCTGGCTGCCTGACTGGAGAAAGACTGGAGAAAAACCACCATGCGGCCTCATGGCCCCCTTGGAAACAGGAAGGCGGAAAGGTGGTGGCAGAACCAAACAGAGAGGACAACAGGAAGTCACGGGAGGAAAAACAAGACAGTGAACCCAATTTCTACCAGCACCACCTTTTACAGACCTCAGAGAACTCTCATGAACACCGTCAACGCACCCTCCCGACAACTCTCCCAGGTTGGCAGCCCAGTGCCAAGGCTCACTGCCATTTTACAGATGGAAACTCAAGTCAAAGGCCCTAATGGGGCAGCCATAGCAGAGCTGCGAGGGGACCCACGCTCCTGGTCGAGGCTCTTTCCTCGCTCGCCAGGGTCCTGACAGAGTTGGAAAAAGGACAGAGGCAGGGGCCCTAGGAGAAAAGGAGGACGCAGCCGCAACAGTGGAGATCCGGGGGTGACAAACACCGCCCTGCACATGCGCCGTGCTTTCCAGTGGACGACACCCCTCAATGTGGGTCCTCACAACCATGCTGAGGGCCAGGGCAGCTCCCGGAATCCACCATGGAGACCCACTGAACGGGGAGCTTGGAGCCCTGAGTCTGGGTGGGGAGGCAGCTGGGAGTCCCAGCCAGGGGCAGGGAGCGGGAGGCGGCTGGGGCTGCCCCATAGAAGCGGGAGGTGAAGCGGGAGAGCCGGGAGAGACAGAGGTGGGAGGCACAGTGATGCGAGGGAACAGCAAAGACACTGTGGAGGGGGTGGGGGAAGTAGGAAGGAAAAAGAAGGCTCTTCCTAATGATGAATGCTGGAGGGCGGAATTGGAACAATCGCAATTAAAGCGTCTAACAATAGGAGGGGAGCCACGACAGTTCTGTGTGTCAAACAAGGTACGTGCTCCGCACTCCTCCTAGTGGGTGCTTAATAAAGCAGCCCGCCTCCTCATTCCCTGCTGAGGGGGTGACAGCCCTCCCAGCCGGGGGTAGGGCGGGGCGGGAGGGGGTGTGGTGACGGGAACAGGACACCGACCTACCACTGTGGCTGAGACCCCAGCCACGACTTCCACCTCGTCCTGCCCGAACGTGGGAAATGGGGTAACAGGGAAGATTCTCTCCCTGCCACTGAGCAAGGAATCTGAGGTCCACGGAGTCAAAGCCCACTGGGGAACGTCCAGCCTGGAACCCAAGGGCTCCTGTGCCCGGAGCTGCTGCTGCTCCGCCTGTGAGCCTCCAGGCAGCAGAATCCGGGCAGTTCCGTGAGGTTCTGGCAGCAAGTTCCGGCACACTGACGACATACCCGTCCTGCCCAATGGGTCCTCCCTCCCTCTCGCCTGCCTCCGTTTGCCAACTTATGAGACGTAATGGAATCACCCCTGGTCCCTCATTCTACCAAGGCTACTAGGAGGAAGAGGAAGATAAAGTTTCTAAAGAATAGTCAGCTCTTTGAAAACAAAGGGAGCAAAAGAAATGTATAAAAGCACAGGATGTGAGAGCCTGAAGGAACCTCAGAGAGGAGCTGATCCAAGTCTATCATTGTCCAGAAATAGAAACTTAAGACCCAGAGAGGGGAAGTAACTTGTCCAGGGTCACACAGCCAGTCAGCAACCCAGCTGGGACCAGATCTCGGGTCTCTGTGCCCCATCCCCTGCTCTTTCCCACTCTGCCACCTTGATCCCAAGCACAGCTGAGAGATAACTGGCGCTTGTCTTACATGAGAGGCAGGACTCCTGCACTTCAAGAAACAGGGAGGAAATGGAGGATACGTGGCTGGGCACACCAGGATTCCTCAGGCTGCCGGAGGGGCTGTCCAGCTGACCCTGCCCCGCCAAACCCCAAGTTGTGAGGTGCCTCAATCCAAGAGAAGAGAGAAAACAAATGAGGGATGCTGAGCATCTTGTCACTCTTCCTCCCCCAGCTCCTGAGTCAGACCCAAGCCCTCTTCAGAGGGAGGGAGTGGCTTTCTGTGAAACATGCACTTTTCACACAGACTCCCCTCCTCCCATCAGGCAGGCTGAGAAAGGGGCAGACAAGGGGGGCCCGAGGGGGAGGGAAGAGGGGGGCCTATGCCGTTCTCTTTGGCTGCCATAAATGGTAACAAATCAAGCACCTTGTGTGCTCAGCTCTTCCCACTGCATCAACATTCCTTCACCCCCACCCCGGCCCTCCTGAGGGTCCCCAACCTCCTCCCCACGGGGCCCCAGGACCCCAGGCCCAGTCACGGTGGTGTCCTAAATGGCTCAGACATCACAGAGCTCTCGCCCAGAGCCCAGCTCATCAGCCTGACAAGCTGTCACTCTGATTTAGGTCCGAGCTCCAGCCCACAGGCAGGGGAAGCTGCCCTGAGCAGACAGGGGCCCAGTCAGGCCTCAGGACACATCTGATCTTCCAGAGAGACACACTGGGGGCCGATGCTCACTCTAGGGAGCACGGAAGGCTCAGGATCCTTCCTGCACCCACTGCCACTTCCTTCGATGCCCTACAAACAGAAGGTTGCGTCTGCCAGCACAGGTCACATTCACCACCTTCTCCAAACCTCAGGGGCTACTCAGACCTTCCGCCCGCCCGGCAGTCTCAATGCTCCACCAGGGGTGATGGCAAGTACCACCATTAAAGGGGTCTTCTCCAGCCAGCAGGCCGTCTACTGAAGCAATTCCTTGCCCACCACAATCTGGTCCCAGACAGTAGCACTAGGCCCTTTCTCTGGCTTCCAAGAACCCCTTCTTTGTCCTGCCTCCACCTCCGCATGCCCTCTGCTCATCCAGAACCCCTTCGCCTGACTGTCCTCCTCCCCCTTCCCTGCCTTCTCCCCCGCTAAACACTCGTCCTCCTGTCCTTGAGCCCCCCTCCTGCCCTCCTAACAATCCCCGAGAGCCTGCCTCCTCTGTAAAGCCTGCTCTGCTCAGAGACAGCTGGTAGGGTGGACGGGCGTCCCGACACCACCCTCCACGGTCACGAGAGCACTCAGCACCGTGCCGGGACATGGCAGGTGCTCAGTGCACGCTCCCCTTCCAGCCCAGAGAGGCCCACCCCAAGGTGCATCGGGTCAGAGGCCCTCCTCCTCCGCGCTCATCTCACTCCTCGGGGCTGCACACATAGCAGCAGCCCACGTGAGTGTGAGGTCCTGCCCATGGTTCTCGTCCTGCTGCCCTCAGGCTCCCCCTTCTCAACACGCCTCCCCACCTTGCTCAGTCGGGCCTGGAAGGCTGTCCCTTGTCCTTCCCGCATGGCTAAAACCCATCCCTCTGTCCAGGACTGCTCAAGTCCCACCTCTTGCACGGAGCCTTCCCTGTCCCCCAGGCCCACCCTGAGCCGCTGGTGCTCCCAGAGCCCACACTTCCTGGAAACCAAGGCAAACACGCTGGATGATGTAATAAAACCCTGTTTATGCAGGCCTACTACGTGCAAGAGGCGGTGCCTAGGAACCCTGACATCAGTCATTCATCTAAGCCGCCGCTGCCTCACGAGGTAGGATGAGGGACTCAAGGATCGGCCTTTAAGGACGTCTGTAAAACGCACTCGCCCTGGTCTGGCCGACTGCATACGCGGGCTCTCTCTGGTAGGCTACGCTGCCCTCCTGAACACTTTCATGGCAGCACTTGGCTCTCCCCAACTAGACTGCAAGCTCCTTGAGAGCACCGGGCAGCACGGGGTTAGTGAACCACGGGACACCTCAGGACCCACTGCTGGGTCACTAAGAACACATTTTTGCGAATTCAGAGACTCAGGACCGAGGAACATCAAGAAACTCCAAAGCAAGGCTGAAAAGAGGCCACGGCGCTGCCCAGCACACACCTAGAGCACCAGGTGGCCTGCGGCAGACACGATGGCAGGGACTGGGATGGGCGTGGAGAGGGGCTGACAGACCAGGATCTGTGAGCGTGTTTGGCTGGCAGATGCCCCCAAGGGCGCCCTGGCTCTAGGGAACCTGGAAAACCCACCCCTGAGCAACTCAGACATCCCCAGATGGCACAGCCAGGCGCTGAGCTGATCAGAGGAACACCGGGGCTGCTGACTCTCCCGCACAGTGGCGGCTGCGCAGACCAGAGCTGCGGGATCAGGGTCTCAGCAACCCATCTGCTCCTGACCTCTCTCTCCAGGAGGTAAGGAGGATACACCTCAGGGGATGACAAATCCCAGCAGCGGCATCTGGCACATCTACGGTTTCTGCCCTTCCCTCTCCTCTTGGTATCAGCACCCCTGCTCTTCTTTGGGGAGTTCTGCTCCTCCCAAGTGCACACAGCCTGGTCTCGTCAATCAACGTGCTCCGCTCAGCCCTAGCCAAGTTGGGGCTCGGAGCCAGCCAGACCCTCTCTCCTGAGCAGAGAGATCCAAAGGCCAAAACCAGCAGGAGCTGATGCATCCTGATGGAGACAACGTGACCAAGCTCACCCTTAGCTCCTGATGCCTGGATCCCAGAGCGGCTCTGGCTCCTGTCCCTGGGTGAGGCCAGTTGCTCAGCTCTCCTTTCTAGCCTATGAGCTCACCTCATATCCCTTACAGATACTGAAAGATCCATAGGTAGAAAAACAGGGGTGCAGATACCAAGAGAAGGGAAAAGGAAGCCAGGCCAGCAAGAAGAGATGTCTGCTAAAGTGATTTGCCCTCCAAATGCCAAAGAACACAGCTGGAATTTGTTCATAGAGAGAGAGATAAACAGGTAGATACATATCTGTGTTCCCAAATTAGCCACGGTGGTATGTAGTGCTTGCAAGCTAAGAGTCCCAGCTTATCCAGATCCACCTAGGAAATGGGATGCTTAAAATGAGGATGCCAGCCTATACGCAAGGGTCACATACACTTGGAGGGAATCTAGCTAAATATACATAGTCATACATTTATAAACATATACATACAAATTTACACTATAAATGTGTTTTTAAATGTTTATATATACACACACATATACACACACATGCACACATACTTATGTATAAATACTGTATGTATGTTATATACATATGTGCACACATATACATATATGTGTGCATGTGTTTACTGGGGAAGCTCTGAGAACTTAAAATTTGGGTACTTAAGGGGAAAGATGCAAGTGCAGAACCAGACCAGTGGAAGCTAAGGAAATTTTTTTAAAAACCCTCAGGAACTTGCCCCACCCTCTGTGCCACCCACAGAAGCTGCACACAGAGACAGACATATTCGGACTGCCCCCTGACCCCATCCCTTCTGGACTGGACTGGCAAACGTGTCCCCTCTGTGACCATGGGGTCCCGCAGCCTGAGACTTCTGACAGGGCGCCCCTGCCCTGTGGAGGGTGAGCAGAGGCAGGAGAATGCACCCACCATTGCCCCACACAGCACAGGCACACGGAGCCCTGGTCAGACGCGAGGGACCCAAACTGCCACACGACCAAGCAGAGGAGTTTGGGGAGTTCTGTTGTGATCAGCTGGCAGCCCCCCTCAAGCTCTGACACAGAGAGAAATACGATTAAACCCCTGCTCCCTTGTCTCTTCTGCCAGAGGACAAACCCAACCACACGTTCCCTCTTTCCTTGACTCTTCACACTTCTCCCTCACGCCAGAAGCATTTTCCAGGCCATCTCACTTAATTTTTAACTCCCCACAGAAAGGGAAACTGAGGGCTGGGTGGTTAAGTTCAGCATGCTCCACTTCAGTGACCAGGGTTTAGTTCCCAGGCAATCCCACTTGTTGGCAGCCATGCTGTGGCAGTGACCCACATACAAACAAGAGGAAGACTGGCATGGATGTTAGCTCAGGGTGAATCTTCCTCAAGCAAAAAGAGGAAGATTAGCAACAGATGTTAGCTCAGGGCCAATCTTCCTCATGAAAAAAAAAAGAAAGAAAGGGAAATTGAGGCACGGAGTGTCAGAATTTTCCAAGGCTTCCTTAATCATCGTAGAGTGACCAAGTAATAACTACCTACACCAAGGGCCTACCCAGAACCGGTAACAGCAAAATGGTAAGCCGAGTGCCAGGACACTAAACTTCATGGTCCTCGGCACACCAGAAACGAATGCAATGGAGGTGATGGTATTTTCCAGAGTCCTCAGGAGAGTGCTGCATGTGGCTAGAAGGAACACACTAATGGACCACTAAGGCCGGGGGACACCCACAAGGGGTTTGCTGGAATAAGACAGATGGTCACAGAGCCACGTTCCAAGGCAGTGAGCACGGGTGGCTGCAGGGGTCCTGTCTGGCTGAGTGGGATATTCCAGGTGGAGGCCCATATGGCTATCCCACAGCATTGAGCCTTTCCTTCACATAAACCCCAAGCATCATTTAAAGAGCAGCATCTGCAAGGGGCATCCCACTATTAGCCTGCCCGGAGGCACCTAATACTCACCTGCTCCTGCTCATGGCCTTGGGGACAATGCCACTAGCCTCAGTGTCCTCATCTACACACAGAGACCACTGTCTGCTCATGGTAGCTGAGCGGATTTAAAGTGCCTAGAGGATGCTTCCAGAGTGGGGAACAAGACACACAATATAAAAGCAGGACCATATGGTTAGAACAGTACACTCCGCCATATGAGGCAAGTAGAATGCACGATAGCACGATATTCAGGGTCATGCTGTTGGGAGGCTACAAAAAAAATGGTTTTCAGTCTGGGTCACTCTCGTAAAAGCTGGGGTACTCTCATAACAGATCAAGAAACTCACACTGTACACAAGTGACCATCCACTGAGCTGAGGAAGTCCCCACTAATCGCTGGGTGGTCACCTCCTAACGCACTTCTATTTGCAGCTGGGACCGGGGGAAGGAAGGCACAAATCGTCACCTGAATTGTGTCCAAATATGCATAACTCTGGTCCTGTTCTCACAGGGCTACGCTGCCCTAAACTGGAAGGACAGATCCAAGAAAAGCACAATCTAAAGTCAGCAGGGGAAGGGGCTGGATCAGAAGGACTTCCCAGAGACAGTCATAGAAAGAACATGGGCTTTGGGATTTGACTGCCCTGGGTTCAAATCCCGGCTCTGTCACTTTCCAGCTCAGCAGGTTGGGGCAAAATCCCTAACCTCTCAGAGCTTCCATCTTCTCGAGGCAAAATAGGAAGAATCGCACCTGTCCCCATTAGGTGCTTGCAGAGTGGATAAGGCAACAAGTGCCCGGCACCGTGCCTGACCAACTGTCCCTCGGCATCACCACACCACGATGAGGAGCGGCTGGAGGGCTGCAGGCGTCCCCTGGGCCTACAGCCTTCTCTGTCCTTGTTGCACAGGAGCTCTGCTGAACTCTGAGGGGAGAGTGGTGGTGGCAAAGGACGAAGATCTCTACATAACAAGAAGCGCGAGACCTTCGTGGAGAACATTATAAACTTCACAGAAAGTGGTTAGAGGAGGCCTAACACGTGGAGCATGCCACGTCCACGGACAGAAGGACACGACTGGAGTACAGCTGATGGTCACAAACGGACACTCAGACAGAACCCTCACCTGTCCACTGAAGATTCAACGCAATGCCAACCAGAACACCAACAGGGTGTGGGGGCTGACTGATTGATCAGTTGACTTTTGGTGAAACTAGACAAATTGATTTCAGAATTTATGCAAAAGAACAAAGGGCCACGAACAGCCAAAATGTTCTCGAAAAAGCAAAAGATGAGAGGATTTGCCCCACTAGACGTCAAGATTTATTATAAAGTTGTAATTAAGACAATGTGGCAGAGGGACGACACAAATAGTGCAATGGAGAAGACAGGGGTGGCTTACAGGTCAGCAGGGAAAAGGGAACAAGCCACTCAGTGGAGCTAGGACAGCTGATGTGTACACGGGGAAAAAGAAATCGGAGCCCTCCCTCACATCATACACAATATAACTCACAGATATGTTAAGGACTTAAATGTCAAAAGAAAAACTTTCAGAAATAAATATACAAATTCACCTTTAATCATTCACCCATTCATTCATAAATTCATGAATGCCTATTATGTTGTGACAAGCACTGTCCCTATTACTAAGCATATAAAGATGCACATGAGCTAGTCTGTATTTCTTAATACATAAAAAGTACAATCTAACAAAGAAAAGAGACTGAAAACCTGACTATATTAAAATAATATAGGGTCCTGTTTATCGAAAGACCCCATGAAGAAAGTGGAAAGACAAGCTGTAAAGTGGAAGCTGTCACCTGTGTTTGTGCTCCATCAATAGCACATTAGTATCCAAAACATAAATAAAACTCCTAAGAACGAGTAGGAAAAAGCAAACAATGCAACAGAAAAATGGACAAAATCATAAACAGACATTCACAGAAAAGAATGGCTAACAAGCCTATAAAAAGATGTCACTAGTAATCAGAGAAATACAAATTAAAAATATAATATAGTATTTTACACCCACCATATTGGAGAATGCCCAAAACTTTCCATTTTCTATTGACATTCCACTGGTGGAAATGTCAACCGATACATCTACTTTGGAAAACAATATGGCTTTAACTAGCAAAGCTAAAGTGCGCACATCCTAAAACCCAGCAACACCGTTCCTTGCTACGCACCCTCGAGCAGTTCTCCTCAGAGTGTGGTCCATGGAAACGCGATGCTTAGGAGCTTTACAGCATTTGATATTGCCAGAACATTCAAGCGCATGATCAATGAACTCATCTGGACGTAGGTGAGTCGCCTGGGGTTTGCGCTGTGTACTGGCCATGCATAGCAGGGTCATGTCTGAGAATTGGAAGGAAAAAAGCTGGTCCTTCACGGATCCTTCCAGAAGCGCTGTCCTAGAGAAACTCTTACAAATGTACAGGAAAGACTTGCACAAGAATGTTCACAGAAGCATGTTTAAAAAGAAGGAAATAACCCAAATGCCCATCACCAGAAGAAGACATTGCAGCACATTCATAGAGTGGAATACCACAGAGGGATACGGAGGAACGCTACTGGCCACATGTGTCAACTTGAATGAACCAATAAACACAACACTGAATTAAAAAAATTCAGAATGATTCCATCCATAAAAAGTTTAAAAACAAGCCAAATCAAATGATGGGGTGTTTAAGGATGCCTGTATATGCGGAAAAACTATAAAGAAATATACTTAATGCAAATGTAAGGATAATGGTTCTCTCTGGGGAAGATGGTGGGGGCGTGCTCACAGAGGAACACACACAGGCTGCATGGGTACAGCTAATGTTTTACTTCTCAAACCACATAATAGGTATATGTTCATTATATAATTTTTTTAATTACATAAATTTACAAACAATATATTCCACAATTTGAAAAAATTTTAAGTGACCATTTTTCTAGTTGGTAAAGTGACCTGGACCTGGAGCCCTGCAGGTCCCGTATTTCAGTCAGCTCAGGTCACAGGCCAAGCTGCCCAGCAGAGTCCAACACCAAGTGTGCCAGAGGGAGTGGCCCGTCCTCGGAGCACCCCAGGCAGAGGGCCCCTGGGGACCCTGCAATACGCCCAGCACCCCAGCTGGCCTGCTCCTGGCCTCATTCATTGCACAGGAACAAAGGGAGACAGGAAAGGGTGTCAGCCGCCCTGATGGGGAGGCCGGAGGTGAGTGTGCAGCATGGCAGGCGCTGCAGCAGGCCCTGGGGTCTGAGACCACGTCCCTCCCCTCCACCCTCCACTCCAACACATCTGCCTGCACCTCCCTGCCTCCCCATTTCTCCCACATATCCTAAGAGCAGAGGCATTTAGAACAGGCCCCAGCCCAGAGACATCTGGCCTCCTTCCAGGGCCCCAGAGCCCTGCCCAGCACTGCCACTCCAGCCCCCGGGCATCTAACTTTCTACCTGTTCACTGCTCCCTCTGCAGGAAGTGCAGTAATAATCACCACAGTAGTGGTCACTGAGTCCCACAGTAATAGTCACTGCAGTACTAGTCACTGAGTCCCACAGTAATAATCACCGCAGTACTAGTCACTGAGTCCCACAGCAATAATCACTGCAGTACTAGCCACTGAGTCCCATGGTAACAATCACCGCAGTACTAGTCACCGAGTCTCACAGTTATAATCACCACAGTACTAGTCACTGAGTCCCATGGTAATAATCACTACAGTACTAGTCACTGAGTCCCACAGTACTAGTCACTGAGTCCCACAGCAATAATCACCGCAGTACAAGTCACTGAGTCCCACAGCAATAATCACCGCAGTACCAGTCACTGAGTCCCACAGCAATAATCACCCGCAGTACTAGTCACTGAGTCCCACAGCAATAATCACCTGCAGTACTAGTCACTGAGTCCCACAGCAATAACACCGCAGTACTAGTCACTGAGTCCAACATGCCAGGCATTCTGCACAGCAGTATACCCACATAATGCACATATCACCTCATCAGGGCCTCATCACAGCCCTGTAAGGCAGCTGATACTGTCACACACCAAGAGGTTAAGGAAACCTTCATAACACAGGCCTCATTCCTGCAGACTCAGACTCAGTAGGTCAGTGGGTAAGGGGGTGGGGGCATGGCCTCTGTTCATGTGAAAAGCTGCCTGGTTGGGCCCAGCCCTGTGGCCAAGTGGTTAAAGTTCCATGCGCTCTGCTTCAGTGGCCCAGGTTTGCAGGTTCAGATCTGGGAGCAGACCTACTCCCCTCACCAACCACACTGTAGAGGCATGCCAAAAAAATAGAGGAAGACTGGCACAGATGTTAGCTCAGGGTGAATCTTCCTCAGCAAAAAAAAAAAGCTGCCTAGTTGATTTGAACCTATACCCTAGTGAAGAACTCGCGGAGCAGACGGAAAGCTCTGCAAAGGCTGAAGCCATGTCTCTGTTCTCCCTAGCCAGTCACCCCCATCAGCCAGTAAAACTGGGACCCCCTACCATGGTACCAGTGCAGTAAGCTCCCCAATGCAAGGGAGAAGATCTCAAACCCTGCGGCCTTCCCTTCCAAGGGCTTCTCCAGGTCTCCTGAGAGCCAGCAAAGCCTGCTGTGCCCAAAGAAAGAGAAGGCAGAGCCCATCTGAAGGGAATCCGGACTCACGGTGTTAAACAGACTTCAGTGCCACCTGGAGCCCCTGACTGGCTGGAGAAGGAGGAGTGGCGGGAGCCGAATCTCTGCCCCGCACCCCCCCACTGCAGATCCGCTCGCCCTCCCAACCATGTGCCACTTTTAACGTCCCTGCCCCAACCCCCCACCACTTCTGCCGGCAGATTAGCTTTCAAATGTGAGCGGGGACAAAGCTGGCCCAGAAGACTTAACTCTGCCCGACGGGCTTAGCGCAGCTTCAAAGCTTCCTAACTGCAACCAAGTAAGCGGGCATATCGCAGCTGGGAGGCAGAGGCCGGAAGCGGGCGAGAACGGGCATCAGTGTAAGCTGGATTACCTACGGCAACAGCTTGCAGCCCGAGCGACACAGCAAGACCCGTCACGGTGGGCACCGCCAGAAAAACAAAATACCCTTCCCGCAGAGCGATGAGACAAACTGAAGAGCACCCCCAAGCACTGGCGCTACTTCACGGCGAGGCAGGGCCGCCCCGTCCTCAGAGCCCATGCTGAACTCAACACCCCGGGAACACCACCCACTCTGATAAAACTCTCTGTTTCTCTGTGCCCAGCCCACTTCACACGTGCAGGGGGCTCTGTCTCTCCCACTGGGCTGCAAGCTCCCCGGCACAGGCTCCAGATCAACTTGTCCCGACCTCTCTCTACCCTTCTCCTTTGCCTGCACCCCCATCCTCATCTATCCAGCAAACTCCCATTCATCCCTCAAGATCCAGGCGTCACTTGTTCTACTCTGTTATCTGTGTATCTTGTCTCTACCAGGCAGGATTAAGTACTCTACTAAGAAGCTCTACAACTGTCTGTTTATGTGTCTAACTCCGCCCTGGGACTCGGAGCAGCTCAAGGGCCTGGCTTACAGCAGGTGCTCAATAAGTGCACACTAGCCACAAAGCATCCAATCGGCTCTTTCAAGAGAAGAAACAGAAAAGACATATAATTCATTAATTCCTTTTTTTTTCAAACTAAGAAACTCCAAAAGAAACAAGGCTGTTTTTTCCTGCCCTTTCTCTTTCAGAAAGGGAGACTCAGATAGCCACCCTCTGGGTGGGGGAAGGAAAGCACAAGTCAAGTCAGGCCCCCGGATGCTGGGTCCAGGCCTGCTGCTGCCCTTCCCGAGAATGCTGGGGGTGGGCCTGCTCTAACCCCTCCCTCGGCAGCCCTGTGTTCAAATGCTCGGTGGAGGACGAGCCAGATGACCTCTCCACTGCGCGACTTCCTGCCCTGAGAAAGCTGATCCGCCCTGTGCGAGCCCAGTCAGCCCGTCCTCACCAACTGCAGGCTCCTGCGCACGCAGCGGGCATTCAGTAAATAGTTGTGGCATGAGTGAACGGACTCAATTCGGACCCCAACAGCCCAGTAAGCCCCAGCGCCCGCCGCCAAGTTCAGCCAAGGGCAGCCAGGCACGGGGGCACAGCAGGAGGAGGGCAAGGCGCCCCATCCCCAGAATGTGTCTCTTCATGGGGCCCTGCAGGATGGAGGACCGAGCCGCAGCCCTTTCCTCAAGGTAGAGACAGCACTCACCCTGCTTCAGCCGCGACCTGCTCTTCTCTACCCTCTTCCTCCCAGCCCCCTCTTGACTGACACCAATGCTGGCTCTGACATGATTTAAAAATAGATATTAAGACAAGGAAGTTTAATTTTTAATGCTTTGGAAAGGAAGCGAACACAGAGCTAGCATTCCCTCATGGACACATTCCAGGGTCTCGGAGCATCGGCCAGGCCCTCCACATGCCCCCTTTCCCCCAGCAGAGCCATGCCTGATCCACCCCAAAGATCTGCTCTTAGCGGCCCTCTGGGGATACGGCGCCTCACACCTGAGCACTTCCGGAAGCCTCTCAGCGCCTCCGGCTGCTCCGCTCACCCTGTAGCTCCTACTCAGAGAAGCCAGGTCTGAACCCCAGCTCCCCGCCCAAAACGCTCTGTCCACGTACCAGTTCCATTGCCAGACTCCCCAGGACATCCCAGGCCGTCCAGCACAGACTGTGCATGGACCCCAGTCCCGGGCACCACGGACCAACAGGGAGCCATGAAGACCCTGACAAGGCTGCCGAGCCTGTACTGAACACGTGTCTCCAACGTGGCTAGACAGCCTTAACCGAGCTGCCTGCACCCAGAGCGCAAGGGAACAGTCTGAGAGGGGCTGGGCCGCCAAGGCCTGACCCACTTAGCGGGTAGTCAGGGGCCCTACCCAGCACCCTGGCCGTGGCAGCCCTGCAACAACCTTTCCCTTGCTCTGGTAGGCACACTGGACACTGTCTCTTCAGCTAATTGGCCTTTACGAAGGGAGTGATCCACAAAAAAGAGACTTTCCAGTGGGGCCAGAATGTCACTGCTCTGCCAGCCATGATTTGAAGTGATGGGACAGCTCTGCTGGCAAGCATGGAAAGTGACCATCATCCTGAGTAGCAATTATGCCAGCAACCCTAGGCCCTCCATATCAGACAGGAGTTTGATCCGGGTTGGGAGGAGCTGGGCTGGGATGACAATGTGCTATCCTGAGAAGGCGGAAACAGGCCCCCAGCACTCAGAGCCCAGCCCTATACTCTCTCTCTCCCCTACTCAGAGTTAAGAGCTTTGAACCTCCTTTGCCCTCCTGCAGGGGCTTAGATTCACTTATCTCTACCTGGAACATTCCACCCGACAGCCCCAGGAGGACCGAGATGAGGCTCAGTGAGGGAAAAGCCCCAGTGGTTTCCACTGCTGGGAGAAATATCTTGGGGTACATTTGACCACTGGTGGACAGGCCCCTCAGCATGGGGAAACTTCTGTCCCAATGCAGGCCTCCTATTTCCTATCCACCAAGAAGCCAGCTTCTCTTTGGCCCTCAGGATCACGGTGAGGTATGTGGGGGAAAGAGGAGGCGGGACTCAGTCAGGCATGACCACTGAGTCTCCGCTCCTCTATCCCCACCATCTACATCAGGCCCTCAGAAATGCTGCCCTGGCTGCCAACATGGCTAGCACCATCTAGTTGAAGCTAGCAGTGCCAGGAGCAGACCTGGACACCACCCCTCCCCCAGCAGGCGGGTGCCCAGCAGCCTGTAAGGCACCTGCCCTTTTCTTGGTACAGGGGAGGAGCACTGGGCACACAGCCTTGCCTCCCACCCAGTGATATCACCAGGCCCTCACCAACACCAATCCCCTAGAGGCTCCACCCAGTGGCAAGGGACCAGGGACTCATGCCTGTGCGGGGTTGCAGCGTAGGCCAGCTGCACCTCTCCTCCGCCGGGAATCCTCCCAGTGCTCCGAGGAGGCAGGGGGTGTGATGGCAGCGGCTAGTTTGGAGAGCTCCCAGGTAGACTCCAGGATCTATGGGACGCTCTCCATCTATTGATTGCAGGTCTGGGGTTCAACTCTAATGCCTCAGAAAAGCCTCCTGTTTGGATCTGAGCCATGAGACTGGAAAAACTGATAGCTCTGTAATTCCTAACAATTGCTCTGGAACCCCGAGGGCTCAGGCTCTGACCAGCCCTGCACACCTCCTCAGCCCACCCTCTCGCCTCCTGCCCCCCTCCCTGTGCGCAGTGGAAAGCAGAAGAGGCCTCCCACTTGCTCCCCACCAACCCTACCTGCCTTTGGCCCAAGCACTTCACTCTTTCTCTTCTCACGTGGCTCTTTCCTCTGCTCCTTCTCCTAGGTCAGCCGAAGCACGTGGCTGCAGGAGGTCTTTGGTGAAGGGGAGCACAGTGACACGCCATGACCAAGGCTGGCTAACACGTACCACACCTGCTCCTCTGCCTCCCAAGAAACACCGTGGCAAATGCTCAGACACACACAAGCATCTGTTCCATCTTTCCCAAGGTCTTATTTCATCATCTCATACGCTACCAGCATAAAAGAACTCAATTTTTCTCAGCTCGTAGCATGAGAATTCTGAAAATATTAAGTAATCAGAAAAGTCAGAGACTAGGAGAGAGCAGCTCCTCGCCTGGTAAGAGAGTGATGGTAGGTGCCTTCTAATTAGGAAGAGACAGCGAGTTCTCTCACTACAGACCATAAAGGAAGGCCATTTCCCTGATCAGCGCGTTACCTCTGCCAGGCTTGGAAGGGAAGGTGGGAGGAGCTGCTTGCCCCCCCACAGCAAGGTGCCAGGAGAGCCTTCACCGCAGGCAAGTTTGAGAACTAACTTCTTTTCTCGATCGAGTGGGACTTGGGAATCCCTACCACATACTAACAGATGGATTACTGCTCTCACTCTCCATCATTCACTCACAAACATTTAACGAGTGCCTATTATGTGCAGGGCGCAGACCACTGTTCTAGCCTGTGAGGAGGTCCCCAAACCAAGTTGGGAAGATCCTGGAGAAGAAAGGAGCCACAAGCAGTTATACCTACTCCGGCCAGCAGGTGGCGAGGTGGGGGTGGGGAGGAGCACTGCTGAATGGGAGGTACTGGCCAAGACACTGGGCATCCCCAGGAGGGTCTTTCTAGTAAGTGTTCAGATGCGCAGAGTGGGGCAAGGCAGAAAGTAGGCTGAGACTACGAACAAGGGCAGAGAGGGAAGCTGTACACAATGAAAGGGCAGCACTAGTGTAAACCAACAGGCACCAGGGAAATACACACCAGCACTTGGCTGATGCGGAGTCATGCTGGTCAATGAGTCAGAGACCAGGAGCACTTGCCCAAAGGCGGCCACAAAGTCATTCTTGATATTCCAATGGCTCTGCCCCAGGTTCCACAAAACCCTCACCACAGGACAGGTAATGTCCTGACAGCATTGGCTGGAGGGCCCCAGACCATGGAGACATCTAGGGAAATCCAACTCAAAAGGTCTCAGACCAGGCTCCTCAGCAGAGAGGCTACAGCCCGTGCCCCCCTGGGGAAGGGACTCCCTCCCCAGAGAGAGGGCAAGGATGCAGGAGGTCCCATAACTAACGAGGTGAGGACACGAGGCTGACCCCACTGGACTAGAAAGGAGATCCAGGACTGACGGGGTAAAGCCGCCTGGCCAAGGTCACACACAAAGCTAATGCAGACGAACACCCACCCCTCTTCCCACCTGCCCCTGAGCTCTCCCCTCTGTGGGAAAAGCCGTCCCCTCCCACACACCCACCCAAAAAAGTTTTCCAGTTAAAGCGGGTCACTTCACACAAGTGTTGAACACCCAAGCATAACAGCTTCCACCAACCGCGCTGTGAGTGGCCCTCCCACCTCAGTGCACCTCCTGGACCAAGGCCGCTGACAGCCTCCAGCAGGCTGGAGGCCAGGCCCTGGGGCAGAGCCAAACATCTGTGAGGACTACATCTGGGCTCTGGTGAACAAAGGCAGAGAAAGCAGTTGGAGCGAAGGAACAATTAGACACGAATTGAAGAAGTTTTCAAAGTGCCTAACTAGCATTTCTCGTGCATGTGCGGGCGCACACCCATGGCCTCCAGCATCACAGAGCACTGAGAACAAATCCATGCTGCCCCACCCACCGACACCCTCCCTAGAAAAGAACCTCTTACCAAGGATGGGGGCACTCCTGACTGTCTCCCTTCGTCCCTTCCAGTCTCTGGGGCCCCAGACTGGAGAGCTGGCGTCCCTGCGGGAACACATGGCCAGCCTGCTCCCTGCCCAGTCCACTGCAATCCCTCAAAAGCAGCTGCCTACCACGGGATGGCAGCATCCCTCCCACACCCTCCTCCACGCAAGCCCTAACCAGGGGCAGAGCTGCAGGCCAGCCAGCGAGTCCCTCTGCTCGGGACAGGGGCTCCTGCTCCTCTTCGTGGGATCCACTGAAAGGAGCGGGAGGCGGTGACCTCTACCGCTCCCCCATCTCACGCCCATAAAATGCTGCAGATTGTATTCTTGTGTATCCAGGGGGAGCACAAGAAACTCAGAAAACCATCCACATTTGCGCCTGTCTTCAACTCGGGCACAGCTGTTAAAAATTCTGCCCACACCTATTTCTGCAGAGGACCCTGCTGGAGGCACTTCCAGCATGGGTTTCTTAGGGGGAAGGAGCCGGCAGCAAACTTTGCCAGAGCTCCTAGGAGTAGAGGAAGTCTCTCCTGGAAGACACGCAAGTTGGAGCCTCCATTCAGCCACGGAAGAGAGAAAGAAAGAGAAAGATGCATGAGCGAGGGGAGAACACGATTTTTTAAAAACCCACTTACCGTTGTGCAGAGAGAGGAGCAATGCAGCACGGAAGAGGAAGAGGGTATCGCGCTATTAGCACAGCAGAGAAGAGAAGAGGAGGCCAAGGGAGAGAGAAACGGAAGGACTTACCCAGAATATCAAATTGAAGAGGAACATCATGTACTTCAAGCAGCAGAGGCAGCCCCTGGCCATGTTGCACTTCTTAAATTCTAGGAGGAAAACAAAGGACAGGTCCAGGTAAAACACCACGTACTTGCTGCCCTTGGGTGCATTGTACTTGTCAGTCTTAACGCCGGCCTCGGCGCGGCTCTGGCCCCGGGAGCCCGCGGTGCCGTAGAAAGCGCCGGCCGTGAAGCCGCGGCCGAACGGGCGGCCCGAGGTGGACGGCTTGGCAAAGTCCGAGTCCTTGCTATCCAAAGATGGACTCCGGTGGATCGAAGAATCCTCGCTACTCGACTTCTCCATGCTCGCGTCGTTCCCGGGGGGCGCGAGGGGCGGGGGGCATCGCTCCCGGAGTGGGACGGAGGGGGCGCCTAAGTCGGACGCGGGCTGCAGGCGGGCCGGCGGAGCCTTGCACGCCCCCTCTCTGTATCGGGGCGCACTCCGGACCAGACCCCGAGCTCAGGGGCCGCTACCTCTCGGACGGCGCCCCGCTCGAAGCCGGCTGGCTCGGGAGGGCTCTGCGGTGCGGCTCGGCTCTACGCGCGCTCGAGAACGCTCTCTGGGAACCGGCTCGCCTGCGTAACTTAGCGTCTTTGGGGAGGCTGCAATTGGCTTTCTCTTTCCAGAGCGTCAGCTTGACTCCCGGGTGCACCGGCCGCTCCACGCGAGGGGCAAGGGCGCCGGGATCCAGGCTCCCCGGGCACACCTCTCCCAGCCCAGCCCCAGCGCTGAGCCCGACCACTCTGCGGGCGCTCCGCGCCCCCTCGCCCCACGACTTGGCGGAGCTGCTCGCCGGCCCTGGGCGGCCCGGGCGCGCAGCAGGCAGAGCCGAGGGATCCGCCGCAGCTGCAACCGCTGGGCTTTCCCTACGAAATCCCAGCCCAGACTCCCGACTCCGAAATCGCCCGGAGCCCCCTCCCCGGGCCCTCGGCCCCGCCCCCTGCTTTGCATTCGACCAATGAGCGCCAGGCCTGCCCAGGGGGAGGCAGCCTCCCCCCTCCCCAATGACACAATATCTTTAATAGGATTAGCGTTCTGCTGTGTGCCTATACAAGTGCACTGCGAACCCTCGCTAAATGTCAAGGGCTCTGGAGCTGGGGGTGAACCAGAACCTTCATCGGAAGGCGCTGGTCTCTTCTATCGGAGAAAAGGAGGCAGTGAGAGAAGGGGAACGGCTGGAAGTACCAGAGACCGAAAGAAGCCAGAGGAAAGGTCTGGGGAGGACTGGAGAGTGAAAGAAGCGCGGCCACTGTCGAGCTGGCCGCCGCCCCCTGTGCACCCGGCGGCCTGTCCGACCCGAGGCATACGGTCTCCCGGCTACACACCCACACACGCACACCACGCTTTTGCACACGTGGGTCTGGCTACGGTGCGCAGGGAGAAGGAACCGCAGGGGAGGCGCGAGGTGTGGGAAAGGCGGTTAGGGCCTCGGTGGTGCGCGCGCCGCCCTCCCCGCCCCCTCCGCGCGCACGCACGCGCCGCTCCGCGAGGCTCCTGCAGCTGCGCGAGCCCCCCGCCCCCGCGTTCCCGGGTAGGACGCTGCGGGGCTGAGAAGAGTAGGTGGCCGAAGCGGGGTCCTGCCTTGCCCCTCCACATCCTGCCCATGCCAAGGGTGATGTAGGAGTGCTCCTGGACACAGCCTCGGGTCCCCTCCCTTGAGGACTGGGCGGAAGGGGCTGGTCAGGGAAACCGCATGAAGAAGGCTCTTGCTAGGGGCTTGGGAACATCCAGGAGGAGCCCTTCATTCTACCGTGAAACACTGCACCTGGGGCCGCGTCACCTGGGCTTGTGCAGAAGTCTGCACCGCCGACCTGGGGCGACCACAGCTGGCAAACAAAGACCAGAAGACTTAGGGGCGAAGAGCCCACCTCTCTTTTCCGCCACCAGCAAGAGACTGCTGAGAGCACCCGAGAGCGGGGCCTAGGCTATATATCCCCAGCACCTAACGCCGGGCTTGGCCTCTGGGAGGCGCTCGACAAGGGTGGCTGGATAGAAGTGTTCATGCCCCCCCTGGGGTGAGTGTGAAATGTCCTCCTTGGATCCCATCAGACACTTCTTCCACACCTGCTGTGTGCTGAGCGGGGGCCAGGCCTTGAGGAAACAGGAGGTGTGCTGCTCCCTGCCCTGCAGACACACACAGTCTAGTCAGGAAGACAGAAGGACCATGATCACCAAGGCGACGGGTGGGAACAGAGCTACCACAACTGGCTATAGCCATGGGGGAAGGGGACATTTATTCCACCAGAGAGACTTCAAGACTCACAAGTCTGCTGCGGCGGCCCCGCGCTGCTGTCACTGGCTCGGAGCCAGGCCTGCATCCGAGGCTGCAAGCGCTGGGATTCTGGGGGCGGCTCAGCTTCCTCAAAGGGACCTGCCGAGGTGTTACTGTCCCGAGCCCCTTCGCCAGACAGTTGGGCAGCCCAGAATTGAAACCTAGTGTGTGTCACAGCCACAGCAGCCTACTCTCTCCTGGTTGGGCACAGCAGTCCCGGGGTGCTGTCTACAGGTGAGGAGCTGACAGAGCCCCACCCCTTTTATCCTCTTCAGTCTCCGCGGCTCCTAGGGCTCCCGGCTGCCACTTCATTCGCACATTACTTCTTTGATTCAGGAGGGAGCAGCGTTTACCAGCTGGACGGGAGTCAGGAGACCGTTTTCCACTCTTAGCTCAGTGTTGAGCTGTGGATCCAGGGTAAGGTCGTTTGCCTTTCTGAGCTCCCATTTCCTCCTCTTAAAAATGGGGATTAATAGAGCCTCCTCCTAGAAAGGTGGGGTGGGGGGTGGGCACAAAGGGTGAAGTGGTGCACCTACAACATGACTGACAAACATTAATGTACAATTGAAATTTCACAAGATTGTTACCTATCAATAACTCAATAAAAAAAAAAATAGAGCCTCCCCCTAGAGGTGTTGTGAGAGTAGAGCGAGCTGGCACATGTGACAACAGTCCCAGGACTGTGAGCGGGGAGCAAATGTAAGGGGCTGTGGTTACTAGTCTCAGATGGGCACGTGGTGTCAGCAAGGGCCCTCCCAGGCTGGCCCCCTCTAATTTTTTCATTTCTCTTCTCCCTAACTCACGCCTTTTTCAGTGAGAATAGCCTCGCCGTTGTCCCTGGATCATTCCACCTTCATTCCCGACCATGAATGGATTTGTGCCAGTGACGACTTCCTCAGCAGGCAAGAGCTTGGGGGCCAGGGGTGGAGGACAACAGGCAGGTAGAGAAGAAGAGGAGGCTGTCCACTCTAACAGTTCTGCTCCCTCCTGGGCACACTTGTCCCATGGGGGCTGAAGTCCCACTCTTTAATCCATTAACAAGCTTCAGTGAGGTCCCATCAGCACATCCAGTTTTGTCAATATCAAAATAATAAGAGCAACTCAGATTTCTAAGTCCGCATTATATCCCGGGCACCGAGCTTCACTGGCAGTAACTCACAGAATCTTCAATGACAACCCTACAAGATAAGGTGTGGTTATCTCCCCCATTGTACAGATAAGCAAACTGTGCTTTCCAAGCCGGTGTTCTTTACTCTCTGGGGCTCTAAATCTAGTTCCAGCCCTTGGGAGTCTTCCAGTCTAACAGACAGAATCTAAAAGCGTAACAGGGAACCTGAAATTGCACATCCTGATGAGAAGTCATTAGAGAAAGGACCCTGAGTAAGGGGGAAAAAGGGAGAGGTGTGCTCAGGGCGGTGCCACTGGACCGATGACTGGCAATGAGTCCCCAAGGAGCTGGCCCTGAGTCACCTTACAGGACTGTACAAAGGGAGCGGGTGCAGGGAGAACGAAGTGTGCAAGACAGGAGGCCAGCCCATGAAAGGAGGCCGCCTGGACAGAGCTGGGAGAGGAGCTATAGGATACAGGTTTAGCCGGACAGCAGCCGTCCTCCTCCCGCTCCCAGTGGACAAACCATGCATTTGTAATAGAGCGTTCATCACAGGCAGGAGACTGAGCAAGCATCCTGGAAGATACAAAGATGAGGAAGACATGGCTACAGGCCTCAAGGAGCTCACAATTTAGCTGAAAAGACCAGCTTTCTACCTCCATTCCAGTCTGTACCTAGAGAAGCCCAAAGCAGAGAGACAGACAGCACATAAGATAACAGGACCAGCAAAGAGCTGTCCCCTGGAGAAAGGCTCTCTGGAGTGGGTAGAGAGAGGGAGAGAGGAGGGAGGGCATTCTAGAAAGGCATGAGGATGGTCTATTCAGGGGGCAGTGAGGAGAGCCTGAGTGAAGCAAGAGAATGTGCCTGTGAGTCAAAGTGAGCTCCTGTGCGAGGCCTTGCGTGACACATGGAAAGTGTGAGCTTCCTGAGGAGTGGAGGCACATAATAAAGCCGGGGTCCTAGGAAGCCGGGCCTGGCAGCAGGGCAGAGGAAAAGAGGAAGACCTGCTGCTGTGGCTGCCTCAACTTCTTAGATTTGGGATGCAGAGAGAAGCACCGGAGAGGAAAGGTGAGAGACGCCATCCCTCCTGCCCTCTCCTGACCCTCAGCCACTCGCCACGCTCAGGGGAGCCAGAAGGTACAGACTGCCCTTGAGGATCTCTGAGCATGGAACAAGGAGGAGCTGCCTTTTCTTTCCTTTTTTTTTTAACAACAAAAAAAGTGAAGCAAGTACAGAATTCCCAGAGGGGAGGAAGAGAAGTGAATACGTGAAATCAACATGCACCATCTCTGCTGAATGGCGCTGGGGAGGTGCAGGCCTCAGAGTAAATGCCAGGCTCGCTCTGCCTCTCCCGGAATCTCTCAGGCCTGCGGTGTGCGACAGAGCTCACTCACCCACAGCCATCGGAGCGATGGGCCAACACTGGTCACCCTTTCTGACCTGCGCTGAATAGTTCTGTATTTGACAGTGTGTGTAGCTCGTGAGGTATCCTGCACCTGGAGCCTCACCCAGAATTTAGGTTAGACACTCAATGGCACATGCTACCCAAAGAACATGTGAGATGGCCGCCATGGGAGGAGAAGGGAGACTCACCCCAAGTTTAACTTCTAAAATTGGGATCTTCTTTGGCAATTCAGAAAATGCTTCAATGGCTAAGCAGGCTGGAGAGGTCCCTAGCAGGGGGCCCACTTCCTGAGATATTTGCATGAAGATTCACTCGGCAGGGGATGGTGAGGGCCCAGAGGCAGGGGAGTCTCCTCTTTGCTATGGAAATTAAACAGCCAGAGCAGCATGTGGCACCACACTTGTCCAGGATTCCAGAAGGACCTAACAATGATGGTGACGGGGTCAGGGTAGAAAAGAAGTACTATGGGTAGCTTTGTTTGTTTTTTATTTATTTAGCTTCTGGGGGCAATAAGGAAAACAAACAAGTAGAGTTTGGCTGCTGTGGGAGGGGCCACAGACAGAGAGATGAATTGCTCACGACCGTCTACCAGGGGTGGCCAGGTATCGCCTTCTCTGTGGACAGGCTTGCTCCTCCCTCCTCAGGCCCCCCAGCTTCGTTCAGAGTGGACAATTCACCCACTTGCCTCTGCTCTGGCCCCTGGGCTTCTCAAAGGAGGCAGGGCTGTGTCTTAATCATTTCATCACACGCACACACCCTGTGCCTGTCACAGGGACCACCACAGGGTAGGGACTCAGAATGTGTGGGTGCGTAGAGGGAAAAGGAAGACCACCATGCCTAAGCCCTGAGTTCTCTCCAAGGACAGCCTGAGAGCCCCAAGTTCATTAACCAGAGGACGGGACCCAAGCCAGAAATCTATGGAATTGTTCCTGGAAAGCAGGCTATCCGAGCGCATCAGAACCCGACAAGAAAGCTCAGGAAATTTAAGTGCCCGGCTACAGATAACAGAGTGTAAAGGCCATGAGGTCACCCATTTTGTTCTCAGCCACATCCCCTGCACATGGCACAGCCTGGAATGGAAGATAAATGGACAGATGGATAAATAAACAAACTTATGGATCAGAGGGCCACTGTGGAGAAAGAGTCAGGAAAGGTAGGAGGTAGACAAAAGAGAAGACTGCAACAGGAGCAAGACAGAGGACAAGCTGCTCTGGGACCCCTCCCCATCCTGGGGGGGCCATGCCTGCTGGAGGAGCTCTAAGGACCATGCAGGTCTACCTCTAGTTGCGTCACTGGTGAACTCGTGCACACTCTCTAGTGCGGCAGCCATGTCTCAGAGCCCAAGAGCTGGCTGTGCTCAGCCCTTGGCAGAGGTCACCCTGGCTACTGAGAAGACAGGACTGTGAAGGGACCCTCGGCCGTGTGGCCACACTGCACGAGTGACAGATGAGCACACTGGTCAGAGCATGCACTGGCGATACTGTGGACAGTTAGCTCAGCTCCGAGAAACAGGGTGACAGCTGTAGACCAGCCATCCTACCCCTGACTGGGCCAAGAGTACTCAAAGTGAGGCTTCTAGATCCTAAGGAGCCAGGTGAGAGGCGTCAGCACACACCACCTGGCCTAGGAACCGCGGGGTCAGCAGGACTTGGCTCTGTGAGAGGACGGCATGTGCTCAGACCCTTCAGCAAGCCCCATCCACACCCACCACCCGACCCAACCGCAGGGAACGAAGCTCTGGCAGATACGGTTGTAGAAACATGATGGGCTTCGGGACTAGACAGATGTGTGTCCAAATCCCATCTGGAGTGAGTTATGCAACTGCTGGGTAACTACAACGACACCTGACCTGCTCTCAATCTCAGTTTCCCCAACCGTAAAGCGGAGATGATAATACACACCTTCCCAAGCAGTACGTAGGAAGGTAGAGATTAAAGGTTATGAATGTAATGCACAACGTCTGACACGGAAAATGCTCAGTGAACTGAGGCACTACTATCATTATCAACTAATTATTATTATAGTAAATATGTCCCGGTCCCCATCTAACTATAATGTAGTTGAACAGAAAAAGATACAAGAAACACATAATCATACAAATGTTCTGTGGCTCAAAGTCTAGGGCCGGCACTTGGAGCTCCTCCTCCTCAGCTCCTTCCTCAGGGCGCCAGCAGTCCTGGGCCCTCTTCTCTTCCGCCCCACAGTCCTGCATTTGCCCATCCCATCCTTCCAGTGCCATCCACATGCTGATGAGACCTGAGTGTTTACCTGGGCCTGACCTGTCTTCCAGCCCCAGGCACACACCCAGCTCCTACTTGGCACCCCCACTTGGCTGTCTCCCAGGCAGCTCCAATTGCACGCGCCACAGAGGCACTGACCTTGCCCCAGCCCTGCTCCCCTGGCAGTACCCTCCCCTTCTCAAAACACGGCCTAAACACTCATCCCATTGCTTAAGCCAGAAGCCCAGGATTACATTCTTGACTCCCCGTTGTCACTTGTCCCCACCTCCAATCAAACACAAGTCCCATCCAATGAGCCACCTTCTCCTCACTCCCTCCACAGGCGCTCCCTAGCCCACCCCCATCATCTCCTGTAGCCCCTGCAGCTCCTGGACACAGCGCCTTCCCACCCCTGCCTGAGCCGCTTCACAGGGCGGCCGAGCCATCCCCTCATACCGCTCTCCCACTTTAATCCCTCCAGGGGCTCCCCATTTACTCAGATGATGATCCTGTGTGTGCACGCACACACACTATTCTATTCTACCATTACAATCCAAAGTCCTAAAACAGCCTGGAAGGTCCAGTGCAGTTGGCCCCTGCCTACCTCTCCAGCCCCCTTCCCAGCCATTCTCCTCTCACTCATTATGCTCCACCCAGTGAACTCTCCAGGTTCTCTCTCCTCAGGGCCGTTGCCCATGCTGTTTCCTCTACCTGGCATGCTCTTCCCAGCCCACTGCCTCACTTAGCTCTACTCATCCCTGAGCTCTTGTGAACTCTTCCAAAAGGCCTCTCCTGGTTTTCTGGCCACCTGCCTCCCCCTCAATCTAGTCGTGCTGCGCCATATTTCCCTTTCTCTCACGGCACTCAGCACAGTGTGGAAGCACATGTTTACCTGAGTGACAGTTTGCTGTCTGATTCTCCTACCAGACCAGGAACCGCAGGGCAGCAGGGACTGGGCCTGGTTTTCTCGCTACTGTGTGCCAGTCCCATGCCCGACCAGCAGCGGGGGCCCCATCAACACCTGACAACCGTGTGAAGAGGTGCTCAGAGGAGGGCGAGCGCGGGGCAGGCCAGCGGCCTTAGGGAGGCTTCGCGGCCTTCCAGTGTACGGTTCCCCCATGCCACCCTCTGGACACCCTTCCCCGTGTGATCTCTAGCTCCTCAGCTATAAAACAAGGAGTTTGGACTAGCTGGTCCTGCAAGGCTCCTTCCAGCCCTGAAATTCCTGCCCTACGAAATGGGGTTTCTTGGCTCTTGGAACATGGGCAGGACTGGATAGGCAGAGGGCAGGAGGAAGAGCGTCCTGCTTGGGGATGGCTAGGCAAAGCCAGAGGGCAGAGGAGTGCCCATGTCATCTGGGGAGGACATGTCCGCATGCACAGCTGAAATGAAAGTTCACAGAAACCGAACTTGAAAGGGAGGGGGGGCTGGAGCAGAGATGACCCTGGATGCTAGTTAAAAATCTGCACAGGTGCTTCCCCACCCCTACTCCTCTCATCAGCTCCATCCGCCACACCTTACTTGGCCTACGCTCCCACCAACATCAACCCACGTCAAGGTCTTCCTCAGCTGCCACCTTTGCATGAGCTGTTCCCTCTGCCTGGAGCGCCCTTTCCCCACACACACTCTGACGGCTAACTTCCACTGTCCAAGCGGCATTGGTATTGCTCTCGCCTCTTCTGTGAAGTCTGGGGAGGCAGGCTCTGGGGCCTCTGCTGGGAGCACAGTACACCCTGAGTCCATCCCACCATGGGGTTGTCTGTTCACTGGGGGCCTCCCCAGCCCCAGAGTGTGAGCTCCTGGAGGACATGCCCTGTGCCCATCAGCTTTTTCCTCCAGCCCTCAGCACAGTGCCCAGCACAGAGAGCTGGTAAATCACCAGAACGCAGGAGTGAAGCAGGAAGGCCCTTGTGGGGGTCTTGAGCAAGGGTGATAGCCGCTGTTTAGAAAAACAACCCTTGGCTCAGAACAGGGAGGCTTGAAGCAAAGAGCAAGAACTGCTACTCCCAAAGAACAGCAGTCTCCTCTTTGAGCAGGTTTACAGGCTGGGAGGGAGCAGCAGAGGCTGAGCCCCGGAAGCACCGGCTCGTGGCCCACCCCGTGAGTTGCCCACCCTGGGCTCTCAGGCCCTTTTTTCCAGGAAAGTCCCAAACCAGCCCCAGCTTTCATCCCAAGCCCAATCAGCATCACTGTCAGATCCCCAAAAGGGCCTGGTGTGCGAGGCACTGTGCTGGACAGACGGATGTACCCGTTCCCACAGGCACACACACACTGAGCCATTCACTCCTGGGAGACAGAGAAGAAAGAAAGTAGTTGTGATTAGTACTTATCAAAGAGGGCAGGTGGCTTCAGGGAGGATGCGATAAGGCCAGACCGCCAGCATAGGCAAGTGTGATGAAGCCAGAGGTTTACTGCCATGCACCAGTGGAAATTTACTGACCCAGCAAATCCAATATTCCTAAACCACTCCATGGAGGGCACTGACTTGCCGGCTGGGACAGCGCTTTCTGACCCACCCTCCAGCCTGCCTGCAAAGCCGGCCCATGCCGCTGGGACCCTTTAGCTGATTCAGAAGCTGCTGCCTGCTGCCTCTGCTCTTCTCGCTCTCCCTCCACTGAGCCTAGACCCACTGCAGGGAAGAGCAGCATGCGCATAGCACTTGGGGATGCTCCAAAGAAGATGCAGAAGGAACACTGCCCTGGATCCCACCTGCTCTGAAGCCATCAGGGGAAGGGAGCCTGCACATCTTCCACCTTAGCAAAAGAGAATGAGAGGTGCATGGGTGAGTGGGTGGGGGAACACGCACTGGGCATCCTTAGTGGGTAGAATTTGGCTGTCTTAAGGACCCACAAGTCTCATAGTGTGTGAAGTCACTTGTGGTCTCTGAACCTTCACTCGCCACTCTGCAAAGGGAGGTGGCAGGAACTGGCCATTGTCCCATTCAGCCTCTCTTCCCTCCGCCCACCTCAGGCTGACCCACTTCCATACAGCTAAGTCATTCAAGGTGCCTCCAGCTGAGGGGGCCTCAGAGAAGCATGGGATCTATCCCAAACCTGGAGGCATCTTTCTCATCTCAAAGTACTTGAAGTGAAAATGGTCACAAACCACACCCTTTAGTCTGCTACTCAGGCTACCAAAACTCTCACAGTCCTGGAAAGTTCTTTACAAAGTCTCTCTTAGGTTGCTCTGGCAGAGACTCATTCCTGTTGTAACCCAGTCATACGGGATGTGTACCCAACCACGTTTCACTCACCCAAACTTGCTCAACACAGGCCCAGATGCAGACAGCACACAGACACACACAACCCTGAAAGCAGGGGCATGTGCACTCCCTGTTGTGGCCTCCCACCTGTCACAGGCTCCTTACTAGGGTCCCTGCCTCCAGTCCCCTTCCTAATTCACCCTGCCACATGCTGCCACCATTAATGTCCCAAGACGGAGCTCTAGAGGTACCACACTTCCCCTCTCACCAGCTCAAAAATCTTCCCTGGCTCCCTAGAGATTTAACACAAATACTCAAGCTTGGCGTTCAAGACCTTCTGCCTCATCCTTTGTTGGCCTTATTTCCCACAAGACCCTGACCTGTGCTCCAAGCTCCCAACAATCGGAGCTCCTGGCTGCTCTCTGGACACGCCCCCACTTCCCTGCCTCCATACTCTAGCTCATGCACTGTGCTCCACCCACAAGGGCTCCTCCACCCCTCTCTGTCTTTAGCAGATGGTTCAAGGCTTGTCTCGAATGCTACATCCTCCGTGAAGGATCCCCTGATGCTGAGGATCCCCCAAACTATGAGGCCCTCTTCTTGCTCCTAACCTCTCTTTGGGGCACTGTCTTCACTCTGCCCTGTGTCATAGTTGTTTGCATAAATGTCATCCTGCAGGACTACAGGAAGCTCCAGGGGATGAACTCACCCATGTTCCTCTTGGAGCAACCAGCCTAGCTTGATACGTGCTGGGCACTTAAGAACTCTGAAGGGAAATTAACCAAGTCCCTTGTGCAATGCACACAGCCCCCAAGCCTCAGCCCCACCTATGGGATATGTACTCACCTCAACCCATGTACTGGACACCCCCCAACACTGCCCTCAGTCTATCTGGCAGGCGCTCACCTTGCTAGATCACCACCATTTGTCCTCCCCTCTGAAGGCCCTCACTGGGGTCACCCACCAGATTCGGCCATCTCCTGAACCACTGGGGAGCTCAGATGTCCAGCCTGGAGCTCAGAGAATGTAGCTGGGCTCCGTGAGGCCCGATATCTGGGTAGCTGTGTGTCACTCATCCCCCAAGCTCCGGCCCCAAGAGGCGCTTCCATATCCCATCGGGCCGGATGCCAGGGCACACCTGCTCCTCCCCTCCCCCACACTGCTGCCAGAGGAAATGCCAGGCCACAGCCCTGGCCGGAGGGACACAACAGGGACAGGGACTGAGCACTGGCACTGCCCCTCTCTCCCTTCACCCTGCAGGCCTGAGCCCCACCAGCACCTCGCGTATCCCACATCCTTCCATGAATGCACACTCTACCCTGCCACACTGTCTGCCGCCGAAAGCAACGGCACAAAGCAGACACATCCAAACTGCAGGGCATCAGGCAGAATGAAGCCCTGGGGCCCCGGTCCCAGCTCTGACACTTCCTCTCTGTGTGACCTGGACCAGAGACTTACAGCGCTCTGAGCACAGTACACGTTTTCTGAATGAACAAATGAGTGAGTGAGCACACTTCCACTCCCTCATCTGCAAAATGGGGTTAGGTGTGATTGTGAGGGCGATGAGACATGGTGGGAAACTGCTTAGCGAATGGACAACACTACACTTCAGAACCTCCCACCCACACATACACCACCACCACCGTCCATCCCATTTCGCATGAGCCCGATACAAAGACAAAGGAGATGGATACTGACTACCCGTCCTGTGGACTTCCTGAGCACCCACTACATGCCCACCCTGGGCTCGCACTGTTGATGTTGCTGAGGAGCATTAGCCCTTAGGAGCCAATGGTCCATCTGGGCGAAGAGCAGCCAAATGAGAGGGCGGCAGCAGACAGGAGTGCATGAGCCGTGCCAGACTGGGCAGCACAAACTGAGTGCTCAGAGGACTTGCCCAGGGAGGCCTGGCCTATCTGGGAAGGCTCCTTGGAGAGGGTGAGATGCATGCTCGGCTGTCATCCTGACTGAAGGAAGGCAGGGGAGAGGGCTCCCAGATGCCAAACACCGCAAGCAGGCTTGTCTGCTGTGACTCAGCTTGTTAGAGGCTTCTGTACTTAATGAGCGCACGTGACCCTCGCATGCTCCTGCGTGATGCGTGAGCAGGGAAGGCATCCCAGGTTACAGACGAGGAAATTACAGACCAAAGAGAAGAGAGGACTACTCTAAGCCAGTTAGTGGCAGAGCTGGGTGTGGAACCCATGTCTCCTGACATCCAAACCAGAGATCTTTCCTTACGCCAAGTGGTTGCACCTGGGCCCAGGGCTGGACCCTGCCTGTATATACAAAGCTGACCCCAATGAGGCAAGCACACAGCCATCCTACATGCACAGAGGGAGGCAAAGGAAAGGAAAGGAGGTGAGAGAGCGCTCGCGCATTAGGATTACCCAGGCAGGAATAAGAGAAGTCCCACATCACAGCACCATGGACAAGCCCTGTCGATCCTGGGGGACACACCAACATCTCCCAGCACCACCCTGCATCACACCCCTCAGCCGACACGTGCCCCCATGCTCTTCATGACTTCATACAGCATGAGCACAGGTGCTTTGCCAAATGAAAGCAAGCAGAGGCCCTGCCCTCTGAAACCAGGCCCAGGTACAGTGGAGGTAAGAAAGGAGCAGCGGGCTGGTAAATGTTTAGCAATCGGCTCTCCAGGGGGAAAAGCTATGATTCATAGTGCTTGCCAATTTCTATGGTGTAAATACTCCCACCATGGCCAATTTCAAGCTACCAATGGCTTAACAACCAGCTGGCAAATTTTCTCATGATCTACTAGTCGGCTCCTGAGAGCCAGTATAAGTAGACTCCAGCAAACAACGGAAACAGCTCAGCTCCCTTCCCTTCAGAAGACACTCCAAGGCAAGAAGAAACCCAGCACCGTCCTGCCCCTCCTCCCCAGGAGAAAAAGTCTCATGGCTGGAGTGTAGGAACAGGACTGGAGGCTGGACACGCCACAGAAAAGGGATAGCAGCCTGCTCTCCTGGGGTCCCCTACCTATGGCCTAATAACCAGAGAAAGACAACAGAAATTAGGTCCTATACTACAGCGACCCTATAACGTAAGTCAGACCAGGTTACTGCTCTGCTCCAAACCCTCCAGTGGCTTCCCATCTCTTCAGAGAAAAAAACAGTTCTCATAGGTATTTTCACCATTTATACACACGCACCCGACCCATTCATTCTCTCCACTCTGGCCATACTACCTTCTTGCTGTTGTTTCTTACAGTAGAGCCTTTACACCGGCTCTTCCCTCTAATGGAACATTCTTCCCCTAGATCTCTAAATCCCCTAGATTGCCAACTTCTCGTCTCCTTTATACCTTCACTCAAACACCACCTTTTCAATGCGACCTTCCCTGACCACCCTATTCAAAACTACCTCCCCCAGCACACTCCCTCTCTCTTACCCTATTCAACTTTTCCATAGCACTTATCCCCAACATACAAGATAATTTCCTTTTCTATTAAATGATTCTTTATGATCTCTCGCCCCTACCAGATCTAAGCTTCATGAAGGTAGGGATTTGGGTCTGTTCATTCATTGCTGTACTTCCGAGGCCAAGAAGAGAGCTTTACATGTGGTAGATACTCAGTAAATACTTGTTGACTGGATGAATGCCTGGAGGAGGTCTCTGCCAAATCCTCTAGGCGCCATCTTGGCTTCCCAAGAGGCAGCAGCTGGGGAGTGAGGGTGCCTAACGGTTAGTGCACACCAGCTGGGATGCAGGATGCCTGTGTTCCCACCCTGGTCCTGCCACCTGTGACCTGGCACAGCCACACCCTCCACTTCATGCCTGCACCTCATTTTCTCTCTCCATTTGGACTGGAACAGGACCCTACATGGCTAACCCTGGGCAGAACCAAGGGCCAGGACTAAGGCCAAACAGGACACCCAGCCTGAAGGCCTCTGATGTCTGCCGTGGGAGGCTCTGAGGTCAGATTCGAGACATTCCCTTAAAAGGTCTTAGGAAAGACAAGCTCTTTGCTTCCCCCGCACCTGAGCCCCCAACCACACCACCTCCTGTCCCCCAGCCCAGAGCCTAGAAGAAACTGCCAAAGAATGCTCTCCACCCCAGTGGTTAGAGCCAGTGGAGCCCCAACTCCAGGCAGCTGCCCCATCACGCCTCCGGCGGGCTCCCCACATGCAAAGCGGCTAGCTCATACTGCTATTTTAAGCTCTGCGGGCCCAGCTGTAGCACGTAGCCACAGCGGGCTGGCGGCCCGGTCAGAGGTGGGAGAAGCTAACTCACTAAGGAGTGCTGACCCGGGGAGAACGAAAGGGAGAGTTGGTCATCCTCCGAAACTCCAGCCCTTCTCTTGAGGGACCAGACACTCCCAGTCCACACCCACCAATCCACCAGCCATGGGGAAAGTGAGTCAAGAACTGCACTGGGCACGCCCAGATTCCATTTCTCAATGTGACCCCCTGAGTTTCCACATCAAAATGACTCCTAGCCCCACCCTGCCAACCCCTAGAAATTCCAACAAAGCTACAGCTAGCACAGCACCCATCTTCCAGGACCTGACGATGTAAGACAGACAACAGAAATGGAGGCTGAAGAAAGGAGTTAACCCTCTATTAACTGAGAATGGCTTATCAACTAAATCCCTCTCCACTCCTCTCTCCCCATCCAGTCTCTCCTCAGTGACTCGGCACAGTGCCAGGCACACAGCCAGGTTCAACAACACTCGTTGACTGAATGATTGTTTCTACATGTATTCTAAAACCACAGATGATTAAAGTGGTCAGGGGACGACCGCGTCTTGATTACTTATCAGTATGAACATTACTACGTACTTTTCTGCTGACCTCACTGAGCACCAAAACTGAGAACAAAGACCATCGAATCAAGGAACCAATAGAGTTTAGTAACAAAATAGGGATGTCCCAAGCTGTGGCCCTTCCAGGGAGGGCTGCCACTACCCAACTCCAGAGGGACAGTTACACTGTGTTCTCTGGGAAGTATGGCCCCTGAAGTTATACAACATGGAGGCACAGCTCCAACCTGCCCTCCTCCATAGGACATCCAGCAAGCAGGAGCTGGCTTGAGAAGGGTCAACTCTGGGTGCAAGCTCTTCCTACCCCGAGGCTCACGCTGCAGGACATCAGCGAAACCACCCAGGGCGGGACAGGTCACACACACCTGGGGCTCCCAGCAGCACCCTATGGCTCTGATTGCTCAGTTTAAGCAACAGCAGCACCAGGAAAAGGGGAAAGGAGATCCAGAAGGTGCTGTCATCAGGGAGCTCTGGGACCGCTCTCCTTGCTACCCGTCTATCTCAAGGCTGAACCTGCCACCCACATCTTAAAGAAATACACTCACCACCTGGATTGGGGGCAAGGGGCAAATCCTTTGAACGTCCTTGTTGGAGAAAGATCCCAGAAGCTATGGGTCTTCAGGGATCATTTGGTCCGCTTCTCTCCTCCCTCCCCATTCCCCTTGCCTGGCTTCAATCAATCCAGACAGACTCTCCTGAACATTTCTAGTATAAGTGTAACAGCAATGACAACGGCCTGCACTTACAGAACAACGCAGACCGTTCAAAGGGATTTCACATAAGTGACCCTCACAAAAGTCCTCGACAGTAATTGCCGCAGACATCACTGTATGGAAAGTGAAGGGACTTGCACCAAGGCCAGTCCTCGACTGGGCCAGAACCAGGACCTCGGACCCCTAGTCCAGGGCTCTTTCCAAATGCTGACTTCCCTCTGTGTGATTCCCAGGCCACTGACTTCCAAATCCTTGGGTATTTGGTACCAAACGCAAATTCCTGGGCCTTCCAATTTCTGGAGGCAGGACCATGATAACTTCCTCTGTTAATAAACTCTCCAAGGGATTCTCTAATGTGCTACAGTTGAGGAGCCCCTGCTGAGAAGGGTGCTGACTGGATCTAACTGGCTCCCTTTCACTACCCAAGCAGCAACTAAAGTCCTACCACCTCTAGCAAATCTTCCAGGACTAGAGGCTTCAGGGGCACAAGATCCCTACTGTTCCTTCTGGGTCACCTCCTGAAGATACATCTGCACATACTCACCAAAATGACCCTGAGACATCTGTCAGTAATCTGAAGTCACACCAGCTGGGGGACAATCCTGGCCAAAATCTCCCCTCTCGAGCAGGGACATATCTGCCAAAATCACTCTGTCAGCCCGAGCCCATACTCACAGATGTGCCAAATGTAAGAGGGGGAGCCAGGCAGGAGAAAGAGAATGATAGGCTCGGGCTGCTTTCCTCTCCCCCTGCATGTATCATCAACCACACAGACTTCCGCCCTTGACTGGGCACTCTCAGAGATGCCCCCCCACAACGCCGATGAGGGAGATAGCTACCCAGTGCTCCCTGCATCAGCCCGCCAGACAGCTTCCCACCCGTTCTCAATCATCTGCCCTGACCCTGCCTTCACCATTCTGTCTTGTGCTCAGCTCCTGTCTGGCTGTTCCAGGCTCAGGGAGGGCTGCACAGCCTGGCTCAGTCTACACCAGCCTGCCCCACTTCTGGGTTTCAAGTAGAATCCCCTCCCCTGGCATGGAGGCTCCTCGGGCTGATGGCCCAGTTACAGACCCCCCCCTCCTCACAGCCCCCAACACACACCTTCCCTCTCGCCCTGCCCCGCACCACCCCTATCACGTGGTCTCACAGACTCAGCCTGGGCAGCCTGAGTGGGCAAGTCTTGTCTTTGCAAATAGACTGTCGGGTGCAAGAGAGCGGAGCATAAGTTGGACTCCTGCTGTGTCCTCTGGGCATCCACCACTTCCCAGTCCTGTGCCAGTGACTCAGTGAGCCTTGATGAATGAATGAGCCAAGTCTGAAAATCTAGCCCAGCCCGCTTCTGGTGGTATCTAGAGCAAACACAAAAAAGGAAAGGAGAGGAAGTAAATCACGGGGAGAGAGAGACAAGAGGAAGAGAGCAGAGCTCACTCCCATCAGGCCAGAACAAGGCAATCAGCTCAGAGGGCCACAGCCCAGGGAGTCTGGTGGCGTGCACCCACAGCTCCCTACCTGCAACCCGTCAGTAATCCAAACCAGCAAATTTGCTGTTTCCTCATTCCATCAGCAGAGCATCTCCCAGGCAGAAAGCCTGTCTGGTCGGGGGCGAATTAATTGAGTAACTAACCTCCTTCATCACTGCCTCCGGCCCACCTTTCAGAAAGGGAGGGTCACACTCCAGGGAGGACTGACAAGGGGCAGGGGAGAGACCGCTTGTCCCGCAGGTCCTGCAGCCTTCTCCACCAGCCCCAAGTAGCCAGCAATTCTAGCCTATCCCACATCACACACAGCCCCCGAAGACTTCAAAGCCCCCTCACGCCCCTCCAAGACACACAGACCTCTGAGGCACACAGGCACACCTGCACACTGACTGTGGTACCTCCTCTCAATCAGCTTGGACGCTGGCTGTGGCTCCAGTTTTGAGCTCAGGCACCCCCGGGACATTGCAGGCAGTTAGATGCAGCAAAAGGAACAGGGAGGAGCAGGTGAAAGGAATCTGCCCAAAAGACTAACGCCAATCACAGAAGGTCCGGCTGCTGGAAAGGGCTGAGAGGGAGGGAGGGTCAGTAGGAAGGGCACATGGGACGGGGGTCAGAAGACCCAGGTTTGAGCCCTGATTCTGTCTCTTAGGGAATGTGCAACTTTGGGCAAGCCACCTAACCTCTTGAGTTGCAGCTTCCCCATCTGCAAAAGGGGCATAAAGCCTCCCTACCTCCAGGGCTGTCCTGGGATGCAATGAGCCCAGTAAGAGTTGCTCGCTTATGTCCACTCTCCTCCCCTCTGCAGAAATCCCGAGGAAGATACTGCACAGGCAGCTTGAACACTGCGCGGGCCAGGCAGCTCGCCAGGCACCCTCGTCACTATTTCACAGCTCTAACTACCATAAAGCTGTCCCTTACTCTGAGCCCCCACCTCCCTGCCTCTACTTTCTACCTAAGAGACGTGGGGCGGGGTGGGGGGAGACATGGGTCACGAAATCAGTCATATCAGTGTCAAATCCCAGATCTGCCCCTTGACAAGTTACTTAACTGCTCTACAATAAATGCCTAACAATGCACAGAGTCGATGATCTACACACAGTGCCTGATTCAGTGCCTGGCACACACACACTTCATAAATAGTAGATAGTACTTCCTTTAATTATCATCCTCATCATTATTCTGGCTAATAAAACTAGTGCTTCCCTCTGGAGCAGTAAAGCAGAGGCCTAATTCCTCTCCCAGGAACCAGCTTTCCACATGTAAGAAGACAGCATCTCGTGCCCTGGGCGTTTTCTTCCCTAAGCACAACATCCCCACTTCTTTCTGCTCTTACTCACCCAGCAACCTAGAGATCCTTTGCCACGCCACCAAGTCTCCTCCTTGCCTTTCCTGGTCTGCCGATGCCCTCCCTAAAATGCAGCCCTGGACTCCGACTTCTGAACAGTGCCCTACCACCTGCACCCACCTCGGCACCTGGTGCACAGTAGGCACACAGAAACATTTGGTGACGGGGGATTCAATGAATGAACTCAACATTCTGCTGCATGGAATCTGAAAACTGAAAACAGCAACAAGCAGGGATGGCTCTTGATCCAGACACTCGATTTCCATCAAGACAGCCCGACAGTGACCCCCTCACACTGCATCCGACCATGCTCGCGCACGTGGAGCCTGCGCAGCCAGGGCCTTCGGGCACGTCAGCCAGAGCCCCCTCGCTATTGCTGCGGTTTTCTAAATCTAAGTGTAGGACTTTGGTAAAAGGGGCAACTGCCAACACTTGCCCATTGCCTGCCATCTTGCGAGTTTTGCTCCGTTATTACAGCACATTTGTGATTGAAAGTCCCGATTCTATCATCCAATGGATTGGTAAATTATTTCTCTCAACTTTCAGAAGATCACAGAATATTTGCACTAGAATGGATGTTAGAGATTATCAAATTCAATGCCTTCCATATCCAAATGAGGAAACTGAGCCCAGAGTAATGAAGTAACTTGCCCAAGAACAGCAGGAATTTTTGGCAAAACCGAGATTTAGGCCCTGGACCCTTCCTCTCAGCCGGATTGCTAATAGTAATACTACAAAATTTCTGCTGAGAACTTGCCTTGTGCCAGGATTTTAATATCTATTTCCTCCAGTCTTCATAACAATCCTGCAGGATAAACACTGCTTTCCCCATTTGACCAATGAGAAAGCTTAGGTAGCGCGTCCTGGACCGCAGACCAGGAACACACAGCCGAGCCTGCTCTGTCTGACTCCGGAACCCCGGCCCGCAGCCGCTGCGCCTCGGAACAGCTCCGACCGGATGTCCAATGGTCTGAATCTAAATGCGTCATCCTCCCTGCCCTGTTGCTACCTGTTCCTCCGTGGTGTTTGCTCCACTGTTAACAGCATCACCACCACCTCAGTCACTTAAACTAGAAACCTGGAGCCATCCGCAGACTCCTGCTTCCCTCCCTCTTAACCCCTCCCCCTCCAGCCATCCCTGGCAGAGCTCCTCAGCCTCTCTCCTCCCAAACTCACCAGAAACTATCACGAAAACCTCAGGCCCAGGGTCTCCTTCCCAGCCCCTCTCCACTTCCTCCACACCTTCGATATTTGCGCTCACAATCATCTGTCCAAAATAAATTGGTCTTATGTCACCCCAACTTAAACACTTTGTTCATTCTATTCCAAATTTCTTTGAAGAGCACACTGGTTCCTTCCCCACAGCTGGCAGGCCCTTCCACTCGAGCTCCTGCGCATCCTGCAAGACCCTACTCAAACCTCATCTCCCCCTCGTCTGGTCCCTGCCCTCCTGACTTCCCTAGGCGGATTAAGCCTTTGCAAGTGCTTCTGCTGCCACTCTTCTCACGGCATGTCCTCTAGAAGGCTGTCACTCCCTTTCCAGGTGAGCTGCTTGAGGGCAGGAAGGTGGCATTTCTGAATCCTCAGCTCCAATTCATGAATTTGCTAATTTATTCAATTTGCTAATTTACTTAACCTTGAAAATACTCAGTGAAAGTTGTTGAGTAAATTAGCAAAAGCATAAATCAGGGTCCTGCTTATAATTTTATTATAAAAAATAATCTTCTGTGGGCCAGCCCAGTGGTGTAGTGGTTAAGTTTCCGCATTCCGCTTCAGCGGCCCAGGGTTTGCCAGTTTGGATCCTGGGCATGGACCTACACATTGCTCATCAAGCCATGCTATGGCAGCATCCCACACATAAAATAGAGGAAGATGAGCACAGATGTTAGCTCAGGGCTAATCTTCCTCAAAAAGAAAAATAATCTTCTGTTAACTAAAAACCTGTCTTGAATTAAGATAAAATTTATTTAGAAAGATGATGTTAAAATTCTGACCGATAGGGTCCTTGTTAAAAGATGCACGAAATCCAAGCTTTCTGGTTGAAAGGAACTGACTTTGAAGATATCAGTGTCAACAAAGGAGGAAAAAAATCCAATTTCAAGAAATAAAGAATCTGAGCTATATAGATGTGTGACTATGACCCAAATGAATTCATTTGCTAATTGTTTCCATTTGCTTTAATCTGTAGCAACTCCCAGATTAGTGCTTTTCAAACTGCAGGTCATTACTCATTAGTGGGTTATGAAATCAGTTTAGTGGGTCAGGAAGAGTATTTTAAAAAATTAAAACAAAACAGAAAATACCTGAATGTATCTCACACAGCAATTTCACGAAACATTTTTTCAGGTGTAGCACGCACACACACAGGCGCACACACGTGCATGTACTTTGTCACACAGTTGGAGAAACATGGCCCTGGGTCTTTAATGGTGACATGGATAGCCCACAAGAGTCTCAGAGCCAGGGTTGACTGCCCGTGAGAATATGGACTTTCTAGGCATGGAATTCAGAGCCAGCGACCGTCTGCAGGGGGCCACACCTGGTCAGGAAGGTTTACCCAGCTGCAGGAAATACACTTGGATTCACACGCCAAGATGGAAATATGCTCAAAGGATGCCAAAAAGTTACATGTATCATGAGAAGAGACAGAGCAAGTCTTGTCATTGTGAAAATTTGTCCTTGAGTCATTTGATCCAGCAACATCATCTGCTGGGCAGAACTCTGGCTGGGAACATGGACTCAAGGTGCTTCCCTGCAAAATGGGGAGACTAGTGCCCAGCTCACAGTGAAGCAAAACCTCAAATGGACAATATGTAATATAGACTCCTCATTCATTTATTCTTGATTGCTGAAATAAATCAAAGTTGGTTTAAAAAATGCATGAAGTGAGCTCAGCACAGAAGTATACCCTCCTAGCCCATTAAACTAGAGAAAACCAGTTCTGAATTGAGCCAATATTTTATCTGTTACAAATTCTACTCAGCTGTGTGCCTCCTGTGTCTAAAGCAGGCACCGCCTCCCACCGGTTCTCCACAACAGAAGGAAAACATCGGGCCCTCATGCATTTAAAGGCTCTGTGCAGGCAGGACAATGGCCTTGTGTCCTGTTTCATTTAGGGCAGAATGAGAGAAATGGGTTTAAAATGCAACGGGAGACCTACAGCAGTGAGCTGTTAAAGACAGGAGCAGGTGACCGAAGCAGGTGCTAGCTACCACCCTGGGCCGGTTGAACCCCACCCCACCTGGAGTCCGAGCTGGGCCGAGTGTTGGGGTGTGTAACGCACCCGGCATGGAAGCAGCACTGTCCCTTCCTTCCTAGATGACTTTGGGAGGTGCCTTCCTGTCTGCGGCATCCCTGGTTCCAGGATGAGGCGGGATGGTGACTGTGGGGTTGCCACCAACAATCGGCCCTCCCCCGGGGCCCCACAGCCTATTTCCAGCCCCTGATAGTTCCTGTCTAATGCCAACATCAACTGAGGAATTCAGGGCATCCTGGCCCAGCATTGTTCAAATCACACATTCCTCTTCATAAAAAGCTACGGAATAACTCTCATTCCTCCACCCTGCCTGGAAAACCACATCAGAGGACAAGCCACCAGACCCCTGCGTGTGATGGGGACAAAGGAGGATGGGCGGCAGGAGCCACAGCGTGTCTCCACCACTGTCCATCAGACCCCGCAGCAGATACAAAGACCTGCCCAGAAAGCTTGGCTGCCCCTTCCCACGGGCTTAACCCACCTCAAACCAGGGCAGCCAGAGCAGCTGTGGGTGGCCAGAGCCCCACCTGTCCCCTCAGCCTGGACGCGCAGCTTTTGAAGTGTCTCCCTGACTTCTTGTAGAAGCTGCAACTAAACTCTCAGGGAAGGGAAGAGAGACGACCTTTACTGAGAGCCCAAGTGTCCCCAGTGGGGCAAGCCCTTGGGTCAGAACCCTCTTGGTCTCTTGGGTCACCAGCCACGCTGAGGGCAGAAACGCAAATGGAGAAAACGTACACACAACAAATATTACGCTGTGCACTGCGGGGAGAGGAAGGGAAAAGGGTCCAGGAAGAAGAGGGAAAAGGAAAAAAGATAAGAAAGATGGAGGGAAAGAGTGTGCAGTGGGGAGAGGCTGACACTGCGCCCTAGCCTACAGCATGGAATGAAAATGCCACCAGCCTGTGTCCACAGCACTGTGCCACCTGCTGAAAGAAGTCAAGCAAAATGCGGGACTGCCTTTCGGCCCACGAGCAGACCAGTCAGCAGGCAAGACCCCCTTCCCGTGGCAGAGCTCACAGACCCCACGTGCCCAGGGCACCAGCCCATCTGTCCTTCTCACGGACCCATCTCCGACCATGGACGTAGCTCTGTGTGAAGAACTGTACCCTGTTTCTTAGTTGTAAAAAACTTGGGGACACTAGAAGTCATGGAAATATAAATTAAAAGGGCCAGGCTATCACTATTTACCTATCAGGCTAGTAAAATATATATCTATTTGAGCGAGGCTGCCCAACACTGGAAAGAGTGTAGTGCCTCCCCTCGGAGTCGCCCCCAGTGCCAACATCCCGACCGCCCCCCGCGTCCCTCGCTGACTCCTCCTCCTCTCCAGCGCTCAGTTCTTGGACAAGTAGGGGAAGGGGGCTGGGACGGGGGTAGGATGTAAAGATGGGATAGCTGATGCAGGTTTTCCTTGGGATTTTCTCTAACACCAACCTGATACCTTCTCCCCTGTGACTAAGTCCCGGAATGGAGCCCAAGTCACCAGATGAAAAGGAAGGACGTCTTAGTGGCGGTAAAGCTATTCAATGATTTAGTCTTCTTTTAACTTACTTTTCAATTCTTTCTTTTTTTTTTTTTAAAGATTTTATTTTTTTCCTTTTTCTCCCCAAAGCCCCCCCGTACATAGTTGTATATTCTTAGTTGTGGGTCCTTCTGGTTGTGGCATGTGGGACGCTGCCTCAGTGTGGCTTGATGAGCGGTCCCATGTCCGTGCCCAGGATTCGAACCGACAAAACACTGGGCCGCCTGCAGTGGAGCATGTGAACTTAACCACTCAGCCACGGGGCCAGCCCAACTTCTCAATTCTGATAGGACTAAGAGACAAAATTGTAATCAATCAACAGACACTGAGCATCCTCTAATACCATGGGAGGCTAACAGGAGGGAGCAGGTGTACTGTGTGGACACCACCACCAACTGGATATGCAAAACTCAGGTAATAGCGATGAGATGCCTGTTCTGTGCCAGCTGCTTGGCAAGCTTCCTGGAGCCTTCGCACATTCTGTTCCCTTTACGGAATGCACTCCCCTCTCTCAGCCACTCTCAGTTTTCTCTGTGAAGCCTCTTCTTTCCCCACCCCAGGAATATCCCCGGTATTAAGACTCTCGCTCTGCACACTGCTCTGTGAGTCTTGAGGCTGAATCCCAGAACCTAGCACAGTACCTGGCTCACAACAGGTGATGATGAACAGATGAACGAGCCAAAGAAAAGACGCATGCCAGGCAGAGAGTGCCCACAGAGCTGAGGGCAGACAGCCCCTGACCCTGGGCTCCCAGGCCCTCCGAGGGCTCGGAGGGGAAGCGAGTATTCCAGGGAGGCGAGAAGAGCAGGGAATAGGGCTGAGTAGGGCCCCGAGAGCCAGCACGGCTCTGTTTAATATGCAGCGTGCAGATTCCCAGAAATCAATGCTCATTTTTAAAACACTGCTGCCCAGAGCCACCCTCCCTGCCTGACTCCAGGGCTGGTGTTAGGTGTCCTTCTATTTATAAAGCAACTCTCACTGCAGTGGTGCAGTGCTGGGCCCACACCCTGGCATGGAGCTGGGGCGGCGTGGGACAGGAGGAGAAACTGAGGCCTAGAAACAAGACACCCGAAACGCCAGGCAGGTTTCCATGCCAGAGAGAGACTCTCTTCTCTACCCCGGGCCCCTCACTCGAGGGCTCCTGACTGGCTGGAAGGTGCTGCTCTCCCTCTGGGCTCCCCTGACCACCACCAGAGAGGCTGGGCCTTTCAGGGAGAGGCTGCTAAGTGCTAAGGCCGTGAGCCCAGAGGCCCAGGAAGCACAAGGAGGCCCCTCCCTGAGGCCATGTCTCCAACCTTCTGGCAGTGGCCACAGTTCCCTACCTCACACCACCTCCCGGCAGACACACCCCAGCTCGGGGGGCTGCCACAGCTCAGCAGGCCCCCTGCCCGGGTGCCGACCCCCTGCTTCCTTCTCTGTCTCTCCATCTCCTCATCCACCCCCGGGAGCCTGGACACCCCGATGCCTTTGTGGTCAAGGCCCAGGAAGACGGATTCCTCTCATGCCACCCTCTTGGGCTTCTCCCTCCCAATTCCAGTTTCAGGCTGAGGACCATCCTTCCCCTGGGTCTCACCGTCGGTGAGATGCTGCCCCGGCTCCAGCACATCACATACCACACCTTCACTGAGCAGGGCTCACACCCACAGAACACACGAGAAGCAGAGGCTCGTGCCCAACATTTCACACCACATGGGGAAAAGCTGGTGAGGAAAGCCTTATGAGGGCTCCTGGCCGCCCCCTCAGAAGATAAGGAAGGAAAGACGAGAGACGGGGCCGGGAAGGCTCAAGACCCACCAAGTCAGGAGGCTCCAAGGCCCTGGCCACATCGCCACCAGCACAGCCGAACTGTACTGTGTATCCAGGGAAGGCCGCACAGGACTCGGCTGGGCCCGTAACCAGACACCCTGAGGAAGGCCCTGTCCCCAGGCACAGCGGGGCACACATGCTCGTGAAAATGGACACACAGACATCACTCCTTTTTCTAACACAGAGTCACAGGCTGCTGGAACTAGAAGGTGACCTAGAAATCATCCAGGTGCAAACCCTCTTTACAACTAAAGAAAAAATGAGGCTCCAGAGGGAAGAATTAACTTATCCGGGGTCACCTAGCAAGGCAGTAACAGAACCAATACAAAAACTCAAGTTTCTTGGGGCCGGCCAGGTGGCACAGCAGTGTAAGTTCGCACGTTCTGCTTCGGTAGCCAGGGGTTCGCCAGTTCAGATCCCGGGTGCAGACCTACACATCGCTTGTCAAGCCATGCTGTGGTAGGCGTCCTATATATGAAGTAGAGAAGATGGGCAAGGATGTTAGCTCAGGGCCAGGCTTCATTAGCAAAAAGAGGAGGATTGGTGGTAGATGTTAGCTCAGGGCTGATCTTCCTCAAAAATCCTCAGCTTTCTTGACTCTGTGATCAATGTCTTTTCCACTACACTCATTCATTCAACAAACATTTATTAGGCAGAGAAGCCAGGCACTGTACTTGGCAAATGGGGTTGATTGAAGACAGAGTTGGTGCCTGTTTTCAAGATGCTTAAAATTTAAGAATAAAGAGACAGAGGGAGAAATACATCAAATAAAAATTTAAAAACAAAACAAACTCTAAATAGCACCAGAATATGACAAGTGATACAACACCTGTCAGGGCACAGATAAGGAGGTGACCATGTCCGCAGAGGGGCCCCTGCGCTGGGCCCACGAGGTGAGTAGGAGTTGGCCTGCCTAGCAGAGAGAGGAGAAAGGGCCTCCCCACACCGGGGGAGCAAACTGCACCGGCGACACAGAGACTGGAAGTACGGGGCACAGTCAAGTCGAGACAAGGACAGCAGGGTGGCCGGTGTGTGCAGCTTGTGAGAGCGCTGGAGGCAGGGCCACAGCCCCATGCCAGGGGCCAAGAGGGCCACACCGAGTCTGGGCCTTCTCCCGGGACAGCAGGGAACCATGGAAGTTAACCTACGTGGGCACGGGGATCACCCTGCACACAGAGGGCACAGGGAGCCATGGCAGTGGGCGTGGCCACTCTGTAGATCAGCGGACAGTTTGGAGGAGCTAGTCAGGAAGCTACTGTTAACGTTCAGGTAACACACCTTGAGCATCTGAACTGGGAAAGTGGGCTCAAGAGACAGGGAGAAGGTGGAGATGACAGAACCCAGATGTGGGATCAAGAGAAAAAACAGAGAATGACTCCTAAGTTTCTGAAGGGGAGGACCAGGATGGGTGGTCACAGCGTCCACCGAGACCATCCTCTTCATTTAATAGACTCGCTGGCTTTGTGCGGTTAGCTACCTTCCGTGCCCACACGCCTTGGACAGCTCTGTATTCCCCACGGGCTCAATCAATACCTGCAGGCTGATGCTGATTACAAAGCAAGCAGGATTCCAAAGCTGAAGGCAGCCTTACGAAGTGACAGTGCTGATGGATCGAGTACAGGAGCGGGTCCTATGAACCGACCCAGCTCACCACCCAACCCATCACCCATCTCACTGGGGTCCCTAAGCAGGAGTGGGCCCAGCAGCACTGCCAACAGGGGCCAGGGGAAGGTACGTGGAAACACTCAAGACTAGAGCCCCTCCCACGATGCTGATTCTGTGCACCAGGGGGGGACTCAGTAAGCTGCTTTTAAATTCCCAGGGACACTCAAATGCTCACTCCAGACTAATTATTAAATCCTCTCATTTTAGAGATAAACAGGCCTGCAAAGCTAAGCAAAGATCCATAGCTTTGAAGGGAGAATGGCTACAGAGGAGAGACCAGAGCCAGTCCATGCTGGCTCCCAGGGCTACCTGCAGAGCTGGGCAGGAAGGCAGAGTGCACCTGCATCCAAGGACCAGTCTGCATCCCTCCTTCCACATGGTGACCGAGAGCAGGCTGGGGCTGGGGGGCAGTGATAGATGGATCCTGCTGTGCCAGCTGCTGCCAGAGGGCCAGGGAGGAAGAGGAGAAATGAAAAGCCTGGGAGATATTTTCTCTGTGATTTGTGCTGCTCGAGATGCCCTGTAGCAATATTTATCCTGCAGCTCTGTCCCACTTTCGTTTATTATCCAGCTTAGCCTGAGTTATCACAACCAGGACGGGACCCATAAACTAGCTACCTGACACCATCAGGACCATGCAGCGTATTTTAAAATCTCAAGGAGCAGCTTCTACTCTCCACAGAAATTTAAAGAAGTAGGTGCGCTCCTCATCGTCTGGGGATGGTGGCCATTCTTGAAGCACACACAAGAACTTATCACTTAGCTGCCTTACTCCCAGAGATGCACCCTGGAGCTTGCACATCTATACCCTTCCATACCCACCTACAAGTGCAGACCACTAGCTGGTAACTGCCCCTCGTGCAGGCCTGTGAGACACAACTTCCAGAGAGGCCCACATCAGTTCTAGGGTTGAATTTTAATCATCTGTTGACAGCAATTCATTAAAACATTTGCCAGTAATGAGTGAATAATGATTTATTGAGCAAGTTCTATTACTTATTAGGTCTGCACTGGGCAAAGGGGGTTAGACACGTAAGATCAAGTCCTCAATGATTATCTTATCCACCAGATCTATCCACGGCACACATGGGGCTGGATAACTAACAATACATGAAGGACAGGAGTCTAGTGGGGGCGGGGAGGGGAGAGCAGGGCCGTCAGGTGTTCAGGGCCAAGGGATGCTCAGGGTTGAGGCTGGCATCAAAGAAAACTTGGCAACAAGGTGGACAGTAATTCCTAGACTGATGGCAAACCGTTTCTAAAGATCACAGATCAGTTACGTGATCTAGTTACCGGGTTTATGGAAGCGCACAAAACCAGAAGAAAAAAAAGACAAAAAAAAAATCCCTGCCCTCATACGGCTTACATTCTGATTTAAGGACATGGGGGCAAAAATAAAGACAACTAAGAAAGAAGTCCAAAATATATGTGTGCTGTGCTACGTAGAAAATGAAGAGGAATAAAGGAGACCAGGAATATGTGGGGGTGGGGGAAGGGCAGCTGTTTTAAACAGAACCATCAGGGAAGGCCTCCGTGGCGCATCTGGGCACGGGCAGCGACAGGCAGACAAGTCGGGAAGCTGCCATAACAATCCAAGCAAGAGACGACAGATGTGGCCAAGATCAGGGCAACAGCAGTGGAAGCAGCAAGAGGAAGATGGATCCTGGTTGTTCTGTGAAGGAAACGGGGTAGGGGAGACCAAAAGCGTGCTTTTCCATACGTTCAGATGCCTATTAGTCATCCAAGCAGAGATGTGAACCTATGATTTTGTCAGTCAAAGAACTTTAGAAACACCAGAGACTTCAGAGAGAAGGACCCACAGTCCTCACCCAGCAGGGAGTGACGCGACGGGGCCTGAGCCTTCCCTGGTAGCTCTCCAGCAGGGGCCACTGCCATGCTGGTCCTTCTGCTCTGCTCAGGGGTCCACATCATCACCCCCAACGCTCCTGCTTGGCTCAGCTGGGGAAGCCTGATCTATGCATCCATCTCCTTCACTAGGTGAGGTGCTCTGAGGCCAGGGGGAGCCAGGTGACTTGCCCAAGGCCACCCCCACTCCCTGATTAGAGCCAGGCTCAGGGGTCTCTTCACACTACACAGATCCACACATTAGGTTTGTTTCCAGGAATATAATTTTGATGACAGGGAGGGAAAGATCTCTACTTCTAGAAGTTTTTTCATAAAAGTTGCTTTTGAATTCTGAGTTTTTTCCCAAGAACATACATTACATGCAAAATTCATGCTATATATCTGAATGCAAACTGGACACAGATAGGTATGTGTGACACAAGAATATAGGTTACAGGTATGAAACTGGAGTAACTGCAAAGTCTGTCTCCACAGAATGGAAGGAAAATACTGAGCCCTGCCATGGACCAATGTGGATGTGTCAAAAGGCTCTAGAACATTTCTGGCAAACACCATAAATGAGATGGATGGGAGAGATATTCAGATTTAAGTGACATTTATTGAGCACCTTCTACTTCCAGGCTGTTCTTTCGCTTCACTCAATTCTCACAGCAACCCTGTGAGACAGGTGTTATGATTCTCAGATGAAGGAATTGGAAATTACAGAGGAAAAGGGACTTGTTCAAGGTCACAGCAGCTAGGAAATGACAGAGAAGGGATTCAGGACATGTGCCTCCCAGGACATTCTGACTCCTAAATCAGAACTCTCCCATTGCCGTGCTGCCTCCCCAAAACAAGGCACAGAGGGGCCCCACCATCAGGCTCAAGGGGATGGCCTGGTCTCACTCAGGACACTATGCGTACCTCAGGCTGCCACATCCTTCACCACCAGCCTTTTCCAGGACTGGCACCGTCCACGGCCATTGCTTCTGGATGACAGGGAGTCACCTGCCCACCACGATGCCTGACACAGTCTTCCCTCCTTCAAATATTGCTCAAAACTGCCTCCTCTATCAGTCCTCCAGCCTACCACATGGCTCTACCCCTCCAAGGAGCACATGGGCCTGGAAGAACCTCACGAATGCCAGGTTCTGCGCTGCATGACCTCGGCCCTTGGGTCTACAGCCCTTTCCAGCCATAATTACCCACATCCTTACTGAGACCTACGGCTCTGAGTGTTCACAGTATTTATTATGAACAATGATGTCGCACGACATTGGCACAGCACTCTCCACCTTTCCTAGGCTGTCACATTGTTAACTCCACTGCTCCTTATCCCTAGTCTGGATGGGAGGGAGGCCGGGGCGCCTATTGCCTCTGGACATGTGACGAAACTGAGCTATGAGAGATGGGGACTTTTCCAAGGACAACAAACTAATTCATATCTGAACCAGAACTAGAAATGAGAGCGTCTCATTTCTGTGAGAACTCCCGTATGAACTCCCTCTCTCTGCCCCGACTTGCTGGAACAGGGTCTTCTCCCACCTCTCCTCTCAGACTTGAGGCCAACCTGGCCCTAACCACCCAAACCAGAGTGAGCACCTTCTGCTCACTAAGGGGGAAGGCAGAGCCCTGCACGGAGAGAGGGGCAGCCCACGTGTTGAGGACCTTCACCCCTCTCCAATGCCCCAAGTCTAGAAGCTGGAATGGTCACTGAAGACTCCGAGCAGGTGAAAATGAAGCCAGTGTTCTCTTCTCGGACTCCACTCCACAGAGAGTCCCAGCCAGGCAGCCTGCTGCCAGGGTGTGTGGAAGGAAGGAGAAATGACAAGAAGAGAAGCGTACACACACGGCATGTTCCCCGCTCCATTTAATGCCACATGAGATCACCACCTTCTATTTCTCCACTACCTTCCTCCTGAGTCACATCCAAACCTGAGCTCATCCATCTGCATGCCAGCGCCAGCCAGGAGAGGAGGCGGCCGGACGACGCACCACGTCTTACTCACTCGCTCGCTCAACAAGCTCCTCACTGATGGAGACGCTCAGAGGGGGGCGGCGCAGAGTCACCCTGGCTTCCTGAGGGATAGGGCCTGGCCTGGGAAGAGGGTTGAGATTTGCCAAATCCTGCCCCCAGCCCCAGACCCCAATTCTTCACCAATCCCTATAGCCCTCTTGAGACATCCATCAGGAAAGAGATGGGACGCAGCACGTCATGAGTAAGTACTAATGATTCCCAGACAGAGACCCAGGGGAACGGGCAGGGCTGGGGAGAGAGACAGAGCCTTGGCACCTCTCCTCTGAGCCCTCGTGGACTCTCGTACCCTGTCCTGGATTCGTTACTTGTGTACACGCATTCTGTTCTGTGTGCTGGACATGGAGCAACTCTGGGGAGTGTCCATCCAGTGCAGCCCCTGGCACGTACATATTGGGAACACCTACATGCTGGCTCTTGGTTTTGAACTGAAGGAAAAAAGTAAGAGAGCCAGAGGGAAAATTTTACAAAGACCTTATCAACTGAATAGGTCTGAAGCATCTGGAAAGAGCTGGTGCAGCATAGAGGGATGAGATTTTTCTGATGATAAAGAAAAATGTGAACGGTTCTTTGCCAAAAATGGCTAATGCTAGCCCTGCCTTGCAGGGGGCTGAGCTAAAAGGCGTTGTGGAGGCTCCCCAGCTGGGGCTTCTACAGCGCTTTTTGGTGTGTTATATGCGACATGACAGCTGCCTCCTGCTGCCACTCTTCCCTGCACCCTGGGGTTCCCTAGGGCCATGGAGAGGAAATCACCCCAGGCCATGCCTTCATCCACAAAGGCCTGACTTCTCTCCCTCCAAGGGCATAAGCTCAGGACCTGACCCTGCAGTGTCAGGCCCAAAGCTCCCAAAGGAGCCCATGGGGGCAGTGAGTGCAGTCGAGCACACTGCCACAGACGACGACTCTGCGGGTCTAGTGTAAGGTTCCCCCCACCCCCAGCCATGTGATGCTGGCCAAGACCCCTGGAGGAAACTCACTCAGCCTTGGCCCCTGTATTCCAGGTCAGCAGCCACATCTGTCCCCAGGCAGCTCCCAGCCCCTGCCATCCTAAGCTTGCAGAGCAGACCAAGGGAGGCCATGCTCACAGCAGTTAGGAAGCAGCTGTCGAGACTTGGAGCCACATTTGAGGGACCTGTGCACACCCCAAATCCAGCCCATCATGGGCTCCATGCCCCCAAATCCACCCAGCCCACCTCCATCAACCCTCTCTAGCTGAACCTTGGGTCTATCTCACCACTCGTCTTCACTGAGCACCCACGTGCCAGCACTGTTACAACCACCAAAGGGGAAGGCAGGTGCAAAAGCACACCAGATATAACCCCAACCTCAAGGGGCTTCCAGCTCCTTCTACTCTAAGCTGACCGAAACTACACTGAAGTTATATGTTTACTTATCATCCCTGAAATACATGTTAGCCTCTCTGTGTCCTCATTGGCTGGCACAGAGTAACTTCCTTGATGGAAGAGCTAAAAATCCCAGACTGTGCTCAAAAATCTCATTTCTAGTGCTCAACTTTATTGGTCATCAGATAAAATCAAATTTGGCAAAATCAAAAAAAAGCCAACTGAGATACCGCTATACATCCACCAGAATGGCTAAGACAACAGAAAAAACAACAAAAAACACCAAGTGCTCAGATAAACACAGACATCCAGAACTCTCCGACACTGCTGTTGGGAGTACCAATTGGTACAACCGCTGTGGTAACGGAAGTGCAATGTACCCACATTCTCTGTCTCCGCAATTCCACTCTTTGCTATAAACCAACAGAAACGGGTTTTGATGAAAAAGGTATACCAGGATACTCATAGAAGTACTACTTAAAAACAACCAAAATCTGGAAACTACCAAAATGTCCATCAACAGAAAGGCTAAAGCAATTGTGGTACAGTCCCATGGTGGAACACTACGCAAAAATGGAAACTAATGAACTCGAGCTGCTTCCAGCAACAGAGATGAATCTCAGGGGGAAAAAAAAGTTGAAGAAAAGAAGCCAGACACAAAAGAGCATACACTATATGATTTCCTTGATGTGAAGTTCAAAACCGAATCTGCACTATTAGATGTCAGGATAGTGGGTACCCTTTACTGGGGGCAGCGGTTAGAAGGGGACATGAGTGCGACTTCTGGGGTGCTGGTAACGTTCAGTTTCTGAATCTGGGTACCAGTCCCATAGATGTGTTCACTTTATAAAAGTTCACTGAACACTGCGTTTGTTTGTTTGTATGTTACACTTCAATAAAAGGTTAGAAATATTTTCCCTTTCTGTCTATTTATTCACACCAGTAAGCCCTTTCATATTAAGGGACAAAGCAGTTCATGCAAAATAAATCACTGAGCATCTGTGAGTGTGTGTAATAAACTAGAGTTTTTTCATCTTCAAAATGAAGAATATGAGATAATCTCTAAGGAGCCTTCCAGCTCTAAATAGTATGATGCTTTGATCCTATTCTCAGTAAAACCTCATTAATCAGTAATAAGAAATCCTTCCCAAATTAGTGAAAAGCAAAAAACATGGCACATTTGTTTAAAGAAGGCAATGTGACTGCTTTCAGGAACTAAGCACGTTACAAATTAAAATATAAATGCCCACTAAATTGAAGTTAATGAAAAAAATCACAAAATACATTAGGCTTACGCTACTTAATACTACTTGGATGTTATTAAAATCCTGTGTCTTGTCCATGTTAGATTCTTATTTCAACCATTTTAATCAAGGAGCCATGAATGTCAAATGACTACATCTGCTGTATTACCAGTGACCAGATTAGGGCTTTGATGGGAACATGGACGCAGACATCTCTGACCCAAGGCGGTGCCGCTTCCCCTCCCAGCCCTGTTAGACTGAGCCTCCTACCACACCTGGGAGAAGCCGCGCCCCGCTGAGCCCCCGGCTGCTCCCACTCCGTGAGGACTGTCCTCTGCATGAGGCTGCCTTCGAACATGGCCGACACACAGATTACTTAGGAGACTTAAGACACCCCAGGGAGCTTGGCAGCACCAATGATGGCAGCAGATTCTAGCAGGCAGCAGGACGGGAATTCTAGGCGCCATCATAAATAAAACCTCTGCTCAGCGGCTAATCTCACGGGCGCCTCGCAAATACACACACAGATCGGCTAAGGCTCACTCGCAGCCTTGAGAGCTTACACGAGGCATCTCCCACCCGCCCGCAGCATCGCAGCCGGTCGGCACTCTCTCTGGGCTGCAGCACCTCCTCTGTACAATGGGGAGAAAGGCTCCATGACCCTCACCCCGCTTGGCAGTGGTGACAAGGGACCTGGTTCACTAACGCTTTGAATATTTCTGGACTCCCCCGCCAAACAAGAGAGCCTGGGGCGGCACTGGCTTAAAAGAAGCAATTTCCTGGAGGCCACGACACAAGTCTAAGAGAGCCGCATCTGCCCAAGGAATCGTCCGTCATCTCCTAAGAGTTACTGAAAAAGGAGTGAGCGAACCTGGATTCCCAGTAAACTCCCCACTGACAGTTCTCCTTTCCCCTACCAACAAAGGGGCTGAGCGACGGGATTAGTGGCCAAGTACTCGACTTGGGAGAGTTAACTCACAGGGTCCAGCCTCTTCGCTAAGATCTAAATGCTCTGGCCACTTGGGCCTGAAGACCTTCATTCTGTCAGAAAAAGGGGCAGCTGAGTTAGGCCTCCCTTCCCCCAGCCCTGGGGCTGTGAGTGCACTTCCCCTCCTCCAGGCTCCACCACCTGTCTCTGGACCAAATACGGATCACAGAGAGGCATTTCCTGAGCTCTGCAAGCTTGCTGACCCTGGAGGTTAATCCTACCCCTCCGTGGCCAGGCCGCATGACGATGAGGCTCTCTCCCTCCCAACAGAGGGAACCACAGAATCCTGGAATTTCAAGGCTATAGGGGCCTGAGAGACCACTAAGTTCAAGGCTCCAAAATGTCTAGGGATTATCCCAACATCACAGGGCAGAATGGAGAGGCCAGAGTTCCAAGTTAGGTGCTCTTTTTACTACACCAAAGATAAAGCCTCCTTGACATCCTAACGCCATCTTGGCGCTTTGGTGGTGATGACCTGGAGCGCTGTATCGGGAAGGACTGAGTCGGGGGCAGAGGAAAGAGTGCTGTGGTCAATTAGCAATATCTGCCTCAAGGGAAGGAGGAGGGTTTTGCAGTTACATATCTGCTGACGTGCCACTAAGCCACACGGACTCCCAGGACGAACACTCTGCATCTCCGTATCCAGAAAACTCTAGGTGTCACTCTCCAGGCTGGGACACGGGCAAGGGCCAGGGAGAGTGGCTATCCCTATGGGGAAGAGAAGAAACTGAGTCAAAGAGTGAAGGAGACCGGAATGAGTTCAGAGCAAAATCCAGAAAACTCTGCTCTCGTTTCAAATCAACTATTATTGATTGAGTGTCTGCTCTTCATTTACTGTACAACCACACATCAAATGCCCACTGTGTGCAAGGGGTGGTTGGCTTCCCGACCAATGCTGCCTCCCAGAGTGTGAGCCTCCCTCCAATGCCTGCTCCGGACTTCAGGAACAAGTCACCTTCCCTTCTGTTCTGCAGACACTGTGGCTGAAAAGAGAGGCAAAAACATCTCCCATGATTGTTGCAAGTCTCAAAGTGAAATCCATACAAAAGTGCATTTGGAAACAGAAAGCCCCACATAAGAACAGAGGCTCAGCATCAGTGCCTCCTTCCCTCATGAGGGACTGGGCACCCACCAAGCACCGGGGCCTCCAAGCCTCTGTGCCAGTCGGTCTTCCCCAAAGGCCCTCTGTGGCTAGGCATTCTAAGTGGCCCCCTCTCTCCCTGTGGCCTCTCGTCCCACTCAGCCCCACCTTCCAGTTCAGGACTGGGGGTGGAGCTGTAAAGAGGAGAGAACAGAGAAGAGCTGTCTAATCAGTAGGGGAGAAGTCCAGCCGCTACATTAACAATAGCAAGTGAGTCTATATCCAGAGGCAGCAACTCACACCAGAGATTTTCTGTGTCCTCCACGGCAGAGCAAGGGATTACCACTGATGTGTTATCTGCTCCAATTCTTCCTGCCAGGAGTCAAGTATAATACCTTAGTAATGTGGCCCCAGTGAGGTTCCTTACACAGAAATATGTAAATTATACACAATGGATGGAGAACACCGCACACTGACATCTGTCTCTCACAGATACTTCCTACTCCAGGATGTGAAACCCAGGAAAATCCTCTGGGCAGCATAAAGCTGTAGGCAGAATGCTAACCTGGGAGGCAGAGACCCAGCACCAATAATCTGTGACCTGGGCACTGTAATCAAGCAGACTTTGTTGAGTGACAAATGTCTGTAAAGCACCATGCTAGGTGTGGTGGAGTGGAAGGGAGGAGAAAACACAGTAACATACAAAACAAGGAAGCATGGTTCCTATCCCATGCCCTGTGTTTCAATTCCAGGGTTAAGACATATACACAAATATTTCACCAGAGGGCAGATGTGGAAAGTGGCAAAACAGAGGCAGAAACATAATGAAGAGAAGATTAAAAAGAGATCATTATATTCAGTTGGGAGTAGGAAGCAGTGGCAAGGCTTTACAGACAAGATATTTAAGCTGGAACCTGAACAGTTGACAGGCTTTTGAAGACAGCCAAAGAGCAATGGGGAATGAGGTGAAAGGAAGAGCTTGAGCTCAAGGTGGAAAAGCATTCATTCATTCATTCATTCATTCATTTCTCTAACAACTATTTATAGAGCCGAGCAGTTTCTACATGCTGGAGATGAAGAGGTGAACAGCACAAACAGGCATGGAAGTGGTCTGCGCTAACTGGAGCCAGGAACCATGGAAGTGGATGGGAATAAGCCTGGAGAAGAAAGTTGGGGCCCTACTGGAGAGATCTGTCAGTGGCTAGCAAGCCCTGCCCTTCACATACTGTCAACAGCAGGAAGAAGGAGGAAGCCTGGGCCCTCTGAGGTCCCCATTGCCCTCCCACTGGTACTCTACCCAGCAGGGTGCCCAGTGCCTCAATGTCTGCCTCAGCTCTCATGGTGGGGAAGATGGTCCTTTGAGCCTCGGGCCAGGAGGCCGGGGGAGAAAAGGGGTACGTGTAGCCTAGAGCCTGGTATAACCATAACTTGTCTCCCTAATGTCCCTTAAATCACTCAGGGGGCCTATCAGCTCTGCTGAGAAAGTGCTGAAGGGAAAGAAAACGGTCCTCCTCTGGCACGGAAGCAGGGTTGGACTGAAGGAGCCAAAAAGCTGAAAGTATCCTCTTTTCCTTTTTTCCCCAAACATCCATCGCCTCTGGTCTCAGCTGTCACTATCATCTCCTCCCCAACTCGATCAAGGGCCTGCAAGGGCCCCATCACCTGGACTTTGGAGCCCTCAAATACCTCTCCAGGTAGAGAGACAGTTGATAACTTCCCTGTTGTTGGTTCCAGCAGGTCTCAGGAGCCGGGGCAAGCCCTCCTACAATGGAAGCCCACATCCTCTTGTTCTGACCTTCACCGTGACCAGAATCAATTATTTAGCATCCAGCTGCACACAACACCTTTCTGGAAGTTGTGAAGAGCAAGTTAAACAAACACAGAATTATAAAATCTCAACACCAAATATTGTCACGCAGGGGCTGGGGCGGCATGTTGGTGCTACTGCAGGAGGAAAGGGCAAGGCAATCACCAACATATTCCCCGAGCCAGGCTCCACGCTGCTTGTTCTCCAGGCTTCCCCTCAGATGGTGGGCTGCTCCAAGTGACCTTACAATCCCATCCATTTCAACAAACAGTGCTGGATATCCACATATCTACACTCAAAAAGTGAAGCTGGACCCCTACCTCACACCACACACAAAAATTAACTCAAAATGGATCATGGACCTAAACGTAAGAGCTAAAATGACAAAACTCTTAGAAGAAAACAAAGGAGTAAATCTTTATGACCTTGAGTTAGGCAGTGGTTCCTTAGATACAAGACCAAAAGCATAAGTAATAAAATAAAAATGAGATAAATTGGACTTTATCAAAATTAAAAACTTTTATGCTACAAATGATACCACCAAGAAAATGAAAAAACAATCCATAGAATATGAGAAAATATTTGCAGATCATATATCTGATAAGGGGCTTATATCCAGAATATATAAAGAACTCTTATAACTCAATAATTAAAAGACAATAACATTTAAAAATAGGCAAAGTATATTTATAGATATTTCTCCAAAGAAGATACACAAATGGCAAATAAGTACATGAACAGATGCTCAAGATTATTCATCATCAGAGAAACGCAAATCAAAACCACAATGAGATACCATTTCACACCCACTAGGATGGCTACAAAAAGACAGACAATAAGAAGTGTCAGCAAGGGTGTGGAAAAATTGGAATCCTCTATATACTGCTGGTAGGAATGTAAAATGGTGCAGTCACTTTGGAAAACATTTTGGTGGTTCCCCAAAGAGTTAAAAATGAGTAATCATACGACCCAGCAATTCCTCTCTTAGGTATAGACCCAAGAGAAATGATAACGTGTCCACACAAAAACTGGTACATAATGTTAATTGCAGCATTATTCTTAAGAGCCAAAAAACTGAAACAACCCAAATGTCCATCAGGTGATGGTTACAGGTGGGGACATCTTGGGGACAAACCAGGCTGCCAGGGTCTGTCCAGCTCCAGAACAGAGTTGATAATTCCTCTGAAGGCAGATCTCGTGGGATCTCAAAAGCCATTCCAGGCCTGACCAGGGATACAGGGGATAAGAAACAAGTGGGCCTCACTGTCAGACAGACACCTGGTCCCAGAAGGAGAGAAGGACCATATGGTATCCAACAGTATCCGCCATTCAAACCTCCTCATCAGTGGCGCCTCGGGGAGAACTGCTGGCACCAGGAAGATGGCCTGATGGGTGAGGTCAGGCCCTATCCTACAAGCCAGATGGGTTGACGCCTGAGGGAAAGTGCACAGGAACAAATGGTACAGGTACAGCCTGCGAGACTCAAAATCCAGGCTCCCTGAGATGGGTCCCTGGGTCCTAACCATGTTGGAATAGACCAGGCCACAAGCAGTGATTTCCAGGGGACACACCTGAACTGCCAAGGACCAGTCCACCTAAAACCGCAATGCCTGTTCCCCTGAAGCCAGATCTTACAGGAGCTCCCCTGCCTTTTATCATCTTGGGTAGTGCTGGGGAGTTCGCTGATGAGAGTCACCTGGGAGACCTGAGTCCCCACAGGACTCTGTGTGTCATCCAGGCACAGGGCCATTAGGGGCATTGCCCATACAATGAAATATTATTCAGCAATAAAAAGGAATGAAGCACTGGTATATGCTACAACATGGATGAAATCTGAAAACACTATGCTAAGCAAAAGAAGCCAGACACATAAGACCCCACACTGTATGATTCCACTTATAAGAAACGTCCAGAACAGACAAGTCCACAGACACAGAACACAGGTTAGTAGTTGCCTGGGGCTGGAGGTGGCATGAGGGTTGGGGGAAATGAGCAGTGAGTAATGCTAACGGGTATGGGGTTTCTTTTAGGGGTGATAACATGTTCAAAAAATAGATGTGTTGATGGTTATGCAACCCTGTGGACATCCAACCCACTGAGCTGTACATGAAATGGGTGCAGCAGTTTGCTAGGGCGGCCACAACAAAGGACCACAGGCCAGGTGGCTTAAGCAACAGACGTTTACTGTCTCACGATTCTGGAGGTGGATGTCCAAGGTCAAGGTGTCGGTGGGATTAGTTTCATTCTGACGCCTCTCTCCTTGGCTTATGGTTGGCCGTGTTCTCCATATGTCTCCATGTGGTCCTTCCTCCCTGCGTGTCTACGTCCTCATCTCCTCCTCTTAAAGGACACCTGTCAGATTGGCTTAGGCCCCATCTCAAGGACCTCACTGAACCTTAATTACCTTTCTGAAGACTCTATTTCCAAATACAGTCACGTTTTGAAATACTTCAACATGAATTTGGAGCAGACACAACTCAGCCCCTAACAATTGGAGCATTTTATGGTATGTGAATTATATCTCAACACAACTGTTTTTAAAAATCCTATCCACAAATCCTAGAGATTAGATCATCCAACCCCCTGTTTTACAAATGGGAAACTGAGGCCCAGAGGAGGGGAGCTGCTTGCCCAAAGTCAGAGTTGGGCAGAGGCAGAGACGGGAGGAGAGCTCACGGCTCCGACTCCAAGTCTGGCTCTCTTTGTCCCACAGCCTCCTGCCACCACCGCCTCGAGGGCTCAGAAACTAGACAGCGATGGGAAAAGTAAGAGAACTTTAGACTTAAAAAGAAAATGCCTCAGAACTTAGATCATGTGCAATTAAGGAGTAACTACACTCCACAGCTTGTGGGAGAGGGGGGCAGCCAGCAAGCTCCGAGGAGGCCCTGGAAGAGCCCTGCTCGGTGACAAGCAGAGTCGGTGAGCGAGTGCTACATTAATTCCACATCTGCTGTGTGCCAGGCGAGAGAGGAGCATGTTCCTGAGCAAGACGGGTGGACAGAAGAGCTGGCCCTTCAGCTAATCCTTGAAGAATGGGCCTAATCCCACCAGGCTGAGGGCTTTCCAAGCAACAGGAACCACGTGACAAAGGCAAGTTGGCCAGTGCAGCAGAAGCATATGCTTTATACAAGGAGCCACGGGGACAACAAAGCAAAGGTAGGCCAAGGTCAGATTCCGGAGAGCCCTCTGCATGCTATCCTTAGAAGCATGGACTGGAGATAAGCAACAGGGAGCCACTGAAGTTTCTGGAGCAGGAGTGTGACATCACCTGAGAGTGCTGGGGAAAGGAGGCTCCACCCCCCAGCCAGCAGACAGGCTGGGCGGCACTGCAATAGCTGTTCCACAAGGCATTCAATGCACAGCCGAAGGCAGACAGGGAAGCGGGAAGCTCCCGGGCTTCGAGGGGCATGTAGATTTACCTTACTGAGACAGAAGAAAGCAAGAAGTTGAGGAAAGCAAGAAGAGGAGGGAACTTTCCGCAGGCACTGAAAAGCCGCCAACTCCTTGAGCCGATGTTGTGATCTGGTGCTGACAGCCCTTCATCTTTTCCATTTCTTCCCTTTTCTATTCTTTTAGGAGATAAAAGGAGGGGTGGGGAAGGAGACAGACACAATGGAGTTGCTTGGGGAACAAAAGCCCTGGTACGTTTTTGCTCCTGCTTTCAGCAGGCTGTGCCCTATAATCACATCCGATGCAGGGCCCCAGCCCGTGTTCCCCACTCAGGAGGCAGAAGTGCGCCCTGGGCGGCAGTGGCGCCTGCCCGCCGCCATCTGCCGAGTCCACCTCAGCGGGGGGAGGCACACAGAGGATGGAGCACACAGCCTAAGACGTCCGAGACTTTGGTTCCAGTCCCTGCCGCGTCCCCGAAGAGCTCTGTGACCGTGAGCAAGACACTCACCCTCTCTAGGGCCGCGTCTTAGTCTGCACTGACAAGAGCAGCTACTATTAATTATTGAGTGTCCACAACGCGCCATGGACCACTTTAGGTTTTTATCCCTTACAAAACACGCTGTGAGGGAAGTCTCAGTCTTCCCATTTTACAGATGGAGAAACCGGGGTCCAGAGGTTAACAGGTTAGTCAAGTCAGAAGGCTATGCTTAGGCCCAGATTTGTCTAGCTTCAAAACCCACGTTCTTAAGCTATACCACATTGAAGTGAATTAAGTGGAATAATAAACCCGCTCGCCCCTCCCTCACCTGCTTGCCATGTGGCTCAGTGGGGAGAACTCACACTCAAGACCTGCAAGGGTACCATTCACAATACTGCAGTCACTCAAGGTCAAAATGTGGTGGCCCTCAAGTCAGCTGGACCTTGCCCCAACTGGGGCCCTCACCCCAGGCCCTGCTCCTCCACAAGGCCCTGCCGCTAGCCCAGCCTATCCGCCCTTCCCTTCCAGCCCTGCTGGCCCACTCTCACTTCCTCCACCATGCTCTCGGCCCCTGGATTCCATTCGACTCTTAGAAGCAAAGCCCAAGTCTCACCTTGATTCCAAACTCCGAGAGGCCATCCAATCAAGAGGTGGCGGATACATCCACCAGCACCTTCACTCCTGACCCCTGGGGCTCCCCACCTGCTGCCCCTCAGTGCCCCCAATCCTGGAGGGGATGACACGGGAGACGCGGATCACATCTCTAGGACAGGACCCAGCACCCAGAAGGCAGCTCTTGGCTACTGTTGTTCAGAACAAGACCTGGGCCCGGGCAGCACACCACCGTCCCCTTCGTCAACACCACACTCCCTTCCTCTCGGGCAGGCACCACATGCCAAAGGTGCCCGCAGAGAAACATGGAGATGCTCCTGACGTGAGCCAGGAAGGGTCCCACCTGTTATTAACAGAGGACAATTGGACCTGACATTGTCGGGGATCTGAAACCTCCCAGCTAAGGAAAGCTTTGTTTTTTTAATAAAGAATAAATAACACAGGGTGTTTATTTCCCTCCCAAGTTGTATTTCTTAAGCAGCACTCAGCTCGTACGTCACGGCTGTCATCTGGGGAAACCATGGAGCGGTACGGGCATCTTCAAATCCCTTCTCCTTCCTGAGGAGTTCAAAGCACCTCAGACAGACGCCGCTGTATCTTCTCTACAGCTCTCAGAGGAGAGTGGAGAGGGTCCCCAGCAGCTCTGCCTCCAGCGTGCGTCCAATAAATACTTGCTAACTGCCGAGAGGACGACTTTGCTCACAGCACAGATGGGAAAATGGAGGAAGGCGACGCACTCAGCACCACCAGTCCAGTGCTCCCAGGGCCAACTCGGCTCTAAGCCCTCTCCCATTCGAGGCCAAGCTCTCCCAGAGGCTTTGCCAGAGGGACTAGAAAACGGAGACGTGGTCTCCTGCTGGAGACAGACGGACAGACAGACAGATGGCCACAGACCCTGCTGTCTTGTCGCTGACCTAAATGGCGTCCAGACAACAAGTACTTCACAACGTCTCAGTGAGCGCCACCTACAGGAGCAGCTCCTCTGACAACCTCCCGAACCCTGAGGGCAGGAGCAGCCGTCCCTGCCCAGGCACAGCTGGGCGGCTTGTCTCTGTCTCACTCGTGGCCCCCATCGTGTAACACTTTGTTTTGTGAGTCCAGGTGCAAGGCGCTCCCCTCCCCACGATTTTTGAAACTTTATGCTCCCATAACCCCCAAAGTGCCCAGCATAACAACTGACCCCTAGTACATAAAGCAGGGGCCACACACTGGCACCCTAAACCACAGATAGGTTTTGTTTGAACTAAACCATGTTTTAAATTTTTTAAATAATTGTCAATAGTTAAATATCAAATTTTACCCAAAAATCAAAAGTTCAAGCTTCCCTTGAAAAATGGAAGATTTGGCAATACCAGGCTCACATTTTGGCGTGACAACAATCAGCTAGACCTGAACAGCGGGTAGGTCCCCAAATGGGGTACGGGGTCTTCAATTTGTGACAGACCCTGGCCCATTTCACTCATCTGCGTTTGCAGCTTTGCATCAAGTTTGGTTGAATGTAACTGAATGGGTGGGCCTGTGGTCATTTCAGACCACAAGATCCTGGAGGGTGAGAGTTCATCTATTTCTCCCGCTTTGAATGGGGTCACATGGGGGACTGCACTTAGGATTCGCGGAATGAGTTAAACCTACTCCATCAAAATCTATGCACCCAGGCCACAGGCTTCAGAGCCAGAGCTGCAACAAAAACGTAGAGTCACCAGCCTCCCAAATAGGGACTCTGCCTCCTAGCTCACTTCCCAAGGGAGATTTGTAAGGCCAGACTCAGACCAAGGGCTGAGCTAAGTCCTGAGGCTGCCCTCAGCACCTGACTTTGGCTGGTATTTGACAACCCAGAACTGGGTCTCCATTACTCCAGGGAAGAATGCCTGGCTTCTGGACTTGTCCTAAGAAAAAAACAGAAAAGGAGGAGAAAGAAGAAAAGAAAGAGAGAGAGAAAGGAACACACACACACACATGTATAATATTAATATACTGATGTATATTAATGCAGTTTCCCGCATTATTATTATTAGGAAAATTTTTAAAATGTGCACAAACCAAATGGTCAAAAGGGAAAATTAATAAATACTCAATGGTTACTATAGAGACATTTAAAAGTCTAATTGTGATGATTATGTAGTTTGAAGTAGAATATTATATAACGAAAAGAAAGTGCAAAATTCTGTCTACACTATGACTATAATCAGGTGAAAATTATGTTTGCAAGTAAATGCAGACTCAAGGCATCACAGAACATGGAAGGCTGACTTGCTGTGGCGGCAGCTCTGGGAGGCTATTTCTTCCTATTCCGTTGATTTGTACTCTTATTGTAGAGCATTGTTTATATAAGTATTTTTTTAAATGCCCAGCCTGCTCCTGACCCTAGAATAAACTAGCATAATCCAAAACCAGATAACGATGAAGGTTAGGGGAAAATGCCCCCTGTGCTCAGAGCCTTCTGGAGTCCCAGGGGGTCAGACGGGAGGGAAAGGTTGCATCACAATCACTCGGCAGAGCTGGGGGCTTCAGAGAAGGCACTCCCGCCCCCAGCACCAACTCGCCCACACGCACCTGCCCTGAGTGTGGACATCCCCCGCCCTACGTGTGGCCCTCAGCTGCCGCGTCACTGCGCAGTGCGTCTGCTGATGCCGTTGAGGAAGGGGAAGACTCTGAGGGCCTCCAGGTGGGAAGCAGCCACACCAGCAGGCTCTCTCTCACTCGTTCTTTCCTTTCCAATACCTGTTTCATCAGATATTGCTGGAGACTTAGGAACCAGGTCTAGGGAGCAGGCTGCTCGCTGAGTGAGGCAGGAGTGTCAGAAGGACACTCCTTCTGAAAGGAGGGGTCCACTACGGCATCAGGGGAGCTCGGCAGGTGAGGGAGGGGCTGAGTGTCCAGGCCACGTGGACAACCAGAAGACCTGACCCTGCAGTGGCCTCCCCGTGCCCAGTCGCTGAGGGCTGTAAGGTGGCAGCCGCCTTCTTGTAAACTGTGACAGAGCTGGTGCCTTGGAAAACAGAAAGAGACACTTTCTCATACACACTTTCCAATCTGATCAGACACCCCAGGGAGAGATTTCCTGCCACGAATTCCCCATGGGGCTGAGAGCTGGAGGAGGAAAACCCTCCTCCGAGGGCTGTCTGAGCCACGCGGCCCAACGGCACCCCAATCCAGCAGGGCATCCCATTTGCAGGGAAATCCACTTAGACTCAAGGCTTGGGCTTTTACTTTCAATTCAAAAGACTGGCTTCATTTAAAAAAAAAAAAGGAAAGGAAGGAAGGATGGAGAGAAGGCGGCAGAGTTGGTTCACTGCTGCCCTGTTCTGTTCAGTGTCTGAGGTTTACAGACAAAGCGCCCAGGAATGGGGCCACAGTCCCAACCAGCAAGGGTGGGAAGAGGGCAGTCCAGCTGGCCAGGTCATTAAACTCACTGAGGGGCATTTGCAACCCTAGTGCCTGCCCAGCTGGTGGCATCTGCCTGGAAGGGAGGAGGCAGAGGAGGCTGGAGAGGGCCAAGAGGGACCAAATGCGAAGGCCGGTGGCAGGCAGCAGGCCCCTCCTTCTATAAGCAAGCCCCACCACAGGGCTATTTCCAGGCACTTTTTCCTGTGAGAAAAGAATGGGAGGAATGCAGCGCAGCCATTACCCAAATCCACCCCACCACGGCTCCGTGCCCAATTACGTACAGTGGGGGGGAGCCCTCCAGAGCCTGTAATCAGCAAATCCGTTTAAGAAATTCAAACTGGCAGCCAGAAACTTAGTGACATAGGTAATGCAATCTGAGGGCCTCCCTGACAGCCGAGTCGACGCATGCGTGCGCTCCCCAGCTCTGCGGGTGTGAGAGCTGTGCCGGCCACGCCAGCCTCTGCAAACCACATGCAGAGGTGGCCAGAAACACTCCTGGACTTTTATAGCTCCTCGGGGACCCGATCTCCAGGAAGTGCTAGCAATTGCAATCCAATTGTGTCCCTGGCTGGAGAAGCCGGCTGGAGACCGGGGGACCGTGCACGGGGAGGAAGAACTTCATTGGGAAAAAATGTTGACAGAGTTTAATGTCGAGCGGAAGGACAAATGCTTGGATGAGGGAGCCTGAGTGAGAAATAAGGCCTTCTGAGCGCTCCAGCAATTTGCATGGGGCTGTGCAGGGAGTATTGAGTTAAAAGGCACAGGAGGGGGCTGGGCTCCCCGTGGCCAGGCCATACGCAGGGTGAGGAAGAGGAGCGCAGGTCTCCTGCGGCGTCGGGAACTTGGCACCCTGAAGTCGGCCCTTCAGTGGGAATTAGCTTACGGGCAACAGCCAGCTAGGAGGAGGGCTCAGAAAACTGAAGCCAAAAACATGCTGTCCTCACTTAAGAGACCAAATAAAATGGTGGAGAAGAAAAACGAGCATTTATTGAGCAGCTGGCATGGACCAAGCTCAGATCTCTAATCCTAAGACCCTACAGCAAAGTGGGTGTATTATCCTAATGTGGCACACAAGAAATCTGGGGTCTAGGAGACTCACCCTCGGGCACATGGCTGGAACCAAGACCGGGCCATGTCTGTGTGCACGTCCAGACCCAGGTATACCACGCTCTGCTGGGGTTTCATGATGCGGTTTTTCCAAAAGGAAATCCTCCTCACCCCAGACCCCTCTCTCAACAACAACGACAAAACTGAGCTCACTGGGTGGACTTAGTCAAGTCCCTTAGTCTCTCTGGGTACCAGCTGCCCCCTGAGCTAAATAAGGGAGTGACTGAGGTACTTGCTAAGGTTCCTTCCTGTGCAAACACACACAGAAAGGGTAAGCAAGCCTGTCACTCTGGCCAAGGAACTGAAACAGACTGAGAGCCTGTACAGGGCCCTCTGACCCCTAGGAGCCCCTGGTAAGCATCTCAGACACCCAACTGTCACAGCGTGCTACAACTGTAGGGTTCTTGTCTGTCTGCCCCCACATGGTGCCCTCCCTCAGGAAGAACATTCCACCTAATTGTGCCCACACCCCCTGCCTAGAGCGGCACCTGGCACGCCACAGCACCTCGCCAGACACTCACTCACGGGCAGCTGGCTGAAGGAATGAGCCGTGAACGAAGGCAGGAGCCAGCACTCCTCAAAGGCGGCGCGCCTCAGAAGAAGGCACTGCGAGTATCTGTTCACCAGATTCCTCCTCCAAGTAGAAGAGCTGGACCTTCCCAAGCCCAACTGTGCACTGAAATTGTCTGGAAAGCTTTTCAGAATACAGATTCCTGCCCCCTCCCAGGGTTTCAGGTTCAGAAGATCTGGGCTGGGGGCCCGGGAGTCTGAATTATTCAGAAGCTCCCCAGCCGTGTCTGACTCGAAGCCAGGGCTGGAATCACTGACGTCTATCACTTGGCTAAAGCCCACTCGCTAAGTCCTGTGCCGGGACCAGATGAGGCTAAGAAATAAAAAACAAAGTAAGTGACTCCCAGAGCCTCTCTTCCAAAGAGCTCAGTCAACTTCTCATGCTGTGATGCTGTTACCTGTTGGACTGAAACAGGGTGGCAATGCTTCTCCTGATTCTGTAGGTTGGCAAACAGGTCTGGCCAAGAAAGGGTACTAATTCCTCTTTCTACCTCTTGCTTTTAGCAAGAATGCAGGGTACTAGAGCTCTCACAGACGCAGCTAAATTTCAACAAAAAGAGAGAACAAAGCCAGACACACGCTTGGCTGCAGGTGATGCTGATGCCAAGGCTGACATCCCACGCCTCCTGCCCAGACCTGGAGGACAAAACACACTTGTCCTTTGATGGCTCGCACACCCCAAGTCTTACCCCCAAACACAGAGTCTCACCAGTGTCAAACCACGAGCCCAGAAGGAACAGAGACTCCATCCCGTCCTTCTCAGGCCTGTGCCCATGGCCCTGTCCCGGAGGTAGTTGAGGGGCCATTCATTTATTCATTCATGAAAATTACAGCAAAGCTAAGAAGTGCCAAGCAAAGGAGGAAAGTTAGGAGGGTTCTGAGTCCCAAGAGGAGATGAAGGAAGAATTTAATTATTCCCATTCTCTTCAATAAAAGAGTGACCTTCCCGGAGGGACAAATGCTGAGAGGCTGAAAGCTGAGCCACCCACACCCCCACAACTGACCCAGGAGCTGGGGACAGACACCATCCTGAGCCCCTTCCCTCGGCTACTGGAGACACCTCCTAGAGGCAGGAGCCAAAGTCACCTCAGGCAGACACGCCTGAGAGGCCCCCTCTTCCCTCATCCCCCTCTTTCCACCCAGCCTTGGATGAGATTGATGGAGCCAGGACAGCTGCAGCAGGGCGGGGGGGTAGGGGGGTGGACAACAGCTGGACAGAGGGTGGGCCCTTCCCCTGCCTGGGCAGAATCCCAGCCAGAGCTGGAGAGGAAGGAGAGAGACAGGTTTCCTCTGTGCATTTCTCTTTCAGGAGTGGAATCTGAGCCTCCAGCTCCCCTCTGACCTTGCTCTCTGCCCTCCTGGTCATCAGGCAGGCAGGTGTCTCTGGATTCCACAAATAGCAGGGCCACTCATGTTCTAGGCCCTGGAGCAGGCAGCCCCATAGTGCCATGGACTATGCTCCCTGCAAACATTCCACACCCCTCCCCTCATGTGGGACCTGAGCCATCCCACAGGCCACGGGTGCTGGAAGAAGCCCAGAATCCTGACACCCCTGGCCCAACATGGTAGAAGGCGATGCCATGACTTGCAGTGTGGACCATTGGCCTGACGATCAGAGGACATGGCTTCTGTCACAAATTAAGCTTGTGACTCTTGACAGACTTGGGATCAATGTTGGCTTCACTAAAAAGCTTCATGACTTTGATTTCTGGTTGCCTTGACTGCAAAATGAAGATGATAGTATCTGCTTTATAGGGGAGTTCTTAGAAGTAGAGGAACCATATCCTGGTCCATGAAAGGTACCTGATGTATGCTGGGCCTCAGTTTCTTCTTCTGTAAAACGAGTGGGCTAGACTAGATGGTCTCTTGGGTCTCCTGTAAAACTGACTCAGCCTTTTTGGCCAATAACCCTGGCATGTATCCCCTTCATCCCTTTCCTCTACAGAGAATCACTGCTCAAAATACCTTCCCTGGTTCAGAGAAATGAGGCCCTTGAGACTTCTCCCCTCCTGTTCCCCTATCCAGACTCTACATGCCAGCTCCAAACGTGCAGGTCAGACTCGTGAGGGCCAGCCCTTCATCTGCCAAGCTCTGCCTCCTATATACATGCAAACCATTCGTACAGCTCAGTAACTTCTTACTAAGAACAAATTACTCATTCATAACACACCTCACACCAAAGGTGACCCACCAGCATGTGGCAACACTGCAAGTGAAAACTGTTCGCATGGAACAGTACTGTCCAACATGGCAGCCACTTAAATTTATGTGGCCACTTAAATCTAAATTTTAATTAACTAAAACTAAATACAATTAAAAATTCATTTCCTCGGGTACACTAGTCACATTTCAAATGCTCCATGGCCACGTGTAACTAGTGGCTACTGTATTGGACACTGCAAAATAGAACATCTCCATCATCGCAGCCCTGGTCTAGAAGATGCTCTCTTCAGGGGCAGGACAGGCCCCAGGTGGCCCAGACTGAATCTGGAAGAGGACGGGGAGCGAGGAGGAGGGCAACTCTGGAGGAGGGAGGGGCCATTTCCTGTTGCTTCAGGGGAGACACCACCAGGATGGTGGCTCCAGCAGGCCCCCAACTCAGGCTGAGTCCCTCAGTGAGGGTCTCCCTGGCCCCAACACCCGGCAGGATGCAGCAGGCAGCTGTCACACCGCACTTCATTTTTGGGATGCATGGGACACTTGTCATTCTTTCCAGCCCCTGGCAGACTCCTGGCCTCTCCTAGTTCAAGGTCTGTACCTTGTCCCAGGGCAGGGAGGCTGCCACCCTCCTGCTGCAGCTTAGACGAAGCATGGTCTGCAGAGGGCCAGGGCTCCTATCCTTGTCCCAGACTCCAAAATGTCTGGCTACAAACCCAGATGGAGGGGAAGGAAGCCAGAAAGCTAGTTTTAATCAAGCACCTACTATATTCAAGTTACCACCAAGGCACTTCCAATGACATTTTCCCACTTGATTCCCCCCAAAATTTGCAAGGTACATGTAGTTAAACCCATTTTCCAAATGAGGAAACTAAGGCTCAGAGAAGGTAAGTGACTTGTGCAAGCTAGAAAGGGTCACGGTCTGATCACAAATCCAGGAATGTCTGACTCCAAAGCTTACCATCCATCACCCCCTGAGGCCACGGGTCTACCGACAACAGATGAGGAGGAGCAGGCACGGCCCTCTCCTCCCCAGGGAATTCTCCAAGCACGTAAACACAGAGGGCAGGACCCAGGGCTCTTTGAGTTCCTGGCCTGGCAGAGCCCAGAATCTCAGGAAGGTCTTGCATTGGAGAGGTGAGGCAGGGCCGCAGAGACAAAGCAGGTGATGAGAAGGAAGGGGGAAGGAGGAAGACAGAGGAGGGGACAGAAAAGCAAAATCAAGGAAGAGGGGCAGAGCACACTGAAGTGCCTGAAACCACTCCAAGGGTCACCGAATGCTGGGGCAGGCTCGTCTAACGCCCGTCTTCCTCGACTAGACCTCGGCTCCACAGAGGCGATGACCTCATCTTGTTCACAGCTGCGTTCCCAGCACTAGCACAGTGCCTGGTACACAATAGGTACTCAATAAATCCCTGAAGGAAAGACAGGTGGGTGGATGGAATGACAAACAGAATGTCAAGGGACTATCAGGAAAGGAAAGTCCTCTTTTCAGAGACAACAGTCTCCAAGAGGTCTTCCTGACCTCAGTGCCAACTCAGAGCTCTGGGCGACGCCACCCTTCTCCAACAGGCTGGCATCCTGGGCCCAGTCTGCCCCTTTGCCATCAGCCACATCCACATCACCACTCTCCCAGCAACCACAGGTCATAAATCCGAGCTATGTCAGGGTTGAGAGAGACCTAAAGACCATCTGGTCCAATCTTCTCATTTTACAGATGAAAAGACTGACACCTAAGAGGGGAACTGGCTTGCCCAAGGCACAGTGTCAAAGTGGAGAAAGTTTCTCGTGACAGGGCCAGCAGGAGCTTGATAAGGGAAACTCAGTGCCAAGCCCCAGTGCCCTGGAGCTTGCTTGCAGGGCCAGGCCCAGTGCCTGCAGCCCATCTGTCTCTCCAGCCTGCCAAGAGGCCTTCCTTCCTCCGTCCGTGCCCGTGAAACCCCCCGCAGGCGATGTCAGAACACTGCACCAGGGGGAGGTGTGGCTGGCCATAGGGCCAGGCCTTCAATTTCCGATTTCCCAGCCTGACACCCCTAATGGTCCAAGCCCTCTCTGCTCTGAGCCCCATGTGGTCATACATCACCTTGGCTGATGCCAGCCATGCCTTCCCCAGCCATCTGGACAGAAAAATGAGGAAAGAGCAGGACAGGATGATCTTGGCAGAGAGGACCAAGGGGAAGCTAAGGACACCTGGTCCCTTCTCTTCCTGACCTCACTACGTATGTACTATTGGGATGCAGGACGATGGGCATGTTTCTCTTTTCCTGGGACTCAGTTTCCCCATAAGAAGTTGGCAATATTCAGCCTCAAACTCAGCAAGATGTGTTGAGATGGGGGTTCCTCTGCCCTCAGGTATAAAGAAGGAGAAAATCCATAACAAACCCAAGCCAGGCACCCTCTAGGCATGGGGGGAGCCCCTGCCCTGGAGGAAGTCTCAGTCAAGTCAGTGAGTCAAAACAAGTTCACAGGGGCCAGCCCAGGGGCTAGTGTTCAGTTTGCACACTCTGCTTTGGCGGCATAGGGTTCACAGGTTTGGATCCAGGGCACGGACCTACACACCACTCTTCAAGCCATACTGTGGCAGCATCCTACATACAAAATAGAGGAAGGCTGGCTCAGATGTTAGCTCAGCGACAATTCTCGTCAAGCAAAAAGAGGAAGACTGGCAACAGATGTTAGCTCAGGGCCAATCTTCCTTACCAAAAAAGAAAAAAGTTCACATAAAAGGTGATTCACAAATGAGAGCACTGCCAAAGGAAGGACACAGGGCACGGGCTCTGCAGACCAGCATGGCTAGGGAAGACACAACAGGAGAGAGTCTGGAACCAGTGCTGACAGAGGCAAATAGGAGAGACTGTGTGTGCTGAGTACAGAGCAAGCGCCGTCCCTCCTGGAGGGTCTCACTGTCCAGGCGGAGAACAAACACGCCATCCCCCAAAGAGACCCAGGGTTACCGGATGTGTGCTGTGCCCACGTGGGGTAACTGGGGGTGTGCAGGAGCCTTCAGGATGAACTAGACGTGTGAAAACAAGGAGCATCTCCCAGGAGGTGACCTTGAGCATCGCCAGGAAGCAAAGGAGGACAAACAGACTTGAAGTTGAATTAAGTGCTAAGAAACACAATTTCACGAGCAGATTATCCTTGTAACACAGAGGTCCTGGGGAACAGGGGAAAGGGACAAGTATCATCACTGGATACGGTTCAACATCCAAGCCCTTTGGGTCTTAATTTGGCCCAAACACACGCTAATGAAACCTCTACTTTTATGTTCTGTAGCGATAGCCCCCGCCAGGGGCCACCCAGGAGTGAGGGAGGGAGATCATCTAAGGAGGAGCCTGGGAGGAGCTGCCCATGTCTGTGCAGAGGATGGAGAGCAACAGCCACTAGAAACCACTGCACGAGTTTCCAGGGTCCTCAGAACAAAGTATCAGAAACTAGGTGGCTTAAAACCCAGAAGCTTGTTGCCCCACAGCTCTGGAGGCTACAAGTCTGAAGTCAAGGCATGGCAGGACCCTGATGCCTCTGCAGCCTCTAGGGGAGGACACGTCTTGCCTCTTCCAGCTTCTGGCTGTTGCTGGCAATCCTGGAGTTCCTTGGCTTCTAGCAGCGTCACTCCAATGTCCGCCTCCATCATCACATGGTGTTCTCTCTCTGTGTTTCTGTGTCCACATTTCCCTCTTCTTTTAAGGACACCAGGCATCAGATTAGGACACACCCTGATCCAATATGACCTCATCTTAACTTGATATATAGGGTCTGCAAAGACCCTATTTCCAAATAAGGTCAGATTCACAGGTTCTAAGTAGACACAAATTTTGTGGGGGACACTATTCAACCCAGTACATCCACCAAATGCCAAAAGATGTCCTTGGAGTCAGAGATCCCTGCCACAGCGGGCAGACATGACCCAAGGCATGCTAAATTTCAAGTTCTAGCCCCAAATCCATCTCTGGCCAGGTCACCTCGGCCAGCAGTCCAATCCTCTCAGTGGCTCTGTCCTCTGTGAGGGGAGAATTTGGGTTTGATGTCCCAGCTTCCTTCCAGCTCCTAAGCTGCCAAGTTAAAAGCAAATGAAAATCAGTAAAAACTCACGATTTTTAAAATATAAACACAGATAAACAGAAACAAATGAATATAGGCATGTGTGCATGCATGAGTTGGTATATATTTCCTACTTCTGTCCTCTCAAAGGAGCTAGAAGCAATGACACCCCAGTGGCAATGAATACATCAGCAGCTAGATCTTGGTTTTTAAACACCACTCTCCAGCAATGGAAGCAGGGCGCCTCAGAGGACGGACTGATCCCAGGGCTGGGGCCGGAAAACGATAACACGAGCCTGGAGTATCTCATGGTGCCAGAAAGGAAGGAAGTGCTCAAGAAACACAAAAGCCTGTCAAAGGGCACAGAAGCCAACCTGAAAGAGCTTCCAACGGTCAAAGGTGGAGCAATGTGAGCAACAAAACAACTAAGGTATCGAATTATAACTATAGCCCATAGAATAAAATAAATATCCATACATTTATTATATAACATGTATTTTACAAAATAAATATTCATGAGTCTGTAATGATAAAAATCACTAAGTGAATAAATAAATAAACGCGGGAGAAGGGCCAGCTCTTCCTTCCAGGAGAATTCTAATTAATAAACGTAGAAGAAATAAAGGAAATAGAAAATTACCAGTAGGTAAACACCACAATAATAATTATGAGAGGCAAGAACCACTGATGGATGTAAAACTAGAGGGTAAAAGTTTGAGAAAAAACAGCATATTTGTATAGTCTCAAAGTACGTCCCCACAAGACATTTATTAATTACAAACAGAATAACAGTAACCTCTGGAGGATATGTCTGGCCAACATCACCTTCTCCAGGGATCAAGGCTAACACCCCCAGTAACAAGACACATTGACATCATGTACCTCTTGACACAACACATTGAGAAGGACACAGCATCACGTCTGTGGCATTCTGGCCAAAAATGCATAACCTCAATCTAATCCCAAGAAAACCCTGGACAAATCCAAAGTGAGGGACATTCTACAAAGTGATGGACTAGTACTCAGTACCATCAAGGCCATGAAAAACTAAAGAACTGTCCCAGATTGGAGGAGCCTAAGGAGACGTGACCACTAACAGCAATGGAGGACCCTGGAGCAGAAGGAGGACATTAGCGGGAAAACCCGAATAAGGTCTATGGTTTAGTTAATAACATTAGACCAATGTTAACTTCTTGGCTTTGACCGTCGTACTATGGTTATGTAAAACGTTCACAACAACCCAAAAAGGCAAAAGAAGGATGGTGCATATGTATGTGCATGCCACAGGGCACACAAGCACAGGAATGCCAGGAAGGGTGTCAGAGAGTGTGGTGGGGTGGGGGGGGACGAGGAGGGGGAGAATGGCCTTTTGCTGTTTCAGGCAGCACGCTGAGCCTTGGATCCGATTTTCACAAAAGGATTACTAGATTACATTCTTTACCACAGGCAGCTGTCCCTGTCAAATAAATAATCATCGCCTTACATTTATATATCACCTTTCATCCCACAGCCCTCTTCCTACAGCTAGGACCAGCCTGGGAACGGTCTCAGCCCTCCTCAGGGAAGGGAGGAAGGGAGAAGCGGTGCAGCCCACACCAATGAACCAAGTGAACCCCATTTGGTTTCCAAGAAAGAGAGAGCTGAGAAATTGAGAAGAAGGGAAAACTCAGGCGCCAAGAGGACAGAGCGGTATGGGTGGGTGGCTCCGTGATAAAATAAAGGCTGGGGGAAGGAGAGAGCGGCAGGCTGCAGGCTCCCCAGCAGGGCAGCCGGGTGAGCAGCGTCAACCCAAAAGCATCAGGGCGGGGCGGTTACCAGTTCTCAGTCTCCAAAGTGTGCGTGATGTTGGGCAAGTTCCTCATCCATAAAAGGAACCTATCACACAGGATTCCCATGAGCATCGATCCATGGTACGCTCCTAGCACAATATCCGACCCCACATCTTTCCACTCACCTGCTGGCCACATGGGAAAGGACCAGGGCAAAGGCCAGACAGAGAAAGTGGGCATCAGGGCATGGTGGGAAATACAGAGACACCTCCTGGTCCCAAGGAGAGAAGCCACGAGTTTTCCCAAGCAGCTGATTGTCAGGAATCCACTGCTGAGCAGTGTGGAAAGGTGTCCTTGTATCCAAGCCGTGGGCAGCTGCCCACTCAGAGGAGGTGACTTGTTCTGATGTGGTGCTGACCCTGCAAGAGGGGAAGGCCAGAGCTGCCCTGAAAGGTCCACAGCAGGGCTGGGCCAGGCTGGTGCAGGACGAGGGGGAGTGCTGAGGATGGGCACCCCGACTCAGAGAACACCCTCTAGACCAGGGGCCTTGCATCTCCCCAACAACTCAGGCCCCAGGCCAGAGTCACCCAGGCCCTGCTCCTGGGGTGCTTACAGTCCAGCTGGACAGACAGGTGCACACTGAAAAGTCAGGTCAGAACACAAGAGCTGTCGCCATCCATAATGCAAGCCAAGGTCAGGTGAGAGGACCAGAGGAAACGCCACAGGCACCACAGGAGGGAGAGACCACTCCTGGTAACAGGGTCACACAAGGCTTCCTAGAAGAATCAGGGCTCCTGCTAGACCTTGAAAGACATGTGGGGCTCTGAGGAGCAGAGACGGGGGCAGGAGGAAAGGGGAAGCTGGCACAGATAGCAGAACCGTCACAGCATGCTCTGGAGGCAGACACGACATCTGTCACGGCCGTGCTGGAGGACCAGGGGAGGGGGCTGGAACAGCCATTTGCAGTCAGAGTGAGAAGGGCCAGGCCTTCGGGCTCTGAGCTAAGACACCCCACGTGCTGCCACAGCACGGGCACGGCCACTGTTGTGTTGAGAGAGCAGGAGAAGCTGGAGGAGAGAGGTTCTGGCATCAAGGAGCAAGTTTTCAGCAGACAAGTTGGGAGATTTTTTTTTAATTTTCTCACAACACGGGATATTTGCGAGCTAATAGAGACTGGAAGCTCAGGGCACCTTGTGTAATGCAAAACCCAAACTTCCCCTTTGGCAAGGAGGCCAAAGCCCTTGGTCCTCATCAACTAAATCTCATGGCTCCCCTCTGGCCTCCTGCACAGAATCCCAAACTCTCCTTTGGCCTCTACTGTGAACCCCAACTCTCCCCACGGCCCTCTCCCACTAAGGCCCAACCGTTCCCTCCGGCCTTCCCCAACAAACCCGAACCTCCTTTGGTCCTTACCCAACACGTGTAATTTCCTTCTGCTCGCCCAAATAAAACCCCAAATTTCTCTTGGGTGTTCCACTATAAACCTCCAGACTTCCACGGCTGCCTTATACCCTTGGTCCTTCCCCAGGAAGCCAACATTCCCCTGTGACCTCACCCACGGAACCTCACAGCAGTCGTTTGCCCTCCCACACCTAACCCCAAACATCCCAGATCCTCCCACTGCAAACTCCAAACACCCCTTTAACTTCCCACGCCAAACTCCAAACCTTCCCCCGTCCGACTCCCCCAGGAAATCGTGCACTTTCCTCAGATCTTCATCAACCCTCATTCTCCTCAACCTCCCATACCAAGTCTAAACCTTCAGCTGCTCCTAACACACCCTCAAACGTCTCCTCTTAGGCCTCTTTAGCAGGCTTGGGATGCCGAGGGCAGGACTTCTCACCCCTCAGGGGCAGGTGCCAGGCTTTTTACTTCCAGTCCGTCCTGGTCCATAGGCGGTCCAGCTGTGCATGACTGTTACATGTTCACGCCACGGGTGAATCTCCCGGAGATTTTAACAACATCCACGTCAGCCTACACCCTGTTTGACGAGATGAGTCCTTCAGCTTCGACTAGAAATCCCTAAGGGTTTCCTTGGTTCCCACCACCAAACTCCAAGACTCCCCTCCAGCTTCCCCTAGGAAACACCACACTATCCTAAAATGTCACAGCCATGGCAATCGCTGGAAATATTTCTAAATGCCCACTTTCCATTTCCGTGCTGACTTCCTCACACCAGGCCCTGCCCACGGCCAGCACTCGAGCCAGTGCTCACGCACGGGATCACCCCTCACACTGTCCTGCAGGTGCCCCGAGATGCCCTTCCACAGCCCACAGAAAAGGCCTCCCCAGGTGTGTGGAGGACCAAGAGCCAAGGCAGCACAGAGCAAGTCCCCACACTCCAGCTGGAATCTCCTGTTCCTGCGCTTCTGGGTGAGGCGATGTGGGTGAAATGGTCTGCGCCCCAGGACCAGCTGCAGGGGCTGAGACTCTCCCTGGGAAGGAGAGAAAATCCACCTGAGGCCTCGGGGACTTGAGGGAAGCCCTGAGGAACGATGTGCCTTGGCCCCGGAGCCTGCAAACTCTGTCAAGGGATATGTCAAGGAGTGATTGAGGCAGGCGGCTGGAGGGAATCCCATGGTCCCAAGTTGTCCCCCTACAAAAGCCAAGCGCCAGGAGAAGGGGAGAAGGCCCCTCCCACAGCACAGTAAGGGGCACATGGGGCAGGCTGGCCTCTGACGGGTGAGGGAAGGAGGGGAAGGTGTCAGCGGAAAAGGGGGAACCTAATTAGAGCTGGTTCCTGCTCAGCCACCTGCCGAAACGGCAGCTCACCCAAGACCTGGACGGAGGGACCAATGACAGCGCTGCCAAAGACTGCTCCCCACGGCTGCCACAGCCAGACAAAGGGAGGGACCAGCTGGGCCGCCATGCTTCCCTCACCCCCCCAAAGAAAAGGCTCCTGAAGCTGAAACCTGAGAAGATGCCAAGGGGCAGCGGGAGGCAATTTACAGCCGAGAAAACTGAGCACTCGGGCCAGATGTGGGCCCTGGGGAGGGGCTGGGCCGAAACCATGTGTGTACGGAGGGCGGGGCGGGGCGTGCAGAGGCCCGAAGGCTCCTTCCCCAGGATGCCCCCAGCCTGTGGCCCTGGGCTCTGAGCTGGGGAGCAGGGCGCAGCTCCCGCCTTCCCAGAGAACAGGGGAGGAGGCAGGGGAGGGCTGAGGGGCCTGCAGGGCTGGTGAATCTGGGGTCTGCACCGGAGAAGCGGCGTGAAGCAAAGGCAAGGAGGCAGAGGAAGGAAGACAAAGAAGACACTGGGGAGGGTGAGCCCAATCCAAGCCAGGGCCTCTGCCCGCTGACCGATTCGCCTTTGGACCAGCTCCTTCCTCTAACATTCCACGACTCCAGGAGGCGGTGAGTGAGAACCAGCAAGGAGGCAAAGCTAACGTTCCTTCTTGGCTCAGCCCTGCACTTCGCAGCCCCCCCCAGGCAGGGATCTGGTCTTCCTTGGCACCGACGAGCTTCCTCGTCTCTAACAGGTGTGCAGCCTCCCAATCTCCCACCACAGCTGCCAAACCCCACCCCAGGCGGCGGGGACACTGTCAAGCCCATGTCCAAGTCCTCCTCTCCAGAGGGGGAACCGCTGGGCACTGTCCCCTCGCCCCTGCAGATGACATGCTCAGTCCTAGGTGCGTGAGGGGAAGCCGAGGCCCAGGGAGGGGAAGGGCCAAACCCCAGGTCACACAGCAGCAAGGGGAAGCCAGAACCCAGACACCTGACTCCCAGCTCATACTTCCCTGCTCCCCACATTGCCTTCCTCTGAACCCCAGAGCCAGCAGCGGCCCCAGTTTAGGAGACAGAGCTGCCCCCTCTCTTGAGCATCAAGGGGGCTGGGACGAGATGAAGGGAGGAAGTCAAGCCCCCTAAAGAGCGGAATGCAGAAATCCATGTGACAAGAGGTGGAATTATTTCCCCTGGAAAAAAAATTAATAAAAATCTCCCCGTGACCAGACCCCAGGGGTATTTGGCTGGAAGGTGACGTAATACAGAGACGAGAGGCCAGGAGAAAGGAGCCCCCCAGCCCCCAACAAGCCGCCTGCCAGGAGCACAACAGGGAGGCTGCAGCTGGAACTGGGGGGCTGGGGAGAGAGGACACGCCAAGCAGGATGCTGGCACTTGAGACGCAGTCCTCAGCATCTGGCTGGAAAGCAGAAGCCTTTGAATAAGAAGTCCAGGTGTAAAGCTGCCTTGGGGCCCAAGTCCAGGCTGGCGTGGGCGCAGGGTACCCGAGCAGGGTGTGTCAGAGGCATCGAGGGGGCTGTCTAATGGCAGAGCCCACTGGATGTAAAGCCAGGTGGAGGTGGGAGGCGGGAGGCAGGCTCCCGAGGCAGACACTTGGGCCCTCCACTGAGGAGGGGTGGGGGCCTGGGCACCAGGAACAGGTGGCCCCTGGAAAGGTAGGTGGGGCCAGCACCCATCTCCCCATTGACTCCGGTCACTCAACTGCTGGAGTTCTGACAAAGCTGACATGGCCATAATGGGCCCTGCGCAGGTGCCCAGGGAGGGTGCAGATGGGGGTAGAGGATCAGGACCTCAAGACGACGCATCTTGGAGAAGGAAAAAGCCAAGGAGGAGGGTGGAGCCGTCCCCACTGCTGCCCCAAATAAGGAAGGTGCTGCACCAGGGAGGGCCCAGCCAGAAAGGGGATCCCAGCAAAAGCCCCTGCTGCAGATGAGCCTAGAGCAGCGCTGATAGCTGGAAAGGCCGGGGGGACTTGGTTCCCAGCACAAGAACACCCCCATACCTGGCCCTCCCATGGCCCACGCCCTCATGGCATGATGGCTAGTGGAAGGTTCTAGCTGGGACCAGCTGGGAGCTCTGCAGTACAGAGTGTGAGTTGGGCTTGGATCCCAGGCTGACCTGGCCCCCACCCTGCTCCTGTTTGGGGTACACGATGATGGTGGGGTGCTTGGAGGAGGCAGGAGGGGTGGTGGCCAGGTTGCCAATCCCCAGTCCCGCTGCTCTCTCCCTCCTCCAGTCCCCATCACTTACAGGCTGGACTCCTCGGCCTCCCAGAGGGCACCTGCACACGCTCTCCTCATACAAGGTGTTGGCTGTGACCACGGGTCTTCTGACAGTATCCTGATCCTGAGGTCAAGGGAGTGCTCTCCCCGCTCCCACCGACCCCCCCAACATACAAGCCTGCTTCGCCACAAAAAAAGAGGTGACACAACGTGGGCAAAAACAAAAATGCCCTTCGACTTGGAATCTGACGACCGGGGTCAGCATCCTGTCTCTGAAGTGTTAGACATGTCCTTACCTTCACTGAGCCTCAATTTCCTCATCTGTAAAAAGGGGACACCCCAGCCCCTGACACAGGGCCATTGGTGAGACCACGGAGATGAGGAGGAACCACATAAACTGGACGCAGACCGCTGAGTAATGTGAAAAGTGCTTAAGAACGACCACCATCAGTGGCACATGACGCCCCCGGGAGCCACCTGCGTGGGTTCACATCCCGCACGAGACCAGCCATGTGGGAGGAGGAAGAGTTAGTGCAGAGAGGGGAGGACAGCGTCCCGGGTCAAGCGAGAGCTTCGTACGTGTCTGCTACTATTCATATCACTATTGGTGTGGCATGTCCCTGGCCTCATGCTGCTGTCCACCATGACCGCACCATGAACATGTGCACAGGCTGCCACCCGGGGACTCCTCAGGGAGCAACTGGACTTCCTCAGTGACACTGGGTCTCAGCTTCTGGTCCTTGAAGGCACTAAAACCCAGCCTGGGACATATGATAAGATTCTCCCATGGTGGGAGCTCTTCTAAGAGCTCTGGGTCACACTGAGGGCTCCTGAAAGGCCACCTCCTGACACAGGGGCTGTCTGAGCTGAGACAGCCCCTTCTCAAGTACGTCGTGGGAGAGTCAGACACTAGGCTGCCCTGGCTTCATCCCAGCGTTTCCTCATACCCACCCCAGAACCAGGGACATGCGGAACTTGAGAGTCCCTGTGCCATCCAAGAAGTGACGGCTAACCCACCAGAGCAACGAGTTTGACCTGGATCAGATCAACACGGAAGAGAAATTGATGTTTCCTGCTGCCATCTAGTGGCCAACACAAATAAGAGCAGGCAAGGAGCCAGACGGCCACCAGGTGGTCTCAGTGACCAGTAGCCCTGCATGCCCAGACCAGGGATGAGTGACCCAGCTATGTAAGGCAGAACCTAACAGAAAGCAGAAGGTTCAACAAAAATTAAAAAGTGGGGAAAAAAAAAAAAACCTGCTGGCTATCATCCAGGGATTGAGGAAGGAAGAGGAGCGAGGTTCACTCATCCAGAAATAAAAATGGTGCTCCAACTCCAGGGCTAGGCCTGCAAAGGCACAGAGACGGAGCAGGTAAATAAGACGCTGGCCCTGACCACGGGAACCTCCACTCTGGTCACACCTCTGTCCAGCCCCGGCTGTGCCATGCCTGTGGCTGTGCTGTCCCCTCCTCTCCCTTCTACACCGGGACGTCTGCCTGTGCAAACGTTGCCGCCTCTCCCACCACGTCATCCCCCTCTCCCCACGCTCCCACCCTGACTCTCATTACCAGATCAAACATCCACCTGCCCCCCAGATCCAGCCCCCTGCCCTCAGCTGGCTGTCACTCACAAAGCTGTGTGGCCGGCCCCGCTCACCTGCCCAAACTAGGTCCCAGAGCCCCAAATACTTCTCACCTCCTATCTTGGAAGATGCAGGGCCCTCAACCTGCCATGCCAAGCCCCAGGGCCACTGTCCCCAGACCACCCTCCATCCCTCTAAAATGCCATCGGTCTGCTGGCCTGTCTGTGAGCCTCCTGCCACAGGCGACCTTCCACCGGGAAGCAGCAGCCCTGAGCAGAGGTGAGCAGGCCCTCACAGATATTGGGCTGGGTGCTCCCATCAGATCAGCAGAGCACCAGACAGAGGCAGGAGAACTAGTCTCCAGCCTCGACTGGCCCCTAACTGGCTGCATGACACCCGGGCAAGTTCCTTCCTTCCTAGAACCTTAAAATTTCCCCATTTTTAGGATGAAAGATCATTTCTTGGGCCCCTTTCAAGTCAAAATATCTATGACCCTAATTCATACTAATGTGTCAATGACCACTAATGGCTAATTGTGTAACTGTTCCCACAATACTCTCAGCTTGAGAGGGGGAGCCTCAGCCTATCACCCGTTCACTCAAACAGTAAAAACACACCAAACCCAAGGCTGGTGGTGGGTTCGCTCTTTTCAGCAGCAACTTGATTAGTTCTGCTCCAGCCACAGGGACAAAGGCCAACAAGGAGAACCGGGGTGCACGCTGAGCTGACCGACGCAAAGCAGAAGGAAGGGAAGTACCAGCCCTGCATCTGCCCCAGACACTGCGCTTCCCGCAGGCACTGTTGCAAGCTGAGGGGCTGACTCTCTGTCACTAAGAAATGGAGCCCAAGTGACCCAGCCAGCAAGAGTCGAGCCAGAAACTGCGCCCCTGCAGCACCAGCTCATAGTGTCGGGTGAGGGGGGTGACCATCAGTGGCCATTCCCTCTCCTGCCCTTGGTCAATCTGTCAATCCCTTGTCACGCGGGAGCTGACTCCTGAGGCCCTCCACCCTCCCACCTCGGGCCCTCCCAGGGGCCCTTCATCCGGGTCTGCACAGCGGAGGTTGCCAGAGTGCCTGAGGAGCAGCAGATCCCCCGTCTGCCCGGCTCTCAAGCAGCATCGCCCAGGACACACCTGAACTCGTTTTGTCTGATACACTCAGCCGGATGGTGTTATTTATTGTGGAGCTGCCCTTGGATGAGTGTGAAAAAATGAAAGCCCTGGAAGGATCCAGAACCCACAGCACGTCTTACCTGGGAGAGGCACTGGGGTTGGGGGAGGGTGTGGGAACATTTTACTTTATCACTTTTATGTTATTTTATTTTTTGCAGCAACCAAATTTTCATATAATAATTGAGTCATTATTTTAAAGTAAACACTTCATGCAGACAGATCAACGGCAGACGACCAAACCCTGTCCTTGTAAGGGAAGAGCCGGTGAGGCAGGCCCGGTCTCACAGGCAGGGCCCTGCAGCAGGAAAGGAGCCCGCGTCTTTCTCCAGTCCACATCTTCCTTGGGTGGGGTCTTTTGCACAGAGGCAGATGGCGGAGTGGTTTCTGGAGCACAGAGACAAACTCTCTGCCCCCCAAAATACCTCATCCATCTGCTCATTCATGCCTGAAATTCCTTCCCTGAGGGGCAGTCTTTGATTCCTCAGTCAGAAATAGGCCTGAAACCGTAAACCCACCCAAGAGATGCAAAACAGTGCCCTCAAGTCATGGTCGGAGGGAACGTAGGCAACAAGCTTACTGGCCTTGGGAAGCAAGGCCCTCAGGCTCTCAGGCTCTTGGGCTAATCCTGTGGGCACGACGGGGGCTCAGGCTGGAGGCAGTAACAACCTGGGAGAGCAACAAGCACCCAAAGGTGAGGAAGAAGAGTCCAGTGCAGCTGGTCCTCACCCTGACTTAAGGGGAAAGAGAGCCGGTGGACCAGGATGCGGAAGGTCAAGGCTGCAACAATGGTGACCACCTGGGATGAAAGAGGCACTCGGGAGCTCCACGAGGGAGGGAGCGGGAGGAAGGGACGACGCCATCGAGAGGAGACCGGACAGAAACAGCAGCACATCTAGAACCAGCGACGTGGAGCCACATGGGAGTCCCCCACACCAGGCTGGTCCCAGCCCAGGTGGAGGCCTGCCCTGGGATCTAAGCATTTTAAACAGGAGCTAGACGAACAGGGCCACATTTTGAAAAGCATGAATAGAATGGTGGGAGACCCAAGAACTGGGTCAAGAGAAAGTGACCTGAAGGAGAATGCTCAATGTCATTAGTCATCAGGGAAATGCGAATCAAAACCACAGTGAGCCACCACTGCACACCCACTAGGATGGTCGTAATTTTTTTTTAAAGGAAAATAACAAGTGTTGACAAGGATGTAGAGAAATTGGAGCGCTCATACATTGCTGGTGGGAATGTAAAACGGTGCAGCCACTGCGGAACACAGTCTGGCAGCTCCTCCAATGTTAAACATAGAATTACCATATGATCCAGCAATTCCACTTGCAGGTATACACCCACAAGAAATGACAATAGGCGCTCAAACGCACACAAATGTTCATAGCTGCTCCATTCACTACAGCCAAAAGGTGGAAACAACCCAAATGTCCAGCAACAGATGAGTGGACAAACCAAACCTGGTATATACGTACCACAGAATATTATTTAAGCCATAAAAAGGAATGAAGTACTGATACATGCTACAACACAGACAAACCTTGAAAATATGCTAAGTGTTGAAATAAGACAGACACAAAAGGCTGCATAAAATGTCCAGAATAGGCAGATCCATAGTCAGAAATCAGAGTAGAGGTTGTCAGGGGGTGAGGTAAGAGGAACTGGGGGATGATGTCTAAGGGGCACAGGGAGTATGTTTGGGGTGGTGAAAAAGCTGTGGAACTAGGTAGTGGTGATGGTTTCATAGCACAGTGAATAATGCCAATGAATTGTACACTTTAAAGTGGTTAAAATGGTAAATTTTATGTTACATGTATTTTACCAAAATAAAAAAATATTTTAAAAAATGGAGAGAACTTTGGGAGGGACATGACACCCAACCCCCCAATACCCGAGGGCCTATTCCAAAGCAGTCAGAGGGCAGGACTTTTCTGTGAGCTCCTGGGGTAAGGAACTCCGGGGTGTCAAACTCTGACGTGCAGCGTGAATGACAGCTAGCACACCCTGCACAGCACCACGTCAGGCACTGTGCCAACACTTTATCAGCATTAGATGCAGCCATCATCCCCATTTTCAGGACACTGAGGCTTAGAGAAGGTGGGGGCCTGGCCCAGTCACCCAGCAAGTGGAGGAGTGAGCCCCATACTATTAGCCGCTATGTTCCAGACCTTCCTCAGTGCAGAGAACACAGCTTAGCTCCAGAAGGTCCAGCCTTAATCAAGTCCCACCACCACCTGCTTCAGTGACACCTGTGACTATTTACTCAGCCTTGCTGTGCCTCAGTTTCCTCCTCTGTAAAAAGTAGAATAACACCATCAACAGGTTCCAAGGCCTGTTGGAACAATAAAATGAGACAATGAGTGTTCCCAGCAGCCCCTGGCACATAAAAGGGCTCCATAAACATTCAGTCCCCTTCTTTTGTCCAAAAGTAGAGAAAATTACAAAGATAGACTATCTCAGCAGGTAGAGAGCTCCCCGTCACAGAAGGTGAGGAGGTGAGGAAAAGCAAAGGTGCCACTCAGCAAGGACAAATATCAGATGGGGACTGGCCCAGACAACCTTGAAGCTTCCACCCCGGAAATCTGATGTGGCTGCCACATGAGTCCCTTTCCAAGAGTGGGCTTCGCTAGAGGAGAGAGGGAGCAGTTCAAGGACACTGAGATCCTGGAGGAATCAGGGCTGCCACAAAAAAGAGAAGAGGTATAGAGAAATGAATGGCTGGGAAGAGCAAAACTAAAGTTTGCCAATAAAAATAGAAGTAACTTACGTTTTTAGAGCATCCCCAAATGTGCCAGACACTACACTAAGCATTTTGCATAGATTACCTCACTGAATCCTCACATCTCTGTGGGCAGATACTATCATTATCCTCATCTCCCTGATGAGGAAGCTGAAGCTGGAAGAGGCAAAGATGCTGCGCAAGGTCACAGGGCAGCACGTGCCCCCTCTGCACGGTGCCACAGGCTCAGCTGAAGTCCCGCCTGATTGGAGGGAGGGCTGCCGTGGACTTCACCTGCCCAGCTCCTGCCCTCTGCTTCCAAGCAGCGGTCTCTCCAGAGCAGAGAATGAGTGCCAAGCAGCAGACCCTTCTCCCTGCCTCCCTGTGGCCAGAGAGCTGAAACTAGAAGCTGATGCTAAGAAGAAAACATGAGAGGATGCAGTAAATATTTGGGGAAATTTTGTTAAGCAGAGAAAAAAAAAAGGAGGAACTTCTGTTTCTGCCAGCTCAATCGGCTTTAGGAAGAAAGCACAGGCCACTTCAAGCGCCTGCCAAATGCTCAGCCAGATCCTGCTGGTGTGCCAGCTCTGCCGGGAGAAGGGCCTCAAGTGTCCCAAGCTGGATGGGGCAGGACCAGCCACAGGCACACGGCGGATGGGGCTCTGCTGCAGCCTGCAGAAGCAAGGCAGCTGGGAAGTGACCCGCTGGCCATCCCCACAGCACTACCCCAAAGGAGCCAGAGAGTCGGTGTGGTGCCCAAGTCCTCCCCTCGCTGTGGAGTCCACCCCACTGATCAGCGGCCCACACAGGGAGCAGGCAGCAGGGGAGGCATCCAAGAAGACCGGGGCCTGCGGCGAGCGCAGGGTCTGCACCCACCCTGATGGGGCGAGGGCAGTGGGGAGTCGGGGGGCGGGGGGGGCACAGTTAGGGACAAATAAAAGCAGGGCTCTAACTCCCCTCATTCTGCACTGCTTCCCCTCTGACCCTGGGACGCTAAGCCATACCGTGGCAGCCATTCGTTCACCTGAGTCTTCAGCCTCCTCCAAGGAAACTAGGAGGACAAAAGAGGCAAAATCTGAAAGGGAGGTTGAGATCTTAACTTTTTCTTAGGCTAACATTGAAGAGCTTGTACGCTATGCTTTATATACGCTAATTTAATATTCATAACAGCCCTGCAGGGTGGTGACCACCATCATTACCATTTCAAAAGTAGACAAACTGAATGTCAAATTAAGTGACTTGTGCAATGACAAGTTAGCATGTGGTCGATCAGGATGCAAACCCATGTGATCTGACCTCAGAACCCACACTCTTAACCAAGATCCTTTACCACTTCCTAAAGCAGACTCTTAGGAGCTAGTAAAGGGAATGATTAAGCATAGTTCCTGGCCTCAGAGCATCTACAGCCTGATGATGGGAATGGACAAATGGATCCAATGCAGAGGAAAATCATCTATAAAGATTACGTGTATTATTCCTAAAGATGTGCGGCCATCGTTTCAATTATACGAAGGTGTGTGAGCGTATGCATGTGTGCACACACATGCACCAGAGAACCACTGGAATGACTGGGAAGGAGGATGGTGGGAATTTAATTTAATTTAATTTATTATTTTTTTTTAAAGTGTTAGCTGTACACGATTTTTTTTTTTTTAAGATTTTTTATTTTTTTCCTTTTTCTCCTAAAAGCCCCCCAGTACATAGTTGTATATTCTTCGTTGTGGGTGCCTTCTAGTTGTGGCACGTGGCACGCTGCCTCAGCGTGGTTTGATGAGCGGTGCCATGTCCGCGCCCAGGATTCGAACCAATGAAACACCGGGCCGCCTGCAACAGAGCGCGCAAACTTAACCACCCGGCCACTGAATGGAGAAACAAAATGTGATCTATACATAACAGAATATATTATTCAGCCTCAAAAAGGAATGAAGTTCTGGCACATGCTACAACATGGATAAACCTTGAGGACATTATGCTGAGTGAAATAAGCCAGACACAAAGGAGAAATACTGTAAGATTCCACTTCTATGAGGTACTTAGAGTAGTGATACCAGAGAGAGAAAGTAGAATGCTGGTTTCAGGGCTGGAGGAGGGGGAGTGGGCAGTCCATGTTTAAGGAGTGCAGAGGTTTAGCCTGGAGGAGGAAAGAGTTCTGGAGATGCACAGCAGTGATGTGAACGTTCTTAGTGCCACAGGTGAAGGCAGACTTTACGCGTCAACTTGGCTGGCCGTGGGGTGCCCAGATCACACACTACTCCTGGTGCGTCTATGAGCATGCTGCAGACAGGTCAGCACTCGAGCCGGTGGGCTCAGGAAAGCAGACACCCCTCCCCAAGGCAGGGGCATCATCCAATCTGCTATGGGCCTGCACAGAGCAAAAGGTGGAGGGAGGAGGAATCTGCCCCATCTCCTGCCTCACTGTCTCAGCTGGGACATCTCATCTCATCTCATCTGCTCCTCTCCTCAGACTGGGATGTACACCATCGGCCCTCCTGGTTCTCAGGCCTTGGGACTGGGAAGGAGTTACACCACCTGGGTCTCCAGCTTGCAGACGGCAGATGGTGGGACTTCTCAGCCTCCATAATCACGTGAGCCAATTCCTCATGATAAACCTCTCTGTACACATACACACACAGATAGACAGATACAGATATGTGCCTGGTGCGCATCTCATATGGGCTCTGTTTCACTAGAGAACCCTAACACATTACTCAATTGTATGCTTAAAAATGGTTAAAATGGTAGAGTTGACATTTTGTATACTTTGCCACAATAAAAAAATTTTTAAAGAAAGAAAATACGCTGGTGGCAATAGTGATGATGCGTTGAACCCTAAAGGTCTTAGTCTTGCTCTCACCAGCGAGGAACAGAGCGGCGACCCAAGCCTCCTTGCTGGGGTGTGCAGGGAGGTGACTCGCCATAAAGCCAGGGGTGGTCCTTCTTGGGGGGATTTGGAAAGTTAGCCTTTTGTGTTTAAGGCCCCCTTGAAGAAGATCTGAAAACAGGCCTTCTGTGTTTTGAAAGTTTATTCCTCACTGAACATGAACAGCTGAAAAAGTAGGTGAGGAGCAGCCCTTTGGCATTCACAGGTCCCAAAGGGGGAGTGGTGGGGTCCTGAGGTGGAACTGGGGGAAAGAACATGGTCCGGCTCCAAATCCATAAGATGATGGACCACTGAACCCACGTCCCTGACTCAGCATGCCACCCCACCCAAGTCAAGAACTAAAACCAGGATGGGGGCACCTCGCCCCCAAAAATAACATTATTACTGGTTTAAGTTATATATTTATTGATCTTTCATTAAGCGTTTTACAACATTATCTCATTTAACCCTTATAACATCCCTATGAGATTTCAGCATTACACCCATTTTACAGAGGAAGAAAGTGAGGCTCCAGGAAGTTAAGAGAAATGTTCACAAGCACTATGCTAGTGAGCCAGGATCTGAACCTCTCTGATCCAAAACCTATTTTCTTAACCACTATAGGATACCATTTTCTTTGTATACTGAACACAACGGATTCAAAGGAAGTCTCACTGTTGGGAGTGAAACTGCCACAGAGGCCACTATTTACCCAATGTGGGGCCTTACATGCAAGGTGACATGCTAAGTCCTGATCAACATCCACAAAGACAAACCAAAAGGCTGCTTTTGAGGCAGGATCCAAGTGCTCTCTGGGCTCATGCGGGTCAGCCATAAAACTGTGTGAAACACAAGCTTCCCTCTCTCCTGACCTCTGTGGTGAAACCAGGCCGGACTGGTGTTCCTAACAGGCCACAGCAATGAGGCATCACTTTAAACTGGGCTTTCAGAGGCCTTTTAAGGCAGGAGCAGAAGATGCTTCTACCTGACAAAGACCATCTGAATTACAAAGAGGAAAAATCAATTGGGATCGCATGAGCGGAAGGGAACTTGAATTAGGGGTTTCTTTTAGAGTGAGAAATATAAAATGTCTCTCTAGTCACAGTTTGCAGGAAACACAACCAACAAAAACAGTACATGTTTTTAAAATCATTCTTCAGTTATAAACTTACAGCCAATTAAGGGAGAAACAGGAGGGGGTAGGGGTTGTAGAGAAGGAAAGAAAGAGGGAACGCAAAGGCAGAGGAACCAGCTCCCTGAGCACACGTCACACCATGCTCTGGAAAGTTCTAGAAGCCTCATCTACAGGGCAAGGGGGAGTTATGTCCATGCAATGGACACCCTGCGGTCCTGGAGACACCCAAGACATTTTTGTCGTTGTTATCGTTCACTAAAGAAATTTTAGAAACTACAGAAGAACATTAAAAGGAAAAGAAAAACCCTGAATAATCACTACCATCATCAGCATTTTAGGTATACTTCCTCTAGTCTTTTTTCTTCGCGTCTAAAAGTAAATAGGATTTATAGTCTACACAGTTTTATATCCTACAGTATTTGCTTGACACTTTTTCATAAGCATTATCTTGAGTCATTACATACAACTTTTTTTTTTTAAAGATGGGCACCAGAGCTAACATGTGTTGCCAATCTTCTTTCTTCTCCTTCTTTTTCTTCTTCTTCTTCATCCCAAAGCCCCCCAGTACACAGCTGTATATTCTAGTTGTAGGTTCTTCTATGCGGGACGCCACCTCAGTGTGACTTAATGAGCGGTGCCATGTCCGCGCCCAGGATCTGAAGCGGCAAAACCCTGGGCCGCTGAAGCGGAACACACGAACTTAACCACTCGACCCCTATATATAACTTTTGAAGATGATTTTTTTAGAGGCTGTATAGTGAGCCGTCAGATGAATGCATCAAAATTTACATAACTAATCTTCTATGGTTGGATATTCTATATGTTTCCAATTTTTAACTTTTATAAATAATGCTATAATGAAGATATAGATGTGTACATACACACATGTATACACATATATATATGATTATTTCCTTAACATACATCCCAAGGAATAGAATTACTGAGTCAGAAAGACTCAGAATATTTCTCAGGCTCTTGATATAAATTTCCAAATATCTACACTGAAAATAATTCTAAGCAATGTTGCATTTTTGCAACTCTGGACATAATGGCACTATATCTCAGTATTTTCTGGTCCATTGTGAAGATGGACCAGCTTGAATCATGCTGACAGCTGAATCAGTTCTGTGGGCCAGGAATTTCCCACTTCTGTTTTGAAGTCTCTCTCAGCTAGTTGTTCATAAACCAGATGAAACGTGGTTCCAAACCACTCTGGCAGCCCCACTGTTAGCACCAGTCACACTGCATCTTGCATCAGAGTCAGCTGACAAAGGCCTGTTTCCTCCGCTCTGCCGTGAACTCCGGGAGTACAGGGACTTGGCCTCGCTCACCTCTGTATCCTCCCAGCACAGCCTCTTTCAAACCACTCACCCTCCATCAATGGTTCTCAAACTGTTTTTAAACTCTTCCACACACCCCACGTCCCACCCTGGGCAGTCATAAGTCACAGGACTTCTAGGTGAGAAGGATCTGAGACCTTGGGCAGCCTCCTTACCCTCTGGGGCCTCAGATGGAGTGGGGTGATGATACCTCCCTCAGAGAGTTACTGGAAGGACCCAGTTAGATATCTCATGGAAAGAGCTTAGGGAGCACGAGGAGACCTAGAAAACGCTCGATAAACAACAGCTTTGGTTAAAAAAAAAAAAAGGTCATAATACATAATAACAAACCCACCAAAAAATTGCTTAATCCTCTACCCACTGGAGGAGATTAAAGAATCACACAGCTGTCACTCTCGTCTGAAGCTCGTCCAGGTCCCGAATGCCTGGGTAGACTCAGAACCCTCAGGGACTGCGCCAAACCCACTGAACCTCAAACCAAGAAGAGCAAGGGAGGTCTGGCCAAGCTTGACTTGGACGGCAGGCGGCAGCTGGTCAGCAGGGAGCCACCGAAGCTCCGGATTAGCTGTGCACCGAGAGGGGGTGAGGACAAACTACAGGGAAACCAAAAAGCAACAGCCTGACATCAACCCAACCAGGACAGGGCTGTGGGACACCAAAAACAAGCAAGGAAATGGTTCAAGGTGCCACTGGCTCCTCCCTACCGGGAGCCTGGAAGCAGGTGACTGGTTCAGCCGTTGCTCCCTAGCTGACCCTGGACAAACCTGCCATTGTTCCTCGACGATGCTGGGAGTTGAGTCACTGTGGCATTGTCCAACCGCTCTATCAGGAGGAAACAGCCGGACAGACCAACACCAGTGCAGGAAACCTCAACCTCCACCGGGGCTCCCCTCGGGGCCCCCGCCCTATTTGGGAGGACCAGCATCCTGCCTGCCTGTCCCTTGGGGACCCCTGGCCAACCCTGAGGCATCCACAGTCAGAACAGACATCCCTGTTTCCTGCCTCCACCTGCCTAGGGAAAAATACAAGTTCTTTGTATGGCACTTTGGCAACGGTCCTGGTGTGGGGAGGTGGGGTCTCCTGGACTTAACCTGCCAGTAAATAGAAACCAACGTGCAAGAAAACAGGCAGTAGACAAAAACAATTGCACTGAATTAATTTGAAAAGGACATACTGAAGGGCAAGGAGATGGTTTTCTCGGGACTAAAACACGAGGAAGGGATGCTCCCTCAGTGCAACGGCACATTCTTATAGGGCTAGAGATTGAAACCTCTCCGGAAAGAGGGATTATTGCAAATTCCTACCTGGAGGCTTGACCAAGGTCTCCTATGTGCCAACAGAGGACCCAAAACTCCCTGCCTGGGTTTAGAGAGAACTCAGAAAAGCAGCAGTGTGGTTCATGGTTAAAGTCAGAGAAAGCCGAGTTCGACTCCTCCTCCAACACTGAGTAGCTGTGTGACCCACATGGTGTAAGTTACATCACTTCCTGAACTCGAGGTTTGCAAACTCAAGCGTCTACAGGAGCCACGTAGAAAACGTAAATCAGCGACGCCAGCTGGGGATACAGGCACCTTCCCACGCTATGTCAAGGCAGAGGGGTCAGGAAAGCACAGGCCCCATCTCAAGGTGGTGGCTGAGACTCAGATCCAGCCAACTGTTGCCACTGGGCAGTGTGCGCCCAGTGTAACTAGACCTTTCAACTTCATAAGGCGGAAATCTCTATTTTGTGAAATCTCTTCAGTGTTTAAATGTTGGCTCTAATAAGCAATAATGTCCATTGGGCCCCAACAAAATACCTCTGCGGCCTGCATCTGACCTGGGGGCCACTGGATTGCGACCTCAGCTCTCAACCTGAGGTCCCTCATCTGTAAAATGAGGGCAAAGAAAAGAGCCGGCACTGGGAGGATTAGCCGGGATTAGGGCTGTCAGGCGCTTCACGCTGCCTGACACACAAAGAGCTTGATAAATGGCGGCCGTCAACCAGGCAGAGCTGCGACTGGAGACGACCAGCCAGCCTTCGCCTCCTACCAAAGAGGAAACTCCCAGAGGTCCCGCGACCGACCCAAGATCTGCAATGAGCCAGCGGTGAGAACCCGGCTGGACCCAGCCCCACGGAATCCCGTCTGGGCTCCACAGACTCGAGCAGCCTCTCCTGGCTACAGACCCGCTGTATCACAGACGGCTCCACCACTGTCCCTCGTGAGCGCTGGCCCCTCCTGTTACAGGCAGCTCGCTCAAGGCGTGGTGTGCACACCTCTGCTTCACTCACAGAACTCGGCCTCACACCAGGCAGGGGACGGGGCCCACTCAGTGTGAGCTGACCCACCGGTCAGTGGTAATGTGTGCACCCCCGCCCCCCGCCCCGCGCATTCCAGTTTATATGGAGTGCGTCCCATCGGCTGGGCCCTGAGCCAAGCTCAGTCCCCTGTCCTATCCCAGCCCCAGCTGGGTGGTAAGGCAAGACTGGGCACGAAAGGATGGGGGTGACATCAACAGGTAGAGAGAATGAGGAGGGGACAGGGCAGGCTTAAGCAAAAGAAGGCCGGGAGTGTACTTGGGGCCATGTGGGTGGTGTAGCTGGAGGAGAGAGGATAATTGGATGGCAGGGGAGGTGGGAGAGCGGGCTGGGAAGGAAGGCTGTGGCCACCCCTGGGACAAGGGGCCCCAGGCTGAGAGTGCTCCAGACCAGCTGGCCTGCTGTGTTTCTGCCACACAAGGGCACTAACTCACCCACATGGGGCAGGTCCTGCTGGGTTTAACGAGCTGGGTCCCAAAGCACTGAGCTGTTCCCTGAGGTGAAGGAGCAGGCCAGGGCTGTACCCCAGCCCCAAGCCCCCGGGGTATCCTGTTTGAACTGGTCCCAGGGAGTTACAGCCTTGGAGTTTCTCCTGGCTCCTTCCATAGTACACATTAAAGCTTTCCAATTAACACAAGCTGAAAAGGAAACCTTAGCCTTAGAGAGGCAACAGGAAAGGGAGAGAGGAGCCCGGGCTCTGGATTTCCTGACAGAGGCATCTTAAGTCCCGAGCGTAAGGGCTGAAAGGACCTGAGGCCTCGTCTGGTGCAAACCTCTCGTGTTCCAGCCAGGCCGCGAGGCCCAGGCCCGAGGTGATGCGCCCAAGGTCACACGGCCAATCAGTGCAGACTAACTCTGGGGCCGCTGCTGCCAGCTCCATGGCTTTCAATGACAGGACACTGCCACTTCCCCCACTCCTCCGTCGCTGCCTCCCATCTTCCCTCCTAGGAACACCTCCAGAATCACAGCAAACCGCCACAACATCTCACCTCCCCACGGGCTCAGAAAACCCACACTTCTAACAAAAGCCCGCGGTCGTCTACAGCTTTCAGCACAAGTTTCTCTCAGCTGCTGATGGCGCCTCCCTCACCACACTGCGGGTGGTGGACTGAGGAAGGGAGGGCAGGCGGCTGGGAGTTCTGGGCAGACAGGCAGGTGGGGCGGCCTCCTCAGTAGGGCGGGTCTCAGGCTGAAGCGCAGCCCCCCAGGCCGGCTGGGCAGATGGAGAGGGGAGGCAGAGACGTGGCAGGAAAAAGCACAGGAACGTCACATGGCTGAGAAACAGGGTTTCACAACAACACGCCTGCCCCCGAAAGTCAGAAGAGAGATGTGGGAACTCCAACAGGCCTCGGGGGCTCAGAATCAGGTTTTCCCACCGAGGAAGAACACAGACTTTGGAACCCCCCACATCTGAGTTTAAATCCTTCTCTGACATGTCCCACTGTAAGACCTGGGGTAGCAGAGTCAATGGGCCCTGCTGAGCCTTGCTTTCCTCATCTTATAAAAAGATGCCCAACATAAAAGGGAAGCAATGACCGCTGGCTCACGGAAATGCAGTTTTCTTCCTGATATTAACTCTCCCCCTCTATAAGCACCCTGAGGGCAAAAGGCACAGCCGCTTGTCCAGCCTGGGGTCAGAGAACAAGCCTGGAGGACATTAATTTACAACCGACTCTATACTGCATCCCACCTCCCTTCGCGGTGGGCAGTGCACCCCAAGGGCGTGCGTCTGCTCAGTGTCCCAGGAAGGGTGTTCAGTCTACTTTCACCCCACTCCAAACCATGTCCCAGGTTCCTGAGGGCAGGATGATGACCAGGCCCCCGAGCCCTCGGCCCTGTGCTCCCAGCTCCCCCATACCATCCACCCAAGTTCTGTCTTTGAGACCTGTTTGTCACGCTTCATAGACAGCACCTGACTCCATTTACACCTCTGGAGAGCACTAGAAGGAAGACAGGGAGGGGTAGATGTTTTCCCACAGGTTACAGACGAGGAAACTGAGGCAGGAAACTAGACTGTCTGCTGCTACCTGGCAGTCGGCCGAAGGCTGGCCTCACTGGGTGTCTGCGAGCAGTGGAGACGTGCTGGTCAGGACTGGTAGTGAGCGAGGGCTAAGGAATCCAGAGGCAAATGCAGTGGGGCTGAGCTGAGCCCAAAGATTTCCCATATTATCAATAATCAGAGACTAGGTGCCCTTGTTCCATTAAAGAACAGGGATCAGGTAGGGCTGGCCCTGTGGCCCAGTGGTTGAGTTTGTGTGCTCTGCTTTGGTGGCCCTGGGTTTCACTGGTTCGGATCCTGATCACGAACATGGCACCACTCATCAGGCCATGCTGAGGCGGCATCCCACATACCAGAGCCAGAAGGACCTACACCTAGAACAAACAACTATATACTGGGAGTCTTTAGGGAGAAGAAAGAGGAAAGAAAAAAAGAAAGAATAGGGATCAGGTAAGCTAATAGGAAAGGCAGGAAGTCAACCTCCTCACCCAGCACCACCACAAACAGCCACGCAGTGCTTTCCAGAAGCCAGGCAGCCTCCAGGCACTTGACAGATATTAACTCACTTAATATCCACAATAACCCTGTGAAACAGGTCCTTGATCATTTCCCTTTTACAAATGAGCAAAGAGTCTTAAGGAACTTGCCCAGGGCCACACAACTGGGGAGTGGTGGGGCTGGGATCTGAACGTGTGGCCGTGGCCGTTTCCTAGCTGCCTCCCACCACACAATTCCTCCACCTCCAGGCCCCCCTCACCTCCCGAGCCATGAGGGAACAGGCTGGCTGGCAAACTCTCGGGTCCCGAGGCTCCAGGGCCTGTAGCAACTGCCTCCCAAGGTCCTTCCTCCAAGTGGAGAAGCCAAGGACCCTGACCTGCTCTGTGGGCTCGACCAATGTTCTGGTCCTTGGCCTCCTGCCTCTGCCTCCAGGCAGGGTCGAGACAGAGAAGGAGGCAGGGGCCGGAATTCTACCATGATATTCTGTTCCCACTGACTCAGAATCCCCGAAGAACAGATGGACAGGGGAATTTCTGAATGAGTAACTAACCACAAAAGAATAAAGTTATGTGAATCAGCCTGGAACACCGTTAGAAAGAAATCAGGGATGAGCTTTCAAAAAAATCAGGCTAAGGAAGTGGGAAGTGCCCAAAATGTGTGCTCCTGCACCATTCCTGCCTTGGGGCAGAGCTGGGCCTGTCGTGGGTTTCTAGACTACTCCTGATTGCAAAACTACAAGGTTTTTTTTTACCCCACGGGAAGCAGCAGAGGGACTGCTAAACATATCTGGATTTCTCCCACCAGCAGAAGAGAGGCCCTAGGACACGAAATCAGACAGACAAATGGTAGAGCTCTGATTCCCCTCCCTTCCCCATGTTGTTTTCACTGAAATTCTTTTATTAATGGGCCGCTTGTCACCATCTCCCTCCAGCAGCTTATAAAACTGAGCCCAGGAAATCTATCAACAGCCCTGGCCCATCAGGACAGGAGGGGACAGTGGGGAAAACTCAAACTCAATCTCAAACCCTTTCAGAGAGCGAGCTGCCCCTGCAATGCCCATTAGGGAGCCGGAGGATGAGAGTGGTCTGCGCCGCCTTGCTAGGCTGAGCTTGGCAAGCGGGAGGGGGAAACCGGACAGGCTTTAGCTGGGATTTTATTTTTTCCATAATTTAGAATGAAGTTATCTTTCCTGCTTGAGCACTTCCTTCCATAAAACTGTCGTGCTGGTAAAGGTGAAGATTTGTCACCCTCAAAGGCTTACAACTCATTCTGGCACTCGGTTTGTGTATATCTCCAGCGGGGCCGTCTCAGGCTGAGTCCAGGAAACAACAAACAACAAGCTGGAGGGTGTCCAAAGGCGGCAGCAGGGGCAGCGGGGGTCTAGAAATGAAGTTATCTGAGAGACAGCTGGTGGAACCGGAGAAGAGCCGAGGGGGAGCTGTTGTCAAATACTCACGGGTTGTCATGCAGACGAGGGGGCAGCGTCGCGCTCTCGGGCCCTGCCTGCAGCGGCATGGCCGAAGGATGGCTCCAGAAAGGCAGATCGGAAAGCCAGAGCTGTCCAGCAGTGCAGAGGGAGGTTCATCACTGGAAACGTGCACGCAGAGGCTGGCCACTGGGCTGGAACCCAGCGCGAGGCACGGGTCTGGAGGACGGCCTGGGCGGACCCCTCCTCTGAGTGTCTGCGTCTTTACCTTCTAATGGTCACAGGCCCTGAGGAGCTGTGAGCCTCAGAAGGAAGGTTCTGTTTATCAGGTTTGCATTATTATCCTTTATTAAGTGCCCGCATTATGCTCAACACTTCATATGCATCACCTTGTTGAATCTTCACAACAGCCCCATAAGAGAGATGCTGTGCCTGCCACGTGGCAGGTACCAAAAAATATCTGCTGAATGAATGAACGCACCCCGTTTACCAACGAGAAAATGAGGCTTAGAGAGGATAAGCACCTTGCCAAGGTCAAGCAGCAGGGCGGCAGCAGATCTGTCTGTGCAGCTGGGTCTGACTCCCAGGGCCCACATCCTGGTCCACTGCTCTGCTTACCTGGCAACGGCCTTGGTCTTCAGAGACCTGTTCCAGAGTCAGCTGGCGGTGACCAAAGGCAACAAGGACACTGCTGACAGGCACCAGGCTGTTTTCCAAATATGCTCTAATAAGCACGCATTGATCTTACAAAAGAAGAGAACAAAGCTTATCTACATGTTCAAGTTCAGCCACCATCTCCCAACCGATGTGTGTGCACTTAAGAATTAGGTGGCCAATCCAAAAGACAGACTGAAAGTAAAACAACTGCTCAAAAATAAAAACAAAATAAAGAGTTGTCCGTGAAGATGTGGAGAAAGTGGAACCCTCAGACACTGCTAGTAGGAATGTAAGATGGTGCGGCTACTCTGGAAAAGAGCCTGGCACTTCCTTAAGAGGTTCAACATGCAGTCACCAGATGACCCAGCAATTCTACTCCTAGGAATTTGCCCAAGAGAAATGAGAACACATGTTCACACAAAAAAACTGTGCCTGCCTCAGGGGCCGGCCTGGTGGTGCAGCAGTTAAGTTTGCATGTTCCACTTCTCGGCGGCCCGCGTTTGGCAGTTCGGATCCCGGGTGCAGACATGGCACCACTTGGCAAGCCATGCTGTGGTAGGTGTCCTACATATAAAGTAGAGGAAGACGGGCATGAATGTTAGCTCAGAGCCAGTCTTCCTCAGCAAAAAGAGGAGGATTGGCAGTAGTTAACTCACGGCTAATCTTCCTCAAAAAAAAAAAAACTGTGCCTGAATGTTCATAGCACATTATTCATAACACTCAAAAGATGGAGGGCCGGCCCAGTGGCGCAATGGTTAAGTTCGCACATTCCGCTTCCCAGCGGAATTCACCGGTTCGGATGCCGGGTGTGGACACGGCACCGCTTGGCACACCATGCTGTGGTAGGCATCCCACATATAAAGTAGAGGAAGATGGGCACGGATGTTAGCTCAGGGTCAGACTTCCTCAGCAAAAAAGAGGAGGATTGGCAGTAGTTAGCTCAGGGCTAATCTTCCTCAAAAAAACAAAAGATAGAAACCACCCAAATGTCTGCAAATGTCTGTCAACCGATAAATGGACAAACAAATATGGTACATCCATACAGTAGAATATTATTCAGCCTTAAAAAGGAATGAAATTCTGATACATGCTACAACATAGATGAACCTTGAAAATATTATGCTAAGTGGAAGAATTCAGTCACAAAAGACCATATATTGTATGATTCCATTTATATGAAATGTCTAGAATGGCAACTCTTATAGAGATAGAAAGTAGATTCTCTCAGGGCAGAGCTGAGGAGCCGTAACAGAGGCCGGATGGTCTGCAAAGCCTCAAATATTTACAATCAGGTCCTTTGCAGGCAAAACTTGCCAACCCCTGTGCTATGTTGGGGATGCTGGGGAGGGAAAGGGATGAGCGATACCAGTCAGGGCCTCTGTCCCCTGGAGTTTATGGCCCAGTGAGGAAGACAGTTGGGGTCTGAGGACCATAGTATAAACGGAGAGAAACGCTGTGAAGGAAAGAACCCACAGCCCTGTGAAAGCACAGAACAGGGGGCCCACAGGGCGCCCTCCCTGGACAGACTTAACCCGAGGCCACGGGAGCAGAAGGGAGCCACACTTGGAAAGGCCCAAGGGAGGGGGGCACGTGAAAGTCTGGGGAAGGACCAGCGGAAGGCCACGAGGCTGCAGTGCATTGTGGAGGGCAGGGCCTGCAGGGCAGCCCGTCTCCCCTCACAGGCCCACGTCCCATCCCTGGAGAGGGTGGGAAGGGGGCTGAGAACAACTGAGAGTGTGGACTGTTTACAAACCCTCCGCCTGAAGGTCTAAGAAGACGGGGGAGACAATCTATCAGCTGAAAAATATTTCTTGATCACCTAACAAAGTGCCCATCATTTTCTTTAGCCAATATCATCAGGACACAAAAGAAGAAGAAGAAGATGCGATCTCTGACCTCAGAGAGGAAACAGGAAACTGAAACAAGCCCAGGTCCTCAGTTCTGCTACTCAAACATCACGGCACCTGCTGTTCCCAATGCTGGAATGCGCTTCCCCAGACCCCCAAGGGCACTGCCCCCTCATTCCTTGAGGTCTCCATCAGATGTGACTAATTAGAGAAGATTTCCCTACCCACTCCACAGGAAATAACTCCCTCTCCCTCCCTCCTTTCTTTTTTCCTTCCTCCCCCCACCCCCCGGGGCCCAGGCGTCCCCTGTGCCCTCACTTTGCAGAGTTTTCTCCATCACACTGAACTCTACCTGTGATACGAGTCTTTGCTGGCTCACTGACCACTCTTACACTAGAATACAAGCCTTATGAGGGCAGGAACTTTGTTTTTTCACTGCTGTATTCCACAGCACCAAGACCTGACACAGTCGGTTCTCAAATAAATATTTGTGGAATAGATGCAAACACTTAAAAAAAAATCTAAGGGTAAATGTCCTTCATTTGTGACCTTGAGCAAATTATTTCTTTATGGCTCAGTCTCCTCACTTCTAAATAAAAATAATAAAAGTACCTACTTCATGGGTAAATAAATGTGGATTATTATTATCATCATCCTGTGTTAAGGGTCCATTTTGTGTCGCATGTTAAAGGAGGAGTTTTAAATATATATCCCATTTAATTCTCACATAAACCCCATGAGATCACTCTTATTACAAACTCCCTCTGGACAGACGAGAAAACTGAAGCTCAGAGGTACCAGGGAAGCTGTCCAAGGTCACACGGCGAGTAGCACAGAATCACATTCAAACCAGCACTATCGGCCCTCAAGGCCCATGAGCCTCCCTCTCTTTCCAGCTCAAACTGGAAAAGCCAAAGGAGGCGGAGAGAGGGAGATGGAGCAGCTGAGGCGTGTTCAGGAAGGAAGCGGGATTCAGATTCTGTTCCAATGGACCAAAAGGATTCAGACGAGCAGAAGACAGGACGAAAGTCATTCTAGGTCAAAAAAAAAAAACTGTTCTTAGACTATCGTAACACAAACAAGAGAGGACAATGGTGGAATCACAGGACCGGCACCTGGATGAAACCCGAGACGCACCCAGTCCAACAACTCATGTTAAGAGCAAGAAGCTAAGGTCTGAGGCGGAAGAGTGACTGAGGGGTGTGAAGGCGGTAGACTGTGCCCACGCTGACGCTTCCACTCCAAATAGACGCATTCTTATTCATAACCATTTAATTCCTCTAAAAAAATCACAGAAGTAACACATGTTCACTACAGCCAGAGAAAACAGGCCAAAATGGAGACAGTTAACAGTGTCCCCAGCACCAGCCATAAGCTGTGGAACAGTTTTATATTTAAGGGGTTCAGGGTTCCATTAAGTGGCTTGCATATCAGAACAGAGTTTGAACTGGGCTTCCATTGTTGTTTCCCAGTCTGTTTGCAGTTCATTCATTTGTTCATTCATTCATTCATTCATTCAGCCAGCGATTACTGAGGATCTCATATGTCACTGGCACAGGCGTAGGTACCAAGATTCTGCGACCAGCATACATAATAAAATGATCTTTCCTTCCTCTCCCACAAAGGCTGGAGGCACACCCACCGGTCTGTTAAAACAACAAATGAGGGCAATGAAACAGACCAGCTCCGTTTCCAACTGGAGCTCTCAGACGGAGAGCACGTCTACCTCTGCTGCCCGACACCTCACCAACCAAGAGTAAAGAGACTCTTGAAGGCACAAACCCACACTTTCAAAAACAGCAGAGGGGAGATGAGAGCAAGACAATTTTAGAGACTGGAGGGCGGAAGGACAAGTGTGAATTGACTGAAGAAACCTAAGGAAGGTGAATCCTGAAGCGTTAGCACCCCAGAACCCCCAGAAAGCTTAGCAGTCGGCAGCACCAGAAGGGGCTGCAAGCGGGAGGCCTCATTAAAAGTCTGCTTCCACGTTTTGGGTCTTATGAACAACGCTGCGGAACAGAGGGGTGCAGAGGTCTCTCTGGATGGCTGATTTCAAGTTCTCTGGATAGATACCCAGTAGTAGGATAGCTGGACCATATGGTATTCCTATTTTTAATTTTTTGAGGAATCTCCATACCATTTTCCACAGTAGCTGAACTAGCTTGCATTCGCACCAGCAGTGTATGAGGGTTCCCTTTTCTCCACATCCTCTCCAACACTCATAATTTCTTGTCTTGTTAATTGTAGCCATTCTGACAGGTATAAGGTGAAATCTCATTTTAGTTTTGATTTGCATTTCCCTAATAATTAGTGATGTTGAACATCTTTTCATGTACCTATTGGCCCTCTGTATGTCTTCTTTGGAAAAATGTCTGTTCATATCCTGTGCCCATTTTTTGATCCGGTCGTTCTTCTTTGTTGTTGTTGAGTTGTATGAGTTCTTTATATATTTTGGAGATTAACCCCTTGTCAGATAAATGATTTTCAAATATTTTCTCCCAGTTGGTGGGCTGTCCTCTTGCTTTCTTGATGGTTTCCTTTGCTGTATAGAAGCTTTTTAGTCTGATGTAGTCCCATTTGTTTATTTTTTTCTTGTTTCCCTTGTCTGAGTGGACATGGTATAGCTAAGACGTGGAAGCAACCCAAGTGCCCATCAACGGATGAATGGATAAAGATGTGGTGTATATATACAATGAAATACTACGCAGCTATAAAACAACATGGATGGACCCATTTGTGCCCCATTTGCAACAACATGGATGGACCTTGAGGATACTAGGCTAAGCAAAATAAGTCAGACAGAGAAAGACAAATACCATACGATGCCACTCATTTGTGGAAGATAAACACACAGATAAGGAGAACAGAGTAGTGGTTACTAGAGGGGAAGAGGCTGGGGGCGGGCAAAAAGGGTAAAGGGGCACACCTGTATGGTGACAGTGGTGAACACGATGCAGTCTATATGGAAACTGAAATATCATAATGTTCACGTGAGGGGCCGGCCCAGGAGCACAGTGGTTAAGTTCACATGCTCCACTTCGGCCACACGGGGTTCACCAGTTCAGATCCTGGGGGTGGATCTACACACTGCTCATCAAGCCACGCTGAGGCGGCATCCCACATAGACGAACTAGAATGACTTACAACTAGGATATACAACTATGCATTGGAGCTTTGGGGAGGGGAAAAACAGAGGAAGATTAGCAACAGATGTGAGCTCAGGGCCAATCTTCCTCACCAAAAAGCATACCTTAAAAAATAATAATAAGGGGCCTGCCCAGTGGCGCAGCAGTTAAGTTCACACACTCTGCTTCGGTGGCCCAGGGTTCGCCAGTTCGGATCCTGGGCGCAGACCTACACACCGCTCATCAAGCCATGCTTGGCAGGCATCCCACATATAAAATAGAGGAAGATGAGCATGGATGTTAGCTCAGGGCCAGTCTTCCTCAGCAAAAAGAGGAGGATTGGTAGCAGATGTTAACTCAGGGCTAATCTTCCTCAAAAAATAAATAAATAAATAATGATAATAATAATAATTACACCTGACATTTATACAATGTTATAAGCCAATATGACCTCAATAAAATATTTTTCTTTTCAAAGTCTGCTTTAGGAAAAGATCCCCCAGATCTCCTCCCCCACCTCCTTCAGGCAGGTGATCGTCCCTCCAGGGTGATAAACCACCCCAGGGGTTTATCCTGGAGAGGGCAAAGCAGAAGGCCTGTGGACTGGGGAAACAGCACAGGGAAATGCAGGGGCAGCACACTGAAAACGGGGGATTAAGTTCAAGTACAGAAGGCTGAGACCCCTCCTCTTCCCCATTAGATTCCTGGGCACAGGGGGTCAGCCTTAGTGAGACCTTCCAGGTAGATTAGGAGATTCTTCTCTAGGGATCTTAACAGCTCAAGAGAAAATACCTAAGATACTAACTTATCAGGTTCCTAAATGAAACAGGCCAGCCAGGTCATGCTACATGAGGTCCAGAGTCCAGCAGAACCCCCCAACCGCCCTCCATACACACACACACACAGCCTAATGGCTCATGCAAATGGAAGCAGCCTGCCAAGGATCACCAGACTTGTAGAGAAAGCCCGTCACGGGAAAGACAGAGGAAAAGCACACACCACGCTTTACAGGACGCGGTGAGGAAAAATCCTTCCTCCCAAAAATAGAGCTGTCACCAATAGCCTCAGAGAAGGAGGAGGTGATAGTGCCTCCAAGAAACCAAAACAGGATGCTGTGAAAAGAAAAAAGGTATATTTAGAAAACAGAAGAACTCTTAGAAATTAAAAATATGATAATTAACATGGAAACCTCAACAGAAGGCTGGAAAACAGAGCTGAAGAATCTCCCAGAAACGGGGAGGAGGGAGAGAAAGAGAAGAAGAATAAAGTTATAGGATGAATCCAGGAGATTCACTATCCAAATTGAAGGAGTTCCAGAGGGAAGAAGAGAAAAACTGGCGGGAGCAAGTCATCAATGAAGTAATTCAAGAAAATTTCCCAGAACTCAGCAATGTGTTTCAAGACCGAGAGGTCCCAGAGCGCAGTGGATAAGGTATGTCCCCGCTAAGGCACGTCCTCTGTGAAATTCTAGAACACCAGACAAAGGGAAGACTCTGACACAGCACCCCGGAGGCTCCAGAGAGAAAAACCATGGCACCTACAAAGGACTCAAATTGGAATGGCATTAGACCTCTCCACTGTAAGCTGGAACTTAAGAGAAAATTAAGCAATGCTTTCCACAAAAAAAGATCACTAACCTAGAATCCCACACCCAGCCAAAATATCAAGAAAGCGTGTGTGCAGAATGAACACCTTTTCAGATGTGTGAGGCCACAGTCATTACAGAGACCTCCCAGATGGTACACTGCATTTCCTGTGCGGGGCATCCATCACACTGTGCTGTAGATGCCACACTGCTCGCTGTCGATGCCACTAGACTCCAGGTTAGAGACTGCGTCTATTCCCCCAACAGCTTTAGTGCAGGGTGCTACGAGATGACATAAGAAGGCATCCAGCTCAGTGAGGGGCAGGCAGGGACCGCCGAGTGGAGGGAAGTGACACCTAAACTGAACCCTTAAGGAAAAGTGCAAGATGTACATCCCAGTGTTGTTCCAGGCAGCAGGATATGTGCAAAGGCTCGCGGGACCCATCACAATTCATCAATTTGCTGACCGTAGACAAGAGTCCTAGTTGACAGGTGACACACAAGCCAGGAACAAATGAACCCATCCCCAATAACTAGAAATACTAGTGATGTTACCAGTGCTATTAATCATCTTTTCTGGAACAATGTGATATACAAATCAATAAAATGTAACCAATCTGAGCATGAAGAATGGGGACATTGAGGCAAAAGGCTGGCTCTGGGTGTGACCTAAGGGTCCCTGGAGCAGTCTGGAAGCTCCAGAGGGCATGGGCCACCATGAAGCCAGTGCCCTAAACAGAAGGGGGAGGCCAGACCTGACGACCTGCAGAGGCCCCCGATGAAGGGCACTGGGGTCTGGGGGCTGGGCTGGCGCAGGGAGGGTCTCTGTACTTGGGCCCTCTCTCCTCTCTCCCACCTGTGAGGCCCCGCTCACCTGGCTGGCCAGACAAACCAGCTGGGAACACAGTCCAAGCTTCCAGGCACCTCCCACCCCTTCCAGGCCTGCTCAGACCTCAGGTTCTCATGCAGATTTCCACTTGCTGGAGTTTGAGGTCAGAAGAAACAGCCAAGGATGAATAACAGTCTGGCTCCTCCACTACTCCAACTCAAATTTATGGAAGCAGCTTTCTAGAAAGAGCCTCCCCTCCGCCCGGCACCTCCCTCCCCCACTGCCTGGAAGGAGGCGCCTGGCGCTCAAGTCTAATTGGATTCCCGTGGCCCCGTGATGACTTCGTGCTCTGAGGCAGCGGCAGCAGCAGCAGTGAGGTTTCTGAAATAGAAGCAAAGTCAGGGGCCTGTGTGCTTTGCTGCTGTGGCTGGCTACCCCAGGGATCTGAGCAGCCAAGAAGGAGCCTTCCTTCCCAAAATGGTCCTTTTCCACCCTGTGGCACGATGCGCCCTCCTCCCCACCTACCAAGGTCTGGCCTGATGGCAGTATAGATTTGGAGGGGGGCCACTCAGCTCCAGCTCCGAGAACCAGGGCCAGGCTGGGGCTGCAGCCCGGAGGAAGCGGAGGTGCTGCCTTCTCTCTTTTCCAAGAATCCCCCTCCCACCACCATTCCCTTCTTTGCTCATTTTACTCTTCACAGATACACCTCCCAGCCTGAGGCTCTCGAACTCGAACCACCTGTGTCTCTCTTGCGTCCTCAGTCTCTCCAAGTTCTCACTCTTCTTTATTACACAAGAGGGGTAAACCGAGGCACGGGGGGGGATGGCTAAAGGCTGGTGCCATGGGGACTCCACTGCTGTCACACACTCTCATGCCAAGTCAATCACCAGTAGTGGCGCCTGTCTCTGACATGTGCACCCAGACACCACGCTGTGGCTGTGGCAGAGTGTGTGCAGGGTGAACGGGCCAAGCAGGCAAGTGAGCATGCAGGCGTGTGTGAGAACGTGAGCGTGAACAAGCATGTGAGTGAGCCCATGTGCAAGAGTGAGCATTGCATGCTATGTGTGAAAGTTCATGTGTGAAGGGGAGGGTGGAGGCAAGTGAGTGTGTGAGCAAGCATGTGTGAGAACATGAGAGGGGATGTGAACATGAAATGTGTGTGCGCGCATGTGGGGAAGTGTACACAGGGCAGGCCCTGGCCACCAGGGCCACATGAGCTCCCCACAGGGACCAGGTCGGGCAGGGAGTCCCGCCCGAGCCCCACTCCCACAGATTCCATCCCAGGCGCATGGCTAAAGTCAAGAAACCACCCCACATCCAGAAGCGGGGCCACGGCGGCTGCCTCTGCCTCCTCCCCACTCCCCTCCCCCCCCCGCCCCCCGCCCCGCCCTCCCCCGCTTCACCCCAGCGCACCCAAGTTTCCACCAGCGGCACTTTTTTAAAGACAAGGAAAAGTGCTCCTCACTTCCTTGGGGAGTGATGAATATGCGGATTACGGAAGTGAGTTCTGAAAGCGGTGACCTCTCTGGAAGAGAAGGGGCAGGTAAAACACAGGCCCTCGGGCCGGCCTCTGTCTGTGCGCACAGACAAAGGGGCCGCGAGCAGGGGAGGCGTGCCCGCCCGCTGGGAGCACCGGGCGCGGGGCTCAGGGACACGCGTGGCCCCCGCAGACGGGTGCGCGAAGGAGGGCCCGCGGCCCGCACGCTTTCTGCTGCGCCCTAAGCGCTCAGTCCCTTGGCCCCTGCTCCGGACGAGAGTGGAGAGCACGACCTGGGGGCAGAGGGGCCTGAGCTGACGGCCGCCCCGCCGCCCCGTCTGGCTTCCGCCTGGACCGGGACGAAGGCAGGGAAGGACCGCGGGACAGGCCCGAGGAGTCCGCGCCGGTGGCACACAACCAGTATTGACAGCGCCACCAGTATGGCTGCCGCTGCCCACTCTCAGTCGACTCTGTACATGGCAGCCGCAGAGCCTTCTGAAAGCAAGGAGCTCTGGCTCTCTTTGATCTAATTCCTCCAATGCCTCCAACCTTGCCCACCAAAAAAGCTAAAGCCCTCCAAATGGCCCCACGGCCTTATGTGATCTGAGGGCCTGCCCCTTGCTCACCTCACTCCAGCTGTCCTGGGCTTGAACAAGACTCACACGCTCCGACCTCAGGGCCTTTGCACATCTTGCTCCCTCTGCCCTAAGAGGCACCTCCCCCAGATACCCACAGGGCTCGCTCCATCATGTTCTTACCTCTCTGCTGAAATATCATGTCCTCAGTGACGCCTTCTCCACCTCCCCTGTTTAAACCATAATCCCTGACCCCACCCCATCCTCCCACCTCTTCCCTATTTCTTTCTTCTCCATAGCATTTGTCACCACAAATTTTAATTGTTTATTGTCTGTCTCCCCCACCAAAATATAAGCTCTTGAGGACAGGGATTTTTCTTTGCTCCTGCATCCTCAGAGCCCGAAGAATGCCTAGTGCCAAGAAGCTCCTCAAACTCTGTGGATGACTGAGTCTCCAGACACTTAGGGTGAACCAAGCTGAGGCTAGGACTGGAATCGCTAGTCCCAAACCCCACTCACAAGCTGTCTTTGAGGCTCAGCGGCCACAATCCTCATTCTAGCCACTTCTCAAGGTCACAGTCAGGAACGCAGGTAAGATGATGCCTGGGAAGATGCTTCGGGGCTTTCAGAGTGGGGAGCCCTACAGAAATGGAAGGCCCCAAAACTGTTTCTCCAGCAGCATCTGCCAGGCCAACTTCAGGGGGCCCTGAGTGCTAATACCACACAGAGGGATGTACACAGACGCAGCTCCTGCCCTGAGGAACAGCTGATCAGGCCTGAGGTCCTCAGATGGGCAGGCACAGCCGGTCCTATTCCCTGTGGAAGCCCTGGTACCCAAGACCCGCTTGCACACAGTAGGTACTCAATAAATGTCTGGCAAAAGCATAAATGGGCAAATCCCATGGTGATAACCAGATAGAGAAGGGAGAGATGATCAACATACAAGTCCTGAATAAAATATTAGTTGACCTAAAACAGCATGCCGACAACAGCTACCACAGAGAAGACTGATAAAGACACTGAACATGTTTTCATTATCTTCAGACCAAGGGCAGATGTGTTTTCTAAGACAGACACTAAGGATGTGGTGAAGAACGCCACAGGGAATGGAGAACAAGGTCAGGAAACCTCTTTCCAGGGAGTGCATTTCAAGAATTAGGCCAAAATACTGCAGATCATGACAGAACGCACTCTGTCGATATTAGCTGTAATTAAATCATTGATTTTATCATTGTCTTGGCACCCCACCAGTGGAGCAAGCAGGAAAGTGGGAGACCAAACACAGGTTTCCCATCTCACAGGGAGCGGCCTGGGCACAACACTTCCCGGTGAAACTCGTCCTCCCCGCCTGTAAGATCGCAGAGCACCGGTCGAGTAGCGCCTGGTCCCGGCCGCAAGGATGCTGGCACGCCTTCCCTCAGTCATCGAATGTCTGCTGAGGGCCCACTCTGTGCCAGACGCCCTCTCGACAGTGGACGCAGAGTGAACACAGAGAGCTACGCCCCTCTCTCCCGCAGCTCCCTCTCCAGGGGCGCCGACTGTGAGCCCAGACGCAGTAGGCTGCAGCCCTCTGGGTACATCAGTCTCCAAACAGCACTCCCTTTCCTCCTACGGGAGAAAGGACTCTCATTTGCAAAGCGCTCAGAGCTTTTGCTGAGGAAGAGGCCAAGTCCACACTGTTCAGGACAGAGAGAGCTGCTCGGGAAGTCGGCCGCCACAAACACTAAAGGAAGGCCTGCGAATAACCCTCCTCCGGGAGCCATTCTTCTTCCCACTTTGTAGAGGAAGAAACTGAGGTTCAAGGGGCCCAGGCTAAGAGGACCAGAGAATCCCGAGTCCCCAGTTCAAGAGCTCTCCTCGCATCCACGATCGTGCCTGGCTCGGCGAGCTGGAGTTTCGAAAGAGGAGCAGCACACCTGAGAGAGACACTGGGACAGCGGTCCCCGAAGCTCGGCCCCTCCGGGTGAAGCCAGGGCCTCGGCTGCTGGCAAGCTCTCTCATCCCGGGCCTGCTTTCTGCAAAGCCCTGGCCCCAGAGCCCGCCCAGCTACTGCTTCCCCCTGGGCCCAGCCAACTGCCACAGACACAATGAAGGGCCAGGGAGGCATCACGGATTTCCCTGGCAGACATCCGAGATTTATAAGCTACCTGGCAAAGGCCCCTTCCACGGAGAGGCTGGGCAACAGCTTCAGGGAAGCAGAAGATGGGGCCCTTGGCATCTGACCCCTCTGAGTCAGCGCCTCCACTCCCCTCCAGCCACTGAGCTGCAGACCCACCTGTTCTTCCTGGGGTGCTCCCTGGAGCTCCCTGGAGGCCACCTTAAAAACGGGAAAAGGCAGGTGTTTGAAGATTCTCTTGAGAAATCTGCCAGGACCACTACTAACTGGGCCTCTGCAGTGTGCACCATACTGCCCCAGACCCAAGGGGGGTGACCTCTCCTTGGGAGCTTCCAGTCCAGGAGGAGAGGGGCCCCACAGAGGAAGAGACACGAGACCCAGAGAAACAAGCCAGTGAACAGGTCAAGAGGGGTAGAATGAGCGCTAAGAATGGCTGCAGCTAGGCTGCAGACTCTGCGGTGTGGGCAGGCAGGAGGACAATGGACTACACAGAGCTATCCGCTGTCTCAAAGGCACCGTGCCTCCAGACCCAGGAGACCGTGGGACGAGGCGCTGACACAGGCGCCAGCCCACATCCGTGGGTGCCAGTCAGGCTGAAATCAGGATGACGGAGACAAGCACAGACACTGGGGGTGAGGGGAGGCAGCAGCTAGTCGGGAAGGCCCAGAGAAGAAAGCCACTTCAGGCTGGAGGAAGGGCTATAAGGAGTTTCCCACAATGGTAGCAAGGAGCACCTTCCAGGTGAATTTTCTGAGTGTGTGTCTGTGTGTGGCGGATGACTCACAGGGCTCAAAGGGAGGAGTAAGATTTAGAGTCATTGAGTTCCAAGGCATCTTCGAGATTATCTCACTGTAAGATTCTCTCTTACAATCCCACACACAAAATCCCTGATCAATAAACACCGCTGTTTGCTTAAACCCCAGCAGTGCCGGGGAGCTCCAGGCAGCCCACTCCTCTACTGGACGGCTCCAGCTGTTGGACAGTTCTTCCTGGAACTGGACCCCCATCTGATCTCCTAGATTCCCTCGCCCACGGTCCTAGGTTCGGCCCTCTGTGGCCACAGGATATGCTCAAGCCCTCCTCTTCCACAGCAATCCTACACACGCTGGAAGACAATTCTTGTGTCCCCTCTTCCTATAACACACCATTAAAATAATTTCCAGACGAAACGAACCTTCTCAAATCCTTCGTCCAACTCCCACGTGGTGTAGTTTCCACCATCTCAGTCACCCTCCTCTGGATGAGTTCAGATTACAGAATTAATGAAGCCCATGCTGCAGATGTGGTGTGAACTCCACTGAGCACAGAGAGTCTGAATTCCTTTGAGCTGAGCTCCATACCTGGATGGTATGGTTCATCTCAGCAACCACATGGCATGGTTAGCTTATATTGTCTTCCATTTATTACCATTTATTCAATCAACAAACATGGGCTGCCTACTATATGCCAGGCACTGGGCTAGGTACAAGGGATACTAAGAAAAATGCCAGATCATCTTTGTGCTCAGGAAGCCTCCTTGGAGAGAGAAAAAACAAAACCAGATGAAACTATGGGGAAAAGAAGGTGCTGCTTATGCGGTCTTCTAGGAGCGCCGACTAGAGGCACCTACCCGGGCGAGGAAGGACGGAGCCCCAGGCGAGGCTTCCAACAGTGCAGGACTTCAAGTCGCAGCCATGGAGAAGCAACAGGGACCAGCTTTACCCTTCCCCTGTGAACAACTAAACGCCAGACAGAGGCATAAACAGCTCCTTCCGACACTGGACAACAGGCAGTGCAGGCCTGTGCACTCTGAGAGAGGAGGCAGGAGTGAGCCCCCTGACTGCCCAGCTCATGGCCTGGAGCAGCTGCCCCGGCTGCACGGGAGGAGGAATCCAAATGGAATCCAGTGGTCTCGCCAAGTGGAGGAGACAACATTCAAGTTCACGGAGCTGGAAGTTTTAGGGCAGCACGCTGCGACGGGGAGCTACGCCGAGAGCGCTCTGGAGATCTGCATGTGTGGGGTGACGCTCCCGAGACTGGAAGGAGAGTCAGCAGAAAGCCGTAAGCCAGACAATCTGTGGAGCACACAGGGGGCCGGAGAGAGGTCACATTCCCACTCGAGAGAGCGGAGAGACCTCGTCATACACAGGGCACTGGGTAGAGCCCTCAGAAGGGTGGTGCCTTAGTCATGAAACTAAATTAGCCCTAGACTAAAGGCTGTGCTGGATCCCCCCAACAAAGCTGACAGCAAGCCACAAATGAATTAAACTGATCCTAAGCAATTTAAATGCATGCCAGAATAAAGTCCAATACTATTTAAAGAAATATAACAAAATCCAGCAACATTAAATTCACAATGTGTGGCATCCCACCAAAAATTAGCAGGCATTCAAAGAAGCAGAAAAATATGACCCATAACCAGGAGAAAAATCAGTCAATAGAAGAGACCCAAAAATGACAGAGATGATGAAACTACTAGGCAAGGATGAAAAGAACAGCTATTACAAGTATGTTCCATACGCACAAGAATGCAGAGGAAAACATAAACATATGAGGAGAGAAATGAAAGATATAAAAAAGACTCGAACTTCCAGAGATGAAAAAACACAATATCTGAAAAGAAAAACACCCTGGGTGGACTAATTAACATCAGATTAGACACTGCCGAAGAAAAGATCATTGTACTTGGAGACAGAATAGAAACTGTCCAAAATGAAGCACAGAAAGAAAAAAGACTGAAAAAAATTAATGGAGCATCAGCAACCTAGAGGACAATATCAAATAGTCTAATATACATGTAATTGAGTTCTGGCAAGAAAGGAAAGAGAAGGGGGGAAAAAATACTTGAAGAAACAATGGCTGAACAAATTTTCAAATTTGCTAAAACAACGCAGGTAGGAGAGAAATCAATGCAGGACAGGAGGGGCACTTCAAGTAGACACAGCAGGGACAGTGAGAAAGGAGAACCCCCATGGTGGGGAGAGGGAGCAGGCATTACAGAAACAAAAGGGACAAAGTGGCTCTAAGTGGGGAGCAATGAGGCTGGACAGGGACAGGTGCCAGTTCACAGCAGGCTCAGTCACTTGGACCTCATCTTATAGGGCAAGGGGTGACCACCTCATCCTGGACAAGGACAACTGATTTTCTGAACCTAAAGTCAGACTTTGCAGTTTTCTTAAGCAGGAGGGTCCAGAGAAGAGAAGGGAGGTTTGAGGCCCGGCTGCGACATCTGAGCCCTCAGCCTGACCCCGCATGGGGATGACCCAGCTGAGATGTCCACCCTTGGACCCTGTTTGGAACAAAGAGCAGAGGCAACAAAAGTGTCCTACCCATCTGAGAAGGTTCCTCCTCCCCTGTGACTCCAGGAATCAGACAAGTCTTAAACCAGAAAGGACTTCAGGGATCACAGACTCCTCACTTTATAGATGAAAAGAGCTAAGGCCCAGAGAACTGACATGACTGGTCCAGTGCCAGTTAGGCATCCTGACTCCCAGTGGACCACTCTTTCCAGTGACCCACTCTGCGTGCTCTGGTCCCCACCATCCCTCTGGCACTATGGACTGCTCTGGATGATGTCAGTGAGTCTGTGAATCTCTACACACGCTCGTCTCTACACGTCCACTCCAGCTCCCAGAGGACAACAGCAGATTCCTGGTGTCACTGAGCTCTTGCACTTCTGTAGGGTAGGTGCTGGCACGTATCTACTTCATGTGCACTGAGCAAAAGTGACTCCGGGCCTGACCCTGGGGAAGGGAGGAAGAGTGAATGCTCCCTGAGGATCAAGGCCAGAGCTGTCCTGAGTCTGCCTAGGTCTGAAAGGGACAGAGAAAAAGAGACAGAGAGATCCAGAGGGTCCACCCACTGACCCATTCAGTGGGAGTTACCAGGCGACTCCCCCAGAGGCAGGGACATTCCTCTGGCCTCTAAATCCTGCTCCCTTATCAGATTGGCCCTGAGCCAGGCACTGTGCTTGCCACCCAGCCCCTCCAGGGGAGGAGGAGGAAATTGCCTTGAACTCTCCTTCCCCCCTCTCCACACCAGCACCCTCCCTCAGCTCCATCCTCATCTTGGGCTCTGGGTTGGGCAGCACCTCTTTACAGGGGTTAAGAATGAGCAAATTCTTGAGCTATTCCTGGAGCCTTGATTTTTATCATCCTTCCATTCTGGTCAATTCTGAGAGGCCAGTGGCCGGGAATGCCAGAGAGATCTGAGCCGGGCCCACCAAAACCAAAATAACCACACACGTGCCTCTCTCGAGTCCTCAGGATATGGCCATTTTAGGTGCCTGTTTTCCTACAAAGCTGCCCCCAGGCCCTGCGGGGTCACCTCACACATAGGGTGCTAGGAACTGTGAGGCACCTCTGGGTGAGCTGAAGAAAGCAGGAGCAGGTGTGGGTGTGGGGGGATAGAACAGACAGAATCCAGGGGCAGGATCTAGAAAGCCTGGCCCCAGCTTCCTCGGTTCAACTGCATGGAGATCCTGGGAAACCCAGCCTCAGTTTCTCAGCCATGAGCTTTGCCAGCAGAGGCCTCCTCTCCACCTCCCTGGGAAGGGCAGCGTAACTCTCCACCCAGACCTTTAGTAAGGACTGGAGAGCAGGTCCCACCTCCGCCCCAAGACATCTCGAAGCCTTGCAATTCAGGAGATCAAGGGTTTTAAACCAAGCAAGTGCTCTGAGTGTCCTGGAGAAAAGGGCTAGGCAAGGGCCACATTTCTTTTTATATCACAAATGCAGTCTTCATTCATTCAAAAAATATCTGAGTGCCCACCAGGTGCTAGGCCATGAGAACACAGGGCAAGCATCAGAGGAGGGCAGGACCAAGGCCTCTGCCCTTCAGAAGGAATAAAGAGGCACGGCTGGAGGGGAGCCACTCAACTGTCCTTGCCTGTCTATCAGAGAACCCCCGCCCGCTGGGCTGCAGAGGTCCTGAGGCTGTAAGTGAGTTCGGAGGCAGCACGAGCAAACCCGCCTGGAATTCCTAGCGGGTTGGGGTGGGGGGGATTCGGGGGCGGGGAGCAGGGTCTCAGCAACACCAAGGTCTGTGGGGACCAGTCCTGTGCACCAGGGTGTGGCAGCACCAATGCTTTAGATCCTGACAGGAATCAAGAATGTGTTAAAGACACTTGATTTCACCACAAGATAGATGGTGCCTTCTCAGGTGTTTCTTTCAAGCCGCACCATCCTCCCCATGAACGCCTGGGGGATTCTGGGGCACTAACAGGCTGGCGCCGTGGGGGTGGGGGTGGGGCTGCAAAGGAGAAAGGCCCTGCAGTTGAAAGAATCACCTTCCACCCTCTGCTTTGCCCCAGAATCGGGGTGGGGCGCACCCCCACGAGCCCACTCCTAACACACACACACTGGCCCACAAGGAGAAGGTCAAGCCCCTCCACCTCAGCTGACGGGCACAGAGCCACCAGGACCAGCTGCAATGAGGACCCAGGAAACCAGCCTGCCAGCCATCCCCTAGGACTAGGACAATTCTGAGGCTTCCCCTCTTGGCAAAAGCATCCCAAAAGCCAGTGACCCCAAATGTATTCCCAGAAGAGAAGAAAATGTGTCTGATTCAGTTCCTCCGACTCCAGGACTCTGACTGCTTTCCCACGTGCATCGGCCTCAACCCAAACGTCAAAGTGTGAGTGCTGAGCAGGGAGGCCCACCCTGCCTGATCTCCAGCTTGCAGCGTCCAGGCCAAGGGCAGGCTCAAAGCATCCACCAGCTCACCCAGCCCTGGGCTTGCTGGCAGTGAAGTGTAACCACCCATTTCTAACTCAGCCAGCAGAGTGTGGCCCTCTGGGAAAGTCACACACAGATTCCAGAGACGCGGCTGCTGCTGCTGTCTTGAAGAACAGTGCTCAGAGCCCAAGACACAGTCCACTGAGCATCCCCAGGGCAGGGCCATCCGTACGCTACAGGGACACCTAAACTCGTTAAACTACCGAGAGTCATTTGGATAAGCAGTGAGGAAGGCAGCTGATGAAACTGTGGGACGGTCATTTTTATGTCAAACCAGGTGAGTGTAAAGCAGCAAGAATCCCCAGCCGGGTCAAGGCAGGCGTCTCCTTTGGGTCCTCCACAGAGGGCTCTGGCTGCATCTACCAGCAATCTCGTCCCTTCCTACTTGGCCTTCAGAACCCACTCCTGGGGGCCTGGGATGCGGCAGGACCAAGCCCTGGGGGCACGTGGGAGAACCAGATAAAACCAAGAAGACAGTGGGTAGAGGAATAGAAAGAGTGGGATGCACTGAACCCTACGTGGGCTGAAGCTCTCCTATCACAGAGCGCCCGGGCCGAGGATACCTGAGACCTTAAAGAGTCAAAGTGCCCAGTAATTACTTATTGATGAATTGATGTCGTGATGCTTGGGCATGCTGAAGTGTAATCCATCCTCACAGCCTAAAGAACCAGCAAGGGGTGGGGGAAGGGGCAGAGAAGTTAGGGACCAGAGGCAGCTTCTTGGGTCTCTGCCTATGGGGCCTCTACCTACCATGCGCCTCAAACCAGCCGACTCTCGGTTGGAGCGGGCTGAGGTTCTCCATCCAGTTTTCCAGTTCCTTGGCCAAAAGGAGTTGCTGGGTTTCTGATCTTGCTTGTGATGCCAGATTTCTCCAAGGTTTGCAGAGTCGGCCTTGCACGCTTTCACGCACACTTAGCACATTAAGCCTGTAAACTGGTCAGATACCAGTAACCCTGCAACAGCAGCACAATGCTGGCACCCGATGTCACCCAGATGTCTCAGGGTGGCTCCCAAGTGTCCCCACCCCACAGTCCTCATCAAGTCCTCTCACTGAGCTAGGTCAACTCTCCCGCAGCACGGTTGAGGAGGAGGAAGCCAGCCCAGAGGCTGGGCGTGCAATGTGGATGGCACTGTTTCACCAACGGTGAACCTTTCAGCCACAAAACACTTCTTTTCCAAGAGCTGCTGAGAGGGAGCAGGGAGAAAATAAAACACCAAGGGGTTTTCAAATGCAAAAGCCCGCTCAGCCTTTGTTCTTATTTGATGAAAGCACAAACCACCAGGCAGATGACAGGCGACAGGGCATCACTGTGCTAAGAAAGTGCATTTCATCGAGTCCAGACCAGGACCTCCAGGGAGAGGTAAGTCTGCCGAACGCCGAGCGCCGGGGGGACTTCTCCACTGGCGGCTCCAGGCAGCGTCCTCAAAACTGGGATGGCGTACTCGTTAATGACCCCGAGCTGGCTCTTCCCGTTTCCTGTTTCTGCCTCCCTGCCATGTGTGACATTTCACAGGAGAGAAGAGCTACCAAGGCAGGTGATAAGAAGAGAAAACCATAAAAATGAATAGATCGTGGGAGGTCAAAATATTAAGTCCACTGTGAGCTGCCTGAGAAGGACAAGTGAAGTCTGTGACTCACACAGACCTGGGTCTTCTTACTTCCCATCTGAGGTTGTGAGCGGTGGCAGAGAGTCTGGAGCATAGCAGGCACAGTGTCTGCTGGGCGAATGAAGGCATGAATTCCCAGCAGAGGCCTTGCATCTGGAGTGACCAGCCGGCTTTCTGAGAGACCTGTCACTCCCTGACTCCCATTCTTCAGAGGTGCCATGGAAATTAGCAGGGGCTGCTGAGCAGCCAAGCTCCTGGCAGCTCCCGAGGGCAGAGGCGCCAGCTCCACGCCCACAGCTCCTGGAGCCCTAGGGCAGGGAGGCTGTCTATTACAAACCCCGATTCTAGATTTCCCCAACCCTGCCAGCACAAGCCCCGCACACCACACACCCGCAGAATCCACCTCAAACAGCATCTCTAACCCAACAGGAAGATGAAGTGTCCTGCCCTCGCCAGTTTCCCTGGTCGACCCACTGGGGGCAAAGAGTGGGCTGTGCTGTGTTCCAAGGAGCTGTGGGATCCATGCCCAAATATTCCAGTTCTCATCCGCCTGGGCACACGGAGGGACTGCACACCATGGCCTGCCACCCTGAACACACCGGCCACTGATGTGACTTTCCCAGGCCTCGCAGAAAGACATGGAGACTTTGCCTGCGGGGCTGTGACTTGCTCTGACCAGCAGCAGATGGGTCTTACACTGTGAGACATCAGAGCCTAGACCTCAAGAGGTCTTAGAGATTCCCTTTTCACCTAAAAGGTCAGTTTCCTTGAGAATCAGAAATCACACGGGGGAAGAGAGGCCCAGCTCAGAGCCAGTGCCGATCAGCAGACATGGGAGAGAGGCTCTCTGGGAGCACCCAGGCCCTGCAGAGCCACCAGCTGACCACCACAGCGTTAATAAGCTCAGGGAACGAGACCAGCTGAGCCCGGCCCAAATGGGTAACCCACAGAACTGTGAGCAGTAACATGGCTGTTGCGTTAATCTACTAAATTTGGGGGGGTCTGTTATGCACCAATAGATAACTGATATAACACTCATCCAGCAAGTCTATGCAGCTATTCAGAAGAATGAGGTCTATACCTGCTGATGTGGAAAGATGGCTAAAGAAGCAGCCAAGTAGTATGTATGACACAATTCTACTCAGGGCAAATGACGAGGTAACAGGTAGGCAGCTGGATGCGAGTCTATCATAAAAATACCTGCACAGAATATACGCCAAAGTATTAACAGTGATTATCCCTGAAGGCTAGGATTACAGGGGATTTTCCTTTTCTACAATTTATGTAATGTTTGAATACTATGAGTTTGCATTGTTTTTGCAACAACAACAAAAAAGGCACTTTAAAAAAAATTCACCTTGAATTCTGCTACAAGCTAATTTCTCCTAAAAATCTCTTTTCATCCTGTCACTCTCCTGTTAGGGGCCAACACTGGCTCCCTTTTGCTGGCCTCCTGAAACTGGAACCTCCTCTGGGTGGCATTCAAGTTTCCCCATAGAGAAGAGCCCACCCTCTCTTGCCAGCTGTGCCCTCTCTCCCTTGGTCATCTCCTCCAGCCCATGCCCATCTCTACGGCAGCCTCCAGCTCGCCATCCACCACTGCAACCACTCACAGAACCCCTCCCTTGTCTCCTAAATCCCCCCTTCCCTCCAGGCCCAAGCCAATCTCCCCTGGGATCCTTCACGGGTCTTCAGAGAAAGTGCCACCCAGCCCTGCCTTGACTGGATGGTGTCCTGTATTACTCGGCCTGCACTGCGGGCACCGACCCCTCAAAGGAGACCTTCACAGACACAGGCCGACTGGCCACCACCACTTCCAGCTTCTAACAGTGGGAGAGGGCAGAGCCCAGACAAAGAGTTCCAGCTGCTTCTCTCTCGGGCAGCAAGGGTGGTGCTGGGTAGTGGGTGGCGACCCTGGACTAGAGCTGCCTCCCTACCCCGCCCATCTCCAGCAGTGAGCAAGTGGGAGCCATTTGCACCGGTGGCTAATGTAGGGTGACTCATGCCTTCCGGACGCTCCAAGAGCTCTCCCTCCCACCCTCTAGGTCCCACAGGCTGCATACAGATCCAAACTCTGCCTTCAAACCTAATTGCCTTCCTGGGGGACCCAACGGCTCTTCCTCACTTAGGTCTCTGCAATCTGCATGTCCAGTTTTTAAACAAAGCTGTTTAGAATCTCCCAGGATTAAGACAAGTGGAAAATTGCAAGCCCAGACCTCTACCTCACTTTCTCTAAAACAAAACATGTCATTCTACACATTCACACACCCAGAAACACACACCCCCATTCAAAACCAGCCTGACACCTGCCCCTCTGAGCCCTTCTATAGGGCTTGGCCCGAGTTGGGGCTGGGGACTTGCTGAAGCAGGATCTACTCCCTCTGTCCCCGGTACCACCATCCCCAGGGCTTGTTAGTCTCCACACTGTGGCAGGTGGCCAGAGGAGAGGGCTCAGGCAGGGCCGCCAGGTGCTGTATTCCAGCTTTACACTGCCCTCCACAGAGGGGCATTCACGTCACAGTATATACTGACCTGCTGTACGGGCTCCAGTGGGCCTCCCAGCTGAGTCGCAGAACAACGCAGGAGAGCTCTCTCCCACACAAACCCATGCAGGCACACCCAGCCACACACACGCTAGGGCAAGCACACACATACTCACTGACACACACAGACACACGTGCATGGCCACACCCTGTTCCAACCTTGCTCTGAGCATCCCCGAGATCACTTCCCTCACCTGTCCACTGCTCTCAGAGGCCTGTTCCCCGCCCCCAGCTCTCTCCTGACTCTGAACCTGACACACTTCCCTCGCTGGGACTGGGAAGAGCACAGAATGTGTGTGGTGCCAGCGACACACGCACCGCACGATGCGGGGGTGAGCACAGGTACATGTATAGCCAGGGCCGCTCCTGCCAGGGTTCTAGAAGGCTGTCTCGGGCAGAATTGGATGTTGCTCAGGTTTTACTATAATATATTTGCTTTAATTTGTCTTTTTAACCTGAAGAAAGGCAATTTTGCAAATTTGCACAAAGGTGCAGTAAGGGCTAGCAGCAGCCTAAGCGCCTCAGCCAAGGCCGAGAACTGCCCACGATCCTGCACCCGACGCCGCGAGACCCTCAGCCTGCGTGCAGCGACAGCCAAGCCTCCTCAGCCAGGGCAAGGGGGGATTCCAGGGGTCCAGTGAGCTGCCCGCCTCTTCAGACCCCTGGGCTCTGCTCCATCCCCATCCCTTCCTGTTCCCATCACAAGGTCAGATACTTCAGCACAAGCTGACGGTTGAGGGTAGAAACGGTCACAAGACTCAGAAAGTGAGTGAGTATTCAAAGCACAATTAATTTCCAGCCACTGTAAGGGGAGCGGGAAGGAAGAGAGAGGGCGGAAGGGGTGTGGTAGACCAAAAGCACAGATAGTATTAAACAACGGATCATCAAAAACTAATCGACACTTGGCTCCCGAGCGCAGACTGATGCACACACGCTGTGACACTGACAGCCAGCAGAGGGGCTCCTCTGGCTCTGCCCTTCTCAAGAGCGCAGCCCAGGTCAGGACAAGTTTTTGGTTGTGTTTTTGCTTCAAGAGGAGGGAAAGGGTTTGGAAGCTGGAGGTTACCCGGCAGATCTTCTCATTTCATCAGGCTGTGGCTATATCTGAAGTTGAAATGATTAACTTGTCAGCTGGAGTCCACCAATGGAGCTTTCTAACCCCTGAATGCATCGGGCAGGGCAGGAGGTGATTGCAACGAAAGCAGCGGCACAGCACAGAAGTCAGGCCGCAGGACCCTGCCTCTGACAGTCAAGCATCTCAGTAAACAACCTCCGCCCCCAGGCCGACTTCTATCAGGAATTAGGGCCTCTGGTTTACTCATTAACTTCATTCTTCCTCCTCCATCCACCTCCAGGCCAGAGGCAGAGCAGGCCCTCGTAAGGGGAAGAGGTATGTGGGAAGCCCCAGGACTGGAAGCCAAACCCAGGCATGCGCCCTGGTCCCACCCCAGACACCATCTTTATGGGAGGCAGAAGGAAGCGGAGCACCTGATCACCCAGACTCCCCGCTGGCGGGTGAGGAAGCCAGCCGAAGGAAAGCAGTTAACCTCCAAACGTCACAGAGGCTCAAAGGCATGACAAGAAACAGCAAAACCCAGCTTCCTTTCTGGACAGTCCTTCGTTCAGGTCTCCTTCACCTTGGCTTCAACACAGATGCACAGGAGGAGCATGGTCACCTGGCTAGAAACCACTGGTGATGTCAGGCACTGCAGGCCTCCTGGGAAGCTCCCCACCCAGTTCCGCCGGCAGGGCCCACCAGGAGCAGGCCCCGCAGAATCTCGGTGATGGGGCAGGATGTGCCGTGAGGAGCCAGGACGTGCTGAGCAGCAAGGACTCTCAGCCACTTGTCCTTAAGTCCCTCCCTCCCTGACACCTGCTCTTCACGAGACCGATTCCCTCAGCTGGGGCCCACACGCCTGCTTGCACGCACAGACCACCCCATAGGCCGTGCCCCAAATCCCAGAGCAGAGAGAATAAGGCCAACACCCACCCAGGCCCTGAGGAGGAGGGAGAAAGACTTAAAATGGGAGCTCCCACACTCCTGCTGCAGCAGGCTCAAGGCGGGGCTGGAGAGGATTCCCAGGACCCGGTAAGAGGGGCCGGCTATAGGTCTGTAGCAGGAAAGGCAGGTGTGGAGGGACGAGAGCAAGACCCCGAGGCCCTGAGAGCGCTAAAGATGTGGTCTCAGGCAGGTCTCTGACCCTCTCCACCTTAGGCGCTGCCCCTGCAAAATGGGGGCAAATGACAGCTACCTCACAGGACACTTGTGAAAATTAAATGACATCTAAACTAAGATTTAATGCGATTTAAATTAGTTGTGGACATACGTAGAGAGTCTGAAACTGTGACCGATGATGACAACAAATATGAACACTGGCGTCCTGAATACAATGTGCAAAGCAAGAAGGACAACAAGAGGTTCATGGCCACTCCTGGGACACCAAATAACCTGCTGGAACTCACAGAGAAGATCTTTTGGCAAGATGTGCTACCAGCCAGCGCGTCCTTCCCACCGCCCCCAGCCCCACCCCCACACTGCTGGGTTCTCGGAAGGTAAGAGATTTACAAATCGCCCAGCAGGGAGAAGCCACAGCACAAAACACACATCAATTAAAACACAAAAAGGCCCAGGTCTGTAAGCAGCTCCCCAGGGAACCTGGATCAGCACCATCCATGCCGGCTGCCTAAGTAGCTTCTGCCTGCCTCCAGCTCCACAGGGGCCTCGGAGCACAAGTGCCAGGAACAAAGAAGCTATCAGCCAAACCCCAGGGGCCTGGAGGAGCAGCCAGGCCCTGGTGAGGGTCCTGGCAGGGGGCCGGAGTGGGGGGCATTCCTGCAGCCCCAGTATAGAGGAACAGAGGCAGGTAGGACTGGCCAGATTCCTACAGAGTTTTCTCTGGCCGGCTGGTGGGAGGGCCTCCACCCTGGCTCCCAAGCCGCTGGGAGGAGACAGGAAGCAGGAAGTTACAGGCCTCTGCTGCTTCCCTCGGCTTCCTCCTGGACAATCAGGGTGGCCAAGAAAGAAATTAAGAATACTGCCAGCCGTCAACCAGAAACAGTGAGGAGGGAGTAACTCTCTCCTGACCCCCAAAGCCCAATTTAAGGAGCTTTTCAATTCAAAGTCAACAGCTAAGGCACAGAGACATCTAGAAAACATCAGCATCCCATTCTACCATCGTTCCACACCCAACAGTCAAAGGGCAAGAGAGACTCTGACTTCAGACAATTCGGAACACTCAGACTTTCAGAGGCCCCACCACACAACGGACCCAGGCTAACACTAACCTATTTTCTCTGAATCTCCTGCAAACACCTTGGCTGCTGACAGATAAGAAGATCCCAGGATATTCCTGCAGGAAAACAAAAAATTAGGTCATCACTTCACTGTGAAGACACTAGGGTACATTCTGTCCAGCAACAGCCACTCTTTGGGGTGGCAGTCTCCCATCTAGAACCCACTCACTCAACAGATGCAGAAGGCCAGCAATGGCAAACTGGCTCCATCTGCTGTGCCGGTTCCATTCAGCTGGTGGGTGCCTCAAGCATCATGAGCAGCACCTGAGCCCCAGCTCAGCAGGAAAGGCAGCTGTGATGGATTGGTGATGTCTGCTAAGGGCAGTTATAAAAGTAACAGTATCCGTGCCACAAAGTTGCTATCCTTGGGGGAAACCCTTGACATCCAGGAATTAAAATTTGTAATTTTGACCGCTCACAAGTGATCTGAAGTTTCAAGATCTGTAAAAGTATGTAACTTTACTGAGACTTGAATTTGACTCACACGCCCTATGCGGCTGAAGTGAAGGAAAAGGCCAATTTATTGTTTTCATCTCTATCACATCCAAAGTTATTCTTGTGGAGCAATGAAAACTTGGTGGAAAACGGCTATGAGGTGAGAGAGAAAACTGGAGTTGTTAACTGGGGATGTGAAGATTTATACAGGAAACATTTGGCTCTCTGCGGAAACATGACTCCGGAGAAAGCCAGGCCCGGGTATGAATATTGCTGTGGAGGCAAACTTGGGATTCTAGAAGGTACAAGATTCATTTCTCCTTTTTTTGGATGGCAAAATGAAAAAATATTTTTTATGAGGTGTAAGTGATATATAACATATTAATTTCAGGTGTACAACATAATGATTGGATATTTGTAAATACTGCAAAATGATTACCACAATAAGTCTAGTTAACATCAATCAACATACATAGTTACAAAAATTCTGTCCTGTGATGAGAACTTTTAAGATCTACTCTCTTAGCAACTTTCAAATATACAATATGGTATTACTAACCATAGTCATCATGTTGTATATTACATCCCTGGGTCAAGATGCATTTCTTGAGGACATCAGGGGTCCACACCATGGCTACTCTGTGCCTCTGAGCAGTGAGGACTGGGCCAAGGAGAACAGAGGCAGGTAGAATCCATGCCCTAAAGGGGCTTACAGTCTACTTAGAGAATGATGGCCCCGCATCCTCACAATCACCCAGCTCAGAATCAGCTTCCAACCCCCTTATCCGTTCCTCACCACCCCTGGCCAATCAGTTCACAAACGGTCTCAATCCTCAGGTTTATTCCCTCTTTTCCAATTCTCATGGCTGCCCAGCCTCTCTCCCCAGCGTGATTTCCCTCTTCACAGACCCCAGATTCACCCTCCTTAAGCCTCGCCCTGCCTCTGCTACTCTTCCTACTCAAAACCTGCGAAGTCCCCAGGGCCTCCCCAGGCCGACTGTGTCTCCGGCCCCAGATCAGTGCCGGCACGTGGTGGGCATGCAGCTTCTCTGAATGAGTGAATGGGTGGAGGAAATTCCTTGGCTGGACATTTGAAGCCACCAAAATATGGCCACTATCTACCTGTCCAGGCTTTTCTCTCTCTGCTTCCCTCCACACAACCTACTCATCGGCCCATCTGAGCTATCCACACACCCCAGCCCTTTCTCAGAGCCTTTCCTCAGGCTGATCCCTCCTCCCTTCTGCCAAAACGCAAGCCACACTTCAAAGTTCAAGCCAAACACCGGCTGCTGCATCAGGGTGAGGACCCCCCTGTCTGATCCCATGTAACACTCTACCCTCATAGGCCGCTCTCCTTATAATTTGAATCATCTTTCTTTGAACCCCTTTCTTAACCCTCTACTGCATTATTAGCCCCATGAAGACAAGGACCTTTATCTTTTTCATTTTCTCATCATCAGAACTTAGCACAGGGAGCCTGCCGACTGGTGCAGCGGTTAAGTTCGAGCACTCTGCTTCACCGCCCAGGGTTCGCTGGTTCGGATCCCAGGCACGGACCCACACACGGCTTATTAAGCCATGCTGTGGTAGGTGTCCCACATACAAAGTAGAGGAAGATAGACACGGATGTTAGCTCAGGACCAATCTTGCCCAGCAACAAGAGGAGGATTGGCAGCAGATGCTAGCTCAGGGCTAATCTTCCTTAAAAAAAGAAGGAAGGAGGGAGGGAGGGACGGACGGAAGGAAAGAATTTAAAAAAAAAAGAACTTAGCACAGACGTTTGTAGTGTGACACACACACTAAGTGTGAGTGGAATTCCCAAGCAGTGTATAAAAGCCAGGAGAGATGAGGACAGAAAATGCCATGGAGTTCCAAGGAAAAAGAGGCTCTTCTGGAATGGTTGGTCAGGGAAGGCTCCATGAAAGAGTTCAGACACGAGTAGGGTCTTGAAACAGGGGCAGGAGGGAGTGGGAAAAGCATTCCAGGAAGGTGGGACAGTATGAACTAAGGTACAAAGAAGGAATGAGCAAAGCATACTTGGAAGCTCAGTCTGGCTAGAAACAAGGGCTCCTGGGAGAGAGGAGCGGAGAGCAGGCTAGACGGGCAGGCTGGGAATGGAGAGGAAGGATGCAGAGTGCCAGCCCAGCCACCTGGATCAGACCCAGGCCCTCCTAGTCAGTGGGGACGATGACCACAGCAGGCCTGGTCCTTAACGGGAGAAGAAAAGAAGTCTTGTCATCTCTTGTCCCGCACATATTAGTCTAGTCTTCTCGGTGAGGTTATAAATAACAGCCACCATTCACCACACACCTGCTGCATGAGAGGCCCGAAGCCGCGTGCTTCTCACCGTGTTACCTCACTGCTCCTTCCCACAGCGCCCAGCGCCCGCCCACCTGTCCGGGAGTGTTATCCTCCTTTGCCAGGAGGAAGCAAAAGCTAAGAGGAGAGGGCACGTGCCCAAGGCCTCATCCACTCACTGTTCACTGAGCAATCCTGCCTGGAGTTCCAGACTCAGGCAGGAGGCCCGCACTCCAGGCCCAACAGCTCCCACTTCAGCTGGCCTGCTTCTCCACAACCTTCCTCAAGGGCAACATTTATTAAGCACACAGTAGGAGCTTAATAAAGCACACTAAACAGAAAGTAAAACTGTGACTGCCGGGGGCGGAGGGGAGGGAGGAATGGGGAATTGTTGTTTAATGGGTGAACATTTCCAGTTTTGCAAGATGAAAAAGTTCTGGAGATCCCTTGCACATCAATGTGAATACACTGAACTGGACTGTCCATTCACAAATGGTCAAGGGGCGAGGAAGATGGCGTCGGCCGTGCTGGTGGCAGGAGTGCGCCATGGCCGGCAGCTCTGGGCTCCTGCAGAACTCTTGGGAGCAGCTGCGGAGGAAACTTCAGTGGAGCTGGCCAGGCTTTCCAAGTCCTCCGAGGGGACCAGTATTAGTGGTCCAAGGTCCAGCTGTATTCAGAACCAGCAAATGATACCAAGGGAAGTAAGGAGATTTCCAGCCTTTTGGATAGTATCTTTTGGATGGCAGCTCCCAGAAACAGACTCAGCATTGAAGTCAACCAGTGTAGGAGAAGAAACCCTCATAAGCTTATTAAAGTTAAGACCAATATAGACGTTTGTCCTGAACGTGGTCACCTGAAACCAAAACATGTCCTTTGTGGCTGTTGCTATGAGAAGGTGTGCAAGGAGACTGCAGAAATCGGAACACAGATAGGAAAACTCGAAGGCGGCCCTGTCAAGGCTCCTAACGTAGAGACCGTGGTGCTCCACACGGGAGAGGCAGCGTCTGAACGAGCTCAGGGCAAGAGGACCCTTGAACGAGACAGGAAGCGACCGTCCTGGTTCACCCAGAATTGACACCAAAGATGTTCAAAGCGGATAATTTCACATAAAACATTTCTCCTGAAAGAGTGGAAGATTCTCTGTTTTTATGTTGTTTTTGTGCTTGTTTTTAAATCATCAACCTAGTTTGAAACAATTCTTTATAAGCAGTTTTGTATGGGGAATTTGAAGAATATGTCATGAGTAAACTCTGAAAATGTTTGTTTATGCAGATGCTCAGTGGATTCATATGTCTGTTTCCGTTATACTATAAGGTACTTCTAAGTGAACATAACATTTCCAGGACAGAAAAATAAAACAAGTAATTTAAAATTCATCGCAAAAAAAAAAAAAAATGGTTAAGATGGTAGCCGGCCCCATGGCCGAGCAGTTAAGTTTGCGCGCTCCGCTTCGGCAGCCCAGGGTTTCACAGGTTCGAATCCTGGGCACCGACATGGCACCACTCATCAAGCCATGCTGAGGTGGCGTCCCACATGCCACCACTAGAAGGACCCACAACTAAAAATACACAACTATGTAACAGGGGGCTTTAGGGAGAAAAAGGAAAAATAAAATCTTTAAAAAAGAGCAGGACAGGGGCTGGCCTGGTGGCACAGAGGTTAAGTGCACACGTTCTGCTTCAGTGGCCCTGGGTTCACGGGTTCGGATCCCAGGTGCAGACATGGCACCGCTTGGCAAGCCATGCTGTGGGAGGTGTCCCACATATAAAGTAGAGGAAGATAGGCACGAGTGTTAGCACAGGGCCAGTCTTCCTCAGCAAAAAGAGGAGGATTGGCAGCAGTTAGCCCAGGGCTGATCTTCCACAAAAAAAATATAGAAATAAATAAATTTTTAAAAAGGGCAGGACATTCTCTTTAAAAAAAAAAAAAAAAACATGGTTAAGAGGGAGGCCTAGGCCTGTGGCCAAGTGGTTAAAGTTCTGGGCACTCCACTTCCCCAGCCCGGGTTCACGGGTTCAGATCCCAGGCACGGACCTACTCTACTCATCAGCCACGCTGTGGTGGCGCCCCACATACAAAGTAGAGGAAGATTGGCACAGTTGCTAGCTCAGGGACAGTCTTCCTCACACAGACACACAGACACACACACACACACACACATAAAAATGGTTAAGATGGTAAATTTTATGTTTTTTACCACAATTAAAAATAAAAAGTAAAGCACACTTATTGACTGATTGGCTGCCAATATCACCTTATACTGCTAATTATCTGATGCTGGAAGAGACTCTAGAAACATTTTAGACAAACAACCCTCCGAAACAGAGAGCTGGAAAGGGAAGGAAGCTGGCCCAGGGGCGCACAATCACGGCGTCAAGGCTAAGACGCGCAGGCTCGCCCGAGAAGAGTGGCAGAGGCAGTGCGGCATCACGGAAAGCGCCCGGACGAGCGGTCACAGCCCCCGCTTCAGGTTCTGCTCCTTCACTTACCGAGTTCTGTGACCTCAGAGAAATCACTTATTTTCTCCGAGCTTCATTTTCCTGACCTATCAGAAAGCAGTTAAAAATAGCCTATACTTTACAAGATTACGCGTGAATCAAATAAAATCATATACAACTAATGTGAAGAGAAAGCACTTGGCCAACTACGAATTACTTTATAAATACTATTTATTGTCATTTATATTAAATATCTCTTCATAGATTTAAAGATTAAAAGCTGATTAAGTCAGACAAAAAACAATCCCACTCCATCCTGGTCCGTGCTCAGCTGTTCAGGGCCTTGCACACAGCAGGTCTTCAGAGAGTGAGTGCAGAACTGAATGACCCTTCAGGTTTTATCTATCCCAATCCTCTTCGCTCCCTCACCCCCAGCCCACAGCCCAGCTGCACTAGCTGCCAGGACCAGGCGGAGGGTGGGAAACGGTGTGAGCGAGTGTCTGCCTCCCTGGCTGCATTCCTCAGCTAAATATAAATGATTCGTCCAGTCCATTGTTCGCAATTATCCATAATACCTCTCCTCCCTTCCCCATCACTTACAGTGACAAGCTGACTGTACATCTTTATAGCAGAACATACATACAAAACATTCTCTAAGGCTATTTTTAGTGGAGAGAGGGAAGCTGGCTGGTATACAGGGATCAGAGCATGAGTCCTCAGTTTTCTCCACAAGTCCAGGAAAGCTTCCTGGAGGAGGAAATACCTGAGTCACCCGAGAGAAGGCGCCAGCTGCAGGTCAGACGGGCGCCCTCTCCTAATGATTTCGGTTCTCTGAACCAAAGAGGGGTGAGCTGCTGCCTTCTTATCCCTGTTTTGGGGAAGGGGTGGAAAAGTCGACACAGCCCAGGGGATCCCATTCTACCCCAATGCTTCAAACTGCCCCAGACACTATAGGCACTTGGGGGAGCAGCAGAGAAGAGGCTGGTATCTTTCTTAAAGAGAGACGATGCAAGATTCCAGTTCCGAGATACACAAGGACAAATACTGCCCTCATAACAAGCCAGTTTCTTGTTTGGACTTTTTTTTTTTTTTTAACCACAAGAAAGTTTTTTAAAGTCCCAAACTTGGATGCACAGATGGACTACATCTCGGACCTCAGGCCGTGCCAAAGCCCTGTCACTCTGAGCGCCGATCTGCCATAGGTGGCCCAAAGAGTGGTCAGGGGTGCCCGGGGTCTGCAGGCAGTACCCCAGCCGTGCCCGAGCCCCCCGCCCTCCCTGGGGGCGTCGTATGGATGGCCCCAAGCTGGGCCGCTGGGCCGCACAGCTGAAACCCTTGACAGCTCCGCGGCTCTCCCCTTCAGCTCCATCCTCAGCCCTCGCAGCCCTCCGCCTGGGATTCGGCCGTCCCCTCTCCCACAGCCCCACTTCCGAAAGGTCTTCCTCCGAGCCTCTCCCCTTGCAGAGCCCTCTCTGCCCGGTTACCGGGCCCCACACACACCGTCCCGGTCCCGGGCCGCTGCCCGCCCCCTCACAGGGCGCCCACCCCTCCCTCCCTCATCCTCCCCACTGCCGCCCTCCGACACCCCCTCCGCGGGGCGCCCCCGAGCCGCTCCTCTCCCTGGACACCCGCTGGGGGGCTGCCGGCCCGCCCCGAGCCGGTCGAGCCCTGCAGCCCCGCGTGCCCCGCGCCCCGGGGGCCCGGGCCGCACTCACCGCGGCCGCAGGAACGGGGGTCCCGGCTGGCTCCCTCCGCACCGCCGCCGCCACGGCCGCCGCCAGCGGAAACGGGGGGCGGGGCGGGGGCTCGCGGCGGGCGGGGCCTGCCCGGGATCGGCGGGGCGGGGCGGAGTGGGGCGGGGCCTGCCCGGGAACGGCGGGGCGGGGCGGGACAGCGGCTGGAGGAGGGAGCGGAGCGGGGCGGGGCGGAGCGGAGCGGGGCGGGGCGGGCGCCGGGGAGCGGGGAGCGGGGAGCGGGGGGCGGGGGGCGGGGACGGGACCCGAGGGCCTCTAACCCCCGCGGCCCGATCCCTGGCTCCAGAGCCGGAGGAGCCCCGAAGGGAGCCTGGGCCGTGCTGGGCGGGGCGTCCCGGGCAGGCGGGGCCGCCCTCGGGGATGCCGGAAGCCTTTCTCCCCTCCCGCCGCCTGGATTCTGGGGTCGGACGGCCGAGGACTGATTACGCCGCGTCTCCTCCCACTCCCCCACCACGCCCCCCGGCCTGGCCGCAGCCCTGACCCGAGCTGGGGAGGGGGAGAGCAGGGCCTGGGAGCGCGCGCTCCTGCGCCCGGCGTCCGGACACCCCCGAGGGCCGTCCTGGCCAGGGGCTCAGCTTTGCCCTAGGGCCAGGTCGTCCGGCCCCGCCGCCCGCACCCCCGCCCCTCGGAAGTCCCTCCCTGGTATTTCGGGCGGGCGGACTATTTGCGATGTTGACGCGGGTGTGTTTCGACTACTGCCTGGAGATACTCTGTGGAGGAGCCGCTATCTGTCTCCTAGGAGCTGGAGGCCTCCAAGTGTTGGTCAAGGGCACCGTGTGCCGGGAGGCACGCAATTGAAGCAGGAAAAACTCAAGTTAGACGTCTGCGGCCGAGTGCTTCCTACAGGCCTTTCCTGGCCTGCGTTCTTGAAGCCAGCACGTCTGGCCTCCTTTCCAAAGTGAGAACGGAACAGCCGTCTCTCCTCCTCGTCGTCCTTGTCATGGAAATGTACTCTGTGCTTCCCACGTGCACGATCATGTGCTAAGTATGATTTGAAACAAATGTCTAACCCTGACTGTGACCGCCAGGGTCCCCTGGTGTCTCCTGATTAGACTGGCAGTCTACTCATCTCCTGGACCCCCTCCCCTCAAACACACACAACCTTGTTTTTGTCTGTTATACAACTCAATAATCCAACTCCTTCTGACTCCCCTTCCCCTTCCTTCAAAACCTTGTTCAATGCCCCCCATAAGGCCTTGCCCGGCTACCCCCAGCAGCCCCCATCTCTCCGGTCGCTGTGGCAGTCCTGTAGCACGTGTTGCTAGCTCTGCCCAGCTTCCAGAAGAGGAAATTGAAACAGAGAGAAAGGGATTTGCTTGCGATGTCTGCTGGGCGAGTGATCTTACTGTGAAAACAAGGGAGGCAGCCTGGTGGGGAGCAACCACCAGGCTTTGGAGCCCAGACAGGCCTGGGGCTGAACCCTGGCTCTGCCTCTTCTGGGTTGTGACCTCCCTCGGCCTCAGTTTCCTCACCTGTGAAATGGACTTAATAACACCAATCCATCACTGTTGATGGGATGACCAAGGTGATGGAGGCAGAAGCACAACATTTAATGCATAGTGGGTAGGCAACAAATGTTAGCTTCCTCCTGCCCTCTAAAAAAAGATAAGGAAATCTGAAATAATAGGATTAGGGAGCCTTAGGGATGGAAGAAACCGTAGAAGAATCCCCTCAGCAATAACCCCGAAAGTGGCCATGCTGCCAACCCTCCTTCAACACATCCAGACGTGGAGCACTCGGTGCCTCCAAAGGGGTTTACAGCCAGAAGAGAAGCCCGTGACGGAGAGCTGCAGAGGGCATGGAACACTCAAAGGAGGCCAAGGCGACTCTCTGGCTGCAAGGCAGACACGCCCCACCATGTCCCCTGAGCACAAAACTCAAATAAATAACTGACAAGGAGGCAAGACTCTCTTAGGGCAGGAACTCCCAAAAGCATGAGGTCACAGATTCCTGTGCCAGGCTCCTGCCGAATGTCGGTGAGTTTCTGTCCTGGAGGTTCTGCAAAAGCTGAGGACAAAGCACCATCTAGATAAGGTGACATGTCCAGGTTCTCAGCCACATCCCACTTACTTCTCTTGTCCTGGCAGAGTTACTGATAGTCCCCCTTCATGCTCAGAATATCTTGGTTTGGACAAAAAGTTCTATGTCACGCTAACTGTGAGCAAAAGCAGTACTCCAAACAGCTCCTTTCAGCCCTGGATGGCAGCAATTCTGCTGGAATTTCTGGATCCCCAGAGACTTCAAAACATAGTATGTCAGTTTATCCCCTTGAAATCACCAAATCAAATCAAAAATGATAATAAGCAAAAATTAAGTTTCCAGCCAGCCACCCTGCGTCAAGCTAAGGGACAGACAGGGCCTGCTGAATTGTGACACCTAGTGGCGAGAGTCGACACTGCTGGAGGCTGAGTTGCCGGGACGCTTGGCATTCAACCCTGGTTGTTTTTGTTTGTTTGTTTGTTTTTTAAAGATTGGCACCTGAGCTAACATCTGTTGCCAATCTTCTTCTTTTTCTTCTTCTTCTTCTTGTTCCCAAAGCCCCCCAGTACACAGTTGTATATTCTAGTTGTAGGTCATTCTGGCTGTTATGTGGGACGCTGCCTCAGCATGGCTTGATGAGCAGTGCTAGGTCCATGCCCAGGATCCAAACCCATGAAACCCTGGGCCCCCAAAGCAGAGCGTGCGAACTTAACCACTCGGCCACGGGGCGGCCCCTTGGCCATAGTTTTAAGTCAGCTTGTAACGCAGAGAACAGCTCACATTTACCAAGTGCTTCTATGCCAGGCACAGTTCTTAGTACGTCAATGTTTTAATTCGTTTGATCCTCACAACAACTCAGTGAGGTAGGTACTGTCATTGTCCCTCCATTTTACAGATGAGGAAATTGAGGCTCGGAGGGATAGGTATTTACCCCGGGTCATTTAGCCAGTGAATGACTGAGCCAGGCTAGAGCCCCAGGTTGTCTGGCTGCAGGGCCCGGGCAGTAGCTGCTCCTCCAGGCAGCCCTTATCAGCCACAGGCACAAGCTACTTTTGAGGCGTCTTCCATCTAAAGTGACGTCACCAGCCCTCTGACATGGGGACAATGTGAAGGGAGGGAGAAGCAGAGTGTGCCAGGACGTCTACTTCCACATCTACGGTGAGGAAGGCCGGTCTCCACATTCACCAGGGATTAACATCGGAGCATTAAGCCAGACCCTGAAAAGACATAAACCACGAGTTCATGCGCGGGGCAGCGGCTAGTTTAAAGAAGAACTTTCCTGCGTGAAGAATGAAATAGTTCCTTCCCGACCCCGCCCCCCTCAACGACATTTACTCCCGCAACTTGAAGAGCGGTTACTGGTCACTGAAGCCTGCCAGCTGCGGGAGAGTCCAAACCCAGACCTGCCGCCGCTCTCAGGGCATGGAAGGCACAAGTGAGCGAAGGCTGTTCCGCTTCCTTTCCGTGCTCGTCTTCTAAAGAGGGCGAGTCATCCCAGGCCCCCTCCTTCCTTCAACTTCTTTCTCTTCCAAAGCTCAAAGTGCGGCAGGAAAAGCAGCCCTGAGGGCACGCCTGGTAAGCATCTTGTACAAGTCTTTGTCATGAGGTTTCCCTGCCTATTTGGGACATACTTATTCTAAAAAAGGTATTCGTTGTTTATCTGAAATTCATTGTTTATCTGAGTGTCCAGTATCTTTAATTGCCAGATCTGACAACTCTGTTTTGTTATTGATTGTTACTAAAACAGTTGGAAAACGTAGACTAAATGAGAGGTCCGTAAACTTTTTCTGTAAAGGGCCAGATACGAAATGTTTCAGGCTTTGCAGGACACACAGTCTCTGTCACAGCTCCTCCGTTCTGCCACGGTGGCACGAAAGTAGCCATAAACAATACACAAATGAATGAGCATGACTGTGTTCCAATAAAACTTTATTTACAAAAACAGGCCGTAGTTTGCCAGCCCCTGGACCAAATTAGGGCCTTCAGACTCCTGGCTATCTTCAGATGCATTGTAGGCACAAGAGTGGGTTAGATGCAAGTTCTCAAGCATGAAAAACAGAGAGAGATTGATCAAAATCATTGAGCATGACGAATACCAGTGATTCTGGGTAGGTGTGGCGCATGTGCACGTGTAACCCGAGGTGGGTGCAGAAAGCTTGCACTTCTCCAGTAGGGTTGGTTTGGAGCTGCCTAGGTTTCATAAAGTCTGGGTCAGAGCCTGTGGGAAGAAGTGCGGATTCTGTGTGGAATTCCTGGTGGTCAGCACGTACTCTGTAAAGACAGAAATGCACAGGCAGCATTGTGAAGTCAGACAGAAAGTGCAGAGGTCAAGAAAAGCAGGACGCCCCTGCAGAAGGCCTTCAGCTGAAGCGGGAGCTGTTGGCATGTGTCCACCTGATGCACAGTACTCAGAAACACATGGTAACTCTGTCTGTGCGTGCGTGTGTATGCATGCCAAATGTACACCATCCATCTGAACATGTGGGTAGCAACTGATTGGTTGGAATCAATAAATGTAACAGTAATAGCCGTATCAGCTACATATGTATAAACTTCCTTAACGATCTTAGGATAGTCCTATATGCTTATCAAGGGCAATTACATGGTTTAAAATCATGCTTTAAATTCTGTCCTGCAATACAAAACCACATGTAAAAGGACTGACCAATTAAAAGAATTAAACCCAAACATAAATTTGCCACAGCACAGGAAGTGTTAATGTGTCTGGAGCAAGGGCATTGTGGGGCACACAGTGTAAGAGAAGGGCAAGGCGTCATCAGGCAGCAGCCTCTGCCAAGTCATATGAGGGATTTCGACATGTGCATATGTCTTAAGAAAGTAAGTCATCACTGAAGTCTTTTAAATAGGAGAGTGACAGGATCAATTTGCATTTTGAGACTATCTCTCTGGTGTAGTATAAAGAGGAAATTGGAGGGGAGCAGGAGCCAAAATGGATACAGGAGGCTTTAGCAGTGGTCTAGGCACGAGATGAAATTAGCTTGGTCTAGGTTGGTGGTAATGATGAAGCAGGAATATGGAGAGACTGGAGAGTGATTCAGAAAGTGAAAAGTACACACTGGCGATGGACATGGGGGATTAGAGGAGAAAAGGTGTCAAAAATGACTCCTCGGCTTTCTGGGAAGCCTAGTAGGGATGGTCAGTGAGGCCATTCACTGAGCTAAGCAACAGGGAAGAGGCCTAGACCTAAGGGAAACGTTATGAGTTCAAGGAAGATGAGGGCTGAGTATCCATCAGATTTAGTGAGTTGAAGGTCACTAGGAATCTTGGCAAGAGCCATTTCTTTGCAGGGATGAGGCAGAAGCTATGCTGGAGAGGGTTGAGAAGGGAGCAGGAGCTGAGAAATGGAGATAGTAAGACAATTCTTTTTTTTTTTTTTTTTTGAGGAAGATTAGCCCTGAGCTAACTGCTGCCAGTCCTCCTCTTTTCGCCGAGGAAGACTGCCCTGAGCTCATATCCATACCCATCTTCCTCTACTTTATATGTGGGATGCCTACCACAGCATGGTTTGCCAAGCGGTGCCATGTCCACACCCGGGATCCGAACCGGCGAACCCCCGGCTGCCAAAGTGGAACATGCGCACTTAACTGCTGTGCCACAGGGCTGGCCCATTAAGACAATTCTTTCAAGAAAATAGGCTGGAGATGGGAAGACACATAGGGCAGACAGCTGAAGGAGATTGTAGATCAAGAGAGGGTTTGAGGAGTTTAATGGGGAGAATTGAACATTTTTAAACCCTTGTGAAAAGAGCCCTATTTCTGGTATGGAGGAACCATCTCCTAACTGACCAGCCCTCACATGGATGATAACTATACACTCTGGACAACATACAGAAAAACCAACCAACAAGACCAAAAGAAGACAAAACAGGCAACTGAGGGCTCTGGAGAATGAACCCAAGCGGGTAGATTCGGGAGGGAATTCAAAATGTGGAAGAAGCAACTGGCATGAGATGAGTTTCCACTTTTTGTGGATTTTTCCTGTGTTGGCCGCAGTCACAGCACAGCATAGGGTGGTTAAAATTCCAATAGAAAACCCACTGTCTTTCTGGCAGGAGGAACCAGAGGATGGAGCCCAGAGCAATCAAGTTCACTGAAGAGTGAAGGGTGAATCCTGGAAAGGACAGAGCCAGAGAAGAGGAACCCAACATTCTTCCCATAAACTCTGCCCAAGGCTCTGATTCACGCCGGACCCGCACACGAGCAGGGTAAACTGCAGGTGTCCCAGCTAAAGATGAAAAGAAACGGAACCCGGAGCAATCGCCTGCTGCAGGTAAGACAGAGTGTGTAGTTTGAGTATAACCAAGTTAATTGCCTGCTAAAAGAAATATATCAACACTTTTCTGCAGAATAAAATAGAATCCAGAATCTCCTCAGCATAACCTTCAAAATATTCAGAATATGCTCCAAAATTAGTCAGCATACAAAGAACCAGGAAAATGCGACCCATTCTTCAGGGAAAGCAAACAACAGAGGCCAATCCTAAGATAACTCAGATGTTGGGGTTATCAGACAAGGATATTAAAGCAGCTATTACAACTATGCTCAAGGATATAAAGAAAAACAATTTATAATAAATGAACAGAAAGGAAATCACAGCAGAAAAATAGAAAATATAAAAAAGAACCAAATGGAAATTTTAGAACTAAATATATGGAATAAAAAAAAAATCTCTGGAAGGGCTTAATGGCCAAATGAAAATCCCAGTCGAAAGAGAAAATAAACTTGAAGATGGATCAATAGAAAGTAACCAATCTGAAAAAAAGGAAAAAGGTTGGAAGGAAAGAAAGATAACAGAGCCACAGAGACCTGTGGGACAATATCAAAATATTGTCTAATATATGGATAATTGGAGTCACAGAAAGAGAAGAAAGAAAAAATGGGACAGAAAAAAATATATATTTAAAGGCTTATGGGAAGGATCCAGTTGAGAGGAAGAGGTTGAATATATAGGAAAGATAACAGATCACAAATAGTAGATATTTTTATAGACGGAGGGAAGGGATGGAATCCAAAGTGTAAGTGTAGAGATTTGGCTAAGGCAGAAAAGATGATAGCACTTGTAATTGCAATAGGCGGGGAGAGAGGATAGGATGGGAGCAAACATAGGCGGATTTGTGTCTGAGATGAGAATTTTCATTTGACAACTTCTATTTTCCCTCTTAAAGGGAGAGAGCTTGAGCGATGGTTAGAGAGACAGAAGGGCATCTGCTGTGCGTGGAGTTGTAAAGGAAGGCCAGAGGTTTGAGATAATCGCTGTGAGACAGTGAGTTCATTGTAGACACTTGACAGGGTTCCCTAGGTGTCCTGAGGGCCCGTTTGAACATAGTAACCATGAATTTCTGTAGAACAAATACACCCTGTTGTGTGACTTTCCCAGAGGCTGCGTGAGTGCAAGCATGGTGATTTGAATAGTTGGGTCCATCCATGGCTGGAATTTTGCTAGATGGGTGTGACAAAATGACAAAGGATCAAGGTTAGGGTATTATCAAGACTGTTATAGACGTGGCCCCTAACCCTGATACGGAGCGCAGAACAGAAGTGAGAGGGCTGATGGTGTAGGGATGATTAGAGAGATTAACAGAGCAGAGGTGCCGGTGAGGGGGAAACAGTTGCTGTGGGAGATGTTGAACAAGCCAGCTGAAAGGAGGGGAGGCAGAAGTCGAGAGGGACAGACTGACTCAGTGATTTGCGAGTGGAAGAGTTTCCAGTAGTGCCAAAGCCCCAGTTGCAACTGTGGAAGTGGGTGGCTTGGAGAGAAGAGAGACGGTCTTCAGAGAGAAGGAAGCCAATACACTGCGAGTCCAGGTGATCCGTTGAAAATTTCACCCAAACCAACACTGAATTTACCTAGGATGAGAAGATATGAGACAGCTGCTGAGATCTCTGAGAATGAGGGACTGGGAGGTCCGTAAATGACAGAGGCTCTCTGGAGGGGAACAGGATAGCATAGCTGTATGGCTCAGACTCAGAAAAATGGTCTCAGGGGAGTGGGAAGCAAGGAAGACAGTCCCCTCCCTCCCAGCTTCTATGTTGTGGTTTGGAAGAATGAAACCAGCTACCGTGTGGGAGGGCTGCAGAAGAAGCAATGTCTAGGGGTATTACTTATCTATGGCTGCACAACAAATTACCACAGACTGAGCAGCTTAAGACCACACCCATTTATTATCCCATGGTTTCTGTGGGTCAGTCCCGCATGGCTTAGCTGGGTCCTCTGCTCAGGGTCTCACAAGGCTGCGATCAGGGTGTTGGGAGATTGTCATCTGGAGGCTCCACTGGAGAAGCATCGGTGTCCGCACTCACTCAGGTTGTTGTCAGAATTCATTTCCTCACGGCTGTGTGACTGAGGGCCCTGGCTTCTTGCTGGAGGCTGTTCCTCAGCTCTTAGAAGCTACCCTCAGTGCTTAAGCCATGTGGGCTTTCCCAACACGACCACTTATTTCATCAAGCCAGCAAAGAGGGCCTCTAGAATGAGCCTGCTAGCAAGATAGAGTCTTATGTAACAACTTAATCAGGGGTGTGACATCCCATCACCTTGCCGTATCCTATTCATTAGAAGCAAGTCACAGGTGTACACATGCTCAAAGAGAAGCCGTCACACAAAGATGTGAACACCAGGAGTCATGGATCACGGGGCACCTTAGAGTCTGTCCTCCACAGCAGGGGTGTGGGGTACACGGCATTTGCTGGTCACTGTGGGGCAGCACGGCGGATGGAGGTGGGAGGCGGTGAGGTGGGAGCTGGGTAGGACAAGGGAATCCTGAGCACTTGAGGATGGGGGTTCGGCAGAGGATGGATGAGGTGACAGGGAGAGGGGCTTAGACTTTGGGTACAAGCTGATGGAAATTGGGTTCTCTGCCTTTGTACTATGGAAAAGAAATCTGCTTACCTCCAAAAACATGTTGTGTCAAGTAGGTTAACTTTGCTAAATATATATTGCTTCCATTTCCTCCAAAAGCCTGGCCTCTTTAAAGAGCAGATGGTTGAGGCACATACACTGAGACAGTCAGAGGAGTCTTAAAGATAACAGGCAGAAACAAAATGACAACCCCATTTCCAGTATAAAAGGCAGAGGAGAGCCAGAGGCAGAGGTTACTCCAGGAGAAAGGAGGGAGCCTAAGCTGACGCTTTGAAATTGGCATCAAGCCTAGTGAAGTCAATAGAGTTGGGCAAAATAAAATTGTATGACTGTCAATAAAATGACCAAAGGATGGTGGTTGATAAGACACACAAGGATCATAAAAGTGACAAGGGACACATTTGCAGCCCTGGCCAGGGTATCTGGAATCTAAGTCAACATACATCCACTTATGACATAGAAAGTTTCATTAATATTATAATTGGAAAATATATAGCAGGATGTATTAAAGTTGTTTTTTAAAAAGAAGGAAGTGGTAGCTAAAAGCTGGTAGTGAAAAAGGAGAGAATAAAATGAAAAGCTTTCACAGTAGACTACATATTTCTAAAGGACTTAGCAGGGTTGGAGTTACACTGGCCACATCAGTGTGAACTCATTTTCTGGCTCTCTCACCACTGTGGCCTAGAAGTGGAGACCCGTCCCCACCTTCGGTGCTCATGTGGATAATCTGCTCGCACCACAAGTGCCCAGATATGGGTCCCTAACAACATTCACCCACTTACAGAAAACAGGGCTCCTCGGGGAGTAGCGGCCTCTGTACCTCGGGGGCAAGAAGGTCAGAGCCAGCCTCAGTCTGCTAGAAGTATGTTAGTTTCCAAAAAAAATGAGTGAAGTAGTGTTAAAAGGAAAAGAGACACAGCAAAATAATGCAAAGCTGTGACAATCTGAGTATCAGAGAGGAAACAAAAATCTTGTGAGAGGCCTGCGTCCATAATGTTATTGAATGTGGGTTATACTAAAAAAAGGTACAGCACATGTGAGTTCCCCAAAACGTCAACCATTCCAATTCAAATGTGCATACCATAGCCAAGTTCTGGTTAATAGTTAAGCCATGAATTTCTTGTGCTATATCAAGCAGTATGACTTAAAGGACACCCAGGGATCAAAAATGCACTGGATAGTAGTAAAAAAAAAAAAAAAAGGAGTTTTATGAAATTTGTTAGTGTGGCAGGCAAAGTTTGACGGTAGGAAGCCACCCCACAGATAACTGCCAGACTGCGTGAAATTATTTGAGATGGCACTTCTAGACCCCATCCCCAGACTGGCCCAGTTTCCAGGCAACTCTCCATATCCGTAACAGGAGGGCAGCCCCAAATTCGGAGCTCGTGAGCTGATGCGGAAGCGTGTGCGGGGCCTGGATCTGCAGCGCAGGCCCTCAGCCTGCCGTGAGGCTGCCTCTGCTGGGTTTGGATAGCGGCTTGAAAGTAAATAAGGAAGAAGGTGAATGAAGCAAACATATAAGACTTTTGTGATAGGTTTGAGGCTATGTGTTGTAGTGACTACTGTAGTCTTCAGGATAATTTGCATTTCATCTGGTATTTTTTAGGTAATTTTTAAAGTTTATTGTTTTAATGTTTAATTGCTTTAAAAAAAAAAAACAAAAATGGGGCCGGGCCGGTGATGCAGCAGTTAAGTGTACACATTCCACTTTGGCGGCAGCAGCCTGGGGTTCGCCAGTTTGGATCCCTGGTGCGGCCATGGCACCGCTTGTCAAGCCATGCTGTGGTAGGCGTCCCACATATAAAGTAGAGGAAGATGGACAGGGATGTTAGCTCAGGGCCAGTCTTCCTCAGCAAAAAGAAGATTGGCAACAGATGTTAGCTCAGGGCTAATCTTCCTGAAAAGTATATATAAAAAATACTATTAAAAGAAATTTTTTTTAATTTTAAAAATTTACATAACATAAAATTAACCACTAACCATTTTAAAGTGTACAATTTTTATCTGCTTTTTAAGGTGTTGGAAAAGTATAAAAGCATGTGACGTATTAGACTTGTGATGTTAATTTAATTCTTAGGTGGGTTAAGTTTGACGGTTTAATGCTTAAGTAAGTCTGATTAGACCTAGAAGGTGAGACTTACTGTTTCATGAACAATGTGTAAGTTCTGAGTGGTGAATGCTTAGTGTCTAAGATTTTGTTAGATTTGTAAGTCTGCTTTATGAGATGTTTGAAGTTCTTAATTATAAACAGTCTAAGCTAATTTAATTAATCAAGTTTGTAAGTGATGTTAAATGTTTAGAGAATTTATAAGCTAATTGAGCATTATCCAAACAAATAAAAACCTGAGACCATAAAACTCCTAGAAGAAAACATAGGCGGTAAGCTCCTTGACATGGGTCTTAGTGATGTTTTTGCAGATCTGACTCCACAGGCGAGGGAAACAAAACCAAAATCAACAAGTGGGACCAGAGAAAACTAAAAAGCTTCTGCACAGCGAAGGAATCCGTAATCAAAACAAAAAGACAACCTACTGAATAGGAGAAGATATTTGCAAATCATATATCTGACAAGAGGTTAATATCCAAAATATATAAAGAACTCACACAACTTAACAACAAAAAAACAAACAACCTGATTACAAAATGAGAAGAGGATCTGAATAGACATTTCTCCAGAGAAGACATCCAGACAGGCAACAAGCACATGAAAAGATGTTCAACATCACTAATTATTAGGGAAATGCAAATCAAGACCACAGTGAGGTATCGCCTTGTGCTTGTTAGAATGGCTACTATTAAAAAGACAAGAAATAACAAGTATTGGTGAGGATATGGAGAAAAGAGAATCCTCATGCACTGTTGGTGGGAATGTAAATTGGTGCGGCCACTATAGAAAACAGTGTTGAGATTCCTCAAAAAATTAAGAATACAACTACCTTATGATCCAGTGACACCACTTCTGGGTATTTACCTGAAGAATATGAAAACACTAATTTGAAAAGATAGCTGCACCCCTATGCTCACTGCAGCCAAGACGTGGAAGCAACCTAAGTGCCCATCGACTGATGAATGGATAAAGAAGATGTGGTATAGAAATATAAGGGAATACTACTGAGCCGTAAAAAAGAATGAAATCTTGCCATTTGAGACAACATGGATGGACCTTGAGGGTTTTATGCTCAGTGAAATAAGGCAGATGGAGAAAGACAAATACCTTATGATTTTACTTATATGTGGAATCTGAAAAAAGCAACAAGGGGCCAGCCCAGTAGTATAGCAGTTAAGTTCACGTGCTCCACTTCTGCGGTCTGGGGTTTGCTGGTTTGGATCCCGGGTGTGGACCTACACACCACTCCTCAAGCCATGCTGTGGCAGGCGTCCCACATATAAAGTAGAGGAAGATGGGCACGGATGTTAGCTCAGGGCCAGTCTTCCTTAGCAAAAAGAGGATTGGCAGCGGATGTTAGCTCAGGGCTAATCTTCTTCAAAAAAAAGCAACAAAAACAAATGAACAAACAAAACAAAAGAAAAACAAACTCATAGATACAGAGAACAGACTGGTGGTTACCAAGGGAAGGAGGTTGGGGGAGCGGGTGAAAGAGGTGAAGGGGGGTCATTTGGATGGCAATGGATGGTAACTAGACTTGGTGGGGATCACTTGGTAGTGTTTACAGATGTCGAATTATAATGTTGTACCCCTGAAACTTACATAAAGTTATAGACCAATTTTACCTCAAAAAAAAAAAAAAGAACAAGTAAAAAGAAACCTAACAAAAATACTAGCTTTATGAATGAAACAGCAAGATTTCTAAGTTGAACTTAATAAAATTAGGCTTTAAAATGTATAACTTTGGGGCAAGCCTGGTGGCGCAGTGGTTAAGTTCTCACGTTCCACTTTGGCAGCCTGGGTTTGCCGGTGCAGAGTTGGCACTGCTTGGCAAGCCATGCTGTGGTAGGCTCCCACATATAAAGTAGAGGAAGTTGGGCATGGATGTTAGCTCAGGGCCAGTCTTCCTCAGCAAAAAGAGGAGGATTGGCAGGAGATGTTAGCTCAGGGCTAATCGTCCTCAAAAAAAAGTATAACTTTAATCAATTGAAAAATAATTAAAATACACAAATAACTTTCAATATTCTTTTTCATGCATAAAAGTTCCCTTCAGACATAAAAACTCGATTGACAGTGACTTAGAGGTTTATGGTTTTTTAAATTTTTTTAAAGATTGGCACCTGAGCCAACAACTATTGCCAATCTTTTTTTTTTTTCTGCTTTATCTCCCAAAATCCCCCCAGTACATAGTTGCATATTTTAGTTGTGGGTCCTTCTGGTTGTGCTATGTGGGATGCCGCCTCAGTGTGGCCTGATGAGCGGTGCCGTGTCTGCACCCAGGATCCGAACCAGCGAAACCCCAGGCCACCGAAGCGGAATGCGCAAACTTAACCACTCGGCCACAGAGGCCGGCCCCAGAGGTTTATAAACTAATACAAAAGTATAGAATAATATTTATTTGTTAAAATTTTGAAAGTTGAAACTATTACAAGTCAAATTAAAAGGAAGCACCCTTTTTTGAATTTAAACTTCTTTTATTCCATTTTCATTGATATATTTTGTTTATAGTAACCAGTTTTTACAAACACTGATGGATATGTTGCTCAAATACACACCTCCCCAGGGCAGGAAGCCCTGTCTTCCGCCCCACACTCCATCTCCTACGCAGGCTCCAAGAAGGAGGGGTCATTAGGGATTGGTCACAGTCTGGGGGTGGAGATTTCTCTGCGCCTGGTCAAAAAGTCTAGCCTGTTGCTTCTCAAACTTTTTTTTTTTGCAATAAGTTGGAATGAAGTTTCATAAGGCTCCAACATCAACATGCATCAGAACACATGCATTTTGGAGTTTAAATACAGTCACAGAGATATACTTTACAATAGAGATGGTTAAAAATATAATTTTACAAACACATCTTATAACATTCCTTGCTCTGTATTACTTCTGGGTTTCAATTTTTTAGATTTTATTTCTCTTTGACTAGGTAATACATTTAAATGGTTCAAAAATCAAAATAATCTATTCTTATTTCCCCTCCTTTCTTACACAGAACGTAGCATCCATATAGTCTGATCTGCATTTTGCTATTTTCACTTAACAATAGATCCTGGACATGACTCTCTATCAGTGGTTTTTCAAGTCTGAATGCCAAGCACATTTTCTACAGAAGGCACCTAATTTATCCTAGGCTGTAAAGGGCAGCTATAAGAATTCTGTGGCTGGACCGAAGTGGAATATGAAAGAAAATGTGGACTTATCCCTCTAAGCCACGTCCCCAACCCCAGGATCTTGTCTTCAGTGGAGGCATCTAAAGCTCCGTCCAGGCGTTCCTCCCTGCAGTCACCCCGAGATGCATGGAAATCTAGCTACGCCCTGTTTGAGGTCTCAGCTCTAGGCAGAGTGAGTGCTTCAAGCTGACTCCCTGTTCAGAGAGGGTCTGGCTGACTTTGTCCGTCTTACACACTACTGCAGCTCCAGCATCTTGCTGGAATTATAATAGCTTTTTTGGAATGAATTAATGCCTTCTCTTTGGCTGCCTTCAAACTGCCAAGAATGGCTGGAGAAAAAACTCACAACTGGGCAGATGCGCACCGCTCTAAACCCTTGGCTGCTCGCTATAGTCGGGACCTGAACACCGCTCAGCAATCAGTGTCCCTCTAGACCTGCGCTGTCCAACACAGCAGCCACTAGCCACACGAGGCTGCCGAGCACCTGAAATGTTGTGCTCTAACTGTAAAATAGACATTGGATTCCAGACTTTGCACAAAGACGGTAAAATATCTCACTCATAATTTTTGCATATTGCTTCCATGTTGAAATAATGGTTTGGATATTGTTAAGTAAAATACATTCCTAATCCCAACTTTTCCTTTTTTTTTTTTCATTTGAGTTCATAATAGTTTACATCGTTGTGAAATTTCAGTTGTACACTATTTCTTGTCTGTCACCACATAGGTGCTCCCCTTCACCCCCTGTGCCCACTCCCCACCCCCCCTTCCCCTGGTAACCACTGAACTGTTTTCTTTGTCCGTGTGCTTGTTTATATTCCACATATGAGTGAAATCATCTGATGTTTGTCTTTCTCTGTCTGGCTTATTTCACTAAACATAATTCTCTCCAGGTCCTTCCATGTTGCTGCAAATGGGATGAATTTGTCTTTTTTTCTGGCTGAGTAGTATTCCATTGTATATATATACACCACGTCTTCTTTATCCAATCATCAGTTGACGGGCACTAGTATAGTTTCCATGTCTTGGCTATTGTGAATAGTGCTGCGATGAACATAGGGGTGCAGATGTTACTTTGGATTGTTGATTTCAAGTTGTTTGGGTAGATACCCAGTAGTGGGATAGCTGGGTCATAAGGTAGTTCTATTTTTAGTTTTTGAGGAATGTCCATACTGTTTTCCATAGTGGCTGCACCAGTTTGCATTTCCACCAGCAGTGTATGAGGGTTCCTTTTTCTCCACACCCTCTCCAGCATTTGTTATTTTTAGTCTTAGTGATTATAGCCATTTTAACAGGCATAAGGTGGCATCTTAGTGTAGCTTTGATTTGCATTTCCCTGATGATCAGTGATGTTGAACATCTTTTCATGTGTTTATTGGCTATCTGCATATCTTCTTTGGAAAAATGTCTGTTCATATCCTCTGCCCATTTTTTAATCGGGCTGTTTGTTTTTCTGTTGTTCAGCTGTCTGAGTTCCTTATATATTATGGAGATTAACGCCTTATCAGATATATGATTTCCAGAAATTTTCTCCCTGTTGGTGGGTTGTCTTTTGGTTTTGATCCTAGTTTCTTTTGCCTTGCAGAAGCACTGTAGTGTGATGAACTCCCACTTGTTTATTTTTTCTTTTGTTTCCCCTGTCTGAGAAGATGTGGTTTTCAAAAAGATCCTTTTACGTTCCATGTCAGAGTGTACTGTCTATATTATCTTCCAGGAGTTTTACGGTTTCAGGACTTATCTTCAAGCCTTTGATCCATTTTGAGATTATTTTTCTGTGTTGCGTGAGACAATGATCTACTTTCATTCTCTTGCATGTGGCTGTCCAGTTTTCCCAGCACCATTTACTGAAGAGACTGTCTTTTCTCCATTGAGTGTTCTTGGCACCTTTGTCGAAGCTGTCCGTGTAGCTTCTCAAACTGTAATGTGCTTCGGAATCACCTGCAGATTTTTACTCTGAAGGACTAGGGTGGGTGGATGAGAGTCGGCACTTCCACTGAGCTCCCCCTGAGGCACTGGCTTCCGCTGGTCTGGGAACCACACTCTGAAAACACAGAGTGAGTGCTCTGCACACGTAAGCACATGTGGATGTGACTCTGTTCGGTGGTCCTCGTTGCCAAGGGCTGGAGTTGCTCCCTCAACCAGATCAGAGCTCCCTCGCTCTCCCCCGCTCTCCTGCGTTTTCTCTGTGGATGGAACACACCGTCTTGCTCTTAGACAATAGCTGGGTGTGGGGGAGGGGGTGCTGCTGCCCTAACCCAAGGAGGCATTGAGGCCACTGCCCTCCCTTGCTCTTGAGTCTCACACTCCCTCTGCTGATCTCTAGTGTGAGTGTGACCTTTACTCCATTGCAGAGATCAGATTCAAGACTACTGGGGTAAGGCCATGGGTAGGTGGGGGGCGTGTAAATAGAATAGGAGGCCTGATGTAACTTTGCCTATTTTGGGGGGGATTCCCCCACTAGAATGTGAGCTCTTCAAGGGCCCAGACTTTGATTTATTCACTGCTGCCTCCTCAGGAGCTAGAACATGGTCAGACACATCCTAGGCGCTCGGAAAGTGTTTATGGGACAAATGAGGCCTGTTTTGGTCCTGGGCATTCAAGCCAAGCTTTCTAGGATTCTAGGATTGGACAGAGTCCCAGTCTTACCTGATAAAGACAGCAGTAAGGGCCTTGCTTTAACCTCTTTTGTGCATGCATTTCCCTTGAGGGAGGGATAACTGTGGCCAAGGGTAGGATTTGGGTCTTATGCCCCTTGTCATAATGCCACCTCAGTGCCACTTCCATCTCTGGCTCAGCCGCAGAGCCCAGGCAAGAGGGAGAGCACTCCTCACCCACGGCCATGGGAGGACGCAAAATCAGAGGCAGGAACAGAGCAGAGGGATAACGAAAAAAAACGTGAGCCCCAAAAAGCTGCAAGGGGAATGTGATGAGTTGCCAAACCCGAGAGAGCAGAAGCAAATATCAAAGCCAGGGACCACGGCCAGGACTCCAAGATCCAGGCAGATGAAGAGACAGCGCAAGTGGGCCGACTACAGCCAGGGAGGGGCCGAGCCTTTCCCTGGGGCAGGCATGTGAGGCTTGCTTTAATGTGCCTCCAGGAGCCCTGCGAGGGTGGGCCAGTCAAGATTAAAGGGGGCCATGGGTGGGACAGACAGAATGGTATTCCCCGGGGCTCTTAGTTTTCTAGGGCTAAAGCTAGGGGGACAGCACGCAGTCTGAGAAGTCAGACCAAGGCTGGCTTCAAATCCCACCTTCTACTTCCTCACTGCCTAACCTTGAGCAAGTCACTTAAAAGCGATCTTTCCTTCACTTGCTGTTAGGAAGGTGCAAACCCTTAATCAGCTTAAAATTTGTATATCCCCAACAATCTCAAAATGGTATTTGGCATACACCCGCCACAAAGTGTCTATATCTGGATCAGTGGGGATTTAGAGAAAGAAATTGGAAAGAAGTCAGCAAAGTAGTTACTGAAGAGGAAAAGCAGAAGGAGAGCTTTGTGCCAAACTTCAAAAGTTCTCAGCTTGGCCTCTGAGGAGGGGAGACTGCACAGAGAAGCAGATCCCTTTGATACGGAGAGCGTTTACGCAGTCACGGACGCTCAGCAGACTCGGTCTGAACCTCTGATTGCTACCCGATTACTTCCAAGACGGGATTGCTAGCATGCCAGCTGGCAAACACGTCTTCCCTCCAATGTGGGTGGTTGTCTAATTTTCACTCCCTTTATTCTCCACTATCTCTTGTACCCACATCATCCCTATAGAAATAGAAGCATTTTCCTGAAAAGATGAGAAAGCTTTTCTTGCTGTATGAAAAAATGCTTTCTCCTTAATGCCAGCACTCTCCAGGAATTTGGGGGCCAGCTCCCAACTATCTTGCCCAGCTTCGGGCAAACTCCGGGGAGCCTCCTGCACCGTCATCACCTACTCCCCACCCATCCGAGAGCCCTGGGTGAGGAGCCGGCGGACCCAGGTGCAGGATGAGAGCTGCAACTGAGTAACAGGTGACATGAGTTAGGGATGTTTCTGAGCCTCCGTTTTCATCTATGAAGAGAATGTCTACAGTGCAGTGCAAACCTCAAGCAAGACGGTGGATTTGAACGTGCTTCGTAAACTAAAAAGTGCCATAACGAGTCAGGGGTGGCAGTATTGTTGTTGTTATAGATGTTCATGCTTCAACCGCTGTGCCTCTATGCTTGATTCCGGATCCAACCATGTATCAGTTAGAATTAAGTTTGGCTGCTAATTACAAAAAAACTAGAAATAAAAGTGACTTAAAGAAGATAGTTTATTTCTCTGTCATATAAAATCTGTCCAGAGCTGTTATGGTGCTCCAAAGACTCAAAATCCTTTTATCTTGTCGCTTTACCATGGGTAACTCCCATTCCTAAGGTCATCTCACGGTCCAAAATGACTAGAAAATCCAGCCATTACACCACAATCCAGTCAACTGAAAAGAAGGGGTGAAGACGAGCATGCCGCCTCCCTTTTAGCGCACTTCTGGAGATTGTAGTTCTGCTTACCTCCACTGGCCATACCTAGCCACATGGCCACATCTAGCTGCAAGGGAAACAAGGAAATATAGTTTCTCTTCTGAGTGACCATATGCCCAGCTAAAAATGGAGGGGTACTATTACTCAAGAAGAAGGGGAAGCTAGGGAGTGTCCACCACAGATGGTCATTTCTCCATCCTCATCTTAACCCACCCGCCAGTAACCTTTCACCGCTCCCCATGGAAACTTCTTCTCTGTAAGAAACACTTTATTCTCTGAGAATAAAACCACACTCTCTTGGCTTTCCTCCTCCCCTCTTCTAGCCTTAAATGTTGGAATGACTCAGGGCAGTCCTGAGGACACGTCTCTCTTCTCCATCCATACTTTTTTCCTAAGTAATTCATCTAGTCCCAAGAACCTAAATGCCAACCCAGGGGCCAATGCATCCCAATCCAGCCCTGGCCTCTCGCCTTCATTCCAGAATCATATTTGCAGCTGCCACTTGACATCTCCACTTGGATGTCTAATAGGTATCTCAACCTTGACTCTTGATCTCCACCCACAAACTTGCTCGTTCCCAAGTTTTTCCCATCACAGTAAATGGCACCAGTGACTTAAACCAGGAAATTTGGAGTTAATCGTAATTCCTCACTTTCCCATATGCCTTACACCCAAGCCATCAGGAAGCCACAGTGACTATCTTCAAAATGTATCTCAAGGTCCTCCACGTTCTTTCATCTCCACCACTGCACCCTCCTCCAGAGCACCACCTCTCACCCGGGCCTTTGCAGTAACCTCCTACTAGGGCCTCCCTGCCTCCACTCCTGCCTCGAATTACCCATCTTCACACACCTGTCAGAGCAACAGTTTAAATAAGGCACAGGACAAAGGTGGAGGATGCAACATATACATGTACTTTGTTCCCTCTAGAAACCCTTCTAAGATGGCCACAAAGGGATTTTTTAAGGTGTAAATCCTAAAGGACAAAGAGAATAGGAGAGGAGACAATCGTAAAAAAATTCAGAAGCTGAGAAACAGAAGGATGGGTGCCAAGTGACTTAGCAGATCCAAGAAAGCTGAACCCGAACCCAGAGAAAGTTAAAAATGAACATGATTTCTACCATCCAACTCCCCAAAAGTCAAGAATTGATGGCACAGGAATCTCTGGAAACGGAGGTAAACAGGAGGACTGCTCAAATTCAGTTCAAGAAGAGACAGACCCCCAAATCCTCTCCTTGACCCCCTGTGTCTCCTGGGGACCGCCCCTCCTCCTCAGACAGAAGCACAGAGTTCTCTCCCTGGGAGAGGGTAAGGTGGTGTTTCTGGCCTGGGGCAGCTGGTCCAGTGGAACACAAGATCACCACACAGGGATGGATGGAAGCGTCCATACCAAATGCTGAGATGTCCCTGGCACCTTTCTCCGACTTGGTTCCCAGAATACTGGACAGTTCTCTCCAGCAAGAAATTGGAGGAACCCTTCCCATAGAACCTGATTGGGCCAGAAGAAATAACCTACAGAAATCCACTTCCTAACATCAGACCCCCCAGACGGCCACCGAGTGCGGCCGAGCCTCCCACGGGCTTTCCCCGCCCCTCTTAAGTAGAAGCCGACAGCCGAGGCAAAGACCAAAACAAACCAAGAGAAGAGCAACCGGGAGGAAACAGATCAGGTTGGGAGGGGAACCTCGCTCCTGAAACCATCACTGTCAACAGGAAAATCAATGCAGATCCGGCCCCCAGGAAACGGACAGGATGTTACTGCAGCTGCATTGGGTCCCTCCCACCACCTGAACACATCCAGCTCTTTCCCGCTGGAAACAGCGCTTCCCTTTCCTGGGTCGTCAGGTGGTTGGCTCCTGTTGTCGCCTCAGAGAGGCCTTCGATGACCGCCCACTCGGAAGAAGGCCCTCCCCAGCCACTCCGGAACACGGGAGTTGGCACTGTCTCTGGGATGAGCCAGAGAGTGAGTATTTCAGCACTGAGAGCCACGTGTGGTCTCTGTCGCCACCACTCCACTCTGCACTGCAGCGCGAAAGCAGCCAGCAACAACACATAAACCAGCGGCTGCGGCTGTGATCCAATAACCCCCATTTACGGACACTGACACTTGGAGAGTATTCTCACAGGGCACAAGGGTTTTCCTCTTTTCAATATTTTTTTCAATCATTTAAAATGTAAAAACCATTCTTAGCTCCTGGGCTATCCAAAAACAGGCAATGGGCCGACACGGCCAAACCCTGGTCTAATACATCATCCTGTTTTATTTTCGTCAAAGCACTAACCGCTTCCTGCTACTTTCTCGGTCATTGACCTTTTCTCGTTGCTTGTTTATTACCAGTCTCTCTACTAGGCTGGAAGTTCCACGAGGGCAAGGACCTTTCATCCTCCCCTGGTGCCCCCAGCACCTAGAAGAGTGCTTGGCATATAGTACGTGCTCCGCAGATGTCCGCTATAACCAGAATGCCTGCTGTGCCACACCAGCCGCCCTGCGCCTCTGATCACTGCTGGCAGTGCCTGAAAGGACAGCCCTGGGGGACAGTGATGGCACCCCAACCTGCTCTTCCCTCTCCCTTTCTCTCATTTTCCAGTTCCTTTTCCCTTTCCTTCCTCCCCTCCACCCCAAGCTGTAAGCCCATCTGTGATGCCCAGGGCTACCCACACACCTGGGAGCCCAGGAAAACTCAGTCCGAGGCCACCTGCCCTCTGAGTTCCCAGACCTAAGGTGAGGGCATCGTGTCAGGTGGCTGGTCCCGGCCCAGATGGAGACTGACCAGCAGGCGCCGTCATCCAGGCAAGGCTCCTGCTCACCACTCAGGGGAGAAGAGGGGTGGGGGGGGTAATGGGGCTTCAGAACTATCCCCCTCAGCAACCAAAACCAGTAGGAAGGAGTGTAGTCCAGCAGCTACAGATGCTCAGTTGTGTTTGAGGAATGCAGGCCAACCAAATATCGTACCCTGTTCAGAAGCATTGTAACTTTTCAGCGTCATGTCATGGGACTCGTGGTGACAAAAAAGGAGCCATCTGTACCCAATGTCCAGGAAAAAGGATTCTTTGATTCTTGGATGGGAGAACTCAGGTCCCAAGGTGGGTGGGGACACCAGGCTCTGCACATTGCCGGCACACAGCGCCCCCCCCCCCCCCCCCCACAGCTCGCCCAGCTCCCTCCTTGAACATATGCACAAGCTGCCATGGGCAGGGCTCTGGGTCCCTGGCAGAGGAGACAGGCCAAGCAGCCCGAGTATTCCTGCCTCCGGCAGGTGCTGCTCCCTATGCATTAACGGAGGGGCCCTTGGACTTATCAATCACACTGTTCTGATTTCGGTTAGCAGGCCCATCATGTGGGCCTGCTTGCTCCTGGCTCAAAGGCTAGAATCAAATTCCTAGGAAGCCAGGCCAAGGACCACGTCCTGCCAGCCCTTGCCTGCCCCTATCACTTGGACCACCCTTCACATCCATTGTTGTTTAGTGGTACCTAACGCTATGCTTCTAGAACTGCAGTGCTCACGGAAGCCGGGGCCAGGACTCCCTCACTGAGGAGCTGGTAAGGCTTTACGTAACCGGATGGCAGCCACGGCACTGTTCTCTGACAGTCCAGTGACCCTGGCTGAACTTTACCCATGTATGCAGGCAGCCCGGTGCTTTCCAATCTCCTGGGGAGGACCTGGGCTGGCGGGGCGGGCAGCTCACGGCTCTGAGTCCTGCCTCCCCCCAGCTTTTTCAGTTCAGGGTGACTCCATGGCTCTGCTCTGCTCTGCTGCTGCTTTCGGGCTCCGTTGACAGATGTGGGACTCTCATTTCCATAGAAAGAAAGCACTCACACAAAGGCGTCTGTGTGTGGCAGACTTTACTGAAGGTCAGGAGAGAAAGAGGGGGTTTTACATAGCAAAATTACAAAAACTTAAATTGAATATTAGACATCCATGAGCTTAGAAAGACCCTTAGCCGTCTCCACCAAACAGGCTCCAGCCTTCCGCGAAGGCGCCTGGCCCCCTTCCCACCCGCCGTCCTCTCTCAGGAAGTAAACAAAAACCGAATTCTGCACAGCTTCTTATTCAGAGCGGCTTAGCCCTCCATTTGTTCTGTTCTTCCTTTCGAGACCCTTCCCTGGGGCCTCTTTCTCACCCTAATGGGCCACAAAGTTATTTCCCTGTTCCCGACACGAGCGCGAGGGTGGAAGTCCGCAGGCGCCGTCTCTGTGCTGGAGGTTCTGGCCACAGCGAGAGCCTGCATGCCTCCTCCTCGCCGGCCCCCAGGGATGTTAGGGTAGAGCTTTCTTTCCTCTAAAAACAAGAGCCGGGGGAAGCGTCTACACACCTCACTAGGAACAGTCTCTGGGTGCTCACTGCGGGGGGCGGCGCGGGCTGCTGCTTCATACAGACACACACAGCAGCTTCTCCCTCCCAACAGCGACCTGCAGTCAGCGCCACTTGATGCCCGTTTCACAAATGGGCTTACAAAGGTTCCACGAGGGTAAGGCATTTGCTCAAGATCACACGACTTGTAAGCAGCCACTTTGGCCCTAGATCAGCCTGGCTCTAGGTTTAAGTTCTTAAGAACAACTTACAGAGGTCAAACTCTTTGGGGAAAGCTTCTCGTTGTCATTCTTGGAGCTGCCATAACAGATAATGTAAGAAGGGGTCACACACAGTGGCCCCCGGGTACACCTCCCCTGAGGTGGAATCACACACATTACTGCTCTCCCTCACATTCCTCCTCTGGGTAGGAGTGGCACAGGTGACACTGGTGGCCCCGCAGCTCCCTGCACCAGGCACAGCCCTGCCAGTTGTCAGGAGCTCCCTGCTGTCACTACCCCTGCTTACCAGGAGCGCCTACCCTCCTATCTCCAGCCCCTCACCACCCTGCCTGCTGTCCACTGAGCCCCACAGCCAGGGAGAGGGAGCAGTGGCGGACCAAGTGCACACAATGTGAAGGAGGCCTGGGCAAGGCCACGCCAGGGCAGCCCCTGCTCCTCACTCCCCAGGCTTCAGTCCTGAAAGGGCAGAGCCTGCGTCCACACACATGCATACATGCACGCACACCCCAGACTCCTTCTGTGTGGGCTTCTCTCCTGTTAGGATGACCATCCCTCTCATGGACGTACACTGGTGCCCACTGGGCACAGTCTGCTTGGTCACCATAAGACCCCATGAGACGGGGGTCTGTTTCCACGTCCCTGTCTCAATGACGCCACCTGCTGGCCCTGGATGGGGTCGTGAGGGGGAGGGCTCCATCCTCTTCCTCACCCCCCAGGCCCGAACAGCAGGGATCACACGGCCTCATACACGTGCACTCATTTATCAGACGTTTACCCAGCACCTGCTCTGTTCCTGACATGGTGTTCAGTTGCCAGAAAGTAACAGACCAGGAAATCTACTCTCCACCCACAGAACTGGAGTCTAGGAGAAAAGACCGACTCAGAGGCAGACGGTTACACGTGCTTCTCTGTGGCCCACGGCAGCCTGGGGTTACCTTCTGAGAATCAGATCAAAAAGACTGGCTTCCTGACTCAGGAGACTGCCAGGAGCTCCCTCCACACGGGGTCACATCGCAGCCCTTGCCCAGCACGGCCAGTGGCCGCTCCACACCTCAGCCCTGCTCCTCCCACTCGCATTCCTGACACACCCGCCTCTCTGTACTGGGACACACCGCCGCCTTCTCCCTCTACTCAGGCCTTCGTTCCCCTCCTGGGCCTCTGCGAGGCTCAGTGACCCGGCCCTCTCCTCCCCTCTCCTCTCCTCGCGACACTCACCCCAGGCTGCACGTCCCGCGGACCTGCCCACTCAGTTTTCTCCCTCAGTGACACGTAAGCTCCTCAAGTACCTCATCTGCTTGGTCACCCACACACTCCCAGTGCCTGGCACAAAGCAGAAGTTAAATAACTATGCGCGTATGAACGAATAAATGCACTAACACTCCAAGCTGACCTTCCGTCCCCCCGTCCTCATCTTTGGAACGGAGGCAGCATGGTACCTATGGGGTGAGGAGTGGAAGTGACGGTGGAGGCCGGTGTTCTGGGACCAGTGACAGGGGCTGAAACGGGTGATGAGCGGAAGGGCAGGAGTGACCAACCCTTCTGCACGTGAAGCAGTGACTCCACACTGGCTCCTGAAGAGGAGAGGGGACGGGCACTCCTGGCCAGGAACATGCAGTGGCAGGGCCGGAAGGCAGGGAGGCCATGCTGCGAGGGGTGAGAGACTCAGAGGGTGCGGAGGGTGTCAGATGAGGCTGCAGGAGAGGGGCCAGGTCAGGTCTCTCGTTTGCCCCAAGGCTTGTGGTCTGCACGACCCTGGGGGAGAGGAGCCTACATCTGCGTTCTCCATGGCTGACTGGTTGGGAAGTGACACCTCTAAGCAGATGACTCCCCATTAGGTCACTGAGATCAGTTCACAGATGGAAGGGAAACTCACAGACAACACCCGGCCCCACCAACATCCGCACTGCCTGCTTCCACCCACGACACAAAAGACCACCTCCTCCACGCGTGCATTTGCCCCACACCAGGAGGCTGCTCACATGTCCTCCATGAGCACTTCTCTGAAGGTTCATAGTCAGGCTGGAAGGGCAGGCATCATGAGCTCCCGATTCAAACAGCCCCAGGAATCAGGGTGGAGGGGGGAGAGGGCAGAGGGCTGTGACGCTGACTGTGGGCAGGGGCGGGGGGCTGCAGAGCCTCACAGATCAGAAACCCACACAAGGAACAAGAGCACATGCCACCTGCTGGGGCCTGGGACCCCATGCCACATCACATAACCTTTCGACGGAGCCGGGCCCCCACACAGGAGTTCTGCCTCTGGCATGAGGCCTAGTGGCCGCCCAGACGTGTTTGCTGAAGTTGCTTTCTAATGAAGACAGGGAGTTGCCGGCCTGCAGAGGACAGAGGGAGGGTGCCGGCCGGCTTCTCCTCCCACCTGGAACGCTGGCCAGCCCTGCTCCTCCCGCCTGCTTTTATCTAAACATTGCCCATCCTTAAGGGGCAGCCCCTCTCAATTGTGACTTCTTCCCTGAATCTTGCACACCCTGCTCTCTCCCAGTCACTGAATTCCAGTCACTCTGAGGATCAGTCCATCCCACTCAAGAATTTTCCAATCTGACTCCTTAGCCTGCAAGCTCCTCCTCCTACTAATAATGTATATTTATCGAACACATTTATGTGCTCGGCACTATGCTAGGCACTCTACATATACGAGGTAGGTACTGTTATTATACCCATTTTACAGATGGGGAAACTGAGGCACAGTGAAATTAAGTAACTTGCCCCAAGGTCACACAGCTGGTGAGTAGCTATGCACCAGGACTCCAATCCTAGCTGTCTGACCCCAGGGCCCGCACTCCCAGCCACTCGGTAAGCCCTCTGAGATGCTGTCTTACTCACACTCATATGCCCACACATCTCCCTGAGCGCTGGGCACACAGAAAACCCCTGTAGGTAGAATCTTTGTTCCCCTTCTGCTCCAGGCTCCTGGAGCTGGGGTTCCCTATCAGGGAAGATGATACCAAAGAGCCACTGGACGGCAGCAAAGAGCCAGCCCCAGGCTTCCCTGGGGGAGGGGAGCAACAAGCTAATCAGAAGTGTGTTCGGTGCCTCTGCACCAGGCACTTTGCTGGCCTTCCCTCTCCTCACCACTCAGGCCTTCTAAGGTGGGCGCTACTGCCTTCCCCCTTTAGACAGGAAAGGGACAGGCTCAAGACAGGTGGAGAACTTTGCCCGAGCTCAGGCAGCTAGGAATACCAGGCCTGAAGCCAGGACTGTGGAACCAAGCCTGTGTCAATTCGCAGGAGAAATAAATAAACCAGCGAACCCCTAGGCCCAGAGTGGGTTCCACTCCCCTCCTCCATCTCCGGGGAGCACAGAAGCTACTGTTTGGGGAGGGAGCGGATGGCCTAGCGCTGAGATAGTCACCACCCAAGAGGCATCCTGGCTGGGAGCGAGTTGAGGTAAGACTCAGAATGTCAGAACTAGATGGTCTCAGAGACCACTGGTCCACCACAGACCTCTGACCAACTTTCTTGGTCTTCACCACCAAAAAGGATGCTGCATGAGCCCCGTTTCACCACCTAGACCCTGCAGGCTGGCTCCCGCACTGCCACTCCTGCCCTCCCTGTCTCGGGCTCCTCTGATCTGGGGCCAGTCCCCCCACGCAGCCAGCGTGGCCACGGAATCCACGTCCACCAGAGACAGATGAAAACTATCTAAAGACTTCTGACTGTGTCCCCTCCCAACCATTCCAATAATCCAACCCCGGGCCGGCCCAGGCCTCCCTGTGACTGTCCTGGGGCCGTGGCAGCAGAGGTGGCAGGGAGCGCAGGGGTGTCACGCACATGTGGCTGCGAGTGCACACATGGGCACTCATGGAACAGAGAACCCACACGCCTATCCTCAGGCCTCCCAGTGCGGCCAGCAGCAGAGTGCAGGGGCTCAAGTGGCAGCAGAGGGACAATCCCATCTTGAGCTTCAGCATCTGGTGACCTTCCTGGCTGAGTCCCTTGGGGCGATGGCTTCAGAACTGCCCGAGCTGCATCCCTGGGGCTGCTTCCAGCCTGCTTCCCAGACTGCCCCCCTTCTCCCACAGTCCCTCCCGAGGCTTATACAGCCAGAGTCGGTCCTCTGCAAATATGTATCTGGGGTTTATTTTGGGTTGTATTGCAGGGTCAGGCACAGTTTGTTCCTGGGTAGGAAGAGTCATGACCTCTGAGCTCTCTTGGCACTTCAGGGAGCTGCCCCTGCAGGTCCCCTCCCCATGTCCCTGCACACACGATGTTGTCTCTTCCCCCCTCCCTGCTCCCCAAGTCTCTTATTCTTTCACCAGTCGGTAGATATGGTGTTGAGCCCCGTGCTCGCTTGCTGACACCTCAAAGACATATGCAATGCACAGCAAGGTCTCCTGCGTGTCTCTGTTGGTGACCACCTGCAGGGGAGAGAAGATGAGGGTTAAGGCCCCAGAAGAGGGCATGCCAGTTGCTCTCCCCACCGAGCCACTCCCGTCCCACACCTGCAGGATGGTGAAGTTCTCCAGCACGCTGTTCATCATGTACTTCTCGGGCAGGTGCTTCAGCTTGTGGATGAAGTTGATCATGTACTCACAGAGCGGGGACCGGTGGATGCGGTATGAGTAGTGGCCATTCTCATAGCGGGCATACTCTGTCTGCAGGACCCAGGGACAGCAGGGGCTTAGAATTTCTTTGGACCACCTCCAGCCCAGGCCCAACTCCAAGAGGGAGCTCCACAACCCACTCACTCTTAAGAGGGAAGAAAAGACAGGAGGCCTGGAGGCCCTTGAGAACAGAGCCTCCCCCCTCCCTCAGGGGCAGGCAGAAGCTGGGCGATGGAGGAAGGAGCTCAGACCTAAGAGTAGTGGTAACAGGTGAGAAGAGATAGAGGGACCACTCAATCTTGGCTGCACACTAGAATAACATAGCGGAAGGCGCACAGGGATCCTTGTGTTCATAGAACCATCATGTATTTGTACCTGCAGATACACACACACACACACACACACACACACACACACACACACACACACGAGTGCATGGAAAGCACTGGAACCTGAATCGGATTGGCGGGTCACATCAATTTCCTGGTTGCTAACATTATACTCCAGATACGCAAGATGTTGCCATTAGGGGAAGTGGGTGAGGGGTACGTGGGATTACAATTGCATGTGGAACCACAATTATCTCAAGATAGAAAATTAATCAAAAATAAATAACTTGAGGAGCTTTTCAAAAACTGCTATTGTCCAGACTCCACCCGAGGGTCCCGGGTGAAGTGCTGTGGAGCGGAGCACAGGCGCTGGTGTGTTTCAAACCCCCTGGTGAGGTCAGGTGCAGCCAGGTTTGAGAACCCCAGGGATGGGGAGGGCCTCTTCCCTGGTCCCAGCCCGGCATCGGTTATGTTTGACATGAGGTGGGTTATCAATAACTGAGAGACTGTGAGGATGACAAATTCAGACAAATTTGGGGCAAGAGAAGAGGTTAGGGATGAAGACCAGCCTGAAACGGTGAAAAGGTCTGTTTACCAAGTGTGCTGGGCAGTCTCCTACCTCCACTTTCTCTACCACCTGCTTGCCAAAAGAGCAGACCTTGGTGGAACAGGTGATTATCATGTTCTCGGGACTCTCGTACTGGCTGGAGACCCCGTAGAAGGAGCTGCCTTCATCCTCGATGTTGGTGTTGAGGTCTGCCTGGAGGGAGACATGGGAAGCCAAGAAGCGGACAGGTAAGTCAGCAGGGCCCTCTCGGGGGCGGAGTCATGGAGTCCTCGTCCAGCTCTAGGACCAGGAAGCACTCAGCAGGCTTAAAAAGAACTCGGGCAGTGGGCGCTTGGAAAGCTCCCACTTTTCTCCATATCCAAGCCAGGTACACAATCAGGTCAAGTTGCCTACATGACGGGAGAGAGAACACTGCGACCTGAGTTAGTTTCAGGCCAGGGCTGCCCACTCAGGTACCGACACATCCAGTGGTGGGGGAGGGGGCGCAAATTTGCCTTTAGGACTTCAAGACCCTGACAATGCTCTTTCAGAAATGGCTCTAGGGGCTGGCCTCCCACCCATCTGCATGGCACGGCTGAGTCCAGACACCCTTGACCTTGTTACATCCGTGTCAGCCTCCAGACCAGACTGCCCAACACCAGTCTTCTCCCCCTTGGTTCACTCTCCGGCTGCCTGCGAGCTCTTAAAAACACAAGTCTGACTGCATCACTCTAGTTACAACCCTCTCACGGAGCCCCTCTGCCACAGGGCACGTGGTCTCACTCCCAGCCCGGCTTACGAGCCCCTGCTCCCCTGCATCAGCTTCTCGCCAGTCCACAAATTGGCCTCTCGTCCTTGCCCTGCAGAAAGTAGAGCTTAAACTGCCTCCTGCTGGATGCTGTGTTGATTCGAAACTTTCCTCCTAGAAAGGTGGAGTGAGCCTCAATCTCACACACACTCCCGGCCCCGAGGAACAGGCAGGATCTCTCTCAGTTTGATCAGCAGGCTCCCTGACTAGGCCTTGCCCCAGGCCCCAGAGCTGATAAGTGAGAAGCCTAAAGGGAGGGAGGGGCTGGATGAGACAATTCAGCGTCTTGGTGACTCTGAGGAAGGAGCCGTATTTCTGAAGCCCTAAGCCCCTTAGGAGTCCCCATCCCCAGAACAGAGGCCCCACATCCAATCACCCCATATGAGTCAGGCGTGCTAAAAGAGCAACTGAGGACTCAGAAGAAATGTACAGACAGCTTACAAAAGGCTTATTCTTAAGGCAAAGCCTCTCCCCCCACGTGGCCCCACGAATGCAGTGGGAGCTCCAGGCCTCGACAAAGATTCCGACACCAGGGACTCTTCTGCACCGTGATGGGAGGGTCCCCTGAAACCCAGGAAGTTTCCGGCGTGACTCAGGGCCAGGCACAGGCAGTTCTGGTACTGGCCGTTAGGGGGCGCTCAGTCATTATTTTTCTCTCCTCTGGGGCAAGACGTTTTCCAAGAGCAAGTCCGCTCCCCAGACTGGCAAGGCGGTGTTAAATGTCTTATGGCACAATAGAAATATTATGTAGCTACAAAAAATGTTGAGAAGGACCTATATTTACTATTGTGAATTGACTACAACTCTTAACTACATTACAACTAATTGGACTACATTACTGAGAGGGAAAAAAACCCAAGTTATGGAACAGAATGAGTATGTGTTACTTCTACGATGAGGAAAAAAAGGCTGTTTTCATGCTGAAACAGAATGGCATATGTTTTAGTGTGCTCTGTGATGCCTTAATGAGGGCATTAGGAAAAAGAAAAAAGAAGAATTGGAGCTGCATTCAAGACAGTGTTCAGTCTCTGACATAAGAGCAATGCTGCAAACACCCTCCGCTTCCTCCACCCCGGCCTGTCTTCCTACTCTGCTGGGAGCGGAGCCCGGCGGGCAGGGCGCCCAGGAGTCCCGGCAGAGGTGGACCAGGCCTTCAGTGGGCTGGGAATTAATGGCAGCTGAGACTGGGCCAAGGCCTTACAGTGAAATATAAGGCGAACTGGGACCAAAACCTGGCTCGCGTCTCCTCTTTTCTCTCCCAGTAAGTCACACGCTCCTGCTCGGAGACCAAGTTTGTCAGACCTCCCTAAAAGGGGCTGAGGGACAGTTTGTGTGCTCAAGATACACTACAGCTAGAAGCACAGGGGGCAAACGGGGACCACGACTGAAAAAAGGCTGGCAGGAAGGCCAGCTGCCGAGAAGGGCAGGCACCTGAACGTGGGGGGACATGGCAGGTCGAGGGGGATGGCCAAGGGGCCAGGCCGGAGCATAAAATGATGTCTTTCAGACTTTAGCCACTGCCGGCCTCCTCCTGATTAATGCCACATTCATGTGCCACCTTCCACAAGTCCTACTATGCCCCTACTGGTTTCTTTTAAATCGACTTACTCTTATTCCTTAACTCCATTCTAAGCAATATATCCAGGAAATCAGGGGTTCTATTTTTCTAACATATATGAAAGTAATTACATAACTATTAAAGGAGAAATATTTATGCATGTGCCACCTAAAAGAACACTATGCTCCACCCCAGCACCTCGCAGCCATCTGGACGTGCCCTTCCTTGCCCTGTGCTGGCAGATCTGTTCAGACGGCCTTGCCCCTCCCAGAGGGTAAGCTCCCTGGAGGCAAGAACCAAGCTCTCCCCATGGCTTGGGCAGTGCTCAAGGTTCAGGGTGGGCCTTCAATAAAGGTCACATGTGGCTGTTCAACCTCTCACCTCTGGGTGGCGATGGGTGAGAAGAGAGGTCCCTTGGTCATGAGGACAGACCTGCCATCTCCGGCTTACCAGGGAGTCCTCTGAGCCCAGCTCCACTCCCATGTCAAGTACATTCCAGGGTCTTCTGTCATCACCTCCCTCTCACCTGGTCCTTCTAATCACTCCATACCCATTGATCCTGCCCCAGCCCAGAACAGCAGGGGCAGTGGGGGCCCAAGGAGGCTGGAACATTGTCCCTGCTCTCAAGGAATTTATAACTTGTGGGAGAGCAAGTAGAATAAGTGAGCTGGTGGTTGAGTAGGAGAGAGTGAGAGAGAAGAGGGTGGGGGGCGACAGGTAGCCCAAAGTGACGATTCAAAGTGTCCCCAGAACCTGCCCTGCGGTTAGTTATGCTGCACAGACCCACGAGACGCAGGCCAGTGACGCAGACAACGCACCCCAGAGCGCCTCCCTTGTCCTCAGTGCCCCATCCTTCTCGTCACAACCCCACCCCCTTCTCCCGCAGCTATGCTCAGGCATTTCCTGTCTGCCCTTGTATCCCCCACTCTAAGCATCTCCCCCAAACGAGCTTGCTTCTCTGCTTTCTCAGCCCAAGAGGAAAGCTGCCCCCCATATTACCCTGACAGGTGCCCCCCACCACTTACCCTCCTGCCCTCTGAATGCCCCCTTGCTTCCCTCCCTCCACCCTATTCATAGCCATGGTGCGGGTGGGCAGCTCACAGGCTGTGCCTGGAACAGGTGTGTGGGATCGGGTGACTGACAGATGAGCCGGGACAGCCGCAGTCCGGGTGTGGGGGCTGGAGGGGCCCAGATTCATTGTCATGTGCTGGTATGTGCCTGGGAGAAATGTCAGGGCCCAAAAGGGAACGGCAGGCTGGGATGGGAGGGCAGTCTGGGGTACTCTCCTCCCTCCATGGCCTTAGCTCAGCGCTGCCCAGTGTGTTCACTTTGCAGACTGTTGTTAATGGCCAGCAGTGTTCAAGAGCGTCCCCCACCTCTCCCCGGCCCCAAGGACAGGGGTACCTCTGCTGGTCTAAGGTTCTGGGGGAGGCTGGTGGGCTTCAGCTTCTCAGCCCCTGCACGAGACCTCGCAAAATGCATCCACATCTGAGATGGCACACCCTCACAAGTCAACCCCACACTCAGAGGCCATTTCCAGCTGCAAACGATTTGTCCTGGTGGTCTGTGAGCCTAGGAATTACTGCAATCCCATCAGTAAGGACAGGAACTTCAGTGGGAGGGGGACTTAGGAGGTTGGGTTGGGGACATCAAAGTCCTCCTCCCACTCCAAGTGGGCCCTTGATCAACACCTCAGCACGTGTGTTCAAGGCCTGGGTGCCAGCTGAGAAACCTGCTGGGCAGGAAAAGAAAGGAAGGCTGGGGGAGGTGGCACTGTTTCCCAGCCTGGGCAGCTCACCTTCCTAATTGTGTGTGGTCACTCTCACACCAGCCTAGGCAGGGGAGGGCGTGGCCAGGCCAGGACGCAGGAGAAGAGGGTTCCAGTGGCTGAGGATGCTGGAGCTGCCGGGGAGGAGCCCACGGACGACCAAGTCTCCTGGTTAGCAAACAAGAGCACTTCTGTTCCCCACATCACAGATTTGTTCTTTCCTGGTGTCTCTGCCCTCCCACACAGGAGGAGGACGGACCAGATGACTGCCAAGGCGGCCTGGCCACAACACGCCCCATCTCTGGTTTCACCCGTCCTCGCTGCCTCAGCCTGTGGCCTTCAGAGAGGGCTGGCTCGTGGGGCTCAGGGAAGGGATGGGGAGGAGGCAGGGACACAGCCTCCCTTCACTGCCAGCTGACCCCACACACGGGGGCTCAGAGACACAGCCCTCTGCAGACCCTCAACAACACACTGCTGCTTTTCAGACAGAAAAGATGAGCTTTGCTCAGGACACTGTTTAGAGTGGCAGAATCAAGCCGAGAGCCCCCACCTCCCAGCTGGGGCCCACTGCCGCCGTCGCTCGCCCTGACGCTCGCTCGCCCGACGCACTGCGAGGGCCTCGCCTGCAGCCCACCACCCTCCCTTGCACAGTGGTTACTGCCCCAGGACCCCGGATCCATTCTGGATTCTCCCACTTGGAACATGAGCTCCTGGAAGACAAGGCCACGCAGGGGCTGGGTCCACGTGGCACAGGCTGTGGGCACAGTCCATGGCCGGAGCACAAAGGCCATGTGGGCTCTACAAAACCCAAGAAGCCCAACTGCCCGACTCCCAGTGCCTGCACAGAGTCACGACTGCCCTCTCTGTGCTCCCGCTGTCTGCCGTTCCTTGGGGGCCTGGGCTCCTCTGTGAGAAACCAGTCCTTCCTCCGGCAGGAGCAGGGGGGGCACCCAGGTACTCTGCAAGGAAGGACAGCTTGTGTGATGGTTCCAAGCACACCCCCTGGAGACAGCCTGCCTGGTCTGAAGCCTGCTTCTGCCACTGTGACCTGGGTGACCCTGGCACCTCTCTGTGCCTGTCTCCCCTCTATGGGATGAGCCTGCCAACTGCACCTGCCCCTGGGGATAGCAAGGATGAAGCCTGCTAACATGTGCGAAGTGATGAACAGGGCCTGCTATGAGGTATGATCTTCCACCTCCAGCATGCATGGAGCAAGAACGAGCACAGGAAAGAGGCTCACCCTGGCTTGGTGTCTCAAAGCCACGCCCTTACTTACTCCATGCCTCAGTTTCCCCCAATTTGTGAAATGAGGGGCCTAGGATGGTCCTCATCTGGATGGTGTCTAGAAGAATACAGAATATTATCTCCAACTAAAAGAAGGCAGGAGGTGGTGAAAAGGGCCCCAAAGATGCCACCTCCCTGCTTCAGGGGGAGACAAATGCCTCCTGCCAACCAGGCCTCCCTTTTGACTCTAAAATGCACCCTCGGGGTAGCTGAGCCAGGGCTGGGAGAGCCACAGACCACCTCACCCAAGCTCCTTCTTCCAGGTCAGGGCTAAGCCTGGACGGGTTTGGGGAGCGCGGAAGCAGCACTCGAGAGGGCGGAGGCTTCCACAGAGGAAAGGCCCGCAGCCTCCCAGACACACAGCAGGAAACAGGAGCTGCCACTGCTGCCTGTGCAGTGACAGCGCTAAGTGGCTGCCCACAGCAAAGCCTCTTGGCTCCAATTCCCACGTCCAGGGCTGGAAGGGAGAGTAGGGAGATGAGAAAGGGAGGTGAGATGGTTTAAGCCCTTCCTGAAAAACAGGAGAACGGCATCCTGCCGTGCATCCCACTTGAAAGCCAGCCCCGCCAGCCAGGTCCTGAAGAGGCTGGCGCCCGCCTCCTACTCAGCCTGCATCATGGCCGTTCCCTACTGGCTGCCTCACCCGACTATGCGCAGCTCTGGCCATGTCATGCCCTGTTCAAAAAATGTTCCCCACTACCTACAGAGAAGGGATGGCACATGCGCAGTAAGCGTGCCATTATCGTCCCCAGCTACACCTGTGGCAGACATTCCCAGTCAATCCAGCACTTTCTCCCTCTAGATCCTTCTCAACCCAGCAGTCCAAACAACGACTACCAATCCCCGGAGGGAAACACAGGTTAAAGCCTATGTTCCTGGACATCTGGTTAAAATGGGAGCCTGACCATACAAGTTAATTTTTCCCCTTCCAGAAAGCCAGCTAGAATGACAGCAAACAACTTTCAAGATGTGCTGCACCACAAAGGTGAAGGAAACGGAGGAAAGACCAAAATGACAAGAGAGTTCAATAAATTCAGGGCGACTGCAGACCGAACAGAGCTGGGAGGGATTCTGTGGGGCGAAGGAAGCAAAAGGAATTGCAACCTAAAAGTACGTTCGGAGGGCTGCAGAGCAGACGCGTCTGATGGACTTGAGAAGCCCTGCACAGCTCGGGACTAGAGGGACCAGGACGGTGGGCTGGGGAGGCTCCAGATATGACACAAGGAACTGACCGAAAGACTGTACGTTGTGGTCAGCCTCCAGGCCGACCTCTCCCACCTTTGGCAAAGGGGCAAGGGATTATCTTCCCCAGAAATTAAACAGGAGGGTGTCGGGGTTCAGGGACACCCGGCATGTTTGAAGAGGGCTACGAGACAGGGGTGAAAACAGGGGAATTCGGTGAAACTCACCTAAGAAATGGCTGGATGGCTTCACCCTCTCCTAGAATGCTAGTGACCAGGCACAAACCCTCCAGGAGGAAATGAGGCATCTTCTCTAGAGAAACTGAACCACCTCAGAAAAAAAGGTCTAGTAAACACAACATTTATCGGTTTTCCCAATAAAACAGGTGGTTCCCACCCCAATCACCCGACAGTGAAGCCCACCAGAGGGTGCGTCCCACACTGTGCACAGAGCTCCCGGTCACTATGAAACACGGACAAATGACACAAACAACAAAGGAAAGAAGAGACTGGACTTCATCAAAATGAAAAACTTGTACTTCAAACAACACTATCAAGAATGTGAAAAGAGAGCTGACAGAATGGGAGACAATATCTGCAAATCATATATCTGACTTCTATTCATAATACATAAGAACTCACAAGTCAGTAAAAACACAACCCAATTTAAAAATGGGCAAGTGAGGGGTTGGGGTGGGCACAAAGGGTGAAGGGGTGCACCTACAACATGACTGACAAACAATAATGTACAACCGAAATTTCACAAGGTTGTAAACTATCATAATCTTAATAAAAAGTTAAAAAAAAAAAAAAACTGGGCAAGGGCGCTGAAGAGACATGTCTCCAAAGAAGGTACATGAATGACCAATAAGCACATGAAAAGATGCTCAAGATCACTAATCGTCATGGAAATGCAGAGCCAAACCACAACGAGCTGTCGCCTCACACCCAGGAGGACGGTCATAACTACAGAGAAGACCAGTGCTGGTGAGGACGTGGAGAAACTGGGACCTTGTATGCCGCTGGTGGAAATGTAAAACGGGGCAGCCACTTTGGAACACAGTCTGGCAGTTCCTCAAAAAGGTAAACAAAGAGTTACCATATTTCCCAGCAATTCCGCACCTGAGCATATACACAAGAGACATGAAAACATATGTCCACACCAAAATTTGTACAGGAATGTTCACAGCAGCATTACTCATAATAGCTGAAGCTGGAAACCACCCAAATGCCCATGAACTGCTGAATGGATAAACAAAATGTGGTATATAAGTACAATGGAGTAATATTCAGCCAGAAAAAGGAAGGAACTACTGATACACGCCACTATAGGGCCGAACCTTGAAAACATTACGTTAAGTGAAAGAAGCCAGACACAACAGACCACATGTTGTATAATTCCTTTTATATAGGATACCCAGAAAAGGCAAATCTACAGGGACAAAAAGTAGATTAGTGGTTGCCTATGGCTGGGGGAGGAGAGGTAGGGGGTGAGGGCTAAAGGGTTTATTTTGGGGGGTGATAAAAACGCTCAAAAATTAATTGGTTGCACAACTCTGCAAATACACTAAAAAACTGAATTTTACACTTCAAGCAGGTGAATTGTATGTAAGTGAACTATATGGCAATAAAGCTATTAAAAAAACACAGACTGAAAAAATATGGCCAAGTACTATAGATATTTGAGAAAACCTTCCAACTTAAAAGATAGCAACCAAAACAGACAGAAAAAAAGGATTAAAAGGAAATAAAAACAAAGGGAGAAGAAAACTTAAAAAATAACTCTTACTCCATATCCCCAGAAAGATAAGAGAAAAACTGTAGTCATAAAACAAGATCAGGATGCAATCAAAGAACAAGCAGAAGCTCTTAAAAATTAAAAGTTTCACAGTCAAAATTAAATATTTGATAGAAGGTGGGGGCAAAGAATGCCACCACATTCCATTAATCTAATTCGCCATTAACTGTACAATGTACCAAGGTTTTATGAACCACTAAGAAAGAAAAATGCCGTCAACTGAATTCTGACACACCAGCAACTGAAAGTCCTGTCCATCTGCTACAGTAATAGAACCCTGATTCTGTTCAGAATGGCAATTTACTCAACTAAAAGTGTACATTTTCCTGGCTCCTTTGCAGCCAGGTGCAACCATCCAACTAATTAAGTGTTGTGTGGGACTTCCAGGAAGGTTCCTTATAGGGAGCTAAGTTGGTTTCTTCCTTCCTGATGCCAGGAATATGGATATGATGGCTGGAACTCCAGCAGCCATGACCATGAGGACAAAAGCCACACACTGAGAACGGCAAATAGTCAGAGAGGGGTCAGGTCCCTGGTGAGTTCACGGAGCTGCTGGACCAGCCCTGGGCAGTCTACCTCCAGACTGACTTTACGTGAAAGAAAAACAAACTATTTATTTATGCCACTACTGCTTTGGATTTTACGTAGTATGCACTCAGATATACTCTTAACTAATTCAGAAGAATTAGAAGATAAAGCTAAGGAAATCTCCAAGAAAATGAACTGGGAAATAAACAGGGAAATGGGAAAAATCATAGAGGATAAGTCCTGGAGATCCAACATCAGACTAAGAGGGGTTCCTGGAAAAGAACACAGAGAAAACAGAGGGAAAGAAATTATCAAAGAAATAACACAAGTAAATTTCCCCAAATTGAGAGTTACTAATCTCACGATTAAAAGTGCCTACGAAGTGCCTGGCTCAAAAATAGGAAGTGAAAAACCACATACCCCAGAGCTCATCCATGTGAAATTTAAGAACACGGGGATAGAGAGGAAATACAAAACTCTGAGAGACAAAAAACACACCAAGTCACGTAACAAAGGAGAAGCGATTAGAATGTATCAGTCTACTAGCGTTGGCAGACAATGGAGCAACGCATTAAAGAACGAGTCTTAAAAATCACTTCTGGGAAAATCATTTGTGATCTAGACTCTATGCCCAGGCAAACTATCAATCAAGTACAAAAAAAGAGAAATTTCAAAACGGCAAAGACTTAGAACATTTATCTACCATGCATCTTTTCTTAGGAAGGTACTAGAGAATGTGTTCCCTTTGAATGAGGGGGGACACCAAAACAGAGGGAAACATGAGATCCAGGGAACTGTAGATTCAATTCAGGAGAGCAGTAGAAGGGAGTCTCCTAATGACCCCTGAGAACAGGCCTGGAGGAAAACCAGTTCAGACTGGAGCAGAACAGGGGCATCCAGGAGGAAGAGCTCCAGGAGAAAGGGGAACTGATAAATTATCTGATAGGCTTGAGCATTTGGAGAAAAACAATTTTTTAAAATTTTATGTGGTGGTTATAATGGAGGAATCTGTAAAATTTTAATAACGCACAAGAGAGGTTTATTTAAAAATGTGCAAATGAGAAAGCCATTTATTTGTAGGAAAAACAAAAAGTTGTACAAGAAATGAAATGTAACTATAATATTCTTCTTGGCTTTTTGGGGTCAATCTACATTGTCAAAAGATTTTATTGCTTTGACTAAATTATATAACTTACTGGATATGACAATACTGGGATGATGAGGAGAAAAGTGGTATAACATAGCTAATTTTTTTCTACCATAATGGAATATACATAATGTCTTAGTTGTGATATGAAGGTATAGCAGTACAAGCATATTATTTGGAACCAAGGAGATAAAGCCCAGAATAAACAGTGAAAAGTCACAGCAAGTGCCTCTGGGGATCGGGACTGGGGATGAGAAGCAGTGGGACAAGAATCTGATGCTTTTCACTATAAGCCTCTTAGTAATAATTAATAATTAACTCTAAGCATGCACTGATTTAAAAATGAGATAAACTAAAAAAAAACTACTACTTATTTTTCATCCCAGCATAGATTAAAACCCAGACTTTTGTATGATCAGGACCTTCTAGGACCTAATTGACCTTTGCAGTTTTATTTTCTATTATTCCCTCTCACATACCTTTACCCATGACTTTCCCTCTGGAGCCCACTTCCTCATGCTTCCCCCAGGCTGTAACTGCCTTTCTCCGTCTCTGCCTAATAGATTTTTGCCCATCCCTAAAGCCCAGGTCCAACTTCCATCCCACTTGCCCACCCAGCTGTCTTGCAGAGAGCAGATACTAAGCATCTTCCAGATCAGGGTCCTGAGTTTTCAGTTCCGGCTCTTGCCTCTTCGGGAGAGAGCCGGCCCCATGGGTTTGGCTGTGGATGACAGCTAGGCTAGGAGTTCCTAAGCAAGGGCCTGTAAGCCACCTGGAATTCTATACAAGCTTTTGGGTGAATATGCCTATTTCTAGGAAAAGTAAAGCTTCCAGATAATCAAAGTGGTCTGGGAGTAAAAAAAGCGTAAGCTCTCTGAGCTGTCTCCTGGGCATTACCAGAACTGCCAGGCACTGGGAAGAGGACTGTGGGCAGGGTCCCTCGGGCCCAGTGTCCATGCTCTGAAATTATTCAAAGGTTCCCATCACCCAGCTAGAAGGATTTCCTGCACTTCCTCACCCTTTGGACTGTCTTCCCTGCATCCCTTTCCTGTGCGCACTGGGCCCCAGGAAGGTAAGCTCCCAGAGAGGAACCAGGCCTCCTGGTCTTGGAGGAGACGTTTTGAAAGGAGGGGCTCTGCCCACATAGCACCTGTCGGGGGGGGGGGGTGAGGTGGGGAGGGCAGCCAAAGCCAAGTCTATGGGCTGAGCTGTTGGAGAAGTTGGGCAGATGTTTCTTTTGGAGTGACCTATCCTAACCCTACAGTCCACTTCTCCAAGCCCTGTCCTTGGAAGTAAGTTTTTGAGGACCGGCTACCCTGGCTCCAGGCCCCACAACCAATTCAGGACTTGCCACTCAAAGACTCGGGGGCCTAGGGGGTCCATGTTGGATCGTCAGCTATCTTCAGTGTCTCCTGCACATCCTTTTCCAGTACTATATATAGCCCCCTTAAGGCCGAAGTTCTCGCCCAGGCATGGCTGTCATTACCACCTGTCAGAAAAGTGCCTCCTTCTATGAGCCCAGCTCTAAGGCCCCACGGGCCCCACTCCTTGTCTCAGCTCCCAACACTGTTGGGCCACTTTGTGCTCGCTCCTCCCCTTCTCGCTCGTCCTGCCCTCCCCAGGCTTCTACCCATGGCAAGGGCACCTTACGCCACTCTCCCCCGTCTCTCCTCACTGCCGTCGACATACTAGCGGGGAAGGGAGAGTTCGTCGAAGGGCTTACCCAGAACTTCACCAGAAAAAAGGCATTGGAAGGTCCCCGTTCAAAGAGCTCCTTGAGTCCGCCCTTTTTCTCTGGGAACTTGTCATAGATCTGGCGGATGTCCACAGCTTCGAGGTAGGGGTCACTGTAGCTTGGGCTTGACTGGCCGATGTGCACGAAAAGGTGTTTGTTGTACTGTGGAGAGAAGGCTGGTCTGAGGGACGCAGGAGGCAGGGAGGCGGGCGGACAGACAGACCAGAGCGCAGATCCCAGCCTCATGACCTGGAGCAAGTCACTTCACCTGGCTCTGGGCCTCAGTTTCCCCACTGGTAAAAATGGAGACAGTGAAAGGATGGAATGTAAAGCAAAATTAATGGGTATAAAGCCCCTGGTCAGGGCATGGCTCCCAGCAGGTACCCAACAAATCAGGTTGTCATCTGTGTTACTCAGTCCTGGCCGTGCCAGTGAATGTCTCTGGGCCTCTGTTATCTCAAGGGTGATGGAAGACCACTGACCGAGATGTCCACATCGTGCTCCACCCTTGGAGACAGGAGACGGGGGGCCTCTGTGCCCCTCACACGCACCTCGCTAAATCAAAGGAATTCTGCTTCTGTGGTTGTACACTGGGCTTCTGAGTAAGAGCCTGTCTGACTCATGGGTTCCTCAGCTCAAAATCAAGTCTGCAAATGTCCAAGTGAACTGGTCTGTGAAGTCCTCCCGCCTCCGGCATCCTGTCAGCCCAGCTTCCTCAGGTGCTACTCTGACCTTTGCAGGTGACACTGGTCACCCAGGACGTGGGACATTGAAGGGGTCAGGGTGGGGTGGAGCTGCGGCTCTCTACTGGTGACCCAGAGGATGTGGATCAGACATGGGAGGCTGCTCAGAGCCACGGGGGAAGAATAGAACGGCCAGGGTGGGGCTGGGAGGAGCGACTCTGGACCGAGAGGTGCCTGGGCCAGCAGGGAAGGGAACATGGAGGGAGAACGCAGGTCAGGGAGGGAGTGGGCCTGAGACCTGAGATGGGAGCAATAAACCGCACCAGCAAGAGAGGGAAGGTAAAGAGAGGAGAGAAGAGGGAGGGGGAGGAAGGAATGAAAGGACAAGCTGAGGAAGGGTCAATGAAAGGGAAGACTGTGAACAGGGAACCTAGATTAAGCTCTAAAGTGGAGTGGGGCAGGGGGCAAGGTGAGAAAGCCAGAGGCAGGGGGAAAAGGACCAGAGCCTCCGGGAATGAGAGGGCAGGCGAGCCGGCCAGGCAGGCCAGGACCTACCGTATCAGGGTCTTGCTGCTGCTCCAGGAAGGCAGAGAACTCCAACATCCAGAGCTTGGAGCTGGCCACGCTGCGGCCCTGCCACGGGGGAGCAGGGGGTGCTGAGGGCGATGGGGCAGGTCCTGCAGGAGACTCAAACCCTGCACATAGCAGCGGAAGAGGCACATGGGAGCCTGTGCACACACAGCCACCCTGCCAACACCCTCTGCCAGGCCCCAGGCCCACCAGTGAGACCCTGTGCTGGCTAGGGGGTCTCCTATCTCCCTTGAACGGGCCTCCCAGCAGGGGTGGTCAAGGGGAGTGCAAAGCACTGGTGTGTCCAGGAGCCCCCGGTGGGGAGGGCTTAGCTGGGGACGACTCAGTCCCCTCAGGCCCCCACACAGAACCATACTCAAGGGAGATGGGAGGCCTGCTGGACGGAGGGCTCCCAGAGCAGGCACTGCCAGGTTCTTGCCCTCTAGGAGCCTCTGGTCCAGTGGGAAGACAACCAGACAATCAATTACTAGGATGCCATAAGCCCCATGGGAGCAGGAAATTCTCTGTTTGGGTCCCAGCTGTGTTTGCAGACCCCAGAACAGGCTCTTGGTACAGATTCACTAACATGATGCAGTGAACATGATAAAAATGGATAAGGCACTGAAGAGGGGCTCTAAGCCCACCTCTGTGGTGGTCAGGAAAGGTCTCCCAAGAAGGTGATGCTTGAAAGAAGTGATGAAGTTCAAGCAGGAGGCAGCAGGTGAGGACGGGAAGGGGCACTCCAAGCAGAGGGCACAGCAGGGGCAAAGGTGTGGGGGCCGTGGAAGCACAGTGGGTGTGCAAGTTCCCTCTTCGGTGGAACTGGAGAGAAGGGGGGGTTTGTGCCAGGGGCGGGGGACAAGACTAAAGAGACTGAGAGTTTCAGCCTGAGGGTTCCGAGGGACTGGAGGATTTTCAGCAGGCAGTGAAATCCGACGTGCGTTTCTGAAAGGTCCTGTTCCAGCATGGAGGAAGGACCGGGCAGGGTCAAGGAGACGGGAGCCACTGGGAGGGCTTTCCTGGTGGAAAACTGAAGAAGGCCTGAACCTAAGCCGTGCCGTGAAGAGGGGACACAGGAGGCACAGGCAGGGAGACAAGGGTGTGAGAGAGCCACGCGGCAGGCGACGCCAGGCTGGGAGCTGGGTGAACGGAGGCCCCGTGTGCTGAGGCAGGTCACTCAGGAGCACGCAGAGGAAAGGGACGGAGGAGACACGGTCAGAGGGGCAGGGGCAGGACCACGCGGGACGCACCAGGTGAGCGGCTCATGCACGTGTTCCAGCACCGCTTTCTGAGAAGTGCTGCAGAGCGGATGCGGTCCAACACACGGAAGACACAGACATCAGTCAGACACAGCCCCACACACAGACGAGGACACACCTGCCCAGGGGCAGACAGAGGTGCCCAGAGCTCTGGGGAGGGCCCAAAGCAGGGCGCCTAACCCGAGCGGTGGGGGATGGAGGGAGGAAGGGAGAGGAGAGAAAGCTGAGGTTACCAGGAGGGCCCACACGCCAGACTACCACAGAGACTGTATCCTGAAGGCACCAGGGAGCCAAGAAAGGATTTTATGCCTAGAGGCAGCACAGCAAGACGGATCCTTTCAAGAGATCACTTGGGTGAATTACAGGGCGGAAGTGAGGGAAACCAGGCTGGAGACGGGCTGGTTAAGAGCCTGCTGTTGTCACCAGGCAAGAGCAGGAGGGCAGAGACAGTGGGGACAGTGAGAGGAGGAGACAGATGAGGGGGGACTGCACGGGGCTGGGGGGGGCAGCCATCAGCAACCCAGGAGGCGAGCAGGGCTGCTCTGAGAGCAGGAGACGCCAGTTCAGGATGCAGGCAGGGAGCCATTCCCAAGCCACCTAAGGTGGTTAAGGTGAGGCTCCTGTCTTGCCCTGCAGAATGGAAGGTGGTGGGGGATCCTAAGGAGAAAGAGGCAAGGACAGCTGGTCACCAGGGCAGTGAGAGGGTGGGGCTCCCGTGCTGGCCGCGCGGACCAAACCTCATCTGCCCCCGCCAGCTCGAGGCCACTTCCCAGGAGGGTCCCCTCTGCTAGGGAGGGGATCCAGGCTGGAAAGCCGTGCTCTCCTCAGACCTCCCAACTTGATGGAGAGGATTATAACACCACTAAGACGGAGGCAGCGAAGCAGCCCAAGTGCACAGGCACACACACACAGCATAGGCCCTGCCCTTTGACCTGTGTGCAACCCTGAGTGCCAGCCCTGAGTGCTGGGGAGAAGAGGCGCCCCAAGGGCATGCCAGGGGGAGGAGAACGGTGGAGCCAAGAGACCGGCTGTCCATCTGAGCACACGACGGGATGGCCTCTGAGAAGGGGCAAGAGCTGAGAGGTACGAGGGAGCCCTGCACTGCTGACCCACCTGGCAGAGGCAGAGAAGGCTGGACAGGGTAGGTCTGTTGAGAGAAAGGCTTCACACTGCGGGAGACAGGAGGGAGGAGGTGTAAGCCTTGGGGCAGGCTGCAGCCCCGGAACCTTCAGTGATGGCCAAGGCTCTCTGTGCTGGAGGCCCTGGTGGTCTGGCCATCAGTGGCCTTTGGCCTCTCACTCCCTCCCCTGCCGACTCCCTCAGGTTTTGTGGCTGATCCACAGAAGCAGCATAGCTGTTGAGAAAATCCCCCCTCCCCCTTTCCCCCCTCCAAGGCCAGCCGGAGGTCTGGTTCCCAGCCTCGTTCCCTTGAGTCAAGCTCTGGCCCTGAGACACCCTGGACAGACTGGAGTTTCAGCAAATGCCACCCCAGGGTGCCCACACGGCAGACTGAGCTGAGCCCAAGAGCAAGAGAGCCCGATCCCTAAGCACGAGGCCATCCTGAAAGGCTGACCTCAGACTGTGCCTGTCCCACCTCAGGGGCCAGGCTCAACCGCATGAGTTCATGGCTCAAGTTCAGTTCAGGGAGCATAAGGTAGCAGAAACCAGGCCGTACTCACTCGTGGGATGTTCCAGCTTGGCCCGGCAAAGCTCCTTGCCAAAACTGAGGAAGCAAAAGGCACAGAGTCAGCACAGCCTGTGTGCACGTGGGCCCGTGCTGTGGGGAAGGGCAGAGCAGGGCCTCCACTGGAAGGCAAGGGTGAGCATGGACCCAGTGGCTGGCAGGGAGAAAGGTAACACTACTGTCTCCACAGGCCTGAGCAGCGCCCCAGGGCATGTCTCAAGGAACTCTAGTCTCCGGATGCTCTGTCGACAATGCGCCCCACGGGAGAAACAGCAGGTGTGGTAAACACAGTTCACCCTATTCCTCCCTTAGAGATCCACAGGGCACAGCAGCACGTAAGCTCCCAACAGTCCCTGAGTCAAGAAACCCACTCAGTTCTAAGGGTCCCAAACTCACTTATGCATAGAATCACTGTGTGTCACATCTATTCAACATCCAGATGGACTAGTGGTCTCTGGAACACACTTTGAAAAATGCTGGACAAGAGGCTCACCAAGCACAGAGCCTGTCACTGCCCCTTCCCCACGTTTCAAGACAGTGCAGGAGGTACATCCTGAAGATCCATTCAGTCCCTACAGCCAAGAAAACCCTGTGAGGACACAGCCCTGGAGAGGAGGAGCCCTTCTGGACCATTCTGAGAGTGTGACTAACCTGGCCATGGCCCAGAGCCCAGTTCTCAGGCTGAGAAATTTTAAATTCGAACAAGAGTTTGTTCCTGGAGGTCAGCCCTCACCCTGGAAGGAGAGCGGTGCTGAGCCTGAGGGAGGAGCAGGAACGCGGCCGGGTGGCGGAGGACGACTCGGGGACATGCTGGTGCTGCACCAGAGCCTCGGTTCCAGCCCCCACCCCGGGACTTCAGCCTCCTCATCTGCAAATTGGGCCACCTCTGTGGAGCTATAGTCGGTCAGCCGATAGGGCAGCTCTGCCCCTCGTGAAAGGCCTGCTGTGCTACTGCCAAAGCCCCCAGGAAGGTGCTCCAGTACTGGCTGAGCCGTGACTCAGCATGGCCCCTGGGTCCTTGGTCCCTCCTTCCCCCTGGCTCCCCTGGCCTGAGAGGACCCAAGGGAGAGAAAGTTGGTGTGGCCAGTGCTTGCTTCTGGCTCTTCAGAAGGGGGAGGAGTGAGAAGGAGAGGGCTGGTGTGGCCCCTGGCTCCAGGCAGCCCCACTTACCCCTGAGACTGCTGGGTAGCCTGGGCCCCGTGTGAGGGCCATTTTACTGTGGAAGGCTGTGGCGGAGATGATCTGGGCGGACGACATGGTAGCCATGCTCTGCAGGGCCTTGTCCTTAGCTGCCTGATCCTGGGGGAAGACATCGGAAGGGAGGACCTCAGCAGTGGTCACTATGGCACACTTCGGCGAGGCGGGGTCTGTGCTTGTGGTCAGGGAAGCTGTCCCACTGCCAGTGGCCAGAGCCCTGGACCAGGCTTCCGTCCTTGCAGCAGCTTCACCTGTTTTGTGACTTTGAGCAAGTCCCTTGGTTTCTCTGACCAGTCCCTCATCTGTCACAGGCGCATGAACACTTGCCCCGCCTATTTTATTGGAGCGTCAGGAGATCTGGAGACCATCCGCCAGACCCTATCTCGGTGCACAAACCACGGGGACACCTTGGGAACAGGGATCTTTAGTCCTCGCTCACCTCCACATGGCACCTGGCTCATGGCAGATGACGCATGAGTATCTGTTGGGTCCTTCCTCGAACGGGCGGGAGGAGTCGTCCTCGGGCAAGGGACTGTGTGGAGGCACGGAGGGTCTCCTGTAGCCCCCCGTCTCCATCCTGCCCTCTGGGTCTCCCCCTGCACTGAGGGCACCCAGGGCACCCCTACCTTCTACCTGTCACAATGTAAATACCAGCTGCTGCCCTCTGTGGTTACAAAGACCCCGACGGGTTCACCCTGCACAGGCTGTGAACGAAGAGGCATTCAGGACACTGATAATATTAATTTCTATAGTTGTATGAGCCGCTGGCTCCCATCTTGAGGTCCCTAATCCCAAAGGTCTTCAAACTGATGAGACAACATTTCTATAGTTCAAAAAACCTCCTGGGAGGGGCTGGCCCCGTGGCCGAGTGGTTAAGTTCGTGCACTCCGCTGCAGGCGGCCCAGTGTTTCGTTGGTTCGAATCCTGGGCGCGGACATGGCACTGCTCATCAGACCACGCTGAGGCAGCATCCCACATGCCACAACTAGAAGGACCCACAACAAAGAATATACAACTATGTACCGGGGGGCTTTGGGGAGAAAAAGGAAAAATAAAATCTTTAAAAAAAAAAAACCTCCTGGGAATTGTGTCTTTGTCCAAAATAAGACCACACATACAGACTGGAACAGCAAGTATTATTCTGTGTGTAGCTTTACTGGGGCTAAAAGGTTGGACTATGTCAACCAGGAGCTCTGATTAGAAATTCTGTATCTTTATGAAGAATATTTTTAAATGGAAAAACACATTAACCATTATTTACTAGTTGACTTGGTGGATCAGACCTGTCCTGAATGGTGGGCAGGCTGAGAACTGACACGGGTCCCTGCAGCTCCCAGGCACTTCTGCACACGGATTTCACTCGGCCCCCTGGCAGCCCAGAGGGAGGGGTCACCGAGGGGTCAGGTTCTGAAGGGTTCAGGTGTCCACCAGCTATGTGGTTGTAGAGCCAGGACCCAACTGGGCCTCTCAGGGGCCATTTACACTCATGTGGCATGAGACAGTCCACAGAAGGTAAAGAACACCATGTCACTTTGATGCTGAATATCATGGTACTCTGTGAGGGTGGCAGGACCACAGGATCCCCCTTTTAAGATGAAGAAACTGCGGCTCAGAGAATTTACGTGACTAGGGTGCTGACAGTCACCAGTGATGGTTGGCCCTTCGAGCTTGGTCCAGGTTGGCAGACCAACTCTTCACTGGGCCTCTGCAGGCCCAGGGGGGCCGAGCAAACCAGGGAGTGGGGTTACGTCGGGATCAGACAGCACCCAGCGTACACCACAGAGGGCATGGGAGAACATCCTGAGTGGTGGGGTCATGCTCAACCTGCTGTCCTTTGGGGGCCAAACTCAGTCGGGCCTTGCTCTCAAAGGCTCTCTGATGACCAGGGGGAGCTGATCGGCATTAGGTGTGCCTCTCCCCAAGGACACCTGCAGTTTCAGGAGGGAAAAGCCCAACTCACCCAGGCCCTCTCCCTCCAGGAGGAGAGGAACGGTGTAGCAGGCCGTACCCCCAGAAAGCCTGCAGACCCCCGGGATGAGCACTGCGCTACGAGGCGGGAGAGCTCCATCCGCTCAGTGTCGGCAACTTGCGTCCCTTCCCAGAAAGCTGATCTAAACAAACAACCAGAGCTCAGGAAACCACGTCCTCAGCGGGTTGGGACAGGAACCAGGGGGAGTGGGAGCGACATTATGGGGAGTTACATCAGCGCCAGGCTACAGAGCCAGGGAGTCACTGAATTTTGGAGTTGAAGGGGACCTCAGATACCACCTTGCTTAATTCTGTCCTTTTACAAATGGGGAAAGAATGGAGGTTGAGGAGCGTTAATGACTGGCCCAAGTTCCCACAGCACAAGGGCAGACCAGGCTAGACCAAGCCCCGAGACCCCGAGGGCTGCTACCTTATCTTGCCATCCACCAGGGAGCTTAATTACACTGGGCCCCAGACCCCTCTGGGAATATGACAAAACCCTCAGACCAATCTCCCCAGGAAAGTGCACAGACATGGAAATGTGCATAGTATTTATGGGGCTCACGGCTCCCCTTAATGTCTGTCCAGCGATCCACTGAAGGCTGTCCCAGGCCCCAAGGTAGAGCCTGTGGACAGGACAGGTGCAATCCCTTGCAGCAAATGTGGGCTGGACAGCTGGGCCTCCGGGGAATTCAAAGTTCCCCTAGAGGGTTCTAAACAGAACACAGTCCCCTGCTGGGGTCCCACTGAGTCAGAGGCAGCCCAGAAAGGGGAAACAAAGAACAAGCTGGACTCTAGGACCTGGGTGTCCGGGGGTATATTTGCCAACCTGAGAGGGAGGGATCAACAGCTGAGGCCTAGCCAGCTGGCCCAGGGACAAAGGAGCTAGGTGCTGGGCCACAGCTGTGAGGGGCATGGGACAGCTGGGCTGATGGCAAGAGGAATGGAGCTGAGTGGGCAGTGGGGAGTGGCTTCCTGCCTGTTTCCACCCACTCGTTCAGAGCCTCCAGTGTCAAGAGCATGGACTACTGGGGCCAGACAGGGCCTTGGAGGTCATCGAGTCCAGGGCTTTTAAACTGCGTTCTGAGGTACTTCTGGGTTCCAGAGCCATGGAGCATGAGAGGTGAAGAGGAGGACAGTGTCTCTGGAACGTTCCTCATCAACCTAGATCTGCCCAGAGTAGCTCCTTTGATAACATACTGGGTTAATATTTTGTTTGGGAAAAGAATAAAAGGAGATTCTGCTGCCTTAAAAAAACTTTGTAAACTGCTGGTCTTAGTCTAACGCCCCTCAATGTTAGCTCTTCCTACCAAGTAACTGGGCAGGCTCTGCTATGAACACCTCCGCGAGGGGGCGCTCGCACTCTCCTAGGTTTCACCGAGAGGCACCAGGGCACAAGAGGCCTGAGTGCTGTGGGGAGCAGGGTCACCCCCAGGGGAATCCTGTCAGCAGCTGGCCCTGCACAGAGCAGTCACCTGTCAGCAGACAACCCTGCAAGGTGGGGCTGATCCAGGGAGGGGAAGGAACCGCCAGTCCCAGAGAGCAGGGCGTGGGAGAGAATTCCACCAGCTCCAGCAACAGCATCCAGCCCCACCCCACAGCAGTGCCTCCCACGCCCAGCCAGCCCACAGGCTCTGGCTGATGGCACTAAGGGGTTGGTGGGGCTCCAGAGAGGGCCAGCAGCTCAAGGAGATCCTTGAGGAATGGGGTCTGGAGGGCGATCCCACTATGATCCGGGCAGGGCACTGCCCCTGGGGGATGAGGCACAACAGGAGACTGACCTGTGGCCCTCAGGATGCTGTGGAGCCTGGTGGTCCACACATGGCTCTGAGGTCAAGTGTTCTTCCCCATGCAGACGGGAGAGGTTACAGGCTGAACCCCAGTCGCCTCAACACCAAGCAGCGTGCTGACCCGCACACAAGCAGCCAGCCCCTAAACCCAAAGGGAAGACTTTTCCTGCTGGAAAGAGAGCCCTCACTTCTGGGAAGCTGGCCCCACCTGGACCCTAGGTCCTCCCTCCCACTGCTACTATCAGCCTTACCTTTAGCTTGGCCTGGATCTCGCGGGCTTTGCGACGAGCCAGCACCTGGATGTGGCTGGAGACCTGTGGCAGGAAGAGAGGGCTCTTGTCCCTACCTCCCAGACAGCCTGTGCTCCCCATCCTGGCCTGACCCCCAGCCCTCCCCATCCGTGGACTGATTGACTGACTGACTGAATGAATGAGAGGGTCGGTAACGATGGGCCCTCAATGCTGCCTTCTCCAGCTAATCCAGAGTTTGGCAATAAATAAAGTGCAGCATCGGGGCATTGCTCTCTGTTCTTCAGGTGTCCTGGAGAAGGATGGGGAGGAGGCTGCTGATTCCCCAGCATGGTGAAGGATTTCCTCCCAGGTGGTGGCAGCAGGGACCACAGGGAAATTAAACTGTCGGTGGCACACCAAAAAGAGACAACCGCTGGCCCCAGTGAGCGGAGGGCCTGGCCCACCTCAGGAACAGGCTGGTGCTGGGTACCTGCACCTGGGACCCAGGCCCATCTCCCAGGGCCCACCTGCTTCCTGGTGCGGGTCTTCCCTGTCCGGAGCTTGATGTAGCGGGCGATCAGCTCATTGCGACCTGCAGAGACACCGACAGCCTCAGTGGGAGAGAGTAACAAATGGCAGGCAGATGGGAGGGTCTGAGTGGTCCCTTCCCTTCCCCTCGGCCCACCTTGAGTAGGCACTTGGGGGTGAGGGTTCTGCAGGTTCCCTCCTGCCCTCCTTGGATCCCAGGCATCTCCCAGCAGCAAGAGGAAGCTGAGGCCTCACTGGGGGACTGGTAACCTGAGAACTAGGAAGTGACAGGGCTGTGGGCCTCCAGCCTATGCATAGCCCGGGGAAGCTTCCGAGCCTCCCTCTTTGCCTCATGCTGGCCACCTCATCTCCGCCCCCCAGCAGCCTGACAACGGCCTCTCTGCTCCCGCCTTCTCCTGGGGCCTCTGCACACGTGGGAGGCTGCAGGGAAAGGCCTGGACCGCGGCCTCCCCTCCCCTCCATAAATGAGCAGGACCAGACAAGATGTCTTATCCTGTCTGTGGGCAGCAGCGGGCATGGGGGATGTAACGGCCGAGACACTGAGGGTCCCCAGAGAGGGTTCCTGAGCTCCTTGACTCAGATACAGAAAACCCAGGCGACCACATCCCCAGCTTCACGGCTCTGACTAGATCGTCAATAGATAATGCTGAGGGCTCCCCACGGGCCAGCCTCCTAGAGGCTGATGCTGCATCTGAAAGATGCTGGAAAACTGTATGGAGCCACCCATGTCCCCTATTACTGTAAATGAGATTATGAAAAGAGGTTGCCTGTTTTCAAAGAGCTCACCACCTAAGTGAGGAGAGGCGTGTGCCCACAGAATGGCCCCAGCGCCTGCCAAGGACAGGGAACATGCAGTGTGCTCAGGGGATGGGGGGGGTCAGTCCAGACTGTGTGGTCAGTGAGCCCTCAGATAGATCTTGACAACTGGGTGGCATCAGACCATAAAGAAGGACACTGGGTTGGGGAGAGAGAGGGCGAGAGGGTTTGAGCGGGACCTGTCACTTCTTCGCTCCCCTCTGGGGCCAGAGGGCACAGCCACCAGCCTGCCCTGTCCTGCTGGGCCTTGCTGAGCCCAGAGGGCTGTGGCTCTGAGTGAGGAAGCTGCTGATACACGGGGGAGGTGAGCCGTGTGGGATGTCTGTCACCGGGGTTGTAACCAGAGAGCATAGCAAGGCCAAGCTGGCCCCCCAGCTGACCTTTCCCTGCTGCCAAGGCTGAATTAAAGAGGCCACCCTCAAGAGGTCTCGTCTGCTAGAAAGACTCGCTGGCCTGGGAGCACTGGCCTGGCTGTGTCAGGGGAAGGAAGGAGGGAGGATTCGACCCTGAGGACAACATCTATGGGCTGGTCTGAACCTAAAAGCGCAATCCAGCAGGAAGTCTCTTCTCAAAGCTTTCCAGGGAAAGGCACTCCACAGGCTCCTTTGGCAGTCCAATGAACGTTCCACAGTCCTACCCTATGTCTAACTAGAGGCACTCATGCTGCAGCTACGAAAGGCTGTTTTCACTGTCAAGAGAGTCTAAGTCATCACAGTGGTGACTGAAAACGGGTCACAGAACTGAGAGTTGGGGAGCCAGGCCCTAGCCCAGCAGCTCCACAAACGAGCTATAGGATCCTGGCAAGTCACTTTCCTTTAAGGACCCTCACCCAACCTTCTCCTCTTAAATTTAGGCCCTTTTAAGGTTTTTCATTCACATTTTTCCAACCAAGTTTTAACAGTCTTTGGAAACAGACCTTACCTTTGACTGAATGCCAGCTTGCTGTGGCTCAGCTTCTTTTCTATGAATGAACACATTCCAGGCCCATGTAAGTGGTCTAGTTCAGAGACCAGGCTGGGGCAAGGAGCAGGGTGAGGGAGGAGGGGAGGTTCCTCAGGGCCAGGAGGCTGACTACAGTGCTGGTGGATGCGGTAGTGAGAAGGATGAGCTGGGGAGTCTCGGCGTTGGTGGTGGGAAAGCTGGGGAGTGCGGAAGGCAGGGGACAAGAGTCTGGAGGGGCCTCAGAGACCACCTGGGAGAGGGTTCTGGTGCTGCTCCTCTAGCCTACACCGCGCACACAGGTAGTAGCTCCTCGTTCTGCATCTTTTCCTGTTAGATCCTCAGCATCTCAGAGGAACGGCCCACCTCTCTATTCAGGTCTGCATCTCTAGTCCCTGGCACCTATTTGTCATGAACGAATGAGTCTGTCTGCAAAAGCCGATGACTCTACCTTCAAACTACACTGGAATCCAGCCACTTCTCACTACCTTGCCCTCCGTGGTCCAAGCTTCCATCCTCTCTGGCCTGGATTATGACAAGGGCCGTCTACCTGGATTCCCTGCTCCCGTCTGTTCTCAACACAGCAGCCACAGTGATCCTGCTGAAACTCAAATACCCTCCAACCCCTCAGCCTGAAAGTGTCCAAGTTCCTAGAATGGTCTGGAAGCCCCCAGAGCATCTGTCCACCGCAGTCCTGGCTCGGCCCCTCTCTGATCTCGTACCACCTGCCATCGGGTCTCTGGCCGTTCCTGGAACGTGTCCACATCAGGGCCCCTGTGCATCCTGTTCTCTGCCCCAGAGACCCGCGCAGCCCACTCCCTCACCTTCACACCCTGATGGCCTCTCTGCTCAGATGCCATTTTCGGGGATGTCTGCCCTGAACACACCACTGAAAGCTGAGGTCACCTACCCACCTGGACGGCTGTACCTCTGTCTTCTCCACAGCACCTTCCAACACACCACGTGATCTACTCCCTTACCTCGAGCACCGTCCTTCCCCCACCTCCCATCAAGAGGAAAGTTCCTGAGAACACGGAGTTTCGTCGGATTACTCACTTATGTATCCCTAACACCTAGAAACTCCCTGACACAGCAGCCTCTAGACGAAGATTTGTTAAACAAATGACAAGGGAACGATGCTAAGAAGCTGTCAGCTGTCCCATAAACTGCTCTCACTTCAGAGGGAGGGTGCAAGTTAAACAAAGGCAAATGGCCTTCTACGTTTGATTAGTCCAACCTAAATTTCAAAGTGCTTCTTTCTCTGGTCTCACGTGAGCCTCCCTATACAGAAGCAAATCCAGATTTCTGTGGAGCCTAAAGCATCTAAAAATGGAGACGCTTTCTTTGAGAAAAAGAATTAAAAATACAAATACACAATTAGGTGAAAATCATTTTCAGTTAAGATGGCTATGTTCGCTCTCTCGAAGGTGGTGATGGCTTCACAGGTGTAGACGTGTCAGAACTTACCAAACTGTCCACTTCAAATCTGTAGAGTTTATTGTATGGTGACTGGATTTCAATAAAATTATTTTACAAATTTAAATTAGAAATAAAAAGTTTAGGGACTTTGCAGGGGCCCACGCAAGCAAGGGGTCCAAATGCGTACGCCTCATTACCTTCCCAGTAAAGCCACTTCCTCGCTGCGAAAAGGCAGGCAGTTATACCTATCTGCCAGATGAGGAGCTGAGGCCAGAAAATCCCATCCAGACTGTCCACCGGCAGACCAAGGACTAACTGCCCGGGTTTGAGTCCCGGCTCAGCCACTTGCAAGTGGCATGGTGTCTGGCACAGAAAAGATGCTCAGCTAATGGGAACCCCACTCCTGGACCAGCAGCTTCCCAGCTCCCAGCACTTCCTCTGCAGCACACGTTAAGCAGCAGCTGAGGAGGCCCCTGCCCACCACTGGCTGAGACCCTTATTCGAGACATCACAGATGACCTGCTTCCTATGCAAGGAGCCCCAAGTCATGAAGACAGAGCCCCCATCTTGAAGTTGTCATGAAGACAGCTACCCCTACCCTCCACTACAGGGTTCAGGAGCTTTGCTACCAAACAGGCCATGTTGGCCCTGGGCAAGAGGCCCAGCACTGGGGGCCACGGGAGCCACACCGAGGGGTCTAAGGCTGGCTTGGCTGTCTTTGTATTTTTTCACATTGTGCATCTTCCTCTCCCTTTCTCTGGAGCTGCATCCTCCTCTCTCTTGCTGGCTCATCTCAGACCGTTATTCCATCAGCTTCATTCTGCTTGTCAGAGGTAATGCCAGGAGTTGAGAATTCCCTCTGGGTGGGAGTGAAGTGCTGGGTTTCTGTGGGTGTGCTGAGCCAAGAGGGACCAAAGAACTACCTTCCTGCCACCAGAGGTCCTCCAGGGGTTAACCCAGCCATCCTACTGCCTCCAGGCCAGCTGGCATCTAATCCAGGCTTTATATACACACAGAGAACTGTTGTAGTTCCTTTCACTCTTGTAATAACAGGAACAATAATGAACATTTGTTGGGCACTTTCATGTGCCAGGTACCTGTGCAAGCAGAGAATGAATGCTGTGCCAGCTCTATTCGCACCCTGCGGCGGGCGCTGACATCTCCACTCCACAGACAGGGAAACAAGGCAGAGAGGTACAGAAACCTGTTCAGGGTCACAAGGCAGCACGTGGCTGGGATCCAAACCCATGGGGTCTGGTTCCAGAGCATATCTCTTAACTAGTGCACAGCATTACTCCTATTTAACGTAGGACTGAGGGCCATCTCGCTCAGAAGCAGGGGCTGGACCAGGTGACCCTAGAGGTCCTGTCTAGCCTAAAAAAGAAGAAACTGAGGCCCAGAGAGGAGAGGTGATTTATTCAGTCACAGGTTGTTAGCATCCAGGTGCCACGAGAACACCTGTTTCTAAGGCTTCACGACTATTACACAGGGGCTGCTTTTTCCCATGGATGCTCTCCCCTTTCAGTTTCCTCTGCAAGACACCATTCTGCTCCTCCCCTCCGAATCGGTCCCCCCGGTTCTCTGCACGAAGGAAGCCCTTCATGATGTCTGACTATCCCTTGCCCTGCCCCAGGTCCTGGAGGGAGAGCTGACCACTTGCACCCAAGAGCGTGCCCACCTGTTTTCACTCTCCCATGCACAGTTGTACCCAGAACCCTGGAAGCCAAGGTGCCCTGGGTGATGCAGACATCAGAAGGCCCAGCGAGTCAGGGTGGAAGCAGAGAGAAGTAGGAAGTGTGCACTCAGAGGCAGAGCCCGAAGCCACAGTGAAGGCCAGCAAAGAAAGAGCAGCAGCAGAAAGAAAGCAGCAGAAAATCCAGAGAGTCACTGGGGCGAGAGAACTGTATCCTTGTCCCAGCTCTGCCACCAGCCGCATAACCCCACCCGGGCCTTCTCCCCTCCGTGCTTGAGATCACATGCCGGGGAAACAGGAGGCCAGCCCGGACCTCGGTGGAGGCCAGGCAGGCAGCTGGGCATTGCAGTGTGGCAGGTGGCCTTGGCCAACCCCAGAGAGGGCCTGGGTGGGGCTGGAAAGGACGCCCCCCACCAGACTGTGGCCCATCTGTCAGAGGACATGTGTCCAGCCGCCCCCAGCTCACACGGCTCACAGCCACGGCCCCACCCCGCAATGGGCAAAGACTGGGAGAAGAACGGGCCAAGGGAGAAAGGGGAGCCTCGGCCTACCCACAGACTGAAGAGGGGCATTCCCGATGCAGGCTCCACCCAGGGCCACCATTGCTTTCCCCGACCCCACCCCCAGCAGCACGCACACCTGCCAGCCACCGCAGGCTTCTCCTCAGTCACACATGACTACTAAAACTGTTAGCCCATCTGCAAACTCCTGCCATTTCTGTAGCTCATCTCCCCTCTCTGGACTGACTCCCCTCTTTGCACCAGCCTCCAGCTGGGCCATAAGCACATTAAACGACATAAAGTCAGTAAAGCACTTGCCACTTAGCAGAAAGTCCGTAAAGTCAGATTTATTGTTAATATCATTAGTAAGGCCCTGTGATAAGTAACACTATTAATTTCCAAAATTGGAAACGGCTGAGAACCAGAGGGCACGAGCCTCCCTACCCAAAAGGAGGCAGATCTGCACATGTGGGCCTTTGGTCCACCAGAGGCCTCTCCTGGGAGTGAGCCCTTACTGCAAGCTTGCCATTTAACCCTGCAGGCTGGGGCCCAAGGGAGGAGGCCACTGTCCTCCACAGCCAGCCCTAGTCCTGATGGCCTGGCCCCTCTGTGTGCAGGGATCAGCGGGAGCTATAAACACCTGCAGCTGGAGGAGGCAGCTATTTGTGGAGAAGAAACTTCTGCCTGAAGCCCAGAAGGCAGTGATTAGGCCTGACATCCAGCCATCACCACTGCTGTCCCTGGAGGGCTCTGAGGCTTCTGGTGAAATCCCATCCAGTCTTCCAGGCCACCGCCCCAAGAAGCGATCCCACCCGGTGGGTGTGCCTGCTCCTGCCTCCAGGCCTCTGTGCCTCTCTCATGGTCCTTGGCTAAAGTCATTTGAGCCCTTGTCTTACTCCCTCACTAAAACGTGAGCTCCTTGAGAGCAGGGAGCACGTGTCACTCAGCTCTACACTCCAGTGCTGTTCCCTGGGCACCTCTTCTGTGCTCTCATCCCTGCAGCAACACTAAAAGGTAGCATCTTCTTCCAACAAGCACTCGGAACGACACTCAGCATCATTAGAGAAATGCAAATCAAAACCATGAGCTACCACGACTAAGTCAAAGCCCACCGAACAATGGGCAGAGGATCTGAACAGGCATTTTTCCAAAGAAGGTATACTGATGGCCAACAGACACATGAAAGGATGTTTGACATCACTAATTATAAGGAAATGCAAAGGAAAACTACGAGATATCACCTCACACCTGTCAGAATGGCTATAATCAACAAGACAAGCAATAACAAGTGTTGGAGAGGGTGTGGAGAAAAGGGAACCACTGGTGATGGGAATGCAAACTGGTGCAGCCACTATGGAAAATAGTACGGACATTTCTCAAAAAACCAAAAATAGAGATAACATATGACCCAGCTATCCTACTACCAGGTATGTATCCAAAGAACATGAAATCAACAATTCAAAGAGATCTATGCACTCCTATGTTCATTGCAGCACTATTCACAAAAGCCAAGACGTGGAAGCAACCTAAGTGCCCATCAACTGATGACTGGATACAGAAGATATGGTGTATATATACACAATGGAATACTAGTCAGCCATAAAAAAGACAAAATTGTCCCATTTGCAACAACATGTATGAACCCTGAGGGTATTATGTTAAGAGAAATAAGCCAGACAGAGAAAGATAAACACCATACAATTTCACTCATATGTGGAAGATAATCAACACGCGGATAAAGGGAACAGATTATGGTTACCAGAGGGGAAGGGGGTCGGGGGTGGATAAAAGGTGTAAAGGGCAATGCATGTATGGTGATGTATAAAAACTAGACTATTGGTGGTAAGCACAATGCAGTCTATACAGAAACAGATATATAATAATGTACACCTGAAATTACACAGTTATAAACTAATATGATCTCAATAAAATAATTGAAAAAAAAAGAAAAATGTTATAACACTAAAAAATAAAATAAAATAATGAAAAATAACAAGTGTTGGCAAGAATGTGAAGAAACTAGAGCCCTCGTGCACTGCTGGTAGAGTACAAAATGGTGCGGCCACAGTGGGAGACAGTTTGATGGTTCTTCAACATGTTAAATATAGGGCCGACCTGGTGTCACAGTGGTTAAGCTTGTGCACTCTGCTTCAGCGGCCTGGGGTTCATGGGTTCAGATCCCAGGTGTGGACCTATGCACCACTTTTCAAGCCATGCTGTGGCAGGCATCTCACATATAAAGTAGAGGAAGATGGGCACAGATGTTAGCTCAGGGCCAGTCTTCCTCAGCAAAAAAGAGGAGGATTGGCAGTGGATGTTAGCTCAGGGCTAACCTTGCTCAAAAAAAAAAAGAAAGTTAAATATAGAATTACCATATGATCCAGCAATTCCATCTCTAGGTATATACCCAAAAGAATTGAAAGTAGGGACTAAAATCCCTGTACACGCATGTTCATTGCAGCTATCCACAATAGCCAAAAGGTGGAAACACCCAAGTATCCATCAATAGACAAATGGGTAAACAAAATGTGGTATATCCATACAATGGACTATTATTCAGTTATAAAAAAGAAAGGAGTTCTGACACATACTATCACACGATGAACCTTGAAGACATTATGCTAAGTGAAATAAGCCAGATACAAAAGGACAAATATTGTACGATTCCACTTATATGAAGCATCTAAAACAGGCAAATTCAGAGACAGAAAATAGAATAGAGGTTACCAGGGGCTCGGGGTAGGAGGGAATGGGGAGTTCCTGTTTAATGGATATGGAGTTTCTGTCTGGGAGGATGAAAACGTTCTTGGACACAGATAGTGATGACACCACAACAATGTAATTGTATTTAATGCCACTGAACTGTATGCTTAAAAATGGTTAAAATGATAAATTTTATGCAATGTTTTACCAAAATAAAATAAATATAACCAAAACCAAAAAAAGGGTATTAATACTATTATCATCCCCCTTTAGCCAAAGAAGAAACTGAAGCTGAGAAATGTTCAACAGCATGCCCAAGGTCACACCGGCTGCTGGGACTGACAGTGGACGGGAACCTTGCCTCAGGCCTCCGGAAGCGAGGAAGGAGCTGGAAACCACAAGGCAAGAAAGCAAAGGGCAGCAGAGGATCCAGGGAACCTGGTGAGGAGGCAGGGGGCAGGAGGACCTCGCATGAGGCTCCCTGACCTCTGTCCCACCACCTCAGTGACAAGAGGCCCGACCCGGGTCCAGTCCCTACTCTGCCTCCCAGCAGCTGTATGACTCATCCAACAGGAGGATCCCTTCACCCCCGACAGCCCGTTACTGAAATGCCTTGCCCAGACCCCCACTGGAGTCCCCCAAACCACCATGCAGAGTCCTGCCTCTAGGCCAATGCTCTCTCTTTCTCCTTGACTGAGCACCTCCCTCCTCCACCCAGCTCAAGCTCCACTTCCTTCCAGAAAACTTCCAAGAGAATCTGGCCCTCTCGTTTGCTGGCTGCGAAGAACGTAAGTGCCATTAGTTAGTTTACTTTCCGAAGACGTTTCTCCGGCTTCTGCCCTTAGAGCACGACATGATAGAGAATGGAGACCACAGCCCTCTGCCTGGGCCTGGTGCCGAGCAGTGGGCCCTTGGTCAGACTGCCTGACTGCTCACGGGAACGGGCAGCCTAGGCCACAAGCCACCCCATGAGACAAAGGAGAAAGCAGGGAGAGGAGAAGCAGAGAGACACGGTGAGAGAAAAGAGGCAGATGACTTGGGAGATTCAGGAGCAACCTCCAGAGGGCGGGAGGCACACCGGGCAGAAAGGAAGGAACGCAGAGGAAGGCAGGGCCTCCAGCCATCTGGCAGGCCGAGGAGAAAGAAGCCAGCCTCGGCGGGGCTGAGCTATGAGTAGCAGCAATGGCAGAGCATGCGCGGGCAGACGAGGGAGAGAAGCTGTCCCACGCTCACCTCCCCACCACCTGCCCACGGGGCCAGAGGCCAGGCTGGCCAAAGCAGGTCAGAGTGACCAGCGTGGCAGTGCCAGGGCGAGGGTCACACAGTGACGGGGCAAAAATGAAAGCAGTCATGAGCAGGAGAGGGCCAGCAGCCCTGGCTCAGGAGCCAGTCCACGAGCATGGGAGGCTCGCTCAGAAATAACAGGCGCTAATCTGCCCTGCGGCTCTGCATGTCATCTGCATGTCTGCCTGGCCCTCAGTGTGCGTCCTGCTTGGGGAGGGTCGGGACAGGAGCCGGGCTGGGAGCAGGCCTAATCTCTGTCCTCAGAGTCTCCAGGGCGAGAATCCTCCAATGGGCACCATGGAGTCAGTTTGCTCTTCCTCCCTCCTGAGGCCTGCTACCCACCTGCTTGTTCTCAGCTCCCACTCTGTGCCCCGCTGGGCTGGCCCACCTGGCAAACAACTGATGGCCCCTGGATGCTGGGAAGTGGGGGACCGTAAAGATCAGGGCTCTGGGGGAGCTCAGGATGGGGCTGGAGCTCAGGAGGATGGCAAGAGTGGGTCCCCGAGGGAAGATGAGAAGACAGAGCAGAGTAGCCAGAGTGAGACGAGGTCTGAGTCAGCTTGGCAGCTTGTCCCTCTTCCTCTGCCTCCCTGGGGGCCCATCCCACACACGGGCTGAGGTCAGAGCTATATATACCTCCCAGCTGGGCAGGTCAGCTCTGCTGAGAGCCCCTCCATCAACTCCCTGCGTGGTCCTGCCTTGGCTCAGACCCCGTGCCTGGTAAGAAGAGATGGGGATAAGGCAGCGTCTGGATCCCAGCAGGATCTGTACTCGTGGAGGACAGGTGCTGTGGGGGCTGGGCGAGTCATCAGATACCACGGAGCAGCCTCCAGTCCCCCTGCCCAGAGCCTGACCCACCTGGAGCCCGGGCCAAGCAGAAGGCGGGGCAGGGGGAAGGCGGTGAGCAGGCGGGGCTGGCTTCACAGAGCTCACAAAGGCCATTCAGGGTGATGGGGGAGCACTGTGCTTGGAAGCTGGAGAACTGGGTTCTAGCCCCAGCTCTCCCACTGACTGCCTGAGAGACTCTGGGAGAAGCTCTTGGCTTCTCTGCGCATCTGCAGGCAGAGGTCATAATTCCTCCCTCCCCTCCCTTGAAAAGACTGATGAGATAATGGATGTCAAAGACCACTGGGAGCTCACAATTAAGAGGTTCCTGGCCTTGGCCCCTCTCTTCTCTCTTCCTCCTGAGTCCTCTGTGTGGTCCCCCACCCTGCCCCCTCCCAGTGTCTACGCAAAGAGGAAGGAGAGCCACAAACGGAACACCAACAGGCCAGAATAGTTTGTCAAACACCATTTTCATGCTGCTTCCCCCTCCCACCAACAGCTCCCCTCCTGCCAAACAGAATTCCCACCCAAGGCCTGCTGAAGTCTGCACCCTCGCAGTTCCCAAACCCCAGCTCACTCACAATCATCTGGTGACCAAATGTAAGTCTCTTAACCCAGTACCTTTATATGTGAAGCGGGGATAGAAATATCCACCTACAAGGACTAAATAAAACTAAGCATCCACCCAAATGTCCATCGACGGGTGAATGGATAAGCAAAATGTGGTCCATCCACATGACGGAACGTAATCCAGTCTAAAAAGGAAGGGAATTCTGACACACGCTACACATGGAGGAACCTTGAGGACATTGCGCTAAGTGACATCAGCCAGTCACAGAAAGACAAATACTGTGTGATTCCACTTACATAAGGTACCAAGAGCAGTCATACCCACAAAGACAGAAAGAAGAATGGTGGTTGTCAGGGGCTGGGGGAGGAGGAAATAGGGAGTCAGTGTCTAACGGGCACAGAGTTTCAGTGTAGGAAGATGAAAACGTTCTGGGGATGGATGGTGGAACAACAATGTGAGTGTACTTTATGTCACCGAACCCAAACTTAAAAAATGGTTAAAATCATAAAATTTACATTATATATTTTACCACACACACAAAAAGAAACAACTCAGCATCCCAAGTTTGGTCCACGGTGGCACTCCAATAAAAGGGAGTCAGCTGATACTGCCCCTCCGGCCATCTCTACAGGCCTTCGCAGACACCGGCAGCACCTCAGCTCTCCCCGTTTGCTGAGCGCCTTTGCACACAGGCATGTCCTGTTGTGTCCTGGGCACACATCACAGCTTCCCAGCCAGGGACCCTGAAAGCTCTCCAGCTAAGCAACACTCCTAAAGAAGCTGTCCCCTGCACACCCTGGTCCCTTCCCACCCTCACCCCTCTCTCATGCTCAATACCCATCCCACGCTCCACCAAAGCAGTGGAAAGAGCCTGGGGTCCCAGAGGCTCAGCGTCCTCACCAGCTCCTTGGGGATGACCTGTCTAAAGCACCCAGTCCCACACCTGGCACCCAAGAGGTGCTCCCCGCACATCAGCTGTCTCCTCCAGGAAGCTTCTCTGGGGGCCAAACCATTCGAGCAGGAGGTGGTCAGAGCAGGGGCAGTAAGGAGGGCCGACCCAGGGCATGGGTGCCCACAGAAACAAGAGAGACTCTGTGGGAACCAAGCAAAGCCACAGAGGGGGCACCAAAAAGGAGAGATGAGCAGTTCTAACTGGTCATGAGGAGTAGACCGGGGTCCACCTTGAAAGGACCTTGCTTCCCCAACAAGCTGAAGAAAGCGCAGGAATCACTTTGGCCTGTAGGGAAGGTTGTAGGTAAAGGAAAAAGCACAAGGAGGGGCCGTGAGAGCCCGACTACTCCCTGGGCCAGCGATAAACTGGGTTTGAGTTTATTCAGTTGAACTGAGTTGAAAAATGTCCCTCCTAAAATTCCTATTGACCCAGAACCTCAGAATGTGACCTTATTTGGAAACAGGGTCTTTACAGATGTAATTAGCTAAAATGAGGTCATCCTGGATTAACGTGGGCTCTAAACCCAAAGACTGGTGTCCCTGTAAGAAGAGAGGACACACAGAAACACACAAGAAGGAAGGCCACGTGACAACAGTCAAAGACTGGAGTTACACAGCCACAAGGCAGGGAGCACCAAGCACCACCACAGCCACCAGAAACCAGGAGAGAGGCTGGAGCAGACCCGTCCTCAGAGCGTCCAGAAGGATCCAGCCTGCCGACACCTGGATTTCAGACTCCCAGCCCTCTGAACTGGGAGAGAATAAATTTCTGCTGTTTTACGCCACCCTGTGTGGGGTAATTTGTTACAGCAGCCTAGGAAATGAATACAGTCAGCCCCCACAAGCCCCTCACACAGTGTCCTTTAAACAGCTGACACAGCATCTGTGCTGGCGGGAGGGATGCCAGTGTTAGATGGGGAGAGAGAACTGGAGAGGAAACCCTGGGGGTGGGCAATTGGCTGGGGCATCTTGTTGGAAGCCAGGGCGGGGCCCTCTGTTGTCAGCGACTCCAGCCAGTTAGAGACCCTTTCAGCACCTGCCCAGGACCAAGTGTTGCAAGCTGCAGATCCCAGGGGACTTTCAATGGGAGTGGAGGCCTGACTTGTCCTTCCAACAGCTGTCCAGTTTTCAGTTTAGTTTTACTTTTCCAGATACCTCCTCTTCTACCCAAAAGCCAACCAGCTCCAAGCAGACTGCTTGGCCCTTCCCACAGGGCTGCTGCACACACTGCTTCCATGACATTCTGCATCCTCAGCTACTCGGGAAGATCAGCCTTTCTGATCACTCTTCCCGGAGGGAACCTTTCCTGAGAGGGATAACTGCCTCTGCTTGACTCTCTCCCAGGACGCTCTCCAGCCTGCCAGTCATGTGTGTACCGACCTGCGAGCAGGGGCTGGACCTGCCCCACCCACAGCTGGCTCACAGAAGATGAATGAGTAAAGGAGAGTCCAGAGACTACCTCCCTACCCACCCTTCACAGCCAAGGTGGAAGCCCGGAGAAGATCAGGCATTTCCCTGGGGATGACTTGTGGGATTTTCCCAGTCTGCTCTGCGGGATGTTCCACCCCTGCCCAACTACCACAGCTTTTCCCCATTCTCCACACCCACTGAAAGGCCTCTCCTCAGATGCCCTCCCATCCCTTGGGAACCAAGGACAGAAGAAAGTAGTGTCCACCTGGTAGAAGTCCCAAGAGGTCATTTCTCCTCCGTTCCTTGGAGGGAACTGAGGTTACTGCACCTAGCCCCATGTCTAGGCTCTATTTCCAGGGCTGGATCATGGGTTCAGGGGCCTGCTGCCCAGCCCCAACAGACTCCTTACCATACATCTTGCCCTCGTCTGACAAGATGATCTTGCGCCGGCCGCAGGGCGGGTAGATGGCCAGGGCCTCCTGGAAGCTCTGCTCAATGTCCGGGCTCCACACGCCCTCTGCGTCATTGTCGATGGGCTTGTCCAACGCCTGACTGTCCCCAGAGACGTTGCTCCCCTCGGGGGAGTTAGGAGAGCTCCACTCGTTGGAGGTAATGGTGCCGGCCTTGCCCTCCAAGGCTCCGCTTGGAGGAGCGCCCGTTGGACCTGTTTGGGCAGAAACCACGTCATTGGTGGAAGAACCGTGGACCATGGGACACGGGCATCCCAGGGAGTGCAAAGCTCTAGAACCAGCTGTTCCTCTCCTCCTGGCCACTCACAGCACAGGGGCTTGGAGGGAAAAGTCCAGGGATTCCGGGGATGGAGAGGGCAGTGAAAGGTCTCGGAGGATCAGGGGGCCTGGGATCCAGGGCAGGGCATCGCCCCACTGTATGTCTCGGCTCCCCACCCTGTCAAATAAGCACACGACCGAGGCACTCTCTGACTGTAGCTCTAAGAGCCCAGAAGGAGCTGAGAAGCAGGAGATAAGGACCAAGTGCCAGTGGATGTTCTGGCATTAAACCAAGAAGGGGCCAAATGGGGGCTGCCCGTGGCCGAGTGGTTAAGTTCGCCTGCTCCACTTCAGCAGCCTGGGGTTTCGCCGGTTTGGATCCTGGGCAGGGACCTAGCACTGCTCATCAAGCCATGCTGAGGAGGCATCCCACATGCCACAACCAGAAGGATCTGCAACTAGAATATACAACTATGTACTGGGGGGCTTTGGGAGAAGAAGAAAAAAAAAGAAGATTGGCAACAGATGTTAGCTCAAGTGCCAATCTTTAAAAAGAAGAAAGAAAGGGCAAAATGGAGGCAAAATATTGTGCACTGTTGGTAGGAATGTAAAATGGTATAACCACTATGGAAAACAGTATGGAGGTTCCTCAAAAAATTAAACACAGAACTAACATATGATCCAGTAATTCCACTTCTGGATATATCTCCAAGAGAATTGAAAGCAGGGTCCTGAAGAGATATCCGTCCACCATGTTCACAGCGGCCCTGTTCACAACAGCCAAGAGGTGGAAGCAACCAGTGTCTGTGGATGGATGAACGGATAAACCAGACGTGGTCTATACATACAGTGGAATATTATTTAGCCTTAAAAAGGAAGAAAACTCTGTCACATGCTACAATGTAAATAAACCTTGAGGCCATTATGCTAAGTGAAACAAGCCAGCCACAAAAAGACAAATACTGTATGACTTCACTTATATGACGTGTCTAAAGCAGTCAGTCATAGAGACAGAAAGTAGAATGGTGGTTACCAGCGGCTGGTGGGAGGAGGAAATGGGGAGTTGTTTAATTGGGTATAGAGTTTCAGTTTTGCAAGATGGAACAGTTCTGGAGCTCTGTTGCACAACAATGTGAAAATACTTTTAACAGTACTGAACTAGACACTTAAAAATGGCTAAGATGATAGATTTTATGTTTTTTTACCACAATTAAAAATTTAAATTAAAAAAATGCAAAATAAAATGCAGGTCACCATTCTCCTATTCCATCACCAGCCTGGGCTCTTCTTAAAGGAAAATTTCAGCCCTGGCAGATTCTCACATGTTGGAGCTGTGGCAAGGCTGACTTGCTGGTGCCTCCAGAAGCTGACTACACAACCCTGCCCTTGCACTAAAATGAGACAAATCCAGTGACTTCTTGGCTCCAGCTATCCAAGCTGTAAATTTCTGGACACAATTCTCAGGGGTTTGGGAAGGAGCAGGACATACTAGCAATCTTAAGGCAGTTTTTGGATTACGAGTACCACATGGGTGCCATTTACCTCCATGGCCCTTCCCATGTCCCCAGGTCCCCCGTTTCCAGCCACTGGGCACATCCACAAAGGAGAACCTCTCCCCATCACACACATCACCTCCTTCCTTCTACTCCACTAGCTGTGAGGAGTAGTGTAGTCCAGCAGCCCACATCCAGGGCTAGGAGTCTAAACACCTCGGTTCCCACCCACTTCCATCCAGGACCCTTTGAGATAAGACCTTCTCTCCCTTCCCTCCCTTCATCCCCCAGCCAGGCCTCTGTGTTAGATGGGCACAGTTCTTCACAGAGAGGTGAGTATGAGGGTAAGCGTGGTCAATGTCCACAGTGAAGGAAAGGGAGGAGCTGAATGTGGGGCTGCACATCCTGGGAGGAGTGGAGGTTCCAAGGAGCTGGGCCAAGCAGCTGGCACAGACATGCAGCTGGAAGAAGGTCACAACCACTGAAATTTAAAGCAGGAACCCTAGAGGAAACCTAACCCAATGGCCTCAGCTTGCTGATGAGGACACTGAGGCCCAGAGAGGCTGAAGGACTTGCCCAAGGTCATACAGCAAGTCAATAGTGCAGCTGCGTCTATCTCTGCCCTCCAGAGTCCCAGGCCTTTTAGCATAACAAATGGTGGCTTCTTCTCTGTGGCTGTTAAAGTAAGTTTTCCTCAAAGCGGGTCTGAGATCACTGGATCTGGAAGATACTGGCTTATTCTCCACCAGAAATTCTGGTCTTGCTTCTAGTGTGAACTTTGAAACATTTTCCTGTACCTTCCAAAACAAACTTCTTAAAAGAGTTGTTAACTTTAATTTCTGGCAATAAATAGAAAAGATGATTTAAAAACTCTCACTATAGGGGCTGGCCGGGTGGTGCAGTGGTTAAGTTTGCATGCTCTGCTTCGACAGCCCAGGGTTCATGGCTTTGGATCTGGGTGTGGACCTACACACCACTCATCAGCCACACTATGGTGGCGTCCCATATAAAAAGTTGAGAAAGATTGGCATAGATGTCAGCTCAACAATCTTCCTCAAGCAAAAAGGGGAAGATTGGCAACAGATTGTAGCTCAGGGCCAATCTTCTTCACCAGAACAAACAAACAAAAACTCTCACTCTATAAAAGAAATTTAGAAATGAATTAAAAAAAAAAACCCATAACAAATACACTTTAAATGCACAGCTGAAATGCACAGCTTTCAGAAGAAATTACCCCCCGGAAGCCCAAATTGAGAGAACTCAGGTATAGTAACAAGCAAAGCAGCCACAGGAGGCAGGGGGTAAAGCTGATCATAGTCATGAAGCGACTGGGTTTTAATGGCCACTCAGAGATGAAACCTTAGACCTAAGAGACACAGGGAGGTTGGGACTGGGAACCATACCTCAATCCTCAGAGAAAAGGTAGAATACTGACAAAATATGTCAAGGAAGGTTGTCTGTCTTAGCCTAAGCCCAAGGTATAAAAAAATGTCTTTCCTAAGAATTTGTAACCAAGGGCCTGCCCCCAAGTGGATTTGAGATTTGAATTTCATATTACTCAGGAACTACCGGCCAATTCATAAAAATAAACAGTGGTCCCAAGCTGAAAAATCTCTGAAAAGATGATCTTAACCCAGACCACAGAGAATTCCCAAAGATAATGCCTTGCTAAAGAGGACCTCAAAATCCAAAATTATAACATATAAGAGGAAACAATCTACCAGGATCGATTCAATGGGCTTAGATACCCTAGAACTACAGATAATTGAACTATCAAATAAAAACTATTATACAGTTGTATTTAAAATAATTATTGACTTGAACAAGGAATTGGAAACATGAGAAAGAATTAGATACTATCAAAAAATACAAAGCAGACTGGAAAAAGAACCAAATAAAACATTTAGAAATAAACATTCTAGCCAATAAAGTTAAAAACCCAATGGTTGAGATTAATAGCAAATTAGACACAGCGAGAAAAAGAATTAACAACCTGGAACATAGATCTGAGGACATTACTCAGAAAAACATTAAAAAAGAATGACAATAACGAGCAAGGAGAACAGAATAAGGCAGTTCAACATACCTCCAATTAGCATTCCAGAAACAGGGAAGATAGAAAACGAAGTAGAACATCATTTGAAAAGATAATGGCAGGGAATTTCCCAGAATTAATGAAATACATGTATCCTCCAATTCAGGACCATACCAAATCCTAACGAGGATAAATTCAAATAAAATAAGCACACAGTGTAGGGACACTGCAGCATACCGAAACAAAGAGCAGCTCTTAAAAGCACCCAAAGTGAAAAAGGACAGGTTACCCACAAGGGAAGGAGTGTTACAGTGATCATGTCTATCTACAGTGGACTGCTCCTCAGTAACGCTGGAAGACCCAAGATAACATCTCCAAATTGTGGAGAGAAAAATACCCTTCAGCCTAGAATTTAAAACCCAACCAACATATTGTTTAAGAGTAAACAATAAATAAAGGCATTTTCAGACAAAGATGGAGAGAATTTAGTAGTAACAGACCTCACTGAAAAAAAAAACAGTAAAGGAGGTATCTAAAAAGAAAAAAAGGAACTTATATGAAAAGAAGGCATTACACACATGGAAAAGTGTGAGCAAAGTAACTGGTAAAAATAGGAGTTAATCTAAACAATATTAACTATATGACAACAATAACAACAATGATGACTAAGTTTGGCCACGCCATATACACACACACACACGCAGAAAAACCATGTTTCTGAATCATAAGTTCAGAAGATGCATTTGATAAAATTCAAGACCCATTCACAATACAAACTCTTAGCAAACTACTAGAAACAAAAGGAACTTCCTTAGTCTGACAAAAGGTATCTTTCAAAAATCTGTGAAATTGTGATTTATAATAAGGAATATATATTTGGTCTTCCTCTTGTTTCTGGCACAGAGCTCCTAAAATCCTTGTAATTTCCTAAGTGATGAGAGTAATAAAAGTGTCTTTTAAAAGTTATATGAATGAGATGACTTTTGGAAAGCATCTAAGGATGGGAGCTGGTGGACAGGAGAACCAACCATGTGATTCCAGGGCTGGAACTTTCAGTCCCACCCCCATCCGGGGAGGGGAGAGGGGCTGGAGTTTGAATTTGATCTCCAATGGCCAATGATTTAATCAAGTATGCCTATGTAACAAAGCCTCCATAAAAACCCAAAAGGAGGGGCCAGCCCTGTGGCCAAGTGGTTAAGTTCGCGCATTCCGCTTCAGCAGCCCAGGGTTTCACTGGTTCAGATCCCTGGGCGCAGACATGGCACTGCTCATCAGGCCATGTTGAGGCGGCATCCCACGTGCCACAACTAGAAGGACCCACAACTAAAATATACACCTATGCACTGGGGGGCTTTGGGGAGAAAAAGCAAAAAGAACAAAAAAAGAAGATTGGCAATAGTTGTTAGCCCAGGTGCCAACCTTCAAAACAAAAACCCAAAAGGAGAGTGTTCAGAGAGCTTCCGAGTTGGTGAACAAGTGGAGAGTTGGGGAAAGGGCATATATACTCCGTGCTCTTTCCCCATACCTTGCCCTATGCATTTCCTCCATCTGGCTGTTCCTGAGTTACATCCTTTTATAATAAACCAGTAATCCAGTAAGTAAAATGTTTCTCTGAGTTCTGCGAGCCGCTCTAGCAAATTAATCGAACGCAAGGAGGCGGTTGTTGGAACCTCCCGGTGATAGCCTGGGTTTGTGACTGGTGTCTGACGTGGGGGTAGAAGGCTGGGGGGGCAGCCTTGTGGGACTGAGCCCTTAATCTGCGGGATCTGACACTATCTCCGGGTAGACAGTGTCAGAATTAAGTTGAATTATAGGACACCCAGCTGGTATTGGAGTCTTGCTGGTTGGTGTGGGGGGAAAGCTCCACCTACACACTGGAATTGGTGACCAGAACTTTTACCTACACACCTACAGATTAAACACTAGAAGTATTACCTTTAAAGTCAGGAATAACATAAAAAATGCTCACTTTCAACATTCATACTCACACTGTAACAGAAGTCCTAGCCAACACAATAGGACAAGAAAAAGAGCCCTGAAGATTGGAAAGGAAGAAGTAAAACTGTCATTACTCTAAGGAATTATGATGGAAGATTGAAAAGATTCTACAAACAAATTATTAAAAATTTCTAAGAGAGTTCAGCAAGATCAATATATCAAAATCAGTTACATTCTTTTATGCGAGAAATAAGGTATGAGACAATGTAAGTCTTTAAAATATTCCATTTAGAAACCAAAACCGTAATTTATCTAGTGGTAAATATACCAAAAGATGGGATCTTTAGAGAGAATTTTAATTGTTTTGAAAGACATAAAATACCTAAATAAATGGGGAGGGAATTGTGTGTTCATGGATGGGAAAACAGTATCATAAAAATGTTGAATCTCTCCAAATAAACCATAATTCAATGAAATTATGATTAAAAATTCCACAAGATTTCTCACAAAACTTAACAAGTTGATTCTAAAATACATGGAAGAACCAAGACTATTCTCAAGTTGTCTAACTCACTGTCTTCACTGTTCCTTTCTTCCCCTCAGCTTTATATTTTGCCAAACCCATTCCTCAAATGCTTTCTCAGGGTTCTGACCTGACCTCTCCTTTTTAAACCCTATCCATACCCCCTGAAAGGTCCCTGCCCACGGCTCACACTTCCACTATATGTTTTGATTCCCACATCTGTGTATCTTTCCTGAGTTTACACCTACTTAGCAACCGCCTACCAACCACCTCTAACCAAAGCTCCTCAAACTCAACATGTCCAAAATCAAATTTTCGGCTTGCCACTGAATCCTGCTCCTCCTCCTCCTGTCTCTGTCAGGAAATGACACCACCACCCACCCAGATGCCAGAAACCCAGCAGTGTATTTTGACTTTTCCCTCTTATCTCCCATAAATAATTAATGACCACATCCCATCTTTCTATCTCCTAAATGTCTCCTTAAACCCACTTGTCTTTCTACCTCAGAGCCCTAATCTAAAGCGTCCGTCAGTGCTCACCTGGTTGACTGTGCCGACCCCATCCAGACTCCATCATCCTTTTGCTGCAGCCAGAGTGATTTTTCTACAACACAAATCTGATCACATGACTCCTTTACTTAAAATCTTTCAACGGCTTTCTCATGCTTTTAGACAAAACAACATAGTCCATAATGGGATTTTATAGGGCCCTTCAGCAGCTGATTCTTGCTCTCCTGCCATACCTTCCATGCATCTGTATACTCCCTTCTTTGCACTCACCCCCAATCTCCAAACTCAATTATCCAAGTGACATACCCAACATGCTAAGCTCTTGCTCCACACCTAGAAGTGCCTGCCTGTAACTTTCCTCCCCATCTCTCTTTCACCTGACTGACTCTTACTCATCCTTAATGTCCAGCCAACATGTTAGTTTCTCTAGGAGGACGACCCCAACCCCAAGTCTGGATTAGGTGCTCTCCTATACACTCCACCAGATCTCCACGCTGTGCATATCCTAGTCCCCATCTCCCAGGAACAACTGGTCTTCACCACACTTTAGACACCATGAGAGCAGGGATGGCTGTCTTTCTCTAAGTCCTCCCCACATTCCACAATGCTGGGGAACAAAAGAATGAATGAATGAAGGGATGTTTGGTAACTGTTCTTTGTGAAATAATGATTTCTATGTGAGAGGGATGAACTGTTCTGTGTTTAGTGTCAGGAAACAAAAGAAAATTCCGGAAAATGCCTGGACTTGGCACACCAGAGGGAGAGCTTAAGTTGTATGTAAATCCCTTTGGGGTTGATTTTGGAAGCTTGTAAAATGAAAGAATGATGTCTAGGAATCAACAGACTGGTGTTGGTTCCAGTTCTCTAAGCCTCTGCGTGCCCACGGTCAAATCCCCCCATTTCTCCAAGTCTCAGTTTGCTCATCTGTAAACTAAGACAAGGGGCTGCTCCTGTTGGCATCTAAGGTCCCTTCTGTCCCAGTGGTGTCTGCGGCTCACACTCTCTGCCCAGACCCCCCACTCCCTCGGGGAGCTCTCCCAGTGGCCTCCAGACACACCCTGCAGACTTTCACCTGTGGCTTTGCTCACTGAAGGCTGGGGAACTGATCTGCCGTGGAAAGATGTTGCATGTGATGGTCAGTAAGATGAGATGTTAACTAGTACGGGGCCTGACAGAGTCAATGCTCAGTAAGACCTATTTGTCATCATCATCATTACAAATAATGCCTCAAGTGGAAGGTCTAAAACCCTAAATGGATCTGCAGATACAAACACCTTAAGCTCTAATACCTAGTATTAATTAATGCTAATTAATTAATAGTATTAATGCCCAAAGCCATGTATGTCTTGGTTTTAAACCTAGATTTTCTTCTGAGACCTGACACTAAACACAGATGAATACTCCGAGCCAGGCGGAGGGGGCTGTGGAGGCCAGAAAGTTAGGAGAAAGGAAAGGAAGGAGACCCAACTTCCTGAGCCTACAGGACCCTTCTGAGAGCCAGAGGCGGTGGCCTCCGGGCCCTGCCTTCACCCAAGTGAAGTGAGCAGCTTCGGTCCCTGCAGAAGTCGGGCCCGAGGCAGCACAGCGGAACACCAGACCCAGGGAGACATGGAGACTCAGGCCAGATGCTGCCCCATGAGTGAGGTTTTCTGAGGACCTGCACTCCACGTCCCCAAGACTGCGTCTGTCCCAGGGAAAGCAGGGCAGCGGGTCACCCAAGGCCCTGGGCCATGGGATTCATTACCGAAATGGAGTTGCTCCCAGCCCCATGGGGCCCTGCCGCTCCCAGTCCACACAGCCTCTCCCACCCTCACAGCCCATGGCCCCAGGCCCGGCAGCTGCCTCCCCCCGAGGCAAATCTCCGGTGTGGCCTCTGGCCCACGGCTGTAGAATGGGAGTACACCAACAGCAGCCCACAGAAGGAGGCCCGCTCCCTCCTCCCACCCCAAGTGCTCCACAGTGACCCCCGTGGGCCTGCCAGGATGAGAGCTGGAGGGGAGACAGACAGCATTGTTAAGCTTAGGCCATGTGCCATGAACAGAGGAATAAAAATAATCCTTGACCTGGCTCCCAGGGCCTGGCCTGGAGGCCTCCTGCTCTGCCCCCAGCCCCCACAAAAGTCCACGAGATGGCCCACCCAATGCAAACTCCAGGCCCAAACAACTCTCAGCTCCACCCTAGGGACCACAGATGCCGGTTACTCAGGAATTTTCAGAAGAATCAGGAACTTACAGACTTTTATTAAGATCTTTCTAATAATGAGAACAATAAGCTCGGCAAAAACACTTTCAGGACAGGAATCACGATGCCCAGGTTATATGTGGAGAAGCCAAAGCTCAGGGAGGGCAGATAACTGCCCTGAGAAAGTGGCGAAGCCACCTCAGACCCTGAAGTCCTGTCCCCCCAGCTGCACCGCGAGCTCCTTGAGAACACGATTATTTCTCACACGTTGGCATCCCCCACCACTCCTGGCTCGGTGCTGGGAATGCAGGTAGATGTTATCCTTAAGGAGCTGATTCTTCTACTGATCCTCTCTTCTCGGTCAAGGACAAATCTATCCCTCATTTCCTTTCATCACAGTATCTCTAACTCGTTGGGGGTCAACACATAGTATAACCTCCTCCTCATGCTTCCTGACCCCGATCTGGAAGTGATGGAGACTGAAACTCAGAAAATTTATGAGACTTGCTTGGTATGATCCAGAAGGTTAGGGAGAGACCTTCGGGAGAGGGCCTGAGTCCCCCTCCCGACATGCAGATACATAGTTCTCTCTGCCCCTCTTCTCCCCACTCAGATTCCAAGAGCTCTGGGGTCTAGGCTGAGGGTTCCAGCCACATCAGGATCTTCATGACCTGTGGGCTCTGCCGTCCTGCCCACAGATGCCTCAGCTCTTACTTCGCTGCTTCTCTCCTGGGCACTTTGAAAGAACTATTTCCTTCATCCCAAAGACTCCTGTAACTGAGAAGCTGGGAGGAAAACTAAAACCTGGAGCTTCCTTCCTGGAGACCCATCCTAATCTTCCAGATACATGAGTCTCAGAGCTATAAGGGTGTAGGAGACAGGGGGAATGACTAAAGTAATCCAGGGTGGGAGTGGGTCCCCTTCTGCCTCAATCCCAGAACAGGAATCTTTCCTTATTCAGGCTGGTGGACTTATCTGCAAGGCTTGGTTATCAAGGGCAGTGGAGTCACGTCTCTGAATCCCAGGTACTTTGCCCAATCAAACAGAGCTGTGGTAAGAGAACATCTACACTGGATGGAATGCACATCCTCCCCATCCAATACACTTCAGAGCAGAGACAAAAATCGTCCCTCCCATCATTACCCTGGCTACTCCCACCCGACTAGACTCTGGAGATTGGGCCCAACTGTACAAGTGCCAAAAGGTGGTGCACATACTGAAGCAGAAAGACAAGGTCCAAACCTCTGGGCAAACTCCCTGATTTTTGGGGGGTGGCAAGGGTGGGGGGTCTCTGAGCCTTCACTGCCCTGACCTCATTTCTTAAATAAGAACAGGAGGGGAAACCAGGAATAGTGGACGCCAGCCTTCTTCCAGACTCATGCCCACTCTTCCCTCCTGTCCTCTTGGTCTCCTGAACTCCGAGTTTACTCACAGTGCTTTCCTGCTTAGGGTGGGCCCCAGACTTACTTAATTCCTGACACCAGTCCATCAACAAACATCTATTGAGGGGTGGGGGAAATAGGGAGAGGTCAGTAAAAGGGTACACACCTTCAGTTATGAGATGAATGAGGTCTGAGGAACTAACACAAAAGACGGTGGCCACAGAGGCTAACACCGTACTGTGTGACTGAAGTCAGCTAAGAGAACTTGAAATGTCCTCACCAAAAAAAAAGATTAAGAAGTGAGGTGACAGATGTGTTAATTAACCACATGGAGGGAACCCTTTCACAATGTCCACATATAAGAAATTACCAGAGGTACACTTAACGTAGCTTACAATTTTAAATTCAATTACACCAGAATAAAGCTGAAATTTTAAAAATAACACAAAACATATTTTTTTAAAAAAAAAATCTATTGAGTGCTTATCCTTGGACTAAACTCTGGAGAAACAGGTTCGGACCCTCAGAGGGCTTAGACTTTAGATGGGGGCAGGGACGCTGGTATAGACACACAAAATCATAAGTGCTACGAAGACAGCGTGGCTTCAGTGGAAGGACGTACAAGGCCCACGCTCAAGCCAAGGCTCACCTCTGCCCTGGAGAATTCCCGGGCCCTGCCCACAAAGGCCTCAGGTTAAACGGGGCCTAGTTAAAATGGGGACTAGAACTAAACCTCAGCCCTGTGCTTCTCTGTGACACAATGACCACAGCCAGGACCATCATTTGGATGCCTCTCGATGACGAGGAGAGGTGGTTTCTAGGAAGGAGAGGAGCAGGTGACCCACATATGTGGGTAAGCAGGTTCCCCAGCCAGAAATACCGCTCCCTGCTTATTTGCATGCCTAACGCCTCACCATCAGCACCATAGCCCTTTGAGTCTTTCATTCGTTCACTCAAAATTGTACACTGAGCACCTGCAACATGCCAGGCATTGGAAACAAAGTCACAAATGACATGGTCTTGCCCCCAATGTTCTCCAATCTAGTGGGGGACATGGGGCCAGAGTTCCCCCTGAAGATCCAAGTACAGTCGATCCTTAAGAATCACAGAATATTCAGATTTCACATTTGCAAATTCGCCTATTCTCTGAAATTCATAACACCAAAATCAACATTTGTGGTGCTTTCGTGGTCATCAGCAGAATGTACATGCCCTGAGCAGCCGAAAACATGAGCTGTCCATCGCACACGCTCCCAGCTGAGGTCGAACGAGGCTGCACTCTGCCTTCTCGTTACAGCTCTCACATGGTAAAAACAAGTGTCCTTTCCAGGGATGGTTTATTTTTGTTACTGATTTCGCCATTTCAAACGGTCCCCAAGTGTAGTGCTGAAGCGCAGCCTAGCATTCCTAACTGCAGGAAGCTGGGGTGCGCCCTACGGGATATATCTGTGTCAGATAAGCTTGTTCAGGCGTGAGTGATGCTGTTGTCGTCTGGGAGTTCAACGGTAATGAATCAACACTACATATTAAATAAAATACCTGTGAACAGAAACATACATGTGGCCAGCCCCGTGGCTGAGTGTCTGAGTTCATGTGCTCCGCATCAGCAGCCCAGGGTTTCACCAGTTTGGATCCTGGGCACAGACGTGGCGCCGCTTGTCAAGCCACGCTGAGGTGGCATCCCACGTGCCACAACCAGAAGGATCCACAAGTAAAAAATATACAACTATGTACTGGGGGATTTTGGGGAAAAGAAGGAAAAAATAAATAAACAAAATCTTAAAAAAAGAAACACATGAAACAGTGGTTAAGAAGTAATCAGTTGATGAAATCATGTGCCAGAGGCTCGGAGGGACCTAACCCTGTATCTTCTCTAGAAGCAGTGGCTCAGTATCTGCTAATTCAGTGTTCTTGGCAACGTCATAGAACATAATTACCACAAACACCAAGAATCAAGTGCACCCAGAGAGGGAAACACGTTAAACCACTATCAGTAAACATCTTGTGGGGGGGACTCTAACAGATGCTGAGCCCAAGGCCCTGGGAATACCACATCTGATGGAGACAGAAACGTCAAAGGCACCAAGACACCAAAACGTAGAATCAACCCAAATGTCCATCAACAGATAAACAGATAAACAAAATGTGGTATATCCATACAACGAACTATTACTGAGCCTTAAAAAAGGAATGAAATTCTGATTCTTTGTACAATGTGGATGAACCTGGAAAACATTATACTAAGTGAAATAAGCCAGACGCAAAAGGACAAATACCGTATGATTCTATTTATATGAAGTACCTAAAATAGGCAAATTCAGAAACAGAAAATAAAATATAGGTTATCAGGGGCTGGGGGAAGAGGAAATGGGGAGTTATTGATTAATTGGGACAGAATTTCTGTTTGGGATGACAAAAAGTTCTGAAGATGGATGGTGATGGTAGCACGACAACGTCAATGTACTTAATGCTGCCGAACTGTGCACTTAAAAATGGCTAAAAAATAAGGGGCTGGCCCCGTGGCCGAGTGGTTAAGTTCGCACGCTCCGCTGCAGGCGGCCCAGTGTTTCGTTGGTTCGAATCCTGGGCGCGGACATGGCACTGCTCATCAAACCACGCTGAGGCAGCATCCCACATGCTACAACTAGAAGGACCCACAGCGAAGAATATACAACTATGTACCGGGGGGCTTTGGGGAGAAAAAGGAAAAAAATAAAATCTTAAAAAAAAAATGGCTAAAATGGTAAATTTTACGTATACTTTACCACTTTTTTTTAAAGAGCCCCAGGAGATAGAAGGGGAAAAGATGTGGGCAGAGAAGGGGAGAACGAGGCACTTCAGGGGACCTGGGACCAAAATACAAGAGACAAAGGAAAATGGCCTACTCGTAGCTAGATATGAAGAGAGACAAGTCAGGAGAGTTTCCAGGTTACTGGCGGGTGAGTTCCTAGGGATGCCAAGAAGGAGAGGGAGCGGAGGAAAAAAAAACACAACCCAGCAGGGAAATGGATTGGATTAGGCTGGGCTGGGCCATGAACTCAGCTGGAAAAAACTGACCCCTGCGTGACTTTGGAAGGCTGGCCAGGGCTTGTCAAAGGCTAGAAAAAGGACATTCTCAAAAAATAGTAAAACCGCACAAAACCTAGGTGCCACAATGCCTGAACTCCCCAACAGAGCGCACTCCCTTGGCGGTAAGCAGTGCCTCCTCCTCTGCCAACACGCACAGAGCTCTGGAGGAAAGCACGCCTAAGTCTGGCCCCTGTGAGGAAGCTTCAGAGTTGGACGACCTGAATTAAGATGTGCCTCTTACAGCTATGCGGCTGATCAGCAATTTACTTAAGCTCCCCAAAGCTTCTGTCTCCTCATCTCTCAGAGAGAAGACTTGCCTTGCAGAGAGACTAAGGATTGATTAAGCGAAATAAAACAGGTGAAGAACCTGGAACGTGGGGCAATGCATCTGTACCACCCACCACCCCTCACCACCCTTTCAGTGTGAAGACATTTATCACATCTTACTTGCTGATAGGATGGGAATGGGAAGGGGGTGAAAGGAAACAAAGCAAAAAGAGGACCCCACAATCCTACCAGGTATGCGCATGTGTCGGAACCAACGTCACAGAGAGCTGCCCCACCAGGCTTGCCTGGCCAGGAGAGAGGTGTGCTAGGGGCAGAGATCCATGCTTTGCTGGAGGCAGAGGTCTGGGCTCAGATCCTGGCTGGGCCTCACACTGGCCTGGTATCCCTGGGCAAGCTACTGGACCTCTCTGAGCCTGTGTCCTCCCAAATTTACTCCAGAGGCAATAATGTTATCTCCTCACGGGACTGTTGTGAGGATTAAGTTTGATCATGGCCATAAGACACAACAGAGAGGCTGGCTTTCGAAGGGCTCCTCGAACGTTCGTGGTTATTGGAGGGATCATGGCAGGGGGCGAGAACCAGTGAGGAATGATTCCCTCTGGGCCACAGTGGAGAGGAGAGGAGTAGGAGGGATGAGGGGCAAAAAGAGGAAAGACAAGTCAAGAAGTGGAGAGGGAAGCAGGTCAGCGGGAGGAGGCTCAGTGGAGAGGGGCAGGGGGTGGCTCAGAGACGAAGAGAAAAGGAAGGAGATAAGATTCCTGAGTCGATACAGGCCCCAAGCTCCTGGCCCCATGAGGCAGTAGAGAGTCTCACTCACTCCCCAGATCCCGACGCCCAGGAGGCAGCAGGGTAAATGAGGACAGGGATCGAGCATCCCATCCCCTCAGCTCTCCAGGGGCTGGGACCCGAGATGCTGCCCCCAGCTACCCCTTCCAAGCAGCCAAGGACGTGGGTGTCTGTGGGCCCAGCCCTAACACATCCAGGAACTGGGTCACAGCACGTTGGCGTCCCTAGCCCTCCACTCCCCACCCCACCCCGTGGCCTGCCCTGGAGTCACTAAAGGGGCTGATGAAGCTGTGAGGAAACAGGCTTTAGGCCCCAGCACAGTGCCTGGCACAGAAGCCCCACCAAATAGGTAGACTCTGGGAGCAAGGCAAACCAGGCTCCGAGCTCGGCCTCATCACAGATTTGGGGTACCTTCTGAGCCAGTACTTCCCCACTCCAGACCTCAGTGCCCCACTTGCAAAAAGAAAAGTTCTTGTGGAATATCATGTAGCGATAAAAAGAAATAGGCTCTCAAGTCATGAAAGACAATGAGGAAACTTAAAGGCATATTGCTCACTGAAAACAATCTGAAAAGGCTACACACTGTATGACTGCAACCGTATGACATTCTAGAAAAGGCAACGCTATGGTCACAGGAAAAAGACCAGTGGAGGGATGGACAGGTGGAGCACAGGCGACTTTAGGGCAGTGAAAGGACTCTGTTTTGATATTGTAATGCTGGATACATGTCATTATACGCTGGACAGCACGAAGAGTGGACCCTCCGGTAAACTATGGACGTTAGTTCATAATAACATATCAATAATGGCTCATCAACGTAACTAGTACGCCACACTAGTGCAAGATGTCAACCATGGGAGCAAGCAGGGGAGAAAGGAGGGAACTCTCTATACTTTCTGCTCAATTTTTCTGTAAACCCAAAACTGCTCAAAAAAATACATAAATAAAGGCTATTAAAAAAAAAGGTGGAGAGAATAAGCCTTGCATTTTTTCTCCTCAGGGCCTTTCTTCAGGATCCTAAAATAAAGTAGAAGTCACGAAAGTCCTAAAGAGGCAACAGCCCTGACCGGACTAGCTGGCTCACTTGAACAGGCCTGTCCTACGAAATCTCAGGTCTCAAAACAGGTAATGGAGCCGGGGAGTCTTTGCCACTGAATCCCGTCAAATGGCGATCTCCCCGGGGAGTAGGAGAACCAGAGTTTACAGACACAAGGCCAGGGTGCTGCTCACCAATGCTTATTTCCCCAGCCTTGGGTGGGGTTTGCCCAATCAGCTGCTCTCCCAAAGGGAGACCTGACCAAGCCCCACCCTGCCAGGACCAGAGGGTGTGCCCACACCAGGTGCCCATGCAGCACAAACCACGCTAGCTGGGGTCTCTGCATCCTGAGCCCTGCCCAGGCAGGAGCTCTCAGCCCTGGGGAGCATCAGGGAGCCACGAGGAACCCACAGGGCCCTACAGACAGCCACCACTAGCAGCTCCAGGAAAGTAGAACTCGAGTTCCATCTTCAGCTCTGCCCCACCCCCAGCTCTAGGCCTTAATCATCTCTGGAAAAGGCCTGTCCCTGAGAAGAACAAAGACTCCAGCATCTGGACAGTGCCATAGCTCCCAGGACATGGAGTAGGAAAGGCTGGACTGAGCCTGGACAAGCGGCAGGAGGCAGCACCTACCCTATCCTTGGTCATTTCTCATAGAAAAGTTCTGCTCAGAGCCACCCTGCCTGGACAGAGAGAGAGATATGGATCAAGAAGCTCAAGAAATTCTAATGGCCCAAAGCCCTTAGACCCTAGGGCTAAGACCCTAGGGCACAGAAGACCCAGAAAACGCACCCCACTGATTCTTTCTCGCACCAGCCACATACCCACCCAGCAGCTTACCTCTGCAGGCCTGACAATCACCCCACCTTCCGTTCCAGAATGTGTGGTCATCCAGTTTGGAAACAAGGCCATGTGAGTGGTTGACACCCAGGCTGGGCACAAGCATTTGTTGTTCTGGATGGGGCTGGCCCAGCCTGACCCAGCCGGCCATGAGGAGCAGACCAGGCGCAGCCAGCCAGTCAGGGAAGGTGCCCAGCAAACCAAGAGACCACCTGTGCCTCCTATTCGCAAGCAGGCTCCATGGCAGGTGCTTACCCAGGAACAGACCTTCCTAGAGGCCCTGTTCCCTCCTTATCTTTGTCATAGGTCATTCTCCAGGCGTTCCCTCCCCCCACCTCACCCTGGTCCCACCTTTGCCGAAGGTTCAGAACACCAAACTCTGACCTTGCTCTCAGAGTCCTTCACACCCACCAACTTCTTTTGCAGATTTTCTCCTTAAAGGAGTTTTCTCCAAAAATTTGTAAATCACACATCTGACAAAGGACTTCTATCCATAATATTAAAGAGCTCTCAAAACAAAACAATCAAAAACAGGCAAAAGATTTAGACAGACATTTGACCAAAGAAGTTGTATGAATGGCAATTAAGCACAGGAAAAGACGTTCAACATCATTCGCCATTAAGGAAATGCAAATTAAAACCTCCATGAGATTCCACTACACACCTATTCGAACGGCAAAAACAAAACAAAAAGAAACCTGACAAAACCGAGCGCTGTTGAAGACACAGACCAATGAACTCTCACCCTTTGCTAGGAGGAATGCAAAATGGTACACTCCGGCAAATAGTTTGGCAGTTTCTTAAAACATTAAACATGCACATACCATACAAGCCAACAATTCCACTCCTAGGTATTTATCCAAGAGAAATGAAAGCCTGTGCTTACACAAAAACCTGTACACAAATGTTGGCAGCAGCTTTATCCATAATCAACGAAGGCTGGAAACAACCCACAAACCCTTTAACCAGTGAACGGATAGACAGTGTGGTACGCCCGTAGATTGGAATACTACTCAGCAATAAAGAGGAATAAATTATTGATATACACAACTTGGATAGATCTCAAGGCGTTATGCTGAGTGAAAGAAGCAGACTCAAAAGCTTCCTCTCTCTTCTTTCTTCCTCTCTCCCTCTGCCCTTCTTACACATAACACACACACACACACACACGTGCGCGTGTTTGAGCGCACACAGGTATCAAAACCCTACCCATCCTTCAAAGCCAGCTCCAGTGCCTCCTCCTCTGTGAAGCCTTCCCTGACCTCTCCCAGCTCCATCAGAATGAATCACCTTCACCAGGCACCCCCTTGGTACTTGTTTGTGCCTCTAATTAGCCCTTCTCTCATCTTGCAGGTCATCGGTGTTTGCTACCTAGTTTGTCTCTCCTGCTGGATCACAAGCTCCTTGAGGTCTTCCGCTCAACATTCCCCCACTGCACCGGGCCCCGTACCAGGCACACAGTGGGTGCTCTGTGACTACTGTGGACTGGCTGAGGGCAGGTGCACACAAAGGGGGCTGATGTTAGGAGAGGAGAGCTGGCAGGGCTGGAGCTGGCAGAGTTCTGAGGAGGGGATCAGAAGCCACTGATACAGCTTCACTTCTTCTCTTGCATAAGCAGCATGACTGTTGCTTAAGGCTCCAAGCACTGCAAGTGAGCTCCCCTCCCATTCCAACATGTGGTCATGCAATTTAAGATGGAAATTTCTGAGGATGCTTTGCTTCCTCCGCACCACCCAGCACAGTTCCAAGCCCTGGGCAGACACATGCTCAGAACACACCTGTTGAAGGATTGGAACCAGTCGTGTCATCAGGGTGCTGCCATTTCTCACTTCCAGAAGGCAGGCCCTCTTTGCAGCAAGAGCAGATTAGGTCTACCTGATCTGAAGTCAGTTTCATTATGCAGAACTACCAGGTACAGACACGACCTAGTTAACACCTAGGTCGTCTCTAGCACTGGGTTTTTCCAGGGGCATCACCAGCCTCCCCCTCTCACAAACTCTAGCTTGTCTAGGGTCTAAGGACCAGTTACAGGTCATTTATCTGATAAACGCTTACACAGTGTTTAGTATCTGCCAGGGAAAAACTAAGCACTTTACAAATATTAACTAATTTAATCTTCACAGCAACCATACCAAGTTGATTCTATTAATATTATTTTCCCCATTTTGCAGAGGGATTCAGATCAGATGGACTTGATCTGCTATGGCTGCAAAGACAGTCTATCTTGTGCAAGTGAGAACTGACAGCAGCGTGATGAGGGGACAGGTCCCCCTCCCTCACCAACCTCTGCCAACATGGTCACAGTATCAACAAGCTCAGTGCTTAACAACTCAGAGCGTAGTCACCCTCCAAAACCAGACATGGCTCCCAACGTGGCCGCAGCATCACAGAGACTAGCGGACTAAGGCTTTCCTCGACGCCACCAGGCTCAGGGTTTAATGGGGCAGCGGGAAGAGACAGATCAAATTCCATCCCCCCATTAATCTCCGTGTAATTTTTGTCCTCTTCTGTAAATAGAGGTTAAAAACAAAACAAAACAAAAACAAACAAGCAAACCCTCTCTCCCAGGGCAGCCGAGAGGATTAAAGGAGACAATGGAGGCAGAAACATCTAGAGCATGCCTGGCTCCTAGTAGGCACTTAGCAAATGCTCCTTTCCCGTCCCCATCCTTAGTCAACCAAAAGCATCAACCAAAACACCCACGTTTTTTTCCATGAGAATTGATAGTAAATTCCCATTCTATACTTACATAATTGATGTTATGAACTTAAATGCAGGATCGTACATTTAAATCTATTAGATTTCCTCTGGAGATAAGCATACATCTTTAACATTGCTCAGTGTCAAGTACATTTTAATGACTAAAAATTGAAAGCAAATTTTAAAAGTCCAGTAGAGCAGAGTTAAATATATTAAGGTGTATTCAGAAAATGTAATATTATTCAGATCCTTAGAATTACAGTTTTAAATCATTTTTTATGACAGGAGATATTACTCACTATATAGTATTCAGTAGGGAAAAAAACAAGATAGAGCATAATTGCAATTATGTTAAAATATATAGATTTGCACAAACACAAATCTGGAAGGACATACACCAAAACATCAACTGTGCTCATCCCTGAGTTGTGGTACTATATACCATTTTGTTTTCTCCTTTAATTTATAAAGGTTTTCTACAATGAGTATGTATTAATTTTAACAGAAAAATGTTTATTTCATATTTCTGCTTAATCTCAGCATTCTAGTTAGTTAAGATGACTCTGAACGCTGGTTCCGTCATCCACTATGCTTGCTGTCCTAAACACCCACAGAACTGACAGAGCGCAAAGCCAGGGAGGGCTCCGTGGCACATCACTAGAGGCTCCCCCCAGGGCGAGGTGAGCTCAGCACCAGTACCCAGGGCAGTCTTTCAACCAGCTACAAATCCATCTAACTGCTCTATCAGCCGGATCATATTTATTTCTCTTGAACCCAAGAAAATCTTTAGACTCCAAGTCCTTACTGAACATTCCTCAACACAAATTAGAGCATTTTCCCAAGACTTGGTAGTGACCATGATGGCTACTAGTTATCTCAACTTGGTTTCTGGAGTCCCCGCAGATTTTGTTCAGATATCCGACCTGGAATTTGGCAAGCGATCACTAAGAAGCTCACCAGCCTGCCATTGCCAGGATCCCTGCCTTGCCACACTGAAGAAACACCTCAGGGCAGCATCTGTGATTCTGCCACCTTCCCTCTCTCCTCCCAGACCCTAGAAGGATTCTGTGGTCACTCTTCAAGCTTCTCTCAGAGCCCCGAAACCTGATCTGTAAGAACTGGCAAGCTAACTCACGAAAAGCACCTCAGTGTGGTCTGACTCTCACTGCTCCCGGTGGCCTCCGAGTCTGCTCCACACTCACAAAGATGAAGGCAAGACAAGAGTGCTCTGCCCCCCAGAACATCCCACTACTTGCTTCAAGCAGGACTCAACCCCTGCCTGTCCTGGTCATCTTGCTCTCTGACTGTGGCTACAAAACTCACTTTACATTGTCCAGCTGACACTGGCCTGCTGCCTCCCCACCCAGAGCTCCGCCCACCACCATAGTGCCTCCCTGGTCAACTACTACTCAAGGCTCAACGCCCACACGGAGGTCAGCCAGGAAGAAACAAAACTGGCCTTTTATCTTGGCCAGGACGGTTCGCGCAGACATCGCAGGGGCTTGAAGGGAAGGGGAAGACATGGTTCTGGCAGGGGTGAGCTGGGCATGAGCCCAGGCTGGCAGACACCACACCTTTGCTAGTAAGACACAAAGCAGACTGCTCAGCCAAATAATGGGCTCTAAGCAGCTCAGGTTTCACTCTGAGTCAACAGCCCCCTTCAGAGGAGGCCCACCCTATGTGTCATCAGCCCCTCCCCAGTGCCCTTTGCACTGCCCCCAACACCCTGCCTTTCCTTTAGGCCGGATATGCAATCCCATCCCCCAGGAGGGTCACCCTGCCTTAGTGCAGCTCCCATTTCCTGCCCCGGGTGACTCCTCTGAAGTCTATTGTTCCCATGAAGTTTGGGTCAAAGGAAGCTGAGTCCCCACCCATGAGGGCCCGCCTACCCTCAGCACCGCCAGGGAGCCGGCCCACACTGCAGGGAGCTGGGCCCATCCTCAGGCCTTTCCAGGAGCCTGCCGGTATTAGGTATTAAAGGCAGGAGGACGTGGGCAGGGATCTCGGGGACTGGAGTTCTAGCGGAAATGCTCCCAAACATTCAATCGCTACCAGCTGAAGCCTGGAGGACCACATCACACAGGAGGTGATCAGAATCCCCCTAATATCTAAATGGAAAAACCAAAGCAAGGGAAGAATTGTCATCTCAGAAGAGGTCAAGGCAAGGCTGTATAATTAGAATATAGGAGCCGGAGACTGCGCTGCCCGGCGACAAAGCCCTGCCCCCACCTCCACCTGGGCCCCTGAGCTGGTTAAACCCCCGGGGGCAGTGGAGGGGGGAGGCCTGGAGAGCAGCTGTTCAGCTCCAATTTCAGAGCTTTAAAGGGAGCTGCCGTCCCAACCCCTGCCAGCAAAGGGTCATGGGGGGCAAAGGAAGAGAGGTGAGGTAAAGGGACCCTCACAGCCCTAAATTTCCCACTGCCCCAGGCCTGACCCCAGCTACAGGAGAGCAACTAGGGAGGAGAGGAGCTTCAGGTTAGGCACCAGGTACTGCTCGGTGACAATCACCAGCACAAGACTACAGAATGGAAGCAAAGGAGGGGACATTTGTGTCCCAGGAATCTAGAAAGATAGGGAGACCCTTCTCTCCCTGGCTGAGTAACACTATGACCAGCGAGGAGAAAGGAGGGTGCACTTAAAGACCTCTTGAGGGCCCCTTCCAGAGATGGCATTCTCAGATTCTACCGTCTGTGCTTTGCGCTGGGAGGGAAGGGAGTATTTCTGCCTCCTAACAACCTTATCTGAGCCACGAGACGGGAGACACTGCCCAAGCTGAACTTTTCCAGCCACCAGGCCTGTTAGATGAAGGTGGGTAGGGGGTCTGGGCATTGGGAACCACAGAGCAGGAGACAGGGTGCAAAGTGAAAACAGAGTGGACTGTCATCCCAGCTCTGTGACTCACTGGTTCTGCAACCTTAAGCAAGTGACTGCCCCTCCAAGGGCCTCAGTTTCCCCTTCTTTAAAATGAAGGAGTTAGATGCTGACATTAGCATGTCTGATAATGTTCAGCAAGTTCACTCTGGGGTCAAAGAAAAACCGGAATTAGAACATATGAGTTGGAGACCATGTGCTCCTGGGTGACAAAGCCCTGCCCGCACCTCCACCTGGGCCACTAGCCACCCTGGTTCCTAAGGATCAAGAACATGGTGCAAGGCCTGGCCCACAGTAAATGCTCAATTCATGTTTGCTACATAAACATGAACGAACAGACCAGGGTTTATCAAAGGGTGTGCAGAGAAGTCTCTAGAGAAAAAGAAGCTCCGTGCTGAAAGCAGCTTAGGAAACACTGGCTACTGGGTCTCCAGGATGGGCTGTGCACTGTGCAAACATCGAATTTTCACCAGAAACTTTTTATATGGATATTAATTAACCCCTCTTCCATATTACTCGTCAGGAAACTGAACCTGAGAGCCTTAAAAGCAGCGAGAAACTGTCAGGATTTGTACCCACATATGTCTGACCCCAAACCTGTACCTCTTCTACTCTATCAATGCTGTCTTTAGACCAAATTCCCTCAAAGCCCCAGCTGCACACCAGACCTAAGCAAGTGAGGGGGTGAGGTGGCTCCCACCAGAACATCTGCATCCTCAGGGTGCATGGAGGAGCAGGGGCAAGTCTCCAGCCCTCTGAGAGTGACTTGTTCCTCCCTTCCAAGAAGTCCTAAACATTACGCCTATGTCATCATGTTGTCGGAAGGAAGAAAGAACTCTGAAGCCCAGTCTACCTGTGTCCTCCCACCGCCACCCCCATATACCATGTCACTTCTGACAGTCTCACAGACAGCGTGGCTCCCTCCCTACCCAGTCCACTCTTATATAATGTTCCAAATGTAGAACCCCAAATAGAAAGAAAACAGAAAGCAAAGCAGAAAAAAAGATGGGGAAACTGAGACACCCAGAAGGGTCTCCCCACAGGTCAACTAGCAAGTCAGAGGCAGCCCCTCTCTCCCAGGCTGGCACTACAGCATCCACGCAATGAGCGCCTCATGCCCCTTCCCACCGGAAAGTGTCAAGCGCTCTAGCAAGTTGTAAAGGATTCTTCCATTTGATTGGCTGGCAGTATGAAGGACAGCTGGACCAGTAGAAATGAGTTCAGGCTGGTATAGAACGATTCCTCTTTGTCCTCGAGGCCAACTTTAAAAGCACTGTCTACACAAGTCTCAAGATTCAAAATGGTCTTGTCTTTCTAGGGGGTCCACCCCCACAAAGATTCCCAACTCTCACTATCAACAACCTGTCTCACTACCAAAGGGCAAAGCTCTCAACTTTATTTAGCTTCTACCAGCTGGTTCTCTACACCGCTCCAGGCAAGGCCAGAACCCACTCTCCCCCAGGAAGACAGCTGCCGGAAGAGGCAGGTGTAGGCAGCTTCCTTCCAGCTCTGCCCAGTCCAAGGCTAATGGAGCCTTAGGGCCACACTCTCCAACCCGCGGTCACAATGCCTTTGCACACACACAACCAGAGGCAGGGTCTCTTGCCCACGGTATGCAGAAAGGAAAAGCAGTCACGTCCAGAAGCGACATCCTCCCAGAGAAACACACACTTAGAGACCATGGCACAGGCACTCAGAGGCTTTCAGACAGCTCTCTTCTCCCGTGGAAACACACTCACGTTCAACACAAACACACGCCTACTGGGAGCCGAGGTGAGTCATTTGCGGACAGATGTCACCCTCACATACACCCAGAGCTAAGGAGACGGGACCGTCAGACGGCCACGTGAACTCTTCAGATAACACTTGGTCTGACCGGATACCCTTTACACACATGTGCACCGTGGCTGTGTTCCCGGGAAAGGTGCACTTTGGGGTTTGGGAGTTCTGCTCGCTATATCCCCTCGTCCCCATCATGAAACACAACTCGCTTCTCAACCCCTGGGGAGCAGGAACCTTACGGTAGGGGTCCCCTCCACTTTCACAAAGCCTTAGCACTTAAAACAGCCCACACACCTACCTCCAGGGCTGTCTCTTCCAAGGCAGAAAAGAGCCCAGCAGAAAAGGCACGAGCGCTGGATCTCTCCGAGCGATCGCCGGGGTTCTCGGTTCCGCTCTGTCCTTTCAGCTCCCCAGGCTCCCTTTCCCCCCAAGCCCCTCGGATCCCGCCCCCCGCCCTGCGGTCCGCAGCGCCTCCACGTGCCCCGCTCTCTCCCCGGTTCGGCCCCGGTGAGAGCTCCTCGCGCTGCACCCCAGATGCCTGCCCCCGGCGAGGCCCGCCGCGCTCCCGCGCCCCCCGCGCCGCCGCCTTACCGGTCCCAGGGTGCGGGGAGGCGCGGTGGGTGCGCTGCGCCGGTTCCGCGGAGTCCGCCCCGCGCGCCAACTCTTCAGCCGCGGCTCCGCTCAGGGCCGGAGGCCGGCGACGGCACTGCAGGGACGACAGGGGGTCAGCGAGCAGCGCCCCGGGCTCCGGGCCGAGCAGCTGGGCGGGGAGGCAGGCGGGGCCGCGGGACGGAGCCGAGCCCGTGCCGGGCCGACCCCGGAGAACGCAGTTCGCCGCCGCAGGGTGCGCGGAGCGCGGACGGCGCGGAGGGAGGAGTTTTCCCAGAATGGGACTGACGGGAAGCCACGGGAGAGCCCTATTCCTGGAGGCGTGAGTCAACGGGAGAGGAAGGGAGCCCGGGACCGCACCGGGCGCGGGAGAGGGCGGAAGGGAGGGGAGCGGCGAGGGGAAGCGAGGGAGGAGGCCGCAGCGCGCGGAGCGGTGCCGGCGGGACAGCGAGGGCGGGCGGGCGCCACTCACCTGCGGGGACGCGCGCGGGCGGCGGAGCGGGGCGCTGCGGTGCTCCCGCCCCCGGCCTGGAGTTTGAAAGGAGGGCGCCTGGAATGCGCGGAATGACGGCTGGTATGAGATGCGCGCAGCTGAGGGAGGGCGCGGGAGGGAGTGGCGGCCGGGCCACCGGCCCCTCGGGGAGGAGACGGGGCCGCGGGCGGCTGGGCGGGGCGGGGCGGGGCCGGGGCGGCCGGGGGCGCCGACCCCTCAACTCTGACCGCGGGGCTGGCGGGGCCTCGCCGCTCCTCGCGCGCGGACTTTCCCTTTGATCCTCGCCCCGACTCTTCTGCCCTCCCCACCCCGCTTCCTTCCTCTCTCCCGGGAGCAGAAAACCTTCCTCTTAGCCGGGGCGGGGGCGTCCCGTGGGCCGACCCTGCGGCCCCCGCTGCCAGCCGCCGTCCGTCCTCGCAGGTCCGAGGAAGACCGGGGAGGGGCGGCGCCGGCGCGCGGGAAGGCCGCTCCTGCCCCGGCTCCCGCCGCGGGCTTCGGTCCCGGGAACCAGGAAGCGGGAACTCCGCGCTCGTTCCCGCTCCGCCGCCCGTGCCCCGCGCGCGCCCTCCCGCAGTGGTCCTTTCAGTCGCTCCCTCTGTCCCTTGCGGATCTGCGGAGCTGTGACTGCACGAGTAAAGCAGATGGGGAAAGGAAAGGATGCCCGATGTGAAGTCCGTGTGGCGCGGCGTGAGACACCTTTTGGGCTCAGTAACTCAGTGAATATTTATCCAACATGTATTATGTGTCTACAGATGCTGTGAAAACAAAAACGACCTCAGCACCTGCCCTCAAAGAGCCTGCCGTCGCTGGGAAGACTCGATGTATAGAAGAGCATTGCCACACAGTGCGAGTCTGGGTTTTCAACAGACATGCCAGGTGAGTTCAGTCTCTTGTTGGGGGAGAGGGAAACGCAATGGGCTGGTTTGGAAGTCTCCAGAACACGTTTGCTTAAGGCAGGGTGTTAACCACACTCCTCTGTCAAGCACCTTGGGAGGTTGAAGCCAAAGGACTTCTGGCTTTTTCCAAAAACCAAATCCAACCTCTGGAGCATTCCCGCTTACCTTTGTGTCGCAGTGCTTGTCCAGATCTTATCTCCCTTACCAAACAGAAACTTCCTTGAAGACAGAGTAAATGTCTGATTTATCTTATCTGTCACCCAGCACCAGCTGGGTGCCCAGGATAGATAAGTACGTAATAGATGTTAAATAAATGAAAAAGATTGCTCCCACAGAGAATATTGAAAAGAAAGTGCTGTAAATGCCAAAGTTATTTCCCAGAGAGGTGTTGCAAAGGTGTTGAGCAATGAGTGCATTGCTGGACGAAGTATCCAGTCTCAGAAGGTAAGACTTTGAAGGCAGCAGCTCTCATTTGGATATATAATTTCTGGTATGCTTGTTAAATAGTGACTCGCATCAAGGCTTGGTCACACCTCATACACGTGAAAAGTCTACACTATAGGACAGTCTGTAGGCACCGAATGAAGTGCAAACTGTCAGCACCAGCTATTGAAGGTAACAATCATTTGTTGAGTGTCTGTTGACTTTGACCACCTTGCTAAGTGCCAGAATAGGTCCTTGCCCTCAAGAAGTTCACAGCCTATGTGGGAAGACACACAATGACACAAAGTTCAGTGGGAATCCAAGGGAAGGAACAATGGAATCCAAGTTACAGAGGTGACATTTGATCTAGCTCTTGAAGGATAAATGAGAGTTTGCCAAATGGAGACTGGAAGACCCATGAAGATAAGGGAGCCTGTACACAAGGGTGTTTAGGAAAAGTCTTGAAAACTGATGTGGCTAGGGAAGAGGAGATGAGGAGAACAGATTACAGTAAGTGGGTGCCAGGGTATGAAGATCATCATATCCTGTCCTGAAGAGTTTGGGCATCGGAAAGGCCCTTTTGATGCAGGTGTGAAATAACCAGTATCGCCATCAGCAAGACCCCTCTGGCAATAGCACTGGGACTAGATTGGAGAGTCAGGATGCCCTAGACTCAGGCAGTGGTCCTGAGGTGGAGGATAAAGGAAAGGATGTAGGCAGTAGGCCAGAGGCAAAATGAAGAAGAATTGGTGACTAGGTTGGCTGTGAGAGTGAGAAGAAACAAAAATCAGTAAACTTTGACAACCCAACAATTGGTGGTACTGTTAACTGAGATAAGAATTCAAACGAAAAGAGGAATGGGTTGAGTTGGAAGGTGAGTCCAGACAGGTTCAGAGGATTGAGAGAAAGGCAGGACAGAGTCCAGAGTCTAGAGGCAGCCTTGGGGTGTCACATTCAGCACAGACGCTGACAGGAAATTTGGAGATCACACTGGCTTATTCCCTCCAGGTCTTAACTACCCAGAAGATAAATGATCCAGGCTGGAATGGTGTGCCATCAGGACTTCAGCCTCCTGGTCCACACCCTTACAGGCTTCTGGAGAGCTCTGTGCCTTCAGGAATCCCACGTTCCCAAGTTGTTGAGGTCCTTCTGGGTAAAGGAAAATTCTTAGACATAGAGATTCTGAAGGGTTAAAGACTGACAGTGATCTCACACACATGCCCTGCCCTTTCCAGGGGTGTTTACATTTCTTAAGGGCGAGGACTCTCATTGATTGGCCCTCAGGAATGTATCTGTTGGTGGAAGTATTTCGTCTGTCTAGATCGAGCTGTAAGAGATGCATATGGCTCCACTCAAATTACACCATAGGATCCACAACTCATCTGACTTCCCAGTGGTCCAGACCACTCTGCCTCGTCCTGCTAATGGACCCTCACCCAAGCTTGATGATGACTGGTACAGAGAGGAGGGCAGGGGTGGTCAGAGCCGGTTTTAATCTGGGGAGGGTATTTGTGTTGTCTGTACTCCAAAATCACACTAAAAAATCATATTAATTATTTTTATTATATGTTGTTTGGTATTATTTTGACTCCTTTAATAAATTTTGTTTTTCCAACCCACATGGTCATAGTTAAACAAATTATCTGTATAATACTGTATTAAACAAATTCAACCACATCTTGTGCTAGAATCCTTTACAGCTATTAATAACAAGATGTTTCTTAATAAACCAGACAAATGTTAATGATATAATAAGTGGAAAAGCAGATTCTAGAAACAGTATATATAGTATGATCCTGTTTTTGAAAAATATTTTGGAATGATTATCTCTGACAGGTGGAAGATTAAGGGGATTTCTTTATTTTTCATTTTTATTCTTATTTTTCTGTAAGAAACTTGTGTTTCTTTTATAATCAGAGGAGAAGCATGTGACTAGAACCTTTCACTAATTTCTCCACATTTTTTTTAAAAAAACATGCACAACTGGATTTAATGGCCCAATAAGAAGTTGACAAGGGCAGAGTCAAGGAAAGATTGTTTCCTAGCCTTTAGGGAAAAGGCAAATACAGTCACGCGTCGCTTACGGGATATGTTCTGAGAAATGCATTTTTAGGCAATTGCATTGTTAGGCAATTTTGTACTTGTGTAAACATCATAGACTGTACTTATACAAACCTAGATGGTACAGCTGATCTTATGGGACCACCGTCATATGTCCGGTCTGTCATTGACCAAAGCATTGCTATACGACGCATACCTGTATACTGCTTTCAAGACGTCCCTGAAGCACGTACCTGCCCCATCTTCGACAGTATTACATAGCTGATTCCTACTGTGGTTGTGGTCAACTGTGACTCAGGTTTCTTCTCTTTTTTAACCTCCCCATACTATATTTCCATTTGCTTTTCCTGAAGAACACTCTTTGCTCCATACCAACTGAACTGCATCTTGTGTTTTAAAGGACAAAATAGACCTTTATCAAACTTGTTTGGAGTCTTTTTTGCTCTATAGAGTAAAAAGCAGTCTGTAGTTCAGCGTAACATTAGTTCTGTTATCTGTCATCAAAGAGAAACATGAAAGAGAACTGACCCCGGGACTACCTAGGGAACAGTGTATGCTATGGGCTGAATGGCATGTTCCCCCAGTTCATAGGTTGCAGTCCTCATCCGCAGGACCTCAGAATGTGACTGGATTTGGAGATAACGTCTTTAAAGAGGGGATTCAGTTGGAAGAGGTCTTTAGGGTGGGCCCTAAGCCACTCTGACTGGTGTCCCTATAAGAGGAGGAGATTAGGACACAGATAACTCACAGAGGAAGGGCCATGGGAGGACCCAGTGAGAAGGCGGCCACCTACAAGCCAAGGAGAAAGGCCTCAGAGGAACCCAACCCTGCCAACACCTTGATCATGGACTTCCAGCCTCCAGAACTGCAAGAAATAAATTTCTGTTTGAGCCACCCAGTCTGTGTATTTTGTTATGGCAGCCCCAGCAGAGTAAAATAAAACCACTGGTTTCTGGAGCCCGTCTCCACACAATACTCAAGGGAGTTTCTCTGAGGTTCCAGGGGATCTTTAGGATCAGAGATCCAGGATCTTCCTGGAAAAAAAATCAAAAGGGAGGAAAGGCTTCCTCCGGCCTTATTCAGTTAAAATTTTCATTTTTAGTAACTCTGCCACAGTATTTTGAAATGAAAGTTAAAATAAGTCAGGTATTATGACCTCACTGGGGAGTTAAACAATCTGGGTTCAAATAACAGCTTCGCCACATACTAATTGTGACCTTGGGCACACTGTTATTATAAGCCTCCGTTTCCTCATCACTCGTGTGTTCATTACACAGTTATGGAACACGTATGACATCCTTGGTACAGTGCGAGGTGGCACCGAGGATAAACAGAAGAGGCACAATCCCAGCCCCTGAAGATACTAACGGTCTAATGGGTGAGCTAGACAAGGAACAACTTCTCCATAGGAGAAGCGTTGGTATGAAGCTGGACAGTTAAATCTGGAAACCTGAAGTTGAGATTTCTGTGGACCAATGCTCTCCAACAGAATTTTCTGCAATGACGAAAGGTTCTTTATCTCCACCGTCTGATATGGTAGTCACTAGCCACATGTGGCGATTGAGAACTTGAAATGCAGCTAGTCTGACTAAAGAACTGAATTTTATTTTGATTAAATTTAAATAGCTACTTGTGACTGGTGGCTAGGGTGTTGGACAGCACAGCTGTGGACCATCCAAAAAGAGATGTCCAGCAGGCAGTTAGAGAACACTTGCAGAGCTAAGGGAAGAATTCAGGACTGTGGGAGACATCAAGAGTAAAGGTGTAACGTGGGAGTTACTATGAAAAGTGAAAAATCAGGATTAACATACGTAACACGGGTCCCTGGAACACGATATACTCAAAACACGTTGATAAAATTTCTTACTGTGCACACTGTCTGTGTGGAGGGGACTAGTTAAAACCCTTATTGGACTTCCCACAGTGACATGCTGTGGAGCATAAGCAAGCATGAGGAAGGGCTGTATTTGTTGATACAGGAGTATCTCTGGGATACATTAAACAGAGAAAGCAAGCGTCTGAACCGAGTAAAAAGTACGCTACCTTTTATGCACAAATGGTAGGAAATTGCAAACACATTTTTATTTTTGCATAAAGATACACAGGAAAGAAATGAGAAGTGGTTAACTCTGAGGAGGGCAGGGTGAGGGGGACAGCTGTGGGAGGAGGCTTTAATGGTGTGGTTACAAAATTGTTTAAAAACCATATGAAATTACCATTTAAAATTTATATCTATAAACCTGATACAGAACACCATAAAACTGACCAAAGGCAAAATCAGCACATTTTTAAGGTCATATTTCTATCTTATACAGATGTAGTTTGTTCTGAGCATGCATTAGTACCCTAAAAATTGCATTTAGACCTCACTTTTAAAATCTTGATCTAATTCCTAGACCCCCTCTGCCTGTCACCCTCTTTTCCTCTCAGACCATTCTTCCTTCCTAACCTTCCTGCCCCCAGACTACAGAAGAAAGAACCATAGGATTTTTACTCTTGGAATCCTTGAAAATCATAGTAAGAGACAATCTGGGTAGATAGTACTTAACTAGATGTTAAAACTCTGAGGCTTAAGAACCAAAACGTGTAATAAAAGGTGGTAACAGACAGGAAAGATGTAATTTTCATTAACATCAGGGCTACTTTTTTGCCTAGGCTCTTCCTTCAAGTAGAAATGGAGAGATGGGTACAGAGTAAGGAATGCGAGGTAGGATAGGACTGAGACTAGAAACTGGATGTTTAGGTACGCAGTTAAACCTTGCTGTTTTTCTTTCTCATCATAGTCCCTGGAAAACCATCTAAAATTTCTTTGAGCATTTATAAACCATTTTGTGTAACTGCATAGCTAAAAAAGTCAACTGAAATGCATTGTTCCATTTTAAAAGGCCATTAATGAAAATGATAATATTGATATTTGCCACTTTCCTATACCGAGGGCTTAAACTGTGGCAGATCCCCGGCATTTTACCCAAAATACCTCAACTGGTTTGTAAACTCCAAAAATATTACTGTTCTCAAACATTTGGAAGAGTCGTGCCATAGCACAAGGGTGTTAGTACATAATGATAATGTGGTCCAGGTGTTGAAGCCACTCTGAGCCCCTGGTGACTTCCTGATCTCAATTACAGAATCTGTGCTCTTCATTCATTTTAACGTATGTGCAGTGTGCATCCTTGGTCAGTAGGTGGTGCCATGAAACTGTCTGTGGCTTAACTAGGGCTTGCCTAAAGCTCTGACAGCACCAACGGCAAACCCATCATTTATTGTGGCATCCCTAGGTGTTTGTGGATGAGAGAAGAGTCTGTGTTGGTTGATGGAGGAGACTGTGAGACTTTTAAAGAATATGCTCTGACTACGGTAACTAGAAGACCAAAGCAGGGAGAGGAGGCGAAAGAATCCAATATGCAGCTTGTCAAGAAACGTGTCTGGGCAGTGGGACAGAATCCGGCCAGTTCTTGGAAAGCCCCTAGCTTGGGTCCACATGGGGAAGTTTAAAAGAGGGCTGTGGACTGGAGACAAGCAGCTATCAGACATGTCATGAGTACATGGACAGGAGCCATTGTCTCTCGAGTGGGAGCTGGAGGCCGAGGAGGAGGACAGCTTCCAACAGCCCAAGGTTTTCTCCGGGAGAAACATGTCCCCAATGGCTGGAAAGAGCAGCCTTGAGGTCTTCTACTTCCTCAGTACAAGATCCTCTCTCCCACGTGGCACACTCCCACCAGTCCAGAATCTCCCCTCTCTAGTTCCTTAGCTTAAGCATCCATGGTCTTTTCCTGAGGTCTCTGTCACTTCTCCTCCCAGCAGCACGTTCAGCATGAAGCTGTCCTGGAGGTAACCAGAGAGCTCAAGTCGAACACATTTAGGAGAATTCCAGATGGTTGCCAGCATGACTGAGGGGAATCACGGAATTCAAGAATTGAAGAAGATCATGGAGTTCTAAACCTTCTCAATCTATAGATGAGGAAAGAGGCCCATGGCAAATCACTGGCAGAAAAGGGGCCAGAATCCTGGGATTTTGTCTCAAAAAGTTGCTTTATTTCTGTACCTATAATGCTATCTAAAGAAAATTATTAGGGGGCCGGCCTCATGGTCGAGTGGTTAAGTTCACATGCTCTGCTTCAGCAGCCCAGGGTTTCGCCAGTTCGAATCCTGGACGTGGACATGGCACTGCTCATCAGGCCATGCTGAGGTGGCATCCCACATGCCACAATTAGAAGGACCCACAACTAAAAATATACAACCATGTACCAGGGGGCTTTGGGAGGAAAAGGAAAAATAAAGTCAAAAAAAAAAGAGGGGGCTGGCCCCATGGCAGAGTAGTTAAGTTCACGTGCTCCGCTGCAGGCGGCCCAGTGTTTCGTTGGTTCGAATCCTGGGTGTGGACATGGCACTGCTCATCAAACCATGCTGAGGCGGCGTCCCACATGCCACAACAAGGACCCACAACAAAGAATATACAACTATGTACTGGGGGCTTTGGGGAGAAAAAGGAAAAAAAATAAAATCTTAAAAAAAATAATTCATTCCTTTTATGATCTATTAAACTTCTGATCAAAAAGAGCCTTTTGCAGGCTTGTTTTAGATTTTTAAGTAACACTTGCTGATCGTCTTTCATGTCAATAACCATTCATGATATTCCTGGTCACTGAAAAGTGTATAAAACTGTGTCTCAAATAATGTTTGGCCAGCCATGCATCTTAGCCAAAAAGAATCATGTGAAAAAGCAAACCAAGCTGTAAGAATTGACTCCAGCTCTCATCCTGGTTTCCAGGCACTTCCTGCTTCTCTCCATGCAATATTATCACTATGACACTGCTAAGAGCAGGGAAGCCTGGGAAAGACTTGAGAACACGTACTTCTTTTCAACTTGTTTCTATAAAGGAGCTATAAAACGTGGACACTGAGAGGCGAGTGATAGGGTTGATTTCACTATTAGATATTTAATTTGTCGTGCTGCTGCATCATAAGCAGTACCAACAAAGATGACCCAGGGGGCTGACCAGTGCAGGCGTCCAGAACATAAATTCTACCTTTCTGTGCACCCTCTGTGCTCAGCTCTGGGCTCCGTCATCTATTCAGAAAATTCTTGGTGTCCAATGTATGATGAGTCTAACAGTCTCCGGAACACAGACTTCTCAGTCTGCAGACTCCTGCTTTACCCTGGGATGAAAGCTTATGGTGATATTTACTGAGTTTACTGCGGCCAAGTGATGGGAATTATTATTACGGAACATGACAGTAGGAACTCTGTGAGGGGTGAGACTTTGCAAAGAAGAATGGCGACACATTTTTATATAAATTATCTTTTATTTCCGTGGCATACAAAAGGTATAAATATGATTTATGTAAAACCAATGGCCTGCACACTCGAGCAGAAAGTACATGGAGCTGGTACACATGTCTTTGAGCCGAGCGAGCAGGAGGAAGCAGGATTAGATCCGGTCGTCCCATGGGGCTCCCCTTCCCCAGCCGCTGTCATGTTGCAACTGGAGATAAACGAGCAGCTTTCCGTTTTCAGCAAGGGCGACCTATCAGCCAGTTCATCGGACGGCGGTGCCGGAGGTGTGAAGGGCTGAGGGCACTTGCAGGAACGAGGCACTTGATGGGAAGCATGCCTGAGATGGACACCAACCATGTCAAACAAAAGCAGGGAGGACTTGCCAGTGGGGGATGAGCAGAGGGACTTTTCCTCTCCCAGATCTCTTTCCTTCACACTGCCATTGGATGTGGAGCAAGGAACGACAGGAAGCAGGGACAAAGGAAGTCCACAGAAGGGAAATATACAGAGCCACTGATTCCTTGCCCCATGCTGGCAAACAGCTCAGTGCACACGGCTTAGGAGGTGAATAATGCTGGATGTAGAGCTCACAGTTCTTGGATTATCAAGATTCAGATACACTCTGAGACTGCTGAACTGGTAGCGGAGTCACATGATTTGTTGGGAGGAGCTGATAATCTGAAAGATTTAGCAAAAATCTTATGATCTGTGAGGAAAAGTGACAGGAGCATTATCTGTACTAATGAACGAGGCTTTAGGGAGCTGGTAATATTTATGTCAAGAAGAAAGGCCCAAAGCTCTGCCCAGGAAGGTGTGCAGAGCTTAAGAGTCAGCTAGCTGGTCCTCACCAAAGCCTCCGCTGACACCTCTCTTGATAATGACAATGACAAGTTTCGATATATAGTGTTTTCTTACCTCTTACACTCTCTACAGGTGTGAGTGTCCCTCTATATTAATGGCTCCACGGTAATTAACATAGCTGTGGGAGGCACTCCTGGGTTGAAAGTGAAGGCAACTGTCAAATTACTCTCAGTCTTAACTAGACTAAGTTCTCTCTAGAGTTTATGTTTTCAGCATAAACTGAAATTAAGACAATTATATAAAATTCTCACATCATTGATCACAAATTTGGCCATAACCACTCTGACAGAGATTGGTGACAGCCAGCCTGCTCCCAGGAAGAAAGGGAAGAGGGAGACTGTAACATCACTACTCTCCCAGCCCCAGGGGAAACAAGCTGGCTCTAAGAAGCAAATACCACGCTCCCTGTGACAAAGACAACACAACGCTAGATGTGTTTCCTAGTGAGCAGAAGTTCTTCTCTTAGGGGGGTAAAGTAGCTGACAACGCCTTCTCCCATGGGTTAAGTTGGGTAGGACAGTGGAACTAAACCACCTGTGTGCACTCAACATGGTCACTGACTGGGTTTCCCAGTTCTGATGGTAAATGATACTCTAGAAACCAGCATCACCAAAACAAGGTAAAGGCCGTGTAACAGTGGGTGCAGCCAAGTACCTCTTCAGATCCAGTCTGTAGGACTGCTGCTTCCTAGATATCCATTTCCCACTCACACGATCTCACGACCACAGGCCCACTTTGGAACATGCCCAAGCCCGTAATCATAGAGCTATACCTGAAACAGAGGTCAGCAAACCACAGCCCACAGGCCGCATCTGGCTTGCTGCCTGTTTTTGTAAATAAAATTTCACTGGAATACAGCCACACTCATTCGTTTATGAAATGGCTACGGCTGCTTCTGCACTACAATGGCAGAGTGAGTAGCTGTCAAAGAGACTATCTGGCAGTTTACAGAAGTCGTCTGCAGACCTGGAGACTAAAGGCAATTCAGGGAACTGTCCCTCTCTGAAAAGGTCTTCAAAAAGAGACCCAAGTATTTAATCATTAGGACTTGATTCCAGCTGCAAGTTTCCAAGCACAGGAAATCTGACTCCAGAGGCAGAGAATCTGTTGAACGATAACCTCAGGAGTCACCAGTGTGCTCTGAACAAGAACCTCTCTGTGCTTTGAACAACCTCTCACCCATGTTAAGCTGTAATCCCTGATCCGGTCTGTGAAACCCAGAGAAGTAGGTGTGTGTGTGTGTATACACATATATATATGTATACATACACACGTGTATACACACACATACACATACATACATACAGGGATTATTCCAAAAGGGGCGGACTGTTGCTCTTCATGTCCTGGGGCAAGAGCAAGGGAGGCCACTATCTGCTCCTGAGAGCTCTGCAGTGAGGAAGCCCAGTGCCTGCTTCCCTCTCATTCACACGCCAGCTTGCTGTCAAAGCTAGAAAGCCCAATGGCAAAGGCCTGCAGCGCACACAGTGGGTAGTTGTAGTCCAGTGTGAACACGTCATCTGCCACACGTCCAAACTGCATGACGATATAGTCAGCTGGCAACAGAAAGAAATTAGGATGTTAGACGATGGTGTGGTTTTACTGGGGAAAATCCTATTGAAGATACAGAAAAAATCCTCCAAATAACTCAGTTAATCACCAGGTCTCTTTAAAATGGGACACTTTAGAAGGATGGAAAGAGGCACTAACAAGAGTGTCTGCTAAGCATGAGCCAAGTTTCTTTCATGACTCCTCTCAAGTGCAGAGGACGGGAGACAACTGCTGACGGGCAGGAAGGGCAGGAGGAGAGAAAAGGCATGAGCGGTTTGCTGGGAGCAGCATATGCTCCAGGGACTGGAGTTGCCAAGGAACCCTTCCGGAGTGAAGGTCATTTGCTTCTGCTTCTGCTTCCCAAACATCCTCACCTGAGACTTCTCTGCTTTGCCACAGGAAATCTCTCCCTCCTCCGCCCTCCTCAACACAGTGGTTCTGAAGTTGGACTGTCAAACTGTAGTTCTGTCTTTTCAAAGAAATCATTTCTTTCTTAAATAATTCTCTCCTGAATCTAACTTCCCATCACTGATAGGAAATGCTCATTTCCCCTTCTTGTAAGAACATGTTTCCTCCTATCCCCCCCACATCCAGCCCTTCCCATGGGCTTACGGTCATTGTCGTGGACTATCTGAAAGTTCTTCACGGACGCCTGAGTGACCCGGCCGTGGAAGTTCAGGACATAGGACTGAGTGTCGTCGTTCCAGACTGGCGCCTTGTTGTGCAGTTCAATCAAGTTCTCCATAGTTTTGTTTTGCCATTTTGAAAGCAAGCTCTCATGGTCCTGTTGGAAAGGAAAATCACTACTTTGTACTGAAAACTGTAAGAAATCACTCATTCTCAACTCTGTGAGGTAGAAGGTAGAGTAGGGGAATATTTTCTCCATTTCAGAAAACGTAAAATAGAAACAAAGAAAACCAAGAATTAAGCCAGGTTTGTTTGACTTATAGATTATCCAGCATTTCTCTTTGCAGACTAAGTGGTTTCATGTCAACCACTTCAGCAACGGCTCTGCAGGCGCACTTACTCTGAGGTTCTGGAGCGACGGCTCTCCTGAAGGAGAGTATAGACATGGTCCAGTTTGGGGTTCTGGAAGAATCATCAATTTTGGTACTGATCTCTTCTGTATTGCATTCTTGTCTTTTAGAGTCCTTGGCTGATTAAATGTGCTCTTACTTACATTTCGTGGCCGAAATGGGATCCGCTCATGATTCATATTCATCCCTGGAATGATCACAGACATTTTCCGAGGGCCTTTAAATCCAAGCACATTTGTTTCCTGGAAGATCGGAAAATAAGACAGAACTTGGCAACAGAAAGGAAAAAGAGACCATATTCTTGACACAAGACTTTCTTGGGCATGTCAAGAGCACTAAGAACTACTTTTGTACTTTACTGTAGTTCAACAAAGACAGAGAGTCCAGAACAGGAAAGTAACACAGTACCTCTGTTAAGTCTAATTTGAACACTTGAATTTAAAATAGAGTCTATTGGCTTGAAACTTTACTCTTACTCTTTAGTCTTAAGTGAAATTTGAGACAACTGTGAGCAAACTGTCCAATTTTATCATCAACAATAAATATTTATTTCCCAATGAAGGCATGGCACTGTATGATATACAGTGAGAATTATAGTTTAAATTAAATAGGGCCTGTACCAGGAGGTAAAAAACTTAAATGCTTGTTGACCCAGGTAGATTATATATGAATAAAATAAGTACATTAAATAGGTGGATACATATGTTTGTATGCGTGTGTTTTCATATACATACACATGCACACACATATATGAAAGTCACACATAATTAAAATATTTAATTGATTCTGAGGCTGAGAAAAAATACCATATATCATATAGTGTCAAGTCAAATGGTTCTCAGTCACTTAGATAAAATCTCATGGGAATCAAATGATGAGATTAATTCCAACTTAAGAAACACTGGGACTTTGGGATCAAAGCAACAACTGAGTTGGGTTAATTCCTTCTTGCTTTCTTTTACTCAACAACTCTTCGAATGCTTACTATGTGCCAGGCCCCATGTTAGTGTGGATAGAGCAGTGAGTAAGAGTTTACAAACTGGTGGAGAAGGTTCATGATGAAGAGGCAATAATAAGTATAACATGTGGGTTACAAGAGGATGCCCAGGGTGCCGTGGGGACACACACAAAGGAATGTCAATCACATCAAGTGGTCAGGAAAGACTTCTCTGATGACATCAGTCGATCGGGCAAAGGGCAAGGAGCGGGGAAGGGAAGACTCTCAGGTGAGGGAAGATCCTACGGTGGAGCAAAGGGACGGCAGGAAGGCCCTAGTGGCTGGCCTGGTGGGGACGGGAGGGGAGAGTGCCACTAGAAGAGCCTGAAAGGAAGGCCTTTACTCTGTATGCAGTGGGTAGTCATTAAAAGACTGGAAGCAGGAGAACAACAGGATCACCTGGTGCTCTGTTTTAGGAAGATTTGTCTGGCAGCAGTATAGAAAGAAGTAGACAGGAAAAGACTAAAAGCACAGAGGTCAATTTCTAATTTATTGTACCCAATGGGTTTGAGGTGATGAAGGTCTGAGTTAATACAATGGCATTAGGAAAAGAGAAGAGAAGAGAAGGCAAGACATGTTAAAACAGTAAAAAGTCACTGAACTTGGGGCTGGCCCCGTGGCTGAGTGGTTAAGTTTGCGCGCTCCGCTGCAGGCGGCCCAGTGTTTCGTCGGTTCGAATCCTGGGCGCGGACATGGCACTGCTCGTCAGACCACGCTGAGGCAGCGTCCCACATGCCACAACTAGAGGAACCCACAACGAAGAATACACAACTATGTACCGGGGGGCTTTGGGGAGAAAAAGGAAAAAATAAAATCTTAAAAAAAAAAAAAAAAAAAAAGTCACTGAACTTGGCAATTCATAAATAATTAAAACTTGAATATACAAAGAAAACGATACCAGCAACGGAAAAGGGGATCATAAAACCAGAAACCACCTTGAGAGGGAAAATTACCAGTTCCGTGTTGGCTACGTTAAGTCTGAAGTACCAGCAGGACATGCAGGAGATTAAGGCAAAGAGCACACTCCGAGGGCGGCACTTACGTAACAGACGGCTGCCAGCTCCTGCCGGGTGTAGGCCTTTTCTACCAGACCTTGGGCCTTGGTTGGGCTGACACCATGGTCATAAACTGTAAACTTGGTCCCCATGAGGTTGGATCTACAGTCAAGAGAAAAAGTCACCATAATGACCTATATTTTTTCTCTTACACAAACACAGTCTAGGAGAGGTATGCACCAGAATGGAAGCCTATGTGCCTGTTCTCCAAACGTCTCAATGTTCATCATCATTCGTACAAAGATCTCTCATTAAAACAAGGAAGGAACTTAGATTTTCTTTTAACGTTTTTTTTATTACAACATCAATACATGCTCATTGGAAAAAAGACAGGGGTTGTTTCGAAACTACACGAATCAAAGTATCAGAAAGCACAGGACAGTGACAGAGGCTGCTCTCACCTGAGTTTGCCAATATAACTTTCCCCTTCACGAGACAAATCTGTTGGGTCAGTCGAGATAAGGTAGTTGGATGTTTTGCTCTTTTTCCGTTTTCTACCTGCAAGAAGAAATATCTGGACAAAGGAAAAATGTCAGTCAAAACTGCGGTGAAGAGAACCACCACAGTTTGTTCCACGTATTCACTTAGCAAATGTTTAGCAAGTGCCTATCATGTACAAGCAGTCAATCTTTGAGTCTTTTTTAAAATTCACCTTAATTTTTCTTGTATAAAAACTGTGTGCTGGCCACAGCTGGAGCCTGGGTCTTCTGCACGGAAACTCTAGGTGGGTCTTTACAAAATGGCCAGTGAATTCCTGATCAGGGACTTGGTGAACACGGTCTCTTTCCAGGGGTTGGGGGTGAGAAAGCCGTAGGTCTTAGAAATGGCATCAAAAGTGGCCTTGGCAAAGCTGCCCAGGTAGCAGTGCAGCCCTGGCCGAGGTGTAACAGGTGTCAATGCGAGTCAGCAGCAGTAGCTTCTTGGGCACAGGGCTGCGACAACACCAGTGCCCCGGGGGCGGGGCTGAGGTGCGCCTGCACAGAACCACATCAGCCAGTCGCCTTGCAAGGGATGGTGTGGAGCTTGCTGATCTTGTTTCCCCAGCAGCCTCACTGCACTGGGACTAGAGAGAGCTTAGCCAGAAGAACGGCCCCACAAATGGCAGTGGCTACCGCCTTGGAGCACTTAACCCCCATACTGACACGTCCCTTGTATTCCCCAATGGCGACAAATGCCCTGATCCTGTTCTGTTGGTCAGCACGGATGGGTCTTGCTTTTGCATGGGCATAATCTTCAAAACTTCGTCCTTGAGGGACACCTCCAGAAAAAAGTCACTGATCTCAGATTCCTTGATTGGCAGGCAGAAGAGACAGATCTCCTCCAGGGACTTGCTCTTCATGTCCTTGACCAGGTGACCCAACTTGGTGAGGGGCATCCACTCCTTGGCCTTGGCCTTGCCTGCTCTGGCTCCCTAGACCCCCTCCTGGGAAGCCTCTGACAAAGCTTCAGCAGATGGCAGGAGGCCTCCCATTCCAGGGCTCCCAGGGCCTCTGCCCTGGCCCTCGCCCCTCCCCCCAGCAACAGTGTCATCTACCATTTGGTGTTTTCTCAGAGAAGACCAGTTTGGGAGTCTTTATCCCTTTTTCTAAACCTCATAATGCTTCTCAGAATTCACCATCAGGGTTTCCTTACTGTACAACTTTTCTAAGTTCACCAGTTTGATTCTCCATATAACTATTTACAACTTGATCCCTAAAACCTCCAGTGACTTTTTTTAAAAAGGTTCATGCAGTTCCATGAATGAGAGTCTTTCCACCTTTACGAGAAACAGGATCCTGAATACCCACCCTTCCCATTCTTTACTGCAGCTGCTTCCTAATCCTCCTTTTTATATTTTGTTGTTTTACAGCCCTGTGACTTCCGTAATATGAATACTGTTACATTCACGCCCTTCCTACACCCTAGTAGCCTGGACAACAGGGAGGCAGGACAGCAGCAGTAGCTAAGGAGGGGGCTGTGGAATCGGACAGACATGGGCTGGAATCTGGCTCAGCATTTATTAGTGTGTTCTGAGGCAAGTACATCATTCCCTAAGTCCCATGACCTCATCCATAAAGCAGGGATGAGAAATCCCATCTTATGAGGATGTTATAGGGACACGCCTGATCCACTGTAAACAATAAATACTGGTTATATAATTACATCTACCATCATCATGTCATTGCTAGGCTCTTAAAATCACCCACTTAGACCGGGTATTAATACAAAATACACTCTCCATTAGCAAGTACTAAACTGCCTCAGATTTATGGATAAAGTAAATTAGAATTTCTAGGGCAAGAAACAAGTCATTTCACTTACATGTTCTTCTGTATTTCCAATTCCTTCTACTCCCTAAATAAACAAATTCCCTTGCTCTCTTTCTTTCACAATGTCACGTTCCACCTTAATAAAAATAAAAACCAGAGAGCACACGGTAACACTCCCTACACCCCCAAAAATATTTGCAGGTGAAAATAATTACATTCAAATATTCTCTTCCATTTTCTTACATTCTGTATACAAATCTTTCTCTTTGGGTTGGGGGTAGATTTTGCCTATTACACTACGAGATCTTTGAAGACAGCGAGAACACAGCTCCTGGGAACTGATAAATACCATCCACTTCCAGCTGACCGGTCTAATACCAGTGCTATTCCCCTCTCAAAAGGCCCGCTAACAATCTAGTCCCACGACATTCCTCCCTCTATCTTGAGATTTATCTTAAGAATCAATTCTCATACCTTCCTGTTTTCATCCTTTTCCAAGTGCATATAGTAAGTGGGGAAGAGACCCCGATCCATTCCTTTTTTGTCCCTGGTTATCCGACACTTGACTGTGATACCTCGGGGGGCAGGACTGTAAGCAAAGTCCTCTAGATTCTCCACTTCTCCCAGCTGGTTATCAACTTGTTGGGCTGCAGTACCAGAAGCTCCTGTATCCTGAAAGCATAGCTGTACGTGAGCAATAGGTGGTTGCGTCAGAAAACCTCACATTCTCTTCGAGAAATACTGAATGGACAAAATAACTTACTGATTTACCCCTATGTCTTCAGTCATCTGACAAAATAAGGGGAAACTCTGAGAAGTTAAATAAGTATATGAATACTGGGAATACAAAGGAGCTAAGTATGAAAATGGGAAAAGAAGCTAAGTACAAGAGCTGGCTTGAGACACAAGAAATTAGAGAACTCATGAACTTTTAAGTCTAAATTTGAGCTTAAATCTTTAAAGGACCCTGATTCCTCAGCAGTGGTAGCGGTATTTAAATACTGAAGACATGTGTGGGAAACAGTTAAATTAGCTCCAAAGGAAGACGTTTCAGAACTACGTACTGTGGTCGACTTCTGGCTGGATGCAGAACTGGGTCTCTCTGCCTCTGAATATGGTGAATGAGATCTTAATTTTCTTCCCTCTTCTTCCTCCCCATCAGACTCCTCCTCATCAAAGTTCAAACTACCTGAGATACCTAGTGGAAAAGCAAGAAGTGTCAACACCTGCCAACACTGGCTTAAAAAAGAAAACTTTGAACCGAAGATAATTTTAATTTTCTTGTTAAAACATTACAAGCTATTCTGACCTTAAACATGGCTATTTTATCCAAATTTTGACAATTCTTTCTTCATATTCTCACTCAGATCCATCTTTTGTTTTCCCTTCCCACTGTTGCCACCCTAATTTAGTTCTTCAAAACATTACGTCCATGGGAAAAAAACATTTGCAAATCATATTTATGATAAATGAGTAATATCCAGAATATACAAAGAACAACTCAACAACAACCCAATTCAAAAATGGGTAAAGGACTTGAGCAGACATTTCTCCAAAGAAGATACATAAATGACCAATAAATACATGGAAAGATGCTCACATCACTAGTCATTAGGGAAATGCAAATCAAAACCACAATGAGATACCACTTCACAAGCACTGGGATGGCTATTGTAAAAAAAAAAAAAAAAAAATAAGTGTTGGCCAGAATGTGGAGAGAGTGGAACCATCGTGAACTGCTGGTGGCAATGTAAAATTGTGCAACCACTATGGAAAACAGTAGAGTGGTTCCTAGAAAAATGAAATATAGAATTACCATATGATCCAACAATTCCACTTCTGGATACATACCCAAAGAGAAGTGAAAATAGAGACTCAAACAGATACTTGTACACCAATGTTCACAGCATCATTATTCACAATATCCAAAAGGTGAAAACAATCCAAATATCCATCAACTGATGAATATATAAACAAAGTGTGGTATAAACATCCAATGGAATATTACTCAGCCTTAAAAAGGAAGGAAACCTGCCACAACCCGGATTAATCTTGAAGACATCTTGCTAAGTGAAACAAGCCAGACACAAAAAAGGACACACACTGTAGGATTCCACTTATGTGAGGTACCTGCAACAGTCAAATTCATAGAGACAGAAAGGAGAACGGTGGTTGCCAGGGGCTGGTGGGAGAGGAAAATGGAGTTACTGTTCAATGGGTAAGGAGTTTTATTTTGGGAAGATGAAAAAGTTCTGGAGATGGACAGTGGTGATGGTTGTACAACAATGTGAATGTACTTAGTGCCAGTGAACTACCCACTTAAAAATGGCCAAAATGGTAAATTTTTTTTTTTTGAGGAAGATTAGTCCTAAGCTACCATCTGCTGCCAGTCCTCCTCTTTTTGCTGAGGAAGACTGGCCCTGAGCTAACATCCATGCCCATCTTCCTCTACTTTATACGTGGGATGCCTACCACAGCATGGCTTGCCAAGTGGTGCCATGTCCACACCCGGGACCCGAACCGGTGAATCCCAGGCTGCTGAAGCAGAATGTGCGAACTTAACCGCTGCCCCACCAGGCCAGCCCCTAAAATGGTAAATTTTATATAATGTACATTCTACTACAATAAAAACAAAATTCAATGATCCATTGCTTTCTATATCAGTTACTTTTTTGGTTTCCTGCATTTTGTTCATCTCTAGTCCAGTTAATTATTTTGAGTTGGGAATGTCTGAAATACTACTACCTGGGATTTATGAAGCACCTTTTAGAGAAAATTAAAAACTATTTTTTCATTTTATCCTCACATTTATATGAGTTTGAGGAGGAGATACTGGTAATCTTATTTTTTGTTTTGTTTCCTGTGTCTATGGAACATATGTGGAGAGGAACACAGGTATAAAATAAACTGTGATGTGTGTTATAAAACAAGTATGGTGCTCAAATGTACATGTGAGTGTGAGGCTCAGGGAGAACCATCCGCCCAAGAGAAAAAGGCAGAGCTAAACTGAAACTAAATTCCCTTTTTTCTTTACTCTCTAAGGTGAAGTTACCCCTCACATAATAGTTGAAATAGCCCCCAACTCATGGATTGACAAGTAGACTAACAACAAGCAGCGTGGCGTTCATTTCCTGCCCAGAGCCAACCATCTCAGAGGAGGGACGACTATCGTCTACTTTTTACACATTCCCACATAAATTGGTATTAGCTTTTCTCAAGGACACCCAAGGATAAGACACAGGCCAGTTAAAAAATTAATCTCAAGTGAAAACATATGTCCACACAAAGACTTATGCATGAATGTTCAGAGCAACATTATTCATAATAGCCAGAAGTGGAAACAACCCAAATGTCCATCACTGGTGAAGAGATAAAACAAAATGTGGTATATCCATACAATGGAATGTTATTTCATAAAAAGGAACGAAGTACCCATACGTGCTACAACATGGATGCACCTTGAAAACATTATGATAGGTGAGAGAAGCCAGTCATAATAGACCTGCTAGTATATGATTCTATTTACATGAAATATCCTGAATAGCCAAATCCACAGAGACGGAAAGCAAGTAGACTGGCAGTGCCCTAGGGCTGGAGGAGCTGGAGGGAAATGGGAAGTGATTAGTAACGGGCAGGAGGTTTCTTTTGCAGGTCATGAAAATGTTCTAAAATTGATTGTGGTGATGGTTGCAGACCTCTGTGAATACACTAAAAACCAATGATTTATTCACTTTAAATGAGTGAACTGTATGGTATGTGAATTATATCTCAATACAGCTATTATAAAATAAATTCTGTGGTTTGTGAAGGACATTTTTTCTTTGTTTTCTCAAATGTTAACCTTTGTTTTTGGTAGCAAAAAGGCATAAGACTCTTGGGATCTCACTATGATATGGGTACCTTCACTTAATACTATGTTTTCAAATGCCATTTTTATACCAAGAACTGTTTATGTGAATGTATATCTTAAAACGGAGATAAAGATTTCTCCAAAACTTGTAAGACAACGAAATTGGATCCACGTAAGGGACAGAATCTGCCAAACTGACACTTCTTAGATCTTAATCAAGAGAGCACTTAACAGGTTTTATGGTCAAGACGCAACTTGTTGAGACGTGAAAAGGCATTAATCCATCTGGCACTGAAAGGCCAATTCTGAGAAAGAACACAGCAGTCACACAAGGGGACAACATGGTATTTACAGTCAGGGATAAAGAACTAGACTGAGAATCAGAATCTAGGTCTGCCACTATTCAGCTAGATGACTTGGGGTAAGTAATTTAGCTTTTGGTTTAACTGAAAGTTCTCTTTGCTTGACTCCTCCACATCTTTCACTTTCTTTTGTTGTAGTAACAGTGGTAGTAAAGTAATAGAGAAGTACCATAATCACATTCATACTACAGAGAAACTGAGGCCGAGAAAAGTTAAGCTGGTTTACCCCTTTCCCAGCCAGATGTGGAAGAGTTGAAATTCAAAACCAAGCAAGCTTGCTCCAGAGCTATGCTCCAATCCATTTCACTACACTGCCTTTGCCACACCCTGCACACTAGTCGTCTGTCCCAGGTGCACAAATATATCATGTTTTTACACCTGATGCCTTTGCTCACATTATTTCTTCTGGCCAAGTGTGCCACCTAAGTAGCAGTGTGATCCAGGACAAATTACTTAGCATCTCTGAGAATCAATTTTCTTTTATGTAAAGTGGAGAGACTAATATGTATAAACCCCTCAGAGCACTGTTACAAATATTAAATTAATTGAGATAACGTATGTCAAGTGCCTGACATACAAAAGACATTCAAAACGTCAGTCTCCAGTTGTTTCCATAGATGACACCAGTGCGTTATACGCCACATTATAACTCTAGGTCAGGCCACCAGCCAAACCATCTCCTAATTAAATGTTCCTGCTTCCAGACTTGCCCCCCTCCAATTCATTCTTTATGGTGCAGAGTGGTTTTTCTACAGCCCAAATCTGATGCTATATTATTCCTCAGCTTAAAATTCCTCATAGGTTCCTATTATTCTTCAGAGAAAGTCCAAATTCCTAATATAGCCTATAATGTCCTAAATAATGAGGGCCAACTTACCTCTCCAGGTTCCTCTCTCTACATTCCCCTTCCCACCATACTGCCCCATACTCTGAGCTCCAGGCATCTGGACTGGCCAGCTCCCCTTGCTGCATCAGGATCCAGCTCAGACGTCACTCTCTCTGGGAAGCTTTCCAAACCTCCAACTCTGTTTCAGGCATCCCTCTCGGTGTTCTCTTGGCTATTTAAGCGCATGAAGCCTCACTCAGAATAAATGTCCCAGCGGGCATGCACCTTGTTTATACTGCTTTACCCTAAGTGCTAGAACAATGCCTGATATATAGTATATACTCAATACGTATTTCCTAAATGAATGAATGTATGAATGTTGATTTTATTTTTCCCTTTTCTCCCCAAAGCCCCCCCAGTACATAGTTGTGTATCTTTTAGTTGTGGCTTCTGGTTGTGGCATGTGGGACGCTGCCTCAGCATGACTTGATGAGCAGTGCCATGTCTGCACCCAGATTCAAACCAGTGAAACCCTGGGCCGCCGAAGTGGAGCATGCAAACTTAACCACTCGGCCACAGGGCCAGCCCCTCTACCATTCTGAGCTAGAATCTCTTGATCCATATATCCCAGGATCTAGCAATGCCTAGCTATTATTAAATAGGCACCACACATAAATATTTATTCAGTATTGGGCTTCAGTCTTCTAATCTGAAAAGGGGATGCTTAATTTCTTCTCTTATAAAATTATTTTTCTAAGAAGGAAAGAAGACTACAAGGGACCTCTGAAATGTACAGGAACATTTATGGAAAAGATAACTCCAACTGGCAGAAAGTAGGCTCTTTGTGGAAAAAGTATTAGCTGAAGCATGTTTTGACCCAATTTGTGTTTCCATTCACCGGGCTGTTTATCTTTCCCCTTATCACTAGATCAGTATGAACTGTGCAATGAGGCAGAGTAGGCCTGTTGAGGGGCAACTTTGACAAAGGAAGAGGGTGGGAACTAAAAATCTCAAAAAGAAAGAAATAGCTATATATCGTGGCTAATGCTGCTCACATTTTACATTTGATTTAAATACCTTTTCTCAGGCAATCGGATAAACACTATTATTGTTGACAATGACCAATTCTCAGATGTCAAAGAAGCCTAATATCACCTCTGTAAAGCCCTAAGCCACATTACAATCAATTCTGAATCATCTAGATTGTTAACCAACAATGGAAGAAAGTAAAGTAAAAGCTTATAAATGACTTTGCCATCATTGCCAATCCTCACCATGTTTTTGGAGGATCTCCTGAAGACCCGGTTTGGAAGCAGTATCCAAAGTGCTCTCCCCGTCGACACTTCCTTCGGCATCCTCCTCCAAAGCCGCAGAACCCACTGAGAGAACATGAAGTCTGGTTTCCAAATCTTGAGCATCTGGCTTCAGGAAGGCAGCTGGGCCATCAATGCCTAGGGGCCAAAAGAAGAGACAAGAGGAAAGTATTATCCACTATTTAGCTGGGTGGTTTTGGTGTATGTGTCAGAATTAAGAACCACCAAACCATTTTACTTCTCCTCCCTCCTTAACATCCACAAGGACATTTGTTAACAGAGTAATTCAGGACTGGTGTTCATTTTATTAACAGCTCTCACTGTTACTCTGAATGTACTTGATTTGCGCTTGAGAAACTTAAGAATGAGACCATGAATACAAAGTAGGTCCTCCAAAGGGCAGATCCTGTCCAAGCCAACAGCTCAGGGGGCTTGATTCACAGGCTCCTAATCCTCTTCTTCCCCTCACCATCTCAGGTGATCCTGAGTCCTCTCTATTGGAAGAATGGATGCTCTCTACCTTCTCCTGGCTTCATGGTTAACTCTGCCATGATGTAACAATCAAGACTATAAGCTCCTCAAATAGGCCATTTTGGATTAATTCATTTGGCACTGACAACAACAATTCTGGGATGGATATGAACTTTAAAGTGTCTTCCACTGATTAGGTCATTCCTTTTATTCCAACTCAAAGACCCAGCACGTGACTATAATGATGTACGAAGCCACCCAGTAACGATGCTAATGTTGCCCTTTGGTCTGTCTGAGAATCCTCCTGCCTTCTCCTAGGTTTGTGAAAACCGTACCCCAGCAGGAAGAGATGCTGCCTAGATACACACCATGCAGGATGACATCATTATGTGGGGTACGCGGTTCCACTAAAGGAGTTTGCTCCTCACTACCTCTTGGCTTTGACCGACGGAGCCTGGCTTCTGGATTTGGCTGTACCATGAGTGGCTCAAGGCGCTTTTTTCTCTGCTTCTTCTCCAGGAGTGCTCTCTAGGAAAAAATTGTGATATGATAGCCAGGAGACTTATGACAAAACCTCACTACTTTGAACATTTAGTTTTTCAATCACAAAACTACTTGTAAATTAATTTTTCCCACTTAAGAAATGGGAAGATTGAGGCAAAGAGAGGGGTAAGGATTCATTCATTTCATTTAATACATATTTACTAAACACTTATAAAGATCTATTTAAAATGATACGAATTCATTTCTGGCCAAGCTGAGGCCGTGATCCAAGTCTACTTAAAATATATATAGCAGGGACTGGCCCCAGGGTGTAGTGGTTAAGTTTGGCACGCTCAGCTTCAGCAGCCTGGGTTCGCAGGTTTGGATCCTGGGTGTGGACCTCCACCACTTGTAAGCCATGCTGTGGTGGCGACCCACATATAAAGTAGAGGAAGACTGGCACAGATGTTAGCTCAGAGCCAATTTTCCTCAGAAAAAAAATATACATATAGCAATTATATTATTATCAAAGCATGACCACAAGTTTAAAATATATAAACACATATGCATAGGGGAAAAGAGGAAGGAACACAGTGATGGTGATTTCTTTGGGTGATAGAAGATGAATAATTATTTTCCTTTATCTAGTTTTTCTATTTTCTAACTTTTGTAATTGGAGGAAAAAATAAAACTTATTCTCTAAACCCGAAATTATTTTCATGTTTTAATCAGCTAAAGAGCAATAAATTTTGCTTTCTTGCTCATTTTTACATATTTAGAAATCAAACAAATTAGGGCCAAGGGTAAGAAGGAAAAAAAATGGCAGTTGGAATACCCCAAATAGAAAGCAGTCAACTCTCTGGATAAAGAGCAGGATGAAGAGCATGGCGGCAAGAGAAGCCAGGGAAAGTGTGAGGGATCCAAGAGACAACGCAACAACACGGACAGGAAGGCACCACTAGCACATAGACTACTAGGCTTTGGCAAGAAGAGCTTGTGATACACAGAAGTCCTGATGGCCCTGGGATACCACAGAATAGGAAAGTGCCAAGCCTCAAGCTAAGAAATTAAGTCATGATTTAAAAGCAAAGACATTATAACCTACTTTATAGTTTCTTAGGCAAAAAGCCACCTATTCACTTTTTTTCACCGATATTGCTTTTAAAAAGTGCCACTAGGAAGGAGAGTTCCCTCAGGGGGGTGAGACTGTCAGTAGGAAAGGAAGTGTGTTTTCCTGAGCTGGCCTGAAACCTTGTAGATAAATTCTGAAGACACGGAAGAAATAGAACTATTCTTTTTTATCCAACTTTGTATATAAGAAAAAAGACTGAGGAGCTAAGATAATATGCCAAAATGGACTATGCCATCAAGAAGGAATAAAGAGCTTAGAGCAGGTTGGGAAGGAATGATTGGGGTTTTTGAGATTATTTTGAGGTTCATAAGTTAATATGAATAGATGGACCTTAATGCACCAGGAACACAAAATACAGAGGAGGTCACAACGAGGTCCTCCCCACAGAACTTGCTGATAAGGCTCTCCTAGCAGCTACGAAGTCTTGTATAAGACTTGGATGGATAAGAAGTGACCTGCCTAAAGAGATGACAAATATGAAGGAGAAAGACATGAGAAACTGCCCCATCTTATCACCGTGGCCACAGCTGTACGCGTCTCATAACTGTGAAACAAAACACAAGCTAGAGCTAGGCCATTTTACTAACATGTGAAGAAAAAATGTTCTATAGCGCAGTGTTATTCTGCCTGCAGTCTAGAAAAGGGAGGTCAAAGAGCTAGAATTTGACAGTTTATCCAGCCCGTCCAAGAAAGAGAAGCTGAACTGGCAGACAAGGGTAGTCTGTTTGCCAGGAGAGTGCACTCTACTGGAGGACAGGAAGCCACAGAAGGCCTCTCCACGGCCTTGAGGAAGCAGCCCTGAGGGCTCGGTAATTCTGTTTCCTCTCATTCCTTGCTACCAACGAGCCTCCTAATCTTCCATTTGACTTCTTAGGTATCGTATTCCCAGGAACAGAGTCATGAACAGAGATGAATGCACACTGAGGAGTTAGAGCTCTCGCTGTAAATGAATAAACTGGTGTCTGGTTTCCTAACTGACTGTTGTGAGTTTGACTAGTCTGAGTTTGTGCCGAAGGACCTGGTTACATCTAGGTTCGCTGACAAACAAGTTCCTAGACTCGTCAAGGACACACTGGACTCGGCCACGGTGACCCTCCCAAGGCATCCGGTGAAGCCCTCCTTCAGCAGCTTCAACACCAGTCAGACTAGCCTACATCAACAACTTGAGAAAACCCACAACTGGACAGTCAGACTGTGAACTGCAGGACCACAGCTACTACATGACAGCACTGAATATATCTGACTACTGTCCAAGTTTACAAATAAGAAGAAATCATAAAATATCGACATGCGGGCAAACCGCCATCTTGGTGAAAACCGTCACCTGATTTAGCATTCGAATCACCCTCCTATGTTTAGTTGGGGGGAGAAGAGAGGTGCTAGTTGAGTTTCAACATAATGACGTCAACTCCTGCTTCATTTGTGTTTTGCCTTCCCTGAAAAGCTAGGAGTGCTTTAAGGAGGCTGCATAACAAAGGACTCCTTACAAAGTCAGGGCATGGTCAGGGGAGTCAGGAAGACAGCCAGAGGGGAGTGTTTGATGCCCTAAATGCAATTAAAACACGTTGCCGTCACAAGTGTCACAGAAATTTTAATTTCCCAATTCCCTTGGAAACTAAACAATAGTTCAAAGAATCCACCTTCTCCAGAATCTGGCGGTAGGTCCAACTACCATTCCCTGGGGGCAAAATACTGAAGGACACCACCAAAATAAATGAGGAAATAAAGGAGACTGCAGACCATAGAAAGTGTAAACTCTGAGAAGAAAACATAGGAGCAAGTCTTCATAACCTACGGGAGGCAATGGTTTCTTAAATATAATATCAAAAGTACAAGCAAGGGGGGCTGGCCCCGTGGCTGAGTGGTTAAGTTTGCGCACTCCGCTGCAGGCGGCCCAGTGTTTCCTTGGTTCGAATCCTGGACGCGGACATGGCACTGCTCATCAAACCATGCTGAGGCAGCGTCCCACATGCCACAACTAGAAGGACCCACAACGAAGAATATGCAACTATGTACTGGGGGCTTTGGGGAGAAAAAGGAAAAAAATAAAATCTTTAACAAAAAGAAAGTACAAGCAAGGGAGGCCAGTCTCATGGCCTAATGGTTAAGTTCAGAACACTCTACTTGGGTGACCTGGGTTCAGATCTTGGGCGCAGACCTACACTCTACACCACTCGTTAGCCATGCTGTGGCAGTGACCCACATGTGAAATAGAGGAAGATGGCACAGATGTTAGCTCAGGGCTAATCTCTCTCAGCAAAACAAAACAAAACAAAAAAGGAGAGGCAACAGAAGAAAAAATAGACAAATTAAAACTTTTGTGCTGAAAATGATACCATCAAGAAAGTAAAAAGACAACCAAAAGAATTGGAGAAAACATTTATAAATAATATTTCTGATAAGGAACTTGGATCTAGACTATATAAAGAACTCTTACAACTCAACAACAAAAAGACAATAACTCAATTTCAAAATGGGCAAAGGATTTGGATAGACATTTCTCCAAAGAGGACATACAAATAGCCAGTAAGTACACTAAAAAAAATGCTCAACATCATTAGTCATTAGGGAAATGCAAATCAAGACTACAATGAGATACCACTCCATACCCACTAAATGACTATAATCAAAGACAGACAATAATAAGCATCAACAAGGAGATGGAGAAACTGGAAGCCTCGTACATTGCTGGTGGGAGTGTAAAATGGTTCAGTGACTTTGGAAAACAGTCTGGCAGTTCCTTAAAATGTTAAACAAAGACTTACCACATGACCCAGCAATTCTACTCCTACTGCCTAAGGTGTAGTAGGTACACCTTGGTATTCCTATAGGTATATCACCCAAGAGAAATGAAAACGTCTACACAAACACTTGTACACAAATGTTCAGAGCAGCATTATCTGTAATAGCCAAAAGTAGAAATAACCCAAGTGCCCACTAGCTGATGAATGGATAAACAAAATGTGGTATATCTACAAAATGGAACATTACTCAACAGCAAAAAGAATGAAGTACTGATATGCGATACAACATGGATGACCCTTTCACTAAGTCAAAGAAGCCAGACACAAAAGACTATACATTGTCTGATTCCATTTATACAAGATCTAAAAATCATTTGTACACTTTAACTGGGTATATATTTATAGTATGTGAATTCTATCTCAATAAAGCTGTTCAAAAATCTATATACGACAAAAATAGCCATGTGTAAATTACCTGAGAATCTGGGTTTTGTTTTGTTTTGTTTTTTGAGGAAGATTAGCCCTGAGCTAACATCTGCTGCCAATCCTCCTCTTTTTTGCTGAGGAAGACTGGCCATGAGCTAACATCCGTGCCCATCTTCCTCTACTTTATATGTGGGACGCCTGCCACAGCATGGCTTGATAAGTGGCATGTGCATCAGCATCCAGGATCCGAACCAGCGAACCCCAGGCAGCTGAAGCAGTGCACGCAAACTTAACTGCTGCGCCACTGAGCTGGCCCCTGAAAATCTAGGATTTCTAGACATTCAATTCTAAGACTGTACTATCAGGAAAACAGGATAGACATGACAGAAACTAATCTGATCAATAATACTGTAACCTGGATGATGAAAGAATGAGTTGAGAGAATGGAAATGGTCTATGTGGAAATAAGGTAAGGCAGGACTTAAGAGCCAGATTTACCTTGTGGCTCTAGGACTGTCCAAGGCAGGAGCGTCCTGGGCAGACACTCACACGTCCCATTCTGTTGGCAGGTTTATCCCTTTAGTAGAGGTGAATTAACTGTTCCATCACACGATGATAGTTCTCATAAAGAACAGTTTACAAACTCCACTTATCTGATTTCAAACTCACCAGGCCACTTTCTGATTGCAAACAGACTTTTCTAACGGAAACGTGATGACCAGCTGATTCTGGCATACAGTTTACTAGAAATTAATAAATTAACCCTCTGATTTAGATTCACCTCCTATGATATTGGTTAGTATGAACCAATCCTCAAGAGACTGATTAACTTTGGTTGCTCTTAGCAAACTACTTCTCATCCTACAAAGCTCACAACCAGTGACTCTCAAGCATGAGGACATTCCCATAGCAGAATTCCTGAGAGGTTAATGTCCTGTGCACCTCAGGCAGGGGTGGGAGGAGCGAGGTGACTGTCAGAGGACTGTGAACCCCCCACCAAGATACGGCCAGCCTAGGAGGCCCAGACTGAGCAGCAGCAGCCTAGCTTTCTCCAATATCTCCCTCTCAGCTCTAACTTCCACGCTCTAAGATCCTTTCCAACATTCTATTATTTCATGTGATCCAACCTCACTTTACAGATGAAATAACTGGGGCCCACAGAGTTTGAGGATCTTACCTAAAATCACACAGCTAACTCACGGCAGAGCTAGAGCCGGAACCAAAGCCTTCTGCTTCCCAGCCCACTGTTTTGTTCATTATGTGGCACTGCCTTTCTAGCTACAGGCCATCTGAGTGCTCAGCCAGCATTTGTGGGAAGCCCCTTGCCCTTGCTGAGCAGCCTCCTTCCTATGCATAGGGTAGCATTTCAGGGCTCTAAAACTATTCATACACCATTTAACACCAACATTTATACTCAAGTCCAAAGAGATTTTTTTCGAATTTAAAAAAATTCCTATAGGAGCTGGCCCGGTAGCACCTTCCGCTTCAGCGGCCTGGGGTTAGGCGGTTCGGATCCCGGGTGTGGACATGGCACCGCTTGGCAAGCCATGCTGTGGCAGGCGTCCCACATATAAAGTAGAGGAAGATAGGCATGGATGTTAGCTCAGGGCTAATCTTCCTCAAGCAAAAAAGAGAAAGATTGGCAACAGATGTTAGCTCAGGGCAAATCTTCCTCAACAAAAAAAAAGAAAGAAAGAATGTACTATAAAAAGGCTTACAAAATCTAAACATTTATACCACAAACATACAACATGCAGCGTTCTCACTGAAAAGAATAAAAGTCACAAAATGTTTGGGCCATCTTTTAAAAAATCCAGGAAAATATCTATATACAAAACTCGAAAACTACATAAAGTTCAAAAACTTATGTCTTATTACTTGGTAGATGATCATAGATTTCACCTAATGTTAGCAAAGGATGTACCATTTAGCCTTATAAATATAAATCAAAGATCTAAAATTCTAAATACAGTTTGCTATGCAATGGAATGTAGAAAATAAAGGGCTCGTTCCAAATATCCTGATCTTGCGGGGGAGGGAAAATAAATATGTAATCGGAATTTTCCCCATGATCCCAGGAAGATTCGTTTCTTGCCTAGTTTTATTTACTTTCTCAGTATTAGAAAGAATTGTTTACTTTACACCCCTCAGGGACAACTTCACAGACAACGGATGCAGAAGGCCGGCCAGGTCTCTGCTTACAGGCAGCTGCCCCGGGAGGGAGGCCCGAGGCAGTCATCTGTAAGGGCTCAGAGGTTTGTTGCCGGCGTCCTCCTCTGTTATGCAAAACTAGGTTTGCTTACAATGTCCCCAGTCCCTTTAAAGGCAGGCGGCAGGAGGGAGGCCGCGGGGATGTCGACCCCAGCGGGGCTTCAAGGCCGCCAGCTAGCACAGCCGCTCCCCCAGGCCAAGTGGCCCGCAGGGGCCCCAAGCTGCGGGCGAGCGCGCAGGGCAGCCGAAGCCCGGAAGTGGGCTTCACTGACCGGTCTCGAGCGGCACACGCGTGCGGACGCCGGGGCCAGCGCTGCGGGGGCGGGCTGTGTGGGCATGGCCGCGGCCGGAGGCGGCCAGGGTCTGCGCCCGCCGGGAGGGAGCCAGGCCGGGGCCCCGCGGGGTCCTCGTCAGGCTGGAGCCACAGCTCCTCGAGGCGCCGCGCAGGCGGCCCGTCAGGAGAGGGCGAGGGAGCGGGCGATGGCGCGGCCGGCCAGCAGGTCACCCCCGCCCCTGCGAGGGCGGCGCGGGCTTGCACACGGGGCACTCCTGAAGACCGCGGGGCCACTCTCCGCTTCGGGCACGGACCCCGCCATCGGCCGCTGGAGGGGCAGGGCAGGGCAGGCCGGCGACAGCCCCCGCGGAAGCGCCATGCCACCAAGGCTGGGAAGGCGGCTGCTGCGCCCCGCCCTGGAGCGCGCCCGTGCTGCTCCTCGGCTTCGGCCCGCCGCGCCGTCCTGCACGCTCCCCGGAGACGCTTTCCTAGATTCTAATGATTCCACTTTAAAGGAATTTATTACGCTGCAAGTCCTGTTATTAATTCCAACAGTAATATAAAGAAGCAAGACACAACTTTAGAGGTGTTTTTAGTCACCTATGGAGTCTAGAAGCTTTCATCGCTAATGATCCTACAGAGGTAGACTAGAGCTACAGAATTTCCTGAATTAGAAAACATTCACATGAAAAAGGAAATATGAAAGCGATATATGTTGGGTATAGGTTCTAAACTGACTAACCATGATATCATAGCATATAACACCACAAAACTGTTCCTTTGTTCCTTCCTGCCTTCAAATATTTAATAAAGGATTATTATGCACCCAGCCCTATGCTAGGAACTTCTGATATAATGGTCATAATAAACAGCCTTGGTTGCTGTTCTCATGGAGCTTACTCTAGGGGAGGAGAGAAACAAATCAATCATTGCCAAAAAACCAGAAAGAAACGGGTAACTGAAAATCGGGACCAGTGCTCTGAAGAAAATTATTCTGTAGGCAATGGAGGTTTTTAAGTGGCACAGCAGCATGTTGGGATCTGCATTTTAGGACAAGGAAAAAATCTTGTAGCTCCATGCAATTACAGTGTAGAGAGGTATCTGACGCAGCAGGACCAAATTACTACATAGAAATACAATGTTAACATTCTTCTAATTCTTAGGAAAGGTGCCAAGGAATTTTCAGTGATTATAAATCCAAGGCCGGTTTTATTGCTGACGGCCTGAAAGCACTTTGGTCCAACCATAGCCGAGGGCCTCGGTTCAGCACATACTAACTCCAGACACTGCTGAGTTAACATCAGAGCCCTTTCCTTTCCAGTCTTCCTTCCATGGCCCTGCCAAGACTTCAGAGTCCAGACCATCAGTATCACAGTCAGTACAGCTGTCCACTTACTTCAAAAGAGGAGACTCTGCTCACCTGATTATCTAGTTTCAGCTGGCGAAGCTTCATGGTCTCATCTTCAAAGGCACTGTTTTTAAAAAAATGAAAAGAAAGCATGTAAAGAGAAAATCCTTTTAAACCACGTCAACTTCATCTTTTGGTGTATGTACTCCTGTGGGCTATTTGGAACCAATTAATTCCACCTTCGGAAAAGAATCAGTTTCTAGACGCTATCCCCACTGACTGCAGGCGGACTTTCCACCCTCAACGCCACAATTATTCCGCAGAGGACCTGAGGAGACTGAGACACCCAAAGGATAAGGAAAAGATATAGAAAACAGACTCCATGCATGCAGGGGTTTTTGTTCTTTAAAACCATATATTGAGTGCTTATTCCGGTCACAGTGCTAAGTATTCCACATGCATTATTTTATTTACTTCTCAAAACAACCCTATGAATTAAGTACTATTATTTTCTACACTTTGAAGATGAAGAAACAGACTTTGAAAGCTGTGCATAAGATTAAACAGCAGAAACAGACGTTAATCCTGGTCTCTTCAAGTCTAAATTCCACTTAAAAATCAAACGTATTTTACTGCTTTTTTGGATCTGGTTTAGGAGAGGGAGAATTAGACCATATCCAGCATCTTACTCTAGCCCACTGACTTCCCTAAGGTCTACCAAGTCATTTAACTTCTCTTCAGGTTTGCCAGTAATAAAACATTATGCCAATCATCAAAGGAGACTCTAAGTGTAGACGAACAGACGGGATTTAATAGCACTAGAAGACAGATTTGTTTGATGGAATAAAACAACAACAAAAAAAATGGAATCAAATTACTGTCTTCAATTGATAAAACAAACCCTTTCGAATTTTTTTTTCTTTTAAAAGATTGGCACCTGATGGGGCCAGCCCGGTGGCGCAGCGGTTAAGTTTGCACGTTCCACTTTGGTGGCCTGGGGTTGGCCAGTTTGGATCCTGGGTGTGGACATGGCACCGCCTAGCAAGCCATGCTGTGGCAGGCGTCCCACGTATAAAGTAGAGGAAGATAGGTACAGATGTTAGCTCTGGACCAGTCTTCCTCAGCAAAAAGAGGAGGATTGGCAGCAGATGTTAGCTCAGGGCTAATCTTCCTCAAAAAAAAAAAAAAAAGATTGGCACCTAAAAAAGGATAAAGGGGCACATATGTTATGGCGATGGATAAATATTGGACTACTGGGGGTAAGCACATGAAGTGTATTCAGGAATTGATAAACAATAATGTACACCTGAAATTACACAATGTTATAAACCATTATCAAATCAAATTACTTGAAAAATAAATAAATAAAGATTGGCACCTGAGCTAACATCTGTTGCCAATCCCTTTTTTTTCCCCCTTCTTCTTCTCCCCAAAGCCCCCTAGTACATAGTTGTATATTCTAGTTGTGACTGCCTCCGGCTCTGCTATGTGGGATGCCGCCTCAGCATGGCCTGATAAGCGGTGCCATGTCCGTGCCCAGGAACTGAACTGGCGAAACCCTGGGCCGCCAAAGCAGAGTGCGAGAACTTAACCACTCGGCCACAGGGCCGGCCCCTGAACTATTTTTTTTTTCACTCTGTGAAGCCTTTTCTATTTTTCACAATTTCCTAATCTAAGATTTTATTTTGTGACTCAGCTTTCTTGGAACGGGTAAAGTATGAAAGAAGGCAGAAATGGTTCTCAGTTATTTATATTATAAATTTTTACTTGGAGCTTACTGTCAGAAAAAAATGCAAATACAAGGTCCCACTGAAGAAGACAAAGCCCATGGCTACAAAGGGAAGCCCAGCTCTGCCTGCATTTGGGGTAAATACACCAAAGCATCTGTCCATAGTTTAATGGTTGACTACTGCATTCCTACATTTTACAAGGTTTTATGCATTTTAATAATACATAGCAACTTGGAATTTGCATACCATCTCCAAGATCCTTCCTGCCTACTAACCTATAAGCAAATTTAACAACCCCTTAGATATTCTCTGACAGTCGCCTCTATTAATTCTCTTACAACCTTTACGTTAAAACAAAGCAAAAACAACTTCCAGCCAGGCCTGTGTGGCCCTACATGTCTCCTCGATGTGTTCATGTTTTACTTGTTCTTAATCCTCATTCACATAGTTTTAAATCCTAGCTTTATGTATACATTGCTAGAATATTATTAGTATTCAGTGGATATTAGTATAAATTTGAAAAAGTTCTACATAAAATGACAAAAACATTAGGAACATTATATAGGAAAGTCTAAGTGTAAAAAAATTCACTGTCATGGACTAGCATTTTCAACAGCTACTGTTATGAATCTGCTTATCCTCCAACTCACTCTCCCCTAATCACTAAACGAGAATTACAAAACCCTCTAGCCATGGAAAAAAAATCACACTACCCACCCAGCACCCCCACCAACGCCAAAACCTCCTCAATAAGGCTAAATTCTGATACACAACTAAAGGCTTCAAACGTTTCTCTTAAGGCCTCTAACAGGAAAGAAAACAGGTGTGTCTTCAATGCCCCATCTTGACACGGCTTAATTGCTTTCATCAAGCCTGGGCAAGCTGAACAGACATTTTAAATAAACAGGGTATAATCAACGCATTTTGACCTCAACAGAGAGGCACTAAAGAGACACTATATAATCATAACATTTAGATACCTCCTATACATCAAAAGCTACACTTTCTCTGAGCTCTGGTTTTAAATTACAACTCAACAGAAATAATAAAAATATTTTATAAACTTACCTTAAATCTGAACTAGAATTTCCAGTCTAAACTGGAATACGATTTTACTAAATTTGCATTTTTTTCCTTTAATACTCTCTTTCCTTCATTTCAAACTCAGTTGTTGAATACAAGCCTAACCAAGCCTGGTTAGTAAATCTATACGAAACAGAAAAAATTCCTACAGAGTAAAAGAAATGCAATTACTGTTTTCCTCCCTTTTTTCTCATAGGAAATTTCCTGTTTACTTGGTACAAACAGGGAAAACCCTAAACATACATCTTGGAGAAACAAAGATCTGTCGCTCCTGTGGCTCAGTTTAACACCCACAGAACACCATGCTCTTGAACTACTTTCCAGCTACCTTCCAGCCAAAGTCTAAACTGAAGATGCACATAAAGCTTTACCACTGCAGGAGACACACAAGGATTTTTCTGAGAATGTGTCCCAACTACCCATCTTTGTTTACAGACACCAAAAAGTTTCCAATTCCTCTATCACTTATTCACCTAACAAATATTTGGCAAAAGTCTGCTAAAAGACGTGTCTCCTCATCTACTCCTATATTCATACTTTTAAGAATCACAAGATAAACTGAAAACAAATGAATAATACAACAGAATGTTATACATCAATGAAAATGAATGAACTTCACCCTACTACAAATCCATGAATTGACTGTAAACACAATGTTAAACAAAAGAGGAAACAGACAAAACAATACATTTATTAAGCTTCTTTTTGTATAAAGTTCAAAAACATGATAAACTAGATTGCATACAGAATACACACATAGGACAAAATTATAATAAAAAAAATGAATATCTCAAAAGTCAGAGCAGACTCATACATCTATGGCCAATCGATTTTTGACAAGGGTGCCAAGATCATTCAATGAGGAAAGAAGAGTCTCTTCAACAAGTGGTGCCTGACAACTAGACATCCACAGGCAAAAGAATGAAGTAGGACCTCTGTTTCACACCACTTACAAAAAATTAATTCAAAATGGATCAAAGACCTAAATGTAAGAGCTAAAACTATAAAACTCTTAGAAGAAAACACAAGAATAAATCTTCATAACATTGGATTTGGCAATTGATTCCTAGATATGACACCAAAAGCATGAGCAACAAAAGATAAATTAGACTCCGTAAAATTAAAAACTTTTGTCATCTAAGGACATTATCAAGAAAATGAAAAGATAGCCCACGGAATGTGAGAAAACATTTGCAAATCATATACCTGATAAGGGTCTAGTGTTCGGAATATAGAAAGAACTCTTGCGGCTCAACAACCAAAAGACAAGCAACCAATTGTCTTAAATGTGCAAAAGATCTGAACAGACATTTCTCGATAGTAGATACACAAATGGCCAATAAGCACATGAAAAGATTCTGGACACCATTAGTCATCAGGGAAATGTAAATCAAAACCACAATGAGGGGCCGGCCCTGTGGCCGAGTGGTTAAGTTTGCGCGCTCTGCTTCCCCGATCCCGCATTTCACTGGTTCAGATCCTGGGCGCAGACATGGCACCGCTGATTAGGCCACGCTGAGGCGGCGTCCCACATGCCACAACTGGAAGGACCCATAGCTAAAATGTACAACTATGTGCCGGGGGGGTTTGGGGAGAAGAAGCAGGGAAAGAAAAAAAGAAGAAGAAGAAAATTGGCAACAGTTGTTAGCTCAGGTACCAATCTGAAAAAAAAAAACCCAAAACACAATGAGATACCACTTCATACGCACTAGGATGGCTATTAATAAAAAAGACGTAATAACAAGTATTGGTGAGGATATAGAGAAACCAGAATCCTCATATACGGCTGGTGAGAAGGTGAAATGGTGCAGACATTTCGAAAACAGTCTGGTAGTTTTTCAAATGATTAAACATAAAGTTACCATACGACCCAGAATTCCACTCCTAAGTATATATCCAAGAGAAATGAAATGAAAAAATATACACTCACAGAAAAACTTGTACACATTTTTTTCTTTATAGCATTTCTTCAACAGAAAGAATTTTTGAAATAGTATATGTGTTATAAGAAGACTGCTGGTGCCAAACCCTTTTTTTTTTTTGCTGAGGAAGGTTAGTCCTGAGCTAACATCTAAGCCAGTCTTCCTCTATTTTATACGTGGCTCACTGCCACAGCATGGGGTGCACTGATGATATCTGACTATGAACTGCACATTACATGACTATTACATGAATGTGAAATGTCGCACATGTGATAACAGTATTGTGGTCATGTAGGAGCATGCCTTTGTGAGTAGGAATGGGGCAGAAATAACGAGGGAATGGGAACAGGTAAGAAGTATGGAGGAGCCACACTTCTCTGAGCATCCATGAGTCCATAAAGATACGAATGAAAAATGAATGAATAAAGGGAGAGAGGGGACAGCTCTTCCTTACAGAAAAAATATCCAATTAATACAGATTAAAGGAATGAAGGAAATAGAAAATCACCATTAGGCAAACATCATAGTAATAACTGTTGCAGAAGCAAGAAGCATCAATGGATTCTAAAATTAGTAGGTGACAGTATAACAAGAAACAGGATATCTGTCCACGAGATAATTACTGATTACAAAGGGAAAAACAAGAACTTTATAGTGGAGAAACCTGGGAAGCGCTGGCCTGGTGGCGCAGCAGTTAAGTGCGCACATTCTGCTTCTCGGTGGCCCGGGGCTCGCCAGTTCGGATCCTGGGTATGGACACGGCACCGCTTGGCAAAAGCCATGCTGTGGTAGGCATCCCACATATAAAGTAGAGGAAGATGGGCACGGATGTTAGCTTAGGGCCAGTCTTCCTCAGCAAAAAGAGGAGGATTGGCAGTAATTAGATCAGGGCTAATCTTCCTCAAAAAAAAAGGAAAGAAAGAAAGAAAGAAACCTGGGAGACAGCACCTTAACAAAGTGATTAAAATTAACATCCCCACCAGTAACTAGACACAGCAACATCATATTCCTCCTGATACGATGCACTGAGAAGGGCACAACAGCAGGTCTGTGGTATTTTTGCCCAAAATGCATAATCTTATTTTAATCATGAGGAAACACCAGATAAACCCAAACTGAGGAACATTCTACAAAATAACTGGCCAGGCCAGTACTCTTCAAAAGTGTCAAGGCAAAAAAAGACTAAGAAACTATGCAGGTTGGAGAAGACTAGAGGGACATGAGAACGAAATACAGCACAGGATCCTGTATTTGGATCCTGGATCAGAAAAGGGACCTTAGCGGGAAAACTGGCAAAATTCAAATAAGGCCTGTGGATTGGTTAATGGTACCACATCAGTATGAATGTCTTGGTTTTGACAACTGTACTACGGTTATGTATGATATAAACGTTAAGGACAACTTGTTGAAGGGCATACAGGAATTCTCTTATATTTTCACAACTTTTCTGTAAATCTAAAAAGATTTTTTAAAGTGAGATACTAAAAAATAAATGTTCAGCGATGAATCTAGGTGAAGGGGCTAGGTTATCAATTGTACTTTTCTTGCAACTTTCCAGCATATTTCAGTTTTTTTGAAATAAAAGGGAAAAAAGGAAATAGATATTTTGCTAAATGTCTATTTCACAATCAAGGACTGAGTACACTTAAAAATCCACACGCCCTTTAATCTAGCACCTAAACTACACACGCTGTATTTCTAAGGAGTGGAGTTGGCACGAAACAATAAAGAAATGCGCCCAAGACCAAATATCTGAGAACGTGGAGTCCACCTTAGAACACGGCTCACTCTATTGCTAGTCTAGGGCTGTCCCTGCCCAACCATGCCCAACAGTCTGAAGCATTCAATGACACATGAATGACCTGCGGGATTCTAGGATTACTCTACACTCTCAGCATTCCTGTCAGGTTCTCTAAGCCTGCAAAAGCCAATAAATTTTCCTAGCTGCCACTAACACAAAATCCATTGCTGCTACACAGTCAGGGTGTCCTTCTTGCTGCCTCCTACACTGTGCTGGATAATAAGGATGCTGTCATCAGCACTCAGCTGCAATTTGGCCAATGATGCAGGAGGCTAAACAGGCTCCTTCTGTGGTGCTAGAGGGAATAAACACCGTCCCTGCCAGGACGGCAGCAGGATGAGACTTGCAAACATGAAGGCTATGTGCAGCCTGTGACTTTTCGAATAGTAACCTGAGTGAACACTTCCTTTACTGACTATCACATTGTTTCACAATATCATAAATGATACTTTCCAGCCTCAGAAATTAGTTGTAGTTAGAAACAAATGAGAAGGGAAGGCTTAGACTACTTTATTAAATAAATGCAATAAATTTCAAGGTGGATTGATGAAGAGACAATTTAGAAGGTAATTTATTCATTTCAGCTAGAAGAATTCATAGCGGTAAATCTTTAGTAATTAGCTGCCTGGATGAAGTTAAAATAAACACAATTTATAAAAATTTGGTTCAACCCAACCTATCAGAAATAAATGTACTATGTGTGACAAAGAATCATTAGAAAAACGATATTGTGGGGGATCAGAATTTGCCACCCCAAAATGTGTCTGTTTAGCGTCATTATTATTATTTTTTTTTTTAAAGATTTTATTTTTTCCTTTTTCTCTCCAATGCCCCCCGGTACATAGTTGTGTATTCTTCGTTGGGGGTTCTTCTAGTTGTGGCATGTGGGACGCTGCCTCAGCGTGGTCTGATGAGCAGTGCCATGTCCGCGCCCAGGATTCGAACCAACGAAACACTGGGCTGCCTGCAGCGGAGCGCGCGAACTTAACCACTCGGCCACGGGGCCAGCCCCTAACATCATTATTTTTAAAAGCAAAAGACTCAGAAAGAAACTCTGACCTCCTCCCTAACTGCCTAAAGGAATTTAAGGTAGAAGGCCTGTTCCAGGAAGGAGCTATCAACATTAGATAACAATAGTAGAACATGAACTGGGTGTGGTAGACAGGGAGGAACCTAGCAAGGCCCATTTGACCAAAGTCTTCCTCATGTCACACTGTCTTTGCAAGGCATGGCAAACACTTTTCTACCTAAGGTTTGCCTTTTCATTTCCATGTCAATTGCCTTCCTCCCCTTTAAATTTCAAAACCACTACCCCAACATCCTCCTCTGTCTTTAGCTGAAGATGATATTTAAAGTAGTGGCTTCAGCCATTTTGGTGAGTTACTCAGTTTTCCTGGGTTTCTCCCATGTAATAAATTATACACTCTTAAATGTTTGATTTTCTCCTGTTATTCTGTCTCATGTCAATTTCATTCTTAGACCAGCCAGAAGAACCCAGAGGGTAGAGAAATCCTCTTCCTCCCCTACAACTGACCATACCAAACACTGGTGAGGATATAGAGCAACTCACACTGCTGGGCAGCCAGGAGTTGTACATAAAATGTACCACCACTCTGGAAAACAGTCCATTTCTTTAAAAGGTCAAACATATACCTACCACTTGATCCAGCCACGCCACTCCTAGATATTTATCTGTGAAATGAAAGTATATGTCCACAAAGAAACCTATATGTGAATGTTCACAGTAGCTTTATTTATTTTTTTTTAAAGATTGGCACCTGAGCTAACAACTGTTGCCAATCTTTGTTTTCTTTCTGCTTTTTCTCCCCAAATCCCCCCAGTACACAGCTGCATATTCTAGTTGTGGGTCCCGCTAGCTGTGTAGTTGTGGCATGTGAGATGCCACCTCACCATGGCCTGACAAGCAGTGTCACCTCCGCGCCCAGGATCCAAACCAGCAAAACCCTGGGCCACCGAAGCGGAGCACGAGAACTTAACCACTCGGCCATGGGGCTGGGCCCCAGCAGCTTTATTTTTAATAGCCCAAAACTGAAAACAACCCCAGTATCCATCAGCAGGTGAATGGATAAACAAATTTTATGTAGTATACTATCCAGCAATAGAAAGGAAAAAGTTACTGATACACACAACAAAATGGATCAATCTCACCATCATTCTGCTAAGTACAAAAAAAAGACAACATACTGTAAGATTACATTTATATAAAATTCTAGAAAATACAAACTAATCAATAGTGACGAAAAAGGAGATCAGTGGGTATCTGAGAGATGGACTGCAAAAGGACAGGAGGAAACGACGGGAGTGTGTTCATTATCTTGACGACAGTAAGAGTTTCACAGGTGTACACACATCATTTACATGTACAGTTTAAATGCAAAGTTTGATGTACGCCAAGTATACTTCAATAAAGCTATCTTTAAAAGTTACATACAAAGGGAGTCAAATAATTCAGAATGAGTGTTAACGTTAAATCTATGCAAACTATACATTTTATTAATTTTTAAGTTCTTTTCAGAATTTGTAGTTTTCTCTTTTTATTGCAGTAACATTGGTTTATAACATTATATAAATTTTGGGTGTACATCATTATATTTCAATTTCTGTGTAGATTACATCACGTTCACCACCCAAAGACTAATTACAATCCATCACCACCATGTGTCTAATCACCCCTTTCACCCTCCTCCCTTCCCCTCTGATGACCACCAATCCAACCTCTGTCTCTAGGTGACTGTTTCTCCTTGTTTTTATCTTCTACTTATGAGTGAGATCATATAGCATTTGACTTTCTCCCTCTGACTTATTTCACTTAGCATAATACACTCAAGGTCCATCCACATTGTCACAAATGGCCAGACTTCGTCGTTTCTTATGGCTGAGTAGTATTCCATTGTGTATACAGACCACATCTTATTTATCCACTCATCCCTTGATGGGCACCTAGGTTGCTTCCCAGTCTTGGCTATTGTGAGTAATGCTGCAATGAACACAGGGATGCATATATCTTTACATATTCGTGTTTTCGTGTTCCTTGCATAAGTACCCAGAAGTGGAATAGCTGGATTGTATGGTAGTTCTATTAGTAATTTTTTGAGGACTTTCCATACTGTTTTCCATAGTGACTGCACCAGTTTGCACTCCCACTACCAGTGTATGCAAGTTCTCTTTTCTCTACATCCTCTCCAACACTTGTTATTTCCTGTCTTGTTAATTATAGCCATTATGAGAAGCATGAGGTGATATCTCATTGTAGTTTTGATTTGCATTTCCCTGATAATTACTGATGTTGAACATCTTTTCATGTGCCTGTTGGTCATCCGTTATATATAATGTTATATAATGTTCTTTGGGGAAATGTCTGTTCATATCTTTTGCCCATCTTTTGATTAGGTTGTTAGTTTCTTTGTTGTTGAGACACATGAGTTCTTTATATATTTTAGCTATTAATCCCTCATCAGATATATAGTTTGCAAATATCTTCTCCCAATTTTTAGGCTACCTTTTCATTTTGTTGATGGTTTCCTTTGCTGTGCAGCAGCTTTTTAGTTTGATGTAGTCCCATTTGTTTATTTTTTCTACTGTTTCCCTTGCCCAGTCAGACATGGTACTTGAAAATATGCTGCTAAGACTAATGTCAAAGAGCGTACTGCCTGTGTTTTCTTCTAGAATTTTCATGGTTTCAGGTCTTACATTCAAGTCTTTATTCCATTTTGAGTTAATTTTTGTGTATGGTGTAAGATAATGGTCTACTTTCATTCTTTTGCATGTGGCTGTCCAGTTTTCCCAGCATCATTTACTGAAGTGACTTTTCTTTCTCCATTGTATGTTCCTGGCTCCCTTGTCAAAAATTAGCTGTCCACACCACAGATCTGTAGGTTTATTTCTGGGCTCTTGATTCTGTTCCACTGATCTGTGTGTGTTAGTACTGTTTTTGTATAATTAACGTGCTGTTTTGATTACTAGAGCTTTGCAGTATATTTTGAAATCAGAGAGTATGATACCTCCGGCTTTCTTCTTTTTTCTCAGGATTCCTTTGGCTATTTGTGGTCTTATGTTTTTCTACATAAATTTTAGTATTCTTTGTTCTGTTTCTGTGAAAAACGTCATTGGAACTTTGAGAGGGATTGCACTGAATCTGTAGATTGCTTTAGGAAGTTTGGATGTTTTAATTATGTTAATTCTTCCAATCTAAGAGCATGGAATATCTTTCCATTTCTCTGTGTTGTCTATTTCTTTCAGTGCCTTATAGTTTTCAGTGTACAGGTCTTTCACCTCTTTGGTGAAGTTTTATTCTTTATCCTAGGCATTTTATGCTTTTTGTTGCAATAACAAATGGGATTGTATTCTTTTTTTTTTTTTTCCAGTGAGGAAGATTGTCCCTGAGCTAACATCTGTGCCCATCTTCCTCTATTTTCTATGTGGGATGCTGCCACAGCATGGCTTGAGTGGTGCATAGGTCTGCACCCAGGATCCAAAGCTGCAAACCCCAGGCTGCTGAAGCAGAGCGTGCAAACTTAACCACTATGCCACTGGGCCAGCCCTGGGATTGTGTTCTTAATTTCTCTTTCTGCTACTTCATTGTTAGTGTATAGAAATGCAACTGATTTTTGTATGCTGATTTTGTATTCTGTGACTTGACCATATTCATTTATTATTTCTAAAAGTTTTTTGGTGGGTTCTTTAGGGTTTTCTATGTATAAAATTATGTGATCTGCAAACAGTGACAGTTTCACTTCTTCCTTTCCAATTTGGATCCCTTTTCTTTCTTTTCCTTGCCTGACTGCTCTGGCTAGGACTTCTAGTACTATGTTATAAGAGTGGTAGTAATGGGCATCCTTGTCTGGTTCTTGTTCTTAGAGGGATAGCTTTCAGTTTTTCTCCATTGAGAATATTAGCTGTGGGTTTGTCATAATTTATGCCTTCATTATGTTGAGGAACTTTCTTTCTATACCCATTTTATTCAAAGTTTTTATCATAAATAGATGCTGTATCTTGTCAAATGCTTTCACTGCATCTGCTGAGATAATCATGTGACTTTTTTTCTTCATTTTGCGAATGTGCTGTATCACGTTGATTGATTTGCAGATGTTGAACCATCCCTGCATCCCTTGAATAAATCCCACTTGATCATGGTGTATGATCTTTTTAATGTATCATTCTATTCAATTTGCTGGTATCTTATTGATGATTTCTGCATCTATGTTCACCAGTGATACTGGCCTGTAATTTTCTTTTTGTCTTATCCTTGTCTGGTTTTGGTATCAGGGTAATGTTGGCTTCATAGAATATGCTAGGGAGCTTCCCTTCCTCTTCAGTTTTTTGAAAGAGTTTGAGAAGAATAGGAGTTTTCTTTTTATTTGGGGGGGGGGGGGTGGTGGTGAAGAAGATTAGCCCTGAGCTAACATCTATGCCGGTCTTCCTCCACTTTGTATGTGGGATGTCTCCACAGCATGGCTGATGAGTGGAGCAGGTCCACACTCTGAACCCAAACTTGCAAACCAGGGCCACCAAAGCAGAGTGCACTGGACTTAACCACTTCACCACAGGGCCGGCCCCAAGGACAGGTACTAAGTCTTCTTTGACTGTTTGGTAGAATTCACCAGGGAAGCCGTCTGGTTCTGGAATTTTATTTTTTAGCAGGTTTTTGATTATTGTTTCGATCTCTCTACTCGTGATTGGTTTATTCAGATTTTCTATTTCTTCTTGATTCACTTTTAGAATGTCATATGATTCTAAGAATTTACCCATTTCTTCTAGATTATCCAGTTTTTCGGTGTATAGCTTTTCATAGTATTCTCTTATAATCTGTTGTAGTTCTGTGGTGTCCACTGTAATTTTTCCTCTTTCATTTCTGATTTTATTTATTTGAGCCTTGTCTCTTTTTTCTTGGTGAGTCTAGCTAAAGGTTTGTCAATCTTATCTTTTGAAAGAACGAGCTCTTGGTTTCATTGATTTTTTTTTTTTTTTTTTTTTTTTTTTTTTTAGTGTCTATTCCATGTATTTCTGCTCTGATTTTTATTGCCTTCCTTCTACTGATTTTGGGCTTTGTTTGTTCTTCTTTTTCCAGTTCACTAAGGTGCACTGTTAGGTTGTTTAGTTGAGATTTTTCTTGTTTGTTGAGGTAGGCCTGTATAGCTATAAACTTCCTTCTTAGAAGTGCTTTTGCTGTATGCCATAGATTTTGGCATGTTGTGTCTTTATTTTCACTTGTCTTCAGGTATTTTTTTTATTTCTCCTTTGATTCCTTTGTTGACCCAATCGTCGTTCAGTAGCATTTTGTTTAATCTCCACACATTTGTGGATTTTCTGATTTTCTTCCTGTAGTTGATTTCTAACTATTAATTTCATAACACTGTGGTCAGGAATGATGCTTGGTATCATTTCAAGTTTCTTAAGTTTATCGAGACTTCTTATGTGGCCTAATATGTGATCTATCCTGGAGAATGTTCCATGTGCATTTGAAAAGAATGTGTAGCCTGTGGTTTTTGGATGAAATGTTCTGTATATATCCACTAAGTCCATCTGGTCTAATGTGTCATTTAAAGCCAGTGTTTCCTTATAAATATCTATGCACCCAATACAGGTGCACCTAAATATATAAAGCAATTATTAACAGACATAAAAGGAGGAACAGACAGTAACACAATAATAGTAGGGGATTTTAACACTCCACTTACACCAATAGATCATCCAAAGAAAAGATCAATAAGTGTTATATCCTCTTGTTGGTTTGTTCCCTTTATCATTATGTAGTGCCCTTCTTTGTCTCTCATCACAGTTTTTGTTTTAAAGTGTGTTTTGTCTGACATAAGTATTGCTACCTCAGTTTTCTTTTCATTGCCATTTGCATGGAGTATCTTTTCCCACCCCTTCACTTGCAGTTTATTTGTAGTCTGAAGTGTGTCTCTTGTATGCAGCATATATATGGGTCTTGTTTTTTTATCCAATTGGCCACGCTATGCCTTTTGATTGAAGCATTTAGTCTACTGACATTTAAAGTACTGTTAATAAGAATGTACTTATTGCCATTTGGTTACTTTTTTTCTGGATGTTTTAGTCATTCTTCTCTGTTCCTTTTTTCTTCTCTTGCTCTCTTCCCTGTGGATTGATGGCTTTCTTTAGTATTACATTTAGCTTCCTTTCTCTTAATTTTTTTGTGTATTTACTACAGGTTACTGGTTTGTGATTATCATGAGGTTCATATATAATAACTTGCATATACAGCAATCTATATGAAGTTCATGATCTCTTTAGTTTGACCTCTTGCTAAAAAGCTCTACTCTTTTACTCGCCTCCTCCCACATTTTATGTTTTCGACATCATATCTAAGCTCTTTTTTTGTGCATGTGTATCAGTTACCCTCTTACCATGGAAATAGATAATTTTAGAAGTTTTGTCTTTTGACCTTCATATTAGCTTCATAGGTGGTTGATCTGCTACCCTTACTGTATATTTACATTTACCAGGGATTTTACTGCTTTTTTTGGGGGGGGGGGGGGTAATTTTCTTCTTATTATTAGTGGTCTTCTCTTTTCCACTTAAATAAGTCCCTTTGGCATTTCCTGTAAGGCTGGTTTCTTGGTGATAAACTCCTTTGGTTTTTGCTTGTCTGGGAAACTATCTCTCCATCCATTCTGAACAATAACCTTCCCAGGTAGAGTATCCTTGGCTGGAGGTTTCTTCCTTTTGGCACTTTAAATATATCATGCCATTCCCTTCTAGCCTGTGATGATTATGCTGAGAAGTCAGCTGATAACCTTATGGGGTTTCCTTTGTATGTACCTTGTTGCCTTTCTCTTGTGGCTTTTAGGATTCTCTCTGTAATTCCTGACATTCTAATTACAACGTGTCTTCGTGTGGGCCTCTTTGGGTTTATCTTGTTTGGTGCTCTCTGTGCTTCCTGTATCTAGATGTCTGTTTCCTTCTGGGACATCTATAATATGTAAGTGCACCTGATGTTGTCTCAGAGGTCCCTTAGACTATCTCATTCTTTTCAATTCTTCTTTCTTTTATCTATTCAGCTTGGGTGATTTCTTCTAGTCTTTAGTCCAGCTTGCTGATGCATTCTTCTGTATCATCTACTCTGCTATTGAGTCCCTATAGTGAATTTTTCATTTCCAGTATTGTATTATTCATTTCTGATTGGTTCTTTTCAATATTTTCCAGTTTTTTGTTGAAGTTCTCACTGAGTTCATCCAGTCTTCTACCAAGATCAGTGAGCATCCTTATGACTCTTAGTTTGTACTCTTTGTCAGGTAGATTGTTTATCTCTGTTTTGTTTAGCTCTTTTTCTGGGGTTTTGTCCTGTTCTCTTATTTGTAACGTATTCCTTTGTCTCCTCATTTTGCCTCTTTCTCTGTGATTATATCTATGTATTAGGTAGGTCAGCTATGTCTCCCAATCTTGGAGAGGTGGCCTTATCTAAGAGATGCCTTATGAGGCCCAGCAGTGTGGTTCCCTCTTGTCACCAGTTCCAAATGTTCAAGGAGTGTTCCCTGTGTGGGCTATGTGTGTCCTTCTGTTATGACAGGGTTGCTCTTGCTGCAGGTGCCTGGGGAGGCTAGGCTGTCCCCCTGGTTGGCTAGTTGTAATGCTCAGCTGCATGTGGCTGCTATGGACCCTTCACTCACTTTATCAGGCATGGGGAGCCCCAGCACAGTTGGCTGCAAGGCCTAAAAGAACATTCCTGTTGCAGTTTTTCTGTTAAGTAAGTAGGCTCCCAGCATGGCTGGTTGGTAGGCTCAGGAACTTAAGATTGCTACAGGTCCCAAGCCCGAGAGGCTGTTGTCTCCTCTCGCAGGGTTGCAGCTGAGTGGGGCCAGCCCCAGGCATACAGCCACCCAGCTGTTTCAGACTTTGGAAAGTGTGGCTGATGCCCTATGTGGCTGTTTGAGAATCACAAGTCTGCTGCAGCTGACAAGCTCCATCGCCCTCAGGGCCAAACACCCCATGAACACAGTCCTGCCCCATGCATGTACCCTGACTCAGTGAAGTAGACCCAGTCGCCCCATTGCAGAGACCCCACACAGTCCACCAGCGCCCTACACACTCTACCACTACAGGACTGCCTCTCACACATGCCCTGCCCAGCAGAGGCAGGCCTACTCACCATGCTGTAAGGGTTCCAGGCACCCCACTTATGCAAGCCCACAAGTTTGAAGGCTTGCTGTTGGGTCAGTGCCTATGGTGAGCTGCCTGCCCTGGCTGAGCTGGATTAAATTGGTGCTCCAGCAGGTAGGGCAGAAGCCTGCACTAACAGGCCAGGGAAAGAACTCTGATGACGTCTGCCAGCATCTATGTCAGTATGTCGATACTAGGTCAGAATAATGGCTGCCGCCAATGTCTCAGTGCCTGAGAAGGTGGTCCCAGCATGAGGAGGTCTCACCTCTAAATGAGATGCACCCAGAGCCTATCAAGTGAGCCTCTTTTCAGCAAAGAACTGTGCACCTTTCTTTCTGGTGATTTTAGGTTGCTTTCCAAAGTGCGTGAATTTGTGTGTGGGCCCTTTAAGAGCAGGCTTTTTTCCCCCCTTACGTCTGATGGCTTTTCTGGGGGTATTCCCCATTGTAGTTAATAGCTAGTAAAGCCAGATATTATGATACTTGTCTCAGCTGTGCTGAGTCTAAAAGCTGCTTACTGAAGTAACGCTCCCCCACTCAGATCCCCTGCTCCTCCAGGGAAGGCTGTGTACCTCAGGATTGCTCCTGGCCTGCCCTGAAGTGCCATGGGTCCAAGGTGGCTTTTTTCTCTCCAGAAAGCAATTTCTGCCTCTTCCGCCTCAGTAAGCACTGTCCCTTGTTGTGAGGGTTCTGTTTATCCAGTTTTAAGTTCTCCCTCAAGCATAATTCTTCCAAGAGTAGCTGTAAATTTATTGTATCTGTGGGAGGAGGTGAGTTCTGAGTCCTCCTGCACCGCCATCTTGACACTGTCTCCCAAAATATATATTTCAAACTTTTGAAAACTATAATTGTTGAAAAATCTCCAACATCAAAAATATATTAAACGTGCTCCCATGCACATACTTCAGACCTTTTATAAATATTCAGAAATAGAGACAATCTAAGATCAGGCCTGCCACAAAAATATCCAAAATAAGCAAGCATGTAAATTGGAGAATGAAACATAACGTGAATTAGGTTTCAGCCACTGTTATTCCTCTCCCAAGAGAGGGGAATACAAAGCTCTCCTGAGGTGAGGTTCACAATTTGAGAAGCCAATGTGTGTCACCACTCCCATCTTACTCACAAAAACACACACTCTCTCCCTCTCTTCCTATCAAAGTGAAAGACAGTCCTCTTCCACAAAGTGAACTCTGGCACGGGTGCACTGATTCTGGCCCCTCTTTCCCCAGAATTACAATGAATATTGTTCCTGTATCTTCCACCTCTCCATCTCCAGTAGCTTCCTTCCTCAGCTCACAATCATTCTTAAAAAGATACCTTCCTAGATCTTATCTATCTATAAAGCTATGAATCCATCTCCAGTTCCCAACATCATTAAACAACTTAAGGATAATCAGCACTCACTGTCACCATTTTAACCATGATTCACTTCTCAGCTCACTGCAGTCTGGCTTTATTCCCTCACTGTTCTCCTGAAACATTCAAGATAGGCACCAAAGACTTTCTAATTGCCAAAAATAACAGCTTGTTTTCATTCTTCATTCCTGTTTGACTTCTCTGAAGTATGTGACAAGAATAACCACTAGCTCCTTATTGAAACACTCTCCTCTCTTGGTTTCTTGAAAATTCCTTGGTTCTACTCTTACCTAACTGCTGCTCATCCTTTCATTAAATTCACTCAGCAAATATTAAGCATGTCCTACACACCAGGCACTGAGTTAGGCACTAAGGGTACAGGAATTAACAAGAAATTAGTCTCAGCCTTCACAATACTTATATTCCTTTACTTTTCCTCCTTCTCCACTCACCATTATTGTAGTCAGGATTACACGCTGACCTACAGTCCCTTCCTATGTTATCTAGTCTCTTTCTATGACTGATAACCCCCAAATCTCTACCTCTAGTATCTAGACTAGGAACCTCAAAATCAACCTGAGGAGATTCCACTTATAGTAGTCACCACAATAGTGGAGAAGATCCTATCGAACCAACTCTCCCACAAAAAATAACTAGAAACCCTAGACAAAATAAAAAAAAAAAAAAACAATTATCTGAAGGCACTGAAGAGCAACCAAAAACAAGCAGATGCTAGAGTGGGGCTCAACACTTGGAAGAAGACAACAGTATTGGGCAAGTCTCCCTATTTTTTTTTAGCCCTTGAGTATGCCTGAGTCTGCACCAAGCGAGGAGCCAAAAACCTAGATAGAAACCCACAGTCTTCCTGCCTAAAGAACCAGAAGACAGAGGCTGGGGCAATCACCATAACTGGAGAGTGAAGGGGGAACTCCCAGAAAGGAGAAAAATCTGGGAGGGAGAGCTCCAAATTCTGTGTATCAACTAACTCTGCCCAAATATCTGGCATACCCCTGAACCAAGCATGTACCAGGAAGACTCCACGCAGCCTGATAAGACGAAAATAACCAGGGGCCGGCTCAGTGGTGCAGCGGTTGAGTTCACACGTTCTGCTTTGGCAGCCTGGGGTTCGCCAGTTCAGATCCTGGGTGCGGACCTAGGCACTGCTTGTCAAGCCATGCTGTGGCAGGCGTCCCACATATAAAGTAGAGGAAGATGGGCGTGGATGTTAGCTCAGGGCCAGTCTTCCTCAGCAAAAAGAGGAGGATTGACAGCAGATGTCAGCTCAGGGCTAATCTTCCTCAAAAGAAAAAAAAAAGACTAAAAGAAACAAACTGAGATTTCAGCTGCTGCCTTCCAACTGAGTTTGCAGTTAAAGAGTTAGGACAGGTGATCTATTTAAATTTTTTAAAAACTCAACACTCTTCACAAGAAAATAACAGAACCTAGAGTCTTCACAATGTATCATGCATAATGTCCAGAATGCAACTGAAAATTACTCACATACAAAGAAACAGGAAAAATATGATATAGCAATAGAAATTACCTGATCTGAAGAACAGAGAGAAAAACTATTTTTTAAAAAATGAAGACATTCAAGGACCTGTGAGACAATACCAAAAAGTTTAAAACACATGTAATTGAAATAATCACTTGAAATTTCCCCAAGTTTGGCAAAAGACATAAATTCACTGATTCAAAAGCTCAGTGAACCCCAAGCAGGATAATGCACGCAAACACACACACACACGCACACACACACACACACACGCTCTCCTGAATTCAATTATCACTTTCTTTATGAAGAGGTTCTCAATCTCACCATAATAATGTCCTCTGTTCTACCTCAAAAGTGCTTTGACCATTTCTAAATTGTAATACTTATCCTGAATGTCCCATGTTATGTTTATATCAGTTTCCTACCCATAAGAGCAGTCACAAACATTTTTGACAATGAAACAGTGAGAAATTGTGATCAAGTGAATACACACACACTACAAATATTCACACACACATATAGCGGATCTTTTAAAAAGCATTAAGAGAGAAAACTTTACAGAAAAAAATCCCAGTATGCTACAAACTCTACCATCACAATGAACTAATTTCTGATCTCTGTCAGTGTATATTCATATATGTTTATCTTTTTCGAGTTTGTTTTTATTAATTTTTTATTTGTCATACAGTAAAATTGACTTTTTTTAATGTGACATGAAGTTTAACACAGATTCACTGTGAACACTGCAAACACTCATTTTGATCTATTTCTTTCGATTATTTTTTATATATACATCTCCTTTTATTAACAAAATTCTTATACCTATCATGTTTTAATAAACTGTTCTATCCCAATCATAAAACATATACTCTCCTCTCATTTCCCTCTATTAAACGTGGAACTTTTTTTTCTTTTTTTTTTTTTGTTATTACAGAACTGCAATGAGCGAGACTCTCAAGTCAGAAGTTATAAACTACACTATTATGGCTCTTTACATATAATTCTGCCAGATGCTTTTTCCCCAAAATAGTACTTTACAAATTTACATTGCTACCAGCAGGTTAATAACCTCTTTCTCTACGCTGTTGCCAATTTGGGATGTTATTTCTGGTAGGTTAATGGTGTTACAGTAATTTAAGGCTGTTTAATTTGCATGTTTTTAATTACCAAGGAAGAGCAGTATTGTACTATATAATGAATAGCTATTTCACCTGATACACGTAATTAATCTACAACTGGGAAAAGCCTGGAATCCAAATCCAAAACGTCACATAAGCAAAGACACAGAACAAGTTCAACCTGACTACCCTCCTCTGCCCACATCACAGAAGCCTAAGATATCTAAATACAATGATCCTCATTTATACTTTTAAAGTATATTTTTTCTAATTAGAAAACTAATTTACTCTCATAATAGGAAAATTAAAAGTAAAGAAAAATATGCTATACAATAATTATGCATTCTGTTTTCCATGTTATATATCATAAACTTTTTTCTTCATTTACCATTTTATAAGCACAATTTTTAACGGCTGTGTAATATTTAATCCATACCACATTAATCTATTCCCATTGTTGGATATTTACATTGTTGCTAATTTTTTAATAACAAAGTGTTGCAGATATTTACCCAAGATAAACCACTATACATGTCCACAAAAAGACTTGTATAAGAATATTTATAACAGCTGTATTCCTAATAGCCCAAAACTGGAATCACGTGTCTATATGAGAACAGGTAAACAAATGGTGGTACATTCGTTCAATGGAATATTGCTTAGCAATAAAAGAGAACAAACTCCCAATAGACACAACATGACTGAATCTCCAAAACATGCTGCTTGAAAACAGCCTTACACAAAAGAGTACATAATGCATGGTTTCGCTTATACTAAGATCAAGAACAGGCAAAAGCAATCTATGGTGACAGAAGTCAGAAGAGCGGTTACCTCTGGGGAGGGGTGGCTATAACTGCAAAGGGGCATGAGAGAACTTTATGGGTAATGGAAATGTTCTATATGATAGGGACATGCGTCATGTAAAATAGTCATTGAGCTGTACACTCAAAACTCTATTTTACTGTATATAAATTATATCTCAATAATAAATAAATAAATTTAAATAAAATTTATATCTGCATTTCAAAGTTTTTCCTTGAGACAGATTCCCACAAATAAGATTACTGGTTATAGGGCGGGCCTAAATCTTTTTCAGAACAAGACTGGTCAAGGGCATCAACAGTTTTATTGCCAGACGGCTTTCTGAACAAACTCATCAATTCACACTCCCACCAGTAGTGCACTGCTGATGAGACATAAAGTGAAACTTACCTTTCTTGGGAGCCCACATTTAGATAACCTGTTCAACGGCGTAAAAAGTTAGTTAATGTCTCTCTTTTGATAATTTAAATTATCACAGTCTCTCTTTTGACAATTTAAATCCCTATTTGACATACTGCATTCATCATCTTCAGAATAAATTCTCATAATTTAGTTATCCCTTGGCCATATCTATTCTGGCACAGATAATTTAACTTTGCCTTTAAAAATATTTTTTAATTTATTTAACCATTTTGTTCTCTAATTTGACTACAGGTTTCTTCATATTTTCCTTAAAATAAAAGTTTAAAAAACTGTCTATAATATTAGTATGAACTCAGCCAATGTCAAGTATAACAAAAGTCTAACAACAAAATAATACAATAATAATGGACACGTCACAGGGGTAAAGGCAAAGAGAAAGGTTCTACTATGTGCTAGGGAGAGTGCTAAGGGCTTTACAAAAATAAATCTTATTTACTCTTCATATGAACCATGTAAGGTTGGTATTACTTCCTTTATTTTATACATGAAAAAGCATAGCTCCAAGAGATTAAGTAACTCATTGAGCCAAGCTTAAGGTCACATGAACTAGAAAAAACAAAGCTAAATTTTTATACTAATATGTCTGATATCATAGTCTATGTTTTTTCCCTTTATGTCACCCAGCTTCTCAAAAAGTAACAGGCACTTATCAATAAAATGAAGGGAAAAAACCACGTGATCATCTCAACTGATGCAGAAAAAGCATTTGACAAAATGCAACAAACACTCTTTCATGATAACAACACTCAGCAAAGGAGGAATAGAAAGAAACTACCTCCAAATAAAAGCCATATGAAAAACCAACAGCAAACCTAATACTCAACGGCGAAAGAATGAAAGCAATTCCTCTAAGAACAGGAACAAGGCAAGGATGCTCGCTTTCACCACTTTTATTCAGCACAGTACTTGAAGTTCTAGCCAGAGCAGTTAGGCAAGAAAAATAAATAAAAGGCATCCAAATTGAAAAGGAAGAAGCAAATTATCTCTGTTTGTAGATGATGTATATCATCTTACACAGAGAAAATCCTAAAGACTTCACAAGTGTGCAGTCAGAGATTGGGACAATAAGATTGAATAAACTATTATATAACTTGGTGGGGGTCAATGTAGACTTGTTAGAAGAGGTGACAATTCAGCCGTGCTCCAAACGGCAGAAAGGATTTATCACAGAGTTTAAAAAGGCAGTCCTTGGGGCTGGCCTGGGGGCACAGTAATTGAGTTTGTGTGTTCCACTCTGGCAGTCCAGGGTTCGCCAGTTCAGACCCTGGGCACAGACCTACACACCGCTCATCAAACCATGCTATAGCGGCATCCCACATACATAACAGAGGAAGACTGGTACAGATGTTAGCTCAGGGCTCATCTTCCTCAAGCAAACAAACAACGGCAGTCCAGGGTTAAGCAACAACAGGATAACAAGAAAAAACATTAATTATAAAAAACATACCAGACTAAGGCAAGATGTTAATGACAAGGGAAACTGTGGGGAAGTGAGGGAGGTACATGGGAACCCTCTGTGCTTTCCATTCATTTTTCTATAAACCTAAAACTGCTTTAAAAAATAAAATCTATTAATTAAAAAAGTTAAGTGTCAATTCTGTACTTCAAAGCACGTTCTGGGGTTTGTGCCTGGCCCAAGATAATCCCCTCTCTCTGACAAGACCGGACCTCTGGATCACATCTATACAGCTTATTTATTCTGTACAGCCTTGCCTCCACAGCCATAACTCAAAGACCAGGGTAGACACCTGACCCAAGCTGGAGTAATCAGACTCTCCAGGGATTTTTAAGTTGGATCTGAGAGATCTAAGATCTGAGTTTACCATAGGCCGTTTAGTTGAAGTAAAGTAATTCAACCTGTATCTCTATTTTACAGTTGAGGAAACTGAGGCATAGCTACGTTAAGTCACGTGGTCCCACAATCAGTAAATGACAGCGCCAAGATCCAACCCAGGCCGGGGAGTTCCAAAGCCTGTGCTCTCAACTACTGTGTTAAAGGATGCTGTACTTTACAGCTGATTTGTAACCAATACTAAGACCCATTTTCAGGGGACAGATTTGAGACTCATTCTCCCACTTCCTCGTTTGGCTGCCTCGTGATTAAACCCTCTCTCTGCTGCAATCTCGTCATCTCGGTGTTTGGCTTTCTGGACAACGGGCAAAAACAAACCTGGTTCGCTAACACTTTATTTTAAAATTTTTCCTTTAGAATGCTGTCTTCTGAAATGCCTAAATTTTCCATATGCCTTCAACCTAATACACTTGACATTTTAATACGCTTATTCCCAAATACCTGTCCTGATATTTGTCACATTGTGACATCCTGCACTTGCTCATTTCCCACTGCCAAGGAATTCCGGCATATGTACTTGTGAGATTACATACAGTATGTGTAACAAAGAAATGAGAATCATTTTCAAAGCTACATACAAACTAGTTCCATTATTTTACATGCATATGAAAAACACTCATAAATGTGACTACGGGTGTGAACTGACAAACTGCTAAAAAGGTGCAGATGAATCAGAAACTAGAAATCCAGTGCGAAGGGAACAGAGAGGCATTCCCCACGTCTTCGCCAAGCCTCAGTGTGCCCACATCCCTGCAGCTGCTCAGAAAGATTTGCTTTAATAAATATCAGATCTCTGCCAACAACTATGATGAGAGTCCTCTTTTTCCGCAAATACAATCCCCAGTCTATTTCTCGAGGCTTCCTTCTGCTTTTTCCTGACCAATTCTTTCAATTAGCAATATCACTCTGAATTTCACACCTTTCTATGGGGAGTCACATAACAAAATACCAAAGAAAAAGGGCATTTCAAGACTGCAATATATTTATAAGAATCCTGAGGGGCTGGCCCCATGGCCGAGTGGTTAAGTTCGCGCGCTCCGCTGTAGGTGGCTCAGTGTTTTGTTGGTTCGAATCCTGGGCGCGAACATGGCACTGCTCATCAAACCATGCTGAGGCAGCGTCCCACATGCCACAACTAGAAGGACCCACAACGAAGGATATACAACTATGTCCTGGGGGGCTTTGGGGAGAAAAAGGAAAAAAAATTTTTTTAAAATCTTAAAAAAAAATAAAAAAATAAAAAGAATCCTGAGACTGAATTTAAAAAACAATGGAAGGCCACAAGTGAAGCAGAGCATAGTGGTCATGACTCCTAGAAAGTCTCCTCTCAAGTTGACATGGAAACACAAACACAGACAATTCCCTCTCTACAGAGCAGAATGAATAAATCAGGATTCTTGTCTCCTGCTCCCTCAACTCCATTATATTTTTAAACAACATACCCTTCCTTGTGAAATGCTTTGTTAGCGTAAAGATAAAAAAGCAACTAAGTTGACAGCTAAAATCAATAGAAAGGACTGGAACAATGGCCGTCTTAACCACAGCCAAATCAGTGACTGCTCAAGGCCATGCTATTCAACGTCCAGGAGAGGGAAAACGTGGCTATCTTCTTCCCCCAAGGATCTTCACCTACCAACACTCTTCAACTGAGAGCATTAGGCCTTCCTAAGCATGCTGATACTCAGCAAGCCATTTTACTTTTCTGCATTTTCCTTCTCTAATAAAAGGGATAATAATAATGACCACACAAACCATCTGAGAGTAAAAGAAAAGTCAATCAACTTTATAGAGGAATAATTACGAGTGTAAGCTCTGGATCCAGACTACCTGGCTTTCTAACATCATGGCTCCTTTACTTACAACCTCGACAAGTTACTTAACTTCTGCCCGCCTCATGCACAACATGAGGATAAAATAATGTTATCTCACTGACTATTTAAGATTCAAACAAGTTAATAAATATAAGATGCTTAGAATAGTGTCAGGCTCATACAAAACACTCATTAAATTGTATTATTATTTTCTGAATCCGTATTTGCCAATACGTTATTTAAGAATTAAAGATAAAGTTACTGTTCAAAATAGCTTACATTTAATTAATGGCACTAACAGTAATAAAAGTTAAAGAAAATCTTTGTGTCAAAATAGTCTACCAATTATAAAATAATAATGAGCCCTCGATATAATTCAAGCAGCTACAAATAAACTATGTAACCTACATTAGTGTAATTTATCAAGGAGGGCGTGATTTTACCCTGAAACTTCCACAAAGAGTTATCATTAACATTGTCAATGAAGTAAGAAAAGTAAAAATAACAAACACAAGTCCCACTTTCTCTCTCTCTCCACTCCAACCTTCTAATGGTTCCCAGAGGTTCATTATTTCTTTATCCTCAATAAATAAAAACCCGAATTATATATAATGATTCCATACTTGCTCTTTTTAACATTAGTTTTTGAAATACTAAAAATATGTTGGCATGAAATACAAAATTTCTGATCACTCATGAATGATGAGTGACTACACTCTTAGAGAAACTCATCTTGAGGCAAATTTACAGGATTATTGTTTTTATGCTCCTTAGTAACTTACTACTTCCCAACTTTAGCCAACTGCTCAGTATGATTCTAAATTAAGCATCACCTGACTTTGCAGCTATTACGTTTGTCACAGCAAAAGAGAGCATGCTCTACTGGTCATCAACAGGGGACAGGTTAAATAGGCAGACCACACCACACAAGGGAACACCATACGGCTGTTAAAAAAAATGAAGCAGTGACAGGAATAAAATACAGAAGTACGTAAGTACTCATCTGGAATGATTTCCAAGATGTTTTATTAATTGGGAAAAGGCAAGGTGCAGAACACTGGGGAGGAGTATTTACTACCATTTACGGAAGGAAAAAAGCACACACATATATTTCCTTTGAAATGCAGAGAGTATCTTTGGAAGGATACACAGTAAGCCTGTATCAGCGCCGCCTGCAGGGAGGAAAAGGAAGACGAAATAGGTAGAGGATGGGAAGCAGTCTCACTTTTCTTACATACCCTTTTGATCCTTTTGAATTTTGCACCATGTAAAGGCGTTTTTAAAAATATATGAAAAGTCAACTTTTTAGCCCATTAAATGTGCCTAAGAATAAAACAACCTGAAACTATAAATGTTTGAAATCAATATAGGAGCCGGCAATGTTCCGCTAGGTATCAATCAACCCAGCGTCTGAGTTACGAGCACGTGCATTCAAAACATGCCTGAAGGCTCCAAATGGCTGCATTTTAAAATGAAAAAAATGACTAAATTTTGTTGATTATTTTTAAACTAGAGATCGAAAACATGCCGTTATCAGAGTTGGCAACATGAACTCCCAGAACACGCTCGGGAGCAGCTTGCCCGGTTTGGGGAAGACAGCTGACGCTGCAACAGGGATGCGCTGAGGCCACGCCCGGGCTCGGTGCAAGCGGTGGGTAAGGAGCCAGAGCTACGCCGGCCGCGCTGCACAGGGCGCACGCCACGGCGGGGTCGGCGGCGCACTCTGCACGTCTCTGGGAATCCTCTCGTTTTTACAACAGAGCAACTGCTAAAACGACGTCTCTGCTAAGCTCCTAAGTGACGTACACAGTAACTTCTTTTATGACTTTAGAAACAATGCTTCTAACACTCAAAAGAAAAGCAAAATTACAAAAGAAACTTACAAAAATTAGTACTTTTTAACATTACTCAACATTACTAACAGTACACAATGCCTAAAAAGTGGAGGATGTTAAATAAATGTTTGTCAAATAAGTGAATTTTAGGGGCCAGCCAATGGCGCAGCGGTTAAGTGCGCACGTTCTGCTCCTCAGCGGCACCGGGCTCGCTGGTTGGGATCCCGGGTGCAGACATGGCAACGCTTGTCAAGCCATGCTGTGGTAGGCGTCCCACATAGAAAGTAGAGGAAGATGGGCATGGATGTTAGCTGGGGGCCAGTCTTCCTCAGTGAAAAGAGGAGGATTGGCAGCAGATGTTAGCTGAGGGCTAATCTTCCTCAAAAAAAAAAAAAGTAAATTTTAAAGTTACACGAAAAAAATTCCTTACTTATGCCCTAAAGAAATACTCTAATTCATCATCCCTTGCTTTGACTTTGCAAAATAGGTAAAAGATATTACCACTCTCATCTCAAAGTTGAGGGCTATGGAAAATAATTAAGAAAATGATAACGGATCACCTGGTTACGGTCCCTAATAATGAGAAATAATTTCAACAGAGATTACTGTAAGACTAAAATCTTTTTTAAAGAAAATAAAAAAAACTTTTACTGCTTTTTTAGTTTTAAACCTCAGACGAACCTCTCACAGATTTAGTAAAATAGTACCTACGCTATTGGCTGTACACATCACCACAGCCTACTATTAGAAAAGTAAATCTCTCAGAGGTGCAACCAACCCAGTTGTTGAGATGAGAGAAGCTTCTACTCTATTCTTCGGTTTTCTCATTTTTTTCCTCTGTCAGGTATGTGCTTAATTGGGACAACGTTTCAAACGATACTGTAGTAGCAGTTATATCACATAACAGACCTTTAGTTTTCCTGGCCAGGAATAGCCAGTCTGAGATTCTTATTCTATATCAGAAAAGCTGGCAGGAGTGATTTTTAAACACATTATTAAATTTGAACTCACTGAACTGCTAATTCTCTACAAAGAACATAAGAATGTTATCAAAACAATCTTGGCTACCATTGTCTCTACCTTCATATATAAATCTGCTGTTAGTTGTTGAATTTTGCTTTATTTGGCTTCATATCTTTTGTCTCACCTGATCAGCTTAAATTGATTCTGACCCAAATTGCAGACAACCCCTCCGTTTTACACGCATCTTTGTCACCTGTAAATATTTACTGAGTGCCCACCATAGACTCATTATGTACATACAAGGGACTGAGCAACAAGAAGGAATGATACTTGCTCCACTTCAACATGGGCAGACGTACTTGGTTAAAGAAAAAGTTTATACCCTTTTTGGAGGGAAATTCTGCAACTTGTACCAAAATTTAAACTCTGCATCCTCAAACATACAAGGTTTACAAAATACTAGGCCAAACATACAAAGATACATGTAACAAGGACGTTACTGTTTCATTGTTTTCAACAGAAAAAAACTGAACATGTTAATGTCTGTCCATAGGTGAGCAATTAATAATATACATTTATGAAAAATACTACTTTGTGGTCACTAAAAAGAATAAGGTAAATCCAGAAGTACTAAACTGTAAAGTACTCTATGGCATTTTAGTTTGAAAAATAGACTCAGAATAGTTTTCTCAACAAATGGTTCTAGGGTAACTGGATATCCACATGCGAAAGGATGAATTCGGACCCCAAGCTCCCAGCACACACAAAAATTAACTAAAAATGGATCAAAGACCTACATATAAGAGCTAAAATTTTAAAACCCTTAGAAGAAAACATAGGAGTATATCTTTGTCAGCTTGTGCCAGGCAATGATTTTTCAGATACAACACCAAAAGCAAAAGGGAGAAAAAGAAAAATTAACAAATTGGACTACATCAAAATAAAAATTGCCTGCACTTCAAATGACACCATGAAGAATGTGACAAGACAATCCACAGAATGAAAGGTACTATCTGCAAATCATTTATCTGATAGGGACTTGTATCCAGAATATATAAAGAACTCTTACAACTAAGTAATAAAAAGACAAATAATTTAAAAATGGGCAAAGTAAATGAACAGACATTTCTCTAAAGATACAAGGATGACCAATAAGCACATGAAAAAATCCTTAACATTATTCATCATTAGGGAAACGCAAATCAAAACCACAATCAGATGCTGTATCACATCCACCGGGATGGGATAATTAAAAAGATGGACAATAACAAGTGTTGGTGAGGATGCAGAGAAATCTGAACCCTTATACATTGCTGGTGGGAATCTAAAACGTTGCATTTTGGAAACAGTCTGATAGTTTCTCAAATTGTAAAACAGAGTTAGCATATGACCCAACAACTTCACTTGGGTATATAAACAAGAGAAATGAAAATATATGTCCACACAAAGACCTGGACACTGATGTTCACAGCAGCATTGTTCATAATAGCCAAAAAGTCGAAACAACTCAAAAGTTCATCAATTAATGAATGGATAAACAAAACGTAGTATGGCCATACAAGAGAACACTATTCAGCAATAAAAAGGAATGAAATACTGATATATGCAATACATAACAACATGAATGAACTTCAAAAACACTTTGCTAAGTCAAAAAAGCCAGTCACAAAAGACCACGTATCTTATGATTCCCTTTACATGAAATGTCCGGAATAGGCAACTCTATAGAGGCAGAAAGTAAATTAGCGGTCGTTTGGGGTCAGGAGTGAGGGAAGGGGAGAGGGAATGGCTGTAAGTGAGCAGGTTTCTTTGGGGAGGGGATGTGATGGAAATGTTCTAAGATAAGATTTCGCTAATAGTTGCAAAACTCTGCAAATATGCTATGAACTACTGCACACTTAAAATGGGTGAATTTTCTGGTATGTAAATTACACCTCAATATAGCTATTAAAAAAATAAGGTTCAGAGCCAGCTCCGGTGGCCAAGTGGTTAAGTTTGGCACACTGCACTTCAGCAGCCCAGGTTTGGTTCCCAGGCGTGGACCTACACCACTCATCTATCAGTGGCCATGCTGTGACAGAGGATCACATAGAAAATAGAGGAAGACTGGCAACAGATGTTAGCTCAGGGCAACTCTTCCTCAACGAAAAAAAATAATGAGATTCAGTGTACATACTGTATTTCAGCATATAAATATTATATATATTTTTCTAAGTGGGGAAAAAAGATGTCTACAGGCATAGAAGAATTCCAGATGATATACACAAACTGCTAACAATAGTTACTTGAAAGGTAGGGTGTCAAAAAAACTTATCCAAACCAGACACTTTTGAGAGTAAAAAAGAGTATTAATAATTATACATTTATAATTTAACTGTAATTAGTAATTACAACAGCAGTTGTAAACCAGAGAGACGAGGAGAGCAGAACAGGAACTCTTCCCATATCCCATGATTTGCTTTTGTGATTTTGTAGAACCAATCACCAATCATTATTTCCCTCCAGCTGATGGACTTATAAACAGCTTTTAAATTCTAATTTTGTACCTAATAATCTCTTATTGGCACCCTGATGTTTATGTGGCTTAGTGCAGGCAATATTTCCATCAAGTGCCTCTAACAGCCAAAGAGAATGATTTCATGCTCAAATGAAACTGGGGAGAAAGGAGGGAGGTATAGACCAAACAGATCATTACAGAACAACGTCTTTAGAACCGCAAGTTTCATCCCCAAAATTAATTTAATTTTGCATTCTACTCAATACTGTAACTGACTCTATTTCAATATAAAACCCCCAGGAATAACTATGACCTTCCAGGAAGAAACATTCTTATCTTGTGGCTCAGCACAGGGATCGCAAACTAGGACCTGTGTGCCAAATTTGCTGCCTATTTTTTGTACTGCCTGGTGCTAAGAATGGTTTTTCATTTAAGAAGTTAAAAAAACAGAAGAATATCTTGTGATATGTAAAAGTTATATGAAATTCAAATTTCAGTGTCTATAAATACAGTTATTGAAACAGCCACGCTCACTCATTTATGGCTCATTCCTTTATGTATTATCCACAGCTGCTTTTGCCTCACAACAGGGAAGTTGAGTAGCTGTTATCAGAAACCGTATGGTCCACGAAATCTAAAATATCAAGCATCTGGATTAGGGGTCAAACTCCCCATTTAGAGAAGCATGGGTGCATGATCAGAGCACGTTCCAACACAACTCAGCCTCACAGAGCCTCACGTTTCCTCATCTACAAAATGAGGATGACACTTAATTCATAAAGTTACTGTGAGCATTAAATCACAAGGTTATTGTGAGCGTTAAATAAGATTTGGCCCATAGTAAGCACTCAATAAATGCAACTACTGCTATTGTATAAGAATTTTGCACTACAACTTTTTAAACACTACAAACAAATGTATTTCCTTAATCTCCTCTTCGTTGACAAGACTAATAACTTCACCATAATATTATCACCTTTAAAAAACTTCTTTGTAAACAAAAAGTGACAAATGTTGGAGAGGTAGTGGAGAAAAAGGAACCCTCATACACTGTTGGTGGGAATGCAAACTGGTACAGCCACTATGGAAAACAGTATGGAGATTTCTCAAAAAGTTAAAAATAGAAATATCCTATGACCCAGCCATCCCATTACTGGGTATCTATCCTAAGAACCTGAAATCAGAAATCCCAAGAGTCCCTTGCACCCCTATGTTCATCGCAGCATTATTTACAATAGCCAAGACGTGGAACCAACCTACATGCCCAGAAACTGATGATTGGATAAAGAAGATATGGTATATATACACAATGGAATACTACTCAGCCATAAAAAAAGACAAAATTGGCCCATTCGCAGCAACGTGGATGGACCGCGAGGGTATTATGTTAAGCGAAATAAGCCAGTCAGAGAAAGACGAACTCTATATGACTCCACTCATAGGTGGAAGTTAACATATTGACAAGGAGATCTGATCGGTGGTTACCAGGGAAAGGGGGGGGGGGGCACAAAGGGGGAAGTGGTGTACCCACAACATGACTAACAATAATATACAACTGAAATCTCACAAGGTTGTAATCTATCATAACATTAATTAAAAAAACAAAAACAAAGACAAACTTCTTTGTAAACAAAAAGTAACAAATGTTGGAGAGGTTGTGGAGAAAAGGGAACCCTCATACACTGCTGGTGGGAAGGCAAACTGGTGCAGCCACTATGGAAAACGGTATGGAGATTTCTCAAAAAATTAAAAATAGAAATACTGTATGACCCAGCCATCCCACTACTGGGTATCTACCCAAAGAACTTGAAATCAGCAATTCCAAAAGTCCCATGCACCCCTATGTTCATTGCAGCATTATTTACAATAGCCAAGACGTGGAAGCAACCTAAGTGCCCATCAGCTGATGACTGGATAAAGAAGATATGGTATATATATACAATGGAATACTACTCAGCCATAAAAAGGACACAATCGTCCCATTCACAACAACATGGATGGACCTTGAAGGTATTATGTTAAGTGAAATCAGCCAGATAGAGGAAGACAATCTCTGTATGACTCCACTCACATGAGGAAGTTAAACATGTGGACAAAGAGAACAGATTAGTGGCTACCAGGGGAAAGCGGGGGTGGGGGTGGGCACAAAGGGTGAAGGGGTGCACCTACAACATGACTGACAAACAATAATGTACAAGTGAAATTTCACAAGATTGTAAACTTTCATAATCTCAATAAAAAGTTAAAAAAAAACTTCTTTGTCGCCCTTCTAATGTTGGAAACCTAGACATTTCTAGAATTCTCTTTGTATTAAATAAATCTTCAAAAACCTGAATTTTTACTGATATTGAAACATTGTTGGGGCCGGCCCATGGCAGACTGGTTAAGTTCGCACACCTCACTTCGGTGGCCTAAGGTTTCACTGGTTCAGACCCTGGTGTGGACATGGCACCACTCATCAGGCCATGCTGAGGCGGCGTCCCACATAGCACAACCAGAAGGACCCACAACTGGAATATACAACTATGTACTGGGGGGCTTTGGGGAGAAGAAGAAGGAGGAAAAAAGAAGAGCAGGAACAGATCTTAGCTCAGGTGCCAATCTTTAAAAAAAAAAAGATGTCACGTTGCCAGGTACAGTACAGTTCCACTTAGTAAATCAACTACTGTGTGCCAGAAACTACATTAAATCCTTTACACATTTTCTCATCTAACTCTCACTTTTTAACCTACAATCCCACTTTACAGAGGCATCTGAAACTCAGAGATGAAGCTCCTCGCTCAAGGTCAGACAGCTGTTGGTGAAAGGGCTGGGGCTCCCCCACAAGTCTCACCGCCAACTATGGCAGCAGCTAACCTGCGCCGCCGACCACGCGTATTCACATGGTCAGCAGAGTCTGGAATTTCATTATTATGGTATTTCAGTAAGTCTGCCAAGAATCTTTTCAGTCAAAACGCCAGTTCATCTGCTATTTTACGTAGCAGAATTTCCAAGCCAGTGCATGGACTGTGAAGAGGCCCTTAGGTGGAACTGCCTATAGTGTCCATAGTGAAAAAGAACCACCAGATTTCACTGTCTGAACGATCAGTGATGGGTAGTTGGGTCAATAGCTATCAATAAAACAATTTTCTCTAAGTCAACTGACAAGTAGATTCACCTTGTCCAAATCCTAAATGTCAACATTAGCAAGCCATATTTTCCCATGTACTGAGCATCCAAGAACACATTTGGCTAGAACAAAACATTGTTTCTGGGAAAAGGCACAGAAAGATCAAATTAGAACTGCCAGAAAGGACTCCTTTGAAATCTACCCTTCCTCATCTGAGCAGAAATGTTAGTATTCTAGGCTCAGCTGTCTTCTGCTTGAATGCCTGCCACAATCTGGAACTAATTTAATTGAAGCTAGGGAATGAAAATCCATTTCCTACGAGGTCCATTTAGTAGAGACAATCAGAAAGAAGGGAGCATTGCTTGGGGGGAGAGAGAGAATCAGAAGGAAAAGTTGGCAACTGATTAGATCATTCATTTGATCTAAAGAATGCTCCAAAGAAGGAAGCAAGGGAAATTACTTGAGAGTGAACCCCTGTTCATTTCACATGCCCCACATAGCAAAAGCAACAGCATTCTTCTAAGTGAACCAAACAAAATTATTTAAAATGTATGATTTGATCCCAAAGTTAAAGAATCCATTTATTCTTTTTATTTTTTCTGCTTTTTCTCCCCAAATCCCCCCAGTACACAGCTGTACATTCTAGCTGTGGGTCCTTCTAGTTGTGGTATATGGGACGTCGCCTCAACGTGGCCTGAAGAGCAGTGCCGTGTCCGTGCCCAGGATCCAAACCAGCGAAACCCTAGGCCACCAAAGTGGAGCACATGAACTTAAGCAGTTGGCCACGGGGCTGGCCCCCCATTTATTCTTTACAGATTTTAAAAGGCACATTACTCAGAATCTAAACTCATTCTACCTTTTGCCTGATTCTCCCTTCCTAAGGGGTTGCATTTTCTCTCTTCAGGAATGTTACTTATTTCTCTCTTTTTTGTGTAAAGATGAAGGTACATTCTTTTGCCTAACAATACCAAATATTTCCACTCCCTTTGCACTGAATGAAATTAATACTAATTAGTACTTTGCTAAAAATCTCTGATTTCTTCAACTGCTTGCCCTAAAAATAATTCAAATGTAATCAGTATCAGTTGTTATCATTATATGCACAAATGGCATCCAGAACATCTGTAACAGGTATTTTGATAATAGGGGAGAAAAAGAAAAGAGACTAGAAATCAAAAGCCTGGATTTTACTTCTGGAGATATCATTTACTTGTCATGTGACCTTAGGTCTATCACACCCTTTCTGAGCCTAAATTTCCCCATCGATAAAATGAAGATAATGACAACAGCCCTGCTTTCTTCAGTTAAGAAGCTCAAAAGAGCTCAGGTATGTGAAAGCACTATGAACTCTGCAAAGGATACACAAAAGTAAGCCATTATTATTGATCATTCTATCTCGACAGATTGTTCCTTTTTAAGCTTATGAACTTCACTCAGTCACAACACTCCTCTCTACTTTGCCTCTAACTTATGTGACATGTCAAATTGCTATAACAAAAGCGCACTATGGGGGGCCCGGTGGCACAGTGGTTAAGTGCGCATGTTCCGCTTCGGCGGCCTGGGGTTCGCCGGTTTGGATCCCGGATGCAGACATGGCACCGCTTGGCACGCCATGCTGTGGTAGGCATCCCACATATAAAGCAGAGAAAGGTGGGCACAGATGTTAGCTCAGGGCCAGTCTTCCTCAGCAAAAGGAGGAGGATTGGTGGCAGATGTTAGCTCAAGGCTAATCTTCCTCAAAAAAAAAAAAATCACATTATGTTTTACTAGGGAAACAAGTCAATCCTCTATTAAATGTGTTTCTTTCTAAAACCTAAAATCAAAGGCAAACTATAGATTTATTGAAGTTTCTTCCTGCAAAGCTAAATAGCAATGATTCATTTTTCAGGAAGCTTGTCTGAAAAATAATTCTTGTTTTCTTCTTACAGTCTTATTTCCTATACATTATCACAGAACAAAACTAAAACTTGAAGCAACTATGGTTCATATGCTAAAAATACATACTGCCCATGATAAAAGTAGATATCAGAGTTTAGATCATCATACTCTATCCTAAAACTCAAAATCACCCAATTTTAAGAGTGAGAAAGGAACATTAAGAGAATATTTAATACAGAGAGAATATCATGGAAGACCCCTTAAGAAACCTACCAACGAACGACCGAGGTGACATGGAGACAATGAGAAAAGAAGACACTTTTCCCTGAATGTCATTTGTACCTTTTGAAATTCAAGCCACGTGCAGTTTAAAAACGTATGTTATTTTATTAATTCGTTATAAATCATTGAGGGAATCCAAAGCCCTCATTTTCTAGAAGAGAAAACTGAAGCCGAAGAAGAAGATGAGCTACTCAGTATCACACTGCTGGAGAGTGAAAAGGCCGGGCCTAGAACTCAGGGACCCAGTGGAAGCTTCCAGTGTTTTCCCCCTCACCACAATACCATGTGGTAAAACAGGAAACGTCATCTTATAAACAATGAAAGCATTACTACAATCCTTTTCAGAACTGTGGTCTTCCCAAGTCCTGGTGACTCATATGACACAATGCTAATCAGGAACATTTTTGTAGAAGTTCTATGGCCAAGGGACAGAGACGACAACCCTCACTATCAAGACTCACACCAAGCATTAAGTGAGTTAATAAAGACAGTGTGTGGGGCAGCGTGTGGATGGTGTGTCTTTTCTCAGGCATAAGTGGATTCAAGCTTTAACCAGACTAGAAAAATGTTGCAGCTTTCATTATTACTAACAGTAAGGCTGTGTGATGAGGCAGAAGAGATTTAATAGTTACAAAGAGCTTATTCCTGGTGAAGCGACTCAGAGGATATTACGCAAAAGAAGACTAGGTGAAATTCTAGTTTGAAAGAAGCCTTACCAATTCCGCCGTGGAACTACTCTCAAACAGGAGAACTAAGGGAATCATCAAGGCCCCTCTGAGTCCCCAAATCCTCAAATACAGAGAAGCAAGGCAGCTTCCGCTCCTCTGAGCAATCCAAGCATACTTTCCCTCTTGGTAAAAAGAAATATTAACTTTTTCTTTTAAAGGGCACAAATGCAAGGAAAACAGCCGAGTCTCCACAGGAAAGGATAAGAGAAGCCAAAAATGAAACTATTCCAAAAAATATCTGAGCCTGCCTGCTTGGAACAGAAGGATCTTGGAAGAAAGGAAATGTATTACAGGGAGTGTTCCTTCTTTCCTCGGTCTGTACACAGCCTTACATTTGGAGAAACACACACATGTTGGCTGTAATCAGCCCTTTACTGTAGCTTTTAATATTTGCCAAACATACGGTGGTCATGTACTAGTTAATCTAAGTATTTTTAAGCGCTGGGTAAGTCTGTTTGCCAACAATTAACTGATCTGATGAAACATTTAAAAAAGAGAACACAAGAGATGATAACAAGCCTGGTCAAGACATAACTTTCAGCCACTGCTGTTCATATTTCTAAAGAGAAATCATGGCATATGGATAAACCACAGACTAGGACTTTCTTAGTCAACTCTGAGTCACAAGGTTACACCACACTGAGAGAGGTCTCTCTCACCACACCTTCAATTTTCTATCAGGAACAAAAGGCCAGGGGGAGCCCAAGTTCTAGTCCTAGCAAACCACTGTCATCTCCAGGGAACCTCTAATACAAAACGCCTAGCCACAACAAAGGTCCTGAGAGCGTTCTTTCAAATTCCTTCTCCAATTTCCACTAAATATTTCAGATATAGGACAAATATTTGGAGTTTATTTGTTAATAATTTCTATAGTAGTCCCCCCTTATCCACGGGGGATACCTTCCAAAACCCCCAGTGGATGCCTGAAACTGCAGACAGTACCAAACCCTATAGACACTACTTTTCCCTGACTAACGGGCTAACAGGCCCGCAGGTATACACAGTGGATGCCTGGACAAAGGGATGATTCACGTCCTGGGTGGGACAGAGCTGGACTCCTCCAGGTTTCAGCACTCAGAATGGCATGCAATTTAAAACTTATGAGTTGTTTATTTCTGGAATTTTCCACTTAATATTTTCCCACCACGGTTAACTGAAACCAGAGAAAAGGAAACCACGGATAAGGGGTGACCACTGTACTTCATTGAAAATAAATCTGCCTCATGGTGAAAGATCACATAACTAAAAGAAGAAAAGAAGTTCACAAGAAACTTAGAAGTCAGATGTTATCTTTCACATTGAAAGGTATTAATACCAAAAACTCTACCAATGTATTTCATCAAAACCATTAAAGCCAGAAAAGCAAGAGCTATTCCTCTCTCTCTCAGCAACAAATGAGTTCAGCAGTGCCAGAAGCTGCACTATTATCACCTGCAGCAGGAGAAACACTTGGTGACTCAAACATTCCCCTTGGATGTCAATTTTAAAATTAAAGAGCTCGTTTCTTTGGGAAGAAAAAAAGCAGAGAAACTTTTAAATTATCCCTTTAAACTTCAGGTCCGATAAATTAAAAACCATGTTGCCTTTTGGTCTCAATTTCAAAGTCAATTCCATTTCTTTTTTCCAAAATCATGAGTCATATCAAACGCCTTGTACCCAAGAAATTTACTCCCTGAAATTCATTCAATTAAGATTTATTGAGTGACCACAACCGAACAAACACCATCTGAATTCAACGAAGATGCTGAATTTTAACTTTATCTCCTCCTACCACTTCCATATTTATACTTGTAAACCTAGAATATTTTTCTCTCGACTTGAAAAATAAAAAGAGCAGCCAACAAATTTCACAGAGCGCAGCTCTTATGTCGAAACCGAATGAAAGAGAAAAATGGGTGTTCTCTACCCCGACGCCTCCTTCGTGACACTGCTTTTAAATGGTTTAGAATTGTTTAAATATCGACTGGTCTAAATATCAGACTAAGTCTTTACACGCTAAATGTTTATTTGCTATGGTAATGGAATAAAAAGTAGGGAATACAGTTAGCGTGTATGATTTACATCCTCAAACAAAGCCAAAGTTTTAAGCCAATGATTTCACACCGCTCCCCATTAACTTTTCATTCACTAGCTAACGAGAAATTGACAGGCTGAGATTTCGGATCGTTTTATTTCCCAGGCTCTCCCTCCGGCGGAGGCAGGAGAAAAGGGGCAGGGCGGAGAAAGAGGAGCACCAACAAGGGGCATGGTACGCTGCAAATACGACAGACAATCCTGAATGAGAGAGAATTACTATGAAGCAGACAGCAAAAGACTAGCTTTGCATTTTCAGCCGTCGGACTCTGCCGCAGAACTCAGCACTGCCTGCCAACGCAACGGCATCAGAGCAAATTATTAAACGCCACCCACAACCTTCCGCTCCAACCCCCGGGAAAGACTTGGTCCACCTCCGTGATGACACTGCTCGGCAGCGCGAGGGGCAGGGTAGCGCATGTCGAGCGAGCGAGGGCCACCGAGCGCAGGACGAGCCCTCGAAAGCTCCACGAGTTTCCCAAGCAGGGGTCCGAGCACGAAGCGCCCACCCGGCGCAGGCCGCACAGCCGCCGCTCCCCTGCACGGGGGTCCTCCGCCACGGGACGCTCCCCGAGCGAGCCCACCGCCCTCTGGCTCCAGAGCTCCCGAGGGACCGCCGCGGTCTCCGTGCCTGCGCCCCGCTCGAGACGAGACCAGCCGCCACCCCTCTCTGACCTGTCCCCGCGGGATCCCAGCCGGCAGCGCGACGCCTCCATCCCCGCCGCTGCGGCGGAGGCAGCCACCGCCCGGCCCGCGACGCCGCCGCTAGGGTGGCAAGCCTGGACGGCAGCCGGCCCCGCCCCTGGCAACGCACCCCGCACTGTCGCCGCCGCCCATTGGCCCACGTGCCGCCGCCCCCTCCCATTGGCTCCGGCCGCCCGGCGCCGCGGGGGGGTTGCTAAGGGCGGAGGCGCGGCGGTGGGAGGTGCCCGCGCGGAGCGGGGCTGGCGCGGGGCGCGGCGCCGGGAGCGGCCCGAGGCCGGGAGCGTCTCCGCAGCGGGGCGGCCGGTCCGTCCGACCAGCCGCCCGTCCCCGCGCCTCTGCCGCCTGTACCCGGAGCCCACCCGGAGCGCTGCAACGTCGGGACTGTCGCAGCTCTGCCGGCTGCCTCGCAAACCCGTCCCTTCCCTGACACCAGGGCCTTGCTGGGAGCCCCGCTTGTCCCCTCTCCAGCGGCCACTCCCAGTTGAATGCATCTTTCCTATTGTTACCTGGCCTTGACTCAACGGAACAAAACTCCTCCACTCCAGCCCAAGCTTTTAGAGCATTCCAGACCTTCTCTACGGACTCTCCTGACAATCTTTTCCATTCCCTCTCTCTACAGCCTATGGACTGTCGGCAAACATCCACGTCCCACCTTGAGATCCGCTACGTAAATCTTGTCGCCAGCCATCACTTCCTTCCTCACCACCGACTTACACAAAGCTTTACGGTCCCCACAAAACATCCCGAGTTACCGCACACCGACTTCAGGCTACAGCATCCCGAGGTCAAAGTTGTTTCCACGTTGGTTTTGAATTCCTAAGAGGCATAGAACTTGGCACAAGCGAGGAGAGCAGAGCCCGGCCCCGCTGGGTCAGCCCCACCCACTGTGTAAGCCCGAGCACGGGTCATTATCTGTGCTTCAAATTCCCGTCTGTAAAATAAACAGAATTCCCCCCCCCCTCCCCCCGCTTGTCGAGGTCTGTCGAGGTCGGCTGGACCTGACACAGTGGGTTCTTAAAGCTGAATGAATGGAGTTGAATGAGATGCTATTGGTATTGGGGAAAGGACAATAGAAACATGCTGTTGACCGGCAGTGCTGCATTAATTACAAGAAGGAGTATTCTCTGAAACGTTTCCACATTTATTTACGTACATTCCAAACAGTTATTACAAGAAATCATTTTCCCACCCTATTTAATATTTAGAGATTTCTTCTGTTGGAAATAAAAGAACACAGCAAACCGAAGTAACATACCTCTGACCCTCCAGCGCCCCTGAGCCACCGTATTCACTGCCACAGGCCTGCCGCCCCCTCCTCCTCTTGGCCTCTCAGCAGATGAGCCAGGTTGCAGAGGCCGCGGCGCAGCTACACAAAGTCACAGAATTTGTTTTGATTTTTTCCATCCATCAGGTCATAGAGGAAGCTGCCACTGAGCCTGACACAGAGTTAGTCCTCAGAAATGTGGCATGAATTAGTTTGAATGAGGTGACTAAAGGATTAACAAGGAGTGGTTAAAGGAAACGATTAAGAAAGGCCTGTGGAGGGGCAGTCAGAAGTAGGGTTCTCTAAAAGCTTTCTGCAACCACTTACTTACATACATTTTAAACAGTTCCCACAAGATATTTTAAAATTTTAAACAGTTAATACAAGAAAAACATGAAGTGAACGGTTTATGACTAAAAACTGTTTATGATATATAAAAAAGCAAATCTGGGAATTTAATTCCCTATGACTCCAGGCCTCTAGTTAAAATATCTTTATGTATTGACGTTATTGGTATTATTTCCATTTTATTCTATTGATGTGCTGTCTTGTGAGCCAGAAAAGTGACTTTAGCAACTCTGAAAACCAGCAATCAATTCCTTGAGATTACTGTTATTTGAGAAATCCAGTTAGTTTTGCACAAGGAACTGGCTTTTGCTCAGCTTCCCTCTCTCCCTGAGGTAAGTGAACAGGTGCCGCCGTCTCCTCCATGTGACCTTTATCCCGTACTTCTCCTCAGGGGTGTCTTGCACCAGAACAGGCCCAGGCTCCGGGCTCATGGGGGTCCTAGGGTGAGGGGAACAGCCTGGAAGGCTGTTTCCTCCCTGATCTGGGTCAATGGGCCGCTCCTTCACAGAAGATGACTCTGGGGTCAGGATATCAGGTGGAATGAACACAAACGGCAAGTTTTGAAGTTCATGTGCTGACAGCTCCCCCCAGCTCTGGGGACTGAGCATTGGAACTAAGGGTCTTCCGGAAGGGTCCTTTCCTGATTGATTGGGGCACTCTCTGGTTAAGGGGATCCCAAGTGCGGCTGAACTGGAAGAAGACTGTGGACTCTCAAATGTTAGATGTGGAAACTTGGAGGTGGTTGATTTTCGACTTGAATGTCTTGCCTGGTCTCGGTGATGACGTTTCCGCTTGGCTGGGAACCAGCTTTCTGCTGTTGCATCAAACTGAGGTGATACCTAAAGACCAAAAAAAAAAGGTGAGGGGAGCCAACAACCAAGTACAAACCTGAGGAAGGCAATTACTCCAATGGCCAGAATCCTAAATGGGGGCCCACTATGGTAATGGACACAAAACAAAAACATCTGTCTAATGGGATATTGATGGAAAGAGATATGAGCTTTGGGCCAGTCATTCAATCTGTCTGGCTTTCACTTTCCTCATGTGTAAGGAAGGGGACAATGCCTCTTCACTTTATCACACCAGACGGCTGCAACTTGTTTAAGTATCTTTAAACTGACGGCAGAGATCAGCAGTCCTACTCCCCACCGATCCCCAGCACCCAGCAGAGCGCCTGGCCCCAGGGAAGGCCCCCAGCAAAGAATGAATGGCCGAATGCAAGAATACTGAGCAAGACCACGTTTGGAAAGCAACTAGCATAGGGCCTGGCACATGATGAGTTCTCAAGAAATGTTCGTTTCTCCTCTCATCCCGAGGATTCTAACATTTAAGTTTCTTCTATGATCGTGAAGCGAGTATCACGGTTCTTCCAAGCCATCCCGAACAAGTTAGTTTATGAAGGACTCTACTCAGAGTTTCTGCTTTTTTCTGGCCCTTTTGCTGTCCTACTTCCCTGACATACAGCAGCCATATTCTCTCCCCAGGGCTTTTAAACTGTCCAAACATGACATATGCCATTCCTGTGGCTGTTCTTCAAGCTCAGTCCATTACACACTATGCAGAGCACTGCGCCAACCGCCTCTCACATGAAGCTCAGGGAACAGCCTCATTTGCACTCGTTCTGCCAGCTCCTGGGTAGTGAAACTCTTATAGTGATCTCTCTCTCAGGAATGGGGGGAAAGACTCCGATCCCAACCACACCATGCCTCAGTCTGAACTAAGAAAAGAAGATACGCCGGAGAAGATGGCTGATGATGGATCAAAGAGTACCTTACCTCCCTGTCCCTGCCCCCATGAATCTTCTTATTCTTTGGAGGCCCTGGCTCGAGGGGCAGAAGGGTCAGCATTGTGAGAAGCCTAACAGAGTAGAAGTCAAAGTAAGAATCCATGGCCTACCCAGGAAGTGATGGCGTTGTGGTCAATGGGCTTGCTGGGCACCTGTCTAGTGTGCGTGATTGGAAGCTGGGGAGATCCATAGTGGTGTTTGGGGCCCTCCAGTGGTTGGTGGTGGAATAGCAGCTGGGCTTTCTGGCAACTTTGGCGGCGTTTTCTTCTGGGAGGCATCAAGTGGTGAATAAAGAGCAGTTAGTAACCACATCGTGCTGGTTGTAGTCAGGTCAAGGGAGTGGCTCCAATTCCAACCCATGCCTGCAGAGAAGAAACAAACGGTGGGAGAAAGTAATTCTGATGATTCCCCAGCTTTTCCTCATCCCCTGCCAGCCAGTTCTACTCTCAGCTACCACCCCTACCTTGTGACTGTGGGTGCACAGCTTCCTGTACACACCATCAAGTAAAAACATGTGGTTCACATTCAATGACATTTGCTCAGTGGGCATTTATTGTGCAAGTGTTCAGCACCATGCTGGGCGGTGGGAATTTAAAGATGAATAACCATTTATTCTATGATCGTTTATTGAGTGCCAACCACTTGCAGAAACACAAAGGTCAGACTGTCCCTGCATTCAAAGAGCTGAGAGTCTAGCAGAGGGAGACAGACAATTAGAACAATGGGAAGAATGCTTCCACTCCTCCCAGGGGAGGCTTTCCAGAGAGGGTGATACCTGACCCGGGTGTGAGGGCTAGGGAAAGCCAAAGGCAGGGCGGGCACCGAGGAGCAGCACGTACAAAGGCAGACGCACAAAGGAGCACTGTGGATTCAGGAAATCACGGACTCCATATAGCTGGACACGGCGTACGGAAGATGAATGGCAAGAATTGAGGCTCGACGGGGAGTCAGGGTCGGGTCAGAAAACCACAGGCTATATGGTTTGGGCGTTAGCCCAGGTGGTCATTGAAGACTTTCAAGCAGAAGGGTATGATCACACTTGGATTTTTTTTAACTTTTTACCCTGGATAATTTTGAACACACACCAAAGCAGAGTGAATACTACAGTCAGCCCCATGTAGCCACCACCTAGCTCCGACCACCATCAACCCATGGCCAATCCTGAACCATCCAGACCCCTATCCACTTCCCCACCCCTGTACTGTTTTGAATAAAATATTATATTCCTAGTTATTATGTCATTCCCATTAACACAACTAATATACATACATACATATATCTTAATATTATTAAATATCCAGAAGGGTTCAAATTTTCAACTGTCTCATAAATGTCATAATTGGTCTTTTGTTTGTGTTTGTCTTTTAGACAGATCATCCTGGCGACAGTGTGAAAGGAGAGACCACGTACCCTGGAAGTAGGGAGACCAGTTTCAGGAGGTTGCTGTGTTACCTAAGTGAGAATGATGGAGCCTGAACCCAGGTTGTCAGGGGAGATGGGAGGCTGGAGACAGAGGCAGGGTCAATAGGACCCACAAAGTAATAAAAAGTCTGAAAAAGTGGCCATTGAATCTAGTAACCAGATCAACTTTAGTAAGAGCTTTGACAAGGGAATGGTGGGACAGAGGTCTGAAAGCAATTCGCAGGGAGGTAAACGGGAGGTGCAGCTGAGCATCCTGGAAAGTCACACAACAGGGCAGATTGGTTCCACTATACATTCATAATTCATTCATTCAGTCAACAACAAAAAAGTAACATACTCTGACTGAGGTTACTAAGCAGTGGAGATACAAGTAAAGAAAAAAAGAAGAACAAACTCTCCACCCTTGGGGAACTAACATTTTTAGGGAGAACACAGGTAATAAATACATCTGTTTGTTCATTTATTCATTCAACAAATATTTATTGAGTGCCTACTGTGTGCTAGGTACTGTTCCAGGTGCTGGAAATATCCACCAGAGAACAAAATTAAATCCTTGTTTTCATGGCGCTTACATCCTAGTTGGAAAGTGATAAAAGGAACAGAGAAAAATCAAACAGGATAAGGCATTGAGCTGGGTGCTGTTTCAGACAGAGTTGTCAGGGAAGCCCATGTGAAAAAGTGATACTTGAGCAAAGACCTGAATGAAGAAAGGAGAACAAGCAAACAATAGAAAGATGTGAGTGAAGAATATTCCAGGCGAGGAGAATAGTCAGTGCAAAGACCACAAGGTGGGAAGACATCTGACTCGTTCAAGAAACAGTAAGATCAGCATGGCTGAGCCGGAGAGTGGTGGGAGATGAGAACCAGCTCAAATGACACAGGGCTTTACAGGTAAGGTTAAGGACTCTCGACTTAATTATTCTTAGCGTGATAGGAAGCCACTGAAAGGTTCTGGACAAGGAAGTGACATAATCTGATTTATACTTTCAAAAGGTAAGTCTAGGTGCTTTATGAGAAAAGGTGGGTTGGGGAGAGGTGGATGGAGAAAGGAAGCAGGGAGCCCAGTTAGAGGGCTGCTGTAGGAGTCCCTGGAGAGATGACAGCGGCAGCAACGGCTACAGTGAGAATGTTGAAATTAACCAGCCTCAAAGGACACACGTTGTTCAGCAATCTGACCATGTTTCCTCGATCAACTCGGTTTCCACAGATTATCTTAAAACTTTTCCACTTTCTTAAAAAAAACTTCTTAAAACTCCCCTTCTCGATAAATGACCTTACTTCTCACTTCACAAAGAATAAAGGAGACATCAAAGGAAATTCTCTCGTTTTCCAGAAATCAAACATACAAACCCACACAGCCCTGCACCCACCCTCTTTCTCTCTGCTGTAACTAGACGTCAGTCCCTTTTGCTGTCTAAGGTGCTCTCCTCTCGCTGTGCTTTGGAGCCGTCCTCACTCTGTATACCTTTCTTAGGCAATCATCTGCTCACATCTCAATAGCCACCTAGAAGCAGACGACGTAAGTATTTATATATTCAGCTTAAAATTCTCCATACCCAGGACCCATATATCCCACTGCCTACTTGACAACAGCTAGATGTCTCAAGTGCACCTCAAATTCAATACGTTTAAAACTGACTTCATGAACATTTCCCCTGCACCCCCTCCACTAAAGTGATCATCTTCCAGGGCCCTTGAATGGTATCATCATTCGTCCAGCTATGCAGCCAGAAAGCTTGACATTGGCCTTCCCCTCTCCAACCCAACACCAAGCCCTGTCAATACTCCCTCTTGAACGTCTTCAATAATGCCCCTTTCTCCCCTCTCTCTCTACCTCTCCCCACCCTCCTTCCCTGCCACTCTTCAAGTTCCAACAATTCTGGCCAGGAGAATTGCAGTAACCTAACTGGTCTACCCTAATCCACTCTGGCACCCCCTGCAGAGGGACCTTTTAAAAATGCAAATCTGATCTTGACTCACTACTACGGAAAATGTTTGATTTTTGGATAAGGACAGAACCCCTCAGTTATGGCTAAGGTCCTGCTTCCTCTGGCTCCAGCTTCGTCTCACACCACACTCCGTTGAGGTCTCTTAGCTCAAACCCCTCAGCTATCCTTCAGCCTTTGTCCACAACACGCTTCCTCCTGCCACACAGCGTTTGCACACATTATTCCCTCCGCTTTGAGGGTTTCCCTCCCTTCTTTGCATAAAGGCGTCCGATCTCAGACCAAGCTTTAGTTCATCAGAAAAGTCTTTCCCGACCTATCAAAGTCATCACTGACCTCTAACTTATCACTTCACAACTGTAGTTCTCTATTTGCTTATTTGATTCTTTGAAACGTCTGTGCTCCTCTCCTCCCATCAGGCAAGCTCAGGACAAAGGCTCTCCTCGCCACCGCGTCCTAGCGGGGCCTGGCACACAGTAGGTGCTAGACAAAATCTGCTGGGTAAGTGAATGAATACAGTGCTGCCTTATATAACAGACTGGCTGCGGCGAGGAGACAGATCAGTAGGTGAAGACTCGGAGCGGAGGTGGGGCGTAGGGAGTGGTGTAATTGTTTAAGATGGAGGGAACTCGAGCAAGATTACAAGCTGTCCTCAAAGAACTCTCCGTCCAGTCGGGGGACCAGACGACCGCAGTCGGGGGGAAACGGAGAACAATCTCTCCAATGAGGAAGCCGCCCAGGGTGGACTCGAGGGAGGTGGGGAGATGCCGAGGGGGGCGGAGAGCAGTGTCGCCGGGGTCACCCGGAGGCGACTGGGGGCGCAGGAGGGAGCAGGCCGAGGGCCGGCCCCGCATCCCCAGCCGCCCCCGCCGCCCCGCCGGCCCGGGCCCCGACCGCGTCGCCCCTCGAGCCGGCAGCCGCCCAGCCTTACCCGCCTGTGCGCCGCGCCGCTCCTCCCGGCCGCGCCGCGTTCGAGCCCCGAACGCGGAGACAGGGGCCGGCGCCGATTGGCGGCGCGCCGTCACGTGACCGCAACGCTCCGCCGGCGCCAATTTCAAACAGCGGAACAAACTGAAAGCTCCGGTGCCGACCCCACCCCCGGCCCCCGGCCCGCACCCCCTCCCCTCCCGGGATCCCCCGGGGTTCCCCACCCCTCCCGCACCGCTGGGGACCCGGCGGGCCAGGCGCGAGTCCTGCCCGGGGACCCGGCTCGGCCCCAGCTTGGAGGAGCCCGGACCCGCCCTAGGAGCCATAGCCCAGCGGCGGCTGCAGTCGGGAGGTGAGCGGGCCGGAGGCGTGGAGTCCAGGCCGGGCCTTGGCAGAGGCAGGAAGCAAGGTCTCAGGCGCCGAGGTCAGGGGGTCTAGCACCAGGGCGCAAGCAGGAGTGGAGGTCTGGGACCGCACGGGAAGGAGGTCTGAGCGGGGGTGCAAATTTTTTCTACATCCAGCCTCCTAGCCTTATCCTCACTTCTTTCCCAAAGCACCCCTTGGCTGGCCTTCCCTGGAAGTTTGACCTCTGCACCGTGCCCGCTGTCTTGGGAGGGCCAGCGTGGCAGACTGTGGCTGGGATGAAGATTGAGCTCATTCTGCATTAAATCAAAGACAAACCTGCCCACACACTCCCCTGCTCCCAGGTGCTCTCACCACTCTGCAACACTACCTCCACTCCACCCTTTTACAGAGCTCTTTTCCTGGTTCTTGAGAACCCGCTGAAGTTCCCCTGATCGGGATGGGGATGGGGTCAGAGGAGTCACTCTGGAAGTCTCCTGGGCTAGATAAAGTGTTCGCAATGATAGGAAAGAGGCTGGTCAGAGAGTGGAGAGGAAAATTAAGCCTTGGACCAGGAAGATATCTTTTGAGGGTGGGGAGGGAATAATAGTATCTACTGACTGATGGGGGGAGGGAGGGAGGCCTGAAGAGATAGGAGGTGGAAGTAAAACTGAGATTTGAAGGTAGAGGAAACCTAGATATAAAGGAAAGGGAGGAGGCAGGGTGGGGAGGGCCTGTGAACTCTGAGCAGACGGCAAGTGTCATATGAGTGTGACAGTCACTTTTAGGGAGATAGCAGATGTCCTAAAAAAGAGACAGCCCATTCCTCTGTCAAAGTACCTCTAAATGGCATTACACAATTTTACATAATGGTTGAGTATTCCATGTATCTATTAAAATCAACAAAGCACAATTTTTTTTACAGCTAAAACTTTTCCTTAACATTACAATACCACCTTAGCATACTGGTGATAGCACATTCATTAGTCAGGAGATAGGGATTATGGTCTTGGTTCTGGAAGAGAAATTAAGTAATACAGTAACTAACGTGCTTAGAAAGTTAAATTATGAATAAGCACATGTAAGTACTAAAATGTCACTATATAAATATTTTGCAGATTGTGAAAGAAAAATGTACTTTTTTGAATCAATGCCAGGATAATAGCGAAACGTGAACTGAATGGCGCTGCTTAGCACTACGCAGTGCACAACCTGCACGACTTTACTTGGGCCTTGAATAGAGCGGTTTCCCTTTTATCTGAGATCTTGTGAACTGAGAGATGATTTCTTCAGCGATGGGGCAACAGTGCAGTAGGACAATCTGCCTTTCTCCTGTGATTCTACTCACACTGACTCTTATTTGTAAACTAAGATGATATAAAAATATGAGGGCTCTGTTCTAGAATGGATTATGGGATCAGAGTCTTGTCAGGACTCCTAATTGCCAAACGTCCTCCTGTTCCAGATTGCTAGCCAGTCACGGCAAGTGATCTGTGTTATAGCAGGCGGGAGGCGGGAATAGAGATTCCCACATTTTTATAACTGTCCCACTTGTTTCTGTAGCCAAACATTCTTAAGAGTCCAGAAGACCTTTGGCTGTGTTGACCTACATTCAACCCAATCCCGCTTTCCCCCTTTGAATTGCTTCTGTTTGCTTCAATTTTAGCTTTCTTTTGTCAGTAGAACTCATCTCCTTATTGTCTGAGGTGTCTCAGGGGGCCGGTGGGCTCGTGCTTCTGGTCCTAGGTAGAGGAACGCGTCTCTCTCTAACAGAACCTCCTTCTCAGCCTAACAAATCTCTGACATTCTGCTCCTCCTTGTACTTCCCAGAGTCCATGTTTGTGGTTCTCAATGGAGAGTGAAAGCACAGATTCATAATGAGAACCAGCCCCCGTCGGCCACTGATTCTCAAAAGACGGAGGCCGCCCCTTCCTGTGCAAAATGCCCCAGGTGAAACATCAGAAGAGGAGCCCAGGAAGCCCCCTGCCCAACAAGAGCCTGGTCAAGCGCAGGCCTCCAAGGAGGTGGCAGAGCCCAACTCTTGCAAGTTTCCAGCTGGGATCAAGATTATTAATCACCCTACCATGCCCAACACCCAAGTGGTGGCCATCCCCAATAATGCCGATATCCAGAGCATCATCACAGCATTGACCGCCAAAGGAAAAGAGAGTGGCAGCAGTGGGCCGAATAAATTCATCCTCATCAGCTGTGGGGGAGCCCCTACTCACCCTCCAGGACCCCAGCCTCAAGCCCAAACCAGCAATGATCCCAAAAGGACAAAAGTGATCACTGAGACCCTGGGACCAAAGCCTGCAGCTAGGGATATCAATCCTCCTAGACCAACTGGAGCGCTTCCTGGGCAGAGATGGGACAGCGGTGGTATGTGGTCTGGAGGTCAAAGGGGTGAGGACCCCAGGCTTTCCTCTCTGGTGGCAAGGACTGCTGTCCGTAATGTTGATACTTACAACAGACAGGTGTCTAGCCCGGACCAGGGGAAAGTCTTGTCTTTCTTCATCCTGAAACCCTGACCCAAATCCTTTGGGCACTGTCAAAAGTGTTGCAGTTATAATTTAGCGTATCTTTTGCCTTGTTTATATTGGAAAAGGATTTGTTTATTGTTTCTGTTTATCCTTCCCATTGACCAAATAAGGAAGTAAGAATCTTTCTCCATCTTGATAAAGCAGAAAACTGAAGCATGAGGCGGAAAAGCGAATTTCTTTGTGCAGATGATAACTCTTCTGTGAGGTTGCCTTGACTGCTCTCTAAGGCTCAGTCTGGCTCAGATTGAAAGGCAACTTGATCTATGCTCCTGAATTTTTCCTGAATTTCATAATGGGGGAGAATACCTGAGGGCTGCAACCGATTCTGCATGTGTTCCTTGTCCCTAAGGGTGGGGGTCTTGGAGAGGTGACCCCTAACCACCAATATTGATGGGCCTGTTGGGCATCAGATCAGGCAGCTAAGTGGCATCTTGGATTGTTTCCCCTCTAGCTGGCGGTGAGGCAGCAGGCTGCACTCTCGACAGCAGCTTGACCAACATCCAGTGGCTTGGGAAGATGAGTTCTGATGGGCTGGGCTCCTGCAGCATCAAGCAAGAGGAGAAGGAGAATTGCCACTTGGAGCAAAGTCAGATTAAGGTGAGCTCTTCTGTGACGCACTAGGGACATCCTCTGGTGCAGGGAATTTCTAAGACAGGGAATGGACTAAGTGGCCTGTGGAGCAGAATTTCTAGGTTCTGGTGTTAGCACTTATGCACTAATTCTGTGTAACTTTTGAGCTACCTTCCTGTCTGGGATCTTTCTCCCCACATCTGTGAAATTTCCTTGAGGGCAGATTCCTCTTGCTCTCTGTATTCTGTCAGCACTGACTTTAGTACTCTGCCATAGGTAGGTACTTAGTAGGTATTCAGGAAAACGTGAAGAAGTCTTAGTTTGGAAAGCAACTTGAACTTTAAAGAGGCATTCCACAGTATGAAAGGAATACAGCATTTTTAACAGGATAGTTTTATTAGAAGATATATTAATATCAAATAAAGTGAGTTAGATGTGAATTTTAAATACTTTCCCAGCAATCAGAATTGATTTGACCCAGTCGTGTGGCCTGGCTTGTTTTTCACAGTTGCCACACACCTAGATTCTGCTGTATATACCTTTTAATCATTCATTCAACAGCCTTTAAAAGTGAGTTACATGGACATGTACATAAGTAAAAATCAAGCTGTTCTTAAAACTTGTGCACTTTATAAAGTTACAGCTCAATTTTTTTAAATGTGAATGATCAGATCTTTGCCTAAGACTTAGCCAGACGTGTGCTTTGCAGACATTTGTGTCTTACTCTTGGAAATAGTTCTCTCATACAAACGTTGAAAGGAGTTGGGTTTATGCACATGTGCATCAGGAGTAGGAATCAGACTAAGACCCAGGTGTGAAAAATGGGTATGGTTTTCGTATAAAATCAGTGCTTTAAGAATCATAATATATACCCAAAGTTTTCTGAGAGGTTTCAGTTTGCAAAGACTGGACTTCTGCTTATTATTGGGCAGTATCTTCAAGAAAATGAATGATAGAGCAGTGGTTCCACATTGTCTAGGGACTGGACTAGATCATCTCTAAGACCCTTCCTAATCCTTAAATTTTATTTTATGGCATAGTGGTCTCGATGAGTTTGTTTTTAGCATGATTCCATGGGATAAAAGGTTTCTCTAGGGGATGTTGTTCAAGGTGGGGCCAGGGGAAGTCTCATGAACTCTTCCATGTCATTCCCTTGTCTCTTTCCCTTTGGCTTCTCCTAACCCTCAGGTTGAGGAGTCGCCGGGAGCATCAGCATCCTGGCAGGACTCCATGTCTGAGCGGCCGCCATACTCTTACATGGCCATGATACAATTCGCCATCAACAGTACCGAGAGGAAGCGCATGACCTTGAAAGACATCTACACTTGGATTGAGGACCACTTCCCTTATTTTAAGCACATTGCCAAGCCAGGCTGGAAGGTACTATGTTCTTTAACAAGCAGTCGAGGTCGCTGTGGCCCGCCAGTTTGTCTGCACTGGCTTGCGGCGGTCTATGTGCGGTGCTCTGAGGGAGCGGTTAAATGCAAAGGATGCTAGAACTATAACAATGGTATCTTTTGGATTGTGACTCAATCCTGCTGAATCCAGGTAAAATCATCCGAAAGAGCGCTGCCACCACTTCATCCGTCGTTACCCAAGGTTTATGGAGATTCTTCAGCGTAGCACTAAGCCCACTTGTGCCACATTGAACAGCAGCTGGAGTGACTAAGTAGCTTTATGAAAAAATCTTAATGAAAAAGAAACGCTGTCTGTGAGCCTCATGACCCAAGATTCACCTCCTGTAATGTCACACATCATCTCTAGAAGGCAGGGATTCTCTCTTCCTTTTATTCCCGGGGACACTGAGATACTGGGAGTCATCGTAGCTCACACTACAATGTCAGAGCCACACTTAGGTCTTCTGACAGACACTCAATTCCAAGCCAAGGTTTTTCTGTTTTGTTTTCCCCACAGTAGAACTCTTAACTTCACACACATACCTCAACTAAATTTCCTAGTTTCTTGATTTCTTAACCCACCGCTCTTGCTATTGATTATTGCTTTACAGTCTCACTCCAATTTCCTAGCCCCTGACAGCTATCTAGGTCTTTTCTTTATCACCAACCTGAGAAATGGCACCCGTCCTTATCCTCATTGGATAGATGGGTTTGTGGCTCCGGGGGCCGGCTCTGCAGTGTGGAGTGTCAGGGAGAAAGTTGCCAATAGGCAAGGTTGAAACACCAAAGGTGATGTTTCTGAAGCTAAAGTACCTGACAACCGGTTGTCTTTCTCTCCTTTCAGAATTCCATTCGCCACAACCTTTCTCTCCATGACATGTTTGTTCGGGAGACATCTGCCAATGGCAAGGTCTCCTTTTGGACCATTCACCCCAGTGCCAATCGCTACTTGACATTGGACCAGGTGTTTAAGGTGAGCGTCCTGGTCTCATCTCAAGAGGGCCGGAGCTGGAGGTCATAATATCTATCTCAGAGGGAAACAAATCCTCCTGTGATGATCTTACATGATCAGGGCAGAGAGAGAAGCCAGCCAGCCTAGGTGATTTGCATAAAACTCGCTGAATTAGGTATAGTTGACAGACTCCAAATGGCACACTGACGGGCCATGCCAGGCCATGGAGAGCACAGCTCTGGTCCAAATAGAGGACTTCCTGGGGCAGTGCTTCCCTAACTGCCTTGTGGATAAGAATTGCCTGGGATGCTTGTTGAAATACAGCCCCCTAGGCCCTCTCTTGGGGCTTCTGATCCAGTGGGTCTGGGATGACCCAGCAATAAGTATTTTTAAGAAGTGTCTCAGCTGATTCTTGCAGAAAGTGTCTGGAAAAGCTTGTTCTAAAAAAACCCTGTGTTAGGCTGGAGACCAGAAACTGAGCCACCAGAGCGTCTGTTCAGAATGATTGTTTGGGGATTTCAGAGTGCCCACAGGCTGCTGGTAGCCACAGCCGCTCTCCTGGGAGGGACATTTGTCCAGGGCGACCCTCAGCATCAGTCAGGAATAGGTATTTTTCCCAGGTCAGATTTCTGGTCAGACTGACCACGCTGGTGGTAACTTCATCTCATTTCTCTCCCACAATGCCTGACCGCCACCAGCCACTGGACCCAGGGTCTCCACAATCGCCCGAGCACTTGGAATCAGTAAGGTTCTTTCCCTCTGGCTCGGGGCTTGGCCTTGTCTTCCTTTCACTGCTCAGCATGGCTTTAGTGGACAGGGATAAGGCAGGAAGCAGGGGAAGGGAGCCTGTGGCCTCTGCCAGCCCTAAACACGGGGCAGCCCGAGCTGCTGGGAGTGAGCAGTTTGTGACCGCACCTCACCTCCCCAGGAGCAGGGCTCACACCCACTTCTCCCCCGCCACGGGCATCGTGAAGGTGCCCTGAGCAGAGGAGGGCGTGGCGGGGACACGCCCTGGGCTTGGTGCTGCGAGACAGCAACCACGAATGCATGGCACAGGCCTCGCAGGCGGCAGTCTCTCCTCTCACTTTTCTACCTGGTTTTCTTTGCCACTCATAGAGCCACATGCTTTAGCATCCCCTGGGGGTGGTGAGGACACATGGATGAGGCGGTAGGGCCGTCCTGCCATCGTACGTCTGAGTGCTGGCCACCTTTTCCCACTAACAAGGCTCTGGAGACAGTGCTCACCTGCATCCACACCCCAAACCGGCTTTTTCTTTCTGGGCTGTCAGTTAGCTCAGTGCCCAGTACCAGAGCGGCTGGTGGGTTCTCCTGCCTCCTCCCCTGCCTTATTAACCCAGGTTTCTTTCTCTCCCCACCTGCACAAGCAGCAGCAGAAACGACCCAATCCTGAGCTCCGCCGGAACGTGACCATCAAAACTGAACTCCCGCTGGGCGCACGTTAGTATGGGAGAGCGGGCCTCAGGCCTCGTCCTTGTTCTGGGGGCATGGCTTTAGGGAGTCAGACTCCGGGATTCTGGCCCAGCTCAAAAGGATCTGAGCCCAGAGAAGGAGAGCAAAGCTCCTGGGATTGAGAAGGGGCGTGTCCCCGGACCCCTGCTCCTCATCTCTCCCGTTTCTTCCCAGGGCGGAAGATGAAGCCACTGCTACCACGAGTCAGCTCATACCTGGTGCCCATCCAGTTCCCGGTGAACCAGTCACTGGTGCTGCAGCCCTCGGTAAAGGTGCCATTGCCCCTGGCAGCTTCACTCATGAGCTCAGAGCTTGCCCGCCATAGCAAGCGAGTCCGCATTGCCCCCAAGGTAAGTGGCTTCTGTTTTTCTCTGAGGATTAAAAGTGTTGGATCTACAACGTGCAGAGTACTCTGCTAAGTGTTCCTTGAGAAGTTTATAAATCTAGTTGGCTAGACAAGGCATAAACACATAGGAAAATTTAAGAGCATTTTAAGAGCTAAAAAGGAATTTGCATTACAACGTAAGTGGTGTCAGATGGCCCATAAATACCTGATGAGTTTGTAAGAATTCGGATGAGGGTGATTCCAGTAGATGGGCTGGGTTGGTTAAAGAAGAGTTCACAAGGGAAGTGGGTTTTAGAAAGAAGTAGGTTTGGGTAAGCAAACAGGTGTGGAGAGAGCATTCTCATGCTGATACCACTGAGGCAGGAAATGCCAGTTTGTACCATAACAGTAGAGTGATTGGCCCAGGCTAACTTGGGTTTCTCAGCCTCCAAACTATTGACATTTAGGGCAGGCTAACTCTTCGGGGGGTGGGGGGCATGGGGGGTGCTGTCCTGTGCACTGAAGGCTATCTAGCAGCATCCCTCGTCTCTCCCCGCCAAACGCCAGGAGCACGCCACCATGGTGACAATGAAAACGTCTCCAGATGTGGCCAAATGTCTCCTGGGGGAGGGGGGGAGGAATCATCCCTGGGTGAGCATCAGTGGTCTACCTGGAGGGGAAGGTGTGGAGGGTAAGTTAAGACCATATGGTGATGGGCTTGACCCTGTAGAGAAGAGTTTGTGAGCAGCAGCTGACCTGTAACAAAGTAGAGGATAGGACCCCCTGGCCCCCTCAGTGAGATGGAAATACCTGGGCTCTGGAGTTTAGAAAGACATGAGTTTGCTTTTATTTTCTTTATTTAAAAAATATTTTTTAAATATACATAAAATTGTACATACCAACATATATAATTTTACATAAATGCGTGGATGTGACTGTAGCGTGTGTACTATTTTGTTTTAATGCAGTCTTTTTTCCCCCTTTTCTTCTTTTTTGCCTCCCTTCCCCTCACCTTCACCCAGTCCCCCCTGCTCCCCATGATAACCCATGTTGACAATTCAGTATGCATTCTCCGTATTTTATCCACGCTCTTAGTGTAATATACATATGTACACAGTCATAGCCGTTTTATATACACATGCAACGCACAGACCATGGAAAGTGGCATCGTATTACACACACTTTTCTGCCTCATGGAAGTTCTTCCAAGTCACTTGGCAGAGCTCTCGGTCATTGTTTTTTAATAGCCACATGATATTCTGTGGTGTGGCTATGCCGTAAATTTTCCAACCATTCCACTTTTATAGGCACATTTTGTTTCTAGTTTTTTTGCCCTATGAACAACATTGCAATAAATATCTTTGCAAGTATCTTTCTTAATAGTGCTTTTGCTTCTATGAGATAGAGTCCCAGACATGAGATTGCTGAGTGGAAAGGTATTTTAAATCTTACTAAATATTGCTAGATTGGTTTCCAAAAAATCTGTGATAATTCACATTTCCACCAGCAATATGTGGTAAGACCTATATCTTTGCCGGGAATTGGTATTATTAGTCTTTTAAATATTTGCCCATCTACTGTATATAAATGATTTCTCCTTGTTTCATTTTATCATTCTTTGCTTATCAATAAGTGAGCACCCTCTCATTACGTTTGGTCACTTGGAATTTATGAGATGCTTATTTATGGACATTGCCCATCTTTCTATAAGGTTTTGTTAATAATTTGTGAGTTTGTTATTAAAATATTAACCTCTGTCTTTTACGCCAAAGATATTTTTTTACTTCTGTTGTTTGTTTCTTAACTTCGTTGATGGTATCTCTTGCCACAGTGAGATTTTAAATTTTTATATAGTCAAATATGTCTCTCTTCTCTTTTACAGCTTCTGGGTTTCCAGTCTTGGTTAAGAAGGTCACCCCCACCCTCAGATTGTACATGTAGTCTCCTAGATTCTCTTTCAGGATTCGTATGGTTTTAATTTTTCTGTTTACATCTTTGTGTATGGTATAAAATAGACAATTTTATTTTCTCTGTCTTTTACCCCTGGAATTGAACTACCATCTTCATCATATATTCTCATATTAAATAGTTTTTAAGACTTAAAAAAGACAAAAAAGAGGATCAGTACCAGCATGTCACTTATCTTTGTCATGCTCTTGTGCCCCGCCTGTGACTGGGTTCACTCGCAAGGCCGTGAGAGCTCCCTTTCACCTCATCCCTGCTTCCCTTTCAGGTGCTGCTGGCTGACGAGGGGGCAGCCCCTCTGCCCACCGCAGGACCAGTGACAGAGGAGGGACTCCTGCTGGGAGAAGGGCTGTCTCCTCTGCTTCCGGTTCAGTCCATCAAGGAGGAAGAAATCCAGCCTGGGGAGGAAACACTGCACTTAGGGAGACCCATCAAAGTAGAGAGCCCGCCCCTGGAAGAGTGGCCCTCGCCGTGCCCATCTGTCAAAGAGGAACTGTCTCACTCCTGGGAAGATTCGTCCCACTCTCCCACCCCAAGGGCCAAGAAGTCCTACAGTGGGCTCAAGTCCCCAGCCCGGTGTGTCTCTGAAATGCTGGTGATTAAGCGAAGGGAGAGGAGGGAGATGAGCCGGTCCCGAAGGAAACAGCATCTACTGCCTCCCTGTCCGGACGAGCCCGAGCTGCTCTTCTCCGAGGGCCCCGGGACTTCCCGACAAGTCCCAGAGTCTGCTCTCCCGGCAGAGTCCTCCGAGCCTGCCTCTCAGCTGGGCTACTCCCAGGAGGAGGGAGGACCTTTTAAGACACCCAGTAAGGAGACGCTGCCCATCTCCTCCACCCCGAGCAAGTCTGTCCTCCCCATGACCCCCGAATCCTGGAGGCTCACACCCCCAGCCAAAGTGCGGGGGCTAGATTTCAGCCCAGTCCGGACCCCCCAGAGTGCCTTTGGCCCCCTGCCTGACTCCCTGGGGCTGACAGATCTCAGCACCACCCCACTGAAAAGTATCCCCCTCTTTGACTCACCCCGAGAGCTCCTCAATTCTGAGCCCTTTGACCTCACCTCTGACCCCTTCTGCAGCTGCTCCCCCTCACATATGGAAGTCCCCAAGCCAGGCTCTCCTGAGCCACAGGTTGCCAGCCTTTCAGCCAACCGTTCTCTGACAGAAGGCCTGGTTCTAGATACAATGAATGACAGCCTCAGTAAGATCCTGCTGGACATCAGCTTCCCTGGCCTGGAGGAGGACCCACTGGGCCCTGACGGTGTCAGCTGGGCTCAGTTCATTCCCGAGCTGCGGTAGAGACGTGACCTTGCCCTCGCTGCTTAAGCTGTCCACTCGTGCTCGTGTGGCTGGGCCGTCCGAGTCCTCTGAGTGGGAACAGCAGGCAGGGGCCGTCCACTCCACTGGCCCCATTGTGCCTGGTTATGCCGAGGCAGATGCCACGCCATAGCTGCCACTGGGCACTCTGCGAGCAGCGAGGTCCTGGTGACCAATCTCTGCCACCCTATGCTCCCCGAGAGAATCTGACCCCTCACGCTCCCTGCTAGGAACTGAAGGGTGGGAACAGCAAAGACAAGGGTGAAAAGAGATTAGGAGCTCCCCAAACTGCTTGCATCTGTGCTTAGCAGTCTCCCACCTTCCCTGCTTCTTGTAGGGTGGCCCTTGTAAATAGTGTATATTCTCCAAATTATCCTCTAATTATAAATGTAAGCTTATTTCCTTAGATCATTATTTAGAGACTGCCAGAAGGTGGGTAGGATGACAAGGGGTTTCAGTTTGCTTCTGTTCCTTGCTTTGAGTTCCTAGAGAAGGGAGGACCTGCAGTGCATGGTTTCTTCCAGGCCCAAGGTACCCGCCTCAAGAGTTCTTTACTCTAGGCACCCAGACAAGTGGGTCTGCTTCCAGGGTCCCTCTTAGGACCCCTCCTACCCACCTCCCCGTGTTTCCAAGTCAGCTTTCCTGCAAGAAGAAATCCTGGTGAAAAGGGCTCTTGTAATGGGTCAAGAGTTGAATTTGGGGTGGGGGAACGGGTGCATCTGAAGCAGAGTGTGGGTCCCAGATGTATGCCCATGAGATGTTTCTCTGATAACGTCCCTAATCATGCCAGAGAGACTAGCATTGATGAGAACTTGGCCCGAGGCTTGAGGAGGCTGGAAGGGCCCTGATCTGCCTGGCTTCCTTAGCTTGCACCTCAGCTTTGCAAAGAGCCACCTAGGCCCCAGCTGACTGCATGCGTGTGAGTCAGCTCCAGAACACTACTGTAGCTACCTACTCAATAAAGTCCAGGGTGGACATGCTGGTGTCTGTCATGTGTTGCCGTTTGGTCCCTAAGGCATAAGGAGGGGTTGGAAAAGAAAGTGGGTGATGATGAAGATGGTGGTAATGAGGGAAAGGCAGGGCACTTGAAAGAGAGTGCGAAGGGCTTTAGCTTGGTCCCACCTGCAGAGGCACACATCCTTTCTGACACAGACAGTGGCAGTTTTTCCAATGCTGGTTCTGCACAGCTGACCTCTTTTTGGGACCTCTGCATCTGCTGGTTACCTTAGGCCTTTTAGAGCTCCCCAATAAGGGAAGGCCGACACAGGGGTAGACCTCCCCCACCACCCCTGAACTTTGGGGAAGGATGAGTCCAGTTACAGGGGCCTCATGACCACCTCCATGCCCACCCCAAGGCCGGGAAGCCAGCCTACGCTGCTTTGCTCCCCCTGCCTCCTAGGCAAGTCCCTCTCCAGAAGCAGCTCCCATTACCATCTTTTGCAGTCACAACTTAGGAGTCCTATTCCCTGCCTGCCTCACCTGAAAGATGGCTGGGGCCCAAGGGACTAATGAGCTCTCCCAGAGAGAGGTAAGGGCCTTCTCCCTGCGTCACCACCCAGGAAGCATCACCATAGCAACCCCAGCAGCAAACAATGCTGCCTGGAAGATCTCCCCTACAAAGCTGCCCCTCCTGGCAATCAGGCCCAGAAGAAGAATGGCCAGTAACCCGAGATCAGCCAGAGGGTGCAGTAATCCATCCCATGTCCGAGAGCCCTTCCTGCAGGTAGGGGGTGGGGCCCTATAGGCACAACCTACCTTTCTGCACCCTACTGGGCTAGGGGTTGTCCCCCTGGGGTGGTTTATGTTTTCTCCCCAGCAGCAGAGCTGGCCCGTGAGCTTTCCGCGGTCCTCCTCTCTTAGTCCTGTGATACTGTGAACACAGAGGTCAGAACAGAGGGGAGGAGATGCCTGGTTATTACATCTCCCAGACCTACCCTCTGGGGGATCATGTAGAAATTACTTAGGTGAATGGGCCCTAGAAACAGGTGAGGTTTTGGAATCAGAGAAGTCCTAGGGGTGGTTAGGAGGGAGAGGCATTTTGAAGAACATAGTATCATGAGTAGTGCAGACAGATGGCTCATGTCCCAGCTCTGCCACTCATTCACTTGGCACCTTGGGTAGATGACTAACCTTCATTGTGTCTTGGATTTTGTTCCTTTGGGATGGGGACAGTAACACCTGCTCCTAGGGCTGTGAGGGTTAAATGAGATGTGGATAAGGATTTAGCACAGTAACACATATTTGCTACTGTTTATTTCATGGGAGATGGGGTGCAGAAATGGGAGGGAACCAACATTCTAGATGCTTCTATATTTGCTTATATTTTAATGAGAAGTGGGGGGAATGCACTGATGATGGAGAAACAAGGAACAGGAGGAGTCTGGGATAGAAAAGCACCTGGCCCCACTCTCTGGAGAACGATTACCCCTCTACCCTTGGTTCAGTAAGGGGCATTCTCCCTCAAAATTCCCTCAGGCCTGCTGTGCCCTCTTGTGCAGGGGCAACAAGATGGAGAGGAGGAGAGAAGAATGGGAAAATCTAAGTTGAGGAAAGAAGGTGGGCGATCAAAACCTGATAGATGGAAAGAGAACAAAAGAGAAATCCATGAGAATAATACAGAGCAGTCATAACTTCTGATAGGCAGGCAGGCACAGAGAAGTGGTTCCCTGCCTGGCTATCAGTATCCTAATGAGCATCCTGGGTCTGAAGGAGGCTGGCAGCTTGTTTTCCCTGCAACTCCTCCTGGGAAGGGGAGGCAGGGTGCCCCTCAGGCTCCCTTTTGTCTCTCCCTAGATGGTCCACGCCCATGAGTCTCCCTCGACCTACCAAACGTGGGCTCAACGTGAGTTCCTTCTCCCCAGTGAATCCTGGGAATTGCCTGGCTTCACCAGCCAAGCCTACCACCAGCTCGCCCTGAAGCTGCCACCCTGCACAGAAATGAAGTCCAAGGTGCGTCACCGACTCATCCAGCCTTGGAAGCCTGCTGCCCCACACACCTGGGGCTTCCACACGTGGCTCGATGTGGGGCGTTTGCCGGCCACCTTTCCCACCAGCTCCAACAGGCCATACGATAGCAATGTCTGGCGCTGGCTGACGGACTCCAGGGCCCACTGCCGCCCCCCAGCAGAGCCTCCCATCCCCCCTCCCTCCTGGATGGGTCAAAAGAGCTTTCTGACCTTCATCTACTCTACTCCTATCTTCCTGGACCCAAATAGGAAGAACCAAGTGATTTTCAGGACGGTGAAGGAACTAAGAGAAGTGGAGAAACTCAAGCTGAGGAGTGAGGCAAGGGCACCTCCACTGGATGCCAATGGCAACATCCTGCCCCCAAAGAACTTCAAGAAGTAAGAGGAGCTCCATCCTCAGTGAGCTCACCCAACCTACCCGCGTTCAGGTGACCCCTCCCGCTCTCTCATGTCTAACTTGGTACTCCAACCTTCACATGTCTGGCCATCTGCAAACCAAACTCTTTTCTGAGTGTAGCTGGAGGGAAAGGATGCAAGCAAAGGAAGGACAGCCAGGGAAAGGGCTTAAAATTTAGGGGGTACAGCTATGTACTTAACACCTGCTAGGCCCTGGGGATACAGAGAAATGTCCTTCAGTCCCTTCCCCCAAGGAGCTTACGACAGGCAGATATGTACATACACGCGTGGAAAGACAGCTACCAACACAAGCGCACACGCACTCAGTGCCCAAAGTGTGAGACAGATGGGGGTGTTGTAAGGATGTCAACTGTTAATGGAAAGACCTGAGAGCTGGAGTCAGAGGCTTGGATTAAAGTCCACACTGTGCATTTTGGCAAATTGCTTAGTTTTTTCAGACTCAGTTCCACCATTGATAAAATAGGGATGGTAAATACCATGCCTCCGTCAATGGGTGAAGATAAAATGGGTTAATGAATTATGAAAGCACTATACCAAAAAATAGATGTTATTACAGAAATCCAGGAGAGGGCGGGATTGCCGTGGGCTGGAGCGTCCCCCCAGGGGCTTCGTGAGGAAATCGGATGGAGGCTGGAAGGGTAAGTAGCCTTTGGAAAGGCGGAAAGGAGGAGCTGGAGGGTTGACTGGTGGGAACAGAGACAGGAATGTGAACAGAGCTATGTGAGCACCCACAGTTCTCCCCTGCCTGCCCGTGGTGAGAACTCACAGGTCTCTCCATCCTGTGTCGAGTCTAGGCGCTGGGCACGAGTGGCAAGAAAGCAGGAGAGGAATCAGGAGAGAACGTCTCAAACTCCAGTCCCAAGGGCGTTGAGGGGCTGGAGACGGGGGCTGTGGAGATTTTTAAGCTTTAAAAAGAAATGCCAACAGTCAGTGCTTTTGAGGGGAGATTACTCAGGACCTTGGCTTCTCTCTGCTGTCCTTGCAATGAGGATTATTGATTGCTAACATGTGCAAACACTAGGCATCCAAAGGTGAGTGAGACTTAGATCTCTCCTCAGAAGAACTCACAAATGGCAGTGCCAGATGTTGTTGTAGTCACTTCAGCTATATTACTGAATCCTCCCACTACCCTCTGAATAGAAATTGTTATTATCACCCCATTTTACAGATGGGGCATCTGAAACACAGAGAGGCCAAGTCTCTTGCCCAAGTTCACAGAGCCAGCAAGTAAGGCAGAGGTAGGATTGAACCCCAGGGAGGTCAGCTCCACAGCTGCGTTCTTTTTTTTTTTTTGATGAGGAAGATTAGCCTTGAGCTAACATCTGTGCCAATCTTCCTTTATTTTGTATGTGGGATGCCGCCACAGCATGGCTTAATGAGCAGTGTGTAGGTCTGCACCTGGGATCCGGACCCACAGACCCTGAGCCGCTGAAGCAGAGTGTATGAACCTAACCACCAATCCACCAGGCCACCCTGGTGCTGCTCCACCGGAGCTGCATTCTTTTTTGTTTTTTTAAAGATTTTATTTTTTTCCTTTTTCTCCCCAAAGCCCCCTGGTACCTAGTTGTATATTCTTCGTTGTGGGTCCTTCCAGTTGTGGCATGTGGGACGCTGCCTCAGTGTGGTTTGATGAGCAGTGCCATGTCTGCGCCCAGGATTCAAACCAACGAAACACTGGGCCGCTTGCAGCGGAGCGGGTGAACTTAACCACCCGGCCACGGGGCCAGCCCCCCGGAGCTGCATTCTTAACCACTATATGCCACTTCCCTTCTTGTCTGACCAGGGAATCAGACAAGTTCACAGCTATTTCTAATATAATATAATGTTCTATAAAGGCAGTACAAGAAAAATACACTTATTCACATAAAGAGCTGAGCACAGTGCTTGGCGTACAGTAAGTGTGTGTGTGCAGAAGCAGCGTGGCCTCTGGAGGCAAACAGATCTAGGCTGGGATCTACCTGAGTCCGTCACAAGCTTGCCGCACCGCCTTAACCACCTCAGATTCTCTGAGCCTCACTTTCCTCAAGAGCGTATTGGAGATGTGCTTGGTGCCTTGCGGGGTGGTCAGAGATTGAAGGCACAATGCTCGGCACATAGACAGGCTCCAGGCTCTGTAAACCGGGTCACTATTCCTGCAGTGTCTCCACGAGAGAAGCATCCTTGTTGCGCGTGTTGCTGCTGTCGGCCCAGCCCCTGGAGCCAGGAGACAGGAGTGAGTCTCAGGCAAGGTTTTGCTGTTCACAGAGAAGGGAGTATTTGAGCTGGACCTTGAAGGATGTGTCCAAGTTCACCAGGTGGGAACAAGGAACAGTGGTGGGAGGAAAGGCTCCTCCAATCCTGCTGTTCCTTTTGAGCAGCTCCATCAGGGGTGAAAATAAATTGTTAAAAATTACTCAAGATCAGTGAGAGAGCACATTCTGAGCATGAGAGACCCAGAGGACTTCAGACAAGGTCTAAGCTTCAAGATGCTCACCATCATGTTGGGAAACAGAACATTTATCTGCAAACCCAGCTGTTCTCAACTCTGGTAGCACGTTAGAATCACCTGGGCTTCTTTACAAAATGATGAGGTTTGAGCCCCACCCAGAAGATTCTAACTTACCTGGCCCAGGGGCAGCCTGGGCCCTGGTTGTTTTATTTTCTGAGGAAGATTTGCCCTGAGCTAACATCCGCGCCAATCTTATTCTACTTTGTATGTGGGTTGCCGTCACAGCATGGCCACCGGTGGGTGGTATAGGTCCATGCCCAGGAACCAAACCTGGGCCACTGAAGCAGAGTGTGCTGAACTTAACCACTAGGCCACAGGGCCGGCCCCCCTGGTATTTTTTAAAAGCTCCCCAGGGTGATTCTAATGTACATCCAAGCCTGAGAACCTCTGATGTAAACCAAAGACAGCAAATAGGGGGAATCTGCTGAACCAGGTGCAAAGCAGATTGAACCACACCCCAAAGCATGTTGAACCATAGGAAATTTGCCACCATCCAACTATGTTTTTAAAAAGCCAACTTCCCACTGTTGAACCTCATGCTACAGGCCTGTAGAAGAGGGATCCATCAGACCAGGTGTGGGCTGGCAGCAGGTCAGAGCAGGAAGGGCTTGTGGATATCATCGCATGCACCAGTGACAAGAAGGGGCCCTTGCGCTGAGCTCGCCCTTCCCGCTGGCACTGCGTCAGTGGAGGAGGTAGAACTTGAAGGATTGTTAGAATCTGGTTGTTACACACTGTGTGTCCAAAGGATGGAGGCTTGGCCATCTATACAACATTATTTCACCAGCCTAATGCCAACACACACACACGCATGCACGCACACGCACACATGTACACACACACAGGGCAGGCCATCGGTACAGACAGATATGCAGTTAGGAAGAGAAATGGTGGGCATTCCCTCTGGCCTGATGGCTCACTAGCTTGTGGAGGGCAGCACCACACTTCCCCTTCTCAGTCCTTCCACCGTGCCTGGATCTCTCCTTTGACCTCTCTGTTCTCTCCACACCCCTCCCCCCAACAGGTACCGGCACATCTCAGCTGGTGGAAGGTTTGAACCCCGCGGCCTCCAGCTCATGCCCAATCCACTTCCAAATGACTTAGCCAGGAGCTGGCCCTGCCCAAACCCTCAGCCTCATTACCAGGAGAAGGCACTGAAGCTGGCCTTGCTGCCCAGTGCACCCCTGAGCCAGGACCTTGTGAAGAAGTACCAAACCCTGATAGAGGACCGGGTTGCCTTGCCCCTCCACCATCTCTCCAAGGCACAACCTGGCAAAGCCTCAGTGAGAAAGAGAACGAGAAGACCTGGATACATCTAGAGGAGCCTCCAGATGGGTGGGGATCACGGTGAGCACACAGACCTCCAGGCTCCAGTGTTCTCAGCCAATGCACCTTCAGCAAGGGGCCTTTGGGGTGGCTGAAGGACTCTGGCGGCTGCAGAACAGAGCCTCTCCACCATCCCCCCAACTTCAAGCCACCTCTGTACCCCAGGCTCCTAGAGACTCTACTGAAACTCTCAATTGTTATCTGTCTTCTTTGGAGGACTCTCTCATAGCAGGTGCGAGGACTGGTGGGGGAATAGAGCAGAGAGGGTTCCAGTTCCTAGGGACAGACAAGGAGTGGGGAGGAACAAGGCTGTGTGTGTGTGTGTGTGTGTGTGTGTGTGTGTGTGTGTGTGTGTTGGGGCAGGGGAAGAGGTGCTGTAAGAAATATGGGTAATAAGAAGTTACCTCCATTCCCATAACCCATTTGGAACAAGACTGGGATTGGTCAGGGTATGGGAAGCTTCTCAGGCAAAAATAACCTCAATTCCACCTCTCCCTGGACCATCTGATGTCTGGACAAAGAAGAGAAGCAACTCTGCTGGGTTGCAGTTCCCCCGCCGGGGTTGGGGGAGAGGAGGTCAGGCCAAGGCTGGTGCTAGAGAATGGAAGAGTCAGGTCTGGGGAAAGCTGACCAGGCCTCCATGGAGGGACAGTAGAACAAAGTAGACAGTCAAGGTGAAAGTCAGAGCGGTCACCCCAGAGCATTACTTTAGGGCCTTGGCCTGTGTTGCAGTTGACCCCAGACGCTTTTACGATGGAGGGGCCAGAGACAAGTGACCTAAAGTGGAGGCAGGCAAAGTGCATTGGTCAGAAAGGTGCTGACCCTGGCAGGGTGGAGACCCGGTGGGAGAGGGCCTGCGGGAGGTCTGGTGGAGATGGCAGCTGGGAGGTGGCTGGAGAGGGAGCCACCTGCCTCCTCTTGCCCCATCACACCCCAAGTTGGTGATCTTCCCTAGCTGGGCTTCTCTTGGCTTTCTGCCCACTGCCCTCTTACCCTCCTTTTTGCAAGCCCTGTGGGCACCTGGGAATCAAAACACCAGCAGAAGGGGCAGCCCCGTGGTTGAGTGGTTAAATTCGCGCGCTCCACTGCAGCATCCCAGGGTTTCACAGGTTCAGATCCTGGTCGCGGACATGGCCCTGCTCATCATGCCACGCTGAGGCCACGTCCCACATGCCACAACTAGAAGGACCCACAACTGAAAATATACAACTACGTACTGGGGGGCTTTGGGGAGAAAAAGGAAAACAAACTAAAACAAAACAAAACGCCAGCAGGGCTCCAGCCCTGGTTTAACCACTAACTGGCCATGTGACCTTCGGAAGGTCATTATTCCCCTCAGACTTTCAGTTTCCTCATCCGCACAATGGGAGCCCCTAGGGGATAAATAAGTGAAATAAATAAAATAACGTAAGTAAAGAATGTGCAAAGTATCTGACACATTGTAGGCCCTCCAGAAATGAAGCTATCAACTATTATTCACAGAATAACAGTAATAAATGGGTAGAAAACGATTCAGCCATAAAGAGGAGCGAAGGACTGATACATGCTACAATGTGGACGAACCTTGAAAACGTCATGCTGAGCAGAAGCAGCCAGACACATAAGGCCACCTATTGTGTGATTCCATTTATATGAAATATCCAGCATAGGCAAATCCATAGAGACAGAAGGTAAACTGGTGGTTACCAGGTGCTGGGGGAGGGGGGAACAGGGACTGATTACTTAATGGATACAGGCTTTTCTTTTGGGGTGATGAAAATATTTTGGAACTAGATAGAAGTGGTGGTTGCAGAACATTGAGAGTGAAAGAAATGCCACTGAGCTGTACACTTTATTTATTTATTATTATTTTTTTTTGGAGGAAGGTTAGCCCTGAGCTAACATCTGCCACCAATCCTCCTCTTTTTGCTGAGGAAGACTGGCCCTGAGCTAACATCCATGCCCATCTTCCTCCACTTTATATGTGGGACGCCTACCACAGCATGGCTTGCCAAGCAGTGCCATGTCCGCACCCGGGATCCAAACCAGCGAATCCCGGGCCTCCAAAGTGGAACGTGTGCACTTAACCGCTGTGCCACCAGGCGGCCCCTAAACTGTACACTTTAAAATGACAAATTTTATGTTATGTGAATTTCACCTCAATTAAAAATAGTTATAATAAATAGGGTGTATATGGAGAGTTTCCAAATTTCCCTCCAGTTCCAAATCTGTAATTTTATTCCACATTCCTTCTCCATGCTACCTCTCCCCATGGAATGTTCCCGGGGTGGGGGGGGGGGCGTGGATGGGGAGGACCAGAGTTGAAGGGTCAAGGAGCATTTCCAGAGTTCTCCAGAGGATTGCTGGGGCTCTGGGAACGTACCCATTCTCCCCACTCTGGATCAGGAATGATGGTGGAAAGGCAGAAGTCCCTTTACATAGGCCCCTAACACATCAGAGCTGGGCAGGCCCTTAGGAAACAAGTCGAACCCTCTCAGTGTTCAGATGGTAAACAAAGGCCCTTCGGAGTGGCTTGCTCCAGGCCACATAAAGTCTGGCAGTCCCTGCCCTCCTGGTGGTAGAACAGGAGGCACCGGGCTGGGAGCTAGGACTCCAGGGCCTGTGTTGTCATCCTGCTTCTCAGGCTACTTGCCCATGATGTCACCTCCACAAGGAGAGCCCTGGGGGTACTTAGAGGGTTAATATGAAGATCTGGGGGGTAGAAGGATGAAGGCCATTTCTTCAGAGGAAGCTGCCCACTCTTTGGCACGGAGCTAGGGCAGAGCAGGAAGGTAACCTGCCCTTACCCAGACTCCTGCCTTAGCAGACCCAGACCACCTGAGGCTGCTAGCCTCACGTCAAAAAGACTTCCACCTCACCCAGCACCTTCCAGCTCTGCCCTCTGGACAGCAGCCTCCTTCCTGCTGGGGGGAGGGGGGATTATAACATTATCAGGGGCTCCGTGTCCATGGGCCAGCCAGAGATACAGAAACCAGACTGAACTCCAGGAAGCCATGGAGATCTGAGGGACAAAAATAGCATCCATACGTCCTCCTGGGCCTGGGGCTTTTCTAAGGCAATCCCCAGCTCAGCCTGCCAGCAACCATGAACACCACCCCCTCCCCGCTCCCTCTCACATACACTAAGGAATATGGAGTTCTTGAAAACCTTTAGTGGGGTAGAGTGGGGGTGGTTCCTGTAACCTGGGCCTGCCTTAAAGACCTACTCTTTCACCACTACTTTTGAGAGTTGATCTGAGAGGGAAGCAGGGATGGACGCCCCTCCCCCGACATACCCAGCACCACACCCCCCAGAACACCCTGTGCTCTGCTGAATGCCACTATCTTCATGGACACTAATTAATCCCAGCACAGAGGCCTTCAAAGCCACTTCTGGGTCAACACCTCCCCTCCCGCAACCTCCCTCTCCCTAAGCCTGGTATTGGTGTCAGGAGCTGGGTTGCCGAGGCCAGTTCAGGTTCCTGAGTTGCTCGGGGCCTGAGGAATGGTGGCGGGGGGTCAGCGAGCACTGGAAGCTGTGGGAGCTGGGAAGTCCTAGGGGAGACGCAGGGCCGGCCACATGCCAATCACGGTCTTCAGTCTTCATTCTTCAGCTGGCTGTCTGCCAGGGTTGTTGTCCTAATTGCCATGCCACATTGCTGCTCCCTGAGATGACAAATCAGAGCCGAGATCCTCTCTCCCTGCTCTAGACTCGCTCCCCACCTTCGCTGGGACTCTGCCTCTCGTTTCTACTCAGCGCTGACTCACTTGCGCCAAGCCCTTTGTCTTCTTGCTGCTCTTCCACCTCTGAGCCCTGTTCTCGTCGTACTGTCCCCTGAGCCACATACATTTACCCCTTTTGTGACACAATGTAAATAATTACTTCTGCCTATTTATCATTATATTTGGTGGTTTCTGTGGCTGTTCACAGAGCTGTCCATCTCATGTTAGTCTCAAGCCAACACACTCTCTGCAGGTCCCAGGCCAGAACCTCAGAAACGCCTACATGCTTTGAAGATAATGCTGCTGCATCTTGCCATCATTCAAACTCCAAAGTAGCAGTTTTGACATGTGGCTTCCCACCATCGTTTTCACTGGATGTTTGCTGAACACTGACACTAGGTGTCATGACCCGGTTACTAGGTAATGGTCAGTGACTCCTTTAGCACCTCTTTAGGTCATGTCCAGGGGTGCAAGCACAGACCCAAAGCTTAGGCAAAGAGGAAGGAAAAAAATGAAGGGAAATGGAAGCAGGAAAGAAAGTAGATAAACACAAAACGGAGGAAGAGAAATGCTGAAGCCAGAGGAAAGACGAAACAGGAGTCTCTGTTGGAGCTCAGAGGTTCAGAATGTTTGGAAGGAGCTGGACAACTTTGCCAGATTCTCTGAGGGCACTTGCAGGATCAAGACTGGGGCACAGAGCCCAGGGGACGAGAAGAGCTGGCAAATGAGTCCCAGGGTGCAAGAGAAAGGGAGTGATAGAAAGGGGTCTTGTGTGATTGCCTGTGGCATCAGTCGGATGCTGTGACTGAAAAGACCAGCTGGGGAGCTCAGTCGGCTGTCCTAGTGTCTCGTCACCTGAGTAGTTGGGGTAATAACAGCATGTTTCCTCCTGGTCCTCTGGAGTCCTGCTCAACAATTCATTCCACAAATTTTGTATAAGAAGAAGGAGAGGAGACAAAAAAAAAGACCCTGTCCTTCTAAAGCCCAGGATCTAGTGGGAAGATGGATAAGTAAACAATTAAAAATAGTGTGATAAATAATGTAATAGGTACCTGATCCAGTTGTACCATGAGAACAAAGGGGAGAGGCATTGAAGTCAGAGTGTGCACGTGTGTGTGCGAGCACATGCAGACGTATGTGCATGTACAGCCCCAAACGACAGCAAACATCTACTCAGTACTTACTATGTGTTAGGCAATGTTTTGAGAGCTTTTCTTGAATCAGCCCATTTAATCCTCACAACACTCTGAGGTGGGTCCCATTATGATCTCCATTTTAGAGATGAGTAAACTGAGGCATAGAGAGCTCTTAACCATTTTTGCTATTCTGCCTCTCATTTAAACTTCATGGTAATTCTGCAGATGACATCTTATTTCAATTTCACAGATGGGGAAATAGGTTCCAAAAGATTAAGCACTTCACCCAAAGCCACCCAGTTAGTAAGTGACTGAGTTGGAATACTTGACCAAGCTTGTCTGAGTTCAACATCCTGAGTTCAGTCTGCTTTCATCAATAGAGACAAACGCTTGACCTTTCTGCGCCTTGGTGTTGCCATCTATAAAACAGGAGGAAATCATCCTAGTGTCAAATATTAAAAGTCCTAGCCTGGTAGTCTTCGGAAGATCTACCTTTTTGGGGTGGAGGTAGGGAGATAAATTCCAACACTGGCCAGCCCTCCTGGGACCCTTGCTGGACAGAATTCTGGAAAACAGCTTCATTCCTGTCTTCAGCAAGTCTGACCGGGCCAGAGGAGAAAGCCTGAAATAGAACTGGCTGCCCCTAACCCTCCACGGGCTCAAGGAAACTGTTCATCTAGCTCTGAACAACCCATTCTACGAAGACTATTCTGGGAACTTCCTTATGTGGCAGGGCATTGGCCTGCTTGACTTTGCCGCACCACATGAGCTCTCCTCCTCCTCCCCACCGTGAGAGACAAGAACTGACACTATTCAGCCTTGAGGAATGAAGTTAAAAAGAAAAAGTGTCAAGATATTTAAAAGCATGAAAGGCTATCACAAGGAAAGTAGGAACCGGTTCATCATCATCTCTCCTGAGGCCTGGACAAGAGGGCAGGGATTTAGAATAGCTGCAAAGAAGAACTTTCTGATGCTGGAGTAGATTATGTCAGGTTCAAGAAAATGAGCTGGGAATCGATTTAGACCAGTGCAGTCCAACAGAACTGTGATGGAGCCATATACATAACTAAACTTTTTAGTTGCTCTATTAAAAAAATAAAAAAACAGGTGAAGTTAATTTTTATAATGTATTTTATTTAGCCCAATAGATCTAAAATATTATCAATATAAAATAATGTAATCAATGTAAAAATAATCAATGGGATATTTCACATTGTTTTCAAAACCAGTATGCATTTTACACTTAAAGCACATCTCAATTCAGGCTAGCCACATCTCAAATGCTCAATAACCATATCAGCTAGTGGCTACTGTATTGGTCAGCACAAGGCTAGAATGGCTAATGACTGACTCTCCGTGGCAAATACAAAGGGTAGTCTGGTTTTATCCAAAGGCAGAAAGTTCTCCAGAAGACCTGAGGGCCCATGAGGGTGAAGGCCAAGAAAACCTTACTTTCTGGAGCCCTTCTCAGCCTTCTTCCTTGCTAGAAATACGAAGACCCATTGCCCTCCAGCAATTCTTAGAACCTACTCGGCAGTGTTCTGTGTTGTCTCTCAGTAGAGGGAACCCTGACTCCCTTAGGTCGGTCAGATTCAGGGTTTGGTGGCTTGTTAACCCAGGTGGGAAGGGCACTGCCCAGGACAGCAAGGAAAAGGCTTCCAGCCTCGGGTGGGCGAGGTAGCTCTATTCTCTCCCTAGCAGGAGATGATGCTCTTCACCCCGGCCAGTCGGCCAGTCCATCATCTTGCTGGCGTGACCTGCTGGTCACAGGAGGAGCCAGGCCAGACAGAGGGGACGGAGAGGCACAAACATACCCCTTGTCTAGGGTGTGGGGGGTGACGGAAGCACTGCCCCAGCCTAGCCCCTCTTACCTGCACTACTCCTCGCTCTCTGTTCGGGCGCCCCTCCTCCAGGTCATCTGCACCGCCTCTCCCTCCTTTGTCCTCGGCTCTGAGAGAGCCACCCCACCCCACCCCCGTCACTCTCTCTCCTCTCACTCTGTTTTATTTTTCTTCAGCACTTACCATTACCTGAAATTATAAATGTAGTTGTTTAGTGTCTGCCTTCCTCATGAGAATGTGAACTCCATGAGGGCAGGGACCTCATCTGCTTCACCACTGTACGCCCAGGGCCTAGCTCAGTGTCTGACACGGAGTAGGTGCTCAATTAATATTGATTAACTGAAGAAAGGAAATTTGTTACAATTCGGAGAACGAATGCAGTCAGCCACATCTCACACTTCCATTTTTTTCTCACAAAACTTCTGGATTTGGATCCATTTACTTCAACATCTATGTGAACCACAAGATGAAATAAATGAGAGAAATTCCAGATATTTTTCAAGTGTCTTGGGAAGGAAAACCTCCACTCTTTCTATTCCTAACAATCCAAAATGGTTTAACCCTTCTGAGCAGTGCGCCTGGAACTTATCTCCTGCTATGCCTCACCATTAGAGCTCAACGTAGTTATTCCTTGTGAATGAATTGGTTTGTTGAATTCTACAACTGTTAGGTTAAAAAATGATAAGGGCAGGGAAGCGAGGTGAGTTATTGGCAAAGACAGAGTCAACCCAACTGAGGGTACAAACTGGCTTCAGCACATTCTCTGGCACTCTCCTCCATCACATGAAAGGGATTTCTTTAGCCCCTGAGAAAGAAGAGCTTAGAGCCTTGTTATTGGCAGAACATTCTCCTTCTCCCTGTAACGTGGGGAAAGAACAAATTTACAAACGAAGAAACCAAGGAACAGAAAAAGGCAAAAGAGAGTCTCCCTACCCAAGATCACCCAACGCGGTGAGACAGATAGCAAAGGAGACAGTGTAAGTTTGGGCCACAGAACACAGGGATCAGCTCGACTCCTTTCGAGCAGCTACATCCCAGAGAATGGCATTTCCTGAGCACAGTGGTTCTCAGGGCCAGGCAACAAAGGTCTCATCACACTGTCTGAAAAAGAGGAGCTGCTGTCCCCAACCTCACCCCATCCAAATTGTAAACTCCAAAGTCTCCATTCCATGCCACAGGTATGTTTACTCTTTCCTGGGTGCAGCCTACAAACCTAAGTGCACCCGAGAGTCCTGAGACATCCCATCCACATTGTCAGCCTGGCCCAAGGCAACTTTACCGAGTGCCCTAGAGTCATCTCATTCTTGTTCACTGATAGCATTACTGCTCCAAAGAATGAATTAATAGAGGACTCTTGAAGACGTTGAAGAATTTTTAAACCTAACAAATGAATTGCTAAGAATAAAGTTGAAGGAGATACCTTTCAGCGTTGGGGCCCACCCAGCATCACAGTATGTTGGTTCACTCACGGATCTGTCGATGTATACGATTAATGCTCTTGAAACCACCACAGGAACCCAGCACATGTCAGTGGATCCTCTTCAACCTCTATCCCAGACAAAAGTATGATGGTAATGGATGTCAAGGCATGGGAGGGAGCTGAAATATTCCAACACCAATATATGAAGCCAGGATCTGGGTGGGCCAGAGCTTGGTAAATGAATCATACTGTAGCCTGGTTTTCATTCCACATTTATCATCTCCATCAGTATTCTCCTTCTGGCATAGTGGAAATTGAGCAGGACTTGGGACACAGAACACAAGGGTTTGCTTCTTTTTTTTTTTTTTTTTAAAGATTGGCACCTGAGCTAACAATTGTGGCCAATCTTTTTTTTTTTTTTCTTAAAGATTGGTACCTGAGCTAACAATTGTGGCCAATCTTTTTTTTTTTTTTTCCTGCTGTATCTCCCCAAATCCCCCCTGGTACATAGTTGTATATCTTAGTTGCAGGTCCTTCTAGTTGTGGCATATGGGACACCGCCTCAACGTGGCCTGACGAGCGGTGCCATGTCCGCGCCCAGGATCCGAACCCTGGGCCACCGCAGCGGAGCACGGGAACATAACCACTAGGCCACGGGGCCGGGCCAGGGTTTGATTCTTGACTCTGCCATACATTAACTGAATCTTGGGGAAGGTTTCTAAGTCTTAGGGTATTAGTTTTGTGGGGCTGCCATAACAAAGTACCACAAACTGGGGGGCTTAAACAATAGAAATGTATTGTCTCACAGTTCTAGAGGCTGGAAGTCCAAGATCAAGAGGTGAGCAGGGATGGTTGCTCCTAAGGGCTGTGAGGAATGATCTGTTCCATGCCTCTCTCCTACCTTCTGGTAGCTTTCTAGTTATCTTTGACATTCCTCGGCTTGTAGACGCGTCACTCCGTTCACTCAGGTTCACGTGGTGTTCTTCCTGTTTGCATCTCTGTGTCTAAATTTCCCCTTTAATAAGGACACAGGCATATCGGATTAGGGCCCACCCTAATGACCTCATCTTAACTTGATTATCTCTGTAAAGACCCTATTTCCAGATAAGGTCACATTCTGAGGTGCTGGGGGTTGGGACTCACATACATAATGCTTAGCTAGTTTCCTCAATTGTAAATGGGGATCATAACACAATTCTTCCTCATATAATTGTAGTGGTTGTGAAAGTGCCTCCAAGAGGCTTGGGCCACAGAAGGCCAGTGGATACCTGGTTTCTCTGAATGTGCATGAGCCTTGGTGCTGTCTGGATCAGACTGCGCCGCCCTGGAGCAGGGCTCAGGAGGGGCTCTCATCCTGTGAGTGTCCAACACTTGAAAGCAAGTACTTGGCCAATGCATTTTGATGACAGTGAAGATGAAAGGCTGGAGAGAAAAATCTGATGACAGATGAGCCAGGGCTATAAAAAGTCTGATACCAACTGTTGGCAAGGAAGTGGGGCCCGAGGACCCCCATACACTGCTGACTGGAGTGCACGTGGTACAAATACTTAGGACTGCAATTTGGCATTATGCCAAAATAGCAAAGATTTATATCTGACATCCCAGCAGTTCCACTCCTAGGTATATACTCTAGAAAAATGCTTATACATGTACCCCAGGAGATACATGCAAAAATGTTCATAGCAGCACTGTTTGTAAGAACAGAAAAGGAAAACCTAAATTTCCTAAATGTGATGTATTCATATAGTGGAATACTATACAACTATTAAAGTGAATTAACTACATCTAAGCCTATCTCATGGATGAATCTCATTAATAAAATATTGAACAAAAAATAGAAAGTTGCAGAAGAATATACAGTGTCCAACTTACAATGGTTTGACCCACGATTTTTCAACTTTACACTGATGCGACAGCAATATGCATTCAGTAGAAACCATACTTCGAATTTTGAATTTTGATCTTTTCCTGGGCTAGTGATCTGCAGTACATACTTTCTTGGGATGCCGGGCAGCAGCAGCAGCCACAGCTCCCAGTCAGCCACGCAATCATGAGGATAAACAACCGATGCAATTACAACCATTCTGTACCCGGACAGCCATTCTGTTTGTCACTTTCAATACAGTAGACAATCAATTGCATGAGGTATTCAACAGTTTATTATAAAATGAGCTTTGTGTTAGATGACTTTGCCCAACTGTAGGCTAATTTAAGTGTTCCGAGCATGTTTAAGGTAGGCTAGGCTAAGCTATGACGTTCAGTAGGTTTGGTGTATTAAACGCATTTTGGACCTGCGATATTTTCAACTCACAATGGTTTTATTGGGACGTAACCCCCTCGTAGAGATCAATCTGTATACAATGGGTAGGGCAAAACTAAATGATATATTGCTTAGGATACATACACACATATATGCATAAAGAGTATAAAGAGAAAGGAGAAGGATGGGAATGACAGACACCAAATTCAGGAGGGCATGTCAACCAGGAAGACGGAGAGGTGCCCAGGGAAGTTCAGCTATCTCTCTAACAGATTATTTTTTAAACAAGGTGGCAAGTAAAGGGTACTGGTTATTCTTCATACCTTTCTGCATGTTTGAATTATAACTTTTTTTAAAAGAGCCAGGACCCAAGGAGTCTTACATAAAGGAGAGGGAAAAGCTGGGGCCCTACTTGTGAGAGGATTCAGAGCTGTTCTTGCCACTGCCTGCAACCCAGAACCCAGAGTAAAGTAGCTAAAGACTGACATCTGCCACACTGAAAGGTGGAGCCCTGAGAGGCGAAGCCTCCTGCCGAGGGGAGGCAAGGAGGGCAGCACATTTTGAAGCTGCCCCTCTCTGCTGTGAACCTAGGTGTTGACACGAACCCCAGCCCCTGGGCCGCAGAGAAGCCCAGCCGAAGCAGTGGGGCAGCCCAGGAGGAGACTGGGATGGTACATGTACATGAACGCACACGCCTGCATCCCACATGCACGCCAAGCATGCAGGCTGACACCCCCACACCGCCACACACTGCTTTTCAAACAACCTGGCACAGACACTCCGACAGTTTACCACACAGTTACAGCCCCTGTGCTCTTACGCACACACACACAGACACACACACACCCCTTCCACCGCCCACTCCGACCAGGACCCCAGCGGTGGAGACACTGCAGAGCCTGCCAGCTGCAGGCTCTGCCAACCCTCCCTCTCTTCTAGTGCTGGGTTTTTCCAGCCGGAGCCTCACTCCCTCTACTGCAATCTCTGGAAACTGGTGTCTGACGCGGCTGCTCTGCACATTATTTATTTATTTCCTCCTCGCCTCCCGCTGAGACCCTCCTGTCAGGAGAGCTGCAGCCTGGGAAGGGAGACAGGCGGGAAGCTGCGGGGACACAAGAGGCAGAGAGGACAGACAGGAGGACCACTCAGAAGCCCCATCCCGCTCACCAAGCTCATCAAGCCCCGCAGGGGCCATGAGCACCAGGCAGGAGGCCAGGAGAGAGGAGGGAGACGCTAGCAGGAGGGGACAGGAGGGAGAGCTTCGGGACCGAGCCCACCTGAGCCAGCAGCGCCGGCTCAGACAGGCTACCCAGTTCCTGCACAAGGACTCCGCTGACCTGCTGCCCCTGGACAGCCTCAAGAGGCTCGGCACCTCCAAGGACTTGGTGAGGCGGCCCTCTCCCCTCCCCACCCCACGGAAGGTCCCTGGCCCTTTCTCTCTACTTCCCCACTTTCTGAAGGAGGGGGGTACCCTACAGTGCAAATCCTAAGCCTTCAGACTCCCTTCCATTGCTGAGAAGGGGAGAGGTCATCCCACCAGCTGAAGGGCTTGGCTTTGATGGCTCTCAGGCTCTTCACTGGGGATGTTCCCGAGGCTTCGCAGCTCTGAGAGACCCTATTCTGACTGCTCAGCTTCCCCCAAACAATCTAAGGCTTACCTTGCGGGGGTGAGGAGCTGTGCTGTCCAGGAGTAGAGGCTTACAGGTGCACAGGAACCTTCTGGAGCAGTCATTTATGGCTGGGAGGGCCTGGAGGACCAGCCAGTTTAGGGTTGTGAGTTCTCCCCTCTCCCTAAGCCAGACAGTCCCCATACCAGGTCAGGCCATGCATTTGCCTTTTCCCCTCAGAATGGAAGCATTTAAGGCTTCTGTCTTTGCCAGCGCATCAGGGACTCACAGGGCTCCTGCTGGCCACCTGGCCTCCTTGAGTGCCCCTTGCTCTCTGCTAGGTACAAGGCCCTTCCAGGCTCCTCTCCTCCAGCCCCTGCAGCAGCTTTGGTTTCCAGAGGGAATGAGGTGGGGGAGTGAAAATGAGGAGGTGAGCTGGTCAGGGGTCAACTGCATGTACGGGTCCCTCTCTGAGAGAGTGGTTCAGAGCTCGAGCTTTGGAGCCACGTGGCTTGGGTTCTGATCTGGGCTCTGTCACTCACTAGCTTGGGCAAGTTACTGTATGTCTCTGTGTCATAGTTTCTTCACCTGTTAACTGAGGATAAAATTAACAGTATCCACCTCATAGGGTTGATTAGAACAGTGCCTGATAATAGAAGGCACCATCTACAAGCTAATGATTATTGATCCTCTAGCTACTGTCCGTTTAGCCTGAGAGAGAACACAAGCTCTGTAGGGTCCAGAGAACATGGAGCCATACCTGGCCTCTGGCTCACAGCAGAAAGGCAGACTGTGTAGAAAGGCTTGGGAACGCTCTGTTCTCTCTCCCATGTCCTCGTCAGAGGGTCTGAGAGGAGGGTCCTCCTGCAACATAGTCACTTCCGCAGCCCCTTCTCCCTGGGAACCTGGAGGCAAATGCAGCCCCCCACTGCCTTTGCTGACCTAGTCCCACCTTTCCATGTTCCTCCCAGCCAAATGTTTCCCCTCCAGGAACCCAGCCCAGAGGCCAGGCATCTCCCAGCCATCTCAGCAGTCCCCAAAGAGGCAAAGTGACCAGACTGAGATTTCAATTCAGAGAGCGTCCAGGGGCCTGTTCCTTCTGCAAACTCAGCAAGCACAGCTGAGAAACAGGGATGGAGCAGGGAGCAGGTTCTTGGCTCCCAGTGGCTAGGACAGCACAGCCTTTCCCCTTTGGGGACCACCTACATAGATCTGGCCCTGGAGAAGATGCTCTATTAAAACTGCCATCCCAGAGTGGCAGGTCCTGCTTTTTTTTTTTGGAGGAAGATCAGCCCTGACCTAACTGCTGCCAATCCTCCTCTTTTTGCTGAGGAAGACTGGCCCTGAGCTAACATCCATGCCCATCTTCCTCTACTTTATATGTGGGACACCTGTCACAGCCGGGCTTGCCAAGCGGTGCCATGTCCACACCCGGGATCCGAACTGGCGAACCCCGGGCTGCTGAGAAGCGGAACGTGAGAACTTAACCGCTCCGCCACTGGGCCAGCCCCAGGTCCAGCTTTCTGGATGAGAAAGTCCTGGGCTTTTCACCTCTCCCTTCTGCCTCAGGACCTCCTGCATTGATCTTGAACAGTTACCTTGCGTGGCTTTGGGAATGAAGACACAACAGCTGGGAGGATCTCATTGTATTCCTCCCTGGGATAGCTCTGGCGCAAACCATACAGCAGCGGTGGGCCTGAAGCCTGTATCCACCGTGGGAAAGGTGGGAGGAGAGCTGGGAACCGCAGAGCCTGTTTCCGGCCAGCTCCAGAGCCGGCTGCCCTTTTCCCAGAGCCGAGTCTCCTGCTGGCAGCCTTGTGGTGGGAGCAGCCCCAAGGGCTGCATTAAGCCAAGGGTAGAAAAACAATCCCAGGCTCCCAAGGAGAGAGGGCAGGTGGAGAAGCATGTGCAGAGCCTGGAGGAGCAGCCATTCTTCAGCAAGCATTTATTGAGTGCCTACTATATACTGAGCTAAGCCTTGAGATATAAAGATGAGCGAGATACAGACCTGACCCTGAGGGCTCTCCAGGCTAATGGGGGAGTGAAATCCACAAATAACAACTGTGAGAAGCATGACAAAGGGAGCTAAGAGATGGGACGCTGCCTCAGCCTGTGTGGAGGGAAGAGTACACAGAGGTCAGAGAGGGCTTCCTGGAGGAGGTAAACCCTGCACTAATTACGGAATGCACATGGAATCCCAGACTTCAGATACAAACCTCTCTCCCAAATGAAGAGCAGTTCCTGAACAAAGTGTGTTGAGCCAGTCATCCAGCTTGGCCTAGAGAATAGTGGGAAAGAGGGGCTTTGGGAAGAGGAGAAGGCAGGAGCAAAGGCATGGAGGCGAAAAACAGCCTGGTCCAAGTGGTCCAAGCAGGCTCGCTGGGGCAGATGTTTGGAGATGGGGAGATGAGGCTGAAGATTCAGGCAGTGGCCAAGTCATCTGGGCTGTCACCTTAAAAAGCTTGGGCTCTATCATGTAAGCAATGGGGGAAGGCTTTAATGGACGTTAAACAGGGGAGTAACAGGGGAGTTAGTTTTATGTTTTACTTTGGTGCTTCTCAAACTTTAACGTGCAAACGAATCATCTGGGCATCTTGGCTTGATTCAGTAGGTCGTGATTCTGCATTTCCAACAGGCTTCCAAGTGATGTTAAAGCTGCTGATCTGAGGACCACGCTTTGAGTAGCAAGAGTTTTAGATAATCAGTGGCTTTGAGCAGGTGTATTTGAGAGGCAAGAGCACTGGAGGCAGGTTCTTATGAACTTAGGGAGGCATTCCAGTGATCCGGGGAGCTGTGGGGAGGCCTCAGTAAAGGCAAGAATAGAAAGGAGGGACGGACTGTAAACACAGGAGGCGAACCGGGTAGAATTTCGGAAGTGATTGGCCAGGGTGAGGTGGTCGCAGGTGAAGGAGAGTTCAAGGATGATTCCCAGTATCCTGGTTTTGAAGATTTTGACTTTTTTGTTTTTTTTGTTTTTTACTTTGATTTCTTTTCATCACACCATCAACCCTGGGATCTGCAACCCATTGAAGGATGAGGTCAGAGGGGAGTAAAAAAACCGTCCCCCCAAAAATGTGTTGTAGACTTGAGACAGAATTTCTCCCAAGCATAATACTAGTTCCTGAAACATCCCATCAGCCTATAGGTCAATCTAACCTACAATGAACCATTCTCCTCTTCCTATTTTTTCATTGCTGAGCAATCTATTGGGGTTCCAGAAAAACGGCATGATTTGATACTGGGGTTCACTCTGCTATAATGAGCTGACTCCTGGGATCCTTGGGTAAGCTCCTGCCCCTTTCTCACTCCTGTGAAACTCAGGACTGGAGTGGGCTGGGGAGAACATCCTAGGATACCTAAGGCGGGAGGCCTGAGCAGCTTGGATACTTGGTTTAGCTCTGTCTACTTTCATTGTTTTGTGATGGAGCCAGCAGCCGCACAGCGTGATCCAAAGACGTCTGGTGGAGGGAAACCAGAGTCGGCTTCAGGGGGAGTCTCCCCAGGTACAGGCCCTGATTCATGGCCAGGAGAGCAGGAAGAAGACCAGCAAGGCAGAGATTCCAGCTCTTCTGGTCAACTGCAAGGTGAGAGGCCTCCCAGGACACTGACCTTCATTAATGCTGCCTGTGACTGGCTCACTTCACTCCCTCTCCTTTCTGCTCTGGGTGGTGAGGGAAGGAGAGGAGAAACAGCACCTCTCCCCCGAGCCTGGGCCTAAAAATGGGATCCTCTATCTTCTTTACTCTCTGCCTCACCCATCTTCCCCCTGCAATTCCATTGGTCACCACCATTACTCCCTTTCCTCTATTAAAGGATAATCTTTAAATGTGAATACACAAACGCTCTTCAGTGTACTCTACATATACGGATGGTGTGTATGCGTATGGACAATGAAACCCTCCTGGAGAGACCTCATGTGTTCCAAAGTGACAGCCTTGTCATCTCTGGAACCATTTAACTATCCAACCAATATTGAACCATTCCTAACAAATGCTCACTGCTCTTCTGCCACTGTCTTTGCTCAGCATCTCCTCTTCCTGCTCTCCAACCATCCTATATCCACATTCTACAATCTTTTAAGGCCTCAAATGTTACCTCCTCCTTGAAACTTTTTCTGATTTCCCCAGTGATAAATACCTTTCCTCCCTCTCAACATTTAAGGCACTTTACTCACAATACTTTCATAGCCCTTAAACTCTCCAGCACACCATGATTACACTTCACTCCCCTTACGCTCCAAAACAACAGCACTCACTGCCACACCTCCCAGCAACACACCCACGCGTAGCAGGTAGCCAATGATGTTTGGAATGAGAAAATGAAATGTTTGTGATATCCAGGTGTAACCCAGAATGTCTGTGTGTATCCAAAAGAAAGTGAACTTGTCTTCCTTTGTTTCCAGTGGCGAACCTCTTGGTCATGCACATCTGAATTTCCTGACAGGGCATCCCAGTCTTCCCTTGCTCCTAATGAGATTTCTCTACAGGGAGGCCCTCAGCCTCCAGGAAGTCCTCTAAATGAAAAGATCCCCATTTCTGGTCGAATTGTTCCCAAACGTATGGACTCACCATGTGCAGCTCTACCTCCTTTTTAAATTCCTTTATCAGAGCCAGTTTTGACTCAATTCTATGAGTCCCATAAAAATCACCCGTTCTCTCCCTTCACTCATTTCTGAAAGGGAATCACCGAAGGGTTGGGGAAGGTGAGGGATCCTTCTCCCGAGGACTCACTGAATCCCCACAACCCTATTTCTCAGTGCCGGGACCAGGTGCTGAGGGTGGCCGTGGACACAGGCACCCACTCCAATCAGATCTCTGCTGGATGCCTCAGCCGCCTGGGGTAAGAGGGCGGCCTGAAGAGGGTTGGGGCACGGGGCTTCTTTTGGGAGTGAAGAAAAGAGTCTGAAATTAGATAGGAGTGATGGTTGCATATCTCGGGGACTATACCAAAAACTACTGAAGTGTCCACGTTAAAAGGGTGACTGTTATGGTATATAAACTTCACCTCAATAAAGCTGTTCTTTAACAAAAAGAGTTGATGGGGGCTCGGGCAGAGAAGACAAGGATTTAGACCCCATGTAGGGCCAGGGATGGGATAAGAACCCAAAGTGTGGTGCGGAGGGGCATTAGCTGACTAATGGGTGGGGGTGGGGGCTGTGGTGGCCGTAACCCTTGCTTCCCAACCACAGGTTAGGGAAGAGGGCCCTAAAAGCCCCAGGGGAGGACCTGGCACCTGGGCCCCCAACCCAGGTGGAGCAGCTGGAGCTACAGCTGGGCCAGGAGACGGTGGTGTGCGAGGCCCAGGTGGTGGGTAAGTCCTCCCTCCATTAACGGTCCAGCTTCTCACTTTTACCTTCCTCTCCTGGGTGGGCAGAAGCAGAGACTTTCAGCCCCTGCCAGCACCACACAAAGTATCCCCAAAGATGCTCTGATCGTCCCCAGTCTCTGTGCCAATATCCTCAAACCTGGCGGGGGTGGAGCGGGCAGAGAAGGAGTGAGTGCTGACAGGAGGGCAGCAGTGACTGCTGGGGACCCTCCAGCCTCTTCTGTTTTCAAACGATTCCTGCAGACGTTGAGAGTCCTGAATTCTCTCTTGGACTGCAAACGCTGCTTTCTCTCAAGGTAAGGAGGACGCTAGCACTTGTGCTCACGCTTGGGGCCTGCTCCCAGGGCTGGGAAAGGAGGTAGGAGGCGCCAGTGTGGAAGCAGGGGTCGGGTCTGATGAGAGGGACCCGGAGATATGCCATCTCACCTTTGCCTCCCTAGAGGTTCCTTATTCGCCCACAAGTGAAAAATATGGAGAACTGGTTTCCTCCCTGCCAGGGGTCCAGGTGAATGGAAACAGGGGGCAGAACAAGGAGCAGCGGGGAGCTGGGGGAAGTGGGAGGGGGAATACAGAAGAGTGGGCTGGGAGAGGTCACCTGTGGCGGTGAGCTCACCCCCCCTCCACACCTGCAGTGCTGTATCGACCTGGAGCACGGAGTGCTGCGGCTGAAGGCCCCTCTCCCAGAGCTGCCCTTCCTGCCCTGGTACCAAGAGCCCGGCCAGTGACGGGGTCCCAGTCAGTCCTCGGGGGGAAGAGCCGTGTGGGGTTCAGGGGCATTACTAGAGCCATAGCTGGGGACTACTGTCTATTCCTTTTATCACCATTCTGACCCCGCCGTCCCGGTTCCCTCAGTCAGCCACATCCGTCTCTGCTTCTCAGCAACTGCCCCATCCCCTGGAGGAGTTTTCACAAGAGAAGGCTCACAATCTCGGGGTTCTGGTTTCCCTATTCTCTCTCATCCACCCCCAAGTTGAGCAAAGCCAAGTCAGGACTGCAGAAAAGGACCTCAGCAAAATGGGGTTCCAGGCTGGGCCCTCAGTACAGTTAGAAGAGGCCTGAGTCAAAGGCTGCAGATACTGCTGTCCTGCACCCGTCCCTTGACTCCACCCCAGACACCCCTTGACTGCCCTCACCCCCACGTCTCTCCCTCCACCTCTAGGGCTTGTCATCTCCCTCAGCTAGACTGCCAACTTCCCCAACCTGGGTCCCTGGCCCAGCCAGCGCCTGCCTTTCTGATTCTCTACACGTCTGCTCACAGTTGAGTGGGGGGGAGAAATAGTAAACAGAGCATTTTAATACAACAAGGAAGGTGAGTTAGCAGAGGAATGTGTGGCTCACAAGGCTGGGAGCTCTTTCAGTTACCCTTTCTGGAGCTGCAAACGCCTGAAGCCAGTTGTTATTATTATACCCTGTGCAAAGCCTTGGCTATACCTCTGATATTTACTCCAGATCTTTATCCTTCTCCACTTGCTTTTTCACCTACTGGGCCCTGAACTTTGGGGGCTGTGTGGAAAACCTTGGAGAGAACTGCCCCCAAGGTGGACAGGATGGTGGGGTTGTCAGTACTCAGACTTAACCTGACCAGGATTCCTTGTTTCTAGAACTATCCAACTCATTAGACCTCTTCCCACCCCTCATCTCTGGCCTCCTGAGCTTGAGCTTGTCTGGTTTTGGAATCAGTGGTTTCCTAACCCCCGCCAGGCTCTGAGCCAAAGCAAAGAGACAAGGAGGTTCTGCTGACGTCACTGTGAAGACAGGAACCCAAACCTTAAGGAGCCAGAGCCCTGAATGTCTTTCTGGCTGGCCTGAGTCTCTCAAATCACGGATTAGGGGGAGAGGAAGATAGTGGGATAATAACCGGAACTAGGGAACGAGGATCCTTGGGCTGGAAACAAAATCCTGAGCCTGCGGTAGATTAGAGAACCAGGATGCAAGGAGCTGCCGTGTGACAGCCGGCCTTCCCTTTCTCCGCTGAGTCCTCTGCCCTCAAGGGGAGGAGAGAGCTCACTGTGTCACACGTACTCGTACGCTGGTCCCCACAGCCTCGCTCCGTGACCTCTGCTTTCCTGGGTCTCCCCGTTCCTTTCCCTTCTGCCTCCTGCTGCTTCTGTAATTGCAGACCCCAGGCCCACTGGCAGGCCCTCAGCTCAGCTGCTTCTCCATTTGAATAAACACCTGTTTCTCTACGCTGATGTCCTCCTCTGGTCTTCCTCCACGCCCATCAGAGGCTGAACGATAACTCCGCCCTCATTCCCCGACAGAAAGGAAATGTGAATGTGGACCTTTCCCAGGCTGACCCATCTGGCTGGGATCAGTATAATTGAGAGGATTGGCTTTCAAACTCCTTTGAACACACTTCATAGCAAGAAATATATTTTACACTGCACTCAGAATACACATGTGCATGTACACATACAATTATAACAAAACAGTACTTCTCTATACTGTGAGCAATATACTCTGATATTTTCCATTCTATTCTATTCTATTTCACTTATTCCAAAAATGCTGACCACAACCCACCAAAAGATTGCAACCTACAATTTGAAAACACTGATTTATAGCACACACAACCAACAGCACAAAGGAAATAAATGGCCCAAGATACAATTCTGATTGTGGTCTGGATCATAAATCTGCATCAGATTTTAAACGTCTACTGTCTTATAGACAAGAAGGCATTTTGGGGGGAAACAGAGGCAAAGCCTATGAAGCTGTGGAATACTTGAAGAACATGGCAAAGGAGAAAGTGCTGGCACAGTTTCTTTGGTAAATAGAGGAAAATCATTTCAGGGTTTGCTGGGAACACAGTGAGACCAGACTGTAAAATGCCCTGAAAGACCCTTCAAAAACAAAACAAATAGTCTGTCATTCCCGTAACAATTACTAATGTCAACGACTCGGCATTGTGCCACAGCAGACGGAGCTTGGGAGGGGTGGAGCCCTTACCTCATCACTCCACTGGCCCCAAAGCCTGGTTTCCCTGCAAGTGTTGAGGCCGTGCAAAAGATTTGTGCTCCCTCCTCACAAACAAGTCTGTTTTCCACACAAGAGTGGGGAGCTCTTGGGAAGGGGAAGTCCCAGATGATGTGGAATAAGGTCAGGGCCCTACAACCCTGCCGATGTGATGGGTGAGGTACACAAGAAAATGGGCAGAGGGTCAACTTGTCTCTTCTTTCACCAAAAAGACCATGAAGTCTAGAGTTCACAGTCACCCTACGGTTGACACCATCCGTCCATGCTCGTCTGTAGTGTGTATTCCCTATCCTGCCAATGCCATGGATACCTTACGGGGGGAGGTTCAGAAGGATCCTTCTTCAGCTAAGAGGGCAAGTCTAGCTAGGTGGGATCCTGGAGGGTTGCGGGAGCACACTGTGGTGGCTGGTCCGGATGGTAGAGGGTTTGGTGAAGCAGGGCACTGGCGGCTGGGAGGTTGTCAGGATCTGAGGGCAAGAAAGGGGCTGATAAGAGGCTGTGGATCTCCTCCCTGGGCCCCCGGGCATCTTCGCCCTGCAGCCTTCCTGGGACTCACCCACGCCCAGCTCCTGCAGCAGGCACCGGAACTCTGGCTCAGCCTCCAGCAGCTTGAGCAGATTGGTGGACTCCATCCGCTCCAGCTGCACCTCCCAGTACACATAGATCTTCTGGTTGAACGTGACGTACACGAGGCAGGGGCTGTTGCGGCCCTCTTTGCAGGCATACAGGCCTGGGAGGTGTGGGTGGTGAGAAAAAGGGCAGAAGTTCCAGTCCCAGCAGTGGGAGGGAGAGAACAAGATGCAGGCGTCAGAGTCAGCAGTTTTGACCCTCCCACAGATGTCAAGCAGAAAGCTAAAGGCCCTCTATTTGTTCTCTGTTGAGAACTCGGTAAAATATCTGGCTTATTCCAGATACAGAAAAACCATAGGAACAAAACCTAGGCAGAATAGCATCTATAAAGGTGATATTTATTGATTTTATCATCTTTTTTTTTTTAAGATTGTCACCTTAGCTAACAACTGTTGCCAATCTTTTTTTTTTTCCTTTCTGCTTTTTCTCCAAATCCCCTCAGTACGTAGTTGTGTATTTTAGTCGTGGATCCTTGTAGTTGTGGCATGTGGGACGCTGCCTCAGCATGGCCTGATGAGCGGTGCCATGTCCACGCCCAGGATCTGAACCAGAGAAACCCTGGGCCACGGAAGCAGAGCGCGCGAACTTAACCACTCGGCCAGGGGGCCGGCCCCTGATTTTCCCATCTTGGTGATAGCCCTGAAGTAATGAGTCTTGCTAGTCTAAGGGATAGATCAGCAAAACGTGATTGGAACCTGAGGCTTCTCTTGGGTGGAAAGCCCTCTTCAAAGGCATATTAACCTTTCAGGTCACTGGAGTCTGCACGCCAGAGCACTACTCAGTTTCCATCATTTCAGGAACCAAAGATATCCCACATCACCCAGAAGAGTCTGTGGTGGTTTTCAAGGCCCCCAATTTAGAACTAATAAGAATGCTCTGGATGAATGTTCTTCACAGAGTTGTGACATAGTTAGAAAGGAAAGAACTTTCTGATGTCTTCATGCATCCCAGCCAGACAGATGATGATAACTCGCCCCATCCTTTAAAACATTCAGAGATGGAGGGAACACATTGAGAGTGGACACGAGGGGCAGACAAGCGTGCTTAGAGAGGGGCCATGGGGCAGGGTCCCACCTGCACAGAAGGCTCGGATATTCTCGTCCACTTGGAAGCGGACGACAGTGCGCTTGTGATCAATGATGTATGTCTGTCCATCCCAGGCACAGGCAACCACCTCCTCATGCCCATTGCCCTGAAAAAGGCCAGAAACAGGATAGAGTTAGATCCGTCTAAAGAGAGACTTAAGAGTAAAGTTGAGAGTTAATTGTGAAGTGAGGATGGCCTGATTTAAATCTCATCTCTCCATGTGAAGAAGGTAAGAATGTTCCTCTCCCCAGGTTTTCTACTCACTGTGACATCCAATTTCTCTAGGGCAAAAAGCTGGTGATCCACCTGCACTGACCACAGCAGCTTATCTGCTTCCTCCATAAGCTTCAGTGTCCCTGCAGGAGGACAGGCAGGCCTGGGGTGGGTGGGACAGGACGCCTGAGCACACCCCACAGGCACACAACTTCCTACCCCGGCACAGGACTGGAGCTGACCAGGGGAACTCACCATCCAGGGTGCAGAGGGCAAAGAGGCCAGAGCCACCACTCTCAGCGTCGTGGCCTGTGGGTGGGGTGGAAGGGCCAGAAGAAGAAAACGTGAGGGGCGAGGCAAGATCAGAGCATCTGAGGTGAGGGGACAGAGAGGAAGGGACAGGACTCGAGACATCTCCTCTCTCCCAGAACCCACGTTTCCCCTCAGCTCCCTCCCGCACTCCCACCCCACCTTCACCACGTTTGATGTTGCCAATGAGGTGAGTGGAGACATTCTTGTTATGGATGCGACCGGACGTCTGGTGCAGCACGACATCTCGGGCGGCCGGGGTCTCCCTGTGGGCAGGAGGGTCGGGGGCTAAGTGGCAGATCAAATGAGCTTAGTTCTTCAGGACCTTTGTGGTCCCATCTCTGTAAGAGTTTTCAAGGTGTGAAGCAGCTTGGAAGCCTATCGCTGACCCCGTCTGGCCCATGTGGCAAGTAGGAAAGAGAGGGATGGAGCTGCCAGGTTAAAGTCTTAGAACCTCTTCCAGGTGCTACAAGGTTAAAGCCAAGATTCCCCAGGTCCCAAAACAATCTTCCTTAATGGGGCAAAGGCATTTGTGCCAGGACCTAGCTGAAGCAGCTTTGCCAACTGCAGACCCTTCCATGCCGTCTGCACCCAGGAGTCCATCTCACTTCCACGCACCCCACCATCCACAAGCCTATACCCCTTACCTACTGCCCTCCGTGGCCTCCTCAGGGGTCGGGGGGCGCCCAGTGTCTTTGTTCCAGGTACATAGTAGAATCGCATAAGCACAGCCCGGCTGAGACACCATCAGTTCAGGAACACCCTGGGGCCCTGGAGTCACCGAGAGGCTGTCAACCTGTATCAGGGAACAGGGGCTTAAGGGGCTGGGGAGAGAAGGAAGTGGGGCCCTGAAGAAAAAAGGGGAGAGAGGTGGGGTAGGGGCTCTAGGAACAGTTCCTCAGACTTCGAGGGTAGCAGTGGAGGGAGAATCCTAGCGCTCACAGGGCTCCTGCCTGGTGCCATCCTCTCCACACGGACCATCTGCTTTCCACTGTGCCCGCCTGAGCTAGGTCCAGATCCTGATATAGACCACGTCATACCCACCTTCACACTCCTACTTCTTAACCCTGATTTGAAATTACCTTCTTTGGATCTCTTTCAATACGATGACTCTCCCTTCTTCTCACCCTGTACCCTGGCCTGCAACTGTTCTCCCAGAACCCCCCTCCAGGAGGCCTTCCTCCCTGCTCCCCGGGCTCCAGGACACCCAGCCTCTCACCTGACCCTCCAGCATCCATTTCTTGAGTGACACCAGCTGCCCTGTCAGATGTTCTGTGCCCTCACCCAGATCTTCCCAGCGGAAAGCCCGCACCACACGGTCTGTGTAACCTACTACCAGTTCACAACACCCATCTCCATCTGCGGATTCAGATAATAAGACGAGTTTGGAGCCAAATCTGTGCTCATCAGCTTGAATCCTACAAGCACGCCCTCCCCACTCCTCTGCTAACACCCCCACCACTGGCACTTTTACCGGGTGTGACTTCTCGCCCACTCCACTGTGCAAGCCGCCTCACACACTCCGAGTCTGGTACCTGCACCCCTGCCTTCCTTGTGCTTAGAACACTGTCCCCACCCATCTGTTCCGCAGGTTCCCATCACTTTTTCCCTCCTACTTCTCCTCTCAGATGCATACCTCGAGAGTCCTGATTCATCCCATATACCTACCACAACATTCAAGACAACTTCTGGCCCAAATATCAGCCCTGTATCTGTACGGCTCACTCCCTTGCTACCTTCAACTTCTGATCAAATGTCACTTCCTCAGCAAGGACTTCCCTGAGAACTCTATTTACACTTGCTCCCTCTACCTTGACACTCTCTAGCCCCTTTCCATGATTTATTTTCCCCATGGCACTTACTACCTTCTAAATACTACTTAATTTTCTTACAACATTTACATTATTTTCTGTCCCTTCCTAGTAAAGGTCCAAGAGGGCAGCACTTTTTGTCTGTGTTCATTATTGCAATTCCAGTGCCTAGAATGCGGCCTGGTCTATTGCAGGAGCTCAGTAACTAACATTAAATGCATAATAAATATACAAATGAATACTGACTGCCCCGGCCCTGCCCCCAGCCAATCCCTTGGGATCTGCTCCATTACCCACTGACTCCTATTCCCCCAGCTGCCCGTGAAGACAGCCATGCCCACCTATGTCGCTGATCAGCATAACCTTGGTGTTGGCAGGGATGTGCTGCTTGAAGACGGGCCGTTGCTCTTCTCCCATTAGGGTTTCGTGGTGCCCAGAAGCATCCAGGGCCTTGGCAGGCGTCAGGTCACACAAATGAAACCAGCCTTCAGCACTCACCGCCACCACAAGGTTCTGGGAGAGACAGAGGTCCAGTTCACAGGGACTGGGGAGGGCAGTTTGGGCATAAGCCTGACTGTTCAAGCACAGAGGTCGGGGCTGAAGGCTTTAACTCCCAGCTTATTTCCACTTTGAGACAGGAATCAACATAAGGCCTTGGAGTTCTACCAAAGTCCCAAGGTCCCCCAGAGTGCCTACCTTTCCTTTATTACATACGTCTCCAACCCCAACACAGGTCAGCTGCAAAAGAAGGAAGGGAGGCTCAGGGAGACAGTGAGGGAGCCCAGTGCCCCCTAATCTCTGTAATGCAAGAAGGAGTATGTTTTTCTAATTACCATCATTCACTGAAAACTTGTACCATGTGACCTACACTGATCGTCTGCATTAATCAAGTTATTGTGCTATAGGTTCAGTTCACCCAGACGGCAACATGAAGACCTGAAGTAGTTAAGACAATCTGAGCCTAAAAAAACAAAAGAAAAACTCTACATCTAATATAGCCAGACTATCATATTTCTAGACTTATTCAAGCTATTGCCCCTATTTTCTACTGAACTTTATAAGATCAGACAACCTGGGCAGTTTCCATAAAGTACTAAGGGAGTCATGCCACAACATAAAATAAAAAACCCTGCCTTGTGGATGTGTGTAACAGATGGGGGAGCACTGCCTGGGGAATTTCGACACTGAATCAAATGCACCGAGAACCAGTGGCTGGGCCGAGTAGAGTAGCTGCTGAGTCAGGACACACTGGTGAGCTCCCGTGTGGGACTCACCCTCGCCAGTCCCTGGACAGAACGGTCCCTCCTTCTCCACTAGAGCCCCAGGGAGTTGAATACTGACCATTCCCTGGCAGGAACAGGTGAGCCATGGCCGGCTGTCATCATTCTTATACACGGACAGCTTTCCACTTGTGTCTCCCACCACGAGTTCGTTTAACTTCAAATGGAGAGAGAAGGGAGTGTTAGGATGGGGTCCTGCTGAGCCACCACACGCTCTTCTCTCCTGGGCCCATCCTGGGAGATTCACAAGACCTCGACTTGTATCTTCATCAGCTTTATTAAAAATCTTTTGTGACCAACACAGCCAGTTTCTTTATTTCCGTTTAGGGGTGTGTGTGTGTGTGTACTGGGGGCAGGGGAAGTTAGAAGAACGGGGCAATCGATGACCCGTGCCAGAAGAGTCTAACATCTGAACGAAAAGCTCAATGCCCCACATGCCTGACTTTGGCTCTTCTTATTTGTCCGTTAAAAATGGGATACGTTTTGAAAACAATCCAAAAGACTTAAATTTTGGAGAATTTAACTTCAGACCTTGTATTTAATCAGGGGCCCAATAAAAAGGCAATGTAAGCTCTGGGTACCCCCTTCTGCTAGTAAGACCTTGTGATCTTGGTGTACACGAGTGAACACACAGGGGATGGAGGTGCGGGAGGGGACAGCATAAGGGGTTGCTGGATGACAGCATCCACGCTCTGGGCGTCTGGTGCCCTCAAGTGGTGGCTAAGCTCTCAAAGAAAAATCAGAATGAAAGAGAATGACCAGTCAGCCCTTGAGTTTTCAGGGAAAGCTGGACAACCAGTTAGGGCACAGAGATAAAGGCCACAGGCTCCCTGCTGAGAAGGACCTCACAGTTTAACAGGGGCACAGACACAGGAATAAAATGGTAAAACAGTGTGGCAAGTGCAGTGAGCAAGCAAAGGCGGCTCAGCCCAGCAGAGAGCAGGGCTGCGTCCACCATCCCGGAGGAGGCCCATCTGCTCTGCGGCAGCTCTAACGCTTCCCAGCAGGTCTGCTGCTCTGTGGTTGATCCTGGGTCTGGCCTCTGGAGGACACTCAGTAACACTAAAGAACTCCAGCTGGAGAGGACACCATTGGTCAGAAATGCTGAAGGAAAAAGAAGGTGCGATCTTTCTGTGATCTGCTCAGCCTTCTAGAGACTTTCCCTCTCCTGTGTTGCCAGGCTTTGCTGGGCAGTCCCAGAGAGTGTGTATTCTATCGCTGGTTTCTCCCTCTGACTTAGCAGGAAATAAAATAGTTTCAAAGAACTTTAGGCTAATGGTTTATTAGGATGAAATAAGTCTTTTTCCTGCCTCAAATCTCCACATGTGGCCTGGAGAAACAGTAACAAACTTTCTATGCACACACATGCAGGCTGAGTATACCACACGCCTGATCACCAGCCAGCCATCTCAAATATCTGCTCTTCTTTCAGTTACATTTATTAATAACAGGCAAAGCCCTTTAAATTGCTTTGAGACACATAATCACATTTGCTTTTCATAACAATCCTCATTGATTCAACATTTATTGAGTGCCTACAATGTGCCAAGCACTATTATAAGTGTCAAGAATACAGCAGTGAAAAAATAGATAGAAAATTCCTATCATTATGGAGCTTACAAAAATGGAGCTTACAACCTAGGTAAAAACAAAAAAAGGTAGTATAATGTACCTACTATTGCAGAACTGAGTGTGTAATAGTGCAATTCACTTAGAAAAATACAAAAGCTTTTTTTTTCCCCAAAAAAGCTGGTGCTATGAAGCTATGAAAAAAAGGCATGTATGTTTCTTCTAAACAAAGCCAATCAGATAAAATGGAAAATAATGTACATCTAAAGTCATTTTGTTAATTTACCATTTTAAATGCCTCCCTTGATTTTCTCATAAAATTGTAGTGCTTGGCATATGAAGAAATGTGAAAGCTCAGAAGACATAACACAAATTTATAAGAATAACTTTTTTCTCTCTAGAGGGAGCAGAGCAAAAGAAGCCTCATAAAATACCTTTTCCATCACAGCACAAAGGAGGCTGGGAGGAGAAGGATGTTTTAGCCTTGTTTTTTTCCAGGGAAAAGAGAGCACAGAACAGGTAGGGAAGTGAGGATGCGAACTAGGGAGGCAGAGTAGGGAGATGGGACAGCGGGTAGGAGAGGAGGGCAATAAGGTGCTTTGTATTAAAAATATGAAATAGATAATGAATGAAACGATAAAGTCTGGAAAAAAGAGGGCGTCACACCATCAACAGCCTCCATTCCTTTTGATGCTCCACCTCAGAACCTTTTACATGTTTTAATCAATGTACCTCATTCCATTTTGCTATTCTTGTGACCATCACGCCACCTGATTACGAGCTACCTGAGGGCTGGGACTGTCTTGTTCATTTCTGGATTCCCAGAAAGTGGCGGAATCCTTGGCGCATAACGGGCAGTTCCATAAATATTTGCAGAAAAATAGAATCAAATGCTAACAACAACAACGCTATCACTTCCTGAACGTTAACTGTGTGCTGGGCATTGCTCTACCGTATTCATTCATTTAAACAACGAGAAAAGGAAGGACTGTTGAGGGAAGAAAAGGTAGATGGTAATTCAACCAAGGTGTAGGGCTTTAAAGAGGGCAGACACCTGCGTGTACTACAGACAGGCACTATGGAAACCCGACTTTCTTAGGGTCGGGGTGGCGGCGGCGTCGCTGCCCCGGCCGGAGGAGCTGAGTCCGCCAGTCCGGAGGCAAGGCAGAGCAGTGGAGCAACGCAGGCCCGCGCGAGGGGCCAAGCGGGAGAGAAGCAGAGGTGCGTCTGAAGCCTATATTGAGGCCTGAAAGGTAAAGTCATTTCAGAGGTAAAGTGACGCCCGTGCGGGAGGCAGAACGATGGAGTGAACCAGAAAATTTGGCCACCGGCGTTTACTAGGCTCCGACCGTGAACAAATTACTGAACTCGGCAGAGGTTCAGTTATCCACGCCCCTAAGAGAATACCAGCTCAGGGAACCAGACCAACGCAGCCACAACTTGCGGGCACTGCAGCTATTTACAAAGGCCTCGCCGAAGCCCCAGCCCCCGCGCATGCGCGGCGCCCACGCCGCACGCCCCGGGGACGCCTCACTTCCCGCCCCGCCCCGGCCTGCGCAGACGGGCCGCGTCTCTCGCAGTGCGCATGCACCGACCGTGTCATTATCGACGTCTCCGAGGCAGATCGCGTGCGGGAAGAGGCTCCCGCTAAACTCCAGCGCCACGCGCTGCACGTAGCTCACCGACCTCATCGCGCTTTCCAGGGCTTAGGCGCCGGGGAGCCCCACTAAATGTCCCTCGAGCCCCTCCCGACAGCCGCCGAGCGGAAGGCAACTCAAAGCGGGAAGCTACGTCACCTCCCGAGCCTCCAATCCCGGCCTTCCTCGCTTGACCCAGGCGAGGAGGCGGGTCTTCCGAGCCCCCTGGGCGTGGGCCGGGCTTGCCCGCTACTGATGAGTGACAGGGGCACGGGCCACTCTTTTCCTCCGGAGGGCTGGCGCGCAGGTCTGCCAACCCGACGGGGGGGCGGGGGGGGGGGGGGGGCCGATCTGTTCCCTTGGCAACAGGGCCCCTAGGACTTGACCTATTAACCTTGACCTCTTCGTTTGTTGCCCTGGCAATAAAGATGCCCAGCCGTCAGATGATCCCTGAGAATCATAATAATCATAAAAACTGACAATTGTGTGGTTTCCAACAGTGTTTTTTAAAAAGACTATGTAGGGGCCGCCCCCATGGCCCAGTGGTTAAGTTCGCGTGTTCTGCTTCGGCGGCCTAGGGTGCGGATCCTGGGCGCGGACATGGCGCCGCTCGTCAGGCCACGTTGAGGCGGCATCCCACATCCCACAACTAGAGGGACGTGCAACTAAGATATACAACTGTGTACGGGGGTGGGGGGGGGGGGAGATAAAGCAGGGGAAAAAAAAAAAAAGATTGGCAGCAGTTGTTAGCCCAGGTGCCAATCTTTGAAAAAAAAAAGGAAGATTGGCAGCAGTTGTTAGCCCAGGTGCCAATCTTTAAAGAAAAAAAAAAAGACTATGCAGCTACCCTTTAGGGGTTGTGAAAACAATGTAGTGAATTGAACCAGCATTTTAAAAAACGAAACAGGATAGAATAGAAAATACCAGTGACTGTCGAGTGGTAAGGTAAGTATTGTTTTTGTGAAACCTTTGTTTCAACTGTGCATATTTATATGTGTATATACTAGCTTATCATGTAAAAACTTTTTTTTAATGGTGTGTGTGCTTTATGGCCAATAGTTTGAGAACCAGTTGCTGCAAAGCACCTTTCACATATATTTCATGTCATTAGCACAACCCTGTGAGCTTGAATTATTATTCCAGTTTTTTAGGTGAGGAAAACAGGTTCAGCAAGATTAGGTAACAAGGCAGAAAGTGGCAGAGGTGAGACTCAAACCAGGATTGTTTGATCCCAAACCCTACAGCCTTTGTCATTTACTGCCATGGTTCCTAGGCAAGTCCGCAGGCTAGAAGTCAGGATTGCTGAACTTCTGGACCTGCTCTGCCCTCTTGCTCCCCCGGGGATAAAGCTCTTGTCTCCCTCCCTCAGTGTCCTCACTCTGCAGTGTAAATGGGACATCACCATCATGGCTGGCCTCTTCGGGAAACTTCATGTTGAATGAGTCCAGCCTTTTTTTGCGGTGTCTCAGAAATCAGGGCATCAAAAGTATTATTTGTGAAATTCTGCAGTGCTCAATACCTTTTAAGGTTTAAATCTGCAGGCGCAGGCTGATTTACACTTTGGTCTTTCAGGAGTCAACATTGTGAAAATAAGGGTATCTACCTCACCTGGGGCTGTTGGACCAGGGGCTGGTCCTGCTTTCTATGTCTGAACATAACGGGAGAAGGCATTGGAGGGCAAGGCCTTTTTGCGTGGGGGAAGGGGAGGGCGCATTTTGTCCTCCATGTCCCTGTGGATCTGATGGCCAGTTAAGATGAGAACAACGAGCAGCAAGTCAGAACAGCAAACAGGAGGCAGTTTCAACAAATCCTGGGGGCTGCTGATACATTCAAGTTTCTGTTTCGGGTGGTGTACTGTGGGGTTGGCCAAGTCCAGTCAAAGGCTCTGGGTCACACAGGTGTAGCTGGTGCTTTAAATACATTGTCTCATTTATGGAGGGTTGCATGCTACCTTATCCTGCTCCACCACATCTCTATTCTCTCATCCTAGCTCAAACTCTAAGCTTCATATTAGATTTCAGGGGCTGGAAAAACAAAAGCCAAGTTTAAAATGTTTACCTCTAAATGTAAAGTTCAATAGTTGTGAATTGTTTCTTTTCACTGTATTATTTCTCCGTTGTTTTCTTTTTCCAGCCCTTTGAAAGAAATTTTAAATAAATTAGTAAGTAACCGAGGACAAAATAGATGAAGATAACCCTGCTTCTGTCACCAAATGCTCTGGCCTGACCCAGTTCTCTGAAGTCATACCCTGACCTAGCACTCCACAATGCCTTAGTTTTATCTTCGTCATCACTTGTGCTTCTTGTTCTTGACCTTTCTGTGCCAGGAGGTGACTGTTTTTGTTCGTTCTGTGTTTGCCGTGAAGATCATGTCATTCTGATCACAACGTTTTGACTTTTGTCAAGAGAACCAAATGAGAGGAAGGACAGGTCTCCAAGAAATACGGCATGGATCAGGTCTTCCACTCCTACGCCCCTCCCCACCTTGCATCGGTTCCTTGGTTCCTTTACCTGCGGTGAGTTGCGTGCACAGTAAATAGAACACAGGCTGGGCATCGCAGAGCCATGTGGACAGATCCGGCTCCACAAGGAACACCCCTGTTCTTGGTCCTTTCTAGTGGGATGGTTGGTGGGTCTCCACTGGTACCACCCAGAGCCAGTCTTGTTTAAGCCAAGTACTCTCTCAGCATAGGTTTTGGCTTACTCCCCAGAACCAGGCCATCTTCCTGGTTAGATGACATGGTTACAGTTGTGTGGGTGGCATATTCTTTACAAACCAGCCAAAAAAAGTTTCAATAGAAACCTGCTATGGGAGGAATGGGAGGGGAGTGGCGTTAAGTGGGAAGCATTTCTAGGGGGGATTTTTTGTCCACTTCTTCCTCCAAGAGTGGACAGAGGGGTCAGGTCCTATCCAAGTTCTGTCTGCCTGGGATGCCCAGGTAGGAAACGGGACCTGTAAAGCTCTTTCTACACATGAGGCCCAGAGCCAGTCACCATCCTGGGGGTAGTGTCTAGGGCTTCCTCATTCCCCTTCCCTCTCCAATTCACAGTGTGCCTTAGCATACTAAAGGTTCTGAGAAGTCATGAAGTACAGAAACCTTTCTCTCAAACTTGACTTAGAAATTAGGTAGAACAACAGCGTGGGCAGCCCTGCTCTGAGTGAAATGCTGTTATCTGGAGCTCTACTTAGAGTCCCACCCCTTCCTCACAGTTCTGCCCCTATCAGAAAGGACCACCGACCCTGGAAAGCTTTGATCCTGGAACCTGTCAAGGTTGTTGTCTGATCAAAACTCTACTGGCCATTAATCGAAAGGTGAAGAGTAGTTCTTCATTGTCATTGAAGTCCAAACGTGAGGAAATGGGCTTAAAACACAAAGGATGACAAAAATGTGTTAGAACTAGAGGCGGTGGTTGTGCAACATTGTAATTGGACTAAATACCACCGAATTGTTCACTTTAAACTGGTTAATTTTATGTTATGTGAATTTCACATCAATAAAAAAAAGTACAAATGGAACCATTTATGTGTGAAGCCCCTTTTTCTTTTTTTAAAGATTTTTTCCCTTTTTCTCCCCAAATCTCCCCAGTACATAGTTGTGTATTTTTAGTTGTGGGTCCTTCTAGTTGTGGCATGTGGGACGCCTCCCCAGCATGGTTTGACGAGCAGTGCCATGTCCACGCCAGGATTCAAACTGGCAAAACCCTGGGCCGCTGAAGTGGAGCGTGTGAACTTAACCACTCCGCCAAGGGGCTGGCTCCTGTGAGGCACTTCTAACAGTGGAACAGGGGACTGGAAATCCTAAGAACACACATGTCCTGGGCATGGGGATAGAATATGGCTGGTCCCCTCTTCTACCAAAGCACTCTCGAAGGTCATAAAGGCATTGCTCTTTCTTGATTGTTCCTCCTCGGAACCATGTGAATCTTTCATTCTTACTTTGCCTCCCAAATTGGTGTATTTAATGTTGTTTATTACATGCTAAATAGTTTTATTATGATGCTCAGCTTTTATAATTGAGACTAGTTGGTGCTTACATTATCTGAGGTTGGCAAGCAGCTGGGAACCATAGCCAAAAAGCCCGCAATAAGGATTTCCTCAAAGAGGACAAGTTTTCCTTGTGCTTAGACAGTCTTCACTCTTACATTGACTTATTCAGCACTGCCTTTGGCCCACCGTCACTTCAACTTAAGGGTTACAGGGCTCTGAGGCGGTCTGCATTTGGAGAGGGAAGATTGTTCATTGAGACAGAAGAGAGGAGTAATTACGACGGGAAAGGTTCCACTGTTTAATTCTTCATTTTCCAGTAATAGTTTTCTTAAAAGGTACTACTTCTTCCTAGTCCTGCCTAAAATGTCTTTCACGTACTATTTCTCCAATTGAAATGATACATCATTCGCCCCCAGCTTTTACTCTTAGGACGGTGTGGCTGGTGCAGAGTGAGAGGCCTCCGCTGCACTCGTGCTGGTAGGGCAGGCTGGGCCCGGCCATGCAGGGTTTTTTGGGCCACAGTGGATTCTGATCTTCAACTTAAACGGGATGAAAGTCATGGACGGGGGTTTCAGCAGTTGGAAGGATACAATTTGGGTGCAGTGCAGAGCGCGGTGCAGGCAGGTCAAGAGGTGCCGTGAGATAGGAGCCCTGTGCAGGCAGGGAGTGCGTGGTGATGTTGGCAAGGGGCTGCTAGATGGAGACTGGAAATACTTAGGAGAGAACTTGATGTTTGGACCAGCACTAGGACAAGAAAAATCCTATTTTAGTTTTTCTGGAGATCACCTGCAAATCTGCAGCAACAGCTAACAGTACTGCTTGCTACTAGTTTTCCTTATTCAAGCACATTCTCTCTGTATGGAAAGATTTGTGTTGGTGAAGAAAGTGCATCTGACTGGGAAATGAACTTGAGTATTGACCCAGAGTAGAGTGGAGTTATGTGGTGGGTTTATTTTTAACCTTAAAGACCTATAGTCACTTTAATAAAACACTCTCACAAGACAGTTTTAATGTTACATAAACCAAGGCTCGTCTAGCTCCAGGGTTCTACAGAAGTGCGTTTAAAGTCTGGGAATCCTACTGAAGCATTCAGAGTGGGAAGGAACATTAGGAGTGCTTTTTGCCCATCTCCTTGTTTGCAGATGAGGAACAGGGCTCAACCTGCCCAAGGTCACGTGAACCTCGTGGCGGTTGGGATTTGTTCCAGAGATCTCACATTCCAGGCAGACCTTCTTTCCATTTAACTCCCGCCCCTTGGTGTCCTCATCTGTAAGATGGGTGACACTCAACCTGCACGTGGCTCTTGGCTCAGTGCTGGCTTACACAGTAAGTGTTTAATGAGGGTTAGCGATCATCACTGGCTGCAGGAGCAAATCTAATCTTGAAATACCAAAGACCCAGACACAAACCCCAGGGACAACTATGGTGTGAACCCAGCAAGTGAGCAAGCAGGGACACTGGGAGACTACAACACCCAAATTTTAGTTCTGGCTCCAGTACCAGCCATGCTGTATGACTTGGTGAAACTTTTCACACAGAAATTAATCTTCCACAGTAAAAGTATGGAGAAATTTCTTCTGGAGGAACTATATTTACAGTAATGTAATGTATGTATATATAATGTAATGTAATGTATACATAATGTAATACACATACAGTAATGTGGGTAGGCACAGCCCAAACGGGAGAAGAGAGACAAGGGCATAGATTAGGTTCTGGCCCGCTGCCAGGATCATCTGGAGGCAGCTCAGCACGACTAACTTGTGCCCCTTGGCCTCTCCCAGGGCCCCAAAATGCTACAGGAGTCAAGGATCAGAGCAGTTAGAAAAAACCATGAGCTTTTTCGTGTTCTGAGGAAGCTGGAGAGTGGGCCTGAGGGAGTGCCAGTGTTCCTTGGCTGGGCGACTGTTTTTCCTTCTCACCTTTATTGCGGAAAAGGTGTCTGACAGGTGTTAGTGACACCAAGGATTTTTCCTGCAGAAACCAGGAGAGCGTGTGCTTTCTACTGGATCAGCCAGGCAGAAGTCAGTCAGCCTAACTTCAAAGCAAACACGAGTGGTCCCACTATTTTAGATGTTTACACTTTCCTGTTCTTAAGTGTTAGAGAAGAAAACCAACCTACTAAAAACTGCCAGGCTGCTGGGGGCAGGGGTGTGCTGGGACCCAGGATGCCCTGCAAGGCAGCGCTGCTCCCTGCTCAACCACTGCTGCTCTCTTAGCTGTGCATTTTGAGCTGGACTGGGGACCAGGTGGTGACTCCCTGAATTTTGAGCCCTGCTCTTAGTGTACCCACCCACGCCCACCGTCTGAGGTCAAAGAGAAAGGGCTGCCCAACACCCAGGTTTTACTGTTTCCACTTTATTGCTCAAGCACGGAACTTGAGGATGGCCTGGGCCTTCAGCAACGTGCAGAGAAGAGGCTGAGGGCGTGGGGACATGACCTGGCTGAGAAGGGAGACCGACAGGAGGGGAAATACTGAAAGGGGGTGCAGAGGGTGGTCACCATGACACCAGAAGACATCATTAGCCACACCATCTAGGGTGAGGAGGGGACAGAGACGTCACGGGCACAGCAGTGGTTCTTCCCACGCCCCTAGCACCCACATGGAGGCCACGTGTTTGGAAATGGACTGGGAGGAGGAGAGGAGGAGGAAAACGGCTGCCCTGGGAGTGTCCCTCTCCACCCTGGTTTCACATCAGACCCCATACCCTACCACTCACCCCGTTCTACCAGCTGAAAAACAGACACAGCAAACAGAGGAAGCAAAATAAATTAAACATTCTGATGAGTGTGCATGTGGATGGACATTCGTTCAGCGTAACGGGGGAAGGGGAAAGGGAAGAGGTGGTGACACCACCTAAAATGATCCCCCACCTCAACCCCCCAGCCTACTCCTTTCCCCCTTCCCCCAAAGCCACCATCCAACCAGATAGAAAAATAAAGGTCTAATTCGCTCAAAATTCTTCAGGTTTTACAAAACTAACAGGGTGGAGTAGGGCAGGGAGCAGGGGAGGCAGGCGGGGGGCCACAGGAGCAGGGCTAGGGGAGGCTATGCTTCCGTCTCCACCTGAGACTGGCTCCCTGCCACACCGTTCTTCTGCTCTTCCTTCACCTCTGTGTCCGCGTGATGGTCTCCCGCAGCTCCTGCTGCCTTGGCCTGCGACAGGGAGAGGGGAAGGAAGGGGATGAATTCCAGCCTCACTGCGCCCAGCCCCTCTGATGAGAAAGGCGACTCTTACTCCATACCCCACGCTTGCCTGCCTGTACCCAATGGACCTGGTGACACACCTGTATCACCCAGCACCCAGACGCCACGTACGGTCTGAACCCACAAACAGTCATCCCCCAAGTCAAAACCATACACATGAATGCCTAACAGAATTACACGGACACAGCAATGCCCTTTCTAGATATGTCCTAAAGATATCCCTGCACATATACAAAATTATGAATTCCTAAGATCATTTATTGCAATACTATTTAGAACTGTACTTGTGCAACATGGTAGCTACCACCATGTGTGGCTACTGACCACTTTAAATATGGCTAGTTCAGGGGCCCGCCCAGTGGCACAGTGGTCAAGTGCGCACGTTCCACTTCTCAGCGGCCCAGGGTTCGCCAGTTTGGATCCCGGGTGCAGAGATGGCACCGCCCGGCAGGCCGTGCTGTGGCAGGCGTCCCACATATAAAATAAAGGAAGATAGGCACAGATGTTACCTTAGGGCCAGGCTTCCTCAGCAAAAAGAGGAGGACTGGCAGTAGTCAGCTCAGGGCTAATCTTCCTCAAAAAAAACCCCAAAAAAATAAAAAAAAGAGGCTAGTTCAAATTGATGTGTTTTAAGTATATAATACACATTGGATTTTGAAGACTTAGTCTGAAAAAAAAACAAACGCACTTTTTAAAAGTTATATGTTGCAATATTTAGATAACTTGGGTCAACTAAGTATTATCAAAATTAATCTTACCTGTTTCTTTTTACCTTTAACATAGCTACTAAAAAATTTCAAATTACACACGTGGTTTGCATCGTATTCCTATTAGATAATGCTGGTTTAGAACACTGAACAACTATTAGGAGACTGGCAAATCAGCTATGACGTAGCCATACAACAGCTTCTATAGAAGCATAAGGAAGAACGTGAAAGCTCTTTTATTTATGTGCTGACGTAAAATAAGCTTCCCGTACAGTATGAAGAAAGCGTGGGCGAGAGGAACAGGTAGAACGTGTTGCCTTTTATTAGGGAAAACGGAGAAGACACAAACGTGTCTGTTTGTGAGTATACAGTGTACTGGAATGATAGCAGGACTGGTAACATCAGTTGCTTCTGGGTGGGAGGGAGACTTTTTACTTCTCTTCCATGCAGTTTGAATTTAACTATGTAAATATATTACCTATTTAAACCCCATGTTTCCAAAAGACACAGAGGGGGCCGGCCCCATGGCCGAGTGGATAAGTTCAGCGGCCCAAGGTTTCGCTGGTTTGGATCCTGGGCGCGGACATGGCACCGCTCATCAAGCCATGCTGAAGCAGCGTCCCACATGCCACAATTAGAAGGACCCACAACTAAAAATACACAACTATGTACTGAGGGGATTTGGGGAGAAAAAGGAAAAATAAAATTTTTAAAGAAAAAAAAAAAAAGGCACAGAGAACATATGTTGGGAAGCACTCAGAGCAATCAGCTCCTGACCCCCAGGGCTTCCAGCCCGGACACAGCAGAACTCCGGCTGCGTCAGGAGGGGTTTTACTGAGGGAACACACATGCTACTGCTCCAGGGACAAGGGCAACTTCTGGTTTCTGGGGTTGGCACAGACAATCACAGCACACCAGCTGGGCTGGGCAGAGGGACAGGGTAATGCCTCTTTTTCTGTCCATTCCGACTGTTCCCTGTCCTGATGCTCACCTTGCTCTCCTCCTCAGCCAGCCTCTCGAACATGTTGGCATACAGCTTCTTCTCCCGCGCAAGCTGCTTGCGGATCCGCTGCTGGCAGATAGCCAGCTGGGCTTTGGCAGCTTTGTTGCTGGGGTAGAGCTGCAGGACCTTCTGGAAGTCAGCCCGTGCCAAGTCAAAGTCATTCACCGCCAGGTGGGCCTCTCCCCGGCGGAAAAGGCCCTTCTCATTGTTGCTGTCCAGTTCCAGGGCCTAAGGGTGTAGGGAGCAAGCAACAGTGAGACCTCAGCTCCTACAGCTTCTCTGGCCCAGACTGGGTTCCAAAGGTAGCCCTCAGCAGGATGAGGCAGAATGGAAATGGGTGGCTCTACCCCAGAAAGAATGAGTCTTGGGGCATTAAATGGAAAGGACCAAGGTCTGGGAAGGAACCTCATGTAGGCCACAGGCAGAGAAGGAAGACAGGTCTTTATAGGAAAGAGAAGAACCTGTGACGACATATCCATTTTCTTTAGAACAAAGCAAGTACGTTAAGAGGAACAGGCTAAGAACCAAGGGGGAGAAAAAGCTGAAGCAGTCCTTCCATCCGGTGTTTCCTTGTGCCTGTGTCAGCTGCCTCCTACCACTAAGGCCAAGTCGCTCGTTGCTCCCATCCCTTGCCTCTGGGCCCTTAATCTCAGAGCCCCCACTAGCCCAGAGTCACTGAGGGCAACTTTCAGACACGCTGGCAGCTCACCCAACCTTGCCTGTGAATGTGGTTCCCGTGCCCTCTTTAAAGGGGCCTCACCTTGTTACAGCTTTCAATGGCAGCTGAGAAGGCCTGTAGTTTCAGATGACACATAGCCAGGTTGAGGTGGGAGGCCAGCCGAAGGGCCTGTGCTTTCTGAACATCCTCATCAGAGAAACTCGACTCGTATTCCAGCCAGGACACGATCTTCTTGTACTGCAGTAAAGCTTGCTTGTATTTGCCTTCCTACAATGAGCGGGAGGCTCAAGCACCCTGCACGGGCTGTCACCCCCCATAGACAGCAGTGACCCTTGGGCACGAGAGAGCCCTGCCTCCCTTGCACACCCCCAGGTAAGATCAGCTAGCTCAGATAAACCAGGTGAAGACTGCAGGTCCCAACCTGTCCATTCTCTGACAGAAAATGACCTCATCAAGGTGAAGGAGGGGCCCAGAAGAACCCTCCCTGGGAGCGTCCTCAGGACCACGGCTGCTGGCTCACCTTGAAGTACACAGTGCCCCGCTCTTTCACTATTGTGCTCTGTTCCAGCTTCTCCTCTGAATTCATCTCCCAAGACTCCTTGGCCTGCCGTACCCCAAGGGAGAAACAAAGTTGTCAGCTACCCGCCCCCAGAGTCACCTATAGGGTGGCACCTGACTTCAGGATAGGGAAGGACTTGACCAAACGCACCTTCTCAAAACTCTTGAGGTGGACTTCATATTTCAGCTCAGCATTTGGTGGGATTTGGAACTTTTCCTTCCCAGCACTGCCAAAAGCATAGCTGTGGGGCAAAAAAGCAGCGCTTAGCCTGCTCCACACCGAAAGGCTTCTTGACTGTTTCCTGGAAAGCACCTCCCCATCCCTTGAGACCTGGTTCAAATGTTTCCTGTTTGGCAAAATCTTCCCTGACCTCTTCACACAATTAGCTGGTCTCTTAGCATCTTCCATATCCTCCTAACAACTCACACTACGCGCTGGGGTGATTACTAATTTAAATGGTATCTCACTGAACAGCAGGCAACTTACAAGGCCGGACCGTCTTTCGGAATTTTCAGCATTGTGTCTGGCACAGAGTACGTATGTTACAATAAATGTCATTAACAACTGGATGAATTAATGGGAGATGAAAATCTTGACGTTGGTAGAAGAGGCAGCAACCATGACTGAAAAGATGAGGCTTTGATCCAAGTAGATGTGGACAGCGGGGGCCACGCTCTTAAATACAATGGAGAGCCCACCGTGGCCCGTCTCTGGTGTGCCCAGAGGCACAGTGAACTCTACTGAGGCTGCGGTGGAGCGAACACACACAAGGCAAAGGATACAAATGGCCAGTTCTATCACTCGCTGTGGACATGGAGATCTCTGACCTTGGTTCATCCACCCACTCCTCACCTGGGCTTGAGGTACACAATGGAATGTTCTCCTTTTTCCATGCGCTGAATGGCTTTCTCCAGCCCACAAGGCAGATCCAGATTCTCCCCCTCACCGACTTCAAAGTGGACCTCCCGCCGGTCAAAGAGCTGGTCCTTATAGTAGCCTTCAAGTGCAACTGGCATGAAAGTACCAGGGGTGTGAGCGGGCAGGCTGCCCTCAGCCTCCCTCTATCACCTCCTCACTTCCTGCCCCCAAGATGCCCTTGTTGTGTTCTCAGACCTGGAGAGATGTTAAGACTATGGTCCAATCCCTCATTTTACAGACAAGAAAATAGGATCACAGAAGGGAAATGACCTTCCCAAAGTCACCCAGGACCTAAGTCTCAGAATCTGAATTGAAACCGCAGACTGTACGTCTCACCTTCCACAAGAGCACCATCGTTGGGCCTGGCATAGCCTTCGCCCCGCGCCCGTATTCTCCGGATGATTCCACCATCTTCTTCTTCTGTCAGGTCCTCTCCCCTAAACTCAAACAACTCCACCTGTGGGACAAAGCGTCAAGCGACACAACTCCTCTCAGCACTAACTTACCAACAGTGAGATACAACTTTTTTCTTCCTCAGCAGAGTCCCTCGTAACTGCCAGACCAGGTCTGACCACGAGGGCAGCCACACTAGGAGCGGACAAAGCGGCACTTTTGCGAAGTTTTTGGGAGCTGCCCTAGTCTCAACTGGGACAGAGGCGGGCAGGACACATGGGTTTCAGTTTATCTCAAGAGATCAATCTATTTACCACCTGCTCCACATAGCAAGGGCATGTTCCAGACAATCCCAATTCAGCTACTTGAAAAGCCCAAGCCGGTGGGCACTGGAAACAACCTGGCCTCTTTCGGTAGCCTTCTGAACACTGTCCCAGTGGCCACTGATTAGGGCTTAACCATTTTAGACTGAACAGTGTCAAGTTCAACCTCCTCAGCAAAGGCTTTCCTCACCCCTTTGACGCTTGGGGGAGCATTTCTCCCCTCCTCTGATCTCGAGAGCACCAATATTCTATACCACCATTTATAATTACACAGATTCTGACTTCTTGACTCCTTTCGGTTAAAATTACGACCCATTTCTTCTGGTCATGGCTCCTGAGATAAACATGCCTCCAGCCCTGCTTCGAGTCTGAGGAGAGCTTCATGGCTGCCTCTTCCCACCTGAAACCTCCACCGTCAGCCCCGTCCTGGCAGCAGCAGGCTATGTGCACAGCAGAGCCAGCTGCCCTCTCCATTTCTCTTCCTGCCCTACGGCCAGGCCCTCAGCCTTGGCTACATTGTCTCCAAGCGGCAGGAAGGGCTGGAGGGCGGCCAGGCCCTGGGCTGAGATAAGGCTGGCTCTTTGCCTTGCTCTCTGTGGCTGGACACTCACCTCAAACACAAGCGTGGCATTGGGGGGTATCTTTGGAGGGCTGCCTGCCGAACCGTACGCATATGCAGGTTTGCAGGTGATGTGGCACACTTCCCCCACCTTCATGGTTGCTACGGCAATGTCCCAGGCTTTGATGACCTCCCCTGTAGGTGCAGAAAGCGAACAGGTCCTCCTTGGCAGGGATCTGACTCTGGGCTCAAACAGTAGCCCTGGAGAAACTTATTGTACCATGCCCAAGGGGAAGCTGGACACTCTTTAGAAACAGGACCAGGAAGGTAGAAAACATGGTTGCAGTAAGTGCTGTCAGGTCTCAGGAAAAAAAAAAAAAAAAATCACTCAACTCTAGAACAAAGGAGTTCAAGAAACAAGGCAGTCCACCCCTGAGGAGGAAGTGAGGTGTTCAGGGAAAGGAGAAAGAGAAACCAACACAGTTAAAAGACAGTGGAAGAAAAAGGAGCAACAGAAAAAAATAGACTGGAATAAATCATTCCTCCTTAAGCTTCTGAGAATATGGTTTCTGCTTTGACAGCTCATACCCTCCTTGAAGCCTATCCTACCACCTACTAACCACGCCTACCTTTTCCCAGGTCAAAGGAGAACTTGTCCTTGCGGTCCACACTGGAGTCGAACTTGGTGCCATCTAACAGCCAGCCAGTGTAGTGTACAAAGACTCGGTCCCCAATCATGGGCATCTCCGTGCCCGTGCCCTCTCGCTTGATGACCTAAAAGGGGAGAAGGTGAGTATCCAGGGATGGGGGCAGAAAAAGGCACCGAAACTGCCTGCGTGCCACTGATGGGAACACAGAGGGACTCTTCTGCCTCCTCGTAAGTAGGTTCAAGGGACCAATCTTCAAATGATTCTGACCTCCTTCTCTTTGAAGTGCAACATGACTTGGTTTGAAAGACCGGAGACAAAAGACCCGAGTTTCAGTTTTTGCTGTATGATCTTGGGTAAGTCACTTCAACTCTCTAGACCTCATTTGTAAAGGAGCGATGATAATCCCTATCAGAGTTGTTGGAAGATTAAATCAGTAAAAGGTTGAATAAAACACTATCAGCAGCAAAGGAAAAAGTGTTTATGCATTGTTTCCTCATTCTTCCTAAATGCCAGTGGTCATCAGATCGGGATCTGGTTTGGAGGTAAGAGGAGGAGAAGAATAAGAGCAATAAAGAAAATAGGAGCAGTGTGAAAGAGGTAAAAGAAAATACCAGGTTACACATGAGCACAGGGGCTCTCAATCAGGCCGCCAACTCTGACTTGCAACATGAGCATTCCTGACTGGTAGGCTAGTCAAGTCCTTTATTTCAAAGCTAGAGTATTTCCCAAGAACGTATAAGCCTCTGCTTCTCTTCTTTAGCATTTATAAAAGATGACTCCACGGGCCACCTGGCAGGTGTGTGGTTACCCTCTAAAGGAAAGCTTGCATGATAGAATGGACCAAGACTTGAGAAGTAGAAAAGTAGAGAGGAAGGAGTGAAGGATAAAAGGGGAAATGACCCTTCCAGAAATAATAATCTCAGAAATCCCCAGGACGCTGGAGAGAGGGGAAGCTGCATGCCCACTGGGACAGCAGCATGAGATTCCAAGATCTGGGGCAAAGCCAGCTGCATTTCTAGACCAGGTAAGGGCTCCCCGAAGTCTTCAGCTTTGCCCAGATCTCACACACTCACACACGTGTGGAGCTGAGCAGTGGGAAGCCAGGACAAGGAGAAACATTGGATGAGGAGAAAGCAAGAAATCCTGCCTCGGGTTTCTCCATCCTGGACTCCACACAACCTGCTCTGGACCACCGCTGGTTGTCCTGACTCAGGTCAAGATGCCCTGCCCCCTGAGTCCTGGACCCCCTTCTTTGCTCCTGTGGCTAATTGTAGTCAGGCGGTTACACTGCAGCAGGCTCCGAAGTAAAGCACCTCCCCCTGGCCCCACAGCCCACACCCCGAAGCCCCAACTCAGGAGGCCCCCGGGGGGGGGCGGCGCAAGATGGGCGGGGAACTACAGGTCCCGGCATGCACCGCTCCGTGGTTTTCCCGGCGCTGGGCGGGGGGAGGCGGGGGACAGCATGGCTAAGCGGGTGACCTAGCTGGGTCCCAGCCTCTAGAAAGGGGGTAACGAGAGGGCGGAGGCCGCCAGAACCTTTCTCACGGCCAGGCAAGGGCGCCAAGTCGCACAAAGGCTTGTGGGCCAGGAAATCACTCTTGTGACCCGCTCCACGTCCTAGCTAATATTTAACTGCCAGGGGTAGGCGCGCTCTCGCACCACCACCGACGAAGGCCGCCCAGGGACTTCCCGGCTGCGGCTGGCAGGGAAGGAGCTGGCAACTTGGCGGGGCCGCGGGGTCGGGGCGAGGTGAGGTGAGGGGGGCGGTGTCGGGGCACGCCGCCCGGGCCCCTGGCCGCAGCTCGCGTGCCCCGCTGGGCCCCGCCCCTCTCGGGCGCACCGCGCACGCCGGATTTGAGGCTGCAGTCCCGGCCCCCTTCCCGGGCCCGCAGGGCTGGGGCGCCGGGGGGCTTCAGCCCAGACCGCGGGCTTCCCAGGGGGCCGGGAAAACGACCATGTGGAGGCCGGCGCACCTAGGCACCCCTCTTAGGAGCGTGTGGCTGCCCTCCCACTCCCGAACAACGCAGCCTGGTCCAGGAAGGCGATGCGACCGGCCGCCGGCTGCGCGACCTAGCCAACTACTGGCCTGGAGGCTGCAGAGGCGGCCGTCTCCGCCCCGTCTCCCGGCCCGGGTGCCCCCATGCTCGGCGGAAGGACGGCTGCGATGGGCACCCGGAGCTCGGCCGCCCCAGCAGGCCCAGGGCTCCCGGCCCGCCCCCCCCCCCCTTACCTTAAGCACGCCTTCGTCTTGCTTGGGGCTGACATCCACTCCCTCGAGGGGCAGCGGCGCCGACTGCGCCCCGCTGTCGGCCGCCTTCATCTCCTCGGCGGTCATCGCCGCTCGGTGCGCCGTGTACTCGGGAGCTGGGCACCGGGCACGAGCCAAGCTCTCTCGGCCGCCGGGCCTATCTGCACGGGGTGCGGGCGGGACGGCGCTGGCGCGGCGGCCGCCGAGCTGCAAACCGGCCGAAAGCTCGAGCACCTCTGCCTCCCGGCGCGCTCGCGGCCCGCGGCGGAGTCGGGCGCGGGAGCGGGAGTAGGTGGGTAATGCGCGGCCGGGGGGAGCGATTGGTCCCACCCCGCCGCGGAGGGAGGGGCTGGGAGGAGCTGGAGCAGGAGCGAGGGACGGAGGGGGTGGGGGTGGAGAACTTTCTAGAGACGGCGGCGGCTAAGCCGGTTCGGGTTCTAGTGCTAAGGGCGCTTATAAGAAAAAAAAATTTTTCTGGTTCATTCCTCCTGCTGGCTGCGTGGCTCCTCTTCCCCCGACTCGTAGGACCCTCGGACTCTAAGGAACCGCCCCCCCGCCCCGCGCGCTCTCCCCGGGCCCTCCCCCGTCCGTTTCCCGGACTAACCGGATTCTACCAGATCCTTCTCGATCCCCCCCATCACTCCAACACGGAGCCTGCCAACTGCCCCAGATCCGCCCTTTATATTGCAGCCCGCAGCGTGGTTTGCTCAGAGCCCTGTGGCCGGATGTGAGCGGCAGCGCGTCCGTCTCCTCGGGACCGGAGACGCGCATTTTTATAAAAGCCGACCGTAAACACAGATGGCATGGCCTCCTTGCCTTTACTGCGCGCGTATATTTAACCAACGGGGCGAGAAAAGGGGGATAGGAATTCGGGCAGTGGCGGGGTCGGGGGGAGTGAGTCTAATAGCAGTTATCCCAGTGCACAGAATTGGGGGAAAGCAACCTTGATTTCCCTAGTTCAGGGAACATGTGGCGCCTTCAGCTCTTTAGAATGCTCGGAGTAGCCGATTTGCAAGAAATGACCCGCTGAGCTAAGGACTCTTAAATGGGGCACGTATTAAAAGGACCTTCCTTTAATACAATTAATAAAACTGCCGTTTCGGTTAATACTTATTCGGTTAGTACCAATTTTTAATTGGTTCAACTCGCGAAAACAGCCGTTCCATTTCGCTAAAGGCCCACGGGAAGGAATGTTTTCTTCTTACTGTTTGGTTGCCAAGTGTTAATGGGCTGCTTGTGGAGCGCAGAGCACCTGTGCGGTAGTTTGACGGTCTGCGCAGCTAGCTATCCAAACAAAAGCCTCTGACAAAAAGACCCTTTCAGAGAGAGTCTTGGTTTTGCTCATCACTTAACCCCAGTTTAGCATAGTGCCTGGTGAGTGGTACCAAATAGTTATTGGCTGCATGAATTTGTATTCCAACAATAAACTTTCTTTGGAGCCCTCACGTTGTACTTGGCGCTATGCTGCTGTACGCAAACTGTCCCGATGGCGGCGGGGGGGGGGGGGTGGGGGGTGGGTAATTCAAAGGGCTGTTAGAGATGAAATTTCAATAGCATAACATAATTTGATAGTTTATTGTAGTCCTTTTTGATGGAACTTGACTGGAAGGGGATGCAGAAGAAATAAAACCGTTAATTCCAGCATTTTACAGTAAATGAGTTTAGCCACAAGTAAGATGTTTCTAAGTCCTGAGACTTAAGGTCGCTAAGATGATGGCGGATACCCTCAGAGGAGATGGACGATTCACTCACTAGGGTTAAATCTATTTCTTTTCTCCACTTCCCTTAGTAGGGTAAGAGGTAGCAGTGCTAAGGCTCTCCAAAACTCCAGCAGACAGGGATGGTGGGTAAGATTCTGGCTTGCTGTTGTGGCAGTTATCTTGCTGTTGGCTTAATGCACCTGCTTATTCTACATGGATGCTAGTTTCTTTCGGTGCTGGGGCCATTGGCTATTATCTAGCAGAACAAGTTGGGATAGAAAAGAAAAGTTCAGGGGCCGCCCCGTGGCCGAGTGGTTAAGTTCGTGTGCTCCACTGTGGCGGCCCAGGGTTTCACGGGTTCAGATCCTGGGCGCAGACATGGCACCGCTCCCCAGGCCACATTGAGGCGGCGTCCCACATGCCACAACTAGAAGGACCTGCAGCTAAGATATACAACTATGTACCGGGGGGGAGTTTGAGGAGGTAAAGCAGAAAAAAAAAAAAGATTGGCCACAGTTGTTAGCTCAGGTGCCAATCTTTAAAAACAAAAGAGAAGTTCACCTTTAGAGTAATGCTTTTCTGCATTTTTTTTCCTTATTGAAAGCAAACTGTGTAGGTCTATGTCTTTTTTTTTTTTTTGAGGAAGATTAGCCCTCAGCTAACATCTGCTGCTAATCCTCCTCTTTTTGCTGAGGAAGCCTGGCCCTGAGCTAACATCCGTGCCCATCTTCCTCTACTTTATATGTGGGATGCCTGCCACAGCATGGCTTGACAGGTGGTGCTAGGTCCACACCTGCGATCCGAACCAGCAAACCCTGGGCCACCGAAGCAGAACGTGCGAACGTAACTGCTGTGCCGCCGGCCCAGCCCATAGGTCTATCTCTTTTAATTCTTGTCAGCACATATTAATTGGGCACTTAGGATGTGCCTGCCATTGCATAAACACACAACTTAATAACAGTAGAAAGAGCAAATGCTATGGAGTAAGCAAGGATTTGGGTTGCCCACGTACTAACTTTGATTCGGGGCGGGTTATAACATTGTCAATCAGTGTAGCTGTGATGGTTAAAAAAGTGGCAAGGTATGTCAGGTTCTAGCACAGTGCCCGCCTTCAAGCAGGTGGTTAATGAATACTGGTCATTAGTCTACTGTGATAAGTGCTGTGGTGGAGACAGGGACAAAGTGCTGAGAATACAGAGGTCTGTAAGAGAGGGAAAAGAGTGGGTGTAAGGGGAGAGGGAGGGACGAGAGGGAAAGGTTTGCCTGCATTCAGTGGATGAGTAGATGAGGAGGCTGGGGGAGGGGAGGGGGCAGTAGGCAGTGGGTTCTTGAATCTCAGCAGGAACTTATTGTTTCTAGAAGTTTTTCTGGTTATTTACATTATATTCTCCTCATAGTAAAACTTGCACATACTAAATGTAGAAAGTGCCCAGATGATTTGTTCTTTCCCTCCTCTTCCTTACCCCTTTCCCAGCCCATTTAAATTAGTATTCCCCTTAAAGGCATTTAACAAGGTAATTATTTTCACAGGTATCGGTTAGTCATTCAAAATCCTTCTGAAATATCCCCCTTTGCTAGAGGAAGAGAGTGCACTTTTTTTAATCATCCACCTGGCTCTGTAGATGCTTCCTGCTGTGGTTAGAAGCTTTAGTATTGCCAAAATGAGCCTCCAGAGCTCGTCTGGTTCACCTCCCAAATGCTAGGCCCATCCTTCAGACGCGAAGACCCCTTTGTTTTTTAAAGTTGCCATTTTGACTTAGTCTGCCAATGCTCTTAAACATTTGAAAAATTATATAATATGAATCATTCCAATGAATGTGAGATGAGTGTGTGTGTCTATACATGTACACACACACACGCACACACACACAGACATTACGTGACATGCAAACATAGTGAACCTTGGGAATATACCAGCAAACCTAAGAATTAGAACACTACCAATATGATTTGTGTCAAAAATGTAATAACAAAAATGTTAAGGACCCTTACATAATTTTTTGCTCCTTTTGGTGTCTATTAACTGAGAAAACACAAATTATACTACTGACCAAAATAGCTACTACACATTTCATAAAACATTTATTTATTTTAGTGATTACAGCTCCATTTTCATACATTTGAAAAATAGTAGCCCTCTGTGAGGTCTCCATGTAATGGAGATCTGCATAGTGTAAAGGGCTCTGGGCTCTGGACTGGGTTTACATGGGTTCAGATCTCAGCTGCATCATTGAACACACCATGGGTCCTTGGGCAAGTTTTATCCACGTCTAAAATGGGAGGGGCTGGCCCCGTGGCCGAGTGGTTAAGTTCTCAAGCTCCCACTGCAGGTGGCCCAGTGTTTCGTTGGTTCGAATCCTGGCCACGGACATGGCACTGCTCATCAAGCCATGCTGAGGTGGCATCCCACATGCCACAACTAGAAGGACCCATAACTAAAAATATGCAAATATGTACCGGGGGGCTTTGGGAGAAAAAGGAAAAATAAAATCTTTTTTTTTTTTTTTTTAAGATTTTATTTTTTTCCTTTTTCTCCCCAAAGCCCCCCGGTACGTAGTTGTGTATTCTTTGTTGTGGGTTCCTCTAGTTGTGGCATGTGGGACGCTGCCTCAGCGTGGTCTGACGAGCAGTGCCATGTCCGCGCCCAGGATTCGAACCGATGAAACACTGGGCCGCCTGCAGCGGAGCGCGCGAACTTAACCACTCGGCCACGGGGCCAGCCCCAGGAAAAATAAAATCTTTAAACAAATAATAATAAAATAAAATCTAATTTCATGCTTCAGATAAATATACGTTTTTGTTTTGCTCTTAGGGGTGATAAAAAGTAGCTATTCATTATTCCATATCTAAGGATGCACTGAAATTTGGCTTTGGCCTTGTTCTTCAGAGGGTCACATAGCAAAATGCCTATTTCAGCATTATTTCCAGCTTCCCCAAACTTGTGTGTGATCAAAGGTCACGTGTTTCTCTAGGTTACTGTCCTATCTAATTAGCATAACTAGAATGAGGATTGTCATTTGGGAAAAATAAAACCTTGCCGTCCGTCATCCTCAGTTGAAAGTAAATGTGTGTTTAATATCATAGATGTCCACTGCAGTGACCACAGGAGCACCCCAACAGCTGTCCTTGCTGAGAAATTAGCAATCGTTGTTCCTTGTGTAATGTCAAACTTCCGTAATTGATCTACTAACATTTTAAAATGTTTAAATTGTATTAATAGTACGTTTATATGAAGGTTTGGGTTTCTTCTTTTATCTCAGAAGTTCATTCTGTGAGTTAATAGACAGCTGTCGTCTAGTCAGATATTGACTTTAATATTTATCCTTTCAGCATTTGGCCAAGATGTGTATCCAGAGCATTTCTGAGTTTAACCCTTCTCGTGGTTCTGCAGGTGGTTTTTAAGTAGCTCTGTCCACAGCTCACTTCCTCCAGGGGAATTATTCTGGCCTTTCCTTGGGCTTACTTCCTCAGGTTTCATTTCCTCCTGGGTTCCTGGGAGCCCTGGAGCGGGTGGTTCCCACAGATTCCTGGATAGACCAGACAGAGAGAGCCTCATACACCTACGGGGAGAAGGGGCATTAATTTTTTTTTAAAGGGCCTCTTGGTTTGCCAGGGGCTTCACTGATCAATTACTTGACACCCCAACTCTTCTGTCTTTCTTTCCCATGGGAAAGTAGGATAGAGGGATGGAGAACATCCCTCCGCCCCTGTGCTCAAGACCGTGCCCGCTGATACTTGCCACCACCACTTTCTACAAATGGCCAGTAAATGGTGTCAAGATATTTTTTGAGCACCTTCTAGGTTCCCGGGTCAGCACTAGGGACTGTGGGGTGCCAAGAGGCCACGACAGAATTACCCTCCCCTTAAGGTGCCGACACAGGGGAGTTAGAGCAAAGCTAAGGGCTAGCTGTGTGGCACTGTTTCAAAGAGCACAATGGCTGAACCTGTTCAGAGGAAAAGTATTCTGGGAAGGCCTCGCAAAGAGCTAGAACTTGGAAAAGATCTTGAAAGATGGATAATAATATTTATTTACTTTTAAAAAAGGTATAACAAATAAATGTTTGGCTTGATAAATTTTTACATATGTGTATACCGGCCTACACCCAGATCAAGATAGAGAACATTCCAGCACTTCAACAGATTCCCTCATGTGCCCTCCCAGGCAATAATCATCCCCAAGAGTAGCCACTGTTCAGACCGCTATCACAATAGAGTAGTTTTGTCTGGTTTCGAACATCATTCCAAAGAAATCCTACAGTGTATACTTTCTTCGACTGGCTTTTTTTGTTCCACATTATGTCTGTGAAATTCATCCATTTGTTGCATATAGGAGTAGTTCATTACCTTTCATTGCTATATAATATCCCATTGTGTGAATATACTGCAATTTACTTGTTCAGTCTATTGTTGACGATATTGGGACTGTTTCCAGTTTTGGGCTATTATGAATAAAGCTTCTATGAACATTCTTATTTGTGACTTTTGGTGGACAAAAATGTTCATTTCAGTTTGGTATATACCTAAGAAATGGAATTGCTGGGTTATGGGTTTCCGTTATGTTTAGCTTTAGTAGATACTGCCAGTTTTCCAAAGTCGTGGTATCAAGTTACACTCCCACCAAGAGTGTGCAAGAGTTCTAGTTGCCTCACATCCTCAGCAAAACGTGGTATTGTCAGGCCTTTTAATTTTAGCCCATTTGAGGGATGTAGTGCTATGTAATTTGTATTTCCTTGATAATTAATGAAGTCAGACACCTATTAATACACTTATTGGCCATCTGGATAGCCTCTTTTGTGAAGTACCCGTTCAAGTCTTTGTCCTGTTTTAAAAGATTGCATTGTGCGACTTTTTGTTTTTCGTTTTTTTTTAAAGATTTTATTTTTTCCTTTTTCTCCCCAAAGCCCCCCGGTACATAGTTGTATATTCTTCGTTGTGGGTCCTTCTAGTTGTGGCATGTGGGATGTTGCCTCAGCGTGGTTTGATGAGCAGTGCCATGTCCGCGCCCAGGATTTGAACCAACGAAACACTGGGCCACCTGCAGTGGAGTGCGCGAACCCAACCACTCGGCCACGGGGCCAGCCCCGCCTTTTTGTTTTTAATTTGTGGAATTTCTTTCTATATTATAGGTAAGATTTGAAAGATATATTGTAATAATCTTTTGGTCTATGGTATGCCGTTTCACGCATTTTTTTGATGAACAGATTTTTAGTTTTAATGAAGTCCAATTTATTAATCCATTTTTTATGATTAGTGATTTTCTTTATTATTATTATTATTTTTTGAGGAAGATTAGCCCTGAGCTAACTGCTGCCAATCCTCCTCTTTTTCTGCTGAGGAAGACTGGCCCTGAGCTAACATCCATGCCTATCTTCCTCTACTTTATATGTGGGATGCCTACCACAGCATGGCATGCCAAGTGGTGCCATGTCCGCACCCGGTCCGCCGAGAAGCAGAACGTGGGAACTTAACCGCTGTGCCACCAGGCCGGCCCCAGTGATTTTCTTTAATAGACTTTATTTTTTAGAGAAGTTTTAGGTTCAAAGCAAAATTCAGCAGAAGGCACAGAGATTTTCCATAGACCCCCTGCTCCCATACTTGCGCAGCCTCCCCCATTATTAGCATCCCTCACCAGAGTGGTACATTTGTTACAATTGGTGAACCTACATTAACACATCATTATCACTCAAAGTCCATAGTTTACATTAGGATTTACTCTTGATGTTGTATACTGTATGGGTTTGGGCAAATTTATAATGACCTGTATCTACCGTTATAGTATCATACAGAGTAGTTTCCTGTCCTAAAAATCCTGTGTTCTGCCTGTTCATCCCTCCCTCCCTGGCAACTTCAGACAAGCACTAACCTTTTTACTGTCACCACAGTTTTGCCTTTTCCGGAATGTCATATGGTTAATCATACAGTGTGTAGCCTTTTCAGACTGGCTTCTTTCACTTAGTAATATGAATTTAAGGTTCCTCAATGTCTTTTCACATCTTGATAGCTCATTTCTTTTTAGTGCTGAATAATATTTCATTGTCTGGATGTACCACAGTTTATCTGGTCACTGCTGAATGACATCTTGGTCACTTTCAACTTTTGGCAATTAGGAATAAAGCTGCTATAAACATCCGTGTGCAGGTTTTTGTGTTGACATGTTTTCGACTCCTTTGGGTAAATACCAAGGATTCCGATTGCTGATTGTTGGATCATACGATAAGAGTATGTTTAGTTTTGTAAGAAACCACCAAACTGTCTTGTCAGGTGGGTGTTTCAAATTCCTCACCAGCAATTAACGAGCGTCCCTATTCCTTCACGTCCTCACTAGCAGTAGCTATTGTCAGTGTTCTGGATTTTGGTCATTCTAATACGTGTGTACTGGTATCTCATTGTTTTAATTTGCATTTGCCTGATGGCATATGATGTGGACCGTCTTTTCATATGCTTATTTGCCATCTGTATATCTTTTTTGGTGAGGTGTCTGTTAAGGTCTTTGGCCCATTTTTTAATCAGATTGCTTGTTTTCTTATTGCTGAGTTTTAAGAGTTCTTTTTGTATTTTGGCTAACAATCCCTTATCAGATATAGCTTTTAAAGATATTTTCTCCCAGTCTGTGGCTTGTCTTTTTATTCTCTTGACAGTGTCTTTTTCAGAGCAAAAATTTTTAATTTTAGTGAAATCCGGCATATCAATTCTTTCTTTCATGGATTGTACCTTTGGTGTTGTATCTAAAAAGTCATTTCCAATCCCAGGGTCATCTAGATTTTTCTCCTATCTAGGAGTTTTATAGTTTTGGCTTTTACGTTTAGGTCTGTGATTCATTTTGAGTTGGTTTTTGTGAAGGGTGTAAGATCTATGTCTAAATTCATTTTTTTTCGCTTGGGATGTTCAGTTGTTCCAGCATCATTTGTTGAAAAGAGTATCTTTGTTCCATGTATTGCCTTTGCTCCTTTGTCAAACACCCGTTGACTATATTTATGTGAGTCTGTTTCTGGTCTCTCTTTTCTGTTCCATTGATCTATCTGTCAATTATTTCACCAATACCACTTTGTCTTTTTTTTTTTTTCCTTTGAGGAAGATTAGCCCTGAGCTAACATCCATGCCCATCTTCCTCTACTTTATACGTGGGATGCCTTCCACAGCATGGCTTGACAGGCAGTGCCATGTCCGCACCTGGGTTCTGGGCTGCTGAACCCTGGGCCACTGAAGCGGAACGTGTGAACTTAACCGCTGTACCACTGGGCTGGCTCCAACCTGCCTTGATTACTGTCGCCTTATAGTAAGTCTTGCAGTTGGGTACTGTCAGTCCTCTGACTTTGTTGTTCTCTTTCAATATTATGTTGGCTATTCTGGGTCTTTTGCCTCTCGGTATAAACTTTAGAATCAGTTTGTTGATATCCACAAAATAACTTGCTGGACTTTAGATTAGGGCTGCATTGAACCTATAGATCAAATTGGGAAAAACTGACATCCTGACAATAGTGAGTCTTTCTATCCGTGAACATGAAATATCTCTCCATTTATTTAGTTCTTTGATTTCTTTCATTAGAGTTTTGTAGTTTTTCTCATACAGATCTTGTATATATTTTGTTAGATTTAAACGTATTTCATTTTTGGGGGTGTTAATGGAAATTGGTATTGTGTTTTTAATTTCAAATTCCACTTGTCCACTGCTGGTAAATAGGATTGAATTTTGTATATAAACCTGTGTCCTATAACGTTGCTATAATCTCTAGTTCCACTGGTTTTTTTTTTTTTTTTAAAGATTGGCACCTGAGCTAACAACTGTGGCCAATCTTTTTTTTTTTTCCTTTTCTGCTTTATCTCCCCAAATCCCCCCTGGTGCATAGTTGTATATCTTAGTTGCAGGTCCTTCTAGTTGTGGCATATGAGATGCCGCCTCAACGTGGCCTGACGAGCGGCGCCACGTCCACGCCCAGGATCCGAACCTGTGAAACCCTGGACCGCCACAGTGGAGCACACAAACTTAACCACTCGGCCACGGGGCCGGCCCCTCCCTAGTTTTTTTGTTGATTCTTTCAGATTCTCTACATAGATGATCATGTCATCTGCGAACAGAAAATTTTATTTCTTTCTTCCTAATCTTGGTTAGTGATTTTTTTGTGTGTCTCGTTTAAGACATCTTTGCCTAGCCCATGGTCATGAAGATAGTCTCCTTTTTGTTTTTGTTTTTTTAAATCCTAGAAGATTTTATTTTCTCTTTCACATTTAGGTCTATGATCCATCTCAAATTAATTTTTATATCTAGAGTGGGGTAGGGAGCCAAGTTTTGCTTTTTGCATAGGATGTACAATTGAGCCAGCACTAGTTATTGAAGGGCCACCCTTTCCCCACTGAACTGTGTGGCTCTTTTGTCGTCTGTCAGGCGTGAGCGTGCATTTATGTCCGTTTTGGACTCTATTTTGTTCCCTTGGTCTGTTAATCTGTTGTGTGCCAATACCTTAGTGTGTTAGTTGCTGTAGCTTTAAGATAAGCTTTGATGTCTGGGAGTGCAAACCCTCCGGCTTTGTTGTTCTGTTTCAGATTGCCTTGGCTTTTCTTAGTTCTTTGATTTTTCTGTATACATTTTGGAATCATCTTGTCAATGTCTAAAAATAAAATGCTGGGATTCTGATTGGGATTCCATTGAATTTATACATCAAATTAGGGAGATTTGACATCTTAAAATACTGTCTTCCAATCCATGAACATGAAATATTCTTCCATTTATTTACGTATTCTTTAATTTTTTTTCAGCACTGTTTAATGTTTTATATTTTTTAGTATAGAGGTCTTGTACATCTTTTATTAGATTTATTCATAGGTATTTTTTTGTTTTTGTGCTATTGCAAATGCTAGTTTCAAAAGTTTCCTTTCTAATTGTTTGTTGCCAATGTATAGAATGCAATTGATTTTTTGTTTTTATTTTTAAATTTTAATTGTGGTAAAATATACATAGCATAAATTTTACCATTTTAACCATTTTTGGGTGTATAGTGTAGTGGCACTAAATACATTCACATTATTGCACAAACATGCAATTGATTTTTTTGGTAAGAGCTTTATTGAGATAGAATTCAGACACCATATAATTCACCCATTTAAAGTGTACAATTCAGTGACTTTTAGCATATTCGTGGACTTGTGCCACTGTTACCACAATCAGTGTTGGCACATTTTCATGACCCCATAAGGAAACCTTGTACCCTTCCCAACCTCCCCAAGCCCCCAGCCCCTGGCAAATGCTAATCTACTTTCTGTCCATCTGTTCCCCTCTTAGTTCACAGGTATTTACGAGGTTTGACAGAATGACTGGAGCTTCATCTTTATGCACGGATAATGCTTTAAGAATTCCTGCAGATGTTTTACCCGCTCTTGGACGTTGTGGGTCTTTTAGACACTTGCATTCTATTGTTTATTTATCCGCCTGGTCCTTAGCTTTCTTTTTCTTTCTTTCTTCTTTTCTGCCTCTTACTTGTGAAAGAAAAAGGTGCGTTTCTGGTATCTGTCACCCTTCCTCTGTGAACATTGAGGCAAACACACCCTCTCCTCCTCGGTGGTGGCTCTTCCAGCCCTGAATCACCGTGTCCTTCTCTAGGCCGTGCCTTTCCCTAGTTCATTCAGCTGCTACTTGGACGCATTTATCTTTCTCCATTTCTGTTCTCCGATTTTTCTTTCCTCATGCAATTGATTCTTAAAATCAGCTTTATTGAGGTCTAATTTACACGTGCTAAAATTCCCCAATTTTAAGTGAATAGTTCAGTGAGTTTTGATAAATGTATGGAGATATGCAACCACTACAGCAATCAAGATATAGAACTTTTCTATCATCCCCAAAAGTTTGCTTATGCCCCTTTACACCTAGTCCCTAGCAGCCCCCTCCCTGGCCCCTGGCATCCACTGATCTGCTTTCTCTTACTGTAGTTTTGCCTTTTCTAGGATTTCCTATAAAAGAATTATACAGCATATATCTTTTGTATCTGGATTCTTTCACTTAGCATAATGCATGTGAAATTAACCCATGTTGTTGTGTGTATCAGTAATTTGTTCTTTTTTTAAAAAATTACTGAATAGTATTCCATTGTCTGGATATACCACAGTTTGTTTATCTATTCACCAATTGAAGGACATTTGGGTTGTTTCCAGTTTTTGGCTACTAGGAATGAAGCTTCTGGAACATTCTTGTACAAATCTTTGTTTGGAAATATGTTTTCATTTCTCTTGTATATACGCCTAGGAGCAGGCCTGCTAGATCATATGGTAAGCACATGTTTGACTTTATAAAGAACTGCTAAACTTTTTAAAAAGTGGCTGTACCAATTTGTATTCCCACCGGTAATGTGCGAGAGTTACATTTGCTCTGCATCCTTGCCAACACTGATTAGTCTTTTAACCATTCTAGTGGGTATGCAGTAGAATATCATTGTGGTTTTAGTTTGCATTTCCCTAATGAATAATGATGTTGAGCATCTTTTTGTGTACTTATTTGCCATGTTGTGTATCTTCTTTGGTGAAGCATCTGTTCATATCTTTTACTCATTTAAAACAATCAGATCATTTTCTTATTGATTTGTAAGAGGTATATGTGTGTATGCATATGGTGTGTGTATGGCACTGTGGTGAGCTGAATAATGGTCCTCCACGTTCTAAACCCCAGCATCTGGGAATAGGTTACCTTGGGTCTTGAGAGGGGGAGATTATCCTGGCGAATCCAATGTTATCACAAGGGTCTTTATAAGAGGGAGGTAGGAGGGTCAGCATCAGAGATGGAGCTGTGACGGTGGAAGCAGAAGTTGGTATGCTGTGGGTTCATAAGCCCAGGAATATGAGCAGCCTCTAGAAGCTGGAAAAGGTAAGGACGCAAATTCTCCCTAGAGCCTCTGGAAGGAATGCGGCCCTGCTGACACCTTGATTTTAGCCTGGTGAGACTGATTTTGGACTTCTGGCCTCCATAACCGTAAGATAATAAATTTGTATTCTTTTAAGCCACCACGTTATAGCAGGGGTACGCAGGCACTCAGTGTTCGTCGAATGATTTGAAGCTAGCTTTCCTGCTTCTAAATCCAGCGCTGCTTTGTTTCTCCCATATTGTTCTGAGTGGAGGGAGCAGGGTATTTCAGGTGGTGGAAAAGTACGAGAAAGCGGCCCCAAGGTGGACGTGAGCATCTACAGCAGAGAGTGGACAAGTCTTAGATGGAGTAGTGTGGGTTGGAGGGATGGGAGATGAGATCATTAGGTGGAGAACGCTAGATTTTGGAAGCTGAGGAATTTGGGCTTGAGACAGTGAGAAAGCACTTAGATGCTGGAGCATTTAGGAGGTTTGTTAGAACTATGGGGGTGGCTGTACCGAGAAGAAACAAACTTTGGGGAAAATGAGTCTTTCTAGTCTCCTTCACTCAGCTCTGATGGGAAGGCAAACCTGGCGTGTTGTTTGTTATTCTAACAGTGTTACACAGTTCTGCAAACCAAATTGATTGTGTTAATGGGGGTAGGGAGGCTGGGAGGTGAAGGCCGTCTCATCCCTTTGGGATCCTCTGGCTCACTGGAGTGCCCAGCCTGCCCCTCCCCTCAATCTCCTCCCAACTGGTGCTGGCCTCACTGATGACATTCTAAGATGGCACCGTCAGCCTGGTCAGCACTTCACTCTCGTCTGCCTGCACGTCACTGTATCACTCTGCATGGGCGTGGGGTTCTTTGGCGTGAAAAGGCATGGAGTTTGTTGGAGAGGGGCCTTCTGCAAACGAGACCAGAGCATACTGTTGTCTGGAAGCTGGCAAGATAGGCAGTTGTGTTCTCTGCTGCCCCTGCCCCGGCGGCACAGCTCTCAATAGTGAGAATGTGGGCTGGCTGGCTGACTGTCTGCTTCACACCCGTTCTCCCCACCTCTGGAGTTGTGACTGAGATCTCTGTCCTTGGGACTCAAGATGCCTCCAGACCCCTGGACAATGAATTTTCTGTTCTCTTTCCTACTTCACCCTCACCTAGGGCAGTTCAAACCCAGCCTCCTTCAGGAAGCTTTTCCTGATAGCTCTACCCAACTGAAAACACATTTTCTATGCTGCATGTTTTCAGTACCCATCGATTGTCACTTTACTATTTCACTATTCATTACATGGTTGTCTAATCATTCTGGAGAAGCAAGTACAAGACAGATGCCTTGTCTCCAGTGAGATTACAAGCCTCTTGAGGACAGGGAGCAGTCTCTTCATTTGTGCCGGGTCTCAGCAAATATGTTGTACACCACTGGAGGCCCGGTATCATTTTACATGAAGACATTTGTGGCGCCCTTCCGATGCTTGTTCAGTAGTCTTCAGGGAAAGGATGAGTGGACAGGAACTAAATAAGAGATGAGGAGGACTTCTTGGGAAGCCAAGGAGGGGTCATTTGTTAGTTGAGAAAGTCGTTTCCTTTCTAGTGAGGTAGACTCCTAAATTTAGGGCAAACCTAACAGGAAGCTCTAAGTTTTAACACTATAAAAAGACGGGCCTCTGGTCTCTAGTCCCGTTTTCTTTTTTTTGTGTACTCTCCTTTCAGTCTTTCAATAGACATCAGATGTTTGCTGAGTATCTTGTGTGATAAACATTAAGGACCCAAGGTGAATGAATATAAGGTGATGTTTCTCTGCAGGGGGCTATCTGAGCTGCTCTGTCTTTATCTCAGTGCATGTCATTCACAGACCTCTATCTCCTGTCCCAAGTTCCCTCCCCAAATCTGTTTCCTATCTTAGGTGTTAAACAATTTTCCATGTGTCAAAGTACAGCCAATTAGACCCGCAGCCCCAGGAGGAGCGGAGGTAATGCTTCTCCTCGCCAGGAGGGGGCGCACGATGCCACATGCCTTGCTGAAGCCGTGGGAAAGGATGGGGGTGGGGGGCGGGGGGGCGCGTCTTAACTAGTACTTGGATTTGGGCAGAAAGCTGAGAAACCCAGAACATCGGAGACAACTTCCTGCCAATAGGAAGCTGAGTTACAATCAAGAGAAGCTAGTGGTCAAATTCAGAGTAGTTTTATACACAAGAACAAAACGCATGCTTTAAAATGGAGGGAAAAATTAGTGATCACCTACTGAAATAAAGGAAAGCAGCAATAGTTGTGATGACAACAGCGACAAGGACATGCCTCCTTTTGAAGCGCTGCCCTGGCTTCTGCACCCTAGCTGCTCCCTAGACACGGACATGAGAACAATGTGGGCTGACAAAGATGTCCCACCAACGCCTCAATCCAATGTTTCTTTGGACAGCTCACTGATTCCTCCATTCTCCTCAGCTCCTTTTCCTACCAACCCTTCCTCCACTTTTTTTTTTTTTTTTTTTTTTTTTTTTGTCAAAGGAGGGCTACGGAACGTGTCTGTGGTTAGGACGATGCCTCACATTGCCAGGAGAGGGCAGCAGTTCACGTCTCCTGTCACGCAGGTGCAGCCTCAGCGCTCTCCAGGATTCCTGTCATTTTTTCAGTAGTTACTGCGTGCCCACTATGTGCCAGGCTCTGTGCTGCGCACTGGGGGTGTAAAGCTGACTAAGATATGGGTCCCCGCCCTGGAGGAGGCTGTGGTCTAAAAGAGTGAGACAGCCATGGAAACAGACAAAATGCCAAGCAGTGGCGTGAGGTGCTAAGGCAGAAGGCTAGTTAGGGGACTGCCGACTCCCAAGGAGGGGTGGGGAGAGGAGGGGCATCAAAAGAAGCCTCATAGAAGGAGATGCCTGAACGGAGTCTTGAGAGGTAGTAGGTTTTCTGCAGTGTGCGGGATCAGGAAGAGCGTCCCAGCAGGGGTACCAGGGTGAGTGTGACACTACACGGTGGGCTCAGCTTGAACAAAGGGACTGGAGAGGGGGTAGAAAGACTCGGAAAGTTGGTGGATCATGGAGGACTCTGCTTGTCTGCCATGCTGAGGAGCCTGGACTCGAACCATGAAGGAAACAGGAAGCCGTCATAGGGGCTTAATTAGGAGAATAACACAGATTTGCACTTTTTAAAAGTTTCCTCTTCTAGCTGTGTAGAGGATAGATACAGTAGGGATGTAGGAAGGGCGGACCTGAAGACTGATGACCAGTTAAGGTTTGCTTGAACCAGGTCGAGTGAGAGATGACGGTGGTCTGAACTAAGATGGTAACAGTGGGCATGGAAAGGAGGGGCTGGGCTTGAGGCTGAAACGACAGGTTTTGGTCTCCGATTAGATGGAGTGGGATGAGGGTGGAGGTCTCCCAGGTGTCTGGCTTCGGTGTCTGGGGTGAATACTGGTGGCAGCTGATGGGATGGAGAACAGACAAGAGGAGGAGAGATCTGGGGAGAAAGATGATGAGTCATTGACAGATATGAGGCACCACGTCCAGCTCTCCGTTTCATCCCCACCATATCCCCTAGTCTAGATCCTCACTACTTCCCACTGGTTCTGTGACGGCAGCTTCCTGTTGGGTCTCCCAATGTTTAGTCTCTCTCCCTGTTGGAATAGCTTCTGAATTCTCTCATTTAATATGTATCTACTGACAGCTTATTACGTGCAGGCACTGTGATAAGTTCCTTCCCCCACAGAGCTTATAGCCTAGTGCAGGGAGATGGGGATGAAGGAAGAGACAGATAACTAAGACAATACTGGCAATACTATGGATGGAAAATGCTCTCCTAAGTGAACAACAGGATACCAGGAGAACATTCCAGAGGGGCTCATAACCTTGACTTAGAGTTCCAAGGAGAGTTTCCTAGAGGGATGACCTCTAGGCTTATCTGGGTGAGTAGAGAGTGGTTTGCCCAGTGAGGGAATGGGTGGCACTGGGCGGGGGATGGGGAGAACGGGTTTAAACAAGACTGAAAGTGATGGGGGTGCAGTCCCTGACCCTGGAGTGCGCAGGACAGGAGAAACAAGCAGCCTCCACTGAGAGCACACAGGAGAAACCATGTCCTCAGGTTTCCATCAAGGAAAGGAGATAAAGAGGGCTTTCGATGAAGAGTGGGGATAGAGAGAAGTTTGCAGAGTGGGGAGGCCTTCCAAAGGGCCTCTGGAGAGGTTTCAGAGGGGCGGAGGCAGAGGGGTAGGTCAGGGGAGGAAGCACAGAGCAAGTATGGCAATCATTCATTCACTCATTCATTTTATTTAATAAGTATGTACCAACTACCTACTCCAGGCCAGAAATACAGTAGTGAACAAGACTGACAAGTTTCCCAATCTCATGGAACTTACGTTTCAGTGGGAAGAGACATACAATAAACAAATAAGATAATTTCACATAGGGGTAAGTACTGTGAAGAATGGAAAACAGGGGAGTGCAGTAGAGTGCCTAGGGAAGAAGTGCTTTAGGTCGGGACCAGGGGAAGCCCCTTTGAGGAGGTGACATTGACATGTGAACTGAGTAGGAGGTGAGCAGCCCTTCTAGGGAGAGGAGACAGTAAGAGCAAGGTAAAGAGGGTGTGGGAGAGTGGACACCTGGAGGGGCTTGTCCCCTGGGTGGTAAAGGAGGGTAGCAGCAGGGAGTGGATGCGTTTAGCTCTCACGAGTTGGGCACCAGTCCTCCACTGGGTGGATGGACCGCCGGGCCTGGAGGGATTTCACTTCTGAAGGAGGCTTCTTAGTCACTGACACAGATGAGGCTTGGGTTTCTGGAAGACGTTGGAGCTGGTCTGTGTCTGGATTCGTCACTTGGGCTCTGGGAAGAGGCTCCAAACTCCAGGTCAGGCGTTGGTAAACTATGGCCCGAGGGCCGAGTCCTATATTATTACAACACAGCCGAGCTTCTTCATCGATATAGTGTTGATGGTTTCTTTAGCAAGTTGAATAGCTGCCACAGAGACCATATGGCCTGCAAAGCCTGGAACTTTTACCATCTGACCCTTTATGGAAAAAGTTTGCTGAGTTCTGCTCTTGTCTGTGGCAGGCAGTTTTCTCAGAGGTGGTTCGGGCCTAGTCTGTATGGGCTGAAAAGGTAGGACTGGATTCTGAAGCTGCGTCTCCAAAAGCCACAGTCTGTCTCAGGTGCTGTCAGTCTGTTCACCGTCATGCTTGTCCGCATGTACACAGTAGTGTGCCACGAGTTTGGGGATGTATCTAGGCTTGGATTCATCTTCCAGGACTGGCCTGCGGGCTCTGCCACTTGCTGCAAGAGGATCTTCCTAAATTGCAGTCCTAAGCATGTCATCCCCTGCTCAGTAACGTTAAGTGGCTCTCTTTCGCTACCTAGTAAAATTCAGATGCCTTAACCTGACCTTCAGAGTTCTCCACATGTGGCTCTAGTGGGTCATTCCAGCCTTAGTTTCCATCTTTATTCAAATACCTATTATCTGCTTTGGTCACACGTTACCACTCACCACTCCACAAACATACTTTCTCCACTGAGTCATTTTGGGACCAATTACCACATTCAGCTTCCTGTTCTTGATTATTTGGGTTCTTGTCTCACGTGCTCTATCAGTTTTAGATGACGGAAGGGTAAGTACCATGTCTCCATTCAGTTTTAGATGCACAGTAGGGCTGGCTTTTGGGAGGGAATTAATGTTTACTGAGTTATGTGTCAGTCATGTCTTGGTAGCAGATGTTTAGCACTGTTTCTTGAATTCATTTGGCGCTCAAAAATAGTCACTTAGTGATGCTTTCAACCAATCAAGTGTCCACTGTATTAATACTTGTGTCCTCAGCACCCAATATCTGGCACATGATAAATGAATGAAAAGCAATGAATAAATGAATGAATGATCTCAAGCATTTCTACAAAGTGAGAAGAAAGTATCATATTAACTAGTAGCAGTAGGGAGGCATTTGGGGTTGTTGACTCTGCTGTTGCGTGATTTGTTTGGGACTCTGAAGATTGGCGTTTCCTAATGCTAACCTTGAAGTTTCAATAAATTACTACCATGTGGGCAAAGTCACGTGGGCCATGGCTCTTGTTCTAAATAATGTACTCCTTTAAGGTGTGACTAATTGAATGGGAATATAAAAATTAAAAGCAATGTTGGAGAGCTGTCCGTCAGCCACGGTGATAAGCACTCTGTATACATTATTTAATACTCAATACAAGCCCATGAAGTGGATTTTTAGAAACACTTTCTTTTATGGAAAAATTTAAACATATGCAGAAGTCAACAGAACAGCATAATGAGCCTTCCTATACCTATCACCAAACACGCTGTTTATTAACTCATGGCCAATCTTGTTTCACACATACTCCCACCCACTTCTCCCCCTCCCTTATTCTTTTGAAGGAAATCTCAGACATCATGCAATTTCATCCAAAAATATTTCAGTGTGTATCTGTAAAAGATGAGGATTCTTTTGATTTGTCTCTTAGCTTTTTTGGATGTATAGGTTTCTTCTTTCATCTCTTTTTTTCTCCCTTGCAATTTATTTATCAAAGAAACTAGGTTGTTTTCCCATATTTTGGGCTTTGCTAATTATACCCTCATGAAGTTGTTTAACATGCCTCTGTTCCCTGTATTTACTGTGAATTAGTAATTTGATCTAAAGGCCTGATCAGCTTAGGCCTAGGTAGCGGGGACGGCAAAGATGATTCTAGGTTCTTCCGTCAGGAGGTAGGTAATGTCTGGCTGCCTTTTTTTTGGTGATGTTAGCAGCTGTTAATCAATTATGGATTGAAGAATGGTGGTATTATTGTATCATTCCCTCTTCATTTATTAGCTCGCATGCCTCTATAAAGAGATACTGCCCCTTGTAAACTATTTTGTTACTTAATGGTACAATTTATATGTAAAAGGCTGGATAATTGCTTGATTTGTTGTTTTCATTTACCATTTTTCAAAATAAAGGGTTGTTTCATATCCTTCAATGGTGACCACTTTTTCTTTCTTAAGAACTATTGTGAACTCAGGGACTTAAACATGTTTGATGTATTTCAATCCGTCTTAATTATATCTTTATTAATACACAGAATGTCCTGTCTTTGGACAGAAGGAGTCCTTTCAGATCGACTCTTGAGACTTGCTGACATCATCCGAATAATCTTTGATCAGATTCTTTACTGTCAGAGTGGCAATATGTTCCCTGTTCATCTTATACATTTCTGGCCTCAGACCTGGAATTAACAATTCCTCCGAGAAATCCTGATTTCTTTTAGTGGGAAATGGTATTTGGAGACCACAATCTTGGTGCTAGGGGTAGATGTTATCATTTAAAACTTTAAGAATAATTGATGGGGCCAGCCCAGTGGGGTCGTGGTTAAGTTCACTTGCTCTGCTTCGGTGGCCCAGGGTTTGCAGGTTCAGATCCTGGGCGCGTGATACTGACTCTGATATCAGCTTCCCTACATCAAACCCAGCATATGTGGGGTTAAAACCAAAACACTCATTCCCAGCTTATTCTCTGTCTTCCTGGCTCCAGAATCCACTATCCTCCATGGAGACAGACACTGCCAAGGACAAGCACCTGGATTCATTATCTCCTCCCTGCAAAGAGATACAGGCTGATGGGAAAGCTGCTGACCAGCAAGGTCACAGGCTCCCTCCTCTCTGCATAGTCTCAAGGCCAAAGACAGGCTGGTGGGAAAGCTCTGACCAGCAAGGCCATATGATCCACCTCCCGTACCTAAAACCCCAAAGAAAAACCCTTCCTTTTAGCTTTTTGGGGAGTTTGGGGTTTCGGTGTTAGCCGCCCTCTCTCCTTGCTCAGCACTGTGCAAAAATGAAATTCCTACTTTCTTCCATCAGACCCGGTGTCAGAGATTGGCTTGCTGCGCAACGGGTGAGCGAACTCACTTCTGGTTCGGTAACAATTTGGCGACCCAGATGGGACAGTGTCCCAGGTGGACGTCCCGCTAGTGGCACACCGGCTTCTGGCTAAAGGCCTCTCTTGGAAGCTGGCCTGCAGCTGCCTGAGCCTCTTGTCTCAGGGACAGCCCCAAGTGACTGGCTGCTAGCCAGACGTTGTTGGCCCACGGCGCTTTTGCTTTGGTGGTGGAAGAAACTAGGTTTAGGACGTAGGAAGACGTCTCTTGTAAGCAGCTGGTAGTTTTTGTCGTTGTCTTTGTGTTAACCTTAAAACAGGACCGGCAGGAAATAATGGGTACCTTGGCAGCCCTCTAGGCTCTGTTTGTTTTGAAGTCACGCCACCCTGGCCAAATTTTGGTAAGTCCCCAGGTGTGTACAACCGAGGTCCCTTGTCCTTGCTACGCAGATCTTCCTTTGTTGGGCGTCCCCGAGTGTAGGACATGGACTAAGCTGGGACTGGAAGCACTTTGGTTTTTGGTTTTGGTCTTTGTTTTGGCTTCCATTTGTGGCTGAGGGTTTTTGGGAAAGTGTGCTTGTTTGGTATTTTCGGTTGTTTGTCTTCCCTTTTAAAAGTGTTAACATGGGAGGTGCTACATCTATTCCACCTAAGAGCCCCTTGGGAAAAACTTTGGTTGATGGTCGACCTATAGCTATAAGCCAATGTCTAAAGAGGGTTAATTTTCTTTTGTCACACCAGGTGGCCACAATATTCTTTAGACTCTGGAGGAAAAAAAAAGGCCAAACAATGGATCCTTAAGTTGGGAAACTTTTTAGAGAGCTCTTATGATAAACAGCTGTTTTATTGGTACATATGGAAAGACCAAATTAAAAGGAAACTATAATAACTAGTCTTAAGAACTTAATCAAACTTGGGGGTCTCAGTTTCTTGTAGTCTTACAGATGCTAATAAAAACATTAAGTTAACAAAAAAAATTAGAAAAGGAAGAGTCACAGGACTCATCCCAACAGGATGAAAATCTTTAGCTAGTTATTAAAAGAAAAATGAGATAAATGGAGCAGATATAAATAAAGTTAAAACAAAGGTTTTGATAAAACACTACCTAAGGTTGGATGGGCTAAAGGGGCCCCCCCATTGGCTCCCCAACATTGAAGGACATCAGACAAACCTGTTCTATTTACCCCAGTTGGAAAAAATTTAAAAGATCAGGAGGCAAAAATCAGATTAAGAAACCTGACCAGCAATTGTTTGGGGCAACAGTTAGGCTACTAAGATTAAGACGACTATAAAAATTCAAGTGTTTAAACTAATATTATATGAAGAGGTTATGTCAACTTTGCCTGGATGTTTGCTTTGGGAATAAACGTTATGTCTAACTGGAAATACTTCCCCTACACAATATTGTAATACCAAAACTTGTTAATGGAATTCTAATGTAAGTTATAATTAAAAGTATAAGAGTTGGTAAAATTAAGATAAAAGTTTTGTAAAACTTGATATACATAAACAGGCCAATTTCAGTTCACCCAAACTGATGTATGCAATTGGAAAAGCCAGCTACAACAACGGGGAGCCTGTTTTAATCTTTTGAGGCTTCTAAATAAAATTGGAAATACTTCACTGCCTCTTTAAGAGAAAATAATTAAATAATTAAACATGCCAGCAGCTGAACCCAAAGCTGCTGCTTTTGTCTACTGTCTCGCTGAGCTTCCCAGCAAGCTGAGCTTCGCTTCAACTCCCCCAAAATTCCTGATCTAAAATTGAACAAGTTAAAATAAGTAAACTTTTGAAATAATTTGGAATGGTAGTGGCCATTCTGAAAGCCACTTTCAGAAGAGGATTCAAAATCTCTCATAATGGAATGCAGTCATTAATGAATATGCAAAAACTTCTAAGAGACAAAGTTATTTAACATGATATAAAATGATCTTTGATGAATGAAAACCTGTTTAAGTTTGCTGGTTTGATTTAAAATAAACATGTCCTCAAAATTATCAGCAGTGGATACAATGCAGACATACAGCCTGGGTTTACTGGTCAAATGAGCTCATGCCATCTCTGCTACAGAATTTATCAGCAAAACTAATAACTCAGTATAATAGCTAATTTTGTTTAATGTTTCATGAAGTTTTTGTAGGATCTAAATATAATTGCTAAAGATAGATAAACTAAATAAATGTAAAAGGATAAAAGTTTTTGGAAAAACTTTTTAACAATAATTATATGCATTATGACGTATGTACTGAAAACAACTGAAGATGATAGTTAACTGCTGTGATGTCACATGAAGTTTTAAAGAGTAATTGTTAAAACTGGGTAAGAATTTTAAGTACAATAATTATGTTTTATAGTCTGCATACTTAAAAAACAGCTTCCGAAATCTTTTTGGAAACTTAAATTTTATAGCTTGACTAAGTTAAGTTAAATAATAACAGTTTATTGGGTATCTAGGTCATTTCCACATAAGATACAATATTAAAGGTTAACTCCTAAGCAGATATTTGTCTGCCTTTGGTTTCTTATACAGAAACTGAAAAGTGCTTAGGTTTTTTGATAAACATGTTTTATGTATGCTGAGAAATTTTCTATGAGAAAACATATATTTCTAAAAGGAAATGTTTCCTGTATACAAGGAAAGTAAAATATATGTTTTCAGTAAAAAGATATAAAGAATGGAAATATTTTTGTTTCTTGAGTTAAGAAAGATAAATTTGTCCTAAAGTACTGGGACAAATTCTGAATGTAAAAAAAGCAACAAAAGCTTTGCGAAAGTAAAACCCCGTAAAATTTTGTGCATGGCCAAGTTGGCTAAGATTAAAATAAATTTGGGGCCGGCTTGGTGGCGCAGCGGTTAAGTTCGCACGTTCTGCTTCTTGCCAGCTCGGGGTTCGCCGGTTCGGATCCTGGGTGCGGACATGGCACTGCTTGGCACACCATGCTGTGGTAGGTGTCCACGTATAAAGTAGAGGAAGATGGGCACGATGTTAGCTCAGGGCCAGGCTTCCTCAGCAAAAAAGAGGAGGACTGGCAGTAGTTAGCTCAGGGCTAATCTTCCTCAAAAAAAACAAACAAAACAACGATTAAAATAAATTTATTAAGTAAATGTTTCAATATCAAAAGTAAACTGGTACAAGATTAAAACTTGGTTGCCTCTTTCTTAAAAGGATAATTTTCCTAAATTTTTAATCTGCTCTTGATAAAAAGATTATAAAAAGGCTTTTTTTGGACTATTTTAACTCTGTTTCCCCTTGACTGTTTCTGTTGTCACTTCAAATAGATACCTGAGCATGGTTTTGCACTGAGCTTGGTTTCCTATCTGAACAAATGTTTTAAAGCTTTTAATATTTTTGACAAGCTTTCCCTCACACACAAATATTCAAGTCTTGAATAAAAGCTTTCTTTTGACCTGGAAGAGGAGGGAGAGTTTCTCCGGGGATTTTCAGAGGGCCCCTGGGACTTCTCAGAGAAAGTTGCTCTCTTTCTATAAGAAAAATGCTAAACTAATAAGGCTTATTTTTGTGTGTTAAATTACATGAGAAGTGTTGTCAAACGAGTAATGATAAATTTTCTTAAATGGTATTATGTAAATGAGTGTTATTGATATAAGTGTTTTAAAAATTGTCTGATCTGTTCTGATTGTACCCATAATTCTAGTTATTATCTCAAAGGATTATATGTCACAAGAATGGTCAAGTGTCTTTGTTAATTACCATTTTTGAATGTTTTGTTATTTGCAGAGAGTTGCTGTTTTACTTTGATGTTTTTGCACATATGTTTCATCTTCAGAGAAATTCATGGAAAGGACTCTGGTGCTTTCTCTAGAATACAGGTTCTGATAAACGTTCAGATTGTAAAACTAAACTGGGTAGAAATTACAGAACTCCAGCAGAGAAACTGATCACCTCACAAACTGCTGACGGAAGATTAAGATCAAGAACCAGTTACATAGGACTGAATAAACCAACAGGGATGATTATAATTTTTATGGCTTTTTGATTGAGTTATTGCTGATTTTTGATGTTTTGTTTATTTCCAGTTTTAAGAAAACTTTTTCTCTATTCTCTTAAGGAACTATGATTTATAGCAAATGTAAACAAAATTGAAACATTCATCTTTTTCTCCCTATCTAAGCCCTCCAAAACGTAAAAACTCCTGATGAGTAAGTGTTCTTATTCTTGTGGCAATATAGATGTTTGCATAAGTCCAATAAGAATCTGTTCCTATAACAGGACACAATTGGAAACATTGGTTATGTTACCAAGTCTTTGACTGGAACATCATATTTGAAAAAAACATATGGGCTTGGATATAACAAGACAGCTTTTGAGGAATGAAGGTTGACATTCTGGAATAAAGCCACTTGGAAATATTGGCCTTGTACCTTGCTTATGGGTTCACTAACCTGGTAAGGTTGAGCAAAGAATGTTGCTCCCTCTAGCAGGCACAAGGAACCTCAATATTTTGGGGACCTTGTGAAAAGAGGGATTCACCCAAATCTGCAGGTACTGCAGGTGGAATCTGATGACAGGTCCTTTGCTTGACTTTCCTTGAGAGGCCTTTAAAGTTCAACCTGAGATTCCTTATAAGGTTCCAGCAAAGCAGATTTAAAAGAGCCTATATGATCAATTACTATTCTTGCTGTACTTATGTAAATAATTATGCCAAATTTATTAAAACTAGACTTATTTTGCAAACCAGTTAGTCTTAATTTGTCTATGTCTAGTGAAATTAAGAGTGATTTTAGAGAAAAAGATTATGTTTCAATAAAAACTATAATACACATTTGTAGATATTAGATTTTGGTTTTGTCAATTGTCTTTAAGATTTTTGTTACATCTGTTAACTGGACTGGATCCTGAATTCTTTTAGTCTCCTGACATATCTGGCTACAAACCTCCAAACTAACATTTTCAGTGTTTTGTTTCACCATTGTTTTCATTTGGAGTCTTTGAAAACTAAATTTGCCCTTTTCCCTAAAGCCTCGCAAACTGAAGTTGGAGAACCTAATATAAACTTAAGAGAGATTCATGTCTACTGCTGCATAAGCCACTCAAAAAGCTACCTGAGTGCCCAATGACACCATCGGAGACATTTCAAACTGCAATACATCCTTCAACCCTGACTTCTAGGAATCTTGATTGGCTGCCCCCTGGGCTCAGAAGCTAGTTTATAATTTGTTCCAACCATTAACCTTGTTTTTATCTTTTTGTTTCTCTAGAAAAACTTCTTATTAAATACCTGGTTACTTACTTACCTGATACAGGCCTAACTTTGGGAGCCCACCTGCATCACCGCCTTATTAAAAGACTGGTTCAATGAGATGAAACAACCTATGCCCCATTTCAGCAGGAAGTAGCTAGATCGGTCACTGCCCCAATCCCTCAAGATTGAGGGATGAACATAAGATAGGAGGGAGTTGATACTGACCCTGATATCAGTTTCCCTACATTAAACCAAGCATATGTGGGGTTAAAACCAAAACACTCATTCCCTGTTTACTCTCTGGCTTCCTAGCTCCAGAATCCACTATCCTCCATGGAGACAGACACTGCCAAGGACAAGCACCTGGATTCGTTATCTCCTCCCTGCAAAGAGATACAGGCTGATGGGAAAGCTGCTGACCAGCAAGGTCACAGGCTCCCTCCTCTCTGCATAGTCTCAAGGCCAAAGACAGGCTGGTGGGAAAGCTCTGACCAGCAAGGCCATATGATCCACCTCCCGTACCTAAAACCCCAAAGAAAAACCCTTCCTTTTAGCTTTTCAGGGAGTTTGGGATTTCAGCGTTAGCTGCCCTCTCTCCTTGCCCAGCGCTGTGCAATAATATAATTCCTACTTTCTTCCACTACCCCTAGTCTCAGAGATTGGCTTGCTGCGCAACGGGTGAGTGAAGTCACTTCAGGTTCAATATCACATGGACCTACACACTGCTCATCAAGCCATACTGTGGTGGCATCCCACATACAAAAAGTAGAGGAAGATTGGCAGAGGTGTTAGCTCAGGGCCAATCTTCCTCACACACAGACACAAATTAATAGCTTTATTGAAATGTAATATACATACCATAAAATTCACCCATTTCAAGTATACAGGTCAATGATTTCTAGTATATTTAGTATATTTACAGAGTTGTGCAGCCATCACCAAAATCTAATTTTAGAACATTTCCATCACCCCCAAAAGAATCTCATGCCCATTACAATCATTCCTCATTCTCACCCCCAGTGTTAGACAACCACTAATCTACTTTCTGTTTCTATATTTGCCTGTTCTGGATGTTTCATATAAATGGAATCATGCAGTGTGTTCTTTTGTGTCTGGCTTCTTTCACAGAGCATTCTGTTTTTGAGGTTCATTGATGTTGTAGCATGTGTCAGTACTTCCTTCTTTTTTACTGTTGAAGAGTATTCCCTTTACCATAGTTTGTTTATCCATTCATAAGTAGATGGACATTTGAGTTGTTTCCACTTTTGGCTCTTGTGGATAGCGCTTCTATGAGCATTCACGTACAACACCTTGTGTGGACATATATTTTCATCTCCCTTGGGTAGATAACTTGAGTGAAATTGCTGGGTTTATCGTAATTCTATTTAACATTTTGGGAAACTTTCATACTATTTCACAAAAAAGTGGCTGCATCTTGTTACATTCCCACCAACAATGTATGAGGATTTCAATTTCTCCACATCCTCACCAGCACTTATTGTCTTATTGATTATAATCATTCTAGTGGGTGTGAAGGATATCTCGTGGTTTTGGTTTGCATTTTCCTAGTGACTAAGATGTTGAGTACTTTTTTATGAGCTTATTGGTCATTAATATATCTTCTTTCGAGAAATGTTTATTCAAATCCTTTGCCCATTTTTAAATTGGGTTATTTGTCTTTTTATGGTTTAGTTGTAAGAGTTCTTCTGGATATAAGTCAATTATCAGACATATGATTTGTAAATATTAGCTCCCATTTTGTGGGTTGTGTTTTCACTTCTTCGATTGTGTCTTTTCAAGTGCAAAAGTTTTTTCTTTTCTAGGAAGATGGGCCCTGAGATAGCATCTGTTGCCAATCTTCCTCTTTTTTTTTTCCCCTCCCCAAAGGCACAGTACATAGTTGGATATCCTAGTTGTAAATCCTTCTAGTTCTTCTATATGGGATGCTGCCACAGCATGGCTTGATAAGCAATGTGTAGGTTTGTGCCCAGGATCTGAACTGAGGAACCCTGGGTCGCTGAAGTGGAGCACACAAACTTAACCACTATGCCACTGGGCCCGCCCCCAAAAGTTTATAATTTGGTCAATATCCAGTTTTCCTTTTTTACTTTTCTTGCTGTGCTTTTGGTGTTGTATCTAAGAAATCATTGACTAACACAAGAGCACAAAGATTTCCTACTATGTCTTCTTCTAAGTTGTTATTCTAATATTTAGATTTGTGATCCATTTTGGTTAATTTTTGTATATGGATTGAGTTAGGAAACCAAATTAAATTTTTGTATGTGGATATCCAATTGCCCCAGTACCATTTGTTAAGAAGACTATTCCTTTCCCGTTGAATTTTCTTGTCCTCTCTGTAGAAAATCAATTGACTATAAATGTAAGGGTCTATTTCTGGACTTTCGGTTATATCCCATTGACCCATGTGTCCATCTTCATTCCAGTACTACACAGTCTTTTTTTAAAAAAAAAAGATTTAATTTTTCCTTTTTCTCCCCAAAGTCCCCCGGTACATAGTTGCATATTTTTAGTTGTGGATCCTTCTAGTTGTGGCATGTGGGATGCCACCTCAGCATGGCCTGATGAGCAGTGCCATGTGCACACCCAGGATCTGAACCAGCAAAACCCTGGGCTGCCGAAGTGGAGTGCACGAACTTAACCACTAGGCCCTGATGCCAGCCCCAAATACAGTCTTGATTATCTTTGAGGTAAGTTTTGAAATTAGGAAGCATAAATCCTCCAACATTGTTCTTTTCTTTCAGGTTTGTTTTGACTATTCTGAATCCTTTGCATTGCCATATGGATTTCAGGATCAGCTTGCCAATTTCTGCAAAAAAGGCAGCAGGGATTTTGACCAGGATTGTGTTGAATCTGTAGACCCATTTGGGGAATGTTGCCATCTTAGTAATATTTATTTTCTGATAATGTGAAAATGGGATGTCTTTCCATTTGTTTAGGTTTTATTTAGCTTCTTTCAGCAATGTTGTATAGTTTTCAGTGTACATGTCTTGCAATTCTTTTGTTACATTTATTCCTGAGTATTTCTTGATGCTATTGTGAATGGAATCATTTTCTTAATTTCATTTTCAGACTGTTCATTGCTAGCGAAGTCTAGTGTATTCATAGCTAATGTATGCTGGTAAGTTGATTTTTGTATGTTGATTTGATGAACTTGCTGAACTAGTTTATTAGTTCTAGTTTTTTCTCTTTTTTAGTGGATTCTTTAGGATTTTCTATGTACACGATCATGTCATTTGTTTTACTTCTTCCTTTCCAATGTGCATGCCTTTCCATCTTTGTTGCCTAATTACCCTGGCTAGAACCTCCAGGACTATTGAATAGAAGTGGTCACCATGGACATCCTTATCTTGTTCCCAGTCTTAGAGGAAAAGCATTTGGTCTTTCACCATCAAATATCTTGTTAGCTGTAGGGTTTTCACAGATGCTTTTTATGATACTGAGGAAGTAACTTCCTATTCCTAGATTGTTGAGGATTTTTCTCATGAATAGGTAGATATTATCTTTATTCCTATTTTACAAATAAGGAAACTAGCATTCTGCTCATTCTGACTCCAAAGACCAAGCTCTTAATCACTGTGCTCTCTGTATAGCACATGCTTCCATTTAGTGACTGTTTTCACTCAGTCTCCTCCTCTAGGTTCTTTCCTTTTTATTCATGTGGATGTCCTCTTAGCCCGCTGCACTTGTTATTCTCTCCTGAGGTAGGAGAAGGGCTTCACTATCACTTCCAAGCTGATGACTACTATATCTTCAGCACCCCCTGAGCTCTGGCCTATCCTAACCCTAAGACTTCTCCCCTTGGGTATCTAAAGTGATCTCAAACCCATCGTCTTCTTCAAGTGCCCCATTATCGCCCCTCCTCTCAAGTGGTGTTCTCTTTCTGTATTTTCAATAATTAATGCTTTTACCTACTCAAGCCTGAACCTGGGAGTGATCCTACGTGCCTCTCTCTCCTTGGCCCTTCCTCTCACCTTTTCTAATCAATTGCCAATTTATGCCTATTTTAACCTCCGAAGTGTCTTTGTAATCCATTCTTTTCTCTTCATCTCCACTGCTACTCCCTTAGGTCAGGCGGCCATTATTTCTTGCTCCTGCCTCCGGTCTTGCCCCACTCAAGTCCACTTTCCACATTATCAACAGAGGGATCTCTCTAAATTACAGATCCCCTGATTTAAACCCTTCAGAGGCTCCCTGTCGCCACAGCATGGCAAATAAGGTCTTTCCTCCTCAGTTGCATTTTTACACTTCCACCCAATAGTGAACTCATTAAATTTAAGATACTGATTTTAACAGCTGCATGATACTTCCACCATTTGGAGACGTCATGGATTATTTGACCGGTTCTGCATGTGCTGTCCTTTGCATGTCATGTTGTCTCATGCCTCACTGCTTTTTGCATATTCCATTGTGTTTGTTTGAGGGATTCTCTCTCCTTCCACATCATCCTCTCTACTCCTTTTTATCCTGAAAAACTGTACTCACCAGCCCGTCCTCTCTGAAACCTTCTCTAACTCTTACAGAGTTAATTATGCCCTCCTCTATGTTTTTTCAGAGCATCGTACATGCCTATGATATTGCATGCCTTGTCCTGACCTCTAATGATTTGTCAGTTGTTCTTTACCTCACTCTAAGTTCTTTGAGGTCAGCAGTCATCTTAGATTCATCTTGAATGTCCTCGTGATACCAGCATATAGAAAGTGCCAAAAAACCATGTTAAACTTACCTGAATTAGGCTTTTTAAAATAAACATCCTTGCTCATAATGGACTGTTTTCTAATATGTCAAGCAGTTTAAATGCATTTTTAAAAGAACATACTTAAAAACTAATATTTTTTTGGATGCCAAAAGTAACATATGTTTATTTTAAACTGCATGGAATTTATAGAGAAGCACTTAGGAGAAAATAAAAATTACTTATAAATCTACCATCTGGATATGTTATCATTTTTTAAAAAAGATTTTATTTTTCCTTTTTCTCCCGAAAGCCCCCTGGTACATAGTTGTATATTTTTAGTTGTGAGTCCTTCTAGTTGTGGCATGTGGGACGCCACCTCAGTGTGGCCTGATGAGAGGTGCCATGTCTGCGCCCAGAATCCGAACCAGTGAAACCCCAGGCTGCCAAAGCAGAGCGTGCCGACTTAGCCACTCGGCCACAGGGCTGGTCCTGATATGTTATCATTTTAATGCATGTCCTTCCAGTTTTTTTCTGTGTTTGTATATGTGTGTATGTGTACACACACATATGCATATATACACAGTATACACACATATATGTGTACATTCTGTATAAATGTATACATATAATATCTAGTTGGATATGTATAAAACAGTGTTATACATAATTTTTGTCACTTGCTTTTTTTTAACTTAATGTAGTGCAAACATTTCCTCATGTCAATAAATATTATTTTACAAAATTATTTTTAATGACCTTGCCATGTTCCATCATATGTATGAACTGTAATGTAAATGTATTGTTGAATGGCAAAAGTATTTTGGATTTTTCTTTATGGTAAATAATGCCATGGTGAACATATTTGTATATAAATCCTTGTGCACACTTTTGATTGAACACAAGTTTTTAAAAAAGTAGTTCATTCACTTATTTATCCTCTCAACAGATATTTATTGAGTAATTACTATGTGGCAGGTATTTCAAAGAAGTTATCATAAAGCCATTGCTCCCCAGGAGTCCTAATTGGGGGAGGCGGAGCTCTAGTCCACCTTAGGTTCTCTGGGATAGGAGCTGGGGCGGTGAGTTCCGGGTTGAGCATTCCAGGCTTGGTTGCTAAGCTGTGATTGTTTCTCAACAATTGGGTGGTGTTCCCAGGAGACACTTACTCTGTGTTATCTGAACTTCTTCCTTGTAGTGCTCTTGCCTGTCTGGTGTGGCAGAGAAGGACAGAAACGGAAACTGGAACAGGTTCAGGCCTAGAGAGGAGGTGAGTATGAACATGACAAATGAACTAGAAGAAAGGCAGTGTAAAGGTAGAAAAGGGATGGAGCCAAGGGACATTTCATCAGTAGAATCCTCTGTCCTAGGAGGGCTGTGGTTGGTGCTGGAGAGAAGGAGTCAAAGATGACTGGAAGCTTAAGCACAGCCTACAGATGGGGATGAGGTTTGGATGCAGAGAAGGGGATAAGTTCACTGTAGGATGTGCTGAGTTTCAAGCACTACAAGAAATGAAGTCTAAAACATGGAAATAAGGGTTTACAACTCAAACAAGACCTGGAGATATAGATTTTGTTACTCTAAAAATTTTAAACATTTATTCTGAACTGTATATTTTTCTAACAGAGTTTAAAGTTCACCAATTCTTTATATTCTTCCTGAACAAAAGAAGGATCTTAATTGTCCTGCAAACTCAGCATTCTCATCTTTTGTGTTGTATTGTCTAATGTTTTAGTTCTATCATGATTTTAACTCCCTCAAATTAGTGGTGATTATTATTATATTTTAACAGTCAATATTTAGATTTACTAACATCTCAGTCAGGGTCCTAGCAAAACAAATTATACATTCAAATTAGAATAATTCAAGGAGAGTTTAATAAATAAATTAAAGCAACTCTTTCTAATGAGTATGTGTGGGTGGAGATTAAAAAATCACAAAAGCTAGTGTCATATGCAGGAGCTCGTAGCAACCAGAGTTTTATCACCCCTAGGCCTGAAAGGATTTGGGGAAAGAGCAGTCATGGAAACCCAAAAGGAGAATTGTGTATATGGAGCTATCTTGAGAGAAGCAGTGACCTCAGAGGTATATACCCAGCGAAGGATCACCCTGCCAGGAGGAACCAAGAGGCTGTAGAGTCTGACCTGACCACCCCTTTCTGCGGTGTCCGATTAGGGCTCCCCGCTGGCAAAGCCAAATTGCAAGCCAGAGGACGAGGGAGCTTGTTTGATGTGGTCCATACTGGCCAGCTTCCATGGCATTTAGCAGAGAGAAAAATGGCGTAGGGAAGATCTGAAGAGCTAACAGAAGATATTTAGGATACCAAGTGTTTACTAGTTCTTAGTACATGATTAATACATTTCTTGTATCCTACCCCTCCTTTCCAGGTTTATTTTATTCCTTACTGAAGGAAGGAAGTATGCTAGTATTTTCAGAGAGGGCTTATGAGTAATCAGTTTCTTACTATATCTGAAAATGTCATTTTGCCCTTACTCTTGAATTATATACTGAGTATAAATTTCTAGATTGATAGTTAATTTTCCTTCAAAATTTGGAAGCTATTATTCCATTATCTCATCTGTTGATGATAAGAAGTCTGTTGTTGGTCTGGTAGTCTTTCCTTTGCAGTTGATCTTTTTTCTCGGAACCTTCTAGGATTCTCTCACTTTTATAATTTTTAATTTTATTCCAATATATCTAGATATGAATTTGTTTTTATTTATCCTATGAAAAACTTGGTGTACTTTTTCAATCTGAGAATTCATATATTTCTTTAATTCTGGAAAATTCTCAACCATTATCGCTTTAATTATCACCTCTTGCCCATTTACTCTATTCTTTTGGAGTTCCCATTAAGCGTATATTGACGTTTTTCATGCTATCCTCCATCTCTCTAAACTTCTCTTTTGTTTTCTTCATCTTTCTATATGTCTGTGATATATTCTAGGTCACTTTTGCTACTCTATCTTCCAATTCACTAATTCACTCTTCATCTGTATCTAGTCTACTATGAAACCCATCTACTGGGTTGTTTAATTCAATCTCTGTGTTTTTCTTTTCTGTATCTATCTTTAAAAAATATAGCTACTTTTTTCTTTTATGTAAAATTCCATATTTGTCTTATAGTTCCTATTTTTCTTTTAACTTAAAAAGTCTATTTTGTTGTTAAATATACAGAAAAGTGCATGAAACAAGTATGTAGACCTCAGTGATTTACCACAAAGCAAATATCTGTGTTGCCACCATCCATATAAAAAAATATAACATCACCAGCATCCTGGAACTCCCTATTGTGATCTTTCCTAGTCATTACTACCCTCAAGATACCATTAACCTTTTATAGAAATCACTTTCTTGCTTTTTAAATAAGTTTTACTACCTAAGTTTACATCCCTAAACATGGTAGTTTATATTTACCTGTTTTTGAACTTTTAAATAAATGCAATAATAAAGTATGCATTATTTTGTATATGACTTCTCTCACTCACTTTGTTAGATTTATTCATATTTTTGCAGAAGATTGTAGTTGTTCATTTTCATTGCTGAATAGTATTCCATCACATGAAAATTGTATAAATATATCACAATTTATTCCTTCATCCATTCTGATGATATTAGACATTGAGTTGCTTCCAGTTTGGGGCTATTATGAATAACGGCACTATAAACAGTTATGTACATGTCTGGTGCTGTAAGCATGCATTTCAGCTAGGTGTATACCTAGCAATGGGTCATAGAGAATGCATATCTTCAACTCTTAGTAGATAAGATCAAATTGTTTTCCAAAGTGGCTGCACTATTTTATACTCTCCCTAGTAGTATATAAAATTTCCCATTGTTCCACATCCCTGCCACACTTGTTATTGCAAACCTTTTAAATTTAAGCCATGAAATTTGGTGGGTGTGTAGTGATACATTTTTTTGTGGTTTTAATTTCCACTTCCATAATTCCTAGTGAGATTAGCCAAACCTTTAATGTGTTAATGGACCATTTGGATATCTTCTTTTATGAATTCCTCATAAATCCCTTAACCACTCTTCTATTTGTATTTTTCTTTCTGATTTGCAGGAGCTTGTTGTATATTTTGGATATGAATCCTTTGTTGATCTTCTGGCTGACATGTACCTTTACTCTGCAGTGTCCCTTTTTCACTCACCTACTTGTTTCTTTTGATGACTGGTAGATCTTAATTTCTCTCCCAACTTTTTATTTTGAAAAAATGCCAAACCCATAGAAAAGTTGAAAGAATAGTAGAATGAGCACCCATTCTTCTTCTTTCTTTTTTTTTTTTAAAGATTGGCATCTGAGCTAACAACTGTTGCCAACCTTCTTTCTTTTTTTCTTTTCTGCTTTTTCTCCCCAAATCCCCCCAGTAGATAGTTGTATATTTTAGTTGTGGGTCCTTCTAGTTGTGGCATGTGGGACACCGCCTCAGAATGGCCTAATGAGCGGTGGCCATGTCTGTGCCCAGGATGGGAACCGGTGAATCCATGGCCACCGAAGCAAAGCGCGCAAACTTTAACCACTCTGCCCCGGGGCTGGCCCGAGCACCCGTTATTCTTAAAGCTACATTCACCAATTTGCTAAAATATTTTGCCGTATTTGTGCTCATTCTCTCTCTCTCTCTACACACATACGCACCTGAATCCTTTCAAAGTAAGTACAGACATTTTATAGTATTTTAAGAATTCCAGCATATATCCGCTTTAAAAAAAAAGGACATTCTAAAATCGTTGTTATGCTCAGGGAACTTAATATTGATACAGCAAAATTATCATTACAATACCATACAGCCTATGGTCAAATTTCTCCAAGTATCCTCAAAATTTCCTTTATAGATGTTTTCTCTCCCGTCTAAGATTCAATCAAAGATCATCCATCACATTCTTCTTTCATCTAAAACAGTCCACCTGCTGTTTTTGTCTTTAGTTGTCTTGTAGACTGTCTCACAGTCTGTATTTGACTGATTGTTTCCTCATTATAGATTCAGGTTAAACGCATTAGGCAAAAATACTACATGAGTGTTGTGTATTTTATATTGCATCATCGGGAGGCAGATAATATCATTAGTTTCATTATTGGTGGTGCTAAGTTTGATCACTTGGTTAAGGCAATGTCCATCAGATCTCTCCATTGTAAAAGTACCTTTTTTCCATTTGCAATTAATAAGTAAGAAGTATGGTGATACTTTGAGGCCACATGAATATCTTGTTCCATTGATGCTCCTTGCCTGCATCAGTTATTTTGTTTGTAGTTGTACTTCTATCATTCTTTCCATATTTATTAGCTGGCATTCTTTAAAGCAGAATACCTCCCCCCTCACACAGCCACTATGCACTTTTAGTTCGAGTTTGGGCCCATGGGTTCTTTTATTATTTTTTTTAAAATTCAGTGTGCTTTAATCCATTACCATCATTATTCTTTTTGATGTTCAAATTATTCCTCATTTGGCTAGTGAGAGAACCCTTTAAGCTGGAACCTCTGTCCTTTTAATGTATCCCCCTTAATTTCTTGGCACTTCCTTGTTTCTGGCACAAAAAGATAGAGACTCACTTTGTGCTTTTCCTTTTCCTAACCTGTAATTAGCCATTTATCCAATCAGCCTTTTGTTTTAAAAGCGTGTTATGAATGGTATGTAGAAAGTGGGATTTGGGTAGTAGGTCTGCTCTTGCTACTGGCATGTCCTTGCTTCTAGGCCTTTTCAGTGAACAGAGATACTTTACGTCATGAATTCTTACTCATTCTTCCAATCAAAATTTGAATATCAAAGAACTCCCATTCCATATTTGGAATGCTCTTCTCCCATGGTGAGAATCCTGTTTCCTGAAAAGCATCAATATATTTACTACAATAGACATAATAGTTTCAGAATTGCTACCCCAATAATACTGTCAATAACAAACTCATTAAGTAAAGTTCAAGGCTTCTTTGCAGGTCTTTTTATCCTTAGAGTATATCCCACTAAGTATACAGTTAGAGTATTATGTTTAAAAGCTACTTGAATTATTTTTTCTGCATAGCTTTATAACCAGTTTAGTATGTGTTAGATTAATTTATTTCTCTTGTATTCATTTTTAGGGTTTGCCTTTTTTGGTCCATTTGGACTCATTTTGTTTTTGAATAGGTAAAGCATTTACATGGTTGAAAAATCAAAATGTTATAAAGCACTAAAGCCGGGGAAGTCTTAATCTCATCCTTATCCCTTCCTTTCTCTTCCTACACACCCCAATAGTAACCATTTCATTAGTTTCTGGTTTATCCTTTCTCTGTATTTGTCTTCAAAAATAAGCAAAACTATACACATATGTAGGAATATATGCCTTTCCTTTTCTTTTAATTTTCCTGTATCCTTTTGTCTGAGATGTATCTCTTATAAATAGTATATGATTGTTTTTCTATTTTTAATCCAGCCTAGCAATCTTTTTATTTTAATTGAAACGTTTAATATATTTACACTGAATATAATTACCAATATAGTTAGACTTAAATCTACCTTCTTTTAAAAGCATTTTCTAAATATACCACCCATTCTGTGTCCCTAATTTCTCTACTTTCTTGCCTTCCTTTGGACTGAGTCATTTAAAAATCATTCTATTTTACCCTTCTATTACTTTGATAGTTATACATTCTTTTACACTTCTTATAGTGGTTATTTTAGACTCTACATAGAGTACAACATACATCATGCAATTTCCTTACTATCTTCTGGCATCTTTTGTTGTTGTTGAGAACCTAGCTGTCAATAATCTGATTGCTATTCCTTTGTAGATAATTTGTGTTTTATTCTAGTGGCTCTAGAACTTTTATGTTTATCCTCGATGTTCTGCAGTTTCACTGCAGAACACTAATAAAACATCATTTTATCTTTATCCTGGTGAGTTCTTAGAGTGCACTTTCCATATGAGGATTCTTGTCTTTTTTTCAATTCTGAAAAATTCTCAACTATCTTTAGATATTACCTTCCTTCTATTCTTCTGGAACTCCTCTCAGTCTGTCCTCCAAATCTGCTAATTATTCTTTTATTAAAAATTATTTTATTTTTTGGCATTGCATACTAGGTGAATTCCTCAGAACTATTTTCCAATTTACTAATTCTCTCTTTCTTTTCTTGAGGAGGAGTGGCCCTGAGCTAACTGCTGCCAATCCTCCTCTTTTTGCTGAAGAAGACTGGCCCTGAGCTAACATCTGTGCCCATCTTCCTCTACTTTATATGTGGGACGCCTACCACAGCATGGAGTGCCAAGTAGTGCCATGTCTGCATCTGGGATCTGAACTGACAAACCCTGGGCTGCCAAAGTGGAACGTGTGCACTTAACCGCTGTGCCACCGGGCTGGTCCCACTAATTCTCTCTTTAACTGTGTTCAGTCTTGATTATATCCTATTTATTGAGATTCAAAATTTTAATGCTTATTTTTTTTTTTTCTGAGGAAGATTAGCCCTGAGCTAACATCTGCTGTCAATCCTCTTTTTGCTGAGGAAGACTGGCCCTGAGCTAACATCCGTATCCATCGTCCTCTACTTTATATGTGGGACGCCTACCACAGCATGGCTTGCCAAGTGGTGCCATGTCCACACCTGGGATCCGAACCAGAGAACCCTGGGCTGCCAAAGCGGAATGTTTGAACTTAACTGCTGCACCACCGGGCTGGCCCCAAATGCCTATATTTTTTAAAGATTTTTATTTTTTCCTTTTTCTCCCCAAAGCCCCCCGGTACATAGTTGTATCTTCTTCGTTGTGGGTCCTTCTAGTTGTGGCATGTGGGATGCTGCCTCAGCGTGGTTTGATGAGCAGTGCCATGTCCGCGCCCAGGATTCGAACCAACGAAACACTGGGCCGCCTGCAGCAGAGCGCGCAAACTTAACCACTCGGCCACGGGGCCAGCCCCCAAATGCCTATATTTTTAATTTTCAAGTTTTTTGTTTCTTTTTCATATCTATGAATTCTTATTTGATTCTGTCTGTTTTTATTTTATAATATCTTGTTGTTTTAAAATGGAAACTACGTCCTCATTTTTTTTTTAACATCCTAAGTATATTTATTTGATGATGAGGAGGAGGGTGATGGTGATAATGATTACAATTATTATTATTTTTTTAAAGTCTTTGAGAGACTGTTTTATAAAATTAATCCCCTCTGGAGTAATTTCATGTTCTAACAGTTGATTTTGTTGGCTGTCTTTCATAACATTGGATTTCTATATGTCTTTGGGAATTTGGGTTTGTTCATTTTAAGCAGCATCTCCTTAGTTCTCTCTCCCTTCCCCTCTCTCTCCCCATCTCTGGATACACTTCCTTCCCATTGTTGTTTTTGGTTATCTCATTTGCACCCATACTCCTGATCTGATCCAGAATCTTGTCTCAAAGTGGCAATAAAGAGCTCCTCTCCTATGGAGATGTGGGGATGCTGTGGATCCAAGTGGCATGCCAACAGTTTCTAATTGAGAATAATAGTAATAATAATCATAATGATGATGATGATAATAAACAATATTTATTGATTTCTTACTGTATGCCAGGCACTGTTCCACATATATTGTCTGATGTAATGCTTCTAACAACTTTATGAGGTAAACGATACTACTACTATTACTGTGAGGACCATTTTATAAATGAGTAAAATAAGACATGTTAAATAATATCTTTAAGAAAGATAAACCAGAACATTTACATAAATAAATAAATTATCCTTGCTGGTAGTAGATAAACTGAGCCCAGACTACATCAATTTCCTGTTGTTGCTGTTGTTGTGGTTATGGTTGTGGTTGTTTTTCTATCACTGTTAATCAAGGTTATATGTAACTGGAATGTAAGTTTGTAGTTTATAGTAATCAATTTTTCACAGTCCTGTGGATAAGCCTCCCCTACCCCCATCCAGCTCTCAACCACAGAAGGCACTTTGTGATCTCAAGGGAAAAGACGTGATTCAAAGGGCAGGCTGAGATCCTGAAATTTGATATGTAATAGCACATATCTCATCTCTTGATTCTCATGTTAATTTTTATTATGCTTATTTTTCATATGAAGAAGTAGCGTCTGGATGAGTTAAGTGAATTGCCTAAGGACGTATTGCTAGTGAGGGGCGGAGTCTGAGTCAAGAGGCAAACTTGTGTCTTCTCATTCTTTGCTTGTTTTTATCATACTATGACACCTACCTCTGAGGAAACACCCACCTCCGGTAAGAGAGGAACAGCTCTCCTTCCTCGCTCTCTTTATTTCTTACAGAGATGTTTATAGTTATGGTAGGTTCCTCAGAGACCACTGAAAGGGACATCTCAGGAAGGAACATCAAGAACTTTAAGGAGGAACTCCAAGTTGCTGGTCAGGTGAGGACATCTCAGACATCTTTCTGGCTCCAGCCAGTGTAGGACCACCTCCATCAAGGTGGCTAGTTGGGCGCGTACCCATTGTGCCAGGAGAGTGGGAGGAATTTCTAGTCAGCAGAGCATACTTGGTCCAGTCTATTTACAGCCCAGGTCTGGTTCCCACGTCCCTAGTCTGACCCATGCCTTCTCCACACCCTCAACCTCTTTAATTGTTGTTGAGAACCAAGCTGTCAGTCTGGATGTTATTCCTTTGTACGTAATTTGTATTTTATTCTAATGGCTCTAGAATTTTAATTTTTGTCTTTGATGTTCTGCAGTTTCAGGTCTGGCTTTAATCCTCTCCCTAGATTCACTCCTCGTCTTCCTTTCTCTATCAGGAATTGTTATTCTCTTTGCTATCTCCATCCTTCAACCTTTCTCGCTTCTTGAGTCCATCTCTCCTATAGTTGTCAGCAGATAATGTCTTACAAACCCTCAAGTTGCTGGAAGTTAAAATCCTAAATAACAAGATGGCAAGTCCACTATGCCAGAATGTGACAGGTATCATCGTGGACTACCTGAGGACAATGGTGAGGAGCCCATGCCTCTGGGTTGGGGCTGTAGGAGAAAAATGATCCCTGGTCTGAGCCCAAGAGTTTCTTTCTGATGGATAATGACATTTGGAAACTAAGTGGGATCTGGGATATGAGTACCTCAAGCTTCTAAACAGTTTGCTAAAGCTCATATCTTGTACCTTAAGCATGTCTCAAGACTGTGACCTAGAAGAATTGAAGATACAGTAATGAAGTGAAGGGCTGAGGTGGGAGAAGTGAGATGGAAAGAGGAGAAGCATTTGGCCTACTGACCTCAAAGTCTGTCTGGGGTCCTCAGATTGTGTCCTAAATCTCCTCCTAGCATACCTTAGGCAGTCACCTTTGTTATCGCATCTCAACTAGTCATCTTAATCTATTTACTAACCTATTTAAATCCACCCACCTGTCTGCTAGTCCACCTTTAGACTGAACATTCAGACATATACCTATCTGTCTATCTAGCCACATCCTCTTGTACTTACTTTCGTGACAGTAGGTTAATCTGGTTTCTTATTTCCCTGGTTGACTACCTACCTATAAGGTGTCTTTCTTCCACTTTACCTGCCTTCCTTGGCATGTCTGTCTTCTGATCAAGCCCTCTGACCTACCAGGGAGTTTCCAAAGTTGCTTGCACAATCTACCCACCTTCCTGATGTTTCACTTGCTGCTGTAGGGGAAGCTCTGTGCTCTGGAAACCCCAATCCCCATTTCCACCCCAACACACAAGCCAGAGACTTTCCAGACTTCTTGTCTTCCTGTCCTCTTGCACACTCTAGGAAGCTCTGTCTCTCCATCACTGGGAAGGTGCATGTTGGATGGAGTGGTAGGGTAAGGTAGAGGAGTTCCTGCCCTCTAGACAGCAGAAAATCACTTATTTACCAAAGCTGATTCTCAGGAGCTGTGGACTCATCATGGGGATTAGCCTTGGAACAGTTAGTCTTTCTCTTTCCAGAAGCCAGAGGGAGAAGTGGAGGAGAGATGTACTGCGGTCCTAGTGGCTGTGGGGTCCCAGTTCCCAGGAATGGTCATTGTCAAGCTGTGGGACAGATTGCATCTGCACAACATGCCCCCAAGAAGCCTTCTGGTTGCAGTAGGAAAACTCAGCAGCTGCCAGGGTATGAACCTCTGTGGTGGAAGAGTTAGCCTGAGGACAGAGGCAGCAGGGCATGGGGGTGCTATATGGACTCTAGACTAGCATTATCCTCCTGACTCCTCTCACTGGACATCTCCACTTAGTTCAGTCATGGGTGTATGTAGTGGGGAGAGGGACATACCAGGATATCTGCGGGGTTGGTGGGAACTCAGGATGGAGGTCCTGGAGATAAAGGATGGGCATATTAGAACATAGTGGCTCTCTTTCCCATTCTACTCCCCTCCCTCAATCACAAAGTGTGAAAAAAAATCAAGTCAATGGGCAAATGACAGGACTTACCCTTTCTTTAACACTTGGAGCTGGGACCAAAGAGAGGCTAGGGGAGGTCAGCTGGCCTTCTGGGCATTAGGTTCAAAATGACAAGGCATGTGGGTTGGGCTGCACGGCAAGCCCAGAGAACACAGTGATAGAAGCTGGAAATGTGTCTCCTGGTCTAATCGGGGCAAATGTTCTCACAATCAACCTCAGACAGCACAGCTCTTTGTTTCCTTAACAGTCCTTAGAAGGGAGCATGCATGTGTAGGCTGTGGCAATACCTTACGTTTGTAGGCTGTATTGACACCCGTTATTAAGCGTAATCTTCCCAGAAGCCCTGTGAAGTGGTCACGTGAGGAAGTGTGGTCCTATTAAACAGTGGAGGAAGCTGAAACTCAGATAAATTAAGTCACTTGCTTTGGTTGACCAGACTCTTTGGAGGCAGAGTAAGATCAGAACCTGGGCCTCCTAGCACCTAACCGATAACGTTTCCTCCACTAAGGCTGGGAGGCTCCCCTCCATTGGATAGGGATGTCTTTCTTGTACTCTCCCTCCCAGGTACAGCCTCCCACATTGGTGCCACATGGGAACATATCCTGCACCTTCTGAGGATGATCCATGAAGAGGATGACATGTTGGTGATATGTCATGGTGAGGGTCACAAAGGGTCTGGGCAAGGCTCTGTTGGAATTGGAGAGGGAGGAAAGAAGGGCAAGAAGAGACTGGGTTCCTCTGAATGTGGATCCCGGAAGGCTGAGAAAGGGGCAGGAGATGACAGAGCAGGCCAGGCATGTGCAGATACTCTTCTCCATCTGATCTTTCTTGGCCTGGTTTGGGGCAAGGACTAAGCTTGATAGGGATGCTGTGGGTATTGACAGCCTCATCCACTTTCCCTGGCCCTGCTGGGTGGACCTTGCAGTCGGAAAGGAAAGATAGTTGGGGAGTGGGTGAATGGGTTGGTCTTTCCCAGCACAGGACCCCAGAGGCCCTTTTAGAGTTGGAGATGAAAGGAATATGCCCACATGTGTGTATGTTTCCCTTTGTGGGAAGGGAAAGGTGATGGGCAGCTCCAACTCCCTGCTCCCCTCACAGTGCTCCACGGATTGGTCATCAATGCTCGGAAGCATCTGGATCTAGGTGCTAATGATGATGAAGTGATGGACATCACACAAGAGGGAGTGTCCATCAAGGCCTACAATACCTTCCGGGTTCTCTTCAGCCGTTGGTCCCTGAAGAGCAAGAACAAGTAGGAGTGGGAGATATAGCAGGGATTGGGTGGATGGACTGAAGGAGTGAGGCTTGATCCAAAGGCGGGGCAGGGTAGTGTCTGTCCACTTGCTGGTGGAAGACTGACTCCAGGAGAGCAGGGTGACTCTCCTCAGGCTCTTCTTCCCATTCTCCAGAAAAGGGTACAGTCGGAAAATCCTCCACTGTCTATGCACTTATTTTGTTAAGCATGCAATTTACACTTGTTGATTACTCTCATTTGCCAGGCACTGTGCTAGGCCTTGGGAATAGAAAGAGGAATAAGGAAAAGCCCCTGAGGGCCTGTCCTGCCTTCATCCCTGAGCTGAGGCAAGTTTGTTGTGTCTCTTTGAGCACAGGTGACAGAGCAAGTTCTGGAGATAATTGGCCACCTCTTCTTTCTCATGGCACCAGGCAAACTCAGAAACCAAGTGAACGAGTTAATCCGATGGTTAATGACTTTGATATCTGCAAAAGTGAAGCCTTGCTACATTTCTCAGGTGATTGGGGTGGGAGTGAGAAGGAAATTTAACTAATTCATGCACTCTATTTTTATTGAGTAGTTAATGCTGGAGTTGGCAAAGCATGGCCTATGGGCCAAATCCAGCCTGAAGCTTGTTTTTGTAAATAAGGTTTTACTGGAACTCACCCATGCTCATTCTTTGAATCCATCTCATGCTTTGAATCTCTCTGACTTCCCAGTCTCTGACCTCCAGACCCAGATTTAAAGGGCTCACGAGATTAGATCAAGCCCATCTGGATAATCTCCCTGTTTTAAGGTCAACTGGTGTGGGACCTTAATTACATCTGCAAAATCCTTTCACATCAACACCTAGATAAGTGTTTGAGTGAATAATTGGGAGAAGATATGTGCGTACCAGGGGCCTGGAATTTTGGGGCCTATCTCAGAATTCTGCCTACCATACAAATATTATACCAATATTAAATATTTTTATGAGCAGAGGATCTAGAACCAGAAACCCAAATTTTTTATTGTTGTTTCAGTCCTCTGTCCATTTCAGTGGCATTTCTCAAACCAAGTTTCCCCTAACTTTTTTTTAAAGATTTTTTCCCCCTTTTTCTCCCCAAAGCCCCCTGGTACATAGCTGTGTATTTTCAGTTGTGGGTCCTTCTATTTGTGGCATGTGGGATGCTGCCTCAGCATGGCTTGATGAGTGGTGCTGTGTCTGTGCCCAGGATCCGAACTGGCGAAATCCTGGGCCGCCAAAGTGGAGCGCGTGAACTTAACCATGGCCATGGGGCCGGCCCCTCCCCCAGCTTTTAATGAGTATTCCATAAAAAAGTCGTGTTATTGGATAAAATGGATGGGAAACACTGAGTTAAAATTAAACAAATTTCTTACCTGTAGACTTCTCAGAGCCTTCAATATGTGGGTTAGTCTGATCCTCCAAATAGCAAATACCAAGATGAGATTAGACGTGAGGGAGATTTATTAGAGGAACACCTGTGAGGGAAAACAGGGAAGGAGCCGGGAGGCTGAGAGCCATCAGCCTGTAATGTAGGTCTGACACTCGATAAGGAGAAGGAGAAGGAGAAGGAAGGAAGGAAGGAAGGAAGAGAAGGAAAGGAGACGAGAGAAAGGTCTTAGATTACAGTGTAGTTCTAAGAGAGTTTCAGCAAGGCCAATGGGGAGTCATCAAGCCAAAGTTACCGACCCAAAAATTTCCATATCTTTCAGGAACACTTTTGCCTTAGGGGACCTGCCATATTCAGTTATTGCCTGGGAGAAACTCATGGGAATCTGGCCTCAGTTTTAACACAGCGATGGGTTTTAGAGCACAGCAACTTGAGATGTTGGTCAATTATGCCCTTCAGAGTAGGCATCTGAGAGGCACATTTTTCAGGGTTGCTAAATATGCTAATATGCATTTATAAATTTCCAAGAGGAAGATTTTTTTTTTTTTGAGTGCAACATTCATTAGTACCAACTTTTCAATGACCACAGTTTGTGGTCTGCCATTGCGCTACCCCCTCAAATGCACTTTCCTTGGTATATGGATAGTTGACCTTTCTCACATATGTGCTCTGAGTTTTTCCCATTAGTGGATCAGCCAAAGTCTCTTATTTACTCTCCCTCCTGGCACATGTTGCCTAAGGGTAAGGTCTATGAATTTGGAACGGAGGTTTGCTCTGTGTAGCCAGTTAGCCCGTGGGAGGATGAAATTTGTATCCCAACTGCTTGTCAGCAGATCGGTCAGGTAGAGATTCTACCCCATGTCTTGGCTGACAGAGGGAATGTTTTGGCTACTCCCTTTCTCCTTTTCCCTTCTCTTCCTCTCTCACTCCAGGGGATGGTGATTAAGAATCAAGATATTTATCATACCATAGTGTAATTTTGTTTGGACAGCTCTACTTAGGGAGGGTGGTCCATTGGAGGTCCATCAGGCAGAGCAAAGAGGAGGAAATGCTAAATACTCAAAATCCAGTGGAGAAATTTCTGCTTCTGGCAAAGATGGAGTAACTAGGGCCAGATTTACCCTGTTGCCTGAAACGACTAAAATACTGGACAAAATACATGAAATAATGGTTCTCAAGACATTGAGAACAAAGAACAGACAACAAAGAAACATGATCCCTGAGAGGCAGGAAAGAAATGAAATGAGTTATTTATTGCCCCAGCTTACTTCCTTAAGAAAATTTCAAGGACGTGACATAGGAAAAGAAAACCTAGGAAGAGTCTAGTAGACTTCCTGAGTTGAGAAGATGGCAATGAAAGTCCAGGGAGACCAAGGCACCTAGAGTTTACAGGGCAGAATACTAAATAGTGCATGTGTGTGAAGAAACTGTCTCAGGTGAGGAAAAGAACCAAGACTTGAAAGAACAGTAGCCAGGACTCACACAGGGCCAGGAATAGTGCCTGTTTCCACCAACCAGCCTGAAAACCTCTTAATTCACATGGCATTGGGTAGAGTACTTAAAAATGGGGACAAAAATCAACAGTAGGCTGAATGCTATTCTGGTCCTGTCTAACAAATCTTAAAAGCAAGACTCAAAAGGATCAAACTATTTCCAATAAATTAACTGTATCCCAGGAAAAACTCAAGAATAGTTATAGGAATATAAAAATATTTAGCATCCAATAAGGTGAATTCACAATGTGTGGCATAAAAAAAAAAGCATCAGGAATGCAAAGAAGCAGGAAAATATGACCTATAATAATGAGAAAAATCAATTAAAACTGACCCAGAACTCACACAGATGTTATAAGTTGCAGACAAGGACATTAAAACAGATATTATAACTGTATTCTATGGGTTTAAAAGCTAGAGGAAAGCTTAAGTAAGTTAAGTAGAAATAAGGAAGATACATTTTTTTAAAAGACCAAAATTGAACTTTGAGAGCTAAAAACTAGAATATTTGTGATGAAAAAACACTGGATGGGCTTAATGGCAGATTAGACATTGCAAAAGAAAAGATTGGTTAACTTAAAGACATAGCAATAGAAATTATACGAAATGAAACATACAGAGAAAAAAAGACAAAAAAACATGGAGAAGAAAAAGAAGAAGAAAGCATCAATGAGGCATGAGACAACTTCAAGCAGCCTAATTTCTGTGTAATTAGACTCCTCCACAAAAGGAGAGAGACAGGAAAAATATCTGAAGAAGTACTGGTTGAAAAGTTTCCAAATCTGAAGAAAAATATAAACCCACAGATCTAAGGTAGTAAATGAACCCTAAACATGAGACATCATAATCAGTTTTCTCAAAACCAGTGAAAAAGAGAAAAATCTTAAATGCAGCAAATGAAAAAAAAGAACCCCAAACCAAATAAAACCAAACAACAACAAAAACATGTTTCATACAGAGGAATAAAGATAAGAATAATAGTGGATGTCAGCATCATGGTGGAGTGAGTTGTTCCCTTTGTCTCTCCCCTCTAAGTTAGAACTAAATGGAAATTCATTAACCAACAAAGGATTCCCTACACAGCACATGGGGACACCTGAGAGATCCATGCAGTCATACATCTGAAGTTGGGTAGACTGGATCCCTGGGAAGTGATGGAACTAGGCCAGACCTCTCCCCGTCTCTGGCTGCAGCAATCTAGGTTGCAGGTCCTCACACAGTGGCTGGCATGACTGTAAGAGGAGTCAAGGGCAATCCAGGGTGCAAAAGAAAGTGCCTCTCCCCTCCTTCTTAGTGCAGCAGCTCCACCAGTCCCCTGCTGAGTGCAACATCCCTGCCTATGAGAGCAACCTCCTGGCAGAGCACAGAGGCCCGGTCTGTGCGTGTGTGCATGATCTCCAAGTGGCTGAGGCTGAAAATTCTGAGCAGCTCTACCAGCACAACTTGCAGCAGACAGGGAAGTAGAAGAAAACACAGTTCCTGCCCTGCACAGTGGTGGCAGGTGGAATCTGAGACCTGATACTACCACAAATGCACTGGAAAAGGATCAATTCATCAAACATGGTGAAGAACTACAGTAACACTTAAGATCAGAAGGAAAATGACAAGTCTCCAGAAACAATCCTGAAGTCACAGAAATTTACAATCTAAATGATAGAGAATTCAAAATAGTTGTCGTAAAGAAACTCAACAAGTTACAAGAAAACTCAGAAGGATAGTTCAATGAGCTCAGGAATAAAATTAATGAGCAAGGAGAATTCTTCACTAAAGAGATTGAAGCTCTAAAAAAAAAACCAAACAAATTCTTTATATGAAGATATAGTATTACAATTAATCTCACAATTAATGAGATAAAAAAAACCTAAAAACCATAAGAAATAGAGCCGATTTATGGAGAACAGACTTAGTGATTTAGAGGATAGAAATATAGAAATGCTTCAGGTGGAGGAGGAGAGAGAACTAAGACTTACAGAAAAATGAAGAAATTCTCTCAAGAAATATCTGACTCAATTAGGAAAATCAACATAAGGATTATAGGTATTCAAGAGGGAGAAGGGAGGGAGAAAGGAGCAGAGAGTTTCTTCAAAGAAATAATAGCTGAGAACTTCCAAAACCTGGGGAAGTAACTGGACTTACAAATGCATGAATCCAAAAGAACTCCTAATTATATCAATGCAAAAAGACCTTCTCCAAGGCACATCATATTAAAACTGTCAAAAGTTAATGACAAAGGAAAAATATTAAGGGCAGCAAGGCAGAAAAAGCAACCTACAAAGGAACCCCTATCAGGCTTTCAGTGGATTTCTCAGCAGAAAGCTTACAGGCTAGGAAAGAATGGAATGATATATTCAAAATACTGAAAGACAAAAACTGTCAGCCAAGAATACTCTATCCAGTGAAACTGTCATTCAGATATGATGGAGAAATAAAAACTTTCCCAGATAAACAAAAGCTGAGAGAGATCATTGCCACTAGATCTCCCTTATAAGAAATGATGAAGGAAGCCCTCATACCTGAAACAAAAAGGCAAAGGTCTACAAAGCTGTGAGCAAGGAGATAAGTAGACAGACAAAATCAGAAAACTGCAACTCTCTATCAGAATAGGTTAGCAAATACTTAATTTTAACATAAAAGATAAAGAGGAGGAGAGCATCAAAAATAACAATAAACACTTAAGTTTAGTCACAAACTCACAACAGAAAACAGAATAATTTGTGACAACAATAACTCAGAAGGGGAAGAGGTAAGGGATGGAACCTGTTGAGGCTAGTGGAGATAAGAAGCTATCAGAAAATGGATGAACTCCTCTGTGAGATCTTTTATAGAAACCTCATAGTAACCACTAAACAAGAAATCAGAGCATAGCGATAATTCATAAATAGAAAACTGAGAAAACCATCACAGAAAACTACCAAGCTGAAATGGCAGTCAGAAGTACAAGGGAAGAGAAACAATGGAAATACAGAACGATCAGAAAAAAAGTGATAAAATGGCAGTATTAAACCCTCATATATCAATAATCACTCTAAATGTAAATGAATTGAATTCTCCAATAAAAGACACAGAGTATGGATAGATTAAAAAACAAGACACAACAATATGCTGCTTCCAGGAAACACATCTCAGCTCTACAGATCAACATAAGCTCAGAGTGAAGGGATGGAAGGTGATACTCAAAGCAAATGGCAAACAAAAGAAAGCAGATGTTGCCATACTTATATCTGACAAAGGAGAGTTCAAGATAAACAAGACAATGAGATACAAACAGGGGCAGTATACAATGATAAAAGGGGCATTCCACCAACAGGACATAAAACTTATGAATATATATTCGTCTAAAACAGGAGCACCAAAGTATACAAAGCAACTATTAACAGAACTAAAGGGAGAAATTAGCAGCAACACAATAATAGTAGGGGACCTCAACACCCCACTTACATCAATGGATAGATCATCCAGACAGAAAGTCAACAAGGAAATAGTGGATTTAAATGAAACACTAGATCAGATGGACTTAACAGATATATATAGAAGATTCCATCCCCAAACAGCAGAATACACATTCTTCTCAAGTGCACATGGAACATTCTCAAGGATAGCCCATCCTTGAGTTGGGAAACAAGGCAAGCCTCAACAAATTTAAGAAGATTGAAATCATATCAAGCATCTTTTCTGACCACAATGCTATGAAACTAGAAGTCAACTACAGGAAAAAAGCTGGGAAAGTCACAAATATGTGGAGACTAAACAACATGCTACTGAACGACCATTGGATCAATGAAGAAATCAAAGGAGAAATTTGAAAATATCTGGAGACAAATGAAAATGAAAATACAACATACCAACTCTTATGGGATGCAGCAAAAGCACTTCTAAAAGGGACGTTCATAGCAATGCAGGCCCACGTCAACAAACAAGAAAAATCTCAAACAATCTTAAACTACACCTAACTGAACTAGAGAAAGAAAAACAAAGCCGTAAGTCAGCAGAAGGAGGGAAATTATAAAAATTAGAGCTGAAACAAATGAAATAGAGAGTAAAAAAACAGTAGAAAGGATCAATGAAACAAAGAGGTGGTTCTTTGAGAAGATAAACAAACTCGACAAACCCTTAGCCAGACTCACTAGGAAAAAAAAGAGAGGAGGCTCAAATAAATAAAATTAAAAATGAAAGAGGAGAAATGACAATGGATACCACAGAAATACAAATGATTATAAGAGAATACTATGAAAAATGATATGCCAACAAATTGGACAATCTAGAAGAAATGGATAAATTCTTAGACTCATACAACCTCCCAAAACTGAATCAAGAAGAAATAGAGAATCTGAATAGACCAATCACAACTGAAGAGATTGAAACAGTAGTCAAAAATCTCCCAAAAAACAAAAGTCCAGGACCAGATGCCTTCTCTGGAGAATTCTACCAAACATTCAAAGAAGAATTAATGCCTGTTCTTCTCAAACTACTCCAAAAAATTGAAGAAGATGGAACACTTCCTAACTCATCCTATGAGGCCAACGTTACCCTGATACCAAAACCAGTCAAGGACAATGCAAAGAAGGAAAATTATAGGCCAACATCGCTGATGAACATAGATGCAAAAATCCTCAACAAAATATTGGCAAACAGAATATGGCAATACATTAAAGAGATCATACACCATGATCAAGTGGTATTTATTCCAGGGACACAGGGATGGTTCAACATCTGCAAATCAATCACTGTGATACACCACATTAACAAAATGAGGAATAAAAACCACATGATCATCTCAATAGATGCAGAGAAAGCATTTGACAAGATCCAACATCCATCTATGATAAAAACTCTCAATAAAAGGCATATAGAAGGAAAGTACCACAACCTAATAAAGGCTATATTGACAAACCCACAGCCAACATCATACTTAATGGTGAAAAACTGAAAGCCATCTCTCTGAGAACAGGAATCAGACAAGGGTGCCCACTCCTAATCAGCACAGTACTAGAGGTTTTGGCCAGAGCAATAAGGCAAGAAAAAGAAATAAAAGATATACAAGTTGGAAAGGAAAAAGTGAAACTCTCACTGTTTCCAGATGGCACGATTCTATATATAGAAAACCCTAGAGAATCCACCAGAAAACTATTAGAAACAATCAAAAACTACAGCAAAGTTGCAAGGTGCAAAGTCAACTTACAAGAAAGGTTGCATTTCTCTACACTAATAATGAAATAGCATAAAGAGATGTCAAGAATACACTCCTATTTAGGATCACAAAAAAGAGAATAAAATATCTAGGAATAAATTTAGCCAAGGAGGTAGAAGACCTATACACTGAAAACTATAAGACGTTGTTGAAAGAAATTGAAGAAGACATAAATAAATGGAAAGATATTCCATGCTCGTGGATTAGAGGAACAAACATAGTTAAAATGTTCACATTACCTAGAGCAATCTACAGATTCAATGCAATCCCAATTAGAATCCCAATGACATTCTTCATAGAAATAGAACAAAGAATCCTAAAACTTATATGGAACAACAAAAGACCCCAAATAGCCAAAGAAATCCTGAGAAAAATGTACAAAGCTGGAGGCATCACAATCCCTGACTTCAAAATATACTAGAAAGCTATAGTAGTCAAAACAGCATGGCACTGGCACAAAAACCAGACACACAGAGCAATAGAACAGAATTGAAAGCCAAGAAATAAAACCACACATTTATGGACAGCTAATGTTTGATAAAGGAGCCAAGAACAGACAATGGAGAAATGAAAGTCTCTTCAATAAATGGTGCTGGGCAAACTGGACAGCTGCATGCAAAAGACTGAAACTAGACCATTATCTTACACCATACACAAAAATTACCTCAAAATGGGTTAAAGACTTGAATATAATACCTGAAACCATAATACTCCTAGAAGAAAACATAAGCAGTACACTCTTTGACATCAGTCTTAGCAGCATCTTTTAGAATACCATGTCTACTTAGGCAAGAAAAACAAAAGAAAAATAAACAAATGGGATTACATCAGACTTAAAAGATTCTGCAAGGCAAAGGAAACCATGAACAAAATGAAAAGACAGCCCACCAAATGGGAGAAAATATTTGCAAATCATATATCCAAGAAGGGGTTAATCTCCATAATATATAAGGAACTCACACAATTCAACAACAAAAATCCTGATCAAAAAATGGGCAGAGGATATAAGCAGACATTTTTCCAAATAAGATATACAGATGGCCAACATGCACATGAAAAGATGTTCAACATCACTAATATTAGGGAAATGTAAATCAAAACTACAATGAGGTAGCACCTTACACCTGTCAGAATGGCTATAGTTAACAAGACAAAAAATAACAAATGTTGGAGAGGATGTGGAGAAAGGGGAACCCTCATGCACTGCTGTTGGGAAGGCAAACTGGTACAGCCACTATGGAAAACAGTATAGCGGTTTATCCAAAAATTTAAAATAGAAATACCATGGGGCCAGACCCGTGGTTGGGCGGTTAAGTTCATGTGCTCTGCTTTGGCAGCCCAGGGTTTCACTGGTTTGGATCCTGGTCATGGACCTAGCACCACTCATAAAGCCATGCTGAGGTGCCATTCCACATTGCACAACTGGAAGGACCTACAACTAGGATATACAGCTATATACTGGGGGGGCTTTGGGGAGAAGAAGAAGAAGAAAAAGATTGGTGACATGTTAGCTCAGGTGCCACCTTTAAAAAAAGAAAAAGAAAAAGAAATACCATATGATCCAGCGATCCCACTACTGGGTATTTATCCAAGGAACATGAAATCAACAATTCAAAGAGATTTATGCACCTGTGTGTTCATTGCAGCATTATTCACAGTAGCTAAGATGTGGAAGCAACCCGAGTGCCCATCAACTGATAATTGGATAAAGAAGATGTGGTATATATATATAATGGAATACTACTCAGCCATAAAAAAAATACAAAATTGTCCCATTTGCAACAAGATGGATGGAACTTTCACTTATTATGTTGAGTGAAATAAGCCAGACAGAGAAAAACAAACACTGTATGATTTCACTCATATGTGGAAGAGAAAAAAACACATGGATAAAGAGGACAGATTAGTGGTTACCAGAGGGGAGGGGCGTGGGAGGGTGGGCAAAAGGGGTAAAGGGGCACATATGTACAGTGACGGATAAAAACTAGACTATTGGTGGTGAGCATGATGCAGTCGACACAGAAACTGATATATTATAATGTACGCCTGAAATTGCATAACGTTATAAACCAATATGACCTCAATAAAATAATTTAAAAAGTAGATAAGGATAATAGCAGCTTTCTCACTGGAAACAATGCAAATGAGAAGATAGTGGAATAATACCTTCAAAGTACTGAAAGCAAAACGCTTTCTCCTGGACTTCTATACCAAGTAAAAATATCTTTCAGAAATGAATGGAAAATAAAAATGTTTTCACATACAAGAAGTGAAAGAATTCATCACCAGTAAATGCACACTATAACAAATGTTAAAGAAAGTCCTTGAGGCAGAAGGAAAATGATACTAGATGGAAATATGGATTTATACAAAGGAATGAAGAGAACTGGAAATGGTAGCTATGCAGGTGAATATATATTTTTCTTATTTTAAAAATCTGTTTAAAAGATAACTGACTATTTAAACAAAAATTATAACAGTATAGAGTTTATAACATGTAGAAATAAAATGGATGAGAACAATACACAAAGTGTAGTATACTTATACTTACTGTACGTAAAGTAGTAATAATATCACTTCAAGGTTGACTGGAATAATTTAAAGATGTATTCCGTAAACCCTATAGCAACCACTAAAATAACAAAGGGGTATAGCTAACAAGCCAACAAAGAATATAAAATGGAATTATAAAAAACATTCAATTAATTCAAAAGAAGGCAGAAAGAGAGGGAAAGGGGAACAAAGAGTTGGGAGTAATAGAAAACAAATAGAAAGATGATAGACTTAAGCCTAACCATATGAATAATCACATTATATATAAATGGTCTAAATACCCCAACTGAAAGGCAGAGATTGTCAGATGGATTAAAAAAGGAAGACCCACTTATATACTACCTAAGGAAATGCACTTCAAAGATAAAGATACAAGTAGGTTAAAAATAAAAGGATAAAAAAGGTATACCATGTGAAATTTATCAACAAAAAGGCTGTGTTGTCTATATTAATATCAGACAAAGTAGATTTCAGAGCAAAGAATATCATCGGGTGTAAAGAATATCATTTCATATGATAAAGCAGTCAATTCATCAAGAGCACACAACAATTCTAAATGTTTATGTACCTAATAACAGAGCCTCAAAATATAAAAAGCAAAAACTAATAGAACTGCAAGGAGAAATACACAAATCCCTAATTACAATCAGAGATTTTAACGCCTCTCTTTCAATAATTGATAGAACAAGTAGATGATCACTAAGTAGATAAAAGATTTGAATACGATCAAACAACTTGACCTAACTGGCATACAGATTGGAAAGGAAGTACAATTGTCTTTCCTCACAAGCAACGTGATCATCTATATAAAAGTATGAAATACTTAGGAATAAATATGAAGAAAAGATAGGTAAGACTTGCAAACTGGAAACTACTAATCATTGCTGAGAGAAACTAAAGAAGACCTAAATAAATGGAAATATATGTAGTATTCATGGATCAGAAGATTCAATACTGATAAGATATTAATTCTTCTCAAGTTGATCTGTAGATTCAATGCAATCCTAATAAAAATCCCAGCAGGCTTTTTAAAAATAGGAATTGACAAGCTGATTCTAAAATTCATATGGAAATGCGAAAGATCCAATATAGCTAAAACAGTTCAGAAAAAGAATGACTTATAAAACTCCAGTGATGAAGAAAGTGTGGTATTGGCATCGAGATAGACAAATTGACCAATGGAACTGAATAGAAAATCCAGAAATAGATCTACACATATACTGTCAATTGATTTTTAGCAAAGTTGAAAAGACAATTCTCTGCAGAAAGGATAGTCTCTTCAACAAATGGTGCTGGGACATTTGGATATCCATATGCAAAAAGATCCACTTCAAGACATACCTCACACCATGTGCAAAAATTAACTCAAAATGGGTCATACTTAAATGTAAACCCTAAAAGTATCAAAGTTCTAGATGAAAATATAGGAGAAATTTGTGTGAACTTGGGTTAGGCAAAGATACCTTAGCTACAACACCAGAAACATGATCCATAAAAAAAAAAAAAAAGGATAAATTGGACTTCATCAAAGTGAATAACTTCTGTTCTTTGAAAGACATGGTTAAGAGAATGAAAAGACAAACCTGAGACTGGGAGAAAATATTTGCAGATCACATATATATCTAGAATACATAAAAAATGCTCATAACTCAATAAAAATAGTTTAAAAAATGGGCAAAAAAATTGAACAGATGCTTCACCAAAGAAGATACAGAGGGATGGCAAATTAGCATAGGAAAAGTTGCTCATCATCATTTAGACATTAGGGAATTTAAAATCACAGTGAGACGCCACCACACATCTGTTAGAATGTAAATTGGCACTACTTTGAAAACAGTTTGGCAGTTTCTTAAAAAGTGAGTGACAGATCTATAGTGACAGAAAGGAGATGAGTGGTTGCCAGGGGAAAGGAGAAATGCTGCGAGGGGAGGGCAGGAGGGATCACAAAGAGACAAGAGGAAACTTGAGGGCGCTGTGGACGTGTTCATTATCTTAATTGTGATGATGGTTTCGTGGGTGTATACATTTATCAAAACATTAAATTGTATACTTTAAGTATGTGCAGTTTATTATATATCAATTAGACATCAATGAAGTTGTTTTTTAAAAATCAACCGGAATGTTTACACATGTGGAACTAAGGCTATTTGTAGAGCTCTCACACCAGTGATAAGAAAAAATCACAAAACAATAGAAACTGCTAGGTGGAGGGTAGATATTTAGGCTTTTAGACTTGGTTTTCAGAAGTTTGAAAGTCAGAGAACAATAGAACCAGTTCTTTCTTTGGCCACGATTAATTTATCCTGCTTCTTTGAGGTCAGCCAACACTTGCAAGGTTGAATTGCCCTCAAAATTTCTGTGGAATAATGAGATTATTTGAAAATAAGTGTAGCTTCTTCGGTGGAAGGGCAGGTAGTGGCTGTGTTGGACTATGGAACAACTAGTCCCTGAGCCTTTCTGTAAAGTTCCAAGAAGGCGGTGTGAAACTCGGATGGCTTGGGCCATCCTTGAACAGATGTGAGGACAGGTTTTCCCTTGAGTCTGTGGAGAGGGCTGAGCTGACGTGCTGACTCTGTCCTCATGCACACAGTGTGTTTGCCAGTTGGTGGATGCTCTGGCTCTCAGCCGCTGCGGAGGTGCAAACTTGCAATCCCAGCTGGAAAATATTATAGGCGTGCTGTTCGTGCAGGTGAGTGCTGTGGGGCTCGAAGCATCCTGGGCTTGCTCTTTGTCTCTTCTTTGGAGATGATAGCTACCCCAGTCCAGGCCACAACGTCCACGCAGCCCGGGGACATGTACATGGTGACCTTAACCATACATCCGTCAGGCTTCCCTGGAACAGGTCAATGCCTGGATTCTGGGCATTGAGTGGGATATTCTCCACGAGGAAAACTGGACACGTTCTGTATGTTTCTTGGGGGGACAGGTCTTTGTTGCTTCCCCTAAACTCTGAAGGTTCAAATGGCAGAAGGTTCAAACCACTCCATCATGCCTGTAGGAAATGTCAGGCCTTCTGTGCTGCTAGAGTGGGAAGAGGACAATTGAACATTTTGCAAAAGGTGTTACCTTCCATATATTTAATTTGTTGGCCACTGTCTTCTTCCCTTTGGGGCTGGGAATGTGGATTCCTGGGTTCTATTTTCCTGTTCTCTTTATGGCCCAGCACCACACTTTTCATGGCTGCATGCCTCAGTTTCCCCATCCACACCCAGGGCCCCTGGTTCCAGTCCTCCCAGGTCTGATGGCCTTGCTTTCCCCACAGCTGAGTGAAAATGTCAACAACTCAGATCCTTACTCCATACAGAACCACAGCCCCGCCCTGAGGACTTTCTACTTCCTGAGTGAGTTAACACGTTTCCCTGGTGCCAGCTATGTGTGCGTGTGGGTACTCAAGACTACCTTTGTCTCCCCCTGGACTGGACTGGGGGCCTACGTTCCCATGAGGGGCTTCCATCCTGATGGACATGTTGTGAAGTAATCTACATGGGCTTGGCCTGAAATTCAGTGAACTGGCAAGGGCATAGACATTGCTCCACTCCTACCCTTTTTTCCCACTCCCTTCACCTGGTGTTGGCTTCTCTTTCTTCTTTGGTGTCCCCAGCTCAGAAAGGTGATAATGCAATCACAGTGCTGATGAGTATGAGAGGTGTTCTCACCCCTGGGAGGGCACATGGTAGCGCAGGGGAGGGACAAGGCCTAGCTCAGGAAAAGCATCAGGCCCCGCGCTTAGCACATGGTAAATGCTGGACAAACACTGGCTCTCTCTCTTCTTCCTTCCTTTCTCCAACCTAATGGACCCTATTTTATCCTGCCCCTGGCATCAGTGGTTTTCTGTGAGCATGATTTACTCCTACTTACCACCTGCCACTCAAACATACTCTTGATTCCCTTGTATTCACACCCTTCTGATAGCCAAGTTATACAGTGATCAGGTGGTATTCCTAATACGAAAGACCATGGAATCCAATGATCCAATCAAGATAGTACCAGCCCTTCAAGTCTTCATGGATGTGTTCCAGGATGGTGAGTGGGAATCGGGCCCGGTCCTAGGGATCTTCTTTCCTATGAGATGTTCTTTCTCTGGGAGACAGTCCTGCATAGTAGTTAAAAGCATAGCTTAAAACTCAATGTAATTCAAAGTCAATGGGTTCAAATCTTGCCGCTTTTCCTCCTATTAGCTGTGCAAACTTGGGCAGATTACTTTTAGTCTGTGCTCTATTCCTCGTCTGAAAAATGGAGATAAAATTAACACCTACCTTTAGGGTATTTTACTGAGGATTAAATGAGAAAACATATGTGAGGTGCTTAGATGATTGCCTACTATGCAGTTTTGTGTTGCTTTAGTCTATAATTAGTATCTCGGAGAGTAGGCTTCAGCTCCAATCTAGCGTTTGTTAAACTGTCGCTGGGTGTGTGGCACAGTGCTGGCCACTGCAAATACACATGGTCCCTGCTCTCAGTGAGCTCACTGAGTAGGGAAGATGAGGCTGTGCACACAGCGAAACGACGCAAGATAGTTTGCATTAAGTTGCTTAAATGTGAGCATGGCAATGTGCAGCAGGAATGTAGAGAAGGGACCAGTCGAGGGGAGGGGATGGGCTCTGGGCAGGAGATGAACCGAGAGCAGGGGAGGAGATTGTGATGGTGGGTTAGGAGGCATTCATGTGGAAGAGCAGTGGTCGCAATTCTAAAGGTTGAGATGTACAGAGGGGAGGGGAGGACAGCTCAGCTGGAGTGGTGGATTTGTGTGAGCAGTCATGGGAGACTGGCAAGGGCTGGGGTTCAAATGTCAGCCTGATGACAGTACTGTTTTAGGTCACTCTTCAGTCTGGTTTGAATCAGAGGAATGGTGGAGATAACCTCTGGGGACTCCACCTGGCTTTTGAAGACCAGGATTATACCTAGAATGCCTCCTACCTGTCTGTCTTCTTATGCCTCTCAAAGCAACAGAGGAAGAGGGAGAAAACTGAGCCCCAGCTGTATGTCTCTTTTCTCTAGTGTCCCAGACAGAGAATCTGAAGAGTGAGGTGATGCACTCAGTCGTTGCCGTGATTCAGGAGGATCTCAAACCAGTGAGCAGAAAGGCGGAATGTTTGGGTTGGGAGGGCCATTGCTTTCTTGAGACCTTGAGGTCACGGAAAATGGAAAAGGAGAGGCTGTTGGGGGATGAGGAGAGAGATAAGGCACACTTCACAAGCCAGTTCTGGCCTCAGACCACTGCCCATGGGTTACATTTGGGCTCTTCGAAGCCTGAGAAGGGTTTGGGAAGTAGGCAGGTGGTTCCTCCCTACTTTCAGAGTCTTTTCTGTGGGCGGCACTGTCTTATGCCTGGTGGGGACATGGAGCTCTAAGAGATACTAATTCTGCCTCCTGAGAATTCACGACTTGCTTGCAGAGAGAAGATCTCAAAGATCCTCTCTGCATGGGGTCTGAGAAGCCATGTCTTTAACGAGCTCTGCAGGCAGGGTTGGAGGCAGCAGAGACTGCTTCCAGCTTTGGATTGTGCAGGACAGGGGAGCAAGGGGGCAGTGGTTTGGGGTGCTGATTGGATGACATCATCCCTGAAAACAAAGTCCTAAATCCTCAGAGGGTCAACGGAGAGTCTGGGATCTTGAGGACTGGGCCCTCAGGGCTTGTGGGGTTCATTCCTAGCTTTCCCTATGAAGGCCGGAACATGAGACCTTTCCTGGTTTTAGATTCTCCTCCTACCCAACCCTCCTGCCAGTTTTCATATCTCTGAGGAAATAAGGTGTAGGCAAGCTAGATGCTTAGACTTCTCCAGGACGGTTGTAGGAGCTCAAGTGAGTTGGAACTTCAGGGTGGAGTACCGAAGTGGTCAGGTTCAGCGACTGGTGATCTGTCATCACCCAGAGCCCACTGAAGAGTCACATTGGGCTTGGAGTCAGGAAATCTGAGTCCTTTGAAGACACTCGTCCCCTGCTTTGGTTCTCTGTGTCCTCACCTGGAACATGAGGGGTCATACTGGTGGTCCCTGACATGACTTCCTGTCTTGCCATGTGATGGTCTGTGACCCCACAGGTGCGGAAGGCCCTCCTGAACTTCACTGAGATGCTGGGCCAGAGGAATTACTTGGCCCTGCCCCAGGGGAACATCATCATCAACTATGTCATCAAGCTCAGCAAGTCTGACAGCTCACTAAGCAAGACCCAGGCAGGGAGGGGACAGAGATGGGAGCAGACCTCAGGGGACAGAACAAGAACAGGGCAGCGTTGGGAGCAGAGGGAAAGAAGAGGAGGGTATGGCCAGCATGATGGGAGGGGCTTTGAGCTGTGAGCCAGGGGAGGCCTGGAACCAGGAGTCTCAGTAGCATTGGTTTCAGATGTAAATCTTCCCTTTTATTATGCTAGGATGAAGAGGACATCCAACTAATGAGTTCCAAAATCCTACAGAAGGTACAAACAGCTGGGGTCAAAGAGGCCTCTCTGTTTCCTCCTCCCCTGGCACCCCAGATCACTACCCTGCCCCCGAGTCTGCATTCTCCCACCCCCTCTGTCTAACCCCTGTACTGTCTCTCTCACCCCTCCCTACCTTCACTTGTTCCCAATCCTTTGCCTGGGCCCCTTTGAGATACTCAGTGGAACAGAAGATGGTCACTGCATGGTGAATCTGGAGGCCTCCACTTGAGTCCTGCTCGCCCAGTTTCTAGCTGTAAAATCTTGAGTAAACTGTTCCGGCTGCAGTTTCTCCTCCTGTAAGAAAGCAGTTGATGATGTGCCCTGCCTGCTCACAGCAACCTCTAAGGATTCTTGGAGGCTCATGGAGATTCTTGGAAGCTGATGTGTGGGTCAGAGTTGAGTGAAAGGCTGTGGGAGGAAGAGGACAGCTGTGACTTCCTCTCCTTCCCAGAATCGCAGTGACCCTCCCTCCCAGCAGTCTCTGCCTCTTGACCTTTAGCTGCCCCTGGCATGTTCCCCAGTGAAGGCCATCATGAGTCACACAATGCCAAAGTTCAAGAAGCCCCTCTATCTGATGAAATTCTTCTGCTGTAATTTTAATCAGGACCTTGGTTACGTTTTACCAATATGGAGTGGGAGAAGAGAGAGACAGAGAGGGAAAGAGAGAGAAAAAGGAATGATAGAGAATATCGCTGGGGGGAGGCGTGCATATAGGTCTCAAATACCCCTCCAGGAAAGGAAGACAAAGTCATAGGGTTGGAGAACTTGTGACTGGGGCCGACTGGGGCCTGGCATTGAAGGCTTTGCCACATCTCCTGCCAGGTGTCCTTGCCCAAACTGATCACCTTGGCATGTCAGCCCAGCAACATCTTGGCCTTTGTGCCCCTGAGTGAGACAGCCACAGAAATGGCTCTGAGGGCCCAGTCCCTGGGGCCAGTTCCCCTACCTCAGCAGTTTTCACCTCAGGCGTAAGTGTAAGTACAAGAGTCGGGCAGCCTGTGGAGAGGTGCCCACTGTGAAAGCTCAGGCTGCTACGGGCTGAGACTCTGTAGGGGTGATGGGTATAGGGGAGAAGATGTGGATCTGTGGGGTTGGGGGGGGTGACTGTAGGCCATGAGCCTGGGACAAGGTGGGAGGAGGAGGGCAAAGGGTTAGGACAGCAGCTTAAGGCCATTTGGCTCCTTACATGGATGGAAAGGGTACTCCTGTGGAAAAGAGACAACTCCAGACATGGTTCCATCTGGCCATTAGTCCTCATTTTAAAACACTGGAGTCAAGCTGTAAAAATGTTGTTGTTAATTACAAAGTCATGAATACACAGACATTCCTGCCCCTTAGTTCTTCCTTTGCCCCAGCTCTGAGCCTCACTCTAGACTCACCCCATCCCTGACCTCTAATCCCAAGGGAGTCAGGGTTGGGGTGAGGATGTCCATTTAGCACATTACTTGGTATATTATTGTTGTTGTTGTTTTCAGCTGAAAATATAATGGTTTGTTTTTTAGGCTGAGTCAAAGTGTCTCAAGCTCCCATGGCTTTGGCACCAATGCTCCTTCCCCACTTAGCTCTTTTTCCTCCTCTGAAGTACTGACGGTGTTAGCCCACCCCCAATGGGGGCTGGAGGTCAGACATCCTGGAACACGCACTGACTCTGTCCTCTTCTTTTATCCTTTCTCTAACTTAGCCATGTAGTTCATCTCCCCACAGAAACTCCTGACCCATTTGTGGTAAGTGATGCTGGGATGAATACTACATCTCCATCCATCCATCCATCCATCCATTCATCCATCCATCCAGTCATTACACAAATAGTTGAGTACAACGATATTCCAGGCATTATGCTGGACATGGAATAAAGAGGTAGGGCCAAGAATCATGGAGGCTCTGGGGAGAGGTATTCTAGGCCAAAGAGCTTAGAAAAAGGAACTGGGAGCATAGTGGTAGGGCCTGGAGGTGGGGAAGGAGTTGGGGATGGGGAAGGCTGGGCTTGTCTCCTGTATGGCCTTGTCATAGCTTCTCTCTGTTGACCTTGGACAAGTCTACATGTCTTTACGGATCTCATTTTCTCAGCAAGTATGTTTTGAGTTTCTCTATTTTCCCAAACATTGTGTGCTAGACATTACGAACACTTGGAGAGACAAGGTATAGACCTGTTCTTGGGGTGTTCACAGTCTTAGTGGGAAGACAAGCCTGGGAATAACCACCCATAATTCAGTGTGATAACCGTACTCATGAAGGAATACACAGGGTGCAATGGGATCTTAGAAGCGGAATGAGCTGACTTGGTCTCCAAGAGTCAAGGAAGACATCACAGAGGAGGTGACGTTTCGAGAGCATCTTGAAGAACATGTAGGAGTTCAACAGGAGGAAAAGAATGGGGAGAGTCTAAGTGTCAGCTTTGCCATTCTATGAGTTTGTTCTAATTTTCTTCTCTTCCTTTAAATCCTGTCTCTGCCTTCTGCTTGCTTCTCCTGTTTCTCAGATGTTATCGCTGAAGCCCTACAGAGAGAAGCAGGTTGGTGTAAGCTCCCTAAAGCTACTCTATGCCCTGCATCCGATCACCTCCCTGCACCCTGTTATCAACTCTGACATGGGCCAGCTGTGGAAGAAGATGATCCCTCAGATGTTGAACATACTAGCTGGTGAGGGGTTGGCTGGGAGTGGGGAGGAATGGAGCTGGGGCAGTGGGGCAGACTCCAGAAGAGATGGAGTCTGAGGTGCAGGATGGACCTTTCTCAGTGTGAGGAGGACTGGGGCCAGCCTCTCTGTCCCTCTGAGATGCCGTTTGGATGAGTCTGCTTATTTGGACCGTGATCTGCACTGAGCAGGTATGTGGTCCAGAGTTCTGTGGCTCCAGAGTTCCCAGAACAACTCCTGCCGTTTCTTGTGGGCGGAGGATCAGGGAAGAGTGTGGGCTTTGGAACCAGACAAACCCAGGTTTGTATCTTTGCTCTGACACTGACCAGCTGTGTATCTTTGACCTTTGGAAAGTCATTCATCTCCTGGAGCCTCTGTAAAGTGGCAGAGCAGTTGTCTTGTAGGATCATGGTGAGAACAAAATGAGATGATGGACACATAGCCCCTGGCATAGTGTTCAATGTTGGTTCTTTTGCCCTGGCTGGGTCCTTCTGGTCGGCTGGGTCCCATGCTCTCTCCTTTCCTAGGTCACACTAAGGAGGACCTTAATCAGAAGGAGTGGGAAGACAGGCTGCTCCAGGTGAGCACTCCCAGGGAGGTGCCTCCGTCCACACGTGCCTTGTTTCCCCTCTTCAGGACTCACCTTCCACGCCCTCAAGGCCCTGTCGTCAAGGGGAGTAAGGGAAAGGGCCAAGCTGTGTGCCCTTCGGCAAGTTCTTTAGGCTTTACAGGCCTCAGCTGCTTCATCTGTAAAATATGAATGCCTATCTCCCAGAATTAAATAGGATAGAGTCTCATAAACTGGAGAGGGCTTCACACATGTAGTTGGCATTACCATCATTGTCATTGTATTGTCATTCTTCAGTTCTGACAAACCCCCTTCCGTGTATTTCAGTTCCTCCCCATTTCTTGAGCTCTTTTTCCATATTTTCAAACCATGCCCCTTGTCTCTTGCTTCCTTCTGATCCCACTTCCGTGGGACAGAAAAGTCCTATCACTGTTCTTCATGGTTCTCTTCTCCTTTCCTCTTATTCAGTTTTCAAGTCGGTCACTAGTAGCCATCAATGATGACAACTGGCTCGAGCAACTCATGGAAGTCATCTTGGAGAGGATAAACGATTTCAGCAATGAAGACGAGGAGAAGGTGTGTCTCTGTGTGTGTGTGTGGCTGAGGTTTGTGGTTGCAAGGGGGGAAATTGGGGGGGAGGAACCTGGTAGGGAAGGGCTGTAGAAATGCACATGAAGTTCAGGCCTTTAGGGAAGAGCCCATGGATGGGTGCTCCGGGTCCTGGGGCATCAGGATGGGGATGATCAAGAGCTGGTGGTCACCCAGGAGCAGCAAAAATATCGAAGTGTCTAACATTTGAATAGTGTTTCAGGCTTTATCAAGAACTTTGCCATCTGTTGTCTTAATTGAACTTCCCAGCTGTTCTGAACAGAATGGAGCTGGTGTTTGGGTGCAGTGGAAAGATTATTGACCTTGGAGTCAGATTTAAGCAAGTTAATTCAAGTAATCTCTGAGGGCATACCGTGGGTTAGGAACCGTGCTTGGTGTTGGGAACATGATGCTGAGGAAGAAAGACGGGCTCCTTTCCTCAAGGAGCTCAAGGTGGGTGGTGGCAAAGGCCTGGGGCCCTGCCCTGGCATCTCCGTGCACCCCTGGTGTAATCTGGTTCGAGGGTCCTAGCCTCCCTGAGATTTCAGTGCCTCACGTGGGAAGTGGCAAAAGTAACTTCTACACCACAGGAGAGCAGACGAGGAGCAAACGAGGATACCTGTGAAGGGGCTTTGTAAAGTCAAAAGGCTAACTCACCGGACAGCCGTCATTACCCCTCCCTCGCCAATGAGGCAACCCCATCCTGAGGGTTTCAGTCTTCAACAAATTATTGGCAAAACTGGCGCTTGAATCCAGGTTTCTCGGTTTCTCGTCTTGTTTTTCTGTCACTGAGCAACACTTTATTTGGGCTTTGAGGGGTCTCCAGAAAAGAGGCCTTATTTCCAAGACTGATCGTTTGCTCTCTAATTATGAACACATATTTATGAAGCACCTATTATGTGTAGATGGGAGATTGGGGTGAAAAATGAAGCGAGCAGGACTCTGATGGCATTGGTTCAGTTATTAAATTGTGTGCTAAATGCCCGCAGCACGACAGGCGCTGCCTGGGTGCAGGTGCTCACAGACGAGACGCGGGCTGCCTTTGGGAAACCATTGTCTGCGGGAGTGAATAGATAAGAAAACGGGCAATTATAATAAGTGTGCTAAGTGGCAGGATCACTATCTGCTCTGTATGCTTGGGAGCCCAGAGGAGGACGCATGTGGCCTGTGGGGGCTGCACAGAGAAGCTTTCTCAGAGGGGACCCACCATCTCAGTTTGCTCCAGACTTCCAAGGGTTAGCACTGAAAGTCCAGCACCCCGGAAAACACCTCAGTCCTGGGCAAACTGGGAGGATTAGTCACCCTACAGAGGAGTGAGTAGGTCTGGAAAGATGAGTGGTTGTTTGCCAGCCAAGCAGAGAAGTGGGCACCTTAGGTCAGGGCTCATGGAAGCGGAGCCTGAGGCGGGGTTCTTGCCACATGGTTTAGCCAGGGAGCGCTGCCCGGAGAAGCTGTGGCAGAGCTGAAGGAAGCAGGATGGGAGGGGGAGAGGCTGAGCAAGGATGTGGTCTGAGCCCATGGGGAGCCCTGGATGGAAACTGCACTGCAGAGTCTGTCCTGCCTGGAGACAAGTGAGGGGGGCTTTTGTACCTATGCCCCCCACCTGTCTGTCATTGACTCCAGGCTTCCATGGTTGGTATGGGCCAGGGAGGGGTGAGGGAAGAATGTAATTCCCAGGCGCCACCAGGCAAGGAGGCCCAAGTTACCCCAGGACACCAAGGCTGCAGGTGGGAACTGTTTCCAACAGTGCCTGCAGCCAGTCACAGGCAAGGAGCCCTGGGGTCTGGACAAGGCGCCAAGAGCATCTGCTGGAGGGACAAAATGTGCCCGTAGAGAGGGGGTTCTAGGGGGTGAGTGGAAACCAGGTAAGACATTCATCAAACAACTGGTATGTCCTGTTTGCCTCCTGTGTCAGGCACTGTGTTAGCGCTGGGAGAGCCATGAACCAGACAGACCCTGCTCCTGACCTTGATTCTGGTTAGAGATGTGGGGTTGGGGTGAGTTAGGAACTAACCAAACAAATGCATGAGGAGATACCTAGTGATTGTGCTGAAGCTCAGAAGGAAAGAAACAGAACGGTGAGCTGAGGAACAGGGAACAGGGTAGGCTCACTGAGCCAGGATCTGAGAGACGAGAACGGGCCGGAAGGTGTTCCGGATAGAGATAGGGAATGCAGACTCGGATGCAGGGAAGCGGGTGAATGTGTAAATACGGGTGTTACAAGGTAGACAGGGCGATGCATAGCATGCGGGGACAAAGGCCCCTGAAGTTCAGAGAAGGGAGAGAGAAATGGTTTATAAAAGTACTTTTTCAATTACTCAATTTTGATTTGAAAACTGCAAATTTAAGGAACTGTTTTTATTTCTTAGCTGGAAAGTAGGAAGAGCGTGGGTCAGGGAAAGTTTCTAAAGGACAAGCCCTACCCTAAGTGGCTGAGAAATTAGAGATGCAGCTTTCCCTTCCCTCTGGCTGAGCCCCTGCTCTGTACAATCACTGCCTTGCCCAGATGCCCCCAGAGAGCAAGAGGGCCAGTGTGGAGGATGAGACGGTGGGCGAAGTTACAAAGCTAGTGTCAGAAATGGCTGTTCCCCAGGCCGCCCTAAACTCATTCCAAGCTGTGCATGACCCTCCCCTTCCACCTCCCCTAGGCTTTCCTATATAAATTCTTCGGCTGCACCCTGCTGACCTCGAGGGATGTGAAACTGGTCAAGAAGATGCTCTCCTCCGCCCACAAACTGCCCACGAGGAGCTGCAGGAGAGGGAGGTGAGGTGGAGGGCACTGGCAAAGAGGGACCATTTTTAGTTTAAGAGGCAGGATGGCAAGGTGGCTAAAAGCTGGGGCCTGACAAGCCGGACCACCTGGATGGGAACCCCAGCTCTGCCACTTACTAGCTGTGTGCCCTTGGGCAAGTTGCTGAACCTCTGTGTGCCTCAGAGTTTCCTATTCTGTAAGATGAGGCTATGGTACTTTCCTCATGGGACATTTTCTAAAAAGTTTTTAGTCTGAAATAACCCCACACAAAGAAAAGTTGCAAAAAACTCCCAGAGAATTTCTGTATACTCTCCTTCCAGATTCCCAAAATCTTAACATTTTCCCATGTTTGCTTTATCATTCTCTCTCTCTCCCATTCTCTCTTTCTCACTATAAAATTTATTTATTATTATTTTATTTTCTGAACCATTTCATGAAGTTGCAGTCATGATGCTCATTTTACCCTAAATGGTGCAGTGTGTATTACCGAAAAATAAAGACATTCTCTTACATAACCACAGTACAATGATTAAAATCCGGAAATTAACATTGCTACAATGCTATTTTCTAATTTATAGACCTGATTTGAAAATTGTTAGTTGTCCCGCTAATGTTTTTTAGAGCAAAAGAAAAGCATTTTTATTTGTCTGGTCTGTGATCTAATTCAGAGTCAAATAGTGCATTTAGTTGTCATTTATTTACTTAATTTTTTAAGTTTATTGAGATCACATTGGTTTATAACACTATGTAAATTTCAGGTGTACATCATTATATTTTGGCTTCTGTATAGACAACATTGTGTTCACCACCAAAAGTCTGGTTTCTGTCCACCACCTTACATATGTGCCCTTTTCCCCCTTTTGCCTTCCCCCCTCCCTGTTGTCTTTTTTTTTTTTTTTTGAGGAAGATTTGCCCTGAGCTAACACCTGCTGCCAATCCTCCTCTTTTTGCTGAGGAAGACTGGCCCTGAGCTAACATCCGTGCCCGTCTTCCTCTACTTTTTATGTGGGACCCCTACCACAGCATGGCTTGCCAAGAGGTGTCACCTCTGCACCCAGGATCCAAATAGACCAACCCCAGGCCACTGAAGTGGAATGTGCGCACTTAACTGCTGAGCCACCGGGCCGGCCACTGTTGTCACTTATTTTTAATAGTCTTTAATCTGGAACAGTTCCTCAGTCTTTATCTTCTATGATCTTGACATTTTAAAAATGTACAGATCATTTATTTTGTAGAAGGTCCCTCATTTTTGGTTTGTCTCATATTTCCTCATGATTCGATTCAGATTGTGTATTTTTAGCGAGAATACCACGGCAGTGATGTGTGTCACAGGATGGTTTTGAGGATTAAAGATGTGACAGCACTTAGAACAATGCCTGGCACATGAGCACTCTTTAAGCGTTGATTCCTGGCAGAGTTGGTGTCCTTGCTCTCGGGCCTGCCCTCCCCAGTGCCCTTCCCCAGCCAGATTCTCAGAGCACCCATCACCATCATGGCTATCATCAGGCATTTGCCAAGCCCAAGTTGCAGACGGTATCACTGGGGAGACAAGACATGTCCAGGAAGAAAACAGCTGACTACACAGAATAGCCTTACTCGAGGTTACGTGAGCGGTCACAGAGACATATAGTAGCTATGTAGGAGGGTGGTTGGGACTTGGGCTGGTTGGCGCTGGTTTAGGAGAAGGAGGGAAGCAGGTATTTCCACTTGATATAATATTCTGAGTCAAGACTCAGGAACTTTTAGAGGCACGTCTAGAGAATAGTTAGTGGTCTGGTGGGATGCGAGTACACAGTTCTTTGACAGGGAAGTAAAAGCTATCCCTCTGACAGCACTAGGGGACAGAATGGATACAGAAGATGAAGATAAGAGGGAAGAGGATGTCCAGGATGGTTCCTGGGTTTCTGGCATGCTCAATTGGGAGGATAATAATGGTATCCTTCACTGAGAACAGGAACCCAGGACAAAACGGGGAGGAAGAGGATGCATTCAGCTTTTGACTGGGAGGGGTTGGGGAGCCTCAGGATAGCCAGGTGGAAAGATCCAGTAGCCATGTAGATCTGGAACTAAGATCTGGGCTGGATGTCTAGATTTGGGATACATTATATTTTCCCTGTCTGTAAAACAGGGGTGATAATATTGACCTGAAAATTTTAGTGTGAGGATCAATGAGATCATATGTGTAAGGCTGGTACAAACTAAAGCACTAATATTCTGATGATGTCAATGATGCTGATGATGACGACTATGATGAGTGGAAGCCATGGCTAAGGGAGGTCATGAGAAGAGGGACAGAAAAGAACCCCCTTCTGATGCTCAACTAGTCCCTGCTTTCTACCTAGCCAGAATTTTCCCTTCATGTACATGGAGACCAAAGGTCTGCCAGTCCCACTAATACTTCATCCCTTCTTGAGGATCTGTGTCCTGGAGCAACTGTCACTGTCCCCAGGGTCCCATCCACTCTGCCACTCTCTGCTGCAAAGTCTTAGTGGGGGGCCTTCCTGCACAAATGAGTCAGTTCATAAACAGCTGGCACTTGCATCTCTGGGTTAGGCATTCTTTTAGCTCCATGCCAGGATATCCTGTTGAGTAAGCTCTGGGAAGAGACTGGGCTGACATTTAAGTCAAAATGGCCTACTATGAGATGGAGGAATTTAAATTAAATATTGTTACTGGCAGGAAATGTAGAACCCCCAAGCCTTCTGTGCTCATGACTCTCACTAGGTTGTCGATTCCCAAATCCACACTTATAGCCCCAGCTGTCAGACCCACCAGTCACTGACATCATTTTCACTCAATTGTCGTGCCACTGTGTCCCACACAACACATCTAGGAGCTCACTCCTTCCTCTCTCCCAAGGCCTAGACAGGCCCCCTTTTCCACCTGCCCATTTTGGTCAGAGTTACTGCTGTTTCCTGTTTTCCTGGACTAGGAATATTGGTGTTGCAGGTCTTCCCGCTCCTCTGTCTCCTCTCTGATTAGCCATCCAATCCTGCTGATAATATGCCTCCGATTTGTTCTTCCTCTCCATTCCCTCTTCAGAAAAACTCTTCTCTGAATTCCTAGTGCAAATAAGTATGTTCTGTTTTGCAATGTCAGATTTGACAATCCCAAGATTTTGTAAATCTGTGACTAACGTTTCATAATCTGGGATAATTTGCTTCTTAAATTACTTCCTGCAAAGATGTTTGGTTCTCCATCTGGATTTTAAACAGTTCAAGTCCAGGGAACCAAATTTCCCTTCCATTTCTGTTCTTTCCCTCTCCTCTGCCTTCCTCTCTCTAAATCCCTGGTTCTGGGGGAGCATGCGGGTGCTTGGCTTCCCCTGAGCTGTGGCATGAGGCTGAGCCTAGCTCTGTTCCAGGGCATTGCTGTGGCGCTCAGTATCATGTCCACGAAACACCTGGAGCCAGCCCTGGATGAGCTGCAGGTGTATAGTGCTCTACTCACTGACAAGGACTCATCGTCCATCCTCAAGCTGATGAAGGTGATGGCATTCCCGGGGCCTCTGCCAGCCTCCCACACAAAGCCTCCCAAGGCATCCCCATCACCCCAGCCTCCCCACTTTTCTGAGGCCTTGTGACTCACCTCTAAATGCTTCTCTTTCCCTCTGACCAATAGTGGGGAAGTTTCATCCTCCCCTCCCTTTCCCTCGCTCCCTCACACCCATGCTTCAGGCCCTGGGATCACCAGCTGCACCTCCCAGCTCTTCACCATTCCACAGCCCCATCTTTCCTTCCGTGCGCTCTGGGTGATCTTTTCCTCTCTGATCCTCCATTTCTACTGCAGACAAGGGGGATGAGGAGAGGAGAAGGCAAGTTTTCCCCTTCCCCTACAGGAGCATCAGCAAAGGGAATGGGGGCTCATCTGTAACACCATCTACTTAAGCTATGGCAAGATTATTTTAGAGAGTGAGGGAGCTGTCAAGCATTTAGATGCCATTCTCGCTTTGGTCCTGCAACACTACCACAACTGTATTGTGGAAAAGGTACTTCCTGCTTATTCTTTCTCTCCCACACCCCATCCCTGCCTTCTCTCTTCCCCTCCAAGGACAAGATGCCTGGCCTTGAATGGAACTCAGTGTGGGGCTAGTGCAGTGACTTCCTTGACCACATTTCAATGCTTTTACTTAATACTGCTACTCTGAAACTCTAACCAGCCCAAGGAAGAGCCTACAGAAATTTTAGGGCTGTTGAAAAGTGTCACCTCCCCTGCTGGCATGCTATGTAACATGCTTTTGGGCTCTTCACTGCCCTCTCCAAGGGACGAGGAGGAACAGGTGAGTAATACCTAAATTCCCTAACACATTCATGGGAAGAAGTGTTCAGGGGAGGTAGAGGGAGCCACAAGGAAACGTCTTGCCTTTGTTATTTGTCCTGAACATCTGTCCCTAGGGCAGGGAGAAGAAGCCCTTCTCATTCCCTGTCCATCTGCCACCCAACTAGACACCCTTCGGGAGAACTCCTTGTGTGAAGACAGCATCCTAAGAGATAAGGAAGTTAGACCTGTCCTAATTTAGGAGTTGTATGAGGGACTCTGGAAGTAGGTTGGTGAGAGGAGTGGCCCTTTTCCCCTTTTGGGCTTCCCCTTCCTGAGCTGCCCTCAGAGGGAAGATGCAGGGCTTCGGCTAGGGGAGGCTATGGCAGGCTGAGCTCCTCATCCCCCAGGTTCTGTGTAGGCAGTTTTGCCTGGCCCCAGGATCATGCCTACCTTGGAGCTCTCTAAGCATACTGGTTGTTTTAGGGTATGAACCTGAAGCTGGATTATCTGAACGCCCTGACCAAGCTGACAAACATCCTGAGCAGCCAGCCCCTGGCCTTTCAATTCAAGTTCCCTCAGAAACTGGAAATTGTAACCTTCATGGTGGTAAGTACCGCTCAGGAGGATGGAGGTGGAAATGCAGAGAGCAGGGAGGATGGGTCCTCATGGAAACCATTGGCAGTGCTCCTAGGCTAGGCCTGGAGGGTAGAAGTCCAGATTTTCCAGTGTTCTCGTCCTACCTCAGTGTTCCCTTTCCCATCCTCAAGGCAGGGGGAGCACTGTGGGGAAGACGTGGTTGGGAGTAGGAGAGAGGTGCTGTTCTTCAGAGTCTTTGCAAGTCCCTGAAGATTCCACGTTCTGCCTCTTGTGAATATGGCCTGGAATGGGAGGAGGGGAGGAGCGCAAGAAAAATATGTTCATGATCCTCTTGGTCTCTGGGGGTATGTGTGGGTGTCTCAGGAGCTAATCAAGGAGGAGCCCGTTGAACTCCATCTCCAGCCCCATTAGGCAGAAGGCAATGAACATCATCACTGACTTCAGGTAACAACATGCCATCCACTCTCTCTTCCTTGTCCTGCCTATATTTCAGCTCTTTATTCCCGAGTCTGTCCTCATCTCTTATTTTCTACTTCTGCTTTTAGCATAAGAGGCCCCAGGCAATAGTAGACATTTACTAGACAACGTCTGCCACTTCCTTTTGCCAAGAGTTTTTGGGTGGGATTTTCCAAACACCTGGCAGAGACTGCCTCTCCCCTCTCCACAGGCACTTGCTGTTGCTTCTTGCCCAGGCTTCCTTCTGCTTTCAGGGCTGTCCCCGACTAGGCACTTCCGTCTCTCTCACTGATCCCCCATTCCCTTAAGACATCTGGGGAACCAAAGAGTAATATATCATCCCCAAGATATCAGTATCCTTTCCTGTACTAGTCATGCCTCCTCTCTTTCCCTTAGTTCTTTTCTTTCCATCTTCCTGGCTCTTTTCACCTTTTCTTACTGTTTCCTCCTTTTCCTCTTTCATTACCTTTTTTTCTAGTATCTCCCTCTCTCTTGCTCCACTTAGCCCTCCATCTCCACCTTGGCCCTCTGTGCCTCCCTCAGCTGTTATTCCCAGCCAGCACTCTCTGGTTCACTTCTGCTGCTCCCTGGATCTTAGGAATCTCAGGCCCCTCTTAGAGGTGGAAGGAAGAGCCGAGCTACTCTCTACCTGCTATAAGAGCGTATTCTGCCTGCCCGCCGTGGATGCTCTGCAGAAGGAAGCTTCCAGTCCCAAGGAGGCCCAGGCCAATGTGGTAATTAACTCTCTAATGTTTCTCTCTTTGTTTTTGTTCTTATTTTTTTGAGAGGATGAGAAGTATAGGTTTGGCAGTTTTATGTAAGGATCATCTGCCTTCTTTAATAAAAATAAAGTCATTGGAAGGTAGACTTCCTGTGAGGAAGGAGTTGCTAGGTCATGCAGCCTGAACTCTACTCATGACCTGCTTCCTTCTAGGGGCACTCACTGATGACCACTGCCACCACTTTAATATTCTGGCCCAAAGGTCAACACTCGAGCCTTCCCTTTATAACTGTTGTACAATTGAAACCAGATTGGAAGTTCAAACATGACTTTACTAAAGGCCCACTTCAGGCTTCCCTGAAGGTAAACACATTCAGGGAGCCCCTGGAGCAAGAGATCTGAGTCCACTTCCTACAGGGCCGATGGTGTTTCTTTGAGGGAGGGAAGAGGGATGCAGTTTTCCAATTTGCATTCATATGTTTAATTCCTAGGATCTCTTTCATATTCTCTGATTACTCCTTTATCTTGACTGGTTGTTCTTGTTTTATTGATGCCATAATCTTTTGAAATTTTTGAGGGTATCAATAAGAATTTTTAAAAATAAAGGTTTCTACTATTTATTGAATTAGTTTGGTTTTCTTTAGGATCATTTGGTCTGTTTGGTTATCTTGGGCTTTCTTTTCGTCGGACATCTGGTGATCTTCTTTGTCAGTTCATATTTATTTATGTTATGAAGCAAGAACCGGGCCTTAGAGAGAGGGCTAAGGTGGGTTTCCTCTGGTTGTGTCCCCATGGGGTCTTCATCAGTGTAGCTCTGGTTAGGGTAGGGATGGTGTTTTGACAGGCTTTCCCCTGTTTGGGACAGGCTGGGAATTCCAAGTGCCCTAGAAAGGATAGCTTAACTCTGGAGGTAGCTTTCTCTTGAGTACTTTATTCCGGGAGAGGAGAGCTGCCTTTCTTTTCCTTTGCCCCTCCTGGTCTGTTTTGGTGGTCCAGAACTGTCACAAATGTTGCTTTGGTTTTCCCAGCAGGCCCCTACCTTTAGGAGCCCTCCTAGGCAGATCACCTACTTTCTTTATAAGGTTTATAAGGTTTGGGGCGGGGCCACTTAGTTCACTAAAGAATGAGAGGGAGAAGTCTACTGTCGTGGCTTTTGTGAATTGGTTACCCTGCAGACTGCTGGGCCAGTCCTCTTCCTTCCCTGGAGCCAGCCAGCCTCTCAGTCATGGCTGCTGACTGAAGCTGACCCACTGGGAGCTGAGCCCCAGAATGAGCTCAGGTCAGCAGTGGGTTGGAGGGGCAGGGTAGTTATGTTGTTAGGGAACTCCCTGTCCACTAGGACAAACAGCACATCTGGCAGACATTTGTGCTCTGGTGAAAACAACAAGGAAATTCATTCAAGTTAATAGCTGGCAAGTCACGCTTGAAATGTAGGGGAAAACTTGTGGGGCAGAATTTCTTAAGGAAGGTTTCCTGGGAAAGCCAGAGTGCTGAGTGGAGTTTAGGAGGAGGGATGGGGCTGAGAGTTTGGCAATTCTTTGAGCCCCTACTCTCCCTTCAGGAGCTGTTCAGGGAGACCCTGCAATCCCTCCGAAGACTATTGGAGACTCTTGTCGTTGAGAAGCCCACTCGGACCTGGTACTGCTTGGAGGTCGGTGAGAAGGAGCCCCTGAGAGTTGGTGCATTAGTTTCCTAGAGCTGCCGTAACAAAGTACCACAACTGAGTGACTTCAAACAACAGAAATATATTATCTTACAGTTGTAAAGACCAGAAATCCAAAATCAAGGTATCTGCAGGGTTGGTTCCTACTGGAGGCTCCGAAGGAGAATCTGTTCCATGCCTCTCTCCTAGCTTCTGGTGATTCCTGGTGACCAGAGTGTCCCTTGGCTTAAAGACGTATCATTCCAATCTCCGTCTCCATTTTCACAGGGCCTTCTTCCTTCTGTGGTGTGTGTATGTCTGTGTCTCTGTTTTCTCTTCTTAATAAGGAGAGCAGTCCTTGGTTTAGGGCTCACTTAAATCCAGTATGAACTCATCTTAATTTGAATTCATCCACAAAGACCCTATTTTCCAAACAAGGCCACATTCTGAGGTTCTGGGTGAACACGAATGTTGGGGAGGACACCATCAAGCCAGTACAGCTAGGAAGAGACCCACGGAACAGTTGGGGGCAAAATAAGAGGTAGAATTGAGGATGAAGGTTCAGTGCAGAGCTTTTAAGGAAAGGATAATCGGCTAGGATCCAAATAACCTTGGTCTTCCTTTGCAGGAGAAATTTTCCTTCTTCCTTCTTCCCCTTCAGCCACTGCTGTGGTCATCTCTTCTTTCTGCTCCCCTCTGCTCCTTCACAGTAGTTAAACATTCTGGCCTTCCACCCTCTGCAGTTCCAGATTCTGGCTCTTCTGTTAGCTGTGTGGCCTTGGGAAATTATTTAACTTTTGTCTGCCTCAGTTTTCTCCTGGAAAATAGGATGATAATAGTACCTAGTTAATACAGTCATTTTGATAATTAAGTGAGATAATATTTATAAAGTGCCTGGCTCAACGGAGTAAAGCAGGTTCAAATAATTTGCTCATTTTAAAATTGTTTGTCTTTCTATTGATTTGATTTCCTTTATGCTAATGTCATTGTGATGCTTTGGCCTGCTCCTGAATATCCTGTTCCCCAGTTACCACATGAAGTTTAAGATGCCTTTGCAGTTCTTTTTGTTGTCAGAATATCAATCGCTAAGAAGTATAGTCAGAATATTGTATTCAAAAGTGACTTGAAATAACTATTTTCCTTATGATGATATTATCAATGATATAATTTGGACTTCTTTGTGTTAAAGTTTAGGATTTCCTTTTATTTACTTGAAGAGTTTGATTATGTAAATATTTACATAATTAAAAACTTAAAACTCTATAAAATTTTTCTCAGAGAATTCTTGCTCCCATCCCGATCTTCTTAACCTCATTCCCACTCACACACTAGAGATAACCATTCTCATTAGCTTCTGGTTTGTTCTTCCTGTTTTCTTATTGTAAAAATAAATGAGTCTGTGTTTACGGTATATTCTTATTTCCCTTTCTTTCTTACACAGTAGGTAGCACGTTCTATCCAGTGCTCTGGACCTGGCGTTTTTCACTTATCCACATCAGTTCACAGATGTATTCCTTATTTTTATGGTTTCATACATTGTGTGGATGAACTATAGTCTGTTCCATCAGTCCCCCTGTGGATGGGCATTGGGCTGTTGCCAATCACTTTGCTGCTAGTTTTCTTCTTTTTATTTTGAAATGATTGTAGATTCATAGGGAGTTGCAAAAATGGTACCTAGAGTCCCTTGAATGCTCCACCCAACTTCCCCTAATGGTGACATCTTATATAACAGCAGTGCACTATCAAAACCGGGAGCTGACACTGGCACACTCTTGTCAGACTACAGACTCTACACGGTTTTCACCAGTTTTTACATGCACTTGTGTGTGTGTGTTATATGCAATTTGATCTAACGTATAGAGTTGTGAAACCACCACCATCATGATGTAGGATGTTCCCTCACCGAGAGACACTCTCTTGTATTTCCGCTAGATAGTCACATCTCCTCCTACCTCATACCTCTTCCCTGGCAACCACTAATCTGTTCTCTGACTCTCTAGTTTCGTCATTTTGAGGGTGTCATATACAACCTTTAATGGGATTGGCTTCTTTCACTAAGCTTAAGGCTCTTAAGATCCTCAAAGTTGTGTGTGTCAATGGTTCCTTTTATTACTGAGTAGTATTCTATGGTATGGATCCTAGAGTTTGTTTAATTATTTACCCAGTGAAGGACATTTATTTGGGTAGCTTTCAGTTTTGACTATTATGAAAAAAGCTCCTGTGAACATTCATATACAGGTTTTTGTGTGAACATGAGTTTTCATTCTTTGGGATAAAAACTTGAGAGTAATTGCTGAGTCATATGGTAAGTATATGTTTAATTTTATAGGAAACTACCAAACTGTTTTCCAGAGCGGCTGAAGCATTTTACGTTTGCACCACAATATATGAGATGTCCAGTTTCCCTGCATCCTTGCTAGCATTTGGTATTACTTTTAAGTTTTATCTCATTGTGGTTTTAATTTGCATTTGCCTAATGGCTAATGATGTTGAATACATTTTCATGTGCCTATCTGTTATCTATATTCTTTCTTTGGTGAAATGTCTGTTCATGTCTTTTGCCCATTTTTAAATGGGATTTTTTTCTTTAATGTTGAGTTTTGAGAGTTCTTTATATATTTTAATCACAAGTCCTTTGTCAGATCTATGTTTTGCAAATGTTTTCACCCAGTCTGTACTTGCCTTTTCATTCTCTTGATAGGGTCCTTCAGAAAGCAGAAGTTTTAAATTTTGATGAAGTCCATTTTATAATTTTTTCTTTTACAAATGATGACTTTGATGTCATGTCTAAGAACTAGGTCCTGAATATTTTCCCCTATGTTTTCTCCTAAAAGCTTTTTAGTTTTACATTTTATGTTTAAATCTGTGGTCCATTTTGAATTAATTTTTGTATAAGGTATGAGCTTTGGGTTGAGGTTCAATTTTTTGCATATGAAAGTACAATTGTTCCAACACTATCCTTTATCTGTTGAATTGCCTTTACAACTTGGGCAGATTCAATTTGCCGTATTTATATAGATCTATTTCTGGACTCTGTGTTCTGTTCCATTGGGCTCTGTGCCTGTTTCTTCACTTATACTCACTATCTTGATTATTCTAGCTTTAGAGTAAGTCTTAAAATTCTGTAGTATAATCCCTCCAACTTTCCTCTTCTTTTTATCTTTGCATATAAATTTAGAATCAACTTGTCTACATCTGCAAAACATCCTGCTGGGATTTTTATGGAGTAGCCTTAAATCTTCAGATTCATTTGGGAAGGATTGAAATCTGTATTACATTTAGTCTTCTAATGAACATGTTATGTCTCTTTATTTATTACATTTTCTTTGATCTTGTTCATCAGCATTTTGTAGTTTTCAGCATACAAATCCTGTGTACATTTAAGTATTTCCTTTTTTGGAGATATTTTAAATGCAATTGTTTACAAATTTTGCTCTCCAGTGACTCAGTGTTATCATATAGAAATTCAATTGAGTTTTGCATGTCGATCGTATATTACTTCTAGTACTTTTGTGTGTGTGGATTCCTTGGAATTTTGCATGTATCTTGTTTGCAAATAGAAACAATTTTCTATCTTCCTTCTAGTCTTATACCTTTTATTTCGTTTTCATACCTTACTGCACTGGCTAGGACTTCCAGTATGACGTTGAATAGGAGTGGTAAGAGTAGACATCCTTGCCTTGTTCCCCATCTTAGGGGAGAAGTCATTCAGTCTTATACCACTAACTATGGTGTTTACTGTAGGCTGTTTGTAGGTGCCATTTATCAGGTTAGGAAGGTTGTTTCTGTTCCTAGTTTGCTGAGAATTTTTAATATGAATAGATGTTGAATTATGTAAAATGCTTTTTTTCTGCATTAATTGATATGGTCATGTTGATTTTCTTCTTTAGACTTGTAATATGGCAAATTACATTGATTGATTTTCAAGTGCTGAAGCAATTTTGTGTTCCTAGGATAAACCTCACTTGACTGTGACGTATTATTCATTTTATATATTGCTGGATTTAATTTCCCAGTATTTCATTGAGGATTTCTGTCTATGTTCATGAGGGATATTGACTTACAGTTTGCTTTTTTGTGTGTTGTCTTTGTCTGATATTGGTATCAGCTTATTATTGGCCTCATAAGTAAGTTGAGAAGTGCTCTCTCTTCTTCTGTCTCATGGAAGAGAGTGAGTAAAATTGATGTTATTTCTTCTTTAAATGTTTACTAGAATTCATCATTGAAACCATCTTGACCTGGAAATTTCTTTTTTTGGAAGGTTTTTTATCTATACATTCAATTAAAAAATAGTTATAAGACTATTCAGGCTATCTATTTCATCCTAGGTGAGTTTTGGTTTTTGAAAAATTGGTCTGTTTCCATTTCATCTAAATTGTTGAATTTATGTGAGTTAGGAGTTGTTTGTAGTATTCCCTTATTATGCTTTTAATGTTTGCATAAACTCTTTTTCAGTCTTGTATCTTTTCTCTTTTTTCTTTGTCAAAAACTAGAGGTTTTTATTGATTTTATTGATCTTTCAAAGAACCAAATTTTTGTTTCATTTTTTCTCTGTTTATTCTTTTCATATTTTTCTCTATGTTTTTGTTTTCAATTTTATTGATTTTTTCTATTATCTGTAGTATTTTCTTCCTTCTGCTTGCTTTGGGTTTATTTTACTTTTTCTAGTTTGTTTTTTTCTGTTTTGCTTTCTGTTTTTTTGCTTTTGTTTGAGGAAGATTAGCCCTGAGCCAACATCTGCCACCAATCCTTCTCTTTTTGCTGAGGAAGACTGGCCCTGAGCTAACATCCATGCCCGTCTTCCTCTACTTTATATGTGGGATGCCTGTCACAGCATGGCTTGACAAGCAGTGTGTAGGTCCGCACCTGGGATCCAAACCAGTGAACCCCAGGCCAATGAAGTGGAACATGTGAACTTAATCACTGCACCACCAGGCTGGCCCCTCTAGTTTGTTTTTTAAGGTGGAAACGGATTATTGATTTGAGACTTTCTCCTTTTCTAATATAAACATTTAGTGCTATAAATTTTCCTCTAAGCACTTCTTTAGTTGCATCCCATACCTTACAATATGTTGTATTTTCATTATCATTCAGTTCAAAATATTGTATAATTTCTCTTGAGAGTTCCTCTTTGGCCAATAGATTATTTAGAAGTGTGTTGTTTAATTTCCAGATGTTTGTAGAATTTTCTGTTATTTTTCAGTTATTGATTTCTAGTCTAATTCCATTATGGTCAGAGAACATACTTATGATTTCCATTTTTAAAAATTTAAGGTTTTATTTTATGAAACAAGATATTGCCTATTTGCTTTCGTTGGATGGAGTGTGCTAAAATGCCAATTGATGTCAATTGTTCAGTTCTGCTATATCCTTGCTGATTTTCTATTTACTAGTTGTATCCACTCCTGAGAGAAGAATATTGAAATCTCCAAATATACTGAAGATTTGCCTATTTTTCCTTTCACTTCTGTCAGTTTTAGCTTCATATATTTTGAAGCTCTGTTGTTAAGTGCATATACAATTAGGATTTTTATATCTTCCTCGTAATTTTTCTTTTTATCATTATGAAAAATCCTCTTTATTTCGGATAATTGTCTTTGCTCTGAAGTCTTCTTTTTCTGTTATTAATATAGCCACCCTTCTTTTCTTTTTATTGGTGTTTGCATGATATGTCTTTATGCATCCTTTTACTTTTAATACACCAATATTATTATATTTGAAGTGAGTTTCTTGTAGATAGCATACAGTTGGCCATTTAAAAAATCCATTCAGTAGGCTCATTTGAAAAATTTCTTTCTGACACTGTGTCTTTTAATTGGTGTGTTTAGACTATTCACATTTAATGCAATTATTGGTATGGTTTTAGGCTTCTCACTTCATTGCTCATGTCCTACTGGTTCCCTCTGATTTTTATTCCTCCGTTTCCTCTTTCTTACTTTCTTTGGGCTATTTTCACATTATTAGTATTATGTGTTAGTTTATCTGTTCTGCTTTGATGATGTCTCTCTGTGTAGTTTTTATAGCAGTTCCTCTGGGGATTACAATATACATGCTTATCTTTTCACAGCCTGTTTAGAATTGATATTGCACCACTTCAAGAGGAACGTAGAAACTTTATCACCATGTAGACCCCTTGATTCTCTCCCTTCTTTATGCTGTAGTTGTCTTACATATTACAATTACATGCATTAAAACCCCATCAGACAATTTTAGAATATGCGCTTTGAGATATTCAACATATTTTACAGATCTCGATAAAAGAATAGTCTATTCTATTTACCCAGATATTTATCTTTTCTGTTCAATCCTGATGTTCCAAGTTTCCTTTTGTTATCATTTCTCTTCCTTTAACAATTCTTTTAGAACAAGTCTGTTGGCAATGAATTCTCTTAGTTTTCCTTCACCTGATAATGTCTTTATTTCACCTTCATTTCTGAAGAGTTTTTTCCCACTGGACATAGAATTCTGGGTTAACAGTATTTCAATTTCAGCACTTAAAAATATTATTCTACTTCTTTATTTCTGATGAGAAATACACAGGCATTCAAATCATTGTTTTCCTACAGGTAATGTCTCATTTCTCTCTAGTTGCTTTCAAGATTTTTTTCTCTGTCTTTAGCTTTCAGAAATTTTGTTATGATGTGTCTGCACATGGATTTCTTAGGATTTAGCCTGTTTGGGATTCACTGAGCTTCTTGAATCTCTAAAATTATGTCTTTCACCAAATTTGGGAAGTTTGCAACCATCATTTATTCAATTTTTTTTTCAGTACTGCACTTTCCAATTTCCTCCTGGGATGCCAATGACATGAATATTGGACATTTTGGTATTATCCCACAGGTTCCTGAGATTCTGTTTATTTTCAATATTTTTTCCCTTTTTCTTGTTCAGCCTGGATGATTTTTACTGGGCTATCTTCAAGTTCACCGACTCTTTCCCCTAACATTGTCATTTTTCTATTAAGCCTACCCAGTGAAATTTTAATTTCAGTTACAGTACTTTTCAGTTCTAAAATTTTCTTTTATTTTTCCTTTGTATCTTCTGTTTCTTTGCTGAGACTTTCTCATGTGAGTTGAGATTTTCCTTGTTCTTTATATGTGGAGTAAATTTTGGATTGTATCCTGGACATTATGAATATTATGAGATTCTGGGTCTTATCTAAATATACAGAATATGTTGATATTTTCATTTTAGCAGGCAGCTGATGCAGTTCAGATCAAGCCACAATGTCTGATCAGCGTTCTGTGGGTTGTAGTTCCAGTATCAGTTCATTTTTCAAGGTCTTTGCAGTACTAGTCAGATGTGTCCCAAATATGTACCACACGTATGTGTCCCACTTTGGGACTAGGGTGGTAAACTACTCCTGTAGTTCAGTTCTCAAAGTCTGTATGTTTTTAGGATTAGATTTGTACATATGAACTTTGATGGTGAGCCCATGAGTTCATAAACAACTTTAAGGTGTTTATTTTCCAAACTCTTCCCTCTCTGCAGTCTCCCTAATATTTTCTGCCTCTATAGGGCTCCCCTTTTTGGTCCTCCAGCCAGAAATCTGAGGCTTTAGTGACCCTGCCCTCTCAAGCATTTCCACCACTGTATCTGCATCTGGGGCCAAGCAATGGGGGGACAGAGAATAAAGAAAACGTCTGGAGTTCACCTCACACTTTTGGGACCACAGGTCCTCTGATCAGCATAAAGTTCCCCTCTCTCAGAGGTTTGGCTCCTGCAGCTTCCTCTTGCCACCATTGCTGTCACAAGTTTGCTTAGGGGCTGGGGCATGAGACAATTGGGGAAAGGGGGAAGAAAGAGCAAACAGAAAAATGGAGGATTCCCCCACGCTGAGGATTAGAAGTTCCCTTTCCTGCTCCTTGAGCTAGAATTAGAGCACTTCTCTGGGAGCTTTTCTCTTTGCAACCTGGTACCCAGGTTTTGGACTGTATTGAGTTCAAGCCAGAAGAAACTCGAGGGAAAAAATGGTAAACTCTCCACTGATTCAGTGTTGCTTTGAATTCTGGTCTTCTTCCCTAATACACCTGCTACTATCATTTTGGAGTCCTCAAATGGCTGCTCCATGTATTCCATCCAGTTTTAAAAAAATTTTTATTTTATTGAGATCATAATAGTTTATAAGATTGTGAAATTTCAATTGTATGTTATTATTAGTCAGGCACCATATGTATGTGCCTCTTTACCCCTTTTGCCCACTCACCAATCCCCTTCCCCTCTGGTAACCACCAAACTGTTCTCTTCATCTGTATGTTAGTTGATCTTCCACATATGAGAGAAATTATGCAGTGTTTGTCTTTCTCTGTCTGGCTTAGTTTGCTTAACATAATACCCTCAAGGTGCATCCATGTTGTTGCAAATGGGACAATTTTGTCTTTTTTATGGCTGAGTAGTATTCCATTGTGTGTGTGTGTGTGTGTGTGTGTGTGTATACACCACATCTTCTTTATCCAGTCATCAGTTAATGGTCACTTGGGTTGCTTCCATGTCTTAGCTATTGTGAATAATGCTGCAATGAACACAGGGGTGCATAAGTCTCTTTGAATTGTTGATTTCAAGTTATTTGGATAAATATCCAGTAGTGGGATAGCTGGGTCATATGATATTGCTATTTTTGATTTTTTGAGAAATCTCCATACTGTTTTCCATAGTGGCTGCACTAATTTGCATTCCCACCAGCAGTGTATGAGGGTTCCCTTTTCTCCACGTCCTCTCCAACATTTGTTATTTTTTGCCTTGGTGATTACAGCCGTTCTATTGGGTGCAAGGTGATATCTTAGTGTAGTTTTGATTTGCATTTCTCTGATGGTTAGTGATGTTGGACATCTTTTCATGTGCCTATTGGCCATCTGTATATCTTCTGTAGAAAAATGTCTGTTCAGTTCCTCTGCCCATTTTTTTTGATTGTTTGCTTTTTATTGTTGTGTTGTGTGAGTTATTTATATATTTTGGAGAGTAACCCCTGGTTGGATATATGATTTGCAAATATTTCCTCCCAGTTTGTGGGTTGTCTTTTCATTTTGTTCCTGGTTTCCTTTGCCTTGCAGAAGCTCTTTAGCCTGATGAAGTCCCACTTGTTTATTTTTTCTTTTTTATTGTATATCCTTTATTATATGTCCTTTCTTTTTAATTTTTTCATGTCTGAGTAGACATGTTATTCAGAAAGATTATTCTAAGACCCATGTCAAAGAGTATACTGTCTATATTTTCTTCTAGGAGTTTTATGGTTTCAGGTCTTACCTTCAAGTCTTTGATCCATTTTCAGCTAATTTTTGTGTATGGTGAAAGATAGTGGTCTATTTTCACTCTTTTGTATGTGGCTGTCCAGTTTTCCCAACACCATTTATTGAAGAGATCTTCCTTACTTCATTGTATGTTCTTAGCTCCTTTGTCAAAGATCAGCTGTTCGTAGATGTGTGGGTTTATTTCTGGGCCTTCAATTCTGTTTCATTGATCTATGTGTCTGTTTTTGTGCCATTACCATGCTGTTTTGATTACCATAGCTTTGTAGTATATTTTCAAGTCCAGCATTGTGGTGGCTCTTGCTTTGTTCTTTTTTCTCAGGATTGCTTTAACTATTTGGTTCTTTTGTTGCCCCATATGAATTTTAGGATTCTTGCTCTATTTCTGTGAAGAATGTCATTGAGATTCTAATTGGGATTGCATTGAATCTATAGATTGCTTTAGGTAGTATGGACATTTTAGCTATATTTATTCTTTCAATCCATATGCATGGAATATCTGTCCATTTCTTTACGTCATCATCAATTTCTTTCAATAATGTCTTATAGTTTTCATTGTATAGGTCTTTCACCTCCTTGGTTAAATTTATTCCTAGATATTTTATTCTTTTTGTTGCAATTGTAAATGGGATTGTAGTCTTGAGTTCCCTTTCTTTTAGTTCATTATGAGAGTACAGAAATGCGACTGATTTTTGTAAGTTGATTTTGTACCCTGCAATTTTGCTGTAGTTGTTGATTATTTCTAGTAGTTTTCCAATGGATTCTTTAGGGTTTTCTACATAATAAAATCATGTCATCTGAAACAGTGAGAGTTTCACTTCTTCATTGCCTATTTGGATTCCTTTTATTTCTTTCTCTTGCCTAATTGCTCTGGCCAAAACCTCCAGTACTATGTTGAATAAGAGTGGCAAGAGTGGGTACCCTTGCCTTGTTCCTGTTTTCAGAGGGGTGGCTTTCAGCTTTTCACCATTAAGTATGATGTTGGCAGTGGGTTTGTCATATATGGCCTTTATTAGGTTGCAGTACTTTCCTTCTATATGCATTTTATTGAGAGTTTTTATCATAGATGGATGTTGGATCTTGTCAAATGCTCTCTCTGCATTTATTGAGATGATTGTGTGGTTTTTATTCCTCATTTTGTTAATGTGGTGTATAACATTGATTGATTTGTGCATGTTGAACCATCCCTGCATCCCCAGTATAAATCCCACTTGATCATGGTGTATGATCTTATTCATGTATTGCTGTATTCAGTTTGCCAATATTTTGTTGAGGATTTTTGCGTCTATGTTCATCAGCGATATTGGCCTGTAATTTTCCTTTTTTTGTTCTCCTTGTCTGGCTTTGGGATCAGGGTGATGTTGGCCTTGTAAAATGTGGTAGGAAGTGTTCCGTCTTCTTCAACTGCTTGTAATAGTTGAGAAGAATAGGTATTAAATCTTCTTCGAATGTTTGTATAATTCTCCTGAGAAGCCATCTAGTCCTGGACTTTTATTTTTTGGGAGGTTTTTGATTATTGTTTCAATCTCTTTACTAGTGATTGGTCTATTCAGATTCTCTATTTCTTCTGATTCAATTTTGGGAAGTTATATGAGTCTAAGAATTTATCCATTTCTTCCAGATTGTCCAATTTGTTGGCGTATAGTTTTTCATAGTATTCTCTTACAATCATTTGTATTTCTGGGGTATCTGTTGTAATTTCTCCTCTTTCATTTTATATTTCATTTATTTGAGCCTTCTCTCTTTTTTTCTTAATGAGTATAGCTGAGGATTTGTCAATGTTGCTTATCTTCTAAAAGAAGCAGCTCCTTGTTTCTTTGATCCTTTCTACTGTTGTGTTTTTTTTGCTGTTTCAATTTCATTTAGTTCTGCTCTAGTTTTTATTATTTCCCTCCTACTGACTTTGGGCTTTGTTTGTTCTTCCTCTTCTAGTTCTGTTAGGTGTAGTTTAATATTGCTTATTTGAGATTGTTCTTGTTTGTTAAGATGGGCCTTTATTGCTATGAATTTCCCTCTTAGGACAGCTTTTGCTGCATCCCATACTAGTGGTATCATGTATTTTCATTTCTCTCCAGATATTTTTTTGATTTCTCCTTTAATTTCTTCAATGATCTATTGGTTTTTCAGTAGCCTGTTGTTTAGTCTCCACATATTTGTGACTTTCCCAGCTTTTTTCTTGTAGTTGACTTCTAGTTTCATAGCATTGTGGTCAGAAAAGATGCTTGATATGATTTGTCTTCTAAATTTATTGAGATTTCCCAACATATGTTCTATCCTTGAGAATGTTCCATGTGCACTTGAGAAGCATGTGTAATCTTCTGTTTTTGAATGGAGTGTTCTATATATATCTATTAAGTCCATCTGGTCTAATTTTTCATATAAATCTACTATTTCCTTGTTGACTTTCTGTCTGGATGATCTATCCATTGATGTAAGTGGGGTGTTAAGGTCCCCTACTATTATTGTGTTCTTGTTAATATCCCCTATTAGGTTTATTAGTAGTTGCTTTATGTACTTTGGTGCTCCTGTGTTGGGTGCATATATATTTATAAGTGTTATGTCCACTTGGTGGAGTGTCCCTTTTATCATTAAATACTGCCCCTCTTTGTCTCTCATACCTGTTTTATCTTGAAGTCTACTTTGTCTGATATAAGTATGGCAGCACCTGCTTTCTTTTGTTTGCCATTAACTTGGAGTATCATCTTCCACCCCTTCACTCCAAGCCTATGTTTGTCTTTAGAGCTGTGTTTCCTGGAGGCAGCATATTGTTGGGTCTTGTTTTTTAATCCATCCCTCCACTCTGTGTCTTTTTATTGGAGAATTCAATCCATTTATATTTAGAGTGATTATTGATATATGAGGGCTTAATGCTGCCATTTTATTGCTCATTTTCCAGTTGTTCTGTATTTACCTTGTTTCTTGGCCAGTGTATTTTAGACTACAAATTCAGTTTGGTAGTTCACTATGATGTTTTTCTCATTATTTATCATTTGTGTCTCTGTTCTGATTATTTGTTTAGTGGTTACCATGAGGTTTGTATAAAAAAAAATCTCATAAATGAGATACTCCATTTTCTGATAGCCTCTTATTTCCTTAGTCTAAGCTGATTCCATCTCTTTTCTCCTCCCCTTCTAAGTTATTGTTGTTAGAACTTATTCCATCTTGTATTGTGGGTTTGTTGTTAAAATGATGAGATTATATTTATTTTTGATGTTTCCTTCTCTTTATCTTTAAGGTTATAATTAAGTATTTGCTAACCTGTTCTGATAGAGAGCTGCAATTTTCTGATTTTGCCTGCCTATCTATCTCCTTGCTCAAGGCTTTGTAAACCTTTTTTTTTTTTTTTTTTCAGGTATGAGGGCCTTCTTGATCATTTCTTGTAGGTGGGGTCTTGTGTCAATGAATTCCCTTAGCTTTTGTTTATCTGGGAAAGTTTTTGTTTCTCCACCATATCAGAAGGATATTTTTGCTGGATAGAGTATTCTTGGCTGAAAGTTTTTGTCTTTCAGAATTTTGAATATATCATTCCACTCTCTCCTAGCCTGTAAGTTTTCTGCTGAGAAATCCACCGAAATCCTGATAGGAGTTCCTTTGTAAATTATTTTCTTCTGTCTTGCTGCCCTTAATATTTTTTCTTTGTCATTGACTTTTGCTAGTTTACTACTATATGCTTCAGAGAAGGTCTTTTTATGTTGATATATTTAGAAGTTCTATTAGCTTCTTTTACTTGTATTTCCAACTCCTTCCCCAGGTGTGGGAAATTCTCAGCTATCATTTCTTTGAACAGCTTTCTGCTCCATTCTCCCTCACTTCTCCCTCTGGAATACCTATAATTGCATTTCCTAATTGAGTTGGATATTTCTCAGAGAATTTCTTCATTTCCTTTTAGTCTTAGTTCTCTCTACTCCTCCATCGGAAGCATTTCTGTATTTCTGTCCTCCAGACTGCTAATTCTCTCCTCCATAATATCAGCTTTGTTATTCAGGAAGTCCAGATTTTTCTTTATCTTATCCATTGTGTTTTTTGTCTCCAACATTTCTGATTGGTTTTTCTTTACAGTTTCAATCTCTTTTGTGAAGAATTCCCTCTGTTCATTAATTTGTTCCAGATTTCATTGAACTGTCTGTCTTTTCTTGTAACTCATTGAGATTTTTTATGATAGCTATTTTGAATTCTCTGTCATTTAGATTGTAAATTTCTGTGCCTTCAGGATTGATTTCTGGGCGCTTGTCCTTTTCTTTCTGGTTCGGAGTATTAATATATTTCTTCATACTGTTTGATGGTGTGTATTTATGCCTTTGCATAGTGATAGTATCTGGTCACAGATTCCAACTGCTACCATTTGGGGTTGGGAGGTTCAGGAGCTGTGTAATCTGAGCCCCCTGCGATTCCTGCCATCTGTGCCTGTCCTTAGAATCTATGCTGACAGAGCTTGCCTGCGATTGCCAGCTAGCTCGCTCACAGCTCCTGTTTTTCTAACCTATGAACAGGTGCTCTGGCCAACTGGTTGAGCTGGAGTGCTAGGCAGGGGGAGGGGCACTTTCTTTCACATGCACGATCCCAGGGGCTTTCTTGCTCTGCCCTCACTGTCTGCTCTCCTGGTGTGCTGGCTTGATGGAGACACACCCCCGCAATAGCTTAGCCACCTCTGTGTGGGGCTTTCCCATAGGCTATGAGGGAACTTGGAGAGCAAAGGTGTTCCTGTGGAGCATTGACCCTTCCCCCTCTCCTCTCAGAGCTGCACCTGGTCCTGCCCCCTGAGTCGCTGCTGTTTGGGAGGGAGAGAATATTCCCTTACCTCTTTCCACTTCCTCTCAGGGGTTCTGGCACCTCCACCTTCAGATGTATGACTGTGTGGATCTCTCAGACGCCTTTTGCGTTGTGTGAATGTCCTCTGTTGGTTTATGAATGTCCTTTTCATTGTGTCTTAGGGGGCAGAATCTAAAGGAAGAGCTCACTCTGCCATGATGCTGACGTTCCCTCTCTCTGTCTAGTTTTTATAGCTGCATTAACTGAGAGAGACAGGGTGGGTGGTGCTTATTTCATCTTACCCAGAACCAAGACCCCTACTTTTATTATTCCCAATTTCCATTCTAGTTTTCTTAATTTTTTATTATAGAAAATCTCAAGCATCTACAAAAGTAGGGAGAATAGCACAATGATCCCTTGTACCATTACCCAGCTCCAATGATTAGTCATGACCACCCTTGTTTTATCTATACCCTATACACTCCCCAGCCTCCTCCCCTCTATATTATTTTGAAACAAATTCCATACCATTTTATCCATAAATATTTCAGTATGTTTCTCTAAGAGATAAGTATTCTTTTAAAAAAATATATAACTGTGCTATCATTATTACATTTAAAAATTAACATTAATTTCATTGTTTAAATATCATTAAATATTCAGACATTCCAATTGGTTAGTTTGTCTCTTAAGTCTCTTAATCTATAGATTCTCCTTCCATTGTTTTTTTCCTTAAAATTTATTTGTTGAAGAAACCAAGTCATTTGTTCTGTAAATTTTCCACATTCTGGTTTGTGCTGATTACATCCTTTGGGGTGACTTAACAAGTTCCTCTGTTCAAATCCTTCCTATAAATTAATTGTTAGATCTAGAGCCTTGATCACGAGTCTGAGCAATTTTTGGCAAGGATTACTTCATAAGTAGTCTTGTCTTCTTCCACCAAGAGGCACATAATGCTGGTTGTCTCTCTTTTTGAGGCATTTACAGCTTTTGATGATCACTACTTAGATTCATTAATTCATTAGTGGTTAAAAATTGGTGATACTCTTTTTTTTAAGACCTTGTTATTGAGATATCACTTGCTACAATAAAGTATGCAAATCTTAAGTGTACACTTAGACACATTTTTACGTATGTATACATCTGTGTAAATACCAGTCAGAACAGAATATAGAACATTTCCAATACCCCAAAAGGTTCCCCATGTTCCCTCTCCCAGTGAATAACCCACACCAGTGATAGCCACTATGTTGATTTCTAGCACCATATATTAGTGTAGCTTGTTCTTGAGCTTCACATAAATGAAGTTGTATAATATGCACTTTTTTGTGTCTGTATTATTTCACTTCAACATTGTGTTTGTGAGATTCATCCATGTTGTTACATGTAGCACTACATTATTCTTTTTTATTGCTATGTAATATTCCATTGAATGAATATACTTCTATTTATTTTTGCAAAAGGATGATGCAATTCTACCATTCCTCATTCATTTTTAGCTGGAATTCTAATATAAAGTGAAACCACCTTTAAAGACTATGTGATTACCTTGAGGAATAGCTTTTCATATAGAAAAGACAAGATAAATGCTGGATCCTTTCCCTTTAACAGTTTACAAAGTAATTAATTGTTTCCTAGTATTCTCCAAAAGTGACCAGTGATGTTATTTCTCTAGTATCCTTGAATTTAAAATGAATTTTAAAATGTTTTATGTGTTTTAATCAATTACAACTATTATTCTTATTTATGCTTAAATTCTTCCATCTTTGGTCAAAGGGGGCCTCTTCAGATTGGCTCCTGAATCCCTCTACATGACTCCAATAGTCTTCAATAGCTTCCTTGCTCTTCAATACAATATCTTGTATATTTTCTGTCTCAGTCCTGGAATCAACTGTTTTTACAAGGAGTTCTGATTCCTCTTATTGAAAAATGGCATTTAGAGACCACAGTCTTAGCACTGGGGTATTTCATCAGAGTTTGGCTGCAAGGAGGACTTGCAGAGCTCCCAGGAGAACTCCTCATATCTTCATGAAGAGTGTTTTTTGTTATTAGTGTAGCGTCAGTATTCTCTTGATTTGGTTGTGGATTTTTCATCTGCTGCTTTTCCCCTTTTCAATTATAAATCGCTGTTTGTTTGGCTGCATCATTGTCAGATTGATTGCTGTAGACTGACACGTAGCAATGCATCTTTGGATCAGTGGCATTTTGGGCCCATAATTTACTAATGGTGGGAAACTTATACATTGTGTTTCAAGTAGGAATCATCCATAATTATATTTCTCAAGCAGATTTAAACATAATTCACCCTTGAATCTGTGAATACTGCGATGCTTCTGTGTTATCACTAAGTTCTCTTTCTACTGAAGAATGGGAAGCAGTGGGTAGGGAGACACTGGGGTATGTTGACCCTTTGAAGTGAATCACAGTCATATAATTTGAGAGCCATGGCTTTAACCTGAAAGAAGGAGGTACTAATTGAGGAGATTTCTAGCACCTAGATAAGGGCAAGATTGGGGGCTAGAGGAATGAAGTCTTCTGGTGCCAGACCCACACATATAATCTGCCTCTAGGCAAATAAAATCCTGTTCTCAGAAGTCTTGCCCTGATACTTTGCAAAAGCCAGGTTTAAGGTTACACTTCTACCCTCTGGGTTGCAGCTAAACAAGACTCTCCTTTCATTCTTTTCTCCTTCCAGCTTCTGGACACATGGCTGAATTCCCAGAAGGACAATGAACGAGAACGGGCCATGTGGTGCACTGCCTGTATCCTTGGTTTTACTGCAAAAATGAACAACTTTGAAGTGAGTGGGAGCCTGCCCTAGAGCCTGGGCCGGCCCTGCTGCCCCCTCTGGTCACCCTTATCCCTACCTTTATCCCAAACTTTATCACATGTATTACCTAGCCTTAATAATTCATCCTTATCCTCCATCTCCTTGACTCCATCCTCTGTTTTCTCTTGTGCATCCCATCTTGTTCTTTCCTTTCTCCCTTCTGACATCTTCTGCTTGGTCTTTTTCTCCATCCACCAATTCCATTCCACTTGGTTCAGTTTGATTCCATTCATCTTAACAGGCAGTTACTGAATACTCACCTTGTGCCGGGCACTGTGCTAGGTGTTACACCGGATACATAGAGGACCAAGACAGTTCCCTGACTTCATGGATCTTACAGTCCACTGGGGAGAGAGGCATGCATAGAACACATTTAAATAGAGGGTAATAATGAATGTACAAATCAAATGTGGTGGGAATAAAAGATCAAAACACAAATGATTCCAAGTGGGGGGATCAAGGAAAACCTCACAGAGGAGGAGGCATTTGAGCGAGGCTTGAAGGATGAATGGAGTGTCCAGAGGCAAAGAAGAGGGACAATATAGAGTCATTCCAAAACTGTGATTCCTGTGTCCTTTGTAGCCACAATTCACCCACCTAATTCCTTTCCCATTAACCTCACCTAGTCTCACCTCTCATGTCTCTGGCACATGCATCCCCTCTTCCTAGTTCTTTTCCTGTCATTCCTCCCAGCCGAAGGGGGTGGCTGGGATAACCTGTGACTCTCAGCTCTCCTCCTCAGACGGAAATCAAGTTCACTAGCCTGGGGCGTTTGGTAAGGCTGCTGGCCATGCGCTGCCAGGACCCAGTCGACGACATCTGCTTCCTGTCTTCCCAGGCCGTCTACAACCTCTACTGTATCCTCCTGCTACAAAAGCATATGGCGAACTTTCTCTTGTCCCTCCCGCTGCCTCCCACTTAGGCCTGGCCGTCCCCACATACTCTGTCCCAGGAGAGTGAGAGTCAAGAAGTTACTTGAGCACCTCATTTCCACTGAGGAACCTGCCCCCAAACATCTACAGATACCCTCTTGGGACAAAATATCTATTCAGGAAGCAGAGTTTTTGAATTAGTTTCTCTCCCTCTGGCTGAACCCCGTACTCTTGCCCAATTCTGTCTCTGCTCTGAGGCAGGCAATGCGGGTTCCTTTGACATTAGCTCGCACCATTCCTGGTCTTAGTGCCCATTCCTCTGCTCTCAGCTCCATGGGATATACATCTCCCTAAGCTGACTTAGTTCAGTAGGTGGGAGGCAGGAGGGAAACGGGGGAGCCCAAGATGGCTTCTGAGTGTTTGAGGGGTGGAGTCGGGTGTCTTTGTTTCAGAGACGGGAAGGAAGAAACAGGGTCTGTGGGAAGAAGAGGGCAAGAGCGAAGTCTATAGTGCCAACGTGTTCTACAACAACATCTGTGAGATTGCCAAGGTGAGGGGGCAGGCTAGGGACAAAGTGGGGAGAGCCTGAGCCTCTCATTTATACAGTATCAGAGACTCCTGGGCTGGGACTCTTTTATCCCATCTCCCTTCCCCTTCCATTACTGGATGTGACCTTTTTCTTTGGGGAAATTTTCCTGCCACATGCTCCCCCTTGAGCATCATGGGTCCTAATACTTCTTTTTTACTCCTCCCCCGGAAGTATTTGCTTCATGCTAAAGATGCTTTGTGAGCAATGTGTAGACTCAACCCATGCTTCAAAGAGATGTCATTAAGGATCTTAGCCCCACCCCTTCTCTCCCAGTGCTCTGCCTCTGCAACCTCTGACATCTGAGCCCCATATTGTACCGAAGGTCAGGGTTTTCTCCCTCCCATCTCCAAAGACTGTCCACAGTGAAAGAGTCTTCTAGGAGCTAGGCAGACAGCACAGGCCTAGGACAAAAGCACATTATGTTCCGCAGAGAAGCTCTCCCTCCTACCCTAACTAGGAAGAATGGCACAGGCTATATCGGGCAAGGGACCCAGGTGTGTCCACCCTGATCCCACTCTGTTGCAGACATTTGCAGAGTATTTCACCCAGATCCAGCTCACCTCCTTGGTGCTGACAGCCATGGAGGACCTGACTGACAGCAGAGCCAAGGTATCTCTGGCTGCAGCCCAGCTGATGAGTGCTGTCATGAAGGAGGGGGCAGAGACATGATAAAGGTAGTATGGTGCTGTGGCAAGAGCTCTGCCCTGCAAGTCAGGAGCCCTGGGCTCTTGCCTGGCTCTATTACTAACCAGCTGAAAGGCCTTGGGCAAGTCCCTCTCCTCTGTAGGCCTTAATTCACTCACCTCTAAAATGTGGGCTTGGACTAGATTTTCTCTGCGGTCCCACTGAGCTCTGACATGTGTATCCTGAGCTCATAAGTGCAGTGCCTCCCCTCTGGGGGGCTGGTTGCTCAGTTAAGGACGATTGCTTACAGGAGTTTAGGCAGCTGGAGGGCCTAGCAGGCAGAGCACAGGAAGCTTTGTTAGAGAAATTCATCCCGATTCCCTGGGGTGTCAGGGAGCTTAGACCCCGTGAAGGATAAGGCTGTAGACTGCAAACCAGCAAGCTCATGGAATGACTCTGACCTTTGGATAAATTTTCTCTTAGGTTAACATATAAAAACAAGAAGGTTTTGCATAAAATCCACATTTCTCACTTCACTGAAAAAACAAACCTTTAAAATGGGGTCACAAAGGCAACTCTCTGAGTGCCGCCATCCTTTATATGGGTGCAGGTGCTAGCTAGGCCCTCCTCTGTCTGAATCCTCTGACACCTGTTGCCTCCACTCATTTAGGTGACTTTCCTGGCTTAGGTACCAGAAATGGAAGGATCCCTCTGAGGGTGTCTTTGAGGCATTACAGTGAACTGGCTTCCCAGAGGCCCAGATATTAAGGATCTGAGGGTCAGATGAGAGTCCTGTGGTCCCCCTGCTTCCAATGCTGTCTGTCCCTGCACTTTCATGGGTTGAAGTTGACCTCAGCTGGGAGGGGAACCTTGCAGTGTCTCCGGTCTTCTGCCATCCTTCCTGGAAGGTCTTGTGCCCCCTGAGTAACCCAGGAGCTCCCCTCTGGACACTGCGGCTATGGGCAGGCATTTGCTATAAGGGCCTTGGCATAAGCTTCTAGGGTTCCTTCGTGGCCCCTGCTGGTCTGGCCTCTGGCACTCCAGAACTCTGCCTTGAGAAGAGAGTCACTGGCAGGATTGCCACCAAGTCCCTTGAGTTTAGGGAATTTGTAGAGAGGGAGGAGGAGGGAAAGAAGCAAAGAAAGAATTACTGAGACTCTTCTGGCTCTGCCCCGTAGATTGAGGAAGTTGTGGAGGGTATCCTGGAATGGCTCAACTTGCCGCTGGAGCCCAGCACGAAGGAGGAGACCCTACGTGCTCACTGGCAGGCACCAACACCCACATGGTCGTGCCCATGCTGCTCAACAAGCCCCTCCCTTGGGATAGGTACCTCTCCACTGCTGGGGGGGGGGGGGGCGGCACATCCTCCAGCCCAATGACCCCTCCCCTGCCCCAGTCCAAGCCCAGCATAGCAATCACTGCACAGGGACGCTTTCTCTTTGATGTCAATCAAACTTCCTCTCCATGTCCTCTGGCCCAGTCCTCTTTGGTCTCACTCCCTATAGACCCTAAGAGCTGGCCCTTCATAGGTCCAAGGCCAGACTAGTCCTAGGAGCATGGTCACTAGGGCTCATGACATGCTGTCCCTGGGTCCTGCAGAACCAATCTGGCCCTGTGGAAGGCGTTTGGCACCCAGCGAGAGACCACAATCAACGTCCTGCAGCTGCTCATAGACATCCTGGAAAAGCTCCACTCCAGAAGGGAAACGAGGAAGATGGCCTTCCAGCCTGTGGTGGTCAGCATGAGGGAAGAGAGGGAGCCTAGGAATTACTGTTTGGGGCCTTGGGGGCAGAACTGAAGATCAAGGGACAGCTGCAGGATGGAAGCCAATCTTAGGGAGGAGCAAAGAGGAGAGGTTAACACTGGAATCACTAATACCCTACATTCAATGAGCACTTTACCCACCTTTTTGCGCCTATATGTCTAAGAGCTGCATGATGTAGAAAGAGCAGAAATCAATCCCATTTTCTGGACAGGAAATTGACGTTCAGAGTTAATCATCTTTTCTATCTCCTGATTCTGGGGCTGGAGTGTGGCATGGGAGTTGGGGATGGAGGAGCTTTGGTTGCCTGAAACTGGGGTGGCCAAAGTATGTCCGAAATCATTTTCTGCTGAAAATTTGGAGTTTGTTCCCATTTTGTTTTTAATGTCAGGGAAGTTGCATGTGTGTGGCCCCCTCTTTTCTCTAGGGATGAGCGGTGGGCTTTCACTCTTTGGGTGGTTCTTACAAGCCTGAGTCAGAGTGAGCTGCACCCTTTGGGCAGTGACAGGGAGGGCAGGGTGAGACTCAGTGTGTGGGACTGTGGACCATTTTATGCCTTCACTCACGCCTGGTCAATTCTGCTTCCCTCCTTCCATCGTGTCCTCTCCCAGGTAGCATGTGCCTTGTGTGAAATGCTATCAGGGTCCTTATGCCAGGAGGCCGTCCAAGAACTCTGTCCTCGGCTGTTGCTGGCTGTGCTATGTCATCTCTACTGGGTGATTGAGCAAAATGTTCCCACAAAGATAGTGGTTTACAGCAAAGAAGGGGGCCCAGGAGGCAAGAGGAAGCCCTTTGACCCCACTAGGTAAGCCTAACCCCTGTGTGATGGAGGAATGAGACTAGTTAATTCCTGAGGGCCCTGGACAACTGGATGCTGATCCCCTAGGAATGCTGAGAAAGAGAAAGCAGAAGAGTGGAAGAATATCTAGCATCATGTGCTAGAATATTCTTGCATATTCTCAAGTCTCTCATTAATCTTTTTCTTGCCTGCACTCTTCTACTGATTCACTCAGTGGTTCATATCCATGGTTATAACTCTGCACATGAGGAGATTCAATTAGGTGGTAAATGACCGGACAAGACCATGTCTGTGTCATTCTCTCCATGCAGTTGTGGCCATTTGAATCTGGTTGACTGCTGGCTTGGCTTTGTCACTAGCTGTGCCATTTTGTGCAAGTCACTACTAGAATTCAGTTTTCTCATCTGTAAAATGGGAGTTGGACTCCTAAATCAGTGGTTGTCATACTTTTTTTCTTTAAACCTCAGGACATTCTAGTCAAATGAAATTTTATATGAAAATGAAAACCAATAAAACCAGTAAGCAGAGACATTCTGATTAGGTGGGTATGGAGGTGAAGAGATAGCCTAACCCTCCTTCTGTGCTATGGAGAGCAGAATTTGAAAACCATGGCACTAAAATGTCCCTAGGGTCTCTTTCATAGGACTCTGTGGTTGGATGAGTGCCAGGGTTGAAGGGGTACATGGATGGACAATTGGAATGGGTTTCATAGAGCCATGGATTTTCACCTGCAGGACAGCAGAATCCAGCTACCAGATTAGGGAACTGTTGCCAGCACAGGGGTGCAAACTAGGGCGTAATGCTTTGTCCATCCTTCTGTCCCTTTCTTTTCACAAACCCAGTGATGGTGGCTTTCAGTTGTGCCCTGGAGGTAGTGAAGTTGGTGCTATTGTCAGCTGCGTATGATGGAGTGGTGGTCTATGCAGATCAGCATCACTGCTGGGACTTCCTGTCCTGCCCCCAATTTTTCTACATAGGGATTATGGACCTGACAAGGTGGGATGATTTCCCCAGTGCCCTCTGTACCACTCTAGCCCCTGGACCGCAATGTCCTATCTCCCAGCCTTCTTGTCTCCTGCTCTCTCAGCCCTCATGTCTTCCCTGTCCTGTGTACCCTGGTTCCTTGCCAACACCCTCCAGCAACTCTTGGCGTCCTGTGTCCCACCCTAGCAGCATTGTGAACAATTGTGAACCTGCCATTCTGCACCGAATTCTGAAGCCTGTCAGGAAGCTCCTCTACAGCGTCGATGATCATTGGAGGATCCTGGCCAGGGCCTTCACTGTGCAGGTGAAAGCCCGGGGAGAGGTCCATAGCCCAGCCTTTCATTTGCTGTAGCGGAGGACATCTAACAGAAATGTTAAATAACTTGCCCCAGAAAGAGAAAAGAATAGAATGGAGCCATCTAAAGTGTAGTTCCCTTCCCGGCCAGTCCAAGGGCCTGGTTAAAGGAGGCAGGGAAAGCCTGAGGAGGGGTCAGCAGCTCTAGTCCTCCTGGAATGATCCATGGATCCCAGCATCTGGCTTGAGATTCAAACCTTCTCAGCATTATCCCCCTACTTGTCACTTTAGTCTCCACCTATGTGTACCAAGCAGTCTGCCCCTGCTCTCAACTGGACACAGTCCTTACCTGAGTATGGGGCCTGAGGGAGGGCTGAGGCGGGTACTTGGTTCCCATGACCTGTTCTCCATCCATAGCTGTAGTCTCCTCGCACCCACAGCTCCTCTGGCACCAATCAGTGGCTCAGACTCTGGGGCAAGACTTTTTGGGCAATCTAATCAAGTGGATCAAGGAGCCCAACCTCGTCATGAAAGAAATTGGGCTCCATGGAATCAGTAACCTGACACTGCACCCAGGACAAGTAAGGGTGGGGGGCACCAAGTGGGAATTGAAGGTTAGTCCCTGAAGCATTTAATTTACCTCCCTTGAGCCTCTTAGTTATCCAGGGCTTAGTATATCCCCCAACTCCTCATCCTAGGGCAGCACAGCATTCAGTTTGTAGACTTACGTAGACGGGCCGTCAGGCCTCCTGAATCTCCTGAGCGCCAGCCTTCCACTTCCTCGGCGTGTCCAGCCCCCAGATTCCCCATGTCTGTTTCTCTTAGGCATCATCTCTTTTCTCAAAGCCCTGTCCCCAAAGTGTTGCATGATCCCCAGGTGATGAGTGATCTCTGCCTTCTCCCAAATAGTCAGAGTCTCTGAAGAGCCTGGTTCCCGTCTTGCGAGACTTCCTTCTTGCGAGACTTCCTTCTTGCGAGACCTCCTGAAGAATGAGGTACGAGTGACAGTGCAGGCAGTGAAGTGTCTGTGGAACATCATCTGCCATGGGCAGGGAGAGGACATCAAGGTGGTCTTTTGCAGCATCTCCAAGCAGCTGTGTCCGCTCATCAATGATGTATGGGCCTGCGTCCTTCGAATCAGTTGGGAATAGGATGGGCTGGGGCTGAAGACGAACCCTGGAAGCTGAACGAAGGGCACTGGGGCAAGGCTGTGGGACTGTGGTGGAGGCTGAAGTCACTGAGGGGCAGAAAAAGGAGATGTAGCTACTTGAAGCAGTGTGTAGGACGTGAGCCAAATGCATTCCTTATTACCTACAGGCGTAGCACACGCTCATCCACTTACTTTCTCACCAGAAGTTTCCTGAAGGAACCACTGAAGGAAAAAAAGTGGCATACTAACATGAAATTGGTTCTGACTCCAAAGATCTTCTGCAGACTCCACTCACGAAGTGAAGAGTAGGGAGAGAACACATGACTCTACCCTCCTCCCAAACAACACAGGGGCCCTAGAATGCTGGGAACCTTGTCACAAGAACCCACAGGCTCAGAAACCTGAACTTCCCAGACCAATACCAATCTACTCCATGTCTCGTCCCCCTTAAAGAGCATAGAATTTTAGAGCTGAAAGGAACTTGACATCAGAGATGCATGCTCACAGTGCTCCTGATCTGGCATCTATAACTTTGAAATTTGTGAACCTTGGATTTGAATTACTTTTGTACCGGTCTCATCTCCTCTGTGAGCCTGGACACTCCATGGTGACAGAGTCAATGTCTGATTCATCTATCTTTCAGTTATTTTTAAAATTCAATGTGTATGCTTGACTTAACAAGGCACAATGAAATCTTTGTCCTCCATCCAAACAATATAAGGACTTTAGAATGCTTTAACTCTGATCACACCCTCTCATTTTATATATTAACATTGCCTAGTATTTTAGTTTCCATTCTTTTAAAATCCCCAAATTTGGTCTTTATTTATATTTTTATTTTTATTGAGTTGATAAGTTACAATCTTGTGAAATTTCAGTTGTACTTTATTGTCTGTCAGTCGTGTTGTAGGTGCACCCCTTCACCCTTTGTGCCCACCCCCCACCCCACCTTTCCCCTGGTAGCCACTAATCTGTTCTCTTTGTCTGCATGTTTAAATTCCTCATATGAGTGGAGTCATACAGAGATTAACCTTCTGTAACTGGCTTATTTCACTTAACATAATTCCCTCAAGGTCCATCCATGTTATTGCAAATGGAATGATTTTGTTCTGTTTTGCAGCTGAGTAGTATTCCATTGTATATATGTACCACATCTTCTTTATCCATTCGTCTGTTGATGGGCACTTAGGTTGCTTCCCCGTCTTGGCTATTGTGAATAATGCTGCAGTGAACATTGGGGTGCATGGGCCTTTTGGGATTGCTGACTTCAAGCTCTTTGGATAGATGCCCAGCACTGGAATGGCTGGGTCATATGGTAGTTCTATTTTTAATCTTTTGAGCAATCTCCATACTGTTTTCTGTAGTGACTGCACCAGTTTGCATTCCCACCAGCAGTGCATGAGGGTTCCTTTTTCTCCACAACCTCTCCAACATTTGTTACTATTAGTTTTAGATATTTTTGTCATTCTAATGTGTGTAAGGTGATATCTTAGTGTAGTTTTGATTTGCATTTCCCTAATGATCAGCAATGATGAACATCTTTTCATGTGCCTATTGGTCATCCGTATATCTTCTTTGGAGAAATGTCTGTTCATGTCTCCAGCCCATTTTTTGATTGGGTTGTTTGATTTTTTGTTGTTGAGTTGTGAGAGTTCTTTATATATTATGGATATTAAGCCTTTGTCAGATATATGACTTGCAAATATTTTTTTCCCAGTTAGTGGGTTGTTTTTTTGTTTCAATCCTGTTTTCATTTGCCTTGAAGAAGCTCTTTAGTCTGATGAAGTCCCATTTGTTTATTCTTTCTATTGTTTCCCTTGTCTGAGAAGACATGGTGTCCGAAAAGATCCTTTTAATACTGATGTCAAAGAGTGTACTGCCTACGTTTCCCTCTAGAAGGCTTATGGTTTCAGGTCTCACCTTTAGGTCTTTAATCCATTTTGAGTTTATTTTGGTGAATGGTGAAAAAGAATGGTCAATTTTCATTCTTTTACATGTGGCTTTCCAGTTTTCCCAGCACCATTTGTTGAAAAGACTTTCTTTTCTCCGTTGTATGCCCTCAGCTCCTTTGTTGAAGATAAGCTGTCCATAGATGTGTGGTTTTATTTCTGGGCTTTCAATTCTGTTCCATTGATCTGTGCACTGGTTTTTGTACCAGTACCATGCTATTTTGATTACTGTAGCTTTGTAGTATGTTTTGAAGTCAGGGATTGTGATGCCTCCCGTTTTGTTCTTTTTTCTCAGGATTGCTTTAGCAATTCGGGGTCTTTTGTTGCCCCATATGAATTTTAGGATTCTTTGTTCTCATTCTGTAAAGAATGTCATTGGGATTCTGATTGGGATGGGTTGAATCTGTAGACTGCTTTAGGGAGAAGGGACATTTTAACTATGTTTATTCTTCCAGTCCATGTGCATGGAATGTCTTTCCATCTCCTTATGTCGTCATCCAATTCTCTCAGGAAGGCCTTGTAATTTTCATTATATAGGTCCTTCACTTCCTTAGTTAAATTTACCCCAAGGTATTTTATTCTTTTTGTTGCGATTGTGAATGGTATTGTATTCTTGAGTTCTTTTTCTGTTGGTTCATTACTGGAGTATAGAAATGCTACTGATTTATGCAAATTGATTTTATACCCTGCAACTTTGCTGTAGTTGTTGATTACTTCTAAGAGTTTTCCAATGGATTCTTTGGGGTTTTCTCTATATAAGATCATGTCGTCTGCAAACAGCGAGAGTTTCACTTCTTCCCTCCCTATTTGGATTCCTTTTATTCCTTTTTCTTGCCTGATTGCTCTGGCCAGGACCTCCAGTACTATGTTAAATAAGAGTGGTGATAGAGGGCATCCTTGTCTCGTTCCTGTTTTCAGGGGGATGGGGTTCAGTTTTTGCCCATTGAGTATGATGTTGGCTACGGGTTTGTCGTATATGGCCTTTATTATGTTGAGGTAGTTTCCTTCTATGCCCATTTTGTTCAGAGTTTTTATCATAAATGGCTGTTGGATCTTGTCAAATGCTTTCTCTGCATCTATTGAGATGATCATGTGGTTTTTATTCCTCAATTTGTTGATGTGGTGTACCATGTTGATTGATTTGTGGATGTTGAACCATCCCTGTGTCCCTGGTATGAATCCCACTTGATCATGATGTAGGATCCTTTTGATGAATTGCTGAATTCTGGTTGCCAAAATTTTGTTTAGAAGTTTTGCATCTATGTTCATCAGTGATATTGGCCTGTAGTTCTCTTTTTTCGTGGTGTCCTTGTCAGGCTTTGGTATCAGAGTGATGTTGGCCTCATAGAATGTGTTAGGAAGTGTTCCATCCTCCCTAATTTTTTGGAATAGCTTGAAAAGGATAGGTATTAAATCCTCTATGAAAATTTGGTAGAATTCTCCAGGAAAGCCATCTGGTCCTGGGGTTTTATTCTTTGGGGTGTTTTTGATGGCTGTTTCAATCTCTTTCCTTGTGATTGGTCTGTTCAAATTGTCTGCTTCTTCTTGAGTGAGCTTTGGGAGATTGTAGGAGTCCAAGAATTTATCCATTTCCTCTAGGTTATCCATTTTGTTGGCATATAGTTTTTCGTAGTATTCTCTTATAATTAGTTGTATTTATGCAGAGTCTGTTGTTATTTCTCCTGTTTCACTTCTGATTTTGTTTATTTGAGCTTTCTCCCTTCTTTTCTTTGTAAGTCTGGCTAGGGTTTTGTCAATTTTATTTATCTTCTCAAAGAACCAGCTCTTTGTTTCATTGATCCTTTCTACCGCCTTTTTCATTCAATAGCATTTATTTCTGCTCTGAGTTTTATTATTTCTCTCCTTCTGCCGAGTTTGGGCTTTATTTGTTCTTTTTTCTCTAGTTCAGTTAGGTGTAGTTTAAGATTGCTTATTTGGGATTTTTCTTGTTTGTTAAGATGTGCCTGTATTGCGATGAATTTTCCTCTTAATACAGCTTTTGCTGTATCCCGTATGAGTTGGTATGGCATGTTATCATTTTCATTCATTTCCAGGTAGTTTTTATTTCTTCTTTAATTTCTTCAATGATCCATTGCTTGTTCAGTAGTGTATTGTTTAGTCTCCACAACCTTGTGCCTTTCTCAGCTTTTTTCTTGTAATTAATTTCTAGCCTCATAGCATTATGATCGGAGAAGATGCTTGTTATTATTTCCATTTTTTTAAATTTGTAGAGGCTTGCCTTGTTTTCCAACATATGGTCTATCCTTGAGAATGTTCCATGTGCACTTGAGAAGAATGTGTATTCTGCTGTTTTTGGATGAAGTGATCTATATATGTCTATTAAGTCCAATTGTTTTAGTTTTTTGTTTAGCTCCACTATTTCCTTGTTGATTTTCTGTCTGGATGATCTGTCCATTGATGTGAGTGGGGTGTAGAGGTCCCCTACTATTATTGTGTTGTTTTTAACATCTTCCTTTAGGTCTGTTAATAGTTGCTTTATGAACTTTGGTGCTCCTATGTTGGGTGCATAGATATTTATAAGCATTATTTCTTCTTGATGAAGTGTCCCTTTGATCACTATATATTGTCCCTCTGTGTCTCTCTTTACCTGTCTTATTTTGAAATCTGTTTTGTCTTATATAAGAATTGCAACACCTGCTTTCTTTTGCTTGCTATTAGCTTGAAGTATTGTCCTCCACCCCTTCACTCTGAGCCTGTGTTTGTCTTTGGGGCTGAGGTGTGTTTTCTGGGGGCAACGAATTGTTGGATCTTGTTCTTTAATTCATTTTGCCACTCTGTGTCTTTTTATTGGAGAGTTCAATCCGTTTACATTGAGGGTGATTATTGATGCATGTGGAATTAATGCTGTCAATCTGTCGCTCGTTATCTGGTTTTCCTGCCTTACCTTTGTTTCTCGTCCTGTGTGTTTTAGCCTACCCATTGACTACTGCAATTTCTTATGCTGGGTTTCTTAGATTTTTCCTTATTTATGTTTTGTGGCCATGTTCTGTATTTTAGTTTAGTGGTTACCCTGAAGTTTGTATTTAGAATTTCATGTATAATATAGTCTATTCTCTGGTGGTCTCTTACTTACTTGGCCTAGACTAATTTAGTCCCTTTGCTCTTCCCCTCCTAAATTATTATTTCCATTTCTTATTCCAACTCATGTTATGAGTTTGTAGTTAGAGTGATAAGATCGTCTTTGCTTTGGTAGTTTCCTTACCTTTATCCTAATGCTATAGTTGAATATTTGCTATCTATTCTGGTTCTATCTATCTGTCTCCCTACTCTGTGGTTTGTGACCCCTTTCTCCCTTTTTTCTTTTTTCAGGTATGAGAGCCTTCTTGAGGATTTCTTGTAGTGGAGGACTTTTGGTTACAAATTCCCTTAACTTTTATTTGTCTGGAAAAGATTTAATTTCTCCCTCATATCTGAAGGATATTTTTGCTGCATAGAGTATTCTTGGCTGAAGATTTTTATCTTTTAAAGTTTTGAATATGTCACTCCATTCTCTCCTAGCTTGTAAGGTTTTTGTAGAGAAATCCGCTGAAAGTCTGATAGGAGTTCCTTTGTAGGTTATTTTCTTCTGTCTTGCTGCCCTGAGTATTCTTTCTTTGTCTTTCATTTTTGCCATTTGTACTACTATATGCCTTGCAGTAGGTCTTTTTGCATTGACAAATCTAGGAGATCTGAAAGCTTCCTCTACACACATTTCTCCCTCAATCCCTAGATTTGGGAAGTTCTCTTCTATAATTTCATTAAGCACACTTTCTGCTCCATTTTCCTTTTCCACGTTCTTGGGAATTCCTATGATCCTTAAATTCTTTCTCATCATTGAATTTGCTATCTCTTGGAGATTTTCCTCATTCTTTTTAATTCTTAGTTCTCTTTCTTCCTCTGTCTGGAGCCATTCAGCCTGTCTATCTTCGATTATGCTAATTTTCTCCTCTATGATGTCTACATGGGCATTCAGGGAATCCGTATTCTGTTTTATCTGGTCCATTGTGTTTTTCATCTCTAGTAATTATGTTTGATTCTTCTTTATAATTTCAATCTCTTTTGTGAAGTAACTCCAGAACTCGTTGGCTTGTTTCTCTATCTTTCTCTCTACCTCATTGAGTTTTTTGATGATAGCTACTCTGAACTCATTTTCACTTAGTTTACCTATTTCCAAGTCCTTAGGACTTAATTCTGTGTTTTTATTGTTTTCCTTCTGGTCTGAAGCTTTTATAAATTGCTGGATGGTAGAGGAGCAGTTTTTGCACATGATGGTAGAATTCAGTTGCAGTTACAGCCTGTCGCCACTGGATGGGGGTTGAGAGCTGTGAGTTCTGAGCTCTCCGCCTTCGGGCAAGATGGCGGCGCCCAGCGCAGTTTGCTGGGGGGAGGGGCAGTTTCTCTTGCGCGCCAACCTGGATTCGGATCAGCTCTGTTCTCTGGTCTTCCGAGGCCCTCACCTGATGGGGTCCCCGTGCATGGAAGCTTTCCCCTCTCAGCGGGTTTCCACTGTACCAGCGGCGGGAGTCCTGGACGATCCCCTGGTCGCATGGTCCCTCCACCTCTCCTTTCCGCACCTGCGGCAGCGATCCCAGTCTCTAGGGGAGGGAGCAAAGTTCTCTCCTACCCCATTCCAGCTCCTCCAAGGGCAGCTCCAGCCTCTCCGTTCTCTGTCTTCTTACTCTGTAGGTCTCTGACAGTCTCAGCATTAGGGGTCATTGGTTGAAATTCAGTTTTTCCGGGTTTTTTTGGTTTTATTTTGGAGGGGAGAGAGTCGCAGGTCAGCTCACCCTGCCATTTTGCTCTGCCTACCCCCCAAATTTGGTCTTTATATCATCATCATCATTATTGTTGCTATTTTACACAGTCAATACTTATTTAGATTTACCCATGTTTACAAATTTCTTTTTCACCTTTCCTTCTTGCAACTCTCTCCTCCCTTCTAGATTCATTTTTTTTTCTCCCTTGGTGGTTTCTTCAGTGGATCTGTTAATAGTAAAAGTTTTCAAAAGTTTGGATTGTGTCATGGACATTATGAATATTAAGTTCTGTGACTCTGGGTCTCACTTAAATCCTATGGAAATAGGATATTGATATTGATATCAATACTGGATGTGGATATTGATATCAATATTGGATATTGATATTATCCCTTAGCAGGCAATTGACCTGTTTAACTTCAGGCTGCAAGTTCTGACTAGCCTTTCTGAAAATGTCTTTATTTTGTCTCACATTTGTCTTTAGTTTTCAGCAGTTTAGGATGAGTCTTGGAATGAATTTATTTGGGTTTAGTCTCTCTAGGGTTCACTGAATTTCTTGAAATCTCTATATTTATGTCTTTCACTAAATTTGGAAAGTTTTTAGCCATTATTTCTTAAAAAATTTTTCAGCACCACACTCTTTCTTCTCCTCTCCTGTTGGGAATCTGATGACACAAATGTTAGACCTTTTGTTATTGTCCCATAGATCCCAAGATTCTGTTCATTTTCAATCATTTTTCTCTTTGTTGTTCAGGTTAGATAATTTTTATTGATCTATCTTCAGGTTCATTGACTCTTTCCTCTGATATCTCTGTTTTGTTGGTAAGTCTACCCAATTTTGTATTTCTCAGTTCTAAAATTTCCCATCGCTCTTCTTTATATCTTCTTTTCCTTTGATGAGACTTTTCATTTCTGTATTCACTTCAAGAGTGTTCACTGTTGCTTTTGGGAACCTTTGGTATAATAACTGCTTTAAAGTTTTTATCAGATAATTCCAACATCTGTTTCCTCTTGACTTTAGCATATCAATTGTCTCTTCCCATTGAATTGAGATATTCCTGCCTCTTTGCATGCTGAGTAATTTTGGATTGTGTCATGGACATTATGAATATTAAGTTCTGTGACTCTGGGTCTCATTTAAATCCTATGGAAATAGGATATTGATATTGATATCAATATTGGATATGGATATTGATATCAATATTGGATATTGATATTATCCCTTTAGCAGGCAATTGACACGTTTAACTTCAGGCTGCAAGTTCTGACTAGCCTTCTGAGTGTGGGTTGTGATTTCAATGGTCAGTTCTGAATTCATAGCCTTTGCTATTCTGAGTTCACACCACCCAGTGTCCAGTCTTGGACCTGGAGCATTGTCTTTCCAGTAGTTCAGTTCTCAAAGTCTATTGTATGTGGTTTAGGATCAGATCTATGCATAGGGTGAGCTCAGGAATTCATAAACAACTTTATAGGGTCACTTTCCCTCTCTGTGACCTTCTTAGTTTTACATTTCCCTAGGGCTCCACTTTTTCCAGTCATCTGGCAAGAAAGCTGGGGTTTTAGTTCCCCCACAATGCCAGACATTTCTGTGACTGTGCCCACAACTGGGCCATGGGGTGTTAGAGCAGAGAGAGGAAATAAAGCAATGGTGGTTTGTCAACCTTCTTGGGGCCAAAGCTCCTTCAAGTGGAGGGTAAACTTCCCCTCCCTCAGAGTTTTGGCTCCTATAGGCTCCCACTGGGACTTGCTTGGGGGGTGTAGCATGAGAGCATAGAGGGGATAAAAAGAAATGAGGGATTTCTTTGAGCATTTTGAGTGTCCTTTCTGGTTCTTTGAGCATTAACTAGAGGGCTTCTCTGGGATCCCTCTGTCTGCCCATGGTGCTTGCTTCCCAGTTTCTGGCTACCTTGCAAGCAGGCTGGGGAGACCAGTAGGTATGACAAGGCATGCCCCTAGGTTATCGAAACCAGAGAAGTCCTCCTCCTGCAACAGCAGCTGGAGTGTCAGCAACCTCTTCATCTTTGGTCCCTGGGAATGTCTCTTATTTTCTTGAAAGCTCAGCTATGCTTTAAAAATATTTTTTGTGTATTTTATCTAGCATTCAAAGGTGTTTATAGTGGGAAAGTTGTCCAGTTATTTTTTTCTTCTATATGGCTGGAATAGGCAGTTGAGATTTATGGTCTAATAGTAAATGGTCATCATCTACAGAATGGGAACCTGGCAGAATGAAAGGAACACTCCCCTGAGGGTCATAAGATCTGGACTCTGGGTGCTGCTTTACCATTCACCTAGTCATATGAACCCACTTAGGTGAAGCTCACTAGTTTCATCATTTGTAAAATTTTCTTCTATTATTTTGCTGGTATGTGCTCTTTTCTTTCTTCTTTCTATTCTAGTCTTTGGAATTTCTTTGAATTTATTTTCCATGTTTCTTAACTTTTCTTTTATATTTCCCATCTCTTTGTCCATTTTGGAAGAACTACTCGGCTGATTCTCCTCTTAATTCACTCTTTAGCTGTGGTTATTCTGCTATTTATACCCATCTACTGAATTTTATTTAATTTTTTTTTTAATGAAGCAGGTTCTCTTTCTCTTCTGGTTGATGGTGTGATATCTGAATAACTATTACATTATTCTATGGAGATACTGCCTTACTTTTGCCTATATCTATTTATTTCCTTATTTACTTATAATTTCAAAGTTTGGATTTCCAAGCACTTTAAAAAATGTCCTCAATATCCTTTTTTTACAAAGTCTTTCTAAGGATTCAATTATACTTTCTCTAAAGTTTTGTTCAGACTGTATTATTTGGATGATGGGGGTTTTGTTTGTTTCTCTTGCGGTGTTGGTTTTCCTAACTGTTTGGTGAGACCTGGAAATTTTGCACTACTAATTCTTCGCTGGCCCTCTGTGAGAGCAATACCTAGCACTGCAGTCTAACTTTAGTAATTGTGGGGGAGCACCCAGGGACATGTGGACAGCTGGATGCCAGTAGCCAGTCTTTTGATTACGGGGTTCTGTGCTCTTCCTGGGTGTTACTGGATTCCTGCACTGTCCTATTTCTCTGGTCCAGATACACACTCCCTGCTCTGTTGGGGTGACTTTGTGCTCCTTGTGCTTGCTGTTTAGTAAGGGGGATAATGAGAGGGCAGGGTGGAGAGAGAAACTGGATTGGATGGCTGAACTACAGCACCCCAAACGACCACCCTGTCAGTTGCCCAGTGTCCTGTTCTGCTCCATGTACGCACAGCCTGTAAGCTTAGAGCATCCCAGAACACACCCACTTCCTGCAGCAATCTGCTCTTGCCCTCACTTTGGGCTGTGGTTTCAACTTTTATTTCAATCCTGTCTGCTGTTTATCTTTCACTGATGCTCTAGTCCTCTGCAGGGGAAACATTTAATATTTCAGAGCGATTATGAATTTAAAAAGTATATCTCTACTATTTCTCTGAGGGATTTAGGGCAGGAAGGGATGATTGGAGCAATGCTCAGTCACTCATCTTGAGCTAATCTGCATGAGATACTTTTTCTCTTTGTTTTTTAAATTAAAATACTAACATTGAATCATCTCTCTGTTTTGGCCATTATGTTCACTGGGCAAAAATTAATAACATGTACATCCAATTTGCTAAATTGTCTGTTGCCCATATCCTACAATTTCAGGGACTATCTGTCTTGTCCACTATGTCGCTATTATTTGGCACTGTGCCTGGCTCATGATAAATGCTCAATAATTATTTGTTCAATTTATATATATAATATACTCTTGAAAGTGTACAGAGTTTAGCTGTTTGTGATCATTGTTAATTAATATAAGCTAATATAGATTTAAAAATTTTTATTCACAGCATAATGAGGATAACCATACGTATTTTTTAAAATTTGGTATTCTTGAGCTAAATCCTTGGAAGAGTATAAAGTTACTAGCTGTGGATATGGTCCATGGCAGAACTGAAACTATGATCTTGGTTTCCCTTGTGCTGTGCCTTAACAAACTGACTTATTAGCTCTAGGGCTCTAAAGAGAATTACTCAGATACACAAACCGTGTTGCCTTTACATTATGTAAACACAATGCCATCAGTGTATTTTGGACATGGAAAATGAGATGTGGGAGTATGGAAGCCAGGCCAGGCAGGGCCAGAGGGAAACCATGACCTTCCTCATCTCTATTTTGCTCTTCAGGGCAGGAGAGGGACAAGGTGAGGATTTCAGCCACCTCTGCCCTGGGCCACATGGTACATCGAGTTCACAAATTCAAGCCTGGATCCGCCCTCCAAAAAGAGATCTACACTTTTCTAGTCCCACTGCTGCTCAGCATTTAGGACACCACCGAGGTAGTCAAGGTACTGATGACCTCTATCCTGCCAGCCTCACCTGGTTTACCCCGTTTTTGCTAGAGCACAACCCCTTCCCTTTGGCTCTTTTTCATGAGGCCAGCCTTCGCTGTATTTTCTATATCCATCTCTTCAGTATCATCCTCTGGGCTGGCTCTGAGCTCTTTTACCCTCTTTTGGATACCATCGGTCTATCCTGATATGGTTCTGCTCCCTGAAGCTATTGATGTCCCTTGTTATGAGCCAGGTCCCATGTTTTATCTGATCCTGGCTACCAACCCCCAACCAAGCCCTTTGGGGGCCAGCTTTGTAGTCTTCCACTTAGTCTCCTGGCCTGGCTCTGCAATTATAGGAGTGAGGCTTTGGGGATTCCCTTCTTTCCATGCCATAGGCCTGTGGAGGGGCCCTGACCGAGTGGACTAATATGATTGGTTGGTCGTCACTAACACAGACATTCCGGCTTACCACCCTCAGTGATCACATCCAGGTATTGGAAGAAACATGCAAGTACCTGGTGAGTGAAAGTCTCTGAGGAAGCCGGGTCACAATATTCATGCTAAGGAGTCAAGGGCAGGCTAGGCGGGTGAAGAGGGGAGGGCTGACAGATGATACATTCTTTCTGTTTCTTGATTCTCATTCTCTATCATCAGCAAACTCTGAGAACCCACATTTGGGATACCAGTCCCTGGTTCTCCATATTTGATCCTCCTGGCGTCCCAATCTCTGCCTTCAGAGGCTAGGGAGGTCATGCAAGGGTAGTAGATGGCAATGGGACAGAGGCCTTCTGGTTAGAGTTGTAGGAAGAGAGGTAGGCAGGAGTCATCTGGGCTTTAGGTCAATGGTCATGGTGTTAAGGGTCTGTGGCTCCTAAGAAGTCAAGAACAGGGCAGAGATCAGGAATCCTTGTTGAAAAGTAAACACTTAAGGGCTAAGCAAGTAGGTTAGAAATTAACATTAGCAATTCTAATATTATGAATTTTGGCGCTTATTGCCTTCCATAGGTAGAGCACTTTACATTTACAAAGCACTTTTACATCCATTATCCCATTGGAGCCTTACAATCATGTGAGGGAGCTTGGGCAGGTTTTATTTCAGCTCTTACAGATGAGAAAATTGAAGCCAGTGTGTGTCAGGGCCAGTTTTCAAACCTGGTCTCCTGGCTCCATGTCAGTTGTTTTCTCTCTTATCATGTTGGTACCAAGAAGCAAACTTCTCTTTATGAACTTCTTGCTGAGTCTGCACTGCTGCTGTGGGTGGGACTGTCTGAGTCTATAGTTAGTTAGGCAGTTAAGCTGGCTGAGGACAGAATGATGCTGCTTGTGGACAGGGTGGGAGGGCCATGGCCGCAAGAAGGTCTTTAGTGGACTTCCCAGCAGCCCCCCTCTCCTGGTCAGCTTACCCCTCTTTGGCTCCACAGGTGGGCACAAGCAAAACACAGTTTGTAGGGGAGTTACTGTCCCAGAGCTTTGGCTTCCTGAAGAGCCCTCAGCCCTTCCTAAGGGCAGCTGTAGTCAGTTTCATGGGTAAGATGCTCCCTCCTGGAGACTCCTGCCCCCTCTCTTCAAAGGGGAGCCCTCTTTGACCTTCTGCTTAAAGGGCTGAGCCAGAACCATCAACAATGAAGCAGGTCACCTCCTTTCCTAGCCTGACCTGACTAAAGAGAGTGTCGGGTGACCGTGCTCACGTCCTGTGTTAGAAAGGCTCAGGGAGGAAGGGGAGGTCTGTGTGGGTCCACCCACACTGTCTGCACTCTGCTTTTTAGGCAAGGGAACCATGCTCATTTGAAAGGGAAAAACCTGTTATTTCCACTGGAACTGCATGGATTTTCCAAAATATTTTTGTTTTGAACTATAATAGTAAGATATGTTAATGTTAGAAACCCTGAAACATTCAGATTGGCAAAAAAGATGAAAATAATGCCAGAAATTCTACCATTTGGATTTAACCACTGCTAACATTTTAGGGTTTTTTCCCTAAGCATATACTATACACACACACTTGCACATGCACATACATAGCACTTTTTAAAACTTCCAAGTTTAGTACACCATTTTTTCCCTTGCTGTATCACAAATACATACCTTTACATACTCTCCAACATTATTTTTAATCACCGCATAATATTAATTCCATTTTATGGGTGGGTTTCTGAAATTATTTAGCTAGTCCCTATTTTTGAATGTTGAGACTATGTCGTCTTTTGTTTTTCTGAGCAGGGACTCTGGTTGAATCTCTGCATGCCATCATGATTATTTTGTTAATGTAAATTTCTTAATGAGCAGAATTTCTGGGCCCAAAGGGAATGTAAAATTTTAAGGATTTTGGTGCTTTAACTGCCCTCTAAAAAGCTTGAGTCACTTCTATTCTCACCAGTACTGTATGCGAGTATCCATTTCTCCAGACATTTGCCAGCCCTGGGTAATATTTTAAAATCATTACCAATTTGATAGGTGAAAAAAAATACCTTGCTGTTGTTTTGATTAATATTTTTTGTAGCAGGTTAAATATTTTTTCCTATGTTTATTGGCAATGCATATTTTACTTTTGCAAATTAATTGCCTTGTACCCTTCGTCCATCTTTTTATTGGTGTAGGAACCTCGTGGAGTTTAACATCTTGGGCTCATGCTCTACTTGTCACCTGCCGACAATATTTTTCTGGGTCACAGCTGCTCTGAGGGTTGGTCTTCTATTAGGACACTGACATCTAGGCTGCAAGGCACCTCTTAGATACATTCTTTGCTAGAAATGGTTTACAAGTTTGCTTGTTCACTACTCAACCTGGGGAAAGGGGTGGCCCAAAGGACCAGAAATTCTGGACAGACTTTCAATCTGTCCTATCTTTGAGGGTTAGCAGTTAAGCGGATAAGCATGAATCACATACGTAAGAATGACATGCAGCAGTTACAGAATGGTGAGCCTGAGCCTTGTGCCGGGCTTCTGGGTTACACAAGGGGTGGGGCAAGGTGGAAAGCAGGATGGGAAAATTCTTAAGGACATGTCTCATTATTTTAAATAAAGTTTATTTTTTACCATTGTAATGTTATATATAAAAGAAGAAAACGGAGAGAAGTAGGAGGAAGAAAACAAATTATCCATTGTCATACTAGTTAGGTACAAACACTACTGGCAAGAATGTTGTGGTCACTGAACATTTACCGTGTGCCCTGGGTGGTGGCGCTGCAGTGGTGCTCAGGCAGACACAGTCCCTGCTCCTGAAAGAACTTGCAGTTTTGTGGGTTTTTTAGTTGCATTCAAATATTTTAAAATTAATTTATATTTATAGAATAAATACATGAATATAGCCTCTTTGCAAAAAAAAATAGAAAAATTGTTGATAAGGGTAAATTTCTATTAACCCACGAGTCTTGCTGCTCTCCCCTCTTCCCCTGCCTGTTTGCTATATAGTCCCATATTCTTTTTCTGTGTGTGTGTGTGTGTGTGTGTGTGTGTGTATGTAATACGTATAACACATATATTACATATATTATATATATATACGTACAGTTTTTGCAACTTGCCTTTTTCCCACTTAGTATGTTGGTGTGTACAGATCTACTGCATTCCTATAACCCTTGATAGTATAATATTTGTTTCAAATTTTTGCTAGTCAAACAATGCTACTGTGAAATTCTTATATATGCCTCCTTATATACAGGTGTAATTTTTCTCCAGGCTAGATACCAAAAAGTAGACATTTATCATGCATACTGAGTTTAAAGTGAAACCACATGGTAAACTTTGCTCCTGTGTTGGCATGAGTTCCAGTCACCACCCCTCCCAACTTACAGGCTTTTGTTAGCCAAGATTTCAGTTCTCTTTTTTTAACCTAGAATTTGGATGTTATGATTATTGTTGTTATTTTATACAAACTGTTTAGATTTACGTACAGTATTACATGCTCACCATTCCTTTCTGCGTCTCTTACCATCCTTCGGGGGTCATTTTCTTCATCCTGAAGTACACCTTTCTGAAGTTTCTTTAGTGCTGGCATCCTGACGGTATGTTCTCTTGGTTTTTGTTTGTAATGATTTTTTTCTTACCCACATTCTTGCAAGATAACTTTACTAGTGACACAATTCTAGACCAACAATGATTTTCTCCCAGCACTCTGAAGTTATTGCACTGTTGTTTTCTGGCTTCGTTGCCAATAAGAAGCCTGCTGTTGGGGGCCGCCTGGTGGTGCAGCAGCTAAGTGCGCACGTTCTGCTTTGGCGGCCTGGGTTCACTGATTCAGATCCCACGTGTGGACATGGCACTTCTTGGCAAGCCATGCTGTGGCAGGCATCCCACATATAAAGTAGAGGAAGATGGGCACAGATGTTGGCTCGGTGCCAATCTTCTGCTGTCATTCTAATTTTTGTTCCTTTGTAGGTAATCTATCCTTTTTCTCTGGCTGTTTTAAGATTTTTCTTTTTGTTTTTAGTGTTCTTTAAAAGTATAGAGAATAGTATCATAACCCCCCACCCCCATGCCCATCTCCCAGCTTCAACAAATATCAACTCATGGCCACCCTTGTCTTTCTATTTCCCTACCTATTCCTTCTCCCTGTCAGAATTATTCTGAATCAAATCCCAGACTTCATATTATTTCATCTATAAATATTTTAGTACCTATGTCTAAGTGATACTCTTTTAAAAATCAAAACATTTAAAAAGTTATAATGGACATATTAAGGAGTAGAACGTAAATTATGCATGAATTTTTAAGATAAAAGAGGTTCCACGAATTTGTAGAATATATAGGACTTGAGGCAACTCATCCAGACCCCTGTCAACCTTAAAAATAAAACAGCCAATTATTTTACCAGCAAACGAGTTCATTCAGGAATAGCCAAAGAATTGCAATTCAGGATGCGCGAGCTGCAGTGGACCATAGGCAAATCCAACAAATAAGGGAGAGGAACATTATTTTAGAGAGAAAGGGGAGGAAATTGGGAAGGGTTGTTTTGAACAAAAGTCCATTGGAGAAAAGCAAGAGTTCAGGGTGCTGATGATTTCTCATTAGCTGAGTTGCGGGGGTAGTCAATTTCTGTTTGGGATGCAATGTATATTTCTTCCTGTAATTGAAGATTCTTTCCTGTTGATGACTCCTTTCTGTTGGGATCTGTAGTTGACTATCTTTCCTGTAATTGACCTTGAGTTGTACTGTATGGGAAAACCTCCTTCTGGCCTCCTGACTCTATTTTAAATGGAGTTTCCCCTTATTAATTTTCACATTTTCCCCTTTTGATTAAGATCTTTCTCCAAAAGCATTGCTGTATCAGGTTCTTTGCACCTAGTGGTTTTGTCCCTCAGCGCAGGAAGGACCGTTCCTGGTTGTCATGTACCACACTGGAGGGGAAGGGTATAGTGGCTGGAAACCATTTAGGCCACATTTAAATAACAAGGAAGGTTAGGAGGGAGAACTCTCAGGCATCTCTTATTCAAAGTCTATAGTTCTCTGAGTTGTAAGTATTGGAAATCATTTCATATTGTTGAGTTAACATCATCTTATTAAGTACATCATGTTTACAAAGTTTCGACAGGCAATAGGTAGAGTTAACAAGAAGTAACAAAGCAGGATTAATTAAGAACAATACAGTAAGCCCAGTTTGTGTGATAGTTCTAAACCAGGAGGCCGGGTTTCAGTTCTGACCCTGACATTTTGTACCTCTGCTGCCTTCTCCTAGATCTTACAACTGAGGTCTCTATCTGAGGTGACCCCTATTTCCAGCCACCACTGAGGAATTTCAGAGAAAGTATATCCAGAATGGTAATCCTAGACTCCTCAGTATACCAGAGAATACACCTCGCCTTCCTCCTCCCACTCGGCCTCCAAGAAAGGCTGCCTAAGTCACCTAGACAGGAGGAAGTTTTTCCCAAGGAGAGGAATTTAGTTACACTTCCACCTGTATCTAGAGCTTAACAAACCTTGTGGTCAAGAAATGGTTCTTCAAAGGATTTACATCTTTTCTGTATAGCTTAAGCCCAGCTCTTTTTTTCTGCTCTAAGTATCAATGAGGGCCACACGAAGTTGTGGCCTTTGATGAGCTTGAAGGGCCTTTTAGTTCTGTTGAGCCAAGATTCTTCCTGTCCTCTTTATCCTTTGCCTGCTAAGCAATTTCCCGTCTCCATCCCCTCGGTTCCCACCTGAATCTAAGCCCCTGCCCACGATTCCCTAACTGGACCACTTTAACGACCACCAACATCCTCCTCCTCTTCTCTACACTACTCTCCACACAGCAGCCAGATTCTCTGCAAAACATACATTGGGTCATGTTACTCCCCTTGCTTAAAACCCTTCAGTGGCTTTTCACTGCTCTTTTGGTCAAATTCTGTTCCCTTGCCCTCAGCCACAAGGCTTGACTGCTCTGGCTTCTGACTGTCTCTCCACCCTTAGCCTTCATCATTTCGCCCCTCACCAGAAGCTGTAGCCACACTGTCTGCTTTCTACACCGTGAAGAGACCACCCCTGCCCCACACTGGGAATGCTTCTGGCCTTGCTCTTCATGTGGCTGGGTCTTGGGCTGGATCTCATTCTTTGGACCTTAGTTTAAATGTCACTTCTCAGAGAGGCATTCTCTGACTGGCCTATCTAACAGGGTCCTTCCCAGCTATTCGCTCTAATTACTCTGTTAACTTTCCTTCTTTGGGCTTAATTTATGTTTTTCTGTTTATTTGGTCTTTCCTCCACTAGAATGTTAAGTTCTTGAGGTTGAGGAATCTGTCTTTCTTGCTCACCACTGCATCCCCAGCACCCAGCACAGAGCCTGGAGATAGCAGGTGCTCAATAGATAGTTGTTGAATGGATTAGTGGTTATTGTTTACAACAGTGAAAAATTGCAAACAACTTAATTATTCACTTATCGGGGTTCATCAAGGAAATTATGATAGAAGCATGTGATTGAATATTATGTTATATGAAGGAATATTTTATGGGAATAAAAAATGTTAATCCTATTTTTGTACAAACAAAAAGTGTCTATATTAGATATTTTAAAGGGTACTGTAAGGATTAAGTATGAAAATATTAACAGCGTTATATCTAGGGGTGAGTGATTTTTCTTCCTTTCAGCTTAAAAAAAATTATATTTAAACATTTGTCTGCAATAGAACAAGTGTCACTTTTACAGTGACAAAAATTATTCTAAATGAAGTTATATACTAATAACCTGGCATGTGGGGTAGAAAATAATAGGGTTTGAGTAGACAGTCTTTGTAGATCGGGAGTCTGAGTTGACCTCCTTTCTGGTTTCAGCTCTTGGAAGTCTGAGGAACGATCCTGTGGAAGATGTCCAGTCTTTGGTCCACACTACCCCGAAGAGAACTGATGAAAATGTTAACCTCCCGCCTGTCTCTCCTCCCAAGATGAGCCGCTTCAGCAGTAGCCTCTTTAAATTCTCTGCATGAAAGCCCCAGAAAGAAAGCAGCAACTGTTTAAGATTGTCAGACAGGAAAGAGAGGATGACGACAATCGGAAAAAGAAGGCCTGGCGTTGGCTCCCGGGCCCTCTAACTGTACTGCGCAACCGGTGCAACAGCGGGGTGAAAAATGCCCCACGTAGCATAGGCGATTTAGGTGAAAAATCAACATAGTCACAAACACCAAAGTCGAAGTGCACCGGAAGAAGCTGGGTCTGTCGAGGAATCAGTTGTTGGCGAGTCACTGTGAATATTTAGAATGGGGACCACAGCCGTTCCCATTGTCTGCTCAGATGTCAGCACTTCGCTCCACAGCGGCCTCTCCCGCCTCTGGTCTAGTGGCGTGAACTGCTTTGGAACAAAGCTGAGGAGGCAGTTTTGGTCTTAGTAGACACAGTATGTTTCTTGTCCTTTATCACCCAGGGGATTGTTGCCTATTAGCACATACACTTGTTAATAAAATTTATTTTCTCGTCCTAAGACAAGATGGCTTCCACGCTAGTTTTTGTGGATTGGGGATAAACCCGAGTGACAGGAACAGCTCTGGAAGCGTCTCCTTCAGCCTTCCGGTAAAGTTTCAAATGACAAAAAGGGAGGAGTAGGGTGGCAGAGCAGCTTAGTGCCTAGTTTTCAATCTGTTTTTCCTACCTCCGCACATGTTGGATGAAATTCACGTGCCTGACGCACCTCCGTGGTGTATTCAGATCTCAGGTTAGAGCGTGAAAAGGTGTTCCAGGGTTGTGTGCAGTGGAGCAGCAATGCCTCCAGCCCTCTTTCACTCAGGAAAGCACGTGAGATTGCCACCGAGTAAGTGACATTATTGTGGGGATAACTTTGGTCCATTCTCATCTATTTTAAAAACTCATTCTAAAATTTGGGTTTGAATTCTTGCTCCCACTACCACATAACAGTTATTACACACTAGTTCTTTTACGCTCCTTCCAAGCTCTGTGCTTCACTTCCTTCGTGCCTGATTTCTCGTCTACAAAGTGCTATTTATAATACCTCCTGTGGTATGGTCTCCCAATATCCATTCTCCCCTTCTTCCTTTTTTTAACCACGCATTTGGTTGCCTGGAATAAAGAATATGTTTCCCATCCTCTCTTGCAGCTAAGTGTGACCATGTCACTAAGTTCTGACCAAGTGGGTGTAAGGGGAAATGGCCCATGCGACTTCCCAGAAGTGCTCTTAAAGGGCAGAGCACATCCATTTCTGTCCTGCCTGTCTTCCTGGTGACTAGACTGTGAACGCGATGGTTGGAACTAAACTGCGAGAGGAAGTGATATATTGGAGATGGCAGAGCCGAAAGATAGAAAGAACCTAGATCAGTTATGATAGCAGAGCTGTTTACCGGTTTGCATATCTTACCTTCAGACTTTGTTTATCTAGGGAGGGGGGACAAATACAATTTTATCTGTTTTAACGAATGTTGTTTGAGTTTTCTGTCACAGGCAAACCCAATCCTGATGGATTTACTTAATCTTTCAACATTGCTGTAAGGATTAAAGGAGATAATGAATACAAAGTATTTAGTAGTTTGTCTGGCATGAAGTAAGAAGGCAATAATTTTTTTTCAAAAGTTATGAAACATTTAGGCTGTTGGAACTTGGTTCTGAGAACTTTCAAAGATATGGAAAGACCAGAGAATCAGTTCTTACTTTGGTCACATTGACTCATTTTACTTCTTTGAAGTTAGCAGTGATCAGCATGGTTTTGATTGCTTCTAAATTTTACGAACTTTTGGATAAAGTCTTTTGAAACTGGTTTCCTCATATTTAAAAATGAGAATATTTAAATGTACTTTATAGGCCCTGCAGAATTAAATGAAATAGTGCTGTGTACTTGGTATATAAATGGCTGTAAATGGCACTTAATAAATGGCTGTAATTAGTCTCTAGGTGTGATGGTTAATTTATGTGTTAACTTGGCTGAGCCGTGGTGCCCAGATATTTGGTCAACATTATTCTGGATGTTTCTGTGAGGGTGTTTTTGGATGACATTGACATTTAAATTGTAAATAAGTAGAGCAGATTGCCCTCTATAATGTGGGTGGGCCTCATCCAATCAGTTGAAGGCCTGAATAAAACAAAAGACTAACCACCTCAGAGCAAGAAGGAATTCTGCCAGCAGATGGCCTTTGGACTTGAACTCTGCAACATCAACTCTTCCCTGTGTCCTCAGCTTGATGGCTCACCCTGCAGATTTTGGACTTGCCAGGCTCCATAATCATGTGAGCCAATTCCTTAAAAGAAATCTCCCGCTCTCTCCCGCTCTCTCTCTCTCGCTCTCTCTATGTACACACACACATCCTATTGGTTCTGTTTCTCTGGAGAATCCTGACTAGTACACAGGTGTGAGACATTGTCCTCTGACTCGATAGAGAGATGTCCACTCTTTAGGATGACAGAGTGTAGTTGGTGGGGGTTGGTGCGATAGCTGAACTTTAGAGGAGAAACACCACTCTGATTTTAGCTCCTGAACCCAAGAGCTGAGACTTCCAGTGCTTTATGCATGGGCATTTGCCCCCTTGGCCTTCAGCCTGGCTTTATACTCTATCTTTGGCTTTTTGATTTGCACCTCGATTTGCTTCAAGCTTGGACTTCTCCTGTCTCTATGAATTTGACTACTCCAGGTACTCACGTAAGTGGAATCATACAGTATTTGCCTTTTTTTGTGACTGGCTTATTTCACTTAGCATAATGTGGTGGTTAATTTTATGTGTCAACTTGGCTGGGCCACAGTGCCAAAATATTTGGTCAAACATTATTCTGGGTGTTTCTGTGAAGGTGTTTTATAGATGAGATTAACATTTAAATCAGTGGACTTTGAGTAGAGCAGATTCTTCTCCATAATGTGGGTGGGCCTCATCCAATCAGGTGAAGACCTTAATAGAACAAAGACTGACCTCCCCAGAGCTAGAAGAGATTCTGCCAGCACACAGCCTTTATATTGAACTTCAACTCTTCTCTGAGTCTCCAGCATGCCGGCCTACCCCATTAAATTTTGGACTTGCCAAACCTCCAAAATCACATGAGCCAATTTCTTAAAATAAATCTATATGTACACATGTTGGTTCTTTTTCTCTGGAGAACCCTGACTAATACATATAATGTCCTCAAGGTTCATCCATGTTGTAGAATGCATAGAATTTTCTTTCATTTTAAGGCTGAATAATCTTCCATTATATGTGGATACCACATTTTGTTTATTCATTCATCAGTTGAACTCTTGGGTTGCAAACACTTTTTGGCTATTATGAATTTTGTGCCTATAAACATGGGTGTACAAATATCTGTTTGAATCCTGCTTTCACTTCTTTTGGGTATATACCCAGAAGTGGGATTGCCATACTGTTTTCCATAGTGGCTGCACCATTTTACATTCTCACCAGCAGTGCACAAGAGTTCCATTTTCCCCATGTCCTTGCTAACCTTTATTATTTTCCGTTTGTTTTTAAGTAGCAGCCATCCTAATGAGTGTGAGGTAGTGCCTCAGTGTGGTTTTGACTGCACTTCTCTAATGCTTAGCGATGTTGAGCATCATTGCATGTGCTTCTTGGCCATTTCTATATCTTCTTTGGAGAAATGTATATTCAAGTCCATTGCCCATACTTTAATTGTTTTTTTGTTTTGTTTTTGAGTTATAGAAGTTCTTTATATATTATAGATATTAGCCCTTTATCAGATATATGATTTGCAAATATTTTCTTCTATTCTGTAGGTTGCCTTTTCACTTCACTGATTGTATCTTTTGGTGCACAGAAGTTTTAAATTTTGTTGTAGTCCAATTTATCTCTTTCTACTTTTGTTACCTGTGCTTTTGGTGTCATATCCAAGAAACCACTGCCAAATCCAACGTCATGAAGTTTTTCCCCTATGTTTCCTTCCAAGAGTTTTATAGTTTTAATTCTTATGTTTAAATCCATTTTGAGTTAATTTTTATATATAGCGTAAGGTAAGGGTCTACCTTCATTCTTTTGCATGTGGATGCCTCCCTCCTTTTTTTTTTTTTTCTTATAACTATTCACTTCTTCAGAAAGTTTACCACTTACCATTGCTTTAGTGCCTTAACCCAGGGGTGATCAAATCCATATATGCAGCTCCTGCCTCTTTCCTGAACTCTAATCCCCCATTTCAAACACAACTGAATCTCTCACAGAGACAGTGAGATTGGGGCAGCCTGAAAATTCAGTTTGACTAATTAGATCAACCCATTACGTGAGGAAACAGAAGGTATGCCACTAGAGTGTGGCTTAGTGAGCGAAAGTAATATACACACTGGACACAGTAATCAAAGAAACTAACATTCAGAGATGCAAATATTATTAGAGTGCATATTGCCCTGTTCCAGAGAGAGGCACATGAGGTCTTGGGGATGGGAGCAATCTGGTCTCTAGAGAGGTGTTTTCTCTTTGGGGGCAGGCATATTTACTGGGACTTCCCCAGTGCCTAGGTAACGTTTCTCACTCAAATTCCTATGTTTTCCTTGTTCTGATTCTAAGCTCACCAAGCAACCTTCCAAATCACATTGTCTTCCCAAATAGGAAGAGATAAATGAGCTTATGCTCACTGGCAATGGCTCCTCTCTGAAGTAGTCCATTGGCACACATGTAAATTTAGTGATCACGGGTTTGTAGTGAGCCTGATAATTTCTGAGTTTACTAAGCTAATTCAGCTTCTGGACTGGTGCTCGGTCAATATTTATTGAATGAATGAATGCCAAAGCGAGGATACACCCTGGCTAAGATGCCTTTGAGAGGCTCCGATCCTGCCTGTAACATGGATGACCTCCTCCCCCCCAACCTACACATTAATGTGTACTCCATCAAACTGCATAAATTTAAATATCACAAAAACAAGATTCACATTCCTCCTCAAAATGCACTATTAGTCTTGACCTCCTTATTTCTGCTCTTCCAATTGCCAAAGATCTAAATCTCCAAATTTGGTTCACAGTTAGTCAGGAGCGAACTTCACTTACTGTTAGATTTTATTTATTTATTGTTAGGTTTATATCATAGCTATTTCTAAAGAGGACGTAAAGAAACATAATAAAAGCATAGGGACACTAAAACCAAACCCAATTAACAATAATAGTAATTATTAATAGCTAATAATAGCTAATAATTAATACTAATACTAAACTTCGTTGAGCTTTTATAATGTGGTATGCAAGGTGCTAAGCCCTTTATGTTACCAAGATTATCTCATTTATCCCACAAGAATCCTTTAAGGTAAATCCTGCTATTGTCTCCATTTTATAAGTGCGAAAACGGAGGTTCAAAGCTTACATACCTGCCAAAGTGACCCAGGTAATTAATAGTGGAGTGGGGATCTGAATCCGGGCAGTCTGACTTTTCTAGGCATGTACTTAAAATTAGCAAGAAATAATGAGAAAGGGGAAAAAAAGAAAGTATCAAAAAATACTGGCCATTGAAAAACTAACACAATGCACAGCATTTAGCTCCGAGATTACTAGCAGCAAGGAAGAGTGCGTGATGGGTTAAATACTCTGACTGTCCAGGTACGGAAAGCATATCTGTACATAAGGAGAAAAATTTTTCCCCCTGGCCTTGAGTCTTAAGAGGAGTTTGTTAAGAAGGACTTTGAGTTAATTCAATGAATGGCATCATCTAAGGCTCTTTAGTAAGAAATGCAGAGGTGGTCCACATAAGGCTAACTTCTGATTTTACCTTTGGGACAAAGCCCAGAGTCTTACGTTGGGAGTGTTACTCTCTAAATATAACCCTTGGGTTGAGGATGAGGGAAGAGAGAGGTCCATGATCCAGGTTTACAGCCTGGTCTATTAACTGCTTCCATCCTCTCCGTTCCTATTGACACTCTTGAGGTCCAAGTCCCTACTGCATTGTCTGGTTTACTGCATAACCCAGCTTGTTTGCTTGATTCTGATCTCTCTGCCCTCCACACCGTCCTTCACGCTGCTGCTGGCTTAATATTCCCAAGGCATTGCTTTTCCAATTTCACTCTGCTGTTCAAAACGTTTTAGTGTCTTGCAAATGGCTTACAGTATGAAATCTAAACATCCTTTCTTGTTGTTTAAGGTCTTCTACAACCAGACCCCGACTTACCTTCGTGTCTTACCATCTTCTGTTCCTCCAATGCTGCTGCTTTTTTGTGAGGAAGATTGGCCCCGAGCTAACATCTGTGCCAGTCTTCCTCGATTTTGTATGTGGGATGCCGCCACAGCATGGCTGATGAGTGGAGTAGGTCTGCACCTGGGATCCAAATCCGTGACCCCGGGCCACCAAAGCAGAGCATGCGGAACTTTAACCACTTGGCCACAGGGCTGGCCCCCCTCCAATGGTGCTTCTTAAACTAGAGGACTCATACCCTATGAGTGTGTGTGTGGAGGAGGGAGGGGAGGACTTTGAAGTAATAGGCCCAAACCTAGTGTATCTTCTTGAAGTTCAAGTTTACCAGATGACAATTACTCTGATACATTTTTTATGCTACAACAAACATAGATGTTATGGAGTAGAATGCAACATGAATTTTAAAGTTAAAACTGAGGCATCAGAGACCTTGTCAGGATTTTGGTGGGCCACATTCCAAGACCCTGATGGGTATTAGTTCCCACCGTCTCCCCATGGTCCAGCCAGTGGTAGCTGGAAGTGCTAACTCTGGAATCAGCTTTTGTAAGTTTCCACCCCCAAGCTTTCACACAGCTTGAGACACTGGCTCCTCTCCCTGAAAGCCTTTCCTTCAAGTCCCAGCAACTGTCCCTAACATTCCTTGATCCTGCTGGGAAGTCACACAATTATCAATGTCATTCTGGGGGAGCACTTAGCATAAAATGCCCCCATTATCACTTCATAGAGCCATACTGTGATATTGTGGTGATAAAGGTGATTTTTGGAAAGTCCCTAGGTAACCTAAGGATGGGGGCTCGTTGCCAGGGGAACAAACCCAGTGATTAGAGAGTTGGAATTTTTAGTCCTACCCCAAGACCTCCTGGGAGGGAAGAGGGGCTGGAGATTGAGTTCAAGCACCAATGGCCAATGAGTTAATCAATCATGCCTATGTAATGAAGCCTCCATAAAAACCCAAAAGGACTGGGTTCAGAAAGCTTCTAGGTTGGTGAACCTGTAGAAGTGCTGGGAGAATGGTGTGCCCAGAAGGCATGGGAGCTGTGCGCTTCTTCCCGCATCCTTTGCCTTATGCATCTCTTTCATCTGGCTGTTCCTGAGTTATTGCCTTCTATAGTAAACTGGTGATCCAGTAAGTAAAATGTTTTCCTGAGTTCTGTGAGCCTCTCTAGCAAATTAATCGAACCCAAGGAGGGCATCATGGGAAACTCCCACCTATAGCTGGTAGGTCAAAAGCACAGGTGACAACCTGGACTTGCGATTGGCCTTGGAAGTCTCAGTCTTGTAGGACTGAGCCCTTAACCTGGGCTACAAGTTCTACAGTCAGTAATACAAGATCGAGCCCTTAATGTGGGATCTGATGCAGTTTCCAGAGTGTCCAAATTGAGTTGACTGCTTGGTGGTGGTGGAAAAAATACACATTGGACATACTCTGAGAAAAGCTCGTAGAGGTCATGTAGCCAATCCCCTCCATTGAGCAAACAACCCAAGTCTAGGGGATGTTAAGGTGATGTGTTTTGTCCTCCCAACTAGAAGGTGAGCTCCCTTAAGGCAAGGCTGGTGCTTTATCTTCTTTGTCCCCAAGGGTCGTGCCTGGCACCGAGTAAGAACAATTCACAAAGCTGCTTGTCTTCCAAAGTTCTTTCATTTTCATGATCTGAAGACAGGGAAGATCCTGCACAGCCCTGTTGAGGTGGCAGGGCAGGTACCTTCCATTTTGGAAGTAAAATAACTTAGGTTCACACATATTAAGGCCTGACAAGAGCCGGGACTAGAACGCAGGTTTCCTGATTCTCGGCTACAGCATCTAGTTCCTCGCGTGTTTGGTAAATAATGGGGAATTTGATCAAGTCAAGCCAACTGTTGAGCACTTTTGAGTACATCTGGCGCTAGTTGACGGAGGCTCCATCACACATCCCTGTACCTGCCTGGAAGGAAGAAGAAGGTACGGCGCTAAGCCCAAAGGCTGTGGACTGTACACCTGACCACAAGGTCCGACCCTGGCACGGCTCTTAACGCCAGAAAAAAAAAGACAGCCGCCCTGAGCCCGCCGCGCAAGCGCAGTGGCGTAAAAGGAGGAAACCACGCCCCTCCCAGGCTCTGGGTGCACACGCGCAGCGTCGTGGGGGCGTGGCAGCGCAGCACGCTCCGCCCTGGGCCGACGTTGACGGAGAGGAGCGCGGTTTCAAATTCAGCCACGTTCCATTGTGATTCCTCTGGGGCCGGGCCTCGGCGAGGCAGTCCTGCTGGCGAAGAGGGTGAGCGCAGTACTGCGTGGTGACACAGCTGCGGACGAGGAGGAGCGAGATGAGAAAGGGCAGACTCCGCTGGAAACGCAAATAGGGCGGAGGGGGCGGTGCTGTGTGGAAAGGGGCGGGGCGAGTCTTGAGCGGGAAAACGTTCCGGAGCTTGGGGGCGGGGCCAGCATTTGATTGACAGGCAAGGAACCAATGCAGGGGGATGGGGAGGCCGGCGGGGGCGGGACCTGCAGGTGAACTGGAGCGGTGCTTGGAGGAGTAGCTGGCACGCAGGAGGGGCTCCCAGGGCGCCCGGCTATGCTGTGCGCTCCTCATGGAGTGTCTGACGTAGTGCTCACTTCCGTGCTGTGAGTGTTCGCTGTTACCCAGCTCTCTTCTACAGATGAGGAAACTGAGGCCTAGGGATATTAACTTAAGGAAAAATACAGCTGGGATCCCAAATTCGGCAGTCTGACCCCGAGCCCCTACTGCTGGCGGCCCTGCCCTGCCGCCCTTCGGGGAACCAGGGCGGAGCAGGGTCCAGTCAGGAGCGCCGGGTTGTTGGAGGAAGAGTCATGAAAGTGGCAGTAAAGGCCGGGACATGGCGGGCTTTTCCTGCGCAGTGCGGCGCTGGGGGCGGAGGCGGGGGTCCCGGCCGGGCCTCCGCTGTGTGAGCCTAAGGCGTTTGCGGAGCCTGCCGGCAGGAGAAATCTACGACAGCGGTGTCGGTCTGCACAGACTGACCGAGAAGCTTGATTTCTCAGTTTCAGCAGCCGGGACCAGGGTGCCGGCCTGCCTGGCGGGGGCGCCTGCTTGCTGTGTCCTCACGTGGCCGAGCTCGCTCCCGTGTATCAGGGCGCCGGTCCTTATAAAGATGAGGCCCCGTCTAATGACTGCGTTCACACTTTTCCTCTGTAGTTAGTTTCGTCTTTCCTGAAAGCCCTGTCTCCACCCGCGGGCCCACCCCGCCCCGCCCATTAGGCTTTAACGCGTGGACTTGGGGAGGGCGACCCAGTCCAGTCTGCAGCAAAAGTTACACCCGAGTAAATAACGAGTGGTAGTTGGAGAGTGGAGGAAGCGAACGCTTCGTCCCGCTGCAGCCCTGCGGCTTCCGCGGTGCCCCCGCCGTCGGGGCGGTGGAGTGGCCGTGGGGCGGGTGCCTCGGCGCTGCGGGAGCCCGGGGAGGGCTGTGCGGGGCGCGTGGTCGTCCTCCACACGGCCGAGCTGGAGGAGCAGACACACCGACGTCCTTAGCAGCGCTGAGTGCATCCGTTATTCATGGCTCATCTAACCCTTCTTTAAGTTACGGCTTAGCTTGTGCTGCTTCTAGGGTAATGAGATCCACAGGGAAGGGAAATAACGATTGCTTTTGTTCTGTCTCCTTTCGAGTTGTCATGCTAAAGTTTGGCAACCGGTCTTTTCGCCCTCGTTGGCCTGGTGGGAGGAAGAGGGTTGAAAGACAGAGCTCAGGGGCTTGGAGGTCTGGCAGGTGTGTGTTCAGACCTTGCTGGGACCTCCTCTCCCTACACCTTTGAAGAACAGAAACCACCTGCAGCCCGTGTCAAGCTGGCTATTCATTCATTCATCCTACTGTTGTTGGATACCTTCTAGGTGCCAAAGCACCTGTCCTGAGTGCTAGGGGCAGTGAAGAACAAGCCAGGCAAGGTTCCTCCTTTTTGCAGCTTATATTCCAGTGAGGGAGGACAGTAAGTAAAATAAGTTCAGATAGTGCTAAGAGCTATGAAGAAATTGAGTACAGGGTAGGGAGATAAAAGAGTGAGTTAAAGCAGAGTGGCGTGTATGTGTGTGTGTTTGAGCGGGGGCATGCGGGTGGTATGTGACCACTATAGGGTGGAGGATAGAGAGAGAGAGGCTTCTCTGAGGAGGTGAGCTGCATCCTAAGTATTGAGGACACGTCATTCCCCAGGCAGGAGGGGGACAGCACGTGCAAGGCCCGAGCTGATTAGATTAGGCTGAGCCCCTCAGCAGACCGTCTGAAGGCTGACCAGTGCTCTTTCTTGAGGAGATGCTGATGAGATTTTTCTCTTGGGATTTACAACGAGGAAACATGAAAAGAATTTTCCTTTGGCGCTAGGAGCTGAAGCTAAAAGGTAGAGGTGGCTGAAGAGGCCATGTGCCGGCTGAAGTTTGGATAATGAGAGGCTGAGAGTAAGGAAGCAGAGCAAGTACTGGCTCCATCCGGCACGTGACTGAGCAGGAGAATGGAAATCCATGGGTATTGACTTGCTGGCGAGGTTCCTGGAGCTGTCTTGAAATCTGAACTACTTTGTACTTCTAGTCTGCAAGACGTCCCGCTCTGTCACCAGCTTCAGTTCTTGGTTTTTCTAGATCGTCTCAATTTGTAATCTCTCAATATGTATCTTTTCAGTAAATCTCCCTTCGACTTATGCTAGTTATCTCTTGCAGCCAGGTGAATTTGACTAAAACAGAGCCATGTGGACCTGGGTTTGGATCCCTGGGTCTCCTCTTACTAGCTGAGACTTTGAACAATTCTGTAATTTCTGTAAGCATCAGTAGCCAATAACCGTATCCTTACAGCGTCATACAGATTAAATGGGATGCTAAAAGGGCCTGGAGAGTGTTGAATGCATAGGAGGTGCGCGGAATTGGTTACTTCTTCCCCGCAGGTTTTAATGGTTTCCGATCACCTGCCTCCCTCTCAGTGTTGAATTGTCCTAGTTTTTTTAAGTCACCCTCCTTAGAGTTACCCCTCCACCTCGCTTGTCATTTTAACTGGCCCTAAACTGGAACTGAGGAACATCGTGGCAGCTACCTTCGCCTCATAAGTGATTGACACTGTCACGAGTCTTATCGAGGCCAGTTACATAGCAAAGATGTAACTGGGTTTTAGATTTATTGATATTTGTACTTAGAAGAGATAGGCCTGCTAAACAGCTTGAAGCAGTGACTTCCAATGAGAGAGTGTGGGAACTAGGATGGGAGAGTCAGTCCTCCAAATGGTGATTAGAGGAGAAAGGGTATGCAAAAGCTCTCAGAGAAGTTAGGTTCAGAAGAGGAGAGAAAAGATGAGACGACGCAGCAGAGCAGTTTCTCTTAGACCTTGGCCTGGCAGGGAAGAGAAACGCTGAGGGCTCAGTATTGGGAAGCTCTTCCCGCCAGGGCTGGGTCCCCGTCAAGGGAGCTCTCCCAGTCTGGAGCCAGACAGGAAGCTCTAATTTCTTGAGGCTGAAAAAGTTTTAGGAGGCAGCTCTGGTTTGTACTGGAAATGGAGGCAAGGGTGAACTGAGAAGCGAACTAAAGCTGTCTGTAAAAGTGGGATGTATGCGTTCAGCTGTGCCATGTGGAAAAGCAGTCCTTGGACTTCTCTGCCTCTGTGTTGTGACTTTGCAGGGCTTCACAATAGGGTAAAGTGAAGCAGTTTTGTCCTGCAAAGGCTGCATTGTGAGATGTGAGGGAAGAATGCTGCAGAAGTAATTACAAGCAACAACTTCAGTCCCGGAGCACAGGTCTTGGAGAGGAAAGCTCCAACGCTCTCTAGAGGCCTTAGGAAGGTGTCCAGGCAGCAAAGGCATCCCAGGTCAAGTGGCAGGGGGTTTCTGTCTGGGAGCTTTCCCGGGCTGCATTCTGCTACAGCCGTCTTTTTTTTCCCTCCTAGGACCATGGCTAATAAAACCCCGGAAGTTGGTGACATCCATTTCCCTTTTCCCTTCACACCGTATTCCATCCAGAAGGACTTCATGGCAGAGCTATACCAAGTGTTGGAGGCTGGCAAGATTGGGATATTTGAGAGTCCAACCGGCACTGTAAGTATGAATCGTCGGGCCCAGGAGGGTCTTGGGAGCCCTGATTACAACAAATTAGGGGCAGCTTAGCATGCTTGTTTGCTTGTGCAGAGATTTTCATGGTGTGACGTTGGGGAAAGTAGTTCTGTCAGTTTATCTTTCTGAGTGCTAGGCACTTCGCTCTATTAAGTTGTTAAACACAGCCCCAGGGTCTGAGAAGAATTAGGTAAATGCAAATGAGAGTTTGAGTGACAGTGGAAACCATGACCCATAGCACTGAAACTTCTCAGATTTCTCAGGCACACAATTACTGCCATGTTGAGCAACATAGAAATTACTGTGGTTTATTCAAAGATTAAACATACTGGTTTGGTCTCCAGGAATTAGGTTACTGAGTGCTGGAGGGGTCCAATCAAGGGCCTCTAATTCCTTCCTGGCCTGGAATGAGGGAGGGTTTACTACAGGCCGGCCATTGAGGATTATTCTGGCTGTGCTGACCCGTTTCCACTTCTCTTGTGCACTTTATTACCTTTTCTAGCAAGTACTGTGTGAGAGTGAAATACGCATGTTGACGTGAAGGTACCGCAGCAAAGCTGGGCCTCCTGGAGGATAAGGACCTTGTGCTCCTTACCTCTGTCCCTGTCATTTAGCAGAGCTCGGCAGGTTTGGCCCAGAGGAAGCTCTTAATACGCGTGTGTTGAGTGAGTGAATAAAAGAAAGTGACTTGTCCCTATTCTCTCACTTGCTGATGGAAGTGTGTCACTCTCTCTGAAGATGACACGGTCTCGTGGGACAGAAGAGTGCAGACTGGAGTACTCCGTTGTTCCATTTTGTTCTTTCATATACAGTGAGTGGGAGGGAATAAGTCCTGCCAGTTAACAAAATGTGGGTGATGAATATAACATGTGGAGTGTTTTGTGCTTTAAATAGTATTCTACTAGCCTTCTTACCTTCCATTTAAACCCAGGGCAACATGACTTCTTCCCCTACCAACCCACTGAAATATTTTTGAGGGTCAGTAATGACTTCCCAGTTAACAGATTCTGATATTTCGGGTCCTTACCCGACCACTCTGTAGCTTGTTCTCTTGTTGAACATATCCTCCTCCTTTGTTTAAAGTAATATATGAATTTTCTTTTTTAAACTTTACTCTTTTTTTGTTTTAAGATTTTATTTTTGCTTCTTTTCCCCAAAGCCCCCCGGTACATAGTTGTATATATTTTTAGTTATGGGTCCTTCCAGTTGTGACATGTGGGAGGCTGCCTCAGCATGGCCTGATGAGCGGTGCCATGCCTGCACCCAGGATCCGAACCTGCGAAACCCTGGGCTGCTGAAGCAGAGCGTGTGAACTTAACACTCGGCCACGGGGCCGGCCTCACAAAATTTAATTAAAGAATAATGCATGTTATTTAAAAAGTCTAATTTATCAAACTTGGTTCCTTGGGAGGCACTTTTAATTCTTTTAACTGTTTCTTAAGAAATATGCTTGTATAGCATGTTTTGAAGTTATAAGCTTATGTTGCTATTTCTTGGATTTTAATCACTGGTACCTTTCCCTATTGGTAGATAAGATACAGCTTTCCTACCATCTCTTTTCTCACCCTCTCCCCACCCTCCCAATGTATATATTAAAAGTTTTAGTCTCTGCTAAGTCAGTATGCTATGATTATTTTTTTCTTGAACAGTTTTTTTGTTTTTCTAGAATTATTAATTGCCTCTTAAAAGTTTCAGTTTTTACTATACCTGTGCCAGTTCCTCTCACACCATCCAGTGGTCTCCCGATACGATATTCCATACATAAAATTACTGCTTTGGGCTGCCATAACAAAATATCATAGACTGGGTGGCTTAAACGACACGAATTTATTTTCTCACAGTTCTGGAGGCCAGAAAGTGCAAGATCAAGTTTTCAGCAGGCTCTGGTTTCTGGTGAGGACTCTTCTTGGCTTGCAGACGGCTGCCTTCTCTCTGTGTCCTCACGTGGCGGGGAGAAAGAGATCTTTGATGTGTCTGCTCCTTTTATAAGGATGCCGGTTCTAGCAGAATCAGCGCTCCCTGTTATGACCTCATTTAACTTAATCACATCTTAAAGGCCCTTTCTCCAGTACAGTCACATGGTGGGTGGGTTAGGGTTTCAACATATGAATTTTGCGGAGACACAGTTCAGTCCATAGTGATTATCAATTCCTTTTTACCCCGGAGACTTCCTTCTTGAAGTCCTCCGTCCTTTTGCTCTAATCTGAATGAGTCGCTCCTTAGACCTACTTCACAGCTATTGTCGTGGATTTCCCTTCTCTCCTTTAAAAAAAATAGCTTTATTAAGTATAATTGATGTATAATAAAATGTACCCCTTTTAAGTCTACAAGTTCAATGTTTTGACGTAAGGAAACACTCATGACCACCACCACAATCAAGATGCAAAACATTTCCATTGCCCCAAACAGTTCCTTGTGCCTCTTGGCAGTGGGTCCTTGCTGCTGTTCCCCCACTGCCACCCCACCTCACTCCCGTCCCTGGCAGTCATTCATCCACTTTCTGTTCCTGTAGATTCATTTTATCTGTCTAGAATTTCCTGGTACTCTTTTGTGTCTGGCTTCTTTTGCTCAGCCAGCCTAATATTTTTAGGATTCATCCATGTTGTTATGTGTATTCTTTCCTCATTTTTTCTGTGTTGGATTCTCTGTTTCCTGGATTCCGTATCTTCTTGGTTCACTTCCTTGTTTTGGTAGAGAATGTTCCTGAGAAGAGTTGTGTAGGAGGTAAGTATTTGAGACTTTACTGGTCTGAAAAGGTATTAATTCTACCTTTTCACTTGATTGATATTGATGGTTTGGTTGGGTATATAATTCTAGCTTCAAAACAATCTTCCTTCACGATTGCCCCTTTAGTTTCAGTGATGCTATTGAGAAGTCCAGCGGCAGTTTGCACCTTAGTCCTTCGTGAGCTGACCCCACCCCACCCTCCAGAGAGCCCAGAACCTTGTCTTTGCTCCTTGTGTTCTGAAGTCTCGTGTCGATGGGCCTGGTGTGCGTGTGGTTAATTCCTTGTGCCGGCCTTTCCATCTGGGCTGCCACCTTTCAGTTCTGAGACATTTTCTTGTATTTGATAGTAATCTTCCTGTGCTCCCATTCATTGGGTTTTGGACTCCCTGGTTAATCCTGTAATTATGTTTTCTTCTAATTGCCCATCTCTTTGGGCACCCTGGTTTGTTTTTTATTTTAAATTCTACTTTCTTGAGATTTCTTTTAACTTTATTGCCCAGTCTTTCTATTCAGTTTATTTCTGCTATCATATCTTTAATATTTAAGAACTTGTTCTTATTCTCTGATTTCTTTCAAGATTTTAATTTCTTTAATGATTTTTTATTGAGGTATAATGTACATATAACATTATATAAGTTTCAGATGTACAACAAAATGATTCAATATTTGTGTACATTGTGAAATGATCACACCAGTAAGTCTAGTTAATATCCATCACTGTATAGTTACAAATTTTTTTTCGTTGTATGAGAACTTTTCAGATTTACTCTCTTAGTAACTTTCAAATATGCAATACAGTGTTATTAACTGTAGTCACCAGGCTGTACATTACACCACCAGGACTTATTTATTTTATAACTAGAAGTTTGTACCTTTTGACCACCTCACCCAATTTGCCCTCCCCTCAACTCGGCAACTATCTGTTCTCTGTATCTGTGAGCTCGCTTTTTTTTAGATTCCACGTATAATTGAGATCATATGGTATTTGTCTTTCTTCGTCTGACTTATTTCACTTAGCGTAATGCCCTCAAGATCCATCCATGTTGTCGCAAAAAGCGAGATTTCCTTCTTTTTTTTTTTCTCTCTGACTTTTAAAAATAGCATCCTGTTTTTGTTTCATGGAAATAACTGTCTGAGACTATCAATTATAGTAGTATTTTGAAGCTTTTTCCCAGGGTTGTGTGTTTTGTTGGAAGCTTTTCCTTAGATGTCTGGCTGTCTTCTGTTGGAGTTCAAGAAAAAGCCACTACAAGAGTGAGTGAAAGGCCTGTGGTGCAGCCTGGCTTGGGGACTGAGGGGCTGGGCCTCTGTTGGGGCCTCCAGTTGTCAGTGTCAGTAGGATTTTCCTGGAACCATTCCGTGTTTCCAGAGAGGGCTCCATTAAACTCTTGCCTCATGGATCCAAGCCTGACAGCCAGTGTTCCTGAGGGTGTCCTAGGGAGGTGGCCTCAGCTGTAGTCTTTCACTTAATGCCCTGCTCTCAGCCTGGCCCTCTCTCTCCTCTTTACTTGACCTGTTCTCTCTGGGGCTCTCCTGGCTCACCTCCCCCAGAGAATAAACTTTCTGTCTTCTTTGAGGAGTGGGATGCAACCTGGGGATCTAATCATTCTATAAAAGAATTTCAGTTAATCCCTTGGTTTGCAGCACCGTGCCGCAGCCCTGCAGGTTTTGGGGTGTTTCTGTGGGGGAACTGGGAGATCTCCGAGGGCCGCTAGGCTCAGTGTCCTTTACTCTGCTAAGTCTGTTCCATTTCTCTGCTTTCCATTACTATCACTTCTTCCGCTTTCTTTATGGCTGTAAGCCTCTTTATTCCTTTAGTGTAATTTTAGCGTTTTTGGAAGAGGACAGACGAGCACGTGTTCTTTCTACCTCGTTTACCTGAAGGCGCGTCTCCTCCCTCCTCTCTTTTTCCGTCTCAGCCCTCTGCCCATCCATCCCGTGCATCTTCTTCCTCTGCTCAGCCCTTCATGGTTGGTGCTCTTGATTCTGTGGCCTCTTCTCCTTGTTGTGTGCCTCACTTACCCTTCACACTCTGATGTCTTCTAAGTCCCACCCCTAATAGAGCACTTTGTCTTGTCGTTGGATGCTCTGCGATCCCCCCTAGGTTAAGCAGGCTCGGAGAGCTCACTGCCTGGACCAGAGGTGTTGTCCCCTCCAGAGACTCACCGGAGCTGAATCGCCCTTTGGACACCAGCAGCAACTGCCCTGTGAACCTCACTGTGGGAGCTTCTCTAGAAGGACTGTGTTAATCTGCTTGGGCTGCCATAACAGAGTCCCACAACAGAAATTCATTCTCTCAGTGTCACCTTCTGAGACACTGGGGTTTAGGACTTTGAATTTTTGGGGGGCAGTTCAAGCCATAACAAGGACCCACAGGGAAAATTCTAGTCTTTAAATCAAGAATTGTGTTCTCCGGGGTGATGGGTTTGCTTTAAAAGATTTTGAACGCTGGGAGTCACAGGACTGATGGTGTTCTTTCTGCACACTGGCTGCATTGAAGCGTAGAGCCGAATGTGGCTTTCCCTCAGCAGGTAGAAAGGATTTTATCTATGCGTCACTTGGCCTTAATTCTTTTTTGGGGCTATTATTTAATATCTCACCTTCTTCTAATTATGTTAACTTGTAGTACTTATATGTAACCTGATGAGCCACTGTAAATACTTTTAGGAGCGGTGTGCTGTGTAATTAAATACATAGCTTCATTATCTTCTCCCTTTTTCCTATTTTTCCTGGCTACTCTCTCGCTAATTCCTCCCTTTCTTTCCCAGGCTGGTCTTTAAGCACACTTTCCTATAGAAAGTCAGACCTTCCTTGTAGGCTTTATTAAAATGGGAAAGCTTGTTTGGGAAGCTTTGTTTTCTGTTCTGTATTTCTGAAAACGTTTTCCTTCCTATAGGGAAAATCCCTAAGTCTTATTTGTGGGGCCCTTTCCTGGCTCCGTGACTTTGAACAGAAGAAACGTCAAGAGGAGGCTCGTCTCCTTGAAACGGGAACTCTTCCCTTAAAAGTTGGGAAGGACCAGCCCCCGTCTCTCTCATCCTCCTGCCAAGAGACCCCAGATGTCCTGAGGCCTGCTGGGGAACCTGACTGGGTTGCTCAGTTCGTGCAGAAGAAGGAAGAAAGGGACTTGGTGGACCGCCTCCAGGTAGGATCCGGGGGGAATGATTATGATTTGGGGTTGATGCTGAGATTGACCTGTCATATGTGCTCTGCCTTTGCTCTTCTGTTGGCTTTCTTGAATCAGTGGTCACACTTGCTTTTTCATTCTTTCTTCCTCCCTCCCTCCTTCCCTCCCTCCTTCCTTCCTTCCTTCCCTCCCTCCCTCCCTCCCTCCCTCTCCCCCCCACTGAGCTAACATCTGCGCCAGTGGTTCTCTACTTTGTCTATGGGATGCCACCACAGTGTGGCTTGATGAGCTGTGTGTGGGTCTGTGCCCAGGATCCAAACCTGAGAATCCCGGGCTGCCAAAGGGGAGTGCATGAACTTAACCACTAAGCCACCAGGCCAGCACCCCTTACTGTCTTTTTTAAGCTGATGTCAACAGGCCTTCTCTAGACAAGGGGTTGGGGGTTCCCATTCATTACCCATCTGGGAAAGGAACCTCACTGTTGCTATTGGCAACATGGTTCAGCAGCTGGAAACTCAGTTAAGGAATGAATTTGATTGAGGGTGTGTGGCTTTGGGAGGGAGAACGCAGACTTCCTGCAGTGAGTGGCGAGGCTAGGACCTGGCGAGCTTCAGGGCCTGGTGATGAGATGCTTTAGTACCCTGAGTGTGGGCCTGGAGTTGGAGAACTGCCCCGTGTGAAGAGGCCCTGGGCTGAGCGCCCCAGACTCTTGAAGAAAGGCCCGGTTTGGGGCTTCCTACAGGAGTTTCCTTTATGGCCACTTCCTCTTTAGGAGGAGCGGGTTAGGAGGAGAAAGCGAGAAGAACGCCTGCGGCAGATCCGCCACAATGCACAGCTCAAGCATGCAGCCAAGCGCGTGGTGAGTGTCCTCTCCTGGAGTAGCCGGGATGTTGTCCAGGCAGTGTCATGTGGCTTGGTCCTCGTAGTGTCTCTTCTTTGGGGAGTGGCCCAGACCTCAGTGTCCTCTCCCTGACCCCCACTGGCTAAATTCTCCACCACTCTGAGGCTGCCTCCAGCAAGGAGGTGGGGGCACCAGTACTGAGATATCTTTGCTTTTCCCATCTGCAATCCTTCCCCATCTGCAATGCTGTATACAGAGACAAGAAGAAGAAGAAACTGAGCGCCTCCTCCGCCTCAGCCGAGAGATGCTGGCAGGAGGACCAGGGGCGGAGCAGCTAGAGCAGCTAACTGGGGAGGAGGAGCTGGTCCTCGCAGAGTACGAGAGTGATGAGGAGAAAGGAACAGCTAGTGGGTAAGACAGCACTTCCCCACCCACTGCCCTGCCCAGGTCTGCATGGGGGCTCCCAGGGAGGCAGCTCCTTCCCTTTTGCCCAGAGAGGGGCAGGCTTCTTTGTCACTCTGAGGCGTCTGAAGGGATGGAATGCTGGCCACCTGCCCCTTTCTCTCAGCCAGGCTCCTCCTTAAGGTGCATAAATGATGATGACAGTGAAAGCCAGCCTCCTCTCTATGCGGGGCACTGGCTTCACAACTATCAACTCTGTTATCCTCACCAATGATATTTGTGTCTCCACTTTACGCTCAAGGAAACTGCGGCCCAGAAAGATGCTCTGCCTTGGCCGAGGCCATGAGGCCAGGAAGGGGAGGAGCTGAGACTTGAACCCAACTGGTTTGCCTCTAAATCTCACGCTCTCAGCCACTAAACCAAATGGTGTAAAGTTTATGACATAAACCATCAAGGTATCCTTAGCCGAGTTTTTCTTTTCATCTTAAGGCTTCTGTTGGCCCAGATGTCTAGGTTTTTAATTTATGGGCCATAACCTCCTGGGTGGGCTAGAAAACCTGGGAGAGAACAGCTAGGATCCCTGGACCACACTGCCCATCATGACGGCCTCCTTTTTCATTCACGCTGTAGTTTCACAAATGCCCTTGGGTGTCTGCTCCAGGTGTGGCACATTGCCAGATGCTGTGGGTATCGAGCTGAATAAGACAGACATGAGCCCTGCCCTCAGAGAGCTTGCATTTAGTGGAGGGAGCAGACAGTAAGCGTGAAGACAGATAGCCTTATTGGAATTAGCACATTTACCTATGAGGGAAATAAAACAGGATAAAGTGGGAAGAGTAGGGGCTGCACCTCCAGGTAGAGAAGTCAGGAGGGACCCTCCGAGGAGGTGACATTTGAGCCAAGACCTGAAGGATGAGAAGGAGCCATCATGAAAGACCTGGGAGAAGAGAGTTCTAGTCAGAGGCCTGCGAGTGTGGTGGTCTGGAAACAGAAGCGGGTTTGGCGTCTTGGAAGGACAGAAAGAAGGCCTAGGTGCCAAGCAGAGTGGATGAGGAAGAGAGAGAAAGAAGAGGCCGAAGATGAGGCAGCTGTCAGTTTCTTTGGGCCTCACGGGCCGCCCAGGGGTTTGGCTGCTGGTCTCAGGGAGGCTGTGGGAAGTTTCATGCAGGGGAGTGATGTGATCTGATTTGGGCATTAAAAGCTCATTACAGCCTTGAAGTTCAGTGGTTCTTCCCCAAAAGCATGAGTGCTCCTACAGATCATCCCTCTCAGGCCGCCAGTTTGGAAGAAGTCTTTCCGGCTCCTCAAAAGATGACTCCAGGTCCCATGTGTCCCGTGTTCTCGTTGACACCCTGTGTGTCTGGAGTGTAACTCCAAGGCCTGAAACCCTCCATCAGCTGTCTCCTGAAGGATGAATCCACACTCCTTCAGTCTGTCTGCCAAGCACCTTCTAACTTGGCTGCCACCTCTAACTTCACACCCAGCGTCCCAGCTTTATTGAGATATAATTGACATACAACATTGCATAAGTTTAAGGTGTACAACGTGATGATTTGATATATGTATACATTGCAGAATGATTACCACGATAAAGTTAGTTAATACATCCATCACCTTAGTTACCATTTGTGTGCATGTGTGCACGCATGCGTGTGTGTGTGTCTGGTGAGAACTTTTGAGATCTACTCTTAGCAACTTTCAAGTACACAGTAGAGTGCTGGTAATTATAGTGGTCATACTGCACATTGTACATTAGACCCCCAGAACTTATTCATCTTATAGCTGCAAGTTTTTACCCTTTGACCACTTCCGCTCATTCCGCCTCACCACCTCAGTTGCCACCAATCTACTCAGTGTTTCTACAAGTTTGGGTTTTTAGATTCCACACATGAGATCATACAGCGTTTGTCTTTCTCTGACTTATTTCACTTAGCGTAATGCCCTCAAGGTTCATCTATATTGCCACAAATGTCAGGATTTCCTTCTTTTTTTATGGCTGAATGATATTCCACTGTTTGTGTATGTGTGTGTTTGTGTATGTATATATATATATATATATATATATATATGTATGCATATATACACACGTAGATACCACATTTTGTTTATCTGTTCATCTGTCATTGGACACTTAGGTTGTTTCCATGTCTTGGCTATTGTGAATAATGCTGCAATGAACATGGGGACTCACCAGTCTCTTTGAGAGAGTGATTTCGTTTCCTTCGCATAAATACCCAGAAATGGGATTGCTGGATCATATGGTAGTTCTACTTTTAATTTTTGAGGAACCTCCATACTAGTTTCCATAGTGGCTGCACCAGTTTGTTCCCACCAAGAGTGCACCAGGGTTCCCTTTTCTCCACATCCTTGCCAGCATTTATTAGCTCTTATCTTTTTGTGTGTGTGTGTGACGAAGATTGGCCCTGAGCTAACGTCTATTGCCAATCTTCCTCTTTTTTTGCTTGAGTAAGATTAGCACTGAGCTAACATCTGTGCCAATCTTCCTCTATTTTGTATGTGTAATGCTGCCACAACATGGCTTAAGGAGTGGTGTCTAGGTCCACACCTGGGATCCGAACCCATGAACCCTGGGCCGCCTAAGCGGAGGGTGTGAACTTAACCACTGCACCACTGGGCTGGCCCCTCTTGTCTTTTTGATAATAACCATCCTAACAGGTGTGAGGTGATTTCTCCTTGTGCTTTTGATTTGCGTTTCCCTGGATGATTAGTGATGTTGAGCATCTTTCCATGAACCTGTTGGCCATTTGTGTCTTCTTTGGAAAAATGTCCATTTGAGTCCTTTGTCCATTTTTTTAATTGGATTATTTGATATTTTGCTATTGAGTTGTAGGAGTTCTTTATATGTTTTATATTAACCCCATATCATATCTGTTGTTTGCAAATATTTTCTCCCATTCCGTAGGTTGCCTTTTCATTTTGTTGGTTTCTTTGCTGTGTAGAAGCTTTTTAGTTTGCTGTAGTCCCACTTGTTTATTTTTGCTTTTGTTGCTTGTATTTTTAGTGTCATATCCAAAAAAAGCACTGCGAAGATCAGTGTCAAAGAGCTTTTTCCCTATGTTTTATTCTGGGAGTTTTATGGTTTCAGGTCTTAGATTTAAGTCTTTAACCCATTTGTAGTTAACTTTTGTGAATGGTATAGGTATCCACTTTCATTCTTTTGCATGTGACTATCCCATTTTCCCAGCACCATTTATTGAAGAGACTGTCTTTTCCCCATTGAGTATTCTTGGCTGCCTTGAAACATTAGTTGATCATATATGCATGGGTTTATTTCTGGGCTCTCAATTCTGTTCCATTGGTCTATGTGTCTGTTTTTATGCTAGAACCATACTGTTTTGATTAGTATAGCTTTGAGATCCAGCTTTGTTCTTCTTTCTCAAGATTTCTTTGGCTATTCAGTCTTTGGTGGTTTAATTTCATTTTTAGGATTGTTTCTTCTACTTCTGTAAAAAATACCATTGGAATCTTGATAGAGATTTTATTGAATACAGATGGCTTTGGGTAGTATGGACTCTTTTGGCAATATTAATTCTTTCAATCTAAGAACATAGGATATCTTTCCATTTATTTGTATCTTCTTTTTTCAGTTTGTTTCATCAGTATCTTATAGTTTTCAGCGTACAGATCTTTCATCTCCTTGGTTAAATTTACCCCTAAGTATTTTATTGTTCTTGATGCTAAAATAAATGGGATTGTTTTCTTTATTTCTTTTTCAGATAGTCCATTGTTACTATATAGAAATGCAACTGATTTTTATATGTTGATTTTGTATCCTGCAACTTTACTGAATTTGCTTATTAGTTCTAACAGTTTTTTGGTGAAGTGTTTAGGGTTTTCTATATGTGAAATCATGTCATGAACACACAATTTTACTTCTTTCTTTCTGATTCAGATGTTTTCTTTTTCTTTCCTGATTGCTCTGGCTAGGACTTCTCGTACTATGTTGAGTGGAGTGGTGAGAGTAGGCATCCTTGTCTTGTTTCTGATCTTAGAGGAAATTCCCTCAGCATTTCACCATTGAGTATGATGTTAGCTGTGGGCTTGTCGTATGTGGCCTTTATCGTGTTGAGGTACATTTCTTTGATACCCAATATGTGGAGAGTTTTTATCATGAGAGGATGTGAATTTTATCAAATGCTTTTTCTGTGTCTGTTGAGATGATCATATGGTTTTTGTTTCATTCTGTTAATGTGGTATCTCACATTTGTTGATTTGCATACGTTGAACCATCCTTGCATCCCAGGGATAAATCCCACTTGATCGTGGTGTATGATCCTTTTAATGTGTTGTTGAATTCAGTTTGCTAGTATTTCTTTGAGGATTTTTGTGTCTATATTCATCAGGGACATTGGCCTGTAGTTTCCTTTTCTTATAGTGTTCTTATCTGGCTCTGATATCAGAGTAATGCTAGCCTTGTGAAATGTGTTTGGGAGTGTTCCCTTCTCTTCAGTTTTCTGGAAGAATTTGAGAAAGATTGGCGTATTTCTTTAAATATTGGTAGAATTCGCCAGTGAAACCATCTGGTCCTGGGCTTTTCTTTGTTGGTGTTCAGTGCCCTCCCTTAAGCACAGATTTCAGGACCTGGCAAAACTAAAACTTTTGACTGTGCCCAGGGCTGAGATGTCTGGACTGCTCCATGCATTCTGCTCTGTGAAGACAGGGCTTTCCCACCTGCCTCCAAGAGTGCTTGCCTGCTCTTCCGCTTCTGTTCTAGAGCCCCTTGGGGACAAGATAAAGAGCGTGAGTGGAGTTGGTGAATATTAGAGAAACAGAGTGCTCCTTTGGGTCTGGGAGGAGCCATTAATCCTGCAGAGGAGCCTCTACAGCGTCCGATGCCCTGGCATTTCAAGAGAGACACAAGCCCCTCTGAGGGCACAACCAATTAGGAATACAAAATTTCTGCTTTTCATTTCTTCTCACATCTCTCTCCTCACCTAGATCCCGCTCACTTTGTTTGCCATGTGGCACGTGATCTAAATCCAGGCCTCTCAGACACAGCTGACTGAGCAATTCCTTATTGGCCAGGAAGCCACCCCTATAAATAATTCCTCTTCTCATAGCCTAAGGCGATTAATTGCATTTCTGTTTTTTTAAAAAAAATTGAATTGCTAGGTGAACAAAAACGATCCATATTTTGGCCCTGTAGATAGAGTGTATCTGTAAAAGAATTTTGTGTTTTCTAAGGAGCCAAGGCTAGTAAGGTTGATAAACATTCAGCCGTGTAATGCAGAGTTGGCCTTCCTGCCAGCCCCCCAGTGCTGATGGGCTCTGAATTCGTTTCTAGAAAGGGCAGACTGAGGCACTGAGAAGAGGTTTGTTTGGTCCTGAGCGCCAGCATCTTTTATTCACTCAGTCCACTCCAGGTGGGAGCCCTGGTGCTCCACAGAAACAAGACACACCCGGTCCTGCCTGTGGACTTGACAGTCTGCAGGGGGAGACAGACCAAGAATGAGTGATTTGGAATGAGATGGGTATTACAAAGAACAGGTGCCGGGGCTGTGGCCGTGTGTCACAGGGCAGCTGAGCCTACCAAGGGAGGACGAGGAAGGATGCCCAGAGAGGGTGATGCTCATGTGGAGATCTCAAGGTTGACTAGGAGTTGGCTAGGTCAAGGGAGATGAGGGGAGGGGGCATTCCGGCAAGGAGAAGCGTGTGTCCGAGGCTCTGAGGTGGTAAAGAGCCAAGCTCTCTGGGAACTGAGAGAAGTCCAGTTTGCTGGAGGGTGGACAGTGAGGGGAGAGCAGCCTTCGGAGACAGACAGTGGAACAGAGCCTGGGCTTTGGGGATGCGGTGCGCCTTTCTCCTCTCTCTGCTGCGGGCAGTGGGCGGGGTTGGTGTTAGCATGGGTGACTGACCGAGCGGGCAAGCGAGCACCTGCTGCTGTGCTGGAACCTCGTTGCTGGGATGCGTGTCTGTTTCCTTCTGGCTCAGAGCTCAGACCTCACTTCTGTTGGCCTCTGAGGAAAAGGAGGGCTAGTTGCTGGTGTTTGGTAGATGCTCAGTAAACGTGTTTTCAGTTGCTGCGTTTGCTGAGAAGACTGTTTCTTCTGTCTTTTTTTTTTGCTTCTTCAGAGTAGATAAGGATGAGGATGACCTGGAGGAAGAACATGTAACTAAGGTAAGACGCTGTGTCCTGGGATTCTCTTGTGATTTGTCCCGAGTCCAGGGCTCCATCCCTGGGAGAATGCAAGAGTCCCTCTGGCTGCTTCTCAGCCTCTCGTCGATGAAGAACCTCCAACTCACTGACTCTGTGGCTCTGCAGACCCAGACCTTGCTGTCAGGTGCTCACGTGGCGGGTTGGGCTGGGCCCCCGGGAGACCTCTCTGGGGGGCGATGCCTGGGCTTATGTGCCCCAGGGCATCGAGGAGCAGCCATTCTGGGCCAAGGACTGATGGTTTCTCCCTCCACTGGGGCGCGGAAGGTGAGGGGCAGGCCAGAGCAGGAGCACTCTGCCCTCTGGAGCTCTGATGACATGTCCCTGTCTTCCTTTGCCTGTGTTTTCACTTTTTGGAGTGCTGTGAGGTACCTGTGGTTCTGGCACCTCTCACATTTAAAAACATTTGGTTTCATTTATGTAAGACTTTTGTTCTCTCTGTTGAAATTAAGATTCCCCCCTCCATTTGTTTCTTTTCCCCTCCTCTTGTAAACTGTAGAGGGGTACAGAGAGACAGAGAGTTCAGCTAGACGTCTCCCGCCCCACTACCCGCCCGTCTTCCATGTCTTTGGGAGACGTGTGTGGAACCCCCCTGCCCCCGCACGCTCCTTAGAGTGTTGAGAATCTTTTCCATCTCAAGAGTCACCGCTGAGGGGAAGCGCCTTTCCTGAGATGATCGAGCCCTCCCAGCAGGGGGGTTAGAGGCTGAGGGTGCCTCTGGGGAGGAGCCCCATCTTGTGGGTGTCCTCCTGCACGTCTGGTGCTGAGGGTGGGGCAGGGACTCCCTTGGCCCTGCATTGGCTGAGATCTGCTATGGGATGGAGCCACCTTGCTTTAGGTTTGAGTATTTGTGGCCACTCTCCCTGTTCTGAGCCCCTAGGCCCTGGCGTTTCTTGCCTTTCAGAGAGTATTTGGAGATCCTACAGTCTCCTGAGATCCCTCTTGTCCTCTGAGCAGATTTATTACTGTAGTCGGACGCACTCCCAGCTGTCCCAGTTTGTGCACGAGGTGCAGAAGAGCCCCTTTGGTAAGGACACCCGGCTCGTCTCCCTCGGCTCTCGGCAGGTAAACAGGGTGTGTCAGCCCAGGTGTGTGCTGCTCCCTTCCCTCGGCCTCTGCCTTCCTCCTGCAGGCACAGGGACATGATGGGAGGTCAGCCCCTTCCCTGGCCTTGCCGGTCCTTGGAAGGGAACAAAGAGGAGGGCTGGGCTGGGCAGGCCCGGGGGGCTCACTGTATGGCATTTAGCCAGCACTGTTTCTTTGCCTTTTTACCTCCTCTGTCTTGTAGAACCTTTGTGTAAACGAAGACGTGAGACACCTGGGCTCTGTGCAGCTCATCAACGACCGTTGCGTGGAGATGCAGAGAAACAAGCACGGTAGCGCCCACCCTGAGCTGTGGAGAGCCTTGGGGACCGTTGCGTAGCCTCGGGCAGTGCTGGGAAAGAGTGGGTGGCAGGGACACAGGAACTAAAGACATGTCTTCAGTGTAAATGAAGGCAGAGCAGACCCCTGGTTCCTGCTGAAAGACGCCCTCCTGGGCAAAGGCGTCTTGTTTCCTGGGTCACTGTCTTGTCCAAAACCCTGGCTTTGAGATGATTTTTTAGGCTTTTTCTGGAGGACACAAAGTGAAATACCAGCATGTTGTGATGAGACCCTAATAAGCAGTACTTGGAAAGGTTTTGCAGCCCCCGGCCCATGGAGTCTTGACATTACACACCTGCTCCTGGCCCCATAGACAGTTACCATTCTCTCTGCCTTTGCTGCCTCCCCGCCCCGCCCCGCTTGTGCCCCCCTCAGAGAGGAAGAGCGAAGCTGAGGAAGAGAAGCCCAAGAAGAGAAGGCAGGAGCCACGGGCCACTTGCCCCTTCTACAACTACGAGCAGCTGCAGCTCCTCCGGGACGAGGTGCTGGTGGAGGTGAAGGACATTGAGCAGTTGGTGACCCTGGGGAAGGAGGCTCACGCCTGTCCCTATTACGGGAGCCGGTTCGCCATTCCAGCAGCCCAGGTGAAGACCTGGAGGGTTGGGCAGTAGCTCTTGGCTCTGACTGCAGACTGGGCCACAGGGAATTCGTCGCTCCTCTTTCAATTCAGGAGGATGCCATCAGCTGTGGTTGGACTGACCGACACACAGCGTGCAGATGACACGTAACCACTCTCCTAGTACAGAGGGTGGGAGGAAGATCCAGGTCCCTTGGTGGCCCTGGGCTGCAGGGACAGTTGGTATTATTGGGTGACAGCAGATTAGAGCCAGGAAGGAACGTGCATTCCTAGTGAAACCACGGGAGGGGATGCCAGGGCAGAAACTGAGGAATGCAGTAAGGGAGCTACAGGACGTGGCTCTGTTTCCAAATGGCCTCTCAGAGTGACTGTCCAGCCGCACTTACCTGCGGCGTACGAGAATACCATCTTCTCTAGACTTCCCATATTGAGTGCTATCTTGAAACAGAAAGAAAAACTGCTAATTTGACAGGTCAAAAATGGTATCATTGTTATTTGGTGGGTATGATTTCACTGTTTGCTTGCTACTTCCTTAATTTGAGTGACTTTTGGAAGTAGAATATCATTCGTGGAGAATTCTGTATAATCAAGAAAAGATTTAAGTAGATTTTAAAAGGTGCAGGGAACTATGTTAGTAATAACATTTACACGGCATTAAATGCTCGTCAGTCTGTTACCTTGAACCCTGTGGGGGTGCTCCCAGGGGAACTCCGGAGCCCTCCCAGTCTCGCCGCCGTCTCACGCCCTTCCCCGGTCTGCTTGCCACAGTGCCAGATCAGTGCTGCCGACACTTGTGTGCAGATATAGGAGATATCCTGGAATTCTTATGATCTTGACTCTGTGAGGCACTTTCACCTCATTTTTGCTCTTAGGGGATCCCGCTGAAATAGCTAAGGCGGGGATTCTCCGTATTTTACATGTGGGGACCCTGGGGCCCTGAAAGGGGACATGATTTATCTGTTTTCTCACAGCAAGTGAGTGACGGAGCCAGTATGAAAACCTGGGCCTGAAGGTTCCACTTTTCTGGATTTTCACTTCATCAGTATTTTAACTGGAAAATTGTCTTAACAATGTAGCACCTAAAAAATTTACAGTGCTTTTATTTTTGTTACCCTGACCTCCACTCCTTAACCCTCATTTGAGATAGAGTTTATCAAGCCCATTTTGCAGATGAGGAAACCAAGGCTCAGAGTGGTTAAGTGACTTTCTCAGAGTCATACAGCTGGGAAGTGGCAGTTCCAGGGCTGCTTTCTGGTATGCCAGTGGTTTTCACAGTGTTTTGAGGAAGCTTGGGTGGCTCAGGGGCTACCTTGGGGGCATGGGTGAGGCTCAGCAGCAGGGCTTCCACTCTCATCCCCACTCCCACCCTTGGTTCAGTCAGAAGTCAGATTGGCTCCTCTTTTGTCTGTTTCATATATTTGATGTTCCACAGTAAACTGAGGGAAGGGTCTCTTGCTAAAAGCACATTGCTGTGTTACAGCTTCTCTCTTGAAGGTCCCTACACATGTTCTGGGCAGGAAATGAAACCGTTCACACCAGAAACTTAGAGTAGGCTGGGCAAGCCTGCTGTGGGAGGGAGTCCTGGCCCTGCTCAGGGGGCTGCCCTCTCCTCCTGCCAGCTGGTGGTGCTGCCCTACCAGATGCTGTTGCACGCGGCCACCCGGCAGGCCGCAGGGATCCGGCTGCAGGGCCAGGTGGTGGTCATCGACGAGGCACACAACCTGATCGACACCATCACAGGCATCCACAGTGCGGAGGTCAGCGGCTCGCAGGTGGGTCGGCCTCTTATCTGGGCCAGGGCCTGCCATGGGGCAGAGAGACCCAGAATTCCCCCAGAGGTGGGGCTGGGTAGAGGATGCACCGAGTCAAGGCAGTGGCCTCGTCAGAGGCTGACTCTGGCTTTCCAGCAGATCTTAGAACTATGGGGACCCAGCTTAGGCAAGGTGGCATGTTTCTTTGCTCTTCACTAGCCTGTGTCTTCTTGAGTCCCTCCAGCCCAGGATGCTACCAATTAGTTCTCCATAACCCAGGATGATGGGATGAGAGAAGCAGGGGTCCTCATGTGGTTGGATGTTGTTATTAATATTGTCTTGAGGGATGCTCAAAATTTCTGAAAGCACTATTTTATTACCTATTATGTGCCATCCACCACACGAGGCATCTCTAATCTTCACGCTGACTCTACATTGGGCTGCCGTTTCTGTTTTACGTTGAGAACTCAGAGATTCAGAGAGATCTAAGCAGAATGCCTAAGGGCACACAGCTACTAAGTGTGGAGCTGGAATTTGACATTGATTTCTGACCCTGCAGCCCACATGACATCCCATCACTTCAACTGACCAACACCTGGGTTGACCTTAGGCCAGGATGTGATGGTTACTTTGAACCATCACTCTTCATAGAGAACACATCTTTTCCTAGCCCAGTAAAAACGAGCAGAGAGATTCATCTTGCTTTTTCCCCTGACCCACAGAGGACACTGTAGCAGAACCTACTTTCCCCTGTCTCAGCTCCCACCAGCCTAAGGGGCTTTGAACACATACCTTTTGTCTGTACCCAGCCCCACTTTTCACCTTGATTGCCTCCTGTGTGTCCTGGGTTGGCATTTTCTAAGCATAATATAAGATGTCTCTGGCACAGCCCTAGGCTGCTTGCCCAGAGCCTGGTCTACCTTCACACCCATTCTCTCTTCTCTCCCCAGCTCTGCCAGGCCCATTCCCAGTTGCTCCAATATATGGAACGATACGGGTGAGAGCCTGCCTCCTGAGAGGGAAGGGGAAATCCCGCTCTGCCTTGGTGCCCCGAGTCAGCCTCCGAGCGGACACGCTTGGGTTGCCGCCTCTGACCAGGCTCGGTGTAGGGCTGACCAATGCGCTCTCCACCTTCTGGTTCATCGTGGCATGTACCCGCCGTGGGCTGAGGATGCTTGGGACAGGACAGCCGGCTGTGAAGGCCTGGGGCAACAGCCAGCCTTTTCTGTGGGTCTCGTGACCCAGTCTGAGAGACATCAGACAGAAAGGCCTCAGCTTGGGGCACTCGGAAGGGAAGTTGCTGTTGGCGTCCCACCACTTGCCGTCTGTTGGTTTTTCCTCAGGAGGCGTTTGAAGGCCAAGAACCTGATGTACATCAAGCAGATCCTGTATCTGCTGGAGAAGTTTGTGACCGTGCTGGGTGGTGAGCACCGTCCTGCCTGGAGCCCCGGCCTGCTGAGCCTACCCCTCGGGCACCTGGGTTTCCTGTGTCTCAGGAATTGTCTTGGCCATTGATCTAGAAAATTCTTCTTAGGGCTTAGTTGAATTGTCTGACCTTAGATCTTTTTTTTAGAATCCTAGTTTATTTACCGCTGTACTGAATCCTTTTTATTTTGCCAGATGCTACTGCACAGGTGGTGGTAGTAATAATAGTAGGAATGTGTGACATTTTATCTAACAGTGCAGTTCTCTGGTGTGCTCCTCTGAGGATGGCAGCGCTCATTGATAGACCAGTCAGCTAAAGCTTGGAGCACAGACCTGACCTGCCTGTGGTTCATGAGCCACAAGAGGGACTAGACTCTTCCAGCTCCGGACCCCATACTTTGCATTATCCTGTGCCACATACCCTTTCCTTTACCGTACAGCAGTCCCTTTAAAGCTTTCATAGAAGCTGAAGTTCCAGGAGGCCAGCAGGGAATTTTTCTGGAGGAATTTTGTCTCACATTGGTCCTCTTCACTTCCATCTCTGCCTTGCCACTGGTCACCATACAACCTGGGCATGTCCTGCCTGCACCTGCATAAAGTGGGGTGGTCACTGCCCTGCCTCCTTAGAGGATGTATGAGAAGAATGAAATCACAAGGCTATAGGCTCCACATGCAAACCTGTGGGTTAGATTTTGGGGCTCCCTGAATTTCCTGTCCTCCCACTGGGTTCTTTGGGTACAACAAATGGCAAAGATCTATTCAAATATGAATGCTCTTATTTGATGAGTACAGTGTAGAGTGTGAGAAGATGGTGGTTTTCTAGGAGACCACCATCCTGACCTGTTTCGATTCTCTTTTTCAGGGAACATTAAGCAAAATCCCCACAGCCAGCGCCTCTCGCAGACAGGTGAGAGGGCTGCCTTCAGAAGCCCAGAGCTGGCCTGAGCCGGTTCTGAGCTTCCCTTGGGGAGCTGCACGCCATGGTCTTCAGAGCAAGGACTCCAGCCTTTCGTTTGTGTACCCTTAGGGACAGAGCTGAAGACCATCAATGACTTTCTCTTTCTGAGCCAGATCGACAACATCAACCTGTTCAAGGTAGAGGTTTTCACCTTTCTCTGTTAGCCATCACGCTCCCTTCTGATCACCACCTGTGGACAGATGCTATGTCAAGACTAGGGAAGGAATAAAAAGTAATTCCTCCTGTCCTCAGACAGTCTAGAGGTCCCGGGATCCACAGCACGGATGTATGTAGTTATTTCACCTTTAAACACAGCAACGTGTCAGCAAGAAAAAAGTAGTCCATCTAGGTTGAAGGGTCGTAGGAATTGGGGAGAGAAGGTCCCTTTCTTTGTACCCAACAAGCACAGATAGAGACCCCCCAGGTCCTCCTCAAGACTCCATCTCTGCCGGCACAGTCTTCCCCCTGGGCTTGTGGACAGAGCAGGAAGTTGGTTTTGTGAGCATGACCCTGCAGTGAGGCTGAGGTGGGCCCTTCTCATGACTGCAGCCTTAGCTCTTTGCTTGCTCCAGGCCTATGTATTCGGTGCTCTCCCAGATGGGGGACAGCCACTGTGGCTTGACTCAACCCTAGTGAATCTAGTTTACTAATGATACTGAGCGCTCATTGTGTTCAAGGCAGTGCGGCAGGTTCTGTGACTAAGGTAGGATGTCCCATCACCATTCTAAAGCGAAGGAGCCCACGGCTCGGCGAGGTCACCTCAGGAAGACGATGCACACAGGCCACACACGAGGGGGCCAGCGTGTGCACCCAGCTGTGGGGACTGGAGACCTGCTTTCTTTCCATCCTGCCCTGCCTTTTTTCTTCAAACCAGCTTGCCCCAATTCACTCCTCTTGGTCCCGTCACTGCCATTCCCTATGAGATGTGCTCGCAGTCTGAGTTGTCTGATTCCTCTCCCCCTCTGTGTCCTGCATGCATGCAGTGGCCAGGCCCACAGCCTGACAGAGCTCTTGAATTCACCCCCCGTTAATTCCCACAGCTCCTACTTCACTGCAGGCTTCACTACTTTTTCCTCTTGCCTCCTTTCTGGTGTCCTGATTTCATTCTTTTTCACTTCTAATGTCTTTTACGAACTACACTCTAGCGAGTCTTAATTGAAGGATATCACTCTTTTCAGAAATCTTTAAAGTCTCCAAACTCATTGTCTTGCATATGAAGCTCTGCAGGTTGTGCACACTAACTAAACTACTCCAGATGACCCCGAACGAGCCCCGAGCTTTACCTCCGTTGTGCTTTGCTCATAGGACTTTTTTAAACGAATTCTTAATCCTTCAAGGTCCAGTTTAGGTGCTGTCACGTTGAAGGAAAGCAGAGGGGACGTAACCGTCACCTTTAGAGAGGGTCAGAGCCATGCACACATGGTTATGAGGAGGCCGTGTCCATGTGGCTTGGCAGAGTCCATCTCGTGGGAGAAGCACCGTGTTGTGCGTGGGGACAGTGGGAGAAGAGTGACCTCAGGAAGGAGGTTGACATGGTCGTCCACAAGGAGGCTTTGGGCTCCTCAGGATGTGGCGGTGAATCATGCTTCTTGGGGTTTTGGAAGGGGGTTGTCTTTTTTTCCAGCTTGATTAATGTTTACGAGTGTCTGCAGCCGGGTTTGGTTTTGCAGGTGCAGCGCTACTGTGAGAAGAGCATGGTCAGCAGAAAGGTACCTACTCCCCTTTCGGAGCCTGGGAGGAATCCAGCAGCCCTGCTTGCTGCCCTCACAGTGCCTTTCTCTCTCCTGCCCTTTGGAAATTCCAGAGTCACCTTTGTTTCCATTCTCCTTATAGTTGAGCAGCTTTGCTGGGGTGGGGAGGGAGTGCCAGGATGCCTGGTGGTGGGGGTAAGCTGTGGGCTGTCTGGGGTCCGGCTCTAGACTAGAAGCCTCTAGTCCATCATACCCTCCCTCTCGCTGCTGCTGCCCTCATTCCTCTCCATTGCTCTCTCATCTCTGTCCCAGCTCTTTGGCTTCACAGAAAAGTATGGAGCAGTCCTCGCACCCTCCAGGGAGCAGCCCAGACTGGCTGGGTTCCAACAGTTCCTGCAGAGCCTGCAGCCTGAAGTGACAAAGAGTGAGTCAGGAGGGTGAGAGACTGGGCTGCAGGCCCTGGGCGAGAACATTCCTTCCTCACACATGGACTCATCTCCCTGCAGAATGGCTTTAGTGCAACTGCAGGGAGGCCCTCCCCCTCGTCCGTGGTCTCAGACCCTCTTCGTCCTTCTGTTCTGTGCAGCTCCTGCAGCCCCTGTAGAGGAGGGGGAGGCCAGGGCGCTGCGGCCTTCTTCCCCACTGATGCACATCGAAGGCTTCCTTGCAGCTCTCACCACTGCCAACCAGGACGGCAGGGTCATCCTGAGCCGCCAAGGTAACCCAGGAAGGAGCCGGCCTGGAGCCGGGGAGCCAGAGTGGGAAAGGTTCTTTACTTCTATCCTGGCACCTCCCTGGGTTAGGATGAAGAAGCAGGGTGGTGATAACTGGCCTCCTGTGACCTGGGCGGGAGGCGGAGGTGGCAAGGATGGATGCGGGTCGTCTTGGGCAAGGTTACAAGAGAAGCCATGTAGCTGGTGGTTGAGGCTAAGTGGGGTTTGGTTTGAGTCTTGGTTCTATCACCTGCAAGCTACATGACTTGGACCAGTTTTATCTCTCTGAACCTCAGACTCCTTGTGTGAAAAGGAAGATAATAGTGCTGTCTACCTCAGGGTGGTCCTAGAGGACATTGTCCTGGGATCTGATTTAAAGAGAAAGTGATATCTCTTATGCCTTCTGATGGTCCCAGCTGGAGATCCCCTTTGCCTCAGACTGATAGAAGTCTTTGTTGGGCCAGCATCTGCCCCCTTCTCATGTAACCATCTCTTCTCTGTCTTTTTTTCAGGCAGCCTCAGTCAGAGCAGCCTCAAATTCTTGCTCCTGAATCCGGCCGTGCCGTTTGCCCAGGTGGTGAAGGAATGCCGGGCCGTGGTCATTGCAGGAGGCACCATGCAGCCGGTAAGGTGCCAGACCCAGCCTCTTGCTCCCCAGGTACTGGGATGGGACAGGGACGGGGGATGCAGCGTCAGGCTTCTTCCCCATTCCTTGGGTCCCCAAGCCAGAAAGAGGTCGGCTTGAGTGGGCCAAGCAGCAGCCACTAGGTGGCATTGCTCTACTGTCTCACTGCCCAGGCCCTTTGGCCGGGGTGGGGGCGGTCAGAGGTCACTGCTGCTGCTCTGGCATTTCTGTAGCCACAGGAGCACACTGCTCCCTTAGAAAGCCATTCTGGAATTTCAGACCCTCATTTCGGTGCCTCAGTGCCCTTTCCTTCCTGTACCCACCATAGATACAACCTTCTCTCTCTTTTATAAATTTAAGTTTTAATATATTGTGTTTAGAAAAGTATTATATTTTCATTGTAGAAAGCAGAGACAGGCAAAAACGGGAAAAACAAAAGATCAGAATTCTGCCAACAAAAGATTGATTTTGGTGTATATTATAATAGTCTTTGTATGCATAATTTTTACAAATATACATGCCATATTTTTAAATTTTATTTATTTTTAAAGATTGGCACCTGAGCTAACATCTGTTGCCAGTCTTCTTTTTTTCCCCCTTCTTCTTTTCCCCAAAGCCCCCCAGTACATAGTTATATATTCTAGCTGAAGGTCCTTCTAGTTGCGGCATGTGGGACACCACCTCAGTGTGGCCTGATGAGCTGTGCCATGTCCGCGCCCAGGATCCGAACCCGCGAAACCCTGGACCACTGAAGTGGAGTGCACAAACTTAATCCCTCAGCTACAGGGCCAGGCCCACATGCTGTATTTTAAAAACAAAAATGTGGTACTATGTCTACATGCTGCTGTTATAATTTGCTTTTCTCACTCAGCAACAAAACGATGTAAACATTTTTCCTCATCAGCAAATACGCATCTATTCCGCCATACTCTGGCTGTACTTGGTTGCATTACATGAATATATTGTATTTTAAATAACCACTCTTCTTCGGTTAGATATTTAGGCGATTTCCAGTTTTTTTGTTTTAAACAATAGAGTGGTAGCTACAGCTACATCTCAGCACGGTGGTTATTTCTTTGGGATGCATCCTAGAACAGGACTTACTGGATAAAAAGCTCTTCAACGTCCTCACGCAGGCAGTGGTTCCCAACCTCAGCTGCCTGTTAGAGTTGCCCCTGTAGCTTTATTATTTTTCCATTTTTCTTTCTTGTGTATAGACGCATAGATTTCTCTTCATTTGTGTATTAAAATCACTTATAGTCATTGTTGCCTTTAGCACGCACATTGTCTCAAACTTCCTTTTGCCATGGCCCATTAGTCTTGGAATGCTTTTTTGCGTTCTGGAACAACAGAGTTTCCCAGGTTCGCCTGATACTTCCCTTGCCCTAGGTCTGGACTCGTTCATTTCTCTGAGGTGCCCTGGTTTCTTTGAATGGGGATTAGGATTTAGAAACCAACATCTGGGTGCTGGGGTGTTGATGGTGCTCCTCAGTTATCATTATTTAGAGGCTGTTTCAGTAGACAGACCTAGGAAATATGTTTTCAAAGATCCTGAGTCCATATTGATATTTCTGAATCAAAACCAATCAGTAAATTTATTTGACCTTATATTGTATCTCTTTTCTCTTAAGCTGGACATTTGGTTTCTTATTATGTTAACATAATTGCTTATTTTCTCTATCCCACAGTATACTTAAAATAGTTTAAAAATTATAATACCAATATGTGTTACTTCTAACAGTAAAACTACTGATTGAAGTTTCATTTCTTTGCATGTATCTTTTGCCCTTAAAGGCTGTCCCACTGAGGATGAATGGTCACTCAGCATATGAAGTCACTTGAAGTCAAGCTTTTCTCTGTGAGCTAATGTTGTGGATTTGACAGATAGCTAGGCTTTCTTTGTTTCAGCTGTGAATTTTAGAGTTTGTCTTTATTTTTGTCTTAATTATATTTTTTAAAAATGTAAACATCTATATGGTTCAAAAGTCGCAACTGTATAAAACGATATATTCAGCAGTTCTCACTTCCATCCCTCTCCAACCTGTTCCCTATCCTCATAGGTAATCATTTTTATTAGCTACTGGTCTGTGCTTCCAGTGTTTTGTTTTATTCTTTTGCAAAAATAAATATATGAACTTATCTTTTTTATTTTTCTTTTGACTTACATAAAGGTACCACAGTCAGTTTTATGTATCAGTATGTTCTGGTGGTGGCGCCGCATCAGTACACAGGGACAGTGTGCATCCTTTTGCTGGCTGCATCCTCCATTGGGCGGAGGCGGCATAGCTCCCTCAACCAGTCCCCTCATGAAAGGCAGCCTTGCTGTCACAAGTGACTTCTCGAGAACTGTCCTCATGCATGTGATTTGGCGTGTGGAGCTGTGTCTTCAGGGGAGATGCCTAGATATGGGATTGCCTGGTTAAAAAGTGAAAACATACCTAATTTGTTAAACATTGTCAAATTCCCCTCCAGCTGGAGTTGTACTATCCTGTGTCCCCCAGCAATGCGTGGGAACCTGTTTCTCCCGAGTGGTCAGACTTTGGGATTTTTGCCAATTTGATAGGTGAAAAACGTGGAGCTCTTTAAAATTACAGTTACATATGTCTTCCCCCTAGAGATTCTTATTCAATAGTTTGGGCTGGGGCCTAGCCATGTGTCTTTTAAAAAATATTCCTATTGGTGGTTTTGTTGCATAGCCAGGATTGAGAACCACTGTGCCAAATTTGCCAAAGTTACTGTGCTATTCCAAGTAGTTTAAATGAGACTGCCAACCCTGGGTATCATTAAATTGTTTTTTCTCTTTTTGCTTTCCTTTTCACCTCTTTTTTCTGTTTTTACGTGCTCGCTGCCTCAAAACCCAGACTTCTGTCTTCTCCAAATGGTTTCCTCCTCCCTCCCTGCTCAGGCCTGAGGTCTCTGTCCTGGGCCTCAGGAAGATCACGGAGCCTTGATGTTGTGGTCTGCAGGTGTCCGACTTTCGGGAGCAGCTGCTGGCATGTGCTGGGGTGGATGCTGAGCGAGTGGTGGAGTTTTCCTGTGGTGAGGATTCATGACCAGGGTGGAATGGGCCACGTGGTCACATTATGGCTCCTTGTTGTCATGGTTTAAGCATACCTGTTATCAGGCCCAGGAGGCTGAGGAGACCACAAGGATCGCTTCATCCTTTGCAGGCTTTTTCATGAGTGCACTGTCCCCATGCTCTCATGCTCTGTGTCCCCTCTGTCTACCTGGGAGAGGTCTGCGCATCGCCCAGTTTTATTGTGGGAACGGGATGAGTGGGTGAGTGTTAGGCATTGCTGGTCCTCGTCTGGAAGACAAAGGTTGAGGAATGCTCTTTCTGGACTCTGCCTTGCAGAACAGTCTGCACCTCCAGTTTTCAGCCCTCTCTGCATCTCACCAGGTCACGTGATCCCTCCAGACAATATCCTCCCCCTTGTCGTCTGCAGCGGGCCTTCCAACCAGCAGCTGGAATTCACCTACCAGCAGAGAGAGCTGCCTCAGATGGTCAGTACCAGCCAGTTTGCCTTACCACAGCCTTTGCTAGGGCAGGAGAGAGGTCTCTGGGGTGAGGGGCACTCTGGCCAATCCAGAGTGTTCAGGCCTTGGGGACATTAGTGCTGGGAAATTATCAAGGAAGATCTGAGCTTCCCCCACCCCTTACCCCTTAGGCTGCTAAATAAGTTTTCTCAAAACCTCCCGTCATCCCTTTGAGATGAGACTGTTGAGAAAGCTGCTCATTTCCTTTGGTTCTCTTGCCATTTGGTTATAGTGGCTCCTGCCTTGGGCAGGGATGCAGGTGTTGGGGGCACATTGCTAGTGGCATACCTGGGGTTTTCAGTGCCCAGTTTGTCACAGATGGTGCTTAATCCCCAGTTGCCCACCTGGACATTGGGAGTTGGAGAAGGGCAGACTCTGGCATACCAAAGCAGGTCTTAGCTCTGGTGTGCCCGTGCCGTGACGTATGTCCTGGTGCTGCCAGTTAACGGGAGCGGTGGTTGGGTGTGTTGGGTAGGGAGAGCAGCACATTCCAGGCTCTGGTTCCCACTTGGAGGAGCCACCCGGCCATAGTCTCCTCCCTGACTGCTCTCACCTGGCGGTCTCTGTACTTGCTTTCTGAGTCCCAAGGTTAGGAAGCCTTTCTTCGGTGTGGCTTCAGGAGTGGCTCCATGGAGGGCTCCTTGTCTTCCTTCCTTAGATGACTGAAACAGGTCGCATTCTCTGTAACCTGTGCAACGTGGTCCCTGGAGGGGTGGTCTGTTTCTTCCCCTCCTATGAGTACCAACGCCAGGTCCATGCCCACTGGGACAAGAGTGGCCTGCTGGCCCGCCTGGCTGTCAGGAAAAAGGTGAGTGACCCCTCAGCTGATCCTCTCACTTGTGAGGACAGTAGCACTGAGTTCCTCCTAGGACTTCCCCTGCACTTCAAACCGGACAGTTAGGCCTCACCTCTGGGGCTTCTGCTAGCTCCTTACCCTGCCACTGCCAATCCCTGATCACTGCCCAGAGCATTCCCCATAGTCCCTGACCCATAGGGTTCTCCAGTCCCAGGCTGGACCTGAGACCCAGGCATTCTGGGATCCTTTTCTGGGAGACATTATCTGTTTACCTTCAGATATTTCAAGAACCCAAGAGAGCAAACCAGGTGGAGCAGGTGCTGCTGGAGTATTCCAAGTGCATTCAGGTATGAGGTGTCACTGAGGCCCTAGGGTCCAGAGAACATGTGGGGCTGGCAGTATCCTGGCTTCAGCTCCACAACTCAGGCTGGTATGTCCCGCAGTGCTGTGGCCAGATGGGAAGCACCATGACAGGGGCCCTGCTCCTCTCTGTGGTCGGAGGAAAGATGAGTGAAGGCATCAACTTCTCTGACAACCTTGGCCGGTAAGTAGTGGGCCTCTCATCTCCTGGGGCTCTGACACCTGACCACTCCTCACTCCAGGCAGCTGGGCCCCTACCTGCAGCCCAGTGCCACCGGGTCTCCACTCAGGCTGACTGCCCAGGCCAGCCAGCTGCATGGGGAAGTGTTTCGGCAACTCTGGACTTGGCTCTTTGAGACCAGGTGCAAAATTGGGCAGACTGTAACTTTATCAGGACTCAATTCATTGGTGTGGACTGGATCTCTTAGCTGAAAAAGCCCTCTCCAGGTCATAGGTTTAGGGTAGGCAGGGGGAGGTAGAGCCACCCAGCACAGCTTGAGGGGGCTGAAGGAGCAGTAGACATAGCAGTTGATGACATGGGTAAAGTCCGGATCCTTCCCCTGGCTTTTGAGAACCCGCTGAGGGCCTGACCGCCCACAGGCCATCGGCTCATGTGTGCCCCCACCCTAGGTGTGTGGTTATGGTGGGCATGCCCTACCCCAACATCAAGTCTCCAGAACTACAGGAGAAGATGGCCTACCTGGATCAGACTCTTGTGAGTACCTCCAGTATTGGAGAGGATGGGGAGGAAGAGTTCTGTCGCCCCTAGGGCTGCGACACCAAGGCTGGTCAGCTATGCCTTCCCCACTGCCCCTTGATGTGTGCCGATGTTTCCTGTTTGCTCCAGAGGGATGGGATGCACCTCCATACCCTCCTGTGCTTCTCCATGACATCATCCATTATGTCAGCTGCTGGCATTGTGCCCATGAAGCCTATTGGTCTTTCTCCAAAGCCTGGCTGTGTCATTTTCTCAGAGGGAAGACTAGGCAGGAGGCGAGAAAATATTCTGATAGGTCATTTCCTTTGTTCTTCCCAGCCCAGAACCCCAGGTCAGGTGCCCCCAGGGAAGGCTTTGGTGGAGAATCTGTGTATGAAGGCTGTCAACCAGTCTATAGGTAAGCCTGGGACTGTTCCTGCTATCAAGGCAGATAGCTGGGGATGGATGATTGGAGAATGAGGTGACAGGAACGAGGTATGTTACCTGCCGTCTCTCCAGTCTGAGGAAGAGGAGGGGTAGAAATGTACCGTAGGGGAGGCAGGTTGAACTCAGAGCCCCAGCCTCTCTTCCATCCAGGCAGGGCCATCAGACACCAGAAGGACTTTGCCAGCATAGTGCTCCTGGACCAGCGGTATGCCCGCCCACCTATCCTGGCAAAGCTGCCAGCCTGGATCCGAGACCGTGTGGAGATCAAAACCACCTTTGGCCCCGCCATTGCTGCTATGCGGAAGGTCAGTCCCGCCTTTCTCGTCCCCTGAGGGCCCTCCGCCCCTGAGAGCTAGTGTCTCACTGTCTTTCCCTGTCTTCCCAGTTTCATCGAGAGAGGTCTGGCCCTTCCTGATGGATGGCTGCACCGCTGCCTGGTTGCCGGGCTCACTCTTCACCCTGCCCATTTGAAATGTTTGTCTTTGGCCTGACCTTGCTTAAGGAGGTGAAACCCAGGTGGAGAATGTCGAGTCTAGACCAGCCCTTTCTGGAATCAGTGTGCTGCCAGGACCCCGGCACAGGTGGAAAAGCCAATAGGAGAAAACAGTGGGTCCTGCTGTCCTTGGGCCCATCCCAGGGCAGTTCCCCCCCTGGAACTGAATCTTCCTGTTCAGCATGGCCAAGTCGAGCTCCCTGCCCTGTTTCCTGACCAGCCTTTGTGGGCAGTGTGGAAGGTGTGGCCTTCCATGGCAGCATCCACTTTCTTAGAGGTGAGGTGGAACAGGCCCATCCTGCCTCTCCCATTTCCCCTCCTCCCTTTCCAGCTAAAAGTAGCTGTTTTAGACCTTTCACTCTCTCCTCGAAAGTAAGGACGTTCCCCATTTCCAGCCCCCTGCTGTCCATAGGGCGCTCTGCCCAGAGGTTTCTGGTCACCTCCCCCACCTGGTCGTCAAGAACTGGGAAAGAGCCCCGTGCCCTGCGGCCACACCTGCAGGCCTCACTGCTGCAGTGCTGGCCCCCAAACTGCCCACAGCATTTTTCTCTCCCTGCCATGGCTTCAAGTCCTCCACGGCAGTGGCACCTCCCTCCCTCTCAACCACGTGAGCAGACTCCAAGACACCTCCTCCCTTGACAGCCGCAGTTGTGCCAAGGGCCATTAGGCTCTCAGCATGACTATTTTTAGAGACTCTGTGTCTGTCAGTGAGACATTTCTCCTCTGTGAAAGTATCCCTCCCTCCATCCGCAATAGCTGCCCCTGCTGACTCCACCTCTCTGCTCCCCCTGACCCCAGAGAAAGGGGCCTTGGTCCACTGGTCCTCTGCCCCCACTGCCTGCAGCCAGCAGGAATGGGAGGACAGGCTGGCTCGGAGGCAGTGTCTGCGTTCTGCACAGCTGCCGTTCCGTAATGACAAGTGCACTGTTGGTTCACCCTCAGTTCTTGCGTTATGCTTCTTTATTGATTCATGGATTGTTTATCTCAGCGTCTCTTTAGAGAAGAGAGCATGCTGGTGAGGGGGTGGGTAGAGCACAGGCAGAGAGCAAGGGCTCCCCCCGGCCCCTTCCAGCGTGTGGCCTCGGAAGCCGGCCTCCCCGCTTCCTGAAGAAGGTCCAGGCACAGTCTTGGGACAGTCCTCCACATCCCGGTCCCTCCAAGGGCAGCAGGGACTGAGAGCTGCCGGCCGAGGAGCCCATCCCGCTGTTTCCGCGTGAGGGCCATAGCTAAGCCTGAGTTCTGGGGAGGAAGCAGCAGCTGAGGCCTAGGATTCCCAGTCATCCTCGTCCTCCTCTCCCGGTGGCTGCTGTGGGGGAGGCAGAGGCGGGATGGAGTCTGACATTCGGGCAAAGGCTCCACCTGGCCCTTCGCTGGCCCCGGGCGCCGGTCCTTTCCCGGAGATACCTGGGAGGGCAGGGGTGGAGGGTGAGGGACTTGGTTTGGGGCACCAGTTCACCCAGCCCCTAGAGACTTAAAAACAGGGAGAAAAGGTAAAATGCACAGGACACAAAATACCCCAAGACCCCAGCCCTGGCAGGCAGCTGGTGCTCTGCCTCCTACCTTTGCGCCTCATGACCAGCTTGTTAAAGAGATCTGCCATCAGGTCCCCACCTTGGCCCGTTGCTCTCACTGCAGTGGGAAAGCCACGAGTGAGGGACCAAATATGAGATCTGCCCCTGGGGCGACAGCCTCAGGATTCAGTCGCATTTGTCCTCTTGCTGACAACCAACAGACCCCAGCCCTCTCCACAGCCACCATTCACTGCCAGCTCTTGGAGCTTGTCTATCAATCAGTGGATCCAGCTTTGGGGCACTAATGAGAAAATGGTGACATTTGAGTCCCATTGTCACAACCGCCCTGTGAGACCAAGGGGCAAATACGAGCAGCCTCACTGCACAGATGAAGAAACTGGCCCAAGGAGGCTGGGCAGTTGACCTGAGGTCAAGTGGAAAGCCCAGACACAGGGCTGCACTCATACTTAGGACTGAGGACTCCAGGGCACTGCTGCTTCATGCCCAGGGTTACAGTGATGCGGGCCTTTAGGATTCATAGCCGACGGGATCTGTAGCCTCAAGAGGCTTACGGGAGCAGGACTGAGCCAGCCCTCCAGGTCCCCTGTCTCTAAGTGGGTCTCAGTCCTGACCACTTCCTTGGACAGCTCCTGGCAGAGTCTAAGCAGGTTCTCTCTCACACTTCGAGCTGGGTGGGGCTCCGTCTCCTCCCAGCTTAGAGAAGGAAGTTCCACTAAGGAGGCTTCAAACCAGGAAGGAACCATGGCCCAGGCAGGGGAGATGGCCACCCAGGGCTTCCAGCAAATGCCCTTGGGAAAGCAGGGGGCAGGCTGGCTGGGTGCTGGCCTTCTGACACTTGGGGTGGGCAGAGGGTACCCTGCTGGAGTCTGGGATCAGAAGAGAAGGTGGCCCTTTTCTTCGAGCCCTCCCCTGGAGGGGGTCCCCTCACCTTGTTCCTGTTCCTTCTGTTTCTTCTTCTCCAGCTTGCGCTCCTTGACACTGCGGAGCTTGGCCTTGCCAATGCCCCCAGCCTGGCGGATAGACTCCAGCAGAGTGGCCCGGCCACTGGAGGGCTCAACCACTTCCCTGGGAGCTTCCGGGACTGGAGCTGGGGGTGGAAAAGGGTGTGAGGGAGAAAAGCTGCCCAGGCAGGAGCCTGGCCCAGCCTAAGGGTCTCGGGGGTCCAGGGGCTTCCCCTCAAAAGCCTGGCTGTGAGGAAGGGCTCTTCTTGAAAGAGGAGGCCAGTTGGAGAAGCCAGGCCTTCAGAGACTGTATGGGGCCTGGATGCTGACCACCCACCTGAGCTCAGGAAGCAGTGTGTGCAGGTGCCCCTGGTTCCTCTCCAACCCCACCCTGCAAAGGTGCACCCTGGGAGTTTATCCAGGTGCTGACAATGATGAACTTGACACTTGAGCCAACAGGGGATTTTTGTGCCACCCAGGGCTTATCTAGGTGCAGGAGACAGACTTGGAAATATAATATCAACACTGGAATTCTGCAGTTTACGGGACACACGGATGTTTTGTTGCTGTAGGTTTCTTTTAGTAGCCCTCTTCCATTGGTTTAAGTGGGAGTGGGGACCGCAGCTCCACCTGTCCAGGCCCCTCCACCCCGGAGATCAGAATTCCAGGGCTCTACAGACAGTTTGAAAACCACTATTGTCTGCACCCAGTGGAGCAAGATTTTGAAATTAGGACTATCCTGAAAATTTATGAGCACTTAACAAACCTACGGAAAATTCTTTAGGGATCCAGAAGTTAGAGGCCCCCTCTAAGAGAGCACACCCCAGCCCCCATGCACCAGGTGCTGCTCCTACCTGAGGGACGGACACCACCTCTGCTCTCATCCTCCCTCGTACCTTGGCCCGGAGAGGCCGTGCTCAGGGGTGGGGGTGGGGGTGGGGGTGCGCTGACCAGCACTGCTGGGGCTGGAGGAGGCGGTGGCGGTGGGGGTGGCGGTGGGGGTGCTATTAGCACCCCATCTTCTCGGTCTGGAGCAGAAGTGTGAGAAAGTATGAGGTGCCTAGGGAAGCAAGTGGCCGAGCAGGGGAGTTCCCACTCAACTCCCACTCCCAGCTCTCAGCTCACCTGGCTTGAAAGGCTCGGCAACCTCTGTGTGGAAGGTGGGCAGCTCTGGAATGGTACCAGGGGCAGAGGGGGCAATGCCAGGGCCCAGGTCGGCACTGTACATGAGGTCATCAGCGATGCCTGGCAGGTCAGGCAGGTAGGATGGGACATCGATCTCAGGCACTTGGCCCAGGTCGGGCACGTAAAAGTAGTTCTCTGGAACCTGAAGGATTAGGTAGGGGTATGTGAGCAGACGCTGTAGGGAGCCTCATGCATACCCGGGTGGGAGGAGGGGCAACCCCCTCACCTAGAGAAGACCGGCAAGGCCACACTTCCCCATCCCCCGTTCCCCCCCCCCCCCCACCCAAAGCAGCATGTGTCTCTACCTGTTGCTCCAGCTGCTCTCTCTTGCTGATGGACAAAGGGGCATCAAACAGCTTCTCTTCCGTCTCTGCCCCCAGCATCACATGGGTCTTTGTTACAGCTCCAGCCAGGGGGTCCAGGAAGACATATTTTTTGTACCTACAGAGGTGGGGTGGAGGTCAGGCAATCATCTGTTCTAGGGCCATGGTCCTGACCCACCTTTCCCACCACCAGGAGGCACAATTAGTTTGTTGTGTGGACTCCCAGGCCTTACAAGACAAACTAATCTGTCAGCTCCTGGCTCCCCAGGCTGCAGAATTCTGCTGTACCTGATTCTGATGCTCCCTGGTTCCCCCACTAAGCCAGGCCAGGCCTCCCACCCACCCCTCCACAGCCCTGCCTTCTGGCCATACAGGTTCTCAGTGGTGTTGAAGAGCAGTAAGGAGCTGACGGAGCTGATGTTGCTGGGAAGACCCCCGAGTCCCTCCTCAGCCTCATCCTCAGGCTCCAGCTTCGTGTTCACACACACAGGGAAGTATTTCAGCTTCTCCTGAGGGGGAGAGTGAGGGGTGGGAGGAGGTGACAGAGGGATGGTGGGTTTCAGCACGAGGCCAAAGTGACCTCCACCCCATCCTGGTCAGAATCCTCTTGGGGGACAGAAGACTATGGTGGGCCCTCAGTTCCTCCCCAACATCCAGGGCCACCACTGGTCACTCCCTGCAAGTGTGCACTGTGTGTGTCCATCAGACCTGCAGGGCCCGCTCATCCAGGGGGCGGTGCTTGCTCTGGATCCTGTAGCGGGGGCGTCTCTGCAGGCCAGGGTCTTGGGCCCCTGTGAAGATGGACCCATACTCCTGTAGGCGCTCTGGAGCTGGGTACTTGGCACTGGAGAACACCTGTCAACACAGGGAGGGTCTGAGATCACTTCTTCAGGGGCCTGAGAAGCTCCAGAGGGCTAGGGTTGGGGCTGGGGGGATCCTGGGCAGGAGGCAAGTTTGAGGTATGGCTGGATAGCAGAGGCAGGGACCTGAGTGTGGAGAGATGGTAGGGAATGGGATTTCTGGGACTACCCACAGCCATGGGGACACAGGGCCACATGTGCTACCTTGATGGCCTTCTTGCTGCCCTTGATCTTCTCAATCTTGGCCTGGGCCAAAGAGACCCTCTCCCCAATGGCCTGCAGCTGGCTCCGGCTGAGCTCTACTCGCTGGGAGATCCTGCCACAGAAAAAGATCACAGGGGCTGGGGGCTTCTCCCCGAGCCCTGCAGCCTCCTGTACCCCTCCTGCTTCTCACAGCAAACCTGCAGAGCCAGGGGTTTGGGCAAGGGCTCTCAAAACACAGTGTTACCTGCTTGTCAGGACCGATCTTGGAACTGCCCAGGTGACCTCTAGAAGGATCACCTACCCTGAAGGGTCTAGGAATGAATGGTATGAAGTTCCTTAGAGCGCTGGGTAGGGATGGGCAATACCCTGGCCCCAAGTTAGTGCCTGTACATGCCACCTGAAGGACCTGGTTCCTGCCTCCAGGATTTTGATTATAGCCTCAAGCAGGGGCAAGCAGAGACAGACTCCTCATGACTTACACGTACATATTGACTATGTATTGACCTATTGACAGATGAGGATACCAGAGTTCACCAAGGCTGAGTGACAGGCAAGGATGAGTCCAAATTCAAGTCTTAGACCTGTTCACGAGGAATTGCCCTGAGACATAATAAATGGCTTGTGTGGGTAAATCCCAAGTCCTCACCATGGTTCTCATGCTTGTGGTCTGGCTGCTTATAAGCTGACACTCCCCCCAGCCTGGATCAGGGTGCTCCAGCGACACCAGCACCTTGCTATTCCCTGAACATGCCAAACCCATCCTTGTTGCATGGCCTTTGCATCAAATGGAGTGCCATCCCCACATATCCCCATGGCTGCCCCCTAAACTCCCTGTGCCCCTCCTCTCTGAAGCCTTCCCGAGGGTGGAACCCAGGATTGCACCTGTCCCTCCCCAACCCCCTTCCACACAGAGCCACTGGACATTATGTGTCCAGGCCTCTGTGTGCCCAGGGGTGAGGGCTTTGCCTTATTCCCTGCTGGACTCCCAGCATCTGGGACAGTGCCTGGCACTGTCAGAGGCTCCCTCTGAATGACTGACACGCATGTGCCCTGAATGTAAATGCTTGTGAGCCTTACACTTTCCCCACAGTATTCAGCAGCAGCAAGGGTCTTCTCACCACAGAGGGGACTCAGGCTCACATGTGCCAGGGCATCCTTCTCCCAGTCGCTCCCCTACCTCCAAGAACACCAGCTCCCACCTGTGACCACCAAGTTCCACATGCAGAGCGGTCACATCTCTGCATTCACCCGGCAGGAGTGAGCGCACAAGTGAGGCACGAGAAACAACGAGGCAGGGTTGCAAGTTCAGTTCATGGGGATGGGTAGGAAGATACAGTGGGTGGCAGAGGGGCCCTATTGTCTGTGGGGTCAGAGACTACGACGGCAGGGAACTCTGGGATTTCCTTAAAGGATGAAATGAACAGTCAAGACCGGTTCAACCTTCCTAAACTACCCCCACCAACTGTAGAAGGTTTTGGCCCCCAGAGAAGCCACCAATCAGCCAATTTCACAATCCAGGGGTCTCCATCCCTAATGAAGTCTCCCTGATTACTCCCAGCTCCTCATGGCAGAGGGCTCAGTGAGCTGGGGGTCTGGGTACAAGCAGGCACCTAGAGCAGCTCAGTGGTCCTTCACAGACTGGTCTAAGTGGGATCGCAATGCAGATAGAGAACAAGAGGACACCGTTTCCTCCCAGTGAGAAAAGGCAGAACCACTCGCACGAGCTCCATCTTTGCTGCCAGGGAGAAAGGTCTTCATCCACTGGGAAGGGAACCTGAGCGAAAGCTGCTTCCTCCAGTTCCCAGCTCAGCCACTTTCTGCCCTGGGGTGCTGAAGCAACCTCAGTGGTTACGTAACCACTCCACTGGAAGTCAACATGGAGAGTGGGAGGGACAGCAGAAACAGAGATGGACAAAGGCTGCTCTGTTCTGGTTCTTCCATCAAGGAGAGAAGGGCTGATTTCTCAAAGTTGCAAACATCAAGCTTAACAATGAACCCTGGCAAATTTCCAGAATGGATTATTAAATTGAAGGTCTGTAAACACTTTGAAAAGGAAGAGGTGGATCCCAGGGGCCAGCATTGTTCTAAATTCACAGCATTTCTTTCTTTGACAGGGTTATTAGACGGGTGTATCAAGGGAAAACCTTAAACACAGTGTATCTTGAGTCAGCAAGGATTTTGACGGCTTCTCACAAAATCCTGTGGACAAGATGGCGCTATGGGGTTTGGAGGAGACTGCATCAGAGCCAGACAAACAACAGCACCAAAGGGCACTGCTGAAGAGGGCACTGCAGAAGAATGGAATGATTCAGCCTGGCACAGTGGTCTCCGCAGAGCCCCGCCCCACTCATTCAACACTTGACTGTAAGCTGGGGATAGCAAATGGAGGAGGGTCAAAGTGGGCTGCATGATGGAATCAAGACTCAAATAATCAAGACTCCTAAGAGGCCAGAAGGGTGGACTGCAAGCAACAAAATGAAATTGACAAGAAATGGATGTGAAGCCCAGGCTTTAGGTTTAAAAAGTCAAGTGTTCAAATACAGATGGAGGTTTAGCAGTAGTTCAGGTGAAGCAAGACCTGACGTTTTGGTTAACTATAAGCTCAGTATGAGCTAAAAGCATGCTAAGCCTCTTTAAAAAGAAAGGCGATCTTAGAGCATACAGCTCCTTGTCTGTCTCCTGCCTTTCAATAAACAACATCCACTCTCTTGGAGGCACTACAGGGAAAATAGAGCCCTGGATTAATGAGCTAGTCTAGTCCAGGCACCAATCTCATCCACAGCTGTGTCCCCTTTAAACTGGATCCGCATTTTCAGAGGACTCTGGATTCCCTTCTAGACTATAGGGACTGTCTTATTCCCTGTGGCATCTCTAGCACCTGGGACAGTGCCTGACCTGTAACCAATACTGGCTGAATAAAAAGTGACAAGTTAACGAACGTCCAAAGGAGGGTGATGAGGCTGGTGATGAGTGAGAACTCCTGTCATACAAAGATAAGTGAAGAATGTTCTGGTTACAGATAAGATGACTTACAGAATATGATAATTCCGTTCAAATATCAAAAATATCATGTGCTGTTGGGTGGAAAAGCGATTAGACTTATTCTCTGTCACCCCAGAGGGCTCCCTTAGAACCAGTGGGTGCAGTTACAAGGAAGCAGATCTCAGTTCTACATAAGGAGAACTTTCTAGTAAACAGCTGCATAGCTTTGCAAAGCAATCAGATTCCAGCTGGATGACCACCTGTCAGGAATGCTCCGAGGGAAGATTCCTGTGCGGGGCAGGGGAATGGAAGGCATGATTTCCAGGGTTCTTTTATTATCCAAGAGCCTATAAGTCTAAGTAATGGCTTGCTTGTTGACAAAGCCCCCAGATAGTCCAATCTCTTATAGTCATAGTCATATGCCACGATGCCAAGGACAGCACCGACCGTGGATGAGAGAGCTTTCAATTCCCCTGCCATCTCCACCGGAGGACTGGCAGCCTGTGTTAGGAAGGACTGTTAGGCCACACTAGGGCTGGACTGATTAGCAATGTCCACCTTGAGGGCAGGGGGACAGTGGCAAAAAGGCAATTTGTTTGTCATTCCTGACCTGGACCCCCTGGCTTGGTGGCCTGCTGAAAGGGAGGTCGGTTTCGAAGCTCATCCCTGAAGCCACGCCCCTGTAACATGTTTGCCCAGACACCAGCAGAGGGGGGCTGCCTCTCTCGTCGTCAGAGATGGGACTGGCTCACTCAGTCTCCTCAGAGGTGGGACAGAGAGGAATCCCATAACACACGTCTGCCCTCAGGGAGATTCCGGTCCACCAGGGAGACAAGTAACTACGACGTCCCACAGACCTGGCCTTAACATCTATTAGTAGCAGTGTGACCTTGGGCAAGTCACTTAATTGGCCTATGCCTCAGTGTCTTCAGCTGAGAAACAGGAATAGTAACTTCTATATTATGGAATTATTGTAAAGGTTAACATGAGTGAACGTATGTCTAGTGTTCCTGTACTAGCTGACATGTCCTGAGTGCTCAGTTAACATCTGTTATTACTGCCCGTAAGACTGGGAGGGAGGAGGGGCTGCAGGCACTCAGAGGAAAGCAAGAAGAGGCAGTGCGGAGCAGGCACAGACCAGGAGGCTCCAGGCTGAGGGAACAGGACTTCGCAAGAGAACACTATGGAGGCAGAGTACAGAGCAACAGGAAGCGGCTCCCCTGGCTGGGGTGGGAGGCGATCAAGGAGGCACCAGAGAGGCCACTCTCTTCCTGGCGTGGGAGATGGAGGGGGATGGGGTGGCCAGGAGTGCCTGGGCCCACCACCTCCAAAGCTACCCCTATTCCCTTAGGGGAAGATTTCCTATGAAGCCAGGCAGGCCCACAGCCCCTGCAAGCCCACCATGGCCCCTCAGGATCAGCATGCCAGTCCTCCAGAGAGGCTGCTGGGGAGGAGGGAGCCCCCTTCTGACCCATAATTGCTGCTGTTCCTCCCTTGCCTGTCCCATGCCCTCACAGCAGACCCTGAACCAGAGCTCTTGCCTTCACCCTTCTCTTCTCCACTCTCTGGGATAATTAGGAATGATGTGCTAATTATGTGAGCAGCTGACTGAGTGCTTCCTAACCCTGGGAGTTACCAGGTGCCAATCAGTAGAGAGAAAGCGGGGAGAAAGGAAGGATGGAGGAAGGGTGATAGAGAGGAAGGAGGAAGTGAGGAAAAGGGGAAAGTGTGGGGTAGGTGAAAAGAAGGGAGGAGAAGGAGGAGGAAAAGCAGGAAGAGGAGAAGGGAAGAGGGAGGAAGTGGAAAGAAAAAGAGATAAGGGAAAGGCCTGGCAGAGCAAACCCTCCCCATGAAGAGGGAGCTGAACAGGCTGCGACTGATGAGTCCCAACTTCCACACCCAGAATTTGTCCAGCTCCTCTCCCTGGACCACTGCCACCCCCTCGGCCTCCTCATCTAAGTCGTGTGAAGCAGCTGACATCTCTAGGCAGATATTTCGGGGCCTGGGTTCTCCCAGGTGAAGAGGGGGATGGGTGAGGGCTGGGGAGGTGTGCTAGGCAGGAAGAGGGGCCAGGGAGGGGGTTGGAAGGAGGGGGTGGAAGGGAGCCTGAGAGGTACTTGTCATTGTTTCTAGTCTCTGTGCGGCTCCTGCCGTGGCAGAGCAGGAGGAAGGACCCCCAGCTTGGAATGCTAATTTCCCAGGCGCTCACCTACTTATGGAACAGGGCACAGGCTCCAGGGGGGCCTGAAATGGGGGGAGCAGTGGAAAGGAGAGATAGCAAGTGTCTCTTCTCTACCCACCTGTCTCTTTGCAAGAGGTTTCTAAGCAGGAGGAGTGCATTTAAGGGGGGAGATTCCAAGCTGGGGTCACATCCCCAACTCAAAAGCCCAGGAAACATGAAAAGCCCCCAGCTTGATGACTGCTGCAGGACAGGGGGCAGGTGAATGAGGCGAGGTCTCAGCACTCCCCACCCCGACTCCCAATCATCCTCCCTTTCCTTCATCCTCTTCCCAATCTGTCATTGTGTCCTGTCATTGTTCCCTTTGAAATGTCTCTTATCCAGCCCTCCCTGCCTGCAACTCCCCTGGACTGCAGCCTCATCCCTTCCATGCCCTGACTACAGGAACAGCCCGCAGCGTGTCCCTGGAGTCCACTCTCTCCCCCACCTTGTCCACTCTGTGCTGGCTGCCTGACATATCTTCCCCAAACTCTTCTGTCCCATCACTTCCCTGCTCGACAACCTATCACACCTCCTTAAAACTCCTGAATCCAGCTCAGAGTTCCGTCCTGTTAGGAGAAGCCTCCATGGGCCCTAAGTTACTTATCCCAACTTCTCACTCACCCTGCCCCCTCCCTCCCACTCCTGCCCTGAAGCATTCCCACAGCACTGAGGAGGCATGAAGAAGCGAGAGGCCGACTCCCAAGAGCGCACACTCAGAGGGGGAAGCAAGGCCCACAGACACACGGAAAGCTGACTTTTCACACCCTGTTCTACTGTGAAGGAGCCAAATGTATGGGACAGGCAGCAATGTCTGTACCCCAGTACAGAAGCACCCCGTTCAGGCCAGCCTTCCTCCAGGAGTCCGTGATACACCATGCTCCACATCCGGGCCTCTGAGCCTGTGGCACCCATTTCTAGACCCCACCAGATGACCTGCACACCCCTCTTCCTAACCCTGCCTCACCATAACCCATCCCTGCAATGGCCTAGCTCATGCCCCTCTCCTTCAGGAGGCCTTCCCTGACCATGGGGAGCAGGCGTGTGGTTTTCCTCTCAAGCATCTACTTCCTCCTTATGCAAGTAAGGGCTCCCATTTCCTTTAGGGGCTCCATCGCTCCCCCAGGCTCAGTCTCTGCATTTCAGGTGGGCCTAACCCATGGCTTAGGGGTGATGCATGTGACCAGGGTCTAAGCCAGTCAGCGTGTCATGCCCCCTGGCCCCAGCAGTCAGCTCTGGGATAGACTTGAGAACCAAGCCAGGCCAAGGGGCAAGTGGGACTTCGGAGGAAATGCTGACACGGAGGAAAGCACTCTTTCCTGCTGGACCTGAACCTGAGTACATGAGCTCAGGCCTGCTGGTTACTTTGCCACCACAAGAGCAAGGCCTGTCTGGGAATGGAGACAGCCTAGCAGCAGCAGCTGGGGTGGAATAAAAGAAAAATCAGGTCCTGAAGACATCATTTAAACCCTGTGACTCCAAAGCCTTCTCTACCAATTGGTTACTTTTTGCTTGCATTGATTTGGGGACTTCTGATTGATAAATGTGCCACCAATTCTTACTTATTTCTCTCTTCCCTAGATCCCCAGAAGCCCACAGTTCATGCTATGCAATTAAGAACCAACCTAGGCCTACTGCTTTCCCATTCTAGACTATAAGATCCTTGAGGACAGGAACCATGTCGTTCACATCTTCAGCACCCTTCGGGTCCAGCATATTGGGCACATGGTGGGAGGTCAATGGGGTGACCTGGACCTGGTTGTAATGGGAGCCTAGACGCAGGTACAGGGCTCTTGAGAGGCATCCTGCCCTCCCTGAGCCAAGCCTAGCCACTTGGAGAGCCCATACCCATGCTCAACTCACACCACTCCCTCCCCAGGAGATGGCCTTCTTGCCCTTTCCTCATCCCATCCATGGGCGGGGGGACACGAAACTGTCCACAGTTGCCAAATACTAGCAAGGGAAAGGGAAGGATGCTAAAAACCCAATGCTCCCTTAGACAAAGGCAAGCAGCAGTCACAATCCTGGTGAGGAAACATAAGTATTTCCGATGGATTGTTTTTGGCATCCATCTCAATCACTGGGTATGGGGTAGCCATAATCTGGGACTGATGGCTCTTAAAGGCCTGTGACCTCTTCCTTAGGCATTCTTTGGGCATATTTAGCACAAGAAGCGCGCCTAACACTTTCTATAACTATTGATAGCAGGTTAATGGAGGGCCACCTTAGGCAGCCAATGAGCAGAGATGGTATCAACAGGTAATAAGAGCAAATGCTTACTGAATGCTTACTTGATGCCAGGCACTTTAATTCCCCTGAAAGTTTTAATACACTGAATCTTTACAATAATCCTACGAGGAAGGCACCATTATTATCACCATTTTATAGATAAGAACACTGAGGCTTAGAGAGTTAAGTAACTGGCCCAAGGTTACAGAGCCAGCAAATGGGGACGCCAGACTGGGCCCAGGCAGGCTGCTCCAGAGTCACCCCTTAACCACTTGAGGGCACTGCCCCTTGGGTACATTTACTTTCTGCATAGGCTTGGGGCAGACAGGTGCGTAGGGACAGGCCAGAGGCAGAAGAGTAAGAGATGTGGTGTTTGTACCAAGTTCAAGTGGAGACAATGACCCCCCCCTTCTGCCCCCACTGGGAAAGGCTTCCAGGAAGAGGTGGACTAACACCTGGTGAAGGAGGAGACTGCGTGGTGAAGCACGCCTGATCTAGGGCACAAGCAGGGGAAGGGGAGGGGACCTGGACCACACACGAGAGGGACCTCGAGCAGGCAGTCAAATGCTTCACGCTGGGTGGGGTCGAAGGTCCCTGGTGAGGCACGGTGTGGGCCCCCAGCAAGGAGACGCCCTGAGCCCCATCTCAGGTTGCTTATGGAGCCATACACAGGACGAAACCTGGGCCCTCGGCAAGGAAACAGCAACGCCATTCATTCATGTTAAATAAACACGGGATGAAAAATCATTATAGCCCAAGGACAGTGCTAGATCAGTGCCGGTGAGGCAAAACGCTGCCACTCTGCGCTCAAAGCCGGCGACGACCCCTAAGGCCCACCTCACCAGCCTCTCACACCCTCAGCCCCTCCTCGCTCCAGCCACCTGGCTTCCATTCAGGGCCTTCCCATCTCAGGGCTGTCTTTCTTTCTGGAACGTTCTTCTTCCCAACCTACCCACTCACAGTAACTCCCACTCACCCTTCAGATTTTAACATACATGTTTTTCTCCACATATACCTTCCTTGATCCCCCCAGACTAGGTCAGGGGTCCCGTTAACAACTCTCCTCCACAGCGAGTCTGAAGCCACAACACCCGGGTGTGACCCCTGCCTCTGCCACTTGCACTGGTCTCTTAGCCTTTCTGTGCCTCAGTTTCCTCATCTATAAAATGGAGATAACAACAGCACCTCCTCACAAAGTGGTGTGAGTGTTAAACGAGTTAATGCACTCCGATCAGTGGTGGTACACGGTCAATACTATGTAAATATTAGTTATTACAAAATTATTATAAATCGGTCTTATCACAACTGTAATTAAATGACTAACGCACAATTGATTCGTTAGAGTCTGTGTCTCCTGCCAGGGTCTATCCTCTAGTTGGACAGGGACGCGGCCGTATTCATTGCTGTAACTACAGAGAGTAGCACACTGCCTGGCACATGAGAGGTGCTGAATAAATATTTGCTGGCAGCAGGAATAAGTGAAGGAACAGGGCCCCCAGTGGGAGGAAGAGACTGAGCTGGGAGAGGAGTACCCCCACTGGGGCCTGGGGATTCACAGGCAACCCAGGGGGCTAAGTGCGCAATAGTAGTGAGCTCTTACGAGAAGAAGTTCTAAGCTGGGCGCCTAGCTTGGGCCCCTTGGGCACAGGGAAGCCAGCTGGGTCCCCCCAGGACCAAGAATCACCCATGCTCCTAGAGGGTGCATTCCTGGGAATGGAGAGATGACTGCCCGGATGAGGGTGGCCCCCTGATTGGTGAGGGTGGGTGGCAGCACCCACCTGCTAAAGATGTCTCCGGAGACCTTCTGTAGGTACTGCAGGGCATCTGCCACCTGCTGGATGGCCTCCTCTCGCCGCAGGTCCGGCTGGATGAGGGGCACCATGTAGGTCTGCCCTGCCAATGAGTGCTGGGTCCTCGTGGGAGTCATGGTGCCTGTGGGTGGGAACCGGAGCGTCAGGACAGCTCACACTCACCCACACCCACCCACCACAGGGCAAGGTACCAGGAGAAGACGGCACAGCCCCCCACCACAACTGTCTGCCACAGGTTCAGCCCGTGCAGGGGGAGTGGGGGACAGAGCACTGGGTGGGAGGCTCATAGTCTATCGGTGCTTGTTGGGTGAATGAGGGAGGGAAACGCATAGGGACAGCAGAGACTGATGAGAAGCGCGTTCAGAGAAGGTGCAACATTGACTAACTGCTATAAGGTGCTTGGTACCCTTTCCATACATTATCTCATTTCAACTTCCCACGCCGGGTGAGCAAGAAAGAAACCCTTGCTGCAGAGTAAATGAGGCTGGAAGCAGAGAGATGGATATGGGGAAAAAATTCCCTGCATCAACTTCCAAATGGTACGTGGGTCTGGAAAAGCACAGAAAATGTTGACTCCTGGGTTCTTCTCACTGTGGCCTGTTCCTGAGATAGAATAGGCCATGGCTGGTGACTCCAGGTATGGGAGTGTCTGGCTCTGCTCACCCAGGCTAGAGCTAAGCAGAGCCGGGAGGAAGGAGGGACATGTGGGGGGCAGAGGACAGGAAGAAAAAACACTCCTTTGAATTGCACGATGAGGGCAGAGTCTATTTATACTGGGTTTAATTAACTCCGCTCCCTGGTGCCACTAAAGCAGCAATCACACTGCAGACGGCCCTGATTTGATTGGCAAGAGACACACCAGGCAGAATATTAAGGCACCAGGCCCCTATAAATAGGCCTAATCACAGCCCCTCAGTAGAAGACAGCGAGAAAGACATTAATCAGGCCTGGCACTGTGCCCCAGACCTGTTCTCCTAGGCACCATGTTGGGGCCCCTGGTGGCAACAGACGTGTGAGTAGGTCTGGTTAAGTGTGGCAAAGGAGGGCTTAGGAGTTTTCATTTGGGCTCAAAGTGCTGTGTGACCTTGGGTAAGTTGCTTGTCTTCTCTGAATCTCTGATTCTTTTCATTTCCCATTCTACAGTCTGAGAGTGGTGCCACTAAGAAGTGGTTACTGCCAATGTGTCACACCAGTATCTTCACCAAGCTGAGGCTTATTCCTTTGCTCCTTCTGCTGGTTTCCCCTCGCCCTTCCTTCTACCCTACTTGTTCTCTCCTACCCTTCCAAGGCCAGCACTTTTCCTCATGCGACAGTTCTGCTGTTCAACTTTTTCTCCAGCAGTGATACCCTCAGCTTTCCAGACCTGAAGCTGCCTGGAGTCCTCATCAGGGCCAAGAAGGAACTCCTCACCTCTCCAGTTCTCCTCCCTGCCATCAATGACCAAAGTGGGCCAGCTGATCCCTACCCATGTGAGGAGCCTGACCCTCGGAGACCACGCACTCCTTTCAAGAATGCTCCCCTTCTTTGTATTTCCACTGATGCACATTTGCTGGCCATCCTACCGTAGTTCTGTGCCTGTTTCCCATCTGTAAGACAGACGGGGGTAAGAGGTAGAAGATACTCTACTGTGCACACCTTGAGAAGCACTCCTCATGGTTAGTTACCACGTCTGTGTGTGTACATGCAAAAGGGGGTCGAACAGGCACACATCTAGACAAGAAAGCAGCAGTCCTTCGAAGAGGAAGAGACTGAGCACAGCTGCTTAGTGGTTTGCTAATTCTGTCTGCAAACAGCTACTCATCAATTACGAGGTGCTGGCCACGATCACAGCAAAGATAAAAGGACACTGTACTGGCGTGGAGACAGCCTCGAAAACAAACGCCCTGTGATGAGTGCCCTAACCCGCGTGAGTACAGCGCGGCGGGGGAACACTGCGGAGGGCGGGAAATCCTCTGGGGTTAGGGAGTCAGGAAAAGCCTCTCTGCACAAGCTGTGCCTCCCTGCGAGGCTCAGCGAGAGAGCAGCGAGACGCTCCGGGTAGAAGGAACAGCCTGAACCACGGCTTGCCGGGAAATGGCAAGTGCTTTTCAGTGGTGAGGGTATAACCATCCCTGGGCAAGTGGCAGGAAAAAGAAAGATAATGAGGCCAGTTTGTGAAAAACCCTGATACCACGGCAAGGAGTTTGGACTTAAGCCTGCCGGCCAGGAATGAAATCCTTAGACCTACGCCATCCAATATGGCAGCCACTAGGGACTTGTGGCTATTGAGCACTTGAAATGAGGACAGTTTCAATTGGGATGCAGTCTAAGTGTAAAATATACAGTGAATTTCGAAGACTTAGTAGGAAAAAACCCCATAAAATATCTCATTAAAATGTTTTATATTGATTACATGCTGAAATGACCATATTTAGACATATTGGGTTAAACAGAATATAGTACTAAATTAATTTCACCTGTTTCTTTTTACTTGCACGTGTGTATGAGGAAGAGCGGCCCTGAGCTAACATCTGTTGCGAATCTTCCTCTTTTTGCTTGAGGAAGATTGTCGCTGAGCTCACATCTGTGCCAATCTTCCTCCACTTTGTATATGAGACACCCCACAGCATGGCTTGATGAGCGGTGTGTAGGTCTGGGGCCTGGAAGCAGAGCGCAGGAACTCAGTCACTACGCCACCGGGCCGTCCCTGTTTTTTTACTTTTAAAATCACACACGTGACTCACATAATATTTCTATTGCACGGCGCCACTTTAGAGAGTCTGGTAAAAACTGTGGACTCTTCCAGGAAAAATGAACACACGTCATACCCTCTCTTACGATGCTGATTCTAATTTCGGAAGCGCACGACATCCTTACTGCACCGCATCCGCGAGACCCCGCTCCCAGGGTCTAGACCCCAGGTTGAAACCGCTGCGGGGGGCAGGCAGGAACCCAGCACGGTTAAAGCAGTGTGGGGTGACCGGGGAGGGACGGCAGCTGCAGAAGCGGGGCTGGAGGCTTCACTTCCGCCCTGTTCCCGGGGCCCAGGGCGCAGAGGGCCTCGGTCACGTGAGGGTCACGGGGCCGCCGGCCGACAGCGGAAGCGGAGCGCGGGCGGCCCGAGGCCGCTCTCCCAGCAGGGCCCCCCTGCGCCCGGGCGGCCGCGCTACGGGGAAGGCGCACGGCGAGGAGCCGCGAGCTGGGGCCGAGGCGTCTCCCCGGCCGGCAGAGGCCCGCGCCGCTTCCCGGCCGCGGTGAGGCCGGGCGCAGGCTCTGCCGGTCCCCCGCCCCCGGGCCCGCCCCGCGCGCTCGCCGCCCCCCGGGCCCGCCCCCGCCGCTGCCTCTCCGGCCGCCGCCTCTCCGGCCGCGCTCGCCCCTCGCCCGAGCCCCGGCCCGCGGGGGCCCGCGCCGCCCTCACCTGCTCGCTGCCGTGGCTGTGGCCGCCGCCGCCGCCGCGCTGCCGCCCCGCCCGCCGCCCGGCCCTGGCGCCGCCGGCCCCGCCTCCCGGCGCTGCTGGCCTCCTGGCGCTGCGGGTCCCCCACAGCCGGCGCTGCGGGCCTCCCGGTGCTGCGGGCCCCCCACTCCCGGTGCTGCGGGCCTCCGGGTGCTGCGGGCCCCCCACTCCCGGCGCTGCGGGGCGGCGAGGCGCAGAGGCCCCCCCTCCCAACGGTGCACGCGGCGCCGACCCTCGTACCCCGAGCGCCCGCCCGCGCCTCTGTGCCCTCACTGCTGTTCCCTCAGGCTCTCCAGGGACGCCGCAGCCCCGGCCCAGTGGGTACCGGGCACGACCCCCGCACGCATCAGGAAGCTCGCTCCCCTCTGGCCCTACAGATGGAGATGAACTAGCAAGTCTTCCAACACACCGTTATTTTCCTGTCCTGACCTCTGTAGGCGGTTGTCCCCGCAGTCCACTTAGTTCCCTCCCCCCTCTTTAAAATTAAATGTATAAGCCAGACGCAAACGACTAATGCTGTCTGCCACCACGTCAGTCCGGAAGGTGCCCGGAATAGTCGTCCACGGACACAGGGATCGGAAGGGGATTCGGGGAGGGGTCGGGGCGGGGGAGTCCCCGTGGGATGGGTGCAGAGTGCGGCCAGGCCTCGGGGGAGGTCTCCTCCCGGCTAGGCCTCACCTGCGTCCTGGAGCTTTAGCGGGAATCCCGTTAAGTGGGACTGGCCCCCTCGTCTGTATCAGATCCCCCCCAACATCTGACGGAACTCCTGGTCCCTGCCTCTCCCCATGAGAGCCCCGCCTTCCGCAGGCATCCTCTTAGGGCAGTTCAGCAGAGAATTACACACCCTCTTAGTGATTTTCTGTCCACGGACATCCTCGCCCCCCTCCCCCCCGCTTCTTCCTGGCTAGAAACCCTCAGTTGTCCATGCGGTATTCGGAATTGACCCCAATTCTATACTGAGGTCTCTTTTCCTCTGTTGCAAAGTCCCAAATAAGATCAGTTTTAACCCCTTTAACTACTGTCCAGCTCTGATTTTCTTTGACATGTCGGCTTGGAGTGATGAAAGTTCCCGAGATTGGTAGTGATGGTTGCACAACAATATGAATGGACTGAAGGCCATGAACTGTACACTTAAAAATGGTTAAAATGGTAGATTTTGCGTTATGTATATGTTACCACGAAAAAGAAGCTAGATAGTTAAAAAAAAAAAAAGACTGAAAAAGTTAAATACATAAAGGAAGCATTATTTCAGAGATCCTTTAGTTGGCCCTCCTGGAATCCATTGCTTGCTTTAGAGTTCTTGGCTGCTCTCTTTTGGGGTTGCCAGAGAAAAATACAGGATGCTAAGTTAATGTGAATTTCAGATAAAAAGCAAAGATAGATAGATAGATATAGTATAAGTATGTCCCAAACTAAGCGTGGGGCATATTTATACTAAAAAATTATTTATTGTTCATTTTTTAAATTCAAAATTAACTAGTTGTTTGGTATTTTTATTTGCTGAATCTGGCAACCCTCCTCTCTTCCTAATACTCTCTGAGTTTTGTCCTCCTTCCCTGCCCCTCCTTCTGGGCGAGTTGGGTCAAATTGTCTTTTTTGACAAGAGCATTTTGCTGTCTCGCTGGCTGCAGCGAATGGTCCCCACCGGTGGGGAAAGAACGGGTTTCCACCTGTAGTATAGACTGAATGTCTGTGTCCCCTAAAACTTACTTGTTGACGCCCTCCCCTTCCCTTGGATGGTATTTGGAGATGGGGCTTCTGGGAGGTAACTAGGGTGAGATGTCATAAGGGTGGATGGAAATATGGGATTAGTGCTCTTATAAGAAGACACACCAGAGAGCTTGCTCGCTCTTCCTCTTCACCATGTGAGGACACAGCGGGAAGGCAGGCCAGGAAGAGACTTCTCACTCGGAATCAAAAGGCTGGCACCTTGATGGTGGACTCCCAGCCTCCAGAACCATGAGAAATAATTATTTATGGTGTTTTAGCCAATCAGGCTATGGTGTTTTGTTTTTAACTAACATAACCTGCAAACATATTTACCCCTCACTCCATGTGAGCAATGACTGCACTGTTTAAGGTATCCAGGACACATCAGAGAAGGCAAGATCTACCGTGCACACAGGAGAGGACGGCAGGCTTCGGGGACCTTGGGCAGGTCCTCTAAGGGGGCCTCGGATGCCCCATGTATAAATGGGAGTTGATGCTCGCCCTGCCTCCTTTTGAGAGCCGCAGAGAAAGGATGGCGAAGTGCTTTGTGATCTATAAAGTTTATTCCAATAAGAAAGGAAATTTGTAAGCGCTCCAGGATGTCTGTCTATACGCAGATACACACACACCACATCACATATCAAACCTGGCTGTGTGTTCTCACAACAGTGCTGCTCGACAGCACCCCTGGGCCCAGACCGGCCAGTTCACCCTCCAGACAGTTCACCCTCCACTTCACACAAGTTGTGTCCCTAAGCTACTGTCCCTCTAGGAGAGGCTCCTCCCAGACCTAATTTTGAAGATTTCCTAGGAGCTGGACTGCAAAGATATTTAACCTTATCTTTTGCCACTTGAGCTGCAATGGGAATCCTTGACCTCACTGGATAAAGAAAAGCTGAATGTCATTCTAACGTGCGGACAGTGAGGCCCTACCTGCCTTCACTGGTCCACTGTTTCATTCCACTTACATGAAATACCCAGGTAAATCCACAGAGACAGAATGCAGATGGGTGATTTCCAGGAGCTGGGGGCGGGGAGAATGGGAAATGGCTGCTTAGTGGGTGCAGCATTTTATTTTGGGGCAATGACAACATTTTGTAAGTACCTAGAAGTAGTGGGTGCACATCACTGTGAATATACTAAACTGAATCGTCCACTCTAAAATGGTCAGTTTTGTTGACTTTCACCTCATTTAACACAGCGACGCTGGGGTGTCAGAGGGCTGCCTGAGCACTAGCTGTTATCCCGGATGTGCTCCTTGACTCCAACAACCAGATGGCCTGGCTCTTAGCCTTTTGTACCCTTGGTGTGCAGAGTGCACTGGATGTGAGGTGGAATCAGAGAATGCGGGGACTTGAAAAGACTTCAGAGGTCATAGAGCCGATGCTCCACTGACAGAGGAGTGAGGGGACAAGGCGGCCACTCCCTGGCTGAGGGCCTTTTATGTGTGTCCTTCAGGGATACCTTTTTCTTTCTTCAGAACAAGCATGAGGAAGACAGAACCGTGCCCCTTGTCACTGAGCAGATGATTGCCGGAGTGTGATGGGCTGTGGCAGAGGCCTTGGAGGGGCACACAGGGCGCTCAGGAGCACAGCAGGGGCACGCATTCAGTTAGGATTGTTTCCAGTTGTGCCAAATAGAAACCTCACTACAGGCCTTGAGCGTTGGGAGTTTCTATCCTCCACATTACAGGAGAACTAGAGATGGGCAGAACAGGGCAGGTGTAGTGACTCTATGGTGCCTTGAGGGACCTGGAATCTTCTGTCTCCTCTGTCTCAGCACGTGGCTCTCAGCCATATGGTTGTAATGTGTGTGCTCCATTCTTGGCATTGCATCTGAGTTCTAGGTGGGAAGAAAGGAAGCACAAAGAAAAAAGGTAAAAGGCAGATATGAGCCCAATCTATTCCTTTTTCAAAAAGCTTCCCTAAGAATCTCCATCCGGCACCTTCCTCTTACATCTTATTGGCCAAGACTGGATCACATGACTGCTGCTAGCTACAGGGTAGTCTTGGGAAATGGGTACTTTTAACTGCCCTGAACAAAACTGGGATTCTGTTAGGAAGAAGAGGAGAATGGACAGAGAGAAGTCAACTGTGCAGAGTCTGCTGGAGACACCTAACCCTCAGTCGAGGAGCTGGGGTTGCCCAGAGAAGGATTTCTGGAGGGTGTGAAGCCAGAGATGAAGCTTAAAGGATAAGCAGGAGTTACCCCAGGGAAGGAGGGGCGTTTACAGGAGTTCCAGCGACATGAGATAGCAGAAGTGTATTAATTAAGGTAAGGCTAGCTACTGCAGCAAACGAAGAGCGTATAACAGCTTAAACGCAATGGAAGTTATTTCTCACTAATGGATTATCCCAATCAGTGGACGGCTCTCTTTCATGCTGTAATTCAGGGTCCTGGGTTCTTCCATCTATGGCTCTGCCGTCTTCAACATGGAGCTTCCAAGGCTGGAAGAGGAAAGAGAATGAAGAGCATGCAGAGGTTGATGGAACAGACCTGGATGCACATATATCACTCATGTTCATATTCCACTGCCTAGATCTTGCTCAAACGGCCACATCAGGGGAGGCTGGGAAATATAGTCTGTCTACATTCCCAGTTTCTGCTACAATGATTAGGAAGTGAGAAAATGTAGTGTAAGGTATGAGACATGACCATAAGCAGTTTAGTGTTGCTGAAGGTCAAGGCAGAGAGGAGTGGGGATGAGATTAGAGAAGCAGGAGGAACCAAAGCACAATACTAGGGACCATTTTTGGAGGTCCTGCTCTGTGCTAGGCAAGGCACTTGGAACTTGACACATAAAATCTCAATTATGATAAGGCACCTGACGTTTAGAAGAGCAGAGGTGGGAGATCTATGTTTATTTGTGTTATGTAATAATTCTATTCCCTAACAAGTGTAAGAGCTTCACTGTGTGCAAAATGCATGCATATATGCAACATTTAATACTTATAAGAATTTGGTGAGGATAATATTCCCATCATTCTTAGAGAGAGTTGGAGAAAAATGAGGCTTTGAGAGGTGTAAGAACTTATCCAAGGTCAGATAGGTCCACCTCTTAATAAGCACTCTTCTCCACTATCTTACCTCTCAGAGAGGGTCATGTGTCATAGGAAGGAGTCTAGACTCGAGCCGGAATGTGTTGAAACCCTGGGATTATGGCCAGTGGGTTGGGAAGAAGCCGTCCCTTTCTGATGCCAAAATTGGGCTCCCTCAGATTTGCTTGGACTTACCTGTAATCAGCCTCAGGGGGCAGAAAGGACTTCATGAAACCGTGAATGCGTGCTTCTTCGGGCAGCACCTGGCTCTCCCAGGTGAGGAAGGTCTCCCTTTTCAGAGGAAGGGGACGGGGAACTTCAGTGCCCCGCTCTGAGCCCAAAACGGCCTCCTCGAGGACCTTGCACCTCTCCTACCCCCTCCACTGCTGGCCTCCGCTGTGGCCTCGGAGGACTAACACCGGGAAAAGAGGGGGGAGCGCAAGCGGGGCTGACATCCATTAGGCACAGTAACAGAACACTTTTAAAGGCCCACAAAATATTTTAATTAAAATCAGAAGGAAAAAATAATGAGATCGAAGAAGATATTTTAATATATAATATTATATTAATCTATATACCAACATAGTCACAAAATATAATTTTCAATGTTTTTTAATGGAGTAAGTTCCCCACAAAGGCAAAAGTGCTTAGTCTATGAAATTCATTATGAGGGTGGTGTGTGAAAGTGAGGGGAAGAGAAGAGGGGTGTGTGTGTGTGTGCGTGCGGGCGAGCGCACGTCCGCGGTCTCTCAAGGCAGAGATTGAGGACCCAGGACTTGCGGCTCTCAACTCTCCAGCCCTTAGACTTAGGGTCCTCTTTAGGGTCGCAAGCTGCCAGCGTCCATCTCGCTGAACTCCACGCACCGTGACATGCCCTAAGGAACCTGGAACCTGGAGCCAGGCGCCCACGGCCCGCGTGGATCTGCCGCACGCGAGCCGCGCCCCTCTCTTTCTGGCACAGCGCCCGCAGGGCTCAAATCCCCCTGTGCGGGAGCCGGGCGCAGGGCAGCAGGACTAATCCTCGAAACAGCTCCGGGAGGATTACCCTGGCCTCTCAGCGGCGGCGGCAGGGCTCGCCCCCGGGGAGGGGAGGCCAGAGCCGGGAGGCCGCCCAAGGCGGGAAGTCTGCGGCAGGTGAAGGCCAGGCACAGCTTCCCAGCGGGGCAAGGCTAGGAGGAGGTCCTAAGGAGCGGGGCTAAATCAGAGGAGGGACTATGCAAATCACGCGAATTCCAGCCACTGAGCTGAAGCTTGAAAAAACGCAGCCTGGGGGAAAGAATTTAAATCATAAAAATTTAAAAGTATGAAATGTGGAATAATCCCTTAAGGTGCTTATTTAACAACCAAATCATTCTGACACAATGAACCATATGTGCAATGTCCTCCCCCCGACGAATACCCCCACAGGTACCTTGCTTGTTATTCGCACTATCGTCCAGTTTCCAATATCTCCGTTGTTGTTCTTACAATGCGAATAAACCAAACAAGCAGTGAAGTTCTTCTCTAGTGGGTAATAGAAACACAAAACCCAGTTTTCCGGGTTTCCGTAAAGTGGTGGGGAAAGATGCGTGATCTAGAAACCGAGTGGATTTGAGCGGAGAAGTAATCGTTATGCAAATACGCTTTCTGGGATGCTAATGTTTACGCAAAGAGACATAATCTAGATAAGGAGGGCCAAGTGTACTGTGGGCCAGGAGACCCGGCATGAGTATGGGTCATGAATGGAACAGCAGGATCTGGGTAAATCTGTAACCAGAGAGAGCTGGAGCTGAGTGGCGGACCCCGAGCCTAGACAGAAGAGGCCACTGCTCTGGCAGCCACTCCTCACATGTGGGTGTGAAATGTGGTTTGTGCGCGCAGCTGAGAAACTGAACTGTTAATGTGCTTAATTTTAAGTAATTTAAAAATAAATTTAGAAATTGATAACCCATTCAGTTATTGGAAAACAGGTGTGTGTGAGACAACTTGAGTGTGTGAATTTACTTTTTCAATGTAAATTTTGTGAACCCTAAATATAGACCACGTATTTCCAATAAAAACTTAGCATCCAAATTGAAATGTGCTGTAAGCATAAATACACAGTAAACTTCTAGGACTTAGTATGAAAAAAGAATTTTTCAAGCAACTCATTAATAAGTCTTTATATGATTACGTGTTGAAATGATAATATTTTTTGGTACATTGAGTTAAATAAATACATGATTAAAATTAATTTTACTTTTTTTTACTTTTAAAAATGTGGCTACTAGAAATTTAAAAATCACATGCATTGCTCACATTATATTCCTATAGGGCAGCTCTTCTCTAGATGTAAAGCTGCTAAGAGGGACCTAACTCTGGCTTCAGGTGGAAAAGAAGAATTAGCAGGTGGGGCGGAAGGCTCTCCAGGGCAGGGCCGAAGGTGGGTGGGTGGTAGGGGAGTGGGGGTGGGGGTAGAGACAACTCCATCTGGCAATGTTAAGCACGTGTTTCACGGGGCAGGCCATGTCTGTTATTTGTATCATGAGGCTTAGGTATCTTAGATACCCCTAGGTCTGTATCCCTGAATACCAATGTCTCTTAAAATGGCCTATGTGGCAACAGACTCTAAGGTGACCCCCATGATCCCTATGCCTGGTGTTCACACCCTTCCTAACCTCCTCCCCTTGCACGTGGGCAGAACCTGTGATTTGCTTTTAACTAGGAGAAGACAGCAAAGGTGACAGGAGGGATGTGATCGCGTGTGCAGGAACACGATTACATTACAGAGGACGGTAAAGCTACGATACCATCATGCCGGGGCAAGCCCTGCTGCCTTTGAAGAAACAGGCTGCCATGTTGTGAGCCGCCACATGGAGAGGGCCATGCAGCAAGGAGCCAAGGAGGCCTCCAGTCAGCGTCGGAGAACGGAGGCCTTCCGTCTGGCAGCTTGCAAGGAACCCGCTGCCGCCGCGTGCGCTCAGAAGCAGATCCCTCCCTAGTGAGAGCCGGGACGAGAACCCAGCCCTGGCCAACACAGTTCTGTTTTTAATTGAGATGTAATTCACATACCACAAAATCTGCCCTTTTAAAGTGTGCAATTCAATGGTTTTTAGTATATTCACAAAGCTGGGCAACCATCACCACTATCTAATTCCAAAATATTTTCATCACACAGAAAAGAAACCCCATTCCCATTAGCAGTCATTCCCCATTCTCCCCTTGCCTGGCCCCTGGAAACCACTAACCTACTTTGTCTCTATGGACAGCTTCCTTACAGAGTACCCAGTTCATTCGTGCCCACACTGCCGCCCTACAGAAACTGTGAGATGATAAATGTGTGGGGTTTTAAGCCTCTAAGTTTTTGGTAAAATTATTACACAGCAATAGACAACTAATATAGATTTTGGTACTGGAAATGGGGTGCTGCTGTAACAAATACAATCACAAGTTGCTTAACGAGGGGATGAGCTTCTGAGAATGCATTGTTAGGCGATTTTGTCATGTGAACACCACTGAGTCCACTTACACAAACGTGGATGGTCTAGCCTGCCACACACCTAGGCTGTATGCTACTAATCTTATGAGACCCCCATCAGACGTGTGGTCCATCGTTGACCAAAAGGTTGTTATTCAGGTGCATGACTGTACCTGAAAATGTGGCAGTGGCTCTGGAACTGTGCAGCGGGCAGAGGCTGGGAGAATTTTGAGGAGTGTGAGAGAGAAAGCCTGGACTGGCTTGATGAGACTCATAGTTGAAATGTGGCCTGGAGGACTCGCCAGTGAGCTTTCAAAGGAGGTGAGGATTTTATTAGCAGCTAGAAGAAGGCGACCCTCGTTAAGTAACAGCAGAAAGCTTAGAAAAATTGTCTCCTGCAGTTATGTGGAAAACGGAACATGTAAGTGATAAATTGGTTAATATAACTGAGGAGATTCCCAAGCAAAATGTTGAGGTGCTGCCTGGTTTCTTCTTGCTGCTCATAGCAAAATATGAGAGGAGAGAGAAAAATTGAGGGAAACACTGGTTTAAAAACTACGGGGAAGGAATCAGGACTTGACGACTTTGAAAATTCTCAGCCTCCCCACATAGCAAAAGATGCAGAAATTAAGAAATGGCCTCCAAGCACATGGAATAGAGATAAACCCTGGTCTTGAGAAAAAAAAGAAAGTGTGACTATACAATCTTTTGTTAAAACATCGTGAAGATCAAAGCATCAGAGCAGGATTGAGTCACAGAAAGGGCACTTTCAGAAATTAAGAATGTGCCTCACAGAACCTCTTAATCCAACAATGGGGCCTCAAGGAAACCAAGTGAGTTGTCTGTCGGCCATCTCAGCAGGAGCTGGGGAGAAAAGGGTTTATCTCACAAAGATCTGGGTGTGACTTTTGCCTAATGGAAAGAGCCCCATGGAAAACCACGGAAGACACAAAATTTTTGAGAAAGCTATTTCAGCAAGTGCACTGCCAGCTTGGACTGTAAGGGTGAGAGAGAATACAAAATGAAAGGAGGCTGTAAGATCCACAAAATTCTACTGGCAGGAAGAAAGCTGATAAAACTACTCAGCCACAATCACATGCAACGTTTCATGAAAAAAGAAGAATGACGCAGAGAGGAGAAGCCCGGAGCAAAGCCAAGAGACATGGAATTAGTCTCAGGTCTTAAAACCTAATCAGGGAGTGACGTCAGCATCATGGCAGAGTGAGCTGTTCCCTTAGTCTCTCCCAACTAAGATACAACCAAAAGGACGTTCATTAACCAACAGAGGACACCCACATAGCACAAAGGAAAATCGCAGCTCTGTAGCGGACCAGGTTAGCAAACACTTATTACAACATTAAAGATAAAGGGAAGGGAAGCATCAAAAATAACTATAATTTTATGTATTTATTTTTCCATCTTTAGTTTCATTTATTTTTTGAACTGAAAAGAGAAAATCTAGGTCCAAGCTAAATGGGTTTAGTAATTTGTCTGAAGTTGTTAGATCTTCTTCTTTTTTATTTATTGCAGTAACATTGGTTTATAACATTATATAAATTTCAGGTGTACAGCATTATATTTTGATTCCTGTGTAGACTGCATCATGCTCACCACCCAAAGACTAATTAGCACCCATCACCACACACATGTGCCCAATCACCCCTTTCACCCTCCTCCTCCGCCCTTCCCCTCTGGTAACCACCAATCCAATCTCTGTCTCTATGTGACTGTTTGTTGTTGTTGTTTTTATCTTCTACTTATGAGTGAGATCACACGGTATTTGATTTTCTCTCTCTGACTTATTTCACTTAGCATAATACACTCAAGGTCCATCCATGTTGTCACAAATGGCCAGATTTCATCGTTTCTTATGGCCGAGTAGTATTCTATTGTGTATATATATCACATCTTCTTTATCCACTCTTCCCTTGATGGGTACCTAGGTTGTTTCCAAGTCTTGGCTATTGTGAATAATGCTGCAATGAACATAGGGGGCATGTATCTTTACTCATTCACGTTATCATGTTCTTTGGATAAATACCTAGCAGTGGAATAGCGATATCATATGGTAGTTCTATTCTTAATTTTTTGAGGAATCTCCATACTGTTTTCCATAGTGGCTGCACCAGTTTGCACTCCCACCAACAGTGTATGAGAGTTCCCTTCTCTCCACATCCTCTCTAACACTTGTTATTTCCTGTCTTGTTAATTATAGCCATTCTGACAGGAGTGAGGTGATATCTCATTGTAGTTTTGGTTTGCATTTCCCTGATAGTTAATGAGGTTGAACATCTTTTCATGTGCCTGCTGGCCATCTGTATATCTTCTTTGGAAAAGTGTCTCTTCATATCCTCTGCCCATTTTTTAATTGGTTGCTAGTTTTTTTGTTGTTGAGATGTATGAGTTCTTTATATGTTTTGGATATTAGCCCCATATCAGATATATGGTTCGCTAATATCTTCTCTCATTTGTTAGGTTGTCTTTTCCTTTTGTTGATGGTTTCCTTTGCTGTGCAGAAGCTTTTTAGTTTGATGTAGTCCCATTTGTTTATTTTTTCTATTGCTTCCTTGCCTGGTCAGACATGGTATTCAAAAAGATCCTGCTAAGACTGAGGTCAAAGAGTGTACTTCCTATATTTTCTGCTAGGATTTTAATGGTTTCAGGTCTTACCTTCAAGTCTTTAATACATTTTGAGTTAATTTTTGTGTATAGTATAAGATAATGGTCTACTTTCATTCTTTTGCGTGTGGCTGTCCAGTTTTCCCAACACCATTTATTGAAGAGACTTTCCTTTCTCCATTCTATGTTCTTGGCTCCTTTGTTGAAAATTAGCTGTCTATAGATGTGTGGGTTTATTTCTGGGCTTTCAGTTCTGTTCCATTGATCTGTGTGTCTGTTTTTGTATCACTGCCATGCTGTTTTGATTACTATAGCTTTGTAGTATATTTTGAAGTCAGAGATTGTGATGCCTCCAGCTTTTTTCTCTTTTTCTCTGGATTGCTTTGGCTATGCTGGGTCTTTTGTTGTTCCATGTAAATTTTACAATTCTTTGTTCTATTTCTGTGAAAAATGTTGCTGGAACTTTGTTAGAGATTGCATTGAATCTGTAGATTGCTTTAGAAAGTATGGACATTTTAACTATGTCAATTCTTCCAATCCAAGAGTATGGGATATATTTCCATTTCTTGTGTCTTCTTCAGTTTCACCAGGGAAGCATCAGGTCTGGACTTTTACTTTTAGGGAGGTCTTTGATTACTTTTTCAGTCTCCTTACTGATGGTTGGCCTATTGAAATTCTATATTTCTTCTTGATTCAGTTTTGGAGTTTTATAAAAATTTATCCATTTCTTCTAGATTATCCAATTTTTTGGCATGTACCTTTTGTGGTATTCTCTTATAATCTTCTGTATTTCTGAGGTGTCCATGGTAACTTCTCCTCTTTCATTTCTGATTTTGTTTATTTGAGCCTTCTCTCTTTTTTTCTTGGTGAGTCTAGCTAAAGGTTTGTCAATTTTGTTTATCTTTTCAAAGAACCAGCTCTTGGTTTCATTGATTTTTTCTATTGTTTTTAAATTCTCTCTTTCATTGATTTCTGCTCTGATTTTTATTACTTCCTTCCTTCTACTGAGTTTGGGGTTTGTTTGTTCTTCTTTTTCCAGTTCCTTTAGGTGCACTGTTAGATTGTTTATTTGAAGTTTTTCTTGTTTCTGTGTTAGGCCTTTACTGCTATAAACATCCCTCTTAGAACTGCTTTTGCTGTATCCCATAAATTTTGGGATGTTGTATTTTCATTTTAGTTTTCATTGGTCTCCAGGTTTTTTAGATTTCCCCTTTGATTTCTTCATTGACTCAATAATTGTTCAATAGCATTTTGTTTAATCTCCACATATTTGTGGCTTTTCTTATTTTCTTCCTGTAGTTGATTTCTAGTTTCATTCCTTTGTGGTCAGAAAAGATGCTTGGTATTATTTCAATCTTCTTAAATTTATTGAGACTTGCTTTGTGGCATAATATGTGATCAATCCAGGAGAATGTTCCATGTGCATTTGCAAAGAATATGTGTTCTCCAGTTCTTGGATGCAATGTTCTGTAAATATCTACTATGTCTGTCTGGTCTAATGTGTTGTTTAAGGCCAATGTTTCCTTATTGATCTTCTGTTTGGATGATCTATCCATTGGAGTAAATGGAGTGTTAAAGTCCCCTACTATTATTGTGTTACTGCCTATTTCTCTTTTTATGTTTGTTAATAATTGCTTTATATATTCTGGTGCTCTTATGTTGGGTGCATAGATATTTACAAGTGTTATATCCTCTTGTTGGATTGTTCCATTTATCATTATGTAGTGCCCTTCTTTGTCTCTTGTTAGTTTTTGTTTTAAAGTCTGTTTTGTCTGATATAAGTATTGCTACCCCGGCTTTCTTTTCATTGCCATTTGCATGGAGCATCTTTTTCCATCCCTTTACTTTCAGTTTCTGAGTGTCTTTAGGTCTGAAGTGTAACCACTTCATTTTAATCACAAACTCACAACACAAAACAGAATAATTTGTGACAAGAATAACTTAGATGGGGAAGAAGAAAGGGATGAAACCTGCTTAGGCTAATGGAGATAAGAAGCCATCAGAAAATGGACTATCTCATCTATGAGATGTTTTATACAAACTACATGGTAACCACTAAACAAATAATCAGAACAGAGACACAAATGATAACTATAGAGAAACCTGAGAAAACCATCATAGAAAATCACCAAACTGAAATGGCAGTCAGACATACACTGGAAGGGAAACAAAGGAAATATAAAACAATCAGAAAACAAATGATAAAATGGCAGTATTAAGCCCTCATATATCAATAATCACTCTAAATGTAAATAGATTGAATTCTCTAATCAAAAGACATAGAGTGGCTGGATGGATTAAAAAGCAAGACCCAAAAATATGCTGCCTCCAGGAAACACATCTCAGCTCTAAAGACAAACACAGGCTCAGAGTGAAGGGATGGAAGACAATACTCCAAGCAAATGATAAACAAAAGAAAGCAGGTATTGTCGTACTTCTATCAGACAAAGTAGACTTCAAGATAAAAAAGGCAATGAAAGACAAAGAGGGACAGTACATAATGATAAAAGGGATATTCCACCAAGAGGACATAACACTTATGAAAATATATGCACCTAACACAGAAGTATCAAAGTATATAAGGCAACTATTAACAGACCTAAAGGAGAAATTGACAGCAACACAATAATAGCAGGGGGACCTCAACACCCCACTTACATCAATGGATAGGTTGTTCAGACAAAGTCAACAAGGAAACAGTGGTCTTAAATGAAATACTAGACCAGATGGACTTAATAGATAGATATATATATAGAATATTCCATCCACAAACAGCAGAATACACATTCTTCTCAAGTGAACATGGAACATTCTCAAGGATAGACCATACGTTGGGAAACAAGGAAACCCTCAATAAATTTAAGAAGATTGAAATCATATCAAGCATCTTTTCCAACCACAATGCTATGAAACTAGAAATCAACCACAAGAAAAAGGCTAAGAAAGTGACAAATATGTGGAGACTAAACACCATGCTACTAAACAACAATTGGACCAATGAAGAAATCAAAGGGGAAATCAAAAATTATCTGGAGACAAAAGAAAATGAAAGTGTATCATACCAACTCTTATGGGATGCAGCAAAAGCAGTTCTAAATGGTAAATTCATAGCAATACAGGCACTTCAACAAACAAGAAAAATCTCAAATAAGTAATCTTAAACTAACAGAACTAGAAAAAGAAGAACAAACAAAGCCCTAAGTCAGCAGAAGGAGGGAAATAATAAAAATTAGAGCAGAAATAAATGAAATCGAAACCAAATAAAGAGTAGAAAGGATCAATGAAACTAAGAGCTAGTTCTTTGAGAAGATAAATAAAATTGAAAAACCCTTAGCCAGACTCACTAAGAAAAAAAGAGAGAAGCCTCCAATAAATAAAATTAGAAATGAAAGAGGAGAATTTACAATAGCTACCACAGAAATACAAAAGATTATAAGAGAATGCTATGAAAAACTATATGCCCACCAATTGGATAATCTAGAAGAAATGGATACATTCTTAGACTCATACAACCTCCCAAAACTGAATCAAGAAGAAATAGAGAATCTGAATAGATTAATCACAAGCAAAGAGATTGAAACAGTAATCTAAAACAACTCCTAAAAAACAAAAGTCTGGGACCAGATGGCTTCTCTGCAGAATTTGATAAAACATTCAAAGAAGAGTTAATACCTATCTTTCTCAAACTATTCCCCAAAATTGAAGAAGGTAAAATGCTTCCTAACTCATTCTATGAGGCCAACATCACCCCAATCCCAAAACCAGACAAGGACAACACAAAGAAGGAAAATGATAGGCCAACATCACTGATGAACATAGATGCAAAAATCCTCAACAAAATATTGGCAAACTGAATACAGCAATACATTAAAAGGATCATACACCATGATCAAGTGGGATTTATACTAAGGAAGCAGGGATGGTTCGACATCTGTAAATCAATGTGATACACCACATTAACAAAATGAGGAATAAAAATCACATGCTCATCTCAATAGATGCAGACAAAGCATTTGACAAGATCCAACATCCATTTATGATAAAACTCTCAGTAGAGGCTGGCCCTGTGGGCTAATGGTTAAGTTTGGTGCTCTCTGCTTCAGGGGCCAGGGTTCAGTTCCTGGGCACAGACCTACACCACTTGTGTAGCCATGCTGTGGCAGCAACCCACGTGCAAAATAGAGGAAGACTGGCACAGATGTTTGCTCAGGGTGAATCCTCCTCAGACAAAAAGAGGAGGATTAGCAACAGATGTTAGCTCTGGCCAAATCTTCCTCAGCAAAAAACTCCCCCCAAAACCAAAAACTTCTCAATAAAATGGGTATAGAAGGAAACTATCTCAAGCTAATAAGGCCCTATATGGCAAATTCACAGCCAACATTATACTCAGTAGTGAGAAACTGAAAGCCATCCATCTGAGAACAGGAATAAGACAAGGGTATCCACTCTTGCCACTCCTATTTAACATAGTTCTGGAGGTCCTGGCCAGAGCAATCAGGCAAGAAAAAGGAATAAAAGGAATCCAAATTGGAAAGGAAGAAGTGAAACTCTCACTGTTGGCAGATGACATGATTCTACATATAGAAAACCCTAAAGAATCCATCGGAAAACCATAAGAAATAATCAACAACTACAGCAAAATTTCAGGGTACAAAATCAACTTACAGAAATTCAGTTGCATTTCTATACTCTAATAACAAACTAACGGAAGGAGAACTTAAGAATACAATCTAATTTACAATCACAACAAAAAGAATAAAGTATCCAGGAATAAATTCAATCAAGGATATGAAAAACCTATACACTGAAAACTATAAGACATTATTGAAAGTAATTGAAGATGACACAAAGAAATGGAAAGATATTCCATGCACATGGATTGGAAGACTAAACATAGTTAAAATGTCCATTCTACCTAAAGCAATCTACAGATTCAATGAAATCTCTAACAAAGTTCCAGCAACATTTTTCACAGAAATAGAACAAAGAATTGTAAAATTTACATGGAACAACAAAAGACCCAGCATAGCCAAAGCAATCCAGAGAAAAAGAGAAAAAAGCTGGAGGCATCACAATCTCTGACTTCAAAATATACTACAAAGCTATAGTAATCAAAACAGCATGGCAGTGATACAAAAACAGACACACAGATCAATGGAACAGAACTGAAAGCCCAGAAATAAACCCACACATCTATAGACAGCTAATTTTCAACAAAGGAGCCAAGAACATAGAATGGAGAAAGGAAAGTCTCTTCAATAAATGGTGTTGGGAAAACTGGACAGCCACACGCAAAAGAATGAAAGTAGACCATTATCTTATACTATACACAAAAATTAACTCAAAATGTATTAAAGACTTGAAGGTAAGACCTGAAACCATTAAAATCCTAGCAGAAAATATAGGAAGTACACTCTTTGACCTCAGTCTTAGCAGGATCTTTTTGAATACCATGTCTACTCAGGCATAGGAAACAAAAAAAATAAATAAACAAATAGGAGTACATCAGACTAAAGAGCTGCTGCAAGGCAAAGGAAACCATCAACAAAACGAAAAGACAACCCACCAACTGGGAGAAAATATTTGCAAATCATATATCTGACAAGGGGTTAATCTGCAAAATATATAAAGAATTTACACAACTCAACAACAACAAAACAAACAACCCGATCAAAAAATGGGCAGAGGATATCAACAGACATTTTTCCAAAGAAGATATACAGATGGGCAATAGGCACGTGAAAGGATATTCAATCTCATTAACTATCAGGGAAATGCAAACCAAAACTGCAATGAGATATCACCTCACTCTCATCAGAATGGCTATAATTAACAAGACAAGAAACAACAAATGTTGGAGAGGATGTGGAGAAGGGGAACCCTCATACACTGCTGGTGGGAATGCAAACTGGTGCAGCCACTATGGAAAACAGTATGGAGATTTCTCAAAAAATTAAAAATAGAAATACCATATGATCTAGCTATCCCACTAATGGGTATTTATTCAAAGAACTTGAAATCAGCAACTCAAAGAGACTTATGCACCCCTATGTTCATTGCAGCATTATTCACAACAGCCAAGATGTGGAAGCAACTCAAATGCCCATCGACTGATGATTGGATAAAGAAGATGTGGTATATATATATATACACAATTGAACACTACTCAGCCATAAAAAAGACAAAATTGTCCCATTCACAACAACATGGATGGACTTTGAGGGTATTATGTTAAGTGAAATAAGCTAGACAGAGAAAGACAAACACTGTATCATTTCACTCACACGTGGAAGGTAAACAAACACATGGACAAAGAGAACAGATTAGTAGTTACCAGAGGGGAAGCCAGTTGCGGGGTGGGTGAAAGGGGTAAAGGGGCACATATATATGGTGACAGATAAAAATTAGATGGTGGTGAGGTGGTGGTGAGCACAATGCAGTCTATACAGAAACTGATAAATAATAATTTACACCTGAAATTAACAATGTTATAAGCCATTATGACCTCAATAAAATAGTTTTTTTTTAAAAAAAACCCTAATCTGGGAACACTCAACATTTGCCCAGCTGAATTTCAGAACTGCTACGGACCAGCGATTCCTTTCTACCTCTGATGTTACCTGTTCTTGAACAGGAAAGTCTGTAACAGCTATAGCTGTTATCCCACCATGGTATGTTGTGTGTGTGTGTACACAGATACCTTGTATCTTTGGTTTTACAGATCAAATAAGAGGAACACCTAAAGGAAACTCATCTATACCTAAAACTGATTTAGATGAGATTCTGGACTTTGAGCTTTAGGGGATCTTGGGAGGGAGGTGAATGTGTTTTGCAAGTGCAATGAACATGAGTCACTGAGGGACAGAGGACAGAGTAGACAGACTCTAAGGTGACCCCCATCATCCCCACCTCATGGTATTCACACCATTGCATATCCTCTTCCCTTGCATGTGGGCATAACCTGTGCGTTGCTTCTGGTCAACAGAGCACAGCAAAGGTGACAGTATATATGCGATTATGCATCCATGATTATGTTACATAAGACTGTAACACCTGGCTTGCTAGGGCACTGTCTTCCCTGCTGGCTTTGAAGAACCCGGCTGCCATGTTGCCATATGGAGAGCGCCATGCAGCAAGGAGCCAGAGACACCTCCAGTGGACATCCAACAAGAACTGAGGCTTTCACCCAGCAGCCTGCAAGGAACTGTATGCTGCCTTGTAAGCCTGGAAGCAGATCCTTCCCCAGTTGAGCCCTAGATGAGAACCGTGCTCTGGCCAACACCATGTCTGCTGACTGCAGAGGACCCAGTTAAGCTGTGCCCAGACTCCTGATTTTCAGAAATTATGAGATAGTGGGTGTTTGAAGCTGCTAAGTTTTTGGTAATTTGTTACCCAGCAACAGAGAACTGCTACAGCATACAAGGCCTTCCTCAATCTGAGCGTCACCTCCATCTCTCTGACCTCATCTCCTGCCACTCTGCCGCTGGCTCACTCCACTGTAACCACACTGACCCTTCGCTGATCTTCGAAACCAAGTGAGCACCTGCCTGGAATGCTCTTCCTGCGCATAAATCACAACTCACTCCCTTGGCTCCTTCAGTTTATTGCTAAAATTTTCCCATCACAGCGAGGCCTTCCCTGGTCACCCTTTAAAATTGCAGGCTACCCCTCCCTGGACTCCCAGCACTCCCTATCCTTCTTCCTTCTTTATTTTTCTCCAAGGCTTTTATCATCATTTTTGCTTGGTTTTTTTACTGTTGCATCCCCAGATCATGGGAGATGCTCATTAAGCGCTAGCAGAGAAAATAAATGAAGCATGGAGATTTGTGGATGTTGGAGATGGTTAGGATAATGAAGAGGAAGAGACTGTAAGGCTGGAGGACATTTTCTGGCTGGCAGATTTCTATAGAGTCCAACTTCTAACCCACTTTTCCTGGACGCACTTCTTATTACAGGGAATATGATTGTGCAGTTGGGGAACGGCTTGTGGGTCTATGCCTATGCTCTCTAAAATAGCAACGACCGTATACATCTAGTTACTTGAGGTATGTAGAGGGATTAACACATAGTATACCTAGTAAGTGGTCAGTAGTGATGGATGATCCTCATTATACACAGGGACATCCAGATCTAGAGAAGTCAGTAAACTTAACCAAGTTCACTCAGTTATTTCATTTGCGATCTAGAAACCAGGAAAAAAGGTCTCCTGTCTCACAAGCCACAGCTGGAGAAAGTGGAGCAGTCGCCCCCTGGAGTGGGAGGCAGGAGCTGTGGGTTCAAATCCAGCTCTGCCACCAAAGGGCCACATATCCAGGGTAAGCATTCTCCACCTGGGGGAGGAGCTGATGTCACCCACCGAGCTGAACGCCGGTTACTTCCTGACCAGACAGAGAAGATGAGGGAGCTGCCATTTGCCCAATGCTAGAGGCCCCTGGGTGACACACAAAAGGAAGGGCCAGAAGCCCTGAGCTGAGAGGTGCAAGGCCCTCTGGGAGCTGGCCGGGCAGAGCTGACTGCGGAAACCCCTGTGGCCTCAGCAGGCCTTTCTCTGTCCTGTCTTCCGGTACACTTCCTTCTCTCCCTTTCCTTCCTTCTCCTGCCTTACTTCCTCCTCTGTTCTCTGTCCTCCCTTCTTCCTCTTTTTTTTCTCTCTCTCCTCTCTTCCTTGTCTTCATCTCTCTGGGTTTCTCAGTCCTTCCGTTTTCTGTATTTCCTGTCTCCCTCTTGCTCCCTCTGCTCCTCCCTTCTTCCTGCCTCTCTCAGCCTCTCCTCCAGGTTCAGGTTCTACCAGGGCAGCACGTCCCAGAGCCGGTGGGGATCCTTGGGGAGCTTCAACTGACTGTGGAGAATGCTTGCATGGACTGGGGCAATTCCTGTGTGTGCAGAGCACTTTGCTCAGAATTTTCTCTGGTGGAGCCAGTGATTGAGGAGTCTGCAGTGGCATCCACACTCCAGAGAGCAGGCACAGCCAGAAGTCAGGACTGTTTGTGGGAAAACCGATTGACCTGTTCTCTTCCACTGTTCTACTCCTAAACTAGCTGGGCAACCTTGGGGAAATCACCTCACTTCTCTGAGCCCCACTTTCCTTATTTGCAAGATCGAAATAGTAATACCCACCTCCTAGGGTCATTTGAGGATTCAGTCCAATTGAATAAGTATTTCCCTAGGGATTCCAATTTGCCAGGCACTGTGTTAGTTGCAGCGGGAAACAAAGAGGGATTAGATATAGGCTCAAAACTCAAGGCAGCTGGGAGAACTGACATTTGAATTAACCTTTATACAAGCAGAATGAAAATGTTAATGAGAAGTATATGGAAATGCACTGCGGGAACTGGGAGGAATATGTGATGAGCTCTGACTGGGGAGAACGTTGAGATTTTTCAGAAGTGTGTTGTCAGAATTGCAATAGACAAAAGAGAATGGGAAGGGGGCCGGCCCGGTGGCGCAGCGGTTAAGTTCGCACGTTCCGCTTCTCGGCGGCCCGGGGTTCGCTGGTTCGGATCCCGGGTGGGGACATGGCACTGCTTGGCAGCCATGCTGTGGTAGGCGTCCCACGTAGTTTATAAACTAGAGGAAGATGGGCACGGATGTTAGCTCAGAGCCAGGCTTCCTCAGCAAAAAGAGGAGGACTGGCAGTAGTTAGCTGAGGGCTAATCTTCCTCCAAAAAACAAAACAAAACAAACAAACAAACAAAAAAGAGAATGGGAAGACAAAGATGGAGGGAGTGAAGTGAGCAAAGCTGTGTACGCGTGAGAGGGGCCGGTGTTTGGAGGGAGGGTCTGGTGTGCATGCATGGTGAGAGGCGAGCAAAGTAACTGACGTCCTAGCTCAGCAAGATTCTTTAGGCTTTCAAGCCCTTTTGGCTGTGATCCACAGCAAGAAGGACATGGCATACCTAAATAAACACACAGACGTATTAAATAGGTAGACCTAACTGAGCCAAAAGTTTTAAAAGATCATCTTTAACCCTATCGCATGCGTTGCACTCTGTTTTCTTCTCTATTGTGTTCTATTTCATATTTTTAATGACCCATTACATTGATTTTATGACCCCCTACTGCCTGCACTTTGCCAAGCACTGTTCAGACAGTGGGGAACCCCTGCAGGTTTCTTGAAGAGGGCAGTGAAACCCGCTTCCTCTGGGAAGCCCCTCTTGTGGAGGTGAGGAGAGAGCTTGGAAGTGGGGTGGGAGGGGAGGCAGTGAGCCATCGTGAGGCTGTGGTACCAGTCCCAGGGAGAGAGCAGATCAAGAGGGTTGGGATTAATCAGGGAGCCCTAGGCTAGGGAAGAGCTGTGAGTATGCTTGCCCTCAGTAAAGACTTCGAGTGGGAAAGGATCAAGAGCTAAGGCAGTGTCGGGATCCCTGGCGGATCAGGGCAGGGTATGACTTTTCCTCTGGAGCAGATCTCACTGTGGCTCTCTGGGTGTCTAGTGATCCAGGCAGAACCCTCAGCCCTGGCCTGTCCTCTTGCTAGGGCTCCCTGCCAGCACAGTGAGGGCTGGAGGAAAGAATATGGCTGGCTGAGGGCGAAGCCATCATTGCAGGATCCCCACACCCTCCGTTCTATGCACCTTCATATACAATGCATATTCATGTGCATCTTCATATACAAAGAACAGCATGGTTTTTCAGATCCAGATCCAAACCTCATGGTCAGTACCTTTCTTCCTCAAAGAATGGGAGCTGGGGTCCTACTCCTTGCTTGGTGATTATGCTCAGCCATGGGCCCAGGCCTGGTTGATAGGAGGGACTGAAAAGAACGTGAGCCTTGACACCAGATGACTCTAGGTTCAAGCCCCAGCTTTCCTACCTAGTAGCTGTGTGATCCTGGAGAAGTCACTTCACTACTCTGAGCCTCATTTTTCTCACATGTAAGATGGGGATAACAACCCCTCTTACCTGTTGGAAGATCAGCAGCCCTGGTTCTCTTCTCTTCTCGCTCTAGCCTCTTCACTTAGTGAATATTGTCCACACTCATGGCTTCAATTAAAAAAAAATTTATTAAAGTGTAAGTTACATGCAGTAAAATTCACACAGTTTCGTGTACAGTTCTGTGAGTTTTGACATGCGTATAGTCCTGTAACTACCACCACAATCAAGATATGGGACAGTTCCATCAGCCCCAAGGACCTGCGCCCCCGCCCCAACTCCTCTGCCGTCAGCCCACCCCATCTCTGCTCCCTGCAACCACAGCTCCCATTTCTATCGCTCAGACTGGTTTTGCCTGTCCTAGAATGTCAGGTAATTTGAATCACACATCTATACTCTTTCACACCTGACTTCTTTCACTAAGCACGGTACTTCTGAGATTCGTCCGTGTTGTCACGCGTCCCTGTAGTTTGTTTCTTTTTGCTGACAAGCAGCATTCCCTTGGGCAGCTCTTCCACAGTTGTTCGCCCCTTCACAATTGATCCACATTATTTTGGGTTGTTTTCATTTGGGAGTTGTGATGACGAAGCAGTGATGAACACTATTTTGCAAGTCTTTGTGTGAACAAATGTTCTTATCTCTCTAGGGTAAATATCTAGACTGCAAGAGCTGGGTTGTGTGGTAAGTACATGTTTAACTGTTGAAGAAACTGCCTGATTCAACGACAGCAAACTGGTTGCACAATTTTACGTGTCCACCAGTAACGCATGTGAGCTTGGCTTGTTCCACGTCCTGGCCAACATCTAGGTTTGTCAGTCTTTTAAAATTTTAGCCATTCTAGCGAGATGGTATCTCCTTGTGGTTTGAATTTTGCTTTTCTTTAATGACTAACGATATTGAGTACTTTTTACGTACTTATTGGCCATTTGGATAATCAGTTTTGTGAAGTGCCTGTTGGAGCTTTTGCATGTCTGCAATTTTTACTAGCCAGTTTTATTAGCTCACTTCTGGGCTCTGGATGAATATACCAGAATACCAAGAATGGCCTTCTTGATGCCTCTGCTCGGATGTCTCAAAGGGAACCCAACTGAGCATAAAGGTAAACTCGTAAGCTTCTCGCTCACTCTCCCTCCATCCTCCAACCTCGGCCTAAAGCACTGATGCACGCGTTAGTAAACGACCTCACTATCCACACAGTGCCACAGACCAGAAACTTGGACGTCATTCCTGATGCCTCTTCTCCTCTATTCTCCCACTTCCATCCACGCCATCACTTTTCCTCCGACCTATCTCTTAAATCCGTTCACTTCCCTCCATCCCCATCATAGCCTCATCTGGATTACTGCAATAGCCTCCTTTCTAATTAGTCTTGCTCCCTTCAGACTATTTTAACATGTAACAGTCAGTATCAGACCTTTTTAAAGCACAGATTCGATCACATTACTCTCCTGTTTAGATTCTTAATGGCTTTCTATAGCTTTTAGAATAAAGATCAATTCCTTGATGTGATTTATAAGCCTGGGCCATGTCCCAGCCAGGTGGTTTTCTTCTAGTTGTAATGCCAGTCTTTCTCTTGTCTCAGGGCCTTTGCATATGCTCTCCTCTCTGTCTGGAACACTCATTCCCTTTTCTGTCTTTCTTTTTATTTATTTTCTTTTTTTGTTGAGGAAGATTCACCCTGAGCTAACATCTGTGCCAATCTTCCTCTATTTTGTATGTGGGTCACCGCCACAGCATGGCTGCCAACAAGTGGTGTAGGTCTGTACCTGGGAACAAAACTCAGGCCACCAAAGTGGAGCACGCCGAACTTAACCACTAGGCCATGGGACTGGCCCCTCATTCCCTTTTCTTTACTTTGCTAACACCTGCTTATTCTTCACGTCTCAGTTCAATCATCTTCCTCAGGGAAGTCTGCCCTGACCCCAAGGCTAGATTACGTCCTACTACTATACACCTGGACAGAGCCCTGTCCTTTTCTTCCTTAGCATGTATCACCTTATAATTGTATATTCCTAGGATCATTCAGCTAACGTGTGTTTCTCTTTCTAGACTAGGAGGCTCCATGAGGACAGGACAGTACATTGTTCATCATGTGTCCTGGGACCTCACCCCAGGGCCAGCTACACAATGTGTGCAACTGAGTGCAAAAGGAAAAAGCAGTGCCCCTGGCAAAAGGCAGGGAAAAGTGCCATTAAAGGTTTTAAAATATGCAGCATTTTCCCTTTCCTCTGTTCTCTCTCTCTCAACTTGTCATGGAATTTTTATTTGCTATTTAACGTAATTCTAAGTTAAAAAATAAATTTAAATTATTAGCATGAATTTTACCATTTATGTTTATATTGTGTGATGCAAATTTTAAATGGAAATCTGAGCATTTAACTCATGTGTGGAATCGCCAAAATCACACAACTCCTGTTTCGTAGCTCATCCATATATGTATTCCTTTCTTAACAGCAGAACAGAAATGCTGCACAAAACTAACTCGAATGTCATTATTTCACTTCTGGACACGCGCACATTCTACCCACACACTCTGCTTTGGGTTACTCACCAGTAAGTCAGGACCGACAGGAGCAGGAGCTGTGGGTGACTCTGTCTTTCCCTCTCCTTCGTGTCACCATTTTCAGCATAAGTGCTGGTCAACACAGGGATGTGACAACAGCAGGAGAAGATATGATAGGTTCCTTGGTTATTTGTGTTTCTTCAAACGTCATTGCCTTCTTTCTGCGTGCAGAGTAAGTTCTGCCCTGAATGGAAAGCGCAGCCTCTCAGCTCCTGAGCGCCCTGCTCTCTCCGTCACAGACTTAACACCCTTCCCCCGAACTCGATCTGGGTCTCCCTGCACCCCGCAGTGGGGGTCCACCGGAGCTCTGTGCTCAAGGGTGTTGAGAAGGCCGCGTGTGAACAGGCGGCAAGGACAGGGGACACTCACGTGAAGTGTTTCTCCTCCGTTAGTGCGCAGCCTTTATTGTCCCACGGGACTTGACTTACAAAACACAAGTGTGCAGATGCAATTGTTAATAATTTCAGGATGGTGAGAGCAGAGCCTTAAACCAAGGCGGGGCCCTTCTGAGCACCGTGCAGGTCACATGCTGGGGAAGGTGGCCCCTCCTGACACGCATGGTAGATATTCAATAAATGTGTGTTAAATGAGTGAATGAAGGGTTGTCACAGATGGAAGATAAATAGTTCATTTGGTTTGGATAAAAACTAAAGACCCCCTCCTCTGTCACTTTGGAGATTTGATGTGAACGTGAGAGGGGTGCCACTGCCTGGAGGTGCCTGTCCTGGGGAGAGAAACATCCTCTAATGTTTCAGAGGGAGAGTGAGATAGAAGGGGGCGACGGGCGGAGAGAGCCTGGTTAATCACTGCCCTTTGCATATAGCACCTTGGAGCCCGTGCTCTCAGGACTCGGCCTAAGCCGGTCAAGCTTCCTGGCTCACTGCCTCCAGGCACTTCCTCCTCAGCTTTTCAACCTCCACCTTCTGCTCCCAGAGAGAGCTACTACTAAATTAGCAGAGGCCCTCTGGGACCCATCCTGGAGGTGACGAGGAGTGGCTCAGGCAAGGTCAGCCCCACCACCTCTGGGGGATGCTCAAAGTCCTGGTCTCCGGCCTTGACTTCCGGTCCACAGTTGGGTGCGTGCAGAAAGATCTCTGAGAACTGCAAAGGCCGAGAGTCAGGAGGTCTCAGCTCAAGCTCTGGCTTCACTGTACGTACTTCATTGTGTGACCTTAGGCAAGTGAGGTCCCCTCTCTGGGCCTCATTTGATCCTCTTTCAAATGAGAAGATGAACTAGATAAGTGGCTTAAAAGCAAACCTCCATTGTCTGATTGGAGGAAGAGAGTCTCCCCAACTTCAGCTAGTGGTAATAATAATAATATTAATAACAGCAGACACTCACAGAGCACCGCTGCTCCAGATGTTAAGTGCTTTATGTGCATCAACTCACTCAGAAGTCCCAATAGCTGTGTAAGAGGGGCTTTAACTATTAAGCCTATTTCCAGATGATGAAACTGAGGAGCTGAATGGCTAAGTGACTTGCTCAGGGTCACACCGCTAGTAAAGGACAGAGCAAGGATTTGACCTTCGAAGTCTGGCTTGAGAGTACATCTGCTTAACTACAGTATTCCTGTTTTATCTACCTACCTGCCTACCCATCCACCCACCCACCCATCCACCCATCCCTCCATCCATCCATCCAAGTTCTGTGTAAGAGTTTATCTGATAAAAGGATTCTTCTAAAAAAATTATAAAAAATAATAAAAATTTGAAAACTTCTGAATATTGCCATTCAAAATGGAGAAGCCCCAGGGGATGCGGTGCCGTGACTGTTTCCCACTTCCTACTTCCGGGTCATTCTTAGAGCAGTTTCTGTGGGTTGGGGTGAGGAAGAGTTGGCAGCAGCCAGAGAAGAGAATATTTTAAAACAACTTGTCAAACATGACACCCACAGCTTGTGAGCAGATGGATGCTGTGTAAGAAAGCTCAGGCAGTTTGGATCTGGCTTCCCCCCTCCCTCCCTCTTTCTTATCTCCCCTATCCCCCCAGGAAGGCAGAGCTAGAAGTGGTTTAGGGCTTGACTGGTATAATGAGACTTCAGAGGGCTGAACTCCGGCCAGTGGGAGAAGCGTAAGGGAAGGCGGATCACAGCCCAATATGAGAACAATCTCCCTAGCCATTTTGTCATCCTAAAATCAGGTAACCTTCCTGTGATGCAGGGTTTGTCCCGGGACATTTGGGGCAGAGCCTGGTGACCAGGGAGGATATGGCGGGGATGCTTGCGTTTAGGTGGCAGGGTGTCCTGGAGTAGGTGAGCTCCCAGGTCCCTCTTTTTCCTAGATCGAGTGATTCCACCCCAGCCCCTGACTCCACTGTGGAGCTCCTGAAGCCCCGGGAAGGGCAGACCTTGGCCCCCACTCACGCAGCTTGTTGAAGGCCAAGAGGACAGATGAGAACCAGCAACCAGGGTTCTCAGCCCTGTGGCTCAGCTCGAAGCTTTCTCATTGAGATGTCACCCCACAGCACCCCCTTTATAGAAGCAGGACAATTCTCTCCATGCCCTTCCCACTACAGGGCTTTCAGGATTGCCTCAGTGTGTCTGTCATGGGGCTTCATGACCTTCTCCATATTCGAGGCCGGCCGTTTACTGGGGCTGTTGATGGGGGAACTGCGAGAGAGGTATTCCCACCTTCAGCTTGGCCCGCAGCTTCTGTTGGGCCTGGGCTTACTCGCCAACAATTTGTTTACCCCTTTTCTGTTCATTTAGAACATTCACAGATGCGAGCTCAGAGGACACCAATACTGACCTATTTCATGACGAGGATGGGGAAGCTCAGAGAGGAGGTGACTCACCCAGGCGCCTTGTCCGCGGCCGTGAACTCAGTCTTCTGACTCCAGGGAAGCCATCACCACTCCCACCAAATGCTAAAAACAGCGACGCATTTACTCTATGCCAGATACTGTGCTACTGTAACAACCGCAAGATGCCCATCACAGAGGAGGAAGCTGAGATTCAGAGAAGTCACTCCTCCAGGAGTCACATAGTTGGGAAGGGGCCGAGTGAGGGTTCAAACCCATGTCTGCCTTTTCCAGAACCATGTTCTTTTTTTAAAAAAAAATTTTTATTGAGTTAATGATAGGTTACAATCTTGTGAAGTTTCAGTTGTACTTTATTGTCTGTCAGTCGTGTTGTAGGTGCACCCCTTCACCCTTTGTGCCCACCCCCACCCCACCTTTCCCCTGGTAGCCACTAATCTGTCCACTTTGTCTACATTTTTAAGTTCCTCATATGAGTGGAGTCATACAGAGATTGTCCTTCTCTATCTGTCTTATTTCACTTAACATAATTCCCTCAAGGTCCATCCATGTTGTTGCAAATGGGACGATTTTGTTCTGTTTTACGGCTGAGTAGTATTCCATTGTGTATATATATACCACATCTTCTTTATCCAATCCTCTGTTGATGGGCACTTAGGTTGCTTCCACATCTCGGTGACTGTAAATAATGCTGCAATAAACATTGGGGTGCATAGGACTTTTGGAATTGCTGACTTCACGCTCTCTGGATAGATACCCAGTAGTGGAATAGCTGGATCATATGGTAGTTCTATTTTTAATTTTTTGAGGAATCTCCATACTGTTTTCCATAGTGGCTACACCAGTTTGCATTTCCACCAGCAGTGTATGAGGGTTCCTTTTTCTCCACAACCTCTCCAACATTTGTTACTATTTGTTTTAGTTATTTTCGTCATTCTAATGGGTGTAAGGTGATATCTTAGTGTAGTTTTGATTTGCATTTCCCTGATGATCAGCGATGATGAGCATCTTTTCATGTGCCTATTGGCCATCCGTATATCTTCTTTGGAGAAATGTCTGTCCATGTCTCCAGCCTATTTTTTGATCAGGTTGTTTAATTTTTTGTTGTTGAATTGTGTGAGTTCTTTATGTATTATGGATATTAAGCCTTTGTCAATGTATTACTTGCAAATATTTTTTCCCAGTTAGTGGGTTGTTTTTTTGTTTCAATCCTGTTTTCCCTTGCCTTGAAGAAGCTCTTTAATCTGATGAAGTCCCATTTGTTTATTCTTTCTATTGTTTCCCTTGTCTGAGAAGACATGGTGTCCGAAAAGATCCTTTTATAAATACTGATGTCAAAGAGTGTACTGCCTACATTTTCTTCTAGAAGCTTTATGGTTTCAGGTCTCAGCTTTAGGTCTTTGATCGATTTTGAGTTCATTTTGGTGAATGGTGAAAAAGAATGGTCAATTTTCATTCTTTTACATGTGGCTTTCCAGTTTTCCCAGCACCATTTGTTGAAAAGACTTTCTTTCTTCCATTGTAAGCCCTCAGCTCCTTTGTCAAAGATTAGATGTCCATAGATGTGTGGTTTTATTTCTGGGCTTTCAATTCTGTTCCATTGATCTGTGCACTGGTTTTTGTACCAGTACCATGCTGTTTTGATTACTGTAGCTTTGTAGTATGTTTTGAAGTCAGGGATTGTGCTGCCTCCAGCTGTGTTCTTTTTTCTCAGGATCGCTTTAGCAATTTGGGGTCTTTTGTTGCCCCATATGAATTTTAGGATTCTTTGTTCTATTTCTGTAAAGAATGTCATTGGGATTCTGATTGGGATAGTGTTGAATCTGTAGATTGCTTTAGGTAGAATGGACATTTTAACTATGTTTATTCTTCCAATCCATGTGCGTGGAATGTCTTTCCATCTCTTTATGTCGTCATCCATTTATTTCAGAAAAGCTTTGTAGTTTTCATTGTATAGGTCTTTCACTTCCTTAGCTAAATTCACCCCAAGGTATTTTATTCTTTTTGTTGCGATTGTGAATGGTATAGTGTTCTTGAGTTCTTTTTCTGTTAGTTCATTATGAGAGTATAGAAATGCTACTGATTTATGTAAATTGATTTTATACCCTGCAACTTTGCTGTAGTTGTTGATTACTTCTAAAAGTTTTCCAACGGATTCTTTGGGGTTTTCTATATATAAGATCATGTCGTTTGCAAACAGTGAGAGTTTCACTTCTTCTCCCCCTATCTGGATTCCTTTTATTCCTTTTTCTTGCCTGATTGCTCTGGCCAGGACCTCCAGAACTATGTTAAATAAGAATGGTGATAGAGGGCATCCTTGTCTCATTCCTGTTCTCAGGGGGATGGCGCTCAGTTTTTGCCCATTGAGAATGATGTCAGCTGTGGGTTTGTCATATATGGCCTGTATTATGTTGAGGTAGTTTCCTTGTATGCCCATTTTGTTCAGAGTTTTTATCATAAGTGGCTGTTGGATCTTGTCAAATGCTTTCTCTGCATCTATTGAGATGATCATGTGATTTTTATTCCTCAGTTTGTTGATGTGGTGTATCACGTTGATTGATTTGTGGATGTTGAACCATCCCTGTGTCCCTGGTATGAATCCCACTTGATCCTGATGTAGGATCCTTTTGATGAAGTGCTGTATTCAGGTTGCCAAAATTTTGTTGAGAATTTTTGCATCTATGTTCATCAGCGATATTGGCCTGTAGTTCTCCTTTTTCGTGCTGTCCTTGTCAGGCTTTGGTATCAGAGTGATGTTGGCCCCATAGAATATGTTAGGAAGTGTTCCGTTCTCCCTAATTTTTTGCAATAGCTTGAAAAGGATAGGTATTAAATCTTCTCTGAAAGTTTGGTAGAATTCCCCAGGAAAGCCATCTGGTCCTGGGGTTTTATTCTTTGGGATGCTTTTGATGGCTGTTTCAATCTCTTTCCTTGTGATTGGTCTGTTCAAATTGTCTGCCTCTTCTTGAGTGAGCTTTGGGAGATTGTAGGAGTCCAAGAATTTATCCATTTCCTCTAGGTTATCCATTTTGCTGGCATATAGTTTTGTGTAGTACTCTCTTATAATCCATTGTATTTCTGTGGAATCTGTTGTTAATTCTCCTCTTTCATTTCTGACTTTGTTTATTTGAGCTTTCTCCCTTTCTCTTTGTAAGTCTGGCTAGGGGTTTGTCAATTTTATTTATCTTCTCAAAATCAACTCTTTGTTTCATTGATCCTTTCTACTGCCTTTTTTGTTTCAATAGCAGTTATTTCTGCTCTGATTTGTATTATTTCTCTCCTTCTGCTGACTTTGGGCTTTATTTGTTCTTCTTTCTCTAGTTCAGTTAGGTGTAGTTTAAGACTGCTGATTTGGGATTTTTCTTGTTTGTTAAGATGTGCCTGAATTGCAATGAATTTTCCTCTTAATACAGCTTTTGCTGCATCCCATATGAGTTGGTATGGCATGTTATCATTTTCATTTGTCTCCAGGTATTTTTTGATTTCTTCTTCAATTTCTTCAATGATCCAGTGCTTGTTCAATAGTGTATTGTTTAGTCTCCACATCCTTGTGCCTTTCTCAGCTTTTTACTTGTAATTAATTTCTAGCTTTACAGCATTATGATCGGAGAAGATGCTTGTTATTATTTCCATTTTTTTAAATTTGTAGATGCTTGCCTTGTTTCCCAACATATGGTCTGTCCTTGAGAATGTTCCATGCGCACTTGAGAAGAATGTGTATTCTGCTGTTTTTGGATGAAGTGTTCTATATATGTCTATTAAGTCCAACTGTTTTAGCTTTTCGTTTAGCTCCACTGTTTCTTTGTTGATTTTCTGTCTGGATGATCTGTCCATTGATGTGAGTGGGATGTTGAGGTCCCCTACTATTATTGTGTTATTTTTGATATCTTCTTTTAGGTTTGTTAATAGTTGCTGTATGAACTTTGGTGCTCCTGTGTTGGGTGCATAGATATTTATAAGCGTTATTTCTTCTTGATGAAGTGTCCCTTTGATCATTATATATTGTCACTCTGTGTCTCTCTTTACCTGCCTTATCTTGAAGTCTGTTTTGTCTGATATAAGTATTGTGACACCTCCTTTCTTTTGTTTGCTATTAGCTTGGAGTATTGTCTTCCACCCCTTCACTCTGAGCCTGTGTTTGTCCTTGGAGGTGAATTGTGTTTCCTGGAGGCAACAAATTGTTGGATCTTGTTCTTTAATCCATTTTGCCACTCTGTGTCTTTTTATTGGAGAGTTCAATCCGTTTACATTGAGGGTGATTATTGATGCATGAGGGCTTAATGCTGTCATTCTCTTGCTTGTTTTCCGGTTTTCCTGTGTGTCCTTTGTTTCTCGTCCTGTGTGTTCTAGCCTACCCATTGACTGCTGCAATTTATTTTGCTGGGTTTCTTAGACTTTTGCTTATTTATGTTTTGTGTCTCTGTTCTGTTTTTTAGTTTAGTGGCTACCCTGAAGTTTGTGTTCAGAATCTCGTGTATAACATAGTCCATTTTCTGGTGGTCTCTTACTTACTTAGCCTAGAGTGTTTCAGTCCCTTTCCTCCTCCCCTCCCAAATTATTATTTTCATCTCTTATTCCAACTTGTGTTGTGAGTTTGTGGTTAGACTGATAAGATTGTCTCTGCTTTCGTGATTTCCTTCCCTTTATCCTAATGCTGTAGTTGAACATTTTCTATCCTTTTCAGATTCTATATATTTGTCTCCCTACTCTGTGTTTTGTGACGCCTTACTCCCTTTTTTTTCTTTTTTCAGGTATGAGAGCCTTCTTGAGGATTTCTTGTAGTGGAGGTCGTGTGACTACAACATCCCTCAGCTTTTGTTTGTCTGGAATGAGTTAATTTCTCCCTCATATCTGAAGGATATTTTTGCTGGATAGAGTATTCTTGGCTGAAGATTTTTATCCTTTAAAGTTTTGAATATGTCACTCCAATCTCTCCTAGCTTGTAAGGTTTCCGTAGAGAAATCCACTGAAAGTCTGATGGGGGTTCCTTTGTAGGTTATTTTCTTCTGCCTTGCTGCCCTGAGTATCCTTTCTTTGTCCTTCATTTTTGCCATTTTTACTACTATATGCCTTGCAGTAGGTCTTTTTACATTGACAAATCTAGGAGATCTGAAAGCTTCCTCCACACAAATTTCTCTCTCAATCCCTAGATTTGGGAAGTTCTCTTCTATTATTTCGTTGAGCACACTTTCTGCTCCATTTTCCTTTTCCACGCCCTCAGGAATTCTGATGATTCCTAAGGTGCATTTTCTCATTGAGTCAGCTATTTCTCTGAGATTTTCATCAGTTTTTTAAATTCTTAGTTCTCTTTCTTCCTCTGTCTGGAGCCATTCAGCCTGTCTATCTTCGATTATGCTAATTTTCTCTTCTATGATGTCTACACGGGCATTCAGGGAATCCGTATTCTGTTTTATCTGATCCATTGTATTTTTCATCTCTAGTATTTCTAATTGATTCTTCTTTATAATTTCAATCTCTTTTGTGAAGTAACTCCAGAACTCGTTGACTTGTTTCTCTATATTTCCCTTTACCTCATTGAATATTTTGAGGATAGCTATTTTGAGCTCCTCTTCACTTAGTTTACCCATTTCCAAGCCCTCAGGACCTACTTCTGTGTTTTTATTGTTTTCCTTCTGATCTGGGGCGTTTATAATTTGCTGGATGGTAGAGGAGCTGTTTTTGCGCATGCTGCTATTATTCGGCTGCAATTACAGCCTGTCGCCACTAGATGGGGGTTGAGAGCCGCATTCTGAGCCCTGCAAGTTCAGCCAAGATGGCAGCGCCCAGTGTGGGTTGGGGGAGGAGGGGCACTTTCACTCACGCCCACCTATTGGATCAGCTCTCACTTTCTGGTCTCCTGGGGCCCTGGCTTGCTGGGGTGCCCCCATGTGAAAGCTTTCCCCTGTTAGAGGGTTTCCACTGAAGGGTAGATGGGAGTCCTGGACGATCCCCGATGCGTGGCCCCTGCCCCACTCCTTTCCGCTCCCCACAGCAGTGATCCCCGTCTCTAGTGGCGGGAACAAAGTTCCCTACTACCAGGTTCCAGCTCCTCCGAGGCCGGCAGCAGCCTCTCCACCTTCCGTAGTTTGGCTGCTGTGGGACTCTGATGATTTCTGTTATTAGGATTGTTTTTTTGGTTGGAAAGCAGTTGCTCTTTTTGGTTGTACTTTGGAGGGGAGAGTCCCCAGTGAGCTCATGCTGCCATGTTGCTTATGTCACTCTAAGAACCATGTTCTTTTTTCACAACTCCACTCCATTCGTAAATCCAGAGGAGCCCCAAGGAAATGGTATCTTGGGAGAAGGGGTGTGAGGACTCTGTTCAAGCCAGAAAGCTTGGGACGCCTTCAGAATGTCCTAGAACCTGGCAGGAGTGGCTGGATCCATCAGGTGGGCAACTGGGGGTGAATACGGCTTCCCCAGCCCAGAATCCACCTGCAGGACAGCCTCAGAGCATTCCTCTGAGGCCCAGGCTGTGAACTGCACCCCCTAACTGACCTTTGCCATGTGCCATGTGGGAAAGTCACCTCCTTGGCTGCATTTAAGAGAAGTCCTGGGGGGCTGGCCCTGTGGCCAAGTGGTTAAGTTCTCGTGCTCCACTTCGGTGGCCCAGGGTTTCACTGGTTTGGATCCTGGGCGTGGACATGGCACCGCTTGTCAAGCCATGCTGAGGCGGCGTCCCACATACCACAACCAGAGGCACTCACAACTACAGTGTACAGCTATGTGCTGGGGGGCTTTGGGGAGAAGAAGGAACAAAAAAAAAAAAAGAAAAGAAAGAAAGATTGGCAACAGTTGTTAGCTCAGGTGCCCATCTTTAAAAAAAGAAAAGAGAAGCCCTGGCTGAGAAAAGCTGGAGCAGCCTGGGCTAAGCAAGATCTCTAGCTCTGTTATTTACTGGCCTCAGGCAAGTCACTTTATTTCTGTGTCCCTGTCCCCTTTCTGTAAAAAGGGGTTAATGAAAATACTCCATGGGCCTTTTGTGGGGACTATACAAGATCGTGTATCTGTGAGAGTATTTCATACATAGCACAGGATTAACCACCCAGTAACAAAGCTGATTTTCACTGGACACAGGCTCTGTGACACACATTGTTCTAAGTGCTTCACAGGCTTTATGTCATTTAACCACACACACAAGTATAAAGTCACTGTTGACTGCCCCCCCCCCAACCCTGCCCAAACTACTATCTCCATGTTAGAGGTCCTAACGTGGGGTGCAGAGGAAAAAGGGTAGGGGATTAGAATAGGGCTGGTCCTGGTTCTGCCTTTATTGGCTGTGTAACTTCAAGAAAGCTACCCACCCTCTCAGCCTCATCTGCTACATCTGAAAAACATATGTGTTGCTTACCACTCAATGAGAATCGAATAAAATGAATACGTGTTATTGAACATCACACATATTATTTATTTATCCTTACAATGATGTGGATTCAGTTATTTTTCCCACTTTACAGTTGAGGAAACCAAGGCCCAGAGATATTTAAAATCACAAAGTGAAATACAAATCCTGGCTAGGATTATCATCACTGTTACTATACAACAGTAAGGGAAATGTTCGTGGAAACTGATGCAAAAGGTCACAAGGAGAGGCCATATTTGCTTTACTTCCCTGTAGGCTGATAGCCTGATTTATTTCCAGTCCAGGCCACAGAAGACATAAGACCACGTGTGAGCCAGGAGAAGTTCTGGCTGTGTGTGGGGCTTCACTGCTGTTCTGCCCAGAGGCAGAGGGTTGGACGAAATGATCCTTAACATCCTCTCTAGTTGTCTAGCATCCATCAAATCTTCTGGGCAGGAGCAGACGCTGCCACTGTTTTTTCTCCAGCCCAAACCTGCTCGTGTGGAGGTGTCCAACCAGAGCCAGGTGTGAAGTGTGCGAGCCTTCAGTGCTGAGGTGAGAGAATTCCGCCCCAGGGTGACGCTGCTTGTGGCAGAGGTGGCAGCACCTTCTGTTCTTGTCAGGTAGTTGGGGAAGAAGAGAGGTGCTGATTTAGTATCCTGGACCAGAAAAACTGAATGTCTTGCTGTTCCTGAGGTGGTTGTTGGGCATCAAAGCCCTCATCAGTGTCCCTTCTGACCTCATCAATTTACCCTGGATGTGTGATTTTACAAATGTATATGCCATAGCTAAAAGGAAATCTAGAAATGACTCTGTTCTACATTCACAATTTTGAAACTTTTTATTGTTGGTTATAAATACATGTAGAAAAGCACACACACACACACACACACACACACATAATTTAACCAAATGTCTCACCATGTCATTTGAAAAGAGAGACATCTGAGGTCTAAAGGGGTAAAGCGTCATTTTCTGTGGCTGACTTCTTCCCTACAACTAAGCACAATTGCTCATTGTCCTCTCCCCCCCCCACACACTACTTTATTCTTTTATTGGACACATATTATTTGAACCCCTATTGAGGCCAAGGTGCTGGGATTAGTGCAGGTTGGGGTAGAGTGGGTGCCCAGAGTTACAAGGCACTAATTCTGGCCCCCAAGGAGTTTGTAGTCTAGGAGGAGAAGACATCTACACAGACAACTACATAACAAAGAGATTGGTGAATGCCAGAGAGAGAGAGATTCTCAAGGAGCTACGAGAATCTAAAGAAAGAAGAGAAAATGGAAGATATTCACGGCCTAAGTGGCATGTATACTGAGCCTTGATGGGACAGGATTTGGACGTGCAGGGATTCAGGGTGAGGAAGAGCACTTCAGACAGAATAGAAAATACCAGAAAGACAGAGAAGCGTGGCTGGATCTGGGGAGGAGTAAATGGTCCAATTTGGTTGGAACCTAACATCTATTAGGAGGAGTGAGGGACTTGTGCTGGAGGGGAGGCTGGAACACAGCGGCAGAGAAAGGCAGACACAGCCTGAGCAAAGCCCCAGCACGGCTCGGGGAAGAGTACTCCCAAGCTCACCCTTAGGCCTGAGTTCCAGGGCTCTTTGCTTCTCACAATATGCGGGAGATGAGTTTGTGCATTAGGGTCTGAAGACTAGAAATCCAGCTCTAGCAGTCCAACCCATCGACCATCCTGCTCTGGGAAAGTCACAACTTCCTTGGGTCTCAAATTTTGTGTCTTAAGAGGGGAATAATAGTCCCTTCCCTGCCTTCCTCAGAGGGCGGATGTGAGGACTAAACAATATGAATACGAAGCTGTCCCACAAACTGGAAAGCGCTCTACAAATGTAAGCCTTCCTCTCTCTGCCCCTCTAGCCCAGGCTGCATCAGCATCACCTGCGGTGTTCGTTAAAATGCAGTTTTTGGCATCTGGCCATGAAAACTTGCTAGAAGCCAAAAATTGGGACTGTGTGTGCCCTCCTACCATCAACAGAAAATTATGTCCCAATATACTCATATATTTAAACACCAGCGTTCAGATATTGGAAAACTAGCAGCACAGGACTATGATTCCCAAGAAAAGGAAAGCAAATGAGGTGAGGGTACAATCTCCTTGGGTGACTGCCTGGAGGAACTTTCGAGACTGCAGTGCAGGAGGGCAACCAAAGCAGAGCATGACAGTCTCTGAGTTGAGGACACAGAGACTGGAGTTTGGGGAGCTGAGGGGGCAGGAATTTAGAGGACAGAGGACCAGAGGAGAGGGAGTTATACAAAGAAAGAGCTGCAGGGACCTGCAGAAAGGCCTCCTTGAGTCTCTGCTGAGCACTAAGCTGCACGTGCATACGGTGAAATGCCACAAAACTGAGCAAATAACGATGAGATGTTTTGAGCTGAACAACTCTCAGGGCTCACAAAAGCCTGGAAGAGACTCGAGTTCTGACCAGCCAGACTGAAGAGACCAGATGGCACTCAATCAGACAGAGTCATCACACCATAGTGGGGCGACAAATGAGGCCTAGAGTGGCAATTACTCTAGACTTGCCCTAAAAAAGCTTAAAAACAAGATTTGAAGGCATCAAGTAAATCCACAAGTGACTTAACTATCTGCAAAAACAAAACCTAACACTTTCTAAGGGAAAACAACAAAATTCAACACTCAACAAAGTCACATTCAAAATGTCCAGCATAGAACAAAAAAATTACTAGACGTGAAAAAGCTGGAAAACGAGACCCCAAACAAGGAGAAAACGTAAACACAGTGAGGTAAGAAATGGAAGATATAAAAAAGAGCTAAATGGAAATTCTAGAGGCGAAACTCTCCAAACTGAAGCAGAGAGAGAAAAAGGACTGAAAAAGGAATAGATGGAGACTTGACGGCCCATGGGGCGAGATTACTCGGTTTGTTTCTGTTGCTATATCTTTAAGTTTACTGATTTTTAAAATTCTGCAGTGTATATCTGCTGTTAATCCTACCCAGTAAATCTTTCATTTTAGATGCCGTATTTTCACCATTCCACTTAGTTCTTTTTTATATCTTCTATTTCTCATGTGTTCATGCATTTCTTTATATCCTTAAACATATTGATGACAGCTTTTCAAAATTTTTCTGCTTTCAAAATCTTGTCTGCTAATTCCACCCCCTGTCATTTCACATTTTGTTTCAATTCATTATTTTTCTCCTCGTTTTAGACCACAGCAATGTTAAGAATTATCACAGACTTCTTGCCAGAAAATGCAAGCCAGAAGTCATTGGAACAATATCTTTAAGTGCTGAAAGAAAATAAAAGTCAACCAAGAATTCCATATCCAGAAAAAAGAAATTTCAGCAGTTAAGGAGAAATAAGTACTTTTTTCAGACAAAGAAAAACTGACAGAATTTGTCACCAACAGACCTGATGATAAGAAATGTTAAAGAAAGTTCTTCAGGTAGAAGGATAGTGATACCAAATGGTATCTTGGAACTACAAAGAAATGAAAGTGGCAGAATGGTATATATGTTGGTAAATATAAAAGATGTTTTTAAAAAATTTAAATTTCTTGAAAATAAAATTGACTTTTTAAGGCAAAAAGTATAATAATGAATTGTGGGACTTAAATATGTAGAAGTTAATCTATGACAACAATAGCCCCGAGGATGGGGGGAATGGAAATAAACGGTTGTAAGGTTTTTCTATTATATGTGAATATTATAATATTTGAAAGTAAACAATGAAAATTCAATAACAAATATTGTGAACCCTAGAGCGACTGCTAAATAAGTAAATGAACAGGCAGTATCAATAAACCAGTAGCAGAGAAGAATTGGAGTACCAGAAAATAGTCTAAAAAGAAGGCAGGCAAAGGTGAAAAAGAACAAAGAACAAATGAGACAAATAATAACACAGCAAGATGGTAGATTTAAATCCAACCCTAATGATAATTGAATTAAATTAAATGTAAATTATCTAAACACTCCAATGAAAAGACAGATAGTCAGGCTGGATTTTTAAAAAGCCAGATCCAACTAATTTTATGTTAAGTGTTAAGAAAAAATACTTTAAATTTAAAGACACAGGTAGGTTAAAAATAAAAAGATGAGAAAAAATTGTAACGTGCTGTATTAGTCTTCTGTGGCTGCTGTAACAAATTATCACAAATGCAGTGGCCTAAGCCATTCAAATTTATTATCTTCCAGTTCTGTAAGTTAAAAATCCAGTGTGGGTCTCACTAGGCTAAAATCAAGGATCAGCAGGGCTACATTCCTTTCTGAAAGTTCTAAGGGAGAATCAATTACCTTACCTTTTCCATCTTCTAGAGACTATCCACATTCCTTGGCTCATGGCCCCTTCCTTCATCTTCAAAGCAAACAAAATTGGTCCAGTCCTCCTCACATCACACTACTCTGACCGTCCTTTTATAGCCATGTATCCCTGTGACCACAACCAGGAAAGGTTCTTCATCTTTAAGGAATCATGTGATTAGGTTGGGTGCACCTAAATAATCCAGGACAATCTCCCCATTTCAAGGTCCTTAATTTTAATGGCATCTGCAAAGTCCCTTTTGCCATGTAAGGTAACATATTCACAGGTTCCCAGGATACGATATGGACATATCTGGGAGCTATTATTCTGCCTACCACACATGCAAACATTAATAATGAGAAAGCTGGAGTAGCTATCAGACAATTACACATGGGACATTCATCAAAAGAGACCGTACATTGGACCATATAAAAGTTCCGATAAATTTTAAAATATTGAACTCATATGGCGTATGTCCTCTGACCACAAAAGAATTAAATTAGAAATCAATAAGAGAAAGATTTGGAAGCAAGAAGAGAAATTATAAAATATTTTGCACTGAATGAAAATGAAAACAAAACTTGCGGGATGCAACTAAAACAGTGCTTAGTGGGAACTTCAGAGCTTTAAGTGCTTGTATTAAAAGAGAAGAAAGGTCTAAAGTCAATTATGGAAGCTTTATTCTTAAGCTGGTTAAAGAAGAGCAAATGGAAACAAAAGTAGGTAGAAAAAGGAAAAAATAAAGGCAAGAGAGGAAATCAATGAAATAGAAAATAGACAAACAATAGAGAAAAATCAATGACATCAAAACTGGTTGTTTGAAAATATCTTAAAAATAAATAAATCTCTAGCCAGACTGATTAAAGAAAAAAAAATACCTAAATTACCAATATTGGGAATAAAAGAGGAGACATCACTACACAGCCTACAGACATTAAAAGATTGGTAGGAAAATATTATAAACAACTTCATGCCAACAATTTGGACAACTCAGATGAAACAGATACATTCCTGAAAGACACATGTATTCATTTCCTATTGCTGCTGTTTAATTACCACAAACATAATGACTTAAAACACAAATTTGTTATCTTACAGTTCTGGAAGTCAGAAGTCCAAAATTCGTTTCACCTGGCTGAAATCAAGGTATTGGCAGGATTGCATTCCTTCTGGAGGCTCTGGAGAAGAATCGGTTTCCCCTTTTCCATCTTCTATAGGCCACCTGCATTCCCTTGGCTTCTGGTTCCCAGATAGCAATTGCTTCACTCTGACCTCTGCTTCTGTTGTCACAATCTCCTCTCTGACACTCTCAGCTCCCTCTTATAAAGACTCTTGTGATTACATTGAACTCATCCAGATAATCCAGGATAATCTACCCATTTCAAGATTTTTAATTTAATCACACGTTTAAAGTCACTTTTGCTACGTAAGGTAACACCTTCACAGGTTTTGGAGATTAAGACATAGACATCTTTGGGATGTCATTCTGCCTACCAGAGGGACAAATTACTGAAATGGATACACAAAGAAATAGAATATTTGAGTAGCCCCATATCTATTAAAGAACTTGAATTTGTAGTTAAAAATCTTCCCACAAAGAAACCTCCAGGCTGGGATGGCTTCAATGGTGAATGCTGTCAAAGATTTAAGGAAGAAATGAACTTTGACTCTTCATACCAAACACAAAAATTAACCCAAAATGGACCATAGACCTAAACATAAAAGGAAAAGTGATAAAACTTCTAGAATAAAACGTAGGAGAATATGTTTTTGGCTTTGGGAATAGAGAAAGAATTTTTAGATAGGACACAAAAAGCATTAATTATAAAAGAAAAAAATGAATGTTTTTCTTTATCAAAATAAAAACTTTTGCTCTTCAAAAGACAATGTTAAGAAAATGAAAAGGCAAGCCATTGACTGGAGAAAATATTTGCAATACATACATCTGAACAAGGCTGTTTTCCAGAATAAATAAAGAGCTCTTACAACTCAATAATAAGAAGACAATTCAACAGAAACAGTGAGCGAAGAAGATATACAAATAGCCATAAGCGCACGAGAAGATGCCCAACAGCATCTGTCATCAGGGAAATACTTATTAAAGCCATCTTGATATACTACTAACTCACTCAAATTGAAAAAATCAAAAGAGGCTAAAAATAGCAAGTGTCAGCAAGGATAGGAAACACTTGAATGTCTCATACATTGCTGATGAGAATAAAAAATAGTACAAAGACTCTGGAAAACAATTTGGCAGTTTCTTATTAAGTTAATTAATACTTAGAACATGACTCAGCAATTCCAATTCTAGCTTTTTCTTCCAGATAAAACATATGAAACATAAAATATGTGAAAACGTACATGCACAGAAAACATATGAAAAAAACACGAGAACATATGTCCAAGCAAAAACTTGTCCATTAATGATCATGGCAGCTTCATTCAAAATACCTCAAACCTGGGAACAACCGCAACATCCACAAACAGGTGAGTAGATAAATTATGGCATTCCCATACCATCGAATACTACTCAGAAATGAAAAGGAACAAACTATTGATACCTATAGCAGGATAGATGAACATCAAAAGCATTATGCTGGGCAAAAAGAAAGACACAAAAGAGTATATACACTGTATCATTGCCATTTATGTGAAATTCTAGAACAGGCAAAACTAATTTATCTTGACAGAAAGTAGATCAGTGGTTGACTGGGGTGAGGAAGAGAGGAATTGACTGCAAAAGGGCATGAGGTTACTTTTTGCAGTGATGGAAATTTTGATTACATGGGTGTAGGCATTTGTTAAAATTCATTGAACTGTGCACTCAAAGTGGGTGCATATTATTACATGTAAATTGTAGCTCAATAAAGTTGATTTTTTTAAATAAAAGAAAAAGTTAAAAAATGAAAACACTTGGGCCCAATTCCTAGTGATTTCAACACAGCAGGACTAATATGGGGCCCAAAAACCTGCATTTTAAACAAGCCCCATGGTGCTTATGCCACAGGCTATTTTACTTATAGAAATAGTATTGGTCTCCATCAACACCCAACTCTTGGACAACAAGTCAACTAGGCAAGCAAAGACAATTCAGAAGAAAAGTGTTTGAGTTTTCGTGGGCCTTCATTCCATCCCACACCTCCCTTCTTTAGCAGGAAAACCGATCACCACCAAAGTATACTCCTGGGTACCCTGTCCTCCCAACTGTTGGCTCAGCTGTGGCTAAACCTCCTTCACTCATGCTTTACCAAAGGAAGTCTGCTAGGAAAACAAATGTGAGAAAAGCAAAATAAAAACACATTACAAGTGCAGAGAAACCAATATATTTGCAAAGCACAGATCCCTTCGCATAAGGTCATTCACGTCTGGTACCAGATGGGCTTGGCTTTTCTAGCTCACTGGACACACTCACAGATATGTCTACCTTGGGACAACAGCAAGTAGACAGGGGGCCTGAGAGTCCACCTGTGTGGAGAATGGAACAGAACAACAGCAGATATGCTAAGAGCACTTATAGCCCAGAGGCAAAGGTCATTTCCCTGAATTAAACTAAAGTGCTCTATTTCCATTCCGAAGTCTTTTCCTGCTGTCTGACACATCTTTCCCATCTTGTGGTCCCCTGTTCTGTCCACCTGTTGAAATCCTCCCCATCCTTCATGGCCCACCTTGAATAAAACCTCCTTCTTATCCGATCACCATAATTAAACACAACATCCCCCTCCCCCAAATTGCTTTGGCACTCGGCTTGACGAGCTCTTACAGTCATTTTGATTTGTATTTTAGTTATTCATGTGCATGCTATATCTACTCTACCAGGTTGTAATCTCTTTGACTATAGAAATTATAACTTATTATCTATGCAACGTGTAGCCTGCATCGTTCCTAGCACATTACTTAGCGCTTAGTGGGTGTTTTATGTACATTTATTGTAGAAATTAATAACTGATTCAGTTCATGCTGATTCATTATCTCTGAGCTTTTGCTTATGCTGTTCCCTCTTTCTGGAAAATCCTTCCCACTTCAAGTGTTATTTCCTCCAATAAGCCTTCCCAGATCACCAAGCTGTGGGACTCCTATAGCGCATTGGGCGTATCTCTATCTTATCGCTTACAATCACCACTGTATATTGAAATTAAATATTTATTACCTGTTTCACCTACTTAGTGATAAACTTCAAGAAGCCAAAGTTTCCATCCTAGTCATCCTTATCTTACCACCACCTAGGCCAGTGTTTGGGAGTAGTATGCATTTCATAAATGTTTTTCAAGCTGAATGATCGCTTCAGAAGTTTCTGGAAGCATTAGCCCATGACACAGAGGGCTTGGTTTATTTAGTTTGTGTTCCTATTAGAGTGGCCAAAACTGTCCTGAGGTCCCATTCCCAGAGAAAACCCAGCATAAACAGCCTTCCCACCCTAAGTTTCCTCCTGGCTGAAGGAAGGAGTAGGGCCGGATGTTCTCTAGGGTCCCTTAGAGGCCTACGATCCTTGTGTTCCGGGGACTTTCCCAGCAGAATAGATTGTTGAGTACAAAAGAGCAAATGTGGCCTCTCCTCAGAAGGTCTTTAAGACGGACGCCCAGCTTCTGGGAAAAAGAATTCGTGACCCTTTCAGAGTCCCATGACTTCCTCTTCTTACATACATTTCTCTCTCCTACCCGTCCCACCGCACTTTCCCAGTATCACTACTTCCGCCTCGCCCGCTTTCTCTTTCTCGCTAGATTTACCTTGGCCATCTCGGGTCTCCTCCGTTTATCCCGCTCCCTTACCCTCTCTTTCACTCGCCTCCTTCCTTTCCTGTCAGCCCTGCAGGATGCCGAACTCCTCACCAAGCCTAGAGGTGGGCGGGCGGGTGGGTGGGCCCTGGCGCCCGGTCCGCCCCTCGGTGCGTGTGTGAATGTCTGTGTGGCAGTGACGCGGCGCCGGCGGCGGGGAGGGAGGCTGGGCCCGCCGGAGAGGGAGGCGAGCGGATCGCTGGGGCTGCTCGGCTCCTGCGCGCCCTCGCGCTCCCCGCCGCCCGCCCAGGCGCAGGCAGGGCGCAGGCGGCGGCGGGCGGCATGGAGAGCCTGCTGGAGAACCCGGTGCGTGCCGTGCTCTACCTCAAGGAGCTCACGGCCATCGTGCAGAACCAGCAGAGCCTCATCCACACCCAGCGCCAGCGCATCGACGAGCTGGAGCGGCGGCTGGACGAGCTAAGCGCCGAGAACCGCAGCCTGTGGGAGCACCAGCAGCTGCTGCAAGCCCAGCCTCCTCCCGGGCTCGTCGCCCCGTCGCCTGCCCCGCTGCCGGCTACCCCAGCCACCGCCGCCGCCGCGGCCGGGGCCCAGGAACCGGTCCCGAACCACGGACAGCTCCAGCCCGCAGCGCCACAGCCCGCGCCGGAGCAGCCACCGCTTCAGCACCACGGACAGCTCCTGGCGCAGCCCCAGCCGGGCCCCAGCAGCAGGGCTCACGCACCCCAGTCGCCCCACCAGCACCCGGTGGCGCCCGGGGCCGCCGCCGACAAGGAGAAGGAGCGTCCCCCGAGTTGTTGCGCTGCCGCTGGAACCCTCCTTCAGCACAAATCCCCCGCCGCCCTCGGCAAGGGCGTCCTGAGCAGGAGACCCGAGTGAGTGGGGAAGACGAGATGGGGGCTGTTGTGGTGGGAGAAACGGAAGCAATGGGTGTGAGGAGGAGACAAGGGGGAAATCGGGTGCACCTGAGAATCTGAAGGACTAGGGTAACATGAAGTGAGAAGGTGCTTGGGGGTAGAAGTGTGTCAAGGAGGTTTGGGGGAAAGGAGGTAATGATATCAGCGTTTGAGAGGGTTTGGGGGGATGTTAGAGCAAAAGGGAATATCCAGACCATCATTGGGGGCAAGGCAGGAAAGGAAAGGTTTTAAGTGATTGAGGATGTTGGAAACTGGCAGGTTTTAAAAGGGACAAGATTGAGAGGAAGTTGGGGTAAAGATTAAACTGAAGAAAAGAAAACAGTTGAACATTTTTTTTAAGTTAGGAAAAATTTGGAAGGGAGTTTGGGCAGTAAAATTATTTGAATGGAGAGTGAGATATGAAAAAGAGGGAGGCTTGGCAAAGAGGTATGTTAAGAGCTTTAAAAGGCCTGGGTCCAGGAAGAGTAGAATTAGGGTCTACGGGAATTCAGGAGGCAGGGGATAAGGTGGAAAAGCAGGAATGATGAGAGAAAGCACGGGGCTGGAGGTAGAGGAAGATGAAGGGTAGGAGAAAGCATTTTCCACAGGAATAAGCTGGCTCTTAAACTGATGCAGTGGGAGTCAAAGCCAGGAGTGGCTCATTTGGGGAAGCTTACTCTGCTCTGACCTGAGTGGGCACCTTTTTTCTGAATCCCCACAGAACCAAAGAAGTGCAAGGAAACAACCCACCCAGCTAATGGAGGACTCAGTTATAGCATGAGGATTCAGTCTGGTTATAGCATTTTCCTCTGCCTCAAGGAGGATTTCTGTGCAGGGTGGTTGGCAGTCATGGAAAGGGAACAATGATGAAAGAGACAGTTGGCAAACGGAGTTGGTATTTGGATGTAATTCCTGTTTAAATCTCTCTGTTATGGCTAGTGACTGCAAACTTGTTTCCCCTCAGTTATTTGGTGATAACTGGACTCTCACATTGAGTCCCGAGATAAATATGCTCATTGACCCCCAGTGAGGGACTCTAGGACCTCAAGCTCCTCCTTACTCTCAATATCCATGAACTAGGAATATGGGAAGAAGAGATGAAAGAGGATAGGAGTATTCTCTCCTTTGTATTGGGAAGGCTGTGACCATGTTAGCTTCCTTTCTCTGATTAGACAGATGATGGGAGAACCTCATGGAAGAACAGCTCAGGGGAAATCAATACCTCGTCAGCACCTGACCCTGACTGTGGTGATGCTAAGAGCTGGGTTTGGGGGAGGAGGGAGGAGAGCCAAGAATCCCATCTCCATCCAGTCTCGGCGTGCTTTAGGTCTGCGGATACTTGTGCAGATTTGACGTATTCCTTAAAAACTCATTTTCTTTTCATATCTGCTGTAGACTTAGAGAAGTTGGGTCAGGACATGTTAGCTGACAGAGTAGATTTGACCAGAACCATGGGCTCTTAGGGGAACAGATCCAGGATAATCTGACTGGGCAGACCTATGGCATTTGATTCAAGCCCCAAGAAGATGTGGTTTTCTTCCCCAGCTCCCTCAATAGCCCATTGGCCCTTTCTTCAGCATCACAGTTTCCTTTCTGTCTCCGGCATAAAAAGCAGAAAGTCAATTTTCACCCAGTGCCCATGGCTCAAAAAAGGCAACGTCCTCCAAGATATGATGTGGATTTTTCCCCAAATAGAGGAAAAAGAACTCTTCCATTTCCCTGGGGGCAGCCACAGCTTCCTGGTAATTCTAGTTCATCATCTGATTCCTCTCTTTACGCCCTTTAGTGTCTCCCTTCTTTTTCCACTACATCCCCATTTTCTTTGCATCCCTTCAAGGGACTGTGTGCGCAAGAAGGATTGAGGAAAGACCATTTTTCTTAGACAAGGACTTTGCTGTGGCCCCTGCAGTAGCTTAGAGAGCCCAAACTCTCCTGCCTCGGTGCTCTTGCTGGGAATCCAAGGATTTAGGAACCACCTGGATTCCTATCCAGCCTCACATGTCAAAACCAGAAAGGAACTGTAGTGTCCTCATCTTTCCTTTTCTCTCGTCCTGCTTTTGCTTCCCAAGGGAGCAGAACAAAAATAAGAAATAATTAGAATGTGGAAGAGAGTGGAAGTTGTTGGAAATCTTTCACTTAGGAAGTTGTGCCAGGCACTAAGAGGTTAACGCCACCAGTAGCTCCTTGCTTCTCCAGATCCTCCAGCTTTTCCCCCTGCTCCCCAAGCCTGGACACCCAGAGACTTAGAGAGCGAGGATATGCATGCCTTCCCTCCTCCCTGCAGCCCTCTCTCCCCTTGGATGTGAAATCATGGACATCTTGGCTGGATGAATGCCTTTTGAACCACTCATTTATTCCCACTGTTTTGCTTAGCTTCAACCCAAGTTTCCCCCACAGAACCTCCAAAAGGAATCATCTTTGCTGACTACATGTTTGGACCCACCCTGCTGTCCACCCATGACCCCCATTTCATATGTTTGTCTTCCTCTGCCCATGCCTCTCAATGATGCAGGGCTAGATGCAGCCAGCAGGCAGAGAGATCTTCATGGACAGGGTGAGGTGAGGAGAGGAAAAGCAGAGCCAGCAGCTCTCTCTCTGATGTTTCTCCTGGGGATTTCCCTGCTGAATCAGTTCTCTATGGGGTGTGCTGAAGTAGGAGGAAGAGATGGCAGAGGGGGGATCTTCAGATCGTAATTTCGCTGTCAGTCTTTTCTCATTCCTTGATTTCCCTTCTCTGGCCTCATTAGAGTGAGAAGGTGGCCCTGGTGAGGCTGCTGATGGCTGGGAAGGGGTTCTCAGGAGCCAGGCATTGTATTAGATACATTATCTCACCACACAGTTGGTCTCTTACCCCCAGAACTCCTTTTCCTGCTCAAATCCAGGAGAAGACAGGAGCCCAGGGGAACCTGGGACACGGAAATAATATATCATTTAATTCTCATCAGGTCTGCATTAGTATGCAGCCTGGCCTCTCTCCTCCTTCAGCTGAGGGAGACACAGAGGTGGTGGCCTTGGGGTTTGGGCCAAGGAAGCAATGATGTGGGGGTGGATGGGTGCAGACATATCATGGAAGAAAGACTCTCAAAGGGTTAAAACTCTTTCTCTGCTTGCTTCCTGGCTCTTGCTAAGCTCCAGCCCCCACTGCTTTCGCCTCTTAATGAAAGCAGCAATCGTAGCTTCCCTCTTTATTTTTTCAATCAAAGCTCACAGCATCCACAGAATTGATTATCCCTTTCCCGGCTAGAGCCAGAGCCTTAGCCTGGCCTGGAAGGCTCCTCCTTGCCAGACAAGCGCTTGCCCCTACCTGAAGCTACTGGATTCAGTGCGACCACAGCTTCTCCGTTTGAGCACGTCTGCCCACCCACCCAGCCGTGCATTTAGCCGTGGACCCAGGCTTGCCCATGTCCCCAAGCCCATAGGCAGAGGATTACCGGAGGTTAGGTAAGATTCTTGCATATAATTTAAATTCAGCTCCTACTCCAAACTCCCACCTGCAAGTGGCTATCAAATCTGAATGGTTCAGCAGCTCCCGTCCTCTCCTCTCTTCCTCCCTCCCTTGTCTTCCTCTCATACTCCTCCTCTTTCTCACTACTTTCCTCCCCTTTTTCCTTCCTTCTCTCTTCTCCTCTTCTTCCCTCTCCCTCAAACACTTTCTCGCTCCCATATTTTCTTCCTTCTTTTGCTTTCTTCCTATCTTTTGCTTCCACTGAAGGTGCAGGGGGAAGTCTCCTCCTCTCGACTCCCGCCCTTTAAGCGTGAAGTACTTCTTGGGTCTTCTTTTGAGCTCCCTGGTCTCATACTGACGGGAGGCTGGATGGTGGCTAGAAGACTGCTGGATGTGCTTTCTAGCCTGAGCTGTCTAAGATGCTGATTGGAGCAGGTGTCTCTGCTCCTACTGAGTCAGTGTTGTCGGCCTAGAGATGGCAGCTGATGACTGGCCCATCCTGGGAACTACTAAGAGTGTGAAGGTCTGTCAGTCAGTCAACTCTATGCATCAAGTGTCCAGTCCATTCAAAAGTCTGCATTCTGTGCTGTGGAAAGATAGGAAAGAAGCAAACAGTCTGCTCAACCTATGCGAGACACATATCCAGAAACATCCAAGCGAGTGTAAGCGGATTGCAGCTGCTTAGAGCTGCCCTCTATCAGAACAGCGCAGGGTAAAAAGGGTGAGCATACAAACCATGTTCAGAGCCTAGAGAGGAGGTTTGCTTGGTTGGAGTCAAGGGTTTATGTCAGGAATAGTAAGAGCCAAGAATAACGGGAAGGGGGACAGACGCCAGAAGAGTCAGCCCTCGGAGACATCCGTATTGCATGTGCATAAACCCTCTCATGTTACAGTCCCCCTTACCCTAATCCCCTCAGGGCTAAACCCCTATCAACAGGGTAAGGAGAGCCTCAGGGTCTCTGTCTACCTTGAGCCTAGAAGGCCTGCTTGCTGAGCAAGCAACATTGTGGCCAAGGCTCGCCAACCTGCCTATCTTCCTCTTCCCCAGTCTCCGGTGGGGAGAGGACTTCTAGCTGGTAAGCTGGGAAATGGGGCAGGAATGAAGGCTCAGGAGAGGAGGAAGTGTGTGTCTTTCTGCTCACCTGGAAGCTGACACAGAGTGGGCACCTGTAAAGACTTGCTGGCTCCTTTCTTTCCAAGGGCCAGACCACTGCTCTTCCCTCCCTTTCATCCAAAAAGAACAGAATTCAAGAGAAACAAGTTTCCTCTGGGAAACTCCGTTGCCTCCCTCACCAGGCCCTGTGCCTTGCTCCACCCATCTCTCTCCTTGCTTACTCCCAAGCCCTTCCCAGACCCACACAGTTGCCACCATAGGGCCTCACAAAGGCATCCTGGCACGTTTTCCCATTGGCCTGAAACCAAGCAAGAGGAGCAGCCATTGGTCCTGCTGATTCAGCAAATATCTGCACAGCCTAAGTTTCAAAGGTCACTTATGAAAAAAGACAGATGGGGTCAGTTCTGGGTGGAGAGTCAATGAAAAGGAGGGTAATACGAAAAAGGAGGAGAGAGCTGGGACAAATAGCTTGTCTATGGTCTGGAATGAGACTTGGATCCTGAATTTAAATCCCACGTAAAGCTTTTGAGACAGGCTGCCCTTGTTGCAGAGCCTAAACATTTCTTCACTGGAACCCAAACATACTCTCAGTGGCCTGGATACAGGGCAGCAGCAGCTTTGTAAGGGGTTTCTTAGTAAGCGGTCCTGGGGACACTCTCATTGCCTCTGGCAGATCCCCAAATGCAAGGCCATCTGGCAGGACCACCGAGCCTTGGGCCACTGTAGCTCCTTCCTCCTCTGCTTCTAGAAAAGCACAAGGTGCAGGTTCCCACACAACCTGCAAAGGGCTTCTGGTTTCCACGGAGGAAAGGGGTGGTCCTCTCCATTTCAGGCAACGAGGGCATTAACAAACAAACAAACAAGGATCAGGTTAGAGTGAGGGAGAAATTAGATTTTCAAGCTGAAAAGAACATAAGGAAACCATAGAATCACAGAATTCTCAGGATTTAGTTGGTTGAGAACATGGACTTGGGAGGTGGGCATCCCTGGGTATGAACCCCACTCTACCACCACCAGCTGGGAGAGCTGACAGTCCTTATTTACCTGCCCTGAGCCTCTGTTTGTTCATTTATAAAGTGAGGAATAATATCTACTTCAAACAGTTGTTGTAAAATTTAAAAATTAGATATTGTCACGTGCTCAGTACTCTTTCGAGCACTATAGTAAGTGCTCAATACATGGAAGGCTTTCTACAGATAGAGAAAGCAGGGATCACCCACAGTCAGACCACAGCAACGACTAGAATCCAGGTTCAGGGTCCTTCCATCCCTCCAGGCCACCTTTCCACATGTGCCCATCCTCTTCTCCCCACTACCTCTGGACAATGTGCACCCAAGCTATTCCAGACACACGAATGTGGCGCTGACCTTGAAACGCAGCCCACAGGACAAATCCACCCTCCCATAGCGATTCGTGATGAGGTCTCACAACTGTACAGCTGGGAAATGCTTCCTGAAGCCCAACTCACATCCTTCTGTTGCATTGTAAGATTATTTGCACTTCTCTTAAAGACGTCGAAGGGACCTGAGTTATCACCCAATGCCCCATGGTGACAGGAATGACCTGCCCCATTTTCTAAATAGGGAGACTACAGTCTCCCGTAGTACACGGACTTGTCAAGGAGAAAAGTGGAGAGTGGGAGGGGTAGAGTCCGAACCAGGAGGCTGCTTCCCACTTCCTTGGAATGAAAGCTAGATCCATTTCTCCAGACCCTTCCATCGTTGGGTAGAAGGGTAGACCCGCTCTTTGCAGGACTCTGAGGTCAGAAAGCTCGATAGAACAGTAGGCAGGGACCAGGAAAATGAGAGGCCTGACGTGTTGTTGCGGGGTTTCTGGTGGTGGTTGGTGGGGAGTTGGGGGAAGACTCTGCGTCTCTGGTCAAGCCCAGAGGGTAAAAGAGTTTCTTCTCATAAGGACTTGCTTAGATGAAATACTTTCTAGGAAAAACAAAACAAATGGAAAAGAAAATATGGTGGGCGTCTAAAATTCTCTCCCAGGGTGGTGTGGCTGTGAGGCCACCATAGGGGAAGACCACTCTGTGTGTCTGTGTGCGCGCATGTGTGTGTGTGTTGGGGCGCTGGGCAGGGTGCGGGGATGGGCTGTTTTGCTGCTGCTCTTTGTTTGGAAAAGTCCATCCAGGATGGTTACGTAATTCTGCAAGACTGGTGTGTGCTGAGCGGTACCGTTCCTCCCTGGCGGGCAGGCAGGCTATAGTGGACCGAGGGCAAGCAGGACGGTCCAAATCCCTGCCCACGCTCTGGGCTGGCATCAGCCATTCCCTCTGGGCCACAGCTCCAGGGGCTGGAGGGCTTTAGGAGCTGGACCAGGATGCCCTAGCCCATCTGTGGAGTCAGACAAATGTCAGAGCTGGAAAGGTCCTATCAGGATATTTGGTCCAAACTTCTCATTTGGCAAATGAGGAGACTATGGCCTGAGAGAGAAGTCACTGGTGCTTCCAAACTAGTTAGTGGCAGAACCAGGTTTAAAGCTCAGATTCTCTTAACGCTTCATCCAGTACTCTTGACAATACGTAGTGACAGACCAGAAGAACTGATCAGGACTGACCCATGGGTGTGCGGGCCAAACCTCAGCTAGCGTGCAGGGTTAGAGGACCCACGGAGGTCTCTCTGCCTTCCAGAATATCTCACCTATGCCAGCAATTCCACAATTAGAGGAATTCTTTGGGTGCTTCAAGATTATCCACCTTGTTTAAATTCAAATTCTCCTAGGACAGGAGAAAAACAACACATTTAGCTATATCAGCCTTTTACGCTTCAGCATGAAAGAGTTTATTTGAGCGGTTTCCAAGAGCAGGTTTGATGAGGGAAGAGGATACCATGATGGCACTGGCTGACTAAGGGCCAGGGCAGGTGGCTCATAAGGAGTCGAAGGGCTCCTGAGGGAGGCTATTGAGAGCCTAAATGATCTTTACCTCGGCCATATTTTTCAGGGAACTGGCACTGCCTTGCCTGGTCTGGTAAGCAAAGGGGAGGGACCCAGGGCACCCCCACACTGGCTTGTCTTGCAAAAATACTTCTCTAGGCTGTGGAAGGGGTGCTTTCCCAATGAACTTCACGTGTAAGAATCATAAGGCAGAGGTTTAAGAGCATCCTGGTGCTTGGTAAGCTCTTTTGTCCTTTCTAGGATCTTAAAACAATTTTTTGGATGACAAAATTTCATACAACTCTCTTGGAGTTGCCATGAGGCAGGAAGATGTGGGCAGGAAGGGCCAGTAGGTAGTAGAGGTTGGTGTCGCATGAGTCTGAAGAGGATGGGGGAGGAGAGGCTAACTCAACATCTAGTCGGTGTTTGATAAAGACTGGTTGAATGAATAAACTCTGAGTATGTAGGGCCCAGGCAGGCTCATCGATGGCGGGTGGAGGGTGGGGAGGGTGTGGTGTCAGGGCTGAGGAAGATCTCAGCCGGAGGGAGGCCCCACTGGGGCAGTAGGTTGTGCTTAGGCACAACAGCACAGCGTGTGTGAAAAGCTCGATCAGAGGTTCAGCTCTTAAGGCTGGCCATAGAGCGAGGGAGACGTGGGTGCTCCTCCCAGCTAACACATCCCACCCCAGTCCTATCTATGAGCATGGAGAGCCCTCCTCTCCCGCTGCCCCCAGCCTGTGCCCAGTCCAGTCCTCTGCCTGGGAAGCTACATTAAGAATAAATCACAAGAAAGCCCTTTGAGTGAGCATTTCAGCTCAGTCTCACACACACACACGCGTGCGTGCGCGCACGCGACCTTGTCAGCAGGTGGAACTAACAATGGGCAATGGGTCTATGAGGATGAGAGGGAAAGGAAGCCTGAATTACGGCCGTGTTTCTGGGTGGAAGAGAGGAGAGCTGGGTTTTGGGGTCACCGTCTGGCCTGAGAGATACACTAGGAAGCAGCACCCCAGGCTCCAGGCCTCTTACTCCTATTTCTCAACCAGTGTCAGCTCTGTTCAGGGAAACGTTAGGACACCGTTAAGGTGCGTGGGTGTGTGTATGGCATAGACGTGTTTGTGGGACTGAGTGGACAGCTGTGCATGGATGACTGTGTTACTAACAGGCTGGAGGAGTTATATGACAACCCACACCACACAAAAGATGTGCAGGCCTCACAACAAAGCTCAGCACAGGCCTTCCTCCTGCCCATGCCACGCTGTCTGGTCACACCATCAGGACTCTGGCTTCCTTCTCCTATCTCGGCATGACTTGCTTCATCCCTCCTGGCCAGCCGGCTCCTCCTGCGTCTTCCTCTCCTGGCCTTCCACCCCTCACTCTGTCATCAGCTTGCAGGGGACCAGGCCTCTGGAGGAAGTGAGCTCCTGGGGACAAGCCTGCCTGGAGGGTGGGTGGGTGTAGGGGCAGGGCGCCTGGGACTCGGTTGTGGTGCGGTGTGTGGAAGCTCAGGAAGTGGGCAGCAGCATGACACACAGAAAGCTGCACTGTGACTTTCCCATCTTGGCCTGGCTGCGGCCGGGGCCTGGCACCGCATCACCTCGCAGGGCTTTGGATATATCTGATCAAACCAGCCGTCGCCTTGCCTCCAATCAGGAACGCACTCCCCATCCCAGGCAGAGAAGCAAGGGAATTCCATAATTTCTTCCTTGATAAACGATTGCAATCTACCACAATTTTCATTCAACACAATAATTATTTTAAAACAGCAACAGAAACTCTGCAGAGCAGTTGGGAATCTCTTGCTTGTGTCTAGAGTCAGTATTTCCTGTGCACAGCCTGGTCTTTACAAACAGATGCCCTGGATGCTTCCAAGCTGGCTCACTCGACATCTTTAACATTCTTGGCGCTCCCTAACTCAAAAGCCCATCAGGGAAGGCCAAGGGAGCTCCGGAGGCAGGGAAGGGACTGTGGGGCAGCACCAGGGTGATGAGTCCTGATTGCTGTGCCCACTCACACAGATCCCAAGTGTAAGCTTGGAGCAAACCCCTCCCTTCTCTGGGCCTTGATTTCCCCTTCTTCCCAATGGGGACAATCAATCTTCCCTTGCCTTTTTGCCCCTCTCTGCTCTCAGCTCACCAAGCCTGTGGCAGCAGAGCTGTTAAGAGGTTGCTGCAGCGAGAAGGACCCAGCTTAGAGGCGAAAAGTGACTTCCAAATGATAAGAGCCTTGGGAAGGAGGCTCAGGATGGGGGACTGAGGGAGACGCGGAATTCACACACCCCTGTGGTCCCGTGTAGAGTGGCCTTGCTCTGCAGGCTAGGGAGGGATGCGGTGAATTTCGCAGGGGCTTCCGGCTCTAAGTACCCCAGGGATTTCCACCGCGCTCCCTCTGGACATTAATGCGTAAAAACCGGGAGCGGCGGGAGGAAAGAGCCCAGCCTGCTCCTTCCCTGCCCCAGCCTGAGAGAGCCCCCTTCCTTCCTCCGGTCCCCTCTCGTACCTTCTGCACCCAAACTCACTCTGACAGCCTGGGGAAAGCCCTTGCTCCTCCGGCCGCGGTCCCCCGGGGGCTTCTCTGTGGGGAGGGAATGCAGAATCAGCTGTTGGCTGTGTGGGCGGGCTGGCGAGCTGCTGACAAGCAGGAGGGAATCTCCCGGCCCACGCGCCCCTCCCCGCGCCCAACTCCGCGCTTCCCCGGGGGCGGCAGAGGCCGGCACCTCCGGCGCGGGGAAGCCGCACGCCCCCGCCGCCCCGCGCCCCCGGCCAGGCGAGGCGGTGCTGAGTCACCCGCTCAGGAAGCGCAGGCTCCGCGCCGTCCCCGCCCCGCGCCGCACCTGGGCGCCCAGGCTCCCCCAGGCCCGTGGCGCCTCCGCCCGCTTTCCGGGGCCCTCGCCGCGCCTCGCGCTCCCCATCGCCCCACCGCCGGCCTCCGCTCCCGCCCGCGGCCCGGCCTGTCTCTCGAGTCTGGCTGTTTCCCTAGTCCTTCCCACCCCCGCGGCCCTCTCCGACTCAGCCTGGCGCGCGCCCGCCTCCCGCCCACGGTGTCTGGGAGCAACCCCCGCGCCGCCGCCGGCGCGTCCTGGGAACCGAGGGGGAGAGAAAGGGGAGGGGAGGGGGCTTCCGTGCGGCGTCACCACCGGGCCGCTGCTGCTGCTGCTGCTGCCGCCGCCCGGGCCCCAGACCCTGCCCCGCCCACCCTCTGCGCGCGCTGCGACCCCGAGGGTGTGGACCCTCGCGCTGCACGTGAGCTCCTTTCCCGGCTCCGCAGGCCCCAGCCCAGGCTGGTGTGAGTGGATTCCCTTTAGAGAAGAGCCGGGGACAGCTAAGAGGATCAGGGATCAGGATGGTGTCACTGTCCAACTTCCACCTCTCCTAGCCTTCCTTGTGGCCAAGACACTTCGGCGAAAGAATCCCAGCCCTGTCTTGGCCTCCGCATGTTTATATTTGTACTTTACTACGTCACGGGATCTTAGAATTCTGGCCGGACCTAGGGTGGAGCATACGACTTCAGAGTGTGACGCTGGGTTTGAATCCTGACTCAGTCGTGTATCCACTGCATGATCTTGAGCAATGACAGCTTGGTTTGTTTTTTCTTTTAAGATTTTATTTTTCCTTTTACTCCCCAAAGCCCCCTGGTACATAGTTGTGTATTTTTTAGTTGTGAGTCCTTCCAGTTGTGGCATGTGGGACACCGCCTCAGCATGGCTTGATGAGGGGCGCCATGTCTGCACCCAGGATTGGAGCTGGCGAACCCTGGGCTGCAGAAGCAGAGCGTGTGAACTTAACCACTTGGCCACAGCCACGTGGCCCCCGACAGCTTAGTTTTTATCATCTACAAAATGGGGAAACGACTGGTACTAACCTCCCAAGATTACTGTGAAAATTAAGGTGTAATGCCAGCATGGCGCCAGGCAAGCCGAGCGCCTCCGTGTAGTGAGGCCCCAAAGTATAGTAGTTGCTGGTATTTGGGGACTCGTCTGGCAAGAACCAGCCCAGAAGGTGCTTTTTGAAGGTAGGGTGCTCTTCCTCATCTTCCTGTGTCTTCCAGAGAGCTCACGACTCTTTTTCGCCCTCTCTGACAGCCCCTCAGATATTTGAAGACATGCACCCCCCTCCCCTGGCATTCCCATCTACCGTCTTCCCCCACCCCCGATCTTATTTTCATTCAGACCAACACACCTACACCGCTCCACATGACTGTGGAGCCTTACCTCATCACTGCTCTCCTAGAACAGGAGCTAGGAGGGACCCTGTGCCCAGGGGGTGTGGCCAGATCAGGGTGGGCTCACCCCTTGCTCCAACCAGGCAGGTTCTGGATCCTGCCTGGCTCTGGATGGCACCTAGGAACCCACTGGCTTTCTCAGTCCCAGGCCACAGATAGGCTCTGTCAAACGGGGTCAGCGAACGCCTCTGGGCTCTTTCCGCTTGAGACTCTGTCCTCCGACTTCTGGCCACCTGTACGTGTGCACGTGGCTTTCATTTCAACACCAAAAATGCTGAACTTGTCCCATGGCCCTGTTGGTTGTCATTTTTCAATATGATTGTGTTCTTTTTTAAATTTAATTTACTTTTTTCAAATAGGTAATACATTGACATAGTACAGAATTGAAAAGATGTAAGAGTTTATAGTGAAAAGTGTCTCCTCTCCCTTGTTTCCAACCCACTCACCCCCACCGCCAGCCCTGCCCCCTAGCAACTACTGCCAGCAATTTCTCCTGTGTCCTTCCAGGAAATGTCGAGGGACATTCAAGCAGATATCTACACATATATGTATACGTTTGTGCATGTGTGTGCGCGTGTATTTCTTTTCACACAAATGGTAGCATCCCATGCGCTGTTCGCCCCTTGCCTTTTTTCCCTCTAGTAATCTGTCTTGGTGGTCCTTCCTATTCAGTGTGAGAAGAGCTGCCTCGTTCTTGTTAACAGCTGTGAAGTCTTCCATTGTACGGCTGTGAACCTAGGGCCTTTCTTCTGGTCTGCTGAGAGTTTGGATGGCAAGCTCTGGGAAGCTGCCCCTGTTTAATCATCTGGGGTGGACTTTTCTGAGGGCGGGGGTGGGCAGGCCGAGATTACCGTGGCCCTCCAGCTGTTGACGCGCTGCTGTGGGCTCCCACAGACATTAGTGAACTGCGGTAGAAATCAGAGTCAGCGAGCGTGCTTCTCTACTGGAAACTCTTCTCCGCTCTTCTGGCTTGGCTCGCTTTTGTTCCCTGCAGCTCCCTTTGTTGTCTGCTGTCACCAGGGTTGGGGGAGCTGCTAGCATGTCATAATCTGGTTCAAAACGAGCCAAAGGTGAGTCCTAAAACCCCACCTCCTTCAGGAAGAAATAACCTGAGGCTCTCCCACCCAGGCTGAGCATACTCCAGTCCTTGCTAAGAATGAAATTAATTCTTTATTCCTGTGGCTTAAAAGTGCTTGTCTTCTGTGCTACAGAAGTATATACTCATGGCATCTGTATTTTTTCTTTCACTTGACAAGTATTTATTGTCTACTGTGTGCCAGTTACTGTTCCAGGCACTGGGGTACAGCAGTGCACAACCCCCCCCCCCCCCAAATCCCTTCATGAAGCTTCCAGACAAAAATACATCTGGTGGGATAAGTGCTCTGGAGAAAAATAAAAGAGAGAAGGGGGCCTGCAGTTTCAAACAGGGAAGGCCTCACTGAGAAGCCAGCACCTGAGCAAAGAGCTGGAGACGGGAGTTCTGTGCGGTCTGGGCGGGAGCATTCCTGGCGGAGGCAGCAGGCAGCGCAGGCTGGGAGGGAGCCTGCCTGGCCACTCAAGTAAGACAGGAGCAGAGGGAGCTCTGGGAGAGACTGAGGAGAGATCAGAGATGCGGGTGGGCATGGTGGGGGGGTGGGGAGAGTGCAGGGGTGCAGCAGACCTTGTGAGAGAGTCTCTGCTGGGATTTCCAAATCCACCAGGCAGTGTTTGGAAATGTGTGGGGACATTTTAGTTGTCACAATGGCTGGCAGGGCTGAAGGGGAAAGTGTTGCTCTCCCGGCATTTAGTGGGTAAGGCTTAGGTCAGATATTGTATAGTGCACAGAACAGGTCCCATAATGAAGAATTTTCCTGCCCCAAATACCAATGTGCCTTGTTGAGAAACACTGATAGGGCCTTGGAGTCCATTGTGAAGAGTTTGGCTCTTATTTAAGAAAAACTGGGAACCAGCGGATGGCTTTGAGCTAAGAATGCTTAAATGGACCCTCGGCTGCTGGGTTGAGTTTCAGTTGAGAATAGACTGAAGGAAGAAGCCAGAGGCAGGGAGATAAGGGGGCAGTGGTTGCAAAGTCCAGGTTGGAGGTGGAAGTAGCTTGGACCAGGGGTAGCAGCAGTGAAAACGGTGATAAGCAGTTAAACCAAACTACTTCCCAAGGGGTTGACGTGGAGTGTGAGAGAAAGAGGAGCTGAGGGTGAGCCCAGGAGTTTGGGACTTAGTTATTGCAAGGATGAGGTGAGGAAGTCTGGGGCGAAGATGAGGGTCGAGTTTTAGAGGTGTTAAGTTTGAGATGCCTGCTAGACGTTCACGTGGAGACGATTGGTAGGCATTTGAGTGGACTGGAGATACAAATTTGGGATGGCTTTGAAAGCCTTGAGAATGGATGATGCCACCAAAGAGCGAGAAAAGAAGACTAGTGAGGACCAGGGATGGAACCCCGGAGCCCGTCCTTGTCCAGAGGTGCGCATGGGAGAGGAGGAGCAGTCAAAGGAGGACCAAAGCTGAGAACCACGTGGTGTTCTAGCAAAGAGGCATTTCAACGAGGAGGGCGGGAAAGTAGAGTCCAGCACTGGAGTCGGTGAGAGATGAGGACGGTCCGTGGGCTGGATCAGTGTGGGTTTAAGAGACAAGGGGAAAGAGACAAGGGACACGTCCACCAAATGTGATGTGCGGACCTTGATGAGGTCCTGATTCAGACAAAGCAACTGTAAAAAGACATTTTTAAGGCAATCAGGGAAATTTGAACACAGATACTGGAGAATTATTGTTAATTTAGTTAGGTATAATAACGATACTGTTATTACACCTTTTTAAAGCTCTTACCTGTTAGAGAGACATTGTGGGTAAAATGACATTATTTCGGATGTGTGCTTTAAAATACTCCAGCAAAAAAGTTGGGGGTAGAAGATTGGCAAAATGTGTGTCTGAAATTTCCCTAACAAGAAGTTCAAAAGATGACGGAATGCGAGGAATTGTAGAAAGCGAGTGTAGAAAACTCTTTGATGAACTTTGCTTTAAAGGAGAGTAAGGAAATGGGGTGATCACTGGAGAGGGGAGTGGGTTCCAGACAGAGGGTGGTTCTTTAAGATGAGAGAGAGAGGAGCAGGTTTATTTCCACCAGTCGACAGTCAACTATGCTTACCGACCACCCGCCACAGGAAAGGCCCACAACTAAGCTGGGGGGGTGGGGGGCGCAAACTGAGGACGGTGGCGTCACTACCAAGAGGAAAGTAATAATAATTTAAGGAAAGCTAACGTGTTGCCGTGTGCTTACGGTGGGCTAGGCACTGTGACACATGCCCTACAGACTATCTCAATGTGTGTCCTAACAACTTCTCTGTTGGTGGGGATGAGGCACGCAGAGGTCTAGTAACTTGCCTTTGGTCAAGCCACCAGCAAGAGGCCGGGTCCAGATTCAGACCATGGCAGTGTGGTCTGGGTAGTCGGCACTCTTAGCCTCTGCCCTCCACCACCTTCTGCAGACAGTTGCAGTAACATGCACCCAAATGGCCAAGAGAAGTTTTTCAAAGTGCACTTGCCCTGGCCTCCACCCTGGAGACTGTCGGTCAATCAGGGCTGGGGAAGGAGAGCAGGCAAGTTTCCTTTAAATGAAGCTCTCAGGACTCTGCTGCAGCTCCGTGCCTAAGAACAAACAGAACAGATCAGCCTGGACACACTCATTTATCAACACACGCACACACGTATCATTAGGCTAGCTGGGGGCTGGGGCCAATTAAAAGATGATGAGCCATGCTGTGCAGGAAGAAGGAATATGGAGAGGGGGGCTGAGCATCTTCTTGTTGCTTAGGGATGGAAGGTTCTATTCGGGTTTCTCAAGGGCTGGAGTCATATCTGCGCACTCGTGTAACAAGTGTTTAATGAGCACCCACTGCAGGTCAGGCTCTGCTGTAGCTGCTGGGGATTCACGGTGAGAAGGCCAGACAGACTCTGCCATCATGGAGCTCACACTCAAGAGGAGAAGACAGATATTAAGCAAGGAAGTTAACGCATGTCTGTATAAATTCATAAGGACTATAAAGAAAAATAAGGGGTGCTTGGGAGGAGGGTAGTTTTGATAGGAGAGACCTCACTTAGGAGGTGACATTTGAGCAGAGAGATTAAATAGAGCTAGTGACAGAGCTGTGTGAAGACCTGAGAGAAACATTCTGTGCAAAGGCCCTGGGGCTGGAAGAAATGCATTTGTTCAAAGAATAGAAGAAGGGAAGGGTGGTCAGATGGCAGAGAGAGAGAGGAATGGGGTTGGAGAGGTCAGAATGGGCCTTCCAGAGGAGTGTGTGGGGTGTGAGGTTAATGGGAAGTCATGGGGGTGGGGACTTTGAACAGGGGAGTGACGTGATCCATGACAGAAGACAGAGTTGAGGGGTTCAAAAGGCAGGAGAGGGAGAACAGTTCAGCAGAGAGGGCCCTGGAGTGCAGTTCCTAGTCATTTCATATTCACTCGTTATTCAGTGTTTCTTTCAATATCCATGCACTCATTTCTGCTCTGTGCTGGGCGTTTATGTACATTTATTACCTCATTTTATCCACACAATCCTGCTGGGAAGGTATTATTAGCCCTCTTTCACAGATGTGGTAACTGAGGCTCAGAGGGGTTAGGGTCACCCACCCAAGGTCACACAGCTAAAGTGATGTCTTCAAGATTCACATGCAAGCTTTAACCTTATGCCCTGATGTAGCTATCCCCACTCCAAGAGTGTTCCCTGTGGTGTAGGAAGTGCTTCCCCTAGGCAAGGCCTGATCGGGAATGTGGCTCAATGTTCAGGGACAAAAAGGCTGCTGGCACCATGCCCATGTGACAGTTGTTCATGTTGCTGCAGCTCTGAACCTGGCCTTTGGCCCACTCATCTCTGTCCTGCAAGCAGCACTGAACTAGAGGACCCGAAAGATGATGCCCACATGTAGCCACAGATGCATGATTTGCAGTCCCCATGGGACATCATATCCTTCCATGGCCCACATGCGGAGGAGGGCTCCTGTATGGAACAGGGTCTCAGTCCTGTGTGTGTGTGTCTGTGTGCACATGCCTGGTTGTATGTGAAAATATGTATATTTGTATACTCGTATCTACACATCCAGGAGTGATTGCATTCATGTATATGAGCGTGCAGGATCATGTGTGCATAGGTTTGGGGAATTTATATTGAGTATGAGACTGGGAACATATTTAGGACCTATGTGCATTGTTTTGAGGTTTCTGGATGTGTATGTGAAGTGAGGTGTGCATATTAAGGAGTGTGTGCATGTATGTGTGTGTGCACCAAGGGGCATGAATCTGCACACCCGCTCAGGTGTATGTAAGCACATTGGGTGTTAGCGTGAAGCCGGCTCACCAGGGGTGATGGGTGTTTGTGGGTACGTGAGTTGGTTTGGTGCACATGAGCTGAGCGGGTGGCTCGGAGGCCAGTGGAAGCTGCAGGAGGTGGGTTGGCTGGATGAGGTTTTATGTTTCTGTCTAACTCCGAGTCTGACTGTGCGATGGAGGGCAAGATCCAGGCTCCTCCCTTCACAGCCCAGCAGCTGCCTCCCCTGCAGATGCCAGCCGCGGGGTCAAGGGTGCCAGCAGCAGCCTGCGGCGGTGGGAGGGCATGGGGCTGGTCTTAGCTGTGGGTTCTCAGGAGGCCATCAAACCTCTTAGTTTCTTCATCGGTCAAACGGCATTAATAGCAACATTAATTGTTATTACAATTATAATACATAATTATTTTTACTACCATTATCCACTGGGCTTCTTCTTAGGGCGTTCAAAAGTGTTTTGTAAATCAGAAACTGTACAAACGCAGTCGTTGTTACTGCCTGGGACATGCCTTCGCTGATCCTGGAACACAAGGCAGGCCCACAGTCCACTGAGGCGGGTGAGTAATGCGTGTGGGCGGCTTCTCTGGTGTGCTGAGTAGGATGCGGCGAGAAGCAGCCTCTGAGGCTGGCACGGCCTGGACGGCCCTGATCCATGCTCTCAAGCTGGCTTCGCCCGGCGGCCAGGTACCTGTCTGCCAGGTGATAAAGAGATCCCTTGTGAGGGAAGCTGGCAAGACACAGGCAAGCGCCTGGCTCTGTAATCCACAGTGAGCCGCCCAGCCTGGCACTGGGACCCCTCCTGGCTCCCTACAGAGCGGCTGGACTTCAAAGAAATAGGCTTCAACCTAGGCAACGGAATGGCTCTGGGGTGCTGGCAGTGCCACCCTGCTGGGCAGGAAGGAGAGAGGGCAGCGTGAAGCTCAGGGGCTGGGAGCCCCCGACGGCTCTAGGGCTGGGCTGGGTGGTGAGCGTGGAGTGGAGAAAAGGATGGGGTCTCCTGGCACACGCAAGTTACAGACAGAGTTTCCTGGTCTGAGTTATGCTTCCCCAAGACTGCCAGGTTGATGCCAAGGCTGTGTGATGTTAAGCAAGTATCTTGGCTTCTCTGAGGCTCCTCATCTGTAAAATGGGGATTAAAAGGAGGTAATGTATGGCAATGGCTTGCACACGCCTTGCACATCTGATGATACGGTGAAGAGGTCTCTGTGGTATGTACTTGGGCTTTGGTTTCCGTGCATGTGCACGTTTCACGTGTGTGTGTGATTCCTCATTCCTCTCCTGCACCTTCAGTAATAGGGACTTATTCACGCCTTGAGGTGACAAATGGTATCTACCATATGCCTGAAGCCGGCCAGCTGTAGAGACGACTTGGTCACAGGCACAGCTCCGCTCTGGAGAGCTCCCTCTAGCACAGAGATGGGACTTGTATATAAAGATTGGTGGCTCAATGTGGAAAAAAGTGACGTTGCAGCCTGCTGGTGTCCCACGCGGGGAGGCTGCTGTGGGAGTCCAGAGGTGAGTGTCCAGCCCAGGCAGGGGCAGAGGCCAGCAGGAGAGGCGGGTGGGCACGAGAACCAACCAGGGAAGATTTTGTGGAGGAAATGTCTTTGGCGTTGGGCCCTGAAGGGTGGGCAGACTCTGGAAATCTGGAGATTGGAGTAGCCTGGGGTCTCTGGCTGGGGCTTCCCTGGACTTCAGTCTGCTTCCTGATTGGGAACTTCAGCTATGGACAGGGCTGGGCCGGCCCCGCAGCATTATTGCAAGGCTTTGCGTGCGCCACTCCAGGGCTGCGGGGGAGCACCTCCGGGGCTGGGAGCCGCAGGGGCATCCTGACTGGCCAGGCACAGTTCTAAGCCCTTAGTGTTCACGCATTTAACCCTCACGGTAAGGCTTGGAGGCAGATGCTATTTTACAGGGAAGGAGGCTGAGGCTCAGGCAGGCCAAGCTGTTAACTACAAAGTGCAAAACCACACTCAGTCTCTGCCCCTCCCACGCCTCGGCTCAGTCAGGGCGCCAGGTACGGACGTTTCTGTGGCCCCTGCTGTGTGCTAAGCATCGTACTAAGCATGATGTGGTTTCTCGTTTGAGCTTCAGATAGTCCTGCGAGGTAGTTTCTTTTATGACTCCCTCTTCCCAACTGAAGAAACTTAGGCTGAAGGTGGGATAATCTGTGGAGATGCCGTAGCCATCCCAGTGGTATGGCAGGGACCGAACATAGGTCTTCCCAAACCTAAAGTCTGCTGGCCTCCATGGAACCACGCTGGTTCTGTGATGTGAGAAGGGGCCTCGAGGAGGAGTCCTTCCTGGAGGGTTGTGGCTGCCTCCCCGCTCCACGTGGGCACACTCCCAGGACCAGAGGACCTTAGCTCAATGCTGGTTCCGCCCCATACCAGCTGTGTGACCTTGGGGAAAACCAGGTCACATCTCTGTTCCTAATCTGCAAAGGGAAATGACTAGATTTAACTCACAAGGTGGTACAAAGAGTAAAAGATGTGTGAGAAAATGCGGTATAAAGCATGAAGTGCTGTAACAAAAGGAAGAGATGGCAGTACTGTGTGAGCACCACTGTGGTAAATGTGGTAAGGGAGGCAGTAGGCAACAAAAGCAGAAATCAGCAAGTGGGACCACAGCAGACTAAAAAGCTTCTGCACAGCAAGGGACCAGCAACAAAATGAAAAGGCAACCTATTGAATGGGAGAAAATTTTTACCAATCGTATAGCTGATAAGCGGTTAATATCCAAAATATATAAGGAACTCATACAACTTAATAGCAAAAAAAAAAAATCCTATGAAAACATGGGCAAAGGACTCAAATAGACATTTTTCCAAAGAAGATATACAGATGGCCAGCAGGTTCCGTGGGAAGATGCTCAACGTCACTAATTATTAGGGAAATGCAAATCAAAACCACAATGAGCTATCGCCTTGCACCTGTTAGAATGGCTACTATCAAAAAGATAAGAGATAAGTGTCGGTGAGGACGTGGAGAAAAGGGAACCCTTGTGCATTGTTGGTGGGAACGTAAATTGATGCAGCCACGATGGAAAACAATATGGAGGTTCCTCAAAGAATTAAAAGTAGAACCACCATGTGATCCAGCTATCCCACTTCTGAGTATGTATCCAAAGGAAATGAAAACACTATGTGGAAGAGATATCTGTGCTCCCATGTTCACTGCAGCATTATTCACAACAGCCAAGATAGGGAAACAGCCTAAGTGTCCACCAATGGATGAATGGATAAAGAAAATGTAGTGTATATATGTATATACAATGGAATATTATTCAGCCATGAGAAAGAAGGAAATCCTGCCATTTGTGACAACATGGACGGACCTTGAGGGCATTATGCTAAGTGAGATAAGTCAGACAGAGAAAGACGAATACTGCATGATCTCACTTATATGTGGAATCTAAAAAAAAAGTCAAACTCAGAAACAGAGTAGAAAAGAGGTTGCCAGGGGCTGGGGGTGGGGGAATAGGGAGAGGTGGGTAAAAGGGTACAAACTTTCAAATATGAGCTGAATAAGGTCTGAGGGTCTAACGCAGAACATGGTGACTCTAGTTGATAACACCGTATTGTATAATTGGAAAAAAAAAAAAGGCGTGCCCTAGGCCCAGGCCGGCCGTGCCCTCAGTTCAGCAGACATTGAAGAGGCGACGGTGGCAGGCCCTGTGCGTGTGTGTGGAGTAGAGACACAGGACAGGGAATTTGCATGTGACTGGAAATACAGCAACTAACTCAAGAGTGGAGTGAGCACCATTTATTATTATACACTGCTGTGGGCCGTGGGCTGAACTAAAGTGCACTTTCTCATTTAATTCCTTCAGCTATCCAGTGACTTACTACTATTATTATGCCCATTTGAGAAATAAGGGAAGATGCTCAGAGTGGCTAAGAGACTTTCCCAAAGTCACACAGCTAGTAAATGGCCAAGGTGCTATGTACCCTCAAATCAGCCTGATTCCAAGCCGAGGTGTTTCCCCTGTGCCTGGCGCCTCCATAAAATGAAATCACGTTTTCAGAAGGGCATGGGTGGTCCACGGAGGGGCTGGGAGGTGGGCAGTCTGGGCTCTGGAGTTGCAGCCAGGAGGCCGGTACAGCGACCGCCGGCACCCCCTGCTGCCTGCAGTCTGCGTCCTCCACGGAGAGCTTTCCTGCCAGTCGCCTCTCAGGACACTCAGCCCAGTGAGGGAGCGGGTTTCTTAGAGCAGACTCGGAGAGCTCGGTGACCCGCCCAAACCACGCAGCTAACTGGCTCCCTAGAACTTGAACTCAGACCTCCTCTGTGGTCTCCACAGTCTCTTCTGTGGCAGTGAAACCACTTGGGGGCTGGGACCAGGCCTGCAATAAGTCCTCCCTCAGTCTCTTAGCAGTGCGATTTTGACCACTTGCTAAATTTCCCTGCTCGTTTGTAAAATGGGATAATGATATTTACCTCTCCGGTCCTTTGTTTTTTAGTTTTCTGTGCGTCAAGTTCCCAGCAGACAATACGTGCTCAACGAATAAACAGACAAGCAAGCAGTCTGGAGTGTTCTTGTCTTCCGGCTCCGTGGGGAGACGCTGAGTAAGAGGAGAGAGGATGCTTTCTGTTAGGGAAAGGATGCCTTCACGCCTTCTTAAGGAGATGGGGTCCGCTGGCTGTAGTCTGAAGTGAGTGGGAAACTTGCAAAATCCACAGATAAGTAAGCACAAGCACCTCCTTTCCCTCAGCCAGTTTCCTCCTCTGCGCAGCGTGAACAGTGGCGGCCGCAGCGTCCACCTTCCGGGGACGAGCAGTGAGGAAGTGCAATGCTGCGTCAGTGCACAGCGGGTGCAGAGAGGTGTCCCCTCCCCTGAGGCAGCTCATTGTCTCGAGGGGACAGCGGTGGACAGCCCCGGGGTGCTATGAGAGTGCGGGAGAAGCCACCCAGACTGGTCTTCGACCAGCGCGAAACTTCAAGGCCAGGCGTCCATTTCATTCAGAACTAGGCTTGTTAGGGACTAGCCCTGTTTTGCGCCTCATGGCGCATGGCGTGGGTTGGGGAGGCTTGACCACAGCTGGAAGATTTGTTTTCAGGATGGCCATCAAATGGCTGGCGAGCTGGCGCTGGCTGTTGGTTCCTCTCCACATGGCCTCCCCTTCCCGCATGGTGGCTGATGTCTTCCTATTACTGTGAAAAAAAAAGAGGTAGAAGTAAGAAAAGCAGGGAGACCACTTCCCTGGAAGTCAAGGGAGGAGGGTGTTTCAGAAGGAGGGTCTGGCCAATGACTACTGCAGAAAGACAAGTCAATCAGGAACCGAGAAATTCCCGCTGGGTTTAGCAACCGATCGTCGGGGACCTCCCTGAGGAAAGTTGTATTAGGGCTCCGGGGGAAGCGCCATATCACAGCAAGCTGGCGGGAGAGCAAGGCGAAAGGAAGCCCCTGCCGGCAGGCAGCTCTTCTGGAAGGCTGGCTGTAGAAGGGACGGGGAGAAGAGCTGTAGGGAAAAATAACGTTTTTAGGATGAGAGATTTGAGCATGTTCATATGCTGAGGAGCAAAGGCCTATGAAAATGACGTTGATGACCAGCAGGGGAGGAGAGGGCGTGAGGGGCTTGGAGAGGACGGGAGGTCCTCTCCCCGATCTCAAAGGGAGATCTCAAAGGCCAGGGTGGTGGAAGCGGGCTGTGTTAACAATAGCTAACATTTATTAAGCGTTTACTATGTGCCAAGCTCAACTGTAACTGCTTTACATGTCTTAACTCATTTCATCCTCAAAACAACTCTTTAAAGTGGCCAGTCCCAGTGGCCTAGTGGTTAAGTTCAGTGCGTTCTGCGTCAGTGGCCCTGGTTTGGTTCCTAGGCCAGACCTACACCACTCTGCTAGTGGCCGTGCTATGCCGGCGACCTCCGTACTAAAAAATAAAGGGAGATTGGCATGGATGTTAGCTCAGGGCAAATCCTCCTCAGCAAGAACACCCAAAAAGACACAGTGCTTTAAAGAAGTTCTGGTATCCCATTCTACAGATGAGGAAACCAAGGCACAGTTTGTACAGAGGACTTAGGTGGGATTACTCAAGAAGTCTTCCTCCAGGCAGTGGGCAAAGGAGAGCCAAGGAGAGCCCTGCAGGAGGGTGGCAGGCAGGGCCTGTAAGGCCACTGTGACTGGGGGACACTCAGCTAGCTTTAATAGTGGCAGGAGGGGGTGTTAGGTTAGAAGAACGCTTTCCCAGCTGTTTTTTTAAAAAAACGATTTTCCCCCCAAAATTAACCCTAATGGGCATCCCTAATACATAAAACAGACCAACTCAGAGCTCCATTGGCTGAAGTGTAAGCCCCTCTGTTCTGCTTTCTCCAATTTCCTCTTGACCTCAGCGTGGCCCTTGGGGTGGCCAGTAGGGCTCTGAGGCTCCTTGGAACCCAAGAGAAAAACACTGGGTTCCTGCGGGACCAAACTCACATCCTTCGTGTGAACGGCTGAAGAGCCTGCAGCGTATTTTTAGGGAAAATCTATCTGAAAAGGAGAGGCAGGCAACTCTTTCCCCAGGATTCTGTAACTTCCATCCCTGGCGGCAGGGGCATGGACTGGATGAGCTTTACAGCTCTCCCGAAGGAACGTGAGCAGAGAAGGAAAGAGATGCAAATCCTGGAGACCGGGAGTCCACCCGGAGGTTGCAGCCTTTGTCAGGTTTGGGGAAGAACACTGAACCCGGTGGGCCACCCCGGACCTGGATGCCAACAGGGCGGTGCCTTCTGTAGCCTTTGCCCCTTGCTGCTGGCACATCTGGAATCATTGCCTTATTAAGATCTTTCCAAAGCTTCCTGTGGAAGACTGTGCAGTGGCAGATGGCACCAATGAGCAAGGGAAATCTACCTTTTGCTCCACAGCCCCCAGGCCTGGAGAACAGGGTGGGGGACCTGGGAGAAGGAAGTCAAGATGGCATCCTGCTTGCAATAGAGCTGTGGTGGCTGAGTTCCTTGGGGGCAAAGACTAATAATATCAATCATAATCATTATGAGATTTTGCATCTGTGCAGGGTTTATTACGTTTCTCCCAAGGCAGTTTCACATTTAATGTTTTACTGAATCCCCACAACTCAGTGAGGTAAACAGGGCAGGTCGAAGAGCCTCGCTCACCAGCACTTGACCTTCCCAAGGGCGGGCAGTGGTGGAGTGGGGGCCGGGTCTCCTTCTCAGCGCTGTTACCACTGCACTTCCCAGGGTCTCTCAATCCCAAGCCCAGGCCCCAAATTTTCCCCATTCAACCGTCCCCACCCCCAACTTTCTCATTGTCCTAGTTTCTGGCCCCCTGCACTCCTCTGGCTCAGTCATGAGCCATCTGGTCTCTGAAAATCCAATCTAGTGGTTGAAGGGAAGGAAAAATCCAGTGTTTTTTTTTCTGCTGCTTGAAGGAGGGTTAGTAGTTAGGTGATCTGGGGTCAATGGGAGGAGGGAAGTTATTCTAAAGCCTCTTGATGAAGTATCAAGAAGTGAGAAGGGAGAGGGAGAAATTTTGGTCTTAGAAAAAGAGCCCGCCATATTAAGGTACAATTACCTACAATAAAATTCACCCATTTTAAGGGTATAGTTTGATGAGTTTTGACAAAAGTAACCACAATCTCAGTCAAGCTACAGAACATTTCCATCACCCCAAATGACCCCTTGTTCCTTTTGCAGTTTAATCTCTCTCTTCGCGTGTCTCTGAGCCTGATCTGCCTTCTGCCACTGTAGCTTTGCCTTTTCTAGAGCGACACACAGACGGAATCATACGATGTGTAGACGTTCGTGTCTCACTTCCTTCACTTGGTGTAATGCTCTTTTGAAATTCAGCCACATTGGTGCATGTATGAGTAGGCTGGTTCCTTTTTATTGCTGAATAGTATCCCATTGTATAGATAGACTACAATTTGTTTATCCATTTATCAGTTAATGGACATTTAGGTTGTTGCTGTTTGTTTTTTCTTACATGAATCTATTTTATTGATACTAACTGCCTCTGCATACATTTAGAGCACATGGCCCACATGTGTGCAGGATAGATCATTTATTCAATTTGCAGACAAGCCTTGGTGTACATATGTATTTGTGTCCTCCTTTTATTGACTCAGGGCCAGTTCCCTCCCACTCCTATACCTCTGGCCAGGGCACAGATGCTCACAAAGTGGGAACCACTCATTTTAGTCATGCAACTCAGGAAATAAATATTCAAATCAAAACACGTAGATGTTTAACTTTTTTTATTGTCATTTATTTTATTGTGGTAAGAACTCTTAACATGAGGTCTACCCTCTTAACAAATTTTTCAATGTACAATATAGTGTTGTTAACTACAGGCACAATGTTGTACAGCAGAAGAATAGAACTTATTCACCTTGTCTAATTGAAATTTTATGCTCGTTGATTAGCAGTTTCTCATTGCTCCTTCTCCGCCAGCCCCTGGTAACCACCATTCTACTCTCTGATTCTAGGATTTGACTATTTCAGATACCTCATATAAGTGAGATCATGCAGCATTTGTCCATCTGTGACTGGCTTATTTTACTTACATAGTCTTTGAGGTTCATCCATGTGATCACACATTGCAGGATTTCCTTCTTTTCCAAGGCTGAATAATATTCTGTTATATGTAAATATCACATTTTCTTTATCCATTCGTCCATGGCTGGACATTTAGGCTGTTTGTAAATCTTGGCTATTGTGAATAGTGCTGCACTGAATATTGGGGTGCTAATGTCTCTTCAAGATCTTGATTTCAATTTTGGGGGGGATAAATACCAAGAAGTAAGACTTCTGGATCATATGGTAGTAATATTTTTAATTTTTTCAGAAGCTTCCATTCTGTTTTCCATAGCACCATTTTACATTTCCACCAACAGTGCACAAGGGTTCCCTTTTCTCCACATCCTCACCAGCACTTGTTATTCCTTGTCTTTTTGATAACAGCCATCCTAACAGGTGTGAGGTGATGTCTCACTGTGATTTTGATTTGCATTTCCCTGATGATTAGTGATGTTGAGCACCTTTTCTTAAACCTTTCGGCCATTTGTATGTCTTCTTTGGAGAAATGTTTATTCAAGTCTTTAGCCCATTTTTTATTGCGTTATTAGTCTTTTTGCTATTGACTTGTAGGAGTTCCTTATATATTTCTGAAATTAACCACTTATCTGAAATTAACCACTTATATTTTCTCACATTCCATAGGTTGCCTTTCTACTCTGTTGATTATTTCTTTTGCTGTGCAAGAGCTTTTTAGTTTAATGTAGTCCCTCTTGTCTATTTTGGTTTTTGTTGTCTGTGCTTTTGATGGCATATCTGTGAAATCATTGCCAAGATCAATGTCATGTAGTTTTCCCCGTATGTTTTCTTCTAGGAGTTTTACAGTTTCAGGTTTTATGTTTAAGTCTTTCATCCATTTTGAGTTGATTGTTGAGTACAGCGTAAAATATGGGTCCAAATTTATTCTTCTGCATGTGGATATGCAGTTTTCCCAGCACCACTTGTTGAAAAGACTCTTCTTTCCCCGTTGTGCAGTATTGGCTGCCTTGCCAAAGATCAATTGACTGTAGATGTGCAGAGTCGCTGGCTTTTTACTGCTGTGAACATTTGCTGCTATGAACAGTCTTATGTCAATGTATGTTTTTATTTACCTTGGATAAGTACCTAGGAATGCAATTACGGGGCCATGTGGTTAGTGTATGTTTAACTTTGTAGGAATCTGCCAGATTGCTTTCCAAAGGGCTGCACCATCTCACATTCCCACTGGTGGTGTCTGAGTGCTCCAGTTGCTCTACACCCTTTTAAACACTTGGTATTGTCAGACTTTTTAATTTTAGTGATTCTAGTGGGAGTGTAGTGGTATCCCATTGTGATTTTAATTTGCGTTTCTCTAATGATTAATGATGTCATTAGTATACGTTCTTTGGTGAAGTATCTGTTCAAATCTTTTGTACGTTTTTCTATAAAGTTGTTTGTCTTTTTATTATTGAGTCATAAGTATAATGCATTTTTCTTAACAGTGTCTTTCAAAGAAAATTTTTTTATTTTGATGAAGTCTAGTTTATCAATTTTTTTCTTTTATAGTTTGTGCTTTTTCTGTCTCATCTAGAAAATCTCTGCATATTGTGCTTTTTCTGTCTCATCTAGAAAATCTCTGCATATTGTAAATGACAGATTTTCTCCTATGGTTTCTTGGGGGAAGTTTTATAATTCTGTTTGTTATTTTAGGTCTATGATCCATTTTGTATTAATTTTTATATATGGTACAAGATATGCACAGAGTCTTTTTTTTTTTTTTCATATAGATGTTCAGTTGTTTCAGCATCATCTATTAAAAAGATCATCACTCTCCATTGAATTATCTTGGTACTTTTACCATGAATCAATTTACCAAGAATCAATAATGTTTGGGTCTATTTCCAGCCTCTCTATTTGATTCAATCAATCTGTGTGTCTCTCCTTATGCCAACACCAAATTGTCTTAATTTTAGTAGTTTTATTTTAAGTCTTGAAAGCACACAGTGTAAGGCCTACAACTTGCTCTTGTCTTTCAAAGTTGTTTTGGCTGTTCAGCCTCTCCCACGCCTCAGGAAGAGGAGCGACTTCTGAGATAATGAGAGTATCTTTTCCTCCTATTCATCTTGTTTACACAGAGAAGGCTTCCTGGAGGAAGTGAGAAAATTAAGAGGAAGTGACAAAAAGGAAGCTAGTCTTCAGGCTCTGCCAGCCCTAGTGACGGTGGAACCAGGATGGGAGGGGCTGGAGGAGGTGACTGGAAATGATTCTGTGATTTCTCCCTTTTCCTGGTGCTCAAGGCCCTTCCTTTAGAGGGGTTCCCTGGATGATTCCTTCCAAAAGCTGGGGGTTAAGTCCGCTGTCTTCAGCTTGGTGAAGGGGAGGGGAGTTCCTCCTTCAAAGCTGCCCCACCGGCATCCTGGCTTCTCCCCCTTGATTCTCTCGCTGGGAGTCCCCCTTCTTAGTCCCTCTGCCCACTTCAGCCCTGCACGACTGGACCTCATCAGTTGCTGTAAACTGCACAGCTATTCTTATGGCCATGAGGTAGAATCTTGAGTCTCAATCTAAATATAGATGCGGGAAGTTGTAGGTGCACAACCTCCTGTAATTTCCAGCGCCTGGCCCTGGGGAAGCATTAATGAGCTCCAGCAGCATAGAGGTTTCCTTCTGCCTCCAGCCAGCTGGCCCTCAGCCTCTGTCCTTCCCCTGGCAGCACCAGCACTCTCTTCGCAGCTTAGTTCTTTAAGAAACAGGGTCCTTTTCTGGTGGAACCCTAGGGTTCTCCACTTCCTTCAGGCCCACACGGCCTTCTTTGAAATCCTTAACCCCTGTCTTGATTGGCTGGTGCCCTGAAATTCCCTGAGTAGCTGCTCTTCTCGTTCACTGAGGGCTCTCAGCTCCTTCCCAGCCCAGCTTCACAGCAACACATCGCAGTCCTCATTCTGGGTCCGGACTGCCCCACATCTAGGTTTACCACGTCTACCCACAATCCAACTACCCCTTCAACATCCGTCTGTTGGAGGTTCTGGGGATTGCTAAACCCAGGAACCACTGAATTCTGCCTGAAGTCATGGGCCCTGGAATTAAGGGTACAAGAAACAAGCTTTTGGCCTGATACCACAAATTCCCTCCTTTGGAATTCCAAGAGCCAAGGACTGAGAATGGGTCAGGGGTCCCTTCCATTGTCAGTTTCCTTGGGTCCCTGCCAGCTCCAGAACTCTGAGGGCCACAGCCCTGGGCTGCGAACCTCACAGACTACGATGTGAATGATGCCTCCAGAATTGTGTGACTTGGTGGCTCTGAGAAAGTGCCCCCAGGCTCATGCTCTAGGGTGGCTTGGGGGCTGTATGATTCCAAGGCCTGGCTCAAGTTCCTAATGCACCTTGAAGGGTGCCCCGCACACCGTGAGTGATGACAGTCAGTCCTGTGAGCACAGGCCCATCTCCTTTCTTTACTCCTCTGTCAGCAATGGGCAGCAGATGAGGCCTGGCACTCTGCCTGAATGCCCAGCATCTCAGGGATTTGCTCAACCTGCTGGGACCCTGTCTCACTCCACACCAGGCCTCAATTTCCACCACAATGAAATGGGGATGCAGAGATGTTGTGGGTCACGATCCACTCTGGTGTGATAAATTAGGGACAGAGAGCTGAGCATGTCAAGTGCAGAGGCCCCCAGGAAGCAGGTTCTGAGAGCAGCTGGTTCTTGCTATAGCGAGGGGACATTTTCTGCCTCTTGGCGCTCACAAAATGCAGCACTGGCTGCCTTCAGGGAAGCAGCACTTCCTTGGGGAAGGAAGTGCTTCTTCCTTCCCATCTGTCATTTGAGCTGCTGTTACTCGTGTAGCTGTCACCTTTAAGACGTGCTTTTACATCCATCGTTGTATTTGCTCCCCCAAAGCCCTGCAAGGGGCAGTAGTGACTGTTATCCTAGTTTTGCAGTTGAGGACACTGAGGCTCTGAGAGCTCAGGGGCTTGGATGAGCCTCCAAGGGGTTGTGATCCCTTTGTGGAGAATTGACGACCCTGGCATCAATGTAGGGGGCAGGAACAAGGCCTCAGGTCAGCCCTTCCGAGGGAAGAAAGTCTTATTCTGCATTCTCTGGACAGAGGCAGGTCATGACCATGCCCCTGCCTCACATGTGGACAAGCTGTGATGCGACATCCTGGCAACAGCCTTGGGTTGGTGCCGCTCCAAGGACCCTGTCTTGTCTCTCATGCCCCCTACTCCCCTTCTCAGCCTCTGGTGCCCAGTGGTCCATCTGCTATGGTGGCAGTGCTCCCAGGGAAGACAGGAAGAGAGCAGGCAGAGAGAGAGGAAGGGCTGTGACCTGCTGACTAGGGATTCAGGAAGCAAGGTTAGGACAAATCTCGGACTTGGGCAGAGAAGAAGAAACTAGGCCGTGGTCCCTCTGCCCACACCCTGGTTATGGCTTCCTTTTCCAGCTTCAATCAAACAGGGGCTTTGCCTGTTGTTAATCTGGATGTTCTCATAGCTGGTGGGCTCCCTGAGACAGGAACTGCATGTGACACTTCTATGCACCCTCACGCACTGAGTGCCAACAGTGTACCAGGCCCCAGGGTAGGCACTGGGGACTCCCAGTTCACGGTTTGGTGGCTGAATACATGAATGCCCACTGGCCAAAAAACATTTGAAGTAGACATGGGCATGATCCTTGAAACCAGCCTGCCTGGGTTTTAGGCTCTCCTACTAACTAGCTGTGTGACCTTGGGCAAGTCACTTACCTCCTCGGAGTCTTGGTTTTCTCATCTGTAAAAAAGGTGATGATCACCCACATCATAAAGAGTTGCCATAACGAGTGAGGCACATATCGAGTGCATGATATTCCATCAGTGGTTCACAAATGCACTCTGCCTCAGTTTCCTCAGCTGTAGAGTGATGAGGAAGTTTAGTTGGATGTTGTTTTATGATGATTAATAAGTTACTACATGGAAAGAGCTTAGAACAGCACATGCCACATAGTAACCACTATGAAGTGCTAAGATACAATTATTAGTATTTTTGCTGCGCCAGGGTTATCATCTATCATCTCTCTGTCTGTCTATCTACTGAACTCTAGACTGTGTTTGTCTTTTCCTGGTTCTTCCACTAACATCTTCTTTCTGCTCCAGGATCCCATCCAGGGTACCACATGACAGTTGTCACGTCTCCTTGGTTTTCTCTGGTCTGTGACAGTTCCCATCTCTTTGGTTTTCCTGACCTTGACAGTTTTGAGGAGTACTTCTCAGAGACTTTGTAGAATGTCCTCAGTTTGGATTTGTCTGATGTTTTCTCACAGTTAGACTGGGGTTATGGGTTTTGGGGAAGAATACGATAGAGGTAAAGAGCCTTCCTCATCACATCTCCAATTTTATTTTTCATGGGAATGAAGTCTTTGGGTCCCTTTGTTTTGGTTCTCCTTTGGGATGGAGAGAAGGGAAGTCTGGGAGGCTGAAGCTACGTTCAGCCAACCTGAGGTAAGATCTGCCCACATCAAGGGACTTGACTCATGACCTTGAGCCGGGGAGGTGGCCAGGCTGGTCAGAGGCAGGCAGAACAGGACTTATAATTCAGCATGAACTAAACCCTGGAGAAGGCAAGAAGGGAGGTTACAATGGGGAGCCCCTGGTCCAGGCTGAGGAGGCCCATGGGGCAGGAGGTAGAAAGAGGAGAAACAGGAGGAGGGCTGAAGGCAAGCTTCCTCTCTCAGATAGACTGGCCTGAGGACCCCATCAGCAGGAACCCTAAAAGACACTGCAACCCCCAATAGCACTGCCATCCCCATGCCATCCCAAGCCCAAGGTACAAAAGGACTGGGACATCCAGATTTATGTTGCCCATTGCATGAGCCAACACAGCCAAGTCTGGGGACCCGGGAGGACCATCTAGAGCCTGTCTCAGTGCCTGGTCAGAGGATCAGCTCCAAGCCCTGGGAGGACACCTCTGGGAAATAGAGACAGGATCAGAACAGAGCCTCTAGGCTCTGCTGTGCCGGCCTGTGACTGTGTCTGAGTGAGCTCTCCTCCTGCAATGCCAGTGCTGTGGGTGGTGAACGAGCTGCGCCTCTTTGCCTAGGCTCTTGGGGGCTTTGGGCCAACTCCAAACCTGTCCTGGGGCACAGGTGCACCTGGGGGTGGGCACTATGCCATAGGTTCTCCACTTTATCTACACACCTGGGTCCACCTGCCCCTCCATTGTTTGGGCTCTGAGCCCTTCTAGTTCCCGCCCTGTCTCCTCCTTCCTTCTTCCTCTTCTCTTGAGGCCGGGCAGCCCAGGAGGCTATTGACTGGGTTTGTCTTTGCATTGTGAATTTGTGGGATCTCAACATGCGTATTAACTTTCCTTCTGTCATATTGCAAATATATTTTCCCACTCTATCATTTGTCTTTTGACTTATTAGGGTTTTTTTCCATACAAGATGTTTTCATTTTATGTAGTCATACATGTTTATCTTAATGGCTTCTCAGTTTTCTGTTTTGTTTTAAAAGTCTCCCCAACACCTAGGCTATATTCCCCAGTTCTTCTAAATTGTCCCTTATTTTATTTTTTTCTCATTTAAACATGCATTCTCTCTGAGATTTATTTTTGTCAAATTAAGGTAGGCTTCAATGTTATTTTCTTCCATGAGGATAGCCAAACTCAGCAGTTCCAGTCTGTGCTCTCGGAGCCAAGGGGCCCCCAAGTGATGGGTGAGAGATAGCTACCAAGATTGGGGCTAGGATGTCAGGGAGGTGGCACAGACCCCACCAGCGCCACCACCACCACCACTTCCTGACCCTGGAGCTGTCCTTTGGTTGTTTTACAAAATGGGTTTCCATAAAGACTGGTTTTGGACAAAAGGTTCTGAAGCTAAAGGAAGTTCAAACATCCCTTTCAGGTGATCTTTGGGGGCCCTTCCATGTCTGACGATCTCTGACTCCATAATGGCCACTGCTTGCTAAGGGAGGCAAGGCAACAGATCAGGACAACTTTACCCAAAATATTGAATCCCAAGGTGGCTCAAAGTGGATGTCAGAATCACAGCATTTCAGAGTGGAAGCGACCTTGGAAATCATCGAGTTTAATGGCTGTCAATTCTGGCTGCCTTTAGAATCAGCTGGGAGCTTATAAACAGTCCTGGTGCCCCCAACGCAGGCCAGACCAAGGGAATCAGTCCCTGGGGGCGGGGAGGGCCCAGGCATCGGTAGTTTAAAAAAATCTCCCGGTGATTCTGATAAGCAGCTAGGGCTGAGAACCACTTCTCCAGCTCAACTCCCTTATTTCCTTAGTAAATACACTGAGACCCAGAAAAGGTGAACTTGGTGTCTCCAGCTGGCTAGCTGGAGAGTTGGCACTAAAACCCAGATCTCTGCCTTCAGGTTGGTATTTTCTTCGGCATTATATCAATCCCTCATCAAGCCCAGACCTTGGATTTTCTGCCGGCCACACTGAAACCTCTGTTTGAGCACTTTGTGTCTTTGTATATGATCAGCTTAAAAATGTTTACTGCATGCAATTCTGTGCATGACAGATGAACACACTTAGCTCTGCCTTGCCACACCTTATAACAGGGTTATAAAGAACTAATGACGATAGTGATGAAAGATAGAGCAGAATAAATGGTGCATCTACATAGAGAAGCCTGCCTGGGAGATGGGATGCAGAAGTAGGAGGGGTGGACAGGAGGTCAGGGAGGCTGCAAGCAGGAGGCGGTGTTTGCACGGGGCCTGTGGGTGACAGAGAAGGGCCTGAGGCCGAGAGTCAGTGCTGTCCCTTCCCGGGGGCAGCATGGGGTGGCCTCAGCGCTACCCAGGGCAAGGTTTCAGGGCAGAAATGCCTTGGTGTCCGAGGACCGAGCTGGGCCCGGCCTGTCTCGCCACACCCTGACCTTCTCCCTCTGCCCTCCCTCAGGAATGAGACCGTGCTGCACCAGTTCTGCTGCCCAGCCGCTGACGCCGAGCAGAAGCCCACCGGCTCCGACCTGGCCTCCCAAAGGTGGGAAGTACTGTGGACGCTCCTCCCTTCCCCACCCGCACTGTCCTGCCCCTCAGAGCGACACGCACACCGCTGCACCATTTGGCCTCTTCCTCTTGAGTCTTGTGTTTGTGTTTGTTCTCTGTTTTCCCCTCCTTCCTCATACTTCCATTTCTCTTTCCTTCCACTGGACCCCAGTGAGCCATTCCCAACTTTTGAGATCACCGCACCCTACTGTTCAAATTCTAAACCTACTCTCCTTCCCACTAAACAGCCCATATAAACAGAATTTTTTAAACATCAAGGGAGGTGATTTGATTATATACATAGATGTACCTCACATGGCAGGTGATTAGCTCTCGGTAGGCACTCAACCCATGACAGTGTCCATCCTTCCTCTTACAACAAATATTTACATTTTTCTCTCTAATCTTTCTCCATCCATAAAGGAGCCAAGATGACTGAGTTTAATTTTAAGGATTTTTCAACCTTCCTTGAGTTAGTTGACAACCTGGGAAGGAAGGGAAGGTATTGAAAAGTCAGGGTTCAGTGTCACTGTCCCAGGCTTTCTTCTCCATCTTGTTTTGGGTTATTCATGCTTCCTCTTTCTCCCTGCCTCCTGTCCTCGGAGTCTCTCTCTCCGTCATGCTTTCATCTTTCTCCTTCCACCTTCATCTCTCTCTTGCCATCTGTTCCTCCATGTCTTCTCTTCCTTGCCCACATCCATTTCCTCTCTCCCTCATCCTGATCTGTGTGTGTTGTTGGCCTTTGGCCCTTATTACACTTTCTTCTCTTTTCTTTCCACCAATTTTTCTGTCTCAGTTCAGCACACTTCTCTTTTCTTTACTTGTTCTTTACTTTACTGGGAGTCAAGATACTTGGATTCTGGCCTGAGATTTGCCCCATCTACGGTGTCCTGTCGTCAGAATTTGGGCAAGTTACTTAACTCCCCTGGGCCTCACTTTCCACATCTGTATAATGAAGGGGTCGGTCTAATTAGAAAGTGACATTTACATATAATCTCACTGAGCCTATCAACTGCAGGTTTCATTGTCCCTGTCTTATGTGAGAGGAAAATAGGGTTCACAGACTCAAGGGACTTGCCCACAATCACAGCCAGTAGGGACCAATGCCCAGACTCGCACTGAGGATATTTGACTCGCACTGCTTGCCATTTCAGGTCTAAGATTCATTGATTCCATGATCTTTCTCCCTTTATTCCTTGGACAATAACTAGATAGTAATCAGAGATGGTATCTATTGAGCTTGGGGACAGAAAACCGTCCCCTGAGAGGCATTACTACTTATTTTCCCTTAAAGGGAAGTCAGAGGGGGAAGGGGAAGAGGCAGGACTCCAAGGAGGGAACCATGGGAGTTGTGCCAAAATAAAGGGCCCCCACCTTCAAGATCCTTAAATCCAGGGCTGAGGACAGCATGGCTGTTCCCTCAGGCCGACCAAGTTGGAGGATGGAAAGCAAAGGGAAGGACCAAGTGCTGTGCCGATGCTCCGGTGGTCTCTGTGCTGAGTTCCGTGTCCAGGGACGTGAGGACAAGTGAGGCCACTCGGATCCTTGAGGACCTCCTCATCTAGTGGGGCACTGTGATGCCCCCAAGTTAAAAATGGCTCATCTGGAAACTGGAAGGAAGAAGTAAAATGGGAGAATGAGACAGAGGGAGAGAAGAGGAGAGGACAGAGAGTCAGGCAGCATGAGGGTGATCTGGGAGGAAGGAGCTGGAGCGCCCTGGCTCCTTCCTCTGAGCTGTCACTGTTCAGACAGGCCGAGTCTTCTTCCTAATAATGTCCTCCTTGCCAGGGGAGGAGGAGAGAGAAGAGCCGTCTAGTCTGCCTCCCACTCCATCAATGCAACTCAATTCGGCCAACATTTAATTGCTGCTACCCAAGCACTGGGCATCGGTGAGGATGGATAACATAGCGTCCTCAAGAAGCTCAGTCCTGGGGAGGCGCCGGCAACAGAAATCCTCCCCTGGGTTTTCCGTAGTTGGTCCTTCCTCTCTCTCACACTCACCCCTCCCATTCTTTCACGTGCCAATACTCCTTCAACTGCCTGGCCAGCCCACCCTGCAGCCCTGGCTCCAGGTGGAAGGAGTAGGAGGAGCTGGTGTGTGGTGTGGGAAAGAGAGGTGGGTGTATGCGGGGGGAGGGGAGGGGTGCTGTCCCCTTATGGGGGCAGGGGTGCCAAGGGAATAGGCTCCTCTTCCAAGATTGGGGGTGGGATGGTAGGAAATGGCGTATCTTAGTTTCCCCTTCAAGGGGCAGGTGCTGAGGTTGGCATGGGGGTGCTCTGGAGAAGATGGTGGGAGGGGGGAGATTTCCCTGAACGTTGGTTCATGGAAGACCTGTAAGCACTGCCTACTGCACCCCTCCCCTCTGTGTGGGGTGGGGAGACTGCCCCCAAGTTGGTCCAGACCTTCTGCTGCTGTCTGCCTCTGTTACCAACTATTCCCAGTTGTCCTGTCTGTCTGCTCTGTAGTTTCCTAGAGTGTGTTTCTGTCTGTCTGTCTGTCTGTCTGTCTCTCTGATGTCAGTTCTTGGCTTCTCTGGGAGGAGGCCCTTTGGATGTTTTCTGACAGTCCAATAGTGTATGTGTCAGTTGGTCTGTGTGTTCATGGCTTCTTGGGGGAATTCCATCCTGTGATAAGTTGTCTCCCATCAGATTCCCAACATCCCTGCTCCCAACCCTATCAGTGACCCCTTCACCGCCCCTTATCCTTTCCCTTTACCCAGGTGTCCCGCCTCCAGAGAGTGTAGCCCAAGCCTCCCTGTGAGTTTCTCTACAAGAATGTTCCAAGGTGGGCGGCCAGGCTGAGGACTAGCACAGGGTGGGTGGGTCACAGAGCCCTCTGGGCCACCCCGAGGAGATCCTGGGCCCCACAAGCCAGGCCCCTCCCCACCGGTCAGTCTGGTCTCCCATGAGCTCAGCCAGGCTCCACCTGAATCAGCCTCCTTGGAGGGTTTCTAGGGATAAGCCAATGGGTCTCTGCAGGAGACCCCAATAAGGAAGCCAAACCAACCAGTCAGATCTCAGGGTCACTAGGGCCTTCGGTGTGTGAACTCCTACTTGGCCATGGAGGCTCCTTCACCTTCTCTCCCTGCACCCTGGCTGAAGCCAATGGTGACCAAGGACAGCACAAGTTTAAGGTGTTGGTCCCCTCCCCGTCCCCCCGCGACCCCAAGCTGCAGGGCTGAGCAAGAATCCCTTTCCTTCAGCGCTGGGCTCACTCCCTGGGGCTGCAGTGGCAGCTGATCTATATAAGCCGATCACCCACAGCGCTTCTGACCTACCGCTAAAGAGGAGCTGCTGCAGCCTGAGGCAAACCCTCAGCCCAGGGGAGAGCTGCGGTGGTCCAGGAGGCAGCACAGGTCCCAAAGAGGCAGCAAAGCCCCAGCCCTCAGTGGGTGGGTGCCAGGACAGCCTTCCCCAGCCACCTGTAGAGCAGCCTTTGGGGATGGGGTCAGGAGAAACTCTGTCTTGGGACCCGGAGCCTGCCAGGGAGCGATGCTCCCCAGAAGTGGGAAGACCCAAAATTGAGCAAGTCTGGAAGGTGGGTGTCTATAAGAGGGGAGGCTGAGGGGTGGGCATCAGGGACTGGGGTACAGTGGGGCAGTTATGAGGCTAGCAAAGGCCTCTGAGGCTGGACCACCGTACATTGTGCCTAGGTTCACAAACCCCTAGGCAAACGACCAATGCTTACTAGGGTAATTAGGCCCTCAGGTGGGGGGGTGTGGAGGTGGAGCCAGAGCAGCCAGCCAGGGGCCAGCAAGTGCATGCCAGGCTCTTTCTTCCCACTTCCCCACCTCCTCCCGCTGCTAACTAATGACAGGGCTTTATTCTGGGGAACTGAATAGGCTGGTAATTGCAGCCCTACTTCCATCCTACGGCCCCCTCCCTATCAGGCTCTCAGTGACATTCCGAACAATGACCCTGGAGCTGGCCAGCCGCCTTCCAGCATCCAGCAGAATGGCAGCCCAATTGTCTCTGTGGGTGGCAATGGGGCCTGAGATGAGGAAGATTGGCTTCTATTAGAGTAATGAGCGGAGGCTGGGGGTCGGGGGAGCAGGCTCAGGAAGGGGAGGCACTGGGGAAGAGAGAGAACAAGCCTCAGCCCTGGGGAGGAATCGGGCATGGTGGGGGTACTCTGGGCAGCAGACTGAACTGACTCACCCCGATATCTGGTCCTTCCTTCCCACCCACCCCACCCTTGCTTCAGGATGGAAGAGACACCAATATTTATTGAACATACTTATTGAACATGCCAGGCATGTTGACTAGGCACTCTCAATATTTCCTCTCATGGAATTCTAAAAGAGCCGCTATTCCCACTTACAGGTAAGGACTCTGGGATGGAGAGAAGCTCAGTGTCTTGAGAGAGGGACCCCTGCTAATCAGTTCTGGAGCTGGAAGGTGAGCCCGGGCTAAGACCACAATGCACCCTCCTTCCACAGAGCTGCTGCTGGTTTGGTTTTTTTTTTTTAAGAGCATAGGAGAAATCCTTCTAGCCATTTCATTTGATCTTAAATAACATTTATTTTCTCTGATTATAAGTTATACTTGCTAGTTGTTGGAAATGTGGAAAATACAGAAATATAAAGAAAAAATAAAAATTGAAGCAGTCATATAGAATTAACCACTGTTAATAAATTAGTGTGCGACCTTCCAGGGTCTTATTTTTCTAGGCACTGGGTTTGACATTTTCCCCCCATTAAGAAAAAAGAAAAGATTTTGCAGCCTCATTTCCTACTTAGCATTATACCGCGTCCAGTGAGGGCGCCTCCTGCCCTAACCAGTCCCTCCCGGTGCCCCCACTCCGCTGGTGGTGCACATGGCTCCCGTGTGTCCCCCGCTACCCAGCCCGGAGAGTGTGCGCTGCGGTGGCTGTGGGCGCTGCTGGAGGCTGAGCTCCCGATGCCCTAGAAGAAGGGACACCCTTCCTGCGATGGCTTGGGGAGAGCCCTTCGCTCGCATCACCAGCGCACCCGCCCGCCTCTCCTCTCCGCCAGCCGGCCTGGCCGAGGCGTGATCAATGGGCCAGCAGTGTTTACTCAGCGAGTGAGGAACAATTAAATTCTCAGTCGATACGGTCTAGTCTTCAAACTGCTGGGCTTGAGGTCCTCGGCGTCAGGCGTCTGCTCCGAGTCACATCCCGGCGCAGAGGCAGCTGGGAAGTCTGCCCTGGGTTGGCCAGGGGGGGCGAAGTGGGACGTCCTGGGGCTGCGGGGCCGCATCGTCCTCCCCACCGAAGCCTCGGCTTCCGGCGCAGGCCCCGGGGTTGGGGGGTGGGGGGTCCCACCCACCTTGCCCAGACCCAGGATCTGGGGTCTCTGCATCTTCACACCAGGGAGGCAGCGGGCTCCGGGGGGCCATGGGGAAGTCCAGTGGTTGGTTCCCAGAGGCCTCTGCCCGGGTTGGGATCATGTGGTCTAAGGCAGCGCCGTGAAAATGCCCGTGATGCCCCGCCCTAGAGTGGAGCATCTGCCAGCTAGGGGGCCCAGGAGGTACCCGGGAACTGAGGACTGGCGTTTGGTGTGGGACAGCACACCTGGACCAAAGTGCGCGGCTGCAGCGGCGGGGAGCTGCTCCTTCCTGTTTGGGCTTTGTGAGCAGGTTTGCTCACCGGCCTTTGGAGGCTCTCCTTGTAGTTGCAGCAGAATCCGCCCTGGCCTGGCTCTGCCGCTCAGGGTGACCTCAACAAAGATGGCGGAAGAATGCCAGCCCGGGACTAGAGAGTTCTGTCCCCTGATGAGCTGTGTGGCCTGTCGCTTTATCTCTCTCTGCTTTCTGCCCCATCTGTGTCTTCCCTGCCAGACTCAGGAGGCACAAAAGACAAAACAGATGTCAAAATACTTTGGTACCTTGGCCGGGAGGGTCCCCGCTTGATTCCAGGGAGTGTTAGGAAGCTTTGTCTTGTGATTTTTGACTTTTTGTTCAGAGGACTTTTCCCAGGTGGGATGTGAAAGTGTGTTTGGAGTCAAGTATTTGTCCAGGCCAATTTCCTTGTGCACTTTCCCCTCCCAGGCCTTGAGCCATCCTCTAAGACTGGTCTCTTCAAGAGACCTAGTTGTGACCAGTGGGCATGTAGGCAACTTACCTGTCCACAGGGGGTGTGAGTGAGGCCAAGCTGGGCCACCTTCAAAGAGCTGCTGGTGAGGACAGGTAGCTTTCCATCAGTGCTGCGCCTAGGGGTAGGGAGAGAATGCCTCCTCACTCTGTACTTCTGTGCTGTGTCTTCCACCATGAGAGAGGGAGAGAGAAGACTAGCTGTCGTGTGCTGAGCACTTGCTACCTGCTGTACACGTATCTTATTTAATTCTCGCTGAAAGCTTTTAAACTCTGACTATTCCCATGTTCCTGACAAGGAAACTGAGGACTCGAGATGATGAATGACTTGTCCAAAGCCACATACCTGGGAAATGGCAAAGCTAGGACTTGAACCAAGTGCCTGTTGCAGCTTCTACCACCGGAATCAGATGACAAAAGAAGAGAGGTGTTTGCAAGCACAGGAAGTAAAGCGTGGCAGAGGGTAACCTGCGGCTCCCGCTTCCCCCCCGCCGAGGAAGTGGGCTGCTCAGGGGCAGCTTTTCCCGGAGAACCTATTTGTAGTTCAAGGACTGGGCCTTCCTTTCCTGCCCCTTCTCCCTGGGCAAGGACTCTGGGCAGCATTAGGTAAACACATCAGAGCCACCAAGCTGAAGAGAGAAATGACCGAGAGAATACTTTTAAGGGGCAAAGAAGCTCTGGGCTTTATCATCCAAAGAAATAAACATAAGGAAAGATAATACTTCCAGAACAACAAAATGAAAGCTACCATGAGGAATGCCTAGCTATCTCTGTCCAGGTGGCATTCATTAATGCAGAGTTTTGTCCAATTTTCTGGGAAACAGATTCCGGTTTCGTTTACCAAAAACTTCTTATTTGAGCCCCTTGGATAGTCTTTTTTCGTTCCCAGAAAGAGTAACCTCTCTTTGCAGCCTAGAGATTTTTCTAACCTCACTATTTCCTGTGCTTTTTTGTTTTGTTCTGTTTTCTCCTCTGAAAGGTCATCTTTACCTATTCGTTTATCTTTTAACCAATAACATGACAACGAGAATAATTTATACTTTTAGTAAGTGTTTCTGATGTTTGACAGAAAGGGTTTTAAATCCATTTCATCAAACCAAGAAAGAGGAAATAATCTTAATCTACAGCAAGAGTGATTTAATCAGATCAGCCATTTTTAAAGACTTTACTGCCTTTGAGAGGCCTTGAAATGGCTTAAGAAAGGAGGTGTTTAGAGAGTTCTTCTGTGACAATTAAAAGAAAACAAAACAAGAAAGACAGGTGTCTGTGAAGGAAGACTGGCATGTGTTGCTGTCCCCAGGAGGGAGAAGTGCCAGGGGGTAAGGAGGAAGGGTCTGCTGATCTTGAAGCTCAGGATGTCACAGCTGGAAGACAGCCAAGGGATGCACCAACCCTTTATGACACAGATAGGAGACTGAAGACCGGAGGGCGGTCCCTTGCCCAAGGTCTCCCAGCTGGCGAGGAGCAGAACAGCCAGGACCCCAGGCTTCCCGACGGAGCTGGCGCTTTCCACTCCGACTCAGACCAGGCGCCCTTGCTTCCCGCCTGGGCTTCCGCCCCGTGCTGTAGAGGAGGGGGCGCTGTCTGATCCGCAGGGCCCTGTGGCAGTGACTCTGCAGAGGCGCTCTGCCTTGGCCAGGGGCGGGACACACACACACAGAGACCAGGAGCACTTACAAAGCAAGGCAGAGGGCACATGTGTGGTCCGAACAGGAGACTCCAGAGGCAGCTGGGAAAGGCACCGCTCCGGCCAGCAGGAGCATAGGGAAGAAAGAAGCGCTGGGTAGGCCAGTGCATGGGGTTCTTCCTTCTCCATTTTATTTATTATTAAAACTCAAATGGAAGTTTTTAAAAGGAGAAAAACCTCACCTCCCTCATAATTCTATAGCCCCCGCACAACGCCTCCTCTCATTTTCCCTGTCCCCCACGCATCTGGGGCAGTGCAGCCTGCGTGCTGGCATGTGACCCCTGGGACGGCTCAGGGTGAGCCGCTGCCCACTGCCCTCCTCCGCGCTGGCAGGTTCAGCGTTGTCTAATCTCTGTGCAGTTTCTCTCCCTTTGAGGACACTGCTGATGGGAAAAGAGGGAGATTTAAGTGGAAAGCCAGGCACAGCCTTACCGGCTAGCATGTGGATGGCGTTTTCCAGGTTACAAACCTCCTTCCCATCCTCTCACTCATTTGATCCTCACGAGCCTGTTAAAGGTCACAGGGGCAGGAATGATTGTGTTCGTTTTATGGACGAGGAAATACTCAGAGAAGAGGAGCAACTTGTTAAACCAGCTCCCGAAGGTGGAAGCTGGCAGAGAGAGAGCCCGCACAAAGAGAGGGGCTGCAAGAGCAGTGACGTCAAGCCCTGTTTCTGCCTTGGCACTGTGTGAATGTGTTGCCTCCGTCACGCCTCAGGTGCCGTCACCCACACAGACTGGCAGGATCGTGGTGTGGTCACCATGTTCTACGTCCAGGCTGCGGTTCAGCAGATTCAGGGAATCGATTAGGCTGCTCTGAGATCCGTGGATTCCAGGGAACTGACTCACCAGAAATAGATTCATAAGGACTGATGTATTAGTGTGATTTACTGATGCATAATGAAAAATGAGGCTGGTGGACAGATGCTCGTGATTACTGATCAATAAAGAACTTACAAATACAAGAGTCCCCTTGCTTCTCCAAGGGCAGAGGGATGAGCAGCAGATGACTTCTGTAGATTCCTTTCTAGGTTGGAGAGGAAAAGAGAGGCGAGGAGGTGGGAAAAGAGTACCTGAGCTGGCAAATGAATTCAGGAAGACGTCAAGGAAGCTCTAGAATGTGGAGCAGTCGCGAGCACAGAAAGAGCAATTCAAATCTAGGCTCAAGTACTGGCTTGGCCACTTACAAACTTGGCTAAATTACTTAAACCTTCTAATCCTCGACTTACACATCTGTAAAATGGGAATGATAATAGGGCTGACCTCTCAGAGTGGTTGGGAGGATTAAATGAGATGATGAATGGAAAGGTGTCGGGCATATTGTAAGCACTTGATAAATGCTAGCTATTTATTTTATTTTAAAATTATCATTATTTTTATTTTTTGGTGAGGTAGATTGGCCCTGAGCTAACATCTGTGGCAGTCTTCCTCTGTCTTATGTGGGATGCCCCACAGCATGGCTTGATGAGCGGTGCTTAGGTTCGGGCCCGGGATCCACACCTGTGAAGCCTAGGCCACCAAAGCAGAGTGCGTGAACTTAACCACTATGCCACCGAGCCCACCCCAAATGCCAGCTATTTTAAAGCTGGATTTGTCCAGAGCAGAGAGGGAGAAATCGGTGAAGATCCAGGAGCCCCGAGAGAGGGGGAACTCAAGTATGACTGGGAAATGTTCAGAAAGAACGGACTGACGACTTCAGGGGTTGGAGTTCCAGTGGCAGAGCCCCTGGTATGGCAAGTGGGAGGGACACACTGCCCGCCTGTTGTTCAGGGTCATGGAGCCGTGCCCTGCAGAGAGAGGGACGGCAGTCCCCCGGATGGCGGGCGGTGGGCAGGGAGGCAGCTGGCAGGCGTTTCTGTTCAAGCCTGGCCCATGACCTACAGAGTGCCGGCTGGAAAGAGCCCAATACCCAGGCGAGAGACACTCTGAGGACTGAGGGGCCAATTTGGGAAAGAGATCAGAGAAGCTAAAGACCCAGATGAGCGCCAAACACTCAAGGCCAACAGGCCCAGAGAGGAGATTTTCTAGACATCAGGGCAGGAGAGGCAATGATGTCACCGAGCCGCAAGCTGTCACAGTGCAGGCCAGGATGAGATTAAGAGCAGAGGCATTTTATCAGGAGACTCTTCTTGCCAGCTGACAGTTTGACTGCCTGTTCTCCTAAGAGCCAGAGACAATTTAACTCCCACAGGGAAAGGTTTATGGCCTGGTACTGACCCCTGCCCTGCCTGTGGGGGAAGGGGTCCCCAAGCTGGAATCTCTGAGGCTTCTTCCCAAAGCCAGTGTGTCCTGCATTTTCCCTCCCTCCCAAACACTTTTGGAGATGACCCATGAAACCCACAGGCATGTGGGAAATAGCATGGCCATTCTGATACCATAAGCGTGTGAGTGGTTTCTACTGCAGCAAGAAAGATTGAAGCTAGACTTTAGGAAGGACTTCCAGTAGGAAAGCTGGAGATAAGAAAGGTGACTGTAGGGAAACAGTTGGGAATCTTGCTCCGTAGTAACTTGGTGGATGTCCAGAGCAATGTCCCACACTTCTGGTAATTCTGCCATTTCCATCTCTCGTGTCACAAGACTCCTGTTCTCTGCAAGCACACACCTGACTCCACAGGCACCTGTCGGCCATCAGAGACTCTTCCCCTGGCATGTGGTGAATTTGATCCCATGAGGAGCTGGGAAGATACCCTTCCCCGGAAATGACGTAGGACCAAAGAAACACCTGCCCTGCTGGGGCCGGGTAGGGCTGATCTGGCTAGGAACGGGAGGAGGGTGAAATGAAGGGACTTTACAGCTGCGAGAATACAAAACCCCCAGGCGCCATGTCTTGCCCTGCCTCTGGGAGGCGCTGTGTGCACACGGGTTGTGTCAGTCACCATCACAGGGCTCCCCCCAGGCCCGGGAAGGACAAGAGGTCTCTGCTCTCCAGGGAGTAAGGGCTCTTTAGCCAGAAGCTGGGGAAGCACAACAGGCCAGGTCAGGGAAGGAAGCCCACATTCCCGAGCACCACGTAGGTGCCAGAGGCTTGGTGGACGTGGTCTTATTAGCTCTCCCACAAAATCACGTGGTGAGTGTCCCTACTTTACACATGAGGAAACAGGCTCAGAGAAGTTAAGGAACTAGCCCAATGTCATGTAGCCCGTGAGTGGCTGGATGTTAACCACGGTTGGTCTCGTCTGGTTCTTAATCTCATACTCGTTAAACTCTGCTGCCTCCCAGCCCTTATTACCTCCTGATAAGCTTCTCTTAGCATCTCGAACTCAGAGCTTCAGAAATTATGCCTTAGGGAAAAATTCAATACTTTTGAGGGAGGCGTCCTGAGGAAGCTTCTGGATAAGGCCTCCCTGGAGCCCACCAGCTTCTGACATGCCCAGGTGCTGACGTTCGCCGTGGGGTGGGCTAAGCGGAGAAGGCTTCCATGTGGGATGTCTGGGGACAGTCCACATGAGCTGCGCCCTGGGTGTGTGGGCCTGGGTACCAGGAGGACAGAGCCTAGAGAAGGTTCCAGAGAAGGAACCCCCTGCAGACAAAGCACACCAGTCAGCACCTTTTGGAGCAGGTGTGAGCCCAAAGCCTGCAGTCTGCAAGGAGCCAACAGGAGAGAGAATAACTTCCTCTCTCAGGGCCCCTGGGAGATGGGGGGAGAAGCATCTGTCACAGCCCATGAAGTCAGGGCAGCCTCTGCCAAGGGGGAGCCCGGAAGGCCACAGCTGCCCTCCTCCAGGGGTTTCTATTCTGAGAAATTGCTTCCAGCTTGGACAATGGAGGTCAAGGAGCCACGGGCTGGGGGCGGTGCTGGCACGGATTGAATGATGTAGCGAGGCAAGGGGAGGCTCTGGCTGTGTCCTTGGGTGTTGAGGCCAGGGGAGCCAGAGCCCAGCCACTGGCTGGGCGAGCAGGGATGGCGCCACATGGGCCCAGGGCCCATGCAGAGGGAAGGTGAGGCGGAGGGAGCTGGGCCTCTCCTTCCTTCCGGATAGCAAAGCATCTTGCTCAGGCTGGCCATTTCACGATGAGGAAATTGAGGCCCGGAGAGAAGCAACTGCTAAGGTTACACGGAACACTGAGGGCAGAGGCTAGATGGGACCCTGGCTCGCAGCCCAGTGCTCTTCCACCGCCTCCCCCAGCATCCTCCAGCCTGACGTTTGAATCAGCAGGGAGCAAGTGTGTCTCTCGCACTGGTCTCTGCTCACCTCAGCCCTCCCAGTACCTCCTGGACCCCGAAGGACCCTTGGCTTCCCTTGCTCAGTGCCTTTGTTCTGACCATCTGAGATCACTTTGTTGATTCTGATAAAGGAGAGAAAGCAGTAATTTAGTAAAGGTTGAAAAATCTTGAGATGTGAGGCGTGTTGTTAGCTTTTGTCTGGAAAATGCCTGGTTTCTTTGTCCCAGAAGAGCTTTAAGAAAGGCCGACAGAGTTTGGGATAATCTAGTGCAACTGGTCTGGCCCTCTGGGGGAATCTTCCAGCTGAGGAGTCCTTCAGCCTTCAAACACCCCTGGCAAGTTCTCTAGCAATTCCCGCGCTGGTCATTGCACAGACGGGAAACCAGCCCTCGCCTCCCACCACAGCGGCCGGCCACCACCAGCACCAGCTAGCCCTCAGGGGCTGGGCCTCCAGGCTCCCCCTCATTCCCTTCTCCATCTTTGTGCCCAGGCCTCTGGTAGGGGAGCGTGGGCCTAGGTGACCCCTCCCTGGAGTCTCCCCCTCTCCAAGCAGAGCCCACCCCCTCTCCTCGCTCTTGCACAGCTCTTCAGTTGCTCCTGTCCCCTCCAGCTCCTGGCCATGGGCAACATGGCTTCGCAGGGTCTGCCTGGGAGCCCAGGGAGGACACTCACTGCCCCAGCCAGCTCCCTGGAGGGGCTGTGTGAGCACAGATGCGGGGTCCTGCCGGGTGCCCTCTCTCCTCACTCAGTCCTCAGAGAAGGGCTGTATTTCCCTTGGTGGCCAGCATACCCGTCTACGAGGTGTTTCCTCTTCATCATTCTCTTGGAAAGGAGATAGTCACACCCCCGTTTTGCAAATGAGAAAACTGAGGTGCAGAAAAGTTAGGTGTCCTGCCCAAGATGACCAGCTAGGGAGCTGCAGAGCCAGGGGCCCCCCCGCTCCACTCAAGCTCTTTCACCTGTGAACGGGATTCCATCCGTGTTGAGGATAATGGTGGCCAGTGTCTGAGAGCTCCGTGGTGTGTGGTCCCCAAGTATTTCCTCTGCATCACTAGAGCTGCCTGCGGCCCTTGGCACTGGCCTCAGCATGTGGCAGATAACCCATGGTCATCTCTCCAGAGTGGCGTTTTTAGCTTGGGTCAGTGGTGTCTCCTCTGAACATGGAGGTAAAATTCGGCATGTATGAAATAATGTGCATTTTTCTGGGAAGAGAGCCCAGAGTCCTTGTCAAAGGTGTGTGGAGCCCAGAGAGACTGCAGGTCTGGGGGCAGGGAAATGAGGGTAAACCTGGCTGTCAAGAAACAGGAAGGAAAAGAAGCGCTAGTCTTCATCGCTGATTGGGTTCCCCGGAAGCACTGAGTGCACGGTGCTGAATTTACTAGGGGTGCACCGGGATCAACTCCCTTGGAAGGGAGGACAGAAATGCAGCATGGGGCGAAGGGAGAAGTGGAATGTGACAGAGGTCCGACAGAAGCCTTGGCCAATCCCACAGCAAGCTCTGAAGTAAGAATCACCTATCAGACTTGCCTGGCACTCGGTCAAATGGGTGAGCCTGTATATCCCCGCCTCAATCAGTCACCGGATGCAGGCAGCCCTGGGAAACCTGTAACTTTGGGCCAAGTAGCTTTCTGCAGCTGAGACGATCTCTGAAGGGGCTGCTGTGGCTGACAGCTGAAGGCAGCCTCCAACAGCACTCCCGGAGCCGGGCAAGAGGTCGCTCTTTGAAGGAGGGTCTGGGTAGTGCATCACCAAGGCCACTCCAGTATCTCTACCCTTCTGAAAGTAGTAGAGATTAAACGACACCCATCCATCCATCTATTCATTTAACACTTATTAAACATGCCTTATGGGCCAGCCCACTGTGATAAGCACCTGTGATAAAAAGGTGTTCATGGCATAGTCTAGTGGAGGAGAGAGACACATCAGTGAGTAATTAGAGCACAAGATGGTCATTGTTGAGATAGAAGCAAGTGCCAAGAATTATTAGCGCACCTTGGAGGGTGGGACTTACTCTTCTTGGGGGCATTGAGTGAGTCCTGAGAGAGTTGACAAGGCAGAGAAAGGAATGAGTGGAAGGGAAGGAGCACGGAGAGGAGGGCATTTTAAGGTAGAAGGAAGTCATGTGAGAGGCATGGGGACTGAGAGGGCTTGGCAGATTTGGGAAGAGTTCACTGTGGACAGGTCACTTGGTGGAGATGAGGCTAGAAAGGGAGATTGGGGAAAGATCACAAATGCTCTTGAGTACCACACTGGCAGGCTTTATCCCAGCAGTACCAGGAAGTCACTGATGGTTCTGAGCAGAGAATTGACATTAAAGCATCTACATTTTAGGAAGTCAACTCTGGTAGCAGAGATGATAGACAGGCTGGAGTGGTCATGGAACCCCAGGGGAGTCATATACGCACCAGGACCAGGCATGCTCAGCAGGCCCCTCGCATCCTTCTAAGCACAGCCAGCTTCCCACATGAGTGATCCTCCTTTAATGTGATATTCAGTTCCAACACACAGGTCATTCTGGTCCTGGGCACATGTAGTATTCCTCCAAGCAACTGCTTGTTCCCCCGATTTCTCAAAGACTTTCATTTCCCATACTCAGATTCTGTGTTCTCATGCATGGCATAACCTCTGTGGATGGCCTGGGCCCCTGTATGTGTATCAGCCTAATATCATGTGGGCACAACCAAAGCTTTCTAAGAGCCCTTTCATTTTGGTGCCACCCACATTCTACTGTTTACCTTCTCAAAGGGGTGCCCAACCCAGGGAAGACTCTTGTGACTAGCATCTCCCTTATGTCAGCAGTTACCCTAAGTTTCCCCAGGCTAGTGGGCTGACATTTGAGGAATCTGCTTCTGCAGCCAGATATGGAACCCGAGATGGCTAAGGTCACCAAGATGCCCCTCCAGGATCTTGAAGGAGTGGCTTACAAGAAGCTATGCAGGTCATAGAGTGAATCCCATCCACATGATTCCTGTCCAAGTGCCAGGCTGCCTGCAATCTGACCCACTAAGGATGGCAGCTTCATGATGTGAGGACAGGCCAGCAAACGCTGGAAGCTTAAGGGACATAGCCTGTGTCTTAGGAGGATTGATGTTCCAGGTGCCGGAACAATGGACTTCCGGTTCCATAAGAGACTGTGGATTGAAGTAGATGGTCTCTAAGTTGAAGTAGAGGGTCCTTCCAGCTATGACGGCCTAGGATGACTATTTAACCTCTTTCCTTGGACCTTTTTTATAGATGGGGTGCAGAGAGGGAAGCAGAGGCTGGGAACATCCTGTCGATGCTTAGCCACCAAATAGAGGTTCTGAGCACTAGGGCCTCCACTGCTCCCTGAAAAATACCCAAAACACAAATCCACACAATAGTCACTGGACAAATGCCCACCTGGGGCATGCCCACACTGTGGTAGGTACAGCGAAGGGGCCTACCTGTAGGTGATGGATACACACAGATTCCTTCAAGGCCATGGATCCCATGACGTGGTGACTCCCAAACCAAAGCCCTTCACTGTGTTATTGCTCCAGTGGATGGTGAACATGGGTGGGAGGAAGCCCCAAGGAAGCCAACTCATCTTCACTTCCCTCCCTAAAGACCCTGGGGGTTAGTCTAGAGGTCTGGAAAAGACTATGAGGTATGATGAAAAAAACCCTAATGTTTCAGTTTTGCGAAGGTTGAGGAAGGCTAAACGTTGAGAACCCCTTCCATGTAGGAATTCTCCATACTATTTTTCTTGGGATTTCTTTGGGACTCCATGCTGCAGGTTTCCAGCTCAGAATACAACCCCCACTGCCATCACCATTTATCAAGGACTCCTGTGTGGGGCGCTGTACTAGGTTCTCCGCAAGCTGGACGTATTCCTCACAGCAACCCTGCAAAGGAGTTATTAGGGTGCCCATTTTGCAGATAAGGAAATAGAGCCACAAGGAGGTTAGGTAACTTGCTCAAAGTCATACAGCAGGTAGCAGAACCGGGATTCTAAGCCAGGTCTTCCTGACACCAGAGCCTGTGTTCTTTGCCCTCCACTATATAACCTTAAACTTTGCCACATTGATGACAGCAGTCCTGGGTCTCATAGCTGCCTTCTACCACATGAGTCTATGAAGAGGTCTAAGGAAGGAGGCAAGGACAGGGTCGCTTTCTCAAAGCTTCCTCAGATACCTGGGAGGGCCACAGTCTCTCAGGCCCCCATGCACTACATGGGGAAAGGCAGAGTGGGTTCCACCAGCCAGAGAACCTGGCACTTTGGAGCTGGTGGGCCTTGGTGGACTGGCCTTGGCACTTGAATCCAAGCTCCCAGAATGTCCAAGCTAGAAGGGTCCTTAGAGATGAGTAAGGTCCCCTCAGTGACAGGTGAGGAAACTGACCCAGGAGGAGGACACGAATTACCCAAAGCCACAGAGCTAGTTAGAAGCATTGTGTATGTGTGTGTGAGCATGCTGGAGATGTCAATGGAGGGCCGCCTCACTCCCAGGCCCTGCGAAGGAGTTCAGGTGAAAAAGCCTTGGAGCCTTTTTCTGTATCCAGAGGGGTGGCCCACAAAGAAGGCTATTTTTTAAATTTGTTTTATTTTAACACAAGTAGTTTATTTGAGACAAGGTGACCCCAAGAAGTGTTGATTTAGTGGAGTGGGGGTTGAGACACAGAAGAGAAGGAAATCCAGGTTCATTGATGACAAAGTCACTGCTTTGGCCCACTGGGGCTCAGTCACTGGGCAATTTGGGGGGATGCTGTGGAATGTGCCACAGAGTTGCTCTGCCCAAGGGACGAGGAAGCTGGGGTATTTATCCACCACCCTCCATTGTCATTGTTGAGCTCTGCTATGGAGGGGCATCAGCTCTGCAGAACCTCTTGCCAAGCACACTCCAGCAATCAAAGAATGCAAGGGCTATTTGTAAAGGTGCTCATAGCCCTGAGAAGCCACCAATTCTCTAAAGAGTCTGGAACTCTTTGTGGGGGAAGAGGCCTTGAGCGCCAGTACGGAGGACAGTCCAGAGAAGAGATGGGTGAGACCGAATGCTGCCCCCCAGGCCCTGGAGGTAGGTTGTGCCAGGAGAGGGGGAGGACTATTTCTATGTGCCCTGCAGGAAGAATGGGCATGTCCGATAGCAAGAGGAGCTGAAGTTAGATCTTAAAAAGAATTTCTTGGTGATACTCGTGAAGAAAACAGCAGCTATCTGGAGCTTATCCAACTCTGCTGCTTGATTGGCAGCCACAGAAAAAATGATGGAGCAAAGAAATAAGGAGTAGCAAGGAAGGTTTCCTTAGGGAGTTTGAGGCTCCTTGTTGCTAGGGCCGGTCAATGAGCTGGACTTTATCTGGGGGCAAGAGGGCGCAGGGCAGTGCTGGGAGGACAGATGGAGGGTGAGTGAAGAGAGGATTCTTCATCTCATCCTTGGTTAGTCTAGCACCAGGAGGCTCCAAAGTTGGGAAGAAGCAACAGGAAGAGGTCTCTTCTCTGGCATGATTCAAGGCATCTTACATGGAGGCAAAGCCTTGGAAGAAATAAGTCCTAAGTTTGCCTAGCTCTCTGACCAGGGCCACCCCACCTCCCTGGGCTCCTGCTCCTCAGCTGTAAGAAAGGGAGATTGGAAGCCTGGACGAGATGACCTTAGGGTCCCTTCCAGTCCTGACCTTCTACCCCTGTCTGCCATAGAGGGCGTCCCTGTGGCCTTGCATTCTCTCCAATTCACTGATCAGCAAGTGCTCACTGAGCACTTATCATTTGCCCAGCATTAAGCGGAGGAAGAGAATAAAATGGAATATGGGCCCTGGCCTCCAGGAGGGGAGAGATGGGGAAGTAAGAGTTGGCATTTATTGAGCACTTGCTCTGTGCCAGGCACTGTGCTAAGCACCTTACATATTCTGCCATCTTTACCCCTCACCACAACCTCATACGGTAGGTACTAGTACCCTCCATTATACAGATGAGGAAAGCAGGGCTCAGAGGAAAAGCAACTTAACCAAAGCCACATGTGGTAGAGCCTGGATTGCAGTCTGTGCTGTGAAACAGACAGAGACTCCCTAAGCATGGCTGCTAGTGTTCTGGCAGAGAGAGCAGTAAAAGCAGGAGTCACCTGGGAAGGCTTCACGGAGAAGGTGACTCAGCTCTTGGCCTTGAAGGAGGGCAGAACTTGAGGCTGGCGGAGGAGGGGAGCAGCCCGAGTGCACTGACACCCCTGGGCATGCTGGGCTGTGCCAGCTCCAGCTGACAGATATCTTCTTAGAGTAGGAGGGGGGCAGCAGCTATGGCTCAGCCTGCTGGTGGCTCCAGGGGAAAGAGGTGGGGTCAGGGAAGAAGAGCTGCTTCCCTAAACCCAGCAGGACAAGAGCCCTCCTCGTCACAGACCCAGTCCAAGAAAGCTGGAGTCCCCCTGCCCTAGAGGGGCTGTATGCCCAAGCCAGGCTTATAAGCATTACTCCTTCCCAGACTCATTTGGGTGGTCTAAAGATGAAGCTGCTGCAATATGGATCAGCTTCTTTCCAGTTACCTAAGCCAGTGGCCAGGGAGCCAGACCACTGATAACTATAGTAGTTAACCCTTATACATAGCAGGGACCACGAGCCAGGCACTGTTTTAAGAACTTTAACTAACTTAAGCCTTCCAATATCCCCATGAGGGAGTATTATTACTAAACCCCTTTTACAGATGGGGAAACAGAGGTACGGTGAGGTTAAGTAACCTGTTCAGGGTCCCACAGCTAACAAGAGGTGGAGCCCAGATTTGAACCCAGGCAGCCTATTCTTACTCCCTCTGCCCTGTGGCTTCCAAGCAGTTTGTGAGCTCTGCTCCTAGCTCCTTCTGCCCTCTGCCCAGGACACCCTCCCCACATTCAGGTTCTCCTCCTTGCCTGGGGCTCTTCCCTGCCAAGACAGCTCCTCCCAAGAGGGAGCTGCAGGAGGCACCCCCACCGGTTCCCACCCCTAGAAAGGCCCATTGTGCCCGGTTTGCCCCCTCCCACGCCCACACGCACTCCGTCCCCTCCCCCAACCGAGCACCGTTGCCTTTCGTTCACAGTGATGGCTCCTGCGCCCAGGCCGGTGGGGGCATGGAGGACTCCGTGGTGGCAGCGGCGGCGGTGGCAGCCGGCAGACCCAGTGCCCATGTCCCGAAGGCTCAAGCCCAGGAGCTGCAGGAGGAGGAGGAGCGGCCGGGGGCGGGGGGTGCCTCCCCGCGGGCTGGCCCCCACCGCATGGCCTCCCCCGGCCGGCAGCAGCCTGCCCTGGCGACGGCGCTCTGCTCCCACGCCCCTGCCGCCTCCGATTACGAGCTCTCCCTTGACCTAAAGAATAAACAGGTACCCAGGGCCTCCAAGGGGGGCGGGAAGGGTGGTGAAGGGGCCCTGCCTTCGGGAGCTGTCCAGGGTACCATGGATCTCCCCAGTTGGGCCCATCTCTGCTGCAAGCACACCTCTTTTGCCACTAGTTCTCCCAAATTGAGCTAAGTAATCTGCGCTTCCATGTAGCCCAGTTCCTCAGGCAACCAGCCTTTACATGGCAGGGGTCACACCCTTGCAATGCCAGGCCCTTAGGCAGTGTGTCCAGGGCTCTGCTCCTCTCACCATGTGCAGGAAGCCTAAACTGCCCCACAAACCTCTAGGGAAGTGGCCCATTGTTCTTGGGGAAGTCCCTACCTCCATGTACTGTTTAAAAGAGATAGCCCAGCTTACATGCCCACCCAAGGGGCAAGCCCCATGAGTAGGCACACACAGGCTCAAATGGGGTGCAGAGACAGTGGTCTCCTCCAGACAGACTGAGGATTCCCAAGATTAACCCAGATTAGGGGAGTCCAAAGCTCTTCTATTGGAGAACAAATCCCATTGAGGGGTTCTAGGCTTCCATCTTCCACGGTTTGTCTTGGTTGACAACTAAGAGACCCGAAGAAAGATCTGTAAGTGTGTGTGTTTGCACCCGTGCGTGTGCACATGCTTAGAGAAAGACATCATGACTTGATATTGTTAATAAAGAGCATTGAACTTGGAGCCGTAGACATGGGGTCCAATCCTTGTTCTTACTCTAGTTAACTCTGACTTTGGGAATTCCAGTTAAGCACTCTGGACATTGGTTTCCTCATCAGCAAAATTGTGAATTAGTCGTTGAATCATCTCCAAGGTCCCTTCTAGCTCTAAAATGTGTAGGTTCTAAGAAAACATTCTTTAACTCAACAAAGTGAGTCTTTGGAAGGGAAGCTAGTAGAACGGTCACTAAGACTGAGTCAAGCCAAACCAACCTCATTTCTTTCTTTCGGCATCAATGCCAAGCTGCTATCCTGGCCAGCTGTAGGTGGAGTATCTGGCTTTCAGTAAAGTATTTGACAAAATCTCCCATGATATCCATGTGGACAAGGTGAGAAGTGGATTAGATAACAATAGAGTCAAATAAGTTGTTCTCAAACAGAAGTCTCAAAAAAATGTTAATTTTTCTATCAATGCCCATTCCTGGGACAGTGAGTGGGGCGCTGTCCTTGGTCCTGCCCTGTTCAACCATTTTGACAAAGCACTACTTTCTGATGACACAAAGCTAAAAGGGGATAGCTAATACCTTGACGATAAAATCCAAAACTTTAAAAAAAATCTTATGAGGGCAGAAAGATGGTTCAAATGAAATAAGGAAAAAGTCTAAAGTTCTGTTCTTAGCTTTGAAAAGCCCACAGCATTATTATAAGATGGGCAGGCTTGGTCCTGGGAGAAAGGCCTTAGGGCTTTAGTTGACTGTAAGCTCAAGATAATCAACATCGCGAAGCAGCTGCCAAAGAAGTGAGTGCAGCAGCCGTCTCAGCTGGGTAGATAAAGCCCCCAGTATAAGGGAGCAGCCGGCAGGAGCCAACGCTTCTTATTGGTCAGGGCCTCTCTGGAGCCCATGCTTGGTTCTGGGGGCTTTATTAAAGAGGTTCTGAGGCTCTCCTAAGAAGGAAAACAGGATTGGCTGAGTCATGTGGAGAACTGTAGACATGAAAACAAGTTTTAAATATGAGGAGCAAGCATGTGAAAAAGGGATTAGATGTATTTTCTATCATTCCAGGCAAAAATAGTGGTACTAATGTGTGAAAACTATGGAGAGAAAGCTTTTAGCTCAATTAACAATTAGAGTTGTTAAAAATATAAAATGTCCTGCTTGTGAGGTAATGAGTTCTGCGTTCTGGGAATACCTATGCAGGGGCTGGAAGACAGTCCATCTGGAACACTACAGTGTGATGTGGGTGGTCAGTTGGCCCAGATGAGAGAGACTCTCAATTCCACATGCCTCTGCTCCTTGAGGACAGAGACCGTCTCTTATTCCTCTCTGTACCCTTCCAGCATCTAGCAGAGTGTCTCAGACATAGTAAGAGCTCATTGAGTGAATATTTTTTTAATAACTATGATGTGCAAAGCAACAAGGGAATGGGGTACCAAAAAGAAAAAAACGTGGTCCTTGCCTGCCCCCCAAATAGATTATCGTTCAGTTTAAGGAGTACCCAACTAACAATGCCAAAGGAAACTCATGCTTCAGCAGGAGGTTAGTTTAATTCTGCCTGACTAGGTAGGATATGGAGAGTTGTACAGGACTCTGATTGGTACTATGGACCTTTTTTATAGTGGACATAATTCTAATAGATGAGTTTGCAAATTGGGCCAGCAGGAGTGGGGCAGGAAAGGTGAGGTTGGTAGAGAGTGTGACAGGAGCCCTGGTGCTGAGAAAACTCAGCCTTGAGGAACAGCTCACCTCCCCTGGCTCATGTATTTCTCTAGGCTGAGCATAGGCTAGGGGTGGAAGGAAAAGGGCACAAAGGGATTGAAGGGGCTGGAGCAAAGTGATTAAAAACAGGGCACTCATTTACAAGAGATGAAGCTCTGCTATTTTCTCTTCTGCAAATGAACTATGTGACCTTGGGCAAGTTGCTTAACTTCCCTGAGCCTCAGTTGCCTCATATCTTTGGGGCTTTGTACATGCTGTTCCCTTTGTCTCTACTGCTAACGTTCGTACTCCCCCCACATCTTGCACTTGGCCTCCATTACTCTGCCTCCTGCTTTAGGACTCTCTTTTGGGGCCCCCTCCTCCTCCCTGACAGCTCTCCCTGCCCTCTCAAGGCTGCTTTGGATGCTGCGAAGGAGCACCCAGGTGTTCCCTATCATAGCCCTTCAGTGCTATATCCTCCTCTCCCGTTGGCTTGAGTCCTCCTTGAAGGCAGGTGCATGACTTTTCATCATTATATCCCCGGTTCCTGGAGTGAAGAAACTGCTTCACAGATGAAAAGGGGAAAATAGTAACTCGGAGACCGAAGGGGATGGGGATGGGCTTGAAGCCTGGGGCCAGGACCTGACTCTACCTTCGGTTTCTTTGAGAGCTAGAATTTGGTATTCTTTTTTTCCTTTTTTTTTTAAGATTGGCCCTGAGCTAACATCAGTTGCCAATCTTCTTTTTTCTTCTTCTTCTCCCCAAACCCACCAGTACATAGTTGTATATATTCCAGTGGTAGGTCCTTCTAGTTCTGCTATGCGCCTCATTGTGGCTCGATGAGTGGTGCTAGGTCCTCACCCAGTATCGGGAACAGTGAAGCCCGGGGCCACCAAAGCGGAGTGTGGGAACTTAACCGCTTGGCCTTGGGGCCGGCCCCTAGAATTTGGTATTCTGATCCTGTGATCCCTGCCAGTCACACAAATCCTGTAGTCCTTGGACCAGAAGGAATCTTGGACAACCATTATCTCCCCAATCCACCAACCTGCCAGGCCCGTTCCATCAGCCAGTCCAGAATCCCAGGCATTTTCTGTGGCTCCTCTCTCTCCCCCGCATCTGCTCCATCCCCAAACCCCACTGATGCTACCTTTTAACAATTTCCCAAATCCCACCTCTCCTGCCAACCCCACTGCCCCCACCTTAGTCCAGGCCACCATCATCTCTGGCCAGTGCCCTTCAGGAACCTCCTGCAGGTTCCCCTGCTTTCAGCTGGGCCTCTTCCAACTGGATCTCCGCTCTGCTGCTGAATCCCCTTATAAAGAGCACATCTGATCATGGTGTTGCCCTGTGTGAGAGCCTTCCAGGGCTCCCCATCGTGTGCAGGATGGACTTCTCCAGGCTCTTCTACCAGCCCACGTCCTGCCTTGCTCCCCCTCAGGGTTCCAGCCATTCCTATTTGCCTTTCCCCAAATCTCCATGCCGTCCATTGCCTCTGGGCCTTCACATATTTTATTTCCTCTTTTGGGAATTCTCCCACAAGTCCCCCAATCATGCTTTGCCTGGGTGATCTCTCCTCACACTCAGGTATCCCCGAACCTGGCTGTGTGCTTTCACTGAGTGCCCTATGGCTGACTCTGTGCCATTCTGGTGGTGGTCCCACTCACACGGGCAGGACCATGTTGTTCCCAGGGCTGCCACAGAGTCGAGCAGGTTGTGCAGCCTCCAGGGGTGCCATTCACTTCAAAGTCTGTGTGAGGAGCAAAGTACTCCATGGTACTGTGCACTGGGTGCTGCTCTGCTCCTGCCCACCATTGTTTTCTTGCACCCAGCACAGTCTCTGGTGCCTAGGAATGCTCGATATCGGAGGAACACATGAACGAAAGAACAAACAAATGAACGAATGAATGAGTCAGGCCCGCCCAGGCTTCCCTGTTCTCCCCGGCCCCATGCACCTGCTGGCTCCTTCCTCAGCCCCTGCCCATAGTCGCACAGAGAGCAGGTCCTCCTGACAGCTTCTCTCATCCTCAGCTCCCTCTGCCCTCAACTCTCTCACTTCACCTCACAGTGATCCTTGAGGCTACAGCCTTGGGGAACAGGGAGGGAACATGCAGATCCCCTTGGGGGGCCCTTTAGGGAAGCGTCTGTGGCAAGGATATAGAGGGCACGGGAGTGATTTCCTAGTCATTTCCAGGAGTGATTTATGCAGGTTCTCCAGGCAGTTTGTATCCTGTTCTCTGTCACGGTGGGGGAGCAGCCCATTGGAGCCCAGCTGGGATGTCCAAATTGCAAAGCTCTCTGTGCTGTCCACGCCGGGGAACATGGAGCTGCAGTCAGTAGCATCCAGGTCCTGCTCCCCAAGTCAGGGTCCTGGGTGGAAACCATGTTCCCTTCTGGAGAGCAGCCCCTTCCCCACGTTTCTCCCATACCCAAAGCCTCAGAGTCCAGCCTCACCGTGGGGTGCCTCTCAAGGGGAGAAGTGGCGGCTATGTTTTCAACCCTCTGGGCTTCGGTTTCCTCATTTGTGAAATGAGAGGTTGTACAGGAGTGTATCCAAGGCTTCTTCCCACTCCGAGAGTGAGATTTGTACCACAGACGGGGAGGGCAGCAGAGGGCCAGCCGACAGACGATGGTGGCAATGGTGGCGAAGGCAAGTCACAGCAGGGGCTGACCGTCTGCTCAGCTGCTTTCAGCTCAGGGGGCAGTATTGCACAGCTGCTCTGTCCTGGCCCTGTGCAAGGCCGGGGGACACCACGATGCAGGACACAGCCCCGGTCCTCAGGGAGCTCACATTCCAGCAGTGGGCGCTGACAGCTACCCAGCACTAGTGAGCACCAGCAGCATTAACTGAGTGTTGGGCACAATGCTAAGCACTGTGCACGCATCGTCTCCCCAGATCTGCATGATTCTCTGTGAGAGAGGTACTGTTGCTATCCCCATTTTAGGAATGAGAAAACAGACTTAATGATATTAAGAACTTACCCAAGGACACATTCCTAGGTATGCATCCCCGGTGCAGCCAAGACTTGGACCCAAAGCCCATGATTTTAACCCAGCACCTTCTCCATGGAAGCAGTGCACAGGGCACTATGGGGGCCCTGGAGAGGGCAAGCAGCCCAACCTGGGGTTCGAAGCAGGCTTCCTGGAGCAGCTCGACCTGAGGCAGTCTCTGTGACAGAGGAGGAGCCGAGCTGTAGTATCCTGTCGGCTACCTGGCTGTACTCAGGAGAGGTTCCCAAGGCCTCAGTGCCCTGCTATCTTGAGCGCTTTCTGTATTTTGGACAGTGGGCATGGAGGTGGGCGCACAGAGAAGACACAGGCGTCACAGCCCTGCCCAGTGCAGGCTGACCTCTCCTGTGGGCCCCCCAGCATCTCCAAAGCTCCTCACCCTTCCCCAGACTCTGCTCCTCAGCCTCACGTGAGGTTTCCCTTGCCCAGTTCTGCAGGCTGACACCATGTAATGCTTTAATGTGCTCAGTTGAGAAATCTTGGATCAGAGGAAATCCTTGCTTACATTTGAAAGCCCCCCCGGGCCAACTCCCCCAGGTTCCTCAGCACTGTGGCCCCACAGCCAGCCGCTCTTCCCCCCCCTCCCCCGACTTGGCGGCTGTCTCTCAGCAGCCCTCATCAGGTTCAGCCGCTGCAGCAACCTGAAAAGAGGGAGCATGTTCTAATTAACACTGAGAGGCTCATTAGAGAGACAGAGTCCCCTCAGCCCCCTCCACTGCTTCTTCTGGCAGAAGCTGAGAGATTGCTCTCTTGGGAGGAGGCGAGGCCGCAATTACCCATGATTCATGGGGTTTAGAGAGAAGTGAGCAGAGCTGCTCCTTGGCCACTGGGCCCAGAGACCCCTCACTCCCAGGGGCCATCGTCCCCTCCCACATCCATCTCTCTCAGCTCTCTGACCTCGTCCTGGTTAAGAACAGGGTTAGGGTGGATGGGAGGGCCTGGCTGGGGTGGATGGAGCTGACCTGGGGCCCTCTGAGAGTGGGGGAAGGGGAATGCACGGCAGAGGGAGAGAGGCAGCATTTGACTTCAAGCCCAGGTCTGGGGAGAGTCTGGATTTTTATTTCCCCTGGGGCATAAGAGAGTTCCATTTAGTTCATGTCGGCAAACATTTATTAAGCCCCAGCCATGGATCTGGCTCAGCGCTGGGCACCAGGGATGCAGAGACAGATAATACTACCCTGCCTGTGAGGGACAGTCTGTGGGTGCTGATAGAGCATTGAGGGTGGGCTGCAAAGGATGCAGTTGGGGATATTGCAGGCTCTGGGTGCTGCAGGCACAAGGCTGGAATAAATGGGAGATGATTGTGTTAAATGAATTGGAAAAATGCTGAAGATCCAACTGAATTCCAGTACCTTCGTGAGCAGGTGCTCGGTGCCAGGCTCTGTGCTGGGTGCTCTGCATGAACCAGATGATGACTGAGACATATCTTGTGCCCTGTTGGAGTCTGGGAGAGCAGCAGGGGAGGGAAGGATGGGTTAGATAAATATCATAGAGATTTGTGGAGAAAACTGAATGTCAAAGAGAAGTATGAAACAACATTCTCTCTGGGGGCCCAAGGTGGGGAGACCCGTCTGGTTGGCGGATTGGAAAGGCTTCTGTGGTGTTACATGGACTCTGTGCTGCAGTAGAGGCTGGGAGGTGGGCCGGGCCAGATTGCTCAGCATCAGAATGCCAGGAGGAAGCATTTATACTTCTTTTGGGCAATGGCCTCCAGCAACAAACGGCCTGTAAACACATCTGCTCTTGGGAAGCACTGACCAGATCAGGGTACTATAGTAAAGGTGGATGGCAGGGGTGAGAAGGAAGCAGAGAGGCGGTGAGGAGCCTGCCGGAGTGGTCCAAGTGGGGAGCAAAAGAGAGCCCCGCGTGCTGACAGTCTGGTGGAACGGTCATGGTGATAGCAAAAGGTATGCAGGGAGTGGAGGTGGGGGGGCGGGGTGGCTATAGGACTTTGAGGCTGACAAATGCAGAGGATGGGGCAAAGGAGGACCCAAGGACAAATGCAGGGTTCCCAGGCTGGATGGCATCACAGCCAAGGTCCTGTTAGGCAAATAAGGAAGTCATTAAACGCTGGTTTGAGTGAGGTGGGGAAAGAAAACGGCTTTGTATAGACAGACAGAGGGACCCACAGGCTGTGGGAAATGCAGGTCCAGAATCAAGGCCAGGAATGGAGATTTGACAGTCATTCACGGAGTCATCATGTCCTCAAATAGCTACCACTTACTGGACACCTACTATGTGCCAGGTGCTATATGAAATAGTTTAATCCTCGCAACAAGCTACAGCATCAGCAGGATTAGCCTCATTTGACAGATAAGAAAACTGAGAGTCAGAGATGTTTAGAAACTTGTCCAAGATCAACCAGCGGGAAGGAGGTAGATTTAGGACTGGGTATTTCCCCTATGGATTGCTCATCAACCCATTAGAGTGAATTATGACAGTGACAAGGTTCTCAGACAAGAAGGAAGAAGCTATTAGCCTGTGGAACATCTTTAGAGTTGCCACAAAGGCTCTGCCTGACATAGGTACCCTCTCAATTAGTTGTTAATTATCAGCTACCAGGGGCTGCTCTAATGACTTCCAACATGGAAGTCGTGGATGATGTCCAGAAGTGCTTGGGAAAATAACATGAATGTGTCTGGGGAATGGAAGTTGTCACGTGTATGACTTGTAACTAGCATACTTGGGGATTTTCTGGTGAGAATATAGGATTAAAGAGCTGCGTGGAGACAGGAAAACCAAGATAGACTGGGCCATGAGAGCTGAGAACAGAGTTTCAAGGTGATAAAGATGTCAAGAGCTGTAGAAAGGAAGGAGGGGCAAGCTTGAGGATGGGCCATTGGATGTAGTGATTAAGGGTCATTGGTGACCTTCCTGAGAGTCATTTTAGAAGACTGGTAGGAGAGGCAGACTGTGAGGGGTCAGGGCCTGCGGGGGTGGATTGGCAGGTGGGTGTTTGCTCATGGAGTGAGGCAGAGGGTGTAGACGAGTCCTCCAAGAAGTTTGGTGGGAACAGAAAGAGATTGGGCTAGTGGGCCAGAGCAGGGAAGCCAAGCAGAGTTGTGTCTCGGCCTGGGGAGATCTGAGAGGGCCTGTAGGCTGTGGAAAGGGGCCAATGTTGGCATGGAGGTTGGAAACGCAAGTAAAAGAGAGACTAGAGGATGAAGGGAACTTACAAAGGAGGCAAGAGAGGGTAAGATCATCAGCTCCAGGAGAGGAAAATTACAGGTGAGATTAGGAAGGTCTTTAAGAGTCACAAAGGTAACTTTGGAAGTAGTTCTTTATCTAATAAGTATTCCTTGAAGGCCTACTCTGTGCTGTGCACTCTCCAAGCACCGGGGATAAAGCAGTGAACATGTCAGGCAAAGTCTCTGCTTCGTGGGGCTTACCTTCCAGTGGAGGACTTGATGGAACAGATTTAAGAATTTAAAAGCTGGCTTTCTTCTCTGCTTGGGTGAAGCAAGGATGTGGGCTGGTAGAAGAGGTCTCCTTGGGTTGTCTTAGCCAGCCTTCTGCCTCCAAACAGGATGATACTATGCCAGGGGGATGGACCTCTTTATCGTTTTGGAGACATCTCAGGCAGTGGGATTTCATACCTTCCCTCTGTTGCCGAAAGCATCTCATAACCTATAAAGAATGCTCTTGGGCCCAGGATTTCCCTATAAGTATAAATAGGCCAGGTAGGAAGGAGATGTGAATTCCTGCGCAGTGTCAGTTTCTCATGGTGGCTGGGGAGGGGTAAAAGGGAGATAGAAATGGAGAGAGAAGGAGGCAGTGAAGTGGTCAGTTCCCCTCACTCTACACTTCCTGTTGAGGACTTTCCCGCCTGAGCCAAGGCCAATCTCCATTCCGGCCTCAGGGAACCTGCCGGAGTCCCGCAGGGAGAACCAGTGGAGCTACAGTGCCCTATCCCTTCTGGGGTGACTTCTGCAAAAGCAGGAACAGAATGCCTCAGGGGTAGACATCTGTTTCTCCGGAGCTCCTGGGTACACGAGGGTGTATCTGGATAGAGACCCCGTAGGCAAATGTCCAAATGGTGTGGCAGGCAGAACTCTCAGAGGGCTCCCAAGATGCCTGCCCCTTTGTGTGTGCACACTGCAAGATCCCCCCACCTCCAGATGTGGGCGGGACTAGAGACTAGAGGGGACATTGCTCCTATGATTAGGTCACCAATCAGTCAATGCTGCATCAAGCAAAAGGGCAACCAGCCTGGGGGCCTGAACTAATCAGGTGAACCCTTTAAAAGAAGGTGAAGCATCAGAGAGACGCTCTCCTGTCAGTCTTGAAGGGACAAATAACCACGTTGTGAAGATGCCATCTGGCCGAGGGTCTGGTAACTGAGGTCCCCAGTCTTATAATCTCAAGGAGCTGAATTCTGCCAACAACAGTGAGCTTGGAAGAAGACCCTGAGCCTTCACATGAGACTGACACCCCGATTTCAGCCTGGTGAGATCCTGAGGAGAGAACCCAGTTGAGATATGCCCAGGCTGCTGACCTGTAGAACTGTGAGGAAACACATGCGGGTTCTTCTAAGCCGCTAAATTTGTGGTAATTTGTTCTGCAGCAGTAAATAACAAATACACTTGGTATGATTCTTGAAAGCAGCCTGAAGGCCTATGGTATGAGGATCATGGGGACCAGGAGAACTTCCTGCCTTCTGCTTAAGGCCTTGTACCTTGTGAAATGAAAATATTCTGGAAGGAGTCACATAGGAAGCCTTTTTGGCCATTCAAACTTTAATATGAATAAGTTCCCCAACTATCTTTGGAGAGGAGGGTTGGATGTGGGGAGAGAAAGCACTAGCTTTGAGGATGGGGAAGGGCGCTGAAAGGCAAGACTAAGAGAGCTGAAGACAAGATTGAGGACATCCCATTTTACCTGGGACTGTCCCTGGGGATGCGGATTGTATCTGTGCCATCTCCTGGGCTAGGAGGGTACCTCTGCTGGTCCAGCTGTGGGGCACCCACAGGGAGGGAGCAGAGGGCATTGCTGGGGTTGTGGGGAGGCAGCCACTCCAGCTGTGGTCCCTGGTGGGTAGGGTGGAGCAGGGAGCAGAGTGGAGGTTCCCTGTGTTGGAGAATGAAATTGGGCCCATCTGTACCCCTCCCCACTCATGACCCCGGGGGAACATGAGCAATGATGTTGTTCTTGGCTCAAATTGTTCATCTCAGCCCAGCCATCCTGATTCTTAGTTCAGGAATGACACTGTATGTCAGTGCAGAGTATGGCTGTGAACAGGACACAATTTCAGGGCCCAGGAACACTTCCTCATTTCCCAAACTTCCCTGAGGACGATTGGAGCCCACAGCGCTACCGCTATGTCCATCCCCTTACCATAGGCCTCATCTGTTATCTAAATACAAAAACCTCCAGGAAGGGGCATTGTGAAATGTTATTGGTTATTCACACCACACCTCAGGGAGAATGTCTTTCTAGTCCTTTCCTGAGAGGTATTGATAAGGGAGAAAAAGTGAGAGCACAGCAACCCAAAGAGGAGAAAAGACCACAGACAGGGAGACAGACTGAGAGGAGGTGAGTAAGGGCCTTGAAGACAAACTGGCACCACATCCTGAGTTCAGACCCGCCCAGATGAGGTAACATGCCCTCCCGTCCCCCGCCCCAGCCAGCCCCCCAAGCCCTGCCCTGGTTGTACAGCTCCCATTGTTGAGAACAGAGGGCACTCGAATTGTGGAGCATGGCAGCCTAGAGGGGCTCCTGCTCTTGACACAGCCATCCATCACCCATCCACCTTTTTATTAAATTCACATTTATTGAGCACCTACCCTGTGCCAGCCCCTGGGCTGGGTACCGGGAACACAGAGATGATAAAGCCCCCGGGAACTACCCCAAAGCAGTGACACGAATGCTGAGAGGCAACACAGGTGAACGGAATAGCAACAACTTCTTAAGCATTTTTTATCATTTTTAAATGTACACGACAGTAGAAAGAATAGTGTAATAAAGTCCCATATAACCATCACCCAGCTCCAACTATTTTTTAAAAATTATTTTATTGAGGTCCCATTGGCTTATAACATTATGTAAATTTCAAGTGTACATTATTATATTTCAGTTTCTGTAGTAAGCTGCGACGTGTTCACCACCAATAGTCGTTTCCACCCATCCAACTATTTTATCAATATTGTTTCATACAACCCCTCCACTTTTTTTGACAGAGTATTTCAATACAAATTCAAGATATCGCGCATTTCATCCGTAACTACGTCCGTATGCGTCTCTGATACGAACATTCTAAAGTCGCCCCCACAGCAGCAATATCTGACCACCATCAGCAGCACCTGTCTCCCCTGCCCTGAGGCCTTACCAAGCCCGCAATCCAATCCCACATCCCACATCCCACACCCCACACCTCTGGGGGTCTTGCCAAGGACCTGGTATCTCAGGCCTTGACAGGCTAGGAGTGTTCGACTCGAGCCCCTCAGTGCCCCCCAACCCCCAGCTGTGCGTTCCTCGGCGCTGCCGGGCAGCCACCAGCACCGCCTTTCGCCTTTCGGAGGAGCTGTATAGCACGCCTTCCGTAACCGCGCTTCCTCCTCTCCGTCCTCCTTGCAGATTGAAATGCTAGAACACAAGTACGGAGGCCACCTGGTGTCCCGGCGCGCCGCTTGCACCATCCAAACCGCCTTCCGCCAGTACCAGCTCAGCAAGAACTTCGAGAAGATCCGCAACTCGCTGCTGGAGAGCCGCCTGCCGCGGCGGATCTCCCTGCGCAAGGTGCGGGCGCCCACGGCCGAGAGCCTGGCGGCCGAGAAGGCGCTCATGGAGGGCTACGGCCTCATGGGGCTGCCGCTGGTGCGCTCGCCCTCCCTGCCGCCCACCTTCGCGGGCACGCTCACCGAGCTGGAGGACTCCTTCACCGAGCAGGTGCAGTCCCTGGCCAAGTCCATCGACGACGCCCTCAGCACCTGGAGCCTCAAAACCATGTGCTCCCTGCAGGAGAGCGGCGCTTACCAGATCCACCAGGCCCTGCACGCGGGCGCCGGGCCTCCAGGCCTGGAGGAGCTGCGGGAGACCGACAGTGCCCACCCGGGGCCCGGGGAAGAGGCCACCGAGGCCGCCGGCCTGCCCCAGGGCCACAGCAGCACCCTCATGATGGCTTTCCGAGATGTCACCGTGCAGATCGCCAACCAGAACATCTCTGTCTCCTCCTCCACGGCTCTGTCGGTGGCCAACTGTCTGGGCGCCCAGACGGCCCAGACCCCAGCAGAGTCCACCAGCGGCAAAGCCGAGCCAGGCGATGCCCGGGGACAGGAGGCCCCGGGGGCCACCACCGCGGGGGAGGGGGACGCGTCCGCCGAGAACACGTGCGCAGAGGCCGGAGCTGACGGGGTCCTGCGAGCCAACCGACCTGGGCCGGCAGAGGTGGTGGTGGAGGAGGCGGCGCCCGAGGCCGCGGAGGCAGAGGAGGCCGAGGAGGAAGAGGAGGCAGGGGAGGCGGGGAAAGCGGCCGAGGCTGAGGCCGGCGACCATTTAGAGCAGCTGAGCAGCAGCAGCACGTCCACCAAGTCCGCCAAGTCGGGCTCGGAAGTGTCAGCCTCGGCCTCCAAGGAAGCCCTGCAGGCCATGATCCTGAGCCTGCCGCGCTACCACTGCGAGAACCCGGCCAGCTGCAAGTCGCCCACGCTCTCCACCGACACGCTGCGCAAGCGGCTCTACCGCATCGGCCTCAACCTCTTCAATATGTAAGTGTCCTGGCTCCAGAGCTCCACGGAGTCCTGGGGAGGCCCCCGGGGGAAGGGAAGAAGAGGGGGGACTCGCAGTTACAGGTGAGCGCGGTGCCAGGGAATTGGCCACGTGATCCCAGTGTCCTCCCGGTGCGCCTGCTCCTTGAGATACTGTGTACGAATACACGTTTCAGTTGTAACCGTTTATTTAAAGAAGGTTTAGGGACCAAATAACACTTCAAATCCATGCTTTCACCACTATTGCTGCTTAAGATGAATCTAGGTTTGAAAAGTGAGAAAATTTACAAGAAAATACAGTATTAAGTAAATAATAGTACAGGTAGTATGAGGATTGAGCAGAAATCATTCAGGTGGGATATGACATGAGGGAAACAGCAATCTCATGGGGTTGATGAAGAGGAGAGAGGAGACAGTGAGTGAGGGAGAAAATGAAGAAAGGGAAATGAGGGCCTGGGGTGGGGGAGGGGGAGCAGAGAGTGTAAGGAATACAAGTAGAAAGCAGGAGAGGGCAGGATGAACCCGGGACGGTGACAAGGAGGAGAGTGTGGAGCAAGTGGAGGTGGAGTAGAAAGAGAACAGGGGAAGGGAAGGAGAGAAAGGAGCACTGCCATGGCTCCGAGCTCCCAGCCAGAGCCCCCAGCCAGACCTTTCCTTGCAACCAGAATGTATACAGCTGGTGGCAAGCAGAGGAAACACACCTGCCCCTCCGGGGGAAGTCTCAAGTAGATGAGGCACTCATCTCCACCCTCCACTCACCCTTTCCTTCAGAGCCCTGAGCCAGGAAACACAACATCCCTCCCTCCCGCCCAAGGGTACTGTCATTTATTCATTCAGCTGTTGTTTATTGAGTGGGAGGCACCTGTGACCATAAAGATGAGTAAGACACATTCCCTGGCCTCAAGAAGCTTATATTCTAGCATAGCTACTGTTCATAAAGCATCTGCAATCTTCCCAGCAGTATCTAGAGACAGCATTATTATGCCGTTCTACAGAAGAGGAAATAGGCTCACACCAGGAGGGTGAGTTGCTTACACTGAAACAGCTAGCAGGTGCCAGACTTAGGTGAAGCTAGATCTGACTCCCAGGCCATTGCTCTTTCTTCTACATCAGGCTGCCACCCTGGTGAGCACAGCCCCTACCCTGACACATCCAGGCATCACTTCGACATGCACACAAATGCTCACACAGATACTCGGAGCCCCCAAGACGGTGGTTCTTAAACTATCTGTAGTGAAGGACCAGCTTGGGTTTTTACCCAACACGCTGTGGGCTGCTACTTTTGTAAAACACCATACAACTGAATTGCTAGAAAAACAATCACATGCTTAGTTGTCCTGAAAATGTCAAAATGCTATAAAAGATTCTAAATACTTACCTTCTATTTCTGTACTTAGCTCCTCCTGGACAGTAAGAAACAGTTCAGGGAGCAGCCTGGATTCTCAGACCACACTGCAGGCACATTAGCCTTAGGACACAGCACCCATGCGACAGCCACACCCACACACAAAGATTCAAGCCTGAGAAGGAAATGCTGGCAAGCAGGATTCTTGTGTCCACCATTGACAAGGAAGAGGGGGTGTGGTGGAAATCTCACCTCTGTGTCCCAGTTTCACCCTCTCTCCAGATTCTGGGGTGCGTATAGATAACAGGATACAGGCAAGGAGGAAGGGCCTTCTTGGCTGGCCTGGGGACCTCAGGGTAAGGTCCAGTGGGAGTGAGGCGGGAAGAGGGAAGACACACCTCCCCACCTGCTCTGGAATTCACTTTGCTTGGCCGGAGCCCACCTTCCCGCTTCCACTGCTCACTCTCTTCACTCCCATGTGGGGAGATTCAGGAGAGTGAGGCTCTGGTGAGAGGCGCTTCCAATGGGGAGCCCCTCTGCAGCAGAAGGAATCCTGCCATTTCCTGGAAAGTCTTTACAAAGACCTCCAGGCACTTTTATGGGTTCCATTGGCTGGAAGAAAGGGAGCAAAGAAGTCGCGGATAGCCTTGGCCCACTCTCCCCTCCTCCTGCCGCCCCACCTCCAGAAACCCGGACAAGGGCATCCAGTTCCTGATCTCGCGCGGCTTCATCCCTGACACCCCCATCGGAGTGGCCCACTTCCTGCTCCAGCGTAAGGGCCTCAGCCGGCAGATGATCGGAGAGTTCCTGGGCAACAGCAAGAAGCAGTTCAACCGCGACGTGCTGGAGTGAGTGCCCTCCCCCCCCCCACTGGCTCCCTCCCTCCCTCCTTCCCCGCACACCTGCCCAGGGGCTCCTCAGGGTCCCGGGACCTCAGCAGAAGCAGCAGCCAGGGCAGGGCTCGAGGCCCCTGACGTATTGGCCATTTCCCAGAAACCCTTGCTCGAGCGCCAGCAGCTTCCTGATTGGCCCAGAGCCAGGCCCACGTGGCCTTTAGCCAATCACCGCGTCTTGACCGGCCTCTGTTTCTTCTCCAAAGTCACTCGTTCGAGGAGCGCGCTCTGCGCCGGGCTCCTTTGGAGCCACCAGAGGTGCAGAAATGGTCGAAGGAGACAGAAAGGCCTCCCTCTGCCACTCTCCGGGCAAGGGAACGAGCCTGGAAAAAGGGGGCTGTGTCCGGCTAGGGCCGTCTCGGCCCTCAGCCCACCCTCCCTCTGCCACCAGTCCGTCCCCCTGCAGGTCTGCCTGCTCCCCACACAAGCTTCTTTACATATGGTAGAAGCAAATGTGAGGCCGAAAAAAGGTTAGGCTGACAGGTGTTAAAGCAAGAAAATATTATGATTCCATAAAGATAGATTGACCGCCAAAATCACAACAATCAGAGAAGAATGTTTTAAAGTCCGATAGATAGGAGTGGAGGATGAGGGGGCTGCATTTGCTGGTGCTGGACTTTGTCAGGGTGGACTGGAGAGAGCCCCTTCCTACTGGTGGGGCAGGGGGCGGCTCTCCTCCGGGCTGACAGCAGGGCCTTGGAGCCGCTCCTCCCCTGGCCAAGAGGCCGTGGGGCCCTGGCAGTCTGCTCCAGGCCCCTGCCACTCCCCTGTTGCTCGTCTCTTCCACGAGGCCCCCTGAGCTCACTTCCTTCTGGGAAGTCACCATTCTGTAGGGAGCAGCCCCTACTTCTCTCCCCGCTTTCTCCTTGGGGACAGTTAGCAGAAGTGTTTTCCCAGGGGTCCTGGGAGAACCTCTCCCTTTTGTACTTGTCCCTGGAGCAGCAAGGGCCTGCTACAGAGAGCCAGGGAGCTCCTGACCAAGGGTTTGGAAGCGTGGGAGTCACCAGGCCTGACTGGAAAGGTCGTCAGCGTCCCTGGAGTGGGAGCTCAGAGGTCTGGTTTCTGTTTATGGAGCAGTCTTGGTGCTGTGCTAACCCTGCTCTCTGGGCCTGTCTGCTTGCCTGTAGAGTGGGGACTGGATTATGAGGGGTGGACCAGTTGCCCTCTGGAATGCCTGTCACCTTCCTAAATTCACTGATAGGGTAGCTGTCTAATGAATACAGTCGGAAGAACGGGGGCTTGGACCCTTCTGAGGGCTTTGAGATCCCTGGATGGCCCTTGGTCGGCAGAACCCAGTTCCTGCCTCTGACTCTCGGTGGCTTTGGGTGGTCTGCTCTCCCGCCTGGAGCTAGCGGTTGAGATGCTCCGAGTGCCTCTCAGACGGGGGTAAACTGATACATGCACAGTTTCCTTTTCGTCTCCTTTGCCCTCCCTCTCCTCTCCCTCTCCCCTGAGCGCCTCTCTGTTTACCAGCCCCCTGCCATGTGGGGTGCCCTGAGGGGACGCCCTGAGGAGATGAGAGGAAGGGGAGAAAGAGCAGGTTTCCCTCTGCATCTGGCTCAACCCTCTGGCATTTCCCTTTACCGTTGTCCCTTCGCATTCTGGGAGGGTGAGTGGAGGTTGTGCCCTCCCACTCCATTCTTCCCAGCTGCCCCCCACCCTGGGTGACACTGCTCTGTCTCTCTGCTCTGGGGCAGGGATGACCACTTCACTCATAGGCCCTGACTGTCTGTTGTCTGTTCTCTTCTGCCTTCCACGGTCCCCGTGTGGCCTGGCCTGGAGTTCTAACCTGCCAGGCCACGTTGACCTGGAGTGCTGGGAACTCGTGGTTTCCCCAGCCCAGGCTGTGCTGAGCGGCACAGTGGAAGCTAATTGCCCTCCACCCTGGGAGACTGAGTGCGGGCTGGAGATTGAGACCAGCCTGTGCTGGGGAGGGGAGTGGGCTGGCCGCTGAGGCCCGGGTCAGCTTGGGAGGAGGAGGCAGTGTAGTGGGGTAGGAAAACGGCTGGACCTGAGCGAGAGGGCCCAGCTCTGAACCCTGGCTCTCCTCCCAACATGCCATGTTGCTTTGACAAGTCGCTTCTCCTCCAGGCCTGGGTTGGCTCATCCATAAAGCAAGAGGCTTGGACTGTGTGATCTCAAAGGTCCCTCCAACTCCTGTGAATCTGCCACCTTTCCCATTCCTTAGTACATTTGTAGCACACTGGCATCATGCAGAATCCTTTGCCCTAAACGTCAATGCCATGCGTTGTCATCCTGCCAGAGCAGCCCACAGGCTCCAGGGCAGGGCTGGGGGACCAGAGTTCATGGGGGAACAAGATGACCCTTCATCATTCATTCAACAAACATTGAGTGTCTCCCATGTGTTAGGAATGGGGCTGAGCTGGGCATCCCATGTATGTATGTGGGATCAGGGTAGGGGGGCCTGCACAGGGAGGAATAGGGATGGCTCATGGCCTCAGGAAACTTATAGACCCAGGTGTCAAAGGGGAGAAATGACAGGAGGAGCAGGGAGAGATCAGAGGAGCCTGGAAAGGGAGGTGAGGGGCCAAGGAGGCTGCAGCTGGCGTTGAGGGTTTGGGGAGGGTCGGGTGCAGGGCTGACCCCGACTGAGCCCAGGTCCCTCGTGCTTCACTCTGCAGCCGGGCGGGCCCTGGGCTCTGAGGCCCTGGCACACTCAGCCCTGCAGGCTGACAGCTCCACAGGGAGGAGCGCTCCTCCCCAGGTCTGCGTCTGCTGACCGCCTGTTGTCCCCTGCACAGTGCCAGGAGAAGGGCGAGAAGCAGGGAGAGGCAGGCAGGGGCAGAGAGCCAGGTGCTGGGGTGCTGGCGCTTCCCGCCATTCAAGCAGCTATCCTGGAACCTTTCAGGAGCTGCTGCCTCTTCCTCACTCCCACCAGAGAAAACACACAATAACAAAGTCACCTAGTGCCATTTTGCCCAGGGCTTCCAGGCTTTATTGGGATTCTACACGGCTCCCCTGCCCCCGCCCGGTGACATTTAGCAAGTCGCATCCATTCTATACAAAGCTGTTTGCTGAATAAAAGGACATAAATCACCCATCCCCTTGGAGACTGAGACAGCCTAAGCCACAGCATGCTCAAGATGCAGTCAGACAGGAAGAGGAGAGGCTGAAAGGCTCTAGGAGGGGAAGGGGCAGGACCCCCAGCCCTCCCAACCCCGGCCTTGGGCCTGTGGGGGACAGGAAAGGAGGAGGGGCTGAGCAGAATCTGCCTCAGCTGCTGATCCATGTCTGAGCATCACCGGTGCGGTGACATTTGCCTCCAGAATCAGGTCCTCGGCACTCTTAGAAGCTGACCCCTCCATCCCTCTGTGTCCTACGTGCTTAGAAGACATGTTCCAACAGCAATGTACTCAGCCAGGCTTTATCGAATAGTGACAGAAGGCATTCTGAGCTCAAAGGGCCGTGTCCATGTCAGAGTTTACCTGGGAAGGATTTTGGTTTTTTATTTGGGAGAAACCAGCCTCAGTTTCCTCATTTGTCAAGTGAGGATAATAGTACCTATCTCATATGAATTAATTTTTTAAGTGCATATAAAGTGCTTAACTCAGTGTCTGATGCTTACTAAGTTCTTTAAAAATGGTAGCCATTTCTATTATTATCTTTCCCACTTGAAAGCACAAGGCATTACAAGCACCTGCCCCCTCCGCCACAACACCTCAGGTCTGGTCTGAGATGGAATCTACTCCTCAGACGACAAGAACTTGCTGGGGCTTGCTAGGGAAGGAAGGGGAGCTCCCTCGGGGACCATCTCGTCCTCCAGGAAGCCTTCTGTGGTGCTGGGGAGAAAAGGGCAGTGGCGGGCCGGCAGCGGGAGCCAGACGCAGCCAGGATTAAGATGCTTTAGGGCTGGAGGCTTCTCCCTCTCAGTTTTCACATGGCTGGGAAATTTGGCTCTGCTCTATTTCCTCTCTGAAATGTTCGCTTCAGCAGGTTTGAAGGCCAGCGGATGGGGGAATGTTCCATGCGGGCTCTGAGCAGCCTCTCTTCTGGCCTGGGTGATCTTTTCCGGTGTGAATCACATGCACGTGGAGGGCATGGATGTCTGTCATTTCCATGGAAATACACCAAGGGCAGCGTTTGGGTTGAGCTGCCAGAAGAAAGTTTCCTGGCTCTTCCTTCTCTCACCGTGTCTACTCCATTCTTTGTTAGATATTAGAGTTTGACATTTTAGTCAGATTTCATTATTTTATTTCCATGGAAATGTGTTGGCCAGAGTGTAACAGATTTGTTCTTCTTAGGGGACATTCAGAAATGAAGACAGATTGTCTGTCAAACTCAACAGGCTGGAAGGCTCTGGCCTTTCATTACTAGGAAGATATTATCTGAGAATGTCCTGCCCACTGTGCTGTGTGTAACTTCAGAATAGTTGCCTTATTCCTGAGGAATTCCACAAGGAAGGGCAGAGCAGGCCTCATGGGTCTGGAGGAGGGTGGAAGGAGGCCTGGGGCAGGCAGGGATGGAAGACTTTGGGGTTATTCCCCCTGCTCTGCAAACTTGACACTGCCACCACCCAGAGGAATAGAAGGAGGGGGTCTCTTCTAAAAGTGATATCTTTGGGTTTTATGGCCTTGACCCCTCACTCTCCAGTTCCCTTCCCCCCATCTCCACCACTGCTGCCCCTCCTCCCCCACATTGATGGACAAGAGATTCTTCTTAATAGTAAAGAGACATTAGTGTTTAAGACCCACTTACTCCTGCATGTGGAGATCTTGGGACCCCACACGTGGGGTAAACAAATTCGGAGTGGAGCTCCCCTTGGCCTGGTCACATTAGCATATGTATTGGGCTTTTACACAAAAATGAACAGACCTTCCACCTGATCCCTTCCTGATTACTCAGGCCCTATCTCTCTCAATCCCTGTGTGATACTCAAGTATGGCTGAGACTGGGCAGTCTTTGAAGTGGGACTTCTTAGAGGGGCTTCCTGGGAGTTATGCTCTCCTGGGGTTTTTTAGGAAGGCCGTCTGTGAGTGAGCAGGCCGTGAACTGTAATAATGACAGCTCACATATAGCAAGCATTTACTGTGCGCCAGCAGGCACTGTTCCAAGAGCCTTACATGCAAAACCTCATTCCATGTGCACAGCAGCTCTGTAGGTGAGTGCTGTTAATCTGTACCAAATGAAGGAACTGAGGAACAGAGAGGGTAGGTGGCTTGCCCACAGTCACAGAGCTGATCAGTGGTTGAGGTCTGAAGCCAGGCAGAATGGTCCCTAACCTGAGCCCCTGCCCCTGCCCCATCCTGCCTCTGCACTCCACCCCAGGAGAAGTGGGGTCAGCATGCCTTCCTGGTGCTGTCAGAGCCCAGGTGTGAGTCGTGTGCTGAGGGACCCCTTGGATGGTCAGCTAGTCCAGCCCTCTCATTTCACCCGGGCAGAAACTGAAGCCCAGAGAGAAGATGTGACTGGTCCCCTGGCCAGTGGCTGAGAAATTGAACAGAACCAGCTACTATTTCGTCCCTTGACTCACCTTTATTTGCTGTGCTCTCACCCTCTCATCAGAGAAGAAAGCAGAGCTGAGAAACTGATTCATAAATCTCAAGGGAGCTGAGCCAGATTCCGTTTCCTCTGTCTGATATGCGTATATTTTAAAGGGTCACTGGAGACAAACATCTAACAATGTAATTTCAGGCAGAGTTCATTGGCAATGAGGAAGGGGTCTTACTACCTATGCCAGAGGGAACTCCGAATCCACTTACTCATCTGGCATGTCTGCTCAGCCTTGGCCATCATTTACTAAGCTCTGTCATATACTAGGAACCTTACATACATTGTCTCTTGAAACTCATAACCACCTGCCCATTAGATGTTATAGGTGTTAGCTCCATTCTATAGATGGGGAAAGTGAGGCACAGAGAGACTAAGTGACTTGACTGAACAGCTAAATGTTGGAAACAAGATTCAAACCCAGGGGTATCTGATGTCAAAGGCCTGGCTTCTTCCCATTCTGCCCACTGTTACTGGCACAGAGTGGTGGTCCTCAAAGTGTAGTCCCCGGAACAGCAGCAGCAACGGCACCTAGAAACTTGTTAGCAATGTCAGCTCTCAGACTCCACCCAAGACCACTGAATCCGAAACTCTGGGGCGGGCTCAGCGATGTGTGTGTTAATGAGCCTGCCAGGCAATTCTGATGCTCGCTCAAGTTCGAGAACCACTGGCTAACAGGGATGCTGCCAGGCCCAGCAGAAGGAAAATCACCTCAGGCATCCGCACTGACTTCTCATTTGCTTAGGTAGTTTAAACGAGGTTCTTTTGGTTCCTGAGTCCTCAAGGTGTGGCTGGCAGCCATCCCTTCTGAGGCCCCCTCAAACGAGATTTTCTTTTGTCCCCTTATCGTCACCAGGAGCACTGGCAGGTCCTCCTGCATCAGCTTCCTCTTGCTCTGTTTTCTTAGCCACATTGCACATTTCCAAAAAGCCATGACCTTTGTTGGGCATGTTATAAGTTCTGACTAATAAAAATAACTCTCTGACGGATGGCGGTATTTTTAATTCAATTGTATGAGCCAAGAACTGCAGAAATAAAACCAGGGTTCCTACATCCCGTGACGGTGGGCGGTTTCATTTTCCATCCTAATCCCGAAACCTGGGCTCAGTCTCCTCCTGGAGCCGGAGTCCCGGGTCTGCAGCTCACGCACCTCTGCTCAGCCTGGGCCTGCGCTTGGCCTTCCTGCTGTCTCTCCCAGCCAGTTAAAGATCTCTGCTACTGTCGTTACTTATTTCCAGCTCCCAACCAAGTCCTTTGTCTGCCAGACAGTGTTTTGCTATCATTAAAAAAAGGTTGAGATGATGGAAATTCATTTTGATCACAGTCAAGTCCAACGCTTCATTTCCCCGCAATGCAAACTGATTCCATACACAGATAAGTGTTAACAAGCAACTTTATGCGATATTGTCCCTGTTTATACAGGTGCAGGGAACATCTGTGCTTACACTTACCCAGCCCTGTGAAGTACACGCCCCAGCCCCCACAGAAACACACAGGAAAGAGGGGGCGTCGAGCAGAAGCTCCCACTCGTGATTGCTTGCCCATCAGCGGCGCTTGAGCAGGTCCAGGCAGGTTCAGCTGGAAGCAGGCTAATCGGCGTGGGTTTGCCCGGTTCTCATCTCTCACACGCCTGCATACACAGCCAAAGGAGGAGGGAAGCCTGTGCATGCCACACTGCCTGCTGTCCAGGTGTAGAATCCATGGGCTTGTTTCCCTGACGGCTGTGTCCAGGTCTCGGGCTCAGCTCCTCATTATCTTGGCAAAGCAGGCCCAGCAATCCTGGCCCACCGTGCAGAGTCTCCAGAGGGACAGGGCTTCACTGGGCTCCTTCCCCAGCTGAGCAGGGGCTCCAGGCCCCGTCATTCACTCAGCTGGTCTGTGACTCACTCATTCATCCTACGAATGTTTCTTGAATTCATATATAGGTCAGGGATGCAGAGATTAAAAGAACCGCCTCTGTCCTGAAGGAGCGCGTGGCTTGGGGGAGATAGTCAGGGAAATGTCATGACCCAGGAGACAAATGCAGTGGTAGACAGAAGGCGTGTCCAGGGTGCAGCAGAGGCCGACGAAGACTCCTAGATAAACAGAGACCTGTAAGGTTGGGGTTGGGAGGCAGGAAGGAAGGACAGCATGTGCAAAAGGTAGAGGCTTGATGGTGAGGGTGCGGGAGTGGAGCCAGCATGCCGGAGGGGCAGGAGAAGCTGGGGAGCTAGCAAGGCCCTGTCTGCTTTGCTGAGGACCTCGGGTTCCCTACTAGGGCTGTGGGAAGAAGCCCTTGAAAAAATGTAAGCAGAGGAGTGAGTGGCAGAACCAAATGGGTGCCCTGGAAGCATTGTTCTGGAAGATGGCTTGGAGGCAGGGAGGCTGGTTAAGAGGCTATTGCAGTCACGTGGTGGCAAGAATTGATGCAGCCCTAAACCTCAGCAGTGGCTGCGGGGAGGGTAGCAGTGGGTGGAGCCCAGAGGCATGGAGAGGCAACAGGGCCTGGTGATGGGTGGGAGGAGAACAGAGGTGGCCAGATCGCGGTGGACAGCCTCCTGAGCTGCTGAGAACTCAGAACACTCAGTCTCTGCATATGAGTATGTTTGTGCTTCAGACCCACTGGAGTAATCTGTGCAAATTATACCAGATAAACAGGCCTATGTTTTCAGTTTGGGGGAGGAGGGAGATGCTGGGTTTGGGGACAATTCATCTGAAGAATTCCTCAAACCAGACATTGTCAGATATTTACTGTGAACAAGTTAAAACTTAACTACTAGGTAAAACATAAAATATATGCAACCTGACTTCCCTGCAAGAGATGTGAGCACAACCTGTGGTCATGTGAATACTGCCAGGGTCTGACGCCCGGACCAGAACGCCCAGAGGATCTCAACAGGCAGAGCTCAGAAGCGGCTGGGCAAGATCCAGTCCCACGCGTAGAGCTGACCATTTCCAGGGGCCCTCTCCCCTCAGCAGCACCGTTACTCACTCACTTATGCAGTCTTTTATAGACAATATAGGTCAACCAAAAGGAAAATTTACTGGTTAGTACTAATAATAAAATAACAAAGGTGAACTCATCGCAAGAGATGAACACTTAAGAGTTGTCAGCATGCAGGCGGCATTTAGAGCCGTTGGAATGGGCGTGGCCACCTAGAGAGAGGTTGTTAAGAGGGATAAGAGGGCCTAGCAGCCAGCCCTAAGTTAGAGGTCAGGTGGAGGAGGAGGCCTGAGCTGGAGGAGAGGCACCTCCAGAGAGGAAAGAGTCAACCTAGGGGAGGGTGGTGTGGTGGATGCAAGAGAGGGAGTTTCGAGAAGGGGGTGATTAACCATGTCAAGGCTGCCAAGAGGCTGGCAAGGTGAGGACAGAAGTTGGTGCCGTTGGACTTGGCAACATGGCAGCCAGGGGTGGCCATGATGAGAGAAGTTTTAATGGAATCCTGGAGGTAGATGCTTGGCTGGAGCGGGTTGAAAAGCGAATGGGATCGAGGAAGTGGAGACACCATGCTAGGGGTGCCTTCAGAAGTTTGGCTCCGAGGGGGAGTAGAGAAAAGGGATAGTAGTGACCAGAGAGCAAAGAAGGGTCAAGGCAGGATTTTAACTTATAAAATAGAAAAGGGAGAATTTAGGTGCCAATGCGAATGATTTAGTAGAGGGAAAACTTGATAGTATGTGAAAAGACATCTCAAACTTAATGTGTCTGAAACTGAAGTCTCGATCTCTGCTCCAGCATCTGTGTCCACCCCGTCATGGTCTCCTCTTAAAAAATAATACCACCAGGCCCCCAGTGCTCATGCCAGAGCTCTGAGACTCATCATTGGCCCCTTGTTTCCTCGCTTCCCACATGCCATCCATCACCTAGGCCCATCCCTTCTTCTGTAAGATGTATCTCAGATCGTCCATTTGATTTGTTTCCACTGCTTCCATCTTAGCCCAAGCCCCGTCATCTCTAACTTGGCCCTCTGCAGTAGCATCCCACCTAGGCTCCCTGCTTCATTCTTGTTCCCTGCCTCCCTTTTCCATTCATTCTCTGCCCAACAGCCAGGGACATCTTCTTAAAACAAACTGGATAGTATCAGTCCTCTGATCATACCCTCCTTTTGTCCCCCACAGAATCTTTCCTGTGACCCACAGAGCTCTGACTGATCAAGCTCCTGCCCACCTCCCTAGGCCCATAGCCAGCCATTCTCCGTTCTCCCAGTTATTCTCTGTGTTACAGCCTTGTCCACCCTTTCTTGAAAGCTTTTTCCGACCACAGGGTCTTGGCATATGCTTCCCACCTCTGCCTGAAAGCTCTCCCCGACTCTCCCCTTCCCTTGGTCAGCTCCTACTCATCTTTCAGGTCTCAGCTCAGATGTCGTGTCCCCACAGACGCCTTTCCGAATGCGCCAACATAAAGTACATCTCCTTTGTCCTCTCAGGGAACTCCGTCCTTCATCTACATAGGACTCATCATAATTACGATGAAATAACTATTTCTGACTCTGTGTTTGGTGTTCGTGTCTCTCCCAAGAACAGGGTCTGTGTTTGTGTTGTTTGCCACTTATACCAGGTCCCTAGCACAGCACAGTGCACACAGGAGGCACTCAATGCATGTTTGTAGGAAGGAAGGGAAACGAGAAAGAAAGCATCAGAGAAGGGGAGGTGGGAGGTCAGGGGTCTGGTCCCTGCTGTGGGCTGTGTGCCCAGGCCAGCTCTGAAGCTGCAGGTGGCCGCACAGCCTTGTGCTGACTGCTGACAGTGAGGTGGCTCCTCACACCGGACTCCATGACTGTGTCCATTTGTCCCCCCAGCCCCTCACAGGCTCCCATGAGGCATCTGGGTGAGCCAGCAGCCCCCAGGGAGAGACACATTAGCACCGGCCACCGAGCGGGGAGGGCAGCTTGCCTGGCCCAGGAGAGGCCCGGAAGGATGCGATGTGTGCAGTCCCCCTGCAGGGCCAGCTCTTGTGTGAGCTTCAGCTTTCTCATAGGAAATAAAAAATAACAGGATAATGGTTAATATCGCACAGGATTGAGAAGATTAGGTCATTGGGCACTTAGTGAAGCGCGAAGAACAGTACTCAGTAAATGCGAGTGCAGAGGGAGCTTCTCCCGCTGCTGTTAGGACCCCCTGTGAAGTGGGGAGGGCCCAACCATGGGAAGAGGCCTCACAAAACCGGGAAGCCGAAAGCCTGCTCTCTTCCTAGTCGTGGGAGCATGGGGCAAGCCCCTTTGTGGTCTCAGTTTTGCCTTCTGTAAAGTGGGGAGGTTATACACTGGAAAAGACCGTCCCCAGAAACATGTGATGTTTTCACCTGAAAGATGATGAAAGAGGAGAGGTGGCTGTTGGCTATCCCGGGTAGAGGCAGCAGGATAGGTTTGGAAAACTCTCGACAATCTGCTCCCCACAAGGATTCCAGGGTGGCAAAGAAGGATGGGGAGGGGGAGATTGTAAGTGCTAGTAGATACTGCAAAATAAGAGAAGCAATGACAAAGGGTGAGAGAAGAGGAGAGAGATAGAAGAGGTCAAAGTGCAGACTGATGCTTATACTTAGGGAGTGAAAAAGAATCATGCAGTGGGGAGGGGGCAGGGAATGTGGGTGATGCTAGGGCGACGGAGCCCCCGAGGTGAGGGTCCCTGGAGTAGGCTTATGGGTAGAGAGCGCAGCCTCAGCCCAGGCACCTGCCCCAGAGGCACAGGCCCCACCAGGGCTGCACGTGGTGGTTCTCTGGGAGGAGTGGGGAGGAGCAGTCCGTCATCAGGAGCTGTATTCCAAAGCCAGCCAGAAGTGACTATGGTCTCCTGCCGGCTGGGAGCATCTGCAGCCCCTTCAGGGCTGGCTGTGGCCCTCTCTGCTTCTGAGTTCCTGTCCGAGAATGTCAGAGGCTTGGGAGTCCCGAGAGGTCGCCTGGCCCAGCCCCCATCTCCGCAGAGTGATTTGTCTCCTGGGGAGTAATAGCGCCTTTCCACCGCTCAACACAGCTTCTTCCCTTCCAGCTCGGCGTTTTGCAGAAGAGGTTGAGATTTTTTCCCTAGGATCTGAGAACCCCAGGACATTACCTGCCCATCAAACACTGATGCCCTATGGTGGAAATTGCAGGGAGGAAGGCAGGAAATATGTGTATGTGTCACGGGGACGGCATCTCCGTCCCTCCCTCCCTCCCTGACCACCTCCACCATGAAAGCAGCCCCTGAGAGCCAGGCAGGGACAGATGTGCCCCAATAACTGCTGCCCTGGTGGCTTAGGAGTTGCTGGACTCATGTTTTAAAAGTCTCCATGTGAGCCGATCCCCTCCTATTCCTGCACTCAGCTCAGCCACTGGTTTTCAACCTTTAAGACTCTCCTGGAGAGCTTGTGAAGAATGATGATTCCCAGGCCTTGCCTGCACTTGTCCCAGTTGGTAGATCTGGGGTGAGGATCAGGGATCTACATTTTGATAAGCTGCCTCAAAACTCTTTCGTGGGGTCCTCAAAGATGAGGGATGTGGAGACTTGAGCCACAGGCTCAGTTCCTCCCTGAAGTCCTCCCGCTCCTGTGGCCATCATTGATTTAGTCAGCGCTCCCCATTCTGTGAGCTGGCGTTTCCACCTGACTGCATCTCCTGTCCCGGTCCTTGACTCAGGCTCCCGGCTCATTACTGGAGCTTTTAGCTGCAGCCAGGGGCAAGTAAGCGGGCTGTGTGTCACCTGCGTGAAGGGCTGGAAACTAGGCCATCGTGCTCGGCTGAGCAAATCCTACCCTGCGCCTGCCACTCCACCGCCTCCTGCTGCTGCCTCCTGGCACCCACTCTCCTCATCGTGGGGTGCGCCTGGTCCAGAGCTCTGGGGCAGAGGGTCCATGCACCAAGGCTCTGGGAGGGACACTGGGTGCCAGGACCTCAGGGTTCAGGGGCCCGCAGGAAGATGGCAGGGGCCAGGTGGGAGGCAGGTAGATGAACCAATAGGGGCGCATCCTGGGGACAGTGGATGCCAGACCAGGGATCACAGGCCATTCTGGGGTTCACTAGGAAACAAGGCCCCTGGGTCAAGGTTGGCCAGGCTGGGGCCCATTGCTCTCCCCCTTGGCCTTACAAAATAGGGGGTCGGTCCCTAGGGTGAGAGTGTGCGGTGTGGCTGCCTCTGTGCTCCGTGCCTGGGTCCTCCCGTCCAGTCTGTGGGCTTTCTCCCCCTCATCTCCTTCTGTCTTTTCCCGTCCCCCATGCCGTCTCTCTCTCTCTCTCTTTCTCCCTTGTCTCTGTTTTTCTCTTGTTCTCTATCTCTCTCTCCTCCTTTTCGTTGCTCTGTCTTTCTTCCTTTCTTTGCCTCCTTGTCTCTTTCTCTCCCTCTGTCTCTCTCTCTCCTTGGTCTCTCTGTCTGTCTCACTTGGCTCTCTGTATCCTCTGTGTCTCTCACTGTCTCCGTGTCTGTCTCCTCCTCCCTCTCCTCATCTCCCTGGCTTGAGCTCCCAGGTCCCTTGCTGCTTAGCGCTGGTTCGCCTCCTCCGGACAGCATCCCTCTGTAGCTCAATCATGCTCGATTTGTAGCTCCTGACTGGGCTGGGCTGGGAGATACACAGATGTGGGTCCCATGATGCTGCCATCAGAGTTCATGTTCCAGCTGGGGAGAGCTCAGAGTGGAGGTGACAAGAGCTGCCAAGAAATCAGGCTGGATCGGGAGACCTCTACCACCCAGCTGTCCATCTCAGATGCCCAGATACTGACGTGCCAGTTCTCATACTTGGGCTAAATTCTTGCCTGCACCTCCCGGCCCCACCCCCTCACCACTCACTATCCAGGCAGACGAGCCTGAGAGAAGGCTGGACCAAGGATGGGCTCCCAGCCTGGAGATGGCCATCACCCTGCCCTTGGTGGGGGTGGGGGGAGAACCCTTCCAGCCCTTCCCTCTCTAGGAGAGCCCAGTGAAGCACCCCCCTTGGTCCCCCTGAAAGGAGTGAGGGAGGCAGAGCCCACGGACTCCCCGGCCCCGGGCACTACCACGTGGGCACCTCCCCTTGCTTTCTCCTAAAGTTGACAGCAGAGCCAGGTTTGAGTCAGGATCTCTGAGACTGCTAGGCAGCGGGCCTGGCAGAGGAGCCAGGATCAAGGAGGAAGTGGGTCCTGCTCAGAGCTCATCCCTCCCCTCGTGCAGTCACTTGGCAAATGTCTCCTGCACCCCTCGGCGTGCTGGGCCGCACTCTGGCCTCACATCTGTGAGCACAGGGCACCCTCCGTGGCGGGGGAGACAGGCAGTGAACAGGCCATTGAGGCCCAGGGTTGTGCCCCTGTTGGGGAGAGAGGGGCTGCTCACCCTCAGCAGGCAGTGTGAGGCTGGGTATAGAACGGCACGAGAGAGGAGATGAGCACAGACCGTGGGTGCAGAAAGCCGAGGAATCAGCCGAGAGCTGTGTTGGCATGTGTGAGCCGCGTCTAAGGGCCCTTGTGATCAGCTTCCACAATTCTCGGGGGACGTCAGGTCTGCTGCTTTGCTGGGCCTAGATTCCTGCCTCACTGCTCATGGCCCTGGGGACAGGGCACCCCAGAGGAGGGTAAGAAAGGATGAGGTGGGGACTGGGAGAGTCCTGGCCCCAGACCCTTTGGAAGGGAGGGGCCCCCCAGAAGCAGGCCAAGCCAGAGCAATGAGACTGCCTAGTGGAGGTGACAGGCACGTATCTCCCACCTCCTCCTGCCCCCACACACGGAAGGGGGACATTCAGAGGCAAATTCTCCAGTGCTGAAGGTGGCATTTCAGAGGTGGAAGGGCCCTTGGGGAGCAGGACTCTGACCTTCTCCCTTCTCAGAAGAAGAAACTGGGGCTCCAAGAGGCGAGTATCTGACTCAACATCACACAAAATTCAGTGGTCAGCCTAGGCCAGAATCTGACTGTCTGTCACACTGTCCCATCCTGTGTTCAGCCAGTTTGTCACTGACTCTTCAGAGGCCACAGCCTTCCCACCACAACCTCCCCTGAGAGCTGGGGGCTCCCGGGTCAGGACCAGCTTGCTCCTTTCCCAGCTGGCCTGAGGCAGAATGGGCGGGGGGGGGGGGGGGGGGGATGTGCTGCGGGAGGAGACTGCAGCCCCGGGAACCCGCTGGACCAGGGCTGGGAAACAGGGAGACACACCGGCTCCTAACGGGTCTTCGAAAGAATACTGAATGAAATTTATTCTTTAAACCTTTGACTCTGAGACGCTCTGAGGTTGAAAGGAAAGGACTTGAGATTTGGAGAAGGATGGTCTCATCCAGCCTGCTCCCAGCTCTGTGATCTCAGCCCACGAGCTAAGCTCCCTGGGCCTCTTAGCGTGAAATGGAGGCCACAGTCGGCCGTCTGCCTCGCAGGCTGTTGGGTCAGGCTGAGAAAGCCATGGCCCTGGGTTCTGAGAGGGAGACCTGGGAAGCCCGCGCCTGCCCCCTCCTGGTTGGTCACAGACCACAATCCCTGCCCACCCCCCAAGTGGGGTGTTCCAGCTGGCGGGTGGGCCACACCTTACTCCTCAGCTCGAGTGGGTGGAGGGAGGTTTGGGGAGCCGACCGCTCCTCACAGCCCCTCCTTCCCGCCTGCCCTCAGCTGCGTGGTGGACGAGATGGACTTCTCCGGTATGGAGCTGGACGAGGCCCTGCGCAAGTTCCAGGCACATATCCGTGTGCAGGGGGAAGCCCAGAAGGTGGAGCGGCTCATAGAGGCCTTCAGGTGGGACCCCCTTCCCCAGCCCCACTGCCCTCACACCCCTCAAAACACATGCCTGGGGTACGGGGGAGGGGCGTGGGGAAGCACAGCTACTGAGAGCCTGGGGGACAGGAGATGGTGGGGGCCAGTCAGAGGCTGGGGAGGAGCCCTCCTGGTGAGGCAGGAGGAGTGGGCTGGATGGAAAGGAGGGAAGGAAGAAAAGGAACAGAACCCCTCAAGCTCTGAGCTAGAGCAGCCGCGGGCCCTCCAGGTGGACACACACACACCTCACTCATCGCCATCGGCAGGCCTCTGTGCAAGGCTGGAACCTGGCGGATCCGGGGGCGTGTGACACCTGCCCCTCCCCTCAGTGGGGAAGAGGAACAGGTCATGGGGCGGATGATCAACAGGGTGAGGGGGAAACTTAAGCCCTCAGAGAATCGGATATCTCCCCTGATAGCCCCCCATAGCTGGAGCTCCGGGAGGGTGGCGAGGGGCTTCAGCATCCTGCTCTGTGTCCCCCCACAGCCAGCGCTACTGCATGTGCAACCCCGAGGTGGTGCAGCAGTTCCACAACCCTGACACCATCTTCATCCTCGCCTTTGCCGTCATCCTCCTCAACACCGACATGTACAGCCCCAACATTAAGCCGGACCGGAAGATGATGCTGGAGGACTTCATCCGAAATCTGCGAGGTGAGGGCTGGGGACAAGAAGGGCGAGGCCACTGCTCAGGCCCAGTCTGTCCGGGGTCCATTCTCTGAGTCTGAGCCCCGATTGGAGACTGTCACCCCAGTGGCCAAGGGCACTGGACACTGCCCTCTGGGCCTGGTCACACATAGCAGCCTGGGAAAATTGCTTGCATGCCAGGCATCTGGGGAGTTTGCAGGAGCCACTGCCACTGCCCTACACCAAGCGTCGTGGGCCCTTGGTCAATGCTTGTTACCCGCCATGGAATGTCCTCCATTGGTTGACTTCTAGGCCCTGGCACCATAGCTGGTGCCTGGGTGTACCAGCCCTTCTGTCTTCATGACTTCTGCGGGAAGAGCCAGGAACAGGGCTTTGAGGTCCTGGGTCCCTATAACCTTGCAGGTAACTTTATGGCATTTGCTAGCCAAGCCCTTTTCTAGTTGATATAGTGCACCTACTGGCACATATCAGAACAAAACTGGCACAGTATGGTATGTGCTCAATTGAGTTTTTTCTTTTTTAGCATTTAAAAAATGAAAGTTATACATGCACGTAATTTAATAACGTCAAATAATTCTACAAGGCTTACCACAAAATAATTAGTCCCTGCCCCGTCCCACTCTCCTTCCTCAGAGGCAACCACTTCCTTTTTTTTTTTTTTTTTTTTTTGCTGTTTATTGTGTTTCTTCCATATCTCTAAATAATATGCTTCTGCTTATTTTTCTATTCTGTTTGACTTTCTTAAAGATGTCCCTGAGCTTTATCTTTCAAGTCTCCTACTAAATTTTTAATTTCTGCTGTCATATTTTTCATTTTCAATAAGTTTTTTGTTATAGTATTTTATTCTTTTTTGTAAAGACAATATCTTCTTATATATCCCTGAAGATACTGATGATATGTTTTACTTGTTTGTTTCAGTTTCTCCCTGCTTGCTGCTGTTTATTCTGGGTCCCTTTTTCTGTTTTTCCCATACTTTTTCACATTAGAAACTTTCTATGTGTAGTTGATGAAACTTGGTTGTCCATTCATATTTAAGAGTGAGCCACTAAAAGGCTGGTGAAGAGTTCTGTGAGCAGGGCTGGGGGCTATTGACTGGTGGGCTTGCTCATAGTGTGGTTTAGTTGAGCTGTTTCACTGGGGGACCCTACTGCAGTATCTTTAGATATTTTCTCTTGTGCCGGTTGATTCCCCAGCAGAGACGTCCAATCTGTTGCCCAGAGCACATGAGTCTGGCTGCCAATGTTCTGAGATCTTTGCGGGAGATGGAGTTGAGGCAGTTTCCTAATACAGACATCAACTTCACCCCCCAGTATTCAACACAGGCTCCTGACCTTGGCTGGGCTTGGAGGCCCCCAGCCCAGAGTTCCTGGTTCATCCCTCCCAGAGGGTTAACCCTATGTCAGAAGACTGGGAGTGGAGGAAGGGACAGGGAAGTCTAACTGCTTCTTAACCGACTTGCACCCAATTTTCCTGTTTCCAGCCCTCCCTCACCTGCACTTTCAGGGGTTCCACCAATTCCAGAGCCCTCTGGTGGTTCTGTGGTGTGTTGAGTGGCTTCTAACCTCTCTGCTGGCTTTGGTTTCCACTTTCTCAGGTTTACAAATCTGGCCACTCATTCATCCACTGTCCAGGCCCCGTGATGCCCCTGCCTCTTCCCCTGTTCTCTGTCTTTGTGGGTGGATGCCTCTTTTTTTTAACTTTTTATTGAGATTATGATAGTTTACAACCTTGTGAAATTTCAGTTGTACATTATTGTTTGTCAGTCATGTTGGAGATGCACCCCTTCACTCTTTGTGCCCATGCCCCACCCTCCCCCTCCCTTTCCCCTGGTAGCCACTAATCTGTTCTCTTTGTCTACATGTTTAACTTTCACATATGAGTGGAGTCATACAGAGACTGTCTTTCTCTGTCTTATTATTATTATTATTATTATTATTATATTCTGTCTTATATCTGTCTTATTTCACTTAACGTAATACCCTCAAAGTCCATCCATGTTGTTGTGAATGGGACGATTGTATCCTTTTTTATGGCTGAGTAGTATTCCATTGTATATATATGCCAGATCTTCTTTATCCACTCATCAGCTGATGGGCACTTAGGTTGCTTCCACGTCTTGGCTATTGTGAATAATGCTGCAATGAACATAGGGGTGCATGGGACTTTTGGAATTGCTGATTTCAAGTTCTTTGGATAGATATCCAGTAGTGGGATGGCTGGGTCATATGGTATTTCTATTTTTAATTTTTTGAGAAATCTCTATACTGTTTTCCATAGTGGCTGCACCAGTTTGCATTCCCACCAACAGTGTATGAGGGTTCCTTTTTCTCCACATCCTCTCCAACATTTGTTACTTTTAGTTTTGGTTATTTTTGCCATTCTAACATGTATAAGGTGATATCTTAGTGTAGTTTTGATTTGCATTTCCCTGATGATCAGTGATAATGAGCATCTTTTCATGTGCCTATTGGCCATCTGTATATCTTCTTTGGAGAAATGTCTGTTCATGTCTCCTGCCCATTTTTTGATTGGATTATTTGATTTTTTTGTTGTTGAGTTGTGTGAGTTCTTTATATATTATGGAGATTAACCCTTTGTAGGATATATGACTTGCAAATATTTTTTCCCAGTTCGTGGGTTGTTTTTTTGTTTCAATCCTGTTTTCCCTTGCCTTGAAGAAGCTCCTTAGTCTGATGAAATCCCATTTGTTTATTCTTTCTATTGTTTCCCTTGTCTGAGAAGACATGGTGTCCAAAAAGATCCTTTTGATACTGAGGTCAAAGAGTGCACTGCCTATATTTTCTTCTAGAAGCCTTATGGTTTCAGGTCTTACTTTTAGGTCTTTGATCCATTTTGAGTTTATTTTTGTGAATGGTGAAAAAAAATGGTCAATTTTCATTCTTTTACATGTGGCTTTCCAGTTTTCCCAGCACCATATGTTGAAGAGACTTTCTTTTTTCCATTGTAGGCCCTCAGCTCTTTTGTCGCAGATTAGCCATCCATAGAGGTATGGTTTTATTTCTGGGCTTTCAATTCTGTTCCATTGATCTGTGCACCTGTTTTTGTACCAGTACCATGCTGTTTTGATTACTGTAGCTTTGTAGTATGTTGTGAAGTCAGGGATTGTGATGCCTCCAGCTTTGTTCTTTTTTCTCAAGATCGCTTTAGCATTCGGGGTCTTTTGTTGCCTCATATGAATTTTAGGATTCTTTGTTCTATTTCTGTAAAGAATGTCATTGGGATTCTGATTGGGATTGCATTGAATCTGTAGATTGTTTTAAGTAGTATGGACATTTTAACTATGTTTATTCTTCCAATCCATGTGCATGGAATGTCTTTCCATCTCTTTATGTCATCATCAACTTCTTTCAGGAAAGTCTTGTAGTTATCATTGTATAGGTCTTTCACTTCCTTGGTTAAATTTACCCCAAGGTAATTTATTCTGTTTGTTGCAGTTGTGAATGGTATTTTGTCCTTGAGTTCTTTTTCTGTTAGTTCATTATTAGAGTATAGAAATGCTACTGATTTATGTAAGTTGATTTTATACCCTGCAACTTTGCTGTAGTTGTTGATTACTTCTAAAAGTTTCCCAATGGATTCGTTGGGGTTTTCTATATATAAGATCAGGTCGTCTACAAACAGCAAGAGTTTCACTTCTTCACTCCCTATTTGGATCCCTTTTATTCCTTTCTCTTGCCTAATTGCTCTGGCCAAAACCTCCAGTACTATGTTGAATAAGAGCAGTGATAGAGGGCATCCTTGTCTCGTTCCTGTTTTCAGGGAGATGGCGCTCAGTTTTTGCCCATTGAGTATGATGTTGGCTGTGGGTTTGTCATGTATGGCCTTTATTATGTTGAGGTAGTTCCCTTCTATGCCCATTTTGTTCAGAGTTTTTATCGTAAGTGGCTGTTGGATCTTGTCAAATGCTTTCTCTGCATCTATTGAGATGATCATGTGGTTTTTATTCCTCAGTTTGTTAATGTGGTGTATCATGTTGATTGATTTGCGGATGTTGAACCATCCCTGTGTCCCTGGTATGAATCCCACCTGATCATGATGTATGATCCTTTTGATGAATTGCTGTATTCGGGTTGCCAAAATTTTGTTGAGAATTTTTGCATCTATGTTCATCAGCGATATTGGCCTGTAGTTCTCCTTTTTCGTGCTGTCCTTGTCAGGCTTTGGTATCAGAGTGATGTTGGCCTCATAGAATATGTTAGGAAGTGTTCCGTTCTCCCTAATTTTTTGCAATAGCTTGAAAAGGATAGGTATTAAATCTTCTCTGAAAGTTTGGTAGAATTCCCCAGGAAAGCCGTCTGGTCCTAGGGTTTCATTCTTTGGGATGCTTTTGATTGCTGTTTCAATCTCTTTCCTTGTGATTGGTCTGTTCAGATTGTCTGCTTCTTCTTGACTTAGCTTTGGGAGATTGTAAGAGTCTAAAAATTTATCCATTTCCTCTAGGTTATCCATTTTGTTGGCATATAGTTTTTCATAGTTTTCTCTTATAGTCCATTGTTTTTCTGTGGAGTCTGTTGTTATTTCTCCTCTTTCATTTTTGATTTTGTTTATTTGAGCTTTCTCTCTTTTTTTCTTTGTAGGTCTGGCTAGAGGTTTGTCAATTTTATTTAGCTTCTCAAAGAACCAGCTCTTTGTTTCATTGATGCTTTCTACTGCCTTTTTTGTTTCAATAGCATTTATTTCTGCTCTGATTTTTATTATTTCTCTCCTTCTGCTGACTTTGGGCTTTGTTTGTTCTTCTTTCTCTAATTCAGTTAGGTGTAATTTGAGATTGCTTATTTGGGATTTTTCTTGTTTGTTAAGGTGTGCCTGTATTGCGATGAATTTCTCTCTTAATACAGCTTTTGCTGCATCCCATATGAGTTGGTATGGCATGTTATCATTTTCATTTGTCTCCAGATATTTTTTGACTTCTTCTTTAATTTCGTCAATGATCCATTGCTTATTCAATAGCATATTGTTTAGTCTCCACATCTTTGTCCCTTTCTCAGCTTTTTTCTTATAATTAATTTCTAGCTTTATAGCATTATGATCGGAGAAGATGCTTGTTATTATTTCAATTTTTTAAAATTTATAGAGGTTTTCCTTGTTTCCCAACATATGGTCTATCCTTGAAAATGTTCCATGCGCACTTGAGAAGAATGTGTATTCTGCTGTTTTTGGATGGAGTGTTCTATATATGTCTATTAAGTCCAACTGTTTTAGCTTTCCATTTAATTCCACTGTTTCCTTGTTTGGATGATCTGTCCATTGATGTCAGTGGGGTGTTGAGGTCCCCTAATATTATTGTGTTATTTTTAATATCTTCTTTTAGGTTTGTTATTAGTTGCTTTATGAACTTTGGTGCTCCTGTGTTGGGTGCATAGATATTTATAAGTGTTATTTCTTCTTGATGTAGTGTCCCTTTGATCATTTTATATTGACCCTCTATGTCTCTCTTTACCTGCCTTATCTTGAAGTCTCCTTTGTCTGATATAAGTATTGTGACACCTGCTTTCTTTTGTTCGCCATTATCTTGGAGTATCATCTTCTACCCCTTCATTCTGAGCCTGTGTTTGTCATTGGAGGTGAGATGTGTTTCCTGGACACAACAAATTGTTGGATCTTGTTCTTCAATCCACCTTCCCACTCTGTGTCTTTTTATTGGAGAATTCAATCCATTTATGTTTAGGGTGATTATTGATGTATGAGGGCTTAATGCTGTCATTATATCACTCGTTTTCTGGTTTTCCCGCATTTCCTTTGTTTCTCGTCCTGTGTGTTTTAGTCTACCCATTGAATTCTACAGTTTTTTTATGCTGTGTTTCTTTGTTTTTTCCTTGTTTACTTTTGTGTCTCTGTTCTGCTTTTTAGTTTAGTGGCTACCCTGAAGTTTGTATTCAGAATCTCGTGCATAACATAGTCCATTTTCTGATGGCCTCTTATTTCCTTAGTCTAAACTGATTCAGTCCCTTTCCTCCGTCCCTCCTAAGTTATTATTCTCATATCTTATTCCAACTTGTGCTGTGAGTTTATGGTTAAAGTGACAAGATTGTCTTTGTTTTTGATGTTTTCCTTCCCTTTTGCCTAATGCTATAGTTGAGTATTTGCTATCTTATTCTGCTTCTGTCTATTTGTCTCCCTACTCTGTGTTTTGTTAACCTTTTCTCCCTTTTTTCTTTTTTCAGGTATGACAGCCTTCTTGAGGATTTCTTGTGTGGGGAGGTCTTGTGGCTATGAAGTCCCTTAGCTTTCGTTTATCTGGGAAAGATTTAATTTCTCCCTCATATCTGAAGGATATTTTTGCTGGATAGAGTATTCTTCGCTGAAGATTTTTATCTTTTAAAGTTTTGACTATATCATTCCAATCTCTCCTAGCTTGTAAGGTTTCTGTAGAGAAATCCACTGAAAGTCTGATAGAGGGTTTTGTAGGTTATTTTCTTCTGCCTTGCTGCCCTGAGTATTCTTTCTTTGTTATTCATTTTTGCCAGTTTCACTACTATATGCCTTGCAGTAGGTCTTTTTACATTGACAAATCTAGGAGATCTGAAATCTTCCTCCACACACATTTCCCTCTCATTCCCTAGATTTTGGAAGTTCTCTGCTATTATTTCTTTGAGCCTGCTTTCTGCTCCATTCTCCTTCTCTTCACCTTCTTGGATGCCTATAATTCTTATGCTGCATTTCCTCATTGAGTCAGATATTTCTTGGAGACTTTCTTCATTTCTTTTTCGTCTCAGTTTTCTTTCCTCCTCTGTCTGGAGCAATTCAACATGTCTATCTTCGATTATGCTGATTTGCTCCTCTATGGTGTCTACACGGGCATTCAGGAAATCCGTATTTTGTTTTATCTCTTCCATTGTATCTTTCATCTCTAGTATTTCTGATTGATTCTTCTTTATAGCTTCAATCTCTTTTGTGAAGTAGCTCCTGAACTCGTTAAATTGTTTCTCTATATTCTCTTTTACCTCATTGAGTTTTTTGACGATAGCTATTCTGAATTAATCATCATTTAGTTTACTAATTTCTGAGTCCTCAGGACAGAATTCTGGATATTTATTGTTTTTTCTCTGGTCTGGAGTTTTTTGTTTTTTTTGTTTTTTTTAAAGATTGGCACCTGAGCTTACAACTGTTGCCAATCTTTTTTTTTCTGCTTTTTTCTCCCCAAAGCCCCCGGTACATGGTTGTATATTTTAGTTGTGGGTCCTTCTAGTTGTGGCATGTGGGACACTGCCTCAATGTGGCCTGATGAGTGGTGCCATGTCTGCACCCAGGATCTGAACCAGTGAAACCCTGGGCTGCCAAAGCCGAGCCCATGAACTTAACTACTCGGCCATGGGGCTGGCCCCTGGTCTGGAGTTTTGATGAACTGCCTGATGCTGGAAGAACAGGGTTTTCTCATTGTGATATTATTCGGTTGCAGTTATAGCCTGTCACCACTGGGTGAGGGTCAAGAGCCACGTATTCTGAGCCCTCCACCTTCAGCCAAGATGGCACAGTGTGGGGGGGTGGTGCACTTTCTCTTGCACATGGACCCGGGTTTCCCAATCAGCTCTTGCTATCTGGTGTCCTGGGGTCTTGGCCTGATGAGGTCACCCTGCATGAAAGCTTTCACCCGGTTATAGGGCTTCCCTGTAGGCTGCAAGGGCCCTAGGGAGTCCTGGGTGATCCCAAGGATGCCTGACCCCTACCCCACTCCTTCCCTCACAGATCCTCCTGTGGCAGGGATCCCAGTCTTTAGGGGAGGGAGTGAAGTTTTCTCTTACCCAGTTCCAGCTCCTCCGAGGGGGGCTCCAGCCTCTCTGCCCTCTATTGTTTGGCTGCCATGACTCTCCGAGGATTCCTGTGCTATAGGATATTTTCTGTTGGAATATGGTTGCTCCTTTTTGTTGTATGTTGGAGGGGAGAGAGTCCTGGGCAAGCTCACTCCACTATGATGCTGATGTCACTCTTGGATGCCTTTTTTTTTTTTTTAACTTTTTATTAAGATTATGGTAGTTTACAACCTTATGAAATTTCAGTTGTACATTATTGTTAGTCATGTTGTAGGTGCACCACTTCACCCTTTGTGCCCGTGCCCCACCCCCCCTTTCCCCTAGTAACCACCAATCCTGGATGCCTTTTTTTTTTTTTTTTTTAAAGATTTTATTTTTTCCTTTTTCTCCCCAAAGCCCCCGGTACATAGTTGTATATTCTTCATTGTGTGTCCATCTAGTTATGGCATGTGGGACGCTGCCTCAGCGTGGTTTGATGAGCAATGTCATGTCCGCGCCCAGGATTCGAACCAACGAAACACTGGGCCGCCTGCAGCGGAGCGCACGAACTTAACCGCTCGGCCACGGGGCCAGCCCCTCCTGGATGCCTTTTTTAAAAATTCCTTTTACCAGGGTATTCAGAGGTGTGCATGCAGCCTGCCATCTTTAACTGTCAGCCTCCAGTTGTTCAGTCTTTACCGTGCTGTTTCTTGCCCCAGACCCCAGGGCTGCCACATGGCTCATCTGCCCAAGATCAGATGTGGAAGAAACAGGGTCCATCCAGAGAGCTGCTCATGGCAGGTGTAACGTCCTCTCAGTAGTTAGGAAAACTCCTTTGAGGACACTTGCCAAAGTTGCTTTATGTTTAATTTTTCCCTCTTGAGAAAGAAGCATATAGTTATTAAAGAAATATTTAGAAAAAGTGGAAAGAAGAAATTTTTTTATTGCCTCTGAAGTTTTTTATTATTATGAATTTTTTTATTGCCTAAAGAAGTTCGTTTTCATTGGTGTATTTCCTGCTTGTATTTTTTGTTGCCAGAGTTTTATCGTTACTGTGGAGCAGGAGCTGGGTGGAGGGTCTTGCTACCTGCATCCCTGTCGCCACTGGGTGAGGGTCAAGAGCCACGTATTCTGAGCCCTCCACCTTCAGCCAAGATGGCACAGTGTGGGGGGGTGGTGCACTTTCTCTTGCACATGGACCCGGGTTTCCCAATCAGCTCTTGCTATCTGGTGTCCTGGGGTCTTGGCCTGATGAGGAGCCCCCACAGGGGGCTGCCCTGCCCCTCATCATGGAATGTCTGACCCCCTCCCATGCTCCCAGAGAGGCAAGAATCTTGACACCCATTCAGCAACTAATGACTGCACACCGTGCTCCCTCCTGGAGCAGAGGGGAGGGCCTGAGAGGGGGAGACTCGAAAGAGAACAAGACAGAACATTGGGCTTCAAGTTACGCAGGGCAGGGCAGGCAGCGGGAAGTTGCTAAGACAAATACACGGAGGATGAGAGAATTGTAGAAGCAAAGGCAGGGACAGGGAGGCTGTGTTTGGAGATGAGGAAAGAGGCCTGGGAGGGAGGAGTGGGGGTTCCAGTTGTGGAACAGCAGGAGATGAGGCTGGAAATGTGTGTTGGGGCCATATGATGGCAGTTTGGTGACTGGCTGAGGAGTTTGTGCTTAATTTAATGGGTGGGGGGGTCCAGCCATTGAAGGCTTTGGAACAGGAACAGGGCAAAATCGCAGCCCCCCTTTAGGAGCATCAGTCTGGTAGGGGGCTTCCCATCTGGCGCCAGGCCTCTGACACCGCCCCCCGCCCCCCCTTCCTCTGCCCTTTCCACATTTATAGGTGTGGATGATGGCGCCGACATCCCCAGGGAGCTAGTGGTAGGCATCTACGAAAGGATACAGCAGAAGGAGCTCAAGTCCAATGAGGACCACGTCACGTATGTCACCAAGGTGGAGAAGTCCATTGTGGGCATGAAGACAGTAAGTCCCTGCTGCAGAGCGGCACTCACCCCATGGGGCCACCCCCTCTCCTGTGGCCACCAAGGCTCCCCATCTCCGTCACCTTTCCTTGCTTTCTTCCTGATGTCTCCTCCCATTCTTCTCCTCACCTTTCAAAACACTGTCCGTTACTCATCCACTTCGTAGCTGTTGAGGCCTCCTACGTGCCTCTTTTCCCACTCGCCTGGTTGCCTCACTGCCTCTTGCGACCAGCCCCTGCAGCAGGAGGTGCTGAAGCGAGACTGCCTGTGGTCTCAGACGAAGTGTCCCGATGGCCAGATAGGGAGGTTTTGGATGGGATAGGCCCTGGGCCCTCCTGGCTGCTCCTACTGAATGGAAGACAAGAAATGGGCCACCATGGGCTCTCGACTGTGGGGTCTCAGCCACAGGGGCAGGGTGCCCCTTGGTTGTGACCTATGTTGCAGTTTGCAATATGTTCCAAGTTCGCAGTGATTTTCAAAGTGAGCTGTCTCTGTGGGTTACTCCACTACCATATGTCAGCAGGGGCTCTTTACACCAGAAAGACCAAGGTTCTGGGATCCACCTCCCTAACTTCTCCCTAACCCTAACCACCTCCTGGTCCTCCTCCCTAAATTGCTGGCTTGGGGAGCAGTTTGCGGGCCTTGTCTGAGGCTCTGTGCTGGACCCCTGCACCCAGGCCAGGCAGGGCTGGCCCTTCTCTACCCGGAGCCTTGACTGCTGAGGTCTCAGCATGTGTCCAGTTTGCAGGCACCAGTGGAACAGATTGTTTTACACACTGCAGCAGATTCGAGTGTCCCTGTAACCCCCTCCCTCTTGCACACTTGTGTTTGGGTGTGCAATAGAGCAAGGGGTGGAGGTGCTGTCCTGCAGGCCACAGCCGGGGATGTGGGGGTGCCCTCAGGAAGGCCTTGGAGGGAAATGGGTTGAGAGCGACTGGATCTGAACCGTCTGAAAGCTCTGTCCAGTATCCTTTCCCAACCCTCGTGTCCCCATGTGCCCCAGCATGGTGAACACCTTCTCCCCAAGCCTTGCTGCCTCAGAAGTGTGGTGAAGGGGGAAGATGAGGACGGGAGAGGCTTAGGGTCCAGTTCAGGCCCTGCTGGGGAGCCCTGGGCTCCACCTGCTCTTCTGGAAGGTGGGCGCTGTGGGGTGGTAGGCTTGAGCTCCGGGGCCTCCTCCGCTGAGCTGTGCCCGCTGCAGGTGCTGTCGGTGCCCCATCGCCGCCTGGTCTGCTGCAGCCGGCTCTTCGAGGTGACGGACGTGAACAAGCTGCAGAAGCAGGCCGCACACCAGAGGGAGGTGTTCCTCTTCAACGACCTGCTGGTGGTGAGCCGACTGGGCGGGCGCCTGCTCTCTGCTCGGCCTTGGCAGGGCCCGGAGGGGCGGGGCGGGCTGTCAGCGACCTCACCCAGAAGACGTGTCCTGGGGGCTGATTCGCCTTTCTCAGCACACACGTCCACATCATGGGGTGTGAATAGCCCAGGCAGAGGTGACCACTCTTGCTTTCTAGGCACAGAGAGAGCAAATGATCTGTTCATGTTCCACAGTCCTGGTGAGAATGAACTAGGTCCCCGATCACCAGCCTCTCCCATGTTAGAGGGACCCTGGGGCAGGGACGGTACTGTGCTGCGCTGCACAGCCCACAGCGGCAGGGGTGGTGGTGGGGGACGGTGGGCTGGAGAGGGGCATCCGCTGCCCTGGGGGATGCTGGTGTGTGTGTGTGTGTGTGTGTGTGCGCGTGCCTGCGCACACATCTGTGGGGTACCTGGTGTCTGCCCTTTGAGAATAGGCGTCCATTCCACAAGGGTTTAATGAGTGTAACTACATGCCAGGCACTGTTCTAAGCGCAGGAAGCAGTGGTGAGGAGGCCTTGATTTCTGTCTTCCCCTCATACCCCACATCCTCTCTGTCCAGGAGTCTTTTTGCACTACCTCTAAAATTATCCCAGATCCAATGATCCCGCCTCTAAGGTCCATCTTCCCAGAGCGCAGAGTGATCTTTCTAGAGTGCCCATCAGGCCACGTGTCTGCCACGCTTCAGCCTCGACCCTTCTTCCCATGCCAGGCACAGGAGGTCTGCGCTCCCCGCCTGGGCCACCAGTGCCACCCACCTTGCTGCCTCCACTGCTTTCCTGGCTGCTCTGGCACCAGCCCCCTCAGCTGCTTCCCATGGGCCAAGCTCATTCCCGTCTCAGGCCTTTGTTCTTGCTCCTTCTGCTTGAAAAGCTCCCCCAGACCTTTGCTGGCCACCTCCCTCTCTTCGTTCAGGTCTCGATTCATGTGTCACTCCCTCAAGAGGCCCTCCCTGTTCACCTAGCTTGGTCATCAGCCCTATTTCTATTCCTTACTCTATGTCACTGACTTCAAAACACTTACCGGTTTCTGAAATTACCTTAGTTATCCATTTCTTCACGCTGTTTCCTTGCTTGTTATGCTTTATTGATTGATGGTTGGTTTGCCCCTGGCGGTCTCCTCCACTGTGGTGTCAGCACCTGAGGGCCGGGCCCTCCCTGCTTCTTGTCCTCTGTCCCCAGAGCCCAGCTCAGCGACGGTGCTGAGGAAATGTCTGTGTACTGAGCAACTGGCTGACTTAGCTCTCCTTTTAGTAGAGGAGGGAGATAGAAAATAATTATGAAAACAAACAAGATAATGTCAAGTTGGAGGAAATTGCTATGAAGACAGTAAAACAGGGGGACAGGATAGCGTTAAAGTGTGTTTTTTCGTTTGTTTAATTTTGTTTTTGTTTGTGTTTTAGATAGGATGGTCAGGGCAGGAATCTTTAAGGAGGTAGCATTTGAGTTAAGATCTCAGAGAGTAATCCAGCCGTGCAGAAAGCTGTAGGGGGAGCTGTGGGAAGGGAATAGCGTGTGCAACAGGCCTGCGGTGGGACAGAGCGTGCCTGTTCAAGCTACAGAAAGGAGAGCCCAGCCTGAGCATAAAGCCAGAGTAAGGCAGGAACCAGAGCGGGTGGGGCCTGGAGTGTGGCTGGGCTTCTAAGTGCCCTGGGAATAGCCACTGGAAGGGTTTCTGCAGTAAAAAACATATTTTGATATTGTATGTGTATACATACGTATATGTATGTATATGCATGAATTCGCCTAAGTATATAAGTATGCATGTGTGTGCTTGTGTCTTTGTGTGTGTTTACTTGTGTGCTCACAGGTGTCCCTGGGCGTTCATGCATCCAGGTGTGTACATGCATGTTGACATGTGTGTACACCTGTCAGCGGTGTCTATCTCCCTCTCTTGACAGATTCTCAAACTTTGCCCGAAGAAGAAGAGCTCCTCCACCTATACCTTCTGCAAGGCAGTTGGCCTGCTGGGCATGCAGTTCCACCTCTTTGAGAATGAATGTGAGTCTCGGGCGGACCCGGGGCCGTGGCAGAGGGCAGTTGGGGGAAGCTGAGGGAGACAGGATGGGCTGTGGGAGCGGGAGGGGCAAGCGCCCCCCCAAAGGCCCCGTCCACTCTCCACGTGGGGCTGGCTCCAGCCTCGCCTGCCGCTGCTGACAGCCTGGGGGCCTGGGATCTGGTTTCCAGATTACTCTCATGGCATCACGCTGGTGACCCCGCTCTCGGGCTCTGAGAAGAAGCAGCTGTTGCATTTCTGTGCCCTGGGTTCGGACGAGATGCAGAAGTTTGTGGAGGACCTGAAGGAATCCATCGCTGAGGTGACGGAGCTGGAGCAGATCCGGATAGAGTGTAAGGACACAGTGCACCCCGGTGTCTCCAAGGCGGTTGGGCTCCCAGTCAGCCAGGAGCAGGGTCAGCTGGTAGACAGACCTGACTCAGTCCTTGCCCCACTTTAGAGTGAGTATGGGGTGAGCCAGGGGCCGCCCACCACCCCCCCGCCCCTCCCCCAGGCCCACTGCACCATCACGCCTGATGTGGGTGTACTGCTCTTCATGTTTCTTCACAATTAAAGCGAGGTACACTAGGGCATGCACACGTGTGTGCACATCTAGCCAGGCCGTGGGGCTGAGTGAGGGCCCCATGGAACAGAGAACTCTGCTGTGTTTGACCAGGACCAAGCAGGCACCCAGGGCCAGCTTGCAAACCAGAGGTCTGGGGGCCTAGGGACGTCCCTTCCCACCAAACAGCCGCCTGCGGGGTCTGCCCCGGATCCAGCCCAGGGCCACATACCGCGTCTGTTCGTTTCACTACTGTCATATCTTTTAATCAAGAATCGTCCCCGTTTTATTTTTTCATAACTTTGTCTTTTTGAAGAGTCCAGCCTGGGTTTCTGACTGTCCCTCATCCTGGGCTCACCTCTCTGTTCCTGGGAGGAAAGCCTCCATTCTTCATTGTCCCAGTCCAGGCGCTTGAGGACATACGCGGGCCTCTGCCCGTGTTGGTGGCTTAACGGTTGCTTTTTGGTTTAGAAAACAGCTGGATGCCCTGAACCTTGGCCCCCTGCGAGCTTTTACTGTTGAAGCGCAGAAGCGGCTTCCGATGACCTTTAAGAAAATTAAATAAGAATGGACTCAGAAACTAAAGCAGAAAATAAAGACAGACTTTGGGCCTGCCCAATATGGCCCCTGAGGTTTTCTAAATTAATAGAAATCCCTTGCGCAGTAGGAAAGGCAGCAGGGTGTCTGAGCAGGGGCCCGTGTGCAGGGCCGCGCTCTTCCTCGCTGCCCTGGGAACACCAACCACATTCGGGGCAGTTTGCTTGTGTTGCACCCATCCTCACAGTGACACCGTGCGGTGTCTGTCCCCACGTTACATCAAAGTCCAAGAGGTTCAGGAGTGTGTCCGAGGTCGTGCATGTCAGAAGCGCAGGAGGTGGCATCTGCATTTAAGTCTGATTCCGAGGCTCATGTAGTCCCCGCTCTGAGAGTGAGAGAAGGGCTTCTGTTGAGAATCTGCTCAGAAAATAGTTAAATGCAGTTAACAGAAAAAGCCGCCAGAGCAGACTGTGTCCCTCATGGAGGAGGGAGGCGGGGGTAAGGTCCTTCCAGCACTCCGCTGGCCTTCTTGAGGCCAGTGGTGTAACAGCCAGACTCTTTTCAAGGGCTGGACTGGATGCTTGGAGATGGCACCTTGGCCACTGATCTTGAACATTCTCAGGGACGCGCCCTAAAACAGCTTCACTTCTCTCATTGTCCAAATGTCACCAATGGCTCCACATGGCCCTGGGGCCGTAATTGCCAGAAGATGCGCCTTCTCGCCCGTCAGCCTGGGAGCAGCAGGGCATATCCCACCCCAAAGTACAAGGGAGTGGACAGTACCAGAACCTCTTATGTCGAGGTGGCTCTCCTCTCCTGCTGCCTGGAGGGCAGGGGGCGCGAGAGGCTCACATCTGGCTCTTCCTCTTCAGGTCGGGCGACAGGGAAGGAACAGCTGAGGAAAGATGAGGCTGGTCAGGAGGCAGGGAGGAAAGAAAGTAGGAAACAGAAAATGAAAACCAGCACTAGCTGCCATGTAAGGAGCACTTAGTGCCTGCCTGGCCCGGGGCTGATCTGTTGTGTTATTTAATTCTTGCCACATCCTTCCACAAGGTGAGTCATATTATCCTCATTTTAAATAAGGAAACTGAGTCTAACAGAACTTATGGAAGTGGTCCACGTTCATGCAGTCAGTGACTAAACAGGCTTCGCACACAGGTCCTGGGGCTCCTGGCTTGTAAGGACGAGGCTAATTTCTCTAGGGCCACGAGAGCCCCTCTGGGAGGGATGATGGGCAGTTCAGCAGCCGGCACTGCTGTTGCCAGCCGGTGTGACTCGGGCAGTCAGGACACACTGTCCTGGTCGGGGGTCTGCCGTCTGGCATCGGCGGACTGTGGACAACCAGAGAGACAGAGAGTGGGACCCCGGAGAGCAGCTTCAGTGAGAGGAACTGGAACGTGTCTCCTGGAAAAGAGCCTCTGAAGGAGCGATTCCTCCTGGCCGGCCGATCGCCCGGGAGGTGCTGCACCCGCTCCGCCAGGAGGAGGGGGAGAGAGGCACCGGTCTGTGGTCCAGCGAGGGGAGGTGGAGCGGAGCCAGGTGGGTGCCCGTTGGGCTGGCCTGAGACAGAGCCTGGCTGCGGGGCTCCTCCTCGCAGGTGCGGCCGGCCCAGGGGGGCAGTGGCCAGCACCAGTGCTGCTGCAGCCTGCCGTGCCGAGTGCTTCTTACACTTTGTAATAAAAGCTAATGTTTATTGAGCACTTGCCACAAGCCAGGGCTTATTCTAAGGGCTTCAATGTATTTCCCCACCTAATTCTCTTAATGACACTTTGAAGTAGGCACTGCTGTCCCCTCCGGTGAGGCACAGAGAGGTTAAGTAACTTGCCTGAAGCCACCAGCTAGGAAGTATTAGAACCAGATTCAAACCCGGCATCCACCTCCCTCTTACCGACCTGTTCTACCACCTCCCCAGCATTCACGCAGGCCTTACTGTCCCCATGCACAGACGAAGAGCCTGAGGCTTGCCATGAGGTGGGTGCCAGACTCTGGGGCCCAGGCTTCGTAGCCCTGTTAGGGAGCCTCTCCTCTTCTGCCTCCTCCTCCTGCTCTCTCTCGTCATTTCTTCTTCCCCTCTGTGTGGTAGAGGTCAAGGTTTCTCTCTGTTCATGAGCCTCTCCTTTCCCTAGGGGAGCTGGAGAAGCAGCAGGGAGCAAAGACGCTCTCCTTCAGGTCCGGCGGAGCCCAGGGGGACCCACAGTCGAAGCAGGGATCGCCTACAGGTGAGCCTGGCTCTGCTCAGGGTTCCAGAACCCAGGCCGGCATGGCCAGGCCCCGGGCCACAGGGAGGCCACTCACCAACCCTGGGCTGGGGGCCCGGGGCACTCGGGCCAGGGACGTGCACGTTCCCAGGGCCATTCCTTTCTGCTGAGGGGCTCCCACTTGCTTTATCTCACGGCCTTAGTAGTGGGCGTGAGGAGGAAGGTGAGAGAGACCCTGGTCAGTTTACAACCCGCACAAAGGCCCAGGGTCCGTGTGACATGTTGCTGTCCACCCTGGCACCCCAGCCCTAAAGGGGCCCCACTGGGGTGCCTTCTCCCCTCCCCAGCCAGGCTCACTGGGGGCGCCTGGAGGTGTGGTAAAGAGAAATCGCTTGAGAAGAAATCGCTGTGTCTGGGGTGGGAGCAGGGTAAGAAGGAGGGGTGGCTGGAAGGGTCTGGAACTCTCCGTCTGCCCCGTCAGCACTCTCTGATCCCAGGCCAGAGTCAACCCAGCCCAAGCCAGATAAGCCCTCAAACCCAATTCTCAAATGGTCTCTCCAGCTTGAATTACTCACTCCAGACGAATCAAGCCAGCTTCAGCTTTTGTATCACCTTTGGCCACGATCTCTAGACCTGCTTCCTTCCCCCCACTGACATCCCCCTACCCCCCACCTCACCCCAACCTGCAGGAAGCCTGGGAAAAGCGACCTCTGCCCCCTCCACTTGTCCTGAATAGAAGAGAATTAGGAGAGGCAGCATGAGAATTCAATCCCATCCCAATGAAACCCCAGCCAACCATCCAGAACTGTCCCTCATTAATTCATTCAGCCACCTGTTCCTACATTTAACACTTCTTCAAAGCACTAGGAAGCCAGGGGCCCGGAAAGACATCAGCTTGAGCTGAGACCCTCCAGTGGGTTTCACACTGGTCCAAGACCCTCATTACAGCCATGACACCAGACTGGCCAGACAGCATCACAGGACCCGCTGCCCAGCTGGGAGATGTGACTCATTTCCCAAGCATGCCCTGGGGCTCTTGCGGCTGCATGCCGATCTCCGATCTCCGTGTGATGCCGTCCTCCATGTGTGGGTTTGAGCTGCCATCCTGCATTCCTACTTCTCCACTCGCCTGGTTCTCAGCCGGCCCCTTCATTTCTGTAAGGTCACAGTGCATGGGTCACTGCTTGTTTTCACAGCTATTTAAAATCCAGAGCCAAAGCTCAGCTGTGGTTGCCTCTCTGACCCCCTGCCCCGCACCCTGCATCCCAGACTCCCTCCTTCAGAGGCTGCAACCCTGGCCAGGCCGGGATGCATATCTCCAGGGCCCTGTCCCTCAGGTGCCTCCATAGTAGGGTGCTTCTCGGTTCCAAACAATGGTCCAGCTCCCTCTTGTGCTGCAGAAAGCAGAGCACCGCCAGGGACCTGGCACCCCCTGAGGTGTGTGAGAAATCAGAAGGCTCAGGCAGAGGGGCCCTGGGATGCCTGCTGGGGGTGGGGTGGGAGCTGGGGTGACTGAGCCAGAAAAAGTCATCAAGCTGTCCCTGGGGGTCCGCAGGGTCCCTGGCGCTGTGCCAGGCCAGTCAGAATGCCTGGAGCAATCACGGAGACGTTATTGTCTCTTATGCATGCCGGGCCCTGCGGTGACTGCCATTCAGGCCTCAGCCCGTGGAGTCCTCCCCACTGAACTACATAGCAGGGATAGGAACAAAAAGGGAGCATGGCCCCTCCCTCAGGGAGCCTGCGACTGGAGGGGACAGATTAACATGATGCCCACAAACACACAGAAGAGCCTCCTTGTGTTTCTGGGACCCAAGAACCAATGCCACCTCATAACCAATTTCCACAGTCCATATCGGGAAGGCTTTGACTGTGGGTAAATTAGACTCGGCAATGCCCACATCAGAAAGATCTTCTGGTCTGTGGAGGCCCAGAGAGGTGTAGCATCTTGTCCCAGGTCACACAGCTACTAAGTGGCAGAACTGGACTGTGACTTCCGGTGCACTGCCCCGGCTGCCTCTCGGTCACACCAGCTAATTACAGGGATGCTTGGGTTGGGGGTCCTGGGGGGAAGTAGGGATTCACGTTGGGACCAGTGGAGAATGAGCCCTGTGCTCTTTGCATTCAAAGCCAAAAGGGAAGCCGCGCTGGGGGAGAAGCCTGCGGAGAGCACGGTGGAGGTAAGTGGAGGCCTGGTTGCCCAGGTGAGTGGTTCGTCCCCGACTTGTCCTTCTTCTCACCGTCTCTGTTGTTTCTCTTCTCAGGTATTAATCAATGCCTCCCCAGCCCGACTCACCATTTTACCAATTTCAAGAGATACAATTAAAAGTTACTGCTAGCATGGGTATCACCGCTGTTCCAGCGCCTAATTAAGCCACAGTACTTTCTGCCCCTTCCCCAGCCGGGCTGCCCGCGCTGACCCTCCTGGCCGAGCTCACACCGTGGAGAGGACGCCCATGACACCTCCATGGCGAGCCCTCCCAATCCCGCAGTCCACTTCCCCAGCACACTGCCCACTGCAGCCCTCATACTTGCTGCCTCAGAGAACCCCACCCACTGCCCCGCATCCCCCGTCCTCCCGCGGAGGGAGCTTGGGCGCCTCCAGAGAATCACCCCTCATGTCCGGTCCCTGAGCAGTCAGACCCCTCTTGGAGAAGTTGGAGAGTGGGGGCACCTGGCGGGGGGCAGTTCTCCCTGGAGCAGCTGGTCCGTCTGGAAAGCTGGCATGGGGGAGGACCGTGTGCAGGAGAAATGAGGCAGAGTAGGGTCGGGGCTGTCTTGGGGTGTCCCCAGGGGGACAGCCGATGACTCTGAAGACTGTCCATGTTGGATGGAAGGCGATGCCGTCCCCAGGCCACACCGGGGCAAGGAGTGGCAGCAGCTGGTCCTTGCCAGACTCCCAAGTGTCCCCAGGTTGAGGGTTGTGCAGTTGCCCCTACAAGACTTGCTGGGCCCCATTCCTCCCCAACTGGCCCCCTGCACCCCAAGGAGCCCCACTCACTGCTTTCCTGCCAGGCCTCCAGGGACCGCTAGCTGCTCACACAGACACCCCCCTTCCCAACTTCCACTCCAAAACCCCACTTTGAGGTCTGAGGGAGGAGCCCTGCCCCCCAGCCTGGCTAAGCTCGGGGAAGCCCCATATCCCCCAGGGGAGCCCAGATTCTCTCTCTCTCCCGGCGGCCCCCACCCCTCACACACCTGTGTCTGGAGGAGGCACCCTTACCGGAGGAGCTTCCTGCCCCAGCAGCTGACAAGCCCCCAGGGTGGGTATTCCATCCCCTGCCCCCCCCCACCCCCCATCTTCCTGCAGCTGCCCATTCTCTAGCCTTGCAGATAAACACACGAAGTTACCAGCCCTCCGGGTTGGTCTCCCAACCCTGCCCGTGCCTCAGCCTGACGTGCTTAGGGAGGACAAGCAATCTGATGGCCCCGTCTCCCCTCCTACTCTGCCCAGAGGGCCATGTGGCTATCTGCAAGGCTGCCACCCTCAGCTAGTCCCAGGGCCCTGCCAGCTCTGCTCCCCTGCACAGAGGGCAGCCTCGCCGCCCCGGGCCCTCAGCTGGACCCTGAGCTCTCGGTCCTCTGCCCTCTCTCTGTCATTGCCTGGCCCAGCCAGCTCTGGCAGGTGCTTCTCCATCTTCTCTGAGCTGTTCTGACCTGCTGCTCACGTTCCACCCTCTCTCTGTCTCTCTCTCTCTCTCTCTGTCTCTCTCTTCTTTCATCAGCTGGGAGGTGAGAAGGGGGTGGGAACGAGAGAAGGGTTTGCTGTCACTTCCTGCTTTTCATGTATTGACCATTAAAGATAAAGTCTCCAGGCTGGGGTACGGAGGAGAGGGTGCAGACAGTGGAGGTGCAGGGTGAGGCCGGGAGCTGGGCTGCGTGGGGAGCAGCTGAGGAGGAAGAGAAGGAGGGCCCAGTGGCTCTGGACAGGGGCGGCCAAGTGTTTGCCTGGGGAGGGGCAGTGGTCAAGTCTAGTGGGCAAGAACAGAAGGGGATGAGCCTGCCCCCGCTGTCTCAGGCCACCTTTCTTCTGGAAGATAACTCAGAACACAAGCAGGTGGGGGAAGGAGCGGGTCCCCTCCAGCACGGTGGACAGAGGCCTTCTGCCCAACTAGGGACCAGAGGGCTCCCCAAGAGGGAGGCGGGCCTCAGCTGTGCCCTCTGCCTGCCCGGTGTCTTGGCAGGGCCGTGAGGGGTGCCGGGGCTCCTTCATGTGTTGGGGGAATCTCAGGCCTAGGAAATGCTGCTGAGTTGGAGGTTGAGATTGAAGAATGAAGCCCGCAGCTTGCTCAGCACGGCGGTGGGGCTTGTGACCACTGAAGGGGCAGACAGAACGCATGTGAAGAGCCTGTGGAGAGGGAAACAGCCCATCCAGAGTGCACAGACCCAGGAAGGGGGTGGTCCCTAAAGTCACACCTTTTGCCAATAAATAGGATTAGGATCTGTGGGTTAAGGCTCTGAGACAGCTTCCAGCTGGGCCATCCTGGCCTGTGCCTGGGGATAAGGTCCCCTCCCCTGCAGCCTCCATTTCCGGCCCTATGCTCTGAGCAGCGGGTCGTGGTCGCGGTGCCCACAAGCGGCAGGAAGCATCCTCAGAGGGCAGGGTCTCAGCCGCCCCCCAGAGGGCCCAGGCATTGGAGGGGATTGTGCTGTGTCCCATCTACAGGCTGGGGTGCTGGAGGGATGAGGAATTAAACCCCTAGCCTCCCACCCATTTCCTCCACCTTCCCTTGCTAGTGAGAAGAGGCCAGGCTAGTTCATAGTGACCTCCATGGTCTGGGGGAGGCGGCCACCTCCTCATGCCCCACCCAGGGGGTCCACACTAGAGTCATTTTGGGATACCCCTCCTGCAGCGGGACAAATTTAACCAGGACCCAGGTTGGGCCAGAAAGGCAGCTGGGGACCTGACTGGCCTTGGCTGTCTGGCTGCTCTCAAATGCGTGCTCATGGCCTTAGAGAGTCTGGGAGGATGGGGCAGGTCCAGATCACCCTGCAGAGGCCCCTGCCACTTTGGGGTTTGGGTGCCCTCATGATGTCAACGGTGATGACGAGCTACCCCTTTTAGAGAGCCGGCGGGAGGAGGGGGCTCGAGAGGCTCACAGATGCTTGGTTCTGTGTCTGTGTCTAGTCTCCCTTTGTCCTCGACACACCCCTGGGAGGCAGGGAGGGGGCAAAGGCTGTCACCCCTGCTTTTCAAGGTCAGAGTTGGTGGAGAGGGAGATGGGAAGCCGCCCAGCAGATCCCTGAATTCAGACTGCAGAGCTAGGCAGAGCCTTCGAGTCCATTGGTCCCACCGCCTGTCTCACGAATGAGGAGACTGAGGCTGCTCAGTGTCGGGGGCAGAACACAGTCTCCTGCTCCACCCAGGGTCAGCACTCCTGGCAGCCCGTTTTCCTCTGGGTGGAAAGATGGGGCGCAGGCAAAGTGAGGGCTGAGAACACCTGATGGGCACAGGAGCCGGGGCAGCCGGGAGGGAGGCTCAGGGCAGCCAGTCCTAGCAGCTGGGAAGTAGTCTTGTAACATTTCATGCTTCTCTGGCTGTTTCTAAACTAGGTGTCAATTCACAACAGGCTTCAAACGTCCCAGCACAGCTCCGGGCTGGGGGCCGAGAGGGGAGCGCCGGCGCCACCGCCAGACCTGCAGCCTAGCCCCTTGAGGGAGCAGCCCGTGCCGCCGCCGCCCACACCCCCGGGGACCCTGGTGCAGTGCCAGCAAATTGTCAAGGTCATTGTCCTGGACAAGCCCTGCTTGGCCCGCATGGAGCCCCTGCTGAGCCAGGCTCTCTCCTGCTATGCCTCGTCCTCCTCCGACTCCTGCAGCTCCACACCCCTGGGTGGCCCAGGCTCCCCCATCAAGGTCCACCAGCCTCCGCTGCCCCCGCCCCCGCCCCCCTACAACCACCCTCACCAGTTCTGCCCACCCGGCTCCCTGCTGCACCGGCGCCGGTACTCCAGCGGCTCCAGGAGCCTAGTGTAGACTCTGCCCACCACACTGCGGTCCCAGGAGGGCTGGCCGCCGGGCCTTGGGCTGCACCCAGCAGCCCCGATTGCCCTTTCGCTGCTCCCCTCGCCCTGGCACGCTGTGTTCCTGGTCACCAATCACCGTCATTTTGGAGCGAGAACCCCAATCCCTGGCACCTGGGTTTGCCTCGCCTGACCATGCTTCCCTTACTCAATCGAGCACCCCTCCCCCCAGATCTGGAGACACCACCTCACTCTCCCAGGGCCTCCACAGCCAGGCATGGCCAGGCCTCCCCTTCCTCCTGCCACCACTTGGACCTGGACTGGAGGAAACAGGAGCTGAGGGCCTAACCAGCTTCTGGGTCCTGAGTCTGTTAGGACTCAGGCTGGGTGGGCGAGCGTGAGGGGCAGGGTGGCCAGCACCCAAGCACTGGACAGTAGGTGGTCTGGTTCACCATCCCAGCACTAGGGACCACACTGGGTGGAGGAGGGTTGGCCCTGGATCGCTGGAGGGGCCAGGTTGGGGGAAGTTCTGAGAAGGGGCTTTCTCTGCTGCCGCTGGCCCCTCCCCGCAAGCCCGCGGTCTCAAGAGGCTGCTCCTCCATCCCCAGGGATGTCGGCTGTCCTGACCACATCCTCTGGCTCCTCCCAGGGCTTTCTCCTGCTTTCTCAGGAGCTGGGGCCCTGCCTGCCCAGGGCTGCCCAGACTCCAGGAAAGCTTCGAGAAGGGAGGAGGGAAACAGGGACCATTCTCAGCTCTCACTAGGTCAATTCAACAGGCCTGTGGAATCATGAGGCCATATGTCTGCAAAATGCACCTTTTAAAGAGTTTCTTAGTTCTCTAGCCCCAGATAATACCCAGCCAAGGCAAAGTGTGCACGGGGCATAAGAGTAAACACATGCACAGAACCAGGTTAATTTCTTCCATTGTCGATGCGAAAACCGGGCCAGGCAGTGATGTCCCCGGGGGCAAGTGCAGCCAGCAGAGGGGGTGTGCACCCGAGTCAGGGCTCCCTTGCAGTCTGCAGCTTCTGTAAGGGACTGGGATGCGGATGTGGGCTGGAGGACCAGGTGCTCCGGGGCGCTTGCATTTCCCCTGCTGCCATCCCAAACCAGCCCCCCATCCTTTAGATTCCCCACTCCTGCCCCTCCTGCAAGGTGCCAGCCCTACCGCCAGCATGGGTGGCCGAAAGAGCCCCTACACCCTCAAAAGTGCAAAGGAGAGCAAAGCAGGCTTGCTGACCTCAGGGTCAAGCAGAATCAGAGAGCCAACCTTTATGGGCCCTGTGGAGCTTGGCAGCCTAGCCTCCAAGACCTCAGGGGTTGTGCCATGGCTGCCCAAACATGGCCCTTTCAGGAGGTGTCCGTCCCAAGCCAGGCTGGCCTCTCCGATCCCGTGCCAACGGCTCACTGCTGTCCTTCGCTAAGATCCCCTCACACTTGGAGCCCGTTATCAAAGTGTTCCAAGAGACGGAAGAGAATATTGGCCAGGTCTAAAGTGAATTCGCTGTCCCTGCCCTGCCCCACCCCAGCTGCAGTTCCCGGGGCTGGAAGGCACAGATTCCTCCCCCGCTCTCAGAGGTTCCAGGTGGCCTAGTTTTATGTGTACGTGTGTGGTCACCAGGTGTCATTATGATGTCACTCAGCAAGTTTATTTCCGGCCCTGTCTTTGTCAGCCCAGTTTCCGTAACTCGTGACCAGTTTGCCGTCTCCTCCCACTGTGGCTCCCAGCAGATCTGCTCTCCCCTCCTTGTTGCCCTGGCCCCTCTCCCGTGCCTTTTCTGGAACAGAGTCCAGTCCAATCAGAGCCTTTCGGAACGGAGTGGCTGACAGATGGGGTGCACGAATCCAGACACGACTGACACCCTTGGCCAGGGCAGTAGGTGTCAGGGACTCAGGAGGCACCGGGGCTGTGAGGATGCAGTGGATGATCTTGAATGAGGGGGCTGCAAATAGACTGGGAGTTACGGCTGGGCGGCGGGGAGTGAGTTATGGAGGAAGAGGAGTTATGAGGTGCCTAAATATGTTTATGAGGTGGGGACCACAAGTGCCAGGGGCTGCCGAGGAAGGGGCACAGTGCCCACCGTGCTCACATAGTGCTTCCAGTTGACCAAGTACCCTCCTCCCAGCTGATGGGCAGCTCTGGCCCCTCCCCCCACCTCTGCTGAAGCCCCAACTTTCCAGGCAGGACCCACAGAGGTCTTAGGGCTGGCAGGTGCATGAAGCCTGTCTCTTTCTGAGGCCCTGGATACTCAGGCATCTCACTGTCCTTCTCCAGGTAGGGGCTTACCCCTGGCTGCTGTGGTGGCTGCCCTGGGCCCCACTGGCAGCACTGGGAGTCCCAGCCTAGGAAGCAGACAACCCTGGGGTCAGCAGCACATGGAGCTGGTCCTGAGCTGTGAGGGGCTTTTAATTCCTGAAGGCCAGGGCAGGTGTAGCTGGCCCTCCTCACTGTCAGGGAAGCCAGAGTTCCCAGCATCTGTAACCTCCCTCCCCGATCAGTCACCAGGCTAAGGTTGGGACCCAACTGTCCCAGTCCCCAGAGCCCAGCACCAAGAAACCTGGAGCGAGCCTCCTGCCGCTCCCCATGCAGGGCCTTGTCAGGCCCCCAGCCCTCCCAGAGGGCCCAGCTGGAGAGGCTCTTGGGCCCTCCTGGTCGCCCAAGGCCGTGGGGCAGTGGAGTGCTGACTGAACTCCGGGACACAGACTGCTGGGTACATGCCCAGTGACCCCAACATGGCCCTGCTCTGTCAACTCTCTAGGCCTTACTTTGGGGGACCTGGGCCCCTCTCTCAATTTTATCCATTTGGCCCCAACTCCAGAATCAGAAGTGGGAGACAAAACTGGCTTTCCCACCCACTTTTGGGCAAGTCATACCTTCAGACCTGGAGCAAGGTCCTGCCCTGGCAGCTTGACCTGGAAGCCCGCCTGCCTGTGTCCAAAGGCACACACTTATCAGCCCCAGGCCCTTGACCCCCACCCCTGTCCCTCCACAGCCTGCAGAATGTCTCTGTGCCCAGTAGGCTTCCTGATGACCATCTGTCCGTCCGTCCCTGTGTCCTGCTGTCCTCACCTCCTTGCTGCTCTCCCTCTTCCCTGCATACACCCTTCACCCCATGGGAGAGAAACCTCTCTAGGGAAAGGCAGGGTGGCTGCACCCAGCAGCTAATCCAAATGGCAAATATTTTGTAACAAAATAGCCCAGAGGTATTTTATCTGTTTAATTCATAGAGTTTTAGAGATTATATTGAAATATGTCACTTGAGCAAACTGTGTCGGTTCTGTTTCTTTTGTTCTCCAAGAGGGAGGGCCCACCTTAGATCAGAGCATCTAACTGCAAGAGTCCGAGGCACGAGGACATTCTGACGCCCTCACCCTGGGGTCTCTGCGGGGCCGCCAGCCTCCAGGCTGCTCTCCTTGGCTGTAGTGGCGTCATCCCGTCGCCAGGGTGACGTACTTCCGAGGGTGATGTACTTCCGAGCCTCGATGTGACAGGATTAGGAAGCCCCGTCTTAAATACGTGACACATGGGTGTGGGGAGTCACCTGACAGGTGGGCACTAGGTCAGAGCTGGGGATAGAGGGCCAGGAATGTGATCCCCGCCAACACACGCACACATGCACACACATACACTCACATTCAGCCTTTAGCCAGTTGGTGAGACAGCAGGTCTCAGTGGAGACCAGGGGCAGCTTTGGAGGGAGGAAGCGCCACACCTGCCTGTGAGCATCCCGGCAGAGTGAGATGGCGGCTGGGACCCCGTCTGCACAGCTTGGCTTTCTGCAGTGGAGAGCAGGGGTATGTTGGAGGGTCAGGTCCCACTGACCGTGTTTCATCATCAGCCTCAGCTGATTTTCACCAGACATCAGCTCCTGAAGCCTGACTTTCCAATCGTGTGGTCTGGTTTGCCAAGCCCCGGGGTGTACTCTTCCTGAAATGGAGGGCACGGCAGACTCCAGTGAAAGGATTGGGGGCACATTGTCAGGAAAAGTGCCTGGAGCCATAGAGTGCAATGGAGCAAACATTTATCGAGCCCCACAGGGTGCCAGGTCCCCTGCTGGGAGCAGGAAGAGATGCCAAGATTCTGCAGAGAGATAAGGTGACAGCCAAGTGGCTGTAACGCAGGAGAGAAGACTGTAATCAAGGCTGAAGAGAGACTCCAGGCGCTTGGGCGAGCGAGCATCCACAGCCGCGTGCAGTGCTCGGATCAGGCTCCAGGACGGGCTGGACGCAGGGGGATTTCTCCTGGGAGGGGAGGGAGGAGAGAGTGAAGCTGAGGCATCAGAGGGGCTGCACCATGGGAGAAAAGCAACCGGGCGGGACGGCTGGTCCAGGGACACCTGCAAAGAGGGCATCCAGCTCTCCTGGTGCCCGGAACTCTGAGCACCCAGAAACCCAGACAGCTCCCCAGGCTGGGCGCCATTATCCCCTGTTGAAGTGAAAAGGAACATGACCTCACCCTCCTTTCAGGGAGTGGGAAATTCCAGAAGCCTGGGACCAGCTGTGACCTGTCCCACCCTGGGAACTCTCTGGCCCAAGAAGCTGAGGACTGGTCCCTTGAGAGCATCCTGAGGAGACCCAGTTCAGCCTGGCATGGGAGAGTGCCTAGGGCCAAAGGGCCTGCTGCTGTCTGTCCAGGGATGTGGGGCGGTGTCGCCATTCTCCAAGTCTTCTGGCCCTGAGCTCGTCTACAAGGACTGGCCGTCCCTCTTTTGAGAGAGGAAGATCATCCTATTCTGACAGAGCCCCTCGTGTTCCAGGCCCCTCTGAGTCCATCTGCCATGGGGATGGACAGCTGTGGTCAGTGCGTCTCCCTGGTCATGACCCTCTAGCTGAGGAAACTTAAACCCATCGTCCATAGGCTTGGAATGTTCCCACTAAGGGGTCCCGGGATTTGCGGGTTTCCAGCTGAGAGCAATGGGCCAGAACAAGGTGCAGTGCTGGGAATCTGGGAAAATCCAACAATAAGCTTATAAACACCTGGCACCTGGAGCTGGTCTCGGTGTGGGGGATACACAGTGACAGGGAAGCAAAGTGCCTGCGCTCGAGGAGTTCACAATGGCGGCGCCATCCAAGGTAAACCAATGGACTGACTGTGTTCACCTTGCGGATGGTGGTACAAGACATGAGGGAGGAGCTCCTTTAGAGCATTCAGGGAAGCTGCCCACAGAGGCAAATTCCACAAGCTCCCGGTCAGGGCTGAGGGTGGGTGAGCAGTTCAGAGACCACCTCTACCGGGCGGAATGACCACGGCTTTTAGAAGCAGAAACTTGGGACAGTCAGACAGCCAAAGGCCCATTTCCTGATGTAGGAATTTACTTACATGAAAATTCTTACTAAGTCTTACTTAAACACATTTAAAAACAACCTTTACTGAAGAAATCATAAAACTGGGCTTCTCCTAGAAAGCCCAGGACAAATAGTCACCGTACGGCAAGGAAGTGGAGCGAAAGCAGGCAGTCAGGCGGCTCCAGAAGGCAGGGCGGGTGGCTGCAGAGGAGGACACAGGCCGCCATGCAGACCCCAGAAGAGAAACAGGGCGGGCAGGAGCCGATGCCCAACATGGGCCACCAATGTCCAGGGCAGCTCCTGACGCGGAGGGGCCGGCTCCCGGCAGCCTGCGGCCTGGCTCTGTCCACCTCCTCCTCGCACCCCAATCCAAGCCAACTCGAGTTTGCCATTTAAAATAACAAGGGTATGGACTCCATGGCCTGGTACCACCTGGCCCGCGCACTGACGACCTTTCCCCTCAGAGTGAACTACACAGGCCAGTACGGTTGAGCCCTCCCACAGCAGGGCTGGCGGAACACCGCAGCGGGCCCTGGCATGCCTCCCCCCACACACACACCCCAAGCCTTGACAGACGTGGCTCAGGGATCACTGCTTCCAGAAGTCACCATCCATCAACGTCCGTCCACACCCTGGATGAAATGCACTTGCCCCCCGGCCCACGGCATCCTCGTTGAAGGAAGGCACTGCAGAGGGAGCAGGAGGCACAGGTCCGGCTGTGGGCTGCGAGATGCTGGGCCTGGGACAAGGGTCCCGTGAGGAGCTGCGGCAGGGCTGCTCACGTGCACGCTGCGGCCCTGCGACTGCTGGTCAAACAGCTCAGGGGGGGGACACCCACTCTGGTCCTTAGCTCACCAGCGCTTGTCCCTCCCATGCTCAGGCTACTTTCTCATAGGACCCCACACGACTCAGGCAACCTGTCACCTCCCTGTCCAGTGAGCCCCTCACTTGCTCTACTTGCCTCTCACCAACTCCCTCTCCTCTGACAAGGTAGCAGCCGGCTGGGGTCACAGATGCAGATAGCGAGTGCCAGGGAAGAAGGCATTCAGAAGAGCTCTCTATCCAAGAGCAAAGCATGGCCTGGAGAGGCTGCTACCTGGCCCTGCTGGTCTTGGGAGAGACCCTTCACAGGCAGGGCGAGGTGTGCCCTCCAGGAGACGGTGAGGCCCAGCCAGAGCCCAGTGGCCTGGAGTCACAGGCTGAGTTCTTGTCTGCCGCCTTTGCTTCCCAGGAAGGCAGCCAGGCCAAGGACAGGCCCCATGCCCTGGCTGGGAGTCAGAACTGGTCCTACCCGGAAAATTCCACTCTGAAAGAGCTGGAGGATGAGGAACTGAAACTCTTTCCTCATCCCCTCCTCCCATCCCCCTGCAGGTCTGGGTGGCTTCTTTCCCTGGGGAACCAGGCGCCGTCACCGCAGGAGCCAGGCCCTAGCACCTCAGTGCTTCCTGCTCCCATGACCCTAAGGAACCTCAAGGCAGGCTCTGGAAAAACTGTGGGAACCAGCCGCAGGAAGGCAGGAGACCACCAGGCAAGCCGGCTCGTGTTCCCACATTCCCCACTTCCCTGGACAGACCTGCCGCCCCTTCCCCCCAGGAGCCCCCAGTCCTCTTTCCTTCCAAGACATCTGGGCCAGGAAGTAGCCTCCCCACCCCCCGGGGCAGCAGAAGGCAGGCGTGGGGGAGCCTTGTCCACCATCACAAGGAATCACAGAGTCCCCAGTGCCGGACCTGGCAGCAGACAGGTTAGTCAGTCCACCTGCTTCCTGCTACGGATGAGGGGACTATTTAAGAAGTTAAAGAATAAAAGAACAAGAGAATAATCCCACAGTAAGTAGAAGGAAGGCAATAATAAGACAAAAGCAGAAGTAATGAAATATAAAATATATATACAACAGAAAGGATTAACAAAGCCAAAAGTTATCTCTAGGAAATGACTAATAAAATTGACAAACCTCTGATAAGACTGACGGTGAAAAAGAGCATCACACAGGTACCAACTCGAGGGCCACAGCCACCAACACTGCAGAGGCGCCAAACAGAGACAATACCACAAATAAACTATCAATAAACCACAAACTTCACGGCAATAAGTTTGAAAACCTTCACAGGATAAACACTATCCAAAAAAATATCTTACTAAAACTCTCTCAAGAGAAAATAGAAAACTTGAGCTGTATAAACATTGAAGAAATTTGAGTATGTGGTTAAAAATCTATCCACCACCTCTACTCCCCAAAAAAGCAACCCCGGGCCAGATGATTTTACAAAATGCTCTGACACACAGACAGAACAGGTCGTTCCAATCTCTTATTGACTCTTTCAGAGAAGACAAAAAGAAAGAAAATCTCCAAATGCCTTTTTACGAATCTAGTGTAAAGCTAAAAACAAAAAATAAACCAAACAAGGACAATGTAACAAATGAAAACACCAGGCCACTCTTGCTTATGAGCATAAATACAAAATTCTAAACAAAATATTAAGAAACTGAATCTAGCATTGAATAACAGAAATAAAAAAAGATACACCAGGACCAAGTTAGTTTGTACTAGGAATTTTAAAAGATAGTTAAATATTAGAAAATCTGTTAATATAATTCACCACGTGAACAGATTAAAGGAGAAAAACAATATGGCCATCTCAATAGATGCAGAAAAAGCAATCAATAAAATGCAACAGTTACTCTTTTTTTACTGAGATATAGTTGACATAAAACATTGTATTAGTTTCAGGTGTACAATATAATGATTTGATATTTGTATATATTGCAAAATGATCACCACAATAAGTCTAGTTAATATCCCATCAAGACTTATTCTTGATTTTAAAAAACCAGCAACCTTGGGACAGAAGCAAGCGTCATAGTCCTCTAAAGGGCACCCGTCAAAGCCCCAGCTCAAGGCTGCGCTTCAGAGCAAAGGTGAGCGCTCCCGCCACACGAGGACGAACGGAGGACCACCACCACTTCCAGTCACCCAGTGAAGGAAGACGAGACGAAAAGTGAAAGAAATGATAATCGGGGAAATAAAACTGTCATTATTTCGAACAGTCTGATTATCTCTGTGAAAAGCCCTAAAGAATCAAGAGGAAACAACCTGAGAATTACTACAAAGGAAAAATTTGTGGCCGGTTAAGAGCCGTTCCTCCTATGCTCCCCCCACCCCCCCGCCTATTCTGGCCACTCTGTCCTTGTCCCCATCTCCTCCTGGGACCCTCCTCTCAGCAACACGCCCAGACTCCAGCCACACTCGCCAGGACCAGCTTGGCAGGGGCAGCGTGGCCACCCTCACTCCCTCCGCAGGCTGGACTCTGAGCGCAGCTGAGCAGTCTCGCTGGAAAGGCCTTGTCCTCTGCTGGCAACGGCGTCACTGGCGTGGAACGTGGGGTTTCTGGCCTCAGGGACAGGGCCCTTCCCATCCCACCTCAGCTGCCCTCAGGGCGTTGGTGAGGGGGTGTGGGCGGAGAAAGCCTCAGAATGATCGTGTCTGGAGTTTTGGCTAAATCCTGGCTACAGCAGTGGGGTTGGGTACTGACTCTGTGGATGGACCCAAGGCATCGAGGGCTCTCCTCTCTCTGTCTGCATCACCTGGCAATTCTGCACTTGCCTCCCCGACCCATTGCGAGATGTCCTGACTGTGCCAGTCGTCAGACAGGAAGCAGAGTGCCCGAATGCACGGCACCAGGGCCCAGGGCTCTAGCCTGTCTCAGCCCCATGTGACCTGCCAGGCTTGGCCCTCATCAGTCCTCAGCCGTCCTCCCCAGGCCTCTCTGTATTGACGGGTGGTTAACAGGCTTTTCATCCCTGTCAGATCCAATCGGCCCTTGTTACGTCCCTGAGCAGCTAAACCTGCAGGGCAGCCACGCACACTGGGTCATCAGGGAGCGGGCACATGAGGACTAGGGTGGAGGGAGAGAGGCAGGGAGACGAGGGGAAGGGTCCGGGAGGGCTCTGGAAGGGTCAGAAGTGGTGAGCATGTGGGAGAAATGCAAGGGGCTCAGACAGGAAGAACACCAGCGAGGTCTCCTTCCCAGAGCGCTGAGGGGCACCTCTGATGAGGGCCACATCTGACCCTCAAAGAGGACGACTCTTGTACTCAGGAAAGCAAGGGGCCCATTAGTTACCTACTGCTGCTTAACAAATCACTCCAAAACTCAGCAGCTTAAAACAACACAAACGTACTACCTCTCACTGCGGGTCAGGAATTCAGGGCCCCTCATAAGGTTGCAGCCAGTGTCAGCCAGGCCTGCAGCCATCCAAAGGCTTGACCAGGGCTGGCGGATCCACTTCCACAGTGGCTCATTCACCTGGCTAACAAGCTGGTGATGGCTCCTGGCCAGAGGCCTCAGCTCCCTCCACGTGGGCCTCTCAGCCAGGCCGCTTGAGTGTCCACATAGCACGGCGAGTGGCTTCCCCAAGAGCAAGTGGTCCCAGAGATCAAAGTGGGAGCCACAGTGCCTTCGATGACCCAGCAACAGAAGTCACTCACCATCATCCCAACACACACTCTGTGGACCAAGGGTGTGAACACAGGAGGTGAGGACCCCTGGGGGCCATCTTCAGGCCAGCCACCACAGGCCTAAGGGGAAAAGGAGGTAGGAGTTGGGCAGAAAGGGTTACCCAGGGAGCTCCTCCTATGCCCTGGCTATACTAGGACAAGATGCCAGCCTTTCCTGCAAGCCGACTCTAGCCCCACAAACTCCAGGCTCCATCCTCCCGAATCCCAGTCCCCCAGGCCTCCTAGTCTCTGTCCCTCTCGCCCCAACATGATTCCGTTCCCTCCTCCTGCCCCAAATCCATTCCCATAACCCTGTCCCCTCCCCTCAGCAGCCAAGGGCTTACAAGGCTGACAGGCTGGGCAGCTTACATTCTCTCTCTCTCTGACCAGGGTGGGAGGAGTTCTGACCTGAGGACCCAGAGCCTGCATCCCTGGGCAGTACTGGGACAGAACGAAAGGGCCCAGCTGATGCTTCCTGTCTGTGGGGGCAGCAGAGACAGCAGACCCTGACCAGAAGTTAGGTGTCTGCCGCAGGGTGGGCTGGACTTGGAGGGCGGTTTGGAAGGTCAGCTGGAGGTGGCACCCAGGTGATTCCCGGAGGCCCCAAACCAGAGCCAGGCCCTGTCTTAAGGGGGCCTGCACAGACCGGGTTTGGGAAGCTGCAGAAGTGGGATGCCCCGGTAGTTAAGACAGCCCTTCCGACCTAACACACACAGACCACCACCTTGCCCACCGTCAGGCCACTCATCAGGGGGCGGGGGCTCCAACCTCAGCAGAGTTGAAGGCCCTCTTCAGCTCCTAGAACTCTCCCAGCCTGGGGGCAGGGGGTGGAGGGCACTGAGCATACCTTAGCCCACTCCTCAGCTCCTGCAAGCGTAACCCACACCTTGGACCCCGCAAGGGGCTCTCAGATGAGACAGGAGGGGGAGAGTCCAAGCCAGGCCAGCACCAAGGCCCAGCCTTGTCAAAGGGGACACAGGGGAGAACCAAGGTGAGTGGCTGGGGACAGCAAACCCCAAGACACCAGCAGCCTTGGAGAGCCAGCGCCTGAGGAAGCCCAGCCTAGGGAGCAGGGGGGACTCCCAGGGGTAGCTTGGGGTGCCAAGAAAGGGGGGACAGGCTTAGCCTCACAGAGTGGAGGAGTGCCACAGTAAGATAAAAATGCTTTTGCCTACAGAAGCGATCCCAAACACCAGAAAATCCAACTGAGTTCTTTTTGGCTTTGGAGTCCCCTCCGCCACGGAGGGCTGCTGTGGCCTGACACCTTGGTCTAGCTTTGAAATTAAACTTAGCCACCACCCTTCTTTGGGAAAGGGAAGAGCCTGGGTGGGAGGGTCACTGATCCAGGATTAACAGCATCAGAGGGTCTACAGAATGGGAAGTCCACACATGAACAAGACAGAGTTGGTGGCCGTCCTGCGACTACCCCCTTCTGAGACATTGGGACTCCTGAGACCACTGGCCTTTGGTTTCCCCCTCCCGCTCAAGCAAGGGTTCTGGTTCCCTCTCTTGCCCAAAGGTTCTCAGTTCTTCCCCCAGAGCACAGCTTTATGAATTCAAATGCCTTCAAACATGAATGCGTAAAAAGTTCAGGTGTGAGTAATAGGGAGTGGTGGAGCCTGTGTTAAACTGGAAAATGCCTAAAGTCATTCACTTAAAAATTTTTTTTAAATATCACACTGGCCAAACAAATCATAGCTGCCAGCCGAGGCCTCTGGCCACCAGTTTGAAACTCCGACAGTCTAGGAGATGAGACGAAAATGGATCCCAAGCTTAACTCCACCCCTGCTCTTTGCGCGCGCACCCACACACACACAGCTGTATTAGTACCTGGGCACTTTAAAGAGTCAAACTGTTGCTCCTTGCCCATGTTGTGGACCCAGTGTGAGTGGGTTCCCAGGAGCTGTGAGTTGGCTGGAAGTCCCTTTCCCTGACACCCTGTTTCCTCCAGCCTCAGCCCGCCCCATCCAGATCCCTTTGGACCCGCGGGCCATAGAGGCTCTACCCTGAGCGCTGGGGCTGGAGGGAGGAACGCCCGCAGACACGCTGCCCGCCGCCGCAGTCCCCGAGCCGAGCCGAGCCCCTCCTCCACGCGCTGTGGGTTTGAAGCCGGGGGAGCCGCGGCAGCTGAGTCCCGGCGGACTACGTGGGTCGGAGGACAACGGGAGAGGGCAATGCGTGTCCGCAGAGGCAGAGAGACTGCGAGATTCAGCACTCAGGGCGCGCAGAGCGCGGGCGCCCCACCCACCTGCGGAACTGCGCAAACGCCTGCGACGAGCTGAAAGCGCCAGGCCCCACGCAGGCGCACTCGGGGGAGGCGGCGGGGAGCCGAGAGCCTGCCTCGCCTGGGCCCGTGTCTCCAGCCAGCTGGGCTGCCCCAAAGCTGGCCGACTCTCTTGGGGAGCCCCCGGGGCAATGGGGAGAAGGCTGTGGGAAGCATTTGGCTTCCAGGGAAGGGAAGGAGAGCCGCGCAGCCTGTCCCTCCATCGCGAGGGCGGGGGGAGGGCGCTGTCCTGCTTGTGAAGGCTGCTCGGGAGGTCGGAGGCGGCACTGCTCCTGCCTCCCACCAGGCGGCAGCAGAGAGCACCATGCCTGGCCCGCGCCTCCTTCGGACAGGTTCCCTGGTCTCACAAATGAGAGCAATCTGGCTGAGGCAGTTTCTCTCCATCCCTCTCTCCATCCCCTTCTCCGGTGCCTCCTTCTTTCCCCACTAACTAGTCTAAGAAGGGTGAGCACAGGTGCACGGAGCGGTCCAGAGGAAGGCAGAACGGGACTGCCAGAACCCAGGAGTCTGGACATCTGCTTGTGGCCAGTGTGCCAACGAACTTGTTCTCACCAGCTGAGAAGCCTACATGTCTGGGCAAAGGATGATGGATACTCTGAGGATGGCCTGGGGCTGTCAGGATGGAACTCACCCTGGCCAGATTTTCACTCTGTCCACTGGGCAGACATGTACCTATGCACCATTCCCCCTACCCCACTCCCATCCCTCTCCTGGCTTCCCTTCTGAACACAAGAACGTGGAACTTATCCAGCCCTGCCTTCCTCCTCCAGGAAGCCTTCTCCAGCCAGGGAAGGGTCTGGTGATTTGGTAGGGACATGGGGAGAGAAGCACCCTCAACACACACCCCCGTCTCTGTGGGAGACCAGGGGGCTTTGCAGACGCCAAGGCCTCCGCTGGGGGAAGGGAGACAGAACATGGCAAGAACAAAGGGTCCAGAGGACATCTGGTCAGATGAGTATGGGCTGGCAGAAAGAATACCGAGGTGGGGCACCAATCTGGGGAGAACTGCTCATGGCCTTCACAGAGGGGACCCCCCTCCCTCCTACCCAAGCACTACAGAATGGAGCAGAAATGGGGAGCGGTAAGAAGGCTAGCACACGGCGGCAGGTGATCCATACGTGCTTGTTAACTAAGGCAGGAGGCTGTAACGGGGAGAACACTGGCCTGAGAACAAGGTGACCAGGTTTTAGTTGTACATCTGGCCTGGGGAGCTGTGTGAACTTGAAAAGGTCTCTTTGTCTCTTTGGTCCTCAGTTTCCTCATCCATGGAGTCAGGGGGTTGAACAAAAGCAGGATGGCAAATGGACTGCCTGAAGCACTATATCTACAAGGATTGAGGTGGGAAAGGACCTGTGATGGATTAGCAATGTCTTTTTTTGGGCAGAGGCCCATAGAGACATATGTGCTGTGTATTTGCAAAGTCAAGGGATTGTGTCTAAGTCCCTTCCATTCCAATGAGTTGATGACAGCATTGCAAGAGTGTGGAACTGAAGCTGGAGCTAGGAACACCTTGAGAGACCACCTCCAGTTAAACTCAAGACAATGGTGGCATGTGAAGGTTTGCCTCCTGGCCGTTTCTCTAGTTCCTTCGCCATGAACTCCAGAATGCTAAGCCTCATGAAGGACCCTGTTTAATGGAATGTCAGAATCCAGTGTGGTGTGTTCAGTTGCCACTTCCAACGCGGTATGTTCCATTGGGCTCTCTGAATCAGATCATGGTATACAGTAAGCTCGAACAGGAAACATCCCTGCAGTGGGAGTTCCCTCACAATATGTGTTAGAATCAGCCCACCCTCCTTTATAATAAGATGGTGTGTTCCGACAGGGAGTCGCTTCATAGCATGGCACGTCCCAGGGGGACCACCTTTAGCCCGTCAGGAAGAGCTGCTGCAGCTGAGGAGAGGAGAGGAGGCTGGCGTCCCACTGGGGGTCCCCAGGGACATTGAAAGGTTCTCAGCAGGACTGTGGTAGGGGACAGAGGCGAAGGCTGTCCATTGGAAGTTAGTGAGTGGCCCTGACCGAGGTTCCTGGCTCAGTAGCCACTCAGCTTCCAGCCACATCCTACAAGTGGGTCTCTTTCTCCCCAGATATCAGCCCCTCCTTCGTTGGGGAGGGCCTGCAGGCCTGGTCTGCGCCACCATCCAGATACAGGTGTTGCTGGGGTTTTGGCAGGCTGGGGTCAGGGGCGATGAGCTGTCTCAGGCGCTGTGGAGAGAAGAGGGGGTGAGTAGGTGGTATTGGGGAGAGAGGCAGACATGTGTCCTCGTGTCTGTGTCCCCAGGGGCCGGCAGAGCCAGGCACAGGGGGCGGCTCAGTCGAACACAGGTGAATAAACGACTGAATATCTTGAGAAGAGAGAAGAGGCAATGAGGTGGAGATTAAGTGTGTGAACTGCCTGGTCTCAGTTGCGGCTCTGCACCGACGACCTGTGCAGTCTTAGGCAACCCGCTTAGCCCTGCAGGCCTCATCTGTACACTGAGCAGGATGACAGTCACACCTCTGAGAGCAGGGCCTGGCCCAGGGTAAGTGATCAATAAGTGTCTTTGTTTGTTCTTCTTCTTATTATATGCTTAATAAGTATCTATTTTTTTCTTATTCTTGGTAGCACTACTGTTACTGTCATTATTGGTGTTATTGGTGCCATCTCCTCCTGCTCCTTCTTGGCTTGACTGCCAGTGTGATGACTGGAATCACAGCCACCTTCTCGTGACCATGAGGTCATGAGCATGATGATGAAAAGACAACATGCTCATGAGGGAAGTGCAAAAAGATAGGAAGAGGCTGGCTCTAAGGGCCTCTTTAAGCAGCTGAACCAAATGCCGGAAACCTCTGTCTCTGGTCTTCTTGACATGTAAGAAAAAAATAAGTCTATTTGCTTATTGCAGGTTGGGTTTTCTGTTACTTGTAGGCCAGATGGATTTCTACAGATGTAATGTCTTTGTGGGACACAAGCTATATCCCCTTCCAGGAAGGCATGTCCCAAACTCTAAACCGGGAGCCTTTTGCTTGTGGCTCCCCAGCCAGGGTGAAGAGAAGAAGCCAGGAGACTGTGCAATGAACCGTGATAACCGGTTATCGGTTTCCCGAGATCAAGGACTCTGGGCTCTATAAACTTCTGTGTCTGGGCCCATTTGTTTTCGTCTGTTCCTTGTTCCCCCTACCCTTTAACAGTTTACCCTTGGTTAACCTGCCCAGATGAGCTGCTGGAAGTTGGATTCTGAAGGTGTGGGAATCTAGGACTTTTGAACATTTCTGAAAATGAAACCACTGGACTGGTCTTCAAAGACCCTCTCTTTAAGGTTCCCTGGACTGAAGGGCTGCTGCCCACTCGGAGCCAGCCCCAGCCAGGGTGTCCACCCTGTCAGCACCCTCCTTTAATGCGTCACCTCCCCCAGCCCCGTACCTTCTTGAAGGAACCCTGAGTCTTCAGGAGGGTGATGATGATGAAGAGTGGGACGCAGACCATGGAGGAGAGAGCCAGGAACCAGCCAATGAAGTACCCCCAGAGAGGGTACACGTAGATGTTGTTGTATTTGAGGGGTGTGTACTTGCTCAAGGAGAAGAGGAAAGTGGCCTGGAAAGAGGGAGGGGGAGAAACAGATGAGATGGAGAGCACTGAAACCCTTTCCTCAGCTACTTAACTATCCAGTGACAGAGGACAAGGTAACTACACTGTGGTGCATCTATGAGGTGGGTAGTAAAAGCCATTGCAAATTATGAGCCAAGGCATCACTCACGTTGAAGACTGAGACAGGAGTGGATGTAAAGGAAGGAGGAGGGATGCAGGAGCCCCAAGCAGACAGACAGACAGACAGACCAACAACTGAGAAATCAGACAGATGGATGGAGGTGCAATGAGAAAGGCATGGAGCAGGAGCAGGAATAGATGACAGCGACGGTAAAGCAAAGAGCTGGATGAGATGGCCCACAAAAGAGGGCAGAGGAACCAACACAGAAGAGGGAATGGACCAGTCTCCCGAGGTAGACTGGACAGGCAGGGAAAGAGCCCCAGAGCTCAGGCTTCCTGTTCCTCATCTCCCCAAGTCTGCTGAAGGCAGGAAGGAAGAGCAGGGTAGCTGGGTGGGCACATACCAGGCAAAGTCCAGGGGTCAGGAAAAGCCAGGAGATCTTCACCAGGGGCCATGGCCGGTAGCCAATCATGTCCTCAACATTGTCATAGAAACGGTCGGCTCCTGCCCAGAACATTGGGGAAAGAGGGTGAGGACAGGAGGTGGGAACAGCTCGTGGGGATTTGGGACCTGGCTTTGTGCCCTTCCTCCCACCCTGTGCAGGGAGCCTGGATAGGGCACATAAACGAGGTGGGGCCCTGGCACACCAGCCACAGCACAGGGAGTGGGGAGAGAGAAGGGGCTGCTGCCAACAAGCTGGGGCCCTTGAGAGTCCCCTGACCTCCCTGTGCTTCCTCTTGTGTCCCTGTCTAGGGATGAACACCCCACCATGCTAACAACAGAGGAGGCAGGAGCCTAAAATGGGGCTCAGCAGCGGGACAAATGCTTGTTTATCTGTGTAGCAGAGACGAATTCAGTTTCAAGTCAAAAACAGCGAAACAGCCAGGGTGCCACTGTTCAAGCAGAGCATGCTAAACTCAATCCAGGGCCAGACAGCTATGGGAACGAACACCAGTCCAGAGGCCAGGTTCCAGGAACCCGTGTGCATCCGAGTAGAGCACGGGGAGAGGGCTAGTTCATGTGTGTGAGCACACTGACTGGTTTTGTCCCGTTTTGTTTAATGTCCTTAGGTTTCCACATCTGCTGTATCCTCTGATTGGTCAAGACACTGGAAGGCCCTCTGACCTCCCCTCACTGAAAAGTACCTTCCTACTGACCCCTGATGTGTGAAATGACCATTAAAGAGTCATTCCTGTGGCTCCTAAATTTCTCCCCAGTTAAAAACCAGATTCTAGCTCGGTAGGTGTGACATGTTAAGGCTTATCGCCATTTATACCTCACTGTGATTGAATTTATCAGATCCTGTCTGAGAACGAGCTTTGAAAAGCTGTAGGGGACTCAGGAAGACAGGACATGCTTGAGTGGGTAGGTAGGAGACGTTTCCAGGAAGAGGAAAGGACCCCAAATAGGAAGGCTTACGGTAGCAAAAATAAAAACTTTCCTACTCATGACTTGTCCTGAGGCCCTCCCATGTGGCACCCACTTACCCTCCCTGCCCTACGCCTCATGACAGTGGTGATGTGTTCCCCTAACCTGGTACAGTGAAGCCAGACGGACCTGGGGTGTGATGACGGCTCCTCACTAGCTGTGTGAGCTTAGGCAAGAGACCTAACCTCTCTGAGCCTCACTTTCCCTCTGTAAAGGGCTGTTGTGCCGATTGTGAGAAAGCAAGTGACACAACCAGCACAGTGCTTGGCACACAGTAGTGTGTTGGCTCAGTAACTGAAGGTTTCTCCCCTATTATAACAGGGACAATAACGGCGTGGGCACCACGGCATTCAGCACCACCGCTTAGCTAGCTCTGTTAGGGGGCCAGGGCTGTTGGTGGAAGTCAGTGGAAGGCAGAATTCAACCAATACAAGAAAGAAATGCATAACAGCCACAGTGGAAAAGCCCACCTCAAAAGCACAGCAATGAGCGTCCTGTCCATGCAAGTGTCCAGGCACAGTCTGGTGATAGCTTTGAAAGGGAATGTAGGAGTCTGTGGACGGTCAGACTAAATGGCCCTGAAGCTCCCTTCTGAGTAGGATGCCCACCGTGAAGGGCCTGGGGGCCTCTCTCTGTGCATTGTTATTTACACTCACTATTCAAGGAGATGGGGTTTGTCATTATCACAGCTCCACCTGCCGCGATGAGAAACTCTCGGGTTCCCAGCAGTGGATAAACTCCCCGGGTGAAAAGAACCAAGACAGCAATACAAAGACTTGTGGGAACAGGGACCAGCACACCCCATCTCATCCTGGGCAAATCTGCCCTTAGCTGGGCCCCAGCAGCACCTCCTCCCCACCCCCATTTCCCCACTGCCCCCACCCCACTCACCATACACCCAGCCGATGCAGATTACTTCAAACACTGCAAGGAAGAGCAGGCATGTGCCACTGCAAGCGTAATAATCAAACAGCTGGAAGATGTACATCCCGCCCTGCGGAGAAGGAAGGGGAGCTGGGCCTTGGCCAGTGGAGACAGGGCCACGTTCTGCCCAAAGGTAGAGGCCAACACCCATCGGGGTGCCAACCTGCCCAGCCCATGGGAAGTCATTCCTTGCATCTAAAAGGAGTTTGCCCTGCCTGGCCCTGCCTTCAGGCCCCTCTTTTAACATTAGGACAACAATCTCAGACGTCTGCAAGGACACAGGGAACGGGGGGACACACACTGTTTTGTCTGCCTGGCACCCCATCTTCTGGAAGTTGACACTACCTCACTCTAGGTGTGCTCCTCTCCCTGCTCCAGGCCTGCAGAAGAGTCACGGCCAGACACTGGCTGCGCTCTCTTTCCTCTGGGGCTGATCGGGTGGCAGAAGGGAAGTCTGAAGCTGCGCCAGCCTTCTTTAACATCAAGAGGGAAATCTGGCTAGGAATGAAGTTACTAGAGGAAAGGGGAGCCAGGAGATAGAGAGGAGCATTTATGACGATGTCATTAGAGCAACTGGATCCAGCCATGCCTGAAACCAAAATAGCTCTAGACTTTTCAGTTTCCTGACCCCAAAATTCCCCTTTCTGCTTAAGCCAGCTTGCATTTGGTTTCTGTTACCTGAAGCCAAAAGAGAACTAACGAATACAGGTATGTTCCACGGTGTGGTGCCTATAACCATGCTATGAGGGAGGAAGGGCTGGTGTCAACACCCCCATTTAGCAAATGAGGTAAGGGCTCTGAGAAGGGTCAGTGGTGTCCCCCATGGCTCCCTCACCCTGGAGCCCAGCCTGCAGGCCGCACGCCCCTGCTCACCTCGGTGACCAGGAAGAGCCCTATCAGGTAGCACGTGACAGAGATGGCGAGGATGAGGAGCTCTCGCCGCCCACTCTTCCGGAGCTGCCTGGGGAACATGTCCACGAAGGCCGTCACCAGGCACTCCATACAGACAAACTGTGGGCAGGAGGGAAGTCGGGGTGAGAGGGGCCACAGCCCTTGGACCATCTGTGGCACAGCCTCACACAGCAGTGCAAGGAAGGGTGCAACGGGCAGAAGTGGGGGTGCCCTGAGGTGAGGCCAGCCCTGCCCTTGGGCACATCTCCAAGAGGCTCCCAGCAGTGAGAGTTGGGGGGGAGATATGCTCTGTCCCCACGGCTCGGGCGCAGGGCTGGGCAGCTGGAGGGAGACTGGAGGGACGTTTGGGAGGGGTGTCCATGTTTGGGGAAGGGTCAGGCCCGGGGAAACAACGCAGGAAGCCCCCTCCCAGAAGAGGGTTTCAGGGCGGGGGTCACCCAACCAACCGCAAGGATAAGCCCTGGACAGTGGAGGGGGCCCAGAATGTACGGTCAGGGGAGAGGGGTTTGGGGGAAGGAAATGCAGGAGCTGGCAAGAGGGCCACCAGGTCAGGGAGGGGCTGCACGGGGGTGACGAACCTGACTGTCCAGCCCGAGGAAGATGAGCATGATGAAGAAAAGGCAGGACCACAGCTGGGACAAGGGCATCATAGTCACAGCCTTGGGGAATGCGATGAAGGCCAGACCAGGACCTGCCCACACACAGCACAATAGGGGAGTGCGCTCTCGCTGCCCTAGGGAAGAGCCCTGTCCGGAGGTGCGGTGTGTGGGTGTGCATGAGTGAGTGTACGTGTCTGGGACTGTTCAAGAGGTCAGGGTGATTCCGCCCATTATTTCGCTCTTCCTAGGTGCTGGGGAGCATGCTCTTCCTCCATCCATGCAAGTAACCCATCCATTCCCCTCTCCCTCCCCCCACCCCAGTTATGGAGGCCCCACCCTGTGCCAAGCATGCCCCCAGATGCTAAGAGGTCCACCACCCAGCTTCTGGAACACTGCCTTTCTGTAGGAGGGATCTGTGTGCTCTGACCCGCCTTCCCCGCAGGTCCCAGACAGCAAAGTAGCACCTACCTGACTCAGCCACTTCAGAAATGGGCACCCCCTGCTCTTGGGACATGAAGCCCAGGATGGAGAAGACCACAAACCCGGCTGCAAAGCTGGTGGCACTGTTTAGGAAGCAGAGGGCAATGCAGTCCCTGCGGGGCGGGGTGAAGACAGGCAAGACAGGAAGGAAAAGGGAGAAAGATCCATAGTGGAGGACAGATCAAACAACAGTAAGAGGGTAAAGAGAGGAGAAAAAGACAAAGATGAGGTGTCAGAAGGTGAGAGAGGGAAGGGAGGGAGAAAAGGGAGGAGAAAAGACATTCAGTCTGGGAGAGGAACTGCGATGTCAGTCTGACACAGCTTGTAACTCCCTGAAAACAAAGGAGGAAGGCCTGGGCGCCCTGACTGAGTCTCATCCAGGACCCCGCCCTCCTTGGACCACAGGTAGGCAGGGTCCTCAGAGGCCCCAGCCGCCGTCCCTACCTGTAGCAGTTGTTGTGGTACTTGTTGTAGCTGCCCAGGGCTGTCAGGCACCCCTGGCAGATGGCGAAGGAGAAGAAGATCTGGGTGCCGGCGTCCATCCACACCTACGTGAGACCCCAAGACAGTGGTGCAGGGAGAGCAGGAGGGAGCCTGCCAGGGCCTGGGGCCAGCTGATCAGAGACCCAACCCATTCCCCCACGGAGCTGGCCTGGCCCCTCGGGGGTTCCCTGAGAATCGTGTCCATCCCAGCTCTCCATTAACAGTCCTCGTCTGCTCACAGGCAGGGCCTACTTTTAATCTGGCTCTGTGAGCACTTAGTAAGCACCAAACACAGTGCGTAACTTGAATTTCTTAGGTGGAGTCCACACCCCACGGCTGTGGCCCAGAGCTGGCAGGCCTGCCTGCAGGGCGAGCCAAGAGGCACCTGCACTCACTCAACAAACAGACTGTGCAGCCCCGGTGGGGTGAAGGGGCTGCTCCATTCAAATATAAAGAAAAACCCACCAGGACTCTATGGAGGACAAGAGGAAATAGAAACGGCCAATAAACGTGGGGAAATGTCCAACCTCACAGTACTAAAAAAAGTTAAGTGAAAAACAAAATGATACTGTTTTGACCAATCAAGTTATCAAAGATGAAAATAAATTATGATTGAACCTCTTGCGGCCTGCAGAAAGAAGGGCCCCCTGACATGGGCAGTGGGAGCCTCCATCGCTCTAGGCTGGTACACGTCAAGAACCTTAAAACGTGCGCACTGTTGGCCTTAGTGACCCCATGTCTAACTGCAGTCAGGAAATAATCAGAGGTGTGGTCACTGATTTAAAGGCAAGGTGTTCATTGCAGCTGTATATACAATCATAAATTAGAAAAACACATGACCTAAATGTCCCAGAACAGAGGGAGACTTGAGTAAATGACGACACTGGCCCCAGGTGTGAGCACTCAGAGGGCGCGGGTCCTGGTCTGCTGGGCACACAGCCCATCACCAGCACAAGAGCTGGACTGGGCACTTACAGGTCCTCAGCACATTTGGTTGAATGAATGAATGAATGAATGGATTATGGAGGAAAATTATGCAAGGTTAAAAATGACATTTACAAATTAATAATATGGGAAATGCTTACAATATGACTAAAGTGAAAAAAAAGGTATTTGTCTCTATATAATTACCTCAACTACGTTAAAACACAGACACACACACACCACGTAGAAGAAAATGTCGGAAGGAAATGTACTAAAATGCTAACAGAGATTACAGCTGAGTGGTGGGATTACAAAAGATTTTTAGTTTCTTTTTCATATTTTCTTCCATATAATCTAATTTTTCTCTAGTGACATCTATTGCCTTTAAACCAAGAAAAGACCAATCAAAGATTTTCAGAAGTGCAGATCTGACTTAGGGTGGGAGACGTCTGGGGAGATGGTCCCCAGCACCGTACCCACCTGGGGGTCCTTGAGGCGAAACAAATCTGGCTTCAGGTAATAGATGATGCCCTCGTAGGCTCCGGGCAGGGTGACGCCGCGGACCAACAGGATGACCAGCATCAGGTAGGGAAAGGTGGCTGTGAAATACACCACCTGGAGGGGAAGCAGGCCAAGGTCACTCCCGGTGGGGACACAGCAGCCAGGAGGCGACAGGAGTTGCGGTGGTCCTCCTGTCACCCCTCCCCAGGCAGCACAGCCATGCCCAGCTCAGTGTCCAGCACGTTCTTAGAGACAGCTGAGTGGGGGCGAGCGCATGAAACTTCCCACACCTTCCTGGATGCATTCCAGTGGGTCTAGGCTCCGCGGCAGGGTGCGAGATGCACACCAGCAGGGCCAGGGGGAAGGAGGAAGGACAGGCAGGGGCACAGGTTTCCAGCCATAACATTTCAAAGACTCTTTAAATCCAGAATCTGGTCTCCCTTAACCCCTTATCCTGGCTGTTCTCCCCAGGACCCTGGCGAGGGTGGGATTCCCCTTCGCCACAGGGAGGAGGAGCAGATTTGTTCAGTGCTCTGTGGGGAAGTTTAAACTCTATTTTCCAGGCTTAAGGCTGGGGAAGCAGCAGTGGCCTGACCTCAGGAATCTGGAGATGCACAGAGGGGGCCCCATTCTGCCTTGACCAAGCTCAGCCCTCACCAGAGGCGGCGGCACTCTCTGTTCTATTCCTATTAACTGTTTTCATCATTACGATCACATTACCCTTACAACAATCTGGGAAGGGAGGCTGCTGCAGGAACAGGATAACGAGAGGAGTCGGGATCCTGTCTATTCCAGCCTCACAAAGCATGAAACATCAGTCTCAGATTCTCTGGGTTGGAATTAATGCTCAAGTCTGAACTCTCTCTAAGCATACAACAAGCCACTGTTGTCCGTTCTTAGCTACAACCCCTCCAAAGACTGGAGACTCACCACCTCAAAGACAGCTCTGTTTGCTGGTCCATACTAAACATTGTCTTGATGCGTTGTTAAATACAAAAAGCAAGTCACAAGAGTGTATGATCCTAATTGTGTAATATACACACTTAATAGACACTGATACACACATGCATACATAAAAAAGGAACCAGAAGGCTGCCCAGCAAGAAGTGGCCAGGATGAGCGGATCCAACCTGCCGTCATGCTGGTGCTCTGCACTGATGGCTGCGACGGAGTGCTTCCATGTTTCTTACCTTGCTCTCGACATTACTTACGTAAACAGGTCTTTTAAAGTCATATTGAAAAAGAAAGTCTTGGCTTATACTGAGCTGAAATCTACAGACTTCCCCTGTTCTCACTATGCCTCTCCCTTAAAGAATCTTTCTTTCAGTTCTCCAGAGAGACCCCTGGGAGTGTCCCTATGGACTCCGGGGGCCACAGAGAGCTTACCAAGAGCCAGAACACCTCACCTTGCCTGTGATCTTGACCCCCTTCCAGATGCAGAAGTAGCAGACGACCCAGGCAAGCAGGAGGCACAGGGCCAGCTCCCAGCGCAGGGCCCCCAGGTCGTGGATGCCCGAGGTGATGCCCAGGGTTCGTCTCCTGATGGATTGGGAAAAATTAATAACCAGCAGAAGGACTAGAGAGGACAACTTGCCTCTGTCATCAAGTCTCCTGATTTTAGAGCTGACTCCACAGATCTCATATTCCAGGCTTCCCCCACCCCTATCCCACTCCACCTGCCCCGTGGCATACCACGTTCCCACCTGTGGTCTGCATGCCCCTGGCTGTTAGAAGACCAAATCACGTAATCCCATAGGTATCTTTGTCTTTCTAACTCATCCAGCTTTCTCTGTTGTACAGAGAGAGAGAGAGAGGGAGAGAGAGAAAGTGAGTGAAGGTGGTGAGGAATGTATGAATGAGTATATGGAGAGTTGATATTTATATTTGCAAGTTGATGAGCAAGTATATGGGTATCAAATGGACAGGCTGAATGTGTGTTAGTATCTAAAGATGCATATGGGGGTGATTTAAATGTGTGTGTGTGAGAGTGTAGGTAGACAGGTGAGAGTGTTGGTGAATAAGTGTCGGTTTTAGGTAAGTGTGTAAGAAGGTGGACACGTGGGCATGGGTGGATGTAAGGATGTAAGTAGTCATGTGGGAGAGTGGATGTGTGAGCGTAGGTTTTGCCACTTTCTGTGGTATAAATACTCCCACCTTGGCCAATTTCAAGCTACCAACATGACATCACTGATCACAAAGTTGGGAAGAGATGTGCACAGTCAGTTCTCCTAAGCTGGTTCAGACTGTTTGCCAGACACCACTGGACATGTGTGGGTAGATGTGTAAGTGTAGGTGGGTGTGTGGGGTGCAGGGGGATGTGAGGGTGTAGGTAGGCATGTGTGGGAGTGCAAGTCGACATGGATAAAGTGTGAGTCTAGCTGGACACAGGCAGATTTGGGGTAAGGGTGTAGGTGGACAGTGTGGGTAGATGTGAGTGTTCCCTCATCTCTCAGCGATGTGTGGGGTGGGAGGATGGGAGGATGGTAAGTGCTAGAAAGCATGCACAGGGACGCTTAAACTTGCACCCCAAGTCCTAGGCCTCAGACATTTAGATTTCCTCTGCTTGGGGCCCCCTGGCACGTGGCATCCAGGCCCAGCACTTACTCCCAGAATTCCATGACAGGGGAGGTGAAGTTCTCAGAGGGGGTCTCTGTGCTGGCTCCCGAGTGGTTCAGAAAGTCCATGCAATGCTCTGTTGGGGACAAGGTGGGTGCGTATCAGCTAGGGATGAGACGGGGAGAGGTGCCCACACACCCTAGTCCCCTGAGCCTCTGGCCTTGCAGCCTGGCAGTCCCCCTCATTCCCAGTCCCAAAGCTTCCTTTGGAGCCCGTACCTTCCAGAGTGTCAGGAGTTGACTGCTCGGGTGGTCCATGGGACCAGCCCCCCGCCGCACGTACCCTGCATTACTCCTGTTCCAGTGACTCTGGTTGCCCCTCTGGCCACCCCGCCAACCTCTGACACAATCCAGACTTCAGATCCACTCAGCCCCACGTATGGACAGCACTCTCCTGACTCGCCCAGCCTGTCTCCACTCGATAGATAAACGGACTGAATCCCCGCGCCTGCCCTTCCCCGGCCTAGGACGCCACTCACACAGCAGGCTTTCTCCTTGCTTCAGCCCTCAACCAGCACTTCTCCCTCCGTCAGGATACAGTCACTGCACTGTGTCTTTCGCCCATCACCATCTGCAACTGTTTTGTTAATTTGCTTGTTTCTACCCCCAGGCTGTACGCTCAGCGAGGGCTGGGTCCACGCTGCTCTTGTTCACCCTTGACTCCTAGCACCCAGCACAGTGCTTGGCACACAGCAGGTGCACGATAGATATTTGTTAACTGAATGGATGAGGGAGTGGTGCTAAGCCCTTGCAGTTGCATGACACATTCACAGTCCCACTGGGTTCTCAGTTCTCCTAGTGGCTGATCTAAAGTCCCACAAAAGGCTCAGTGGCAGCACTGGCGCCAGAGCTCACTTAGCTTAGCTTTGAGGCAAGTCCCACCATGCGCTCCGTTACTGTTTGCCAATCACCAGCAACCACGAGACCAGCCCTAGGGAGAGGCCCCGTTCCAGGGGCTCAAACGACACATACCTGTGTTCCAGTTATGGGTACAAGTGGTCCAGGGCAGCTCGGAGGTAAAGGAGCTGAACAGGTAGAAGAGAGCCCAGGCAAGGATGACGATGTAGTAGATGTTCAAATAGGACTCGATGACCACAGATGCCGTACCAATGCCTTCGGAAGCACAGCAGGGGAGGGGTGGGAGCAACAAGAGAATCCAAGACATCAGCATTAGCCAACAAAAGTCACGTGGAAGCTGCCAGTTGTGGCTAGAAGGGTACTGGGCGCTATATAAAAAGAACCACCAGGGTTCATTTATTGGCATGAGAAGCCATTTACAGCATATTTTTAAATAAGAAAAGCAGGTTACACAACACTATCCTATTCACTCTCCCATTTTTATAACATATTTTTGAACGTACAGCTTTTTCTTTTTCACGGAGAAAACTCTGGAAGGATCGTCATCAGAAAGCTAACAAGTGGTTCTCCAGGTGATAGGGTTTCAGTTCACCTTTTAAAGTTTTTTTCTCTTTTTGCCTATCTGTATTTTGTAGCTTTTCCTATTACAATCATGCATTACTTGTGAGATGAAAAGCGGCAGGAAGAACAAAGGGAAAATTTGGCAAGAATCAGTCTCAAAATAGGAGCAAAGCCCAGAAGCCACCAGCAGGGACGAGCGCCGCGGTGGCTGTCCGAAGGCCGCGCCCGGACCCGCCGCGCCTGCAGGCTCCGCAGCCGAGCCCCCGGAGTCTGTCCCCCAGCCGGCCCCCCAGTCCTACCAAAGTGGGAGCTTTCCCTCGGTGATTTTGAAAGCAGCACGCTGCCAGGGCGGCTGGCGGTCCCGGGGTCTGAAAGCCAGCCCGGAGGAGTGGGGCCGGGACTCGGCCGGGTTAGGACCCGCCCGTTTGTCCTGCGTCCCCGAGGCCGTCCCGGGAAGTCGATGCCCAAGAACTATTAAACGAAGGACTGGTGGAGAGCCACCGGGTAGGACGTCGGAGGGCTGGTCCGAAAATCAGTGCTGACTGTCCACAAAGCACCCCCTGCGCCCGGCGAGCCCACCCGATGGTTCCTATCGCCGGGCGACCGAGGCAGGCGGGCTTTCCCGCGTGGGGACCGGCAGCCTCGGGCTAGGCCGCGGGAGGGCGGCGGCTGGGGCTGCTGAGGGCGGGAGGACCCCGGGGGGCGGCGGCGGGCGGGATGTTTAGAGCGCGCAGCCGCCCGCAGACCCCTTGCGCCGGGACGCGCTGGACTCTCAGTGGTCAGGTTTCCAGCCTTCTCAGGAGACAGCGTTTTCCCACCATGCCCACCTCTGTCCAACCTACTAAGTTTGGTGGCAACCCCAGATAGTCTAGTCTCTGGGGCTCCCTTGGGGACTAACGTGGGGGAGAAGAGCCCTCTCTCCATTTCAAATATGCAAGGAACCTCTCAGGGACAAGGAGACCCCTTGGGTTTCCCTCTGGCCTCCAGGGGACTGGCCCAATCAGTAAAGATGGAGTGGTGGAAGGACACCACAAACTGCTCACATTAGTGCCAACAGATCCCTAGAGAGAGGGGCGGGAGCTATCCCTAACACAATCCCTAACACAGGAAGGAACGCGGACTTCCGGCTCAGGGAGACCCGGGTCCAAATCCTTAGTGAGTGCCTCCTTTTTCTCATCTACAAAATGAGGTTAATAGAGTTATTACTGGAGGATTAGATGAGGAAATGCACGTAAAGTGCTTCCATGAGCCCTGACATATAGTAGGGCGCAAGAGATGCTAGACATCATCATCATTATCATCACTGTTATTATATACTTTGGAGCTATGTCTGGGACCATGCCATATACTCAGGAACATATTTTCCATGAAGCTGATAAAGATCAAGCTTCAGGGTTCCTCACTTGCAAGGGCCCTTTCCAAGGCTCTGTACCTAATTTTGCATTTGTAATTTTGTATTGTCTTTCTTGAGGAACACCTTCCTCCCCAGGATGTATAAGCTTTGGGCCCCACAAAGCCTGATTATACTTCCTCTGTCTCCTGCAACACTTAGCAAGGATGAGAGGGGATGAATGAAGGAGGCAGTGAACGGGAGGAAAAGGGGAGGGGCGAGGCGTGATGCTGGCCCGAGAGGAGGGCAGGAGGGGGACCGAGAACACTCACCCTGGAGAAGGGGACAGATCTTCCTCCAGGCCGTGACGCTGCCCTGGCTGGTATACTGGCCCAGTGCCACCTCCAAGAAGAACACTGGGATGCCGCAGGTGAAGAAGAAGATGAAGTAGGGGATGAAGAAGGCTCCTGCGGAGGAGAGGGAGGCAGAGGCTGAGGCTTCCAGCCCAGGGCCCCTCCCAGAGCTGTGCTCCAGCGCCCGCCCTGCCATCCTTCATCTCCCTCCTCACAGCCTAACGGTTCCCTCCTGTCTGCAAGCAGGGACAGGCGGAAATTTTCCAGTCTGAACCCTGCTCAGCTGAGGAAAGACCTTTGAGGGGAAATAAATGGAAATTTAGGTGGAAATCCTAATATATGCACTATTTATTTTCTCAGTGTGTTTCACAAATGTAGTCAACTTATTATTTTTGGAACAAAAACATGTGTTCTGTATATTTTGATATGCTTATTAAATTACTGTTTGTTACATTTTAGAGAAAAACAAACAAAAACACCTTGGAAAAATTATTTTCCCTCTAACAATTTTCAGAGGGTTTTTTCCCTCCACCAGGCTCTGATCTGAACCAGGCTCCCAGCAGAGGGGGCCATTCCTCACTCAGGGAGATCCTCAGGAGCTGGGCTCGCAGGTGCCATTGGATCAGGTACTGACTTACAGGCCCCAATGGGAGACCAGGCCTAAAAGACATCCAGCAAATCACATGCAAATGGAATGTGAAGATGCCCTGAGCCCACAGTGCCCACTGCAGTCACTAAGGCACACGCCTCACCTCAGACGCATATCCATGGGTGAAGGAATTATTGTCTAGTGCATAGTAATAACCCTGACACATACTTTGTGCTTACTGTGCATAAGGCACTCATCTAAATGCCTCACTAATGTCAGAAACCTCACAAAACAACTGCCCATGGGGGAGGTACTGTTGTTACCCCCATTTTACAGATGTGAACACTGAGGACAGTTTGACGATTCAAAAGCTGAGGCAGAGGGGAGGAAACTGAGGCACAAACCAGGTGGTCTGATCCTGAGTCTGTGCCCTTAACCACTATATTATAATGCCTCTCAAATAATCCATATTACTTTGTAGAAAAAGTAGAAAGTACAAAGGGAAAGAAAGGAAAAAGCATTTCATAGTCTTCTAATTCTCTTAACACACATTTTTTTTTTTTTGCAAAAATGAGAACCTACTATATATTACTTATAAGCATTTTAAAATATGCATCATGAATCTCTTTTCATGTCAAATACATATCTCCATCATCATGCTGGTGGCGGTAGAGTCCTACGCCCCCCGTAGGCAGCTATCCTAGTCTAAGTCACAGTACTGTCACTGGCCTTCATGGTTGTCTCATTACACACTGCTGGGATGGGGACTGTGCCCACATCCTTGTGCACTTGTCTAATTTGCTCGTTAGTATAAATTTTCAGGGGAGGAATTGCTGGGTAGGAAGTTATGTATGTTTTTGTGTGTGCATGTGGTAAGATACACATAACATATAGGGAGCCACAGCAAGCCAGTACCTCTCCACCAAGTCCTGAAGTCCTTTTAAACTCTGTATTGCCTTTACATCCTGACTAATGCTAGAGTGTTAGTCAACCTAGGGCCAACAGCACCGCTGACCCTGGCTTCGGTGGCTTGGATGGTTGCAGGGGCTAGGCTGAGGGACAGTGTTCAGGAGAAAAGATGTGGCTGGGGGACTCTCCCAGAGGACATGTTATGGGAAGCTTGTGGGGGCACATGACCCATAGGCTCCTTCCCACGGGCTGTGTGGAGGTGGTCCCTCTGATACAGCAGATGGCTTCAGTTCTATTCTTGGAATGTCGATGTCAGCCCCACGGAAGCTGGGGTGCCCTCAGGAGGCCTGGACCCCAGGACTCAGGCCGAGTCCACCCTGAAAGGGCAGTGCTTGGCCTGGGGCACTGGGAGCAGTGGGCGGTGGGTGGTTCTGGACCAATCAGAGGGCAGCCTCCATCCTTGGCCTTCTCCCTGGGTTTCCAGCACGCTATCACTGCAAACACCCTCCCTCAAATGAACTTCTCAGAACCCTCGCTTTGGGAGGGTGACCCAGCCCACGATTCTCTTGGTGTGTGCCCAGGCTGTGGGCACAAGCAGCCTGGTGCTGCCCCACAGGGATCTGTGGAGGCAGGGCGACTTGAGGCTTGTTTAACCTCCCTCCCTCGGCTCCAAGGCATGCCTTGCTACCCCTGCCCAGTGCTCCTTCCTGAGACGCTGACAGTCTGGAAACTCAGAATTTCACGAAGTTCTCTTTCGGAGGGTACCATATCTTAAGGATAATCTAGTTTAGTGGCTCCCTGCTTTTTCGTAACCAAAGATGTTATTAGACCATTATTACATTATTATTATTTTTCATCCCTTTTGAATGATTTTTCTCTATAGAACTGTGTTTAGTCACTAACAATTAATTTATCTGCATGTATTAATAAAAACCATATTTAACTGCCAACCAGGGCTTATTTATGGTCAGCTTGAGATAAACCCTATTGCCACAATGAATTAGTACAATCTTAGCCTAGAGTGAAAAATGGACATTTGGGTTAAACTGTGAAGTCGTGTTCCTACATAAATCCATTGTTAAGTTGTCTGAAATAAGGAAACTAATTCCTAGACCTTCATTACTTCCTCCTTAGACCCCCAGAGACCAGGGACCCCGGATTGGGACCCCTGACCTTGTGTAGCCCCTCATGTTAAAGATGACGGAAGAAGAGAGAGGAATGGCACCATGTCTTTCCCAATAGTTAGGTTGGGACAGAGCTAAAGTAAGAACGCAAGTCACAGAGAGGACACAGTAAATGTGATGCCACCTACTCTGGTCCTGCCATTTCACAGATGGCCCAGGCTCAGCCCAGTGTCATTGCATGCTGTCACAGGTACTGGTCTCTCCACCCCAGCCCATGCCAGTACAGAGGCTACAGCCATAGCCACTGGGCAGGGCAGAGGCAGGGAGAGCATCAGAACCCCAAGCCCTGTTTCCTGGGCCCTCGTTCTCCCTCCTTTTAGATGATGGGGCCAGATGCTTACGGAGGGGGAGCCCCTGGCTCCCAGGGCCTGCTGCTACCAACTAGCTCTGTGGTCTTGGGCAAGTTGCTGAACTCTCTGAGCTCCCGCATCCTCCCCTGTGAGAGGAGAGCTCAGACTGGGTCATCTTTAGCTCAAGCTCTAACATCCTATATGTCCAAGAAACTGTGGCCCAGGACAAAGAAATAAGCTACCACTCCTACCACTTCTTCCTGCCTCCCCTAATCTCAAGCCCAGCACTAGTCCCCCACTCCCAGTCTGGGCTCCATAGTCCTGACCCACCCAGGAAATCCCATTTCTGTTTTCTTTGGAGTCATCACTTCAAGCAGCTTGCAATGATAACTCTAAGTTTTAAGTCGCAGAGCAAGATACATGGCAGATGCTTAATAAATGTTTGTCAAATTAAATATAAATAGCATTTAGAAGGATTTTCTGGGGCCAGCCCGGTGGCGCAGTGGTTAAGTTCGCATGTTCCGCTTCTCGGTGGCCCAGGGTTTCCCAGTTCGGATGCCAGGTGCGGACATGGCACCGCTTGGCATGCCATGCTGTGGTAGGCGTCCCACATATAAAGTAGAGGAAGATGGGCACGGATGTTAGCTCAGGGCCAGGCTTCCTCAGCAAAAAGAAGAGGACTGGTAGTAGTTAGCTCAGGGCTAATCTTCCTCAAAAAAAAAAAGAAGGATTTTCCAAACAATGGTTATCTTTAAATGGGAATGTTTCTTTTTCTTACCTTTCTAGAATGTTTCTAATATTCACAACATATCATTTCCACAAAAAGATAAAGGTATTTTCAAAAGGCAAAAATGAATCTGGCTTTCACAAATAAATGCACATAAATGAATTATTCCATTTATGTGAAATATTTCATGTAGGTAAACCCAAGGCCACAGAAGGCAGATTAGTGGTTGCCAAGAGCTGGCAGGAAGAGGGAAGGGGGAGCGACGGCTAATGGGTACAGGGCTTCTTTGGGGAATGATGCGAATGTTCTAAATCAACTGTGGTGATGGTTGCACAATTCTATGAATATACTAAAAAGCATTTCATTGTACATTTAAAAAGATGAATCAGGGGGCCGGCCTGGTGGCGCAGTGGTTAAGTTCTCACGTTCTGCTTCTCGGCGGCCCGGGGTTCACTGGTTTGGATCCTGGGTGCAGACACAGCACTGCTTGGCAAGCCATGCTGTGGTAGGCGTCCCACATATAAAGTAGAGGAAGATGGGCATGGATGTTAGCTCAGGGCCAGGCTTCCTCAGCAAAAAGAGGGGGATTGGCAGTAGTTAGCTCGGGGCTAATCTTCCTCAAAAAAAAAAAAATATGAATTGGGCCCCTCCCCACCATGGCTCTGCTCATTTTTACTACCAGTGCTGAAAAGTAATAAAATTATGTTTTTTAGTTTAAAAAAACCACAGATAAGATAATATTGTTTCTCGGATCAAAACTCTTCAGTGGCTCCAATCTCACTCGGAGCAGAGCCTACAAGATCTGAGCCCTCTTACCTCTCTGACCTCCTCTCCTAGTCTTCCCCCATCTGCCACCCCCCTCTCTGCTGTTCCTCAAACGTGCCAGTTGCACTTTCCCCCCAGGACCTTTGCACTTGCCCTTCGCTCTTTTTGGAATGTGCTTCACCTGAAGTCTTTGCTCACATGTCACCTCCTCAACAAAACCTTTCCTGGTTACCTTATTTCGCAATCCACTCCCCACCCTGTGACCTGGCATTCCCCAGCCCTCTTCCCTGGTCTGCTTCTTGCCATTCCGCTCACCACCGTCTCACACACCACATGTTTTGTCCGTAATCTTCTACCCTTCACTAGACTATCACACACCAGGAATATGTTCTGTTTTGCATCTAGAACAGTGCGTGGCACATGGTAGGCCCACAATATTAGTTGAATGAATAAATGACCTCTATCAACAGCTGACATTGTGTAGAGTAATGAAGGAGCTTATCAAAAACTTGGATTCCTCGGTCCTGCCCTTTGCCTCATTTAATCTTCACAGTAGCCCTGTGGGGTGTCATCCCATTTCACAGAGGGGGACACTGAGGCTCATGGTGGAGCTAGAACTCAAGCTCAAGTCCTCCCACTCCATTCCAGCCTCCTTCCATTTTACCCGTTGCCCAGCCAGGAGGCGTCCAGGCAGGCGCAGCCCGGCTGTCAGGGCACAGCACTCCCCATCACGCCTACCTCCAAGTGAACTCACCACCTCCATTTTTGTAGCAGAGATAGGGGAACCTCCAGACATTGCCCAGCCCAATGATCTCCCCGGCCACTGACAGCACAAACTCCATCTTGTTGGTCCACTGGCCCCGATCCTTCACCTGGTCTCCACCTTCCTGGTCCAGCTTCTCTCCCTCCTCAGGGACCCAGAAGACCACAGGAGGCCCATCCTTGTGGACTGCCACTTTGCTCTCCATAGCCATGCAATGGGTTGGGAGTCCACAGAGCTGGGAGTGGGGCAGGAAGGTGAGAAGGCACGGCCTGGTGGGAGGAGAAGGAGTGAGCTGTACAACCCCAACACACGCTCCCCCATCTCTGCGCTCCGTGTCCTAATCTTTTATATTGCTGGAATATTGCTTTAATAGTTAATATTGTTGGAATATTGTTTAAGGTTGTCGGACTATTGATTTTCTTCCCAAACTCTCAGGGACGTTTACACCTAAAGTTACACTTTGCTCTTATGACTCTAGGAACAAATACGGAGCAAATCTTATTTGCCCATTTTACAGATGGGAAAACCCAGGCCTTGACAGATGAAGTGACTTGCCTAAAACCGTTCAGGAGTAGGCTGGGATTAAAACTCAGGCCTGGGGTCTTTTATTCCAAGTCCCTTTTGCTCTTTATAGTCAGCCACCAACCCCATTGGCCCATCTGCCCCCGCTCCTCAGCGTCCAGCGAGTGGCACCAGCCCAGGCTCTGGCCTCCAGGCCAGAAGGGATCAAAGACTGCCAGGGATGACAGGGGGCCAAGGGCAGGTGTGGTGAAGGTGACCGCATGGTCTTCCCCTGGCCAATTGTGTGCTCATCTCTGTGCCAAGGTGATTGATCAACCAGGGTAAACATGGGAGCCAACTAACTCTGGGCATCTGATTGGGAGGAGAGAGGAGAAAGCAAGGCCTCTGAACAAGGCCGATGAAGACCGGGATTGGTGCCAGGGCCAAGTGTAGGGCTCCAAGGGAACTCTGGTTCTTTTTCTCCAGGCCATCCCTCTGTCTGAGAACAGGCTGGGGGCCTGGTGGCAGAAGGGGTGACTAGAGTGATCCTTACTTGGGTGGTAGTAATCTCCAGATCAGAGTGGGTCCCTCAAGGGAGACCCAGAAGTGGCTGCCTGACGTCACCGGTCGTTGCCCTTCCCAACTCCCTGTCCTCCTAAAGAGCCCAAAGGTCCCGGGATTTCCAGAAAAATGATGTGGGCCACTCACAGGTTTACTGTGTCCCTCTCATTGCAGCATCGTGGTGCTGCCTCCAGAATTCTTGTTTGCCCTTCCCTCCCCACACACAATCACCCTGAGGCCACCTCGCCCGTGCTTCCAGTGAGCTGCCAGGACGAGGCGCCCAGGCTGCAGGGGGAAGCGCCCCACTGCCCCTTGCCTCCAAGGAATGTTGGGGAATCAAAGCGACCTGGAGCTACCCACTGTTCCACGCTGCTTCGAGGCTCTGGAGAAACACAAGGATTCTTTTTATTGAAAGAAGAGTCTGTGTTGATTTGTTGGTCCTTCTAACCAGGCAGCAGCCCAAGTCCCAGTCCGTCAGAAAAGCACAGCAGGAGCCACTCGAGGTTGTGGAAAGTTTTGAAGGTGACTCGGAGGGTGCAGGTCACCCCAGGAATGGGAAAGCACATCGGGGTGAGATTCTGGTACTGGGAGCTCCTCAGAGGTTCCACTGTAAGCTCAGCCCAGGAGGGAAGATGAGGAGAGAGGTACCCAGTGGAGTCAAAGGCCTTCAGCCTCTGATCTAAGGGAGGAGGAGGGGAAGCAGGGAAAAGAGCTCCAGGTTCAGAGTGAGCGGCCAGGCCCCAGGGGGGCTTTGAGAACCAGAGCCTCAGGTTGGAAGAACAGGGCAGACTGGTTTCCAGGGAAAAGTTCCTGATACCTAAACCAACTGTGTATCTTCTACAGAACTGGGGCCGCCACCCTGAGGAACGACCCCCGAATCGTTATCAAACAAATGAATGAATGAGCTCAAAACATTGATGAAAAGCACCAGACAGGAAACCCAGGTTCCAGTCCAGATTTAGCTAATAATAACAATAACAGTCAACATTTGAGTAAGCAAAGTACTAAAAACATGCACCTCTTTATATACATTGTTAAAGTTCACCTTCATAAAAATCTCTGAAGTAGGTATTACTATTAACTCCATTTTATAAGGGAGGAAATGAAGCACAGAGAGATTAAGGAACAGGAACTGACGCCCAGCAGGTGCTCAGTAAAACCATTTTTTAATGGTTAGAATAAACTTACCAATACAATAAGTGGTGGAGCTGAGTCTCTAACTTCCTGGGTGACCTTAGGCAAATCACACCTCCGCTCTGGGCTTTAAGTACCCCTGGAAGACAGAATGACCTCTGCTCAACATGTGTGTTAGGAGGCTGGGCGATAAAAAATGAGGTCCGTAAGAGACAAGGAGAGATTATTGCCTCTGCTTGCCAAACCATAGGGGAGCTCAGCTCAGGGCAAGCTCAAGCCCAAGGGTCACCAAGGGGGCAGTCAGGAGACAAGCCTTCCTGTTCCCAGACCAGAGGCTGCTATTTCAGGGCCAACATGTCCTCAGCAGTTCGAGGAGGGGAGACCTGGTGGGGAAAAGGAGTAAATGAAGGGAAAACCAGAGGAGAGCATGGGATGGGGAAGCAGATCTTAGAGCCCAGCTTGGGCACAGGATTTGGGTTATATCGGGGATGGGGGAGGAAAGAGAAGAGAACATGAACTGATAAACGGACACTGATGTGACACGTTTAAAAAAAAGACTATTGGGAGGAGGATAATTTATGGATAAGAATGAAAAACTGGAATGGCAGAATGAAAGCATAAGCATGTGAAAAGGAAAGCTGGCCCAAGCCATGGCAAGTCAAGGGGAAACAGGCTCAAACTGCAGGAAGCGGGACTCAATTAGACTCAGGGAAGAAATGTCCAGGAGTACAAGCTGTACAGAGCTCTCCTTTTGGGGTTACTTTTAAAAGCCAAAAAACAGTACACCCCACCCTCCTGCCACCCTCACCGGCCCTGTCTGTGCCCTGCTGCCCCAGCCCATTTGCTAGGAATAGCCATACAACAGTGTTATCCACAGTCACAATGACTTCTGAGATGTCTCCCTTTCCCAACGGTCTACCCCAGCTTGGTCACCTCTTCAGCCCCTAACATCACCTCCCCAGGTGCCCACCTGCTTTGCTGAGCTGCGGCACGGTATGGAGGCACAGAGTGGACCTCACCATATGTCCATGCCCTCCTGAAGCAAAGATACCTACACCCACACTGGGCTCAGTGCTGCCCATCGAGGAAATCTTCAAGAGGCGAGAAGGTCCAAAATTAACTTTGCTCTTAGAAACTGGGCATGTGGCCAGAGGCCTCGCCAGGGTCTAGCAGAGGAGCAGACAAGTGTAGAAGTGCTGCTCCCACATGCTGCTGGGACCCCAGCTCAGTCCCATTGCACCCCCAAATCCAGCACAGGAGTGGCCCAGCCCCTGCTCCAGCCAACCCCCACATACCAGTTCTCATTCCTGTACACACACTGGTGCCATTCCCGTCACGTCCATTTGCACACACATACCTGTGTGCATGGCACCAAAACCTGACTCCTGTCCAGTCCTTCACAACCCATGGGCTGCTGGGCTCAGCTGGCAGCTGCCTGCACCTTCCGTCGGCTCCCTCATTGCCTGCCTTGGGCCCCACCACCCCTGAGGAGGGGCAGCTCCCTTCTTCTGGGAGACGCTTGGCCCCCAGCCCACCACGCTCGACTGGTAGAGGGAGGACTGGAGCCCCTCACCTGCAATCACTAAACGCAGGTCACAGGCCTTCAGGAATGCCCTGAGGTTTCTCCCGTCCTCTCTTCCTTCCCACCTCACTGGGCACTGTCTGTTTCCCCCTCCCTTTCAGGCAGGTAATCACCGCCTCTTTCACCCTCTCCCTGTGGCCAGCCCCCCGTCTATGGACTTTCCTGCTTTCCAGGCTTGTCCCTGAGCAACTCAGATGCTGTGGAGGGTGAGGGAGAAGCTGGGGTGACACCCCTGTCCTAAGATTCCCAAACATCAGGCTTTCCTCAGGTCCCAGTTTATTGCTCCACAGACACACACAGTTCTTGACACAGTCTTGCCTCGCAGGCCTCAGCCCTCCACCCCTCTGAGGCAGCTCTCAGACTGCGAGGACAGATCCAGCCCTCCCCTTCCGGCTCACCTCAGTCCCCGAGCCTGGCTCCTGTGATCCACTCAGCTCCGCGCTCAGATGCCCAGGACAGTCCCAGAGAGGCTGCTTAGGAGAAAGCCAAGAGAGATGGGACCTGAAAGGGAAACTGTCCTCCACCTTCACTCTTTCTCCTGTTCGTTCCAGCTCAGAATCCCATCTGAGTCATTGGTGCCATTGTCCAGGGACTCCCAGGCAGAAAGCAACTCTGTGTGTGTGCGTGCGTGTGTGTGCGTGCACCAATGTATTGGGCAGTGAAGGAGCAGAGAAACACCACAAGCAGCAGGAGGGACTGAAGCCAAAAGTCTGTGAACCAGGATTACAACATCTAACCTCAGGAAGTCAAGTCCTCTGTTCCCAGTCCCCCTCCCCCACCCCACTCCCACTGCTCACCCCTCCCTCAGGATCAGTGCTCGCCCAGTGGCCGCTGACCCAAGACCACCCTCTTGGGCTCAGAGACACATCTAACTGCATCTCTCCCCATTTTGCTCCTTGGCCCTCGCCCTCCCCCTTCTCACCTTGCCCCCTCCCAGTACAAGCTCCTTGTGAGGGAAGAGGGATGAGGATGTTCAGGGCAGGAGACAGAGCAGCAGGACGGGAGCCACCACCTCCCAGGCTGGACACCGAGCACCTCAGGAGGGGAGCTGGCCTCGCTGACGAGGGCACAGCAGGAGGGTGAATCATGCCCTGGAGTTTTCCACTAAGTACCTGCCCTCTGTGGTTTCAAGGCAAGGCTCTGAACTTCACAACCACTGCCCTTTTCCTCGGGATTTTCCTAGAGAAGGTGCCCAGAGCGTACCTCAAGGAGCATAATCTAGAAAGGACGCAGGTTTGCAGTCAAGCAGACCTGGCTCTGGACCTGTCCTCTGTCATTTCCCAGTCACATCAGCAAGACAAGGATCTGAGCCTGTTCCCGATCTGTAAAGGGAATGTCTGCTCCCGATCCCTACTCTGCAGGGTTGCGAGAGGGCTAAAGACAGTATGGTCAATCGCTTAGGATATCATCGGTGCTTAAGGGATTTGTTGGTGTTCGTTGTGGGTGCCCTGGGAGCGGGGACTGGGATGGTGGAGTGTCTGGTCCCAGGTAGCAATAATAATGCTCTAGCGACCGCTCAGCACTCAGGCCCATAGCTGGGACTTGTCTGGTTGCCTGGCATTGCCGGGCAATTCATCAGTGTTGAATTGGTATTTGTTGAGCAAAGGTGTGTGTCCCACACTAGTGTCCGGCGAGCGTCTCCAGAACAGGGTCCTCATCACTGTTCCTGAGTGTGTCCTCGTGGTGCCATGCCGGGCACAGGACTGTCCCACAGCCTTCATTCAGAATAGCCAGTGCTTCCTTCAAGACAACAGAGATGCTTCTTTAGCCCCAGGGGCTGTGGAGGGAGGGGAAGTTGTGGGGAGAAAGGGAAATTTCCATTTGCATGTGCTTCCCCTTCGTGTTTTAGGACTTCCCCGAAGGGCTGGGTGTGAAGTGAGAATCTCAGTCTGTAGTTTTCCATCAAGCACCCCTACTCAGTGTCTCTCAGGCTCCTCTCAGCACCTCCTGTGGGGTTCCCCATCAGGAGAAAGCCAGAGTGAGTCTCACTTCTCAGACCCTTGGCCTCTGTGAAGCCAGCAGTCAAGCTTGGGGTCACTCTGGAGAGTAGGGCATGGTCTCAGCCAGAAATCACACTCCAGTTACGCTGTGCTCTGCTAGGATGGTGTGGCCTGCCCTGCTGCGTCTGCCCTGTCCCCCATGTCAGGTCCACCATGTGTCAACCACAGAGTTTACTGCAGAGGGGACATCAAAGTCCATGAGATTACCTAGCTGCAGCTATTCCAGAACAGAAGACACAGCCTCTCCATGAAGGGGAGTGAGAGGGAAGAGAATCAGGCTGGGCAGAGGGTGAATGTCCTAGCTCGATGGTTCATTCAGAAATTTCATTTCATGCCTACAATGTGTCAGGCTTTCTGTGAGGACCTGGGGATACATACAGTCCAGCAGTCTTCTTGCCTCAACTTCACCTTGTAGGAGAACAGCTGGCTTGTTTGACCTGGCCCTCCCTTTAACTCTGAACCCTCCCTTAGTCAAGTCTACCCCAATACCCACAGCTTCCTGTCCCCAAGAGATATTGAGACCATTTGGCGAACTCCTGGAGGCCGGAGACCTCCATCTTTGCAACATGTAGGGATCCCTAAGTGACCTGGAAAGCCTGAGATTGGGCTGTGTCCACACTGGGGAGGGCCCAGAGTCCAGACGAACTGTGGTCAAATAAATCAGGTATCTTGCTCAGTGAAAACCATTAAACCCCAGAGAATGTCCTTGTCACCACCCTCATCCTCTAGCCCCCTGCATGCTTTTAGAGGGCCTGGCATGGGACCTATTTCCTGAGCATCTAACTCAGGCTAGGTGCTTTATATGTTACCTCATTTAATCCTCACAACTGCCTTGAAATGTAGGAATTATTAGCCCCATTTTACAGATGAGAAAATTGGGATGAATAGAGCTAAGTAGTGTATCCTAAGGCCATACACTAGTAAATGAGGGAGCTGGGATTTGAACCTGGGCCTCCTGGGTTCAAATCTATGTTTGTCCTACTGCAGCAAACTGTTTCCCAGACCATGAACATCTAAAGGGCAGGGGTCATACTTCACAATTCTTTATTTCTGCCTCTAGCATTTACTACAGCGCTGGCTCAGAGGCACTCAATGTTCATCAGATGGATGGATGGATGGATACAACTTGAGGGAAAAATGATGCCAGTCTTCCCTTTTCTGGGGGGGCGTTGCTCTCCCGCAGCCAGGGGATGTAGACTAGGGCTTGGAGGACTCAGGTCCTGCTCTTCTTGGACAATAGTGCTGCTGAGCAGGACCCTCGGGCCACAACATGCAGGGGTATTTCTGAGCTACCTCTCCCCTGCCTCCTAGCAAACATGCTTAGCTAATAAACAGGTAGCCTTCTTTCTGGGGCCCAATGCAACCTGATGCCTGGGGCTGGGGAAGCCGGGGACAGCAAAGAGGTCTCAGAACTCTTCTTGGGCTTTTCTGTTCCATTGGCAGCCCAATGTGAGGGCACTGGAGTCATGGGAAATAGGGTGGGTTTGCTTGAAATGTGTCCCCAAGGCAACTCTCCCTTCACCTTCCACTGGACGCCAACAACACAGTGATGTAAGTATTATTATTACCACTGTATAGAGCAGAAAATTGAGGATCAGAGAGGTTAACTTACCCAAGGTCACATAGCTAGTAAGTAAGACCCAAGCCAGGACTGCAGGCCTCTGTAAAGGCGTGTGCTTGGCAGACTGCCGCGTCTCTGAGTTTGTGCACACTTATCTGAGGACGAGGAGGGACTATGTGTGTGTGTGCGCATGTACGGATCTGAGACCTAGGTGTACTTGTGTGCAAGGTCTCAGGCATGAGATCCGAGGCCCCAAGGCAGCCCGGTGGGCTCAGGGCCTAACCAGTTTCTTCCCTACCTCTATGGGCTGTAGTCTGTAACTCTCCAGTCACCTGCTCTCTCCACTCAGCTATCACTTGCCCCAAGGCTGTCTCTGCCAGCCGTTCTTCCTCTGCCTTTCTTCTCCAACAGGTGTGGCCTCTAGACAAGAGAGGGCTTCCCTCCCTTTTGTGCCTTCTTTTTTTTTTTTTGCTGAGGAAGATCCATGCCAATCTTCCTCTATTTTGTATGTGGGCTGCCACCACAGCATGGCCACCGACGAGTGGTATAGGTCCACGCCCAGGAACCGAACCCGGGCCACTGAAGTAGAGCACACTGAACTTAACCACTAGGCCACGGGGCCGGCGCCTGTGTCTTCTTCCTCTGAGAACTGCAGGATTCATATCGCCCTTCCAGGCAGAGAAAGCAATGGGACTGAAAGCGCCCTGCCCCCACATCTCTTTGCTCCCTTGGCTGAAGCCGAGTCCAGGGGTCCCTGCTTCCTCTCCCTGACTGACCCGGGCCAGCAGCTTCTCTCACCTGTCTGCCTGTCAGCCCTGGCTTGTTAGAGCAGCTCCTTCATCCACCCCAACTGGTTCAATGTCTTCACACCATTTGGCACCACATTTCTGAAAGGGCTCTCACATGCCTTACCTCATTTGAACCTTACAACAAACCTGTGTGTGGGTGGAGTGGGCAGTATTATCTCCGTCTGAAAACAATGAAGACCCAAATTCCAAGTAACTTCCACAGAGAAACACAGCAAGTTAGAGGCAGGTCAGGACTAGAACCCATATCTCCTGCTTCTTATGCTAATGGATTATTTTCACACCATATTCCACCATTAATGAATCTCCTAAATAGAACGTGAGTCACCATTATCAGACTGCCTACGCCCCTTCCTGGGCCTCGCAGAGTCTGGCGGATCCAAGGGATGGACAGAGAGAGAGACAGCACACCCTCAGAACAGCCTTCCAGACCACCAACCTAAGTCATCAGCTTCCTTCCCACACCCCCATTATTCTCTCTCATAGCACTTTGCTTTTCTTTCATAGCATTTGCCACAATCTGTCGTTTAAGAAGTCGTATCTTTTTGCTCCTCATGTGTCATGAGCATAGCACAGCACCACATAGTAGGTGTTCTGGAAAAACTGTCAGATGTCAGGTGGGTGGTATCTCAAGTTTTAGCAGGTCTATTTCTCCCATCTTAGGACTGTGATTGAGCCTGGCACACATGGGGGACTCCCAACTGTTCAGTGACCGGGAAGGAGCAGCCAAGGCCAACACACAGTAGGGCCACTAGCACTAATCTTTAGAAACTCTCCCAACACCAAGAAATCAAAAGCTGAAGACTAGTAAAGATTTCAGTGCATTTTCCCACTCACTGACTTGTGAAAAAACTAAGAAAATCACCCAGGGAACACTGTGTGCCCTTAGTCTGCAGCTCTTAGGATCACCGGATGCTATCCTGGAACAGCACCGGAAGAACCATCTGAACAGACACACACACACAGATACGTGTGGCCCTGCTCCACACACCCGCTCGGAGGTACAGCTGCAGAGACACACCTGGAGCCGCAGCTGCGGACCCTGAGGTAGGACACACTTTGCCTTCCACCTGAATCCTCTTTGCAGCCTAACCCCAAGAGTTCATCTGTGCAGCTCAGGCCCTGACAGCGGGGCTGTGGTCATGGCAGTCCCACCCCTCGTGGAGGCGACCGCATCCGGCACCTACTCTTTTCAGCAGAGGCTGAAGAACGAGGTGGTCCTGAGGAAGCAGGGTCCCTCTGCTGGCTGTGCTGGGGTAGTGCCCTGCTCTGCCAGGGCTTCCCGTACCTGCTGCCTCAGGTCTGTTGTCCTGTCACTGCTGTCCTCTCTTATACCCCGGAACCAGGCCCTGGGTAGTCACACACAGATTTGGTAAGCAGAGTCGGGCAAGGGCCCGGCAAGGGAAGCGTGGGCAAGAAGCAGCCCGACCACTCTTTTCCTTCCTCCCTCCAGCTACAGCTTATTCTCCCCTCAGCTGCCTTTCTCATTCCAGAGTGAAGGAGGAGGGCACTTTAAGGGAAGCATGGACGGAGGAGTGTCTGCTGACGGAGGGTCTCAGCCGGGCCCCGTCACCCTTCTCCCCCCAGCAATGCCCTCTGCTCATGGTCCACAAGGAGAACTCGATGATGGGAAAGCCAGCTGGGGAGGGCGTGGGGGGTTCTAAAGCCACAGCTCTAAAGTGAGGAGGTGGTCAAGGCAGAGGGGCAGAAATCAGGAGGCACGGCTAGCAGTCAGTCGGAAGAACTTGGGTTTAATGGAATGAAGGGTAAGAGGGCCCAGAAGCCGAACAGAGCTTTCCCCCCATCCTCACCCAGCTCCCCAAGGCCCATCTCAAATGGGAAGCTCTTGATACTGGCATTTCACAGCTGTTCAGCCAGCCCTGGCGCAGGAAAGTTGGGGTTGGAGGCCCCAGCTCACAAGGTGGATTCCAAAATACCCCCTTTTGTCTTATCTACACCACATAGGGGCAGAGAAGCACAGCGGGGCTGGTTCCTCCCTCTCCCTCCGCAGCTGTCCCCACAGCCAGGCTCACAGGTGCCATCGCAGGGCCTGCCCCCTAGCAGTGAGACTCTAGCTCTGTGAGTCTGAACCGTGATGTCCTGGGCGTGGTAGGGGAAGAGGGTTCTGCTCGGTTCTGTTTGGGCACGTCTTGAGCTGGGCACACAAGCTGGCGAATTCTCTGCAAGGAGAGTGGAGGTGGCTGTCACGAGGTGGAGGGAGGGCAAGTCTGCCAGCTTCCCTCATCGCTGAGGTCTGCCTGCCCCATACACAAACATGCCCCCCAGGTGCAACCCTATCATCACCGTCTGTGTCTTGGAGCATCCAGTTTCCGTCTGAGACTTCTAAGCACTCACCCTGTCCCTCCCCAGTACCCACCCCAGGCTCACCAGCCCTCCTGTGGACCCTGGCAGGCAGCCGCCTACCATCAAGGGGACCCTACCTCATCCACTAGGATTCCTATGCTCTCCGACTACTTTTCTCCCAACTAACTCCCTACCTCTCTCAAGGGGCCCTTGGAGGTGCTGAGCTTGTAGACGATCCAGGTGGGAATGCAGACCATGGAGGACAGAGCCAGGAGCCAGCCCAGGGCATGGCCCCACCACGGGTAGGTGTACTTCTTGTTGTAGGTCAGTGGGGTGTACTTGATCAAGGAGAAGAGGAAGGTGGCCTGAGGGTGAGAGCAGAAGAGAAAGGGGCTGCGCGAGCAGGGGCCCTGTGCCCTCAGCGCCCCCCAGAAGAGCTGGCGGAGATCAGTCACGCTCCCAGCCTGGAATTGCCTTCAGGCTCATCTGGGCCAGTCAGCTTCCAATCCCCATCCAATTCTGCCCAAAATCCACACCCCCAAACAGGTGTTTTCCAGATACCCACCCTGTCCCTCCGGGGACCCCATGCCCCTGGGCACCTCGACACATGGTTGGCCCTCAATTAGGAGACAGTTATGTGCCTGCCGGTGCTTTCAGGTGTTTAAGTCTCCTGCACTATCAGGTGGGGCTGTGACCCCCCCTCAAGGGAGGGGGTCATGCCTCCTTGCCCCTGGGCCCCATGTATATCCTGCATGCAGCGGTGCTCAAGGGAACTACTGACACAGATAAAGCCAGAGGATGCAGCACACGGTGGTTTATGGCTCAGACTCTGCGGCTGAGCTGCCTAGGTTGGAATTCTAGCTCTCTGCGACTTTCTAGCTTGGGTAAATCGCTAACCTCTTTACCTTCAGTTTCACCTGTAAAATGAATATAATGGTAACTCTTTCTCCATGGGGTTCTTGTGAGGATTAAATGGGTTAAAATGTGTGAAGCACTTTGTGTCCAGCACAGAGTCAGTGCTCTAAGCCTGCTGCTATTATTACCGCTGTGATTACTAATATTATTATGAGCAGCCCCATGCACTTGGGTTTCAGTTCTGCCTGTGACATCAGACTCACATTGTGATGCTGGTCAAACTGTCTGACAGCTCTGGACCTCAGTTTATCCTTCTGTGAAATGGAAAGGAAGAATCTATCTTGCTGTCATTTCCTAGAATCCAACAGGAGGATGAATGGAAATCTAAAATAATTTTCAATCCTCATGGAGAAGTCCCTTCTAGGGCTAACCGCCTATCTACCCTCCTGCCACCACCATCTCTCTATCCCTTCATCTGGCTTTACCCTTTGAAGGTTGTCTTACTGTGCACACAGCTGGTGTGAGGAAGACCCAACAATATTTGATTAGAGGCCATGGCCTGTACCCAATCATGTCTTCAAGGTTGTCATAGAAGCGCCCAGCTCCTACCATGAAGAGAAGGAAGGAAGGGGGAGAAAGGACATTCTTTAGCATCGAAAGCATCAGGACCAGGACCACCAAGATCAGGATGGGCAAGGATCAATAAATAAAGATATCATGGTTGTCTTTTCAAATCGTTGCTAAGAGAGAACTCTTCCCCAGAATTCATAGGCTGTGGGCAGAATTTGGCTTAGGCAAAGGCAATAACATTCTGATTATCAAAGTTGTTAAAGGCTGAAAAAGTGTGGATAGGACAGGATATGGGCCCACCTGGGTGGTCTGGGTGTAGCCGCAACCTCTGGAGGGCCCTTACACTGGTAGCAATTTAGGATTCTTGAGATTTTTGAAGTTAGAAGGGGAGGAGCCCCAGGAAAAGGTGGATGTGAGCAGTGGATGTCTCTCTTTTGTCTAACGGCCATGGGGTAGAGGTGAGTACTGGTGTTAGGACCCAGGGGAAAAGTTACTCACCATAGACCCAAGCCACACAGATGGACTCAAAGATGGCCACGAACAGGAGGGACATGCCGCTGGCTGCATAGTAGTCAAAGACCTGAAACACGTACATACCGCCCTGCCCAGGAAGAGATAAAAACCAGAACTTTATCCAGAGGAAACAGACAGATTGACCCCATGCCTGCCAGCCTCACACCCTTGGGTCACAGGGCAGAGCTGGTAAGGACCACAGGAAATAGATATTAAAACAGAATACAGTTTGTGAGCTGTAAGGCACTAGGCAGACATGAGACAATAATGATTTTTTATTATTGTCTTTGGAAGAAAGATAGATGAAATACACAGCTATTGTTAGCTTATCCCCGAGAACATTTCAGGATTGACCCAGAAGCCCAAATCACAGTGTGCACATTTTTGGCGAAGGATCAGGATAGGGACTGTCATTAGTATTATCAAGCTGACAAGTTCCATTTCCTTCCCTCTCCCTTGAGACATCACACAAAATACCACCCACCCCCAGGGCTCCCTTTCTTCCCTTGAAGTTCATCCCTGGAACTTGGTTCAGCTGCTGGGGAAATCATGGGATCTTGCTGGAGAGGCAGTTTTTCCTAGTCCAAGAATTTTTAACCATTCTTTTCATACTCCTTAGCTTACTGTGGAGACAAATTACCCCTTGCCTGTCCCCAAAGGGAGGTGGGTCAATGCCCAAAGGCCAGAAGAGGGACTTGTCTACTTTGTCCTTCCTGTGGCGGGGAAAGGAGGGAGTCCCGGTGCCCTGAAGCCTGGAGGGCCTGCCCTGCAGCCTGAAACCACAGCAGCCTGCTCCACCCGCCTGGCCACAGTTGTCCACTGGCTCCTCCTCCTCACGTGGTCCCCAATTTCAAGCCTCCCAGATCCTCACCTCTGTGAGCATGACCAGCCCAACAAGGAAGGAGAAGACAGACACTCCAAGGATGAGGAACTCCCTCCGGTTCTTCTTGCGGAACATCTCGGGGTTCAGGTCCACCAGCGCCGTCACCAGGCTTTCTACGCACACAAACTGGATGAGAGGGCAAAAGAATTGGAGGGAAAGAGAGCTCCCAAAATAAGGTCCATCAACTAGCTCTGGCTTCTTGCTCCCAGGGTCAGCCCTATCTCAGCCAGCCTCCCTGTCTCAAGTCCCAGGAGCTGCCCTTGCATGGTTAGGTCTGGACCCACCCTTCAAAACTCCTCTTGGTCCCTGGAAGGGCATCAACTGCTGACAATCACCCAGTCTCCAACTGTTTTAAGGCCCCTCAGGGCATCAAGCTCAACCTCATGCTCACTGCTCCCCTCCCCCAGCCCACACACACTTGTCTCTCAGGCTCTGAGTGGCCACGTCTTAATACCTGGCTATCCAGTCCCAGGAGGACAATCATGAAGAAGAAGCAGAAGGCCCACAAAGGAGAGAAGGGCAGCATCACCACAGCCCGAGGGTAAGCGATGAAAGCCAGGCCAGGGCCTGCAGCAAGGAGCAGAGGAGAACAGCCCAGTGCCTGGCCAGCTCCAGACCATGTGCCGGCCCAAGGCTTCCCAGTGTGGGGCCGCAGAGCCATAGGAGCCAAAGGAAACTGCACCCCAAAGTTACCACCACCACCATCCTCACCCAGTATACGCCACCAAAACCTCTCCCTGGTCCCCAAATTTCCAAGGTACCCCCCACTGTATTCTCATGGGCAGGAACAAACCTAGCGTCTGTGGGTGTAAAGGGCTGTGGAAAATAGAAAGAGGTTATATCCACCCTAAGTCCTCAGGGCTCATTCTCCAGATCTATGGCCCCAAACCAGAGGTTTCAAACTTAAACAGAGCTCAGGAGCCAGGCAGGCTGTGCCCATCTGTGAAGTGGACCCAGTGTAAAATGAGGAAGAAGCAGGGCCTGACGAGACCCGGACATCATGCCCCCACTGAGGCAATCACTGTGTTGTTTCTACAAAATAGGTGGTTCCAAAGAAAATACCTCCAAGACTAGATTGGGCCTGCGGCCACCAGTTTGTCGTCTCTGCACCTGGAGCCTTTTCTGTCACCCTACAATGAGTGAACTGGCATTCATTTTGGAATACCACTGACATACATCCTCTCAAATAAATTAATGTTCCTCTCAGCAAATAGCAGGAACAGATTCAAATGCCAGTGCCTGGATGCCTCCACAGGAAGCTTCCTTTGAAGAAAAGGGTAGGACCGTGTGCCCTGGACAAAGCCCTGCTTCCCACATTGATGAGACGGGGTAATGCCACTGCGGCCTCACAGCTTTCCACTGCCTGGTACAGGCAGAATGCTCCCACAGTGCCTGGCATCTAGTAAGTACTCAATAAAAGCGAAAAATTATCATTTTTAATAAGAATCAGTGATGTTAGTTGCTCAGTGCTTGGCACTGTGTGTAACGTAACAGGAGTGTGCTTGTGAATGCTGTGATAAAAAATTATCTTGTTACAGAGTGTAAGTGGGTGGTCTGCAAGAACAGGAGAAGAGCATGAGAAAACTTTCTAGCTTACCCATTCGGGGCATCAGTCCTTGATTTTACTTAAAAGCAACAATGACACTGCATGGTAGAAAGGCAGTCACTTAAAAAAGGAGGACACTCTATGTGCCAATAGAAACTCATCTCTGAGCTACATTTTAAAGTGAACCAAACAAGGCAAGATCAGAACAGTGTATGTAGGATGTTAGCAATTGGTTTTTTAAAAAGGTGGGTAAGGAATAGAAATAGTAATATGTATGAATCTGTATGAATACATACGTGTGGGGGTTTTTTTTCCTCACATATGCCTAAACTATTTCTGGAAGGACAAACATGAATCTGATGGCATTGGTTGCCTCCAGGACAAGGAACTGGAGGCCAGGGATGGGAAGAAAAATGTTCACTGGATACCCATTAACCCTTTGAAGCTGGAATTGCTGTTTAAGTCCTAGACGCACCCACTGAGAGGAGACTACAGTTCACCCATGGTGTAGGTGACAATAGAAACACTCTAGATCCCAGTGGCAAAGGGTCAAGCGAAGCTCCTGGAACCCACTGCCACAGCCCTCCCCGGCAGTACTCACCCGACTCAGCCACCTCAGAGATCGGCAGCCCCTGCTCCTGAGACATGAAGCCCAGGATGGAGAAGATGGCAAACCCAGCCACAAAGCTGGTGCCACTGTTGAGGAAGCAGAGGGCTATGCAGTCCCTGCGGGGCGGGAGGGGGAGGTGGAAACAGGCGGGATCAGAAAGGGGCTGCCAGGGCCTCAGGCCTCCTGTCTGGAGCCAACAGAAACCCCAGGGAAGCACTGCCCCTCAAGGCAGACAGGCAGACACTTGTCCCAGCCCTTCACAGAGGGGCTGCCTGGCAGAATTAAGGTGAGCCTTCAAGGGTTGGTTCCCTGCTACTCCATTAGCTCAGACTTGGGACAAATCAAGGTAGTTCTAAAAGAAGGGAGCTCTAAGGAAGTAAAATATTAACCTAAAAATTTAAAAGGCTACACAGCCTCCCTCCCCACAATACCGCCACCACACCTCTTGGGACACTACCACTCTGACACAATTCAGTCTGGCATGTGAATGTAGAGGATATGGGTGTGGATAATCCCAAGCACCAAATAATTCTTAGTCACCTAAATTTGATTTTGAAATGCATGATATGATTTTTTTTTTTGCTAATATTAAAATTGGCTTAAATTCTCTGATATGAACCAGGTAAGACCGGAAGGAACCATTGGGAGGGGACATGAGATGGGGGAGAGGAGAATAAAAATGGGTAAGGATTCAATGTTCGCTGGGCAAACGTACAAAGAGGCAAGACTGAGGCTCCACTGCACGACATTATTAACGCTTCTCAAGCTTGCCTACCCTCCTGAGCCCACTAACCTCTAAATTAGCCAGGGGGCTGGGCTCCTGCTGTGGTTTCCCAGCCAACCACAACCATCCCATCCTTTTGGAAGCAATCCCCCTGCCCATGCTGCAGTGGGCTCCTTTCAGCACTGGTAGCTCTGGGGCATTAGAAAGTTGGGTGAAGATGGGTATGGAGCAGGCAAATGCATGAGCCGGGGCACCCTCCCAGTCACCCCTGATCTAGCATGGCTAGAAGGACAGTAGAGATGGGTGGTTTGTGGCTCTGGCCCCACCTCCCATTCACCTGTAGCAGTTGTTGTGGTACTTGTTGTAGCTGCCCAGGGCTGTCAGGCACCCTAGACAGATGGCGAAGGAGAAGAAGATCTGGGTGCCCGCGTCCATCCACACCTACACAGGGAAAAGGCAAGAAAGCTGCACCTCCGGAAAGCAAGACCATCTGGGCTCCATGGGAGCACACGGGCCCATGGCTGAGCAGGTGCTGGCTAGGGATGACGAGAAGCCTGCTCTCAGCCAGTGCAGGCACCCCTGTGGCCCGGCCATCCCAATGGGCTCTACTTCCTGGGCCCCTAGATGGAGTTTCTCGGGTACCACCAGGATGGCATAGGCATTAGGCATTCGCAGAAGAAGACTAAAGGACCCACGGTGGAGGTGGGTGGGAGGGCAAGAGGGTGCTCTAGGCCTAAGCTAGGCCTGGCCCCCAATTTTTATAATGGAAACAAAGCCCTGAGTTCTGCCTCCACTTTCCTCTGTCCCAGGCTGTCCTGGCAGCATGGCCAGTGTGGGAGGAATCCAGGGACAGGATCCCTGGGGATATGGGCTTAATATCAGTGCCGTCACAAGCATGTAGCTTTGCCCCTCATGCCTCAAAATCCTCTCTCTGAAAAACAGCAGGAATAATCCCCAGCTCACGAAAAGTCAAGAGGATGAACAGAATGCATCTGTAACGGGCTCTGGACTCCTGGGGGAGCACAGCTCTACAGCTAAACACAGAGCATGGCTGTTACTGTTATTATCTCAGCTGGCTGCCCCAGCCTGTGCATGTTATGATTTAGATTGGACAGCTAGAATAACATCCCAAAGAGAAAGAGCATCAAGGCGAACAGGACAAGGCAAGCTGCAGATCTGTAGGAGGCAGGGTCCTGGGGCTACAGACTCTCCCCAGGCGCCTCCTGCCTTCAGAGGCCGTGAGCACTCCCAACTATGGAGGCAGACATTGCCAGGCAGCGTCCTGACACTTCTGTGGCCCCCATTTCTTATCTTTTGCCTAGCTCTGCCCCAGGAGCCCCCAAACAGATCGCTGCTTTCCTCTCACTAATGTCAAGCTCCCGCGTCCACACACGCCAAAGCCTCAGCTTCTCTCTGTGCAAAGCTCTTCAGTCCCTTACCTGTCTCTCCCTGCCTCCCTAACCACTGCCACCGCCCTCAGCCTCCCTTGCTCTCTCATCATACTCAGACCCAGCAGAGCGCCCATTTTCCTCAGCTTGGAGTGGGTGCAAGGAACCCACTGGCAAGCTGACTACATCAGAACCACACGATTCCTCAGCCAGCATCCCCAGTTGAGACACTGACTCTTTAGGCCTGAAGGAGAACCCAGAAATCAGCAGTATTTTCCAAGCATCTGGGTGATCCTAATGAACAGCAGATGTGGGCATCACTGCCCTACGGCTCCAAGAAGTGGCACCGGGGATCCACCAGGGCACTCACTCACTCTTCTCGTTATAGCTCCATTTCTGCAGGAATGCAGACAGAGCGGGGAAGATGGTAAAGAAAAGGGGAGAATGCCTCCAGCTTTCTGTCCCTTCTGCTTACTGTGAATCCCATCCCCAGGGCAGGAGTTGCCACCAGGGAAAAGAGCTCAGTGGCAAGGAGCACAGAGGAAGATCCAGAGGAGCCAGGGCTAGCAAGGAAATGGCATGCAAAGACGGAAACACAAGGGAAACTTCGCAACTTGAGGGAAAGTTATAACGGGGAAAGGAGAGGGGGTTTCAGGATTTATTGCAAAAGCTAGAGAAGGGCAGGGTAAGCACGAAGAAAGGACCCGAGGATAAGAAGGAGAGTGCTGACAAAATTCAGTGTGAAGCCACAAAAGTTGGAGGAGATGCCTTGGGGAGTCTGTTTGCTCCTTCAATATGCTTCAAATCCTTTTCTAAAACTCTGCCGCACAGACACGATGAGGATGATATCTCAGGAAGACTCAGTGACCGCTGGTCTGAGGGTCCCTCTGCTCTGCTTCGTTCCTGCCTCACTCAGTAGGTTATGAGTGGCTTCAAGAGCAGCCAGAGGCTCTGAGCTTACCCAGAAAGGATTTACCCAGGCTCAGGGATGTAAGGGCTGGGGAAAGATGCCATATGCCTATGCCTCAGGGCTTACAGGCACTTCTGGGTCATGAGACCAAGTGATCTCTCCCAAGCAGGTCATCCAGGATATGGCCCAAGGGCCTGCCCTGCCTCAGGCCTTGGGTGTTTGCTTCCTGTGCCTAGCAGTGACCCACAGTTAACAGGGAAACTCCCAAGTGCCCAGAGACATTCTGTGGCTGCCCACATGCAGGCAGGGGGCGCAAATCCTATGGTTGCGAAGTTTTGCAAAGTTGGGCTTGGGAAGAAAAAATAAGAAAATCTGTGACTTGGCAGTTCACCTCACCCTGAGGGGGACAGACTAAGACTGAGTTGGAAGGAGAAGTTAAAGAGAACAGAAGGAAATGCAGCAGGAGGGCCGAGAGTTCAGAGTGCAAAGGTCAGATACGGTGACTTTGACTAAAGCCCCCTCACTGGGAGCTTGGCAAGCCTCAGCTCTCTGCACAGCTGCTGCCTGACAAGCCTGCTGGGATCGGGGAAAGGAGTGGGGTCAGAGGAGGCTGAAAGAACAAGCAGAGCAAGCTGTTCTGTTCCCCACCACAGGCGACCCACTCCCTGACCATTCCAGGAGCCCTGGTTTCTAGAACAAAGCTCCAGTGTGTCTGACTGGGCAGAAGACTGACCAGAATAAAATAAGCGTGAAAAACACTTGGTGGAGTGTGGGTGAAAGAAGAGGTCTTTGGGGGCCAGAGGGAGAGAGAGACCTCTGGAAGATCCAGGAAATATGTTTTCAACCTTGAGTCCAAACCCAAGGATTATTATATTCACTATTTTTAGGAAGGCAATAGTGTGTAATGGAAAAAGCCTGGCCTTTGGAGTCAAACTGAACTGGTTCAATTCCCAACTCCATTAATTACTAGCTGTGTGATCTTAGGCACAGTCACTTAACCTCTCTGAACCTCATTTTTCTCATCAGAAAAATGGGTATAATAACAAATAAAATAATGTATGTAAAATGGCTAACAAATAAATAAATATTAGTTCCCTATCCCACCTTTGAGAATAATTCTGGAATAATAAAAAGCAGCCCTTAAAACTCTCAAATAATTCATATTCTTTGGAAAATGTCTATCATGGTGATTAAGACAGCAGACTCCAAAACAATACTTGGGATGAAACCTAAGCTCCCCCACATGCTGGTTTTTTGGTTCGGGTCAAATTTCTTAAGTTTTCTAAGCTTCAGTTTCTTTGTCTGTAAAAAGAGGCTAAGCCCTAAGTCCTGGGGGTCAGTGCGCTCAGTAAAGGGCCTGGCAGTGATAAGCACACAGTGAACATGTCCACTGTTGCTGCTGTTTGTTGTTGCTATTATTCTAAAAAAGCAACTTACCTTCCAGGGATAGAAAGGTCCCACAGATTTCAACATACGATATCAAAATAAAAGGACTCATTCTAATCAATGGTTCCAACCTCCTCCCTAAACAAACCCTTTGTTAGAATAGCTTAACATAGAGACTTAAAAGCTTCAACAAGTGCCCTTTGGACTCAGGGAGGCTCCCCTACCCCCTACCCCCTGCCCTTATCCATCTAGCAAAGTGCAGTAGAACAAGGCAGAGGGCCAGGACGAGGGAGAGAAATGAGCTCCCAGATAAAGCACACAGGGCACCAGTATAATCCTGAGCTTCCAGGGGCCATGCCCCAGCATGAAAGAGACGAGCCCTGGGGCACACCAAGAGAGGCTGCCACCTGCCCACCACACAGCACGCCTGGCAGAAGGGGAGCAGGGAGCGAGATACACCCAGCATTATCTCGGCCTGGCTCCCTGCTCCCAGACTGAGGGCTTGGCAGAGAGAGGTGTCTTTGGTCTTTGTGTTGCCTAGCAGGCATTTTGTACCTTTCTCAAGTGCCAGGCAAATGCTAGCTGGAATTATCACGCTTTCTGGGGAGTGCCAACTACACTCAATTAGGGCTCTGGCAGGGGCATCCCACCCTGCAGGTGTTGCTCTGTTCCTGACAACAAAGGCCTTGCTTCAATATGAGACCAGGACCAGGCAGCTAACAAGGCTGCTTGGAAGCTCAGGACCAAGCTTGCTCTTGAAACATCTCCCTCACCAGGGCCTCAGAGGACTTAGAAGACGTATGCTCCCTGCACAGCCGACAGCTGGCTGGGGTTAGAAAGATGGAATCCTGGAGAGCAGATAAAAAGAGGTTTTGTTCCTGCAGTAACGCAGACCCAGAATTACAGCCGTATTAACTCTCAGAGTTGAAGGCTATCCAGTCCCCCTTCTTCATATTTGTGGAAGTTTATATAACAAACCCACACCTAGCAGGGGCCTGGCACACAATAGATGCTGGACAAATGTTTGCTGAATGAATGAGCTGTGAGAAAAACAAAGATGAGCAGATGGGGACTTTGCCTTCGAGAGACCACAAAGTATGTGGGATTGGTCATCATTCAGACCTGGATTCCAGCTGCAGGGGTGAAGACAGGAAATTCTTTAAACTCTCTAGGCCTTAACTTCCTATCTGTAAAGTGGGGAAACCTCGCTGATCTGCTGTGAGGATTAGCTGAAATAACGCATGTAAACCTCTTAACAATGCCAGGGACAGAGTGAGCACTCGATAAACGGCTGATCAGGACAAACAAGGCATTGATCACAGAAGCCATAAATCAGTTCCAGAAATACTGGGCCCTTCTCTTCTTTTTCTCTTCCAGCCTACCTGCCTGTCCCCCTGCCTGAACGTGTCCCCTCCTTCCCAGCCTGATCCCCAACCAAAGGCAGGTTTGGTAGCTTAGCCACTGGGTCGTATCTCTGCTGCTCCAGAACCACAACGGCTCCCTCTCGCATAGGAGATCCAAGCCAAACTCCACACCTGCCTTGAAAGCCTTCCCTCAAGCCTCCTGCCCCCACAACCTCCTGCTTGCTACCTACTCCCCATCACAACCCCTTGTTCCAGATAAGTCCAGGGGCTTATGATTCACAAAGTAAAAATACGCTTTATCTGGCCTGCCACTGACTTGCTGCGTGACCTTGGACCTCGGTTGCTCATCTGTGCAATGAGGAGTTTGCACTGGATAATCTCTGGGGTCCTTCTAGCTTCAACAGCTTGGCTCTCCAGTTTGCCTCCAGAGGCTGACAGCAGCCCCTGTGCACCCTGTAGAGACGATGCAGCAGCCATCCGTATCTCTATCATGTGTAAGAAATGGGAGAGGGGAAGGATAGGCTCGCAGCCCACCAGAAGATCACTGAGAAGTACTGAGGACCAAGGCTACGTGACTGCGTGGGGAAGCTTCTCAGCAGGAGTAGCCTGGCTTCTGGGAGCCACGGCAGCCCCAGCAGAACTCAGGAAGAAGTCCTAACTCTGCCAGGGGTGGCTGGGAGACTTGAGGACAATTTAGCATCTGGATCACCCTGAGTTCTGCCCGAGGGGGAGCCACCGCCTCTGTGCGCGCGCTGAGTCCCAGGCACTGTGGAAATGTGTGTCACTCCCTTTTCTCTTGCTCCCTCTCAGCAATTTCAGCGAATGTGTTGGTGCCTTACTACTGAAAATGTTTGAAAAGCCATCCAATAGTTAGTCTTCTCTGTGCCCAGAGCCGCCCACCTGAAGTTTCCTCAGGGCCCTTTCTATAGACACAGAGAGCCTCCTCCAGCCCCTGAGGGCAGGTCTCTACATTGTGCACACACTCCCAGGAAGGGCGACCTCTGTGCCAGGGAGGCACAGAGCATGTAGCTGGGTAACACATTTTAGGGGCTCTGGGGTGGAGCTTACCCACGCTCCCCTCCGGCCCTCGACACCTCCTGGCTTTGCCAGCTTTCAAAATGGCTGCCAAACAGGAGAAGATAAGAAACCCATCAGAGGCAGTGGCTTCTTATTTCAGGCCCTGTTTTACCAACCCCTCCAGTCAGCAAGTAGCACCACCCCCTCCCTGCGCAGGGCCATGAAGAAGCTAGCTGTAGCAGACAGAGTGTGGACTGTGAAGGACAGGCCGGAGGGGAGGGGAGAGGAGAGGCAGTGACCTCTGGACAACTGACAGGAAACTCAACACCAGCCCAGCCCTGCTGCGAGGTGCTGGGGAACTGGGGCCCAGGAATGGGCCACGGGGGCACACGGAGGGAACCAGAGGGGGCTGGTGGAGGGTCAAGAAATAGAGGAAGCTCAGTGTGAAATGAGATTGCCAAGAGAAAAAAACGCAAAAATGGGCTGGGTGGATGTGGGGAAAGGGGTCCAGCCTGTGAGAAAAGGCTGTTAGTGACATATTGCGGCCCCTGAGAAGTACCACTAGGGCCTCAGGGCCCCCTGGCAGGGTTCCCTGGCAGCTGTAAACCAAGGAGGGAGACAAGAAACGGCTGCTAACAGATGTCTGGAGACCCACACACACCACAGAGGCCTCAGGGTCTGGCCAGGAGCAGATGCCTGACCTGAGCACAAGGAAGGCCTGTAGCTCAAGCACCTCCAGAGCCACGGGATCTCCCTCATCTGTGGCTTCTTACCTGGGGATCCACCAGACGTGTGGGGTCTGGGTACAGGTAAAACCGAATCCCTTGGGCTGCCCCAGGCAGTGTCACCCCTCGAATTAACAGGACCATCAGCATGAGGTAAGGGAATGTGGCTGTGAAGTACACCACCTGACCAAGGGGCAGATGAGAGACAAAGACTTTGTGAGTTAGGAAGGAGGGAGCTGGAGACTCAGCAGCAGAGGCAGGAGGCAGGAGCTCCCCACCTACAGAAGAGGTCAAGGGAGTTCCTCTTTGGCTCACTCCCTCTCACCCCACAGCTGTTCAGTTTCGTCTCCCCTCTGCCAGAAGCCACAACCTCCCCTTCCTCCCTCCAGCTTAAGGCACTTACCCTCCCCTTGACACATACCCAGTAAATATTTGTTGAGTGACTGAATGAACTTGGGCATTCTCCCAACAAGTGTGCTTGGAATTATGGCAAGGGTTGTCAGGTATGAAAAGATCTGTAACACATGATCTCTGTCCTCACAGAGCTTACGAGCTTAGCACAACCAGGCAGCCAGATTAGGAAGGAAGCCTTGTCAGAGGCCTCAGGGCAAGAGTCCAGAAGAACTCAAAATGCCCTCTAATGCCTCATACACTCTAAGGCAAAGAGTCCCCCACGTTCTTGGGTTGGTTGAGAATCATTTTGAGATTGATAGTCTCAATGGAATTCTTTTTCCAAAGAACTGTTGCATGAAATAGGGAGCCATGAACTGTGGTCAGTGTGCAATGTGCCCACACATGTGGTATATTTCCAAGATTGAATTCCTCTGGAAGCGTCCTTCCTGCCTTTCTCTCTCTCTCTCACTCTTCCATTTAATTCCCCAAATACCAGAAGGACGTGGGTTTGAATCTAGGAGAGGCACAGAATCAAGGACAGGGGTCACATAAAATCTTTGCTGGGTCATTCCCTCCCATCCCTGACCAGGCTACAACTTAGGGCACTCCTAAGTGACTGAGCCCCCAGTGAGGCAGGGAGTCCTGGGATGGGAGGTGCCAGGAGCTCTCCAACACGGACCTTGCCCGCGGACTTGACCCCCTTCCAGACGCAGAAGTAGCAGATGACCCAGGCAAGCAGGAGGCACAAGGCCAGCTCCCAGTTCAGGGACCCCAGGTGGTGGATGCCATCAGAGATCCTCAGGACCCGCCTCCTGAGGAAAGAAGGTTGAGCCGGGCTCCACTTTTGCTGTCAGCCTCAATTTTGTAGCCCACGTGTCTCGGGCAGTGGAACCATGCCTCCAGGGTCTTGTCCAGAAGCTTCTCAGCTCTTCTCACTCAGATCCATGAGGCTCTCCTTTGCCCAGAGATAGGGATAGATATAAAAGGAGGCAAATAGAAACTGTTCCCAGGTAAGTTTGCTCTGGGAAGCTGAGTACCAATTTAACCTAGAGAAGAAGGTGCAAACACATATTTTCTCAACCAGGGTTTTAGGATGTTTCAATATGAGGAATCATGCCCTAGATGAATATCAATATTTGGAGGAGGGGCAGACAAGAGGCAATGTATAAGCAGCTGAAGTGAGGAGGGTAGGTTAGGAATGTGGACACACATGCATGTGCACTATCTAACATGTGGGTGGGCACATGGGAGAAGAAAGGCAGGCACAGCCTGAGAACAGTTGCAAAATTCCCATCTCTGAAACCAGTTCTGCATTAACCACAAATATAGGCACAACAGAAAAAAGCCACTTAGGTGAAAGAGCCACCAAAGAAGGAGACGGGAATTCTTCCCTTGGTGTCCATTGAGAGTCATCACTGCCTGAACCCATCCCCAGGCCCTTCTTTCAAACACACAGCCCACACCGGGGCGGGGAAACGGCCTCACTTACTCCCAGAACTCGATGACAGGAGAGGTGGAATTCTCAAAGGTCACATTCAGGGAGCCATTGGTCTTCTTGAACTCCACACAGTGTTCTGCCCATGGGTCCCAGGGTAAGAAGAAAGAGAAGGATCATTAGTCAATACCTGACATGACTGGAGAGAGTGGAGGGAAATTTGGGGAGAATGGGAAGCAAAGTATCTGAAAGGAACTGGGCGGAAGTTGTCTATACAAAACATCCTCAGACATAAAATAACCTCAACAAACCCACCTCACCCTCTCTCACACACGTTCTCACATGGGTTTATAAACATTTGGGTACATACTCTTATTAAAGCATGATCAGATAGCATCAGAAAAGATGCTCTGCATGTCATCTGGTTCAAAAAACACACATATTTCTAGGTAACTGTCCTGTAGAAAGTCACAGCCTTTGAGGGATAGTGAGAATGCCCTCCTGGGAAGTGATGTGACAGAGTTGCTAAGAGCAGAGGTTCAAGGTCAGGAGGCTCTGGCTTGAATCCTGACCTTCTGGTTATTCACCATGTGACTCTTTAAGCCTCACTTCTCCCATCTCTAAAATGTACACAAGAATGTACATTTGGGGGCTGGCCCCAGGGCACAGTGGTTAAGTTAGGCATGCTCTGTTTCGGCGGCCCAGGTTTGCGGGTTTGGATCCCAGGGAATGGACTTATACCACTCATCAGCCATGCTGTGGCGGTGACCTACATATAAAGTAGAGGAAGATTGGCACAGATGTTAGTTCAGGGCTAATCTTCCTCAGCAAAAAATAAATAAATAAATAAAAGAATGCACATTTGTAGGATTGAGAAGGGGATTAAATGAAAATATGTCTGTAAAGTACTCAATAAGTAATGGCTCTTAATTATCTGTATATGACTTTGGAGTTTCACAAACAGTGTTCACATTCTTTTTTTACATTTTATTAGTACAACAGTCTTGGGAAATATTAAGATGGATAGTGTTTTTCCCATTGTACATGTGAAAAAGTAAATCTTCTTAGAAATGGCCTGTCCTAGCTTATAAGTGACTAAGTGAGGGCTAGAATCCAATTCAGCAAATTGGGTATGTTTTACCTTCAAAATACCTAGAACCTGAACTTTCTCCTTAGAGCCTCTACCACCACCCCGAGGCAGCCACCACCATCTCATGTCTCCCTAACTGGCCTCCAGTTTCTACTCTTGCCTCCCTAGCCAAATCTCCAGACAGTGCCCAGAGTGATTTTGTTAACATTTAAGTCACTTTATGTCACGCCTGGTTTGAAACTCTCTGACAGGTTTCCTATCCCACTCGGAGAAAAAAGCCCAAACCCCTATAATCACCTCCATGGCCCTATTCAATCTACCCCATGGCCTATGACCCTGTCTCTCACTGCTTTTTCACTCCTTTCTAGCTCCTCCAGCCTTGCCGTTCCCTGGATGCTACAGGACAGCACTGCTTCAGGGCCTTTGCACTTGGTGTTTGCCCCCTGCACCCTCAATGGCTCACTCTCTCTCCGCCTTCAGAGCATTACTCCAGCGCCTCTTCTCAGTAACACCCTCCCTGATGACCCTATTTAAAGTACACCCGTACACCCCTAAAATTACCAGTCCCTCCTCCCTGATTTGTTTTTCTCCACAGCACTTCTTCTAACACGACGCATTTTACTCCCTCATCTTGCTTACGCTCTCTCTCGCTGTCTCTCTCTGTCTCTCGCTGTCTCTGTCTCTGTCTCTCTCTCTCTCACTGTCTCTCTCTGTCTCTGTCTCTCTCTCTCTCGCTGCTAGAACGGAAACTGCACAAGGGCACTGGGAACTTCCTTTTCGTGCATGACTACTTCCCTGGCGCTCAGAACAGAGCCTGGCGTTTACCAGGAGCTCAATGAATATCCCTTGAATGATTGACTGCCAGCTGAGTGCTCTTGTCTCTAAACCATATCACTTTCCTTGAAGCTTCAGCACCCCCAGAAAAGTGCTGTTTCATCTTGACAGGATGTCCTATACTATTCAAGATGCTAGGCTCTGAGGAAAATCAGACTCACTAGGAGAAATGTCAAAAATGTCAAGAAGGAAAATTTGCCTGAGTACTACCCTAGGTATTTTTAATTTTTGTTACTTTCAATGCATTAGACTCAGTAGTTCCATGGCCATAGGTAGCTCTTGCAGTCTTATAAGAGAATCGCATATAGTCTTATAAACACAGGAGAAAATTAACTGCTGTTATAAATTATATTGCTGACATACAAAACAGTTTATGCCCTGGTTAAATCCAGGTGAATTGTGAGCTGGAAAGACCTAAAAGAGCATCAGAAAGAAGACATGAGAAATAAATAAATGAACAAAAAATATACACATATATCAAACTAACCACATTTCAAATGAAAATAAATAAATGGCTAAACTACATAAAAAGAAGTCAGTTCTACTTGCATAATACATGAATTCATACATGTATTGAATAATTGAATACACGATTGTGTGCGTATGTGAGGAAGATTGGCCCTGAGCTAACATTTGTTGCCAATCTCACTCTTTTTTTCTCTTTGCTTGAGGAAGACTGTCGCTGAGCTAACATCTGTGCCGGTCTTCCTCTATTTTGTATGTGGGAGGCCCCCACAGCATGGTTTGATGAGTGGTGTGTAGGTCCGTCCTGGGATCTGAACCCGCGAACCCTGGGCCACTGAAGCAGAGGGCCTAAAACTTAACCACTCCGCCCCTGGGACAGCCCCAAACACATGAATTTTCTTTTAAAAAGTCTCTGACATTTTGCAGGTGATGCTGGTGAAATCTCGCTCTTATCCTTGATATAAGATCTCCACGATCGACTTGGCAGATTCCTAGTGAGTCCCAAGTTTAAGCCGGTGCTGGGCTGCCCGGGACACGGGGACAATCCCACTCCTGGTTAACGCAGCAGAGCAACAGGAGGAAACGGATCTCTGCAGATGGCCTTACCCGTGTTCCACTCGTGGCGGCAGCTTCCCCAGGGCAGGTCCACGGCAAAGCTGTTGAAGAGGTAGAAGAGGGCCCAGGCCAGAACGACGATGTAGTAGGTGTTGAGGAGGACGACGATCACCTGGGAGGAGTAGCCGATGCCTGCGGAGGGAGACGACAGAACTGGGCCGGGGACCGAACACACTACCCATCCCTGTTTAGGAGAGGCTTTGCACACGTTGTCTGTGCCCTAAAACAAGAAGTGCTGGGGCCTCGGCTTTGGCTCCCTGCTCCCTCTCCAGGAGCCAGGAGTGTGCGGCAGCACCAATAGCCCTCCTCAGGTCGGGAGAGGACTTTCCTCCCTGCTTCTGCTGCACTACCCAGCTGCCTGTGCACTTCCATCGTGATTAGTTCTGAAAGTTCACTGATTCAAAGTTACTTTTTAAATGTGTAAGACTAAACTTCAAGATTCCAATAGACAATATACCCTGGAATTAGTCTGATAGGTTTCTGAAATAAAAAAACATGTTAAGAGCAGGAACAGACAATTCACATAGGAGAGAATGCAAATAGAGCCTCCCTAATAACTGCAGGTGTGCAAAATGAAACAATAATGAGGTACCATTCTGCGCCTACAGCCCTGGTGAAACTTCTTACAAATGATGTAACAGTGATTTCCAAACTTGTCTGCATATTAGAACTACCTGGGGATATTTAAAAATTCCAAAGCCCAGACCAGACCCCAGACCAACTAAATCACAATCTCTGGGGGTGGGGTACAGGCCTCAGGATGTTTTGAAGGTCCCTGGGTGGTTCCAAAGTGCAGACAATTTTGGGAACCATGGATGACTCAGAGTTGTTAAGATATGGGGGAAAGATGCTTACTCATGTCTAGTGACATGTAAGTCAGTACACTTCCAAGGGGAATATAATAAGCTAGATCAAGAGACATCAATTTGATTGTCCATTTGATGCAATGATCCTAATCCTGGGAATTTATCCTAAAGAAATAATTCCCAAAAAGGGGGGAAAAGCTATCTCAACAAATACACGATAGCAGAATATAGCAATTTTATAAGTAATTGAATATAAGCAAGAAGCCCAAAACAGGGAACTGTTAAGTAAATTATGATATATCTACTTGACGGAAGTTCATGCAATCATTAAATGATTGTTGTGTAGAAAATGGAAAATAATACTAACTGAAAACAGAAAAATACACTGTATATATTCCATATAGTGGATATATAAACTCTACAGAGAGAGAATGAATGAATGAAATAAAATCCCCAAAACTGGAAACAATCCAAACATTCTTCAGTGGGTGAATTAATAAATGAACTGTGGTATAACCACACCATGGAATAGTACTCAGCAATAAAAAATAATGAGCTATTGATGTGAGAACAAGCTGGATGGATCTCAAGGGCATCATGCTGAGCGAAAAAGCCAATCTCAAAATGTTTTACATTGAATGCTTTCATTTATATAACATTCTCAAAATGGCAAAATTATAGTGATAGAGAAAAAATTAGTGGTTGCCAGAGGTTAGGGTTGGGGAGGGGAGGGTTGGTGTGACTATAAAGGGGCAGCATGAGAGAGATCTTTGTGGTGATGAACAATTCTGTATCTTGGTTGTGATGGTAGTTACACAAATCTACAGGTGTGATAAAATTACACAGAGTTATACATAACACACATGGGTGTCCATGCACACTGGTGAAATCTGAATAAGATCTGTGGAGAGTACCAACGTCATTTCCGGGTTTTGATATTGTTCTATACTCATGTAAGATGTTACCATGGCAAAAACTGGATGAAAGGTACATGTGACCTCCCTGTACTATTTTTGCAACTTTCTGTGGATATATAATTATTTCAAAATAGAAACTTAAAGAAAACCCTATAGAGAAATATTGAAATAAAATATTCTAAATTTTAAACAGCTATTGTGTCAAGATGGTAGAATTATTAATGATATTTTTTCTCATTTAAAATTCTATTCTAAAATGTTTTATAATTGATTACATATGTTTTGAAAAATACATGGATTGTAATTAGTCTCTGGGTGATGAACATGATGTAATCTACACAGAATTTGAAATATATTACGATGTACACCTGAAAGTTATATGTTATAATCCAATGTTACTGCAATAAAAAACATAAGGGCTGGCCCTGAGGCTGAGTGGTTAAGTTCGTGTGCTCCACTTTGGCAGCCCGGGGTTTCGCTGGTTCGGATCCTGGATGTGGACATGGCACCCCTCATCAGGCCATGCTGAGGCAGCATCCCACACGCCACAACTAGAAGGATCCAGAACTAAAAAACATACAGCTGTGTACTGGGGAGCTTTGGGGAGAAAAAGAAGGAAAAACAAAAAAGGAGCTTGGCAAAAGTTGTTAGCTCAGGTACCAATCTTTAAAAAATAAATAAATTTTAAAAAAGAAAACTACAAAATCATTGTTATATGTATATTTTAAATATATCGCTAAAATAGCTTCGCACTCTACTTATTTAAGCTAAAGCCGTTGCCCCATCCTCATCCTCATCTTCTCCTCCATTCTCTGATGGACTGGGTGATTAGCTCACAGTGGAGGGGTTAACATAAAGACACAGGGCCTTATCTCAACCAGCACTGCAGCTAAGCCACCCAGTCATTCTGATCAACGTTTATAACCACTAGTGCAGATACCCTTGAATCAGATAGAGCTACTCACCCTCAAAGATGGGGCAGATCTTTCTCCAGGCTGTGATGCTTCCCTGGCTAGTATACTGGCCCAGTGCTGTCTCCAAGAGGAAGACAGGAATGCCACAGGTAAAGAGGAAGATGAGGTAGGGGATGAAAAAGGCACCTGTGGGTGGGAAACAGACTGTCCATTACCTGGCACTAGCCTCCTCATGGTCCACATTCGTCTCCTCCCATTACCACCCCGTACTGCCAGTCAGAATCCCAGGGGTGGGGGACATGCCAAACTGCAGGGGACATCTGTCCAGATGTCTGGAACCATAGCAGAGATCAAGAGTCACCAAGTTACCTAGGACCTAACCAGTCCCTGTTTTCACTCTGAAGTTTCAATCTATACCTACCCAGCTTCGCCCCCATGGAACATCAATTACTGCCTAGATAACACACAGCTGCGGCAACAGCAAGGCGTTCATTGAGTCGTGGATGTCCAGGAGCATTAACCCAGCCCACAGACTGTAATTCTTTTCAAGGCAATGACTGCTCTCAATGTTAGATAGGGACTTTTAGCAGGCTGAAATCAGATTTCCCTTTAGTAATCCTTTCTGCTTCTGTTTTCACAATCATTGGCTGAGACAAGTCTACCAATGCCAGAAATGCTGGTGTTTTCTCCACCATGGACTCTATCTGCTGCCAAAGCATACAGGGGAGTTCACAGAGCACCAGAAGGAGAGAACTACACAGACAGGAAGGTCCAAATACTGGCAGAGTCTTTCAACTGCGTACTGGTCAGCACATGTGTGTGAGGAAACTACCCAAAGTAAGGGAAAGAGCTATTCAAAAAGATTGAGAGTAAGGGTGCTCAGACAGGGCAGAGAAGAGTGCCCGTTCCCACCAGCCAGACTGGATCATCTCAGGATTCACAGGGCATTGGGAAAAGAAGGTGTTTCCTCATAGTGGGGAATATTTAGCCCCAGATTGAGCACAACTCTGGTTCTGCCTAACAAATCTTAAAAGTAAAACCCAAAAGGATCAAATAACTTCACTGGTCCCAGGAAAAAGCTCAACAATATTTATAGAAATACAAAAATACTCAGCAACCAATAAGGAAAAAATCGCCAGGTATGGCATCCAATCAAAAATTACCAGGAAAACAAAGAAGCAGGAAAATATTACTCATAATGAGTAGACAAATCAATCAATTGAACCCAACCCATAACTTACACGTTAGAATAAGCAGATGAGGACATTAAAATAGTTATTATAACTGTATTCCATATGTTCAAAAAGTCAGACAGCGACATGGGAGATATTGAAAAAGACACAAATCAAACTTCTAGAGATGAAAACCACAACGTGTGAGATACGCTGGATGGGACTGACGGTAGATTAATAGCAGAAGAAAAGAACAGTGATCTTGAACCATAAAGTTGAAGCTATCCAAAATAAAACACAAAGAGAAAAAAGAGCTAAAAAAACAACAACAGGTGTCAGTGAGCTGTGGGACAATTTCAAACAGCCTGATATAATTGTAGGTGGAGTCCCTGAAGGATATAAAAGAGGGAGAAGGGCCAGAAAAAAATTCGAATAATGGCTAAATTTTTTTCAAATTTGATGAAAACTAGAAATCCACAGATCCAAGAAACTCAATGAGCCCTAAGATAAGAAACATAATGAACACTAGAACAAGGCACATCATAATCAATCAGGCAGAGAGGAATGATGATGCCAGAGAGAAATATGAATCCACACAAAGGAATGAGCAATGTTAAAAATGGTAACTACATACACAGGTAAGCATGTAACAAGTTTTTCTTATTCAAATCTCTTTGAAAGATAATTGACTGGTTAAACAAAAATAATAACAATATATTATGCCAACTGAAATCAGCCAGACTGAGAAAGACAAACACCAGATGTGGAATATAAACAAGTACTGGAACAAAGAAATCAGTTCAGTGGTTACCAGGGGAAGGGGGCTGGGGGGTGGGCACAGGGGGTGAAGGGGAGCACTTACGTGGTGACAGACAAGAAATAATGTACAACTGAAATCTCACATTGATGTAAACTATTATGAACTCAATAACAAACACACAAAATAACAATATAATACGGAGTTTATAATAAATGAAGAAATAAAATGTATGACAACAAGAGCACAAAAGTTGGGAGGAGAGAAATGGAAGTGTATTATTGTAAGGTTCTTTTATGTAAAGTGATACAATGTCACTTGAAGGCAAATTATGCTAAGTTAAAGATGTATGCCACAAAACTGAAAACAATCTCGAAACTAATACAACAAAGAGTTAGGGCTAATAAGCCAACAAAGAAGAAAGCCAACAATGGAATAATAAAAAATATCCCATTAATCTAAAAAAAGGCAGAAGGAGAGGAAAAGGGGAACAAGGAACTGATGGGACAAATAGAAAACAAATAGTAAGATGACAGACTTAAACTTCATCATACGGATAACTGCCTGAAATGTAAGTAGGCTAACTATCCCAAATAAAAGGTAGAGGTGGTCAGATTGGTTTAAAAAAAACTAGCAAGACTCAGCTATATGTTGATTAAAAGAAATGCACTTTAAATATCAAGACAGGAATAGGTTAAAAGTAAAAGGATGGGAAAAGATATGCCATGCTAATCCTAATCAAAAGAAAGTCGGAATGTTTATCCTAACATAACACACTGTAGATTTCAGAGCAAAAAACATTACCAGAGGTAAAGAAGGTCATTTCATAATGATAAAGGGGTTGATTCATCAAGAGGACATAATAAGCCTAAATGCATGTGCACCTAATAAGAGCCTCAAAATATGAAGCAAAAATGACAGAACTGCAGAGAGAAATAGAGCAAATTTTTTCAACTACACAACAAATATTTGCCAAGATAGACGTATTCTGGGCCACAAAACAAATCTCATTAAGTTTCAAAAAATTCAAGTCATACAAAGTATGTTCTTTGACTAAATTAGGAATCAACAAAAGAAATGACCTTGGAGGGGCTGGCTCCGTGGCCGAGTGGTTAAGTTGGAGCGCTCCGCTGCGGTGGCCCAGGGTTCGGATCCTGGGCACGGACACGGCGCCGCTCGTCAGGCCACGTTGAGGCAGCGTCCCACATCCCACAACTAGAAGGACCTGCAACTAAGATATACAACTGTGTACAGTGGGGGGGTTGGGGAGATAGAGCAGAAAGAAAAAAAAAAGATTGGCAACAGTTGTTAGCCCAGGTGCCAATCTTTAAAAAAAAAAAAAAAGAAAAGAAATGACCTTGGAAAAGCCTTAAATATTTAGAAATTAGGTAACACTTCTAAATAACCCATGTGTCAAAGAAGTAATCAAAAGGGAAATTAAAAAGTATTTTGAATTGAATCAAATGAAAACACAATTTATCAAGATCTGTAGGATACTGCTAAAGTAATACTTAGGGGGAGATTTTTAGCAACAAACACCTATTATTATAAAAGAAGGAAAGTCTCAAATCAATGATTTCAGCTTCTACCTTAAGAATGAATAAAATAAAAATAAATTAGACCCAAAGTAAGTCAAAGGAAATTTTAAAAATCAGATGGGAATCAATGAAATGGAAAATAGGAAAACAATAGAGAAAATCAATGAAACCAAAGCTGGTTCTTTGAGATAATCAATAAAAGTGATAAACCTCTAGGAGATACAAATTACTTGTATGACAAATGAGGGCGGTATCATCAGTACAGATTCTATAGATAGTAAAAGGATAATAGGAAAATATATGAACAACTTTATGTCAATAAATGCAACAATTTAGGTAAAATAGACAATTTCCTTGAAAAATACAAACTACCAAAGCTCACTCAAGAAGAAACAGATAACCTGAACAGTCCTTTTTCTATTAAAGAAATTTTTTGTTATTGTTTAAAAACCTTCTCACAAAGAAAACTCCAGGGCCCAATGACTTTCCTGGTGAATTGCCCAAACATTTAAGGAAGAAATAACACCAATTCTACACAAACTCTTCCAGAAAATTTAAGAGGAAGGAAGCCTTCCCAACTCATTCTATAAAGCCAGCATTACTCTAATAACAAAGGCAGACAGAGACACTACAAGAAAAGAAAACTACAGACCAATATGTTTCATGAACATAGATGCAAAATTTCTAAACAAAATGTAAGCAAATCAAATCCAACAATATATAAAAAAGATAATACAATGTGTAGTGGGGGTTATCCAGGAAGACAAGGTTGTTTTAACATTCAAAAACTCAATCAATGTAATTTATTACATTAATAAATTTAAAAAGAAGGACCATATGATCATTTCGATAAATGCAGAAAAAGTATTCAACCAAATCTAACAGCATTTCTGATAAAAACTCTCAGCAAATGATGAATAGAAGGAAAATTCTTCAACCTGATAAAGTGAATCTACAAAAAACGTATAGATAACATCATACTTAGTGGTAAAAGGCTTTTTAACCCCTAAGATCAAGATCAAGATCAAGACAAGGGTGTCTATTCTTACCACTTCTATTCAAAAGTTTTCCTATCAATATTGATTCTAACCAAGGCAATAAGGTAAGAAAAGGAATTAAAAGTTATTCAGATTGGAAAATAAGAAATAAAACTGCCTTATTCACAAATGACATGGTAGTCTCCATAGAAAATTCTTTGGAATCTAAGATAGTCAAACTCATAGAAGCAGAGAGTAGAATAGTGGTTCCCAGGGGCTGAGGAAGGGAAATGGGAAGCTGTTGGTCAAAGTGCACACAGTTTCAGTTATGCAAAAAGAGTAAGTCCTAGGGATCTACTGTACACCACAGTGCCTATAGTTAATAATATCGTATTGTTTTCTTTAAAATTTTCTAAGGAAAATCTTACACTAAGTGTTCTTATCACCAAAAAATTAAAATAAAAAAGAGGGCAGAAGGAAACTTTTGGAGGTGAGAGACATGTTTATGGCATGGATTGAGGTAATGGTTTCACAAGTGTATATTTACCTCCAAACTCATCAAGTTGTATACATTAAAAATTTACAGCTTTTTGTATGTCAATAATGCCTCAATAAAGTTTCTAAAAAGAAAAGAAAAGAAAACCCTTTGGAATGTACCAAAGAGCCAGGAGACCAATAAGTTAGTTTAGTAAGATTGCAGGATACCAGACCAGCACACAAAAACCAATTTTATTTCCATACGGTAGCAACAATCATAAATTACAATGTAAGAAATAGTACCATTCATAATAGCATCAAAAAACATCAAGTACTTAGGAATAAATCTGATGAAAGATATGCACACCCACAACTGCAAAACATTGCTGAGAGAAATTAAAGAAGACTAAATAAACGGTGAGGGGTATCACGTTCATGGGTCAGAAGGCTCAATGTTACTAAGAGTCAATTCTTCCCAAATTGATCTACATATTCACAGCAATCCCAGTCAAAATTCCAGACTTTTTAGTAGAAATTGACAAACTGATTCTAAAATACATATGAAAATGCAAACGACCTAAAAGAGCCAAACAACTTTGAAAAAGAACTAAATTGTAGGCTTAACCCCACCTTATTTTTATATTATTATAAAGCTACAGTAATTAAGACAGTGTGGTTTTGGTGTCAAAACAAACAAATAGAACAATAGAACAGAACAGAGTCCAGCAACAGGCCCACACATTTATGGACGACTGATTTTCAACAAAGGTATAAAGGTAATTCATTGGAGAAAAGATAGTTTTTTCAAAAAATTATGCTGGAACAACTGGATATCCATATACACGAAAAAATGCACTTCAATTAATACCTTCATTATATATAAAAATTAACCCAAAATGGATCACAGACCTAAATGTAAAACCTAAAACTACAAAACTTCTGGAGGGAAATGTATGAGACCTTCAGTTAAGCAAAGATTTCTTTCATGTGACACCAAAAGCATGATCCATAAAAGAATAAATTGATAAACTGGACTTTATCAAAATTTAAAACTGCTGCTCTTCAAAAGAACTCTGCTAAGAAAATGAAAAATATGGGCCGGCTCCGTGGCCGAGTGGTTAAGTTTGTGCGCTCCGCTGCGGTGGCCCAGGGTTCGGATCCTGGACATGGCACCGCTCGTCAGGCCACGTTGAGGCGGCGTCCCACATCCCACAACTAGAAGGACCTGCAACTAAGATATACAACTATGCACCTGGGCGGGGTTGGGGGTGGGGGGGGGGGTTGGGAAATAAAGCAGAAAAAAAAAGATTGGCAACAGTTGTTAGCCCAGGTGCCAATCTTAAAAAAAAAAAAAAAGTAAAGAAAAGGAAAAATATAAGACAGAATGAGAAAAAATATTTGCAAAATGCATATTTGATAAAAGACTTGTACTCAGAATTTATAAAGAACTCTCAAAATTCAGTGTAAGAAAACAAACAACCCATTTTTTTAAATGGTCAAAAAATTTGAACAGGTTTTCACCAAAGAAGATATATGGGTTGCAAATAAGCACATGAAAAGATGCTCAACATCATTAGTCATTAGGGAAATACAAATTAAAATGACAATGAGATAATATTACACACCAATTTGAGAAGTTAAAATTAAAAAGACTGACCAAGTATTGGTGAGGATGTGGAAAAACTGGCACTTGCATCCACTGCTGGCAGGAATGTAAAATGGTGCAACCATTTTGGAAAAGTGTTTGGCGGTTTCTTAAAAAGCTAAAAGCGCACCTACGATGTAAACCAGTCATTCCACTCCTAGTATCTACTCAAGGGAAATGAAAGCATGTATTTATACAAAGACTTGTGTCCAGATGTTCTCAGTGGTTTTATCTGTAACAGCTAAAACCTGGAAGCAATCCAAATGTCCATCAACAAGAGAACAGATAAACCAATTGTAGTATACCCACATAAGGGAACACTACTCAGTAATAACAAGGAACGAACTACTGATACTCAAAAAATCTCAAAATAATTATGCTGAGCGAAAGAATCCAGATAAAGTACATACAGCAAGATTCCATTTATATAAAATTCTAAGAAATGCAAACTAATGTGCAGCGACAGAAAATAACCTAAGCATTGGTCAACAGGTGCATGGATAAAGAAAATGTGGGGGCATATATATAGATAGATAGATGCACATGTATAGATATACATATACACGTGTATAGAGATATATATACACACACATACACACAATGAAATACTATTTTGTCATAAAAAAAGAAGGAAATTCTGCCTTTTGAGACAACAGAGAAAGACCTCAAGGGCATTATTCTAAGTAAAATAAGTCAGAGAAAGAGAAATACTATATGATCTCACTTACATGTAGACTCTAAAAAAGCCAAACTCATGGAAATAGAGAGTAGGACGGTGGTTGTCAGAGGCTAGGGGGTGGGAGAAATGGGGAGATACTGGTCAAAGGCTATAAACTTCCAGCCATTAAGATGAGTAAGTTCTGGGGATCTAATGTACAGCTTGGTGACTATAGTGAATTATACTGTACTATACACTTGAAAGTTAAGAGAGTAGATCTTAAATGTTATCACCACACACACACAAAATGGTAATTATGTGAGGGAACAGAAGTGTTAACTAACCTTATTGTGGTAATCATTTCACAATATGTGAGTGTATTAAATCATCACATTGTACACCTTAAACTTATATTATATATCAATAACATACCAATAAAGCTGTAATATATATATATTTCAAAAAAACAGGTCTGTGGTTGCATTGGGATGGGGTAGCAGAGGTCAGAGTTGGAATAAAGGAACAGGAGGAAATTTTGTGAAGTGACAGATATGTTCATTATCTTGAGGCAATGGTTTCAAGGGTGTATAGATATGTCAAAATTTACTAAATTGTACACTTTAAATATGTGCAATTTATTGTACGTCAATTATATCTTTTTTTTTTTTTTTTAAAGATTTTATTTTTTCTTTTTATCCCCAAAGCCCCCCGGTACATAGTTGTGTATTCTTCGTTGTGGGTTCTTCTAGTTGTGGCATGTGGGACGCTGCCTCAGCGTGGTCTGATGAGCAGTGCCATGTCCGCGCCCAGGATTCGAACTAACGAAACACTGGGCCGCCTGCAGCGGAGCGTGCAAACTTAACCACTCGGCCACGGGGCCAGCCCCTGTAAGTCAATTATATCTTAATAAAACTGTTTCACGGGCCACCCGGTGGCACAGCGGTTAAGTGTACACATTCCACTTTGGCGGCCTGGGGTTCACCAGTTTGGATCCCGGGTGTGGACATGGCACCACTTGGCAAGCCATGCTGTGGTAGGCATCCCACATGTAAAGTAGAGGAAGATGGGCACGGATGTGAGCTCAGGGCCAGTCTTCCTCAGTAAAAAGGAGGATTGGCGGCAGATGTCAGCTCAGGGTTAATCTTCCTCAAAAAAAAAAAAAAAACTGTTTCAAGCAAAAGTTAATGGGGTCTAGAGTTCTCTAGTTCTTCACCTTCCAAACCTCTGGCATGTAGTCCACACATCCATAATTCAGGCACTGAGGGAAACACTTGATTACCTCAAGGAGAAAGAAATAAAGATCGTAAACAATGCAGGCTAATAAGTGCATAAGTCAATCCAAGACTTTTTGGGCAGGAGTGGAAAATTAGGGAAGAGAGAGCCCCATAGCTTATGTGAACAGTCACTGATGAGGGTTGGAAACATTGCAGTAACGGAGAGAGAGAGAGAAAAGAAAGAGAGAAGAGAGGATAAAAGAGAGAGACAGGATAGAGAGCGAACTGAGTTTTCCGCCTAGGTCAAGCCTCTCCTCCACATCTGTATGCTCCTTGCTCTTTCCCAACAAACCAAGCCAATGTTTAACAGCACTGGGTCCTATGGTCAGCTCTGTTCCCCTCCTTCTCTCCCTCTTTGAGCACCTGGGCAGCATGCCACAAGGGACAAGGTCCACATCCACCAGGCAGGGCCACTGGCCTAAAAGTGGGGAAGTTGTGAGGGGCAGAATGGAACCCAAGGACCCAGGTGCAGACTGGGGAGTCCTATAGGGCAGTCTGCCTCTTTTCCCACCCAAGCCCCAGGCGCCACCACTGAAAAATGGAGTTAGTCCTGGAGATGAAGGATGGAGTTCACAGTTACCTGCTCCCGCGTATGCCCCACGTTAGTCTCTTCCCCACAATTCTAAAATGTCCCGGCATTTTTCCCTACAGAATGGGAGAGACCACATGCCCATCCTAGAAGGAATCATTCTGCTGGCCACTCTTCTTAAAAGGAGCACACTGTGTAATGTCACCTGTAATGTTCCAGGTGACATTTTTTAAGACACAAACTAATGATAGTCCACATGAGCAACACAGCAGTGAGCATACATGAACAGTTATATGCTCTAATCAACACTAATCTGACCAATACTGGGCACTGAGTAATTAACCAAAAACAGTAACAAATGGTCACGCGCTACTAAAATAAGTATTACTCTCATACGAAGAAAAGCGCTCCTCGTTTCTCTTTGTTCTTTAGCACCTACAAATAGCATCAAGGGGAAGAGTCTTCCGTGATGCCAGGTGCCATTTCTCCCCTTTACATTGGTGTCTATGCGCTCTCTCCCTACAGTCTGGAGCTGAGTTTTACTGTGTTGCTGCCCTTCCCCCACAGTCCTTCCCCTCTAAGATCCCTATTTCTGAGAGGTCCAGCTGTGCTACACTCATGGAGTCTCCAGTCCCAGGTATTCTGGGTGTTGAGGAACTCAGTCTGTCAGCAGCCAGGTTCCAAGGAGCTGGAGGGGTGTCATCTGGAAGCCCGTGTTCTGAAGCACCAGGATCTGGGTGTTTGGAGACTGAAGATCAGAAGGGAGGAGGGCTTGGACAGGACAGGGAAGAAAGGAGCATCGGTGGTCACACAAGGCGGTCTCTAGCTGCTGTTCTAAGACTGGCAGAAACCAAAGATTCTCAGCATAGGTGACCTCCGCCCCCAGTTTTCAACAACCGATTTAGAAATGAAGTATAAAATGATTGGCAGATGATCTGTTTTGTCTGGGCTGAGACTGGCAGGCAACTCACTTAAATTCCCTCCTGGCAGAGTTGCATCCTATTGCCGAAACCCCCTCCTACCACCTTCTCCTGCATCATGCCTCTCAGCTTACCCAGTCTCCTCATCCCCACAGCTAGCGCTTTAGCTGGACAGGCCCTGGAGAAAGACCAGGTTTGCTCTCCCTCCTGGGAGTTGAGGGTGGAGAGCTGGGGAAAGAGTTCAAATGTGCAGCTTCTTTAGCAACTTCACCAGTCATGAGACCTATCCCCAACATCGCTGGACACACTGGGCACTATACTACCATGCAGCACTCACGTTGCTTATTTCCACTCCAGAGGGAGAATACAGAAAGAAGAGATGAATTTCATCCACTCCTGAGTTTTGCCCATATATATTTCCCTATTTCCAATCTTTCCCTCCTGCATTATCTTAAACTTATTGCAACCAGTCTTTGCCCCAGCACGCTACTGCAACTGCTCTTACAATGTCACCAATGCTGCTAAACCCAACGATCAATTCTCATTCCTCGTCTTTCTTAACCTTTCAGCAGCAGTTGATGTAGTTATCTCTCCCTCCTCCCTGATACCATTGCTTTACTTGCCTTCCAAATACCCCATTCTCTTGGTTTTCATCCTACTTTACTGGTTTCTCTCCCTCTGTCTATTTTGCTGGTTCCTCCCCTTCTCCCAGATCTTTTTTCTTTTTTTTTTTTGAGGAAGATTAACCCTGAGCTGACTGCTGCCAATCCTCCTCTTTTTGCTGAGGAAGACTGGCCCTGAGCTAACACCCATACACATCTTCCTCTACTTTATATGTGGGACGCCTACCACAGCATGGCTTGCCAAGCGGTGCCACGTCTGCACCCGGATCCAAACCGGGGAATCCCGGGCCGCCGAAGCAGAACGCGTGCACTTAACCACTGCGCCACCGGGCCGGCCCCTCTCCCAGATGTTTTAAGCTCCTTGATCTCTTTTCTTATACCATCAAAATCCAATGACTTTCAAGCTTATATCTCCAGTCCAGATCTCTCTCACAAACTCTGGACTCACACACACGACTGCCTAGCTGACAGCTCTACTTGGATATCTGATAGATGTCTCAACTCAACGTTCCCAAAACTCAGCTCCTTATTTTCCTCCTAAAACCTGCACCTCTCATAGACTTTCACATCTCAACAAACAGCAACTCCTTCCTACTACCTGCTCAGGCTAAAATCCTTGGATTGCTTAGACCAAGTGGTAGCAGTGGAGGTGATGAGAAGTGTCAGATTCTGCATATTTCACGTGGGGTCTCCAGTCCGAGATATTCTGGGTGTGGAGGAATTCATTCCATTGGCAGTCAGGGTCCAGGCAGCTGGAGAGGGTCCAGCCGAAGGCCCATGTTCTACAGGACCCAGGATCTGGGTATGTGGGTAGAGCCAACAGTTATGACAGAAAGAAGCGAATCAAGGATGACTCTGAGATTTTTAGCCTTGTAGCTGGTCTCCTCTGCCCTTACTCCTCTACTGTCAGTTCTCAACATAGAAGCCATAGAGATTATTTTAGAATCTAAGATCATGCCACTCCTTCTCAAAACCCTGCTGTGACTCCCCTCATCACTAGAGTAAAAGCCAAAGTCTTCCCGTAGCTGACCAGGACCCACATGATCTGCCACTGCCACCCTATTTACTTCTCTCACCTCACCTTCCACTTACTGCCCTCCTGGCAGCTCGGCTAAGAAGCCAGTCAGCCTCTTGCTTTAGGACCATTAAGCTTTTTGTTTCGTCTGCCTGGAGCACTTTCACCCCTATTGTCTACTTGGTCAGCATCCTCACTCCTGGCAAGGCTTTGCTCAAATGTTCTCAACGTGACGGCCCTCCTCTCACTCTTGATCCCCTTTACCCACCTCTACTCGGTTTTCTTCCATAGCACTTATTAGCTTCTGATACATTATATAATTTTCCTATTTACTATATTTATTGTTTATTGGCTGTCTCTCTTTTTTAGAATGTAAGTCCCAAGAGGACAGGGAACTGGTCTGTTTCGTTTATAGGTGTATCCCAACCACTTACGATAATTTCTGGCACATGGTAGGCCCTCAGTATGTAGTTGTTGTTGAATGACACAGTCAGGGGCAGGACTTGGTTGGCCCCATGCTGGGGCCACTGACTGAGACTGGACACTCTAGAAAGCCATCAGGATGAGGAAGGTGCTTGTGGTGGACTGGCCACAGGTCCTGGACAGCAGGGAGGGTATTTACCTAGGAGATGATTGAGGCCGCGTCCCTCCCATCCATCTCCCTAAAAAGCCTACCAGTTGCACCTGATTTTGAATGGGCTTCTTTGCACCACCTTCTCAGCTTCTCTGGTTTTCAACTATAATGTTCAACTGTTGCCTGTTCTTCCGTCATATTCTTGCCTCAGCCCTTTCCCTGCACTGGAACTCACTTTAAACTAGATCTGCCAAATGTAAAAGCTGGAAGGAACCAAAGAAGACATCACTTGTAACTTTAGTTTGAAACTAAAATTACACTTTGGGGACTTTTTCATCTCTGACCTTGCCGTTGAACAAATATTAACAATAATAAAGTCCCAACTTATCCCAACCCCACCTCACCCCAAGCACAAAAGTGGCTATTCAAAGCTATGAAGCTAGAGAGAGGGCCCATGAGCAGGCTGACAGCATACGTGACCTGAGCATTGTACACCCAGAGCAGCCCAGCATCGTTCTCCAGAACTCGCTCAGAGTATTTCTCTCATCCCCGAGGAGTCCAAGCCCCAATCTGAGAAACACGGGTTTAAATAAAATGACTAGCCAGGGAGGAAAAGGGTCAAACCAATCTAACTGGTCTCCATTGTCCTCACCCTCCTTCCCCACATTAGCAGCAAAGGATCCTATCATAAAGATGCTTCGGTCTCTTCTTTGACAAAGAGACAGATGACAAGATGAAGTGTTAGGGCCCATTCTCTGTAGGAGCTTGTTTTCCTTGGGAGGCGAGGGGAGTTAAATGTCGACAGAAGGCTTAAACCACTGGGAACACCAAAAAACAGAAAAATAGGTATGTCTAGGTTCCTCTAATGACCATACGTATCTTTGGTTAGTCCCCCTTACCTTGGCAAAGGAACGTTTCCATTAATTCACCCAGTGGCCCTGGATGACATGCCCTTCAGAGCAAACCTGGGCATTAGCCTCCAGCTCCAGAGCCCCTCAGAAACACTTCCCTCCAGCTGCTGTTGTCCATCAAGGAAAAGAGAAGAGGCATTCTAAGGCCCTGAGCTTGATCAAGGAGGAGATTATGGGTGGTGGTGTACGGACTAAATAAAGAGAACTTGACAGGATCCAGGACCCCTAAAAATGTCTCCACTATCAACTGGGATCAGCAGTGCTGGTAGGCAGGCTCTATCCAGGGAGGAAGAAGCCACAGCATCCACCCTCCTGCCTCCAGCTTCCCCTACAAGCACCCATGTGAAAAAACAAGGGCCACAGATGCTCTTTTCTTCCCGGGCCTGCATTTCCACCCAGACATAGTCACACATTTCCATGCCTGCACCAATTTACCACAGCGCCCTGAGGCAGAGCTCAGACCCAAATATGGCCAGACAGCCTCACCTCAACAGAGTAAGTCCCACGGTCCCCCTGCTCCTGTCACTGCTCCCTTTTACTTCCCTTTCTTCAGCCCAGTAGGTTTGAAGTAGACCTGGAAATCACTCTCTCCCACCTCTTTGTGCCTTTCCTGCTAATTCCTACACCAACCTTTACCCAATTCCAGAGAGGCTTGGGGAAAGCGGCTCATCTCTTAATCTTTCTGCCACGTGAGAAGCTAAGCTGGTTACTAGGTTCCAGATACAGGGTCCCAATGCCCAGCTTAGGCCCCAGACTCCTTCTCCTCCCTGGACCAGCCCCATCCCTTCACCCAGTGCTTTGAAGGGCGAGATTTCAGGCCTAAACTCCTAAACAAGCATGTGGGGTGTCCAGAGCTAGTTTCAAAGTGGGAAGACCTCCTTCTTTCCCTCACAGTGCAGACTGAGCAAAGTCCTGTGATTTCAGGCTGCTGGCCAGAAATTCCTGGTGAGAAAGGACATATCAGCCCATTCCCACCCCTCTGGAAAAACATAATTTCCAACTCCAAGGCCAATCCCTAAATGCTGCAATACTGAGAATAAGACTCCATGGCTCAGAGCATCTCTCTGTCCACCCACCTCCACTCTGTGTCATGTGCTTTCTCTTTCCAAAACTATTGTGAGACTGAGCTTAATGCATGTGGAGGCTCCTGCTCACCTGCGAAAGGATAGGGGTTGCACTAGGGTGCCCTCCAACATTTGTGACCGTGAAATTACCACTCCACTCAGAATTTTCCCCCATGACCTACCTCTGCATTCCCCTTTCTTCCCACTTAGACTGCAGCCTCACTTCAAAACCACACCTAGGAGCCCCAACCTCTATAAGCTTTACCCACCAACAAGGAGATCTTCCTAACCTGCCCAGCCAAAACACTTTAGGATCTGGGAAGTCCCTCTGGGGCTTCCCACAAAGATCTGGGATTCCTTGAAGGGGAGTTAGTTGTAGGAAAATTACCACCACTGCTGTGGGGGTAGCAGTTACCCCAGGGGCCTAGAATGGAGGGTTGAGAAGCCAGTAAAGACCTAGTAAAGAGTTAGAGTCAATGCTCCCCACACGTATTTTCAGTGGAAAATTTTCAAAGGAAGAGCCACTAGTATCAAAGGTTATGACACTGGTGGGAGTCGGGTAATGAACGGCTTAGGGAATGTCATGGTGCCAGCAGAGGAGGGGGAAGACACAAAGCCATGGCTTAGGGGTCTCAAGACGACAGGACAGTTTGGTATCAACATCATCTTCAACATCTACCATTTAAGCACTTTACATACACTATCTCTAATCCTTACAACAACCTTGAAGGGTAGGCATTACTATCTCAATTTACAGGAGCAGCAATTGAGGCTCTGAGGGCTTAACTAACTTGCCCAAGATTACACAGAGAATCAGTAGCAAAGCCAGAATCCAAACTGTGATCCATCTGGTTCCAAGGCTATATTCATATTTCTATGATGCCACCCTACAATAGAAAACCCCCTGGAGAAGTCAGATGAGCTGTCTAGGTCTCAGTCTCATGCAATGTCCTTAATGACTTCTAAGGGTCTTTCCAATTCCAGCATTCTGTGTGTCTATGGGACTCTCTGGAGGGGCAGAAGGTGAGGAGATGGAGATGTCCTCCTTGCAGGGGTGGCTGGGGTGGCGCAATGGCTCTCACCTCCCCCATTTTTGTAGCAGAGATAGGGAAACCTCCAGACGTTGCCTAGGCCAATGATCTCCCCGGCCACTGACAGCACAAACTCCATCTTGTTGTTCCACTGCCCCCGTTCCAGGTTGCCATCCTCCGCCTTTTCCACAACTGGGTACACTGGTTTTGTCTCTCCATTACTGGTTGTGCCTGAGACCCTGCTATCCATCCCACCTGGAAAACAAGCAGGGCGCTCTGTTACTGTTAGAACCCTGGAAGGAAAGCCTTCCCCCTTTCTTCACCAGCAAATTCCCAAGGGAATAAATACACTGGAAGAGATGAATTCCTACTCCCTTGTCTATAGACCCATGTCCTCCTTAACGTCTTTTATTGGTAAAGGTGGATAACAGCTGCTGAGAATAAAGGTTCCTTTCCTGTTTCAGGAAGAAAGCACTGACACTGACATACAGACACTGCTTCCATCAAGCAGGTTCTCCTGGGTTGGGGCTTGTAGCAGTGGAAGAATTCACATAGCCCCTGGGTTGTCTAAGTTCTCCCTGCCATCCTACAACTATCCTTGTCTGTAGTAGCACGTGCTTCAGTTTTCCCCATTCTCTATGCTTGGGACAGGTGAAAGGGTGGGATTTTTATACATGCTCAGAGCCACCAATTTTCCTTGCAGGCATTTACTCTAAGGAAATAATTGTGACTGTGGGTACAGATTTGGCATTGAGGATGTTCAGTGTTTATAACAGCAAAAAATGAGAAAGTACATAGATGTTCAGAAACGGTAAATAGGTTAACAAATTTGGCACATACAAATACTATATAATCATTAAAAATTGTATAGCAGAAGAAAGTGTAATGAAATGAAAAAGTGTTCATAATATGTGAAGTGAAAATAGCTATAAAATAGCACATACAATATGATTATGCTTGAAAAACATTTCATAAAGTATTTGCATGCATTGAAAGATTAGGCTATGTGCCAAAATGTTTCTCTCGGTAGTTGGATTATGGGAATATTTTCCTTATCTATATTTCCTACATTTTTGTCAAAGAGCATGTCGTTTTATTTTGTAATATGAAAATAAAAGCTAGTTTTTAAAAAAGTATTCCAAAGGAATGAGAGGGTGAGTGAGCCCAGGGTCTCTGAACAAGATGAGTCCAGCTACTCCCTTCATCTCTCTCCGAAATCAGCATAAGAAAAAGGTGAAGTATGGGCTCTTTTCCTTTTGGTGACGAATTTCCACTTTGTAAATAAGGAAGCTGCAGCTCAGAGAGGTTAAATAATAGATCTGCTGCCGCAGAGCTAGTAAACAGCACAGCCAGGACTTGAATCCCCTCTGTCCCCGCTCTTTTAACTCCCTCTCTTGATTCCCTCGGCTGCCGAGATTTATCAGCATGCCTAATATAAGCATCTTCTAATGCCTCCTCCCTGACTTTTTACAGTGGCCCTTTTTCTGGAGAAGTGGGTAGAAGGACTTTTTCTATACCTCAAAAAAAGTTCATGTTAACAGAACTTTCTCAGAGGGAGCCCCATCTGGCCAGAGACTCTCTTGTGGCTCTGCCTCCCCAGCTGAGCTACCCAAGGGATCCAGAAAGTCAGAGAAAGTCAGAGAACACTAGTCACTTTTGCTTACTTAATAAATTAGGGAATGGGCTCCAAAGATTGTTTGTGGGCTAAGAAGGAGAAACCCAAGCAGCTGGTCCCAAGAAGTTTCCTCGGTCCTTTTGAGAAGATTGTCTAACGCTTGTGCCGCTTCTGGGCCTCCCTTTAGCATCTGAAGGATGTCTTCCAATGATGGAACACCGTCTCCCTTCACTTCTTCATCCTCTCAGACCCTAGAAGAAACAGTAGCCCTATCCTGGGTCCCCTAGCCTCATTAGGGTACCATCTCAAATGTGGCATCGTGCAGAAGAAAGGACTTGAGCTGTAGAGTCAGACAGGCCAGGGTTCAAACCTCAGCTGTGGCCACACCACTGCCTGACCTCAGGGAAGTTAATTACTCTGAGCCTTAGTTTGCTCATCTGTAAAAGTGAGAATGATAGAATATACTTAGCTATCCTATCATTATACTTAAATGTACACATATACTTAGATATGACTTATTATATATACTTACTACTTATTCCATATACTTAGATATTATATAGCAAATGATGTTTTATATATATGAAAGCACTTGGTAGGATAACAGGCACTTGTATTTTTATTTCTTTTAATCCTGTCAAAATTTTTAAGTTCTTTCAAGTCTCAATATTGTCTCATTTCACAGAGAAGAAAGTCTTCCTTTTCTTAGAATTAAACCCAAACATCTTTCCTCTCTGCCTAGGGTTCTCTTTCTCCAAATCACATTGTCCCTTAAGTCAAAAGCCACTGAAGTTTCAGAAAGTTGAGAAAACAGCATATAGTCTTTGCATATGCACACAGAAATGGCAGGAGCATTTTCTAGGGAAGGATAAAAAAAAACCCTTTGGTTTTAAGTCCTACGGATCCCACCAACCTATAGTCTGAGTCTCGGAAACAGAAAAAGAAGAGAAGAATGTTACCAACCTTCGTGCAGTTGCTGCCAGAGGTCCAGTCGGGGGGAGAAGGATTATCTAAGGGGGAAGGGGAAGGTGCTGGCTATTTAAAGTGTGATTCCAACTCCTCCGCTGCATTTGTAATTCTAAACTTGGCCCAGCCCACATTCCGCCCTCCTGCCTCCCCACTCCCCTGTTCTCCCCTCCCCTCGGGCACCAGACAACTCACACTTGAGTGACTTCACAGCCCGGGGAGTGTGTGCACACCCTGGCAGGTCAGGCCAGTTGCTTGTGAGCTTATCGGCGGCCAGCACGCTCTCCTCCCTGTAGCTCACGTGCTCCTCCCTCTTGGTGACCTCAGGGTCTTTCTAGAAGGGTCCTGCCTTCCACCCCTTTCTCCAACTCAGGTGCTCCTATAAATCCATCAAGAATAGGTGTTTCTTTGGTCAGATGCTGTGTAGATTAATTTAAAATACATTTATCTTACCCTTTTGCAGCTTACAATTTGGAATGGACAATGATTTAGAATAAAGACATACAGATTATAGAATTCTGAGAAGTCAGGAAAACTTCCTAAACACACACACACATTTATACACATATAGAAAAGTCTGAAAAAATATTCACTGAACAGTTAATAGTAGTTACATTAGGAGAGTAGGGTTGGAGCCAGCAGATGTAGTAGAGAGACATTCACTTCTATTTTTAAGCTTCAGTTTTGTTTGAATTTTTAAATAATGTGCTAGAGTTGATTTTTTTAAAATAATTTCTTAAATCAATAAAGAAAAGGAAGTGCCAAGGTTTAAAAGAAAGCAAAGCCCTAAATCTGTCATAAGTGAAGGAGCTGGTTGCGAAGAGGAGGCAGAGGCCGTCACGGGAGCTTTGTTTTGAGGCAGGAACAGCCCAGCGAGGCAGCTGTGGCGAGTGGAGGATCATTCATTCAGCTCGGAGTCGGCTCCAAGGGCCAGGGGCGGGGTCCCCGCTCAGCCACGTGCTGAATGAAGCGCAGTGCTGTGCAGCGGAAAGCGGCTGTGGCTTTGAAGCCAGATGGTCCAGGGTCTGAGTCCTGCTTCTATCACTTTCCAGTTTGTGGCCTTGAGCAAGTATTCAACTTCAGAAAGTCTTGTTTTCTCATCTATAAAAAGGGGAGAATATTCCTTACCTTGCAAGGTTGTGTGAGGTTTCCGGAAATAATGTGTATATGTAAAGGGCTAATGCATAGCAAGCCCTCAAACAGTAGCTATTATTTATCTTTAAGGAATTATTCACAGTGAGCAGGGGCGTTGTCTTGAAAGGGGTGGGTATGAGAGACCCCTGAAACTAGGGGTCCGACGAGACAGTAAGAATGAATCAGGCGGTGGGGGTGGGGTGCTGAATGAGATCATAAAGATGTGCCTGAAAGGACCAAGAGGAATGGAAAGGAGGGTAAATCAGATTCTAAGGAAGTTTCTATTTCTCTCATCCTTCATCCGCCTCAAGGGCGTTGAAGCAGTGGCGGGGAAACACATCGTGACAACAGCGAGAGAGCCTGGTGGACATCATTATTCTTACATTTCAGCTGCCCGTCTTCCTCGCCCCTTCTAACCATCCATCCGTCTGATTTAACTGCGTAAAGCAACAGACCACGGAGTGACGTCAGCATCATGGCGGAGCGAGTCGTTCCCTTGGTCTCTCCCCTCTAAGTGACAACTAAAGGGACGTCTATTAACCAGCAGAGGATTCCCTACACAGCACAACAGGATGCCCATGCGGCTATACAGCTGAAGGTGGGCAGACCGGGCCCGAGGGGAGCAGCGGAACTGGGGCAGCGGCCCCACTCCCGGCAGCGACCCAGGCCGGCCAGCCTCCCTCGGCCGCGGCGCGAAGGCAGCGGAGGCGGGGCGGCGGCGCGAACGTCTGCCCAGCGGCCGAGCCCGCCCGCGAGCGCCTACGTGCGAGCGCCGCCCGCGGCCGCAGCTCCCGGCGACCCCGGCGCCCCGCGGGGAGATACCCCGCCCGCCGGCCGCAGAGCCGGCCGCACACCCAGCCGGCTGGAGCAAAAGAGCAGCCTCCTCCCAGCCCCCCAGCCCCCTAAAAAGGGTGGTGGAAGGTGGAATCTGCTTCCGGAAACAGCAGGAACCACAGAAGGTGACCTCGCGACCCGACACCAGCTCCACCAGCAGCGAGGGATGTATACAAATCCTGGGGTCCCCAGGCCTCCTGCCAGTGACACCAACACCCATGCGCCCAGCACCCCTGGCACCTGTGCAACCAGCACCCCAAGACAACCCAGGAACCTGACAATCTGAACAGACCAATCACAAATAAAGAGATTGAACCAGTAATCAAAAACCTCCCAAATACAAAAGTCCAGGATTAGATAGCGTCTCTGGTGAATTCTACCAAACATTCAAAGAAGATTTAACACCTATCCTTATCAAACTATTCTGAAGCTTGAAGAAGACTGGAAGCTTCCTAACTCATTCTATGAGGCCAGCATCACCCTGATACCAAAGCCAGACAAGGACAACACAAAAAAGGCCAATATCACTGATGAACATAGATGGAAAAATCCTCAACAAAATGTTAGCAAATCGAATACAACAATACATTAAAAGAATCATACGCCAGAATCAAATGGGATTTATTCCAGGGATGCAGGATGGTTCAACATCTGCAAATCAATCAATGTGATACAGCACATTCACAAAATGAGGAATAAAAAACACAGGATCGGGCTGGCCCAGTTTGCACACTCTGCTTCTGCAGCCAGGGTTTTGCCAGTTCAGATCCTGGCTGTGGACATGGCACTGCTCATCAGGCCATGCTGAGGTGGTGTCCCACATTCCATAACTAGAAGGACCCACTACTAAAAAATATACAGCTATGTACTGGGGGGCTTTGGAGAGAAGAAGGAAAAATTTTTAAAAATAATAATGCAAAACAAAAAATCACAGGATTGTCTCAATAGATGCAGAGAAAGCATTTGACAAGATCCAACATCCATTTATGATAAAAAAAAAAAAAACCTCTCAATAAAATAGGTATAGAAGGAAAGTACTTCAATATAATAAAGGCCATATATGACAGGCCCACAGCCAACATCATACTCAATGGTGAAAAATTGAAAGCCATCCCTCCGAGAACAGGAACAAGACAAGGGTGCCCACTCTCACCACTCTTATTCAACATAGTACTGGAAGTGTTGGCTAGTGCAATCAGGCAAGAAAAAGAAATAAAAAGGATCCAAATTGGAAAGGAAGGAGTAAAACTCTCACTGTTTGTGGATGACATGATTCTAGATATAGAAAACCCTAAAGAATCCACCAGAAAACTATTAGAAATAATCAACAACTACAGCAAAGTTGCAGGGTACAAAATCAACATATAAAAATAAGTTGCACTTCTTTTGTTTCTTTTTTCTTTTTTTTTAAGATTTTTATTTTTCCTGGGGCCGGCCTGGTGGCGCAACAGTTAAGCGCACATGTTCCGCTTTGGCGGCCCAGGATTCACTGGTTCAGATCCTGGGTGCAGACATGGCACCACTTGGCAAGCCATGCTGTGGCAGGCATCCCACATATAAAGTAGAGGAAGACGGGCATGGATGTTAGCTCAGGGCCAGTCTTCCTCAGCAAAAAGAGGAGGATTGGCAGCAGATGTTAGCTGAGGGCTAATCTTCCTCAAAAAAAAAAAAAAAAGATTTTATTTTTCCTTTTTCTCCCAAAGCCCCCTGGTACATAGTTGTGTATTTTTAGTTGTGGGTCCTTCTAGTTGTGGCATGTGGGATGCCGCCTCAGCATGGCTTAATGAGCAGTGCCATGTCCGCACCCAGGATTTGAACCAGCAAAACCCTTGGCCACCAAAGCAGAGCGTGAGAACTTAACCACTCAGCCATGGGGCCAGCCCCATAAGTTGCATTTCTATGCACTAATAACAAACTAGCCGAAAGAAAAGTCAAGCATACAATCCCATTTACAGTGGCAAGAAAAAGAATAAAATATCTAGGAGTGGGGCCGGCCCAGTTGCGCAGTGGTTGGGTTTGCACGTTCCGCTTCAGCAGCCTGGGGTTTGCCGGTTCGGATCCCGGGTGCAGACATGGCACCACTTGGCAAGCCATGCTGTGACAGGCATCCCACATATAAAGTAGAGGAAGACGGGCATGGATGTTAGCTCAGGGCCAGTCTTCCTCAGCAAAAAGAGGAGGATTGGCAGCAGATGTTAGCTGAGGGCTAATCTTCCTCAAAAAAAAAAAAAAAATCTAGGCATAAATTTAGCAAAGGAGGTGAGAGACCTATACAAAGAAAACTATAAGATGTTATTGAAAGAAATAAATGATGACATACAGAAATGGAAAGATATTCCATGCTCATGGATTGGAAGAATAAACTTAGTTAAAATGTCCATGTTGCCTGAAGCAATCCACAGATTCAATGCAATCCCAATTAGAATCCCAATGACATTCTTCACGGAAATAGAACAAAGAATCCTAAAATTTATATGGAACAACAAAAGACCCCGAGTAGCCAAAGCAATCCTGAGAAAAAAGAACAAAGCTGCAGGCATCACAATCCCTGACTTAAAAATATACTACAAAGCTATATTTTTATATATAAACGGCATGGTACTGGCACAAAAGCAGACACTCAGATCAATGGAACAGAATTGAAGGCCCAGAAATAAAACCACACATCTACAGACAGCTAATTTTCGACAAAGGAGCCAAGAACATACAATGGAGAAAGGAAAGTCTCTTCAATAAATGGTGTTGGGAAAACTGGACAGCCACATGCAAAAGAATGAAAGTAAACCATTTTCTTACACCATACACAAAAATTAACTCAAAATGGATTAAAGACTTGAAGCTAAGACCTGAAACCATAAAACTCCTAGTAGAAAATATAGGCAGTACACTCTTTGACATCACTCTTAGCAGTATCTTTTCAAATACCATGTCTACTCTGGCAAGGGAAACAAAATTAAAAATAAGCAAATGGGACTACATCTGACTGAAAATCTTCTGTAAAGCAAAGGAAGCCATGAACAAAACGAAAAGACAGCCATCAACTGGGAGAAAATATTTGCAAATCATATATCTCACGAGGGATTAATTTCCAAAATATGTAAAGAACACATACAACTCAACAACAAAAAAACAATCCTGATCAAAGAATGGGTGAGGATGTGAACAGATATTTTTCTAAAGAAGATATACAGATGGCCAACAGGAACGTGAAAAGATGTTCACCATCACCAATTATTAGGGAAAAGCAAATCAAAACTACAATATTTCACCTTACACCCTTCAGAATGGCTATAATTAACAAGACAAGAAATAACAAATGTTGGAGAGGATGTGGAGAAAAGATAACCCTCACACATTGCTGATGGGAATGCAGACTGCTGCAGCCATTATGGAAAACAGTATGGAGATTCCTCAAAAAGTTAAAGATAGAAACACCATATGATCCAGAAATACCATATCCCACTACTGGATATTTATCCAAAGAACATGAAATCAACAATTCAAAGAGATTTATGTATCCCTATATCACAGTATTATTCACAATAGCCAAAATGTGGAAGCAACCCAAGTGCCCATCAATAGCTGAATGGATAAAGAAGATGTGATACACACACACACACACACACACACACACACACACACACACACGGTGGAATACTACTCAGCCATAAAAAAGACAAAATCGTTCCATTTGTGACAACATGGGTGGACCTTGAGCATATTATGCTAAGAAAATAAGCCAGACAGAGAAAGACAAATACAATATGATTTCACTTATATGTGGAAGATAAACACATGGATAAGGAGAACAGATTCGTGGTTACTGGAGGGGAAAGGGGTTGGGGGAGGGCAAAAGGGTAAAGGGCCACATATGTATGATGATGGATAAAAACTAGACTATCGGTGGTAAACATGATGCAGTCTATACAGAAACTGATATATAATAACGTACACCTGAAGTTTACACAATGTTATAAACCATATGACCTCAATAAAATAATTTTTTAAAAAAAAGCAACGGACCAAAAGGGTCCTCTGGGAGAGGCTGCAAACTCATGCAAAAATGTTCATCTTCAAAGATCATGCTACTATTACTTATCATTGAGTGGTACTTACTAATGACCTATTAACTGAGCATCTAAGCATTGGAAACCCTGGCGTTTGTAATCTAAAATTACCAGATAACTGGAGTTTACTGAGGACTCAAATGCAGTACTCTAAGAAGTTGGCGTACCACGCAGCCTTTGGCAATGTTGCACAGGCTTCCCTGTGTCCTCATACAGGCAAATGATTGGAATAAGCAATTTCCAGGAAAGACTCTCTGTGATTAGGGCATCATCAGGATCATCCTGAGTGATTTTGAGTTGCTGCTCTTGTATTAAGGAATGTTTGGTTTTACTTGTTGATCCTTTTGTTTTTATATAACTGCTGCCATATTACCATTTTGATTACTATTTTATTCCTCTGCAAATCTTTATTATACCTAATTTCTATTTCTCTATCAAGTAGGAATGGACACAGTAGGACTTCTGCCCTGCCTAGATTGACCAAAGTTAAAAAAAAGGTTGGGGGCTGGCCCGGTGGCACAGTGGTTAAGTTTGCATATTCCGCTTCAACGGCCCGGGGTTTGCCAGTTCGGATCCTGGGTGTGGACATGGCACTGCATGGCAAGCCATGCTGTGGTAGGCATCCCACGTATAAAGTAGAGGAAGATGGGCATGGATGTTAGCTCAGGGCCAGTCTTCCTCAGCAAAAAGAGGAGGGTTGACAGCAGATGTTAGCCCAGGGCCAATCTTCCTTAAAAAAAAAAAAAATTTGAGGGGCTGGCCCAGTAGCGTAGTGGTTAAGTTTGCCCATTCTACTTCAACAGCCTAGGGTTCACAGGTTCAGATCCTGGGTATGGACCTACACACTGCTCATCAAGCCATGCTGTGGCAGTGTCCCACATACAAAATAGAGGAAGATTGGCACAGATGTTAGCTCAGCGGCAATTTTCCTCAAGCAAAAAGAGGAAGATTGACAACAGATGTTAGCCTAGGGCTAATCTTCCTCACCAAAAAAAAAAGTTTGAGAACCACTGGGAGATGAGTGTTAGTGACAGTCCCTCACAACTCCCTGTCTGTGTTGAGCACAAATCAGGCAGGATTAGCCTTGCATCCTCCTCATGTCACCATCCTCCTTTGGTCTCCTGGGTGCAGGGTCAGGAAAACTGGAAACAGGTAATACTAGAATCAGTATTCAAGAGTTCTTACTTAAGAAACTGCTGAAGTTTTAAGACTCATCTGAGATTCTTAGCGAGGATAACAAAAGGCGATGCTTCCAAAACAGGATGTATGAAACAAAGTGAACCATGGAGAAAGCAGGCCTCAGAGGTCTTGGTTTCTATCAAGTTGACCCTGGGCATATTTAAATGCCAATATGCCATGATATACTCTCCTGACAATTTCTTGCCTCTGCTAGGAGTGGAACAAGAGCAAACAAACTTTAAAAGGAGCATAGTTCATTTCAAAAATAATGTTTCTGAGCAACATCAGTTTCCATGTTGGAATGGGGGGGTGAAGGAAGGGGCGGCGCCTCCCCTCTGGGCGTCTCTGAATTAACAGGCATAGTTCCATTCAAATATGGGGGTCAGGAACATGTTGACCTTTTTGATCTTTTTTCGAATATTACACTGAAAGGGAAGAAAGGAGCACGTAGAACAAACTGAACAACTTATGGTTTGCTAAAACCGGAATAATTTGAGCAAGAAAATGAATAATAATAGTATCAGATTATAACCCAGAGAATAAAATACCTTCATGAGTTCATGATAATACAAATAAATAATCAATTAAATGAATAAATTGGGGAGAAAGGACAGCTCTTCCATGCAGGAGAATTCTAATTAACAAATCTAGAAGGAAAGAGAGAACTAGATAATCACCATTAGATAAATACCACTGTAATAATTGTTGTAAACCAAATCCACCAATGAATGCTAAAATTAGTGGATGAAAATTTGAGGAAGAACAGTTTACATAATCTCAAAGTATCTCCCCCAAGATATTTATTACGTACAAAGAGAAAGATAGTAACTTCACAGTAGAAAAACCAGGCAGAAACCACCTTAACCACGTTACCAAGGTCAACATCACCAGCAATAAGACTTATCAATATCCACATCATGAACCATGTGAGATGATGGACAAAATAACTGATCACTACTTTTCAAAAGTGTGAAAGTCGTGAAAGACAAGGAGACTGAGGAACTGTTTTAGGCTGCAGAAGACTAAGGGAAAATAGCAACTAAATCCAATGTGTGATCCTGGCTAGGATCCTAGCCAGGATGCTAGAACACAAAAGGAACATTAGGGGCCAGCTTGGTTAAATTTGCATGTTCCGCTTCTTGGCGGCCCAGGGTTCGCCGGTTCAGATCCTGGGTGTGGACGTGGCACCACTTGGCAAAAGCCATGCTGTGGTAGGCATCCCACGTATAAACTAGAGGAAGATGGGCACGGATATCAGCTCAGGGCCAGTCTTCCTCAGCAAAAAGAGGAGGATTGTCAGCAGTTAGCTCAGGGCTAACCTTCCTCAAGAAAAAAAAGAAAGAAAAGGGACATTAATGTAAAAACTGGTGAAATCTGAATAAGGTCTTTAGTTTAGTTTAATTGTACTCTACCAATGTTAATTTCCTGGTTCTGACAAACGCACCATGGCTATGTAAGATGTTAACATTAGGAGAAGCTGGGTGAAAGATATATGGAAACTCTGTATTATTTTTGCAACATTTCTGTAAGTCTAAAATTAGTTTAAAATAAAAAGTTTTTATTTAAAGGTTATGATTTGCGCCTGGTTATTGCAGTCCAAGTACTTGACCCTGCTGTGAAAAGCTCGGGGATATTACATTCAAGAACCATAGGTGCTACTGAACACTTCGATGACTCTTCTCTTATACTGTGTTTGACTCCGCATAGGAAAATTAGCCTGAATTCCATAAGCTCAAGGTCTTAAAGAAATAAAATTTATGACAAAGCATACTAATAACATCACTCATCACCGTTACGGTGCCGGCACTGTGCTGCACAGGCACCCTCTCACTTCCCCCTCAGAACACACCTGTGAAACAAGGATGGCTACTATGACCACGTTAAAGATGAGAAAACAGAGGCTTAGAGAGAGTTAAACAACTTGCTTAAGGTCACATAACCAGAAATGGGTAGAGCCAGAACTTGGACTCAGGCTTGTTGGATTCCAAAGTCCATTCTTTCTAACCACGATGCCACGCTTTAACTCCAGAGGGGAAAAAGACAAGAAAAAGCCTAACAAGCACAACTCTAGAACTGGGTTTATTTGGGCTATTGCTGGCCCATGGGATTAAACATAACTTTCTCAGGAAAGAGGTGAGTAAGGAAATGACGAGAAAAATGTTGCTTTCACAGAAAATTTCATCAGACCTGAAGAATATTTTTAAAACGTAATTAGAAGTCTCTCTTCCCTATCCGATGTTTTACAATCCTCCCCCGCTACTCTGGCCTCCCTGTCAAGGAAGGAAAATTATACCTTTCCTCTTGAACTCCAGAAAGTTAATTGCAGTTCTTTTCCAATTGTGTCCAGTTTCTTCTGATCCCTTTTTCCTGATTTCCTGTCTGATTCTCAGAGTACAGAGAGAGGAGAGTTTGCAACATCTATGTGACTCGTCTCAGCAGGAAGCTCGTGGTGGATTAAGTGATCAGGGGCTCTGAGCGGATGCAGAAATTCTCAGCACGGCTCCCACACCCTGACACTACAGCCCAGAGCTATGGCGAGGGTTTTGGGCAGAGCAACAACATGTAAAAACAGCAACTTCAATGGTTGACAGTCTTTTATCCTAAACATTTTTTTTTTTTTTTTTTGGAGGAAGATTAGCCCTCAGCTAACTACTGCCAGTCCTCCTCTTTTTGCTGAGGAAGCCTGGCTCTGAGCTAACATCCGTGCCCATCTTCCTCTAGTTTATACGTGGGACGCCTACCACAGCATGGCTGCCAAGCAGTGCCATGTCCGCACCCGGGATCCGGACCAGCGAACCCCGGGCCGCCGAGAAGCGGAACGTGCGAACTTAACCGCTGCGCCACCGGGCCGGCCCCTTATCCTAAACATTTTTAAACATCACTTAGCTGACTGATGTGGAACTCAAGGTGCCGTCTATATCTCATTCCTCATGGCTGATGACTATTCTCAGTGCAAAGAGGGAGCGGGGACCTAAAAGGGAGTGATAACTATATGGTTCTCCTCTGTCCTGGCTCCCTCAAACAAGAAAAAACCAGACAGGCCCCACTCAAACTGTGTTGTGTCTGTCAGTGCCCACCAATTAAAGAGCACCAGGAAAACACCTGTTGTTAAACAAGTTGGGCTTACTACTCATTGCAACAGAGGAGAATTGTGGGGTGTCTCAGCAAGAGGATGTTAGAAAGGGTATATTATAAGATCAATGTGTGTTAACTGATTTTAAGGAGGGTTCAGGAACCAGGGCTTTGCTCTGGATTGGGTGCTATTAGGAAGCAGGGATAATTTTATGATCGGACTTCTTAATGAATCATCTAGAAAGCAGGTAAAATGAAGTGAAGCTAAAAATTGGAATTGGTGAGAAAGCAGCAGTCACTCATGTTAGCCAGCATAGGGGAATGTTTGGTCATTGTGTGGTTTGGACAATGTTGATGTTTTTGTCTTTGTCATACATGATCACAGAATGGTCTTCTTTCTGTCTTGAGCCATCATGATCACAAAGTGGCCTTGTCTGATGTTGATGTGTGCAATGGTTTATGTCCAACAGGACAACACCAGGCCCAACTGTGCCAAGCTAGCTCCTAGCGATACCAAGGCCTAATTGATAGTGTCAGTTCAGTTTCTGGCTGTCAGGGGCATCTTTTCTCTTTCTCAGCCATAATAGCCACACACACTCAGAGAACTGCACTGAGATCATGGAAGGTGGTGACTCTTGGGAGAAAAAGAAACCTAAATTTACTCTCAAGGCCTTGGCCACAGGTGTTCACTTCCTATTTCCTATATTCTCCACGCTTCAAACTAATCTCAATCCCAATTTACTCCACTCTTTCTTGTTACATCTTACTCCTGCTCCCTTCATTAAAAAAAAAAAAAATTTGTAGAACAGATTGACATCATTGGGCCATTTTCCTCTCAATTCTTCCATAAGATTAAAATGCAAAATTTTCTGAATCAGAATCACAAAGCATTAATGGGGAGTCTGGAGGAAACCTTGTTTTAGTGGACCTTGTATCAACCAGGAAAGAAAGAATTGTAAGAGAATGACCTCTTTAAGGTGTTGCAACCCTTCTTTTACACTAATATCTCACTGTTTCAGCAAGTCACCTGCTTTATTAAGAACTTTTTAAATTATGGCTGATGGTCCCGCACATGACAATCTGGCCCAATCCGCCCTGCCACTTTACCTCCCTCTACTCTCCAACATATTCCTCCTCTCCAGACTCTTTTCCTCGAGGTCCCCCAAAGATGTCCTATGCCTATGTCGTTTCTGCCTCAGCTGGCATGCCCTCCTTCACTCACTCTCTTTTCAAACCCTAGCTGTTCTTCAAGACTCAGCTGCAATCCCACACTTCCCGATAAGTTGCCACCAGTAATTTCAGCCCCTGCTGGTCTCCCTCTCAACTGAACTTCTGGGGCAGTCGTACCATTTAACTTCACAGTCCCTCTGTGTTGTTTTCTAATTGCTTCCAATGCAGGAGTTTGTGAACTCCTTAAGGGGGAAAAAAAATCTTAGGTTTCCTTCTTGTCAAGGAATACAATAGCGCTGAACATATAGTAGGTGCTAATTGATTGGTGTCAGGCTTCCACCTCAGGTTAGCATCTAAGTGTGTACTAAGACAGGAGGGAAGTAGAGGTGACTGTGCATTTCTTCCCAGGTATACAGCTCACACTACTTTTCAAGGCAAAATTAATGCTGTCAAAATCTGCAATGCCAGGGCTGGCGCAGTGGCACAGCAGTTAAGTGCACACGTTCTGATTCTCGGCAGCCCAGGGCTCGCCAGTTCAGATCCCAGATGCAGACGTGGAACCGCTTGGCAAAAGCTATGCTGTGGTAGGCATCCCATGTATAAAGTAGAGGAAGATGGGCACGGATGTTAGCTCAGGGCCAGTCTTCCTCAGCAAAAAGAGGAGGATTGGCAGTAGTTAGCTCAGGGCTAATCTTCCTCAAAAAAAAAAAAATCTGCAATGCCTTTTACAGAGTGGATGTTAATGAGTGATGCAGCTAAATTGGGAAATCACGAGTACGTGATCCTCCCCTAGAAAGTGATTCCCAAAACTGTGCATCAGAATCACCTACAGAGCTCTATAAATGTATAGATAGTGTGGGGGCTAGAATTGGCCACCCCAAGATACGTCTCTTTGGCATGAGGAATATTTTGGGCTGGTTACTTTTAAAAAACTGCAGACAGGAAAGAAACTCTGAAAAGTAGAATTTACTTACCCTTTGTTAAGAGACATTTACATTGTAAAGGAAATCTCCATCTTTAAAGGTGTCTCCCTCTCTGTACCAGGAAGAAGGGGGGATGACCTTATCTCTAGAAACTCTTAATCAATGTGGAAGGCAAGGACTTAAATCTGCATAATAACCTTACTCTTATTTACTGTACTTGTCTGGTAACCTCCCATAACTGACTCCCCCCACCCCCAACATCCTCCTTTGTCTTCAGCTGAAGATGATATTTAAGGTGGTAGTTTCAGCCATTTTGGCGAGTTGCTCAGTTTGCCTGAGGCTCTCCCATGTATACATGTTATAAAACTTTGTTTAGTTTTCTCCTGTTATTCTGTCTCACGTGAATTTAATTTGTTCTCTGGCCAGAAGGACCCAGAGAGGGTAGAGGAAATGTCTTCCTCCCCTACAATAGCTATATATAACTACCTATATCTACCTAGCTAGTTATACATATATATTATATATAACATATATACATTTATAGTTTGGGCCCCACGTAAGAGATTTTGGTTCATCTCTGGGGAGGGGCCCAGATATCTCTAAATTTTTAGAGCTCCACAATGTGATCCTAGTTCTCACACACATGATCCTGATGCACAAGCAGGGTTGAGAACTCCTGCATCTGAAGAAGGCTACCGTATCAAAACCTGTCTCAGACGCTAGCCTAAATGCCCCAAGAAGCTAAGAGTCTATTATATACTTAAATCATTTCCAAGTAGGAAGATGGTACACCCCACTCAGTGTCCTTTCCCAAATCACATAATCCTTAGCAATTAGGGAGCTTTTATCTTCACACTTAGCCTAGGTTCTCAACCTCAGTTGCCCATTGAAATCATTGGGGAAACATTAAAAAAATTACTAACACTTGGTTCCCAACCCTAAATACTTAATTGCTCTGAAGTATGGCTTGGACCTTGAATTTTTTTTTTAAAAAAGCTCCCTGGATGACTCTAATGGGCAGCTAAAGTCAAAAACCTCTGTAGCCTAAATCCTCTTACTGCTATCTTATTTCTCATTCTGTCCTCAGGGAAGATGTACCACAGCTGGTCTTATATTTGAAACTGTTTTTGAAAGCCACCCTCAGCCTTTTCCTCTCCAAGATAAATAATCACAAATCCTTTCATCTTTCCTAAAAGTGCGTGTTTCTTACCCCACCCACTGTTTTCATTGCTCTCCTCTGGATGCTCTCCAGGGTCTTAACATCCCTATCACGCTGGAGTGTCCAGAATTTCCTCATGATTCCTCCATGCCGTATTCCTGTTGACTGGCTAGTGTCGTGTTTGCTTCAACAATGGCTCTGCCTTGCTGACTGAATTCTTCATTTCCACCAATCACGAAATTCAGCAACTGAAGAACTCTACAAACAGACCAGCAGACTAAGAGGCAGAAGCCTAAAGAAGTGACTATTGGAATACGGTGGTGAGTTCCGCAAGATGACCAATGGAGAAAAAAAAAATAAAGGCGAAAAAGAAAGGGTATAAATGGAGAATGAGGCAAGAGCAAATTTCAGTGTGATGGAAAAAATGGATAACCTGGGAGGCAGAACACTAAAATCTAGTCCTGGATACGATCCTAATTAACCACATAACCTTGGCAATCCATTTCACCTTTCTAGGCCTCCGTTTTTCATACGTAAAATAGGAGAGCAAGACTGGGTCATCGCTAGGTTTCACTTGAGTTCTGAGTCTTCCACAGCTCATCTCAGGCTGCAAGAGAAAACGGGAGCCAGTCTGATCATTCCCCTTTTACTTGATCTGCCCGTAATTCTTTCTCCTGGATACTCTAGTCATTCCAAGAGTTACTATTTTCCCAGTTCTGACAGTCAATGATTATAGTCCAGACCGAGCACCACTAGAAAGGAGGCATCTTTAAGTCAGTCCAATGCCGTCTTCTGAACATAGAAAAACATCTGGGAGTACTCAGTCCACTCAGCAGACACTCAGAACATTTATATGAGTTAAAGATATTTTCCTCAGTCTCCAAGAATTAGAGCTCTAAACAGTAATGACCAGAATAATTAGCATTCACCTCTTCATCAACAACTATAATACCTACCAAAACTTAGCACCACAATAAGTCACCAATATTAACGGTTATGGCACTGTGCCAGGCACTTTAACATCCATTCTCTTCTTTAGTCTTTATTGACAACCCAGAAAGATTAGCATTATCCCTGTTGTATAGGTAAGAAACTGCAGCTTCAGACAGAAGTAAATTACCGGAGATTCCAAAGCAACTAAGTAACACAGGATTGGAATTCAGGTCTCCCCCAGATTCTTCTGCTTCACCCAGCAGAGGTAAAATACCGCAAAGTTAATAAAGCTTACGTTCCAGAGCCCCTCGCTTGCATAGGTGCCTTCCAATCCTCTGTATCTAGTGTTGAATTTCTAATTTTGCACTATTTTTCATAAAGAGGACCCCTGCAACTGTCTAAACTTCAAGTCCTACAAAACCTAGATCCACCCCTGAACAAGCTTCCCAAGTGAACATAAGCACTACCCTGTTTAGTAATTTCAGTCTGAGGGCATTTTTTTAAACACAAATTCAAGAGGAATCCTTGCTGGCTTTCTGCTCTGGGAATCTATGCTGCTACTTTAAAGAAATAATCAAGTAAGGTTTCACCCTGTGCCATGTGACATGGATCACTCACTGTTCGTTCTTTTCCCACTGTTACTTTGTACCCAAGGTATGCTTCTCCCATGGCAGTCTGGATTCCCTCTCTCCCTGTGGCAGGACTGCTAAAGTGAGTTTCGTCCTGAGGCATGCCTTCCGTTCTGGTTTGCGTAGATCTCTAGCCTTCGCTTGACGTGTAGTAATGACTGCTCTGCCCATCCTGCTGCCTCTTGCACAGTCTGCTCTTTGGACCAGAGCCTGCAGCTGCTTGGGTATTGGACCTCAGCTGCTCTTTATAGCCATAAAGGCAATGCTTGTTGACCACGTGGAAAGAAATGACTTGAAAAGAGGGCGGGGGAGCATTTTATACTTCAATTTCCATTAGATAGGTCCTAATACCAGAATTTTTCACATTTCATTCTAGCTTCTTCTATAACTCCATCAAAATATTCTAACCCTATTTTTTATCTACTGTTCCTTCCCTTCATGTCGACCTTAGTTATCGGATCCCTGTTCTTCTTTAGATTAAGACAAATTTTCCCTCTTTCCTTCCCTCTCTGCAAACCAGAGAGGGTGCAGATACAACTTTGGAAAAACATAGTTTAGCAGAGGAATATCTTGGGAACTGGGAATTTCATGTAAACTCAGAACATCTTCTCTCACCACCTATCCACTCATCACCTCCCTTAGTCCCAATACCTCCCACATAACTACAGCCATCTCACAAATCAGAAAAATCCTTGCTCGGTAACCAAATATTTATTGTACAATGGTAGCTGAATCAGTAATATTAAAAAAAACAAGACGGAATTAGGCTATTTATACAGAATATTTCCCAGACACATTTTTCATGCAAGCATGAGCCATCTTTTTTTTTTTTTTGAGGAAGATTAGCCCTGAGCTAACATCTGCTGCCAAGACGCCTCTTTTTGCTGAGGAAGACTGGCCCTGAGCTAACATCCGTGCCCGTCTTCCTCTACTTTATATGTGGGACACCTGCCACAGCATGGCTTGATGAACGGTGCCATGTCCGCACCCGGGATCCGAACCGGCAAACCCTGGGCCACTGAAGCAGAACGTGCGCACTCAACTTCTGTGCCACCAGGCTGGCCCCATAATTAGTCATCTTTTAGGATGGTTTAGACACTATCCTATTGGCAGCAGAAGCATGGAAAAGTTGACATTAGGATGCACGGAAATCTTAGGGCTATGTAATTCTAAGACATGTATTATCGATAGAACCTAGAGCAATAGAATATTAAATATACCCCAGAAAAGAACTGCAAAACAAACACACAAAGCCAGCACTGACTCATGTCCTTGCTGAGGTGTAAATAAGCCTGTAGACAAGTGGATATATGGAAATTGCCCATCAGTAGCAGAGATAGCAATCTTATTACCTTGGAAAGGAATTATCATTAGTTTACAAACTCAGCGTGAGATGCTTTAAAACTCTCAATTCTGCTTCCAGTTTCTTCTCTTGCCTCCTATCCTTGCTTACTACGTATCAAGAAATCAATTTACTAAACTCCCAATTTATCCATCCCTAGAAACAAAATAGAAATTCTCAGGATGCATGGGAAAGATAAGAAGATAGTAATTTCAATGATAAGGGAATCTTCACATTTCCATATCTGTGAATGGAAGTTGAGAATGGAAAAATACAGCAATTTTTCCTGACAGCCTCCAAAAGCATGAGGCTACAGAAGAAAAAAAAATGTACAGAGAGAAAACAAATTGCAAAGACTCTTAACTATGCATACTATAAATCTTCTGAATTAAAAAATTCAGGGAGATCTGACTCCTTCATCCAGAATTGTCATTTAAAGATCAAAAGAATGCTTTGCATAGACATTAAAAAGGATATGAACAATTTGGAGTGTGTTCAGAAGACAACTGAACAGTAGGATCAAGGAAATCAGGTCACATAGAAATAGACTTGATGAGATTTGGAGATTTCTATTTCTCTAAGCAGCAGCAAAGATTTGCCCCGTTGAACGCAGGACAGCTTTGGCCAAAGCGTGGTTATAATTTCCCCAAACTGCGGCAGTCTGATAAAAGTTTAGCCCAAACGAGAAAAGCCACTGCTTTCCTTCTCATGAACATAGAAAAACAAAGCTATTACACTTCTCTTTTTCAATCTAACTTGAATAGGAAAGCATGGACAGAGTGAATTTTGTAAGGCCTGAAGAAGTTACCTTTTCTCAGGCACTTCAATCTTAATCTGATGCAGCATACTACTCACATTGTGTGAGTTGGCAGACCGTCTCTAAAGTGGTCCCCCATGGTCCCTGCTTCTTGTTCAGACCCTTGGTGATCTCCTCCCCTTGAGTGTGACCAGGACCTGTGACTTACTTCCAACCAATAGAATATGGCAAAGGTGACATGATGTATGTGTCCATGATTATGTTATATAAGATTGTAACATCTCTCTCACTAGGAGACCCTTTCCCTTGCTGGCTTTGAAGAAACAAGTGGCCATGCTGGGAAAGCTCACAAGCCAAGGAATGGAGGATGGCCTCTGGCAGGTGGCCAAGAAAAAACTGAGGCCCTCAGTTTGGCAACACACAAGGAACTAAATGCTACAACCACCACACGAGCTTGGGAGAGATTCTTCCCCAGCCAAGCTGCAACTGAGATCACCTTGACCACCACGTTGTGACCCCGAAGCAGAAGACCCAGAAAAGCTGTGCCCTAATTCCCAATCCACAGACATTGTGAGGTAATGTTCGTTGTTTTTCAGCTGCTAAATTTGTGGTAATATTGTTACACAGCAATAGATAACTAATGCAGTGAATATCCTGAATGTATACACATATGGAAAGTTGTGTTTGCATATGAAAGGTTTTGGAATGACTATATTTACACATGCATGGAAATGCAAGGCAGATGCTCAGATACTTTCAAGAGTGAATGAGGGGCCAGCGCGGGGGGGGGGGGGGGGGGGGGGGGCGGGGGGCGGGGGACGACCCCCGAGTGGTTAAGTTCGTGCCCTCCGAGTTGGCGGCCCAGGGTCTCCCCGGTTCAGATCCTGGGCGTGCACATGGCACTACTCATCAAGCCATGCTGAGGCGGCGTCCCACATGCCACAACTAGAAGGACCCACAACTGAAAATATACAACTATGTACCAGGGGGCTTTGGGGAGAAAAAGGAAAAAATAAAATCTTAAAAAAAAAAAAAGTGAATGAGTAAGCTGTAAGAAACTTAACAAATGTAGTCAAGAGAGGAATAATCTAAAGAAAAAGCATCCCTCACACCAATTAATGGAACAAAGATTTAGTATAGAGAATAAAACTATAAAAGTATTAAGCAAAATTATGGAGGTATTTTTATTATCCTGTAGAGGAGAAGGTCATTCTAAGCATATGAAGAAAACCAGGAAATATAAAAATTAAAGAGGTTAAGTTTACATCATAAAATTTAATAACTTCTATAAAGAAAAATATATAAATAAGGTTAAAAGACTGATAACAAGGTGGTCAAAAATTTGCAACACAAGACAAAGAAATAATGTCTTCAATATACATAGCTCTTAAAAATCATTAAGATTCCATTTAATGCAAAACTATATAGCCATTAAAAACAATACAAATCTATATTTATTATCTTATACAAACATTCTCAAGTAAAAGAAGCAAGTTACAAAGCAGTACATAGAGTGTGACCTCAGTTATGTAAAGGTGTACATATTTGTATATATGCATAATAAATATGCATGGATAGCTGAAAGAAATTTGGTTAAATCTTAGTGGTCATTTTTTGGTGGAGGATGATTTTTTATTTATTTACTTTTAGTATTTTTTTAAACAAATGTCCATGTATTATTTAAAAAAAAAAGAAATATATTTTCCCCAAAATGCTTTAGAAATATTAGTGTATTTATAAAGCAGAAATCTATATTTGGCAGAGAGGTTAGTCAGACTGCAAAACATCTAGGGAAGAAACACCAAGTGAGGGGATGGCCCAGTGGCATAGTGGTTAAGTTTGCGTGCTCCAATTCAGCAGCCCAGGAGTCCCAGGTTTGGATCCTGGGCATAGACCTGCACACCACTCGTCAGGCCGTACTGTGGCAGTGTCTCACATATAAAATAGAGAAAGCTTGGTACAAACGTTAGCTCAGTGACAATCTTGCTCAAGTGAAAAGAGAAGGATTGGCAATGAATGTTGGCTCAGGGCCTACCTTCCTCACCACCCACCCCCACCAAAAAGGAAAAGAAACACCAAGTGAAGAAACACCAATGTGAAAGACACTTAAAATAACTTTATAGATGGGATCAACACCAGCAAGTTGCGATCATTCCTGGAGACTAAATTATGTCAGGGAGAATGCTCCTGAGATAATTTCCATTGCTGATAATTTACGAGCTGAAGGGAAAAAAGCAGACTAGAGATGTTTTAAAATAGCTTGGGGAAAAAATGGGGGCAACTTTGAATATGATACTAAAAGGTATAGAGAGTAAAATAACGGAATGGTCTATTAAGTTCCATTACCAAATTAATGATCTTGTCATACTGGTGATGGTTGCATGCACTGGCAAAGGTGGGAAGCACAAATTGGAAAATATGCAAGATGTCCTAATTATACACAGCTCTTAAAAACCATTAAGATTCTTTATAATGCATTTAGAACTGTGGTTCTCAACTCTGGCTGCATTATGAACATCACCTGGAAGCTTTTTAAAAAATCCTAATGCTTTGGTCTAGAAAAGGCAAATCTAGAGAGACATAAGTAGATTCATGGCCACAGGGGGTTGGGAGTGGAAACAGGGAGTGACTACGAATGGGCACGGACATTCTTTTTGGGGTAATGGGAACATTCTAAAATTAGATTGTGGTGATGGTTGCACAATTCTGTAAATTTACTAAAAATCATTGACTCATATTAAAATGAGTGAATTTTGTGGTATTACACCTCAATAAAGCTGTTAAAAAAAAAAATACTGGTCCTTGCGCTCTACTCTGAGATACTCTGATTCAATTGGTCTGGGGTGGGAATGGTAGGGATGGTTTTTTAAAGCTCTCCAGATGATTCTAACATGCCACCAGGGCTGAGAACCACCAATTCAGTTATATGAAACCACTTTACAAAATTACTTTCATGTTACAAAGACCAGGCTCTTTGAGAGAGAGAATATTCAGGGTTTCAGACCACTTTTGGTTTCCACTGTACATCTACAACTGTACAAATGGAATACTATTCATATTCATTGTGAACTCTATCTTGTTGGGGTGACTATACAGACATATAGTTCCACCTTTAGAATTGCAGCCTGAAAGCTAAAAGGATGCTCTGAATATATATTTAAGATGGATATGAAGTAAGCTATTAGTTCAGAGAAATTCAACGAGCTTGAGTTTGAAGGGACTCAAAGTCACAGCACATGAAAAAGAATAATATTAAATCAGAAGATTGAAATGAGGGTTTGGGAGGTACAAATAATGGCTATTGTCAAATATTGAAAGGCTGCCAAACAGAGGGCAGTTGAACTAGTTTTTCATATCCTCAAAAGAATCAGGATTGACACATGAGTCTACAGGAAGATGGATTTCAGTTCTTTGTAGGGAAGATCTTTACAATAATCTTGTGTGAGGTACTGTGCTAGCTTCTGGAGATATAAATGAAGTGGCTAGAATACAGTCTGGTGGTTCTCAAACTTCAGCATGCATCACAGTCACCTGGAGGGCTTATTAAAATGCAGGTTGTTGGCCCCGCCCCAGAGTTTCTGATTCAGGATGTCTCAGGTGGGGCCCAAGAATTTGCATTTCTAACAAATTCCCCTGTGCTGCTGATCTGGAGACCACACTTTGAGGACTATTTTATAATCTAAATGCTATCAGAGCTCCGTGAAACGACATCTGAATCAGATTACGAGGACATGAGTAACCTGAAAGACTTCTCAGAAGAGTTTTGGGGATGAGCTGAATTTTGAAGAAAGAGAAGGTAGTAAAAGGGTAGAGGAGGGCATGGCAGTCAAACATAGAGAACAATAAATTGAGAGGGACAATATACAGCGAGGAGCAAAGGCATGAAACAGCATTCATTCAAGTTATTTATTGACTGTTTACTATACGCAGAGTATTGTTCTAATTGCTGGGAAGAGAGAGAGAAAGGAAACAAAGTTCCGGCCCTCATAGAACTCATAAACAAATACATCACATACTGCAAAGTCCCACAGGGAGTAGAAGAAGCTGTTGTGAAAGACAACAAGGCCTCTGAAGAGGCAGCATTTAAACTGACACCTCAAGAACGAAAGAGCTAGAAGAGCATTCCAGACAGAGCTTAGCATGTATAAGGAAACGAAAATCTGTGTGTCTGAGCACAGTGACTGAGGATGTCTGTGGAAGCAGAGGAGCTTAGAAAGGTAAACAGAGGCAGATTCCATAGGACAATGTAATGAACAGACTGGCTGTTTTTAAATTTTTTTTGAGGAAGATCAGCCCTGAGCTAACATCTGCCAATCCTCCTCTTTTTGCTGAGGAAGACTGGCCCTGAGCTAACATCCGTGCCCATCTTCCTCTACTTGCTATGTAGGACGCCTGCCACAGCATGGCTGGATGAACAGTGCCACGCCCACACCTGGGATCTGAACCGGTGAACCCCAGGCCACCAAAGCAGAACGTGCCCACTTAACCACTGCACCACTGGGCCGGCCCCAGATTGGCTCTTTAGATAGTTCATTCTGGTAGTAATTTGGAATATAAACTAGAGATCGACTAGACTAAAGACTAGCATAGAAATCTAGGTGAAAAGTGATAAGGGCTTGAACTAATGCATCACAATGGGAACAGAGGAGATGGAGATAAAGATAAGACTAGTGAATCTAAAGGATTGAGTGATCTAATTGCATACAGGAAGTGAGTGGGCAGAAAGAATATAAGGTGGTTCACAGAATTTTGGCTTGGGCAACTAGCTATTCTAGAAAGGAAGTGGTGTCAGTGTGGTAAGGAGGCAAGTTTGGGCTTTTACACAATGAGTTTTTAAAACAAATACAAGTGGAAATGTTTACTGGTTGATTAAAGAGCAAAGAGCGAGCATGGGCAGGTGACATTGATTTGGGAAACATAAATAAAACTGGCAATTGAGGATGAGTATATAGAGAAGAGCCTCTGACGACACCATTTTAAGGGGGTAAACAGGAAAAGAGGCTGATTAAAGAGCAGCTAGAGAGAAGAAAAATTAGGAAAAAATTGTGACCAAGAAGCCAACGGAGGAGTTTTAAAAAGCGAATGGACAACAGTGTCAAATGCTGAAGAGAGGTCAAGAATTGATGTGTCCACTGGACTTAGCAATATGTATTTAGTTGATGACTTTAGTAAGAGTAATTTCAGTGGAATGTTGAGGGTAGAATCCAGATTACAATAGACTGAGAAATGAACTGAAAGTGAAGTAGAGAGAACAAATGGGGCTTGGCCACAAAAGAAAGAAGGTAAAAAGAGAGCAGAAGTGAGATAGGTTCAAGGAAGAATATTAACATAGGAGAGACTTGAGCACACTTATATGCTAAATAAGGGAGAGAGAGGAGACACTGAAGATAAAGAAGAGAGGAGGTGACTGATGGAATAAGGTCTCCTAAGTAGTTAACATGGGATGGGATTCACTGACTTGCTCATTTGCCTACACATTCAGTGTTGGCCAGAGAACAGACACCTCTCCTGAGACAGATGAGGACGTTGTTGGTAGAGGTGACCAGGAAAGCCTAGAGCTCTCCTAGTAACCTTCAATTTCTTCAGTGTTAGGAGGTAGGCCTCTGCTGAGGGTAGAGAGGTAGTGGGATGGGGAGACGAAATTCTGAAATAGTCTTTAAGAACTGAAGAGGTTGCTGGATCATTCGGGCTGCTGAACTGCTTTGAGAGCCACCTACTTGGGTCAATTTGTGATGCCACTCAGTAGTATTCAGCAGATCATGAGAGCAAGAGTCAGATGGCTAAAATGATCCAGGGACAAGGTTCTGCAGGGCCAGAGAGATTGGGAAACAACAGATCATGAGTGAGCAATGGGCCACACAGTCTACGCTAAATGGAGAAGAAAGGGGGTGAATCCAGAGTGAACTGACAGAACGGAAGAAAAAAGTGACTAAGGAATTGCAGTCAAAGAGTAAACATACTGAGAGGAAGAGATCAAAGGACAACATATTAAAAATTAGTATGAACAGGATCCTAGAATTTAACATTTCAGAAATTTTGACAGAGTACAAGGTATGGCCTTGAAATTGATTTGTTAAATGGTGTGAAAATGATTATTGGAGGTGGAGGTCCAGAAACTGTAAGGTCATCCATGACCAACGATATTGCCCAGAATAATGGCACGGCTGGGGCAGAGACACCATGAACCATCAAAGTCCTCAATGAATGTAAAAGAGTAACCAGAGATGACAGTGATGAGGATGGACGGTACAGCTGAATAGCAGAGGCCTCAAAGTGTGGTAAGAAAAATCAGGAATACAGGGGCAAAAGCCCCTATAATCCACCAGTTCACACCTTGTAGTAGTAAAGTGAGAAAATGAGCATCCTTCATTTGAAATAGCCCCAACATAAATACGGCTGAGGGAGAGCCAGGTTCCAGTTAATGAAAAAATAGGAAAGTTTATGTACAAAGGATATAGAAACAAGTGTCTCGTAGAATGCAAAGAATTGGCAGGAAGGGCAGGAATGGGAAAATGAATTGAACATAGCAGGTAACAGCACAGGAATATGAGGAGAAACGACTGATGACTGGATGGGCTTCTATTTTAGATGGCCACAAAGAATTACAGGGACAAGAAGCAAAGTGAACTAAACCAGCCTCAATGTTCCAACTGGAACTCTGGAGCAAAGTTTCTATGACAAAATAAACATAGGCACTAGGCACTGACCAAGACTTAAATGTGCTTGAATTGTTCTGGGTTCCAGAAGTAACATTAATGATAATCTGTTTTGTGTCTCAACAAAGTTTAGCCCTAAGTATAGAAGATGGCAGGGTTAGGCCAGAAGGAAGACTAATGCTGCCAGTGCTCAGATGGCCTATTGGTTTCAGCAGAATGCAGCTTAGTATGGAGAGAAGAGGGGCCTATACTTTGACTGGGGGAAAAAATATTACTCACGAGGTCCAGGTACCAATTCAGGAGGGACTGGCATAGTTAGGTATGTCAAAATGTCTGATATCCTTGCCCATCTCCACAGAGTTCGGCACTAGATAGAATGGCAAGATGCCAGTCTTGAAGCATACATAAGCGCACAAAGAACTCTGCAAAATTCAGACCAAACGAAGGGAAAACTATGGGTAAGCTCTCATATGGATGTTAAGTGACCAATACTTACATTTTCTAAAAATAGGATAGCTATTCAATATAGGTTGTATGTTCCTTTTTTTTTAAGGAAGATTAACCCTGAGCTGACATCTGCTGCCAAGCCTCCTCTTTTTTGCTGAGGAAGACTGGCCCTGAGCTAACATCCATGCCCATCCTCCTCTACTTTATACGTGGGACGCCTGCCACAGGATGGCCTGACAAGCAGTGCCATGTCCACACCTGGGATCTGAACCGGTGAACCCCGGGCTGCCAAAGTGGAACGTGAGAACTTAACTGCTGCACCACCGGGCTGGCCCCAGTATGTTCCCTCTTTGGGAGTAATGAATAGATTTTTCTATCATTAAATGGGGATTTGGACTACACGTCCAAAATTCTTTTACTATCTTCCTCTTTAAATTCTATAAAAGTTTTAGTAAAAAACATCCTTAAAAATCATCATTATGTCTTACTCTCTCTCAAGGAGAGGGCCTGTAACTTAAACGTCTTCCTGTCCACACGAACTAACCCATACACGGTAGGAAACTGAGACTCAAAAGAGCTAACATAAGGTCATACATAGAGCTAAAACTCAAGATTATTTGATTCCTAAATCCAGTGTTTCTTTACCTTATGTAATCCTAAAGTCCTCATCTTGGCTTTTGAAGGTTTTTTTTTTTTGACTACAGAAAATTCTGACTTCATCCTTATACCCCTGGCAACTCATCAGAGTTCCTTAACACAGGCATCACCAGACAGAACCACTAAGTCATTCTTAAGGTTTCTGTGGTGCCCTTTTTTCCGTTAACAAGATACACAATCTAGCTCCAAAAGACAAGGTTAGAGAAAATCCTTGCCTAGTAAAGAAATTTCATGGAACTTTACTGTATGGAAATATTAATTAAATCTCCTTTCCTCCTATTAAAAGTAGAATAGATATACACTTTAAAGAGCAAACAGATGAGAAAAGAAATTCCAAAATCACTCTGTTTATTCACATAGTGTTTGATTGTATTGTTTTCTACTTATATCATGTGTGACTTCCCAATTCACAGCTAAGCTTTCCATAAAGAGATTCTGGATATTCAATTTATTGGTATCAATCACACCACCAAGGCCTCAAGAAATACTTAATCTAAACTGGGAGCCTCCCACAAAATTTTTTAAAAGAAGAATTTCTCACCTTATGAAATTTTGGGTGTCTTTTTTTTGTTGGCAAGAAAATTCTTTGCCAAGGTTAAGAGATAACCAGATTTTTCCCTCTTTCTTCCCACTAAGTTCTCCCCAAGACACACAGTGACAGTCACACACTTCATGTTTGAGGCCGATCTCACTGCAAGCAGAACCTTAACATCTTCAGCAATGCCTGCATGACCTGGTAACTCCGGCAATGAGAAAAAAGGGCTATTTACTTGTAAGAAGTTACAGTTTGAACTAGTTTTAAGTATTAGGAGGCCAAAGGAAAGTCTGTCTTCATTTTCCCTGCTATTACTCATTCACTGCAAAGAATAAACCGCTCAAGAATCAAAGGTGGGGAAATGTCTGTTGGTCATCGCTGGATTCTTGCTGAAAACAGAGGGACAGGTAAAACCTTCAGGAATCACTTCTTCCACTTTACACTTTCTGAAAACACTATCCCAGCAACGTAATATGCTCATCACACCACTTATGCAATTATTTGAGGCCAGTTCTTTATTTTATAGAGAGCAAATGCAATATTAGGAACTGCTCTGGCACAGGTTAAAAGGGGCTCTCGTATACTTACTAATTTTCTTCAGGATCATCAATACTCATTGCCAAAATTTACCTATTTTATATGGTTACCATTTAGAGTTGCCACTAATGTAAATGACGGAGTGGCGGGAACCCGAGCACACACAATTTTTTTTATTTTTTAGATGTAATGCAAATAACCATATCTGGCATTCTTTCAAAAAACAAAAGAAACACAAAACATGCTCAAAAAACAAGAAATCAAGTTATACTTTTTCATAAGGCACCATCAAAAACCCTGGTAAATTAGAGTCCATATTATATTTGTGTCTCACCAACAGGTAAATAAATATGCAAGGGAATAATCAATAGAGGGTCTTGAGGTTTACAAAAGACATTCCTGTTCAGACATCTTGGAGTACTGCAAAAGTACTAAGCAGGATGCATCTTTAAAAACCCGTCCTGTCCTTTCCTGATGCACATCATTCGTTGCATAGTGGTGACTGGATATGACCCAGGCCAAGAGAAGACTGCAATTCCAAAATACATTACCATCCATTCTTTCCTTCTCATGCTGTAAATACCACTTGGCACATCCATATCCAAAGAAGCAATGATATGCTTTAAATTAAAAAAAAAAAAAAAAAAAAGGAGGATTCTAAAAGGTAAAAAGGCAAATTGACTGCCTGCTTTTTAAAATGTGTACTTAAGGATTTACTGCAAAATCAACTCTACACACATATGAAGCTAGTTCATATGTAAACCTTTATTGAACCTGGTTATATGTGGGACTTTAACAGCTTAATTTTTCTGCAATTTACAATTTTCAAATCCTACTCCATATTGTCACTTTCTCCTTTAAAAAGTGGATAATCCTACCATTTGAAAGAAGAGCTTTCTCAAGTTTTCCTTTTATCCTCCTACTTTAGTACTGGCTGATATTCACACAAATATACTATAGAATTAATATACTGACAAGAAGGGAATTTTTTTCATGTGCACCAAATTGCAGCCAGAATCTAAAAATTAAGAAAAACAAATAAACTGACATTTCTTGGACGCTTAAAGACAAAAGCAGAGAAGAACACAAGTGAGTACAGATAAAACTGTTCCAATCTCAAAGGTCCGTTAGCCTTTTTTAGGGTTTTCACTACTAAAGTATGTTGTGGGCAATTACAGATTTAATGTTTGCCTTTTCAATTATTCAAAAAAAATACATACAGTAATTTGTAATTTATTGAGGCACAAATTTGAATCATGCAACGCAAAGCTAATTGGCAGCAGCTTAGTAAGGGAGCCTAGCACCTACATCTCAACATGGCTCTCTTGCAGTAACTACCAGGAAGTAAAGAAACACTTGTGGGAGGAAAATGTCCCCTCCCCCTCAACAAGAAAGCTAACTACTAATACTATAGTTGTACTTAGAAACTTGGGACTCACATAGTTCTAATGACCTACCCTTTGAAATTTATCAAAGACCTACCATTTTCTCATTTTTTCTACAACCTTTGCCAAAACTGTTTACAATGAAGGTGGTAAGAAATACCTTTGAAAGAATTAATACATAAGTTAAAATACTAATGGTGAAGAAGTGCAACTTTGAGGAGTTAGAAAGGGTAAAGAAACATTTTAAATCAAGTTTTAACATAAAATGTCACAATATTGAAGAATGGAGTAAGTTGTAAATAAGTAACTTCCTCTAATTGAAAACAATGTGCTATATTAGAATATCAGCATTTCTTTAAACAGATGAATCTTAGTTCATTAATTCCAAAATTGTAGATTTGTGTATTTTAATTTTTCTTTTCTTTTTTTACTAATTATTCTTATCTGTTCTTCTCAACTTTGGTCTAAATCTATGATTGTGAGTCAGACCAAACCTCTCTGACTTTCAAATAAATACAGAAAATCCCACAGTATAAATTAAATGATTTATCTAAGTTTCAAAATGTCCAAAGATAAACAAGAAGCTATTCATGGTTGGAGACTGCCTTGCATTTTTCTCTCCCATCTCCAGCAGGCAAATACCACATTAAGGATATAAATTATTCCCTCAACAGCCACCTATGTCCATCCACCATACTCCAAGAAGCAAAGCACCTTAGCCATCTTTCTCAGCATCCTTGTGCCTCTCCACTAATGGTCGAGTAGTTAATAGGTGACTAAGAAGAAAAAATAAAATAGTTTTGAACGTGTCCCAGGCAGCCATGACTTAAAATTGCATCGAATTTTTAACCCAAAAGTATTTGAAGATTTTTACAGAGAAGACCAAAAGGCAAAAAATATTGTGCTTTCTTCTGTAACATCAACCAGATAAAATTTTTAACTAAGTAATATCTTTACATAATGTGGAAAAATGAAAACTTATGAAATTGGTTAATTAGTTACACCTTGCAATATCCATTGAAATCTTAAATCATACACACACTTGAGATAATATCTCAAGACACATGCACAGCAATGCTTACGAACCTCTTTAACACACAAAATGTTACATAATATTGAGGGAAGAGTGACTGAAAAATAGGTAGTATGAACCACAGAGAAAGCACTTACAGAAACTGGACAGCTTTTGCTTTTTTTTCAGTCAGATGCCTTTTGAGTTAAATCTCATACCCACTCAAACTGTAACTGGACAGTACATTTCACTTCTAGTTACTAGAAGACTTCTTTAAAAGAGATTAGGGCAAAAAGGGAAGAGACCATACGCGGTTCTCTAGGTCCACCCTGCTTCCCCCTTTGAAAAGGAAAACTGATGAATTTAAGTCAAAACACAGATTTTTAACCCAAAATAAAGAGACACAGGATAGTGAAGACAAAACACTATTTTTAGTGAGTTTTTTCTTTTTCGTCCTTAAAAAAAAATTAGTCCCCTTCTAGTAATAGTTTCCATACAGCTTACCTAATACCTTAACAAGAATAGAGAACACAACAGAAGGGAAGAGGACACAGCACCATAGTTTCAAACATTGACATACAAAAACAAAACAAAACAAAACAGCCAGCACAGATACAGTAAGACCAACTTTCCCAACAGACGGGGATTAAGTCCCAACATACAAAGGAAATATAATTATCTATTTGAACAAAAATGAGATGGAAGATCTGGTCAGGCTAAGATGGAGAAGGAAGTGCTAACTTCTTGTGCTACAAGGAAGGAATGGGATTTCATTATTACAAAGCAAAAAAGAGAAAGCAAGCCCCCAAACGGATTTTTGATGCTGAAACTGTCATAGCTGCTGGTAACAGTAAATATATATATTTATATATTCATATATGTATATTAAAAAAGGAAAAATAATCTATTTATAGAACAGTCAGTAGTCAGAGACACTTAGAAAAAAGTAAAAACAAGTCCTTTTTTCTTTTTTTAAAAATGGATTTACTAAAACCACCTCATCACCCAGAGGTACTACAACCCCCCCATCCTGATGAAGCCATGGTGTTATTCAACAGCATCTGCTGTGGGCCACAATCAGAAGTGCCAGTATTGGAACAGCAGACATTGGGGTTGGGGCTGCAAGGCAAAAAGCTGTTATTTGCTGGTCTTGCTCACGGCCATGCCTGAAGCCTGGTGGTATCTGGTATACTTGTGAATGAAGGTTTCCCGGAAAAGCATGCATCACTGAGGCTCAGTAAAACATTCTGACTTGTCTTCTCTTCTTTTGCAGAAGCCTGGATCCATGTACCTGCTCTTCTCTAAAATGTAGACTCAAGACAGCAAGACTTCTCAAAGCCAAAAAAGGCTCCTCGCCTTGAAATAAGAAAAGCTCTTCTTCCCAGAATCCAATCTAGTCAGATTTCTGAACTAGATGACATCCTCTTCCTTAAGAAGAGAAGATGATCTGCCTCTCATTTGAGGTTTTCTTCTTGGTACAAACGAACATAAGCAGCTGAGGTCTACAGACTGTGCTACTATCCCATGACTTCTCACAGGAGTGACTTCGGCCCTGTTCCTCTCCTAGTTGTATCTGTAGGGCATTAAATGCCAAGTAATGGTGGTAGGAAAGTGGTACTCTTGACTCCTCTGCAAGTATCCTAACCAAGGAGATCCAAGTAATCAGCACCTCCAGATGGTGCTGCCCCTAGGTTGTAAACCTCTAACTAATATCAACTGGCCATAAGCCACAACCTACATGCTCTGCTTGTAATACACACCAATGTATTAATGCCAACCAGCCACCCTAGAGCTCAATCAAATGTCTGGCCCTAATGTAACAAACCATCCTCAGAGGAGACATCAACTGAAATATTGGCTGCTGAACCAAAGAAGACACCCTCTGCATAGATGTGTTGATAGAGAATGTAGATCACACAGTCCATGCAAAGAGGAAGTCAGCTAACAGGACTTTCTCTGAAGGCCATTCGTCTTTGGAAGCAACATTTCGAGTGGATCTAAACCACTACTTGATGACTAAGGTCTCAATGTGGTCCATTTTCCCCCATGTCCCAAACTAACCCAGCATCTGCTAACTGGTCTCCTTAAGATCCTCCATTGGTAGTTTGTAGCTCATTATGAAGGAAGGAGGTGGTGCTTGACCTGGGCTATCTGGCCCCTGCTTCTTTGCACAGTTTATACAGATGTAATCTTCATTTTCAGCCATTTCTGGAGATACACCCACACAAACTTGATGAAACCACTCATCACAGCCACCATCACATTGTACCCAGTCTACCTGTAGGAGACAAGATTGGGGAATGTTTAGGTTACATAAACGTTAAGCCTAGAATAAAAGCAAACCAAAGAGCTTTCTTGGCTTAAATGATAGCAAATAATTGGGATGTCCAGAGACAGACAACGACTTCTTATGGGGTTATTTTTTAAAGAAAGAAGCTAGGAAGTTAATACCCCCAAATTATATTTTACCATAATATGTCCACAAAATTAGGCCTCTTAGGTACTCCATGACCTCATAAATACCTGGGGCTCCTTGTGAGGCAGAAACATGTTTGAGAAAAACTTGACAAAAAAGGAACTTCTAATAGAGCAGCCAAGTAGTTTTAGCTAATATTAACAATTTCTAGGCTCTAAGACAATGCAATTATCAATCAAGAAAGGAAGAGTACAACAATGTGAAGGTAATCCTGTGTATTAGCTTTATTTCAAAGAGATAAGCCAAAATACTAAGAACATTAAATACCTTTTTAGAAAAGCAGTCACATAGGCCACTTTTAAAACTAATATTTTTTATTCTTCTCTTCTTCCGTTACAAATACAACTCCCTATAAAAAGTTAGCAAATATCAGAGGTCAAATCTTACAAATTAACCAATTAAAACAGTCAAAGACACAGGTCAATAGATCACTCTGGGGTTTAAAATCAAAGTCTGGATAACTGATAGGTCAGTGGCAGATGCCAGGCAAACAGTGACCCTTCAGAGAGTACTGTGATTACAGGAGGCTAGAAAGGAACTGTAGTTTGGTGACTTTAAGCCTTGGGCCTCGAGTTAACAATAGGTGATTTCTGGCTTTTATATTTGGGTGACTTGTGGTAGTTTTTATAGCTGATGCCATGGTAGGTGAGAACCTTTAAGATTAAAAGAGCTACTACTCTCTTCCTCTCCCTAGTACAAAAGTTGATCATTTCACTGGCAACATAGGAAGCACTTAAAACAATGAGCTTTGCCAGATATTAGAGCAAAGTAAGAAGTATGAAGGGATCAAATAAGTACCTCAGTACAGCTTATGAGAAAGAACAGAGGAAGGAAGTTTTGGCTAGATAAATGAGTTTCAGGGAAAGTGGTTTTCAAAATTAGTTTTCATGTACTATAAAAATTATCAAAACCACGACAGGTTAGTAATTTTAGGGTCATAATAAAGGATGGGAGAAATCATTTGTTAAAATAATCTTTCTGCTTTCACTGTTCCTATTCTAGAGTTCTAGATCTTAAGAGACGATGTGTAGTATAAAGATTACTGAATTCAGGCAGAAGTTCTGAGTGCTGACGTGTATAATTTGAGGCAAGTCATTTCATCTCATCTGTAAAATGGAGATAACTTCTTGTTTATAGGATTATATAGAGGATCAAATGAAATACAGTTATGCATCGCTTAACGAGGGGAATACCTTCTAAGAAATGTGTTAGGCAATTCTGTCATTGTTTGAACATCACAGACTATACTTACACAAACCTAGGTAGTATAGCCTACTACACACCTAGACTATAAGGTACTAATCTTATGGGACCACCATTGTATGTTCAGACTGACACTGACTGAAATGTCATTATGCGGTGCATGACTATAGTGCACGGCAGAACACCTGGTTCACTGCCTGAGACACTGAAGGCACTTTTTAAGATCACAGCCTCATGACTATATCCTACTATACACAAAATATTTTGCATCTTGAAATAACTGCCTGCAGCACTGCTTCCCAAAATGTGCAGGCCACTTACATCAGAATTACCTGTTCTCTCTGTTAAAGGTGTAGCTGAGACCCATCCCAAACCTACAGACTGAAAGTATCTTGGGGGTAAAAACTAAGAAGCCTACATTTTTAATCAGCTCCCAAGTAATTCTCATATATTCTAAATTAGATCATCACTGAAACCTTATGATATCGCCTTCTGTAAATTCAGAGCTACTTAATTCCTTCCTAAAATAAGTTGTTTCTGTTCTGTGTAATATTTAGCTTCTGAAGTATGGGCAGTAAAGAAAATAATTGATCAAAATGTTCCTACTGTAGCAAACTATATCGAAGACAGAAAAGGGAGATAACTTCTGTGCAACAAAAGTAAAAATAAAGGTACTACAAGAAGGAGAAAATTTATAAAGTGCTAATCCGATAGTAGGTGAACTCAAGATAAGTGTTTTGGGAGCTGGTAAAGGGAATTGGGAAAATGAACTGTGTTTCTTTGGGCTGTCCAGATTTGAGATATCAGCCTATTTGTGATGCCACCCCTGAACCAACAGACAACTCTACTCCTACTTCCAATCCTCTTAATCCAGTCCAGTCACCATTCACGCTAATCTAGAGGATAAGAAAGTTACCAATTTATCAGTATTTGCTGCCAAGAAAAGTGGTCCCATGTCTCTTAAAATCTAATTCTGCACTATACTCACTGGCTTCCAGCTTCAAATTAAATTTATCACTGTCTTTCAAATAAGGAAGACAACATTTTCCCTTTTGTGATTTTGGCTAGAGGTCGATTCCTAAACCTAGCTTTCTCACCATTCCAAAAGAGTATAGAAGTTTTCTTGAGATCTTCATCGGTACACAGATTCTACCCCAGCCTATAGACTATATAACAATTTAACCCTGGTAATCTAGCAAGAAAAAAACAGTCCTCCTCCTTCTAATCTTTTTTATCATGTTCATCCACTAACAATGAAACTCCAGTTCTACTTTTGTTTGAAAAGGCTCACTGGATCAAAAAGCAAACTAAAGTTTAGAATGTCAACTGAATCCACAGAAGATTTTGACACAGGAGGAAAAGACTATGCAGTAGCCTGGAAAGTTAAGAACACAGAACTGGCTAACTGCATATTAAGTTCTAATAGTTATTTCCCTCCTCTCATTATTTCTGGGAGATGTACTTACCAAATCACAAAAATAATTATTAAAAAACTCTGCAGCTACAAGCTGTTCAAATATATACTGATAAAAGATTTAACTTTCTAAAAAATATACATTTTTATTTGTTTATTTTTTTAAGGAAGATTAGCCCTGAGCTAACATATGCTGCCAATCCTCCTCTTTTTTTTCGCTGAGGAAGACTGGCCCTAAGCTAACATCCATGCCCATCTTCCTCTACTTTATATGTGGGATGCCTGCCACAGCACGGCTTGTCAAGTGGTGCAAATGTGTGCACCCGGGATCCAAACTAGTGAACCCTAGGCCGCCGAAGTGGAACAGGCGAACTTAACCGCTGTGTCACCAGGCCAGCCCAAGATTTAACATTACAGTACAAATAGGTTACTGTAGGGTTTGGATTTGGGGAAATGTGTGTTTAAAAGAGAAATATATTAAAGAGGAAATAATGCTAGTTTGACATTTCGTGTCCTGCTATATGGTTTCATATTTACACAAGAAAAAATATTTGGCATATTCTATTTTCTTCACTTCTTAGAGCATATTATTGCGCTGGGAAAAAAGAAGGCCTGATAATTTAGTGATATTCTTAGCTCAGTTACTTGACTGCGCTTTTGTTATTTTGGCATTCAATCTCTTTTGCACCAAGGTTCCTTGCAAAATCCAGATTTGAAAAATTAAAACAATGCACTTAATGAAGTACAATATAACATATGTTCAGAATCCTTGTATATATTTTTTTGGTGTTCTCAACATTAAGTGACCAACCACCAACCCTCTCAGTCAGCCCGTCTGATGGATTTTCCAAGACTCAGGAATTTCAGTGCTAAAACTAGGAAAGTCATAGGCAAATTGGGACAGCTGGTCACCCTATCTCAACATCACCATGGCTTGTTTGTGTGCTCACTCATTTAGGTAATCTAGCCTTTGATTATCTGTGCTAACAGGAGATATAAACTGATAAAGCCACTGACAATGTAACTACTTTGGCAGAGACAACAGTATTTTTAAAAAGCTTTTAAAATCAGAGTGACTAACAAATAATAGAAGCGAGAGGGAGAAGTGTATAAACTTTCTCTCTTTATTTACCAAGCCAAACTTCTTATGGAAGTAGTAACAGGTAAGGAAAAGGCCCACAGTAAGAGGGTAAAAAAGGTAAAGGGAAAAAAGTCTATTTTTTTTTACAAGTAAGATGATTAAATATTTATTCTAATACAGAAAAAGATGTTACTTAAATATTAGCTTGAAAGAATTTGCTCCTTCAGGTTAACTTGTTTTACTCTTGGTACCAATTAGATTGAAAGGGACAGAGTTCAGGGAGAAAAAGATTCTGAACCTTAAAATTAATTTTTTGAAAATAGTTCATTATTTTCAAAATAAATTTCAGTTTGAAGTTAATTTGATAATGATGGAAGAGAGAGGGTTTTTTTTTTTTTTTTTTTGAGGAAGATTAGCCCTGAGCTAACTGCTGCCAATCCTCCTCTTTTTGCTGAGGAAGACTGGCCCTGAGCTAACATCTGTGCCCATCTTCCTCTACTTTATATTTGGGACGCCTACCACAGCATGGCCTGTCAAATGGTGCCATGTCTGCACCCAGGATCCAAACCGGTGAACCCCGGGCCGCCGAAGTGGAATGTGCGCACTTAACCACTGAGCCACCAGGCCGGCCCCAAGAGTTTTTTAAAAAACCTTTTTTCTACATTATTCTGATAGCATTTTTCTTTTTCTAAAACATCTTGAAATTGAGGCGAGGCGCATTTAAGTAATCCTTTAAAGTTTTCTCAATCTGCACATTTTTGGGGAAAGGTAATTACTAGTTAGAAAAATGGTAAATGTACATTTACCTAAATATGAATGAACCCTACAAGTTATTTTTTGCTGCATGATATTTTAAAGAACACAGACTTCCCTAAAAATCAATCTTTTCCTGTCATCATTTTGTTTTGAAGATATGTGCGATGCATTAATTTGGTTTTCCTAGAGAACACAACACCATACTTCAAATTGAGAAAGTTATAAAATTCTTTACAAAGCTTTGAAAGAAACACACTTTTTATTTAGTAAAACTAGTGTCAGGAACAAACTTGGAGAACCGTAAAAACTGCAAAACAGGAAAAATGTTTACAATCTAAAGTAATTTCTGTTTAAAATTAAACATTTTATAGAAATACAGCATTTACTAAGTTTCTTTTACGTAAGCTAATGACAGGTTAAGGCACACATTGCTTACCTTTGTACGTGTTTTAACAGTTTAAAATAGACATTTTCTCTGAATAGTCAGTTAGTCCTTTTGCTCCATCAAAACATAGATGACAACCTTCTAAATTTTTTTAAAATACCTATAACGTTAGGAGCAAATCTCAGGGCTCATTTAAAAATAATGATCACATATTAACACTTACATTGCATCTTTGGTTAACAAGTGCTTTCATATAGAGTCTCTCTCCCTAGCCTCATAACCCTGAGAGTAAGCAGGGCATGTGTTAACTTAATTTCATAGCAGATGAAGAAAAAACTGCCTGTAGTGTTTACATGCTACAGGAAGATAACAGGAATAACAGATGAACCAAACCATATTTAAAATGCTGAGCAGAGGAGAGGGGAGAAATTGTTAAGTGAAAAGGAGAAAAAAAGAGAACGTAAAAGGTTCATGATGGTTATAAACCTTGTAGGAAGGACAACAGGAAAGCCTGAGAAAGAAACACCATGTCTTACTGCCAGTCCTGAAACTGCCATACAATTAAAGAAAGAAAAGGGAGATGATTCTGCCAAACACTGAAGTGCCACTATTTCAGTATCCAAAGAGAAACAGTTAACCTTTCATCAGCCTCTTTAATAAACAAGTTCAGACGAGAATAAATTCAAATGAAAGATAAAAATAATATATACACATAGCTAACGTATCTATTAAACTGCTTTAAAATGTTTATAATATAGAAAAATGCCTATGATATTAGCAAAGCAAGATACAAAATGAATAGACAGTATGACAAGATATAAAACAATCTATATAGAAAAAGGATTGGAAGGAAATGCATTACAATATTTACAGCTGCTGTCCTTGGTAGGTTACACTATGGGATATACATTTAACTATATATTCATCTTTTAAAAATGAGTGGAAAGTTTTTATTAAGTATAATTTAAATGTAAGCACCATCTAGTTTTCAACTATGTTTTGTACTTACATCTCAATTATTGGTGGGGTGGGGATATTAGTGACAGAATCTGGTCTGGAAGCCAGGGAACCAGGGTTCTACTTTTGGTTTTGCCACTAATTAGCTCCGTGACTTTGGTTACAACCATTTATCTTCACTGAGTCCTGGTTTCATCATTTGTAAAATTAAGAGCCTGGACAAGGTGACCTCTTCAAGCTCTACCAAGTATTTGACTGAGGAGGGAAGTAAGGGAATAACGACACAGTTGTATTTATTCTGTTCATATATTCAAACTAAGGAGCTATTAAAATTCTGAATATCAAGTGGTATAATGAGCAAAATAAAATTAAAACTATGAAATTACTAATAATCTTGGTGGGAACCATAGTATGTGCCTCCAGTCATTTTAATGAACTGAGATTTTTCATAAACTCCATCAGTCTTTCTCAGAAGTTCACAATGTTAATATTACCTAAAGAATGGCCATCATATACTTACTATACTTAAAATTTAGGGCTTAAAATTTTAAAATAATACCTTTAAAAGTCTCAATTATTTTTTGCAAAGGATTTGAAAAAAATTATAGTTCCTTTAGGAGAGTGCACCAAGGCCCAAGTGTGGATAAGACACAGACCAAAAGGGAAGATTAATCCCTTAGTTTCAGGTCTTTAGAACAAATTTTAACTCAATTTGCCAAAACTCTTAGACTAGTGGCCCAGGATTTTTTTCAGGCCATTGTGGGTACCTGACAAGGTATTAGTTCTCCAAGTCATCCTATATGAAAGGCACAAGACTATTTTGAAACTTGTTATGCCAACGCATATGAAATACACTGCAGCCCCGGGTTATCACATGGCTCCCCCTGCTCTTGCCTCATCATGTTCACTAAGTATATGATTTTTAAAACACAATACTTCTTCTATTAAGCACACTGACTTAAGAGCCTCATAATTCAAAAAAGTCTATAAAAACTATAGAAAACATACTATGTTGGAAGCCTAAATCCTGGCATCAAAATCAGACTATTAAGATATCAAACACATTTCTCCACAACCGTTGTTCTTCGTCCTCTCACACCTGACTACAGAGTGGAACTCACCTTGTCCTTGCAGGGCCTTTGGCAGTTCTGTGCTGCACACACAGCGTTCTCATCGTCAGATTCCTCTGCTCCTGACCAGTCATACTTGGAGGGGATGTCCAGCACTTTCTTCTCTCTCTTCTTCTCAGTATTCTCTTTCACAAGTTCAACTTTGGCTGCAGCAGCCTTCTCCTTCTTTTTCTTTCTCTCTTCTTCTTTTGCAAGTTTCTTGGCCAGTTTGTTCAGCTCTTTTGATTTTTCTGCACTTAATTTTAACTTCTTCTTTTTAGGTTTATCCATTTTCTTTAACTCCTTGGACTTCTGTTTTCCTTCTCCAAAAAGCTGCTCTACTTTTTCTAGCTTCCGTTTCCGTTTCTTCTCTGAAGAGTCCTTTCCTTTTATTTTTAATGGTTTCTCTTCCATGCTGTCATCCTTCAAAAATATAAAATTAGAAACAATTATAAAACCAGATATTTAGAAAGTTTTATTCTCTTCTATGAAGTACTGAGAATAGGCAAATTCATAGAGATAGAAAGTAGAAGAGAGGTTACCAAGGGCTGCAGGGAGGAGAAAATGGGATTTATTGTTTAAATGGGTACAGAGTTTCTGTTTGGGAGGATTACAAAATTCTGGAAATGGATAGTAATCACAGCTGCATAACACTGTAAATGTAATTAATATAACTAATTGTATGCTTAAAAAAGATTAAGATTGTAAATTTTATGTTGTGTACATTATACAATAAATATTCTAAAGATATTCAAAAGACATTTTAAGAAGGCAAATATAATAGTCAATGAAGATAACAGTAGAAAAAAATGGCAAGCTCTAAATAAAAAATCTGACTTATAGCTTACCAGAGGGAAAGAGGGCAAAAAAGTTAATTGTTAGCATATATTAATATAATCTGTAGCATCTCTGTTTGAGGTGAAAACGTACACAGAAAATGAAATGTACTAAAATGTACACTAAATTACGTCCTAACTTTTTTGGACTTCATTTACCACTATTAAAGTTTATTATTACCTCAACTAATAAATTCCTGGTGGTTAAGAAGGTATCAAAAATGTCGGCAAAACATATAAAATCGTATGCATGATCTCATTACAAAGTGTATGCAGTGACTTTGGCAAGGGCCAGAAAATAACTGATGTGACAAAGCAAAAAAATTTGTCATTTTTCTTTCCAACTTGCTAATATTGTTCCTATTATGTGTGAATGTAATAAGCATTAAAAATTTTAACAGTAAAAGTATGTCTACTAACAGAAACAAACACTGAAAAACATAAGCTTGATAATTACTTAAGAACCAACATTTGAGAATTCATTTTTCCACAGATTTGAGACTGGAAATCTTTGACAGGAACCTAAAAATCTGCAGAATCCAAAAGAACAATGCATTATAAGTGCCTTAAGTCTATCACATCTTGAACAAGATATTTAACCTCTCAATACTTTGTGTTTCTCCTTATATATAAAATAAAGAGGATCATGAGACAATGGATGTGAAGAAAATGCTTTGTAAACTGGAAAATACTATCTAAATTAGGCTACCTTCAATCCGACTTCCAAACCAAAAACAAACTGCAGTATGCTAAGCATATCTGTATCAACTGTTGGTGACATTGCACCATTCCATTACACGGAAACAAGTAATGGAAAAGAATAATGAAAAGAATACTAGGAGTCAAATGTCAGAGTAGGAATCCAGCTCTCCTTGTTTTTACTAGATGTGGACCTCAGACAAGTTTCCACATCTCTGATTTTTAATTTCTTCATATGCAGAATGGGCTAAATACTTGCCCTGTCTATTCTTTCCCCTCTCCCTTTCAGGATTATGGTAAAGATCAAGTGAGATCATGGATATAAAAAAGTTGTATAAATTACAAATGCTACACAAGTGTAATATACGAATGTAGACTCTCCCTCCCACTCCAATCTATTTTAACCACTTCTATTTAACCATTCCCTTGCTGCTTCTTTTTAACCACTATATATTCTCCTGCCTAACTTTTGGGCCTTCCAACAGTGGGAGACCAGGCTAAGGAAGTTGTTCTAAACTTCTGGTTTCCAGTACCCCCCTTTTCTTTTTTAGCTGAAATGGTCTTTTTTTTCCAAATTAAATATTACATAAAATCTCAATAAAGAAAACTTTGGCTTAATGGGAATGTAGGACAGCCAGAGTGTTACCCACTCGGCCATCCCCTTGCCGGTATTTGTGGTACCTCCAAGGAACTTGGGCATTCTAAATAGTTTTAAAACCACTGTGTAAGTAAGCTTTAAATCCATACCTCCATGATATGCAAGAATCTGTCTTCAGAGGGTGGGTGTGTGGCCTGCAAAATTCGCCATATGTGTTGAGTCTCGTCCAGAGACACTTCTAGGAGATCTCCAACCATCATAAGTTCTTCTAGCTGGGCTTTGGCTCCAGGTGACAACTCCAACACTGGAGGTTCTAAACTTCGGGGCACCAAAGGGCTCTTCCGAGGTTGTTTCCTTGGGGTGCTAGAACCTTTCCAAGGAAATGTAAGACAAAACAAAAAAATGCAAACTACAGAAAAAAACCATAATGTTGGGGGAGGAATGGTCCCTCCTCCCCCAATATTTACGTTAGATATGTGGATTCACTGCATCAGTACGAAAGCGAAAATGAAACTAAAAACAAATGTAGAACAAAAAGATCTAGAATTCTAATGTATACTGTAAAAAACCGATTTAGAGTAAAAAAACTGGTTCCTTGATTCCTTTTTTTTTTTTTTCAATTTTAACCAAGCTTTTAGGTAGTCATTTTTTTGTTTGTTGTTTTTTGTTGTTGTTTTTGAGGAAGATTAGCCCTGAGCTAACATCTGCCGCCAACCCTCCTCTTTTTTGCTGAGGAAGACTGGCCCTGAGCTAACATCCGTGCCCATCTTCCTCTATTTTATGTGGGACGCCTGCCACAGCACGGCTTGTCAAGCGGTGCCATGTCCGCACCTGGGATCTGAACTGGTGAACCCCAGGCTGCCAAAGCGGAACATGTGCACTTAACCACTGTGCTACCGGGCTGGCCCTCCTTACTGATTCTTTATCCTGTGACTGGAAGGGAAGGGGAATGGAAAGAATCTCTTAACTCATGTTCTCTCCATTTTAGAGAATACCAAAAGATTAAGCACACAGTTGCCTTATATAAATAAGCAGCTATCTTCCTAACGAACAGACAATAACATACTACTCCATAAAATCTTGAATTTTACTCTGAAGAGAAAAACATCCTCCATTTTCCAGAGATATGACTTAAAGCAGTGTGACTTATTTTCATGGGGAAAAAGGAAAAGTGACCATAATAGAGAAATTATCTACCAAGGAAAGGAAGAACTTGCTGACAATTAAAGCTTTCCAAAACTAGAATGAATACTCTTAAAAAGCAGCATGTTCCTCAACAACTGGTAATGAACAAACAGAGGCTAAATGACTACCTATCAGGGATTTTCTATAAATAAGAGATGAGACTAGATGGCCTCTAAAGTTCTTCTGATTAGGAATCAATAATTCTGTTTAAGTTTTCAGGTTATCACCTAATGACAGAAAACACACAGAGGGAGTGGCTTTTCCTGATCAAAATTGCATTTTCAGGTTCTATTAGCATTTCATGGCCAGGATTTGTATTTAAGAGGAATTCAGTCTAATTAATTACAATGTTTTTTCTCACTGGTTTGAGGCTTATCTTCACCACATTGTTTTAAAGGTTAATACCTTGAGAACAACTCTTAGAAGCAGAAGAATAAGCATGTTCTGCACAGAATGAAGGTGCCGTCCACATGTGAGTGACCACCTCCTCAGACTTGATGGGAATCTCTTCATCACAAAAAAGATTGGGTTCCAGACTACTAGAGGACTTCACGCTGGCTGTGTCCTAAAGAAGAAACAAAGAGCCGTATTCAGAATTAGAACCACTTAACTCATTCTCTGACGAGATCTAAATGCAGGCTTTCAGGTTAAAGCTTCTAATACAACATACTAAAACCATGACCTTAAAATTAAATACACGGTATTAAATAAGTAAAAATGTCCACTGGGGGGAAAACAGTAATCACCACAGTTTCAAGCCAAAAGAGAAAGAGTGAAGCTCAAAAATAATCCAGAGAGACAATGAACCTACAAGAAAATTACCATTAAGTAATCTAATCTCTGTGATCTAGTGGTAGGTTTGGCACTCTCACTGCCAAGGCCCAGGTTCATTTCTCAGTCAGGGAACCACACCACACACCTGTTGGTTGTCATACTGTGGTGGATGCATGTTGCTGCGATGATGAAATCTCTGCCACTGGTATTTCAAATACCAGCAGGGTCACCCACGGTGGACAGGTTTCAGCGGAGCTTCCAGACTACACAGACTAGGGAGAAGGACCTGGCCACCCACTTCTGAAAAACTGGCCATGGAAACCCTGTGAACAGCAGCAGAGCATTGTCTGACAGAGCGCCAGAAGATGAGAGGATGGTACAAGAAGACCGGCAGGTTCCGCTCTGCTGGACACAGGGTTGCTAGGAGTCAGAACTGACTCCATGGCACTAACAACAAAATCTACCTTCTACAGTCTACAATTCATAAAAACTCCTATACCCACAAGTTAAGGAACTTTAACACTTTAAAAAAAACATCAAATGGACTTAGGAGGAGAAGAAAGGTTTAGATGTAGCACCTGAAGGACACAAATCATTTAATCCTCTCTGAAGGTTTTCAAACCTAGAAGCTTACCAACTGCTATGAATACAATGAAGAGTCTGATGGATATAATTCAAATTATACAATTATGACAGCTCTGATTAGGTCTTAGATAATTCTCCCCTGCAGTTAGTTTCCATAAGCTCACATGTATGGCTTTAATGGTCAGAGTGCATCAGGAAGACAGAAATCATAGGTATTTCAACAAACGATTTAACAAAGTGAACTGGTCAAATGTAAATTAAAGGCTTGAAAAGGCAAAATGAAAACATCGAAGTCATACCAAGATAACTGCAAGAAAGAGTTGCTACTCCTAGAGCTTGAGATAACAGAGAAAAGAAGGGGAGTTACCAGAACCTAAAAGCTCAGAGAAGGGGCCTTGTTGGGGGGGGACTGTGACCTCTGTGGAAGAAGCACTGGCCAGTTAGTTCGGCTATCTCTAAAAGAACACGAAGGAGCTGGTGTCAGGGGTGTGAAAAAAACAACTAGAAATTGGAACCAGCTGCGACTGTGAGGGTTAAGAAAAAGACAAAACAGCATGCAGTTCAGATAATGACAGGCAGGGAGAATAAACTGGAAAAGATCAAGTCCCTTCTCACTATTCAAGCCTTTAAATTTTCTCTAATGCCCTCTATTGGCAAAAAGGAGGCAGCAGGCAAAGGACAAATGTGTAGAGCAGTGGTTGGCAAACTATAGGCTGTGGGCCAAACCCAGTAGGCAGCCTGTTTTTTGTATGGCGTGTGAGCTAAGAATAGTTTTCACATTTTCAGAGTTGTGAAAAAATATACATATACATATATATATGCAATAGAGACCATATGTGGCTTGCAGAGCCTAAAATATTTACTATGCATCATTATATATAATATTATATAGTATTAATATACATTAGTGTTTATTTATATATATATATTACTTTACAGAAAACGTATACAAACCGCTGGAGTAGAGTCCCAGCCCCAGCATCACAAAGCACAGTATAAAAGAGTGGTTAGGAAATGAGAGAATAGCTTAACGACTAATGCAACACCTGATTCTCTTTGTAGGGCGCATGAGAGGAAGATCTACTGTTATCGTGAGACTACCCTTAATTAAACAAGATACTTAAAAGGTTTTATAAGAGGATCTGAAGACAATGCCACTCACTGAGAATTTAGGAATCGCAGTTCATAGTCGTCTTCCCTATTGAAGAATTTTTAAGTCCTAAGAAGCAACAGATCGGGGAGTACTTTAGTACTCTCCTACTTTAATTCCCAGATACTTCTTATCACTTACTGGAATTGTCTTTTCTGACCTTGACTCTACTCATTTCATTGTAACTTACATAGGGAACCTTCTATTAGGCTTTCGGAATGGAAAGGTCAGCGATTAGAAAATAATGATGGAAAGTAATAATAGGTAAAAACACTTTTCTTTATTTTTTTGAGGAAGATTAGCCCTGAGCTAACTGCTGTCAATCCTCCTCCTTTTGCTGAGGAAGAGTGGCCCTGAGCTAACATCCATGCCCATCCTCCTCCACTTTTTATGTATGGGATGCCTACCACAGCATGGCATGCCATGTGGTACCATGTCCCCACCTGGGATCCGAACCAGTGAACCCCAGGCCCCCAAAGCGGAATGTGCGCACCCAACAGCTGCACCACTGGGCCAGCCCCTAAAAACACATTTTTAAAAAAACTACTTCCCTAAACGTGAAGAGATACAATATTGACTGTCTTAAGTTAAAGATGCATTTTCAGTCCCAGAGCAATCACCGAAAAATACAAAATAAAAAGAGGCACAGGTAAGAAGCCAATAAAGGAAATAAAATGAAGCATTAAAAAAAAATTGCCATTAACCCAAAAGAAGGCAGGAAAAGAGCAACTGAGGAACAAGAAACAAAAAACAAAAGATGTTGGGGCCAGCCTGGTGGCTGAGTGGTTAAGTTCGTGTCTTCCACTTTGGTAGCCAGGGGTTTCACCAGTTCGGATCCTGAGTGTGGACATGGTACCGCTCATCAAGCCATGCTGAGGCAGCATCCCACACAGCACAACTAGCAGGACCTGCAACTAGAATATACAACTGTGTACTGGGGGGCTTTGGGGAGAAGAAGAAGAAAAAGAAAAAAAGATTGGCAACAGATGTCAGCTCAGGTGCCAATCTTTAAAAAAAAAAAGAGAGAGAGATTAATAAAAAATAAATAGCAAGATAGTCAATTTAAATCCAACCATGTCAACAATTACATCAAATGTAAATGGACTAAACACCCCCAATCAAAAGACAGAGATTGCTACACAGTCATGTATCACGTAATGACAGGGATACATTCTGGGAAATGCATCATTAGGCAATTTCATTGTGCAACAGAGTAAACTGAAGGGGAACAAAATGTGCCACCCCAAAATGTATCTCTCTAAATAAGGATTATTTTAGGCTGATTATTGTTAAGAAAGAAAAGACTGAAAGTTTTCTTATTACCTCCCCCTTGACCGCCTAAAAGAACTGAGATTAAAAAACCTGTTTCAGGAAGAGAGCTATCACCTCAGTGTAACATGAACCAGGCGGCAGACAGAGGGGAACCAAGAAAAGCCTGTTTGATGGGCTCCCTCTGTGTTCTTCTGTTTCTGCGTGGCCAAACAATTGTTTTCCAAATGGTTGCTCCTTTTCAGCTACCTGTGAATTGCCTTCCTTTCCTCTGAAGTCACTGACTCTCCCTACTCCCACCATCTTTGTCTTTTAGCTGAGCATAGTATTTAAGGTGAGGACTTTGGGCATTTTTGTAAGTTACTCGGTTTTCCTGGATTTCTCCCACGTATACATGTTATTAAACTTTTGTATTTCTCCTGTTAATCTGTCTCACGTCAATTTAATCCTTGACCAGCCAGAAGAATACAGAAGAGTACAGGAAAATTTCTTCCTCCCCTACAGTACTTACACAAACCTAGATGGTATAGCCTACCACACATCTTACGGGACCACCATTGTATATGCAGTCCATTGTTGATTTAAACATCATTACGTGGCACATGAATGTATTACTTAAAAAATAAAACAGAGGCCAGCCCAGTGGAGCAGGAGTTAAGTAAAAGCATGTTCTGCTTTGGCGGCCTGGGGTCCTCCAGTTCGGATCCCAGGTGCAGACCATGGCACCACTCATCAAGGCGAGCTGTGGCAGGCGTCCCACATAAAAAGTAGAGGAAGATGGGCATGGATATTAGCTCAGGGCTGATCTTCCTCAAAAGAAAAAAAAAAAAAAAACCAACAAAAACAAGACTTAACCATACATTTTACAAAACATATAGGCAGAATTACAGACCAGAAAGGACCCTACTATATATGCTGTCTACAAGAGATACATTTTAAATATAAAACACAGATATGATGAAAGTAAAAGGATTGATAGACAGCAAGCTTAAACAAATTCTCTCCCTAAGGAGGAGAATTACATTTCAGTCCCACTAATGGCAAACAGCAGGAAAAGCGGAATGGCCTCACAGTGCGAAATGTGTTTTATATACAGATCTGTCACTCCACCTTATCTGGTGTTAGGTGAGACTAAAATCTCAGACAAATCTACTCTATTTCCAAAAAAGCTCAAGCCACTCAAGCATTAACGAGGGTGCAGAAGAAAAAAATGAAAGAATCTAACTTGCCTTTCTCTAAAATAAGCAATTATTGGAATATATAAAAGACCTTCCTGGGAGATAACAGTTACTACTATTTTATACTCTCCTTTCTGAGGTAATTCTACACATATATGCATTTGCAAAATATAAACTGTAATATGGATGGAGAGTTTCAGTAAAAGCAAACAATATGCTTTAAAAGCAAATAACCATATGAATATTTGAAAGAAGCTTATCCCAGACACAATCACAAAAGATTCATGACAGACTTTTCTTCATTAAATATGTATTTTCCTGGGGCTGGCCCCGTGGCCGAGTGGTTACGTTCGCGCGCTCCGCTGCAGGCGGCCCAGTGTTTCGTTAGTTCGAATCCTGGGCGCGGACATGGCCCTGCTCATCAGACCACGCTGAGGCAGCATCCCACATGCCACAACTAGAAGAACCCACAACGAAGAATACACAACTATGTACTGGGGGGCTTTGGGGAGAAAAAGGAAAAAAAAAAAAAAAAAATCTTTAAAAAAAAAAAAAAAAATGTATTTTCCTAAGTAATGATTTTCTTGAATTGCTGCTCTGAGTATTTTAGTGGTGATCATAGGATATTAGATGCAAAATAATCAAACAGCGCAAAGCACAAACCATCTGTTTTAAACATTTAAATGCTATACTAATAAATACTAAGATCAAATGACTGATTTTATTTTTCTATATAATTACCCATTCTTCCTAAACCAGTAGGGACCTCTTCCTCAAGCAAAGATGTTAAATTCAAACTATTTTAAGGACTAATTCGTGGTCACAATCAGGGGACACCAAACAAAGAGAAAAATCACCAAGCCAATTGCACATAAATTGGCAAATAAAATTTTCATTATACAGTAAGTGCTTGCTCTATGGGAAAATATGCAAGTATAATTTTTTTTAACGCAAAGATACCAACATCAAGGTAAATTTAACCTTGAATTACCCTAAGTCTTGCCAATGTTCTTCTCTTCTAAGATATCAAATATATTAACACTCTAAAATCCATCATTTCTTTTCTATCCTGCCAATACGCTCTACCAAAGAAGAGACTGTAAGCTAAGTCCCCTGTGTAAATATTGCAGAAAAGGACTATTGCATACAGCCATATCAATCTCCAGCCCTGAAATCATATAATACTTGTGATGCTTTGTTTTTATAGGTTACCGATCTGCTTCCAAGTGAAGTCCAGGCTGTCTAGTAGTTCCAGGGAACCGCTTGATCCTTAATGTGCTAGGAAGATAATAACCCAAGTATTGGGCTGGGTCTGCTATGGCAAAAGGCAATTCTAGTATTAGCTAACTAACTTATACATAGAATGGGCTGCATTCCCTTTCAGCTGCTCCTGGTCATCCTATACAACTTTATAAACAAAAAAGGTCATGAACTTCAGGGTAGCAAGGTGCTCAGAACCTTATTTTAACAGGCTAAATCAAGTTTAAACTTTTCTCAAGTCTTTAATTCATATAACTAAAAATTCTCTAACCTTTAAAAAAAAAAGGGGGAGGGGGGCTGGCCCTATGGCCAAGTGGTTAAGTTCGTGTGCTCTGCTTCAGCAGGCCAGGATTTCACAGGTTCGGATCTTGGGTGCGGACCTAGAACTGCTCATCAAGCCATGCTGAGGCGGCGTCTCACAGGCCACAACTAGAAGGACCCAGTTGTGTCCTCCTAGAAGTTGTATATAAAAATATATACAACTATGCACCAGGGGGCTTTGGGGAGAAGAAGGAAAAATAAAATCTTAAAAAAAAAAAAATTCCCTCATTAAAAGATCGCCTAGATCCATTTTTATCTTGAGAAAAGTATTTTCCAGCAGGTAATTTACAAGCATCTACGAGGGATGGCTTTAATTTTACATCCTGGGAGTTTTAATGCTAGTGGTATTCATGCTCTAATGCTGAAAAGACAGAGTACAAACTCCCTGGTTACAGGTATAGATTCTAAACAGATCAACAAAGAATAATATAAAACAGATCAATGGATTAACTGTAACTTGGCAGGGTCTCTGCCTAGATTATAATGTTATTACTAGGTAAAAGACAAAGGACTTGGGCCTGACATGAAATGACAACAAAAGACCAAAAGGACCCAACAGAAAACAAACTTGCCAAAACCTTCTCTTCATCACCAGTGTGGTGTCATTATCAAAATAATCATACTGAGAACAAATCATTTGTTCTAACTGTAACTATAATTCTGCAAATTTGAACCGTGGGCCCAAGTATAACCCATCTCTGAATATGATATTCTACTTAGCACCATCCAGATGAGAGATCAGAGGAAAAGAATCAAAGCACAGCTGGAGTGAGATGCTTAAAACGTAACTACACAGACTTTTTTAACAACCCAAAGAAAAAAATATTGAAATCAGCCATGAAAGCTTTCGGTAACTTAAATGCATAATTTTTCTAGTCCCTCTAAGCCCTAAGGAGTTACAAGGTAAGAAAAATACAGATTTTTAAAAAATTCCATCCTTTAAAAAAATTGTTTCAATTTTTGGAGCTCTGAAAAAAATCCTACCACCATAAACTCAGGACAGATAGATAACCAGCTTTCTCTCCCACTTTCAGGCCTCAGATGTTGGTGCTCAACAGCTTTTTAGCAAACCCAGTGATGAGGTATGTAGCCACAGTCTGTCAGAACTACCTTGACATCATAGCCATACGCCTCTCGAATGTCTTCATCAGAATCTGTTTCTTCATCATCGTAGTCCATCGTTTGTCGAGGGGAAGAAGACACACTGCTCGCCACCCGGTTAAAAGCAGACTGCTGGAAACTAGGTAAGTGTCCCTAAACAACAAACAATCCCAAGATGAACAGAGAGACATACTAAACAAACATAGGTAATTCATATGTGCTTAAGACTACCAAAATGTAAGGAACTTGCAAAATCGCTAACTGACTTCAACAGTTACTAAAGATCACATTATTTTACTACAATGCCAAGGTTCACCTGAATGATATTTCCAGGTAATATTTCACTAAAATAACCTACGTATACAACCAAAGAAAAATCCTATTGGTGTATGAAAGAAGACATTATGAAAATATAGCTGCTGGTAACTTAGTGTTCTTTTCCTAACCAACTGGTAAGATAGATTTGATTTACTATTTACACACTGACAAACACTATCCTAAGAAATAGAAAAAGAAAGAAAATCCTAAACTTGCCTGTAAGTCTGGATTGGCAGCTGCTTTCTGGAGTTCTGCACTGATAATCTTCTCAGTTTTTTCTCGAGCTGCCTGCTCCACCATACGCTGGCTCAACACAGACAGTTTGGCCAGAGCAGAGGATAGTTCATCTGTTGCTAGGGCCTGCCGTGCTCTATCTTGCCAACACATAGCACGTTCTGTCAAACACTGTAGGGCCTCTCCTTCAGGCAACCGTACAGGCAACTTCTGAAGTGATACCAGGAGTGAGAGAATAGTTTCTAGCCTTGGCCTTCGAGACCGCATACAAAGAGGGCAAAGGAATTTTACTTCTTTAGCCTGCCAGCTAGACCCTTTTTTCTGGGAACTTGACTTAGGAAGTGGAACACAGCTGTTATGGAACCAGTCTTTGCAGAGCTCACACTGTAGCATAAACCCACTGGCTGTCTTGCGGCAAATGCAAAATTTTACTTCTTCTATGCGGTCCACCATTGTCATCTTGGCTAGGTTGGCTGCTCGGAGGGTGTGCATGGCTTCAATCTCTTTTTGCTCCCGTTCTTTGAAAACGGCCACCTGTATACAACAAACATTTAATTAAAAGGAATCACTATAAAACACTCCAAAAATACCAGACCCTCAAGGTTGAGGGATTGTCTCCAAGTTGTGGCCTCACGGTGACAAAGCACTGTCCTTTAAAAACAAATCAGTTGTCAGTCATTTCCTAAAATTAGGGGCAGCCTGACAGTTTCCATGCAAACATTCCTTATCTGTGAAATGGGAAAATTTATATTTGACCATTCATATGAGCAGAGTACTCTGAATTTTTATGTAGGGGGCAGCAGAAAGATAGTATGCCCTGAAGTCAAGCAACCTGGGTATGAAGCCTGGCTCTTGTACTTAATGTTGTACAGGCTGTTGATCTGGGGCACAAGTTTTCTGAATCTTAGTTTTCTGAAAACTGAGGATATCACTAACCTCATTTATTTTTTAAGGATTAAAGAAAATAACACACCTGAAAGTGCTTAACTTGGTACCTGGGACAAGGTTAACACTCAACAAATATTAGTTCCCCATCCCCTTGTAATTCATTCTCTGGGGGCAAGTTATATACAGGTCCATTTCTATCTCTTTCTAGAAGGCCTCCACTTGTGCAGAAGTAGAATAACAAAGCCTGATGACTAAGTATAACAAGGTTTTATGTAACTCATTTCAGAAAACTATATAAAAGTAAACAAAATTTAATTATCATGAGCACTGCCAGTGTATTTTCTTTCTAAACTCTGGTAGCTTTGAAACGATTTTGAAATAATTTCCAGTCCTACTTGTCTGGCGAGACTGACTTGTTAGGCAGGCTCTCTAATGAGAAATCATATCCACTGGCCTCAAAACAGGATCATTTGTAGGCAGAAACAGCCGTATTAAGTTACTTAATGTATGCAATTCCCTAGTATTGCGTATTGCCCAAACTCATTTTTATTTTCTCTCTACTTCCTCAGGATCCTTATAATTTTAACACATTCTTCCTACTCTCCAAAAAATATCCCATAATTCTAATTAGCTATAAATATTTTATCCAGCCCTCACTATACTGCTGAATGTTACTAAGAGAAGGAAAATATTTTAATCTATTTTTGCTTTTTGTTTTTTGAGGAAGATTAGCCCTGAGCTAACTACTGCCAATCCTCCTCTTTTTGCTGAGGAAGACTGGCCCTGAGCTAACATCCATGCCCATCTTCTTTCACTTTATACGTGGGATGCCTACCACAACGTGGCTTTTGCCAAGTGGTGCCATGTCCACACCCGGGATCCAAATCAGTGAACCCCGGGCTGCCGAGAAGCAGAAGGTGAGAACTTAACCACTGCTCCACCGGGCTGGCCCCGATAAGGAACATATTTTAAATAGCAGCTGGTATCAGTAAGCTGACAGAATTCCTTTCAAAAGCACAATTGTATTAAGCATCAAACATGCTATTAAATGCCAATCATTTAATCTGATTGTAAGAGTCAAGTGTAGGAAAATAATTCGAGAAAAGGAAAAGCCTATAAAGGAGGTTCACTTTATTACTATCCATAAGAGCCAACACTTAGTAACTGCCAAAATGTTCATTATCAGAAAAGTACTCAGCAAATTATGGATAATTTGAAGGAATATTAGACAACTATTAAAAAAACAAAGAGCAATATGAAAAAGCCAATTTTAGGGAGAGAGAAGAATATTAAACTTTTTATATACTTTGATTAGAAATATTTAAAACTATGTGAAATATGCATCACCATAAAGCCAGACAAAAAACTACACAGAAATAATAGTTAAGAATATATAAAGAGTGAATCTGCTAATATCTTCACAGAATTTTGTATTCACCAAGCAAACTCAAGATACTTTACATAATGCCTTACCACCATGGCTGTATCTCTGGTTTCCTCCAATCCTTCCTCCAGATCACTCAGAGGATCAAGGTCCAGATCCTTTTCTTTTTCTTTTTCTATTAGCTCTTTTACTTTTTTCCTTCTGTTTTTACCACTCCCATATATACCAATGTCAGTCCGGGGACTCAGCACCTACAAAAATAAAACCAAATATTGAGCTCTGGTCTTAAAAAAATCTTAAAACTGGGTGACGTCAGCATCATGGTAGAGTGAGCTCTCCCAGTGAACTCTCACCTCCAAGACACAACTAAAAGGACATTCATATTCCAAGAGAGGACATCCACAACACAAAAAAGATGTCTGAGAGACCCACGCAGCCATATGTCAGGAAGCAGAGGTGCTGGAGCCCCGGCGGAGGAGGTGGAATGGAGTAAGAGGAAGCTTCGCTCCCTCCCCAAAAGACCGCAATTCTGGGCTTGTGCATGGCCTCCAAGAGGGAAGGAAAGGGGGAGGGGGCGCCCCTTTGTGAGAACATCATAGATCCCCATGGTCCCTTGCAGCCTGGGGGAAGCCCCCTACTGAAGTGACTAGCTATCATGGGGGTGTCTTCATCAAGCCAACACCCCAGGAAAGCAGAGTGTGACGGGAGAGTGAGAAGCCTCCAAGAGCACAGAGAAGAAAGCGCCCCTCCCCTCAACCACCCACCACCTGGTTCCAGCACCTGAGATCCCGGCAGAACACAGAGGGCTCAGGATAGGCAGTTCTTGACTCCCACTCAGTGGTTACAGTTGAATACAGCAACCAAACAATACCACAGTGCTGAAGAACAGAGCCACATCCTCTAGTAGTATCAAAAATTCTATTAAATCACCAGACCAGAAGGAAAATGACAAGTACCCAGAAATCAATCCTGAAGACAGAGAAATATATAATCTAAATGACAGAAAGTTCAAAATATCTATCATCAAAAAACTCAGTGAGTTAAAAGAGAATGCAGAGAAACAACTTAATGAGTTCAGGAGCTACTTCACAAAAGAGATTGAAGTTATAAAGAATCAATCAATCAGAAATATCGGAGATGAAAGACACGATGGATGAGATAAAACAAAATACGGATTCCCTGAACGCTAGAGCTGACATCATCAAGGAGCCAATCAGCACAATTGAGGATAGACATGTTGATGCTCCAGATAGAGGAGAGAGAACTAAGACTGAAAAGAAATGAAGAAAGTCTCCAAGAAATATCCAACTCAATTAGGAAATGCAACAGAAGAATTACAGGTATTCCACAGGGAGAAGAGGAGAATGGAGCAGAAAGCTTGTTCAAAGAAATAATAGTGGAGAACTTCCCAAACCTGGGGAAAGAGATGGAAATCCAAGTGAAAGAGGCTACCAGATCTCCTAAATATGTCAATGTAAAAAGACCTACTGCAAGGCAGATAGTAGTGAAACTGGAAAAGTCAATGACAAGGAAAAAATACTAAGGGCAGCAAGGCAGAAAAAAATAACTTACAAAGGAATCCCTACCAGGCTTTCAGCAGATTTCTCAACAGAAACCTTATAGGCGAGGAGAGACTAGAACGATACATTCTAATCTTTGAAGGACAAAAACTTTCAGCCAAGAATACTCTATCCAGCAAAAATATCCTTCAGATATGATGGAACAATAAAAACTTTTCCAGATAAACAAAAGCTAAGGGAGTTCATAGCCACAAGACTCTCCCTACAAGAAATCCTCAAGAAGGCCCTCATACCTAGGGGAAAAAGGAGGAAGAAAGGGGTTACAAAGCCCAGAGTAAGGAGATAAATCGGTACATAAAATCATAAAATTGTAGCTATAAATCAGAGCAGGCTAGCAAATACTCAACTATGACATTAAAGATAAAGGGAAGGGAAAACACCAAAAACAAAGATAATCTTGTCATTTTAACCACAAATTCACAACACAAGATGGAATAAGACATGACAAAAACAACAGAGGAGGGGAAGAGAAAAGGGACTGAATCAGTTTAGCCTACGGAAACAAGAGGCCATCAGAAAATGCACTATTTTACCTATGATATTTTTCATACAAACCTCATGGTAACCACTAAACAAAAAAGCAGAACAGAGACACAAATAATAAATAAGGAGAGAACTAGGAAACCGAGCATAAAAAACTACATAACCTAATTGGTAGGCTGAAATACGCAGGATGAGAAACCAAGGAAATGCAGGAGAACCGAAAACGAATGATAAAATAGCAGCACTAACTAAAAGCCCAGAAATAAAACCACACATCTATGGACAGCTAATCTTCAACAAAGGTGCCAAGAACATACAATGGAGAAAAGATAGTCTCTTCAATAAATGGTGTTGGAGAATCTGGATAACTACTTGCGAAAGAATGAAAGTAGACCATTATTCTCATGCCATACACAAAAATAAACTCAAAATAGATCAAAGACTTGAAGACCTGAAACCGTGAAACTTCTGGAAGAAAATATAGGTAGCACACTCTTTGACACAGAACTTCAAAGGATCTTTTTGAATACCACGTCTTCTTGGACAAAGGAAACAAAAGAAAAAATAAGTGGGACTTCATCAGACTAAAGAGCTTCTGCAAGGCAAAGCAAATTAGGATCAAAACAAAAAGACACCCCACCAATTGGGAGAAAATATTTGCAAACCACATATCCAACAAGTGGTTAACCTCCATAACATATAAAGAACTCACACAACTGAACAACAAAAAAACAAACAGCCAGATCAAAATATAGGCAGAGGATATGAGCAGACATTTTTCCAAAGAAGATATATAGATGGCCAACAGGCACATGAAAAGATGCTCAACATCACTAATCATCAGAGAAATGCAAATCAAAACTACACTAAGATACCACCTTACACTTGTTAAAATGCTTATAATCACTAAGACTAAAAATAACAATGTTGGAGAGGGTTTGGAGAAAAGGGAACCCTCAAACACTGCTGATGGGAAGCAAACTGGGTCAGCCACTATGGAAAACAGTATGGAGATTTCTCAAAAAAACTAAAAATAGAAATACCATATGATCCGCTACCCCACTACTGGCTATCTATCCAAACAACTTGAAATCAAGAATCCAAAGTGACCTATGTACCCCTATTTCATTGCAGCACTATTCACAATAGCCAAGACATGGAAGCAACCTAAGTGCTCACTGACTGATGACTGGAAAAAGAAGATGTGGTGTGTGTATATATGGAATATATACAGCATTCCACACAATGGAATACTACTCAGCCATAAAAAAGACAGAATCATCCCATTTGCAACAACATGGATGGACCTGGAGGGTATTATGCTAAGTGAAATAAGCCAGACTGAGAAAGACAAACACCATATGATTTCACTCATAAGCGGAAGACAAACACACACATGGACAAAGAGAACAATTCAGTGGTTACCAGGGGAAGGGTGCTGGGGAGTGCGTACAGGGGGTGAAGGGGAGCACTTTTATGGTGATGGACAAGAAATAATGTGCAAGTGAAATTCACAATGGTATAAACTATTATGGTATAAACTATTATGAACTCAATAAAAAAAATAAAAATTTTTTTAAATTTAAAAAAATCTTAAAACTGAAAATAATAAAAGGAACCATTTATTGACCACTCACCATGCCCTAGACACTTTCTTATAAATTTTATACACATTATCTAATTCAATCCTCACAACAACCCTCCAAAGTAGGTAGTATTATTCGTATTTTACAAACAAGGGAAACTGAGGCTCAGAAAGGAAACAACTGGCCCAAGGACACAGAGTTAGTAATTAGGAGGCCCATCCTCAAACATGAAACTATCTTATTCCAAAGCCTATGCTCCTAACTACTACGTTCAACTGCTCAAGATGAAATGGGTAATGAATATCTAAATTTATGTTTCCGAAAAATAAGATCTTTCAGTGACGGGGTCCCTTAACAATAGAGATAAGATCCAGATTGATTGCATTTTTCTGGACACAACACAAGGTGGACCAGAAATAAGTCTGCCTAAGGCCCCAGATTTCTGGTCAACATTTAGTATTACCTAATGGGAACCATTTGTATAACCATAACCAGTTAAACTGGAAACAACCCTCACCAATACTACCACCACCTATAGGTGTTAAATTATCAGCTTCTGACGAAGTGCTAACATACGCATCCATAAAGTAAACTACTCTTCACCTGTAACAATGTATGGCTAGAATTCTTCTTAAGGAAGGTCCGCCCAGTCCTCTCTCTCCATGCCCGTGCTGCTGCTACCTGTGATTCCACTTGGGGCAATGCATCAAGACGCACAGGGATAGGGCGCCCTTTAGCAGATAAACTCTCCAGCTGCTCCAAGTAAGCATAATTGCTGCCACTCTGAAAAATAAAAGTACATTCTCATATAATTTGCATTCTCTTATGGAGTCTGGCAATATATTGTCAAGAGACTTTATAAAGAGTTTAATGTTAATTTTTTTATTAAACATTATTCTTTAAACCTAATTGCGTCTCCTGAATTAATAGAGCTCCCAATACCCTTTAAAAAAAGATTGTGTAAATTCGTTGAGTCAAAAATTTTTTTTTCTTCCTTTTCTTTTTTAAGATTTTATTTTTCCTTTTCTCCCCAAAGCCCCCCAGTACATAGTTGTGTATTTTCAGTTGTGGGTCCTTCTAGCTGTGACATGTAGGACGCCACCTCAGCATAGCTTGATGAGCGGTGCCATGTCGGCACCCAGGATTTGAACCAGTGAAATGCTGGGCCGCCAAAGTGGAGCACATGAACTTAACCACTCGGCCACGGGGTAGGCCCCTCTTTCTTTCTTTCTTTCCTTTTTGTTTTTTTGGTGAGAAAGATTGGCCCTGAACTAACATGTGTAGCCAGTCTTCCTCTTTTTGCTTGAGGAAGATTGTCACTAAGCTAACATCTGTGCCGATCTTCCTCTATTTTGTATATGGGATGCTGCCTCAGCATGGCTTGATGAGCAGTGTGTAGGTCTGCACCCAGGAAGTGAATCCTTGAACCTGGGTTGCCAAAGTAGATTGCGCAAACCTAACCACTACACCACTGGGCCAACTCCCATGTTGTCAAAGATTTTTATTTTATTAATTAATAAGGGAATAAGTAAGATGTAAAAACCAATTCAAAGGACAATCTAAATAACAGACATATATAAATGCAATTAGGAATGAAGAAAGGAATCTGCTAATAGATGGAAACAGATGTTTAATATCATACAGGACAAGGGAATCATCTTTTCTACAGTGTGAAAATCAACTGTTCCATTACAGACAAATTTAATTGCTTTTCTATGGACAAAATTCATTTGTATGACTATCACTTTTTAATAACTGACAGGGTTGTAAAATAGCTTGGTCAAAGAAAATCTAAGGAATGCACTCCCAGAATCAGATAACCCTGGAAGGCTCAGCAGACAACATCCAGTATCCCACTGAAAAGACATCCAGTAATCTCTCTTGCCTTCACAATTTTTCCAGCAACTACAAAGCAGTATTTTAGTTCTGAAATCACCTCCATTTTATTTTATACAAACACAGGTGAGAATGGATCTTTTCCTTCTAAGTCACAATGTTTCAATATTTCTATGTAATGAAATCATTATTATTTTTAGAACTTATACACTGCTTTAAATTTACTAAATAACTGAATCATTACAGGAGATGAGAGGGTTGATAAGTAATCCAGTCCAGGGACTCAGCAAGAACACCTCAAGGAAGTCAGAAGCCTGTAGACAATAATTCAGAGTGATTCCTTGGACTGAATGAATCTCCTAGCAGACAGAAATGTAACCATTCCTGTAAGAAACTGTATATATCCCAGACATTCACTGTTAGTCACAGGCTATGAAGGAAAGGCATAGTGTCACGTGCTAAATACTGACATTCCAACAAAAGGTTATTTCCCATGTATTAAGTGACTCATTTGCCTATAAATTCATTTGGAAAGTTATGAAACATCTGGAAAAATAGACAAGCTAAAAAACTTAAGTGAATCTTTCCAGCTGACCCGATGGCCTAGTGGTTAAGTTTGAGTGCTCCACTTTGGCAGCCCAGGGTTCTCAGGTTCGGATCCTGAGTTTGGACCTAGCACTATTTGTCAAGCCATGCTGTGGTAGCACCCCATATAAGATAGAGGAAGACTGGCATAGATGTTAGCTCAGCAACAACCTTTCTCAAGCAAAAAGAGAAAGAATGGCAACAAACGTTAGCTCAGGGCCAATCTTCCTTACACAAAATAAATAAATAAATATATTTTTTTAATTTAATTTTTTTTTAATACACAGAAGCCCAACAAGTGTGTTTCTTTCTTTCTTTCTTTCTTTTTTTAAAGACTGGCAGCTGAGCTAACATCTATTGCCAATCTTTTTTTTCTTCTTCTCCTCCCTAAAGCCCCCAGTACATAGTTGTATATTCTACTTGTGAGTGCCTCTGGTTGTGGCACGTGGCACGCCACTTCAGCATGGCCTGGCAAGTGGTGCCATGTCCGCATCCAGGATCCAAACCTGTGAAAACCCTGGGCCGCCGAAGTGGAGCATGTGAACTTAACCACTTGGCCACACGGCTGGCCCCTTAAGTGAATTTTTAAAAAGAATGAGAAGGTTCTAGCCCTAAGAGATATTATAATGGTATAATTAAATCACTGTAGTACTAGGAAAAGAATACACAGCTAACTGGAGGAGAAAAGAAAGCTCAGATATAGACAGGGTCAAGAAATACTTTTTTTTTTTTTTTTTTCAGGAAGATTAGCCCTGAGCTAACATTTTCTGCCGATCCTCCTCTGTTTTTGCTGAGGAAGACTGGCCCTGAGCTAACATCCACGCCCATCTTCCTCTACTTTATATGTGGGACACCTGCCACAGCGTGGCTTGACAAGCGGTGCACAGGTCCACACCCAGCATCCGAAGTGGCAAACCCCGGGCTGCCAAAGCAGAATGTGCAAACTTAACCACTGCACCACCAGGCCAGCCCCAAGAAATACCATTTTTACTACTACTCCTTCTTGTGATCAACTATAGCCATCTGACTACAGAACACCTTCTGGCTAAGCCTAGACATAGCCTGCTACCAAGCTATGTATCCTTTTTTAAAAAAATTTGTTTTAAAGACTGGCACCTGAGCTAACATCTGTTGTCAACCTTCTTTTTTTCCTTCTTCTTCTTCTTCTCTCCAAAGCTCCCCAGTACATAGTTGTACATTCTAGTTGTAGGTCCTTCTGGCTCTGCTATGTGGGACATCACCTCAGCGTGGCTTAATGACAGGTACTAGGGTCCATGCCCAGGATCTAAACCAGTGAAACCCTGGCTCACCAAAGCAGAGTGTGGGAACTTAACCACTCGGTCACAGGCCTGGTCCCCCAAGGTATGTATCTTAAAGAAGAGTTTGCTTGTCAACACAAGCTGTCCACTTACGTAGAGCCTACAATCCAGTCCTCCCACTGAAGGGAAGGGCTTAGTGGAGGAAAAGTCCTTCAAAATTACAGAGTAATTCAAACACAGGACAGCTACTCATACATGCCGATTCAGTCCTTCAATCACAAATAAACAGACAACTAAGGATTATCAGACATTTGAGGACAACTAACTGCCTCAAACAGGTCAAAGAAGAAAGAAACAGAGGAAGTGTCCTGATGAAAACAGAGATGATTTAAAAAAACAGAACAGAAAGAGTGGCAGTCAAGCAGACCTTAGAAAAAGTCAACTGAAAATAAAAGTAAAATAGAAGTCACTAGAACTTGACACCTAGAATATGTTCTTTCTGGCGGCAGCAACTTAATAGAAGAGAGGTGGTTTCTTTTTTCTTTGAGTATAGTTTTATAAGAAAGAGTCTATATATGCAATACTGTAAATGCTGCATAATGGTTTTTATAATTCAGAAGAAATATTATGTATTCAAGCATAATACATAATCATCTCTATCTACCACTTAATTCATTTAGTTTGAATTACAGATCTATACTATATATGTCTTTCCAATTAGAGATTATGCTTTTTCGAGGGTCAGGGTCCTATCTTTACATCATTCCCTCATATTTCTGCTCCCAAACAACTAAACTAGTAAGATGAGTATTGTCGTGTTCAGTAAATGGTAGTTTCACTTTCTTTTTCTGCCTCTTATTTTAAAAGTAATTGTTGCACATGGTAAAAAATTAAAAGAATACAGAATGGAAGAAACTCCCTACTGCTAAGAATTAAATAGGTTAATTCCATCATCTTTCATAGCAGGAAGTCAACAGAAACAAGAAATGTTTACATAGGTAATATTTATTTTGAACTGCAAAATCAGATGGAAGAATAAGTGAATTTTTAAGTACCAAAACTATATTACGGTTATTCTATTCTAAAGAATTAAAGGCTTAAAGGACTCATCTGTGAGACAGTATCATCTGAATGGGAGGACAATTCAAAAGGCTCCTTACCTGAATAGCTTCCACTTTAGTCGTCCATTCTCGAGCCTTTTGTAAGGCTTCTTTTAGGGACAACACATTGGGTAGAAAGGCTGGAATGTTCTTAGCTTCGTTCACGATACTTTCTAAACTTGCCACACTATGCCGTGGTCTAAAAAGAAGACAAAATTACGGTGGATGCACGAGGAAAAGTCAAACTGCTACCAACATTTAAATAACATTTCACAATGTTCAGAGAACTTTCATATACATGATTTCATTTAATTCTTACCACAATCCTATAAAAGAGGCAAAGCAGCTATTATCTTTATTTCCATATTTCAAGAAAACTTTAACTCAAAGAAGATCAATTATTTTCCCCAGAGTCACTTAACGTAGTAAACGGCACACCTGAAATACTGATTCAATGAGTCTCAGATCCCATGTTCTTTTCACTACACTAAATTGCCTCTATTTTAGTTCTCCACAACATCTGAAATTGTCCGAGATGCATTAGCAATGTAGAAAGCAACAGTCTAGAATTCCATTAATGTTGACCATGTACATTTAATTCAACCACATTCATTAATACCTAGTTACACAAAGATGAATGAAACATAGACCTTATCCTCAACTATCAGCATACAAGAATTACACCTGTACTGGTAACTAAGAATAAATTACTACAGGCTCACTACTATGGGAGGTAGTGATTAATTCTGCACAGGAGAGTTGAGAAGGGCTTTGAGCTAGGCTTTAAAGAAGTGTGGGGCCCGGCGCAGTGGCGTAGTGGTTAAGTTCATGCTCTCTGCTTTAGCAGCCAGGGTTTGCAGATTTGGATCCCAGGCATGGACCTACACACCACTTGTCAAGCAATGCTGTGGCAGCATCCCACATACAAAACAGACGAAGACTGGCACAGACAGTAGTTCAGGGACAACCTTCCTCAAGCAAAAAGAGGAAAACTGGGGCCAGCTCCGTGGCTGAGTGGTTAAGTTCACGCACTCCGCTGTGGCGGCCCAGGGTTTGGATCCCGGGCGCGGACATGGCACTACTCGTCAGCCACACTGAGGCAGTGTCCCACATCCCACAACTAGAGGGACCTGCAGCTAGGATATACAACTATGTACTGGGGGGTTTGGGGAGAAAAAGCAGGCGGGGAAAAAAAAAAAAGATTGGCAACAGTTGTTAGCTCAGGTGCCAATCAAAAAAAAAAAAAAGAGGAAAACTGGCAACAGATGCATGCTCAGGGCCAATCGTCCTCACCAAGAAAAAGGAAGTGTGATTTTTGTCAAGCGAAAGGTTAAAGAAAAAAACCCCAGGAATATAATGAACAAAGACCTGGAGAAACATTTAAAAATAAGTTAACAGCCCAGAAGGTACTCCGTAAATACTTACCGAATTGCAAAGATCAAGGGAAAATATGAGTACCACTATAATTAGGTAAGTGACAATGGAGTTGAAGAACATAGTTATGAAAGACACTTCAGAGGCAAAAATCACCAAAACTTAGTATTGATTAAATGTAGGAAAATGTGAAAAAGTTTTCAAATATTACTACCAACAAAATTTCATTTGGTAGACTATTATCAGTTGCATCAGGTACACTAAATCATAGTTTTGCATTCCAAAGTTATTTAGCTTTTCTCATTTAATATGCTCCCACCTCCTGGAATTGTCATGAATCTGAAGACACAGGGTAATCCAAATATTTTAGATAAAGCTATATATGAATTTTAGTATGTATCCTCCACGGCATCTGAAGAGCAAAATGTCAACCATACACGGAACCTCTTTGGCTGAGCAGGACTGTGTTAATTAAATCATCTAAGGCTTTTCCTACCAAATGTATGCAAAGTAAGTGGCTGACAAAGTAGTAAAAATACATGGAGACTTTGGAATGAAGTGGAAAGGCTTTAAATTTGAGCTCTGTTATTTAACAACTACGTGATCTCTCTAAGCATCCCAGTTTCCTCATCCTCACAACAGAAATTATATAAATATTATCATCTTAGCTGAAGAAATATTTTCATAAAGAACATCAGAGTCAAATTAGTTGATAGACAGTCAAACATGATTAATACTTTACTTAAATCTCACTAAACCAATGGGGTGCCAATGCTAATGCAACTGCTTAACATTCTCATGCCTGATTCTCATCTTCCACTACTTTCCTGCATAAATCCTCCACTCCAGTAAAGCCCATTTAACTGTCACCTAAAAGCACCCTACGTTTTCCTTAAACTTAGCCTATGGCATTTCTCCTACTTCCCCCCTTGCACTTCAATCCTACTCATTCTTCGAGGTTCTACCTAAGTTCTTATTCTTGTCTCAAGCTTCTCTTCTGACCATTCAAACTAACAATCATTTCTCCTCCTGATTCCTATAGCATTTTTCCGTACCTCTCAATTAATAACAATGTACTGCAATGAGCTTTATATTTCTTAGCTTCTAACTATATCAGTAATGGAATAAATAAAATATTACTTCATATCATTTAAAGTACTCTGCACATAGTGTGCACACCATATTTGAAACTGCCTATATGCAGACCCATTTGATAACTTAGTGACTGATCAAGGAAGGCACAAAACATTTAATTATAGACCCTTATGTTTCTCCTGCCATTCTTCTCTCTGATTTAGTTATTAAAGAGGCAGCAGTCACCAATATATGTGTTCACCTTGCCTGTAGGCAGACCTTAGCCTTTTCTTCCCATCGCTCAGAGACTGTAAGGAGCTCCTGTAGTTCAGCCATTGCTTTCTCCACAGCATGGTGGGGTGCCAAACCCACGCCAGAGTCTATCAATTTCTTCATGACATCCAAAGTGACTTGTTGTGGATCTGATAGGGTCAGTCTTACTTCATCCAACCATCGAGCCTGCTGCAGCTCTTGCTTCAGTCGGGCTAATTCAGGTAGCTCCACATAGAGACTAGAGCCCATGTCTATCAACATCTGGAGTTTGGAAGAATCTGGGGTTTCGTCCATCATGGCCTCTTGAGCGCGTTCATGAAACTCTTCCACATCATCCAGCAGATTCTGAAAAGGTCAAGAGAATAAAAATAAAAAAATCTAAAAGACACAAAATGAGTATGGAATAGACATAATTCAGGCAAGCTATCAAATACTAGACCATCTAATAATCTCACCAATATGGCACCAGATAAATATGATAAAGGCATAAATATGCTTCTCTGTAATTAGTTACATATTCCTACCTTAAAAATATGATTAATTCATTCAAAAGATATTTAATGACTGCTGGCTTAGCTGCAGGCACTGTTCTAGGTACACAGCATTAAACAAAACATACAAAGTTCTTATCTTCAAGGAATACACATTTTAACATAAGTGGTCAGACACTGAATACATGAATAAAATGTTTCAGTTAGTTTTACGTCATATGAAAATTAAGTAGGGCAACATAACAGAGAAAGATCAGAGCAGGTGGCGTGTATATTACTCTACAATAGTGGTCACAGAAGGCAGATAAACCAAAAAGAGGAGGTGGAGGAAGAGCAGTTCGGAAAGGGGAAATAATAAGCGCAAAAGCTTTTAAAGAGGAATTGACAGGAAGCAAAGTGGACAAGGGAAACGTAGTTAAAGAATAAGCGGAGGTCAGATTACACAGTGCCTTGTAGATTATAATGAGTTTGGATTTCATTCTAATGACTTTGGGGAACCACTGGAAAATTTTAACGAGAGGGAAGTGATATGATTTGATTTATATTTTACCTGGTCACTCTGGCTACTGAATGCAAAATAAACTCAGGGAAAGAGTAGAAGAAGGGAGAACAGATAAGAGGCTGTTGCAGTAGTCTAAGGACAGGTTCTAACAGTCCAGAGCACAGTTTAAGCAACGGAAACCAGGACAAATGGTTCACACTTTGGGATACTTTTTGGAGAGAATAGCAGCACTAGTTTAGAGACTGGATGTGGGGTATAAAGGAAATACACGAATCAAGGATTTCGATTCATTAAAAGGCTTCTGAGAAGGCTTCTGAGATGCCTTTTAGTCTGCCAAAGGGAAATTTAGAATACGCAAGTGGATATTCAAGCCTGTAGAAAAGAAAAAAGGCAGTCAGAGCAGGAGGTTTGGAAATCAACAGGATAAGGGGATGATATTTAACATCACTGGACAAATAAGAAGATATCAGGACCTGGAGTAAAGAGAGGGCTTAGACTCCTAATATACTCCAACACTTAGAAGAGAAGTCAAGAAGAAAACAAACAGCAAAGAAGACTAAAGAAAAGGAATTGTGAATGAGCTAAGAAAACCGAAGAGTGTGGTATCACAGATGTTTAGAGAAGAAAGTCAGGAAGGAAAGTATGGTCAACTATCAAAATGCTCTTATGAAATGGAGTAAGACAAAAACACAATTGATAGTAGATTTCACAAGTTGATAACCTTGATAAAAACCATAGATACCCTACCCAGAGCCAAATCACAAAAACAAACCAAAAACTATCAAAAGATTATGAACTATGCAGATTAATATATTTGATATATACTTTTGGTATTTTAAATGTTCATTAAACCATCAGGGCTCTGGTAATTTCAGAGCTCTGCATTTTTAAAAGCTCATAAACTAATAACTCACTGATACATTTTGATTCTTTTAACCAATTTCTTGCATTTCAATTACATCCATGTTAAGTGGGAGTTCTGAACTAAAATTAATATAGAAAAAAATAATTCCAAACTAGCCTTAGTTTTAGAATTTTTAAAGGGGGAATTGAAGGCTAAGAACAAAACCAAGAGATTCTTACTGTCTACTAAAAATCTTAAACAGCAGCACATGTATGAGAATAAAAACAGATCAAAAAACTAGTCTAGGGGCCAGCCCAGTGGCGTACTGGTTAAGTTTAAGCACTCTGCTTCAGTGGCCTCGCATTCACAGGTTCAGATCCAGGGCGTGGACCTCCAAATTGCTCATCAAGGCATGCATGGTGGCATCCCACATACGAAATAGAGGAAGATTGGCATAGGTGTTAGCTCAGGGCCAATCTTTCTCACCAAAAAAAACACAGAAAACAAAAAAACACCCAAAAACCAAAACTAGTCTAGACACACTATTCTGTTCACCCAAAACAGTAGCCCACACTATAGTCATACATCACTTAACAACAGCGATACACTGAGAAATGTGTCCATTTTCTAACTGAGAAGTTAGATGATTTCATCATTGTGTGAACATCATACACTGTACTTAAACAACCCAGATGATATAGCCTACTACACACCTAGGCGATATGGGACTAATCTTATGGGACTCACTGTTGACATGCAGTCAGTCATTGAGCAAAATGTCACTATGCGGCGCATGACGGTGCAAAGGATATCACCCAAGAAAAAAAAAGTGTAATACTCCACCTTTACTTGTCGAGCTTGGCTGATGACACATGGAAGACTAAAAAGTTGTTGAACAAAGGCCTTCAATTCTTCCACTGTCAGTTTGGTCCGAGTCCTCCCACTATCTGGACTCTGCCTGATGTGAAATAATATTGAGACATAAGTAAGAAAAATTCAGTCAGTCTGCTATCAAAGGGGCTTCTAGTCTCCTTAGAATTCCAACCAAGTAATCTCAGAATACTACCGTTTGAGGGATTCCACTGCAATGGTGAGCACTTCCAAATTAGTTTTTTAGCTCTTTAGTTAACGACTCAAAGATTCAACTCTCCAAGTCACAGTTTCTGCAATCTTACAGTTATTAAACACTTTCAACATTCAATAAATTCCTCACAGTAAAATACTAAGTTCACTGATAAAACTAAATCCTCTATCTCAAGAAGCTTGAGATGTGGAACAAGGGCCTTTAACCTGGCTTAAGAGACAACAAATCCTCTGAAATTGATGGAAAATTTTGCATATGTGCATTTTTCTTAGAAAAGGGTCTCTATGCCTTCACTAGATTCTCCAAAGGTGTCAGTGACGCAACGACGGGTGAAAATTCACAGATCAATGTCTCTAAGAAAGGTTCTCTGATAAAATAGTAAATAAAAATTTACAAAGTAATTTAAAACTCAATGTAAACTGCTATAGAAAAAGCCATTCATATATAGGGAATGTGTTGGAATGAATATGAAAAAATACCATAGAAAATTTAACACATGTGAGTTACTTTAAATTAAGGGTGCATACTTCTATGCTCCTTAATAATAGCCTCCTCTTCATTCATCAGTTACTTTTTGCTGCCACCTGCCTTAAGCCTGCAGTATCATTTATTGATTTACAAATATTTATTGCACACCTACTATGCCAGGCATTGTTCTAAGCACAAGAAATATAGCAATGAAAAAAGGATAAAAACCCCTGACATTATAGTCTAGCATACATTCCAGTGGGTTTGGGAAAGGAAGGAGAAAGACAATAAATAAAATAAGTAAATTAGTATATCAGAGGTGACAAGGCTACAAGAAAAATAAAGAAAGAACAATAAGAAGGTTGTAATTTTATACAAGGTTGTCAGAGAAGGCATCTTCAAGAATGTGACATTTGAAAAAACCTGAATCAAAGAAGTGACAGAACAAGCCTCCTGGCTATCAGGGACAGAGAGCTCCAAGCAGAAGGAAGAGCGAGTGTGAAGGTCCCAAGCAGGAATGCGCCTGGTGTGTAAGAAGAACAGTAAGAGGGAGAGGACGGGAGTGAAGCAGGAAGGAGGGAGGAGCAGTCGGAGATACAATTAAGGCATTATTGGAGGCAGGAGGGACATGGCCACAAGAGGTCAAAGATAATGGAGAGCCTCATAGGCCAGTCAAAATTTTGGCTTTTATTCTGAAAAAAAACAAAAGAAAACAGAAAACCACTATAGAATTCAACTCTTCTTAGGCTTACCTGTGCTTCTGCTTTTTGCTCAGAAGCAGCTGAGCCACAGAAGCACATGTCTCAGCTTCTTTTACAGCATCCCTGAGTTTTCGAAAGAGGTCATTCTCTGGGTATTTCCTATCCTCAGCATCTTCCAGCATTACTCGTAATTCAATCAAATCTGTAAAAATAAACAAAAAGCCAATATACTATAACGACATAAAAAGCCATTTAAAAATATTTACCAATGTCTCAAATGATTCATCAGCCTATTAGCAGAAAATTACCACAGCTATGAAAATCTCACCAATGCCACAAAAGCTTATGACTAGGTACTCATTCCTAATCCTTGTAGGTAAGGCAATTTCTCTTTTTCAATATGCCTTTAATTTTAGTCCACTGGTAATATGGCTACACAAAATATCTATCTACTGCAAGTGAGCTATCTGTCCCATTTTACAACAACTTTTTCATTTTAAAGAAGATTCTCAAATAGAAAATTAAGTCTATAGCCAACCAACCCATTAGTCTGAAATCTCATATGAAGCCTAGAATGAAGGAAAAATATGAAAAAAAAAAAAACAAGGCCTCTTCAAAGTGACAACAATTTCAGTGTATGCATACAAAAGGAGGATATTTAACCTTTCTTGTGGTTGAAGTTAGCAGACAATGCTTCTGTAACACGACTGACCCAAGTATCATAGGACTGTGCCCTGACTTTCACACCATATAGCAGAGAAGGGAGGTCCTCTAACGGGTAGCGATATCTAAAAAAACAGAAATAAAAACTTCACAAACCAACAAGTTGAAAATAAATGAAATTTTCAGTACAATCAGCTTAAGAAAAGTACAATGGCCAGGGGAATGGGAATTACAAAGAACAACATTAACACTTGGTTTAAAAGAATGGAACATAATTTTTACAAGAAACTTCTGGATACCTAAGACATTTCTTCTGCATGGGGCAAGGGCACAGATCAGTTGGATGGTAGAGACACACAAGCCGCTCTGGATTACAGGAGCATGTGAGAGCTGAGAGAAAACACGTGGTTCTGCATGCCGAACACTGTCGCTCATCATCAGGAACAAGTTCAAACACTTCTTCTTCTGACATCAGGACACCCTGAAATAGAATTCATGTCACTGGACCAAGTCTTTCTAGTCTTTCAAGCATTCAAGAACTTATTATTAAATATTTTTCCTAATCTCTGATTTAAGATATAAACATGGCACATCATCAAAATATTTTCTAAAACTAATCATTACTAATTTTTAAAATATAGGCAAGACTAAACCTTGGTGTCTAAGAATGCACATTTGACTGATAAAGCTATTTTAAAAATGCAAAGAAGTGATTACAAAAAAGGTCAAAATAGTCATTTTTTTGAGGGGAATAAAAGAAGGTTGTAACTGGGAGGTACTTTTGGGATGGCTGACAAAGTTCTATTTCTTGACCAGAACTGTGAAGACAGCAAAGTTTACCACATAATAATTCATGAAGCAATAATATTCCTTTTATGTGTTTTTGTCTTCTCTTTAAAACAAGAAAAAGATTAATTAAAAAAAAAAGATTACTGTCCCAGGGATAATACACCCTTGAACCAGATTTATCAGTAATCTGTGATCTGAAAATAACACTGATACGAACAAACATATGCAAGGATAAAGAAGTATAAAATTATTCAAACTATGCAAATCAAAATATAACCTACTTCAGCAAGCTATCTAAAAGAAAGTCAATCAAATTCAGCATGCCAGTTTAAGAAAATAAGAGCATTTGAAGTGCATTTTACAAAGACTGCCATTTAACATACAAGGGCTCTACAGTTTCTACTTACTTGAGCAAGGCACTTAGAAACCTAATTGCACTAAGACAGCAAGTGTTCTTCACTGGCAGACACAGTCTTGTTCTTTCAACATATATTTTGGTTTTGCTATTGGTTTAATCTAGACATATCCTGACTATACTCTCATATCTTTCCATTTTCTCATATTAGTAGTCAACATTTTCTTTAAAAATGATTTTTATGCAAAGATGATTCCAAAATATATTGCAAGTGTTTCTTAGTTTACAAGAATTTACACAGCTTCAGGAGACGCTAATGCATCAACTAACAAAGTTCTGGCAGCTTCAAGAAACTTCATATCATTTCCCAAAGTGTACTCCAAGGACCACTAATTCTACAAGATATTCTGCAAAAAAATTAATTATTTTTGAGGAAATGCTGTGTATTATATCCCTCTCAACTTAGAGATTAATAATGAACACCAGCATATTAAAGGATCAGAGAAGTTTTACAGCAAAGAATCCCATTTATTTTTTCTTAACTCACCATTTCCCAAACTTTTATTATCATAGAACAATTTTTTCTTGTAGTGCATTCTAACATATTATATAGCTTCTATTCCTGAGAATACACTTTTGAAAAACACAAATTATCAGGAGCAAATGGGAAGAAGAAAAAAGTCAGAAACATAAATTAAAAGGCTATTTGAAAATAATTCAGGTGAGAAAAGTAAGAAACAGAATGGTAGCAATAAAGAAAAAAGGGCAGAAAGGGAGAGCGATGACAGATAGTGCCAAAATAAAAAAGACAACAAATACTGAAAATTACAAGGAGATGGATGAGTCAAGGAGCACACTAAGTTGTTATATAATGATCCTGGCACTTACTGAGATAGGCAATTAGGAAAGGAAAACGGCTTTTGAAAGGACAGAGGGAGAGAGGATGATATTCTATTTTAGTTTTTATTTATTTTTTTGGTGAGGAAGATTTGCTCTGAGCTAACATCTGTGCCAATCAGGTCCCTGCCGGGGATCTGAACCTGAGAACCCGGGCCACCAAAGTGGAGCGTGCGGAACTTTAACCACTCAGCCACAGGGGCAGCCTCTGATTTTTTTTTTTGATTTTCTATTTTAGATGCTGAAACTGAGATAACAAAAATCTAAACAGAAACGTAGAGTGACCACACAGAGAGGTGGATTACAAATGGGTGACTAGACATATCACCTCTTTCAAAGTGACAATAATTCTTGCATTTGCATACAATAGGAGAAAACATCCAGAGGTGAGAAACGAAACCAGAAGGTAACAGCTGAAAGAAAGTTGAAATCCTTAGAATGGCTAAGAAATCCTTGCAAACTAGCAAAGAGGAAAACAACAAAAGGTCAAAGGCTGAAATCTGCAACACTGACAAGTTGAGGAAGATGAGGAAATGAAAACCAGAAGTGACTGGCAAGTATCATCAGAAGGTGAAGAAAGAGTAGAGCAAGTGTTAGGGAAAGAAACCAAGGAAGCAATATATAGTGCAATAGAGAGGTCGTGGGATAAAAGAAAAACATCAACTGGAGTTGACAACAAAGGTGTCACTAGCACACTTTGAGAATTTCAGAATGACAGTGATGATGAAGGGATAAAGAGGAAATGAGGGCACTGACCACAGAAAAACCACCCAAGAAGTTTTTTAGGATGAGATAAAGTGAAAACTTACCTCAAGATAGGAAAGACAAGTGCATAATGCAAAGTAAGAGCAGAGAAAAGTATCTGGAAATAAGGGCACAGGAAAAAGGTAAGTTTAAAGGAAGAGAGTCCATAGAGAAATCTGATCAAAGCACCATAAATAAGGTCATCAGGAGATGTGATATTCAAATTATTGCAGAATAAGGAAAAAGAGTGCTCCATTAATGATACAGGTTAAGTTTGAAATACAAAACTATACCAGAAAAACTTACTTCATGAGTCTCTACCACTGTACTTAAATTTCAAATGTCAAAAGACAGACTCTAGGCAATGGGAAAAGGAATTCCATTTTAAATAAACATATATAAAATGAATAATCTAAGTTTCCACTTTAGGAAACTAGAAAAAGAAGAGCAAGTTAAGTCCAAAGTAAGCAGAAGAAAAGAAACAATATAATTAGAGCAGAAATCAATGAAATTGAAAACAGGAAATCAACAGAAAAAAGTCAATGAAACTAAAAGCTGGTTCTTTGAAAAGGTTAAATTGGTAAGCCTCTAGCCAGGCTAATCAAGAAGAAAATAAAGAGGATACAAATTACTATGATAAGAAATAAAGAGGGGGACATCACACTACAGGTCCCATGGACAGTAAAAGGATAATAAAGGAATTCTACAAACAACTCCATGCCCACAAATTTCATAAATTAGATGAAATGGACCAAATCCTTGAAATATACAAGCTGTCAAAACTCACAAAAGAAAAAGACAACCTGAATAGGTCTATATCCATTAAAGAAATTCAATCAATAATTAATAACCTTCCAGAACAGAAAGCATCAGGCCCAGATGGGTTGACTGACGAATTCTACCAAAGATTAATGGAAGAAATTATACTAATGCTCTATAATCTCTTTCAGAGGACAGGCAGAGGAAATACTTAACTCATTCTGTGAGGCCAGCATTACCCTAATACCAAAACCAGGCAAATTCATTACAAGACAAGAAAACTAGAGGCCAATATCTCTCATGAACATAGACGCAAAAATCCTCAATAAAATATTAGTAAACTAAATCCAACAATGAATAAAAAGAATTATACACCATGACCAAGTGGGATTCAACTCAGGCATGCAATGCTGGTTCAACATTCAAAAGTTGATTAAAATAATCCATCACATCAACAGGCTAAAGAAGAAAAATCACGTCATCATATCAATAGATGAAGAAAAGGCATTTGACAAAATCCAACACCCATTCCACATAAAAACTCTGAATAAACTAGGAATAGAGAAGAACTCCTCCAACTTGATAAAGAATATCTACAAAAAACCTAGGGTTGGGGCTGGCCTGGTGGCACAGCGTTTAAGTTTGCACGTTTCGCTTCAGTGGTCTAGGGTTTGCAGGTTCGGATCCCAGGTGTGGACCTACTCACTGCTTGTCAAGCCATGCTGTGGCAAGCGTCCCACATATAAGGTGGAGGAAGATGGGCACAGATGTTAGCTCAGGGCCAGTCTTCCTCAGCAAAAAGGAGGAGGATTGGCAGCAGACATTAGCTCAGGGCTAATCTTCCTCAAAAACAAACACACACAAACAAAACACCTAGGGTTAACATCACACTTAATGGCGAGAAACTTTCCCAATAAGATCAGGTACAAGGCAAGGACGTCCCCTCCCACTACTCTTTTTCAACCTCATACTAGAAGTCCTAGCTAATGCAATAAGAAAAGAAAAGGAAATAAAAAGTGTACAGATGGGGAAAGAAGAAACAAAACCATTTTTGTTCACTGGTGACAAGATTATCTATGTAGAAAATCTGAAAGAACTGACAAAAACACTCCTAGAACTAATAAGCAATTACAGCAAGGTCATAGGATACAAGATTGTTTAATATACAAAAGTGAATCTCTTTCCTATATACCAGTAATGAACAAGTGGAACTTAAAATTAAAAACGCATTACCATTTACATTAGCACCCCCAAAAGAGAAATACTTAGGTATCTAACAAAACATGTACAAGGAGGAAAACTACAAAACTCTGATGAATGAAATCAAAGAAGAACTAATTAATTGAGAGATATTCCATATTCCTAGATAGGGAGACCCAATATTGTCAAGATGTCAGTTCTTCCCAACTTAATCTATAGATTCAATGCAACCTCAATCTATATCCCAGCAAGTTATTTTATGGATGTCAACAAATTGATTATAAAGTTTATATGCAGAGGCAAAAGACTCATAGTTTCCAACTCAATATTGAAGAATAAAGTTGGAGGACTGACAGTACTTAAGGCTTACTATAAAGCTATACTTGTAATCAAGACAGTACGGTATTGACAAAAGAATAGACAAACTGATCAATGGAACATAAGAGAAAGCCCAGAAAGAGACCCACATAAGTATAGTCAAATGATCTTTGACAAAGGAGCAAAGGCAATACAATGGAGCAAGGATAGGCTTCTCAACAAATGATGCCAGAACAACTGGGTATCCACACGCAAAAATATGAATCTAGCAGACCTTACACCTTTCCAAAAAATCAACTCAAGATGTATTGCAGATCTAAATGTAAAATGCAAAACTATGTCTCTAGAGGATAACATAAGAGAAAACCTAGATGACCTTGGCAATGACTTTTCAGATAGAACACCAAGGGCACAATCCATAAAAGAAACAATTGATAAACTGGACTTCATTATAAGTAAAATCCTTTGCTCTGCAAAACTCACTTATCAAGAGAATGGGAACACAAGTTACAGACTGGGAGAAAACCTTTGCAAAAGATACATTTGATATAGGACTGTTATTCAAAACAGACAAAGAATTCTTAAAACTCGACAACAAACAACCTAATTAAAAACTGGGCCAAAGACCTTAAAAGATACATTGATGGCAAGTAAGCATATGAAAAGATGCTCCATATCGTATGTCATCAAGAAAATGAAAATTAAAACATCAATGTGATACCACTACACACCTATTAAAATGGCCAAAATCCAAAACACTGAGAACACCAAATGCTGACGAGAACGTGGAGCAACAGAAACACATTCATTGCTGGTGGGAACGCAAAATGATACAGCCATGTTGGAAGAAAGTTTGGCAGCTTTTCTTACAAAACTAAACATGTTCTGACCATACAGTCCAGCAATTGTGGCCCTAGGTATTTACCCAAAGGAGTTGAAAAAATTATGTCTACACAAAAACCTGCACACAGGGGCCAGCTCAGCGGCATAGTGGTTAAGTTCGCACACTCTACTTTGACGGCCTGGGGTTTGCGGGTTTGGATCCCAGGCACAGACCTACACACTGCTCATCAAGCCATGCTGTGGCAGCATCCCACATACAAAATAGAGGAGCCTGGAACAGATGTTAGCTCAATGACAATTTTCCTCAAGCAAAAAGAGGAAGACTGGCAATAGACGTCAGCTCAGGGCCCATCTTCTTCACCAAAAAAACCCCAAAATCCTGCAGACAGATATTTATAGTAGCTTTATTCATAATTACCAAAACTTGGAAGCAACCAAGATGTCCTTCATTGGTGAATGTTTAAAAACTGTGGTACATCCACAATGGACTATTATTCAGAGCCAAAAAGAAATGAGCTATCAAGCCATGAAAAGACAGGGAGGGATCAAACAAATATTACTAAGTGAAAGCAGGCAATCTGAAAAGACTACACCCTGTATGATTTCAAACATATGACATACTGGAAAAGGCAAAACCATACAGTAAAAAGATCAGTGTTTGCCAGGGTTTTTTGGGGGGTGGGGACAGGGGATGAAGAGGTGGAACACAGAGGACTTCTAGGTAAGTGAAATGACACCATAATGATAGATACATGTCATTAATACTCATGCGCATCTATAGAATACACAACACCAAGAGTGAACCATAACATAAATGATGGACTTTGGGTGATTATGATGTGTCAAGGTAGGTTTGTCAACTGTAACAAATGCACCACTCTGGTAGGGGATGTTGATAACACAGGAGGCCATGAATGTGTAGGGGCAGGAGATATATGGGAAATCACTGTACCCTTCCCTCACTTTGCTGTGAACTCTCAACTACTCCCAAAAAACAAAGTTTTATAAAAAAATAATAAAATCAAAAGGCTAATAAAAAAATAATCAAAACAAGACTTGTTAAGAATAGAGGTATGGGGGGGCCGGCCCGGTGGTACGGCAGTTAAGTTCGCATGTTCTGCTTCTCAGTGGCCCGTGGTTCACTGGTTCAGATCCCAGGCGTGGACATGGCACCACTTGGCATGCCATGCTGTGGTAGGCATCCCACATATAAAAAGTAGAAGAAGATGGGCATGGATGTTAGCTCAGGGCCAGGCTACCTCAGCAAAAAGAGGAGGACTGGCAGTAGTTAGCTCAGGGCTAATCTTCCTCAAAAAAAAAAAAGAATAGAAGTATAGGGGGTTGGCCCCGTGGCCAAGTGGTTAAGTTTGCCAGCTCTGCTTCAGCGGCCCAGGGCTCAGTTCGGATCCTGGGTGCAGACATGGCACCAGTCATTAAGTCATGCTGGGGTGGCATCCCACATGCCACAACTAGAAGGACCCACAACTAAAAAAATACACAACTATGTACCGGGGGCTTTATGGAGAAAAGGGAAAAAAAAAAAAAAAAAAAAAAAGAATAGAGGTATAAAGTAAGAATATTAATTATCAAAAAAAAAAAGAATATTAATTATCAGATCATACATTCACATATCTCAAGAAGTAAAATTAAAAAGAAATTAAGATTCACTTGTATCTCATTCTTTTTTGTTTCTATCACAGGTAATTCAAACAACTAGAAAAAGAAATCTAACTATTTAGTAAAAATTCTTATTTCTAAGTTAACCTAAATTCTTAAAAAAACCAGCTTTATTTATTTATTTATTTATTTTGAGGAAGATTAGCCCTGAGCTAACGTCTGCTGCCAGTCCTCCTCTTTTTGCTGAGGAAGACTGGCCCTGAGCTAACATCCATGCCCATCTTCCTCTACTTTATATGTGGGACGCCTACCACAGCATGGCTTGCCAAGGGGTGCCATGTCCACACCCGGGATGCGAATCGGCGAACCCTGGGCTGCCGAAGCAGAACGTCCACTTAACTGCTGCGCCACTGAGCTGGCCCCTAAATATTTTGTAATAACATTTAGGTGTTCAACATCATTACTCATTACAGTCAAAACCACAATGAAATACCACTACAAACCTATAAGAGTATCTAAAATTAAAAAGACTAACCATACGAAGTGTCAGTAAGAACGTAGGACAAATGAACTCTTCACAGACTGCTTGTGGAAATGTAAAATGGTACAAATGCTTTGGAATACAGTTTAGCAGCTTTTTACAAAAAGTACACATAGCATATGACCCAGCCACTCCACTCCTAGTATTTACCCAAGAATAATGAAAGCATATGTTGATATAAAAACTTGTACAGAAATTTTCAGAAGAGATTAATTCATAACAGGCAAAAACTGGAAACAGTTAAAATATACATTCACAAGTGAATGAATAAACAAACTGTGGTATATCCATGCAATGGAATACTACTTGGCAATAAAAAGAAATAAACTATTAATACACGCAACAACATGGACGAATCTCAAAGTAATTACACTAGGTGAATGAAACTAGACAAAAAAAAGTATGAATTGTATAATTCAATTTAGATAAAACCTTTCAAAAAAAAACAAAAAAGGCAGGGGCCGGCCCCATGGCCGAGTGGTTAAGTTCACATGCTCTGCTTCAGCAGTCCAGGGTTTCGCCGGTTCGAATCCTGGGCATGGACATGGCACTGCTCATCAAGCCATGCTAAGGTGCCATCCCACATGCCACAACTAGAAGTACCCACAACTAAAAATGCACAACTATGTACTGGGGGGCTTTGGGAGAAAAAGGAAAAATAAAATGTTAAAAAAAAAAAAAAGAGGGCAGAGGGCCAGCCCAGTGGCATAGTGGTTGAGTTTGTGCACTCTCCTTCAGTGGCCCGGGGTTCACAGGTTCAGATCTGGGGCATCTGGGGCACAGACCTACATACCACCCATCAAGCCATGCTGTGGGCAGCATCCCACAAACAAACATACAAAATAGAGGAAGACTACCAGAGATGTTAGTTCAGGGCCAACCTTCCTCACTAAAAAAGAAAAAAGGCCAACTAAAGAAAGTAGATTAGTGCTTTCCTGGAAGTGAGGAGGTGGGATAGAAAGAAAGATCATAAAAGGGCATATGGAAACTTTTGAAGGTGGTATGTTCATTACTTTAATTGTGACAAAGGTTTCATGGGTATATGCAGAATCACACTTACCAAATTATACACTATAAACATGCGTGGTTTATTATATGTCAATTACAAAGCTGTTTAAAAAACAGAACAGAGTAGGCTGTATAAGAGCAGAAGAAAGCACGGTATAAATCCAGTGAGGCTAGCTAAGTAGGGAGGGTTAGGGAGAACGGGCCAAGACGATGCTGGAGACACAGATTTTTCTCATATATTTCCCATTTCAATGTGAGAAATGTTTATTCTAAGCATTCAAAATCCCAACCCTTGGTTATTCAGTCCTTCCTAATCATTAAAACACTATGAAGGAGGGAAAAAAGACAGATTAATTCACTCTGACAGTCTGCAATCACCAGAAACATAACTTTTATTCAATTAAAAGCTCAAAGAAAAAAAGGATTTGAACTTTTTGTTTTGCTGAGGAAGATTCGCCCTGAGTTAACATCTGTTGCCAATCCTAAACTTTTTGTTTGAGGAAGATTCACCCAGAGCTAACATCTGTGCCAATCTTCCTCTATTTTGTATGTGGGTCACCACCACAGCATGGCTGCCAATGAGTGGTGTAGGTCCGTTTGCGGGAACCCAACCCGGGCTGTGAAGTGGAGCACACCAAATTTAACCACTAGGCCATGGGGCCAGCCCCCTGCACTTTCTTGTTTAAAGAAATAATACTATACACAGGAACTTTTAAAAATAAGATAGATACCTAAGAAATTCTACCTGATAGGATTCTGTTTTTAAAAATCTAGACATGAAGACATCAGGATTCCCACCTTTTTCACCTTCAAGAAACCAAAGTGTCAAGTATAAGAATATGAAACCTTCTCCTAACTAGTGATTTTTGTGTTCAACTTCTAAAGGGATCAAAGATGAAAATGGATCCTTTCTACTGGTTCAATTTTTAGTATATTCCATAAGCAGTATCAAATATAGGAAATGTGCCCAGCACACTCACCATTTGTACAACAGCCTCCCTTAACCGTGTCTCTTCTTCAGTCATGAGAGTCAATTCTTTGCACACCATGGCAGCCAGCCCCACATCTAAACATTCTGGATCTGCTGCCATCTTGAAAATGAGTTCCTCATGTGAAAAGACACAATGGCGCCTCAGCCGTCGGTAATGACTGACACACTGACGTCCAATGGGCAACTGTAATCAAGACAAGGTTCTCAAATTAAATTTCTTATAACGCATTCCAGAACAGAACCACTATTTATCCTCCAGATCCTCTCTTTTATTATAGACAGAATAACAAACTCCATTTGAATGTAGAAGTAACTGTAAATATTAAACCTTTAGGGCCCAGCAGGAATTTCAAAGGCCTTCCCACAGAAAATCCTCAATTTGAGATGCTGAGATTCTGGCCTAAGCTGCTGATTTTCTACTCATTATGTACATCAAGAGATGTGAGTTCCTTGATATATAAATGAGGCAGCAAACTCTTTTAGACCAGTCTAACATGAGGCTGCCCTTATAGGAAAAAAAGAGAAAAACTCAGGCTGTGAAAGATTAAGTGGACAAATTCAGTATTGCAGTTTCCACAGAACAAAAAGAATAGATGTTATTAGAAGTAAAAAAAAAAAAAAAAATAGAGAGAGAGAGAGGAAGAGGGGAAGCACTACTTAAGCAATTCACATGGACGGACTTTTAATTTTTTTTATAAGAACCAAAGCAAAAGATGATTTTAGATTTTAGGATTTAGAAATTCTTTTAAAAACAACCACTCTGGTCTAAAGAGAATTCAAAGGAAAATCATGAGATTATATACTTTATTTTCCCTAAGTGAAATAAACAAATCACTACATGATGACTTTTCATAAATCAACAGGTACACTCTTTAAGATAAATTTGGAAAATTTCTTTAACTATCAAGCTTTAAACCAAATTATGATACTAGCTATACTACACACACACACACATGCAGACTCTCTCTCTAACTTCTTTCTGACACTCAAGTGGGAAAACTTGGATAGCTAAGTGGAGTTTTTGTTTGTATTTGAAACTGTAATACAAAAGACAAAAATAAGAAAATCAAACTTTAAGAACCTTTTAGAATTTACTTTCATTTTGAGAAAGGCAGAAGAGAATCATAGGAATCACAGTTTGAGAGTATGAGACTATCTCTGACCCAAGCATTATTTCCATGCTCTTCCAAAGAAACAATCTTTACCAAGAAAATACATATATTGAACTTATGATTAGCAATTATCTTGTCTATTAAAAATATACAATTCTTTCATTTCTTAATTTTTAAATATTTACTCAAAGCTTTCTCATATAGCCTTAATGTCAGAGCAAGAGGAAGAAAAATAAAACTGTGGGATTAGTAGCTCTTAACTACTACAATATGCAAGGAAGTCATCAAATAAAATAAAACTGATTATCCACCGTAGCTTATAGAAATGAGTGCTATCACTTTATTCCAGATATAAAGCTGCTATCACTTTTCATTTATATCACATCCTTCTTCTAAAGAGTATCAAGGGCTTTCCACATATATCACCTCATTTGTTTGAGATTACTAAGTGAATCTTAGCATTCACCTTTACATACCAGGTAAAAAACTTAGACCCAGAGAAATTAAAAGAGCTGTCCAAGGTCAAACATCAGTAACGTGAGCACATCTCTAACTTTTCTCTGAATCATCTCCATTTCCCACCCTACACCTAGCCAAGGAGCAAGCAAATCATAAACATTCAATAAATGTTAGTTGAATTTGTGAAAACAGAGCTCAAGCCCAAGGCAAAGTCCTAAGCCTGCTCTTGCTCTTGCTGCTTTCTAAGCCTAAATTTCCTAAGAAATTTAAAATTACTAGATCAAATAAGATTGTCATTAGCCAAGGAAACAAAAATGGTTAATCAAGAAATTTAATAAATTAACGTGCCCAAAGAAAATGTAAGATCTGATATTACTAAAGAATATCCCCCAAAATGTTGAGAGGTGACCAAAAAACAGCATCACTAAAGGAAAAATAAAGTCAAAGAGTGTATTATAAATTGGCAGTTTTTTCCTAACCAACATGATGTAATCATAACTAATTATTTTCTGATAGCTACCTCATAACAAAAAAAAACAGCAATCACTGGCACTATCATTTACACAAATGTACAGCTCATAGAGACCTCAATATTATAGTTACTCTTTAAAATAAACTTTTACAAAAAGGAGTACAGAAAACATAAAATAGCAGGAAGAATAAAATCCACCTAATTGTCTATCAGAAGGAAAATAATAAACGAATATTTGGAAATAAAAATCACAGAGCTATATACTTGAAAATACAATAGAACTAATTATTGAAAAGATCTGGTCATTTTTATAAAATCCAAAAGTGCTCAGAGAAAGTAAAGAGTAAAAGAACCATATTCCTTCAGAAAAGAAAGATCCAGAAAATATCAACCACCCAATTAAAATTTAAACAGAATGGGGAAAATAATGAACAGACGAGAAGTAAAGAACTATAAAATCTTCCAAATAAAAACTGCAATGGAAACTAACTGAACTTTGTAAATTACAACAGCTACTCCAGTCTCTACAGAAATATTCATGAACCCTACCCTCTCCAGCTAAGCAAATATGGCAACTAAGATGCATTTTCCAGGGGTGTTAGCAGATGTACAACAGCTACTTGCTATAGAACAGACCCAGTCAGCAGTACAGAAGTTCACAGCTTCAGCGAAGTTGTAGCCCTGATTAAATCCAGAATGATAGGCACGAGGAAATGTCACAACAAATTCGCCAGCACACTGATTGGTCCTGTACACCTAAATGCAAATTGGGAACAGGAATATAAACAAAACAAAACAAAATAAAAACAACAAAAAAGGGAGACAGATTTTATCAGTTTCAGAAGCATTTCCTAAAATTGAAAACAATAAAGCATTAACCTACACATATCAGAAAATAATATCAGGGTTTAAGCAGCAGCCAGAATTCCACCTTCTTAAAATAGTCACTGATAACAAATTATAATAATTCACCACAAGAATTAGCAGCCAAAGAAATTCTCAAAGAAAAAATGTTATCCCCCAAGCTACTAGTTTCCTAACTTGATAAAATTTACAATTACGAGAACTTTTCTTTTATTCCTTTTATTCTTGTGTTGAAAACAGTGTTTAAAGATGGAATTTTCTCCTACTTTTGTATAATTTTTTGGAAAGTAATTAATTAGCTCATATATAATATGGAGATATCCCAAAAATCAGTTTTCCTGAATCTCACTGTTTTATGATACTACTATATGTCTTTTGAAAACTCCCAGATTCTAGTATAAATTCTTTAAAGACAAAGTAACACTACTATTACTCAATCTACTTTCTCATTAAGGTTATGAGGACTATTTGACTACATGTAACAGCAAACTTATTAAATTTACACTTTATCAAGTGTTAGCTTAACTCTAATAGTCATTCCCAAAACAAGACTGAAAAGCAGAAAAAGTACTTGCAGTATGTTTTTACTTCATTATCTCACGTGAGGAAAAAAAAAAACCATGCAATCTTTATATGAAATATCATCTCCAAAATGATAAGCATTAATTATTAGAACTACCATTTAAAATACCCACACTTCGGTTACACAGGGATAATAAAGAAAATAAGATTTTTGTTAAAACCAGGATATAATGTTTTACTGAAAACAGAAGGCTATTTTAATAGGTAGCTATACATAAAGTGTAATTTCATACTTTAAAACACTTCTTTCTTTTTTGTGCTGGGAAAGATTCACCCTGAGCTAACACCTGTTGCCAATCTTCCCCTTTTTTTTTTCTCCCCAAAGCCCCAGGACATGGTTGTATACTCTACTTTAAGTCCTTCTAGTCCTTCTAGGTGAGCCGCCACCACAGCATGGCTACTGACAGATGAGTGTTGTGGTTCCATACCCGGGAACCAAACCCGGGCCACTGAAGCAGAGCGCGCCAAACTTTAACCACTAGGCCATGAGGGCTGGCTCTAAAATACTCCTTTCTTAATCAAATAAATGTTGTTCCCTTCAGAGTATAAATTCTAATTTGGCTAGAAGATAAATATGATCTTTTACTTCCAATTACAAAACAAAGCATATATTGTGACTCTATCTAATCAAAAGCTAATATAACCTTAAATTAAAATACTGTAGGGAGACACAAAAAGACTCACAGGCACACCGTGCTCCATCAGCACATTGGGGTTCATGATGGTGACTAACTGATGCAGCAGATCAGGCTGAGATTCAAATAACTCAGGGGCCAGCTCCCTCATCACCTCCTCCAGTTGTTCTGCAGCATGAGACGGCACACCATACCATGTCTTTGGCTCCCCCCTAGCAAAAGAAATAACTGTTTAGCTAGGTAGAGCATGATGCCAATGAGGCCAGGGTGTCTAACTCAAATCTACTAAATGATAATTAACTTTGTCTTGTTACATAGCCACAGATTATATGCCCTGAATCCTGGTAACTATCTCATCAATCTGTGCTATTGTTCATAATAGAAGGCAAGGCAAGAGTATATGGATAGGTAGATCCATACTGACTACTATAAGAAAAGCAATTCAAAGTACATGAACTCTTTAAGGTGGATGAGCAAACACTACATTCAAACAGGAAAGACACTACGTGAAAAGTAAGTACTGTGCGAAAGGCTACTGACATACTACTTGATTCACAGGTCCACTGGACAGTCCAATTATTGCTTCAATGATCAAAGTAAAAGTCAATGCTCTCACAAGAGTACCTTTGCATAACTTCATTGAGTTCATTTTTACTATCCAAGGAAATAAGCCAAGGCTAGAAATTTTTGAAAACTTGAATAGAATTCTATCTATAAATCTTAAGGACCAAAAACTTGGCACCATTAATACACTAGACTTTAGTGGACTAAGTTCATTTATAATGTACTCCTAGAAAATGGATTTAATGAGTCATGCAATTTATAGACTAGCTAAATTTCTTAATCCTAACACAATTCACAGTGCTGTCTCTAATAGAACTTACTGTGATGATGAAAATGTTCTATATCTGTGCTAGCCAATAGAGGGTCCCCTAGTCACATGTGACTATACAGGACTTGAAATGTGGTTAGTGCAACCGAGGAGTGCAAATTTCTAATTTTACTTAATCTTAACTAATTTATATAGCCACACATGAGTAGCAGCTATCATATTACACAGCACAGCAATGAAGCAGAGAAAGAAAATCACTAGAGTTTTCACTGCATAGCATGATTTGAGCAGTATCTTCTAATGAAGGGAAAAACATCATTTAGTTAAGATCATAATACTGGACAAGAAACTATCTAAGTAAATAAAAGCTGTGGGTGAGATAAAAAAAATTCCGCAAAAGAACTTAATACACATGTACCAGGTATAATATATAATATAAAATAATATAAAAATATTTAGGGAAAATATTTTTAAAAAGGAAAAAATCATTTGAAAATTTCAAATACTGAAAGTTTAGTCAGATCTTAATTATATAAACTTTAAATATCCTACCTTGCATATCAAAACTACTTTTCATGTATACCAAACAAGTATCATTTGGTCTAAAACTCTAGGTTCTGCTGCACGCACATACTTTAAAAGGGCAGCCGTCTGAGACGTTGTACCCTTAGACCTCTACACTTCTCAATATATTATCCTACATTTGGGAAGGAAATACTTGTAAAGTCAGCTTTCCCTAACGTATTACCTAACATTATTACACTTTTAAAAAGGTTACTAAGTAAGTATGCTGTTAACAAAGATTGTACATACCAGTGCAAGTAGTTGATGGAATAACTCCAATGATCTTCAATGTGCCAACAAAAAGAAGAGAAACACATTCCCACATAAAGCCATGGCACCTTCATACCAGAAATATCTACGTTAATATGTGCAAGAACAGATTGCTCTAGGACAGGCATGTTATTCAAGTTCCAACCAGAAAGAGCATATTCCTATAAAGAAAAAAACGTAAATGAGAGATAAGAAATAAGTGCCCAAAAGAAATCTCAAGGGAGTCCTAAAAAAAAAAAGGTAAAAATTGTATAACATTTACAATAATCTAGTCCATAGAATCTGTGCTCTCTGTACTCTACTACATACACCTAAATACCTAATCCTATCTCCTATCTGGTATTTAGAGTTCCCTTTAATTATCTTAGATGCCTCTCGTTTATTGTGAAGCACAGAAGCAAGGCTTTTTATTACTCCCACTCAGCTTACCAGGAAAACACTGTGAGACTCATTTTAATAGGTAGCTATTATATTTCTACTTTATCCCCAGTAGCATAACTTTCCAAAATGTTTATCATTATATTTATAGAATGGTGCCAGATATTGTGAAAACATAATAAGATACATAATCCTGAATTTGTGGCAAAACCGAAGAATAAGATGATGCAGAAAGTCACCCCGCCACTACAAACACATCTAGAAATATTAGATAAATTATAACAAGAAAAACATTTGTTTCATAGATGAACTAAAAAAAAAGAAAAATTCTCAGTTTCCAGAAACAAGGAGAGGAAGCAAAGCCAGAATGAAAAAGGAAAGTTGCTGTCTGAGTTTTCACAGAAGTTTCTAACAGGATACAAGCACTGGACACTGAGTTTCAAACACCCACCCCTGAAACCACATGAGGTAGAGATTTAAAGTGCTTATCATCCTTGTGAACAGCAGTTCTCAAAGTGGGCTGTAGGGAGCCCAGGACTATTTCAGGGGATTTGCAACATCAAACTATTTTCATAGTAATTCTAAGATGTTATTTGCTTTTCTCACTCTCATTCTTGCAGGAACATAGTGTGAGTCTTCCAGAGGATATGTGACACATAATATCAAAACAGACCAAAGGTAGAAAGAGACAAGAGAATCCAACTGCATTCTATTAGAAGGCTTAACTGTCGAACCTGGATGCCCAGGTATGGAGAGGGAGGGAAGTTCATTATTATGTTTAACTTTACACATTTGAAACTTTCTATAATAGACAGTCTAAACATAAAACTCTCAAAGTAATCAGTTAAACAGCCAATGACAAAGCTGAAGAGAGAATGTGTGAACTAGAAGAGATTTGAGGTTATGATCTGTAACACAGCACAGAGAAATGGAAACTATAAAAGTGTAGTTAAGAGTCACAGAGGATAGAATAAGAAAGTCTAATATTTTAAGTAGGAATTCCAATAAGAAATAAAGAGGAGATATGATTCCTAACCTCTGTAGGCTTTTTTTTTAAAAAAAAAAAAAAAAAAAAGAGGCTTTCAAAAAAATACTACTCAATACATTCTTTAGTTGGTTGGTCAGCTGGTTGGCTGAAAAAATCATGAAGCTAGTTGAAGAGACAAGACCTACGTACAAAAAGTTTCAAGTTAAGGCAACATAAACTCCAAAACAGATAAATGAATAAATTCTATAGTTCTTCAAAAGAGCACACGGGTTTGGATTGTAAAGAAAACCTGACAGAAAAAGAAGACACTAAGTAGGCCTTGGAAGGATAGATAAGATTTAAAGGTAAATAAGAGACAGAATATACTGGTCTGGCTGGTGAAGGGGCAGAGTGGAATAGTCATACTCACAAATACAGAGTAGAAAAGAAGACTGGAACTTTCATCTTAAATTTCAAACTAAGAAGCTTAGATCTTATCCTATATTCAAAAGGGAAATAAGACAGGTTTTGAAAAATGAAACAATATGATAAACATACTATCAAATACTTTGAAATTTCCAATTATGGAAAATTTCAAATATAAACAAGACAGAATTGAATAATGAACTCCCAAAGACTCATCAATCTTAAAATTTTAAATGAAAGCAATGCATGAGAAAGACTACAGAGAGAAGCAGTGAGCAGAAACAGTTAACATAGCAGCCCTAAGACTGCTAATCTGCAAAAGGCCTGCTTAAAGTTTGGCCCTTGGCTAGCATCTGGAAACTTGGATGGTAAACAATTCCCTACACTGATACAGAGTGGCTCACAGTGCCTAGACTGTACAATGTAGTTTACCCGCATACCTGCTTTCCTTTTGGGAGTCTGGAATTTTGGTACAGGTTAGGCAGAGGCTGCCTATGTCACCAGTCCCCAATAAAAACCTGAGTCTCTAATAAGCTCCTCTGATAGACAACACTTCACACATGTTGTCAATTTGATACTGGAGTAACTAAGTGCATTCTGAGTGACACCACTGGGAGAGGACTCTTAGAAGCTTGCACGTAGTCTTCTCTGGACTTTGACCATGCATCCTTTCCCTTTGATGATTTTGCTTTGTATCCTTTCACTGTAATAAACCATAGCCATGAATCCTCATAGAAAATCACTGAACTTGGAGACCGTCTTGGGGGCTCCCAACACAAGTGATCATTATGTAAGACCATGGTAATCATCCCAAAAAGATGTGATACAACCGACACAAGGATGGTAGTAGTGGGAATGAAAAGAGGACAATACTACAGAAAATAATGAAAAATGAACTAACGTGATACACTCAATGATTTACATGGAGTGAGGACAAGAAGAAGAAAAAAACACTTCCAAAGTTTCAAATTTTAAGCCTATCTTTATTCCTCAGAAGTCCTGTTTGTAGAACACATTGTACTCATAAGACAAATGTATTAACTTCAGAAGTACTTTTCCACTAAGCTATGATACCAGAGAAGTGTGCTATCAGATACCAAGAGGACAACTCAGACAGAATTTCAACACAAATACACAATTCCTGGTGAAAAGCTAGTAGTTATCTACTATTCTAAAAGAGTAACTTTCAGAGGAGAGTAACAAACTACAAAATTCAAGTATAAAGAGTCTGAAGGTTTTATACATGGTGTCTAATTAGTCCTTAAAATCCTTCTGTGATAAATGAGTTCTCTGTCCATCTTACGGTACATAACACAGAATCCTGAGTAAAACATGACTGCACAAAAACAGAATCCTGAGTAAAACATAACCGCTTAGAAAATAAACAGCAAATCTGTGACGCAGTCTAGAAAAAAAGGCACTATCACCTGTCTCTTCATACTATGATTGAAAGCTTTAAAGTCCAGCATTTCTCCACATTCTTACATCAAGGTGAATGAAGCAAAAGCAGAAATAGATAAACGGATATTCATACAAAATTCAAACATAGAGAAGGATTAATAGTTATATTAGTAACATTAGTTACTTAGGGTTGACACTTAATCTTTAAGAACTGTGTGACTTGGGGCCAGCCCCATGGCAGAGTGGTTAAGATCACGTGCTCTGCTTCCGTGGCCCAGGGTTTCGCTAGTTTGAATCCTGTGCGCAGACTTGGCACCGCTCATCAGGCCATGCTGAGGCAGTATCCCACATGCCACAACTAGAAGAACCCACAACTAAAAATACCCACAACATAAAAGAACTATGTACCAGAGGGCTTTGGGAGAAAAAAGGAAAAACATAAAATCTTTAAAAAAAAAAAAGAACTGTGTGACCTTATCTCTAAGATTAGAAGATATTTCTGTTTAAGAACAACTTAAAAGTTCAGAACAGAGGCTGTGGAACAAAATGGCAGGTGAGCTGACCCGGGACTCTGTCCCCTCCAAAGTACAACAAAAGACTGGGAAGAAAAAAAAAGAAAACAAAAAACCCCCTGAGTTTCAGCTGATGAACCTAATGCCAGGACTCAGAGACCTACAGTCTCAAAAGACAGAAGACGGAGCCCCTACTGCCCGCCTCGGAGGAGCTGGAACTGGGTAAGAGAGAACATCGCTCCATCCCCTAGAAACCGGGCTGGCCGCGAGCATCCGGGAAGGAGTGGGGGAGGGGCCGCGCGACCAGGGCATCGTCTAGGACTCCTGCCGCCGGTACAGTGGAAACCTGCTGACAGGGGAAAGCTTCCGGGCGCGGGGACCCCATAAACGCAGGACAGGAGACCAGAGAACAGAACTGATCGAATCCAGAGCGGTGCATGAGAGAAACCGCTCCCAGCCCCGCCCGGCAAAGCGCACAGGGCACAGCCATCTTGCCCGAAGGTGGAGAGCTCAGAACACGCGGCTCTCGACCCCCATCTAGTGGCGAGAGACGGTAACTGCAAACGAATTCTACCACCATGTGAAAAAACTCCTCCTCTACCATCCAGCAATTTATAAAAGCCCCAGACCAGAAGGAAAACAATAAAAACACAGAATTAAGTCAGGAGGACTTGGAATTAGGTAAACTAAATGAAAATGAGTTCAGAGCAGCTATAATCAAAAAACTCAATGAGGTAGAGAGAAAGAGAAACAAGCCGAGTTCTGGAGCTACTTCACAAGAGAGATTGAAATTATAAACAAGAATCAAACAGAATTACTAGAGATGAAAAACACAGTGGACCAGATAAAACAGAATATGGATTCCCTGAATGCCCGGGTAGACTCCAGAGAAGAGCAAATTAGCATAATCGAAGATAGACAGGCTGAAGTGCTCCAGACAGAGGAAGAAAGAGAACTAAGGATTAAAAGGAATGAGGAAAGTATTAGAGAGACAGCAGATTCAATGAGCAGAAACAATTTAAGGATCATAGGAATTCCCGAGAACGTAGATTAGGAAAATGGAGCAGAAAGTGTGCTTAATGAAATTATAGAAGAGAACTTCCCAAATCTAGGGATTGAGGGAGAAATGTGTGTAGAGGAAGCTTTCAGATCTCCTAGATTTGTCAATGTAAAAAGACCTACTGAAAGGGATATAGTAGTAAAATTGGCAAAAAGTAATGACAAAGAAAGAAGACTCAGGGCTGCACGAAATAAGAGAATTACCTACAAGGGAGCCCCTATCAGACTGTCAGCGGATTTCTCTGCAGAAACCTTACAAGCTAGGAGAGAATGGAGTGACATATTCAAAGCTTTAAAAGATAAAAATCTTCAGCCAAGAATACTCTATCCAGCAAGAATATTCTTCAGATATGAGGGAGAAATTAAATCTTTTCCAGACAAACAAAAGTTAAAGGAATTTGTAACCAAAAGTCCTCCACTACAAGAAATCCTCAGGAAGGCTCTCATTCCTGAAAAAAGAAAAAAGGGAGAAAGGGGTCATAAACCACAGAGTAGGGAGACAGATAAATAGAACGAGAATAGGATAGCAAATATTCAACTATAGCATTAGGATAAAGATAAGGAAACTACCAAAGCAAAGATGATCTTATCACTCTAACTACAAACTCATAACACAAGTTGGAACAAGAAGTGAAAATAATAATTTAGGAGGGGAAGTGCAAAGGGACTAAATTAGTCTAGGCCAAGGAAGTAAGAGACCACCAGAGAATAGACTATATTATACACGAGATTCTAAATACAAACTTCAGGGTAGACACTAAACTAAACAACAGAACAGAGCCACAAAACATAAATAAGCAAAAATCTAAGAAACCCAGCATAAGAAACTGCAGTATCAAATGGGTAGGATAAAACACAGGAAGAGAAAAGCAGGAAAGCCAGATAATGAGCAACAGACTGACAGCATTAAGTCCACATGCATCAATAATCACTCTCAATGTAAACGGATTGAACTCTCCAATAAAAAGACACACAGTGGCAAAATGGATTAAAGAACAAGATCCAACAATTTGTTGCCTCCAGGAAACACACCTCAGCCCCAAGGACAAACACAGACTCAGAGTGAAGGGGTGGAGGACCATACTTCAAGCTAATAGCAAGAGAAAAAAAGCAGGTCTTGCAATTCTTATATCAGACAAAGTGGATTTCAAAATAAGACAGGTAAAGAGAGACACACAGGGACAATATATAATGATCAAAGGGACACTTCATCAAGAAGAAATAACGCTTATAAATATCTATACACCCAACACAGGAGCACCAAGGTTCATAAAGCAACTATTAACAGACCTAAAGGAAGATGTTAAAAACAACACAATAATAGTAGGGGACCTCAACACCCCACTCACATCAATGGACAGATCATCCAGACAGAAAATCAACAAGGAAATAGTGGAGGTAAATGAAAAAGTAAAACAATTGGACTTAATAGACATATATAGATCACTTCATCCTAAAAAAGCAGAATACACATTCTTCTCAAGTGCACATGGAACATTCTCAAGGACAGACCATATGCTGGGAAACAAGGCAAGCCTCTACAAATTTAAAAAAATGGAAATAATAACAAGCATCTTCTCTGATCATAATGCTATAAGGCTAGAAATTAATTACAAGAAAAAAGCTGAGAAAGGCACAAAGATGTGGAGACTAAACAATACACTACTGAACAAGCAATGGATCATTGAAGAAATTAAAGAAGAAATCAAAAAATATCTGGAAACTAATGAAAATAACACGCCATACCAACGCATATGGGATACAGCAAAAGCTGTATTAAGAGGAAAATTCATTGCAATACAGGCACATCTTAACAAACAAGAAAAATCCCAAATAAGCAATCTTAAACTACACCTAACTGAACTAGAGAAAGAAGAACAAATAAAGCCCAAAGGCAGCAGAAGGAGAGAAATAATAAAAATCAGAGCAGAAATAAATACTATTGAAACGAAAAAGGCGGTAGAAAGGATCAATGAAACAAAGAGCTGGTTCTTTGAGAAGATAAATAAAATTGACAAAACCCTAGCCAGACTTACAAAGAAAAAACGGGAGAAAGCTCAAATAAACAAAATCAGAAATGAAAGAGGAGAAATAACAACAGACTCTGCAGAAATACAACGGATTATAAGAGAATACTACGAAAAACTCTATGCTAACAGAATGGATAACCTAGAGGAAATGGATAAATTCTTGGACTCCTACAATCTCCCAAAGCTCACTGAAGAAGAAGGAGACAATTTGAACAGACCAATCACAAGGAAAGAGATTGAAACAGCCATCAAAAACACCCCAAAGAATAAAACCCCAGGACCAGATGGCTTCCCTGGGGAATTCTACCAAACTTTCAAAGAGGATTTAACACCTATCCTTTTCAAGCTATTCCAAAAAATTAGGGAAGATGGAACACTTCCTAACACATTCTATGAGGCCAACATCACACTGACACCAAAGCCAGACAAGGACACCACGAAAAAAGAGAACTACAGGCCAATATCACTGACGAACATAGATGCAAAAATTCTGAACAAAATTTTGGCCACCAGAATTCAGCAATTCATCAAAAGGATCATACATCATGATCAAGTGGGATTCATACCAGGGACACAGGGATGGTTCAACATCCGCAAATCAATCAACATGATACACCACATCAACAAATTGAGGAATAAAAACCACATGATCACCTCAATAGATGCAGAGAAAGCATTTGACAAGATCCAACAGCCATTTATGATAAAAACTCTGAACAAAATGGGCATAGAAGGGAACTACCTCAACATAATAAAGGCCATATATCACAAGCCCACAGCCAACATCATACTCAATGGGCAAAAACTGAGCGCCATCCCCCTGAAAACAGGAACGAGACAAGGATGCCCTCTATCACCACTCTTATTTAACATAGTACTGGAGGTCCTGGCCAGAGCAATCAGGCAAGATAAAGGAATAAAAGGAATCCAAATAGGGAGGGAAGAAGTGAAACTCTCACTGTTTGCAGACGACCTGATCTTATATATAGAAAACCCCAAAGAATCCAGTGGAAAACTCTTAGAAGTAATCAACAACTACAGCAAAGTTGCAGGGTATAAAATCAAGTTGCATAAATCAGTAGCATTTCTATATTCTAACAAAGAACTAACAGAAAAAGAACTCAAGAGCACAATACCATTCACAATAGCAACAAAAAGAATAAAATTCCTTGGGGTAAATGTAACTAAGGAAGTGAAGGACCTATATAATGAAAATTACAAGGCCTTTCTGAGAGAATTGGATGACGACATAAGGAGATGGAAAGACATTCCATGTACATGGATTGGAAGAATAAACATAGTTAAAATGTCCATGCTACCTAAAGCAATTTACAGATTCAACACTATCCCAATCAGAATCCCAATGACATTCTTTACAGAATTAGAACAAAGAATCCTAAAATTTATATGGGGCACCAAAAGACCCCGAATTGCTCAAGCAATCCTGAGAAAAAAGAACAAAACGGGAGGCATTACAACCCTGACTTCAAAACTTACTACAAAGCTACAGTAATCAAAAGAGCATCTGCTACAAAAACAGGTGCACAGATCAATGGAACAGAAGTGAAAGCCCAGAAATAAAACCACACATCTATGGACAGCTCATCTTCGACAAAGGAGCAGAGTGCATACAATGGAGAAAAGACAGTCTTTTCAACAAATGGTGCAGGGAAAACTGGAAAGCCATATGTAAAAGAATGAAAATTGACCATTCTTTTTCACCATTCACCAAAATAAACTCAAAATGGATCAAAGACCTAAAGGTGAGACCTGAAACCATAAGGCTTCTAGAAGAAAATGTAGGCAGTACATTCTTTGACATCCGTATTAAAAGGATCTTTTCAGACACCATGTCTTCTCAGAGAAGGGAGACAATAGAAAGAATAAACAAATGGGACTTCATCAGACTAAAGAGCCTCTTCAAGGCAAATGAAAACAGGATTGAAACAAAAAAACAACCCACTAACTGGGAAAAAATATTTGCAAGTCATATATCTGACAAAGGCTTGATATCCATAATATATAAAGAACTCTCACAACTCAACAAAAATCAAACGACCCGATCAAAAAATGGGCTGGAGACATGAACAGACATTTCTCCAAAGAAGATATACGGATGGCCAATACGCACATGAAAAGATGCTCATCATCGCTGATCATCAGGGAAATGCAAATCAAAACTACACTAAGATATCACCTTACACCTATTAGAATGACAAAAATATCTAAATCTAATAGTAACAAATGTTGGAGAGGTGGTGGAGAGAATGGAACCCTCATACACTGCTGGTGGGAATGCAAACTAGTGCAGCCACTATGGAAAACAGTATGGAGATTCCTCAAAAAATTAAAAATAGAACTATCATACGATCCAGCCATTACACTACTGGGTATCTATTCAAAGAGCTTGAAGTCAGCAATTCCAAAAGTCCCATGCACCCCAATGTTCACTGCAGCATTATTTACAATAGCCAAGACATGGAAGCAACCTAAGTGCCCATCAACAGATGAATGGATAAAGAAGTTGTGGTATATATATATATACAATGGAATACTACTCAGCTGCAAAACAGAACAAAATCATCCCATTTGCAACAACATGGATGGACCTTGAGGGAATTATGTTAAGCGAAATAAGCCAGTTAGAGAAGGATAATCTGTGCATGACTCCACTCATATGAGGAATTTAAAAATGTGGACAAAGAGAACAGATTAGTGGCTACCAGGGGAAAGGTGGGGTGGGGGGTGAGCACAAAGGGTGAAGTGGTGCACCTACAACACGAATGACAAACATTAATGTACAACTGAAATCACACAAGATTGTAACCTATCATTAACTCAATAAAAAAAAAAGTTCAGAACAGAAACAAAATTGAGAAGAAGGCAAGAGCTATAAAAGGAAGTCTCTTCCCAATAATTAAATAATTGCCTACCATTTGCCAATGGAAGGATAAGAAGAAACTCACATTGATACATTTCTTTATACTTAGACAAACCAGGTTTAACTTAGTGATACTGACCACATATACCTTCCAACACCCAAAGAAGACCATAAGGAGAAATAGTGGGGAAAAAAAGACATGAGACATAGAAAATAGCAAAATGTTCGACATAAATCAACCATATCAATAATTATAATAAATGTAAATGGACTAAACACTCCAAACAAAAGACACCTGTCAGGCTAGATTAAAAGCAAGATCCAATCATATGCTGCCTACAAAAGACCCACTTCAGATTCCAAAATACAGACAGCTTTAAAGAAAAATAATGGAGAAAGATATACCATGACAACAGTAACCTTAAGAGAGCTAGAGTGGCTACTTAGTCATGCATAACATAACATTTCAATCAACGACAAACTGCACATACAATGGTGGTCCCATCAAACAAGTACCATATGGCCTAGGTATGTAGTAGGCTATACCATCTAGGTTTGTGTAAGTACACTCCATGATGTTCACAAAACAACAAAATCACCTAACGATGCATTTCTCAGAATGTAGCTCCGTCATTAAGTGATGAATGACTGTACTTTTAATTGTACACACTTCCACACTACGTAATCTTTTTTTTTTTTTTACCATGTGTAACTCTTTTAATAGGAGATAAAACTCTTAATCACTGTCAATTATAGAGGGAAAGAAAAAGTGACAAGAACCAAAGTAAAGATAAAAAGAAAGGAATAATCATCTTAATTCAGCTTTACACATAGAGGTCATCTTCTATGTGACAGGACTTCATTATATGTTACAGTTTAAATGCATATTTGAAAACCTACCTGCTCAAGTGTTGAAGGAAACTTAATTCTTGACCTAACAATGAAATATAACTTTTTAAAAATCTTAAATCACTTTCTAGATTTTTAAACAGAAAGAGCTAGGCAAAGTTGGTTTTGTTTTTTTCCCCAAGGAAGATTAGCCCTGAGCTAACTACTGCCAATCCTCCTCTTTTTGCTGAGGAAGACTGGCCCTGAGCTAACATCCATGCCCATCCTCCTCTACTTTATATGTGGGATGCCTACCACACCATGGCCTGCCAAGTGGTGCCATGTCTGCACCCGGGATCCAAACCGGCAAACCCCGGGCCGCCGAAGTGGAACGTGCGCACTTAACTGCTGAGCCACTGGGACGGCCCCTAGGCAAAGTTTTTTAACTGGAGTTAAAGTTTTAAACTAATTCAATTGGTTTTAAAATGCAAAGTTAAATAATTTTTAAAGGTACTTTGAATTTATTATTTTTAAAACTGAACATTATTTATATTGACCAAATCCTACATATTTAATATTTTGAATGAACATAGTCCCTAAGATTAGAGGAAGACAGTTCTCTACTATGCAAAGGCTAAATCAGCTTGGGGGTAAGCAGAAGTTTGGATACTAATATCTGTTCTGCACCTCTTCTTCTGGCAGCATCTTTCTCTGACCATCCTTCACAGGAAATCCACTCCCAAAGTCTTTTGAAGAGATATCAGCTCCATACTCGACAATAACATCTTCTTCAATGCTGCTCACCAGCCGCCAGAATTCCTTTTCTACTAGTTCTGTGGGAACCATCTAAACAGGGAAAACAAAGATTACAGATTACTAACTCACTGTAACCCTAGCCCACTGTAACATAACACACAGGTCAAGTGAACAGAAACCCATGACAAAATAGAAAATCTTCTCATTTCCAAGAACTGAAAAGACTGGGGTCCTGGCTTTTTCCACTGAGGATATTCAGAAAAACATAATGAACTTGAACTGCCTTTTTCTGCAAGCTACTTCCAAACTAAGAAAGATAAAGATGACCCAGGACCTCAAGGAGGAAAATGGAAATGCAAAAATCAGGGCTGAATTTTAACGGTTTTGGCAAATTTTTCTGATAGTGATTTTAAAAAGTCTAAGATCTGCTAGGAAAAGAAGCAAATCTCATATTACAAAAAACTAAACAAAAGCAGTAACTGCTAATACTTCATGCTTTTCTATAAAGGATTGGGCAAATAAACAATTCAAAAATCAAAGCAGATTTCTCAACACGAGCATGCACACTGCCACATTAGAGAGTGAAAGAAATAGAAACAGATGCCAGGCCCCTAATATTTGGATATGATATTCTATCATCTTTTTCATTACTGTCCTTGTTTTCTACAAAAGAATGAAAGTAAAAAGCAAACCAAAAGCTTTGGACTCAGATAAATCTTCATACCTCCCCAAAGTGATCTAAAAGATAGATACTCACATGGACTGGCATATTGAAATAATCGGACTTAAAATTATCTGCCATCTCTCCAAAGCTCTGAAGTGTATACTCTCGTACAGCTTGTTCAAACCCAAAGGCTTCTCGAGGTTTATTACATTCCTGGGAAGAAAAAATATCTAAGATCAACTCACGGAAATGAAATGAATAAAGTATTAAGCTCTCAGGTACTACCTTCTTCGATCATTTCCCTAGGTAAAGCAAACCAATCAACCCTACACAGTGAAACAAGTATTAATTACTTCAATATGGAATCAGGAAATAATATCTTAGAACCTCAACTGCATTTTCACAGCCTTCCAGTAGGAAGGTAGTTATGAGACAGCTTTAGACTTTGGAGTTGGCATTAAGCTCTAGCACCAAGACAAACATCTGGAGGACTACTAACTTGAAATCAAGCCCAGGGATGCCTACCATTCTCAGTATTATCAGTGGATTTAGCTATGGAGAAAATAAATGTTCATGGCAGAAGAAAAGGTAATGGATAAAGAGATATCCACTGGATTGCTAGGATATCTAGCTAGAAGAATGGTTTTTTCACAGTATCAATCACCATGACCAATATCTTAACACAAATACTCGGTGTAGAACTGCTTCTGAATCACCTAACCTTGAGAATGATAGTATTTATTGAATTATTATAATAATTCAAAGGCCATAAAAAACCTCTGAATACATCTAGATACACCCAACCAACTCCTTCCCTTCAATGTCCTATCACAACATTTTGTCAAAATATGTAGAGTATGCATTTCATGATAATGACATTATGATCTTTCAATAAGAATAATTTAGTATGTCAACTATACTTCAATTAAAAACAATAATTTAGTACAACCAAGTCAAAATTTAAATAAACTAATAGATGCCATCAGTTTACTTGGTAGCATGAAAACTGAATGCATAAATCCTAAGTTCTAGCTCTTCATGTCTGATTTTTACTTTTTTTTAAATTAGAAAAGAAAAAACAAATAACCAACAGCTTTTCTTCATTCTTATTGTTTTCCAGGAATACGAATATTGTGAGGAAAAGTCCCATTCATCCGCATCAATAAACAGAAGTATTTAACCAACAGTCAGAAAAAGAACTTTTGAAAGGCAAGCTGAGTCAACACAATTGCTACATTTCCATACAATATCACTCTTAAAAAATTCTGGAGATTTTAAACATTGAAGAACAGAGAGTAGAAGCAGCTTTAGGGAATGTGATTACTCTATGTCTGTATGTGTGCATTATTGTTCTTAGTTAAAAAAGGATCCGTTAAGGTTAGGCCTGTACCTCCGCAACACATTTAGGACACCTCCAGTCTCCTTTGGGCACATCAGGCAGGGGGGGAATTAAACAAAATGTATGATAGCTGTCATCACATCCATCACACAAAAGTAATTTATCTTCGTTATTTCCCCGACCACAAAACATACAAACATAGAGATCAACCTGTGAAAAACAAACAAAATGAAAGTATATTTTCTATAATTAACAACATTAAATTTTTACCAGGAACTCCTTAATTGAAACAAACAAAATAATGTACATTAAAAAGTAAGCATAACTTAAACCCTGAATATTTATTTTAAATAATTGTATTTAAACAGCTTTTCATAAAACTTCCTACATTTCCTCAGAGTTTCTACAGGCAAGTTAATAAAAGCACATCAAGTTATTAGAATAAAGACAGACTACAAATCTAGGGAACCTGAAAGTTAACTTATATAAATAAAATATACCATGTCATCCTTCCTACACAGAAACACTCTTCGGTAAAGAATGCATACTGAGGACTGTCTATAATACAGCTCAAGGATTGACAAATTTATATTCATTCTTTCACTTAGTTACTCACAAGATTTATGCCTTAGGGGAACACTTCACATATATGGGACAAAACAAGGTTAACATTACATAAACCAAAGCTGCAACTTTAGATTCACCATCAAATCTTCTAACCAAATGAGCTAAATAAATGGCATACCAAGGTATAGTAAAATAAAAAGTGCAAAACTAAAATAAAAATAAATCCTTTCCCTCCTGACACATCTCAGAACACTTACAAAGTTAACAGAGAGAGTTCCTTTCCGTTGTCTCATTTGCATGTTAAATACGTCTGACCTGCTGGTAACTTTTCGTCTTCGGGAGACCTCATCTTGAAATAAAAATAGTTAAATAATAATAGTAAAAACTAATGTTGAGAACTTACTATGGACCAGACACTATTTAAATATTTTAAGTTAGTTAAAATCTCACAACACCATGAGGTAGATACACTATTATACCCATTGAACATAAAGAATCTGAAGTATAGTGAAGTTAGATAACCTGCCCAAACACACCGCCCGTCAGTGGCAGTTTTGGGATTCTAATCTAGATAGTCAAGCACTAGAGAGTTTAACTACTAATTCTATACTGTCTGTATATAGTACTTATCAGGGACTAAGTTGAGACTAGTTTTAAGATCACTGCCAGCCAACACAATAATTACAAGGATGAAAAAGATAATCAGTACTTAATTCTTAAAAGGGTAATAATAAATATTATAATGTATTTAGTAAGTCCTTTCACACTGAATGTTTTGAGAGTGACGGAACAGTATTATCTGATCCTCCAAAGTTCAGTCCACAACCTGAACTATGACTTAATTATTCATATCATAAAACACATAACTAATATGACATGACTATAGCATTTCACTAAATTCTTATACAGTAAAAACATAAACCAACACAATCTTTGTTAAATTGAGTTTTAAAACCAACATGTACATAAAGAGAATAATGGAACTTGACCTTTGCATTAGCAATTTTCCTCACAAAATGTTTCAAACATGTTAAGTTCAGAGTACTAGGCTTTCCTCAAACACACTTTATTTAAATGAAGTGTCACATCAAGGCAATTATAAAAAAATATCAGAATTATATTTAGAATTTAAGTCATAAGCTCTCCCCAGTATATTTTGATACTAAAGATCAGAGAATTCTCTATTTCTTTTTGAATTTAAAAGTTGTAAGCTTTTGTGGCCGGCCCTGTGGCCAAGTGGTTAAAGTTACGCACGCTCCACTTCGGTGGCCCAGGTTCATGGGTTTGGATCCCAGGGGCAGACCTACTCCACTCATCAGCCAAGCTGTGGAGGCATCCCACATACAAAATAGAGGAAGACTGGCACACATGTTAGCTCAGGGTGAATCTTCCTCACAAAAAAAAAGTTGTAAGCTTTAGATCACCAGGTGAGAACCATTAATTTTGCCAATCTCTCATAAGCTAGTCTTTAGAAACAACAATTAATTTCTGTGTCACATATTAGATACGGAGGAGGAAAATTTCTCTCTTCCAAAATATTATAAAAATTCAACAGAATATGGCTCCTCGCACATTAAATTTAAGATTATCTGCCCAGAAAAAGACGATTTGTCTAAGAACCATGTTGCAAGTTTACAATTCTTAAGAAAATCCAAAGGGAGATTTCAATTCAATTATCATTTGAATCTTATGAAAACCATACCATTGTAACTTGTTTCTTTTCATGATCAAATAACAGATTTTACCTTCTTTTTCTTTTGCTCCCATCGCCAGACCCACAACTTTAGGCCCAGCCCCAAAAATTCGAAGTTTCTTCAGTTCTGTGTTTCTATTTACTTCTCCAGATTCTGACTGGAAAAAACAAACAAAATTCATTTAGTCTAATTATTCTGATTCATACATCTATTTTCTTACCCAAAAAAAGTTTCAAGATCCTCTTCAAAATGAGGAAAAAATTATTTGATTTCTTCTCTCTAAATCCACTCACTGCCTCATTACAACAGTTGAATGGTCAAAAAAGCACTAGGCAACATCCAGATTGCTTTCCACAAAAAAAAATCTCTTTTTCAGAAAAGCATAGCTGTCATTAGGTTCTGTATAGAGACAGACACTACTGGAATAACTTGTATAATACTGGTCATAACTCAATAGAAATCTCCACTTCTAACTTTCTAGTGGACACCCATCTTTGATTAGAGGGCAATATGCCCATCCTAGGAGATGAATGATTGTCCTAAGCCAATCGTGTCAATGCCATTTCTCTTTGTCGGTGATGATTTAGTGAGGAGTGGACTGTTATCCTGGTCTAGCCAATAAGACATAAGGAAAAGGTCTGCCAGAAGCATCTGGGAAATATTTTCTGATAAAAGAGAAAGCTTCTCAAAGAGCCTGAAAAGAGTCTGAGCCCTTGATGACAATGTGAGGTTGCTGTACCAATCCTAGAACTACCTATCTCTGAAAACCTTATGTGAAAAACATGTCCTTATGTGAAAATTGTGTTGTAAATGTTTAAGCTACTGTCGTTTGGCATTCTAGTATACTTGAAGATGAGAGCATCCTGACAGCACTGCTACATCTTGAATTTAGATGGACCTAATATCTGAAAGTAGACTAAGTAAACAACCAAAATTTATTTAAAATATACTTAGTCGATAAGAATAAAAATAAACCAGGATAAAATATAGACTACTTTATAAGCCTATGGCTACATAACAACTGAGCTATGCAGGCAGCCTGGACTAATAAAAGGCCATATGAGAACCAAACCAACCAAAACAGCAGTTCAAAATTTATCTTTAATCTTTAGTAGATTGATTTGGTTATACTAGTCAACGTCTAAAATCAGTCCAATGATAAACATAACACTACACATTCTTTACCACTGTTAAATCAAAGTACATAATAATAAAAGCTGATATATATTGAGTACATAGTAGGTGATAAATCAAAGTATTTTAAACAATTAATCCTTACAACAACCTTTTCAGAAAGGCAATAAAGTTCCAAAAAGTAGAAATAATAAAACAACATTCTCTGATCTTATTGGAATAAAACTAGAAATAAAATGAAAAATCAAAAGGCCCTTCCTCCTAGAAATTTGTTAACTCTCCACTAAAAAATGATCATATAAAAACTATGTATTAAAATCTCTGGAACAAATTATAGAAATAAATTAAATACCCAATTCAAAATGCTAGCAAAAAAACTACAATACAAACCAAAAGTACTCTGTGATGCTGTATTAGAAGTGGAATTATCAGTACAAACTGAAAACATAAAGTCCTAATTTTTTTTAAATTTATTTCCCAGCCCTGACCACTAAAACTAGAAGGGCCTACAAGCAATGCTATCCCAGTAGGAACAAGCATACCTTGTGCTCAGATCTTGCTTTCTAAATATCATTTCCCACTAAAATGAACCCGGATTCCTTGGAGAAATGGCTGTTTCTGGGTCTAAGGCAGGACAAGAAGATGACTAGCCTTTTAGTACTAGAAAGTATGTGCTCAAAAACTGATGGAGACATGTGAAAACAACACATGAACCAGCTTGAAGGGGCTCCCATTAGCCAAATTTGGAACAATCTGATTATCAAAAAGGAATACATTATAAGACATTGTAACAGAAAAAAACATGATCTACAGTGATACTAAAAGCAAGGGGAAGGTGTCAGTCATGATTCCACAGGTATATACATTCACCAAAATCCATCAACTATACACTTAAGATATACACATTTTACTGTATGAAAAATATATTTCAAGAAAAAGTGTGGAGTAAGAGTTCTTCTTTAAAGAAAGATGCTAATTAATAAATGTAGAAGGAATGACAGGATTAGAAAATCATTCAGTTCGCAACCACCAACATAATAACTAATTCAGGCAAGGATCATCAATGAATGTTAAAACTACTGGGTAAAACATAACTGGAAAATGGGTAATTCATACTGTCTCACAGTTTACTCTGATTACTTTTATTACAAAGAGAACAAGTACTTTATAATGGAGAAATCTGGCTCAAACTTAAGTGTCACCAATAATGAGACATATTGGCAGTATCAGCTTCATTCTAATGTATAAATGTGTTAAGGGTTTGATAATTTTTGATATAGACAAACTGCAATCCCAGCTTTCAAGGAACTCACTCTAGTAAGGTTGCAGATGAAAACACTACTACAAGAGTACAGCAAGTGACGTGATAGGACAGGGGAGGAGGATAATTTTCATAACTTCTATTTTTTGTTTGAGAGACTGTTAGAAGGCTATGCTTGTCACTATCACCAAGATAGAACATATTAAAGCAAAAACAGATTTAGAAAAGGTGGTAGAGGCCGGCCCGGTGGCGCAGCGGTTAAGTGCGCGCATTCTGCTTCGGCAGTCCCGGGTTCGCCACATTGGATCCCAGGTGCGGACACGGCAGTGTTCAGCAAGCCGTGCTGTGGCAGGCGTCACACATATAAAGTAGAGAAAGATGGGCATGGATGTTAGCTCAGGGCCAGTCTTCCTCAGCAAAAAGAGGAGGATTGGCAGCAGTTAGTTCAGGGCTAATCTTACTCACAAAAAAAAAAAAGAGACTAGTCTTCAAGTGTTTCAGGTCTTGAAACAGAATCATCACTATATACCCAAAGATGATCAGAACTTCTGAGATCAGCCACAGTAATAAAAATCACTTAATGACGAAACCAGAGCTTACTAACTTATGATGGAGCTATCACTTTCCAATGAATTTCCATGAAATTCACATTCCCTATCCAAAACACCTACCTTTCTGCTATCAAAATATCTAAGAAACTACATTACTAATCAGGAGATTATTTAGTGGGCATAAACTCAGAACAAGGAAAGCAGACATGGCTGAGAGAGAGATATCCCCTGACCTCTAGAAAAGCCAGATGAAGTACCACTAGCCTGCCTCTCCACTGACAGGACTCCTCACAACCCCAGATCCAGTGTCTCTTGTTAGTCGTGGACTACCTTCCTTCGATTTCTACTTTCAATGTGAACTATTTCCATTCTTATAACACGTTGTTTCTTCAGATAAGTTAAAGTCAATGATTAGGATCCAGTTAAGTTGCTATTTCAGTTCACCCATATGTTAATTTAAATGGACCACATCTCAGAGTTCTAAAGATACCTCAATGTCCCAGGCTACAGACTTGTCTTTACCAAAAACCTTAAAAAATACAACTTTGAGAACCACAAAGAAATAGGAATAGGAAAAGGGGGTGGCAGGCAGACAAAAAAAAATTAGGGCATTTTTCTTTTGGTGCATTCACTAGGCTTTGAAATTATTTTAGGTTACACGAACACTACAGAAGTGACACTGGAATGGTTCAGACACTAAGAAATTTATACTCTGGTTTTTAAAGGAATGATGAGAGAAAAATAAAACTACTCTTTCCTACTCCTCTCACTTCTGCTAACCGTGAAAATAAAATGTACCAGCATTTATCAGCATGTCTATGAAACTGGCCCTACAGTATCCAGAGTCATCCTCTGATTTGTCATCCTTGTCAAAAACTTTTCAGAGTTAACAAAGAGCTTTCTAAATCAAATCAGACTGAATTTAGTAATTTCTTGCCCATCCATCTTAAAGGTAAATGAAAGCTATGTCTCTTCAAGTTTTAAACAACAGTATGTGAACGACCTTCCATAACCAGATAACTGTTCTGCACAGTCAGTGCACTTCAAACTCCTGGTGAAAAATGGCCCGTGGAAATTGATACCTGAGACTTGACACGTCTTGTTCTCTTTGGCAAAATGTTCATTCTTGTGCCCGCCTCTGGGGAAGTTTGGACGTCAGTGCCAAGAACCTCAGGCTCCACTTTTTCTTTAAGATCTAAATTAGGCATTTGTACACCCTAAAGAATCAGAGCACAGAGAGAGAGCAGATTCACTGATAAGAAATCAGATTTGAGAATCAAGGGGAAAATAACAAATTTCCAATAAATCCCTAAAACTACATGAAACCAGTTGACAACTCTCCACCAAACTGACGCATAGATTCAAGACAATCCCTATCAAAATCCTGGCAAGGTTTTGCTATAGAAACTGAGAAGCTGATCCTAAACTTTATGTGGAAATGCAAATTGTTTGGAAATTTTGAAGGAAAAAAAAGACCACCACTGGAGGACTTAGATCCAAACTTACTGTATCGAACCTTACTATGAAGCCGCAGCACTCAAGGCAGCACAGTACTGATGCCAGGGTAAATACACAGATCAAGAACAAGAGAGACCAGAAACAAACCCACAGATTTACAGTCAGCTAACTTTCAGTAAAGATGCCAAGGTAAAACAAGGTGAAAAGGGTAGTCTTTTAAACAAATGGTGGTGGAATAACTGGATATTCATATACCCTTCCCCTCCCCCAAAAAATGAACTTATACCTTTACCTCACACTACTCATACTATACACAAAAAATAACTCAAAATGAATCACAGACCTAAAAATAAAAGCTAAAACTATAAAACTTCTTGATGAAAACAAAGAAAATCTTTGTGGGCCTTAGGTTAGGGAATGATTTCTTAGATATGACGACAGCAGCACAATCCACAAAAGGTGGGAAAAATTGAGAAATTACTCTTCAAACAGATACCATTATAAAAATAAAAAGATAAAGCACAGACTAGGAGAAAATATCCATAAAATCATGTATCTGATAAGGGACTTCTATCCAGAATATATGGCAAACTCTTAAAACAAGTATAAGATGACAACCCAATAAAAAAAGATCTGAATGGACACTTCATCAAGGAAGATAGACACATGACTAATATGCACATGAAAAGATACACAACACCATCAGTCATTAGAGAAATGAAAATTAAAACTACAATGAGATCCCACTACATACCACTAGAATAGCTATAAGCGAAAGAACTGGTAACACCAAGGGTTGGTAAAGACGTGCAGAAACTGGAAGCCTCTATATTACTGGTGGGGATGTAAAATGATTCAGCCACTTTGGAAAACAGCTTGGCAGTTTCTTAAAAAGTTAAACATAAACTTACCATATAACCCAGCAATTCCACTCCTAGGTATCTACCCAAGAGAACTGAAAACATATGTCCACACAAAGACTTTTAAATGAATATTCATAGCATTATTCATAATAGCCATAAACTGGTCCAACCGTCCATCAACTGGTTAAACAGATAAACAAATGTGGTATATCCACATAATGGAATATTCAGCCATAAAAAAAGGAATGAAGTACTAATACATGCTAAAACATGGATGAACATTGAAAACATTATGCTAAGTGAAAGAAGCCAGATATAAAATCATATTGTATATGTCTGTCTATGCGAAAGTTCTAGAAAAGGCAAAACTATAATGCCAGAAAGCAGATCATGAGTTGTCTGGGTTTGGGGATAGGAGCAGGAACCAACTACAAATGAACACAAAGGAACTTTTTGGGCTGACGGAAGTGTTCTAAAACTGGACTATGGTGATTGTAGCATAAGTGCACAATTTATTAAGGTTTATTGATTATGTACCTACAATGGGTGAATTATACGGTATGTGAATTATACCTCAATAAAGCTGTTAAAAAAATACATGAAACAAAGAGGAGGAATTTTTCAAAAAGCTTAAGTCGGGGCCAGCCCCATGGCCGAGTAGTTAAGTTCGCGTGCTCCACTTCGGTGACCCAGGATTTCCACTGGTTTGGATCCTGGGCACGGGCATCGCATTGCTCATCAAGCCATGCTGAGGCGGCATCCCACACGCCACAACTAGAAGGACCCACAGCTAAAAATATGAAACTATGTACCGGGGGACTTTGGGGAGAAAAAGCAAATAAATAAAATCTTTAAAAAAGAAAAAAGCTTAAGTCACAAGGATTCATTTCAAATAAATAAGGAAACATCCTTCATTCTCATTAGCTTTTATCTTACAAACCACCAAAACAGCTGTGATTTTTAAACTACACCTTGCTCTCCCAACTTTTGGCACCTAGAGAAATCTTTTTCAACTTGCTATGCATAGCCAACTACTAACTTGTTATGTTGAATATAGCCTAAAGTTTATACTTGGCAGACTGGATTTATCTACTCCTAAGAAAAATGATGCAGCTCACCATAAGGCTGACACCAGACTGGAAAAGCTCATATGGGTAGAGAATTCTTTCATAGTGTGACTTCAGAAGAGACCCAGTTCCTTTTCCTGGCAGATATCCCAGGCGGCTACCCACTTTAGACCATTTCTTCTCTTTGGTGACCATTTCAAAACCTCCTTTGCTGGCAACAATCTGAAAAAAAAAAACGTAAAAATTATTTAGGGACAGAAGGTAGATTCATGTATTCTAATTCTACATCTTGTCTGCTAAATACAAAAACTATTCTGGGCCTAGATTTCAAATTTCCTTTCAACAAGTATCTGACAAAACTGAAACTTGTCAACATTTAAAGTATGGAATAGAGACGACGATTTTTGGAAGTTTTCAACTTTATTATTTAATTAATGCTTTTGTGCCTACCTTCAATGAACCAAGCATTCAAAAAAATTAACGAATTTATACTTTCAACAGTATGCTCCTGGAGAAAACTAAACACATATACATACTCTATAGCCACAAGGAACTCAAAATATAAACTAAGAGTTAAAAACAGATAAAAAATAGACATAAGAATAAGCATAAGTTACATATAGTACAGAATAAACATACATCTTGAAATTAGAAAACGTAACAAATAACCTATAGAATTTAACAAAAATGTCAAGCAAGCAATGAATTCATAGGATATTTTGAAAACGGCTATAATTTTTCAAAAGGAGAAAAGTTTTATATGGAATATTATGAAGGAATGATGGGGAAAGATCAGATTACAGTAGATTTACTAGAATGCAGCACAGACTTTAGTAAGCTTAGGAAGCAATGAGATAAATTAGCTAATCTGGCTGAACACCCACAAGAAACTAGGCATTGTAGAGACTATTCATGCATCAAGGCCCCCTACCTTCCAGAAGCTAATACTGTACATCTCTCACACTTTACAATATACGCAGTTTTCAAGTTTCACCAATGACAAAATAAAGAGGACTATGACAGTTATTTGAACACAAGAAAATTTTCCGCTTTGATTATACACTACTCTATTTTACTATATCAAAAAAGTTAAGAGAAAATTAAACAGAAAAATTAAACATTACCATGTGATCCAGCAACTCTACCCCTAGGTATATAACCAAAAGAACTGAACAGGGATACCTGCATACCAATGTTCACTGCAGCGTTACTCACAATAGCCAAAAGGTGAAAAACACCCAAATGTCCAACAAGAGATCAATGGATAAACAAAATGTGGTATATACACACAACGGAATATTATTCAGCCTTAAAAAGGAATGAAATACTGATACAAGCGACAACATGGATTAACCTTGAAAACATTATGCTAAGTGAAAATAAACCAAACACAAAAGGATGAATACTGTATAATTCCACTCATATGAGATACCTAGAATAAGCAAATTCATAAAGAAAGAAAATACAACAGAGGTGTTACCAGGAGCAAAAGGCAGAGTGGAAGTTCTAGAAACGGATAGCAGTGATGGTTGTACAACATGCTGAATGTACTTAATGCCATTAAATGTACACTTAAAAATGGTAAATTTTACGTTATGTATAATTTACCACAATTTTCTTTAAAAAGGCTAAGAGCATGGATTCTGGAGCCAGAGTACCAGAGCTCAAATTCCAGCTCTGCTACTTAAGAGTTGTATGACCTAAAGTAATTATGTTAAATAATTTGCATCTCAGATTCCTCATTATTATCAAAACAGCAATGGTAACAGTACCTATACCTCATTATAAGGCTGTTGTGAAGACAAATGAAATAAATGTGGAAAAGCACCAGGACAAAGTAAGCACAATATCAGTGTTAGCTGTACTATAAATGTCTGTGTGTGGGCAAGTGGGCGGCACAGTGGGGGAGGGGTGTATATGCTATAAATAAGTGAAGGAAATGTTTTCAACTCTTGTGCTCTAGGATGCTATTACAGACAAAGATGAACCTACAATCAAAGCAAAATTTTCCTCTAGAAAATATCTGAAAACTTGGTAGAAACACATAAGCTCATGTGAACAAGGGTTGCACACATCTATAATTCTTCAGTTTCTCTTATCACACCCTCAGAGAACCTCCTTCTGTTAATAAGAACTAACCAGGGGAAAATTATAAAAAGAAAAAATTTGTTTTTCAAATTTTGTAGTATAGAAGAGGACACAATGAGAGTGGTTTAGATAGAGGGCTGTCTGGAAGCAAATGATGAATTAGAACACCTTTCATTCCAATCTTTCCAGTGCTTCTATACCGTCGGCTACAGTTCTAGGTGCTTGAGTTACATCTGTGAATAAAACAAAGATCCTTGCCCTCATGGAGCCCACATTCTAGTGGGAGAAGACAGGCAACAAACATAATACGTAAATTTTGAAGTGATAAATCCTGTGAAAGAAATTAAAAGGGTAGTTAATAGGCCTCACAAGTAGCAGAATGAGGGTAAACTGAAGTATTAAAACAGTCACAAAAACCCTCCTTATAAAAAGGTGAAATCTGAGTACACATAAATAAGGTGAAGCAGTTACCCAAGCAGATATATGAGGAATAGGCAGAACAAAGGCCCCAAGTAGAAGCATGCCTAGAGTGTTTGAAGAAAAATAAGGAAGTCAACGTGGCTGAAGCAATTGGGAATGAATAGTAAAGGAGGTCAGAAAGGAAACAGAAGCCCTCTCAGTAATCTTTACCATCCAATACAATTATCACTATTACATAATAATCTGCTTTGTATTCAAAGCACTTTACGCTAAACTTCCATTAGCCATTACATATCTGCATGGTTTCAGTCACACCTTCCTATCCAGTTCTGACAACCACTGGCACACAGCTGTGAAAATGACAGCCAGCACAGTAAGGGTATGGCCAAGAAATAAAACAAAACTATCTCACAAAGAAATCAAAACCATGATTTTGGGTCCATGTATACAATACTCAACAATCTAACTGGGCCTAATACTATAAATACACACAAATCTTACACTTGTTTTTCTTCAGCTGACAGATTCAAGGATTATCATGGATAATTTCAAAACATAAACCATTTATTCCAAACATGTGCCATGCAATATATCACAGCACTGCCACCAGGAAAATATCACTTATGAACCATCCCCTACAAAAAGATACCTGGCATGTACTTAAATTGAACACAATGAAGACAAGCACTTAACCAAAGTGCGACCAAAGAGTAATGTCAATCAAGGCCAAAATTTCAAACCAATGAAAAACTAAGTCTGGCCAGCAAGAGACAATTTTAACAGACATAAAGTAGTCGCAGTCTTCTACTTAAAAGGTCACTCTCCAAACTCCACTAAGAGGACAGTAAAGGAACAAAAAGGCATACTCCCCAGAGGACAAATAGACCAAGACATAGCAGACGTCTGAGTGATAATTCAGTAAGCAAAAAACAAACAAGCACCTGCAATAGAAGAAAGCCAAGAAGAAACTTTTGCAACATAGACCCTGGAAAGGCTTAAGAAATGGAAGCACCAGTACCTTTAAAACTAGAGATGGCAACAAAGAGAGAACAGGATTGGCTGAAAACCTGTATAAAAGCAATTAGACCTCCTTCAGTCAGCATAGCCAGGCAACTATCCCTCCAACCCCAGGAGGCTGCAAATTCAGTCTAAGGAGAGTTTGAAAAGAAGAGACTCTAACGTAAGAAAGAAATAGGTAAGTAAACTAGAGGATCACTCTAACAGTCTAATCAGCCTAACAGTCTCACATCTGGCTTATTAGTCTAACATCCAACTACTAAGAGTTCAAAAAGAGAGAAAAGATAAGTGGAAGAAATTGTCAAAGAATTAACAAAGGCATACCTCAGAGATATTGCGGGTTCAGTTCCAGACCACTGCCATTAAAGTTAATATCGCAATAAAGCAAGTCACAAGAATTTTTTGGTTTCCCAGGGCATAGAAGAGTTATGCTTACACTACACTGTAGTCAAGTGTGCAACAGCATTATATCTAAAAAACAATGTACATACCTTAATTTAAAAAAACTTTATTGCTAAAAAATGGTAACCATCATTGAGCCTTAAGTGAGTTGTAAGCTTTTTGCTGGTGGAACATCTTGTGAAAAAACACAGTATCTGCGAAGCACAATAAGGTGAAGCACAATAAAACGAGGTATGCCTGTACAAGGAAAGTTACAAGAACTCGGAGATATGAGTTCAGATTAGAAAGATTATCAAGTGCAGTAAAAATACTGAATGAAAATAAACACATACCAATGCATATCCCTGTGAAATCTCAAAGCACTGGAAATAAAGATTAGATTCTGTCTTCAAGAAAAAAAAGTTATATATAAAGAAACAAGAACTAACATAGCATCAAGAGCAACACTGGAAGCTAGAAGATTATGGAGTAAAACTTTCAAAATATTGAAGTAAAATGATTTACAATTTCAATTTATAATTGACAATTGTAAATTTACAATTCTAAACCCCACCAAACTACCAATAAACTTTAAGAGTAGAACATTTTTATACAAGCAAAAAACATATATCACATTTACCCTCTTGCTCATGAAAGTAGGAGAAGAAATGTTTCACCAAACTAGGAGTAAATCAAGGAATAGACAGACTTGAAACAAAGAGAGAGGCAAAGGGAATTCCCAGAATGATAATAGTGAAAGGAAGTTCCAGGCTGACAGCTGACCTTAAAAAACAACCAATCTGCTTAGGAGCAGGAAAGACAACTCCAGAAGAATGGCTCCAAGAAGAAAAGGAAACTGACAGATATCTGATGGGTAAAAGCATAACTGGGAGATTATACTTCTGCTGGAAAATCTGAAAATAAATTTTTGATAGTTACAAAGAAAACTTACCAACTGAAAAAACAGAGGGGATTATTAACTCCAAGGAAAATAAAAATTGGTACAAGGAAATAGAATCATAGCACACTACAAGGCTCAGGTACAAATAATATTTGTATTTACACAGTCACAGTAATAATTTTTGACTAATTAAAAAATGATCTAACTACACTAGAATGAGATGGGGGGCCTGAAATACATAAGGATTTAGATTTCTTATACCCATTCCCCATCTCTAAAAGTAGAAAATCAGCATAGAACATTTAAAACTGAAATATGAAGAAATGGCAATAATGAGCATATTATTTGGAAATATGGAGATAAAAATCAGAAACAGCTAAAAGAATTCAAGGTGATTAGCTCTGAAGAGTGGGAACAGGAGAGGAAAGGTGGAGAAGGGAGAATGCTGGTTTTCATTTTAAGCCTTACTTTAAAAAACAGTATTACTTTGACAAAAAAATTTCTTTTTAAAAAGGGTTGGAATGAACGCTCCTTGCTGTACTGATTATAAACAGTAATTGTTCATGTAAAACTCCATTCAACTATAGACATTCCAACTGACACTTCTTAGTATCAAAAATAACTACCAGGAAGAAAGACAAAGTGATTTAATTAAAACAGGAAACCATCACAGTGACAATTTAATGACTCAGAAGACTGAAATTTTGCTACCCATTAAAAAGTGGTGGGAACCAAAGTGTTTCAAAATCATGTCTATAAGAAAAACTCAAGAGATACTCATCAGCTGTCAGTCAAAAATAATCTTTTTTTTTTTAAAGGGCATAGCTAACAACCTAAAAATATTAGAATTCTCAGTATTTTCTGCAGTTTTCAGCCTGAGCCTCTTGCTAGAAAGTAAAATGTCACACTAACAAAATACTCATCTAATTATAAGAGATCAGAACAGAAGTTACCTTTGGGGAGAAGTAGCGACTGGGAGAGAGATGAAGGAGCCCGCTGGAGGACTGTAAATATTCTATACCTTGATCTGGGTGGTGGTTACATGAGTGCACACAGAAAAGATTTATCCAACTGTTACATTTAAGATTTGAGCATTGCACTCTAAGTTACACCTCAAGGTAAATAAAAAAAGATTGTGTGGTAAAAAGCAGCAATCTCACTATGACATTTAAAAAATAGAAGTATAGGGGGCCGGCCTGGTGGCGCAGCAGTTACATGCGCACGCTCTGCTTCTCAGCGGCCTGGGGCTCACCAGTTCGGATCCCAGGTGCGGACATGGCACTGCTTGGCAAAAGGCATGCTGTGGTAGGCGTCCCACGTATAAAGCAGAGGAAGATGCGCATGGATGTTAGCTCAGGGCCAGTCTTCCTCAGCAAAAAGAGGAGGATTGGCAGTAGTTAGCTCAGGGTTAATCTTCCTCAAAATAAATAAATAAATAAATAAAACCAGAAGTATAAACAAAATAACTACAAATCAAAACATGCCTGCCTTTTAGCTTTAAATCTGTTTTATAAGCATTCTCAAAAGGTTAGGGGAAAGGGATGACCACGGGGACTTAAAGACTCTAATAACCTCAGGACAATCGAACTTAAACTTTAATCACAACATATTTGCAAACATTCTCTAAGTAGCTAAACAAGACATACTTTACTAGTAGATTCTCTCTCTGCACAAAAAGGATTTCGGTTTCTCAAAATGGAGTTACAGTCCAGATGACAAATGTTACACAGACTTGTGAACTAGGTAATCAGATTAGGTTCCTCTAAAGCCCCTTCCTAATTTTGAAATCCTACAACTCTGTAAAACCAAGAATGCAATCTAATTTACCACTGGATTAAACCTAATGTTTACCTTTTAACTGGAAAATTATTGGTACAAGAACAATTTCAATTTAATAGATGATTTGCTTATATAAAATATGTACTTTAGCAAATTCCCTAGGGCATATTTATAAAAATAAAACTGAGGTACGTGGAATGAGTTTTGGCTGAAGATTACCACAACTACTGTTATTAATGATTAAATAATTTTTGAAAAGAATTTTATATTTTATTTAAGCTACATATCTCAAACCAAACATATTCAGAACCTTAAACAGCACCACATAGTAAAAGTTAGTGGACAGATTTTCACCAAATAAAAATGTCAAAAAACAGTATTCTTAAAACAAACTTTTTATCCTAATGGTTCCCTACAGAACACAAACCCACCCCTCAAATACACAGTAATTTGCCCTTTGGTCTCACAGGTTTTCATACAACTGCACTAGATAATTCTCAGAACGGTGCTCAATTACCGACATCATTACCCGACTGATAAACAAGCCTAGAGCTGTATTTTACCATAAGACTACACTTCCTGAAATTTTTAGTATAGAATAAAAATTTTAGAGAATTCTGATCTGACATTAATTTTCAAGTGTATAAGAAATAATTTAAATGATTACTCTTTTTCCCTTGAAAGTGAAATCTTCCATAATTAACTCTGCGACTTACATGAGAACAAATTTCTATTTCAAAACAGTGCATCAATCATAGGATATGAACAGCCACAAAAATAAGTTGTTCTAAAAAATTCCTCAGATAATCAAGCTGTCTTCACTCCTAACTCAGAGCAAGCAGAGATTATTGTATTAACAAAACCTGTTTTCAAGGTAATTATTATAAACCCTGTTGCAAATCAACTGGCTTTTTTCACATTACAGAATGTAACATTACAAACGTTAAGTTTAGGCAAAAATTAGTCTAAACTCTTCACCTTTAAGTTTTCAAGCTATTATTCATCGTACTGTATAATGCTAACCTCAGTTAACCATTAACAATACTTACAGATACCAATACAACTGATAGGTACCACACACGAGAATGTTGAGTAACACGAATCTCTTTAATATATCAAATTTTCAGTCAAGTAGTAGAAAAAAAGACGACAAGCTTAACAAAGGATATTATACCCTCAACACAAGATAAAATGTGTCATTTCTTTTGCATATGGTGTATCCCAAAGCAGACTGGTGTAGACTGGTGTCATTTATTTTGTATATTGTGTATCACAGAGCCTACTAACCTGAGCGAGTCACTAAATGTTAATCTCACAACAAATTATAAAATAGATTTTAAAGACACCTTTGAGATCTGTCATTTCCATTTATTCACGTTTGCATTTCATTGTCAAACAAATCCTACAGAGGAAGCAATGTCTTCCATCAAGTTTATCTGAAATTCCTACTTTCACCAATTCACCAGCCTCTACTCCAATTTCTAAACCAACTAAGCCTCACCTTGCTCAAAGCATACAGATCCAGGATTTTTCTCTCCACCACAGGGATCTTCAAAGTAGATCCTTGAAGTTCCCAAAATTTTGCTAGTTGATCCAAGAAGTCTAGTCTCACTCTGGTCATTGCCTAAGATTATTAAAATATAGAAATAAGAAACAGGAACTAAGTTATAGCTGAAAATAAATGAGGTTTTCTTAACAAAGGTACTAATTTCTCTAAAAAAAATTTAAAGACTTTTTCATTATTGCTTAGTCCAACCCCATAAAATAAGTCAATAATAAAGAGGTAAAATACTTCTAATAAACTTTATTCATTAAGGCAAAAAAGTTACTCTAAAATATGTGAAAAGTTCTCATATTATCAACCAAAGCCATTTTTTTTGTAAAAGTTGGCTTAATTTTAGGCTATCCAGAAAATTTAGTAAATCAGATTATTCTGTTTGTAAGTATCCTAAGTCTGTCATTTCATCTGTAGGTAATATGCATACTCCAGGTACACCAGCTCTCTACCTCACTGATATTAACATCCTTCATCAAGCATCTAATGACAAGACACTAAAGGAAAAAAATATTTAACAAAATCTCAGAAAATAAATGTCTTAGGAGCATGAAGGAAAGAAAACCTCAGCATGACATATTAAGCCTTACCTATCTAAGACTCCTCTTTTGTACTCTGAAACAGTTTTCAATTGCACTAAAGAATCTTATGAAAATCTGGCAGACAGGAAGAACAATATTTAAACAGACTTCAATTAAGAAAACTTCAGAGAGAGATCAGTAATATTTAATAGGAGATTTTAATAAACCCGATTAACAGTCCTAGAAAAGTTCTCTTAAAACTAAAAAACAACTTTGAAAACTAGGTTCTTTGATAGTATTTTAAAAACTATTTTCCAAAGACCACAGGAGACAGAATCTTCCAACATTAATAAACAATTTTAGTAGAATAATAAGTGCTGAAGAGGGGGCCGGCCCCATGGCCGAGTGGTTAAGTTCGTGCGCTCTGCTTTGGGTGGCCCCGAGTTTCGCCGGTTCAGTTCCTGGGCGCGACATGGCACGGCTCAGCAAGCCACGCTGAGGCGGCGTACCACATGCCACAACCAGAAGGACCCACAACTAAAATACACAACTATGTACCAGGGGGTCTTTGGGGAGAGAAAGGAAAAATAAAATCTTAAAAAAAAAAAAAAAGAATGAATCAGGAAGCAGAAATGGTGATACAACACTCACCTCAAGTTCATTCAGGCGCTGGACTCTGGGGGTGAAACGAAAGCTTTTTACTTCACACGCAAATGGAGGTTGCCAATCCTAAATAGAATTTTTTAAAAAAACATATTGGTATATAAACAAGGAATGCATTATTCATTGCTTTAATATAAAATGTGAGTTGCCACAAATCATGTGACAACAGATCAGTTTATAAGTCCTCTTTATTGCAGAGACAGAGTAATACATTTTAGATGAAATAATCTTAATATTACTTATCTCCAATTACTTATCTCTAATATTCTAAGTAATACAAAAATTATCTTATCTATAAATCCTCCCCAACTCTCACTAGTCCCAGTACGTACATCCCACAATTATGCTTTCCCCACCTACTCAAGTGGAATGCAATGAGCTCATGTATCTCAATACAGTGTCTAACAAACATCCAAGTTTACCAAATTACCAAATTAAAAAAACCGGAATTTGAAAGAAACAAAAGAGGAAAAATTGAAATAATTTTGTAAAAGTACTTACATAATTGAATATGTTTTTTCATTCATGTGTAATGTGACACAGCACTTTACAGTCTATGTTATATAAACATTTTGTTCAAAGCCCAGCTTCTGGTCACCCAAATATTTTTTTTAAAAAAAGTAAGTAAACCTACAGAACAAGGACAATTTCCAGATTGGAGATGTGGTATAACTTAAATGGGATAACACATTTCAAGTAGGGTTCAGAGATATAGTTTGATTTGGCCTAAATACTACTAAATCTATTTAAAAATGTGAGTAGTAAAAAAAATCTTACCTTGGAAACTAAAGAAATCCACCAATACTGAAATTAAATTCTGCTTGCAAACAAGATGCATTTTCAATAATAACAGGACATACAAAGTGAAGGCATATTATTTCAACCTTTTTTTAAGTAATAAAAAAAGTTACTATTTTTTTCACCAAAAGGAACCTTTACTAGAATTTCTAATTCATAAAGGCAATAGAGTAGATGAAACTATGGTTTAGAGAAAACTTTAGTGCTTAAGATTTTATCAATATTATGTAATTTTGATTGAAAAAGAGTTAAGTAAAGGTTTTGGAGGGTGACAATGCATATATCATCATTCATCATAGCAATTATCTGTTAATCCTTTGCTTGCAATTGACAGTCTCTAATCTTAAATTCACTAAGCATAATGGGAGGAGCATGCCTGGGTTTTAGAATGAAACAGATTAATTTAGATTCAACATCTACTTTGCCACTTGGCCGAACATCATACATTTGACAAGTTATTTAACTCATTCAGACTTGCCTTATCCGTAAAATGATATTTTATTTACCTACAAGGGCTTAAAAGAATATTAAATGAAATAATCCGTAGATGCTAAACTAGCTCCTCCTTCTTGCTCCCATCTAAGCTCTTTTTATTCACCGTGGCTCACACCACTGTGGTAGTCTGTGCTGTGAGCAGATGCTTTTTAAAACGCAACATGGGTAAAAGAGTACTTAATACTTTTATTACTGGCAGACAAAACATAAAGCAAGGTGTCTCTTTAAGAAGCACTAAGGCAGTGGATCACAAACTCTAATGTGCATTAGGAATCATCTAAGAGTACTTGCTAGAAAAGCAGATTCTAGAACTTCCACATCCAGAAATTGATTGTAGTCTGGGAATGAGGCCTAGGAATCTGCATTCCAACAAGCATCGGGCTGATCCTGGTGCAGGTAGACCAGAAACATCTAATGGGTAAAGAAAAAAATCTTTCGACCTTGAACAAATCACTCACCCTCTTGGGGCACTAATTTCCTCAAACAAGGGGCAGTAAGATTGAGAATTATAATCAACCTATAGGCAAACCTAGTTATTTGCAATAACTGCGATTCGTAAATCTTTGATCCGTGGTTCCTTATATCAAAAGATTCCAAAGTTTTCTGCCACTTTCATTATTGACAAACTATTCCTAAACCTCTAAATTTTAAAAATAAATGCTGTTCCTTCTCTTCCCCTTGGAAGACCTTTTCATTGCAGCAGTAATCAGTGTGGGGTTCTTGTTTAGTGATACCATCGTGGGGGACAACTAGTGCTCAAATTACCGTTTAAGAAACCTCAGGCCTAAGATGAGGCCTGCAAATATTTAATAAATTAAGCATCGATAGGACTTGGATTAAACAAATAGCCGACGGAAGGGCAGTTTTTACTATCGCACCTTAATAAGCATTGTACACGAGTGTACGACATGTCACATCGTATCATAATACTTCAAACACCTTACTGACCTAAAGCTTTTTGTTACGCTTGCCCACAACTCACAGTATCAGTTCCCAAGTTCTAGGCGGAAAGGCCCCGGGGACTCCGCTTTCCAGCCTACATAAGACCGCAAAAGAAACCAAGGCAAAAACATCCAGAAACTTAGCTTCTAGTTGTTGAGAAATGAGGGAGAGTAAATATGAAAACAAGGACGGGAAAAATAAAGCTAAACCAAGCGTATCCACCTCCCCACTCTCGTCTCCCCCTCTCTCCTGAGATTCGGTACCTTGGGCGGTCGGATTTTGCAGATGCCGGTCTTCTCTGCCAGAGGCCGGATGCGGCCGATGAAGCTGAGCGGGTCTGTGAACTCCTCCCAGCTGGGTTCAAAGACTGGGCACTCCGGAGGGGGCACGAACTCCGCCGCATAGCCCCCCGGCCCCACGCCCGCCATGGCAACACCCAGGGGACCCCCGTGAGGGGACAGTTGGAGAAACGCTGGCTCAAGCCCACCGACCCCTTTCACGTCCCCTGACAGGGACCGAAGCTCATCTTCTCGAACAAGAAGTGCTCAAGACGGGAACCCCAGAATCGCTTCCTCCTCTCGTTTGTTATTGTTTCCTTCGGGGCTTTTCCTCTCAGGGCCAGGACTTTTCCGGAAGTTAACGTACTGTCAAATCCCTCCGCACCCCCAAGAAACAGAATCCCTCCGCAGCAACGCGACGCCTTGTTATACGACCTTTCCTCTTCCTCCCTTTCCAGGCAGCCCAGCTTCGTTCCTGGTCTCCTTGTCCGCGAAAGTTCCGCGCTGTCGGACGACTTAAAGCGGCACACCCTAAAGGCCCCGCGATCTCCCCTCCAGGAGAGGTAAGGGTGGGGGAAGCAGGCGGCGAGGAAGCAAGACGAACTCTTCCGGCGCGGAGGAATGTGTAATGCTCCAGAGGGCAGAGGTTCTCCTTCCGGCGAGGAGAGCCCGGTTTCCTTTTGTGTATAAATGGACGCGAGAAGGAGCCAGGCGTAATCTCAGCCGGCCCACCTCGGTGCTGGGTGTCTTACGGCTTGTTTTAACTTACATGTCTGTCTTATTTCAAGTAACTAAGGTTTTCAGCATCTCTCTTTTCAGTCTTTTGATTGTTAGTGTCTTGAATAATCTGACTCGGCCACTTTAAAGCCGCTCCATCTCCATGACGACAAATTCGGGTGGAACCCATGTCCCAAATCCTGCTGGCAGGCCTTAGCCACCATCCAGAAATTGTTTTTCGAAGCAATTTAGAAGCAAGGGCTCTTGACCTTGCTTTTCCAACAAGTGACAACCCCCACGTCGTCTCAACAGCAACGCCTTTCCTCTGGCACCACGTTCCGTAAGACTTTCTCAATTTGCTGTAAAATCTATGGCGACTGTTCGGACCGTGCTCACTGAAAAGCTCTATGCCGGTGTCCATCTCCGCTTCCTCCAAATCATGGAGAATAACATAGAAAGGACTAAAGAAGAAACCATGAAAGGGTAGTTCTTAGTTTAAATATTTATTGGAAGGAAGACTTACTTCCCAAGGCTTGTTCTCACACCCTGTGCAATCTCAGCTACCCTCAGGACCTAAATTGCCAACCTATGGCTGATGCCTCCCAAATCTGTATTTTCAGCCTAGATTTCTCTCGAGTTACAGTTGCAGTACATCTAGCTACCCACTGGACAACTCCCCTTGGTAAACTCAAAGTACCTCAATTAATTAATTAAACGTTAATTTTTCCAGGAAAGTAATAGTTCTTTCACTAGTTCCCCACTCTTGTTTCAGTGTTTCCAGTTTCCATGAATGACTTCATGTATCTACTCAGTCGCCAAAGCCAGAAGTCTAGAAATAATCCTTAACTCCTGCTGCCTTACTACTCATGCATAATCGTGTGTCAAGTCTGGAAATTCTATCACCTAAAAATCTTCAATCCACCCTTGTCTCTCCATCCTCATTATCACTATCCTAATTTAAGTTCTCTCTCACCTGAGCTGTGATAACAGCACGTTTCTTGCTCCCTGTCAAATCCCTCTCCACTCAGTTGTCAGATTGCTTTGTCTAAAATCCAGAGTTCATCTTGTCACTTTTCATCTCCAAACTCAACAACTCCAAACTCCTTCTTTATTATTTGCTACCTTCAATTATGTTGATTCTTACTTTGAGATATATTATTGCTGTGAAGCCTGTGATTTCTCCAGCACAAGTAAAAGAAGCCAGAGTTAACTCTTCAGTTACTTGTACTGAGCTAATCAAAAGTTAATCTTTCCGGGAAGGTAATAGTTCTTTCACTAGAAAAAGAAAAATCAGTACATGATGTTAAGAATGAATGGAGAGGGGGCTGGCCCCGTGGCCGAGTGGTTAAGTTCATGCGCTCCGCTGCAGGCGGCCCAGCGTTTCATTGGTTCGAATCCTGGGCGCGGACATGGCACTGCTCATCAAACCACGCTGAGGCAGCGTCCCACATGCCACAACTACATGGACCCACAACGAAGAATATACAACTATGTACCGGGGGGCTTTGGGGAGAAAAAGGAAAAAAATAAAATCTTTATAAAAGAAAAAAAGAATGAATGGAGAGGGGCTGGCTCCATGGCCCAGTTTTCGAGCTCTGCTTCGGGGGCCCGGGGTTTCGCTAGTTCGGGTCCTTGGCGCGGACATGGCACCGCTCATCAGGCCACGCTGAGGTGGTGTCCCACATGCCACAACTATAGGGACCTACAACTAGAATACACAACTATGTACTGAGGCGAGTTGGGGAGAAAAAGCAAAAGGAAAAAAAAGATTGGCAACAGTTGTTAGCTCAGGTGCCAATCTTTAAAAAAAAAAAAAGAATGAATGGAGAGATTTGAGTGTTTTCAGAGTCAGCAAGTGAGTAAAACTTGGACAAAAGGTGAAAATTGGCCAGTATAAAATGCCAGAAAGAGATCATGTGAGAAAAAACAAGAAGTGATTATTAAACTTAGCAGTTAGTAGGTCATAGAGCAATTTCGATAAAGTTATGGAGTCGAAATCCAGTTTCTAGTGAATTGCAAAGTGAATGAGAGGTGAAGTAAAGAAGCCAAGCATAGATTCCAGATTCTTGGTTGTGGAGGAAAAGGTGAGGTACAGGAAGATGAGACTGTCAACTTAGAAGAAAGAGGCAACTGCAAAACAAAAGAGAGTGCTTATTTGGAGTCTCAGAATTGCAATTCAGGGAACACAGGCTCCTGCAGCAGCCAGAAAAGTATCCCCCTGAGGAGTAAAAGTCAGTTGTTTTTATTAGCAAAAAGGAGAGCCCAGAACAATTACCTCAGTTGTTTGTTAAGATTTATGAATAGAGAGTGGATTTATGTTACAGTTCATTGGCTTACTCAAGGACTCTTGTTACCACAAAAGTATATTTTTGCACAGTCCTTCAGAAAATCCTTTCTTAGCAATATCTCCCTTTTGGCAAGTCAGCAAGTTCAGCACAGTTTCTTTTTTTTGAGGAAGATTAGCCCTGAGCTAACATCTGCTGCCAATCCTCCTCTTTTTGCTGAGGAAGCCTGGCCCTGAGCTAACATCGTGCCCATCTTCCTCTACTTTATATGTGGGGTGCCTACCACAGCATGGCATGCCAAGTGGTGCCATGTCCACACCTGGGATCTGAACCAGCAAACCCCGGGCCACCAAGAAGCAGAATGTGCGAACTTAACTGCTGCGCCACCGGGCCAGCCCCCTCAAGCATTGTTCTTAATTGATCCTCTACCACTAGAGTGATTTTTTTTAAATTATCAACCTAATGTTGGGTGATTTCAAGAGAGGGATGGGTTGAGAATAACCTTTGGACATTTGAGTGAATGATGATGCATTAACCCAAATACAGAATGGAAGAAGAAGAGCAGTCTAACAGGAGAGGCAACATACGTGTAGGGAGGAATGTTATACATACATTCATGCATTCACTAACAATTACTGAGCATCTGCTATGTGCCAGGCACTCTTCTAGATGCTGGATATATGACAATGAACCACCACCACAACAAAAAGACAAAATATCTGTCCTCACAGAGCTTAGTGAGGAGAGAAGACAAAATAATAAGCTCAAGCAAATAAATATATACTATTTTAGGTGGTGCTAAGGTCTTTTAAAAAGCAGAGAAGGGAGGGAGTGGGAGAGTGGTAAGGAGGGGATAGGGTAGTCAGAGAAGGGCTCAAGACTGATGACATTTGAATAGAAGTTATACTATAAAAATATAATAACATTTTACTAAATGAATATCAAAGCAGAAGGAATTACTTCCAATTAAGGAGATGGTATTTGTGTTGCCCTTGGAGGAATTTTATCAGTGAAGATTCATGAAAAGGGTCAATCCAGATAAAACGAAGAATGTGAGCCAAAGGTGGAAAGTGCATGCTACATTAAGAAAATAACTAGTTATTTATTATAATAGAGATAAGTGGGGTCAGACAGTGGCAGTGTTTGAATGCCGGATTACTACCTGGACTTCATTCTCTACTCTGTGGGGAGTCACCAAAAGTTTATGAGCAGGAGTGTGACATGTCCAGAACTGTGCTTTAAAAAAATAATCACCTTTTTATAGACTGAATTGGAGAAGGAAAAACTTTTGAGGCAAAAATACCAGTTAGAAACTTATTGTAGTATTCCAAGTGAAAGGTAATGAGACTCAGAGTGGAAATAAATAGGAAGATATATATTTGAGAACCAGTATGAAGATAAGATCTGCATGAGTTGGTTTAAAAACATGTAGGGGCCAAAAGAGAGACAAAAATTCTGAGCCAAGGTGTCTTGGAAGATCTTGACGTAACGGAGAAAATCACAAGAGGGAAAAAAGCAAGTTTAGGAGAAGACAGCAAGTTCCTTTTGGACATCCTTAGGTCTACCAGGGAAGAGTCCCAGCTTTTCCATAGCAGTAGCTGCAGCTCTGAGACTAAAGTGCCTTTCCCTTTACCCCTACCTCTTGCGTTTCTGGAAAGATAAGATCACAACTGGATTTTGAACTAGCTTATGTTAGATTAAAGCCAATTTCTCATACCTCTTAGGAAAAGCAAGTGGTGTCTACTATCTGACAAAAATAGTAGCATTTATATAAATAATCCTCTGTAGAAATTGAACTGCAGCTCCTATCTTGGCTCTACGCCACCAGGTTACTGAAGGAGAAACTATCTTCTTAGAATCTTCACCTTGTTGAGGTAAGCTTGTAAATTACAACCAAATAATCCTGTGATCCATTCCATGATTGTGCATCGCGGTTCTGCATCATTTTTCATGAAAACAAAGTAGTTGAGCAAGTGTAAACTTGGTGTACCCAGAACCAGTGCGTTCTGATCCCCCAAATCGCACTACCAGTACTGGGATGAGCTGGCTTGTAGCCGGGTTATAGGCTCCGCCTAGAAAGCTGTGTGCAAAAATAGAACTACATTTCCCGGCGATCTCTGCGCGGTAAGACGCGGAGCAAGGGAGGGCGGGAATGTGGCGTGCTTCTGTGTGAATAGCCTTCCTATTGGTGCGCAATCCGAAGGGCCTTGTAAACTTGTGGGCGATTGGACGGATTCGGGCACGCTCAGTGGCGCCGCGCCGCTCCCTGATTTAATTTTTGTTTTTCGGTTGGATTGTCTGATTCTGCGGCTGCGTGTGGCGTGAGTATGGGGTTTCGGGTGAGGGGGATAGGGAGGGGGCCTTGGGAGGAGAAAAAACCTGCTGAGAGAGAAGTACGTGCAGAAAGAGTGCGGCAGAGAGGGATGTGAGCCTGACGTATGGGGGTCGTTAGGAGGGCTGGGGACCGGAAGAGGACAGTTAGAATCTGCAAAGGGAGAGATTTCAGGGGTGCTGGAGGGTTGGGGAGCTGTAGCAATGAAGGAGTCAAGAACGGGATGAAATGGAAAGAGGAGTACAGAATTTGGACGTCTTGGAGATGGTTTCCGGTATTCCCTCCCCTCCACGCTAGTCTAAGCCTCAATTTCCTCATTTACAAAATTAAGGGATAATAAAAATACTTCACAGAGTTGTTGTAGGGGTAAATAAAATAAATATCAAAGTGCTTAGCAATGTTAATTGTAAGTAGACAAGCTATAAAAGAATATACCTAAGCAAGGATGTCACAGAGATGGAAGAATAGAAGCTAGCTGAAACCCATTAAGTTATCTATCAACAAGGGTGTTATTCCTTTGGGAGAAGCACTGATGAGTAAGACAGTTTCTGTATGCAAGGAACATACGGTATCAAGGAGGAAATGATAGCAACAAAGAACTCTAATATGTTAAATTTTAGAGAATTACAAATGCAATTCTTTTGCAGTTAGGTCATTTTGACAAACCATTTTGTATAGAGAGACTCAGGAAGGACATAAGGGGGGAGTTTTTATGTACAGACTGGGTTTCATTAAGTGAAGTTACGAGAGCGGAAGGAGTTATGTTCTAGCAGGAGGGAGGCTCGTGAACAAAGGCATGGAGGTGAAAAAGCTATGCGGACACTGAAGGTACATTTAAGGGAGGAGAGGGAAATAAGGCAGGAGAAATAGTTTTGGTCCTTAAACAGAAAGGTGTGATGTCTAGGCTGAGTTTGATTTGATGGGTTAGGCTATGAGAAGCTACTGATTTTTAAGAAGATGGTCCAGGGAGACAAAGAGTGGGTAGATAGTTGAGCCATTGTAGCAGAATGGGTAAGAAAATATGGAGATCCTGAATTAACATGGTCGTTGTTCATAAAGAATATACAGGATTTTCATATGGTTGGATGGGAGAGTCAAGAGAAGGAGTACTCAAATGATGGATTTAAATGTTCAAATCTAGGTTACTTGGAAGATGGGGAATCAGTAACTAATATAGGAAAGTCAGAAGGAGCATGTTTGGATGAAAAAGATGATGTATTAGGTTTGGGAAGTATTAGCTTTGAGGTGTTAAAAAATAAGTGACATGAGTGATTTTTTTTTAAGTTACACATTTCAAGTTCCAATGGAACATATAGGTGAAAATGTCCACTACATAAGTGGAAATTCAACAGGAGATTGAAAGAGATGTCCTTTATTCATTCAAGAAGTAGTTGTTAGTTACTCTGTGCCAGGTAGTGTTTTAGATGATAGAGGTAACCATAAGAGCAGTAGGAATAATGATGTTCCCAAATGAATGGATAGAAGAAGTAGTAAGGAAAGTTGAAGACAGAACCTTTTGAACCAAGGGAGTAAAATTTTCAGTAAAAAAACAATCCGTATTTATTTTGTGCTTATGTGTGTCAGACACTGCTCAGCCCTTTTATTCATTATTTCATTTAATCCTTACACCAACCTATAGTATATATACTCTTATTCTTCCCATTTTTCTGATAACTCACTGAAGTTTAGAGAGGTTAAATAGCTTGCCTGAGGTCACACAGCTAATAAAGGACAGAGCTTTGACTCAAACCCAAATGTGCTTTATTTCAGAGCCCATGCTCTCAACTATAAAGCAATATATTTTTTTTAAAAGGTGGTCAATACTGTCAAATTAAGCATACAGATCAAGGAGTGACTTGGATGGAGAAGGATGGGAACCCAAAAGAGCAATTAAATTTATTAATGTGAATGTCTGCTGACCAAGAAGGGCAACTTCAGTTCAGATGTTGTATTAGAAATCAGATTGTTAGAGGTTGTAAAACTAAATGAGACATGAGCATAGATCGTTCTTTATAGATGTGCAGTAATCTTCGGAAGGAGAAGGAGTGAGGACAGTCACTCACTATGAGGGAGAAGAGAGGTTGCAGGTTGTTAGAAGCCTCTTTTAAAGTTCCAAGTTGCCCTTAAATAGTTTTAGAACAGTGAAATTTATCTTAAAGATGTCACCCATATTCATAAAATGGAATGTTGCTTGGCTATAAAAAGGAATGAAGTACTAATACATGCTATAACATGGATGAACCTTGAAAACATCATGCTAAGTGAAAGAAGCTGGGCATCTAAGGCCAGACACATGGGCCGGCCCCGTGGTGTAGTGGTTAAGTTCGCATGCTCTGCTTCAGTGGTCCAGGGTTAACAGGTTTGGATCCTGGGCGTGGACCTGCACACCACTCATCAAGCCATGCTGTGGTGGCATCCCACATACAAAATAGAGGAAGATTGGCACAGATGTTAGCTTGGGGACAGTCTTCCTCAAGCAAAAATATTGACAATGGATGTTAGCTCAGGGTCAATCTTCCTCACCAAAAAAAAAAAAAAAAAAGATTGCATACAATATCCTATTCATATGAAAGTCCAGAACAGGGAGGGAGATCTATAGAAACAGAAAGTAGATTAGTGGTTGATTAGGGCTAGAGTACAAGAGTGATAGCTAAAGGATATAGGATTTCTTGAAGTGATGAAAATCTTCTACAATTGACTGTGGTGATGATTGCACGTATCTGTGAATATACTAAAATCATTGAGTTGTATACTTTAAATGAGTGAATTGTATGGAATGTGAATTATATCTCAATAAAGTTGTTTAAAAAAATGTCACCCGTGGCCAGCCCGGTGGCGCAGCAGTTAAGTTTGCGCGCTCTGCTTTGGCAGCCCGGGTTTTGCCAGTTTGTATCCTGGGTATGGACCTATGCACGCTTGTCAAGCCACACTGTGACAGGCGTCCCACATATAAAATGAGGAAGACAGGCACAGTTGTTAGCTCAGGGACAGTCTTCCTCAGCAAAAAGAGGATTGGCAGTGGATGTTAGCTCAGGGCTAATCTTCCTCCAAAAAAAAAAAAGTCACCCATGAGCGTACCATACCAACCCAATTACCAGTTTTATTTTCTAGGTTACTTTTTATAAGAGGAAATTGGCCCAATTTGGAGAAGTTTTGTGGAAGGACGTGAGTTTGAAGGAGGAGAGTAGTCACTTTTAAAGGAGAGAATTAGGGGCCGGCCCCGTGGCCAAGTGGTTAAGTTCGCGTACTCTGCTTTGGCGGCCCAGGGTTTCGCCGGTTCGGATCCTGGGCACAGACGTGGCACCGCTTGTCAGGCCATGCTGAGGCGGCGTCCCACATGCCACAACTAAAAATACACAACTACGTACTGGGGGGCTTTGGGGAGAAAAAGCAGAAAAAAGAGAATTAGAGAGAAATGGCATATTTGAAGAGTTGGCTGGTAAAAGAAAACAGATGGAATGACAGCAGGAACAGATTTTCTAGCCAGATTGTATAGACTGCCAGTAGAAGAAAAGATGTTTAATAGAGCCTTTCAAATTCATATTGAGAATTAAAAAAAATTTTATTGAGCACCAACTCTGAACCAGGCACTTTTTTAGTTCCTAGTTTCGTTAGGGATGCAGCAGTGAACACAATAGATAAGAAATGCCTGGCCTTAGTGAGTTGCCATGTTCCCGTGTGGGGAGTCAATAAATGAATGAAATATGTCAAATGGTGATAAGTGTTGTGGAGAAGATGGATAAGGGGGTGCTAGAGTGGTCAGGGAAGACTTCACCGAAGTGACAGTCTCACCTTGCGGGAGAGGGAGCAAGCCATGTAGATGCATGGGCAAAGAACGTCACAGCAGAGAGACCTGCAAGTGCAGTGGCTCTGAAGTAGTTTGCCTGGCGTGTGTGAAGGACAGCAAAGAGGCCAGTGTTGTTGGAGCAGTGAGCAAGGGGGAGAGTAGAGGTGAGGTTACAGAAGTAATGGAGTAGCCGGGTCTTGTAGGACCTCGTAGGCCGTATTAATGACCTTGGTTCTCTGAGTAAAATGAAAGGTCGCTGAAGGCTATTGAGCAGAGGAGTCTTGTGTTTTGACTTGTATTTTAAATCATCTCTCTAACTGCTGTGTTGAGAATAGGCTGCAGGGGATGAGGTGGAGAGTGGAAGCAGAGAGACCAGTTAAGAGGCTATTGTAGTCAGCCAGGTAAGAAATTACAGCGGATTGAAACAGGGAGAGATTGGCACGAGTGGTTGTCAGGTTTTAGATATTTAGATGGTAGAGCCAATAGGATTTGCTAATGGGTTGAGTGTAGCATGTAAGGCAAAGAGAGGAGTAAAATTTCTCCAACCAAGTTTTTTGTCATGAGCAACTGGCAGGATAGAGTCACTGATTACTGGAACGTAGAATTCTGAGAGAAGAGCAGGTTTTGGCGGTAGGAGGTATACATCAGGAGCTCAGTTTTGAACTTGTTAGGTGCCTGAGAGACCTGTTAGACATCTAAGTGGAGATATGGAGTAGGCAGTCAGATATGTGTGAATCTGGGGTGGAGCGCAGAGTCAGGACTAGAGATGCAAATTGGAAAACTATTAGTGTGTATATGGTATTTAAAACTGTGAGACTTGAGGAGGTCACCAGGGCAAAAGTATAGGTAAAGGTGAAGAAGAACCAGCAGTGACTGAAAACTAATGACCTGTGAGGAGGGAGGAAAGCCAGGAGCATGTGGTGTCCTGGAAGCCAGAAGAAGAGAGAGCTCGAGAAGGAGGGCAGAGGCACTCTGGGTTCTGAGCCGGAGAATGGTATGCAGAGTTAACAACTGTGATGACCTCTTTTCACTCTTTGTCACAAAATTCTTCCCCAAAGGACTCCAGATTTTAAGCAGATATATACCAGGTAGGAGAACTCAAGAACAGAACATTACATCATCTCTCAACTTGCTCAAAATCAGCATGGGTTAACAAAGCATGCTTGATAAGAGAGCTTTCTTCAAATCTAGTAAAAAAAACTCGCCCTCTCCCCTTCTCTTTCTGCCCCTCCTCTCCTCTCCCTTTTCCTCCTTTGCCCCTCCTCCTTTCCTCTCTCTCCTTTTTTCCCTCCCTTTTTCCCCTTCAACTTCCCTCCCTCCCTCATATAACATGGCATTCCCTCCCTGACTGTCACATTTATCTTCTTGAAAATTCTGTGATAAGATTGTTCAAAGTAGAGGAATTCAAGATCTCTGTTATCAATTGGAAGATTTGTGAGTGAACCTTTTAAAGCTTATAAGTAATTATTTTTCTTTCCCTAAGATAAAACAGTAGATACCGCACACCAAAAAAGATAATATCAGTGGCTTTGTATTTATCTTAAATTTAGCATAATGGGTCCTCTACCTTACTTTCCACTTACTGTCTCTTGCTTGTTAGAAACTTCTCTGCATGGGGCCACTCAGTGGCTCAGCGGTTAAGTTCACACGTTCCGCATTTCACACGTTCTGCATCTCGGAGGCCTGGGGTTCACCGGTTCAGATCCTGGATGTGGACATGGCACCGCTTGGTACGCCATGCTGTGGTAGGCGTCCCACATATAAAGTAGAGGAAGATGGGCATGGATGTTAGCTCAGGACCAGTCTTTCTCAGCTAAGTTAGCTCAGGGCTAATCTTCCTCAAAAAAAAAAAAAGAAGAAGAAACTTCTCTGCATCTTCCTCTCCTATAATTTCAGTGAAAAGATTGTAATTTTGTTTTGCGTTGTTGTAGATAACCTTCATACTAAGGAGTCTTTTCTTTGTTTGTGCTTATCCATCAAAATATAAATGCCATTCTGATTTTGTTTGAAAACAGTGAGGAAGAATGCGTTATCAAAATCCAAAAGTCAGGGAACCACCCCGTGGCCAAGTGGTTAAGTTCGAGTGCTCCTTTTCGGTGGCCCAGGATTTTGCCAGTTCAGATCCTGGATGTGGCCCCAGCACCGCTCATTGAGCCATGCTGAGGCAACGTCCCACAGAGCACATAGCGCAATTAGAAGGACCTAAAACGAGAATATACAACTTTGTGCTGGGGGGACTTTGGGCAGACGAAGGGAAAAAATAAAGATTGACAACAGATGTTAGCTCAGGGCCAATCTTTAATAAAATAAAAAATAAATAAAAAATCCACAAGTCATAGAACTTCAGGGTGTGGAATTACTTTAAAGAATACTACATTTTAAAACACCACCCTCTCACCAACAGGCGCATCTGATGATGCTGCAGAAGGAACTAGTCTACGTCCTCTACTGTTTTTTTCTATACCTGACCCCTCATTCTGAATTTTTGTCTATTTGACAGGTGTGAAAAAGACAGCATGAACTTTACGCCGACACATACCCCTGTCTGCAGAAAGTAAGACATTTGCTTATTTTTGAGTTGTTAAAGAATCAAGACTTCTGTAGCCTTAGTGTAAGTTACGCTAGGAACTAGCGGGGATTTGGAAGCGTGCTTCCAGACTCTGGATCGGGGCTATGTTAGACCTCATTTCTCTATTCTTACTATGTTGGATTTAGATTAAAAATTAGGACACGTTGAATGTTAATACCAGAATCCAGGCAGTTTAGGTGGGCCTCAGACAGTGCCTGTGAATCCTGGATTAGAGTGGAAACAACCAACACACAAACACAGGGCACTTTCAGCTCTGGTTCTGCCGTCAGCTTGCTGCAGAACACACCATCCTCATCCTCACTGCCACGACTCTCATCTACAAAGTCTCAGAGATACCTCTTAGTTCATCTCTTAACCTATTTCCCAGGGTCGTTATAAGGCACTTTGAAAACATGAAACCTTAAGTGAAACAGTATTTCCATCGTGAACTTTTAATGACTGAGACAAGATTAGATTGTTTTTTCTTCCTGCTACCTGAAAGTGAATTTTAATTCTCTTCTATACATGCTCGTTTATTGAAAGTGCCGGCCATAACCTTCATTAACTACAACACTGGGCTTCTGGTATAAGGTTTCTTCACTCTGCTAATTGTTATGTTGTAAATTGCTGGCAGTTAGCCAAAGTGGATTAATTTTCATTTGAGAGTTTTTCTGCTTCTGCATCACTTGTTTTCTAGCTTTCATTGTTTTTGCTCAAGTCTCTTGTTTGCTAAAAGCAAACAGACAGACTTCTTGTCCAGCCTTTGATCTTGTCTGGTGTTGGTCTGTGTAATTGAAATGCCTGCAGTGCTAGAGATTAGGGTCTGGTGTGGTCGTGTGGTTACTAACTAGGCTACATTTTCTAATGCTGAATCTTAGATTTATCATTCCCTTCCTTAATAATTTTACTACTTATAAACCTATCACTAAAAATAAACTGTTTTAATTTGCAAGTTCCAATCTTAAATAAATGGTAATATCTTCTGTATATGCATCTACATACAGTTTTCCACTTAATATCATTTGGATGATTTTTTCATGTTTGTATATGTATCTCTAATTCATAGTTTCTAATAACTCTGAATAGTGTTCCATTGTATCAATATACCACAGTTTATCCATTATCCTGTTGAATGGACATTGGAAAGTTTACTGTTTTGTTATTACAAATAATGTTACTATGAACATTTTCATATCTGTAACCTTGTTCATATGTGCATGAGTTTCTCTAGGACAAAAGGAATTGCAGCTTTTACTAAATTCTGCTAATTAACTGTCAGTAGTTTCACCAAGTTACACTCCACCAGCAGCATATGTGTTCCTGTTGCTATATGTCTTTTTTTTTTTTTTTTTGAGGAAGATTACCCCTGAGCTAACATCTGCTGGGAATCCTCCTCTTTTTGCTAAGGAAGACTGGCCCTGAGCTAACATCCATGCCCATGTTCCTCTGCTTTCTATGTGGGACGCACCTGCCACAGCATGGCTTGCCAAGTGGTGCCATGTCCACACCCAGGATCCGAACCAGCAAAACCTGGGCTGCCAAAGCAGAACGTGTGCACTTAACTGCTGCATCACTGGGCCGGCCCCTATTGCTATATGTCTTATAGTATTTTCTGTTACTATCTGGTCTTACTTAGTTTCTGTTTCTTTTTTTTGGCGGGGGGCGGGGTGAGGAAGATTGGCCCTGAGCTAACATCTGTGCCAGTCTTCCTCTACTTTGTATGTGGGATGCCGCCAGAGCATGGCTTGATGAGCTGTGTGGAGGTCTGCACCCAGGATCCAAACCTGCAAACTCCAGGCCGCCAAAGCAGACTGTGCGAGCTTAGCCACTTTGCCACTGGGCCGGCTCCTCTGTTTTTTTTTAATGATCTCTTTATTCTCTAACATGTATTTTGAAACCAGCTTTAAGCCTTTAATACTTGGAAAGCAGTTCATAAGATTATTCACTAACCTGTAACATCAAACTTTCCAGGTTTGCGAGCACCTTAATTATAAGCACTTTAAGAACATAAACCCCTTTTTTATTTAAGAAACCATAATGTCTCATAAATGTTCAGACAGTTTAATGAATATGTCCTTTCAAATTTCACATGGGCTGACAACTGTCTTCAGACGTGGTGTTTCCGGTGGCTTCAGTGGTTCTCCCAGGTGGAGGGGAGTGTCTTTCTCAGAGGCAATGGAGTCAACTCCCTTGCCTTCCGTCGAAGATCGTCTGGCCATCCTCTGCCCTTCTCAGGAGCTTCTAGAATATTATCAAAAGAAAATGGCTGAATGTGAGGCAGAAAATGAGGACCTATTGAAGAAACTGGAACTCTACAGAGAAGCTTGTGACGGCCAGGTAAAGAGATTATGCAAGCCCTTTTAGGACTCAGATTAAGTTATTCGTTACTAAGGGAAGATCTGGAAGTGCTGGCTTGTATCCCAAGCAGATATTTTATAAAAAATATTATTTTTTGACTCCCTTCTACCCCAGCCTAGCTACCCACCCTTTGGATCCCTCAGTGGATCATAATCCCCCCAAATGGCTCCTCCTCTAAAATCTCTCTCTTTTTTTTTTTTGTTTGAGGAAGGTTTGCCGTGAGCTAACTGCTGCCAATCCTCCTCTTTTTGCTGAGTGAGACTGGCCCTGAGCTTACCTCTGTGCCCATCTTCCTCTACTTTATATGTGGGACGCCTACCACAGCATGGCTTGCCAAGCAGTGCCATGTCCACACCCGGGACCTGAACCAGCGAACCCCGGGCCGCAGGAGCAGAACATGCGCACTTAACCACTGTGCCACCGGGCTGGCCCCTAAAATCTTAAACTCATACATTTCAGTCTCATACTTCTAGTTCTTTCAGCCCGTTAAGCCTGACTTCATTTAACTGCATCGTTACCTCTGTAGTTCCTTGACTGTTCATTTTCTAAGTGTTGCATGTCAGCGTCTGACATCATGTCCTTCTTTTCTAACCTGAAGCCCGTCATGTGTCACCTTGGTAATAACTGTGCTGCCTGTACAGTTGCTTGGCCCCTTGCTTATTGTTTGTTCCACTTGCATGGCAAAAACCTGAGCTATAACTTAGTCTATTTCTCTAACCATCTATTCTCCTGGAACACAAGTTCTTAATCTTGGCATTATTGACATTTGGGGCTTGGTAATTCTTTGTTGTGAGGATTATCCTGTGCCTTGTGTGCTGTTTGGCAGCATCCTTGGCCTCTACTCACTAGATACCAGTAGCACACTGCCCGCTACTCCACCACTAGTTGTGACCATCAAAAATACCTGTAGACGGGGCTGGCCCCGTGGCTGAGTGGTTAAGTTCGCGCGCTCCGCTGCAGGCGGCCCAGTGTTTCGTCAGTTCGAATCCTGGGCGCGGACATGGCACTGCTTGTCAGACCACGCTGAGGCAGCATCCCACATGCCACAACTAGAGGAACCCACAACGAAGAATACACAACTATGTACCGGGGGGCTTTGGGGAGAAAAAGGAAAACAAATAAAATCTTTCAAAAAAAAAAAAATACCTGTAGACATTGCCAAATTTCTGTTGGGGGCATAGGCAAAATTGCCCCCCAGTTGAGAACTGCTGCTCTAGAAAGGTCAGAAATCATTACAGAATAAATTCATGGTAAACAAGTTCATATGTATCCTCAGTCACTACACAGCAGTTTTCTTACCTATCCATAATTGGTTCGCTCTCCCTGCACATCTGTGCCATACCTTCACTGCTCTCCTCCAGCCTGCAACTGCTTCTTAGCCCTCCTCTCTCATCAGGCAGTCTCCCTTCCTAGACCACAGAGGGAATACCAGCAGTCATGCATGAATTCCCTTCCTGCCCATCCACACACAGGTACCTACATCTGTCTCCATCTCTCTTCCTTCTTACTGCTTCAGGGACAGGATGTCTCTGCCTATTCAGGCTGCATTGATGCAACACTCTCCCTGGCCATCCCTTTTTCCTCCTAAGAAACCGCGCTTCATCTTCTCCTTCCTCTTTGTGTTCTATTTTTAGCCTCTTGCTTAACATTGGCTTTTTTTCCTCAGTATATAGACATACTCAAGTCTTTCCCAACTTAAAAGAGCACCGTTGGGCCGGCCTTGTGGCCGAGTGGTTAAGTTCTCGAGCTCCGCTTCAGTGGCCCGGGGTTTCGCTGGTTTGGATCCTGGGCGCGGACATGGCACCACTCATCAGGCCATGCTGAGGTAGCATCCCACATGCCACAACTAGAAGGACCCACAATTAAAAATATGTGACTATGGACTGGGGGGCTTTGGGGAGAAGGAGGAAAGATAAAATCTTAAAAAATAAATAAATAAATAAAAGAGCACCTTTCTTTCGTTGTGTTTCCCCCTCCAGCTGCGCTCATATGCACGGCTCTCTTTTCTCAACCACACTTCTGAATAGTTGGCTTCATCACCCAGTCGTTGACTCAGTGACTGCAGTTTGGTCTCTTTCCTCACTGTTCCACTAAACCTGTACCTCCTGTGGTGTCCAATATCTGTTTGCCAAAATTCTCTCTTCTCTTTGTGGCCTTTGAAGAATTTGTCACTATTGACTTCTCCTTTCTGAAAACTCTCTTCCTTTCTTGATTTCTGTGTCATTTTTCTTTCCCAGTGTCTGTCTCACCTCTTTGACCAGTTCTCAGTTTCCACTAGCAGTTCCCCTTCCTTAGTCTTAAATGTCAAATTCTTCCAGATTCCACTGTAAATGTCTCATTTTATCCATGCGTTATACTACTACACATGGGATGATGACATCCAAATAACTAATGCTGACTGACTTTTCTCCTGAGCTTCCCGTTAATATGTCCATATCTGAATTAATCTCCTTTTTCTACCCTACCCACACATACACGTATACCACTACTGTTCCCCTCCCTCCATTCCTCGTCTCTGTACTTTTCCTTTATTCTGTGTCTTAGTAAATGGTATCATTGTCTACAATTCTGCCCAGCCCCTACGTTCAGTCGTTTGGTAAGTCCTGTTGGTTCTGCTTCCTAAATATCGCTTTATTTATTCCAACAACTTCATCACTGTTGCCACAACACTGGTTCAAACTCTCATTGTCTCTCCCCTGAACTCTTAGAATGGCCTGCAGCCTCATACCTCTCCAGTCTGCCTCCCACTTTGCATTGCAATAATATTGAAATGTTTGTAGTTGTCCAAACATTTAAGGCTCTGATGGTTCCGTATTTACTACTGTCTTTCCTGAGAGTGCCTCGACTCTGCTTGTCTCTAGCAGTCTCCATCCTTCAAGGTTCAGCTTTTTGGTGGTGGTCTCTCACTTCCCAGAAAGGCTTCCAAGATCTTACTCCTTCTGCACTTCCCCCTCCACCAGTTACCAGGCATGCTCCTCCATGAAATAATTATTTTATTTTAATTGTTTGTATGTCTGTCTCCCCACAAAATTCCTCAGCTCCGTAGGCAGGAGTCGTATCTTTTCATCTGTGTTTCCCAACTTTCATAATGCTTATTACATAGAAAGCATTAAAAAAAAGTGTGACTGGAGCAGGTGAGTCATATGGCGTTCTGGGTTCTGTAGTCTGTAAGGAAGATAGGAGAGCTTTGACCTCATGTGCAAACATTACATGCACCCTGTAGCTTTTAAACTCAAGTCTATGCAAGCTGTTGTCGTTATTTGAATTCTGTACTGGTGAAACCGTTCACTTTGTAATATTTCTACATGAACTGACTCCTCCATATCCAATAAGAGACACTCCTATGAAGCCCAATACCTTTTTTTTTTCCAGCATAAACTAGAGTGGGATTTGCAGCAGAGGGAGGAAGAGATTGCTGAATTGCAGAAAGCTCTAAGCGATATGCAGGTCTGCCTCTTCCAGGAGAGGGAACATGTTTTACGCCTCTACTCAGAAAATGACCGGCTGAGAATCAGGTACCAGGTGGGAGAAGGGAAATTGTGGCCTTCTAGTTAAAAGTTACACTAAACAAGATGAGTTTCTCTGGCCTTGTCTCAGTGTGTATCCCCAGGAAACAGACTCCAAGATGCAGATTTGCCTGCGGGGTGCTGCGTAGGGAGACTCTCAGGAATAACACCTGTGAGCAGATTTGGGCAGAGAGAGAACTGAACTGTGATACAGTGGTAACAGGCTTTAGCTGACCCCACAGGGAGCTCGGAGGCTAGGAGGGCCTTTCAGAGGCAAAGGAGTCAGACTTCTGTGCCCACCCAATGATCAGCCATTGGATTTAGACTGCCACTGGGGGGCGGTGGGGTAGGTGTAAGCTTGGGAGAGGCAGCCCCCTTCAGCTAAGGGCAGTTCTTGGAGAAGGACTCAGCTCCTGGGGGGTGAGTGTCATGATCCTGAAGGCGGCATCTGAGCAGTGTTCCACAGCATCCGCTATAGTACGCTTCTTCTATTTTTTTTTTTTAATTGTGGTAAAATACACTTAACATAAAATTCACCATTTTAGTCACTTTTAAGTGTATAGTTCAGTGGCATTAAATACATTCACATTATTTTGCAGCCATAGCACTATTCATCTGCAGAACTTTTTCTTCATCCCACACATAAACTCTGCGTCCATAGGTAACTCCCCATTCCCGTCTCCTCCTAGCCCCTAGTAACCACTCTTCTCCTTTCTGTCTCTACATATTTGACTATTCTAGCTACCTCATATAAGTAGAATCATAAAGTATTTGTCCTTTTGTCTCTAGTATTTTTCACTTAGCATATTGTTTTCAAGATTTATCCGTGTTGTAAAATAAAATCAGAATTTTATTCCTTTTTAAGACCAAATAATATTCTATTGTATATACATACTACATTTTGTTGGTGAATGCTTAAATGGATAAACTCATCTGTTGATGGACACTTGCGTTGTTTCCACCTTCTCACTATTGTAATGCTGCTGTGAACACTGGTGTGCAAAAACCTGTTCGAGTCCCTGCTTTCAGTTCTTTTGTGTACATACCCAGAAGTGAAATTGCTGTATCAAATGTTAATTCTATATTTAATTTTATTTTGAAGAACCACCATTTTACATTAATACTAGCAATGCACAAGGGTTTTAGTTTCTTCACATGCATAACAACACTTGTTTTTTATTTTTTATTTTTTTGTGAGGAAGACTGGCCCTGAGCTAACATCTGTTGCCAATCTTCCTTTTTGCTCAAGGAAGATTGTTGCTGAGCTAACATCTGTGCCAATCTTCCTGTCTTTTATATGGGATGCCACCACAGCGTGGCTTGACGAGTAGTGCTAGGTTCATGCCTGGGATCTGAACCCACAAATCCTGGGCTGCAAACTTAACCACTATGCCACTGGACAGGCATCTGTTTTTTATTTATTTTTTTGAAATTCTTTAATAGTAGCCATCCTAATGGATATGAAGTCATATCTCATTGTTTTGATTTCCATTGCCTAATGCTTAGTGATGCTGAGCATTTTTTCACGTGCTTGTTGGTCATTTGTATATTTTCTTTAGAGAAATATCTATTCAAGTCCTTTGCCCATTTTTAAATTGGGTTTTTTGGTTTTTGTTGTTGTTTAGTTTTAGGAGTTCTTTAAATATTCTGAATACTAATCCCTTATCAGATAAGTGATTTGCAAATGTTTTCTCATTCTGAGGATTGCCATTTTACTCTGTTGATAGTGTCCTTTGATACACAGAAGTTTTAATTTTCATAAAGTCCAGTTTGTATATTTTTTCTTTTGTGGCTTCTGCTTTTGGTGTTGTATTCAAGAAATCATTGCCAAATCCAATATCACTATGTTTTCTTCTAAGAGTCTTATGGTTTTAGCTCTTACATTTAGGTCTTTAGTTCATTTTGAGTTAATTTTTGTGGATGGTATTAGTTAAGGGTCTGACTTCGTTCTTTTGCATGTGGATATCTGGTTTTCCTAGCACCATTTGTTGAAAAGACTATCTTTTCCCCATTGAAAGTTGAAAATCATTTGACCATATCTGCAGACTTCTCCCTGGGCTCTCTGTTCTCCTCTGTTGGTCCGTATGTCGTCACCATGTCAGTACCACTCTTGTGATTACCGTAGCTTTTCAGTACATTTTGAAATCAAGGAATATGAGTCCTCCAACCTTGTTCTTTTTCCAGATCATTTTGACTATTTGGAGTCCCTTAAGATTCTGTATGAATTTTAGGATGGATTTTTCTGTTTCTGCAAAAATATCATTGAGATTTTCATAGCAGTTGCACTGAACCTGTAGATTGCTTTGGGTAGTATTGACATCTCAGTATGAAGGCTTCCAGTTCGTGGACACGGGATGTCTTTCCATTTGTTTATGTGTTCTTTTCTTTCAGCAGTGTTTTCAGTGTACAAGTCATTGACTTCCATGGTTAAATTAATTCCTAAGTATTTTGTTCCTTTTGATGCTATTGTAAGTTGAATTCTTTTCTTAATGTCCTTTTCAAATTGTTCATTGTTGGTGTATAAAAATGGAACTGATTTGCATGTTGAATTTGTCTTCTGCTACTTTATTGAATTCACTTATCAGTTCTAACAACACTTTCCTTTTTCTTTTTTCTGTGAAACCCTTAGGGTTTTCCACATATAAGATCATGACATCTGTGAACAAAGATAATTTTACTTCTCTCTTTCCAATTTGGATGTCTGTTTTCTTGCCTACTTGCTCTGGCTGGGACTTCTGATACTGTGTTAAATAGAAGTTGTGAAAGTGGGCATCTTTGTCTTGTTCTTGATCTTAGAGGAAAACTTTCAATGTTTTTACCATAAAAAAGGTGTTGACGTAAAATGTCAAATGTATTTTCTGTATCAATTGCTGATGGTGTGTTTTTTTCCTCCATTCTGTTAATGTAGTGTATGACATTGATCGATTTCCATACGTTAAACTATGCTTGTGTTCCAGGAATAAATTCTACTTAATCATGGTATATAAGCCTTTTTTTTTTTTCTGAGGAAGATTAGCCCTGAGCCAACATCTGCTGGGAATCCTCCTCTTTTTGCTGAGGAAGACTGGCCCTGAGCTAACATCCATGCCCATCTTCCTCTACTTTATATGTGGGACGCCTGCCACAGCATGGCTTGCCAAGTGGTGCCATGTCCATACCTGGGATGCGAATTGGCGAACCCCGGGCTGCCGAAGCAGAATGTGGGCACTTAACTGCTGTGCCACTGGGCCAGCCCCTGCTGCTGCATTTGGTTTGCTAGAATTTTGTTGAGGACTTTTGCATCAGTGTTCACAAGGGATGCTGGTTTGTCTAGTTTTCTTGTAGTGTCTTTGGCTTTGGTGTCAGGTCAGTGCTGGCCTCATAGAATGAGTTAGGAAGTGTTGCCTCTTCTTCTCTTTTTGGAAAAGTTTGAGAATGATTGGTATTAGTGTTTGCAAAGGGTTCCTGAACTCAGTTGTCTGTGTGTGTGGAGGCTTCCCCACACCAACAAGTGGTTCTTGGATGCCCGCAGGATGTCTGGGGATTCAACTCAATTCTGACACTATCTACCCGTAGATAGAATCAGATTCCACAGGGAAGGGCTCAGTCCCACAAGACCACCCTCCACTTCAGATGCCAGTCATAAGCCCAAATTGTTACCTGAACTTTTGACCAACTGGCTATAAATCAGAGTTTCCCATGACCCCCTCCACTGGTTTCAATTCATTTTCTTTTTTTCCTTTTCTTTTCTTTTTTTTTTTTTTTTGAGGAAGATTAGCCCTGAGCTAACTCTACCGCCAATCCTCCTCCTTATGCTGAGGAAGGCTGGGCCTGAGCTAACATCCGTGACCATCTTCCTCTACTTTATATGTGGGATGCCTGCCACAGCATGGCTCAACAGGCGGTGCCACGTCCACACCTGGGGTCCAAACTGGTGAACCTGGGGCCGCTGAATTGGAACGTGTGAACTTAACTGCTGTGCTACTGGGCCGGCCCCTCAATTAATTTTCTGGAATGGCTCACAGAACTCAAGAAAACCTGTTTACTCACTAGATTGCCTATTTATTACAAAGGATATGAATTAACAGTCAGATGAAGAGATACATAGGGCAAAGTCCTGAACAAGCTCCTGTCCTCTAGGATCTTGGAGCCTGGCGAGGTGGCACACGGAAGCGTTCTGGTTCCCCAGCATGGAAGCTCCCTGAAAAGGAAGAGGGCTGAGAAGCTGTCCTCTGGAATTTTTATGGAGGCTTCATTATGTAGTCTTGATTGATTAGGTCATTGGCCATTGGCAGTTGATTCAGCCTCAAGCCTCCCCCCCCCAACCCCCACCCCGGGGTTGGGGGCTGGGACTGAGAGGTCAACCCTCTGATCACATGGTTGGCTCTATTGGCAACCAGCCCCCACCCTTAGGTGCTTTCCAAACATCACCTTATTAACATAACAAAACACACTCTTCTTACTCTCAGCGCTGAGGAAATTCCAAGGGTTTTGGGACCTGTGAGCTGCAGACTGGAGGAAGACCAATATATATGAGAAATATATTTTGGTCATCTGAATACCAAATATATGTTTCTTATAAATCACAATATCACAGTCCTTCTTTAAATGTTGGATTGAGTTCACCATTGCAGCCATCGGTGAAGCCATCAGGTCCAGGGTTTGTCTTTGTCAGGAGGTTTTGATTACTCATTCAGTCTCCTTAATAGTTTCAGCCTTGACCTAATGCAGAACTTCCTTTCAACTCTGGGCCACACTGAAAGCTCGCCTTCCAGGAGTATGCTTCCTTCTTGGTGGTGATAGGTGTGAGATGCAATAATTTCTCTTTTACTTTGAAGGATATGTCCTGGCATGCCTAGATCAGACCCCTGAAACTTCACTGATGTGCCCTGTAAGGTTTCCCTCCAACCCTCTGGAACACATGTATCTTACCAAGGGTTCTAATGCACTTGCCATTTCTTGTCTATCTAATCTGATTTAATGTAATATCATCAATAGTGAACTAATGTGATCTGTGGAATGGCCGGATCCAGGTCCCTTTGGACTGATTTGATAAAGAGCAGAAGAGTTAACGTGTTCTAAGGAAAGACTATAAAAGTATACTGTTATTTACCCAGCGTGAATGAGAACTGCCATGTACCTAAGGCCAAGTTAATCTGCTCTAGCAGAGTTGCATCTGGCACAGTGACTGAAATTGGGGCCTACTTGGGACTTACTGTTACCCGTCTGGTTTTGCATAGATCACACTTGTGAATTAAACGGAGGTTTGATGGAGACCTCCACCCCTACGTGTTTTAGGTCTTTTTTTTACCATCTTGGCTGGGATGAGGAGGAGCAGTTTCAGAGGCTTCCACTTGCCTTAACCCAGAAGCCAAGAAACCAGTTTGGAGGTTTTGCCAACTACCAAATACACAGTTATACATTGGGAGATGGGGGAAACGACCATTGATTGGGTCTAGATCCAGTGGACCCACTGTGAGCTGGACCTGGACCCTCTCTTTATTACATGGTTCCTCTATGCCCCAGTACCATGATAATGCTTCATGTCACCAGGCATCAGTGTCAACTCAGACCCTGTATCCAGCAATCCTTGAAATGCCTAGGATATTTCCTTTTCCCCAGTGTACAATTACTTGAAAAAATGGCCACAGGCCCTTTGGGGAAGGACTGGGGGAGTCATTACCATGTACACTTACTGTGGTGTCACCGGGTCTCACCTCTTGGGAGACCTAGCTTCTCCTTCAGGTGGTAGTTTCTGGGTTTTAAAACTGTCAGAGGTATGGAAAATGGGCCAGAGATTGTGATTTTGTATAGGACACAGCCCTCAGCCTCTCTCCATCTTTCCTTTATTTTAATTGTTTAAGCTGTACCCCGTTGACCACCTGTCTGTCTTGCTCCTAAGAACACTATGTGCTGTCAACCATCTGCATGTGACAGGCTCTGAAATCTCGTTTTCGAGTTTGCTTCCTTGGTCCATTTCTGATATCAACGATCTTAGTTTGGGTTCCCTGGACAGACTCTGGGTGGAGGTTTGTTGCAGGAGGTTTTCTGGGGAGCGCTCTCGGGAGGAGCCTCCTGGGAGGGAATAGGGAAGGTGTGGCAGGGCAGAGCTTGAGCTGCAGTTCCATTACAGCAGGCCTGCACCACTGCCCGGGGGCCTTGACGCTGCGGTGGCTCTTCAGAGATATTGGGCTTTTGTACCCCCACATTAGCAGGCACTGGGTGCGGCTGTCCCTTGGGCATACTGGTGGGTGTGGCAGTTGTGGAGAGAGGTTCAGCGGTGAGCCCCGGCCTGCAGCATCGCTGGCAGTGGAGGGAGTGAGCCCATCAGTGCCCAAGAGGAGAATCTGAGCAGTGTACCCTAGGACCACTGTGGGTCTTTTCTAGAACCAACTCAGATTTTCTGGCCCCTTCTCTCTGAGTTCCTGATGTAAATACCTGATGTTTTAAAAATTAGAGCTAAGGTCTAGATAAGTCTTATTCAATTTTAACTTGAGATTACCATTATTTTAAAAATAACTAAGTCAGAAGGGAGATCTTTTAAACAGAAACATTTACTTACTCTGGACACAATGTGTGCTTACTCTCTCCGAGAATTACAGGGAGCTAGAAGACAAGAAAAAGATTCAGAATCTCTTGGCTCTTGTGGGAACAGACACTGGAGAGGTGACCTATTTCTATAAGGAGCCTCCCAACAAAGTAAGTAATCTCTGGTAGGCATGGCTTTTACAGAATGGGCTAGGTCCTTAGAGCCATTGTGGTACTTGCTAAAGAAGATAGAAGGAGAATTAGCTATCATAGTCCCATTTTTACCTAAGTTTTCAAAGCATTTTCCATAATTATAAAGAACTTTATCATTTTATTCTTTTTCTTCAAAAACTTTGGGAAGCAGCATTGTTTACCTCATTTCACCATTTGGGAACCTAAGGTACAGAGTAGAGGTTTTGGATGAGATTAGAGAGGAAAGCAGGAGCAGACTTGTATGGGAGCAGGTTTCAATACTCAACTTTCTTTTCTTTTCTTTTCTTTTCTTTTTCTTTATTTTTTTCTTTTTTTTGGTGAGGAAGATTGGCCTTGGGCTAACATTTGTTGCCAATCTTCCCTTTTTTTCAATTTTGCTTTTTCTCTCCAAAGCCCCACTACATAGTTGTATATCCTGGTTATAAGTCCTTCTAGTTCTTCCATGTGGGATGCTGCCACAGCATGGCTTGATGAGCAGTGTGCTGGTCTGGGCCCAGGATCTGAACCGGTGAACCCCAAGCCACCAAAGTGGAGTGCACCAACCTAACCACTTGGCCACGGCACCACCCCTCAACTTTCTTTTTTAATCTTTGTTTATACTGATTACAAAAGTAATGTGTGGTCTTTATTAAAAACAAACACAGGTTTCAGCAATCTATCATAAAAGTGGCACGTTCCATAATTCTATACCCCAGAGATAAAACTCTTTTTTCCATTCTTATAGAAATGTTTGTGTGTATACACTATTTCCATTTTTTCACTCTATAAACAGTGCCTCAGTGAGCATTTTTGTACGTATCTACATATGCATACTTCTGTATCTCCATTGCTTTTCTAAAGACCCTGTCAAAGACCTTTTTTTTCTTTTGAGCAGATATTGCTAAGTAACTCTGAAATTTTATTTTTTTAGTTTATATCGTAGGAACACTGAGTTTTATCCAATTTGTTACTTTGTCCACTTTGGTCTCACATATGTATGACATCCTTATGTGATTATATCCATTTTGACCAATTTAATTTATGAATAGTTTTTGATCTGTGGAACTAAAGCTAAAAAGTGAAATGTTATATTTATAAGAAAGCTACTTCTATACCTTTCTTTTTGCTTCTTCAGGTCAGCATTCTCCAAAAGACTGTCCAGGCTGTAGATATATGTGAACAGAATGCATCTTCAGCTTTCAGAGCAGGTACTAACCATAATACTAGAAATTCTTATTGCTACAGAATTCAAAAAACTCAGTGCAAATAATTAGAAATTTTTTCCTACTATACAGTGATAAGGAATGTTCTTAATGATGCCTCTAGTGGCCTAAGATCTTACTTTGCTTTTATTTTTAACCTTTCCATGATGTTTTAATGAAATAGAATAAAAAAATACAATTAACATGCTTATAGTGATAGTCATAAAGCAGATTTGCACAACTTCTGGAATCACAGGGTGTTATTAGCCTCTCTAAGCCTCAATCTCCTTCTCTCTCTCTTTCTCTCTCTCTTTTTTTTAATGAAAATCCCAATTTTCTTTCTTTTTTTTAATTTTTTTTTTTTTTTTTTTTGAGGAAGATTACCCCTGAGTTAATATCTGCTAGCAATCCTCTTTTTGCTGAGGAAGACTGGCCCTGAGCTAACGTCCATGCCCATGTTCCTCTACTTTCTATGTGGGACGCCTGGCACAGCATGGCTTGCCAAGTGGTGCCATGTCCACCCCGGGGATCCGAACCAGCAAACCCCAGGCTGCCGAGCAGAACGTGCGAACTGAACCGCTGCGCCACTGGGCAAGCCCCAACTTTCTTTTCTTTTTAATTGAGATATAATTTACATATAACATTATAATAGGTTCAAGTATACAACATAATGATTCTATGTTTGTCTTGACTACGAAATGATCACCATAGTGAGTCTAGTTAACTTCGATCACCACACATAGTTACAGTTTTTTTTCTTGTGACAAGAACTTTAAGCTCTACTGTCTTAGCTTGAGCTTCTTTCATCCAAGAAATTAAGTTTTGTTCATTGCAATCTTAGTGTTGCTTATTTTAAAAATAACCTTGTCTTTTGGGCTCAGCCCCACTAGTGGTTGAGTTTGGTGTGCTCTGCTTTGGTGGCCCAGGTTCAGTTCCCAGATGCAGACCTACACCACTCCCCATCCATGCAGTGGCAACATCCCACATACAAAATAGAAGAAGATTGGCACAGATGTTAGCTCAGGGTGAATCTTCCTCAGCAAAAATAAAATAAAATAAAATAGCCTTGTCTTTTGAAAATTGGGCGATACATCATAATCAAAATGTTTAGATTTAGTTTTTCTTATTCCTTACCCTTTCTGATTAAATACGCATTTACAAAGAAAACAGATACAACTCCAAAGGAAAATTCAGTGGTTTATTCTTTAGGAAAATGAATATTTTATCCAAGTGACATCCTAGCAGAGTTCCCTCCTGGAGAGTCCTGTTTGAAAAATTAAACACTATAGTCATTGTATGTTTTCCTTTTTCTTCCTTTCCTTCTCTTCTCAGTAAATGAAGGCAAACTCTTCTGCAAAGTTAGTGCTGATGCTTGAATAGGAGAAAGAAGAGCTGAGTAAAGGTCTTCCTTAATCTTTGTTTCGTATTTTAGATTCTAAAGTGAGCAAAAGAAAACCAGCAATGAGAGAGAAGGAGGAGAGTTCTGAGCAATACCAAGGAGACATACAAACTCTTATCCTCCAGGTAAAGCATTCGCTTTGGCAGACCCAAACAGTTTCTGTCCCCGAGCTTAGCTTTGCACAGCATGTCTTCCTTATCATGTGAGAAGTAGCTCTCTATACACGTTACATCCAGGCATCGTGTGATTGATAAAATCGAGGGTGTTCCTAATTTCCAGGAGCTTCTATTTTAAAACCATTGTTCTGTACTCAGCCGTTCTAGAAGTGCTGTCCCGGACCTTCAGTTCATCCAGCTTACCTCCAAAGCCCCACCCAACCGAGTCTGCACACAGTCAGAGTTCTTTCGTGGTTGGCCTGGGGGATGCCAGAGAGTTGCAGCTGTCTCTGCTGATAGATAGAGCTTTAGGGGTATGTCCGTTTATTAGTGCGTGTGTTCTGAAGTCTAGGAAAGTAATGAATTATCCTCTTACCACCTGGTAATTGTATATCATCTACAAGCATGATTTTTCATCTAGTTGCACGCAAGTTCATGTCCTTATCAGTGGGATGTCTTGATTTAAATGACAGTTTCTGCCTTTGGCCAGTATCCACTTTTGGAGTTCTGAGACCCAGACTCGGAGAAGGAAATTACATTATACTCTTTTTTCTTTTTTGCTTTATCTCCCCGAATCCCCCCAGTACATAGTTGTATATTTTTAGTTGTGGCATGTGGGACGCCGCCTCAACATGGCCTGATGAGCAGTGCTGTGTCTGCGCCCAGGATCTGAACCAGCGAAACCCTGGGCTGCCAAAGCGGAGCTCGCGAACTTAACCACTCGGCCACGGGGCCAGCCCCCTACATTATACTCGTTTTGCTCCGCTTTTTAAATTAAAAAATGAAGAAAAGAGTCATTCTATTTCTGGGCAATTAGGGAGTCTTAAAAGAAAGATAGTCTTAAAAGTCCAAAAAAGGAGATAGTGCAAAGGTGAGAATCTTAGGGTAGAGGAAACTGGATTTTCTAGCTTTCTTCATGTGATGGAGGTGCTCTGTTCAGAGTGGACTGAGTCTGCTCTTGTGTCGCCTAACCCCATTTATAAGATGTTACATACAGGGGAGTATAGTTGAGATACTTTCTCTATTTGTTTTGCTGCTGTGCTTTTGGTTTTTGGTTTGTGGGTTCTTTAAATTTTTCTGCAGAAGGACTCCCTTTTAGAGGTAAGAAATAAATGGAAGCAGATGCCTCCCCCATTTTGGCCTTTCCAGGTGGAAGCCCTGCAGGCTCAGATGGAAGAACAAACCAAGCTTTCTAGAGAGCAAGTTGAAGGGCTCATGGAGGACAGACGGATCCGCATTGAAGAGATACAAGTTCATCATCAGAGGAATCAGGACAAAATCAAAGAGCTTACCAAAAAGTGAGTGTTCAAGAAACCTGTGCCTAACAGACTTTTTAATTTTTCTGAATGGTTTGAAAGGTAACGGTGCTGTGCTTGAGCATAGCATCCTGGGACTGAAGGGACCTGGAAAGAATCGTCGTCATCAGGCAGTGCTGCCTCTATGTAGGTGAGTGTCCAGGCTTTTCCAGGAATATTGTTGATTCTTTTCTTGGAGAGCTGGTGAGTGTTCCATATGCTCTATTTAACCCATTTTCATGATGTAGTTTGATCTCATTGGTTAAGAAATGTTCTTTTATCCACTAATGTGTTATTTGGCTCAGTGTGGTAGGCTCTTCTCTTGTGTTGGCCCTTGTGCATATGGAGACATGTAACTTGACATAGCTGTACCAAAGAAGCACTGAGTCTCTGGACTCACTGTTTTTGCTGCTTACCTGCCTGTCTTCCTTGCCTCTCTGCAGTCTGATTCCATCCCCATCATTTTACTAAGCATGCCCTTCTGAGGTCATCATTGACTTCTTAATTTCTGGGATCAATTATCTCTTTACAGTCCTCATTGAAATTAGTATATTTCTCTGTATTTGGCACCTCTGATTACCCTCTCTTTGAAGTTAATCTCCCTTGATTTCTGTCTTTTGTGGTTTGTTTTTAAAGATTGGCACCTGAGCTAACATCTGTTGGCGTTTTCCCTTTTTAATTTTTTTTTTCTTCTCCCCAAAGCCCCCCAGTACATAGTTGTATATTGTAGTTGTCGGTCCTTCTGGTTGTGCTATGTGGGATGCTGCCTCAACATGGCCTAATGAGCGGTGCCATGTCCACGCCCAGGAACTGAACCGGTGAAACCGTGGGCCACCAAAGCAGAGCGCGAGAACTTAACCACTGGGCCACGGGCCGGCCCCGTCTCCCTTGATTTCTGTCTTTCTTGATTCTTCTACCTGTCTAACCCTCCTCTGCCTTCTGTCTTGTTCCAGTGGCCAGATCTGTGCTGTAAAGACATCTTCAGACGAACATGTTTGAACACCTCAAATTTACCATGGATGAAACCAAACTGTTTTTCTTTCGCAGCATCACCTCCTCCCCCATCTCCAATCTACTACGTCATTCTTCTCTTCGTTTAGTGTAATGACAGCACACCATCCACTTTCCCAAGCTTGAAACCTCGGGGTTATCTTCAACTCCTCGCTCTCTTATTCCCTCATTCCAAACCCTATCAAGTGTAAGCCTGAGAAGCCTCTCAAATCCGTTCTCTGCCCTGTCATTCTTACCACATTGGTTAAAGCTATGTTCTTGTTTAAATGGTTACCGTAATGCCACTGTTCGACCTGTCACTGGTCCCTTTGTATTTTGCAGTCTTCCTCACTGTTATGACTTAGCTCCTCCATTAGGAGTTATCAACTGCTAAGAACGTTTGATAGCTCCCCATTTATCTTACGATAAAGTTCTGATTCCTTAGCATGAATTATTAGGAGCTTCATCATCTGGCTCCAAATTAACCTTTTCAGTCTCAGCGCCTCCTCTGTTCCCGTAGTTCACCTCATCCTCCTGCCAGACTAATAGTGTCTATTGTATGGAACACTTGCTGTGTGGCAGGCACCTTGCTGTGCACTGTCACCCTTCTCTGCAGACTTCCCCAGGGAGAATTAAATTTTTCTTCCTGCACATTCCCATAATGATTCACATGCCTCTATGATGATTCTTAGCACTACCTATTATAATTATGTCTTTGTCCCCCCTGCGTCTTCCTGTAGCCTCTCTCTTGGCCTGTGTGCATAAATAGGCTCATAATAAACATTTGTTGACTACTTTATGATCCTTATCAAGTTGCATCTTATTGCCTATTCTCTGCGTTAAACAGCCTACATTAAAAATACTTTTTCAGGGTCCTGCCCAGTGGGGCAGTGGGCCAGCCCCATGGCTGAGTGGTTAGGTTCATGCACTCCGCTTCAGTGGCCCAGTGTTTCACTGGTTCGGATCCTGGGCGTGGACATGGCACTGCCCGTCAAGCCATGCTGAGGCAGCGACCCACATAGCAGAACTAGAAGGATCTGCAATTAGAATAAACAACTATGTACTTGAGCATAGCATCTTCACTTTTCATTGGCCTGTTTTTTTGGGGTTTTTTTACTTTTTATTGAGATTATGAGAGTTTACAACCTTGTGAAATTTGAGTTGTACATTATTGTCAGTCATGTTGTAGATGCACCACTTCAGCCTTTGTGCCCTTCCCCCACCCCCTTCTTTCCCCTGGTAACCACCGATCAGTTCTCTTTGTCTGTATGTTTAACTTCCACATAGGAGTGGAGTCATACAGAGATTGTCTTTCTCTATCTGGCTGATTTCACTTAACATTTACCCTCAAGGTCCATCCATGTTGTTGTGAATGGGACGATTTTATCCTTTTTTATGGCCGAGTAGTATTCCATTGTATATGTATACCATATCTTCTTTATCCAATCATCAGCTGATGGGCACTTAGGTTGCTTCCACGTCTTGGCTATAGCATGGGACTTTCGGAATTGCTGACTTCAAGCTCTTTGGATAGATACCCAGTAGTGGGATGGCTGGGTCATGTGGTATTTCTGTTTTTAATTTTTTGAGAAATCTCCATACTGTTTTCCACAGTGGCTGCACCAGTTTGCATTCCCACCAGCAGTGTATGAGGGTTCCTTTTTCTCCACAACCTCTCCAACATTTGTCACTTTTTGTTTTGGTTATTTTTGCCATTCTAACAGGTGTAAGGTGATATCTTAGTGTAGTTTTGATTTGCATTTCCCTGATGATCAGTGATGATGAGCATCTTGTCATGTGTCTCTTGGCCATCCGTATATCTTCTTTGGAGAAATGTCTGTTCATGTCTCCTGCCCATTTTTTTGATCAGGTTGTTTGATTTTTTGTTGTTGGTTGTGTGAGTTCTTTATATATTATGGGGATTAACCCTTTGTCGGATATATAACTTGTAAATATTTTTTCCCAACTAGTGGGTTGTTTTTTTGTTTCAATCCTGTTTTCCCTTGACTTGAAGAAGGTCGTTAGTCCGATGAAGTCCCATTTGTTTATTCTTTCTATTGTTTCCCTCATCTGAGGAGATATGGTGTCCGAAAAGATCCTTTTGATACTGATGTCAAAGAGTGTATTGCCTGTATTTTCTTCCAGAAGACTTATTGTTTCAGATCTAATCTTTAGATCTTTGATCCATTTTGAGTTTATTTTTGTGAATGGTAAAAAAGAATGGTCAATTTTCATTCTCTTGCATGTGGCTGTCCAGTTTTCCCAGCACCATTTGTTGAAGAGACTTTCTTTTCTCCATGTATGCCCTCAGCTCCTTTTTCAAAGATTAGCCGTCCATAGATGTGTCGTTTTGATTCTTGGCTTTCAATTCTGTTCCATTGCTCTGTGCATCTGTTTTTGTACCAGTACCATGCTGTTTTGATTACTGTAGCTTTGTAGTATGTTTTGAAGTCAGGAATTGTGATGCCTCCAGCTTTGTTCTTTTTTCTCAGGATTGCTTTAGCAATTCAGGGTCTTTTGTTGCCCCATATGAATTTTAGGATTCAGTATTCTATTCCTGTAAAGAATGTCATTGGGATTCTGATTGGGATGATGTTGAATCTGTAGATTGCTTTAGGTAGTATGGACATTTTAACTATGTTTATTCTTCCAATCCACGTGCATGGAATGTCTTTCCATCTCTTTATGTCGTCATCAACTTCTTTCAGTAAAGTCTTGTAGTTTTCGTTGTATAAATCTTTCACTTCCCTGGTTAAATCTATTCCAAGATATTTTATACTTTTTGTTGTGATTGTGAATGGGATTGTGTTCCTGAGTTCTCTTTCTATTACTTTGTTATTAGAGTATAAACATGCAACTGATTTACGTAAGTTGATTTTGTACCCTGTAACTTTGCTTTAATTGTTGATTGCTTCTAGTAGCTTCTTGATGGTTGTAGGGTTTTTTCTCTATATAAGATCATGTAGTCTGCAAACAGCGAGAGTTTCACTTCTTAATTGTCTATTTGGATTCCTTTTATTTCTTTTCTTTTTCCTGCCAAATTTCTCTGGCTAAAACCTCCAGTACTATGTTGAAGAAGAGTGGTGAGAGTGGGCACCCTTGTCTTGTTCCTGTTCTCAGAGGGATGGCTTTCAGTTTTTGCCCATTGAGTATGATGTTGGCTTTGGGTTTGTCATATATGGCCTTTATTATGTTGAGATAGTTTCCTTCTATACCCATTTTATTGAGAGTTTTTATCATAAATGGATGTTGGATCTTGTCGAATGCTTTCTCTGCATCTATTGAGATGATCATGTGGTTTTTGTTTCTCATTTTGTTAATGTAGTGTATCACGTTGATAGATTTAAACTGATAGGGTATTTTGGAGAAGGAGAAATTAAATGGGCTACAGTTGTCGAGATGACTTCATAGAGGAGGTTGGTCTTGAAACAAGAATGAGATTTGCTATGGGGCAGTTTACACGTGGAGCACAGCAGAAGCAAAAGCAAAACTGTTTTTGACGTTATAGAACTTGGGTTAACCCTCAGTCAGAACACCATGGTTTATTTCTTTATTGTAAAGTGTTGTGCCTGGAAATAGTCCATACTTACGCAGGCTGTGTATAAATATTTCTGTAGTCCTTCTAAGTGTATAACCTGAGATTAGCTCTCCGGAAAATGTCTGTAAAGACCAGTCTGAAACAGTGAGCATGGATAGATACATCACGCATTGTCTGGTAAAAAAGTAAGGTTGTCAGTGATCACATTAGTATATTTTTAAAACTGCTAATAATATTTTACAGAACTTATCTATTACACAATATTTAAAGAACCTGTATCTTCCCTTTGTTGGAATAACTGTATGTCATATGTGCTGTGTAAGCGTCTTCATGTCCACATGTGTACTTTCTTTCATAGTCTCCATCACACCCAAGAACTACTCTATGAGAGCACCAAAGACTTTTTGCAACTCAGATTTGAAAACCAAAATAAAGAAAAGTCATGGATGCTTGAAAAGGATCATTTGATATCAAAGCTTAAGCAGTACAGGGTGCAGTTTAAGAAGAAAGAAGATAAAATTGGAAAAGTTTGGCCAGTTGTTCATGAGAGTCGTCATAACCAAAACGAATATATTAAGGTAGTTTCCTTATGTCTTACAGAAATTGGTTGTTTTTCTGGAACACTTGAAGGAATTCAGAGAATGCCACCACACCTAAGAATTGTTGTGCAAGATCCATTCAGTCCACGAAGCTGTTGTGGCAGCAACCTCAAGAAATAGGTTTCAAAGAGTAGCTCATCCTTATGGTGTTTGGGGATTTAGAAAATGAAACCATTCATTCATTCAACAAGTATTTAGGGGCCAGCCCCGTGGCCCAGTGGTTAAGTTAGTGCGCTCCGCTTCAGTGGCCCAAGGTTTCGCCAGTTTGAATCCTGGGCGAGGACATGGCACTGCTTATCAGGCCATGCTGAGGCAGCATCCCACATGCCACAACTGGAAGGACCCACCACTAAAAATACACAACCATGTACCAGGGAGCCTTGGGGAGAAAAAAAAAAAAGGAAAAATAAAATCTTGAAAAAAAAAAAAACCGTAGCAAATATTTACTGTACTGATACTCTGGGCTAGGCTTTGAGGCTACGTGAGTAAATGCGCTAGAGCAGATCTGCCTTCATGGCATTTATATTTTAGTGGGTGAGAAAGAACAGAAACATTAACAAACAAGAAAATGATAGATTATAGGAAAGTGGTTTTAAGGAATGAAAAGGATTATATGTAGTTGCTGGAAGTCTACTTTTGTAGGGAAGTACAAGGACACTCTTAAGTCTGGTGTTTTTGCTGAGACCTGAAAAATGGGACCGAGCTTGCCATATAGACCTAGGGAAAGAGCATTCCAGGCCGAGGGGAGAGCAAGGCCCTGGAGTATCCTGAAGGAGAAGGAAGGGTGCCATTGTGCTTGTAAAGGAGTCAGCAAGGAGGAAGTGGGTGCAGGTGGAGGGGCGCGCAGCAGCCAGTCACGGAGGGCTTTCTAGGGCCTTCGTATGCTTGGTGAGAATATTTAGCTCTCAATGGTGTTCTGTCTTTGAAGCGTTGTGTGCAAGGAAATAACATGATGTGGTTAAGGTTTTTAAAGCTCATTCTGGCTGCTCAGTGGGGTATGGATAATAAGCATTATTATTGTTGTTCTGATGATGGTTTCTTTCTCTTTAAAGGAGAACTTCAGAAATGCGTCCCAAAACATATATTGTAATGTCTTACTTGGGACAATTCTGAGATCCATTATCTGACTCTTCCTGGAGCTAGAAATATTTGTTTTATTTTAAACAACTTCTACTGTGTACACTTTAGAAAAGGCTAAGAGAATCCTTTAGAAGTAGGAGGTTTTCAAATGTTCTTCAGAGTTCCTTTCTGTCTTGTTCCTTAACTTGTTTTGTACTTCTGGAAATCCTTCCTTTCCCTTCTTGCTTTAAGTGCTCTTTGAGTTACCTAAATTGTAGAACTGAATAGTAATGGATGTTGTTCCTTTTGCCCTGCAGTCCCTAAAGGATAAGTTAGTACAAGAGAAGAAGCTGTCCAGCATGTACCAAGAGCAGTGCATTGCCCTGGAAGAAGAACTTGCCCGAATTCGGGAGGAGGAGGGGGTGAGGAGAGAGATCTTCAAGGTACAGAATTCTCTGCCCCTTACCGTGGAGCGGGAAGTGCGAATGGCTCCGGGAGGCTTCTCTCATCTTCACAAATGCCTTCCTGTTTCCCTCTATTTAGGATCGCACCAACAAGATGGGGAAGCGTTTACAGGTAATGACAAAACGCTATGAGGCCTTGGAGAATCGGCGTGTCTTGGAAGTAGAAGGCTTTAAGACGGATATTAAGGCTCTCCGGCAGAAACTGAAAGACTTGGAGCAAATGCTCTATAAGGTAGGTGCTGATCCTGAATTAGCAAGAGGTTTAGGGGTGCAAGTGAGGAAACATGGTCCTGAGGGCTCCTCAGGAGAAAGGTGTGTTTCCCTGACGGTAGACACTAATGGATCACCATCCTTTAAGCCTCACTGAAATCGGTTTAACAAGTACATGCTAGAGGGAAGACCAAAATAGACCGAAATAATTGAATGACTGCATCACTATACTTCCATCAAAGCTAAACTTAACAAATTTTTATCCCTCTCAATTCAAGAAGTAGATTTAAAGAACTGTGTCTGTTTCACAAATAGTGCGACTGAGCAGTTGAGTAATAATTTTCCCCCATCGGACTCAGCTGTATTTAGAATCCAAGTTGCCTCAGGAGCCTTCTTAAAGAGATTTAACCAGTCATCCACATATCCTAAAGGTTAATTGTAGAAAAGAAGAGATGCTTTCATTCTTTGGCAGATTTACCAATACTGTTTATATTGGTCTCTGCTTTTTACTCACTGTTTGTCGAGCTCTATCTGAAGACTCCTTTGCTGTTGTATGAGAAAGCAGAGAGTCTCATTCCTTTTTCTGCTTTAATTCTGCTCTACATTTCCCTTCTTTTCGTTGGTCACTAAACAGACTAAGGATCGAATTATTCTGCATACTAAAAGTCTCAAAAAGGAGCCAGCATAGCCTGTTCTTTATGATGGATTTTTCTTCCCTGACGTATGCCATGATCATTTTTTCTTCTTTTCATATCTCTAGGCAACACTTAACGCGCGGGCAAACCAGGACCTTGCCATCCTCTGTGAGGTCCGGGACAGCAATAGACGGGCACATAAGATACAAGGAGAACTGAAGAACCTGAAGTCCAAAGTATTTGGTCTGGAGAATGAACTTAGACTCTGTTGATCTTTACTTTTGGAAATGACTCTCATCTGGAATAGGCCTGCTTCCTGAAATCTGAAAACAAAATGTCGTCTTCTCCCAGGAACTACAGGCAGAGAGATGCCTGGGATAGTGCTATCTGTTATTATAGAGACAGAGTGAAGAAGCATCAGGACTGCTTATAAAGCTTTTCTTGCGTGTTAAGCTTTATCTATAGTTTTTGCTGTCCTGTTAACCTTTTAGTTGTTTTGGTCTGGACTATAACCTGAATTAGTTAGACATTTTCCCACATTTATAATGACAGCTTTTGTTTTTTTAAGAAGACAATGACGATGAAAACTTAGGAAGAAAGTATTTTTCTGTGAGCTTGGCTGAGTGTCAATGGGAACACCTTTCCTGAGGAGAGAAAGGCATCCACAGAGCTCACCTTCCTCCCAGGCAGAGGGAAGGCAGCAAACCACAGCTTGTGAAATGTGACTAGGCAGGCATTCTGCTGTGTGACTGTGTTCGTGAGCTGTAGGGCCCGAGTTACATTTTGGGACACCCAGTCTCATGAAGTTTCACCAGAGGGCACCAGAGACCCTACTCTCAAGCAAAATGTTCATCTAGGAAGATAAAGGTGCCACTTTGCTAAGAGCGAGTGAAACTTAAATGATCTTTGTATAAAAAGTTCATTATTATACCAGTAACATGGTTTTTTAAAAATAATGTATATATTTTAAATTAACTATTTTCAATAAAATAAGTAATTGAAAATATTCTATTTGAGTTTTCTGTAATTTCTTGTTAAAACCACGTTTATACTTTGTTAATGACTGAGTTTACTTACTTGGTCCCTGGTGTCTGCAGTTCTGCACAAGTACTGGTTTCCCAGCTGCATCCATTGAACTCATCTGCTGTTGGAGGTAACAGAGATAGCACAAAGGTGATGGCACTAAAACTTTATCCATTTCTTCCATCTATATGCTTTTTTAGGCAAATTGCTATGCATTTGGAGCAAAATAACTGTGTGTGTTCCTGGACAGCCTCTGAGAAGTCAGTTGGTCTTAGCTTGGTACTTACCCGGGACAAAGGGAAGAATTCACGTCTTCGTGTTTGCGTTGAGGAAAGTGGTGGATGAAGTGCTGTCAGGAGGTGCTGCCTTCTTTTTAGAAGCCTGTGAGAGGGGCCGCCCCGTGGCCAAGCGGGTAAGTTCGCGCGCTCCACTTCGGCAGCCCAGGGTTCACTGGTTTGGATCCTGGGCACGGACATGGCACTGCTCATCAGGCCATGCTGAGGTGACGGCCCACATGCCACAACTAGAATATACAACTATGTCCTGGGGGGCTCTGGGGAGAAAAGAAGGTGAAGAAGAAGAAAAAAAAGGATTGGCAACAGATGGTAGCTCAGGTGCCAATTAAAAAAAAGCCTGTGACACCAGGTCAGATTTTTTTCACAATAAACTGGGACTGGAGTTCTTACAGGGCCCAGTCCTGGGCTTTAGAGGGATGTGCATAAGTGGATGGTTCTTCCTTTCGTCCAACACTTAAGGAACTGGCTTTTCATGATTACTGCTGTTTTGATGCTGGGCAAAACAAAAAGTCTTATTAAATCATAGAATTTCAGAGTAAGAAGGAATCTTGGAGATCATATAATCCAAATTTTTAATTTTATATGTGACTTTGAGGCCTGCCACCATTGACTTCAGCAATCAGTTGATAATGTTTCTAACACCTTGGCCTCAATTCCAATGACATTCATCTTTGTGTTAACTACCCACTAGTATAGCCACTCTCTAAACCTCATCATCAGTTAAAACTACTCCGTCACCAAGAAGCAGTGTAGAGTAGTGGAAAGAGCATGGGCTTTGGAGACTCGGATGTAGAAGCAATCATGCCTCTTACTAAAACCCTCAGGCTCTGGTCTCTTCATCTGTAAAACAGAGATAGATCTACCTGCTTTGGCAGGGTGATTGAGGATTAAGAAAGAAAATCCAGTGTCCAGAATATATAAAGAATTCTTACAGCTCAACAATAAAAAGACAACACAAAAAAATGGCCAAGAGATCTGATTAGATATTTCTCTGAAGATAACATACAAATGGCCAATAAGTACACAAAAAGATGCTCAGGGGGGCTGGCCCGGTGGCGCAGCGGTTAAGTTCCCATGTTCCGCTTGTCAGCGGCCCGGGGTTCGCCAGTTCGGATCCCGGGTGCGGACATGGCACTGCTTGGCACGCCATGCCGTGTTGTGCATCCCACATATAAAGTAGAGGAAGATGGGCACGATGTTGGCTCAGGGCCAGGCTTCCTCAGCAAAAAGAGGAGGACTGGCAGTAGTTAGCTCAGGGCTAATCTTCCTCAGGAAAAAAAAAAAAAGCTCAATGTCATTAGTTATCAGGGAAATGGAAATCAATAATGAGGTACCGCTTCACACCCAGTAGGATGGCTATAATAAGATGGTAAGTGCTAACAAGGGTGTGGAGAAACTGGAAGCCTCAGTTATTGCTAGTGGGAATGTAAAATGGTGCTGCCACTTGGGAAAACAGTCTAGTAGTCGCTCAAAAAGTTAAACATACAGTACCATTTGACCTAGCAATTCTACTCCTCAGGTATATACCCAAGATAGATGAAAACGTACATCCACGCAAAAACTTGTACACAGGTGTCCATGGCAGCATTATTCCAATAGCCAAAAAGTGGAAACAACTGGTGTCCATCAACTGATGAATGTGATTCAGCCGTAGAAAGGAGTGAAGCCCTGATACACATGCAATGTGGGTGATCCTTGAAAGTACACTGTGCAAAGGAAGACAGACACAAAAGGCCACATATTGTCTGATCCCACATACGTGAAATGTCACAACAGGCAAATCCTTAGAAAGGAAACGTAGTGGTTGCTAGGGGCTGAGGGGAGGGAGTAATGAGAGGTGACTGCTAATGGGTATAGGATTTCTTTTGGGGAATATGAAAATGTTCTAGAATTAGTGGTGATGGTTGCAAAACTGAATATACTAAAAACCACTGCATTGTAAACTTTAAAAGTGTGAATTTTATGTTACATGAGTTATATATCAATGTTTTAAAAGTCCATGAAATGGGCCGGCCAGGTGGCACAGTGGTTAGGTGCGCATGTTCCACTTCGGTAGGCTGGGGTTTGCCGGTTTGGATCCTGGGTGTAGACATGGCACCTCTTGTCAAGCCGTGCTGTGGTAGGCATCCTACATGTAAGGTAGAGGAAGATGAGCATGGATGTTAACTCAGGGCCAGTCTTCCTCAGCAAAAAGAGGAGGATTGGCAGTGGATGTTAGCTCAGGGCTAATCTTCCTGAAAAAAAAAAAAAAAGTCCACGAAATGGCTTAGTCCTGTGCCTAGCATGGAGTGGGCATTCAATTACAGTTAACTATTATTTATATTTTGCCTTCTTTGACTTTCTATCAGTTGCCCACCACTGTTAGTCAGATTCCAAGATGTATTTCATACCATTCATAGGTGCTTTGTGTGTACTAGAAATTGCTCTAGATCGTAAGTTTATGGAGAATATGAAGACAGTCTTTGTGCTCCAAAGAATGGTAGGAAGATAAGCACTATGGGTGCATAGAATAAAAAGTAGCATAGAATATGACTTAAACAAGGTAATGTTTTTGCTGAATCTTAAAAGTGAGTTTGGAGTCAGACGAGTTTGGGCATTCTAGGTAGAGAGACAACGTGTATGACGGCATGGAAAACAGTATTTGGGGAAGTGCTTGTACAGGAGACGATGTCAGGTAATACAGAATATGAGAAATGCTATGAAACTTCATCTAATACAATAATGTAAGTATGTTAAATATTTCAAGACATTTTGCATCAATTGAAAACATTTGAGTTTACTTAAAAATGGGGAAAAAAGCAGTAAGCAAAATCAGAAATATTTAGTGATATCAATTCGTGCATGAAAAAAAGAATTTGAAGTGCAAACTCACTTTCTTAAAAACTAAGGGTGGGGAGTAAGCATCATGCAATAATAAATATATGAAATGTTTGTTTCCTGGGAAATCCTTGTACTGCAGATCAGAGCAAGGCAAAATCACTTAATACCAGGATTTTTTGCGGTATCTGTGGGAACAAAGCAAAGATACTTTAGATCTTTAGAAAAGAGCCACCTGGGGCTGGCCCCGTGGCCGAGTGGTTAAGTTTGCGCCCTCCGCTGCAGGCAGCCCAGTGTTTTGTTGGTTCGAATCCTGGGTGCGGACATGGCACTGCTCATCAAACCACGCTGAGGCAGCGTCCCACATGCCACAACTAGAAGGATCCACAACGAAGAATATACAACTATGAACCAGGGGGGCTTTGGGAAGAAAAAGGAAAAGAATAAAATCTAAAAAAAAAAAAAAAGAAAAGAGCCATCTATGTCATCTGCTTTGCCTTTTAAAATTCCTCTTTTAGCCCATATTTGAGTCACTTAGTAATAAATCACCTTTTCATCCATGAAATTTGTGATGTTGCACAACATAAAATAGCCTCTGACTACGTTATTTTTTTCTCCAGTCGCATTGCTCACTGCCTCTCCACTCGTGCCACACTAGTTGGGCCACCAAGATTTACTGTAATATTTGCAACGTAGCAGACGGTACTGTTTCCACTCACTGCATACAGAAACAGAGGAAAGGAGATGGCTACAGCCCTATCCATATAAGAAACTCAGGGCCTGAGCTAAAGAGAGACATTAGAAAGACAGGAAGGGACAGATTTGAGAAACATTTAGGAATAGAATGGACGTTTCTTTGTGATGGATAAGATGTGAGCTTTAGGGAAGGATTAAGGATAGTTCTCTAACTTCAGTTTCTGGCTTAGGGAACCATGTGTATAGTGAAACTATTAACTGAGATTTAGCATATATGAGAAGCAGTTGGTTTTGAGTAAATATGAGAATGGGGGATATGGAGGTCAGAAGAGAAATTAGGATTAAAGATAGAGATTTGGAATTATTAGCATATAGAAAATAAATGAAATCATGGAGCCAAACCGTGGGTGTTTCTGAGATCAGAGATGGAAAGCATATAGAGCAAGAAGAGGACCAAAGAGGGGAACCCCGATGGTCAGAGGAGATAGGCAGTAACAAAGGAATGGTCTGAATAACGAGAAAATAGTGTTCTGGAAGCTTAGGGGAATGAGAACTTCAAGAAGTAAAAGGTTGGCAGCATTGTCAAACTGCAGAAATATAAGATAAATTAGAATTTATTTATTTTTTTGAGGAAGGTTAGCCCTGAACTAACTGCTGCCAATCCTCCTCTTTTCGCTGAGGAAGACTGGCCCTGAGCTAACATCTGTGCCCATCTTCCTCTACTTTATATGTGGGACGCCTACCACAGCATGGTTTTTGCCAAGCGGTGCCACGTCCGCACTCGGGATCCGAGCTGGTGAGCCCTGGGCTGCTGAGAGGCAGAACTTGCAAACTTAACCGCTGCACCACCAGGCCGGCCAGGTAAATTGGAATTTAGATTAGACCTTTGGGTCTGGCAATTTAGTAGCAGATGAATTTAGAGCAATTTCAGTGAAGTGGAGATAGAAGTCAGCCCATATTAGGTTGAAGAATGAGACAAGGAGAAAGATGGGAAGTAGCTTTAGAGTAATAAAACCAAGGAAAGGAGTTTTGATGGTTTTAGGTTGAGGAAGACGTAATCATGTTTATAGACTGCAAGGAAAAGTCCAGAGGACGTTATTGAAGACAGAGGAATGAGAGGGGATGTTTGTGAAGTAAGATGCTGGAGGAGAGTGAGAGCTGGTACTGATGGAGGCAATAAAAGTAGATAAGTAGATAACTCTGAAGGGGAGACTGCCTCCTTTTTCATGGAGGAAATAAAATCAAGGCCATCGACTGAAAGTGAGATGGGGCATTGATGAGATGGGGAGCTTGAGGATAAGAGGGAAAGTTTGGAAAGAACGGTGGGAGCTGCTGAGGGGCAAGTGACAGAATTGGTAGGAGTAGGTCAGAGTGAAGGATTCATTGAGTTGAACTGACTGCCACTGAAAAAACGTCTAGGATTGCAGCAAGCCACCGTCCGCTTCGTGTGCCCTCCTAACTTCCCAGCTAGCTGAGGGCACAGAGCCAAAATGGATCTCTAACAGCAAACCAGCAGGGAAAAAGAGCAGGTGAAGAGGTGGAGCTGGAGAGAGGGGTTGGCTACCAAGTGAAGGGAGGCACTGCAAAGAAAATGTTTTGAAAGTTTTTTTTAAGTCTGTACATTAAAACATTGCTTTGTGTGTCTAAGCTGTGAAGTATTCCACTCTGGGACTGGTCGGTAGCTTAGTTTAAAGTCATCCCTACAAAAAGCAAGTGGGAACACAACCTGGACTTCTGGAGCAATTACTTAATCACCTCCCGTCTAAGGTGACTTCACTGTATACCCATCTTCTTGTTACAGGATATCCCTAATTTTGAAGATGATGCACTTTTCTTGGAACCACCAGATGATAATATTGACATCTTAAGTGGTATGTAAGCGTGTGTAGAGCAGGACTGTTACTGCCCTTGCCATAGCAGCCTCCTGGGAGCTTGACCTTCAAGTGGCAGCTATTATTGCTTTCGTTTGCGGATCTTCTTGGCATCTCTTCCTCTTTGCTTCCTGGGCTGCAAGATCTCTTTTTTAAAACTGAGCCAGCTACTTGTTTTCCTTTTTTTAATTAACTGTGTTGTATTGACACATGAACAGACCAACGATGACAAAGAATTTGAAGTTTAGAAATAGATTCAATTAATGCTGGAATCTAGGTTATTGTAATAGAGGCATTTCAAGTTGGTGTGCTAAAGATGTATTTTTTAAGTTTGGACAAATATTTGTTATAAAATAATATGCTCGATAAGTCAACTCACATCTCTAGCTATCTAGCTATCTATTTTAGATAATTGTAGATTGACATGTGGTTTTCAGAAATAATACAAAGTGCTCCTGTGTTCATTTTACCCAGTTTCCCCCAGTTAGCCACTCCATTTTGACGTGGTTTGTCTGCAGTTAACTCCAGATTGAATCACAATGTTTCCGATGGGCCTTGTGTTGGTTTTGTGAGATTTTCTTCCCCTTTGGGCTCACAGGTGTCATATCCATTAAGCACTTTAGTATTTAACAATATCAGTGCTAATTTTAAATTAATACAATTTCAATATTGCTATGTTGACTGTTGCAGAGCCTCTTAATTGGCAACCTCGCCTTGACATGTAGAAAGGGATAATTAAATATTAAATAGAGGGATCTAGAATCTGAATGCACCTAATGTAGTACTGTCATGAAAACTTTTATAAGATTTCATTTGGCCCCAAGCTCAGTAATGAGTCAAGATTGAGCTAGTCTGTCTGGGCTTCTTTTACTTAAATTAGAGTGATTTTCCCTCCAGCCCTACTTCTCTTGGATCACGCACCAGGCCAGGCCAGCACCTGATAAGCTTCTTCAGAAAATAGCTATGTTCCCTTTCTTGTTTCATATCAAAGCAATTAACTCCCCAAAAACAACCTTATAAAACTCTTCTTTCTATATGTATCCTGCTTGAATCCTCCATGACATCTTTAGGATTCTGTATTTCTTCTCAGCTCAGTCTGACCAAACCCCTCTCGAGTTTATCCGCCTCCCCCCTGTACGTCACACTTAGTCTCCCAGCCTCACCTCCTAAGCGCTAGAATTTCAGTGCCACCCTGTCCACACCTGCACTGACACTGCCCCTGCTCTCCTTGCTCCGTAGATCTCTGTCCTTCTCTGACTCCTGTGTCTGCTGGGCTTGCCCGTTCCTGTCTCTGACCCCTCTTCCACTTGTCCTGTCAGTGTTGGTGTTCCCAGGAGTCTGACTTGGGCTCTCTTCACCAGTCACCCACGTCTTCTCCCTGTGTGATCGCCTGCTTTTCTGTGACTCCAACTACTAGTGGTGAGAATGCTGTGGGTTTCTTTTTCCTGGAGTAATCTCCCTTGAGAATAGCATGGCATTTAAGGGAAAACTTACCTGAAAGCATAGGAGTCAACCTGGAAAGCCAAAATAACACTGAGATTGGAAAATGTATAGCAAAGCGTAGCTGACCGAAATGAGAAAAATGATTCAGAGCCTGATTTGACATCTCTGAGGTCACTTTCTAAATACTGTGAAGGAAAGCTGGAGAGTGTGAAGTGTCTCCTAAAAAACCTAGGATGATAGAATGCAAGGTTTTCCGTGCACATCTCTCATTGACCTGCACTGTCAGCCTTCTTCTGAGGATACGAGGCCTGGTGGAGGAGCAAAATCTTTGTCAAGGCAGAATTTTTTAGAAGCTCCGGGACAATATGAAAGTTTAGGGAGAACTCAGCACTTCACTTTCTCCAAAGGACTGTTCCTTATGCCAAACATCCACCCCGGCTACTCTCCACCACCAACACATACACCCCGAGCATGTGGCCAATCTACGAGGGAGCAGGAAAACAAAACAAAAAATCACATCGCATGACTAGTTTCACTGACTGTCCTTGTCCCAAATCACTAACCTGGGTTCGTCTCCTTTCTTTGTAGCTCAGCCAGATGAGAATGATCTGTTTCCACTGGTTCTTACAAACTGACTTTAAATCAGACTCTCCCAATTGGCACCTTAGAGTTGACCTAGGAAGGAGATGGGAGCCTCGCCCCCTGTTGAGAGGGTCAGAAATTGTTCCTGTCCTCACTCTAACCCCTTCCCGGTCCTGACAAGTCTCAGTGTTCATGCGGTTTGCTGCCTACAGAGGGCGTTGAGAGGAGAAGAGCAATGTTGCTCTTTAATTTTCCCTCTCCAGGGCCAAGTTAAATTCCAGAGAACCACATACAGTGGGGATTTTTGTTTTCTTTCTTCCATCCCCAGTCCGGGTGGCGGCAGAGCTCAAAGAGTAGTCTGTTCTGGGGCAAAGACGGCGTCTGCCTCTCTCCCAAACCAGCCCTGATCAAATCCCAAGCAGCCGGTCCTTAGATAACATGGCCGGGAAACCTGAAACCAACAGCTCTGACTCTCATCAGTGCCCAGCATCACCGTCTGGAAACCGAGACATGCTGCTGAGATGCCACAGTGATTGAGTGTTAAGTGGCATGGCTGGGGTTCTCTCACCAGAGTTTATAGCCTGGACCTATGAACTTAGACAAAGAAGGTTTTCAGGAAGTCTGTCTGGGGCTTGAGCACTTGAGCTGTTTTGTGGCACTCTGCACGTGTACTGGCCTTTAGGATCATTGTTCTTCCCAGCAGAGCCATAAGGCAGGTTAACACAGCCACGCGGTCCACTTGCCGGGATTGCCTGCAGCATTCCCAGTAGGTGAGTGATTCAGCTGTGTTTGAGGCAAGGGAAGGAACATCCATACTCGCAATTCTGCTTTATTAGAGGAAGACAGCCTTAAATGAGCGGGCATTAGAGGAGGCAGAGCCTCGTATGAACGGGGAGTGAGAACAGTTCCCATTATTACAGTGTTTACTAACTGACTTCTAGGCTGGATGCCACAGAAGGAGTACAGATTCTAGAATGTAGAACAGATGTGGTCCCTGACAAGCCCCACTAGGGATTGGAGAAGTTGTAAAGTCAGGAGTGGGAGATGTTTATAGAAGAGTTTCTTTCTCCGGGATAAAGAATAGAGGTAGGAAACCTAGCTTTGCTCAGAGGCTTAAGACCTACAGCTTATTCTGAAAATGCTAAGAACACCCTCAGTGCTGCAGAAGGTGGTGCCAGAGAGCTGAGGCATGCAAGAAGGCTGCCCATGAGTCTACCATCTGTGAAGCCTCCCAAAGGCGAAGGTGTGTACACCTGTGTGTGTTTGTACTTGCGGGGACCAAGCCTGTGGGATGTGTCCTTGGGAGAAGAGAATGAAGCGCCAAGAGTTTATTCCAACGTATGGGAACTATGGACCATGGGCCTGGAGCCATAGTGAACCACACAGCTTCTAGACGTATCACTAATATCACCAGGACTTGGGAATGGGGAAGAAGCAACTCAGAGCTGTGGGTCATTATGCCGTAGCTTCAGCTACAAAGCCCCTCATCATTTTCCGCAGCAGCAGATTGCGGGATGCAGAAAGGAATAGACATCTCTCTAGGGAGGTGTAAGAGAATGTTTTTCTAGTGGGGTGTAGTGGTCAGAGAGACAGGAGATGACATTTCAGGGAAGGATCATTTAGCCTCTGTTTCAGCATCAACTAACGAGCAACCAAGAGTGCTCTTCCCTCTTTCTCTTTCTGGGTTTCCCAGCAACAAAACAAATCCTAGCAGAGGGAAATAATTGATATCACTCAGCTGAAAAGCTTGATCAAGTCAAAGTTAATTTTTTAACTCGGATAATTGTCTGTTGACTTGCTGGGGAATCCTCTTCCCTCGGGGAGGAAGGCAGGAAGAGAGGTTGTAATATTTGGGAGGGATTCACACTGCAGACTGGAAAGAGAAGTGAGCAATAGATGCCAAACTTAAGCTTTGAAGCACCCAGTTCTGGTCTGGTTCACACCTTGCACTTGCTGAGGACTGCAGCAACAGCTCATTTGCTTGAGAGGGAGAAGAAGTCCTAAGCTCTCAGTAGTGAATTTCTTGGGCCCTTTCCTAGCCAAGGAGCTTTGTTGACTCTTCAGGATAACCTCTCTGCCCTCTGTTCATCTTTTCTTTGGCTCTCTTCATCCTGTTCCTTTGACTCTTCATGATGCTGTCTTACACATATTCTTCTAAAGGGATGGTAAATATGCGTCTGTTCCCCAATCTAGTATGCAAAATTATTTAGGACCACAGATGGAGAAACTAAGGCTTGGAGCTTGGCCAGAGCTCATACAATTCTTTCCATCAGCCATACAGAAAGGCCCAACTGCACTGAAAATCAAGAGAAGTGGCCAATTAGAAGCGTTCATTGAGGGGCCGACCCCATGGCCAAGTGGTTAAGTTTGCGTGCTCCGCTTTAACGGCCCGGGGTTTCACCGGTTCAGATGCTGGGAGCGAACATGGCACCGCTCATCAGGCCACGCTGAGGCGGCGTCCCACATAGCACAACCAGAGGGACCCACAACTAGAATATACAACTATGTACTGGGGGGCTTTGGGGAGAAGAATAAAAAAAAAGAAGAAGATTGGCAACAATTGTTAGCTCAGGTGCCAATCTTTAAAAAAAAAAAGCATTCATTGAGGGTTTCCACCTTCTTCTGGGATTAGCCTCCATAGTAACAAGCTCTGCAGAAAGATTTGTAAAAGATGGACTTACGGAAGGGATAGGAAACAGCGATTTCTTCAGTAAAGAGCAGAGCAGGCAGCACTGCTGAGGGTGGAGAGGCAGAGGATGAGAATTATCATGTGGCTGGGTGAGTTATAGATGTGCTGAGAGTGAGCTCAGAGTTTCCAGGGTGAATATATTTCTCCAGGGGAACTTCCAAGGAAATAACACGTGCAAAAGAAAAAAAATGAAGCACTGGATGTGAAGTTAGAAAGCCTGAGTTTAAGTCCCATCTAAGGTATGGGTCACCTACATCACCTCGACCAAGTCATTTAACAACTCGGAGCCCATTTCCTTGTCTGTAAAATGGAATCAGTGAAACCTACAGCTTTGGTTATGGATGGTTTCTATAAGTTAAAAGAGATAAAACAAATAAATGCTTGCCAAGATGACTGTGGCCTTTGGGGATGGCTGAAACTGTTCTTTTCTCTCTTAGGAATTCTCTCAAAGTAAAGGAACTCAATCCTCCCATGTCTCAGTCTGAGACACTGGCTTAGTGATGGCCCAGAGATCCTCACCGACATATCATTAGACTTTTCACTACCAAGATATCTCCATGAAATACATATGAATAGCAGAGGAGCTCCTGAAGTAGATGAGAGAGTTAGGATCCATATGGGCATAAAGGAATATGGACAGTCAGGCCAGAGAAGGAGATCTCTGGGTACAATGGAAAAAGGACCAGCGGCTAAAGATCTGGTTCTAGTTCTGATTCCATCACTTACTGGTCCTATGAACTTGGTGCAGGTCACCTTGAAGAAACTGAGGCTTGAGAAGTTTGTCTGTAAATAGAGGAGAATACCTCTCCTGCTTTTCTCATATGGTTGTGAGAAATGAAACATGATATAAGTGTAAAAATGCTCTATAGGCTCAAAGGTGCCACATTATAATGTAGATGTCAGGTTTTGGGAATGCGGAAGTTAGTTAGTATACTCTGACATCCCCATAGACGAGAATAAGAATTACTCTGAGGGGGCTGGTCCCGTGGCCGAGTGGTTAAGTTCGCGCACTCCGCTGCAGGTGGCCCAGTGTTTCGTTGGTTCGAATCCTGGGCACAGACATGGCACTGCTCATCAGACCACGCTGAGGCAGCGTCCCACGTGCCACAACTAGAAGGATCCACAACGAAGAATAAACAACTATGTACCGGGGGGCTTTGGGAGAAAAAGGGAAAAAAATAAAATCTTTAAAAAAAAAAAAAGGGAATTACTCTGGATACAAGAGTTCTGCTACCATACCTACCAGTCACTGGGCACCTTTCCTTTTTGAATTCTCTACAAACCAGAATTATCTGGTCCCTCTGCTAGCCTTGGCCCATTTTAGAAAGCTCAGATTGGCCTGTCTTACAAAGTCCCTGTAATTTGGGAAAAGAACCTTTGTGGTTTGACCTGACTCTGACATCCTAGCCAAGCCAAAGACCAAAGCCCATCCCGTCCCATCAGTATCACAGGTGACATGATGGAAATTGTTTTTCCTTTCAGGTGCAATTTGTGCAATGTGATAATTCTGGACAGATGCCAGGGCTGAAGAGGGAGAGTAAAAGACAGTGAAAATCATCAGAAGAACCAGTGAGTATCCAGTTAAAGTGACATGACAATTAACAGACATTGGTGGCAATATTATGCCACCAAAATTTGTCACCATGACTATCTCAACCCATATACTAAGCCGTGGACCTGAAGCAGAATGACAGCTAGCTCAACTGCTTGAGAAAGAAATTTGGGTCTCAAAGGCTGCGATATCATTAGGAGTCAAAAGGGGTTTGGAGCAAGCAGTCTGAAAGCAGGGTCTGGGGACAGGGCTTTCTCAGTGCCAAGAGGCACCCATAGCAGAGAAGAGAGCAGAGAAGGGAGGGAGAGCGACACCAGGGTTTCCCGGCCCCCTCACCCTGCCCACCCCTCCACCCTCTCACCATAAGCAGGGAAAGTAATGATCTGTTTAAGGTATAAGAACAGAAGTGAGAAGAGGAGGCACAGAACTGAAAGGTCAGAGTGGTGTCTTGCCTTTTCTGAATTTCTTTGGAATTCACTATTTGACCAGAACCTTGGCCTTTAAATTGTCAGGTTTGTGGGGCTGGCCTGGTGGCCTAGTGGTTAAGTTTGTGCACTGTGCTTTGGCAGCCGTGGTTCCAATCCTTGGCGCAGACCTACACACCGATCATCAAGCCACGCTGTGGCAGTGTCCCATACACAAAATAGAGGAAGATTGGCACAGATGTTAGCTCAGAGACAATCTTTCTCATAAAAAAAATAAAAACAAAAAATAAAACAAAGTGTCAGATTTCTTTTTCTGTGGAATATCTTTTCTCCTCAACGAAATGACATGCTCCCTGTTTTCTCTCTCCCCGGTTCCTGCGTAATAGATCCTTAAAGTGTTTGGTTGATTGGAGTGGCTGCACATATTCTCTCAGGAGGGCCAGGCTTGAGGACAGAATTGTGGTAGGGCTGCCACCTGTTTCCATGACAAAGTCCTGAAAGCGACTCAGCCCAACATTCAGTCAGGTTGCCCCGATGAGAAAAAGAGAGATTCTATTTACAGGGCCCCTGGTCACCTCCTGTCTGCTTTAGCCAAGCTTCTTCACGCTGGCTGCCCCTGTCCCCGTCTTTGGGAGAGAAAAAAGAGCACGGGAAGTGCACACATCCGGGGTTTGGAAATTCACGGGAACATTTCCCAGCTATTGGAGAATTGTCCTTTAGATTCACCTTTTGCTAAAGAACTACACTGAAAGTGCTGGGGGATATTTGCTCCAAGTGCTACCTTCATCCTCAAATTACCAAATGCTCAGTGGACATCCTGCTACATACTGAGAATGCAAATTCCTACTTTTGAAGCCTGACAGTGAAGTTGGGAAAAACAGAGTTAGGTTTAAAGTGACTCTATACACAGCAATGGGTGGAGCAGATGCTCAGCTCCAGCTCTTTAGCAGATAAAGCTCCAAGGAGGACAGGGTGGCTCAGGACTGGGTTGGTCCCAGAAAGCTTCATAGAACCTGAAATGGACCTTGAAGAAAGCGTCAAACCTGACCAACTGAAAAAGAAAATGTCCTGGAGGGCAGCGAACAAACTCACTTTGGCTGGAGGTTTCACATGGTCGCATAAAGTTCGGAAAGGTTTTGGGAGGCCTTGAATTCCAGATTTACAGTTTGCATTTTAATTAGTACGCACTGGAAGCCATTAAATTTTTTTTTTTAAGATTTTCTTTTTCCTTTTTCTTCCCAAAGCCCCCGGGGACACAGCTGTATATTTTTAGTTGCGGGTCCTTCTAGTTGTGGCATGTGGGATGCTGCCTCAGCATGGCTTGATGAGCAGAGCCATGTGCATGCCCAGGATCTGAGCCAGTGAAGCCCTGGGCCGCAGACTTGAAGCGCATGAACTCAACCACTGGCCACTGGGCCATCCCGCCATTAAATATTTTTGAGCAGATGTATGGATGTGTAGAAGAATTTTATAAAGACTGACAAATAAAAATGGCAAGCAATAGGATATATTGGAGAATATGAGGAAGCCATTTGGTATATACCTAATTCGGCCTGACCTTGTCTTTCCAAAAGGGCCTGACCTAGGCCATTGAGCATGCATTGTATATCTGCTTTAGAGATTCCCTATGGCAAGAGCAAAAGGCCCTTGAGGTAAAGGTGCAACTTCCCTCCCCCTCCCAACGTTGGAGTCTCCTTAAGGATTAAGCATCTTTCCTTAGGCTAGAAACTGATTGCTGCGCTCACCTGTGACCACCCAGCTCGAGACAATAGACTTGCCTCCTGCTACGCCCTCCAAGATAGCAGACCCACTACCTGCTGTATCCATCAAGTGCTGTGCCGACAGGGCAATCTTGTGACTATTGTGGGAGGGACATTTCAATCATATGTAAAGCACCCTCTTTGGGGGTATATAACCACTCTGTACACCTCATTTCTTTGGTGCCCTTTCTTCCTTTGGGAAGAAACGCCCCGGGCCACGGTCCTCAGATTTCAGCTCAGAATAAACTCACCCAAATTTTCATTTACAGATTGGTTATGGATTATTTTCGTCGACAAGACAGTCTGCTGGTAGTGGAGAGGATGGCTGGAGGTGGGTGGAGCAGCCTGGAGTCCAGGGGGCTAGTTAGGGAAAGTGCCAATAATCCAGGTGAGACTATTGCACATTCAACCAAGCTTGGTAGCAGAGACAGCTGGAAGCCTAGGCTCAATTCTGTGAATTCCAGCCTTGGAGCAGTATTGCATGTTACTCATTTGATTTTAACATGCCGGAATGCTTTGATCCTCCACCTTCTCCATACTCTCCTGACCATTTTCCCCCCGGGAGAAAGAGCGGAAAAGAGAGCTGCACTATCACTGCTGAACGACTCTGGACCTTAATTATCTCATCTAAATCAGAGAACAATGTTGACCTGCCTGAAGGCAGAGAACTAGAATACGGAATATCCTGATGATCTTTTCAACTCCTGGAGCGAGTTTCTTTCTTTTTTGACTTTTAATTCTTCTTCAGAACTCTCCAACATCTACTCTCCCCCACCAGTTATTTCATCCTAGTTTGGGAAAAACGACTTGGGGTTCAATCTGGGGCACATATAACTTCCCCAGTGTCTCTTGGAGGTGTGGTAGAGGCTGGGAAGGAAGAGTCTTCAAATCCGACCCGGAAGAGGGACCTATGGCTGAATTAAGTGGCCATTGTCTTGGAACTAGTATCACGTCTACTCCTGTTACCTAGAGTAGGGTCGTTGTTGGCCACGAAAGGCCCTGAAGCCAAAGCCTCGGGAGTCACCCCCTGCCCGTCCCCAACAAGACCTCCCCCCCCCCACCCCCGCCCCCGCAGCTCCCGTGTCTACTCGGCTTCCACTTCACGTCTGCTTGGGGAGCACCGCCAAGTGCCTGGGTGGTGCCTCAGTTTCTTTCAGTCACACGGAGTCCGGTCGTAAGGCCCATTCCTACACCCCACCCATCCCCAGTCTGAGCGAGCGCTAGTTACTATTCTCTGGCCCATCTCTTGCTGCCCCGGGGAGGCCGGAGGGGCTCTTCCCGCCTCTCTGGGCAACTCCGGGGCGGAGCCCACCTGTGCTTCGTGGGCGGGGCCGGGGCGGGACAGGTGGGTGGTGCGGGTGTGCGGTCGCGCCCTGAGCCGGGAGAGAGCTGGAGCGGGAGGAGGCGAGGGGAGCGGCGGGCAGGCGCGCACCTAGGGCAGCCGCCTTGTGGGCAGTCTGCAGGAGCGAGCGAGCGAGCGGCGGCGAGCCTGAGACCAGGAGAGGCGTGGGGAGGAGAGGCGAGCGCGAGCGCGAGCGCGGAGGACTCGGGGAGGAGGAGCCGGGCTCTGCTCCGGGAGACCTGAGCCCGGCGCGTGGAGCCCGTGCAACTCGAGGGACCCGTTGCGCGCGGAGCATGAGCCGGCGCCCGGCTGGAGAGCGGCCGGGGGAGACGGCCTCGGAGCAGCCCTGAAGCGCTGGGTTGGGACTGGGACTCCGTGCGCCCGGAGCGCTGGGCCCGGCCGGGGCGCCGGGGGCTGGGAGGGAGCAGCCCGCGCTGGCGGCGGCCACTCCGGCGCAGCGCGATGGGGAGCCCCCGGGCCGCGCTGCTCCTGCTGCTCGTGCGTCCGGTCAAGCTGCTGCGGAGGCGCTTCCGGCTGCTGCTGGCGCTCGCCCTGGTGTCGCTGGGGCTCTGGACTCTGTATCTGGAACTGGTGGCGTCGGCCCAGGTCGGCGGGAACCCCCTGAACCGCAGTAAGTAGCGCCAGGGGGCGGGGGAGGGCGCGAGGTGGGAGGAGGCAGTGCCGGTGGCTCCCGCGTTGGGGGGACCCGCCTCTCATCCTTAGCTCGGGTTTCCACCTCGTTTTCGTCTCCAGGTGCCCGGCGCCGCCCCGCTGCCTGCTCCGGGAGAGAAGTGGGGGTGGGGAGCCGCGGGGCCGGGCGCCGAATTCCCGAGCCGAGCCCTGGCCGCCAGCCGTACGGGCCGCGGCATCCTTGGGGCTGCTCGCTTCTCCCCTCGGAGGGCGACCAGGAGAGAGGCTCTCCGCCCGCCCCGTGGACATGCTGGCCGAGACTTGGGGCGCCTCCAGCCGCGCTAGGCTGGCAGTCCCCTTGGAAGAGAGAGCGCGGTCCCCGCGCGGGCTCCTATGTATTTGTGTCTGGGATGCCCTCGGCAGTCTAGTCTCCACCGAGGCCACGCGCTCCAGTCTCCGCGGACCAAACTTCGCTCACCACATTCTCTGCGGCTCGTTCCGTTTCCCCTCCTGCTGCGTTTTCTGCGGGTTCTTTATTTTAACCATATCCAGGAGAGCTACCTCTCCTCCCTCCCATAGGCCACTCCCCTCCCAGCCCCTTCCTCTTCCTCGAAGCCTCCCACCTCCTCACCAGCCGCCCGGCTCCTAGTCCTGGCCGCCCCTCCAGCTAGTTACCTGCAGCCTGCCTTGGGGACCCTGCGGAATCTACTAAACTCCCCAGACCCTACTCGAGGAGACAGTGGACGGTACAGTGGACCAGGCAGTGGGTAGATTCCGACTTTTCTTTTTTAACTTAGCCAAAGCCACTTAATTTTTCTGTGCCTCAGTTTCCTTCTAGGAAATGGGGAGGGAATGGTCTGTTTCTCTTTTTACTTCAACAGGCAAGGCTATCTGAGATGGTTTTCAATTTACTACTGATGGAGCTAACAAAGTAAAACTCTGCAAGTGTCAGGGACTGTAAAAGATCAATATAATATTTGGAAAAAGGAGTGGAGAAAATCCCCAAACTACCAGGTACCCTTCCCAAGCCGGAGGGGCAGAGGTTCGTAATTCTAGCACATTGTCTCCCGTCTCTTCACCTCCCCCTTTCGGGAAACTCTGAAGGAATGACTGATGAAATTGCTGGTGAGAAGAAGCTCTGACATGTCCTGTGTCAACTCATCTGCCCAGAGTTGGGTGTGGTGCTTTGCCTCCTCCTGTGGCCAAAGAGGGGGAATTAGTAGGGTCAGTAATTTAGCTGCTTCAGGGTGGAGGTGTGTGTTTATGGAGGAACCTCTCGCTCTGTGGCAGTTGAAATAATTCTGGGCGTGTGAGTTGGGAGAGTGGGGTTCTAGTCCTGGTTCTGCCACTAACTAGTTGGGTAATCAAAGGAAAAATGGCAGCTTCTCAGGTAGAAGGAGAAAGTTGGACTAAATGACCTGCAGGATCGCTCTCAGTGTGGATACTAAGCTTGCGTGATCTCCCCTCCTTGAGCAACTAGGAGAGTTCTTCCTGCTGATTACCAAAATCTGCCTTCCCAAAGCTAGTTCCCTCGCCGAGCCTTGCTCTTCCCTCTGAAAGAGAGTGAATCTACTCTGCCATCCACGGCCACTCAGAGAGTCCCAAGTGGATGAGCCGGTTGGAGTGTGTGTAGGTGGGAGGCCCTGGGAGAGATCTCCTTTCTCTCCACCTTGGGAAATCCCTTCTCAGTGTGGCCCCCATCTTATTAATGTGGTAGCCAGTGGGATCCCCTGCACAGATGAAAAACAGAAAGGAAAGCAGTTGCTTTGTGACCCTGAAATCAGCGACCTCCCTTCCTGCACCCCCCAACACATACTTTTCCTTTACCTCAAGAGTGTTTTCTGCTCAGAGACTGGAACCGCTTTGCCATAATGATATCTCACACTCTGGCTCCCAGCCTCTGTCCCCTGTGGGCTGTCTCGTCCTTAGCCATCAATTCTTGGGTCTGTGTGGTGCCCCTCCTGGATGAGTCTAACTCTCTGACTGGGTTTCCTGATTCTTTGTTTCTTTTTCCAAACTGACCCTTCTCCAGAAAAATGCTCCCAGCTTTCTATTCCAAAATTGACTTTCTGTTTTCCTGTCATTTTTAACGAGTCCAAGCCCGGGCACTGATGGATCACTTGTTTCCTCTTCTCAGCCTCCTAGAAGCCTGAAGCGCTTGCCTCTGCTTTGCAGCGTGGCTTTTCACACTGGGCTGTCCCACTGTATTCTATGCTTCCCTTGATTTCCATTTGGAATGAGATTTAGAAGGTGGCTGTGGTTCCTGGCTCCTTGTCTTCTATTCTTTGTTTTTAAGAAGCCAGACGAGCATCAAAGTCCTCTCGTGTCCTATGGGTCTTAGTCTCAGCTCGGAGCTATTCCTCGGGGGCAGAGCAGGGGAGGAAGAAAGGTAGGAAGGGGTTGGTAGCATTCCCTTGTCTACACCCTGGTGTACAACAGCGACCAGGGTAGTAAAACTTCTCCTTCCAGGACTGTACCCGAGGCCTTGACCACAGCAACTAGAGGCCCATCTTGGCTCTGCTTCCCAACAAGCTGCCCTGCCAGCTCACTCTACCACCAGCTTTCCTGTCATCTGTAAGGCCAGCCTCTGATACCAGGACCCTTTCATTTGCCTGTCCCTCTGTGACTGGTACATTGAATGTGGTGCTGGAAGAAGTGCACGGAGAGATGGCAGTCACCAGCTCCAGGGTGGTAAAGTAATGACAGGGGAGCTTGCTTCCTGCTTCGTCTTCATGGGATAACCCAGTAGTTTAAGATATGGATGATGTGCAATTTGGGCTCCATATGTAAAAAAAGATACAACCACTATTGGAGTAACTTCAGAGAAAAGGAACCGAAACCATTAACAAACAGAAAAAGGGTCTCTTGGACAAAAGAATTAGAGTTGTTCACTCTTTAAACAAACATGCCCTTTGCATATGCCTTGAGTAAGACATTGTCCTAGGTTACTTAGATATAATGAAGACCAGCGTATGGTTCCTGCCCTCTCACAGCTTTCTCTCTACCAGGGGAGTTCAGGTGCATATGTAAAAATAATCATAACATGAAACAATCCTAAGTTTTACAAATGTAGAACCTGGACATTGCTGTGACACTTCTGGAAATGGCACATGGCTCTTTCAACTAATGTTTAATGTAAGTGGTGACATTTGAGGAGATGTTGAGTTGGTAAGATTTTAATCGCTGTGGAGAGAGAAGGCTATTCCAGGCAGAAAGAGCAGCATAAACAAAGACTAAGAGTCAGGGAGAAGTTAGTATTTGGGAATGTTGAGCATCTGGGTTTGGTGAAGCAGAGGGTATGAAAGAAAATATGGGATGGTGCCATGTTATGAAAGACTTTCAGGGGCTGGCCCCGTGGCCGAGTGGTTAAGTTCGCGCGCTCCGCTGCAGGCGGCCCAGTGTTTCGTTGGTTTGAATCCTGGGCGCGGACATGGCACTGCTCATCAAACCACGCTGAGGCAGCGTCCCACATGCCACAACTAGAAGGACCCACAACGAAGAAGATACAACTATGTACCGGGGGGCTTTGGGGAGAAAAAGGAAAAAAATAAAATCTTTAAAAAAAAAAAAAAAGAAAGACTTTCAATAACAACCTTAAAGCGTGGCATTCATTCAGTAAATAGAGAGAGCAGTTGAATGTTTTAGAACACGATTGCGTGGTGGAATGGAACTCAGGGAAGGGTAATAGTAAAACAAGTTAACAATACTTTGGTGTGAATGGTGGTGCCTGAACAGAGTCCTGAAGGTCCCTTGCTGTGGCTGGCATTAGCCCTTTAGCTGCTGGGTCATGAAGCAATCCTGGGATCAGGTCAGAGTGGTGGTGGGGCATTCAGAGGTAACTCAGGGCAGTCACTATATACCAACACATTCTAAGTATTTTAGTATTTAATAACTAGTACAGCTGTACCGGTGTGTACTGGCTGAAAAGCAGCCCTGGGAACAGACTATTGTTGGAAATTAAAAACTCTCCATTCTGGCAGGTTTTAACAAGTTATACCCATTTGTTCAGATTGGATTAGCTAAGTCCTGCCTGAGGAGAGAGGTCTGGATTAAAGTGGTTTCTAGGTTCTTTGCTCTATAGTTGACCTAGCGCTGGGACCAGCTTGGTGCTGGAGCCAAGAGATGGCGTTTTGGCACAGAGCCAGGGCTGAACGAAAGCGTGTGTGAGCCTCTTTCTAGATCTCGCAAGGCTGGATCTGGCATGTCCCCATTTAAGTGGCAGGTTTACCTGCTGAACCTCAAAGTGTTCTCGAGCTCAGGAATTTGTCAGCTTTCTGCCTTAAATCTATAACACATCTCTCTGGTTGGCCCTTGTGATTTCTAGTTGACTTTGAGTGGGCTGAGGGAGGCATACCCCCAGATGTCAGGGAGGCACTTCAGCTCCCCGGGTCACCACAGGCGTTCCGATTTGGAAAGGACGCAAACCCTCCAGTAACAGAGGTAACTCAGGGCGGAACAGTAATCTGAGACGCAGGCAGGCAAAGAGGCAGAAAAAATGAGACAGATGTGTAGGCAGAGCAGGGATGGTGTGGCTTAGAGTTCAAACTCAGAGCAGAGGCGAGTGGAGAAGGGAAACACAACTGCCTCGTGTGCTCTGTGTGCCCTGGGACCATGTCTCATGCTGCCCTGGCTTCTTTCCCGTGGAACCTCTGGCTCCTGTTCCTGTGTCCTACTTACATCTCTTTATGCTGCCGTCCTGGTCACCCTGCTGCTGCGTGTATCTTCAAATCAGTATTCAATTCTGGGGACATACTAGGCACTCAAATAAAGGCCTTCTGGTTATGGTAAGCTCTGAACTTCCAAGCACCTGATATTTTTCCACTGGCAGATATTTTGTTTATCAGTGACTGATCCAAGAATAGAACCTAGGAATTCTTGTTCCTTCTACCATAATACATATGAACAACAATACCGTTTAAACACACATGCGAAGGTTAAGAATTAAGCCATCGATTTTTTTTTTTATACTTAAGTGTGTTTTCTTCAGACCTAGCACTGTCTGTACCAGGAAGGCAGTGTGTGACAAAGACGACCTTACCCAGACTTGGCATCTCCTTTTCCTGGCCCCTTCAGTGCCTGCTCTGACGTGCCCAGCAGAATTGCAGCAACACAGCCTGCCCTCTCTGTCCTGCCCGCCACCCAGGGACCCTCAGTCTGAGCTGAGGCCCCATGCGCCTGCTCAGTGGTGCTGGGGCTGCTTCGCATGCCCTGTCCTGGGAATTGTTCAGACGCCCTGCCTGGTTAAAACTGCTTTGCAGCGCCAGGTCTTCTGAAGCAACCACTTCTGAGCTGGTTTTAGGAACGGCTGGTAGTTGCACTGCAGTAATTTTCCAGGCCGTGGAGCCTGGTCTTGCCCTTTAGTGCTGAGCTTTATGGAGCAGAGCAGAGCAGCCGCCATAGCAGAGTTTGCTTTGGAAGGGGGCCTGGAGGCTGTTCTTGGAGTCGGCCTCTCACTGTCTAGTTCTCTACCAAGTTCCACCAGTCTCAAAAATCTACCCTTTTATTTTCCATGAGCACTTTTCCTTATACCCAAGGATGGTGAGGTCTAAACTAGGCCAACCATACATACATTTGGAGCTTTCAGACAATCCTTTGACCTAGCTATCCACAATTAATAGATTTATATCTTATCCGATATAAAAAAATACTACTGGAAGAGGTGAGAATAGTTTGGATGGCGTATATAAAGGATGTTGGGCTGAATACGGTATATATCCTAAGCAAAGCATGATGGGTAAATCTTTAAATTGTTACTGACTCTTAGGTTCTAAGAAGTGCTGCTTTCAGTGTGAGAAATATCCATTGGACAAGCAAAACTCAATATTCTTTTATCCTTGTGATATTTTAGTATGTAATTTATTTTTTATATGAAATGTTTTTTATTTCTTAACTACCAACCAACTATTTTATAAAATGAGGATGCAGATTGTCCTTGTGGTCCCTGGTTTTGTGTGTATTTTGAACTTTCCATTGAAGTGTCTTATATGTACAGAAAAGTACACGTATAAGTATACAGGTTGGTGAATTTCCACAAACTGAACACACCTGTGTATGGAGCACCCTGCTGAAGAAACAGGACCTTACCAGCTCCCAGCAGCCCCCTTGGGCTCCCTTTCAATCACTACCATAAGCATAGATTAATCTAGCCTTTGAAATTTTTTTTTAATTTTTTTTTTTAAAGATTTTATTTTTTCCTTTTTCTCCCCAAAGCCCCCCGGTACGTAGTTGTATATTCTTCATTGTGGGTCCTTCTAGTTGTGGCACGTGGGACGCCGCCTCAGCATGGCCCAATGAGCAGTGCCATGTCCGCACCCAGGACTCGAACCAATGAAACACTGGGCCGCCTGCAGCGGAGCACGCGAACTCAACCACTTGGCCACGGGGCCGGCCCCCTAGCATTTAGGAAAAAAAAAAAGATTTTATTTTTCCTTTTTCTCCCCAAAGGCCCATGGTACGTAGTCATATATTTTTTAGTTGTGGCGCCTTCTGGTTGTGGCATGTGGGATGGCACCTCAGTGTGGCCTGATGAGTGGTGCCGTGTCCTTGCCCAGGATCCGAACCGACGAAACCCTGGGCTGCTGAAGCAGAGTGCGCAAACTTAACCACTCGGCCATGGGGCTGGCCCCTAATCTAGCCTGTTTTTATACTTTATGTGTAAAAATATGTGATTTATTTTTAAAATAATATTTATGGTTATAAAAATAATGCATGTTCATTATACCAGATGACAGCTGTGTATCTGGACCACATTAACCCCTGCAAAATTACTTTTTTTTTGTGCGTTAGGCACCCCAATACAACTGATATAACTTAAAGAGTGGCCAAGGAAGACCAAGGCCCTAACTGCTAAGAGATACAGCCTTGTGAAATTCTCCATGAAAGCTGCGGCAAGAATGGAGCTGAGAAACATTGCTTATCCTGTGTATGAGAACCCCCCCAAAATGTTTCTTCTGGTCTTCCTATTAGAAATAGCTGTGCTTCTCTTGAGCAATCAATTTGTTTTGATTTTTGTTGGCCATGTAAATTGTATGACCACTCAGATTTCTCCCTTTGTATCGGTTACTAGAAAGCTTTAGAATTCAATTTTTGGCTTATCTGGAAGAAAGTTTAAAAAATTTTATGGTCTGCATTTTGGTAGCAATTTTATGCGTATCCCCTTTTTTTTTTCTTTTTTTCCCTGCAGCTACTTCTAGTTTATGTTGTCTTACATTAAGCCACTTTAATTTTTTCTGGTCCGAATCAAAGCATAAAAGAAATCAATGAAAGTGCCATGGTATATATAAAAGTATGAAGAAAAAATTAACAACTACCCATAATCCCACCATTCTGATCTAAAGATTGTTGAAAAGAAAAAATAAAGTATAATAAGCTATGATAACCAGACACTAGATTCTGGAATACCTTAGACAAGAATTCTAGATTAAAAAATAAAAAAAGTGGGGCTGGCCTGCTGGCATAGTCGTTAAGTTCGCGTGCTTCACTTTGGTGGCCTGGGGTTTGCTGATTCATCAAGCCATGCTGTGGTGGCCTCCCACATACAAAATGGAGGAAGATCGGCACAGATGTTAGCTCAGTGACAATCTTCCTCAAGCAAAAAGAGGAAGACTGGGGGCCGGCCCCATGGCCCACTGGTTGGGTTTGCGTGCTCTGCTTCGGCAGCCCAGGGTTTCATCAGTTCGGATCCTGGGTGCAGATGTGGCACTGCTCGTGAAGCCATGCAGGGGAGGCGTCTCACGTGCCACAACTAGAAGGAGCCACAACTGAAAATACGCAACTATGTACCAGGGGACTTTGGGAAGAAAAAGGAAAAATAAAATCTTTAAAAAAAAAAAAAAGAAATACTGGCACCGGATGTTAGCTCAGGGCCAGTCTTCCTCACCACAAAAACAGAGAGCTGAAAAATTATTTTTCTGACGTCTCTTTTTTTGTCTTTTTTTAGGTATTGAAAAATTGAATGACATTCAACAATAAATTCTGATTGAACAACCCAGGGGACTGGCTAGGAAGGCCAGAAACCTCAGGGTTGTCATGTGGGCTCCTACCCCCCCAGACCAATGGGGATACCATAAATAAACATGAAGGCGTGTGGCCATTGTCCAGCCGTGGCTTATGGATGCATCAAGTCACAAACATCAGAGAGCCACCCCTTTACTAACAGATGAGAAAACAGGCCCAGGGAAGAGATGCTATCTGCCTCCTCTCCCCGTTTCTTCTTTTAAACTGTTCTTGGGGTACCCAGCGGAAGCTACACGCATGTTCCACTCCATACCAGGGAGAATTGTGCTTTATGGCACCAGAAGCTGGGAAGAGGATCAAGGATGGGAAAGGGAGAAAGAAGGGTGGGAGGTGGGAATAGAGAAATGACATCCCAGACAGACTAAGGATTTTATACATAAATGCCCAGGAAATTGAGTGATGCGTCTTTTTCAATTTTTATTTATTTTGCAAATCTTTCTTATTTTGAGGAAGATTAGCCCTGAGCTAACATCCACCGCCAGCTCTCCTCTTTTTGCTGAGGAAGATTGGCCCTGAGCCAGCGTCCGTGCCCATCTTCCTGTATTTTATATGTGGGATGCCTGCCACAGCATGGCTTGATAAGCAGTGCGTAGGTCCGTGCCCATGATCTGAACCGGCGAACCCCAGGCCACAGAAAGGGAGCACGCAAACTTAACCGATACGCCACCAGGCCAGCTCCATGTTTTGCAAATCTTGAATGGCTTGCAGAGGTGATTCATTTTAAAACTTTAAATGTTTATGGAGCATTTACTTTTTTGTGTGGGACTGAGTGGGATTAAAAGTGTTGATGGTTCCTGGAAAAAATTATGGAATTTGAAGACAGAGCGGTGTTGGAATCCAAGCTCTATTACTCACCAGTTGCAGGACCTTGTATAAGGTCTTACTCCTTTCAAGCCTCAGATGCTTCATCTGGGTAACGGGGTTATAATGCCCTCCCTGTAGAGATTCCCTTATGACCAAATAAGAGTTAGTGAGTCTAGCACATAGTAGGTGCCCAGTTAGCTGTAACATAAGCCCAGCACGTATTAGGTGCACAATGAATGTTGGTTCTCATCTCGTTCCCCTGAATTTACAGCCTGGTAGGAATTAGAGAATGGCTGGGCAGATGGATGTCAATGGACACGTTCCTTATCTAGCCCTTTGCCAATGCTTCGTCAACTTCTCAGTCCATGGCACAGCTATGCCCAGTCTCTCAGCAGCCTCCAGGCCATCCATGCCCAGCACCTGCCCCCAGATATGCATTCTTTATCCACTCTTTTTTTCTTTATGGTATTGAGCACTGCCTTCATCTTTCCATCCCCATCCCAGACAGAGATTTCAAATGTTTGGGTTAGAAGTGAAGGCTTTCTTTGAGAATGAGAGAGATCTGGGGATATGGCAGGGCACACAAGCTCAGCCTTTGGGACATGGTAGGCCGCTCTCTGCTGCATGTCGCTGAGGACACTCTGAGGACTTGTGGGCTGCAAGGCAGCAACACTGGGCAGTTACCTCAGTTTAGATCCTAGCTGTGACTGCCTTATCAAGTGTCCTTGGGCAGAGCCCTTTTCTTTCGAGGGCTTCAGTTTCGTAATCTTTGAATGGGATGCCTCTTTCAGGGATAGGCTTGGAACCCCTCCTGTGTCACCACGGTGCCCCAGGGACAGTCCATCTTTGACCTTCTGGCGCTGGTCTTTTAAGATTCAGTTGCCTGAACTGAGAAGTGGCAGCTATCCCAGTGCTTCTGGCTCCTTGGCCTCCAAGGTCATCCCTGACAACATGGCCTCCATACAAGCAGTTGCCTCAAAGATTAAAGGCCTCTCTGCTGAGATCTTCTTACAAATCCTCTGAGCCATTCCTTTCCACCCTGCTTGCCAACCCAGGGTTCAAATGGATGCCTGCAGGCACGTGCGCATACTCACCCTCCGCTCACCAACCAGCTGGCCTCCTGACTCTGCCACCACCTCTGAGTCAAAGATGGGCGGGGAGAGTGAGGATGTCGAGGATTTCCTAGAACCGGGACAAAGTGTTAATATGTATTCTTAGTTCTTGGTTCTGTTTTTTATTTCAGCTGAGTAGGGGGCCTGGGAAAACGGAGAGGAGGATCGGGCGCTCCTATCAGGCGAACAACTTCCGACAGCAGAAGGCAAGGAAAATGGCACAGGCACAAAGAAGGGCAGAAAGTCAGGGAGAGAGACTGAGGGAGAGATGCCTACCCTGTTTTTTCACTTGATTCACTAACTATAATTTTCACATCTCTGTTTTATTTGGTTCTGTTTCAGATTTGGTTCCTTTTAAAATACTATATTGTTCTTTTGTTTTTAATAATTTAAAACAAATTCATTTTATCTAATCTATTATCTAAAGTTGTTGGTTTCCGTCAACTAAGGGGCTGTCAAAGTGTTAGCATCTGCTTGCTGCTCTGACGTTCACGTCTGATTTTTTGGTTCCTGGAGATTTCCCTTTCCTTATGAAGAGCTTAACTATGTAAACAAAAAGAAGTTTGTCATGTTTCATCCAGCATTTCTTAGTACTTTGCTATATTTTCCAAAAGGAAGTCCTTTGGCCTAAGTCTTTACGACCTCCTCCAGTTCCAGCCGTTGGGATTATGGGTGAGTGTGTCTAAGCACAGGTGAACACTTCCGCTTGAGGAATCTGGCAGAAGCTAAGTAAGTTTATGGAACACGCCTCCTGGAGTGCAGAGGCTCGCATGGTGTGAAGCCGAGGTTGAAAAAGTGGTTGTGACGTCTCAAGTGCCAGGCTGCTGAGTTTGGGCTTGGTAGGGAGCGACGTAAATTTTTCAAAGCAAGGATTTGATATTATGAAGGCAGTGTTCTCTTATTTTCATCCACTGATTCATACTTTAATTTTTCAGACATTTAGCAAATACCTTTTGTGTCCCAGGGCCTGTGATTAGACGTAGATGAGCTGTTGGAAGTTCGCAGGATGGCTTGCAGATAGAGAGGTCACTCAGGTGGTTATTGCAGTGAGCTAGAGTGTGGGCGATGGGTGCCTAGCTGAGAAAGATGACAGAAGAAAGCTGAGACCTGCCAAGGAAAGAAGTGGTGGAATTTGGTGGTAGATTTGATGGAGAAGGCGATAGAATGCGAAAATTCTGGGTTTCACACATGGTTCTCTGGCTACACTCTGCCGTGATCATTTTAATTAATGGCTGCCCTGCACACCCAACATCTCAAAAATGTTCTGGTGAGAATAAAGGGCTTTCATTTCTCCTTACACTTTCCTCTCTGGGACTTGGAAACTGCTGGTCCTGCAGAAGAATACGAAGGTACTGGAGACATTCATTCAACAAACAGTTATTGAGCACTGGTATGTGCCAGGCAGTGTTGTAGATATTAGGGACAGAAGGGAACCAGAAATTTAAAGGCTTTGCTGTCATGGGGCTTACATTTCATGAGGAAAAGACAGATAATAAATACATAAACAAATAGATGAGAATTTCAGCTAGTGATGAGTTCTTGGAAGAAAATGCAACATGGCAAAGGCACAGAGTTTCTGGATGGAGGGGTGAGAGAAAAGACCAGCTCGGAGAGGGAGGGGGCTCTCCAAGAAGTGACTTCCCTAAAAAAAGATGACTTAGGGGTAGAGGACATGATTAAGTACCAGCTGAATGTCAGGATTGCAAGTACCTTAGGAATTCGGAGAATGGGAGCTGAGTAGAAGAGGAAAACATGGAGAACAAGGTCATCGCTCAGTTTCAGGATGAGCATCTCCTTCCTACTGCCTCCACTGTCCTGCAAACTACGTCCTCCTTCACCTGCCTGGCAGGAATAGAGTCAGCCTCCGACTCTGGGTTTTCTGCTGGGAGTACCTGAGAAAGAGGTGCTGGCCAAAGGTTCTGTCTGGGCCTGGGGGGAAGTAATAGTGGTTGTTTTTGCCTCATTACAAAGTCGGATCCCAAAACCAGGACAGGGGCAGGGGATGTCCTATCGACAGCCCAGTTGGCATTAACCTCTGCCCCCTTCCCTCACAGCATCTTTTTGTGCCTCCATTAGTGCGCTTATCAAAGTCTGCCTTGCGTCAGAGTTATTCGTGTCTCTGTTGTCTTCCCCCACGAGATTGCAAATTTCTAGAGTGCTGGACCTGGGCATTTGTCCCTCTTTGTCTCCCTAGTGCCGAGATTTTTAACCTTTTGTGGCTCACATACACTTGTAAGAATCTCATGAAGAGACTTTGGACACTCCACCAGAAATTAGCCTGCCCCCTCATATATTTTGCATGCTATTTTGGGTAGGGACACAGGCCCCTGACACCTATCCATGGGTCCCTTGTTAAGAACTCTGCCTGAGTGCTTTGCCCAATACCTGGTACATGGTACGTTCCTAGAGTTTAATTGACGGGGGGACATCCTCCCAATTAAATCCCTGTACTCGAGTTGCAGGGGACGGATGTGATGTGGGAGAAAGAGAGCCAGGAAGCAGTCCCGCTGCTGGGAGACGCAGAAGAGCGTGTATACGCTCTGGAAGTAGCCATCCAGAGAGCAAGAGCTTCACCACTGCTTCTTGTCCCTGGAGAACCTGAGTTGGGGTCTCCTCCCCCTTGGGCTAGTCTTCTGTTGGATTCTTGAATGCTGCTCTCCAGTCTTGTGATATTCCTTCTAGAAATTTTCTTTTTTTTTGGGTAAAGATTGGCCCTGAGCTAACACCTGTTGCCAGTCTTCCTCTTTTTGCTTGAGGACGCTGAGCTAACATCCATGCCATTCTTCCTCTATTTTGTATATGGGATGCCGCCCCAGCATGGCTTGATGAGTGGTATGTGGGTGCCCGCCCAGGTATGCGAACCTGCGAACCCTGGGCCACCGAAGTGGAGTGTGCGAATTCAACCCCCAAGCCACTGGTCCACTAGATATTTTCTTTTATTCCTGCTTCATCTGGGTTGGTCTTGTGTACTCCAAGTAGGGTGTCCGAGAAGCCCAAGATGGCTCCAGAGTGTCTGGTTGTGGCAGTGTGCTTCACCGTCTGCACAGCATTGATGGAGTGCTGGGAAGAGGCAGGTGGGTAACTTAGAATTGAGTCGCTCAGCCTTCATCCATCCTGCCCGTGTTTCCTCCACATGGACACGGCCATCCTTTCTGCCTTAATCTGAGGTCGCTGTTGTGTCTTCCACGTCATCTACCGGTGTCATCACTCCTCCTTTTCTTCCTTCCTTCATCATGGCACAGTGGTCAGGAGCGAGTCTCTGAAGTCAGGCTATCCGAGTTTGCATCCTAGCTCCAGTGCTTGGTAAGCTGTGCCTCAGTGAGCAGTCTCTGAGCCTCAGTACGCCTCAGTTCCTTAACTGTAAAATGGGAATTTTAACAGTACGTATCTCATGGAGTTTTTGTTGACAGTTAAGTGAAATAATACCTATAAAGTACTTAGAACAGTTCCTGATACATAATGTTTAATAAATGTTAGCTGGGGCTGGCCGGGAGGTATAGTGGTTAAGTTCATGCCCTCCACTTTGGTGGCCCAGGGTTCACGAGTTCTGATCCTGGGCATGGACCTACACACTGCTCATCAAGCCATGCTATGGTGTCATCTCATATACAAAATAGAGGAAGATGGGCACAGATGTTAGCTCAGGGCTGATTTCCTCACCAAAAAAACCCCCCCAAAAAACAAAAAGATAAATGTTAGCTACTATTATTATCATTTAATCAGCTTTTAAAGCCCCTTTGTCTTTCTCTCTCTCTCTTTTTTTTTTCTGAGAAAGATTAGCCCTGAGCTAACGTCCGCTGCCAATCCTCCTCTTTTTGCTGAGGAAGACTGGCCCTGAGCTGACATCCGTGCCTACCCTTCTCTATTTTATATGTGGGATGCCTGCCACAGCATGGCGTGCCAAGCGGTGCGTAGGTCTGTGTCCAGGATTGGATCTGGTGAATCCCAGGCCGCCAAAGCAGAGCACGTGAACTTAACCGCTATGCCACCTGGCCAGCCCCTCTTCGTCTCTCTTTTGATTGTTTTTTGGGTGCTGTCTTTCATATATCATAAAGAATCCTAGGACAGGAATAGATCTCAGAGGTTTTTAAATTCCGAGATGGAAAATATCTGCATTTCTTATTCCAAGCCAACAGCAGACATCTCCAATTGAACAAGAAATTATTTTTACTGAGCCCAGATGCACTCTCAAAGTCTTTCTCAACACAGCTCACCAGGCAGTCACTGTAAATTGATTTGAGTTGCCCCTGAGAGTGTAATCTGTTTGCCCAAGCTCCTGATTTTCCAGTGAAGAATTGAAGCCCTAGAGAGTTTTTTTTTTACTGAGTTAATGATAGGTTACAATCTGGTGTGATTTCAGTTGTACATTAATGTTTGTCATTCGTGTTGTAGGTGCACCACTTCACCCTTTGTGCCCACCCCCCACCCCACCTAGAGAGTTTTAAGCAAGCTGTCTCGAGCGCGGTACTGGGCCCCGAACTCCTGGTGCCTGGGCAGCACTCCTTATACACATGGTCCCACTCACCATTCTGCCATGACTCATTCCCTTTTTCTTTGCTGAGAATGCTTCCTTTTGATGTCTGAGTTGCATGAGGTCCCTTTTTTCTACCCATCCAATGTTCCCTTCATTTTCCCATCTTAAGAACAGCCCATTACTACTAAAGAAGTGTAGAGCTTCTTAAAAAAAAAAAAAAGTGGAGTTATGATTTCCTATCTCATCTCCTTGAGTTGAGGAAGGATGGGGAATAGAAAAGATGAAGTTGATTTTAAATCAAAAGTATCTTGGAACACGTGAGTTGTGAAACCCTTTGGTAGAAAAGCCCATAATGTATTTTTAAAAATTGTCGTCTTCTTTACTCGTGTCTCTGTAGAAAGATACAAGCTGTTGAGGGCTGATGTTTTCATAATCCTGGTCCTAGTTAGCAAAGGGAAGTCCGTTACTGGCAATTCTATGTGAGGGCAGAAGATGAAATGGATGAGGAATTTAAGAAAAATTGCAAAGTCGTAGCAATAAGTGGGTTCAGAGCATGTTTGGAGGAGTACAGAGAGGAGGTGAAAAAAATATTCAAGCTGATTTAGCATGTTAAATAAGAATTCAATTTAGCTCTGATGCATGAAAATTGGAAAAAATTTTATAATGAACATTCTACAATAGTGAAACTTTATATTTTTCAGGAAGTACCACCTGTGTGTTATGGAGAAACATTGATTGAAGGAAGAGCCATTAAATTGAAAGTTGGTATTTACCACTTTGAGAAAAAGAAATGGGCATAAACTACCTGAGGTACTTACTGATAGAAAAATTAAGGAGGTTCAATTTCTGGGAAATGGTGATCTGTTGTAATATTTTTAAGGAAACAATTACGAGATGCTTTTAGTGCCCGTTACAAATCTAAGGTAGATTTCCGTTAGTTTAGCAAGATAAAAATATATTGTACGTAACTCGGTTTGCTCAGAATGATTACGCCTGGTATATTTAGAAATTGGGAGGCCTGAGAGTCAGGAAAACAAACCCCAAAACACCGAAAGTTGTTTCTTTTAAAACCAAGAAAGAAAATCCTCAAGAAAGGGTTGTTTTTCTATATTTTTCTGCTCCTTTATATCTAAGAAGGTTTGGAAAGTTCCAGGGTAGCGAACACTTCCCCAGCTGGGAGGGTTTTCGTGAGCCAATCACGTGAGGGAAGGAGTGGAGGGCGAGCAAGAACAATAGTACCTTGTTTTCTCGTGGAACCTCTCTCCTGGGAACTTGGAGCGACTTAGGCTGCAGTCCCATTTTAGCATCTGAGGTTGCTGCTTCTCTTCTCCTTGAAGGGAGATGGCTCCTTTCCACCTGTCTGAGGCGTCCTCTGCCACTGCCTGTGGGTGCATGTGGAGCAATGGGGAGTGGGAGGCGACACCCATCCCGCATGGTAAATCCTGGATGTCACTAGCAACACAGAAGGTACAGCCTGTTACCTCCTTTAGATAGAGGACAAACTAAGGCAAGAGGTGGCGTGGCTGGCACGACAAACCTACTGAGCCTACCGAAGGAGGCGGCTCATTCAAGTGTGCTGACTCTTGGCACTAACTAAGGGACAGGGGATGGTTCAGCTCAGCAGGCCACAGCATATGGTCTAGAATCTCTCTTGAGTAACTTAACTCATGCCGAGGGCATTTTGTTTCATGGCTGTGGCTTTGATGGTGTCACTGTCCTACCCTGCCCAGGGCCCTCCCCCAGACCAGTGAGCTGACGTTCCTTGGACTGCCAAAGCTGGGGTGGGAGGAGCAGGATTTGTAATCTCATCAGTGGCAGTAGAAGGGGATACACCTGCGGGGACCTGGGCTGCCTACAACCAGCCAAGGAGGAAGACAAAATGAACAGTTTTGGAAATATGGAGGAGGGGATCATACTTCTAGAGTCTTGATAAGGGAAAAGTTGAATACAGGGTCAGGTGCAGATGGAGGGTCCAGAAGGCTGAGACCTGAGGAGAAGCCAGCATGTTTGCCAGGGAGCAGGGAGAGTCACTGGGGAGCTGTGTGAGCAGTTGAGATCTGTCATAGCGGGAGGAGGAAAGGAGAAGCCACGCTATAGAATCATAAAGTATTTGGGCAAGAAGGGAGCTTGGACATCTTTTTTCTTTTAAGTGCATGGTTAGGGCTAAGAGCCCTTGGCTGGGAGTCGGGGGACCTGGTGGCTCTGTGACTTTGAGCAAGTCACTTCTGCCCTTGAGCCTCAGTTGTCTCATTTGTAAGTGGGAAGCCTTGGCTACTTGGTCCTTGTGGGCCCTCTGGCTCCAACATTAGTCCCAAAGAAAGTGGTATTTGCATTAGCATTGAAGATTTCGAATTGGAAGTGGCTAAAGAGATTGGAAAAAGGAGACGGGGAGAAGATGCCTGGGTTCAAATCCTGCCTCCAGTCACTTGTCACCTGTGTGACATGACTTCTCATTCTGGCAGGGCTGGGATTTGGGCCCTGGGCCCAGCTCTTATCCCCGAGACGGTCGCCGTCCTCCCCCTTCTCCCTCTCACATTCTCTTCTCTCCCACTCACCTGGGAATAGAAGGACAGGTTCCACAGGTGGGGGCATTGAGGGAGGGGTTGAAATTGGATGAGCCCAGGATGATGGTCCTTAGGGAGATGATCTTCTGGGAAGCCTTTGGCTGGAGAGACTCAGTGACTTTGGAGGGCAATTCCAGTGGCCCTGGTGACCCTGGTCATCTTTCTCATAGCCCTCCAACCCCTCCTGTGCACTTCCTAGCTGTGGACCAGTCCCCACCTCAGAGCCTCACCACCTCCACCTCTCTCTGCCTCCTGGGCAGCCATCACATAAAAACCCTTGTGTGCTCAGCCCAGGGGTGGAAGGGATTCCTGCCCAGTGGTTGGCCGTGGGGTTGGCCACTTACTTTGGCAGCTTCAGCCTCAGGCTCCTGACCAGACCATCAGAAGCTGAGGGAAGTAGAGGTGGGGGTCAGTGAGTCATAGCTCAGGCCCTGCCTCAGGGAGGGGAGCTCTCCCAAGAGGTGCCCCTCCAGGAGGCAGACTTCCCCTCCAAAAGAAGAGGGCTGGTGCTTCTGGATTCTTCCTCACAGGGTCACTGACTTAGGTCAGCTAATCTGATGAGCATCCCTGTGGTGTTCTGTTTAATGGGAATAATGATCCTGACCTCACAGGGTTGTGGTGGCAAATTGAAAACCTGGCACATCTTAACCTCTCAGTAAAACTTTGCTTTCCTGTCCTTGGTGAGCTCGAGTTAAGAACAGGACAGGGTGTACCCCACAGATCCAGACACGGAGGAAAAGCAGAGTAATGCAAAGGTCCGGTCCGTACACACGGGTGCTCTTGCTTTTCGTGTGCTTCCCCAGTTCCTAGCCTGAGGCTGACCATGATGGGAAAGCGGGACTTGCTCTGTGCTGCCTGCCTCTAACCCCTTGTTGTCCTGAGGCAGACAGGCTCCCAGTCATTACCTCACCACAGGGCCCTGTCTGCCAGAGTGAGTGGTGGAACTGCCTGGGTGGAGAGCTGGAGGCTAATTTTAGACCTGGAGACTCCCTGCCAACAGCTGTGGCTGGGCCCAGCCACTGGGCTGGGCCCCGCTGCCTGACGGAGCTCTGAGTGTCCTTGCAGGGAGCCCTGGACGTGGCCCTCCAGGTCTGCTCTTGGGGCCACGTTCCTGCCTCTGCTCAGCTGCAGGCAAAGCCTAGACAAAGGTTCCTCTGCATACAGGGTGGAGCTCTGAAGCCACCACTTTCTCCAGGGCATCCTTTCTCCTTGCGTTAAGATACGTCTATCCTCCGTGATTCTTCAGATGGCTCTGTAGGCCAGAAACTACTGATATGGCACCTCTGTAGTGGCCAGTGGGCCTCTCCAAGGTGGAGCGGGGAGCAACAGGGAGAAGAGAGCATCCCCAAACTGTCCTGGATTTGTAAGCTAAATCCTGCCTCCCACTCAGTACCAAGCTAATAATCCAATTTAGTGCTCTCACCATTTTTCCTGTTGGCACACATGGAAAATGACAGGAAAAGCTATTTTTATCACATATAGGGGTAAAGAGATAAGGGTGTTTGTGGTTGGATGTAGCCAGTCCATGGGTTCTGCTGCCCCAGAACCCAGGGGGTTGATCCTTTGGCGCATCTGTTAGCCGTGTGAAGCCCACCAGTGGGCCGTGGCCCACCAGTGGGGAAGCTCTGGGCTCCTTCTCCAGCAGCTTGCTACAGTCTTCATGACTGCCGAGCCCCAGCCCCAGGAAGCATCTCCTGGGTAGTCATGAGCTTCTTCTGGCAGAGAACCCGGAGAGCATGGAACCTAGCCTCCCTTTTTACAGATGAGGAAACAGGCTTAGAGAAGCTTGCCCAAAGTTACCAGCTAAGAAGTAAAACAATCCATTTCTAGTTCTAGTTCTGCTAGGACGATCATGCCTTCATTTCTACAGTGTTTATTGAATGCCTATAAAGTTCAATATTCTGAGGACACAAAGATAAAAAACTTATTACTGGGATTCATCTATTTTTGGTAAAAAGACAGTCAAGGAAAAGTTCAGGAGGTTTTTTTTTTTTTTTAAGATTTTTATTTTTCTTTTTTCCCCCAAAGCCCCCTGGTACATAGTTGTGTATTTTTAGTTGTGGGTCCTTCTAGTTGTGGCACGTGGGATGCCGCCTCAGCATGGCCTGATGAGCAGTGCCATGTCTGCGCCCAGGATTCAAACTGGTGAAACCCTGGGCTGCCAAAGCAGAGCGCGCGAACTTAACCACTCGGCCATGGGGCCAGCCCCCAAGAGGTGGTTACTTTTGAGGAGAGAGATGGGGATATGATTGGAGAGAGGCATAGAGGGCTTCAAAGGAATTATTTCTATTTCTTTTGTTCTTTTGGTGAGGAAGATTTGCACTGAGCTAACATCTGTTGCCAATCTCCCTCTTTTTGCTTGAGGAAGATTCTCCCTGAGCTAACATCTGTGCCACTCTTCCTCTGTTTTGTATGTGGGTCGCTGCCACAGCATGGCTGCTGATGAGTGGTGTAGGTCTGCACCTGGGATCCAAATCCAGGCTACTGAAGCAGAGTGCCCTGAACTTAACCACTAGGCTATGAGGCTGGTGTCTATTTCTCTTTCTTAAGTGGAATGGTGGGTACACAGGTGTTATTCTTTAAACCATTCATATATATTCCTTTATATGTATGATATAATTCTTTTAAAAAGTAATAGAAAAAATAAGGAGTTTACAACCTAGGGAAAAAATGCCTTTGAGGGGTTAGGTGAGGAGGAAAGACACGAGTAAATCAGTTATAGCTTGACAGAATGGTAAGTGCTCTGGCAGAGCTATAATAATCACAGCGCGATCGTGTGCACTTTATATGCGATCTCATTTAATCTTCACAATGGCTCTGTGAGGCATGGGAACCTTCATACTGTTTCCATCTTATCGGTGAGAATGCTGAAGTTCAGAGATGTTACTCGCCTTGCTCAGGGTTTCGTGGTGAATAATCTCTGCAGTGGAGTGGAGTGGAGTGGAGTGCTCACCCCTTAGCCATTACACACAGCGGTGAGGGGCAATGAGTTGGCTTGCACCATGAGCTGCCCTATGGGGGCAGAGTGGGGGTGAAAAGGCAGGAAAGCCACTTACTCTCTCTAAACTTCTATTTCCCAATCTAAAAAATGGAGCTAATTTTACTTCTTGTACAAATAATTTGAATATAAGAGCACTGTGTCAGTGTGAAAGCTGGCATTTATTGAGATCTAATGCTGAGCCAGCTACTTTTCCGGCATTACCTCCGCTAGTCTTCCCTTGATCCCATCAAGAGCACACAGTTCCTACTTGACAGGACAGTCTGCCTCCTTCTTTTGGCATTCCTCTATTAGCAAACCTCTTTTCTCCCTGCCTTCACCAGGGTGCTGGCTTCACCTTTGTCAGGGACAGTCATTCTAGAGCCGAGATGCTAGCAATATGAAGCACCTGTCCTTACCCCACCCTAGTGCAAACAATGCCATTCTGTCCACACATGTGAGATTCCATGGTTATCTCTGGGGGCATCACCCTCAGGGAGAAGGTGGAAGCTTTGTAGTCCTTAGTCTATCCCAGGGATCTTGGTCTGGCTGCACATTTGAATCACCTGTGGAGCTTTAAGAACTGTCTCTACGAAGACCTCACTTCAAGTCAATCAATCAGATTTGAGAGGAGGGGAGGCTAAGCATCAGCTTTGCAGGTGACTCTAATGGATAGCCAAGGTAGAAAACCTTAGATCTATACTTTCTCTTTAGAGGGGATGAGTTAAGAAATAAAGGGTTATGAAGAGATAAGGGAGTACACAGCTAAGCAATGACCAGAATGCCTCTGGGCCCCAGGCTGGTCCAGCATTAGGCCAGAGAAGACTGGAAATGGGGCAAGGAACAGGGAGGAAAGAAGACACTGAGATAGAAAGGAAAGAGGAGAAAATTAAAAAAAAAAAAAAAAAAAGCTTGGAGGTGTTGGAGGATGCTAATTGCCCCCTAATAATAACTCCATACCTTCCCAGTGGTACCTGTTCTGTGGGTTCAGGCCCAGCCACTAAAAATTTGATCATGTGGTGTATGTGAGCTGCAGGAGATACAAAGAAGTGTGAACTCCATCCAGTTGGTATACCAAGAGCTATGATGTTCTTGCACAGACAGATAGATACATTAGAAACAATGCATCCCCTTGACAATGTTCTCCCCAGCACCCAGAAACCTTCTCACCTGGGGTAAAACTTATTATACTCATTTTAGAGTCTGTCATATGAGGGCAGGAACCATGTCTGTTTTGTGAGTTAGTCACCATTGTATCACCCAGAACCTATCACTATGCCTTCTTTAAAGAAAGCCCTCAACTGAGTCCATGTTTATCCAGTTGAATTTGATTGTTTGAAACAACTAGAGCAAGGTGAGTTCTAAGGGCACCTGGAGCGTGGTTATGTGCTCAAGTCCCTGGTAGACGTAAGAAAAATAAAATCTAGGTAGGGGAGGAAGGCTTTCTGGTGGAGGTGGATTGAAATGGGACTTAAATGATGCAGAGGGCTTAGATGGATGGAGATGAGGGAGGATGAAGGCAGGGGGAGCAAGCAAGGGTGTGCCAGGGCTGTGATGAAGAGCCTGGCCTGATGGGAAAGGAGGCTGCTTCATTCCCTAGGGAGGGTGGGCAGGGAGAGGAAAGAGGTTCTTATAGTCCAAGGGCAGCGAAAGTTGAGAGAAGGGGAGGGAGGAACCAGCTATGGGAAATGGGTACAGGCTCAGTAGATATGTGAAGGATAGAGCCAGCCCTAATGGCCCAGTGATTAAAGTTTGGGACACTCCACTTTGGTAGCCCAGGTTCAGTTCCTGAGTGTGGAACCACACCACTCATCTGTCAGTAGCCATGCTGTGGCAGTGGCTCACATAGAACTAGAAGGACTTATAACTGAATATACAACCATGTACTGGGGCTTTGGGGAAGAGAAAAAAAGAGAGAAAGATTGGCAACAGATGTTAGCTCAGGGCCAATCTTTCCAAAAAAAAAAAAAAAAGATATGTGGAGGATAGATGAATCACTTGACCATTTAAATAAACTTCCTATCTCTACTCTGAGCCTGATTCTATAACATTAGGAATAAGCAAATTAGGACCCTTTTGGTGGAGTGGTGTTTATATATGTTCCATCCAGAAACAAGAGTTTTGAAGAAACCAAGACCCAGAAGTAAGTGGATAACTTCAGAATTGGCAGTCCCAAAGCCTCAGCTGGCAACTAGGACTGACAGAGTAGTGGTTCTGAACCCTGGCTGTGTACTGGATCATCCAGGAAGCTTAAAAAATCATTGAAGCAAAGAGGTGGACGTCATACAAATGTGTACATTTGTTAACACTCATGGAACTGTTCACTTAAAATGGGTACATTTTATGTTATACTTAAATATGGTTAATTTTAAAACAAAACATATTAGAGCAGAAACTTCCGTGGGAACCAGGGCCGGGGTAGGAAAACCTAGACTGTAATTGACAAATTACCAGAGGCTCAGTGTGGATGAGTCTGAGAGTTAAAAACTTCAGTGGGGAGATCTAATGCACAGCATAGTGATTATAGTCAACAATACTGTATTATAAACTTCAAAATTGCTGAGAGACTGAATCTTAATTGTTCCCACCACAAAAGAGAAATGGTAATTATGTGACATGCTAATGCTATGGTGGTCATCATACGTTGTAAATAAATGTATCAAGTCAACAGGTTGTACGCTTTAAACTTACACAATGTTATATGTCAATTATATCTCAGTAAAACACAACAAAAGGCCCAAAACTTTAGGGGGACCCAGTTATAGGGAGCCCTCCCACTTTTGTGAGTTTTCTCTCCAGGAGGTCCACCAGGGCCTCCTAGTGAATGCTGGGGAAAAATCTCCTCGTGCTTCTGACAGGAGGGACAGAAAGGAGCCACACTGAAATAGGCCAGAGCACTCTGTTCTTCTTAACAAGCCCGCCCTAAGGAGAAACTATTTTTAGTGGAGCCTAACCTACCTCGGGGAAGGGAAATACCCAACTCCAGCCCATTCTAGTTATACTGTCCCACCTAAGGGTGCGGAGCGGGAACTGAGGTGCACTATTGAAATTCACAGTCCTGGGGCACAGGCCTATGAAAAGATTGAGACCTAATCATAAAACTATAGAATATTTCCCATCCCCTACCCCTTACTGTCACAGCACTAAAGGCCTATTTACTGCAGTTCCTTTTGCCCTCTTCTTTTTGAGGGGGGGGGGGGGGGAAGGTTAGCCCTGAGCTAACATCTGCTGCCAATCCTCCTCTTTTTGCTGAGGAAGCCTGACCCTGAGCTAACATCCGTGCCCATCTTCCTCTACTTTATATGTGGGACCCCTGCCACAGCATGGCTTGACAAGCGGTGCCATGTCTACATGCAGAATCTGAACCAGCGAACCCTGGGCCACCGAAGTGGAATGTGCAAACTTAACCACTGTGCCACCAGGCCAGCCCCAACTTCAGTTCCTTTTATCCAGTGTATCATGTCTACCTTTCAATAAAAAATTACAAGTCATACTAACAGGCAAAAACACAGTTTTGAGAGACTAAACAAGCATCAGAACCTGGGTCAGATGTGGTGGAAATGTTGTAATTATCAGACTAGGAGTTTAAAAATCTATGATTAATATGCTAAATGCTTTAACAAAAAAAATAGACAACATGCCGAAACAAATGGATAATGTAAGCAGAGAGGTGGGAATTCTAAGAGAATAAAAAAGAAATTATGGAGATCAGAAACATTGTAACAGGGGCTGGCACCGTGGCCGAGTGCTTAAGTTTGTGTGCTCCGCTTCAGCGGCCCAGGGTTTCGCCAGTTCAGATCCTGGGCGCAGACGTGGCACCACTCATCAGGCCATGCTGAGGTGGTGTCCCACATGGCACAACCACAGGCACTCACAACCAGAATATACAACTATGTACTGGGGGGTTCAGGGGAGAAGAAGAAAAAAAAAGATTGGCAACAGTTGTTAGCTCAGGTGCCAATCTTAAAAAAGAAAGAAAGAAAGAACGTTGGAAAATGGATATATGAAGGTAAAATAAAAACTTTTATTTTTCTCATTTTTAGTTAATCTAACAGATAACACTTGTTCAAAATAATGATAGCAAGAATGTATTTGATTATGTATGGTTATATATATAAATGCCGATGTATGCTTTCAACATCAGTGGTCTAAATACACCAATTAAAAGACAGAGATTGTCAGATGGATCCAAAAACAAGATCCAGCTATATGTTGTTACAGGAAACCCACTTTAAATATAAAGATAGATATAGATTAAAAGTGAGGTAATGGAGGAAGATATACCATGTTAACATTAAAAGAAAGCAGAAGTAGCTATATTAATTTCAGACAGAGCAGATTTCAGAGCAAAGAAAGTTATCAGGAATAAAGAGCGGTGTCATATACTGATAAAATACAAGAAGACAGAGCGATCGTTAATGTGTATGTGACTAACAACAAAGCATCGCAATACATGAGGTAAAAATGATGGAATTTCTAGGAGAAGTAGATGAACCCACCATGATAGTTGGAGACTGTAACACCCCTCTATCAGAAATGGACAGAGCCAGCAGGCAGAAAATCAGTGAGGACATAGTTGAACTCAACAGCACCATCAATCAGCTGGAGATGATTGACATCTGTAGACTGCTTCACCCAAGAAGAGCGTGTTACATATTCTTCTCAACCTCTCATGGAACATTCACCAAGACTGACCAAATTCGGGGCCATAAAGCACACTTTAACAAATTTAAAAGAATAGAAACCAGACAATGTCTGCTCTCATCCCACAATGGAATTAAACTAGGAGTTAATAATGGATTACTAGAAAATCTCAAAATACTTGGAGATTAAACAACATACTTCTAAATAACACAAGTCAAAAAAGAAATTTCAAGAGAAATTTAAAAATATTTTGAACTAAGTGAAAATGAAAATACAACGTATCAAAATTTGTGGGATAAGTGAAGGCAGTACTTAGAGGGAAATTTCTAGTGTGGATTGAAAGCATATATTAGAAAAGAAGAAAGACCTAAAATCAATAATCTAAGCTTCCACCTTAGGATACTAGAAAGAGAAGAGCAATTTAAATTCAAAGCAAGGAAGGGAAAAATAATGAAAAATCACATCAGAAATAAATGAAATTGAAAATAGGAAATCAGTAGAGAAAATCCACAAAATGAAAAGCTGGTGGTTCTTTGGAAAGATCAATAAAATTGATAAACTTCTAGCCAGGCTAATTAAGAAAAAAAGAGAGAAGACACAAATTGCTAGTATCAGAAATGAAAGAGGGGACATCACTGTGGATTTCATGTACATTAAGAGGATAATAAAAGAATATTATGGGGGCCGGCCCAGTGGTGCAGCAGTTAAGTGCTCACGTTCTGCTTCGGCGGCCTGAGGTTCACCAGTTTGGATCCTGGGTGCGGACATGGCACCACTTAGCAAGCCATGCTGTGGTAGGCATCCCACATATAAAGTAGAGGAAGATGGGCACAGATGTTGGCTCAGGGCCAGTCTTCCTCAGCAAAAAGAGGAGGATTGGCAGCAGTTTGCTCAGGACTAATCTTTCTCAAAAAAAAAAAAAAAAAAAAGGAATATTGTGAATAACTCTCTGCCTAAAAATTTGATAAGGTGAAATGGACCAATTCCTTGAGAGATGCAACCTGCTAAAACTTACATAAGAAGAAATGGACAAGCTGAAATAGCCTGTATCTATTAAATATATTGAATCAATAGTTAATAACCTTCCCAAACAGAAAGCACCAGACTCAGATGGGTTTACTGGTAAATTCTACTAAACATTTAAGGAAGAAAGTATACCAATTCTCAACGGTCTCTTTCAGAGGACAGAGGCGAGGGAATACTTCTAATTCATTCTGTGAAGCCAGCATCACCTTAATACCAAAACCAGACAAAAAACATTACAAGAAAAGAAAACTATAGATCATTATCTTTCATGAACATAGCTGCAAAAATCCTTAACAAAATATTAGGAATTCGAATCCAACAATGTATAAAAATAATTATGCATCACAATCAAGTGGGATTTATCCCAGGTGTGCAAGGCTGGCTCAACATTCAAAAATCAATTAATGTAATCTATCACATTGACAGGCTAAAGAAGAAAAAATCACATGATCATATTAATACATGCAGAAAAAGCATTTGACAAAACCCAACATCTATTCATGATAAAAACTCTTAGCAAACTGGGAATAGAGGTGAACTTCATCAACTTGATAAAGAACATCTACAAAATACCTATAGCTCATGCTGTACTTAATGGTGAGAAGTTCAAAGCTTTTTTGCAAGTTCATGAAAAAGGCAAGGATGTACCCTCTCACCATTGCTTTTCAACATTATACTGGAAGTCCTAGCTAATGCAATAAGACAAGAAAAGGAAATAAAGGGTATACAGATTGGGAAGGAAGAAACAAAATCATCTTTGTTCACAGATGGCAAAATCATCTATGTACAAAATCTGAAAGAATTGACAAAAATACCCTCCTGAGACTAATAAGCAATTATAGCGAGGTTGCAGGATACAAGATTAATATACAAAAGTCAATGTCTTTGCTATATATCAGTGATGAATAAATGGAATTTGAAATGAAGAACACATTACCGTTTACACTAGCACCTGAAAAAAGAAAATACTTCGGTATCTGACAAAAGATGTACAAGATCAATTTGACGAAAACTACGAAACTCTGATGAAGGATATCAAAGGAGAACTAAATAAATGGAAAGACATTCTATGTTCATGGATAGGAAAGCTCAATATGGTCAAGATGTCAGTTCTTCCTACCTTCACCTACAGATTTGATGCAACCCCAACCAAAATCCCAGCGAGTTATATATATATTGACAAACTTATTTTAAAGTTTACATGGAGAGGCAAAAGACCCATAACAGCTAGCTCAATATTGAAGGAGAACAAAGTGGGGGGACGGGCACTAGTCTTACTGGAAAGCTGCAGTAGTAACCAAGACAACGTGGTATTGGGGAAAAAAAGAAAAAAAAAAAGACAAATAGATAAATGAAACAGAATAGAGAGCCCAGAAACAGACTCACATGTAATCAACTGATCTTTCACAAAGGAGCAAAGGCAATACAATGGAGCGAAGATAGCCTTTTCAACAAATGGTGCCAAAACAACTAGAAAACCACATGCAAAAAAATGAATCTAGTCACAAACCTTACACCCTTCAAAAATCAATTCAAAATGGATCGTAGACCTAAACACAAAGCATAAAACTCCTAGAAGATAACATAGGAGAAAACCTAGATAACCTTGGGTATGGCAATGACTTTTTAGATACAACACCAAAGGCACAATTTATGAAAGAAACAATTGATAAGCTGGACTTCACTAAAATTAAAATCTTCTGCTCTGCAAAATCATCGTCAAGAGAATGGAAAGACAGGCCACAAACTGGGAGAAAATATTTGTGAAAGGGACATCTGATGCTGGACTGTTATCCAAAATACACGAAGAACTCTTAAAATCAACAATAAGGAAAAAAACAACCCAATTAAAAATTGGGCAAAAGACCTGAACAGTTACCTCCCAAGATGTCCAGATGACAAGTAAACATATGAAAAATACGTTCAACATTATATGATATTAGGGAATTGCAAGTTAATAGTGAAATATTGCCATAAACCTCTAAGAATAGCCAAAATCCTAATCACTGGCAACACCAAATGATGGCGAAGGTGTGGAGCAAGAGACTCTCATTCATTGCTGGTGGGAATGAAAAATGATACAGTCACTTTGGAAGACAGTTTATTGGTTTCTTACAAAACTAAATATACTCTTACTATATGATCCAGCAATCGTGCTCCTTGGCATTTACTCAAAGGAATTGAAAAATGATGTCCATGCAAAAATCTGCACACACATGTTGATAGCAGCTTTATTCATAATTACCCAAACTTGGAAGCAATCAAGATGTCCTTCAGTAGGTGAATGGTTCAATAAACTGGTGCATCCAGACAATGGACTAAAAAGAAATGAGCTGTCAAGCCATGAAAGACATGGGGAACCTTAAATGCATATTGCTAAGTGAAAGAAGCCAATCTGTAAAGGCAACATGCTGTATGATTACAACTATATGACGTTCTGGAAAAAAGGCAAAACTACGGAGATAGTAAAAAAAATCAGTGATTACTAGAGGTTAGGGGGAAGGGAGGCATGAAAGATAGGACACAGAGGATTTTCAGAGCTGTGAGACTGTTCCGTATGATACTACAGTGGTGGGTGCATGTCATTATACATTGGTCACAACCCGTAGAATGTCCCACACCAAGAGTGACATTAGTAACCCTAATGTAAACTATGGGCTTTGGGTGACAGTGATGTGTCAATGTAGGATTATAAGTTGTAACAAATGTACTATTCTGGTGGAGGACGTTAATAGTTGGGGAGGTTGTGGGTGTTTTGGGATGGGGGTATATGGAAACTCTATACTTTCCACTTAATTTTGCTATGAACCTAAAACTCTAAGCAATAAAGTTTATTAATTAAGAAAACCCAAAGATATGGGAAGGATCTATGGGCCCTGTGCCTCTGGGTCCAGAGTTATAAAGAAACAAAAAAATTGATGCTTACTCCCTCACCCCCGCATACTTTGATTTCATTGGTCTAGGGCAGGACTTGGGCATTGGGATTTTCCAAAAGTTTCCTGGTCGATTCATATCTGCAGCTAGGGTGTTGACTCACAGGTTGAAAGTTTCAGAGCAGAAAGAATCTCAAAGATAATCTGGTCAACCTTACTAATTTTACAAATAGATAAACAGAACTGGAAATGGAGCCCCATCTTGGCCAGATCTAATGGGCATTTTTTCTAGCCGTTATCCTCAGCCTCCTTAACTTATTCTCCTATAAGCCTCCTAGGCTGCATCATACCCAAGTTCTCAGACTCTTAGACTAACCTCATCTAAATCCCGTTCTCTAAATATGGTAGCTCTTTCTGAAAAACAAAAAAACAAGTTTAAGTAGCAAGGAATTCTGTCCCGTAATGTTTTGAGGATTTATGGCACCCTAATCTGATTTACATGTATCTTATATCCTAATTTTCTCCACAAGGGCTCCACAAAGCCTGTGTATGTGTTTGTATCTTGTTTTTCTAATAAATTCCTACCTGTCAAAATACCTGTTTGTCTGAGTATTCCTGTATATGTTGCAATATTTTTTTGTTATTGAGGAATAATTTACATACAGCAATATCAATCTTTTTTTTGTCTTTTTTTAGAAGATTGACAGCTGAGCTAACATCTGTTGCCAATCTTCTTTTGTTTTTTTCCATTCTTCTTCTCCCCAGAGCCCCCAGTACACAGTTGTATATTGTAGTTATAGGTACCTCTGGTTGTGGCATTTGGGACCCCGCCTCAGCATGGCTTTATGAGCAGTGCCATGTCCGCACCCAGGATCCAAATGGCGAAACCCTGGGCCGCCGAAGTAGAGCGTGTGAACCCAACCACTCAGCCACGGGGCCGGCCCCAGCAATATGAATCTTAATTGTACACATAGTTCAACATATACACCCATGCTACTATTATGCAAATCGAGCTGTAGAACATTTTCAATCACCCCAGAATGTTCCCTAGGGCCTCCTTTCAATCAGTTTCACTCAGGGGCAACCAGTGTTCTGACTTCTATAACAGATTTGCTTTGCTGTCCTCGCACTTCATATATGGTTGGAGTCATACGGTATGTACGCTTGTACTCTTTTGTGTCTAGCACTTGCACTAGGAATGGTTTTGAGATTTGTCCATGTTGTTGCTTATATCAGAAGTTCTTTTTATTAATATTATTGATGTGTAGCATTCCATATTTTGGCTAAACCACAGTTTGTTTATCTGTTCTTCTCTTGAGGGGAATTTGAGTTCTTCCCAGTTTGGGCTATGAATAAAACTGCTGTAAACTTTTTCATACTAGAGTTTGTGTAGACACGTGCTTTTATTTCTCTTGGGTGTATAAGAGTAGAGTTGCTGGGTTATAGGGTAGGTGGATGTTTAGTTTTTGTAAGAAACTGCCAAACTTTTTCATAGCAGCTGTATCAGTTTATACTCTGACCACCAAGGTATGAGGATTACAGTTGACTCACATGCTTGGCAGCATTTGGGATTATCAGTCTTTTTAATTTTAGTAATTCAAGTGGGTGTGAAGTGGTATCTCGTTGTCGTTTTGCTTTGCGTGTCCCGGATGAGCAATGATGTTTAGGACCTTGTACTTGCTTATTGCCATTCCTCCACCTTTCATGAAGTCTTTAAATATTTAGTTCATTTTTTTATCGGATTGCCTTCTTATTGTAGGCATTCTCTGTATGTTCTGGATATGAGTCCTTTGTCAGATATGTTTTACGTACTTTTTCCCACTTTAAAGCCTTTTCAGTTTCTTTTTCTTTTAACGAGCAGTTTTTAGGTGTGTTGAAGTCCAATTAATTTTTTTGTCTTTTATCATTAGTGCCTTGCATGTCTTGTCTAGTAAATCTTTGTCTATCCCAAGGTTATGAAGATATTATCTTCCAGACATATTTTTTCTAGAAACCTTATAGTTTTACCTTTTGAGTTTAGGTCTGTGATCCATTTTGAATTAATTTGTGTTTGTGGTGTGAGATATGTATTAGGGTTAATTTTTTCCATACAAATAAATATCTGTATGTTCCACCTCTGTTGGAAAGATTTTCTTACTTTCCTTTCCCCATTGATGCATTGCAATCCTTGTTGAAAATCAGTTGTGTATGTGTATTTCTGGACTCTCTGTTGGGCTATTGAAACAGTCCAGATTTGACACCAGTATCACACTGTCTTAATTGCTGTTGCTTTCTTGTAAGTTATGGAATCTTGTAGCATAAGTCTTCCAATTTTGCTCTTTTTCTATATGATTGTCATGGCTATTTATGGTCTTTTAGCCTTCTATAAAATTTTAGAATCAACTCATTAAGTTCTGGAAAAATTCTGCTGGGATTTTAAGTGGAGTGAAATAGGGGAAGAATGGAATGGAAGTCTTAGTCATATTGAGTCTTCCAATCCATAAAAATGGAATATTTCTCTACTTATATAGGTCTTCTTTGATTTCTTTGAGCAATGGTTTGTAGTTTCTGATGTCAAAGTCTTGCACATCTTTCACTACATTTATTCCAATATATTTCATGTTTTATGATACTTTTGAAAATGATATTGTATTTTGAATTTCATTTTCAATTGTTTATTGATAATATATAGAAAATACAATTAATTTTTGTATATTGACCTGTGTCTTGCAACCCTGCTAATTCATTAATTCTAATGTTTTGTGAATTTCTTTGGGCTTTCTAAGTACATAATCTTTAACTTAAGAATAAACGCAGTTTTATCCTTTCCTTTCCAGTCATTATGCCTTTATTACTTTTTCTTGCCTTATTGTAATGACTAGGACCTTCAGTACAATGTTGAAATACAATGTTGTTTTAATCTTAGAGAGAAAGCATTCAATAATTCACCATTATATCTAGTAAGACTTTTTTTTTTAAAGATTTTATTTTTCCTTTTTTCTCCCCAAAGCCTCCCAGTACATAGTTGTGTATTTTTAGTTGCGGGTTCTTCTAGCTGTGGCATGTGGGATGCCGTCTCAACGTGGCCTGACTAGTGGTGCCATGTCCGCGCCCAGGATCCGAACCGGACAAACCCTGGGCCACTGAAGCGGAGCGCGCGAACTTAACCACTCAGCCACGGGGCCGACCCCTATCTAGCAAGACTTTAACATCTATGTCAGTATCTCAGCCACTTTACTTAGCAGTTCCTGCCTTTATCCACTAGCTTTTTACATAGCTTCAGGTACATTTTCCATCTCATTTACACATGAATCATCAATATTTGGAGAGGTAGTTTAAAAAAATAATAAAAAGTGACTGTAGCCAACCAGGAGAAAGGGGGGTGGGGCATGGGCACAAAGGGTGAAGGGGTGCACCTACAACACGACTGACAAACGATAATGTACAACTGAAATTTCACAAGATTGTAAACTATCATAAATGCAATAAAAATTAACTTAAAAAAAAAGAAAAAAACCAGTGACAGTAGCCATAGAGGTGGGTGGTGGGTTCTGTCTGTCTCTGGAACTGGTAGTCCATGTTGGAGAGGCAGACCATGCCTGCTTCTCCATAGGTCACTCAGCCTGAGGTCTCTTCTTCAGTGAGGTTCTCATCTTCATGAGCATAGGTCATGTTGAGAAAAGAGCCTTATTGTCTATCCTTTAAAATGTAAAGGATCTTAGCACCATCGGTCAGAGAGCTCACCTTGCAGGCTCTGGTATTTTAAACTGCCAACCCCTTCCATTAAACTGAATCTGCTTAACCAGCTCTCAGCCTGAATTTAGGAGCCAAGAGTTCAGGAGGGTGAGTCCTTGAGCTCTGGAGTCTCTTCTCCCTCTCCCCCCATTTCCCGCTGTTCCATAGCAGCCATGCAGGGCTGAAGGGACCATAACTTAAGGCATTGAGGCCAACACCTACTTAACTTGTATGGCTTGGGAGACCTTCCTAAGGAATATGGTTTCTCCTGTCTCGGAGACCCACGAGTAGCATTGGAAGCTGAAGCATTAGAACAGGGATGTGGGAAGACCTACAGATGTTGGGAGCGGGGGTGTTTTTATTCTTTGGTAACAGAGCTCGTTAATCAGAGCATTTTCAGGATTTAGACTCAGATTTCACTTGTTATTCTGGGAATATTGTGAAAGCCCCTACCTAGCCCCTTGGGTTAGAAGTTCAGAAATCTGGGGGTGTAAAAGGAGACCTCGAGTTTTAGTTAGCTTCAGGCTCTGGCAGAAACATGGTGCTGGAATATTAGTAATAACTGGGATTTCTGGAGCACTTTCTGTGTGCCAGGCACCATGTCAAGCTCTGTGTGTGCAACAGCTCTTAAAGCCTCCTTGCGAAGTAGGTATTATTCTTCTTTTACAGATGAGTAAACTGAGGCTCAGAAAGCTTAAATAACTTGCCTCGAGTTACACAGTCCACGTAACAGAGTCAGGATTTAAAACCAAGTATATCTGACTTCAGAACCCGTGCTCCCCGTCATGTCAGTATCCTGCTCTTCTAAGATGATTCTGGTTTAGGGCTTCACCTTCCTGGGGGAGGCTTTCCAGTGTCCTCTTTGAGTTTCTCACTTTCTCCTGAATTCTTGGGACTTTCTCTTTCCCCTTAGTCACCTTGACTTTCACTGTAAACCTTATTTCAGTTGACCGATGCTCTGTTCCCCAAATATATCACTTGAAATAAGCTGAAGAGTCATCTAGACCTCAAACATGCCACAGGTGAGATGCGATTACCTCTAAGGCTGCTTCCTATTTTCAGCACTAGGGAGTACCCACTATATTTCCAGGACTGTGCTCAGGGCTGTCGTGTACAGTTGTGCAAGTTGTGTACTGCACAGATGCTTCCCTTCCATGGGGTGAATGGGGACCAAACTCTAGCATGAGCTCCACTTACCAAGCTGCATGCCTGGAGGAAGGGCACAAAGGCATGGGATAGGCTCATGGTGGCCCCCACTGTGCTAGAGCAGTTCGGGGGTAAGTCTTGCCCTTGGGTAGCTTTCTTATCTTTACTTAGAATTGTATTCCCATGAAATAATGGAAGCAGGGGCCACTTGTTACTAAGAATTACAAGAATATCCATGTTCATGAATGATTTGTATTTTAAAAGTATACGTTTATTATACTTTACTGATAGTATATATTTTGTGTTTATATTTTGTTGTTAGTGCTGTGGAGTCGAACCGACTCCTTGCGCCCTGGTGTCCAGCGCAGCAGAACCTGCCTGGTCTTCTCTCGCCATCCTCTCACCTTCCTGCGCTCTGTCAGACAATGCTCCACTGCTATGCACACGGTTTTCATGGCTACTTTTCTCAGAAATGGGTGGCCAAGTCCTTCTTCCCAGTCTGTCTTATTGTGGAAGCTCCACTGAAACCTGCCCACCATGGGTCACCCTGCTGGTGTTTGAAATCCCGGTGGCATAGCTTTCAGCATCACGGCAGCACACAGCCGCCACAGTGTGACAACCCACAGATGGGTGGTGTGCTTCCCTGACAGGGAAATGAACCCAGGCTGCGGTGGTGAGAGTGCCGCATCTTAACCGCCAGACCACCAGGGCTGTGTTTATATATGTGTGTAAATGTGAAAGCAGTTTCACGTCCTTCTCTTTCACTTGTATTCCAATATGATTTCTTGAAGGGTAGGGAAAAGGTTGGAATTGGTTAGCTCCTGAGAGTTGTGAAGAACCCAAAATATGCCCATAGATGTGTCATGCCAGGTCACCTGTCAAGGATCATGGCAGAAAAAAGCTTGAGAGCTGTGGACCTAGAGAACAAGTGGCAGTAACTCAGTGCCTTGCCCTCTCTAGTTCCCACTTTCCTATTCCGGTGTCTCTCAGCCTTGCTCTGTAGACTCCCTGCTGCCTTCATTCACTTTTTTTTTTTTAATTGAGTTGTAATTCATGTAACATTAACCTTCAAGCGTACTATTGAGTGGCATTTAGGCCATCCACAATGTTGTGCACCCATCACCTCTGTCTACTTCCAAAGCATTTTCATCACCCCAAAGGAGACTCTGTACCCGTTAAGCAGTCGCTCCCCATTCCTCTTCCCCCCTGCCCCCGACAACCGCTAATCTGTGCTCTGTCTCTGTGAATTTACCTATTCTTGATATTTTAGTTAAATGGATTCATATAATATGTGAGCTTTTGTGTCTGGCTTCACTCAGCATAATGTTTTTAAGATTCATCCATGTTGTAGCATGTTATTAGTACTGCAGTCCTTTCTATGGCTGAACAACGGAATACATTGTGGATATATCACATTTTGCTTATCCACTCATCCCCTGGTGGACATTGGGGTTGCTTCCACGTTTGGCTATTGTGAATAGTGCTGCTATGAATGTTGGTGTACAAATATTTGTTTGAATACCCACTTTCACGTTTAGGGGGTGTAGAGCTAGGAGTGAATTGCTGGGTCATGTGGGAACTCTGTTTAACTCTCCGGGGACCCGTCTTCCTTCCTTCTTGTTGAGCACTGAGCCCGGTGGTGGCTTCTGCCTTGCTGTGCTTGGCTGTCTCCTCTCCACTCTTACACCTTCACCTCATGTCCAAGTCAGGATGCAGACATTTTATTTTTCTTGTTTTCATCATCAGCATTCCCAAACTCAGTGTCTCCCTGAGCTGTCCTTGGCTTGAGTGAGGCCTGCTTGCCCCCTTCTCGTTGCACCTCTCCTGCTCAGTAGCACCGTCAACCTCCAGAGTGTTGGTTTCCTACCCTAACCACTTTGTAGCCTGTTTTCAGTCACTGTGATTATTAAGACCTCTCCAGGGTACAAAACACAGTGGGTTTCTTAGTCTTTTCTCATCCCCACCCCTCCGTGTCCATGCCTTCCCCAGATTTGCTGTGCAATGACTAAATAATGAATGAACCTGCCTCTACTCTTCTAGTTTGATGTACCAGCCCCCCCTGCCCTGGCCACTTGCTAAGTCCTCTGTGCTTTCTCTTGGGCTTATTAATACCTTAGCAGTGCCCCAGAGTTGACCTGAAAAGAGATTGTTTTTCCCTCTTCCCATTTGATGCTGCTTCTGATTGGGTGTCATAAAGCCAACCTTTGTGCTTCTTACTGCTGAGAGGTGGTTTTGAATGAGATGCTATCCCCCCCAGCTCCCACACCACCGTTTCCACCCAAGTCCAACTTCCCCCCAAGACCAGACACTTCCGAGTGCAGGTGACTCCAAGGCCACACTATGCTGCTGGCTCGGCATGCTCCAAACCAAGGCCTTGTACCCTGCGCTAGAGTGATGCTCCTTAAATTCTCCATGATGAATTGAAATAGCTGCATCTGTGGCCCCATTTAACATTGACTTCTTGATTTTATTTTGTTCTTGATATAGTCTGTTTATGTTTGTACACACCCGTGTTGTTTTTAATTAGCTCTCAGGAAGCAAAGATTCCTGCACTTGTGAGATCATAGGCTTGGGGCAAGGAGGGACAGGCAGGTATGGCTGGGATGGCACTTATGGAAAAAGGAAACTTCCAGATTGGAATAACAGGCTGAGGAAAGCAGATAATGTGGGGCTAGGTTAGAATACCCGGAACACCAAAGTTGAGGAATTTATATTGATGAGGCAGCATTTAGAACTATCTTCTTGGATGGTCCCACATCCATCCTTAAAGAGGCTCCTTCCAGGAAGCTGGACAGCCAAGAGGGCATTGCCTTGCCCTGAAAAGAATTTCAGTGATGGTGTCACCCGGATGGTGGAATTGGGAAATGCAATTAAATGGCAAATTGGTGAATCCAGGGACATGACAGTGGGGCTTTGGCGTGGATAGAAGACACAAAACCTGGTGGGGATGTTCTAGATCAGAGCTCGGAGAGTCCAACAATGTAAATCTGAGGACAGGACTCTTTTAGGGGGCTGAGGACCTCTTCTGGGGACTTATGTACTCCCTCCAGGAAGCCTGAGCTGGTTGGGGTAGCATCACGGGTGTTGCCTACCTGGCTGTGGTCATTCTGACCTTTATACCTTTAGCTCTGGAGGGTCAAAAACTTAAGGTCCAAGCAGGTAACTTAAATCAATGAAGCAGCCCCCATGTAAGTGCACACAGACTTTGTTTGAGTTATAAGGACTATGGTGCAATGGAGCCTCTGTTCTCAGTGCCTGGCCTGTGGTACTCAAATATTTGCTACATGAATGAAAAAACGGTGGCTGCTACTTGGCTCTAGCCCTTTCTTTCCATCTGGTTATGGGCCCTGTTTTGCCATTTTGCCCTACTTTTCAAGAGAAACTAGAGTTTAGGAGTTTCATGTGAAATTATGTGGCTCACATTTGTCTGAAGCACCATGAGCTGTAAGGAATTTGCAACTCCAAACCTATGGCTTTGATCTCCAGAAAATCCACAAGGTTTTAGGGGAATTAACTCTTTAAAATGTTATCGTTTGCCTATCAAGCTGAGTGAAGGCTCTGAGAGCAAGTGTAAAAGAGGAGACTCTTGGGAGGAGGCAAATCAAAGATTCTAACAACCTAAATTGTACTTGTGACTTGGTTCCTGCTGTGTCTTTCTGGGTGAGTCACGCTCTACCTGTAAAAAAGCTCCACTGGCAGGTGGAGGGATGAGGATAACAGGGCTGGGCAGAATGGTGTAGTGGAAGGAGCCTGGATTTGGAACGTGGATGTTCAGGTGGTCTGCACTGATTCAGTCCTTCCACTTGTGCTGAAATACTGAAATATTTCTGTACTGGGAGGTAAATAGCTGCTGCCCTCAATTCCCTAGGTGACCCACTCCCGGACCCTCCAGACCGCCACACAATCTAGCAGCAAAGAGGCAAGGGCTGGCCATCAGTGGGTCTCCAGGACTCTGCTCCACTGTCAGGGCTGGCATCTATTCTCCGTGGTCAGTGCGGGTGCTACAGCACTGGTCAAGTATTTTGAACTCACCCCTGGGTAAACCTGAGTTTGAATGCCGGCTCCACTTCTTAGCTGAGTATTCCTTGACAAATTACTTAATCTCTTCCAGCTTACTTTCTTCATCCATAAAATGGGGATAATGCTACTGCTACAACTCTATTTGCAGGGTTGTTGTGAAGAGTAACTGAGATCAGGCTACGATTTTTAATATTTTCTGTACTCTAAGCAGGAAATAGCATCCTTTCTTACCTTATCTTTATGCAAAGGCTTGGAGAAGCAGAGATCAGAGAACTAGAGGTGCGGGTTTCATGGTGAAGTAACCCATCTGGCCCCAAAGTTGGTGGTGCCCAGTTGGCTGCTAACGAATCACCAAGAGAGCTTGTTAAATATAGATCCTTCAAGAAATTCTACATCAGTAGGTCTGGCTGGGGTCCCAGAATCATTTTCACCAAGGGCTCTTAGATGATCCTGATTGATAGCATAATCTGGGAACCATCCTGTCCTCTCATCAAGCTCAGGGACAGTGTCGTATGCTGCCTCTTCACACAGAACCTGGGGTGGCACTCTCCCTGCAGCAGGTGCTCAGTGCACAGGATTGACTGATGGGCCAGTGTGAACCAACGAATGCTCCTTAGTCAGTTGGGGTAGGGGCCTTCCCCCCAACCTTTGTTGCTGCCTGTCACAGACCTTGTCTCACCCCCCAGGTGGGATCTAGGCCTCCCCTAAGGCTGAGAGCAAAGGACAATGGGAGAAGAAGCGTGAGCATCTTGTTGGGCTTCAGGATAAACCAGTCACGTGGGCTGAGGATTGGGTTTCCTTCCCAGGAAGGGAGATCTGGTCTAGGCAGATCAGCTTGTTTATGAGTGTTTTCTCCATCACATCCCCTTAGGGCATGGACCCAGTTGGCTGACCTTGTGAAAGCCACCTGTTGACAGGGCTTCCTGTGTCCTGAGCTGGGACTCCAGCACCCTCCTGCCCTCTCATCGTCAGAGTTCAGACTTACAGCAGCTGTCGCTGCGGAGCGCCTCTTCTGCTTGGCAGCTGCACTCAATGCCTCATAATCATACCCTCAGGGGCTCCCTGGAGGTAGTATATTATAGCACAGTTTGGGGGTTCTGCTCCCACTGTTGCATTAGTTCCGAATGATAAGGACATTCGAGATAGCACAGGGATATAGGGCTGAGTGAGAGACAGCTGCAGAAGGATCAGAAGGAGAGGACAAACCAATGGGAGGAAAAAGAGGACATGATAGGAAAAGACTCAGGCAGAGAGGGCAAGAAAGACCTAAGAAAAGAGGAGTTAAAATCTGGAAAGGTGATGAAGAGGCGAGTCGTGTTCTGAGCACGGATGGGGAGAGTGCGATAATCCTTGCCATTATTGCAGGAGGAGTGACATCCGTGAGCACGTCCTCCTTTTTGTTTAAACAAATTCCTGAGTAGGAGCTCCTAGACAGGCGCAGTGACTCAACAAAGGCAATAGGTAGGACGTTGTGCAGCTGCTGCCTGATGTTTCCCAGCAGTGAGATCCTGGGGATTGTAGGCAGTGTGTGCAGTGACTCAGGGGACCATGAGGCCTCCCTGCTTTACGGCCTTGGCCTCACCTACCTGTTCTTTCACCTACACACCTATCCACCACCTACTTAGGGACCACACCCCACCATCTCAAACTTCCTCACCTCTGCTCCCCCACCACCGGGCAGGGCTGTGATTGCCGCTCACACACCTTCTTCTTCCTTTCAGCTGCCGCCTCCCTCAAAGCCTGCATTTCCTGGGAGCCGGGACCTCTCTGCAGTCAGTTGTCAAATCCTCCACAGGCCCTTGGACAAAGCGTTTTTCCTGTCTGCGTCTCAGATTTCTGACCTGTAAAATGAACCTCAGGCTCGCTGCTAACTCCTTGCTGTGGAGCAGTGAATTCATATCTTTAAGGAACTTAGAGCTTGTCAGATGAAAGATACCAAAGTCAGCTTCAACTCCCCTCCCTCCCGCCACCCCCACCTGCCCGCCAAGTCCTGCTCTTCCCTTCCTTACTGCTCCCTATGCGGATAAGCCCTTCGTTTCCAAAGCAGGCCACTTGAGGTCTGTGGACCTCGGCAGGGCCCAGTTCTCTAGGCCTCGTCCCACTCATCTCTGCAGCATTTGACACAGTTGACAACCTTCTTCCTTGTTTTTAAAATTATAAAGGTAATGCATGCTCATTGTTAAAGAAAATAAAGAACAAAGAACTTCCAACACTAGAGACTTGAATTTAAGTAAAGTATAAAAACCACTAGTCCTCTCACCTCCCCCATATCGTGATGAAATGTGTCTCAAACCCACCCACTCTCTCAGTCCTCTTCCCTAAGCATTTACCAAATTCACGTGTTTGTCTGTTACCTGTTATTTGAGGTCAGGGACTGTTCATCTGTTTGTCTTCATCGTTGGGCACAATGCCAGCATATAGTGCGCATTCTGTTAATATCCATTGAAAGAACAAGTGGATGAATGAATGAGTTAAAATAAGACAATTGGACTAGCATTCAAATCTTTGCTGCTTCCTTGTAGGGTGAGCCTGTTTCTTCGCTTGTACAATTGAGATGATAATTCGTGGCCTCCCTGCCACCCCATGGGGTTCTTTTGAAATTAGATATGATGTTGCCCATAGCACCAGCACAGTGCCTGGCATGGCGGGAGCCTTCAGTACATGCTGTTGAATCGGATTCTAAAGGGACCCCGTTGCCCTTCTCCTCCACAAACCCGTGCCTGCCCGCTGCTGTTGAGTGCTCCCACTGTGCAGAGGCTGTACTGCGAGCTACTGGCGAAGGGGTAAGAAGCTGCCAGCCTGGCCTTGAGGAGCTCGTGGTTTGACTGGGAGATGTAGCCCAGCTCTACCCGTGGAGCTGCCGGACAGATGCTGAGCCAAAGGCCCAGTGTTTGGGGAGGAGAAAAGGAGGAAGACACGGGAAGGGAGCTGGGGGGAGTACGAGTTGTGATGGGAGCTGGGTAGTTAATTTGAGTAGAATGAATGAATGAATTGTAGGCCAACTTTTATAGGTTTGGGTAGGATATTCCATGTGAGAGACACAGGTGACATCACCTGCCACCTCTTCCCCAGATCCCAGCTGATCCTTCCATGTCAGGGACTTAAACTTTTTTACCATGACCCACTAAAATGTACGTTTTACGCTGCAAGGGCAAACACACACACTTACACATTATTGATATAACTGGAACAAAAGTTTAACAACACAGTACTTACTCCAGCTGTGGGGGATTGACTGTGATACTTTTCTTTTGTTTTTTAGAGATCCTGTTTGTGACGCACTAAATTGGTTTCACGGACCACTGATGGGTTGTGATCCTCAATTCAAGAAATACTGTCTGGCCTAGCAATTCCACTTGGAATTTTCAGTTACATTCTGCTATATCTTGTTAGCTCGTTTTCAGCTGAGAAAACCAAAGCCCAGTGAGGATAAGAATTTGTCCAAGGTGTGTACCTGATAAGTGGCAAAGCCAGGAGTCAAATGCAGGTCCGTATGACTCCAAAACCCATTCACTGAGTCCTGTCCCTTTCTCTGGCATCTTGCTCGGGGCTCTGCCAGCCCCTCACTGGGCCACTCATCAAGGATCATTAAATGTGGCCTATTTCTTTGTACCCCAGGGTTTTTGGCCAAGGTGACAGCTCAGCCTGCCTTGTATTATCAAGCGCTACATAACTAAAGCTGAGCAGGCAGCCCACAGAGTGAGGTTTTAATGTACCACCCCCCGCCTCCAATATGCAGAGTTGGTTATAGAGAAAAAGTGCAGTAAGATTAACCTGCTGCACCTCAGCCAATGATAACAAGGTGAAACCGTGTCTCCGCTGCCCATAGCACTGTCCTCTTTCCTCTTCCTCCCTCCTTTGGACCACCCTAGTCAGAAATTAGGGGGGCAGCCTCCTATGCCAGCCCATGGAAAGAAGGAAAGCTGAAGAAAGGCAATTAGAGAAGAAAGAAGGAGTTGGGGAAAGAAAGGAGCTGAGGAAAACCAGGAGTGCAGACACAGAGGATTTCCAGAGAAGGCTGTTCCTACAGCCATGGGCCCTTAATCTTTGAAATCCGAAAGCTTCCCGAAGGCAGTGAGTTTTATGAGGAGAAAGAGGCAGGTAAAGGGGTTGTCCAGTCGCAGTTATAAAATCCTGGGCAGTGAGAGGGGAGAGGAGGAAGTGGGTCTGTGTGCCTCACTGAGATAAGGGGAAAACAGGTGGAGACAGTGGGCAGAGCCCTGTTCTCCAAGCTCGTCTTTCCTCTCTTTGTCAAGCAGTGGGTCATTAACAGAATTATTGCACATGCTGACACATGCACAGGCTAGAATGAAGTATATTGTATAACAAAGATCAGTGTTACGTTTGGTTTGTTTTTGAAATCTCTTTTATTTCATATTGGAAACTAACAAGCAGAACTGGCGTGAATTGATCTTAGCACTTTTTCCCTCCATGGACCTCAGAGCACAAATTATATGTATTTGGGTTTTTTTCATTGATTCTTGTAACATCCTGGAAAGGGCAGTAGTTATTATTCAGTGACACTAAACAGAAAATGGCTCACCGCTCACTGAAGGCGGCAGCATGAGTGAGTGGCAGAACCAGGATGAAAATCTAGGTCTGGTTTCTAGAACCAAAGTTCCATCTGCCTTGAACGCTGCCAGGTTAGCACGTTCTCCTCAGGGAGGGCCAAACTGGCACGTGTAAAAATTTACCACACCCAGCAGCCGTCTTAGATTAACTCCATTCAAGTCTAATCACTCCATTATCCCACGTCCAGTTTACTTACTAGTTTCTACTATATTAGCTTATATTTGTTGGTGCTTTTGTAAAAAACTATTTTTTTCCTTTGTATTAGTCTAGTGTTCTCAAATCTGAGGATAAGCTCCTTAAAGTTAGGATAAACTCTTATATCTTCTATTTCTTTCTTAACCCTTCTGCCCTTAATCCCCCACACCTCCCCCAACAAAAAACCCACACACATATACACATCCCACGTGTCTTAAGAAGAATTCACCATAGGGCTTAACAGATATTCTACATTATGTAACCAGTGAATTAACTAATTATTTGGTAGCTCTGCTTCGAGACAGCTTGGGATTTGACTGTCTTTCTAGAATAAGTTGACATCCCATGAAAGAATAAAGAGAGCGACCAGTATGCTGACCTCACCCAGAGAAATGGCCCAGCACCAGTCGCTCTCACAGCAGCCTTCTTTCCCCTTCCTACTGCAGCCTCCAACCTTGGATTCCCCAGAGCCCAGCTAGGGAAAGGAAGGCACATCTACATGCCCCCTCACCCCCACCCCCATCTTTTCTGGATTGGACAATTAACTTTGGATAAACCCCAGATCAAGAATTGGCTCTTGCTGAAATTTGCCTGGGGGAGAAATTTGCCCCCATCCTTGGGTTTGGCTTTTGCAATTTCTGGCCTTTCTCACGCTTTCTTGTCCCATTTTCAGAATGTTCCCACTGGATGAGATATTGGCTCCCTGCAACACTTTATTGTCATGGGGGAGAGTATCCTGAAGACCCTTGTTTCACATTACCAGGTCCAGGATTGCTATCTTCAGAGAGATAGGGGTCTGAATAGTCTGCCTCTCAAATTGGCCTGCATTGGAGTTGATAGGACTGGGGGAGGTGAATGGGGAGCTGGGAACAATGCTCTGTGGAGCCCGCCAAGGGTTTTCAACCCTCTCCCGTGAAGAGCCCTAGATCAGTGACAAGTGGGAGAATTGCCATTTGCAACTCCATCCATCTTTTTTTGTCTTTTTCCATTTGCATAGATTTGAGCCAGTTAAGCATCAGCCAGTACACTTCTTATAAATCAGACTGCAACCAATTTGTGTCTCTCACTTTTTTCAACCTCTATAACTGCACAGGTACAGTGTACCTATAGATAGGTCCCTGAAAAATTCTATGCAACTCAGAATTTTGTTTTGACTGAAATATTTAAAATGCATTGGATTGGGGGGCACTTTATTATTTAAAGAACCTGTGATGGATCTGTTGGCAACATGTTTTCATTTGTGTCTATCATCAAATTACAGAAGGTACCATTTGGAACAATCCCTAAATGTCGTGTGTTTTTGTTTGTTTGTTTGTTTCTTGGTGAGGAAGATAGGCTCTGAGCTAACATCTGTTACCAATCTTCTTCTTTTTGCTTGAGGAAGATTGTTGCTGAGCTAACGTCTGTACCAGTCTTCCATTACTTTGTATGTGGGACTCCACCACAGCGTGGCTTGATGAACCGTGCGTAGGTACATGCCCAGGATCTGAACCCTCGAGCCCTGGGCCACCAAAGCAGACCGCGCGAACTTAACCAGTACGCCACAGGGCTAGCCCAGATGTCATGTTTTTATAATAAGAAAACTGAGGATCAGAGAGGTCCCTGGGATCACAAAGCTAGTTGGAGAACAAGGACTAACACCCTGGCCTCTTGACACCTAGCCTGGTGCTCTTCCAAACACAGAAACACTGGAATATGGCACAAGTTTCCAATTTTGATTCTCCTATATTTTCGTTCCCATCTCTTAAAAGCATTTTTTTCAAAGTCAAAAGCAGGGGCTGGCCTCCTGGCCAAGTGGTTAAGTTCGCGAGATCCCCTTCGGTGGGCCAGGGTTTCCCCAGTTCAGATCCTGGGTGCGGAGATGGCACTGCTCATCAGGCCACGCTGAGGCGGCGTCCCCCATGCCCCAACTAGAAGGACCCACAAGTAAGATATACAACTATGTACCAGGGGGCTTTAGGAAGAAAAAGGAAAAATAAGACCTTAAAAGTCAAAAGCATATAATGTAAACAGTGTCTTCCCAGAGTAACCACCATAAAAAGTTTAATTTGCCTTCCTTTCAGTTTCTTTTATGCCCATATGATACATATGTACATATAATCACCTATATTTATAGACATAGGTACATTTTTAAATAAACTTTTAATTTTAGAACAGTTTTATATTTATGAAAAATTGCAAATATAGTACAGGGAGTTCTTATTTACTTCATACCCGATTTCCTTGATTCTTGACGTCTGAGGTTGGTATGGTACAGTTGTGACAATCAACAAACCGATGTTGATGCCCTATTGTTAACACGATGCATGCTTTATTCTGATGTCCTTTCGGAGGCGTCTCTGTGCTCAGGATCCTTGCATCACCGCTGTATATTCAGTCATCGTGTCTCATTAGGCTCCTCTTGGCTGTGACACTTGTAAATGTTTTTTTTGATTGCTTCACTTTTGTAATATATATGGCAACTTTTTCACAGGACTGTAGTTTTGAACATCTTCCTGGGTTGGTGAGGGAGGCCTCGCACACCTTGTAAAGTCGCTGCAGTGTTCCCTTGAGCGCCCTGCCCCGCGTCTCACACTGCACCTGGCAGACAGCGCCTGCTCGGGGTCACGCGGCCTAGGTGCTGTCTAGTGAATTAGACAGACTCTGCCAGCTGTCTCCGAGTTTTGACACTGTGAGGGGCAGAGAACTCAGATGTAAATGAGGTGACAGAGCCCGGAGAAAAGGAACCAAGTGGCCCGGACTACTGCTGGAGCTGCCTTCCCGACCCGTCACCTCTCTTCCCACACGTGGCCCCACACAGTCGAGGGTTTACACCTGTGGTTGAAGCACTTTCCCATAAAAGAGCTGGGCTTGTTCTGGGAGGCCCTACAAAAGAATTTGGTAACAATGTGAACCATCCAACACTGGGGCAGACTGCTCTGGCATGCGGAACATTCCCGGTCACCGGATATTTCTAGCAGTGGCGTGGTGGCCACCTGTCAGCAGTGCTCTAGGAGAAGGTTGGTATTAACCTGTGAAGGAAATTTCTGATGATTATCAATTATAACTGGAAAAGATCTGAAAAATGACCTAGCCCCAGGTCCCACAGCCAGAGGGGGCAGAATGTCTTTTCTTACTACCTCTTTTCTCTCCCCTCCAGTCCAGGCTGGACGTAGGCTGGACACCATTAATATTACTCAAAGAAGAGAAAGCTTCCTGGGGCCAGCCCATGGCCGAGTGGTTAAGTTCACGTGCTCTGCTTCGGCAGCTCTGGGTTTGCTGGTTCGGATCTTGGGTGCGGGCCTAGCACCGCTCATCAAGCCATGCTGTAGGCGGCGTCCCACGTAGCAGAACCAGAAGGACCCACAACTAGAGTATGCAACTATGTACTGGGGGTCTTTGGGGAGAAGAAAAAAAAAAGAGGGAGATTGGCAACAGATGTTAGCTCAGGGCCAATCTGAAAAAAAAAGAAGGGAAGGCTTCCAGATCGTTCACATTGTCTCCATTACTTCAGAAGGGCCATATTTTGAAACAACTTTCTTATTTTTAAATTCTGCCTGTTTTACTCAGGTTTGGTTCTCTGCAGATCACGGCCTCTGATCTGCCTTAAAGCCTCCCGCTTAAACCCTTACCTCCACCCCACACCCCACGGTCAGCCCCCAGCCCTGGCCTTTTCCCTCCGCCCTCTCATTATGCAGCCCCCATGGCAGAGCTCCAGGGCTGTTCTTCCTCGACTAGGGATTACAAATGCTCTCCTTGTAGGACTGACCTTCTCCAGCTCGGGACTTAGACAAACCAGAGTAATGGAAGAAATAGACAACCTTCTGTGTCTCCTTCCACAAAGCCCCCAGCAGGCTTCCCACACTACAAAATAGAATACATCATTTCTCAGAGAGGAGCCCGGGAGCCACAATCCTGTCCTCCCTTGCAGCTTGTGGGGATGACAGGACAACCTTGAGAGCCTTGCTAGGGAGTCGCTCCCCTTGGGAACGGTGGAGACAAGGCATTCGGCTGGTTTTTCTCACCCAACAAGGAATCTCTGCCAGCTCCCAGCAGGTATTTAGACAGACGCTCCGGCGGCACTGTCTGCCGGTCACTGCCTGCTTTCCTACACCTCAGAGGTGATGGACAGGTGGTCCTGAGGCTGATGGGGCCGAGGACATCCGCACCTACTGCCCTTCCGCTGTGCCTTTGCTCCCCTCCCTTCTAGAACTGAGACCCCATTTAGTTGGGGGGGGATGGGCTCATTGAGCAAAAGGGCTGACCGTGGAGAAGCACTTTGCAAAATTACTTAATAATAAATGATCCTTAGAAGGAATCCTGGGGCCACTCTGCTTTAGGACATTCATCTGCAACTGAGAGGACAGGAGAGGGAGGTTTCCAGGGCCGGAGAACTGGGGAAACAGCACTGAACTGGGTGGGGGGGCTTCCTGGGGATTTGGAGGATACTGAATCCCAGAGATGGAATAGGAGAAAAATAGCGACTTTGCTCTCCCAAATGCTGATTTCATCGACCCAGATCAGGTGTCTGCTCCTGTTTGCTCGGACCTATTTTAAGAGAGTCTTATAAATATACAAAGGCGGAAATGCCTGGCTGGGGGCTGGCAAGAGGATGTGGCTCCAGGACAGGATCTGACTCAAATCACACGTCCCTCCTGGATCCCAGGCTGTCAGGAGGGAGGCCTCGGAGGTGGTGTTGGAAGGAGGTGCTGAGAGAGCTGGGAGGTTCTAACTGTGGCCTAGAGAAGTTCCTCCCAGCCTTGATGATGTGTACCCCCGACCAGTGCCCCAGGCGGCAGGGCAGAGACGTGCACTGTGGGGCGGGGTGAGGTGGTAGGAGCAGGGTGGAAAGGAGACCAGGATCCTCTTCTCTGCGCTCCAGGAGAGCCTCCGCATTCACCCGTTTCATTCCGTGCTGGCTTCTCTTATTTCTCTAGTCTTCCTTCCCCTGCTGGGCCACTGAGTCTTCCCTGAGGATGGAGACCTCGTTCCTCGTCCCTTGTTCCCCTCCAGAACCTAGTGAATTCAATCAGTGTTTATTGAACTGAAAATTCACAAGCCTTAGAGCCTAGAGAAATAATTTAGAGCCTTACCCTTATTTTTCTGGTAAGGAGAGTGATGGGCCCAGGTTGTTTCAGCCAGTTAGCTGTGTGTCATCTCCAAATTGTCCAACTCAAGCAAGTTTTGACAGGGATGGAGCACCCAAAGAAACAGCAGTGGGGTACCACTGTGTGGGGCTAGGATGTGGCAGCAAAGGGCAGGCAAGAGGCCTCCAGATACCCTCCTGGCAATTTTGCACATGATGAGCCTATGAAGAACCGAGAATTCTACAAGCATTTGCCCAAATGCTGAGCTGGTCACCTGCTGGCTTTGTAAGCAATGGAAATAAGACTATGGTGTCAACTCTGAGTGCTTGGTGTGGGCTTCCTTGGGGATGAGAAAGCACAGTGGGTAGGGGTGGCAGCTCCCTGAGGCTCAGGTTTCTTTCTGCCATCTGAGAAACGCTTTGTGGGGGGTGGCAGGCAGGAGGAGGGGCTGGTAAGGAGAGTCCAGTTGGGCCGAGATGGAAGCAGGCCCTTTCAAGTGCAAGTCAGACTCCTTTGTGAGCTGTTTACCCCACCTCATGCCCAGGGGTACAACGTGAGTCATTTAATCCAAGTGGCTTAATAAGTAAACGATCTAGGTACAAAGAAGAGGGGGTTGGGTATGAGAGGGAGGAGCAGCGCTATCTACAAACCCTGCCAGTCCGCTTTGAAAAGAAACCTGTTGCCTGCTCTCTAGGGATCAGGATAATTAAACTGGGGGTGGAGATTCTGGGGGAAGGAGGGAGAACGGAGACCCAGATGTTTGGGTGGAAGGAGGAGATGCTGTGGGGGCTTTATTTGTTCGTTAAAGTGTACAATTCAGTGGTTTTAGTATATTTACAAGTTTGTGCAACCATCACCACTATCTTAATTCCAGAATATTTTATCATTCCCAGAAGAAACCCAGTACCTCTTTAGCAGTCACTCCTATCCCCTCACCCCCAGCACTGGCAACCTCTAATCTAGTCTCTGTCTCTCGGATTTGCCTATTCTGAACATTTCATATAAATGAGATCCTACCCTCTGTGGCCTTTTGTGTCTGGTTTCTTTTACTTAGCATAGTGTTTTCAAGGCTCATCCACCTTGTAGCCTGTGTCAGCATTTCATTTCTTTTTACGGGTGAATAATATCCCATTGTATGGATATACCGCATTTTGTTTATCCATTCATCATTGATGGACATTGGGTTGTTCCCCCTTTTTGGCTATTATGAATAATGCTGCTATGATGTTTTTATTCCTCTTGGGTATATACCAAGGAGTAGAATTATGGTAATTATGTTTAACCTTTTGAGGAACTGCCAGACTGTTTTCCAAAGTGGCTGCACCAGCGGTGTATGAGGGCTCCAATTTCTTCCACCTCCCCACCAATACTTATTATCGTCTATCTTTTTGATGATAGCTGTCCTGGTGGGTATAGTGATTCTGTGGTGATTGTGAAATAACTCCTACCTTCTCTGCCAATTAAGGCAGATCAGCATTACCATCCCCATTTCACTCACAGACCAACTGTCCCAGGCGGGAAAGGAATGTGCTCCAGGTCATAGAAGTAAATCGTATGACAAACGGCAAAATTTTAAACGATTGAAAAGATATCTGTGATATTACTGTTGAGGGAAACAAAGCAAGTTGCAGGATAATATATATAATATAAGCCCTGGGGCTGGCCCCGTGGCCAAGTGGTTAAGTTCACGCGCTCTGCTGCAGGCGGCCCAGTGTTTCGTTGGTTCGAATCCTGGGCGCGGACATGGCACTGCTCGTCAAACCACGCTGAGGCAGCGTCCCACATGCCACAACTAAAAGAACCCACAACGAAGAATATGCAACTATGTACCGGGGGGCTTTGGGGAGAAAAAGTAAAAAAATAAAATCTTTAATATAAGCCCATCTGTGTTTTAAAAATATACACCCCCATCAGATTAGCAGAAGTTTTAAAGATTAATTTCTGGTGCTGATGAAGTTGCCTGGAAAGAGATCCTTTTAAATAATGCGAATGACAATGTGAGTTGTTTTCAAACTTTTTCGGAGAGTAATGTGTCAATTACTGGAAATTTTAAAATACACTGTGCTTCGCAGTCTTACTTTGGAACTTGATCTATAGCAATCAGAACAGCGTACACGCCTGAAACATCATTTGGAAACAATCGGATGTCTCTCAATTGGAAAATAGTTTACTGGATTGTGCCATAGCCATACCATGAAATATTACTGCAGCTATTTTTAAAAAATGAATTCTGTTTAGACCTATAGAAATGTCCATGATGTGGGTGAGAAAAACAAGTCCTAGAGTAATAGATCTGTAATATGAACCTATCTTTTAAAACCAAAACGAGTAAGTTCTGTTAGTGTGTGAGCAAGTAGAAAGGTATGGAATTTGTTTAGCTGTTAACGTTAGTTATGGTGGGGCCTATAGAAAGAAAGGAGATACTTTTAAAAATATGTATCTCTGTAGTTCACTGGTGGTGGTGAATACTTAGGATTTTTAGGAAACAAGAGGAAGCATACCTGGGAAAAGTTTGAAATCAAAGCAGAATAGCGGATAAGAACAGAATGCTGGAATCAGAGACCTTAGGTTCAGATCCTGGCTCTGCCACTTACCAGCTGTGTGACTTTGAGCAAATTACTTAACCTCTCTGAATTTCAATTTCCTTGTCTGTAAAATGGAGATAATAATAGTACCTACCTCAAAGGGTTTTTATGAGAACTAAATGAGATAATATTTGTAAATTGTTTAGCGCACTGCCTGGCACATAGTGAATGCTAAATGTATTAACTCTTATTATTAGCTCCAGCATTTATTGAGCACCTACCATATGCCGTTCTCCTTTCATCATCACAGTAACCCCATACAGTAAGTTCTACTGATATCACTGTTTTGGAGAAGGAAAGCAAGGCTTTGAGATTAGGATTACATAGCCGGATTTCCTGGCATCTGACTCTAGAGTTCTTCCTCTTAACCACTGTGTGAAACTACGTGAACTGGATACTGTTAACAGTGACATACTTCATTCAACAAGTGCCTACTATGTGCTAGGCACAATGAACAAAGTATGTATGGGAAGAAGATAGATTTTACACACATGCACACATAGTAAGTCAAGTGGTAATAAGTGCTATTAAGAAAAATGATGTCGGGTGAGAGAGAGTGGTGGGCTGGGGGTAGAGAGAGAGCTGTTCTAGACAGGATGAGCAGGAAAGGCCCCTGATATTTGAGCAGAGACTTGAGTGAAGAGAGCAGCTGGGCTCTGTAAATAGCCAAGGGAAGTGTGTTTCAGGTAGAGGAAGTGCAAAGGCCCTGAGGTACAGTGTGCCTGGCACATTGGAAGAACAGCAAGGAAATCGGTGTAGCTGAGGCGGTGCAATGCCAGAGGGATAGATGAGATTAGGGCAAGGGTTTAATCTGAAAGACATCAGTAGTAGGGTGGCCATATCATTTAATGTCCAAATTGGGACACTTTTGATAGTGAGGGTGGGTGCTGTTAATAACACTGTCAGGACAGCCAGTGTAAACTGAGTCTGTCCCCAGCAAGCCTTACTCATAGGCAGTCAAAAAGACCTCGGGTTGTATTCTGAGCGAGTTGAGAAGGCGTTGGAGGGTTTTCAGCAGGGGATTGACATGGCCTGACTTACATTTTGGCAGTGTCACCCCAGCTGCTAGTCTGTAGGGTGCGAGGGTGGGAGCACAGAGACCAGACCAGGGATGATGGCTAGGATGGGGGTGGCGGAAGTGGAGGAGTCAGAAGTAGGCAGGGTGTCGATAGCTTTTGAAGGTATAGCTGAGGGACTTGCTGACGGATGGGATGCGGGGAGAGGAATCAAGAATGACTCAAAGATTTCTGCCCCAGTGGTTGGAAGCCTGGAGTTGCCATTCACTGAGCTGGGGAGGATGAGGGGGCAGCAGGTTTGGCAGGAAAAATCAAGAGTTTGGTCTTAGACCTGTTAAGTTTCAGATGCCTCTCAGATCTCCAAGTTGGGAAGTAAGTAAATTAGATTTGTAAATATGGAGGTCAGGAAGCCGCAGGGCTGAAGCCAGGGGAGTCATCAGCATTCAGATGGTATGCAAAAGGACCAGATGAGATTAGCAAGGGCGGGAGCGCAGAAGGGCAGGAGAAGCAGTCCACAGGCTGAGCCCCAAGGTAAGTCCTCCTTGTGTAAAGGTAGGAAAAATGAGGAGCGTCTAGCAAAAGGCCTGGGGAGGGACCCGTAGGGAGGGGAGTGGGGATTACAGGGGATTGGAACTTTCTGCTTGATGAGCTGGTTCTCTGTGATGTTGGGGGAGGGTGGTGTTCATATGCTACTTTTGTTTTAGAGAAAATCTTCTGGATTCTAGTCAGGGAACCAAGGCGGGTGCGTAGGTGGGGCCGGGTTGCCCTGTAAATTCTAGGCCTTATTAGGGGCGGTGACTTACTTCCATTCCCAGATCCAACAACTCCACCTACTTTCCAAAACACCTGCTCTAGATCTGCTTCCCGCGAGGGCTTCCCTGACCTCCGGGATCCTCATCTGAATACCAGGAGCTTTATTTAGTGCTTCACTGTGCAGGGTGTCACCTCACCCACCCTGCATATGTGGGAAGCAGAGTTGTGTCGTGGAAAAAGCCCAGGAGGAACACAGACCTGGATGTGAAAATCCAGCCCAGCCGTGCATCAGCAGTGACCGCAGAGCCGTCAGCTGTGCTTCTCACTCCTGTCCTGGGCTGGCTCCTTAGTCTCCATTTCTGTTCCCATAAATGGGTCTCCATAACATTGGCTCCATGGGGTTGGGAGAGGATTAACTGGGCAGCAGTGGGAAGACCGTGGACTTTGGAACCAAATAGAACTGATTTGAATCCCAGTTTGGCCACTTAGGAGGTCTTGAGCAAATCATGTAAACTCTTTAAACCTCAGCCCCATTATTAGGAGAATGGGGAGAGTGATATTTCCCTCACAGGGTTATTGTGCATTGGAAATTAGTGAATGTAAAATGCGTGGCAAAGAGTAAACAATCAATAAATGTAGCTAGTACCAGGAATACTAAAGGAGCTGCCTGTTGCCCCAGCTTAAGGAGCAAATGTTAGTTTAATTCATTTATGGACCTAATAATCTTTCCAACTGAATGATGGGGGTGGGGACAGGGGATGACTGAGGCTCCTGGAGCTTGAGGAACTTGCCAAGGTCACGCAGATAGAAAGTGGCGGGGCTGGGATTCGACTCCAGATCTCCCTGCTCTGAAACTGGTTCTTAACACGACACTCCATCACCCGCCCAGAGCCGGGAAAAGCAGCTCCCTCCCTGTACATGTTGGATGCTCAGTCAGTCTAGCTAATTGGCTGCCCGTACAGCTTCCTCTTTAATTTCACAGTTCTCCTTTTTAAAGCTTCCTTCCCACTATGAGCCATTTAGTGCAACCATCACAACTCTAATAAACTGGTCCAAGAAGCCAGTTCAAAATAAATAACAGACTGTGCAGTCTTTGTGAGAACCTGTATCTGTTTTTGTACTGTGGTGACCTCCAGGGAAACCTTGCTCAGTGGCACAGCCCACTCAGGGGAATAGTTGCATCTTACTCTACAAATTGCACACAACAGGCTCTTTGAAAGATGGAAAACATATTCCCCTAAGACCTGGGAATGCTAAACAGTTAATAGATTCCCAAGGGTTTTATGTATTACTAGGATACCGACCGCTATCGCAGGTCATTAAATATCAAAGTTTATGCTCAGGAAGCCAAAAAATAGTCTAAGTTCTCTGTGCCTCACTTGTCTTCACAAGCACTCCAAGTGGGAGAAAGTTCTAGAAACCATTTAGGTATCACAGGGGTAAAATGAGAGTCACACAGATCCAAAAGGTTGAAATATTGAACCGTTAGCAGCACGCGGCTGGGTGGTGGCGAGTCCCCCTCGTGCTTTCCATCTTCGGAGCTTTCTTGCAGCCCTGGCCCCTCCTCCGAGGCGCTCTCTCTTCTGCGTTCTCCTGGTTTGGGGAAGAATCAGAGTAGTCTATCCAGTTTCTGAGCAGGTCTGTCAGCTCGTCTCTTTAGCTCTCCTTGAGTTCCTCTTTGGTTCCGCCAGACCGTGTGGACTTGTTGGTTCACTGAGGTTCTTTAGGCCACAGCAGACGCACGAGTTCAGGTTGAGTGGCTGCTGCTTCTTAGCTCAGTCTCCTCAGCAAAAAGTGGGTGGAGTTGAGCTGCTCACTCGATGGTCGATGGTTCTCGTGATAATTCTAGGGATGTTTACGCTGAAAGTTTGCTTTGCTGCCCTAGCTTAGTCGCTTTCATATCCTTGGCCTTCCACTCCCTCCACATGTCCTCTGTGTGTGGGAATTTCAAAATATATTTGGCCTAGCAATGATTCTGTGCTGTCCTCACTTCCATGTGTGGTTTGGGCCAGCTGTCGCTTCTGTCCAAGCACAGTGGTAGACCTGGGGTGGCCTGCTGGCTCGAGGGAGAGTGGTGGAAGGAATTGTTGGGGTTGGGGCAGGGCCAGGGCCTGGGATGGGGGCCTCGGAATGAGCTTTTATACTCTCGAGCTATTCGTGCATCTTTAGCCAACATTCCTGTTAACCCAGCTATAAATGGGCTAGATAGAGTTGTGCAGATCAGTCCTGTCTGGTCATTGCACCAGCGAACTTGACAAGTTTAGTGAGGCTGAGGACACCAGAGATCTGTGAAAATGATCGTTTAATGTCAGATAAACAGTGTGACTATTTGGCCTGGGTTTCCAGGAAAAATGAACTGCTTTAGACAATCTGTTGCCTGGGGCAGACCACATACCTTGATTTGAGGTTCAGAAAATACGGTCACTGACACATCAAATAACCAGTTGGCTAAATCAGATTCTCTCTGTTTTATTTATCGCACTTTTCCCTATAGGCACAGAGCTGGTGCTTTGACTGTATGGGATATAAAAACCATTACTAAATAGTTTAATCAGTTGTCCTAGGAATCAGTGTTTCGCTGGATTTGTGAAGGTAAGAAGAGACGGTAGAGACTGTCTCCTGGCCTTGTGGCCAAGAGTATCTAAGCTAAAGTAGATATTTTAACAATTACACTGCAGTCCAATGAGCAGACTCTTATTTGTGAAGGTAGAAAACAAACAGATGATATCACTGACGCCTTTTGATGCTCCTATGTAGCTTCTTTCCCACTGAGGCTGAATTCCTCCCTATTCTCAAGTACACTTACATTTGTTCATTTATTTTAAAAAGTGATTGTTAACCCAGAGAAAGGGGTACTTTTTTCCTTCTGTGTAGAATGTTAATAGATATAGCATGGCAAAGTAGTATTTAATGTGCTTGTGGATATTTCTATGTATGTGAGTTAAATATTTTTTTAATAAAGGTGCTTAGAGAACAAAATATACTAAAAAAACAATACAAGGTATTTCAGTGAAATCCAATAGTCATTTGTTGAACATCTTCCGTATTTAAAGCTGTGGCTAAAAAAGGTGAGTGTGACGCAGCCTCTGGAGCTTAGAAGCCTGCTTTCACCCAGTAACAGATTCTAGACTTGGAACTGGTCTGGACCCAAACTAGCAGGCTCTCAAATACTCAGAGAAACTTGTTTTCCAGGCTGTCTCTTTAGACCACGACCCTGCTTCCACATGAGGGGCTGTGCTCAGTCCTAGGGTTCCAAGCTACAAAATGCTACATTCCCACTCCTGGTACCACTGTCCGTCCGCCTCAGGCTCACAACCGGGGAACAGCCTCACACGTTAGCAGGTTAGTTATGTGGTCTGAACTGAAGACTCCTGAACCAGAAGAGAGGAGACCTGAGCTCGAGTCCTGGTTCTGCCTCTCACTTGCTTTGTGACCTCACACAGCGACCCCAGTCTTGGAGCCTTCAGGTTTCTACTATGTAGAATGTTGGGGCTTGCAATGGTGATTTCTAAGCTCCCTGGGACTACAGCAATCCTTACATTCTCTTTTTCTTTTAAACCAAGGTTAAAATGAATTGATGGAGTATCACTTTCAAAGTTTTACCTCATCTTTCCAAGAAATGTGTTTTGAACATGGTCTATCTGCGTGAGTCTGGAACTTACTTTTCCTGGGGATATTCTAAATAAACAACTCTCTCATCTTCCACATGCCATAAAGTCTCTTAAGTATTGTAGAACTAACTCTACGTGTCTGTGTCTTTAATACTTTCAGCCAGATCAGCATTTTATGTGCCCCTGCTTTAAAAATATAATGAGTCTCAGGGAAGTCCCACTTTTTTTAGGAATAACAATTATTCCGAGTTAAGCTATTATTGCAATTGGAAGATTCAGAAAACCCCCATGATGAGGCTGCCTCTGCCCGACCTCTGCTTCTACTGGAACTGCAGGGTCTCCCCAGCTCTCCACAATGTGCCCCAGCCTTCTGCCACCGCAGAGACACCTGACCCAAGCTGGGGCAACTCCGACTGTCTTTCCTGGGAATTTGAATTCTGAGCAGAGACACACGGGGGTTTGGATCTGAGTCATTGGCTGGCCGCTGTGATTCCAGCGCCACCCTGGTTCTTAGCTGTTCTGGGGGCTGGTTGTGTCGTCCTCTCTTTGATCCTGTGATCTGCTTTGTGGTCTTTTCCAAAATGACTTTTGCCGAAATTGGGAATTGAGGAGGAAGGAAGACAGGTAAGCAGGCAGGCCCGTGATGCTAACTGGAACAAACTGTCTGCAGGGAAGGACCTGTTTTTCCAGTTTCTGTTTTCAGTTCTCAGTCTGTCACTGACTGATGTGCTCATACTGCACGTTCCCAGTGTGTGGCTTGCATCACATACGACTCACTGTAGGAGTTCAAAGCGTCCAAAATGGTCTCTGCCACTGTGAGGATGGTTCAGTGAGATGATTCCACTCCCCCATGTTGCTGTTGCAGCAATGTCAGGTCGCACTGAAGGGTTCTAAACGCTCGCTTTAAGTTTCTGTCCTCACTGAGGACAGGTAACCTGCAATTTGTGGGCTGGTGTCAGCGCTGAGCTGGAGTTTCTAGGAGCCCAGGTAACTGAACCTCTGTCTGAAGCTGGGATGTGTTGAAACTGCTAATATCCACGTAGGCTAGTGGCCCAGGACGTCACTGTCCCTGGGAAAGCCCTGCCTTGGGTCCACTCGGAAGTTCTCCTTTTCCTCCTGGCTTCTTGGCTGGGATTGCTCCAGCCTGAGCCCACTGACCCGGCACGCCTCCTCCTTCCACCCACTGTCCCCCAGACTTCTCGCATTCTCAGTAGAACATGAGTTTTGCCACCATGTCTCTACCATGAGGATAGCAGCCTGGCCCCTGTTGGCCTTCAGCTCCTGCTTTGAGCTCTGGAAGAATGGACAAAGTTTTTAGCAGTTTAAAAGAAAGTGTCCTACCAAAAGAAAGAAAGCAAGGACTTGAATAGACACTTGTACATCCATGTTCATAACAGCATTATTCACAATAGCCGAAAGGTGGAAGTAACCCAACTGTCCATCAACAGATGAATGGAGAAACAAAATGTGATCTTTTTTTTTTTCCTGAGGAAGATTCGCCTGAGCTAACATCCATTACCAATCTTCCTCTTTTTGTATGTGAGCCACCACCACAGCATGGCCACTGACAGACAAGGGATGTATGTCCACACCCAGGAACCGAACCTGGGCTGTTGAAGTGGAGTGTGCCGAACTTAACCACTAGGACACTGGGGCTGGCCCTAAAATGGAGTATCATGCAGCCTTAAAAAGAAAGGAGCCTCTGCACAGGCTAAGACATGGACGAACCTTGAAAATATTATGCTAGGTGAAATGTCAGACAGAAAAGGGCAAATATTGTATGATTCCACTGACATGGAGTATCTAGTGTGGTCTGATTCAGCGAGACAGGAAGTAGAATAGTGGTTGCCACGGGCTGAGGGGAGAGGAATGGGGAGTTAGTGTTAATGGGGACAGAATTTCAGTTGGGGAAAATGAAAAAGTTCTGGAGATGGAATGTGGTGGTGGTGATACAACAATGTGAATGTACTTAACGCCACTTAAAAATGGGTAAGGTGGTAAATTTTGTGTTAATTACGTTTTACCACACACACACACACACACACACACACACACACACACACCTCTAGCAATTAAATTTTTGAAAAGAGACAAAGAGTGCCCTAAAGAGAGAGCTGCCTTGGGGGCGCCTTCGGGTTGTGCCTTTGACATCTGTGCCGTTGTGCGTGCCCACAGGGTACGAGACAGCCTTCCGGGCCGTTAACTTCTCAGCGTGGCAGGGCCCTGTCTCTCTGCTCATTCAGTCCCAGCCCAGAGCTGTGGCCAGAAGACACCTGATCAGCTCTGTGATGATAAACATGCCAGGCCCCTCATGGAAACCCTCCTTGTCATTCATTCCACACACATCGATGCCTGATTAATCCAGTGGGAATATGTAATCAGCTCCGGGTGATTTAACCCCTCTCTGAAGCTGGGATGTGTTGAAACTGCTAATTTCAATTGATTCACACAGTGGGAATATAACATGAACAAGACCTCGTTCCTGCCAGCGCAGTGCTAATCTTCAGCCCTTTCCTGAGACCGGGCTCAGGCAGAGTCCTCCCTGAACACCCCCTGCAGCCCACTAGCTCCAGCAGCCACAGACGAGTGCTGTGCTATGGGACATTGAGCTGTGGGCCAACAACAGTTAGCTGTGACGCTGACATCGCCTTCTCTTTGACATTAGACAAATCCGTTAACTTATCTGTGGGTCTCTGCGTCCCCATCAGCAAAATGGAAATGATTCATGGGATTGGGATAAAAAGAAGGATGAGACCAAGAATACAAAAGAGCTCTGATATAAAAACATTAGATAGATTCATTGTGGTGGAATGGTTGATTCAAGGCTGGGGGCCAACCAGGCCCTTGAAGTTCCATTAAAATGATATTTTGTGGGGAGCAGAAAAGCAGAATCCCCAAATTCCTCTCGCGGAGAGCAGAGTCACTGTCATGCACGCCTTCCTTGTCCCATCCATGGCCCCCTTCCCAAGAACAGGTTACAACAACCTCAGCTTGGCTTTGCAAGTCACTTTGATCAGACCTCACAAAACTAGCAGCTGGCAGCCCTTCCAATCAGATAAAGTATCTTATTCGTTTTTGAGCCTGACGCGGAAAAGAGAAGGGCTCGACAAGATGCCTAGGAGAGTCGTTCTGAGAGGAGACATCAGGCAGAGAGAGGGCTGGAGGCTACGGCTCCTGACTTCTGGTTCCTGTGTGGCCCTAGAAAACTTTCTTAGCTCAGGACCCCTCTTTCTTCCTGCTGCCCTTGGATTTCATTGTTTTTTCTCTCAACGAACGAAAGGGTCTATGTAAGATACTTAAGAAATTTTTTTAAAAAATGAATCAAGTGACCTGGGTTTGAAAATCTCAGGTCTATTATCTAGAGGTTGTGAGGTCTTGGGCAGATATGTGCCCTCCTAACTGCCCAGGGCCTCAGTCTTCTCATCTGTAAAATGGGAATAATATTAATACCTACCGAAAAGGATTGTTATGTAGATCAAATGCATGTCAAGTGCTTAGCACACTGACTGACCTCAGCAAATGCACATGTGTTAGTTGCTGTGGTTATCCTCTCTTGAATGCACTTGGTACCAACCTGTTAGTGGGTTAATATACGGAGGCGGGCTCTGTAGACAGTGTTGTTACCCTCGCAGGTCCCTTTGGGCATTTTACTGTAGTCACCCACAATGTTCATAGTTAACATAGTTATTACCAAATATTTCTCACTGCTCCCTCCTGTCTCATTAGCTGGCTAGGTGGTGCACTCTCTTCTCTTTTTCAAAGCCACGTTCCCCAAACTCCGCTCTTCTCCCCTCCCTGTCTTTTTTCCAGTCCTCAGGTTTTTTCCTTCTGGTTCCTACTTTCCTTCTGTAGCGCTTTGGTCCCTGAAGGCCTTCCAAGAACTCTGGAAACCGCCCCCTCCCTCAAGCCAGGGCGCAGCCACCTCCCCCTAGCAGGAAAGAGAGTTCCTGGGATCTTGGGCTCCCACTGCTCCCTCCTTCCACCTGAAAAGAAGTAGAAGAAAGAGCATTGGCTTTTGGCCAGCTTCTAGGCTATTGTCCCACTCTAGCTCCAGACCCTCAAAGCTTCCAAAGGCAATGTCGGGTCTTCAGGCGAGTTCTGCTGGTGTTTCTGCTGAAACTACTCTATTGCCATCTTATGGAATCAGGGTTTTCCTATATCTGTGTTGCTTCTCCTGAACTTTTTGGGACCCAGAAGACCAATTCCGTTATCCCAGGAAATGTCTGCAGACCACTTTGCCGAAAGTTCCCGCAAGTCTGGAAAATCATCAAGCATCATTGCGTCATTAGCATCCAGTTAGCCCAGCTGTCTGGTGTGTGTCTGTTTGCATAAAGCGGAACTGGCTTGTGCATGCCCTGCATGTGGGCACAGGTGTGAGTACCAGGGCACATACACGAGTCTGCAGACTTGTTGGTCCTTTCATTTACCATGACGTCTGCCCTAAGTTCACCCAGGAATGGATGGAGCTGACTGTCTCCATTTGTACCTTTCATCTATCACAGCAGTTAGCAGAGTTCTAAGTATACCACAAGTGCTCGATAAATGCCTGGTGATTGGTTGGTTCATTGATTCGTTTATTTACTCTTTCCCAGCCTGCTGATTGCTTGCTCTTAACTACCACTAAACTTCCTTTTTGGAAACTCCGGGAAGGGAAAAGGTTGTCCTACGTCTTCCTCCACATTCAGAAGCTCATCTGTCTCCCAATCCAGAAAGAAGACTGGAAATGACCAGTCTGGTAGGTTTAGAAAAGTCAGTCTTGACCTGAGGGATCCTACAAACACCTAAGTGGTCCTCGTCTGGGTGTACCAGAGGGTTAAAGCATCTCTTCAGTGGGCTTGGGCCAGTTTTAGACATTCTGGACCCTGTTACCTCTAGATTTTCTTGAAGCCATCCCATTTCATCAAGGGTCTTAAGTGGAAATTCCTTTTGGACAGAACTGTGTTTGTGGCTGTAGTTGTCCTAATGCTGACTAGTAAATGGGGCCTTAAATGTTGTGGGGGGCTTTTGTTTGTTTGTAAAGATGCCAGTGACGATGACGATATCCTTGAGGTGCCTCAGGGCCTGGCCAAACCTTCTGGGGCTTTTACTCATCAAATCGATGGCTTGGGGAATGGAAAGTTACTGAGCTAGGCTGTGTACAGACAGACCCTATATTCCCAGAGCAGCGGCAGCAGAGTAGAAGGGGCAGCTGCCCTCTCTCTCCCTGTCTCCTCTCCTCATCTGCCCTCTTAAAGTTTTATACTTGAATCTAGATGTTTGGGTGAGCAGGGAGCACTGACAGCATGGCTGAAATAAGCAAGCACATACCTGGCTCAGCTCTCATGCCCTCTTCTGGGCCCCCTTTAGGTGGCACCCAACAGGGGGAGTAGGTACAGTGCCTTGTGTCTCCCTGGCAAGCCTTGGCCTGCCAGCAGTCACGAGCATTACAGCAGCTCAGGTGCTAGCTTGGCAGGGAGCTCGGGGAGCAGCTGGCTGTTCTGGTTCCTGAGTCCAGCTCTGACAAGTGGCAGCTCGGGGTGGATGGGCAGGCTCATCACAGCCCAAACCATATCTACCTGCTCATCAGAGAGAAGCTAGGAGACCTCGGGATCTCACCTCTCTCCTGCTCCTCACCCCCACCCCGGCCCCCTGTGCTATGAGGGAGAGTGAGACAGAGCTGAGCAAACCGTTTGTAATCCTCTGAGCCAACCCCTGCTCAAAGACACACGGCTAGACTGTTTACCTTCGTGTCGAGAAGGAAGAGGCTCAGAAACTAGGAAGAGGGTAGCAGGCCTGTGCTCAGATGCTTTCATGTCCAGTTTTCCAGCTGTTTTGGGATATTTGGGTTTCCACACTCCCCCTTGCTTTTCTGGCTTCTATGGAGAGGTGTTAGTGGCCAAATTAAAGAGAGTAAGGAAATGGTCTGCAGTGGGTGTGTGTGTGTGGTAACTGGGGAGGGATGGGCAGGAGACGGGCCGATGACTAATGGGTGGCTGAACCAGGTGAAAATGATGGGGATGATAGAGGTGAATGAGTCCTCAAGTACATTCAATACAGAGTTGTGGACTTAAGATGCAGGCTTTGTCCTGAGTTCAAACACTGGACTCTGTCCTGTACTGCCTTTGTGACTTTCAGCAAGATTTTCAACCGCTAAGCCTTGTTTTCTTGCACGGTTGTATTAAATAAAATAATCTGTATTTCGTTTAATGTAAATATGTGCATGTATATATGCCTGACACGTAAATGTTAACTGTCGTAGTTACATTAGTAGTACTTTCTCTTGTGTCAAGTTCCCAGGGGTGTCATGGGCTGGGAAGGAAAGCTTAAGCCACCCAGCTGTGGGTTTGCCTTAGGGACTCCTCCCAGGTGACAGTCCCTGGCTTCGTCCCCGCCTCTCTGTGCCACCTCAGGTTTCTGGTGGGGTCCAGGCCCTGCTGGCTTCTAGATGTAGTAGCTTTGTTCTGAGGATGAGTGACTGGCCCTCAAGTGCACTCCAAGGTCAGAGCCACAGTCTTGCTGTCTGTCCTGGGACTCAGTGCCGGTTCCAGGCATTGTGGAACCGTGCCCTGGGTGTCACAACCTCCCGTTCCCTAGTGGGATGAGGGCTCCATGTCTGTTCAGCTCCTCTGATTTCATCACCTTCTCTCTGTACAGACGTGGGGCTTCTTAGCAAATCATCTACATTCACCCGGCATCTTTGCTTCACACCTGGTGGAGCCGTGGGAACAGCCCCCCGAGGCTCCTCCTTCAGCCCCACTTTTGAGGGCCCTGGAGGGGTCAGTCCTTCTCCTCTTGCGCAGTGTGTTTGCTATAGGGAAGGTGCTAGCCCCTTCCAGTGGAGCCCTGCCCCGAGGCTGGAGATGCAGCCTCAGAAATGCCATTTCCACTGCCTTGGCCTGTTGGATGTTCCCCCACCCCCACTCCCAGTGCTTCCACTTCTCTTTCAGGCATCACTCTCAGCCCCACTCTCCTGTTGACGCTCCATCCTCCCCATCTTAGTGAATGGCAACTCCAGCCTTCCAACTGCAAGGTCAGAAATCTTTGAGTCATTCTTGATTCCTCACCCATATCAAATCCATCAGCAAGGCCTCTGTACCTTTAAAATCTCTCCAAAATCTGCCTGAGCAATGAGGGATGTCCTTTCTCCCTGGTGTAAATGTCCCTGTTGACCACATGACGCATTGGTAAGAGAATCAAACCAGAGGTCAGGAGAAGTGAATGCAAGTTTCGGATCTGCAGCATTTTGACAAATAATAAATAATAAGCTGCAATGTGTTAAGTGTTTATTATATTCCAGGCACTAGGTCCTTTACATGGATTATCTTATTCACTGTGTTACCTTGGGCTGATGACTTCACCTCTCTGTTTCTGTCTCTTCTCTCCAAAATGGAGAAGACAACAGTTTATAGGAAGGTTGTGAGGATGTGGTGAAATCATGTCTGTGAGAGTCTTTGAAACAAAGCACCAAGGAATACTTATGCCCTAGTCTCACCAAAGAGCCAGAGGATCGTCATCGGGCCTTGGAGGAGGGTCACTGCATGGAGGAGGCACATCGGCAGAGTTCCGGCTGGTGATGAATTTGATATCCCAGCTTTGTGAGGGCAGAATCTGAGGCCCACGGTGGTGCTTTATCTGTCACCTGAGATCAGAGTGTCTGTCTCCTGGCACACATGTGACACCTGTTGCAGGAGAAACAGGCCCTGGCAGCTGGCACTCAGGGAGGAGAGGTCTGGCCAGGAGCAGGAGGAGTTCACTTATGGAGGGCAGGTGACAAGTGTCAATAGTTAAATCAGCGCAGTCGTTAGCTCCACGTTCCCCATTCCCCCAGGGGGCTAAGCAATGCGTCAGTGTCCACTGGCAGGGTTAAAACAGAGGCAAAGGCCAGAGAAGAGAAAATACCAAGTGTCCGTCACGGTGCCTGATGCACTCAGTAAATATTCTAGGCAGGGTGGGAGTGAGCGGGGGTGGGTCAGGGAACAGAGGGCAGTACCCGTGAAACAGACAGGAAGCATTATCCGTTGCTCTGCTCCCACTGAGTGCCTGCTGGCCCACAGCCTGCTTCCTCCTCTAGTCAGGAAGCACAGAGAGAAGAGAGTGAGAGAGCTACTGGCCACTGGCAGTTTACAAAACTCTAAAGGGGCTGGAACTCACGTCTTCTGACTTTCGAGTCCCAAACTCCAAAGTCAGAAATTGTTAGGGGGAAGGAATGCCTGTTGTGTGCTTCAGATGTGTGTCAAGCACCACACTGGGTCTGACGCACGAACCTAGTCCTCAACGGCAGTCCCGTGGAGCAGGCGCTGTTATCCCCTCTCCAGAGGGAGGAACCAGGGCCAAAGAGGTTCAGTCGCTTATTCAAGCAGCCACTGATTCTAAGTGGCAGATAGACAATTAGATCTTCCTGACACCAAAGCCTTGATTGTCTTTCAACTATTTCGTGAAATCTGAAAAGGGATAACCCTACTCCTTACGTTACTAGGGGCTGGGCTGTTGGCTAGCCTGTCTCCAGGTCTCAGAGGCACCCAGACTCGCCTGTGACCCGGAGGCAGGGCCTGGTTAGGGTTAACCTCATTGATCCCCTCTCCCTCCGGTGGATTTGTCCTTGTTCCCTGAGAGAACCACTTCTTACCTTCTTTTAAAGAGAAATAGAGCCGGTCACTAGTCAAAGGTGATAAAGACAGATTTTATTCAGCACTATTGCAGTACGGAAAAGAGACTTCAGTATAGAACGGAGCTCAATTCTGAACACAGCAAAGACAGCTGGGGATTCACAGCCAACAAGCAGAGCGAGGGGGTCAGTGGATGGAAGATTACTGAGAGGAGACATCAAGAGTGGGGGAGATTCTTGCTAAAGACAGATCAAGGACCTGTACATCAAGGGTGGGGGGATCCTGGCTGAACAGACTTAACAGGATTCTTCCTAAAAACTGGGCTAGGCCAGGGCCTAAGGATGAGGCCTAGTGACAAAGAGGGCTCAGAGGAGCACATCTAAAACTTGGTCAGGGAGAGAGTCTTTGCCACTTCCCAGCAAATGGCAGGGCAAGGTGTGCTGCAGACCTCAGTGACAGTTCAGTGACCTTGAGTTAGGTTGTCTCACGCGCCCTTGGTGTGACTTCCAAGAGTCAAAGTATTTCGCTGGGGCTGGAAACTGGTCTCTGAGAAAGAATGTGCATCTGAGACAGACTGTAACCCCACTGATAGGGGAAATAGCATTTTTATTATTATTTACTTACAACTTTGTCTAGAAGTAGATGGTTTTTAGTCATGAGAGCAAAGTCAAGGAAGAGAGGACCAAATCGTTCAGAGGCAGAAGCAAGGCAGGGCCTGCCCGCCAACCCCCACAGTGTGACTCATTTGTCACTCAGGCACCTGAGCCCCCGTCCACCAACCAACAGCTCCTTGGGCTTGGGAAGGGGGGAGGTGGCTCTTCCATGAGATGTGTCTGAGTTGGGATTAGCAGATGAACAAACAGCTTTCCCCTGAGGTCACCCAGAAATGTAGGGTATAGGTCTGGAAGTGTTCTTTCTCTTTCTCCCGTAGCCTCGTCTCACTTCCTGGGGCCCAGAATCCTGCTTTCCTGGAACGTCTCCCTGCAATGAACTAGTCTGACTTGTTCCTCACTGCCAGCTGGTCAGCCATGGAAACAGGAGAGACCTTGATGGCACAGGGATAAATCTGCAGAAGTCCCTGTAAACATAACATGAGTGGAGGTTTAATGTCTCTGCAGAAACCCAAAGGCGCAGATCTCCAGCTGAGGCCTCTGCCCCTGGGCCTCCTCAAAGTCTGTCCCAGAAAGTGCCCACAGGAGAAAATGTAGACAGAATGAGAAAATGCTGGCTTGTGAGACAGAGAGGCTTTCTGTTCTGATCCAGGCTTCAAAACAACCAATTCTGTGACTTTAAACTCTGAGCTTCCCTTTCCCTGTCTATAAAATGGGGGTAGTCAGACCTGGCCCATCTCATAAGATTCCCCCAAGGCTCAAATGAGATCATGCCTGTGAGATGCTTAGAAACACTGAAGGGCACACAAAACGGATCCTCACACACATGGCAGTCCCCCTGTTAGAGTCATTACGTGAACACTCATGCAAAATGTTGATGTCCACCTTCTGCAGGCCCCTATTTTGGGTTGTGCTCTTTCCTCTGTGTCTCGTTGGCCTTCTGTGTCTCTACTGTTCCTCATATAGGGGTTCCCATGACACCTCTGCTTTCTGCCAGCTATCAGCTCCCAGTGGTCTGTGACTGTCAGTCTACCTCCTTTTGTGCAGTGCCCACCACAATATCTGGCAGCATCTTGATGGCCCACCCTTTCCTGCCTCCCCCAGCTCTGGTTCCATCCAGCAACCCAGCCACTACTGGTGGGCAGAGGGGAGGGCCTCCCCAACTAGAAAACCTGCTGTCTCCCTGGGCTTGGAGGAAAGGGACTGAGTTGGAAAGGGAAATTGTGCAGGGAAAGCTTAGTTCCATTGCCTTTCACAACCATTTTCCCACAGTGGCCTTTGGGAGAAATCAACCTCAAGAGGCAACTCAGAAGAATCAGCTGTAGCAGGTTACCAAGGGGAGGACAAGGCTCCACGTTCTCCTGGCCTGGCTCCTTCTCTGATTCATGGAAGACAGCAAATTCTAATGAGAAATGAGCTCTTTTCCTCTCTGCCCTACTGACCTTCGCCAAGGTTGTAACTATCTCCCAACATCACCACCTCCACTTCATACTCACCATATGAGTGGTGAGGAGTAGCAGAAGAGAAGATGATTACCTCTGTTGTCCACCCAAATCTTACAGATTTATGAGGTCTTCTGGTTATGTTGACCTTGTTCCTCTCGTCTTCCTTCCCTTCCATAGGGTATGGCAGCTGGAGAGAACTGGCCAAGGCTCTGGCCAGCAGGAACATTCCAGCAGTGGATCCAAATCTCCAGTTCTACCATCCCCAGAGGCTGGGCCTCAAGGTATGTGGCAGGGCCAGCCTGTTTTCCCTTCTGGCGTCTTAACATGGGTCCTCAGCGGCCCCTGCCTCTTTTCTGTGATAAGAGGCAAAGGAGAAAGGAATGGCAATCACAGGATTTCCTAGCTAGGTGCGTGGAAATGTCCATCCTGCCCTCCTCAAAGCCTTTGTGTCGTAGTTCAAGATGCCCATGTCTGAACCACTCCAGGCATGTGGCTTCCATCTCCAACGGCAGTGGAGCACGTCCTGCCTCTTGCTGGCATAAAAACTGCACTGGTACTCTAGTGATGATCCCAGATGCTCACTGCTAAGAGTCAGAGATGATGAGGTAGACAGACACTCCTCCCTGCAGACAGCTGGGGGACAGAAATGTCATGGAGCGTTTTCCTGGAAATGTTTCCTCGGCCAGTGGTTCCTAGGGAGTTAGGAGCAGCTCTGAGTCGAGGTTAGGGAAATTGGGGTCCAATTCAATCTGGAGCCCTAAGGTTGAGCCTCTGAGCCTAGAACAGACATGGACCAACCAAACTGGACCTGTGGACCTGTACAGTTGGGAAGAGTTGGGGTGTCCCCAAGGGGCTCCCACTTGTTAGGATAATTGAGTGACAAACCTAGGCAGAGCCCTGAGGGGCTGTAGAGGAAGAGGGAAGCAAGATCCCTGCCCTCAGGAGAGCTTGATCTAATTAGGAAAAAAGGGTTTTTTCCATATGGGAAGACAGAAACTTCAGGAAAGTAAAAGAACCTTAGGAGTTTACATTGATGAAATCGTGAGGAGGCATATTCCTGAGTGTCCCCTAAGTCGATGAGCTTCCTGGGGCAGGGCTGTGTCTGCCGACCCCCTGCCTCCCCACAGGCACCTTCAAGGGGCCCGAATCCTGTTCTCACCTCATATCCCACCGAGTTCACTCTCCCGTCTTCTGCCAGGACCAAGATTTGGAGCGAGGCGGGAGCAGGAACAGCAGCTACCTGAAGTGGAATAAGCCTGTCCCCTGGCTCTCAGAGGTAAGGGCTCTCTATGTCCTTGTTCTTTGAGAGGGTTAACAAGGAGTTTTTACAGATAATTCCCGAGATCATGGAAAATTTTCTTCTAAATTCTTATTAAGAATTTTTAGCTAGGAGCCAGCCCCGTGGCCGAGTGGTTAAGTTCGCGCACTCCATTGCGGCTGCCCAGGGTTTCGCTGGTTTGAACCCTGGGCGCGGACATAGCACCGCTTATCAGGCCATGCTGAGGCAGCGTCCCACATGCCACAACGAGAAGGACCCACAGCTAAAAATACACAACTATGTACCAGGGGGCTTTGGGGAGAAAAAGGAAAAAAATAAAATCTTAAAAAAAAAAAAGAATTTTTACCTAATTTGAAAAGAAAGGTTCCGGGCTCATTCAATTTTCCTCCTTCAGAGAAGGAGAACTAACATTTGCTCTAGGCCTGTTGTGTGCCAGGCGTGGCGTGCATGTCATTGACTTTATGACCCTGTAAGATAGTATCATTATGCTCATTTTATGGTGAGAAAAACAAGAAAAGCTACATGGTTTTCATGTCCATGCCAATCCCCAATCTTAAAGAGAGGCTTCCCAAACGGTTTTTCTTGGACCATTAAGTCCCATAAGATATTCCAGGAAGAAAGGAGTCCACTATTAAATAACGTTTAAAACCTGTATATTACATCCGCTTCTTGGAAATACACATCAGCGCATGAAAGGTTCTGAGAAGTTCTGCAGTAGTCTATTTAACTTGCTTTAGCTCAGCAGGTACCAAGCTTATTTGCCTCCTGAATTGCTTTTTTTCCATGAAACATCTACTAAGAGTCTATGAAACTAGTGTTCTAAGGAACACGTGCAGGAAACTCTGCTTTAAAAAATTTTTATAGGACATGGTTAGATGTGTGAATAAAAGTTGTCATAACCATCATGACCCCTTTTATTTCTATAGGATTTGACAGATTTTTTTCTTTTGGTGAAGAAACTGTGGCTGGGGAGGTTAATTAACATGCACAAGATTACCTTGGGTAATTGATTATGCCAAGACTCCATAGTAGCATGGTGCTTTGAGGGTGGAAATTTTAAATTTGGATGTCATATTTTACAACTTGTCCACAACCCAGTGTCCTTTAGCCTGGAGGCCTGTGGAGGTACTTTGCTTGGCTGGGAGTGTTGGCCAGCCGCTTGTCTTTAACCATACCCATCACAGATTGATCTCTTCACCCTGGGCGATTTTATTTCCAATCCACCCATTTGCTGTGGGGTAGGAGTGGAGGCGGCAGTATCATGCTAAATGTGATGTTAGATTATCTACACCATGAAACTGCCTCTGTTGAAAGGCCTGAGAGAGAATGGATTACAACACTGGCACACCTGTACTAGGTGACGTCATCAGGTTATTATGCCCCACCCCACTTGGAGATAGTATTTTGAAAAGAAGGTGCCTTAAAGGGCCGGCCCGGTGGCCCAGTGGTTAAGTGCGCATGTTCCGTTTTGGCAGCCCGAGGTTCACCAGTTTGGATCCTGGCTGTGGACATGGCACCGCCTGGCAAGCCATGCTGCGGTAGATGTCCCACATATAAAGTAGAGGAAGATGGGCATGGATGTTAGCTCAGGGCCAGTGTTCCTCAGCAAAAAGAGGAGGATTGGCTGCAGATGTTAGCTCAGGGCTAATCTTCCTTTAAAAAAGGTGCCTTAAAGACCATTGGTTCAGTGATCCAAGCTTCTCTCCTCTGAGGTCAGTTCGGATCACTTTTCTTAACGAACCAATTATTTTGAAAGATTATAACTACATAATATTCTGCAATTATTAATCATTAATTTCCCTGCTTCTTTGGCCAATTAAGGATGGAGGTATATATATGAAGTGAAAACAGTGAACAAATAGTAAATAGTGATTAAAATAGGATTAGCTCTTTAAGGAAAGACAGTCATGCTTCGCATAATGATGTTTTGGTCAACAACAGACCACATACAGGAGGTGGTCCCATAGATTAGGACCACGCAGCCCAGGTGCGCAGCAGGCTGTATCATCTAGGGGTGTCTAAGGACACTCAGTGATGTTCGCACGATGATGAAATCGCCTAATGATGCATTTCTCAGAAGGTATCTCAGAATGTTAAGCGACATGTGCCTGTAGTTGATCTTTTAGTAAGTGTATATGGCCTTTTGCTGGTAAATGCCTGATTTCCATTGACTTTATTTATTTATTTTTTTTAAAGATTTTATTTTTTTCCTTTTTCTTCCCAAAGCCCCCCAGTACATAGTTGTATATTCTTCGTTGTGGGTCCTTCTAGTTGTGGCATGTGGGACGCTGCCTCAGCGTGGTCTGACGAGCAGTGCCATGTCCGCGCCCAGGATTCGAACCAACGAAACACTGGGCCGCCTGCAGCAGAGCGCGCAAACTTAACCACTCGGCCACGGGGCCAGCCCCAATTGACTTTATTTTTTTAATATTAAAAGTAACTTATAAAATCCTCATTACAGTCTTCATGGATCTTCAGGGAATCACTGGTCCCGTCTTATTTTACCAACAAGGAAAATAAGGCCCTGAAAGGTTAATAAATAACATAAGCAGTCCCACAGCTGCGCCGTGGTCCCAGCTCTCTTCCAGCCCATCATGGGCGCTTCTCTGTTTCCATCTCCTTACTAGTCTCCTGCCTTTTGACATACGGTTTCAGCAAGAAACACTCAGGTTAATGATATCTATCATTTATTGAGCATCTACTAGCTATCAGGAGCTATCGGGTTGTACTTATCCCCCCTTTTCAGGTAGTGGCTCGAAGAGGAGTTCAGGGGCCGGCCCTGTGGCCAAGTGGTTAAGTTTGTGCGCTGTGCTTCAGTGGCCCAGGGTTTCACTGGTTCAAATCCTGGGCGCAGACATGGTACCGCTCATCAGGCCAGGCTGAGGCAGCATCCCACATGCCACAACTAGAAGGACCCACAACTAAAAATACACAGCTATGTACGGGGGTGCTTTGGGAGTAAAGGGAAAAATAAAATCTTAAAAAAAAGAGGAGTTCACTCACTCACTTACTCAAGGTGGCATAACTGGTACACGGCCCGGCTCTGAAGGTGAGCAAGGACAGAAGATAAGAAGGCTGGCAATGGTCTCTTCTTTGACTGTCTCCCTGCCCCAGCCTTTGTGGGGCAGCTCAGGGTCTTTGAGGCCAGAAGTCGCCCTGGAAAGCGAAGCAGCCTTAGGCATTCTCCTTGGTGTGTCAGAAAGAGACCATCAGAGTAGATGGCTAGGGGGCTGGGCTTCATGGGGTATCTGCCCTCAAAAACTTATTCATGTCAACCCAAATCATAAGACACTAATTAGCAAACCCTACTAATTAACAAACCTCAGTGCTGATTTATTCATTTACCAGTAAATATCCATGACCAAAACAACCTGTGCTATTCAGGATACTCCCTCAGGAAAGTGAAAATAGTTAGAAGAAAGAAATTTGGTGGGGCCGGCCCCGTGGCCGAGTGGAGAAATTTGAACCCTTGTGCACTGTTGGTGGTGGGAATGTAAAATGGTGCAGCCTCTATGGAAGGCAGTATGGCAGATGCCCCCTAAAATTAAAAATAGAATTATTGGGGCCAGCCCTGTGGCCAAGTTCACACGCTCTGCTTCGGTGGCCCAGGGTTTCACTGGTTCGGATCCTGGGTGCGGACATGGCACCACTCGTCAGGCCATGCTGAGGCAGCGTCCCACATGCCACAACTAGAAGGACTCAAAACTACGATATACAACAATATATACTGGGGAGAAAAAGCAGAAAAAAAAAGAAGATTGGCAACAATTATTAGCTCAGGTGCCAATTTTTTTTTTAAAAAAAGAAATTTAAAAAATACTATTTCAGAAAGAAGTTTTTTTTTAAAGATTTTGTTTTTTTCCTTTTTCTCCCAAAGCCCGCCAGTACATAGTTGTATATTCTTAGTTGTGGGTCCTTCTAGTTGTGGTATGTGGGACACCGCCTCAGCAAGGCTTTATGAGCTCTGCCATGTCTGTGCCCAGGATTGGAACCAATGAAACACTGGGCCGCTGCAGTGGAGCGCGAGAACTTAATCACTCGGCCACGGGCCGGTCCCTCAGAAAGAAATTTGTTGAGTACAAAATCAGATCAAAGCGAGTCAGAGTTTTCATGGGTTGTGTTATGAGGCTTTGGTGAGGTGGTGTCCTTCCTGAGGACAGGGCTGGGTGCAGACTCCTCTTCCCAGGCTTCCCTTTTTTTTATAACAGCTTTTTGAGATATAATTCATATACCGTATAATTCATGGATTTAAAGTATACAATTCACTAGCTTTTTGTGCATTCATAGAGCTGTGCATCCAGAACTATTAATTTAGGACATTTTCATTACCACAAAAAGAAACCCCGCCCCGGCAGCCATCACCCTCACTGACCTCATCGGCCAGCCTTAGGCAAACACTAGTCTACTTCCTGTCTCCAGATTCGTCTGCTCTGGGCGTTTCACATGAATGGAATCATACAGTATGTAGCCATTCGTGCCTTTCAGTTAGCATGATGATTTCAAGGCTCATCCATGTTGTAGCATGTATTGGTACTTCATCTCTTTATTGCTGAATAATCTTCCATTGTGTGGATGTACCACATTTTGTTTATCCATTCCTCGATAGATGGATATTTGGGTTATTTCTGCTTTCTGGCTATTATGAATAACGCTGCTGTGAAGGTTGTGTACAAGTTTCTGTGTGGGTCGGACTTTCCTTTCTTCAGAACCATGAGTCACCATCAGCGTACACTCTGGTCACCTTGGTGACACACAGGTGGCATCTCAGCTCATTTACGAACCATCTATCCAATTGGGGATAATTTCATCCGTTAGAATTTCACCAGGGGCCGGCCCAGTGGCACAGTGGTTAAGTTTTCACATGTTCCGCTCCTTGGTGGCCCGGGGTTCGCCAGTTCAGATCCCGGGTGCAGACATGGCACCACTTGGCAAGCCATGCTGTGGTAGGCATCCCACCTATAAAGTAGAGGAAGATGGGCATGGATGTCAGCTCAGGGCCACTCTTCCTCAGCAAAAAGAGGAGGATTGGCAGTAGTTAGCTCAGGGCTAATCTTCCTAAATAAAAAAAAAAAAGAATTTCACCAAATAGGCCTCTGACCTCTTCCTCGAAGTCCAGAGCTACCTCTTATCTTCATGGAATCTGGAGCTCCGTGATTCCAAGCAGGAGCTCCCTGGAAGGACGGGTGTGAACTCGAGCATCTGGAAACTCTGAACAGGAACCTGGTGGATAGGAACTACTGGCCTCATTGTCCTGCTGTGTGGGTCATGTGATGCAGGCTTCTGTGCCTCTCCTCTAAGGCAGCCCACTGCCCCATGGGCTGAACCACCAGCCAGGTGTGCTGGCCTTGCGAGTGTGAATCTGACTGAGCTGCAGCGTGGTCCAGCGGAGGTCAGTGAGCTCACACCTCGGGATGGGCTCTGATCTCTCCTAAAGGTAGAGCCGACCGTTCCCTCCTCCCCGCCCTCTGCCTCTCACACTTCTGCCTCAGCCCCTGGCACAGCTGACACCTGTTTGTTTACGTGTCTCTCGTTTGAGGACCACGTCTCTTTTCATCTTTAACTGGTACAAAGCAGACACTGAGTGCTTACAGACTAAATGAAGGAACATACGGGTCCGGACTTCACTTCTCCAAGCATTTATTCATTCAGATAATTAAGATGTGCAGGGTCACAGAGGAGGGAGCTGTTAACTCTAAAGGGGACGTCAGAGACGGCCTCAGAGAAAGGTTTGAGAAGAGCCTGGAAGGACGAGCCACGGTTTGCTGGGTGGGGAGGAAGGGAACCGGCCTTCCAGCAGGAAATACTACTTGTGAAGACAAGGCGAGGTGCAGGAGCCTGAGGAAGCGGGGCCGCTTGGTGTGGGCGGCACGAGGTGAGCGAGGAGGTCGGTCAGAGCCTTCCCGTGCCAGAGTGGGGTTGGTCCTGAAGCCTCCGGGAGCCCTCTGAGTTCTGAAGCAGCAGACTGACTCGGCGAGGTCCGTGCTTTAGAAGACAGTTCTGCAGGCGCCGGGGCGGGGTGGACTGCAGCAGGGCAGACAGTGATGTTCCCGTGTGAGGACCCACCGGGCTGGCTTCACACTCCTGCATCCATACTCCCAGACTCCCCGCCCTGCTTCCACAGGATTAATTGCTGCGTATCCTTGGGGGGGTCAGTTTACCTCTCTGGGCCTCAATATTCTTGCCTCTAAGATGAGAGTATTCCAATATAATTTCTCCACTGCTTGCAACAGGAAGTTCCAAATCTGTCATTGGCCCTGGACATGCTCTGGCTATGGGAGTAACCAGTGCCTTTCCCTGGGCCTGAGCCCCTGTTGGACAATGGAGAGAGTGGGCAAAGGGCAGTGCTGATGAGCTGGAGTCCCACATCCCTGCCAGATACAAAGTCTCCAAAACTTGGAGGGATGGGAATCCTGGTGGGGCTGCCAGTCTGGGCCTGGGGAGGAAGATGATGCCCATTGTCCCTCAGAGACCCTCACCTCCAGCCTGGGGGTGGGCAAAGCATGGTTTGAGGTCATGCTGACTAGGGCCTGGAACTCAGAGGAGACAGGTAGTCATCTTCCTGCACACACACACATCCCCCACCACCGCGCCCGGCATTTCCTGCAGCGTCTCAGGCTCCCAGTGCTATGGCAGCAAGACCAGGAGGGGGAGAAGGGAGGCCCCGGCCCGGCTCCTTCCTTTCTCTGCCCAAACCCCCTGTGGCCTCTGGCCTCTGGCCTCCTGGATGGACACAGCAGACTTCTCTGGTGGCATGCCCTCCCTCCGCAGTTTGCTGTGGATCTGAGCACTGTGTCCTGGAAGGCTCCCAGGGAGGGGCAGAGACGAGGCCATTCGGAGGAGACAACTGAGTCTTGTAAACGGGACTTTAGGAATTTCCCCAGAAGTAGCACAATGTCCCCATTCTTTCCTTCCAAGAAGCCTTAACCCGCCCCCCACCTACCCAGCCCACATTCTCTCTCCCACTCATCCCAGCCCCCTACTCCTATTCTCGGGAGTGATGGCTGCTTCCCAAGGTCCCACATTCCGACGCTGACCAGGCCACCGTGCCCAGGAAGTGCCAAGTTGCCGAGGGACAGGCCCTCTTATGTCTTTTGTGGATCCAGCTGTGGGGTAGCGTTTGCCCCACGCTGGGGACTTGTGCCCACCTCACCAGCCACCTCTCAGATCTTTGGCATTCCTGCAGAGCAGTTCTCCCCCCACCTCCCATCTTCTCTCCCTTCACCATCCCTCCCTCCAGATCTCTTGCAAAAGACCTTGCACGACTTTCTTTCATCTGGCCCTCCAGGCTGGGTGTCCCTTCCTCCTCTGCTTTCCTTAAGGGCAGCTCCGATTTTGATATCTGGTGGGCCTCTCGGGGAGGGCAGGGCAGGGCAGGGCAGGGCCTGTTTGTATAGAGTAATTGAGGCCCCACCTGCCGCAACCTGGAGATTAAGCTCTGGGGGAGGGGCAGGGGAAAAGAGCTGAGATGGGGTAATCTGAAACTCTTTGTCAGGATACATTGGGACAATATCCCCAAGCTCCCTGTCCACTCTCACACTCCCAGCCCTTCCACCCACTCAGAGTACTGGTTCCCCTTTCTTCTGAAGGGCGCTCTCTGCTTCAGGCTCCAAGCTCAGTCTGGTGCCCCGTTAGCACCACAGCCAAGGAGGAGAAAGAAGACTGTCCTCTGCTCTTCCTTCCCAGAGCTGCCCTGAAGCCCCAGCACCTGGGTGCTTATCCCAGGAAGGGCCTGGCAGGGTGAGGCTTGGAGTTGAGAGAGCAGTCGAGGCCTTCTGGATGGGCCCAGGCGGCCTGCAGCACTCCCAGCTGCTTCCTCACCAGGGGAGCCGGAGCTGAAGACCCTGGCTAGATAAGGTTTCAGCAGCAGACAGCTGTGGAACTTCCTCTTTTTAGGGTAGGGGAGCAGGGCTTTAGCTGGAACCCCAGCTTGGCGCCTCCTGCCACTTCCCTCCGTCATCTCTGCTGCTGTCCTGGCCTTTACTCCCCCTTGCCTGGGGGATGCAAACCAGCCCCCTTCCTGCATGGAAAGAGCCAGGAGTGTGTGTGTGTGTGTGTCTCTGCGTTTGCATATGCGTGGCCAGAAAAACAGAGCTAGGCCTCAGGGCCAAGCCATGGGGATGAGGCTCGGAAGCCGCGGGGTACCGGGGATGGGAATGGGACTGAAGTGGACTGTAGCCTTCAACAGTGAGAGCAACGCTTCAGGCCAGGTCTGCGGTGGCCTGTGTGTGCATCTGTCTCTGCACCCGGCCTCCTTAAGCCGCAGGACCACAGGACCACAGGGGCCGGTTTGGGGTGCTCCACTCACCAGCTTGCTTCTCTGCCCCATACAGTTCCGGGGCCGTGTCAACCTGCATGTGTTTGAAGACTGGTGTGGCAGCTCCATCCAGCAGCTCAGGAGGAACCTCCACTTCCCACTGTACCCCCATGTGAGTGCCTGCAGTGCCCGCCTCCCCTTCCTCCCTCCGCACCATCTCCACTTCTCTCTCTGCCTCACTCCTGTCTCCCCCTATCTTCTGTCGTCCTCCCCTTTCCTTGCTTTTTTCCTGGTTCAGTTTCTTTCCTTTATCTCTTGGATCCTCTTTTCCTCTGCCTACAATATCTCCCTTGTTCCCTTCCCAGGGATTCTTTGATTTCTCTGCTGTCCTCTGCATCATTTCAGCTTTAGGCTCTCATTGTGGCTCATAATATAGTTTACCCAGGGCCACCACATACAGTTGTGCTGGGTGTGCATTGTACAAGGTCACCTGGACAGAGAAGCAAGTGGGAGCGGAAATCTTGCGTATACTCTACTCCCCAGGCCACACCCCGGTCCTTCCTGTCTCACTTCTCCTGGTCTTCCCACCAGCCCTGAGTGGACCAATTTCTTCAGTTTCCTCTTCCCTCTTCTGGGTAACAGTTTCCCTCCCCTTTCTTGGCATAGATCCGCACAACCCTGAGGAAGCTGGCCGTGGCCCCAAAATGGACCAACTACGGCCTCCGCATCTTTGGCTACCTGCACCCCTTCACTGATGGTGAGGCCAGCCCCAGAGTCCTATCCTTCTTCCTTCTCCAGAATTCCTCAGGGTACCCAGAGAACATGAGCCTGTAGCTGAGAAAAGTTGCACTAGGCCAGCTGGACCCTGTTAGTCCGTCACAGGGAGAGAGGATAAGTTGAGTCATGATGAGGTCTCGTCCAGTGTCCCCCCCCCAGCTGCCACTTCCCTCCCTGATTTGCAGAGTCTGGAACTAGCTCACCTCTCTCTGTAGGTGTCCTCCGTCTTCGCAGTGTCTCCCAGGATGTAGAAAGCCCCGCTCTGCAATGAGGGAAGCCACGGCACCAAGCCCCCGAAGAGAACTGAATCACTAAGACATGAGACAGGCCCTCAGCCCTTTCTGCTGCCCTTCTGGCTCTCATCCAGACTCTCTCCCCCACTGCCCAGGGAAAATCCAGTTTGCCATTGCTGCAGACGACAACGCTGAATTCTGGCTGAGCCGTGACGACCAGGTCTCAGGCCTTCGGCTGCTGGCCAGTGTGGGCAAGGTAGGAGCTCAGCCCAGCTCAGCCCAGGAACTCTCCCATCGGTCCTGGGAGCCAGGCCATTGAAGAGCCACCTGCCTCCATCAGGAGACTCTCATTACCATCAGAGTCTCTGGTGTGACAGCCAGGGAGGAAGGCCTGAAAAAGACGCATCCTCCCTCTCGCCCCATCCCATTTACGAAGGGATGCGGTGAGGTGTGGGGCAGAGCCAGGAGTCAGCGTGTGGCCAGGAAAAGACCCAGGAAGACTCGTCTCTGGGCTGGGACTGGGCCACAAACATCTCTTGGGTCCTATGGTCCCCCGCAGGGTGCTGAGGGTTCACACTGTGGGGACTGGCTGGCCGGGGCCCCTGGGAAGGGTGGAGATTCTTCTCGCAGCTCACCACAGCCCTCCTCCTGACTCGCCCCTCTCTTTCTCTCCCATCCCTTTCCTCTCCTTCCTTCCTCTCTTCTTCTCTCTTTCCTTCTCACTCTTCTCCTTCCTTCCTTGTGTCTTCCCTCACCACCTCCCATCCTTCACATTTCTCTCGTCCTCCTTCCCTCTCCCCCTCTCTGTCCCCACACCTTTAGACTGGCAAAGAGTGGACCGCCCCTGGAGAGTTCGGGAAATTTTGGAGTCAAATTTCCAAGCCAGTGAGGTGAGTGGGGAGTGTCATGATATTCTTGTGAGCAGCAAAATAACCCCATTCTTCCTCAAGTGCTGAGGCCACATCAGAGTCAGAGAGCCCCGCTGTATCCCTCTCTGCTCTCCAGCCTGACTCTTTCCAGAAGTTCAGTGTGCCTGGGCACTCATGCATTCTGGTAAATGAAGTCTTTGACTTAGAAACCATCTGACCCATCCTTCCTTATTTTACAGATGAGGAAACTGAAGCTCAGAGAGGGCTGTGACTTAATGAAGGTCACACAGCTATTTAGTGGCCCTCGGGACTGAAAACAACATAGGTTTCTTTTCTCCCAGTCCTTGCCCTTCCCATTTTCCCCATCCCTGGAAATGCTCACAGCTCTACAGCCTGGACACCAGCTGCTCTGCCTGTGCTGCAGAGAGTTCCTAATCGCAGTGATCCCTCTGTAGACTGGAGGGAAACCAAGGCCTTTCCTGGCCGGTGGTGGCTGGAGCAGCTTTAAATTGCTGGAAGGAACTCAGCCCCACTCCAGAGCGCCACCTGGTGGCCAGCACACACGCAGGCGAGACATGCGTTGTTTTGATGGCAATAGTGATGTTGATAATAAGACAGTGCAGCTTGTGCAGAGCGCTCGCTGGGTCCAGCCTCTGGTGAGCGCTTGACATGTAACTCAGCTTAGCAATGACAACATGGACTCTGACGCAAGACTCCCTGGGTCCGAATCCCAGCCCTGCCGCTTACTACCTCAGTGACTTGGGGCAAATTACCCAAGATTTCTGTGCCTCCTTGCTCTCATCTGTAAACAAGGATTAAGTGAGTTAGTATTTCTAAAGCACTGAGAACAGAGCCTAGCACATGGTAACAGCTCTGCCAGGGTTAACTACTATTATTCTATTTGATTCTCCCCATCGTCCCGTGAAGTACGGGCCGTTCTTCTCCCTCCTTACAGAAGAGAAGACTAAGGTCGTGCTGTTAGTGAGTGGCAGAGTGGGGATTCTAGCCCGACAGTTAAGCGATAAGCTCCTGGAGTTCTGAGAGCAAGCAGACAGGGGCCGGGGGGTGATGGGTGGTAGGAGCGAGGCAGGAGCGGGTGCCGCTGTGGAAGAGTGGGACTGACAGATGATCACGGGAGCCTGGGAAGACCCTCTTGTCTCTCTGCTCTCTCCTGCCAGCCTGTCAGCCTCCCAAAGGTACTACTTTGAGGTGCTGCACAAGCAGAATGACGAGGGCACCGACCACGTGGAGGTCGCGGTGAGTGCCCCGCCATTCCTGCCTCTCCTAGCCCCGCTCCGAGCCACTCCTTTCCCCTTGTCCCTTGGACCCTTTTTGAAATCCGGCTACCTCCAAGCTTCCACCGCCCCCTGTCTCCTCTTGCAGTGGCGACGGAATGACCCTGGAGCCAAGTTCACCCTCATTGACTCCCCTTCCCTGTCCCTCTTCACAAGTGAGTAGGCTCTGCCCCTGGCCTAGAGAGGGAGGCGAGGTGGTGCTGACGTGTGGGGCTCAGTCCAGTGGGGGAATCTGGTCAGAGGAGCGTGGAGGGGTGGTGGCTAAAACTCAAGGTGCTTGGAACATGGATATGGATGGGATCCACACAAGGAACAGAGCCTAAAGGGACCCTAATATCAGAGGTCCTTAACTCTCACGGGTCAGGGACCCCTCCGAGAACTTGCTGGAAGCTCTCTGAGCCCTAGCCTCAGGAAAATGCCCTTGTCCACCCACACACAATATATTTTGTGTACAATTTCCGGGAGTTCCAGAGACCACGAGGCTCATTCCACATGAAAAACCTCTGAGCGAGGCCAGTCTGTTTCACAGATAAGGCAAACATGGTTCTTGCAAAGCCCTGCCAGAGGAGAGGAAACTTTCTCACCTGCTTTAAATTTGCAGTAAATGAACTCTTCAATTGTGCTATTCATTGCTTGTGATTTCCTCAGGAAGACTCCTATCCAGAGGCCCCACTGAGAAATCACTGCCTGGCAGGTGGAGCTGTGTGGGCCTGGGCATGGGAAGAAACGGCAGAGCTCGAGCCCCGAGGGAGGAAGGGCACGGCGAGCACTGGGAGGAGACTGGGAAGGCAGTGGGAAGAGTGTGTGGGGGGGGGCGCAGGAGGCAGAGAGAAGAGAAGGTCCGGTCCACAGGAGAGGGTGGCAGTGTGGAATGGGCAGGTGGGTGGAGAAGGTTGCTGGTGACAGAGCAAGAGGCCGTAGATCAGGGCAGAAGGGGCCCGTTGTAAGCTGCTGGGTTGGTGCAGGAGGAAGAACGGAGAGTTGGAATCCATAGGTTCAGTGGGAACCAAGAAGAAAGGGGCCCATAGCAAAGTTCAGGTGGGAAACCAGTAATACGGCCTGGACGAAAGCAGCCTCAGGTATAGAGGAGAGCTCTATCTGGGCCTGAGGACAAGTGAACGGGGAGGCCGAGAGCAAAGGCCAGCAACCAGCCCCCAGGGCTGGCTAGAAAAGGGGGGAAGTAGGTACGGTGGACTTGAAGATGAGAGTACCAGAGGGAGATGAGGAGCAGGGCTGCTGTGGATGCTGGGGCCGCCCCGCTCGTGGCAGGCATTGTTGACTGTCTGTTGAGAGGCAGTATAACCTGGAAGCCGAGACGAGGCTGCCTAGGTTCAAACTCAACCTCGCCACTTATCAGTTGTGTGATCTCGGGCAAATGACTTAGTTCTGCCAAAGTTCCTTATCTGTAAAATGGGAAGAATAATAATAGTGCATACGTCATACAGTGGTTATGAAGATTAAATGGGTTGATATTTGTAAGATGCTTAGATCAGTGCCTGGCTTGTTATTTGATAACTGCAATCTACTTGTTTGTTAAGTAAATTAAACACCTGATAGCAGTAGTGACAAATTTCCACCAGGTAGCAGGAAAACATTTTGAGAAAGAGGTGTCTTTTTCCAATTCACACAAAATTGTGCTGTATGCCAGCCATGGGGCTGGTGGGGGTGTCAAAGGGAGATGAAACCACAAGTTATGGGGGGCAGGGCTAGAGGGAAGAGGGGCCGAGCACATCCTGTACTGTACCCAGAGGAATACGGAAGCCTTGGCTGAACCTCTTCCCAGCCCCTTGGAGAGGCAGGTTCGGGGCCTGGTTTGCTCCAGGACTCACACTGCCCTCTGTTCTTCCTCCCTGGGCCCAGATGAGACGCTCCTAAGGATGGATGAGGTGGGCCACATCCCACAGACAGCAGCCAGCCATGTAGGCTCCCCAGACGCCCTTCCCAGAGAGGAGCAGCCCCCTGCCGACATGCTGCGGCCTGACCCTCGGGACACCCTCTATCGAGGTATACTTGTCATTCAGTCTGGGGGCAGTATCCTGCTGGGTCTGTGGGTGTCGGTGGAGGAGACTCAGGAGGCCTGGCAGTTCTATCACAGTATCCCAAGTCAGAGGATCTTTTTTTTCAAATACAACATGCATACAGAAATGGGCAAAGATATATACGTACAATTTTGCAATGGTACGGATCATCACAGAGCAAATATTTGTAACCGCCACCCAGGACAAGAAATAGAACTAGAATGCAGAAGCCTCTTGTGCATCCCTCAGCAATTACATATGTCTCAGTTTCTTACTGGGTCCCAACTCTTGTCATCCAGTGAGAGAAGTATGTTCCCATGAAGGTGTTCGAGTGTTAAACTCTTGGGAGCGATTACATTTTAAAAGATGACAGAGACCCCCCGCCATGACAAGGGGAAGGAAATTGAGTTATTGGCCCTGTACTTGGGTGAGGCGTTGTGGCCTCTGGGAAGTTTCTAAACCTTTGTTGGGGCTAGCCCTGTACAGCGATCCCAGAGCCATACTGTGCCTTGTACCGTGGAGTGTGTCTGAGCCCTCTGCCACCAAGGTGCTCCTTGAATGCCCCTGCCCCAGAAGAGTAGCTGCCTCGGTTTGGCAGCCAATGGACATGGACTCTGACCACGGCCGCCAAGAGTGAATACAGAAAGGTGCCTGCCCAGGGCAGGGGACTTCAGCCCTCAACCCTCAGCCAGGAGTCTTTGGGCCTCTAAGCCAGTGCCAGTTTCAGGATCCCGCCTGCACCCTCATCCCGCTTCCCTTACTGTCCTCAGTGCCTCTGATCCCCAAGTCTCATCTCCGCCACGTCCTGCCTGATTGTGCCTACAAACCCAGCTACTTGGTGGATGGGCTCCCCCTGCAGCGCTACCAGGGACTCCGCTTTGTAAGTCCGGGGCCTGGGCGCTGGGGGGCAGGAGGGAGAGAGGGCTTACTGCCTGTGGCTGGGATGGGATGTGAGAAGGCTGAGTGCCCCCCGTCGTGCCCCATGCCAGCAGACAGGATGGCTCCCAGGTCCCTTGCGAACTTGCATTCCAAGTTGCCTCTGACCCAGAGGGACTGCCTTGCAAAGCCTGAGAATGGGTGCTCTCCTTTATGAAGCCCCGCACACCAACTCTGCCACAGTGATGATGCAAGGTGGGCTAGCCTCAGGCTTCCTACAGTCTCTGCTCTGCGGGCTATACAATCCTGTCCTGCCTGGGTCAGTCCCACCAGCCAGTCCGCCAGCAGTATTTATTCAACTTATAGACAAGGCACTGGGGAGAGATGAACGATGGAGGGGAGGATGGCTTTAGGGAACCTATAGCCCCTGTGGAAGGTGGAGAGGCCAATGAGAGCTATATATCCAGATATAGAGATGATTACAAGAGCGTGCTGGAGGCAGGAAGAGGGCTGCCAGGAGTCATGTGCCAGCTCTGAGAAATGGTGAGGTATAACTAGGAAGGTTTTTGGTAGTGATGACCCTGAGCTGTGTTTAAGGAGGGCAAAAAGCAGTGTAGTAAATAACAAGAGGGGGCTTGTTCCACGGCTGTGGGAGGTTATAGGTAAAGGTTTAGAGGTTATAAGAGAGGATAAAGTGGCAGAAGGAGGAGGGCGTGGTCTAGACTGCAGCTAGGGCAAATGAGCTGGGACAGGAGATGAGGGACATGTGGACTAGGGAGCCTGATGCAAGGGTTACGTTTGTTCCAGAGAGCCCAGGAGAGGAGGCATAAAAAATGGAATGCATCCCGGTCTGCATTACCAAATGTTTCATTCAGAGCTCAAAGCAGCCCTTCTATCCTTGCCAGGGACAGGTCCCTGGAGCCCTGTATGATCCCAGCCAGGGGCAGCTTAACCCTGGTGGGCTGATTACTTACCAAGATCCCACCCTGTACACCTGCTGCTTCTTTTTCTACCTCCAGGTTCATCTGTCCTTCGTTTACCCCAATGACTACACCCGCCTGAGCCACATGGAGACCCATAATAAATGCTTCTACCAGGAAAACACGTACTACCAGGACAGGTGAGTGACACCCAGTGGGACAAGAAGATGGCCCTGCACAAGGGCTCTGCAGGAGCCAGGAGAGCTGTCAGCACGAGAGGGGCTGCAAGTGCCCTTCCTGGGCGCTTCACACACTTGCAGACACACACACTCTCTCACCCAGCCTCCTTCCTCCACTGTAGGCTGGGGCATGACTTCGGACTCCTGCTGGGACTTCCAGCAGAGCCTCACACGTCAGCCTGCAGGGCACTGGGTGCCAGTCTCCCTCTCCCTTCCTCCTGCAGGTTCAGCTTCCAGGAGTACATCAAGATTGACCAGCCTGAGAAACAGGGGCCGGAGCAGCCAGGTACAGAGTGACAGCTGAGGCTTCCAGGTCAGGCTGGGAGGGGTGACCATGGTCTATTTCTAGAGAAAGTTCAGACCATGCCAGCCCTGCCCCTGAGGAGCTTAAATTCCAAACCACAGAGCCCCTCCCCGAATCCAGGGAGTGGAGAGCAGTACCCCTCCCACCACTTCCATGTCAAGGCACAGGTAGAACACGACGCTATTTTTAACAGCATGCTGGGGTCAGCTGGAGGAGATTTAGAGCCCTGGGGAGATTCCTTGGACTACTTGAGGGTGCTGCTGTCCCTGGAGCATCACTGGGGACGTTCTGCCATAGAGAAGCACTGTCTTCCTGTGGCCTGTCTTCTTGAGGTATTAGCACATGGCTGGGCCATTTATCTGGTCCCTATATGTGCCAGGACCTGCTAGGTGCTTATGTACTTTATATCATGCAATCTTCACAATAACCCTGTGGAAGATGGGTTATTATTGCCGTCATGCAGACAAAGAACCTGGGTTGGTTGAGGTTGCCTAACTAGCCCAGGTCCCACTATAAGTAGGTGGCAGAGCCGGTATGCAATCCCTGTCTGAAACCCTGTGGTGTATCACACATCAGATCATTGGGTCATATAACATAGGATCATTGGGTCATATAACATAGTATCGTTGGCCGTCTTGTGTATCTTGTTGGGGAAAGGTTGAAAACCCTGATGTGAGGAATGGTTGCTGTTAACAACAGGTTTTGAGGAAGCCCTTCTAGAAGAATCCCAGTATGGAGAAGCAGCACAGGAGACCCCTGCCTCCGATGAGCAGAATGCCAGGATGCCAGAGGGAAAACCAGTGCCTACCTCTACCCCTGGGCAGGAGGTCACGGACTACCGCCTCCGAAGCCTGCGGAAACTCCTGGCTCAGCCCCAGGAGGGTCTGCTGGCACCCTTTTCCAAGCAGAACTCCACAGCTCCCTTCCCATTGAGGACTAGTGACATCCCAGTCCAACTACCAGAGAAGAGAGAGAGAAAACCCATCCCTGAGCCCAGCCAAGATCCACCCCATTCTGACAAGTGGCCCCCTGGGCACCAGGCAGGAAACCTGCCTCAAGTCAAGCATCCCAGGCCCACTGATGACAGTCCTAGGAAGACTCTAGGGCAGTCCCAGTGGCTGAATCAAGTTGAGTCGTACATCGCGGAGCAGAGAAGGGGTGACAGGATGGAGCCTCTGGCCCCCAGGAGGGGTTGGCATGGGGAGGAGGAGGTGGTAGCAGCTGCAGACCAGGAGGGACAAGTGGAGGGAGAGGAAGACGGAGAGGAAGAGGAAGAGGAAGAGGATGTGAATGAGGGGTTCGAATATGTGCCCATGTTTGACCCAGTGGTAAACTGGGACCAGACCTTCAGTGCCCGGAACCTCGACTTCCAAGCCCTGCGGACGGACTGGATTGATCTGAACTGCAACACGTCTGGCAACCTGCTGCTCCCAGAGCAGGAGGCTCTCGAGGTCACGCGGGTCTTCCTGAAGAAGCTCAACCAGAGGAGCCGGGGGTAAGGTAAAGGGCTCTCCTGGGGCCAGGGCTGGGGCGCTTGGCAGCCAGCTGGCCCGGGGGCGGGGACCTGGGGGCTGTGGCAGGTTCGCCTGCTGCACGCTCCTGGGAAGCACGAGAGCCTGCGGCCCTGCCCCTGGAGGTGACCTGGACGGTCAGGTTTTCGTCCCACCGTCAGGCAAGCTTCTGATGGGTGCCTGGCCCAGGACGTGTGTTGAGCTCTAGGAAGGCTTGGCAAATGCAATTCTCTCTTACAGGGAAGGAGCTAGCAAAGAGACAGGACAGGCAACACTGAGGCTGAAAAAGACAAATTAAGACCCCAGATTTGGGCTAGAAGGTCTAGGGCAAAAGACATGGCTAAGTTCTTTGTTTTTTCATTGATTCATTCAACCAATCAACATTTCCTTAATTGAGATAAAATTCACATACCATTTAATTCACCATTTTAGAGTATACAATTCAGTGGTTTTTAAGAATATTCATAATGTCGGGGCTGGCCCTGTGGCCGAGTGGTTAAGTTCGCGCGCTCTGCTGCAGGCGGCCTAGTGTTTCATTGGTTCGAATCCTGGGTGTGGACATGGCACTGCTCATCAAACCACACTGAGGCAGCGTCCCACATGCCACAACTAGAAGGACCCACAACAAAGAATATACAACTATGTACCAGAGGGCTTTGGGGAGAAAAAGGGAAAAATAAAATCTTTAAAAAAAAAATATTCATAATGTTGTGCAACTGTCATCACTATCTGATTCCAGAACATTTTCATCACTGTTAAAAGAAACCCTGTACCTGTTAGCAGTTACTTTCTTTTCCTCCTCCCGGTCCCTGGCAGCCACTACTCCACTTTCTATCTGTATAAGTTTGCCTATTCCAGACATTTCATATAAATGGGCTTACCTCATGTGTGGTTTTTTGTGTCTGGCTTCTTTCACTCAGCCAAGTGTTTCCAAGGCTTATCCATGCTGTAGAAAGTATCAGGCACTTCATTCCTTTGTATTGCTGCATAATATGCCATTCCAGGGATAGACCACATGCTGTGTACTCATTCATCAGTTGATTGACATTTGGGTTATTTCTACTTTTTGGCTATTATGAATACAATGCTGCTATGAACATTCTTGTACAAGTTTTTGTGTGAACGTGTTTTCAGCTCTTTTGTTTATATACCTAGGAGTAGAATGTCTGGGTCGTATGGTAGCTGTTTAACATTTTGAGGAACTGCCAATCTCGTTTCCAAATTGGCTGCACTATTTTATGTTTCCATCAGCAGTATATGAAGCTTCCAGTTTTTCTACATCCTCATCAATACTTATTTTCCTTTTTTTTTTGTGAGGAAGATTGTCCTTGTACCATCCTTTTTTCTTGTGAGGAAGATTGTCCTGGTACCAAGATACCATTGTACCTTGTAACATCTGTACCAATCTTCCTCTATTTTATGTGGGATGCCACCACAGCATGGCTTGATAAGCAATGCTAGGTCCGTGCCTAGGATCCGAACCCATGAACCCTGGGCCGCCAAAGCAGAGCATACAAACTTAACCACTATACCACTGGGCCGGCCCCATTATTTTCCTTTTTTAAAAACAAAATAAAAAACATTCCTCCTAATGGGTGTGAAATGGTTATCATATTATAGTTTTGATTTGCATTTCACTGGTGACTATGATGTTGAACCAACCAGTAAACATTTATCTAATAATCCATGAACAGAGCATTTTATTAATGAGGGTCAATTTTTTTCTTTTTTTTATTGCAGTAACATTGGTTTATAACATTATATAAATTTCAGGTGTACATCATTACATTTCAATTTCTGTGTAGATTACATCATGTTCACCACCCAAAGAATAATTACAATCCATTACATACGCATGTGCCTAATCACCCCTTTCGCCCCCTTCCCTCCCCACTAAGGGTCAATTTCTGAAGGGACCTCTCATTGTGACCCATCTTATTCAGCTTATATACTTAGGATCTTAGAGCTATAACAGACTAGAGATCATCTCAGCTCAACAGGTATGTTTTTAAGATGGAGGCAGTGAACGCTAGTGAGGTTAAGCATCTTAGCCAATGGCAAAGCTGGGACAAACACCAGGGTCTCCTGACAACTGGCCTTGCAAGCTCTACCACACCAAGCTACCCCCACAGTGTGGGAAAGAATTTCTCAGGCCCCACCCTCTCTCCCGTAGGAGGTATCAGCTACAGCGCATTGTGAACGTGGAGAAGCGTCAGGACCAGCTACGTGGGGGTCGCTACCTCCTAGAGCTTGAGCTGCTGGACCAAGGCCAGCGCCTGGTGAGGCTCTCTGAGTACGTGTCTACGCGAGGCTGGCAGGGCATCGATCCAGCAGACGGGGAAGAGCCCGAGGCCCGGAACCTGCAGGGCCTGGTTTGGAGTCCACACAACCACCGGAGACAAGTCCTGAATGTCCAGACCCCAGAGCCTAAGCTGTGCTGGCCCCAGGGCTTCTCCTGGAATCACCGAGCTGTGGTCCACTTCATCGTGCCGGGTGAGCCTCCAGCCGAGCCTGGGCACCGTCGGTGGAGCAGGGATCCAAATAACGATCATGAGCACCCAGTTCGCTGCTCACTGATTTGATCTCATGAGAACCTGTGAGAGAGGCCACTTTACAGTTGAGGAAACTGAGGCTCACAAAAGCAAAGTGACTTGTCTAAGTTTACATGGCTAGTAAGAGTTGGAGTTGGGAATAGACACTGACAACGAGGCCAGTCGCGCTTTCGTACCAGGTTTCAGGGTTGGGTGTGACAATCAGCTAGGGCTGATGTCCTGAGATTTACAACTGGCCTGGGGAAATAAGACAGGGAGGTACTTAATAGAGGGGGTTAGCTGGTTTCTATAATGAGAACAGGGACCTGTAGCAGACAGGAGTGTGACAATGGGGCTGGACAGGAAATGAAGGGTGATAATCAGATGGACACAGGGTCTGAGAGTTCCAGCAAGGTGGGGTTACTATGATTGAATGATGACGAGTGCCAGTCCAAGGCCTTCCCATGGGCCCCTGCCTGGGAGGCTGTGCAGGAGCAGGTTGTAGAGGCCCTTTTTCTCTGCCTTCCGTCTCCGTCCTGCATTGCTCGAAGCAGAGGTCTGATGGGACTCCTGACTTGTGCAGGAACCATGAATGGAGATGCTCTTCTTTGTGTTACCGCTCCTTCTCTCTCCCTCCCTGCCCCCTGGGGTAGTAAAGAACCAGGCACGCTGGGTGCAGCAATTCATCAGAGACATGGAAAAGCTGTTCCAGGTCACCAGCGACCCACACTTCAACGTCATCATCACTGACTATAACAGTGAGGACATGGACATCGAGATGGCCCTGAAGAGGTCCAAGCTGCGGAGGTGAGGAGGCCCCTGCCCAGGTTGCCTCCTGGGCCATCTCATTCCTAAAGTCCCAGGACTGCTGGGTCCGGGCCAAGCCAGAAGTCCCACCTAGCTTTCCTGATTCCCAGTTTCTGGCTTTTTCCAGAAGACTTGCCTGCCATAATCCCATCCCAGGAGCACACATCATCTCTATTCTATGCCTACTGACTTCCTCCAGGGGACCACCACAGCCAAGTCCTAATAATTAACGCCCCTCGTCTCTCCTCACCCTGCAGCTACCAGTACATGAAGCTCAGTGGAAACTTTGAGCGCTCAGCTGGACTCCAGGCTGGCATAGACCTGGTGAAGGTAGATGGCCTGGGAGGGGCTTGGTGGACATGGTTAAGAGGGAGAGAGCCACTTGGGATGTGTAAGGTGGTCCACTTCTCAGGGAGGAAGGCATGAGGACATGGGGGTCCGACTCTGCTGTGCAGCAGGGTGGGTGCCATGGTGGGACTGAACAGATGACAGTGGGGCATTTGTCCAGGGTCCTTGGGGTCCATAAGCAGGGGGAGGAAGAGTCAGAATTCACTTTCTGATCATAAGAACTGTGCTCTGAGGCCCAGTCCTGTGGAAATCTGCCCAGCGTTTGTTTTGTGGAAGTTTGTCAGTCATCCACATGCGAAAGAGCCTGAACATTGTCCTAGAGAATACCCTGGCCTCCTAGGCCTGGTCTGTAAGGGTCTGCTGACTCTTACATCTGTCCCCAGGACCCGCACAGCATCATCTTCCTCTGTGACCTCCATATCCACTTCCCAGCTGGAGTCGTTGATACCATCCGGAAGCACTGCGTGGAGGGCAAGATGGCCTTTGCCCCCATGGTGATGAGGCTGCATTGCGGGGCCACCCCCCAGTGGCCTGAGGGTGAGTGCTGCCCTGGGCTAGGGAGGGTAGAAACCCGAGAGCTAGAAACAGCCATGTCTACGATGGCTGCACCCCGTCCCCCACCGCCCTCCTGCTTCTCTGCTCACCTGGGCCATCCACCAGGGAGGTGCTCCGAGGGCTGTGCTGACAGCAGAACAGCAGCAGTGAACACCCCCCGCCCCACCTTCCCCGTCGTTCATTCATGTAACGTTCACTGTTTGCCAGACTGCCCTGTGAGGATACAGAGATGGAAAGGGGTCCCCTGCCTATGGAGAGGGAACGGACAAACCTTCAGTGCTGCTGTTGTCAGGTCTGACTGTAGGGCTGTCATCAGCCTTGGTCACTCCCTGTAGGACTGTTGCTTTCTCTGGACCCCGACCCTTAGCTCAGGGGGCTCCCCTCAGAACAAGCAAGGGAGGAGTTCAGCTGAGAGAATTTCGGCCTCGGCCACCCCAGGCTCTGTCTTCCAGAAAAGGCTCTAGGAGGCAGCCTGAAGTCTTCTCCATTCCTTCCTCCTGGCCCTGGCTCATCTCATCTGGAGCTTCTTGTCTGTCCACAGGCTACTGGGAGGTGAATGGATTTGGACTGCTTGGCATCTACAAGTCAGACCTGGACAGGATTGGGGGCATGAACACCAGGGAGTTCCGAGACCGCTGGGGCGGGGAAGACTGGGAGCTGCTGGACAGGTGACTGGAGCGTTCCATCCCTCAGGTGCTCTGGGGAGAGGACAGGCTAGATCAGGTCGGGCGCAGCCACCCAGGGCTGCAGATGCCCCATCTGCAGGTAAGGAGTCCTGGGCTCAGGAAGCTCGGCCCTTACTGGAGTCAGATTCCTTCCCTTCCTGAGACTCAGTGTCTGTATCTGTTAGTGGGGGTGATACTGCCTCCTGTGTCCTGGGGCTGGAGTGGAAATTCAAGTGCTTGGTAAACTGTGAGGGGACAAGCAGACACTGTGGAGCTGTACCAGTGTAAACGATGATGATGTGCCGCAAGCCAGGCTTTGTGGGAGCAGCAACGGCATCCTGGCCTCCACGTTCCCCAGGGGAGGCGGCTGCCATGGTGGGAATGGATAAGAGAGGCAGGCAGAGGGTCGGGAAAGATTGGGGGGCCAGCAAAAGAGGCAGTGTGGACCAATAAAGGACAGCCAGACATCTAGGAGGTTTGGGGCCCTGGAAGCCCAGGGAGGAGGAAATGGTCAGTGGCGAGAAAAGCCTCCGAGAAGGAGGAGGAGCGCGGGACCAGCCGTGGGCTTGGCAAGGGCACGGGAGGAAGCCGAGCCCACTGGGTTATGGACGTGGGTGGCGAGGAAGTGGAGGCTATGTTACTACAAGATTCCTCTTTCAAGAATGTGCTGCCAAGAGAAAGGGAGGGAAAGAGGATGATTCCTTGAGATCTGAGCTGAAGGGGCAGGGGCAAGGTGGGGGAATCCAAGAAGGGGAATAATTGCTGGAACAGTGTCTAGAGGAGGTGGAACCAGGCAAGGTTGGGAGCCCTGGGGGAGTGGGGACCTTGACAAGGAAGAGATGTGGTCACCGGGTGCCCGGACATGGTGGATGAGTTACAGCCACTGCCTCGTTCATTCCTCCCGAACCTCTGGGAGGTAGGCATGAATGTTTCCGTGTTGCAGACGAGGAAACTGAGTCTGGAAGAGACGTTAATAACCTGCCCCATATCTCACAGCCGGTGAGTCTCAGAGGCTCAAAAACAGATCTGTTTCTGTTTTTTCCCTAGAGGGAAGAAAGATGATAATACTAAGAGAATTTAAGGCGCAAAGGAGGGAGGCTAAGGGAGCTTATCTTAGATACCCGGCTCTCATGAAGCTAGATCAAAGTAGATCCCACATGGACACGAGGCTGGTCTAGGGGTTCCCTTCCCCTTTCACCTTCATTCCGGGCTGGGAAGATGCAGACCTCCAGTATAGCTCTTAACCCTCCTGCCTCCTCTGAGGCCCGGGGAGAAAGAAATTGCTCCAAATTCTAGTTAGTTCCACCCTGCCGGAGGCACAGGCCTCTCTGTGAGAGGGACTCCCAACCAGCTGTGCATGTAGAAAAGGGACAGGGGCAGGCCTGGGGACAAGGTCTGCTCTCGCCCTCTGCCTCCCTCAAGCGCTGTGAAGTGTCCTCTGAGGCTGGACTTGTTGGCGCTCAGTGTGTGCCAGGACCCGCACCGAGCACTTCCAGTACTGACCTCCAGTCTCTCCCGCCACCCTCCACATATAGATAGTGTTAGTGTCCCTTTTGTAGAGACAGCAGACCAAGGCTCTGACAGACAATGTGATGTACACAGTGTGGGGCTAGGATTCAAACCCACACTCTATGCTACACCCTGCCCCCCTGCCCCAGGGGAGTGGACAGAGGAAGACAGGGACAGTCGGAGGCAGAGGTGGGAGGGCAGGTCCCTCGGGGGCCTGGGCCTCTCCCAGGTGCCTCTTGTGCTTCTGCTGCTCATCCTGCCCATCCCCCATGCAGGATCCTCCAAGCAGGCCTGGAAGTGGAACGTCTCTCCCTCAGGAATTTCTTCCATCACTTCCATTCCAAGCGAGGCATGTGGAACCGCCGCCAGATGAAGATGCCATGATCCCTAGGCGTGGCCCACTGGACCGACGGCTTCCTGCTCCTTGACTTGCGGTTGCTCCCCGAGTGCCCCTGTCACTGCTGGAGGAGGAGAGGGAAGGGGAGCAGAAGCCATGGTTGGGCCCCGAGAGGCCTCAGAGCTAATAACCCCACTCCGCCAGGAGCTGTCGCCTCACACAGACGGCTGCCGAGGCCCCTCTCTCCACCCTCTGGTCCTTCGAAGGGAGGACTTTGGAACAAGGGCCCGGCTGGCTGCTTGCTCCCAGCCAACGGAGATGGGGCAGCTCAGGGAGGGCAGCACGATTAGGTCAAGGAAGGAAAGACCTGTTTGAGCGATACCATCCTGCTCAGTGAGTGCGATCCGGGGTCCACCCAAGTGCTCCACACAGAGAGCAGTGACCAGGATCGGGGAACTCTTCCATGGGACATATTTTCTTAGGGTTTTTATTTTTTTAACAGAAAACTAAAACTGGAACTGTGCAGACCCAGCACCGACTATGAGGGAGGGGCGGGGTGGTGCATTTAGGGAGTGTCCCCACTTGCATACCTCAGACCCACTCCTGCGTGGAGGTGTGTCCCTCGGTTCTTGACCCGGCAGCTGGTTTATAACCCGAGGAGCAGCCCTCAGCTCTCCTCTAGGCTCGTGCCTTCCAGAGACACACGTCCCTCCCAGGTGGCCGCCGGACAGCTGGCCACCCCGTTAGGGCATTAGCCTTACCCTCCAGGCAGTGCCAACTTCATACCAACCAGAAACACAGAACGGGCATCCTCTTCCTGGTGCCACAGCAGGCTTGGGAGACAGGGAACTGGTGGGCTGTGGGCTCAGCCATCCCCACTGTTCGGACGAGGTGGAGAAGGCAGGGAGGAGAAGCCCTTTTCTGAACCAGCCCCACTGTGAGCTGGGGCCCAGGGGACACTGAAGCCGAGAGGGAAGAGGGTTAGATGTAAGTAATCCTTCGACTTAGACGGGAGGGGGTGGGGGTCCAGCCGGAGGGGATGAAAAGGGAATGGGAAGCTCAAATCCTCACAGCCCGGCTTCCCCACAGACTTCCCTCCTGCAGGGAGAGCCCCTGTCACGGCCCTGAGTAGAAGAGGAAGGGGTGTGGGTGAAACGGAACCCTGAAGCAGGGACCAGGGCAGGAAGGGGTGACAGGTTTGGGGAGGTGAGGGCATCGCCCTGAGCTATCTCCTCCAAGTGGAAGGGAGCAGGGCCCAGGAGGAAGTGACAAGTGAAGCTGTTTCAGGGAAAAGAGCCCTTGGCCTTGGTGGTCTAGGCCACCCTGTCCATCCCTTGATGATCACGCACTTATCTTGCACTAATAATCCCCAGGTGCCTTTGTGGCGGGGTTTTTTCTACTGCTGCTGGTGCTGCCTCTGCTGCTGGGTTCCCCAGTGGTGCGTTGGACACTGGGCTTTGAACTCAGTGTGTGTTTAGTGAGGTGAGCACAGGGCCCCCTGCTGTGAGGAAGGGTTTATGGGGGTGCAGCAGGGCCCAGGGGCCCAGTCAGCTGAGCCCAAGCTCCATGCTGTGGCAGGGTCCAGGTGGTGGCCCACTCTCCCTGCTGGGCCCTGCGTTCACCAAGAGCATAAACTTACACAACTAGAAGGACCTGCAACTAAGATATACAACTATGTACCAGGGGGGATTTGGGGAGATAAAGCAGGAAAAAAAAAAGCATAAACTTGGCATATGGGAGAATGGAGCCTGTTGAGAACTTTCTGGAGGTTGAAGAAAATCCTGCCTCTAAGAAATCAAAAAGGACAAAGATTTTTCAATTACAGTCGTGCACCACATCATGACGTTTCAGTCAACGGCAGACCGCATGTACCATGGTGGTTGCATAAGATTAGTACCATAGGGCCTCGGTGTGTAGTAGGCTATCCCATCTAGGTTTGTGTAAGTGCACACTATGATGTTCGCACACAAACAAAATCACCTAACGATGCATTTCTCGGAACGTATCCCCGTAGTTAAGCAACACGTGACTGTAATATGTGGTGGCTTATGGCTGCCATAACTGCCCCCTGGACTATGGCTTTTTATGGTCCCTGCTCGGGCTTACTCCCTTTAGGAAAGGGTTGTAGGGAGTAGGTGAGAGCTGCAGTTGGCCGGCTGGGGTGCCGGGTTTCTTTCTGGGGCCACTCCCATCCTTGGGCATTGCAGTGGAAGGCCTAAGCCAGCCCACACAGACCTCCTGATGACAGGAGGCAGCCCAGCCTCCCACGCCCTGCCCACCACCCCCTCTGCCCCTGGCCGTGCCTTGTGTTTGATGTTTGTTACCTCCACACCATCTGCCTTAAGCGGGAGGGCCTGACAGGGGCCCTACTCCCTAGGGAAATGTCTAGGGTCTGGGGGGTGGGAGAGGGAAGTGTTAAATACAGCATCTTCTTAGAAAACCAAATGGCTCCTGTGTTTTCCTGTTGCCCATCCACGGTGGGAGAGGGAGGGGCTGCGGGCCCCAGGGTTCATATCTCTGTCCCTCAGCTGTCTCGTGTCCAAAGGACATGCCAAGGCCCCTCCCACACCCCCTCCAGCCTTTACCATTAGTTAGTCCCTCTGTGTGGGGACAGCCTTGTCTGTGCTGTGGTTTACTCAGGAAGGGGACAGCATTGCTCCTGTCTAACGCGCTCACAGTCAGAGCAGACCAGGTGTTCTGCGTTCTGCAAATTACTGGAGATTGGTGGTTTTAGCTGAGAAAGGCTGGTGGACACCTGGGTGAGGAAGGCTAGGTACAGGGCCAGAATGGTTTGGTGAATAGCACAGAGAAGCTGGGATGTGGCTTATTCTAAAATAAAGACCATCTAAAGATCATTTCTGTTTGAGGTGGGGAATGCCCTGTTGATGCTTTACAGGTGCAGATCTACCTTCCTAGTTATACTTGGCCCAGCAGAGCTCAAAATTACTGTCTATTCCTTAAACGCATGCCCGAGAGAAGGTGCTGATATGAAAGCTGGAACAGGTTTATCGTGGCTCTCTAAGGACTGTGCATATGTGCATCAATCCAGAATCAACGAATCTGCCGTCGATGTCACAGGTGGTAATTAGCCCAAGGCATATGGGGCCAGGAAAGGCGACTCGGAACAGGACCCAGAGGAGGGGGAGAGATTTAAAAGCCTTTTCTCCCTCCAGTTTTGGGGTTTGCTCCTTTGAGCCCATTCCGTGATGCAGACGGAGAGGGCATCCAGAGACCAGCCTGGGTGCATAAAGATTGACTCACAGGGGATTTGCAGAAACTTTTATAGATAGACATCATTCCATTTTACAGAAAGGGAAAACTGAGGCCTGGAGCAGAGGGAATGGCTGGGGCAGATGGGAGGAATGGAGTGGAGTTAGAGTCCATAAACTGTGGATTCAGCCTTAGGTAGACATGCGTCAGGTCAGGAGATGCTACCGGGAGGAAAGGTGGCTGGTACCCAAGTCTGAGCTCAGGGCTCCAGACCAAGATGGAACTCACTTAGACTGGTAAAATAGCACATCTTAATTCAGGTGCTGTGGGTAGGGAGTAAGGGCATCTACACTGCCCTTGTAGGAGCTCTCGCAGGGGCTGTGGAGAGTGCCCAGCAGCCTGGAAGATCAGGGAGGAAAGAGGCAGAGGCACTTCCAGACCTGGTACCTGTAGGGGAAGCAGAGAAGAGGCAGTGAAGAGGGCAGGTCAGGCGAGCACTCCTCAGACTTTCATGGGCGCACGATGCCCCTGGCAACCTTACTAAAATGCAGGTGCTGATTCAGTAGGCCTGGAGTGGTGCCTGAGAGTCTACAGGTCCAGCAAGCGTCCAGGTAGCTTTGTTGCTGCTGGTCCTTGGACCACAATTTGAGTGGCAAGGACTGCTGGACAACGCCAAGGAGAAATCCCACATCTCCGTCTTTCCTCTTGCTGGTGGGGCAGAGCGAACCATTAACCACATTGCCTGTCACCCATCCCAGGCAATAGAGAAACCCGAGCCTGAGAACTGAGGAAGAGTCACTCATTAACAAAACGAGAAGGCCTTTCTGAGTCCCACTCCAAGCTCTTCCCCAAGATCCCCTCCTTCCATTTTTGCTTGGCAAGGATCTCTCTTTCCCCAAGCCCCTAGAGGTGGGAGAAGAGGCACCTGGGAGCCCTTGGACCTGGGGATCTCCCATCCTCCCTCACCTGGGTCCCAGGCTGTGTTCACAGAGGATTCCTTGAGGTCCTGGAAGCCAGGAACCCTGTCTTATGTGCCCCGAAGGCTGTAATGAAGACGTTGATGACAACAGTGATGAAGATCAAGGTGGTGGCAGCATTGTTGAGCTGGTTTAGTCGCCATTGCTTTTCTACCTCATTGAGATTCAGCCGTGCTGTGGAGAAGTGGGGAGTGGGAGGTGACGGGGTTCAGGGCAGGCTGCCCCAAGATGCGCCACTCTGGTATGCGAATTATTTCGAGCTGAAGAAAATAAAGGCTCGGAAGACTCAGGAAGAGCATCCGACCTTCCCCCTCCCAAACTGCCTAAAAGAATTTAACATAGAAGGCCCGTTCCAGGAAGGAGCTCATACCATGATAGCTAGAGTATGACGTAAAATAGGTGTGATAAAAGGACACCAACAAACCCATTTTTGGGGCCCAGAAAGACCTGTTTAACAAAACTTGCATTCCATCTCTATGTAAACTGTCTTCCTTCCCTTTGAAGCCCCAAATCACTATCCCCCCAGACAACGTCCTCCTTGTCTGTAGCTGAAGATATTTAAACAGGCAGCCTGGGCCAGATGGCCGAGTTACTCAGTTTCTCCTGGTTTTCTCCCATGTATACATGCTTTTAAACTTGGTTTGATTTTCTCCTGCTAACCTGCCTCTTTGACTATTTGACCAGCCGTAAGAACCTTAAGGAAAGTGGGCGGGCGGGGGGGGGGGGAATTCTCCCACCTCCCCAACAAAGCTAAGAGTCAGGGCAGGGGCCACAGCCTGGAGCTGCCCTCCCAACAGCCACTAGAGTTTAGAGGAAGCCTAGCTCAGGGATCCACGTAGAGTCGCTGTGCTGAGAGGCCGTGTCCCTCGCTGACCGGTGCCTGGGTCATCCACGTGATGCTTGCTAGAACTGGGACTGGGGAACTTATACTGACTGTTCTAAGAGTGGGATGCGGCTCACACAAAAGGCTCTACGGAACTCTGCTGCAGGTTAGTGAGGTGCTGGGGAGAGGCCGCTCTGTGGGATACAAGGAGGTAGGACTGTGTGGGAGTTGTTACTGGACACTCGTGGGTGCAGGGGGCTGACGCAGGTCAGTCAGCGTATGGTTGAGATGTTGGCGGGTGCAAATGCAGGGTAGTACACGGAGGTACTCGGGCTTTTCTTCCCACTAGGGGGCAACTGAGGCCAATTCCAGGCCTGGTTTCCTCACCAATGACCACGAGGAGGATTCCGATGACCACTTGCAGGAGCAGAGAGATGCTGATGAGAGTGACGAGGGTGCTGTAGTAATTAGAGGAGGGCCCCTGCTCCAGCACCGCTTTCAGCCGCGTGGCGTTGGTCATGAACAGAGCCGCGTCCAGCATGCTCTCTGCCACGCTCTTCTTGGTGGCATAATGGTTCAGGTTGACGGGCTGGCTCCTGGAGTCGGGGCTCCCAGGCTGTAAGGGAGAAAGCTCAGGCTTACCTGGGAGGCTTCAGAGGGGAAACAGTTGAGACTGGAAAGAGGAGAGAGGTTTTAAAGCTCTTCCCTAACCAGGTGAAAGCCGAGGGCAAGGAACACCCTTCAGTTTTATGGCCTGAAAGTATAAAGAGTTGGACTAGAAAACTGTTAAGGGACTTCGAACTCTGAAGTGATGTTCTGTTGTAATGTGTGTTCCTGTAGGCTGCCCTGCCCTCCCACCTTCACACATCCATCTGAAGAAAGCGGGGAGGATTCCAAGCTGCTTGAAAAATGTGCCTTCCTCATGTCATTTTACCTGGGCCCAGCCTGGCCTGGGGCCACTCTCCCTTCCTCTGAGAGGAAAGCCTCTCAGAAGACAATAGGAGGAGCTCTGAGGCTTGGGTGGAATAGAAAAAGGCACTTCTTCTCCCAGAGTCACAGGGCCCCAAGGTAGGGTGCACAGCCTAGCAAATGGACCGTGAGCTGCGACTGGATGCCACTCAGCCCCTCGGCCAAGCCCCTGCTCAGGCACCGCCCGCTGACTGTCAACCCCGGCCTGAGAACACGTGTCTGTAGGCATGGAGGTATGCACACAGCGCTGCATACTAGTTAAAAGCTCTTTACTTCATTTGTTTTTTATTATTTTTTTAGCTAGGATTTATTGATATATAATTTACATTTGATTTGATTTTGAAATGTAAATCAAAGCCCTTATTCTCCAGGAGTGGCTAACTGCAAAAGATGGAGTCACAGTGTGGGACATATGGTGAGGGCCTCTGGGTTGGGCCAAGAAATTCAGACTGGATGCTGCAGGCAATCTGCAGTCACTCAAGAGAACTCGGGTTGTTTGAGGGAGATTAATTTAGGAGTGGTGCTTGGGATGGACTGGTTCAGGAGGGCCCAGAAGCAGGGAGACCCCTTGAGAGGTTATGGTCTGGATCTAGGCTCAGACGAACAAGGAACTGAAGCAGAGTGGTGGTGAGAAAGGAGGACTCTGAAAGATGTTAGAGCTTGGAGGTGGGGAAGCTAATGGGCAGATCAGCACAAGCGGCTATTTGTCGAGCCGGTGGGTGGGTGGGTGGCTCTCAGTGGGTTCTGGGTGCTCGTTCTGGGTGTTGGCTTGTCTGGGGCCAGCTGGCCTGGTTGGTTAGGGCCAGGGGTGCCAAGGCCAATATCTAATATCCCACAAAGGCCACACAGTCACTGACGACCCCAAGGCCATAACCTGTGGTCATAGCCCACTTGGTGGAGGTTTGTCCTAGATCCAAAGGACACTCATTCGGTGAGAGTGTGTGGAGCAGGTGCTAGCCCTCTCCACAATTCAGCGCCCTTCTGCTGGGCGTGGCTGTGAGCTGGGCCTTCCTTTCCCCATCCTCCCCGACTCCTCCCCCTACCCTGTCTTTCGAGGAGTAACTACAAGCTTTGCACTTCCTCCTCCTTCCAAAGCCGACTCTCAGTTCAAGATCTGATAAACTGTGAAATTACTAGGAAAGCCTCAAGGGAGACCCCCTTCTCTGAAAATTTGCCTATTAACCTGATAAAACTTTAAATCCAAACCTCTGGTGGAGTGTTTTCAGCATCCACCAAATAGTGTGTGAGGGGCTGGGGGTAGAAGGGGTGGGTACTTGGGGCACAGAGAGCTTCCCAAGCCTCCACAAAAAATATCGCTAACTGCGAGTTTTAATAGCGTTGACAGGCTTTTGTTAGATCCATCTTAGAGCCACCGTTTCACGGAGGATGTGGGGTTTGCAGTGAGTAGGAGGGTGCGGATCTCATCCCCTCTCTAATTTAGGGCCTGCTTTTATTATGATTGGTGCCAGTTCAGGACTGCTTCATAACTGAGGATGCTTCTTCAGGGTCCGCTATGGTGGTGGGGGGAGCTCAGCAGGGTGCCCCCTCCAAGCTCCAGAAGGCACCACATCTCCAGAGTGTCCACGTGGTGGCGCATGAGGTCCCAAGAAGTGACTTGGGAGCCCTGGCTGCGCTGCGGCAGGAGGGTGTGTCTGCCCTCAGAAATGCACTGACAGGACGGAACTGGTGTGCACCCTGGACCCCTCGGGGGCCCGGGACAGGGAGCCTGCTTCACGAGCCTGGATAGGCCAGCCTAAAGCCCACCACACACGTGTGTCAAACGAGAGCAAGACTGAACCAATCCTGAACCGGGCCCCGGGGGCGGGGGGATAACGTAGATGGGGAACAGCGGGGAGGGGCCTCCGGCACCAGCGGCGGCTTGGGGGATTGTGCTTAGAAGGCAAATGGTTTTGACCTTGGGAGAAGTTGCTTTGAGAGGGGTCACCTCATGGTTGCATCTTTAAAAAGCAGGGAAAGGGGCTTCTTAATCCTCTGAGCCAGTTTAGGTGCAGCCCCGTCCTGAGGCAGAGGGATGGATGAAACGACCTCAGAGCCCTCCCTTATAGCTTGAGGATTCGATTGGATGAACCCCTAAATCCTGCAGGATGCCACCCTTTTTACCCACAGCCCGGAAACTAGGAGCAATCCAACGAGGGTCAGGATAAAAGAGGAGGGTGGAGGTAGGGCGGCCCTCCTCCCGCCTCAAGGAGCTGGCCCTTTAAGGCCAGGCCAGGCGGGTCGGGAACAAAGGCCCGGAATGTGGGCAGGGCCGGCCTGCGGAGCCACCCAGCGTGAGTCATTCCTATTTCGCGAGACTCGAAATCCTTTCTCTCGCCCGCCGCTTCCCCTGGTCCTGGCCCCAGCCCCTCCCAGCGCTGCCCGCGGTCCACCTGCCGCAGCCTGCAGGGCGGCTCTGCCAGAGCTTGCACGGGGTGGGCTGGCGGCCTCCCTTCCCCGTCGAACCCGCGGGCCCTCACCCTAGCTCCTGGCCCCTTTCTTCTGGCTCCTCAGAGCAGGGGCTGGTGGGCTGGGACTCCTGGCTTCTGGGCCCAGCTCTGCCCCTGGGCTTGGCACTTTGGGCTTCAGTTTCCATGTCTATAAAACAGAAGGAAAATCCCCTCTCTATGGAGAGACTGAAATGACTCTGTTCCTCCCCAAAAAACAAGACAGAACTCCAAGCTCTTCTCTTTTTTTTTTTCCCCAGCCTGAGATCTGTCTTTCAATGACCCTTTGTCTCTCAGTAGCTTATCTTATTCCATCCTACCCTACTTGACCCTCCTTGGAGGCTGACCCAGAGACTCAGAGTCCCTGTTTCAAATGAATGCACCGCTGGAAAGGGCAACCCGTCAAAATCCTTCCAACCAGTGACACCTGAACACCAGATGGGGCATTTTGGTTGAAGTGAAGCTGGGGGGGAAGGGGGTGCTGGGGGGGAGAGGGGGGGTGCTGGGGGGGATCCTCAGTTCCATTCTGGAGCTCCATGGGGGGTTCTGTCCAACAAGAGCACCTGGTCTTGGTGACTGGGGTGGGATGATGCAAGGGGGTTAGGGAACTCCGCAGACCCACTCCACGCGTTTCCCAGTTCGCCCCACTCCTGGGCCTGCCCCAGCGCAGTCACTTCCCTGCCTCTGCCTCTCCCTTTCCTCTTGTCCCAGCTCAGATTTCCCTGTCAGCCAGGCTGTCCTGCCAAGTCCCCTCTCCCAGGGCCAGTGTGGATCCCATCCCCTGAAGTCGTGGATTGCTCCATTGTTCGGCCAGACAATTATTTATCCCTTCATCTTTTTTGGCCCATATTTTTGTTTCTTTACAAAATTTGAGTTAGATAGGAAAAGAATGCCTCTTTTAACAGAGAAGTAAACAAATTTTTACATTGTTTATTGACATTATGGTCAGTGGGGACCATAACCTCCAACAGATCATTCTGCCCTTTCCTGGAAACAGGATTAGAGGCCTGTTCTCCCAAAAGGGTAAGTAACCGTCCTACCAGAAAGCCATGGAATCCACTCCTCAGAGCGTGTCGGACCTGGAGCCCGTGGCAGTGTGTGCCCGGTGGGGAAGGAGAAGGCCAAGAGGTGGGGATTTGTGGTAGCCAGGGGGATACCGCAGAAGGCACTCTGGGCCCAGGTTCAAATCCTGGTTCTGCCACAAGCTAGAGGAATGAGCAAGCCTGCTTCCACCTCTGGGCTCCTTTTACCCGGGAGATGAGGGGTTTGGAATAAATGATTTCTTGGGTGCCTTCCAACACAGAGTGATCTAGGAATGGGGAAGCCCCCTCTTCTGACTCAAGAGTCTCAGGGTCTGAGGACACTCCCCCTGGGAGGCGTGGAGGTCAGGCAGCTGTGCAGCCAGGCCCAGGGGCAGAGCCAGTGAGCCACTCTGCTCCAGGCAGCTCAAGGGCATTGGTGACCTATGATGAGTCATTCCTGTCAGCCCTGAGAAAAGCCATATGGCAGTCTCCCCGCATATCAGCTCAAACGCAGACGAAATAGGCCAGAGGAGCAGGGGCCTGTTGGTGATTCTGTAAGTCTCAAAATGAACGACTTCTCAGAAGTGCCAGGCTTCACCTGAAAAGGAGAGGCCTTTGGAGGCTGGTTTCCCATAGAGAGAGAGGCGGAGCCCAGCCCAGGAAGAGTGGTTTGTACATGTGTATGGACTTGGGTGACCTACTCTGCCAATTTGCTTTTAATTAGGTGCCCGAGATCCCTAATCCTCTGTCAGAATTAAGTTTGAAAGGGTGCCTGGGTCTGTCATACTGTGCAGGCACACAGAGTAGGCTCTCAGTACGGTTGGAATGATAGTATTTCCCACTTACGGAAGGAGTACATAACCTTGTGCCTGGCGTAGGGTTAAACTCGGGACAGAGTCATCTTATCTAGTCCTCACATCATTATCATAGTTGAAAAAGTGAAGGCTCAGAGAGCCTAAGTAACTTGCCCAAGGTCACACAGCACAGTTTTTATCCCAATTCTCTGTGTGCCAGAGCCTGTAATTTTAACCCCTGCTCTGCTACCTCCCGGAAGTTGAAGACATACTCCCTGCCTCCAAGAAGCTTGGCATCCAAACATAAACATATGTGGCCTAAGATGAAAGAAGACAATTAAATACTCCCATAAGGGGACACACGTACACTTGCTAAGAGGAGGCATAACAGCTCTGCTTGAGGGGGAACTGCTTAGGCTTTCCTGAGGCTGCACTGGGCCTGTGTCCTGAGCCCCTACACTGCTGTGGCAGAAAGGGCCCTAGACCCAAGGTCAAAAGGCTCGGGCTCAAACTGGTGAGAGGTGATCTAGGTGCTGGGAGGAGGGGGTGGAGAGAGACTTTGATCTGTACTTTGTCAGTTTTGAACCATGTGAATGTTTGAACTATCTAAAAAAAATAAATTTAAAACAAAAACAAATAGGCCCCCAGAAAGGCCAATGGTTAAAGTAAATAGGTTAAAATCAGGCCAAACTGATAACTTCTTCTGCCCGGGCCTTAGCGTCTCCATCTACGAAGTAGGAATGGTGTTGGCCCTGTTTGGCACAAAGGGCTGTTAAACGATCAGTGAGGGAATGTGGGCAAATGTGCTTTGGAAGCTGTCAGGTATTAAAAACAAAGGTGGGATGAGAGTGAAATCGCTCCTACTCACGAGAGCGGGCTCCCACCTGCGGGACTGGGGGCAGTTCCGAGAGCGGTGCTGACTGGCCTGGCCCAGCTCACGTTTCCCAGGCGCCCCAGCAGCTCCCGTGGTCGTGGAAATGCCTCTCTGCCCGCTGGGCAGCCTCCCTCCTTGCCCCCAGTGACTCTCACCTTTAAGCTGCCCCAGGCCCATCTCTCGGGGAGGGAAATTCTCAGACAAGCCCACCCTGTGCCTCGGCTGCCGACCCTCTCTAGCCTGGTATCCTGTGGCTCCTCCCACCCAGGGAGGGCGGAGAGCCAGCCCTCATGACGGAGGACTCTGCCTGTGCCAGGCGCAGCCGCGGGGCCACACCACATTACTCACTGTTCCCTGAACACACCCCACCCTTCCCGGCCTGCTCCTGCCCTGCTCCAGGACTAAAGGCCTTTCTTCCCAGGCCCCCCACCTGAGGAAGCCTCCCGTTTCTTCTCGACCCTGCCCCGTCCCCTCTGCCCAGGCCCTGGTAGAGGCTGGCCCGCTCTGCTGGCCTTGCGCTTCCTTCAGACTTCTCCAGATGGCTCACCTGGCTGCCACCTTCCATACTCCTGGGGCCCCACAGTGCCCCGCTCAGTGACTTGCTCACATTAAACACAAAATAAATGACGATAGCGTTGAATTTTTTATTTGAGTTACTTCAAAGAGTTTTTTTCAAAAAAGGCAAAAGAAGGGCCGGCCCCGTGGCCCAGTGGTTAAGTTCGCTCACTCCACTTCGGCTGCCCAGGGTTTCCCTGGTTTGCATCCTGGGTGCGGACTTGGCACTGCTCATCAGGCCATGCTGAGGTGGCGTCCCACATGCCACAACTAGAAGGACCCACAGCTAAAAAAATATACAACTATGTACCTGGGGGGCTTTGGGGAGAAAAAGGAAAAATAAAACCTTAAAAAAAATAAAAAGGCAAAAGAAAGGGTCTTTGAGGGTGGGACTGGAGACACAATGGCATCTGGGTAAGCAGGGAGTCTTTGCACAGCGAGACTTCACCCTTCACATAGAAGGCCCTGGCCAGGGAGGGCCTTTTCTGCCTGGTATCCTGCTTCAGGAATGGATGACTCAGGTTGGAAGCTGTTGCTGGTCTTCAGGCCAAAACCTGCAAAGGCCCAGACCCCTGAGGCCTCTGTCTGGGGCAGACACTCTCACTGCTCCTGACCTGTGCCAAGAGCAGTGGACCTTGCCCTTGAAAATCGATAGTCTCTAATCCACCAGGGTGGGGTGCCTTTTGAGTGTTATTCTGGTAATTACACCCAACTGGCCCAGGAATCTCCTCCAAGCCCTGGGCACAGTCCTGCTGCGAAGCTCCAGTCCCTGCCCCAGGCTGCAAGCCCGGCCTTACAGCTGCGGCGCCCTCAGGCACGTGCGGAGGCCTCCCCGGGAAGGTAGGCAGGCCTCTGTCATCCACCAGGGGGCCCCAGGAAACAGCTCACGGCCTGGCGTTAGCTTAACCAGCCAAGGGCTGGGCACCTAGTGTTTGCCATCCCTTTGTGAGTGCAGGAGCTGACAGGGTTTCTCTCTAACAAAAGGGGGCTATATATAAACGGAAGCAAAGTGTGCAGGAAGTGACAGGAAGGCCCGGGGGTGGTGATAGGAACGCCATGGGGCCTGCTTGCTTTTTCTTAGGAAGCATTTTCCACCTCCCCTGCAAGGGGTCATGTTGTCAGTGGTTGTCAGGAAACACTGTCATCTCAGTTAGGGGCCAAAGTTAATCACGGGTTTGCCACATAGAAATTTCTAAAGAATTTTTCTGCTCTCTCCCAGTACTCCCCCTAAACAAGAGAACTTTCTGAAAGAGCGCCTTGCTCTGGGCCTTCCAGACCTAGCTGGCACTTTCTTTGCTCTAGGCCCCACTTCGGCTTTGGGGTTCTCAGCAGCATTCCCCAAGCCCACCCAGTCCACCTCTATTCATTGTAACCCTACTCATCCTTCAAGGGCCAACACAGTGAGCTAAAATTTAAACAATAATTAAATAATGAGAATGCTGTATGCCAGGCACAACCCCCATGAGAGGGTAGGAATAGTCCCATTTTACGACTGAAGACATCGAGGCTCAAAGAGCTCACCTGCCCAAAGGCACAGACAGTAAAGGATGGTCCTGGTGTCGAAATCCTAACCCTGCATTCTTTCTTTTGCAGACCAGTGGTTCTCAAAGTGTGGTTTCTGAAGGTGCGGCGGCGGCAGCCTCACCTGGGACTTGATAGAAATGCAAATTCTCAGGTTCCGCCCCTGGCCTGCTGAATGAGAAAGTTGAGGTGGAACCCCACACTGTGTGTCAACAGGCTCCAGTTTGAGGTCCACGGCCTACAGCGTGCTGCCAGCTGGGTGGTCACTGGTGCTTCACTTGCTTACTCTCTTCTAAGCTCAGTGCAGGACGCCTTCACGTTGATTTTGTCATTGAATTCTCTTAACAATACCCATTTTATTTTATTTTATTTTTTTCTTAAAGATTGTCACCTGAGCTAACATCTGTTGTTAATCTTCTCTTTTTTTCTTTCTCCCCAAAGTCCTCCAGTACATAGTTGTATATTTTAGTTGTGGGTCCTTCTAGCTGTGGCATGTGGGACGCCGCCTCAGCATGGCCTGACGAGCGGTGCCGTGTCTGCGCCCAGGATCCAAACCAACAAAACCCGGGGCTGCCAAAGTGGAGCGAGCGAACTTAACTACTTGGCCACAGAGCTGGCCCCGACAATGCCTATTTTACAGATGAGAAAAACCGAGGCTCAGAACAATTTAGTGATTTTGCCCAGGATCACCCAGCTGTTAAGTCTTAGAGCCGGGATTTGAACGCAGGCAGGCTGTGGAGGCTGTGTCCTTAACCACTACCACATAGAGCCCCTGGAATCACAGGCTGTGTAAGCCCCTCAAAGGTGGACACTAGTCTAAAGTATATATAGGAAATATACCTCGATCTTCCCACTTAATAGTGAATAAATCAAAACTGGCATTTTGCAGCAGCAGCCAGCATGCTCCAGCAGCTCCTGCCGCCCCAGGCTGCCCAGCACTTCTCATCATGTGCCTGTTTACACGGGCCTGATACATTTGTCCTCAGCTCCTTTTCACGTCCTCACTCAGAAACATTTACTGAGACGTTTACTAAGCCTTTCTTGATTTTGTTTTCTCTTGTTGGTGCCCTCTAGTTGATTCTGACTCCCAGTGCCCCTGTGTGCAGCAGGGTGGAACCTGCCTGGTCTTCTCTCGCCATCCTCTCACCTTCCGGCACTCTATCAGACAACACTCCGCTGCTATTCACAGGGTTTCCACGGCCAATTTTTTGGAAGTGGGTGGCCAGGTCCTTCTTCCTAGTCTGTCTTAGTCTGGAAGCTCCACTGAAACCTGTCCACCGTGGGTGACCCTGCTGGTATTTGAAATACCCGCGGCAGAGCTTTCAGCATCACAGCAGCACACGGTCACCGCAGCCTGACAACTAACAGTGTGTTTCCCTGACCAGGAAAGGAAGCTGGGCTGTGGTGGTGAGCGCTGAATCTTAACCACCAGACCACCAGGGCTGGTTTGATTTTGTGGTGGAACCTAAATCCAGATAGGAGGCCTAAGCACAGATAATTGAAAATGACTTTCAGAACGATTAATCGTAAAGCAAAATATCGACATTCCTCATGATGGTGTATATGAGGTTTGTAAGTCCCCACTAGATTATACGTTCCCAAAAGGTGAGAATTATTTCCTTGGAATTTCAGACAATTAGAATAAGAAGCAGTAGGAGTCGTGCCCTACAATCTCTGGCTACAGTCCAGGTGAGAAGACCTCATGAAGCAGATCACGTCTGACAGCGAGATGGGAAAAAGGGAAGACGGTGCGTTTCCCACCCCAGCCAGCCTGCCAGTTCAGTTCCATGGACGTGTTTCCAGCTACTGTCGTGTGCTAGGCACCGAGATACAACAAAGAGCCCCGCCTTCCCTATACGGTGTCCCCCTAATCCCCTAAAATGGCGAGGCCAGCAGAGAATAAAGTGCATAGAGGGGGCAGCCAGGAGATGAACAGACCCGCGCAATCCCACCCCAGTAGATAAGCTTCATGGGCACAAGGACGTTATCTGTCTGGTTCACTGCTCTATCCCAGAGCCTGGCACCTAGCCTGGAGTGCTGAGTGAATGAATGATGCATTCCTCACCCACCGTGCTCGTTCAGAAGGACCTTAAAAGATAGGCTCATGGTGAGCTGTTCTGCATGGATCTCTTATACGGAGCCCTCTGTGGGCGCCAGTAAATGGCTGTCTTACGTGGGCACGTCGGCTCTAGACTCCCCTCAGTATATCAGCACAGCTTCAGCATGTGTGTGTGTGTGTGTGTGCATGTGTGTGGAGTACATGAGTACCGCTTCAGCGTGTGTGTGTGTGTGCATGTGTAGAGTACATGAGTGCTGCTTCAGCATGTGTGTGTGTGTCTGTGTAGTACGTGAGTACAGCTTCAGCTTATGTGTGTGTGCGCATGTGTGTAGTACATGAGTATAGCTTCAGCGTGTGTGTGTGTGTGTGTAGTACATGAGTACAGCTTCAGTATGTGTGTCTGTGTGTGTGTAGTACATGAGTACAGCTTCAGCGTGTGTGTGTGTGTAGTACATGAGTACAGCTTCAGCATGTGTGTGTGTGCGTATGTGGAGTACATGAGTACAGCTTCAGCGTGTGTGTGTCTGTGTGTGTGTAGTACATGAGTACAGCTTCAGCATGTGTATATGTGTGTGCATGTGTGTAGTACATGAGTACTACACAGCATGTGTGTGTGGAGGACATGAGTACAGCTTCAGCATGTGTGTGTGTGTGTGTGTGTGGAGGACATGAGTACAGCTTCAGCATGTGTGCGTGTGTGTGTGTGTGTGTGGAGGACATGAGTACAGCTTCAGCATGTGTGTGTGTGTGCGTGTGTGTAGTACATGAGTACAACACAGCATGTGTGTCTGTGTGTGTGTGGAGGACATGAGTACAGCTTCAGCATGTGTGTATGTGTGTGCGTGTGTGTAGTACATGAGTACTACACAGCATGTGTGTGTGTGTGTGTGTAGGACATGAGTACAGTTTCAGCGTGTGTGTGTGTGTGTGTGTAGTACATGAGTACAGCTTCAGCGTGTGTGTGTGTGTCTGCATGTGTGTAGTACATGAGTACAGCTTCAGCATGTGTGTGTGTGTGTGTGGGTGTGTGTAGTACATGAGTACAGCTTCAGCATGTGTGTGTGTTATACATGAGTACCGCTCCAGCATGTGTGTGTGTACAGTACATGAGTACAGCTCCAGCATGTGTGTGTGTACGGTACATGAGTACCGCTCCAGCATGTGTGTGTGTACAGTACATGAGTACAGCTCCAGCATGTGCGTGTGTACAGTACATGAGTACAGCTCCAGCATGTGTGTGTGTACAGTACGTGAGTACAGCTCCAGCATGTGTGTCTGCTGTCCCTGTGGTCGGCAGTGTCTGGTCCTGGCCACAGACGAGACAGGCTACAGAAGAGGAAGAGATGCTGTTCCCTCACTGGAGGAAGCCCAGTGCAGCTCTGGGGCAGGTGAGACCAAGAGAGAGGGGAGTCCCCAGAGCACTGAGACCCAGAGCCAGGGGGACACAGCCCTCAGGGGCTGCCCAGTCCTGAGTCAGCTGCCCGCTGCCAGCGTCAGCCAGGCAGAGGCCTCAGCCCAGAGCCAGCCGGCCAGGACTGCCACAGCCCCAGCCCTAGGAGTCCCCATTCTTCCCGGCCCGGCCTGGCAGATCCAGCCCGAGTTCTCACACGGCTCTCCCTTCCTTCCTCGGGGTTGGAATGAGGCGGCGCGGTGCAAAAACACACGTTCTCCGGGTCTCAGCTCTGCACTCTGAGCACCAGCTCTGATGTCATGGCCAGGGTCTGAGGAGAATGAAGGTTGGTGAATGGATGGCAGTGTGCTTGGAGTCAAGGGGTCCAAACTGAGCCTGGCTGTCCTCTCTTCTCTCGGGGACCTCAGGCAGGTCATCCACCCTCACTGCTGCTCAGCTTCCTCTGTCGTAAAATGAGAGGCTGCCACCTCTCCTCCCTCACTGTGAGGAGCGAGCGTGTGGTCTATCTGCACAAAGAAAGGCACGAACCACTGCCAGACTCTGCCAGACTCTGCCAAACCCTCAGCAAAAACGCTGTGTCAGGCAGCCAGCCTGGTGGAGCAGCGGTTAAGTCCATGCACTATGCTTGGGCGGCCCGGAGTTCGCTGGTTAGGATCCCGGGTGTGGACATGGCACTGCTTGTCAGGCCATGCTGTGGCAGGCGTCCCACATATAAAGTAGAGAAAGATGGGCACAGATGTTAGCTCAGGACCAGTCTTCCTCAAAAGAAAAAAAAAAAATTTGTATAAGTCCCAGGGCAGTTCTAACCCAAATCCCAAGGCGTTCTCTAGCACTGGATCCACCATGGATTCTGAACATGCTGAACAGTCGAAACTCCAGAATTCTTCCAAATTTATAGCTTCTCTTTTACTTTCTAAATTTAAAAAAATTTTTAATTTTTGTTTATTTATTTTTTTGAGGAAGATTAGCCCTGAACTAACATCTGCTGCCAATCCTCCTCTTTTTGCTGAGGAGGACTGGCCCTGAGCTAACATCCGTGCCCATCTTCCTCTACTTTATATGTGGGACGCCTACCACAGCATGGCGTGCCAAGCGGTGCCATGTCCACACCCGGGATCCAAACTGGCAAACCCCAGGCCGCCGAAGCAGAATGTGCGAACTTAACTGCTGCATCACCTGGCCGGCTGACACCTTCTCTTTTAATAATTGCATTTATTCAACACTTCCTATGTTCCTGGCACTTCTCTAAGCGTTTTTATGTATTATGTCACTTACTTCTCATAGAAAGTTTATGAGGGGAAATGTAGGTTCAAAGAGATTAAGGAACTGGCCCGAAGTCACACAGCTAGGAGATAGGACAGCCAAGATCTGAACCCAGGTCTATCTGAAGCCAGAGCTCAAACTCGTAGCCGCTGTGTTATTCTGCAAGCCTCTGCTTAGCTCTTGTTCTCTGCCACCTTCCTGGAAGGCCAGGGCCCTGAGGAAATCTTTCCTCTAGTGCGTAACACAGCTTGTGGGAGTGGTGTGCGCTCAGGAAAAAGGAAGGAAGGAGGGAAGGAAGAAAAGAAGGATGGACGGAAGGAGGGAGAGAAGGAGAGAAGGAAGGAGGGAGGGAAAGAAGGAAGGAAGGGAGGGAGGGAAGGAGGGAGCGAGAGAAGGAAAGAAGGAAGGAGGGAAGGAGGCAGGGAGAGAAGGAGAGAAGGAAGGAAGGAAGCAGGGAGGGAGAGAAGGAAGGAAGGAAGGAGGGAGGGAAGGAAGATAGGCTAGTCCTGCCCTTGGCTGCTGACCCAGACCCGGGCTGGAAGCACCCTTTCTACAGCCTGGGGCAATGCCCAGAACAACAAAGCAGATGTCAGGTCTCTGCTGTGCCCTCACTCTTGCTAAAAATACAAAGAGCATGAGCCCTCCAAGGCCACCAAGCAGAGATATCCAGTTGCTCTCCGGGGTCAGTCCTGTACAGCCCGATCCTGCCACGCAGCACCTGCTCCCTCTTGGCCTCCTGCCCGACAGCTGGCCCCTGTCATCCCTGTGACTGTTTACAGCAAGGCAAAGTCCAGTTTTGCAGAAGTGGGAACTCCTGAGCCGCCAGGCCCAGCCCAGCCTCACTCATGCTGAGCGGTGGGACACCAGGACTGTTTCAGGGTCTTTTCCCCTGAGCCCAATCAGAGCAAACCCTTTTTTGCCGGGGGTCCATTCCCACAGCCATCAAATGGAGGCAGTCAGGCCCTCGAGCCCCTTGTGGAGTTCGAGCAGCAGCCTGGTTTGGGAATGTGGACACTGGCCTCAGCCAGGACCCCAGAGTCAAGCCCCAGTGCTGTGCCTCAATCACTGCGTGACTTGGACCTCTGTTAGCACCTATTAAAAATGGCAATAATAAGACTGCAAAACAGCGAATGCGTTACTTTGTTTTTAAAGGTACATATTTATATGCATAGACAAATCCAGTAGGATGTGCGCTGAGATATTACCAGTGGCATCTCTAGGCACCAGGATCTGAGGTATTCTTTTCCTTTTTCTAAATCTTCCTCAATGAACATATGCAGTATGTGAAAAAGTGTTAAAACAACCACCACATTATTGGTATTTAAGTATTTGTTTTGACTTATAGGACAGTTTGAGAATAACGTTTATGAAAGTAGCTTGCAAACTTTAAGGTGCTTTGCGAGTGTCAGGGGTTCTCAATGTCGTTTCCCCCGAGGGCATGCTGGAACTGCAGGGGTGGGTAGAGAAGAGCTCCCTTCCGACTCTGCACCCGGAGCCCCTGCAGTCCGCAGCGGCGCTCTGGCCCTCCTCAGTTCTGTCCTTGCCGTGCAGGAAGGGGAGAAGAGGATCGGCCATGAGATGCCTTGGTGGAAGCAAGGGCGTGGCCACAGCGTCCCCACTGTACACCACAGTGTAACAACCTCGCCTGCTCTGTGGATGAATCAGCAGCATTGATTGAGCACCCACTGCGTGCAGTGCCCTGTACTCTGTTCTGAGAAGATAGCTCTGTTTGCTTTTCAGTCAGTCAACAAACATTTATTGAGCATCCATCTATTGGGGGCAAGTCAGAGCACAGAGGGCACGGCATAGAGATGAATAATTCAGACAGGGAGTTTGTGATGAATTACAAAAAGGGATGGGTACCATGTGAGAGATATAAATGAAGCAGGAAAGCCTCCATCTGGGGAAGTTAGAGGGGACCTTGTGGGCTTCAACGACAGCTCAGCTGGATCTTGAAGGACAAAAAGAATCCTTCAGAATATTCTTCCTCTGGTAATCACAGAGTCCCTGCCTTGGGAACCAAGATCCTAACGGAAGAGACTGGTAAACACACTGGTAAAGGGTTTCCAAATGGGTATTAATGTAACCCACAGTAATTTTCAGGGCCCAGCACAAAATGAAGGTGTGGGGCCCCAAGTTCAAAATTATTAAGAATTTCAAGATGGCAGCAGCAGGGCAATAAACCAAGTAAAGATTCTTCTCAGTGCTGGGCCCTTCTGAGTAGGCTCTGTGAAGTCAGGCCAGCCTACTGGTAAGTAGGGGGTAGAAAAGGGTTAAGGATTTCTTGTTGCCAAGAGGACCATTGGCCTTGGGAAACCCAGTGACTGTTTCACTGTTTGCATCTTGGGTCCAGGTTGGCCTCCAGAAGGTGAGATAACCTAGCCAGAAGTAGTTCTGTACTTCACTCTTCCCTTTGTTGGCCAGTGGAGTATCCTGTCTCTGGAATAATGGTGCCAAAAAGGCCAGAGGCTGTTGGCTCCTTTCCCGAGGGCCAGGATTGGGGAGCAGCAAAGAACACAAACTCAGACACCTTCAGTAGTAGAAGTGGTGGGAAATGCTTCTCGCTGGGAAGTGCTGGCCCCACCAAAAGGCAATCAGCTTCAAACCGTGCACACTTCTGTCTGCCAACAGGGCATCAGTTTCAGCCCTGTGGCCACCTCTTATTTTACAGATCAGGAAACTGAGAACCAGAGAGGGCAAGGGACCTGTCCAAGGCCACACAACTAGACAAAGCTGAAAACAGAGCACAGTTTTCTATAACTCTTGTCAAGTGCCCTTTCCCTAACAGCCAAGTGCCTTTTGGTGCCCTCTGCACTGGACTGTGAGGCCCAGGGTGTGGGGCTGCTCTCTACAGTGATCTTAAGACCTCCAGGACACTGCTTGGCTTGCGAGAACCACTGCTGCCTGCTGGAGGATGCCGTTCACTGGGCTCTAGTGGTATGTAGAAGAGTTTGGTCCGGGTGAAAGATGCTCACCTTCCAAGCCTTTAACCCTTACACGTGAGCAGATGGTAGAATTGCCAGGCCTGGAGAGGGGCCCACACCAATGTCTGGGGTAAAAAAGGCCAAAGAGATCCAGTAGGTGCCAGGGGCAATTTCTAATCTGCTACTAATGACCTGTCAGGGGAGGAGGCTTAGCCCTTCCTGTGGAGTATCTTTGTTAGAGTCGAAGGGCATTGGAGTAGAGAGTCCTGACCTGGGTCAACAAAAAGACTAGGGAGAGTCAGGAGTCAAGATTCAGGATAACAAGGTGGGGCTGCAAATATGGAGATCAGGATCCAGTGAGAAGCGGCTGCCCGCAGGAGGTAGGCTCAGGAGCCCCGGAAACGCAGCCGGCTGAACCCCCGCTGAAGCCTCCTAGGCAGGAACAACTCCAGCTGTCAATTAGTAGCACAAAGTGCCCTGAGGGTGTCAGATATTTACACCGTACAGAGCAGAATGTTTGCATGTGTGTAATCATATAAAATTTGTACAGCCTAAGGACATAAGCTGAGGCTGCATTTTAAGGATTAGCAAAGTGAGCCCAGAGGAGTGAAGTCACTTTCTTAAGATTCTGACTAGTTAAGTTCTAGGACTGGGACAAGAAGTCTTAGTCTGTTGCCCTGTGATCTGGCCCCTGGCTCCTCTCCATCTCATCATCTCTTTCCAGTGCTACAGCCTGTCCTCCCTGCCTCTTTGCAGAGGAGGGGAGAGGTCTGGGACGAGGCAGGCAGGTACGCATTTGTGGAGTAGCCATTGAACATCCTACTCCATATGGGGCTCCTGAGCCTGCTTCCTGCAGGGCAGCAGCTTTGTGCCCGATCGTGACCTCCACCATGTTTGCAGCCCCGCCATGGTCTACGGAGTCCTGACTCCTGACTCTCCCTGTGCCCCTCCTCGCCATCCACCCAGTAAGCCCTTCCTTCCATCAAGGATGTTATTTCCACCATGAGGTCTTCGACGACACCTTACATCCGATGATTGGTCTGTTCTCTCATTGGACTGTGACCTCCTTCAGGCTGGGAACCTTGGTGTGAGGCTGGCACTTACTGACAAGTAGAAGTTGTTTAGCTTATAAAGGGAGGGGATGACCCGTCCAGGTCTGCTCTTTAGACAGGAAACTACAGCTTGCACAGTCATTTCCCAAACCAGTGTGCCGTAAGGGCAACCTTACCTAGTCCACGCACACGATGCAAACACAGGTGGGTCTCCCCTTTAAAAACATTCCGGTATGTGAAAAGCCAAATTAATTGACAAGACAGCAAAATAGGGGAGGGAGGGGGGAGGCGGGGGGCCTATATTACAAATGGACTTTCCACAGACTCCTTTAAATAGTACCCTTGGTGAATATTTTTCTAATCTTAAACTGAGGAAAGCCTTTGTAAGCATGATGTGAAATCCAGAAGCCATAAAGGGTCAATACATTTAACTGCATAAAAAGTAAAGCTATTTAAATGCAAAATAATAATAGTAATAATAGCATATTCTCCTGTAGCACTGATGTCACTCCAAACACTGTGCTGAACACTTTATATACATCGACTCATTTACTTCTCAGAATAATCCCATGAAGTCAGTGCTGTTCTTACTCCCGTTTAAAGATAGGGAACCGGACGGGAAGTAACTAAGCCTTGGTCATTGAGCTGGTAAATCAGAGACAAAACCAGGATTATCAAGGCATTGGCCTCAGAGTGTGTGCTCTAGCCGCTTCCTGCGCTGCCACATGCCATGAAATGTCAGAAGACAAAGACAAAGGAGGAAAAACTGCAACACAGAGGACAAAGGACTGAGTTCCCTGATGTCTGTAGATGTCTTTAAAGTGAACCCATTAGAAGAACAGAGAATACGAACAAACAAGCCACTGAAGAAGCATCACAAATGGCTGTCGTGTGTGTGTGCGTGTCCTTTTAGATCAGCAAAGATGTAAGAGACTGATAAGACTCCATGTTGATGAAGCTGTGGATAAACAAGCATTTTCATGCACTTGGTGGGAACGTAAATGTAAATATAAATTACTATCTAATGTACTCAAATTCGCTATAATCTTTTTTAAAGGACAATTTGGCAATTATTTATTAAAATTTAAAATATTCTTATTCATTTACCTAATAAGTCCACTTCTAGGAATTTATCCCACAGAAAACGCTCCCCAAACCGCAAAAAGGTATTCACGGCGCCACTGTTGGTGATGCAAAAGATTGGAAATGACCCAAATCGTAATTGATGATGTGTTGGCTAAATAAATAGAGCTACATCCACTCAGTGAAATACTATATATGCCTTAAAAAAGAATGGGGTCGATCCGTATGCATAGATATGGGACGATATAGAAAACATAATATAAAATGTATTTAGTGGGGAGAAAATCATTGCAAATATGATATTATCCTATATTGGTAGAAACTAAATGAAATATTCAGAGTATCTATTTTATATTACTATGCACTGGTGTCAGCATAGGAAGCAAATATGGAAGAAATTTATATCATAATAAAGATTTTCCCTTTCTAAGTTATATATTTTCCCAATTTGAATTTTTGACAACTAGATGTCATCCTTTTTTTTTTTCTTTTTACTGTCATGCTTTATTTTAGATGAGCAGAGAGAAAATAGGTAACAACTAGGCAAGGCAACTATAGTTGTTATTATAGAATAAAAAGTGGTTGATGGGCAAAGGTTAGAATAGCTGTCTAACTGTAGGGTACAGTAAAGGATTGACCTAGGCATGCCACAACAGCAAAATATGAAAACTTCATTCCTTTAAGATTATACCAAACATTAAGTGCAAAGTCTGATCATTCCAAGGATATCTGAACAAGAATTTAACCTGGTATTAACGGCTGAATTTTACTTGAAATTTCTAAATTTTATCTTAAGTCACAGGGTAAATCAGTGTTGCATTTCTACTTAAGTTTGAGTGAAAATGAGTTCTGTGGACTCAGAGACACTATCTCCAATACCTAGTGTAGGGTCTAAGCTATGAACACACAGCAGGTGCTCAATAAATGCTTGTTAATTCATAGGCAATGCACAAGTCAACATACTTTCAGTGTGCATTCACCTTGTTCCTTCTTTCTCGGCTTGACTATACAGAGTCCAATAGCATCTCAATATAATAAAGATAAAATTAAATATAAGATAAATAAATAAATAGCAAAACAAGATTCTCCTCTGTTCATTCATTTATTCCCCAGCAAGTACGAGGTCTACCTGCTGAGCCACAGACACTGATGCTGGATGTTGGGAGTGCAAAGACTGGTTGACGCGGCTGCTGCCCTCAGGGGACTTCTTCTTTAATGGGGGAAGCAGATGGCAAATCTAGTGGGAGCCATCGGGTGTGGAAGGTGCCATGGGAGAAATGTGCTCTGGGCTCAGTTCTCCTGGGGTGTGGGCAGGGCCACTGGGGCAGAATTTTGAAAGATGAGCAGATAAGGTGGCAGCAATCTCAAAGAGAGCACCGTGGGCTCAAATCTCAGGACAGAAGGGGTCCTTGGATATGGATGGAAGGTAGAAGGTTGGCGATGAGGCTGGAGAGGCGTGGAGGGGGGACAGATCAGATGGGTCCGACAAGGAACTTAGACTGTGTTCTCAGGGCAGAAGGTCTTCCTCAGAGAGTGACATCCTCACAGGGGGATTTTAGAAGGGTACTTCCACAGTAGTACAAAGGACAGATTGGGGTGGAGAGAGTCAGGAGTCCAGGGGAGACATGCTGGGGGTCTGAGGCACAGCGTGGGGAGTGGGTCTGGAAATGGAACTGCCCAAAGAGAGGTTAAGGAAGTAGAACTGGCAGGACTTGGTGAATGATTGGATGTTGAAGGTGTGGGAAAGGAAGGTGCTAAGGATGACACTCTGTGTTTCCAGTTGGGTGGCAATCCTTGAGCATTCATTGTCTGGAATCTCGCTCTCAGCATTGCAGCCCCAGTATGATTCAATTAATGAATAACTTTCCGGGACACAAGGCAGCTCTTGTGTAAAGTGAGGGGCACCTTTGGTAATCTTCTGCACGGACCTATTTGCCTGCTGCTGATCACAAGAGTCTGCTGGGGCTACCACGCCAGGGCATTTGGAAGCCTGTTAGGGGCAAGAGTCCTCTCTGACTGATGCTCACTGCTGAGCACAACCCAGGTCAATACTACTTCCAAGCAGGGGGCGAGTAGTGCATTCGGATCAAGGTTACAGAGCGATGGAGAGAAAAAAAAGATCATGATGAGTGATGCCTCTTTTCAAAGTGCTATGATGGTCCCTAGGTCCTCTGCTCTTGGCTTTGGATATCAGAGTCCTGAGCGTCCCTCACCTCCCCATGGTTTTTGTGAACCAACAATGAGGGCAGTTTTAGGTCCTACGGGACGTTGCAGCCCTGGCCTTTAGCAAGGTTCAAGTGGCACTGAGCCCTGATTTCACAACTCCCTGCAAAATCACCCCTCACCTCCTGCTTGCTGACAGCGCTCTGCTGGGGCAAAAATAGTCCTGTCACACTCACAATGCCCTGCCCTGCTCGTGTCCACAATCTGGGGTTGTTGACTCTCAACCCAAGGTCCTTTCTTCCTCTCAGTCATCGCCGCTAAGAACCCCCAGCCCAGGACCAAAAGCTGGCTTGTCTGCTACCTTGGTCAGAGGGCTGGAGGCAATTCTGACTGCAGAAGCCTCTGGAAACCCAGTGCTATCAGAGCTCCATAGAGCTGGTCTTAAAACCGGAGGCCTCTTGGCTGAGCCCTGAGTCCCTGGAGGGACGATGTCTGCTGTGGACAGACGTCACTGAGGGAGCAGTTGGGCGTCACCAGGCTGGCTTCTTCCCCTGGTCCCTTGGTGCGTCTTATCTCATAGTGCAGCTGGGCTGGGGGTGCTGCCCGGCTTTGTGGGAGCTGCCTTTGAAGGCCAAGAGTGTTTCTCTTGAGGTCTTTCTCAGCGCTGAAGAGGCAGGGTCTGGGCCACATTTTGAAAGGAGAGCCTTTCGAAAGAGCAAATTGGCCAGCAGCAGGGGGCATATGAAATAACTTGTCAGTTTCGATCAAGAGACCCCCTATTTTCCCACCCCCTTACCCCTCCTGCTCTGCTCATCCCTCCAACTGTACCTTAAACCTAAAAGGCAGACTGTAGCCTAATGTGGATCTTGTTTACATTCTTGGTGAACTCTCCATTAATCTATACCAAATAAAAACGTGCGCTTTGAAGCCAGAATGGGGTCAAATCTGCTTTTCCTACTTGGACAAGCTCAGTTCTCTGAGCCTTAATTTCCTCAAACACAAAATGGGAACAAATGAGCTGCTGACCCCTCCCTCCCGTTGCTATGAGGATGAGAAGAGATAATATATGTAACATAGTGCAGGCCCTGGGAGATAACACAAGGGGGTTACCACCATTGCTGGAGGTATTCAGAGTTGAGTTTTTAATGCTTTTTTCCCCCTTTTCTAGCAACTCTATTTTGTTATTTTGTTACTATGTCATTTATTTTGATACTCTCTGTTCCTTCTTCATCCTTCCAGTCTTCTACTTTATTTCTTTAAGCATGTTAATAATTCTAAGTCTTTAGAATTCAGTGTGTGCATGTCTCAATTCATATACTAAATTTTCAAGAGTTAAAGAGAAATGTAGTCCTACCAATGCAATAAAGTTGTGCTTAAAGGAAAAATATTTTACGTGCTTTAGTATTTTAATTAAAAGTAAATAAAATTGAAATAATCCAAATGTCTATCCACTGGTAAATGGATAAATAAAACATGATATATGCATACAATGCCATACTGTTCAGCAATAAAAGGAACAAAGTCCTGACACAGGCTGCAGCGTGCGCAAACCTCAAAAGCACTGTAAGGGAAAGAAGCCAGAGGCAAAAGACTACAGGCTGTATGGTTCTGTTGATATGAATGTCCAGACTAGGCAAATCTATTGAGACAGAGAGCAGATCAGTGTTGCCTGGGGCAGAGGTGGGAATGGATACTGACTGCAAATGGGCATGATAGATTTTTTGAGGGTAATTAAAATGTTAAATAAAATTTTAAAATTCAGTTCCTCAGTCACGTTAGCCACATTTTGAGTTGCTCAACAGGCACACGTGGTGGCTAGTGGTTACTGTATTGGTCAGGGCAGTTCTAAATATTATAATTCATAAGCCTATGAGTATAGATTAGACTCTGGACCTTACGAAATTCTTACTTTTTTTTTAACCACAGTGCAATAAAACTACAAATTAAAGCTTAAGCGACCACAGGGCAATAAAACTGAATATTAAAGCTTAAGTTTCTAAAAATATGCTTTTAATACACTTTTACATTCAAAAAATAAATTAAAAATTCAATTACACAATAATCAAGACTACACAGTACTGACACGAGAGTAGACAAACAGATCAATGGAAAAGACTTGAGAGTCCAGCAATAAATGCCCATATTTGTCATCAATTGACTTTTAACAAGGGTGCCAAGACAATTCAGAGGGAAAAAAATAGTCTTTTCAGCAAATGACACAGTAGCAACTAGATATTTATTTGCAAAACAATGAAACTGGACCCTAATCTCACACCATATACAAAAATTGACTCAAAATGGATCATAAGCCTAAATTAAGAACTAAAACTATAAAAGGCTTAGAAGAAAATACAGGAGCAAATCTTTGTGACCTTGGGTTAGGCAATGGTTCTTAGAAATAGCAAAAACATAATTGATAAAAGAATAAATAAGACGGGCTTCATCAGAATTAAAAACTTCCGTGTTCCAAATGACACCATCAAGAAAGTGAAAGGAAACTCATAGAATGGGAGAAAATGTTTGCAAGTCGTAATTCTGATAAGAGGTTAATATCCAGAATTTATAAAGAACTCTTACAACTCAATAAATAAGAGGACAAATAACCCAGTTAAAATGGCCATTTTCTAAAAAAGCTACATGAACAGCCAATAAGCGCGTGAGAAGATGTCCAACATAATTAGTCATCATTGCAAATCATTGAGATGCCACTTTACACCTACTAGAATGGCTATAAATAAAAATAGTCGAGGGGCTGGCCTTGCGGCAAAGTGGTTAAGTTCACGCGCTCCGCTTGGGAAGCCCAGGGTTTCACGGGTTCAGATCCTGGGCGCGGACATGGCACCGCTCATCAAGCCATGCTGAGGCGGCGTCCCACCTGCCACAACCACAAGGACCTACAACTAAAATATACAACTATGTATTGGGGGACTTGGAGAGAAAAAGCAGGGAAAAAAAGAAGAAGATTGGCAACAGTTGTTAGCTCAGGTGCCAATTTAAAAACAAAAAGTCAAAATATCAACTGTTGCTGAGGATGTGAAGTAACTGGAACTCTCATTGCTGGTAGGAATGTAAAACGGTACAGTCACTTTGGAAAACTCCTTGGCGGTTCTTCAAAAGGTTAAACATAGAGTTACCATTTGACCCAACAATTCCACTCCTAGATATCTACCCAAGAGGAATGACAACATATATCCACATGAAAACTTGGACATAAATGTTCATGGCAGTATTGTATTCATAATAGTCATAGTAGAAACAACCCAAATGTCCATCAGCCAAGGAATAGATAAATCAAATGTAGTGTATCCATGCAATGGAATGTCATCTGACCATAAAAAGAAATGGAGTACTGATACAGGCTATAACATGATGAACCTTGAAAACATTACGCTAAGTGAAGAAGTCAGACACAGAAGATCACGTCACATAATTTCATTTATATGAAACATCTAGAACAGGGAAATCTATTGAGACTGGGAGGATGGAGGAATAGGAAGTAACTGATAACAGGTACAGGGTTTCTTTCAGGGATAACGAAAATGTTCCAACACTAGATTATAGTAGTGGTTGCAGAGCTCTCTAAATATATTAAAACCCATTGAATTGTACACTTTAAACAGGTGAATTTGACGTTATGTAAATTATATTCTAAAAAAGCTGTTTCAAAAAAATCAATTACAGACTTTTTAGTTAATTATGAGAATCACAACAAATTATGGAATGTAGTCAAAGTTGTGTTAAAGGTAAATGCTGCCATTATAAAAAATGATGAAAATAAACAAACTGAAATTCATCTCAGAAAAGTTATGAAAAGAACAGTAACACAATCCGAAGGAAAATAGAAAGAACAAAATTGAGACAATTCCAGAAATTTGTGAGCTACAAAGCAGAATATCAGTAGGCTTAGTAAATAAACCTCTGGGATTAATTTTTTTTTTCCAGAAAAAAAAGTACAATAAACTATTCCCTGTAAATGTAATCAAGAAAAAACAAAAAGAAAATAAGAATAGATAAAAGCAGAATTAAAAAGATGTTATAAATATAGCAGAAGAGGAGATTTTTTTAAATGGAAAAAATTAGAAATCTGAATATCTTAAATATATCAACTCTTCTCAAATTAATTTGCTAGGTTTATTGCCAAATCAACTTGATGCAATAATTCTCTTGTTCATTTGGCAAAATATTAAGGTAAGATTGCCAAGAACACTTAGAAAAAAAGGATAAAGAGGGAAGATTTGCCCTACAAAATAACGTCTATTAAATAAACAGATCAGTCAACTTTGAAACCGATCTTAGGATAAATAAGAACCTAAGGAATATTGAGAAAGTATCACAAACTCACCAGGGAGGGGATACATTATTTATCAAATACATTTCAAATAGCTTAAATAGTTAAAGGTCAAAAAGAAACAGCAAAATCAGAAGATAAGATCGTGACCCTGAAATGGGGAAAGATTTTTCAAACATAAAAAAAGTGGCAGAAATCACAATGGAAAAGATTAATAGACATCAAAAATGTTAAACTTCTGACACGTGGAAAAACTTCTTAAAATTAAAAGGCATGTTACAGATATTATAAATTTATATCCTGAACAAGGAAACGCTTAGCACCTATTAAGTATATTTATGGTCCCAATTTTCTAAAATAAAACAAAACTCCTTTATATACACAGGGAAAAAAACCAGAATGCTAAGCACAAAATGTTAGCAGTTATAGCTTGTGGGCTTATGAATACTGTCTGGCTCTACAACTTGTGTGGCCTTGGGCAAGTCAGTTAACCTCTCCATGCCTCAGTTTCCTCACTGAGGAAATGAAAATGACAATGAAAGATGAAAATAACAATAGTGCCTTCCCGATAGTGTTGTTGTAAGGACTAAACGAGTTAATGCACGTAAAGTACTTACAACAGCGCCTGGCACGTAGTAGGACTCCATAAATCTTAGTACTGCTGTTATTATCGTATGCTCTTTTACAGACAGGCTCCTGAAGCTCCCATTTTCTTGACCCAGAATATTAAAGGTAGTACTGAGAACACGGTAACACATGAGAACATCACCTGACAGCGACAGACTCAAAGGTTATAAGAAATGGACCAGTGAAAATAGGTCAGACAAATTAAAGAGTAAAGGCGAATATTACATAAAGCAAGGGAGAGATGTACACACGATGAATTGAAGAAGTCTCAAAAAAAAAAAAAAATTATACCTTGAGATGAAATAGGGCCAAGGGAAATTCCCACTTCTCTTGCCTTTGGCCAGGAAGATTTCATGGAGGAGATAGGCTCTTAGAAGCGAAAGAAGAGGAGAATTTATTAGCTGGAATTACCATTAACAATTAGCATGAAGAGCTGCTGTAGGAGCCTGTATCTCTGAAAATAGAGCTAACTCCGCGTGGGAGGCGTGGATGGATTGGGGTACCGTTAGCTGGGAGGAATGCTGGACTGCTGAAGGCCAGAGGGTCAAACATGGCCCATGCCTTGTTGCACCCCTTGAGTAGAATGTTGAATCCTTCTCGTATAAGGGACTTTTTATTATCACCAATAGGATTTTTCTCTGTAACTCTGGGCTCTTTTGTGTAGATGGGAGGTTCTCTCCAGAGACAAATTGATCTTTCATATATAAACACAGTTCACAAGCATCTGCAGATATGTTTTCTGTCGAGAATGAGCTTGTTAATGGATGGGAAGATAGCAGCTGGCATAGAGAATCTATACCCCGACACTGTGTGTGAGGCCATAGCTGTAAATTCCATGTGTGTGTCGATATACACAGATAGAGCTTTGCCAATGGCCTGTTTCTAGTATGCCCAAGGATGTGTCCAGACTTGGCCTCATCACCGGTGCTTTCACTCACTCCCCCTAGGCATCAAGGGGGTGAGTGCCAAAACCTACACTTACCAGGTGAATGTCTCCACACTTCCTTCTGGTGCCCCTTGCTGTTCTTCCCCGGGGAAAGGAGATTGGCAGTGAATTCCAGAGAGGGGCTGAGATGACAGCCCAAGCTCACCCGTGTTACCAGACTAGGCTGCGCTGAGTGTATGAGTGGCGTGGACCTGGCCATAGGCCCCCTTCGAAGAAGGAGCTCCCCCTGACTCAGCCTGGGCTTGTGAGAAATGAGGGAAAAGGGAGGGAGACACTTAAACATAGTCACCAGTTGAATCCAAGTACCCAATTGGAGTCATTCGAGGTACTCCTAATGCACACCAAACCATTAACAGCGATTATCGCTGGACAATAGAATTCAGGGAAATTTTAAATGCTTTTTAATATATATTTCTACAAGGTTTGAATTTTTTTCGCAAGAACATATTCCTTTCAAAGCAGAAAGAGAGAGAAATATTAAATAGATAAAACAGAAATTTAAAGAGTATTTCCTCCCATGTTAATTTGTCAGTGAGTCTCAAAAGCCTTAAAAATATGCTTGCCGTTTGAGGTGGTAGTCCCATTTTAGAAACTTATCCTAGCTAAATAATCAAAAATGTGTGCAAAGATTTAGCTCTAAGAATGTTAATGGGGGCTGGCTCTGTGGCCGAGTGGTTGAGTTAGCGCGCTCCGCTGCAGGTGGCCCAGTGTTTTGTTGGTTTGAATCCTGGGCGCGGACATGGCACTGCTCATCAGACCACGCTGAGGCAGCGTCCCACATGCCACAACTAGAAGGACCCCCAGTGAAGAATATACAACTATGTACCGGGGGGCTTTGGGGAGAAAAAGGAAAAAAATAAAATCTTTAAAAAAAAAAAGAATGTTAATGATAGTACTATTTATAATAGTAAAAAGACAACTAACAGTAGGGGATTGGTTAAATAACTATGGTATAATCATACTATGGGATATTGTCTACTTACTTTAAATGCTATTATATAAGATTTTTGATGGCATGGGTAATGTTCAGATAATTTCATCGGGATACAAAGTAGGGCACTAAATGTGTGTACTTTATGTTACTATGTACAGAGAACAAAAGACTGGGAGACTACGTGAAAATGTTAACTGTGGTTATTTCTGAGGGGTCAGATTACAGATTATTTTAATGTTGTGTTGTTTTTCTGAAATTTTCAAAGACTATATTAAATATATATTAGTCATATTGTAAAATGAACCTTTAAGATTAAAAAAAATTCTCACAGAGAGATGAGAATAACAAAGCTAAATCCTAGAAATTCAGGGCAAACGTAGCCCCCAAGACTAGGGTAGGTGCCCTAGACACAACGCAAGCCACCGTCCATTGAGGACCAGAGGCTGCATAGACTTTACAACCCCATCTCTGACCCTCCTAATGTCCTGCGAGGTGGGGATTATTATCCCGTTTACAGATGAATAAACGGGCTGAGAGGTGAAGAGACTCACAACGTGTGAAGATCTCCCAGCATGTCGGTGGCCTCACTGGGATTCAGACCCGACTTGCCTCAGCAGAGCTGGGGGTCCGGGAGCACTCAGCCCCACAGGGGTCTGGAAGTGTGGAGGCCCTGACACCCTGCTACTGGGGCTAGGCCTGCTGCCTCTTCTTCTCAGCGAGGTCACACGCACCCCAGGACGCCCGAGTGGGGATTCACATTCCTCCCCAAGATGTCCCCCACGGGTTTGTTGGTGCCAGTGTTCACGCTGTGGGTCTCTGAGAACAGGACATCTCCAACGCCAAGGTTTCCGCACCTCAGGCATCCAGTGGCCTCCTCAGCCGGACGCAGCCTCATGTTCAGCCCTCCCTGCCTGGTTTCTGAGTCTGGGGAATGTGCCCAGGAGCAAATTGGCGCTGGGATTCACATTCACCCCTTTACTCCCCCAGCCTCCTGAGCAACTGGGGGGTCTTGGCTGCCGTCGAGCCTCAACACCTCAGTATGAATTTCTCAAAGTGAGTCTTGGGAGGTCCTTCGAACTGGGTAGCCTGAGAGCCATGCAGTGAAGGTGGTCAAAGCTCTGGGGGAGGCGGAGGTAGAAGGCTTACCGTGTGGGTGGAACGGAGAAACAGTTTGACGTCAGATTGATGAGTGGGCAGGTGGCAGAACTGCTGTTAAACTTCTTTTCTTTTTTTTCATTTATGTGAGTGTTATTCTAACTTCTATGTAATTTAAAAAACTCAACCTTGAGTTCTCAAAGGGAAAAAAAAATGTGCAGACATTTCTCCGAATCCCTCAATAGTTGAAACACTATCAATTCCTCTGGTAGGGACATCTCTGTCCTTTGAAAGAAGAGGTGTCTGCATTGACTACAGGCTTATGTATGGAGCTCTCCCCACTGTGTTCGCGGAATCTGTCAGAGTAGCCAGCACACAGTGAGTGCTCGAGAAATATTTGTTGAATAAATGAATGAACTGAGTTTGCATCCTCCTTTAGAATGCAGGCCTGGGCTTGCAAGTAGTGAGGTGCTTTTTGTATTATTTGCTATTAATAAAAGAAGATATCTTTTAAAAAGCAAAAGAAATCATTTTCTATGGAATAAGAGGATAAAGTCAGGCACAGCTTGTTAATTTGTCTGACTCAATAAATACATTAATAAAGCCAGTAGCAATCCCTTCCATAACTGTTAGATTGAGAACAAACATGTCACCTCAGATTCCATCTCCTAGCGTGGTGATAACTGAGGAGAATTGTGCATAAGATTTGCTGGAAACTTCCACATTCAAGGGTGGTGACCCTGAGCCCCGCAGTGAGACAGGGTGGACTCACTCCAGAAACTCCATTAGAATGGCTCTATTGAGATACAAGTCATATACCATACAATTCATCCATCTGAGATGTACAATTCAGTGGCTTTTAATATATTCACAGAGTTGTGCAACCTTTACCACAATCAATTTTAGAACATTTTCATCACCCCGAAAAGAAACTCCATACCCATTTCCTTCCTGCCCCTCTCTGGCCCCATCCTAGGCAACCAATAATCTGCTTTCTGTCTGTGTGGATTTCTCTATTCAGGATATTTTATATAAATAGAATCACACAAAAGCCGTTCTTTGTGACTTCCGCTTAGCACAATGTTTTCAAAATTCATTCATGTTGTAACATGTATCAGCACCTCATTTCTTTTTGTCACTGAATAATATTCCATTGTATGGCTATACCACGTTTTATTTATTCATTCTTCAGTTGATGAACATTTGAGTTGTTTCCACTTTTTGGCTATTATGAATAATGTTGCTTTGAACATCCGTTCATTGTGTGAATGTCTATAGCTAGGAGTGGAATTGCCAGGTCACATGGTCTATGTTTAACTTTTTGAGTAATTACCATACTGTTTTCCAAAGGGGTTGCACCATTAAACATTCCCACCAGTGGTATGTGAGGTTCCAATTTCTCCACATTCTTAACACTTGTTATTATCTATCTTTTTGATAATAGCCACCTAGTGAGTGTGAAGTGGTATCTCATTTTGGTTTTGAATTTGTATTTCCCTGATGGCTAATGATGGTGAAAATCTTTTCATGTGCTTATTGGCCATTTGTACATCTTCTTTGGAAAAATGTCTGTTTAGATCCTTTGGGTTATTTGTCTTTTTATTATAGATTGTAAAATTTCTTTACATATTCAGGATACAAGTCCTTTGCCAGATACATGATCTGCAAATATTTTCTCCCATTGTGTAGGTTCTTTTTTCACTTTCTTGGTGGTGTCATTTGAAACACAAAAGTTTTTAATTTTCATGAGTCCAATTTATTTTTTCCTTTGTTACTTGTGCTTTTGGTATTATATCTAAGAAGGCTTTGCCTCTTGAAAATTTACTCATATTTTCTTCTAAGGGTCGTTACATTTTAGCGCCCACATTTAGGTCTATGATCCACCTTAAGTTAATTTTTGTGTAAGGTGTGAGGGAGGGATTCAACTTCATTCTTTTTTGTGTGAAGACCCGGTTGTCCCAGCGCTACTTCCTGAAAAGACTATTCTTCCCCCCCTTGAATTGTCTTGGCATCTCTGTCAAAGAGCAATTGATGAAACATCTGAGGACTTATTTCTGGATTCTCAAGGCTATTCCATTGATCTGTAAGTCTGTCTTTATGCCAGTGCCACACTGTCTTGATTACTGTAGCTCTGCAGTAAGTTTTGAAATTGAGAGATGTGAGTCCTCTAACTTTGTCCTTTTTTAAGATTGTTTTAGCTGTTCTGGATCCCTTGAAACTTCATATGAATTTTGGGAGCAACTCTGCAAAGAAGTCATCTGGGACTTTGACAGGGATTGCATTAAATCTACAGACCAATTTGAGGAGTATTGCCGAGAACAATGAAGGGATGTTTAAGAGTATAAACTGCAAGGACAAAGAGAATGAGAGAAGAAACAAGCAGAACAAGGAGGAGTAGATGACTTGGGCAAGGAGTAGAAGCAGATGCCTGCAGAAAGGAGCCAATAGGACTTGAGCAATTCAGGAAGGAAATAGATTTGGAAACGCAGGGTACCAAAGGATGTGGGAATGAGGTACAGACCTGAGACGGGGGATGGGCTGAAGCCTATTTACTGAGCAGTTCAACCCTCCAAAACTCCTCCACCACCTCCTCAAAGCCTGGTGGCAGCTCCTCAAGATAAGAGACTAGAGATTTGATCTTTTCTAGTGGGGTGCTCTTTAAGTATGGTTTGTGAACTGGTTTAGATCCACAAACTTTGTTACTAGCCCCGATAAGATAAGTACGGAAAGTAAGAATAAGTGTTTAGAATTTTTATAGAAATTCGAAACTGCCTCAACATTCAAGTGTGCACTCAGAGGATTCTTCTTGCTGAACAGGACATAGGCCACTGTGATGTCTGAACGCCTATTGTGAGTCACGTGTGGTGGCAGGTGTGTGCTAGCCATGTGCAATAGAACTACGTGTGGGTCCCTGACAAATTGGAAATTTAAAAACTGGTCCCTCACTACAGATGGTTCAAGAAGCATGCGCTAGAGGCTGACGGGCTCGGTTGCATGTATAGTTGGGAGAAGTTGAGGTACCTGGCTGGAAATCTACATTCTGAACAGTGGGATACCCAGCCTTCCTCCCACTCTCTTTCAAGAAAACTGGCAGCTGGGCTTATACCTGCCCCCAACACCTATCCCCAGACAGGAGTCTAGAAGATCATTACTGGAAAAGACAATGGCCCAGAAAGAAGACTTTCAAACACTGACATTTAGAAGTCCCTTCAGAGAAAAAGTTGCTTGATACCCCATGTCTATATCTCTACAGTGAAGTTCTTCATGAACAAGCTATACCCATGCACACAAAGCTTAAAGTAAACTTTAAAAAGTTTTGTTTTGTTTTTTGAATAGGCTTTATACTAATATGGCTCAGAATTCAAAAGATTGCAAAGGATGCAATGAAGAGTCCTCTCTCCATCACGACTTAGTTCCCGTCCAGTAAGCTCTTTAGTGCCTCGCTCTTTAACACAAATAGAAAGCCTATGTGAAAGACAGACCAAAATACAGAAATAAGAAACCCAGAGAAAAAGAAAAGAACGTAGAGAGAAGAAAAGTTCAAAAAGGAAAAGGATAATTATATCCCTGGAGAGAGAAGAGGAGCCATCATATCAGTGGAATGAGAACAGTATCTTATGCAAAAGAGGAATCTTCAGAGGGCAAAAAGGGCAACTCTTAGAAATGAAAAATATGAAATAAAAATTTAAATTTCAACTTGAAAAGTTAGAGAAAGCTTAGGAAATCTCACAGAAAGTAAAACAAAGAGATAAAGAGATGGAATATTAGATACAGAAGATAAGAAAATTAATGGATCAGGTTAGGAGATCCAACATCCTAATAACAGGAGCTCCAGAGAGAGAGAAAGAAAAGAGATGGGAAGAAATACTTAAATAATTAAAAAACCCCCTTTTTTCCCCAGAGCATAAGGACATAAGTTTCCAGGTCTAAAGGATTCACTGGGTGCCCAGTATAGTGAGAGAAGAAAGGCACATCACTGTGAACTTTCAGAACACTGGAGTGCAGAGAGAAGAATCTGGAAACGCTCAGATATGAGATACAAAGCACAGAGAATCAAAATGACTCTGGACATCCCAACAGCCACTCTGGCAGCTAGAGTTCTATACCTAGGCAAACCATCCATCAGGCACAAAGACGTTTTCAGTTACGTCAGGAAGTAAAATCTCACTTCCTTTGCTCACTTTCTGAGGAAGTTCCTGGAAGATGTGCACCACCCGAACCAGGGAGTAAACCAAGGAAGAGGAAGACATGGAGTCCACAGGACTGTGGGTAGAGCTGCCTTGGCACTAAGCAGAACAGAGGGGAAAGGAAGAAAGGAAGGGTCAGAGGAAGGAAGAGAGGAAGAGTGAAGCAAAGGCCTAAGCACAAGGAGACAGCAGAGTCTGCAGGCTGAGAGGGCTCCTGGGTCCAGCTCCTCCTGAGGCCTGCTTCCAAGCCTGTGCTTGGCTTTGTGAGATGCCCCAATATCCTTGTCATGAAGTCCTCTTCTTGTTGAACTAGTTCACACTGGGTTTCAGTCACTTGCAACCAAAACATTCCTCCTGATGCCTTTGCTACTCAAGGAATTAGAACCAACAGCATCAATATCACCTGGGAGCTTGTTAGAAATGTAGAATGTCAGGCCTCCTTCAGACTCGACTCTACAGAATCTGCATTTTAACAAGATTCCCGGGTGCTTTATATGCACATGAAAGTCTGAGACGCACTGTTCTAGTAAATCTACCTCGCAAGGGTGGGTACTGGGTATATTAAAGATAATATGTAAAGTAGCTGACCACACAGTGGGCACTCTGCACGGTATTCTGTGGATGATGATGATGACTGAATGAGAATTACTTCAGAATGATAATCTCAGGAAGAATTCCTGGGACATAGCAAATGGTGGCTCTGGACCAAATTACACAAACAGGCAACAACAGAAAAGGCAGAAAGCACATTTACATCAGGAAACAAGTTTCAGCTCTTCTCCAGGAACCTGTCAGGTTAGTCATTCCAGGTGTCGACATGGGAAGCCATTAAGAAAAACCACCTCCCAGGTGTGGCAATTGGCTGTGCATGAGCGACAGACAGTCGGCATCTGGGATGATGCTCGGTGGGGAGTGCAGGGCCAACTCTACTCTTCTCAGCAGAGCAAGCATCTGCCCCAACGCTCAGGAAACAGGTCAGGAGAAAATGTCCTGAGTGAGCAGCTCCTAATCACTTTTTCAGGCAGAAACCTGTGGCCCAGAGGACTGGAGGTGGAAGGGGAATGGGAATGAGAGGAGGCTGGGGGCCTCCTGCGGGGGCAGGGGCAGGAAGTCGCATCCTCATTCTTGGCAGGAGCAAGGTTGCCTCTTGCATAGTTTTCCTGGCTCCAGTCCTCTGGCGTTCAGCCACATTCTTTGTGCTGGGGGTTCCGTTGACTTTCCAAAACAGAGCAAATTTGAGTACAAGCTGAGATGTAAAGATTTTAAAGGAAAAAGGAAATGGGCTTGTAGAAAGCCAGTGTCCCATCTCAGGCCTCAGTGTGCTGTGAACAGAGGACAATGATGCCAGGTCTGGACCTTTCTAGGAGTTACTGATCATTGCTTTCTAATTGTCCACCAATTGTATGACACTGTACTCAATTCTTGAGAGTCTTTACCAGGGAAGCACCCCAGACCTCCAAGATTTACACAATAGAGTTCCCAGTCCTTTAAAATATCTCTAGGAATTCATCCTATAGAAACAACAAACTCCGCCATCATCAAATGGCTGTCCTTGTGAAGGCTGGCTGTATTTACCAACTCTGTAGCCACCACTACAGCAGTAAAAGCCTAACATTAAACTTGGTTAGCGACAAACACTTAGCAACATGCTTACTGTGTGCCAGGTATTTTTCTAAGCACTTTACATATCTTAACTCATTTAATCCTCACAACAAGCCCATGAGGTTAAATACAATTTCAATCCCCGTTTTACAGATGAGAAAGCTGAGGCATAAAGAGATGAAATGAGGTCATATAGCCAGTCAATGGCAGAACTGGGACTCAAACCCAGGTAGCCTGGCTTTGGAGCCCCTGCTTTTTAACCAAGTACCTACACCGTGGGCACAGGGGCCCTGGGTGGACAAGGGTCAGTAACAGCTCTCCTGCATACTAATCCCATTTCGGCCTTAACAAGCTATCTGATTTTAGCTAAATAACTCAGAGGCAAGATGGTGAGGGGCAAGTGTGGAAAGGGTCAGAGTTAAAAGGTCTGGGTTCTACTCCTGGCACTGCCACTTGGAAAGGAAAGACACTAATGCTGATTGAATGCAGAACACATGTCAGACGCCAAGCACTTTCCATGTTTAATCTTCCCAGCTAGCCTATGTGACCTTAGGCAAGTCGCTGTCCCTCACTGGGTTTCAGTTTCCTTATATGGAAAGCAGACCAGTGATCACCGTGATTCAACCCAGATGACACTCTCTGAAGAGTTAACACACACACAAGGTGCTGAAGGGGCGCCGAGACAAATAAATCCAGACGCTGTCTTTGTGAGGCTCACAGTCCAGTTCTGTCTCATTTTGTAAATCCTTTGGAGTGGAGCAAGGTGATTATTATCCCCATTTTTTAAAAATCGATGTTTGAACATGGAAGGCTACTCAGTTCAGTTGTAGCCAAACAGAGCGTGACCCCAGGTTGACTCCTAGCTCGAGGCTCTTCCTGCAACCAACTCTCCTACTTCATCTGGGCATCACTGTGACTAAAAGCTACAAAGTCCACTTTGAGTCCCTAACTCCCCCAAGTCATCTCGTACCACCCTTCTGCCTTCCCCATCCTGACCAGTGCACACACACACTCACATACAGTGCTGGACACCCAGAAGACACAGCATCAATGCTGCCGAATGACTGAAAATCAGCCCCCTCTGGCAGCATTCCTTTCTTCCAAAGCCCAAGCACGGCGCCGAGATGGTGAACGCATTGTCAGCAAAGCCACAGCCACCATATGCATCATGACTCACTATCCCGTCCGCTGACTTGGAACTGAAACCTCTTGCCCCGTCAAGTAATTACCGGGGAACAGGAAGCCCTCAGCTAAAGAGAAGGTCAGTCTGGTGACTGAGAGGAGGGGGTCAGGGAGCACAGCCTTCTGCTGGGCGCCTTCTCCCACGGTGGGCTCCTGTACAGCAGCCAGCACAGTGCCCTGCATGCAGCAGGTGCTCAACACAGCTTTACTGGTGGATTAGCTGCTCTGAACTACTCTGCCCAGCATAGCTGCAGGACGGAGTTGCTAGGCAGGAACATAACATGTGGGTCTAGGGCCTGAAGGAAGTGACTTCAGCTCCTTCTAGTGTAGCAGAGCTGAGCTATGCCTAGGACTGCAGCACTGAAAATCTGTTCTTTAAAGAACTCTGGGGTATATAATTCACTTCTGCAAACTGGCCCAAGAACTTCCTTTTCTGTACCTAAGTTAGGAGAGGGGAAGAGGCACGCCACCCCTGCTTTGTAAGAATGCAGAGGATTTTAGAAATCATTGAGTCTCCACTCCTCCTGGTCACGTGTTCCTGAGCACGTTCACGTCGCTGTTCTTCCCATGCTTGCTGCGTCTCTTCCTTGGCAATCACCTGCCAAGGCTAGAGTTAGAAGAGACACACACTGTCCTGAGTTTGCAGGGCCCCAGGCCAGTATGGCTCATCACAGGAGGCTGTCCCCCAGGATCCATGTGGCCTCCCTGCAGGGCGGTAGGACTTTTGACCAGACGCATGGCCACCTGGCTCAAGCCAACCCTTCCCACTCTCTCTTGCTCATGGCCGAGTTGTGGCGAGTAAGAAGTTAGCAGGTGCGATTATGCCCTAAAAGGAAACCCAGGCCTTCTCTGTCCCTCTGTCCCCGGTTGGAATGTGGACATTGAGGTTAATCATCTTCAACCATGTATATAAGGCAAATATCCTAAGAGCAGAGCAAAAAGCTAGAGGGAGCCTGGGTCCCCAACACTGCGGAGCTACCACATTATCCCTGGACTGTTTGGGCTCAGACTGTTACACACAGGAAAGAAAGAAATTTCCATCTTGTCTAAGCCTTTATTATTTGGGGTGTTGTTATAGAAGCCAAACTTGTGTCCTAATGAACACAACTCCCTTTGGAGCGTCAGGGCAGCCACAACCTCCCCTTTTCTGAGATTCCCCAACTCTACTCACCCAGGAGGTAGCCTAGTGAGGTTATATTTATAAGAGATTATCCTAGTGACCTGTGAATGCCTAGCTCTGGCCATGGCTGAGTGGACTAGAGATAGGCATCCCAACCAAGCAGGGCCAATCAGATTCTCTGTCCCACAAATTTGCAAATAAGATTCACTGTTGCTATCCAACCTCTGCTGCTTACATGAACCAAGATGCATAAGGAGAAGCAGAAATGAGAGGCCAGGCATCCCCAGAGAGGCAGAGTGAAAGAAGCTGCTGGGTTGGTATGGTCTTCCTAGTTTCCAGTTCCAGGCCCTTGTATGGCCTCCCTGGTCACTCTGCCCGTGGTTCCTGAAAAGACCCTGACACCTTGTGATAAATCCCCCCTTTTGGTCTTTGATGCTTTAGGTTCATTTCTGTCAACTGTAGCCAAAAGTGCCTAAGTCTCTTCTGATTCCTGTAAAGATCTGTGTATCCTTGTAAGCCAGGGGACCACTCCCAGGCATACTGGGTCCTTTCATCATTACAACAATAGAAGGATCTGAGGTCCTAAATGGATGGATAGATTGATCGCCTGACTGATCAGCTAGCAGACCAATCCATGGATTTTGCAAGGTTCGCTAAGCAGGCCTCATGGAATCACAGATTCAGGGGTGAAAGGGACAAGAGGCATCAGGGAAATGTGGCCAAGGAAGTGTAGTGCTGTGCCCAAAGCCACAGTTCAGTGGCAGAACCTGGACTGGAACCCTGGCCCTGGACCCCCAGGCTCACTCCTCCCAAACTTCCATCCCTGGCTGGCCTGATTTGAGGTTGCTCTGACACCCCAGGAATAGCCCCCACATGCCAATTAGCAAATTCCCTATGACAGCTATGCCAAACCTGACATTTCTGTGGCTCCTAGGAAAAATGCAAAATGATCCTTTTCTCTTTTTTGTGTGTGGGGGTCATTCTCCCTAGTACTAATCTCACCATGTATTTTAAAGAATAAATGGCTTTTCTTCCATGGAAGGAGAAATGAAGGTAACTCCACCGTGTGCCAGGCACTGTGCATGGCACTTTCCAGCTGCTATTTCATTTAAACTCTAAAAGAACCCATTTTCTGGGAGAGGAAAGTGAGGTTGAGAAAGAATAAGCAACTTGTCCAAGACACACAGCTACTAGGAATGGTACTAGGGAAGGAATCTGGCTGGTCTGGCTGGAGACGCATGTCTTTAACACCATATCCCACTGCCTCCTGATGATCCATCCTTCTCGATCCTTTCTGCCTTCGCTTTCCAGCCTTCTGCATGGGCACCTCCTCAGCCGGGCTGGATTTGGGTCAGTAGGTGCCGGTGCCGGGACCCAGGGGACATGGTGGGGGAGGGGTGGTGTGCCCTGTGGTGCCCATGCGAGGCTCAGCAGGTGGCACTCTTCTCACAGTCTTGCCCTCTTTCCTCCTCTGGGGCCTGTCCTCCCTCCCTCTCTGCCTCCACCTGGTTCCCACTTGCCTCAGGCCATGTCTCCCTCCTCCACCCCAGGCATTCTTCAGTGCCTGGCCCTGCCTCCCCTTCTCCTCTCGAAGGACATCTCGGTTACTCCTCCTGAGTGCTACCGTCTTCAGAGAAGTTGTCTAGTCAGCTCATTTTTTCCTTGGAACAGGAAACAAAGGCCTCATACCTCAGGGCTCAGCCTGCCTGCTTTTCGAGCCGTGTTTGCACCCAGGGTTGAGTCTCTCTCCAGCTCAGATTCCCAGAGGCCTGAGGGCAGGACCATGTTTTCACATGCTGGGTGGCATGCACTGTCAGCACCCTATGACAACAAACAGCTGTTATGCAAAGATGAGGAAGCTGCCTGGCTTGGGGAGGCTGTGGTCCTGAGCTGGAAAGACATAAGCCTGAGGTCTTGACCTCTTCCGTTTAGCACAAGCTCACGCCCCTGACACTATCCACAGAGGCCATGCAGAGACTCCAGGAAGATTCCGCACTTCCATAGTCTCTGAAGAATCAAGGGCAAGTGCTCACGTGGATGTGTAAAAGGCGTGTGTGGAGGAACTGTCTCTGATTTCATCATGGGCTACAGAAATAATAATCTATAGTTGTCTCTTACTTCTGATAAATGAGTGATTCTCAAAGGAGAGATGCAGGCCCCACTAGAAATGTACAGCAGAATTTTGGGGACCAGAGTGAAAACGGGAAAATTTTATGTTTATCAAAAGGAGCATGGTTTTTAAACAGACTGACTCTGCCCTTGCAAACGCTATCCTTCCCTTTCTTTTCTCTACTTGAAGAAATCCTACTTGCCCTTCAAAGCCCAGCTCAACCGGGAAGCCTTCCTCAGCCTCATAGGCTAAATTTATCCCTCGTTCTCAGTTCTCCCAAAGCATTCAGTTCATCCCACTACAGAAAGTACCGTGGGGTGTTACAAAGGGCTATGGGTGAGACTGTCACCCCACAGCCTGCATGCTCCTGGAGCACGGGAAATGTGCCCCAAAAGACTCCCGATACACACTTCTGAACTGACAGGCGAGAGAAGATGCTGTTGATTGGCAGAGAGGTGGTGTTGCTGTAGGAAGCAAGTGAGGGGCCGGCCCAGTGGTGCAGTGGTTCAGGGTGCATGTTCCACTTTGGCGGCCCGGGGTTCATCCTTTTGGATCCCGGGTGTGGACATGGCACCACTTGGAAAGCCATGCTGTGGCAGGCATCCCACATATAAAGTAGACGAAGATGGGCATGGATGTTAGCTCAGGGCCAGTCTTCCTCAGCAAAAAGAGGAAGATTGGCAGCAGATGTTAGCTCAGGGCTAATCTTCCTCAAAAAAAAAAAAAAGAAAAGAAAAGAAAAGAAAAAGGAAGCCAGTGAGAGGAAAGGACTGAAGAGAAAAGTGGGGAATACTCTCCGAGAGATAGGGTGTACATTACAGGAAATATTATCTAGGAGGATGGGCTAAGAAGTGGCCCACAGGTAAACTGGCTAGAAAAAGCTACTGAGAAATTGTAGGCACAGGGCAAGATCTTAGGAAGGTAAACGACTGGTTCAAGGAAATTTCTGAGTACAGAAAACCAGACCCACGTGGCTATTCTGAATGATTTCCTGGCCAAGATTTGAGACAAAGTCCTATAGACAGAATGACTCTAGGAGCAGTCTTGGGCTTCTCCAGGAACTGATGCTGGAGGAGGAAGGAAGGAAACAAAGGCAATGATAATACCCTGATGATTGGGATTAACTGTGTCAAACTGAACCAATTAACCAGATTGTGAACCTATGAATTACTAATCTCCCCATGGTTTGTACCTCAAGATTTCTCACATTCCGCTGATTAACTATGGATTACACTAAAGAGAAAAGGAATGTGTGTAGGTTCAAGGGCTTGATCTCGGGAGGATACGTGTCTGGATCCTTGGGTGGCAGCGGCACAAACTTTTCAGGGGTGGAATGCCAGAAAATAATCTGTGTAGGTGCTCTCTTCATTACAGTGAAAAGCGTGATTGCCCTGGGCCCAGGGACAACGACAAAATGGTGTTACAGGTTTCACCAGGAAACCCACCCCTGCCCCGTCTCCAAATAGGAAGGTGGCCAAGATGCCAAGAAAAGGGGCTTCTTGACTATGAAATGGACCTATCTCCCAATTTACAAGTTAGAAGCAAGACGTCTGAATGGTGTAAGGAAACTGCATAGTGATCTCCTTTCTCTCACCTTTAAGATTTGTCCAAAATGGAACACCCTTCCACACAGCAGCCTCTTATGTGATCTAATTCTGGAGACAAGAATCCCTAGTTAGGCCAACAAAGGATAAAAATCCTTGGGCACTTAGCTTCCAAGATAAATGCTGCACGTCCTGGCACTTGCAATGCTAAAATTGCCTGCATTTCATTAAGAGCGTGGTCACCCCCTGCTGTTGTCCCAGGTCCGCTATTAGGTTAGCAAGGTTGTTGTTGTGAAGCCTGGTACGTGCTAAGAGGACATCAGAAGAAAGACACTGGACAAGAGCACGTAGCCGTCAGAGCATAGTGTCCTGGCACAGGCTTCCCACGCTTCTCCCCTCGCAGATAAAGCCCCGGCCTGTGCTGAGGAGCCCTCTTTCTAAAGCCACCTCTCTATATCTATCACCTGAGCACCCCTTCCGCCTCCCAGACTTGTCTTTACAATAGCCGATGAGGCAAGTGTTCTGGCCAAAGCGCAGCTCACCTCCCCTTTCTTCCTGGGCTCGTAATTAAGGGGTGTCTGTGAGGCTCTCAAGCTCCTTTTGGATAAAACCAGTCTGGCCCCTGTGCTTTTTCTCACGCTTCCCCAAGCTCTCCCAGGTGGTTGTTGCAGGCGGAGGCTCACGCAGCCAAGTCCACCACAACCCCCACCACGGCCCCCAGCCAGGCTCACGGGGTGCCCTTGCCCTCGGCGCCAACGCCTCGAGGCGTCGGCATGTTTTCTGTTCTCTTTGCTCATTCCCCAGGATGTCTGATTTCCTCACCTCCCTCTCTTTGTTTAGCCACAGAGGTTGGGCAACTGCCATGCGGCCGCAGGGTCAGAGTCCTGCTTCCTAGGAAAGGGCTTCTCCTTCACGAGTCCATCTGAAGTCACTTGTTCTACAGAGCCTCAATCATCCCAAAACCTGGGCCTTCACCCCAACTCTGGTTACTCCCTCTCCGGGCATTGCCCATCAAAGGTCTCATGCATGAAGACCTCCCACATGGAGGCAGTGCTGTGCTCGGTCAGGAGTGCAGGCTCTGGGGTCCCCTCCCTGATCATGAATCCTGGGATCTGCCACCTGCTAGCTGTGTGACCTTGACCTTTACCCTCCTGTAAAATGGGGGTTCAGGATAGTTCTTCGCTTACAGAGATATTGTGAGGATTAAATGACATAATTTGTTTAAAGTGCCTGGCTTTTGGTAAGCGTGAGGACTTTCCTAAGAAATGTTGTCGACCTTGGCCCTGTAGTCATCCTATAGATGGCCAAAACAAACAGCTTGTCCTGCCTGACCCAGTGCCTTTGCTGCCTCAGAGCAGCTGCGCTTTCCGACTGGCCCAGGGGACAGTCTACAAAATTCCAGAAGAGGCGCCCAGAGTTCACCTGGTACACCTCTCCAGAAAGGACCATGCTGTGGGTATGAAGGTCTTGCCTCACCTTCCTGAGGATCAGCTCATTTTCCTCTGCCCGATTTAAGGGTGATTACACAGTTTATCTTAGTCACCATTTTCCAAATATTTTCCTTGCTAGAGAGAACTACCCGGCACGGCTTTCTAACAGGGAGGGCATGACCGGCACGAATCCGAGGTCAGGCTGTGGGAGAGATTGCAGCCTGAGCCTGTCCCTCCCATGTCTGCTTTCATCACGCTGTTCCCAGGTGGGAGGCCCCAGGGCCTCATGAAGGAAACTCAGAGCTTCAGATCTCAAGGGGGTTCTCTTATCCTGCCTAGCTTTCGGCAAGAGCTTGGGGTGAGAAAGAGAAGGGAAAGTGGCCAAACATAGGAAGCTCTTTTCCCTCATCCAAGGCCTTGACTCGCCAGAGATCCCCACCTCCCCTCCCGCTCTCTCTCCCCGACAAAGATTATCAGAAGAAGGAACAAATCTGCCTGGAAACGGCACAATATCCTCCTCCCCCACAATCTCCTCTGCTCGCTGTGGCTCTTGCTCGTGGGAAGGAAAAAAATGGGCGCTGCCGTGTTCCTTCGCAAAACACCTCCAAGCTCTTGGTTCAGAAAGTCCAGAGCCAAGTTCACGTGTTATTTGCATATACATTATGTGTTACTGCGGTTGGTCCTTCAAATGCTCACACGGAGTTCTCTGCGGTCAAGCAAGCATCCTTCGGAGGGTGTGCATTTGCTCCTGGGCGCTCTGTTGAGGACACAGGGCCTTCACTCAGCCTCATCACTTGGGTTGGGTAACTCGGGTAAGGCGTTCCTTTATCTGGTTTGTAAAGTGGAAATAATAATCCCTGCCTCCTACATGCGGTTGTCACGAGAGTTTAAAAATGAGATAGCAGGGGCCGGCTCCGTGGCTGAGTGGTTAAGTTCGCGCGCTCCGCTGCGGCGGCCCAGGGTTCGGATCCTGGGCGCGGACATGGCACTGCTTGTCAGGCCACGTTGAGGCAGCATCCCACATCCCACAACTAGAAGGACGTGCAACTAAGATATACAACCGCAGTGTGGTTAGAAATCCTGTGGGAAGTTCGTGGTGGGGTTGGGGGGAGGTAGGGAAGTGCTGAGAAGGCAGTGCTGTTTTAGGACTTAGAACGTTAGTGCCGGGAGGAATTCAGTGCTCAATGCCCATCCCCTCCATTTCACAGATGAAGAAACTGAGGTTCAGAGAGGTGCGTAGCTTGCTCAAGACTCCCAGCACCTTTAGTTAGCACTCTAGGTGGACGCAGTGAAGGTCAGTCAGACAACACTGTGGCCTGCGGGCCTGCTCAGTCACAATGCCAGGGCCCTGGGCCCTGGGGAGATGGGGATGTTGGATCAGGAGATGAAGTGCCTCCTACCCTAGACATTCTGTCTCAGTCTGCAGAGAAAAAGAGGCTCTTGGCCTCCCAGCACAGCGAAAGGCAAACACACTTAGTTAACAAGAGCCCTGGAGAAAGTGACAAGAGTGGAGAACACTGTACACACTTTCCCCCCATCTTGCCTTTAACGCATTGCCTAGACTTAGGTGGTTTTAAAAGTCTGAGCTGCCAAACCCTTGATGGCCTCTTAGAGCTCTACGAGAGCCTAGCTCACAGAAAAAGTAGGACAGAAAAACTGGTCCCACGACTTGCAGGCAGAACCACACGGGCCCTGCAGACAAAAGATCCTCAGAAAGGTCAGGCCTCAACAAAAACAAACCCCAGCACTTTATAAATGTCATGGGCCTCGTGGGGAATCAGGAAGGGAGGAGGGGGCCGGCGGTTTCTTTGGAGGGGAGCAGTAGCCAGAAGGAATGGTCCAGGAGGGACGGAATTTAAATTTGTTCTCAGGACCATCGGATTTAATTCAGCAAGTACTTATTAGCAGTCTGTGGTGTGTCCAGCCTCAAGCTGGGCACTTGCAGTTGGGGATACAGGATACGCTGAAGACTTGGCTCTTGTTTCCAAGGAGCTTGCTGGGGGTATAGGACTCTCACACATGAGTCACAAAAGACAAAAGGCACAAGCTATGATAAAGGTCAGAGAGAAAATGCTCCAGAGGGAACAAGAAAAATCAGTGTGGATTCACGCAGTTCTGAAGGGGTTGCTGGAGTAGGGAAACATTTACATAAGCGTATACACTCTAGTTTAGTTAGTGGGCGACTGGAAGAAAGAAGGACAGGTAAGAAAGAGCAGAGTTACTTAAGGAGAGGAAAACAACTTTTATAAGAAAATCTGGGACATCTTCAGGATCCCATCAGTTTGAAAGCCTTTTTTAAAAAGTGACCTGTCATTTCCCTGTCTTTGTCATTGTTTCCCACTGCACACGTATTTGCAGCACATGGGAAGTGGGAGGAGCTGGAATGTCCTCTAAATTCCCCTGACACCCAGTTCCCACCTCTGTCCTCCAGAAAAATGCGTTGTTTTGTTTTGTTTAACTTTTCAGGAGGTCACAGACTCTTTAAGAATCTGACAAAGGTTATGGGACACTTGTTCCAGAAAAATTGCAGCCACACCTACACATACGCATAGAATTTTTACACAGAATTTCAGCAGGTTCACGCCACTTGAATTCACTCTAGACTTCTTTGGGGATTTATGGACCCTAGGTTAGGAAAGCCTGCTCTTGTGTGGGTTGCTCTCAACAAGTTTAAGTTTACCTTCTCTTCATTGTCCACAGATCTAAGCTCAAGTGGAACCTCTAAGTGTCCCATTTCCCCAACTGTTATACAGGCTTCTTAGATTCTGGAAGAGTGTACAGAGGCTGCATGTTCTAAGGTGGAGCATCACCTCAGGGCTGGGTTCTCTGGGTAGCTGGTGAAAGGGGAGTGGAACCAAGAAAGGGGCTATGGACCAGAGTCCACCTGAGAGTCAAGAACCCCTCCTGATAGTGCTGTTTCCACAAGTTTCTATCCTAGGAAGCGTGGGCCTGCAGACCTGTAGTTCTTGAAATGGAAAGCTGCCCTCAGCTCTGGGAAGCATCTTCCAGCTCCCGCTCCTCCTCCCAACTACGCACTGGTACCGCTCTCGTTTCACCTTCAGATCCTGTGTGAGGACACCTTATCCTAGGGCTCAGCCTTCTCAGTACTGCGAGTCCCTGAATGAATGAGCCAAAATCTGAGAATATTTTTTCCCATCCATGCAAAACATCATTCTGAATCTAAAAGCCCAGTGGTTATTTACCAACTTGAGTCCAAGAGCATCCATCTTTAGACTTAGTTCACATCCAGCATGTGCCCTGGGATGAATGAGAGGGCAATAGGTGTGGAGGGGCTCAGGGGAAAACCAATAGGTCCACCAGTGAGAGTCCAGGCTGCCAGGCTTGACTAGAGTGCCACAATTTGTACCAGGCAAGGGAGGTAAATTCCCCAAACACCAGGATGTTGGGCAATATTTCAAAGAATGAAATTCATTGCTATTACAGCCCTTCCTTTACCCTTTTCTTCTACAATGTACTATGAAATGACCCATTGTTCCTCTATAATCTTACCCTGCTGGTTCAATTCTTTCTCAGCTTTCTAGGACCCTAAACCTATAGTTGTCTAGATATGTTTCCAGGTTGTGTAAGGGTGTGAGCACTTCAAAGGAAGATTGGGAGGGGAGGGCCCTACACATTCAAACCCTTCCACTTAATTATTTTATTCTTTTATTTTAAAAATTAATTTATTCAATAAATATTTATGGAGCTCTAATTAGGTTACGATACTAGTATATGGAGGATATCCACATTCTAGGATACTAGGATATGGGAAAATATAAAAATGAATGAGATTGGGATTCTGCCTTCAAAGAACTTGCTGTCTAGTGGAGGAAATAAAAGGCATAAATAAACCACAATACATGATAGAAATATATATATATTTGCCCTAGCTTAGTAACTATCACATAGCAAGTGACATTTAAGCTGGACATTGAAGGATGTGTAAGAGTTGGAGAGTTGAAGATGAGGAAAAGGCATTCTAGCTGGAAGGAATGGCATGAAAAGAAACTTAGAAGCTATAGTGGCGGGCCCACACACAAAACAGCAGAGTTCTATTTGGCAAGAACATAGGAAAGGGGAGAAGAAAGAGAAAAGGATGGAAATCCATGATGGACTTGGCCAGTGGAGGACCTTGAACATCAGGCTTAAAAGCAGCTTGGATTTTTAGGGGATCACTGAAGACTTCTGGGCCAAGGAGTTCATGATTATCACAGCTGTGTCTTAGAAAAATTGATTTGTTAGTTCTGTGGAAGCTTGACTGGAGAAAAAGTAAAAAAACGAAAAAAGAAAAAAAGGAGGGGCCAGTCCCATGGCATAGTGGTTAAGTTCGGTGTGCTCTTCTTCAGTAGCCCAGATTGGTGGGTTCAGATCCTGGGCGCAGACCTACACCACTCATCAGCCATGCTGTGGCAGTGACCTATATATAAAAAAGTGGAGGAAGATTGGCACAGATCTTAGCTCAGGGCTAATCTTCCTCAAGCAAAAAAAAAAAAAAAAAAAAAAAAGGATTGGGTAGTGGCAGTGGGAAGGGTCATTTAGAGGAGGAGACTCCTACAGGAGGTTTTTTCACAAAGCTACTTCTGGTCAACTAAGCCCAAAGTGACCTTGATCTCTGTTTTCATTGGTGCTCACCACCTGGACCTCTCAAGGGGAGCAGTGCAGTGCAGGTGATAGGGGCAGACTCAAGTCCAACAAAGCTAGGCTTGACTTACAGCTCTGCTACAAACCAACCTCAGAGCTTTATCCATCATATGTAAAATGGGGATAACCATATCCAGATTTGTTATAAAAATTAAATGTGATAAAGTCTATTGAGATATTTATAAGCACAGATGCAAAGGGTAAGCAATTAATAAATGGTTGATATGATAATCATTATCATATGACTCACATCTGTATATAAGTGTATACAGAGCTAGGATCATCCCCTTTATTAGATTGTACACTGCTGCAGGGCTGGAAACACATTTTTGTGTGTGTGCCCTCAGTGCTTACACAACTTCTTATAGTAAGGAGGCAATCCATGAATATGAAAGGAATAGAGAACATGATAGGAGAGTAACTAGAATGTGAGTAAGATTTTCATTAAACTGCGGACAATCTGTCCTCTTGAATGGGGACAGATATTTTCTTGCTTAAAGTGCTCTCTGTTCTCAGACATGCGATCACTCTAACTTGGTAGATACGGTGGGAAATCCTGAGGGAGACTGGAGGCTGGCAGCTTTGGGAATGGGATGAGTGTCCTCAAGACAGGACATTCCCAGTTCCAGGCAACTGTTTTGGTAAGCAATAACCTGAAGTCACCAAGGCTTCTGGGCCTGCTCCTAACGCACCTATGTCCAGGTGTGAAGAGCGATTCATATAAAGCCCTCCTACTAGCTAGCTGGATGCCTCCATGGCAACGTTGGTCTAGGCCTGGAGAGAGGACTGGTCTAGCAGGGAGGCAGTGTGAGCTAAGAGTTAGCACAGAGCGGTATTTGGGCACTAGACAACTGCCTCTTTTGCCAGCTCTATTGCCCTGGAACTCAGAAAGCTTGAACAATCCCTTCTCCTCTTTCTTGCAGGGCCTGTTAACCAAGGCTCCCTGAATCCTAACTGAGTACTTACCCGCCACGCCACGTCTGCCTCCTATCTACAAATGTGCTAAGTGCTTCCGGGGCAGTGAGGAAGCATGAAACAAGGTGCCTGCCTTCAAGGAGTCTCACTCCAGGTGAACAGAAAAGGTGAAATGTGGGGAAAATATGGCGCAGTGCTGAAGAGTATAAACAATGCAGTCGGGCCGCCTGGTTCAAATCCTGACTTTCTCACTAGCTGACACTGGGCAACTATTAAACCTCTCTGTGTCTTGGTTTCCTTATCTGTAAAGTAGGAGTCATAGCAGCATTTATCTTATCAGAGTCCTATTAAGGGTCAAATAGTTCTTTGTGTAAAGTTCTTAGGACAATACTGGCACATAACAAATACCCCCAAATTGTTTGTTATTATTATGATTATTATTATTGAGTTAAATAATAACATTAGACCTGAAAAGCAACATGTGGCAATAGAGTATTTTCCAGGCCATCCCCTTAGAGTTTAAGCTTCTTGATAGAAGATCCTGTCCTTTATTTTTATAGATTCCCCAACACCCACCTCCAGTGCCTTGCAATCAATCAGGTGTTCAAATATTTGGTGGGAATATAATTAAGTACATTTCTAATTTCCAAATGAATGGATTAGGTAACTATGAAACTTAGGACAGTGAGACTGGTGGTATGAGCTGGGCAGTCAAGAAGGCTTCATGGAGGAGGTGAGATTGAAATGGACCTTGACAGACTTGGGTAGGATTTGAACGACCAAAGCAGAGGAAGGACTCCGATTATAAAAGCCTAGAACGGACTGGAGGGTTCAAGAGAGGCAGGTGCAGACTTGAGGGGCATGGCCATGGCACTCCACATGCACACTAAGGATGGCACCAGTGTGCCCAGAGCCTGGGCTCTGAGTGTGGGGCCAGGCCCAGGGGCAGAGCCAGAATTCCCTGGGGCAGATTTTGGGTCCAGTGACAGGAGCCCATCGGCTGCTTGGGAGACCTTTGCCAAAATTCCAGTTCGCAAAGCCAAGTACTGTCTATCCTCCCAGCTCCTCTTTCACACTCCATGCCAGACAGGAGGCCTCGGGGGTGAGGCCTGGCCACAGGGGCAGGCCAATCACGAAGGCAGGGGGCTACGGTCCAAAGACCAAGGCTGAGCGAGTCAGAGGCCTGCCTGACCCCTCCTTGCTTTCTTCGGTCCCCAGGCTGAGCGGGTAGACTGCTCTGGATGGAGAAGCAGCCATGGGTGCTCGAGCCTCTGACAGGCCTCTGTGTCATGACACCCTCCACCAGGGAGAGCAGGGCGCAGATTTTTGCCGTTTTTGCATATTCTCTGAGAATCTCGGAGAGTGTCTCTTCCCCTCCCAGAGGGCAGGAGACAGGTCTTTCCTTTCTTCTGCACCTCCTCATAATGTCACTTACAGTGAGTGCTGGCACACAACGGGCACTCGTCCTGTCCCTACTGCAGAATGACCACCATAACAGTTCATAACGTTTCCTCATTTTACAGACAACAGAAAAAAAAAAATAACAGTGATGCTTATATAACATGTGCCAGTCCCTATTCTACACGCTTTGCATCTATTAACTCATTTAATCCTCACACTAATCCTATGAGGTAGGTACTTAACCTATAAGATATAAACATATAAATAGGTTATGAAGGAACTTGCCCAAGTTCACACAACTAGTAAACAGGTCGCGCAACTAGTAATGTGGCAGCTGAACCCAGGCAGTCTGGCTCCATTGGCCGTGATTCTATGCCACCTGGATGGAGGTGGCAGAGGTCTGATGTGGGAGAAAGTAGGAACACAACGCAGGAATCCTGTCTTCTAGGTCCTTCCAAGCAATGAACCTACTCAACTTCACTGACCATCGTGGTGATGAAAACAAAACTTTTCAGGCCTGCCGTCCAGCAAGCCCTCCTTCAGTTCCTGTCCTCAGCTGACCGCGAGACCGCGAAGGGAAATGGCGCCAAACCGCTCTCAGGAGACAGAGTGCACGGGGAGCCACTTGCCTGTAAGGCAACATTGTTTTTTCCATTTTAAAGAAAATGGTAAACACCTGAAAATAAGAGTTTTTGAAAGAAAGTGACTCTCCAGTCATAACTGTAGCCAGCGTGGGCCACTGCTTTCTATAAGCAGGAAAGCTGCTTCTAAATATAGCCTGCAAAGTGCAAATCCCCAAGGAGGCCAGCCCTCGGGCCCCCATGCAGTTCCCTCCCCAAAGGCTGGGTATGGGCACCCTCGGGGGCAGGCTCCCTTCCGAGAGGCCCGGCTCGGCGTTGCACCCCTCCCCGCCGGCAGCGCAGCACAGGCCTAGCCACCGACCCAAGTGAGTGAGGGAGAAGGAAGGAACCAGCTTTGTCCCTGATGTGCTGGAGGAGAAAGAGCCGCTTCTTGCCTAGGCGCAAGGATCAGGAGTGCACTTGAAGACATTTTAAAATGCCTTCAACTGTGGAGCGAGGAAGAGGTTAAGGTGTCGGGCTCTGGAGGGGACGGAGGAGAAGCAAAGTGCAGAAGAGCTTCTGAGGCGGAACAGCCCCTGCCACAGGCTTGGGGCCAGGGTCTTGCCAGCTCATTTTCTATTTCTAACCGACCGTCAGGCACTTGACTATCGTTGTACTCAACCTAGCAATTTAGAGACGGCATGGGTATGTGTATAACAGAACAGGATGCTCTCGGGACGAGAGTTCTAAAAGAAAACCAGAACGGAAGACTGGCCTCCACGCCCCCGCTGGACAGTCTCTGGTGACCTTTGGGGAGCATGCACGGGCATCTGCGAATTTACTCACCTGCGAATTGCCTCTGCCTCCTGATCCCCGGGATCGGAAAGGGGAAGCGCAAAGCCCCTCTGTGCCGTGTGTGCGTGGTGTTTTTTAATCATTCTGATTCACTGGCCCGTCTCTTGCTCCTCACCCATTTTCAGTTAGGGGAAAAAGAAGGTGAAAAAAGCACCGAAGCACAAAGGTTTCTAGGAAATTTTAGTTGAAACTCCTGGAAGGCTGGGCTTAGGCACGAATTGGGTAGAATTCCGGATTTCTGCCACACCCCTTAGGGGGCTGAGTTTACTGCATGCCCTTTAAAATCAGAGGAGATTCTTCACCATTTCAAAATTATACCAGAAAGGCATGCGGATGAGAAGATAACTAGACTGTGAGGAAGTCCAAAATATTTGGTAAAGATGATCAAGCTTGGGCGAATTCAGCTGAAATAGCAATTTGGGGGTGGAGTATTAGTCAGGAATTGGCCACAGAATTACCTGTAGATTGAAGGGACGGTGTGGGGGGTGGGGAGGAGGAAGTCTGCAATCAGGCTCAGGACATGGAAAAAGATACAGGAAAGCTGGGAGTCCTGTATGCTCAGGGTTTGAAGTCCGAACTAACCCTCAGGTATCTAGGGCATGAGCAGTAAATAGACTCAGAGATCCCATTCAGCAAAAGCAGACAGGAAAGCAAATCACTTTTCTTTGTTTGTCCTGGTTGAAGACCAAACACGGTGGCCCTCAGAAATTCCAGTGCCAGGAGTGTTCAGGCAGGGAAGGGAGGGCGAAAATGCAGCCAGCCTCTGACCACAGGGGAAAGCAGCCTAATGGCTCCTCACATGCTGTTGTCCTGCACTGAGCTCTGGAATGTTCACGAGGTTCTCTTGCATCTCTCCTGAGTCTAGCCCACAGGACCCTTCCTGCTTGCCTTCTCTTTTCCTGTGACCCCCAAAATGTCCACTGGCAAGGCTCAACATTCCTGTGTGGGACTGAGCAACTTGAACCACTTGTGTGCGTCACAGGTAATTTTCAGCTGTTGTGGGAAAGCACTGAATGAAGAAAAAGTACTAGGTCCTGATGAGGCTTAGTATCGAGGGCAGGGAGGTGGGAGGAGCGGAGAGAAGCAGGGAGAAGGCTCTAAATGTCAGCTGCAAGGTCTCCCAGTTTCCATGCACCTTCTCAACAGAGACAAATTCCAGTTGACCCACTAATAGCTTTAGAAAACTTGACCTTTTGTAAAAACAAGGAAACTAAAATTACAGCCCTGCCTGTAGCTTGCAAGCTTTGGAAACATGGCACCAACGTGAGGCAATGTGGGGATAGTGCCAAACCAAACCAGAACCAAGAGCGGAAAGTTTATGCTGTTAACACAAAAGGTTAGTGGGCCGGGTTGAACTTGGGCAAGATCTCATAAGATCTGAGATCCAGTACGTTTTCCAACAGTGCCTTTCAATAAGAAGGGCTGTGAAATACATCTCAGTTTGGTATTGGAGCTGCGGCAAAGATCAACTCCTTTTCTTTCCAGGGAAGTCATATGAGAACTGAATAACTCCTCTTCCCTAATAATCTATCCCCATCCACTCCTGGACCAACCTACCTCAAACAGTGCTTCCTTCCTCTATTAAAAAAAATGAACCATGTCATTTAAGAACTTTTAAGGGTGTCATACTGTCTACTAAATCAAGTGTGCATTCCTTTGCCTGGTTATTTAAAAATCTTATGTCATTTAGCCCCACCCCACCTATCCACTGGTGCTGTCCCACATACACCCTCTGATCCAGTCAGGCTGGCCTGGCTGTCCCCAGACAGCTTACTCATTCCTGCCTTTGTGTTTTAATCTCCAGTACTCTCCACCTTCAACCCTGAATCTGAATTTACACTTCCTCTTTAACAATTCCCAAAAGACCCCACCTTTGGAGACTTTGCCAACTATTTTCAGTTTTCATCTTTCCCATCTCTAAGTAATTATCAAGTCATATACATGTATATACATGGACACACTTTCCCTCCCCAATCACACTGTAAGCCCCATAAATATGAACTTTATGTTACAGTGTCCTACATAAATTATGCTCAGTGAATAACCGTGGGTTAATTGCAGCCCTCCTTCTTCCATGAGTTAAAGGCTAAACACACACACATGGTTTCATGTGGGATTTCAAAACATGACTTGCAAGCATGTTTGGGCACTCTAAGTTTGGTAACACAGGGGAAAAAATGCAGAGAATGGTTGTGCCTACGATAGCAAAGAGATGGGTTCAAGACAGAATAAAACACTTGTTCAACACTGACACTTTGAATGCTTCTCTGAAAATTAGGCCCCTCCAGGATGCTGCACTCTTTCTAGCATTCAAATCCAGGGTACCAGAACATTAAATTCTTCTGCATTCAAGGCTTTTCCTCCTCATTCTCCTTCTCTTTAAGGGAGTGGGTACAAGTATGAGAAAGAGGTTGGAAGAAACCATATTCTTCTTAAAATAAAACAGAGCAGGCACACAGACCAATGGAATAGAGAGCCTAGAAATAATAAGCCAGAAATAATTGATTTTTGACAAGGGTGCCAAGACCACTCAATGGGGAAAGGGCAGTCTTTTTAACAAATGACGCTGGAAGAAGTGGATATTCCCACATGAAAAGAATGAAATTGGACCCTTAGTCTATACCATATACAAAAAATTAACTCAGAATGGATCAAAGACCTAAACTTAAAAGTTAAAACTATGAAGCTCTTAGAAGAAAACAGAGGGGAAAATCTTCATGATGCTGGGTTTGGCAATGATTCTAAGATATGAGACCAACAGCACGGACAACATCAACAACAAAAAGGTTATTTAGACTTCCTCGAAATTAAGAACTTTTGTACATCAAACAACGCTATCGAGGGAGTGAAAAGACAACCCACAGCATGGGAGAAAATATTTTCAAATCATACATCTGATAAGAGGTTAATATCCAGATTATAAAAGGAAGGCATAACTTAAAGAAAAACAACAAAAAAGCAAACAACGCAATTCAAAAATGAATAAGTGAATACAGACATTTCTCCACAAAGATATACAAATGGACAATAAGCACATGAAAAGATACTAAACATTATTAGTTGTTACAAAAATGCAAATCAAAACCACAATGATGATGCGGGGTCGGTGAGCCGAGGAGTCGAAAGATTTCTTAGACTCTCAAGATCTGGCAGTAGTGCTCTTTTATTTAGAGAATAGTGTGGAATAGCATGGGGACAGGACCCATGGGCAGTCAGAGCTTCTGCTGCCGCCGCTTCTGCTGCCCCCGCTGGCATGGGGACAGAGCCCATGGGCAGGCAGAGCTTCTGCTGCTGCCCCCGCTGGCATGGGGACAGGACCCATGGGCAGGCACAGCTGGTGCGTGGAGACAGGACCCACGGGCAGTCAGAGCTCCTGCTGCTGCCCCGAGTTGAGGGTTAGGGCTAATTTTATAAGGCATAGGTATATGATTCATCTCTTTACAAGACAAAGGAAAGAACATGAAAAAAAGTTAAAATGGTATCAGTGCGGGTGGGGTCTGGTCATTGGGTGATCCCATGACTTTTAGACAAGAATCAAATCGGATTAAGTAAAGGTTAGAAAGGTTAGACGCCACCACCCTAAACCAGTTACATGAGATTGCCAGACAGCAACCAACTTAAGTTCTTGCCTTCCCCATTAAGAGCTTCTAGAGATAAGACCATTCCCCCTTCTTCCTGGCACAGAGAGGGAGGCATCTTCACAGATAGAGGTTTCCCTTAGAAATGTAAATATTTCCCAACAAAGGGGCAAAACAAATTCCACTCCTTGGAGCCTGAATCTCATCTGTAGTTTTAAAACTAACCAGCCTAAAAATCCTCATCATAAGCCATTTTAAAATTAAGCAGCCTAAAAATCCTCATCAATGAGATACCACGTCTCACTCATTAGGATGACTATTATAAAAAAAGAAAAAGAAGGGGCCAGCCCGCTGGCGCAGTGGTTAAGTTCGCATGTTCCACTTCCGCAGCCTGGGGTTTGCCAGTTCAGATCCCAGGTGCCAACATGGCACTGCTTGTCAAGCCATGCTGTGGTAGGCGTCCCGCATATAAAGTAGAGGAAGATGGGCACGGATGTTAGCTCAGGGCCAGTCTTCCTCAGCAAAAAGAGGAGGATTGGCAGCAGATATTAGTTCAGGGCTAATCTTCCTCAAAAAAAAAAGAAAGAAAAAGAAAATAAGTGTTGGTGAGGACGTGCAGAAATTGGGAGCCTTGTGAGAACTGGAAGCTGGTGAGAATGTAAAATGATGCAGCTGCTGTGGAAAACAGTATGGCAAACCCCCAAAAAGTTAAACATAGAGTTACCATATGATCTAGTGATTCCACTCCTAGATATACACCCAAAAGAGTTGAAAACAGGGCGACAGATACCTGTACACCAGTGTTTCTAGCAAGATATTCACAATAGCCAAAAGCTGGAGATGACCCAAGTGTCCGTCCGTGGATGACTGGGTAAACAAAATGCATCTATACATACAATGGAAAATTATTCAGCCTTAAAAAGAAAAAAACTTCTGATTCATGCTTCAACATGGACGAACCTTGAAAACATTATGCTAAGTGAAATAGGCTAGTCACAAAAGGACAAATATTGTATGATTCTACCTACATGAAGTACCTAGAACAGGCAAATTCATAGAGTCAGAAAGTAGGATGATGGTTGCCAGGAGCTGGGGGAGTGGAGGGGGGAGTTATTGTTTAATGGGTGTGGAATTTCTGTTTGGGATGAGGAAAACGTCTGGAAACAGTGGTGATGGTTGCGCAATCTTATAAATGTACTTAATGCCACTGAATTGTGCACTTAAGACGGTTAAAAAGGTAAATTTTGTGGTATAGATTTTTGCCACAATAATTAAAAAATAAAAAGAAATAGAACCAGAATCCAATCATGAGGAAACAATCAGACAAATCCAAATTGCGGGTCATTCTCCAGAATGACTGACCTGCACTGTTCCAAAATGTCAAGAAGATGAAAGGACAGATAAAGGGAGTGGGGTGCTGTGACAGTTTAAAAAAAGACTTCAGAGCCGGGACATCCCAATGCAACGACTATTCCTCGATTGTATTCTAATTTCAGAAAAGGAAAACAGCCATCGAGGGCATTGCTGGGTGGACAATTGGGAAAAGTGAATATAAACTGTCTATCACCGTTAAATTTTTTCAGAGTGATAATGATACTGCGGTTATGTAGGAGAACCCCTTTTTTAGAAGATATACACTGAAGTATTTAGGGATGAGGTCTGCAACTTCCTTTCAAACAGAGGGGAATGTGTACCTATAGAAAGAGAGACAATAAATATGGCAAAATTGACGAATGTAGGTGAAGGGTTTAAGGAGAGTCATTATACTAGTCTTTCCACTTTTCTGTACTGAAAAACAAAAAGTTGGAAGAAAAAATGGGATAGTCATTTCGGTTCCCAAATGCCCAGGGAAGCACTGACTTTCCGTGAATCTGTGAGCAAAATGTTGATCAGTTTGCCACATTGGGTCATCCTGTCTTACTGAACTCACTCCCCAAGGTTGCCAGAGGGAGCTGACATGGATTCTTTGGGAGGTAAGAATAGAGGCTTTTGTCAACAGTGACCCTTTGCAGGGCCCTCCATTTCCTTTCCGGGGTTGCTTTTCTGCTCTCCTGCAGCACGTCCTGTCTGCCACTTACGCTGACCACTGCAGGAACTACTGTTTTGAGTTCTTGTGTGTACCCAAAGTCTTAAGCTCCCAAGGGCAAGGCCATGCCTCACTTTTGTTATGACCCTCCCTCCTCCAAAATCCCCAGCCCCGTGTTTTGTACAGAGCTAAATACGTAGGAAACGCCCAGCAAATGTTTTTCTATTAATTGACTATTGGCTGTCCCATCAGTGCAGAGAGAAAGGCATACATGGAGGTATAAGTAGTCAAGGAGGGGGTCAAAAGGTTTACTCCAACCAAGGTGATTAGCACGCTGCTGGGTAGGGCCTTGCAGGAGCAATGTCAAGCGCGGGCTTTGACACGGTCTGTCTCTGTGGCAGCCAGGTGTTCCGGCTTCAGGTAGTGATCAGTGCTTAGGGGTGGGGTAAAAGAACTACAGCCTTGGCGAAAGCTTGGGAAGACCTAAGCGTAGAAAGCCCCCAGCTTGGCCCTATGGAGCAAGTGCTCTCACAATCATTAATTTTTCCCAAGGAAGCAGGGCCAGAGAAAGCACTGAGGACCTCAGAAAAGATTGTTCTCATTCTGGCTCCTTGAACAGCGTCTCTGTGCCTTGGATCCGCACCGCTTGGGATTCACGGAGAAGAACACGAGCCTCTGTGAGCAGACAGACAGGAGGAATCCCCTGCCCTGCTTCAGGAGGAAGGTGCTGCCCGCAGGCACTGCGAGTCGCAGGAACGCCTAGGCCATGCATTCACCTCCAGTGGAGACACCCGTGTGTGGCTCTGCTTGTTAACGGGTGTAGACTTGTCCTCCTTGTCTTGAGTAATTTTTCAATGGGGCTGGAAGCACTAATGGGTAAATTCCTCTCTATCCCAGCCAGGGCTTCCAGGAGGCAGGCCCTTCGATCCACTGATATATAGAATATGTTCTTGTTTCCTATTAAATCACTAGCATTGACAGTTTTAAATTTAATTGCATATTTTATTACATACTTTCTTATATTGGTCTCTGATTATTTTGTCTAAGTCCCAAATTTGCCCCCAAAATTACAAGCTTCTTGGGGAACCATGCTCTATGCCGCTTTGCCACCTATCCATCTTCCCACATCCTGTACTGTACACAGTAAACATTACTCACGTGTAAATAATCTAGTGGCAATCCGTATTATGTAGTACTGCGCAGCAGTTAAAAACAATGAGGCACATGCACACATTCTGACAGAGAGAGATTTCCAATTCACGTTATTGTGTCAAAAAAAAAGCAATCAGCCACAGTATGAAAACCTTTATGTAGAAAGGACTAGAAGAAACAAGGGCTTTGTCCATATGTCTGTTTAGTTCCTTCCTCATATATATGTCTAGTCACAGCCATTGTTATGACTAGGGTAGTAGACCTCAGTAATTTCCTGTATTTTCCTTTTCAAAAGGAATTGTTAACATTAAACAAAGAACATGTGTAAGGCAGTTAGCATAGGACTCGCTACAATCATCACACATGTACAGCACAGAAATGGAGCAGGCAGCGTTGTTAGTGCTTTACATGAATTAATTAATTTCACCCTCCTAATAGTCCTATAAGAAACTTAGCACAGAGAGGTTAAGTAATTTGCCATAGGTTAGACAGCACAGCAAGGAAGGAGAAGACTCAGGATTCAAGCCCAAGCAGTCTACCTCCAGAGCCTGTATTCCGAACCACTGTGCTGAAGGTGTTCGATAAATGCACCCCCTTCCCCACCCCTTTCCTCCCTTCTCTGTGTTTCTACATCTTTCTTATGCTGCAATGAGGGCACTCAGGACACTGCATGAGAATTAGCTGAAAACAAAATCCCGTTCTCTACCCTAACCTCTGCTTCATCTATGGATTGGAAGGTTTGCAGTACCTATAAGGAGCTGCTGATGCCTTCTGGAAACTGTGTGCGGGCTGTTCCTGAGAGATCATGACATTTGCCGCGACCGTATTTAGTCATGCAACACACAGAGCCTTCCGCGGCAGGTGCCCCCTGAGGACAGTTTTAGCCCCAGCTGTGGATCATGTCAAGCAGAAGCACAGCTTAACAGACGAGGCTGATGACAGAGGTGTAAGGCATCCCACCTGACCGAAGGGAGGGAGTGGAGCCGACAACTTTTTGAAGAGTGTGGGCAGGCCTAAGGTTTCTAGGACTCTGATTCTTGGCTCCTCAAGCCCTGAGGCAGTAAGATTGATGCTGCCTGAAAGAGAATTAGGAGGCCCAGGCCCAGGTCCCCAGGGGCGCACTGGAGACTGCACCACGTTTACTGCTGTTTCAGATTAAATCAGCATGCCTCAAATTTGCCAGACTTATTGTCACAACGATATATATCCTCAGTTCACACATGGAATGTTTGTCCTCTGGCAGCCAAACGCACTTGGAACTGGCAGCGATGACCTCATACAGCAGGAAAGCTGAGCAGTTAGTCAGATGATGGACACGTTATTGAGATGGAGGAGTTGAGCATCACTTAATGAAAATATCTGGCCACTGCAGAACCGGCAGCTTCCCAACTTGGGGGCAGCTTAGGAACCATCACATCCAAAGTCCTTATTTTACAAATGTGGAGACTGAAGCTTTAAACAAGGCTAGATATCAGGTCTTCTGGCCGGAGAAAAAAAATGTAGTTCTTCTAATACAACACCCAGAGGAACAGCACTGTGGCTGCTCAGCCCTCCCTCTCCACGGCTCCAGGACCATCGGTGCTCAGCTACAGTCATTAACTCATCCCAGGGGACTGGTAACTTCCATTCCTCCTCCCCTTTAACTGTATTTTTTATCTTTCAATATCCTGTTTGCATTGTGTTTACTCACATGTAAAAGGAGAATTTTCCCCTCCCACCCTCTCTGCGGCTGCAGACTTCTCCCAACTGCAGTACCAGACGAATGGAGGGATGTAGGTTGAAGATGGGGATAAGGATCTTCACACATTGTTTGCATACCTGTGTCTAGGGATCTTAAGGTTTGGGTCCTCCAGGTGACTTTCAGGCTTTTCTCTTATGTAATTACGTGTATGAAGTGGAATTGTTTGACGATTTGCTTGTACTATTTTTTAATAATAAAAACCAGTCATTGCCTTACTGATGTCTCATCAAAACAAACCCCATCTTCCATGTGTCTAATGCTCTCTGCTTTTCAAAGCTACCACTTACTCTTCAAACAGTCCAGAAGGCGTTGTTCTGGGGACACGGATGTGTCTCTTCTGTGGGGACAAGTAGGACAGGACCTGGGAGACTGTCATCCTTCTCAAGCACCCTGAGGACAGGAAAGCGATGGCACGAATTACTCCCGGTGCCTCACTTCTCCCTTCTCTGGAGTAATGATGTTTACGCCTGATTGGCAGGTGAGTTCCAATGAGAGAGGCTTTGGACAAATGCAAATCCTTGCTCTTTCTTGGCAGGGTGAAGGGGTGGAGAAGGGGCATGAGGGTGGGAGGAGAAGTGTGGCCCAAGCCAGGATGCTTCTCATGGGGAGTCCGGAAAGAACTCCAGATCACTAGCTTTGATTAGATCCCTGTGCTAAAGAAACAGGCTCTAGGGGTAATCTTTTCTAATATTTCCATAGAGCTAGCTTATTTCCTAGTCTGGCCCCAAAAATATCTTTGACGACAACGTGGCTTTAGGGTTATAATTTAGCTGAGCACCACCATTCTCCAACATGGTGCTGGCATGGGCCTTCACCCCGCCACCCCCTAGAGGGCATGGCAGGGGGCAAAAGTGGACAGCCTGGGATGTGAATCCCGGTTGAACCCCTTACTAGCTGTGACATTCCGCAAATTAACTGCTCTGAACATTTTCTCACCTGTAAATTGGGGTTAATGATACCAACACAGTTACCCTGAAAAGTCAGAAAAAAAATACACGTAAGGTGCCTGCTTGATATAAAGTAAGCGCCCAGCCAGTGGTAGCTGTTATTATTAATTACATAAGGGAAGCCTAGGGGAAACGGCAGGAAACCAAGGACTCCCGGGCGAAGAAGGAACCGAAATAGCCCAGAGTGGGCTCCACCCACGCGGGAGCTGCCTGCCCGCCTCCCGCCGGGAGCCGGCCGCCGGTCCACGGGGCGCGCGGGCGAGCTGGGTGGGGAGGGGGCTGATCTGCCTTAGAAAAAGCAGACGCTTCCCCGGCCTCGGGCGGGGGGAGGGGCGAGAGGAGGGGGGAGGGGGCGAGAGGAGGGGGGAGGGGGCGAGAGGTGGGGGAAGGGGCCGGCGCGGAACAACAGCTCCAGGCCGGGGCCGCCCCCTGTGTGCCCTCTGCGCTCAGCCTCGCCGGCCTCCCCCAGGGTTTGGGCAGCGGCGGGCCACCTCAGAGGACGCGGGCTCCTCCTTACGAGAAGCTGTCACATGTCCACGAAGTCCCTGCCCGGGGACGCCCCGCCTCTGCTGCCCGAGGTTCGCCGGGCCGTTCGCAGCTTTCGGAGCATCGGTCCCGGGCTGCTCCGGGCTCCGGGCTCCGGCAACACGGGGAGCCTTTTTCGCCCTGCAGCGCCACTCGCCCCGGGGCCTGGCCGAGCCCCTCCCTCCCAGCCGGTCCCGGCCTCTGCGGGCGGCGACTCCGCAGGGCGGCGGCCCGTCGCAGCCTGCAGGCCCCGGCGGGGAGGGAAGGGCGGGCGGCATTTTTCAGTCCTCAGGAGAAGCGCCTGCGGGTTCGGAAGCTCCAGCCCTCGGGCCTAAAGCCCCGGCTGCCGCCCAGTTCACAAGCAGACAAAGGGAGCCGAGGAGCAGCGCCCGCCTGCCCCCGCCGCCGCCTGCACCTGGCTCTCGTCCCCTCACGAATCCTCGCAGGAACCCTGCAGCGGGTGTATCGATATTCCAGTCCTGGCAATGAGGAAACCAAGGTTTGGAGAGAGTAGGAATTTTACAACTCCTGAGGTTCTGGTTTACAACGAAGCCCGAGTTTTTTGTAAGTGGCTGGGCTTCATACCTGGACGCCAAGTAGCGTCTAGACTCCCACCCCCACGGCTCCCCCTGTTTGCCTGGGCAGCACACAGCAGGGCGGCGAGCACTCCCTGGAGCTAAGTGAAAGGCCTGCAGGCCCTCTTAGCTGTGGGAGCAGTCGGCCTACTATTTAAGGAGAGACCATGCTGCTACTTCTCCGGGAATCTTGAGTTACCAGGTCCTCTTTCAGGTCTGAGATTAAATAGCACTTTCCTTGGCCCCACCAGCCTGCAGCTGGCTCCTGCAGCGCCCCCACATCCCTTATCTGGTAGCCCTTCTCACACCACCTATTGCAATCGCCTGCTTCCTTGTCTATCTCCCTCTGCAGATGGAGGGAGGCTCCTGAGTGCAGGGGTCACGTCTTGACTGTAACTGCAGCATTTAGCTGAAATGCCAAGGTCCAGCTCCCAGGATGCCAGCGTTCCCCAGGAACTCCACGGGGAAACCACCCAACTAGAGTTGGGAAGTTAAAAGTAAGGCAGAAAGGACACTGGAGACAACTGTAACAACCTGGCCTTTAATAATCATGACAATAATAATAACAATGGTATCATTTATTGAGTGCCTATTATCTAACAGGCATTGTTCTAAGCACTTCGGTTCGTGCTCCTCAAGCTTAAATGTGCTTTCGAATCACCTGGGCATCTTGCCAAGTAGCAGATTCCGATTCAGGACATCTGGGGTGGAGCCCGAGATACTGCATTTCTAACTATCTCCCAGATGATGGTCCGTGAATCATACTTCGTGTAGCCAGGCTTTGGGGTATTAACTTATTTCATCCTCTTAGAGCCCTGTGAGGTAGGTACCACTATTATTCCAATTGTACATACGAGGAAACTAAGAGATTAAGCATACATGATCTTAGGTCAAAGTAAATAAACTGCAGGGCAATGAGGGAGGGGAGAATGGGGTGAGCAGGGTACATTGAGAAGGAGAAACAAAATTCTAGGCCAAGGAAACTGTACTTCCTAAAGCCCAGCACACAGGAGCAAGGGACGGGCCACCTCGCGGCTGTTTCACCAGTTAGGCACAGGACTTAGCGCCACAAGCTTTACAAAGGCCCCAAATATTTGAGACCTGAAAAAAATTTACTGGCACTTAACATTTGAAAACTGACCATTTAAAGTAATCATTCCAAAAATTAAAATCTTTTCAAAATTTTTACATGAAAAAAATTCATATTTAGTGAGTGATATGGGTATGTTTTAATACATTTTTAATACATTTGATAAAAAACGGAGTAGGGACCCCAAGCCTCGGGCCGACCAGGGCCAGGACAGGTTTCGATGTAGTCCTGAGGGCAGCTGGGGGCCACTGACAGAAGGAGAGCGGATTGGAGAGAGGCCAGGGGCAGGCCCCACAGCTAGAGACCAGACTGGCGTTGATCTTCTTCCAGGCGGCAGAACAATCTCTCCTCAGAGCCAGGATTAGCATAAAATGATAGCATTATACAACCCAATTATTCTTTGATTCCACCGGCCCCAATCTGACTCAGCATTCTAAACTTACTTAAGATTTGGGGACAAGAGTTTTGGCAACTCCTTTCTCAGAAGGCCAGTGATATTACAGTCTAGGGGAGGTGTTTAAGAGCACACGCGCCTTGAATCTAGCCTGAGTGCGAACCTCAGCTGTGCTCCCTGCGAGCTGTGTGACTTTGCGTAAGTGATGTAACTTCTCTGAGCCTCAGGTTCCTTGTCGGTAAAATGGGCATAATCCATTCTTCACAGAATTAAGTGAGAGAGTCTCTACACACAGCGCCTCCCCCAGAACAGGACTTACAAATAGATGGTAGCTGTTATGGCATTTGTGCCATTGTTCTCAGACCTAGCTGAGTCTTCCTTAGGAGGGAACTGAGGGTGGGGTAAATCACTTCATGTTTTCATCAGCCTCTGCGGTGGAAATTATTATCCCCATTTAGCAGAGAAAGAAACTGGGACTCAGGGGTCAGATAGCTCAGTGAACTAGGGGCAGACAGTGGGAAACCTGCAAGAGCTGGGATTTGCTTTGGCTTCTGTTTGTGCACGGTCCCCGCCGCCAACGGCTGCCGCTCGCACCACCCTCTGGCAGGGCCAAACCCTCTTCCCTTAGTCATGGCACGAATCAGTCGTAATGGCCAGTGGCACGCCACTGAACACGCTCCTCAGGCTCTTCCGACCTCCATTTCCCTTCTTCCTCAACTTTGCCTAACCTCCCCCCTACCTTGCCCCACGATTTGACAGCTCCTGGATTTCCCTTGTTAAAGAACTTGTCTCTTTGAGACTCAGACAGAAGCACCCTGTCTGGCCTGGGCTGCCTTCCAGGGTACCTCCCTTTAAAGGGAGTAGATAAGTAGGTCACATCAGGATGGTGGGGGAGGAGGCTGACTTCTCATGGGAGGAGGAAAGATACTGCAGATCACACGGAGAGTGGAAAACAGAACAACAGCCCTGGTCTCTGTCTCCGTCCCTCTCCGTCTCTTTCTCTCTCTGTGTCCCTCACTCACACGCAGTCTCACGGTGACAGCCCCCTGCTGGCTGCTGCTACTGTGAAGAGCATGTGGAGACAGCACAGGCACGCTGAACCCTTGGGGTTTGGGAACACCTGTGGAAACTGTATCGAGCAGAAAGCTTGTCTACCCTCTGCTCCCCTCCATCCCACCCTACCTCCTCTTCAAGCTACCCCCACAACTGCCAGGATGCATTTCTCTCCTGCATGGAGAGGAGAAAACTCCAGCTTTTACAGACGGTTTCGGGCTCTGTCCTGCTGACTGCTCCTCGAGGGCCAGAAAGCACAGAGCTCTGCAGCCTCGAGGCTCCCTGGGCCAGGAAGGCACTGGCTTCCCCGCGGTTGCCTGGAACAGCCCAGGATCTGGTTCACAGAGATTCTGTTGTGGCAATCGGGACGAATCACGGGCTCCACAAGATTTCTGTTCCTCATCCCCAGCCCGACCCTCTTGAAGGCAGTTCACAACAAGGGATGTGGATGGCATTAAATTAGCTAGACTGCTGTGAAAACCAGAGAGACAGAGACAGAGACAGGGTGTGGCATTAAGGGTTCAACACTGCCAACCCCACCCCGCCCTGCTGTCCCGAGGGCCTGAGCCCTGGTTGAATCATAACACTGGGCGGTCACACTTCTAGGAAACTGCAGCTGAGGAAGAAAGGTCCTGGCTGCAGGAATGACACCAGCCTGGCCGTGTACAGATTAGGACTGAAAATGTGTGTCCAGGCAGATGATGGGTCCCTGGTCTCTGTGCTAGGGGCACAAGGCAAGCACACAAAAACAAAGATCAAAGCCTGACCTCACCCGTGGAGGTAAACAACCCTGGTTCCCTGGATGGGGGTTGTGGAAACAGGGAGTTCACCTCTGGAGAGGCCGAGGGGTTTTCCATTCTCTCGGCGTGGAGACGGGCCAGCTTCCGGCTCCAAAGCTTGGTTTCAGGACACTGGTAGCCCTTCTGCAGAGACACTCCAGATGGCAGGATGCAACTCTCTCCCACCTGGCTGACGTTTCAGCACTGCCCCCTGCCCTCCTTGCTCCTATCCCCAAGGTCCTGGGCAGACTATTCGGGAATACTATGCCCTTGTGCTCTTTTTCCTCCACCCCTATAGAAGAGAAGCACCCCCTACCCGGGTGTCTGTGCCCAGGCGCGCTGTGGGGAAGTCCCACTCTTGCCTGCAGGTACTTTTCTCCCTTCCCTGAGAGGCAGGGCTGGGTGCCCTTCATCATGCTCAGTCTCCCTGGTGGAGTAGGCCTGTCCAACACACCTCTTTCCCAGGCTGCAGTAGGAATCCCAAACCTTCTCTCATCAGAGCGGGTGTAAATCCCCACAAGTATGTGGCAGGCAAGTAGTAGCAGAGACAGTGTGGTGGTGACTGTATGGAGATGAGAAGTGTACACCCGTGAGGCTTACATCTTCTGTGCTCTCAGAAAGTGACTGGCAGCTCCTCCTGCCTGGCATCTGCTCCAGCCTGTGCCCCTTGCTTTGCCAACATCCCTGCCTGATCCTGGGTGGGCTGCCTTACTCCAGGTCTGCTGCAAGTGCTACCCTTTGGCGTATCTAGGATTACCTGGGAGAAAGGAGGCCAGTCTTAGGGCCTCCATGCCCCCCCCGCCCCCCGCCCCAATCAATCAGCCGTGTCTCTAAGCTTCTGAAACTTTAGTGTGCATCAGAATTACTGAGGGATTGGTTAAGATGCAGTCCACAGGGTTTCTGACTCAGTAGGTCTGGAGTGGGGACTAAGAATTTGCATTTCTAACAAGTTCCCAAGTGAAAGTCTACTGCTGCTCCAGGGACTATATTTGAAAACCACTGAGTTAGAGTATACAAAGAAAACCGAGGTTTGAGTCCTAGCCCTGCCACTTTCCTCCTCTGTGATCCTGTACTTGACCTTTCTGAGCTTCATTTCCTCTTCCATTAAAGGTGGAGTAATGGCCACTGAGTGGTTGGGAAGATTACATTCCGTCATGTATTTGAAAGACCCTTTTACTGTGCATGGCAAATTTAATATATGAATTAGTCAACAAGTACAGTACCTACTGAATGGTTTGTCTGTTGTCCCTTGGATACTCTGTCCAGTGTCATGGCTGACTTTGGGCAGATCATATGCCAGGTTTCTAAGGCCCAACTAAACATCACACATCTCTTGACCTCAGTTTTCTCCTCTATAAAACAAGACCTTTGGTCTGCTAGACTAATGGCCCCTCCAGGTCCCATTTAGAAGTCCAATTCTGGGAGGGGGTTAGGTCTTGGGAGGCACAGCCACATTTTTTACTCCTTTCCCACCCCTTTCCAGGACTTCCACCTGACAGCCCAGGTGCTTCTTCAGAAAACACCAATCACCAGAGTCATTGGTCAGTTCGTCCCCGAGGAGAGTGACTTGGCCTTCGAGGTCCATTGTGATCTGGTCCCAACCCACCTTTATAATCGCATTTCACACTGTTTTTCTTCCATTTACCTTAGAGTCTAGACAAATTGGACTCCTCGTCCTTCCTCAAATATGCCCTGTGATTTGCAAACTCCAGCTTTTGTTCTCACCACTGGTATATCCTCCACTGGTCAGAGGCCTAGTCATCCTTCAAAAGTCCTTCCTGAAGTCCTGTTCTAATTTATTCATCCCCAGTTCACCCAGTGACTGCCTCCCCAAATCCTTCTGTCATCTGTCTGTCTAGCTAGCTATCATCTCTCTCTCTCTCTCTTCCTCTCTCTCTTTAATACAAGTGAGTTTTATATTTATCTTTAGGTAGTAGTAGGACATGTTACTGAAGTTGCCAGGTGTAAGATCTAACTAAACCAGGGATGCGACCACCTCACCCCCTCCTACTTGTGTCGGATATTGTCCCCCGAAGGGGCTATTCAGTAACTCAGTGGTCTACAGGTTTGTCCCTGGATTTCACATTTCTAAAGTCTGTTCATAGAGCATACTCAGAAGTGAAAAATAAGAGTTGAGATACTATGTAAAACTTTTAAAAAGTGGGACAACCACTTAAAATGAGGTGTCTACTTACACAAGATTAGTCAGCTGATTATTCTCCACGGTAATCAGAGACAGGGAATAAGTGTATCTGTGTGTATATATCTGCTATGGCTCATATTCACAAATCCACTTATTTGCATACAGGCACATCTGCTTCTCTAATTTTCTTTTTTAAACTACAGGGTTTTTTCCTATTCTAAATATAATATATGGGTTGGTAGAAAATGTGTAAAGGAAATAAAAAGCAAAGTCAAAAGTAAAGTAAAAGAAGAAAATAAATTCATGCATAACCCAGAAATAACCAGAATTAACATTTTGGTGTATTTCTTCTAAATACTTTTCCTGCACATATTTATTCCATATGATTTTAAAAGGAACTTGGGATAAAATGTTTACACACTTCTGTATCCTACTGTTTTGATTTATATGATTAGCATTTTGGTATTCCTTTAAATATTTTTCCTAAACATTGAAAAAAATTATTCCATGATATCCATTCAGAGATGTATCAAAATTTATTTAACCATCCTTTCATTATTGGACACTCTATTTTTTGCTATAAATGATATTTCAGTGAACATCCTTGCATATCTGAACACACGTCTAATTATTTTCTTAGGCTGATTCTAGAAGTGGGATTACTCAGTCTTTTTTTTTTTTTTTTTTAGGAAGATTAGCTTTGAGCTAACATCTGCCACCAATCCTCCTCTTTTTGCTAAGGAAGACTGGCCCTGAGCTAACATCCGTACCCATCTTCCTCTACTTGATACAAGCATGGCTTGACAAGTGGTGCGTAGGTCTGCACCTGGGAACTGAACTGGTGAACCCTGGGCCGCCAAAGTGGAACATGTGAACTTAACTGCTGCACCACCAGGCCGACCCCATACTGGGTCATTTTTAAGTCTCTTGATAGATACTACCAAATTGTTTTCTGAGACTTCCATTTGAAAATACTTTCAGAGTACTTTATCTACAAGCCTGTCTGCTATTCATAAGTAATCTTTACCTCCACTCCCATTGCATCCTGTCTCCTGCTGTACTTAACCCTTTCTGCATTGAATTTGCATTTGGCATGTACGAGTCTTAGTTCCCCTACTAGGAAACCGTCTTTGACCATCTTCATATCTCCCTCAACATCCCGCACAGGTGGACAGAAGGGGGCAGAGGACTGACTCTGTTTAGGGGACTCTGTAAGCAGAAGATGAGCTCCGTCTTGGGAAGGAGCAAGGAGAGGGCTTGAACTCCTTACTTAGGGGTGGGCTTGCAACACTGATTGAAGGGGAAGAAAGAGATCTTTCTCAACCCTTCCCACATCCTGACTCTGGGAGCTGAGGAAAGATCGAAACTAGACAAGTCTCGAGGCTGGAAGAAGAGCAACCTTAGCTCCCTGGCGGAGCTTCCACAAAGGGCAGGGAGAAAGACAGAGGCTTGGAGGCTACAGCCTCAGGTTGTAGAAAGAGAGTGGCACAGTTCCAGTCATTCACCTGGTAAAGGCAACTTGCTTTGAGTACTGTGCATCGCTGTGAAAACAGCTGTACCACCCGTTTTACAATTGTACCACTACCAGCCATCCCAGTCTCCTAGCTTTTGACCTAGGGAAACAGATACAACATTGATTATAGAGGCTTAAATTAATGATTTGTTAGACTGGAATTTCCCAAACTTCACTTGTACCTTGTTCATGATTTCAGTGTTTTAGTGAAAAGAAAGCAGCAATATGCACAGACACACACACCTACGGTTCACATCATCCAAACGAGCCACAGTTCTGAACAGTTGAGACAGATACAATTATTAAAACATTGCGAATGTGCCCATGTCAAGGTTACATGTGGTGTTAAAACACACTGTGCCGCTTACTGTAGCCTCATCCTAACCAATAAAAATGTTAAAATCACAGGTTTGAAGGATTAGTTACATTTTTTGTGATACACACTAAAACTGTACAGATAGCGATTACAATAAAAACTTAGTAGTACCTTTACTACCCATTGGTGGTAATTATACCACATTTTTTAAAAAACACTGTTTTAACTAAATAGTTCCTTTATATTATAGTTAATGGTGTATATTTCTTCCACTTAATTCTAAGCTTTCTAAGGTCAGGTACCATAGCTTATTTGGTGCTTAGTGCAGTGTTGAAGCTCAGTAAATGTTTGTTCTTCGTTTGGTTTGGTTTGTTTTGGTGATGGAGTAGTGATCAATAGGAGTTACTCTACGTGCTTAACATAAATGAAGTCTCAAAGATCATGATTATGAAGAGGAGAGCAATGTTTATATGGTAAAGAACATTCCCCTGGTTTAAGTACTGTGCCATCATTATTTGGGATTGGGCTTTAAGGTGTTCAGAATGGAAAACAGTAAATCATTCACATACTTTCTAGCAGTACTTTCTGGGTAAATAACACATTTGCAAGTTTAAGAATTAGTCTTGGGGCTATAAAACAGAGCAACATCAATTTAGCTCATGTAGAAATTCAACCCAGTATAATGATCTCATGAACTAAGATAACTTTTCCATACCTAGCAAGCATTGAGTAAAATATATAGTTATTGATCAGTAAGTATTAGTTGAATGAATGGATGAAATGGCTTAGCTGTAGTCAATCGATCTTTACCATTCTTTGGAAACCATCCAGAAAAAAAAAGGAAGAACTAATATAATATTACTCATATCATACCATCCCATACCATAATACTCATACCATAATATTCTAGGGTCTTTATATATGTCTTTCCTCTGGATTTCATGTGGTAGCTGCCACATGAGGAGAGGGTAAAAGCATGCTACTGGAGGACAAACCCCTCCACCTGTCCTTAACCAAAGCTCGCCTTCTTCATGGAAAACCACAATGACTTAGTTTCCAAAAAAAGATCCAAGACGTCATTTGATCTAGAGAGCCGGACGGGAAGTTGTGGAAACTAGTGGATAACCTTCTGATCGATCAAATAAATAAATGACCAAAAGAAGGTGTGAATAAGATACCAGAATAAAAGGGTATGTTAGGAGAGAGAGAGTGACTCTAATGAAGAAGTGAAGGGTACACTAACACTTCAGTTACCTGCTAGAGATAGACATTTGTCAAGACCTGGACAGTAATTTCCTCCTCCCAAGTCCTACCCACCTCTTTCTTTCTGAACCTTTCTTTCAAATGCAGGGTCCTTAGCCTGTAACTCAGGATTGTTTAACCCATTAGCACATGAGAAACTTGTTCTTCAGAGACTGAAAATGAGCAATATTGCTTCCTTCCTACTAAGGATCCAATGGAGGCAAGAACTAGATGAAGTAAAGAGAGAAAACACCCCAGGGTCAGAAGACCTGGGTTGGAACCTTGACTCTGTCCGAGTCTGGTTGAGGGACCTTATGCCTATTATTGATGCCCTCTAACTCACGGTGTCCTTAACTCATTCATTTAACAAATATTTTCTGAGCAACTGGATGCCAGTTGCTGGGTGCCAAGAACTGCCCTGGGCACTAGGGATCCGGTAATGAATGAAGCAGAGGAGGTCTTTCTCTAATGGAGTTTAGGTTCTAATGAGATGGATTAGATTAAATAAGTAATCAGTAAATAAACAATATAACTTCAGAGAGTGAGCAGTGCTATGGAAGAAATAAAACAAACGATAAAGACAAATTGGGAGGAGGTTTCCTCTACAGAGGGGAGAGGGAAGGTCTCCCTGAGGCAGTAACATTTGAGCCAAGAACCGAATGAACTAGGAGGAACCAGCCAAAGGAAAGAGCATTTCAGGCAGAGGAACCAGCAAGCCCTAAGCTGGGACTATGTTTGGGGCTGGATGAAAATTGAGGAGAGTGACACTGGTGTGCAGTTGTACTAGATCAATGATTTTGACACGGTACTCCGAGTAATCCTTGAACTTCCCTGGTGGTGTCTCAGGGGTGGAGGGGCCAAGGGTAGAGGCTCTCCAGTCTGCCACCACCCTCCCCAACACACACGCAGCAGCTCCTCTTTAGTCTGAAGCGTATGCTGGGGCCCTACTGAAGATTTTGTCATCAAAAATTCTTGGTCTCAAAAGTCCTTCTCCACTCTTTAATTGTCCGACTCTATGAAAATTTATCATACAACCTCTGTGACCCGTACAGAAGCACTGACTCGGCTCCACTCAATAGACAGAGTCAGGGAGCGCCCATTCCAGCAACATGACTCTCCTCTCACCAGAACATCCCATTCCCTTCCCCTCCAGTGGTGGACTGGAACCTCTGATGCCCTCCAAGCCTGCCCCAGATAGGGAGGCACACATGTGTCTGCCTCCTCCTAGTAGATTATACTGATTTCCTTTTCTTTTCCTGTCCGAATGAGAAACTCTATCCTACACAGGAGAGCTTTGAGGAGAGAGTTGAGGAATGGATCCAGTCTTTTCCAACCTGTAAAATGCAAGGATGGCCAGCTGCCTTTCTTCCTAACCCCAAAACTCCTATCTTTCCTTGTCTCCAGACAACTGCCCAGCAACTCTCAAATAAGTCTCTACTGTCCTGGGGTTTGGGGTCAAGCACTGCGCAGAATGTGAAATCATCTTCTGGTAACAGGAATCTAATTAGCTCTTTGATTGATAAGAGGAAGCAGAGACCAAGAAGGACTTAAGCAATCTATTTCTCACGTATTTCAAAACAAGTGAAGAAGCAGAGAGGGCAACAGAGAGAAAGAGAAAATAAAGAGATAAAGCCTACGGAGCGTTTGGAGAAGGGAGATCAGTAAGAAAGAGAATAGGCTGAGGGAGAATATCAAGTGACTAAAAATATTAATCCTTTCTTCCCTGCACTCTGCCTCTGCTCCCCAACTCCACTCTTCTCTCTCCCAGAGAGAACTTACCTGGAGGTTGATGATTTCTCTTTCTGATTCCATCTTCTGCTGCTCTCAAGCGCCTTCACACTCACCGGGTGCCGGTAACAGACTGCGTGGGCTATTCCAGGCTTTCCTGTCTGAGTCTCTGCTGCTTTCTTTGGGTGGGAGAGAGCACACAGCTGGCAGGACAGACCTACTATTCATCCATCTCATGTGGGATGCCTGTCTTGACCTCAGCCCCTGGGGGAAGTGTAGACAACCATACACGTGCAAGTGTGTTTGTTGGGGGGGGGGGGTGCACATCGGTAGGTGACCTTTTGAGTTGGTAGTGACAGCATCGTTTTCTCCAGTGGCTCAAATACCCCTCCAGTCCCAGAGGAGCCATCTGAGGTCACTCAGCCTGCTTTGAGCTAGTAACTTTACTACTGGCATAGAAACCCTGCGGATTTGTCAAGGAACTTGAAAAACAGCCTGAGGATGCTGTCTGACTTCACACTGGTGGACCTGAGTAGGGTCCCCAGTGACCAAGGCGGTGGGTGACCTCCAGCATGTTCCAAGACTTAGGGACTTCTGTTGTTCTTTCTCTTGTTCCCTCTATCCCTAAAGGTTAAAAAAAAAAAAAAAGTACTTTATCTAATAGGCCCCAAAGCATAGCCTTATTCTACAAAGTGAGTAAACAGTACACTTTTATTGACAGGTTGTTTGGTGCCCACATTTTCTCCCTTGATTAGCCAGAAAGAGAGCAGGAAAAAGTGATACTTTCAAATTCTGTTTATGCAAGTAGTTGCATTTTTCCTACTTTTAAAATAAAGCTACCAGGAGTGAGTCTTTTTTTGGAAAGCTTTTCTCTTGTTTACCTAGAGTCTAAAACTTTCCTGGCCTGTTCCTGAGGCTAGTTTTAGACATCAGCTTGTGGGTGTGTCTGTGAGTGTGCATGAAGGGGGCGAGGTTACAGGGGAGTAACCCAGTTCAGAGTTTAAAGAGCAGGGAGAAGAGTAGCAACGTCACAAATTTACTCTTACCACTCTCAAACGTGCAAAACAAAGGCGGGGGATTTCTTTATTTCTGTTAAATGATCTAAAAAGTCTATGTAAGTCCCACCCTCCTGGACAAGTGGTAAGAAGGAGGGTGGGACAATGGGATGAGGATTATATTTCAGTCTAATCTAAATAAGCATAGTTGGATTTAATTTAAATGGTAAACAGTTCGGTTTAGATAGAATGCCCAGTCTTTTGGATTTCTACCCTTCTCCCACAAAGATGGCATCTAGGTGCCTGGGAGAGGGATGTGATTATGTATGCTTGGTGGTGGAGGAGTAATGGCTCTTGTATGTACCCTGTGGGCTTTCTATCTCTGCTAGTTTTTGCTATGGAGCTGCTGGGCTGGGCTGGGCTGCCTCCGGAATTGACGACTGTTGAGGAGAGACTGGGCCTGTTCTTTGGCCCATGCTGGCACTGGTGGCTGATGTCTGTGGCCAGGATAACTCATGGCCCACTCTCTCTCGGTCCTTAAGGACCCAGTGGGCTCCCTTGTTGACTCTGCCCTATCTTGGCTCTCATGGTAACGTGGACTATCCTGAAACCTGCTGTGACTCATGTAAGCTTCCATCCCAGTGGTTACCAGCTCAGTGTCCACCCTCTAAAATAATCCCCTCTGGAACTCTCCTACCAGACACTCAGCTAATGCTCCTGTCCCGCCTTGGGTACCCGGGAACTGCTAACAATCCTGGAGGAAGGTGAGCTCAGCCCCACTTCTGGAAATAGTTTGCTTCGATGTGACTGCTCCAGGTTGGTGCAGGGACAGCCTTTGAGGTGATCTCTTTCTAGACTCCAAAACAGGAGAGGGATGTCGAGCTCACTCTCTTCTCAGCGTTTTTTCCAAATTCTACCAGTCATATCCATCACTCCCTTCCCTCATAACTATGGCATTATTCTAAGCACTTTAACACACACTCACTTACTTAGTTCTCATAACAATTCTGCAAGGGAGGTAATATTATTACCACTGTTTTACAGATAGGAACCAGAAGCACAACTTCACGTTGCCCAGGCAATCCCCTGACTCCAAATCCATGCTTTTTTTTTTTTTGAGGAAGCTTAGCCCTGCTGCCAATCCTCCTCTTTTTGCTGAGGAAGACTGGCCCTGACCTAACATCCGTGCCCATCTTCCTCTACTTTATATGTGGGACGCCTGCCACAGCATGGCTTGCCAAGCGGTGTGTAGGTCTGCACCTGGGATCTGAACCAGAGAACCCTGGGCTGCTGGAGCAGAACGTGCACACGTAACCGCTGTGCCACCAGGCTGCTCCCAGAGTCCATGCTCTTATCCATGACTTTGGCTCAGAGAGGAAAGACTGAGACACATGTCTGAATGCCTCCTTTCTCTTTCTCTGCTTTGCTTCTTCCGTAGTCCCCAGAATCTAGGATGATAAAATGTGTGCTATGTCTTTCTTCTCCTCCTACTTGGTTAGGACGTGCCTTGTGTGGAACTCTATGATAATAATTCAGAGAGGAAATAAAGAAACTTAGAAAATCCCCATTCTCAACAGAACCTGACTATCAAAAATATCATCTTGCTGGAAAACCTTATTCTGGATGTCAGAAGCGAAATATCAACTCTTTCTTTCTCTTTGCATTCCTGCTGTGACCGTCCTGACCATCCTTTAGAACATATGCATGCAACTGGCTAAATAGAGGGGAAATCAGAACAAGAAAATGCAAAAGAGAAAAGCACCTGAATATATTTTTAAAACTTTTTTCTATTAACAAGTACATTGGTTTTAAAAGGAAACAGCTATAATTGGCTATAATAATGGTTTTGGTTTGGCAAGATCTGTCTGGATTTGGACCTTTCCCCCACCTCATAAGCATCATTTGGAAATAAATAGCAAGCAGGATTTGGAAAGTGGTTTGTCTACTGTGACTTTGGACCAGGGGTCTGCAAACTTTTTCTATAAAGGGCCAGAGAGCAAATATTTTTTAGCCTTGTAAGTCATATGGTTGCTGTAGCAACTACTCAACTCTTATTGTGGCGGGAAAGCAGCCATAGACAATATGTAAACAAATGAGTGTGGCTGTGTTCCAATAAAACTTTATTTACAAAAACAGACAGTGGACCAGATTTGGCCCCAGAGATCATAGTCTGCTGACTTCTGTTCTAGAATATAAGCAGAAAGAGAATCTGGAGTTCTAATTATCACAAGCATGTCCAATCATCCAGACCACGTCTTTCAGGTCTAATTCCCACTTGAGAGGTACCAGCTGAGCCCCTACTGCAAGGCTAATATGTTAAACACTATGGAGATAAGAAAAATCACAAGACAGGCCCTTGTGACACGAGTGCATGGAAAGTTAAGCTATAGACAAGAGTGCTTCTGACATTTGGCTATGAGACTGAAACTCCACCTACAGGAAGGCTGTTCAGTCTGGAGCGGTAAGGTTTCTATTTCTTTTTACTGCTTGGGTGACTTTTGTAAGCCCAAGGGACATTTTCAGGGAAACTGCCCCTTGGGAAGTATTTGTTTAGAATATGCTTGAACTTAAGTAAACACTCAAGAGTGACTCAGAAAGTGTTCACAGAATAGGGGGGGCTTCAATGAGACCCTAGGAGTGCCTTGCTATGCAGGAGCAGCAAAGAGTTGTAGGGTACTGAAGAAGCCAGCAATAAGAAGACCCCTTAATACTGAAAAGTGAGAAAAGCCCTACGGTGAAAACCAGGTGACCTAGGTTTGTCTGCGTGAGCTGAGTCACTGTGTTTTCTTAGACAAGTTACTGAACTTCTCTGGGCCTTATATTCTCCTTTGTAAAAGTGAAGTTGTCAAAAAAGATGGTTCCTAAAACCCCTTCAGCTCTTAAATTCCGTTTCTAATGTGCGTTTATACTAAACACTTCTTGTGTAAGAGTGTAAGATCTCAGATCCAGGTCTGAATTTTATTATGTAGAAGTTAAGGATCCCTAATGGAATATGTATGTAATTAGAAAATTTTTAGGAAAAATTACCCCTGTCTGTTATCTCTGTTAGCGGAGACTAGGCAGGGCAGACATGACAAACAAGATACAGAAATGAGAATAAAGTGCTTACAAGCTCGTTTATGCTCATTTACATGTTAATTCAGCCACTTGCAAATTCGCTGCTCTGAGAATCCTAGGGCCAGGGTGGATGTGACGGGGGAACTTTTGGGGGTCTCTGGAGGGAGCTACCAGCGTGGGGACTGATGAGGAGCCCAGGTTGGCCGAATGGATAGTTAAGAATTAGATTGGGTGACTCTAGCACTATCCAATAGAGCTTTCCGCAGAGATGGAACTGTTAGAGAACATCTCCACCTTCACTGTTCAGTATAGCAGCCCATGTAGGTATTGAGCGCATAAAATGTGGCTAGTCTGACTGAGGATCTGATTTTTAAATTTTATCTAATTTTAATATATTCACATCTAAATAGCTAGTAGCTACTATATTGGACAGTGGAGCTCTAGACCAAAATTCAGTATATTCAGAACATTGCTTAGCAGTGGCCATCACATATTTAACACGCTCATCCTGGCCGCTCATCTCTTGGTAGATGTTCATTAGGCAGAAGCCTGATTTGACATAAATAGGAACTCAGACACACAGCTCTCATGGGAATGCCCCGTGAGGCCCAGGGATGCTCTTGGTTGTGGTAAGTAAAATTTCCCTTGGTTCTTTTGCATTCAGGGTAGGGGGATTTCAGCTGTGACTCACTGCCCAATGAGTGATTCATAGTAGAGCCTCCTCACGTTGACATGGAACGCTTCTTACCTCTCACCTCTGTGAGGAAATTAGAAGGTGCCTGGCCCTCTCTTGGTACCTTAAGGGAGGGTCATCATTGATCTCTTCTTAGTAACAGGAGAGAGACCAGTGGTTTTCACACTTTTTAAAGTAAGGGAACCCTTTTCTTAAATGAAATCTTATGCAGAAGTTAATATAAAGCAGATTGAAGTGAAGCTGCTGGGATTCTGGGTCACATCCACTCCTGTCGCACCTGTCCCACCCTCTATTCCTCAAGCTGTCCCTTCAGACACCTCTTGGGAACCACTCAAATTCCGGGCAGGCGGCAAGGTTTATAAGCCTCCAAAGGCCTTTGGGTGTGTTAGGGCTGAGCAATCACAAAACACACAAAATTGTGTGGAGTTTTTCAAGTCTTGAAATGATATTAAAAAAAAAAAAAGAATAGGAAGAAGATTTAAAAAGCACAGCCAAAATTATGGCCGCTGATCCTAGCAGCAGATGTGATGCTGGCCCACAGAGACTTTTTTGCAGACAAAGTGTTCCTTAGACAGTGAAGTCTGAGTGTCACGGTGCACCATTTCCCAAAGAGCACAAAGGGCTCAGGGTTGGGGCATGCGGAGGATGAAAGCCGGAAGGTGCATTGGGGAACGGGGTATAAAGGGTATGAAAACCACACACGACTCAAGACTGGTGGCAAGGGGCAGGAGCAGGAGGCCCAGACAGCATAGTCGCGGAATTCTGACTAGAGTGTGGAAATCAGAGCTCAGAGACTGAAAAAACCTTATGAGATGAAGGTACCAGTCCAACCACTTCATCTTATAGATGACAGAGGCAGCTTAGTGCTGAAGGTGGAATTAGAGAATTAGAAGCTAAGTTTCCTGGTTACCCTTTTAAAGATTTTATTTTTTCCTTTTTCTCCCCAAAGCCCCCCAGTACATAGTTGTATATTCTTCGTTGTGGGTCCTTCTAGTTGTAGCATGTGGGATGCTGCCTCAGCGTGGTTTGATGAGCAGTGCCATGTCCGTGCCCAGGATTCGAACCAACGAAACACTGGGCCGCCTGCAGTGGAGCGCACGGACTTAACCACTCGGCCACGGGGCCAGCCCCCCCTGGTTACCCTTTTAATCACATGGATGTGTACATGTGAGAGTGTGTGTGTGTGTGTGTATGAGAAAACTAACATGGGAATAGTTGCTTATGATTTCAAAGTACTCTGTACATATTTTATTTCATTTGACCCTCGCAATGACCCAGTTGCAATTTGCAGATGAGGAAATTAAAACCAAAGTGACCTGCTCAAGATCACACAGCCACCAGATGATGGAGTCAAGACTCAATTCAAGATTTCTTCTTTCTCTTTTCTCCACATGCCGTTACTTAACAGACACCCCAACCCCTGCCACACACACAGATCTAGCAGCGTGATCTACAATAGGATGTGACACACACACACCCCCTGTCTCATTATTGCTACCCCAGCAGCGGAACTGAATGGGTTGTTGCTGACAGTAACTCATTATCGCCAAAGGAGACAGACCTAGTTTTGACTCCTGGTCCTACTATTTACTAGTTGTGTGTGTGTGTTTAAAAATAGACTTTATTTTTTAGAGCAGTTTTAGGTTCACAGCAAAATTGAGCACACACTTCAGAGAGTTCCCCAATATACCCCCTGCTCCTGCACACTCGCAGCCTCCCCTATGATCCACATGGGGCACCAGAGTGGTACATTTGTCACAGTTGAGGAACCTACATTCACCCGTCATGATCACCCAAAGTCCACAGTGTAAATTAGAATTCACTTTTGGTGATGTACATTCTGTGGGTTTTGACTGGCTGTGTTTTTGAGCAAATTACTTTGCCTTCTTTCCCCCTGTAAAAATGGAGATCACGGTACCTAATTTATAAAGATCATTGTGAGAACTAAACTAAATAAGATCATGGATGTAAAGCAAATTACCTGCCTAGCACAGAGTGAGAAGAAGTTAAATGGAGCTAGTGTTAAATTTCATATGGTATTATCAGTATAAGCCTGGCTGTTTAATCCTCCTGAGTCTTTCTCTTGTTCTCCTGTAGTCTGGGCCTAGATAATTCTGTCAGCTCTGGAGGTTCCTTACAGATATTCGTCTACGAAGATTTACTCTTCTGCTGGGAGGAACTTAAATGGTAAGTTTGGTTCGAGGAGGAGAAAGGGTTAGGGTGAAGCAGGACGAGACGCATGGATGGTCACAGAACTCTGAAGGTGGGCGGCAGGACACAAAAGGTCTGATCTGGACTACTTGCCAAGAGAAAGAGAAGGGGAAGAGAAAGTGCAGAAAGGAAAAATCACAGTGTGGGGGTGAGCTGCTGCATGACTACCCTAAGTGTGAAACACCGAGACCTTTTCAGTGGGAGTCGGTCACAGGAGGCCTTCAGTACTGCAGACTGTGGAGTATGCAAACCGAACCACGCTGCGCATTCATATCCCTCTCCTTCACACCATGTAACTTTACACACCTTCAGAGAGGGCAGCTGGGGTAAATGAAAAGGACCAAAACTCCAGCATCTCTCAATTTTTCTTTGTAAACAGCCCCACTGAAAAGATTTTGTGGTGACTGCTCTCGGTTGCTCCTCTGACAACAAATCCTGCCCTGCTGTTCTGACAGCATTTAGAGTCTGCACAACAGTATTGACATCACCACGTCATATACACCTGGTCTGTAAGTTCTTTGAGAACAGGGATGCTGGCGTCTACTTCTGAACCTCGCATAGCAGTCAACCCATGCAGATGAGCACAGAGTGAGGGAGCCTGGGCTTCTGAGGACGGCTTCTTCTGCCTAGCATAGCCCTGGGGTTCCCAAACCAAGTCAGATGCCCGAAGAGATTCTTGTTAGAGAAACTGTGGGTAGCTCAGACCCAAGCGAGTGGGGTGCAGATCTGGAAGGGTTTCCTGAGTACTTGTCATAATGTGACATCAATTGTTCTGTGATTTTAGGTGAGTCATTTCCTATCTGTTACTTTGGTTTCACTCATCTGCAAAACAGGGAAAACAATTTTATAAAGGAACATGTATTCACTTTTTTTTTCCCCTGATTACAAAAGTAATGTATGTTCTTTCTGGAAAATGTAGAATATGCAGAAGAATAAGGGGTAAAATAAAAATCACCCGTGAAACCACCCAGAGATAAGCCTTGCTAACATTTCGGTTGACTGCTTCTCAATCTTTGCCGGCTGTGTGTGTGTGTGTTCTCAGAACCAGCCACACTATCTGCAAGGCCTAGTGCAAAATGAAAATGTGGAGCTTCTTGTTCAAAAATTATTACGAATTTTGACACGGCAACAGCAGATCATTAAACCAAGTACAGAGCCCTTCCACGTACCAGGCCCTGTGCGACCGCGGAGTCCTGTGTCCGTGAAGCTGGCTCTTTGTATTCCCTCCTCAGAGTAATAATAAAATAATTTATTGAGTGCTTTCTGTGTGGTTAGTGTTTTACTTAAATTTGTTCTAATTTAATTTAATTTCTCTAAAATAAATGTAATTCTTTCCCCACCCCCTCCATTTTGCAGATAAGACAACTGGGGATCAGAGAGTTGATACAGCTAGTAAGTCGCAGAGACCACATTCACACCTTAGTCCTTCTGATTGCAAGTCTATGCTTTCTTCAACTATGGCACACTTCCTCTCACACTAACTTATAAATCAGTAAAACAATTTTAATAAAATTGAGATTATACTATATATAAAATCTTATATTGCATTCTTCTCCATTTTATATCACGAGTGCTTTTTGCACTACGTGTCTTAGTCTGTTCGGACTTCTATAAGAAAATACTAGAGACTGGGCAGCTTATGAACAACAGAAATTTATCGCTCACAGTTCTGGAGGCTGGAAGTCCGTGAGCAGGGTGCCAGCACGGTTGCAGGAGGGCCTTCCTCTGGGTCACAGACTCCTCTCTATAGCCTCACGTGGTAGAAGGGGCTGGAGAGCTTTGAAGGGCTCCCTCCTGATGAGCTGGTCACCTCTCCAAGGCCCCACCTACTAACTCCATCACCTTTGGGGGTTAGGGCTTTGACATATGAATTCAGTAGGGGACACAAACATTTAGACCATAGACTATGTCATTAAATATAGAAGAAAAATAGTGGCTATTTGTGAGAAATAGTGAAGTTCCAGAAGACAAAGCATTGAGAGTAAGTCCATTGCAAGAGAATATTAAATACAAAGCACTGATGAGCCAGAGCAAGAAAAAGTGGCTAGTGGAGGCTTCACCATGTCCTCCATCTGATCAACAGGTCATCAACATCGCACTCTCCCTGCTCTGAATGTCCTCCACATTAAAGAAGATATATTTGCATACCCTCAATAGCCAAGGTTTTTGTCAAATTTTACTTTCCACAATTTGCAAAATGAAAGCAATAAGGTTTATTTTCCAACATAAATAATATTATATTGAATATAATTTTCAACCTCCCTCTTAGACACACACATGCACACGCACACACACATGCTCAAATAGCCCTGTAGGAGGTACATACTCACTCTCTCCCCCTTTACGAAGCTACCTATGAAAAGAGCCAGTTCTGAAGCTAATATTAAAAATCTCACTATAGGGGGCCGGCCGGGTGGCACAGTGGTTAAGTTCGCACGTTCTGCTTCTCGGCAGCCTGGGGTTCGCCAGTTTGGATCCCAGGTGCAGACATGGCACCGCTTGGCAAAAGCCATGCTGTGGTAGGCGTCCCACATATAAAGTAGAGGAAGGTGGGCATGGATGTTAGCTCAGGGCCAGTCTTCCTCAGCAAAAAGAGGAGGATTGGTGGTAGTTAGCTCAGGGCTAATCTTCCTCAAAAAAAAAAACCCACAAAACCTCACTATATACCAGTCCAGACTCTTGGAAATTTATTTACTTTCCTTTAAGTCTCAGTAACCACATCTGTATCATAGAGCTCCTAAGAGCTACTTCAATAGCATAGAGAGGAAGGACCTAATAGGTAGGCCTTTCCCAAAGCTAGGGATTCCTAAACCAAGAGCCAGGTTTAAGTCACTGCAAATTAGAATTTCTCTGGGAACCTTAATTCCTCAACGAAAACGGCAGCCACATTTGTTGCCCCTGGGGTCAGGAACTGGGGGAGCAGTAAGGCCTGTCACAGCACATGCTTCCTTCCACGTCACAATTTATTTTTATTTTTGTATGTGAACTGCGCTTAAAAGGAAGACAGTGTACAGCTACCTTTTAGGGGAAAGAAAAACCACAAAATGCAACCCACAGCCTTAGGAGTGTGTGAGGGAAGGAACACTCAGGCAGCTGGTCGTCTCTAAAGTCAACTGAGTCTTGGGGAGCTGAAGCAGCTGAGTTAGGCAGACCAGCCTGAGGCAGTTTCTTCTTTAACAATAGCTAGTGATGTCACCTCCCTCACAGAAGGTGAAGGGCATTGGGGTAGGAAAAATCCCTGCCCATTTGGTATTGTTTCCACCTATCAAAATGTGTCTTTCTAAATGACTTGGTGCCCTTTGCTGGTAAGCACTCTCAACCCAACATTGTACCAAGAGATTTAATAAGAAATAACATTATTAGACTTGAGATATATACAAGATACATACAGAGTGTTTTTCCCCCAAATCCCTGTGTCTTGAGGATCTCCACCAGGAATGTAACCTCAGGTCAATCTCAATGAATAAGGAGGGGCAGGAATGGTCTGGGTTCCTGTGCTGTGTGCGCTGGCCCTGTTCTCTGTCACGAGCGCCCTTTCTGCCCTGACCGTGGGTTGGAGCTTCTTTTCTCTCTGATCTTTGCTGGCGCTTCTCTGGTGCCCTTTTCTCGTTAATAATAACTAACCTGAGTACGAAACTTCAGCATTTACCAAGTGCTTTCACAGACATTATCGTGTTTGGGGCTCATGACAACTCCGGGCATCACTTTCATTTCACAGTTGAGGTTGAGTGAATTGCCCACAGTCAAACACTAGTTATAGCTGACCAAGGCTTACACTCGACTCTTTTTGCATCGTATCTCCTGGCATTCTTTCCTCTGTAACTCGCTGCCTTGTTCAGACAGGCATAAAAACCTATTTCAGGATGCCCCGAGCTTGGCTGAGCCCCCATTTCCCTTCCTCGCTCAGTTCTCTTCCTCCCCCTCCATCACCAGCACTTCTCTCTACCCTTCTCAGTCACAGCATTTGGCCACTTCCTCCCTGATCCCGCGTAAGCCTGTAGTTTTCTAGCACTTTCAAATTTACTTTGAAAAGCTTACAAATGGGAAAGACCCTTAGACTTTTCTGCCTTTGATTCCTCCCCACTCCCCACTCGAGGTGAACGCCTCCTGGAGAAACTGACAGTCCCCGTAATCACAACGGGTTACATGTTGCTGTGGGTTCTCATTATGATTACTGAATTATTAATATAGTATAAGTTTATTATAGAATATTTAGAGAGTAGCGAAAAGGAAAAAAATACCATAAATAACTTCATGATCTGAATACACTCTTGAACACAGTCTATTTTAATAATGATGATGTTTTAGGAAAAACTTGACTCTCCACTTACTCCTATAATTACCACAATACTTTTACACTTAGAATGTCTTTTAAGCTAAAGTTCCCTTTTTAAGACACTACTGCCAATTCATGAGCACAGGGCACCATCGACTGCTCTGCCTTGGTCTGTTAGAGAGTAACCACAAACACAGTTTCATTTAAAGGACTAGTCAGTTATTTTAACAGTTCTGTTGCCCATTAGGTCAAAGAAGGCCCCTGCGAGGAGAGCATTTGTACTGGCTAATCCTCGGGTGACGATAACTGTGCTTAACCAAACACAGCCAAGTCCAGATCTGGCCATTCGAAAGTTCTTTGCAATTTAGGCAAATTCAGAACATGTCCTCTGTTCATGGAAGAGGCTGCTTAGGAATAGAAGGAATATATAAAATGCATCTATATATTTAGTAGAACTCTTGGTAGCTTGGTTTAAAATTTCCTAGGTTTGGGTGTTTATGTATATTTGTGTCAAGTCATGACACAGGTACATAAAAGGTTAGAGACAGAAAAGTTCGTGGTGGTGATGGGTGACGTGTAGGCGGAAGATAGACCAGAGTCACTGGAAGATGGCCACATGTGTAACAGGTGAATCATTAGGTTCAAAACGTATAAAGAACTACTATAAATCCACAGGAAAAATATAAACAACCTGGAAGAGAAATGGGCAAAGAACTTGAACGGGTGATGCACAGGAAAAGAGATTCAGTTGCTAAATATGAAGAAATGCTCCACGTCGCTGGTAATCAGGGACATGTAACTCAAAACAACAACAAGATACTGTTTTACACGCATGGGACTGGCCAAAAGAAAAATGTCTGACAACAGCAAGTGTTGGTAAAGATGCAGGAAAAAGAGATTCTCAGACACATCTGATGGAAATTACAGGGTACATTTTGGAGAATAATTTGACAATATCTAGAAAAGTTAAAAATGTCTATATTCTAAGACCCCATGATCCACTTCTGGGTTATACTCCAAGCAACCTTTCTCAGGCGAGACTCTTCATCTGGACAAAAGAACAGGGACAATTATTTGAGTGACTGTTTTCTCAACTCTCCCAAGGATGGTGCATAACTAGTATCATTCTAGATGCATAGGAGAGAATTTAACTCATTACATACAGTGGTGGCAGCACTGGGATTTGTCTTGTTAAGCCCAATTGAGAAAGACTGTCAGAGAACCTCCCAAACATATTTACAATACCACACTACAGTAATAATAAAAAATTGGAAACATCTTGTTCATGTGTAGGGGAATGAATAAATAAATCACAGTACAGGTATAGTACGGAATTCTATGCAGCAGGTCAAACAAATGAACCAGATCTATATGATTCAGCATAGCAAAATCCTGAAAACAAATGTTAATTTAAAAAATGTAGAAGATAATAGAAGTATGATATCATTAACAAATATTTTATAAAATATACAAACTAAAACTACGTGTTATTTATAAATATTTATTTTGTAGTAAAAACATCAAATTGGGACTTGGTATGCACCAAATTCCTGACAGTGGCTGCCTCTAAGTGGAGAGGGAAATCGATCTCAGGAGAGAAGGATGGGGGCTGTGACAGTCGTTGGGTCTGTTCGTGAATATTCTGGCTCCCCTTCCAGGCTCATGGTAGGATTCTACTTCCTTAAATTCTTTGAAGTTAGGCAGGACCAAGTGACTTACCTTGGCCAATAAAATGTGAGTGGAAGTGTTACTTCTGGGTGGAAGATTTAAGAACTATATGCACAATTTACTGTTCTTTTTCCTTTTGCTGTAGTGACTAGCAATGTCTCAGATTTCATTGTTTCGTGCTACCAGCCTGGGTCCCGGAATGAGAACAATGCAAACAGACTTCCCAATGACCCTCAGTGAACGTGAGGCATGACTGAGAAATAGACCTTTGTTGTTTCAGCCACTAAAACTGTGCGATTGTATATTTGTTACTGCAGTACGGCCTAGCCCATCCTAACTCACACAAGGACTTCATCTTTATCTGTAATGTTTTATTCTTTCTTTTCATTTTTAAGGTCTAAAGAACATATGACTAAATGTTAACATTTGTTTATTTTGAGTGGAGAGTACATGAGGGTTATATTACTCTCTTTATTGTTTTTTTTTTTTTTTAAAGTCATCTGGAATGATTTTTCACAAAAAGTTTTAATATGCAGGAGGTAGGGATAATGTAGAAGGGATGTGTATTTTGAATAAACTCTGCACATTAATTTGATAGGCTTCCCTACCTCTTCTCTGATCTCAAAGGCAATTCTTTCATTTTATAGGAGAAGAAGCTGAGGCCTAGAAATAATAACTACCATGCTCTTCATCAAAGACCAATCTAATGCCACAGCCACTAGGCCTTTCTATAATAATCTTGACTCCAATCTAAGCTTGTTACAGCAAAAATATGAAGATTTTCTACATTTATTGTGAAGCTACTGTCCAGGACACTGTCTGTTATATTCACAATAGCTCCTACAGTAAGATCCTATGTGAGAAGAAATTTTTGCAAAGAATTTAGTTCCAGGAAAGTCTTTTTCTGTTATGGATAATTGGTAGGCATCTGCCTTTCTTTACAACTTGTTTCCCTTTTTGTTATGGTTGCCAGGAAGCTCAGAGACAAATGTATACTCAGTATGTATGGTAGCCTTCCTGGTTTGCTTCCTCTTACTTTAAGCAATCATGATACTAACTTTATTGTCTGCATGTCCTTTGTTTAAGCTATCTCAAACCTCTTCAGAAAACAAAAGTGAATAAAACGTGAATCCTCTCTCTGTCATACCACCTCGTTTTCAGGCTCTCTGTTGACTGTGCTTCATTTCTCCTACAGCAAGGGAACTCCAACTGCAGGAGAGGCCTGCTCATCCATCCTTAGCATGGCCACTACGCTAGGTAAAAGCCTGATATAACTAAGGTGAGTTCTGATCTCCCACATTGGTTAGTAAGGGGGTTCTCTCTGCAGATATATATTTGGGGTCTATCTCGTATTTCTAAAGTAGATGTTTCTACAACCATCTATTCCTCTCCTCCTCACACAGTATTTTATACTAAACATCCAAATGAGAAACACAGAGTCAGGAGAATTCAAAGTGCTCAGTAATACACCTACCCTGTAAATTTAAGCAAAGGAATCATTTCAGTAGTGAAAAATAGCCTTGTGCCAGGAGATAGGCTCCTTCACTTCTATTTTGAGGAGTGCTGTTATCTTTCTGTGTGACTTGGCCAAGGGGGGATTTGGCTTCATTTCTGTGTAATGTGACATATCTTCTAACTCCAACTTTCTACCAATATTTCATTTCTAAAAATGAGAAATAATGACTTTCTTGTATTATCTTAAGTTCTCAAAATAAAAAATAGAAAACATACAAATATACAAATTTTAAAAAGAGCCAAAGAACCAAATAAAGGTGAAATATTACATCTTAGCAACCATGTGTTCAAAGACAGGTCGTGGAGGAAATCGGTTCCCCGAGCATGTAGCGCCCTGTGAACACAGATGACCTCTTATTCTCCAGGGTGGGGCTAGGGTGATGTGGGGGCAGAATAATTTCAGATGTGGCTATTTTTCAGCACTCCAAGAGCAGCTTGATTTTATAACGGAAAGGAGTTAGAGGAGTAGAATCAATGCCAATATGATCAACTAAGGCTGTTTCCAAACTAGTACTCTGAGGAAACTATCTTAAGAACTGCTAAGAAGGTATACCTAGTGGTTAAATCTGAAAAATTAAGTATTCTCTATCTGTCTGTTGGAGAATCGTAATGCATATTTGCACATTAAAGATAGAGAAGTCATGCAAAAGAGAAACCTGCTTTCACTTTTTTTAATCCAGTCCTCAAATTTTACTTGAGCATGGAACTCGTTTCCTGCTCACTTCTAGCACACCTTCCATGGCAGCCTAGGGAATGCTGCACTAAGACAATATCCTGGCCTCTGAATCAGGACTCCTGGACTCTTCTGTGGGGTTCTGCCACAGTGTTGCTGAGTAACTGGGTCAGGCCTGTTGGGTCCTGATTCCCCCACTTGAAAAATGAGGAATATAATACTTGTCTACACTTAACAGGGGTGAGCTGGATAATGTCCATGAGGGCTTTGAATATACCAGAAACTAGGTTCTAGAGAAACATTGTCATTGTCTCAGCCACATGAGCACAATAGGATAATAAGTCACATCATTAAATACAACAAATCTGGACCTAGCAGATGCCGAACACTTAGCTTTCTAGTCTCTGAAGGGATTTATATAAATTCCATACACTTTGGTAAGCAAACCCATTTCATACTGGTGCCTGTTTCAAATATAGATTGAGAAGAGAGGAAAGGAAAGAAAGAGGAATAGACAAACTGAAGAAATAAGGAGTACAGTAACGACAATAATAATAGTTAACGTCTACCGAGTACTTACTATGTGCTAGGCATTGTGCTAAACAGTTGAAGCACATTATAGTTAAACTTATCCATTGAATCCTCACCAAAATCCTGAGGAAGACACGATAATTATGACAAAATTGAAGTTTAGAGAGATTAAATGACTTGTTCAAGGTCATACAGGTATTAAGTGGCAGAGCCAAGACCTGAACCAGGCCTGTCTGCCTCCAAAGCCCACACCTCACTAATGTTTCCTGATGTGTAATGAGATGATCCTAGGTGGTAAAAAAATCTATTTTTATTGTAATAGTTTGCATTTTAATGTATATTAGAAAACTATAACATGCATAGCAAACCCACGGTTTCATTAGTGAATATTATACATGAGGATAAGCAAAAAGATTTTTAAGTGTATTTTTTAAAATATTAAGAAAATTATAGCATGAGTGGTACGTGAAAATGTCAAAACCCATAAAGGTAGTGTGCTAGTGACTGAAGCTGGAGAATCTTTGCAATATCCCCTCTACCTCCCAATAGAGACATTAGAGGCAAAAAGCTGAAGACTAGTTGGATTCACTTTAGCAAGACTTTGAGCTTGCTGCTGTCCTCGACCAAACCGAAGTGTCCTCTGGGTTCTGCAGGAGGAAATCAAGTTCTGTGAAAGCTGAAGGCTGGCAACTGTGGCTGTGCTCACCTGGATGGGGATGGGGGTGGGGCAGAGGAAAATATCTGTGATTGTGAGATCTGATTCACAGAAAATCACAGACTGGCAAGCACTACCTCCTACAGAGAAGGAAACGATGCCTTGAAATCCTTGGCAACCCTCTCCCTGACCTCCCAACCATGAGCAGTTGCCTGGCTCATCTTCTAGCTCTGTGAAGAAGAAGAGGGTCTTAGTTAAGACTTTCTGGTTGCAAAAGAAACCCATTCACCTGGTTCAAACCAAGGAGAAAAAAAGGAAGAAGTAGAAGTCGAGGAGTTTGGTGGATTTACTGGGTTTCTTATAGACCGCAAAGAGGTGGAAGCAAGAGTAGGGATTAGGACCCCAGATTGCTGTCTGCTTCTTTGTCTCATCTCTGCGTCTCTCTGGTTCTGGTTCATTCTCTGTCTTTCACAGCTTCAACAGGCATGACCATCTGGGCCCTAGCTTCATATCACTTCACAATTCTAGCCTCTAAAGAACAAGTACTAGGTCTCAATTCTACATTGCCATGAGAGAGTCAGATTGACCCAGCTCAAGCGGGGAGTCCAGTGCATTACAGCCAGGGGGTAGAACTGGCTCTTCTGAAACCCAGCATCTTTGCACCAGTTGGTGTTGGCTCCTGTGAATTCTAACAGACAAGACTTGGGTCAACTTCTGTGAAATAAGTTCCCCATGGCTCTCATTTTTCCCGTTCTTTCATTTCAGCAAGTTTCTTTTTTTTAAAGGAAGATTAGCCCTGAGCTAACATCTGCTGCCAATCCTCCTCTTTTTGCTGAGGAAGACTGGCCCTGAGTTAACATTGTGCCCATCTTCCTCTACTTTATATGTGGGATGCCTACCACAGCATGGCTTGACAAACGGTGCCATGTCTGCACCAGGGATCTGAACCGGCGAACCCCGGGCTGCCGAAGTGGAACGTGCAAACTTAACCGCTGCACCACTGGGCTGGCCCAGCAAGCTATATTTTGATATTTGGTGTTTCAGATTGGTGAGTGGATTTCCTCCTTCGGGAGCAATGTTTATTTCATTTTGCCAACTCTGGTCTTCATGAGGCTTGAGGGTGATGGACATTCACAGAGTGATAAAGCTAGAATCATTTGGGATACAGGGAATTAAAGAGCTAGGCAGTTAGTAATGGTTACAGAGTACCCACTAGCCCTGTGCATGGTGCTCTGGGACTGCCGAGTGATGATGCTGATTATAATTACAATGATGGTAACAGCGACAAAAGAAATTAGAAGGATGGACCTTATGAAAAGATATAAAAATATGAATAGCGGGGCTGGCCCTGTGGCTGAGTGGTTGGGTTTGTACACTCTGCTTTGGCGGCCTGGGATTTCGCTGGTTCGGGTCTTGGGCACAGAACTGTGCACCATTCATCAAGCCATGCTGTGACGGCGTCCCACATAGAAGAACTAGAATGACTTACAACTAGGATATACAACTATACAACTACGTTTTGGGGCTTTGGGGAGAAAAAAAAAAAAAAGAAGACTGGCAACAGATATTAGCTCAGAGGAAATATTCCTCACCAAAGGAAAAAAGAGAGAGAGAGAGAGAGAGAGAGAGAATATGAATAGAGAAAAGAAGCACAAATAGATATTTCCATGTAGCAAGAAAGAATCCTGAGCTAAGGACTCCCAGACTTGAGTTCTAGACTTGGCTTTGTTCCTTAGCTAGCTTAGTGATCTAGACTAATCACTTAGCCAGTTGGGGTCCTTATTTATAAAAACTGAGTTGATCCTTTAAGGCAGATATTTCTATGACCCTATAGTCTATAATTCTATGCCTGGAAGAGAAAGGGGATCTTGGAGTAAGTCCGGGTGATCAGAGCCAGGTGAGGATCAGAAAGGTCTGGTTTCTTAGAGGAGACAAATTTTCAAGAGAGATTTGAAAGGTTTTAGGACAGGCTTTAGTAGAAAGGAGAAAACAAGGTTTGGGGTAATAGGAAAGACCTAAGATAATGATTTAGGAGTAGGAAAGAGAAGTATGATGCTGGAGAAAGAACCCTGGACCGAAATATGATCTGAATAAATCATTTCTCTTTTCTGAGTCTCAGCTTCCTCCAGCTTTGCTTTTCAGAGAAGAAAATTGCACAGGGAAGGAAATGGCAATCAGGTTTGTCTAGCTGAAGCAGAGCCTGAATTAAAGTATAAAATATCTAAGGTGGGTCGGAATGAGGAAGGTTAGTGAGATGTCTTGACACTTGTATTAAGGAATTTCCCTGGCTTAGACCAGAGCAATCGGTTTTTACCATCAAATTCCCTTTGGTTTTCACCTTTAAAATTCCAAGATTGCAACTTGCAACCCTCTCTTCGTCATGGTAAATGTTTGTCAGCCTATTGAACATTACCAGTGCTCAAGGGAAAGGAATCAAGACTGGGACAAACTATTTTATACAATGGCAGCAGTAGCAGGTCTCCAAGATGACTCCAAAAGACATTAAATACAGGAAGACAATGTCATTGCGGGCAGCCAAAGAAGATGGGCTGCAATCCTGTGGAGGAGCCAAAAAAGCAACTTCATAGAAAAAATCCTTCTAATATGCAGAATTACAATCTCTGAACACAACAAGCTGCAGGGCTCTATTTTGATTTTAATGACTGCATGACTCAAGATGAAGGGCTGGCAGGTTGAGACCTGAATTCTCCCTCAGCTATATGGGGCAGTTGGCGGTAGCCCATACTCAGCCATTTTTCAAATAAAGCCTTTAAGGATCCTAGGAAGCCAACTGAAAGGAATCTGTTGTTCCTTAGGCTAGAAGAAGAGCAGAATGAAGTTGCTGGTGGAGGTAGAAGATAGAAGGGAAACAGGAAGAATGCAATGAGTCCAGAGGACTTAGTTTTTAATTGTATCTTAAGGTAAAGGGGCTCAGTAAAATAGTCCGAGCTCTCTTTGAAGGATTTTGGTGTGTTTTTCACCCTATAGCTACCCTGAGACCAGAGTACCAGCTTTCCTTACAGACAGAGAGAGAGAGTGAGCCAGAGAGAGAGCTGGAGGGAGAGGGAGAGAGAATGATAAGAATGATCCTTTTTTCCTCTGAGATAAAACCCCAAGCTCTATTCTATTCTATTCAAAGAAAATTGTCTCTCCGGGATTTTTTTTCCTTCACCCATCATGTCTTACTCAGGAAGGAAAGACAGGGAAATAAAAGAATGCTAACATTTACTGAGGACCTTTTGTGTGCTAAGCACTTTCTCATCAGCTATTTCTTTTAATCTCCACATTTTTACAGATGAGGAAACTGGAGTGTCAGAATTTTAAGTAACTTAAGGTCTTCTCGTTATAAAAGGCAGAAGTGGGACTTGATCCCAGTTCTTGACTATCAAGCCCTGGCTCTTTCTACCCTGAAGGTCGATGAGCCAGGCCTGCTGCAGGCCACTAGCCACCAGCGGGACCAGATGAGTTGCGCGGCTCAGAGCAGTGTTCTCAAACTCGAGGGTGCCGCAGAACCTCCTGGAGGGCTTTTTAAAACTGAGATTGCTGGACTTCACCCCCAGAGATTCTGATCCTGTAGGTCTGGGGTGGAGCCCGAGAATTTGCATTTCTAACAAGCTCCCAGGTGATGCTCATGCTGCTGGTCCATCCATCATACTTTGAGAATCACTGGCTTAGAGTTAATACATGTCCAATAACGGAAAAGCATCTCCCAGTACATAATCTAATGACAGTGGAGTTAGGGGACGTGGCAGTATCACTTTTGTCTGAAGCCTAGCACATCCGAAGCCGTCCTTGGAATGGAATTCTCCATGTTCTGAAAGCTGACGGAACCATGTTTTCTTGATTTCTGGTTCCGTGGCAAGATTTCACCAACAAAACTTTCTCACTCACTAATGTGTAAAATTAGAGGATTCTGCATTTGAAAATTTGTCTACTTGCTATGTTTATTTGTAACCCCAGAATCAATCCTAGCAGTGCTTTTGAGGTCATACACAGACATGTGCAGAGCTGTGAAAAGTCTGAGTTGCCTAAAGCACATGCATATTCCCAGCTGTCAAACAAGACGACGCCCTGCCTTCTTGTTTGAGCTCTCCTTCTGTAAACGTGTCCTATTTGAGGTCCACTTAGTGCCATGTTTTTCACAGTTTTGTACTTTTTATTGGTGATTTTGCTGTTTAAAAAGGCCCCAAGCTTAGTGACAAGGTGCTGTCTTAAGTGCAGGAAGGCTCCGATGTGCCTTACAGAGAAAACAGGTGTGTTAGGGGAGCTTTATTCAGGCGTGAGTTTTAGTGCCGTTGGCCATCAGTTCAATGTCAATGAATCAACGATATATATTAAATTAAGATGTTTTTAAACAAAAATACACATAAACGACCAGTTGAGGAAAATGTTGTGACCAGAGACTTGTAGGAGCCTAAGCCTGTGTTTCTGCTAAGAGCAGTCTCAGCATTCACTAATTTAGTGTTTGCGGTGACTTCACAGAACACCACTACCACAAAAAAGGAGAATTGACCATATATTGTAAGGAAGCTGAGGCGGTAAGGTACAGGGAAGAACCACAAAAAGTAAGATTAAAAAAAAGGAGAAAAACTTGGAAATTGACTCAAAGACCACATAAGGCTTAGCAAATGCAAATATATGTATATAAGTTGTATGCAAAACTATATTGTTTCTCTAGTTATTTCATATGCCGAAATAGGAAAATATTAGTGATAACAGTTACTGTAACATCTCAGCCTTCTCTTACTGTTTCCTTGCAGATAATATTTTGTGCTTCAAGAGTAAATCTTATGTCCCCACCTTCATCAACCCTGTCTTTCGAGAACTGTCAGCACCCTCCGTACCACCAGGCCTCTCACATTCAGTGCCCAGGCCTTGGAGGCGGAAGGGCAGGGGCCTCACAGCTGCTGTTTATCTCACTCCTGTTGTAACCAGAGAACAATGGATCCTGCCAATGGAGGCATGAGAACAATGCTTCCACTGTTGGCATAGCAGCTAAAGATGGGACTGTAAACTTGGGTATCATTCCGGCCCCTCTCCTTTGGTTCTGAGTTTTCTCAAGAGCTTAGCCACTTTTCAAAGATGTTCTATTATGCTGGGAAGCCAGGAGAGAAATCTAGTATCTAATGCAGCGCAGAAGCATACACATGCTAAGAATGCAAATAAATGGCCTAGAACTCACACCACACTTAGCAAAGAGAACTGTCTCCTCACAGGTTTGGGTGGGGCTAGCACCATGGAATCCTCCAGTCCTCAGCATAAGCACAGCAGGACTGAAATGTTTTTGGGGGAGAGGTCCAGCTCGCATGATGGAATTGAGGCAGGACGCTCACTGAGTCAGAACAATAAAGATCATCGTCAGTTCAGTATGTGGAGGTGGTGGTGTTGTTTTTATGTTCTATCTTGAAAAGTCTGTGATTTTTATAAACACTGTCATAGTCTTCAGTCTGTCCCAGAATCGACACTGATTCTGTGTGCTATTGACAGTTCTATTACACTCCCAGCAATTCAGGTTTTCCTCTGGGACGCTTGATGGGGCTGCGAGGGCCTGTTTCCTCAACACTATGCTCATGGGTTTAAACTGATATTTTCTCCTACAGCACATTCGCTTTGCTTTTAGCCACCACTTGATGAGATAATGTGCTTATACTCATTTTTCGTGTATTGATCTTCTTGTCTCATCTTTTGTTTGACTTGCTTCAGGGCAACATTCACGTTCTATTAATAGAGTGCACTAAGGTTGCATCTGAAACATGCCTACAGTGACAGTTCTAGCAATTAGTCAGTAAGGGGTTAGGACTTGAAAGTGAGTAGGAGGAAGGTGAAATATAGTAGGATGTCTGGAAAGAGGAAGAGGGAGTGGGAATCAGAAGCAATTTTGCTACCAGTAAGATCTTATTCAGAATATTCAGAGAACCAACTCTGCAGTAATGTTCTCAAATCATTTAATTTGTTGCCATTTGATTTTTTTTTTAAGATTTTATTTTTTTTCCTTTTTCTCCCCAAAGCCCCCCGGTACATAGTTGTATATTCTTCGTTGTGGGTCCTTCTAGTTGTGGCATGTGGGACGCTGCCTCAGTGTGGTCTGATGAGCAGTGCCATGTCCGCGCCCAGGATTCGAACCAACGAAACACTGGGCCGCCTGCAGCGGGGCACGCGAACTTAACCACTCGGCCACGGGGCCAGCCCCCTGTTGCCATTTGATTTTAATGTTTAATTGGACACGTTTTTGGGGGGGGGGGTGAGGAAGATTGGCTCTGAGCTAACATCTGTTGCCAATCTTCCTCTTTTCTTTTTTTCTCCCCAAGGCCCCAGTACATAGTTGTGTATCCTAGTTGTAGTCCTTCTGGTTCTTCTCTGTGGGACGCCGCCACAGCATGGCTTGATGAGGGGTTTGTAGGTCTGCACCCAGGATCCCAACCAGCAAACCCCGGGCCACTGAAGCAGAGCGCGCGAACTTAACCACTGAGCCACGTGGCCAGCCCCTGGGCACTTTTCTTCTGAGTCATTTTTATTATTTTCTCTGTGTCTCTCATTTCTCATCCTCTAGTGCTTCCTTGGTCATTTTCATTGTTCGTTTTATATCTAGTTCTCGGAATCCTTCACCTTCCTTCCAGTTTCCCACTGTTTCTATAGGTTCTAAAACCCCTATCTTTACTCAGAGCCTTCATCAAACTATGTCTATCTATACCAACAGTTACACATAGAGTGCTTGCTCTGGGCATGAAACTATCCTAAGCACTTTATCTACATGAATTCGTTTAATTCTTATGACACCTCTATGAGACAGATTCTAGTATGACCCCAATTCATGGGAAGAAACTGAAGCACAGGGAGGTCAAGCAACCTGACCAGCTGGGAAGTGCAGAACCAAGGATACAAACAGGTTGTCTGGCCCTGTAGTCTGTGCTCTTAACCACCACACATATACCCTCTCACTCACCATGAATGATATGCCTTGTACAAGCACTGCCACATTCTCGCTGGTGCCTAGGACCCATGATCTTCTGTGCATCTGAAGCTTCCCTCATCAGGCTTTCACAAAAGCTACTGTGGTGGACATGACGACAGGCCACCCAGACTCCCTGTTCAAGGAGTGACTTGTGGTCCCAGCTGCTGGGAATGTGGCTGACAGCTGCAGGCTTCAGAGAGCCCCCTTGCTCAAGGTCACGTCCTTCCCAAGGCAGCCCATATCCCATGACCGAGGAGGATATAAGGACTCTGGCTGTTTCAGCCAAACGCAGAATCACTTGATGAGCCGTTTTAGTTCCAGGGCTCCCTGTGGGGTTGGATGAGGCTGTCATCAGGCCTACATTGCAGCGCCACTTCTCCTTCTACTCCATTCTGCTTCCTCCCCCTTTCTTCCTCAGTTATTGATCCCAAAGGCACTCTAGTAAACTGAGACTATTACCGTAGGCCTCGGGCACTTCAAAAAGAGTACAATCTTCACTCTGTAGGCTAAATGAAAGGAAAGAGACAGGCATATGGAAAAGCCAAGAACAAGGAAAATATTGATGATAAATTTTAAAGATGCCAGATTCATCATCTTGGGTCACTTTAATTCAGTTTCTTCCATTGATCATTTCTGGGTAATTTTATGTCCTCTAAAACTTGTATGGAACAGTATGGCAGTTCCTCAAAAAATTAAAAATAGAATTACCCTATGATCCAGCAGTCCCGCTTCTGAGTACAGATCCAAAAGAAGCGATCACAGGGTCTCGAAGAGATATTTGTACACCCATGTTCATAGCAGCATTACTCACAACTCAAATGTCCATCAATGGATGGATAGCCAAGCAAATTTTGATGTATATGCACAATGGAATATTATCCAGCCTTAAAAGAGAAGGAAATTATTACCCATGCTACAACATGGGTGAACTTTGAAAATAATATGCTAAGTGAAATAGACCAGTCACAAAAAGACAAAGACTGTATGATTCTACTTATCTGAGGTACCTGGAGTAGTCAAATTCATAGAGACAGAAAGTAGAATGGTGGTTGCCAGGGGCTGGGGGAAGGAGGGGTGGGGAGTTGCTGTTTAATGGTACAGAGTTTCCGTTTTATAAGATGAAAAGAGCTCTGGAGATTGGCTGTACAACAATGTACATGTGCTCAGCACAACAGAACTGTACACTTAAAATGATTAATATGGTAAATTTTATGTTTTGAGTATTTTACCACAATTTAAAAAAAACCTTTTACGAGACAAGAAGTCAAAATTAAATTTTGGCAAGGGAGCACTTAAGAGAATATTTCTCAGACTTTTTCCTGTGTACACAATTCTCCGAAGATGGTCACAGATCTGAAATCCTGCCCAGTGTGTGCCTTTGAAGGAAGGAGGTAAATCTTACCTGCTAGGATACAACCAGAGAAGTCTGGATGAACTATGGAAGAGAAGAAGAAGGAAGTTCTCGGGGGAAATAGTGCCAAATACAGGAGTGCTCGCCACAAGGCTTGACATGTGGAGGCTGTGGGGACAGACACTTCTTGTGTCCTACAAAGATAATCTGAAGGCAGAATGATGAAGAGAATGGAGAGAGTGCACGGGTTCATGGCTGCAAACGAGCTGGAGCAGGTTGTATGCCACAGCCAAGGGAAACTGGAAGGAAAAACCATTTGCTGTGAAGCTTAGAGGGCAATCATAATAGCAGGTACTAAACAGGAAGAACCAGAAAAACGGTTCTTGAAGCCCCATTCAGCAACTCTAGAGGAAAATGCCTACAAGGGCTGAAAGACCGACATTTTGAAAGCAAAGATGACAGAGCAGGGCCAACAATAGTCAGGCATCAGACTGAGGATTCTAGCAACCTGCGGCAGAAGCTGAAGAGACATTGTGATAGTGCATCTCTCTTCCTTGGTGCCAGGTGGTGATCTGGCCTTGGCCTTGGCTCATGACAATGAAAGAGTAGCCAAACAAACAAGCCAAGAGGAAAGCTAAACCTTGTAGGGGTTCAATTTCAGAGCAACCCTAACCAAGTGCCAAAGTGAAACTACTTTCCTCAAAGCACTACAGCTATAGATGCCCCATTTGACACCAGGTGAGAATTATCTGTCCCGCTCATTAATTCTCCTCATCCCCTTTTCCAGAGGCCCCTTAAAATTGCTTTATTAATTTAAGATGGTACAGGTTTGGCCTGGACATTGCTGAAGGGGTCCATTTGAAGAATTTTCAGCATTATTTCCTCCTTTCCTCACTTCTTTTCTTCCTTTCTTTGTTTTTTTGGGGTACTTTTTTATTGTAGTAAAACACACATAAAATTTACCACTTTAACCATTTTTGAGTGTACAATTCAGTGACATTAATTACATTCACAATATTGTGCACCCATCACCCATGTCTATTTTCAAAACTTTTTCGTAGCTCCACACAGAAATTCTGTACCTATTAAACAATAACTCCACATTTTCCCCTCCCCAGACCTTGGTAACCTCTGATCTTTCTATCGCTATGAATTTGCCTATTCTAGGTACCTCAGATAAATGGAATCACATGATATTTGTACTTTTGTGTCTGGCTTAGTTCACAGAGTATAATGTCTTTGAGGTTCATCCTTCTTCTAGCAGAATTTCCTCCTTTTTTAAGGCTGAATAATGTTTTATTGTATGTATATATCACATTTTGTTTATCCTTTCATCTGTCCAACACATGGTTGTTTCTAGCTTTTGACTATTGTGAATAATTCTGCTATGAACGTGGATGTAAAATATCTGTTTGAGTTCCTGCTTTCAATTCTTTTGGGTGTACACTTAGAAGTGGAATTGCTGGATCATATGGCAGTTCTATGTTTAGCTTCTGAGAACTGCCAAACTGTTTTCCCATAATGGCTGTACCATTTTACATCCCCAGCAGCAATGCATAGGGGTTCCAGTTTCTCCACATCATTACCAACGTTTAATATTTTCAGGGGTTTTTGTTTGTTTGTTTCTTTTTGTAATAGCCATCCTAGTGGGTACGAATTGGTATCTCATTGTGGTTTTGATTTGCATTTCCCTGACTAGTGATATTGATCATCTTTTTATGCGCTTATTGGCCATCTGAATATCTGCCTTGGAGAAACATCTGTTCAAGTCCTTTGCCAATTTTTGTATTGGGTAGTGTGTTTTTTGTTGTTGAATTCGAGGAGTTCTTTTTTTTTTAAAGATTTTATTTTTCCTTTTCCTCCCCAAAGCCCCCTGGTAAATAGTTGTGTATTTTTAGCTGTGGGTCCTTCCAGTTGTGGCATGTGGGATGCCACCTCAGCATGGCCTGATGAGCAGTGCCATGTCCCTGCCCAGGATTCGAACTGGCGAAACCCTGGGCTGCCGAAGCGGAGCATGCGAACTTAGCCACTCAGCCATGGGGCCAGGCCCTCTAGGTGTTCTTTATATATTCTGGATACTAATCCCTTATCAGATATATGATTTGAAATATTTTCTCCCATTCTATGGGCTTTAGCTTCTTAATAGTGCTCTTTGATGTACAAATATTTTTAATTTTGACAAAGTCCGATTTATTTACTTTTTCTTTTGTTGCCTGTGCTTTTGGTGTCAGATGCAAGAAATCATTGCCTAATCCAATGTCATGAAAATATCCTCTATGGTTTCTTCTAAGAGCTTCATAGTTTTAGCTCTTTTGTTTAGGTCTTTCCTCCATTTTGAGTTACTTTTTGTGTATGGTGTAAGGTAAGGGGCCAACTTCATTCTTTTGCATGTATACATCTAGTTTTCCCAGCACCGTTTGTTGAAAATACTGTCTTTTTCCAGTGTTATTTTCTTTTATGTTTACATTTTTTAGGTTCCCTGCTATGGTGAGACAAGTGGGAATTACTTAAATTGTAAGCAATATATAAGCAAAATATGTTATATTTAAGTAAATATGGTAACAAAATCAGATAACTGTTATATAGAGCTGTTAATATTACAAATCTAAGTTTTGCCTCATTCATGATGCCCTACCTCTGCAGCCTAAAATGATTCCTTCTTTTATTGATCTCTTAGCTTTCATTGTCTATGATTTTTTTGTTATTAATTGGCCTACCTTTTACTCCAGCCACTGCTGAAGCAACCAACTTTTCTCTGGTATAATTCTTGTATTCCACCTCAGAACTCAGAGACTGAGGTGAGGAATACCTGCAAACCCAACCAGCACTCATGCATACACAGCCTAGACGTGCAGGGGAATCAGTGCCCCATGGGGTAAACCTTGACCAATGGGATCAGGAACCAGTCCTTCCTGATCTCAGGTGGATAATTCTGAGGCCATTCAACATGGCTCCTCAAAAAGTCCTGAAGAGATGGAGACAGTTTCCTACAACAACCAATTTGAGAATACGCCTTTGTATTGGTTTTTCCTTCTTTCCCATTTCACTCTTCCCAGTTTCATGTCCCATGTCCCATGTCCCATGTCCCATACTCTTCCAGTCCCATGACTGCCTCCCTCTCCCCTCAAAAACCTTTTACTCAAGCCTTGGTCTCAAGCCTTGCTTTCCAGGAAGAACACAAGTGATACAGTAATCTCAGTCTTTTGATAGCTCTTGTATTTCCTTTTTTTAAGTCAAAAATAACAAATGATTTTTTGTAACCAGTGATACAAGATTAAGAGGAAAGTAAATGTTAGGAGTCAGCAAGGACTTGGCTATTAAGACAGAAATTCTTGGTTTCTGTATTAGACTAAGCAAAGGCAATAGCCTGAAAATAGCCTTCTTATGGAATCAGCTATTTTGCAGCCACTGTCAGTTGACTGGAGGCTATAATTTCTCCTTTCTTTCATTATAGTGCCTCTTTCACAATGCATTGCTCCGTGCAGGGAGAACTGGTGTGATAACTTCTCCTATATAACTGTGCCATCCTCCTTCCCCTTGCTTTTTTTTTTTTTTTTTTTAAAGTTTATTCATTTGTTTTTAAAGTGTACAATTCAGAGTTTTCGGTATATTCATAAAGTTGTGCAGGCATCATCACCATCAACTTCCCATTTTCATTACTCCGAACAGAAACCCATACTCATTAGCAGTCACTCCCAATCCTCTCCGCCCCCAGGTCCCTGGCAACCACTAATCTACTTTCTGTCTCTATAAATTGCTCTATTCTGGACACTTATTATTCATGGAATCATACAACTTGTGGCCTTTTGTGTCTGAATTCTTTCACTTATCTTAATGTTTTCAAAGTTCATCCATATTGTAGCATGTATCAATACTTCTAATGTTCTTTTTTCCTGACATCAACCATTTCCTTGACATCAACTGGGTATCCTACAATTTAATTCAACTCTGACACTAACTTCTGGAGCTGGCATCAGACCCTATAGGTTAAAGGTTCACTCTCACAAGACTGCCCCCACTTCAGACACCAGCCACAAATGTAGTGCCCAGGCTACCTACGTTCCTGCCCATCCAGCTACAAATTCAGGGGTTTCCATGACCCGCACCTAGGTTTGATAATTCATTAGAACAACTCTGACTCACAGAACTCAGGAAAGCACTTTACTTACTGTTATTGGTCTATCGTAAAGAGTACAACTCAGGAACAGCCAAATGGAAGAGGTGCATGGGGCAAAGTACAGTGAGGGGAGGCACACATCTTCCATGCTGTCTCAGGGCGTGCCACCCTCCCAGCACTTCAATGTCTTCACTAACTCGGAAGCTCTCCAAACCCCGTTGTTTAGGAATTTTTAGGGAGGTTTCATTACATAGGCACAATTGATGAAATTGTTAGCCATTGGTAATTGAACTCAATGCCCTGTCCCTCTTTCCTCCCAGGAGGTTAGGGCGTGCGGCTGAAATTTCCAACTCTCTAATCACCTGATCTTTCTGGCAACCGCTCCCATCCTGAAGCTATCTAGGGGTCCAACAGGAGTCACCTCATTAGCATAAACTCAGGTATAGTTAACAGAGGCTCCTTATGAATGACAAAAGATTCTCCTATCACCTCTCTCACTCAGGAAGTTCCAAGGGATTTAGGAGCTCTGTGCTAGGAACTGGGGAAAAGACCAAATATATATTTCTTGTTGTACCATAATACTTCCTTCCTTTTAAAAATATATATAAATTTTCATAGAATAATTTTTATAGAATAACATAATTTTTATGCAATAATACTCCATTGTATGGATAAACCACATTTTGCTTATTCATTCCTCAGTTGATGGGTATTTGGGTTATTTCCACCTTTTGGCTATTGTGAATAGCACTGCTGTGTACATTCATGTACAATCTTTGTGTGGACATATGTTTTCCTTTTTCTTGAGTAAATACCTAGGAATGAAATTGCTGAATCAAATGGTGACTCCATGTTTAACTTTTTGAGGAACTGCCAAACTGTTTTCCAAACACTTGTACTTTTTTTTAACTTTCTATACACATTATTTAGGTCTTATCTCCCAGTTAATTATATAAATTCCTTGAAGGAAGGACCAACACTTTCTACCTCCCTGCATCTGCCACAGTACCTACCCTAATGCCTTACACATAGTAGGAACTCAGTAAGCATTTGTGTGTGATCGCTTAATTAAGGCAATATGCCCTCTATCCTGGGAGTCAGTAACAAAAACAGTCTCACTGTCAGCTGGGTGGTGGTCACATATATACGGTTTTCTTTGCTTTCCTTACTTTCCATGCTGGAGAAATTCAGGCAGCTGTTGGTGTGTGCACATCGTGGGAATGGACAGAGGGTGCGGGATGTTGGGTGGTAGGTGGCAGTGTAAGAGGGGGTGGGATTAGAAAGAATAGTTTACCTAATCCTTCTGGTCAAGTGCTTATACAGATTCTTGGAGAACGTTTATCAGTTCTTACTCAAAGTGATATATCCAACTTACTCCATCCTCGCAGACTGGCAATGATTTGGAATATCTTCCCTGTACTATTCAACTCATCTCAACTCTCCATTCACGTACATAGAGCCTTACTCCAGGGGTTCATCAGGACTCTTTTATTTGCAAGCGACAGAAAACCAACTTAAACTAACTCACGTGGGGAAAAAAAATGTGGAGGAGGATTTATTGGCTATAAGTGTTAGAGCTCCTACGCTTCAGGAGAGGCTGGGTCCATGGTCAACAGATTGTTTGTTCATACTCACTGTCTCCCTGAATCTATTGGCTCTGTTTTATTCTGTCTTGACTTTATTCTCAGAAGGATTCTTTCCACCTGGCAGTATGATGTCCCCTGGCAGCTCCCTTTGCTTCTCACTATCTCTTTGATATAAATACTAGAAAGCAAGGTAACTATCATGAGCTTTGACTAAATTCTGTTTACCATCCTGCTAGTGACAATGGTAGCTTCATATCAGGCTGAAGCTTATTCTTATTAAGGGGGGAACTCTGGAGATACCCATCTATCACAGTGTGTCCACTATTTCTTTCTCACCACAGCTTTCTCTGAAAATTCTTTGTTCACTAACCTGTGCCTCCTGTTCAGATAGCAAGCACTTAATTCTGTTCTCGTGAAGGAGCATAGGCTGATGTCAACTGTGGAACGACTGGAAGATACAGTGTCTCAGGATCCATTCTTCAAAACTTCCTGCCATTCCTTTCTTTCTCTACTTGCACCTTTGCTTTGGTCTTGTCAAGCTCATGAAGGGGGCCTGATCCTGCTGGGCAGCCGTTCCTGGGAGAAGACCTCAAGAGGCTGGTGAGGTTGAACCCAACGGTGGGCAGGGCATAGGCTAGGGCATGCAAGCTGAACCCGTTCTTCCGCTGACCCCAGCATTCCTACATCTCTTCCAATACTAAGAAATGAATCCCCACAATGATAATAAGAACTTGGATGCCCTCACAAACCTGGCTCAGCTCAAGGGCGAGATTTGGAAGTTTTCCATACCCTCTGCCTTCAATCCTTCTGTGGCTACTGCTTTCTCATCCCCCAAAACTTTCTGAGTCAGGAGTGGGAAGAGACGTGGAGAGGACTCAAGGCTAGCTCACTTCACACTATGTTCCCCTGCTGGGGGATGTGGAAGTAGTTTTTGCTACTCCAAGGAGTCCAAACATTCTAAACTTAAACCTAGGCAACATGATGACAACATATTTGTCACGGTAGAAGGATGTAAGCTTTTAACAGACTGTTTGCATAAATTATAAATTTTAAATATTAAACCTGTAGTTTGTTTCTTTGTATTTGTGCCTTGGGCCCTGCAAATGTTAGAAATAGACCTGCTTCTCTTTTTTCTTTTTCTTGCTAACTCTGCTGAGCTGTTGTCTTAGGCACCCTCATAAGAAGAAGGGAACTGAAAGCACTAACTTTGCCCAATCAAGTCTTGAATCTTTGTATCTGCTCAACCTTCCACATAAGGCAATCACTCACAGACCCAAACCCCAGCAAGCAGAGGCAGTTTGGGAAAGAGGATGATGTGATCAATGTGTTTAAGCTTCATTTGGAAAACGTCGTTGGTGTGAAAATAAAGAAATATATCCTATTGATGTTGGTTTAGAATAGAAAGCCTCAGCAGCAGCTGCAAGAAACCAAGGAGTGACGAGTAGTGGCATGCAAAACAAATATGAGAGCCCACCTAATGGAAAGAATCACTCGTTGGAGGAGCTCCCAGAACTTTGCATTAGTTGTCATACTACCTATCTAAGAGGTGAGATTTATTATGGTTACTTGAAGATGAGGAAACCGAGGCACAAATAAGTCAAGTATTTATGGTATGTGAATCACATCTCGATTTAAAAAAAAAATGTCAAATATCAACACTTGGCCAGGACCAGTTACATAATTTGCAGGGCACAATACAAAATGAAAATGTGGAATCCTTTTTCAAATATTATAAGGAATTTCAAGACAGTGGCAGCAGAGCATTAAACCAAGCACAGGGTCCTCCTAAGCATGGCACCCTGTGTGTTACACAGGTTGCACACCCAGGAAGCCAGCCCTGTACATGGTGCAGGTGAAGCCGGACAGAGATCTCAGGTCTCCTGGTCCCCAATCAGGTATTTGAACGTTTGAAGCAGATTAGTGATTCCCAAACCAGGGACACAGATTCCTGTGGTTCATCTGAAAGATTTGCTTGGATCTTCAGACTTTTTTCATTGTTTTACTTTCCTGTCATCTCTCAAGTTTGGGAAATAGAGAGCCATCTCTCCTCCTATCAAAAGTCAGTCCCTTCACACCAGAGCAGAGCCAGGTTTTGCGGGGTCCTGAAGCCTATGTAATTTGGAGGCCATCTTTAAGAAAAAGAATACAAAATTACAAACAAAAAGCCAGTCTTGAGAGAGGTCAATGCCAGTGAGGAGCCCTGAAGCTTCCTCTTCACTAGCTTCAGGATAAACCTTTCTCTCCCTGCACCCTGCCTAGGATGGCATCTCCTCTCAACAACGCAAAGCCTTTGTTCCTTTGGTTATCCCTTCCCTATCCTGTGTCATTAATCTCCCTCCATCCGTTACCATTCCTTCACTCCTGTCTCCCCTTTGGCTCATCTCTCTAGGTTCCTTCCTTGTCTCTGTTCTCTTAAGAGCCAAACTTCTTGAGAGAGTTAAGTCTTCACACGCTACTACTTCACCTTCCTTTTACTATCTTGCTTCTGTTCCCACCTCTCTGTTGAAAAATGGCATTTGTCATCATGCTTATGAACAGTATGTGGCTCACTTGTTGCTTAAACCGATGAATACTCTTCTGTGCGTATCCACCTGATCTCTCAGCAGCATTTTTCACAGCTGGGAACTCTCTTTCTTCAGGCTACTCTCTTGGTTCAATGACATCACAATCCCCTTGTTTTCCCCTTAAGTCTCTGTCGTTTTGCTCTCCTTTGCAGGCCCCTTGTCTTCTACCCACACGCTAACAGTCTTTATGGTATATGAATCGACTAACCCACCCAGGGCTCTTCTCTATCTACACAAGCTTCTCAACCCCACTTACTACTCTTGTGCTGAGAGCTCAAAATGCTCTCTCTCTAGTCTAGCTCAAACTTTATCTCTGAACTCCAGTCTCAGATCACTAAATGCCAGCTTGGCATCTCCACTGGGATATCTCATAGCTATCTCAAATTTAATATGTTTAAAACTGGGTTTGGGATTCCTTTGCTACTGCCGAGCCAATCCTCCCCTAGTTTTACTCATCTCAGTAAATACGCCACCATCTAACCTGTTGCTCAAGTCAGAAATGTGGGACTCATCCTTGACTCAACAGTAAGTCCTATGGGACCTCACACCAAAAACCACATCTCAGATGTAGTTACTTCTCTCCATTTCCCAAGGTAGCACCCTAACCTAACTAGTCTATCACTTCTAAGTTCTGGCAGTAGACATCACTGGTCTTCTCACGTCCTCCATTGCTCTCCCTCACTCTGTTTTTCATAAATAGCCAAAGCAGCACTGTCTCAAAGAAATATAATATGACCACATATGTAATTTTGAGTTTTCTAGTAGCCACATTAAACTAAAAAGAAACAGGTGAAATTAATTTTAATACTATATTTTATTAACCTGATATATTCCAACTATTATCAACATGTAATCAATATAAAAATTATTAGTGAGATAGTTTATATTTTAAGGTAATTTTAAATGTACAATTTTAAATATACCACATAATGTATATTTTATACTTCCAGTGCATCTCAATTCTGACTTGCCATATTTCAAGTGCTCAGTAGTCACATGTGGCCAGTGGCCACCATACTCTGAAGAGCCAGAGTGATTTTTTTTAAGATTGGCACCTGAGCTAACATCTGTTGCCAATTTTTTTTTTTCCCTTCTTGTCCCCAAAGCCCCCCAGTACCTAGTTGCATATTCTAGTTGTAGGTCCTTCTGATAGTGCTATGTGGGATGCCGCCTCAGCATGGCTTGATGAGTGGTGCCACGTCCGCACCCAGGATTCGAACGAGCAAAACCCTGGGCCGCTGAAGCGGAGCGCGTGAACTTAACCTCTCCGCCACGGGGCTGGCCCCTCAGAGTGATCTTTAATTTTTTTAATGTTTTTTCTTTTTTTCCTTTTTCTCCCCAAACCCCCCGCCCCGCCCCCGGTACATAGTTGTATATTCTTTGTTGTGGGTCCTTCTAGTTGTGGCATGTGGGACGCTGCCTCAGCGTGGCTTGATGAGCAGTGCCATGTCCGCGCCCAGGATTCAAACCAACGAAACACTGGGCCGCCTGCAGCCAAGTGCACGAACTTAACCACTCGGCCACGGGGCCAGCCCCTCAGAGTGATCTTTTTAAAAACAAGTTGGATTAGGTCACCACCTGCTTAATAACTCCTCAGTGGCTTCAGAGTGCACTTGGAACGAAACCTGTTAGCCTTGAGCTAACTGTTGCCAATCCTCCTCTTTTCGCTGAGGAAGACTGGCCCTGAGCTGACATCCATGCCCATCTTCCTCTACTTTATATGTGGGACGCCTACCACAGCATGGCGTGCCAAGCGGTGCCATGTCTGCAGCTGGGATCCGAACTAGTGAACCCTGGGCCACCAAAGCAGCACATGCGCACTTAACCACTGTGCCACCAGGCCGGCCCTGCAATATTTTTTACAAATAATAAATATTTGTTGAACAAATGAATCTCTGAGCACCCTCCCCCGCTCACTAAGGGAACTGAGAAACAAATTGATTTCAGTAATGCAATGTATCAAATGACAATAAATGCATGATAGATAAACACATCATGGCTAGAAGAGATTCTTTCCCATTAACCAAGGAAAGGTTTGAATGGAGACAAAGCTAGATTTGGTTTGTTATCTTTCTTTTTGAAGAGATCTTAATTATTGACTCTGCGAACAAGACAATTTCCTTGAAAAATGTTCTATTAAGGGGAATGGTGCCTCAGGGAATCCTCACATCGTAATATAATGCCTCTATGAAAGTTACTGCTACTCTTTGAGACAGGACCACAAACTCCGAATCCTCTCTGGCTTTGGGGAAAGGTAGCTGGAAGATGAATGGATGTCCTTGAGCCAACCTAGAGTGATTACTAATTTCTTCCCGGATTCAGCATGAGTTCATGAATGCCTTTATAGCAGGCACTGTTCTAGGCTCTGGGGACACAGTGATCCAAACAGACGAAAATCCCTCCCTCATGGAGTTGATGTTCTAGTGAGGGGAGACAGATGATAAATAAGAAACTATACAGTATGCTAGATGGTGGGACACTCCAGGAAGAAAAAGAAAGTCAGGAATAGGGGTAGGGAGTATAAAGCTTACAATTTTAGGTAGGGAGACAGAAAATGCCTCACGGAAATGTGACATTTGCATAAAGAACTGAAGGAGGTAAGGGAGTGACTCGTATGGCTATCTAAGGTAAGAAAGTTCCGGTATTAAGGACACAGCAAGGAGTCCAGTGTGACAGGAGTAGAGTGAATGATTGGGAGAGAAATTGGAGATGAGGTCACAGATTTGGGGGACCTGTGGATAGGTCACATGGAGCCAGAAGTAGGCCATTGTGAAGACTTTGGTTTTTACTCTGGGTGAGGTGAAAAGTCAATGGAGGGCTATGAGCAGAAGAGTGACATGGTTCTGACTTACATTTTAGAATGATCACGTTTGTGCTGAACGTGAATGAATGAAAACGGGGGCAAAAAAGAAAATAGAACTAGTAGGCCTTTACTTAACCTGGGAACCAAGAAACAACACTAGAAACGACCTCTTAAACAGAAGTGTACCTCCTGATTCACTTTCTCACTGAATTAAAGACACGAAGACCCATTTAAGGTGCCTGTATTGCTTGCTGCAGATCTCTCCTTGCGCTTACATCTCTCCAAGGGGGGCGAGGAAGACATTTGAGCTCCTGACAGAAAAGCAGCTGGTTGCTGGTGAGACTGGGGGAGGACCTGAAGCAGCTCCTTTGTCACTAGAAACCCGACCCTTTTCCGTTTAGTCAGACAATGGCAGCCTTGGCTGGGGAACGTTAGGGAAACCTGCCAAGTTTGCAGTCGGCCTCTCTCAGCCTAGACAACCTTTGAGACATGAGGGTATCTTTTGAATTTGCAGAAATGAGACAGAGCACAAGGGAGAACTAACATTTCTCATTAGTATAACATGCAGACTGTGTCAAAATGCGTTGCTGAATCTATTTTGTTCTAACCGTGAGAAAGCAAGACTTATCCACAAACAGAAGGGAACATATAATTGTGGGGTTTAGAGTTTAGGGAGCTCCAAAACGACTCCTCTAGATAAATTTATCTCTGCTAATCATTGTTTACCTCTGCTGTATTCTTTTATTTTTAATTTTGCTCAGAAGGGAAATGAATTTGTTCCTGGCCATAAAAAATAATACATGTACATGGTTAAAAATTCAAGCTATACAAAAGGGTAAACAATGTTAAACAATATAGACACTAAAGTCTCAATAATATAAACATGTAAAGTCTTCCTAAATTTATCTACATATTTGATACTATCCCAATAAAAATGCTATCAGAATTTTTTTTAAACTAGACAAGGCAATGTTAAAGGAAACGCTGAAAAGTGTGCAAAAATAGTGATGAAAATTCTGAAAAGGAGAAATAACAGGGTAAGATTGGCTCTAGAAGACTAAAATATATTATAAAATTACCTTAATTAAAAGTTTGGCAGTGGCACAAGTATAGACAGATTAGTGGTATACAATAGTATCCAGAAATGGACCCCAATATACAAGGGAATTGAGCATAAGCTAAAGGTAGAATTTCAAGATTGGGGGGGAAGATTACTAATAAGTGGAGTTGGAACATGTAGCTTACTATCTAGAAAAAACATAATTGGATCCCTACCTCATTCCTTACACCAAAACAAATTCCGGACAGATCAAATATTTAGATGTTAAAAATAAGACAGTAAAAGTACTTGAAGAAAACATGGGAGAATTTTAAAAAATAATCTTGGGTGATATTATGGTGTGAATTGTGTTCCCTCAAAATACATATATTGAAGTCCTAACCCCAGTATCTTGGAATGTGACCATTTGGGGAGATAGGGTCTTTGGAAAGGTAATTAAGTTAAAATGAGGTCATAGCAGTGGGCCCTAATCTAATATGACTGTGTCTTTATAAGAAGATGAGATGAAGACACAGTCAAACACAGAGAGAAGACATGTGAAGACACGGGGAGAAGATAACCATCTACAAGTCAAGGAGAGAGGCCTCAGAAGAAACTAACCCTGCTGACACCTTGATCTTGGACTTCTGGCCTCCAGAACTGAGAAAATAAATTTCTATTGTTTATGTCCTGCAGTCTATGGTACTTTCTTATGGCAGACCTAGCAAACTCAAGAGACTAAAATCTTTCTAAACCAGAAATGAAATTCAGAAGCCGTAAAAGAAATGATTGATAAACTTGACTAAATACAATTTAAAATTTCTGCATAGAGATAAAAACAAATAACAACAATAAAAAGCACAGCAAAATTAAAAAGACAACAAGCTGGGAAAAAATATGACAACCAAAGGGTTAATTTCCTTAATTAAAAAAAAAGAGCCCAGGATTGCCAGATCTTTCTTTCCTTCTTTCTTTCTTTCTTCCAATAAAAGCTGGAAATCCAAAATTTTATGTGATATCTCCTGCTGGTTTCACATTGAATAAAATTTAAATTTTAAACACTGTACAGGCCAACAACAACGTATGGGGCTCCTGGTTTAGGATCTTCAGTCTAGACTACCACCACAGGGGGCCTTCCCTTCAAAGTGGGCTGTGAGGCCTTTTTTTTTTTTAAAGATTCGCACCTGAGCTAACAACTGTTGCCAACCTTCTTTCTTTTTTTCTTTTCTGCTTTTTCTCCCCAAATCCCCCCAGTACATAGTTGTATATTTTAGTTGTGGGTCCTTCTAGTTGTGGCGTGTGAGTCCTTTTAAAGATCTCATTGCCACTGAGAAATGCAGAACAAGGATTTCTTCTTAGTCATCAGAATCTCACACACATGCACACACACAGGCGTACCCAACTAATATTAACTTGCAAACACAGTACATTTTGGAGTTACATTATGGAAGAAAACCATTTCCCCATATGCAACACAATATTTACCGACCCTTCCGTGCCCAAATGGGAATAGCTTTACATTTTTGGTGCAGAGCTGTGACAGTCACTTTCTTTACCCGTCATCTTACATGGTAGTACAGAGGCCTACCCGTATAAAAAACAAGAGTCTTTACAGACTTTACAGAGCTGTTGGTTGATTGATGGCTACACTGAGAAGTAGCTTTAAAAGAAAATTCTCTGTACTTCAAGCCAAATCACATTGCCAGGCAGACATCTCCAGAAGGGAGAGAGGAAACGGGAGGATTTATGATCCACTTGCATAAGAACCTCCTCCTATGAGTGGGTGTGAGGTGAAGGTAGGGGTAGTACGCCTGTCTGTGGAAGACCAGGGAGCGAGGTGTGTGTGTAAAAACTTATAATTTAAAATTTGAACTGTGGTTAATCTTGGGTAGTACAATTTGGGATGATTTTGCTTTTCTTCTATTTAATTTTCTATATTTTCTAAATTTTCTACAGTGAGCTTTAATTGCTTATATAAACAGGAGAAAGAACAGTAAATGTTATAAAAGTCATTTTGTATGTTAATTTTATCTTCCTAACTAGACTATATAAACTCTCTGGGGGGGGGGGGGTTCCACATCTTTTTTTTTTATCCTTTACCATACCTGTAATTTAGGGCTCATTGTAGGCACTTAATAAACTCTCGCTGACAGTCATTAATTTGGAGTACTTTTCAGAGTGAGTCCTGATTAAAGTCACCCTGGAAGAAGTCTTGCCCGGGTCAAAATGACCCTTGGGGAACCAACTGGAAAGCAGAATCTGTGGTTGGCCATGCATTATCCTATACTGATTTCATAGGCACATCCTCATGCCCATGGGCGCCCAGCCTCGTAATGCTGGGCTCCGGGACTCTGCACCAGGAGTCTGTTCTTTGGTATTATTTTAAACTTAGGATAGAGCTTACTCGTTTACAAGAGGGTTGCCCTTCACAGGTTTAATGAGTGTGAATATCATCCATCATCTTGAATGGAATTTTATCCAGGAAGCCTTCTTTGGTTTCCTCACCTAGAAGTAATCTTTCCTTCCTCTAAATTTCATTACACGTGATTTCTACTCTCACGTTATCCATCACTTTCTTTTTTTAATTATTTTATTTTATTTTATTTTTGAGGAAGATTAGCCCTGAGCTAACATCTGCTGCCAATCCTCCTCTGTTTGCTGAGGAAGACTGGCCCTGAGCTAACATCCGTGCCCATCTTCCTCTACTTTACATGTGGGATGCCTGCCACAGCATGGCTTGCCAAGCAGTGCCGTGTCTGCACCCGCGACCTGAACTAGCAAACCCTGGGCTGCCAAATCAGAACGTGCACACTTCACCACTGCGCCACTGGGTCGGCCCCTATCCATCACTTTCTAAATTTGTATTACTCACACATCTTATCTCCCTTCCTAGACTATGTGTTTCCTGAATCAGGATCCATTCTTCAGTCACTTTGCTTCTCCTAGTATGAGAGAACAGCTGCCACTGATCAAGCAGTTATTTGTATGCCAAGTTATTTATTTCCACTTCACAAGTGGAAAAACTGAGGGCCAAAAAGATTAATATCTAGTATAGTAGATTAATCTCTAGTATCCAGTATGGTAGGTATCTAGTAGGTCATGCGGCTACTAAGTGATGAAGCCTGGATTCAAACTCAAGTAGTCTGACCTCAGAGTCTATGCTCTTTATTACTGGGCCCCATAATGCTTCCTGCACATTGTGGGCAGTAAATACTTATTAAATGAATTCATTCATCAGTTAGCTAATTAGTAAGACAACAAAATGTTGGTCAGCTGTTAGGAGACCCAGTTTCAGATACCTCCTCTGACCTATAGCATTAGAAAAGCCAAGGCTGTAAAGGATTTAGGAGTAAAATCAGGGGATATTCAGCGGTAAGATCTGCCTCCAGACCACTGTCAAACCAAGTTCTACCAATACTAACATTAGTAACATTAGAGTTAACCTAGGACACTGCTTCACAATCCTATGCAAACCCAGTGAGACTGATAGAACTTCTTAAAGAGGAGAGGTTACACATTTCGAATAACTAAATTACATAACTCTCTGAACGTTGGTGTTGTGTGCATTAGGGGAAAAAGGCAGATATACACCTTCTAGGGTTACTATAAGGTTTAATGAGATTATGTGAAGTACCCAGCACAGTACTTGGTACATAGTAGAAACTCTATGCATATAAGCACTACCCTCCACTCCACCTGCATTTCCCACTTCGCAGCTAAGCTGAAAGAAGGCGCAAAGCCAAAGGAGAGATGAATGGATGACAGCTGGCAATGAGAGATGTTAGTCAAATTCCACAGGATTAAGTAGTTGTGAATCAGAGGTGTCAAGGTCCACTCCCAAGATTCCAAATAGCAGCTCTTAGTCTTGCAAGAAAATTTAGCCAGGAGAAGGATAAGTGAGAGGCCTACTAGAAGACAGAGGAAGTCGTTATTCCCAGCAGAAGGGGAAATTAGTTCTTGGGATTCCCTCACTGTAATGACTGACTGTTTTGTCGGCCAGGATTGGATTAACCTAAGGGTATTCAGAGATCTATGTATCTCACTGGGTCATCTGTATTTTACTGAGGAATAGGAAGATTAACTGCAGGCACCAGACTGGTCGTCCCACTTAACGTAACCCTGGAAAGTTCCTCTCGCATTCCAGAAACTACTCAGTCTCCTGCCTCTGTGAAGTTTGCCTATCTGTCTGGCAAAAGACAGTTCAGGTCGTGTTTTTCACAAGCAATAGAAAAAGCCAGTTTCAACAAAGCTAGGAGTTTGTCCTAAGAATCTGGAGTTACTTAAGAGATATTTCAACAACCTGTGTCTTCAGTAAGGCTCCCCGGAAACAGATGCCTAAACAGAGAGATGCATGCCGGGTGCTGTGGTTTTTTGTTTTGTTTTGGTGGGGGGTGCTCTAAGAAACAACACCTGTAGGGGGAGTAAGGGAAACAGACTTGGGCAGAGGAAGAAGTTGAACTTTGATGCCATTGTATTCAGCTAAGCCTACAGGGTGCTGGATATCAGTGTAAAATGGTCTCCGTAAAAGGAGCTGGGGGCCTTTGTATCCCTATGAGCAGTCATCTGATGCTGATTGCCCCAGGGAGGGGTGTAACCTTGTGTAAGGCAGCTCCCTAGCTGAGGGCCGTCCAGAGGGGCACTCAGCTGTGAATCACCCACGGCTAACGCTGCAGCTGCAGAATCAGGGTATCCACCAGAACCTGCTGCGCAGCTGTGAGTCATATTTAAAGCTCAAAATCTAGGCGAAATTTTGAATTGTCATGATTTTCAGAGAGCAGTAAAGGAGCAAAAAATAAAGAGAATGTCATCTAGGAGTTAAGAGTCAGAAAGGGGAGGAGAAAGGGACATATCGTAATTAGCAACTTTCTGTAGTGCAGAGGGGCTGAACGAGGTTGGATGACTCTCAGCCATCTCTGTGGTTGGTGGAGAAATCTGTACATTTCTCCTTGACTATAGAAGTTAGGGAAGTAGAACAAATGGACTGCTACACCTGGAAACCTAAGCCAGCAGCCTGGAATTACAGGCATTGCACACAGTAGGTGCTCAATAAATGTCTTTTTAAGTGGAATTGCATTTCATTGGTTTGGGGTTGCTGATTGAGGGATCCTTTGGCTTTCTTTGCAGAAAGTGAGGGAAGTTTTCCTGTAGGATACACTCACAAATATGCCTACCTTGATTTAATCCTACAGGGGTCTAAAAGTCTTATTCGTAAAATTTGTCAAGCCCTTGGAAGAAGAGGTAAGACAATGAGGGTTTATTAGACCTTGGCAAAAAACAAAACAAAACAAAAAAACAACCAAACAAATAACATCATCCACCCAGTGGTTCCCTCTGTGGCTTATACTCCCCCTTATATTCTCCATAGCATTTTCCTTGTGTGTATCACTTAACACCTGTCTTACATTAAAGGGCTTTCTGTTTTGTTTGCTTTTAGAGTTGGTGTCTGCTTTTCCATCAACTTGTAAATTCCTGGAGAGGAGGACCTCAAGACATTCTCCCTTGTTTTCTTCACAGTCAGGGGTGATATTGAAGATAGTTAACACCCAGTGCAGCACAGGCACCAACCAACTCAAATGGACGCTGGTCTTAGGCAATTCGTATGGCTATACTAGTGGATACAGCTGAATATTTGTTCTGCACACGGAAGGCATCCAATAAAAGATCGTTGGATTGAATTTCATTGGTTTGGTCATCATGGCCTTGCCACCTTTGTTCCAGATAAATGGATCTGTATGAGAGAAGCAGCTCTGGCACATGCACACTTGCGGATGCCGTTCATCTGCTTTTCTCCTGGGACTACCAGGAAATAAATTAGCTATCAGATCAGAGCAAACCAAAATTTAAAAGATCATAAATGAAAAATGAATGTGTTGTTATTTGACTTTTTTGTATCGTTATTCATAGATTTTCTTAAAGTAATAATCAGAGAACATCATCAACTAAAATATGTTTATAACCCAAGTCAGTGACGAACTTGGTAAACACGGCAGAATTACGCCCTCTCTTAATTAGCCTTTGGGGAGACACCAAGTTTTGAACCGCTGCTTGTAGCTCTGGGAATCTTCTAAGAAGCAGGAGTAGATTAACCTCTAGAAGAGAAATATGCCAAAAGCTGATTTTCACATATGACTTGGTGAGTCTTAAACAGAAACAGGCTAACATGCCAAATATGACCAGCTGAGAAGTATCAACATCAAAGGCAGAAATCATAAACTATTTGACACAAACATATTAAAAAGTTTTACATCAAGAAATTATAAAAAACAAAATTTAAGACAGGTGACAAATTTTAAAATATTGCTGCATATGTGACAGAGCTGATATCATTAATATATGAGAAATTCTTACAGATCAGTAAGAAAAAAATGCCTCAGTAGAAAAATGACCAAAGGATAAGCAAGTCACAAAACAAAAAATAAAAAAGGCTGATAAACATTTAGTGTCTAGAATAGTGCCTGTCACATAGTTGGCAATTAGTAAATATCCACTGTATGAATGAACGTCTGTGAAAAAATGTTTGACTTCAGGACTAACCAAAGAATCCCTAATTAAAATAACAGTGAAATATTATTTTCACCTGTCAGCTTTGCAACAATGACAAAAAATAATACCCAGTGTTGGTAATGGGGAGGGGAAATGTGCCACTGTTGATGGGAGGGTAAAGTGGTATTAAACTTTTCGGTGGGAAAGTCGACAATATGAAAAAAGCTTTGTCTAAAACCTTTGACACAGCAATTTCTAGGAAGTTATTCCAAGAAAATACTTACAAATGCCCAAACCTGTGTGTACAATGGTAAGGTAGACAATATGCATTTTTTGCTGTTGTCTGTTGGGGCAACCTGTGTAACGTGCCCTCCAGGCCTTAGTGGTGGTACACAGATGCAGGATACATCCAAGTCAGGCCATTCGTTCCAGAAAAGTAGCCAAGTTGGAGACGGGAAAGGAGTTCTTTCTTTATCTTCAGAATGCCGGCTGTCAGGGCAGGCTCTAGAGTTGGCGGTGGCCATGTCCTCCACTAGAATGTGGCCAACATAAAGAAGTAGAAATGAGATGGAAAGACAGAGGGAGAGAGAAAGAGAAAGACTTCTGGTGTAATTTGACTCAACAGATCCAGTCAATCCTGAGGCAAGTATACTTTCTTCTTTTCTGTGTTTGGATTATGTTAATTAATTCTTTTTTTTTTTTTGAGCTGACATCTGCTGCCAATCCTCCTCTTTTTGCTGAGGAAGACTGGCCCTGAGCTAACATTCATACCCATCTTCCTCTACTTTATATGTGGGACCCCTGCCACAGCGTGGCTTGATAAGCAGTGTGTAGGTCCATGCTGGGGATCTGATCAGGCAAATCCCAGGCCACCCAAGTGGAGCGCACAATCTTAATCTCTATGCCTCTGGGCCAGCCCCTCATTCTACCTTTTTGCTAAACATAGCATGAGCTTGGACTTCTACCTCCTATCAAATGGAATAATAGGGACAATATTTACCCTCCCACCTGAAACAACTAAAAACCTAGACAAAATTTTTTTTTTTTTTTTAAAGATTTTATTTTTTCCTTTTCCTCCCCAAAGCCCCCCAGTACATAGTTGTGTATTCTTCGTTGTGGGTTCTTCTAGTTGTGGCATGTGGGACACTGCCTCAGCGTGGTCTGATGAGCAGTGCCATGTCCGCGCCCAGGATTTGAACTAAGGAAACACTGGGCCGCCTGCAGCGGAGCGCGCGAACTTAACCACTCAGCCACCGGGCCAGCCCCATAGACAAAATATTTTTTAAAAATAACCATTTTGGGAGCTAGCCTGGTGGCATAGTGGTTAAGTTCTTGTACTCCACTTTGGCGGCCCAGGGTTCATGAGTTTGGATCCTGGGTGTGGACCTAGCACCACTTGTCGAGCCACACTGTGGTGGTGTCCCACATAAAACAGAGGAAGATTGGCAGAGATGTTAGCTCAGCAACAATCTTCCTCAGGCAAAAAGAAAAAGACTGGCAACAGATGTTAGCTCAGAGCCAATCTTCCTCACAAAAAAACAAAAAACAAACAAAGAAAAACTGTTTTCAAGGCCCTGGACATCAGGCCATGAAAAACAATGATCCCCAAGAGATGGGAAACAAATGAGGTAAGCCCTGTGATTGCTCAGTTTGCTGCCCTGAGAGAATTTCCGGATGGTGGCACAGAAAGGTGGAATTTAGGTAGAACCTGGCAGATTCCTTGAGGTGAGGAGATGGAGCTGAGAGTCCAGGGAGACCAAGACAGCTAGAGTTTGCAAGGTCGAATACCATAAAGGAGAGCCCTACACACAGAGAGAAAAACGACTGACAACAACAAGAGAAATTGAGAGACATTTAGAGGGTCCACCTCAAGTATTCAGCAAAATACTCACCAGCACATGAACGTGAGAAAACTGTTCAAGGCAAGGGAAGGAACCACCTGGAAGTATTGTGGGAGCGGTATGTGAGCAGAACTCACACAGGAACAGGATAGTGCCTGTCCCCACCAGCCGGACTGGAAATCTCATTCACAGGGCGTGAAATAAAGTACTTAGAAGGGTCCTGCCTCAGTTGTAGAACGAAATCGGCCCTAGACTACATGCTGCTCTGGTTCTGCCTAAAAGATTCTTAAAGCAAGACTTGATCAAACTGTTTCCAAATAACTGTGGCCCAGAATAAACTCAAGAATATTTATGGGACTACAAAAATATCCAGCTCTCAACAAGGTAAATTCACAACGAAAGGCATTAATAAAAAATTACTGGCATACAAAGAAACAGGAAAATGTGACCCATAATGAGGAAGCAGTTAATCCAACTGAGGGGCCGGCCCCATGGCCCAGTGGTTAAGCTCCCAAGCTCTGCTTTGGCGGCCCGGGTTTTGGCGGTTCGGATCCTGGGCATGGACATGGCACCGCTCATCAGGCCATGCTGAGGTGGCATCCCGCATGCCACAACTAGAAGGACCCACAACTAAAAATATACAACTATGTGCCGGGGTACTTTGAGGAGAAAGAAAAAAAAAGATTGGCAACAGATGTTAGCTCAGGTACCAATCTTTAAAAAAAAAAATTAATCAAACTGACCCAGAACTGATGCAGATATTAGAATTAGCAGGCAAGGACATTAGAATAGTTATAACTCTTCCGTAGGTTCAAAAGGCTAGAGGAAAGATTGAATATGTTAAGTAGAGACATGGAAGATATTTTAAACTACCCAAATTGAACTTTTAGAAATGAAAATGTCCAAGATGATGACTATACTGGATGAGATTAGTGGCAGTTTATCCATAATATTTTCAGAGTTCAGCCATGTTGTAGCATATATTAGTACTCCATTCTTTTTTATGCTTGAATAATATTCCATTGTATGGATATACTACATTTCATTTATCCATTCATTAGTTAATGGACATTTGGGTTGTTCCTACTTTTTGGCTATTATGAATAATGTTGCTATGAACATTCATGTACAAGTTTTTGTGTGGACATATGTTTTATTTCTCTTGGGCATGTACCTTGGAGTGGAATTTTTCTAAGCTTCTTTATCCTCTTATCTCCAGTTATCAAACATAAATAACCTAATTCCAGCTGGAATGGCATAGTAACTCTGTGTAGAACCTTTGAGAAAGTGCCAGGTTGTTTTCCAAAGCAGCTCTACCCCTTTACATTCCTGCTAATGGTGAAGTCCAAAATATCTATTTTTTGCTGTACAGTTTGTGCATTTGGTCTCATACCTAAGAAAACTTTGCCTAACTAAAGCTCACAAAGATTCACTCCTACGTTTCTTCTAAGTGTTTCGTAGGTTTAGCTCTTAAATTTGGGTGCATGATTCAGTTTGAGTCAATTTTTGTGTATAGTATAAAGTGGGTATTCAATTTCCTTCTTTGGCCTGTGGCTATGCAGTTATCTCAGCACCATTTGTTGAAAAGACTATTCTTCCCCACTGAGTGGTCTTGGCATTCTTGTTGAAAGCCAACTGATCCTAAATGTGAGGGATTATTTCTGGGCTCTCAATTCTATTCCACCGATCCGTATGTTTATCTGTATGCCAATACCACTCCATCTTGATTATTGTTGTTTCGTAGTGTGCTTTTGAAATCAGGCAGTGTGAGTGCTTTAACTTTGCTCCTCTTCTTCAAGATTGTATTTGCTATTCCCTTGAAATTCCATACAAATTTTAGGATCAGCTTGTTGATTTTTGCACAGCAGCCAGCTGGGATTATGACAAGGATTGCGGCGAATGTGCAGTTTGACCGGAGAGGATTGCCATCATAACAATATGAAGGCTTCCAATCAACGAACATACGATGTCTTTCTGTTTACTTAGGTCTTCCTTAATTTCTTTCCACAACGCTTTGCAATTTTTAGAGCATAAGTTTTACACTTCTTTTGCTAAATTTATTCCTAATTATTATTATTATTTTTTAAAAGATTGGCACCTGAGCTAACAACTGTTGTCAATCTTTTTTTTTCCTGCTTTTTCTCCCCAAATAACCCCAGTACATAGTTTATATTTTTTAGTTGTGGGTCCTTCTAGTTGTGTTATCTTATTTTTGATGTTATCGTAAATGGAATTGTTTTCTGAATTTCATTTTGTGTTTTCATTGCTACTGTTCAGAACTACAGTTGATTTTTGTATATTGATTTTGTATCCTGTAAACTTGCTGAACTTGATACTAGTTCTAATAGTTTTTCAGTAGGTTCCTTAGGATTTTCTATATACAAGATCATGTCATCTGCAGATAGACATAGTTTCACTTCTTCCTTTTTAATCCATCCTTGTTTAATTGCCCTGGCTTGAACCTCCAGTACAATGTTGAACAGAACTGGCGAGAGCAGACATTTTTGTCTTGTTCTAGATCTTGGAAACATTCAGTCTCTCTCCATTAAGTATGATGGAAGCTGTGGGTTTGCCTTATGTTTATGTTTTTAAATTAAACATTTTGCTAAATTCATTCTAGTCTTTCACCAATATTTTACAGATAGTGTTGAAATTTACTAATCTCTCAATCACCTATTGAGTGTTCAGAATGAACAGAGCTAGTTTTTTGTTTGGTTTTGTTTTTGTCTTTGTTTTAGTGGCAGAAACAGGAAAGAGATTTCTTTCTTTTTCATATAAATGAACTCTGGGGTGGCCGGTCCATAACTGACCATGGATTGTCCACCATGGAAGTTCACACGTTATTTGTCTTTTTGCTCCAACATCTTAGTATGTGGTTTCCGTCTTCAAGGCTTGAAATAGCAGAACCTATACTTAACATATTATTGTGTGGATACAAAATCAAGTCATTTACGTGAAAAATAATTGATCCTGATAAAAATAATTTAATGAATTAAAAATAAATGTGGATAAACTGGAATTGGTATACAGAGGTATATTTAAAAAATTGATCAAGAGGGGCTGGCCCTGTGGCCGAGTGGTTAAGTTCGTGCACTCTGCTGCAGGCGGCCCAGTGTTTCGTTGGTTCGAATCCTGGGCGCGGACATGGCACTGCTCATCAAACCACGCTGAGGCAGCATCCCACATGCCACAACTAGAAGGACCCACAACGAAGAATATACAACTATGTACCGGGGGGCTTTGGGGAGAAAAAGGAAAAAAATAAAATCTTTAAAAAAAAAAATTGATCAAGAAATTAAAATGTCTATTGCATTTTGCTCTGAAAAACACTTTCTCCACAAAAATTTAAGTGTTGGTATATTTCTTTTCTTTTTATTGAGGTCACATTGGTTTATAACATTATATAAATTTCAAGTGTACATCATTACATTTCTACTTCTGTATAGACTGTATTGTGTTCACTACCAAAAGTCCAGTTTCCACCCATTAGAGTACCCATGTGCCCCTTTACCCCTTTTGCTCTCCTCCAACCCCCTGTCCTTCTGGTAACTACCAATCTATTCTCTGTATCTATGAGTTTGTTTGTTTGCTTATCTTTCACATATGTGTGAAGTCATATGGTAATTGTCTTCCTCCAGCTGACTTATTTCACTTAGCATAATATCCTTGAGGTCCATCCAATTTGTTGCAAATGGCAAGATTTCCTCTTTTATATGGCTGAGTAGTATCCCACTGTATATATGGACCACATCTTCTTTATCCATTCATCCGTTGATGGACACTTAGGCTGCTTTTAAGTCTTGGCTATTGTGAATAATGCTGCAGTGAACACGAGGGTACATAGATCTTTTCAATTAGTGTTTTTGCATTCTTTGGATAAATACCCAGAAGTAGAATAGCTGGATCACATGGTATTTCTGTTGGTAATTGTTTTGTGTGTATGTGAGGAAGATTGGCCCTGAGCTAACATCTGTTGCCAATCTTCCTCTTTTTGCTTGAGGAAGATTGTCCCTAAGCTAACGTCTGTGCCAATCTTCCTCTATTTTGTATGTGGGACACTGCCACAGCATGGTTTGATGAGTGGTGTATAGGTCTGCACCTGGGATCCCAACCCGCAAACTCCAGGCCACTAAAGTGGAGCATGCAAACTTAACCACTAAGCTACCAGGCCAGCCCTTCCATTTTTAGTTTTTTGAGGACTCTCCATACTGTTTTCCATAATGGCTGCACCAATTTCATGCCTATCAGCAGTGTATAAGGGTTCCTTTTTCTCCACGTCCTTTCCAACACTCGTTATTTTTTGCCTTTTTTTTTTTGAGGAAGATTAGCCCTGAGCTAACTGCTGCGAATCCTCCTCTTTTTGCTGAGGACGGCTGGCCCTAAGCTAACATCCGTGCCCATCTTCCTCTGCTTTATACACGGGATTCCTGCCACAGCATGGCTTGCCAAGCGGTGCCATGTCTGCACCCAGGATCTGAACTGGTGAACCCCAGGCTGCCGAAACAGAACGTGCACACTTAACTGCTGCACTACTGGGCTGGCCCCTATTTTTTGTCTTTTTAATAATAACTATTCTGTTGGGTATGAGGTGATATCTCATTGTAGTTTTGATTTGCATTTCCTTAATAATTAGTGAATTCAGCTATTTTGAACATCTTTTCATGTGCCTGTTGTCTATCTGTATACCTTCTTTGAAAAATGTCTGTTCATACCCTCTACCCATTTTTTGATCAGGTTTTGTTTTCTGATTGTTCTATATTTCCACTGTTTCTTTTTCCTTGTGTTTCTGTCTGCCATTTCAGTTTGGTGGTTTTCTGTGATGTGTTTCCCAGTGTCCTCTTTTTTATGTTTTGTGACTCTGCTCTGAATTTTTATTTTGTGGTTACCATGGGGTTGTATAAAAGATCTCATAGATTAGATAGCCCTTTTTCTGCTGATAGCATCTTGTCTCCATTTGCCTGTGCAGCTTCCATCCTTTTTCTCTTCCGTGTCTATATTTTTGTTGTCACAAATTATCCCCTTTTGTATTGGGAGTTTGTTACCAAATTGAAGTTTTTATAGTTATTTTAATGCTTTCTTTCCCTTTAGCCTTTATGTTATAATTGTTTTCTAACCTATTTTGATATAGAGTTGCCATCTTCCGATTCTGTTTGTATGTTTATCACCTTGCTCAAAGCTTTGTATACCTCTGCCTGTTGCTCCCAGGAAGGCTCCTTTCAACATTTCTTGTAAGGCAGGTCTAGTGACAGTGAACTCCCTCAGCTTTTCTTTGTCTGGGAAAGCTTTTATTTCTCCTTCATATGCGAAGGATAATTTCGCTGGATAGAGGATTCTTGGCTGACAGTTTTTAATCTTTCAATATTTTGAACATATCATTCCACTTTCTCCTGGCCTGTAGAGTTTCTGCTGAGAAATCTACTGATAGCCTAATGGGGGTTCCCTTGCAAGTTATTATTTTCTTCTTTCTGGCTGCCCTTAATAGTCTTTCTTTGTCATTGACTTTTGACAGTTTTAAGATAATGTGCCTTGAAGATCTTTTGCGGTAAGATAATTAGGTGTTCTATTCGCTTTATGTACTTGTATATCCAGTTCTTCCCCCAAGTTTGGGAAGTTCCCAGTTATTATTTCTTTAAATAAGCTCTCTGCTCCCTTCTCCCTCTCTTCTCCTTCTGGGATACCTGTTATCCTTATGCTACTTTTCCTAATAGAATTTCTCTATTTTTTAAAATTTTAGTTCTGTCTCTGCTTCCACCTGAATCATTTCTAGGTTTCTATCTTCAAGCTCACTAATTCTTTCTTCCATATGGTTTGCTCTACTTACAATGCTTTCTTCTTTATTCTTCATCTCATTTATTGTGTTCTTCAGCTCCAGAATTTCTGTTTGTTTCAATCTCTTTAGTGAAGTGCTCCTCCTGATCATTATTTTATTCCTGAGCTCACTGAACTGTCTTTTCGAGTTTTCTTGTAACTCGTTAAGTTTCTTCATGACAGCTATTTTGAATTGTCTATCAATTCGATCAGTCTGCCATGACTTCAAGTTAGGTTTCTGGAGAGTTGTCATTTTCTTTTTGTGATAATGTGTTACTGTAGTTCTTCATGGTGCTTGATGAGTTGTTCCTCTGCTGGTGCATTTGTGGTAGCAAACACTTTTCCTCTTTGGGTAAGGCTTTGTTTACTTTGATTCTGAGCTGCTTCTGATTGTATTTGAGATCCTGCCTTTCCACCCTCCACTGCCTCTGCTGGAGGTGTTGTCATTGTGCTGCTTGTGCCTCTGAGGTGGCTGGTGCCTTGCTGTAAGTTGCCAAAGTCACAGGTGTCACCACCAGGGCCACCAGGCTGGTGAGCACCTCTGCTGCTTCCAGAGTCACCTGGGATGTGGAGTGCCCCAACTTAGTGGGAGGGGAGAAAATGGGATGGAAGCCAGGGTCACAGGTACCTCTGCTACATCTGGGTTTGTTGAGTCTGCAGGTGCTGCTGCTATAGGTGGGGGAGCCGAAGTTGTGGGTGCCAAGGTAGCTAAGGGGGACCAGGGTCATGGGCTCTGCTCTCGCTGTTACCTAAGCTCTCCATGGGTTCTTCATGGGCTCAGGGCTCTCTTGTGCTGCTGCTTCCAGGCCATCTGGGTATGTTGGCAATGCTGCTGCCGGGGGCACTGGGTTCAAGGATGTCACTGTGCTTCCAGGTAGGCTGGTGTCATGAATGACACCACCACCACCATGAGAGGAAGGGTACCTGGGTTGCCAGTGCCAGGGTTCCTGAAGCCTCTGGTCTCTGCCACTTGTGTGGTTCCTGGAAACTCAGGTCCTTGACACCCCTGCTGCTGCCAGGGGCCCAAGGTCTTTTATAAAGCCCCCATTGCTGGCAAGGCTAATGTCAGGGTTGCCATGGCTGGAGGCTGAGTTGCAGGCAGTGTAGTTCGTGAAGCCTCAGGTCATAGGCCCCACCCATCACTGCAGGGAGAGGGGGATGGCCTGAGCCCTGAGTGCTGCTGTAGTTCCTGCAGCCTCTAGTCTCCAGCACCTGTATGATTCCTGGAAGCTCAGGTCACTGGCACTGCTGCTGCCGCCAGGGGTATTGATGTCTTGGATGAAGCTCCCACTGCTGGAAGGGCCAGGGTCAAAGGTACCACCACCGGGGCAGGGGGGGAAAGGGGCTTGGTTACAGATATCATCGAGGTTCCCAGAGCCTCCAGTCATGGCCTGCAGTGATTCCTGGCATCTCTGGGAGCTTGGGCTGCCTCAATTCCTGGGGCCTCCATTCATGGGCATTACTTCAGTTCCTGAGCTCTCTGGTTGCAAGCAAAGCTGCAGTTCCCAGAACCTCCAGTCTCGTGAGCTGTTGCCACTGCTCCCCTGGTTCTACCACCCACCTTCAGAGGTATAGATGTATGGATCTCTCAGGTTGTCTGGTGTGCTGTGCAGAGTCCTTTGTTGGTCTGTGGATGTTTTCCTGGTTATAACTTAGAGAGGAGAGGCAAAGGGAGCAAGTCACTCCGCCATGATGCTGGCCTCACTGTTCTGAATGGAGCTGGTTCTATCCTCTGAACGTGATGCACAAACACCTGAACCAACTACAAGTTTGTCTCCATTTCATGCTGGCAGCAACAAAGAAAAAAGATATGCTGGCCATAACATTAACCTTCTGCAAGGGTATATTAAGCTTAATGCAAATTTGGTGGAGACATAGTATAATTTTTATAATCCTTTCAACGGCTATCTGGATGGTCACAACGCCTTGCACCCAGTAGGCTCTCAACAAATATGTGATATATTGTTGTGGATTAATTGATAATGGAAGACAGGATAACATGGAAAAATAAAATCTAAAGATAATCCAAAATTCAAATTTTAGCCAGAAATTTTTATCCCAGCATCCCTCTCCCTCAATTTTTTCCCTAAGCTTCTTTACCTTTTTGTCTCTGCTATCAAATATATAAGTAGCCTAAAAGATAGGCAGGCTGAGAAGAGAGGAGAAAGGTATGAATATTCCACAGTCTAATTTGAACCTGAATTATGAAAAGGAGTTGGTATATAATTGATTTTATGACAAATCCTTATAATAAGGAAAATTAATTCCCCATTGGGACCAGAAAGGCTTTTTCACTTAACAAACATTGGCCAGTTTAAAAAGTAATATTGTAGGGGCCAGTCCCATGGCATAGAGGTTAAATTCTGTGTGCTCCACTTTAGCAGCCTGGGTTTGCAGGTTCAGATCCCAGGCATGGACTTACATCACTCATCAGCCATGCTGTGGTTGCAACCCACATATAAAATAGAGGAAGGCTGGCATGGATGTTAGCTCAGGGCGAATCTTCCTTAAGTAAAAAAAGAGGAAGATTGGGGCTGGCCCCGTGGCCGAGTGGTTAAGTTTGCGTCCTCTGCTTCGGCGGCCCAGGGTTTCACCAGTTCGAATCCTGGGTGTGGACATGGCACCACTCGTCAGGCCATGCTGAGGCGGCATCCCACATGCCACAACTGGAAGGACCCACAGCTAAAAATGCACAACTATGTACCAGGGGGCTTTGGGGAGAAAAAGGAAAAATAAAATCTTAAAAAAATAATAAATAAAATGAAATAGAATAAATGTTCTATAAATCATTTTTTTAAAAAAGAGGAAGATTGGCCACAGATGTTACCTTGGGGCAAATCTTACACAGCAAAAAAAAAAAAAGGTAATATTGTAGATTTAACATGCCCGTCTAGTAGAAGAATGTAGAATCTTGGAACAAATAATTGTTTTCTTAGGGCATAGTTTCTTTGCCTATTTTTATTTATTTTTATTTATTTATTTTTTGCTGAGGAAGATTGGCCCTGAGCTAACATCTGTGCCAATCTTCCTCCATTTTGTATGTGGGATGCCCCCACAGCATGGCTTGATGAGCAGTGAGTAGGTCTGCACCCAGGATCCAAACCTGTGAACCCTAGACTGCTGAAGCAGAGTACTCGAACTTAACCACTATGCCACCAGGACAGCCCCTCTTTGTCTACTATTTTTTTTCTGAGGAAGATTAGCCCTGAGCTAACTACTGCCAGTCCTCTCTTTTTGCTGAGGAAGCCTGGCCCTGAGCTAACATCTGTGCCCATCCTTCTCTACTTTATATGTGGGACGCCTACCACAGCATGGCGTGCCAAGCGGTGCCATGTCCACATGTAAAATGGAGGAAGATGGGCCCAGATGTTAGGTCAGGGCTAATCTTCCTCAAGCAATAAAAGAGGAAGATTGGTAACAGATGTTAGCTCAGGGCAAATCTTCCTCAGAAAAAAAAAATCTTCATTTGCATAGCCCATTAAGGGAGTTCAAGAATTGTCTAGTGTCTACCCATAGACCCCAGTTATGAAATAGTATTAATGGAGCATAATAGGTCTACCACTTTCCTTAACTGAATATTTGATAAAGTCTAAGGTTTCTTTTATCCCAGGTTTGTTCATTTGCGTATATAGCTTGTTAATTTTGGCAAATGGTGGCCTGCCTGCCTCCCCTCTTCCCTTCTTCTCTCCCTCCCTTCCTTCCTTCCTGCCTTCCTTCCTTTTTCGTTGTTGTTAAGAAATATCTCCAAAGCTTACTTGTGCAGATGATTATTTAAACGTAAGTTTAGAACTGTTATATTTACCTCCCTAAAATTTTATTTTAATCATTTTGGCTCATTATCCAAGCCTGTTAAGATCTTTTAAAAGCTTGATTTGATACTCAATCAGCAATCCCTCCAAGACTCATGTCATCTGAAAACTCAGTGGTTTTCTTTTAATGTTTGCTGAAGATGTCGATTAAAATGTTGAATGGCACAGGTCAAGGACAGAGTTCTGTGGCATTTGCCAGAGACCCTCCCTCCAACATAACAGCCATGTTATTGTGCTGTCTTTCAGCTCACATTTCTCCATCTTGTCCATAAAAATAACCGAAGGGACTTTGTAATAAGTCTCGAAAAAATAAAGACACTATGTCTTATGACATTTCCTTGATTTACCAAGTTAGAACTCTTATCAGAAAAGGAAATGAGGATTATTACAAGGAAATAGTTTTAGGGTTGATAGATATTTATTGTTTTATGTAACAGTTGCACTCCTAAGAAGATTTGTGCAAATAATAACGTATGAATAATAACTAACACTTACACAGAGCTTACTAACAGTCAAGGACTGTTCTAAATTTCTTATATCCACTTATTTATTTAACCTGAGAACCCTATGAGGTGATATTATCCCCATTTTACAGATAAGGAAAGAAGCTGAGGGAGGTAAGCACTTGCACAAGTTAATAGCTATTAAGTGACAGTCAGGGTTTGAACCTAGATAGTTTGTCTAGAGAATTCACATGTTTATACAGCATTGTATTTTAAAAATCCCAGATTCAGCAGATGGGAAACTCTTGGACAGTCATCTGCAAATTTAGTTTTCTCTCTCAGGATTTCTACTCTGGTTCCACATTACATATCAATCAAAGAGAATGAATAGAGCAACCTAGCACTCGCTATTTGCCCAGAAAAGTATATTTTTAATATGGGCAAGTTTCTTTCTAACCAGTAAACACAAGGGGAAAAAAATCCTAAGATTCACTAAGATCCAATGCCTTGGTCTAGATGAAAGTTCTATTTGGACATAAGAGATCCTACTAGTCAACTTTAGTCACTGGCTGGGTGACCAGGGCCAACCTCTTCTCCTTTCTGGGTCACAGTTTTCCATCTGTTTTATCCCACTCTCCTCCCTTCCTCAGAAGCATTGTGGGAAAATGAAAATAAAAGAATGACTATGTGAAGAGCTTTGAGTTTGAAAGATACTAGGAAAATACAAGATGCTATTAGAATTGATCTGTCCTGAACAATAACCCGTTAAAGACCAGTTAACACACTTTAAGAATTAAAACTACAGCAAAATAACCAGTTTGAGCATGCCATTGCATCACCTTTTCAAAACTCAGACATGCACACCCAGCCAGAAAACTATTTCATCCTAAATTAAATATGAGGATTAGGACTGCTGGCCTCATTTAATTAAGAGTCACATAAATTGCCAGCTTAAAATTCGGGGACTATTGTTGATGAGGGGTTTTATCTGTGGAGTGGACTCTTGTCAGATTAGGCAGGTCAGACTTTATTGGACACAACATTGACTGTCCCTGGTGCCTTTATTTTTACCTGAAAAAAAAAAAACCTGACTGGGAAACTTTAAAAAACTCAGTTAATATTAAATAAATACTAAAAGCTTACGGTGTGCTAGAAGCTGACAAGTTATCACAATATCTAAATGGATTTGTTGACCTTTAAATGGAGCTCGGCTCCCATATCTATTTGTCACAATTTCCTACTTGTTTCCTTCCCCACCTTTTCCCCATTGTCAGCCCTTGTTATTCTTAGTGATCATGGAAAAAAAAATAAGTTAGTTTGAGGGCCTTCATGTGACCAAAACAACACAGACTGGCAGGTCATCTCTCCTCCTTACTGAACTGTTTTTTTTAATTAAGGTATAATTGACACACAACATTGTATTAGTTTCAGGTGCACAACATGATTCGCTATTTGTATATATTGTGAAATGATCACCAGCATGAGTCTAGTTACCATCCATTTACTGAACTATTTCCAACTGGGCTCATCACAGAGCCGCTAAAAGTAAGAATAAAGGCCTTTAATACAAAACTTGTACCAACAAACAGACTCTCACTAAGAATTTCATTTTGGTCTTCCCGCCAGCTCCTCAGGACAATGCTCTAGTGACAATATCCAGTCCAATTATAGGTTTTCTACATGTAATTAAAATGCAGCACGATCAGTAGATTGCATAAACTTTGAAGGGTCTTTGTCTTTTTTATGAAGTAAATTGTCATTAGCATTCATATTAAAAGAGAAACCAATTTTGGGAAAGGAGGAATGAATATAAAGATGAGTTAGGAAAAACTGGATGACTGGGTGAGTAAAGCTAGTATGGAGAGGTAAAGAAAATGAAGCTCTGTATCTTATATTTAGCACTTAAATAATTTTTTAAATCTTTCTTGAACGATATCTATTGATGTGCCAAGACCTGGGAGAGAGGAAGGAGGTCTCTGTGAAGTGGAGACAGATCACATTTCTGCCCTATCTCTATTCCCCGCTGTATATAACTTCCCCTTTTAGACCTGGGGATAGAGACAGACCTTCCAAACGAATCTTATATATAATAGTAAAATATTAGTAACAACTTAAAAGTCCAAAACTGAGGTTGTGTTGAAATGTTTTCTTTTTTTTTTTTTTTGCTTTTTCTCTCCAAATCCCCCCAGTACATAATTGTATATTTTAGTTGTGGGTCCTTCTAGTTGTGGCATGTGGGACGCCATCTCAGCATGGCTTGATGAGTGGTGCCATGTCCTCACCCAGGATCCAAACCAGTGAAACTTTGGGCTCCTGAGGCAGAGCCCATGAATGTAACCACTCAGCCACAGGACCAGCCTCACAAATAAGTTTTGGTTCAACCATGTGATGAAAGACTATGCTGTCATTTAAAATGATATTGTAGGGGCCGGCCCTGTGGTCCAGTGGTTACGTTCCCTTGCTCTGATTCGCTGGCCCATGGTTTCCCCAGTTCGGATCCCGGTGTGGACATGGCACTGCTCGTCAGGCCATGTTGAGGTGGTGTCCCACATGCCACAACCAGAGGGACCCACACCTAATAATATACAACTCTGTGCTGGGGGGATTTGGGGAGAAAAAGCAGAAAAGAAAAAAAAAGATTGGCAACAGTTGTTAGCTCAGGTGCCAATCTTTAAAAAAAAATATTGTAAATAAAAATTAGAGATAATTTTAATGGAAAACTGGAAATATGATTATATTGTTAGATAAAAAGAATATAAAAATCATGTACAGTAAAAAAAAGAAAAGAAGAAACATATACCCACATATAAAAGCATATAAAAAATATTGGAGAGAAATATATCAAAATATTATTGTGGTTATCTCTCTGTGGTAGAATTATGAAGAGTTTTTACTTTTTTTTTTCCTGCTTTATCTCCCCAAATCCCCCTGGTACATAGTTGTATAACTTAGTTGCAGGTCCTTCTAGTTGTGGCATGTGGGACGCCGCCTCAATGTGGCCTGATGAGCGGTGCCATGTCTGTGCCCAGGATCCAAACTGGTGAAACCCTGGGCCACTGAAGCGGAGCGAGAGAACTTAACCACTGGGCCACAGGGCCAGCCCAAGTTTTTACCTTTTTTGGGCTTATCTTTATTTTCTTAAAAAAACGTGTATACTGATAGAGTAATGAAACAATGAAAGTTAATTTTAAAGAGTGGAACAAATAAATAAAAAGTCTTCATGGCCTTTGAAGAGATAAGATAACATAATTTTTGAAAGTATGTCTTGTGGGGGCTGGCCCCGTGGCTGAGTAGTTGGGTTCGCGCGCTCCGCTCAATCCCAGGGTTTCGCTGGTTCGAATCCTGGGTGCGGACGTGGTACCGCTCATCAAGTCATGCTGAAGCGGCGTCCCACATGCCACAACTAGAAGGATCCACAACTAAAAAAATATACAACTATGCACTGGGGGGATTTGGGAGAAAAAGAAAAAAAAAAAGTATGTCTTTTACTGTTATGATGAAAAGAATTTATTAAAAACCTAGTTTGTGTGTGTGTGAGCGTGTGTGAATGTGTGTAGGGGGTGGTCTTGGATACTTAAAGTTAAATGTAACTTTTTAAATTAATCACATAATTCACACGTGCCATGACTAGGGCCTCCTCATAGATACTGGTGAGGATACCATCATTAGGAGGCACAGAATTTGTTTACAGAAGGCTTACGTCTGATTGTGGAAATAAGGCTTAAACATGTGGACATGTCAGTAACAATCCCCATGGCTAGATGATATTCTTTTCCACAAGTCATCACATGATGTTTCATTCCTGCAACTTGATGACCAGAAGATGCTTCTTGAGAGGACCTGTACACTTGAAAACATCTTAGTCCTTTTTTGAAATGCTATCTGTCTTTAGGTAATAACTATGTATCACAGGAATCTGAAAATGTAAGACATTGCTTTTCATTTAAAAAATTGAATTGAAATTGATTTGGCAATAAGATAGGCGCTAAGACCTTACAAGGGTTTTAAGTCCCTCTTTGGGCCAGTGTTCAGCCTTTTGGGGCTCCTTCTAATGAATACCCATGACTTTATTTTTTCTAATCAAAGCCAGCACTTGTCACCTGATTCTTTTTGGTAGCTAATCCAACACTTCAACCTGTCCTGATTTGTACAGGCAGAGACAAGTGATAAGATTCCCCAGTCCTATTCTGTCATAGCTTAAGACCTCTGTCAAAACTTGGTGATAAAAGCTATAAAGATGCACAGATGGAGAGCTACAATCAGCCTGGCAGTTGAAAAGGTCTACTTTGAGAAGCTACTCCTAACATGTATGAGGCAACATTATCTTGTCTTTCCCTAGGAAACCCCCACATTCCAAATTTAGATTCCACATGCATATCCCTAACCTGGCCCCCTATCATCATCATGACTGTTATTATTGCTTAGCATCTTTATTGAAGAATAAAAATTACACTGCATATAGGGCCAGCCTGGTGACATAGTTGTTAATTTCGCATGCTCTGCTTCAGCGGCCCAGGGTTCACAGGGTTGGATCCCAGGCACAGACCTAGCACCGCTTGTAAAGCCGCACTGTGGTGGCATCCCACATAAAATAGAGGAAGATTGGCACACGTGTTAGCTCAGGGCCAATCTTCCTCACACATACACACAAAATTACACTGCATACAAAATGTGAAATTAGACATGCTTCCTCCCAGTGGGAACCTAATCTAGATATGTACACACAAAAAATGTAGAAATATCTTAGGAGAGGGTGAGGGAGGGAAAGCAGTGGAGGGGGAAAGAAATAATCACTTTAGGATTTTCCTAGAGAAAGTATAAAGAAACTTCACAGAAATCGGAAAGAGAGTAGGTTGAGGTAACTTGCCATTCTGACAATGAAATACCAACTTATTATTAATTCAATTCAACGAAGGGTCCAGCTCTGCAAAGGCAAATCTGCTAAGGTCTCACCCACTGCTGACCTAGACGGAGGGATTCCTTTTTCTTCATCTTCTTCCTACTGTTTCCTTGTATTATGTATAATTTTATGAGCTGTGTGATTAAGATGGAGAAAAATGAGAATACTATTTAAGGACTACTTTTACCATCTTAAAAGAATATACCCTTCTCTCTACTGTGGAGTATTATCCAGTGTAGAACAATATATTCATCGTTTCAAACACATACAGGCATTTGGAAGACGATAATATTATTGCTGTTATTGAATTTGAAAATACTCTTTCTAGTTGCAGAGTAAACCTGACTGTGGAGGTTAATTAGGAAAATATGTTCGGTAAAAATCGTTTTAAGATTCAGAAAGTTATCATTGAATATTAAATTATGAATATTGAAGTCGCCCATAGAATTTTCCTTGATCATGACTAAATAACATAAATGACTAAATAACGTAAGCAAATGCTTGAGAGAGATCAGAAGTTAGAAAGCTCATCTTTCTATTTATTGGTAAGAAGGTACTCACAAGATGAGCAGTGACTATGCTCAGAATTCTTTCCAGTTTTTTTTCACAGTTATCCCTATCCCTCCAAAGCATAAATGGATGAAAATGACCACTGCTCAGGGGTTTATCTAACTGAACTAGTAATTTCATTTTTTCATTTTCACCCATAGAGTTTATGCACACTTTTTAAGTATTATGTTTTACATCTCTTGGGTATTAAGACAAATAATTGTAAACAGAATAGGATGCTTTGTAAACTATATTATGTTTCAATAATTTTGGCAGAATTACATGCCATTTAAAAAATCTGCTTTATTGAGCTATAACTTATGGACAATAAAAGTTGCCCATTTAAACTATACTGTTCAATGAATTTTGAATGAATACAATCATGTAACCATCACCAAAATCAAGACAGAAACATTTCCATCACTCAGAAAGTTCCCTTGCACTCCCCTCACCCCCTAACCCTGGAACTGATCTTTCTATCAACTGTAGTTCTGCCTTTTCTAGATTGACATACAAATGAAATCAGTACTGTTTTGTGTCTGGCTTCTTTCACTTGGCACAATGCTTTTGAGCTTCCTCCACATTATTGTACACATCAGTAGTTTGTCTCTTTTGATTGTTGAGTAGTATTCCATTATATGCAACTATTACAATTTACTTACCCTTCACTTGTTGATAGACATTTGGTTTGTTTCCAGTTTGGAGCTATGAATAAAATTATGAATAAAATTGCTATGAAATTTTCCATGTAAGTCTTTGTGTGGACATATATTTCCATTTCTCTTGAGTAAATACCTAGCATTGAATTTGCTGGGTCATATGGTAAGTATATGTTCAACTTTATTAGAAAGTCAAACTATTTTCCAAACTGGCTGTACCACCGTGTTCCCACCAGAGAACCAGGTGCTCCACATCCTCGTCAACAATTGCTGTTCTCCGTCTTTTTATTTTAGTCATTCTAGTGAGTATGTAGTAATATTTCACTGTGGTTTTAATTTTCCCTTCCTTAATAACTAGTGACGTTGCACAATTTTTATGTGCTTATTTGTCATTCATTTATCTTCTTTGGTAATGTATCTCATATCTTCTGCATACTTTGTATTGCATTGTTTATCTTAATGTCGAATTGTAAGACTTCTCTACATATTCTGTTTACAAACATTACCAGATATTTGTTTTGCAATATTTACTTCCAATCTGTGGCCTTTTCATTTTTGTAACATTATCTTTTAAAGAACAAAATTTTTTAATTTTGATGAAGTCCAGTTTAGCAATTTTTTCTTTTGTGGTTTCTGCTTCTTGTGTCCTAAAAATTCTTTGCTTTAACCAAGGTCACAACAATTTCCTCCTATATTTTCTTCTGGAAATATTATAGTTTTAACTCATATTTAAGTGTATGATCCATCTGAAGTTAATTTTTGTGTATAGTATGAGGAAAGGATCAAGGTTCACTTTTTTCCCATATGGCCATCCAATTGTTCTAGCATTATATGTTGTAAAGGCTATCATTTCACCATTGAATTACTTTGGCATCTTTGTCTATTGGTGTCTTGGCACTCTCTATTCTGGTCCACTGGTCATTTATTGATCTTTATGTCAGTACCACACAGTCTTGATGACTGCAGCTTTAAAGTAAATATTGAAACCAGGTAGCATAAGTCTTTCAATTTTGTTCTTCTTTTTCAAATTGTTTTGGCTATACCACATTCTTTGTATTTCTATTTAAATTTAGAGTCAGCTTATCAATTTCCACTTTAAAAAAATCTGTTGGGATTTTGACTGGAATTATATTGAATCTATAGATCAGTCTGAGGAGAACCATCTTTTTTTTTTTTTTATTGCTTTTTCTCCCCAAATCCCCCCAGTACATAGTTGTATATTTTAGTTGCAGGTCCTTCTAGTTGCGGCATGTGGGATGCCGCCTCAGTGTGGCCTGATGAGCAGTGCCGTGTCTGCACCCAGGATCTGAACCTGTGAAACCCTGGGCCACTGAAGTGGAGCTCGGGAACTTAACCACTTGGCCACAGGGCCGGCCCCAGAGAACTGACATCTTAATATGGGTATATCTCTCCATTTATTTAAGTCTTTAATTTCTCTCAGCAATATTTTGCGTCTTTTGAGTATAAATCTTGTACATAGTTTGTTAAATTTATTCCTAAGTATATCATGTTTTTGACACTATTTTAAATATTTAAAATTTTTTATTTATATTTTTAAAAATAAAAATTGTATATATTTAAGATGTACAACATAGTGATTTGATATATATAGCCATAGTGCAATGATTAGTACAGTCAAGCTAATTGACACATAATTTCCTCACATAATTATCATTTTTGTGTGTGTGATCAGTGCACCTGAGATCTACTCTCTTAGTATATTTCCAGTGTCCACTACAGTATCATTAAGTAAGGGCATCATGCCTGTGCATTCAATCTCTAAATTTTTTTTTTTTAAGATTTTATTTTTCCTTTTTCTCCCCAAAGCCTCTTGGTACATAGTTGTGAGTCCTTCTAGTTGTGGCATGTGGGACGCCGCCTAAGCATGGCTTGATGAGCGGTGCCATATCTGCGCCCAGGATTTGAAACAGCGAAACCCTGGGCCACCGAAACGGAGCGCACAAACTTAACCGCTCGGCCACGAGGCCGGTCCCCTCAATCTCTAGATTTTTTTATCCGACATAACTGCAACTTTGTACCCTTTGACCAACCTCTTCTTATTTCCCCCACTGCCACCTTCCCCCACCCCCCAGGCCCTGGTAACCACCATTCTATTCTCTGCTTCTCTGAGTTCAACTTTTTTTTAGATTCCATATATAAGTGGGATCATACATTATTTGTCTTTCTCTGTCTGGCTTATTTCACTTAGCATAATGTTTTCAAGGTTCAGCCGTGTTGTTACAAATGGCAGAATTTCCTTCTATCTCATGGTTGAATAATATTCATTGTTTATATATATCACATCTTCTTTATCCATTCATTTTTCAGTGGACACTTAGGTTCTTTCCATATCTTGGCTATTGTGAGTAATGCTGCATGGGAGTGCAAATATCTCTTCGAGATCCTGTTTTCCTTTCCTTTGGATTTCATTTCTTTTTCAGAAGTGGGCTTGCTGGATTATATGGTAGTTCTATTTTTAATTTTTTGAGGAATCTCCATACTGTTTGCCATAGTGGCTGTACTAATTTACATTTCCACCAACAACGCACAAGGTTTCCCTTTTCTCCACATCTTCACCAACATGTTATCCTTTGTCTTTTTGATAATAGCTATTCTAACAGGTGTGAGGTGTTATTTCATTGATTTGCATTTGCCTGATGATTAGTGATGTTGATCACCTTTTCATGTACCTATTGGCCATTTGGACGTCTTCTTTTGAAAAATATCTATTTAGGTCCTTTGCCCATTTTTTTTTTATTGTGATCATAATAGCTTATAGCGTTGTGAAGTTTCAATTGTACATTATTATTTGTCATACACCATATAACTATGCCCCTTCACCCTTTGTTGCCCACCCTCCACCCCGCTTCCCCTGGTAACCACTAATTTGTTCTCTTTGTCCATAAGTTTGTTTATGTTCCACATATGAGTGAAATCTTACGGTGTTTGTCTTTCTCTGTCTGGCTTACTTCACCTAACATAATGCCCTCAAGGTTCATCCATGTGGTTGCAAATGGATGATTTCGTCTTTTTTTATTCATTTGCCCATTTTTTAATCGAGTTATTTGGCTTTTTGCTATTGAGTTGTAGGTGTTCCTTTTGTGTTTTGGATATTAACCCCTTATCAGCCATATAGTTTACAAATATTTTTTCCCATTCTTTGGGTTGCCTTTTCATTTTGCTGATTGTTTGCTTTGCTGTGCAGAAGGTTTTTGGTTTGATGTAGTCCCACTTGTTTATTTTTGCTTTTGTTGCTTGTGTTTTTGGTGTCATAAGCAGGAAATTGCTAATTGTGTTGTCTATTTGTGTTTTCTTGTAGTTCACTCAATTTCTTTAACAGGATTATTCTCAGTTCCTTATCAGACAGTTCATAGATCTCCATTTCGTTAGGGTCATTTATTGGAGCTTTATCAGTTTACTTTGGTGGCATCACGTTTCCTTGATTTTTCGTGATCCTTGTGGCCTGTGTTGGTTTATGTGCACTTGAAGAAGTAGGCACCTCTTCTCGTCTTTCCAGACTGGTTTTGGCAGGGAAAGCCCTTCACCAGTCAGCCTATCTATCCAGAGATTCTGAGTGGATCATCTGATGGTGTCCATGGGTGGGCTTGCTGCTGGAATCCAGGCAGACCTGGTTCCTGGATCAGCAGGTGGGCAAGCCTGGTGCTTGGGTCAAAAGGGACCAGGCTAGTGGCAAGTGGATTTGGAGCCTTGGTCCATTGTGTTGGGCCTGGCACTTGGATCCACAGGACAGTCCTGGTGCCTACGTCCGTGGCAGTAGGCCTGGGACCTGAGTCCAGGGAGGTGGGCCTAGTGTCTAGGACTGTTGTGTTGGGCTGAAGCCTGGGTCTGTGGGGGCTAGCCCAGTGCCAAAGTCTACTAGGGCAGGCCTGGACCCTGGTTCTGCTGGAGCCTGGGACCACAGGGATCAGTCTGGCAGTGGGGTAGGCTTGGTCCTGGGGTCTGCAACAAAGCTGTGTGTTCATTCCACTCTCCTTATCCCACTGGGAGGGTATCTCTCTCTACACTGGGCTGCCCAGGCTTGGGGAAGGGGTGACAGGGGTAATGAAAAACTGTCTTTACTACCCTCTTCAATGCATCTTTTCTTATTTCTGTGATACAACCAGGTCCTATAATCTCCACCTGGAATCCTTAGCTCCTGTGAAGGTATTTTCATGTGTGGATATTTGTTCAAATTGATGTTTCTGTGAGGGGATGACCACTGGAAACTTGCTGATATCTGAAAGCCAAATGATATACTTTTAAATTTTAATTTTCAATTGTCTATTGCTTGTATATAGAAATGCAATTGATTTTTTTTTTTAATTCTTACCCAAGTGTTTTTTTAAATTTTATTTTCATCTCATTATTTTTAGGGTAACTAGCCATCATTTCACTTTTTTTTAAATTGAGTTGATAGGTTACAATCTTGTGAAATTTCAGTTGTACATTAACGTTCGTCATTCGTGTTGTAGGGGCACCACTTCACCCTTTGTGCCCACCCCCCACCCCACCTTTCCCCTGGTAGCCACTAATCTGTTCTCTTTGTCCACATTTTTAAATTCCTCATATGAGTGGAGTCATACACAGATTATCCTTCTCTAACTGGCTTATTTCACTTAACATAATTCCCTCAAGGTCCATCCATGTTGTTGCAAATGGGATGATTTTGTTCTGTTTTGCAGCTGAGTAGTATTCCATTGTATATATATATACCACATCTTCTTTATCCATTCATCTGTTGATGGGCACTTAGGTTGCTTCCACGTCTTGGCTATTGTAAATAATGCTGCAATAAACATTGGGGTGCATAGGACTTTTGAAATTGCTGACTTCAAGCTCTTTGGATAGATACCCAGTAGTGGAATAGCTGGATCGTACGGTAGTTCTATTTTTAATTTTTTGAGGAATCTCCATACTGTTTTCCATAGTGGCTGCACCAGTTTGCATTCCCACCAGCAGTGTATGAGGGTTCCTTTTTCTCCACAACCTCTCCAACATTTGTTACTATTAGTTTTAGATATTTTTGTCATTCTAATGTGTGCAGGGTGATATCTTAGCGTAGTTTTGATTTGCATAGAAATGCAATTGATTTTTTAAAAAAATTTTTTGAGGAAGATTAGCCCTGAGCTAACATCTGCTGCCAATCCTCCTCTTTTTGTTGAGGAAGACTGGCCCTGAGCTAACATCTGTGCCCATCTTCCTCTACTTTCTATGTGGGACGCCTGCCAAAGCATGGCTTGCCAAGCAGTGTCATGCCCACACCCAGGATCTGAACCAGCGAACCCCAGGCCACTGAAGCAGAACGTGTGAACTTAACCGCTGCGCTACTGGGCTGGCCCTGCAATTGATTTTTATATATTGACATTGTATCCACTGTCCTTGTTAAATAACTTATTAGTTCTACTGTTTTTTAGATCCCTTAGATATTCTATGTATATAATCATATATGTGAATAAAGGCAGTTTTACTTCTTTCTTTATAGTCTATGCCTCTCATCTTTTTCTTCTCTTATTCCATTGGGTAGGACTGCCAGTATCATGTTATGTAAAGTGGCAAGAGTGAATATTTTTACCTTGACTGCCATCTTAGAGAGAAAGCATTTGTTCTTTCACTATTAAGTATGATGTTAGCACTAGGTTTTTTGTAGATGTACTTTATCACATTGAGAAAGTTCCCTTTTATTTATAGACAGCTGAAGAGTTTATCATGAATATTTGTTGAGTTTTGTCAAATGATTTTTCTGCATCTATTGAGATGATCATATGATTTTTCTTTGTTGATATGGCAAATTACACTGTTTTTTTGCATTATATTGATTGTTATATCTTGAGATAAACCCAACTTGGACATGTATTGTCATTTTAAAGAATATTGCTGGATTTGATTTACTAAAATTTTGTTCAGGACTTTTGCATCATGTTCATGATAGATATTGGTCTGTAGTTTTCTTTTTGTGTAATATCTTTGTCTGGTTTTGGTAACTGTAATGCTGGCCTTACAGTACAAATTGGAAATTGCTTCCTACTCTTCTCCTTTCTGAAAAGTTTGTGCAGAATTGGTATTATTTCTCCCTTACATGCTTCATATAATTCCCTGATGAAGCCATCTGGGCCTAGAGTTTTGTGAGAAGATTAACTATAAATTCAGTTTATTTGATACAAGGCCATTAGGTTTTTTTTCTTATGAGTGAACTTTGATAGTTTGTGTTTCAAGGTATTTGTTATTTCACCTTAGTTGTCAAATATATTCTCATAAAGTTGTTCATCATATTCTCCAATTATCCTTTTTTTTTGTTTTTTAAAGATTTTATTTTTCCTTTTTATCCCAAAGCCCCCTGGTACATAGCTGTGTATTTTTAGTTGTGGGTCCTTCAAGTTGTGGCATGTGGGATGCCGCCTCAGTGTGTCTTAATGAATGGTGCCATGTCCATGCCCAGGATTCGAACTGGCAAAACCCTGGGCTGCCAAAGCAGAGCGCAAGAACTTAACCACTTGGCCACGGGGCCGGTCCTCCAATTATCCTTTTACCATCTGTAGGATCTGTCATGATGTCCACTCTCTTGTTGCTGATATTGGTAAGTTGAATCTTCTCTACTTTTGATTATTCTGGCCACAGGTTTATCAATTTTATTTATCTTTTCAAAGAAATAGCTCATGATTTCATTGATTTAATCTATTGTTTTTCCACTTTCAATTTTACTGATTGCCACTCTTGATTTATTATTTTCTTCTTTCTGCTTACTGTGGGTTAATTTCCCATTATCTTTCTAACATTTTAGAGTAGAATCTTAAATAATTGGTTTTAGATGTTTCTTCTTTTCCGATATAAGCATTTAATGTTATATATTTCCCTCTAGGCACTGCTTTAGCTTCATCCTGCAAATTTTCATATGTTCTACCCTACATCCTTAATGACTTTTTTGTTTACCTGCTCTATCAAATAATGAATGAGGAATTTTGAAACATCCAACTATAATTGTGGATTTTGTCTATCTTTTCTTTTCAGAGTTTTTGCTTCATGTATTTTGAAGTTCTGTTATAGGTGCATACTTATTTAGGATTGAAATATCTTCTTGATGAATTGACCCCTTTACCATTATGAAATACCCTTCTCTATCCCTGTTAATAGTTTTTCTTTTGTATTAATATGGCCACTCATGTTTTCTTTTGATTACTATTTGCATGGTATTTCTTTGTTTTCATCCCTTTACTTTTAACCTATGTCTTAACCTATGTCTTAAAAAAAAAAACTTAAAAAAACCCCACTTATTTAAGTGGTTTTTTAAAAAATAGGCAGCATGCAGTAGGATGTTACTTTTTCATCCAATCTATCAATGTCTCCCTTTTAATTGGAGAGTTTAAAGAGTTTAAACCATTTACATTTATTGTGATTGTCAATATGGTTGGGTTGAAATCTTCCTGTTGCTTTGTTTTCTAGATGCCCTATGTTATGTCTTTTTCTTCTTCTCCTGCCTCCTATTGAAAGATTTAAGTATTTTTTAATAATTCAATTTTGTCTCTACTACTGGCTTATTAATTATACCTCTTTATTTTATTTTGCAATTTTAATGATTGCTGTAGTGTTTATTTTATATATCTTTAACTTATTACAGTTTACTTTCAAATAATATTGTGCCATTTCATATATAGTGTTAAGAATCTTACAATAGTATTCTTCTATTCCCCCTTCTGTCATTCATGCTGTAACTGTTAACCATTTACTAGTATATATGCATATATAATACATTATCATTATGTTTGCTTTAGATTGATATTTTTCTTTTAATGTGACTAAAAATGCCTTTTCTACCCCAACATATTTATTGTTTCCAGTGTTTCTCATTCCTTGTTTAAATCCTAATTTACTAATCCATCTACTATTATTTTCTTTTCCTGAAGAACATTTCTTTTTTTAAACATTTCTTGTAGCACAGGTCTGCTTGCAATGAATCCTTTTACCAAAAATACACCTAGGTTGGGTTGGGGTGGTGGTGGTGAAACACTCCAAGAGATGTATTTTGTAATAGTTTCCTAGGTGATTCTGATGAATTTCTTCCTATGGGAGCTTGTTAAGGCCTAGAACATGATATGGATTGACATTTTTAAATATTTTCCCCCATGATCTTTCTAGATGATATAATACATTTATACTTTGTAGTATCATATGATGGAATACTATGCAGCCATTAAAAATGATGTTTCTGAAGAATATTTAATGACATTGGAAATGCTTATAACATAATTATAAATGTTTTAATCAGTGCAGAAAGAAAGACACTGAAATATCAAAGGCTCATATCTCTGGCTGGTAGAGTTTCTGGGGATTTTTACTTTCATATTATATTTTGTATTTTTCAAATTGTCTGCAATAAGCAAGAACGTACTAAGAAAATCACACAATATAGGTAGTACTCCCCAGAAGTACCCTCCTACTTTCATTTTGATGTAGACTGCTCAGACTTTTTTCTGTCCATTGAAATACATATAGAAACATAATTTTTTAATACAACATATGATCTAGTACATATTATTCTGCAACTAGAGTTTTTCACTTACTATTTTTATGCCACCACATATATATATACCTCCTTCTCTTGTATTGTGGCATGGTGTTCCCAAAATGAGATATACCATAGTTTAATTGTTTTCTTATAGATGTACTTGCAGATTGTTTCCATTTTTTGTTATAGACAAAGCTGCAGTGGATCATCTTGTAGATATATTTTTAGCACATATGTGCAAGTATTTCTTGAACGTAGGTACCAAAAAGGGAAACTGCTGGGTCAAAGGTTGTGCACATTATACATTATAAAGATTTTATTTTTCCTTTTTCTTCCCAAACTCCCCCAGTACATAGCTGCATATTTTTAGTTGTGGGTCCTTCTAGTTGTGGCATGTGGGATGCCGCCCCAGCATGGCCCGATGAGCAGCACCATGTCTGAACTGGTGAAACCCTGGGCCACTGAAGCGGAGCGCGAGAACTTAACCACTTGACCACAGGGCCAACCCCTAATCTATGGTTTTATAATATGCTTTGATATAGGGCAAGTGCCACTCCACTTTATTTCATTTATAATAAATAAGGCTTTTAAAAAAATCTATTCTTCATTGTTTAACTACCTGACTCTCCCTTCTTCCATGAGTTCCACATGACAAGGAGATAAAAATTATCCATAGGCAAGACAAAGGAGCATGGAAAATGAGGAAAAGGAGACAAAAAAAGAGAAATGCTCTTAAGATGGTATTTTTCCCCCTACACTTCAAGAAGTGACAAAAAAATTATGCCACATACAAAATAAGATAGATTTTGTATGTTCAGCCATGTCTAAATCAAAGTCGCCTCTGGCTTTCATTGATAGCCAGTTATCAATGGCAGGGACCATGTAAACATAAAATGTGAATAGACGAGAAATAGAAAAATATGAATCAATGTGAGAAAATGAGCAAGGACTAAAGTGAACAAAGAATATGGTGAAAGACAATAAAATACTTGTATTCCTCTTATAGACCCACCAGTCAAGAAGTCTCTGAGCTTAGTGCATGCATTGCGTCCTGGGTTCTTGCTGCCACCTCTACTCACATCACTTGATATTTTATATGGATTATAGAGGGGCCAGTTCTTGATAATCGAAATGGCAGAGAAAGTAAAAGTACAATTAGGGATATTACAGTATTGAGTAGCAGAAAATATCACGTTAATTGGAAGATGGTAAGCATTAAAAGGGAACTCAGCAAGTAAGTGTCTATAGTAAAATATCCCGTCGTCTAGTGGTTAACATTCGGCACTCTAGCGGTGAAGATTCAGAGCTCTTACCACCTCTGTCTAGGGTTTGTTTCCGGGTCAGAGAACCATACCACCTGCCTGTCCATTGTCATACTGCGGCAGCTGTGTGTTGCTGTGATGCTGAAAGCTCTGCCACTGGGATTTCAACTAACAGCCATGGTGGACAGGTTTCAGCAGAGCTTCCAGATTAAGACAGACAAGGAAGAAAGACCTGGCCACCCACTTCTGAAAAAATTGTCTATGAAAACCCTGTGAATAGCAGCGAATATTGTTTGATATAGCACAGGAAGATCAGAGGATGGCACAAAAAGACTGGGTGGGGTTCCTCTCTGCCACACACAGGGTCACGAGGAGTCGGAAGAAACCTGATGGCACTAACAACAAAGTAAAATATTCACACTAAACAGTTTAACCTTTAAATCTAACCATTGTACACAATACAGTTATACTCAACTTAAAGTTGTACCTGTTTTCATAGTAAAGCTAAGGGCTGCACAAGTAGGAAAAGCTGTTACGTGGGCAAGCATGGCTTTAAGTCAACTGTTAAATTATTTACAACGAATTTAGTTGTTCCTGGTTGAAAAAACATGTTGATAGGGCATAGCGATTGCCAAGGGACTTGTATCAAACGCAGAGTGTGCGCTACTTGCCCCCACTGAATTTATACTTTAAAATGTTCATAATTTGCTAGCCTCACAAAACCTAACAAACCTTTGTTTTAAAACCAACTTTTTGTAAACCTGAAAGTACAACTTTTGAGAAAGAAAAAATTGAGAACTAGTGTAACTATTTTACGTATCAGATGAATTAATATGACTGTAGGGCAAAACCTTTCTAAGTAGAGCCCATCCAGATAAGTTGTGGGCATCTTCTTGGAAAGCAGTACTAGGGAATCTTCTGTCAACTTGCTTCCAAACTACTCACACTTAGCGTGGTCCTTGGCTAGGACGTGCGCTTCTGAGTTCGTTCCATAGCTGGCGCTGGCGAGAGGCAGGAGCGTGTGGACGCTCTGATGCGGTTGCGTACGTTTAAGGGCTTCCCGCTCTTACCCGTTGGGCTGGGACTTAACTGCCATCTGGTTCCCAGGTCTGGCTTCCTTTTCTCTGTGTGGTGCCCCCTGGTGCTCACCGCCTGTACAATCTTGAGTAAGTTGCAAGGAGTAAAGGGGTCCAGGGTGTGCAAGGATGTTTTCAAGAAAAGCATTCCATTTCTGTGAACTGTATGGATCCAGATTTCTCCTACATCCAAAGCCATGGTATAAACTACATCTGTACGTACATTCCTGCGCCTCTAGAGAAAGAGGAGATGTTGTATGACTAAGCCACCAAGCAAAAGAAAGATCGAAATTAAGTTTCAACCAACTACATAGGCAAAAGTCAAGTTAGCTCTCAAGTTTGTGGTGAAAAAACCAAAGATATGTAGACCTTATCTTTTCTTTATTCCTCCCTCTCCCGCATACTTCATTTTTTTCTGGCAAAGCAAAGAGTTTGGTATGATCCTGGATGTCAGTACGGCAGCCCATATTTGAGAGCCAGAGTATCTGTCTGGGCTGGAGTTGAGAATGTGGCCTTAATTGTTATGGAAGGAGGAGGATAGAAGATAATTCTTCCTGTCTCCTTTCCCAATCCATTTAATCAATATTAATCTCATGCTCAGTCTTGTCAAAGCTTCTTTTACCTTACAGAAGGAATCTTTAGCCTTCTGGCTCTATGAGCTCAGGCTCTGGTTCTCCTGCTTTGCCGTTCCCCTCCACCCCCACACCCCTACAGTCACTGAACGCTACTGCGCTCTCTCCATTAAAGATGAACAACAGATCATTTTTCATTGCATGGCAACCCTAAGAGCTCGCTCTCGCCTCAGCAGAGCCTGATGGGAGTCCCTCTTCTCGTCCTGCCTCCCTCTTCTTTTTTTCTTGCTTCGCTTCTTCCACAATTAATCCCTAAATAGTGATTTTCCTAGCTGGTGCGGACTTAAGGATGGGGTTTAGCTACCCACGGTGACGCTCCCATCAGCCTTCCAGAAGGGGCGGTTTCCAGAGAAAACTACAACTCCCATGAGGCATCAGGCTAAAGCAACCGCAGGGCATCACGGAAGTCGTAGGCTTCTTCCTCCTCAGTCCCTATCATTCCTCAAATGCGAAAACTACAAGTCCCAGGGAGCCTCGGTACTGGCACGCCTGCGCGAGAGCCCCGAGAGTGCGGTGGGGGTGGGGCTGCCCCGGGCGGCTGGGGGCGGGGTCCGAGCGGGCTGTGTGGAGGCTTTAGACTCCGGGCGCCATTTAGCGCGGAGAGTTTCCCCGGCGGACGCGACTGTTCTCCGTCGGCCGCTCTGCACCCCCATCTTCGGTGGCAGAAGGCGACTGGCGGGGGAGACTACTCTTCTCTCCCTAACCCTCTTCACCCAGTCCTCTCGGTCTCCTCTACTCTTGGCCCAGAGAAGCAGCGGAGCCGGGCCCCGCGGTGAGCGGCCCTCCCCTCCCCACCGTTCCCTCCCTCCGTCAGCCCCCGGCACTGGCCCGGGAGGGGACGGGGTTTGCCAGACCCGGGGCGGCGGGGAGGCCTCGGGGAAGGGGGGGCCCGCTCCTCAGGCTCCGAGGCTTCGAGGCTCCGGCCCTTCCTCTTGGCGATGGGCGTCCTGTGAGACTGGTCCCCCTGGTGGGGGAGCGTGTGGGAGGCGGCGGCCGCTGACTGACCGACCCGGAGCCCCTGCCGCCCCGCCTGCTCGGCCCCTCCCACTCTTTCTGGCCCCGCAGCCGCCGCCGCTCGGGAGCCCGTGCTCGTCTCTGCGCGCGTTGCCGCCGCCCTCAGGGCCTAGCCCGCCCAGCCCGGGAAGCGCGGCGCGGGAGCGGCGCCGCCGCCGCATCCGCCGCACCGCCTCGCCTCGCCGGCCCCTGGCCCTGCCCTCATGACTGCGGCGCCGCGGCCGCCACAGCCTTCCCCGCCGCCGCCCGCCGCAGGATGGATGCGGACCGGGAGGCGCTGACCCCCGCGGCCCAGCTCCCCGATCGCCCGCCGACGAGCCCGCCTTCTGAGCCGCAGCAGCCGCCGCGCCGGGGCCCAGCGTCCCGCCTCTCCTCCGGGGCGGCCGGTCGGTGCTGAGTGCGGAGTCGCCGGCCCGGGCCGAACCCGCCGGCGAAGAACGCCCGCTCCTCGGGGCGGCCCTCGCCCTCTGTCCTTCGCGAATCCGAGCCGGCTCGCCTCGCTCCCGCGGACCACCATGTCTGGCGCGGCGGAGAAGCAGGGCAGCACCCCGAGCGCGCTGTTCCTCTCGCCGCCGGCGCCCGCCCCCAAGAATGGCTCCAGCTCCGACTCCTCGGTGGGGGAGAAACTAGGCTCCGTGGGGACCGACGCCGGGACCGGCAGGACTGAGGAGTACCGGCGTCGCCGCCACACTATGGACAAGGACAGCCGCGGGGCGGCCGCCACCACGACCACCACTGAGCACCGCTTCTTCCGCCGCAGCGTCATCTGCGACTCCAACGCCACCGCGTTGGAACTGCCCGGCCTCCCCCTGCCCCTCCCCCCGCCCAGCGTCGCCGCGCCCGTTCCGCAGAGTGCTCCACCGGAGCCGCACCGTGAGGAGACCTCGACCGCCGCCGCCGCGGCCCCGGGAGCCCAGGAGCCTCCCGCCGCTGCGGGCCCTGGGGAGCCACCCGCCGCGGCCCCTGTCGCCGCGCCCGCGCCCAGCGGTACCAGCAGAGACCGCCCAGGTGCCCAGCCCAGCCATGAGGGGAGCAAAGAGGAGCCTCCGCCGGCGAGAAGCGGCAGCGGCGGCGCCAGCGCCAAGGAACCGCAAGAGGAGCGGAGCCAGCAACAGGATGATATCGAAGAGCTGGAGACCAAGGCCGTGGGAATGTCCAATGACGGCCGCTTCCTCAAGTTTGACATCGAAATTGGCAGAGGCTCCTTTAAGACAGTCTACAAAGGTCTGGACACTGAGACCACTGTGGAGGTCGCCTGGTGTGAACTGCAGGTATAGCCCCACCTACTTCTTTATTTCGTGGCGGTTTGGATCCCAGATTTGGCTCGGTTAAGCCAGTTAATTGAGTCCCCTTTACGTGTCATTCTCTAACTGTTCGCTCTGAGTCGGGGGAGGCCAACTTTTGAAACTGGAATTTGGGGCATGTACCTAGGTGTTTGGAAGGGATAAGAATTATTGGTAGCCAGAGATCTGCTACTAGGGAAGGAGTGGTGAAAGTCATCTTAGTACAAACCCATTGCCTACTTGTTATTGTTTTAGTGTCTGGCAGGAAACTTGGAATTAGTGGGGAATAATTTTTTTGTTTAGGAAAGGACAGTCTTCTTTCCTTGTGCATTTCAGTCTCATCAGAGGCTCTGCAGTATGAGCTACCGGTGTGTTAGATGCATGTTTCCATCCCTGAGATCATGCTCTTCTTTTAAATAAGAACGACTTTGTTCACGAGTGACCTTCTTTTGGATATATTTCAGTTGGTAGTTGCACAGGCATTTAACATAAACTCTAAAAAAGAGTTTTCTTCTCTAGATAAATGCCTTGGGACTAGCAAGTGTTTGATATTGTTCCAGCTAATGATGCTAAGCCTTTGGATAGCTAGCAGTGATCTGACATTATTAATTCAATCTAGTCTGTCTTCAGCCGGTTCACTAGACAGCGAATAGCACAAGAGCCCATGTAAAATTGTGTAAGTGCTTTGAGAGTCATATGTTGTTATTGTTGTTTTAATCTTGTTGTGAAAGGTTTTTTAAACTGAACTTTCCCAAGGGTCCAAAGGAGTCATAAAGCTTCCTTTTTAACCTCTCAGGGAGGTTTTCATGGTGTAGATAATGGTGTTTCATTCTGGTTGATGAGTATATTCTAGGCTTAAATAGCTGGATTTGGGCTACTTGTTGCTTGACTTAGAGCAGCTTGATTGAATGTTGCCCTCACCAGGAAGTGAACGTGGCTTATTGAAGCAACAGAGTTACTCTGAATGTAAAAATCATCCACATTATACGTGAAAAATGCCATTATCCTTATTTTTCTTGCCAAGAAGATGGACCAAGCTGAAATAGGATAGGCAAGTAACTGAATGATCTAGGAATTTATTTCATCCATAAACTAATATGTTAACGCTTAACCCTTAGAATGTCACCTTCCAGATGACCAAGGCCATATCAAATGTGAAGGGAAATGAACTCAACATGTGGAAGGAAGTAAACTTAAAAACTGACAAGTTCTTTAGAAATATAGTAATTTATTAAGTTTTACAGTTGACAGAACTTCTAAGGCATTGTAAAGTGAAAACTACTCAATTTTTTAGTGGTTTAAAGTAAGAAAGATGGGACATCTTTTTTTAAAAAACTTGTCTAACATTAACTTTATTCCTATTGGTTAGTCATACTCAAAAACTTAGGTCTGATTTCTTTTGGTTTACAGGCAAAAATTTAGTTTACAGGCGGACACCTATTTCTTTTTTGTACCAAGAGTGCCTATTGCTGCTGATCCTGGATTTTATTCTTCTGTTATACTGTTTCATATTTGAAAAAGTTTTTTAACAGTTTTTTTTTCTTAATTTGTTACCTTTATCTTAAGACTGGACCCAAGTAAATGTTGAGCACTTTATGGATTAGTTTTTTGTGTGTGAGGAATATTGGCCCTGAACTAACATCCTTTGCCAATCTTCCCCTTTTTGCTTGATCCCTGAGTTTAACATCTGTGACAGCCTTCCTCTGTTTTGTATGTGGGATGCTGCCTCAGCATGGCTTGATGAGTGGTGTGTAGGTCCGCACCCTGGATCCAAACCCGCGCGGGCCCTGGACCACCGAATCAGATTGCACAAATTTAACTGCTACACTACCAGGCCAGCGCCTGTGGGTTAATTTTGTTAGTTTCAATTATTTAACTTTTAAGACTTCTCAGAATGTAATGTATGTTTTCCTTTATCACCTGAATTTTTCTGTTTATTATCTTGGAGTTAATGATACAGTGGAAAAAACTCAGTTTGTCTACTGTCAGAGTAAGAATTTTCTCTATGCTTCTCAGTTTTTCTCAGAACTCATGACTTTCTGGACTTTTCTTCTCTGTCGAGGCATGGGCATGGTCAAACTAAAGACTGTCTGATGTCCTTATATATAGTTGCCATATTATTTTTAAGCCAGTTCAGAATTTGGCTGCAGAACCAAATGAACCCTAACTCATCGCGTGGTACTGTGGTTTAGAAACTTCCGTATGTCATTTGACCCTGCTTCTACAATTTTTCATTTTGATTTTTCAAATGTTATTATACTAGCCCCAGGATCTTTTATAGCAGTGGTTGGGCAATATTTGGGGGGTTTTGACCAGGACATTTGCCTAATAACATATTCAGTAGGTTAGTGTTTGAGTTTTTGTCTTTGGATCCAAATTAAAAGACAAGCCAAGGATTACTAAAGCATTGGGAAGAAAAGAAAGCTTTTTTCACTAAATATATGCTTCTAATTTACATATTTTTCTCTAGGAAGACAGGAGAAATATTGTGTTCAGTTGCGGAGTTAAAAATCTCAGTGTATATACAGCTATGTGCTGAGGGGCTTTGGGGAAGAGAAGAAGGAAAAGAGAAAAAGAAGATTGGCAGCAGTTGTTAGCTCAGGTGCCAATCTTTAAAAAAAAGCAACTCAATGTATTAAAACTGGAAGAAATCTTAGGTTATTCTACCCAACTACTTATTTGATAAATAAAGAGCCTGAAATCATAGAGCAGGTAAATGACTTGCTTGGGTTGGTAAAGAACAAAAATTAAACTGATTAGGGTCTAATAATTTGGGAAATGTTAAAGCATTTGTAGTCTAGTAGATGGCTAGTTAGTAAATCTCAAGTGAGGCAATTCTATTTTGGTGTGAAATTCGCTGTCAGGTTTCTGGAGAGATCTGATCGTGTAACCATGGCAGATCCCAGACTTCTGATTCCGGTATTGATTTTGTCACTTCAAATGGAGAACGAAATAGACTTTTTAGGATGGAGAATGGGTGAATGTGGTATACAAATCAAACTTGTTTCCATCAAGCTTATTTTTAGTCTCAGTATGCATAGCTATCTATTAAAACGAGTAGCTATTCTTAATAAAATAGTGTGTAGGTAATACTCTGGTACCACTGGATCCTAAGTGATAACTGAGATCTTTTAAGATGCAGATATCTACCTGGTTTTATTAGGCAAATGGTGTGCGTGAACGTTAATATTCTCTTGCCTTGGTCAGAAAATGTCATTGCTGGAGTTTACATTGCTTTTCTGGGGAGGGAGTTTTTTCTTTTTTTTTTAAGAAGCATAGCATAATTTATTTTAAGAAAATGTATTTTTACACAGATTTAGGAATGATTTACTTTAAGCACTTTTTTCTCCCCAGGTTGCTTTTAAATACTGAGTTCACTTGTTATATTGATGAGATTGTTTCCAGATCTGTGTGAAAAGAGAGGTCAAATCATAAATTTTGTTTAAGCTCTAGTATACTTAGTGTTTGCTTTTCTCGGGTTTTTAGTAGGTTAGGCTCATGTCTCATTATGAGTATATGATATTAATGTTTTATAAATCGTTTAGCAATACTGCAGAAATGGGATGTGGTTCTGTGATTAAGAAACCATAATTATTTCTTTGCTGTAGTTCTTAAAATAATTCATTGAACAGAATCTTCCCATTTGCATGTTGAGGATTTTTTTTAACCTTTACTTTTAAAATTTGTGCCATATTCCTTTTCTTTGGGATGAGAATCTGCAGTAACTTTCAGTCCTAGGAACTGGTTTTCAGGGAATAATTTTTGGAGTTTTTTGTTTGTTTCTTTGTTTTTAATTCTCAGAATCGATGATTAGGAGTATGGACAAAATTCAGATAACTCAAGGGTAACTGGTATGCCAATTAAAGAATGATTGCTGACTCATTTGAAATAATCCTTTGTCTTTTCTAAACAGGACAGAATAGAATTAAAAACAGGATAATTTTGGTTAGGTAAGATTCGATTTAAAATATATGTAGATTTATTGCTGTAGGAAGTAACTTGTGGTACAGGAATTGAGAATTAAATCACATTTAGGTTGATTTTTAATGATATAGTTAGTTCTTAGTCTTAGAGTTTGAAATGTTTTCCTTTTCTCGTTTACCTTTTTTCTGACCTTTACTATCACAGTTGTTCCTAGTCTACTTGGAAAGAGAGGTTATTTTCGTGTAAAACAAATTGGGAATCTATTGTTCCCTGGTGATTGAGTTCATTTCTTGACATTCAGATTCTAGTGCAAGATCCTAGTCATTTGAAAATCATCCTAGTTAATCTCTATGGAAACATTCAATGAAAACTTGACTCTCATTTTCAGAAACCATCCTAAACCTGTTATTTGGGTTTTCTAGTAGCTTTAAAATTTTTTAGATAACGCTGTAAAAGCAGCAAGAGTGGTTATGCTCAAATTATAATTCCTGAAAATGTTAGTATATCATGAAAAAAATTCAGAATAATTACAGTTATTAGATTTTGCTGTTCCAGTTCTTTGTATTTATTTATTTTTAACATCTTGCATTTTGAGGTTTTTTTTTTTATGCATGAAACGGATCTAGTCTGCAGGAGTAGGTGAGACTTAGTGTGACCTGAATTTCGATTTGAAAGGGGTACTATTTTTCTGCAGTATAGCATAGTAATTAAGAACTAAATGGCCTGGATTCAAATCCTGGCTCAGCTAATAATTGTGTCACCTTGGGCAACTTCCATGCTAGTTTCCTGTCTGTAAAATGGAATGCAATAAGAGTATCTATTTTATAGAGTTGTGATGATTAAATGAATTTATATATATATATACATATATATATGTATATGTATATGTATATATATAACATTTAGGACAGGACCCAGCACATAAATATTAACTGTGATGATACGGCATCTTTTTTAGGCTGTCTTTTTGGGAGTATCGATGAAGATTTTGTTTGTTTTGTTTACATTTATTCTTGAAAAATCATGTAGCAGAACTTTTACTATTGCTACCATTCCTATAGGAGGAACTTTGGAGTTGAACATGGTGTCATCAGTGCTTTCAGATTCTTTAGCTTCGCCTGTCCTTTGCCTAACTTCTAATTTCATAACCTGTCACTTTCCCAAATGCCAGCCTTTCTGAATTACTAGTTGTCAGAATTTGCTAAGATCTTTTTCCTTTGGGATCATTCTTAATAGTATTCTTCAAATTGATTCAAAATCATTTACATTTTTTGTACACTCCACTAGTCTTTGAGCTCTTTGAAGATATAAGTAGATGCTCAATGCTATACTTTAATAAATATTAATTTTTTTCGATTATCAAGTTAGCAATAGTTGTAGATCTTGGGTGGTTACATCCATATTCCTTGTCTTTCTTTGGTCCACAGCAGATTCTCTAATCTTGTCTTTGGAGGTTTACTATGGTATAATACAATACTGAAAGTATAATGGAAAAGAGCTCTAAGGCAGAACACTTCAGTTCTACATTACCCAATTATCTGACCCTGGGTAAGGAAATTAATCTATAATGCTGATTTATTAGTAACATGTCTTACTGACTTGACAGGATGATTGAGGATCAACTGAAATACTATCTGAAGGAACTTTGAACAATATAAAGTGTTATAAACAATATAATAAAAGAACGATCATGCTTTAAAAGATCCATTTTGAAGGTCATTAAGTTGTCACTTGTTACAAACTGAATATTTTAAACTTATAAGTTGAAGTTGGGTTTTAGGAACTTTTTGCTTTGTCAATTTAGGAATTTTATCAAATCTTAAGATGAGGGGAACGACTTTTCAGACTAAAGAGAAATTGCAAGAAGCTCTTCTTAAGAGTATTTATTTGGAAGAGGATTGTGCCTTTGACAAGTGGCAGACTTAATTTTGTATGTGGTATTAAAAAGATTGATTATTGATACTTTCTACATGAGAAGAAAAATGGCAGTAATTTGCTTGCTTTTGTGGTTGTCTTAACTGATGATATATCTCCCTTAATTTATATTAATTAAGATTTTTCAGATGGGCTTTCATAAATAATTTCTTTTTTGATGTTGTGACTTGAATCTTGGTATTGCAAGATTGCAATTGCAGTTTTGCAATTACACTTGCAAGATTGACATTTTATTTTTTTATTTTATTATTTTACTGAGGTCATGTTGGTTTATACCGTGTAATATCAGGTGTATGTTATTATATATCAGTTACTATATAGACTGCCTTGTGCTCACCTCAGTAGTCTAGTTTTTATCTGTCACCATGCATATGTTCCTCTTTACCCCTTTTGCCCTCCCCCTGACCCCCTTCCCCTCTGGTAACCACTAATGTGTTCTCCTTATCTATGAGTGAAATCATACAGTGTTTGTCTTTCTCTGTGTGGCTTATTTCACTTAATATAATACTCTCAGGGTCCATCCATGTTGTTGTAAATGGCACGATTTTGTCTTCACTTTTGGCTGAGTAATATTCCACAAGATTGACATATTAAATGTGGTATGCTAAATTAATGTGCTTAATGATTTTTAGAAAAGAATCCTCAGATAAGCTGTTTGTCATCACAAGCAAATACATTTTTCCCAGGAATTTAAAAAATTTTAAGAATAATTTAAGAAAGAGTGTTTGGATATCTATTTGGTATACTCATCATAGTCAGGTTAGCTGAGACAAAACACGCTATTTCTGTAGATGCCTTTTGTGCAGCCAAGATTCAGCTTCTCAGAGGCAGATGATCTGTTTTCGTCAGTATGTGCGTGGTGAATGGTCTTGTGTTAATCAAACACAAACTGATATATAAACCATATAGAGATGAAACTAATTAGTGAGTCAAGTCATTATTGATGTGCACATTTTCTCTGTAAGTAGATAGAGGTAAACAGATTGCTTGGGATCATAACAAGATCCTCTCCATGGCTAATAGTTTTTAGCTGAATAACCTCATATATCCATCTGTATATGGATATTCCCCTTAATTGGACTGGTAAATCATTGTGAATTAAGGTAAATTTGGGAAATGTAACAGATCATCTCTTTAACATGCCCTTCCCACACAAATACTTGGCTATAGACAGTGGAGAGTAACCAATGAACTTTAAGCAAAGAAGTTAATTGGTTAGATTTGCATGGTAGTAATTGTGGAGAATGGATTTAAGGAGCACAAGGGATGTGTAGAGTTTGGTGAGGGTATGAGTATGAGATTTCTAGGGCCTGAACTAGGGCAGTAATAGAGGAGTGGAATCTTTAAATATTTAGGCAAGATAAAATATGCAGGGTTTAGTGATTAATTCACATTCTGAGGAAAAATGAGGCATAGATAAGAGAGTGGGGATAGATGATGGGGCTGTCAACTGAGGGAGGGAATAAGAAAGAATAGGAATTTTGTTTTTTTGAGAGGGGAAGGGGTATGAAGATGTCTGCAATATGACATGTTGAGTTTGAGGTACTTATGAAACCTCCAGGAAGTAGTTCAGTAGGTAGTAGGGTATATTACTGAAGCTGAAAGAAGAGGTCAGAGGTAGAAGTAGAGGTTGATGATTCCCAAATGGCTATATGAGTCATAGCTGAAATAATGAAAGTAAATGAAGTCATCTAGGAAGAGAAGATATACAGAGAGAGAAATAGAGGAATGGACAGGGAGAATAGTGGTCCTAGGGCAAATTAGGAATAATTAATAGGTGGGCAAAGGAAAAAAGAGCCCGGAGGTTAGACTAAATAGGACACTTGGAGAATGGTAATATCAAGGGAATAAAATTTCAAGAAAAGGATATAGCATAGAAGTACAATTTGCATAGTAGTGATTGTAAATAATGGATTTTAGAAGGAGTAGAAAAGAAGTGTAGAATAGTTAAGCTGCTGAAATTACTTGTTGCATTTGGCTATTAAGAAGTCATTGAGAACAAAATTGAGGATTATCTAAGTGGGAGTCGTGGTTGAGTAAGGGAGGAGAACATAAGTAGATTAAGTCACTGGTAATATCCTAGATTTCTGCACTGTTCACTAGCCTCGTGTGGCTTTTTAAATTTAAATACATTAAAATGAAATAAACTGTAAAAACTCAGTCCTTCAGTTGTGCTCAGAAGCCATGTGTGGCTGCCATATTGGATGGCACAGATGTGGAACATTTCCTTCATTGCAGAAAGTTCTGTTGAATGTGCTGTATCTAGATCTTGGGTTGAATTGTGCTTTTTTTTTTAAATAGCTTTATTGAGATATAATTCACACACCATAAAGAATATACAGTGTGGTGCTTCTGTAACTTGTTACACATTTAAAAAATGTATCCTCTTAATAATAAAGAAAAAATAGTCTTTTCGTTTTTGGGAAAGATGTACAAAGGATACTATCACAAACTCGCATATACATGCAGAATTAATGAAGATTAACATTATGTCACATTTGCTTCAGCCATTTGGTGATCTTAGGGTTTTCAGAAGAGTGGGAAATTTGCAGTGGGTTTAAGGAGTGGCTAAGAAAGGTTAAGAAATAGAGACAGTAAGAGTAGGCCATTTCTTTAGATAAGTTAGAACAAATATGGGGCAAGAAAGATTGGATAAGTAGAAGGCATAATTAAGAATAAGATGGATAGAGCCAGCCCCGATGGCCTAGTGGTTAAAATTCGGTACTCTCACTGCTTTGGCGGCTGGTTCACTTGCCAGTTGTGGAACCACACCACATGTCTGTCAATTGCCATGCTGTGGAGGTGGCTCACAAAGAAGAACTAGAAGGACTTAGAACTAGGATATAAAACAACCTAGTATGGTTGTGCTAGGACTAGAACAACCATGTACTGGGGCTTTGGGGAGAAAGAAAAAAAAAAAGAGGAAGATTGGCATCAGATATTAGCTCAGGGTGAATCTTTCCCTGAAAAAAAAAAAAAAAAGATGGATAGGGCCGGTGTCATGGCCGAGTGGTTAAGTTTGCCTGCTCTGCTTTGGCAGCCCAGGGTTTCACTGGTTCGGATCCTGGGGCACGGGCCTAGCACCACTCATCAAGCCATGCTAAGGCGGCGTCCCACATAGCAGAACTAGAAGGACCTACAACTAGAATAAACAACTGTGTACTGGGGGGCTTTGGGGAGAAGAAGAAGAAGAAGAAGAAGAAGAAGAAGAAGAAGAAAAGAGATTGGCAACAGATGTTAGCTTGGGGCCAATCTTGAAAAAAAATTTTAAAAAAAGATGGATAGATAAGCAAGGAAAGATCTTTAAAAGTTGAAGCATATCTCCTTTCTCTGCCTCAGTATCTATTCTAAGAGTCTATGCTAAGCCCGTTACTGTTTTAGTTTTGGTTATCCTTTGTGGGTAAATTCAATCCAAATAAGTTTTCATACTTCATGCCGTTTATCAACTATTTTACAGAATACTCAAGCATTGAGAGTAATATGCTTATTCTTAGTTTGTTTCTCTTCTATAATCTTCACATTCATGCTATATTTGCATATTTATATGGTGATATATGCTTTATGAGTGGAGCATCTCTCTGAAATGACCATCTTTGTGTCTCTCTTGAGGAAACAGTCAGATTTCAAATAAAATCCCTTTACAGGAAAGATTCTGAGTTACTATACTGTTTCTCGGATGTAATCAAAATGGGTTTTTCAACAACAAAAAAACCTAAATACTGCGTGTACTTTATGCCTTGACTTTTTGCAGAGTTCCTTGCTAATTAATCTGGAAAGGTATTAATAATTACTAATACTTACCTACCTAATAAGAACCCTTTTTTGTGACAGCACAGTTCTATGCCCACAGCATATTATTTGTAATTCTCACAACAGTAAAAGGCAGATATTTTCTTAACTTTATATTTGAGGAAACTAACTCAGGTTTAATAACTTGTTTAAGATCACATGGCATATCTGAGTCCTTGTTATTTTCACTGCAAAATACTTTAGTTAATAATCAGTGAAAAGAGTTTGAATTCTAGTGGAATTCTAAGTCCTTTTGCTACATTTAGCAATTAATAATTTCTCATTGAGCATCTTACACCTTTTATACTTTCACTTGATGAAATATATCTCCACTTAAATAGCCTTTTAGCCAGTATACATATGTAGATTCTGTAAGGAGGGAGATGGCAGATTTGTTTTATTAACTTCTTGGTGTGTTGAGAATTTTTTAAATGCTATTTACATTGATCATTGCAGAGAATGTTCTGTTTAGAAGTAAGTATTTAAGGAGAAGGAATATTTCTAGCAGTCTTTCTGTATCGAATTTCTATCTAATAGGGACAAATTGAATGGCTACAGTATTAGTAGGATTTTTGTCAGTGGTCTTTAGACAACTTCTGTGTATAAAGATTATTCATTTTCAAGTTTTACGTTGTTGGTAAGAATTAATTGGACTTCTGAATTCCTAAAATTGTTAGATATCAATGCTGTTTTTACTCACCAGGAAAGCAGAATTAAGGATATTGGAGTACCAATGAATAGATTGACATGTTAATTGTTACTGTATAATTTCCATAGGACTTAGTTTTATCTACTTTGGAGATTGAGATTATAGTTTGTTAGTTTACTTCTTGATACTGACAATATGAATTGACCTTTTTTCCCTTGTTTTTTTTTTCTTCTTACTTTTTTCTTCTCTTCACTGTTTACTTTGACATTATATATGCTATTGAGAAGGATTTGGCTCTCTTGTTTGTATGAGCTCCAAGTAGAAATCTCATTTAAATTGCATAATTATGTTTTGAAATCCTCTGGAATGTTTAATTTATTCAGCATTGTTATGGGAATAAGTTGTTACCTCACCTCCAGTAAAATTTACAGATAAATGAAGTTTTCCTCTCGAAGTAACAAGACTTTATATTAACAATTTGGTAAACTCTTAAAGTGTATCAGTTGGTATTGTTTGCCTACATATCTACCAGCACAGGCTAATAAGCATATCATCCCATAGGCCTGGATTCCTGGATGTTCTTTAGACTAAAATGGTTCTTTGAAGTCAGACAGTCCCATACCCTGGTACACCAGGAGTAATTCATACTGGGGCACAGAAGTTCTCACCTGAAAATATGGCAGATTTTTCAAAATATTCCTGTTGTGGGTAAAGTAGCTGGGTCTGTAGGAATTTTCACTTTCAGCTACACACAGTACAAATCACCTCCCCTTCTTTCATCTCGCTGCATAGGTTTAAACTTTCATTCTCCCTTCTTTCAAGCTAAGTTGCATTATTTTGTGTGCAGGATGGGGGAAACTTTCCTGTCAGTGGACCTCATTCAGGGCCATTTAAGTCTATCAGAGAATTTCTTTTTTCTATGTTTTTTTTTTTTTTTAAAGATTTTATTTTTCCTTTTTCTCCCCAAAACCCCCACGGTACATAGTTGTATAATTTTTTTTTAGTTGTGGGTCCTTCTAGTTGTGGTATGTAGGACCCTGCCTCAGCGTGGCTTGATGAGCGGTGCCATGTTGGTGCCCAGGATCCGAACCAGCAAAACTCTGGGCTGCTGCAGTGTACGAACTTAAGCACTTGGCCCCAGGGCCGGCCCCCCAGAGAATTTCTAATAACCGTAAACCTAAAAGGGAAGACCTTGGAGTCTCAGTTGCTTACCAGAAGACTTTCTGGCCTTTTTTGTGTACTTCTACATACTTTCTTTTAGCTCGGTACTATTTAATATTTTTGGTAGGGATAACTTGCATCAATTCAGAAATGGAGCCTGCTATGTACCCTTTCTCTAGGGCAGGAGATATCTGTTTGCTTCAGTTACATAACTGTGAAGGGCCAGTCAAGTGGTTTTTCCCAGAACAAAGAAAGTGACTCTTGGGTGCATTGCTCTTTTCTGCCTGCACAAAAAAAGCCACCAGGAATTTTTAAATGGTAGACTGTCAATTTAAATATTTGTTCTGCCTAATCAAGTACCCTGCTACATAGAGGTGCTAGTTTAGATTTTACCTTTGGTGGACAAATTGTCTATGTTGTATTTGTACCAGTTTCTTTATGTCTCCACAGATTTTTTTTTTCTCTTGGACGTAAGTGGGGGGGATATAGTGATATTTTGCTGGCCAGGATCTTATGGCTAAAGCATAGCTTTGATTTCCATGATAAGAATCTTCACTGTTTCTGTCCCTAAGGACAGAAGTAAAACTGCCTTATTTCCCATAAATACCACTATTACAAGTTGTCACAGATCTTACAGAGTATGTACTCGGTGTGAATACATTATTAAAGTTTTAAACATCTGTCATCCTTCACCCTCTTCCTCAGGGTTAAGATGATTTTTTTTAACAACCAGTACTTAGCTAAATGATATACAATATAATTTTTCCCCTCTTATCTTCTGTGATGGATACAGTAATATTTTTTTTATTAAGGTTATAAAAGTTAACATCCTTGTGAAATTACAGTTGTACATTATTAGTCATGTTGTAGGTACACCACTTCACCCCTAGTGCCCTCCCCCCACCCCCCTTTCCCCTGGCAACCACCGATCAATTCTCTTTGTCCATACGTTAACTACCACCTATGAGTGGAGTCATGCCGAGTTTGTCTTTCTCTGTCTGGCTTATTTCACTCAACATAATACTCTCAAGGTCTATCCATGTTGTTGTGAATGGGACAACTTTGTCCTTTTTTATGGCTGAGTAGTATTCCATTGTATAAATATACCACAACTTCTTTATCCAATCATCAGTTGCTGGGCACTGAGATTGGTTCCATGACTTCGCTATTGTGAATAATGCTGCAATGAAGATAGGGGTGCATAGAGCTTCTGAAATTGCTGATTTCAGGTTCTTAGGATATATACCCAGTAGTGGGATGGCTGGGTCATAAGGTATTTCTATTCTTAACTTTTTGAGGAATCTCCATACTGTTTTCCATAGTGGCTGCACCAGTTTGCATTCCCACCAACAGTGTATGAGAGTTCCCTTTTCTCCACAGCCTCTCCAACGTTTGTCACTCTTGGTTTTGGATATTTTTGCCATTCTAACAGGTGTAAGGTGACATCTTAGTGTAGTTTTGATTTGCATTTCCCTGATGATTAGTGATAATGAGCACCTTTTCATGTGTCTATTGGCCATCCGTATATCTTCTTTGGAGAAATGTCTGTTCATGTCCCCTGCCCATTTCGTAATTGGGTTATTTGATTTTTTATTGTTGAGTTGTGTGAGTTCTTTGTATATTATGGAGATTAACCCTTTGTCGGATAAATAACTTGTGAATATTTTTTCCCACTTAGTGGGCTGTTTTTTTGTTTCAATCCTGTTTTCCCTTGCCTTGAAGAAGCTCTTTAGCCTGATGAAGTCCCATTTGTTTATCCTTTCTATTGTTTCCCTCAGGTGAGGGGTTATGGTGTCCGAAAAAATTCTTTTGAAGCTCATGTCAAAGAGTGTGCTGCCGATATTCTCTTCTAGCAGACTTATTGTTTCAGGCCTAATCTTTAGGTCTTTGATCCATTTTGAGTTTATTTTAGTAAATGGTGAAAAAGAATGGTTGATTTTCATTCTTTTATATGTGGTTGTCCAGTTTTCCCAGCACCATTTGTTGAAGAGACTTTCTTTCCTGCATTGTAGGCCCTCAGCTCCTTTGTCAAAGATTAGCTGTCCATAGATGTGTGGTTTTATTTCTGGGCTTTCAATTCTGTTCCATTGATCTGTGCATCTGTTTTTGTACCAGTACCATGCTGTTTTGATTACTGTGGTTTTGTAGTATGTTTTGAAGTCAGGGATTGTGATGCCTCCAGCTTTGTTGTTCTTTCTCAGGATTGCTTTAGCAATTTGGGGTCTTTTGTTGCCCCATATGAATTTTTGGATTCTTTGTTCGATTTCTGTAAAGAATGACATTGGAATTCTGATTGGGATAGTGTTGAATCTGTATATTGCTTTAGGTAGTATGGACATTTTAACTATGTTTATTCTTCCAATCCATGTGCATGGAATATCTTTCCATATGATGGATACAGTAATATTTTTAAAAATTTTTTTTACTGCGAAATACTTTCAAGTTGTCCCAGATTTGGCCAGAAGCTAGGCTGCCTTCTGTGTCCTTTTTATTAAGATATCCCTGTCATTTTTTGATAATATCCTTACTTTCTCCACAAGATATTCCAGGTTCATCTTATTCTTTTCCCACTCCAGCCCTGGAGCAGTCATTTCTCCAAGGAGCCTGTTTCCTTTTAGTGTAGAATGGAATTCAGAAAACAAGATCTGAGGATTGCTGTTTCCAGACTCTTTCAGTGAAGAGTTAGGAAATATTTCTATGTATGCATGTGTGTTTGTGCTTCTGTGTGTGTATATGTTCATCTATATTTATATCTGTATCTATCTATATTGAAACCCATGAGTTCACATTGATATCTCCAATTTGAATTCAATGTAGAGTTCATTCTATCTTTTCTCTTTTCCATATGTATGTACACCTCCCTTCTCCATGAGTGAGAAACCTGGTTCTCATCTTCCTATATATATGTGTGTATTTGCATAATCCCCCTATATGTAGCGGTGGCATGATAAGAAATATGTATGTGATCTTTGCCCCCAATTTCTGATACAGAGCTCCTGAATCCCTTGGAATTTCCAGAGTGATAGGAGTATCTTTTGTTCTAATGGGGTGGCTCTTGGCTGTCCCCTAGATAGCTTCAGGATAGCAGCTGGTCACCAGAAAGAACTTAGCATGATTAGAATTTTGGAACTTTTCAGCCCTATTCCCACCTGCATCTCTGGGGAGGGGAAGGGAAGCTGGAGATTGAGTTAATCGCTAATGGCTAATGATTTAATCAATCATGCCTATGTAATGAAATGTCCATAAAAACCTCTAAACAGTGGAGTTCAGAGAATTTCTGGATTGATGAACACATCAAGGTGCTGGGAAATTGGTGCACCAGAGACGGCATGGAAGCTCTATGACCCTCCTGCCATACCTTGCCCTGTGTAGGCATCTCTTCCATTTGGCCGTTCCTGCTTGTATCCTTTAGAATAAACTGGTAATAGTAAGTAAACTCTTCCCGAGTTCTGTGAACCTTTCTAGTAAATTATCAAACCTGAGGGAAGGGGTCATGGGAATCCCCGATTTACAGCCTCTTGGTCAGAAGTGTAGGTGGTGAACTGGAACTCAAAGCTAGCATCTGAAGTGGGGCAGTCTTGTGGGATTTAGCCCTTAACCCGTGGGGGCTGCACTAACTTCAGGTGGTGTCAGAAATGAATTGAACTTTAGGACATCCAGTTGGTGTCTAGAGAATTGAAAAATGCATGGTGTGAAAAACAATGCATTTAGTGTCAGAAGTATTGAGAGTAAAAACAGTTCAGAGTAGCCAATCTTGTAGCTCCTCTGCGCCATTGTCCCCTCAGACCGTCTCACTGCAGCAGGGCTGCCATCGCTTCTTCCTCTAATATCTGCCTCTCTGGCAGCAGTGCTCTTTTATAATTAATTTGCTGTCTGTCTTTTTACATTCTTTCTGTTGCTACAATTGGGGATGTGATGCAGCTTTTTAGCCTTATGAGAAAACATGATATAAGCTGCCCTGAATTTACTTCGTAATTCCAGGTGAAGATTGCGGTCATCAGGGAGAGTTTTTCCCTCACCCACATTCAAAACCATTCTCTATAAATACAGATAACTTCTGAGTCTTAGTATGAAATTCAATATTTAATTGTTTTCTAAGGTCTTTCTGATGAAAATTTAGCATCCAAATTGAGATGTGCTGTGTACAATACACACTGGATTTTGAAGACTTGTATTAAAAATTTTAAATACTCTGTTTTTTAAAAACATTGATTACATATTGAAATGATGAAACTTGCATATATTGGGTAAATATTAACTTCATTTGCTGCTTTTTACTTTTTTAAATGTGGCTACTCGAAAATTTAAAATTGCATGTATAGTTTTCATTATATTTCTGTTGGCCACCACCGACCTAGACTATTCTGTTAAAATAAAATACTGTGAAAGACCTGATGCTGCGGTAAATGAAGTTTTCTACTTCCTTTTAAAAAATATCTTAGCACCTTCCTTTTTGTGGTTTCTTTCATAAGTACCCTTTACAAACCATAATTCCTTTGCTGTTGCTGAATGTAGAAATTTGGGTTTTTAAAGTCTTTTCTTTTGGGTTTGTGGTGCTTTTAATACCTGATTATTAACAAAATCACCCTTTAGTCCTTTAAAATTTTATCTTGTCTTTTAATTACTAGCATTTCTGTATCAGAAATGACATTTCTTATGGTCTTATTCTTTGAGGACTTTAGTTGTGACCAAGGGAATATGCCAGTTTTTACTGCAGATATCTTGAATTATTTTTGTCTATTTAGATAAACTGCTAATGCATGTTTGCGTGTATATTGAATGTGTAAACTTGATTTATATTCCTTAATAACTTTTGACTATTGTGGCTACTTAAATTTGTTAACCAATGTATTGCCCACATTCATATTTTAATGATGTTGAGAAGAAGGTTAAATTGATTTTTGGTATCTTTTGCTTATAAAAGAGACACTGTTTGTAGTTCGGCTACTTATTTGTATTGTTTTTACAAAATAGTTAATTCTTTGACTAATTGTTCCTGTACAATAGATAAGGATGAAAAGATTAGTGAAAATATAGCTAACTGCTTTATTTTAATAAACTTATAAAATATTTGAGATGCCAAGATAATACTTTTCAAATCTAAATGGTAATTTAATGACCACAGAAGCCTACTTTTCTTTTGTATAAGGGTCTTTTGAGAGTCATTGTTTACAGGTACATGCTAATTTGATTTTTGACTCAATTATCTGAGTTATGATAATTAAAAAATTAAAAAATTATCATTTTTTCCATGTTAGTTTTTGTAACCATCCTTAAATCACACACAAAAATGATCTTTTTCTTCCTTTTTTTTTTTTTTTGTCGGGGAAGATTGGCCCTGAGCTAACATCTGTGCTCGTCTTCCTCTATTTTGTATGTGGGATGCCCCCACAGCATGGCTGCTTGATGAGTGGTGTTCAGGTCTGTGCCCAGGATCTGAACCTGCGAACCCCTGGCTACCAAAGCACAGTGTGCTAACTTAACCGCTACGCTGCAGGCAGGCCCTGCAAAAGAGATTTTTTAAGAAAAAATTTTGTAGACGTAATAGTCTCATTAGAAAAGTTGGGAAATTAGAGAAGAAAAGGAAATCACCTGCAGTCGATCCCTTCATCTAGAGATAATCACTGTTACTATTTGTAACAGTTCGAATTTCTGTGTGTTTGATTTTTGCTTTTACAGTTGTGATCAGTAACTGTATAGTGGTACAGGTTCCCTGTTTTACTGCATAGCAAAAGCATTTTCCCATTTAAAAATGTGAGGTTTTTAGATTTAAAAAACCCAAAATATTCTTTGCATACTGTAATCATAATCGGTATTATGTTTAAATAGTTGTGATTATGCTATATGGTGGCATAATTTGCCTGATTTACTTCATATAAATAGACATTTCTTATGTTGAAAATTTGAAATTTTAGATACAAACTAATGTATCCAGACTGTTATCATAATTGTCTTTGATACTTTGTACTACTGAAGATGCAGTTGTGACATCAGTTTCAGAACTAATGTTTTAATCTTGTTAGAATTTACAGCAACACTTAAATTCGTACTTGAGTATGTATTATTTCTTTTTAATTCTCTTTAAGAGAAAATCAGTTAGAATGTTTGACCTACAAATGCCAACATTTAGTTACAACTAATCTAGGAAATTGATCACTGATGTGTTTGATCACTCTGAACAGAGGTTTGAAAGTCGTGGTTGATATATTGCAAATCCAGTTTTTTTCTTCACTTTCAGCCTTTGCTCAGAGATTTGCAGAAAGTTCATTCACTGCCTCTCGTAATTTTGGGCATGGTCAAATTATTTTAAATCTTTTGCTTTTAGAACAGTGTTACTGTGGTTGAGAAGTTTATAAAAGTCGTGTCTTAGGGGCTTTAATACCAGTACATCGAAACTTCTTGGAGGAAGTTTAGTTTTGTATATTGACTAAACTACAGGGGGACAAAAGCCTTAGTGTGCTTTTTCTACTTCCCACCCACTCAAGATAACTTAAATCTGCTTCCTTTACTTAAATTTTCAATTGTCTACTCTAGAGCATACCAAAGATGTTTTGAAAGTAATAGGAAATTCTTAATGCATTTAAAGGGAACTACCTCCCAATTGGTTTTTTTCCATTATAGAAATAATACATACTCGGAGATATGTTAGAAGACAGGGAAAAATAAAAACCAAAATAACCCCACTGAAATTCCATCACGAAAAGACAATGCCAGTATATCATTTTGGAATATTTTCCTTTCATCTCTTCCTCTGCCTCAAGGTAGTTTTTGTATTTATTCAACAAATATTTCTGCAACTCCTATGTGCCAGGTACTGTCTTAGTTGGCAAATAGAGAAAAAATCCTGCCCTCATGGAACCTATGTTCTGCTGGGATCATAGGTGTGTGTGTCTGTATAATTTTATATCATGATGATTTTATAATTCGTTGTAACATCAGAGTTAATATAAATATTTTTAACAGGTCTGTGATAGTTCCTTATGCAGAAACACCATAATTTACCCCCAGTGTTGTTGTGTTATTTTTCCCAAGTATAGTAGGTATGAGTCCTATAAGGTGGTAACTATGAAAGATATTCCTATTTTACTAAAATTTAATCTGTGTTGTGGCCTCATCAAATTTAATCAGTTATTATTCCCCTGCACAACTCTTCCTCTCCCCAGTCCTTGGGTAGCTTCATATGCTTTAGAACCTTATCAAGAGAGGGCTTTCCAGTCTTCCTCCAACACTACTTGTCATTGACATGCTCATTTATGTGAGCCTGGAAGGTTCTTTTGAAGGCCAAATTACAGAGAATCTTGGATAATAGGATCTTTTGCAGAATTTTCTGAAACAGTTCTTTCATTGTTGTCTCTCCAACACCTCCCTTCCTTCATCCCTGCCCCCCACACAGCTCCCACTGGGGGTGAGGATATTGATCTTGATCTGGGCAAATTCTCTGGTCCTCTTATTTTTCTCCGGATTTCTATCTCTTCAAACTTCTTTATTCCTTCCATCGCCTCTGACTGGTACAGTCCAGCTGAACTCCTCTCTTTGGGCCTGGCTTTCTCAAACAGAAGCCAGTTGAGGGGATTGTCTTCTAATTTTTGGTTCTAAAATAACACAAAAGACTCCAAGGCTAGGGACTGCAAAGGTTTGGAATAGGAGAGAGGAATTTACCCAGTGCCTTGTGAACAAAACAGGAATTAATACCTCAGATTTTACTGTTTAGAACTATTTTCTTAGGATTGAATTTCAGAAATGGAATTACTGGTTCTAAGGGTATGAACATTTAAATACTTTCTACATATCGTCAGATAGTTTTCCAAAAGATAGATGCTTATGTATATTTTCAGTGACCCAAGTGAGAGTTTTTATTTAACTGCCCATTTATCAATATTATTAACTTAAAATTTTCTCATTGCTTTATATTTTATTCCTTCAGAACTTTTCTTTGTATATGTGATAATAAATTGTATTTCCTCTTTTGTCTTTTGATATGTTTTGCTTACTTTCAGGTGCTTTTCTCCCCTAATCAATTTTCATAAATTCTTCAAATCAAAATTAATAATTGTTTCTTATATTTTTGGCAAATCTTTTTCAGTGCTAGGGATTGAATGCCAACAGAACAATATTCTTTTTTTTTCTCCATAAGACTTAATTTTTTGGGACCAGTTTTAGATTTGCAACATACTTGAGAGGGAGGTACAGAGATTTCTCATATAGCCCCTGCCCCCACATATGCATAGTCTCTCCTATTATCAACATCACTCACCAGAACAGTACCTTTTCTGATACACTTTACCAAGGATGAACCTACATTGACACATCATCATCATCCAAAGTCCATAGTTTTCTTTAGGGTTCACTCATGGTGTTGTATATTCTGTAGGTTTGGACACGTGTACAGTTAGGTGTATCCATCATTATAATATACAGAGTATTTTCACTGCCCTAAAAATCCTCTGTGCTCTGCCTATTCATCTCTCTCCCACCCTCACCCCTGGCAACCACCAGTCATTTTATTCTCTTCATAGTTTGCCTTTTCTAGAATGTTATGTAGTTTGAATCATAGAGTGCATGTAGCCTTTTCAGATTTTCTTTCATTTAGTAATATGCACTTAAGGTTCGTCCATGTCTTACCGTGACTTGGTAACTCATTTTATTTTAATGCTGAATAATATTTTATTGTCTGGATATACCAGTTTATTTACCCATTCATTTACTAAAGGACATCTTGGTTGCTTTCAAGTTTTGGCAGTTATGAGAAAAGTGCTATAAACATCTGTGTGCATGTTTTTGTGTGGACATAAGTTTTCAGCTCCTTTGGGTAAATACCAAGGAGCACGATTGCTAGATCGGATGTTGAGTATGTTTAGTTTTGTAAGAAACTGCCAAACTGTCTTCCAAAGTGGTTGTACCATTTTGCATTCCTACTGGCAGTGAATGAGAGTTCCTTTTGCACCACATCCTTGTCAGCATTTGGTGGTGTTGGTGATCCAGATTTTGGTCATTCTAATAAGTGTATAGTGATATCTCTTGTTTTACTTAGCATTTCTCTGATGACATGTGGAGCAACTTTTCATATGCTTGTTTGCCAGCTGTATATCTTCTTTGCTGATGTTTATGTTAAGTCTTTGGTCCATTTTTAAAATCAGGTTGGTGGTTTTCTTATTGTTGAGTTTTAAGAGTTCTTTGTATATTTCGGATGGCAGTCCTTTATTAGATGTATCTTCTGCAAATATTTTCTCTCAGTCTGTGGCTTGTCTTCTAATTCTTTTGTATTTGTCTAGTTCTTTTGTATTGTCCTTGGTTCTATTTTATTTTATTTATTTATTCATTTTTGAGGAAGATTAGCCTTGAGCTAACACCTCCTGCCAGTCCTCCTCCTTTTCGCTGAGGAAGACTGACCCTGAGCTAACATCCATGCCCATCTTCCACTATTTTATATGTGGGACGCCTACCACAGCATGGCTTGCTTAGCGGTGCCATGTCAGCACCTGTGACCCGAACCGGCGAACCCTGGCCGCCAAAACGCAGCGTGCGCACTTAACCACTGCGCTACCAGGCCAGCCCCACTGATTCTGTTTTATTGTTTTTAGTTATAGTGAGTCTTCCCTCTGAAGTTGATAAGTGAATTTCTAATTTCTTATCTTTCTGATCTTGATATTAAAAAATTGATTTGCCCCTAAGGGCATATTTATGCTATAGTCTTAAGATCCATATTTTAGCTTAGTATGCAGAGAAATAGATTTTTAAAAAATGTTTATTCTAGCTCCTGTTTAGTGTTTTGTTTTGTTTTGTTTTTTAAGATTTTATTTTTCCTTTTTCTCCCCAAAGCCCCCTGGTACATAGTTGTGTATTTTTAGTTGTGGGTCCTTCTAGTTGTGGCCTGTGGGACTCTGCCTTAACATGACCTGATGAGCGCTGCCATGTCTGCACCCAGGATTAGCACCAACGAAACCCTGGGCCGCCAAAGCCGAGCGCAAGAACTTAACCACTTGGCCACAGGGCCAGCCCCCTCATTAGTGTTTAAAATTTTACTTTTGCGGTTACCTTAGTGCTTGTTCCTTCATTTCTGTGTTCTTTATTAGTATTTAGGGAGTAAATTCAGACATTACTTAGTGTGATGAGGTGAATGGCACATCAAGTAATACTATTTCTTGTGACACAGAATAATTTTTAACTCGGTTGTCTTTAAATTTCTGTCTTATGACAAGTTGTGTTTTCATTAGTAACTCCTTCTAGGGCTTAATATGAAGTTCGATCAAAAGTTTGAAGTGTGTGTGTTTATGTTTAAAGGACTTGGGAGAGGATATACTATTTATGGACCAGTTACTGTGTTTTATATATAGTCTCATTTAATTTTTGTGACGCATAGAGAAGCGCTGTTTTTCAGATGAGGAGGCTGAAATTAAGTAATTTGCCAAGATCACAACTAACAAATGGTAGAAGTGGGAGTTGAACCCAGATCATTCTTGTTTCTTTTCTTCCCCTTTCAGTCTTGTTTTATAAGCTAGCATGCTTCTCTTCAAACTTTATAGTTACCTTTTACTGCACACTAAAATGAATGGTTCAGGTTTTCTGTGTGTGATGCAAAGACCAAATTGATAATTTTTCAGTTTTTAGTCTGGTGTTTGATGTTATATCTTAAGTATATGAAGTTAAAATTGGATCTCAATGTGCTCTTCCTTTGTATGGCTTTTGTAACTGGGCTGGTGCTTTGGGAGAGAAGTTGTGGGGTTTCCCAAGGACTTCCAAGAGGCAATAAAAGAAAATGGGGATCTAGGTAAGAATGCGAACTGCAGAAAATTAACCAGTATTCCTGTGTTTGAGTCGTAATCATTGACTAGGATGTTTGCAAAGACCTATTTACACAGCGTAGGTGCTCATTCAGAAGTGTTGAAGGTAAAGGATTGGACTAAATGATCTTGGTCCCTTTTATGACTACTGTTCTGTGATTTATTTAGAATTATGTGCATATGTTAAACTCATTCCATGATGTACAACATTACTTTTAGTTACTGTGTGTTATCACTGGATAATATCAGTTAGCATCTGTGCTTTTCATTTGCAGTTTTTAAATAGCTAAGGAGTTAGATTTGTTTCTGTGTGAAAGACAAGATTTTGTTATGGAGTTAGATCCTTGTGTTACTTTGGGCCAAACATAGTCTGCTAGAATTTTGAGATAGAACTAGGTCTGGTCTACCATGGAACTATTACCTAGCTGTGTAATTTCTCAAGTATTATGATACTATGAGCTGAGAAGCATTTGAAGAGAAACAGTGAAAACAAATCTTGCTATAAATGTAGTATTTCTTTTTAAATGACACATGGTAAATATTTAGTATTAAAGTTCATTGTAGTTGCATAGTGAAACAGATATTAATATTATATGGTAGCTATTTTAAAAAAACCATTTACCACAGACTCGAGCACTTTAGGACATTTGGCTTCCAAAAATTTGAAGTGTTTTTCATCTGCCTTTGTGTCCCATTGAGATAAGGCAGAATTGTATTAATAAACCTAAGCTTTGAGTGGTATTTAATTTTGAGTTGTAGCCACAAGTAAATATGACTCAAACATAATTCAAAACTTTTGATGATAGATACTTTGTTAGTTGCTTTAGAAGAATTTCAAGCCTCACTTCTTATTTAGTGCCTTAGCTGGAAATTTGTAAGTAGTAGCTGGCTCATGATTTCCTAATGATTTAAATTATAGTACTTTTACCTAAGAGGAATTATCTTCTAACCTAAGTTATTTCACATCTTTGCCTGTAATTAGGGTTAAGTTTTGTTTAAACCATTTACATGAGTTGTGGGAAACCAGAAGAGAGCTTATAGTCTTAGAGTATTTAATGTTTAGGTTTTTCATACCTTTGATTATGCTTTGATGCTTAAGTCTCTGAACAATCTTATAAAGTGTTAAAATTTGTATTGATATGCTAATGGTAAGATATTTTAATGAGATATTCATGAGATACTTAATGAAATATTAAATATAAGAAACCTAGAAAAAAGTTAACATTGTGACTACTTGATTATCATACTAGGTGAGTAATTTGTTATTAAAAAGTGATTCGTGGAAATTGGAAGGAAACACTCATTGTGCTAACACTCATTGCGATTAGGGTTTTGAGATTATGAATGACTTAATAAAATAATATGGGTTAGAACCTGTCCACTTTTTAAAGAGATTGGCATAACCAGGCTATGGGAAAATGAAAGATTTTATGAAAAAACCACTAGGTATATATATTTTAACGTCTAGAACAAAATTTTTAATTCTTCTTAGTAAGTAGTCTAATAACACAGGTATGACTTCGTCCTGGTAACTTGGTGAACTCCACCACAGGGTCAGGGTGGGGTTCTAAAAACATTAACAAAAATCAAGTATTGTCAGGAAATTCAAAATTTAGGGAAATCTTCAAGCTGAAGAAGGAATAAAGATTATGAGAGGAGTAACTAGTAATGGGGAGTACTGTCTGAGAAATTTGCAGAAATTTTGCTTATTTTACTACTCTAAAATGGAAAATAGATGGTCTGATTTCTTCCCCCGCTTAAGTTCAGGAGGACAGCATTTTCTTCTGTTAAAACTGCCACTGATTATGTATTTCTCCTAGAGTGATGATCATATTGTCTACTCCCTCTCTAAATAGTTGAATAATTTACTTATTTTCATTATATTTTAGAAAAATTAGTGAGTGAACTTTGGCAGGTCTCATATTTGGCATGTGAGTGGTACTTGCTTTCAGATTTAGAATTCTCTGTTGGGAAAATAATCTAGGTTATGTTGCTGTAAGTATAATTTCAAAATATACACACATATATTTATTTATAAATTCCCTCTCCCTTGATCTTCTATGAAAAAAAATGCATACATCTTGTGAATTGACTGGACTATGGAATAAAAATATTGAATTTTTAAGTTTCTCCACCACTATACTGCAGTTTTGAGAGAAAAGAATGAGACATTTTTTCTTCTTTTTTTGGGTGTGAAGGTCACTGTACCTCAGTCAGCTTCCGTTTCCTCTTCCTCTTCCCTACATTTTTTTTTGAAATTTCTGTGTACTTCACTGGTTTGACTAGTCATCGTAAGGCTCAGAAGAAATAACTTTGTATCTCTGCCATTCCCTATGTTTAGCAGTGTTTTTAATTTGGAATTTTGTCTGTAATCATTAACAGAATTGTTTAAGGGTGAACAATTAATGTTCTTTATGGAAATAATTTGAGGCACCTCTTTTGGATTCTTTGCAAGTAATATAACTTTATTATGGATATTAGGAGAGAGGATGTAGAAATAAATCTTTGCTTGTAGTATGAAGTTGTGATAATCAGCACCCTCACTTGTAATGTTGAATCCTTTCAGATCTTTGTAGAAAGATTGCCTTTGTTTAGACTTCAGTGCTTACATGTTTCTTCTCTTACTGACTCAGTTGTTGGTGAAGATTTACTTGTCAGGAAATAGGAATGAAGTATTTTGCATTTACTTCAAGGTTTTACTGTTCAGAATGAGACTTCTTAAAATATTTATAGTGTTTTATACTGAGTGAGGTACACAGATCACAAAAAAATATGGTCTGATTGAATTCAATTTTGTAGTACTTGGTTTCTAAGATTTGGACAGAATATAGAAATTTAGGAAAATTTCAGTTATATTAGGGCCCCAGCCATGCATTTTCAAAAGCAGTGTGTTGCATTCCTAAACGTAGTGTATTGCATGCACTACTGAGCATAATGGGAAAAGAAAAGTGCTATAAAAAGCTAAGTACCAGGTAACTAGCAGGAAAAAGCTTTTAATGGGAAAGCTGGCATGGTCATTAATCTGGTAGAATAGTATTTGAGAAAATGGTTATATGTGTTAAGCTGCAGTTTCTTTTGGTTATTAGAAACCAAAATAGGAAATTCAGAATTAGCATTTAAATGTGTGTGTACGTGTGTGTGTGTGTGTGTGTGTGTTTTAAGTGGCTTTCTGTCTAATTTAGTGCAAAGAGAAGTAGAATGGGAGACTTGGTTCTAATGCTAACTATAGAAGAATGCCCTTGGGTAAGTATGTTGTCTTATTAGTAATAGTAAAGTGAGTGGTAGAATTGTTTAAGAATTCTTTCAGCTTTAGGCTGTTGCCTTAAATATGCTTCTTATCACTTCTTGAAAAATCAGAAAGGAGGATTTTTTAGTTTGATTCAGTCTGATTTCTTCAAATACTCTTCCAATTACTAAATATATACTAGATTTGCTAAAATAGATAGACTCCTTTGCAGCGGCTTTCAAACTTTTTTCCTGAGACCCATTCTAAGAAATACATTTTGCATTATGACCCAACATATACACACATAAAAAGACAGAAAGTTTCACAAGATATTTACCTTACTAGTAATGAGTTATGTTTTCTGTTTTATTTCATTTTTTAAAAAAGGAATATTTATAGTCTACTCTTTGAAAAACACTTGAGTATAAACTTGAAGCTAGATCCTTTTTTTAAGTTAACCAGGTAAATCAAGCAGTAAGTTGTTGATAAATATTTGCCACAAAATGAAAATAAATTGGCTATATGAATTTTAGTTCCTGCTGTTGTTTGCTATTCGTAACCCAAGCTCTGAACACAGTGTTCATTCTTAGGAAGCAACAAATGGTGATGATTTTGCATAACAGCTGAAGTTAGATGCACATAAAGTTCTACAGTTGCTGGTCTTTGATGTAGATAATTTAATGATCTCTTAGTTTTATTTCTGCTTTTTATTTAGTCCCTTATTAATAGGCACAATACTGTATTAGTTATAATGCAAACCAATGGCACTAAAAATTTGTGGCATCTTTTTTGCATTTGAGTTTTTGAAAGGTATTTTGTGGAGAATACAAATTTGTTTTTAAGGCATACTTGTGCTGTTATTTTAAATGAGTTTTTTGCTTTTGTGTTCCAGCCATCAAGATGCATGTTTTTTTTTAAATTTGCCAATCTTCTTGTTCTGTGAGATTACTTTAGCTCCTCCCCTCCTTCCATAATGGAGTTCTTATGGGATTTGTGGCTTACTTTTTAAATCTAAACATTAAAATAACATTTTCTGGGAATATTACTTAATATTTGTGTGACCCTGGACATCCCACTTTCTTAAATTCCGAGCCTTTTTTCCTCATCTGAAAATAGTAATTTGTGTGCTTGACTGGAGTATTTGAAATAACAAATAAGCAAAAAATACAGTACACTCACAGTATTGTGTGAAATTTTCTAAGTCATTATCATAGACTTGGCTTTGGGAATTAACTTCTGAGGTTTTTGGGCTAAAGTGACCCTGAAAGTTCATGAACTAATTATCATTTCATTGAGGCTTGAATTTGTATCCTGAATTCTGAGGGAAAATAGTGTAGAAGCAGCCATGTAGCTGACTATTTAATCTAGCAAGTCTGTAACAGTGCCACTTTGAGTTGTTCTGTATGCTATCATCTCATTCAATTCTCTCAATAACCCCATACATAGTATGTTGTCATTCCTATTCTGTAGATGAGAAAACCAAGGGAACCATTTGGTTGGGATGATGTTTCTAAAATTGGGGATCCTCCCAGGGGCTTAGTTGTGTGTCATTGAATATATCACTTTGGGGTTCCTAAGTCTATGAAATTAATTAGAATTTAGAAATCGGATTAAAATCCAAGGAAAACATGATGGAAATAAAATTGTAGTGAGAGACTTGATCTTAACTATATTTATCTATGACAAATTAAGGAGATTAAAAAATAAATGTCCTAAATCAGCACTGTCCGATGGAAATATGTGTACCACATATGTAGTTTAAATTTTCTACTAGCCACATTAAAAAAAGTAAGAAACAGGTGGAATTAATCTTAATAATTTATTTTATATAACCCATTATATCTAAGTATCATTTCAACGTGATCAGTATAAAAATTACAAAGTTATTTTATATTCCTTTTTTCCTATTAAATCTTCAAAATTCAGTGTATATTTACACCAGCAACATTTAAAGTGAAGTACCCAATAGCCATATTTGGCTACTGGCTACCATTACTGCACACCTGAGTTTGGAGGTTTCCAGTTTTTTAACTTCCGTATGCTGAGGACCACCTGCTAGACTGTTCTTTAGCAACCTTTTCCCACCATCTCAAGAAGTTGGTGATAAAAGTTTTAAATTATGCCATATCAGTAGTGAGACTATGGTTGTAAGCATAGGTGAAATCGCGTTCTCTTAAGTTTTCCTTGTTTGTAAGTTGAAGAAAATGTATTTAATTTAAACGTGTTCCTTATTAGAGTATTAATACTTGCTCATTATGCACATTTTGGAAGATCTAGAGACGGAAAGAAAAACTACCCATGTTTCTTAGATAGAATGAAATATTACTCAGCCATAAAGAATGAAATCTTGCCATTTGCAACATGGATAGACCTCGAGGACATTATGCTAAGTGAAATAAGTCAGACAGAGAAAGACAGATACCTTATGATCTCATTTATATGTAGAATCTTAAAAGCCAAAACCCCCAAAAAACAAGCTCATAGATACAGAGAACAGGTTGGTGGTTGCCAGAGGCAGGGGTGCATAAAAGGGTTCAAAAGGTACAAACTTCCAGTTGTAAATAAATCATGGAGATTTCACATACAGCATGGTGACTATACAGTAGTCCCCCCTTATCTGCGGTCTTGCCCTCCAGGGTTTCAGTTGCCTCTGGTCAACCGTAGTCAGAAAATACTAAATGAAAGATTCCAGAAGTAAACAATTCATAAATTTTAAATTATGCACCATTCTGAGATGAAATCTCGCTCCATTCCGTTAAGGATGTGAATCATCTCTTTGTCCACTGTATCCATGCTGTATACACTAACCTACACATTAGTCACGTAGTAGCCATCTGGGTTATCAGATCGACTGTGGTAGAATCGCAGTGCTTGTGTTCATGTAACCCTTATTTTACTTGATAATGGCCCCAAAGCGCAAGAGTAGTGATGCTGGCAAGTCGGATATGCCAAAGGGAAGCTGTAAAGTGCTTCCTTTATGTGAAAAGGTGAAAGTTCTCAACTTAATAAGGAAAGAAAAAAAAATCATATGCTGAGATTGCTGAGATCTACAATAAACTTTATTATAATATAGTTGTAATTCTATTTTATTATTAGTTGTCTCTTACTGTGCCTAATTTATAAATTAAACTTTATTATAGGTATGTAGATATAGGAAAAAACATAATATATGTAGAGTTCAGTACTATCCATGGTTTCAGGCATCCACTGGGGGTCTTAGAACATATCCTTTGTGGATAAGGGGGGACTATTTAGTGAATACATTGCATATTTGAAAGTTGCTAAGAGAGTACATCTTAAAAGTTCTTATCACAAGAAGAAAATATTTTGTAACTATGTGGTGACAGATGTTAACTAGACTTACTGTGGTGATCATTTCACAATATATACAAATAGTAAATCATGTTGTAAACCTGAAACTAATATAATGTTATGTGTCCATTATACCTCAATTAAAAAAAAAACTAAATTGCCTGTGTTTCCACCATCCAAAAATAATACTGTTAATATTTTAGTGAATTTTCTTCTGATATGTTGTCTATTATGGTGGTCTAGTGGTTAAGATTTGGTGCTCTCACAGCAGCCACCCAGGTTCATTTCCCAGGCAGGGAACCACACCATGCATCTTTGAGTTGTCATATTGCAGCAGCTGTGTGTTGCTGTAATGCTGAAAGCTATGCCACCGGGATTTCAAATACCAGCAGGGTCACCCACGGTGGACAGGTTTCAGTGGAGCTTCCAGATTAAGACAGACTGGGAAGAAGGACCTGGCCACCCATTTCTGAAAAAATTGGCGATGAAAACCGTGTGAATAGCAGTGGAGCATTGTCTGATACACCATCGGAAGGTGAGCGGATGATGCAAAAAGACTGGACAGGCTTCTGCTCTGCTGTACCGTACACAGGGTCCCTAGGAGTCAGAATCAACTGGATGGCACTAACGATGACAGATGTTGTCTATACATAGGTTTTTCTTATGGTTTTGTTTATTTTTGCTGTTCATGTGATTATAAGCGTCTTGTTTTATAATGTATAATTTAGCATTTAAAATGAATATTTTTATGACATTTTTGTGTATGTGTGAGGAAGATTGGCACTGAGCTAACATCTCTTGCCAATCTTCCTCTGTCTACTTTACGAAGATTGTCACTGAGCTAACATTTGTGCTAATCTTTCTCTCTTTTATGTGGGTGCTGCCACAGCGTGACTTGGCAAGTGGTGCTAGTTCCACTCCTGGGATCTGAACCTGTGAACCCTGGGTAGCCAAAGTGAAGTATGCGAACTTAACCACAACGGCACTGGGCTGGCCCCTTGTTATGACATTTTTAATTTTAATTTTTAAAGTTTTATTGAGGTATAACTGACATAGAATAAACTGCATGTATTTAAAGGGTACACTTTTATAAGTTTTGACATATGTATAAATCCATGAAACCATTACCACAATCAAGGTAACGAACATATTCATTGTCTCTAAAAGTTTCTTTGTGCCCTCTTTTTTGGCTTTTTTCACTCAGTATGGTTATTTAGAGTATCATCCATGTTGTAGCGTGTAAGAATAGTTCTTTCTTTTTTCTGTTTTCTTTTCGAGGAAGACCAGCCCTGAGCTCACATCTGCTGCCAATCCTCCTCTTTTTGCTGAGGAAGGTTGGCCCTGAGCTAACATCAGTGCCCATCATCCTCCATTTTATATATGGGATGCCTGCCACAGCATGGCTTGACAAGCAGTGCGCAGGTCCGCACCCAGGATCCGAACTGGCGAACCCTGGGCTGCTGAAGCAGAATGTGTGAACTTAACCACTGCACCACTATTTTTTTGGGCTGGCCCTAATAGTTCATTCTTTTTCATGACTGAGTAGTATTCTGTTGAATGGATGTCCTGCAATTTGTTTATCCTTCACTTACTGATGGGCAATTGGGTTAAATAAAGCTCATATATATGTGTGTGTGTGTGTTACAGATCTTTGTATAGGTATGTGCTTTCATTTCTCTTGGGTAAATACTATTAGTGGAAAGGTGGGATCATATGTTAGGTATATGTTTAATTTTTTGAGATATTGCTACAGTGTTGTACCATTTTACATTTCAACATGCAGTGTATGAGAATCCAGTTGATAGACATCCTCACTGGTACATGGTATGGTGAGTCTTTAATTTTAGACATTCTAATATGTGTGTAGTGGTGTGCCATTGTGGTTTTAATTTGCATTTCCCTAATGACTTACACAGTTGAGCATCGTTTTGTGTGCTTATTTACCATCTGGATATCTTTGGTGAAGTGTCTCTTCAGATATTTTGTCCAACTTTTTTTTTGATTGATTTGTTTTATTATTGAATTTTACAAATTCTTGTATCCAGATATTCTGGATACAAGTCCTTTAACAGGTATATGAATTTGTAAATATTTTCTTATGGTCTTAGCTTGTCTTAATTTTCTTAAGATGTCTTTCAAAGAGCAGTAGTTCTTTTTGTTTGTTTTTTTATTGAGTTAATGATAGGTTACAATCTTGTGAAATTTCAGTTGTACATTAATGTTTGTCATTCGTGTTGTAGGTGCACCACTTTACCCTTTGTGCCCACCCCCCACCCCACCTTTCCCCTGGTATCCACTAAACTGTTCTCTTAGTCCACATTTTTAAATTCCTCATATGAGTGGAGTCATACACAGATTGTCCTTCTCTAACTGGCTTATTTCACTTAACATAATTCCCTCAAGGTCCATCCATGTTATTGCAAATGGAATGATTTTGTTCTGTTTTGCAGCTGAGTAGTATTCCATTGTATATATGTACCACATCTTCTTTATCCATTCATCTGTTGACGGGCACTTAGGTTGCTTCCATGTCTCGACTATTGTAAATAATGCTGCAGTGAACATTGGGGTACATAGGACTTTTGGGATTGCTGACTTCAAGTTCTTTGGATAAATACCCAGTAGTGGGATGGCTGGATCGTGTGTAGTTCTATTTTTAATTTTTTGAGGAATCTCCATACTGTTTTCCATAGTGGCTGCACCACTTTGCATTCCCACCAGCAGTGTATGAGGGTTCCTTTTTCTCCACAACCTCTCCAACATTTGTTACTATTAGTTTAGATATTTTTGTCATTCTAATGGGTGTAAGGTGATATCTTAGTGTAATTTTGATTTGCATTTCCCTGATGATCAGCGATGATGAGCATCTTTTCATGTGCCTATTGGCCATCCGCATATCTTCTTTGGAGAAATGTCTGTTCATGTCTCCAGCCCATTTTTTGATTGGGTTGTTTGATTTTTTATTGTTGAGTTGTGAGAGTTCTTTATATATTATGGATATTAAGCCTTTGTCAGATATATGACTTGCAAATATTTTTTCCCAGTTAGTGGGTTGTTGTTTTGTTTCGATCCTGTTTTCATTTGCCTTGAAGAAGCTCTTTAGTCTGATGAAGTCCTGTTTGTTTATTCTTTCTATTGTTTCCCTTTTCTGAGAAGACACGGTGTCCGAAAAGATCCTTTTAATAGTGATGTCAAAGAGTGTACTGCCTACGTTTTCTTCTAGAAGCCTTATGGTTTCAGGTCTCACCTTTAGGTCTTTGATCCATTTTGAGTTTATTTTGGTGAATGGTGAAAAAGAATAGTCAATTTTCATTCTTTTACATGTGGCTTTCCAGTTTTCCCAGCACCATTTGTTGAAAAGTCTTTCTTTTCTCCATTGTATGCCCTCAGCTCCTTTGTTGAAGAGAAAGAGCAGTAGTTTTTAATCTTGAGAAAGTCTAGTTTATCAGTTTGTTCTTTTATAGATCATCCTTTTGGTGGACAGATCTAAGAAAGCTTCATTTAACATCACAGCAATTTTCTAAAAGTTTTGTAGTTTTAGATTTTGCGTTTAGGTCTGTGAATTAATATTTGAATATGGCATGAGGTATAGAGTGAATTTCGTTATTTTTACATATGGATATCTAATTATTACAGCACCGTTTGTTGAAAAGACTATCCTTCACTGAATTGTTTTTGTACCTATATCAAAAATCAGTTGTCCCTCATTCACTTTTTGGTCAGCTGTATTGGGCAATATTTACATACCATAAAATTCACCCGTCCAAAACATAAAACTCATTAGCTTGGCTTTTAGTACGTTCCCTGAGTTGTGCAACTAATACCACAATCAATTTTAGAACATTTTCATCACCCCCAAAAAGAAACCCTGTACACATTAGCAGTCACTAATGAACTTTACATAAATTGACAACTTTTTGCAAAAGTTGAAATGTTGATGTTACTATCCTTGCCCCTCCCTGCCCAAATTTTGAGCTTTGATAATATTCTGTATCACACTGATATTACTCTCTTTGACAGTTTCATAGCTCTTTTAGTATAATTATATCATAAAATAATCCTTTTTTTTAAAGATTTTATTTTTCTCCCAAAGCCCCCCAATACATAGTTGTGTATTTTTAGTTGTGGGTCCTTCTAGTTGTGGCATGTGGGACGCCACCTCAGCGTGGCTTAATGAGTGGTGCCACTTCCGCGCCCAGGATTCGAACTGGTGAAACCCTGGGCCACTGGAGCAGAGTGCTCGAACTTAAACACTCGGCCATGGGGCCGGCCGCTAAATTAATCATTTTTGAGGGGACATTTAGGCTATATATTCAGATTTATACCTTAGTAAACAGTATAAACAATATATTAGGCATCCTTGCTTAGTGCAAACACATTTGTGTAGTATGGATCCCCATAGTGGAATTGTTAGGTAATTAGGTATGCATTCATTAATTAAGTTTTTAATTTTATAGTAGGTGTATACTCACATAATTTGAAAAGGTAAATAGTTTTATGAAGCTTATTACAAAAAATAACAGTCCCCCCACAACTAGAAGGACCCACAACTAAGATATACAACTGTGTACAGGGGGGTTTGGGGAGATAAAGCAGAAAAAAAAAAATAACAGTCCCTCTGTTCTCTTTTCACCTTCCTTTTCTTATTCCCCAGAGGAACCTACTTTCAGTTTTTTTTAGTTGTTTCTTTTGGTATTTACCTCTATATATGTAATACTTACACTGTAGCTTCTTGGTTTTTCATTTTTCGACATTATCTTTTTTTTTTTTTTTTTTTTTTTTTGAGGAAGCTTAGCCCTGAGCTAACTACTGCCAATCCTCCTCTTTTTTCTGAGGAAGGCTGGCCCTGAGCTAACACCTGTGACAGTCCTCCTCTCATTTGTACATGGGATGCTTCCACAGCATGGCTGATGAGTGGAGCAGGTCCACGCCTGAGATCTGAATCCGGGAACTCAGGCCGCTGACTGACTCAGGCCGCTGTGGAACTTTAATCACTAGGCTATGGGGTCTGTCCCATACAATTCTGTTTTCATTATTCTGTAATGTGTGTGGGCTGCTCTGTTAGTAAAGACTCAAGTCTGTCTTCTGTTCAGCTGAGTTTTCTGCTTTTATTTTGACCTTTGTCTGTGTATTCCCTCTCTTTTTCCTTCCATCCCCTCCTTCACCTTCTGGACAGGTTCAACCAAAAAATGTTAACATCTTGGATGGTGTTAGAGATAGCTGAATACTTTCATTACACATTTGTGTATGTGTGTGTAATTTGGGTGTGAAAGAGTGTATCAGTCAGGGTTCTCCAGAGAAACAGAACTAGTGGGAGATAGTATGTGTGTGTTTTTTCCACACCACCAAGCAATTCTTCGACGCTGACTGAGGGTCCTATAATTCAACTCAATTCTGACATCTCCCTAGAGTTAGTGTCAGATTCCACAGTTAAAGGCTCAGACCTACAAAACTCCTCTCCACTTCTACTTCAGATGCCAGTCACGTTTCCAGGTTGTTACTTGTACTTCTGACCAGCTAGCTGTAGATGAGAGGTTCCAATGACCCCCTCGTCTGGTTTGATTAATTTGCCAGAACAGTGTACAGAACTCAGGAAAACATTTTAGTTACTACATTACCAGTTTCTTATAAAAGGATACAACTAAGAAACAGCCAGATGGAAGAGGTACATAGACAAGGTATGTGGGAAGGGCCTCCGAGGTTCCATGCCCTCTCCAAGCATACCACTCTCCCCACATCTCCACGAGTTCATCAGCCTGGAAGCTCTCCAAAACCTGTCTTTTTGGGGTTCTATGGAGGCTTCATTACATAGGCATGATTGATTAAATCATTGACCATTGGTAATTGAATCCAGTCTCAGCCTCTGTCCCCTCCCCAAGAGATTAGAGGTGGCACTGAAAGTTCCAACCTTCTAATCACATGGGTGGTTCCCCTAGCAATCAGCCCTCATCCTTAGGCTGTCTAAAACGTCACCTCATTAACATAACAAAAGACAATTTAAAAAATTGCTTTTATCACTTAGGAAGTTCCAAGGGTTTTAGGAGCACTGTGCCAGGAATGGAGATGAAGACCAAATATATATTTCTTGTTATAAATCACAATATCACATATTGTAGATTTATTTCATTTCAGGGAATTAGTTCGTAGGATCATTGGGGCTGGCAAGTCCAAAATCTGCAGGGCAGGGCAGGCCACCAGTTGGAAACTCTCTTGCAGGACCTGATACTGCAGTCTTGAGGCAGAATTTCTTCTTCCTCAGGAAAGCTCAGTTTTGCTCTTACTGACTTTCAAATAATTGGATGAGACCCACCCATATTACTGAGGATGGTCTCCTTTACTTAAAGTCAACTGATTGTAGGTATTAGCCACATCTACAGAATACCTTTACAGCAACATCTAGATTAGTGTTTGATTGAATAAGTGATTACTATATCCAAGTTGACACATGAAACCATCATGGGTGGACATACTGTTTCAGGGTAGATTGTCCTTGCCCATCAGCCTCTTGAAATTAAAAAAAATCTTACTGTCTGTAATACTACATGGGAATTAAACGTTATCTAGATTTTTAGTAAAGTATAATTTATAGTTTTACCTTGCTAACATGAGGTCAGCTTATGCATACATAGATCATATTCTATAAGTTTGTGGGTCATTTGTTGGCTTAAGTGAAAAAGGCCTATAATGCCACTACTAGAAATGATTGTTCGTAGAAAAGGCAGCAAACGCTGATACCCACGCAGTATCTGAAGCATATTACGTATGTAAAAGAAACATGTTTTAAAATGGAAGAGAACAATGTTAAATGCTGTCCATCTATTTGGTGCCAGTAATGTTAATAGTTGTTTAGACTTTACCTTTGTTTATAACACTTTCTGTGGGAATACTTATTAGTTGAATGTTCAGATATGAAAACGACATGCTTCCTTCACTTAAGGCATAATAGTGAAAGATGATACTGAGCTTACAATACATCTTTGTTGGTGAAATCAAGGGTGAAGGATAGTGTAGGAAAACTGGAATAGAAATAGATTGGGAGGTGAGGAGGTAAGATTCATAGGCAGCCCATAACTTTGAGAAGAGGGTACTTTTTTGTTGATGGCACCAAACAGGGCTGCTGATTTATGATAAGAATCATAAATCTGGAAAAAGCTGTAGCACAAAACCCCAGTGGTTTTCCATTCTAGTTGTTAAATGAGAAGCATGACAGTGTCCTATTGCACAGTGTATAGATAACATTTAAAAAGGCCACATAATGTTCTGTGGTTAAAATTAAAGCATAACTTTTAACCAATATAGAATGGTGTTGTAAACAATGTGCCCTACTATGCATAAAATTTAGATTCCGTCCCCAGTACCACTGCCCATATTAGTCCTTCTTTCTCTATTCAATGCTGAGATTAATTGTATGACTTTTGCCTTCCCTTTCTCTGAGGTAGAAACTCTCTGGTTATATCTCAACTCTGTTCCCATTTCATTAAACCCTATCTGTTCTATCTCAGGAATGTTGCTCTTTTCTGTTCTCTTTCCATCTCCATTGCCTTAATTTAGGCCATCATCTCATCCTGATGTTTTGATAATCTAACTGTTCACCATCCAGCTGCATTACCCCTCTGCATGTACCCACACTACCCCGGGCAATCATATATACATTTCATTTCCTATACTGCCACCAGACTAATTTTTATGAAACAAAATTTCATGTTTCACATTACTTCCCATTGCCTAAAATTGCATTTTCTTGACTAGAATTTGGGAGTTGAAAATGCATATTGCATAGTATAGGTTCATAAGGAGTCTTGCAATGAAGAAATCTATTTAACGTGTTTTTACCTGGAGAAACCTATTTAACTTACTTTTACCAACATTTTATAAATGCGTTTGATACTCTTGGTATGTCTTTTAACATGCCAGAAAACTGTTCTGTGTGATACCATTTTGGGAAACCCTGGCCTGTTTACAAGATGAAGTCCAATTTACAAGATGAAGTCCAAATTCCTTAGCTCGGTCAGGTTTTTAGTCTTGCTCCAACCAATATTTTTAGTTTCATCTCCTTCTTACCTCACACACATACGCTAGCGGTTTTTCAAGGAACACATATTAAGGATATACTCGCAGCTTAGAGACTGCAAAGATCCGAGAAGCCATTTTTGCCTTGCAGTTGCAAGTAGTCTTAGTGAAAAGTCCTTTGATGGTATATTCTTTGATGCTTCTGCTTTGATAAAGTGTCTTCTGAAAGCACTGAGAGTTTTCAGGATATTTTTGGGTGCAAGTAGCAGAAAATCAAACTTTAATCAATAAAGATTTATAATCTTTCATAAGAGGTAAGGCATTTCCAGGTAGGTTGATTGAATTATGCCATCAGAGATCTCTTTGCTGTTCTCAGCATGTATTTCAGACTAATCCCATTATAGTCCCATTCCCAAGCATCACATGCATCCCGGACAGCATTCAGCAGCAGAAGAAACAGTTCCTTTTGGATTATCTCATACCTCACTGGCCAGAGTTGTGGTCACATGCCCAGGCCTAAATCAAGTACTGCAAATGAGACCTCCATGATTATCTTAGGGGAATCATGATTCATTCCCTTGGAATAGAGATGGGGCCTACTTTCTTCTAGCACAGGATAGATACTTGAACCAAATAAGTGATTATGGTTAGCAAGGAAAAGGTGTTTTGGGAATGGATGGTAGACAACAGACAATGCCTGCTACTTAACTCAGTCTTGAGGGATGGAGAGGGAATAGAGTAGAAGGAAACAACTTTCTGGATAAAGTAATGTCTAAGCTGAGCTTTGTAGACGGGGAGGTTAGTGGACAAGGAGACTCTTCCTTATCCTTCTAAGTTATCCTCATTGTTGCTTGTGTTTTCTTTTTTAAGAATAGTAAACACGTTTAACATATTCCCCTAGGAATCTATCTTGACCTTCTATGTATGTGTGTGCAAAAGCTGTGTCATGGACTTATTTAAAAGGAACATGTAGCAACCGGTTTAGTTGAATGAAACATTTTCTGTGTGATAAGGGCCTTATAGGAAACTGCTAATCACTGTTTTCAAATGACAAAAAAAGTCTTTTTTTTTTAAGATTTTATTTTTCCTTTTTCTCCCGAAAGCCCCCTGGTACATAGTTGTATGTTTTAGTTGTGGGTCCTTCTAGCTGTGGCATGTAGGACGCCGCCTCAGCATGGCCTGATGAGCGGTGCCATGGCCGTGCCCAGGATCCAAACCAGCGAAAGCCTGGGCCACCGAAGCAGAGCTCGTGAACTTAACCACTCGGTCACTGGGCCGGCCCCTACAAAAAAACCTTTTGATGTCCCATACATTAGTGTTAACTTTTTTTTTCTTTTTAGCTCTGGGAGATATTATGAGTTTACAACCTAAGTGTTATTTTTATTTTGTTCAGTGTTTGTGTTATTTTGTTCAGTGTTGATTCTCTGTCTCTCTCCGTTCCTTCCTTTCCTTCCTTCCCGCTTCTTCCCTCCTTCCCTCCCTCCCGTCTCTTCCCTTCTCTTCCTTATCTTCATTTTCTTCCTTTCTCTTTTTTTGGAATGGAACTTAAGTACATTTTTTGGTTCTCTCTGCCTGATCTCATCCTTCTAATTTTAGAGATGAAGATGTAGAAGTCCAAAAAGATTATATGATTTTGCTTGAGATCATTTGGCTAGTAGATCTAGATCTAGAAGTCAGGTTGTTTAGGGAAATGAATTGTAGCAGTAGTGGAAAACTAAGGGAAATGTGCTATGTGAAGATTCTATAGACAATTGTCTTAAGATCTTTTTAGACTCAAGAGAGCATGATATTTTAAAAAGGGGTATAAAACTGTTTTTGTTAGAGATGGTAGGTTATTGTAAATTTTGTGGATGTCATAGTACCACAGTATATACTAATGAGGTAGCGAACTTGGAAAAGAAATCTAGAAATGTTGGTGACAGAGTTTCACTATGTTTTTTAAAAAAATTATGAACATATAAAAAAGCTCTTTCTTGTATCTAGGGGACAAAGAGATAATCACTACACTATTAGTGAGACCCATCTGGAAATGTTCACGTGTCTACACAAAATTTCAGTGATATCAGAATGCTGTTATAAATACTGGTTCTTTGTGACACTTAATGTGATAAGAACTTTTTCTGCAACTTAACTTACCTAAAACCTAGATCTGTGCTTTTCTGTAATTCTTGGTTTAAGTTTATGCTTGACTCAAGAGGTACTTTGAGAGAGCTTCTTTTTTTAAACAGGTTACATTTCATACGTAATCTGCCACCCTAACATGGTAAACCATTTTAGTTCATCTGGTATTTATTAATGATTTACTTTGTGAAAGATATTGAGGAGGATAGATAAAATTGTCTGTGTTTACAGCTTACTGAGCACAGGTCATTGTACTTAGAGTATATAACATTATTAATTATAAATTATTAATATGATTGGTGTATCCTTTCCTGATAATTTTCTGTCCATTTCTAATCTTGAATTGGGGGGGATGTTTGCTTTTTTTAGTCTTTTTTAGGGTACATATGGCGATATGAGTAATTTATTAGTCTACGTTTTTGTTTTGTTTTTAAAGATTTTTTAAAATCTTTTTCCTTTTTCTCCCCAAAGCCCCCCATACCTGGTTGTATATTTTTAGTTGTGGCATCTGGCACGCCGCCTCAGCATGGCCTGATGAGCAGTGTCATGTCTCCGCCCAGGATCTGAACCTGCGAAACCCCGGACTGCTGAAGCGGAGCATAAGAACTTAATCACTTGGCCATGGGGCCGGCCCCCCTATTAGTCTAGGTTTGAAGCACTTCATAATACTCCCCCTCCCACCTCAAGGCTTCAATTGGGAATAGCAGTTTTATTCACACAATGGAGGAAGGCACTCTGTATGGGATTTCCCATTACACCAAACTGTCTGCCTACCTGCCTTTTTCCCCACCTACACCTAGCGACAGGAACTTTCTTAGTTATCATGGCAATAGCTAAACTCTACTACTCTCTTACCCCCAGCCCCCCAAAAGTGAGAGAGTAGTCAAGGACGTTTTCTGGAGGAAAAAATTAGCCACATGGAACAGGGGAGGGAAATAATGTATGTTGTAGGCTGAGGAAGAACAACGGTCTGAAGGTGAGAGAGCTTGGCACAGAAATACAGTAGTATATGTATTAGTTCTGATTAATAAAACTATTTTTCCACTTTTTTCTTTTCTTTTTTTGTGTGAGGAAGTTTGGCCCTGAGCTCACATCTGTTGCCAGTCTTCATCTTTTTGCTGAGGAAGAATCTTTCTGAGCTAACGTCTGTGCCAGTCTTCCTCTATTTTATGTGGGATGCCACCACAGCATGGCTTGACAGGTGGTGCTAGGTCCACACCCAGGATCCAAACCTGCGAACCCCAGGCCACTGAAGCGGAGCACACAAACTTAACCACTACACCACCAGGCCAACCCCCACTATTTTTCCATTTTTGTGACACTGTTACTCTTGTAAGGAAAAAAACATAAAAATAGGAATGCATTTACATTGTTTAATATTAAAGCCATATGTAAATGTTTATAGCAGAACCTGAAAGTTCCTTCTTGTTCCTACCCTCCTGCTTTCATCCGTTTGCCCAGAGACAACCATGTGTTTGCTTGTGCTTCCAGTTCTCCACACATTTACACAAATATATACTCACATTTTAAAAAAAGTTTTAAATATGTTGTTCTGTGACTTGATTTTTTATCCTTAACTATAACTGATGGAGATCTTATCAGGTCCTGTGGAACTCTGAGGAAGAGACAATTTGGATTCAAGTACCAGCTAGTCATTAAGCCTCTGTTTTCTTCATTTGTAAAATGAGGATAATGATAGCATCTACCTTTTATGGTTATTAGAAAGATTAAATGAGACTACATATGGACTCCTTAGTACGGTAACTAGTTCTTGGTAAACTAACACGTGGTAGCTACTGCTATCATTAATAAATGAGGCCAAGGTACTTCTGTATCATCCTCCTATACCTAAGAAATAAACTTGCAGCAATAGAATACAATCAGCCAACCTTTAAATCTAGAGAATAAAACCTTAATGGGGCCTAACAATGACAGCACTGATGACTGTTACCAAATGATTAAAGGGCTATTTCGTGAAGAACGAATCAGACCTTTTCTCTATGATTTTTAGAACCATTGAGATACCAAACTGTTAGCTTTTTATTGAACAGCTTTATAAAACAGAGCTTACCAAAGTTGGATGATCTGGAAAGTCTATAAAATCATAAGGGAGAAAACATACTGGTCTTCCTAACTGTCATATGTTAAAATAGGGAGATACCCACAAAAGAGCTAAATGGTAAATTTAGGACAAAAATAAGGGTACTATTTCTCTATTCAGTGGTTAGTAAACATTGGAACTAATTATTCCAAGTAAAAAGAGAGAATGATATCAATTTTTAAAAGGATTTAGATAGTAGAGCTTCATATTGAGTGACAATATGGTTTTAGGACTCTCTCCACAACCCTTTCTAAAGGAAATGGACCACTTCTTCTCACTGTATGTATGTTCTTTTCTGGCACTGTCTGAGAAAGAACACTGGATTACAGGGACCACAGGTTTGATTAATTACAGCAATTCTTTTTTTTTTTATTTTTTTTTTATTGAGGTTATGATAGTTGACAACCTTGTGAAGTTTCGGTTGTACGTTATTATTTGTCAGTCATATTATAAGTGCACCACTTCACCCTTGCACCTGCCCCCCTTCCCCTGGTAACCACTAATCTGTTCTCTTTGTCCATGTGTTATGTTTATCTTCCACGTATGAGTAGAGTCATATAGAGATCGTCTTTCTCTATCTGGCTTATTTCGCTTAACATAATATCCTCAAGGTCCATCCATTTTTTTGTGAATGTGACGATTTTATCCTTTTTATGGCTGAGTAGTATTCCATTGTGTGTGTGTGTGTGTGTGTGTGTGTGTATACACCATATCTTCTTTATCCAGTCATCAGTTGGTGGGCACTTAGGTTGCTTCCACGTCTTGGGTATTGTGAATAATGCTGCAATGAACATAAGGGTGCGTGTGTCTCTTTGAATTGCTGATTTCAAGTTCTTTGGATAGATACCCAATAGTGGGATGGCTGGGTCATATGGTATTTCTATTTTTAATTTTTTTAGAAATCTCCATCTGTTTTCCATAGTGGCTGCACCAGTTTGCATTCCCACCAGCAACCTCTCCAACATTTGTCATTTTGTTCTGGTTATTTTTGCCATTCTAATGGGTGTAAGGTGATCTCTTAGTGTAGTTTTGATTTGCATTTCCCTGATGATCAGTGATGGTGAGCATCTTTTCGTGTACCTATTAGCCATCCATATATCTTCTTTGGAAAAATGTCTGTTCATATCCCCTGCCCATTTTTTGATCAGATTGTTTTGATTTTTTGTTGTTGAGTTGTGTGAGTTCTTTATATATTATATGTATATATATATTTGTCGGATATATGGTTTGCAAATATTTTTTCCCAATCGGTGGGTTGTGTTTTTGTTTCAGTCCTGTTTTCTCTTGCCTTGTAGAAGCTCTGTAGTCTGATAAAGTCCCGTTTGTTTATTCTTTCTATTGCTTACCTTGTCTGAGAAGACATGGTGTCTGAAAAGATCCTCATAAGACTGATGTCAAAGAGTGTACTGCCTATGTTTTCTTCCAGAAGTCTTATGATTTCAGGTCTTACCTTTAAGTTTTTATGAATGCTGTAAAAGAATGGTCAATTTTCATTCTTTTACATGTGGCTGTCCAGTTTTCCCAGCACCATTTGTTGAAGAGACTTTCTTTTCTCCATTGTATGTTCTCAACTCCTTTCTTGAAGATTAGCTGTCCATAGATGTGTGGTTTTATTTCTGGGCTTTCAATTCTGTTCCATTGATCTGTGTGCCTCTTTTTGTACCAGTATAATTACAGCAGTTCTTAAATCCATTTGATAATAGTTTGTATTATTTTATTGTAACATTACATTTGCATTTTTTAAAAACAGCTGCGTTGAGATAATTCACATACCATATAATCACCAATTTAAAGTATACAGTTCAGTGGTTTTTAATGTATTCACAGTTGTACAACCATCATAACAATCAATTTTATAACATTTTCATCACCCCCAAAAGAAATCCCATTTCTCCCAACCCCTCCAGGTGTGGGAAACCACTCACGTACTTTCTGTCTCTATAGATATGCCTATTCTAGACATTTTATATAAATGAAATAATAAAATATATGGTCTTTTTGACTGACTTCTTTTACTTAGCATAATGTTTTCAAGATTCCTCCATGTTGTAGCATGTATCAGTACTTCATTCTTTCTATGGTTGAATAATATTTCATTGTATGGATATACCTCATTTTGTTTATCCAGTCATCAATTGGTTGACATTTGAGTTGCGTCCACTTTTTTGTTTATTTGAATAATGCTGCCGTGAACATTAATGCACTACTTTTGGTATGGACATAGACTTTCATTTCTCTTGGGCAGATAGTCAAGATTGGAATTGCTAAGTCATATGTTAACTTGATATTGAATCTTGAGGAGCTGCCAATCTGTTTTCCAAAGTGACCACACCATTTTACATTTCCCTCAGCAACGAATAAGGGTTCCAGTTGCTTAGCATCCTTTTCAACACTTGTTTTTATGTATCTTTTTAAATTTAGCCTTGAGTGAGTGTGCAGGTGAAGTAGCTCTTTTATTGTGATTTTGATTGCATTTCTGTAATGATTAATGGTGTTGAATATCTTTGTGGCCATTTGTAGATCTATTCAGAACCTTTGCACATTTTTTAATTGGGTTGTCTTTTTATTAAGTTGTAAGAGTTCACTTTGTAGGCTGGCTATAAGTTCTCTCTCAGAGATAAGATTTGCAAACACTTTCTCCCATTGTGTGCATTGTCTCTTCACTTTCTTGATAGTGACCTTTAAGCACAAGAGGCTTTAATTTCGATGGAGTCCAGTTGATTTTTATTTTGTCACTTGTATTTTTGGTTTCATATCTAAGAAATCATGTCAAACTGAAGGTCGCAAAGATTTACTCCTTATCCAAGGATAGTTTTCTTATATCCTTGTTGAAAACCAATTCACCATAGATGTTAGGGGTTATTTCTGGACTCTCTCTTCCATTCTGTTGATCTATACATTGGACCTTTGTATTTTGGGGTTTCATATCCTTGGGTTCAACCAACCGAGGATCGGTTTTATTCTGTGGTTGGTTGAATCTGTGGATGTGAAACCCACCATAGGGAGGGCCAACTATATTCATTGTACTACACCATTTTTTATAAGGGACTTGAGCATCCGTGGATTTTTATATCTTCGGGGGTTCCTGGAACCAGTCCTCTGTGGATACCAGGAGATAACTCCATGTCTCTCCTTATGCCAATACCACATTGTTTTGATTACTCTAGTAGTACTTTGTACTAAGTTCTGAAATTAGAAAATGTGAGTTCTCCAACCTTGTTCTTCTTTTTCAAGATTGTTTTGACTTATTGGATGCTTTGCATTTACATATGATCAGCTAGTCAGTTTTTGCCAGAAAGGGCAGATTTTTAGGGGCTCAGTTCGATGAGTATTATTATCTTAACAGTATTAAGTTTTCTGAACCATGTGCATGGATGTCTTTCCATCCATTTAGGTCGTCTTTAATTTCTTTCAGCAGTGTTTTGTGATTTTTTTCAGCGTGTGAGTCTTACCCTTCTTTTGTTAAATTGATTCCTAAGTATTGTCTCCTTTTTATGCTGTTGTGAATGGATTTTTTTTTTAATTTCAGTTTTGAATTGTTTGTGTGTAGAAACACTGCAAGTCTAGAGACATACAGGTGATTTTATATATTGATCTTATGTGCTACATCCTTGCTGAACTCATTTATTAGCTCTAGTAGTGTTTTGTGGATTCCTTCAGACTTTTTGTATACAAGATTATGTCATCTGCAAATAAAGATAGTTTTACTTCTTCCTTTCCAAGCTAGATATCTTTTAATTCTTTTTTTCTCTCCCTTAATTGTCCTACCTAGAATCTTCAGAACAATATTAAATAGAAGTGGTAGGAGCAGACATGCTTGTCTTGTACCTGATCTTGGGGGAAAGCATTCAGTCTTTCACCATTAAGATTAAGTGTAATGTTAACTGTGGGTTTTTCATAGATGCCCTCTATCAGATTGAGGAAGTTCCCTTCTACTCCTAGGTTGTTGAGTGTTTTTATCATGAAAGGGCATTGGATTTTGTTCACTGCTTTTTCTGTGTCTACTGAGATGATCATGTGGGCTTTGTACTCTGTTAATGTGGTGTATTACACTGATTGATTTTCAGATGTTAGATCAACCTTGCATTCCTGGGATAAATTCCATTTGGCCATCGGATCGAATCCTTATTTGTTGCTCAATTTGGTTTGCTTGTATTTTGGTGAAGACTTGTGTCTGTATTCATAAAGGATACTGTTCTGTAGTTTCCCTGTGATGTCTTTATCTGGTTTTGGTATTCGGTTAATATTGGCCTCACAGAATTTCTCTTCTGTTTTTTGGAGGAGTTTTTGAAGGAATAGTGTTATTTTTTAAACCTTTGATAGCATTCGCCAGTGAAGCCATCTGTGTCTAGGCTTTTCATTGTGGACGTTTTTTAAAATTACTAATTCAATCTTCTTACTTATTAGAGATTAGTCGGATTTTTTGTTTCTTCTTGAGTCAATTTCCATAGTTGATATGTTTCTAGGAATTTTTCCCATTTCATCTAGATTATCTAATCTGTTGCCATACAGTTTTTCATAGTATCCCTTTTAACAGGTCATTTAAATTTAATTGGATTACTGATGCTGTTGATAGTTGTTTTCTCTTTGTTCCACCTATTCATTTTTTTAAATCTTACTTTCTGCCTTTGGATTAATTGAGCACTTCTATTTTATCTCTACCATTGGCTTAATATGTGTTTTGCTTTTAGTGTTTTTCAAATGGTTTCTCTAGAGTTTATAATTAACTTTTAAAATTAGAATCTATCTTCAAATAATACTCTACCCTTTAAGAGTAGAGTAGGGACCTTACAATAGTATATTCCCAGTTCCTCCATCCTATCTTTTGTGCTGTTTTTGTCATAAATTTTTCTGAATTATAGGACTAGTGAAAATATAACAGAGAGGAGCGGGAAATATATATTCTCCTGAATTCTGCACTAAGGAACTTAATAATTGGAAAGGGTAAAGGGAACATTTGAGAGATTAAGAAAGGGTGTAATCAGAATTCTTAATTTAAAATCTCAAACTAAAATTGAATTATCAATTTGGGATAGCTTAAATTTCCTTATGATTATGTATTCATCTATTTCAAGAAGCTTCCTTGGTTAACCCTTTTCCTGCTTGTAAAAAATAAAACTGAAAAACCCTGAGAATCATCTTAGACAGCTCTTCCTCCTTTGTGTCTTCTTCACTTCCTGTTTCTTGTTTTTTGGGGGGTTTTTTTGAGAAAGACTGGCCCTGAGCTAACATCCATGCCCATCTTTCTCTGCTTTATATGTGGGACACCTACCACAGCATGGCTTGCCAAGCGGTGTCATGTCCGCACCCAGGATCCAAACCGGCAAACCCTGGGCTGCCGAAGCAGAACATGCGAACTTAACCGCTGCGTCACCAGGCCAATCCCTCACTTCCCATTTCTAATCAACAACCATGTCATCTTGGTTTTGCCTCTTTTGTATTAATGCACTTGTCACCAAAAATGGTCTCATCTAATGGTCTAAATCTTTTTTTGGTGAGGAAGACTGGCCCTGAGCTAACATCCATGCCAGTCTTCCTCTATTTTGTATATGGAATGCTGCCACAGCGTGGCTTGATGAGCAGTGTGTAGGTCTGCACCCAGGATCTGAACCCACAAACCCCAGGCCGCCAAAGTGGAACATGTGAACTTAACTACTGTGCCACCAGGCTCGCCCCTACAATGGATTCTTTAAGGCTGTGATTTTCATCTTTAGATACACACATGTCCAGTAAAGGTTGAAAAGAGTTTACCAAGAATTTAATAACATTTTCCCATTTTTATGATTACCTTCTGTATAATGCAACCATCAGATCATTGGTTTTCATTCAGAGTAGTAATATAAAATTTCCTTTTAACCATAAATTTATGTTTTATAAAAAAAGATGAATTTTTGAGGGAAAATTAGGTTAAAAAAAAAAGATTGTGATAATACAGAAGCAATCCTAAGGGTGTTACGGAAACGATCAGAGTTTAATTGGATTCACTTGCAACTTTAGATAATCTACCCTTGCCATACCTTTATTTATTGTTCCATCAAAGATAGGCAGTTTCTGTTCTCTGCTTTGTAAGATGAAGATAATACCACCCTTACCTTCTTCACTTCTACTCTCTAACCTCAATTATATGTGTTTTAAAAGATCAAGACGACTAATATTAACATCCTGTCTTCTGTGCTTTGAAAATGTCTAAAGGTGAAAATCAAGTATTTATGAATGTCCATATTTATCTCTGAGCCAAGTAGTATCGATACAGTTCCTTTTTGTACTGCTTTTTGTTTTTCTTGTAGTTTCCAATTGCCTTGGTGGTTTTCTTAGCACATTTTCAAAGTCTTTTCATCATCCTGTCCAATGTATTGAGTCTTCTGACTTCCCAGATAATTCTTTCAGGGTTTTCTATACTCTTGTTATGGACTTGCTGCTGTCAAGTATGTTGCCAGCTGTCCTTTTTTTCTTTCATGGATTGAAACCTGGATTGAATTCGTGTTTCCTGAATTCCTTGTGTTCCTCTCTCTTTTTTGTGTAATTTGTGAATACATGTTTTAAGTATCTTGTCAATAAGAAAGTATGCCTGTATGGTAAACTGGAATGCTTCCACATCTGAAAGTACTTTCTTTTTTAAATTCTTGGTTTGTTTAGGATTCTGAATTTACTCTCATTTTTTCTCCATGGTACTGCTGATATTCCTCCCCATCCCCTGGATATTATTTGGTTTGGAAACTTGTCTTACAGGAATGGAGGGGCTTCTTTCTTTTTGTTTTTGTTTTTACTTTTTCTCCACCATCCATTGGATTGGGTTGTTAACGGACGCTCGTAAATATGTTTTTCTGCTTTGGGAAATATTCTAATTATTGCATAACTTCCACTCTATTTTCTTCTGTCCTCTTTTTCTGGGGTGTATTTATTTGCATGTTAAAACTCTTGTAATGACTCTGCTCCTCTCCTCCTCCTGCCTCCCTACCTCTCCCTCAGCCCCCTGTCTGCCGTTTTGTTTGGCATTATTTTTGCAAGCTTTCATTGAATTTTTATTATGGTGAACATCTCTTTAATTTCTAAGAATTCCTTCTGGTTTTCCCCCCTCATCATTTCTTGTTATTGTTTATAGTCACCATATTTTTAATTGTACTCTAAAAATGTTTTTAAAGAAACTATGAAAATGAATATATAGAAAGAGGGAAGAAATCACAACAAATTGCAAACTTAATATCAAAATAGCACAAAATCCAGAAAAAAATTTTTTATTAACTCTAAATAAACATAGCTCTTTTTTTTTTCTCTGCATTTTTTGGCTTCATCCTCTTTGATCACCTTTTCGTTAGGCAGTGAGTTTGTGATATTTTATAGAGAAAGAATAATATCATTCAGCTTTCCTTTAGCATTCAGGTTTCTTGCCACATGGCTGTCAATTTTTCTTTTTCATTTCAGTCACCACAATATTTTTTTGGTAAAAATCTAACAAAATTTACCATTTTAATCATTTTTATGTGTACAATTCAGTGGTATTTAAAGTACATTCACAATATTTTGTCACCGTTACCAGTGTCTATTTCCATAAATTTTCATCATCCCAAACAGAAACTCTATACTCATTAAACAAAAGGGTGTCGGGGGTTTTTTTGTAAGTATATTTTAGTTCCTGAGACTTTTGTTTCTCTGAGGAAATCCTCCCTTCCCTCTTCTTTTTTTGGTGGGATAGGGAATTTTATCTTTGCAGGTGCTCCTCAAGTGTGGTGATTGCATGCTGATATTTAAGAATGAGGCTTACTTTGAGCTCTGAATATAGGTGGACTTGTTAAGTGTCAGACTTCTCTCTCCCATGAGTAGTCAGGGAGTCCCTAAAATGACAGAAGGACGAGGAGTTTTGTTTCAGATGCAAACTTCTACTCTTGTTGCTCCACTAGTTGCTTTGATTTCTTTAGAGTAGAAACTTAATTTTTTCTCTCCCACCCAAGGGTAAACTCTTGGCTGAGCATTTTGCTGTATGCAAGGAAAGGAAGGGGCATTGATTAGTCTACCCTACAGATTTTTAATTTCTATTTTTAATCCCATGTTTCATTTCTGCTTCACTGGCTCTCTCAGTGTTTTTGAGGAAAGGATTGACTACCTTCTTAGTGATGAGGAGGATACTTTCAGAAAGAAAGATGATGATGATGAGATAAGTGAGTTTAGAGAAGAGAGAAACAAAATATGGATAATTGATATTTTTAAAGGACCAATAATTGATAGACTAGAAGAAAACTTTTCTGAGTTGAAAATAGTTCTTTATATATAAACTGCAAGAACTCACTTCATTCTAGTCAAAAACCAAGAAAAGGGACTCACATCTTAGACACATTCTAGCAAAATAATTGAACTTCAAAGATTTGAGGAAGGGCATGTTATAAATATGTAGGTAGAGAAATACTGTTATTTACTAAAGATCTAAAATCAGACTCTTCACTCCAGTATTAGATTCCAGAAGACCATGGCATCTACTGTGTTGTTTCAAGGGACTAGAGTGTTGAAACAAAGATTAAGGCATCAGAATTGAAGTCATTTTATAATGATTGACAATATATATGAAATGGTTAAAATTGTAAACATGGCTGTAAAGGAATATAAATGTCATGTTATTTGTGACCAGCAATCTATGGCATCAAAAAGGAAGCAGGGGCTGGCCCGGTGGCGCAGCCGTTAAATGCGCACATTCTGATTCTCGGCGGCCCGTAGTTCGCTGGTTCAAATCCCAGGCGTGGACACGGCACCACTTGGCAAGCCATGCTGTGGTAGGCATCCCACATATAAAGTAGAGGAAGATGGGCACGGATGTTAGCTCAGGACCAGTCTTCCTCAGCAAAAGGGGGAGGACTGGCAGTAGTTAGCACAGGGCTAATCTTCCTCAAAAATGAATGAATGAATGCATGCATGCATGCAAAAATCAATCTCCAGGTTACATTAAGAACTAAGAAGTAGGTAGGGAAGGTGGTAAACGTGTTTTGAATTCAAATGCAAGGTACTCCAAAGATCCCGATACTAGATATAAGTTAAAGAATATTGTTGGACAACTTAAAAGTAAACACTGATAGAATTAAATAAGGTATCTTCCAAATGTCTGAGAGAAGAAATGAAAAGGAAGATAATTCAGTTATATGTTAGGTTGAATCATATGATATAGCCTATATTCAAGCATTATGACTGACAAAAATGACAGTTTTGTTTGGTTCAACCTGATAATATGGTTAATTGTATTTCTGCATTTTTTTAATCCTAAAGCTCCCACACCCACACCTCCCTTTGAGTTTCTCAGGTACAAGTGCCACACCCTTTTTATACTTTGAATTGTTTTGTGCTTTAGCATGGTACTTAATGACCCTATATATACTTTCAGTAAGAATTTGGTTTTGTAGAGCTGACCTTAAGACAAATAACATATAAGTTGATAATATAGAGTTGTATTATGAATGATTATAGATATGCCTTTAACTTGATGCTAAAGCCATGATACTAAACAAATCTGATTTTGTTTCAATCTTTTTTCCCTTCTAGAAATGAAAGAAGGCAATGGAAAAAACCCTTACTTAATTTTCAGTTACTCTTGAATATAAGTCTGGAAGTGTAGGGGCTTGGAACTGATCTCTTACGTCAGAGTTTAAATGTTAAGACTGGGGAGTTATGTTTGTTTCTAAATGAAAGTATTATTCTACATAAACTAAAACTTCATTGTCAAGATGGGTAGTAAACAAGATACTTTTGAAGCAGCAACTGATTTCCTTTTTGTCAGAAACTCTCCAGCCAACCTGAGCCCATACATAAAATGCATTTAGATCTAATTTTGTAAAATTAGGTGGATATATTCAGTAAAAGGCTTTACTCTATAATGTCCCTATTTTGAAAATGATGAACAAGATTTAGCTAAAAGAAAATGTGCGTATTTTTTCCCCTGATTGACAAGCAGCTTCTAAAAGTATGCTAATTAAGTTTTATCTATTGCAAACTATAGTTAGATAAATAATGGTTACTTTGAAAATCCATAGTTATTGCTGCTGATTTGACAAAGATGTTTTATTTAGTCAGGTACGCTCTGATGATGGCCTTCTCTGTTGGGTTGGGGAATTAGTTCATTAAAAAAAATAAGCAAAAAAGTAAGACTTGGAAAAAATTCAGATAGCATTTATATAAAAATCAAAATATATAAAACAGTACAATATAGCATTCATGAATGTGTACATATGTTGTAAAACTATAAAAATATACACAGGCATGATAAATGTCATCTTCCAGACAGTGGCTAGCTATTGGGAGAGGGAGAGAGGAATAGTATTAGTTTTATCTCCTAGAAAATAATCTAAAGCAAATTGACAAACATTAAGATGTGACAAATACAGAAGGTGCATACATAGGTGTATGTACGTTCCACATTTCTGTATGCTTGAAAAAATTCATGTAAAGTTTAAAAATTTTTAAATTCTCCATATACCCACTTAGCATGTTGTTAACAGTGATTTTTTTCAAAAGAGATATATTAAAACCAGTTAATTGGGTGAAATGGCAGTTGGATTAAATTGTGATAATATCAGTGCAAACCTTCTAGTTTCTAAACTTTCAAGAGGTCAGTGTTGTAGTAGAATTATTTACTTGCTTTGAAAAGAAGAAAATGTGAAATTTGTGACTTATTTTTTCTCTTATTTAGGGAGTTGATAGATGATCAGTGGCATTTTTTCCCAAGTGTAAAAGAATTACATACAATATCTCATATATTTCAACATGTACATCAAGTACTTACCTAGTGTAAGAAGTTGAATATTATACCTTTAAAGTTCTCAGTGTGCTGAGTATTGTATTGTGTCTCAGTATTGTGTATCACAGTATTGTACAATCATCACCACCATCCATATGCAAAAATTTTTCATCATCCCAAACTGAAACTCTGAACTCATTAGACACATACTCCCCATTCTCCCCTCCCCCAACCTCTGGTACCCTCTTGTGTACTTTATGTCTCTATGAATTTGCCTATTCTAGATACCTCATAGAAGTGGAATCATATATTATTTTGTCCTTTTGCGTCTGGATTATTTCACTTAGCATAATGTCCTCATGGTTGATCCATGTTGTAGCATGTATCAGAATTTTCTTTTTAAGGCTGAATAGTATTCCATTGTGCATATTTACCACATTTTGTTTTCTATTCATCTGTTGATGGGCACTTGGGTTTTTTCCACCCTTTGGATATTGGGAATAATGCTGCTAGGAACACTGATGTACAAATATCTGTTTTGAGTCCCTACTTTCAGTTCTTTTGGGTATATACCTAAGAGTAGAATTGCTGGGTCATTTGGTGATTCTGTTTAGCTTTTTGAGGAAACGCCATACTGTTTTCCACAATGGCTGTACCATTTTACATTCCTACCAGTAATACACAAGAGTTCCAATTTCTCTGCATCCTTGCTATCACTTGTTAGTTTCTAGATTTTTTTGTTTTTGTTATTTTTAGTAATAGCTATCCTAATGGATTTGAAATGGTATCTCATTGTTAGACATGTTTTAGAGGAAAAAAAATTATGGACCCTTAACATGACTTAAATTATTAAAATTTTACACCGGTAAGTAGAAAACAAAATATTATACCTCTTGTTCTTTATAGATTGCATACAAGTATAAAATCAAAAGACTTTCAGTTTAAATTCAAATTAAAACCAACTAAAATCAAATTAATGTTTCCTTCCTTACCAGTCTTCCTTTATAAATAAGTCAATCTTATGAGAATGTCTCTCTCTCTCTGTCTTTTTTTTTGGTGAGGAAGATTGGCCCTGAACTAACATCTGTGCCTATCTTCCTCTATTTTATATGTGGGACACTGCCACTGCGTGTCTTAACGAGTGGCGTGTAGGTCCTCTGAGGATCTGAACCTGCGAACCCCCGGCCACTAAAGCAGAGTGTTCGAACTTAACAACTAGCCACCAGCCAGCCCCAATATCTGCTATGTTTGTAACATTAACATAAAGCTTTCTGTATGTGCCAGGTTCTAGTTGTAGGTCCCTCCACTTGTGCCATGTGGGACGACACCTCAGCATGGCTTGATGAGTGGTGCTGTGTCTGTGCCCAGGATCCGAACTGGGGAAACCTGGGTCTTCCAAAGTGGAAAGTGGGAACTTAACCACTCGGCCCTGTGGCCAGCCCCTCAAAACACTTTTAAAAGCCCTATTAATATTTTTTGTTATTGTTAACAGTTAAGAGTTTTTGCATGAGAATCATCATTTTGCTTCTGTTATTTTCCACCTTTCCCCAGGCCTTCAATCTCTAATCATTCTGGAGTTCTTAAGAAGAAAAGTTATTTATAGTTAAAAAGGCAAAGTATTTAGTACATAGATGTATTTAAAGGTACAAAATACTTCTGTCATCTTTGAATTATTATTAGACCATGTAGGCCTATGAGAAAGAGAGAGAGAGGGAGATGCCACTCTTAATAATTTATGATTTCTTTCTTTCAAAATAACAGAATAATTCTTTAAAAAAGTTTTTTCTGTAAATGGTAACTGAAACCCATGCTGTGTGGGAAAGCAATGTTTCACATTGCTGTTCTCTCTGCCTGAAACAAGTTTTTATTTCTATATCCCAACGCCCAACAATTAATATCACTTTAAAACTTGGCATGGATGCCCAGGTCTTTGCTAAGTCAGTGCAGTGCAGAAAATGATAAAGAGGGAGGGCTCCAATGTTGACCTAAAATATTTTAATCAAGGAATTCCAGACAGTTCTCTCCACCCATATTTTGATAAGTAGATTATCATATGTGGTCTTAATTTAGCAGTAAAACTTTGAATACTGCTAAAAATAAAATGCTACAGAAGTTTAAATGTTAATAAATAAGACTTGAGGGCCAGATATTTTTGGGATGCAGATGTTAGCTAATAAAGTGAATATTTCAGGGATTTTTTTTATTGAGTTCATAATACTTTACATCATTGTGAAGTTTCGGTTGTACATTATTTCTTGTCCATTCCCATAAAAGTGATCGCCTTCACCCCCTGTGCCCACTCCCCACCCCCTTACCCCTGGTAACCACTGAACTGTTCTCTTTGTCCGTGTGTTTATCTTCCACTTGCAAATGAAGTCATATGGTGTTTGTCTTTCTCAGTCTGGCTTATTTCACTTAACATAATTAATGAAAACCATTTTCACTGTCTGAGTTGCAGAATTCATTTGGAACGTTTGCTTCTGGGGCTAACAAAATAATACAATAGGAATGCATAGGATTGCAACTTTAGGAAATACTGAAATTTAGGGATAAGGAGAAAATGACTCCAGAGGATATTTAAAATAAAATAACTTCTTAAAAGCAATGAACTGAAGATGTGCAAATTGCTGTAAGGCTAAGGCCATTGTACCAAATATTAGCCTTGTGATTCTTACCCAGGAATAAATTACATCAGCAAATAATCTATTGAGCACTGTTATTTGGATGCTACTGAGATGAACAATTGTTTTACTTGTTCCCTGGCTCCCCATCTCCACCCTCAGCAGCCTGGAACTGTGCATGTTATGGGAGGTCATGTGACAGTGTCCTTGGTTTTGTTCCTTTAGCCTGTCAAAACAATTTTATGTAGATGTAAAGAAATGAATGAAATGAACAGAGTGGGTTAGCTGCATCAGCTCTAGTTTACACTGAAGGTGTAATGAATGCTGCAGTTGGGTTAGTGTATCAAGTCCCCAGGAATATCTAGCTTGATGATGCTGAAGAGAAGGTAGTAAAAAGCGACAGTGGCTAATTTGTTCTAAATCTCAGTTAATACTTTATTTTAAAATTTTATCAGTCTTCATGATAATTTGATTGACAGCTGGTAACATTTAAACAATATATGTTCCTCTTATTTTACCTTCAATTATAATTTTATAAAAGTACCTAGTCCTTTCGAATGATCCCTAGTTAATAACAGAAATACCAACATGGCTTTTCTGAGAAGAAAATTGTTTTAGAAGCTTTACAAAATTGTTAAGATATGTTTGTCTAGTGAGTGGAACATGAGCTTTGAATCAAATCTTTATTTAATTCTTGGTTCTGTTTTCATGTGAATTTGAAGGAAATAGAAAATTTTCTGAATCTGTTAAGGTAATATTACCTAATATCTCATAGGGTTTTTCTGAGAATTAATGAGAAAAGAAGAAAACAACCAGCTAGTAAATAGCCAACACTTGGCAAATACTATTTTTAAAACCCCAGGTGTTCTTACTGGTCTGCATGCTTATGTTAGTTTTTATCTATTTTACTTTTGTCTTAAAAATTCTTTGAAGTGAAAAAATGTAGTTCTCTGAGAGATTTTATGAAATGCTCCTAGATAAAGAAAATACAAGACTTAGTTATATATAGAACAAGTTGACAGATTATTGAAAGAAGCACAAATTATTTGGGGTTTTTTCTCACTTGGTTGATAATCTGTACTCATGCAACTACATTTCTCATTTTAAAGATTTAAGCTAGGTTCTCAGACCCCTTAAAATAAATCATCAAAAATTTTCAGGGTTGGGGGCTGGTCTGGTGGTGCAGCAGTTGAGTACACACGTTCTGCTTCAGTGGCCCAGAGTTTGCTGGTTCGGATCCCGGGTGCAGACATGGCACTGCGTGGCAAGCCATGCTGTGGTAGGCATCCCACATATAAAGTAGAGGAAGATGGGCATGGATGTTAGCTCAGGGGTAATTGTCCTCAAAAAAAAAAAAATTTTTTTTTCAGGGAAGATAAAAATCTACAATATATATGTAAAATAGCCTTTATTTACAGTATAGATGACTTACAGTTAAAATTAGATGAAAGTTAATCTTAACATTCCCATAGAATTTTAAGCTTGCCATTCAGTGTATTCTCAAGGAAAATCGGTTGTAGAGTTTTGGTGAAGAAGAAGGTGCTATTTGGTATTTTTTTTCCCGTCTTTATTTATACTTTGCTGTAAATAAGTTGGCAGCTTTTTTACAGTGAGCTTTTACAAATTATTTTTTTAAATCAAAATGGTAGCAGCTCTGACCTTTCCAAGTTGGTTATGTTTGAGTTGTGTTAGACTTTCTGAGATTCAGAGGCCCAATTTCAATTCTTACCTTTGTTTTATTTATTTATTTAATTTTATTATTGTTATTATTATTATTTTTAAAGATTTTATTTTTCCTTTTTCTCCCAAAACCCCCCGGTACATAGTTGTGCATTTTTAGTTGTGGGTCCTTCTAGTTGTGGCATATGGGACGCCGCCTCAGCATGGCTTGATGAGCCCAAGATTCGAACCGGTGAAACCCTGGGCAACCGAAGCAGAGTGCGCAAACTTAACAACTCGGCCACAGGGCCGGCCCCTCACCTTTGTTTTAAGTCATTGAGATTTCTTTTATTCCTGGGGAAATGTTAGCTGCTTGTTAAGGATATATACACACACCTTTTTGGAGGCAAAGTGTCTTCATGGATCCATTCAACACATGGCTATTAAGCAAATCGTTATGCTAGGTTGTCAGATGCTAAAGATAGAACACTGGAAAAGCATTTTGTCACTGCTTTTAGAATAACTCTCAATATTACTTGTGATCAAGTGCTATTAAAGAGGCATATACATAGTTCATAAAAACATATATAAATATGGAGGGGGGATGATTTAACCTAGAGTAAGAGGCAGTCAGGGAAAGTGTCCCTGAGGAAGTGAATTGATTTTTGAAGGATGACTGGGCATTAACTAGGCAAAAAAGGTTTGATAGAAGGGCATCCTAGATAGAGGGAACAGCATGTATAAAGGACCTGAGTGAGAAGAAGCATGGCATGTTTGAGAATGGAAAAGATTAGTGGAAAAGGGGGCCAGCCTGGTGACACAGCAGTTAAGTTCACATGTTCTACTTTGGTGGCCAGGGTTCGATGGTTCAGATCCTGGGTGTGGACTTACTCACCACTTGTCAAGCCATGCTGTGGCAGGCGTCCCACATATAAAGTAGAGGAAGATGGGCACGGATGTTAGCTCAGGGCCAGTCTTCCTCAGCAAAAAGAGGAGGATTGGTGGCAGATGTTCGCTCAGGGCTAATCTTCCTCAAAAAAAAAAAAAAAAAGATTAGCGTGACAAGAAGTTAGGCTCAAAGAGTGGAGAAGGACCATATAAGTGGGACCTGATATAGTTCACAGTGATTTTCACCTTTATTCTAAAGGCTGTAGAAAGAAAGCTATTAAAGAGTTTTAAACAGGGTTATGACATACAATATTTCATTGTATCTGAAACTTCAATTGTACACATTCTAATTTCAGAGATGTTAAAAATGTGGAAAATGGTATTTCTTAGAATTAATTAAGTAGGCATACCTTAGAATTGATTAAATTGGCATTAAAAATGTTCTGGCTGTATATGGATAAAGTGGAAAACATGTTGTACGAGGGTAAGATTAGATGTGTGGAGATGACTTAGTAGATTATTGTAGGAATCCAGAAGAGATTGTGATGGCTTGAAATAAGATGGTGGTAGTAGAGAAAGACATAAATAAATTACTTTGAATGAGTTTTCAGCAGAAAGAATTTACAGGCCTTGTACACTTAAACATTATTGAAAACTTGGAATTGTAGATTTGGTAGAAACAATCTTTAAGTAGGTTTTAAATTATAATTAAAATTTAACAGTGTAGAATGATTTATGCTATAATCTTAGTTCACATCTAGTGACAGTTTCCAGCTGAAGTTATCAGTTAAGAGAAAACATTTCACAATTCAGGTTCTATATGTCTTTTAAACTATATAAGGATTTTGTGAAAGCCCTGTACAGAAAATTATTCAGCGCTAAAGTTAACTTTCTATTTGTACAATAGTGATTTTATTTACATAATTTATATTTAAGTTATTGCTATTAAACACTGTATTACCTTATCCTGTATAAGGTATATTCCAAGTTTCAGCTACGGTGGTGTACTGTAACGATGTATTTTCCAGCAGTTCTAAACTTTGGGTCAATAAACAAATCTAAATTAATAAATTTAAATTTCATAGCTCACCTTTATTAAGATTTTGAGTCTCCTCACCTCTAATCTATATCCTATATTTCCAAGTTTGTCTTTAGCACTTTTTACAGATTCTTGTGGTCCTAAGCATTTTTAGTATTATATGACTAGAACTGTGAGTACTTTTTTGCCCATGATCTCACTTAATCCGTAGGGTAATCTGCTGATATGGGTTCTTCTCTTCTTACATGGATGACTGTAGCTTGTGCACACAGAATTGAATCTTGTATGATATACTCTCAAAGCATCCAATTTTTTTCTCTTTATTATACTTAATAAGTAAAGTCTAGGATAGGAGGAACTCGTTGTCTCTCATGTTCACCATATCCTGTTGTCTGACGGAGGGTACCCAAATATTGTTAAAATTTAAGCAAACATTTATGAAGATGTACAATGATCTCTAAAACTAAAATGAATGTTGCATGCCACAGAATATAGAGCGCTTATCAAGACCGTCAAGTAGGTAGACTATATATTAAAATATAAAAATTAAATATCACTTAATGGTAGATAGAATATTATAATTGACTTGGTTCATGTGATTACAGTTTTCTGATTATCTTGACTGGATTCACCTTTCACAATTTCTTTAAAATAAGTTTTCTTAATTTGACTGTAGTAGTAAGGTTTGGTAATGTATAAGGGAGTCAACAAGTGATCTAGAGTTTTCTTCTGTTTTCCATGTAAATTTTACTTAAGTGAAGAACATTTAAGAATATATGGTAAACAAGATTTAAAAAAAAAAAAGATTGGGAAATCCTATTGTCAATAAATGGAAAACCAAACAAACTAAAAGCTCTTCCCACTATAAAACACCAGATATTTTGAACATTTTGGTTAGAAGAACTACAAAAACCTATCCTTTTAAATGGATAGCTAACCTTGTAAGACTGTAAGGATGATCTCCAAGGTCTAAAAACTAAGAAGAAACTAAAAATCAGAGTGGGAAAAGTATGAATTGACACTAGGGCTTTTCTGGGACAGTTGCCAATCTTAACTAAGAGGCATGGTTTTACCATCTATATGAAGATAGATGAAATGTCAAGCCCAAGCAGGTATTGGAACTGAGATCCAAGTTATTCCTTGAAAAGCTATACCTTTAAGGAAAAGACAGGCTAGAGAAAAGTTCAGTTTCTGAAACAGGGATAAGACAGGCTTCTCCAGGTCAGCTGAAGAAAATTTACCCTGAGAATTCATAATTAAGGACCTATATTCATACATGTATAAGATTCAAATTTGAACTGATTGCATGGAGTCATGGCTGAGACTAGTAATATCTCTGGGGCACTAGGCCTGGCTAGGCCTGTCCATCAAACTTGGAGCCTGTCTACAGGGATACACCCACAACTGAGGATATTCCAACAGATGAATCGCAGTTTAAGATAACCATATTGGATACAATGTTGTAAATTACATGAAGAAACAAACCACCATGAGTGAATGTCAGCAGCCAAAACAATAGGCAAAATTAGATCTTCAGTAACTCAGATTAAAGTGATTTTGAATTGAGCTTCTAAAGTAAGTTATTTTAAAAGACTTAAAGGACTAAAAACTAAAACAACAAAAGCATCAAGATGCTGTTGGGGGAGTAGTGAATGACTGATTTGATAAAGACTCAAAGAGAGCTTCAAGAAATGAAAATGCATTGCAGTTAAAAACTAAGTGACAAGTAGCACCTTCCTCAGTCTTCTGGCCCCAGATACTTTGACTTGTAGGTTGGCTGGCTGTTCTCTGAGAAAGGAACGTTTTAGGAAAATAACCCAGCATGAAACAGCTCTGCTACCATGGATCTGTCTCAGTGGACAGGGTCTGTGCCTTTGTGGATAGTTGCAGCCTCTGATTGGGAGTGGGAATAAAAATGATAAAGGGCTGTGAAAGGGGGCTTTTGTGGAACTTTGAGAGAGGCCAATGTTGTAGTGATAAGTTGGAGACAGAGCCAGCACGCTGAGAGGGAGGAAATTCCAAGGAAGAAGCTGGGAAAACTTGTCTGTCTGTGCTGCAGGGATAGGGTGGAGATAGGATGGGATCATTGCAAAGGGAGCTGCCAGTTATCTTGTCTTACTCAAAACCCCATGTTTAGGGCTACCACTGAGTGGAGAGGACCAAATCCCTCCCCCAGGCATTGGGCCTGGTGAAGTGGCAGAATTCCTTCCCAGCTGAAGCGTCGAGTAAGTGCCTTTTTCTTCCCTCCTAGCTTTGTTTGTGATGCTAATGAGGAGAATAGCGACTGGAGTGGTGACTTAGTTCCCTTCATCAAACCCCTCAGTGGATACTTTTGGTGACAGACAGACTGCTTGACTTTATGTTTTATTTTCTTTATGGATATCCAAATATATGCCCCTCTCACCTATGTACCGAGTCCTCCATACTTGTATGGTCAGTTGGAAGTGTCTGGTTTATGTTTCTCTCTTATTTCTGTAATAGAGACTGAGACCTTGCCATGTCCCCTTTGCATCCCTGCCTCCTTTAGACTTTAAAGTTTTATTAATTTTTTAAAAATTTTAAAGGGAGATAATAAGCAGGTTAGTTATAATAACTCAAGGGAAACAGTGAACCAGAAGGTAGATCTGAGAACCTTGCCCAGAAGGTAGCAGAGAGAAAGAAATGGAAAGTGAGAGAGAAATTAGAAGATATGAAGGATATCAAGTAAGGTTCCACACACACAACACATAGAAACACACATATAAAAATCTTACAAAGAAGAGAATAGAGAATGGGAGGAGGCAGTATTCAAAGAGATAATAGTTAAGAATTTTCCCTGACTTGAAGACAAATACTTGAAACTTGAGTCTTAAAAAGCACAATTAGCCCCGTTATGTATAAATAAAACTAGATGCATCGTAGTGAATGTGCAGAGCACAATTTTTTTAAGAAAGTCTTTAGAGCAACCAGAGAGAAAACACAGATAAACTACAAAGGAGGACATTTATACTGACAGCTACAATAGATACCAGAACACCATGAAACAATATCTTGAAAGTGCTGAAAGAAAAATAAACCAACGTAGAATTCTCCATGCATCTAAAGTATCATTTATGAGTGATGATGAAATAAACATTTCAAACAACCTAGGTTTATACCACTAATGGATGTTCACTGAAAGAATTTTGAAAAATGTATTTCAAAAATGAAGAAAATTGAACCTAGAGAAGGGAGTAAGGAGCAAAATGGAATGGTGAACAAAGGTATGTGACTAAAGGGCTGGCCCAATGACGATAAGTTCTCGCACCCTGCTTTGGCAGCCCAGAGTTTGGGGGTTCAGATCCTGGACATGTACCCACACATCACTCATCAAACCATGCTGTGGTGGCATCCCACATATAAAACAGAGGAGGATAGGTACAGAGTTAGCTCTGGGCCAGTCTTCCTCAAGCAAAAAGAGGAAAATTGGCAGCAGATGTTAGCTTGGGGCCAGTCTTCCTCATCAAAAAAAAGAAAAAGAGAGAGATGAGTAAATATAAGTAAGCATATACCATTTAATTAATTATAATGGTGTCTGCTTAACAAGTAATAGGATATTAGATGGAACTAAAATATTAGGGTAAATAATGTATAAGATGGGAGGGGTGAGGGGTGAATAGAGTAGTGATTTTTTTTTTTTTAAAGATTTTATTTTTTCCTTTTTCTCCCCAAAGCCCCCCGGTACATAGTTGTGTATTCTTCGTTGTGGGTTCCTCTAGTTGTGGCATGTGGGACGCTGCCTCAGCGTGGTCTGACGAGCAGTGCCATGTCCGCGCCCAGGATTCGAACCGACGAAACACTGGGCCGCCTGCAGCGGAGTGCGCGAACGTAACCACTCGGCCATGGGGCCAGCCCCATGATTTTTTTTTTTATGGTAAACACTTACCTTAGTGAAGTTTAAAAAATTAATATGTGCTACTTGGGGAAAAGGTTTATTGGAGAACAGAATATTTATACAGCTTCAGTGTCATTCCAAGTAGTATGCTTTTAGTTAAAATTCTTGATAATATTCTGATAGTTTTAGTTGACTTATGCTACAATTTCTACGTTATAAAAATAAGTCTTCTGATTGGAAAAAAAATAGCCTAAATAATTTAGAAGATGGGAGAATGTTGCAGTAAGTGGTCCTATAGGTATGAATTATTTTAAAATTATAGCACTTAATAAAGTGTGTGGTGGGCTGGCCTGGTGGTGTAGTGGTTAAGTTCACACACTCTTGTTCAGCAGCCCTGGGTTCACAGGTTCAGATCCTGGGCGCGGACCTAGCGCCACTCGTCAAGCAACACTGTGGCGGCATCCCACGTAAAATAGAGGAAGGTTGGCACAGATGTTAGCTCAGGGACAGCCTTTCTCACACACACACACACGCACACACAATAAATAAATAAAAATAATGTGTGGTATTAGTGCAGGGGTAGACAGACCATTAAAATAGAATATGGAATCCAGAAATAGAACTGAACTACGCTTATATGGAAAGGATGGGTTTCTCATCAAATGATATTGGGGTTGTTGGCTGACAGAGAACAAAAGTAACAGCCAGTCTTTCTTTTATTCAGCCAATTAAATTCCTCAACAAATAAATTCCCAAATGTAGCCAACAAAACAAATTTATATTTTTAAAAAGGAAAAATAAAAATTATGGCCTCAGTGTCTGAAAGAATTACTGAAGAATAAAATCCACCTACCACAAAGTAAGAGACAGAAATTGAACTACAGTGAAATAAAAACATCTGTAATCAAAAGATATCATAAGCAAGGTGAAAATACAAACCACAAATTGAGAAAAGATATTTGTAACTCACAAAACCAATAAAGGATTAGTATCCAGAATATATTAAGAATCCTACAAATAAGATAAAAGCAACAAATGATATGATTGGGGAGCTCGCAGAAGAGGAATCTCAAGTAGTCTGCAAAGAACACAAAAGTTTGTCTTATAATTGACTCTGAAAATGTAGATTAAGCAGCAGGATATGATTCTACATCTATCAAATTGACAAAAGTTAGAATGTCTAATAATACCAATTGCTGGTGACCATTTGCAGCAATGGGAATATTCATACAATGCTATTGGAAGAGTAAATTGGCACAGTCTCTTTGAAAAGCAATGTGTTGATGGTGAAAATTGAAGATGTCTAATACCCTATGATCCAGTAATTCTACGGCTAGCCGTAGTATCCTAATCGATATTCTTAATATTTTTTTGTGCCTCAGATCTCTTTTGAAGTCTAGAATAATGTTTTAAGTCCATGTAATAAAATACATAGGGTTATAATGGAAACAAATTATACTGAAATGGTTACCAAAATTTTTAATTTGTTATAGTATACATAATTAGTGTATACTAATAAGATCTATTGGAAGACCTAACAGCTATCATACCTTCAAAAGTAATGATTAACGTAAATGATGTTTTCAGATTATCTCACTGTTAAGTGATATGAAAATATGCAGGTCTGTTGGTGACAAAAATCACAGGTCAACTGCTGAATACTATTAGGTGTATACATTCATAATTGAAGAAAATATTAAATTTCAATCCAAGGTTAATGAAAAATAAAGATTTGTTTTCATACCAGTTCACAAACCTGTGTTAAAGAGGTTTGTACACCCCAAGTTAAGACCTTGTGTCCTAGAGACACCCTCAAATGAATGTCAAAAGAGATTAACATTGCAACACCATTACAGTTACTCTAGTAGCAAAAAATGGCAAACAACGTAAAGATTCATCAGTAGGAGATTATATAAATTGTGGTATATTCAGACAAAGGATAAGTACATAGCAGTGATAATGAATGAAGCTGAGTTACAATAATATGATAGATATTTTTTACTGTCTCCTTGAATACCATCATGGGTAAATCTCAAACAGTATTGAGTGGAAAAAGTAAGCTTACAAAGAATGCACACTCTATAGTAGCATTTTATGAAATTTTAACATTTCATATAAAGTATAAAAAACACATACGGGAATGGTATGTTAAAATTCAAGGTAGTGGCTATTCAAGGGTGAGCAGGAGTGATGGGAAGGACAGTCTAGTTACATAGGGGGCTTTAAATTATGTCTAATGCTTAATCATTTAACTGTATGATGGACACATTACTTTATTGTATGCCTGGAATGGTTTGTTGAAGTATGTATTACATGCTTTAACAGAATATTAATATGACAGAGATAGTTTCAATTTTAATTTACAGAACAATTCAGAGTTCGTATGCAGGAGACCTTGTCAAGGGAAGAACAGCAAATTAAGTGGTTTTCCCAGTTCATCTCAGATAAGAAGTCAGTTAACCTATGATGTGCCAGGAGGCACTTGAAACGTGTGATGAAAGCATACCGGGTAGATTATATAATTCTTACAAAGTCCTCTGAGGGGAAAGTATATATTCATAAAGGGAATTCTTATCAAAGCAAAAGTAGAACTGGAGTTTATATTTTGATCTTTCTGCCAAAGCCCATACTTGTTCCATGTTATTAAATTGAGTATCTCTAGCAATAGAACCTTATTTTGGAAGTGGTAAGTTAACTGCATCTACGAAATGTGACTGTATCCAAGGCACACATTAACAGTAATGATACTAAAATAATTTCAAGCATGACTTTATAATCCAAAGTTTTCTTAACTACACTGTAGCCTGTTCTCTCTCATATGACAGGCTGATGAAGTTACTAGTTATTAGTAACTTTAGTTTTAGAACGTTCCTGTTTTATTTTAACACTATTGCTCATTATAGTTTAGTACATGTTTAGCATCTAGATTTAACTGTGTGACTTGGTGTTTTATTATTTTAAACCACATTTTGTTTTGGTTTCTGATTTTAGGATCGGAAGTTAACAAAGTCTGAGAGGCAGAGATTTAAAGAAGAGGCTGAAATGTTAAAGGGTCTTCAGCATCCCAATATTGTTCGATTCTATGATTCCTGGGAATCCACAGTAAAAGGAAAGAAGTGCATTGTTTTGGTGACTGAACTTATGACATCTGGAACACTTAAAACGTAAGTCCATCAATATCATAAAAGCTGACCAAGAAGTATGAGAGAATTTAAGTTTTCTTATTTTAGGCCTTACCAGTCCTAATTTTGTTGCCCAGCATACTAAGGAGGGAACAGTCCCTCCAGATGTTAGTGTATTAGCTCACTTTCCTGCCCACAAAGTCCTCTGGTGTATAAAATGATTTTATAATTATTTATTGGTAAGTATTAAAATGAGAAGTTATAGCAGAATAAATTATTTTAAGTTATTAAAGTTAAGTCATGGTGCTTGGCGGTTTGAAAATTGAGTAGCTAAGGGATGAGAATTCAAATGACAAGGTAGCCCTCTAGTGGTTAAAATGAGGTTGAAGCTTATTGAGAAGCTTTACCTATTTATTTTATCACCTTGTATAGGGCAGTTTTTGCTACATCTATGCAGCTGTCATATCAAATGCAAATTGTATTGTAACAGTTATCACTAGATAATTCCATTTCCAATAGCATCAGAAATTGAAGGCAAAACAGCTAGACCTGTCGTCCTTTTCAGGAATACAGATAGATCAAATGCAGAAATTCCCCATTCCCTATTATAAAGAGTTTTAAGATAAGAGTTGAAGCATGCCTTTGAAATCCCAGGTCTCTTAGAGTAACTTTCACATTACTATGTAAACAATCTCCAAAACTCTTCATCTTGCAAAACTAAAACCCATTAAACAAGTCCCCAGTCCCCCCTTGTCCCAGCCCTCGGCAACCACCAACTGCTTTCTGTCTCTATGGGTTTATCTAATCAAGATATTTCATATAAATGGAATAAAAAAATATGTGGCATTTTGTGTTAGTCCTTTTTTAGTTAGCATGATATTTTCAAGGTTCATGTTGTAGCATATATCAGTCTTCATTCCTTTTTATGATTAAATAATATTTCATTTCATGGATATACCACAATTTGTTTATCCATCCATTTGTTGGTAGACATTTGGGCTGTTTCCTTTTGGCTATTGTGAATAGTGCTGCTGTGAACATTTGTGTACAAGTGTTTGAGTATCTGTTTTCATTTCTTTTGGATATATACCTATGAGTGGAATTGCTGAGTCAAATGGTAACTTTTTGAGGAACCTCTAAACTGTTTTCCGCAGTGGCCAAACCATTTTACATTCCCACCAGGAATGTATGAGAGTCCCAGTTTCTCCACGTCCTTGCCAAGACTTGGCTTTTTATTTGTTTTTTGCTTTTTAAACAGCCATCCTACTGGGTGTGACATGGTATCTTATTGTAGTTTTGATTTGCATTTCCCTAGTGAAATCATAGTGAGTTCAACCAGGTGTTAAACATCTTGTTACGTGCTTATTGGCCATTTAAATATCTTTGGAGAAAAGTCTATCCAAATATATCTGGAGAAATGTCTCTTCAAGTCCTTTGCCCATTTTTTTTTCTTTTAAAAGATTTTATTTTTTCCTTTTTTTCCCCAAAGCCCCCCATAGTTGTATATTTTAGTTGTGGATCCTTCTAGTTGTGGCATGTGGGACGCCGCCTCAGCGTGGTCTGATGAGCAGTGCCATGTCCGCGCCCAGGATTCGAACCAACGAAACACTGGCCGCCTGCAGCGGAGCGCACGAACTCAACCACTCGGCCACGGGGCCAGCCCCCAACCTTTGCCCATTTTTTAATTGCGTTGTTTGTCTTTTTGTTGTTGGGTTGTAAGAGTTCTTTATATATTCTCTAAGCTAAACCCTTATCAGATACGTGATTTGCAAATATAGGTTGTCTTTTCATTTCCTTGATAATGTCCTATGATGCACACAGTTTTAACTTTTGATGAAGTCCAATTTATGTTTTTTCTTGATACTTTTGCTTTTGGTATTATGTCTGAGAATGTATTGCCAAAACCAATGTCATGTACATTTACCCGTCTAAGAGTTGTATAGGTTTAGCTCTTATGTTTAGGTGGTTGTTCTATTTTGAGTTAACTTTCGTGTACATGCGAGGTGTGGGATCTACTTCATTCTGCTGCATGTGGATGTCCAGTTGTCCCAGCACCATTTGTTGGAGAGACTATTGTTTCTCTATTAAATGGTCTTTGCACCCCTGTCAAAAATTATTTAATTATAGATGTATGAGTTTATTTCTGGACTCTCAATACTGTTCCATTGGTCTACATATCCTTATGTCAGTACCACACTGTTTTGAATGCTGTAGCTTTGTACTATGTTTTGAAATTGAGAAGTGTGAGTTCACTAATTTTGTTCTTCTTTTTCAATATTGTTTTGGCTGTTTGGGGCCCCTTCCATATGAATTTGAGGATTAGCTTTGCGTTTTTGCAAAAAGGCTGATAGAATTTTGATTCTATCTGTAAATAAATCTACAGATACATTGAATCTGTAGGTCACTTTAGGTAGTTTTACCGTCTTAACTATATTGTGTTCCAATCCATGAACATGAGACGTTTCCATTTGTCTTCTTTGATTTCTTTCAACAGTGTTTTCTAGTTTTCAATGTATAAATCTTTCACTTCCTTGTTTAAATTTATTCCTAGGTATTTTATTCTGTTGGGTGCTATTGCAAATAGAATTGTTTTTTGGGTTTTTTTTTCAGGAAGATTAACCCTGAGCTAACTGCTGCCAATCCTCCTCTTTTCACTGAGGAAGACTGGCCCTGAGCTAACATAACATCCATGTCCATCTTCCTCTACTTTATATGTGGGATGCCTACCACAGCATGGTCTGCCAAGCGGTGCCGTGTCTGCACCCAGGATCCGAACCAGTGAACCCCTAGCCGCCAAACATGTGCACTTAACTGCTGCGCCACCAGGCCAGCCCCTAGGATTGTTTTTTTAGTTTTCTTTTCAAGTTATTAATTGTTGGTGTATACAACATAACTGATTTATGTGTGTTGATCTTGTACTCGTGCAACTTTGCTGAATTCTTTTATTAACTCTAGGGGTGTGTATGTGTGTATGTTTGTATTCTTTGAGGTTTTCTGTATATAGGATCATGTCGTCTTCAAATAGAGATGATTTTGCTTCTGCCTTTCCAATTTGGATGCCTTAATTTCTTTTTCTTGCCTCATTACTCTGGCTAGAATTTCTAGTACAGTATTGAATAGCAGTGGTTATTCTTGTTGTATTCCTAATCTTAATGAGAAAGCTTTCAGTGTTTTGCCATTGAGTATGATGTTAGCTGTGGTTTTTTCATAAATGCTCTTCATCATACTGAATATATTTTCTACTATTCCTAGTTTGAGTGTTTTCATCATGGAAAGATGTTGGATTTTGTCTAATGCTTTTTCTACATCAATTGAGATGATCGTTTTTCCCCTTTGTGTTACTAATGTGGTGTATTATGTTAACTGATTTTCTTAACAACTTCACGTTTTTCATAGATAAATCCCACTTGGTCATGGTTTATAATCCTTTTACTATGCTGTTGGGCAGTTAATATTTTGTTGAGGATTTCTGCATCTATATTTGTAAGACATTGGTATATAGTTTGGTTTTCGTGTGGTGTCTTTGGTATCAGGGTAATACTGGCCTCATAGAATGACTTATGAAGCATTTCCTCCTTTTCTACTTTTTGGAAGAGTTTGAGAAGGATTAGTGTTAAGTCTTCTTTAAATATTTGGTAGAACTCATCAGGGAAGCCATGTAGTCCTGGATTTTTCTTTGTTGGGAGGTTTCTTGAGGGAATGTTCCATGTACACTTGGGAAGATTATGTATTTAGCTGTTGTTGGGTGTTATGTTCCATACATTTCTGGTCTAAGTGGTTTATAGTGTTCAAATCCTCTGTTACCTTAATTATCTTCTATCTAGATGTTCTATCCATTAGGGAAAGTGGGTTATTGAAGTCTCCAACTACTACAGAAGCGTATATTCCTCCCTTCAGTTCTGTCAGTCTTTGTGTCATGTGTTTGGGTGCTCAGTTGTTTGATGCGTATATGTTTATAGTTATTATATGTTATATCTTCTCGATGAATTGACTGTTTTATCAACATATAATATTATTTATCTCTTTTATCAGTTTTTGACTTAGTCTGTTTTGTCTGATATTAATATAGCCACATCACCCTCTTCTGGTTATTATTTGCGTGGACTGTCTTTTTCTATCCTTTCATTTTCAGCCTATGTGGGTCTTTGGATCTAAAGTGAGTCTCTTGTAGACAGCAAATATAGATATATCCATTCTATCTCTGTCTTTTAATTAGAGAGCTTAATCCATTTATATTTGAGGTAATTAGTGATAAGGAAGCCCTTCTGACATTTTGCTATTTGTTTTTTGTATTTCTCAGTACCTTTTTTTTTTTTTTTTGAGGAAGATTAGCCCTGAGCTAACTGCTGCCAATCCTCCTCTTTTCCCTGAGGAAGACTGGCCCTGAGCTAACATCCATGCCCATCTTCCTCTACTTTTTTTTATATGTGGGACGCCTGCCACAGCAAGGTGTGCCAAGTGGTGCCATGTCTGCACCCGGGATCCAAACTGGCGAACCCTGGGCTGCCAAAGCGGAGCGTGTACACTTAACCGCTGTGCCACCAAGCTAGCCCCTCAATACCTTTAAGAAAGATTATCCATGAGCTAACATCTGTTATCAATCTTCCTCTTTTTCTTTTTCATCCCCAAAGCCCCTGTACATATTTGTGTATACTAGTTTTAAGTCCTTCTAGTTCTTCTGTGTGGGATGCTGACACAGCATGGCTTGATGAGCAGTGTGTAGGTCCACGCCCAGGATCCAAACCCGTGAACCCCAGGCTGCCAAAGCGGAGCATGCAAACTTAACCACTCAGCCATGGGGGCAGCACCTTCCTTTGTATTTAATTGATTTTTTTGTAATGTACTGTTTTGATACCTGTCTCATTTTCTTTGTGTATATTTTTTAGATATTTTCTTAGTGGTTACCTTGGGGATTACAATTAACATCATAAATTTCTAACAGTCTAGTTGGGATTGATACCAACTTAGCTGCAGTGGCATTCAAAATCTGCTTCTATACAGCTTTGCCTCCCCCATGTTTTTTTTTGTTTTTTTTTTTTAAAGATTTTATTTTTTTCCTTTTTCTCCCCAAAGCCCCCCAGTACATAGTCGTATGTTCTTTGTTGTGGGTCCTTCTAGTTGCGGCATGTGGGACGCTGCCTCAGCGTGGTTTGATGGGCAGTGCCATGTCCGCTCCCAGGATTCGAACCAACGAAACACTGGGCTGCCTGCAGCGGAGCACGCGAACTTAACCATTCGGCCACGGGGCCAGCCCCACTCCCCCATGTTTTTGTTGTCACATATTACATCTTTATACATCGTGTTCCCATTACCACTGACTTATAATTATTGCTTTATGTATTTGTCTTTTAAGTCACATAGGAAATGAACAGAGAAACTACAAACTAAGGATACATTAATGTTGGTTTTTATATTTAGCTATATAGTTACCTTTACCCGAGATTTTATTTCTTCTTATAGCTTCAAGTCGCTGTCTAGTGTTCTCTCATTTTAGCCTGAAGAACTTACTTTAGCTTTTCTTGTACAGCAAGTGTACTAATAACAAACTCCCGCAGCTTTTGTTTATCTGGGAATGTCTTAATTTCATGTTTTGGTTTTTTTTTTTGGTGAGGAAGATTCTCTCTGAGCTAACATCTGTGCCAGTCTTCCTCTAGTTCATATGTGGGATGCCACCACAGTATGGCTTGATGAGCAGTATGTAGGTCTGTACCCAGGATTCAAACCCGTGAACCCTGGGCCGCTGAAGCAGAGCACACAAACTTAACCACTATGCCACTGGGCCAACCCCTCACCTTGATTTTTGAGTGATAATTTTGCTGGATATGAAATTCTTGGTTGACAGAGTTTTTTCTTTAAAAAACGCTTTAAATATGTCATTCCTCTGCCTTCTGGCCTCTGTGATTTCTACTGAGAAATTGGCTGATGATCTTATTGAGGATCTCTTGGTCGTAACAAGTTGTTTCTCTCTTGCTGCTTTCAAGATTGTCTGTTTGTGTTTGGCTTTCAACAGTTTGAATGTAATGTGTCTCATTGTGTGAATCTCTTTGAATGTATTCTTATTGAAGTTTGTTGAGTTTCTTTTATGTGTAGATTCATGTCTTTTATCAAATTTGGAAAGCTTGTGGTTCTTATTTTATTGAATATTCTTTCTGCTCCTTTCTATTGTTTTATTTGGGATTCCCATTATGCATATGTTGGTCAGCTTGGTGATATCTCACAGGTCTCTTAGGCTCTTTTGATTTTTCTTTATTCTGTTTTAATTTCTCCTTCTCAGACTGGATAATTTCAGTGGACCTATCTTCAGGTTTGCAGCTTCTTTGTTTTGTCTCTTCAAATCTGCTGTTGAAACCTTTCAGCGAATTTTCTATTTCAGTTATTTTATTTTTCAGCTTCAGAATTTCTGTTTGGTTCCTTTTTGTAATTTCTTTATTGATATTCTCTGTTGAGCTAAAATTTCGTATACTCTAATGTTGGGCAGCCTTTGTTCTTATCATTTGTCTTCCAATTTTGTGGGATAGTACCATAATTACCCCCATTTAACCACAAGTTGGTTGTCAGTGTATATTAAATATTTTAGAACTGAAAAGCTCATGAAGAGCTATGGTTATAGTGGTGGAGCTTTTCAACTGCTTAGGCTTTTCTGCAAAGTGGTTGTGCATGAGTCAGCTGTAATGAAGGACTTGGAAATGCTGTATCAGGGAGATCATTCATTCATTTATATATATAATATATATGTTAATTATGTTTTTTCTGCACTGATGGTGCCTGGTTGTCACTTTTCTTGTTTGGTTGTGGTGGTTTTAACTAATATTCATGTTTTTAGCACGACTTCTTATTCTCACCATATTTAGCTTCTCTGACTTTGGAAATGTCCCATTTGTGGTTGTAGGGGGCAAATTGGATTTCTTCTTACAAACAGTGCCACAGTAATCATGCTTATACCTGTGTCCTTATTTTTTTCTATAGAATAGGTTTCTAAAAATGAAATGTGAGTCAAAGTATATATGTAATTTTTGTGTTATTTTAATTCTAAAAATTTTTTTTGAGGTATAATTGACATACAACATTATGTTAGTTTCACATGTACAACATAATGATTCATATTTGTATGTGTTGTGAAATGATCACCACAGTAAGTCTAGTTAACGTCTGGCACCATACATAGTTACAGAATTTTTTTGAATGCAGGACACAAAAGATTAGTTTCTGCTTTAATTTAAGGACAGTAGGGAACCACTGGAAAGGTTTTGATCGTGATCCAGCAGTGACACAATGCCTTGAATAATTCAGAAAACAGTTGAATACCTGCTGTGTGCCAGGGACTATATTAGCATTCCCTTAGAAAGACTTATCTGATGGTAGTATACATAACAGCTTAGAGATAGAGTAGCTAGTCAGGCAGTAGCAGTAGTGCAAGCTTAAGAAATTCATTGCCATCTCTGTCTTGTAATAGTTGTGTGACATTGGTCTCACTATCCTCATCAATAAAAAGAAAACTTAATACTCTTCACCAAAAGTGGTAGTGACTTTGGTTATTAGCATTGCTTGAAATGTATGCCATATCAAATGTTTTAAAATCCAGTGTGTTAAAAATTGTACTTCAAGAAAAGTGAAAACTTTTGTGCATCAAAAGATCCTATTAACAGAATAAAAAGGCAGCCCATAGAATGGGAGAAAATATTTGCAAATCATATAACTCAAAAGGGGTTAATATCAAGAATGTATAGAGAACTCCCAAAACTCACCCACATAAATAGAAACAACTTAATTCAAAAATAGGCAAAGGACTTGAGTAATTTCTCCAGAGAAGATAGACAAATGGCCAATACTCATGAAAAGATGCTCAACATCACTAATCATTAGGGAAACGCAAATCAAAACCACAATCAGATACCACCTCATACTTGCTAGAATGGCTATTTTCAAAAAGACAAGAAATAGCAAGTGTTGGTGAGAATGTGGTGAAAAGAGAACCCTTGTGCACTGTTGGTGGGAATGGAAATTGGTACAGCCACTATGGAAAATAGTATGGAGGTTCCTCAAAAAATTAAAAATGAAAATTAAATTCCATTTCTGGATATTTATCCTGCAGGAAACGAAACACAAACTCTAAAATTTATATGTACTGCTGTGTGCATAGCAGCATTGTTTACAATAGCCAAGACATGGAAGCAACCTAAGTATTCATCATTGGGTGAATGAATAAAGAAATTATAACCTGCCACAGGGCAGCTGTTGAGCTCTTGAAATGTGGCTAGTGCAAGTGGGAAATGGAATTTTTTATTTTAATTAATCTACATTTGAGTATAAATATTCATGTTTGTCTAGTGGATACTGTATTGGACAGACTGTCACTGCAGAAAGTTCTATTGGACAGCACTGTTCTAGATGCTGTGGTCATCTCAAACTCTGTCCTCACATTCCTCAGCTAATAAGGCTACAGGCTTCTATCCCGGTTTGAGCTTACCTGCACAGTCAAACTGGAGCCTTCCCTTAGCTGAAAAGGTGTAACAAGTAGGAAGCTCAAGCAGTGCTTTTCCTTTTTCCTCATGTGAACTCCCTTCCAATTTATGCCTGATTTTGATTGCTCTTCAAAGCTTTCAAGTAGTTGTTTTGTATATATTTTTTCTAGAGTTTTATATCTGCATCCAGTAAGAATTGCCCTACCATTTGCCAGAAGTTAAACTCTACCCCTTAACTTTTAAATCATTTTAGTAGTGATCTAATTTTAAGGAATTCATTTTTTGTGCTTTGTTATCAGAATTCACTTACCAACCACTTATTATCCTATCCCCTTTAACCTTACTAAAAGTATCACTAACCTTTCTAGTTACTGAATCTTAATATTCTAAATTTGATATTCCTAGCTCAGATTTGTTAGAATTTAATGGAATTCTTCAAAGCAGTAAACTCATATCGTTGATAACCTGTTTGGTATACCTTCCCTTTTCTAGGTACCTGAAAAGGTTTAAGGTGATGAAGATCAAGGTTCTAAGAAGCTGGTGCCGTCAGATCCTTAAAGGACTTCAGTTTCTTCATACTCGAACTCCACCTATTATTCACCGAGATCTTAAATGTGACAACATCTTTATCACTGGCCCCACAGGCTCCGTCAAGATTGGAGACCTAGGTCTGGCGACCCTGAAGAGAGCCTCTTTTGCCAAGAGCGTGATAGGTATGTTGCAGGTTACCTTGCAGCCCAACTGGCTTCTGATATTCTTTTTATTTGGAAACCTGATCCTGTCAGAGCTTTTGTTACGTGAAGTAAACCTTCAAAAATTCATAGCTTGAACCCAGGAAACGATCAGTTCTACTTATGAGATGTGGATTTTTCTATATTTATGCTTCTAGAATCATCTTTAAAACTAGTGATGTTTTATAAAGTTATATGAAGAGAAGTAAGGTGAACTTTGTTGACAAAATCTTATGTAACTATCAATCTTATTGGGTCACACTTTTGATACTTGTGTTTATTTATTAGTAATTATTTATATAATAAATACAGGGTGTTACTTTCCTTATAAGAGACATTGAATTTATATGTAGTTTAGTTTCTAAAAGCATTTGTTGGATATATATATATATTTAAAAATATCTGCCTGTTAAAACTTTATTTTAAAGTGTGAAAATATGACAGTTCATTCTGAAAGTTTGGTTTTATCAACTTTTTTCTTACTCCTACTCTTCAGAAGATATATCTAAAACAGGGTTTTTCAACCTCAGTACTATTGACATTTTGGTTTAAACAGTTAAAAAAGGACCCTCTTGTGCATTGTAAGGTTATTTAGTGGCACCGCTGGCCTCTACTAACTAGATGCCAGTGTCTAGATGCCAGTAGCACAGCCCCTGTCCACCTCCCTATAGTTGTTACAACCAAAAATGTCTCTGGACATTCCTAAATGTCCCCTCAGGTGGTATAGTCACCCCCTGTTGAGAATCACTATCTAAAGAACAAGGCTGTCCTTTTAGACTTTTAACTATATGTTAGAGAGCTGAAGCTGGAAAAATAATTTAATGCTTATTATTTTGATAAGCTTTCACTCTCTGAAGAGGGTATGACAATTTGAAAACTTGATATCTTGACAAACACTCTTCTCTCCCCAAAAGGTGACGATGACATTAAGGAAACTATTAATTTTTAAGTGGGCTAGAATCCTTTGTGTTAATAAGAAAAGCAAAGAACACCAGTAATTTGCACATCCTTATAAAATAGTACTCTCCTTGGAATATTATGTAACTTGAATTTGGAATGCTGTTTTTACATTTTCTTAAAATCTATTAAGAAGAAGAATGGGAAAAGAGTTATGTAAAGCTGAATTTCCTTTTTTCTTTCCTTACAGGAAGCACTTCTTTGATTGTCTTTAGCATCTTAAAAATCTCTGGTCCAAGAGAGTTTTGTTTTGTTTTTTTCTTTTTCTTTCTTTTTCTTTCTTTTTTTGTTTAAATCATAGTTGTGCTAGCATGTTCTTGGAAATGTCCTATAATTTGAAGTATACAGACTTAATTTCTTTGGAAACATTGAAAAACTTGGTCTGTGGGATCATGCACTCTGTTCATAATTCAGTGTATATTTGAGTTCTCTATTTGTGTATGTATGTATTTGTTTTTTGCCTGTAGGATGTCTCTCACTATATTTCTTGTATCTGCAGTAGGCTTATTTGTGTACTGCAGGTCAGATGGTAAGTATGTGAAGGAAAGGGCTCTGATGAGTGCCCTTTATAGATAATTATACTTCATTATTTTAAAAAACATCCTGAATATTGAGTTTTTTACCGCAAGGCCTCATTAAAAGTGAAACTGATCAGATAGAATGTGAATGGCAAGAGACTAGCTATAAATGTTAACCTTACAGCTACCATACAGTAGGGGGCAGGCAAGTATTTTGATGTTTTTTAATAATCCATCGTCCTCTCTTACAGGTAGATGCCATTTTATCTACTTTATTCCTTGCTAGTCTCTTATTTTTTCCTTCCATATGTTTTCAGTATGAGTTATATTAATCTTTTATCCAAGGCTCTACTTTGATGTTATGTAACAGTAATCTATTTGAAACAGTAAATAGACAGTTGACCCTGTTCCAGTTGCTTATGAAGGCCTTGCAGTGGAAGAGCTAATAAGATATTTGATCCAAGTGACTAAGATTTCCTCCCCGACATTTTCTTTCTCTCTTTCTTTCCATTTGTCTTTCGGAATTTCTTTCTCTTCCTCCCTTCCACTTTCTTCTCTCATACAGGTCAACCCCCTCTGCTTCTCCCCACTGGTGAGTAACATCTGCAGCTTCTGCTCACATTAAGTCTGAATTGTTCTTTTAATTTAAGGTACCCCAGAGTTCATGGCCCCTGAGATGTATGAGGAGAAATATGATGAATCAGTTGATGTTTATGCTTTTGGGATGTGCATGCTTGAGATGGCCACGTCTGAATACCCTTACTCAGAGTGCCAAAATGCTGCACAGATCTACCGTCGAGTGACCAGCGTAAGTCTTCCCCTAACTGATTGGTCAGTTTAGGTCACATCTAAAAAGGAATCCCATGCTGGATAACATCAAACCATGCAAAAGGAAAAGCATGTAGTGTGTAGAAAGCATATATTTCAGTATGTAGAAAGCATACTGAGGTGTTAGGGGAGAGGAAATTGAGGTATTTTATTGCTCATGATATAGTGAGAGATAAAGATCAAAGAAGCATCAGTTTATCCTGGACCCTCCTAGTACTCATTTAAACCTTTATTATGAGATATACTGTGTTTAAAAATACTCTCATGGGGCCAGCCTGGTGACGTAGCAGTTAAGTTCATGCACTCCACTTCAGTGGCCCGGGGTTCGTGGGTTCGGAGCCTGGGTGTGGACCTACACACCACTCATCAAGCCATGCTGTGTTGGCATTCCACATACGAAATAGAGGAAGATTGACACAGATGTTAGCTCAGAAACAATCTTCCTCAAGCAAAAAGAGGAAGACTGGCAACAGATGTTAGCTCAGGGCCAATCTTCCTCACCAAAAAAACCAAAACAAAACAAAACAAAAACACAACCTCTCATTACCTGCTTTTCAACCCCCTATTTATTCATCTAAGTTCTCTTTCCTTCCCACCATAAAGATTATCTGAGTTGAAAGTAATGCTCTTAACTCAAGCTGCTTTGTTTATAGACTTTCCCTGAATGGCTTAAAATGGATTTATTATATTATATCATTTATAATTACCTGTAAGATTTAAGGTATAAATTAAAACTTTACTCGAGGGGCTGGCCCCATGGCCAAGTGGTTAAAGTTCCACGCATTCTGCTTCTGCGGCCCAGGTTTGTGGGTTCGGATCCCATGCAGGGACCTACACCATTCATCAGCCGTGCTATGGAGGGATCCCACATACAAAGTAGAGGAAGATCAGCACAGATGTTAGCTCAGGGCTAATCTTCCTCAAGTGAAAAAAGAGGAAGATTAGCAACTGATGTTAGCTCAGGTGAATCTTCCTCATCAAAAAAATTTTAGTTTAAATTATACATCTTAGAGGCTGGCCCGGTGGCACAGCAGTTAAGTGCACACATTCCGCTTTGGTGGCCTGGGGATCACCGGTTCGGATCCCGGGTGTGGACATGGCACTACTTGGCAAGCCATGCTGTGGCAGGCGTCTCACACATAGAGTAGAGGAAGATGGGCACAGATGTTAGCTCAGGACCAGTCTTCCTCAGCAAAAAGAGGAGGATTGGCAGCAGATGTTCGTCTTCCTCGAAAAAATAAATAAATAAATAATACATGGTAGTGTATTTCTGCCAAAAAAAGATATTTTCTAGAGTTGTGCAATTCAAACCTGAAACATAGTTGTTAGTTAGGTCCCTAATCATAAAGCACTAAAAGAAATTTACTGTAAGAATGTACAGGCTTTCTACAAATGACCTAAAAGTTAAGCCAAGTAATTCCATTGAATATTTTTGGAGCTTTTTCTATTGTGAAGAAGTTGAAACATATACAAAACTAGTGAGAATAGTATAATGAATTCTTATTTGTTCAATGCCGCATTAATATTAGAACCACTTTTGCTGTACTTGCATTATCTGTCCTCTTTATTTCATTGTTTCATTTTACCACTGTATACTTAATTATACTTCTCTAAAAAATACAGATCTTTTCTTTTCTTTTTTTTTTTTTTTTAAGATTTTATTTTTCCTTTTTCTCCCCAAAACCCCCAGTACATACTTGTGTATGTTTAGTTGTGGGTCCTTCTAGTTGTGGCATGTGGGACGCCACCTCAGCATGGCCTGATGAGTGGTGCCATGTCTGGGCCCAGGATCCAAACCGGTGAAACCCTGGGCCGCCAAAGCAGAGTGCGCGAACTTTACCACTCCATCACGGGGCCAGCCTGCAGATCTTTTCTTATGTAACTATATCATACCTGAAAAAAACTAACAGTGCTTTCTGGATCATCTAATACCCTAACCTATTCAGATAGTTCCCCTACTGTTTCAGAGATGTCTGTTTATAGTCAGTGTTCAAAATAGGACTCATCAGGGTCCACGAGGGATATCTTCTTGTTATATCTCTTACTCTAGAAGTATTGCCCCCACTTTCTTTTTCTGTGTTCTATTGATTTGTTGAAGAAATTAGGTGAAATGTTCCACATTCTCTATTTATTGATTTGCTTCCTTATGATGTCATTTAACTTGCTATCGTATCTTCCATATTTCTATAAATAGAAATCTATCTTAAAGTTGTTGGGAGGATGTCAATAATGTAAAAATAATTTTATCTTTTCACTCATTCATACAAGAATGTTTGTAGTTTTCCAGAGGCTAAATGATTTGTGATATTGTAGCAGATTAAATGCAGAAGCAGATAATGAGAATCCATTTGTCTTCTCTTAAGCCATGCATTAAAAGGTTGCAAAAATGTAAAGCAAAATCAGTCTTCTTGCTGGTTGTTTTTGTTTTGGAAAATATGGAATTTTTAATTTTAAAGGTTGTATATTATTAACATTAATGGATGTATTATTATTATTTTAATGACTTAATAAATATTTTAAAACTTTGTCAGTTTTAATTCCTAACATGGTAAATATCAATAGATATTACACATAAACAAAAGCCCTTTGTTGTCCTCAGTAATTTTTAAGAGTGTGAAGGGGTCCTGAGAGAAACAGATTTGGCAAAATTTAGGTTAAAATTTTTTGCAAGAGTGCTTAATATGTGGTGCTGTGTATTTCATATTATGTTACATCAAGAGGCACATAGGATCTAGTTAATCCGTTTTTTTTTTTTTTTTTAAGATTGGCGCCTGAGCTAACAACTGTTGCAAATCTTTTTTTTTTTTTTGCTCCCCTCCTCCTTCTCCTCAAGGCCCCCCAGTACTTAGTTGTATATTCTAGTTGTGAGTGCCTCTGGTTGTGATATGTTGGATGCCACCTCAGCGTGGCCTGATGAGTGGTGCCATCTCCACACCCAGGATCTGAACTGGTGAAACCCCAGGCTGATGAAGCGGAGCACGCGAACTCAACCACTCGGCCATGGGGCCGGCCCCTAGTTAACCCAGTTTTAGTGATACAATTTCATTGAATTTTGGTATATTAGAAGATGTGATTATAAATTGCTTTTTTATATTTTTGATAGCTGGTTAGAGTGGTAATTTAATGTATTTCTAAAAACAAATGGAAAACATTTTGCTTCAGGTAGACCGAATTAGCTTTACATCTTCATAAACAAAGGCTTGGGAGAAATCTTTGATTACCTCATTAATTATAATTGCTGTGAATATTCTTTTAATGTCTTTTTTTCTATGTTTGTATGTGATTCTGCTGTGTTGATGGGTGTGGAGCTACTTTGGACAGTTAATTTATTTAACTCAGCATGAATGATAAGAAGCATTAGAGTCTTCATACCCAATAAATGCAGTAACTTTTGTTTGTCTAGAGAAAAGCATTATTTAAGTTATTCCTGATGTTATAACTACAGTGGTATTCTGTCAGTTATTGTTGTTGTCTCCAAGTCTCTGTCCTGAGGCCTTAGTGTTATATTTATTAGCCTCTTTTCAATACCCTCCCACCCCAGTTTCTAATCTATGATAGGCCTCTCTAAAAGCATTGATCCTCAACTCAGGTTGGGGGGGTCAGGAGAAATGTAGTTTGCTTAGCCTTCAGATAATTATGATAAGTATCCTAATCATTCTACCGTTTTGCCCTTAGAAAGCTCACCTGTTTTGCCTCTTTGAGTTGTATATCAGTATTCCAAGTTCAGGTCTTTTATTATTATTCCCATTTCTTCCCCCATACATGATAATTGTCCCTTTTCTTCTTTGGGTGTAGGGTGGACTATTTACTGGGTGATTTCCCCCTTTGTTTTATTTACAAATCTTGAAACTTAAAGGAGTGTATTTGACTCCTTGTTTTTTTACTCACTCCTTCCAGTTTATCAGGTTCTTGCTTCAGAAGAACTCTTAGATGAAGCCTTCTTTATTCCCCTTGTCAGAACTCTGATTTCACATCTTCCTTACACTATCTTCCAGCAGTAGTTTGCATTATGAATTTGTTTTTCTGCTTCACTTAAACTAGTTGAATTTTCTTGCTGTCTCTTACTGGTATAAGGAACTTATGTTATATGACACCAATTTGCTTATCGAAGCATGTACAGATTCTTAATATTATCTTTTGGTATTCCTCATCTTCATCTAAACACTTTTGTTAGTCAAGCCAGTCCTCTTTTTATTATCCTACACATATGCCACATATTTTCTTTTATTGCTGTCCATATGTACATGCTATTTTTGTCTTTGTCTATGTACTCTTCTGCTATCCAATCAATCCTTATACTGTACTTAACTAACTTCCCCAGTGAAATTTTATCTGATTGGCTTCACTGCGTAATGATCTTTGCCTTCTCTCAGGTGAGCTTCTCAATTGATCTGAATCACAGAGTTTTATTTGTAATTGATTATTTTACTTATAAGTTCAAAAATTGAATTAATGTAAAGCATTTAAAATAGTGCTTATTAGCGTATAATAAGCACTATATAAGTGCTTGCTGTTTATTTTTACTGATTTATAGCCTTCTTTAAAATTTGTAATCGTACCTCTGTAAAGTATTTCTGTTTAACTTCATCCTTATCCCTAGCACTGTCCCAAATAGAAGTCTCAAATGCAAATATCTGCAACATTTTCTGAATCCCTGCTGTGTGCCAGGTCCAGAGCTTGACAGCAGGTGATTAAAGATGAATAACGTAGATATCCCCTGTCTTCAGAAAACTAGTTCCAATCTAGAGGATAAACATGTAAGGAAATAATTGTAACTATAGTGTGATGAGTATTATTAATAATGGAGACAAGTGCTAGGAGCAACAGAGGCACAGTGGTCAGCTCTACTATGCATTAGGGAAGGTTTTACAAAAAGAGCTGTCATGTGAACTGGCAAAAAAGGGAGAAGTGAGAGAGTGTTCCAAGAAACCAAGATAGGATGTATGTGAACACTGAGGTGCTAGGCACCATAGTACAACCACAGGAAAGGCAAATTGATCAAATAGTGTGAGAATGTTGTTTTGTGGTTGGAAGGGAGGGACAAGAATCAATCGCTAACTGGTTTTCCCAAAACTCCCAAATCCTGCCTCTCATCTCAGAGCAAAGAGTTAGGGGTCTGTAATTAAGAGGAACTTGTGTCTCCTTGTAAGTATTTTTTGCCTTTACTGTATTGTTATCTTTTAAAGAGGAAAGAAACTTCCATTTGATTATAGGCTTTTAGAAGTAGCAAGAGGAAAAGAGAAAGATTGAAATTACAGTAGAAGGGGGGATAATTGGTAGAGTAATAGCCGGGATTCAGTGAGATCTGGAGCGTGGTATATACGGGAAGCCTTAAGAGGGAAGATTTTTTTCTTGAGATAAGCTATTAAGATGGGTTTTGGAGGCACAGTCTTGGATTCACATCCCTTCTCTTATTCTTATATGATTTTGAGCAAGTCACTTAATTCCTCTGTAAAGGAAGGATACTGATACCCCTTTACAGGTTATTTAGCACAGTACCTGGTACTGGTAATGTAGCAGTAGATCCTGGTTATTTTCTATGAAATATGAGTTAAGTCATATTCTCTGAGGTGTAGAATGAAGGACAGCCTTTAAATGTGGTAAAGGCTTAAAATAACATCTATGGAATTTTGGACTGACCAGGAAATAACAACTGGGAAACACATCAAGCCTCCAGAATTGCTTTTTATCATTGATACATGCTACTATGTAAACATTTGATTCATTGTTTGTACTTGTGTATGTAAGTATAAAAGAGCAGATTCTCATCTATGACTTATTTATTCCTTCTCATAAGCTATAATAGTTTAAAATACTTTGTTAGTCCTCAGTTTTTTATATTCTGAATTCTTCCTACCAGTCTTTGAAGAGTAGATTATGGTGAGGTGTTGACACAAATGAGTAAGACTTCATAGGAGAAATATTAATCTTATTTGGTATCCTTTCCACTTGACAGATTTCATCTGTTTGTGAATATTTTATTTATTATAAACTGTGACCAAGCACTAATACTGTGTACCGAGGATACACCAAGTAATGAGGTTAAAAAGTCCCTTCTCTCATGGAGCTTATATTCACATGCATGAAAACAGTTGATTACTCTATTAGTGTGATAACAAGGTTCGTGTCTAGAATAGATGGGAGATTAAGATTGAGAAGATGAATTAAGTGTGTTGTGACACAGGTTCGGTCATTCTTTCTTTTTGCCTCAACTCTATGACTAGATACCAAACCAGTTTGATTTTTTAAAAAGTAGGATAAGTAACCAAGCAATGAGAGAGGAGATACAAGCTAATAGATTCAAAGCTGAGGAAAAGATAAAAGTTGCTACGAATCAAAGTAAATTTATATGTCAGCATGCTGTATGAGTCATGTTACTAAAGAATAAAAGGTGTCTTTATTATGTCACTTCAGGCAAATCACCTCTGAGCCTGAATTTCCACATCTGGTAATGGTCATCATAACTGCCAGGCCTACTAAGGTTGTTGTGAAGAGCAATGTGTTGAAATTGTGTAAGAAGGTACATTTGAAAAAGTTTAAAAATAAATTTATTGTATTAGACGTGTAAGTAGATGATCTCTGAAATGTCTTCTATCTCAGTAGATTCTTGATATTTTAGAATGATTTGACATAAGAGTTTCTGCCACCAAAGATTGGGAGGATAGTAGTAATAATGAGCTTTTGTTAGCTTGATAAAGCTCAAATGCATTGGTTTCATAAATTTCCAAAATCTGTTATTGGGGCTTATTTAAAGAATTTGACTTTCTTTTATTCCTTCAGCTTTTCAATTAAATAGGAAATATAAGGCAAATTATTTCTTGGGCAGCTGAATATGAAGTTATCGAAACTTATGAGTATGAATCTCACTACATAATCAAGTCATAGGCTTTCAGTAGTTCTTAAAGTCTGCTTTCTGTCCTTCAGTGACTTTTATAAATGTGTTATTTTGTGCTTATGGCTCTTAAAGGCCCTTTGGGGATTTGATTGATTGATTCTCTGTGTGACGTAATGTGCTGGGTCAGAGTATTGATCAGGAATAATTTTTCTTTTTTATTGTGTGTGCTCAATAAAAAAAGAAATGTACATTTAGGTTTTTTAAACAGCTTTATTGAGATGTTTCATATGCCATGTAGTTCACCCATTTAAGGTACAATTGTACAATTCAGTGGTTTTCAGTATATTCACAGATATGTACAACCATCCCCACAGTCAATTTTAGAATAATTTCATCATCTGAAAAAGAAATCCTGTACCCTTTATCTGTCATCCTCTGTACCTGCATCCCCCCAGCCCTAAGCTACCACTGACCTATTCCTGTCTCTGTAGATTTCAATATTCTGGACAGTTCATATAAATTGAATCATATAATATGTGGTCTTTTGTAACTGGCTTCTTTCAGTTAGCATAGTGTTTTCAGGGTTCATCCATGTTGTAGTATGTATCAGTACTTCATTCCTTGTCAAGGCTGAGTAATAGTCCATTGTATGTATATACCACCATTTGTTTATCCATCCACCCATTGGACATTTGGGCTGTTTGCACCTTTTAGCTATTGTGAATAGAGCTGCTATGGACATTTGTGTACAAGTTTTTGTTTGAACATCTGTTTTCAATTCTTGTGGATATAATCCTGGTAGTGTAATTGCTAGCTCATATGCTAACTCTGTGTTTAACCATTTGAGGAACTGCCAGACTGTTTTCTAAGTGGCTGCCCCATTTTACATTCCCATCATCAGTGTGTAAGAGGGTTTTGATCTCTCCATATCCTTGATAACCCTTGTTATTATCTGAGTTTTTAAATTCCAGCCCTCCTAGTAGGTTTGAAATGCTCTCTTATTGTGGTTTTGATTTTTGTTTCTCTGATTGCTAATGATGTTGAACATCTTTTTCATGTGCTGATTGGCTGTTTGTATGTCTCCCCTCACCCTTAGGAAAAATGCCTATTCAGCTCCTTTGCTCATTTTTTAACTGGGTTATTTATCTTTTTATTATTGAGTTATTTGAGTTCTTTGTATGTTCTAGATGTAAGTCCTTTATCAAATATATGGTTTCCAATTATTTTCTCCCATTCTGTGCTGTGGTTTGTTTTTTCTTAATAGTGTCACTTTCCTGATAGTGTCCTTTGGAACACAAAAGTTTTTCAGTTTGATGAAGTCCAATTTATCTATCTTATCTTTTTTTTTTTTTGCTTGTGCTTTTGGTGTCATCTAAGAATCGGTTGCCAAATCCAAAGTCAGAAACATTTACCCCTGTGTTTTCTTCTACAAGTTTTATAGTTTTAACTCTTCTAATTAGATTTTTGATTCATTTTGAAGTTAATTTTTGTATATGGTGTGAAGTAAGGATCCACCTTTGTTCTTTTGCTTGTGACTGTCCAGTTGTCCCAACACCATTTGTTGAAAAGCCTGTTCTTTCCTCATTGAATAGTCTTGGCACCCTTGCTGAAAATCAGTTGACCATAGGGACATGAGTTTATTTCTGGACCCTCAGTTCTATTCCTTGGATCTACAGTCGTGTCACATAACATTTCAGTCAACGATGGACCGCATATAGGATGGTAGTCCCATAAGATAAGTACTATATACCCTACGTATGTAGTAGGCTATACCATCTCAGTTTGTGTAAGTACTGTAGGGGAGGAAGAAATTTTCCTCTGTCCTTCTAGGTTCTTCTGGCTGGTCTAAGAATTACATTGACATGAGACCTTAACAGGAGAAAGACAAACAAAAGTTTAATGACATGTGTACATGAGAGAAACCCAGGAAAATGTACTAACTTGTCAAAATGGCTGAAGACTTCACCTTAAATACCATCCTTAGCCAAAGACAAAAGATGTTGGCAGGTGGCGAGAATCAGAGACTTCAGAGGAAAGGAAGGCAATTTACAGGTTGGTGAAAGGGAGCCAGTGTCTGGCCACACAGAAACAGAAGTGCACAGAGGGGAACTCAGCCAACAGGCTTTTCTAGGTTCCTCCCTGCCTACCGCCTAGGTCATGTGACGCTAAGGTGCTAGCTCACTTCCCGAGACAGGTTTTTTTATCTGAATTCTTTTAGGTAGGTAACAAGAAAAACTCTCTGAGTCTTTTTGTTTCTTAAAAATAATCAGCCTAAAATAATCCTCATGTTAAAGAGACACATTCTGGGGTGGCAAATTTTGATTCCCTTCAGTACACTCAGTGATGATCTCATGATGATGAAATTGCCTAAGGATGGCTTTCTCAAAATGTATCTCCATGATTAAGCAATGCATGACGGTATATGTCTTGATTACCATTGCTTTGTAGTAAGTTTTGAATTGGGAAGTGTGAGTCCAATTTATTCTTCAAGTTTTGGCCCTTTGAGATGTTTTGCAATTTCATATAAATTTTAGAATCAGCTTGTCAGTTTCTACAAAGAAGTCCGCTGGGATCCTGATAGGTATTGCATTGAATCTATAGATCAGTTTGGGGAGTATTGCCATCTTAACTATACTAAGTCATCTGGTTCATGAACATGGGATGTTTTTCCATTTACTTAGATCTTCTGTAATTTCTTTCAACGATGTTTTATAGTTTTCAGAGTATAAGTTATATATTTCGTTTATTAAATTTATTCCTAAGTAATGTATTTTTTTTGTGATGTTATTGTAAATGAAACTTTTTTTCACTTTTAACTTTTGATTGTTCATTATAAATACTATTGGTTTTTTTATATTGATCTGGAATCTAACAACCTTACTGAACTAATTTATTAATTCTAATAGTTTTTTAGTAGATTCCTTAGGATTTTCTCTGAACAAGATCATTTCACCTGCAAATAGTGATAGTTCTTAAAAAGATAAAAGGCTTGGCAAGGGCGAGTGTGTACTTTACCTGTGAGAAAGAGTTGAAAAAAATGGCTGACTCTTAGTTTAATCAATGGAGGTTTGGGGATAAAGTTGGAAAAACAAAAGACTGTGGGTGGTATTTGACTTCTGGGAATTTTCTAATGAGAATAAAGAGAGCATCTCTTGATAATGTCAGATTCCATTCCCATTATAATTACAATGTCTGTGTGTGAGAGAGAAGATGAAAACAGAATTCTCAACTTTTTTAGTGACATCATCAATAAGAGTTTCTTATTTTTAAAAATTAACTATAAGAGTAATAAATAAAATTTCATAAGTAAATTACTTTTATGTTTTTACTTTTCCTAAGGGTAATTTGCCCCTTTTTTTCTTTTAGTTGGTTAGGATTTTATTTCCTTTCATTAACTATCCTGATTTTGCTAGAAATGACGGAATGGTTGACAATTAAAACAAATCTGAACCACCCAATTGTTTCGGTAGATCAAGTACAAATTCTTGTTTGAATCCAAATATGTGAATTTAATTATTTGTTCTCTCACATTGTATTGCATCACTGACCTCACCAAGTCTGCTTATATCGATTGATTTTTTTACCTAACTTTCAAGGAAGAGTCGAGAATGGGGATATAGAGGGACCCAGGAAATTGTAAATACCTGAAATTTAAATTGGTTCACCAACTATTTGAGCATTAGTTTTCTGGGGCTGTAGTAACAAAGTACTTTAACTGGGTGGTTTAAACCAATAGAAATTTGTCTCACAGTTCTGAGGGCAGAAGTCCAAAATCCAGGTTTCAACAGTCATGTTCCCTCTGAAACACGTAGGAGAGAATCCTTCCTTGCCTCTTATCTTCTGATGGTTTACTGGCAATCCTTGCCATTCCTTGGCTTGTCTCTCTGTGTCATCATGTGGTATTCTCCCTTTGTTTGTCTGTGTCTCTGTGTCTCCTTTTCTTATAAAGACACCAGTCAGATTGTATTAAGGGCCCACCCCACTTCTGGATGACCCCATCTTAACTAATTACACCTGCAATGATCCTATTTCCAAATAAGGTTACATTCTGAGATACTGAGGATTAAAACTTTAACATATCTTTTTGGGGGACACGGTTCATCCCATGGCAGTTCATAGGTTCATCCAACAAATATTTTAAGTCTCTACTATGTTTCAGACTTTTTTATAGATCCTGGGTATTGAATATTAATGTGAAGTAAAACACAATCCTTGTCTCTCAAGAACGTACTAGGGGAAGGGGAACAGACGTGTAAACCAGTTACCATGTTGTATAAAAAGTTATTCCAGAGATGCATACTTAACGAAAGCACTTAGGAGTGGTGCCTATTTGAGTTTGGACAGGTTAGGAAAATTATGTTAAAGAAATAGGGAGACTAAGATAGTGTTGCATGTGAGAAATCTATAATTTGTATGTCTGGAGAGTTTGGATGTAGGAAAAGGAAGAGGTAGGGAATCAGAGAGGAGAGGAAAGCTTTGACTATACTTGAACATTGGGGAAACCATTGCAGCACTTTAAGACTGGGTAGATGTCATAAGATCAGACTTAAATTTTTAAATTTTTAAATTTTGTAAAGATTATTCTGACTGCAGAGTGGAGAATAGATTTATGGGGAAAGACTAAAAGCTGAAAATCCGATTGAGAGGCTATTGCAGTAATCTGAAGGAATGATTGATAGTCTGACTTTAGGAGTTGTGGTAGAGATGGCTAAAGTGGATGAATGAGAGATTGATTTTCTTTATGAATTAGAATTCAATTAAGCTAAATTGTTTTTTCCACTTAACATTTATGCAAATAAATAGTAACATGAAAATAAATACTCATTATAAATACATACCTTCTTAAGAAGATCAAACTGAACGTCAAACCTGATTATGAGGTTAAATATGTAACTTTAAATTTTAGGACTATAAAATTTATAATTTGTATATGGAATGGTTTGTTTTATTTACTAACTTTCCATCTGTTACTTTTCTTCAGTCCATCATACTCTAAACCAGGGATTAGCAAACTATGATCCTCAGGCCAAATCCAGCCTGCTGCCCATTTTTGTACAGCCCATGTACATTTTTAAATGGTTGAGGAGAAAATCAAAAGAATACTATGTCATGACATGTGAAAATTATATGAAATTCAGATTTCAGTGTCCATAAGTAAAGTAATAAAACACAGCCATACTCATTTGTTTCTGTTTTATCTGTGCCTCTTTTTACACATTACAATGGCAGAGTTGAATAATTACAACAGACCAATACAGTCCAAAAGGCCTAAAACATGTATTCTCTGGCTCTGAACATAAAAAGTTGCTGACTCCTATTCTAAACACATGTCGCCAGATTTTCTTAAAAAATTCTCCTCTAGGGGCCAGCCCCATGGCATAGTGGTTAAGTTCGGCGCCTTCTGCTTCAGTGGCCCGAGTTCGATTCCTGGGCGTGGACCTATACCACTCGTCAGCAGCCATGCTGTGGCGGCAGCCCACATACAACATAGAGGAAGATTGGCACAGATGTTAGCTCAGGGTGAATCTTCCTCAGCAAAAAAAAAAAAAATCTCTAAAGAATTCTGTAAGTAACTACCAATTTGCAAAAGTGGTGGTACTGTTCTGTTACAATGCTGTTAGCCTCTGTACTTATAGTAGACATGAGAATTTCAGTGCAAGCAAGTAGCTACTTAAATTATTAGCTCTGAAAATTTCTGGGCAGTCTTTTCTCTCTGTTAAGAGTAGAACTATAACTTTAATTCTGTGATGAAAACATAAGAGGTTTTAATCTAATAACCATTTTTCACTGGCCGTACTTATTCTTGCTATTGTCCAAAGAATAAATAACATCTTAAACAAATCCACTATTACTGCTTGAGCTGATCATTCTGGATTTTAAACACAAGGGTTTTCTGAACTGTTACTTTTTATTTACCTACCAACAGTGCTAAATGTTTTGATACTGAACAGACTAGGAGAATGAAGTATGCATAAGATAGCCATATATTTAAACATTCTTTGCTGTCTCTCTCAGCCACCAGCCGCCTTTGTTGGTCTTGAAGTATTTCTAATTTGAAACTGGGGTAGATTTCATTATGTACCAGCAGAAAATGGCTCTACTGTTTCATAGGCTGCTGTTAGTGACACTGACTAGGCATTGACTGGGCTGTCTCCATTATTTAGTAGTGATGTGTCTCTGACTAAACTCGTGAATTCAGTTCCTGATTTTTTTCTCTAAACAAATAAAGGTTGATACTTAATAGTGTCTCAGGGGATCATGGAATTTTATTTTATTTATTTATTTATTTTTTAAGATTTTATTTTTTTTCTTTTTCTCCCCAAAGCTCCCCAGTACATAGTTGGATATTCTTAGCTGTGGGTCCTTCCAGTTGTGTCATGTGGGACGCTGCCTCAGCCTGGTTTGATGAGCAGTGCCATGTCCGCGCCCAGGATTCGAACCAATGAAACACTGGGCCGCCTGCAGGAGACTGCACGAACTTAACCATTCGGTCACGGGGCCAGCCCCAGATCATGGAATTTTAGATTATTTTAATTTAAAATGAAGTATAAAAGTAACTCTGCTATTTAAAGAAATCAAGTTATATGGTAGTACTGACTTTTTTAAATGCAAATTTTATGGGTGACCTATATTAAATTTTATCACTGTTCCATACCCAACCCAGCAAACATGATGAACTGGTTAAAGTTAATGACTGAGGGGGCCGGCCCAGTGGTGCAGCAGTTAAGTGTACATGTTCCACTTCGGCGGTCTGGGGTTCATCCGTTCGGATCCGGGGTGTGGACCTACACACCACTCGTCAAGCCATGCTGTGGCAGGCATCCCACATATAAAGTAGAGGAAGATGGGCACAGATGTTAGCTGAGGGCCAGTCTTCCTCAGCAAAGAGAGGAGGATAGGTGGCAGATGTTAGCTCAGGACTAATCTTCCTCAAAAAAAAAAAAAAAAAAAAAAGTTGCTCACCAGAGGCTCAGGGCTGAAAGCAGTGTGTTTCAGAATTCTTTGGCTTAAGACTGTCAGGGACAGCACTGCCATAAGATCAGATAAAAATTTGTGTAAGCAATTATTTGATAAAAGTAACAAAAACAAATTAGATTTTTAAGAAAAGGCATTTGAGACACCACTAATAAACAAATGCATCTTTATTTACAAATGCAAACTTGAGTTCATATGAGAAGAAAATCCCCTTCTCAAATGAAAGCAGTCTTTGGTGTTAATTTAATAGAACCTAGAAAGACCCATTTTATTGTTTCCATATTCTCAGTATAGTATTTACGGTTTTCAGTTTTTCAGAGGGTTTTTTCTTTTGAGATAAAATTCACATACCATAAAATTCACCATTTAAATCATTTTAAGGTGTACAATTCAGTGGTTTTTAGTATATTCACACTGTTCTGCAGTCATCACCTCTAATGCCAGAGCCTTTCCATCACCCCATAAAAGAAACCCCATATTCATTAGCAGTATTCCCCATTCCCTTCCGCCCAATCCCTGGCAACCGATAATCTACTTTCTGTCTCTGTGGATTTGATTTGCCTACAGTAGACACTTCATACAAATGAAATCATACAAAATATGGCCTTTTGTATTATACTTTGTTTTTGTGTTATGCTTTGACTTAGCATGATGTTTTCAGGGTTTATCCATGTTGTAGTATGAATCAGTACTTCATTCCTTTTTGTGGCTGAGTAATACTGCATTGTATGGATGTACCACATTTGTTATATTCAACAGGTTTTGTTTCCCCTTAGTTCTGTAGTTTCTTCCTCGTTTTTTCATTGTTAAACTGTTTGAACCTGTGGCCACCCTAACCTCTAGAGAGAGATTGGGAACAGGAAGGATGAAATATACAGTGTATTGAAAAGTATTGTCCTAAAAGAACAATTTAGTGGTTACCGGGGGAAGAGGGGTGGAGTGTGGGCACAAGCGATGAAGGGGCACACTTATGTGGTGTCTGACGGATATTAATGTACAACTGAAATTTCACAATGTTATAGACTATTATGACCACAATAAAAATTTAGTTAATTAATTTTTTTAAAAAGATATTGTCCTAGAACCTGATATATTAAATCTGTTTATACATATTGTATTCTTAGCATCGCATATGGCACCTTGTAGGCACTCAGTGATAATTTGAAGGATAAGTGACTCAATTAAAGGAATCTCAAATATAGTCGATCAGACACTGTGTGAGTTTGGGAGAATTGAATTTACCCAGCAACAGAGGAATGAAACTTCAGGTGACCTTTGAAATATTAACAAAATATCTTTCTCAAATGAAATTGAATAGTAGCAAGTAGAAACTGCTAAACATATAAAAGCAATACATTTTATAAGATAGGAAAAATATTTTGTACAAATAAAACAGAAACTAATAACTTTAATAGTTAGAAAGAGTCAAAATTCCAGGATTAGAAAGACTTTTGAAAAAGTCATCTGTTCACATACTCTTCCATCGATTCTCCAATCTCATAGTTGTAATTTCTAAGCAACTAATTTAACTCTTTCCATTATGGGACTAGATCTGTATTTTACTTGGTTGAAAAATGTGTCCCCATAATTTTTACCCTATAATTACTTTCACTTTGTTCTCTGAGATGTCATACGGAAAACCAAATCATAATTTCACTTGTTAGTCCCTTAAATGTTTCAAGACAATTCCTGATGTCATGAGTCCTTTCTGATTGAGACCCATCATTTTCAATTTTTAGAGCTCTTCCTTTTAATTTCTTGAGGGAAGAGGCTTATGTGCATAATTGGAAGAGGGAGATGCTCAGCAATTGTTTTCTTGACCTGTAAGAGACTAAATGAGGGCAGAAAAATCATAATTAGACATAAAGAACTTGGCAAGATTATAAGACATTGCAAAGGCCTACAGGTAGAGGTTTGAGATTCTGTCCATTGAGATCTTTTGTCAAGGTAGCAGCCACCAGACTTGAGTGATTTATTAGCTCAGTGGCTCTCAAACTCTTTTGTATCGGGACCCCTTTATACTCATTATTGAGGGTCCCAAAGAGCTTTTGTTTACTTGTGTTATATCTATTTACCATATTAGAAATTAGCACAGAATTTTATAATGTATTTATTAATTTAAAAATAACTGGGGCTGGCCCGGTGACCGAGTGGTTAAGTTTGCACGCTCCGCTTCAGCGGCACGGGGTTTCACCGGTTCGACTCCTGCGTGCAGACATGGCACTGCTCATCAGGCCATGCTAGGCGGCATCCCACATGCCACAACTAGAAGGACCCACAATTAAAATATATACAACTGTGTACTGGGGGCTTTGGGGAGAAAATGGAAAAATAAAATCTTTAAAAATATATATATAGCAATAAGCCCAATATATGCTGACATCAGTAATATTTTTACAAAAAATAGCTTTTTCCATAACTAATTTTAAAAATTTAGTGAAAAGAGCACCATTTTTACCTTTTTGCACATCTCTTTAATGTCAGGTCAGAAAGAAGACAACCAGATTCTCATACCTGTTTTTCCATTCAGTCTATTGGATTATATTGTTTGAGTTGAAGTGTTTAAAGAAAATCTGGCCTCACAGAGATATGTCATTGGAAAAGGAAGTACCTTGCAGGCCCTCTGAAAGGGTCTTGGGAATCCTCAGGGGTCTTCGTACCCTTCGTACCCTTTGAGCATCCACTGTTTAGATCTTTGCTATACAAAGTACAGTCCCAAGACCAGCAGAATCAGCATCCTAGGGCACTTGTTAAAAATGGAAAATTTTCACCCTATCCCAGACAGATTAAATCAAAACCTGCATTTTACAATATCCAGATATGATTCATGTGTACATTAAAATTGGAGAAGTTTGAGCCAAAACAGTGCACTTGAGGTCCCTTCCAGTTCTGTATACCTTATTTTTGGTTAAATAAATAAAAAGTAGGCTAGGGGCCAGCCCAGTGGAACAGCAGTTAAGTGTGCACATTCTGCTTCAGTGACCCGGGGTTCGCCAGTTCAGATCCCAGGTGCAGACATGGCACTGCTTGGCAAGCCATGCTGTGGTAGGCATCCCCCATATAGAGTAGAGGAAGATGGGCACGGATGTTAGCTCAGGGCCAGTCTTCCTCAGCAAAAAGAGGAGGATTGGCAGCAGTTAGCTCAGGGCTAATCTTCCTCAAAAAAAACAAAAAACAAAAAAACAAAAAAAAGTAGGCTAAATAATGTAATACTAAAATATTATTTGAATAAATTATCATTCCGTCATTCATGGAACCTTTTTACTAGCATTATAAGTAACCAAATTGACTTAGAAATTTAACTCTATTTAATTGCATTTCTTTCCTTCCTTATTCACAGGTTGCTTTTTAAAAAAGCAAAATAATAAGCTGTTGAAAAGATGGAATTGGGACTGACTGATGGTGTAGTGGTTAAGTTCACATGCTCCACTTCAGTGGCTTGGGGTTCATGAGTTCAGATCCTGGGTGCAGACCTACACACTGGTCCTCAAGGCATGCTGTGGCAGCGGCCTACATACAAAGTAGAGGAAGACTGGCACAGATGTTAGCTTAGCACCAATCTTCCTCACTAACAAAAAAAGAAAGGCAGAAAGGAAGGGGGGGAGGAAGGAAGGAAAGATGGAATAAAAAGTTTGAGTTCTTTAAGTCAGTTGGTAATGTGTTAGGATTCTTAGTTTCTGAGGGTACTGCAGGCAGTGCTTTGTTTTTCCTCTTAGCTGTGAAAATTTAGTTTTGTATTATCTACAATCCATTATTCTGTACTGTCAGTTATTGAATTTCTTATCTGGGAAATGCTGTCTTGATTTCACCAACCTCCGTTCCCATCTTCTGGCATCCAATGAAGAATAAAAAAGGGTTATATCTTTTTGTAATTTTCAAAAGTTTTTCTCGGGTTTTGGGTATGAGATAAATGTGGGGAATTTAAGTAAGTGCCTAGATTATACTATCATTTATATAAGCAATAGTGATGACTGTTGAAATACACCTTGAAGTGTTGTACTTTCTCTTAAGTCTGCTTTGGATATAAATTTAATATTTTAAAGTATATGTTACCATCAACCTTTCTAACCATTGCAGATTTATTAAGGATATATGGTTGGTTATCCATTGAGAGATCACAGGGCTCCCTAGTGCAAACTCTCCCATGCTACTCCCTCCCTCCCCCTCCCTACCACTCCAGATTTCGGGTTTCAGAGCTACTATGTATACCCTGTTAGCAATCAGCAAACCACGCCCTCCTAAGTACACAAGGTGTTCTCTAGGTTTGGCACTAACTTAGAAAAGGGATACAGAGAACAGTCTATTTTGAACAGTTCAAGATTACCTTTCTAGGTCTGATGACCATGGAACTCTAGTCAGTTGAACCATAAGCTCTAGTTTTCAGTTTCTTTTAAATATATTTTAACAATTATTCACTTACTTAACAGCTATTAACTAGGCATCTTCTATGTGCCAGGTTGGGAATACAACAGTGTTTCATCTTCTCCCACCTTCTAGTAGGGAAGGTAAACATTGAAGTAGTAACTACAGTAAAACAGATGAATTTTATGGACGTAGTGAAGTAGGGGGTTTTGATCTCCTTGAGAGGGTGAAAGACAGTGTTCCTGCAAAAGTACGTTTGAATTGAGAACTTTATTGACCTGCAGTAATGAGGATGCTGAGGCAAATCTGTTTGAAGGAATGAGCCAGTAGTCACAGTCCTCTGGCACTCTTTATCAGAAATTTTTCTAGGATTCTTAGAATAAAGTCATGCCAATATTGTTCTCTCTTCTATGTTCCCACCATACTCTACCTCTGTTTTGTTAATATAATTAAATTGATATTAACTATTGTCCCCCCCATGAGAACTGAACCTCTCAGGACAGGTTTCTTTTTTACTCTATAGATCAATTTACTACTACATGTCTGACCCTGCAGTGGTACACCACCATGTAAATAGCAAATGATAGCAGTATGTTAATAAATACACATCCTCTGTGCCAGACATTGCATTAAACACTTTGCATATATTATGTAGTTAATTATTCCAACAATCCTGGGAGGGATAAGTACTATTAGTATCAACACTTTATAAAAATAAACAGTCTGAAATTCACCAGGATGGCTAGCCCAAAATTACGTATCTAGAAAATAACAGAGTTCTGATCCTGGATCCCCTGCTCATATCAAAATCCTATACTGAATTCATAAATGTCTATTCCGGTGTCAGTCTGTGACCTGAGGGCTTCTAAACCTGTCTGTGTAAGTGCCGATATGAAGGGCGTAAATGTAGATTATGATTTAATAATTACACTCTATAGTGCACTCATAATAAACTGTTATATGTTGTTCTGTACATGCAGTTCATTCAGTTCTCTTAAGTTTTACTTGCTCAGAGAGGCCTTCCCTGCTCATTCTGTCTAAAATGTTCTTAAGTGTGCACGCTTCACTTCTAACCCCTTATGGTTTATTTTTCTTCATGGCTTTTATCCCAGCCTTATAGTGTTTATTTAAAGCCCCGATCAGAATACAAATTCTTTGGGTCAGGAGTGTTATTTGACTTGTTATTTGCTGTATTCCGAGTGCTTAGAGTCTGGCAAGTCATAGGCAGTCAGTCAGTGTTTGTGAAATGAATACACAACTGTAAGAAGCAAAACAAAATTTTATGTTGCTGGTGGAGGAAATGGGCTCTGGAGTTGGGTCTGCTTGAGTTCAAATCCCAGCAACCTTGTTTCCTAGCTGTGATACCATGGACAGGTTATTTAACCTCTCTGAGCCTAAGGTGTTTATGAGGATTAAGTGAGAAATGCATATAGAATGTAGCAAAGTGCCTGACATGCAGTTATCAATCAATACTTACTAGGTATGGTTATTATCATTAACATTGACATGCTTAGTAGTGAAATAAGTTGTCTCTTGTCCTATACTTTTATGCAGAGATAGTCAGCAAATTGCAGTGATTAAAATGTATTTAATGAATTTAAAATAATGTCCAGTTTTAAATGAGAGTGAATGAGCTATTTGTAATCTTGCTTCTTGCCAATCACCTTGCAAAGTGCTTTACTTTTACTATTATTTTAATCGTTTGTATCCTGGCAAATAGATTATATCTTCATTTCACAGGTAAGAAAATAGATTGAGAGGTTAAGTATTTTGCCCAAGGACATGCAGGAGAAATAATAATAAGGTCAGAAACCAAGCATCTCTAACATGACATTAATACAAACCTTAAAATTTTTTTCTTTACCTATTTTTTTGGTAACTTTTTTTTCTAGACCTCAAGGGGAAAAAATCTGAGTAAGAAATTTAGGTACATGGGTAGCATAAGACTGGAATCGCAGGTTTGAGCCTTGTGTAAGGGTTCATGATCCCTGTTCAAGGGAGAAAAATTTCAGTTACCTTCAAAATCTGTCATTGGTAATGAGAATATCCAAATAAGAGTAGTAATGTCCTTAAAGCAATTTTTGTCTGCTATTAAAAGAATAGAAACTACAATAAGCAATGGGATCAGTTTTTTAGATGAAGGATAGTACATTTTTTATGTGAAGGATGGAGCAGTACACAAGCTTTCATGTATCCAGAGAGTAATGAGCCTTGGAGAATCATGAGGTAAACTAATTTCCTTTGATAGAGCTAGCTGGATTTGGTAGGGAGTTTGAAGAGGTTTATTTTCCAATGGGATCATAAGGTATGTTCAAATTCCTGTAAACTAATGGTTCATACCAGTAAGAATCTGGCTGGATCCAGCTTCGTAACAACCAAGGTAGAAATAATGGGGATTTTTAATTACTTTGTTTGTGTAATTTGACTTTGTCACTGATTTCATTAGCCTTTGAATTGCCAGGTTTGACCATTCTGTCTGGGAAAAACAGAATTAAAGCAGTTAGGGTGAAATTCCGTTTAGTTTTTATATAACAGATTGCAGTTCACCTTACTTTTTTACAGAAACAAATGAGGTTGATTCGTGATTAGAGTTTGAAAAGTTGAGGAAAACTTGGTATTTTTTTCTTTAGCAACTGGAATTTTTTGTGCTATCCCAGAGACCTAAATCCACTGGAATTAGCTGAAACGGTTCCTTTATAAATCTTACAACTGTTTCCATCCAATAAATTTGGATTGTACATGTAAAAGAAAACTCTGTGTATCATGGGCTGTATCTTGGGAACATTTTGCGTGATTTTCAGAGTCATTCCATTACTCTACTGTGATTTGATTAAGATTAAAGGCTCTTAATCAGACCGTTAAACTAAACAATTCTGGGTCTTAGGTACTAAAGGACAGTTGTGAAATTCTTATTTCAGAATTTCTCAGAAAAGCTAGTTTTACTTATCTACGCTGAATGTTGATGCATAATTCACATTATTACACTACAGGATAAAAACTGGTAGGATATCGAAAGATGGTTTCTATATTTAAGTACATTATGACAGTATTGAGTTTCTTGGTATCTTGTAAATAATTTATATGCCGAAAGATTCATATAGATAGTTTGTAATTGCTGTTTTCTCATTATAGTATATATGCTTTGAGGTATATCTGGAAAGAAGTATAGGACTCAGTTGGCTAAAAAAGGGAGGAGTAGAGAGAGTATTCTTGTCAGTAAAAATGTACATGAAGTATTCAGTGAACAAGTAACCAGTTTGACTTATTTTGGGGAGTTAGGAGTAGAGAAGTAGGTAGAAGTTAGATTGTGAGGGCTTTTCACACCAGATTAAGGAAATTAAAAGCACTGTAACATAGACTAGAAGTAATGTTGAACTATACATTGTAGAATCTGGATTCCAGTTTTTGCTTCATCATTTACTAGGCCCTTACGCACTGGAATATAGACTCTGTTTTATTCTAGGTGCTGAAGATAATGTGTTATCTAGTAGGTATCTGATACCTATTAAACTAGATACTCCATAGATGGCAGTTGAATTAATTAGAATTAATGAGTTAATTCCCACTTTGACCTGGCATTAATCTCTCTGGCCCACAATTTTCTCATTTGAACAAAAAGGGACTCTCACTCAGGTTCTTTGTAGATCTGTGATCCTATGGCCATCTTCCAGATCTAGAGAACTGTTACCATTTAAAAAAAAATTTTTTTTTATTGCTTTTTCTCCCCAAATCTTCCCAGTACATAGTTGTATATTTTTTAGTTGTGGGTCCTTCTAGCTGTGGCATGTGGGAGGCCTCCTCAGCATGGCCTGATGAGCGGTGCCATGTCTGCACCCAGGATCCAAACCAGCAAAACCCTACGCCACCGAAGCAGAGCTTGTGAACTTAACCACTCGGCCACAGGGCCAGCCCATTACCATTTTTGAGCAGTGTGATGTGAGTTAAATGATGTCAGGTGATTGGAAATGGTTGAAGGTCAGATGATTAAATAAAGCCAGGTGGTTGAGCTGGCCTCAGTGTGAAATACAACTTAGAGATGGAGAGAATGGGATTAGTGAGGCCCATCTTAAATTGGTCTAAGTTTGAAGAGGTGAGGTATTGATAATGTGGACTTCAGTTGTCATAATTGTTATGCAAGAGAAGCAGTGATTCTGAGAGGTAACAAAGAAGCCAGTAAAAATCTCATTTTGCCTGGCCAGAGATCTTTGGCTGTTGGAGGGGCAGTAGGAGTTAGAAGTGTTTACCAGCTGTTCTAAACATTTATCTTTGTTTAAAGAGCTCATAGAGAATAATAGTACTTAAGTATTGTGGGGGTAGAAGCATCCAAGAATGACTATGGTTTCTGTTCTGGATTGTGGAAATAATGATAATACCATTGAAAGAAATAGGGAAATCCAGAGAAAAGCACTGACTTTAAGAGAAAGCAGAATTAGGGGCCGACCTGGTGGCGCAGCGGTTAAGTGTGCACATTCTGCTTTGGTGGCCCGGGGTTCGCTGGTTCCGATCCCGGGTGTGGACGTGGCACCGCTTGGCAAGCCATGCTGTGGTAGGCGTCCCACATACAAAGTAGAGGAAGATGGGCACGGATATTAGCTCAGGGTCAGTCTTCCTCACAAAAAAGAGGAGGATTGGCAGCAGTTAGCTCAGGGCTAATCTTCCTCAAAAAAAAAAAAAAAAAAGAAAGAGGAATTGGAGTTTAGACATGTGAACTGTTGTCTGTATGTGAATGGTGTTTTTATTGTATATACTGAAAACTCTTATTTTGATATATAGAAAAGGCTGGTTTTTATAGATCTAGATTTTTTTGCCCACATTATACCTTTGTCCAAAAAAAACTATCTCATTTTGGTTTTGTTTGTTGCCCCATAGAGTTTAAAAACTTAGCCACATCTTTATGTCTGATAAACCTCTGAAGCAGGGAACAAGGTACCTGTTTTCTAGCTCTTCCATTTTCATTTAGCTAAGCATAGTCCTAAGCAGGCTTGCTCAAACACTTAAGTTAAAGGTAATGTTCAACCCCATTACTGTATTTCTGACCAATTCCTGATATCATAGACCGCCTACTTAGTAGTGATGAATTGTATTGAGCCAGGTATCAGTGGCAACTACTTTGAGATAGCTCCTTAGAATCAGTAGTCATTTCTATAGCCTTTAGAGCAGAAATATTCCTCCCAAAGTTTCCAAGCCCTTATCTTACGCCACTTTTGTTGAGTAATTGAAGCGTTAGTACCTGCTGTCTTGATGGGGATTCATGCTTACCAAATTACAAGGGATAGGACTTTATTCTGTTACCCATTATAACAATGCAATGAACAGTGTTCTTTTCTGCCATCTTTGTTAATGCCATGAAGAAAAACCTTTCCTTAATCCCTAAAATCAAAGTAGTAGTTATTTGGGTTCATTGAGATCTTCCTGGCAAATAGAAATGTCTTTAGGTAGATGTGCATATTGAGGCTTTTAATAATAAGTCTCAGTAAGCAAGAAGAATAAATTCTTACCACTTCTGTTTACAGCTGTTTATTTTTTTTTTAATGTACCATAAGAGAGGGTAAGGCAGTTTACCTTAATATCACTACTTTTTAAATTAGGTAAACAGAGGAACTATTATCCATACTTTTCAAGTGGGTTTAAGGGATATGGCCCAGGTCACACAGATTTGCTATATGAGAGATTGAACTGAGAACCCAACGCCAGTGTTGTGATTTCCTTGTCCAGTGTTCTTTCAGCTACAGATTCTGAGTTTACCTTTTGGTCGTTGAACTCAGTCCCCATTTGCTCTTAAAAGCACAGTTTCAACATAATTATGGGGAAGGGAGTGTTTAGATAAATAGATTTCTAGTGTAGATTTTGATGTCAAGGAGGCAGAACCTGTGGATATAGTGGGTGGAGCTTTGAATAAGTAAAAATCACATTTTGCTTGTCCAGAGGTCTGTTGCTGTTGGCGGAGAAGCAGGAGGATTAGTAGAAGAGTTTCCCTGCCGTTCAGCATTTAGTGTTGTTTAAAGAGCCGATCTAGAATAAGAAGATTGTTGTCTGAGCAGAGCAAATTCTTGTCTGAAAGTTGAGGAAAAATGGCTAGTGGTAAACAAGAAACTTTGCTTCAGTCTGATTTTGATGTCTGTTTTGCTTATGCTGTGGGTTAATGTACTCTGTTAATTTACGTCTTATCCTTTTCCCTCTAACTGTAACAAGTCTATCTTGCCTTTTCTAATGGATTTTACAAAGAAAGATTTTTGCTCAGTGTTTGTCATCGTAAATTCTCATTGCTGCTGCTGCCCTCAAAAGGATTGTGTAAATGAGGTGGGTAAAAATTTCCAGTATATACAGAAGGTATATTGTAGTCATTTGATGATAGGTATAGAAAGTTTCAGTTCAAGTATTGAAATTGTTTACTTCAGAATGCTTTTTAAGATATTTGAAGTTTTGTAGTTTAGTTGAAGTATATTTTGTGTGAGGAGGAAGGAGGCTTTTCTCAATTCTGTGTGGTTAGGAAAAGTTTTATTTCGTGAAAGGATAGTTAAGTGTTACCGTAACACATTTGAAACTTAAGCTTTTAAGAAGCGAGTGCTGACAGTTTTTAAGAACTAGAACATTGAACGAGAGAATACCATATTACAACTCACTTTTCCAGCTGATTAGTTGGTAAACCATAAGTATATAGAATTCAAAGGAAAAGTCAGCGTCTATAAAATGCATGTGTATGTTTTTAGTTTTTCTTAATTTAAATAAAGCAGCATTTTTTATCTTGTATCAACTCTTGATGTGCCCTTGGGGAGTCACAATTGCTTTTTTTTTAATAGTCCGTTTAAGATTGCACAAAAGTGGCCTTTGTTTTTTGTTTTAAGAGAATGCATAATTTTTTGTAACCCCAAAAGTATCTTAAATGGATATACATTAGATGTTCAAGAAGTACTTTTGTTTAATGCAGAGAAACATGCTATTGTCCCATGTCAAAAAGCATAATATGGCACTACTGCCTAAAGAGAGATCCTGTGAATTACCAAAGAAAGAGAGAATATTTCTAGAGCCTGTGAGTTGCTAGCTCTGGAAGAATGGAGTGAGAGGATGTGTTTTTCATTAACTTAATTTTTCTTGTTTTCTTGTATGTAAAATATTAGCCCAATTTATCTACCTTAGTATTCTTTTCTGTTTTGTGTTTTTGAACCTCATTCAGAATAGATGAAGAAAACTGCTTTTCCAGCAGTCAGAACAAGACTGAAATAGGTCTGCATGTGGCTAAATCAGAGAATAAAGGAAAGGGGTGACATTTGGAGAATTTTTAGGCTCTAGTTATTGTTTGTTGAAGTATATGAACCTTGTTTTTAAGAAAAATATCAGTTATTAAAAAATACATTGATTTCTCTCATGTCTTAAGCACAAGAAGCCTATGAGTGTGAGAAGTATATCACAAGCTGTACTTGTTTATTTTTAAGCAGATTTGTGTTATATGTCCCAGATGACTTTTTTGTAGATCACTCTCAGGGTCAGTGAAGTTGCGTACTCATTTTTATGTTTTTGGGGTCATTTTTAATATACAATCCTTGTATATTCTTTTTTTTTTTTTTTGAGGAAGATTAGCCCTGAGCTATCATTTGTGCCCGTCTTCCTCTATTTTATGTGGGACGCCTGCCACAGCATGGCTTGACAAGCGGTGTAGAGGTCTGCACCCGGGATCCAAACCAGCGATGAACCCCGGGTCACTGAAGCGGAATGTGCTAACTTAACCACAGCACCACTAGGCTGGCCCCTACAATCCTTACATATTCTTGCGTCTTCCGAAATGATTCAGAATACCTCTGCTAGATATTTTGATAATCCTGGCTTCTTGATGGTAGCTAACCGGTAAAATTTCTTCTTACCTTTCTCGTTATCTTAAGTGGGTAACAGTAAGCAGCCTTAATCTTTTAAAACTAGCTGGTGGCCTGGTAAGGTGTATCTCAGTTTTATTGGATACCTTGGTACGTGCAATACGTTTTTTAAGGCAGCAGTGGCATCTCAATATGTTGTATAGCATTGGTATGGAATTTTCTATACCTAAATCTTGGTTATACCTTGAGAAAGCAGCTTAACCTAGTAGATTCAGGGTGGTATATGATGCACAGTTACGGGTTTTGCTATTATGACCTTATATCTCATTTGTTCAACTAGTATTTCTATTTGTAAATAGGAATTCCTATTTGTAAAGTCATGAGTGTTGTATAGGTTTGCATGGGTAGGATTAATAAGAGGATTATTTATTTTTAAGGCTAACCAAGGATGAGAGCAGGTTTACCATGGATCTTGGTGATTATTTTTCAAGAGAATTCTTCACTTCCTTTTAACCCTAAGCTTTATTATCTTTGGTGATTGTCTTTGAAGTCAAAGATGGCCTTAGGTCAGCAAACTCAATAATTCAAAGAGCTTTCAACCTAGATACTACATTTGATTCTAGCTACCATGAGTATAGGTAGGTAAGTTGGACAGATTCCCCATTTGCTAGACAGGGAATCTGAAGCTCATAGCTTCTTCTTATCCAATTCACACTGAATTCAAGTATTCTGTTCCATCCCTTCATCTTTCGAATATGACTATGCTAAATTGAAACAGAAGAGTATTTTCATATAGTCAGTATGTGTGTGCTTTTATTAACTTAATATGTACAGTTTTACTGCGAGAAGGCCAAACTACATTCCCCTAAAATGCATGTGTTTATGGAAGAAGGAACATATTTCCTAATCATACTCTATATTCTCTCTACCTACTTTCCTGTAACATTTGGAATGTCTCTGCATGCAAAGGCCAACTGTGTGTTGCAAAGAACAGTCTTTCAGATAATTTTCTGCCAATAGTGAATGTTCTACAACTTAATATAGATTGCTCTTCCCATTATATTTATAAATAGCATCTTAAAAGTTTGCTTTTACACAGTTTTTCATGTTTATTGTGGAAAATTAAAAACAAATACAAAACAATCTCCATTGTTTCTACTACCAGAGAACTTTGAGTGTGCATGATTTTTTTCTTAAAATAGTTCTTAGTTCTGCTTGCTCAATTAAAGCAGCCTTTTCCTTCAGCAGCCTTATTTTCTTGTTTTCATTAGAATTACTATGTGAAGACAAAGACCAGTTGAGAAAACTTAGCTGGATTTGAAAACTAAGACTGAGAAAAATACAAATAGTAGTCTTTGTAGTCATTGCTCAGAAACGAACCTTTTAATTACATGGATTTAACTTTAGTGTCGGCCCTACTAGACAGCTCCTTGCTGTGGGAACTTAGCCCTAGAGGTAGAATCCTCCAAATCAGAACTTTTGAAGAATGCAGTGAGTAATTATAATGAGAATTATCCCACACAACTCTGACTTTCTAGAGCTAACCATTTGATGTATTTCATTTTGATCTATGAGAGGTTATACATTTCTGTGACTTATCAAATTATCATCATTAATTTTGTTTTAATACAGTCATGCATTGCTTAGTGATGGGGGTATGTTTTGAGAAATGTGTTGTTAGGTGATTTTGTCGTTGTGTGAGTATCAGAGTGTACTTAAACAAACCTAGATGGTATAGCCTACTACATACCTAGGCTACATGAGACTACCATTGTATATGCAGGTCCATCCTTGATCAAAATGTCATTATGCGGTACGTGATTGTGTATGTTGTCACTGAGACTGTAGATGATTAGAAGTTATTTTAACTTTTCTGCTCCCTCCCCCCTATTTCCCATTCCCTGCGATCTTTGTATATGAATTTATAGTGCCACTTGGACAGTACGCCAGTGTAGCTACTTCAGCTCAATCCGTATCATTAGATGAGGTGGAAATAGGTAATGAGACATTTTTTCCACACCACCTCTCAGATAGGAGTGTTTTGTTGCTTTTATGTCTTATGTATATTTTTCATACATTGTTGAAATTTTTATTTGCAAAGAATTTGCACTTTGTGAAGATTCTAAAATATCACTGTGATGCTATTTAGTATAACATGTAGTAGTGATAGTGAGTTTTCTTCTGAAATTGATTAGAAAACTTGTCTTTCATATAGGTCTGATATATCTCTTTCCATTTTATGTTTCATATGTACAAGACAATTGGCTCTTCAGTTATCATGCCAAACCAATCCAAATCCTTAACTCCTTCTGTACTTTTGACTTTATTAAAGGGTACTTTGTATAATAATAGACTACCTGCCAATCTAAGCGTGTGAATTTATGCTCACACATGGGTTGACTGTTCAAAATAGTTAAATGCTGTGTTGATTAATGTGTTAGAGAACAAGATTGAACAAAAAATCGTCTAACCGGGGCTGACCCCGGTGGTGCAGCGGTTAAGTTCGCATGTTCCGCTTCGGCAGCCTGGGGTTCGCCGGTTCAGATCCCAGATGCGGACATGGCACCACTTGGCAAGCCATGCCGTGATAGGTGTCCCACATATAAAAAGCAGAGGAAGATGGGCATGGATGTTAGCTCAGGGCCAGTCTTCTTCAGCAAAAAGAGGAGGATTGGCAGCAGATGTTAGCTCAGGGCTAATCTTCCTCAAAAAAAGCGAAGGGGGACAAAAAGATCTTCTAACCAATTAGAATATTTGGCCTTCTTTTTAACCAATAACTTCCTTTACCTGAAACAGCAGAAGATATTGACAACAGCCTAAATTTTTCCCTAGCCACCTATAGAGGCTGTGGAAGTTAAGTCACCCCACTATCTAACCATTCCTTATTGTTTTCTTATGGGAGCTAAATTGCCCTACCCAGCTCTGACTGCATAAATCAGCTCCTGCAGGCAAATCAGAAAAAAGGATGGTAAGAAGGCAATCTAGTAGAACCTTAAGAGGCAATAAAAATGAAAGTTCAAAGGCCCTGCATCCGTTAATGTGTATCTGTTGCTATTTTTATGATTTTCAGGGGGTGAAGCCAGCCAGTTTTGACAAAGTAGCAATTCCTGAAGTGAAGGAAATTATTGAAGGATGCATACGGCAAAACAAAGATGAAAGGTAAGTTGCCTCTTTTGTCCTGGGTATTGCTTAAGCAAAACCTAAAATGTAATATGCTCTGACTACAACACTCAATCTAAGGTATATTTAATGTTAGTTGTGATTAGTTTCTCCATTTATGTCACATAATATCTTTAAAAGTAGAATTCTTTCCATTGAAGGTAGTATTCATATTTGATACGCTGAAATTATGTATAATGTGGTGTAGTAGAGTTTGAGTAAACCAGAACCACCTTAAACATAGCTACTACAGTCAGGGAAAACTACTTGTAGCGTCAGCGTGTTTTATAATACTCAGTAGCGTTCAGTCTCTAACACAGCAGATCTGTTCCTTAGTCTTCTACTCATTGAATTCTAAAAGGTGAAATAAAATCTTGGCTATTTAAAATCAAGTCAACTATACAAGTCTTGATTTGCTGTCATTACGCCAGAATTGAAGAAGAGCAAAACATCAAAATTCCTTTGAGTTAAAAGAGACGACTTCGTCCAAAGCTTAGGAGATCTGGCTTGGTCGTTTGTACTAACAGAAGACTTTTCTCAGAGGAGTAGCAAGTATCTGATCTGCCATATAGCTGATTCATCACCCATTAGGTATGGCAAAGGTCCAGTGTCTGTTTTTGAAAAATAATCTACCTTCACCATAACCCCTCAGCCTCCAAAAAAGAACAAATTAGACCAGCCAGTACAAATAAAAATTGTAAATTGAGCATAATCTACCTCCTGAAGAATGTAAGCAATCAGGTATATCAACCAAATTAAAGAATTCCATATCTTCACTTCTCCAGTCTCATTCTTTTCATAACCTTGTTATTTGGAAGAGCTTTTTAGTAGAAATTTAATTTGGGTTTCTAGTTTTATATACCCTGATTGGAAAGGAGAGTCCTTAAGACCTTTCTTTCTTTTTTGTTTTTTTTTTTCACTATAAACAAAGGAATATTTGTTTTGAGTCTTAGAACCTATTACTCTGTTTCTTTTCTGGATGAAAGTTTACCAGATTACTGGTATTTTGAAACCATTTATCTAAAGAAGATTATTCCACAATCAGACTTCTGCTTGCCTAGTACACAAATTGTTGAACAAGGAATTGAGAGAATTTATTGGGGTAAATAAAGATTGCTATAGTAGAAGGTATTGAAAGATAGCTAATTGGATATTGGTCAAGGATCAGATGAGATCATATACATAGGAGGATTTTTGTTACCTATAAATGTTAACTATTTTTGTTAACTATAAATAAATATATATATAAACTATATAAATGATTATGTGGCATTTTGAAGCTATGATATTCTATGTATTGCTGTTATTAGTACACTTAACTAATATGAGATTAGATCATTAGATTAAAAAAGGATCATTTCAGCTTTATTCATAAATGAGATTGTTATGATGTTCTGTAACTTAGAGTGAAACTCTATAATCACTATTCAAATGGAGCAATGTAGAAATGAGTTATAAAATTTCCCTCATTTTTCTTTTCACAGTCTTTTTTCATTATTCCAAGCATAACAAATATTAGTCACACTTGAAAATTATCTTTTCAATCTAATAGGATTTTGTTTTTGTTTCTTTTCCCTCTCTTTGGAAGATATTCTATCAAAGACCTTTTGAACCATGCCTTCTTCCAGGAGGAAACAGGGGTACGGGTAGAATTAGCAGAAGAAGATGATGGAGAAAAGATAGCCATTAAATTATGGCTACGTATCGAAGATATTAAGAAATTAAAGGGAAAATACAAAGACAATGAAGCCATTGAGTTTTCCTTTGACTTGGAGAGAGATGTGCCAGAAGATGTTGCTCAAGAAATGGTAAATTAACACTAATCAGCTGTTTAAAAATTGTTGCAGATTTATATACATTGATATTGTTTAGTAAAAAAGCATTTTATGAGGCAGTATGTATGGCATATCCCACTGATATAAAATTGTGTTGATTAATGGGCCCCAAATTATTTTTATTTAAGGAAAAGATCTACAGACATAGATATGTATAAGTATGGATACATGAGTGGATTAGATAGATAGATAGATAGATAGAACAAACTATAATGCATTCTGAAGTAATTTTGAAAGTGGGTAAGGTTGAATGATTCCTAATTTATATAAGCCTATTTAGTTAGAATGACAAATTATGTTTTCTAAATATTAATACATTAGCCTTTGATCAGTCATCTGGATAAACTGTATAAATAGATCGTAAATTATTTTTACTTTGAAGGGAGTTTTCAAGATCAATTTTTAGTTGGCAGCCTTTGGTGAATCATTTTTTGAAGGATGTCTAAAAGACTACTTTTCAAGAAGGAAGTACTTCACCAATTTTAGGCTTGCTATAGTACCTAAAATAGCCATTACTATGCAAAGATACAGACTATCTCTATTAGAATTTATAAGAACCATTTAGTAGTAGTTGCCTCTGAGAAGTAGTCAGGTATGAAAGAGATTCTTATTTTTAATTTTTAGTTTTTTATAACTGTTTGAGAGGTTCCTTTTTCCCCCCCTCCCAAAGACCTAGTACCTAGTTGTGTATTCTAGTTTTAAGTTCTTCTAGTTCTTCTATGTGAGCCACCGCCACAGCATGGCTACTGACAGATGAGTGGTGTGGTTCCACGCCCAGGAACCACACCTGGGCTGCCAAAGTAGAGTGCACCGAACTTTAACCACTAGGCCATCAGGGCTGGCTGTGTTTTGTTTTGTTTTTTTTTTTAACCTTCTTACTTTTACCACAGTTGTTTTATCTAGTTAAGTGGTTGCCTAGTGAAAGGAAGTAAAAGCAACAGAAGTTAATGGTTACATATAAGCAGGAAATTGCATAAATAGAATAGAAGGAGCCTTATTTGGTTTAACAACTTTGATTTTTAGGTTCCTCACTGTTTTGTTATTGTAAAGAATAAAGATACATCCATCCTGTGAGTCTCTACAAAGATGATGGGGAAATGCATAACGCAAACCAGTACTTTCACAGTTTGGTTAAGACCAGTCTTTAGAGAATTCTTTCTTCTCTTTCTTCTCTACTTTTCTCTCCAAAAGTACCTTTTTTGTTTTATATTTGCTTTGTTTTCTTTTAATATTCCACTGCTTCCTAATATGCACCCTTTTATACGGTAGGTAGAGTCTGGGTATGTCTGTGAAGGTGATCACAAGACCATGGCGAAAGCCATCAAGGATAGAGTGTCATTAATTAAGAGAAAACGAGAGCAGCGGCAGTTGGTGCGGGAAGAGCAAGAAAAAAGAAAGCAGGAAGAGAGCAGTCTCAAACAGCAGGTGGAACAACAGTCAAGTGCTTCCCAAGCAGGAATCAAGCAGCTCCCTTCTGCCAGCACCAGCGTCCCTGCTGCCTCAACCACTTCAGCTTCAGTTTCTACACAAGTAGAACCTGAAGAACCTGAGGCAGATCAACATCAACAACTACAGTACCAACAGCCTAGTATATCTGTGTTATGTAAGTATTTGGGACGTGAACAAGTATGCTAATGATACTCCTCATTGACTTATCTTCTTATTCCTCATTTTACACTGGCCTCTTGGTTTTGAATTATGAATCCAACATATCAGAAGTTTGAAATGGTTGCCTTCTACCTTTTCATTCTAAGGTCCATGAGTAACCAAATAGAAGGGTTGGACGATGAGGAAACGTCATTAGTAAATAGAGTAATTCTATAGGTTCTAATATCTTAGAAGTTCCGATTTGTAGATTTCTACTTTTCACAATTCCTTAAAAGAAAATGTAATTAATAATGAAAAATGAGCAAGTTTATCTTAGCCACTTATAATTGAACCCGTTAATTTGGTTCAACTCTTAGTAAAGCTGAATAACTTTACTAGTTTCTAGCTTATAAGCTAGAAACTAATGAGACCATTAGTTATTAATTGAACTACCTGCTTAATACTAAGAACCCGTTGGTCTCCAAAGTTAAGATTTTGAAAGCTGTGTCAAACTTAAAGCTGACTAACACCATTCCATTGTCTTTCCCTTAATCTTCAAGTAATGAGTTTGCGATAGCCAGGGGATTTTTTTTAAAAGACATTAAAACTTTTTTCCAATGGATCCCTCATTTAAACATAGAAATCTACTCAGTAAAGTAAGTAATAGTCACTTTTTATTTAGTTCAGATCTGTGCAAAGATAAAACTAATTAACCCTGAAGTCATGGTTTTGTGATGGGAAAATGTGAATCTCCTTTTTGTAATTTGTCTCTCTCTCTCTGTTTTTTGGCAATTCATTTCTCCTTCAGCTGATGGGACCATTGACAGTGGTCAGGGATCTTCTGTCTTCACAGAATCTCGAGTGAGCAGCCAACAGACTGTTTCTTATGGTTCCCAACATGAACAGGCACATTCTACTGGCACTCTCCCAGGGCATACAGCTTCTGTTGTCCAAGCACAGTCTCAGCCCCATGGGGTATATCCACCCTCAAGTATGGTAAGTAACTGCATAGGAGAGTGTAAGCCTGAAATGAGAGCCAATAGATAATGTGTTAAATGCAAATTCTTCCTACTATCCAAGGAACAGCATGAGTATGAAGCAGAAAATATAAATGGTGTATTTCTAAAGGAATTAGGTTTATTATAGAGTATAATTGGAGTGGTTCACACAGAATAGAATCTATGCAGTAATGTGTGGGAATCAGCTGAACTTCCTATGTGGAGAAACTATGTACAAGATTAGACTAATCTGCATTCAATTAAAGATAATGCTCTCTTTAGCACTTGTTGAGACTATTCAAAGCAGCATAAGTTGGACATGAAAATGGTTTGGGAGTGGGGATGAGAAGAGTTTTTCAAAAGCTTACTTATTAAAAGCATTACTAAGTATTTTCTGTAAGATTTTTTTATTGTATAAAACACAGGTAAGACCTTCAAATGATTATAGAATGCTGCATGTGAGTACTCTAGAGTGAAGAAATCCTTTATTTGTATGACCGTTTAATTTAGCGCTTGTGTTTAATCATCAGTTGCTATGCGTGTTCCTGCCTTAAAGTCTGTGTTGGACACAAGTTCCTTCCCCAGTATATGTTCATTTGCTTTTTCCCTTTATTTGGTATGTGTTTTATTACTGATTTATTTTCTGAATCAACTTATGGAGATTATTTACTGAATTATTTTATGTATTTTTAATATATATGTATACATACACACACATACGCATGCACATACACACAATTCTTACTCCATGTTTTATATTAGCCACTCTTGCTTCTCATATAGAAAATGTTAAAGTAGATCATCAGATAATGCCACATTTCTTTTGTTGACCCTCCATAAGTCTTCAGAGGTAAATAAAATACATGAGCTGCCTCAGGAAGCAATCAGAGAGTAACTGGTCACTGTATAGCACTTGTTTAGTGAGATCTTTAGGCAGAAAGATATTCCCTCTCTCTCAGAAAGCTTATAATCTGAATTTTGTGGAATTCTTGCTCTTCATTAAATGAAAATCTTTCTCTGTTAAGAAAATACTTCTACTTGCTCTTGTCTTTTATTCTACAGCTTAGAGTAAAAGACGTTTATTTGAGTCCATTCATCAGTCCTGCGTTGGCTAGGTCTCAAGATAATTGGCCACAGTAACACTAGGAAAACTGCTAATGCACTGATGTTTTAACAGTCTACTTTTTGACCTTTAAAATAATTAGGTAGGGTAGAAGAACTTTATAAAGACTATATAGAGATATTTCTCTGATCTGACGATTATTATTTGTTGGCATTTCTTGTCAGTTTCTACTGTTGTTCTGATTGATTGTTTTCTGGATCATCATAACTAGATTTTTTAAAAACTATTTTTAATCTCTTGGCTTTCCTCATCACAGGGTTATGAACCTTGGGTCTCTATTTTAGAAAAGGAAATGGAATGATCATTTATGAAGATTATAAATATTTGAGCCACAAACATAGCTATGTTTATTGATACTCTAAAAGCAGACTGTTAATGACAGTCTTGCCTTGTAATGATAATATTTTGTGGCGGTATCATGAAGAGTTACTAAACATTGAGGGTTTTTTGAAATTTTATAATTCTGTTCCTTTCGTATTCTAGAAGGAATTTACTGTGGCTTACAGTAATGTATCAATTATAAGTGGAATTTTAAAAATTAGGATAAAGGAGAAACAAGGGTGAAGAAAAACAGAACCAGGAATGAAGCTAAGTAATGATATGATGATACTTATATACTTGCTACCAGTAGGCCACAAATTTGACTCAAAGCATTCTATGCAGCCAGTTTGGGAAAAGAAGATGTAATTAGTTACACAATTCACAGTACCTAAAAGGAAATAACAGACTTCCTCACGACAGCCTTCAGTGTTAGATGTACTGCTTTGTAGCTGTATTAAAACCTTTATGTTAAGATCCCTCAAATTTTGTTAACCTAAGTTGAATCTCTGATATGCCTGAAAAAATTTTTAAGTTATCCTTTAGAGATTCACATTTAAAATATTTTTCTCTTGACTACTTTAATAGAAATACAGACTGTTTCCTGTATCTATTGTGAGTTACTTCTAGAAAGCTAATGCTTTTCCTAGTAGAGGTTACTTTTTACCTGTACAGATAAAGATAGGCAAGTGAGATAAAATACTGTAAGCCAACAGCTTTTTTAGTCTGAAGCCTTCTAAAATAGAATTGAGAAGCTTTTTCTGATGTTTCCAGAGCTCCTGCAAAGTAACCTAGTCTGAAAATCTTCTACATCTTATAAGGTGCATTAAACTAATAGAATTCATTCTTGTTTGATCTTAATAAGTTTATGGAAACTACAAGCCAATAGTCATTGTTTTCCCTGTGTGTTCTGCTACCTCAGTTGGTCAGTCTTTCTTATTCAGGCACTCATAACAATTGATCTTATTTCAGAATACTTAGGACAATAGTTGATCATTATCGTGATTGTTCATTAAAAAAACCTGTGCTTGACCAACAGTCTAGAGAGAGTAGTGGTGATCTGCGAGGTGTGCTTTGTGGAATTATATCTCGCCTCAAAAAAGTTGGCTTTGTGGAATTTGGGGAGGATGAAACATTTTTATGTCAACTATACCCTGTTATCATTGTACATTTGGTTATTTTGTTTTCAAGGTACTGTGTTTTTCATGTGTGTGTTTGTTTTCTGTTTAGCCTCGTCGCGGCCGTAGCATGTCGGTTTGTGTTCCCCATCTTTCTGCTGTTCCCTTTCTGTCCCGCATCTCTCCCAGTGCTCCTTCCACCCCACCACCAGTGCTGTCTGCACCTCTTTGTCCTTCCCTCCTTCGGACTGCCCCTGAGGAAACTTTTGCCGAAAAGCTTTCTAAAGCATTGGAGAGTGTCCTGCCTATGCACTCTGCCTCTCAGCGCAAGCACCGACGCTCCAGCCTGCCTTCCCTCTTTGTCAGTACTGTATGTAACAAACTTCCTGACAAATGAAAATTTATTACCAATGAATACATCCAGGCATCAAGAATTTTAATAAAAATTATATAAAGAACAGAACTTAACTTAGTAATATGTTATGCTTTTAGGATACCAGTTCTTCCTGTAGGACACTTTTTTGTTATAAGGCTTTAAAGAGAAAAAACAGCAAGGAGGTAATGAGAAAGAATGCTTGTAACACCCTTGGCACATATCAGTGGGTGCACAGTAAAATTTAACTATAATAAAATATTCTCCTATCCCCCAGTGACATATACAAATCTTTGCATTTTCATATCCTAGTAAAGAATATGTGTATTATTTAGTTTTAAACTTATTAGCTTAATCAAAAGCAAATTTTCGCTTTATCAGACATTACTCAAACACATTTTCTCTCACTTTATTCTAAAGAGAAACTGATGAAGCTGGATGAATCCATTTTTTCCCATAGTCAGTGAAGAATAATTGAAGAGTGAAAATTGGTTTTAATTTGCTAGCTGTTTAAAACGCTGTGTCAGCAAACTAAAAGGCCACATGATGTTCCTTCATGGAAGTTTTTCTTCTTAGTTTGAGTAAGGTGGGACCTTAACGCTAATGAATACATTAAATACACATATAGTACGTATGATTTTCTTTGGCCCCATTCATGTCTATAAATGACTTATCTTTTAAGGTTGTTTTAAATACTGTGGGACCTTGCTGCTGCTTCTCCAGATAGAGAATATAGTTAACATTTTGATCTAGCGATCCCAAAATCTTCAGATTTTTACCCAGGAGAATGATTAACTATATACTGCTTTATGGCTTTGGGCTACTCAAATAAACAACAGTAAAATAGAGCATTTTGATTCAAAATAGAAACCTTTTAGTTGTTGTGAGGAAGTAACAGTTGAGCCGTTTGCTCACTTGATGGGGTCTAGCCTATTGAAAAAATGAGACTGATCTACTCTTTTAAAAAAGGGTCCATGAAAGTGAGCTATTGCAGTGTACACTGCTTTTGGCAAGGTATGATTCTAAATTTAGAGTCTTAAATCTAGAACTCCTGTGAACAAAAAGTGCTGTTAAATCAAGTCAGCTATTATTTATATTATCCTTTTCACCTAATTTGAACACCAAATTATTCAACGCTTAACTAGGATCAGAAAAGTGGGCATTCATTGATTTGGCATCTGGGATATGTTTCGTGTGGTAAAATTAACTGCATCTGGTTTGGAATAGACAGGAAAGACATTTCTATCACTTGTCAAGTTGTGTGTTTTACTATCCACCAAAAATCTCTTTTGATTCTAGTTAGAAGGCATGCTCTTAGTTGATAAGAAAGTAACACTGAAGCCCCTAACACAGCACAGCATAATAAGAATACAGAATATAGAAATACTTTATACAATAACTTAAATTGAAGCACATTTCTTATGGTATGAAAATTGTTGGACTTACTGTCTTCCTTTAACTCTAACTCTTCCTTTAACTCTTTTTCCACTGATGTAATTTACATTGTCTTAAGAATGAGCATATTAATTGTGGGTAAAAACAGAATAACTACTTAGTTAAATTCTTCCATTTCCTTTGAAAGAGGAAAGTTGTGAAAAAGCAGCTCTTATCTAATGCAAAGAGTCTCACAAAATAATTTTATTGACCCTGGATGTATTTAATGGATTTTTACTATGCACATAATTTCCAAAAAGCATTGTTATTTCTTTATTAATTATAAATTTGGTGTAACCATTTCATAGGGTTACACAGAGCTAGCTACCCAGTTGTGCATGTCTAATGTAATTTCACATATGAATGTATGAATTACTTGTCTTATTCATGTTGATACAGCCTCAGTCCATGGCGCATCCGTGTGGGGGGACCCCAACATACCCAGAATCACAGATATTTTTCCCAACTATTCATGAACGTCCAGTTTCTTTTTCACCACCTCCCACCTGTCCACCGAAGGTGGCCATTTCCCAGCGACGTAAGAGCACCTCCTTCCTGGAAGCCCAAACTCACCACTTCCAACCCTTGCTGAGGACTGTTGGCCAAAATCTTCTTCCACCTGGTGGCAGCTCAACTAACTGGACACCAGAGGCCATAGTTATGTTGGGTACTACAGCCAATAGAATAACTGGAGAGCCATGTGAGATACAGGTCCATCCTATGTTTGAACCAACTCAAGTTTACAGTGACTATAGACCTGGACTAGTACTATCAGAAGAAGCTCATTATTTTATTCCTCAGGAAGCAGTGTATCTAGCTGGGGCACATTACCAGACCCAGGTGGCAGAACAGTATGAGGGTATTCCATACAACTCACCAGTACTGTCAAGTCATATGAAACAGATACCTGAACAGAAGCCAGTACAAGGGGGCCCTACCTCAAGTTCTGTCTTTGAATTTCCATCTGGACAGGCTTTCCTGGTAGGACACCTTCAGAATTTAAGATTAGATTCTGGATTGAGTCCAGGATCTCCCCTCTCTAGTATTTCTGCACCTATCAGTACAGATGCTACACGTTTGAAATTTCACCCTATCTTTGTTCCTCATTCCGCGCCCGCTGTGTTAACTCATAACAATGAGAGCAGAAGCAATTGTGTTTTTGAGTTTCACGTTCACACTCCAAGCTCCTCTTCAGGAGAAGGAGGAGTTTTACCTCAGCGTGTTTACCGAAATCTGCAGGTTGCAGTGGACTTGAATCAGGAAGAACCACCTCCTCAATCAGTTGGATTACATGGCGGCCTGCAGCCTGTGACTGAAGAACAGCATAATTACCATGCCCCAGAATTGACCGTTTCTGTGGTAGAGCCTATCGGACAGAACTGGCCAATAGGAAGCCCAGAATATTCCAGTGATTCCTCACAAATTACTTCTTCAGACCCCAGTGATTTTCAATCACCTCCCCCTACAGGGGGAGCAGCTGCACCTTTTGGCTCTGACGTCTCATTACCCTATATCCGTCTGCCTCAGACAGTGTTACAAGAATCCCCACTTTTCTTCTGTTTTCCCCAAGGAACCACATCTCAGCAGGTTTTATCTGCCTCAGTTTCTTCAGGAGGATCCGCACTCCATCCACAGGTTATAGGAAAACTTCCACGATTCTTTTAAACTGCCTTACCATTACATTTAATTTTTCTATCCCTCCTTTCCATTTATGAGGAATATTATTTAATTTTATTAGTAGAGTTTCTCCATTTGGGGGGGATTATAAACTGCTTGTATTTAAGAACCAAACAGGAGAGAGAAGCTGCCTAATATGTACAGAGAGAAGCTTACCTATAATATGTGCAAACCCTTGGAAAAGAGAACACAAAAACTAGAATTTTAGTCACTTGTCATAATTCTATTCATATGTAGATTATTTTCAATTAGTAATGAAAATGCACATGTCTGTAATGTAAAGTTGACTCATCATTGATTATTTACAAATACTAATGCGAAATATTTCTTTCTCCCTAGAGACAAATATGGTTAGTTTTTTATAAAAATAGAAAGGTTAGCATTTTTTTTCTGTAAAATGAAAAGAATGGAAGATAGGGAATACTTTTTTTTTCCCTGGTAGTATTAAGAATACACAAAATTTTCATTAGTGTGGAAACATCTTAAAAGACAGAAAAAGAAAACATCTTAGGAATTTGTCTTAACAAATGAAGAGGTCTTTTTAAAATGGAATTTAGTCAAACGAGCCACTGTATTATATGTCCAAGTAAAATGTTAATCCCTGAAATTGACTGATTGTAATTTTTAGCAGCTAAGTTATAATCTAGAGTGGGTGGTAGGGTTTTGTTTTGCTTTAAGAATTTGTCATATATGTTGCAAGCTAAAGAATATTAGATATCTTAGGCCTTGGTTTTTTCCTCAAACTTAAATCTTGTTATTTATGTCTATGAGCATATGTACTCTCGCACAAAAAGACTAATGGACATAATAGGATTCACGAAGTGGAGTCAGTATTAACTATTTCCTATATTCCTTTGATATATTTTATTAAATGTGTAAGTCTTATAAAATCTATATAGGAGACTTTGCAGTTATATATTCAAGACATCATTTGGATCTTTTAAATATTCCACTCTTTTGTAAAGTAATATATGTTCTTCTTTGTACTTTCTTCCTATGTTCTTCCCCCATCAGGGGCATAACCAACTCTGAAAATGTACAGAAAGTATCAGTTAGAATAGTACCAAGAAACAGGGAGATCTAGAAACTTGAGAAGTATACTGCAGAAGCATGCAGTATATTCACATTGATACACTAGTTGTCAGTCTGTGCTGTAAATCTTAACGTACTACCAGCCATTCTCCTTCAGATTTTCTGAAGTAAAATTTCAAATATCAGGTAGTTAATTTACAGACATATTGCAGAAAGAATGAATACTTACAGTGGTTAAGATGCAGTGGAATGGGATGTCATATCCAAGCTAGCTTCAAGGAAACCCCTCTAAACTGAAATGGAACAGCAAAGGTGGGCCTTTTCATTTCCTTAATTTACCTATCTTTCCTGCATTTATTTCTCACTTATTTTAACTTTGACTTCTTCTAGGTTAGGGTTTCCCAAATTCAACACTACTGATGTTTTAGGTTGGATAATTCTTCATTGTGGGTGTCTGTTCTATGCCTTGTAGGATGTTTACCAGCATCCTTGGCCTCTCCCTACCACATGCCAGTAGCAGCCACCTCCCCCAGTTGTGACATCCAAAAATGTCTTCATATTGCCAAATGTCCCCTTAAGGGAGGGGGGCAAAATCACTCCTGGTTGAGAACCATTGCTCTCTGTACTTGGCAGTTAATGATGATAACAGATTTTTTACCTTTTTCATAAAAGTCATCATAGTACTACAGGAAGTAGCAGAAAGAATCAAATAAGCATTATCAAATACCCTTTTTTCTCTAATTGTTCAGATACAGAGTTTTTTCACATTGATAGTCTTATTACTTTTTTCCTGGTTATTATATTTTCAGTAATAATTTTATTACAAATCTTATAATATTTTAGCCAGCTAAAGTTGTAGCCTGAGCAGCAGTGGTAGGTTAGGTTTTAAGCATCAGTGGTTTTTGAATGGGATCAGAATATGTTCTGTGATAGGATGCTTCTCTAACCTTTCCTTACAAGAGGTGCCCCAACAGTGTCTCCCATACATCCTTAATCAAGCTAATGTTTCATTTTGCTCAAGCACACTCTCAGGAGTTTAAATATCTATTGCAAAAGCCTGATCTCTCTGTGCATTTACCTTAGGGCTTCTCTGATTTGTTGTATTCACTTCTTTCCTCCAGGCACAGGGGCAGAGCCAGGGTCAGCCATCCTCAAGTAGCTTAACAGGCATTCCATCCTCCCAGCCCATACAACATTCTCAGCAGGTGAGAACAACTCATTGCTACATTTTATGGATTAGCAGTAGCCAAAACACTGTTTTATATCTTTCACGATTTAGATTCCTGATGTAAATAGCCTGCTAAATTTTTGAAAGGAAAATAAAGAGAAATAATATTCCTTGTGTCCAGTACCATTTTAGAGAATCTCTTTTGTTTAATGTATTTTTGAACAATCTGCTAGATTAGACATATATTGAAATTCAAAAGAAGCATTGTTACTGATATGTTATAACTTATCTGCCTTCTTAAACAGATGATTCTACACATAATTTAATAGTACAAAGAATACCAATTTTCTTTCTACTTTCATAACTTTTTATGAGCATTTTGCCATCACTTTCATTCTGCTTGACTCTGACAATACTACACTCCTTTGTAATTATTTCTAATCTGTGGGATGGAGTATCAGATTTTATGCTAAGAGGCACTGAATGAAAGCCTAAGAACAACTGCTTCATGAACTTTTAAAATTTATTTTAAACTTCTGATTTGGGGAATTTGTTTTCAAAAGTTCAAGGAACTCAAGAGGTTAATACAATGCTGATGTATTCAACAGCAAAACTGGTAATTCTAAAATTAATTATCTATGGTTCATCACTCATATTAGTTAATAGTAATTATTTGCGTGAGAATAATGCTTTTTTGGGCACAATTGAATATTTATTCGCTGTTTCAAATAAAATTTGTAGCCACTACACAGGTCATAAAAACTTCCCAATGAACTATTTCATTGATAGTTCTCTACGAAATGTGTTTTTGAACCACCAAATTATGAATTGGCTTCTGTTTCTATTAATTTTTGAAACAAAACTTTTAATTCTTAATACAGATGGTCTGCTTCCAGTCCAGTGTGTGATCAGGTAGTCATTTGATACTACTAAGATTAAGATGTTCATTCTATAAGATTAATTTGGTTATATATACATTTACTCTGTGACAAACACCTCTATGTTATAGAATTTAAGGGCTGGGAATTATGTACTTGTCTTGGTCCTGCCCTTTCTTCCACATAAGTATCTGAATCTATATATAATTATAGTTAAGTTCAAATAGTCACATTTTTGCCAACCTTAACAAATTCTATTTTAATTAAATTAACAACCCCAAATAAGAATACAAATTAAAAGTTAACATAAAGCTAATTGAGAACAGAAGCACTATCTTGGGTACTAGTCTCCTGATTTGCTTTTCTTTGGACACAGGCCAACACCAATAAACTGAGCAAATTTAAGTGTGTGCTTTGTTTTTCCTTTTCCAAAGGAATTTGTTATATGTCTAGTATTTGAGCATATATATATGTATACTTACTACCAAGTGAAGAAGATAGTGAAATAAGTCACTGAGTTCAGTAGTGAGAAAAGTGTGTGGGAGCAAGGGAGGGCAATTCCATAAATGGTCAAGTTAAAAGAATTAGGTAGTTGACCCTTCTGAGGGAAAATATGGCTAAATGGTGATCTCTACATTACAAACAAAAATTAATTTGTTTCAGTGATGCTTTTTTTTTTGATACAGTTTATTTTGTGACTTATTTTCAATTTATGCCATCTAGAATAATAACTTTTCCAGAGTCACATAGCCAGTAAGTGGATAGAACTAAAAATTCGAGATTTCTAGAATAGTGTTCTTTTTTCTGTATTAAAGTTCTACAGGGACTTATATTCTAAAAAGGTACCCAAGAACCTGCATTTATTTGTTTTAGCTACTGGGGTTTCATATAGAAAAAAGAAAAGTTGTAAACCTTCTATACTATATGGGTAGAGTCTGTCTATTTTTAGATGTGATTTTTGTTTTACATACTGTCAGGTCCCAAAGCCCACCTTAGGGAACCATATTTCTAGTTTTATTACAGTGAGGAAAGAAATGTACTTTAGCTGAAATTTACTTTATTTCATGGGTTTCTGGAATATAATGAATAAAAGATTCCTTTTTTATGTTTTTATCAAGAGTGCCTTCTAGTGGTTGCTGTATCTTAGTAAGGTACCAAAAATAGCTTCCTCCTGCTGGAAAACTTTTTTTCCAGCAGGAGGAAGCCGGAAGCAAAGTCACGAGCTAGCTTACTTACTTAATAATTTCTTCCATAGGGCGCATCTAGAGTCTTCAGGTATTTTTTAATTTTCTGTTCAGTGAGGCTCGTAAACATTTTTTTCATCAAGCACCCGTGTCCCACAGATAGTACACAGTCAGCGTAGGCTGTTTGAACTGGTTTCATGAGACAAGTTTATGCAAAATATGATGCCAGCTGCTATGCTAAATAATACCTGTTTGGCTGAAGTGTTGACTATTAGCCAATGTAAATTGTGCACAAAAAAATCACTATATACTCCTGGCCCACACAGAGGTGCCACTTCTCCCTGAATACTCTAAGGAATAACTGGCATACATGCTTCTCAATTATTTTAGCAGAGTAAAGGAATAGGTCTATAAAACTGCTCATTTTTGACAGTCCTCACCCCCTACAACTAATTAAACAGTTTTTTCCTTAAATGAGTTTGTCCTCTCAAGGGCCATGTTCTAGGCACTGAGGATCTGCCAAGATGGACCAGATATGACTACTTTCAAGGAACCTAAATAATCTAGTAAACATATATGTCAACTCCTACAAAACAATAATAACAGTTAACATTATATACAATTTCAAACCACTTTACCTATATTTACCTTTTATTTAATCCTTATATGAGCCCTATAAGTATAGATATTATCATTCTTTCTGTTGTATAGACGGGAAAGCTGAGAATAGATCTAAAGAAGCTGAGTAGTTTACCCAAGCTTACACAGCTTAAAAGAGAATCTAAATCCAAGTCGCTTGACTCCACAACTCACCATTTAACTGCTATACAATTATGTCATAGAAGGAGAGAAATTACATCTCGTCCGAGCAGGGTGGGTGATATCAGGAAGGCGTTATGAAAGAAGGAGCATTTGAGCTGGTCTCTGATTATAAGTTAGACTCAGAGGTAAGAATAAAAGACTATTCTAGGCCAAAATTTTTAAAAAGGGCAATGTTAAGCAAGGTAGAAGGCACAAAGGTAGAAAAATGTGAGTCAGAAACAAACTTTTAGTTCAGTTTAGCTAGAACACAAATAAGTCAAGGTAGACGTTCAGGAAAGAGCTGGTTGAATCTGAGTCTTGATGTAAGCATGGTTCTGCATTAATGGGGGTTGGGGTGAGGTAATTATATGCCCAAATATAAGGTGAGGATTTTTCTCAAATTTATCCCTTTCCCTTAGTAAAGAAGGGAATCACCATATTCAAACCTTTATCATACTTTCATATTTCAGGGCTCTCACTGTCTTTCATTTTGAACAATAATAAAAAAAAAAGTTACTGGAATAAAATGAAACTGATGAGAACAAATGTGTCTGTAAGGACCTTAAATAGTGTATGTAGTTGGAAACTTTTATAGACAATATTTGACAGAATTGTTTTTAAAATAAAAGCCAAGAAATTAAACATAGACTTGGTCCTTTTATTAGGGGGACAACTTCACTATTCCAGGTTCTGTACGTCACTGTAAACGGCTTATTTAAAGATCACTTTTAGGAGTTAATGCAAAGATTATATGAATATAAACCTATAAGACAAATGCAAAAAAATCCAGATATCCTAATATTATTCAAACAGATGCTTGTCACTGCAAATCTTACCTCAAGACAGAACTTAAAAGGAAAGTCTTATATTATGCTCCAGAAAACTAGAGCATTCATAGTGTAGCTCCAGTGAAGATAAAGACACTGGTGTATTGCATGTGAAGAGTTTGAATGAGGGAGGAGGAGCAGTATTTCTAAATTAATATATTTATGTAATATGCAGTCTTATTTAAGTATGTAAATTAGTGACAGATAATTGTAGATATTTCCGTGTGAATTTCCTGAAGTTTAAATATATTCAAGTTAACGAAAAAGGTTTTCTAGCTTTTAGTTCTTTCTCAGTAGGAAAATGGGGAAATTGTCTTATGTTCACAGTTGCCTTCTGGTTGGAGACATATGATATATCTTAGTTGCTGAAATAAATTTTAGGTAACTCAACAGCCATGTGTTCCTGATTTTTTTGAGTTAAAATGAGTACATTATTAGAAATAATTAAATAAAAGTAAAACAACCATGACTACTGTCACCATTATATTTCAGGATTCTATTTGTGACTTTAATTGCTATAATAAGAAAGAAGTAAGGAATAAATATCAGGAGAGCAAAAATATTATTTGCAGATTATCAGCTAACAAAATCTAGGATACTCCTTAAAGTAACTAGATACATAATAAATATACAAACAAAAATAAATAAGTCCTGGGAATGCACTGTACAGCATGCTGACTATAGTTAATAATACTGTATTATATATTTGGAAGTTGCTAAGAGAGTAGATTTTAAAAGTTCTCATCACAAGAAAAAAATTTGTAACTGTGTGCAGTGATGGAATGTTAACTAGACTTATTGTGATGATCATTTTGTAATATATACATATATCAATTCATTATGTTATGTGTCAGTTATATGTCCATTTAAAAAAATATACACACACAGAAACAAATAGCTTATCTTATACCATCAGTAACCAATTAGTTGTATGGACCAAGACATATGTAAAAGATTATTGATTGTAGCATTATTTTAAGTAGCAAAAAAAAGTCAAGAAAAGAAAATGTTCATCATTAGGATATTAATGCCATTGATAAATGAAAATAGCATGTTAGAAAACAGTATTTATAGAATGGGCATGTTTATGTTTTGTTTTAACAAAGAAAAATATACTTGTGTGTAAATGACCACTTATGCATAGAAAAAAAAATCTGTAAAGGTGATCCATCAAACCACTAATAGTGATTGCCTCTGGAGAAATGGGGGTGGGGTATTTTCATTTAACTTTATAATCTGATATATTGGTTAAAATTTTTATTACAAACAGGTATTGTTTAGTATTAAAAATTAATTTTAAATTAGTTATAGGTATTAGAGACTTGAAAGTCAATTATGAAGTTCAGATTTTTGTGAGGCAAGAGGGAGCCATTAATTTATTACAATATTTAGTGTTTGGGTACAATTATGTGCCATGCGTTAAGTTTAGGTGTGTTATACCAGAATGCCTAGCTTATGGTTTATTCCCAAATGTCATTCCTTTTGCCCTACTTTGAGTTGAATGATAGCATCCTTGTTTTCAAAGAAGGAAACCTCATTTTGGCAGTAAAATGAGCAGTCTCTAAGTTACTACAGCCAGTAAATGGCAAAGCTAAAATTCCAAGTTCCATGCTTTCTTCACTGTTTTGTAGCTATAGTTAGAGGCATTCTTCAAGCAAATTAATTGTACAGTTGATAAAACAGATTAAGGGAAAGAGATTAAAGGAGGATATTGGATTAGTTTAGCATAGGACCAAAATGAGAGCTGATATCAAGAAATAGAAAATAGAACTGATACCAAGAAATAGAAAAAAGGGAGGAGGAGAGAGGATCTATTTGGATATGCTATCTAAAGGTCTTTCTAGGTAACCTACTGTTGGGGTAACTCAAGTTTAGAAACACTGATTAGTTGTTCTCGGTGTTACCATCACAAATAAAGACCACCAGCGGGAAAAGAGAAATGTAAAGGGGAATTGATGAATTTGGGTTTGTGCATATCTTGATTACTAAAATTGTCATCGTTTACAGACACTTAACGGCTTTAGGCAAACACGTTTCCTTAGAAACATGCTATTAAGGACTTGAAATACAACTGAATGATTATGTTTTATCCTCAGCAGCAAGGAATACAGCAGACAGCCCCTCCTCAACAGACAGTGCAGTATTCCCTTCCACAGACATCAGCCTCCAGTGAGACCACTACTGCACAGCCAGTGAGTCAACCTCAAGCTCCACAGGTCTTGCCTCAAGTATCAGCTGGAAAACAGGTAAACTCCTAATTTCTAAAAGGATGCTAAAAGGGATCTCTGTGTACCTTGTCCTTTCATGTGGATGGACTTCTAACCTTCTCTTATGGTGAAATATTGAAGTTGTTTATTTTCACTGCAAAAATGAAGTGAAAATTGCTCCTTTTGTGCATATGTATTGGTTAATGTAAATGGGCACATACTGACAGCAGTAACAATCCAAAAATATTTAACTTCTCGATTTATCAGTCTAAAATCAGTTTGACGGGTATTAGAACTGATGGGTTAAATAAAGGTATGTTGGTAACTGAAGCTATGACGTTTTCTAGAATTGTGTCAGCTATATTTAATATTGTAGGTTTACAACTATGCTGTATTTATGCATTGTTTCCTCTCTCACTGCCTACTGACAGTAAGTCATAAAACCCCTTATATGGAATGATGTTTTTTCTAAGTTGTCCTTCTAATCACTTGAAAAGTACCCTATAGAAGGGATGCTTTTCTGAATGACCTTTTTTCAGCTTTAACATTGGGGCTTGTTGTGCTTGTATCTTGGCACGTTATATTGTTTCCATAATATTTCATTGCATCTGAGGTACTATCAACTGTAAAATGCACCATTATTTTAGGTAACACTTGAATACTGACACACCATTGTAAGATATATCTCAGTTTCACAAATGTTAAAATGACCAGATGGTGGAGAGGGATGATTACATTCTAGAATCACTGAAATATGGAAATTATACCTACTTATATAGGCCTGTGTTAGACTTAAGAATTGTAGAAGCAATATGAATGAAATCTAATTCCACTGGGATGGAATTCATTTGACTTTCAGTAACTATGTATAAAAACAGTCGTAGGTTTAGTGACAGCAAACGTGCCAGTGAATTATGGTATGTGAAATATATCTCAGTAAGCTATAAAAAACAAAAAACCTTGCCTATAGAAGGGTCCTCTTTTTATTGTTGAACAATGCAAAATTAGCACAATTTTCTACAAGAGAAGATGTGGAACAGTAGCCTTTCTATCAGCATCTTTGTCTCCTGCCATCCTGTCCCTATTCTTATGTGGCATATTAACTTACACTAATGTACACAGGATGTTTTTTTTTGTTGTTGTTTTTGTTTTTTTGCTAATATGTGAATCTTGCTTTTGGCAGCCTTGCTTTTTTTTTTTTTTTTTTTAAGTCTGTCTATTTTGTTTTTCTTTACCTTCCCAGCTTCCAGTTTCCCAGCCAGTACCAACTGTCCAAGGCGAACCTCACATCCCAGTTGCGACACAACCCTCAGTTGTTCCAGTCCATTCTGGTGCTCATTTCCTCCCAATGGGACAGCCACTCCCTACTTCCTTACTTCCTCAGTACCCTGTCTCTCAAATCCCCATATCAACTCCTCATGTGTCTGCGGCTCAGACAGGTTTCTCATCCCTTCCCATCACAATGGCAGCTGGCATTAATCAGCCTCTGCTCACCTTGGCTTCATCTGCTACAGCAGCTACGATCCCAGGGGGATCAACTGTGGTTCCTAGTCAGCTTCCAACCCTTCTGCAGCCTGTGACTCAGCTGCCGAGTCAGGTTCACCCACAGCTCCTGCAACCAGCAGTGCAGTCCATGGGAATACCAGCTAACCTTGGACAAGCTGCTGAGGTTCCACTTCCCTCTGGAGATGTTCTATACCAGGTATTGTCTTGGCTAGCAAAAAGGAGGGCGCCAGAGGGTTTCGGTTCTAAAACCATCAGGAACTTGAAAATCTAATAGTTGAGTATCAGAATAACTAGCAGCAACGAAAGTTGCTGATTTCAGCTAGAGAAGCTAAAATAGTAAAATTCTGAGAAAGGATAGGTGATGATGTCTGATAATTCATTTCCATTTTTCTCAAGAACCTCTCGGGAGAGAAATAGTTCTCTTAAGTATTCAACATAAACTGATTGAATGCCAGATATGGCTAATAATAGAGTACATCAGGCTACTTTTTTTTTTGGTAGAGTAGCCTAAATAGTATCAATAAAAAGTGTCAGAGTTTGGATTTAGAAGATCAGCGTGTCATAATATGACTAATAACCTTAAAGAGTTTTTGCATTCTTTTATATAACATTGGCTACAAAGTAGATATTTTTCTAGAAGGGATTATGTCTATTCGTCCTGTTTAAATATTTCCAGGAGGGGAAAAAACCCAGCAATTTAAAGTACAGTTGTAGAGTCCTATCCTTTAAATTGAAACCAGTCTGTCATTTCATTTCAAAAATCATCTTTAAATATTCTTTAAATGATTAGAAAGAGATTGGGCTACTATTCTTCTTTGCTATGTGCTTTTTTTTTTTCTTTTTTTGTTTGCATGTCTTGCTGTTTTGCTAATTTGATGACTCGACCTGCACTAACTCACCTTCCTCATTTCTGTCACAGGGCTTCCCACCTCGACTGCCACCACAATACCCAGGAGATTCAAATATTGCTCCCTCTTCCAGCGTGGCTTCTGTTTGCATCCCTTCTACAGTCCTATCCCCTCCCATGCCGACAGAAGCATTGGCTACACCAGGTTACTTTCCTACAGTGGTGCAGCCTTATGTGGAATCAAATATTTTGGTTCCTGTGGGCAGTATAGGAGGACAGGTTCAAGTGTCCCAGCCAGCAGTGAGTTTAGCACAAGCCCTCCCTACATCCTCCCAGCAGGCAGCTCTGGAGGTAAATGGAATTTCTGCATGTTTATATCTAAAAAATATATATAATGGGATTAAAATGACAAAGGAGCAACATAGGTTCCCCTGGTTTAGAATTCATTTGGAAACTGTTTCGAACTAACTTCTGAATGACTTTTTCTTACAGCAGAATGAAATGCCAAAGTGGGGGCCTTGTTGCCACTGGCTGTTCTGTTGGGAAGTGAGTGTGCCTTGGAGAAGATTAACCCTATTAGCACTCCACTTCTTTAGCTAGTACTTTAGCCATTATTCTTATCCTTTCACAAATTCTTGCCATTGGCAATCGTAAGAGTATCTTATCCTGCTGTGCTCCCAGTAATCATTTTTGCCCTGCTAGGAGAAAGATCTGAATCATCTTTGCACTTTGCTCCGCCTGCCCTATTGCACACTTCTGGTAAGATGCTGGCTGCATGGCAAGTTGTAGTTTCTCACTACCTAGCAACTATGTTGGCTGATGTCACACCGTGCAGTCTATACCAGAGACTAGCTTTAGAAACTTCCTTTGGCATTTTAAGACCACTGTCTCTAGATGCTGAATATTGAGAATTACTAGTAAATTTAGTGCTTCTAGGACTTAGGGGAGGGATAAGAAAAAAAAGAGTAGCTTATTGGGAATGGTGAATAATAAAATATATTACTGCCAAGATTTGAATTATCCTCTCTATTCACAGAGTACTCAGGGAGTTGCTCAGGTTGCTCCTCCAGAGCCAATTCCAGTAGCACAGCCACAACCCACCCAGCCTACCACTTTGGTCTCTTCTATAGACAGGTATGTAAAAGTAGAATTCTCCTTTCTTGACTGGTAGGTAGGATGGTGTGAAACTTTAAAATGTTAGATATTTAAATCTCATATTGTAAACTGAGCTTTTATTTTTTCAAGTGCACATTCAGATGTTGCTTCAGGTATGAGTGATGGCAATGAGAATGTGCCATCATCCAGTGGAAGGCATGAAGGGAGAACCACGAAACGGCATTATCGAAAATCTGTAAGAAGTCGTTCTCGTCATGAAAAGACTTCACGCCCAAAATTGAGAATTTTGAATGTAAGTACTCTGATTTGTGGGTTTCATATAGTTAGTTAATATCATTTAAATGTTTCTAGGGCTTAGATGTATTGATGAAAGTTTGGGATCTTCTCATCACCTAAATGATATTGTTAAATTTCATATTTCTATGAGAGGTATTATTTACCTTTTAGAAAAAGAATGGAGTTTTAATTTGTAGAACAAAGACTTTATATTCCTTCCAGACTATTCGGTGGAAAATGAGTAAGCAGCTCAAAGGCTGATATTTTTTTAAGGTTTTCTTTTTACCAGTTTAAGAGGCAAAGTACCAGTGCTTTAAGGAGTACTGGTAACATCAGGCTTAAGTTCAAGTGATAATCTACATTACTTTCTCAAATTCCGTAGCAAAGCTAAATATGGTCTTCTGAGATATGAAGTACCTTTTCTTTTTTCTTTTTAGGTTTCAAATAAAGGAGACCGAGTAGTAGAATGTCAATTAGAGACTCACAATCGGAAAATGGTTACATTCAAATTTGATTTAGATGGTGACAACCCCGAGGAGATAGCAACAATTATGGTATGTCTGCATTTAAAGTTCCAAATTTTACCTCAGTGCTTGATCTTACTATCCACTGCCCTAAGCAAATATGCAATATTTTGTTATCTATTTTGACAAATTGTATATGTTTCAATAAGAATATAACCAGCACACCACACGTATGATTTAGGATGTTTTTGTCTAGGACATGTCTAACTAAGTATTAAAGAACTAACTTGTATATCAAGTAAATAATAATATGTGGTATGCAAATAGGGCAAAAGTCATGAAAGTGGTAATTGAATGACTTAAAGCTTAAGAAACACTGTACTAATCGGACTGAAATCATATTTCTTTCACAGGTGAACAATGACTTTATTCTAGCAATAGAAAGAGAGTCATTTGTGGATCAAGTGAGGGAAATTATTGAAAAAGCTGATGAAATGCTCAGTGAGGATGTCAGTGTGGAACCAGAGGGTGAGCAGGGATTGGAGAGTCTGCAGGGAAAGGATGACTATGGCTTTTCAGGTTCTCAGGTAGGTTCACCATTCCCATAGTGAAGCTTTTTGTTTATTTAAAATATTTCTCTAAAGCAAATTTGCCATGCAGAATGTCTACTGATATCACATTACACATGTGACTGAGATGATCAGACATTTATGTTCTTTTCATGTGACGATTTGCTTTTCCTAATCATTAAGATTGCATTTGAGAATGAATTTAATCACTTTTGTTTGTTGTAGAAATTGGAAGGAGAATTCAAACAACCGATTCCTTCATCTTCTATGCCACAGCAAATAGGTGAATTTCTTTTCTTTTCATGTTTGTTCTTACCTTTGACCTAAGAAGTTGTATGCTAATAATGAAATCTTGAAGCTTCATATTGGTGACAGTATATATAATAATAATGTAATTAAGTGGTTTGTTTCTTTTTAACCAGGCATTCCTACCAGTTCTTTAACTCAAGTCGTTCATTCTGCCGGAAGACGTTTTATCGTGAGTCCTGTGCCAGAGAGTCGATTGCGAGAATCAAAAGTTTTCACCAGTGAAACATCAGATACAGGTAAGGAATTGCTTCTACCATATGCCTTATGTAGAATTTTACATCAATTCTACAGCATCTCTGCTATTTTGGAAGCTTGATTATCAAGCAGTAGTTCAAATGATGACATAGACAGTAAAGAAGAGTAGGAAATTGAGACTATGATCAACAGACAAACATATGGAGGCGGGAAATAGATGTTGAATAGAGAGGATTAAAGAAAAAGAACCCGAAAGGACCACTATACTAAATATAACCCATGTAATAGGTTCTGTGTTGATAATAGTAGTATGTGTTTATTTCTCTATTTAGTACTATTGTGTATACTTTGAGGTTACTCCGTGTTTTCTTCAGAAACAGATATTCATACAAGCTAACTTACCTTGATCAAACTTACTGTTTTACAACCTATCATTTCCCAGGGAAAGGTTTTAAACCTTGTTGGTATGTGGCATTGTTGGTAATCCAAAAATAGATTGTTAGGATGATCTTTTAAAACTACCCTTTTAAAATGGACTGATTCTGAAATTTTTATTTTCCTTTGCAGTTGCTGCCTCTACGTCTCATGGCACTGGAATGAACTTGTCTCACTCTGCTTCATCCCTTAGTCTACAGCAGGCCTTTTCTGAACTTAGACATACCCAAATGACAGAAGGACCCAGTACAGCACCTCCCAACTTTAGTCATACAGGACCAACATTTCCAGTGGTACCTCCTTCCATGACTAGCATTGCTGGAGTCCCAACTACAGCAGCAGCCACACCTTCAGTATCCGTCTCTGCAACTAGCTGCCCTCTTAATGACATTTCCACATCAGTAATTCAGTCTGAGATTACAGTGCCCACTGAAAAGGGGATTGCCGGAGTTGCCACTTGCACAGGTGTAATAACTTCAAGTGGTCTCCCTGTACCACCTGCATCTGAATCACCAGTACTTTCCAGTGTGGTTTCAAGCATAACAATACCTGCGGTTGTCTCAATATCAACAACATCCCAGTCAGTTCAGGCTCCCACATCTGGGAGCATTGTTTCTAGTATAGGCACTTTGCCCTCTGTACCAGTTTCAACAACTTCAGCCTCTACAGTGGGCAGTGCTGCTGCCCCGGGTGCTAAGCCTCCACCTGTATTATCTCAGCAGGCAGCAGGCAGTACTACTGGGATAGCCACGTTAACATCAGTTTCTACCACCACTCCATTCCCAAGCATAGCTTCACAGCCTGCTTTTCAGCTTAGCAGCAGCACCTCTGCTCCTACTCTAGCTGAAACAGTGGTGATTAGTGCACACTCACTAGATAAAACATCTCATAGCAGTGCAACTGGATTGGCTTTGTCCCTCTCTGCATCATCTTCTTCCCCTGGAGCAGGAGTATCTAGTTCTATTTCTCAGCCCAGTGGGGTGCATCCTTTGGTCATCCAGTCAGCTGTAGCTTCTACTCCTGTCCTTCCCCAAGCAGCAGGACCTACTTCTACACCTTTATTGCCACAAGTACCTAGTATCCCACCCTTGGTGCAACCTGTTGCCAGTGTGCCTGCTGTACAGCAGACACTAATTCATAGTCAGCCTCAGCCAGCTTTGCTTCCCAATCAGCCCCATACTCACTGTCCTGAAATAGATGCTGATACCCAACCCAAAGCTCCTGGGATTGATGACATAAAGACTTTAGAGGAAAAACTACGCTCTCTCTTTAGTGAACATAGTTCATCTGGAGCTCAACATGCCTCTGTCTCACTGGAGACGTCACTAGTAGTAGAGACCACTGTCACACCAGGCATCCCAACCACTGCTGTTGCACCAAGCAAACTCATGACATCCACTACAAGTACTTGCTTACCACCAACTAGTTTGCCATTAGGAACAACTGGTTTGTCAGTTATACCAGTGGTCACACCTGGTCAGGTTTCTACCCCAGTCAGCTATGTTTCAGCCCCAGTCAGCAGTACACCAGGAGTGAAACCCGGAACTACTCCATCAAAGCCATCTTTAACTAAGGCTCCAGTAAGTTTCTTGTTTTGAAATAATTTGATAAATATGATCACTTTTTTTTTCTCCCTAGTAAGTGTATTTTTTCAGCTCGGCCTTACCGATTAGAAATGTAGTTATAAAGATGCCTGGCTTATAGTCAGCACCTGGTATTTATTAAATAAATTGATTGAAGGTGATTTTAGGCTATATGTACATTAAACATGAGATGCTTTTTCTTTTGAAATATGGCAGGATTTGGGGGTTAATTATACTGCCTGATTTTCTAAGAATGTGTAATAATCAGGTAAAATATAGCCATTTCTTCCTAATTGGTACAAGCTGAAGAAATCTGTATCCCAAAAGGGATCTGAATGCTTCTGCTGGCAAATATGCATAGTAACAGCAGTTTACAATCTTTGTTTCAATGAGAATGAAGCAAATTTTCTGCTTTGCTTAGGTTCCACAGATGTGCAATATGGGGTTTATAAAAAATTGGAAGTTGGTGATGAATTTGATACAGAGGAGGAGAAAAGAATCTTATCCTAGGAATAAAATAACTAGAAAAAGTTTTCTAACTCTGCTATGGTGGATTTCCTCTCATTCTGCCATCTTCAGTCTCTCTGATCTTCTCCAAATAATAAGGCTGTACTTTTTCTACTGTATTGTATGCTTCACTCATCTTTCTGCATTGCCATTGATGTGAGATTCCTTTTATAGTAAGGTAATATAGTGGATTCACTCAGACAAAATGAAAATTGTTTCATAGTAGTAGATTTCTGGTACCTTTTGTTAATCACACCTGCCTGTTGGTTCTTTCTGAGCTGTCTTGTTTTCTCAGAGAAGTCTTGTTTGTTTTAGGAAAAACCTGATAATACTTTACTAAATAAGTGGCTCAAGAATATCTGGACTGTGTCTCTCATGTCCATACAGCCTTTGTTCTCTATTTTCCATACTTAACAACCTTTTATTAAATTTTACTATTCATTTTATTATGTCGTAGTAACTCCTATAATAGTATCTTGGTTATAACGTCCTTTATTTAAGATAGATACCAGAATGTAACCCAGATGACAAGCCTGCCATAACCAGATACATTTTATTCTTATGCTTCTGCATTCGAATTAGTTTATTTGCTCTTCAGTATGCAGTCTTTACTCTTAGAGTCTCATGTTGAATTTCTCTTCATTGTCTATAGGTGTTGCCAGTGGGGACTGAACTTCCAGCTGGTACTCTACCCAGCGATCAGCTGCCACCTTTTCCAGGACCTTCACTAACTCAGGTGCACCAAAACTTGGCAAATTTCTTGTTACTCCCTACTTTCTTTCAGAGAGCCTATTTAAGTTCTCCATTGCGTGATCTTGGCTTCTGGCTCCTCTTTGATTTTGACTTAGTAAGAACTTTCTTTTGAAAAAGTGTAGCCAGTGACCCAGGCCCTACTTAAAGTAAGAAGCTTCATAGTTCTTTTGTCTGTAATGTTGCTTCAAGTCATCTAGAAAACATTTGATACTAATATTTTTTCATATTTTACAAAGAAAGAAAATAGCAAAGTTGACATTTTGCTAGACAAATATAACTCCTTCTATCATTCACACCTTTGTAAAATAGTGAAATTACATCTTAAGTATGAGATTAGGTTCTAGACCATTGTGGAAGTAAAAAATTATATGTAATCAAAATTAACTTTGAGGGCCGGCCTGGTGGTATAGTGGTTAAATTCACGTTTCGCTTTCGGCAGCTCACTGTGTTCACTGGTTCAGATCCCAGGTGCAGACCTACACACTGCTCATGAAGCCATGCTGTGGTGGCATTCCACATAGAAAATAGAGGAAGATTGGCATGGATGTTAGTTCAAGGGCAATCTTCTTCAAATAAAAAGAGGAAGATTGGCAACAGATATTAGCTCAGGGCCAATCTTCCTCACCAAAAAAAATAATAATAATAATAAACTTTGAAAGTTCCTTAGGAAAGTGTACCACACTGATAACTGATAATACCCTTTTTCTATGAGTTCAGTGCTACCAATTTTTTCTTGAATGTTTGACATTTCTTTCAGTGACCACCTAATGAAGTAATTGAGTTACATGTAGGTGAGTTTACAGGTTATATTTCATGAAAAATATGTATTATATCTTTAAATACAAAAACCACACAGCTCAGCTAACGTGAGATTTCTTATAGAGGAACTGAGACCAGTGACGTGAATGTGAGATTCCCATCTCACGCTCAGTTCTGCTCATTGGTGGTCAGAATTGCCTGCAATATTTAAATTCTTGTTTCCTTTTCCCACCCTACCCCACAGATTTAGTTGAATTCCCGTAAGGAAAGTACTCATTATGAACCCATTATAACCATGAAAAAGCTTCTGACATGGGACAAACTAGTAAACGTTGAAACTAAATTAGGAATTTATTTTAGAATCATATATTAAAAAAACTTGGTAAATTGCTAACTTGAGAAGTGTGAATTTATCCCTGCTTCTTTAATCCCAGATGTACAACAGAACATGATTTAAGGAATTTGCCATAATAAAGTAGTAACTCCAGCAGAGAACCCAGTCCATCAACTGCCAAATTTTGAAAAAATTGCATTGTGACAATCTGTAAATTAGGAATTTTAAACCTATTTTCTCATTAGAAGCTTGTATTCAAATTCCTAAGAAGGCTCCAAATGTGATGAGAAACAGCAAATAAGACATGTGGACAGGGAGAGTAAGTGGATAGTGCCTGCACGTAGAGTGAGAAGCGTAAATGAAGGCCTCAGAAGAATAGGCTTATAGAAGCCAAAATAGATGTAGGATTAGAGACTATGGCGAAGGATAAAAGTTACAGCCTTGGGGCGGATGCTTGTAAGGCCGGGTTAACAAGTTGGAATGCCCACACCTTCAGTTCCTCCTTGCTGCCGTCTGCAGGATAGAAGAGTGTAGATTGTTAAGACCTGAGGAAAAGAATAATATTCCTTGATAGTGACAGAATATGTTAATGCTATCTTTATTCATAAGGGTAAGTTCTCAGAGGTACCAAACTGAAAGAGAAAATAGGGGACATGTGATACAATTAATCTACCAATAGATCTTGATACGTTTTTCAGAATGTACTTTTAAGGAGAGGACAGATATACAGCTTTTCTGTCACTTTAGCGTCAAACGTAGAAGTTAAGAAAGAAGACTTCAAAACTAAAAACATAAATGTAACTGAGTTTCTCTAAGGCTTGGGAGATTGACGTAAAATTTTGAGAGACTGGTAAATCATTCAAGCAGTATAACTAAGTTAAACTTACTATATTGAGTTTTATATTCACTGAATAGACACGTGTTATAGTGTGTCAATCTAAAGCATAAAACAGTATATCCTATATAAATTGGCTATAAATAGCAGCTCTGAATATGCCAAAGACCTTTACTTACTGTGGTGGTTTTCGTTTATTCACAGCAACCTCTGGAAGATCTTGATGCTCAGTTGAGAAGAACGCTTAGTCCAGAGACTGTTGCAGTGACATCTGCAGTTGGTGTAAGTTTTGAAAATCTTAGTAAAATCTTCCCATAACTCTAATATTATATTCCCGGAACATAAACTGTAACCTAGACCGCTATTAATACCTTTAACACCTATTCCTTGTTTCAGCCAACAGAAATGAGATGGATTAAGGAAAGAGTAATACCGACCCAGTGTAACTATGGAAAAGATTTGATTTGAAAGATACTTTTCTTGTCTTACCTCTGGTTAGAATTATACCACAGATCAATCCTGTGGATTTTGTATTTATACTTTGGAGGAGGTTGTACTTTAAAGTTTTACCTTCTTCCTTTTAGGCTTGTGACACAATACTGTTCTAATTACTACTTTTCTATGATTATCAAAGTTATAATTTTAAGTATCCCTTGAGAAAAATTAAGAAAGCAATATAGAAGGATTAAGACTCAAAATTTCTTCTTAAAAATCTTTCTTTCTTTACATCAGACTTATGTTTAGGCTGTAAAAAAATAGCAAATTGCGTCAGACATAAGTGTGTCTTCATGTATACTGTCTTTCTTTCTGCCTTTTATAAAAACCAGAAGCAAAGCAGCATGACAGGAGTTTGAGTCCCGTAAGCTAAAGATTTTGTGGTATCTCTGTGTGTGTTTTGCAGCCGGTGTCTGTGGTGGCTCCAACGGCCGTTACGGAAGCAGCAGCACAGCCCCAGAAGGATGGTGAGAATCAGCCTTCTTCCTCCTATATTACCACTTCCAGACCTCCCTATAATTGATTATATTGACTAAATAGTCAATATAGTCAAGAAAGACACATTCTTGAGAATGTAAGTGTATTTGAGATTATTTTAAAGAACACTTTTATTTATTTCGTGACCAAGGAGCATTGATACTAATATCGAGAACAGGTGGTATTAGCAAATTAATGAATCGTTTACATTGTTATTTTTGGGGGGTGAGGGGACATGCGAGGGATAATGATAGTTTCCTAGCATAACACCCTTTGATTCTTGGTAAGATAGATAAGGAAATTCAAGCATATTTATAAAAATTAATTTACTGGTGACCTCTTGCATTCTGTGACACTGGCTATATATAGAGAGAGATAAGCTTGAATAGCATAGATAGTAGAAATACAAATGTAAGATTTCAGTTCATCAGTTTAAACATTATTTTTATCTATTTCTGACGTCTTTAGAATTGCCATGTCCATAAATATAATCTCTTTAGAGAGGCATATTTCGAACTTAATTTTGTAAAAATTATTCATACCAACAGCTTAAATATTTTATTGAAACTTTTGTCACCATGTGCTTAGTCGTAAGTTCATATCAGCTACTACTGTTCTAAAGTTTTGTTGTGAATCTCGTCACCACATCATCAGTCCCACAGAACCTAGGAATTTTAAAGTTTCTATTTTTGGTCACCTTTTCCTTCAGAATCATTTGTATTCAAAAGTTAAAATTATTAAATATGAGCTATACTATATTTACGTGATTTTGTATAGCACATGCTTAATATTAATTTTCCCTTTTTACAGTATATCCATTCTCCTCAGCACCACCTGACATAAATCTACTTCCCTGTATACCTATTAATAAGATTGCCTGAATGCTCTTACTACTTCTTGTCTTCCTTCCTTAAGTGCTAAATTTCACTTAAAACCTCTCTAAATTAGGTTATTTTCAAGGCAACTACATTCTGAATTGGCTCTCTTATTTTAAGAGAAGTAACTTAAAAATCAGTAGAACAGACTAGAAAGTCTAGAAATTGACAAACTAAAAGGGAATGTAGAATATGAAAAAGGCCTTTCAAATTAGTGAGAGAAAGGATATTTCAGTAAATGGTTTGGACAACTGGACAGCCATCTGGGAAAAAAGCAAAGATAGATTGCTAGCCTAGACCAAAATAAATTCCAAGTGGATCAAAGATGAAATGTGATATCATAAAATAGTACTGTGAGGAGATATAAAAGGAATATTTTGCGTTTTTTTAACTGTTTAGAGCAGGATCGATGAACTTTTTCTGTAAAAGGCAAGAAAGTAAATAATTTAGGCTTTACTGGCCGTATAGTCTCTGTTGCAACTACTCAAATCTCCTGGTGTAGCCCAAAAGCAATAAATAATACATAAATGAGTGAGTTTGGCTGTTTTTCAATAAAATTTACCTACAAAGACAAGTAGTGGGCTGAATTTGGTCCATGGATCATAGTTTGCTGATCCTTGATATATAGAAAGGTGTTAGTATGTTTAATACCCTACCTAGAAGCAGTAATAAATCTGAAATTTTCTTCATGGGGAAAAAAAAATGCCATTTGGTCCAAAGGTAAATGAAAAGCTGGGAAATGTGTGTGTGTGTTCATATCACAAAAAGGACTCGTTTTGCTAATATAAAGAGTTCTAGAGCCAGCCCTCATGGCCTAGTGGTTCAAGTTCAGCATGCTCTGCTTTGGCAGCCTGGCTTTGGTTCCTGGGTACAGAACCACACCACCCATCTGTCACTTGCCATGCTGTAGAGGTGGCTCACATCAGAGAACTAGAAGGGCTTACAACTAGGATATACAGCCATGTACTGGGGCTTTGGGGAGTGGGGAAAAAAGAAAGAACGATTGGCAACAGATGTTAACTCACGGGAAAACTTTCCCTGCGGAAAAAAAAAGAAGAGTTCTATAAATTCAACATGGACCAAAAAATAATCAAAAGACACAGAAAAAAGAAATTTAGGCATAAAAATATTTAAGTTCCTTCAAGATAACAGAAATGCAAAGTAAAACTAGAAGTGATTTCATTTCTTACCTCTAATTGGTAAACTCAGAAGTTTAACAGCCACCAGTGCCTTGGTATAGCCTCTTTGGAGATCAGTTTAGTAAAGTCTATCAAAGTTGTTTTTTTTTTTTCTTCTCCCCAAAGCCCCCCAGTACATAGTTGTAGATTCTAATTGTAGGTCCTTCTGGCTCTGCTATGTGGGACGCTGCCTCAGCATGGCTTGATGAGTGGTGCTAGGTTCACACCTAGGATCTGAACCGGTGAAACCCCAGGCCGCTGAAGCTGAACGCGGAAACTTAACCACTTGGTCACAGGGCCAGCCCCTGTCAAAGTTGTAAATGGAAATGATTCAGCATTTCCATTCTTAGGTATTTATTCCACAGATCTATAAAAAAATTTATTAGTGCACGTTTATAATAGCAAGAAGTTCTGAATAACTTAAATGTCCATCAGAAGCGCAGTTAAAATATGGGACATAAAGGGGGCTGGCCCCTTGGCTGAGTGGTTAAGTTCGCGCGCTCCGCTGCAGGCGGGCCCAGTGTTTCATTGGTTCGAATCCTGGGCGCGGACATGGCACTGCTCATCAAACCACGCTGAGGCAGCGTCCCACATACCACAACTAGAAGGACCTACAATGAAGAATATACAACTATGTACCGGAGGTCTTTGGGGAGAAAAAGGAAAAGAAATAAAATCTTCAAAAAAAAAAAAAAAATATGGGACATAAAAAAAGTATACATATATGTGATGTATACATACAGTACAATACTATGCAATCATTAAAAAGAGTGAGACATTGTTATGAAATTATCTCTGTTATATCATTAAGTGAAAATATCAAAATCAGTATTCTACTCATTGTATAAAATAAAGAAATTCAGGTATGTATCTACATTTCTCTAAAAAGAAACTCGAACAAGTGATTGTCCCTAGAAAATAGGACCTAGATGGCTTTCAAGTTGCTCAAAACTACTTATCAATGCTTCTGACACCTGTATTGTCCTGTTCTGGGATTTTGCCTAAGTGCCTTAACCAGTTGCCATAGCCGATTTTCATTTAAAAATGGGTCTTTAATATCCTAGTATCCTATAATATCCTAACATCCTATCTTTAATATCCTTTTAAAATTTCATTGTTCACTTCATTTATTTATATCTTTGAGTTAAAGAATGAATAATTGAGTTTTTACTGCTTGTTATTCTTAGTTTTTATAGTATCCGTTAATGTTGTAGTTAAACTGTGAAGCTGCTTTGCTTAATGTAACTTTTATTCCCTCAAGCAATAACATATCCTTTGTACATGTGTACAAGGACAGGTAGAAGGTTAATGATGTATTTTCAGACTTTGACAGTTTTTCACAAACAATGTAATCTTTCATACTAAAGGTGTCTAGTAGGAGAGCAAACAATAACTGTTTCCCCTTGTTGGACAAAGCCTAAGGAGAAAGGAGGATAAGGAGATTTTCCTTGCCTCTAAAAAGTTTCCTCATCTGTTAAGTAGTTTCATTTTGCTGTATTTCTGGCCAAAGGGAAAAGAAGTTAACGAAAAAGAGGTGCCGTTTAAGTTCTTTTCCTTCTCCATGTATTTGTTTCAGTTTCTCAAGTCACAGAAGGTCCCGTCCTAGCAACTACTTCAGGAACTGGTGTTTTTAAGATGGGGCGATTTCAGGTAAGACAATCACTTCTTGCCTTGATTCCCTCTTTGGAGGGAGTATGTATATAATAAAATGCTTACCTACCTTTTGGGACATGGGGCAGATAGTCATGCTATCTGCCCTTCCTCCAACCCCCCCAGGATTACTCTTTTGGGATATATTTCCTTCCATTCCATTCCTCAGATAAACGTGTACATCTAAAATTGACCCTGCTTCTCCTCTGAATGTGTTTTGTGGCTTTTTCCCCGTCTAGTAGCTGCTTTCCCTAACCATTCTCTTATTGTTAGTCACTAGGTTGTTTCTTACTTTTCCAGCATAATAAGTAAAGTAACACTTAACATCTTTGTATATAAAAACATTTTCCCCTTTGTAAGATGATTTTCTTGGGATTAATTTCTGAAGTGAAAATACTGAGTCAGCATCGAGTGATACTATATTCCCTTTATTTTCCCAGCTGGCCCAACAATTGCACATTTTCTGGCTTTTAGTACGTAGTGCCAAACAAGCTTTGAAAAATCGTTTTTTCTTTCTTTTTTTTTTACTGCTTTCACAATGACTTTCTGATTATTCTTGTGATAGCACTTGGAGTTGGGGATAGTAGGTGATATTTTTCTCATTTGTAAACTGAGGTTCTGAGAGTTGATAGCTGGGCTGAGTTTGTAGTTAAAATACATGGACAAACTAGGACAAGGATCTGGATCCTCCTTTTAGTAGCAGTTAGTTGTGTTGATTCTTGAAGCTTAACTGGCATTTAACATTTATTGGATTTCATCTTTGTAGTTTTTCTTATTTGTAAGCAACCTTCAAGATTCCATGACCTGTTGATTTCTGTGTTTTCACAGTCAAAGATGGAGGGACTATGAAACAAATAATCAGCCTACTCACTGACTGGGAAATAAAGTGATTCAGTTTTTTATGGTCCATTTTAAAAACTGAGCATTGGAGACTTTGTTTTTTAATCTCACTTTGGTCTCTTCCCATCAGGTTTCAGTAGCAATGGATGAGGCCCAGAAAGAGGGTCAAAGTAAGTCAGAAGATGCAAAGTCTGTTCATTTTGAATCCAGCACTTCAGAGTCCTCAGTGCTATCAAGTAGTAGTCCAGAGAGTACCCTGGTGAAGCCAGAGCCTAATAGCGTAACCATTCATGGCATCTCTTCAGATGTGCCAGATAGTGCCCACAAAACTCCTCTCTTAGCAGCAAAGTCAGAAACTGGGCAGTCTACCAAGGTTGGACGTTTTCAGGTGACAACTACAGCAAACAAAGTAGGTCGTTTCTCTGTATCAAGAACTGAAGACAAGATCGCTGAAGCAAAGAAAGAAGGACCAATGGCGTCTCCTCCTTTTATGGATTTGGAACAAGCTACTCTTCCTGCTGTGATACCAAAGAAAGAAAAGCCTGAACTGTCAGAGCCTTCACATCTTAACGGGCCATCTTCTGACCTGGAGGCTGCCTTCCTAAGTAGGGATGTGGATGATGGTTCAGGTAGTCCACACTCCCCCCATCAGCTGAGCTCAAAGAGTCTTCCTGTCCAAAATCTAAGTCAAAGCCTTAGTAATTCATTCAACTCCTCTTACATGAGTAGTGACAATGAGTCAGATATTGAAGATGAAGACTTAAAGTTAGAGCTGCGGCGACTACGAGAAAAGTACGTATATTTCCTCCTGTGAGAGAATAATGGCACGATCCTATTAAGAGCTAGCTCCTGATGCCTAGATTAGTATTCTTTTCACTGCAATATGCTTATGTTTTGTTTCTTTTAAAGAGAGGGTGATACGCAAAAACTAGTTATCTGAATGTAGTTCTCACTGAGTCTCTTGTGCTCATAAGAACCCATAGCATCTCTAGTTATGGAACTCTTTCAGCACCCATGTATTATGGTTACTATATTATTGTTTTTATTAATAGCACTTTTTATCATTATTAACCTAACCTTAGCTATTTACTAGTCTACCAAATGAATCTGGTAATGGCACTGAAATGTAGATGATGTTGGCGGGTTTTTTGGTCATATTTGACAAACTGGATCAGAGTAGCAAATCCTGGACTCCTGCATATAGCCTCTAAAATCAGGAAATCTTTTTCTCGTAACGCATCAGCAACCATTTGTTGTTGGCTAGGAGCTTGTTAGAATTTGGCTTACGTAATGAAGGCCAGCAAGATAAGTTGACAAACTAGAATCTCAAGATTAAATACGTTTGGGGAAAAGATTCATGAGTAAGTAAATACTTGAATTGGAGGTTAAAGAATATGTTGTTAATTCTTGTTTAAACAAAGATGATTATAATATTTTTGAGTTATGTTTGGTTATCTTTCATAGACATCTTAAAGAGATTCAAGACCTGCAGAGTCGCCAGAAGCATGAAATTGAATCTTTGTATACCAAACTGGGCAAGGTTCCCCCTGCTGTCATTATTCCTCCAGCTGCCCCCCTTTCAGGGAGAAGAAGGCGACCCACTAAGAGCAAAGGCAGCAAATCTAGTCGCAGCAGTTCCTTGGGAAATAAAAGCCCCCAGCTTTCAGGTAAAAAGCCCTGGACCAGGTCAGCCATGGCTGTCCCATCTTTTGTTTCTGTCTCCATTTGTATATAACCTATTGAACATGTGCTGTTTTTGTTAAATGTCAAAGGAGTTTGAATGTCTTAATATTCTTACTTCCTACTCCCCATGTTTATAGTACCTCTTTTTGCGTGTATGGAAGTAGAATGTGTTAGTGCAATGGCTTATTCCATTGTAACTCATATTGCTATCTACTGGTAGTCTTCATTTATAGCTGTTCTTAAGGATAAAACATGTAGCTTTGCGTGGTAACTCATATAACTCACACCTCACCGAAGTCTTGAGCAGCTGGAAGAAAATAACATTGTTCTCTATTTAGTAAAACTTCAGGTAAATGCCTCGTTTTTGTGAATGAATTGGTCATAATTGCAACTGGGATGAATGTAAATTTCATATAGCTATTTGGGTATGTCTTAAGTGGTAATTTCCTTGATTAAAGTTTTTATTTCATTTATGTGTATTGAAATAAAAAACTTGCTAGTGGTTGTAATCAGAAAAATAGTTAAATCATAATCACTTGTAATAAATGATTGTTTGTCTTAATTGTGATAGATTTTACATTTTGGTGAAATTATGGTAATGTTAACAGATAATTAGTGGAAAAGTGAAAAGGACTGAAATAAGTTTATACCTCATATTTGCCCTCCAGGTCTAATATTAACATGTTGGAGAGTAGTTGCAAACTTCATAGCAGCTTTCCATCTCCCAGAAGTTTTCAGAGACCCAAACCTTTTCTCTAGCACATTGATCTCTAATCTCTAGCACATCAATTCATTAGTAGAGATGTGATTACAAGAGATATCAGCTAATTTAGCTTCTGTTCCCAATTTTGGCATAACTTTTCCTTTTTGCTGGGAAAGATTTGCTCTGAGCTGACATCGGTTGCCTATCTTCCTCCCTATTTTTTTTCCTCCCCAAAGCCCCAATACATAGTTGTATATTTTAGTTGTAAGCCCTTCTAGTTCTTCTATGTGAGCCACCACTCCAGCATGGCTGCTGACAGACGAGTGGTATGGCTCCATGCCTGGGAACCAAACCCGGGCCACTGAAGCAGAGCATGCCCAACTTTAACTGCTAGACCATCAGGGCTGGCTCTTGACGTACTTTTTGAATGGACTTCTGTTCCACTAGTTACTAGGGAATAGAGAAGTCAGTCAATTTCAAGACACTTGACTAGTTATTGAAAGCCACCTTCCAAGAACAATTTTAAATATGCATTGCTCTGTAGTCACCTGCGTCACTTTTTGAAACTTCTTATTACTTGATTTGACATATGCATACAAGAAAGACTAAGCAGAGACTGCCTACCAAACCTATTTCTATCATGATCCAACTCAGTGTTTTATAATAGGGTACAAAAAGCCATCATGGAATTAGAAAATGGAATTCTCTCGTATCCACTACGTGTTCTAGTCTCCCTGCTCAACTCAGACTTGTGAACCATCTCAGTTATCTAAAGCTAAAAACCTTTTGGGATAGTTTCCTATAGCCCTGATTCTCATGTCATTCCTCACTTCCCCTCCTGTTAGTGAGCCTTTTATTCTTTCATCAGTTACAGCTTTTGACCCACTATTAGTCACTCGGTGGGACAAATTGGAGGAATAAGAGCAGTGCCTATAAAGTGCATTGGGAAAGCTATACACGTTTCCTCATGCCATTTTATCTTTTGGCAGGTAACCTGTCTGGTCAGAGTTCAGCCTCAGTCTTGCACCCCCAGCAGACCCTCCACCCTCCTGGCCACATGCCAGAGAGTGGGCAGAATCAGCTGTTACAGCCCCTTAAGCCATCTCCCTCCAGTGACAACCTCTATTCAGCCTTCACCAGTGATGGTGCCATTTCAGTACCAAGCCTTTCTGCTCCAGGTCAAGGTAAGAGATGAAAGCAACCATCATCTTCCAAAACATTAAAATGGAGATATTGCCATATCTGGGACAAAAGCCTGATGAGTAACCTGTTGTTAAGGTGGGTTAGAAGACCAGCTGACCAGAACACAGCCTGTGTATTGTACATTTAGGGATCTTTGGTTCGAAAGGGGAAGTTGGGTGATGATTAGGTTAGGTGGACTTGTTGCTCCCATCAAGTGAAATAGCTTTTTTCAAGGGATTACAGCAACAAATTACATCTGCGGCCTATATGAGGACTTGACCAATTGAATGATTCATTTGGTATTTGGAACTTACATTTTAATACTAGACTGGAGATTCCCTGGACCAAATGTGTCTGGAAGCTAATGCATTTGCTTAGCCACTGTAGACTTTTTCAACTTCTAAGTATGAGAGTAGCATACTGAGATGAATAGCCCTGCAATTCAAATTTTATCCATAGTATACTTAATATAGTTTTGTTTATTAATGATCACTCAAAACATTCCTATAGAGGAAAGAGCTTCTAGTAACATTAGAACAAGAATTGAAAGGAGTTGGGTGTCTGAGTGGAAAAGATTGAAAAAAAATATAACTAGCATAGGTGCTTTTGCCACAATATCACAGAAATTAAAGATCAGATTGTCTCTTCACAAGATGAATGTACTTGTTGGTAGGAGCTCAAACTAGCCAGCGTTATTCCCACTGGGAAAGCTTCAGCATCTCGCAGATAGAGGGAATGGAGGCCTAGTGTCTCCTGCCCTGCATATCTGACCTCTCCCTGGAGGCTCGTTCTTCTGTGTGCCGTCTTAGCGCATCTCACCACTCCAGCCTCCAGTTTCTAACATCCTGCAGTTGTGTTCTGTCTCTTCTCTCTCTGTTCTTCCCTGTTTTTCCCCTCTCACAGGCTGTGCGAAGTTTAACTGTGCATCTGAGCAGGTGACATTCAAACCTGGTGGCAGGAGGACCCGATTTCTGAGTACGCCCTGCTTGGCTCTTTGTGTGTAACACCTTTACTCCTTCCTTGTCCTTGTTTTTCTGCTGCTTGGATTTGATGTATCATGCAGTCCATTTTCATTTGTCTCTTTGTAAAATCATCTAGTCAGTGGCTTGGCTGAACTACTGTTACCCTCAGAAGTTTGGGTCGCTTTGTTAATTATGTTAAAATATATAGAAATAATAATAGGTTTCTATAAACTTCAAAATAACTTCCTGGTAGAATTGCTTCTTCGTAGATCTGTGACAGAGGGTAGATATGGTATCAAGGCTATATAGACTGCTGGGTCATTGCAGATAATGAAGACTGAGCTCCACAGTCTTATTCAGTACTACCCCTTGTTCTGGCATTAGAAGAGACAGCATCTTGACCACTGATGCCTTTAGATCTTGGCATCAGGTAAAAGTTAAACCCTATTTTTCTTTTTTTTTTTTTTTCCAGAGTAGGTTGAAATCTTTTTCTCTCCTCAATTAAGCCTAACCATCTAGTAGTTGAAAAGATGGTAGAATCTCTTCACTGGATCCTTTCACCAGCACTACCCTCTAACTCCACAAGATGAGTAGTTCAGAAAGGGTTTCAGTGTGGTTATTCTGATAAAGCATTTATTCTATTAAAGACCACAGCCCAGCACCCGCAAGTGAAAATGGTCTTTTAACATGATTGCTGAGATTTCTCAGCTTTCTTCTTAAAAACACCGCTCAATAGCAAGTCACCCAACCTCTCCAGCCCATCTTCCCCATATGTGAAACGAAGATGACATCTAACTCTTAGGGTTGTTGTACAAATCAAATTGGATCATGTACACAAAAGCAGGTAGCACTTGAGAAACACACATCATTTCCCTCTGATTAGCCAGTGCTTACCTGGCACATAGTAGGTAGTCAGTAAATGTACGTTCAAATAAAAATTTTAAAAACGAAAATAAGGCTCAAGTAGAAAACCTTTGTTAGTTTGGATAAAGATCTTCTCTGTTAAGGCCTCAAACTTCTGATGTGGTTATTAAAGTGCTTTAAAAATGCATGTGCTAAGACCGTCACTGTTTCTGAGTGTAGTTCAGAGGTCCTTGGGCCTCACATGTCACCGGTCCAGGGCTGTTTAACAAAGAATAAGGTGGAAGGCATTACCCAATTTAGTAGTTTTCCAAGCATGTATGATTTTTGAGTACTCAGATCAATAACTTCTCTGGTTAGACTAGACTGGACCAAGCATATTAGCACCTTGACACATATATAAGCATGTAATTTATATGTCCAGCTAGAAAGATGAAAAGGCATCTTTTCATCTTTAGTAGGAGACAAGTGTTTTGAAGTAGAATGTGACATGTCAGGCCTGTGTTATTCAGCCTGAAATGTCTAAGAGGGAAGAAAGACAACTATTGCTTTTTTGTGTAGTATAATGTGACAGGTACCACTTAAAATTAATTAATTCAATAAGTTCTCATCACACTCTAAAGGTAGGTGGTATTACACTGTTGCTCAATTGAAAGTGGTTAGAAATCTTAAATCTTGTCACTTCATTTTGAGTCTAAGATGAGAGACCTTTCATCTTTTGATAGCATATCAGTATACATCGTATAAGCCTTGGTGAACAAATTGCAAGAGGCAAATGTAAAGCAAATATGGAAAGAAAACAGATGCTTATAGGCATGGGGGTCTTAGTTTTGGATGCATTATTCTATGCTCTCAAAATAGATAATGGTTTGGAAGCACGGCTTGGCTTAATGCTTTATTTATGTTCAAAAGTTGCTCGTTTTCCACATAATTTTAAAGATTTTTTGAGATGGGAAAGGGTTAGTATGTATGTCTAGGATGTGGAAATATATTAGCCAATTTAAATTGACTTAAAATTGTAACAATGGTACTATCAGTCTACTGTGGTAGAATTGCTAATGCATTTAATTGAGTGCTTTTTAACAACCCAGCAGGAGAAACAGAAAGTGGGACAAGATCAGTGAAAGACTGCTTGGTTATTTGAAATTCAAGCAGTGAGACCTGAGAGAGGGTGTTCCTCCTCCATCCCGGAATTTGGATGCAGGGCGTTACTCTTTTAGATACAAACCCTGGGTATGGAAACTCAACTTCTGTCTTCCAGGTAGTGCCACAGTCCCTTAGATAACCATGTTAAGGCTGACAGGCCAGTCAGATACATCCATCGAATGACATCTATGGCAAGGGCTCCCAGGTCCTACCAATCTGTCTCCCCTCCTGCTTTTTCTTGCTGGGATTTTGTGTGCTGTTTGGAGATTCTAAATATTTTACACTGATGTTTCTTTATCTTAACACATTGCTCTCTCTTTGTGCTTCAGGGAAGATGGTGAAAAAAGTCTGTCCTTGCAACCAGCTCTGTAGTAATTATCTTTTTTTTTTCTGTTACTTTTGGTTCTTGATTGCAAAGCCTGTTATCTATGAGTTCTTTGAACCCTGAAGCCTCGTGACTCCCTGATTTCCCAACTTCCATCTGTCTAGTTCTGCGCCCCTTTCTAATAGGCTCCTTAATGAGCTTAATTGCTGACCATTAGCTATCCTTCCAGATTAAGAAATGACCTCATAATAAATGCTCTCAGTGATGACCCCCTGTGAACCTAGCTGTGACGATTATAGATTGATAGTGCTCGTGGATCTGTGTAGAGAGATCAGGGATACCTGGCTCCTTTAGGAAGAGGAGCCATTTAGTCAGCAAATATGTACCGTTCTACCCATTGGAAAATCAGCAGTAATCAAAGCATACAAAAGTCCATACCCTCACATCATAGTGGGAGATGTCTGCTAGATCAGTGAGGAGAGAAACACTGCGTTGTAGAGTTCAGCCTCTTAAACTGGTGGCTCCTCGAGAAAATGCAGACAGTTCAACAACCCAACAGGCCACCAGAGGTCAACCAGAAAACTGCATACTTGGGATGCTAAGCAGTAAGTTATGGCCCATGATAGGTTATTGTTACCAGGATCTGGTGGCTTGGGAATGGGGATGGGGGAAATGTATTATGGCGAGAGAAAATCAAAAACAGATTTTTGGTGGTAAAGCATACAGTGCTTTTTAGAGCTTTTAAAGGTTAGTATAATCTCTGGAAAGCAAGCAGCGTTCTCAGAAATATCTGTATTACAAGTGTTGTTAAACACTTTACTACTAAAATGGACTAAATGCACTACCCGTTCTCAGAGCTTTTGTAGTCAAGTCACCTTTCCCAGGAGTTAATTTGTGGTCAGAAGGGATGTGTGTGTTTGTTTCCCTCTTCAATGGGAAAGCCTGTTTTCAGAAGCTAGAAAAGGAAGGTTAACTGTATGATTGACTCTCCCTCATGCTATAAACGCCACTTTGAGAATGCAGTATTGTATAATATATATTCAAATGAAAAGTGAAATTTGGTTATAAAGGGGCCTCACAGCATCAAAGGTGACCAGGAGGAGACTAGAGAGGTGTGACTCCCAGCATGAGCTCTTTGTGAATAAGCAGTGTTCACCTCGACTAAGCTGCTTGTATTTGGCTTTTGACCGCTCTGCTCACTTGTGATTGTTTCCGGTTTTTGTTTTGATTGTCTCACTCATCATCAAGCTCACCAAGCAATAATCATTCAAACAGGACAACAGTCCTCATGCATGTGATACGCTTGTTCTGGATGTCATCATTATTATGACTGCCGTCCTTTTGCCTGTGCCTCCCACTCCACTACTGTCTCACTCTTGCTATTCGAGGAAGGCTGTTTCCTGTGCTTTTATAATTTTCCACTTGGGTTTCCTGTCCTCTAGGGGAACTTAACTCTTCTTTACACTGTATGTGCAACAGCAATCCCCTAGTGGCTCCAGCGGGCACTAAGAAGTGAGCTAATACACACAGTGCAGTAGTTCCATGTCTTGCCGTGGTGGTAAGAAGCATGTGACTTCGCTCACTCTGCAGCTTCACCTCAGAATTAGCTGTCATTCTAGCACAGACATGCTTGTGTGTGCCGTTCCCTGGGTGGTAGGTTATAAACTTGACTTGAGACCAGTGATGGATTATAAAGAATTTTTAAATGGCAGAGTTGCTTCAGGTGTGTTGCTGTGCTCTGGTGCTGCTTTGACCTTGAAAACAGGAAAATGTATGCATTTATTTAGTTGGCCCCCAGCCTTACTTGGATATCTTAAGTCCTACTGGCTCACAGCTTACTTTAGTAGCTTTTATTTATTCTGCAGCAAATGTGAGATCTGGTAAGAAAATGGGGGGTGAGGGAAAAAAACAAGACCGTGACTCTTCTTTCCCTCTTCCCTAAAACTTGCCTCTTCGAATAATCTTCAGTGTGCCCTCCAGCAGAGCCGAAATCAGGCAGGACACAGACTCCTTTCTTTCTCATCAAACCATAGAAATAGAATTCCTTCATCATAACCTCAAAGCTTCCTCCTGCCCTTTGCACCCCTACCTCAGCTGAATGTTCCTGTTGCTTCCACAGGAAAGTGCTTGCTCTTCTGGGAAGAGAGGGGAAAGGGGGTGAGAATCCTGGAACCAATTGAAACTGGGGTCATCTTCAGGAAAACCATGTCTTCCTGGAGTTGAAAGATTCAGGCACACCATAGAGAACCTTCCTTGTGGGTAATCTTGGTTCTTTACTCATGGGAAATTGGGAGAGGTTGAAGCCTTAATTCCTCCCAGATTTATGTTTACCAATTTGTGTTTATGGGTCCAGGTGAAAAAGTTTTTGGAAAAAAGAGTGCTATTTCTCTTATTACTTCTTCCTATTAAAGAATGGCTAAAAACTGTGGCAGTGTCCACATGGATTGGGAACCCCGTCTTTTCGTGGGCCAAGCACCTGTCTTTGCATTCCTTTAACCCTGCCTCAATGCTCAAGAAATCCTCTTCTTTTGCCCTGCATTCTGCAATATTCTAGAGCAACTAGGCTCGTTGACCATGCTCCACCTCCCTCATCAATGTGATGCTGGGAATAGAGTACTGGCAGTAAGTTTCAGTACTCTCAGTTACCATGTGAATGGGCTGAAAGAGGTCCCTGCCTTTTGTGCCTACCATCATCCTGAGTTGTTTAGCCTCATCTGTAGCTCCTGAAGAGAATCTGTTTTCATTACCCTGTTAGGCCAAAACATTTGGTTAAATAAAACCTTGGAACCTTCCTTTCTTGCATGGCTTCCCAGTTCATCCTCTCCCCATTCTGGCTTGCCATTCATCATCCTGTGAAGTTTTTCCTCCTCTTAAAATTATTACCCAACCTCTTTTTAATGGATTGTATTCTGTTGCTTCTTCTAACTCTAGGGACCAGCAGCACAAATACCGTGGGGGGCACGGTAAACAGCCAGGCTGCCCAAGCTCAGCCTCCTGCCATGACGTCCAGCAGGAAGGGCACATTCACAGATGACCTGCACAAGTTGGTAGATAATTGGGCCCGAGATGCCATGAATCTTTCGGGCAGGAGAGGAAGCAAAGGACACATGAATTATGAGGTGAGTCTTCCCTTTTGCCATGTTCCTAGTTTATCAGAGTATCACTCAGCACATATCTGAATCGGAGACAATAGAAACTACCTAGGCTAGTGCTTAACATTTCATGCCATGACCGTCTTTAGTACCTCATGAATTTTAACACTTTGAGAAAACAAGACAAAAATCACCCAGGTACACTTTCATTTTTCCTTCCATGAATCCCTAGCTCCCTATCTGTCAACTCAGTTTTTTCTTCTCTCTTCCGTCACCATCCTGAACTGCATGCCCATGCATGCACATACACATGATTCTGCCCATTTCCAGTCAGAGTAGATACTCTCACCCCCGTTTGGTAAGTGGAAAGAGTCAATAATTAGCATGAAGGGTTTTGTTTTGGTTTTTGTTTCACTATACCCTGTAAGATGAGAACAGTCCCAGTTCCAGAATTATATTTTAGTACCACTCCTTTCACATCCTTGGGTGTTATACCCACACCAGACTTTACGTATAGTCGTTTTGTTTTCAGGGCCCTGGAATGGCAAGGAAGTTCTCTGCACCTGGTCAGCTGTGCATCTCCATGACCTCAAACTTGGGTGGCTCTGCCCCCATCTCTGCAGCATCAGCTACCTCTCTAGGTCACTTCACCAAGTCTATGTGCCCCCCACAGCAGTATGGTTTTCCAGCCCCCCCCTTTGGCACTCAGTGGAGTGGAACGGGTGGCCCAGCACCACAGCCACTTGGCCAGTTCCAGCCTGTGGGAACTGCCTCCTTACAGAATTTCAACATCAGCAATTTGCAGAAATCTATCAGCAACCCCCCAGGTTCCAACCTGCGGACCACTTAGACCTAGAGACATTAACTGAGTATATTTGGGGGAAGGAGATGGAATGCTGAGTGTGGGTGGGACGGGGGATTGGAAAGTAGCCTATATACTAACTACTAGTGCTGCATTTAACTGGTAATTTCTTGCCAGAAAGGAATGTTTTTAATACCGCTTAGAGCCCTCAGAATGGAGAATCTCCCTCCACCTTCACCATTTATTGGAGTGGGAAGGAAAGAGCAGCTTTCTTGTGATGGGGCAGCTTCAAACTATGCTTTCCTGCTTATGTGTAACAGTGAGGGCTGGGAAAGGGAATTGTGTCTATCAGAAAGCTACTGGAGAGCTCCATGGAAAACCACACCCCGTCTGTACTTTCAAGTGGGTGGAGCTCTTAATCTTGGTACCCACTGCGAATCCCTCATTCCCTCAAGAATCTAAGCCACAAGACAAAAAAAAACACTTTGGGGCTCTCTCCTACTCTGTCCCCACCCTTCCTTTTTTTTTTTTTTCCTTTCTTTTTTTTTTTTTTCTTCTTTTTGTTCTCTTTAGAACCCAGTGAAAAACACCAGGGGACTGAGGTTTCAACCCTTTCTTATTATAGGTCATTAGTGCTTTCAGCAAATGATAATAGCAGCTTGGACTGCAGCATTAGCAATTAGGAAAAAAAAATAAGTTCCCTGCGGACATGTAACTTTGCCATCAGTTTTGATGTGGAAACACTGTGATATATAAATGTTGTTGGACAACAGTAGTTTTAAGAGTAAAATATGAAAGGTTTAAAAAGTTGAAAAAAAGCTAGCTCTGTCCTTTACTTATTGAGACACTTTAACTTTTTCCTTTGTATTTCCATTGTATTAGATAAATAAATGTGAATGTAAAATTGTATAAATTACTGTACTTGAAGACTTCTGTTTTCCCAGTATTGCTTGCTGGATATTTTAGTGCCTTGGACTTCTATTGCTTCTGCCGGTAGCATCAACTTATCAGACCCCACATCAGCAAAGGGCATATGGAAGAAAACCTAAGGTCCAGTTGACCCCAGCAGTAGACTATGCCAAAGGGAAATTGAAAGAGTATTTTTTTTTAAGTTATTCAACAATTTTGTCTAGAGCAGGTGTAAGATGAACAGGGTGAGAAGTTAAGTTGACATCAGTGGTTGAAAGCAGAAAGTTCTGTTTCAGGAACAGTGAGGCGGGATGTTGTAATAAAATTGGGCAATTTAAAAGATTAAGGGTAGTGTGTGATAAGTAAAGGAAAAAGAAAGAGTAAAGAGTGGGAGAACAAGCTTGTTTGGAAGATATGTGATGCCTGGCCAGTGGATGCCATAAGCCTTACTTACTCGAGCTGGGCTTGAACAGAGGAGACCTAGAAGAAATGGCTCATTATAAAGGGAAGGGGGTTGGGGGCTAGTTTTTAAGTTGGGAAACATGATTGGGAAAAGTCACAGATGGAGAAAGTTGCTCTAAGAAAAACTGTTTGGATTGCTTTCCTCTTGTTGCAAATCCATTTCTCAGCTTGGGGTACAATATTTTGTGGAAAGTGGACCCACACCTAAATTAGGCATTGTAGAAAAGAACGCTGATTCCTCCTTTTTCCTATATGATGTCCAGATGGTTGCAGAATCATAATCTATTGTGCCACCTTTATTTCTAGAATTGCAAGTGATCTCACATTTTCATATAAACAAATATTCCCCTTAAGTAATAACTGCAACCAACCAGTATTATTTAGTTGCAATGCCTCGTTGGCAGTTCTGTTATTTTCAGAGCTTTCAGGAAATACTCTACTAATTGGCTATGTTTGGGATCTCCTTTTATCTCTGAAGATGGGGAAAGACGCTAGGACCCTTCATTTTTTGGGTGGTGCTTCTCTTGACTCTGGAGTTGGGAAATTGACATATTTCCGACCTGTTACCCACCTCAACGGCACGTCCCAGGAATCAACACAATATGAAGAGCCAGGCTGGCTATCCTATCTGACATCATTCCTTCATGGGCCCTGTTTTCTTTGTCAGCCTAGGTCCCAAAAATGCAAATGAAAGTGGAAGGTTTTAAGAAGGTAGGGAAAAAAAGGGCAGGGGTTCCAAGCTCTGCTTCAAAATTGTTTACGTATTTATTCTCTGCTTATAATTCTTGGGGAGATGGTAAGAGTAAGGATAGAACAAAGAAGGTGCCAAGTAAATGAGAAATGGACCACCCGAGACGAATGAAACAATATTTTCTGCAAGAGGAACGAGGGAACCAAATGCAGTACATTATTGTTTTATTTTGGTTTAATATAATTTTGAGGTCTCTTCACTCACACACAAAAAGTAAGAACTGGTTTTATTTACTGTTGATCTTTTTTTCCCCTCCTGTGGATGAAATAACTGAAGCCTAGAGAAATGAACTAGTGCTACTGAACTGTTTAAATTATTTTTGTGTTAATAGTACACTTTGAGTATCTTTTTCCACATTAAAAAAAATCTTTCTGAATTATAAATGTTTTCCTTACATTATTTAACAGTGTACACTGTTTAAAAAAACAAATAAACTGAATTCAAACCTTGGGGGTTCCTCAGCAGCCGTGAATTGTACATTTTGCACTAACTCTGGGTGTTGCGCTTCTTGTAAGATTGCGCTTATGCTTCAGTTTGTTACCTTTGTAGACTTATTTAATGAAACCATTCAAATAAACCAAACTTGCTTTTGTTGAGCTGTGAGGTTTCATTTCTAGCAAATTCCTTTTTCATGATCTCATTAGCTGTTTTGAGTTGTGTGCAATTTATAACTAGATTCCCAATTCCAGGAACTATTTTTAGTGGCACTTCTGACCTGAACTAAGATTATGCTGCAGACAAGGAAGATGATATTTTTTCTGAAGAAAATGGTAAGGATATCAAAATCAAAAGATGAATATATGGCCAAATCCATGCAACAACAGATAAGGTAAAAGGGCGATGAGGGTTAGCTCCTGCCATTCATCTTCCAAAGGAACAGAAAGGCTGACTGCCTTGCTGCACTTCAGTGCCAGTCCCTTTAGCATCGGCTAGGACCTGCCTCGGGATCACAGCTTCCCACAGATGGGCCTGTGATCCAGAAAATGATAAAAGCCACTGTTTCATGATTAGATAAAAGGCACGACCCAAAATCCATCTTAACAAGTAAAATTGCAAACTCATTATTTGGGAGAAGGAATTATGAAACATCTGAACACAATGAAAAAATAATTTATGTTAAGGTGGGTTATATCTCACATCTGAAATGGGGAAATATAAACAGCTACTTATATTTTCTATTTGGTTACAAAGTAAAGTAAAGGATTTATTTTGCTTTCTTCAAATGCCTTTTCTTTCATGTGAGATAATTCTTTCCTTGATTAGGAAAAAATGCAGGATAGTGACACAGACCTGTAAATGACAGATTACCACAGATGAAGATTGTAGCCTGGACTGATGCAAAGTAGTAAAATACCACTATAGCCTTTGTTCACAGCACTCATGTAAGCAACGTTAAAAACATGAGCCCAAAAGTGAACGAAGACAGAGATTACTCACAATAATTTAATGTGGGCTGTTGTTAAAGTTGGTGCTTAGTAGTATGGCTTATATTGCTTGAGAGCAGGCAGCCACAGGTGATTCCTAAAATTTCTCTCTTTATTAACATAATAGTTTAGGAATAAATAAATAGTGAAGAGCCTCAAGAGCCAAAGAAAAGGTATGTGATCTCCCTGGAGCCTCCCCACTGCAGTGTGTGACTAGCTTTTTTAAGAGCTTGTTTTCCAGCTGCTCAGCTGCATCTGCAGTTCCAACAGGCAAATCCTCTGGTGGAGTTCAGAATGAAGCAAGGTAAACCCTTGGAAATAAAGTTCATCCCCTAGGAATGATGAAGAATTATTTCATGACCAAAAAGGGGTTTTTGAAAGTCCCTTTGTGACAGTCCAATGATGGGACCTGAGCCTCAGTTAAGATGGATCCAGTTTCCTTTTCTTCATGTCCTGGTTCTGCTTATGGGAATCAGAGTTTGCTGTGGAAAGAAAAAATGGTTATATTTATTTTAAAATACTGAATAAACTGGCAGCTGTTAACCTAATTTAAACTAAAACCCAAGAATGACAATTGATTGAGATCATGTTAACACTAGACCAAGTGCAGTAATAATCACGAGGGGCCTACTTTTAATAGCGGAAGCTCTTCATGCAGTCATGCTCAAGCTTCCTACTACAATCAACAGCTAAAAGGGTTACAGCCCAAGTCAGGACCCCAAAGGGAAAGTTCTCACTCTTAAACCAATTATCTTCCATGTTCGTTCTTTCTTTCTTTTTTTTTTTTTTTTTGAGGAAGATTAGCCCTGAGCTAACATCTGCTGCCAATCCTGCTCTTTTTGCTGAGGAAGACTGGCCCTGAGCCCACATCCATGCCCATCTTCCTCTACTTTATATGTGGGACACCTACCACAGCATGGCTTGCCAAGTGGTGCCATATCCCACCGGCAAACCCCAGGCCACCAAAGCAGAACGTGCACGCTTAACCGCTACGCCACCGGGCCAGCCCCTTATCTTCCATTTTCTTACACTTCTATTCCTCTGGCATGATTCTATCCAACTTCTTAAATTCAAATGTCATTCGTCCTTTAGAATTCATAGAATTAAACCCAGGTTCTCCCTTCAATTTTCATTCCTAAAACAGTTGCTACCTGTTGTGTGTTGGTTAACATTGTGAGCTTGGAGGTGCCAGGGTCCAGGTTTTACTCGTGGATTCTCATGGCAAAGGCTTTGTGGGGTCCTGCTTCGGGTCACCATCTGATTCTTCGGGACTGGTGTGGCAGCAGTTTGGGGTGGTTCTGGTTTAGCCAAGGGCTTGACAACACTGTCCCCTGCTTCTGGAGCCATATCCCACATTTCAAGATTGTCTGCAAGGGCTGAGATCACAGGAAAATGTAGCATCAACTAACAAGTGTTCTCACATAAAGTTGTGGGAAACTAGGTCCTAACACATTTCACATCGCAAGTACCCTATGATGTTTCTGGAATTTCTTCTTCCCCCAGCCCTGAAAGTACACTGAGGCTTCTCTTAGGTTAGGACAATAGAGGAGCTGAACACGTGCTATCAGTCAGAACTGCCATCAGTCCATTTTGGGTCCCCTTTTTTCCTAAAACTTCCTGTGGCTCTAACATGGATAGAAATGAGGATTTTTATGCCTCTCTTATGGTGTATTTATGACTAACAAAAGTATACAGCCCAGTAGCATCCACACGCTTCCGAGGTACTGATCAAGACTTCAGTCATTCCTTTAGCCCCTGCTGACCTGCAAGGAGGTCCTCAGTGAGTGGCTCTGAAACCGCAGCTACAGGAGTGCTGTGCTTCAAAGGAGGCACCGGCAGCGCCGCTACAGTTCACACAAGACGAAAGACAAAATCAGAGAATCAGGTGACGGAGGGAACAGCCTCAGAGGTGCAAAGCTGCCTAGAGTTACACTGGTTCCTAGCACAGCCAGTAGTGGAACTCAAGATTCCTGAGTCCCAGTCCTACCTACAGATCTCTCTGAAGTTAGAAATACTGTATTCTTCGTTCTTCTCACCAAATTGGGAAGAAAAACAAGTTTATTTCTCCTTTAGCAGCAAAAAGAGGGTTATTAGAAGCCACCTGGTCCAGTTTTTACTTTTTAAAGCTTATAACCCTTGTTCAAACAAAATCTTAAGCAGAAATTCAATATGTACAGTAGTTCCTCCTTGTCTACAATTTTAGTTACCCATGGTCAACCAGTCTGACATGTTACATGGAAAATCCCAGAAATTAACAATTCCTAAGTTTTAAGTTGCATGCCATTCTGAGTAGTGTGATGAAACCCCGCACGGTCTGGCTTCCTCTATCCGAGGATGTGAATCGTCCCCTTGTTGGCTCCCCAGCCATCAACATCGTCATGGCTCAGGGATCTTCCTTCTGACGTATGGCCAGAAGGTCAGTAGTAGCTCATTGGTACGTCAGACGCCTACATCGTTCATCTCACGCCATCTCACCACGCAGGCGCTGTCTCATCCCACATCACAGGAAGAGTGAGCACAGTACAAGGGATTTTGAGAGAGAGACCACATGCACATAACTAACTTTTACTACAATATATTATAATTGTTCTGTTTATTGGTTATTGTTAATCTCTTACTGTGCCTAATTTATAAACTAAACTTTATCATAGGTGCGTATGTACAGGAATAAACATAGTATCTGTAAGGTTCAGTACTAGCCACCGGTTCAGGCATCCACTGGGGATCTTGGGACAGCTCCTGCAGATGAGGGGGACGACTGTAAAACCAGTATCAACAGTGACTCTGGTTGTCTGATTAGGGGTGGGGGAAAGTCCTGGAGAACACACTCTATCCCTCACCCTCCAGGAGCCTCTGCAGTGATTTTGAAGCTAAAGATCTACAACATTCCCAGCAGAGTAAGTTGTTTTGGGTTTTTCCTACATTAATTTCAGTCTGTCAGTACTGAGGGGAATATTAATGAACGGAGCATGAGGCAAGTCCTCTGAATCTTCTTCAGAATTCTTAAGGAGAAGGTGGGCAAAAGTCCAGCTGGTTTGGGACAAGCCATTTGTTTCTACTCTCTGGGAAAGACTCCAAAAAAAATATGTATCTATTTCTCCCACCGAATCTAGACTCTGAAATACAGGCATGCCTCATTTTATTGTGCTTCGCTTCACTGCACTTCACAGATACCGAATTTTTTGACAAGACCCTCCACAAGCAAAAATATTCTGACTCGCTCCCTGAAGGTTCAGATGATGGGTAGCATTTTTTAGCAATAAAGTATTTTTAAATTAAGGTATGTACATTATTTTTTTAGACATAATGCTATTGCACACTTAACAGATGACAGTACAGTGTAAGTATAACTTTCATATGCACTGGGAAACCAAAAAAGTTGTGTGACTTGCTTTATTGCAAATATGCACCTTATTGCAATGGTCTAGAACGAAACCCGCAGTATCTCTGAGGTATGCCTACAAACTAAAGTTCATGGATAAATTGCCCCAAGCCCCCATTATCTTCAAACCCAGTTCTGCATTATATTCAAGGATAACCCAGAAAGACTTTCTAATGCAGAGATAGCCAAAGTAACTGAAGCAAAAGAAATTCTGTACCCTGAAATTTCTAGTTCCAGATTATGTCAAGGCCCATTGCCTTCCCCCCAAAAAAGATCACTGTCTTTAGACATGGGGAAATACCTGGCAAGATTTCACTATCTTAATTTCTTAGACTCATCTACCCTGTGTGTAACTGGAGAGAGTCCTACTGAGAGCCGGTTGGGACCTAACTGGCAGAGGATCAGGTTCCTGTGTGACTAGTCTTCCTGCTCCAGAGCGCCCTCCCCAGAGCCTCTGCTCCCGTCCTTCTCACACACCCTCATCCTTCTTTTCAACTGAGGGAGCAGGTAGCTGAACTTGCTGCTGTTTCTCCATTTGCTCCCGGAACTGCTGCTGCAACTGTTTTTGCCGGAGCTTGCGCTGGTATGTGGCGTCCCTCTCCACAGCAGAGGCCAGGCTTCTGCATCAGAGGAGCACAAGGCGCAGTGAGTTCCCGAGTTAACTGCGTAAGTGACAATACACGGCTCCTGAGGGAGCGCGTGAACCAACTTGCTGGCTCTGAAGGTAGAAATGGAGGTGACTTAGACCACATGAGGAGCAGAGGAAAGGGAGGGAACTCAGGCCCATACCGGGATCTGCTGTCTTCATCTCCCCGGATCACAACGTGGAGATCATCTGAGTGGTTTGTTCTGCAAGGGGAGGTCACCTCCTGTGGTCCTGGGGGTCCCAGAGCCTTGTTCTGTCGGTAGCTGCTGTATCTCGCATGTTCCACAGATGGTTCAAAATCTTGTCTCTTTGCTTTAGTTAAATCCACTTCAAGAGGCAACTAATAAGGGAAGAAAGAGGAGGGGGAGAATAACGTCCTCCAACTGCTCCTCCCCTTCCTTTCTTCTCCCCGCCTTAAAGATTCCTGAAAAATGCCATTTGACAATCCTCTATGCATCATTCCTCCTAGGTCCTGAGAAGCTGAGACAAAGGATCCACAACTTCAAATAATATTTGTAATTACATGAGGAGTAAAACAATTTCATTTTCTACTTTATACCACTCTGTATTAATCAAGTTTTCAGAAAAAGGAATCTTACTTTAGTTTTGATGTAGGGCAAATGGTCTGTCAAATCTAATTTGAATCTTTCCTTGGCAACTGGATCTGTCTGACGCTGTCTACCTTTTCTCTCTTCTGTGGAAACGGCCACACACAGTGTTTGTGGAGGCCTACACCTCTGTTCTTTCTACAGGACTTGCCCTGCAGATACGACACTCCTCACTGAAGAAGCCTCAGGTATGCTGTGGCACAAGAATGTGTCCTTGAAACGACAGGAAGACGACAACTGGGAAAGCACTGACATAGGCAGCAGGCCAAAGCTGCGAGAAGTCTCCCAACTTGGGATCATTCCTGCATGTCACCAAATGTGAGAAGTCATGATCGTGTGCTTCCTGGCATAAAGGAAACTGTGTTACTTCCAGGCCACGAGCACTACAAAAACCAGACATTTTCATTTGGGAAAACTTCGTTCTCAATTCATAATATTGGTACTGACAGAATAACTGAATATGAAGGATTTAAATGACTATTTTGATAAAGATAACCTGAAAATGAAAATTACACTATGAAATTTATCTGTATTAGAAAATAAATGAGACGGTTAAAAAGAAATGAGCTTATGCTACAACATGAATGAACCTTGATTATGCTAAGAGAAAAAGGCCAGTCACAAAGGAATAAATATGTATGATGCCGTTTATATGAGGTACTGAGAGTGGTCAAAATCAGAGAGACAGAAAGTAGAACTGTGGTTGCCAGTGGCTGTAGGGAGATGGGAGCAACAGTGGGGAAAAAAATGAGCAAGACTGACAAGGCTAAGTACTGTCAAGGATATGGAACAATTGGAACTCTCATAGACTGCTCCATTGGAGTGTGGATTAGTACAACCATACTAGAAAACTGTAAGAATCTACAAAATTAAGCATATGCTTACCTCTGACCTGACCCAATAATTCCCAAGATAAACTCCTACAACTCAACAATAAAAAATCAAATAGCCCCACTAAAAAAGGAGCAAGAGACTTGAATAGACATTTCTCCAAAGACAATATACAAATGGCCAAAACATATGAAAAGATGCTCAGCATCACTAACCATCAGAGAAATGCAAATCAAAATCACAATACGATATCACCTCACACCCATCAGGATTGCTACTATCAAAAAATAGAAAATAACAATTGTTGGCAAGGATGTGGAGAAATTGGAACTCTTGTGCACTATTGGTTGAACTGCAAAATGGTGCATCCGTTATAGAACACAGTGTGGAAGTTCCTCAAAAAGTAAAAAATACAACTACCATATAATCCAGCAACCCCACTTCTGGATATATATCCAAAATAATTGAAAGCAGGGTCTTGAAGAGGTGCGTGCACATTCACGTTCACAATAGCACTATTCACGACAGCCAAGGGAGGGAACCCACCCAGATGCCCATCGGCGGACGAACGGATAAGGAAAATGCAGTAGATGCATACAATAGAATATTATTCAGCCTTAAAAAGGAAGGAAATTTTGACACATGCTACAATGGACATAAACCTTGAGGACATTATGCTAAGTGGAATTAGCCAGTCACAAAAAAGACAAAAACTATGATTCCGCTTATGTGAGGTACCTAGAGTAGTGAAATGCATAGAAACAAAGTAGGATGGTGGTTACCAGCAGCTGAAAGGGGGAACAGGGGAGTCGTTTTACAGGTATAGAGTTTCAGTATTGCAAGATAAAAGTTCTGGAGGTCTGTTTCACTACTAAACTGTGCACTTAAAAATGGTTAAAATGGGGGCCGGCCCTGTGGCCAAGTTGTTAAGTTCACGCGCTCCGCTTCAGCAGCCCAGGGTTTCACCGGTTCAAATTCTGGGGAGCTCGGACATGGCACCGCTCATCAGGCCGTGCTGAGGCGGCATCCCACATAGGACAACCAGAGGCACTCACAACTAAAATATGCAACTATGTACTGGGGGGCTTTGGGGAGAAGAAAAAAGGAAGAAGAAGATTGGTAACAGATGTTAGTTCAAGTGCTAATCTTTAAAAAAAAATAAAAATGGTTAAAATGGTAAATTTTAGGTTATGTGTCTTTTACCACAATAAAAAAGAGAAAACCAACTAATATCCCTTATAAACATAGAAGCAAACACCCGTAACAAAATATTAGCAAACTGAGTCCAATAATGTATAAAAACGCCTTTAAAAAGGAAAGAAATGGAGTTTTGACAGATGCCAACTGACAGACACCTCAATTAGGAGCTCCACAAGAAAAAGAACCCCTCAAGGACAAGATAGGGACTGCAGCACTGCAGGGATGTCGGAGAATGCCACAGAGGACGCAGCCACACTCCAGCAGGCAAAGGGAACACTCTAGAGCCAGACTCAGCCCAGGTCAACTGTGCCTCCAGCGATGCTCAAGTCCAGGCCCTATTCTCCAAAACCCAACACTCAGATCGCGTGACAGGCCTTGACAGAAACAAGGAAGATCCGAACCTTAAAGACACGGGGGCTAAGGAAAAGCAAGAAGGTTGAACAGGTGGGGCGTTCTGACTGCTGCTAAGAAATGACAGCGAGGCGGCAGAGGACTGTGGGCTCCTTTCGAGGTTTCACAGACCATTCCCAACCACACTGCTCTCTATACAGGAGACAAGTTAACGTAAATTCCGTAGGCTTCAAATTCTTCATCTGTAAAATAAGGCGATTGGTTCATGCTAGCGCCAATATTCAAACAAGTCTGAAATACACATTCCAGACCCTCTAAATAGTTGAGTCTTCACTTCCCTCTCCATCCCCAAATATTCAACCTGTGACACACGGGAATTAGTTCTAGTTTTACTGCAATGCGTTCCATTCATCCATTTCTAACATACCTGGCATGGAAGCTTTTGTAGTGACCTCAGATAGTCTTTGTCCAGAATACAATTTCCAAGTGCATTCCCAAAACTTCTAAGGGTAAGAAAAACAAATGAAACAGGGTTGAGAATTGTTACATGTAAATATCAGAGAACAGAGTTACCACCTTTGTGCAAGTTGCTTCTCAACTGCAGCAGAGGAAATGGACACTAATGTTCATTCAAAAACGTTTACTGAGCATCTGCCGTGGCCCTGACTGTACTGGGCTCTGAGAACACAGCAGTGAGCACAGCAGTCAGTAATCCCCGCCCTCTAGGAGCCGCAATGAGTAGGAAAAGACTTAAGAACCCATTACACAAATCCCATTAGCCACCTCCGGACATGGAGCGAACATTTCAGAGCAGAGACTTTTTCTGGACTGCTCCAATTCCCCAGAGACAGTGAGCTACACACACTGAGGGGCACAATCCTCCTAAAGTTCTTTACTTGGGATATGCAGGCTCCCCTCAGGTTATGGTATTGCAAATTCTTAGTACATGTTTATACATGTATTTTTCTGGTGATTCAATTCACTTCAATTCTCAAAGGCATCTCTGACCTGAAAAAAAGGTTAAAAACCATGCTGTATGGAACTAAGTTAACCATGTTATATGTACCTGATGAAGAACTGCTTAGGTGTCTTAAAGAGAATGAGGAAGCTGTCTGCGTACTCATGGGGAAAGGTCTCCGAGACAGTAACGAGCAGAGGAGGGAGGAAGGCAAAGTACAGGATAGAAAATGTAGTAATCTATTACAAACTCCCAAAAAGGGGAGACCAAGCATAAAGAAGACCTTGGAAAATAGAAAAGAGTAGAAAAACAGGGCAGACAGGGACAAGGGGAGAGCAAGACTTTTTGAATCATGTGAATGTATTACCTTTTCAAAAAAAAGAGACTCCTCTGAAATAAGAGCTGAAATGAAGCAGGTTAGATTCCAACCCTTTTTGCTTACCTCAATGCTCGCTTCAGCCCATCTGTCACTGCCTCCTTCCTTGCCTTCTCCAAAGACAAGGCTTTGGACTTGAGGCCCTCACTAACACCATAGCCCACATCTTCATGATATGAGCCATCCTGGGGGTAGAAAAGGAATTCAAAACCTACGTGAAAAGCTGCAGTCATACCCCTGGCTCCATAACTCTTCTTTTCCTCAGGCAGCAGTGTTCAGAGTGGGCATAAAGAACCCAGCGGACTTGTCAAAGGGCACATGGGCACAGGAGTTGTAAAAGAATCCATTTTCAGTACTATTTCCAAGACCTGATCTGCCTGGAAATGTGCCTGTGGTCAAAGTGTCCAGACAATTCTCCTTTCTCACCACCTCTTTTCATAAAAAAGGCACATATCTAACCCACCTCAAATCTTACTAAGGTGGATTACCTCAAGGTATAAAAACCTCTGGGACACCAAACAAAAGGAAAATTTGAAATACTGCATTTAACAGACTCTAATGATTGAATAGCAAATCCTTTTGCAAGTCAGGTGGTATCCATTTCTTGGCTTTCACCAAAACTGAAGGTGGACCTGATCAAGTTGTTAGCTGATAAAGAACATAATTTTTGATGATAGCACTGTAATTTTTGAAATATAACTGAGAGTATTCACAGAAATGAAGGACACCATACCAAAACTCTCTCCATTCCCAGTTCATTTATGTGAATAATGTTTTTCAGTACTATTTATAAAAATAAGAAGTCAGAATAGAACTACTGCTGAGTGTTTAGGAATGAGCAGTATGAAACTATGGATTATAAACTATCTACTGAAAAGAAGAACAGTTTCGCCCACCTCATTAAGAAATGCAGCTTCCATAAATGTTATTTTTATTAAGCATAAAAATTTTGATATAGTATGTTGTCTAATCAATTGTGTGTTAATAATACCTATGATACTAACTCAATCCAGAAGAAACTGTTTCATATTTAGAGCCTTAAGGTCACTGGAAATTTACCCACCAAAATTATCTTCATATACACATATACACACACACACACACACACACAGGCAGAGAAGTATAAGGTTATTAATAAAAGCTTTTCAATCACAAATATATATTATATTAGCATAAAAGCCAACGGGGAAATGGAATGGAAATACGAGCTCAAGAAGAAACAATGTAAAATTTCTGATTGAAGAATAGCTTGCTCATGTATTTTTCTAAGTGGATGACAGTATTTAATCCTCTATGGTTACTTAGAATCCATTGGTACATTTAAAAAAGATGTAACAGATGTATTTTAGAATGTCAAATTTTACAATATGCCAAAAAATATACCCTTGCACCTATTTATATTTATGGTGAAAACTTCTAGGGGTCAATTTTAAAATGTGCAAGAGCACAGTTTTTCAAAATTCTTTAGGGGACATGTGAGTAAGATGTTTGAATACCCCAACCAAAGGAACGCTGGCCGAGACACAGCTCTGGAATCCAGCTCTCTGGCTTGGCTGTGCCACAGTCCAGAGACTCCCTCCCTGCTCACTCTCTCACCCCAGCCCCGATCCTGGCAGGCAGCAGTCTGCTCCATCACCCTCACCTTCAGCTGGACTCTCACAAATGCACAGACTCCCACGTAGAACTTGCCGTTGTTAAGGTCAACAAAATCTAGGAGTGGGAAAGAGACCCAGCTGAAGAAGATACGGCTCCCTTGTTCCTCCTGCTGGTAGTCGACGACAGCTCCCCACATCCTCAGCCATGAAGCGCCCTTATCAGAAACCGGACAACGCCAAACAAAGGGAAACGAAGAAGTCGACTGCCAGGAGGCATACTCACCCACATTCTGCTGTGTGATAGAGTGCGCCCAGCCGTTATAACCAAACATCTCATTGGCTAGATTAATTACCCTGTGACCCTCAATGTAACACACCTGGAAAAAAAAAGTTAAAGAAAAAAAGCTTGTTAAATTCCTTGCCATATTTAAATATGGATCAAAATTTACTTAATTTATTCCTTACCAGCTATTTTGGCAAAACTGCCCTTAAACATTCCAGGGAAATTCTCAGTGAACTTATGTCAAAGATCTTCCAGAAGGAGGCAGTTAGAACTAATGTTCTGTCTTAGGGGAGGGAGTCTCAAGACAATGCTTGGGTCACTTCAGATGACAATGACGGCTGGAGCCCATCCCCTCCCAAAGACACTAGGAAACATCTAATAACAATGAACAAGACACCTTCTGAATCCATGAGGGCTCAGAGTGGGAGTCGGCAAGATCATCTAAGCAGCCAGCAATATGGGCACGTACTTTTCAGGCATATAAACTCTCCTACCTTCTGGCCTCCTCCAGCCATGCGGCTACTTATGTATTCCGGGCCCAGCCTCTGCCTCAGAGCATTCTGGATGGCCTGGTACTCTTCTGCTGTGTACTGGTACTACAATCCAAAAAGGGAAAATTAAATTCAGATTTCCACCATTCCTTACATCAGCAAGTCTCCAAATTTTTGGTGTCCAATCCCCTTTACACTATTAAAAAGGTACTGAGGACCCTAAGAGCTTCTGCTGAGGTAGATTATATCTATCAATATTAGGAACTAAAACTGAGAAAACTGGGTTTTTTTGCTTTTTCTCCCCAAATCCCCCCAGTACATAGCTGTCTATTTTAGTTGTGGGTCCTTCTAGTTGTGGCATGTGGGACGCCGCCTCAGCGTGGCTTGTCGAGTGGTGCCATGTCCGCGCCCAGGATCCAAACCAGTGAAACCCTGGGCCACCGGAGCAGAGCTCGCGAATTTAACCACTCAGCCACGGGGCCGGCCCCGAAAACTGAGAAACTTTTAAGGCACACATTACATTAGTCATCAGAGCAATGATATCATCACATACTATGTAGTCTCTGGAAAACTCCACTTACTCATGAGAGAATGAGAGTGGAAAAGGCAAATAGTATTTTGGTATTATCATGAGAATCATTTTGACCTCACGGACTCTGAGAAGGTCTTGTGGACCCCCAGGGGTCACTGCACTACATTTTGAGAACCTCTGCCTTAGATGTTACTACCATCCTTACCAATTTCTCAAGCCAGAATTGGGAAACTAAAACTTCTCACCTCATAGTCTGGATATGATGTTTATGCAGGCAAGCAGGTGGGGAGAGAAGAGGTGACAGGAAGTCTTGCTCCCATCTGTCCTCTCCAAAGGTTTATACTCTCCTTTACCTCAGCCATTTCCATCCTACTCACAGATAAACACATGACTGCTTGTTTTGATTTTTGTCCCCGGGTAGTTTTCCCTTTTCCCTATTCAAATAAAGTAAATACTCACAAACAGATCTCTAGCAAAGACAAAGACAGAATTTGGGTGGACAAAGCAAGAATCTCTTATATGTATACAATATCTCCACAAAGAATAGGACACAAGGAACGTTGGATGCCTCCAAAAAAGAGACCTGGGTGAGCCATGGACAGCAGTGATGGCAAAATAGTGAGACTTTTCACACAGGGTCTTTGTCTAATTTGAATGTTATATCCTATGAATATGTAATCTATCCAAAAAATAAATAAAATGTCAATGTAAATGTAATCGCCAGTATTATTAGTCTTTTGATGTTAAAGTTTCAAAATGCGCTCAGAGTTCATTAAAGACTCCCAAATAATGCATCTAAAGGAAAAAACTACTAACAAGAAAGAGCAACACTGCTCCCCAAATTGCTTCCTCATCCTCTTTCACTTGACCTCATTCTTTCCAGGTATGAAACAACCAGTTACCTGACCAAAGCATAATACAGAGCTGCCACCAGCAGAAGAAGGATGGCTGTCACGGCGTCCAAGAATTGCTTCCTCAGTCCCAGACATGTTGATTCTGGTTGACCTCTGTATAAACAGAAGATTTAAAAAAAGATCTCAAAGAATGTAAAGATCTCAATAAAAGGCAAGAGCCTCTACTAAAAATCAGATAAAGCAGCTACAAGTCACTTTATTTACGTACTTCTCAACACCACCCCAATCAAGGACTAAGTTCCTCAGTGCCGAGCTATAGTCTAAGAAGCCACTGAAAATCCTTTAGGGTCTTCTACTTTCCTGCTAAAATTTTTCCTAGGGCGGTGGTGCTATGAAAGGTGATTTTTACAATAAGAATGTATTATAATGACATATTATAAAGTTTATAATTGAACAAGTCAAAATTACAAAAACACTCTATGGGAGAGCAAGCAATCCACATATTACTATCTACTGTATGAGCAACATGACCCTGGCGTCGGTGGGGTTAAAAAAGAAATCTAAGTCACAGTCACTGAACTGCTCTCCAGGAGCTAACGAGCTCAGTGGTGGGAGAAGACTAACGGACACGAAACAATGAAAAACAAGAGAAGGCAACACAGAAGCCCCTGCCGTCCAAGAGGACCACAGCATTAGAGCAGTTTGGGCCCTTGCAGCATGAGCATCACCTGGGAACTTGTTAGAAATGCAAATTCTCAGGCCCCACCCCAGACTGCTGAATCAGAAACTAGAGGTGAGGCCCAGGAATTAGTGCTTTACCAAGCCCACCAGGCCATCCTGGCACAAGCTCAAGTCTGAGTGCCCACGCGCTAGACTGAGCACATGCGAACGTGTGGTCCATTAGACGATAAGAACCGCCCTCAGCAAAAGCGTCTGCAACTGCCTCACCCACCACCCCACGGCCCCAACCTGTGTCTGCCTCAGACAGATTCCAACAGCACCTCAGCAAACCTACGTGGCGTAAACCTTCAGATTATTTGCTAACAGTAGAACTACAAACCTATGAGTGCCAAGAGTCTGACTCTCCACATGGCATTACAAGATAATGTTGAAGAGCTCAATGTTTAAATGTCGACTTCTGGCTCTATAACCCACTAGGTGCTTGACCAAGGGGAAAGAATCATAGAATCTCTCCAAAAGAAGTTTCCTCAACTAGAAAATGGAGATGATAATAGTCCCTACGTTTCCTAGGGGTTCTGTAAAGATGAAATGCGATACTGCATGAAAACCGCATTAGAAGAGTGCCTGGCACAGAGGAAAGACCAAATAAATGTTAGTTATTGCTAAGTTCGCGTTAATTTTCTTATGTACATTATGATGAAAATGCAGAAAACTAAATTATCATAAAACATTATCTTTCAGCTAAAAATGATAAATTTATTCATAATCTAGCACTAAAACAGTAGGATAGCGGCCTAAACTATGTTAGACAATAATTAGTGTCCAAAATTGTTAAACCAAGAAAGAGTGGAATAAGGATATTATTTATTTTATTTATTTATTTATTTTGAGGAAGGTTAACCCTGAGCTAACATCTGCGGCAAGTCCTCCTCCTTTTGCTGAGGAAGACTGGCCCTGAGCTAACATCCGTGCCCATCTTCCTCTACTTTATATGTGGGACACCTACCACAGCATGGCTTGCCAAGCAGTGCCATGTCCACACCCAGGATCCAAACCGGTGAACCCTGGGCCACCGAGAAGCGGAACATGCACACTTAACCACTGCGCCACCGGGCCGGCCCCAAGGCTATTATTTAGAATTTAACTGTAAATGCCAGGAGAGAGAGGTGAAAGAATGAGACATATCTGTCTCTAAGGTGGGGTACTGGGGTGGAGGACAGTGCAGAAGGATCTCCTTTTGCAAAATAAAGCTCTTAGCATGACTTCATTATCAAATATGTGCATATGTTACTTTAATAAAAATAAATAATTTAAACACCAATTCTATAAAACAGGGGTCAGCAAACTTTTTCTGTAAAGGGCCAGGGACAGTAAATATTTTAGGTTTTTCAGGCTTCTATGGTCTCTGTCACAACTACTCAACTTGGGCACTTGAGCGTGAAAGCAGCCACAGACAATACGTAAATGAATGGGCATGGCTCTGTCCCAATCAAAGCTTCTTACAAAAAGAGGTGGCAGATGCGGCCCACAGGCCATAGTGTGCCAACCCCTACTATGAAGCATGCTTTGAACATTTGAGTCAGATATGGTTCAACATCCAGCTCCAGCAAATGAGTTACTTAAATTGGGCAACTACTTAACCTCTCTGCCCCAATTTCCTCATCTGTAAAAGGGAATACATTCATGCATCGCTTAACAATGGGGACGAGTTCTAAGACACACATCCTAGGTGATTTCCTCGTTGTGCAAACATCAGAGAGTATACTGAAGGGGAACAAAATTTGCCACCCCAAAATGTGTCTCTTTAACATGAGGATTATTTTAGGCTGATTATTTTTAAGAAACAAAAAGACTCAGAGTTTTTCTTGTTATCTACCTCTTAACTGCCTAAAAGAATTCAGATAAAAAAACCTGTCTCGGGAAGTGAGCTAGCACCTTAGCATCACATGACCTAGGTGGTAGGCAGGGAGGAACCTAGAAAAGCCTGTTGGCTGAGTTCCCCTCTGTGCACTTCTGTTTCTGTGTGGCCAGACACTGGCTCCCTTTCACCAACCTGTGAATTGCCTTCCTTTCCTCTGAAGTCTCTGATTCTCGCCACCCCCAACATCTTTTGTCTTTGGCTGAGGAGGGTATTCAAGGTGAGGGCTTCAACCATTTTGACAAGTTACTAGGTTTTCCTGGGTTTCTCTCATGTACACGTAATTAAACTTTTGTTTGTCTTTCTCCTGTTAAGGTCTCATGTCAATTTAATTCTTAGACTAGCCAGAAGAACCTAAAGGGTGGAGGAAAATGACTTCCTCCCCTACAGCACTTACACAAATCTAGATGGTAGAGCCTACTACAACGTAGGCTGTCTGGTACTAATGTTATGGGACCACCGTCCTACATGCAGTCCAGTGTTAACCAAAATGTCATTATGCAGCACATGACTGTATTAACAAGACCAACCTCATAAATTTACCATATTAAAAGGATGTGATAATAATAGCATCCAGGAAGAATCATCATTAGAAACTAAAAGATTGTTGGGGAACAGGATATTCACAAAGTTTCAAATGAGCACCTGTCTGGTTATTCATTAAAAAAAAAAAAACGGGTATACATTGTGAATGTACTTAATGCCACAGAATTGCATGCTTAAAATAGTTAAAATGGGGGCTGGCCCCGTGGCCCAGTGGTTGGGTTCACACACTCCACTTCGGCAGCCGGGGGTTTTGCTGGTTTGGATCCTGGGCGTGGACAGGGCACCTCTCATCAAGCCATGCTGAGGTGGTGTCCCACATGCCACAACTAGAAGGACCCGCAACTAAACTATACAACTATGTACAGTTTATACTATAAACTATAGGGGCTTTGGGGAGAAAAAAGAAAAATAAAATCTTTAAAAAAAATAATTAAAATGATAAATTTGATGTTATGTCTATTTTACCACAATAATAAAAAAAGGAGCGGGAATACCTTAACACAATGAAAGTTTTTTCTCTCATTCATGCAAGATCTAATGCAGTCAGGTGGCCTTGTCCATCTTGTAGCTGTGTCATCTAGCACATGTGACCTCCAAGGTCATTGCTGCAGGAGTAGAGAGAGTTGGAGGAGTCGCACCAGTTCCTAACTGCCTTAGGCAAGTTCACTGGACAGAACTTGTCACATGGCCCCAACTGAACTGCAGTGGAGGCTGGGAAACATGAGACGGCATTGGAATATTAGCTGAGTACTCTCTGCCACATCCATTTTCCCCACTCCAACAAGAGCCCCTAGAAGGTGAGGGATCCTCCTGATTCTTCCTGGCACCCTCAGTGACCAGCTCAGTGCCATGTTAGGGGGTCAGGAAGGCAAATGTTTAGTAAGTAAATGAATGAATAGATGAGTGAATGAATGAATGAAATAATGCAAGCTATATAAACAAAGTATATTTCGTAATTCTTTAGAAACTGATTTTATAAGGCAAGAGTTACACTTCTCACATTTAAAAAGCAACTTGTTGCTAATTTTCTAAACAATGTCTTAAAAGATTCAACCTTTTATTGAAGAAAAGGACCTTATCGCTACCCCTAAGATAAAATGCAGCATCATTTGGTTTTTTGCTAGTTCCTACTTTGAAAAAAATGTTTACTGCTCTGTCTTCCTTTCTAAAACTGTCCAAAACCATTTTCCCATTATGAATTTAAAATATCTGTGTCTGTAGAAAGTTTTAAACATACATCAAAAAATATGGGAAGAAAAAGAACTCAAGAACACAATACCGTTCACAATCACAACAAAAAGAATAAAATACCTTGGGATGAATTTAACTAAGGAAGTGAAAGACCTATACAACGATAACTACAAGACTTTCCTGAAAGAAATGGATGACGACATAAAGAGATGGAAAGACATTCCATGCACATGGATTGGAAGAATAAACATAGTTAAAATGTCTGTACTACCTAAAGCAATCTACAGATTCAACGCAATCCCAATCAGAATTCCAATGACATTCTTTACAGAAATAGAACAAAGAATCCTAAAATTCACATGGGGCAACAAAAGACCCCACATGCTAAAGCAATCCTGAGAAAAAAGAACAAAGCTCGAGGCATCACAACCCCTGAGTGAAAACATACTACAAAGCTACAGTAATCAAAACAGCATGGTGTACTGGTACAAAAACAGGTGCACAGATCAATGGAACAGACTTGAAAGTCCAGAAATAAAACCACACATCTATGGACAGCTAATCTTTGACAAAGGAGCTGAGGGCCTACAATGGAGAAAAGAAAGTCTTTTCAACAAATGGTGCTGGGAAAACTGGAAAGCCACATGTAAAAGAATGAAAATTGACTATTCTTTTTCACCATTCACCAAAATAATATACTCAACATGGATCAAAGACCTAAAGATAAGACCTGAAACCATAAGGTTTCTAGAAGAAAATGTAGGCAGTACACTCTTTGACATCAGTATTAAAAAGATCTTTTCGGACACCATGTCTTCTCAGACAAGTGAAACAATAGAAAGAATAAACAAATGGGACTTTATCAGACTAAAGAGCTTCTTCAAGGCAACGGAAAACAGGATTGAAACAAAAAAACAACCCACCAACTGGGAAAAAATATGTGCAAGTCATACATCTGACAAAGGATTAATATACATAATATATAAAGAACTCACACAACTCAACAACAAAAAACTCAAACAACCCGATCAAAAAATGGGCAGGAGACATGAACAGACATTTCTCCAAAGAAGATATACGGATGGCCAATAGGCACATGAAAAGATGTTCATCATCACTGATCATCAGGGAAATGCAAATCAAAACTACATTAATATATCACCTTATACCCATTAGAATGACAAAAATAACCAAAACAAATAGTAACAAATGTTGGAGAGGGTGTGGAGAAAAAGGAACCCTCATACACTGCTGGTGGGAATGCAAACTGGTGCAGCCACTCTGGAAAACAGTATGGAGATTCCTCAAAAAATTAAAAATAGAAATACCATATCACCCAGCCATCCCACTACTGGGTATTTATCCAAAGAACTTGAAATCAGCAATTCCAAAAGTCCCATGCACCCCAATGTTCACTGCAGCATTATTTACAATAGCCAAGACATGGAAGCAACCTAAGTGCCCATCAACAGATGAATGGATAAAGAAGACGTGGTATATACATACAATGGAATACTACTCAGCCGTAAAAAAGAATAAAATCATCCCATTTGCAACATCATGGATGGACCTTGAGGGAATTATGTTAAGTGAAATAAGACAGATAGAGAAGGACAATCTCTGTATGACTCCACTCATGTGAGGAATTTAAAAACGTAGACAAAGAGAACAGATTAGTGGCTACCAGGGGAAAGGTGGGGTTGGGGGTGGGCACAAAGGGTGAAGGGGTGCACCTACAACACGACTGACAAACAATAAAGTACAACTGAAATTTCACAAGATTGTAACCTATCATTAACTCAATAAAAATTAACTTAAAAATAGATATGAGAGTAAGTAAAATGTGACTGGATCCCCACGAGCAAGAGATGGCTGTTGTCTTGTTTCATATCTGATTGCGTTTGTGTATGAGTGTTGTGTGTGTGAATATATGTACATATTTGTCAAACAAAAGTAGAATCCAAATGTATCAGGCATATCTTATGCAGCCCCACAAATCTTGGCCTGGCCTGTCTCTGAGGCCCTTGCCGACTTTTTCCACCCTGGCTGCCATTAGGCGGACCAAATATAAATGGGTTCTAACCAACTGCACAGGCACAACCCTATGGCCCTCACTTCCTGCTCATGCTGGATACCTCTCACCTCCCACCTTTTGATTCCCTCTTGCCTTTGAGGTGTGAGAGCCTGTGGGACCCAGCTGATGCCCACACATGCAGAACCCTGAAGTTTGGGAAGTCAGTGAACCACGGGGCAAACATTTCACCAATGAGAGAGAGGTGAGGAGTAAATCCCCCTTCCTTCCTGTGGGTGGATTGTCCTGGGATGCAGTTCTTTATAGAGGTTCCTAGGAGAGAGCGTTAGGAGAGTAAGCAAGCAAGTCGTACTTGTTACCAAGGGGTGGCCAGCTAGAAAACATACCCGTGAACTGACTTAGTCTTCCATCTCTCCTCAATCCCCTTTTCCCTTGCTTCTGCTTCCTGGAATTGCATTTCCTAAAAAGGTAACAGCACATGAGCCTTTGCCTCCAGCTCTAGGTTCTGGGGCACCTAGTGGATGCTCAGCTAATCATCCCTCAGCTCCTACCACAACAGTGCACCCTGGCCTAACTCCCAAATGCCAACGTCTGCATCTCTCCCTGACGGCTTGCTTTGGCATCCAGGGCCCATTGAAGCTGGAGGTGCCAGAGAACAGATGCCCCTGGAGCAGTCCTCAAACAGTGATGACAGGAGCTGGTGTGTAAAGGCCCGGATTTCTTAGCCCTCTGTGAGATGACGCTGAGCCGGGAGTTGTGCGCTGGCTCTGGAGTTGGCCAGTGAGGTCAGGTCTGCTTGCCCACGTAGTAACACGCTGGACAACGCACCCTTGTTGACTGCCTTATTTTTCCCCTTGCACTTCTCTCCTCTACCAGTATGTCCTGGTGTCATCTCCCAAACAAGCCACTTGCACTTAGAGGAAAAAGGGAGGGAACAAAAGAGACCTTTACAATGGAGAAATCTGGCAGGTAATCAAACACAACATTACCAATAATGCTCACATCACGTGCTTCCTGATGGATGCACGGAAGTCACAGCATCACTTAGGTAGCATTTCTACCAATCTAAGCATAACTCTAACCACGAGGAGATAAGCAGACAGGTTCAACTCTACAAGGCCTGGACTCTTCAAAAATGCCAACGTCTCAAAAAATAAAACAAAGGAAAACAAAAAGGCTAGTGAACTCTTCTAGATTAAAGCAAGCTAAAGAGACATGACAACTAAAATGCACTTTGTGATCCCTGATAGGATTTTAGATCAGAAAAAAAAAGCTATAAAGGACATTCTTGGGACAGTGAGGAAATCTGATGATGGAGAGCATATTAGATGATGGTATTGTATTGTCGTTAAACTTATTAAGTGTGATAATTATGTTATGGCTATACAGGAAAATGATCTTGTTATCAGGAGATATATATGAAGTATTAGAATAAACTGTCTTGTTTTCTGCAACTTACTCAAATCATTCAACCAAGAAAGTGTGTGTGTAAAGAGAGGGAGGGGAAGAGATAAAGCAAAGTAACAAATTTATGAATCTAGGTGAAGGATATGCAGGCATTCATTATGTAACTTTTCTGAAAGCTCCAAATTTTTCAAAATATAATGTTAGAGGGCCGGTGCCTTGGTTGAGTGGTTAAGTTCATGTGCTCCGCTTCGGCAGCCCTGGGTTCACCAGTTCGGATCCTGGGTGCCGACCTACACACCACTCCTCAGGCCAGCTTGCGGCGGCATCCCACATAGAAGAACTAGAATGACTTACAACTAGGATACACAACTATGCACAGGGACTTTGGGGAGGGAAAAAAATGAGGAAAATCGGCAACAGATGTTAGCTCAGTGCCAATCTTCCTCACCAAAACAATAATAATAATAAAAATAAAATAAAATAAAATAGCCAACATTACGGCAGGTACATAAATCCAAATATCCCAAAACGTCCTCCAAAATCTATCCAGGCCACCGAGAAGGACCAACAAAACCACGGCTATCCCACATCTTCTAACATAAGGAGAAGACTGAGCACATTACAGCTTCAAATTACCTGGAAGTCGAAAAAATAAACATCAATTTCTGGTGGAGATATTTTTTGAATTCTCATCCCAACTTTTTAAGGAGAGGAAGGTGGGACCTAGATGGGAAGGGAAATGCATAGAAGAGAGAAGAGGAGGGTGGAGAGTCTAAGATAGAAGTAAAATCACGCCTGGAAAGAGAACACCCATGCTAAGTATGAAGACCATGACAAAGAGCTCCGGCAGGTCAGGGCGGCGCAGGAAGAGAGAGACAAGTGTGCACAGAACTCAGTGAGACGGCCTTGGAAAGTCAATGTTCTGGGGAGAAGAGGGTGATAAAGAATGAGACACGCCCTTTGAAACTGTTCTGTGAGGGGCAAAAGAGTGGAAATTTAGGATCCTGTAAGACGAGAAAATGTAAAAGGGACATACGACCATCTCTCTTAAAAAGCCTTCTAATAAAGCAACCATACTCACTGCCCTTACAAAATAGGAGCTACTCTTGAACTAGGAATCTCGAAAATCATCCCGACTGCCAATCCTGTTCACAAAATGCAAAATTAGAGATAAAGAAGAGTCTGGGAACCTGAAGGCAGCTCAACAGAATGTATACAACCTGAAGAAGAGGAAAAAAAGACTGAAAATAAGGAAAGTGCCTCAGGGTCCTGCGAGATAATATCAAAATGGTTAACACACATGTAATTGAAGTTCCAAAAGAAGAGGTTAAGGAGAATGGGAAAACAATATTTAAAAATATAATGGCGTGAAATTTCCTAACTGGGTGACAGGCAGAATTTACAAATGTAAGAAGCTCAGCAAACCCCAAAGCAGGATAAATACAAAGAAAATTACACCAAGACACACCATAGGCCAACTTCTAAAACCAAAAATCAAGAGAATATCTTGAAAGCAGTCAGAGAAAAACGGCACATTATATACAGAGTAACAATGCAAATGATGACTCCAGCTTATAATAGAGTTTAAAAAAACATACTTAGGAGTAAATTTAACAAAAGATGTGTAAGACCCCTGCACTGAAAACTACAAAACAGTACCAAAAGAAATTAAAGAAGATCTAAATAAAAAGGGAGACCCACATGTTCATCCATTTGAGGAGTTGATACTGTTAAGATGTTAATTCTTCCCAAATCGATCTAAAGATTCAATGCCATCCCAATCACAATCCTACCAAACTTTTTTGTAGAAATTGATAAGATGATTCTAGCATTTATACAGAAAATGCAAAGGATCTAAACTATCCAAATCAAATCTGAAAAACAACTACAAAGTTGTTGGCCTACACTATGTGACTTCAAGACATACTATAAAGCTATAATATCTAAAACAGTGTGTTACTGACATAAGGACTGATCAATGGAACAGAGGAGAGTCCAGAAATCAACTGCCATTTATATAGACATCTGAATTTCAATGCTATCAAACACAGTGGTATTCTCAACAAATGATGATGGAACAACTAGATATCTATGTGGGAAAAGAATTTAATGTTTTTCACAAAATAAATTTCACACCATTTGCAAAAACTAGAGATGGATCATAGGCCTAAACATAAAACCTAAAACTATAACATTTCTAGAAGAAAATACAGAAGTGTATTTTCACAAACTGAAGGTGGCTGAGATTTCTTAGACAGGACTCAGAAAGCAATAACTATAAAAGAAAAAAATGATAAATATGACAACATCAAAATGTAAAACTTTGCTTATCAAAAACAACTCTTAGAAAATGAACAGGCAACCACAAAGCACTGATATCCAGGATATAAAAAGGATATATATACAACTCAGTAATAAAAAGGCAACCCCAGGCCGGCCCCGTGGCCGAGTGGTTGAGTTCCTGAGCTCCACCTCAGCGGCCCGGGGTTTCTCCGGTTTGGATCCTGGGCGCGGAGACAGGGCACTGCTCATCAGGCCATGCTGAAGCAGCATCCCACATGCCACAACTAGAAGGACCCACAACTAAAAATACACAAATATGTACCAGGGGACTTTGGGAAGAAAAAGGAAAAATAAAATCTTTAAAAAAATAAAAAGACAACCCAATTTAAAATGGACAAGCCAATTTAAAATGGGCAAAAGAGTTGGTCAGGCACTTCACAAAGATACGAAAATGTCAATAAGCACAGGAAAGCTCAACATCATGAGTCATCAAGGACTAAAATTAAAACCGTAATGACATACTACTTTACACCCACCAGAATGGCTAAAAATAAAGACTGACAACACCAAAAGTCAGCAAGGATGTTAAGTAACCAGAATTCTCATACACTGTTGGCAGGAGATAGGCTGAGAGAACTACCCAGCTGTAAACTCGTGCTGCTCTTCGTGCAAAAGGACTGGAAGAGGAAGCCACAGGTGCAGGGGGGAGCAGCAGGCCAGAGCCTGCCCAGACCTGGAACCCCTGCGGTTCCTCACGTGCCCTGGACATCAGTCCTCCGTCAGACAGGGGTCAGCGCTCGCCTCTTCATTTTCCTAGACTCGTCTTTGACGGGAAGTTTTACATTCTGATGTAATCCAATCTACCTGTGAGTATACACCTTAAAGGGTCTATGAAGTCAAAAAGTAGGAACAACCCAAACTACCATCAATTAGTGGAGAAACAAAATGGAGTATATCCCAACAAGGGACTATTGCTCTTCAGGCATCAAAAGGAATGAAGCGCTGACACACGCCACGACACGGACGAAGCGCCAAAGCAGCCAAGCGAAATCAGCCACACACCACGACAAACACCGTGGGATTCCGCTCATGTGCAATTTCTAGAATTGGCAAATTCGCAGAGACAAAAAGCAGATCAGTGCGGCTGGGGGTAGAGGTAAATGAGAAGAGTCTGCTGATGAGTTTGGGGCTGCTTCTCGGGGTGACGAAAACGTTCTGGAACTAGATAATGGTGTTGGTTGCACAACCTTGTGAATATACTAAAAACCACTGAATTGTTCACTTTAAAAGGATGACTATTACATGAACGGTATCTCCATCTCTTTTTAAAGGTCTAGAAAGGCTGAATCCGCGGCTACACTGAGTGTCAAATTCCTTTTAAATGAGTAATTCCTGCCCAATCGCAGCCGCCCAGTCCAACGCGGAGCGGCTCCTGCCGCAAGGCTCCCGTCAAGGCGCGGCACGCGGGGTCCCCCCACTCCCCGCCCAGGAAGGCCCGGCCCTGAGCCCCCACTGCACTAATCAATCAGGACGGCGCTGCAGTCTCCGGGCCACCACGCCGGGACCGCAGGCGAGCCCCGCCGCCGCCCCGCGCCGCGGCCACGGGCCCGAAGCCCCAGCGCGGCCGCCTCCCTCCCCACTTACGCGCCTCGGGCTGCGCGCGGGCGCGCACGGAGCTCGGCGAGACCAAGCGCGAGCGGACGGCGGTTTGGCAGGGCCCCGCAGAGGAGACTGGGAAGGAAGTGCAAGGAGACCCTGGGAAGAAGGTCCGAATCGAGAGCGACCAGGGTGTGGCAGGAAAGACAGGAGGAGGAGCCGTAAATCAAGTCGGAAGGGGAGAAAAGCCGCAAAGCAATCTTTGGAAAGCCGTAAAGCAAGCTGGAAGGGCGGTGCTGACCTCTCGGAGTCGCGCCGCGGTGTCTGCGTCGCCCTGTGTTCCTCTAACTCGCTGAGCGCGTGCTCTTGTTCTGCGGCCGCTCGGCTCTCTGGTGCCCCCAGGGTGGGTCCGGCCAGCCCGCCCGGGACATGTGGCTTAATGTAAGGCCCCGTAGGGCCCACTCGCCTCGCGCCTTCGCACACGACCCCATAACCCAATCCCCAATTAGAATGCGGTGATAGGGTTGGGGAGGAACTTCCCGGTGCTATCGGTGCACAACCAGGGAAGTTGCAGGAAAGGAAAACCAAGCTAAGTCTTATTAAGAGTGGTTGTCAGAGCCCTTCATAGTTCCCACCCCAGACGGGCACAGCAAACCAAGGCAGTGTGGACAAACTCGTTCGTTAGCCTTCCTCTCCCGCCGGTGCCGCGTCCCCTGCCCGGCGTCGGATGGCTTCTTACATTAGCTACGACCGACCGGAGGGAAGTGTGCCGCCTTGGAAGGGAGTTCAGAATGTCCCTTGGAACCGTGCCTTGTTACTGGGTGATGACTGCATGTCCTATTACCAATGCTCAAAAAACAGGATTAATTTAGTCATCACAAACCCAAATTAAGTACTAAGGACTCCAACAGTCATTTTCTTACGTTTTCAAATTGGTTGTCTCAATAAATCCATTTTAACCAGACGGTTCATTATCTGAGCAGTAATACTGCAGGGCAAGTCATTTCCGGGATGACTTCTCACTTTCCTGGTAACACCATCGGAAGCTGAGTAAAAAGCCTAGAATCAGACCCAATGCACAAATTATTTGATAAACGTGGCATTTCAAATCAACCAAGAAAAGAATGCTTACTTGTAAAATGGTGCTAGGATAATTAGTTAAGTATTTGGATTAGATTCCTTATCAAAATGTACGCTAAAATAGAGCCAGCCTTGGTGGCCCAGTGGTTCAGTGGGCTCCGTTTCAGCAGCCTGGTTCCCAGTCCCGGCACTACACTGTTGGTGGCCATGCTGTGGCAGCGGCTCACATACAGAAAAAAGAAGATGGACAACAGATGTTAGCTCAGGGCAATCTCCCTCAGAGGGGAAAAAGCCCACTAAATAAATTAAAATGGAATTCAAGGGTGAAATGTTAAACACACACAGCTAGCTACACATAAAACAAGAGCAAAAACTATACAGATGAATATCTGACCTCAGGATGGAGAAGGGCTTTCTAAGTACAGATCTTCCTCCACTTAGGGTGGGTTACATCAAGATAAACCCCTGGTAAGCTGAAAATATAGGTAGAAAAAGCATTTAATACACCTAACCTACTGAACATCACGGCTTAGCCTAGCCCACCTTAAGCATGCTTAGAACACATACATTAGCCTACAGTCGGGCAAAATTGTCTAACACAAAGTCCATTTTATAATAAAGTGTTGACTATCTTATGTGATTTATTGCATACTGTACTGAAAGCGAAAAACAGGATGGTTGTCTGGGTACAGAATGGTTGTAGGCAAATCCGTGGTTCATCTTCTTGATCACGTGGCTGACTGGGAGCCGTGGCTCTGCTGCCACTGCCAGCATCCGGAGAGAGAGTATCCTCCAGCATGTTGCTAGCCCTGGGAAAGATCAAAACTCAAAATTCAAAGCCCAGTGTCTACTGAATGCATATCACTTTCAAACCACCATAAAGTCGAAAAATCCTGAGTCCAACCATCGTAAGTCAGGGATTATGTAAAAATTGAGAAATAAATCATTAAGTAAAAGATGGATAAATGTAACTACCTACATAAAACTTTTTAAACTTAGTGAAATAGAAAATAAAACTTTAAAAGTACACAAGGAAAAGGGGGAAACATTAACATGTATGGTAAAGAGAGTTCATATATAAAAAGTTCTAACAAATCACAAAAAATAGACAAATGAAATGAGTAGATATTTCACAAAAGAAAAAATATAATAAATACAAAAAAGGTTTAACTTTAATAAAAGCTAAAAGCATATTTATTAAAATAAGTATCATTTCACCCACTTGCATTTTAAATTAGGAAATTAAAACACTTATTTTTATACATGTATTACAGAGGCACATTTTTAGTGAAAAATACAAATGATAAAAATAAACCAACTTTTTGAGCACTCACAGCAAAACCAGTCCTATTTTCAGAGTTAGCCATGGTTGTCAGTTGATGTATATTCTTGCTCTATGTATATTCTTGTATTTATGATTAGACACTGAAATAATTTTGTCTGATAATATTCAGTGTAGATGATACTCTCACACAGCTAGTAGGAATAGAAACTGATGCAACCTTTCAGGAAAGCAATCTGGCAATTTACATTAAGAATATATACCCTCTGATTCAGGGATGCAACCTCCAGGACCTTATCAACTAAGGAAAATATCAAAGACGGACACAAAGATTTCTTATAAGAATATTCTGCTCAACATTATTTATACCTGAAAAATTACTGAAACAAGTTAAAATACTACATTACGGAATCTGTTAAATAATACAACCATTAGAAGTCATGATCAGAAAAATGTCTATTGACATGGAAAAATGTTGAAGATCATTTTCTTTAGAAAAACAGAGTCCAAAGCTATATACATAAAACAGCTTTCCCACATCCATTAGGATGGCTACTATTTAAAAAAAAGAAAATAACAAGTGTTAGCAAGGATGTAGAAAGATCAGAACCCTTGTGCACTGTTGGTAGGAATGTAAAATGGTGAAACACTATGGAAAACAGTATGGTGGTTCTTCGAAAAGTTACAAACAGAATTATCATATGACCCAGCAATTCCACTTCTGGGTACATACCAAAAGAATTGAAAGAAGAGTCTTGAAGAGATATTTGCATACCCATGTTCATAGCACCATTAGTCACAATAGCCAAAAGGAGAAAGCAACCCCAGTGTCCATTGACAGAGGAATGGATAAACAAGATGTGGTAAAAACATACAATGGAATATGATTTAGCCTTAAAAAGGAGGTAAATTCTGACGTATGCTGCAATATGGATGAATCTTGAGGACATCATGCTAAGGAAATTAACCACATCACAAAAAGACACAAACTGTGTGACTCTACTTACAAGAGATACCTGAAGTAGTGAAATTCGTAACGAGAGAAAGTGGAGTGGTTGCCAGGTGCTGGGGGAAGGGGAAATGGAGACCTGTTGTTTAATGGAAAGTGAGTTCAGTTTTGCAGGAGGAACAGAGTTCTGGAGATTGGTTGCACAACAATGTGAATGTGCTTAACACTACCAAGCTGTACACTTAAAAATGGTTAAGATGGTAAATCTTATATTGTGTGTATTTTGCCACAATTTAAAAAATTTAAATTAAAATAATTCTTAAAAGCTTGCCTATAATTAAACAAATCAGAGAGCTTTCATACCCTCAGAAATCTTCCAATGAACTGATTAATACCTCATTCTTAAACATGAGGACAGTAAAGGATCACAGTGAATATCTTTGACATAAAAGCTATAAAAACAAATGAAAAAGAAACCCAAGAGACAAGGCAAACAGAAAAAAAAATTTTTCAAAGGAAATATAAATAATATTCTCAGGTAAGAAGATATTCTTGTTCATAAATAGAACAGTACGTTCTAAGGAAAAAGAAAAACGTATTAAATAAAGTTCTTAGAAATTAAAAATATGATAACAGGAAAATTTCACTTTTAAGTTTGGAAAATAAAGTTAAGGAAATCTTCCATAAAGTTGATCAAAAAGATGGGTAATAAAAGAGAAACCGGGGACCAGTCCAGTGGCATAATGGTTAAGTTCACACACTCCCTTTTGGCAGCCCAGGGTTCATGGGTTCCGATCCTGGGCATGGACCTACACAGCCCTTATCAAGCCATGCTGCGGCAGCATCCCATGTATAAAATAGAGGAAGACTGGCACAAATGTTAGCTCAGGACCAATCTTCCTCACCAAAGAAAAAAAGAAAGAAAAGAAAGAGAAACAGGGGCCAGCTCTGGTGGCCTAGTGGTTAAGTTCAGTGTGCTCCACTTCAGTGACCCAGGTTTGGTTCCTGGGCGCGGCGCAGACCTACATTGCTCTGTTAGCAGCCAAGCTGTGCCAGCAACCCACATACTAAAAAATAGAGGAAGATCAGCATGGGTGTTCCTCAGGGCAAATCTTCCTCAGCAAAAAAAAAAACTAAAAAAAATAAAAGAGAAACAATGAGAAAATTAAAGCATCAATCAAGGAAATCCAATATCTGACAAATGGGTGTTCTGGAAAGAAAAAATAAGAAAACACCAGGAAGAAATTAACAAAAAGAAAACAAAAAAGCTTCAGAACTGAAAGAAGGGTGCTTCATGTTGAAAGGTCCCACCCCAGGGCTCAATATGATGAATTTAAAAAGCGCTAGACTGGGACCAGCCCCATGGCAGAGTGGTTGAGTTCAACTGCTCTGCTTCAGTGGCCCAGGGTTTCACCAGCTTGGATCCTGGCATGGACATAGCACTGCTCATCAGGCCACGCTGAGGCGACGTCCCACATGCCACAACTGGAAGGACCCACAACTAAAACATACAACTATGTACCAGGGGACTTTGGGGAGAAAAAGGAAAAATAAAATCTTAAAAAAAAAAAAGAAAACAAAAAAGGTGTCATTACATACAAAGTATCAGGTTACATCAAAAGTATCAGGAATCAAAATGACATTGGACTTCTCCAGTGCAGAAATAGAAGCTAAAAGACACTAAAGCAATGCCTTCAAAATTCTGGCCGAAAATAACACCCAACCTAGATTTCAATACCCAAACTATCAAAAAGAGTGAGAAAAAGTAAAGATATATTTACATACACATATCCTCAAAAATATTTAACTTGTTTGCCACCTTTTCTCTAAAGGTTAGAGAAGAATGTCTTTATCCAAAGGTAAAAAGAAACTAAGAAAGAGGGAGGCTGAGGATTCAGGAAACAGGATCCAACACAGAAGAAAGCTCATGGAATTCCTGAGATGATAGGAAGTAAAAACCTCAGGAAGGCAGCGATGCAGCAGGCCAGAGGACCATCAGTCTGGAGTGGAGAGAAGGATGCAGAGCTCCAGATGGAACATCTACCGGGGTGAAAAAATGGTGCTGATAAATTATCTGACTTTTTAGACATGGGGAAAAGTTGTGTTGAGAATTATTAATAAGTCCTTCTCAATGAAAAAAAAATGATAAATAACTGGGGGAAGGTAAGGTCTTTTGTTAACATCAGAATTACAAGGGCCAACTAGCAAATGTTGAGGAAATGCTGGAGTTGGAAAATTATCATTTGGCAACCATGATGGTAAAGATTGAATCAGGCAAGCATCATCAATGGATGCTAAGTTTAAGGGGAAATTTGATGAGCAGAACATTCACGTGATCCTAAATTGTGTCTCCGTAGACTTATAAATCGCAAAGGAGGAAAAAGAAAAAGAAACAGTGATAATGCAGTGAAGAAACTAAGCAAACCCTGACTAGGTGATGAAGATTAACCCTACCAATGAAGGATAGCAGGACACTGTGTCTTCAGATGTGATAAACTGAGAAGGACAGAATGCCCTATGTGGTGTTCCAACAGAGAATGCATAACCTCAATCTAATCACAAAGAAACATCAGACTAACCCCAAATGAGGAGCATTCAATTACAAGAAAAAAGGTATGGGGGCCAGCTGGGTGGCGCAGCAGTTAAATTCCCACGTTCTGCTTCTCGGCTGCCCGGGTTTGCAGGTTCGGATCCTGGGTGTGGACATGGCACTGCTTGGCAAAAGCCATGCTGTGGTAGGCGTCCCACGTTTAAAGAAAAAAATAGAGGAAGATGGGCATGGATGTTAGCTTAGGGCCAGTCTTCCTCAGCAAAAAGAGGAGGATTGGCAATAGTTAGTTCAGGGCTAATCTTCCTCAAAAAAAAAAAAAAAAGAAAAGAAAGAAAAAAGGTATGTGTTAGGGGCAGGGGTGGGAGGCACTGAATTCTTCAAAATGTCACTGGCAGAGAGGCTGGCCCCATGGCCAAGTGGTTAAGTTCGCAAGCTCCACTGCAGGCGGCCCAGTGTTTCGTTGGTTCGAATCCTGGGCACGGACATGGCACTGCTCATCAGACCACCGTGAGGCAGTGTCCCACATGCCACAGCTAGAAGGACCCACAACGAAGAATGTACAACTATGTACCAGGGGGCTTTGGGGAGAAAAAGGAAAAAATAAAGTCTTTAAAAAAAAAATGTCAATGGCAGAAGAGATAAAGGCTATGAAAACATCCCAGAATAAAGGAGGTTAAAGAGATTTGACAACCAAATGTAATACCTGACCCTACACTGCATCCTGTGCTGAAGGGGGAAGTGCCATAAAGGACGTTTTGGGCTCAGTTGATAACATTGGTATATGGATGGTAGATTAGATAAAATTCTTAAATCAATGTACATTTATGAATTTATAAAGCTGACAATTGTGGTTATGTTAGAGAAAAATGCCTTTTCTGAGGAAATACACAGTAAAGCATTTAGGGGTAAAAGAGCCATGATATATGTAACTCACCCTTAAATTTTAGAGAGAGAGAGAGAGAGAGAAAACAAACTATAAAGCAGATGGAGTAAAATGTTAGCCTTGGAGCATATCTGGATAAAGGGTATACAAATATCCTGTGTGCTATTTTTATTTTTGTAGCTTGTGTGAGTTTGAAACTATTTCCAAATAAAAAGTTTAAAAACACTGTATATGCAATATGACACTAATTTTGTACCATATGTATTATGTATATATTCATTTTTTACAAAGACAAAAAGGAAACATCAGATTATTCTGGGCAATGGGACTATTAGGTGATTTTATTTTTTCTGTAAACGTACACATTTCTGTATTCCATCCACAATAAGCAGGTATTATTTCTTAGAACCAGAAAGAAAGCTTGAGTTTAAATGGTGGCTGAGGCATTCTTTGCTTCTCCTGGTAGATGCCTTCGATGCCTCCTACGCAACTTCAGAGCAGTCTGACATCCTGGTGCTTCCTCCAGGTGCCTCACGATAATTGAAATAGCCGGATTGAAACAGCTGATGTTTATCAAACGACTTCCTTCTAACATGCTCCAGGATTTTAAAATTATGCTTTACCCTGAGCATATTTCTTTGAGGTGGAGACAGGACAGGTTGAGTCATACCTCATGACGGGGGCATTGTTCCATCACCTTAGAGCACAGCCCTGTGGGCTGTGAAAATTCGACCCTCTTCCCGTACTGCTGATTGCTTTTGTGAATCTGCTTTCAAGCACACACACAGCCATATTGAAAACTGATCTTTCCTACCTGGCTTGTCAACCCAGTGTAACAAGGACTGAATCTTTAGACTTTCAGGGATGTGGAGAAGACAGATCAATCTAAAATTGACAATCTATCAATTTAAAATATCAATCTAAAATATTTCCAGAGGATCAGTAGATCCTTCATTTCTGTAGCCTGTTGGGACCCTGGAGCAAGAGAGACTGCAAAATCTCTCTTTAGCCCCTCAACTCCTTCCTCCCATCCTACCGCTCTTCCTCCATTGCTTGACCCAACTAAAATTATGGCAGAAATGAACTTAATGCCTGGAATAAGACTAGTGAATTTTTTTTTTTTTCCTGAGGAAGATTCACCCTGAGCTAACATCTGTGCCAATCTTCCACTATTTTTTAGTATGTGGGCCACCAGCACAGTGTGGCTGCTAACGGGAGGTGTAGGTCTGTGCCACACCCAGGAACCGAACCTGGGCCACTGAAGCGGAGTGCACTGAGCCTAATCATTAGGCCACCAGGGCTGGCTCAAGACTAGTGAAATCTTAATATGTGATTTGCTAACTACTGTTTGTTGGAAAGCAGGAGATGACATATTAGGAGACATTTCAAACATAGGGGTGGGCCTCAGCCGAAGCAGCATACCAAATTAGCCCTCAACTTCCCAGGCATTCTACTGCTTGCTTCTTAAGAAGAAAGAAGAGGTTTTGAGAAGTCAAAGTAGCAATTGTCAAGGGGAAACCACCATACTGTGTTCTCTCAATAAACACCATTCCAAAAGCTACCCTGGGCTGAGTATCCAAACAAGTGGTCCTGAGATGCAGCCAGCTGGGTTCAGAACCACACTGCCTCAGTGAAAACATCTTTTCCCAAATAATCTACTCCCTGGGAAAAGTTATTTTAGCTGCATTTGAGGCCATGGCAGCCAGGAAGTATGGGGCAGCACTGGCTCTCCTCCCGTTGCTGCAGCATCTGTGCTCAGAAGGAAGTGAGTCTTTCACAAGAGATTTCCCTTCAAAACGGTGAACCCCTGCCAGACAGTAAAGTGGCAGAACAGAAATGTGGGTGAACACAGAAACTGTTGAAAGTGAGAGAGAGATAAGGCCAATGCTGCCACCAGAATCTTGATGTTTTTATTTCCAGAGTCTTTTTATTTGCATTCAGTTTCATTGCAAAGAGGTTAAAGAGTCTGGTTCTACAAGAACTTACTGTGTTGTCAGAGCCTTTCCTCTACTTTGATCGCATCAGTTCCTAATTTCTAAAGCTATATTTTCACTGCGGAGAAACCCCTAATTTTCCTCTTGCAATCTCCATGACCTTACAGTGTGTGACACCCTATTAGAAGCTAGATTAGAGGGAGCAACTGTTGAAATTAATGGTGACTAAAGATATAAAAATATGATGACAGTAGTGCTTATGTGGAGCTAACTTGGGGCCAGGTGCTCTTCCAAGCAGTTTACAAATATTGACTCATTTAATCCTTACAGTCTTTACAATGACCCCGTGAGGTAACCAGTGAGATACCAGATTCACCGAATCTAAGATGTTGTCAGGTTTAAGATTTACCATTATTTTACTTATTATTAAGAAAGAAAAAAAAAACTTTGAAGCAACAATAAATACTTGTTTACTAATCTGAAATTTACACCCACTGCTCTATTTCCTTGCCTTTTGGGATAGTCAAAAATGTTTAGTTTCAGTGCCAATTTATACTGTAATCTTTTTTTTTTAAAGATTGGCCCTGAGCTAACATCTGTTGCCAATCTTTTTTTCTCTTCTTCTCCCCAAAGCCCCCCAGTACCTAGTTGCATATTCTAGTTGTATGTCCTTCTAGTTCTGCTGTGTGGGACGCCACCTCAGCATGGCTTGATGAGCGGTGCTAGGTCCAGACCCAACATTGGAACTGGTGAAACCCTGGGCTGCCAAAGTGGACCACGTGAAGTTCACCACTCGGCGGGGCGGCCCCGTGTACTGTAATCTTTTGAAAGACGTTTTAGAAGTCAAACTCAACACACGTGGTACACATAGCTCATTTCAACTACAAAGAATACAAACTGACAATTATGTCACAGCTGCCATCTGGCTGACAATAATTGTATTAAACATCCTGATTTCAGAAATGTTAAAATAATTGTATCTTAGAATCAAAGAAATTATCCTCGTTTTGCAGATACAGAAACTGTAGCATAGAGAGATTTAGTGGTTTGCCAAAAATCCCCTTAGCCAGACTTTGAACTCAGGTGATTTAGCCTCAGAGTTCATGGTTTTTCAGAGTGGAATAAGATTCTACACTATGCGTCTTCAACAGTCACCCCATTTCTGCTGGTGGAAACCATGCAAGATAGGAGTCCTCACCTCACAAACCAGCAAATCTATTTTTGGACAGCTCTAATTGGAAAAAAGTGCTTGTATATTAAAATTTTGCACTTAATCCATCTTTTGGGACCACACAGAACAAGGTGAATGCCTCTTTCATATGACGGTGTTTTAGTTATAGTTTCCCAAATGGTGAGGGGCTGATTGTATTGAATTCATTCAAGAAGTATTTACTGAGCACTTACTATGTGCAAAATACTGTAAATACTGCAAGAAACTGTAAAGAATACAAAGAGAACGAAACGTACCTACTCTGAAGGACCTCACAATGTTGTGGGGAAATAGATATAAAGCAAAGGTGGTAAAATGTTCACAGTTGGAGGATCTGAGTGTAAGGTATCTGGAAATTCTTCATACTATTACAACTTTTCTTTAAGGCTGAAATTATGTTAAAATGAAATGCTTTTAAAATGGAGGTGGTAGTACCTGTCTTATCCACTTCACGGAATTTTGGGGAAGATCAAGTAAAATCTTGTGAATGAAAGAGTTTTGTAAACTGTGTCTCCCTACAAATGTAAAACATAATTATTATCACTGAAAAGAGCTTCGTAGACTATAGGGCTGTCTACACATGTAAAACAATTATTTTTACTGCATTTTTGTAGCTCCTGCAGAGAATAAGTCTAGTGCTGTATCCATTAACTCAATGATCGTTCCCTTGAGAGAAGAATTTTTATGGTCAAAAAGGATGGCCCTTTGGTTTCGTTGTTTGAGGAGGGTCAGGGATCAATAGTAACTTTATTACCCCACTTATTGCAGAAAATCTATATCCTGAAAAATTGCCTCTTGTTCTGTATCGACTGCCTGAGACGACATGGCCTCCAAGTCCCGTTTCAACAGTGCAACTTCATGATTAAACAAAAGCAGTTGAGAAAAGCTATCTGTGGAAGGACTAGTGCTCCTCATCCCTGCATCATTCCACGGCTGATCCGTCGTGCTCTTTTCTTTGATACTATTGTTAAAAATGATTAAAGAAGACAATTTACGGGGCCGCCCCATAGCTGAGTTAAGTTTGCATGTTCCACTTGGGCGGCCCAGGGTTTTGCCAGTTCAGATCCTGGGCGCAGACATGGCCCCGCTCATCAACCCATGCTGAGGCATCATCCCACACAGAAGAACTAGAAGGACCTACAACTAGAATAATACAACTATGTAGTGGGGGGCTTTGGGGAGAGGAAGAAGAAAATGAAAAAGATTGGCAACAGATGTTAGCTCAGGGCCAATCTTCAAAAAAAAATCAAACAACAATTTAGGTGATACAAGCAAACTTTACTTAATACTTCCTGAAGCTGGCAGTCTCCGTTCCCAAGGGTCCAGAGAACTGCAAAATGGGGCAGAAGGCAGGAAGCTTTTATAGGATAAAAAATAAGGAACAAGGAAGAGAAAACTGGAAAATGAATAAGGAACAAGGAAATAAGTATAGAGTCCAGAGTTGGCTTGGTGTTTGGGGATTGGCTGACCGGATATACTGCGTTTCTGGGCAAGGGGAGCATTTACAAGGACACAAAGTTAAGTTGATTTCTGTTTACTGACATGGTACCCAGGCAGGAGGGGCTCCATCTTGGGCCAGAAATTAATTTCAACACTAGGTGCTAAATGACTGAAGTACAGTAGGCTGGCACACAGTGGGGTGCTCAATAAAATTTATCAAATAAATGAACCTTAGAAGGTAGAGTTCAGGACTCATGCAAATTTGATCTAGCCACTTTTTTCTCCCTATTTCTGACGTGGTTCTTCTTTTGCTTGACATATAAGTTTGAATCATAAGGAAGAGCCATTTTTTTTCAGGTCAAAAATGGTTGAGTAGTTACAATTTCTTACGTTTGAACCTATAGTTGAGCTAATCCATTGCATATTTTAGGAGGTGTTCCTTATCTATTTATTTTGACACTAATAGTGTAGTGTTGGGTTATTCAGGCTGCTTGCTTCCCTTTCCTTCTGAATGTCTACACTTTTGTCCTTTCACAACCCATTAATTCCTCTACCAGAAAGTGGAAAAGAACTGCAACCTGTTTGGCTGCAACAGTTCTGGTTAGATTAGAATGACATTATTGCCTTCAATGTGATCTACGAACTTCTGCATATGTTAATTGTCCATGAAATTGTCAACCTATGAAAATCAGAAACCAGTTAAGAAGTAAGATTCTTATTTAGGATCAAAGAATTGAAATTCAGGGAGCCCAGAGTTAGGTAGAAACCCAAGCAGTGTCCTGCTAGGGAGCAAAAGTCAGGGGCTTTTACAGGCAAAGAAGAGAGGTTCATATTACAAATAATTTTAATTGGACTTGGACACAGAGAACTAGGCTTGGCTAAACATTTATTAAGTACTGATTCTCCCTTCAGAAAGTCCACAATCCTCAATCTTTGTGATCAGGATGTCTGTTCTCCTGCTGACTTCTCAACATTGCTTGTAAAAACAATTTGGGCCAGTCCAAAAGTTTGGGCCAGTCCAAGGTTCAAGATAGCAAGGCAGTTTCTCTGGAAAGCAGTCCTGACTCCATTTTTAAATGTCTCCACTAAAGTAAATTTTGACATTTTCCCCTTTTGATCAACATGTTTCTTTGAAAGCATCACTGATCAGCTGTTAGAAAGCATCACTGGTCCATTATTAGAAAAACATCAAGGATCCCTCACTGCCAGGAAGGCTCATTCTTGGTAGGTCATGTCCCACATAGAAAGGAAAGTGATTTCCTTGGCAGCCTTAGGCCACATTTGAGCAACAAGAGCACCATAGCAGAGAAAATCCTTACTGTCAGGTTCCTTTAAGAGCAAACGTTGTCTGCAGGCCCTTGAAGTTTCTCAGGTGAAGGCTCATAAGCCTTAGCGTCATTTCAAAGCCCTGAGCGACCATTATCCAAGTCATGTTTTTATAACATGCAGAAGAGACAAAGTTTTACAACAGCAAGAATGCCTATAATAATGAACAAAATGCTAAGTCTGAATTGGAGAACAGACCTGAACCAGGAGGAAATTCCCAGGGGTAACTAGCTAAAAGATCAAAGAACCATGGGGTGTCGGTGGGCACAGCAGTTAACCATTCAGCCTGTGCTCAGATTTTGTCTAGTTCAGCTTCTACTTCACCAGAGGTGTTTACCCAATCTCAACAAGAGGCGTTATCACAGAACAACCCCATCTTATTCAGCTACAAGGTAATAAAGAGCAATTCTAATCTCTAATACAACTCATGTAAGGGATCTAGACTTTTCTTGGGTGGCTATTTCTTTAGCAACAGATTAAGCAATATTCCCCAGGGTTTCAGATAAATTTCTGATCGTATACTCATTCACGGCAGTGCCTACCCTACGAAAAAATATTTTTCCAAATCTGGTAGCTTTGCTAGGGTTGATGTTGCCAGGCATTGAACACCCTTGACTACGTGTGCAACCAGTTTCCCATGTTAGTCTGTGAAGTAGACTCAAAGGTGATGCCCATGCTGAGTTTCTGATTGGTCACCTAACGAAATAGCTGTAACCAGTAACCCAACTGCGTGATGACCTTAGTTTGATAGGCATTTAAATAGTTTGCTCCCCATAGGTCTTTCTGCCAAGTACAAGTGAAAATATACCCTAGGGGAGCACAAATCATGGAGTCATGGCAATAAAATTGACTAAACCAAGGATCTGAAGAGTGCGAGCAATTAAGAAAGTTATCTGCAGGTAGAGTATAATTAAATTGGTAGAAATTTCAGTTTTCTTAATTTTTCATTTTCATAAATATTACCCTTCAAGTCCTTGCATTGGATAAGCAAGAAGTTCTAGACACTGAGCACAAGGAGTTTCAGGGAGGAATAGTGGAGAGATTGGTAATTAAATGTATTAAAGAATCTGTAGATTCATTTACAGAAGAAGGCTTCTGATGACAAACTCAACAGAAAGACGTCCCCCTTTTGTAATTGGGAGATGTGTATAAGAGCATTCTCTTTCCAAAAAAGAGAGGGAGAAAATAAGGTAAGAAGCAACAGCAAGTAAAAAGTGTCCAGGCCTGGCCCAACCATCTTGAGAAAGCTGTCTGCCTCAAATGTTGGCTGGTTCTCTTCCTAGTCAATTCGATTTGGATGGCAGAGGTCAGGTGGGGCCTTCTCTAGCTGTGAGATGTATGTCTGAGGTTCAATGCCTTCTAGTTCTGCAGGACTGTCAGTGGTCAGGTGCACTTGGTAAGGTTCTTTCCAATGGGACTCGAGGGCCGTTTTCTTTTGATGATGCTTCCGGAATATCCAGACACCAGGCTCTAGACTATGACCAACAGGATCCTTTAAATCGGGGTCCAGGAAAGTTTCTTTAACCTGTTCATGATAGGCTTGAGCATAAGACATTAGAGACTTACAGTAGCTGGTCATACTAGCATAAAACAACAAAGGATCATCAGAAGGTTGTATACCAATAGACACTGAACTGCTGGTGACTATCTCATGTGGAGTGAGTTTATGTTTTCAAAAAGGGGTACCGTGAATGGTTTGTAAGACCAAAAGCAATACCTTAGGCCAGGGGAACCCCGTCTCCAGGTATGTAACAAAGCCTCAAAGACAATTAACAGAACTGGAATCTAATATCTACAAAAGTGAAAACATAATTTTTCTGTCTACAATTACACTCTTTTTTTTTTAACCAAAAATAATCACAGTAAAACTAATTTGTTTATATTAAAAACTTGGTCTGGTTAAGCGAAAATAAGAACATCCACTGAGAATTTATGAATTCAGGAAGGATCAGGCAGGGAGAAAAAGTAAATGTTTCATCTTTGTTCACAGAGCTATATCTTACCAAATTGTTGATAGCTTGAGAGAAAATATTTCTTTCTTTTTTTTTTAAAGATTGGCCCTGAGCTAACATCCGTTGCCAATCTTCTTTTTTTTCTTCTTCTTCTCCTTCTCCCCAAAGCCCCCAGTACACAGTTGTATATTCTAGTTGTTGGTCCTTCTAGTTCTGCCATGTGGGACGCTGCCTCAGCATGGGTTGATGAGCGGACCTCGGTCCACACTCAGCGTCCGAACCAGTGAAACCCCGGGCGGCTGAAGCAGAGCACGCCAACCCAACCACTTAGCCATGGGGCCGGCCCCAAAAGATTTCTTTAAATCTGGAAAAACAAACATCAGAGCATCCTCCTTAGTTCATGTAGTCTCATGTAGTTAATACTCGTTCTGTTTGAATCCGGTTTTTCCATTAGTTTTCTTGACTTCGCCTGATGATTGAGGGTGACAGGGACAGCGATAATTCCAAGAAATTTGCACAGTTTTTGTTAAGTCTTGCATGATCTGTCCAGTGAAGTGGGTGCCTCGATGACTGGAGATTGTGGAAGGTATACCCTAAGGGGGAAATACATTTTCTAATAGTTTCTTTGCCACTGTGAGGGCATCGACCTTGCAGCAAAAGAAAGCCTGAACCCATCCAAAAAACATACATACAATAACAAGAACTTATTGATGCTCCATGCTAAGAAGCAGTAGAACGAAATCCAGCTGCAGATGCTCAAAGGGTCCAGAGAGAGGAGATCTGAGGCCTCTAGGCCTCTAGTTGTTTTTTCTAATGGATAATGGTGGGTCAAGGAATGGAAAAACTGAAAAGTGGGGTTTGCCAGGGAGCCAGGAACAGCCGAGCAGCTGTCCTGGGTTTCCCATAGCCCTGATTGTTCATTTAATTTGTGAGCATTGTTTACTCATCTTAATTTCTCTGATTCAGGAGCAGACTTTTGCCACATTACAAGGACATCAGGATGGCAGAAGTCTGGCAATGAGGGGCGATTCTTTGCAGAAGCATAGTGGATTTCATCCGTGTGTGCCATAATCTATACAGGGCGCCCTCCTTTGAAGGTAGATGTGGGATGTCTGTAAGGCCATTAATTTAGCAGACTTTTGTTTACAGTTATATGGTCTTTTCTTTTAGGCACCTCTTATATCTTTAATTTTTCATTAGCTTTTTGCAATGAAACTTTCAAGGAAGCTATTTTGGAATTTTGAAGCCTTTGCTTTTAAATGCACTTCTTAAGTGATCTTATCTAAATGGAACAGTCCTCCTAATGGCCATTGTTATTTCCCTGAGGGTTGGCAGCAGTTTGGTAGGACCCTAGCTACAAATGGAGTGCAACCCACATTTCTTTTTTTGTTTTTAAAGATTTTATTTTTCCTTTTTTTCTCCCCAAAGCCCCATGGTACATAGCTGTGTATTTTTAGTTGTGGGTCCCTCCAGTTGTGGCATGTGGGATGCCGCCTCAGCATGGCCTGATGAGTGGTGCCGCCTCTGCGCCCGGGATCCGAACCGGCGAAACCCTGGGCTGCTGAAGCAGAGCGCACGAACTTAACCACTCGGCAATGGGGCTGGCCCTGCAACCCACATTTCTGTCCAGTCAAATTTTGGGGCCCCCAACCTAACAGTTACCAAGCCAAGCTGTCAGGACATGAAACAAGTTTAGTAAGATTTTGCTGTTTTTTGTAAATATCTGCAGCTTCCGGGACCATGTTTTTTAAGTAGATGTGCCAGAAGGTGGCACGCTTGACCGTTTAGAAATTAAAGATTGCATTCGATTTGTCTGGTCTGTGTAAAAAGACAAGTTTTGGAAGCTCAAAGGAGCCCCAAAGTGGCCGCTGTAATTTTAAGTCATCTTTTGTATTATGAGTCCACCAGGAAAAAATGTACAGGAGGAAGAACCATGGTTCTTAAACAACACCCAGTGGGAGTTCCTAAGGGAGGAGTTTCTCAGGAACTTTCAGAAGATGAAATTCCCATGTTACAGCATGGCCAGACAAAGGATGCCCCTGGTCATTACCTGTGCTTCTGACCAACAGGCTACAGCTGCTTGGACAAATAACACAAAAGACAGAATGTGAGTACTCACCAAAGAGGGAATAAAAACCCTTCCAAGCGGCAATAGCCATAACCCAATTTTGAGACAAGTGTCTCCAGATCTATGGGCCCCAAATTGGGCTATTGCCCCCCCAAATCCCAAAGAAAGGCAATGACCTCAACCTAAAGGGAGGGGTCAGAGCCTGAGAGAACTCACAACTGGAGGCATTGGCAGTTGGTGGAAGCGCGAGCACAGGGGACTCATGTAGGCATCTTACCTGTTTCTCACCTGTTTCCAGGTAGATATGTTAACCTATAAAAATCAGAAACAAGTTCAAGAGGTAAAGTGTTTATTTGAGATCAAAGAGTTGCATTTCAGGGTGTACAGATTCAGGTAGAAACCCAAATAATGTCCCACTACAGAGTAACAGTCAGGGACTTTTAAAGGCAAAGAAGATAGGTTCATATTACAAAGAATTTTAATTGGAGTTGGAAGCACAGAGCTGGTCTTGGCTAAACATTGATCCATCTTCAGAAAGTCCACAATCCTCAGTCTTTGTGATCAGGATGTCCATTGTCCTGCCGACTTCTCAAACAGTTGCTTGTAAAACAATTGCTGTTTTGGCCCAGTCCAAGGTTCAAGACAGCAAAGTAGTCTCTCTGGAAAGGCAGCTCTCACTCCGTTTTAAAATGGCTCCACTAAAGTCAATTTTGACAAAATATCAGTTCCCTTCATTGCCCCAAGCAAAACCAAGAGTTGGTTGTAACTCGATTGCTCTTAAGCTAAGGAAAGATCAAAGAAAAGAATTTGCATGTCAGTGACAGAAAGAAAAACTTAGGCACCATTGTTTAAGTTCTGAAAGAAATCTTCTGCAAGAATCTGGGCTTTACCCTGGTATCATTTCAGTCTTTCTTGTTGACAAATTCCTTATCTATGTAAGGCTTTCGCTGTGTCTACTGTAATTTCTCTGTTTATTTGTTTATATTCTCCTTAAGACTGTGAATTCCTGGTAGAAATCTTATATGGTGCTAGGCACAGAGCCTAGCCTAAATGCCTAATGTGGAGGGGGAGAGGAGGTGAGAATAAATGACTTAATATAAATATTTTTATTTTTTTTAAGATTGGCACCTGAGCTAACATCTGTTGCCAATCTTCTTTGTTTTCCTTCTTCTTCTTCTCCCCAGAGCCCCCCAGTACATAATTGTATATTCTAGTTGTGAGTGCCTCTGGTTGTGCTGTGTGGAACACTGCTTCAGCAAGGCCTGATGAGCAGTGCCACATCCATGCCTGGGATCCAAACCAGTGAAACCTCAGCTGCCAAAGCACAGCACATGAACTTAACCACTTGGCCACTGGGCCCACCCCTAATAGAAATACTTTTCTCTCTCAGTCCCAATCTTAAAGATAGCCTTCATAAATTGTCCTTTTTATGCCTTAGTTTTTATGTTTCATTTAAAAGAATCAACTTCCAAAAGCTCAAGCAATAAAAGCAAAAATAAAGAAGTGGGACCCATTAAATGAAAAAGCTTCTGCACAGCAAAAAGAAACAATCAAAAAATGAAAAGGCAATCTACAGAATGAGAGAAAATATTTGCATACCATATATCTGATAAAGGCTTACTATGCAAAATTATAAAGAAGTCATATAACCTAGCGGCAAAAAAATAAATAATCTAATTTAAAAATAGGCAGAGGAACTGAATAGACATTTTCAAAAGAAGACTTACAAATGGCCAACAGGTACATGAAAAGATGCTCAGCATCACTAATCGTCAGGGAAATGCAAGTCAAAACCACAGTGAGATATCACCTCACAGCTGTTAGAATGACTATCATCAAAAAGATAAGAAATGTGTTGGCAAGGATGTGAAGAAAAGGGGACCCTTGTGCACTGTTGGTGGGAGTGCAAATTGGTTCAACCACTATGGAAAACAGTATGGAGGTTCCTCAAAAAATTAAAAATAGAGCCACCATATGATCCAGCAATTCCACTCCTGGATGTATATCCAAGGGAAATGAAATCAGGCTATGGAAAAGATACCTGCACTCTCATGTTTATTGCAGCATTATTCACTATAGCCAAGACATGGAAACCACCCAAGTGTTCGTCTAGGGATGAATGCATAAAGAAGATATGATGTGTGTGTGTGTGTGTGTGTGTGTATACATATATACATATATACACAATTGAATATTATTCTGCCATAAAAAAGAAGGAAATCCTGCCATTTGTGACAATATGGATGGACCTTGAGGGCATTATGCTAAGTGAGATAAGTCAGAGAACAACAAATACTGTATGATGTCACTTATATGTGGAATCTAAAAAGCCTGAATTTGTAGAAACAGACAACAGAAAGGTAGTTACCAGGGCCTGCAGGGTGGAGGAACTGGGGAGACGTTGGTCAAAGGATATTAACTTGCAGTTAGAAAATGAATAAGTTCTGGGGCTCTAATACACCGTGTTGTGATTATAGCTAATAATACTGTATTACATACTTGAAAGTTGCTGAGAGACTCAATCTTAGTGTTCTCACCCCAAAAAAGAAATCATAATTAGGTGATGGAGGTGTTAGCTAATGCTACAGTGGTAATCACATTGAAAGATATAAATGTATCAAATCAGCATGCTGTACACCTTAAACTTACACAATGTTGTATGTCAATTATATCTCAATAAAAACAAAAAAGAATCAACCTGCTTTTTGTCACTGGAGTTCTGTGACTATTAGAGCAATTAAGAATGCATCCATTTGTATGTATCACAAACCCTACTACAGTGGTTTAACCAAAGTGGAAGTAGATTTTTCTCACATAATAAGTAGTCTAGAGATCTAACCTAAAGCTGGTACAGCAGCTTCATAAAGTCATTAATGCCTTAGGCTCCTTCCATCTTTTGGATTCACCATCTTAACACGTAGCTTTCCTCCACATGTTTTTCGCCTCCTTATCGTTATACGGCTGCGCCACGTCAGCCTCACATCCATGTTCTAGAGAGGAAAAAGATGGAAAGGATGTGTTAGCTGAGTCTGAGATATTTTAGGAACTTCTGTGGAAACAAGCATTATATACTGCCATCAAGCATTCCACTTACATTGCAGTGGTCAAAACAAGGTCAGATGGACACCCCTACCTGGGAAGGTATTTTCATCCAAGCGTAATACCATCCCGAGCAAGATCAGGATTCTGGCAGTAAGGGAGAAGGCCAGAATAGACTTTGGACCATGCATCTAGAAGTGCCCGCCAGAATTATCTAGGATGTCTCTGTAGCAATTGTCTTTTGTTCTTTTTCTTTCCCTTACACTTGGATGTAGAAGGTTGAGTTCATCACACTCTACGATTCATGACACATTATCGGCATTGGTCTGTGTAAGTCTCCTTTTTTCTTGTTATTTAATTGTTTGTTTATTCCCGTTAATCTCCATAAACCACCCTCCTTTCCCTCCCCTCTCACAGCAATCATTTTGATGTGTTTAGTGTATATCACTTTTTTGTAAATTCTCGCAAATTGCATATTTTTTATTTTCTTATTTAATCAGCTATATTGAGGTGTAATTTGTATACAATAAAATTCACCAATTTTAAATACTAATTTTCAATTAATTCAAAAGTATTCATTTCAATTTTGACAAATTGTATGCAACCACCACCACAATCAAAATATAGAAAATTTTTATCACCACAAAACTCACTTTGTGCCCTTTGCAGGCAGCACCCCTAAAAGTTCCCTATATTCTCCTTCACCCTTTAGCTCCTGGTAACTATTAATCTGCTTTTATCACTAGTTTTGCTCTTTCTAGAATTTTGTGTAAGTAGAATAACACAGCCTTTTGTGTCGGGCTTCCTTCATGCATGTGTTTTTGAGAGGCACCCATTTTGTCGCAGGCATCTGGGGTTTGTTCCCTTACACTGTTGAGCAACATTCCATTGTATGAATGCATCCCAATTTGTTTATCCATTTTTTTATAATAGTTGACTATTATAAATATGACTGCCATCGACAGCCCAAAACAAGTCTTTGTGTAGACTTATTTTTCATTAATCTTGGATAAGTACCTAGGAATGGATTGGCTATGTTGAGGGTAACATTATAAGAAACTGCCAAATTACTTTTCCAGAGTGGCTATCCTATTTTGATTTCCTACTAGCAATGTATGGGAATTACTCTTGTTCCACATCTTCATAAACACTGGTCATTATCAATCAATTTAAGTTTAGCCATCCTAGTAGGTATGTAGTTGTTGTACCTTATTGTGATTTTGACTTGTTTTTCCCTAAGGATTGATGATAGTGGTCATCTTTTCATGTGCCTATTTGCCATGCTTATATATTCAGTGGTGAAGTGTCAGTAAAATTATTTGTCCTTTTTTTTTTTTTTTGAGGAAGGTTAGCCCTTAGCTAACATCCACTGCCAATCCTCCTCTTTCTGCTGAGGAAGATTGGCCCTGAGCTAACATCCATGCCCATTTTTCTCTATTTTATATGTGGGACACCTGCCACAGCGTGGTTTGATAAGCGGTGTGTAGGTCTGCACCCAGGATCTGAACTGGTGAACCCTGGGCCTCTAATGCAGAGTGAGAATTTAACCACTATGCCCCTGGACCAGCCCCTGTTTGTCCTTTTTTTTTTTTAAAAGATTTTATTTTTCCTTTTTCTCGCCAAAGCCCCCCAGTACATAGTCGTATATTTTTAGTTGTGGGTCCTTCGAGTTGTGGCAGGTAGGATGTTGCCTCAGCATGGCCTGATGAGCAGTGTAATGTCTGCACCCAGGATTCAAACTGGCGAAACCCTGGGCCTCCAAAGCAGAGCACAGGAACTTAACCATTTGGCCACAGGGCCGGCCCCTATCTGTCCATTTAATAAAAATCAGATTATCTTCTTTTTATTGAGTTGTAAGAGTTCTTTATATATTCCGGATACAACTCCTTGATCAGATATACGTTTTTTTAATATTTTCTGCTAGGCTGTGGTTTGTCTTTTATTTTTCAACAGTGTCTTTTGAAGAGCAATAATTTTTAATTTTGAAGTCCAAGTTATCAATTTTTTAATAGTTTGTGATTTTAATGTCTATTTTTAAATTTTTTTTAATTTTATTTTTGCTGAGGAAGATTAGCCCTGAGCTCACATCTGTCCCAATCTTCCTCCACTTTATATGTGGGTTGCTGCCACAGCATGGCTGACAAGTGGCATAGGTCCAAGCCTAGGATCCAAACCTGAGAACCCAGGCCGCTGAAGGAGAGCATGTGAACTTAACCACTGTGCCATGGGGCTGTTCCCTTTTAACGTCTATTTTAAAAATTGTTGGCTAACTCAGTGTCAGAAGGATTTCCTCCTAAAGTTTTCTTCAAGAAATCTTTTAGTGTTAGCTCTTATGTTTAGGTCTACATTTCTTTTCCAGTTAATTTTTGTACATAGTGTGATGCAAATGTGAAGATTCATTTTTTTGTATGAAGATATTTAATTGTTCCAGCACCATTTACTGAACAGATTATGTTTTCCCCATTGAATTGCCTTGGCACCTTTGTCAAAAAACAAATCAACTGGCTAAATACATGAGACTGTTTCTGGACTTTCTATTCTGTTCTTTTCATCTATATGCCTATCTTTACACCAATACCACACTGTCTTGATTACTATAGCTTTATGGTGAGTCCTCGTAGCTTAAATTCTCCAACTTTGTTCTTTTTCTAAATTGCTTTGCCTGTTAAAGATCCTTTGCATTTTCATATAAATTTTAGGATAAGCATGTCAATTTCTACAGAAAATTCTGCTGAAAATTCTCTTTGGATGATATTGAATTTACAGATCAAATTGAGGGAGAATTGATATCTTAACAATATTGAGTCTTCTGGTCGATAAATACAGTGTATCTCTCCACTTATTTAGGTATTCGTTAATGTCTCTGAGCAATATTTGCAGTTTGTTAAATTTATCCCTGAGTATTTCATATTTTTGATGCTATTGAAATGGTATTTTTATAGTTTCCAATTATTTGTTACTAGTCTGCATATATGTAATTGAATTTTTTGTCCTATGTCCTTGCTTAGCTTACTTATTAGTAGCTTTTTTGTAGTTTCCTTAAGATTTTATATATAGGCAATTATGTCACACCTGTGAGTAAAGACTGTTTTATATCTTCCTTTTCAATTAGCATGCTTTTTTGTTTGTTTGTTTGTTTGGCCTTCTCGCACTGGTTAGGATTCCAACAGACTCTTGAATAGATGTGATAAGAGCAGACATCCTTAAGTTTTTCCCAAACCTAGAGAGAAAGTATTCAGTCCTTCATCATTAAATGTGAAATTAGAAACCTCAGGGTAATCACAAAACAATCAGAGAAGAGTCAAAAACCATAAAGAGAAACCTGATGAATAGAAAACCACCAAACAGAAATGGCAGACAGCAATATGAGGAAAAAGAAACAAGGGAAATACAGAACAACCAGAAAAAGGGGGATAAAATGGCAGCATTAAACTCTCATTTATCAATAATCACTCTAAATGTAAATGGATTAGATTCACCAGTCAAAAGACACAGAGTGTCTGAGTGGATTAAAAAACAAGACCCAATAATATGCTGCCTCCAGGAGACCCATCTCAGCTCTAAAGACAAACATAGGCTCAGAACGAAGGGATGGAAGATGATAACCAAGCAAATGGCAACCAAAAGAAAGTGAGAGTAGCCATACTTATATCAGACAAAATAGACTTCAAGCCGAAAAAGATAACTAGAGACAAAGATGAACATTATATAATGATAAAGAGGACAATCCACCAAGAAGACATAACATTTATTAATGTATATGCACCTAACATAGGAGCACCAAAGTATATAAAGCAACTGTTAACAGACCTAAAGGGAGAAATTGACAGCAACACAATAATAGTAGGGACTTTAACACCCCACTAACAACAACAGATAGATCATCCAGACAGAAAGTCAACAAGGAAACAATGGCCTTAAATGAAACACTAAACTACATGGAAGTTAGATATATACAGAACATTCCATCCAAAAACAGCAGGATACACATTCTTTTTTTTGTTGTTTTCTTGGTGAGGAAGATTGGCCCTGAGCTAATATCTGTTGCCAATCTTCCTCTTTTTGCCTGGGGAAGAGTAGCCCTGAGCTAACATCTGTGCCCATCTTCCTATATTTTTTATGTGGGACACTGCCACAGCATGGCTTGATGAGTGGTGTAGGTCCACACCCAGGATCCGAACCCTCAAACCTGGGCTGCAGAAGCAAAACACTCTGAACTTAACCATTACACCAGCTGGCCCCCAGAATACACATGCTTGTCAAATGAACATGCAGCATTGTTAAAGAAAGACCATATGTTGAGAAGCCTCAATAAATTTAAGAAGATGGAAATCACATCACACATCTTTTCTGACCACAATGCTATGAAGCAAAAAATCAACTACAAGAAAAAAACTGGAAGAGTCACAAATATGTGGAGACTAAACAACATGCTACCGAACAACTTCTAGATCAATGAAGAAATCAAAAGAGAAATCAAAAGTTGCCTGGGCACAAATGAAAATGAAAACACAAAATACCAAAACTTATGGGATGCAGCAAAAACCAGTACTAAGAGGGAATTTTGTAGTGATATAAGCCTACTTTAAGAAACAAGAAAACTCTCAAATAAGTAATCTAGCACTAACAAAGCCCAAAGTAAGTAGAATGAAGGAAATAACAAAAATCAGAGCAGAAATAAATGAAATAGAGACTAAAAAATAATAGAAAGGATCAATGGAACCAAGAGCTGGTTCTTTGAAAAGATAAACAAAATTGATAAACCATTAGCCAGACTCACTAAGAAAAAAAGAGAGAAGTCTCAAGTCAATAAAATCAGAAACAAAAGAGGAGAAATTACAATGGACATCACATAAATACAAAGGATTATAAGAGCATACTAATAAAAGCTATACACCAACAAATCAGATAACCTAGAGGAGATGGATAAATTCTTAGAATGACACAACCTCCCAAAACTGAATCAAGAAGAAATAGAGAATCTGAATAGACCCATCACCAGCAGAGAGATTGAAAGAGTAATCAAAAACCTCCCCAAAAAACAAAATTCCAGGGCCAGACAGCTTCTCTGGTGAATTCTACCCAAGATTCAAATAAGATTTAATACCTATCCTTTTCAAATTATTCTGAAAAATTGAAGAGGGTGGGACACTTTTTAACTCATGTCATGAGGCCAAAATTACTCTGATAGTAAAGTCAGACAAAGACAACACACACAAAAAAAATTATAGGCCAATATCGCTGATGAACATAGATGCAAAAATCCTCAACAAAATATTAGCAAATCAAATACAACAATACATTAAAAGGATCGTACACCAGGATTAAGTGGGATTCATTTGAGGGATACAGACATAGTTCAACATCCAAAAGTCAATCAATGCGATATGCCACATCAACAAAACGAACAATGAAAATCACATGATCATCTCAAAAGATGCAGAGAAAGCATTTGACAAGATCTGAAACCCATTTATGAAAAAAACTCTCAATAAAATGGACATAGAAGGAAAGAATCTCAACCTAATAAAGGCCATAAATGACAAATCCACAGCCAACATCATACTCAATGGTGAAAAACTAAAAGCCATCCCTCTAAGAACAGGAGCCAGACAAGCGTGCCCACTCTTACCACTCTTATTCACATAGTGCTGGAAGTTTTAGCCAGAGCAATTAGGCGAGAAAAAAAATAAAAGGCTTCCGAGTTGGAAAAGAAGAAGTAAAACTGTCACTATTTACAGATGGCATGATTCTATATATAGAAGACCTTAAAGAATCCACCAAAAAACGATTAGAAATAATTAATGAATACAGTAAAGTTTCAGGGTACAAAATCAACACACAAAAGTCAGTTGCATTTTGGGGCCAACCCCGTGGCCTAGTGGTTAAGTTCAGGAAGCTCCACTTTGGTGGCCTGGGTTCAGTTCCCAGGCACAGAACCACACTGCTCATTGGCAGCCATGTTGTGGCAGTGACCCACATACAAGACAGAGGAAGATTGGCATACATGTTAGCTCAGGGACAGTCTTTCTCAAGCAAAAAGAAGAAGATTGGCAACAGATGTTAGCTTAGGACATATCTTCCTCAGCAAAAAAAAAAAAGTCAGTTTCATTTCTATACACTAATAACAAACTAGAAGGAAAAGAAATCAAGAAAACAATCTCATTTACAATTGCAACAAAGAGAACAAAATACCTAGGAATAAATTTAACCAAGGAGGTGAAAGACTTATACAATAAAAACCATAAGACATTATTGAAAGAAGTTGAAGAAGACATACAGAGATGCAAAGACATGCCATACACATGGATTGGGAGAATAAACATAGTGAAAATGTCCATATTACCTAAAGCAATCTACAGATTCAATGCAATCCCAATCAGAATCCCAATGGCATTCTTCACATAAAGCAAACAAAGAACACTAAAATTTATCAATTTTAACAACAAAAGACCCCATATAGCCAAAGCAATCCTGAGAAAAAAAGAGCAAAGCTTGAGGCATTACACTCTCTGAATTCAAAATACTCTACAAAGCTGTAGTAATCAAAACAGCATGATACTGGCACAAAAACAGACACACCGATAAATGGAACAGAATTGAGAGCCTGGAATTAAAACCACACATCTATGGACAGTTAATCTTTGACAAAGGAGCCAAGAACATACAGTAGAGAAAGGAAAGTCTCTTCAATAAATGGCGTTGGGAAAACTGGACAGCCACATGCAAAAGAATGAAAGTAGACCATTATATTACAACATACATAAAAATTAACATAAAATGGACTAAAGACTTGAATGTAAGACCTGAAACCATAAAGCTCCTAGAAGAAAACATGCGTATTTATGTTTTTTGACATCAGTCTTAGCAGTACCTTTTTGAATACTATGTCTCCTCAGGAAAGAGAACCAAAAGAAAAAATAAACAAATGGGACTATGTCTGACTGAAAAGCTTCTGCAAGGCCAAGGAAACTGTCAACAAAATGAGAAAACAACTCACCAACTAGGAGAAAATATTTGCAAATCTTATCCAACAAGGGGTTAATTTCCAAAATACATAAAGAACTCATACATCTCAACAACAAAAAAATGAACAACCTGATCCAAAAATGGGCAGAGGATCTGAACAGTCATTTTTCCAAAGAAGATACAGATGGGCAACAGGCACATGAAAAGATGTCAACATTACTAACTATTAGGGAAATGCAAATCAAAATGGCAACAAGATATCACCTCACACCCATCAGAATGGCTATAATTAACAAAATAAGAAATAAGTACTGGAAAGGATGCAGAGAAAAGGGAACCCTCATACACTGCTGGTGGGAATGCAAATTGGTGTAACCACAGTGGAAAACAGTAGGAGATTTCTCAAAAAATTAAAAATAGAAATACAACACGATCCAGTATTTAACCAAGGAACATGAAATCATAAATTCAAAAAAAATGTATGCACCCCTGTGTTCATTGTAGCATTATTCACAATAGCCAAGACTTGCAAGCAGCCCAAGTGCCCATCAGTGGAAGAATGGATAAAGAAGATGTGGTATATGTAAACATGGAATGCTACTCAGCCATAAAAAAGACAAAATTGTGCCATTTGTGACAACATGGATGGACTTTGAAGGTATTATGGTAAGAAAAATAAGACAGACAGAGAAAGATAAATATCATATGATTTCACTCATATGTGGAAGATAAACAAACAAACCAGCACATAAATAAGGAGATCAGATTGGTGGTTACCAGAGAGGAAGGGGATGGGGGAAGGGCAAAAGGGCACATGTATGGTGACAGATAAAAACTAGACTATTGGTAATGGACACGATGCAGTCTATACAGAAGCTGAAATATAATAATGTACATCTGAAATTTACACAATATTATAAGCCAATATGACCTCAATAAAATAATTTAAAATAAATAAATAATATGAAATTAGCTGTTGTTGGTTGTTTTTTATCAGATGGAGAAAGTTCCTTTCTATTACTACTTTGCTGAGAGTTTTAATCACGAACTGGTTTTGAATTTTGTCAAAGACTTTTTCTGCAGCTATTGAGATGATCGTATGATTTTTTTTTTTTTAGTCTGTTAACACGAATTACACTGATTGATTTTCTGATAAATCAATCTTGCATTTGGAGGGAAAAACTTCACTTGATCATGATGGTTTTTATATTGCCGAATTTGATTTGCTAAAATTTGTTAAAGGTTTTTGCATCTATGTTCATGAGAGATATTGGTCTGTAGTTTTCTTTCTTTGTCTGGTTTTAGTATTAGACTAAAGCTTGTCTCCATAAAATTAGCTGAGACGTGCTCCCTCAGCTTTGATTTTCTGGAAAGGTTTCTATAGAATTGATATTATTTCATTATTAAATGTTTGGTAGGATTCACTAGTGAAATCGTCTGGACCTAGAATTTTCTTCCTGGAAAAGTTTTTCATAATTTTTTTCCCTGATATTCCCCCCCCCCGAATCCCACTAGTACATAGTTGTATATTTTAGTTGTGGGTCCTTCTAGTTGTGGCATGTGGGATGCCACCTCAGTGTGGCCTGACAAGCAGTGCTAGGTCCACGTCCAGGATCCAAACTGGTGAAACCCTGGGCCACCAAAGCAGAGTGTGTGAACTTAACCACTCAGCCACGGGGTGGCCCCTCTGGAAAAGTTTTTAATTACAAATTCAAATCCTTTTAGAGATATGCAAATATTGCTTTCTCTATTAATTCTTGAGTGAACTTTGGTAGGTTGCCTTCCAAGGAATCTTTTCATTTTAAGTTGTTGAATTCATTGGCATAAAATGGTTGGTAGTATTCCCTAATTATTCTTTTATTCATTCATTCATTCATTTATTTTTTAAAGATTGGCCCTGAGCTAACATCTATGGCCAATCTTTTCTTTTTCTTCTTCTCCCCAAAGCCCCCCAGTACTTAGTTGTATATTTTAGCTGTAGGTTCTTCTAGTTGTGGCATGTGGGATGCCACCTCAGCGTGGCTTGATTGGTGGTGGTGGGTCTGCTCCCAGGATCTGAACCAGTGAAACCCTGGGCCGCCGAAGCAGACCTTGCGAACTTAACCACTCGGCCCCAGGGCCAGACCCCCAATCATACTTTTAATGTCTATAGTATCTGTTGTAATGTCTCCTTTCACTCCTGATTTTGGTGATTTGTGTCTTCTCTTTTTTTCCTAATTAGCTAGACATTTGTCAGTTTTACTGATCTTTTCAAAGAAACAACTCATGGTTTTATTAATTATTATAATTATTTTTCCATTTTTTAATTTCATGGATTTCACGGTTATCTTTGTTATTTCCTTTCTTCTGCTTGCTTTAGGTTTAATTTATGTTTACTTTTCTAGTTTCTTATGCTAGAAGCTAAGACTTTGATTTAAAGCTTTCTTCTTTTCTAATATAAGCATTTAAAGCTATAATTTTCCTCCTAAGAACTGCTTTAGGTGTATTCTATAAATGTTTGAGTATGTGCATTTTTAAAGTCATCTAAATGCTATTGAGTATAATATCTCATTCTGTTTCTTTTTTTGCTAAGAATCATGTTTTTAAGGCTGTTCCTAGTGATGTTTTTTGTGGGTTGAATTGTGTCCTCTAAAAAGTCATGTTGAAGTCCTAACCCCACCTGTACCTGTGATGGTGACCTTGATTGGAAATTGGGTCTTTGCTAAGGTAATCAAACTAAGATGAGGTCCTACTCAATTAAGGGTGGGTCCTAATCCAATGTAATTGGTGTCCTTATAAGAAAAGAAAACAGAGACCCAGACACAGAGAAAAGACAGTCATGTGAAGACAGAGGCAGAGATTGGAGTTATGATGTCACATGCCGAAAAACACTTAACACTACCAGAAGCTCAAAGAGGCAAAGAAAGAGCCTCCCTTGTAGGCTTTAGAGAGAGAGTGGCTATGCAGGTAACTTGACTTTGGAGTTCTAGCATCCTGACTGTGAGAGAATAAATCTCTGTTGTTTTAAGCCACTCAGTTTAGGGTAACCTGTTATGGTGATTCTAGAAAATTAAGACACTGTTATATCTAATCCACTGTGTCTACCTGCCACAAAATTTTCCATGGTGTAACATCCCCCACATTTTGCCTATCTACTTTCCTTTCCCCACCATGGGCATCCATGTTGCTTCCAACTCACCGTGACCATGAATAATACTACGGGGAACATATTCATACACTTCCCTGTATAAACCTATGTCAGAACTTCTTTGGAAAATACACACAGGACTGGAATTGTTTGGTCATAGACATGTGCTTCATTTGCCTGAGTAATGGCAGATTGTGCTCTGCAATAGCTGCAGTGCATGAGAGTTCCTATATTTTATATCCTGCCAACACTTGACATTATGGAGCTTTCTAATTTTTGGCAATCTAATAGATAGAAATATCTACCTTATTTTTGTTTTAAGTTACATTTCTGGTTAATAGAGATTTTAAGCATTTCTTCCTGTGCAGGCTAAGTTTTTTTGGTTTTCTATTCTTTAAATTGGCTGTTTATGTCATTCTTCTGTCAATATGGTCTTTTTCTATGTGGTCATTACCTTTTTCTTGTTGATTTACATATATTATTTGAGATTCTAGACATTAATCTCTTCTCAGATTTTGACTTTGTGAATATCTTCTCTTTTTCTGTTAGCTGCCTATTGGCTTTGTCTATAGTGTCATTTGCTGAGCAGAAATTCTTAAATTTTATATAATGACATTCATAGATACTTTTCCTTATTGGTTTGTGCTTTTAAAACTGTATTTAAAAGTCCCTTTCTGGCTAGAGATCACAAAAATATTCTTTTACATCTTCTATTGAAATTCTAAATTAAGAGCCAGCCTGATGGCCTAGTGGTTAAAGTTTGGTGCTCTCATTGCTTTGGCAGCCCAGGTCCCGTTCCTGAGTGTGGGACCACACCACTCATCTGTCAGTAGCCATGCTGTGGCAGCAGCTCACATAGAAGAAGTAGAATGACTAACAACTAAAATATACAACCATGCACTGGGGCTTTCAGCAGGATAAAAAAAAAAGAGGAAGATTGGCAACAGATGTTAGCTCAGGCCAAATCTTTCCCAGCAAAAAAAAAAAAGTGAAACCACAAGACCACCTAAATTATTTGATTTATTTTTTAAAAAATTCTAAATTAAATCTTGATTGTAAGATTTTTCATACTTAGGTCTTTAATCTAGAATTTTCCCTGAAGTGTGTCATTGGGTAAGGATCCACAAGGAATGTGACTGATGCATTCCGTATTTGCAACTTCTTAATTCTCTGACCAATGAGGAAAAGGGGTCCTTTATCCTAGATACAATTTGAAAAATTATAGAGAAAGATTGTCTGGCTTGGGTCACATGCTCATTATTATGGCTTGATTAGCAAGATGCATTACCAAGTACTAGGCAGACAAAACAATAGTCCCTATAGACGTAATGAGATAAATACACCTATTAATCAGAATTTAAAAGTAAAAGTTCTTAAGGGTTTTGATGGGGGAACAACTTCACCCCATTGGGGGAACCATATAATTCTTCATGACAGAAATGACATTTTTCAATAGACTAAAGTAATGTGTAAGGTTTAGATACATAAGAAACTACATGCATAGTGACTTTTTTCCAATTATTTTATTGAAGTCATAATGGTTTATAACATTGCATAATTTCAGGTGTACATTACTATTTATCAGTTTCTGTATAGACTGCATTGTGCTCACCATGTGGTGACTTGTAAGTAGAGGGAAAAGTGTCAGTAGAAATGCAGGGATAGGAAATTAGGACTGTGTCCAAATTGGACAAGTTTTGTCTAATCCAGCTGAACCATAGGATATAAAAAGTTAGGTGTGCTCTGACACTCTGAAAATGTACTTGTAGAAGACAGGGTGATTGCTTGCCCAATGGCTACTACCCCAACCCTTCCCCTTTACTGATAGAACCCTGATTTCAGACAGCAACACACTCTTCTTCAGAGAGTTAATCTCGATTGATCTGTCTGCTGTGGCAATCCAGTTCCCCTTTGCCTGCGACTCAGTGTCCCTGACCCCCTTCAGCAAGAGGCGGCCATGGGGCTCAGTTCTGTCCCACACGATGCAAGTGGACATCTCCTGACACTACAGCAACCACCTTGGGTCAAATGGGAAAGGACAAGAAAATTGCAGATGCCTACCCAGAGTCTTGACATCATTAGAACCAGATTTGGCTTCATGGGCCCAGTTGCACAGGCCTCAGCGCTCAGAATGACTCTGCTCTTGGTTTAACACTTTGCTGTCTCTGTCCAGAAGTTATTGATAATTTTTAACAAGAGGCCTGGAATTCTCATTTTGCACTGGGCCTCACAAATTATGTAGCAAGTTCTGATTAGAGTGACAGTCAGGTTCTGGAATCTCCTATTTCCAAACCTCTTGTGAACAATTAATATGCTTCTGAATGAGAACACTGTTGGTTGGGCTTTCCAGTACTTGTAGCTAAACACATTCTGATACAGTATTTAAACTTGAGGCAAGATTCACCTATAACAGTGTTTCCTATAAAATCACTGGCTTCTCACCTCAGAGAGATAAAGACTGAAACAGTATAAAAGCATGAATTGTGGATTTAGGCAGCTCTATAACTTGAGCATTTTGCTTTAAGTCTCTGAACCACAGGCTCCTTTTTCTTAAAATGAGAATAAATAATATCTAGTAGTCAGAATTGCGGGAGGATTAAATGAGTTAATGTGTAAAGCACACAGCTTAATATCTGATACTTAATAGGTGTTCGGTAATCTCTGCTGCATTCATTCTCAATTTCACACCTTGCAACAAGGCCACCTGGGAAAAGGAGAGAAGCATAAGAATTCCATGCAGACAGATGTCCTAATTTGGACAAACTATCTTCTGCTCTCAGTAAAAAAAAAAAAAAAAAAAATAGAACAGCAAACAAATATTTCAGAGAGCAACAAATAAACAATGTTTAAGTTGAAGAATTAAAATAATCTGAAAAAGGAAATAAAATTTTTACTTATTAAGAATTACCATTTTGGTGTAGACATTGGCAAAAATGGGCATTACCCATATTCATTTTCTCTTTTGTTATAAGCAATGTTTATTTGGAGAGGAAAACATCATTTATTTTGCTCATTTTGGGCGGTGCTCGGCAAGGCAGCTTCATCTCTGCTCCTGTGGCATCAGCGGGGGTGGCTCACCAGGGCTGCAGGATCTCCTTTTCAAGATGGCTCACTCACACGCCTGGCAAGCAAGTGCTGGCTCTCAGCTCCGATTTCAGCTGTGGATAGGTGCTGGGGGTCTCAGTTCCTCTCCATATGGGCTTTCAACAGACTGCTTGGGATTTTTCATGGCACGTGACTGGGCTCTAAGAGTGGGCATTTCAGAACAGCAGAAAGATGCATTGCCTTTTATGACCTAGCTTTAGAAGTCACATAACATCCACCCTAGCCATAAGCACACCTAGCTTCAAGGGGAGAAAACATAACCTCACCTCTCAGTGGGAGAGTGGCAAAGTCACAGTGTAAGAATATGTGAAATGGAAGACACCGTGACAGGCATTTTTGGAAAATAACGTCTACCACAGGACATGACGTGGTTGCCAAGCCTATTATGTACTTCACATTTAATGCAGGCCGAATTGGAAGGGTGGTGTAGAATGGACGTGGTGATTCAGAGGTCCTTTTATTGTACATAAAATGGAAGTGGGCGGGGTGCTTCAGTAATAGGATAGAGTCTGGCTTCAGGAGATTGGGTGGCATTTCCCTCAGGCATCACTATGTTAGTATTAGTACGTCGGCCGGGTTCCAAATCTAGTAATAACATTCTGTTTCTTTGATTTGCCTGCGATCCCCAGGGGATAGAGTATTCTTTTTGTTTCCTGTCCTTCTCCATTGTGTGATGGCAGCTGTACCGCTTATCAAGTCATTGCCACTCTACTCACCAGGGAAAGATGCATTTAGGCATGTGATTTAATACTTTCACAGAGAAATCCTGAAGAAATAAAAATAACATTAACATTATGGTTTATTCAACAGTATAAGTGTCTAATATGCATTATTTCATTTAATTTTCAAAACTACTCAAAACTTTTCAGGTAAGGAAAGTGCATTTTAGAGAAGTGAGGTAATTGGCAAAGTTCGGGAGTTAACAGAGTAGGAACTCAAACCCAATCTGATTCCAGTGCCTCTTTACTGTGCTGCCCTATTATATTTAAATATATAATTTTATTCATTTAATGCATTTATTAGGCTCTATGATAACTTAGTATTGTTCTGGGCACTAAGACCACACCTGTGAAAAAAGCAGACAAAGTCTACACTGTCATGGAACTTACTTCTAGTGGGGAAAGAACAATGATAACACATCAAGGTAATGTTATGATGACAGTAAATGAGGGCGAAGTCTGGTGATGACTTTATGAGTAACAAGAAGGAGGCAGATGTGGCTAATTTAGGGGATGAGCAATTCTGGCTCTGGGAACAGCAAACACAAAGGTAAGGGAGTGGGAAGGAGTTTGGGGAATGGGCCAAAGGGAGATCAGTACAAGGCGTGGGAAGGGAGGGCATAGAGGTCAGATTATGTCAGCTTTACAAGTGAAGGTTTGGGGTTTTATTCTAAGTGTTATGAGAAGCCCTTTAGAGAATCTAAGCACATAAATGATCTGACCTGGATGAAAACATCATTCCAGTTGTCATGTGGCAAATGCATTGTTGGGAACAAGTGGAGATGCAGGGGCATTGGTTTGGTGAAGTTGGAGAAAAGATAACAGATTTGGGAAATGAGAATCTTAGGACTTGACCAGAGTTTGGGTAATGGAGCTAAAATAAGAAAGGAATCGAGGATAATACCTGGTTCTTGGCTTGAAGAACTGAGTAGATAGTGGTACGATGTACTGAAATGGGGAAGACAGAGGAAGGAGCAGGTTCAAGAGGAAGTCGAGAGTTCTATTTTGAATATGTTGATATCTTGTTTGTTAGACATCCAGATGCAAACATCAACTTAATATGGGGATCAGGAGTCAGTCAGGAAACTATTGAAATAATCCGGGCAACAACCAATGGTGGGTCGGGTCAGTGTGGCAATGATAGGGGTGATGAAAGGGGTTGGATTCTGGACATAATCTGAAGGTAGACCTAACAGGATTTATTAACTAATTGAATTTGAAGTGTAAGAGAGGGGAATTAAGGAGGACTCCAACATTTGGTCTGAATGACTGGAAGGATGGACTTGCCATCTACTGAGATGGGGAAGATGTGGGAGGAGCAGATTTGGGATAGAAATCAGAAGTTTGTTTTTGAACATGTCAGATTTCAGATGCCTTTCAGACAGCTGTAGCAGCAAATTGGTGCCTCACCCACACCCTTTGACTGTAGCTCATCAGGACGCTTACCTCCAACTGCCAGCACCTCCATTTCTTGGCTAGGGGATTTCTCAAACTAACAATCTTGAAAAACAAAAACATAACACGACACACAGAGGGGTGGTTTCTTCTCTAATAAGAGAAAAGCACAGGAGGGGAAATTCTCTGCGTTTCCTTGCCCCTGCTTTCAGCCTTTGAACACCTTTGTTTGAGAATGCGATGCTTGGTGGTGTTTCAACTATCAGGGAAAGTCCAGGTATTCTCTACTTGCAGTGAAAGCATTCCTGCCTGATTCACTGCTCAGAACAATAGTAGCAACCTTGTCAGGTACTTACTACATACGAAGTAAGTGCTTACTGGTCTAAGTATTTACATATATTTTCTCATTTAATCCTTATAATAACTTTACGAGGTAGTTACTATTATTGTCTCCACTTTAGATAAGGAAATTGAGGCATGAAGTGAAACCATTAATGCGAAACTAGGCAGTCTGATTCCAGAGTCTTTGCTTATAACTACTCTGCTATACTGCCTTTCAATATTTGTGGTTATGTAATTTGACATAAAACTACAACGATAAATCTTACTGTGGCAAATTCTTTTTCACCTACACAATGTGGACATTTATCAGGTATAAAAAACTTCAAATACAGAGGGTAAATTTAGATAATATTGTGTATGGCTAAACAGTGACCAAAAACCATTCTCATATTCCTCCCTGCAATTTTGGATTTAAAATGCTTTAGGAGATACTTAAACCAAGTTTATTTATCTTCCTATTATGCAAATAAAATAGGTAATAAAGGAGGATCCCAAATTATTATACCAACCAATACGTCTCCTTCACCTACAAGCCTCAAACCAGAAGTGACCAGCAGTGGATGATGTCAAACAGAATTCGGGGAATAGGATAAAAGTACATGGCAACATAATGTTGACCTCACTTTCCCCACCAGCTCCTAATGCATCCCCTGCTCCTGTTTATAACAGAAACGCGCTAAAGAATTGCTATTACTCACAACTTATATTTCCACCCACTCCATTGTCTCTTGAACCAATAAATCATACTTTTGACTTGACATCTGAATAAACTGTTCTTGTCAAGGTGCCTAATGAGGTTTACATTGCTAAATCCAATGTCAATTTTTAATTCTCATCTTACTGATTTCTCGGCAACATATGACATAGTCCTCAATATCTGCTTCTGGTTCTTTCTCAGTTTGCTCGTCTTAAGATTGGAAGTTTCAGTGCTTGGACTCCATCCCATCCACACCTTTGGTGTTCTCATTGTGGCTCATAGTTTTACACGCTGCAGCAGATTCAGATGAATACCATGCAGTGAGTGACCTCAGGAAATGCCGTGTGGAACAGAAAGATTGCGCAGCTGAGACAGGCTCACATTTCTGATCCACAAAACTGTGAGTTACAAAAAAAAAAAAAAAAGGTTTTCAGCCACTAAATTTTAGGGTGATCTCTCTTGCTGCAACAGATAACTATAAGAAATACCGTATCTTTGCTGATGACTCACAAATTTCCTGAACCTCTCCTTTGAATTCCAGATTTGTATCTAACCACATATCTGACATTTCCACATGGACAAGTCTTATTTTGGCCTCTACCAGAAGCAGACTCCAAGACAAAGACTCAGGTGCAAGTAGCTTATTTGAGAGGTGATCCAAGGAAACAGCAGTAGAGTAGTGGGGAAGTGAGACAGGGAAAGAAAGCAGACAGTAAAGGGTGTGTTATCAAGTCAGTTACCACTGAGGAAAACTGCCTTATACTGTTGGGGAACTCAGGGAATTAGTGTAAAACATGTACCTCAGAGTTACCCCACTCAGAGGGCAAGAGAACTGAAATATTTGTATGCTAACATTTTTTTTTTTGCTGAGGAAGATTCTCCCCGAGCTAACATCTGTGCCAATCTTCCTCTATTTTGTATGTGGGTTGCTGCCACAGCATGGCCACTGATGACAGGTGTTAAGTCCACACCTGGGAAGCGAACCCCAGCTGCCAAAGTAGAGCACACTGAACTTAACCACTAGGCCACGGGGCTGTCCCCTTTCTATGCTAACTTTTATCAGTCGTTGGTTGAGGGCTGCTCCTGGGGAACTAATTCCCCACAGCCTGCCTTAGGCAGAGGTTTAGGAAAAAAGCCCTCAGACAAAGAAGTGAAAAACCTGGGAGTGAGACATCAGCTGAAGCACATTGAAGTTGGACGGTTGAGGGAATATGGTCAGGACACTGACAACATTTCCAAGGACATTAACTTTTTAAACAATTCCAGGCCAGTTGTTTTGTAGAATGTCCCACAAACTGGCTACTGGGAGATGGTTCTCACGGTCTCACGTTCCTTCCTTCGTGTCTTGTCAGCAGAAGTACTAACTGTCCTTTTGTTCTGCATTATCTTTTCAAAGATAACTGGGTAGTGAACAGCCTTGGAAGCTAGAGAGAATCTCTCTCATCAGGACAGATTTGTTTATTATTAAACAGTATAATAAAGGTAATGTCTCTCTCGAAGGCAAAAGTGAAGCATGTTTGCTTGCTGCCCATTATGAAAAAATTGGGGGCGCTCCCTAAACTTGGGATTCCTGTCTTGTAACTCAACCCACAGTAGGTGCAGGCATCACCTGGCTCTTGTATCATCTCATGGGAACTGGGTCTTTGGAAACTGGTGTACGAAAACAATGATACTTTGGTTATGCTATAGCTATGAGCGATAAACTGTCCTCAGTCTCTCACTCACCCAGGATTCTTGTATCTTCTGCCATCACGAAACTGTGGCAGGCTAATTTGTTACCTTGCAAGTAGGGTAAAACCTCAGACACTTCATAGTTCTCTTTTTCTTTTTTTCCCCAAACTTATCACATAATTACGCCTTTACAAATCATTTTGTTGTGCACATTTTATATACTTATGTAACCAGATACATTCATCTTCTGATAATACTACACATCTTTCTATGTAAGTCTTTCAGTATTTTTTTTATTTCATAATAGTTTACATCAATGTGAAATTTCAGTTGTGCATTATTTCTTCACTGTCACCATGTAAGTGCTCCCCTTCACCCCCTGTGCCCACTCCCCACTCCTCTTCCCCTGGTAACCACTGAACTGTTTTCTTTGTCCATGTGTTTGTTCATATTCCACATTTGAGTGAAATCATCTGGTGTTTGTCTTTCTCAGTCTGGCTTATTTTGCTTAGCATAATTACCTCCATGTCCTTCCATGTTGTTCCAAATGGGATGAATTTGTCTTTTTTTATGGCTGAGTAGTATTCCATTATATATATGTACCACATCTTCTTTATCCAATCATCGGTTGATGGGCACTTGGGTTGCTTCCATGTCTTGACTATTGTGAATAGTGCTGCAATGAACATAGAGGTGCATATGTTACTTTGGATTGTTGATTTCAAGTTGTCTGGGTAGATACCCAGAGGTGGGATGGCTGGGTCATAAGGTACTTCTATTTTTAGATTTTTGGGAAATCTCCATACTGTTTTCCATAGCGGCTGCACCAGTTTCCATTCCCACCAGCAGTGTGTGAGGGTTCCCTTTTCTCCACACCCTCTCCAACATTTGTTATTTTTAATCTTAGAGATTACAGCCATTTTAACAGGCATAAGGTGGCATCTTAGTGTGGTTTTGATTTGCATTTCCCTCATGTTTGGTGATGTTGAACATCTTTTCCTGCGCTTATTGGCCATCTGTGTATCTTCTTTGGAGAAATGTCTGTTCACATCCTCTGCCCATTGTTTGATTGGACTGTTTGTTTTGTTTGTTGTACAGTTGTGTGAGTTCCTTATATGTTCTGGAGATTAACCCCTTGTCGGATATATGATTTGAAAATATTTTCTCCCAGTTGGTGGGTAGTCTCTTTGTTTGAGTCTAGTTTCTTTTGTCTTGCAGAAGCTATTTAGTCTGACAAAGTCCCACTTGTTTATTTTTTCTTATGTTTCCCTTGTCTGAGAAGACATGGTATTCAAAAATATCCTTTTAAGTTTGATGTCAAAGAGTGTACTGCCTTTATTATCTTCTAGGAATTTTATGGTTTTAGGACTTATCTTCAAGTCTTTCATCCATTTTGAGTTTATTTTTCTGTATGGCATGAGATAATGGTTTACTTTCATTCTTTTGCATGTGGCTGTCCAGATTTCCCACCACCATTTATTGAAGAGACTATCTTTTCTCCACTGTATGTTCTTGGCACATTTGTTGAAGATTAGCTGTCCGTAGATGCCTGGTTTTATTTCTGGACTTTCAGTTCTGTTCCATTGATCTGTGTGCCTGTTTTTGTACCAGTGCCATGCTGTTTTGATGACTATGGCTTTGTAGTACATTTCGAAATAGGGATTGTGATGCCTCCAGCTTTGTTTTTTTCCCCTCAGTATTTCTTTGGCAATTCGGGGTCTTTGGTTGCTCCATATGAATTTTAGGATTCTTTGTTCTATTTCCATGAAGAATGTCATTGGGATTATGATTGGGATTGCATTGAACCTGTAGATTGCTTTGGGTAGTATGGACATTTTAACTATGTTTATTCTTCCAATCCATGTCCATGAAATCTCTTTCCATCTCTTTATGTCATTATCTATTTCTTTCAGTAATGTCTTATACTTTTCATTGCATAAGTCCTTCACCTCCTTGGTTAAATTTATTCCTAGGTACTTTACTCTTTTAGCTGTGATTATAAATGGCATTGCATTCTTGAGTTCTCTTTCTGCAAGTTCGTTATTAGAGTATAAAATGAAACTGGATTTTTGTACCCTGCAAATTTACTGTAGTTGTTAATTATTTCTAATAGTTTTCTGATGGATTCTTTAGGGTTTTCTATATATAAAATAAGGTCATCTGCAACCAGCGAGAGTTTCACTTCTTCATTCCCTATTTGGATTCCTTTTATTCCTTTCTCTTGCCTAATTGCTCTGGCCAAGACGTCCAGTACTATGTTGAATAAGAGTGGTAATAGTTGGCGTCCTTGTCTTGTTCCTGTTCTCAGAGGGATGGTGTTCAGTTTTTCCCCATTGAGTATGATGTTGGCTGTGGGTTTGTTATGTATGGCCTTCATTATGTTGAGGTAATTTCCTTCTATCCCCGTTGGGTTAAGAGTTTTTATCACAAATGGCTGTTGGATCTTGTCAAATGCTTTCTCTGTGTCTATTGAGATCATCATGTGGTTTTCATTCCTCAATTTGTTGATGAGATGTATCACATTGATTGATTTGTGGATGTTGAACCATCCCTGTGTCCCTGGTATAAATCCCACTTCATCATGATGTATGATCCTTTTGACGTATTGCTGTATTTGGGTTGCCAATATTTTGTTGAGGATTTTTGCATCTATGTTCATCAGTGATATTGGCCTGTAGTTTTCCTTTTTTGTGTTGTCCTTGTCAGGCTTTGGTATCAGAGTGATGTTGGCCTTATAAAATGTGTTAGGAAGTGTTCCATCTTCCCTAATTTTTTGGAATAGCTTGAGAAGGATAGGTATTAAATCCTCTCTGAAAGTTTGGTAGAATTCCCCAGGGAAGCCGTCTGGGCCCGGGTTTTTATTCCTTGGGATGCTTTTGATTACTGTTTCAATCTCTTTCCTTGTGATTGGTCTATTCAGATTATCTGTTTCTTCTTGACTCAGCTTAGGGAGGTTGTAAAAGTCTAACAATTTATCCATTTCCTCTAGAATATCCATTTTGTTGGCATATAGTTTTTCATAGTATTCTCTTATAATCCGTAGTATTTCTGTGGTATCCATTCTTATTTCTCTTCTTTCATTTCTAACTTTGTTTATCTGAGCTTTCTCTCTTTTTTTCTAAGTCTGGCTATGGGTTTGTCAATTTTATTTATCTTCTCAAAGAACCAGCTCTTTGTTTCATTGATCCTTTCTACTGCCTTTTTTGTTTCAATAGCATTTATTTCTGCTCTGATTTTTCTTATTTCTCTCCTGCTGAGTTTGGCTTTGTTTATTCTTCTTTTTCTAATTCAGTTAGGTGTAATTTGAGGTTACTTATTTGGGATTTTTCCTGTTTGTTAAGGTGTGCCTGTATTGCAATGAATTTCTCTCTTAATACAGCTTTTGCTGCATCCCATATGAGTTGGTATGGTGTGTTTTCATTTTCCTTTGTCTCCAGATATTTTTTTATTTCTCCTTTAATTTCTTCAATGATTCATTGGTTGTTCAATAGCATGTTGATTAGTCTCCACATCTTTGTCCCTTTCTCAGCTTTTTTCTTGTAATTAATTTCTAGCTTTATAGCATTGTGATTGGAAATGATGCTTCTTGTTATTTCAATTTTTTTTTTATGAAGATTAGCCCTGAGCTAACTGCTGCCAATCCTCCTCTTTTCACTAAGGAAGACTAGCCCTGAGCTAACATCCACGCCCATCTTCCTCTACTTTATATGTGGGACGCCTACCACAGCATGGTGTGCCAAGTGGCGCCATGTCTGCACCCGGGATCTGAACTGATGAACCCTGGGCTGCTGAAGCAGAATGTGCACACTTAACTACTGTGCCACCAGGCTGGCCCCCCAATTTCCTTAAATTTATTGAGGCTTGCCTTGTTTCCCAATATGTGCTTTATCCTTGAGAATGTCCCATGCACACTTGAGGAGAATGTGTATTCTGCTGTTTTTGGGTGAGTGTTCTCTATATGTCTATTAAGTCCAACTGGTTTAGCTTTTCATTTAATTCCACATTTCCTTGTTGATTTTCTGCCTGGATGATCTATCCATTGATGTGAGTGGAGTGTTGAGGTCTCCTACTATTATTGTGTTGCTATTAATATCTTCTTTTAGCTTTGCTATTAGGTGCTTTATGAACCTTGGTGTTCCTGTATTGGGTGCATAGATGTTTATGTGTTATTTCTTCTTGATGGAGTATCTCTTTGATCATTATATACTGCCCCCTTTGACTCTCTTTACCTGTCTTGTCTTGAAGTCTCATTTGTCTGCTTGCTTTTGTTTGCCATTAGCTTAGAGTATTGTCTTCCATCCCTTCGCTCTGAGCCTGTTATCATCATTGGACCTGAGATGTGCTTCCTGGAGGCAGCGTATTGTTGGGTCTTGTTCTTTAATCTATCTTGCCACTCTTTGTCTTTTTATTGGAGAATTCAATACATTTACGTTTGGGGTGATTATCCGTATGTGAGGGCTTGATGCTGCCATTTTGTCACTTGTTTTCCAGTTCTCCTGCATTTCCCTCATTTCTTGTCCTGTATGCTTTGGTCTACCCATTGAATTATGTGGTTTTTTATGATGTGTTTCTTTGTTTTCTTCTTATTTATTATTCATATCTCTGTTCTTCTTTTTCGTTTAGTGGTTACCATGAGGTTTGTATTCAGAATCTCATGTATGAGATAGTCCATTTTTCTGATGGCCTCTTATTTCCTTAGTCTAAACTGATTCAGTCTCGTTCCTCCTCCCCTCTTAAGTTGTTTTTCTCACATCTTATCCCATCTTGTGTTGTGAGTTTGTGACAACAAATTAAAATGACAAGATTATCTTGTCGTCTTTGTTTTTGGTGTTTTCCTTCCCTATATGTTTAATGCTATTCTTGAGTATTTGCTATCCTATTCTGATTCTGTCTACCTATTTATCTCCTTATTCCATGCTTTGTGATCCCTTTCTCCATGTGTTTTTTTTCTTTTTTTTCAGGTATGAGGGACTTGAGGATTTCTTGTGGCAGGGGGTGTCTTGTGGCTACGAGGTCCCTAAGCTTTTGTTTGTCTGGGGAAATTTTTATTTCTCCATCGTATCTGAAGAATATTTTTGCTGGATAGAGTATCCTTGACAGAAAATTTTTGTCTTTTTGAACATGTTATTCCATTCTGTCCTAGTCTGTAAGGTTTCCACAGAGAAATCTGCTGAAAGTTTGCTAGGGGGTCCTTTGCAGGTTATTTTCTTCTGCCTTGCTGCCCTGAGTATTCTTTTTTTGTCATTCATTTTTGCAAGTTTTACTACTATATGCCCTGCAGTAGGTCTTTTTGCATTGACATATCTAGGACATATGGAAGCCTCTTCCACACGGATTTCCATCTCTTTCCCTAGGTTTGGGAAGTTCTCTGCTATTATTTCTTTGAACAAGCTTTCTGCTCCATTCTCCTTCTCTTCTCCTTCTTGAGCACCTATAATTCTTATGTTGCGTTTCCTCATTGAGTTGGATATTTCTTGGAGACTTCCTTCACTTCTTTTTAGTCTTAGTTCTCTCTCCTCTGTCTGGAGCATTTCAACACGTCTATCTTTGATTATGCTGATAGACTCCTCTATGATGTCCACTCAGGCATTCCTTGAATCTGTGTTTTGTTTTACCTCTTCTATTGTTTCTTTCATCTCTAATATTTCTTTCTTTTTTTTTTTTTTTAAAGATTTTATTTTTTCTTTTTCTTTCCAAAGCCCTTTGGTACATAGTTGTGTATTCTTAGTTGTGAGTCCTTCTAGTTGTGGCATGTGGGATGCTGCCTCAGCATGACTTGATGAGTGGTGCCGTGTCTGCCAGGATTCAAACTGGCAAAACCTTTGGCTGGTGAAGTGGCACATGCAATCTTAACCACTTGGCCATGGGGCCAGCCCCCTCATCTCTAATATTTCTGATTGATTCTTCTTTATAGTTTCAATCTCTTTTGTGAAGTAGCTCCTGAACTCGTTGAATTGTTTCTCTACATTCTCTTTTACCTCATTGAGTTTTTTTGATGATAGCTATTTTGAATTCATTGTCATTTAGATTACATATTTCTGTGTCTTCAGGACTGAATTCTGGGTACTTGTCATTTTCTCTCTGGTCTGGAGATTTGATATGTTTCATATTGCTGCAAGGGGTGGCTCTGTTTTTATGCATCCTGGTATTATTTGGTTGCAGTTACCTCCTATCGCCACTGGGTGGAGGTCAAGAGCCATGTATTCTGAGCTTTCTGCCTTCAGCTGAGATCCCCAGCCGTGGGGCCACAGTGGTTGGGCGTGGGGGACAGGCAATTTCTGCTGTGTGCTCTGGGGCTTTTCTCACTCTTCTCTTGCTATCTGCTCTCCTGGGGTGTTGGCTTGATGAAGTCACCACCCCAGGAAAGCTCTCACCCTGGTAGAGGGCTTCCCTCTAGGCTGCAAGGGCCCTCAGGGATTCTTGATGTTCCCATGAATGAAGGACCCCTGCCTGTTTCCTTCCCTCTTGGAGGCCTCCCACTGTCCTGGACCACACTCTTTAGGGGATGGAGTGAAGATTTCTCTTACCCCGTTCCACCTCCTCCGAGGGGAGCTCCAGCCTCTCTGCCCTCCGTTGTGTGGCTGCGTGTGTCTCTCCAATGTTATTTATGTTATGTTTGGATGTCCTCTGTTGGAGTATGGATTTTTTTTGTTGTATGTTGGAGGGGGAAGATTACTGGTAAAGTTCACTCTGCCATGATGCTGACTCATAGTTCTTTTTTTTTTTTTTCTCTCTCCCCAAAGCTCCAGGACACGGTTGTATATCCTAGTGGTAAGTCCTTCTAGTTCTTCTATGTGAGTCACTGCCACTGCATGGCAACTGACAGACAAGTGGTGTGGTTCTGTGCCTGGGAATTGAACCTGGGCTGCCCAGGTGGAGTGTGCTGAACTTAACCACTAGGACACTGGGGCTGGCTCAGACTCTTCATAGTTCTTTACAATGGCTTTGATTGATTGTTTCCTCATGATTATATTCAAGTTAAACAATTTTTGCTCAAGAATGCTAAGTAGATGATATTGTGTCCTTCCATTGCATCCCATGTGAAGGCATATAATGTCAGTTTCTTCCATTATTAGAGATGCTAAGTTTAATCACTTAGTTAAGGTGATGTCTGCCAGATCTCTCCAGTCAAAATATTTTTTCACTTTTGCAGTTGTTTATTCAGTTCATTCACATAGTCTCAGAATATCACCCTACAGATTACATATTAATTATTTCTCCCAGACCTGGAGTCTGTCATTTCTCCTAGGAGCTCTGTGTGTTGTTATTGTTTGTTTTTTTTAGAGGGGAATAGTATTTAGAAAGCAAGATCTAGATATGCTCATTGCTATTGGAATTTATTTGCTTTTAGACCCTTTCACTGGACAGAACTAGGGGAAAAGTCATGAGTTCACACTGATGCCTTTTTTCCAAATCCAACACCACAGGGTTCATCTTCACCTTCTCCCACTCCATATTTGAATTTCCTATCTTCCATAATAACATCAATATATTTATTTGTTTGCTGTCTCCTACAATAAAAACAAAATAGTTCCAGAATTACTATTCCATTGATTCCAACAATGACAAATCTAAGGAACTTTCAAAATTTGTTTGCAGTTATTAGACTTTATACCACTAAAGATGTACAGTCAGAATACTATGTTCAAAAGTGACTTGAATGAAATTTTTGTCAGTATGGCTTTGTATCAATCTGATATAATTAGGTTCATTTGTTTCATCATTTTTGAATTTGCTTCTTAAAAATATATAAACCACTTATGTGATTAAAAATGTTAAACTTTACAACAAGGAATGTTCAGAGAAATCTCATTCGTATCTCTATCCATTGCACCCTCCTTCTAGAGATAACTGTTGTGGACTGAATTGTAGTTCCCCCAAAGTTCATGCGTTGAAGTCCTAGCTGCTTATGTAACTGTATTTGGAGACAGGGCTTTTACAGAGGTAATTAAGGTTAAATGACGTCATAAGGGTGAGGCCCTAATCAGGTAAGACCGGTGTCCTTATAAGAAGAGGAAGAGACTCCAGTGCTCTCTCTCTCCTCCTGTGACATGCACAGAGAAAAGGCCATGTGAGGATGCAGCAAGAAGGCATCCGTTGACAAGCCAGGAAGAGATGCCTCACCAGAAACCAAATTTCATGGCACCTTGATCCTGAACTTCTAAGCTCCAAAACTGTGAGAAAATAAATTTCTGTAGTTTAAGCCACCTGGGCTGTGGTATTTTATGGCATCCTTAGCAGATGAATACAGTAACTATTAATTAGTATAGGATTTATCCTTTCTGTGTTTCTTTTTGAGAAAATAAGCAAACATTTCCTTTTTTCTTACATAAAAGGTAGCATACTATATACTCTTTTGTGCTTAACAATATATCCTATAAATTACTCTTTATCAGTCTATAGAAATATTTCTTATTCTTTTTGACAACTGCATTTCTTTATCGTACGTATTTACCACAGTTTATCCAACTCTTGTTTCCAATATTTTACTACCACAAGCAATGCCTGAATGAATAACCTTATGTACATGTTGTTTGATGTTTTAATCACTTTGTGGAGGTGCCTGTTTAGGGTAAATCCCTTGAAAAGTGATAGCAGAGTCAAAGGGTACATGTGTATGTAGTTTTGTTAGATAATGCCTAATAACTTTTTTCTTTTTTTTTTGCAAGGAAGATTGTCCCTGAGCTAACATCTGTTGCCAATCTTCCACTTTGCTTGAGGAAGATTGTTGCTGAGTTAACATCTGTGCTAATCTTCCTCTCTTTCATGTGGGATGCTGCCACAGCATGGCTTGACAAGCGGTGCTAGGTTCACACCTGGGATCCGAAACTGTGAACCCTGGGCGGGGCACGTGAACTTAACCACTACACCACTGGGCTGGCCCCTAGGAAGTTTTCTTACAGGTAAGGTCATGTCTTTTTCCTTCCCTTTTTTCTTCCCTCCCTCTGCTCCAAGAGAAGAGTACTTTCTCACACTGTCATATTGGACTTGACCATTGTGACTTGCTCTGGTTAATGAAATGTGAGCACACAGGACACATGACACCTCTGAGCAGAAGCTTCAAATGAGTTTCAGTGGTTTAGCCTCTTGTGTGCTTGCCTTCCATCATAGGAAAATATAACCCAGGTGACTACTGCTCCTTTGCTCTGGGTCCTTGCATTGGAGACACGTGGAACTGACTTGAATTTGACTTGCATCTGGAGTATAGCCACTGCAGCTGACTGCCCCTCCCTCCAGCTGTCAATTTCCAGCTAAGTGAGAAGTAAATATTTGTTGTCTATAAGCCACTGAGTCTTTGAGGTCAATTCTTTTATTTTCTTGCAAGCCAGCAATTTATTAAAAATTATGGTTTTTTGTAATTTATTCATGATTTAGTTTCCACTGTTCAGCTATTATGAATAATGCTGCTGTAACATTCTTATATAAATTTTTGTGTTTTTGTGTGGACATATGTTTTAAATTCTTTTGGGTATATACCTAAGAGTGGAATTGCTGGGTATTACTGTAACTCTATGTTTAACTTTTCAATTATTGCCAGACTGTTTTTCAAAGTGGCTATACCATTTTACAATCCCACCAGGGGTGTGTGAGGTCTCTGATTTCTCTACATCCTCACTAACAGTTGTTATTATATGTCTTTCTTATTACAGCCATCCTAGCGGATGTGAAAGAATATCTCATTGCGGTCTTGATTTGCATTTCCCTAGTGACTAACGATGTTGAACACCTTTTCATATGCTTTTTGGCTATTTGTATATCTTCTTTGAAGAAATATCTATTCAAGTCCTGGACCCATTTTTTAATGGGTTTGTCTTTTTAATTGTTGAGTATTAAGAGTTATTTATATATTCTGGATATAATATCAGACATGTGGTTTAAAACATTTTTTCCCATTCTTTGTATGGTCTTTTCACTTCCCTGACAGTGTCTGAATTAGTCTACTAGGGCTCTCATAACAAAATACCACATATTGGATATGAACTCATTTAACCACCTCTTTAAAGGCCGTGTCTCCAAATACAGTCACATTGTGGGTTAGGGCTTCCACATACAAATTTTGGGAGAACACAGTTCAGTACAAAACACTCTGCCCTCTGGATACCCAAAATTCATGTCCTTCTCATATGCAAAATACATTAACCCCCATCCCAAAGCCTGAGCTCATTCCAGCATCAACTCTAAGTCCAAAGTTTCACCTAAATATCATCTAAATCAGGTATGGCTGAAACTTGAGATATGATTCATCCTGAGGCAAAATTCCTCTCCAGCTGTGAGCCTGTGAAACCAGACAAGTTGCGTGCTTCCAAAATACAGTGGTGAGACAGGCATGGATAGACACTCCCATTCCTTCTAAAAGGGAGAAATCAGAAAGAGGAAAGGAGGATGGGTCCAAGGCAAGTCCAAAACCTAGCAAGGCAAATTCCATCAGATTTCAAGGCTCAAGAATAATCCTTTTTGGCTTGATGCTCTGCTCTCCGGGCTCACGGGGGTGGCAGCATCATCCCATTGGGCCTGGGTGGTGGCTCCACTCCCTCAGCTCTGGGCAGCAGCTTTGTTCCTGAGGCACTGGTTGGTAGCAGTCTGGCCCACTGAAACCAAGGAGACAGGCTTGCCCCCCAGACCTGTACCCTCTGGTCCATGGTGAGAGTGGCAGCTTTGCTGATCTCTGAATCATTTTTGGTGTCATTTTCCCTTTTCTTGAAGTATAATGTGAATTGGCAGCCAGATAGCTCTACTGTCCTGTCCTGCAGAACCCTGGAAGTCAAACAGTCTTTCTTTATTTTATTGTCTCTGTCCTCTTTAGTCCAAGCTGGCAGTTTCTGCTGGTATGATCCCATCTCTATCCCTGGCTACTTCTGAGATGGCTGATTAAATCCATGAGTTGCAGCCATTATTTCTTTATTAAATTTTTTTTAGCACACCCTTGGTGTGCTCTTTAGAACATACTTTTTCCTTTTCTGTAATATGGATGGTAATTGGATTCTGCACCCCATTCAAACATGTGGGGAGGGAGGTGGGTTTCCCCACATCATCAAGGAGCAATTCTCCAGACACAAGCTGGATGTTTTACAATTTAACTCAATTCTGACACTGTCTACCCGGGGATACCATCAGATCCCACAGACTAAGGGCTCAGTCCTACAGACGGCCATACCCTCCCTCTTTCAGACACCAGTTGAAAGCCCAAGTTGTTATCTGTTCTTCTGAACAACAGGCTACACACTGGAGGTTCTAACAACTCCCTCAAACTCAGGATGCCAATTGTAAGGCCAGGTTGTTACCTATATGTCTGACTGACTGGCTATAAATCAGAGGTTCCCATGACCCCCTCCTTGGGTCCGAATAATTTGCTAGAGCACCTCACAAGACTCAGAGAAAAATTTTACTAACTGGGTTACTGGTTTATTATAAAAGGATATATAACTCAGGAACAGCCAGGTGGAAGAGACACATAGGGCAAATTATGGGGAAAGGGTATGGAGCTTCAATGCCCTTTCCAGGGACACCGCTGTCCCCACAACTCCACCTGTTCGCCAACCCAGAAGTTCTCCAAAGCCCATCCTTTTGGGTTTTATGGAAGTTTCATTACACAGTTGTGATTGAATAAATCATTGGCCATTGGCAATTGATTCAACCTCCAGCCCCTCTCCCCTCACTGGAAGTCAGGGGGTGGGACTGAAAGTTCCAACCATCTAGTCATAGTTGGTTCCCCTGGCAACCAGCCCCCCTTCTTAGGTGCTTTCCAAAAGTCACCTCATTAACATAAACCCAGTTGTAGTGAAAAGGGGGTTGTTATGAATAACAAGACACCCATTTCAACTTTATGGTTTTGAAGTGATTTCAGGAATTGAGGACAAGAGACAAAATATTATAACAAAAGATGCTCCCATTGCTCTTATGGCTCAGGAAATTCTGGAGGTTTTGGGAGCTGTGAGCCAAGAACCTTGGATTAAGACCAAATATATATGAGAAATATAATTTAGCCATCTGAATGACCAAATATATATTTCTTATAAATCACAATATTGCAGATAGGCTAAGAATTTTCCAAATCTTCAAATTCTGGTTCCTTTTTGCTTAACAATTCCTTCAATTTATCTCTGTCCTTCTGCATTTTACTATAACTGATAAGAAGAAATCAGGCCCCACCTTTCACACTTTGCTTAGAAATCACTTCAGCTAAATATCCAAGTTTATCATTTATAACTTCTACTTTCCACAAAACCCTAGAACACAATTTGGCCACGTTGTTTGCCACTTTATGATAAGGGACACCTTTCCTCCAGTTGCCAACAATGTACCTCATTTCTGTCTGAGATCTCACCAGAATCGCTTTTAACATCCGTATTTCTACCAACAGTCTCTCTTCAAGGCAATCTGGGCTTTTTCCAACATGCACCTCAAAACTCTTCCAGCCTCTACTCATTACCCAGTTCTAAAGCCATTTCCACATTTTCTGGGAATTTGTTACAGCAGCACCCCACTTCTCAGTACTAAAATCTGTATTAGTCTGGTAAGGCTTCCGTAACAATATAATACAGATGAGCAGCTTAAAAAACAGAAATTTATTTCTCACAGTTCTGGAGTCTGGATGTCCAAGATCAAGGTGTTGTTGGCAGGTTTGGTTGGCTTGCAGATGGCCATCTGCCATCCCCCAGCCCCTGGCAACCATCCTTCTACCTTCTGTCTCTATGAATTGACCACTCTAGGTAGCTCATGTAAATGGAATCATACAACATACAGAGTTTTTGTGACTGGGTTATTTTACTTGGTACAATGTCTTCAAGGTTTATCCATGTTGTAGCAAGTCAGAATTTCCTTCCTTTTTAAGGCTGAATAATGTTACCAAACCAGGTTCATTTTGTCTGTCACATGAAAAGCCAATCACTGAGATGACAAGTTTGCAGCAGAAAAAGGGTTTATTCACAAGGCAGCCAAGTGAGGAGATGGGAGAAGAAACCTCAAATCCACTGCCCCAAAAATGATGACTAGGAATATTTATAGGAAAAGGGGTTCAGTGGTCCAAACTGTGGGAATAGATGATTCCCAAGGTAAGGAGAAGTGAGGTAATTGATGATCTGTGCAAGCATAGTCAAGCTTCATGGCTCTTCATAGCAGGCATGTTCACAAAATGGTGGCATTAACAGGATCTGAGGGTAGAGTTTTTGGCTCCCTGATGCCAGGAGTTGACCTTTCAGACACCTGTGCAGGCCCAGTTGGTGTATTGGTAATCTTGACTGGCCCAAACCGGACAGGGGTCGACTCTTAGTTCCTGAAAAACAACTTAGGCATCAGTTACCATGGTGACCCAAGTGTCAGGGAGAGGTTATCTATGAGGAACCTAATGGAAATTGGATAATATGTTGCTTGTCTACTTATCTTTTAAAAATAAGCAGCATAGATAACAATGAACAGGCAAACAACTAAAGATTACAATTAATAACTGCTAAGAAAACTTTAGTTACTAGTTATTAATGACTAACTGTCCACTGGTTTCAATAATACAAATAATACAGGGTTTCCATTTTGATGAAGTCCAATATTTCTATTTTTTTCTTCTGCCACTTGTGCTTTTAGTTTTGTGTAAGAAACTATTGCCTAATCCAAGGTCACGAAGATTTACACCTATGCTTTCTCTGAGTATTATACCTTTAGCATTTACACGTAGGTCTGTGATCCATTTTGAATTAATTTTTGTATATGTGAATCAGGGGTCCAATTTAATTCTTTTGCATGTGGATATACAATTGTCCCAGCATCCTGTGTTGAAAAAACTATCCTTTTGCCATTGAATCAGTTGCCTGTAAATCTATGGGTTATTGCTGAACTTTTAATTCTTTTCCACTGAGATATATATATCTATCCTTATTCCAGCACTCACTATCTTGATTAGTGTAGTTTTGTAGTTGGTTTTGAAATTGGGAAGAATGAGTGTTTCAGCTTTGCCCTTTGTCAAGATTGCTGGCTATTCTGAGTCCCTTGCATTTCCATGTGAATTTTAGGATCAGCTTGCCAATTTCCACACTAAAAAAGGCAGCTTGGATTTTGATAGGGTTGCACAGAATCTACCGAACAAAGAGGGGAGTGCTACCATTTTAGCAATATTAAATCTTCTGCTACTATTTCTTGCTGAACTACCTAGACAGATGATGAGTTAGCTTAATTATAAGCCCTATACCTCACTCCTGTCTTCCTGTCCTCCCAGTGTAGCCTATTAGGTTGCTCCTCCATTGGGCACTTTTCCTACCTCTAACGATACATTTCAACAACCGTTTCTGGTTCTGCCAACTTTAGACACAATCTCTTGAATGCTTTTATCTTTACCTCTACATTCCTGCCTACGTTCCACTCTAAAACTGTCAGCCATACTTTTACCTCTATGTTGTCAACATTGATATAATTTATAAACTATGCTTTAACTATAGAAAGATTATCTACTATTTATTAATAGGTTGAGTCTAAAAGTTGAACACCAGAAAACAGCATTTTCTATGCTATCATAGTAGTTAATTATTCAGTTGAATTCTGTCTTTTTCAGATTTCTCTCCAAGAATTCCTATCCTTCCATTTGAATCCAGCCTTGCTCTTAGGACTTCTCTTCACTGTTCTCCTGAATTAGATTTAATGATTCCTGGATATGATGTTGTCAGATACCCTCTTTTCTACCTTGTTTTCCTCAAACACATCTTCAAGTAACTTTTTTTTTTTTGGTGAGGAAGATTGGTCCTGAGCTAACATCTGTTCCCAGTCTTCCTCTTTTTGCTTGAAGAAGATTGTTGCTGAGCTAACATCTGTGCCAATCTTCCTCTACTTTGTATATGAGACGCCACCACAGCATAGCTTGATAAGTGGTGTGTAGGTCCATGCCTGGGATCTGAACCCACTAGCCCTGGGCCACCAAAGCAGAGCATGCAAACTTAATCACTACGCTACTGGGCTGGCCCCTCAAATAACTCTAGTTTTAAAAAGGTACAGTCCCTGCATATCTGAAAATATTTTGATTCTGCTCTTTCTCCTGATAATTCAGCTAGGTATAGAGAGTTTTTTGAAACAAATTTTTTTTCTTAGAATTTGAAGTTCAAGAAATCTTTCCCTCAGAAACTTGAAGGTCTTTGCCTGTTATCTCCTCATATCTAGTGTTGCTGGTAAGAATTCTAATGCCAGCTTGATTCCTGTTCTTTTATAGGCCACTTTTTTCTCTCTTTGGAAATTTAGGACCTTCTCTTTATGTTTAGAGTTCTAACACTTCACAAAGTTGTTTTTGCTTTGCTTTTGCTCTGCAGTAGTGGATGCTTTCAGCTCTGGAAAATTTTCTTCCATTATTTTTGAGATAATTTTCCATTCTTTATTTAGTTCGTTTTCTCTTCTTCTTATAATATTAGTCTTATTGGATTAACTCTTTATTTCTTCTATATTTCCTCTTGCAATTTCCATCTCTTTGCATATTTCCTCTATTTCCTTTAAAATTTCATTGACTTTCTTTTTCAGCACTTCAAGTGAATTTATAATTTTGGCAATTTCTTATTTCTAATTTCAAGACCTACTTTTTATTCTTGGATTGTTACTTCATCTGAATATACAATTCTCGTTTCATAGGTGTAATAAAAGTCTCTGAGCATCCTAATTTGTTTTTTTAAGTTCTCTGAAGTTTCTGTTTCCTCTGTTACATTTTCTGTTTATCTTCCTCCTGTCCCCCAAGTTGGAGACTTCCCTTAAATATCTAATATCCTGGGTGTCTCTTCATATTTAACATGAGGTAGTGGGAATGCTGATTAGGAATCTTGTCAACTTGGGAAGGTCTTGCCAACTTGCACAACTTCACGCTAGGGTAAGTGGGTAGGAAACTGGCTATTGTGCCAGAATGAAGAATGCTTTACTCTGAGTCATTAAATGCTCAAATAGCTGCCTGAGTCCTCCCCAGAGATTATGAGAACTCTTGACTTTCAGCCTGGGAGAAATGCCCAGCCATTGTGTCTGAGATAGAGAAAGGGTTCTGCTGTTTTGTATAGAGACCTTTATTTAGTCTCGCTGTTTTCAGTCCTGCTTCTCACTCTTGCTCTCTCTCTTGTCTGTGTCTCCAAATTTCAGTCTTTCTAAATCACCTGTGGCTGATAGGCCCCGTGATAGGCTGCGGCACCCCTGCACCTATTCCACACTGTGGTTCTTTCCATTTTGTTTAGTCAGACTGCACTCACTTTCTGTGCATAAAATTTAAAAATAAATTGTCTTTTGGTGTCCCCCTTCCCATTTTCTGTTTTGTATGGGTTTGACTCATTTTCTATTCCTTTATTACCTTTTGTGTGTGTGAGGAAGATTGGCCTTGAGCTAACATCTGTTGCCAATCCTTCTCTTTTTGCTTGAGGAAGATTGTTGCTGAGCTAACGTCTATGCCAATCTTCCTCTATTTTGCATGTGGGATGCAGCCACAGTGGCTTGATGAGCAGTGCATAGGTCCAGGCTGGGTATCCGGGCCCACAAACGCCAGCTGCTGAAGCAGAGGACGTGAACTTAACCACTAAGCCACTGGCCGGCTCCTTATCATTTTACTTGGGGGCTCAGGAAGAAGAGACAATGAAGGCTTGTGCTCAGTTAACAAAAAAGTTATCTGGGGCAGAGCAGGAAATAAGAAAAAACAACCAATGGAATGGAAAAAAAAAAATCTGAGTCTGTGATATTGACAGTATTCCTGTGTATACACAACAGGGTATAACATCTTAAACTCTCCAGATCTACACATTTTAGGGATCTGATGGATCTCAGACATCTGGTTCACACCTCATTTTACAGTTAAGAAAAGTAGGCCTGAGAAGTAAAATGATTTTCCCAAGGTCGCACAAGTAGAGAGTGGCAGAATGGAAACTGGAAAGATAGAACAACTCCTGCTTTTTCTTTTACCTCACTACACTGCTGGGGAGTAACAGGACCAGCACACCAGCGGTCAGATGAGAAAGATCCTGAAACACAGTAAAAGAAGGATGCCTTTTCCTGGGTAAATAGCCAGATGCTCAAGAAAATGAAATATTTCAGGTTGCTTCTTTGGGAGCCAGAGTCAGTGTCCTTCTCTGGCAGCAGTGTAACAATTGGTAGCCACCTGTTGAATGTGCTGAAGGGGGCGACTGTACAGCAGGATGGGGAACTGCAACCATCCAAGTGTGTGGTGATCCTGGGAGAGAACAATTCGAGAGCCTGGGCAGGACGAAACAGCAGAATTTGGTGAAGAAAGAATGTGAATACTGAGAAGAGGCGAGAAAACGTTAGTGGGATTACGAGGGAGTGTAAACTGGCTAATTGTGGTGGTGGAGAGTAAGCAGTGGTAAATGATGACAACTCATTTCAAGGGCATTTTAAATTATTTTAATGAACGCTAGAAGGTTGGGAATAAATATAATTCACGTCACTCTTACTTTCTTGGTTTATTAGTTTGCCTACATCCTTAATGGATGCAGTTACCCTCTTTGCACGGTTCCGACAAAAGAAAACCCGACTGCGATTCAGTACAAGAAAACTGGGCGGCCTCAAGTAAGGTCCCAGTCGCCTGGCTGACTCGCCTGGCGGTCGTGAGGACCAGGACAGACACTGTAGCACAGCATTTGGCACATGGCAGGGACACAGCGTGCACGGTCATTTCCGCCCACGCTCTCCTCTCCCGCGACCACCACTGCAGAGGAACGACGCCCACTGGCGTGGGTCCTCCGCGACGCCCGAATTCCTCCCGTAAGGTCGTGTGGACGGCCCCGAGTGTCTCAGCTCGCATTACTGCCTTCCGCGGCCACGTTCGCAAAAGCTAAGGGTGGGGAAAGGTCCAACTTCCCTGGACAAAGGGTGCCGGCCGCGGCCGTGGGCGCGCACCCAGGCACGTCCTGACAGCTCGGCGGCGGCGGCGGCGGCCCCCGGGGTGTGTGTAACGGCCCCGGGAGGGAGGGGCGGGGCGGCCCCAAGGTTTGGGGAGGCGACGCCGCCGCTCTTCGGCCGGCCCGGCCACTTCCTACGGCAAGCACGAGGAGACAAGCGCCGCCTGGCCTGGCTCCCACCTACCGCCTCCCCCGGAGCCGGCCGAGCTCTGCCCGCCCGTGGCCTCGGGGGCCGCGCGTGGGGGCGGTGTGCGTGTGTCTGCCCCGCGCCCGCTGCTCTGCTTCGGCGCGCGGCCGCCCCCGGGACCCTGAGCCACGCCGCTCCGCAGCCCCACCCCGCGTTCCCTGGGGGGGGGCGGAGGCCGGCGGGCGCAGAGCCGCGCTCCCGGGAGAGCGGGGGGCGAGGCGGCCGCCCGGAGGAGGCGGAGCTCGCGGCGTCTGGCGGCCGGGCCCGGGGGCGGGGCTAGGTGTCTCGCGCAGGGGCGGGGCGCGGTGACGTCGCGGGCGCCCGGGCCGTGCTGTGCTGTGGCGGCGGCGGTAGTGGCGGTGGCGGTGGCGGCGGCGCCCGGGCGGTAGCAGCCGCAACAGCAGCAGCCCCGAGGAGGGTGAGGCGGCTGCGGTGGCGGCAGCTCGGAAGTCAGGCGGGACCCAGAGCTTCCCGCCTGTCGCTGGCGCGGAGGCTTTGCCTTTCCGCCGCCCGCTGTTCCCTCACGGCCCTGGCCGGGGCAGGGCAGCGCGCCCCCGGGCAGGGGCGGAGCCGTAGGTGAGGCTTCGGACCCCTCCCCCTCCGGCCGGGGGGGATGGGGAAGTCCGGGAGCGGCGGACCCCGCCCCAGCCCACCCGCGGGCTCCGCCGCCGGGCTCGGGGCTGGGCGGGCGCTGAGGCGGGGGCTGTGGGGAGCCCGGGCGGGAGGTTGGAGGTGGGAGACGCGGCATCTGGGCGCCCGGAGAAACGAGCGTGGACGGTTTATGAGGCTGATGTTGCGGGCGAGGTAGGGGCGAGGTGGAGGAATTGGGGAGCCATGAGGAGCTTGGGGTGCGGTCAGGGTGGATCTGGGTTTAGGTGACTGATGTAAAGTGTTGAAAGAGATGAGGGTTTTTTTTTTTTCTTTCTGTGAAATGGTGAGATAGGGGATGAAGGGTGGTATTTCAAAAGGAAGATGAGCTGTGGATGTTACCTTTGAGGCAGTTGGAGAAGCTATTGCACTAGATCTCACGTTTCTCCTTTAGGGTTTTGGTTATTTTTCTTCTTATCATCCTGTCGGGGGGTGGGGGTGGGTCTGGGGTGGTGAGGAGAATCTCTCTGCTTTTGGCTCCGGATGGGTCAATTAGGAGCGTGGATGGATTTGAAGTTTTACACCCTTCAAGAAGAGTGAGATCTTGGGTTGACAACTTCATTCTGGCAGCAACATTAAGGATTAGGTCCCATTACGCTTAGTTCCTTAAAGGTGTTATCTTCCAGTCTTTTTTCTGTACCTAGAAAGATCTCTTTTTACCACCTCTTTTTACAGGCTTTATCCTGTCCCCTTAGGAGAGGGCCTGAGAATCAGGTGGTTGCTTTGGAAGACATATTTCTGAGTAATAGTTGCAGGTGGTTGTGGTTGACTGCTTTGGGCGGATAAATGAACAATTTGAACAGTTCTTTTGGAGCTAATTATATGAAAAATGCTTAAATGTTTTAAAGCACAGCTGTCTTTTACAGCTTGCTTTTCAGTAGGCCTTGACATTAGACATTTTAAGTCTTCAACACTTATTTGAGATTATTTTTATTTCTCAATTCCAGATATCTTTATTAAACACTTTAAAAACGAAGTAGAATGGTGTTTTTTTTTTCCTGATAGGTCCCTCAATTTCTGAGAAGTGTTCTTGGAGTCAAGTGCCTTTAAAATGCTCTTTAATAACATTTTGGGGGGCCTGTGTCTGTCACTTCATAGGGAGATGTTACTAAGAGGAAACAGCGTTCAATATTCTTCCCATCAGTGTTTCACAGCACGTTAAATCTGAATCTTCTTTTCTGGATTCCTACTCCCTATTAGATTACACTATCTAATAGTCATTGACCTTACCTATCACTTAGTGTCGTTTAAGCTATTTCTTGCTCAGAAAACAGGTCCTGTAATGGACATGTATTATGTAATGGATAGAACTAGGCATGACTCTCAATAATTCATTTATGGAGGAAGAGAAACCATCATGAAATGGAATTTAAGCAATGACTTTCCCAAGGCTTACTCAATTTATTTGGGAACAAAGCCAGAGAAGTGCTTTCCTGTAACCCAAGAGAGAAATACAGATGTGAGTGTCAGTAGTTGCAGATCATTGCGTTTTTTAACATGCAGACTGTTATCTTTAGCAAATACTGCTGCTTGAAAAGACTTATAGGAAACAGATGATATAGTAGCTATTAAGTGAGAAAGGGTGTGGTACAGTTTGTAATTATAAATAAAAGGTTTAATTGACTGTATTCAGACAACAAATTATACGTTGGTACAATGAAAAGTTTGATTTTGGATTACTTAGATGGAAAAATTAAAGTTCACATATCTAGTTTTGGCTTTTAAATTTTACTGTGATTCAGTTGGGTACACAGGGAGATGACGCGAACTAAGACACTGGGTGAAACTGTATATTGCTAAAATGATATTTGCGTGGCTGACTGTGGGATGTGATCCTTCTCCTTGTAGGAATGAAATCATATGATTTGGGGGAAAGTGTAAGGTAGAAGTGATCTATTTCTCTTTAGAATTTCTTATGCCTGAAAAAAAACCCCTGCATTTTATTTTTCAAGAAATGTCACTTTTTAGTTGTTACTCTGATATCCTTGTTGAGTTTACTGACGTGTTCCTTTTTTTTTTCATTACTAAGTTCTGGTAAGTATGTCACTGTGTTAATTCGACATTAATACTGAAAACGGGCTGGCACTGTGGCCTAGTGGTTAAGTTTGGGGCATTCCACTTTGGTGGCCTGGGTTGGGTTTTCGGGCATGGACCTACATCCACACAAAATAGAGGAAGATTAGCACAGATGTTAGGTCAGGGCGAATCTTCCTCAGGAAAAAAAATACTGAAAACAGAAGTGAAGGTTCTTACAGCAAGGTTCTCTCAGAGCTGTTAAATGTGCATTTTACACATACCGTATCAAAAACATTGTTGGAGAAAGACCAGGGAATGAAGTATTTTGGTTAATCAAATAATGACAGTACATTGATTATCAATTTTCAGAGAAATATAATGTAATAAAGTAAACTTAGCATAAAGGTTATGTGGAATATGATGTATTTCTATGGCTCTTCGACATCTGAGCCTTGGGGCACTGATTCATTCATTTATTCATTCAACAGTAATTTATTATGGTTCTCAGTACTTTTTTAGATATTGGGGATGCAGTAGTGAGCAAAGTTGAAAAAAATTCCCACCTTCATGGAACTTACCTTCTACATACCTTCTGGGAGGTGAAGAGGAAGCCAGCAAAGGAGATTGATGAGGGGTCTTTGAGTTCGGAGGAAAACCAGGGGAGTGTGCTGTACTGGAAGTAAGGAAAGGAAGTTTCAAGGAGGAGGGAACGATCAGCTGTGTCATTGTTTAAAGATGTGTCAGAGTGTTGGGTAAGAGCGAATTCTGCTTGATTATTCTGTCTAGTAACAGAGAAATGACTAAATGCTTTTCAGTGCGAGATGAGACAAATGTAAGAATCTTTGTTTTTTACTTCCCTGGAATGGTTTTTTAAAATATATTTCATTCTTTATTCTTTTCAGAACAAAATAGGCAGCCTGGGAGTGCATACTAGTACTGAAGAGAGAGATGACTTTGTTGTTATTAACCTTACGTATACTTATTTTGTAAAAGTAGGTAATACATATACCGAATCAGAAGGTGTAAAAGAATACCCAGGGAAAAGTCAGTCTCTCCTGTCCCATCCGGTTATTCCTGAAGACACTGTTTCCACTTTCTTGTTTTTCTTAACGATTGAGATTTTGTGCAATAATATGGCATTTAGCTATTTTAAAATTGTATAAATATAACAAGTATTTTATCTTATAGGTATTTTTTTTGCCTGCTTAATAATTGTTTTCATAATTTAAGTCTAGGTTCCTGCAGATCTTTCTTGTTTTGTAACAGCTTGATTGAGAGAATTCACACGTCATAAGAGTTACCCATTTCAAGTGTACAATTCAATCTTTTTGGTGCAACCATCACCACAATCAATTTTAGAAAATTTTCATCAAAACCCCAAACCCATTAGCAGTTACTCCCTGATCTTTGGTTCTTTTTTTTTTTTTGAGGAAGGTTAGCTCTGAGCTAACTGCCGCCAATCCTCCTCTTTTTGTTGAGGAACACTGGCCCTGAGCTAACATCCATACCCATCTTCCTCTACTTTATATGTGGGACGCCTACCACAGCATGGCGTGCCAAGCGATGCCATGTCTGCACCCAGGATCCGAACCATCGAACCCCAGGCCGCCGAAGCGGAACATGCGCACTTAACCACTGTGCCACCGGGCCTGCCCCTGATCTTTGGTTCTTAACTTTTGTTTTGCATATTGTGTGGGAAAAATGTTCGTGAAATACTTTTATTAGCAACTAAATGGTAATGAAGCCATTTAGTGTGTACTATTAATATTCTCTGATTGAATAGAAGCATAAGTTTGTGTAAAAGTCAAATTAGATAACGTTTTATTTGGTTTAGTGAATACTTGTGAAATGATTTAATTATCTAAGCATCTTATTTTCAGTATTCCTTCATTTATCAAGTACTTCTTGAGTACCTTTTGTGTTCCAAGTTTTGGGCTAGGCCAGATGGAGTCCATGATAAATAAGGGACAGGGTCTCTTAATTCTTAAGGAGTTTCATTCTAATGGGAGAAGAGGAAAAGTGAACAGGAGCCTGTGTCTGCTGTGGGAAGTGCTTTAATAGGTAACATACGGGTTTCTGCATCAGCTCAGGATACATCCCTAAACTGGATTGTGGGAGGATCTGAGGTCTTAAGGATAAGTAGGATTTGGCCAAATGAAAAGGATGGAAGCAGAGGGAACAGCATGTACAGAACCCAAAGGCAAGAAAGCTGTAGGGCAAATTGAGTGATCTGAAAATAGTTCGGTCTGGCTGGAGTGTTGAGTGCTGGTGTGAGGTGTTGATCTCATTCCTTTTTGTTAAAAAGTGTGTTGTCTTAAAAAGGCAAAATAATTACATTATTAATTTGCTTCAACTTTCTACGCATTGCTGTCACTTCCTAGCTGTATAACTTTGGCTGAGTTATTGTCTAAAACTCAGTTAATTTTTTTATCCATAAAATGGGAATAATAGTCCTACCTCGTGTGATTGTTGTGAGGAATAAATGAGATAATACTCATAAAGCTTTTAATAAAGTCCTTAGAATATATTAAGTACTCAATAAAAATCAACTGCCCTGATGATGACAGTAGAGTAGTGATGGTGACTATGATGTTGGTGATGATGATGCCTGATGTACGGAATTCCTTGGGATATTCTGATGCCCCAGAGAGTTCTCAGGAGACTGGGAGATGACGCCTATCATTTTAATTTTTTTCTGGGAGGAAGGAAGAGAATACCAAAAACCTTAGACCAGCACTGTCCAGTGGAACTTTCTGTGATGGCAGAAATGTTCTGTATCTTCGCCATCCAGTACAGTAGCCACTAGTTATGTGTGCCTGTTGAACACTTGAAATGCGGCTGGTGTGCCTGAGAAACTGGATTGTTAATTTTATTAAAATTAATTTAAATACCCACTGTGATTAGTGGCTACTGTATTGGACAGCACAATTATGCATTTACAGATTGATGAATCTAGTATGAAACTCTGGCAGTATTTTAAAATAGATTATTTGAGGTAGTTTTAGAAGCCTTGTCAAGGAAAATATGATCATTAGGATACAGCATCGATTCACTAGGTCACATCAGACAGTAATTCTAGTTTCCTAGAATTGACGTGATTCCTAGGCTGATGAATAAAGGAAATGTAGTCGTTCTAGACTTCAGCCAAATCTTTTTATGCTGTCTTCATGGAAAATATGAAAAAACATGTCCTAGGTTTTAGGAGAACAGGGACTATCTGTCACGTGTTCTCTCCTGAGCGGATAAGAGATACCTAATAAATATTTGATGAATGATTGGATAATAATACGATTAAGTGAATTCACAACAGGTTGTGAATGGCTATATGCAGAGAATAGAGAGTTGCTTACTGAGGATGATGGGTGTGAGGAACTGGTGTTAGATGACTCATCCATGTGTGTATTGAAATGACCCAGGAGGAGTGGCATAGAAGATAGTGGCAATGTGAACTAGTTGCCAGTGTAGCCTCACTGAGTGTGGAAGATGCCCAGGTGGTCATTAGCTGATGGTGACGAGGCAGAGGTAGAAGACCGTGTTGTTGAAGAGCACAAGAATCAGAGTAACAGGGATTTTCCATGAGGGTTCGGGAGTAATGTTCTGAAGGTGGCATTGGAAGAAAGAAGGCTACCAGCCTCATGTCACCTCACTCCATTGGGTGTGGAGTGTGGGAGACTTAATAGCTTGCCCTTTAAAGGGCTGTGTGGGAAGAGGTGTCCTGGGAATGCCAGTTTTCAGCCAAGGCAGAGAGGTAGTAAGAACTTTTAGAGGAGTTTCTTGATAACGCAGTGAAGTTCCTTGAAATCCTTGAAAGTGTGTTTTTCCATCCTATAGGCTTCTTATTATCGTCACTTAAACTTTAAAAAGTCTTTCTTATCTTAACAAAAAACTCTTTTCCGACTTCATACTTTCTCTAACTCTTGCACTCTGCTTTATAGCCAAACTTTTTTGAAAGAGTTTGTCTACATTTCCTATACATCTCCATTTCTTCACTTGTAATATTCTTTTCAACCTATTTCTGTCTTGTTTCTGTTTCCACAGTTTCACTGAAACTGTTTTGCTGGGGTTAGTAATGTATTTAAAGCCAATGGTTAGTTTTCTGTCCTCTTTTTTAACCTCTTAGCGGCTGTACTAGATGTCTGTTGATATGCAACAAATTACCCCCAAACGTAAAACGACAAACATTTATTGTTTCACGGTTTCTGCAAGTCAGACACTTCTGAGTGTGGCGTGTCTGATTCAGGGTCACTCATAAGGCTGCAATCAAATGTTGACTAGGACTGCAGTCATCTCAGCTTGACTAGGGGAGGTTCTGCTTCCAAGCTCACTCATGTGGCTGTTGCAGGCCTGAGGTCCTTGTTGGTTGTTGCTGGAGAAATCAGTCTCTTTACCATTTGGGTTTCTGCTAGTGGTTAAGATTCCATGCTCTCACCACCGAGGCCTGGGATTGTTTCCTGATCAGGGAACCACACCACCCGTCTGTGTCATACTGTGGCAGCTGTGTGCTGTGGTGATGCTGAGAGCTCTGCCACCAGGATTTCAAATACCAGCAGGCTCACCCATGGTGGGCAGGTTTCACTGGAGCTTCCAGAATAAGACAGACTAGGAAGAAGGACCTGGCCACCCACTTCCAAAAAACTTTGCCATGAAAACCCAGTGAATTGTAGCAGAGCATTGTCTGCTATAGTGTCAGAAGGTGAGAGGATGGCTCAAAAAGGCTGGGCAGGGTTCCCCTCTGCTGCACACGGGGTCGCTGGGAGTTGGAATCGGTTCCCCGGGCACTAACAGCAAAGGTAGGACTACTCGCAGTCTGGCACCTTGCTTCTTGATTGAGAGCTCTGTGGAGGAGGAAGGGAGATATTAGCCAGAGTCTATTTGTAACCTAGTCTCAGAAATGACATTCTGTCACTTTTGCTGTATTCTGTTCATTAGAAGGGAGTCACTAGGTCCAACACACACAAGGAGGACTTCCACAAGAACGTGAATTCTGCTAGGAGGCAGAGATCGTTCAGAGCTGTTTGCAACATTGCCTACCACAGCAGCATTTGACACAGCTGATTTCTCTACCTCCTGTAAAACTCACATCTTTTGGGGTCTTCAGATCATCCTCCTGTTTTTCTTCCTTGTTCTCTGGTCTCTCTTTCTCAGTCACCTTTGTTGATCTTTCTATACCCATTCATTAAATGTTTGAATTTCTGTGGGTGAACTCATCTCCTATTTGATTTTCCATCTGTATGTGGAGCATTCATTTTTCTGTCTTCAACCTTTACCTCTCCCCTTAGGACCATTGTTACTCAGTATTTTCATTTGGATGCCTCTTAAACTCAACACATCCAAACTAAATGTGTGATTCCTGCTCTTCTCTGGTGTTCCTTAATTCATTAAATGACACTACCAGTTCTTCAAGCCAGAAATATGTGAATTCTTGAATTCTCCGGCTGCTCCACCTTCCATTTTACTGTTCCCTGTTGATTTTGTAAAAGTCATTGTTGTCCAGTGATGGTGTGAATGTTTTTATGAGGTAGTGCATCCCCTGTCACGTTCCAAGCATTGAATGAATGTTTGCTAGGTGAGTTGAAGGTTCCTTCCAATCTTGAGATACTGTATTGGTAGCTATTGAAGGTTTGTAATTTAGGAGACACATTGTCAGAGGTGTGCTTTAGAATTGTAGCAACTCTTGAAGGCATTAAAAAAAAAGTCTTTATTTTTTAGAGCAGTTTTAGGTTCACAGCAAAATTGAGTGGAAGGTGCAGAGATTTCTGATAGACTCCCTGCCCCAACACGTGCATAGCCTCTCCCATTATCAACATCCCACACTAGAATGGAACATTTATTATAAATGGTGAACTGTCATTAACACGCCATCACCCAAAGTCTTTATGACTCTTATTTTTAGTGGTTCATCAAGAATGAAACTAAACCTTGTGTTCCCTTTAACTTGCTTCATTGTGGTGTGCCCTGTGAGTAGACAGTGCTTTTCACCTGAGAGCCCCTTTATGTGTATACATATATATATTTTAAATTTTTTCCTTATTTTTTTGTTTTTCTTTTTTGTTTGAAAGCCCTTGTATGGAAATTAGATAACTAATGGAAAAAACCTGTCTGAACTTCAGTTAAACATCTTTGAAATTGTGAAAATATTTCCAGAAATAAAAGTTTGGACTTAAGCATTTTATATAACTTATTGATTGAAGGAATTAATTCCTCTTTGAAGCTGTTCTTGAATAACACTCATATAGAAAAGTATATAAAACAAATGTATAGCTTAGCAACTTACACTTGTATAACGATCATCTATCCCAAACGCTAGGACCTTGCCAGCAGTCGAGAAACTTTCTTTGCCCCTTCCCAGTCACAACACACTCCTTCCCCCAGAAGGGTAACTAGTGTCCTGACTTTTATGAGAATCATTTTCTTGCTTTTCTTTGTATATAAACCTATAGTGTAGTTTTGCCTGTTTTCCAGCGTTATGTACATGAAATCATATTGTAGAGATCTTTTTATGTCTTGCTGCTTTGACTGAACATTTTGTTTGTGAGATTTAAGATTTGTTGTGTGTAGCTGTAGTTTGTTCATTTTCATTGCTAAGTAGTGTTCCGTTATATAAATACACCACAATTTATCCATAATTTAATGATAGATATGTAGATTGTTTTCACTTTGGGGGCATTATGAATTATGCTGCTATGACCATTCTTGTGCAAGTCTTTTGGTGCATAGATTTTTGATGCCTATGTTGCCAGCAGTGGAAGTGCGGCATCATAGAGTTGATAATTGCCAAACGATATTCTTAGGTGACTGTATGAACTGAAATGCCCCAAAGCGTGTTTGAGAGTTCCTTGTATTATATATCCTTGCCAATACTTGGTGTTGTCAGTGTCATTGTTTCAGCCATTCCAATGAAATTATTTATACTTCAGGTATACTTTATACTATTGATAGTAGTATCTCCTGGTTTTAATTTGCATTGACTGATTACTAGTGAAGTTCAACACCTTTGTATCTTTTGGTCATTTGGAAAACCTTTTGTGAAGTGATTATTCAAATATCTTGCTCAATTTTCTGTTTGTCTTTCTTATTCTAATTAACTTATAGGAGTTAAATATTTTGGATATGAGCCCTTTGTTGGTTATTTATGTTGCAAATATTAATCTGTGGCTTGCCATTTTGCTCTCTTAATGGTGTCTTTTGAAGAACAGTATTCTTAATTTTAGTGTAGTCCAATTAATGTTTTCCTTTATGGTTAGTGCTTTTTATGGCCTGTTTAAGAAGTTTTTCCCTGGCCAGCTCCGGGGGCCCAGTGGTTAAGTTCAGCATGCTCTGCTTTGGCGGCCCAGGTTGGTTCCTGGGTGTGGACCTACCCCACTCATCTGTGACCATGCTGTGGTGGCAGCTCACATATGAAAAGAGGAAGATTGGCAGTGGATGTTAGCTCAGGGCAAATCCTCCTCAGTAAAAAAAAAAAAAAAAAAAAAAAAAAAAAGAAGTCTTTCCCTCTCTGAGGACATGAAATTATTTTCTTTTATGATTTTATGGAAGTGTTGTTGCTGTAGTTTTCTCATATAGCACTGTGACCTGCCTGTAATTGATTTTTGTGTATGCTGTGAGGTAGAAATTGAGGTTTATTTTTTTCCCCATGTTGTTAGCTGATTTCTCAGCACCATTTATTGACAATTCCTTCCTTTTTTTCAACTGCTTTGTAATAAATTAAGGCACTCTATGCTGTTCCTCTGGTTTCTCTATCTTGGTCCAATGCCAGACAGTCTTAGTTACTGGAGCTTTATAGTAAGCTTAATGCCTCATAGAGTGCATGCTTCCCTCCTTGTTTTGCAAGAATGTCTTCTTTGACATTCAATGTCTGTCAATGACTGTCATGATCAGTAATCGAGACAGTGTGGTATCAGCATAGGGGTGGATGTATGCATCAGTGGAACAGAATAGAGAGTCCAGAAATAAACCCACACATTTATGGTTAATTGATTTTCAACAAAGGTGCCATGGTAATTCAATGGAGGGAAAGATAGTCTTTTCAGCAAAAGGTACTACAATAATTGGATGTCAATATGCCAAAAAAATGAACTTCAAACCTTACCTCATAGGAAAAAATCTTTGAGACCTTGGGTTAGGAAAGGATTTCTTAATATGGCACTGAAAGTATGACTCATAAAAGAAAAATATTGGTAAGTTGGCCTTTATCAAAATTAAAAAGTTTTGCTTTTTTAAAAAATTTTGTTTTAAAAGATTTTATTTTTCCTTTTTCTCCCAAAGCCCCCCAGTACATAGTTGTGTACTTTTAGTTGTAGGTCCTTCTAGTTGTGGCATGTGGGATGCCCCCCCATCGTGGCCTGACGAGTGGTGCCGTGTCCGCACCCAGGACTCGAACCGGTGAAACCCTGGGCCGCTGAAGCAGAGCGCGAGAACTTAACCACTCGGCCAAAGGGCTGGCCCCAAAAGTTTTGCTTTTTAAAAGAATCCATTAAGAAAAAAAGAGACAAACCACAGAATGGGAGAAAATATTTGCAAATTATATATCTGATAAAGGACTTGCATCCAGAATATCTAAAGAACTCTTACAACTAAATAGTAAGACAAACAGCTTCCCCCAAAATGGGCAAAAGATTTGAATAGACCCTTCACCAAAGATGTACTCATGGTAATAAGCACTTGAAAAAGATACTCACCATCAACAATCAATAGGGAAATGCAAATTAAAACCACAGTGTGATACCAGTACACACCCACCAGAATGGCTAAAATCGAAAGACTGAATTACCAAATGTTTGCAAGGATGTGGAGAAACTGGGACTCTAGTACATTGTTAGTGGGAATGTTAAATGTTATAGCCATTTTGGAAAACAGTTTGGTAGTTTCTTAAGTTAAATATATATTTACTGTATGTCCTCAACCATTTGACTTTTAGATGTATACCCAAGAGAAAAGAAAACACATGTTCACACAAGACTTGTATGCAGATGTTCATAGCAGCATTATTCATAATAGCAAAAACTGGAACCATTCTGAATGTCCATAGCTGGTGAGTTTATAAACAAAATATAGTATATTCATATAATGGAATGCTACTGAACAATAAAAAGGAACTACTGATAAGTTTAACAATGTAAATGAACCTCAGAAATGTTTTGCTGGGGCTGGCCCTGTCACTGAGTGGTTAAGTTCACGTGCTCCACTTCAGTGGCCCAGGGTTTCAAGCTGATTCGGATCCTGGGCACTGACCTAGCACTGCTCATCAAGCCATGCTGAGGCGGCGTCCCACATAGCAGAACCAGAAGGACATACAACTAGAATATACAACTATGGACTGGGGGGCTTTGTGGAGAAGAAGATTTTTAAAAAAAGATTGGCAACAGATGTTAGCTCAGGGCCAATCTTTAAAAAAAAATGTTTTGGTAAGTGAAAAAACTGCCAGTTTATTTATTTATTTTTTTTACAAAAGTAGTTTTTTTTTTGTTTTTATTTTTTATCTTTCCTTCTTCTCCCCAAAGCCCCCCAGAACATAGTTGTGTATTCTAGTTGTGGGTCCTTTTACTTGTGGCATGTGGGATGCCACCTCAGCATGGCCTGATGAGCGGTGCCATGTCCGCGCCCGGGATCCAAACCTGCGAAACCCTGGGCCGCTGAAGTGGAGTGTGCCAACTTAACCACTAGGCCATGGGGCTGGCCCCTGCCAGTTTATAATTTTATTTACATGGAATTTCTAGAAAAGGCAAATCAGTAGTTCTGGCGCTAGGGTGGGAGTGAGGATTAACTGCAGATGGGCATAAGGGAACTTACTGAGGTGATGGAAGTGATCTGAAACTGGGTTGTGGTGATGGTGGCACAACTATGTAAATTTAGTAAAACTCATCCAACTATACATTTAAAATGGATGAGTTTTATGGTATGTAAATTATGACAATAAAGCTGTTTTAAGAGAAGAATGTTTTGGTTATTCCTGGTCTGTTGTATTTCCATATAAATTTTAGAATCAGTTTGTCAAGTTAAAAAGAAATTATGTCAGGATCCTGATTGAAATTATGTTGTGTTTGTAGATTAATTGGGTAAAATTACTTCTTTATAATATGGAGTCTTTCAGTCATTGAATATAGTATTTCCATTTATTTATGTTTTTCAGATCTCTCAGTAATGATTTGTAGTTTTCTGTGCAGTATTCTTACACATCTTTTGTAGATTTAGTCCTAGGTATTTGATGGTATTATAAATGGGATTTTAAAATAAATTTTATTTTCTGTTGTTGGTATATGGAATAAAATTGAATTTGAATATTGACTTTGTGTTTTCCCAGAATCTTATGAATTCTAATGATTTATCTGTAGATTCTCTTGGATTCCTACTTATATAATCATGTTATTTGTGCGTAATTACTGTTTTGTGTCTTTCCTTGCAATTCTTACACCTTTTCCTTGCCTTTTGGCTAGGATCTCTGGCATGTGGTTGAACAGAGTGGTGATAGGAGACGTCCTTGTTATTTTCCCATCTCAAAGAGAAATTGTTGCACTTTTCACTATTAAGTATGATATTGCTAAGCACACACACACACAAGACAAGGCAAGGCAAAGGCCAAGGCCTGACTAATTTGACTGGTATAGATACAGTGGGCCCTTTAGACTTAGGCAGTTTATCACTTAGATGGGCAATGGAAACATAAATAAGCCAAAGGTGGCAGCTCCCTGTGACCCGTAACTCAAAAGGATGACGCCAAAACAAAAACATTGCCGACAACTACAGTGTGAGCTGTGAGATGCCCTTTTGATGAGGAGCCCGTTCTGATTTGCTCCTAAGGGGTTTTGTATTCTACACCTCTGTTCTGAGATGAGCAGGGCTGAACCTGATGCTTCCTTAGAGTCCAGACAGCGATGTATTCATGACACCCTCTAGGGGAGAGAGGGAAGTGGTGGGAAGTGGCCTGCGGGCGGGTCCTGTGGGCCTCGCATCCTGTCCTGTTCTAGGGCATCACAGGGCATTCTACCAAGAGTCAGATAACTGCAGGTCACTACGGGTGGAGCAGCAGAGCTGTTCCCCTGCAGATCCTTGTTATTTGCTTTTGCACATATCCTTTATTAGATTAACAAAGTTTCCTTTTATTCCTAATTTGTTAAGATTTTTAATCAGTAATAAATGTTAAACTATACCTGATGCATTTTCATGTCCGTTGAGAAAATAATTTTTTTTCTTTTGACCTGTTAATGTGGCTAACTACATGGATTTTTAAAATCATTTCTACTGGTTAAAGAAGTTCTTACCATTTTTTTTCTTTTAAAAGCTTTCACTTATTTGAAAAAAATTGATAGAGACTTTCTTCTCTCTGGCTGCCTGCCTTTTTTTCACCGTGTATATATATATATATACTTTTCTCCTTGTACATACAGAATTTACTGTTGCTGACCCTTCCAAAGAAGAAGACTAATTTGAATTTAAGATTAATCAATATGAAGTTATTAAAGATCTAAGAGACTCACAGGATTTCTTCTGAAACAAGAAGTAGCTATGTCTTACATCTTTTTTTTTTTTTTTAAGATTTTATTATTTCCTTTTTCTCCCCAAAGCCCCCCGGTACATAGTTGTATATTCTTCGTTGTGGATTCTTCTAGTTGTGGTATGTGGGACGCTGCCTCAGCGTGGTCTGACGAGCAGTGCCATGTCCGCGTCCAGGATTCGAACCAACGAAACACTGGGCCGCCTGCAGTGGAGCGCGCTAACTTAACCACTCGGCCACGGGGCCAGCCCCCTATGTCTTACATCTTTTTGAGTACATCCCTTCTGATCATTTAGCATACATCCCTTCAGATACCACACAGGTGACTTCCGCCTTCATGGGAATGTTCATTCACTTTCATCAGTAGCTGGTAATTTTGAATATTTCAAATAGTTTGCATCCCTTTTCTAAACTGCTATACTAAATTTAGGCTGAACCTTTGCTTGATGTTTTTCTCCTCTGCATAAGTAGAGTTATTGAAAGTAGAGTTATTGGCCATTTCACTTGATTTTTCTGGTGGCTTTTCTAGTGGTTTGCTGGTAGTTAATTTTATAGTATTGTTAAGTTTCTGAATCCATTCTGAAATAATTTGATTATTTATTCTTATGCTTAGGGCTTGATATTTCTTAATTTTAATAGAGTAGCAGTTTTATCTGTTTCCCTGGTTGTTATTAAAAATAAGTTAATTGTTGGGGTTGGCCCGATGGTGTAGTGTTTAAGTTTGCATGCTCGGTGGCCTGGGGTTCACTGGTTTGGATCCTGAGTGCAGACCTGTGCACCGCTCATCAAGCCATGCTGTGGGAGATGTCCTACATATAAAATAGAGGAAGATGGGAACAGATGTTAGCTCAGGGCCAGTTTTCCTCAGCAAAAAGAGAAGAATTGGTGGCGGATGTTAGCTCAGGGCTAATCTTCCTCACCAAAAAGAAAAAAAAAAGAGTTAATTGAAAATGGATATAAATTCTTTAGGTTAAAATTCACAAATGCAGGTAATGTGTAATAATGTGTAAATATATATTTCTATATAGCAAGTATGTACTTTTTTTTTTTTTTTTTTGCTAAGGAAGATTTGCCCTGAGCTAACATCTGTGCCAGTCTTCCTGTATTTTAAATGTGGGTCGCCACCATAGCATGGCTAACGAGTATTGTAGGTCTGCGCCTGGGATCCAAACCCAAGAACCTGGCCTGCTGAAGTGGAGCACACTGACTGTAACTGCTACACCGTGGGGCCGGCCCCTGTAGGTGTATTTAAAAAAATTTTTTTAAAGCATGAATTAGGATTTCCTTGAAAAGTTCAGAATTAGGAGTTGATTCTTAACAAATTCATCTTACAATTCTTTTTTTACCCCCCCAAGATTGGCACCTGAGCTAACATCTGTTGCCAGTCCTTTTTTTTTTCCCTTCTTCTTGCCAAAGCCCCCTGGTATGTAGTTGTATATTCTAGTTGTAAGTTCCTGTGGTTGTGCTATGTGGGACGCTGCCTCAGCATGGCCTGATGAGTGGTGCCATATCCATGCCTGGTATCTGAACCAGTGAAACCCCAGGCCGCCAAAGCACAGCATGCAAACTTAACCACTTGGCTATGGCACCAGCCCCAAATTACAATTCTTTTAAATAGAATAGCAAAATATCTGCTTTACAAAATTTTTATTTTCATAATTGTCCAAGAGTACACATCTATTTCCTTTTTTCTTTTTTCCCCTTTCTTCCTTCATTCAAAGTATTTATGGAAAATCTAGTATACTTCCTTCATGTACTGTGACTCTCTTGTGCTCCATCTTAGCAATATAACGTTTGAGACACTGTCTCTGCCCTCAGGATGCTAGTGACTGGGAAGGGAGACAAGTAAACAGGCAATTTTCATAGAGCGTGGGAGTGTTAATGACAGGGGCAAGAACTGGAAGGTGGAAGGGAGTGGTGAAAGATGAGGTTGGAGATTGGGTTTAGATCATGAAGGGCTTTGTAAATTATATTAGAATCTGGAATTTTACCTTGGGGCGATGTGGCAAGACTTTTGAGTAAAGGAAATAAGTTTGTATTTACATTTTACAAAGAGTGGATAGGAGGAGGCTAAGTGAGGAGACCAACAAGGAGACTGGCGTTCATCTTGTGAAAGCCTGAAAGCTAAAGGAGTGACAGTGAGGATAGGGAAGTGCACAGAACTGAAGACTTTGAAGAGCATAGGACTGGGCTGTTCAGTATCTGTGTGTGTGTGTGTGTGTTTACTTTTGTAGGGGAAAGGACAGTTGACAGGAGACTAAGGTGACTCCCAGACTTTCATGTGGATCAAGTAGGCCAGAAGCAGTAGCCACTAGCCATATATGGCTATTTAAATTTAAACTAATTTAAATGAAATAAGATTTAAAATTCAGTTTTTAGTTGCACTAGCCATTCTTCATGTGCTCAGTAGTGGGGGCTAGTGGCCTCTGTATTGGGCAGTGCAGATATAGAACATTTCCTTTGTCGCAGAACGTTCTGTTGCACAGCACTGGTCTGCAAAGTCAAAATAACAGGTTATTCTTCAGTGTCCTGAGAACTCTGACTTCACAGTATCCTAAGAGGTTCTGTGAGTCAGACACGATCATCACTGCCACCACCACCACCATCCAGGCAACAGTATAGAACACTTCCATGATCAGAGAAAGTTCTGTTGGACAGCACTGAGCTAGAGGGATGGTGATGTCATTCATTGACCTATTAATGGCTGTGGTGGGGGCAACAGGAACCTCTAGAAAGTACTGTTCACCAGCAATATAATGTGAACCACAGTAATTTAAATTTTTTTGTTGTTAGTGCCATCTAGTTGATTCTGACTCCTAGTGACCCTGTGTGCAGCAGAGCGGAACCCTGCCTGATCTTTTTGAGCCCTCCTCTCACCTTCCGTCGCCATATCAGACAATGCTCTGCTGCTATCCATAGGGTTTTCATCGCCAGTTTTTTCAGAAGTAGGTGGCCAGGACCTTCTTCCTAGTCTGTCTTAGCATGGGTGACCCTGCTGGTATTTGAAATCCCGGTGGCACAGCTTTCAGCATCACAGCAACACACCACTGTATGAAAATCCAACAATTTGGGTGATGTGGTTCCCTGACTGGGAAATGAATCCAGGCTGTGGCAGGTGGAGCGTGGAATCTTAAGCACTAGACCAACTGAATTAAATTAATTGGCAGTTAAATTTTAATAGCCACATTATAGAGTAAAAAGAAAATTAGATTTTGTAGTTTTTGTAATAAGTTATATTTAACCCAGTGCATCCCAAATATTATCTCAACATGTTGAAACATATTTAGAAAATTACTAATGAGCAATTTTACGTTTTTTCATACTAAGTCTTTTAAATTGATTGTATACTTTTCTTTTACAGCATATCTTAATTCACATGCTAAATTTTGACCAGAAATACTTGATCTGTATTTAGATTTCATAAAATTTACAGTTGAAAAAGTGGATTCACATACCCCACTTGTTCCAAACATGTTTAAAAGTTTTCCAGTAACTGAATTGAGTATCACTTTTAAATTTAACTTTTAATTGCAATGAAATAAAATTAAAAATTCAATTACTCAAGTCTCAGGCCTCAATTCAGGTCTCAACAGGTACATGTGGCTAGTGCCTGCCATGTTGGACAGTGCAGCTCTGGAATAACGAAGTGCGTTCTCTTGATGGTTGAAAATTCATGTCTGGAGCTCAGCAGAGAGGTGTAGAAACAGACAGCTAGATAGCAAGGACTGTGAGGAATGTGGATGTGATTTTGGACAAACCAATATTAACTTCTCTGTGTTTCATAAAATATACATACATAAAAATGGTGAGTAAAATTTTTGATGAGGATGCAGCGTATTGTGGTTAAGAGTCTGACTTTAGAGTCAGATGTATGATCTTGGTCAGCTGTGGAGCCTTTCTAAGCCCTGGTCTGCTCATCTAGAAATGGGATAATAAAATCTTTCTCCTTGAAAAGTTTGCTGGAAGGATTAAAGGAAGTATTCATGGCGAATATTTAACATGTATAATACATGTTTCCTTATTTCTGAGTTGCCATTTCTTTATTGTGGAGTGTACCATCAATTTAATAATTCTTTTTTAGGAAAAAAAGAAACCTATTTTAATTATATATATATTGTTATAAGCTGAATCTCAATTTCAGAAACTTTAAATTATGAAAAGAAGTATATCTTAAAATAGAGGAAATATGCTTATTGTTCATACTGATGAGTGCTCATTATGATCCACATACTGTGTTAAATGCTTTATATGATGACGTAAAAGGTTTTTAAAAAAATTTCCTATGTAACATGGTATTTCTCTTGTAGAGTTTCACTTAGGTAAACTTTGCAATAGAAAATCTGTTTTAATTCTGGAACTTTGAAATATATTATGGTCTTTTTCTTAGTTATTCCAGAAACCACTGAATTCTGCTTGAATCTCTTTGGATACTCTTACATTTATGATTTTATAGTATTCTGGGCTAAATCTATAGAATTTAAGAGTCTGTAATTCTTCATTTGGGTATATACATGTAAAGAATTATTTTTAAAAAATGCTTTGGTAGAGTTTATTCAGAGAAGCATGGTAACAGAGAGGAGAAAAATGGAATCTCCCAGGTTGAAGGAGAAGAGAATTATGATTTTTAATGGCTCCACAAATTCTTTTTCCAAGTCTTTTCCTCAAGTCCCATCTTGCCCATTATATCTGATTTCTTCTTTAATTTCTTCAATGATCCATTGCTTGTTCAGTAGTGTATTGTTTAGTCTACACATCTTTGTGCGTTTCTCAGCTTTTTTCTTGTAATTAATTTCTAGCCTTATAGCATTATGATCGGAGAAGATGCTTGTTATTATTTCAATTTTTTTAAATTTGTAGAGGCTTGCCTTGTTTCCCAGCATATGGTCTATCCTTGAGAATGTTCCATGTGCACTTGAGAAGAATGTGTATTCTGCTGTTTTAGGATGAAGTGATCTATATATGTCTATTAAGTCCAATTGTTTTAGTTTTTCGTTTAGCTCCACTATTTCCTTGTTGATTTTCTGTCTGGATGATCTGTCCATTGATGTGAGTGGGGTGTAGAGGTCCCCTACTATTATTGTGTTGTTTTTAACATCTTCCTTTAGGTCTGTTAATAGTTGCTTTATGAACCTTGGTGCTCCTGTGTTGGGTGCATAGATCTTTATAAGCGTTATTTCTTCTTGATGAAGTGTCCCTTTGATCATTATATATTGTCCCTCTGTGTCTCTCTTTACCTGTCTTATTTTGAAATCCACTTTGTCTGATATAAGAATTACAACACCTGCCTTTTTTTTCTTGCTATAAGCTTGAAGTATTGTCCTCCACCCCTTGACCCTGAGCCTGTGTTTGTCCTTGGGGCTGAGGTGTGTTTCCTGGAGGCAACAAATTGTTGGATCTTGTTCTTTAATCCATTTTGCCACTCTGTGTCTTTTTATTGGAGAGTTCAGTCCGTTTACATTGACAGTGATTATTGATGCATGTGGACTTAATGCTGTCAATCTGTCACTCGTTATCTGGTTTTCCTGCATTTCTCTTCCTGTGTGCTTTAGCCTACCCATTTAATACTGCAATTTCTTATGCTGGGTTTCTTAGATTTTTCCTTATTTATGTTTTGTGGCTCTGTTCTGTTTTTTATTTTAGTGTCTACCCTGAAGTTTGTATTTAGAATCTCGTGTATAACATAGTCTATTCTCTGGTGGTCTCTTGCTTACTTGGCCTAGACTGATTTAGTCCCTTTGCTCTTCCCCTCCTAAATTATTATTTTCGTTTCTTATTCCAGCTCGTGTTACTAGTTTGTAGTTAGGGTGATAAGATCGTCTTTGCTTTGGTAGTTTCCTTCCCTTTATCCTAATGATATAGTTGAATATTTGCTATCCTATTCTCGTTCTATTTATCTGTCTCCCTACTCTGTGGTTTGTGACCCTTTCTCCCTTTTTTCTTGTTTCAGGTATGAGAGCCTTCTTGAGGATTTCTTGTGGTGGAGGACTTTTGGTTACAAATTCCCTTAACTTTGGTTTGTCTGGAAAAGATTTAATTTCTCCCTCATATCTGAAGGATATTCTTGCTGGATAGAGTATTCTTGGCTGAAGATTTTTATCTTTTAAAGTTTTGAATATGTCACTCCATTCTCTCCTAGCTTGTAAGGTTTCTGTAGAGAAATCTGCTGAAAGTCTGATAGGAGTTCCTTTGTAGGTTATTTTCTTCTGTCTTGCTGCCCTGAGTATTCTTTCTTTGTCATTCATTTTTGCCGTTTTTACTACTATATGCCTTGCAGTAGGTCTTTTTACATTGACAAATCTAGGAGATCTGAAAGCTTCCTCTACACACATTTCTCCCTCAATCCCTAGATTTGGGAAGTTCTCTTCTATAATTTCATTAAGCACACTTTCTGCTCCATTTTCCTTTTCCACGTTCTTGGGAATTCCTATGATTCTTAAATTCTTTCTCCTCATTGAATCCACTGTCTCTTGGAGATTTTCCTCATTTTTTAAAATTCTTAGTTCTCTTTCTTCCTCTGTCTGGAGCCATTCAGCCTGTCTATCTTCGATTATGCTAATTTTCTCCTCTATGGTGTCTACATCGGCATTCAGGGAATCTGTATTCTGTTTTATCTGGTCCATTGTTTTTCATCTCTAGTAATTCTGTTTGATTGTTCTTTATAATTTCAATCTCTTTTGTGAAGTAACTCCAGAACTCATTGGCTTGTTTCTCTATCTTTCTCTCTACCTCATTGAGTTTTTTGATTATAGCTGCTTTGAACTCATTATCACTTAGTTTACCTAATTCCAAGTCCTCAGGACTTAATTCTGTGTTTTTATTGTTTTCCTTCTGGTCTGGAGCTTTTATAAATTGCTGGATGGTAGAGGAGCGGTTTTGTCGCATGATGGTAGAATTCGGTTGCAGTTACAGCCTGTCGCCACTAGATGGGGGTCGAGAGCTGCACGTTCTGAGCTCTCCGCCTTCGGGCAAGATGGCGGCACCCAGTGTGCTTTGTTGGGGGGGAGGGGCTGTTTTTCTCACGCACTGATCCAGATTCGGATCAATTCTGTTCTCTGGTCTCCTGGGGCCCTGGGTTTATGGGGTCCCCATGCAGGGAAACTTTCCCCGGTCAGCGGGTTTCCACTGCGCTGGCGGTGGGAGTGCTGGATGATCCCCCGGTCGCGCGGCCCCTCCCCTGCTCCTTCCCGCACCCACGCAGCGATCCCAGTCTCTAGGGAGGGAGTGAAATTCTCTCCTACCCTGTTCCAGCTCCTCCGAGGCCTGCTGTAGGGTCTCTGTTCTCCATCTTTTTGGTACTGTAGATCTCTGACGTCCTGGCATTAGGTTTATTAGCTGAAATTCAGTTTTCTTCCAATCCTTTATTGTAGTTTGGAGGGGAGAGTCCCGGGTCAGCTCACCCCGCCATTTTTCTCCACCCACCGGGTGCATCTTGCCCATTATATCTGGTAGTGTGCTATTCCTCAAGTGTATTGGAGAAGACAAGAAACATTTTTATGATGTTTACCTGATGCATTGTATACCTACAATGTGCTGGGAATTCTTGCTGTCTTCTTCACAGTATTTCCCATATACTCAATCAGGTCTGAAATAATATTAGACATCTTGCATCTATATTATTACAAATAATGAAAATTTTTTATGATGCTTTTAGGGCCAATAGATAGGTTTGATATTTTGTGCCAACTACATTTGGTGGTGGCAGCTGGAAGTGCTGTGTTGGGAAGGATTTTGAGACTGGTTCTGAAAGGAAGAAATGCTCACCTTAAATCACAGTGGCTTTTTCATTTTATTTCTGTTTAAATCTTTTAAACATTTTCCTTTTAAAAAATGTTATATACCCATTTGGAAAATTTTGGCAGGTATTAAAAAGAAAGTAAAAAGATTTCCTCCCGTTCTTTCTGCTGTACTTACATACATATATGTTTGCAAAATCGAGGGTCTAATGTATGTTAAAATGTACAGGCATAACTCATTTTATTGCACTTTGCTTTATTGTGCTTTGCAGAATTGCATTTAAAAAATTATTTGATTGAGGTCATATTGGTTTATAACATTGTGTCATTTCAGGTGTAGGTTATTGTATATCAGTTTCTATATAGACTGCATCGTGCTCACTCCTAATAATCTAGTGTTTATCTGTCAGAATTGCATTTTTTACAAGACCCTCCACCAGCAAGGGGATTACAGCTTGCTGAAGGCTCATGTGATCATAAGCATTTTTTAGCAATAAAGTATTTTTTAATTAAGGTATGTACATTGTTTTTTTAAACACAATGTTATTACACACTTAATAGACTACAGTATAGTGTAAACATAACTTTTATATGCATTGGGAAACCAAAAAATTTGTGTGACTCACTTTATTGTGAATTATTAGCTTTGTTGTGAGTTATTAGGTTTATTGCTATATTCGCTTTATTGCGATATTTGCTTTATTCCAGCTGAACCCACGATATCTCTGAGGTATGCCTGTATATCCATTTTCATTTACTGTATTATAAACTTTTTTTTCTTTTTTTTTAGTATCCTTTTTGGTCAGGAAGATTGGCCCTGAGCTAACATCTGTTTCCAGTCTTCCTCTTTTTTTCCCGCCCCAAATCCCCAGTACATAGTTGTATATGCTAGTTGTAGGTCATCCTAGTTCTTCTATGTGGGACGCCACCACAGCGTGGCCTGAGAAGTGGTGTGTAGGTCTGTGCCCAGGATCCGAACTGGCGAACCCAGGGCTGCCGAAGTGGAGCATGTGAACCTAACCATTTGGCCACGGCCCCTGTGAACATTTTTTAATGTCAGACATTGGTTGTAAATATATTTTTGTAGGCTCATGTTAAATCATAAAGATTTGACTTAAACATTTCCTAATTGAATGAGTATTAATAAAGCTGACTTATCATAATTAATAATGTAGTTGATTTTCTCTACATTTTGGATCATTTAAGTAGATTGGTTTCCTGTTTATGGAATTGTTGGATCAAATGATACGAATGTTTTTAAGACGCTTAACATAACCATCTTTAAACTTGCTGCTTCCCAAAGACTCTCATTATTATTTTATTATTATTATTATTATCGTTATTTTAAGATTTTATCTTTTTCCTTTTTCTCCCCAAAGCCTCCCAGTACATAGCTGTATATTCTTAGTTGTGGGTCCTTCTAGTTGTGGCATGTAGGATGCTGCCTCAGCATGGCTTGATGAATGGTGCCATGTCTGTGCCCAGGATTTGAACTGGCGAAACCCTGGGCTGCCTCAGTGGAGCACGCAAACTTAACCACTTGGCAACGGGGCCAGCCCTGACTCTTATTGTTTTAATGAAGAAAACAGAGACTTTGATTATAAATGCTTTTATTAATTTCAGGAAGTAAATAAAACATTAGATACCTTCAATTTTTCACTTTAAATTTGTGAAGTGTTTCAGATATGCAAAAAGATAGAATTGTGTAATTAATACCTGTGTAACTACCACCTAACTTAAGAAATAAAGTATTATAAAAACTCCTTGTGTCCCTCTCACCGATTATAAATGTCTTTACCAACAATGATGTGGATGTTTAATCTTATCCAACAGTACAGATCTTTATCTGAGATCTTTTGGGGCAGAATTCAGAATTTCTCAGATTTTAGAAAGGCAATGTGATGCTGCATATACTATATGTTATCTAACTTTCTAAGTAAGGTGCAGGGGGCACCCAATTCCTTCGTCAGACACATTGGTATTTCTGTATCAGTTCAGGTATGGTTTTACCACCAAATTAGTTACAGAATTTTTGGGTTTTCAGAGATTTTTGGAATTCACATTTATGGATAAGTGGTTATGAACACGTGCATCTGTTCATTATGTTTGTTTAGTTTAATCAGTCTGGTAGGATTTGTTGAACTTTGTGTTCAACTGATCATAATGTAGTATAAGATGTGGTACAGAGTGAAAGATAATATAGCTACAATCCGAACAATTTAATACTTTCGGATTTTAAGAACTCAGGATATCAGTGAGGACTGTAGTCATTGGGGAAGGTTACACAACCTAGAACTTGACTCTCTTGAACCAAGTGGCACAGATTGCTGATATAAGTAGAAAACTTTGATTAATAACCTTGTGTTTGCTTCTGAGTATCTGCTTGGCGAGTTATTTGTCATGGTGATGACTTTGATAGACCTTACAATTAACTTGATTAACTGATTGATAAGAGTTACTAAAAACCACAATTAACTTGAGTTACTCACCTTCTAATCCTTCCATAAAAAGGAATGAAATGGCAACTGTGGGAAGTGTTGTGTCATTGCTGCTCCTAGCAGAGGTGCTCTTTGTGGTAGGTACGTCACCAAAACAGTGGTGCTTTAGCCACACAGTTCTGTAATTTTGTTCTCTGGGAGAATCAGATTAAGGTTATACAACCTGATGCATGGTGTTAGCAAACCTGATATGCTACATGCTGAGAGTGGAAGCAGAGACATCTGTGCTTTAACTTGTAGGGTTTGTTTTTTTCTTTTTGAAGCTGCTACTCTCAGAGATTTTATCAGCATGGGACCTAGTCCATTAATTACCATCTAATAGTGCTGAATGGTTGAGGTCCTAATTTAAGCCCTTAGTTTATAGTGAGCCTTTTTTCTGGTGTATGTGTTATGTGTAAAAGGAATACATTCTCACTGTTAAAACTATTAGAAAAGGAAAGAAATAGTGTCTAGAAAGGAAACAGTGGTTCCATCTAACCTTTCAGAAATAGCGTCTTTCTATCCAAATAATTTCTGTATATCTACAAACATGTCTATGTACATACTTTTGTGTGCTGGTGGGATTGTATTATACAATCCTTCTGTAACTTGCTTGTCCATTTCACAGTATATCACAGATGTCTTTATAGAGATTGTCAGATATAGAGATTTAGTAAGAAATTTTTTTAACAGCAATTTTTTATAGTTTGGAGATACCATAATTTATTTAACCAATCTCTTGATGGAAATTTAAGTTGTTCTCTCTTTTTCCTGGTACAAATAATAACAATAATTGACAATCATTGCATATATTTCCTTGAACCTGTGAAATATGTCTTACAGAGAGTAATTTTAAAAGTGAGACTTCTAGGTCAGAGGGTATGCACATTTAAAATTTATTTGATAGCTTCTCCCAAATTGTACTTGAATGGGAATTTAAAAGTTTGGTCTATTGTTAATCTTTTCATAGAGCGCTTAAGATAGCTGCATATTTTTGCTCCTAGTGACGTTTATAACTCTTTAACAAAATGAACAGAATCTTTAAAAGTGTTGAAATACAGTGTTTAAAAATATTCAACTCATTTTCTGATAATAAATGCTAATTAGTGATGAGTATAACCCATCACAGCAAGTTGGACTAGTAATTTTGAGATTTAGACCAGAATTTCACATATAATGCTTTAAATGGCTGATGGGCGATATATTTTCTAGTTCATCTTATAAATATCTTATAGCACATCTATGTCAACCTATCCAGTTGTAATTGATTTGAAGTAGGTTACTATGTTGCTATTAAAGGATTTTCTGCTTTAGTTTAGTTTATGAATATTTGATGTTTCTTTGGAGACTCAGGTTTTAGAGACCTATTATTATCCTAATCTGTGAGGAAAGAGAGAGAGTGCTGTTTGCAGTTGCATGTTTTGCTTGTAGCTATTTGTGGGAAGAGTGCGAATTAAACATACAATCATTGTGTGTGGAAGTAGTTTTATTTTTAGGCCCCTGGGTATACTCCACGATTCTGAGTAGGTGTATATGGGTGTCTGTGGGTGCGGGCGGCCCGGAGGGTGTTGTCTCTCAGTGTTTATATAGGTATTGGGACCGATGCTTTTCTTGTAGGGAAAAGTGATTCTGGAATAGTCTAGTATTCTTCTCTTTATGGTTTTCCTGACCTAGCTGACAAGCTTTGTGGTGTCAATATGTAGTAGTGGTGAAGTCTGAACTCAGTTTTGTTGTTTTATTTTAGACTCATATAGATTTGGTAATGAATATGAGAAGTAGGATTTAGGATGTTAAAAACTCCAGATCACAAAGACTTGACCTCCACAGCTGTGCCTCCTCCACCTTCCATGTTTTTCTGTTTTGTCTCAGCAGCATTTCCTTCGTTCCTTTTGGAGGCTTTGAAGTGGATTATTCTCACTATTAATACTTCTTTATGGCCATCTGTATATTCTGGTTAAAGGATAAAAAAAGCACGTTTCCTGTGAGAAGTTAAAATTGAAGTTTTTCAGAAGGAACTTTACTAAAGAATTAAGGGAGGAAAACCTCAAACCTCACCTCTCATGTGTAGAAAGGTTTCAAAATAAGAGAAATGGGTTATTAAAAGCAATAAATGTTTATTGTAAAAATAATAAAATTACAGAAACAGGACACTAATTTCTTGTTCTGACTTAACCTTTAGCTGACATTTGCTGCATTGGTAGAGCTTATAGGATATGTAGATTCATTTCCTTCTTAACTCTATCTTAGTTGATGCTGGAGAATGGATATTATATAAAGATGCTTAATGTCTAAAGTAGAGTGGCTTTGACATCCTTGATGGCCTGACCTCCCCTCTTCTTTTCTACCCTCCCCTTCCTTCCACAAATCTCTTCATCCTATGTGTGAACATATAATTATTGAATGCGTGCTATATGCCAGGTATAGTAGTAAGGGCTGTGGATTCTGTACTAGTGAATAGGGAATGTATGTGTATATAAAAATCCTATTTTCATAGAGTTTATGGTATAGTAAGAAATACAGAGCCAGCCCTGATGGTCTAGTGGTTAAGATTCCACACCGTCACCATCACTGCTCAGGTTCCTTTCCTGGGCAGGGACCCACACTACTTGTCTGTCGGTTGTCATACTGTGGCGGCTGCAGGTTGCTGTGATAGTGAAAGCTCTGCCGCTGGGATTTCAAATACCAGCAGGGTCACCTGTGGTGGACAGGTTTCAATGGAGCTTCCAGACTGAGACAGACTAGGAAGAAGGACCTGGCCACACACTTCTTTAAAAATTGGCAATGGAAACCCTGTGAACAGCAGCAGAGCATTGTCTGATAGAGCGCCAGAAGATGAGAGGATGGTGCCAAAAGCCTGGGCGGTGTTCCGCTCTGCTGTACGCAGGGTTGCTGGGAATTGGAATCCTCTCTATGGGCGCTAACAACAACAAAGAGGAAGAGGAGCCAACAAAATGTGCGAAAAAGGAGTTATCTTGGAGAGATAGTAGGAGATCCAGAAGAGTAGAATTACAGAGACCCAGGTAAAAGTTTCAAGATAGAAGTGGTCAGTAATGTCAAATACAGTAGAAAGTAAAGAAAATGCTTTGAATTTGGCTATAAGGAAACCATTCTGGCTTTATTCTAGAAGTGGTAGTGGGACTTTTTAGTACCTAGAGCCTTATTTTAGTCACATGTACAATTTCTGTTAGATATCTTTATACCGTCCATCCCCCAAATAGTTTTATTGTTTTTTACTGATATAAAAATACTACACTCGGGCCTTAGTGTCCTCGGGTCTTGTTGTCATGGATTCAACCAACTGTGGATCATGTACTATTGTTTATGTTCCTTGGTTGGTTTAATCCATGGATGTGGAACCTCCAGATAGGGAGGGTTGACTAAGCTACTAGAGTCTCTGCAGATTTTGGTATGGGGGCGCTCCTGGAACCAGTCCCTTGTGGATCTTGAGGGAAGACTGTATGTGCTCATAGAAAAAAAATTATCGTTTGGAGAAAAAGTGAGATCGCTGCCAGAAATCTTACACTCAGAGTTGTATATCCGGTTGTAACTTAAAAAAAAAAACCTAAAGGTGGGGCCAGCCCGGTGGTGCAGTGGTTAAGTTCGCATGTTCCACTTTGGCAGCCCAGGGTTCGCCAGTTTGGATCCCGGGTGAGAACATGGCACTGCTTGGCAAGCCATGCTGTGGTAGGCATCCCACATACAAAGTAAAGGAACATGGGCATGGATGTTAGCTCAGGGGCAGTCTTCCTCAGCAAAAAGAGGAGGATTGGTGGTAGATGTTAGCTCAGGGCTAATCTTCCTCAAAAAAAAAAAAAAAAAAGGTGGAATCTATGTCTATAACTTTTTATTTTTTCTCTTTGGTTTGACAACAGATCACAAACGTCTTTCTCAATCATTAAGTATAGAGCTGCATCATGTATAATGATGATATATTAGTTTTCTAGGTCTGCTGTAACAAATTACCCCAAACTTGGTGATGTAAAACAGAAATTATTCTCTCACAGTTCTGGAGGCCAGAACTCCAAAACCAGTGTAGATAGGGCCTTGTTTTCTTTGAAGGCTCTAGAGAGAATCCCTTGTTGCCTCCTTCTGGCCTCTGGTGGCTCCTAGCAGCTCCTGGCAATCCTTGGCGGTCCTTGACTTGTAGCTGCATCACCCCAATCTCTGCCTCCATCTTTACGTGGTCTTTCTTATGTATGTCTCTGTGACAGAATCTCTATTTCTTTTCTCGATGGAAAAACACCAGTCATTGGGTTTAAGGTCTACCGTAGTCAAGTATGAATTTATATTAACTTAGTTACATTTGCAAAGATCCTATTTCCAAATAACGTCACATTCTGAGGTTCATAGTGGACATGAATTTTTGGGGGACACTATTCAGCCCATTAGCGAGAGTAACCCATTTTATTGTTGTGCCTTAACTTATATAGCCAATGCCCCATTGTTAGACATTTAGATTAATTTTTCACTATCGTGAACATAATAGGGGCAGGGAATAATACATGTAGGAGAACCTAGGTGATCCATTTGAGTGCTTTTTGGTTTCCCTTGCCCCATCTTAGGTGTGAATGGACATGTGCCGCAACTCTGGCCTGAGATGAGTATGATTGTGGAGGCCTTAGGCCCCTTAGTAATGAAAGTTTGGGTTCCCGTCAGATAAGCCACTAAGACTTGTTGAGGTGGAAACTGAGAGTGAGTGCAATTTAGAATACTGGAGGAGTAGAAGATGTGCACCATTTGTGCTCTTGAGACTAACAGCAGCTGTAGGCGGTTCCAGGAACCTTCCTCTTGGTGATTTCCCCTCAAGAACAGAGGCCTATGAGCATCATGGAGAAGCTGCTTCTTGTCCCTGTGTGGAGAAGTAATTATGCAATGCAAGGGGTGGACTGTGGCAGCCATGAAAATGTGCTGTTCAGCTCTCCTGTTGTGGGCAGCCTAATTGCCTTACTTTTTCCACTGTGTTGTTTGCCCTTTTCTCAAAAATGAGTTGTCCGTATATTTGTGGGTCTATAATTACTTTTTAAATTATAAAAGTAATTTGTATTTTTGTTAAAACCTCAATCAGTGCAGAAAGCAAAAATGTAAAAAACCCACCATTGCCCATGAATTCTTAAATTCCTCATTTTATAAATTAAAAAATGTATATCTTGTATCTCTTATCACATTATTGTTTTTAATAGCGGCAACATATTCCCATGATTATATAGGCTGTTACCAGAGTCTTATTTCAAAGAATTCCACAGTTTATTCTTAGTCAGTTTTCCCACTTGTGTGGAAATCTGTGTAACATAAATTCCTAGAAATGTAATGAGTAACATTTATTGAAAACCTACGGAGAAACATATTTTATACTTACTCACTGTCTTGATCTTTTTAGTCATTGTTTGAGGCAGATACTATGTCCATTTTGTAGATCAGGATACTGAGGCTGTAAGAGATTCATTTATTTGTTGAAAGCTGTACATTTAAATAGTGGAACTGAACCAGTCCAGGCCTTTCCTACTAGTCACTACATGACTAACCTAGGGAGCACAATAAGAATTATTTCATAGAGTGCTTGTTAGGATGAAATACATTTAAGATTTATGCATTGCATTTTGTTACTGCATATTTTTACACTTAGTCTGTAGAAGAGATATCAGGTCACATTTTTGGTTTCATACCTGAGCATAGTGTTACTAATCTGCTTTAATACAAAGGGCAACAATGTTAAGGAGGATAGTATACAAACTGCTATGTCCATGTATTCTGAGCACTGTTGCTTCATGATTTGGAAATTAGAAATATATAGCATTAGAAATATATAGCACCGAAACTGAATGAATTTTAGTTTTCTTGGCTTTCTTTTCTGAGAAACGATTGTGCCTTCACTTCTTAGGGAAACTCTGTATTGTGAGGCTTTCAGGCTGTTTTTGAGTTAAGATTGCTTTTTTGGTGAGAATAGAAAAGCTCTAAAAACTGTAATTTTTTATGGGAATATGGAAATATGAATTGATGGAGGAACTATGTTGTTAATAAACACCAAATTGAAGATAGACTGGATTTCTGGTAATGTTCTTATCAGAGTTAGATTTTAGAAAATTTTTCTAAGCATAAATCTGGGCAAACTTGCAGAGATTTAAATGCTGTGCTAGGGGCCGTCCCGGTGGCGCAGCGGTTAAGTTCGCATGTTCCGCTTCTCGGTGGCCCAGGGTTCGCTGGTTTGGATCCTGGGTGTGGACATGGCACTGCTTGGCACGCCATGCTGTGGTAGGCATCCCACATATAAAGTAGAGGAAGATGGGTATGGATGTTAGCTCAGGGCCAGGCTTCCTCAGCGAAAAAGAGGAGGACTGGCAGTAGTTAGCTCAGGGCTAATCTTCCTCCAAAAAAAAAAAAAAAAGAAAAAAAGCTGTGCTGATTTTTTTTTTTTTAGTATTTTTAAAAACTCAAAATATAGGATAAGAAAACCAATTTAAGTACTTCATGGGTCTCTAGCTATAATATTAACTTGACAGATAATTTAATAGAGATTTTTCAGTGTTGAGAGCAGATGTGTACCCGAAGGCATGATATTTTATGCATATGATTGCTGTGTGTGTGAAATTTTAATTTTTTTCCTTAGAGGATAAGAAGCATTAGTCTGTTCTCGTTGAGTTTATGTTGTCTTCTTGGAATTAAGATTTAGCTACAGAATTCCCTATTTTTATTCATGCAAAAAGAAAGGTTTGTTTTTTACAAAATTGAAATCTTGACCGTTTACTAAGTTTCCTTACGATTTTCAGGGTATAAATTTAGAGGACAAAAATATATAGCAATATATATAGAGAAAGAGGTGGTCAATTTATGGAATTTGGTTACTATTTAAAAATAAAGTTTGTTAACATGAAGGAAATGATAAAAAGGCTTTCATTATATTTGTCTTCCATTGCATTTAGTTGCATTTTCAATAAACTAATTTCAAGATTACTACCACCTTCGGAATGTATAAGAACTATCTTAATGAATTTTACTTGGATTTAGGTTAACTTGTGGCTTCAGCAAGCATTTACTGCATACTTGATTTGCATTAGGCGCTGCGCTAGATTTTGGAGATAAGACATTCCTTTGCCTTTAAAGAAGTAATTAAAACACAGTGAGTACATTATTTTAAAAGTCCCTGGTTCCATCAGAGGAGCACCTGAATTAGACTGAGAGATTTAAGGGTTAAGGTAGGATTGTGACTGTTAAACTTAGTTTGGAAGAATGAGTAGTAAGTAGTCAGTTGATGGGGAAGAGGAAGGTCGTGGAAGCAAGAGACAGCAGGCGTTTGAGGAAGCTGCAGGTACTGATCATGGCTGTCACATGGGAAAGAGAGGGGTTAATAAGTAGCCTGCCTTTAGACAGGTAGACTGGGCCCAAATCCTGAAAAATCTTATATGCACTGCTAAGGAGTTTAGATCTTTATTTTGGGAAGCCATCAAAGGAAATATGTAGGTGTGTGTGATTATGTTATATTTAAATTTTAGAGCAGTGGTTCTTAAACTTCTTTCTAGCATCTCTTTACACTCTAGTTAATGAGGACCCTAACTAGCTTTTGCTTATGTAAACTGTATCTATTACTGTTTACCGTATTAGAAAGTAAAACTGAGAAATTTTTAAAACATAAGAGACAGCACACATTCCATTAGCGAGTGGGATAATATGACATATCGTGTACCCTCTGGAAAACACTACTGTACAGTTGTGAGACAGTACAGTGAAAAAGGCAGAAAATGCTTGTAGTATTATGAAAATAGGTTTGCTTTCATGGACCTCCTGAAAGGGTCTTTGGGACCCCTGGGAGTTCCTGACCCACTTGGAGAATTGTTAGAACTTAAAAAAGGAACACATTTTAAATTGTGATCCAGTAGGCACATGTGTATGCATATGCACTACTGAAACAAAAGTTTCAGGAAACAATACTGGATTAGTTATCTCTTATTATATAAAAAGTTACCACAAAACTTATTGGATTAAAAAAAAAAACATTATCCCACAGTTTTTATGAAGAGCATAGCTTGGTGGTTCTGGCTCAAGGTATTTCCTGAGATTGCACTGAAGATGTCTGCTGAGTCGGCAGTCACCTGAAGGCTTGACTGTCGTTGGAGCATCCTTTTCCAAGCTATCTCACATGGCTGTTGGCAGGAGGCCTCAGTTCCTCACCATGTGGCTCTCTGTTGGTTAGCTTTAATATCCTTACAACATGGCAGCTGGCTCCCCCAAAAGCAAGTGATCCAAGAGAGTGACCAAGGCAGAAGCCCCAGTGTCTTGGAAGTGATACATGATCAGAAGCAAATCGCTTAGTTCACGTTCAAAGAGAGGAATTTTGCTTCCCCTTTTGAAGGGAGGAGTATCAAAGAATTTATGGAGATACCTTAGAACTAGTACAAATACTTGTCAGGAGAGTGAGTCCTCCATGGGTCTCTTTTTTCCTGCATGTCTTGCTGGGTATGCTAAGGATGCAAGGCCCTGACTGCTTAACCTGGGCCATTTCTCAGGATTGTGTTTGCAGCGAGCCACCTTGAGGGATGAGGTAATGTCTCCTGTTGGGAGAGAGCAGGCTTACTTACTGCTTACTATAAAAGTGGTGGATTCCCTAATCTTAATGTTCTTAAGCTGTGATGCAAGCCCACTTTCATGTGTAGTGTCTATCTGGTCCTCTCTGTGTCACCTTCTGGGACTTGGGAGTAAAAGGGAGCCGGTGCATGCATGATGCTCATACTGCTTGCTGTGCTGTGAGTAGTAAAGTTCTTTGTCTCTGACCCAGGACTCTCATGTGCTCTGCCTGATAGGCAGAGGGAGAATGTTTGAAATAACCACCACAACAGACACTAGAGAGCTAACAGAATATTGTCTTGGAAGCTAACTAAGGGACTTTCGGGACTCCCGGGGGCAACATTATGGGCTCAAACTGAACAGCTGCATGATTTTCTCCAGCAGCAATCAGGATTCCAGGTGTATAATCAGTGAAAGTGTTTCTTTTGGATTAATCAAAGGCAAGGGAGCTTGGAATGTGAAATTACTTTTTCGCACTTTCATGGTATGATCTACGTACTGTAAACTGAACATATTTTAAATATTTGGTGAGTTTTGATGTGTATACGCCTGTGAAACCATTATCCCAGTCAAGATAATGAACATATTCATCACCCCAAAAGTTTCCTCCTACCTCTTTATGATCCATGCCTCTCTCAACTCCATCCCCGGGCATGGACTGATTTGCTTTCTGTAATAATACATTAGTTTTAGAATTTTATGTAAATGAAATCATACTTTATAACTTTTTTTTGGTTAAAATTATTAGTTGTCAGCTGTTTCAAGTGCAATAATTATTTTGTGTTTGTGTGGCATATTTTTAAAAGAAATTTATTTTTTAAAAAAACTCTCTTCCCTAAAGCTCAAGAGATTAAAAAGCCAGCATGAGGGCTTCAGACAGAGCTAGTGAATTTCCTTCTTGTGTTGTATAAGTGCATATAATTCTGATAATAACAAAGACTCCACATGCAAATTCTGTTTTGGATCTGAAAGTAACTTGAACGTTAGAGTGCACCTGCTGATGTTGAAACCTTGATGTGGATTTTTGTTAGTGGATCTTAGCCTGTTCAGTGTGATTTGGTTACTCGACTGCATGAAAATAGAGTTCTGTACAAGAGCACAGTTGGGAATTTTTTTCTTGAATGTGGCAGTTTAAAGTTCTGATGGCATGATTCCTGAGACTCTGAATTATTACTCCTTATTTTGTTTTACTTATTTTGCCCACCATCTTTTTAAAAAAACTTTGTTATTAATAGAAAAATAAATGTGGTTATTTAAGCTTTACACTTGGGAAAACCTAAAATGTGCCCTAAAGTTTAGGTTTAGAGTCCAGATTAGCAGGACACACTGCCTTAAAACTCTGGAAGCCTTTAAAATCCTGTGGGCAATTGAGATGTTAACATCAGCAGCTGGTGGTGGTTAAGCATTGTAGCTAGGGGCCTCCAGGGCTCTGGAATTGGGTGCCCTAATTAAAATCTGGACCCTACCACTCAATAGCTGTGTGACTTTAGATAAGTTGTTTAATACCTATAGGCCTCACTTTCTTTATCTGTAAAATGGAGATAATCACAGTACCTATGTTATAGAGGGCTTATAAATGTTAAATTAAATCTTATGAAATTGTTAGCACAATGCCTGGCATGTGGTAAACACTCAATATTAGCTTTTGTTATCATTCAAGGGGTTCTGGATAATGAATGGCTCTCTTATTTTACTCAATATTCAGATTACTTAAAAAAAGAAAAAAAGTTGCATCCCTCTTTGATTTTGAAAAAGAATTCACTCAAACAGTAATATGTAGATTATTACTTCTCATCTATGTTACAGCCCAGATTAATCATGAAAAGGAATTTTTACTTCATGAGCTAGGAAAGGAATTTCCTAACATTGCTGGCAGAATATTGCAATTCCTGAACTTTGCGCATTCTTGCTATTTCTGAGGTGGAACCTTAAAGGTTTGGGTTCAGAGTATCTCCTGTTTTGCTTGTTGTTACCCGAGGGCTGTCTTTACTGGGTGTAATGTCACTGGAGTAAGGATGAGACTGCCAGTGTATTCATATTTCTGAAGATCTTTAACTTAAGTTTGGCTAGAATATATAGACCCTTTAAAATCTTATTTTTGACCATGTGATTTTACTTGGATAGTGTTTTCAATGAATAAACACTTATAAGAATCAATTCTACATAACAGAGGATTTTTGGAGAATATTATCTAATATGCTAAAACCTGTTACTTGACCTAAGCCATTTCTTTGGTAGAATGATGTTAGGAAATCACAGAGATCTAGTTTAGATCAGTATTGATTTATCTTTGAGAGAAGTGTGGAAAGCAGATAGCTATGATATGTCTTTTGTTTTGTTTTGTTTTGTTTTGAGGAAGATTAGCCTTGAGCTAACATCTGCTGCCAATCCTCCTCTTTTTGCTGAGGAAGACTGGCCCTGACCTAACCGCCGTGCCCATCTTCCTCTACTTTGTATGTGGGACGCCTACCACAACATGGCTTGCCAAGCAGTGCCATGTCTGCATCTGGGATCTGAACTGGTGAACCCTGGGCCGCTGAGGCGGAAGGTGCGCACTTAACCACTGTGCCACCGGGCCGGCCCCCGATATGTTTTTAAAATTTGTTTTAATTATACTTGTAGAATATGAACATATTTTCCTTTTAAAAAATTCAAGGTTTATTGTAGTCTGAGTATGAAAGCTTTATATGTGAAGCTAAAGCCTCCACAAACATTCCTCCCCATCTCTCCTTAGAAATACGAGTGCCCTCTCCTGCAGCCACTGCTGTTTCAGTGTGGCATTTCTCATGTGGGAATTCTCTGTATGTTTTGTATGCAGATTTTTATGCATATGATAGATATATTTTTCACCTAGTTTTTGGTTTTTCTTTTAATTTAGCTTATAGTATTTTTTTGGTATATTTTGTCACTTTGACATAGTTAAATGTATTAGTTGTTTTTCTTTATGATTTTTGCTTTCTGTTTCCTGTTTAAGAAGCCATATCTTCACTTGAGTTCCCAGGGATATTCTCCTAAGTTTTCTTCTAGTACTTTTAATAGTTTTAAAATTATATCTTTAACGTACATAAAATTTATTTCTGTGTACTGTGTGAAGTAGGAATGTAATTAGTTTTTTTCGAAGAGCACCAGTTGTTTAAACCCCATTTATTAAATGATTTTTCCTTTCTTCATTGTTTTGACATGTTACTTTTAGCATATACTAATAAACTCACATATATAATTTAGAGTCTGTTCCTGGGCCAGTACTATAGAGTTTTAATTACTGTAGCTTTAAAAGACTACAAGTCCTTATGAGAAATCCTGGGGGTCAGATGTGGTTTTGGAGTCCAGATTTTTTCCACATAATACCCATCGGACATTATGCAGTGTCCTATAATCATATACATTGTTTTCTCAGTGAAGTGTAGGAATATTCACACTAAGTGAGATACATACAAACAATAAGTGACCTCGTATCAGAGCAGGTCGGGTTTTGCTGCTAAATGAGTTAAAAAGGAAAAACTTATTTTTGGACCTTTTTTGGATTTTTGCATTGGAAGTAGGATCATGGACCCATAATTTATCTTGCTATTTAGGGGACATCTTCCTTTTTTGTTCTATTTCAGATTGTTTTGGTTATTGTTGTCCCTTTAGTCTTCCAATGGAATTTTAGAGCCAGCTGGTTGAGTTACGTGAAGAATCTTAGAGAGGTTTGCATTGGGATTTGGAGTAGCTGGGGAAGAACAGACACCGTTACAGTGTTTTTCTTCTCATCCATGAGCATGGATAACTTTCCTTTTGTTCAGATGTTCTTTCAGTAGAGTTTTATAGTTTTTTCCAAAAATGCTTGCACGTTGTTGTTGGATTTATATCAAAGTTGTTGCTATTGTGAATGAGATTTTTTAAAAATTGCATTTTCTAATTGTTATTAGTGATATACGGGAAAGTATTGATGTTTGTCTATTGATCTTCTGTCAGACCAATTTGTTGAGTTCTATTATCAGTTCTAATTACTTGTCAGTTGGTGATCCTGGGTTTTCCAGTTAGAAAATCATGTATTCGAACATTGAATTTTATCTTTTCCTTGCCTGTCTTTCTATCTCAGTTCTTTTTCTTTTCCATTTGTGTGGTATCGTTTCAGTATTCAGTTTTGAGACGTGAAATATTTTAAAAATGATGTTTATTGTGAAATAAATTGTTTATTATTGGAGGATTTAATGTGTGATATTTTCATTACAGATATGGTGTAAGATATTTCTTCAAGACTGCACAGCTGAGGACCTGTTATTTCTGATTAGCCTTAAGCAGACTTGTAGCCATAGAGAAACCTCACGGAGTTCCGTATTTTGTTTTCTGCTTTACACCTTTCCTGGCACCTAAACTCATCTTGCAACCATGTATGGAAGTGCTCGCTCAGTTGGGAAGGTAGAACCCAGCAACCAGAGCCCTGGGCGTTCACCTAGGCTTCCACGTTCCCCTCGCTTGGGTCATCGTCGAACCAATAGTACAGGAGGGAGTTCTGGAAGCAGTGTTGGAGGTGGCAGTGGAAAAACCCTTTCAATGGAGAATATCCAATCCTTAAATGCTGCCTATGCCACATCTGGCCCTATGTACTTAAGTGACCATGAAAATGTGGGTTCAGAAACACCTAAAAGCACCATGACACTTGGCCGTTCTGGGGGACGTCTGCCTTATGGTGTTAGGATGACTGCTATGGGCAGCAGCCCCAATATAGCTAGCAGTGGGGTTGCTAGTGACACCATAGCATTTGGAGAGCATCACCTCCCTCCTGTGAGTATGGCATCCACCGTTCCTCATTCTCTTCGTCAGGCAAGAGATAACACAATCATGGATCTGCAGACACAGCTGAAGGAAGTATTAAGGGAAAACGACCTCTTGCGGAAGGATGTGGAAGTAAAGGAGAGCAAATTAAGTTCTTCAATGAATAGTATCAAGACCTTCTGGAGCCCAGAGCTGAAGAAAGAACGAGCCCTGAGAAAAGATGAAGCTTCCAAAATCACTATTTGGAAGGAACAGTATAGAGTTGTGCAGGAGGAAAACCAGGTTAGTTTTGTATGTATGATTACGTTTATTGATGGAAGTCATGTATACAAATGAAATGAGCCATTCTTTTTCTTTTCTTTCTTAGGTTTTTCCCTTCTTGGTTCATTTATCTTCCTTTTTCCTATTTATCTTAGTATTTTCTGTCCTCCCTTTCTCAGCCTTTTCTAGATTTGGTTCTGTGCCTTCATTTTTGTCTTGTTGCCATGTCTGCTTGCTCACCATTCTTGCTTGTTTCTTTTCCCTGGCTTCTCTTTCCCTTCGTGTCTTTTCTTTCAGCATATGTTATCTTTTTTCAGTTCTTGTGAGAATATAATTTTGCCGCATGCTCTAAGATCTTTTATCAAAATTATTCAGGCTGTGTAATTTACGAGTGAGATGTAGCATTAAGATTTACTGTAATGTCAAACAAGTCAGTCTTAAAAAAACAAAAAAAGATCAGAAGGCAAATCACTATGTTGACAGCACAGAATGGAAATTAGTTAAAAATATTAATGTGGATTATGTAAATATTTATTAAGTACCAATAGTGAGTTCTTTCTGTTGACATTCATGATAGTTTAACTTCAGGATCCTTATGTAGCTTTTTTTTCTCTAATTCTTCATATGTAAGGTGGAAGAAAGGCAACTTGCTGTGATTGGTTGCTTCTGGAGAATAATTGAGATAATTAGGCATTATAATTACGGGCTTTACAGTTCAAGAGTTAAGTCCTATCTTATGGATACATGAAACATTCATTTACTGTTTTTCTGCGCTCGTCCAGGTTATGTATAGTTGATGTTTTGGCCATAGCCATGTCACATTCAGTGACATGTGACTCCAAAGATGTGAACAAATCATATTCAAGCTCCAGCAATTAAAATCTTAACCATACTTTTTGTTTAAAAGACTTTTAGAACTTTTCTTAAATTTGCAAGTTTGAATTTGCCTCCTTGAAAAAATTCTCCTATAGTCTTAAAGGAGAATTTTATAGTAGCTATCTCATTGTTAGTGTTATACTTTATTTTTGGGTTAGGTTAATAAAAATTATGAAGAAAGTGATAAACTTATTTGGATTTCTGCACTGTTCTTGAATGATGCTAAGAAGTAAAGGAATTTGAAATGATCTCTGTCTCCGATGAAGTAAATCTAATTTAAGATTTCTATTGGTTGTTTTACCATTCTATTACTAACACTCAGTTCAGACATTCAGATCTACTGTTTTGGTTATTTGAAGAAGAACTCTAGTTACATTGTTTTGTATGTTAAAACCCCAGACTTTTTCAGTAATAAAAATAGCTTCTTTTCTGATCATAAAAATAATACAGAAGAACATAGATAAGAAAGCAAAGTTTAGCCCAAATCTATCTGTGATAACTTTGCTATTCCACTGTTAACATTTTGATGTTTCTCCCTAATGAACTATCTTTGTGCACACAGACATACAAATTTTACATGAATGGAATATTATAGGTGTTATGTTGTGACCTTTTTTTAGTCAGCAACATTTCTACTGTATGTTAAAGCCTTACAATATATATCTGAATCATTTTTGATGCCTATATTCTATTGTGTCTGTACCAGTTAATTTAACTAATATCACAGAGTTAAAAATCTTCGGATTATTATTTGATAGTACAATATGAATTAAAAACTATACCTTGAATTCATTTGAGTCAGAGATTTAAAAAATAATTAGAATTTATAATTTTATTCTTTCTCAGGTATAGTATAACTTCAAACTGCTTTCCTTTTACTTTTTAACCAGTGATTAAATTTAATTTGTCCCTACACAAAATCTGAATGTTTTGTTAGTATTCTTAAATCTCTAAGGCTCTTAGAAACCCAGCCTTCTTAAAAAAGAGGAAATGTCCTTTAAAAAGTACTCCTTAGGAAGTTCTTTGCATTTGAATCTTCAAGACTTTAAAAATGTGAAAAGAAAGGAAAGAACTAAAATTGACCCCAGTGTTAGATCTTAAAAGTAGGGACAGGATTCCTAAGTGCTGGCTCAGATACATTGGTATCACCAGTTATATTTATTTAAAATATAGATTCCCAGCTTCAGACCGGCTAAGCAAAATATCTCTGGAAATGGAGTCCAGTAACCTGGATTTTAAACAGGCTTCTCTGGTGGTTCTGATGATAAACCAGTTTTGGGATCTTTAGAATTTTAGTACGTCTAATTCTTAACCTAGTCTGTTGCTCATTTGCCAGAGGGAATTTGTGATGGTTCTGTTGCCACTTTTGAGCTCAATTGTGAAAGAAGGGGAAAAAAAAACAAGGGACCATTGGCTCAGTGCTTCTCATCCCTTTTTTTTTTTTGGCCATATTACACCTCAGAGTTGTGACAGACTTCTATACATAGTGATCATTCATTGAGACATTGACCCTCAGTAGAAGGAATGTGTGTACAGGAAAAGGGTTTTTAAAATCTTACGTATATTTAGTTAAAAAAAGCTGTCTAGGTGATTTTGTTGTCTCCTCGAGAATCATTGATGCACAAGATAAAATATTCAGATGATGTATGACAACAGAGTAGGGTCATAGTTTTTCTTTAGTTAACATTTGAGTTGTCAGAAAGTGAAGTACACCACCAAAAGTTAGTCATCCCTAAATATAAAATAATAGTACATTCTAAAAGCTTCTGTAGTTTGGTAGTGAATTGCAAATATCAAGAGAGAAAAAATGAGTTTCCTTTCTTTAGTCTCATGGTAAAGTATCAGTGTAGCATAGGTTTTAGAAACTGTATCTGTGTTCCTATGGAGGATATTAGGTTCTTTTAATTTTGTAAAAATGAGATTGATAAATTTGGAGTATGTACTGATGGTGTATCAGTGCTCAATTATGAAGTTCTTTATATGTATTTAGACAGTTAAGCATCATCGAACTTTAATATTATCTAGTCTCAAATGTATTGTTAATAAAAGTCACAGTTTACTTTTGTTTACCTGAAAAGTGGCTGAGATGTAAGTTCTTTTTAATAAGTTAATAAAATTACACATAAATAAACACTTCCGTTTAAAGGTTCTGCCTTTCAAGAATAGATTGACAGTATGTGTGTGTGTCTTTAATTGTAAATGTAATTTGTGTGTGTGTATATATATATAAAATTTAAAGTGGATTTTGGTTGAAGTTGAATTGAAGTTACTGGATTTATCATTGAATTAGCTAGCCTCCAATTTACCTTTCTGATGATGCTGAGAATATGCCTATCACCAAGATGGTTTTTATTATCAAGTAACTTGGAAATGTCCATTTTAACAGGGAAAAAAACTACTGGCATACTTCTTCTGTATTTTGAAATAATTGAGGCTGCTAATTATGCCTCTGTGTTAAAAGCTGTGTGGATAAAAAGCAATGGCAATATTCTTTCTAATTATCAAGCTACATTCAAAGGCAAAATATTTGAACCTTCTGAAAAGACTATAGTGGGGACTCAGAGCACTTGGGTCCAGTGGAAGTGAAACAGTCCCACAGGACTATGATGCCAAAAAAACCATATGTGCTGAAGGAGGAGGATGACTGCCTTATCTAGATTCCGCCCCTTGCCCTATTTAAACACCAATGCTGGCAGGAATATATTCTTCATGCACTCACTATAATTACCACACAATCCTAAAATTGTATAACTTTGGTCCAAAAACCAAAGGGTGCAATTTTAAAGTAAAGTGAAACACTGCAATGAGGTATGGAGAACTGAGAATGGTAATTAATAGATTATAGTGAGCCAGCAGTGGGTCCTAATTAAACTCTGTGTTCATTATACCCTCCATATCCCTCAGAGGTCGGACATTTTCCAGTTTACAAAGAAGATTGGTTTAATAGGCTTTACAGTAATTAAACAAATTTCACCATTTCAGTTTGACACCAGAGATTTAGATACGTTCTAAAGGTTTGATCTGATTGGGCTACAGAAATCTTAGTCTAGAATCCTGTCAAATGTAAAACACACGTGCTTAGAATTCCCTGATGTGTATGGTTCATTATTATGGAGTTCTGTTTAAAGATTCTTTCTAAAATAAATACCCAGCTGTTTTTATGTCTCATAATCCTTTTGTTACTGAACTTTCAAATATTGGTGGTTGGAGAGATGGAACAATATATGTTTTAACAGGAAATACTTTTACTCTTTCTTTTTTAAACTGACAATGAGGAAGGCTTTTAGTGTATGTTTTACTTGATGAGGAATAAAAATCCAGCTGTGAGCTTGATTGAATTACAAAGCTAATAGGCTTTGGATGATGTATATTTTTTATTATATTCTAACTAACATCTACCAAGATATTGTGATACTTTTTTATGATTATTATGTCTTGTAACAATTTCTATATGTTGAGTTTAGTTAGAAGCTTATTTTAAAAATAATTATTTTTAAGCACTTTCATTGGGATTTTGTGTCAGCAGAGTACATTCTGTTTAATATTATAGTGTGGCAATTGAGTTTATTTTGTATTGTATATTGTTTTCTTTTTTGATTTTGATTTTATTTATTTAGGGATCAAGAGAATTTCAAGTTTAGAAATACGAAAAGATAAACTTACTCTTTGTTAATCTTTGTTTTTTCATTTTTCTCACTGGACACTGGTGACTGTTAACATTTTTATAATTTTAGGTTGTACCTTGATTTGTCACTTGGTGAAAGCCATTATTATTTGAATTTAAATAAACTTTTTCATGAGGTTGCTAATTGTTTCATTGTCATTTAAAGTCTGATCTTAAAATCTGGGATCTATGTCTTGGACTATTTCTTGAGCTTTTCTTTTTGATAATTTTGTTTTAACATAGAGATGAATTATGAATGATTATTCAGTGTATTGTGGATAAATCAGTATTCTAGTCTATTTTCCGGATAGATTTGCTCATTTTTGGTGTTCCAGAAATGGGATGTGTTAAAGGCACTACGAGAATGCCCTGAGAAAATTAAATCACATGTAAAATAGATATATTCCTTTTGGGGAGTTAACATTCATTTTGAGAAGCGAAATTTGTTCATGTGGGTTTATAGAAATTTAAGCTATCCATCGATTGGATCTTGTCTTGTAAGTGAGTATGGGAAGTTAACTTCTTGTAGATTTGATAAATTTGATTGTCTGGAATGTAGTGGAGTATTATGAAAAATGATTCACTGAATCTAATAAAAATTGTACAGATTTCTGACATGGCTTATTTGTGAGGAAATAGAATTTGCTGCAGGATTGCAGTTGTTCCCCCCCCCCCGCCCCCAACTTTTCTTGGATTTCACAGTGCAATCTAGTGCATGATTTCATCTTAATGAAATAGAATTGTTTTTAGGGATTTGCCAATTTACAGTAACTTTGCAGATAGCAGCTTAAACATGAGTTCGAAAACCCACCTTTTATTCTATTGTGCAAATGAAACCAGAAAATGGGCATCGTTTTTAGTCATATTAATGTTGATCAAAAGAGGTCATAGTTCCATTTTACTTTTTAAAATCCTGCTGCCCTTGAAAGTTGACATCATGTTATGGGTACTCTGTTGCCCAGAAGAGTATTGGAAGGGCCTAGAAACATGCTGGTGGTTGAGGGAACTGAAAAAGAGGAGACTTGTGACATTTTAGTTACACTCTGTGTATTTGATGAGCAGCAACGTAGAAGGAAGTTTTTTCTCTTTTCTTAGAAGGAAGTTTTTTGTCTTTTTTTTTTGGTATTTTCTTGGAAGGCCAACACTGGAAAAATCAGTACAAATATTATGATTTTGGGTTTTGGCTCCATGGAGGAATATATTTTCTAGCAAAGATGTATCTATTTAATGGAAGAGAAGGTTTCACAAAGTAATGATTGACTATCACTAGAATTGGTTTCCGGGAAGCGAGAATGCTTCTGACAACTGGATGGGTGCTCTGAGTCTTTCAGCTCTTCAGAGTGCCTGAAGTGGTATGAAATAAGGTGGGACTTCATGGAGAACCACTTAGAGAGTGTCGTCCCCCCGCACCCCCCCCCCACATCCTCTCACACCCTTTTAGCCTTCCTTCCATTCCTCCCTCTCTCCCTTTGTGACAACTTTATTGAGAGATAATTCAATTCATCCTTTAAAAGTGTGTAATTTTTTCTTTCTTCATCTGATTGACTTGAAGAAGAATTTCAAGAAGGTAATAGGAAGTTGCCCTAGGGAGTTGTTGAACAAGGAAATGAATAACGTAACAAAAAATACTGTTTAGGAGCAGCTTTTATTGCTGTTAATAGAGTGAGTTGAAGGCGGGAAGGCAGGGAAAACAAACGAGTTTGTTGCAGAAGGCCTGACTTAATTTGGGTAATAGGAATGGAGAAGGTGCACCTCCATGAAATATTTTCAAAGAAATATTTGGATATAGACTGATGGCAAGAGAGACGACTGTGATGAACCATGGTATTGAGATTGGAGAAATGTTTTTGCCATTGTTGAAAATGGATAGAGATTAGGAAGTGGAACTAGATTTAGAGTGAGAAATGGTGAATTTAGTTTTAATTATTTGAGTAGAAGTTTTTCATAAGCATTTGGAAATAAGAGATTAATGACTGTGACCTTAGGTACATACACCCGTATGTTATTATATGTATGCTTGTTAATGTTGGAAAATTTACTGATCTGGTTCAGTATCACAAGCTACATGTCTTGGCTTGTGGCAGTAAGGAGTGGAGAGGAAAAGGAAGCCGTTACATGGTACGTGTTTTATATGTATTTTCTTGCCCAGCTGTTTTTGTGTTTTTATCTTCTATCTTTATTGTGGTATTTTTCTTTGAAGGCAGGATAACTTGAGTGATTCTCTCAATTCCTGAAAGTCACTCAGTACCCACGGGGGATTGATTCCAGGAACCCCCGCAAATGCCCACATCCACGGAAGCACAAGTCGCTTGTCTGAAATGGTGTGCTGTACTCGACGCAACCAGCTCTCGCGCGGGCGAGTTTTCATCCGTGGATACGGAGGGCCGGCTGTGTTCATTAAAAAAGGTTACTAATGGTTTATAGTCCTGTGGTAAACAAACCTGCTAGTAGATGTCCTTTGTTTTATTTTAGCTAACAGCAAGTTCACTGAAGATCATGCACCGCAGCATGATGAATTTGGAGTAAATTTGTTAAAAAGAGAAATATTGCAGAAAATGTGCTTTCAGCAAGGAAGTGATTAACTTTCTAATGAAAATATTCTGTTCTTCCCTTATGGACAAGATTAGAAATGCTTTTATGAACTGTATTTTTCTCATTTTACGTGCTGCCATAAGCGTCTCTAAAAATGTTTGCTTTTCTTTCTGGAGTTTTAAAGTTGATCTTTAACATAGATCTCTTCCTTTTATTTTTCTATTTTATTAACAATAATGCTTATTGAAACTACCTCCCTTTCTCTTTGTTCTGGCAGTCTTATCTAATAGGTTCATGGTAAGTTTTGTTACATTTTGACAGTTGGTAGAGAATACTGGGTTGAAATGATACCTGTCCAGCTTAATTTCAGCTGTGGAAATCTTGTAGGCTTTCCTAGTTCAGCCTTGAGAAAAATAGTTCAGCCTTGATGTACACATTGTACTCTCCCTTACCAGTGGCTGGTGGCTTATATACTTTCAGAGTGTGTGATATGTCGATGCAAATAATCCATAACCAATCTAATAAATCAAAATTGGGAGGAGTTTATTATGAGCCAGCTTTGAGGACCATATAGCCCAGGAGAGTCCTGCCACAAAGAAATGGAGCACTCCAAAGAAGTAGGGGTCTACAGAGTGGTTATATACAGTCAGAGAGCATGTATCACATATGATTGAAATGTCCCTTTTACAATAGTCACAAGATTGCCCTGTCAGCACAGTGAGTGATGGACACGGCAGGTAGCAGATCTGTTGTCTCGAGCTGGGTGGTCATGGGTGAGCACAGCAATCAGTTCCTAGTCTAGGGAGAGATGCTTATCCTTAAGGAAGTGCCAGTGTAGGGGAAGTTGCACCTTTATCTTAAGGGCATTTGTTCTTGTCTTTGGGGTGTAGCAAATGCTTAAAACAGATATACAATGCATGTTCAACGGCCACATCGGGCGCTGTTGGGAAAAACAAGGTCAGGCCAAATTAGTTTTACACCAGATGGCTTCCTCGTATACTCCAGCATATCTGATTGCTTGCCATTTGTTTATCAGATATGCAGGGGCCTATTTCACCTTGAAATCACCCTTGGATGACTTGTTCTAGTCTTGGATGAGCCCTCAGGCAGTTGTATGGTCCCCTTTATCAGCAATTCTCAAATTTTTTGGCCTCAGGACGCCTGTACAGTTGTAAAAATTATTAAGGAGCCCCTAGCAGCTTTTGTTTATGTAGGCTTTAACTATCAATATTTTCCATACTAGAGACTAAAACAGAAATTTTAAAAATACCTGTTAATATATTTAAAAATAACAAACCCGTTAAATGTTAACCTAAATAACATTTTTAATGCAAAATAGTTTTGCAAGTCTCTTTAATGCCTGGCTTAATAGAAGATAGCTGATTCTCCTATCTGTTTCTGCTTTCACTGGTCTGTTGCAGTTTGTTGTTTTGGTTGAAGTATATGAAGAAAATCAGGCTTCACATGAATATGTAGTTGGAAAATGCAGGAGTAATTTAAAAGCCTTTTTAGATAGTTTTAGATGTTTTTTGAAACCAGCAAAATTGAGCAAGTAGTAGTTTTTTTTAAACACTTTATTGATGTCTGATTTATATACCATAAAATTCATCAATTCTAAGTATACAATTCAATGATTTTTTGTTTTAGTAAATTTACTGAGCTGTGAAACCATAACCATAATCTAATTTTAGAACATTTTCATCTGCAAGTGGTAGTTTCTTAAAGATAGTTGCAATGTGGAATCTGAAACCTTATCAGTGAGCTTTCCATAGTTTGTTACATGGAAATACACTGGTCTGTCTTGCACTTTGAATAGATCTTATTTATGTGTAGAGGATATACATGAATAATACATAAGCCTTCTCCTGCATTCATAACGTTGTGTATTGATCACTTGGAAAATATTAGTTCAGTGAGTTATGCAGATCTTCCAAATGTTGACACACTTCATTAGACAAATTAAAAACATTCACATTCATTTATATCACTTCCTATCACATCAGAAAAGTCTTTTTAAGTATTGGTGGCCTGTCAAGCTCACTGATTGGGGGGTACAACGTCTCCGAAATTCTGATTTTTGCTTGAAAGCTCAGATTTTATCATTGGCAAGAAATATTGTTGGTTATTGTCTTTTGAAGTGACAGGTTTGTTTCATTACTATTTGAGAAAAATTTAGCCATATACTTGCATCTGAATAATCAAAGCTTGTCAGTTTAGTGTTTTAAGTTAAAGTGGTGTTCATTGAGACAACCATTGTATTTCAGTAAGTAGCAGAAGTGCTCTTTGCCTCTTTGAAGATGTTAGTTGAGCAAAGAGAGACCGGAATGATGTGACTTTCTGGGGTGAAATGCTCCAGGGAAAAGGGCAAGTCTAAAGGCCTTACAGGGGTCTTTTGGCTCTGGGAAGAGGGTCTTGACTAGATTCTTCTTTGTTTTTTTGTTTTTAAAGATTTTATTTTTCCTTTTTCTCCACAAAGCCCCCTAGTACATAGTTGTGTATTTTTAGTTGTGGGTCCTTCTAGTTGTGGCATGTGAGACGCTGCCTCAGCATGGCCTGATGAGCGGTGCTATGTCTGGGCCCAGGATCCGAACCGGCGAAACTGCCGGCTGCCGAAGTGGAGTGCACAAACTTAACCACTTGGCCGTGGGGCAACCCTTAGATTATTCTTTAGCTAATGTTCTTCTTCTCTTATCTGTTCGGTGTTGTAATAAAATGTTGGGTGTTTTTTTGAGGAATATTAGCCCTGAGCAAATATCTGCCACCAATCCTCCTCTTTTTGCTGAGGAAGATTGTCCCTGAGCTAACATCTGTGCCCATTCTCCTCTATTTTATATGTTGGATGCCTGCCACAGCATGGCTTGATAAGCAGTGTGTAGGTCCTCGCTTGGGACCTGAACCTGCAAACCTTGGACTGCCGAAGTAGAGTGTTCGAACTTAACCACTACGCCACCAGGCAGGCCCCAAAATATTGCTGTTTTTTTTTAAAAAGATTTTACTTTTCCTTTTTCTCCCCAAAGCCCCCCAGTACACAGTTGTATATTTTAATTGTGGGTCCTTCTAGTTGTGGCATGTGGGACGCCGCCTCAGCATGGCTTGATGAGTGGTGCCATGTCTGCGCCCAGGAGCCGAACTGGTGAAACCCTGGGCTTCCAAAGCAGAGTGCGCGAACGTAATCACTCGGCCATGGGGCCAGCCCCAATGTTGCTATTTTTCACATCAACAAGGCTTTTGGTTCTTTGCCATGCTTTAGGAAATTACACTATTTCTTCAGTAATTGTGAGTAATGGTTTTCCATTACTGGATAAAGTTTCCCAGACTGGATAAAGCATAATTGCCCAAAGTTCAGCACAGACAATATTAAATAATAGGAGAAGACTTCACTGTTCTAGAAAGCTGAAATCTTTAAAGTTTTGAGATGAGTTTATCCATGCACGTTGAATGAATAATCCTGCTTTGAGATCTGTCGTTAATGTCTTTTGGTTGTGCATTCTCAGATATTAACTGTGATTAAAGATGCCACCCTTTTTCTGATAAGCCATGAAAGTGTCATCTATTATTAAATATTAGTTTTAATGTTTAATATTTAATATTTACTTTTTGACTTAGCAAATATTGAGCACCTACTTTGTACATTATATTTTTTCTGGTACACTGTAAAGTTGAAAGCAATGTGAAAATTTTGCAAGGCGGTAACTTGCTTTCTTGAGTTTTTGGACTCCTGAATTAACATTAAAATTAAAGTGACTTAGCGATTTAGAGGATGAGTGTAAAGAATACATATATTTTCTTCTGGATTTTTCCTTTCAAACTATGTCTTGTCTTGTAGGGTAAAATGGATATGAAGATAATAGACTTCTGGAAATATATAGTAACCCTTAATAGAAACATCAGTGAAAGAAAGAGCAACAAGTTGAAAAAGGTCAAAAGGTCCAGTGTTTTCTTCTTGACTTGTTTGTTGATAGCATATATTTCTCTGTCCTTAGCTTAGAGAAGTTCCTTGGGTGGGCTGTCTGAGCCAGTAATTATAGCTAACCAGTGAGTATTCTCCTGATTGAGTATTTTGTGGTAAGGATTCCTCTTTGTCTCATCAGTTACTCAGTTTTTACTGTGAAGAAATTCAAAAAGGAAAAGGACGTACTGATCAATTTTTGGTTATAATTTTGTCCACACTAATACTTAATTTTGTTCTCTCACTCTCTGGGAGCCATTGAATACAACTATATCCATAATTCTAAATGAAGGAAGACCTAAATTCTACAGGAATCACTGCATACTTTAAAAATTATCTTGTGAGCAGTGCTTGAACATTATAATTTGTTGCCCTGAAAAAGAAGAGAGCAAGTCATCAAGAATTCCTTGGCAATGGGAATCTGTGTTACCTTTGCTTAACTATTAGAAAGCATTGTAAAATCCTGAAAGTCTCTGAGCTCAGTTTTAAAGACTAAGAATATTGGGAGGCAACACATATTAAGCCATTCTCATGGAAAATTTTATGTAACTCTTTATTACGTAGTTTGTGCTTGAGGAATACAATATCTTCTTTGCCCATCCCATTAAACTTAAAATAAGAGGGCATTTTTGAATGTTGAGCCGATGATATATGCTGCCTTCTGTTAAAGTTATATTGTGAATGTTTAGGCCTGTTATTTTGTATGTTTCATTTTGATTTGGTTTTTAAATTCTCTGTATGGTAAAAAGAAATCATGTAGTTTTGTTTTCTGATACCGCTAGCATACGGTATGAGGATAGGTGGTCACTGTTTTATTATGCGGTACATTTTTGGCCGTGAAGCAGGGATTTGGAAAAGTTAATCTCTAAGTTTTCCTTCATGCTGTAAAATTTTATGATGAAGAAACATTGTCCTTCATTTTCTTAGTATCTTCAAAGCATAACTGGGGGAAATATTTTCTCAGGTTAAGTTCTTCATTGTTTATATTGGATTTTTCTCCAATGTTTTGTGAAATCTAGGAAGAGATGTGTCTGTAATTCAGGTATTTTCATTGTCAAAAAATATAAATAATGGTATGTTTATCTCTTTGGAGTGGGGAGTTTTGGACAAATATATATATATTTTTCTTTGTACACCAGTATCATTCCTGTTGTTGGTCTGTGATAATCATATTAAAATGAAAGCAAAACTACTTTGATTAGCTGGTCACAGATAAATATTAGTTGAAACATGGTATTTTTCATTTTTTTTTTTTACCCAGTTGCATTGTGTTTACATTATAAACTCCTACAGCATTCATTCTGTTTCAAAGAAAAACATATTTGGGAGTGAAGTGAAAACCATTGTGTAGGATTTAAAATCTGAGAAATTGGAAGAATATATTCAGAAAATGTTCTTAGTTTTGATAACCTGAATAATTAGTAACTTATTCTTGCCACATGGCTCTTCCTCATGGGCATAGGAACTTAGAATAGGTGCCAAATTTTTAGGAGAGAAGCACACTTTAATGAGTGTTTCCAGTCTTTCCTATCTTGTGATTTCAGGGAGTATATTTCTTGTTTCTCTATGAAAATGTTATCCGTGGTACAGAACATTTTCCAGAGATGAAGCAGGTAAAAGATACTCTGCTTAAATGGTAGTGAATAAATTCCTGCATTTCTTTTGGTATTTCTGAAGGTATGTACTTATTTTCAAGATGTAGTGTATTGATTCTCAATTGTTAGAAGGTTGTGGAAACATTGGCTGCTTGAATAACTTAGAGGCAGAAGGCATTTCTGGGGTTTAGGGTAGAGATTAGGCTAGAGATGTCTAGACTGCTGGAAGCCTGTAATGCTCGGGATAGGCCTGCGTATTGAACAGTTCCTCCCTCATTCCATGAAAATCAGTCATATGATTTTCAAATGTCTTGCCAGAAATTTGTGTAGGTGAAAAATCTGTTTATAATCCTCTGAGCCTAAATCCTAACTACCTAAAATGTGTATAAGTACATTAGCACTTTTTGAATGGCTTCATTGTACACTGAATTTTCCAGCAGTGTAAGTTGATGGAAGATTTTACTTTGTTTTGTTTGGAACTTAGAGTTTTTGTCATTTTAGAAAATCACTTCGGCAGCAACATTGCCTTATTGGCCAGTGCAGCCACCCATCAGCCTCTGTTTCAAGTGCATGTGTCTTTTGCTGTACTGCAGCATCTACATATTAACATGCATATGATTTTATTATAGAATTCTTTCCTTTTATTTTTCTTTTATAGAGCATGTTAATTTTTTTTATTGAGTTAATGATAGGTTACAATCTTGTGAAATTTCACTTGTACATTAATGTTTGTCAGTCATGTTGTAGGTGCACCACTTCACCCTTTGTGCCCAACCCCCACCCCACCTTTCCCCTGGTATCCACTAAACTGTTCTTAGTCCATAATTTTAAATTCCTCATATGAGTGGAGTCATACACAGATTGTCCTTCTCTCGCTGGCTTATTTCACTTAACATAATTCCCTCAAGGTCCATCCATGTTACTGCAAGTGGAATGATTTTGTTCTGTTTTACAGCTGAGTAGTATTCCTAGAGCATGTTAATTTTTTGATTGCATACGAGGGTGGGCTTGTTATCTATGAATTCCATTTCAGGATGGTAAAGGGCATATTACAAAATATTTGTTAGAAAAAGGGAGAGGAGATGTTCAGATGATGAGCTTGAGAGTCAGTGGTGTAGCGGATAGGACATTGAATTTTAAAAAAGGACACTTGCATTCTCATTTTGATCCTGGCTCTACTAATCAGTAACTAGGTGTGGGACCATGGGAACATTGTTTAGTCTTTTGGACCTAGTTTTCTTTTTTTTTTTTTAAAGATTTTATTTTTCGTTTTTCTCCCAAAGCCCCCCAGTACATAATTGTGGGGCCTTCTAGTTGTGGCATGTGGGATGCCACCTCAGCATGGCCTGACGAGCAGTGCCGTGTCCGCACCCAGGATTCAAACTGGCGAAACCCTGGGCCACTGAAGCAGAGCGTGCAAACTTAACCACTGGGTCACGGGGCTGGCCCCGATGGACCTAGTTTTCTCATCTGTAAAACCCAGAGGGTTGGACAAGGTGGTCTTCAGAGATTCTTTCTTTCTTCTGAAATTATCTGATTTTGTTTTTGTCGATTATCTTGATTGAAATTCTCTGAGAGTCTCTTCACCTTGCTTGTAATGCCCTAATTCAAGACTGATTCATATAACCAAGTTAGATGCTTCTGGGAATGAGAAATACTTGACTATTGATATTCTTTCCAAGGTAGGCCTGCATATAAAGAGCAGAGAGCCTTCTTGTGAGTTTCATCAGTTGTCAAATGGAGAAAATTCCTTTATGGTGGTTGTGATAGTAAAATGAGATCAAAGGAGATAATATGTATAAAATTATCAATAAGACTACCTGACATAATAGGTGTGTAGTGCAATAAATGTTAATTGAATTTGAAAAAAGTCAAATATTTCATAAATACAAATATTATTGTATAACTTTTTTTTTCGGTGAGGAAGATTGGCCCTGACCTAACATCTATTGCCAATCCTCCTCTTTTTGCTTGAAGAAGATTGTCACTAACATCTGTGGCAATCTTCCTCTGTTTTATGTGGGATGCTGCCACAGTGTGGCCTGACAGTCAGTGCTATGTCCGTGCCCGTGATCTGAGCCTGCGAAGCCCAGGGCAAAGAAGTGGAGCACGTGAACTTAACCAATACGTCACTGGGCCAGCCCTTGTATGATGTTTGTTGAAGTATGAAAGTGTACTTTATAATCTGCTATGAGAAGGGAAACAGTAGCCTGGGACCTATACAGTTTTTCTGGAAATTGGGTCACAGTGAAAAATAAGTTTCATTCGGATAACTAATCACTACCAGTGTAGCCTCAGTATTCCTGAAGGAGTTACTAGGAACTTTGAGTAGGGTAATTAACTCTCAGGATTTTCAGTTACAGTTGTATCCATTATTTAATATTTTTATTTCCACAGTGACTCATCCATAAATTATAGATTGCTTTCCCAAAAGGAATGTAAAACTGCTGAAAGTAATTTTTTTACTGCTATATTTTCTTTCTGTGGTCAGGAGTTTCTGGCTGGTTAGTTGGACCCAAACTCTGCAAATAATTTAAACTATGTACCTTTATAAGAGGAACGTTTAACCTTTACAAGGCAGTGGGGATTTCTTGAGAATGGGCAACACAGAATGCTTATATTTACTCATTCCGTGTATTTTAAACTATTAATTTCTGTGCTGTGCTACTTTTCTTTTTTAGCCGAGATTTTACATAAGTGTATGTCACCAACAAGTGCTCTTTGCTCATACTATCTGTTATTTACTCCACTGACATAAAAAATGTAGCATTACATGTGGTGTTCTCTTTGGTTTTTATATACTGTCTGCTGTTGTACCTTCAAAGAGACTGTAATAGATTTGTCAATGAAAATCATGTCTTATGGTGACACTGCTGTCAAACATATCTCTGAGTACCGCTATGGAGACCCAGTGAACATGTGAATAATAACTGCTTTTATGGAGCACTTACAGATACCATGCTAGCTTCTTTCATATATTACTTCTAATCCTAACAACAATCCTGTAGGTAAGTGATATTGTCCTCATTTATAGGTGAGGAAACTAAAAATCAAGAGAAGAACCGTTCATGTCTTACATCTGGGAAGTGACAGATCTTGGTCTCTCTGGTTATAAAACCAACAAATAATTGTCATTGTCACTGTGGTATTTTCAACTAACAGCAGCTGACTCAAATGTAGATACTTGTATGAGATATTTATTGAAAAATTAACGTGTATTCAGTCACTTATTAAATGTGAAAGACTACGTTAAGATTCCTCTAATTAGAGGAGGAAATACAAGAATGAGAGTATTGTAGGATCCATAGGCTTCTGGAGAAGAGTTAAATTAAGAGAAAGGGTAGAGAAAAGAGAGAATAGGTGCTCCGTTGAGCAGATGGTAAAGCTATGGTTTGATTAGTTTCAGTAGTCGCTGTATATCAACAGGTATAAATGACACGTCAGTACTTGTTTTGGTTAAGTATAAAGCTTGATTAATGATTTCCAGACCTGGAATTTACACGCCAGTGAGATAAAAAATAAGCAACAACAACAGCCTCTTCTCTTCAAAAAAAAAAAAAAAAAGTGAGGATGGGGAGTTGGTATGGTATTATCAAATAAAGACAATTAAAGAAAGATAAATGACCATGTATTCTTACTGTCATTTTATAAGAGAAAAAACACTGTAAGACCAAAGGAATTGGAAGCGCATAGTCTGACTAAAGGACAGTTCTTCAAAAGCTCAGTAAGTAAGGACATCAATAAGTAGATCATCACATGGTGACAATTTTATTAAGGATTGTTGGAAACTTGGTCATGGACTAGTATTTAAGAAGCGTTGATTTCCAACAGGGGTCATTACGTTACAGCCTGTGGGCCAAATCCTGCGCACAGACTGTGTGCATCCCCTGCAAGCTAAGGATGGTTTCTACACTTTTAAATGATTTTAAAAAATCAAAAGAAGAATATTTGGTGACGTGAAAATTGTATGAAATCCAAACTTCAGTATTTGTAAATAAAGTTTTGTTGGAACACAACCATGCTTATTTATTTATGTCTTGGCTATGGCTGCTTTGCCACCACAGTGATATAGCTGAGTATTTGTGACAGAGTCCATAGGACCCTTTAAACCTGAAATATTTACTGTTGGGCCCTTTATGGAGAAGGTTTACTGACATCTGGTTTAGACAGCAGAATAAGTAGTAATAGCTAACAGACAACTACTATTACTAGTAAGTAGTACTAGTTTTTGTGTAGTGTTTACTAAGAAGCATGCTCTGTTTTGTGTCCTCTGCCTATATTATTAATCATCATAACAATATTATTAGGTACTGTTATTTTTCTTTTACTGATAGAGAAACTGAGGCTTAGAGAGAATAAGTAACTTGCCCCAGGTCACACAGCTGTTAAGTGGCGGAGGCAGGATTCAAGCCCAGATAGGCTGCTCCACTGTCTATGCTCCTTCCTACCTGCCTAGACTGTCAGAAAAAAGAAGCAAAGAAGACAGACACTTCAGGACACTGAATATATCCTTCGCGTTGACCTTAATTATTTTAAGAAAGAAAGGGAAATAGCCTTACTGTATAGTTGCTTAAAATGTTATCAGTGGAGGCCAGCCTGGATCCCGGGTGCGGACATGGCACTGCTTGTCAAGCCATGCCGTGGCAGGTGTCCCACATATAAAGTAGAGGAAGATGGGTATGGATGTTAGCTCAGGGCCAGTCTTCCTCAGCAAAAAGAGGAGAATTGGCAGCAGATTTTGGCTCAGGGCTGATCTTCCTCAAAAAAAAAAAAAAAAAGTTATCATTGAATAGTTGATTGAAATCAGCATTAATTACTTTATGATACATGAACATTCTTTTTTTAACTCAGTAGATTTTTCCCACAGGGTTGTTTGTTGAGATGATCTACTTATTGATGTCCTTACTTATTGAACTTTTGAAGAAATAAATGTTATTTTTCTACCATATATTGACTTTACTTTTGGTATAATTAGAATAATAAATTCCACTGTTAACTTGGTGGATGGGAACTTTACTCTTTTCTTCACCATCATAAATATTATTTTGTCGATGAGCATAAAGTATACCTCTCGTCATTGATTTAATTTAAAGATTAAACTTTTATCAAAGCGAACTTTAATTTAAAAAATTTAATGGTTGTTATTATTATTTTTTAGAATAAATATGGCTTTGTAAGCCAAAGTCTGAAAGAAAAATTGAGTTACCACTAGTTGGAAATTTAGGTGAATCTATTGTAGAGGAAATAACTATTTTCCTTTTAGAGAAGAAGGCTTTGAGGGGAGGAAGTGAGGTTACAGAAACTGCTTCAATGAAGGGAGGAACATTAACAAGTAGGTGACTAAACTAGAATTAGTGTGACCAATTCTAATTTCACAGATAATACATTGTGTTTAAAAACAGCTTTTATACATTTTGATGACAGTATAAAATGCTGATTTAAATAAATAGAGATCTAGTGGCTACGCTTTATCTGAATTAAACATCACGTGTATTTTGAGACTTAAAAATGATGGTAAGTAATGTTCAGCTAGTTTTGTGATCCTCTGAAGCCTGTCTGAAACTGATTTTAGTGGGTTTAAGACCTTAGAGAAGATAGGACTGACACTTAAGTAAGAGTCTTTTTTCAGATCTGTTTAATTGCCTAGTGATGAAGGGACTGCGGTTTCTTCAGGGTTTGGGGTGTGATTAGGGTGATGGGGGGAAGGGGGTGGGTGAAGGGTGGGCAGTAGTAAAGGCTGATTTTTGACTTGAAGTTCACTTGTAGCTTCATATTTGGGAAGTTGCTATCTTTCTTATTTTGGGCAATGTTCATAGTCTAGAAATATAATGCGCATAAGACTGCTACTGCTTTCTATACCAGAGGGAATTGAATTTGTCCAAGTGATGACTTGTTTCTGAATTGTTGCATGTATGTGGTTTCTGTTTGCTATGTTGTTGCTCTTCCTAATAGCTAGATGGAGTTACAGTGTTGCAGAATTACAGTGTTGGTGGTTTTTCTTCCTCTTATCCATTCCATTCATAATTTGACACTAATAATTTTGAAAACTGTTGCTTATTACAAGAGTAAGCTGGAATTCAAATCTAAAACTTAACTCTGCACAGGTTGAGGTGGCATGTTATAGTCCTTGACAGCTACTGTCACCTCTTTTTCTTGTGACAGATGGCTTCCCCTCGTGGTTATAATCTACTGCTGATTTTTTTCAAAGAATGGATACCATGTGTTCCCCATTTTGGCTATGATTGCCTTCTGCCCACTCATTGGCTTCACAGGAACTTGAAATTGGATGTACTTGCTGCTGGCATTTATGGCAGGAAGTGGGTACAACTGTGACTCTCTTTGCCAAGTGTTCATTATTAGAAGAATTGCAGCTTCCTAAAATTAAAGATGATTTCTTTGTCATACTAGGAATAAAGTGAATTTTGTTGCTTTTTTTAGAATATACTTTTCGTTTTCTTTTTTTTTAAAGACTTTATTTTTCCTTTTTCTCCCCAAAGCCCCCCACTACATAGCTGTGTACTTTTAGTTGTGGGTCCTTCTAGTTGTGGCATGTGGGATGCTGCCTCAGCATGGCTTGATGAGCGGTGCCATGTCCGCACCCAGGATTCAAGTTGGCGAAACCCTGGGCCGCCGCAGCGGAGCGTGGGAACTTAACCACTCGGCCACGGGGCTGGCCCCCTAGAATATACTTTTCACTTGTATACTAAATATTTTTTGATGGTATATTTATTACAATAGATGGTTTTTAAAAGTTTTTATTTTATTAAGGTCATAATAGTTTATAACGTGAAATTTCAGTTGTACATTGTTATTTGTCAGTCACCATATAAATGTGCCCCTTTACTCCTTTCGCCCACCCCACAACCCCCTTCCCCTCTGGTAACCACCGAACTGTTCTTTGACCATGTGTTAGTTTATCTTCCACATATGTGTGCGATCATATGGTGTTCGTATTTCTCTGGCTTATTTCTCTTAACATAATACCCTCAAGATCCATCCATGTTGTTGTGAATGGGACCATTTTGTCTTTTTTAAATAGCTGAGTAGTATTCCATTGTGTATATATATATCACATCATCTTTTTCCAATCTTCAGTCAATGGACACTTGGGTTACTTTCACATCTTGGCTATTGTGAATAATGCTGTGATGAACATACGAGTGCATAAGTCTATTTGAATTGTTGATTTCAAGTTCTTTGGATACATACCCAATAGTGGGATGGCTGGGTCATAAGGTATTTCTATTTTTAATTTTTTGAGAAATCTCCATACTGTCTTCCATAGTGGCTGCACCAGTTTGCATTCCCACCAGCAGTGTATGAAGGTTCCCTTTTCTCCACAATGTCTCCAACATGTGTTATTTTTTGTTTTGGTGATTATAACATTCTAATGGGTGTAGGGTAATATCTTAGTGTAGTTTTGATTTGCGTTTCCCTGGTGATTAGTGATGTTGAACATCTTTTCATGTGCCTGTTGGCCATCTGTCTATCCTCTTTGGAAAAATGTCTGTCCATATTCTCTGCCCATTTTTTGATCGGGTTGTTTGTTTTTTTGTTGTTGAGTTTTGTGAGTTCTTTATATATCTTGGAGACTAACCCCTTGTCAGATATATGATTTGCAAATACTTTTTTCCCAGTTGGTGGGTTGTCTTTTTGTTTTGTTCCTGGTTTCCTTTGCCTTGCAGAAGCTCTTTAGTCTGGTGAAATCCCACTTGTTTATTTTTTCTTTTGTTTCCTTTGCCTGAGTAGATAGGGTATTCGAAAAGATCCTTCTAAGACCATTGTCAAAGAGTGTACTGCCCATTTTCTTCCAGGAGTTCTATGGTTTCAGGCCTTACCTTCAAGTCTTTGATCCCTTTTGAGTTAATTTTTGTATATGGCAAAAGATAATGGTGTACTTTCATTCTTTTGCCTGTGGCTGTCCAGTTTTCCCAACATTATTTATTGAAGAGACTCTCCTTTCTCCATTGTATGTTCTTAGCTCCTTTGTCAAAGATTAGTGTCTGTAGATGTGTGGTTTTATTTCTGGGCTTTCACTTCTGTTGCATTGATCTATGTGTCTGTTTTTGTGCCAGTGTCATGCTATTTTGATTACTGTAGCTTTGGTAGTATATTTTGAAGTCAGGGATTGTGATGCCTCCAGCTTTGTTCTTTTTTCTCAGGATTGCCTTAGCTATTCAGGGTCTTTGGTTGCCCCATATGAGTTGTAGGATTCTTTGTTCTGTCTCTGTGAAGAATGTCATTGGTGTTCTGATTGGGATTGCATTGAATCTGTAGATTGCTTTTGGTAGTATGGACATTTTAACTATGTTTATTCTTCCAATCCATGTGCATGGAATATCTTTTCATTTCTTTATGTCATCATTGATTTCTTTTAGTAATGTCTTATGGTTTTCATTGTATAGGTCTTTCACCACCTTGGTTAAGTTTATTCCTAGATATCTTATTCTTTTTGTTGCAATTGTAAATGCAATTATATTCTTGAGTTCTCTTTCCATTAGTTCATTATTAGCCTATAGAAATGCCACTGATTTTTCTAAGTTTATTTTATACCCTGCAACTTTGCTGTAGTTTTTGATTGTTTCTAATAGTTTTCCTATGGATTCTTCAAAGTTTTCTATATATAAAATCATGTCATCTGTAAACAGCAAGAGTTTCACTTCTTTATTACCTATTTGAATTCCTTTTATTTCTTTTTCTGGCCTAATTGCTCTGGCCCAAACCTACAGTAGTGTATTGAGTAAGAGTGGCGAGAGTGTGTTCCCTTGTCTTGTTCCTGTTCTCAGAGGGAAGGCTTTCAGTTTTTCCCTGTTGAGTATGATGTTGGCTGTGGATTTGTCATATACGGCGTTTATTATGTTGAGGTGCTTTCCTTCTACACCCATTTTATTGAGAGTTTTTATCATATTGGATCTTGTCAAATGCTTTCTCTGCATCTGTTGAGATGATCATATGGTTTTTATACCTCATTTTGTTAATGTTGTGGTTAAAATTGATTGATTTGTGCATCTTGAACCATCCCTGTGTCCCTTTCATAAATCCCACTTGGTCATGGTGAATGATCTTTTTAATGTATTTCTGTATTTGGTTTGCCAATATTTTTGTTGAGGATTTTTGCATCTGTGTTCATCAGTGATATTCATCTGTAATTTACTTTTTTGTGTTGCCTTTGTATGGTTTTGGGATCAGGGTGATGTTGGCCTTGTAGAATGCATTAGGAAGTGTTCTGTTTTCTTCAGCTTTTCTGAATAGTTTAGAAGGATAGGTATTAAATCTTCTTTGAATGTTTGATAGAATTCTCCAGAGAAGCCAGCTGGTCCTGAGCTTTTATTTTTTGGGAGCTTTTTGATGACTGTTTCAATCTCTTTACTTGTGATTGGTCTATTCAGATTCTTTATTTCCTATTGATTCAATTTTGGGAGGTTGTATGAGTCTAAGAATTGATCCACTTCTTCTAGATTGTCCAATTTGTTGGCATATAGTTTTTCATAGCATTTTCTTATAATCCTTTGTATTTCTGTGGTATCTGTTGTAATTTCTCCTCTTTTATTTCTAATTTCATTTGTTTGAGCCTTCTCTCTTTTTTTCTTAGTGAGTCTTGCTAACAGTTTGTCAGTTTTGGTTGTCTTCTCAAATAACCAGTTCTTTGTTTCATTGATCCTTTCCACTTTTTTTTTTGTTTCACTTTCATGTATTTCTGCTGAAATTTTATTATTTCCCTCCTGCTGACTTTGGGCTTTGGTTGTTCTTTTACTCATTGTGTTGGGTGTAGTTTAAGATTGCTTATTTGGGATTTTTCTTGTTTGTTAAATTGGGCTGGTATTGCTTGAATTTCCCTCTTAAGACTGCTTTTGCTGCATCCTGGATGAGTTGGTATGGTATATTTTCATTTTCTTTTGCCTCCAGATATTTTTTGATTTCTCCTTTAATTTCTTCAATGATCCATTGGTTCTTCCATAGCGTGTTCTTAAGTATGCACATATTTGTCCCTTTCCAAGCTTTTTTATTATAGTTGATTTCTAGTTTCATAGCATTATGGTCAGAAAAGATGCTTGATAAGATTTCAGTCTTCTTAAATTTATTGAGTCTTGCTTTATTTCCCAGCATATGATCTATCCTTGAGAATGTTCTCCGTGCACTTGAGAAGAATGTGTATTCTGCTTTTTTTGGATGGAGTGTTCTATACATATCTGTTAAGCCCATCTAGTCTAGTTTTTCATTTAAATCCACAATTTCCTTGTTGACTTTCTGTTTGGATGATCTATCCATTGGTGTAAGTGGGATGTTAAGGTCCCCTACTATTATTGTGTTGTTGTTAGTATTTCCTTTTAGATTTGTTAATAGTTGCTTTATGTACTTTGTTGCTTCAGTGTTGGGTGCACATATAAGTGTTATGTCTTCTTGGTGGAGTGTCCCTTTTATACTGCCCTTCTTTGACTCTCATTGCCTGTTTTATCTTGAAGTCTACTTTGTCTGATATAAGTATGGCGACACCTGCTTTCTTTTGTTTGCCATTAGCTTGGAGTATCATCTTCTGTCCCCTCACTCTGAGCCTGTGTTTGTTTATAGAGCTTAGATGTGTTTCCTGGAGGCAGCATAGTGTTGGGTCTTGTTTTTTAATCCATCCTGACACTCTGTGTCTTTTGATTGGAGAATTCAATTCATTTACATTTAGAGTGCTTATTGATATATGAGGCTGCCATTTTATCACTCATTTTCCAATTCTATATTTTCCTTGTTTCTCCTCCCACGCATTTTGGACTACTAATTCCGTTTGGTTGTTCTCTATGATGATTTTCTTAGTTTTCTCTTTATTAATCATTTGTGTCTCTGTTCTGATTATCTGTTTATTAGTACTGTGAAGTTTGTAGGAAAAAGTCCTGTAGATGAGCTAGTTGATTTTCTGATAGCCTATTTCCTTAGTCTAAGCTAATTCCATCCTTATACTCTTCCCTTTCTAAGTTATTGTCGTCACAACTTATTCCATCTTGTGTTGTGGGTTTGTGGTTAAAATGAGATTATATTTAATTTTGATGTTTTCCTTCCCTTTATCTTTAATGGTATAATTGTTTACTAACCTGTTCTGATAGAGAGCTGCAATTTTCTGATTTTGTTTGCCTGTTTATCTCCTTGCTCAAGGCTTTGTAAAGCCCTTCTTTTTTTTCAGGTGTGAGGGCCTTCTTGAGCATTTCTTGTAGGGGAGGACTTGTGGTGATGAACTCCCTTAGTTTTTCTTCATCTGGGAAAGTTATTATTTCTTCATCATATCTGAAGTAAAGTTTTGCTGGATAGAGTATTCTTAGCTGAAAGTTTTTGTCTTTAAGAATTTTGAAAATATCATCCTACTCTCTCCTAGCCTGTAAGGTTTCTACTGAGCAATCTGCTGAAAGCCTGATGGGGTTCCTTTGTAAGTTATTTTCTTCTGCCTTGCTGTTCTTAATATGTTTTCTCTGTCATTGACTTTCACCACTTTTGCTACTGTATGCCTTGAGGAAGGTCTGTTTACATTGATATAATTAGGAGTTCTATTAGCTTCTTTTCCTTGTATTTCCAGCACCTTCCCCAGCTTTGGGAAGTTCTCAGCTATTATTTCTTTGAACAAGCTTTCTGCTCCATTCTTCCTCTCCCTTCTTCCTGGGGAATACCTCTACTATTTATGTTGCATTTCCTAATTGAGTTGAATATTTCTCAGGTTTCTTCATTTCTTTCTAGTCTTAGTTCTTTCTCCTCCTCCATCTGAAGCGTTTCTATATTTCTGTCCTCCAGACTGCTAATTCTCTCCTCCATAATATCAGCTCTGTTATTCAGGGAGTCCAGATTTTTCTTTATCTCATTCATTGTGTTTTTCATCTCCAACATTTCTGATTGGTTTTTCTTTATAGTTTCAATCTCTTTTGTGAAGAATTCCCTGTGTTCATTAATTTTGTTCCTGATTTCATTGAACTGTCTATCTGTATTTTCTTGTAACTCTGAGGTTTTTTTCTGATAGCTATTTTGAATTTGCTTTCATTTAGATTATAAATTTCTGTGCCTTCAGGATTGGTTTCTGGGTTACTGTCATTTTCCGTTTGATCTGGAGTATTAATATATTTCTTCTTACTATTTGGTGGTGTGGATTTGTGCCTTTGCATAGTGATAGTGTCTTGTCACAGCTTCCATCTGCCACCACAGGTTGGGGGTGTTAAGAGCTGTGTATTCTGAGCCTGCTGTGACCCCTGGCATCTGTGCCTCACCTTTGGAATCTAGGGTGACAAGTCTTGTCTGTGATTGCCAGCTTGCTCTCTCTTAGCTCCCATTTTTCTAACCTATGCATGGGCGCTGTGGCCAACTAGCTGAGCCAGAGCACCAGGTCGGGTGAGGGGTGCTTTCTCTTGCGTGCATTATCCCCGGGGCATTCTTGCTCTGCTCTTTCTCTCTGCTCTCCTGGGGTGCTTGCTTGATGAAGACACCCCTGCAGGAGCTTAGCAACCTCTCTGTTTGGCTCCCTATGGGCTGTGAGGGAACTTGGAAAGGGAAGTTGTTCCCCTGGAGAGCTGCCCCTTCGTGCTTTTCTTAGAGCCATACGTAGTCCTGCACCTGGGTTGCTACTGTTTTGGAGGGAGAGGAGATCTCCTTACCTCCTTCTGCTTCCTCACGGGGGTCCAGCACCTCCATCTTCAGGTGTATGGCTGCATGGGTCTCTCAGATGTCTTTTGTGTTGTGTGAATGTCTTCTGTTGGTTTATGAATGTTCTTTTCATTGTGTCTTAGTGGGGAGAGTCTGAGTGAAGACCTCAGTCTGCCATGATGCTGATGTCATTCAGAACCACAAAACAGGTTTTTGAATCTGAATTTCACATACTCAAAGATTTTTTTGTATATTAGACTGAAGTCTGTACAAGAGTTTGAATGAGTAGATCTGACTTTACTGAGTATAATGAATATAATCATGAAAGGGATTTATATCACAAAGACTCCAAAGGCAATTGAAATTGTTTGTGATGTATAGTGTTAAACTTTGAACTTATTTTATTATTTTTTTTGCTGAGGAAGATTCGCTCTGAGCTAACATCTGTTGCTAGTCTTCCTCTATTTTGTATGTTAGTTGCTGCCACAGCATGGCCACCAATGAGTGGTGTCTGTGCTTGGGAAGCGAACCTGGGCCACCAAAACAGAGTGCACCAAACTCAACCAGTAGGCCACCAGGGCTGGCCCAAACTTTGAACTTATATTTGAATATGGTTTGTGGTACATATGGACAATAGTATCTGTCCATTTTAACTTTCTTGCTCAGTGTCTCCCTGTCCATTGGTGGATAGAAATGACATCATCTTAGACGCTGAGGCAAATCATAAGTCTAAATCTGAGCCAAGTGAATTCTATAAAAATTCTGCTCATATTTGGACGTACAGTGTTTGGTTTTAAAAAGCACCTATCAATTCATAGTAAACAAATATAGGGTATTTCTTGACAAAAAGTTAAGTTAAATATAAACAAATACTTGCATATTACTCTCATTAGTGTTGGAATGTGAAATTTATCCAGAAGTCACTGTTCTGTCAGAGTCTTCTGTACATGACTGAGTGATTCTAACACAGTAATGGCAAAAATGTTGTATACCAAGAGCAGATAATTTCTTAATTTGTCTTGGTAATCCTTCTAGGTGAACCTAGTTTAGTGGTTCTCAACCTTTGCTGCATGTAGGTATCACCTGAGAAACTTAAAAAAAAAAGAGGTGTTGGTCTCACCCCTACCCTCAGAGATTCTGATTTAATTGGGACTAGTCATTATGGGAATTTTAAGTATCCCCAGGTAATTCTAATGTGCAGTCTAGATTGCGAACCACTGGCTGCTGCTAATGGATGAGAGTTGGTATGTGAACTGAAAACTATTTTCAATCCTCTGTCTGGTAACGTGGTTTATAAACATGCTATAATATATGAACATTTAAAGAAAATTTACAATTTGAATAGAGAATGTTTATCATTCAATTTGAGAGTACAAATATGACCTCAGGGTGATTAGATTGTACCAATATGTTGTGACATTCGTAAAGAACTAGCTTCACAGGGTAGCTGGAAAGGTGAATGAGCATGGAACAAGAGGTGTCATATTGGAGTGGGAATACTCAAGCGATAGGGGTGTTGTTAAGCAGGATGAGAGGATTGAAAAGAAGAGAGGAAAAGTAGAATGAGCTCTGGCTTCTGGGAGATTTGCATTAAAAGGATGGAATGGGGGGCCGGCCTGGTGGTGCAGCAGTTAAGTTCGCACGTTCTGCTTTGGCGGCCCGGGGTTCGCCACTTCAGATCCTGGGTGCGGACATGGCACGGCTTGGCAAAAGCCATGCTGTGGTAGGCGCCCTACGTATAATGTAGAGGAAGATGGGCACGGATGTTAGCTCAGGGCCAGGCCTCCTCAGCAAAAAGAGGAGGATTGGCAGCAGATGTTAGCTCAGGGTTGATCTTCCTAAAAAAAAAAAAAATAAATCTACAAAAAAAGGGGTGGAATGGGAAGTCAGGATGGGATCTAAGCCTTGAAGCATTCACTGTACTTCTTCCTCACCCAGCAGGTGTAGCTGGGATTCATCCTTCTGCTGGGAGTGATGTTAGTAAAATGAATGGGATGAGAGGGTTTCCTTTTACATCCACATGTGTTCTCTCCTAGTGGCAAAATGTTCAAGTACTTCTTCTCAGAGCATTTCTCAAGCTTTAGTGAATAAGAATCACCTGGGAGCACTTGTTAAAAATATAAATTTTTGGATCCCACTTCCAAGGTTTCTCATTTACAACTGCTGGGGTAGGGCTCAGAAATCCGTTTGTGGTGTGTGTGTGAGGAAGATTGGCCCTAAGCTAACATCTGTTGCCAATCTTCCACTTTTTGCGTGAGGAAGATTGTGGCTGAACTAACATCTGTGCCACTCTTCCTCTATTTTATGTGGGATGCTGCCACAGCATGGCTTGACAAGTGATGCTAGGTCAAGCATGCAAACTTCACTACGCCACTGGGCCGGCTCCAGAAATCTGTATTTTTAGTAAACACTTTGATCAAGGTTAACCAGATCTTTTTGTTTGCTTACCATCTTTGCAATATTAGCCCTATGCCTTTTACTATTATTTTTTTAAAAAAACTGACTCACTTTTAAAAAATGAAATCTTATTTTGGAATGAAATTCTCCCTGCCATACATGGAAAATATATCACTTGCAATAAAAAATGTAAAAGTAAGTACATAGCTGTTTTAAAAAGGGCCGCATATATAGGTATCACTGAAGATTGTCTTGAATATCATTTTGAGAAATATGCCCCTGGTGATTCTGATACAAGTAGTTTTCTCATACTTGGAAATATATATCAAATAGAGACAAAAACTTTCCTCTAGACTGAGTGGTTTTCAGCTCTGGTTGCACACTGGAATTGCCTGGGGGGTTTTTAAGATACTTTTGGCTGGTCCCCACCCCTAGAAAATCTGATTTAATTGGTCTGGGATAGGACCTGGGCATCAGTATTTTTAAAACGCTCTCCCAGGTCATCGTCATGTATATTTTGGGCTGAGAAGTTAGAGATTAAAAAAGAAAGGTATGATGGAAATAGACTAAGAAGCATAAATTCGTGGGTACTAAATGAATTTATCTGGGTAGAATTAGAAATAAGGAAGACAGGGTCACCTAGGGGTGTGTCAGGAAGGAGGGAAAAGGAAATGAATTGGGAAAGTACCAAGGCTGTTTGTTTATCCTGACCAGCTCCTCTGTCCCAACCTGCTTCTCTTGTTTTCTGTTCTTGGTGAATGGTAACACTTTTTGTCCAGTCAGGTGGTCCTTAAACTTAAGTGTGTATCAGAATTACCAGGAGGGTTTGTTAAAACACAAATTTCTGGGCCCTATCCTGAATTTCTGATTCAGCAGGCCTAGGGTGGAGCCCAGGAGTTTGTAGTTCTAACAATTTCCCAGGTGATGCTCATGCTGCTGGTCCAGGCATCACACTTGAAGAAACACTAATTTAGTCAACCAAGCTAGAAACCTAGAACATTAGACTTAGGTTTATTTTCTCTGTAGCTACCCAGAAAACTTTAAAAATAGTAAAACACAAAATCTCTGTATCCATCGCCTAGAATTAGCAAATGTTAATGGTGTGGGTCAAGAGGAAAAAACTATTGATGACTATTATTCATTCAACAAACACTGAATTCATAATCAGTGCCATTAACTTGGTTCTGGAACAGTTAAGACACTTTTTTCTTTTAAAGATTTTACTTTTTTTTTCCCCCAAAGCCCCCTGGTACATAGTTGTATATTCTGTGTTGTGGGTCTTTCTAGTTGTGGCATGTGGGACGCCACCTAAGCCTGGCTTGATGAGTGGTGCCATGTCCACGCCCAGGATTCGAACCAATGAAACACTGGGCCGCCTGCAGCGGAGCACGCGAACTTAACCACTCGGCCACAGGGCCTGCCCCCAGTTAAGGCACTTTTGATTAGTCATGCCTAGCTTTTTGTCATGCTTTAAATAGATGCTTCATTTTGGTAGAGATCTTGCCAGCCCAGTTAGATTTATGAGATAGAAACGATGCTGTTTTTATGTTCTTCTGAAGAGCGTTATTTTAACCTCCTCTCTATATTTTATCACCTAGGAGCTAATATTAGGATTCCCAGCCTGCTAGCGTATCTGAATTTTCCTCGGTGTTCTTTGAAGTAAGGATTTGTACATGGCTTTGGAAAGTATGGACTTATTGTTGGATGCAAATCTTTCTATAGCTTCAATTTGTCCTGCTTCCTACCTCCCATCCATTCATCCACTTATGCATCCATTCGTTCATTCCTCATATCATGTATTTCCTGTAATTGTCCTCTTGACAGATTGGTTTGTTTCTACTTTCTACTTTTCTACTGTTTACTCTTCCTGTTTGATTTCCTTCTTGGATTCTTTGTTCACTCTTGCTAAAACTCTTATCTTCACTCATGAAGTAGATCTTAGGAAAATCATCCTTTCCATTTTTCTTTTAACAGGGTGGCCAGCTTGTATTTTCAGCTCACGTACTGATATATGCAGGTAGTAGAAGACAAATAAAAGCAGAGACCTTGTAAATTACTGAGATGTTTGTTCAGTTTTCATGCAATCTGGTTTCTCTCTGGAAACCACCTCTTGTTTTTTTCTTGCAGGTGGGAGTATAGTCTTTAAGGTAGCCTTGACTTTCTGGGTAGCATTTGCTCCTCTTTTGTGTGTGTGCAGTAATTAGGACCAGCAGGTCAAAGCACACTACGTATGTTATTTCTATGGTCCTGGTCTTCTAGATTCAGAAAAAAATATGTTATTTTTAACTGAATTCATTGTATTCATGGAATAAGGATCTGAAAATTCACAAAGAGGAAATTATTTTAAATGTTATATGCTATAAAAATCATGTATTCAAAGTTTGAACTATCATAATTCTCAATTCATGAGGATTAACCAAACTTTGAAACCTCAGGCCAGTTAGTAACTGACTTCCTTCTTTGTAGAGGGCTGCTCTGAGGCTGGGTGACACCCAGGCCCTGGGCACATTGTGTAGTGTGGTGAACCTCACAGAGCAGTTGCAGTTGATAGGAACAGCATATTGTAAGCCCTTTAGGATTTTTGTTTTGCCTATCATTTGTGTGTCACGAGGATTCTTCCCCCACCCCCTTTTAAAAAAATTCACTTAGTCTGTACTTTGCCTCTTTATATATTTATCTGACCTTAGATAGTGCAGTCAAAGTTCAGCATTTAGGCAAAGTTGGTGGCAGTGTTAGTTGTTTTTCTCTTGGTATGTCACTATGCATTATCTGGGATGGAATGCCTTGTGGCTATCTGTATGGTTTCCTGATGAGAGAAAGGAGGTCCAGCTGCATTCACTCACAAGATGACATTTGTTTCTGCATATTCTCCTCTTCAATGTAGCATTGTCTAACCAGTCTATCAATAAATATTTATTGAGTGACTACTATGAATGCCAGTAGTATGCTGAGTGCTTTGAGAGATTTTTTTAAAAAGAGAGGAGAGGGAGGAAAGGAGAGAAACAGAGACCTGCATTTGAGGGTTTAAAACCATGTTATCATGAAATGTGTGCTCTGTGGTTTCATAAAGACGAATTTTTGGAGGGGAGAAATTCTAGAGTATTTTGGCCTAGAGTAGCTCCAAGAATTGAATTATTCATAAGAATTAACTGTTTCCTAACTAAAGTGCAACTTGTTCATATAAGTGGAATATTATTTAAAGGATTTTCTTAAATTTGGTATTGTAAATATGATTTTAAAAATCAGTATATCTTAAAACATGTAGTGTATTTCTCACGATTTCAGGATTTTAAAAAGTTATTGAAGTGGAAAGATATAATAGGGGAATATATATGGTATATACTGTGATCAATTTTTTGGAAGCAGTAAGAATCATTATACCATAGTGTTAAAAGCACAAACTGTGGAGTCAGACTGCTGAGTGGTTCTGCCACATATTATCCAAGTGACCTAGGGCAGGTCACTTTTCTTCTGTGTCCTGGTTTCCTTATTTGTAAAATAATAGTGCATCATGGGGGAGATGTGAGGATTATGAGTTAAAATACATAGAGCATTTAGAATAGAAACTAGCATGTGGTTAAGCACTAATTAAGCTTTTTTTTCTTTTTTGCTGAGGGAGATTCACCCTGAGCTAACATCTGTTGCCAATCCTCTTTCTTTTTTGCTTGAGGAAGATTAGCCCTGAGCTAACATCCGTGCCAATCTTCCTCTATTTTTTTGTACGTGGGACACCTCCACAGTGTGGTTGGTGAGTGGAGCAGGTCTGTGTCCAGGATCTGAATCCGCTAACCCAGGCTGCTGAAGTGGAGCACGTGGAACTTTAACGTCTTGGCCTCAGGGCCGGGCCTTATAATCGTGTTTTTTTAAAGATGCATTTCAGCATAGGAAAAAATATTTTGCAAGATACCCACCAAAATATTTTCAGTGATTTTTCTCAGTTGAATAAGATGATGGATTTTTCTTCTTTTTGTTTATAATTTCTTTTTTTTTTTTCTTATAAGGGATATGCGTTTCTTAAAGATTTTATTTTTTTTCCTTTTTCTCCCAAAGCCCCCTGGTACAAAGCTGTGCATGTTTTAGTTGTGTTTCCTTCCAGCCATGGCACGCGGGATGCCGCCTCAGCATGGCCTAGACCAGTGGCACCATGTCCGTGCCCAGGACCCGAACTGGCGAAAGCCCAGGCTGCTGAAGCGGAGCTCAAACTCAACCACTCGGCCATGCGGCCAGTCCCCCGCATTTCTTATATTGTGAAAGATAATGAAGAGTAAAATTTAGTCTGAACGTTGATATGAATTGTTACATGACAGAAACTAGAATTAGTTGCTAGTAAATTAGTAAATATTTGAGTGATATTGAATGGGCTTTTAGGTGTGATGTTTAAGTTGCTCACACTTTAGGAGACATGGTAGAAGTACAGAGGGGAAAAAGTCCTAAAAGGCTATCTTACTCAGTTCTCCATCCACCTCCTTCACAGTATCTTTGACAGACGTAATATCATCATTAAATTTGCAGGGACTGGTTGTTTACTCTATTTTAAGGTAATTTATTCAATTAAAACAATTTTGGTAGACATCTAACTGTTAGGAAATTTTCTTAAATTGAGCTAGACCTGCATTTGTGTAACTACATGACATTTATCGTAGGTTTTTCAGTTTGGAGCTAGGTGGAATGAATCTGACGCTTCTTCCAGAAAAATGATATAATAGAAAAGGAGTTTATCAAATGGATATTGAGTAGCTCACAGAATAGCTGGTAGGGCTGGAGAATTAGGTTTGAGGCTTAGCTTCTACAATGTTCTATACTGTGCTGATCAGGAAACCTCCACTATTGATCACTGTTGCTTCACTGAACCCCCGAGGAAATATTTCAGTTGATGCTCTGATGCCACTTATGAGCCAAGAGTTAACCTTATAATCACTGGGGAACTGCTGCTGTTCCTGTCTCCGGAGCTGGATTAATCTGTCATCATCTGTACGAATAAAAATGGAAATAGAGCCTCTTTCCTCTTGTTACTCAATTGTGCGTCAATCTTATATGCATACATCTGGTTGGCAGAGTCTGGTCACGTGCATGGGTCTAGCTACAAGGGAGTGTGGGAATTTGAGTTTTCATTCTTACATTGGGGAAGCAGGACTCGTAACAAGTGGATTTCTTCACATGTAGAAAGGCTATTTAAAAGATTATGAGCACAAGCACATTATTAGTCATTAGGGAAATGCAAACAAAAAACAATGAGGTACCACTTCACAACCACTAGGATGGCTATAATAATGAAAAAAGGGGAAATAAGTGTTGGTGGGGATGTAGAGAAAATGGAACCCTTGAACGTTGCTGGTGGGAATGAAGTGGTTCAGTTGCTGTGGAAGAGTTGGGCGTTTCCTCAAGAAGTTAAGTATAGAATTACTATATGACCCTGTAGTTTCACTCCTAGGTATATACCCAGAAGAATTGAGAATACTCAAACAAGTGCCTGTATGTGCATGTTTATAGCAGCGTAATTCACAATAACCAAAAGATGGAAAGGTCTACAAGTCCATCACTGGATGAATGGTTAAACAAAATGTGGCATGTACTGACAACAGGATATTATTCAGACATAAAAAGGGATGAAGTTCTGATACATGTGGACCTATGATGTGGGTGTACTTCCAAAACATTAAGTGAAAGAAGCCAGATACAAAAGGTCACATATTGTGTGACTCTATTTATATGAAATATTTACAGTACATAAATCTGCAGAGATAGAACACCAATTGGTGGTTTTCAGGGACTGAGGGGAGGGAGGTGTGGGAAGAAAATGCTTCATAGGTAAAGAGTTTTTTTTCCTTTGGAGTGATGGAAACATTTTGGAACTGTATGAAGGTGGTAGTCGCACAACATTGGGAATGTACTAAATGCCACTGAATTGTTCACTTTAAAATGGTCAGTTATGTGAATTTCACCTCAATAAATTATTTTTTATAAAGTTTATGAACAGCCATTAGCAAAACAGATGTTCACTACAAAGATGATGATGATAACTGTCGTTTGTTGAGTATTTACTGTAGGCTGGAAGCTTCGCATAGGTTGATCCTAATCCTTACAACAGCATTGCAAGATAGGTGTTAGGAACAAGAAAAACAAAAAACTATACTAGTGGGTTTAAAAGCTTTGAATCACTTTAAAGCTAGTTTATCAATCAAATTAAGAGTGAGCTCTTGAAATCTAATCAAAGACTGGCTAAGTAGGGAGCACTCTTGTTACTTACCTTGCTCTGGTGCATCTTAAGTCATAAATTTAGATTTATTTTATGAATTTGATACTTTGGAAATTGCTAGCTTGAAGCATCTGATTATGGACTTGCACTGTTTTGAATTCTACATTTTATCTTCCATTTTCAGTATTGTAGTGACGATGTTTTTGTGCTGTAGAAAAAGTGTATTTGTGACCTCAGGTGTTTGAAGTTTGATTTAAAAGAAACTGAAAATTACACTTAAAAATTTAACAAAAATTTATCTGTGTTGTATGATAAACTGTATGAAATAGTTTAAAGGGGTGATTTGTTTAAAAGAAATAGCAAATTAGTTTTTTTTTTTAACTTGGAAAGGAATTTCCTTTTTGATAGTCTGTGCCTATTTCCTTTTTCCTTTGTTGTTTTTCTTTTGGTACCTAAGTCCTGGTTAAATATACTCCTTTTTGGGTTTGTCAGATATTGATGTTTTAGATATGACTGGTCCATTGAGAACATTATATGAATGAAGGTTTGCCTCCTTTGGTAGCACTTTGAACGTAAAAACTGGTGGTAATTTTTATGAAAACTTTTAATAACATTTAATAGTTAATATTTCTTTTTAAGTCATTCAGTATCATCTAATATTTTGAATTATTTGAGCAATACGTATTTTAATTTGGCATAAACTGAGCACTTTTTTGATTTGCCTAATTAATCAAAACAACTTTTCGTGATAAAACATTGGCTCTTTCTATGGGAGATGTATTTAGATATTTTAAATTTTATTCTGTTTTACTGAAGAAATTGTTGGTTATCAACCAGTAAGTTTATTTTACAACTCATTTTATAGCTAGTCAGCTTGAAAAGTCACTGGTGTCAAATGTGGGTGTTTCTTCTATTACATGGAGACCACTGAGTTCTATAAAATTTCCCTATAGGAAAGTTAGGGTTTAGGAGAGACTACTTAAAATATGTGCAACTTTATAACCAGGACAGTTAACAGAAATGATAATTGGTGCCTCAGGAGATAACTTAGATAGCCCCAGGATGGCAGGTCATTGTGACTGGAGGGTGCTCTAGCACATATTGAAAACTCATAAAAATAATTGAGCAGAAATGCTTGCTTGCCTTGCTGAGACAACGCAGATGGAAATGGATCTCTGAGTGCAAAAGGACACGCAACTTGCCTTGCACAGAGTGCTTAGAGGTGTGCTCCAGTAGGAAGGGAGCCCTGCTGTAGGTGCTCACTTTTAATTTTCCTCAAATAGCTCAAAGGATTCTTGTTTATGCAGCAGCCAAGCTGAGGGCATTTACGCTTCGTGCTGAAGGCTCTAATTCTACTTTTGCCCTTTATTGTTCCTTTGCCTAGGAAAAATTGCTTCTGAACCAACACAGCTTTGATGTAATGATAGTCCTCCGTTTACCATGATCATGTACAAGCTAATTCATAATATAAAAACACACTTTACAGCAAAACAAGACTGTATGTGTGTCCTTTGGAGTTTGCCACCTTCATTGTATTTCATTTTAGCCACTATTTTTTAGAGTAATTGCTGTAGCTGATGGTGTGAGCTTGACATTTTGATTTCAAAGATCCTATTATAGTTTTGTTCCAAATGTCAGTTACTTCAGAGTGTCTGAATGATAGGCATAAGCTGTTACTAATGCTTTGTTAGAGCATAAGATTAAGTTTCTTTGTTACTGTCTGTCTGTAAAATCTATGTGTATTGTTTAAGTGAGAGTGTCTTGAGTCTAGAGATTACATTTATATTGCCTAATGAAGGAACATATTTATATATTTACATACTGATTTCAGCTTATTTGCTGCTCAAGTTACACTTACGTGACTGAATTTGATTAGAACTTTGGTGACACTGGGTAGGGAAGGGATTTTCATAGCAGGCAGATTTTACATACAAGCCAGATCTCAGGAAAAACTGTTACTTAGTAGCTTTAAATGTCCTTCATTAGTGATTATTTGAAGGGTCAGCAAATTTCCTAGGTTTAGTGTACTGTACGAGTGTAGTAAACATATAGTTTACTGAATGTTCATGTGGTTGTAATCAGTTTTTGGACGGGAGACTAACTTTACTCCTAAAGGACTGACTTTGGGGTACAAGGAAGGGTGTATTATCAGAATAGTACTGTTAAGAATATTGATCTGTGTATTCTTTAAGAAAAGTATTGTATTCAGTCTCTTTTATTTTATAAAACACAATAGTGTCATCTTTAGGAAGCAGACATTGTATTTTAGTAATGTTGCCTCTCTCTCCACGCACAGAGTAGATAATATAGTAATTTGTAGACTCATTTTTATATCATTTTTTTCTCATGACAATATAATACATAGGGTAAATACATATGTGATAAATACATATGGCAGAACATTTTAAGAATACATAAATGTATGTATGAAAAAAACCTCTCCTGTAATTCCATGTGTCATAGACATACCCTGTTGAGACTATACTTAGCTGTCTCTTTGTGTGAGTGTACACACACACAGTGTTTGTGTTACTTTTTAAAATTTGAGATAAGCATTTCCCCTGTGTCAGTAAATATTCTTCAGAAACATTATTTTAAATGACTACATCAAATTGTCGTACTTTTAGCCATTCTTCTGTTGTTAGACATGTAGGATTTTTCAGAGTTTTTGTCATGTAATACTGTTATGACATCTTTGTTAATACATTTTCACATTTCTGATTGTTTTCCTATGATAGATTGCTAAAAAATTGACTATATCAATCAAGGAGGATCAAAGGAATTACAGGAGAGATTTTTTTTTTCCATATTAATTTAAGTATTCTTAAAGTGTTTAACATATATTTATTACTTTATGAGAAAATGTTACAAAAATGACTACAAATTACTATAATTATCTCTTATTTTTGGAGAGAAAAGCAACATTGCTAAAAGATAGCTTCTGCCTCCTGAGGGTGGCACAATTGGGCTTATAAAATAAAAGAGATGAATATGCCTATTGACACACTGTTTTGTAGAAAGATTGGGCCACTGAAGGTGATCATCAGCAGTATGTAAGAATGCCTATTTCGCCTTACCTGTTAATATAAATTTTAAAAATGTTGTGCCTGAAAAAAAATCTTTTGCCTGTTTTATAGGTTAAAATGTATTATCTAGTTTGGTTTTAATTTGCATTTCTTTGTTTACGTTTTCATGTGTTTATCAGTCATTTGTGTATTATCTGTGAATTGTGTATTCCTATTGTTAACTTTTCTTGGGGTCTTAGTATTTTGTTGACTTATATGGGCTTTTTATATAGTGAGGATAAAATTCTTTCACATTTTTGGTAAATAATTTTTAGTATTTGTCATTTGCTCTTTGGTTTTTGTTTTTTAATGTACACAGTTCTAAGCAGTAAAATGTACTTTTCTTTATAATTTCTTACCTTTATTTTATGTTTAGAAAGGCCTTCTGTATCTGCATATCATTAAATGTCTATATTTTCTTCTTTATATTTTCTAATTAATTTAATTTTACACTTAGTTCTTTAATCTCCCTGGAATTTATTTTATAATTTTGTGTGAGGAGAACATATTTATTTTGATGTTGTCCTAATAATTGAAAAGCTTTCTAAACACAGTGTGATGAAGATCAGTCCCTTTCCTTTGGTTTGTGGCATTTCCTTTTTCTTTATTAAGTGCTGAATTATTTTACGATCTGTTCCGTTGATTTATCTGTTTGTATTCTTTCTCCAGCACTACACTGATTTGATTATTACAGGTTTATAATTTGTATTAATGACTGGTTGGGCATTGAAAAAAATTTCTTTCAACTATGTATATTTTTGCCATTCTTAACTCTTTATTCTTATGTGCTGCCAGGTATTCTGACCCCACTCCTTTCATATGACAGCTGCCTCAGGTCTCAGCTTAAATGTTATTTCTTCAAAGGGACCTTCCCTAACCACTGTATCTACAGTAGGACAAGAAGGACCTGCTCCTCATCTGCCGTATTATCCTATTTCTTCAATAGCATTAATCACAATTGGTAAATAACATGCTTGGCATTTTGTTTACTGTCTGTTTCATTGGAATATCAGTTCCATGAGGGTATCTTGTTTTACTTGCTTGCTACTGTGTGTCTAGCACCTGGCATGTGGTAAGCACTCAGTAAATGTTTTTTGACTTGCTGAATAAATTCCAAATGAACTTTGGCAACATTTTTTTTTTCAACTCAACTACAATCAGTGTTGTGTCAAACCTACAAATTACTTTGGAAATATTTTGAAGTATGACTTATTTCTCTACTGAATAAAACATTGTTACATTTTCCTGCAAAGTTTTATAGTTTTCTTCATTTAAGTCATGTGCATTTTTATTTATTTATTTATTTATTTTGAGGAAGATTAGCCCTGAGCTAACTACTGCCAGTCCTCCTCTTTTTTGCTGAGGAAGCCTGGCCCTGAGCTAACATTGTGCCCATCTTCCTCTACTTTAAACGTGGGACGCCTACCACAGCATGGTGTGCCAAGCAGTGCTGTGTCTGTACCTGGGATCTGAACCAGCGAACCTTGGGCCGCTGAGAAGCAGAACGTGCAAACTTAACCGCTGTGCCACCGGGCCGGCCCCCAAGTCATTGCATTTTTAGTCAAGGTTACTACTGTGTAATTTGTAAGGGTTTTTCCTACTTTGAATGGAATTTTTTTCCCATCTTATTTCTTGAACAATTAAAAAAAAAGGCAAACAGTCTCAAACTTAGAGAAAAGGTCCATGAACAGGGACCTCCTGCATAACCCTAATACAACAGTCAAATTCAGAATATTAATACAATACTACCATTTAATCCTTAGACCCTGCTCAAATTTCATCAGTAGTCCTAATAATGATCTTTATAGAAAAAGATTCAGTTCAGAATCATAGGTTGTGTGTCCCTTTCAGTCTAGGACAATTCCTCAGTCTTTCTTTGACTTTCATGACCTTGATACTTTAAAGATTACAGGCCAGTAGTTTTATAAGCTATACTTCAGTTTAGGTTTGTCTTATGTTTCCTTATATGTTCAGGTTGTATATTATTGGAAAGAATATCACAGAAGTTGTGTTTTGTTCCTGTCATTGCATCCTGTCAAGTGGCTGATGATTTTGATTTGTCTCCTTACTGATGATGATCTCTTTTGATCAGGTGATTAAGGTCATGTCTGTCAGGCTTACTCTCCTACAAGAGTAACTGTGCAGTTACTCTTTCTCTTTGTAATTAATAAGTATTTTGTGAGGAGATACTTTGAGACTAAATAAATACCCCATTTCTCTCAAACTATCAATTTGTTTGTTTGTTTATTTGCAGAGAAAGATTCGCCCTGAGCTAACATCTGTGCCAGTCTTCCTCTGTTTTGTTTGTGGGTTGCCACCACAGCACGCTGACAAGTGATGTAGGTCCACAACCGGGAACCAAACCCATGGACCTGGGCCGCTGAAGCAGGGTGCCCTGAACTTAACCACTAGGCTACAGGATCGGCCCCAAACTATCAGTTTATTTATATCTATATGGACTTACGGGTTCCTCTTTTTTCCAACAGGTTGTATGTAACCATCATTATTTGTTTTGGTCCTCAGTTTGTCCCAGAATTAGCCAGTTGAAGCCCATTCAAGCTTGTTCCTATGTCTATTTGACATGTTCTCATTATTCTTTGCGTACTTTCAGGCGTAACAGGAGATTGCAGACACACTTCGTACTTTCCATACCTCAGTCTGGAATCACCCATTTTTTAAGAAGCTTTGGTTCCTTTCAGTGGACAATGTTGAAAAGCCAAGATATGAACTTCAGGTGTGCTCATTGCTGTTGAGACTTTGCTAGTCCCAGTCCGTCTCAGTGGACAGAGCTAGGGAATCTGTGTGTGTGTGGGCATATTCATACGTATACATTTATACACGTTCATATCTATATTTACGATATATTTATCTCTATCTGTTGAAAATCATGAGTTCATGCTGATACTTTCAATTCCAGTCCAACACCACAGGATTCATTTCTTTTTTTCTTTTTACTTTCTGTATTTGTAATTCCCTTTTCCTACAGCGAGAAACTTGACTGTCATTTTTCTTAATGTATTTGCATATTTTATCAGTCTCCTTGTATATGCCAGTTTCCCATCACTGCTGAGGCCCTCACCCCAGCATGTCTGAATCTTATACCACAAACTATTCATTTTGTCAACAACAACAAAATTTATAATTGCTCATACAGTAAGTTTTAAGTATAAAGTTGAGGTGTTAGAGTATTTTCCTCTGAGTGCACAATTTCCCCTTACTGACACATGCGTGTAGCTATATGCTTTTTCTTTTTTACATAAGTGCAGGTATAGTGGAAGAAACTAAGGATTTGAATTGCTTGAGTGAGGAAAGGAAGTACTGTTGTAGGTTTTATTAACTCAGTTCTTTAACATACCATTAGCTTTTCTTTTCAGACTTTTCCTCTTCTTAAATATTTTGTTGTAATTGCTGGCTTTGTGCCTAACCCTAATAAGTTTCTTTACTCAAATGCTTAAAGGAAGATAACTGAGCTGCTGCTACTCCTGCAGTTTGATGTTTATTGGTATTTCTTAATATTTTTGTCTTGAGGATAAAGGATTAATTTCACTAGGGTCATTGTCATTACTGTCGTTGAAGCACCGTAGCTTATAATCATTGATTTTTTGTTGTTGGCTTAAGATTGCAACTGTATGAACAGTGAAGATAAGAGTTAAGCTGCATAAAAATCACATAGGGATTTCTTTTTCATGAAAAATAAAGTTGGTTATATGTTCAGATCACATGTAGTTTTCTTTTTGATATGCCTCTGTGAAGGGAAATGCTAAGTAGAGCATCAAAAAATCTCACCAGCCTTTTCTCATTGAAATTAGTACCTTTAAAAACTTTCTTTTAATATCCTTTTCTTACGCTATTGATTGTTTATAATTAATTACTTTTCCTGTCATCACCGTGTCTGGTTATCTTTGTGGTAATTATCCCGCATACTCTTCAGTTTAGTCTGTTGAGCACTTGTTCCTCTGGTGCTGCTGAAATTTCCCAGGAACACTTAGCTTGAAACTGAGTGGTGCAGATGTCCTAATACTTTGTCTTAAAATGGGACAAAGGTTTTACAGAGCCTTGCAGATTTTGTGTCCCAGACATTGGCTCACTTTTTCGTTTAGGATATAATCAAATATGTATTGTGTAATATCCTTTTTTTTTTTTTTTTTTTGGTGAGCAAGATTCGCCCTGAGCTAACATCTGTTGGCAGTCTTCCTCTTTTTTTGCGTGAGGAAGATTAACCCTGAGCCAACATTCATGCTGATCTTTCTCCATCTTTTGTGTATGAGATGCCTCCACAGCAGGGCTGGTGAGTGGAATAGGTCTGCACCTGAGATCCAAACCTGAGAACTGGGGCCACCAAAGTAGAGTGCGTGGAACTTTAACCACTGGGCCATGAGGCCAGCCCCCTGTAATAGCCTTTTTTTTTTTTTTTTGAGGAAGAGTAGCCCTGAGCTAAAATCTGCTGCCAATCCTCCTCTTTTTGCTGAGGAAGACTGGCCCTGAGCTGACATCCATGCCCATCTTCCTCTACTTTATATGTGGGACACCTACCACAGCATGGCTTGCCAAGCAGTGCCATGTCCACACCCAGGATCTGAACCGGTGAATCCCGGGCCACGGAAGCAGAACGTGCACACTCAACTGCTGCGCCACTGGGCCGGCCCAATCTTTTTAAATTACAACTTTGGAATTTATACTCTTAAATGATATTGTCAGTTCTCTTAAATGATAGTATTTGCTAGTAGTAAGAATTTTCAATGGCAGATCAATCAGCCAATAATAAGACAGGTTGTATTTTTTTAAAGGCTTTAATTGTATCTTTCTTTTTATGTGCTTTAAAATTGTGTGCTTGAATTGCTCTTCAGATTCTTATGACTGTGTGAAGGAAATTTTGAGCAGTTAAAATAGGAGCTGATAGTGATCAATAGTTGTCTTCACTTTAACAGCTCATCTAAAAATAATGAGGAACATGAGAACTGGATTTGAAAGATTTGGTGTGAAAGGAAATGACTTCTGAAAGGTTGATTGGTTTATTTGTGCTGATACTGGTAAAGAAAGGAAATACAGTGTTGATAAGGACGTTCATCTGTTGTACAAATTTCTGGTAATGAATGGGTTACTTGCAGTTTTCCATGCTGTGGCATATTATCCAATGATTCCATTTTAAGTGTGTGTGTGTGTGTGTATGTATGTATTTTAGACATTTATAGATGATATGGGCTATGTGTTTTGTCTCTGGCTTCTAATTTTCTCTTCTACTTTTTGAAGAAGAGTTCCATTTTTCAGTAGATAATCAGCTGATTGATTCATAACCATTATTCTAAAGTAATTTTTATAAATTCTAAGATTCATGTTAGAGATTATGTTATCAGATGGATTGTTTTGTTCTTATTTCTTGTGTATTTTACTTTGATGAAGAATTGTAAGCTATAATCCTAATGAATTAAAGGGACTGTTGAGATGATCCAGTCAGTGATTTTTGAAAAATTTTTAAAAGCTACAGATTTCTTTTTTCAAACAAATATTATTTTGATATATAAACAAAACTTATTTTAAGATGTAAAATAAAAAAGAAGGCAGAGCTGTTCTGATTGAGACAGAAATGTGGAGCCGAGATCCCCCCAGTATATCCCTGCCAGGCATTCCCTGAAGGTGCTCTCCAGAACCCTTAGGGCTTCCAGAGCCTGGTTCCATAAGCCACTAAGCAAACCTTTTGGTTTTACAAACAACAGCAACAACAGTGACTACTGCTTATTGATTATTTACAATGTAGTAGGTGCTCTCTCTCTATATTATCGCTAAATAATAACGCTGCAGGTTAACTTTCATATATTTATAGTATAGATTAATAAATTACTGCTCAGAGTATTTAAGTTGCTTCACTAAAGTCATCCTGATGGACCCAGGAATTGAACCCAGAGCCAAATCTTTCTTGGTCTGTGTTCTCCCCTTTACCTAGAGAAAGGGTCCTATTACTTTTAGTTTCTTTGACACTGTATTTTCCTGATTTCCACCCTCTTGTCTCCTTTGCGAGCCTGTCATGGAATACCTGCCATTTAATATAGGATTAATCCTATGACTATCTCCTCCTACTCTATTTTCTTTTCCTACAGAGCCTCATTCATTTATTATGAGTGGCTTCAATTAACATCTGTGTATCAAAGCCTCCACGTTTGTATCTTTAGCGCATATCATTCATTCCTCCAAGCTCCAGACCCACATAGTCAATTAATTGCTCACTTGAAACATTTTCTCAACATTTCAAAGGCACCTAAAATTCAACTCATGGTCTCTCCTCGATCCTGGTCCTTGCTACCCCCCCACCACCCCCACCCCCGTTTTTATTTATGGCACCACACGCTTATCCAGGATGTTTAAGTTAGAAACTTCAGAATCTTCCTTGATTCCCTCACTCCCTCATTTCCCACCTTGCCAGTCAAATCCTGGTGATTTTTTTTTCTCAAGTATTTCCCTAAGCTATCCATTTTTCCACCCCCACTGCCATTATCATAGTTTGCTCGTCATCATTGTTAGCTTACATTGTTGCAACAGTCTCTCAATTTTCTCCAGTCTCTCTCTCCCCCTAGTGTACAGCCACATTGCAGTCAGTTTTAGTTTTAAAAAATGCACATGTAATGTTTGAATTCTGGCTCCTCCATTCACTAGTTATGTGACTTTGGGCAAGTTGCTAAGTCTCGCCAAACCTTAGTTTCCTCATCTGTAAAATGGTTATAATTCTTACCTCCTGTGATTGTTGGAAGAATCAAATAAGGTAATATGTGCCTGGCACATAGTAAGCACTTGACAAATATTAGTGATGATGGTGGTGGTAGTACTCTGCTCAAAACTTTTCAGTGGCTTCCTACTGCCCTTAAAGTCCATTAAAACTCTTGCCACACTTCATAAAAGTCCTTTGTGCTTCAGTCTCCTTAATTCCTCAAATGTGCCATGCCCCCTCCTTCTTCAGGGTCTTCACATAAATTGTCCTTTCTTCGTGTCTTTATATGTCCTTCATACCTTTAAATAGCTAACAGAAGCTAACTCATTCTTTGAATCTCATTCAGCCCCCAAATCACTTTCTTAGGTACTTTCCCTGAACCTCCCAAGGTGGGTCAGGTCTTTTTGTTATGTATTCTCTTACTACCTTGAATTTGCAGCTTTTTTCCCTGTTTGCAATTATAATTCTGTGTGTGTATGTGTATATGTATATGTATTTTGTGTGTGTTTATATATATATTTTTGATTAATGAGTATCTTATCTACCTTTATCTATCTTATCTACCTTTATGTGGACACACCATGTTTATTATGCCTACATACCACTGTATGTCTAGCAAGAAGCGTAATGCTTGACACATATTTCTTCCATCAGTAAGGTATTATACTTTAGTATTTTTTCCTCTGTTCTTCAATGTTTGGTTAAGTTTATTTTTCAACAGCACTGCCTCCTTATCTTTGCAGGCAGAACTGTCTGCAATAGACTCTTTCACGTTAATTAACTAGCTCTTGTTCTTGATGTAGGGAACTCCCAGGGTGGCCAAAGTCCTCTCAGAATCTGTCATTCTTCTGGTATTGAAATAGGCTAGGGGTTAGTTTTTCCTTCCAGGATAAAGTGCTGCTCTTGGGTTGCTGGAGGTTTCAGGTTTTTGTGGCACTGGTCTGTAGGTTGGAATTCACATTTTCTTTTGCTTGAATCTGTATTAGAAATATGAAATGTTTTAGATTCACTGAAGTCGTTAAATATTCCTTTGTGGACATCTTATTTAAGTTTTCTTGTTTTTGTTTAGATGCTTCAGGTTAAACAAGTAGCTTTATTAAAAATGCCAATTTTCCCTGTAATATGGCGATTAAAGAATTTGTTGTTAAAAACTATCAGAAAAAAGAATTATATGTGTCTGAGTTCATATATTTAGTTTAAAAATATTGTAAACATTAGTAATGAATCGGGTATTCCTCTATGACTATTTTTTTCAAATACCCGACATAAAAGGAAAAACTGTTTATTTATTTTGTTTGCAATAAATCTGAAGGGGACAGAAGGGAAAGTGTTGATTATTGTTGCTTTCAAATCTTCAGGGTCCTTATCTCTAAGGAGGAATCTTTGGAATCTTTGAGATCAAAATTTTGGTATTAAGATTAAAGTGGTTGCATTTTGTGGAGATTCTCAGGAAAAGATGTCATTTTAGGATGTAGAGTCAGAGGAAGAGAGAAATTAGAATTCTTGCAATCTTTTCTGTTTCTTCTCTCATTCCTTCTTTCAGAGAGAGAAGATTCTATGGGTAGAAGTTTTTCTTTAAAAGAAATTCTCATGCCGTGGAATGAAGCTAGGGCTCTCCTAAAGCAGCTTCATAATTAACAGTTTCTTTGAAAACACTCTGCTTTTATTCCTTATGAATGGAACTGAATGTACAGTCATTTGGCCTTTTTTATTTGTTTGTTTTCACTGGCAACTCAGTCCATTTCCACCAAAAGTTTCGTCCTAGGAAAATGGTTATATGATTAATGGAAAATATTATATGATTAATGGTTGTATAGATATGAAAATTACAGCTAGACATCTGACCCCTTTCATCATCTGTATTATGTACTTTGTTCTATATTAAACTGAAAAAGATGAGTTTAAATGACTGGTAAGGTTGAAGACATTCTACTACCTAGCAGTTCCATTTCTGTGTATCTACTTGAGAGGAACTTTTTCACATGTGCACAGTAAGATAGATGTATAGTCATGTACCGCTTAACAACATTTTGGTCAACAGTGAACTGCCTATACGATGGTGGTCTCATAACATTAGTACATATAGACTAGGTGTGTAGTAGGCTATCCCATCTAGGTGTGTAAGTATGCTCTATGATTGCACAATGATGAAATTGACTAATGATGCATTTCTCAGAACATATGCCAGTCTTTAAGGGATGCATGACTGTACATCTGTTTATTATGATAATGAAAAAGTGGAAAAATATTTACCTATTCCTCAGTAGGTGAATGGATAAATTGACGTTTATTCATAAAATGGAATGTAAGTACACAATCCCTTCTTCCAAAATACATAGGGCAGACATATTTTAGAATTTAAATTTCTTCAGATTTTGAAAGGTAATCCAGTATATATATAGTATATTATGTAACACTCCCATTGGGATTGAGGCAATGTTCATTAATAAAACATATTAATATATCTGTAGCAAAACTTAGGAATATTCATGTTAAATTGGATAAATAGATGGGAAATAGCCTTATAGCAGTTGAATCAATTTTTTCCATTGAAGAAGTTTGGCAAAAAATTTAGTCTTTAGGGCTTTTTGGATTTTAGACTTTTGGACAAGAAATTGTGAACCTGTGTTACACAGTTCATAAAATGACCTAGGGCTACATATATCAGTGTGGATAAATCTCAAATACATTGTTTTTTTTTGTTGAAGTATAATTGATATAGGGTTATATTAGTTTCAGATGTACAACATAATGATTCAGTGTTTGTATACATTACAAAATGATCACTACAATAAATCTGGTTAACATCTATCATCATACAAAGTTACAAAACATTTTTTTTCTTGTGATGAGAACTTTTAAGATCTACTGTTGGGGCCGGCCCCATGGCCAAGTGGTTAAGGTCGGGCGCTCTGCTTCGGCGGCCCAGAGTTTCACCAGCTCCAATCCTGGGCGTGGACATGGCACCACTCATCAAGCCATGCTGAGGTGGCGTCCCACATGCTGCAACTGGAAGGACCCACAACTAAAAATATACAACTATGTACCAGGGGTTTGGGGAGAAAAAGGAAAAATAAAAAAAAAATCTTAAAAAAAAAAAGATCTGTCTCAGCAACTTTGGAATACACAATACAGTATTATTAACTATAGTCACCAAGCTGTACATTACATCTCCAAGACTTATTTATTATATACCGGGAAGTTTGTACCTTTTGACCCGCTTCACCCATTTCACCCTTCCTCTCCCGACTCCCCCGCCTTTGGTAACCACCAGTTTGTTCTCTGTATCTATGAGCTTTGTTTTCTTCAGATTCCACATATAAATGAGATCATATGGTATTTGTCCTTCTCTGTCTGACTTATTTCACTTAGCATAATGCCCTCAAGGTCCATCCATGTTGTAAATGGCAAGAGTTCATTCTTTTTTTATAGCTGAATAATATTCCATTCTGTGTATCTGTGTGTCTGTGTGTGTGTGTGTACGTATATGTACTTTCACATTTTCTTTATCCATTCATCCATCAGTGGACACATAGGTTGTTTCCATATCTTGGCTATTGTAAATAATGCTGCAATGAATATAGTGGTGCATATATCTTTTTGAGTTAATGTTTTTGTTTTCTTTTGATAATACCCAGAAGTGAAATTGCTGGATTATATGGTAGTTGTATTTTTATTTTTGGTGAGGAAGACTAGCCTTGAGCTAACATCTGTTGCCAGTCTTCCTCTTTTTTGTGTGTGGGTTGCTGCCATAGCATGGCTGCTGAGTGGTGCAGGTCCATGCCTGGGAACTGAACCCGCAAACCTGGGCCTCTGAAGTGGAGCGTGCCAAGCTTTGCCACTATGCCACAGGGCCAGCCCAAATGTATTTTTAGTTTTTTGAGGAACTTCCATACTGTTTTCCATAGTGGCAGCACCAGTTTACATTCTCAAACACATTATGTTGAGTAGTGAAAGCAACTTGCAAAGAGAACCACGTACAAATGACATAATGTATGTGAATTATAAACAAGCAGTAGTGAGAGGAAGAGAGATTGATCTGAAGCAAATAAGGCAAATTGTTGATGGTGGTTTCCTTACTTTGTTGTATGTTTGAATGAGTTTATAACCCCAAGCTTCTACTTTCTTCTCTTACCTTTTTTTTTTTTAAAGATTTTATTTTTTTCCTTTTTCTCCCAAAGCCCCCTGGTACATGGTTGTATATTTTAGTTGTGGGTCCTTCTAGTTGTGGCATGTGGGACACTGCCTCAGCGTGGTTTGATGAGCAGTGCCATGTCCGCACCCAGGATTCGAACCAACGAATCACTGGGCCGCCTGCAGTGGAGCGCGCGAACTTAACCACTTGGCCACGGGGCCAGCCCCCTTCTCTTAGCTTTTTAAGAATGCAAGTTTACAATTGAGTTAGGTGATAGAGCATACTACAAAGCATATTAGAACTGGAAGTGTTCTTAAAAATCAACTAAATTATCCTCTTTTAAGGGAAGTTGTTCCTACTTGTTAAGAAATTGTCTTGAATATTTATTTTTCCCTTTTTGAACCTATACCTTTTACTTTTTCTCTCTTAATATTCCTTTTTTGTAGAGATGTAGTTTACAATCACTGAAATACACAGATCTTAAGTATCATATTCCGTGAGTTTTGACAAATGCCAAAACCTGTGTAATACACAGTCTTATCAAGATATGGAACATTTCCATCACCCCATAAAGTTCCCTTGCCTCCCATCCCAGTCATTATCTTCCCTGCCGCTTAGCAAATAGTGTTCTGATTCCTTTCACCTTAGATTAGTTTTGCCTGTTCTAGAACTTCATATAAATGGAATCATAAAGTCTGTACTCTATTTGGCTTCTTTTGTTCAGCATGTTATTTTTTACATTTATTCATGTTGTTGCATGTATCTGTAGTCATTCTTTTTAATATTGAGTAGTTTTTGTTGTATGGATATTGCATAATCAGTTGTTTCCAGGTTTTATCTCTTATAAATAAAGCTGCTATAAACATTTTTATACAATTTTGTTGATGGACATGTTTTCGTTTCTTTTGGGGAAACATCTAGGAGTATTGCTCGGTCATAGAGTAAGTGTGTTTACTTTTATGAGAAACTGTTAACTGATTTCCAGAATGTTGGTATAATTTCACATTCTGGTTGCTTCACATCCTTGCCGAGATTTGCATTAGTTGTTTAAATTTTAGTTATTCTAGTGGGTGTGTAGTAGTCTCTCATTCTGGTTTTAATTTTCATTTCCCTAATTACAAATGATATTGGTACTTTTTCATTTGCTTATTGACTAGTTGTATATCTTCCTTTTTGATGTATGTAAGTCTTTCACCCATTGGTAAAATGTTTCTTTTTTTTTAATTTGTAAGTTATAATTGTTTATATATTCAGGATATAAGTCCTTTGACAGTTACCATTTCTCCCAGTATGTGGCGTACCAATTTATTTTTATCATGGTCACTTTTGATAAGCAGAACATTTTAATTTTGATGAAGTCCAGTTTGTCAATTTTAAATTTTATCAGTAGTGCTTTCTAACATAGATATGCAGATATCTTTTCCTTAAAAGTCAGTTGAAATGATGGTGAAAGATTTTTGTGGTCATAGACCTAAGTATTTAAATTACAAATACAATATGGTAAGTGAAACCTCTGTAAATGTGGATACAGGAGTCAAATGTCTGTTTGAAAATAATGGTGGCAAATCTATCTCTTGGGGTTTATGTGATAGAATTGGTGATGGTCAAGAAAGCAAATTATTTTCCTTTTAAATACCCCATGAGGATTCCATATGGTATTCTTATTTGCTCTCAACAGTGCTGCTGAAACATGAAGCAATCTTTTGTACTGTTTACCTCCTAAATTGATTTCTTTTCTGTTTTTTCATTAATTTTAAAAAAAATTTTCATTAATTTTTAAAGATTTCTTTTGTTTACCTAACATTTATTTATTTATTTATTTTTTTATTAATGTTATGATAGATTACAACCTTGTGAGATTTCAGTTGTACATTTTTGTTAGTCATGTTGTGGGTACACCATTTCCCCCTTTGTGCCCTCCCCCCACCCCCCCTTTTCCCTGGTAACCACCGATCAGATCTCCTTGTCAATATACTAACTTCCACCTATGAGTGGAGTCATATAGAGTTCGTCTTTCTCTGACTGGCTTATTTCACTTAACATAATACCCTCGAGGTCCATCCACATTGCTGTGAATGGGCCAATTTTGTCTTTTTTTATGGCTGAGTAGTATTCCATTGTGTATATATACCATATCTTCTTTATCCAATCATCAGTTTCTGGGCATGTAGGTTGGTTCCACGTCTTGGCTATTGTAAATAATGCTGCGATGAACATAGGGGTGCAAGGGACTCTTGGGATTTCTGATTTCAGGTTCTTAGGATAGATACCCAGTAATGGGATGGCTGGGTCATAGGGTATTTCTATTTTTAACTTTTTGAGAAATCTCCATACTGTTTTCCATAGTGGCTGTACCAGTTTGCATTCCCACCAACAGTGTATGAGGGTTCCTTTTTCTCCACAACCTCTCCAACATTTGTCGCTCTTGGTTTTGGATGTTTTTGCCAATCTAACGGGTGTAAGGTGATATCTTAGTGTAGTTTTGATTTGCATTTCCCTGATGATTAGTGATGATGAACATGTTTTCATGTGTCTATTGGCCATATTCATATCTTCTTTTGAGAAATGTCTGTTCATGTCCTCTGCCCATTTTTTGATCGGGTTGTTTGTTTTTTTGTTGTTAAGCCATCTGAGTTCTTTGTATATTATGGAGATTAACCCTTTGTCGGATAAGTGGCTTGTAAATATTTTTTGCCAATTAGTGAGCTGTTTTTTTGTTTCAATCCTGTTTTCCCTTGCCTTAAAGAAGCTCTTTAGTCTGATGAAGTCCCATTTGTTTATTCTTTCTGTTGTTTCCCTCAGCTATGGAGTTATAGTGTCCGAAAAGATTCTTTTGAAACTGATGTCAAGAGTGTACTGCCTATATTCTCTTCCAGAAGACTTATTGTTTCAGGCCTAATCTTTAGGTCTTTGATCCATTTTGAGTTTATTTTGGTGTGTGGTGAAAAAGAATGGTCAATTTTCAATCTTTTGCATGTGGCTGTCCATTTTTCCCAGCACCATTTGTTGAAGAGACTTTCTTTTCTCCATTGTAGGCCCTCTGCTCCTTTGTCGAAGATTAGCTGTCCATACATGTGTGGTTTTATCTCTGCGCTTTCAATTCTGTTCCATTGATCTGTGGACCTGTTTTTGTACCAGTACCATGCTGTTTTGATCACTGTAGCTTTGTAGTATGTTTTGAAATCGGGGATTGTGATTCCACCGGCTTTGTTTTTCTTGCTCAGGATTCCTTTAGCAATTCGCGGTCTTTTGTTGCCCCATATGAATTTTATGTTTACCTAACATTTTTATAGAAGCATGTGCAGAAGAGCCTCAAACACCTTGTTTGATGGTTGCTATGGAATATATTAAGGGTTTGCATATAATAAATATTTATATTTACACCTTGGTGTTTTACTTTCAAGAAGAATTTGTGATTTTCTCTATAAAAGCTTTGACTTGTGTTTTTTTTGTTTTTTTAAATCCCTGGGTGTCTTTTTCTTCTTATCAAGCTTCTCTCTCTCTTTCTTTAATTATACTTTTTAAAGATTTGTTCCTGTATAGAGAAATGCAGTTAAATTTTACACATTGATCTTACGTTTACCAGGATTGCTGAATGCTTAATGATACAGGTATTTTGTCTGTAATGTCCTCTGACTTTTTGTCGTACAACGTCCATGTGATAACTGTGTTTCTTCCTTTCTAGTTCTTGGGCCTTTTATTCCCCTCTTGTCTTGCTACCCTTGCCCTCCCGTCTCTGGAACAGAGTGCATCAGTGGACTCCTGTGGTCTGCCAGTTGCCCAGTGTAGTCAGTTGTATCCTGACTTGCTTACTAGCTAGATTTGATTTTTATAGGAACTCACATTACTAAAAATGTAAGTCTTAAAAAGAGTTGTGAATAATTTTAGTCAGTTTATTCTGGTTTATGGATGTTCTTTGTGTATGTTTTATGCTATTTTCTCCCCCAGAGAGAATTATTTATATAAATAATTTTGTTTGGCTTCATCTCAATTTAAAATATTTTGGTGATAGAGTATGTGAAAGCTTCTTAAACAGTAGCACTGTACACGAATGTTTTTCTATAAGACTGTAAGATCAGAATCTCTTTGTGCTTTCCCTAAATATCAGATAATGTTCCTCACCTCTTCTCTCTCTGGAGGAAAAGGAGGGGGAAAAAAAGAGGAAGACATTCTATAGCTTCTGATAAGCTTTGGGTACCCAGTGACTTCAGTGTTGACATAGCTCTGCTGGACACAGACATTAGCCCTTGTCAGCTTTATGTTGAGTGTGGCAGCTCAGTGTCAGCAGGGACTCCGTTAAGATAGCCAAGCTTCTTGCCTCCAGTGTGTGTTCATACTGCAAAATCCACTCCCAAAACAGCATTGCCAGGATTAGCTGTCACCACTTTCATAGCTGATTGGTATCACCTTGCTCTTCTTTCTTGTTGTTGATTCATATACTAGTATTTCAGTGACTGAATTTGGGGCTTTTGTTAACCTCATTTACCTTTGTTGCAGGTGTTTGAAACTTTTGGCTTGTAGAATGAAGAAAGAAGTGAGGCTGATAGTTCAAATGCTGCTGGAATGAACAGTATCTCTGTGGACCCTTCTGGTTCTGCCATTGCTTTGTTACTGCTGAGCATTGTCAAGTTAAACACTATGTAAATGGTTGTTACAGATCCCTCTGCTGGTAGATTGTACTTTTAAGTGTGTGTGTGTGTGTGTGTGTTTTTAGTTACTTTGATGTTATTTAATGGGATGAATCTTTCCAACCTTGGCATTGCTTAGTATGATATTTTACTATTGTAATTTCTAGAGTACTATCTGTGCTTCTTTCTGTACTTTTCTTCCTCCACCAATTTCTTCCTCCCTCTTTCTTTCTTTCTCTCTTTCTTCTCTTTTTTCTCTTTTTTCTTTCTTTCTGTTTGAGGAGTCAAAACAGGCTTTCTAGAGGAGGTGCTGCCCGAGCTAAGAATGAAAGGACAAGAAGAATTTAGCTGGGAGTGAAAGGGGGAAAGGGCAGAGGAGACTGCCTACGTAGAGGTTAAGGGATAAATTAAAAATAGTATGGGGGTTTGGGTAACTAAAAGCTATTTGAGATGTCTCGAACTTATGCTGAAAGCAGTTTATTTGTTTCTTGAGTTGTGGATTATCTTGATGAGCCCATGGTATATGGAATGCGTTGTGACCTTTGGACTTTCCCAGTTTGATAGCCTGTTCATTTACTCTTGAACTTCCGTTCTGGGTTGTGCTAGCATAAAGATAGATGTTCTTATTTTTCCTGAATTCAGTAGCAGAGAGTAGCTGCTAGAATTCTAGTATAATTCCGTGTTCATTTTCTTGACTCTGACATCTATTTTAGAGAATAAGCTCCAAGTAAAGGGTGAGAAGGTTATTCAATTTAATCCATGTGTCTGAGTTCTGGTGTGCTTGTTTCTTGCATTGTCGTCTATCTCTTGCTGGTGTTTCGATCAGTCTGAGAACTTGGTTTTGGTTTAATATTTGAGAGTTTACAATGTGCATAGCTATATAGAAAATAAATCTTTGTCCAACTGAAAGAATACTAGACTAATAATCAGAAGAAGTAAATTACCTCAGAGGCTCTTTCTCTGTCTTAGTCTCTGAGGTTCAGACTCATTAAATTACATTACCAGGTTTTTTCTAAAATGATAGAAATTAGAACACTTTCTTTTGATATTAAAGATTCATGAGTCCAGCTTATAGTGATCTTATAGATTCTAAACTTCATCTGAATATATTCCGTGTACAATAAATGCTTTATATGCGTCCCGTATCTCTTTCTTGAATATTGTTCTTAATTTAAAATTTGTACTGGGGTATAGTGCTGGTGAGTGAGTGCGTGTGCATAACTTTTGTGTTTTACTGATCTCTTGATTTATTTTTGGACAAGAACTCTATCCTTTACTTTTTGTGTGCTTTGTGTAGTACTAAAAGTATGAAAGATTCTTGTTGACTATTAATTATCTGAAAATGCTTTTCTTCAGATCAAACATGAATAAACATAGAGTATATATTTAACATTTTTTATTAGGATTGTGTTTTGTATTTTGGCCAGTTTGTGTTTAAGATAGAATTACTTGTGTTACCTGTTAAAGAACTAATTGTTACAGAATAACAAAAATTTACTGTATTATAGGGGGAAGATAGGACTTCCCAGAGATTTGATTTGCATTTACTATCCAGTAGCCATTTACTTTCAAAATAATTTCTCAAAATTTGTTTTTGTCAATCTTCCATCAAAAACTGTGGGCCATGGGGCCGGCTCTGTAGCCGCGTGGTTAAGTTCGCGTGCTCCGCTGCAGTGGCCCAGGGTTCGGATTCTGGGCGCAGACATGGCACCTCTCATCAGGCCACGTTGAGGCGGCGTCCCACATCCCACAACTAGAAGGACCTGCCACTAAGATATACAACTATGTACAGGGGGGGTTTGGGGAGATAAAGCAGAAAAAAAAAAAAACCAGATTGGCAACTGTTGTTAGCCCAGGTGCCAATCTTTAAAAAAAAAAAAAAAGAAAAAAAAAAAAACAAAACTATGGGCCAGCCCTGTGGCCGAATGGTTAAGTTTGTGTGCTCCACTTCTGTGGCCCAGGATTTCGCTGGTTTGGATCCTGGGTGTGGACCCAGCACCGCTCATCAAGCCATGCTGAGGTGGCGTCCCACATGCTACAACTAGAAGGACCCACAACTAAAATATACAACTATGTACTGGGGGGTTTTGGGGAGAAGAAGAAAAAATGAAAAAAAAAAAAGTAAAACCTTAAAAAAATTTATTGAACACTTATTATACCAAACACTGTGCTGTGCCCCAGAGTAAAAAGATGACAGTTCCAAGACCTAGTACGTTTTATTGAAGACAGATAGAAAGAAATACATTGCAGATCAGTCTGGTAAATGCTCTTGTTAGGGACGTAGTACTGTGGTAGCACAGATCAGAACATCAAATAGCCTGAGGAAGCTGGAATCTTGACTCAAGTGACATTAGTAAGATTATTATAAGATCTTTTGCATTTTACAGTAATAAAGTATACTTTATGTATTTACATGTTGCATAAAGAAATTGCTCTTAATTTAACATAATAGCATACAATATTGGTATCTTTTCTAACTGATCATCTTCATAAATAGTGCGTTGAGTTCTCTGTAATATATTGTTTGTAATGATGACCATTTTCGTGTGTCCATAATATTCTTTTTCTCTAACTAAAAATAACTCTAGACTTTCTAGTCTAGAAGATTTTTTCTATTAGTCGTTATATTCCTGCTATTTGACCTAGAAATTGCCCTCCTTTTCCCCTTCCATGAGCATCCCAAACAACTAACCTAAAAACCATACTTATGATAGCACTAATCTTAATCTCACTACTAGTTATCAGCCTAGCCTGCGAATGAACCCAAAAAGGACTAGAATGAACTGAATATGATAATTAGTTTGGACTAAAACAGATGATTTCAAATCATTAAACTATGATTAACTTCATAATTATCAAATGTCATTAGTTCACATCAACGTTTTCCTAGCATTCACAGTATTTCTTGTGGTTTACTAATATACCGATCTCACCTAATATCCTCACTGTTAGGCCTGGAACGAATAACACTGTCACTATTCATTATAGCAACCGTAACAATCCTAAATACCCACTTCACACTAGCTAGCCTGGTACCCATCATCCTGCTAGTATTCATAGCCTGTGAAGCAGCAGTAGGACTATCCCTATTACTAATAGTTTCTAACACCTATAGAGTAGATTACGTCCAAAACCTTATACTCTTTCAATGCTAAAAATTATTATTCCAATCGCAGTATTAATACCACTTGACATGACTATCAAAAAAAGATGTAATCTGAATTAATGCTACAGCATACAGTCTACTGATCAGTCTTAGTCGAGTTTAGGGGATGAATACCTGTGGGTGGTCAGCAACCTCCTAATTTGGACACAGGAGTTAGGCTTCAGTGATAAAAGGCTTAGAAGAAGCCAGAAAAGAAGACTTCTGAGATGATGAAGAGGATTATGCCATATTGAAGACCTTTTTGGACAATTGATTTATGGTGGCCTTGGAATGTGCTTTCTCGGATGATGTCTCGTCATCATTGGTATATGGTCAGGATGTTAGTTAATAATCCTAAAGATGATAGTAATGCAGAATTAAAATGGAATCACATTACTAGTCCTGATGTTATTAGGGGGGCTGATAGAGCTCCTGTAAGTGGTCAGGGGCTAGTAAGTTCTGTCATAGTTCTGTCATTTTATTATCTATTTATTTATTTATTTATTTGTGAGGAAGATTGGCCCTGAGCTAACATCTGTTGCCAGTCTTCCTCTTTTTGCTTGAGGAAGATTGTTGCTGAGCTAATATCTATGGCAGTCTTCCTCTACTTTGTATGTGGGTCGCTGCCATAGCATGGCTTGATGAAGGGCGTGTAGGTCTGTGCCTGGGATCCCAACCCACGAACGCTGGGCCACCGAAGTGGAGTGCGCAGACTCAATTACCATGCCATCAGGCCAGCCCCATCTGTCGTTTTGGAAATCAAGATAAACTGGATCAAAGCCTTGTCTTATTTCGAGAAATGGATGATAGTTTATTTGTTGAAAGTTCTGCCTCAGAACAGCTTCTACTATTTATCTAAAATATATGAAGGGTTGTTGTGATCTTTTGGTGTTTTTGCAGATGTATTATTTTTCTAATAAAAGTCATAGTTCCTGTCAGAGATTTAAGAATTGTCATTACTGTTGTTCACAATATCCTACCATTTCATTGAGTTACATCTTGGTGTAATAATAGCACAATCTTTGGAGTAAATTTTAAGCTGTTGCTTTGCAGTCTTTCCAGATCAAACTGAGTATTAGAGTGAAAAGAAGTAGACTAGTGAGTGTCAGTATGAAATTTGGAATGCGATAAGTGTGAGATCGTTTTGGAGAGTGTCATGAGCAGAATTCCCAAATAGAAGTTCTCCTAATATCTTACATCTGAAATCTTCCCACTAAACTCAATATATCTGTTCTTGGTTAGTCATTGTGCATGTCTACGAGATGTGCAGATATGCTAATTTTCTTTTCTATATGAAGATGCTGGAGAAAGAGTAGCCTGGCTTCTAGCCTGCTGCTTCTTTCTTTTCCCAAGGGAGTTGGCAGGACTTTTTATAAAGTGAAGCTGGCTTGCATGTAGCCTCAAGTAGGAATGTTGATTCCTATTTCAGTGGAGAAAATCGCTGTGTAGCCTTCTAGGTTACCAGCTGGAGCATCATGTTAATTCTATACCATAGTAAAATGGAAGACAGCAGAGCTGAAGAAATGGACACATTAGTAGTTGTATTTTCTTTCTTCCCCAAGATAGTAATTGCTGTACTGGGTTTAATCATATGTGCTAAAGTGTATGTGATACTGTGAGCTGTAGTCAGCATCTGTTCCTCCTGACTTGAATGAATTGGTGATGAATGTCCAAAAAAGGAGAAACAGTTGTACCTAGAAATCAGTTTCATTGTTGAATTGAACTTCTGGTATTTCCTTTTGGGATAAATTCACTCAGGATTTATCTGGATTTTTTGACTTCCAAAAGTAGAGAAAGAAACTAGGGTTGATTCTAGGCTTCAGAGAATTAGCATTTTGACACATCTTTTTGTTTTTTATTTATTTTTATTTTTTTAGTATTTTTTTTTTTTTGAGGAAGATTAGCCCTGAGCTAACTGCTGCCAATCCTCCTCTTTTTGCTGAGGAAGACTGGCCCTGAGCTAACATCCATCCCCATCTACCTCCACTTTATATGTGGGACGCCTGCCACAGCATGGCTTGCCCAGTGGTGCCGTGTCTGCACCAGGGATCCGAACCGGCGAACCCCAGGCCATTGAAGCGGAACATGCTAACTTAACTGCTACACCACCAGGCTGGCCCTGACACATCTTTTTATTGAGGGTTTTGAACTCCCAACAACTGTTAAGAATTTTTATAATGTGATGCTGGCAGTTCAATGCATTTTAAAAATCCTATTCATGAACTAAAATACCTGATAATTCTATTGTAAATTTATTCTTAGTAAGAAAAAGCAATACATTTCAAGAGTTTGAAGACTACCAGAATTGTAAGTTTGCTACTTGGTAAGCATAATACCAAAACCAGAAATTATAAAAGAAAAGGTTGATATCTTTACATTAAAAAAATGGTCGATTTAAAAGTCGCCATAAACTATCTTTTTTTTTGTATTTCATTTATTTTATTTTATTTTACTTTTTATTGAGTTAATGATAGGTTAGAATCTTGTGAAATTTTGGTTGTACCTTAATGTTTCTCACTCGTGTTGTAGGTGCACCACTTCACCCTTTGTGCCCACCCTCCACCCCACCTTTCCCCTGGTGTCCACTAATCTGTTCTTAGTCCACATTTTTAAATTCCTCATATGAGTGGAGTCATACACAGATTGTCCTTCTCTAGCTGGCTTATTTCACTTAACATAATTCCCTCAAGGTCTATCCATGTTATTGCAAATGGAATGATTTTGTTCTGTTTTGCAGCTGAGTAGTATTCCATTGTATATATATACCACATCTTCTTTATCCATTCATCTGTTGATGGGCACTTAGGTTGCTTCCACATCTTGGCTATTGTAAATAATGCTGCAATGAACATTGGGGTACATAGGACTTTTGGGATTGCTGACTTCAAGCTCTTTGGATAAATACCCAGTAGTGGGATGGCTGGATCATATGGTAGTTCGATTTTTAACTTTTTGAGGAATCTCCATACTGTTTTCCATAGTGGCTGCACCAGTTTGCATTCCCACCAGCAGTGTATGAGGGTTCCTTTTTCTCCACAACCTCCACAACATTTGTTACTATTAGTTCTAGATATTTATGTTATTCTAATGGGTGTAAGGTGATATCTTAGTGTAGTTTTGATTTGCATTTCCCTGATGATCAGCGATGATAAGCATCTTTTCATGTGCCTATTGGCCATCAGTATATCTTCTTTGGAGAAATGTCTGTTCATGTCTCCAGCCGAGTTTTTGATTGGGTTCTTTGATTTTTTGTTGTTGAGTTGTGAGAGTTCTTTATATATTATGGATATTAAGCCTTTGTCAGATATATGACTTGCAAATATTTTTTCCCAGTTAGTGGGTTGTTTTTTTCTTTCAATCCTGTTTTCATTTGCCTTGAAGAAGCTCTTTAATCTGATGAAGTCCCATTTGTTTATTCTTTCTATTGTTTCCCTTCTCTGAGAAGGCATGGTGTCTGAAAAGATCCTTTTAATACTGATGTCAAAGAGTGTACTGCCTACGTTTTCTTCCAGAAGCCTTATGGTTTCAGGTCTCACCTTTAGGTCTTTGATCCATTTTGAGTTTATTTTGGTGAACGGTGAAAAAGAATGGTCAATTTTCATTCTTTTACATGTGGCTTTTCAGTTTTCCCAGCACCATTTGTTGAAAAGATTTTCTTTTCTCCATTGTATGCCCTCAGCTCCTTTGTTGAAAATAAGCTGCCCATAGATGTGTGGTTTTATTTCTGACCTTTGAATTCTGTTCCATTGATCTGTGCACCTGTTTTTGTGCCAGTACCATGCTGTTTTGATTACTGTAGCTTTGTAGTATGTTTTGAAGTCAGGGATTGTGATGCCTCCCGTTTTGTTCTTTTTTCTCAGGATTGCTTTAGCAATTCGGGGTCTTTTGTTGCCCCATATGAATTTTAGGATTCTTTGTTCTAATTCTGTAAAGAATGTCATTGGGATTCTGATTGGGATGGCGTTGAATCTGTAGATTGCTTTAGGTAGAATGGACATTTTAACTATGTTTATTCTTCCAATCCATGTACATGGAATGTCTTTCCATCTCCTCATGTCGTCATCCAATTCTCTCAGAAAGGCCTTGTAATTTTCATTATATAGGTCCTTCACTTCCTTAGTTAAATTTACCCCAAGGTATTTTATTCTTTTTGTTGCGATTGTGAATGGTATTGTGTTCTTGAGTTCTTTTTCTGTTAGTTCGTTATTGGAGTATAGAAATACTACTGATTTATGCAAATTGATTTTGTACCCTGCAACTTTGCTGTAATTGTTGATTACTTCTAAGAGTTTTCCAATGGATTCTTTGGGGTTCTCTATATGTAAGATTATGTTATCTGCAAACAGCGAGAGTTTCACTTCTTCCCTCCCTATTTGGATTCCTTTTATTCCTTTTTCTTGCCTGATTGTTCTGGCCAGGACCTCCAGTACTATGTTGAATAAGAGTGGTGATAGAGGGCATCCTTGTCTCGTTCCTGTTTTCAGGGGGATGGGGTTCAGTTTTTGCCCATTGAGTATGATGTTGACTATGGGTTTGTCATATATGGCCTGTATTATGTTGAGGTAGTTTCCTTCTATGCCCATTCAGAGTTTTTATCATAAATGGCTGTTGGATCTTGTCAAATGCCTTCTCTGCATCTATTGAGATGATCATGTGGTTTTTACTCCTGTTTGTTGATGTGGTGTATCACGTTGATTGATTTGCAGATGTTGAACCATCCCTGTGTCCCTGGTATGAATCCCACCTGATCATGATGTAGGATCCTTTTGATGAATTGCTGAATTCGGGTTGCCAAAATTTTGTTTAGAATTTTTGCATCTATGTTCATCAGTGATATTGGCCTGTAGTTCTCTTTTTTCGTGGTGTCCTTGTCAGGTTTTGGTATCAGCATGATGTTGGCCTCATAGAATGTGTTAGGAAGTGTTCTATCTTCCCTAATTTTTTGGAATATCTTGAAAAGTATAGGTATTAAATCCTCTCTGAAAGTTTGGTAGAATTCCCCAGGAAAGCCATCTGGTCCTGGGGTTTTATTCTTTGGGATATTTTCGATTGCTGTTTCAATGTCTTTCCTTGTGATTGGTCTGTTCAAATTGTCTGCCTCTTCTTGAGTGAGCTTTGGGAGTTTGTAGGAGTCCAAGAGTTTATCCATTTCCTCTAGGTTATCCATTCTATTGGCATATAGTTTTTCATAGTATTCTCTTATAATCCTTTTTATTTCTGCAGGGTCTGTTGTTATTTCTCCTTTTTCATTTCTGATTTTGTTTATTTGAGCTTTCTCCCCTTTTTTCTTTCTAAGTCTGGCTAGGGGTTTGTCAGTTTTATTTATCTTGTTAAAAAACCAGCACTTTGTCTCATTGATCCTTTCTACTGCCTTTTTCATTTCAATAGTATTTATTTCTGCTCTGATTTTTATTATTTCTCTCCTTCTGCTGACTTTGGGCTTTATTTGTTCTTTTTTCTCTAGTTCAGTTAGGTGTAGTTTAAGATTGCTTATTTGGGATTTTTCTTGTTTGTTAAGATGTACGTGTATTGTGATGAATTTTCCTCTGAATACAAGTTTTGCTGTATCCCATAGGAGTTGGTATGGCCTGCTATCATTTTCATTTGTTTCCAGGTATTTTTTGATTTCTTCTTTAATTTCGTCAATGATCCATTGCTTGTTCAGTAGTGTGTTGTTTAGTCTCCACATCTTTGTGCCTTTCTCAGCTTTTTTCTTATAATTAATTTCTAGCCTTATAGCATTATGATCGGAGAAGATGCTTGTTATTGTTTCCATTTTTTTAAATTTGTAGAGGCTTGCCTTGTTTCCCAACATATGGTCTATCGTAGAGAATGTTCCATGTGCACTTGAGAAGAATGTGTATTCAGCTGTTTTAGGGTGAAGTGATCTATATATGTCTATTAAGTCCAATTGTTTTAGTTTTTCATTTACCTCCACTATTTCCTTGTTGATTTTCTGTCTGGATGATCTGTCCATTGATGTGAGTGGGGTGTTGAGGTCCCCTACTATTATTGTGTTGTTTTTAACATCTTCCTTTAGGTCTGTTAATAGTTGCTTTATGAACCTTGGTTCTCCTGTGTTGGGTGCATAGATATTTATAAGCATTATTTCTTCTTGATGAAGTGTCCCTTTGATCATTATATATTGTCCCTCTGTGTCTCTCTTTACCTGTCTTATTTTGAAATCCACTTTGTCTGATATAAGAATTACAACACCTGCCTTTTTTTCCTTGCTATTTGCTTGAAGTATTGTCCTCCACCCCTTGACCCTGAGCCTGTGTTTGTCCTTGGGGCTGAGGTGTGTTTCCTGGAGGCAACAAATTGTTGGATCTTGTTCTTAAATCCATTTTGCCACTCTTTCTTTTTTTTTTTTTTAAAAGATTTTATTTTTTCCTTTTTCTCCCCAAAGCCCCCCGGTACATAGTTGTGTATTCTTCGTTGTGGGTTCTTCCAGTTGTGGCATGTGGGACGCCACCTCAACGTGATCCGATGAGCAGTGCCATGTCCGCGCCCAGGATTCGAACCAATGAAACACTGGGCCGCCTGCAGCGGAGCGCGCGAACCCAACCACTTGGCCACGGGGCCAGCCCCTGCCACTCTGTCTTTTTATTGGAGAGTTCAATCTGTTTACATTGACAGTGATTATTGATGCATGTGGACTTAATGCTGTCAATCTGTCGCTCATTATCTTGTTTTCCTGTGTTTGTCTTCCTGTGTGCTTTAGCCTACCCATTGACTACTGCAATTTCTTATGCTGGGTTTCTTAGATTTTTCCTTATTTAGGATTTGTGACTGTGTTCTGTATTTTATTTTAGTATTTTCTGTATTTTATTTTATTTTATTCTCTGGTGGTCTCCTACTTACTTGGGCAATACTGATTTAGACCCTTTGCTCTTCCCCTCCTAAATAATTATTTTCATTTCTTATTCCAACTCGTGTTATGAATTTGTAGTTAGAGTGATAAGATCGTCCTTGCTTTGGTAGTTTCCTTACCTTTACCCTAATGGTATAGTTGAATATTTGCTATCCTGTTCTGGCTCTATCCATCGGTCTCCCTAGTCTGTGGATTGTGACTCCTTTCTCCCTTTTTTCTTTTTTCAGGTGTGAGAGCCTTCTAGAGGATTTCTTGTAGTGGAGGGCTTTTAGTTACAAATTCCCTTAACTTTTGTTTGTCTGGAAAAGATTTAATTTCTCCCTCACATCTGAAGGAAATTCTTGCTGGATAGAGTATTCTTGGCTGAAGATTTTTATCCTTTAAAGTTTTGAATATGTCACTCCATTCTCTCCTAGCTTGTAAGGTTTCTGTAGAGAAATCCGCTGAAAGTCTGATAGGGGCTCCTTTATAGGTTATTCTCCTCTTTTTTCTTACTTTCCTGAGTATTCTTTCTTTATCTTTCCTTCTTGCCAATTGTACTACTATGCGCCTTGCGGTAGGTTTTTTTACATTGAGAAATCTAGGAGATCTGAAAGCTTCCTCTACACACATTTCTCCCTCAATCCCTAGATTTGGGAAGTTCTCTTCAATAATTTCATTAAGCACACTTTCTGCTCCATTTTCCTTTTCCACGTTCTCGGGAATTCCTATGATCCTTAAGTTCTTACTCCTCATTGAATCAACTATCTCTCGGAGATTTTCCTCATTGTTTTTAATTCTTAGTTCTCTTTCTTCCTCTGTCTGGAGCCATTCAGCCTGTCTATCCTCAATTATGTTAATTTGCTCTTCTATGGTTTCTACACGGGCATTCAGGGAATCCGTATTCTGTTGTATCTGGTTCATTGTGTTTTTCTTCTCTAGTAATTCTGTTTGATTCTTCTTTATGATTTCAATCTGTTTGTGAAGTAACTCCAGAACTTATTGGCTTGTTTGTCTATCTCTCTACCTCATTGAATTTTTTGATTATAGCTGCTCTGAACTCATTATCACTTAGTTTACCTATTTCCAAGTCCTCAGGACTTAATTCTATGTTTTTATTGTTTTCGGTCTGGTCTGGAGCTTTTATAGATTGCTGGATGATAGAGGAGCGGTTTTTGCGCATGATGGTAGAATTTGGTTGCAGTTACAGCCTGTCACCACTAGATGGGGGTCGAGAGCCGTGTGTTCTGAGCTCTCCACCTTCGGGCATGATGGCAGCACCCAGTGCGCTTTGCCGGGAGGGAGGGGCTTCTATTTCTGAGCGCCCATCTGGATTCAGATCAGTTCTGTTCTCTGGTCTCCCGAGGCCCTGGGTTTATGGGGTCCCCATGCATGGAAGCTTTCCCCGTCAGTGGGTTTCCACTGAACCAGCGGCAGGAGTGCTGGATGATCCCTCGGTGGCGTGGCCCCTCTCCCGCTCCTTCCTGGACCTGCGCAGCAGTGATCACAGACTCTAGGGGAGGGAGCGATGTTCTCTCCTACTGGTTCCAGCACCTCCGAGGCCGTCAGCAAGTTTTCTGATTTCAGCCTTCTTGGTATTGTAGGTCTCTAACTTGTTGGCATTAGATTTATTCTATGAAATTCAGTTTTTCCAATCCTTTATTGTATTTTGGAGGGGAGAGAATCCCGGGTCAGCTCACCCCGCCATTTTGCTCTGCCTCGCCATAAAGTATCTTAAGAGAAATATGACAGACTTGGAAATATGTTTGTAACATACACAGCAGGCAAGAGGTTATTTTGCTGATAGAAAAAGCTCTTAAAATGGATTGGGAAAAAGCCTAAATGTCACAGTAACAAAATGGGCAGAGAATGAGAACAGATGAGTCACAAAGGAAGGAATACAAAGTGCCAGTAGATATGTGAATAGATATTCAGCCTCACTTGTAATCAGAGAAATGCCAGAAAAAGAAAGAAAGAAAGAAAGAAAAAATATCCAAAGTTGTCAAAGGTATTGGCAACTCCCAGATATTTTTTGGTGGAACTTTAAATCTGTACAGACCCTTTAAGAGATAATTTGTTGTAGGTATTAAAATTGTAACTGTATACCCTCCAATCTAGCAATTCCACCTTAGAGAATTTCCTCCCAGAAAAATGTGGATATATGTGCAAAGATGTACATGTGAAGGTGCCTGTTATAATAGTGAAAAATAACCAACCTAAAAGTTTAGCAGTAGTTATCAAATAAATTATTCAGTATCCATATAGGGGAATTCTATGGCAGATGTCTTTCCCCCCGATTTTTTTATTGTTGTAAAATACATCTTACATTTACCATTTTAACCATTTTCCAAGTGTATAGTTCAGTGACATAAAGTACATTCATATTGTTGTGCAATCATCACCACCATCCATCTCCAGAACTCTTTTCATCCTATAAAACTGAATCTTTATACCCATTAGACAGTGATTCCCCCATCTTTCCGCCCTTCCTAGTCCCTGGCAACCACTGTTCTACTTTCTATTTGTATAAATTAGACTGTTCTACATAGCTTATTTAAGTAGAATCATGTAACATTTGTCTTTGGTGACAGGCTTATTTCATTTAGCGTAATATCCTCAAGGTTTGTCCATGTTGTTGCTTGTGTCAGAATTTCATTCCTTTTTAAGGCTGAAATATATTGGTAGGCAGTGTTTAAAAATTTAGTTTTTGAATGAGTAGTACATCCACTTAGTTTAAATTCAAGAGGTAGGTTAGGAGGAAGGAAGATAGGAAGTGATTGCTAATGGGTATGGAATTTCTCTTAGGGGTGATGAAAGTGTTCTGGAATTAGTAGTGATTGATATATAACTTTTAATATGCTCAGAACCATTGACTCGTACACTTTAAACAGGTGATCTTTATGGCATGGGAATTATATCTCAATAAAGCTGTTATTAAAAAACATTCCAATGTCAGTTATACCTCGGTTAAAAAAAATTTCAAGAAGAATAGAATAAATATATAATGTCTTCTTACAAGTTGCTTTTCAACCATTCCAGTTTTTTCTTTTTTTTTTTACAAAAATAACCATTATTTCTTGTTTAACTTTCCAAAAATATTTTTATTTCTTATACATATTTTACTTTTTCTTTATAGTAAATAGTAAGTATTTATTGTTCTGTTCCTTTTAACAAAAATGGTAGCAAATTGAACACAGTATTCTGTACCCAAGCGGGCATCTCTGAAGTCTTTTTGTCTTATTTTTAGGTAAAAATGTCTTTTTTTTTCTATTACGAAAGGGTTATTGAATTACTGCAGGAGATTTCGACAGTATAAAAAATATGAAGAAAAATATAAAAGCAACCCATACCCAGAGATAGCCTTTGGTAATTGTTAAATCCTTTTAGACTTTGCATATATATACTTTTTCTTTTGGTGAAGAAGATTCACCCTGAGCTAACATCGATTGCCAATCCTCCTGTTTTTTTGCTCGAGGAAGATTAGCCCTGAGCTAACATCTGTGCCAGTCTTCCTCTGTTTTTTGTATGTGGGATGCTGCCACAGCATGGCTGATGAGTGGAGCATATCTGTGCCTGGGATCCGAACCTGTTATCCCCGGCTGTCAAAGCAGAACCCACAGAACTTGAACCACTTGGCCATGGGGCTGGCCCCTATATACTTTTTTTTTTGGCGAGGGAAGTTGTCATTGAGCTAACATCTGTGTCAGTCTTCCTGTTTTTTGTATATGGGACACTGCCACATCATGGCTTGATGAGTGCTGTGTAGGTCCGCACCTGGAATCCGAACCTGTGAACCCTGGGCCACCAAAGTGGAGCGCGCAAACTTAACCACTAACCCACTGGGCTGGTCTCATGAATATAGTCTTTTAAAAATCAGAATTTAGGTCATCCTGTACTGCTATTATAACTCTGGTGTTTTTTACATTTAAAATAATACATTGTGACCATGGTTTTCGTCAGTAAATATAAATGTACGTTGTTATATTTTATTGAGGCATAGTAATAAATTGTGTGGACATTTCTCAGTTACTTAACTCATCACCTGTTAATATCCATTTAGGTTGTTTCTAATTTTGTTACTAAGCAATAATGAGTACCTTTGTATATAGATCTTTGTACACTTGCCAAATCATTTCTTTGAGATATTTACTATGTGTTATTTTCCATTCTGCCAAAATGTTTAAACAATGTATCTTTTAAAATATACATCACAAAGGTTTCCATGATATTATTAACTTTGTGAAAAGATGGTGCAGATGTTTGTATCCTCATTTTAAATATGAGGAATCTGAAACCCAGAAAGATGGCAGTGTCCCCCAAATTACATAGCTAGTTAGTGTGAGAGTTGGAACTAAAGCTCTCATCTTCTGATTGTGAGTTGGTGTTCTTTCCACTGTGGCACACTGCCAGGCCTTGAATACCTTGATTACAAAGAGTGATCTTTTATTATTGCTTCTTCGTTTCTAAAAATATGATTCTTGATGTAATATCCTTTTAGATTCTTTGAATAATGTACTGGAATGTATCCATTCAGATTAAAGGTTCATATACTTTCAATAGGGGTACAGGCTAAAGATATATCCTCTGACACATTTTAGTAGTTTATCTGCATTAACATCTTCATTTAATTACTCGCCTGTATTTTTATCTTCCCCTGTATAAAAAACTCACATAGTCTCAGTTTTTTTTTTTAAAGCTTCAAGTTATGTTATTACCTTTGGGTAGTACTAGTTTCATTGAGCTAGGAGAATTGCTTTGATTTGAATGACAGCTCCATCACTTACTGTATGATCTTGGGCAAATTCCTTAAATCTCTGTAAGCCTAGTGTCATCATCAATAAAATTGAAATAATAGTACATGTGTCATAGTGAGGATTAAATGAATTAACACATAAAAGGTGCTTCGCACGATCTGGCTGGTAGAAACTACTTGTTAAATGATAGTATTTATTATTTAATGTGTGAATTTAATTGTAAAATACTTAAGTCATTTGTGTTTTGATATCCTTTGTGATATCCTCTGGTGAGATTTTTTTGTTTGTGTTCATATTCCTGTAGATTTCCCATCTTTCTTTTCCCTTCACCTTCAGTTCTGTGTTGTACCTTCTATTAATTTTGAACAGAGTCTTTATTTTGTCATGGCTTATGCAAAGTGAGGAGCTGCCATACTTATCTTGTTTCCTGTTGGGAATAAACACAAGTTAAATTACTGACTTTTTACAGATTATCTCAATCATTTTTTAAGACAATGTGAAAAAGAATGATGTGAATCCTGATATGCTAAATGCAGGGTTCTTGAGAGTCCTGGTAGCTACTTTCTGACTCCCCTCAATCTGCTTGTTTTTGCTACTGGAGGAGAAAAGCTGATTTGGAGTTTTCTTTTTTGTCTTTGTTCTAGCACATGCAGATGACAATCCAGGCTCTCCAGGATGAATTGCGAATCCAGAGGGACCTGAACCAGCTGTTTCAGCAAGATAGTAGCAGTAGGGCTGGTGAACCTTGTGTGGCAGAGCTGACGGAGGAGAACTTTCAGAGGCTGCATGCTGAGCATGAGCGCCAGGCCAAAGAGCTATTCCTTCTTCGAAAGACTCTGGAGGAAATGGAGCTACGTATTGAGACCCAGAAGCAAACCCTAAATGCTCGGGATGAATCCATCAAGAAGCTTCTGGAGATGTTGCAGAGCAAAGGACTTTCTGCTAAGGCTACCGAGGAAGACCATGAGAGAACAAGACGACTGGCAGAGGCGGAGATGCACGTCCACCACCTGGAAAGCCTTTTGGAGCAGAAGGAAAAAGAGAACAACATGTTGAGAGAGGTCAGTGACCACTTTTTCAGTTGTTATGACTTAGTGATTGTCGTTCTTTTCCCTGCTTAATCAGCATCTTGGCCTAGACAAATTTATATGCTCTACTGAACTAGTGGAAGGGAATTTCTTCTTTGATATTTGAGTGCTTCACTGATTTCTATTCTGATTGGCTCTCTTGTGTGAGATGATATTGACTAGTATATATACTGGCTTGATAACTTTCTTGGTCTTTTTTTTTTTCCCCTCCTGGTTTCTGCAGACTCATTTTCTTGCTAAAGGGGCACAAAATTTCCTTGGTTACTCATCTCTTGATTTCTTCTTACTGACACATGTAACAAAACCGAATCAAAGTAGCTAACTATTGCTCAATTTTTAAAATATTAGTAAGAGAAAGTAAGCAGTTACCTCAGTTGAGGTGTGCTTGTAAAGTTCTTGGCAGCAATAATGGATGTTTTCCCTGTGGTTTCCATGGAAACTGTTGCCTTGCTGTAAAAGGTATGTGATAAAAATCATTTGCTCTCATGGAGGCACAATGAGAAAGAATGATATAGAGACGCGCTGTCACTTATTTTTTAGAGAGGAAACTCAGACTTTAGCTGACAACTGTGACTATTGGTAATTTTTCACTTTTCTAAGTAATGCTTCATTTTAAGAAAACATAAATGAAGACTTCATCTTACATTGAATTAAAAAAATAAACAGCTGTAATTCTTTATATGTGGTCAGAGACTTCAGACAACTTTCACATTTGGATAGGGAAAAAAACAATCTCAGAACTGTGTTGGTGCCAGTCTGAGTAATTCCTTTTTAAATGAAATGTGAAGAAGGAGGTTAAACAAATGGAATGTTCCCAAAGCAGCAAAACAGCAACTTAAGAATACTTAAATTCGTAATTTGTTCCATAATTTCTCCTCTTGTAAAAAATCTGAACTATTTATTTACAGTGAGGACATTTTTATTTTTGAAGAGAAATCCAGTGTTTTTTAAAAACATGATTTTATTACACAGTAAATCCATTGTAGTTTATTTTAGTAAAATTAGAAAATAGATTAGCAAAAACTTAAAATCCAAGGTATCATTGTCTAGTGAAGATTGTTAATTTTTGTTATATATGTGTTTCCAGTGATTTTTATTATGTGTACATTCTTTCATTATTTCTATATTTGTTTCCCTTAAAAAGATATAATACTGTGTTGTCTAATATAACTTTCTGTGTTGAGGAAATATTCTGTGTTTGCTCTGTCCAATATGGTAGCCACTATCCATTAGCCACATGTGACTTTTGAGCAATTGAAATGTGCCTAGTGACTGAGGAACTGAATTTTAAATTTCATTTAAATATAACTAATTTAAAATTAAATTTAATTAAATTAACTAAATATCTACATGCAGCTAGTGGCTACTGTATTAGATAGTACAACTATGAATAATATAATGTTACCTACTTTTCTTAATAATTGTCTTGGCCATTAGACAAAGATAAATTTCTTTGTCAGTATATGTAGAGTTTTGTAATTTCAAATGAATTTATAATGTTCCATTGCATTTATTTGAATATCTCTTACTGTTGAAAATTTAGACTAGTGTTTTTCAGTATTATAAAACTGTCCTGCATTGAATATCCTTAATCGTATATTTCTGTATATTAATTTTTTTCTTTAGGATACAATCCTAGAAATGAATTTGCTCAGTTAGAGGGTGTGTACATTTTAGAAACTTAGAATAATTTTGTCTTCCAGAGTGATTGGACCAGTTTATCCTGCCAGTAGCATATATTGTATTCTTATGAATAATCTGCAGCTAAGGACGTGTTATGCTCTTCAAATTACCAGGCTGTACTGTTTTAGGGAATTTTCTATAAACTCTCTTATAGGCACATTTGGATTTCCTTCAGTTTACTTTAAAGACTTTATATTTTAATGAGATAACCCAGAGCCTAGCCATAGAACATTGTAAGAGAACCTGTTGTAATCTCAAACAGCATGCCACATGGAAACTATACCAGCAGCATGATGAGCTTTCATTCTTATGTTTTTACTGATTCTGTTCTGAATATTTCAACCTGTGCCCATTTATTTTTGAGTTTTGGAGTTAATAAATGGTGAATAGTTAAGGATTTTGAAAAGTCACAGTGTTATTCTGGCAGAGAACAGAAATATGGTGAGTTTGAAAAAATGGTAGAAAAAAATACGAATTTAAGAGTGATTTTCAAATAACAAGCTCTACGAATATCAAGTCCCATTTAGGTATATAAAGAGGAAAGAAATATAGGCTTTGTCAATATGCCAACGTACACTTCCAGTTGCCATTAGTAAGATAGCATCATCTTCTAGAAAACACAGTCATACGAATTAAAATTATTTAAAAGAAAGTGGCTTAAGAAAAAAAAAAAAAAGAGGCTGGTCCTGTGGCCGAGTAGTTAAGTTCGTGCACTCCGCTTCGGCGGCCCAGGGTTTTGCCGGTTCGGATCCTGGGCACAGACATGGCACTGCTGGTCAGGCCATGCTGAGGCGGCATCCCACATGCCACAGCTAGAAGGACCCACAACTAAAAATACAGCTGTGTACTGGGGGGCTTTGGGGAGAAAAAGGAAAAATAAAATCTTTAAAAAAAGAAAAGCGATGGGAATGATTGCTTCAGTAGCATATGTTTGGATTGCTTGTTTTCCTTTCTGTTTCTTCTTCTTACCTTCAAGAGTTAGCTCAAATTTCAGTTCTTCTGTGAAGACTTCCTTGCGCAGTTCTATACGTATATGTAGGTGAACCAGTAATATTATAGTACACCAACATGGCTGTTTTCTTCATCGTTCACTTAATTTTTTGCATCGAGGATATATGCTTTTTTTTTTTAATTGAGGTTATGATAGTTTACAACATTGTAAAATTTCAGTTGTACGTTATTATTTGTCAGTCATCTTATAGGTGTGCCCCTTCATCCTTTGTGCTCACCCCATACCCCTTCCCCCTGGTAACCACTAATCTGTTCTCTTTGTCCATGTGTTTATTTTCCACATAGGAGTGTAATCATACAGAGTTTGTCTTTCTCTATCTGGCTTATTTCACTTAACATAGTACCCTCGAGGTCCATCTGTGTTGTTGTAAATGGGACGATTTTGTAATTTTTTATGGCTGAGTAGTATTTCATTGTATATGTACACCACATCTTCTTTATCCAGTCATCAGTGGTGGGCACTTGGGTTGCTTCCACATCCTGGCTATTGTTAATAATGCTGCAGTGAACACAGGGGTGCATAAATTTCTTTGAATTGCTGATTTCAAGTTCTTTGGATAGATACCCAGTAGTGGGATAACTGGGTCATAGGGTATTTCTATTTTTAATTTTTTTTTTTTTAAAGATTTTCTTTTTCCTTTTTCTCCCCAAAGCCCCCCAGTACACAGTTGTATATTCTTCGTTGTGGGTCCTTCCAGTTGTGGCATGCGGGACGCTGCCTCAGCGTGGCCTGATGAGCAGTGCCATGTCCGCGCCCAGGATCCGAACCAACGAAACACTGGGCCGCCTGCAGCGGAGCGCGCGAACTCAACCACTCGGCCACGGGGCCAGCCCCCTCTATTTTTAATTTTTTGAGGAGTCTCCATACTGTTTTCCATAGTGGCTGCACTAGTTTGCACTCCCACCAGCAGTGTATGAGGGTTCCCTTTTCTCCACATCCTCTCCCACATTTGTTACTTTTTTTCTTGGCAATTATAGCCATTCTAATGGGTGTAAGGTGATATCTTAGTGTAGTTTTGATATGCATTTCCCTGATGATCAGTGATGATGAGCATGTTTTCATGTACCTCTTGGCCAAGGGATATATGCTTTTTTATCTTTATATTGGCAGTATCTAACAAATATATAGTGGCTACTCAAGAATTGTTAGTTGAATAAGTTGAAATGTAGGTAAAGAAATTTAAACCTGTAGCTTACAGAAAGAAGGATAGCCTTTCCAGTTCTTTTTTTTCCAATGTGACCACTGGATACTAAAACCTGATAAGATTAGAAAACAAACTGAACCCCCAAACCAGTTTTGCTTATAAGTTTAGATAGAGAAATTATAAATAAAATATTAGCAGATAGAATCAGCATTATGATAAAAGGATAATACTCTGATCAAAAGGAGTTTATTCCATGAATACCAGAATGGCTCAATATATCATACACAATTATAATTTTTAATAGATAAAAGAAAAAGAGAACCTTGTGGTATTTGATAGCTGTCTCAAAGACATTAGATAAAATGTTACAGACATTTCGATTGAAAACTAACCCAAGTGAACTAAAAATAAGAATTGAATGATACTTTCATAGCATGATTTAGTTAAATAATAACACAATGTATATTATAAACATATTTCAAACTAATAGCCAGCATCATGCTTACTGTGACATACTAGACACACCCATTGAAGTTATGAAGAGGTCAAAGATGGTTGTGGTCATCAGTGTTTAGCATTGTTCTGGAAGAGTTAGGCAGTGCAATTAGGTGAGAAAATGGAGCAAATAATACCAGTAAAGGTAGTAGAAAGGACAGGGCTAATTTTTCTTTACAGTGTAGATGGGAACATTAATATAAAGATGTCACTTTCCCCAAATCTATAAATTTAGTGTAATCCCAATGGGAATATTCTTGAAGCATGCCCAAGTAATGTTGGAGTTTATTTGCAAGAACAGTGCAGAAGCGCTTGCTGAGGCAGGTCATGGTATGTGTGCTTTAAACCCAGTGATATTAAAATGCGTGCTTCTGGCCCAACAACATAGAGCTACATCAGTGGAACAGAATAGAATCCAGAAATAATAGAGTTTTAAGTATATGATGAATGTTTTGGAATAATGGCCATCCATTTGGAAAACACTTATGTAGTTACATCAAATTAAATTCCAGTTGAAGTAAAGAACTACTTTTTAAAAGATAAAAACACTAGAAGAAAAGGTAAGTAAAAAGCTTTTAATATAATCTTGAGATAGAAGAGATCTTTCATTATCATAGCAAGAACCTTAAAGAATTAAATTAATGTATGTTAGAAAATATAGTTAAAAGTTAAGATGATAATTTGGAGTAAAGCTTTGTAACATGTGGTTAGACTAATACATAAAGATTGTTTCCAAAACAGCAAGAACTAGAGGCCCTTGGTACCACCTTTCCTTTCTCACTTATTCAACAAATATCCACTGAGCCTCTAATATGTATTTGATCCTGGGATAGGCACTGGGCATACATTTTTCTTGTCAGAGCATACGGTCTGTGCCCTCCTGGAACTTAAAAATCTGATGGGAGACAGTAAGGACTGTGACTTTTACTGTGAGTGAAGTGTGAGGAGTTTTTGGGGGTTTCAAGCATGTTTTTGACTTTGAATTTAAAAAGAACACGCAAGGGGCTGGCCCCGTGGCCGAGTGGTTAAGTTCGCGTGCTCTGCTTCAGCGGCCCAGGGTTTTGTCTGGTTCAGATCCTGGGCGTGGACGTGGCACTGCTCAACAGGCCATGCTGAGGCGGCATCCCACAGAGCTCAACTAGAAGGACTCACAACTAAAATAAACAACTATATACTGAGTCGGGGAGGGGAGATTTGGGGGGAAAAAGCAGGAAAAAGAAAAGATTGGCAACAGTTGTTAGCTCAGGTGACAATCTTTGGGGGGGGGGGAAGAACACTAGCTGCTTTCTTGTAAATAGGGAGATTGACTTTGGTAGACTGTCGCTGTAATCCAGACAAGAGACAGTGGTGGCTCAGATCAGCGTGGCAGTGGAGGTAGTAAGACACTGTCAGTTTCTGGAGACATTTTGAAAATGGGAACAATAGAATTTCCTGATGGCTTGGATGTAGACGTAAGAAAAAAGACTCACCTTTTTGGCCCAAACAACTGTGTGGACCCATGCCATTAATCATGATGGGATAGGTGAAGCAAATTGAGGGGAAGATTAGGAGTTCAACTTTGGACATATTAACAGTGTGATATCAGATATACACAGGGACATGCTATGAAGGCAGTGTGTGGATTTCAGCAAGAGGTAAAATTTTGGAGTTATCATTATATGGATGGTATTGAAGGTTATGAGACTGGATGAGAACACTAAGGGAATGAGTGTAGGTGGAGAAAAGAAGACGACAAAGGACTGATGCCTTGGCCACTCCTAGGGAGTTGGGCAGAAAAGGAACCAGTTAGGTAGGAGGAAAAACTTAAGTGTCATGTCTTGGAAGCCAAAGGAAGATAGTTTAATAAAGAAGAGGGATTGAGCAACTATGTCAAATGCTGCTCATAGATCAAGTAAGATGAGGACTAAGAATGAATCATGGGTTTTAGCAACATGGACGTCATTGGTGACCCTGATGCATTGTTTAGGTGATTGTTTGATTAAAATCCATTTTTCCTGGTAGACTAAAAATTCCATGATAAAAGGGACCAAATTTGTTATTTCTCACCATTATATCTCTAAAACTTAGCATAGTTCCTGGCATAAGTAAATGAGTAAATGCTAGGTCCCAGAATCTCTGGAGGGCTGGAGAACTGGGTTCAGAAGTTATGTAGCCAAAACAGTGGCCCCAGTCAGTCATGCTCCTTTACTGATTTGGTGAAAGGTGCTGCTGTTGGTGCAGGTGCAACAGCTCCTTCTACTGACAGCACTGACACTGCTCACTCACGCCAGAGCCTCTGCCATTCCCGAGTCTGGAAGCTTGAGGTAGCTGCTGCCTCTGCCACTTAGTTCCAGAATTATCTCTCAATGTTCACGTCCCTGCTTCTTCATGTTATGAGATTTTAATTCAAAGTAAGTGGTGTATGTGTCTGATCGAAGTGTTTAGGTCATGTGTCTGGGCTTTAACTGCAAGAAAGGATAGGAAAACAAGTGTGTGACATTTTTAGCTTTTATTGTGGGAGGTAGACTCTGTCTTAAAATACGGAGTCCCCAGACATAGAAGAGAGATCAGATATGACAAGAAAGGGTGATAGAGATCCACTGTAGGGCTAGAGAAATAGATTTTGCAGGTTATCCATGGCAAGGTAGTAGTTGAATCTGTGGGATTGGAGAAGGGCTGCCTTGGATAGTTGTGTGCAGGTTGTTCACCAGACAAGAGTTTCCTGCTGGTGCAGCAAGTTGGGCCTAAAACTTGACCCACGCTTCATGGTGAGGTTGCATCTACCCCAGAAAGGTTACTTTTTCCTAATTCAAATTAAATTACTCTGTGGGCTAGTGAAGGCCCTTGATTGGAGCTATAGAATTGAGAAGAGTTCTAAAGCAGGAATTTAGAAAATGTTTGTCTGTGGGTAAGATAAGGGAAAGGGCAGAGAATAAGCACTAAGAGCTAAGATAATCCTTTTTTTTTTTTTTTTTTTGAGGAAGACTACCCCCGAGCCAACTACTGCCAATCCTCCTCCTTTTGCTGAGGAAGACTGGCCCTGAGCCAACATCCATGCCCATCCTTCTCCACCCCATATGTGGGATGCCTACCACAGCATGGCTTTTGCCAAGCAGTGCCATGTCTGCACCTGGGATCCTAACTGGCGAACCCTGGGCTGCCGAGAAGCAGAACGTGTGTACCTAACTGCTGCACCACCAGGCCAGCCCTGGCACAATTCTTTAATGGAAGCCAGTTGAAAAATTGAAAGATGTTCCTCCCTTAACTCTCTTTATGGTTAAAAAAAAGGTCAGGGGTTGGCCCGGTGGCCTAGTGGTTAAGTTTTCATGCTCTGCTTCAGCAGCCTGGGGTTCACAGGTTCAGATCCCGGGCGCGAACCTAGCACCACTCATCAAGCCATGCTGTGGCGACATCCCACATAAAATAGAGGAAGATTACCACAGATGTTAGCTCAGTGACAATCTTCCTCAAGCAAAAAGAGGAAGATTGGCAACAGATGTTAGCTCAGGGCCAATCTTCCCCACCAAACAACAACAACAAAGTCAGCTACTAGATGGAGTTCAGACAGGATGTGAACTGACAACAGCTGTTAGATTTAGAAACAGGGAGGTCCTTTATTTGATAGTGTAGAGAGAGTTGTCCAGTAGAGAGGTGAAGATGGAAACTAGCTGATAATTTATTCATTTATACACTCATTTCTTCATCTGATGAAAGAATGCATGTGGAGGAGAAATAATTTTTTTTTGGTGAGGAAGATTGGTCCTGAGCCAATCCTCCTCTTTTTGCTTTAGGAAGATTGTTGCTGAGCTAACATCTGTGCCAGTCTTCCTCTATTTTGTATGTGGGACGCCACCACAACATGGCCTGATGAGTGATGCATATGCCTGTGTCAAGGATCTGAACCTGTGAACCCTGGGCTGCCGAAACAGTGTGCAAACTTAACTACCACGCAACTGAGCTGGCTCCGAGAAATAATTTTTAATGATATTCACATGTCAGACAGTGTCTGAGGAATACAAAAGACAGTTTTGCCCTTAAAGAGTTCACAGTCTGGTATGTTAGAGACGAAAATTATTCCAAATACAATGTTGTAAGTGGTAAAGGAGGGCTATGTAGCATCCTGTATGAGAAATAAGAGGAGCTGCACATAATTCAGCACAGGAGTAGGAAGAGTTAAAAGATGCCCTCTTTAGTTAATTCTTGAAAGTTTGGTAGCCGTTCTTTTTTCATTCATTCAGCATTCATTCTTTATTAAGCACTTACCAGTATTGCAGCTACAGTTCTAGGCACTTTGGATTCAGCAGCGAATGAAAAAAAGACTTTGTGGAGTATGCATTCTTATAGAGGGAAATAGAAAATAAATGACACACATAACAAGTATAATATGTTAGAGGATGAGTGCTGTAGGAAAAAGGAGAAGTAAAGTAAGGACAAAAAAATGGGAAAGGACACATGGCTTCTTTTTGGTCAGTTTTAAGTTTTAAAATAGGGTAGGTTACACTGAGAACATTAAAGATTAATTTTTTGTGAAAAATTTCAAACCTGCACAAAAGTAGTCAGAATAGTATGATGAATCTTCATGTATCACTCAGAGCAGTTAGCAAAATTTTGCCACATTTTACTTCATGTGTATTTTTTGTCTTTTTTTCTTCACAGAAGATTTTAAAGCAAATTCCTGATACAATGTAATTTACCTCTACAGACTTCAGTATGTGTCCCTAAAACATATGGATGTTTTCTTGCATAACTGCAATGTGGTTATCACGACCAATAACCCTAATAATACAGAAGAGACATTAGGGCCCAGACTTGAAGGAGATGAAGTCTTCTCCCCCACGAGCTGAGGAAAGAGAGCGTAGGCAACAAGAACATCGGATGTGAAGGTCCTGAGGAACTGGAGAATGCCTAGCATATTTGAGGAAGAACAAGGAATCCTCTGTGGCTGAAGCATAGTGATCGAGGGAGGAGAGTGCTAAGAGATGAGGTCTTGTAGGCTATGGAAGTGACTTTTGCTCTGGTTTGAATCAGATGGGGAGCCATGACAGGGTTTTGAGCAGAGGATCAAATTTATGTTTAAAAGGGTCATTCTGAGTGCTCTGTTGAGAATAGACTATAGAAGAGCAAGATAAAAAGAGTGGAGAGACTAATTAGGAGGTTGTTGGATTAAAAGAATATTTTCATTAGTGGCTCATTCAAGGCGGTAGCAAAGGAGATGGCAATAAGTGCTTGGATTTTTGATATGTTTTGAAGGTAGAGTTAACTGAATTCCCTGATTGGCTGTGGCTTGAAAGAGAAAGGAAGGCATTATAGAAAGAAGACTCAGAATCTTGACCTCAATAACTGGGAGGGTGGAGCAGGTTTTGGGGCACCATCAAGAGTTTAGTCTTGGGCATGTAGAGTTTGAGGTGTTTGTTAAACATACAAGTGGGATACCTAGTTGCATATTTAAGGCTGGAGTTATGGAACGAGGTAGCAGAAAGGGTGGTGTGTATTAATAATGATTTGCACCCTAGTATCAGCAGCCAGATGAGGAGTGTGGATGTTCAGAAATTACTGGTGTTGAAACTGTTGACCGTTTATGATTTAGAACTTTTGTCAGTTCATTAGGACTGCTCTTTCAGGAAGAAATAACTCAGTGAAGTTTGCAGTTCTATTTTCTGTTTCTCTCAAACCATTCTTCCTGATCAGGCAAGAATGAGTAAATTAGGTGAAAGGTATAATTAAAGTATTATGCATTCCTTTTATTATGGCGAAGCACTGTTCAGATGGAAGTATTCATTGGTGTCTTCTCTAGGGTCACTAGAGGCTGTCCCAGGTACCTCAGAAGTACTGACTAACTCAGAGACATTTGCAAGTCTGACAAGAAGATAGCCTGAGGTGGTCTGGTAACTGCAGCGTGATCTTTGAAAACCCTAATTGTAATATTATTACCATCGCCTCCTTCCTTCTTAATCATGAACTCACTAAAATTGGGAGTAAAAAAATAGCCATGTTTTCTGACATTTTCTAAACATAAACTACTTAGGAAACTTGTTCAACCGTCTTACCTTCTTTTTCTTTCTGCTCGTAGCCCCACTGGAGAGAGATTTTGCTCCTAGCTAGCTACGTGGTTGTTTCTTGAGGTGGATGCTATGGAAAGGATGTTGTCAACACAAATGCTTTCAGTCACTTTGGGTAATACAGACTGATTGCAACTCCTTTTATTTGTCCTTTTAAAAAGGGAATCCTTCTAATCCCCTTTTTGGATTGTTTGGAGTTCTGATTATATGTCTTGGAGTCGTGTGGAAGATTGACTCACCAACAGTTTCACCTGCTGTAGCAGCTGGGGTCTGTGTGACTAATTTTAAATAACTAGGTGTTCAGAGATGGGGATGCTCCTGTGCCTCCTTAGCCTGAATGCAGTCTGCAGGTTCTCTGATCCACAGGAAAGGGTTGCGGTGTTTACAGGGCTGAGGTAGTCATCTTGCACACATCTACTCCCTCTTCCCTCCCCTCCCCTCCCTTTAAAAAAAAAAAAAGAAGAGAGTGAAAAGGAGGACATTTACTCTCTTTTTTGCTTCTCTTATATAGGAGATGCATCGGAGATTTGAGAATGCCCCTGATTCTGCCAAAACAAAAGCTCTGCAAACTGTTATTGAAATGAAGGTGAGTGGGAATCTAATAAAGACTCTTAGGAGTCAGTTTACACTTTTAAGTGATTGATCACACACTTTCGTGTGTGAGTTTTAGGAAGTGGTATGTAATAATATTTCATTCATTTTGTAGATTGAGAAGACGTAGTAAGACTTAATGAAAATGACACCTCAAAAGAACTTCAGTTTCATTTCCTTTTAGTTGTAGACCATAACTCAAATTGGACCAAAAAGGATTGTCCAGAATTTCTTTAAAGCAGCTGTTCTTAAAACTTTTGATCTCAGAACCTCTTTATTCTCTTAAAATGATAGGCTCATTTCATTCATTTTTAAGAAAATGACTGCCAAATATCAAGTCTCAGTAACCACAGTTTGTCTGTCAGTTGTTCTTTCAAGTAAAGGTCATGTTCCATGAAAAAGTACCTAATTCAGGTTGCAGCTCAGAGAAGCACACAAACGCTATTCCTAGGGCAGCCGTCATACTTCAGTAGGCAGCAGGAGTGCCCAGCTCCTTTCCATTCCATTGCACAGAACAGTGAAAAGATGCATACTCAAGGGTTGAGATTGATAAAAAGTAATAAAGTAACCAAGGACATTCTTAAGTGAAGCAGTCTTTTAAAACTTTTCTTTTTTTTCCTGCAAGTGCCTGACATTGAAGAATACAGTGACTGCTTGTACAGTTTGGTGCCAGTGCGTGTTGTCCTAAGGCACTAGCAGTTTTGCTCACCGTTGCTTTTATATCTTTAGTGCAAATGTTACAGTGGAGGAGTCAAGTAAAGTCATAGTATTATTATGAAAATAGTGTTGACTCTGCAGACTTCTTGAAAGGGTTTTTAGGAAGGGACACCCAGAGTTCCATGGACCATACTTTGAAAACCTCTGCTTTCAGTTAATGGACAGTTAGAAATCTTTAGGCTGTATGGTATGGTGATGGGTGGTTAAGGTTCTGCCTTCTGACTTCAATTTCCTGGATTTGAAATCTGGCTTTACTTAACTATATGATACAGAGCAAGTTATCTAACCTCTGTATGCCTCAATTTCTTTATCAAAAAATGGTGATAATAATAGTACCTATCCTGTGGGTTATTTTGAGGTTGAAATTAGTTAAAATAAATACAGCCACTTGGAACAGAACCTGGCGCATAGTAAACCTTCAGTCAATATTAGCTGCTGCTGCTATTATTATTTTTATTAACAACATATTCTTTCTTACAAAAGCTAAAAGACTCTTACAGATAAGGCCCTCTCTCCCCCTCTAACTTCTTCATATCCCCTAAAAAGTTTGACACTGTGCATTGTGGGCCTTCATTTAATATTTGTTGCTATGACAAGAATATTTAGTTTTTCTATATAAATAGTTTTATGTAAATAGATGCTTCTTATGTTCTCATAGCTAGTCTCTTAATTTGGATAATTTCCTCTTAAAACTTTGTTTATATCATGTCTTTATTCTCAATGGGGAAAGAATTTACCAAACAAATTCCAAATTAGTGGATTCTGGATTCTTTCTAGTTAGACAGTTAGTAGTCTTGAACATAATCTTGTAAAGAGCCTTTAGAAAGGTTTGGTTGCATGTTGCCATTTCCTACGAGTTTATTTGTACATAATCTCTGTTGAAACCCAAGAATAAAACACAGGAATGTACCTATGTTCACAAAATTATTTTACTTGCTTTTTGACAGAATTAGAAAGTGTAATGGTATTAATTGGCAGTGGGTCTATTTTAAGTTGTGTTAATCTTCAGCCATTCTGCTAAGAAGCAAGAGATACTGAGATTCTGGTGGCTCAGTGGAGTCAGGTAGATATTATGCTGAAATTACAACTGAAATAGTTAAGATGCTGAGAGTGTGGCATGAGCTTGAGAGAGTTATGAAGATCTGGAGTGGTCTTTGGGGGGAAATGGGAAAGGAAGGTGACTGATAGACAATAAAAGAGCACAGCAATCTTCAAGGTGATGTAATTTTCTTTTCTCTCTCCTCCTCTTCCTCCTCCTTTCCTTCTTCCTTTTCCTTCTCCTCCTCTTTCCCTTCCTTCTCCCACCTTCTTCTCTCCTTCCATCTTTTCCCTCTCCACCCTTCTTCCCCTCTGCTTCCTCCTACCTTCTCTAATTTTTTTTCTTTTTCCTTTAGCAGTGGAGGAGCAGGGAAGAATTACTGTACTGCTCTAGGGTTAGAGTTTTGCTGGGTAGATATAACAGAATTATTGGAATGCAAATGAATTGAGAGTGATGGTGAAAGAGTAGTTTGTGTGATAGGAAGGAAGAGAATTCAGAATGGACTGACAGTTTGGGAGAAAATGTAAAAGTCAGAGAAGTGGAGATCTCTATGAGGTTCAAGAAGAGCAGATAATGAGAGTGATGGTGTGACCGTCCTGGGAAGAGAGTCCTGGGTGGTAATAGGATCCAGACGGTAGTCCTGTAAACTGGATAGCTAAAATGGACTAGAGGAAGAGGTCACTGGAATTAAGGATATCAGGGAATTTGGACATTGAAATCCTGGGGTGATGGCAAGAGTGGCATTTGTGAGCCAGGTGGCAGACTTCTTAAAATGGGCACTAGTGATTGGGAAGTCCATAGATGGCAGCAGTGAGGAGGGTAAAATGAAAAGGAGCATGAGCTTTAAATAAAGGGGAATAGTATTGAGGAATCGGGGGGATGCCCACTTTTCCCCTGCTCCCTTGTGGTGCTGGGGGATTAGTGACCTTTACTGGAGAGAGTTCAGGGAAATTATATCCTTCGGGAAAGCCAGGTTTTACTTGGGGTAGGGAGACAACTTTTGAAAAGAGGGTTTTGGAAATTTAATAGGGAGCAGAGAATTTTAGTAGGTTCAGTGGGATTGGTTGATTAATGATGGTAGACCCAGGGCTGGAGAAGTACAGACTAATAAGATGAAAAGGGATTTATTTACATAGTTATTACATACTCTAGGAATAAGAAACCTCCTTGGAAGGACTGTCCTCAAATAAACCCAGCCTGAGTACTGATTGAGTTGGTGCTAGAACTAGTTGAGCATATTAGGCTTTCATTTTCTTGCCTGATTTCAGAGAGTAGCCTTGCAGTTCTTTTGTTGGGTAGTCGGTGCTTGCCTCATGGCCTTCAGAGCTGCAGTTATGGTCCCTTTCTGGGTAGAAGCTTTTTGTGGTGCATGATTTGATCAAGGGTTACATCTATATGTCTTGGGGTTAGGAGAGAAGATGGATAAGGTTTCTTGGCAGGAACCTTGCAGGGGCTTTTGTAGAGGTGGAGGTTGTCTATGTGAGGTGCAGAGGTGGAGTTCTTAGCTGGAGGATGTTTTGTGTGGAGCACCAGTGTTACTAGAAATACACTCTCTCTCTCCTTTGGCCATCTTTGATTACCACCCAGGCTGACGTCAGAGCCTTCTTTCATTCACGGTTAGTCACATCCATGTGCCTAGTCACCTTCTTTCATTCACGGTTAGTCACATGCATGTGCCTAGTGTTTTAGTCACTCTTGAGGCACTACATCCTGATATTTCCAGGAAGACTTATAGTAATCTTAAAAGTGAATTTTAGGTAGTACAATAGTGAATCAGATAGTGCAGTTGAAGTAGTTTGTTTATTCTTTATGAGCTGGAAGATTGCCTGAGCCCCATTAATTTTAAACAAGTAAATCAAAATCTTGGTTTAGGTTTAGAGTGTGTCTGATTGTATTAATTCAATACATTTAATTTTGAACCAAATGTAAGTTATATTGAATAAATTTGTAAAAGAAAACTTTTGTTGTGATGTTTTTAAAGGTAATGCAATGCAAGACAGAGGAGTACATCCCTTTCCTCTCCCCTGAACCTAAAAATAACTAGTGGTAGTTGTCTCTTGATAAATCCTTTAACTTTTTTCTGTGTGCTCTAAAAATTATGATAGCAAGGAGTCAATCAAGAAATCCTTGAGGTAAAGTGCAAAAGGAAGTCAATCTCAAAATTACTTCCTGAAGGAGTGGTTTCTCTAACATTCCAGATAAAATAAAGCTCTTTACTTATGCTCTTTGAGATCTTTATTTCTTAGGTGAATAAGCATGTGCAACTATAGATATGAAAATATCCATTCTCTGTAGAAGTTTTTCTGTAGTTGATGACATCTAAAGCAGTTTTTCTGTAATTGATGACATCTAAAACAGTCTGAGGATAAACTAGATACTGTAAAAAACAAAACCAAGAAATTGACTATAGAAGGATTTTCTACTGGGAGGTGATATTTGTGGTGGTGATTTACAAGGACAGTGACCTTTCTTTTTAAAATTATTATGAAATATTTTAAATGTATAGGGAAGTATAGAGAATAAGTAAGATTACTAATATGATAAATTGTAACTGTTAATATAATTATCTTTTTGTTTTTGTGCAATAGGATGTTATAAAATCTTTATTATTGTAAATATAGTTACACTTATTATTGTATAAATCTTTGAAGCCCTCTTATTTTTCTCCCCATACCTTTGGGGGCAGAAATAAACCTTTTAGGGGTCACCAAGTAAAATGATAAAATATTATAGCTAGAAAAATTTACTCTTAACATTACAAAATTTCTCCCTAGAAATTTGTGGACTGGGTACAAAGAAACTTTGAGTTTTCCATTGCTTCTACTTTTTTAATTATCTCAACTTTAATTGAAAGGGTGTAGACTGGAAGAAGGGATAGAGGAAAAATCATATTACAGACATGCGTCCTTTTTCTTCCACCCAAATGGCCATACAGGATATATTTTAGAAGCAAGGCATCAGTTGCTAGACAGCAATTTTTCTGGATATTTGTTTATCTTTATTAAATTTAACATCTGTGAGGATCGGGTTGTTCAACTTCTGATTTTTTGTAATACTTTATTGTCGAAATCATCCTTTGTCCTCAGGATTCCAAAATTTCCTCTATGGAGCGTGGGCTCCGAGACTTGGAGGAGGAAATTCAGATGCTGAAATCGAATGGGGCTTTGAGTACTGAAGAAAGGGAGGAAGAAATGAAGCAAATGGAGGTCTATCGGAGCCATTCGAAATTTATGAAAAATAAGGTAATGGTGTGTGATGCTGTAATTTTTAAATGGGGTTTGAAGAATTGATGCATAGTCCTACTTCCTTAGTGATGATGCACTTGATAGTGTTTTATCAGACTTCAGGGAAGAATACTTCTAACATAATTCTTTCAAATGGAACTTTCCCAGAATTAAAGTCAGAATTACTAATGTTGTGTAGTTATTTCAAATTTTCACTTAAGAGAAGATAACCTGTATGAGGCTAAGTATATATCACAGTTTAACATTTTGTATCTATCAGTACTTCTGAGGTGATTTAGTAGGGTTACATCCAGGTGAGTTTTTCTCACTATATGAGACATCAAGTTCTCTACCTCTTGTGAGGTATTTTAAAAGTCAAAATCCTGAGAGGCTGAACCCAGCCTCCCCACCTTTTTCTCTCCTGAAATGACTTAAATAAAATCGTGTTTTCCCTTCAAATATGGTTCCATAAAGGAAAGCCCTTTGCTCTGTGCCTTGGAGAAGATCCATTTGTATCAGGTGTATTGTTTCCCATGTGCACTTCAGGTGTATGTACAGTAAGATAGTTACCAATGAGACGTATCAGTCTGTATTTATAAACGAGGTCACAATATTCCTTCCTTAGATCCAGAGTCATTTAGTTTGATTCTATAGACTATGTAGGCAAATTGGAGGATTCAGTTTATTACAGTTATCAATTTATCAGGTTAGTTTTGGTCTAATTAAAAATCATAATTGTAATCATAAAATATTAGCTAGAAAATAAGTATTCTCCCCAACCCTCATATCCCAATTGCAGTAGTTCCTCAGTTTCTCAGAAGTGAAAACTGTAAAGGAATGACAAAGTTTTAACTGCCTCTCTAGTTTCTGGCTTCTTGCCTTGGTACCCATACCTGGCATATAAATCCGTAGAATATTCCTCTACTATTTTAAGAATCCGTTATCAATGAGTACTGCCAGTTTTGTGTTAATTTTAGAACTTAAAAATTCACATATTCAACTTTCTATTAGTTTGAATTTTTTACTCTAACTTGAGAACAAAATATACTACAGTATAATCTCTGCTCCGATTTGCTGATTAGCACATTCCAGTCCAGTTAAAAAATCCTAAGAAAATAGAGAAACCATCTAGGTTCCTTTGAAAAGGGAATTAGGGGAAAAGATTTGATTGTATTGTATAAGTTATTGTTATTTCCAGTTACTGCTCTGGTTCCAAAGCAGATAAGAAGACGACCTAAGTTGGCACATAAGTAAAAAAGAATAACAATGTCGTGACAGGTAGAGCAACTGAAGGAGGAACTAAGTTCGAAAGAGGCTCAAGGGGAGGAGCTGAAAAAGAGAGCGGCTGGTCTTCAGGCTGAGGTCTTTGCCGTAAGATTTACTCTTTGTGTGCAGTGATCCCACAGTGGGACCCTGCTAGCTGTGGCTTCTGGGTGGCTTACACTTTCATTCTCTGCGGTTGGCAGCTTTGCCCAATACTAGCACTAACCAGCCTGCTCTGCTCTTTAACCGACTCTTGTTCACCAGTTTGACCCATATGTGACTTTGTGTGCAGTGAGCCCTCATGTGTTCTGGAAGCCCTATACCTGGTTCTTTATTGTTGCTTTTGTCATTGTACGGATGGAACTTCAGAGCCTTTTTTTCCTCCCCTCCTTTTCTGTTACTAGATACGCATTGATCTGTATGATTGGTAGTCTCTTTTTCTTCTTACATACAAAATGTTACTTTCTTTAAAACAGATCTATAGAAAGTGATTAGCTTCTTTAGAATTATCTAGTAAATTAGAATTAGCATGAAACTTATTTAAAGTCTCAATCTAGTTCAGTTTTCTGTCTGAAGAACTTAAAATTCCATTTCAGAATAAAATGGTAAATAATAAAATAGCTAACACTTGAGCACATATTATAAACATTTTATAACCTACTAAGGTAGGTATATTATCAACCCCAATTTATAGCTGAGGAAGTTGGGATAACAGGGTAGTGCTTAGGAAACAGAGCTAGTAAGAGGCAGAGTTTGATTTTTACACAAGCAATCTGGTTCCAGAATCTGTGCTGGTAAGCTCTTCACTCTACTGCCCCTATACTAGGCCGTGCACACATTTGTCACACAGTGTCAGAAAAAACTGCTTCTGAAAATAATTGTGGGATAAGACTGGATTGCAACATTAAAAAGAAAAACACTCGTGCTAATTTGTTGTGTTTGCTATTTATGGACCACTTTATAGTATACATATAAAAGTGAAATATTTTTTCTGAAAGGTTCTAATTTGTTTTATTATAACCATGTATCGTCCAGAGAAATTGATCTATAACGTCTTTTTTTTCCTCAGCTACTATGATTCATTTCTTTTTGTGTCAAACAACAGGCTAAGCACATTCCGTACATTATTTTATTTAATATCTAAATAGTACAGTGGCACTGGTTTATTTTCTACATATTGCTGATTAGGAAATCAAGGCTTAGAGAGGTAAAGTAATTACTCAAAGACACACTCATCCTCATGTGTGATTGCCTGCAAAGCTTTGTGCTCCTAACTTTTAAGGAAAATTTGTGCTTTTAAACTCTGCTTTCCATTTACAATATTTTCTTCTCTTAATCTATATGATCAATACAGCATTATTTGAAGATGATGCAGGTGTTGAGGAAACTGAGATTTTGTATTTATTTTTGATCACATGATTAGAGGTAGCTGGAAATTGGAGTTATCTTTAAGCCATAGTTCTTTAGCTGAGGAAGTGGTAACACTTTGAACGAATATTCATTCATACAACAAATGCATTTTTAGTGCATTCTGTATGTTAGGGGTGGAATAATACTAATGTGTGTTTTTCGTTGGTAAGGGGATGTCATGAAAGAGATGCTGCACCATTACAGTACGTGGCAATTCCTGGGTTCATATCTATATTACAGATGAAAATAGCTGCCGTTTACAGTTATCTTCCACTGGTGTTCTTAGTATCCTCTAATACTTTGCATACAGTAAGCACACGTAAATATTTGTTGAATGAATGAATAACTATATCTGTAAATAGAGATTTCATGCATATGAGAAAAATGCTTGTCTTGCTGAAACAGAAGAGTAAATTAGAAATTTATTTTTAGTGCTCCTCAAAAGTCTAATTTTGATTAAGTAAAATTTATTTTGTAATTTTTGACGGGAAATTGTTCTCAAAAGCTTTGTCTCTTATGCCAAAGATTATTACAATTAAAATACTTTAGATAGATTCAATTAAAAAAAAGTGCTTTTCATTTCATCAGTGATACTAAAATTATTGGCTTCTTGTCAAATTTATACTTCCAATAATCAGTCTGTCTTTTAGTGCACAGCTCCCTTGCTAAGGAGTAGACATAATGTGAAAGCAGGTCTGACTTCTCTGTTATTTTGGCTTACATTTAGAATAAAAGACTATTTAAAAAGTTCTTAGAAACACAGTAGAGATGTAAAGGAGATGTTTGAAATAAAATGTTTTCTAAGTTAAGTTGAGAGAAATTTATGGGAGAATGAATGGTACCTATTGATTTGTAGATTACTCTGTCAGAGTAATTCAGATTCAAATTACACATGTAGATTCCTACAGAATGAAATTTTATGAGTTCTTTGTTTGGGTCTTGTTACTTTTAACAGTTTAGTTGATGTGACATGTTGTGGGTGATGTAACTTTGTAGGTGGAATCTTTTTTTAGGTCAGTACCCCTAACTCATCAAAATTATAGGATTTTTTAAAAGTATGTATTTATAATGCCTTGTAACACCAAAAGTGGTTTTTTAAGATCAGGATTTTTGTAAACTTTTGTTTGAGAAGGAAAAAAAATGTAATGGAAAAAGAATACAGCAGCAGCAGCTTTTGGATGTAAATTTAGATAGCAATACCGAGAGGTTCCTTTTTTCTCTTTCTGTATTACGTCTGTACTAATCCCGCTGTATGTTCTGAAGAGGACTGACTTAATAAAATGAAAGCCGTTTTATCCGTACAGTGGTGTTCAGATGCTTACTGCTGTCTCGTAGTCATCTAATTGAATTGGGACTTTTCTCTCTCCATTCCTTTTCTAAAGGATTCAGAAAATGTTTAGGAGACACAATAAATGAAAGTTTATTTAGGAAATGTCCCTAGTAGTTGAATAAGCTTTGTTTGTTTTGTGGGGGTGGCGGTGGTAGTCCAAGATTAGGTGATGCAAAAACGTGAATTATGTCTGCTCGTAAAGTTAATGCTGCATTTAGTTTCATATCTCATGACTGAGATCTGTCACAGATCCAGATCAGCGATGGTTGTTTCGTTTCTTTTTTCCTTACAGCTTTTTCTTTTCTTCTAGATTGGCCAGGTGAAGCAGGAGCTGTCCAGAAAGGACACAGAACTTCTAGCTCTACAGACAAAGCTAGAAACACTCACGAACCAGTTTTCAGACAGCAAGCAACACATTGAAGTGCTGAAGGAGTCCTTGACCGCTAAGGAGCAAAGGGCTGCCATCCTACAGACTGAGGTAACAAGAATTCTGGGGCTTGCAGGGAGGTGATTCCTTGACACCTTTTCATATGTATTATTACCTGTGCTGTGTTTGTTCTGTTCAGGTTTGGGAGATAAGAATAATGTTATGATTAATTCTTTAGCAATGTGATTCAGTTATTGTATTAAAATATAACCATCTTGTTTCTCTTGTTCTTGGACAAAACAAGTTAAATCTGGTGCAGTTTATATGTGTTTTTAGTACTTTGGACTTTCGCTTAGTCTGTACTTCTAAGTATACTTTAAACTAACATGAAATGAAAAGATAGTTGTAAAAAAGAAATCTAAATAAAACTTTTGTTCTCAGCCATCGTAAATCTTCCAGTCATGAATGGCATTGAGCTTGTTACCTTGTGTTTGGATTATTAAATGTTTTTAATTTTTGATATTATTATTATCATTAGTAGTAGCAGAATGGTTAGTAGTAGTAGAATGGTAAGCATACTATGGAATCTAGAAATGTTCTAGATAGATCTCGTTTTGAACTACAGATCATTAGACAATGTATCTTCACATCCTGTTTGAAAAGAAAGTTAGTATTTTGAAAATCTTAGGTTATCCAGTCTGTCAGCCTTTGTTTCAGGTAGGAATACAGTGAATAATTCAGACAGATGAGAATCTATCATATTTACAATGAGATGGAATTGATGACGCTTTTTGGATTTACTGTCCTAATGTAAATATTTTTTAAAGATTGCAGTGAAGTAGGGAATTTAGGTGGGAATATGTAAGTAGTTCTGCTTTATCGAAGAAAAGTAAAGCATAAAGTATAGATTAGTTTTTTCTTTCCTTTTGAAGAAGCAGATCATGCATAAATAAGGGCATAGTTTCATGGAAAAAGGAATGAGGAGTAAAAAGAATGCATAAAGACATCGTAGATCCAGAAGACTGGAATCTTCAACTGAGGAGGAATGAGAAAATGACCAAAACTATTTCATGTAATATTTTATTTTTGTGCACTTTAGGACTTTGTTGAAATGAGAAATTTGGATGATGTATTTGTAATTTTCCTTACAACTTACAGTTTTTCTATTTTGATCGTGTTTCATTTTATCATGATGTCAGCTCCATTCTACCTCAGAGGGATATTTCAGGTATAGATAAGCCTGTGGCTCTGGAGTCATGGTTACTGAGTTTGAACTTCAGCTTAGCACTTACTACCAGGTACATGATCCTGGGCATGTTACTTAACTTTATTGTGCCTCACTTTACACATCTATAAGATGAAGAGAATAGGAGTGCCTACCTCATAAGGCTGTTGTTAGGATTAAACTAGTTTATTCACACCTAGTGCAAAGCGCACGTAAGGTCTTCGGCACGTTAGTTTTTGTCATCATTATAGTTGTAATAAAATCAGCTTATATATGTATAAACTGTTAAGAGAACATAGTTGGTTTTCTTTTCATTGATAAATTTTTTTAGAATGTCTGCTCTTTCATATTTTTATTAAGTTAAATTTAGGTTTATTCAAGGAATTGCAAATAAAAAATTATCTGGAAAGTGTTACCTGCAAAGTTATTAATTTATGGCTTTATTAGAGTTTTTCACTTCAGTAACTGGTATGCATGCAGTACTACAAAAAGATCAGAAGAGGGTGCCAGTGTTTTAGAGGTGAGCCTACTTCCAAGTTTGTGCTACTGTGATAGCTTTGGATGGAGCTGGCAGATGTACGAACCAGAGAACCGGGCAGTTGGTTAATGATAATGCTAATATTTAAAAGCGTGTCACAGTCCAGCAAATGATGTTTTCCCCTTGACAATCCGTCCTTCTCTTTATACCCTTCTCAAATAATGTTCTTATTAGCTTGGTCTCACACAGATGGGCTTGTGATTGGTTTCTTGTACCATAGAGAATAAAGCTGTATTTGTGGTCAACCATTTCTTGAATGGTTCTTATATTTATTTTTGGCCATTGTGGGAATAACTGAATTTCAGTGATTGCTGCTGTAAGTTACTAGGACAACTGCTCAAAGATAACTGTCTCATCCTAAAAGATAATAGTATAAAAGCTGACTTCCTTTTGAATTTGAGATGACTCTGTGAGTGTAATATGCCTATTTATTAGCATTTACTTTTTTTTCCTCAAATTATTCTGGTGGACACTTGGCATGGGTCACTTTTTTCCAAAGCAACTTTCTCATTTAGAGCTCATAAAAGTCAGTTTGAGCCAGCTCTCTGAGTCTCACGTTTCTATAATTTGCTCTTAATTGAGCTTGTCTTCCTCTCTGCAGCTGTACTAGACTCTGATCTAACTCTCAGATCACTAAATTAAGCAAATATGAAAAAGAACGTGGGTCAAGAAGTTTTTTTAAATTTTAAAATTGTTTAAGGAAAAAAAGGATATGGAAAAAGATGTGATTTTCTTCCCGTTTGGATTCAGGGAATGCGGTCATCTTGTGTTGGACAGCACGCAATATCTAGTATCTTTGGAGTTGCTCCTATTTTATGAACATCTCTTTTGGTCTGTTGACCTTCACAGAAGTGGCCTGGACTTAGTGACATAGTGGCCAAGAGCATGGGCTTTGGGGTCTGACCTAGGCTTGAAACACAGCTGTCTACATTTATTTATATGACTTTGGATGAGTTATTTTACTTCTTTAATCCTCCATTTCCTCATTTGTAAATGAGGACAATAATAGTACCAACTTCAAAGGTTAGAATAGATGTTTTAATAGGGCTAGCATAGATGTTTATGTAGCCCTCATCTGAACTTGGAGGGAAGTATTAACTATCAATGGGTTAAGGATTCTTTTAAACACTTTACTGTTTACAAGCACTTTTTCTTTTTAAAGATTGGCACCTGAGCTAATATCTGTTGCCAATCTTCTTTTTTTTGTTTTTTTTTTTCCTTCTTCTCACCAAAGCCCCCCAGTACATAGTTGTATATTCTAGTTGTAGGTCCTTCTGGTTGTGCTGTGTGGGACCTCATCTCAGCATGGCTTGACAAATGGTGCCAGGTCCATGCCCAAGATCCGAACCAGAGACATCCCAGGCTGCTGAAGCACAGCTCTCGAATTCAACCACTCAGCCACGGGTTGGCCCTTGCAAGCGTTTTTATTTGTTCTCTTTTGTTTTATTTGATCCTCAGAGTAATGGTATGCATTAGGCAAGATAAGTATTGTTGTCTTGCTTTTATAGGTGAAAATTATGTAAAGTGTTTAATTAGTACATTACTTTTAATTGGCACTTGGGGCCAATCTCACTAGTGTCCCAGGGACTTTCAAAATTGGTTACAATATTTAAAGGAATTTTTCTGTTTTTTGCCCGCTTTCTTGTTCCTAAACCTTGATGACATACTGTGGACCTCTCATTGAGTTTACTTTCTGGATGAGTTCTCAATGTGCAGAGCAGAGCTCATTTTATTAATAAATTAAAATATGGAGAACTTACCCTCTCAAAGTAGTACCATTTTTTTCTTACTTGCCCAGGACATGAGTTTTGGAATTCTGTTCATTATAGGTGGACATTATCATCCATGTCTTAGTGACGATTACAGGAAGTGGTTCAGGGAATTGGTAGTACAAAGTTAAGAACTGCCCTAGCTCCAAGACTTTCAGGTACTGGAGCTTAGATGCTGTTGCTTGACATGCACCTTCTGCTTGTAATCCCACCCAGTGCCCCAGTATTCTGTCCTCTTTAAGCTACAGTTCTGACTTCCTCAGCATACTTAGAGTTAATAATACATTCTTAGAGCTAAAGTGCATTTGGATCATGTAGCCTTTCCATAATTTAAAAAGCATATATGATAATATCTAATGTTGAATGCTTTTTATATACTATGTAGGTTGCATATACTTTCATTCGTTTTCTCTGTTAATCCTCACAATAAACTTCTAAGAAATAAAAAATTGTTCTAACATTTTATACATGGGCATACTGAAATTTAGAGAGATTGAGGTTGCATGACTTATTGCCTGATTACCTGGGATTCAGAACTTGATCAATTAAAACTCCAAAACTTATGTTCTTGATCATAATGCTGTAATGCCTCCCTGTGAGGAATCTGAGGTGCAGACAGAGTAAGTGGCATGCTGAAGGCCTATGCGACTGCTTGGTATTAGTTTTGAGACTAGAACCTGTCTTTTCTGACTCTGCTGATTATGGAATGCTGTAGAGACCCTGACTCTTGTTCGATTGGTAGGTTGAGGACTAGCTACAAAGAAAGGTGGGGAGAAAAGGAATCAATTCATGTTAGCAGAGATGAGAAAAGGATATAGCCTAGAATTTAGGATAATGGAGATACATAGCTTTAGAAAAAGAGAGACATGCTTTCATCACATGAGATTATGAAAGAAGAAAAAGATTTATTGATTGATTCCTTCATTCATTCTAGCAGTTATTTGCAGATACCTGCTAAGGACTCTTCTGCCCACTGGGGATACAGTGGTGAATAAAACAGAAAGGCTGATGATCTCTCTCCCATACCAAACTGTGGAGATAACACAGAAGTGAGGGAAGTTGAAGAAATTTGCATAAAAATTATACAATAGGAAATGGTTGAGGGGTAAGTGTGTGTATGTGTATGAAACAGCTGCTCAGAGTGAAAGAGCACTGGGTGCTGTGGAATGATATGCGATATTTTTCAGGTGCTTCTTCTGTCTCAGGTTGTTATTGGTATATCATTGCCCCATCAGCACTGTGAACTGTGAACAGTGCGTAGCCCTGTGAGTTATGGGTTAGTGGAGGGGGCGGGTGCTGCAGGGTAACGTTGGTGTGCTATTCAAGCCAACTTGTGAAGGCAGACTGACCAGCTTCTGAATGCCCTCTCCTCTCTCCACATCCTCTCTATCCCTTAGGTAGAAGATAGCTTTAGAAAAAGAGCTTTGGAAGAGCAGAGGTTCAGGTTATTAATTACTCCAGAGGCTCTCTGATCTGAGGGGCTTGCTTCCTGCCACTGTTAGTTACCGCATTCCAAATGGTGAGTTGGCACTGCCCACAGTGATGGTGGGACAGTGTCTTGTTTGTGGAGATGTAGATAATGATAAGCTTAAGAAATTGACAGGAAAATATAAGTGTAAGTATGTCTGTTAATACTCCAGGAGAATAAAAATGGAATGTAGAAGTCTCAGACCATCAGTATAAAACTCAGTTTATCCAGTGAAGAATGGAACAGATGGCGGGGAAAAAAAGCCCAAGATGGTATATAGACAGCATGAAAAAAGTTGGCTGAAATAAATATGAATAATGGGAAAGGCAATAAATGCAAATGAGTTAAGTTTAGATCAAAATACAAATCTCAGTTGGGCTAAAAAGTAGGATACTGATAAATATTTTCACAAGAGTTAAACATAAGACAAAAAGAAACAGCAAAATTAAAAGTAAAAGGATAGAAAAAATTTAAAGATAAAAGGTATATCAGGAAGATATGACCCCCCTAAATTTGTTTTAACATTAAATTATCTTTTAAGGCAAAGAAATTGTAAAACACACAGAGCAATGTTATATGCTGATAAAAGGAACAATAGATCAGGAAACAGAATGATTGTGAACATTTATGCGTCTAACAATATGCTTTTAAGTGTTTAAAACAACAGTGGGGAGAGATAGACAAATTGTCAATTGCAGTTGGTTATTTGAACATAGTCCTTTCAGAATTTGATGAAACAAAGGTGAACAACAATTTAGAAGATTTTGATAATATTCGTAAGCTCAAACTAATAGGTATGTATATAGAATCTTGCACTAACAAATAGAGAATAAGCAGTATTTTCAAGAACTGAGTGAACACTCATAAAAACCAACCCAAGTACTAGGTCACAGAGGAAACTTCAAAATTCCCAAGAGTCAAAGTCACATGGACTGTGTTCTCTGACACCTAATGCAGCAAAATTAGAAATCAGTAATAAAGAATTGCACCAAAACCAAAATAAGCTTGGAATCTGAAAATGTCCTGTTGAATGACACCTGGGTTAAAGTCGAAATAAAAAATTTTAGAAGTGAGTGACAGTGAAACACTATATGTCAAAATGTATGGAATTCTGTATTCCATACATTTACTATTTTCTAGTAAAAAGAAAAATCTATGGGATATAACTAAAGTTGTATTTAGATGGAAATGTCTAGTTTTTAACATATTAGAAAACAAGAAATCATGAAAGCACATAAGCTAAGCATTCAAATCAGGAAACCAGGAAAAAAGCAACAGAATTAAATCCAAAAGAACAATAAGATGGAGAGTAATAGATGTTAAATTAGAAATCAATGGAGTATAGGATAAAACCAAACCAAACCAAGAGTTAGTTATTTGAAAAAGGTTAATCAGATAGGAAGATATTTTACAGAATAATAATGGAAAAGTAACTAGTATCACACAGTTTAAAAACAATACAGTTATAAACAGTAATATTCTAATAAACTTGAAAAGCTAGAAGAAAGAAATACGTATATGGAAAATATGACAAAGTAGGTTAAGGGAGAATAGAAAACATGAGCAACGTGAGATCAATCGTTATAGATTTAAAAATAAACCTCAATCCTATCTCCCTCCCAAATCGTAAGGCCCAGATGGCTTTCCAGTAGAGTTCTGTCAACATCCAAAAATACATAATCATTTTTGTATTCAAGTTGTTCCAAAAAGTAGAAAAAGCAAAAAAGCCCAAGACTCTACAAAAGAATATGAGGAAAAACAAATTGAGCGATATACTGTATCAATAGATGGTGTGGGCTGGCCCGGTGGCGCAGCGGTTAAGTTCACATGTTCCGTTTCGGCGGCCCGGGGTTTGCCAGTTCGGATCCTGGGTGCGGACATGGTACTGCTTAGCAAGCCATGCTGTGGTAGGCGTCCCACATATAAAGTAGAGGAAGATGGGCATGGATGTTAGCTCAGGGCCAGTCTTCCTCAGCAAAAAGAGGAGGATTGGCAGCAGTTAGCTTAGGGCTAATCTTGCTCAAAAAAAAAAAAAAAGCAATTATAAAGAAAAAATAGATATAATTTAATACTGTAGGGACATCAATTCTCCCTAGGTTAGTATAATTTTTTTTTGCAGCTCCAATGAAAATAACCAGCAGTATTTCTTTGGGAACTCATTTGATTTTAAACTTTTCATGAATGAGTCACAAAAAGATATATGAATTTACTTATATGAGATACCTTGAGAAGTCAACTTCATAGAGATAGAAGTAAAATTGTGGTTGCTCTGGGCTGGGGAAGGGCAGAGGGAGAGTTGTTTAAGGGGTACAGAGTTTTAGTTTGGCAAGATGAAAAGAGTTCTGGAGAATGGTTGTACAACAACGTGAATGTACTGAACTCAATTGAACTGTACACTTAAAATGGTTAAGATGGCAAATTTTATGTGTATTTTACCATAGTTAAAACTTTTAAAAAATTTTATGGACAAATAAAGCTATTCTAACATTAAAGTGAGGAAAAAGAAAAGATGAGAGACTTGCCCTGTTAGGTCTGAGAATATAGTACAGAGCCGTAAACCAAACCAAATCATACAACCCAGAACAGTGTAGTACCAGCTCAGGAAAGGGCAGCTAGACCACTGAGAAACAATAGAGAAGTTGAAATCAGAGACATGTATATGGAGGGGGTATCATAAACTAGTGTGAATTAAGCAATTGTTAGAAAATGGACATACTATATGATGAAGAAAGTTGGCCACCTACGTCATGTCAGATAAAACAGTGAATTCCACATTGATTAAGGACCTCAGTGTGAAAGAGAAAACTGTAAAGCTAATCAACAAAAATGTTAACATTTTAGGTAGGATATCTTAAATGACTCCATCAAATTTAAATATTTCTGTTCTAGAAAGAACACCATTGACAAAGTTAACAAATGGGTCACTGATTGGGAGAAGATATTTTCACTGCCTCCCAAAATATTAAGGATTGAGGTGTAGAATAAAACAAGATGCTTGCAAATCATAAGGAAAAGATCAAGACTATAGGGAGAGAGAAAAGGATTTGAATAGGCAGTTAACAGACAAGGAAACCTAAGTGATTAACAAATACAGCTCGAGATCCTCAATCTGACTAGTAAAGGGAGAAATCCAAATTTCAAAGACAATGAAACATGACATTCCATTCATTGAATTGACAAAAATTAGAAAATGAAATAATATTCAGTGCTTGTAAGGATTTGGGCTAACAGGAACATAGGCAGTATAGTTGGTCTCCGTAATCCCACTCTTGGATATATTCCCCAGAGAAAATTTCCCACTGGTCCCCAAGAGGACATGTATAAGGATGTTCACTTTAGAACAGGGATTTGAAGGCAGCCAAAGGGCTTGTTACCAGGGGAGTTGGATAAGTAAAACACAGTGGATGTGTACCATGGAATACCATGTAAAAGTCAACAGCAATGATCTAGATAGAATTATTCATAGAACCATGGATATATATTTTTTAAAAGAAACAGAATGAGGGATATAGCATTCATATAAATTGAAAACACATCTGTATGTGAACAGAAGCCTCTGTATTTCTAAGATGTGTGCATATTTAAGAACATATTAAACACATTAAAATGTCTGCGTATTAAAGGGGAATGGATATTGGATACATTCGAAGACCCCCAGTGGACACCTGAAACCGCTGCTAGAACCAGACTTTGTACAGTTATGCACTGCACGACAACTGTTTAGTCAGTGATGGACTGCATATACGACCATGGTCCCATAAGATTAGTACCATATAGCCTTGGTGTGTAGTAGGCTATACCACCTAGGTTTGTGTAAGTGCACTCTATGATGTTCACACAAGGACAAAATCACTTAGTGACGCATTTCTTAGAATGTATCCCTATTGTTAAGCAATGCATGGCTGTATATATACCATGTTTTTTCCTATACATACATACCTATGATAAAGTTTAACTTATAAATTAGGTACAATAAAAGATTAAAAACAATAATTAAGAATAAAATAGAACAATTATGACAATATATTGTAATAAAAGTTATTGTAGATCTTAGTAACTTCATACGATTTTTTTCTTTCCTTATTAGGTCAAGAACTTTCACCTTTTCACTTAAAGGAAGCACTTTATAGCTTCTCTTTGGCATGTCTGAATTGCCTGCATCACTACTCTTGCGCTTGTCAGCCATTATTAAGTAAAATAAGTGTTACTTGAACACAAGCACTGCAATACCATGACAGTTGATCTGATAACAGAGAAAGCTGTTAAGTGACTGTTGGGCTGGTAGTTGGACAAAGGGATGATTTACTTCCTGGGTGGGATGACATGAGATTTCATTAACACTGCTCAGGATGGTGCACAATTTAAAACTTATGAATTGTTTATTTCTGGAATTTTCCATTTAATATTTTTGGGCTGTGATTAACTGCAGGTAACTTAAACTGCAGAAGGCAAAACCACAGATAAGGGGGGACTACTATAAAATAAAACAACAGTAGAACTCTGCATGGATCAGTGATAGTTTTAAGTGAATGGAGGAATCAGAGAAATTTAGTTCTTTAGTTCTTCTCTGAGTTTATACTTTTTGTTCCTCAATTTCCTCATCTGTGAGAAGAATAATAGCATTACCTCATAGACTGTTATGAGAATTAAATGAGTTATATGTACAGAGAGCACTCAGTAAATATTAACTATTATTATTATTAAATACGTGAAGAAAGGATTTAAAACATGAACAAAGAGCAAAACACTAAATAGTACCAGGCAGGTTATAAAAGAGCAATACAGGGTTTTAGACATGAAACATATAACAACTAAAATGAAAAACTCAATACGTTAAACTGCAGATTAGAGAGAACTGCAGGGACAATTAGTGAATTGGAAGATAGATCTAATGAGATACTATCCAGAGAGCAATAGGACAGATCAAAAGATAGAAATTACTAAAGAGAAGTCTGTGGAAATAGAAGTCTATGGGAGTTTCAAAAGGAGAGGATAGAGGAAATTGGTGGCTATTTTAAAAGAGAGAATTGCTGAGCAGTTTTATGACTTGTTGATAGTAATGGACCTTCAGTTCAGGAGCAAATAATTCTTGAGCAGGAAAATATCCACACCTAAATACATCATAACAAAACCATAGATAAACTGATCTTAAAAGCTGCCAGAGAGAAAAGACAGTTAACCGACAAAGGACTGACAATTAGGCCAGCAGCAGACTTTTAAACAGCAGCAACAAGAGTGAGAATATAGTAGAGTAAAATCTTCAAAGTTCAGTGAAAGACGTTGGCAGTTCATAATCCTATAACTAGCTAAACTCTCATTCATCAGTGGAGGTAGAATAAAGATATTTTTTCAGACTAACACAAACTGAGAGAGTTTACTACTCATGGATCCACAGAGAAAGATCGACTAAAGAGAAAAATTGTATCTGGGAGGAAGGAGTGAGATGCAAGAAAGAATAGTAGAAAAAGGACGTTAATATGACAAGTAGGAAAAAATAATCAAATACCAATATAAGAGTCTGGCACAGGCCTAACAACAATAGTGCTGTTAAAACAAAAACTCCAAAATCAATTGAAGTTTATGCAATAAAATGAAGACATTTGGAGAAAGATCATAAAAGGAAGAGCTTATTGGTTGCTTCTACTTGTTAGAATAATGTTGCTAGATGATAGAGCAGCCTAAATTCTGCCTCCAGATTGTTTTGTCTTCCCCATCAAGATGAACATCAAAGGACTGAGAAGGGTAGGGTGTATATTTCAACAGTGGAAACATGAAAATGAAGCCCATGCTGTGTGAAAAGAGAAATTATAAGAAAGCATGCAAGAGATCTGCAACCTTGCTGCTCACGGTGAGGTTCAAAGAGCAGCAACGTAGGCTCACCTAAGAGCTTGTTAGAAACACAAAATCTTGAGCCCTACTTCAGACCTCCTGAATCACAGTTTGCATTTTAACAATTTCTTCAGTTTGAGAAGTGCTATAAAATTTTTTGTCTTTGGTTGAGACAGTTTAAATCCCATGTGCAAATAAAAATCACTGATGTGTTACTGATCATCGTGGAGGAATCAGGAAGATACAAGAGGTTTCTGAGCTTGGCTTTGAGTAAGTGTCATTTATTAATTTTGTGTGTGTGAGGAAGACTGGCCCTGAGCTAACATCTCTTGCCAATCTTCCTCTTTTTGCCTGAGGAATATTTCTGCTGAGCTAACAACTGTGCCAATCTTCTATTTTATGTGGGATGCCACCACAGTGTGGCTTGATGAGTGATGCTAGGTCCATGCCCAGGATCCGAACCTGTGACCCTGGGCCGCTTAAGCAGAGTGCACGAACTTAACCACTACGCCACTGGGCCAGCCCCTGAGCAAGTGTCATTTTGATTTTCAAAGCAGGGAAGAAAGAGGATTGCCAAATCTATGCAAAACCTGATCTTTTTCCTAAGGTGCAGTTTTAGAATGGAATGTTGGAGGACCTTGAAGTAGAAGTGTGATCACTAAAAGTCAGCATTAAAACTGGATCATCTCAGGCTCATTTTATATTCTTTGGTAGGATTTCTAGTCTGGAAGACCAGGAATATGTGGGAGATATAGTAGATGTATGCATCTTCAAGGCGTTGGCAAGGCAATGTAAATAAGATGGAGAAATGTAAGCGGATAAGGTGATAATTAGGTTTCTTCGTGGCTGTCAATTGACTTTTCCCAAAAGATGGTATTTAATGATGTATGTTAACCTACATCTGACTTTCTGGTAGTATCTTGTATCTCTAACCTTGACTCTTGTTAAATATTTTTTATTAATGAATTGGATGGGAAAAAATATGGGGTAGGGGTGGGTAACATGCATGTTAGATTAGAAATTCAGCATTCCAAAAGAACTTTAAAACAGAATAATAGGCTAAATCAAGCAGGATAAAATTTTAATAGGATGACTGTAAAAATCTTTATTTTTCTATCCTTCCACAAAAAAACCAAAAAAGCAAAACAAAACAGTCTACTTTAAGTGATCCTTCAATATCTGTAAAGCGGCTGCCAAACTCACTTTGCCAAGAAAACCTTACAAAAAACCAAAAACTTTATGCATTCTTAGGTTGTTTTAGAAGTGTCTAGAAATAAGGATGACATCTAAAATACTGAGTTCTGGATGCAGTGATTTAAGGGACATCGGCACATTTAGGCATGTTTAGACGCAGAGTCTGAAACCGTGGAATATCAAGGAACAGCTGAGTGATAGCTTGGAAAAGAAGTGGTCTTGGGAGTACATGGTCTTCAGCTTGTATCTGAATGGCTGTTATGGAAGAGAGTCTGGCCTAAGAGGTCGAACTTGGGCCAAGGATAAAACTATAGAAAGACACGATTTTTTTTACTTCAAAGTAAGAGAGAGCTTTTTACTATACTTGTTAAAAGCAGAGTGTGGGCAGCTTCTAGAGAGGAACTTTGCACCTGTTTTTTATTGGCGGTGTTCAAATAAATACTAGAGATTCCTGTGTAAAAGGGATATTGTATAAAGTGATTCAGACTTTATGTGAGATTGAAACAAGTGACCGTTAAGATTTCTTCAAATGTGGAAATTCTCTCTTTGTGATTCCAAGGGTTTTCACATAGAGAGAGCTGTAAGGCTTAGTTGATCTTAGTTCTGATAGTAGAATGAGGAAGTGTTACAGATGTATTGGCTTAGAGGGGCCAAGGAGAAGAACTAGTTTGACTGACTGTCTTGCTTTATGGGATTTGCAGAGACCAAGAGTATTAACATTTCTCTTAGGGCTGCATACCTGAATACAGCTTATTACAATATACTTTATGTAACTATTATTGTGTCTTCTTTTTCTGTTATGAATTTTCAAGGGCAAATAGGTGGAGATGATATTGACATTGGTTTTTTAGATTTATATTTGCAGTCTTTATTTTTATTTTTAGTACACAAAGTACAAATAAACTGTGTACTGTGGAATGGTGCATCTCTACCCCTGGCCTTTTCGATGTTTTTCTGAGTTCTTCAGCTTTTTGTCTGGTATGACACGTCAGAGCTCCATGCAGTTTGTTGCCTCAAAGCCTTTTAAAAAGATTTACTTGTGTACACTGTGAGTCCCATGGCCCAGTGCCCTTCATTCGGCCTCCTTTCCAGATGGGAACAATGGGAAATGTGGTGATAGGAAATTATACATAGTGATCTTGGGCAAGTCACTTAGTTTGGGCTTTGATTTCCTCACCTTAAAATTAGGAATTTAGATGATTTAATTTTAAAAAAATTTATGAAATACTGCCAAATACAGGAAAAATGCAGAAAATAATATAATAGACACGACTCATTTAATTTACATTAATGTTTGACCATATTAGGTGATCTTTAAAGATCCTTTAAAAGAAAAGGTTCTAGGGGCTGGCGCCATGGTGTACTGGTTAAGTTCACACGCTCTGCTTTGGAGGCATGGAGTTTGCAGGTTTGGATCCCTGGCGCAGATCTAGCACCACTTGTCAAGCCTTGCTATGGCAGCATCCCACATAAAAAAATAGAGGAAGGTTGGCACAGATGTACCTCAGCGGCAGTCTTCCTCAAGCAAAAAGAGGAAGAATGGCAACAGATATTAGCTCAGGGCCAATCTTCCTCACACACACACACACACACACACACAGTTCTAAAAAAAAGATCTCATTCTAAACTAAATATTCAATGGAAGATCTGGTTTAAGTAGAAAATTTTGTTAGAATCTCAGGTTTTTATAACCGATTGGGGCTAGGAATAAAGATTTGGAAGCTGTCATTATGGAGGTGGTGGTTAAAGCCTTAGGGTTGAATTGTTTTTTTCCAAAGGAAGTTGTATGAAGTGAAATGTGAAGAAGGGGAAAAGACAGGATGCAGTGAAGAAAACTGAAAAGGTGTGGTCCAAGAATTAGAAAGGGGATGAGTCACATTGATAAAGCCAAGAGAGAAATTATAGGAAACAAGCTACTGTTTCCATGCAATTATTACTGCTAATGTGCATTTAGATAGATTGATTTATTGAGATAAAACAAAAGAAGGTTAAGATAGGTTGAGATAATAGTTTTGTGATCAGAAGTGAGAAGCCAAAACAGCAAGGTTGCCATTTTTCTGTTCCCGTCCGTCGATAGAGAAATCCTTTTAGAGAAAAACCTTCTGTTTTTGTTGAAGTTGGCATAACTTACCTGCCTCAGGCCTTTATGCGTGGCAAGGTGGGTGGACTCTGTTCCTCCAGCTCAGTTGATATAAATAAACAAGGTCTTATTCCTTCTGCCAGGAATGGTGTTCGGGTGATGACTGTGTGTCCTGCCAGTCTCTGAGGGGCTTTCCTGAGTGTTTTTTGTGGTTTGCACAATATGGACCTCACGCAAAATTATGCTATGATTTTACTTCGCTCCAAACCAAAAGATCAGTTAAAATTCGGAGCAGTTAATCTAGGAGTGACAAAGTGGGTTTTGTGGTTGTTTTCATCTTAGATGTCCAGACCAACACATTTAAATTCTGCGTTGCACGAAAAAACAGACCAAGTGAAAGTGTACACAGGTGATTTGAGTTAAATACTTAGTAAAGAAAAGATAATTTAGTAATTAGAGTATGGACTGGGGTAATTTCTGTGCCAAGTATTTGTGATATGAAATATTTTTTATGTCAAAGCCTGCCTTTACAGCTATCCTTACACCGAAGGTTTATATGTTTATAACAAGGGTTTTCATTCTTTGCTTTTTTCAGTCACCAATTCCTGTGGTTCTCATACCTGACATTCCCTCAAAATGGCATGCAGGTTTTTATGACTGGTTAGCACTGGCACATTTCCAGGCCACTAAACTGATCAGGGATCTAACCTAAAAGCACAACCAGGACATCTGGGTACTTTTGGTAAAGAAGCAGGTATTGTCCTGTGAGACTTTGGTACCATCAGAATGAGAAACATTTAGAAATGATGAGGGATATTTTCCTGTGTTCTGATTCTTGACCCACAGATGGAAAGCCTTTCATTTTTCTGTTGTTAATGCTGAGAAGAACTGAGAAACAAGGAAATTAGACTTATCTACAGGTTTAAATGTCCGGACTTTTTGCCTTTATTATAGAAATTTAGTAGTGTATTTTGGGGATATTGTGTAAAATGTTTTTATGTGAGTTGCTTTGTTTTTTCCTTGTGGTTATTGGAATACATAGTATACATATTAAAGGTGGAATATATAGTATATAAAATACAAATTAGAATGTAGAAATTAGGTACAAATAACTTAGTATGTGATTTATGTATTTTAAAAATTTCTGACGTGTATACTTTTCTAAGACTTTGACCTCTTTAAGTGTGCTGAAGGGTCAGTGGGTTCAGTGAGCACCCTCTTGACTCGCTAACTGATGCTGTGTGATGGATTCAGCTCACAGGAACCAAATCTGATACTGTCAAATAGGATTAGTAGCCACACAGGCCAGCTTGAGCTGTGCCTGAATGCCAAAGGGATAAGAATCACTGGGTTCTTTTGGCATCTTGAGGAGCCTGATTATTGAATTTCATATTCTGCAAAGGTCTTTGCTCTCTAGTGGCAGTCCTTTTCTCCCCACTGAATTATTATTCAGTCTGTTCTGACATTTCTCTTCTGGAACTTTTTCCTTCTTTGCATGGTAGACTGTTTCTGATTGTAGTAGGTAGATGAGGGAAAACTGAGGTCAACTTAAATACTTTTGTCATCTTGCACTTTAGAAAGGACCTTTGGAGAACTCAGTGGTGATCATGTAATTCATCTTTGTTTTGGGTTGGATTTTAATTCTTGCTCTGAGGTCTTTAGTACTGAATTCAGGCACCTAAACTGGAAATTTTTAGTGTAACATCTCTTGGATTCATTGGGCTTGACTTATCGTAGTTCTTCTGTTTGTTAGTAAAACACATTTTTTATCACTGCTAAATAATCTTTTCTTCTTCCTTGTCCTGGAGGAAAATTTTAAGTAGGCTGGCTGCCTTGACACATGTCAAGTTTGCATTTTATATAGTACTCAAGGGAAGGGCTCATTTAGATCTCCTTTGATTTCTTTCATTAGCCATTTCTAGTTTTCAACACACAGATCCTATCACGTTTTGTTAAATTTATATCTAAGTATTTAATTTTCTGGAGTGATTGTAAATGGTAATAAAGTTTAAAAATTGAAGTTTAATATTGGGTTATATTTAATTTTGACCAGTTCACAAAATATCTAGATTTTTAAAAGCAAGTATAAATATGCCTCTATCTTCCTTAATGTTATTTTTATTAAGAACTATTTCAGGCACATAAAAATGTAGATAAAATAAACAAATACTTTAAAATGGTATCATGATGTGCAGAATTTTTAAATTTTAGCATAGTTGGGTTTGCTAGTACTTTTTCTTTATGATGTGTCCTTTCTATGTCCTTTCTTTCTTTCTTTTTTTTTTGATGAAGAAGATTGGCCCTGAGCAACATCCATTGCCAATTTTCCTCCATTTTATCTGTGGGATACTGCCACAGCATGGCTTGATGAGTGTTGTATAGGTCTGTGTCTGAGATCTGAACCCAGGAGCCCTGGGCTGCTGAAGTGGAGCTTGTGAACTTGACCACTCTGCCATCAGGCTGGCCCCTCTGTGTCTTTTAAAAAATATCCTTCCATGCCTCAATGCCTTAAAAATATTTTCCTTTTAAAAGTTTTAAAGATTTGCTTTTCATATATAAATCTTTAGTTCACGCAGAATTCATTTCCATGTATGATACGAGTTGGGGATCTTCTCTCTCTGAATATGGGTAACCACTTCTTTAAAAACAATTTATTGAATACTCTATCCCCTCCTCACTGATTACCTCTGTTGTCTATACTATGCCCTCTGTGTCACCTCTGTTTTATGTATGTATGAGTCCCTATGTGTGGGGTCTATAACTGGGCTTCCACTTCTGTTGCAACAGTCTGTTGGTTTATTACTGTACCAATACCATGTTTTCTGATTTTACTTTTTAATAAAACAGATTTATTGACATAAACTGCATATATTTAAAATGTAAAATTTGGTAAGTTTTAATACGTATTCTTGTGAAACCAACACCACAGTCAAGATAATGAACATTGTCCCAAAAGTTTTCCTGTACCTCTTTGTTAATCCGTTTCTCCTGCATCTCCCCGATATTCTTCTCTACTCTCCCTCTCCTTCATTCCCAGGCAGCCCTTCGTCTGCTTTGCATTACTGTAATTAGTTTGCATTTTCTAGAATTTTACATGTATGAGATCGTACAATGTATACTCTTTTTGGTCTAGCTCTGAGGGTAGGAGTGTATTACAGAATTAGTGGTTAAGATCATAGGATCTGGAGACAGACCATTTAGTCTTAAATCCTTGCTCTATCACTTGTTTATGGCTATGAGATCTTGGGCCCACTATCCTCTTAAGTCCAGGTTTCCCAGATTGCTGTGGGAAAGTGAAATTTCCCACAGGGAGAATGCAAGGGAAGAAAATACGACACTCGAGGACAGAAGTGTAAGGATTTTTAATGTACTGTGTATCCAGTTGGCAAGTGTGTACATGACCATATGCAGGAAGGTAGAGTGAAGAAAGCTGTTAAATATAGAAGTAAAGATTTGTAAAATAGATATGACTGGAAAAAAAAGGAGATAAGATGTGAGGCTGTGTTTGAAATGATTGTTAAGCCTGGGAGAAAAACAAGTTAAAACTAGAATAGATGTGAATAAGGAAAAAGATAGGGATGAAAGATCAGGTTATGCTGTGAACAAAGAGCAGATTTAGTAGGCACAGGAGAAGGAAAAGAATTGTTTCAGAAATAATATTTTCAGAGTTTGAAAGTTCTTAGGTGGACCTTTCTAGAATATAATAAGGTTAACCATGTATCATTTATTAAAGCAGAATAGGGGAAAATTAGAGGTGAAACAGTGTTTATTGAGGGGGCGTAGTAGAACTTGTGGTGAAAAATTATAAATGGGGCCTAAAAAGATTGCTTCCCACTTCCTGGCCTGGTGAGACTGGTGGCATGGAAGTTGGTTGACAGAAATGTAGTTTAGCAGAGTGAAATCTGGTTTATTTACATGTTTTTTTCCCCCAGCATAGTCCAACATAATTTGTAAGTACATAATGACTTAACTGTAGTAGTCTCAAATGAGACTAGTCTCCTAAGAAATTTTCCATAATACCTACTGAGCAGTAAGTACCACCACACGCACAGTATTGGTTCTCAGATACCTTATAGTTAGATATAATGTTAGATCTTTCCTGAGAATTTTGGTACTCTAAATGTGAGTCATTACCTATACTACCTGTTTTTTCTTGTGGGTTAATCCAGTCAGACAGAAGAAATAATGTAAGTTCAAGATTAAGTATGGTTTATAGAAACATACTTGATACCTTAGATTTGCACTGTCAGTGTGGTAGCCGCCAGCCACATGTGGCTATTGAGCACTTGAAATATGGCTACTCCAAATTGAGATGTGATGTAAATGTAAATTACAATGTGAGTTGAACTTTGAAGACTTAGTATGAAACAAAGAATGTAAAATGACCTAACAGTTTTTTTAATATGGATTACATGTTTGAAATGACAATATTGTAGCTATGTTAGAGTAAATAAGACTTATTATTAAAATTAATTTTACCTGTTTCTTTTTTACCTCTTTTTTAAATTGAGGTTATGATAGTTTACAACATTGTGAAATTTCAGTTGTATGTTATTATTTGTCAGTCATCATATAGGTGTGCCCCTTCACCCTTTGTGCTTACCCGCCACCCCCCTTTCCCCTCGTAACCACTAAACAGTTTTCTTTGTCCATCTGTTTGTTTATCTTCCATATATGAGTAAAACCATACAGTGTTTGTCTTTGTCTGTCTGGCTTATTTTGCTTAACATAATACCCTCCAGGTCCATCCATGTTGTTGTGAATGGGACAATTTTGTCTTTTTTATGGCTGAGTAGTATTCCATTGTATATATATATACACCACATCATCTTTATCCAGTCATCAGTTGATGGGGACTTGAGTTGCTTCCACGTCTTGGTTATTCTGAATAATGCTGCAATGAACACAGGGGTGCATCAGTTTCTTTGAATTGTTGATTACAAGTTCTTTGGATAGATACCCAGTAGTGGGATGGCTGGGTCATATGGTATTTTTATTTTTAATTTTTTGAGGAATCTCCATACTGTTTTCCACAGTGGCTGCACCAGTTTGCATTACCACCAGCAGTGTATGAGGGTTCCCTTTTCTCCACAACCTCTCCAACATTTGTTCTTTTTTTCTTGGTGATTATAACCATTCTAATGGGTGTAAGGTGATATCTTAGTGAAGTTTTAATTTGCATTTCCCTGATGATTAGTGATGTTGAACATCTTTTCATGTGCCTATTGGCCATCTGCATATCTTCTTTGGGGAAATGTCTCTTCATATCCTCTGCCCATTTTTTGATCAGGTTGTTTGTTTTTTTGTTGCTGAGTTGTGAGAGTTCTTATATATTCTGGTGATTAACCTCTTGTCAGATATATGCTTTGTAAATATTTTCTCCCAATTGGTGGGTCTTTTTTACTTTTTAATGTGGCTAGTAGAAAATTTAAAATTTTATATGTGGCATGCATGTATGACTCACATTATATTGCTGTTGAATAAGCACTGTCTTAAGATGAAAGAAATCCACTGCCTTGTTTTGCTCTAATTAAATGTATAACTATTTGCTGAATTATAAATCCTTAGTGGGAAAGCAAAAAACCAAAAAAAATTTGGTGTGTGAGTATGCTTAATGAAATTTCCTATGAATGGATTTTAAAAATAAGTGGTATGATTAGATTTTTATTTATTTTAAAATTATATCTAACAAAAGCTGTTAAACTTCAGAAATAAAGGTAACAGTACACCAGACTTTAGCTGACTTGTGTTGGGGTCTGAAAGTACACCTTTGCCTTGCCTTGTACAGATATCTAAGTGAATTATGGGATTGTCTCCCCTAAACTCATCACGTCCTACAGCTAGATTGCATTATCTGATACAGCAAGTGTCATGCTTGGTGATGCTTATGGTTTTCTTCCCAATTTTACATTTTCTAAAGCAGCATAGCATTGAGCCCCAACCCTGCTGAGTCAGAAACTCTGTTGGCTGGGGCTGGCAATCTGTTTCAACCCGCTAAGTGGTTCTAATGCGCAGAAAATTTGAGAAACATGGTTGTAGATTAAAGGACTTTTATAGAAGTAGCAAAACTTTTCCTCTTTATAACAATTCTCCATTTTGTCCCCTTGTTTCAGTTCTGTTTACCCTGATATAATAAACTTAACTGATGTAAATTTTATTTTTATTATAAACATGCTCGCAAAGTTTTAGGGTTTGATTTCTAAATAGTAATAATTATATTTAGAGTGGTATTGTATTTGATTCAAATGAAAGTTTATAAGTATCATTTGGGCAACTATACACATCTATTTGAAAGGAATTACATTCCTTTCTTTTCAATTAATCATAAAAATCTTAACGTTTCTAGGTGGATGCTCTCCGATTGCGTCTGGAAGAGAAGGAAACCATGCTGAATAAGAAGACAAAACAAATTCAGGATATGGCTGAGGAGAAGGGGACACAAGCTGGAGAGATACATGACCTCAAGGACATGCTGGATGTGAAGGAGCGGAAGGTTAATGTTCTACAGAAGAAGGTAAGGTGCAGGAGTTCTGAGTGCAGTGTCTGACATCTGACATACATCCTCATTCCTACCACTAACTTATGCCTAAATGCTGTCAAGGTTTATTTTTCATTCCTCTGTTTATATTTTTGTGGTTAATATTTGAAACTGTTGTCGCAATAGGTAGATTGTTAAAACAGTTTTTAAAATTTTAAAGTAAACGCTATTAGTATCTTCAGTAGTAGTTTCCGTACTAGTCTTTCTGAAAAGTGCTTTGTAAATTGCCAGAGTGGCATTCTTCTGTCTCTTCCGATCTCTCTTGTATTGGAACTGTAATACATGGACTTGGGATGGTTGCAACTCTATCTACGTGATTAATAAGACTACAATTTTGAATAGAAAAGCATGCTGTTGTAATTAACATATAATGTTTATGTGTCAAGGAAAGGAAGCAGTTTTTCCTTTTTTACCTTAGGCATTATTGGAAAGAGGCTAACTCTGGAATAGATAAGAAAAGTACTAATAATTTTCCCTTTTTTTTTGAGCTTAATATTAAGAGGTGCTAGAGATAATTTAAATTATATGTAGTGGACAGTAGTATTTATTGTTCATCTCCTTTGAGGTGACAGATTAGAGTCCCAATTTATTTTTAACTTCTAACAATAGCCAAGAAATAAAACTCTCTTTACTAAACCTCAAATTCAGCTTTTCTCTTATGTACAGAGGACGATGTCCTATATTTGTTCTATATAATATTAGTTTGGTTTTCACTTGCTTTCTATAAGTAAACATAAAAACATAAAAATTTGATTGCTCTGAATGTCAGTTGACTATATCTTGTTAGTGGATTCTAATTTATTGTTTTAAATTTTTATACACACATACATATATAACATATATATGTGTGTGTGTGTGTGTGTGTGCGCGTATACATAAATACACACGTATATATCCTTCTCACCCTTTCTCCTCAACTGCTCACTTCCCCTTACATGTTTCTTATATATTCTTCCAGAAACAGTCTACATATATGCAAACAAATATGTATTCTCTTTTTTCTGTTTACTTGTTTTTGTATTCTTCCAGAAACATTTTATGCATAATCCCTATAAAGCAAAAATGTTTCTTTCAACACAGGCGTTACCATTCCTTTTTGCCTGTTCCTCTTCTTTTTTTTCGTAAATGTATTTTGAAACTCCTTCCAATAGCTTCATCATTGTTGGTACCAACAGCTTTGTATGGATGTACTACAATTTATTTAACAGGGTTTCTACCAATGGACATTTAGTTTGCTTAAAATTTCTGCTTTTACATAGAATGATGTTGGAGTAAAAAAATGGTATACGTATTTAGTTTATTCATATGTGAAGTGTATTTCTACGTAAATTCCTTGAAGTAGAATTGCTGCGTGAAAGGATATGGGTTTGTAATGTTGGCGGATTTTGCCAAGTAACAATTATATTGGCTGAGTAGTATTCCATTGTGAATATATATACCACATCTTCTTTATCCAATCATCGGTCATTGGGCATTTGGGTTGTTTCCATGTCTTGGCCAATATGAATAGCGCTGCAATGAACATAAGGGTGCATATGTTACTTGGATTCTTGATTTCAAGTTGTTTGGGTAGATACACAGTAGTGGGATAGCTGGGTCATCTGTTATTTCTATTTTTGATTTTTTGAGAAATCTCCATCCTGTTTTCCATAGTGGCTGCGCCAGTTTGCATTCCTACTGGCAGTGTATGAGGGTTCCCTTTTCTCCACACCCTCTCCATCATTTGTTATTTTTAGTCTTAGTGATTATAGCTATTTTAACAGGTGTTATGTGATATCTTAGTGTGGTTTTGATTTGCATTTCCCTGATAATTAGTGATGTCGAACATCTTTTGCTGTGCTTATTTGCCGTCTCTGTATGTTCTTTGGAAAAACGTCTGTTCATATCCTCTGCCCATTGTTTGATTGGGCTGTTTGTTATTTTTGTTCTACAGTTGTGTGAGTTCCTTATATGTTCTGGAGATTAACCCTTTTTTGGATATATGATTTGCAAATATTTTCTCTCAATTGGTAGTTTGTCTTTTTGTTTTGATCCTAATTTCTTTTGCCTTACAAAAGCCCTTTAGTCACTTCTTTTATTTTTTCTTTTGTTTCCCTTGTCTGAGAAGACATGGTATTCGAAAAGATCCTTTAAGTTTGATGTCAGAGAGTGTACTGCCTATATTATCTTGCAGGAGTTTTATGGTTTCAGGACTTACCTTCAAGTTTTTGATCCATTTTGAGTTTATTTTTCTGTATAGTGTGAGATAACGGTCTACTTTCATTCTTTTGCAAGTGGTTGTCCAGATTTCCCAACACCATTTATTGAAGAGACTATCTTTTCTCCATTGTATGTTCTTGGCACCTTTGTCGAAGATTAGCTGTCCGTAGATGTGCTGTTTTATTTTTGGGCTTTCAGTTCTGTTCCATTGATCTGTGTGCCTGTTTTTGTACCATTATCATGCTGTTTTGATTACTGTAGCTTTGTAGTACATTTTCAAGTCAGGGATTGTGATGCCTCCAGCTTTGTTCTTTTTTTTTCAGGATTGCTTTAGCAATTCGAAGTCTTTGGTTGCCCCATATGAATTTTAGGATTCTTTGTTCTAGTTCTGTGAAGAATGTCATTGGGATTCTGTTTGGGATTGCATTGAATCTATAGATTGCTTTGGGTAGTATGGACATTTTGGCTATGTTTAGTCTTCTAATCCACGTCCATGTAATCTCTTCCCATCTCTCTATGTCATCATCTATTTCTTTCAATAATGTATTATGGTTTTCATTGTATAAATCTTTCACCTCCTTGGTTATAATTATTCCTAGATACTTTATTCTTTTAGCTGTGTTTGTAAATGGAATTGTATTCTTTTTTTTTTTTTTTCTTAAAGATTTTATTTTTTCCTTTTTCTCCCCAAAGCCCCCCAGTACATAGTTGTGTATTCTTCGTTGTGGGTTCTTCTAGTTGTGGCATGTGGGACGCTGCCTCAGCGTGGTCTTATGAGCAGTGCCATGTCCGCGCTCAGGATTCGAACTAACGAAACACTGCGCCGCCTGCAGCAGAGCGCGCGAACTTAACCACTCCGCCACGGGGCCACCCCTGGAATTGTATTCTTGATTTCTCTTTCTGTAAGTTCGTTGTTAGAGTATAGAAATGCAACTGATTTTTGTAAGTTGATTTTGTACCCTGCAACTTTATTGTAGCTGTTAATTATTTCTAATAGTTTTCCAATGGATTCTTTAGGGTTTTCTATATATAAGATCATGTCATGTGCAACCAGTGAGAGTTTCACTTCTTCACTCCCTGTTTGGATTCCTTTTATTCGTTTCTCTTGCCTAATTGCTCTGGCCAAATTCTTCAGTACTATGTTGAATAAGAGTGCTGATAGTCGGCATCCTTGTCTTGTTCCTGTTCTCAGAGGGATGGTGTTCAGTTTTTCCCCATTGAGTATGATGTTGGCTGTGAGTTTGTCATGTATGGCCTTCATTATGTTGAGGTAATTTCTTTCTATTCCCATTTTGTTAAGAGGTTTTATCATAAATGGCTATTGGATCTTGTCAAATGCTTTCTTTGCATCTATTGAAATGATCATGTAGTTTTTCTTTCTCGTTTTGTTAATTGGTGTATATCACATTGATTGATTTGCAGATGTTGAACCATCCCTCTGTCCCTGATACAAATCCCAGTTGATCATGATGTTTGATCTTTTTAATGGATTGCTGTATTTGGGTTGCCGATATTTTGTTGAGGATTTTTGCATCTATGTTCATCAGTGATATTGGCCTGTACTTTTCCTTTTTTGTGTTGTTCTTGTCAGGCTTTGGTATGAGAGTGATGTTGGCCTGGTGTTAGGAAGTGTTCCATGTTCCATGATTTTTTGGAATAGCTTGAGAAGGATCAGTATTAAATTCTCTCTGAAAGTTTGGTAGAATTCCCCAGGGAAGCCCTCTGGTCCTGGGATTTTTGTTTTTAGGATGCTTTTGATTACTGTTTTAATCTCTTGTGATTCGTCTTTCCATATTCTCTATTTCTTCTTTCTTTCTTTATTTCTTTTGCGGAAGATTAGCCCTGAGCTAACTACTGCCAATCCTCCTCTTTTTGCTGAGGAAGACTGGCCCTGAGCTAACATCCATGCCCATCTTCCTCTACTTTATACATGGGACGCCTACCATGCCAAGTGGTGCCATGTCCACACCCAGGATCCGAGCAAGTGAACCCTGGGCTGCCGAGAAGCGGAACATGTGAACTTAACAGCTGCGCCATGGGGCCAGCCCCGTCTATTTCTTCTTGATTCAGCTGTGGGAGGTTGTAAGAGTCCAGGAATTTATCCGTTTCTTCTAGATTGTCCATTTTGTTGGCATATAGCTTTTCATAGTATTCTCTTACAGTCCTTTGGATTTCTGTGGTATCTGTTGTTATTTCTCCTCTTTCATTTCTAATTTTATTTGAGCTTTCTCTCTTTTTTTCTTTGTAAGTCTGGCTAGAGGTTTGTCAGTTTTGTTTATCTTCTCACAGAACCAGCTCTTTGTTTCATTGATCCTTTCTGCTGCTTTTTTTGTTTCAGTTGCATTTATTTCTGCTCCCATTTTTATTATTTCTCTCCTTCTGCTGTCTTTGGGCTTTGTTTATTCTTCTTTTTCTAATTCAGTTAGGTGTAGTTTGAGATTGCTTATTTTGGATTTTTCTTGTTTGTTAAGGTGAGCCTGTATTGTGATGAATTTCCCTCTTATGACCGATTTTGCTGCATCCCACGTAACTTGGTATGGTATGTTTTCATTTTCATTTGTCTTCGGCTATTTTTTGATCTCTCGTTTAATTTGTTCACTGATCCATTGGTTGTTCAATAGCATGTTGTTTAGTCTCCACATCCTTATCCCTTTCTCAGCTTTTTTCTTGTAATTAATTTGTAGCTTCATAGCATTGTGATTGGAGAAGATGCTTATTATTATTTCAATCTTCCCTAATTTATTGAGACTTACCTTGTTTCCCAACATATGGCCTATCCTTGAGAATGTTCAGTGTGCACTTGAGAAGAATGTGTATTCTGCTGGTTTTGGATGGAGTGTTCTATATATATGTCTATTAAGTCTAACTGGTCTAGCTTTTCATTTACTTCCACTGTTTCCTTGTTGATTTTCTGTCAGGATGATCTATCCATTGATTTGAGTGGAGTGTTGAGGTCCCTACTATTATTGTGTTGTTTTTAATATCTTCTTTTAGGTTTGTTAATAGTTCCTTTATGTAGTTTGGTTCTCCTGTGTTGGGTACATAGATATTTGTAAGTGTATGTCTTGTTCGTGGAGTGTCTCTGTGATCATTATATACTGCCCCTCTGTGTCTCTCTCTTTACCTGTCTTATCTTGAAGTCTCATGTGTCTGATATGAGTATTGCAACATCTGCTTTCTTTTGCTTGCCATTAGCTTGGAGTATAGTCTTCCATCCCTTCACTCTGAGCCTGTGTTTGTCATTGGAGCTGTGATGTGTTTCTTGGAGGCAGCATATTGTTGGGTCTTGTTCTTTAATCTGTCTCACCACTCTGTGTCTTTTTATAGGAGAATTCAGTCTATTTACATTGAGGGTGATTATCGATATATGAGGGTTTAATGCTGCCATTTTATCACTTGTTTTCCAGTTCTCCATTTCTTTTGTTTCTTGTCCTGTGTGTTTTGGTCTACCCATTGAGTTAGGTAGTTTTTTATGTTGTATTTTTTTGTTTTCTCCTTATTTATTATTTGTGTCTCTCTTCTGCTTTTTTGTTTATTGGCTTCTATGAAGTTTGTATTCAAAATCTCATAGATAAGATAGTCTATTTTCTTTTTGTTTTGTTTTGGTTTTTGTTTTGGGGAAGATTAGCCCTGAGCTAACATCTGCTGCCATTCCTCCTCTTTTTGCTGAGGAAGACTGGCCCTGAACTAACATTTGTGCCCAACTTCCTCTACTTTATATGTGGCACACCTGCCACAGCATGGCTTGATAAGCAGTGCATAGCTCTGCATCTGGTCTCTGAACAGCGAACCCTGGGCTGCTGAAGCAGAATATGTGAATAGACCCCAGTCTATTTTCTGATGGCCTCTTATTTCTTTTGACTAAACCGATTCAGTCTCTTTCCTCCTCTCCTCCTAAGTTGTTTTTCTCACAGTTTATTCCATCTTGTGTTGTGAGTTTGTGGTTAAAATGACAAGATTATCTTTGTTTTTGGTGTTTTCCTTCCCTTTGTCATTAATGTTATACTTGAATATTTGCTAATCTGTTCTGATGTATAGCTAATATTTTCTGATTTTGTCTACCTATTTATCTCTTTACTCTGTACTTTGTAACCCTTTTCTATCCCCTTTTTTTTCCAGGTATGAAGGCCTTCTTAAGAATTTCTTGTAAGGGGCAGTCTTGTGGCTATTAACTCCCTTAGCTTTTGTTTATCTGGGACAGTTTTTATTTCTCCATCATATCTGAAGGATATTTTCACTGGATAGAGTATTCTTGGAAAGTTTTTTTCCTTCAAAGTTTTGAATATGTTATTCAAGTCTCTCTTCGCCTGTAAGGTTTGTGCAGAGAAATCCACTGAAAGCCTGATAGGAGTTCCTTTCTAAGGTATTTTCTTCTGCCTTGCTGCCCTTAGTATTTTTTCTTTTTCATTCACTTTTGCCAGTTTCGCTACTATGCCTTGCAGTAGGTCTTTTTACATTGACATATTTAGGAGATCTGGTAGCCTATTCCACATGGATTTCCATCCTCTTCTCTAGGTTTGGGATGTTCTCTGCTATAATTTCTTTGAACAAGCTTTCTTCTCCATTCTCCTCCTCATCTCCCTCTGGAATACCTATAATTCTTATGTTGCATTTCCTGATTGAGTTGGATAATTCTCAGAGACTTTCTTCATTTCTTTTTAGTCTTATTTCTCTCTCCTCTATCTGAGGTGTTTCAGTACATATGTCCTTGATTATGTTGATTCACTCCTCTATGATGTCTGCTCGACTGTTCAGGGAATCCGTATTTTGTTTTATCTCATTGATTGTGTCTTTCATCTGTAATATTTCTGATTGATTCTTCTTTATAGTTTCAGTCTCTTTTGTGAGGTAACTCCTGAACTCATTGAATTGTTTCTCTACATTCTCTTTTAACTTGTTGAGTTTTTTGACAATAGCTGTTTCAAATTCTCTGTCATTTAGATTACATACGTCAGTGTCTTTGGGACTAATTTCTGTGTACTTGTCATTTTCTCTCTGGTCTGGAGAGTTAATATAAGTTTTGATACTGCTAGAGGGCGTAGCTTTGTTGTTTCGCATCCTGCTATTATTTGGTTTCAGTTACCACCTATCACCAGTGGATGGGGGTCGAGAGCCAGCTGTTCTGAGCCCTCTGTCTTCTGTGGGGATCCCAGGTGCTGGAGCCAGTGCTGGTTGGGTGGGGGGGGGGGGTGGGGGGTGGGCGCTTTCTTTCTTCTGTGTGCTCTTGAGGGCTCACTCACTCTGTCCTCGCTCTCTGCTCTCCTGCGGTGTTGGCTTGATGAGCTCACCCCTGCATTAGCTTTCCCTTCGGTAGGGGCTTTCCCCTGGGGTGCAAGGGCCCTTGGGTAACTTTGATGTTCCTGTGAACGACTGCCCCCTCCCACCTTCCTTCCCTCTCAGAGGCTGTGCATGGTCCTAGATCGCAGTCTTTTGGAGAAGTTTTCTCTCATCCCGTTCCACCTCCTCACAGGGGACCTCCAGCCTCCACACCTTCTGACATGTGACTGTGTGGGTCTCTCATGTGTCTTCTGTGTTGTGTGAATGTCCTCTGTTGGAGTATGACTGTCTTTTTTGTTGTATGGTGGAGGCAAGAGATTGCCGGGAGAAGTCACTCGGCCATGATGATGACATCACTCTCCTAACTAGGTAAACATTTTTTTAAAAGTTTTTAATAACTGTGACTGGAGGTTTGAAGTTTGAATTAGCACCTTATTATCCAGAGATAATCATAGTTTGTAAAAATAGAACAGAAGCACATAATGCTAGTCACTTTATAACCTTGTTCAATCCTTACAACCCTTTGGCAGTGGCTTTTAGATCATGATTGGCTAAATCAGTGGCTAAAGTGGCTAAAGCTTTAGGCCATGAGACATAATAAGAAATATATTTTACATGTGTCACAGTGGACACGTTCATCTCTATCTATATATTGTATAGATCTTTAGAGGATATAGCTAAAACAAAACTTTCACAACATGTGCTTACTCTAATTTTATGAAATACACTCTGAAGTATTTTCTCCCATTTCTTAAAATAAATAAAAAAATGTTAGTCCTGACCTGTTAAATTATTTCAGTACCTACTAATAAAAGACTTTCATACCTTGGTATCCTATCTCCCATTCTTCTCTCTTTGTACCCCCCAAAACCAAAACAAACCTGAAACAAACAAACTCCAGACATATTATATGATAGGAGTGTTTCATTTGTACAAATTCGTTTAGCTAAAAAGAGGTAGCTTCAGATTTTGACACAACGTTCATCTTATGCCAGAGTGTAGCTTTTTCCATTACAACCACCTCCCTGTTTGGAGGGTTAGATGGTAGTATGTGTTAAAGCTTTTTGACGCTACAGAACATCATACAAATAGTTGATGTATTATTCTTTGTTTAGCTGTTTATCTTTTGCAAGAGATGGTGGAAGGCCAGTAATTATGTTCTTTCTAGTATACTACACTGCCTCACTAGTTTGTCATGTTACAGACTTTAATTTGTCTGAAATCAAACAGATAACTCACTGTCAAAACTGGTTTAGATTAGTACTGCTTCTTTCAAGATAATTATCTCTATACCTCTCATTTTTAGTGCTTAGAGCCTTTATCTTCTGTCTACTTATTTTGTTCTAGAAGTTACTGTACTAACATGACCAGAATCAATATTTGTGGTGTATTTCCTGCACTGTTGTTTGCTGATAAAATACAAGTAGCTTTAATTTTAGATCCACATAAAATTAGACGAAATGTACACAGAGAGTTTAGAGATACTTTAAAGTTCTTAAAAGAGCTATAATTATTTTTATTATGACTTTTATTTCCTGAGCGACAAACCTCCTCTTGCTCCAGGATACTACTAGCAAGCTTGATCTGAATAGACCAATCACCAGTAAGGAGATTGAAACAATCAAAAATCTACCAAAAGTAAAAGTCCAGGACCAGATGGCTTCCCTGTTGAATCCTAGCAAACATTCAAAGAAGGCTTAATACTTATTCTTCTCAAACTCTTCCAAAAAATTGAAGAGAGGAAGCTTCCTAACTCATTCTACAAAGCCAACGTTATCCTGATACCAAAACCAGACAAGAGCAACACAAAAAAAGAAATTACTTGCCAATATTGCTGATGAACATCGATGCAAAAATTCTCAACAAAATACTAGCAAATCGAATACAACAATACATTAAAAAAGTCATACACCATGATCAACTGGGTTTCATTCCAGGGATGCAGGGATGGTTCAACATCCACAAACCAAGCAACGTGATACATGGCATTAACAAAATGAAGATGAAAAACTACATGATCATCTCAATAGACGCAGAGAAGGCATTTGACAAGATACAGCATCTTGTTATGATAAAAACTGTAAATAAAGTGGTATAGAAGGAAAATACCTCAACATAATAAAGGCTATATATCACAAATCCAGAGGAAATATCATTCTCAGTAGAGAAAAACTGAAAGCTATCCCTCTAAGAACAGGAACCAGACAAAGAGGCCCACTTTTACCACTCCTATTTAACATAGTATTCGAAGTCCTAGCCAGAGCAACCAACGAATAAAAAGAAATAAAAGGGATCCAAGGGGCTGGCTCCGTGGCTGAGTGGTTGGGTTTGTGTGCTCTGCTTCGGCGGCCCAGGGTTTTGCCGGTTTGGATCCTGGGCATGGACCTAGCACTACTCATCAGGCCATAACTAGGAAATACACAACTGTGTGCCTGGGGGGCTTTGGGTAGAAGGAAAAAAACAAATAGAGGAAGGTGGGCACAGATGTTAGCTCAGGGCCAATCTTCCTCAGCAAAAAGAGGAGGATTGGTGGTGGATGTTAGCTCAAGGCTAATCTTCCTCAAAAAAAAAGAGATCTAAATTGGAAAGGAAGTAGTAAAACTGTCAGTATTTGCAGATGACATGATTCTTTATATAGAAAACCCTAGAGAATCCACTAAAAAACTTTTAGAAATAATAAATGAATAAGTCAAGTTGCAGGATACAAAATCAACATACAAAAATCATCTGCGTTTCTATACAGTAACAATGAAGTTGCAGAAAGAGAAATTAAGAATACAGTTCCATTTACAATTGCAAGAAAAGGAATAAAATACCTAGGAGTAAACTTAACCAAAGAGGTGAAATATCTGTACACCGAAAAGTATAAAACGTTGTTGAAAGAAATGAAGAAGACACAAAGAAATGGAAAGATATTCCATGCTCTTGTATTGGAAGAATTAATATAGTTAAGATGTCCATACTTCCTAAAGCAATCTGTAGAATCAATGCAATCCCTATCAAACTTCCAACACTTTTCACAAAAGAATCCTAAAATTTATGTGGAACGACAAAAGACCCCGAATAGCCAAAGGAATCTTGAGAAAAAAGAACAAAGCTGGAAGCATCACAATCCCTGATTTCAAAATATACTACAAAGCTATAGTAACCAAAACCACATAGTGCTGGCAGAAAAACAGACACACATCAATGGAACAGAATCGAGAGCCCAGAAGTAAACCTACACATATATGGACAACTAATTTTCAACGAGGGAGCCAAGAACATACAATGGAGAAAGGAAAGTCTCTTCAATAAACAGTGTTTGGAAAACTGGACAGCCACATGCAAAAGAATGAAAGTAGACCATTATCTTACACCATGTGCAAAAATAAACTCAAAATGGATTAGAGACTTGAATGTAAGATCTGAAACCATGAAACTTCTGGAAGAAAACATAGGCATTGTGCTCTGTGACATCGGTATTAGCAGCAGTTTTTCAAATACCATGTCTGTCTGGGCAAGGGAAACAATATAAAAAATAAACAAATGGGACTACATCAAACTAAAAAGCTTCTGCACAGCAAAAGGAAACCATCAACAAAGCGAAGAGACAACCTAACAATTGGGAGAAGATATTTGCAAGCCACATATCACATAAGGGGTTAATATCTAAAATATACAAAGAACTCATACAGCTCAACAACAAAAAACTAGCAACCCAATTAGAAAATGGGCAAAAGATCTGAACAGAGATTTCTCCAAAGAATATATAAGGATGGCCAACAGGCACATGAAAAGATGTTCAACATCATTAGCCATCAGGGAAATGCAAATCAAATCTACAGTGAGATGTCACCTCACTCCCGTCAGAATGGCTGTAAGTAACAAGACAGGAAACAGTAAGTGTTGGAGAGGATGTGCAGAGAAGGGAGTCCTCATACACTGCTGGTGGGAGTGCAAACTGGTGCAGCCACTGTGGAAAACAGTATGTAGTTTCCTTAGAAAATTAAGAATAGATCTACCATATGATCTGGCTATTCCACTGCTGGGTATTTATCCAAAGAACTTGAAAACACAAATGCATAAAGATACATGCACCCCTATGTTTATCACAACATTCTTCACAATAGCTGAGACTTGGAAGCAACTGTGGTGCCCATGAAGGGATGAATGGATGAAGATGTGGTATATAAACGCAATAGAATACTACTCAGCCATAAGAAATGATGAAATCCAGCCATCTTTGACAACATGGATGGACCTTGAGGGTATTATGCTAAGCAAAGTAAGTCAGAGGGAGAAAGTCAAATACCGGATGATCTCACTCATAGGTAGAAAATAAAAACCATGACAAACTTGGATACATGCGTGTGGTGATGGATTGTAATTAGTCCTTGGGTGGTGAACATGGTGTAATCTACACAGAATTAGAAATATATTACATTGTATACCTGAAATTTATATAATGTTATAAACCAATGTTACTGCAATAAAAAAATAAAAATAAAAATTTTAAAAAAAGAAGATGATGTGCAACATGGACAGGATGTAGAAAGCACCACATGTGGAGTGGATAGTGTAGGCGATCTGAGAGAAGAGCGACAGGATGAAGATGCAGATGAAGACGCCCCAGACGATGATGACCATGGAGGTGGCATATCTGGCGTTTATTGTGCTACAGGGCATTAGTGATGGCCCAGTACCTATTCAGAGCAATGAGACAGAGGTGCAGGTTGGAGGCCATGCAGCACGTGATACCAGAAGACAGCCAGATGTCACACAGGATTTGGCCAAAGTTCCAGGTGTGGTTGATGGTATGTGTGATGCTGACGAATGTGATCAAGATGAAAACCAAGAGATTGGTCATGGCCAGGAAATCAGTGAAATGGCTGGAGTGTGGAGCTTCCTGGTAAGGAAGATGGTGGTAAGCACAAAGGCGTGGGAGAGGACCATGGTCAGTATGATGATGGAAAGGACAGAGCAAGGGAGATTTTGAGCTCCTGGAGGGTCCCAAATCCCAAGCTCATGGGGTTTCTTTAGCATACAGGATCTGTTAGAGGCCTCCAGGAAAAGGCCTTGCAGTGGCTGGTTTGATGGGGGCATTCTATGTGGCTCTCTCTTCCACACTCATAGGTCCTTCTTTCACAATTGTCTTCCTCACAGAACAAGGTTATCCTTCCATTTCACACTGGTGGGAGTTGTACATCACATGAACAGGCACGGTGAAAAGACCCCAGGACTTGATTGTGTAAAGAACATTGAGGTGACTTCTCAGCCAAAATTAAAAATTTTTCTTAAATCAGGTGAATCCCAAGATTTCTCATTATTCTGGAACTCTGGTGGACACATGCTGAATTTGTTAGATAATTGTCAGGTTATCACACCAATGTGGACAAAGCTGTGAAATTTCTTGCTTCCGCTATTTTGACTCTTTCCAAAGCTTGAGACTCTTATTGTTTGACAATATATTCAGAATTACCCCCATCCTATTCTGAGAAGATTCTGCATTTCAGGTTGCCTCCTGGGAGCTTTTAAAGCTACAGTACCAGCTGATTCAGAGAAACAGCCCAATCGACAGCTCCTAGTTTTCCCAGTTTAACCTTGACACATAATGAAGTATTTATTTTGGTTCCTTTTTCACTGATGGTTTTTGAATCTGAAGAGAGAAACATTCCAGTTACCAAGACTTGAAGAATGTGTAACCTTGGAGAAGACAAAACAAATGGATCACTGTGAGTTCACCAAGAGGGGCACATTTGCAGAAGTCCCTTCCTGGCCCAGCTAGCGCATCTGGATGCTGGGCTCACCCTCCTGGATCTTCCTTGTCACCCAGTTTTGTCTCATCTTGACCATAACCCCCAGCCAAGTGCCCTCCCCTGGGCTCTTCCCTTCCATGTGCCTTCGAGATCCTCCCATATTGTTTTTGTTGTTGTTGTTAAATTAATAGATTTTTTTTTTTTACAGCAGTTTTAGGTTTACAGAGAAATAGAACAGAAAGTACAAACAGTTCCCATATATTCCCTCCTCCCTGCCTACGGTTTCCCCAATTATTAACATTTGCATTGATGTGGTACATTTGTTAAAATTGATGAACCAATATTGATGCATTATTATTAACTAAAAGTCCATAGTTTAGGTTTCACTCTTTGTATTGTACAGTTCTATGGGTTTTGCCAAGTATATAATGACGTAGATCTACCATTATAGTATCATACAGAATAGTTTCGCTGCCCTAAAAATCTCCTGTGTTCCACTTATTCATTTCTCTCCCAGTTCCTGGCTACCTCTGATCTTTTTACTGACTGTAGGTTTGCCTTTTCCAGAATGTCATTTAGTTGGACTCATACAGTATTTTCAGACTTGCTTCTTTCACTTACTGTATGCATTTAAAATTCCTCCATTTCATTTCATGTCTTGATAGCTCACTTTTTATTGCTGAATAATATTCCATTGTCTGGATGTACCACAGTTTGTTTATGTAATTACCTGTAGAATAACATCTTGGCTGCCTCCATTTTTTATCAGTTATGAATAAAGATGCTATAAATATTCATGCACAGGTTTTTTGTGTGGACATAAGTTTTCAACTCATTTGGGTAAATACCTAGGAGTGTGATGGCTGGATATATGATTAGACTATGTTAGCTTGTGAGGAACTGCCCCTATGTTGCCTTTAATTGGGGACTTTGAAACATTTTAACTTTGCAAAACAAATATAACTTGAGTATTTTTTTTTCTTGGACAGTATACATCAATGTTTTGGTGTGCTGTCAAGCGCTAGATTATTCCCACTGTAGATTGTTGCTATAACTTTGCTATTGACTTCCAGTGTGCCAGCAGTTATTTTTCAATAGGAAAAGTAATTCTGAAATATTCTTTAGGGGAGAGAGTTGTATGGTCATTGTAAAAGTTTGGCCTCTGAAACTTTGTCCGATTTTTATATATAATGTAGAACCACTAGTATATTTGAAATATAAATGTATTAAACTCTTTTAAAATCTAAATAAATAGTTCTTTTAAAGCGCTAAGAAAGAAGTCAAAGGATGCGAACTTCCAGTTATGAAATAAATGTCAGAGGGATGTAATGTACAGCATGGTGACTATAGTTAATAATACTGTATTTGCATATTTGGAAGTTGCTGAGAGAGATCTTAAAAGTTCTCATCACAAGAAAAAAATTTTTGTAACTATGTATGGTGACAGATGTTAACTAGACTTATTGTGGTGATCATTTCACAATATATACAAATACCAAGTCATTATGTTATACGCCTGAAACTAATGTAATTTTATATGTCGGTTATACCTCAATTAAAAAAAAACACTAAGAAATGACAATGAATATGTTTGACGAAGCTTTATAAGTGGAAGTTTATAGGTTTTTTTCTTACTTATATTTTTGTTATAATGGTGTATAACAAACTACGATATAATGCATCTCATTCATGATTTGAGATTGTATGCATCTAAAAAATTGATACATGCCAAATTATTCTCCAAAAACATTGTATTTGTTTATATTAAGAATGTCTTTCTGCACAGCTTCATCAAACATTTATTACCAAACCTTTTTAAATTTCCACTGACCTAGTAGGTAATTTAAAAATATCTCTTTTCTTGCTTAGTATTTGTTTAAATTTGAGTGCATATTGAACATCTTTTCATAGGGTTTCCTTGTTTTGGAAGTTACATATTCATGTTTTTTCTACATTTTTTCTATTAGATGGTTTATTTTTTCCTTATTGATTTATAGGAATTCTTTCCCTGTTAGTAGATTGGCCTCTTTCCTCATGTTTTACAAATATATTTTCTTATTTGTCATCTTTTTTCCTTCATTTATGGTATTTGTTTTCGTATTCTCAAATTTAGTAGTCCTTTGTGTCCTCTCAATGTTTGGTCATGCTCAGAAAGTACTTATGCGTGCCAGGGTTATTCAGTAGTTCATACATGCTTTATTCTGGTACTTTTTAAAGTTCTTTTTTCTTTTACACTTAAATACTATTTTATAGAATTTATATATTGCTGTGATGATTCCGCTTTATGTTCTTATATGTGGTCAGCCAGTCGTCATTGTAATATTTAATCTACTTTTCTGATTTGAAATGCCACAAAATTATCATATAAACTTTGGCCTGTTTCTGGATTCTGGTCTGTTCCGTTTATCTTCCTGTCTTTCTATGTCAGTACCAAATTGTTTAAATTATTATAGCTTCAGAATGCATTTTAATGTTTAGTAGGGTTGTTCTGCTTTATTAGTTTTCTTTTTTGGAGGAATTTCTGACTTTTTTCTTTTTCCAGATGAACTTCAGTATCATTTTGTCAAATTTGTTTCTTCCAAGGAATAATCTTGTTATTATTTTGATGGGAATGTGATGTCTCAGAAGTCAAATTAGAAAGTTTCAAAGAGAGGAATGATCAGCTTTGTCACATACTGCTGATGAGTTAAATAAGACAATTATTGAGAATTGACCATTGGGTTTAATAAAGTGAAGGTTATTAGTAACCTCGATTACAATAGTTTCATGGAGTGGGAATAGTTTATAATTTGTGCCTAGTTTCCCTAATCTCTCTGTTACTTTAAGCAATGTATTTAATTTTCTGTGTCTTGATTTAACACACTTAAAAGTGAAGCCACATCTATTAATGACGACGTTTTATGAAAAACAGTTTATTTATAATCCCCCCCTTCCTGATTTCTGTTAGTAAGCTTTGTTGTCTTTTCCTGTGTCTGTAATACAGATTTACCTTTTGTTGCTTTTTGAGGGGGAAAAGTATTCTTGTCTGTAGTTGTAATTTATTTTGTTTAGCCTTTATTTCTGTATTTAAGTGAATTTAATATTTATTACTAGTCTTTTAGCATCATAACTTAACTATTCCCAAGGTTTAAATTTTTATTTAATTCTTGTTTGCCTGGGAATTCCTTTGAACTTTTTCAAGAAAGGTTATGGATGCTCTATTTCCTAGGTTCTTGTTGACCATGTGTTTATAGTACCTTTTTCTTTTTTTTTTGAGGAAGATTAGCCCTGAGCTAACATCTGCCACCAATCCTCTTTTTGCTGAGCAAGATTAGCCTTGAGCTAACATCCGTGCCCATCTTCCTCTGCTTTCTATGTGGGACGCCTGCCACAGCATGGCTTGATAAGTGGTGTGTAGGTGCATGACCGAGATCTGAACTGGTGAACCCCGGGCTGCTGAAGTAGAGCGTGTGAACTTAACTGCTACGCCAGTGGGCTGGCCACTATGTTATGTTTTTATATTTATGATTTAATTATTTAAGAGATACAAAAAAGTGTAGAGATCAATATAGTAAGTAACTGTAATTACTCAACTTAAGAAGTAAAATTTCAAATACAGTTGAAGTTCCTTGGCTTATCTTTCCTTGATAGTATTACCCTCCTGTCTATCCCAGAGAGAAACACTTCATTTTGGTGTTTATGCATGCCCCATACCTTAGATCAGGATGCATGTTTTAATACTTTTACAGGCTATGTATGTATTAATAAAATATATGTAATCGGAGGAGATATACATGGCAAATACATTTGAGAAGTTATTTACCCTCACTGTAATCAGTAATAAGGGAAATGTAAAATAAGACCAGATTAAGAAACCGTTTGATACCTACCATTTTATGCTATGTTGGCAAAAATCAAGAAGTCTGACAGTATCATGTGTTGATAAATATTTTATCAATTGAATTTCTCACACAATGCTGTTGAGGTTTTAAATTGGTGCAACTGCTTTGGAAAGCACTTACCTTATTAAATTAAACATGAGCATACCCTCCCAGATACATATTACCTTACATGGACTCCAGGACATATGCAGGAATGCTCATGGTGACCTTGTTTGGATTAAAAAACAAAACAAAACTGAGGAAACGCTATGCAAATACTCATTGACAGAAGAATGAGGAAGTAAATTGTGGTATAGTCACCCAGTGGAACATAGTATTATTTTTGTTTTAAAGACAGGGAATATTTAGGATAAAAATTCAGCTGAGTCGTTTCTTCTGGAGCTAGGAAAGGCAGAGAGGTGGGATAAGGAGGAATATATAAATATCTTAAGTAGTTCAGGTAATGTTCTCGTTCTTAAGATGGGTAGTGGGTTTGTGTGTGTTTAATTTATTATCATACTTCATAACAAATCTAGATATATATATTTGTTAACTATTATGTAATATAATTTAAAATAACTAGCAGCAGATTAACTTTCTTTTTTAGAAAGATCGGCACCTGAGCTAACATCTGTTGCCAGTCTTCTTTTTTTTTTTTTCCCTTCTTCTCTCCAAAGCCCTCCAGTACATAGTTGTATATTCTAGTTGTGAGTGAGACAGATTAATTTGTTAAATTTGCATGGTTGCTACATGGGTGTTTATTATATACTTTATACGTTTCCTTTTGTTTGCATATTAGTAATAAAAATGCTTAGAAAGAAAACCTCTCTCTATGTACGCATATCTATCTTCATTGAAAAGGAACTTTTCTATTTTATTTTAAATTTATTCCTAATTTTATAATCCTACAATTAGAACTATCTTTCCCCAGAAATTCATTTGTACATTTGAAAAAATGTCTGCTACAAAAGTAAAGCCTCATTGATTAAGTCCAGCTGTCCATTTGATTAAATTTTTCCTATGAAGTCTCTGCAAATGGATTTATTCAGCTTGTGGTCAAATATGTCCCATTATGATGAATGAATGATGAACAGTTTTGACTCTCTTTTCTTGACCCTCAATTTGGCTACTTAGAATATTTGATTGAAATTAACTTCGGGCCATATTGAACAGGTGTAATCCTCCTACTGCAGGATGGCTTTTAGATATTGTGAGCTTGCTACTTGACAGCCCCAAATCTTATTTTTCTAGGTGAAAAATTTGTTTCTCCTATTGTTCTTATTTACCATGGTTACTTTTCTGATGGCAGTTATTCATCTCAACTCATTTTTCCTCCATACTTTACTTGGCCGGTTGGAATGTTTGATCTAATTGCAAGAGAGATGATTAGAACATTATTAATGTTCTGTTCTTGAGCCTAGCTGAAATATTATATTGGACAACTCGCTGAAACTCACTAACCTTCAGTTTCTTCATCTATAGATAGCGTATAATAGTTATGTCAGGGGGTTTTTGTTAATATGATGTAACGTGTATGAAAGTACCTTGAAAGTCACATAATGTCGATGTGAGGTGTTAATATTGTTTATTCTTACTAAATTTTACTTTGCTGAATTCAGCCAATTACTCTAATCTTTGAGGATCTGTTTGAATCTTGATTTGATTGATTAGTCTATTTATCTTCTTCCCACTTATCAGCATATTCTTTATACTTTCATATAAGGGACAAAATGTTGATTAGACCTAGAAAAGACTTTTGTGGGGCTGGCCCAGTGGCACAGCAGTTAAGTTCACACGTTCTGCTTTGGTGGCCCGGGTTTCGCTGGTTCGGATCCTGGGTGTGGACATGGCACTGCTTGGCAAGCCATGCTGTGGTAGGTGTCTCACATAGAAAGCAGAGGAAGATGGGCATGGATGTTAGCTCCGGGCCAGTCTTCCTCAGCAAAAAAAGGAGGATTGGCAGCAGATGTTAGCTCAGGGCTAATCTTCCTCAAAAAAAAAAGAAAGAAAGAAAGAAAAAAAAGACTTTTGTGTTATATTGTAAGAAACAGCTATCAAATTGATATATTTATCAAAACAATCTAAAAGCTCTTTTCATTGTCTGTAGAATTTTTTTTGTAAGCCTAGTTTGTTTACAGGTCTACCCTTTTTATAAATTCATATTCCTCTCTGTTCTTCATCCAGACTCTTATAAATCTGTCTTAAAAATCTGTCAATTGTAGAGATTGCTCTTGTATAATTCTTTATTATAGTTATGCTTGGATTATGAGCTGTATGATATACTCAGCTATTTTTGGCTTTTTCAGGACCACCACCACCCACACATTTTCCTAGTTTTCTACGCATTGTATCTATTTGTGTACACTGGAGTATTCTTTGCTCTTTCTTCTCCCTCCACCCCCTTTACTGAGTACGTTTATAGTTACACAGTCAAAATTATGTTCTTGTGGGCTTCCCAATCTGTCTTCCCTCATGCATTCATCATAGTATCTTCTGCTATATGCTAGGCGCTATGCTAAATAAAAAGACAAATAAGATGTCGTTTCTGCTCTCAAAGTCTCAGAGTTGTGGGAGTTGAAGTTATGATATAAATGGTGTACAGTAGGGCACAAAGCAAGGAGTTTTAGATTTGAACTTTTGTGAAAGGTGTCTGAGAAAGTCTTAGGAGGCGAGTCTTGAAAGATGATTAGAAGTTTCTAGGCAGATGGGGAAGGGGTGAGACATCCCAAGCAGAGAGAACAGTGTGAATGAAAACGTGGAGTGGTGTTCCTTTCTAGTGTCCATGCTCTGGAATTTCGCCTTTGTTCTTCAAACATTTTTGTAATACAGATTCTTAAAAATTTCTGGTAGAGTTCTGTCTATGAATGTCTTTTCTTTCTTATCATGAACTCTTATATTACCTGGTCTCTGGGAAAATTATTCCCAGTTCTTACGTAATGATAAAGTTTTCAGTGAATATACTCATCTTTACTCTCCTGTTAGTTTATTTAGAAAACTACTGAATAGAATTCAACTTTTCTTTCCTCTGGCCCTGAAAATTTTCTTTAGAAAATTTAGAATAAAGTTTAAAAACTTTAAAAATTCATCTGCAGTGGGATATTGAAGTATAACGTTTTGGGGAGAACCTCAGCTATTCCTGGAGAGATGTCTTAATTCTGCGCAACACTTAACCTACTTTGCTGCTTGATTCATACGCTTATTCTATAAGGAGGAGGGTTGAGGTAACTCTGCTTTCATCCTCTTCTTGTTCTTTGGCATCTGCATTCTCTAATAGTTTTTTCACAAATATTTATAATTGTATATTTAAGTAATATTTAAATGTTTTAATGTTTAAGGAGGAGTACCAGGAAATGGTAAATTACTTTGGCATTACTTTTGGCAGATTAGATCTGCATTTTTTTTTAAGTCATTGTTTTCTGAGAACAGTAGCAGTTGTGATAATGGCTGGATTGTGAGTCACATACTCTGGACTATTTTTGGCTCTGTCTGGGCCACCAGTTCCCACCCCTAATCTCTTAGCTTTATAGGTAGTGTATGTATTTGTGTGCAGTGGGGTAACCCTGTACTCAGAGAATGAAGTGGGACAATAGCAGATGGCCAAGCATGCTGTACAATGGGATTAGCATTGGGCTCCTTCTTCTTAGGGTTCTCCCCTATGGTTTAAAGTAGTTTAGTGTTACAGTAAATTTCTTATCTGTATAATAAGTCACTGACCTGGAAAATGTAATTGAGCATTTGAATTTGAGCTGCATTCAAGATCTGTGTTAAAACTGTACAGCTTCGTGCTTGACTGATTGTAAATGATGATGTAGCAAGGAGTTTAATTTGCTGCCGCAGATGTTATCATCCTTTTCTTCTGTGCTTCTGCAACTTCTCTTTATTTGGCCTTGCTTGTTTCTCCAGTTTCCTAGGTTTTGGTATTTAGAGTTTAGATTTAACAGTAGCAGGAACCTGATTGATGTATAGAATTAGAAGGGTGTTTTGGTTTGTCTTTTGGTCCTACATTGATTCTTTAAGTCTCCTCTGTTACTTTGTTTTGAGTAGTAAGTCAAAAGAATACATTGTCTATATATTCTATTTGTTTTCTGTGGAGTCTTGACTAAGGCGGTGCTAGTTTCTTTACCTCTTCCATATCATAAATTGCACAGAGAATATGTTTTATCATTAAAACAATTTTTACTAATTTATTTAGAGAAAATTAATATTTTGTTTTTAAAATTGTGCTGTTTTATTTTTAATAAGAATTAATTGCAATGTTTTCTAAATGTTACTATTTTTAAGTCACAACCCAGTTGTTAATGAAGCTAAGTTAAGAGAAGACTAAGTCAGGCCCTAATAGAATTTTGAGTTGGAAACTTAATATACTTAGGCATTAGAATTTTCCCTTTTCTTTCTTTTACTTATAATTTTTAAATAGAATTCAGTTTAATTAAAATTTTTTGTTTATGGAGAATATATAGAGCTAAATTCTTAAAATATAATTTTATTGAAAAAACAGAATGCATAGTGAATGATATCTGATTGATTATGATATTTCTGATGGGGAATATACTCTATATGGATTTACTTTGCTTCATATAACATTTTCTGCCTCTCTTTTTCAAGCAAACCTTAAGGAGGAAGATAGTTGAACTTGCAGCGTCTGATTTAACTTCCAATTTCTCAACAGATACCTGTTTTTAAATGATGCTGATCTTATACAAGTGACATTTTATAATGATTGAGGAATTATTCCCTAAAAAAGGGGAGGATCTTAGTTTACCTTGTTATAAAATATCTTTTAATTATGATATGTTCCTCCTCACCATCCCTTCCACTTCCAGGACACTCCACTCTAAAAAATAAAAACAATAGACACAACAGCTGCTATCCCTACATTCTGATAATTTAGAAACAGTAAACTTCAGATGTAAGTCATTAAAGGAACACAATATTAGTAGAATTGTTTGGCAGTACATAGATGGAGGAAAACCTTTTGCTGTATCTCACAGCATGATGAGGGTAGTCACACTTCTTATGTGGCTGCTAACTCCTACAGTCATAGATGTTAGAGGCAGAAGCTGCCTGACCAGTTAAGAGTTATGTTAGGAATTAGCTTGTAAGTGGCAGAGGATTCCTTTTGCTGTACTCTATTGGTCATAATAGTCACCAGAGCTACCTTGATTCAGGGGGGTCAAGAAATAGACTCTACTGCTTAATGGAGGAGTGGCAAAGCCTCATTGCAGAAGAGTGTGGAAGGTGGGAGATATTGTTGTGCCCATCTTTGGAAAATATCTACTCCAAATGAATAAAAACATTGGATAAAGGATTGAGAATATGAGGATGAGATGATTTTATGTGGTGTGGTGATAAAGCTCTTATTCCCTTTTCTGTTGTCTTATGACATTGCAGCCTTATTAGTAAGAATGGAAGAAGAATTTTTCTATTTCCATGTTCTATTCAGTGTTTTAGTCTGTTATTCACAAGTCTTCTACTGTCATTCGTTGCTCCCAATAGAAGTCACCCCAAACTGGAAGGAATTCTAAACAGTTTAAAATTGTTTTGCCTGATTCAGGAATTATCACAGGGTAGGAAAATAATTTGTAGGAAAAGGATACAGAGGAATAAGGTGTTTGGAAAGGGTGGACTGACAGCAGAAGGTGAATTAATGCTTCATATTTATTTTGGAGATTCATCTTAGATGAGAAGTAAAACTGTCTAGAAGGAAACTTTTGCGTATTAGTTATCTAACATGGAAGAGACTTCCATCCAGAAGATAATCAGACTGAGTCTGTGCATAGATGGTACATTGAATGGAGAAGAATTTTTAAGTCTGTTAAGAACAAACGTGGCTAAACTGTTTTGTGTTATTTAGGGAATAAAGCAGGATAAATCTCAGGCTTAGAGTAGTTTTATACTTCATTGATGGATATTGTGGAACTTTGACTTTTCAGTTAGCACTAAGGGGTTAATTGGGTGGATGGTTGGGTTTTTTTTTTCTATTTTTCAAATAATTCACATATCATAAGACTTACCATTTTAAACTGTATAATTCAGTTGCTTTTTTGTATACTTACAAGGTTGTGCAACCATCACCACTGTCCAACCATACCTGTTAGCAGTGAAAACTCCTTATCCTCTGGCAACCACTAATTTACTCTTGACTCTGTGGATTTGCCTATTCTGGACATTTCATATAAATGTTATCATAGAATACGTGGCTTTTTGTGTCTGGCTTCTTTAACATGATGTTTGCAAGGTTCATTCCTGTTGTGGGAAGTATCAGTACTTCATTCCTTTTTATGGCTGAGTAATATTCCATTGTATTGAATATACCACATTTTGTTTATTCATTCATCAGTTTATGGACATTTGGGTTGTTTCCACTTTTCAGCTATTAAGAATAATGGTTCTGTGAAAGCTTAATGTAAAAGTTTTTGTATGAACATACGTTTTCATTTTTCTTGGGTATATATCTAGGAATGGAATTGTTGTTAACTCATGGTTAGCTTTTTAAGGAACTGCCAAACTGTTTCTAAAGTAGCTGCATGATTTTACATTCCTGCCAATGCTTATTTTTCTTTTTTAAATAGCTGTTCTAATGGGTGTGTAATGGAATCTTATTGTGGTTTTGATTTGCATTTACATAATTATGTTGAACATCTTTTTATGTACTTTTTGGCCATTTGTATATCTTCTTTGGAGAAATGTCTATTTAAATCCTTTGCCCATTTTTAAATTGATTTATTTGCCTCTATTATTGAGTTCTACAAGTCTTCATGTATTCTGGAGACTCTACCCATATCAGATGTGATTTGCAAATATTTCTCCCATTCTGTGGGTTCACTTTCTTGATAGCATTCTTTGTGCAAAAATTTTAACTTTTGATAAAGTCCAGTTTCTCTTTTTTCCTTGGTTGCTTATTCTTTTGGTGGCATATCTAAGAAACCATTGCCTAATTGAAGGTCATGAAGATTTCCACCTGAGTTTTCTTCTATGAATTTTATAGTTTTAGCTTTTACATTTGATCCATTCCAAGTTAAGTTTTGTATATGGTATAAGGTATGGGTGCAACTTCATTATTTTGCACGTGATATCCAGTTGCCCCAGCACCATTTGTTGAAAGGACTCTTCTTTCCCCATTGAATGGTCTTGGGACCCTTGCTGAAAATCAAATGGCTGTTGACACGTGTTCATTTCTGAACTCTCAATCTGTTCCATCGATATATTTGTCTATCTATGTACCATATCACACTGTCTTAATTACTGTAGCTTTGAAGTAGGTCTTGATGTTGGGAACTGTGAATCCTCTGCCATTGTTCCTTTTCAAGATTGTTTTGGCTTTTGAGGGTCCCTTGTAATTCCATATGAGTTTTGAGGTCACTGTGTCCATTTCCATAAAAAAGGCATTTGGAACTTTGATAGGGATTGCATTGAATCTGTTCATCAGTTTGGGGAATATTGCCATCTTAACAATATCAAGTCTTTCAATTGATGAACACGAGATATCTTTCAACTTATTTAGGTTGTCTTTAATTTCTTTTATTGATGTTTTATAGTTTTCAATTGACAAGTTTTGCACTTCTTTAAATTTATTCCTGAATATTTTATTCTTTTTCATGCTATTGTAAATGAAATTTTCATTTTCAGATTATTCATTTTTAGTGTATAGATATACAACTGATTTTTGTATGTTAATCTTTTGTTTTGCAACTTTGCTAAACTTATTAGCTCTAATAATGTTCCAGTGGATTTTCTGTATATAAGATTATGCTATCTGCAAGCAGAGATATTCATACTTCTTCCTTTCCAATATGGCTGCCTTTTATTTCTTTTTCTTCCCTAATTGTTTAATATAGTGATGAATAGAAATGGTGTTCTCAAAAAAAAAAAGTGATGTTCTGTTCATCTTGTTCTTTTCTTTATTTTAGGGGAAAGGCTTTCATTTTTCACCATTAAGTATGAGGTTAACTGTGGATTTTTCGTAGATGCCCTTTATCAGATCGAAGAAGTTCCCTTCTATTCCTGGTTTACTGAGTGTTTTTATCATGAAAAGGTGTTGGATTTTGTCAAATGCTTTTTCTGTGTCTATTGAGATGATGTTGTTTCTGTTCTTTTTCTCTATTAATGTGGTACATTATACTGAGTAAGTTTTGTGTGTTAACAAACCTTGCATTCCTGGCCTGAGGATGGATGTGTTTTTAAGTTACCTTTTGTTTTTCACCTGGAAAAATGTAGAAACTTGTTCTACTAACATTATCATGGAGGCAATAGGAGTGGACCTGGAAGAGCATAGCCGTTGGATAAATGCTTTATTTTCCAGTGCTAAAGTATAATATAAATAAGAACTACTCAGAGGCTTATATTGTAATGCTTTGTACAACATATAAGTAATTTTGACCCTTATTAAAACATCATTCTTTGTACTTTTAAGTAACTTAATGAATAATTTGAGGATTTATGTTTATCTGTGTGCATTTTCTATTGATAGTAGGCCATATTAATATTCTCAGAATCTTGCAAGCTCTAGTTTGGAGTGCCCTGACTTCTGTTTTGACTCAACACAGATTTTAAACTTGAGAAATGGTAATTAATGAGTCAATATGGAAGGGTCAGATCCTATTGCAACAAAAGTTGTTCTTAGTGGTCTCTCAGGAGAACTTGTAGCAGGAACTTGTCAGAGTAATAAATACATAGATAAGTATCTGGAAGGGGACAAAGGATTTGAAAACAAAATGCTTGATCAAAGTTTTGAAGCACAGTCAATATTTTCTTTTGCTTAAAAACTGCTTTATAATTTGACATGAATTAACTTGCATTGCATTCTTACCTGTGGGAATGGCCGGTTGGATAGATGCCCAGTTACCTGTCAGCTCTAGTTGAGAAGTTGAACTAGTTAACCACCTGAAGAAGTTATTAAATCAAACTTTGATGAAGTAGCTTTTTGTGCTCTTCCTTCTCTCTGCCACACCAATATGTACACCCTAACCAGAAAATAGCTTCAAGCATCAGGTATGTGTTTTGTCCTTTAGCTGTTTCATTTCCTGTAATTGCCAGACCTCCTTACTTTTTTCTCCTAGAGGGGGACACTTTTTTTTTTCCTAGAGGAGTTTTTCAGGTTAGAAAAATCATCCAAATTTACTGAGGAAAATTTACTAAGTTTGATAAGATTCTTGGGCTTCCATTGCATATAGGTGAGGAATTTTGTTTGGACCTGTTCTCCCTGCATCTTATCTAGTCTAAACTCTTACTGTATAGTTAGCAAATTTAGTAACACAGTCTTTTTATAAAGCAGCTAAGCAAGCAATTTTAAGTGATGTGCCTGTTTATTTTAAACAACATTCTGGGTGCTTGAAAAGAATGCCACTCATTAATGATTTTTAAATTCTTCTACCCTTTTGACGATCTGATGAAAGCTAAGGACTCTCTCCATGTAAAAATGCACGTAGTTCATTTATATGGCTTGAGATGTACACACCATAAAGGCTATCGGTGAATTCCTGATTAAAAACGCTCACCCTCTATGAAACAGCCAAGTTGGGCTATAAGGGTTTCTAGGTTTTAGAAAGCCATAAAATTATGTATCTGGTTCAAATACAACATAAATTGAGGGCAATTACAATTTCATGTTAACCATAATTCAACTCGAAAGAGTATAGCTGCTGGATGCTGTGATGAGTGAGCCAACTCCCCACTGAGGGGTGAAGCACATATTCCCCTAGATGCTGGAAGTGCTGTTGACATGGCCCTTAATTGGTAGCCCCTGTGGAGATTGCCTTGGCTAAAGAGACCTGCCTTGCACAAGGGCATACCCATTGGCATCCAGTGGTTGATCCTTGCTTGAATCCGTTGTCCTGGCTTGGGACAACTCTGAAAGGTCATCCTAGATTCAGAGCTCCCCATGGGGTTGTCTGAATCCTTTGGGACTTCGTGGCAGCTGAATTTCTCCTTCTGCACAAAATGCTGCTTCCCCCGCCTCCTGTTTCCTTTCCACTGGTATTGATCCCAAGAGCATCCTCTAATAAACTTGCGTGGTAAAATGTGTCTCAAGGTCTGCTTCCTGGGAATCCCAGCCTTGTCACATTAGGGTCGAATATTAGCATAAGTTAGCTTACTTCAGGCCATAAAAGTAGGCCTGGCTGAAATAAAAATTTAGTGAGATGAACTTGAATTTAGACTTAAGATATGCGAAGCATCCTTTTATTGTTTCCTTCAGACCACCTGTTTTGAGTAAGTCTTTAAACTCTTGGTTTCTTTGAATTCATTTTTGTCTCCCAGTCTTTCTTTGGCATTGCAGAAAACTCCCACAGTCTCTGACAGCTCAGTGTGTTTGGTTACACAGTATGAAAGGTGTGGGTTAAATAAGGAGTTGCTTACACACCCCACAGAAACCCCTAGAGACTTCCCATGTTGATAAGTGCATGTGATAAGAGAATCCCTCTTATCATAATCCTAATCATATTCCTTATCATAAATCCTAGGATTTCTTGGATAGCATTTAGAATATTATTGCTTTTGTCATTGTCATTGAAATGGTGTGTGTCCATTCTAAATATTTGAAAAATACGGAAAAGCTATAATGAGGAAAACTCTATGTAAGAATAAACTTTTCCTTACTTCAAATTGGGATGATATTATACATACATTTGGACAACTTTTTCATGTAATAGTATAAAATAAACTGGTTTCCATATCCTTCATTAATCCTCAAGTATGTGAATTATAATGGTTACATAATATTCCATCCAATGGATAATTGTATTTAATTTAGCTAGCCTCCTCTTGTTATATATTTGGTTTTTCTCAATTTTGTTTTTGTTAATAAATAATACAAAGAATAGTGGGTTTTTTTTTGTTTTTTGTTTTATTTTCAAAATAAGCCTTGTGTGTCTGCTTTAATGAGTTATTTAAACATAGTGGGTTCTTTCATCACTGAAATGTAGTAAACTGTTAGATCTAAGACTGTTCCATCTAGAAAGCCATTGTTAGTGTACAGTTTCAAGGGATGCCATTCGTATAGACAATGTGAATTATCTACATAATGTGAGGTCCTAAGTGCAATCTCATCATTGCTACTGCCTCAGAAGGATTGCCATTGTGGATTTATGGATCCTCTTTGTTTGGTTTGAGCAATTTTAGCACAGGAAGATCTGTCGAGTTTTTATGTATGCCTGCCAGATATAAAAAAAAGCATTTGAGCCTTTTCCATAATTGTCTACTGAGCAGATCTTGACTGGCGGTGGCCTTTGCTTTATATTATACAGTTATTTTAATGCAAGAGGTCCCTACTTCCATTATCTGTCCCTTGAGCAAGTCTATCAAGGAATTTATTTCCCTCCCAGCAATTAATAAAATCTGTCTGGAGCAGTGGATTCTGAATGTCTTCTCCTGGAGATCGTACCTGTGCTTCCTGTACAGTTCAGTTTGAAGAGTCTTTAAGATAAAATATAGTAGTACTTTGATGAAGTTTATTACTTTTTAAATGTTCTCATCTTCCCCATCATAATAATATAGTTGTATTTTAGAATTGAAATGAATATTAGGGTCTTTTTTATAGGTAAAGTAATTAGATCAAATAACTTGCTCAATATGACATAGCTAGCTATTTATTTATTACAGTAATCCACTTCATGACTTACATGATGAGAGAATAGCACAATTGAGAAGGAAACTCAACCAAAATCTGCTGGACTTATTAAAGACCATAAACAGTAACTGAGAATATAGATATGGAAGCTTTTAACAACCTAAATTGAGTTTAAAACATTGCTTAGAGTTTCTCATGACTATGTTATTCTTGTGTCTTTGAAGCATTGGAAACACATGATTGCACAAGTAAAATTTAGAAGCCAATATAAATAGTCTGAGCAAAACTTGCCCATTTTGGTAAATTATAGTTGTGCCTTGTTAGTACGTTTTGCCAGAGTGTAGAGAGGTAGATAAGCAATTGCCTAGAAATTAGGGGACTTAGTGAATTTTTCCTTTTTAGATTCTGTTAATTACTGTAAATCCCTCTTTGCCAGCTGATTATGACCCGTTCGTGCAGACTGTACTTTACCATTGCTGCTGAGAGGTATTGTTAACCAAGAGGGTAAAGGTCAGAGCCTTTCTGAATAACTTGCTTCCTATAATAAGTGTGATGCTGATGGCTGCTTAGAGTAACTGGGGAGGCATCATAAAAAACCTTCCTTTAAGTGATGTTAAAAGTAGCCGGGTGATTGCAAGAAGTGTTTCGGGATTCCTTGTCGTTAGAGCTATATCCTAGTGGAAGTCTCTTCTACCTTCAGTGATTAGGGCCGCAAAGGCAGAGTAATCAGTTCCGCTTGACTAAGAATAAATTACTCACATTGAAACATGATAGTTCCTGACAACTGGCCATGCTGATAAAAACCAAAACAAAAGATGTCAAGAAATCTGTGCTAGTGTGGAGCTGGTTTGCAGATTTGATGAATTCACATGTGTCATGCATTTGGCATTAGACTTCCTCTGGTTTCATCGGTTTTTCTTTCTCTTTGTAAAATAGAAATTGTATGAGGAGAAGTAAGGCTCTATATAATATAATAAGTAGGTTATTTCTATTTTCTTTCCAACCCAGTTAATAGAACTATACTACGATTAGAGAGGTCATTTTAAGAAAAATGTCTTCTCTCTCAAATAGTTATTTAAAAAATATTTCCTTCTTGAATTCTTCATTATTAGTTCTCTTTGATAATAAAGCGTATGTATAAGCCTGGTTCATCCTCCCCCTTCCTATTTATCATCAAGAACACAGATATAAACACCAATTCCTTTGATCTCTACAAAATTTTACTCATGCGTAAATTTAATACACACTAATGCGTACTTAATGATTTCTTTCTATATCAGATAAGGTACGCAAAAGTAGAAAAAAAGCCCATAGAACTATAAGATATATCATTTTTGGGGCCGGCCCCATGGGGCAGTGGTTAAGTTCGAATGTTCCGCTTCTCGTTGGCCCGGGGTTCACCAGTTCAGATCCTGGGTGCGGACATGGCACTGCGTGGCAAAAGCCATGCTGTGGTAGGCGTCCCACGTATAAAGTAGAGGAAGATGGGCATGGATGTTACCTCAGGGCCAGTCTTCCTCAGCAGAAAGAGGAGGATTGGCAGGAGATGTTAGCTTAGGGCTAATCTTCCTCAAAATAAATAAATAAAATACATCATTTTCTGCTATAATCATTTTATTAATTTTCAATATTGTTAAAAATAAGTTATTTAAGAAAAAGAAGAAAAGCTTTTTAACTATTTCATTGTCAGGTGCTCCTTGGTCCATGTATATAAATAAACTAGTTTCCTTCTACCCCTTGAAAGTCAGGGGGTAACACAGTATATTATTACTATGGTCACTTATATGAAAATGTTATTCCCTACTGAAGCAAAGGATGAAGGGTGGATTTACCAAACCACTGCAAATGCAAAGGTGCATCTTCCATGAGAGAAAGGTACATCCAAACACAAAACACTAAAGCTGGTGGGCAAAGCCAAAGGTACTTGGCATCAGGATTTCGGTATCATGATATTATTAAAATAGTCTGTTTTTCCATAGTTTATGGAAAAATGCTTAGGTCACCTTTGTGTGATTGTTTTTCTTTTGTTGTTCATCATAGAATACTATTTATAGCATAGTGATTAAGAATAGGATTCTGGAACTAGATGGCCTAGTGATTATCTCATAGTCTTGTGGGGATGCTTAAATAGTTGTTATATATAAAGTTCTTACAGCAGTACCTGGCACGTACATATTACACTCTTTTTAAGTGTTAGCAGTCTCTGTTATCACCACTACTTCTTCCTCACCACCACCACCATCATTATTATTATTTTTCTTGTTGTTGTTGTTACATTGTTATTTTAGGGATTCTGTGGTTTCTGTTCCTGCAAAATGGAGAGTTTCCTTTTTTTTTTGATATTCTGATTATATTTGAAGGAGTATTTTTTCATTTAACATGATTCCAAACAATCATCTTTATCGTTAATATTCAAGGATGTACATAACTGATCCAGTTTTTCTCTTGGCTGTTGTATTCAAAACTTTTTGTAAATCATATATTTCAGAACCTGTGGAAATTGAACTGCGTATAGAATAGGATCTCCACTATATATTTTATAGAAATTCCATAATAAATACTGAAGTAATATGCTGTGGGACTATCTGGGTGAGCAGCTTTTACACCTTCCACATTAGATTAGTCAAAAAGAAGAGAATAATGGCAAGAATAATATGGTAGCATTCACACACCAGCTGGTTAGTGACACATGCAAATCCAGACATCCTTGATCAAGAAAGCACCATTGAATCACAACCAGTGTAAGGATATGTAACAGGAGCTTTCAGTACGGCTTAGCTGTTATGCATCATGATGCTGGGTAAATGAAAAGAAAAATATTTTTTACACACCCCTCCTCTGAACCACCACACACAGCGTCTTTGGGGTTTGTTCAATGCTTATGTAGCTAGTTTGCACATCTCCATGTCTACTTCAAGTCTTCCTCACTGATGACAACTTGCTTAAAGGAGGCAATTTTAATGTCCACTGTTCTTTCTTCATTTTTTCAGTTCCTTTCACTATGGAATGTTTATTCCTCCTCTTAGAAGTAAACAGGAGTGCAAGAATAGCCATCCTTTCCTCCTCTCCAACTCAACAGTCTGTTTAGACAGCTGGGTAATTGAAGAAGAAAGTAATTTAGGGAGAACTTGTTAATGTGGATTTTACTAAATTTTCACTGAACTAGCGGCTTCTGAACCTGAGTGTATTAGGAAAACTTTTGCCAGCAAACAGTAATGGATTCCTTTAATAGTTTGACTACATACAAATTATACCAGTGAGATTGTTAACAGTTTAACCTCTTAAATTTCTTTCTTAGGTGCTGATGATGGAGAAGAAAGAAGGGTATTATGCATGTGAGGGCTATTTGTGTATTAGATGGGCTCATAAAGCAAATCTCTGTTTTCTTATATATAAAACTTGCTTGGTCCTGTGAAATTTTGTTTTAAATAATGGTTCTAGAACTGCTCTTTCTTTTTTTTTTCGGTGAGGCAGATTGGCCCTTCACTAACATCTGTGCCAGTCTTCCTGTGTTTTGTATGTGGGACACCACCACAGCATGGCTTGATGAGGGGTGTGTAGGTCCGCACCTGGGATCCGAACCTGCGAACCCTGGGCTGCCAAAGCGGAGTGTGCGAACTCAACCATTATGCCACCTGGCCAGCCCTGTAGTACTGTTCTTTGTTGATAAGAAAGTTTAATCAACAGCATGATTGTATCTTTTCTTTGTATAAGGTTTATATGTTAGCACCTGGAATGTCCTGCACAGCTGGTTAAACATGTAAACACCAGGACGTTGCATTCTGTATGTGTATGGAGTACTAGATTTTTAAGTGGCCGAGTTCTCTTTAGCCCTTGTGAGTTTACCACAACCATTGATCCATATTGATTCCTGTGAGATTTCATATGGATTCATATGAGATTCCAGTAGTAGTGTCTGATTAAACTAAAGGAAGATTAATGCTTTTCATCTGTGATGGTCTTTTCTTTCACAGTAGGTTTTGGACTTTTATTTGTCATGAAAAGAATGGAACCCATTTTAGGCATTTCAGTAGTTAACCTGTATGATTTTTCTCTTTGTTAAAGAGTGAAAATCCAAGCCTTTTGGTATTCATGGTACCCTATTCTAAATTTACCAGATCTTTTTGCTTAGCTTGTTTGTTCTGCTTGTGGAATTCTCATTGACTCTAGAGAGGGACTTTTTTCCTTACCCTGTGGAATGAAGCAGACCCTTAAAGAGCTTATACTAAATTGATTAATGCAGGAAATTTATCCGAAGGTTGGATCTAGGATTTTTTTGTAGTTCCTTTTTTGGCATGAGTTTATGTGTATGCCTAAATATAGTTTATAAAGGTCCGAGCTTGTATACTATTCATTTACTGATTATTGAACCAATATTTATTATAGATAAATAGTGTGTGCCAGATGTGTGCCAGATATGAAGATACAAAACTGGGTGGAGGAGCAGGATCCAGTCTATTTGTGGAGACGTGTATGAAACAAGTAATTACAATATGGTTAGGGATTAATGTTATATATATAGGTGGAATATTGGCGATAAATGTGGGAAATATATAGATAGGTAAAGAATGGAGATAAATGTGTGTATATGTGTATTTATATGTGTGATGGAGTACAGACAATGATCATCTGATGGGGTAAGAACAAGAAACTCTTCCCAAAGGAGGTAACATTTATGTTTCTTTTTGAAAACCGTGTAAAATAAACCAGCTAGTTCTGGTTATTAGCTCAAGAGGAGATTATGATTATATTCTCCTGCTTCATTTTCCTTCCTAGAACTTACTGTCATCCTGCACAATATATTCATTTCATTCATTCATTTACTGTCTACCATATTGGGATGGAAGCTCTTTGAGGGTAGGGATTCTTGCCTATTTTGATTACTCCTATATCCTCAACACCTGAAAAAGTGCCTGGCACATAGCAGGAGCTCAAATATGTGTTGAAAGAACGAATGAAGTTTGTGAGTTCTGGAATAGTTGCCTCACTTCTTATTTTCCTTTAGTTTATTAGGAATATCTCTCTATAATTCCTTCATATTTTTGTTTAGTATTTTTCATGATGTATACTTGAATCTCCCTAGTGATAACGTGCGCTTTCCACAATGTTTCTCAAACCCATCCCCTCTTTTCCATCTCTTAGCTCATTTAGTCTCCAAAATCTCTTACCTGAGTTGATAAAATCTTGTAATTGTTTTTCCTATCTCTATGCAAGTTTTAAAAAATTTCTTCTCGACAGCCATCAGAGTTATCTATCTAAAATACAGAACTGACTAGACCATTTCTTTGCTTAAAAATCCCTAATAGTTCCCATCTGTATACAATAAAATTTGTGCTGTTTAGGATGGCACACAAGCCCATCGATAGCTTGGATCCAGCTACAATGCGGAGTCCTCTTGTCATCTTATAACATAATAAAAATGAGTGTGCTCATTCTTCTTTGTATCACTAGTGCCTGGCATATGATATAGATTTAAGTCAATACTCTTTTGAGTAAATGAATGCATATAAATGTGTATGAAGGAATGAATAATAACAATGAGGAATTTCATTGAAAGTGCTTACTGTTTAGATAAAAGATGATATAAAAATCTAACTTAACACTAGTATTTCAGAATAATTTTTCCTTTATACAGCTGATTTGTTTTTCTTACTGTCTGGCTGTTTTGTTCTCTGTCCTCCCTCAATTCTTTGTGAAGGGATCCCTCTTGGCACTTATACTGTTGTTTTGGAAATAATCCAGTTTTTCATGGCTTTCTTCTCTATAGTTCCTCTCTCCATTCCCATCTCTTTCTGTTGAGTCTTTTTTCTCTAACTATCTTCCCATAATTCTTTAGAGATTTATGCATATGCCTATATTCCCATACCCATGTGTGTGTCTTTTCTCTGTTCTGGCTATAAATTCTGGGTTTAAAGTTTTGCTTGCAGTTCTAAAAGTTTTACACTTGGAGACAACCCTGATCTACCTGTTTACAACTTAAAATGATTTTTATTGTGCCTATTTGTATGTCTCTTAATTTCCTTTTTTTCTCTTAAATGTATATCACACTCAGATTGAAAATCTTCAAGAGCAACTTAGAGATAAGGAAAAGCAGATGAGCAGCTTGAAAGAACGAGTCAAATCCCTACAGGCTGACACCACCAACACCGACACCGCCTTGACCACTTTGGAGGAGGCCCTTGCAGAGAAAGTGAGCGACTGGTCCAGACTCTTCATAGACACATTTCTTCTGCTTTCTCATCGATCTAAAATTTTCTCTAGTGATGAGACTTGGATATAGAAGTGAGAATAAATCCCTCTGGGCAAAAAGGAAAAAAGCTCTCTGTCCTATTGCTGACATTTATCATATAAGGGGAAAGAAAATCCATTCTGTTGTTGCCAATTTAAGCATCTGTTGCTGGGCAAGATGGGTTCCACACTAGAGGGCAGTGGCTGAAATTGCTAAGGAATCAGCCGTATGTTCCCCATTTACTATCTTCTGAAGAAGAAGGAAAGTTCTTTTTATTTATAAGGTCAACTAGAATTAGGGGATGTGGGAATATCGCACATTGACTGTCAGGAGGCAATGTATAATTAGTTCTCCTTTACTGTGCCACATTGTTACCTAATATATTCATGGATTTTAGTTATTAATATACTGTATTGGCTGTTTTTCTAGTCTTGGCCTTGCTATTTCATTTTGCCTTTGTGAGCAAACCTTGTTTTTCAGGAATGGTTGAGTAAATAAAGAAGTGGCCCAACATGGCAAGTGTTAATGTCTTGGAAGGAGGTTTAAGGAATTTTTTTTTTTTTTGGACAAATCACTTTTATTTCTGTGTAAGTTACATACAACACAACACATCCATCTTAAGCATACAGTTTGGTGACTTTTTTCTTTTTCCTTTGGTGAGGAAGATTGGCCCTGAGCTAACATCTGTTGCCAATACTCCCCTTTTTGCTTGAGGAAGATTGTCGCTGAACTAACATTTGTGCCAGTCTTCCTCTATTTTATATTTGGGACACCACCACAGCATGGCTTGATGAGCGGTGTGTAGGTCCGTGCCCAGAGTCTGAACTCGTGGAGCACACAAACTTAACCACTATGCCACTGGGCCAGCCCCTAATGAATCTTGATGGGGCATTTTAATTGGACTTTTTTAAAGGAATAAGGTCACTGTTCCTTAAGCCTCTTGGGCTCAGAATGCTTCAGACTGCCTGCCTGTGATCAAGGCTTGATCCCTGAATATATTTAGAAATAATACTTAAATTGCTCTAACTTTCAAACTTGCTATCTGTTGATAGTTTGACAGAAGGAAGTTTTAATGGCTTCTCTTTTCTTTACCCCTCTTTGTGCTTTAAGCTCAACATATAATAATCTCCCCAACCTTTCCTTTTTTTTGGTGTATGAATTGTGAGTTGTTTCCATTGCCTTGTAGGCAACATGTGAAGAATTTATAAAGAAGAAATATTTGTTAGCTGTTGTCCTTAGGGTATATATATAAGTTTTTGGGTACTTGGGAATTGTATAAATGGGATAATTTCAAAAGAATACTTTAGGGACGTATAATACTAGTTGAGATTATAGGAAAAGAAACCTAGGGTAATCAAAAGAACAAAGCCAGATCTTGGTTAAAGCAAGATAGGTAGGAAGGGTGAATTCTTTAAAAAGTAAATATTAACAACTTATCACTGTCTTTTGAATGGAGAATGGAAGTGTGAAATTTTATCAGCTAAAAGCTGAATTACAGTTACATGACATAAATGTGAAGGGAATTTTCTCATGTATTTATGTGCTCTTTTATCAGGAGCGGACAATTGAGCGCTTAAAGGAGCAGCGGGACAGAGATGAGCGAGAGAAGCAAGAGGAAATTGATAACTACAAAAAAGATCTTAAAGATTTGAAAGAAAAAGTCAGCCTATTGCAAGGCGATCTCTCAGAGAAAGAGGTTAAGATCACCAATATGGAATTATTTGGTTTGCATAGTCAGTGCATTTTGTGTATATGTTGTTGGTGTTTACGTAATACATATAAGAAAGTATTTTATGGAAGATTTTCTTTAATAGTCTTAGGTCTTTTGGGAAGACCTTAAGGGATATTTCAGCAAGCTTTGCAGAGACACAGTAGATTGGATCATTTATTTTCTAAGTCTTAATCTCTTTCGGTGTGTTAAGAGTTGGTTTCTTACTTGTTAATGACATTTTTATAGATCCTAAAATAACTGAAGCCCAGTTACATTTGGACAAACATTCTGCTACTGGTAAGAAAAGTGGTAGATGAAAGGAATATGCAGAAGGAGGACAATTTATTTACAGCAGCTCTTAAACTGCATCTCAGCATTCGCAGAGAAATCTTAAATTATTGTTGACCAATTAGGTGACTTGCTATACTTTGATCTTGCTTTTGGAGAATCCCATTATGTGACCTAAATAGCAAAAATGCCTAATGCCTTGTGATTAGATAATGCATGAGCCTCAGGGACATTCTCAGGATTTTCCTTCTAATATCTTTAGGAAAATTTATATAAATTTAAGTTCTTAGTAGAATTTTTCTTCTAAAAGGCAAAAGTATTTTATATTTAAGTCAATGTGGCTGCTAAGCTTGACTACTTACATTCACAAAGTTCAGTCTACTTCCATTTATTTTGTGGAGATGGAACTGTTTAAATATTGATAGAACTGTTTAAATCAATATTCAATTGATATTTCTTGGGAATTCATCTTATTTTAGTTAGGACTTGAAAGCTAAAGCTAATATTGTTTTATATTTCATGTTCTTGAAATGGAAATATGTCAGTATATGGTAATCGAAAGAAACTACAAGCCACAAAAAAAATAAATTTAAAAATTTAAATCTCCATTTTGTTTATAGTTAGTCTTTATTCTAAATGTGCATACTTCTTTTAGGCTTCGCTCTTGGATCTGAAAGAGCATGCTTCTTCCCTGGCTTCCTCAGGACTCAAGAAAGATTCACGGCTTAAGACACTAGAGATTGCTTTGGAGCAGAAGAAGGAGGAGTGTCTAAAAATGGAATTGCAGTTGAAAAAAGTAAGAAAAAATTTCTGTTTTCTTGCTTTGCTTTAAATAAGAACGTAGAAAACTCTACAGTGTTTATATGGAATAACTTACCAATGGAGTAATAATCCCCTGAAGTTCAAAATACCATTTATGCCTTGATTAAGTCTCTTACTGTTCTTACCCTATTATATTTTACTCCTGAGAATCCCCAAACTCTTAGAAAATTGACAGTCCAAAGGAATATTAAAATATACAGCTCCTTTATGGATGAAATACAAGACCACAATATAAAAATCTGAGTTATCTGAGACATTTCTTCCATTAGCATGAGACTTCCTAGAAGGAGATAATTTAGCAGTGATAATTACCCACACTGCTGAATATCAGGATATGGTGCAGATCTTTGCTGTCCATTTCTTTGATTTATACCTCTCTAATATTTATATGGCAATTTATAGTTATCAGAGCACTTTAATATTTCTTTTCTCTCAGTTGTCAACTCTGGTAGAATTAGAACGGAGACTTTTGGGCAGAAAATATGAAAAGAAAAATGGCCATGAATAGAAAAACAGGTAATAAATCAAAAAAGTGGAAAGCCATCAACCTCCTCTGCCCAAAGTTTATTTTTTCTCGTGAATCTAAATATAAAACCTAAAATATAACAGATCGTATGAATAACCAGCTATAGCTATATCTTAATAATAAGGAAATTAAAAATAAGCAAAAGGAAAGAAAATGTGGGATTGTCATAAACAGGGGAATTTGGAATCTTAATGAAAAACATTACTCTTGAGAGTTACCCACTCAGCTTCATACCCCTAAATATATTTAATGGCTTTACTTTCAATATTCAGGTATTAAGTAGAAAGTTACCTCCATCTTTTTAGTGAGGAAATAACTAATGAAAAAGGAGTACAGCCCAGTCTTGAGACTTCAAGTTTTGATCTCTTTCCATATATTGAGTGCATTCAACATGATGCCCTCATAATGAATCATTATTTAGGATATGCCAAAAATAAAATCATATTCTTAAACTAAAGAAAGGAAGAAAATCCAGTGTCTTAAAGTTACTTTTGAATAAGTAGGAAAATACTTTTTTTGAGATTAAGGATTCTGCTTATAACCAATTCAGATTTCGTAGTTGTTTTTTTTTCCCCCCTTTACCTCTTTCACCCATCTCCCAACCCCCTTCTCTTCTGATAACCACCAATCTGTTCGCTTTATCTATGTATTTGTTGTCTTTCACATATGAGTGAAATCATATGGTATTTGTCATTCTCTGGCTAATTTCGCTTAACATAATACCCTCAAGTTCCATCCATGTTGTTGCAAATAGGATGATTTTGTGTTTTTTTCTGGCTGAGTAGTATTCCATTCTGTGTGTGTGCGTGTGTATATATATATACACACCACATCTTCTTTATCCATTCATCCATAGAAGCACACTTGGGTTGCTTCCACATCTGGGTTATTGTGAATAATCCTGCAGTGAACATAGGGGTGCGTAAATCGCTTTGGATCATTGATTTCAAGTTCTGTGGGTAAATACCCAGTAGTGGGATAGCTGGATTGTACAGTATTTCTATTTTTAGTTTTTTGAGAAATCTCCATACTGTTTTCCATATTGGCTCCACCAGTTTGCTTTCCCACCAGCAGTGTATGAGGGTTCCTTTTTCTCCTCATCCTCTCCGACATTTGTTGTTTTTTGTCTTGGTAATTACAGCCATCCTGACCAGTGTAAGGTGATATCTCATTGTAGTTTTGATTTGCGTTTCCCTAATAATTAAAGATGTTGAACATCATTTCATGTGTCTGTGGATCTGTATACCTTCTTTGGAAATATGTCTGTTCACATCCTCTGCCCATTTTTTGATTGGATTGTTTGTTTTTTTGTTGTTGAGTTGTATGTGTTCTTTATATATTTTGGAGATCGACCCCTCATTGAATAAATGATTTGCAAATATTTTCTCCCAGTTAATGGTTGTCTTTTTGTTTTGTTCATTGTTTCCTTTGCTTTGCAGCTCTTTAGTCTGAGGTAGTCTCATTTGTTAATTTTTTCTTTTGTTTCCTTTGCCCCAGTAGACATGGTATTTGAAAAGATGCTGCTAAGACCAGTGTCAAATAGTGTACTGCTTATATTTTGTTCTGGTATTTTTATGGTTTCAGGTCTTACATTCAAGTCTTTAATCCATTTTGAGTTATTTTTTGTGTATGATGCAAGATAATGGTCTACTTTCATTCTTTTGCATGTGGCTGTCCAGTTTTCCCAACACCATTTTTTGAAGAGACTTTCCTTTCTCCATTGTTTGTCCTTGGCTTCTCTTTTGAAGATTAACTGTCTGTAGAGGTGTGATTTTGTTTCTGGGTCTTCAATTCTGTTCCATTGATCTGTGTGTCTGTTTTGTACCAGTATCATGCTGATTTGATTGCTATAGATTTATAGTATATTTTGAAGCCAGGGATTGTGATGCCTCCAGCTTTGTTCTTTTTTCTCAGGATTGCTTTGGCTATTTGGGGTCTTTTGTTTTCCATATAAATTTTAGGATTCTTTTTTCTATTTCTGTGAAGAATGTCACTGGGGTTCTGATTGGGATTGCATTGAATCTGTAGATTGCTTTAGGTAGTATGGACATTTTAACTATGTTTATTCTTCCGACCCATGAGCATAGAATATCTTTCCATTTCTTTATGTCTTCAGTTTCTTTCAATAATGTCTTATAGTTTTCAATGTATAGGTCTTTCACCTCTTTGGTTAAGTTTATTCCTAGATATTTATTCTTTTTGTTGTGATTGTAAATGGATTCTATTCTTTTTTTTTTTTTTTTTTTGAGGAAGATTAGCCCTGAGCTAACTACTGCCAATCCTCCTCTTTTTGCTGAGGAAGACTGGCCCTGAGCTAACATCCATGCCCATCTTCCTCTACTTTATACGTGGGACGCCTGCCACAGCATGGCTTTTGCCAAGCGGTGCCATATCCGCACACGGGATCCGACCCAGTGAACCCCGGGCTGCCAAGAAGTGGAATGTGTGAACTTAACCGCTCTGCCACCGGACTGGCCCCAGGATTCTATTCTTGATTTCTCTTTCTGCTAGTTTGTTGTTAGTGTATGAAAATGCAAGTGATTTTTTAAAGTTGATTTTGTACCCTGCAACTTTGCTATAGTCGATTATTTCTAATAGTTTTCTGATGGATTCTTTAGGGTTTTCTATGTATACAATCATGTCGTCTGCAAACAGCAAGAGTTTTACTTCTTTCTTTCCAGTTTGGATTTCTTTTATTTCTTTTTCTTGCCTAATTCCTCTGGCCAAAACCTCCAGTACTTTGTTGAATAGAAGTGGTGAGAGTGGGCACCCTTGTCTTGTTCCTGTTCTCAGGAGAATGACTTCCAGTTTTTCCCCATTAAGTATGATGTTGGCTGTGAGTTTGTCATATGTGGCCTTTATTATATTGAGGTACTTTTCTTCTATACTCATTTTATTAAGTTTTTATCATAATTGGATGTTGGATCTTGTCAGATGCTTTCTCTGCATCTATTGAGATGATCGTGTTATTCTTATTCCTCATTTTGTTAATGTGGTGTATCACATTGGTTGATTTGTGGATGTTGGACCATCCCTGTGTCCCTGGAGTAAATCCCACTTGATCATGGTGTATGATCCTTTTAATGTATCGCTGTCAAAATTTGGTTTGACAATATTTTGTTGAGGATTTTTGCATCTGTGTTCATCAGTGATATTGGCCTGTAATTTCTTTTTTTGTGTTATCCTTCTCTGATTTTGGCACAAGCGTAATGTTGGCCTCATAGAATGAGTTAGGAAGCGTTCTGTCTTCTTCAATTTTTTGGAATAGTTAAAGAAGAATAGGTATTAAATTTTCTTTGAATGTTTGGTAGAATTTTCCAGAGAAGCCATCTGGTCCTGGACTTCTATTTTCTGGGAGGTTTTTGATTACTGTTTCAATCTCTTTGCTTGTGTTTGGTCTTCAGATTCTCTGTTTTTATTGATTCAGTTTTGAAAGTTTGTATGAGTCTAAGGATTTATCCATTTCCTCTAGGTTATCCAGTTTGTTGGTATATAGTTTTTCGAAGTGTTCTCTTACAATCCTTTGTATTTCTGTAGTATCTGTTGTAATTTCTCCTCTTTCATTTCTAATTTTATTTGAGCCGTCTCTCTTTTTTTCTTTCTGAGTTTAGATAAGTGTTTCTCAGTTTTGTTTCTCTTCTCAAAGAATCAGCTCTCAGTTTCATTAATCCTTTCTACTGTATTTTTAGTGTCTGTTTCATTTATTTCTGCTCTCATTTTTATTATTTCTCTCCTTCTGCTGACTTGGGGCTTTGTTTTTATTTTTTTTCTAGTTCTGTTAGGTGTAGTTTAAGATTACTCATTTGAGATTTTTCTTCTTTGTCTATGTGGGCCTGTGTTGCTATGAATTTCCCTCATGGGACCACTTGTGCTGCATCCCATAAGAGTTGGTATGTTGTATTTTCATGTTTGTTTATCTCCAGATACTTTTTAATTTCTTCATTGATCCATTGGTTGTTCAGTAGCATGTTGTTTAGTCTCCACGTATTTCTGAGTTTCCCAGTTTTTTCTTGTAGTTGATTTCTAGTTTTGTAGTATTGTGTTTGGAGAAGATGGCTGAGATGATTTCAGTCTTCTTAAATTTATTGAGGCTTGCTCTGTTTCCCAACATATGGTCTGTCTTTGAGAAGACTGTATATTCTGCTGTCTTTGGATGGAATGCTCTCTGTATATCTATTAAGTCCATCTGATCAATTGTTTCATTTAAATCTACTGTTTCCTTGTTGATTTTTTGGTCTGGATGATCTGTCCATTGATGTAAGTGGGGTGTTGAGGTCCCCTACTGTTATTGTGTTGCCATTTGTTTTTCCCTTTAGGTCTGTTAGCAATTGGTGTGTGTACTTTGGTGCCCCTGTGCTAGGTGCATTTATATTCATAAGTTTTATGTTCTCTTGGTGGAATGTCCCTTTTATCATTATATACTGTTCCTCTTTGTCTCTTGAAGTCTACTTTGTCTGATATAAGTATGGCAACACCTCCTTTCTTTTGTTTGTCATTAGCTTGGAGTATTGTCTTCCATCGCTTCACTGTGAGCCTGTGTTTGTCTCTGGAGCTGAGATGTGTTTCCTAGAGGCAGCATATTGCTGGGTCTTGTTTTTTAATCCATCCTGCCACTCTCTGTCTTTTGACTGGAGAATTCAATCTTTTTACATTTAGAGTTATTATTGATATATGAGGGCTTAATACTGCCATTTTATCATTTGTTTTCTGGTTGTTCTGTGTTTCCATTGTTTCTCTTCCTTTGTAGTCCTGACTGTCATTTCATTTGGTGGTCTTCTGAGGAGGTTTTCTCAGTTTTCTCCCTTTTTGTGAATTGTGGCTCTGCTCTGGTTTTTTGTTTAGTGGTTACCATGGGGTTTGTATAAAAGATCTCGTAGATGAAGTAGTCCATTTTCTCATAGCCTCTTATCTCCATTAACCTAAGCAGGTTCTATCCCCTACCTTTTCCCCTTCTAAGTTATTGCTGTTACAATTTATTCTGTTTTTCATATCAGCTTACCACTAAGTCTGTGTTTATAGTTACTTTTGATGCTTTTTTTCCCTTGATCTTTCAAGTTATAATTGAGTAATTTGCCTCCCTGTTCTGATATAGAGCTGCAGGTTTCTAATTATGTCTGTTTATTTATCTCATTGCCCGGAGCTTTGTAGACCTTTGTCTTTTCTGGTGTGGCATCTTTAATTATCTCTTATAAGGGAGGTCATGTGACAAGGTACTCTCTCGGCTTTTGTTTATTTGGGAAAGCTCTCATTTTTCCACTGTATCTGAAGGGAAGTTTCATTGGATAGAGTATTCTTGGGTGAAAGTTTTTGTCTTTCAGTGTTTTGAATATATCATTCCATTCTCTGCTAGACTGTAGAGTTTTTGCTGAGACATCTGCTGAATGCCTGTTAGGGTTTTCTTTGTAGATTATTTTGTTCTGCCTTGCTGCCCTTAATATTTTTTCTTTACCTTTGACTTTTCCCAATTTTACTATTATATACCTTGGAGAAGGTCTTTTAGCATTGATGTAATTCAGGGTTTAACTGTTAGCTTTGTCTGTTTGTAAATCTGGTGCTTTCCCCAATTTTGAGAAGCTCTCTGCTCCTTTATCTCTCCATTCTCCCTCAGTAATACCTATAATCCTTATGTTGCTTTTCCTAGCTGAGTCACGTATTTCTCAAAGAATTCCTTCATTTTTAAACATCTTAGCTCTGTCTCCTCTTCCACCTATAGAATTTCTGTATTTTTAGTCTCTAAATCACTAATTCTTTCTTCTCTAGTGTCAGCTCTGTTTCTTTGGGATTCTAGATTATTTTTTATTTCATTAATTGTGTTTTTCATATCCTGAATTTCTGCTTGATTTTTTTTTATAGTTTCAATCTCTTTGGTGAAGCGATTGATTTTATTCCTGTCCTCATTGAACTGTCTTCCTGTGTTGTCTTGTAAGTCATAGAGTTTCTTTATGACAGCTATTTTGAATTCTCTGTCATTTAGGTTATAAACTACTGTGACTTCAGGATTGGTTTCTGGAGGATTGTCATTTTCCTTTTGATCTGGGTTGTTGCTGCAGTTTCTCATGGTGTTTGATGAACTAATATTTTGTCAGGGCATTTGTGGTAGTATTAGGTTGCAGATTCCACTTGTTACCACTAGGGGGAAGCAGCAGCAGAGTTTCTGGTCCCACCCCGTCTGCTGGAAGCTCTGGGGATACTATTGGTGCTTGCACCGGCCAGGGAGCATTCAGGTGCTTGTGTGGACTGTGCTTGGTGGGTGGGGCTTCCTCCCTGAACCAAGCTAGGGCCACTTCTTGCAGCTGCACTGTCACAGTGGGCTCCCCCCTGCAGGGAAAGTGATCACCAGTGGGCTAAGGGCTGCCGCCACCTCTTCCATGGCGCATTCCCTCTTTCACGGCTCAGTGGTACTACGAGCACTTGCACAGGCCTGTATTTCCATCTTGCTGGCATATAGATCTGCTGCCATCTCTGCTTGTGGTCTTGCTGGCCATTGTGCTTGGTGGGCAGGGCTTCCTCACTGAGACCAAGCTGGGGGCAGTCCCTAGGGCTGCAGGGGCATGGTGGGCTCCCCCATGCCGGGAAAGCAATCATAGCAGGCTAAGGGCTGCTGCCACCTCTTCCTACAGTTGCTCTGTGCATGTTCCCACGTTCTGGCTCTCTCTCCAGGCTAGAAAGCATTCCTGCCCATGCACAGGGCTACTACAGGAGTGCAGGGAGTGCTCACCTATCTGCACCGCTTCCTGGGGGCAGTCCATCCACCCTCAGATGTATAGCTACTTTTGTCTCTCAGGCATCCTGTTGTGCTGTGTGGGCTTCCTCCGTTGGTCAGTGGATGTTCATTTAGTTGTATTTCCAAAGGCAGAGAGACAAGGGAAGAGCTCACTCTGCCATGTTGCTGACGTCTCTCTCCATTTTTCATTTTTTGAGGAATCTCCATACTGTTTTGCATAATGGCTATATCAATTTACATTCCCACCAACAATATGTAAGGGCTCCCTTTCTTCATACCCTTGCCAACACTTATCTTTTGGCTTCTTGATAATAGCCATCCCAACAGTTGTGAGGTGTTATCTCATTGTGATTTTGATTTGGTTTTCCCTGATAATTAGTGATATTGAGCACCTTTTCATATACCTGTTGGCCATTTGTCTGTCTTCTTTGATAAATATCTATTCAGATCCTTTGCCCTTTCTTTTCTTTTTTTCTTTTCTTTTTTGTTTTTGGTGAGGAAGACTGGCCCTAAGTGAACATCCGTTGCCAGTCTACCTCTTTTGCTTGAGGAAGATTGTTGCTGAGCCAATATCTGTGCCAGTTTTCTTCTGTTTTTTTTGTATGTGGGATGCTACCAAGCCTGGCCTGATGAGTGGTGCGTAGGTCTGCACCCGGGACCTGAACCAGTGAACCCCAGGCCACCGAAGTGGAGCACATGAACTCAACCACTATGCCACTGGGCAGGCCCTCCTTTGCACATTCTTTAATGGGAATTTTGTGTTCTTTTGCTATTGAATTGTATGAGTTTGTTATATATTTTGGATATTACTCTCTTATTATCTATATGGTTTGCAAGTATTTTCTCTCATTATGGAGGTTGCCTTTTCACTTTATTGATAGTTTTCTTTGCTATGCAGAAGCTTTTTAGTTTGAGGTAGTCCCACTTGTTTATTTTTGCTTTTGTTGCCTGTGCTTTTGGTGTCATATCCAAAAAGTCATGCAGTGTACGTTTTTAACTAATGTAAGTCCACCTTCAGATAACGCTGTCCCACTTTAGGTGTGGTGCAAATAGCATATCAATATTTTCAGTTCCTTCCTCCTTTCCCTGATGACGTTATTATCATTCATTTCATTTATCCATATGCTATAATCACCCAATACATTGTTATTATTATTACCTTAAATCATTACCTTTTAGATGCAGTAAGAATGATAAAAGATGTAATTTTAACTTCATTTATTCCTTCTCTAATTCTGTATATATGTGAATTTCTGACCTGTGTCATCTTCCTTCTCCCTGAAGACTTCTTTTAATATATCTTACACAGTGGGTCTCCTGGCTATGAATTCTTCAGTTTTTGTTTGTCTGAGGAAGTCTTTATTACCTCTTCACTTAAAAAAATTTTTATTGATGTATAATTTACATACAGTATCCTATTAGTTTCAGGTATATCTCATAGTGATTCAATATCTGTCACTTTTGAAGGATAATAACACTAGATATAGAATTTTAGGTTGATGGGTTTTTTTTCCCCCCTCTAACACTTTAAATATTTCACTCTACTATCTTCTTGCACATGTGGTTTCTGATGAGAAATCTGCTGTAATTTGTAACATTGTTGGTCTATCGGTAAGGTGGTTTTTCCCCTTTGTCTTCTTTTAAGCTTTTCTCCTTGTCTTTCATACTTTACATTTTGATTATGACCTGCCTATGGATAGATTTTTAGTATTTATATTGTCTGCTGTTGTGAGCTTCGTGATTTCCTCTGCTGTTTACTTTGGAAAATTCTCAGCCATTATTACTTAAAATTTTTCTTCTCTTTTCGTTTCCTTCTGGTATTCCAGTTATGTGTAGGTTGCGTCTTTTGAAATCATCCCATAGTTCTTGGATGTTTTGTACTGTTTCTTCATTCTCTTTTTTTCCTCTTTGCACGTTAGTTTGGGAAGTTTCTATGGACATATCTTCATGTTTACTGATTCTTTCTTCAGCCAGTTCCAGTCTACTGAATAGCCCATCAGAGGCATTCATGTCTCTTCTGCGTTTTTAAACTTAGCATTTCCTTTTGATTCTTTCTTAGAATGTCCACCTCTCTGGTTATATTACCCATCTATTCTTGGATGTTTTCTACTTTTTCCATTAGAGCTCTTAACAATTAATCATAGGTATTTAAAATTCCCTGTCTGATAATTCCAACATCTTTGTCAAATATCCGATGCTTGCTGTATGTCTTCAGGCTGCATTTTTTCTTGCGTTTTAGCATGTCATATAATTCCTTTGTGAAAGCCAGACATGGTGTATCATATAGTAGGAACTGAAGTCATAGGCCTATGCGTGAGGTTTAATTTGGCTAGAAGGTGAGCTGTATTTAATGTTTGCTGTAGCTGTAGGTGCCAGAGGCTTCAAATTCCTCTATTGTCCTTGGCTCCTCTGTTGACCTCGGCTTCTCTCTCCATAGAGAGTCTGTGTTTTGCGGCTCTTTCAGCTGTGATCCACTGTTATTACACTGAGCCCAGTTGGTGTGGGGGACAGTAAGTGTTCCATAATCTTTTGATTGTCTCAATCTTTTATGAGCCTGTGTTCCTGGCTGTGATCTTCACAAAGGTTTCTCAGCTTCTTTTCCCCCTTAGCTAGAGGGGCCTAGAGTGGGAGAAATACTCTTCCCCCAAGTGGGATACAGTTCTGTTAAATTCTTCGCTCCTAGAGAATCAGTCTTTGGATAGAGTACGCTTTGGTCACAGTTGTTGCTCTTTCTCTCCCCGTGCTAGAACCACAGGGGGATTTTTGTCAGCTCTTCACTGTGAGAAACTGGTAGGGTTTCTGGAGGTAAAGCCTGTGAACGTGTGTGGGGCTACCCTCAAACTGCAGCCCTAGGACTTTCTCCCCCTCTTGCTCATCTGCACTCAGCCTCCAGCAGTCCCTCAAAGTTGCCATTTAAGTGTTTTCTCCTAATGGCTTTTGTTCCAGGTAAGCAGATCTCAATTTCAACTCTCTGTATTTGCCTATGTGTCCTGGAGTGGTAGTTTGTCCTATGACCTCACTTCTCTGATAAATCAAGAAAAGTCATTGATTTTCAGTTTTTCAACTTTTTCTTGTTGTAAGGATGGTAGCTTTTTACATGTTGGAGCTGAAGTTACAGTAGTTTTACATGTGGAACAGACCTACTCATTCTTATTTTATGAAGATAATTATGTGAATTTTGCCATTGAGAATAAAATCTAAAATAGGAATAAAATAAAAACCCAATTTATTGCTTATTTTTGGGAGTCAGATTTAATTTTATTAATTAACACATTTATAGAATTAATAAATTACCTAACCCCAGGAATTTGAGAGGAAATCACAGAGGTCTTAATTAACAATATGTATGTCTTGTACAGCTTTCTTAGTTCTGCTAGATGTGAAATGAACTTGAGTATTTTATCATATTATCTAAGTGCGTTAAACTCTTATGAATTTATCTTGGAAATTGCCTCTATTGAAAAGAAATACACTTTGACTTAAAAAAATGTCTTAGAATAAATGAGAGCATATTTCCTAATATAAGATTGAGATAAGAGTTAAGTAATAAAATGTAAGACTCAGAACAATCAGTAATTATTGTATTTCAGATTTTATCTCCTTCTAGTAGATAAGTAATTCCTTAGCATTATTACCTTTTAAAAGCAGGATAGTGACATAAGTCAGATACAGATAGACAAATACTGTATAATCTCACATAGACATGGCATGTAAAAAACAAAACCAAATCTGAACTCATAAATACAAAGAACAGATTGGTGGTTGACAGAGGTGGGGGTGAAATGGGTGAAGGTGGTCAAAAGGTACAAATTTCCAGTTACAGATAAGTTGGAGATGCGCTGTACAGCATGGTGACTATACTTAACAATACTGTGTTGTATACTTGAAAGTTGCTAAGAGACTAGGTCTTAGAAGTTCTCATGACAAGAAAAAAACATTTGTAACTGGTAGTGGATGTTAACTAGAGTTATTGTGGTCATTATTTTGAAATATATACAAATATCAAATCATTATGTCATATACCTGAAACTAATATAATGTATATGTCAATTATATCTCAATTAAAAAAATAGCGCAGTAAGTATTGTCAGATGGCTTTTTTTTGCTATAATTTTAATTCTTCTTGGGAGCCTATTAGGTCTAGAATTTTGTTATCTTTGTCTTCTGTATTAGCAGTCTTTTTTGCTTTATAGCTTATTTATGGGTTTACCTGAAATAATCTTTGGCATATTTTCTTCTTGCTGAAAACCATAACTCATGTAAGGTTGGTGTTCTAATGTATATTTATTCAAAAGGCTGTGTTTATCATTGAAATTTTCAAAGCAAATTTCTTCTCTATTATGTTTGGAGTAGGAAATGACTGGTCTAGAGATAATGACAAATTGAAGTCATTTTTGACCTATTTATAGCTTAAAAATTCATCCCCTATACCTGAATTTTGGTTTTGTGTCTTCAGCATGAGATAATAACCTCAGAATTACTAAGGGAAGCATTGAAATTCAACTTTTGTATTATCTGATTTGTTTTTCCCTGCTGAGTGAGATTCACCCTCAGCTAACATCTGTGCCAATCTTCCTCTATTTTTCAGTATGTGGGCAGCATGGCCACTAACAGAGCAGTGTGGGTCTGTGCCCAGGAACCGAACCCAGGTTGCAGAAGTGGAGCACACCGAACTTAACGCTAGTCCACCAGGGCTGGCCCTGTATTATCAGAATTTTTTAAAATGCTAATAAATTCTTTCTTTTTTCCCCCTGGGGAGAAATAGACTCTGAATTTTTTTATTGGAGTTTTTTTTAAACTATATTTCTTAACCTTTTGCTTTTTGTTTTCTTCCTTGTTCTCTTCTCATACCGTTTCCTTCTGCTTTTCTTTGTTCTTCTCCCCTGAGTCTTCTCCCCTTCAGCATCCTGAAATAGTGTTAAACCACCCATCCAAGTCAGTAGGTGACCTGACAAAGTGACGCCATAAAGTCCTAGCTGATGTTTTTTCTGTATTTTGCACGAGTGATGCTTTTTTTACTGTCCTATAGAAAGTGAATACACTTGACCTTCTCATCTCTCCTTTCCTCAAGTAGGAACTCGAGTGGTTTTTTTTGTTCTGTTTTTTTAAATGACTCCTTTTTAAAGTATACTGAGGTGGCTACAAAGTGGAAAAGTTTCTGTGAGACCAAAATTCTCCCCCAAACTTTGGGAAATGTCCACATTTCTGCTGCTTTTGCTTTGTTTTATGCTTAGTGACTTAATTCATTTAGGGCTGCCTCTCTTTCCCCCTTGCTTTTACTTTGTTTTGGCTTTTAACTATACCAGTTTAGGGTAGAATTTTGCTAACATATTAAAATACATGTCTGCCAGTAGAGTCTCCTTTAAAGGCCTCTGTTAGTAATTGTGGATTTTCACAAGTGATTAAACCTGTAACAAAAGATATTGGGTAAAGGACTTAATCTTAAAAGTACAGCTGTTGCTTTGACAAAATATTTAGCCCAGGTTATAGAAACATTTGTCTTTTCCTCAAGGTATTTTGCCTTAGAGCTTTCTGAAGTATTTCTTAAGAATGTGTATTTATCCCTTTAATATTTTTTCAAACCATTTTAGGGGACTAAGTATGTTTTGTTGTCTATTGAAAAAGGGACAAGAAAACATCTTAGCCTTTACCTTCTCATTAAATACATTATATGTGCATGGTTTTAGAGATTCAGGAGAAAAATTGAAGACTTGAAAATTAGTTTTTAATTATTGAAACTGCTTTATATTCCAAGATGCGTTGAAGGTCCTAGTTGCTATTGCAACAGGATCCTGAATAAAAGACCTTTTCTCAGTTCTAAATGTAATCGTTGATTTCTGACTTTGTCTCCTGTTATCTTGAAAGATCCTGAATCCTTGCATTAGCAAGTTACTGATGTGGTGATAGCCATCTTCTTAACCTAACTCCATGTTTAAAATTATTTTTTAATTCTTAACTATTTTTTGTGAGGAAGATTGGCCCTGAGCTAACATCTGTTGCCAGTCTTCCTCTTTTTGCTTGCGGAAGATTGTTGCTGAGCTAACATCTGTGCTAATCTTCCTCTATTTTATATGGGATGCCACCACAACGTGGTTTGACGAGCACTGCTAAGTCCATGCCCTGGATCCAAACCTGCGAACCCTGGGCTGCCAAAGTGGAGTACACGAACTTAACCACCATGCCACTGGGCTGGCCCCAACCTAACTCCATTTCTGATGACATCACACTTGCTGCTGCGTACTGATGTTTTGGTTGACAGACCGCATATACAACAGTGGCCCCATAAGATTAGTACCATATAACATAGGTGTGTAGTAGGCTATATGATCTAGGTTCTTGTAAGTACATTCTATCATGTTCACACAATGACAAAAACCTCCTGATGACAACTTTCTCAGAATGTATCCCTGTTATTGAGTGATACATGACTGTATATGTTTCTCAATGCTCAAGGCCATATGATTTGTAAGTGCTTGGTAAAGCAGTATATATGAGAAGGGAAGGGAAGTGAGCATCAAGTGGAAATTAGATCTCAGCATTGGTACTGGCTATGGTAAGATCAGCGGGAATCTCTGGTGATGCCTTTTGATATTATTTTGGAGAGATCAGTAGTAGTCTGGCTTCTTAGTACAGCTCACTAGACTCTGAAAAGTGTCTTGGCTTATGATGATTTTTGGCCTGATAAATATTCAGGGATGTATTCTTTTAAAATAACTAATTCATTCAGAATCTAAGATAATTATTTGTTCATTTATTACTAATATTTTGTCTATGTAATATTTAAGCAGAGAAAACCCTTATAAATTGAAGACTAGCTATTAGATATTTGATAATACTCTATTTAAATTGGAATATAGAAGTTCTTTGGGACATAGTTTGCCTTCTGCCATTGTGTTTATCTAATAGAATTTGAACACTTTTCTTTGTAGGCACATGAGGCAACATTGGAAGCCAGAGCCAGCCCAGAGATGAGTGACCGAATACAGCAATTGGAGAAAGAGATTGCCAGGTACAAAGATGAATCTAGCAAGGCCCAGGCAGAAGTTGACCGCCTCTTGGAAATCTTGAAGGAGGTGGAAAATGAGAAGAATGACAAAGATAAGAAGATTGCCGAGTTGGAAAGGTAAGAAAAGGGAAGTGAACAGGGACTCACTATGTTAGAAATATTAAAGTATGCTTATAAACTATGTATTTCTGCGGCAGACTTTTTAAATCTGAATTTAGATTCTTGAGTGCTTCTCCTTGAGTGCATCTCCTTTTTATTCTGAGTCAGTTTAAATTCACTGTTGCAGTCTCTAAAAGGCAGCACAGAATGGGAATAAATTGGGAAGCTATGGACTTCAGCATCATTGATTGAAAAGAGAGAAAGTATTTCTTGATTAAGAAACTAAAGTTTTCTACCAGCTAATCAAGAGAGTACAAAAGCTACTTGGTCTTTAGTTATTTATTTATCTATCTAAGGAGCAAATGAGCCTCAAGTTCAAGGAATTAATATTTTCTCATAGGTTTAGACCTTTTTTGTTGAGCTGATACTCCTTTGGGTTATGAATTGTTAGACTTCACCATTTGTGTTGTGGAGAAGCAGGCGATTACATCAGGGCATAGGTCAGAGTTAGAAGAAGGGGGTGCATCTTGAGGACAGTGTAGGAGACCTGGATTTGATTTTTGTGGAGCTCTGACTTTGAATTCTTCAAAATGAGCTGAGTGAACAGATCCAGTCAGACAGCTCTCTTGGAATTTTCTTTGTCTTTTTTTAAAAATTAGGGTGTTTCATACTAAAGATTAAGCGTATTCCTCTTGACCTCTTCTTTTACACCGTATATTTAAAATAAATTCACGGGTGCATGGAAACAGTTCTTCCGGTGGGACTTGGTTAATCACCCACGGTCTTCTGAACAGTCGGACTGTCAGCGACAGGATGAAGCCCCTAATCTGTGTGGCTCCTTGGAGCCTGATTCTTAGGAATATTTTATTTTCATGCTCTTGAAGGGTGGGAAGTATTTGACTCCTTTCATAAGTTTATTAAGTTTTAAATTTTTGGGTTACTTCAATTTAAGACTTGATATTTTCCCCAGAAGTTATTTTTTTCTTCTATTCTGTATCCGTAGAAATTTGATTTTCAAGAAACTAAAACAATGAAGTCCAACCCTCACAATTCTCCTTCACTATACTGAAAGTGTGAATAACTTTCACACTGTAGGCTGATTACTTACTCACTCATTTCCTCTTATTTTGATTATTAACTCTATTTATATTTTCTGGTTCTGGATAAGACAAACAGATAAAGTTCTTTAAGTCAAAATTAACAAATTACCCGAATCTCAAGATTAGATTTTGTGCATTTTTTTATGCTTTTGTCCATGTTTGCACTGTATCTTCCCCCCTCAACACACACACACACACACACACGCGCGCGCGCACACACACACACTTGCATGAATATGCACCTCTCTTTGCTTTTGTCTTGGCCTGAAATCAGCAACAGTAGTGTATAGATTTTAAAATACAATACTTTTGATGGATTAGTGACTTCCCACTAAATATATTTCAATATTTCAAAAAAGAAATTCCTTGATAAAGTTTCATTTTTCAGTTTAAGTTCTTGTATTAGAAATCTACATTGAAATTATTGCTTTGCTATTCCAGGCAGCTTGCTTGAAAAACATCTTGATTCATTTTTGGACCTAATACTGATTTTGGGAAATGGACATGATTTGAATGAGAGTAAGAAATAGGATTAAATCTATGTTTGATATCCAGAGCAACCACATAGCTTTTATTAGCCACTATATTTTTCATATTTTGAGAAAGAGTTCTAAATGATATACTCTCTCCACAGAATATAATTTATAAAGTTGAAAACGCACTATACAGGTTTGTCCTCTGGTCATGCAGCAGTTGTCATTTTGTTTTAGAATTTGTCGCAAAGTTTCTTGGTTACTAAAAAAAGAAAGTTTTTAAAACTCAATTTTTGCTACTGGCTTTATAATTTGTTACTGAGCAACATAATTTAAAATTAGAATAAATAGTCAAAAATAGTTGGGATTATATTATACCTTTTGTTCCCAGATTTAGTACTGAAGTGCATTGTGTGTGGCTGCTGTGTTTCTTACTAACCGTTTGCTTCTTATGGTGCCATTCCACTATTTCCTGTGTGTGGGTGTCTTCCTGTAATATACTGTTTGAATTTCTTCACCTTTCTTTTGATTTGTCTTATCACGGTCCTGTTCTATTGGGGCTTCATGTCTGTGTGTTCGTATGTGTGTCTCCTCTTGGCCATATTCTGTCTCTGAATGCTGGTCTTCCGCAATTTGTACCTTCCACACCAGGTTCTGTCCCTGCACTGTCAGGGGTTTGTTTGGGACTTCCTGGGAAAGTGAGTGTTATGTAAGGCCACGGTTCTGTACTAGACTGGATTGCTACTGCTGGGCCTTGCTGGGCATTTTGCTTGATCAGAATTAAAGAACAGCTGTTTATGTGTTAGGTTGAACTGTACCTCTTAGGTACATTGCTTGTGGGCAACGTGTGTGTTCTCTGGTAAGATTCTGTTGTTGTGTAAAATTGTCTTAGTCTTTGTTCCAGCCTGTCTTTTATGTGGTTGTTTTATGCTTGAATGCCCTTGAAGTGGTAGCCCCTTGACTATTGCAACTAGGCCCACTGTCATTCAGGACGTACAACTCATTTCTGAAGGGTGTTCAGCAGCCTTCTAAGTGCAAAAATAAAAGCAGACTGTTAGAATCGTTGAACTAAAGGAAAGTCTTAGTGTTCTTTTAAAGTTTCTTAGTACTTCTTATGTAAGGATCTCCAGTATTAACAGATTTAGATAAATCATCAAGGATTCCTAAACCTATTCTTTGTGGTCTTGAGGAAAATGAATAGTCCCTTACATTGCTCTTAAAGAACAACAGTAGTTTCTGTTCGGAGATGATTTAGTGTTGTACCACTGACTTCACCTACTGCAATTTTGGAAAGAGGATTATGTATGCTCACCCATACATCTGCAGATGTAAAACATTTTCTCCAATTAAGTTTAATAAGTATTACTTCTAAAATCATATTCAATACTGTAGTGTATATCAGTGAAAGTTCAACCAGAGTGGCAGAACCAGTAGATGATATATATATATATATAAAGGGATTTATTGCAAGGAATTGTCTTGCATGATTGTGGGGTCTGGCTAAGCAAGTCTGAAATCTGTATGGCAGGCTGTCAAGAAGAGATCACTAGTAGGTTAGAACTCCTGCAGCCACAGGCCAAAACTGGTCCATAGAAGAATTTCTTTTCTTTGCTAGGGAAACCTCAGCCCCACTGTTACAGTCTTCCCGAGGATTCAGTTATGCCCACTTTGATTATCTAGGATAATCTCCTTTGCTTAAATGGATTAAAGGCTTTAATTATATCTGCAAAATACCTTCATAGCAACGTCTAGATTAGTCTTTAAGTGACTGGGCACTGTAGCCTAATGAAGGTGACACTTCAGGAAAGTCATCACCTAGTGGTTCTGGATAGTCTTTATAGGTCAGTTGAAAGAAAAAAATCTATAAAACTAGAACTAGGAATGAATGTCCTTTTGTAAGTATGTAGATGGGTTTAGATTAGCCCAGGAACTGAATGTGGTTGAGAATATTAGAGTTTCTATTTAAATTCATAATGAACAGTTTTTCTTTGGCATGATGTTTAAAATATTTAGTAATGTAGGCTGATAGAATTCTGATATTAGTCTGTTTTCAGACTCTTGAAAGAATTGTTCATTGTCTTCTGTTTCAGTCTTATTATTCCTTTTAGCCAAATATTCATGTCATGGCATAGCATAGCTAGGAGCATTATCTCCCGTGCCATATGTTGTGTTTGCTTCATAATTTTGCTTTTGTGTTTGTTTTACCTTTTTTCTAATACAGAAATACTAATGAATCTGCAGAATTTGGTGTTTGCAGCAGAAATCTTCAGTTTACTCTAATATGAGGTTCATTTAGATTAGATTCAACATACCATTTAGAAACTTTTATAGTATTTAGAGAATGGCAGCCATCTTCTGGTTTTCAGATAATTTAGGTATCAAGGATTGCCTTTGAGGGGCTGGCCCTGTGGCCGAGTGGTTAAGTTTGCATGCTCTGCTTTGGCGGCCCAGGGTTTTGCCAGTTTGGATCCTGGGCGCGGACATGGCACCACTCATCAAGCCATGCTGAGGCGGCATCTCATATAGCACAACCAGAAGGACGTACAACTAGAATATACAACTGTGTATTAGGGGGCTTTTGTGGGGGTGGGGCGGGGGAGGGAGAGCAGGGCAGAGGGGAGGAGGAGGAGGAGGAAAGGATTGCCTTTGATTTATCAAAGTTAGGAATTTTTAGTGATCAAAAGAATAATAGAATGTATTAGTATGTAACCTCCATAATGAATAGAAAATGTAGATTTACTGTATTTCTCGATTTGGGGAATATAAAAACTGGGATTTTCGTGGATGTAGATTTCATTTTGGGGTATGTTTTAAAATTTAGTAGAGGGATTAAAAGATGAGAAGAAAGGACATACTTTCTTATAAATCTTTAATCTTTGAAAACCCTAAAGTGTTTTTTATTCCCTGTTCCTTTTGCCTGGTTGCTCTCCCTTTAAATATGTATCTTTAAAAATACCATTATTAATAAGATTTATAGTTATCAGGCTCTTGAAAATAATATCCAATCTGTGAGTTTAGTTTTTCTCTGCACAACCCACTCTCTTCTCTGCCACAAAATGTACTCTCTCGTTCGTCATTAGTCAATGAATTAATTTTTTTACTTATGGAGGCTCTTATTTGCTGGTTACTGTTCTGGGCTCTGGACACATCAGGGAACAAAACAGATAAAATATCTGCTTTCACAGGGCTTATAATCTAGTTGGGAGGAGATGGACAGTAGAAACTAAAGATGTAAATGTCAAGTGGTGATGAATACCATGAAAATGTTAATGCAGAGTAAGGAGGTAGAGGGTGGGAGAATGCGCGTGGTTGCTGTATTTATAGGGTGGTCAGGAAAGACCTTCTGATAAGGTGATTGAGCAGACACTTCAAGGAGGGGCTCTTTTCTTTAGAAGTCCTCAGAAGCCCTTAAAAAAGCCTACTTGGGACAGATTCAGTAGTGTAGTGGTTAAGTTGGTGTGCTCTGCTTCGGCGGCCTAGAGTTCGTTGGTTCAGATCCTGGGTGCAGACCTACATACCACTCGTCAAGCCATGCTGAGGCGGCGTCCCACATAGCAGAACTAGAAGGGCATACAACTAGAATATACAACTATGGCCTGGGGCTTCAGGGAGGAGGGAAAAAAAAAGGAAGATTGGCAACAGTTGTTAGCTCAGGGCCAAATCTTCCTCACCAAAAAGCATACCTTAAAAAAAAAAGTACTTTCCTTTAAAAAAAACCAAAAAACCTACTTTATTGAGGTACAATTTACATACAAGAAAATGTACCCATTTTAAGCTTTTTGTTTGAGATTTGATAAATGTATACACCAGTGTAACCACCACTACAGTCAAGATCCAGCACGTTCTTTCACTGCCAGAGGTTCTCTCAGAGCACTGTGCAGCAGATGTCTTCCCATCCCTAGCCCCGGGCACCACAGGTCTTAGAACCATTTTTTAAATTAACTTTATCTCAGGTTTTAGTTTTCTGCTTTCCTTTTTTTGTTTGGAGTTGAGAATAAATTATATTATACCAACCAAACATCCATTTTCTCGTCAATCCTAACACAGTCCTAAGTTTTGCAGTTTCCTGCAACTCCCAGATCCAGGAGTAGATCCTGATTCGTTTAAGTCAGTCAAGGTAATAGAACTTTCTTTTTCGGTGACTAGTTACACACTGAGCCTATTATCCTTATGTGATTCGAGGGGAAAACTACAGAGAGGCCTCTGGGGAACGATTTTCTCATAAGGAAAACTTGCAGGAAGAAAGGTGCCCCCTTGTATAGATTTTTTTTTATATACAGATAAGGAGGCTGAGGCCCAGAGAGATTAAATGACTGGTCCTGTATCACATAAGTAGGTAGGTGATAGCAGAGTTGTGCCAAAGAATTCCAGAATCCGTCTCTTCTACTTTTTCTCCTTTTGAACCTCCTGTGTTCAGTTTTCGTTGATGAACCTACCTTCTACAAGATAAGGATATAGACAAGCTAGATGATTCAGAGGCTGCTCACTTGAGTATCCTGCCGAGGCCAAAGGCTTTTCCCACATGCTAGAGTGCCCTCTTAGAGGACAAATGCTTTGGAACTGGCATGTGAGTTGCTTTGCTGCCAGGTGCCAGTTTTTCCACGTCTGACTCCTAGCCATTATGTCACTTCGGACTCAGTGAAGAGATAGTTCTGGTCCCAGAAGATTAAGACTCCAATAAAGAGCAGCTATTGTCATTTCTTTTGTAGATGATGCTGGCAGAGGCATTCTTCCACAGCTTGTCCAGTAGCTAGAAGTTTCAGTGATGTTTCAATTTAAGGTCTGGTTGAATTCCTGGGAAGTAATACTTAACATAATTAATGTGCGCCCCAAGATGTAGGATTATCATAGAGAAGGGGCTTCTTGTTGAACTATGGACTCTTAAGTCTGGTCTTTTAGTTTTTGAGACCAATATTAAGTGATAATGGCTTGAGAGCTCATTTGATGGGAAAGCTAGTAGGTAATTTTGGATCCTAGACTGCCAGTTTGAGGTCCAAGAACTCTGATGTCGGTAGAGATATGAAATGGACAGGGAAAGCCAGGATATTGTACTGCTACTGTGACTATTCTGAAGAGCGCAAGAGGACCAGAGAGCAGTTTTGTTATTCATTCATACACACACACACACACACATGAATATATAGACACACACATTCTTGGTGCAGTCTTGTAAGTAGTTAGAATGGTGGACTTAGTTTTCCCACTTTGTGATGGTTAATTATATTTTCTTTGCTAACCATCTTTTCCAGACCTCACCTAGAACTATTAGTTCTAGGCTTTTAATGATGGTTAAAAGTAAATTTTATGGACTAGCAAGAAAACCTAACCTGTATTTATGATATTGTTCCCAAGGGAACTACATTCTGATTTATAAACAACTGGCCTTATTTGAAAGAGTGGTACATGATCTGTTTATAAGATTTGGAGCTACTTTAGTTGATTTTTTTTTTTAAAGCAAAGGTGTTCCAAGTTTGCTCAGAATTTAGGCTAAGACTAGTTAGCTCCTGAATTAACTGTCTGAACTGCTAAACTGGTAACTTTTGAACTCATTTTGGTAAGTGAGAGGATTCTATACTTCTGTAGATCAGGATCAACATACTGAACTGAGCTTGAACACAAAGAATGAGGTCATTTTCCTATCATGTCAGGAGTGACATTTAATCTGGGGTATTACTTGCACGTGTGTATGTGTAAGAAAATTTTGCTGGTGGTATTTGGAGAAATTAGGGAAGATAGTTGCTAGGCTTAAATCTTATGGCTCAAGGGATATTGCTTTTTGAGTTTTTGCTTTGCTTTTAAAAATTACTAGTGTCTGAAATGTTATGTAATGAAAATGGAGTTGTTTTTATTTTTCATAAATCTTCTAAAATGTTTTGGCAAACTTGAGCTAGTTTAGAGGATGATATTTCCAATCTCTGGTTTGATAGTCTTAGTAGAATTAACTGTTTTCTTAAAAAATGGACCTCAAAATTAGAAGATAAATGCTTTTTTCCTGTCTGCTTTTTCTTATTCTTTTCTCTTTGACTAAAATTATTTTTCCCCTTATTCATTTGTGGAAATCTAACCCCTTTTAACAGTTATCTTTTGGGGAAAAAACCAAAAGCAACCTTTACTGACCTTCCTTATGTAGTAATTTCTCTTTTCTTTGTTTGTGCTTTTCTTAGAGTATCTGTCACATTCTGTCCTTGCATAGAATATTCTTATATAATTTAATGTAATTCATTGGGATTACTTTTTGATCTGCTGGTTAAACAGAGTTAGATAACCTCTTTCCTCTTTTGTTACAATGAAATACCAATTCTAAATTTTCTTTTTACATTTTAACGTCTCTGAAACTGGAATACATGTATAAATAATAGCATGATATAATTTCATTGGCATAATTTTTTTCTTAGTGATACGTAAATAATGGTTTATTTATTTAAGTTGACCTAAAAACTTTTTTTGGCCCTTTTCATTGGAAAAATAGGCTTTCTGTTTGTGATTATTTTATATTGGTATCACAGTATATTCAGGCATCAGTGGCATAGTATAACCTGAAAATATAAACCTACGTATTTAGTTTTCATATTTGTAAATATTTTTCCGTAAAGAAAGCTTGAATTGATATTCAACTTAATGTCTTCAAAGATCTTCCATATAGAAATGAATATTAAGCTGGTTTATCTCTTTGGCATAATCTAGTATACAATTCATGAGGAAAAGGGTTCCTTAGAGAAGAATTTCCTTACTTTTAAATTATAGTTGTGTCTTTGATCCATGATGAAGTACAGTGTCAGAGAATATGGTCTTAGTACAGTGAACTGAGGAGAAATGTTTGCTGCTGCTGTGGTGGTTGTGTGTTCTTCCTCGAGAGAGAATGGGCTGTGTTAAAAAAAAGTGAAAACTAAGATGCTGAGAGTATTAGAACTGAAGATGACTGCTTCTTTATCTGATCCTGCTTGCTTCAGCTTGCTTTCCAGGGAAGCTGCTTTTTCTTTCTTCTTCTTCCTTGATGAATTTCACTGATTTCATTTAAAAGAAGAATAAATTAGTTTTTTGTGTGTGTGTGAGGAAGATTGTTGCTGAGCTAACATCTGTGCCAATCTTCCTCTATTTTGTATGTGGGATGCTGCCACAGAATGGCTTGATGAGTGGTGTGTAGTTAATTTAATTTAATTAATTATTAATTAATTTTTCCCCCATGGATATATCTGTGTCTTATATAAATCTATAGGAGATTTCAGGTAGTGTCATTGTTGATGTAAAATTATTCTAACTTACTGTGTCATAACCAACAATAATAAAAAAGATAATTGGGAACAATCATTTAGAGATTGGCCTCTTTTTACTTTGAACATTGTCTGCATTCTGCACTGTTTTGTATGTGCCAAAGATCCATGGATTTTTGTAGATTCACTTTAGGAATCTGTAACCATCATAGAACGTGTGAGGTATGCCCAGGTGATATGTCAGCAGACCTACATTTTTATCCTGGATTTACCGCATACTCACTGTGTGATTATGAGGAAGTGTTTTGTTGCTCTGTTTTTCATCTCTTTACCTTATATAATGGGGATAATAAATCTTGTCATCCTTACCTTTCATTATTCTCAAAATGACTTTTGTAAATTCTCTTTTTAAGTACTGAAACATTAGAAAACATTAAAGTACAAATTGAAATGGTGCTTGCACTGAAGAAAAAACCTCTTGTTATAGATACTTAAAGTAAAATTTAGATCCTCAAGACAATCTGGATGGCACTGGCCATAAGAAGTCTAAATATTTGGAGGATAGTCCTCATTTCAGTGAAAGTGAGTAATTTGTAAACAGGTGACACTGCCTCTGCCTGTCGTTACAGGAAGAAGTAATGAGCATGGGCTGCGCGCTGGGTAGCTGTGTTAAGCATAGCTGCTTGGCACCTCTTACTGCTGAGCAGTGTTGGAAGTGAACTGATGTTTATAGACCCACATATTCTTCATTATTGCTTTTAGATTGCACCATTTGGGGTGGATTTTGGTTATTTGGAATGAAAAATATTGGTTAAAATTAAAAAAATAATTATTCTCACATTTGAGAAAATTATCTCAAATTTGTTGGGAAAATAAGAGTTCTGTATTCTACAGAGTAACTGAAGCTGTCATTGCTTTTTTGCTTTTGCTCATGGATAACTTGGATCCAAGAAATGGAGCAGGGTGGGTAAAGGATTAGCCAAGGTGGGTGTGTATAAAATTAAGCTGACAAAAGTTATGAAATCACAATTAGCTGCTTTAGTGAAAAGGTGAGCAGCTAACCTTCTTCTCTTCTTTTCATTTGTGTTTAAGAAATGAGTTTTTTCACCCCCTGAGGGAAGGGTAAATTTTAGACAAAATTTTTTCCTTTAGAAACTTATATTAAGGTACAGTGGTGTAATCTAATATGAAAATATACTTATTGAGAGTTGAAAATCTAAAATTGCTAATTTTTAGTGCCTGTGCAGAATCTGTATGACTCCTTCCCCTTCTCTAATCCTGTGCTTTATGTTTTGTCTGTCTGTGAATAATATTATTTCCAAATATTGTCCTTATTAATTCTTTCTAACTTTCTCTTTCACATTTTCTTCCTGGATTTGCCGTTTCCTTCAGTCTCACCTCAAGGTCAGTATGCTTGTACTAAAACAAAGATATGTAATAGAGCATTGTATACTAACCTTATCTTGAACTCTAATAAGGAACTGATGTGATAGAACTTATTCCGGGAAAGAGAAGTCTAGAAATCTAGTTATGGTTGCCTAAAATGGCAGGAGTTTTAGGTTTATCAGAAGAGTAGATTCAAAGTTCTGTGCTTCAAAAGATGGTGAGAGTAGTCACAAAGCAAGAATCAGACTGACCAGGGTTTGACTGAGAGAGAAATGAAGATGAAAGGAGCAACCAGGGGAATGAGGAGAAAAAAATTTTTTTTTTAATTCAATTAAAATTTCATAAAGACATTCTGGCTGTTATGTTAGATTAGCAGGGTCGATGCAGCATGGACGATGGAGGGCAAGTTGCCGCAGTCTGTGGATTTGTATAGGAACCTTTGAATTATTTCACATATGCAAACTTACACACGCACACCCCTTTATATTTTGGGTTTGTTTTGTGATTCTGCTGAATGATAGGCTAATGATAACAAAACCAATCACCGTGCTGTCTTTTGTGCCAGGGGTGCTACGGGGGAGGTTGTACAGGTTTTGTTTCAACTGATCTTCAGCAAGTGTGTGGAGGGGTTTATTATTTCCACTTTTTAGGTGAATAACATAACTTCAGAACCCATTAAATAACTTGTCTATCTTCATTAGTAAGTAAATTAGTAAGAGAAGCTGGCAGAAAACAATTAGAAAGCTGCATTTTAAAAGTTATTTATTTTGAATATAAGCCCTGGCAATGTAAATTAAGGTGTGAGAATTTCTGATAGGCTTCAGAAAATGATGTTAATGCCATATGCATTTTACCTAGCAGCTATTTCCTAATAATAATGACATATATTTACTGTTTATAAAAGCACCTGTCTCTTTGATTCTCACAGCTAACATGTGAGTTATGCAGGACAGATTGTTATTCTGAGGAGGAACTAAGATTAGGGAACATGATTTTTCTAGAGTCAACCAACTAGTAAGTACTTAGATTTGAAGCCAGATCTTCTTATTTCAACCTCAGGGCTCTTTATATTGTATGTACTCTAGCCTAGAAATTAGAGTATGAGCTAGAGAGCCCCAGATTGCTTGAATCTTCTTAGGTAGGTTTCTCATCTGTAAAATTGGGATAATTATGTAATCTAAAACGTTGTTGTAAACATTGAATGAGTTAGTACAAATAGCACTTAGAACCGTGTCTGGCTCAGGGTAAGAAATTAATAAATGGAGCTATTATGGTTACTCCTTTTTGCCTTTTTCATGGATTCCTATTTGATCAAGGATATCGTAGCGTGATGTCATATATTTCAGGTTCTTTAAAACACTATACTGTTCGTATTGATTTATACCAGTATTCATAGAAAGTGCAAAGTAGAATCCTAATGCAAAGTTGTGTATGTGTAGAAAATGAGAAAAGAGGACATATTTCTTCTGTAATGATATTTTAAGGCTCCACTTAACTTTTAAGGTGCTAAAATTTCTATTGTAGATAGAAAGATGATGTTGAGGCTTTTTTTGGAAAAAAGTTCTCTTTTCCATTTTCACTCCCTGATATATCTTCTCAGTATTTAAATTTGAGGACCTAAACGATATTTCTGAAAAAGTCCCCTTATCTTTGACTCATTTAAAAATAAGCGATTTGTGTGGAGTGTGTGTTAAAAAAACACAATAATGGGGCCAGCCCCAGTGGCGCAGCACTTAAGTGCACACATTCTGCTTCAGTGGCCCAAGGTTCACCGGTTCAGATCCCAGGTGTGGACATGGCACCGCTCATCAGGCCATGCTGTGGCAGGCATCCCACATATAAAGTAGAGGAAGATGGGCACGGATGTTAGCTCAGGGCCAGTCTTCCTCAGCAAAAAGAGGAGGATTGGCAGTAGAGGTTAGCCTCAGGGCTACTCTTCCTCAACAAAACAAAACAAACACAATAAAACCCTTCTTTTATAATTACTTCTGCTAATCTAATTCACGGAGGGGGTTCTTCAGTCAGATTCAGACTGCCCTCTTGCTTCTCTCTAAGCAGATGACCTCTCCTGCTTTACCACGTGAATAGTTTAGAGTATCGGCAGTCTGGAAATTGATATCTTCACTCATCTCGACCTTCCTTTTGTTTCAGTGGAACTAATGTCCTAGCTCTTTTCCAAGGCTGCATCTTCCTCTTCTTTTCATTCCTTCTCTCTTAGCAGTTTTCAAAATCTTTCCTCATAAATTAAATTGTCGTCTCCTCATTTCTTTTCTACTGATTCTCCCAAACATAAAACATATCCATTTCCCCCATCCTTAAAGAAGTGTAAATAATCCTTCCCCCGTCTTTTCCTTGGCTTCGATTGACTATAATATCTTGCCTTTACCTTTTACTTTTCTTTTCTGTTTACTTGCACTGTTTTTGAAAGAACTGTTTATGCTCGCTGCCTCCACTTTCACACTTTCCACTTATTTCCCGAGCCTATGCAGTTGGATTCTTTTCTCACTGCTGTGCTAAAATCGCTTCAGTGATGTGCTAGTTGCCCAATTTAGTGAGCTTGTTTGTCTTGGGCTTACTGACCTTTCTGGGGTGTTAGGTATTACTATCTCCCTTCCTTCTGGAAACTCTTCTTTCATAGTTTGTGTGATGTTGTTTTCTGTTAGCTCTCTTACCACCTCATTGACATTTTTCAGTCTATTTTGCTTTTCTTCTTTTACATGTTTCTTAACTCTTGGCATTTCTCATGTTCTCTTAAAAAATTCCTTTTTCATCCACATTATTGGTCACCTGCCATGTTACCAGCAAAGACTCAGTTTTATTTTGTTCAGATTTTTATGGAACCCCTATTTCAAATAAACTATACTCATAACAGAAAAATCTTACAAGTTGGCAATAAAAATAGAAAGCACAAATACTGCATTTTAAAAGTGATTTTCTACTCTAACTCCCATTTTCTACTCTTAAACATTTTTTTTCACATATTATAGTAAAACAGTATGGCTACCACTTAAGTAATTCAGAGTATGGCAAAATCTGAAAACAGTTCAGCTTTAGTAGAAAAATATCATGAAGGCTTTTACCTGTGTTTGAAGAACTTTTGTCTCAACTTAAGCTTCAAGTGGAGTCATATTTTTACTGGGAAATGGTATCGCTTTGTACCCTATTTTGTGTTTTGCATGACAGGTTTTGATGTAAGTATCTCTTAACAAAACCCTATGAAAAGCTCCAAAAGAACTGTCCATGGAAGTCATTGGAATATACATAATTCTCTGAGTTACAAGTTATGTTATTTATAATAGTAGTTGGTTCATTTTAGTAGCTTTTACTCTAGCAGTAAGTGTCATTAAACCATACTTATTTCTAAATAAGTTTATTTTCCAAGGAATAAAACAGGTTTTGTTTTTCCAATGGCAAAGATCGTTTTGGCTGTAGCATGTAAAAAAGGTATCTCTTCATTCCGGATTGAAATTTAATGCAGTATTTTTTTGTATATAGAAGTATTTTACCATTTTAATTATGGTATTGCCAAGTCCAGTTGAGTAGGTCATCAAGAAAGTGTAATTTATTGATGGTTTGAGATTAGATTGAATGTTTGGATGAGTTTATCATATGACCTTAGGCAAGATACTTAACTCTTCAGTCTTCGTTTTAGCTGCCTGTTTTGTGTTAATAGTGATGCTTAACTGTAGTGTTTATATTTTAGTGTCTCCACTTAGTATTTCCATTTTCCATAGATTTATTTGTTTCCTCTCTTCCTCCCTTATCCTCTCCTGCCCTCTTCTGTCCCCATTTCCCTTCAGTAAAGAGCAGAGAGATTTTATTTATAGTGATGATCGAGTTCTCTATCCTTAAAACACATACATCGCTTTAGTTTCTGATCAATGACATTATCCCCAGAGAATGAATACAGAGAAATAATTCCATGGATAGATGAAAATATATGATTTGGTCTAGAATTCATCCATCCTTTTTATTGTATAACAGCACATTTGGCTAAAGGCAGGACATTCAGGAGGTGAGGCCTATAACTGTCGTCTTTTCCCTCTTACAAATTGAGCTCAGTATTATTATTACCCATGTTTTATGTAGCAGTGACTGTTACAGACTTGTCTTCAGAACGAATGTTTGCAATCCGTGGGTAATTCCTACCAACTGTGTTAAGACCAGAGTCTCTATATTGTTAGGTGATAAAAGTTAAATACCTATATCTTGCTCACATATTTTCCTGTTGTTATAATCTCTTTCGTCTAGTTTGATGAAAGCATTCCACGTTGATTTTTAAAATCTAACTTAGTCAAATAACCATTTCTCTCATTGCACATTTTAGAATTTTTTTTATTATTGACTGATACTAATCACTAAAACCTCATAAGATGTCATTCACAAAAAGAGGTTTAACTGTATTTTGAAGACGTATTTATTTTCTTATTTTTTAGCCAAAATGTTCAGAACTTTATAGGCCCAAGAGCATTTCTGACCCTATGGGAATTATTTACAAAGACTTTAATTTATAGGCAAGAGTTTATAATCTAGGGGAATGATCTGTTATTAATTCCAATTTTTGCTTCCACTTGTCATTCCTTTGGCTTTCTTAAACAATCTTACTTGTGTGTATTTCCTTATTTATTTTCCTTTCAAGCAATAATATTGCGTAGTATTTTTGTAATAGGCCACACGAGCACAGTATAGACACATCTTTGGTTAACTAACTTCTGAAATAAATATATTGCTATTTCAAATGATTCATTGGTAGAAAAAAAATGTGTACACAGACTTGTGCTGATTTGCCTAACTCTTCTACTGAAAAAGTATTGAGTTTCATGCTATCATGCATTGAGAAGTGGTAAAAGTTATTTTTCCAGATAGCAATTGTAGATAACTACCTGGCATTCTGTAGTTGAGCTAAAGATGGCATATTCAATAGTGAAAGGAGGAAAGACTAATTTTACAGTTAGTCAAAATTTGAGTATCTGTAGAGTTGCCAGATTTAGCAAATAAACATATGGAATGCCCAGTTAAATTTGGTTTACAGATGAACAATGAATAATTTTTTAGTATTAGTATGTCTTATAAATACTGAGATATGCTGAAATATTATTTGTTGTTTATCTGACAAAATTAGTTTCTGCCACCCCCATCTTATTTTTTATCTCACTTCAAGTCAAATGGAAAGATATTTTCCCATTTTACAGATAAGAAAATTAAGTTTCAGAGGAGTTAGGGGACTTACTCTCAGGGTCATAGCTACTTAGTGGCAGAGTCTAGGGTACAAATCCGGTTTCTCTGATTTCATGTTCACCACATACTTTACTATCCTCTATTTCTTGTTCTGTATGTCCTTGTAAGGCCCAGAAACAATATGTAGATTATGTTTTTAAATATATGTTTTTAGCTCCTTGGAGAATGGGGATGGGGGTTGGATTAATGTGTTATTCTTAGGTGAGAATTGCCACTCCTTCGTCATTTCTATCCTGTTGTATGGGATGCTCCTTCAGTATTGACTGGGTTCGTACAACATTCTCAGCCTCGCTCAAGGAAAGCTCCACAACACAACTTATGTTTTAGGTATTAGGTAATGTAATTTATTTGGTAAGGTACTTTCAAACAGCGCTTCTCAAACTTTAACGTCATACAAATTGAATGGAAGTTTGTTTAAAATGCAGTTCTGATTTGGTGGGTTTGAGTAGGGCATGGGCTTTTGCATTACTAAAAGCTCTCAGCTGGTACTGATGCTGCTGATCCGCGGAGCATGCTTTGACTGGCAAGGCTTTAGAATACTGGCAATGAATTAACATTTTTGGAATTGATTTTCCCTCTTTTGTTTTTTTTAATTTACAAACATTTAACATTATCCCTGTTGATTTCCCTATACCACCAGCTCATATTTGAACTTCTTATGAAAATATGTTTTCCACTGGTTTCAGGATAACAAGGCCACCCTTTACCTCTGTTAAAGGCCCTCGGTGGTGTCATATTGGCATAGATATGAGAGGCAAGTTAAAATTTCAGGGTGTTAGAGCAAAAGCGAGGTTTTCATTGGCACCTATTACTTTGTTATTTACATGTATAAAAACATGTTCAGCAGTATAAAAGAGTGACAAGAAATCGAGAGTGGAGCAAGGGGAGAGGAGTGAGTTAAAAACTTCAAAACAATTGGCTGTGAGGGTATGGGTTATACTTTGATAGAAACCTTCCTTCCAACTTCCAGCTTCTATTACCATGAATATGACTTCAAGGTCTCAGAATTTGAGATTGCGGACTAGGAGAAACAGATGAGGAAATCAGTGATCTTAACTGTCAGCTAGCAGATCCATAAATTGATTTAATTTATTTAGATACATATTGGTATTACTCTCTCTTTAAAAAAATATTAAGCTAAAGTGTTACCTATTGTTAGTGTTGTCTTTGTCAGTGAAAATAATGCATTTTAGCCATTGAGTCTTGCCTGGGATTTTGGAATATAGCTGCAAAGATCACTAAAGCAGTTTACTTCTTTTTGCGAGCAGATTTTATATTTAAAGTACAAGTCTAATGGAATTGAAGAACTTGACCTTTGTCATAGGCAGGAAGAAATATATCTACTTAAATTTTCTTCACTTTGTTTTTCTTCATTAAGGTCTTAGGGGTGTTTTTGTTTCTGTTGTGCTTGGTATATTTTCTGCTGATGGCCACAAAAGTCATTGTTAAGATGCTATAACTAGCTATTTGGTTTAGGTATTAAACAATTCAGTGTTAGTTATTATTAGTTTCTAAATTCAAAAATCACTTAAGAAGTTTGTTAAACTTCTATTTTGAAAGTGGTAGTGAAAATTGATTCTCTTCAAATGTGTTTTGTAAATTGAGTTGAAAAGGAAAATTCTTTGCCGATGACTTTCCAAGAGAACCAGAAGCGAGGAATAATGGGTTTGGGGAAGTGGTCATGATGACATAGTTTGGAGATAATCAAAACAACTTTCGTAGAATATATTGTGAAAGGAAAACTCACCCCAGGCTATCATTACCTGATTTAAAGGAGATTAATTAAATATAAACCATAGTAGCTTGTCTGTTATTATTGGTTCAGTTTATTGGTGCAACTTTAGGGCAAAGTCGAATTGCTTCTTTTCTGCATTATTGTAAAAGCTATCTAATTGTCCCCTAATTATGATTCCCCGGTATTTATTTCCCAAAACTTTGGAAATCTGATTATATTACTTTTCTACATAAAGTCTTACAAACTTAGGACAAACTACAAATTCCTTGCTTATTATGATGTAATTATTTGACTTTTGTTTACCTTTAGCTTCCTTTTTCTCTATGTGGTTCCTCCAACTTGAAGCTGTAGTCATACTGAATGTGGTTTCCCGGTAACATGACACATTCTCTTTTTCATCAGGGCTTTATTCATAGTGTTCTCCCTGCCGAGTAACCCTGGAGAAAGTTCATACATCACTTTCTAGGAAGCTTTTCCTGATCGTCACCGCTACACCTACCCTCAGCCTAGGTTAGGTTCCTTTGCTGTATGCTCTTGTAGTACGTAGTACGTACTGCCTTTGCTTGGATGCCTGGGAGGTGTCTGAGAAGGAATTATTTTTATTCATGGAATTATATCCCTAGTGTTTGATAGATGATAGTGATGTTTAATCAAATATTTGTCTATTTAATGAGTAATGAAAATGTAAAGAACTTAGCAGACTGTCAAGGTTTAGGCAAATTTAGATTCTCTTACATTCCAGAGCCCATTTTCTCCTTGGGCAATGCCTTAAACATATTTTTTCAATTTGTTGGTAATCCTGATTCCACCCTTTGGTGAGATTAGTCTTCTTTACCTGTAACCTAGCATTTGGTCTAATTTTCTGGCAACCCTGTGACCTTGAGGTAATTTCTTCTGGATGTAAAATTTTTCCCTGACTCTTTCTGCCTAAAACCTTTGGTTTCTTTTTGAGCTGTCCACATAAAGTAAAAAAATAAAATAAAATAAAAACATAAAAAAATAATAATATCTTACATTTATTTAGTATTTAATAGTTTACACTACACTTTTACATTCATCATCGAATGTTAATGAAGAGACAAATTCTATGGAAGAACTAAAGGCTTATTCTCTCACACTCATCATTTCAAGTGGAGAGAAAGTAGTGTTTCAAAAGACAAAGTGCATAGAAATGCTACTAACTTTAAAGCAAAATTTTTGCATCTAGTAAACCGATGTTGTGAGGCATTTAGTTTTGAGAAAGAGCAGTTTGATTCATGAAAACAAAACTTTGTTCCATTTCTTTGTCTTTCTAATGCAAAGATCCCAATCTGTTTTTTCCTTTAGTTGATATGAATGATATCAGATTAATAAAAATAGAGATATTAGCACAGAAATCATGGAGTGAGGAGACTCAAATATAGATATTACTTCCATTTTTTTTTTAGTGGTAACTGATTTTATTATATTCTCTGTGACTGTATCTTTCTGTGGATATTCAAGACGGCAGAAAGTAAAGATCTGAAATGTGACTTTTGGATATCTTATCAGTGTACACTTCCATCAGAGAATGAGTTTTTATCTTACCATCTATGTCATTAATTTACTATTTAATTTTGAATAATTTCTCATAATTAACATTCTATGTTGAAGAATCATTTAGAAATTATTAAAAAAGGTTTTCACGGCCTATAGGTAGAATCATATCCAAATCACCCAAAAGAGAATGTGTGCTTTCAAAACCTTAAGAGAGGTTTGCACGGCTTTGTTTCTGACAATATCATTAACTATAGTCTCTAGCAAATCTTCGTTACACAAAACAATAAAAATGCCAAATGTTTTCATTAATTTTATAAATGTATAGTTGAGCTGGAAGGAAATAAGGAAATTTATACCAGTAAATATGATGCAAAATACAAAATAGGGTTTATCTCATGAAAAAATTGGTTTAAACATTAGGAAATCTCAAAAGCATGTCAATAAATTGAACATTCACTCATTCACAACTAAAACAACAGCAACTTTCAGCAGACAAGGAATAGATAAAAAGTTTCTACAGAAAAAACTAGCAAATACCTGAGTCAATCGTGAAGTGTAAAAAGCATTTCCTTTAGAATCAGGAGAAAGAGAAAGATACCCACTCTCGTTACTTGTTTTCATTATGGTTCTGGAACTTCTAGCAGGTTCAATAAGACAAGAAAAACAAGAGAGTGTAAAGATTGAAAAAAATCATTATGTATCATACAACTGTCTACGTAGAAAACTGAAAAGAATTTGCGGAGAAATTATTAGAAATAGCAGGAGCATTTACCAAGTTTGCCAGATATAAAATCCATATACAGAAATCAAGTGCATGTCTACATGCCAACAAGAAGGCATTATAAAATTTAATTTAAAAAGTATACCATTGAAATAATTTATTCAGGAAAAGTTCATCAGTGCATGGTACCATTAGATGAAACGTTGATGAAAGGTGAACTTTACACTCATAAGAAGCCAGGCTGTCACTACCTTAATTCACTGATGAATGAAAACCAGACATTTTATGCTTTCTGTTGTGAGACAATATGAAGTATACAACGCTGTTACCTGGTATTCTGACCTCAGAAGTTGAAACTGAATCTGCTCAAGTCTTTAAAGCTAACTTTCAGTATTCAAAAAAAGAAAAAGCAGGAAATAAAAAAACAAGTTAAATGATACATAAAGAAGCAAACAGGCGTTCCAAAATGTGAATCATTTTACAGAACAGCTGTCTCAGCTTCTTTAACAAGTCCGTGCCATTGAAGAAGGGAACAGGGGAGGAGGTGAGGGACTTTTCTCTAGATTAATAGGGACTGGAAGTACGTAATGAGCAAACACAATGCTGTGGACCTTTGTAGGATTCTGATTCAAACAAACCACTGTGAAAAAAATTTTTTTTTGAGACAACTGGGAAAATTTGAATATGGACTGGATATTAGATGATGACAAGGAATGATTGTTAATTTTGTTGATAATATTTACATTGTTGAAACAGTACTTTTTCTAGAGTACTTTGTGTAAGGAACTGTGTGTAATGACATGATATGTGGAATTTAAAATGACGACAAAACATATAAGGTACCTAGGAATAAAATAAATGCAAGTCTTTTATCGAGGAAATTATAAAACTTTGTTGAAAGCTGTTTAAGGAGAACTAAATAAATGGAAAGATATGCCATTGTTAATGCGTTGAAAGATTCAAGAGCATGAAAGTGTCACTTCTTCCCAAATTGATATAAAAACTTCAGTGCAATTTCAATCAGAATCCCAATAGGCTGCTCTTGAGTTTTGGTTGCTGTGGTTGTTGGTTGGTTATTTTAGTAGAACTTGACAGGCTGGTTCTGAAATTTATGTGGGATGTGTAAAGAGCTAAGAATTGCCACAACAGTCCTGAAGAAGAACAAGGTAGGCAGGCTTTCCTTACCAGACACTATTGAGACTCCTTATAAAGGTATAGTAATGAAAGTAGTATAGATTTGGATAGAAATATACGAAGATACCAGAGTAGAGAGCCATAAAACAGGCACACAGGTATATAGAAACTTTGTATGTGACGGAAGTAGTGTTGCGTTGTTAAGTACTGCTGGGACAATTAATTATCAATATATGTAAAAAGTCAAATTTTATTCTTACCTCATACCATACCCCAAAAATGAAATTATAGCTTTACCTCATACCATACACAACATTAATTACAGGTAGATTAGTGACTTCACTGTGAAAGACAAAGTTAACAAAATTTTTAGGGGAATGTCTTTATGAACTTGGAATGGGGAAGATTTCATGAAAAAGTCAAAAGTTGCAAACCATAAAGAAGATTGATACAATCGAAACAATTACAATTTTTTAATTTTATAAATGATAACATATCATAAATCAATCAAAGAAATAATTCAAGGGCCGGCCCCATGGCCGAGTGGTTAAGTTCCTGCGCTCTGCTTTGGTCTCCCAGGGTTTCGCCGGTTCGGATCCTGGGCGCGGACATGGTACCACTCGTCAGGCCACGTTGAGGTGGCGTCCCACATGCCACAACTAGAAGGACCCACAACTAAAAATACACAACTGTCTACTGGGGGGATTTGGGGAGAAAAAGATTGGCAAGTTGTTAGCTCAGGTGCGAATCTTAAAAAAAAAGAAAAAAGAAAGAAAGCTTCTTTCAAAAAAAAAAAGAAATAATTCATAGATTGAAAGAAAATATTTATATAACAGGTCAAAGATTATTATCCAGAATATATTGAAGAATACTTATATCATTAAGAAAAAGATATCCTAATTGAAAAATGAGCAAAACACATGAATAGTTATTTCAAAGAAGTGGAAACATGAATTGCCAAATACTATGTGAAAAGATGTTCAGCCTCAGTAGTCAGGAACATGCATTTTAAAACTCAATGAGATATTTATATCTACCAGGTTAGTAAAACTTAGAAAGTCTGATAGTACCAAGTATTCGTGGATGTGTAGAAGTGTGGCAGGCACTGTTATGCATTACTAATGAGAAAGTATAAATTTATACAGCTTCTTGGAAATGATTAGTTAAGTTGAAAGTGTACCTACTAAGTGGCCTAGCAGTTTAGTTTCTAGGCCTCTACCTCGGAGAAACCTGCACAGGGATATCAGAATGTACCCAGCAGCATTGTTTGCAATAGTAAGAAAAACGGAAGCAACCCAATTGTCCATCACCTTGGGAATGGGTTAAAACAGTTGTTGTATATTATTTTACACTGCAGTGAAAATGGAGGGGATAAAAAAATACATTACAGTCATTGATCAGTATGATTCTCAAAACATACATTGCAAAGAAAAAATAGTTTATTAATAACTTTATATATAAATTTCAAAAACATGCAAACTAAATGAAGGATCCATGTGTGTAGGAAAACTGTAATAAAAGCAAGGGGATTTTAAACCCCAAATTATGATATAGGTTATTTTTGTCTAAGTTTGGAGGCAGTGGAGTAGGATAGGACGTTTCAGAAGTAAATATAATGTTCTCTTGCTTAAGTTGGGTTCCCAGATGTTTGTATCATTATTTTCATACACATATATATTATATACAGCCTTTTGAAAGTTTGCAATATTTAATAATAGTAAAATTAGAGTTGAATTACAAAACCTTTCTTAATCAGCCATTCTACTATTTTATAGCATTGATGTCAGGAGACTTGTTTGCATACTTCCAACATAAATCTCTGAATTGGTTTCTTTTTCCTCTCATTTCAAACTATCACATAGCTTTCTTTTGTTTTATGATTTCATTCTGCTTCGTAAAGTACATGCTGAAGTATGTGTTCCTGAAGCATCACTGTTAATAATTTGCTCCCAGTGGTAGGAAAGAATTTGAAAGTGTTGGGAAAATTTCAAAGCAGGAATTCTTTGTTGGTTTCCAGCTGTTCCTTGGTGTTAGTGGTGTAAGTCTGTAAATAAATATTTTCTTTTCTATGCATATATATGAATGGCTTGATTTTTCTCCTCCTTATCAATAGGCAAGTGAAAGACCAGAATAAGAAAGTAGCCAATCTGAAGCACAAGGAACAGGTGGAAAAGAAGAAGAGTGCACAGATGCTAGAGGAGGCTCGACGAAGGGAGGACAATCTCAATGACAGCTCCCAGCAGCTACAGGTTAGAATGCAAGGAGAACCTGGAAGGGTCGGGTGAAGAAGTTTGATCCATGGCTGCATGTTGTTTTTCTCTTCATCTTTCTCCTCCTCTTTTTTCTCTTTCTAACCCTGCTTGCTGCCTTCCTCTCAGGCCAACTATTTAGCAATAAAGGAATGGCTTTAAATAGAAAAGGCAAGTTTTATTCCACAGCTTTGTGAGGACTCTTCAGCATAGGAGAAAGTTCATCTGGCTTCAAGTTGATCGCATTTAATTGGTAAGTTCACAGTCAGTTTACTGCGTGGGTTCTGTTGAGGTTCAGGTGGTCAGCATAACTTTGCCATTTTCCTTCATTAAAGTGCATTGCTAATCTTGGTTTGTGTCTGTTTCACTTCCTTCTGGGTTCCGTTCTTTCTTTCCCTTTTTTCCCCACCTTTCTTTCCTCTCTCTTTCTTTCCTTCCTTTTTAAAAACTCAATTTAGGGGCCGGCCTGGTGGCGCAGAGGTTAAGTGCGCACGTTCCGCTTTGGCGGCCCAGGGTTCGCCGGTTCGGATCCTGGGTGCAAGACATGGCACCGCTTGGCAAGCCATGCTGTGGTAGGCGTCCCACATATAAAGTAGAGGAAGATGGGCTCGGATGTTAGCTCAGGGCCCCACTCTTCCTCAGCAAAAAGAGGAGGATTGGCAGCAGATGTTAGCTCAGGGCTAATCTTCTTCAAAAAAACCCCCAAAAAACAAGAAAACTCAGTTTAGAGAGAATACTTCACAATCATACAGGCCATTTATACAGTACTTTTTTACCTAAATGAAGTGATAATTGGTATGTAAAACCTAATTATTCACAGAGTAAGTTAAACCAGGCTCAGTAACAATAGCAGCAGTGACCACATGGTAAGCTCCAATTATGTGCCCAGTTCTGGAAACTAGGCCCTGGTCACTCATTGTCTCTGACCTTCACAGTAGTGCAGTGGGGCAGATGGTTTTGTGCACATTTTACAAATGAGGAAATAGAGAAGTTGAATTTCTTACCCAAATGCACACGGCTTTCTAAGTAGCTCAGCCATGATTTTAACCGAGACTTCCTGGATCTCTAATGTGTCAGAATGAAGGTTTAAGTTTTCAAGAAGAATACCATTAACTTGCTGGAAATCTCTGAAACTCCCACTAAGACCACTAAGCCACTGCCAGGTTGTTTTTCTCTCGTTACAGCTTCTAACTGGGTATGATAGAGTGTTTATGCCACAACTGCATAATCATGAAATCTTTACTGGAGAGATTTGGAGGAGTTATCATCTGTTATGTAGAAGCCATTTTTAGGCTTTACAACAAATTCATTTCAGACATAAAAATTCGGCTTTTTAATTCCTTTTTTCATTCCTCTTTTATATAACTTTTATTGTTTATAAAATACATATTCTTTATAGAAATAGTGTAAATTTTCTCAAATGCACCAACTTTTGAAAAAAGCAGCATACCAGTTTTCCCTCATTCTTGCCAATAACAGTTGATACTGTCAATTTTCTCTTTCTCATTTTTTATTTTTTAGTGCCAATCTGATGTGGAGAAAATATTTAATTTTTGTTTTAATTTATGTTTCTCTGATTACCAATAAGACTGAGTATTTTTTCTTCTCTTAAATTTTCATTTGTTTGTTAATGTAATTCAAATTTCTCTCTCTTCCATGGTGGCTTTTTTTCTTGCATTCTTTGGTTAGTTTATCCCCATTTTGAGAACATATAAATATTTACAATTTTGCATCACTAAATGACAGGGATGCATTCTGAGAAGTGCATCATTAGGCAATTTCATCATTGTGCAAACATCATAGAGTGTACTTAACACAGACCTAGATGGTATAGCCTACTACACACTTAGGCTATAGGGTACCAGTTTTATGAGACCACCATTATATAGGCAGTCTGTTGTTGACCGAATGAATGGTCGTTATGTGGTGCATGACTGTACCTATAAATATTTTAAAGTTATTCTGGGCTTTCATTTTTTCCCTTTACTTCTTTTTTTCTTTTTAGGATTGACACTGAGCTAACATCTGTTGCCAATCTTTTTCTTTGTTTTTCCCCTTCTCTGCAACGCCCCCCAGTACATAGTTGTATATTCTAGTTGTGAGTCCTTCTGGTTGTGCTATGTGGGACACTGCCTTGGCATGACCTGATGAGTGGTGCCATGTCCACACCCAGGACCCGAACCGCGGAACCCCAGGCTGCCAAAGCAGAGCGTGTGAACTCAACCACTCAGCCACGGGGCCAGCCCCTACCTTTACTTCTTAATTTAAATTATTTTAGGTTTGGGGGCCGACCCCATGGGCTGGTGGTTAAAGTTTCATGCCCTCTGCTTTGGTGGCCTGGGTTCGCAGGTTTGGATCCCAGATCTGGACCTACTCCACTCATCAGCCATGCTGTGGAGGCATCCTACATACAAAGTAGAGGAAAGATTAGCACAGGTGTTAGCTCAGGGCTAATCTTCCTCGAGCATAAACACCCCAAAAAATGAAAGAGGAAGATTGGCAAGAGATGTTAGCTCAGGGTGAATCTTCCTCACAAAAAAAATTAAAAAAAATTATTTTAGGATATTTTGTCTGGTGAGAGTCTTATTTTTTCTTCATTGCTAACAATTTCACTAGACTGTTTATAGGAAACTATTTCACTGCTTACAAGTTTGAGTTGGCATCTTTATACTTTATTGAATAATTCACGTATTTCTAGGATTTCAATTCAAACTCATTTCTTAACTAGGATCACGTAACTTTTAATTATAGGAAGATTTATAAGGAAAGATGTATATGCCCTTCTTTGTGTTATGCCGTTAATTGTTTAATTTGTCTTGTTCCACCCCTCACCGTTTGAAGTTTTCTACTACTAGTCTATCTTTGTAAACTGAAAGATGCCCTTCTAATCTTCTGTCAGTTGTTATGATAGCACCAAAAGTACTTTCATATGTAACCTGTCATTTCCTCTTTATACAATCAAGAGATAAGTGAGTCAGATTATTTATTAAATACTACATGTAGAGAAAACTAATTTAGAGTGGATGAGTGACTTTTCCAAGGTGTCTCAGTAAGTGATAGATATTAAAGTTATGAAAAACGATTGCTGATGGCCATATGCAAGATACACATGGATGTAATTCATTCAAATATAGTATAAAGAGCACTGGACTACAAATAGAATACTTTGGATCTGATCTTCTTTCTTCTACTAACTACCTCTGCTGCTTATTTAACTATGTTATTGCACATGACAACCCAGTGGTAGTGAGTATCTGTAGCACCCATATTGCGATCTCTAAGTGTGATTTCCCACTAAAAGAAGCTAGGGGTCTTTGGAGAAATGGCTAATAGTAGAATTCATGGGGGATAGAATAGTAGAAAAGCCATTAATTGAAGATTTGTATTAAAAAAAAGTTTTTACCTGAATTTTTTGTTTGTGTTTTGAATTTTTGAATATAGATTTGGGTCCATCTGTTGATGTTTTTGTGAAATAGGAGAAGTAAGGGAAGGAATTATTTTAGTATTTTCACAATAGGCATAATAATAATTCTAGAATTAAAATATGTTCTTTATTATGTTAAAAAGAAATTTAATGTTTTGAAGATGAGTAATAAATATTTAATCTTTATCAGATGCCTCCTTGGCTTCCAAAGATTGATTCTACTATTCGTGTTAATAAACACTGCACGTGTTTTCTTTTGTTCTTGAAGAGTGAAACTTGGTTTAGTCTAGAAGGTTCGTTTCCGTCTTTTGCTGTTCAGTGGCTGCCCGCTATGGCGTTGAGTCCATCGTGGCTGCACGCTTCCTGGGAGGAGGTACAGTTTGCCCAGAAAGCAGTAGTACTACTTTTTTATTTACCTTTATTCTGAAGAATAAAATACATTTTAAAAAGTACATACACATGCAATGTAAACAATACATAGAAAGTGATTGTCTCAGGAGTTAGAATATTACTGGCATCCCAGAAATCATATGTATATTCCTTCCCAATCATTATTTCCTTACTTCCACGGGAGGAAATCATCATTGTGTTTTTTATTTCTTTTCTTTACAACCTGTGTGTATTTTAAATACAAAGTATGGATTAGTTTTGCATATTTTTGATTTATGTAAGTAGAATCATTTTTCTTTAGTGACTTCTTTTGTTCAGCATCCAGTGTGAGGTTTTCCAGAGTGAGGATAGTTGCATCTAGCATTTGCACATTTATTATCCTTACTGTACCGTTATTTTTTTAAATTAAAAATCCCATGTTTTATCTTGAAAGTATTTTTTAAAAGTAGCTTCATTTCTTTCCAATTTTTTGGGTACTTCAGATGGAACTAAAAGTATTCTTTTTTGGCAGAAAGTGGGTTTGGAAATAAGTTGTTACTTTATTCTTTGTTCTTGGCTCAACACATCAAAAGTGTTCTGAAGAGATTAAACAAATTCCTTAGATATGAAATAAAAATGATACCCCAAAACGGAAAGAATACAGGGAATCCCACAGACTCTAAACATTGCTGTTGTTTATCATGGCCTTAGTTGTGAATACCCTGTCTTAAGATATCACATTGCCACTTGACTGTATCCTATTTGTACCGTTGTGTTTTGGACAGTTATTTCTATGATCTGTATTAACTAGTCTCAAACTTTTTGGTTTCAGAAGTCCCTTTACACTCTTAAAAATCATTAAGTCTCAAAAGCGATTTTTTTATGTGGGTTATAATTATCCTATACGTATGCAGTTACTTAGTGACCCAGCTAGCCATTGTCTAGCTTTATCTGAAGATACATCTTCAATAATATAAAAATACATATACACAAGGTTATTTGCAGTCTTGTTGGTAATTGCAAAATATCAGAGACAACTCAATTGCCCATAGGTAGGAGAGTACTTGAATTCATTATGGTACATCCACACATTGGAGACTAGCAGCTTTAAAAAAGAATGAGGAAGATCTCTAGTGAACTGATAGGGAGTGGTTTCTGGATATCCCGTTAAGTGAAAAAGGAAAAAAAAAAAAGCACAAAATACTATCTATAGTAGGCTATTCTTCTTCTAAGAAAATACACAGGGCCAGCCCTGTGGCTGAGTGGTTAAGTTCTCTCGCTCCACTTCAGCGGCCCAGGGTTTCCCAGGTTCAGATCCTGTGCACAGACATGGCACCACTCGTTAGGCCATGCTGAGGTGGCGTCCCACATGCCATAACTGGAAGGACCCACAACTAAAATATACAACTATGTACTGGGGGGAATTGGAGGAAAAAGCAGGGAAAAGAAGAAAATACACACATATCTGATCTTTTTTTGGAAAAGAAAGCAGAAAGGATAAGCCAGAAATAGAGAGACCAGTTTTCTACAGGAGTGGTTGGGAGAGGAATAGAAAGAAGGGGGAAATGGGATTGGGGAGAAAGTCACACTTTTCTTAGCATATGTCTTTGTATAGCTCTGACTCTTAGAACTGTAGTAATGTTTCACCTACCCCTCACATACTCTAAAAAACTAAATAAAACCAATCAAGATGTAGGGTGGAACCCCACAAAGGACACAAATACTAACAGATGAACTTGTTTTATAAATGAATAAGGTAATCACCCTCAGAAAGGTAGAGAAGAAGGGAACTCTCCTCAATATCTTTGGAAGACATTTTATTGACTGAACACTGTAATGCTAGAGACAAAAAAAAACCTGTACATGAATATTGTAATCTAGTAGTAAATGTGTTTCTCACAGAAGATAAGTTAGCCATTCTGAAACCACTTTATACGTATACTAGAATTCAACAAATAAAGAAATATATTGTAGATAATGAGGGCTGAGTTTTTCATTGTTTGAGAAAGAAGTTGCAAACAAGTAAAGTATTGGGAAGACTTGAACGCTGTAGTGTTCGACTGGAATCAGATACTAGGATGAACTCATGGTATTTAATTTATATGCAGATAGACATAGAGATATCAATGTGTATATATGCATATATACTTGCGTATATTTCCTAAGTCTGTCTGTTATGAGGGCTTAGAAGCAATAAGCGTACTTCACACCCAGATTTTGGTTTCTATATGCCTTTCTCCGATAAAATGAACCAAGGCATCTTGGAGAAGTGGTTGATTCCAGGCTGGGGCAGGGGAAATACATGGTGAGCCTCAACAACCTTGTGGTTCCGGAAAGTAGGAAAGTGTTCAACAAAAAGATTGGGGGACTGTGGAAAGAGCATAGGAGCCAACCTGAAGGAGCTCCTAATGTCCCATGCTAAAACAATTTGAGTAAAAAAATCAATAATGATAATACTTGAGTTAATACATAGAATGAAATAAGTATCCATGAGTCCATGCTGATAATAATCAAACACAGAAGTAAAAGGGGAGTAAGGACAACTCTTTCGTATGGAAGATTTCTAATTAATAAATGTAGAAGGAAATAGATTTTAAAAAATCACCATGAAGCAAATACCTCAGCAATAATTGTTGCAGACAAGATCTATTGATGGTTGTGAGAATTAGTGAATAAACATTTGAGGAATAACAGCACTTGCCTAGTCTCAAAATATCTTCCCCAAAATGTTTATTAACTATCAAAAGAAGATTGTAACTTTTCCGTGAGGAGACCTAGCAGACACCACCTTAACAAAATGATTAAGTTTAACATTGCCAGTGATAAGACATATTAACATCATGAACCCCTTGATATGATGCACTGAGAAGCAGACAAATATCATTTCTGTGTTATCCTTTCCCAAAAATGCATAACCTCATTCCAATCATGAGAAAACACCAGACAAATCCAAATTCTGGGACATTTTACAAAATAACTGAGCAGTGCACTTTAAAAATGTCAAGATCATGAAAGACAAGGAAAGACTGAGTGCTGTTAAAGATAGAGTGGAGGAAACTTAGAAGAAATGTCAGCTAATGAAATATGGGATCCTAGATTGAATCCTGGAACAAATAAAAGACTTTAGGGAAAAACTGTTCAAATTAGAAGAAGATCTTTGTTTTGGTTAGTAGTATTGTACCAGTGTAAATTTTGTAGTTTTGATCTTTATGGTGATATGGTTATGTAAGCTCTTAACATTAGAGGAGGCTGAGTGAGGGGTATATGGGAACTCTGTACTATTTTTGCAACTTTTCTCTATGTCTGTAATTCAAAATAAAAATGTTAATTAAAAATCATCATTGAGGGGCTGGCGCCGTGGCCGAGTGGTTAAGTTCGCGCGCTCCGCTGCAGGCGGCCCAGTGTTTCGTTAGTTCGAATCCTGGGCGCGGACATGGCACTGCTCATCAGACCATGCTGAGGCAGCGTCCCACATCCCACAACTAGAAGGACCCACAACGAAGAATACACAACTATGTACCGGGGGGGCTTTGGGGAGAAAAAGGAAAAAATAAAATCTTTAAAAAAAAGAAAAAAAATCATCATTGACTCTATGTTTCCTTAGCAATGTTAATCGCCCTGACTTTCCCATCCCCTTAAAATGAATGAGCTATAAATTTCAAAAACATCTTACTACCAAATTTAATGATACAGGATAGATATCTTGGGCTTTTTCCTATATCATTTCTAAATTCTCAATGCAGATATTATTGTGTACTCCATATTGTTTGACATCCTAAGGCCATAGTTTAAATTAGAATTTAGTTGAGCAAGTTAATTGTTCTGAAGACTTGACCCAATCTTAAAGCTATGATGATATGATAATATGGCTGTTATTATTAGAGTTGATGTACCTTGACTACTCTATATCCCTCCATATATTAGGTTTAATTTTACTCATTTTCTTTACACATACTTGATGTATTTCATTTATTCAATATAAATTTATTGAGTGCTTTCTAAATGTAGAGCTCTGCTGCTAAAGTTTGGTTATATAGTAGTGAAAAGACATGTTCCCTGCCCTTCTGGAGTATATTGTTTCATGGGGGAGAAAAATAATGATAAAACTAAGCAAATAAGTAAGCAGAAATTATGGTAAGTGCTACAGGAAAATAAACAGGGTATTGTGAAAGATCATGGAGGAGGGAAAGATGATAGGCACCAAATTTAGAACTATCAGAGAAGGTCTCCCTGAAGATATGACATTAAGATGAGATCTAAAAAAGCCATGTAAAAAGTGGAGGAAACCGTATTTAAAATGGAGGAAATTCCTAAGGTAAGGAACAGCTTGGCACATTCAAGGATCAGAGTATGGTGAATAAGGTAGAAAATAGGCAAGGGTGGGTATTAATCATGCAGGACCTTATAGGCCATGATAAGAAGTTTAGATTTTACAAGTTGTAAAGCATTTTATGTCGAAGATTGACAGGATCTGATTTTGCATGTTGAGAATATTATTTTTTTTTGTAATATTTTGAGAATAGATTGGAATGGAATAAGAGTAGTTACAAAGAAAGTATCTGTCAATAAATATGTATTGCATACCTACGTTGTGCTGCACAATTTTCTGTGCCAGAAATAGTAATGATATAAGACACACAAGATCATTCCTCCCAAGGAGCTCACATCATAGTAGGAAGCTTGTAGTAATAATGAAGGTGAGGGTTAATGATAGAGGTTTTTGGAGGCTCAGAAGAGAAACAGAAGAGAGGGTGGATTTTTTTAGGTAAAGTGGTCAGGAATTTCTCATGGATTGGAATGTGGGCACTAAAGGAGAGGAAGGAATCAGAGATGGTTCCTAGCTTCCTGGCTTGAGTAACTGGATATTTGCTAATGCTAAATAATAAGGTGGGAGAACCCTGAGAGTGATGATAAACAGGTTTTCCAGGGAAAAAGAACAGGTCCATTTTCAACATGTGAAGGTATCTGTGAGATATTGAGCAAGCAGTTGGATGTACAGATTTGAAGTTTAGAAAAGTCTAGTGTAATTAAATTAATTTTGGAGACTTGAGCTTAAAAATCATATTGAAACCCCTAAGAATAAGTGATATCATCTAGAGATAAGATGTTAACAAAAGAACATGGAATTAGAGCTGAGCCCTTAGGATCCTCAACATTTAGAGATAAATGTTGGGTAAATTAGGAGAAGGTGGTGCTTGAAAGGAAACTAAAATGAGAAGTCCAGTTGAAGTGGGAAAGAAAAAGGAGAGAATGGTATTGATGCGGGGTCGGTGAGCTGAGGAGTCGAAAGAAAGATTTCTTTAGACTCTTAAGATCTGGCAGTAGTGCTCTTTTATTTAGAGAATAGTATAGAATAGCATGGGGACAGGACCCATGGGCAGTCAGAGCTTCTGCTGCCGCCGCTTCTGCTGCCCCCGCTGGCATGGGGACAGGACCCATGGGCAGGCAGAGCTGGTGCGTGGGGACAGGACCCACGGGCAGTCAGAGCTCCTGCTGCTGCCCCGAGTTGAGGGTTAGGGCTAAATTTAAGGCATAGGTATGTGAGTTATCTCTTTACAAGACAAAGAATATGTAAAAAAGTTAAAATGGTATCAGTGCCCGTTTGGTCTGGCCATTTGGCGGTCCCACAACTTTTAGATAAGAATCAAACCGGATTGAGTAAATGGCAGAAGTCATCGCTTGAATTTTATCCTCGGCTAAAGACAAAGGAGGATTTGTGTGTGGGCTGGGGGGGGGGGGGGGTCAGTTACATGAGGTTGCCAGGCAGTAACCAACTTAAGTTCTTGCCAATGGCATTGATTAAGAGCTTCTAGAGATAAGACCATCCCCCCTTCTTCCTGGCACAGAGAGGGAGGCATCTTCACAGATAGAGGTTTCCCTTAGAAATGTAAATGTTTCCCAACAAAGGGGCAAACAAATTCCACTCCTTGGAGCCTGAATCTCATCTGTAGTTTTAAAACTAACCAGCCTAAAAATCCTCATCATAAGCCATTTTAAAATTAAGCAGCCTAAAAATCCTCATCAGTATCACAGAAGGCAAGAGAGAAGATTGCCTGTAGAAGAGGGGGCAAGTACATTATGTTAATGCTGCTGGAGTCTGAGAAAGAGGACAGCATAGTTGACTGGTCTGATCCGGTGTACACAGTGATCTCCCCGGGCTAAGGTAGATAGATGCCCTCCATTATGCCTTATTGACCTTGGAGATAGTAGATATTCCATATTGATCCAGATACTTAGCCAGTTTTTCTGTCACACTCACCAAAATTCACTGCCCCTCACAAGAACTTTGGAATATCTTCTTAGGAGATATGTAACTATTTTAAGATGTGATTATGCAGTGGTTATTTAAAGTATTTCTAGCATGCTTCATACGTACTCACACTGAAACTATTTTACACTTCCGGTTGATATTCACCAATATAGGACGTGAATGATAAAAACAATGAGGCATATATTGTTGATGAGTCTTTCCTATTATCATGTTTTTCTGTTATAGTGCCTCTTCTCTTGATGTTCTGCGTTTAATTTTGCCGACCTTTGTGTCCCTTCCTCAAGAATTTAGCTCTATATTAGTTAAATTCAGTTGTTAGTTTCTTTAACATTTTCTCTAAAGCATTTTCACTCTAATGGCTAAATCAGAGTTTAGAACGATCAGTGCTTGTCCTCAGTAGACAGTATCGAGCACCTGTTGTGGAGCTGTCACTGTGCCGAGTGCCGTGAGGACAGAGCTAAGGAGGAAATGGTTTTTCCTCTCTGTGAACATTAAAATTGCTTGTTATAACATTCTTTCGTACTGGATATATCAGGAGGTGTGTTACAGTGCAATTCAGAAGCAATTGCTGTATGAAGAACTCAAGTTAGGTAAATCCCAGTAACAAAAGCCTCCTAAATAAAGCAGAATTTTAACATTTGACTGATAGTGATTTGGGGATTAGAAAAACTCTTTTGAAAGTCTGCCTATCTTTTAAGGTTCAGATCAGCTGCTCCCTGCCTTGTAAAGCTTGCCTAAATCCTCATGATTGGAGTGAGTCATACCCTCTTTTGTAATTCCATTAGAGTTTGTTTCTGTTTTGATTTCAGGACTTATTCTATCTTACTTTGTATTATATGCTAATAGTTCGTGTGTTGTTTCCCCCATATACTTGAGTTTGGGAACCCTCTCTTGGTACTTTACACATAGTTGCTTCTGTAAAAAATGTTTATTGATTTCAGTTGCATTGATAGATGTTAAAAAGTCTTTCACAAGCACCTTAGCCTGGCCTCTCAAGTCTCCCATCAACCAAACCCTTTAAGAATTTCTAACCTCATTTTTAGGTGAGAGACTCACTAGCCTCGCTGCTCTATTCTAGACAAGATGATAGCGTTAGTGTTCCTTGAATGCAGGTTATGAGTTTTCTAATCTGTGCTCTTCTGCTTCACAGTGTCTTTTTCCCTGTGGATTTTCAGTTTTACTACCTAAGGATTCTGGCTCAAAAGTAACCTTTGTTGAACTCTTCTACCCTGTTATTATTGTTTTATATGTTGTTCCTCAGCCTTAATGTTTAATTATACTGTATTGTTTTATGTTTTTTAATACTATTTTATAGTTGCTCTGATGTGATTTAATCATTTTTCTTTTCCCTTTTTTTCTTTAAAGATTGGCACCTCATCTAACAACTTGCCAATCTTTTTTTTTTTTTCTTGCTTTTTCTCTCCCAATCCCCCCAGTACATAGTTGTATATTTTAGTTGTGGGTCCCTCTAGTTGTGGCATGTAGGACGCCGCCTCAGCTTGGCCTGACGAGTGGTGCTGTGTCTGCGCCCAGGATGCAAACCAGCAAAACCCCGGGGCTGGCCCCTCTGTTCCCTTCTTGACTGGTTTATATCTGCCTTAGGTTAAGGGCTGTTTTTAAAATTTCTTTTTAGCCTTTCTTAATGTTTTCATAGACAGCTGTTCATTAATTACAGCTATAATGGTATAAATAATAAAAATTAAATTTAAAAATTGTTGCAAATTAAAAAAACCTTTGTATGATAATATTACATTATTACATTTAGCATCCTAACATTCCTAAAATATCATAGGTTATACTGGAAATGCCTCACATATCTTAACAAAGGAAATGCTGTCGTCCGTTAGTTGAGAATGTTTACCTTATATGTTTTTATTCTTTAAGCAGTAACAGTCACTTTGTCTTTTGACAAGACTACAAGTTTTAGTCACATTCTAGTAAGGCAGAGTAGACTGAACTGGTGGAGGTGGGGGCTCATATCGATAGTGGTTTGGTGCTTTGTTTTTATTTATAATAAAGATAAGTATCTGAATTTAACCTTGGGAGAAGGTACTGTCAGGGAGATTCATGGAACTGCTGAAAGAACACTGTGGCTCTTGTAAGTCAGCTCTCCTGAGACCAGTGAATTCAGGTATCCTCGCTTTTTGGAAGTTCACTTTATACCACTTTGCTTTTACAAAAAACTTACATTAGTACCTACTTTCATTAACCGAAAGAAATCAGAAGACGATTTTTGCTTTTAAGAAATGCTTTTGCACGTTTTTGCTTTATGCCATTTTGGTTTACAAAGGTTTTCATGGGAATGCTCTACTTTTTGATAGTGGAGGAAACCTGTATTAAGAATGAAGTTCAAAGAAATTGAAAACAATAGAAATACAGATAGAGGAAAGCAGCTTTACATATATTTAGGCATAGTCTATTCTTGGATGCAGAATCAGTGAAACATTTGTGTTTTTCTTTAAAATTTGATTTGTTCTATCTACAAAAGAAATTTCTTCCATTTGGGTAAAATATTTTCTTTTTCCTTTCTGAAATGAAAACTACTTATCCTTGCTTTTGACATTGGCCATAGGGATAATTATTTAAGAAAACTTTTTAAAAAATTAAGATGGTCTGACATCTTTTTAGAAACAGTATATGATGTGTCACTTACTAGATACCTCTAATATACTAATGTTCTTGTTTTTGTAAAAATGACTTTTGATTTCTTCTTAATAGACCTTCTTGACCCATTTAAAGATTTAATTCTATATAATTTCTTCCTTTTAATTATTTTAATTAATTTCTTGGCAAAACAAGGCGCTTTTTTTTTTTGAGGAAGATTAGCCCTGAGCTAACTGCTGCCAATCCTCCTCTTTTTGCTGAGGAATACTGGCCCTGAGCTAACATCCGTGCCCATCTTCCTCTACTTTATATGTGGGACACCTACCACAGCATAGCATGCCAAGTGGTGCCATGTCCACACCCGGGATCCGAACTGGCGAACCCCAGATTAGCATTAGCAATCAGAGGAGACATGTCCCAATATGAGGGAAGCCCCATATCCTTGACCAAGTTTCTGATACCAGAGTTTTCAAGGTGAGAAACTGGCCAATCTGTATGGAATATTTGTACTAGATGCTCTCCAAAAGTTATTTATGTAAAGCATCATTTTATATGTATGGGTTCCCATTTCTTTAATGAAATTCATCTGCTTTTACTTTGGTTTTTAACAATTGAGTTTATAACAGTTCTCTAATGGGAGGAGATAATTGAGGGACTTTAAAGAGGAGGAGGAAGAAAATATCTTCAAATTTTAACACAAAGCATTTCTTTAAAATTAAAAGTTGTTGGTGTGTATCTAAATTGTGTCTCTGTTATCAGGCTAGCTTTCTTTTCTTAACATTTACTTCACTGATGCATCTGGCTTCAGTTTCTTTTTTCCCCACTAAGCTTCTGAGCAATTGGTAATTGAATTCTGCCATGTTGAATGATTTTAATGAAATCTTCTTACGTGTATTTGTATGCTTGGGGGATGGGGAAGAGGGAGGAAGAGTAAGCAGTGGGGTTGAGGGTGATAAAGAATTACTGTCTCTTCACATTAAGGATAATGGATAGCAGTTAGCATTAATATCAAACGTGTTAAAGTCTTTCTGGTAAGTGCTATTTACTCCAAAGGAAGCAGCTCTTAATAACTCAAATAAATGACCTCCATAACCATAGCAGTCTGAATTGGGAAAGAGATGAGTGAATGTGGGAGGCTGTGTTACCTTGGATAATCTGTGTAGGATCTGCAGTAACCTTCCTTCTGCAGCTGAACGAGGGAAAAGCTTAATAAAATGTCATTATCAAGTGATTTCTTTTTAAGTTACTGTATTACTGAGCCTTTTTTTCCTTTTAATTTTGAGGGAGATGTTTGAAGAGAACAAAAAATTAATTTTTAGTTGCTGTTTTTCCTTTTGCCTTTGCTTTCCTTGTAGAATGTTTGATTCGAAAGAAAGGCAGTGGAGACTAGAGTCTTATAGCTGCAGAGGTATATTAGCTTGATGTTGACAGCTGATGTCAAGAAGCACAGTTCAGAGGAGTGTAATGGGGAGTCGTATGGAGTTTGCTAAAGGGTCCAGTCTTCTTCTTAATTTGCCTGAGTGAAGTTGCAGTTACAGCTGTCACAGTTTTTGCCCTAATCTCATTTGAGTATAGCTGTCTTCTTATTTAAGGATATGAGGAATTCCTTGATAGTTTCCCGTTTCCCCTCTCTCTCCCATCCCACCAAAACTAATCACAGAAACCTCCTACTTTGAACCCTGTCCTCTGAATGAAGTGGTCTCATTTGACCTGGGTTGATAAATATAGTTGGCATAATCCAGTGGTAGGAAAACTGGTCTGTGTTAGTTTTGAAGAGTGCAAACATAGTTTATAGCAGCTGAAGTGGAATTCTAAAGATACTGCTTTCATTTTAAGTGATATGAACTATTTAAAATGGTAAAAGATGGTCCCTTACTGTCTTCAGATAACTACGTGTAAATTTTGGGTTGCCCGAATTGGATAAACCAAGTGAAATATCCAAATTGGAGCAGGTAAAGGGAATTGAAGTCTCTTTCTCTGTTTAGTCTTTTCCCCCCAGGCTGGCAATTTGATACTTTTCTTCCAAATAATGAGTGCTAGAAAATTAACTCCAAACAGTACAAATAATTTCTCTTTTTAATTTTAAATTAAATTCTTGTTTTTGGCTAAATTTTGTGATTTTCCCCTATCTTAAGAATAGAATAAATTATAATGGAAATTCATGAGAGAGCAGGAGTTTAAAGAGAGTCTTTACTCAGTGGGGGCTAACAGGACTCTGAATATTTCCTTCTCATATTTTCTTAAAGAATGTATTGATTCCCAGAAGAAAGGAACTTTACTAAAATGTGAGGACTAAACGTACTAATAAACTTATTGATGTTGTATAGTTCACTAAACATTTGCCTAATAATTTTTTCAGTTGAACTTTGATTGGCATATTGTTGAGTATTATTAGTAGTAAACTACTATTGAATTAAGCTGGATTACTTTAAATTTTACCATAATCACAAGAAAACATCTATCATTAGAATTCAGTCCAGCTGCAGATTTTATTCTGAATAATTCCTGACAGAATGCATATTTTGCTTAACTCATGTCCAATGATATGCTGATCCATATCCCAATTTTGTAAAGTCTCCGTAATATTTGCCTTTTACATTTTAGGCGTGTTTACATGTAGTGTCAGTGAGTTCTATTATTTTTTTTAAATTGATATCATAGTAGTTTATAACGCTGTGAAATTTCAGTTGTACATTATTATTTGTCAGTCACCATGTAAGTGTGCCCCTTTACCCCTTGTACCTACACCCCCCCCCCACCACCACCTTGCTCCTGGAACCACTAAACTGTTCTCTTTGTCCGTGTGTTTATCTTCCACATACAAGTGAAATCATACAGTGTTTGTCTTTCTCTGTCTGGCTTATTTCGTGTAACATAATACTCTCAACGTCCATCCGTGTTGTTGTGAATAGGATGATTTTATCTTTTTGTGGGTGAGTAGTATTCCATTGTATATATACACCACATCTTCGTTATCCAATCATCAGTTTGTGGGCACTTGAGTTGCTTCCATGTCTTGGCTATTGTGGATAATGCTGCAGTGAACACAGGGGTGCATAAGTCTCTTTGAATTGTTGATTTCATGTTCTTTGGATAAATATCTAGTAGTGGGATAGCTGGGTCATATGGTATTTCTATTTTTAATTTTTTGAGGAATCTCCATACTGTTTTCCATAGTGGCTGCACCAGTTTGCTTCCCATCAGCAGTGTTTGAGGGTTCCCTTTTCTCTATGACCTCTCCAATGTTTGTTATTTGTTGTCTTGGTGATTGTAGCCATTCTAATGGGTGTAATGTGATATCTAAGTGTAATTTTGGTTTGCATTTCCCTAATGGTTAATGATGTTGAAAATCTTTTCATGTGCCTATTGGCCATCTGTCTGTCTTCTTTGGAAAAATGTCTGTTCATATTTTCTCCCCATTTTTTAATCAGGTTGTTTTGGTGGTTGTTGTTGAGTTGTGTGAATTCTTTATATATTCTGGAGATTAACCCTTTGTCAGATATATGATTTGCAAATATTTTCTCCCAGTTGTGTTGTCTTTTTGTTCTGATCTTGGTTCCCTTTGCCTTGCAGAAGCTCTTTAGTCTGATGAAGTCTCTCTTGTTTATTTTTTCTTTTGTTTCTCTTGTCTAAGTAGATGTGGTATTCAAAAAGATCCTTCTAAGACCAGTGTGAAAGAGTGCACTGCCTATATTTTCTTCTAGGAATTTCATGGTTTCAGGTCTTACATTCAAGTCTTTGATCCATTTTGAGTTAATTTTTTATGTGTGGCCAAAGATAATAGTCTGCTTTCATTCTTTTGCATGTTGTTGTTCAGTTTTCCCAACACCATTTATCGAAGAGACTCTCCTCCATTGTATGTTCTTAGCTCCTCTGTCAAAGATTAGCTGTTTGTAGATGTGTGGTTTTGTTTCTGGGGTTTCAATTCTGTTCCATTGGTCTGTGTGTCTGTTTTGTACCAGTATCATGCTGTTTTGATTACTATAGATTTATAGTATATTTGAAGTCAGGGATCGGGATGCCTCCAGCTTTGTTCTTTTTTTTTCAGGATTACCTTAGCTATTCAAGGTCTTTTGTTGCCCCATATGAATTTTAGGATTCTTTGTTCTATTTCTGTGAAAAATGTCTTTGGGGTTCTGATTGGGATTGTATTGAATCTGTAGATTGCTTTAGGTAGTATGGACATTTTAACTATGTTTATTCTTCCAATCCATGTGTGTGGAATCTCTTTCCATCTCTTTATATCATCATCTGTTTCTTTCGGTAATGTCTTATGGTTTTCATTGTATAAGTTTTTCACTTTCTTGGTTAAATTTATTCCTAGATATTTTATTCTTCTTGTTGCAATTGTAAATGGGATTGCATTCTTGAGTTCTCTTTCTGTTAGTTCATTATTAGAGTATAGAAATGCAACTGTTTTTTGTAAGTTGATTTTGTACCCTGCAACTTTGCTGTAGTTATTGATTTTTCTAGTGATTTTCCAATGGATTCCTTAGGGTTTTCTATATATAAAATCATGTCATCTGCAAACAGCAAGACTTTCACTTTTGCACTGCCTATTTGGATTCCTTTTATTTCTTTTTCTTGCCTAATTGCTCTGACCGAAACCTCCAGTACTATGTTGAATAAGATTGGTGATAGTGGGCACCCTTGTCTTGTTCCTGTTTTCAGAGGGGTGGCTTTCACTTTTTCACTATGAGTATGATGTTGGCTGTGGATTTGTCGTATATGGCCTTTATTATGTTGAGGTACTTTCCTTCTATGCTCATTTTCTTGAGAGTTTTTACCATAATTGGATTTTAGGTCTTGTCACATGCTCTGTCTGTGTCTATGGAACTGATCACGTGGTTTTTATTCCTCATTTTGTTAATGTGGTGTATCACATTGATTGATTCATGGATGTTGAACCATCCCTGTGTCCCTGGTATATATCCTGCTTGATCATGGTATATGATCTTTTTATTGTATTGCTGTATTTGGTTTGCCAATACTTTGTTGAGAATTTTTGCATGTGTGTTCATCAGGATAGTGGCCTGTAATTTTCCTCCTTTGTGTCGTCCTTGTCAGGCTTTGTATCAAGGTGATGTTGGCCTCGTAGAATGTGTTAGAAAGTGTTCCATCTTCTTCAATTTTTCGGAATGGTTTGAGAAGGATAGGTAATACATCTTCTTTGAATGTTTCGTAGAATTCTCCTGAGAAGCCATCTGGTCCTGGACTTTGATTTTTGGAGGGGTTTTGACTACTGTTTGATCTCTGTACTTGTTACTGGTCTGTTCAGATTCTCTATTTCTTCTTGATTCAATTTTGGGAAGTTGTAAGAGTCTAAGAATTTATCCATTTCTTCTACCTTGTCCAATTTGTTGCCATATAATTTTTCATAGTATTCTCTTATAATACTTTGTATTACTGTGGTATCTGTTGTAATTTCTCCTCTTTCATTTGTAATTTTTTTTACTTGAGAATTCTTTCCTTTTTTCTTAGTGAGTCTGGCTAAGGGTTTGTCAATTTTGTTTACCTTCTCAAAGAACCAGCTCTTTCTTTCATTGATCCTTTCTACTGTCTTTTTTGTTTCAATTTCATCTATTTCTGCTCTAATTTTTATTATTTCCCTTCTCCTGATGACTTTGGGCTTTGTTTGTTCTTCTTTTTGTAATTCTATTAGTTGTAGTTTAAGATTGCGTATTTGTGAGTTTTCTTGTTTGTTAAGGTGGGCCTGTATTGCTAAGAATTTCCCTCTTTGGACGGCTTTTGCTTCATCCCATATGAGTTGGTATGGTGTGTTTTCATTTTCATTTGTCTCCAGATATTTCTTGATTTCTCTTTAATTCTTCAGTGATCCATTGGTTGTTCAGTAGCATGTTGTTTAGTCTCCACATCTTTATCCCTTTCCCAGCTTTTTTCTTGTAGTTGATTTCTAGTTTCATAGCATTATGGTTGGAAATGCTATGAAACTAGATATAGCTTGATATGATTTCAATCTTCTTAAATTTATTGGGGCTTACCTTTTTTCCCCAACATATGGTCTATCTTTGAGAATGTTCCATGCAAACTTGAGAAGATATTTTCTACTGTTTTTGGATGGAATGTTCTATAAATACTGATAAAGTCCACCTGGTCTGGCTTTTCATTTAATTCCACTGTTTCCTTGTTACCTATTTATCCCCACGCTCAGGGCTTTGTAACCCCGTTCTTTTCTTTTTCAGGTATGAGGGCCTTCTTGAGGATTTCTTGTGGGTGGGGGGCTCTTGTGGTGATGAACTCCCTTGCTTTTGTTTATCTGGGAAATTTTTTTGTTCTTTTTCTTCCCAAAGTCCCCTTGTACATAGTTGCGTGTTTTTAGCTGTGGGTCCCTCCAGTTGTGGCATGTGTGATGCTGCCTCAGCATGGCTTGATGAGCGGTGCCATGTCCGCGCACAGGATTTGAACCGACGAAACCCTGGGCTGCTGAAGCAGAGCATGCAAACCTAACCACTCAACCACTGGGCCAGCCCCCATGTGAAAGTTTTTATTTCTCCATCATATCTGAAGGGTATTTTCACTGGATAGAGTTCTCTTGGCTGAAAGTTTTTGTCTTTCAGAATTTTGAATATATCGTTCCACTGTGTCCTAACCTGTAAGGTTTCTGCTGAGAAATCTACTGAAAGCCTGATAGGGGTTCCTTTGTAAGTTATTTTCTTCTGCCTTGCTGCCCTTAACACTTTTTATTTGTCCTTGACTTTTGCCAGCTTTACTATTATAAGCCTTGGAGAAGGTCTTTTTATGTTGATAGTTAGGAGAACTGTTGGCTTCTTTCACTTGTATTTCCAGCCCCATCTTGAGGTTTTGGAAGTTCCCCACTATTATTTCTTTCGATAAGCTTTCTGCTCCATTCTCCTTCTCTTCTCCCTCTGGAGTACCTATAGTCCTTATGTTGCATTTCCTAATTGAATCAGATATTTCTTGGAGAATTTCTTCATTTCTTTTTAGTCTTAGTTCTGTCTCCTCCTCCATCTGAAGCTTTCCTCTATTTCTGTCCTCAAGACTGCTGATATGTTCCTCCATAATATCAGCTCTGTATTCAGGCAGTCCCGATTTTTCTTTATCTCATCCATTCATCTCTAACATTTCTGATTGGTTCTTCTTTATAGTTTCAGTCTCTTTTGTGAAGAAGTTCCTGGTTTTGTTGAATCATCTCTATTTTCCTGTAAGTTTTTTAGTTTTTTTGTAATGGCTATTCTGAATTCTCTGTCATTTAGGTTTTGTATTTCTGTGCCTTCAGTATTGATTTCTGGGTACTTGTCATTTTCCTTCTGATCTGGAGATTTAATATATTTTTTCATACTCTTTACAGTGTGGATGTTTGCGTCCGCATAGGGATAGTATCTGATGGCAGCTTCCATTTGCTGCCTCTGGTTGTGGGTTAAGAGTTGTGTATTCTGAGGCCACTGCCATCTGAGGCTTGCTCACTCCAGCCCCTGGCTGCTTTTCCATCTGTGTGGTAGTCTGGCTGACTGACTGAACTGCAGCAGTGGGCAGCGGGGAGGGACGCTTTCTTTCCCCTGTGCAATCCTGAGGGCGTTCTTGCTTCGCCCTTGCTATATGCTCTGCTGGAGTTCTAGCTTGATGCAGACACTCCTGCAATAGCTTAGTTACCTCTGTGTGAGGCTTTTCCCTGAGCTGTGAGGTGACTTGGAGAGTGATGGTTTTCCTGCAGAGGCCTATCCCTTCCCCCTTTCCCTTCAGAGCTGCATGCAGTCTCAGGGCCACTGCCTTGTGGGGTGGAGAGAAGATTCCCTTTACCTCCTTCCACTTCCTCTGGGGAGTCCAGCACCTCCACCTTCAGACCTATGGCTGTTTGGGTCTCTTAAGATGTGTTTTGTGTTGTGTAAATGTCTTCTCTTGGTATATAAATGTCCTTTTCATTGTATATTCCAGGGGAGAGCTGACACCACCATGATGCTGATGTCACTCCCCTGATTTCTATTTTACTATAGTTAAAAGCTGTGTCTTTGTACAATAAGCTCTGTTATCCTAACAGATAATTTTCTCTCAGAAGCAGTTTTGATAATCACTGCTTTAATTATTCATTGCTTTATTGATAATCCAGTTTTCTTGTACTGGAACTGCACCCTAGGGTACTGTGATAACCATCTTCCAAGGTGGCCCTAAATCATTGTTACCGTCTGGTATTCATGCCCTTCTGTAGTCCTCTGCCACTCTGTGTCAGGATTAGTCTGTGTGAACAACACAAGTGATGACTTCTGAAGCTAGATCATAAAAGACGTTGATACTTCTGCCTTGCTCTGTTGGATCACTTGCTCTGAGGAAAGCCAGGCCTCATGTTGTAATGACACTCAAGCAGCACTGGGGAGACGAACGGATGCCCCTTGACAGCAGCTATCAGAAACTTGCCAGTCATGTAAGTGGAAGCAGAGGACTGAATTCTGCCTGATGTCTAAAGTATAATCCCATGATAGACCCTGGACCCAGACTGTTTGACTAAGCCACTTTTGAGTTCCTAACCCATAGAAACTGTATGAGATAAAAAAATGTTCACTGTTATTTTAAGCTGCCAAATTTTGAGGTAACTTTTTATGTTACAAGAAACAACTAATACATATAGTTTATATGCTAGGTATTAAAATGGTCTGCTATATGCCTGAATTTCTTTTCTTTTAGTCCGCAGTTTAATTTTCTCTGTTGTCAGAAGAGTAAGTGCTATTTGAATTTGTTTTATTAGTGTTATCACCATAGTGATATTGATAACATGGTATAATCATGACCATGGTAACACTGCTGAGTATTGTTAGAGCTTTTGGCAGTATTTGCCATAAGGATTCTCACGTGTTTAAGTCATATTTGTGTGCTAATAGGCTATCAGTTAAGAAAAGAGTTATGAATTTATATAAAATGTCATGTGTTGTGTAGCCTTTTATAAATACATTTCAAATGTAAAAACTGTTCTGGCTATTGTCATGTTTTCCAGTTGAAATGTAATGTGAGCACATGTATAATTTTGAATTTTCTAATAGCTTCATTAAAAAAACTAAAAGAAAACAGATAACATTAATTTTAATAATGTATTTTATTTAATCTGAGATATCCAAAATATTCCCATTTCAGCATATGGTCAGTGTGAAGATAATGAAATATTTCACATTCTTCTCTTTTTTTGGTACTAGGTCTTTGACATTTATTGTTTAATTACAGCATATTTCAGTTTAAACCAGCCACATTTTAAGTGTTCAGTGGCCACATGTGGCTAGTGGTTTCCATATTGGACAGCAAAAATAATGTATTTAGCTGAAGAACTTAAGACTTTGATTCCAAGCCAGCTGCAAATCAATAATGCATGTAAACAATAGGAATGGTTTTTCTCAAACTTTAGTGTGGCATGTTATACCTCTGTTACACTTTAACTTTAATCTCTGTCTACATTTAGTTGCAGTAAGTCATCCTTCTGCTTTCTGAATGCCTCAGATCCTTCAAACCTTTGGAATATCCTAGGGATAGAAGGTACTAGGGATTTCAGAGGTTCTCTATCCATTTCTCTAGGATCACAGATTCAGAATGGCATGACTGCCTCATGATTTATCTTGAAGACTGGTGAATGTGGACTTTTTGAAAGAGAAAGTATAGTTAAGAATGTAAAAAGCATATTCAGGGCTTTAGGCTGTACCTGGTATAATCACTGTCGCTATTTGAGCCACTGAGAACCACTTCCGAGGGGTTTCAGCGCATCTTACTTCCTTGAGCCTTGGCCTGAGAGCAGAAGTATCTCAAGTTGTGTTTCACAGTTTCTAAATTCCAGTAATTTGCCAGCTGACATTTCATTGGTTTACACGTATTCAGAGAACCTCCTGATAACTGATACTTCTGCTCAAAGTTCAGGCATTGAACAGATTAAAGATTTTTCTATTCCTTCAAACCAAAATACACCTTGAAGTATAGTGTAGATGAACGGTTTTATCAGTAGAATTGTGTGTCAAACTCTTATCACCAAAATCTACCCACTAGTATTTTAATAAGTTTGGGGGAAAAAAAGGGAAACTATTTTGCACAGAAAAGCGGATGGGGGAAAATTTTGAGAGCTCTTGGCTTGGTGCTGTCTCAGACATCTGCTATTGGGATTTTTTTTTAAGTATCTTTAGAATCTTCAGAATTATAGCAGAACTTATTACAATATATTGTCCCTTTAAAAAATGTTCTTATTGGGGCTGGCCCCATGGCCGAATGGTTAAGTTCATGAGCTCCACTGCAGGCGGCCCCAGTGTTTCGCCGGTTTGAATCCTGGGCGTGGACATGGCACCGCTCATCGAGCCACGCTGAGGCGGTGTCCCACATGCCACAACTAGAAGGACCCACAACAAAGAATATACAACTATGTACCTGGGGGCTTTGGGGAGAAAAAGGAAAAAAATTTTTAAAATCTTTAAAAAATGTTCTTATTTTGAGTATCCCTTAGTTACCTAAAGAGTGGAAAGGAATTTCTCATCATAATTTTGACTCAGTCTTGCGAAGTATTGGCATGAAGAAATTCACAGGACTTTTGAATAAAAAACCAAAGAGTACAATGACTTAAAATTCATATTTTTTTCCCTTAAACTTTGTTTTGTCATTAGCTCTGTCTTGCGATATATTTGCCTAGTCTACTTTTCTCTTTCCACAATAAATAGTTAACCGATATGTTTAAAATATTAGTATCTGAAATAGTCACATTTATAACTATTTCCCAAGGTTCTCTTTATATTCTTATTAGTTTATTTGCAGATTGTTATTCTTTTAATATGGTTTTAAATTTTATTTTGATTTTTTCAGAACAATGTGTATTTATATCATAAACAAAGTAAAATAATATTACCTGGCTTATAATAAATAATAATAACCCTATACCTCATTCGTGTCTAACCTTGATTCCTCCTCTCCTGAGACAACCACTTTCACCTCTTTTTGTTGTTTCTTCTGCTGTTTACTTCCTCCTTTCCAAATAATATTCTTTTATTGTTATTTTATTATTTTTCTTATTTGAACATTGGTTATCTATTGACTTCTTATCATGAATGATGAGCAATTAGCTTTTTTACACAAGCCACCGCATATACTCTTCTCTCTTCATATCTTTCCAGTAGTCATATCAAGTTTTACATTACTGTGTCTAAGGCACATAATATTAGGATTACATTTCCTTTATTTACTTACAGTTTTGCCTGGTGGTAATAATTGCTTTGAGGTTTTTGTTTGTTTTATTAGTTATTTGTATACATATCACCAGTTTCTTCCCAAATTCCTTTCTCAAACTGTGACGTTTCTCCCAATAGTGTTTCTGTTGTGAAATACATTCTCCCTTATTGAATAACATCAGGTAATCCATACATCCCCTTTTGTTCTTGGAAACGTCTTTCCTCAGGTTTCTATCCTCTGCTCCAAACTGTACTTATTTTCCAGGCTTGCTGTCACCCTCAAGGTTCCCTTTACCACTTGCTTGTGCTAGATCCCCTTTTTTCTGGATCCCATGTCTTCCTCTTTCTAGGTTTACTTCTTCCACTTGATAGAGTACATCCCTAGTAGCTTTCCGAAAGAGTATGTAATGTGGGGTGAATTTTTTCAGACCTTGCAGTCTACCCTCACATTTGATGGATAGTTTTGGATCTAGAATTATAGATCAGAAATCACCTTTCCCTCAGAGTCTTGAAGGCATTACCGCAATTTGCTTCTGGTTTCCTGTGTTGCCATTAAAAATTCTGTTGCCTTCCAATTTTTTATTCTTTGTGGGTAATCATTTTTTTGTGTTTCTAATAGAACTTTTTAAGATCTTTTCTCTAGTGTTCTAAAATTTAGAAAAAATAGAGTACTCATATTATAATCTAAGTACAGAAGAATGCATTTAATCTTCATGAAAGAGTGACGACAAGAAAGAATAATTATAAATATGACCTAGCAGTGTGTTTAGGGCTCCAGTGTTTGTAGAACTGAAAGGTTCTGTTTATTTCTGGCATTGGTTCAATATTTTGTTAAATGAAATAGATTCAAGGTGTAGTTCGGTACAAAGGAAACTTACTTGGTTTACCTTGGCAGATATCTCTTAAGATTCCCAAAATAAAACTGGGGCCAAATTTTGCTCACTAGGTGGATTAAGTAGTTAAGGACTTTGTTGATGAAGGTTTTAAGGGCATTTGCTGTTTCTGTTCTACTGTTACTATCCTGGTTCAACATAGTTTCCTTAGAGCAGATGGTTCCATAGTTAGTTTTACATTGAATGTTATGCAACTTATAGTATCTCATAAATATTATTTAACAGTCCACTCCTTTTCTTTTTATTTGTGGTTTCGCTTGGCTTTTGTTCTTTGTCCTTATTGTAGAGAAAGATCTTGAACCAGGCTTTGCCATTATGTCGAGAGAACTTTGCTTAAGTAAATGGTCTTGCATACTGATGTCATCTGGTAGACTCTGGCTTTACCACTTGTTTCGAGGAAACCTTCAGTATGAAAACCTGCACTGAGAGGCTGGCCCGGTGGTGTAGTGGTTAAGTTCACACACTTTGCTTCAGTGGCCTGGGGCTCGTGGGTTCGGATCCCGGGCATAGACCTACACACTGCTCATCAGTCCATGCTTGGCGCCATCCCACATATGAAATAGAGGTAGATTGACACAAATGTTAACTCAAGGACAATCTTCCTCAAGCAAAAAGAGGAAGATTGGCAACAGATGTTAGCTCAGGACCAGTTTTCCTCACACAAAAAAAGAGAACCTGCACTAATCATCTGTATTACGACAAATTACTAATCATCCTCTTTCTGAAAAATGTCTTACTGATGAAGCTACAAAGCTGTTTTTCAGCCCATGCTGAAGTGCCGGTTAACCTGTTTGCTTGAAATTGGTTCCTGAGAAGTTGTTTGGAATAACTTTTTCAGCCTCACTTTAGGTTAGGATAACAGAAGCCTCTCAGGAGATCTCCTCCAAAAGACAGTTTGGGTGAAGGATATAAAAGACTGGATAAAAACATAATACTGAGTTATTCACAACAAGTTGATAATTGGTGTTTCTTTTTGCTTACAGCAATCTGTTATTCAGAGTCCCATGTTACTAGAAATATAGTTATTTATTAGAGGATTTGCGAGGACTGAACTAACTGATCATACATAGCATCCATCCCTTTCTCCATAATCCTTCCGTTACATTTCATTTTCTTTGACTCAAAATAAACTACCTTGACCTTTGTTTTTACTGGCATCATTCCTTGTCTCTCTGCCTGGCATCATTTTAGAAACCCTTACTGTGCTCTGCTGTTCATGGCAAGCAAACTGGAAACAGTAAGATTTTAACAAAGAGCATTTTTTGATATAGCTAAACTCCCCTGCATAAAACGGAACCTTACTTATGGGACTAAATTAGAGTATTTTGTAACACTGTCTCCAAGAAGAATGAAAACATCTAAAAAAAAGTAAACATAACATATATCACTGAAATGTGAATATTCTTTTTTCCTAAATCTCATTTTTTTTAATTAAGAAAAAAAAGAGAGCAAAAGATTTAATCAACTTTTTATTAGGAAGAATGTTAAGTAATAGATGCCGTTCCTTCAAAGTTGAGAGAAAAATCTGACTTGCCTTTGGCGGATTTCAAGTTCTAGATTCCTGAAGATAAAGTCATCAAAAAGGACTTCCTTGTAGCTTGCACTTACAAAAGTGAACTACTATATAATTAAATGAGATTTGCATAGATAAAAGACAAAATCCTTTGGTATCTTTTCCTTATATGAGTATTCTGAAAGTTGGGGAATGATTTAGCAAATCTTCTTCTTTTGTTTCATATATTAATAAAAAAGTAGCACTTTATTCTTTATCTCCTGATTCTATAAGAATTCAAAGAGGAAAAGCTTCTAATAACCTGGTGAATCCAGTTCTTCATCCTACTGAAACACTGCTTCATTTATCCCTCATATTTCAAGATCTCCTATCTTATAGAATCTTAAAGTCCTGTAGGATTTTGTTTGTCTTTCTGATAGAAATCCATATTCATCTCCCCCAAAGTTACTTTTTAAACTTGTGTAGAATATCAGGGCTGGTAGGTTTTGGTTAGCCAGCTAAATTACTCATCCTTAGCCATCTTTAGTCACTTAGATCCAGTTATCATTTTTAGTTTTCTCGTGTGAGGTTAAGAGAAAACTTTGCTTTCTTGAATTCACTAGGAAAATATCCTTGTTCATTTTTTAAAAAATTACTTTGTCAACGCATGTCTATCTGAGGATTATAATTTGAAAGATCATGTTATTTACTTAACTTTTTCATCTAGGCTTAACTTTGCAAGGAAAGAGAGTGTTTTGGTCTTGAGTCTTATTACTTAGGCTTCATCAAAGCTGGCTTTAAGCCCAGTTTAGAGAGTAGTTCAGAAACAGCTTTGTGCTTTTAAATAATCAAGCCCTTGCTACCTATGCTGCCTAACACAAACAATTTTATTCTCTCTCTTACGGAGAACAAGTTGATCACAAGTTTCTCTTGCTTAACTAACTTGACCGTTTGCTCCTAATAATATGCTTCTTCGACCTCCTTTACTTCTTTCTTCCCTTGTTTCATTCTTTCCTCTGTGAAGACATCTTTCTTGGCCTGGGTTTACTTCTGAAGGGAGGAACATTTAGTAAGCAAATAGCCATTTCTTGATAAATAGGCTCTCGTTGGGTTGACTTATTAGTCTACTTCACCTAGTCTTCCATCGTTTTCCAGGACAGTCTCCGTAAGAAGGATGACAGGATTGAAGAGCTGGAAGAAGCACTAAGAGAAAGTGTACAGATAACTGCAGAGCGAGAAATGGTGCTAGCACAAGAGGAATCAGCCAGGACCAATGCTGAAAAACAGGTCTGCAATTTTATACAGTTACTGGCAATGCTGCTGGTTAAGCAAAAGGTAAAACCTAACCAGTATAGTTTAGGTAAACTATACATAATGAATGTTTATAGGGTCTCAAAAGCACTTCATCACGTGTAAGTATTTAGACTTAAATAACAATTGAAATATAGTAACATAAGAATTGACTCTTGTTAATGCAGGGGTCTCTGCATTAATAATTTGGAACTGATTTCATATATATTTATGTAGTATACACTCACATCTGATGAGATGAAATGGAACTTGTCTGTTTGTGATGAGACTGGGCATAAGCCTGCTTTTAAATGGAATGGGAAAACACAAAAATTTCTGAGTCAAAGATGTTAATTTTAAATAGCAAATAGTTTATTTATTTTATACCCTGCCTGTTCAAATGAGCAGTTAAAGTTTTAACAAGATAATAGCAAGTATGGGGGACATAGATATCATGACACTTGAGAGTCCCGGATCAGCGTGTCTCAACCTTGAGGTTGAGCATCGGCTGATGCTGTTTGTTTGTATATTTTTCTACATCTTTTTAGATCCCCATACTCTTGCTTTTAACTTTTTATTAGGAAGAATAACTAAAGATGAGAGATGTGATGGAAGAAATAATTTTGACAAATGAAGGCGCTAATCTCATTTCCCATTTTGAGAGTGTGATTTGAGGTTTTGAATCTACTGCACACAGATTCGTGATATTTAATTTTTTCAGGGATTGTTTCTTTTCTGTTTCTTTGTTGGAGAAGTATAAATGCTAAACAGGTAAAGAGAGTTCCGTGAGAGGGTAACGTGAATCTTTTGGGGAAGCCCTTGATCAGACCGTCATTGCTCTTGTGAGTTAAGATGGTTGCATCACAAGGAAGAGGGGTACATTTCCAAAGCAGACGTATTGTAGTATGCACCATGAGGGGTCCCTTTAAAACTGTTAGATGTGAGGGTCTGGTTTCTTTAGAGTCGATTGTAGAAAGAAAGACAAACTGACATTTATTAGCAAAGCTGATGGAAAATTGATCTTTTCACAGAATGAGTATCTTTCAGTGCCCTGTTCTTAGATATATGCCTTAGTCTGCTTTCTGTTTGAGTATTTCCTAACGTACAGTTAGGTCGAGCAGTGGGTAGTGGAGAGCTGCAGAGAAGGGAAGGTGACGGCCATTGTTCCAGGGTGACGAGGGATGTGTTTTATCTTGATTCCTACCTTTTTTTTACATTGTTTCCTTTATTTTCAAACTGTTTCCTATTTTTTTTTTTTTTGGTAAAGATTTCTTTCTGCTTTAGGATCATTATTTAGTGACAAGTCTTACATGTCCGAGATTGTGTAGAAATTTTGGCAGTTAATAATAGATCACGTCAATATGGCTGCTTTTATGTGCTCTTTTTAAGCTATTGTGTGAACTGCTTATAATTTGCTTTTTTTTGTAGCTTCATTCATTTGTTCATTGACGTATTATGGACTTTTTTTAGTTTACAGAAAAGTTGAGCAGAAAGTATAGCGAGTTCTCGTATACTCCTTCCTCTACCTCAGTTTTCCCTATTATTAACATCTTGTATTGGTGTGATACATTTGTTAAAATTGATGAGCCAATATCGGTGCATTATAAACTACTTCATAGTTTACATTTTGGTTCATTCTTCATGTTGTACAGTTTTGTATGTTTTGCCGAGTATATAATGTCAAGTATCCGTCATTATAGTATCATACAGAATAGTTTCATAGCCCTAAAACTCCCCTGTGCTCTGTCTGTTCTTCCCTCCCCCATCTCCCCAGTCCCTGATCTTTTTTCTGTCTCTATAGTTTTGCCTTTGCCAGAATGTCATATAGCTGGAATCATGTAGCATGTAACCGTTTTAGACTGGCCTCTTTCGTTTAGCCTCCATATGCAAGGTCCTTCCATGTCTTTTTGTGGCTTGAGATCTTGTTTTGTTTTATCTCTGAATAATATTCCATTCTGTGGATGTGCCATAATTTGTTTATTCCTTCACCTATTGAAGAACATTTTGGCAATTATGTCTTTGGCAATTATGAATAAAGGTTCTATAAACATTCATCTACAGGTTTTTGTATGAAAATAAATTTTCAACTCATTTAGGTAAATACTTGGGAGTGTGCTTACTGGCTTGTGTGGTAAGACTATAGTTAACCCTTTAAGAAGCTGTGAAACTGTCTTCCAAAATGGATAAATATAATTTGCTTCTAATTGCATGCTTTTTTCTTTCCCTCTTTCCTGTTTATCTTTTTTCCACCATTCTGCTACTCACTGCCTATCTGAAGCTGTTGAGTGAAACATTGCATGAGACCAGTCATTTGGGCTTTAAGTGGTTGAAGGTATGAAGAAACTGCTTTATGTTTGTAGTTCTGAGGCTGTGTAACCTTCATCCACTGTCCCCCTGCTCTCATCTTCTGTTCTTTTCTTATTTTTGTCTTTTTCTGTCTCCTAGCCCCCATGTTAATTTTACTTATATATGTATTAATTGTATGCACCAAGATAATCTACAAATATTTCTTTGAAATATATTAAATGGGTGAAGATTTTTTTGGCTAGGGACACTATTCTTATTATCTCTCTCAGGTCCAAAAATTATCTGTCTCTTGCCCGAGTTTCGCCTCTGAGAAGAAATGACTCCCTCTGATACAAGGAGGATGTCTGCATCTCTTGATATCTCAAAGAGCAAAGTAAAATTGTTTGGCAACCATATCTCATTAAAATAAAATACAGAATCTTTTAAAGTTTAAGCAGGGAAAAACTGAAAAGAAAAAGGAAAAGATTTTTGGATGCCTTTGCCATATTCTTACCGAATCCCCTTACAGTATCTTCATTCCTAATACATGCTGCTCTGTACTGAGCCCAAGCCCCAAATTCAGAGAAGTTTGTAATGATCCAGTGAAGGAAGGTGTCCTCTAACCTGTGTTGGCAAATAGAGAGATAAATGTGAATAATCTTATGGGGAAAACTCCAGGGGTTCTTTACTTTTGCTTTGTTCCTTTCCACATGGATTTTCTTCTTCTGAAACCTGTCTTCTTAGTTTTGGCAGGTGTTGTGCTTTGTTGACTGTGAGAGCCATTTTCTTAAAATGAGCATAGACTAGAATTTATTCTCTGAAATAATTCACAACTGTCAGGAGGTGGGGAGCAGTATCCTTGGTTCAGCAGTGCTACTGTGACCTGAAGATTTTTGGAATGCTTTTTTTTGCACTTGAAAAGATTATTTTAATACCTTCACTGGTTTTCTTTGAGAGTAAATTTATTTTTTGAAGGAACCATTTGCAAATAGATTGCTAACTAAAGGTTTAAAAAATGCCTCTAACATATAAGACTTTTTCTTGTGGCTCAATAAGCTGGATTTATATCTATTCCTAATAAATATTTTTTATGTTTTGAACATTGATAAAGATATATCCTTTCAATATAACTAACATTTGCATGAGTTATGATTTTTTTAAAGCTAATTTTTAATAGTGATACTCATTTTTTTCAAATTGCCATTGTTTGGCTTGTATGTTAAGTATAAATTCTTGACCTAGACGATCATAACATTTTACCTATGATTTGCTAGATAGTTATAGATTAATGAGCATTTTTAAGGACTACATGTTTTTTATTCTTTTTTTAATTTAGGTTTTAAAACTTTTCATTTACATATTAAAAATAGTGCATTCCAGTAATTAAAATAATTTGAACAAAAAAATGATACTCTTGATTAAACTGCGTTTTACAGCCTGCAGAACACCTTGGGCCAGCTTGGTTTTTACTCTGGGTATCACTGTTGTCCCACCTAGCTTCCTACTTCAACATGCAAGTTCTTTTCCTTCTCAGCCAGCCAGACAGATGGGAGACGCAGGGATGACCTTTATTTTCACTAGTTCTTGATTCTTTGATGTGAAAATGGGCAGCACAGTCATTTAAACTTGGTCCCACCTTTTTGCCTCTCACAAAGTTAAATAGCTAAAAGAAGTAAAGTGAGAAGGCACTGACTGTGGACTGTACAATGCATATTAGTGGCGCACACGTTATTATGATTCACCTACTTCTCCTTCTCAATTGTTTCTTTTGAAGGCAGTGGAGTTTCCTCTTGCGTATGTATTTTTTTCATTTTTGGCTTAATCGAATTTCTCAATCTCACCCGTATCTGGTTCGTCAGACGTGGTTGCAGAGGGAGCAGAGCTAGACACATGAATGAATGGAGTTCAGTCTGTGCAGTGGCCGCCACTGAGTGTCCTATTTTTTTTATTCTTAAAGATTTATTAAATCCTCTATTGACTGCAAATCTCCCCAGTCAGTTACACAGCAGTACTTTTTCGAAGAGAACAGGTAGCACTCTGGCAGCAGCGCTGGTGGCTGGGTAGCCTGTGGAAGATGATGTGTCATGCTGGAACTGTGATCGTACTCCCCAGTCCTTCCAACTGCCATCTTACTTTCAGCTATCCCCAGAGTGGACAGTTTATTCTTTGGTTTTATAAACATAATCCTGTACTGATGTGAATAATTTATGCTATATTTCCATCATTTTTTAATTCAATGACAGTAATGCTCAGAAAATGAAATAATGATACTTCTACTTAGCTACCTTTTCTACAAACATTTGTTGAATACCTTGTATTTTTCTAGATGCTACACTAAACACTGGAAATAAAAAGGCAGTAGATATAGCCTTTGCCTCAGGAAGTGCGTAGTTTATTGGGAAAGACTGAAGAATGAACCTATAATTATGGTTCAATTTGATAAGTACCATGGTAGTGATCTCAATAGAGAACTTTAAGAATATTAAAGGAAGTACAGGCATGCAATCTGGATTGGAGAGCTCCATAGAAGGCTTTCTGGAGGAGATGGCTAATGCATGTACTGAGTCTTAAAAAGAGTTAGACAAAGCAGAGGTGGAAGGATATTGAATGTATTACATGTAGAGGATCCAGCATAGGTACAAGCTGGAAGCATCCAAAGAACTTTAAATACTAGTGGTCAGTAGCTACAGTTCAGGATAGATACGAATGGCAAGATCTATGGGAGGAAGGGAGAGGGAAGTGCACACAATCAGATCATGCTGAAGCATGTTTAGTCTTATGTTATATTCCAGAATTTTGATTTTATATTCAAGGCAGTGGAGAATTAGTAAAGCATTTTAAGCAGAGAACAATATTTATTCATGAGTTTGCTTGCTCATTCATTCATTCAGCAGATCTTTATTGAGTATCCAATGGTGCTGCGGTAGTCCTGGGTAATGTATCATGATGAACAAAGCAGCTGTGGTCTCTCCCCTAAGAGAACTTAGAGTTCACAGGGGGACACAGACACCAACCGACAAATAACATTTAATTACAAGTTATCACAAAGTACTATAAAGGATAAGAACAGGTTTTCTGCTACAGACAATAATCTGGTAGAGGTTGGAGAGGTTAGAACCTATTTTGGGTTGAGTGCTCAGAGAAGGTTCTCTGAGAAAGTAACATTTAACCTGGGCCCTGGAGGATGAGAAGCCTGCCATGTAAAGAGTGGGGAGGAATCAACACTGTGATGGCGGTAAGGTGGCAAAGAGCGGGATGTGTGTGGGAGCAATACAAGGGATCAGGGCCTTATGTAAGCAGTGGCAAGAAGTGTGTGTGTTTTTTTAAAGTGTTGGAAGCCATTAAAGAGGTTTAAGCAGTGCATGACACCCTCTGATTTGTGTTTTTAAAAGATTATTCTGGGGTCCAGCTCCGTGGCTGAGTGGTTAAGTTCGCGCGCTCTGCTGCAGCGGCCCAGGGTGTGGATCCTGGGCGCGGACATGGCACCACTCGTCAGGCCACGTTGAGGTGGTGTCCCACATCCCACAACTAGAAGGACCTGCAACCAAGATATACAACTATGTACCAGGGGGGTTTGGGAAATAAAGCAGAAAAGAAAAATTAAAAAAAAAAAAAGATTATTCTGGCTGCTAGTTGGAAAATGGATTCACTAGGGCTAAGAGTGTAAGGAAGAAGATGAGATGGATATTAGAGTAGCTGAAGCCAGAGGTCTTCAAACTGAGGTGCACATACACCTGGATGCATGAGCATTTTCCCAGAGGGAACGTGGGCACAGCTCCTCAGCTTCTAAACATGCTTTCCCCTCAAATTGATATGCCTGAGAAGGCACCTAAGATGTGCAGATTCTTTTTCCACTTCCCCTTTCACAGTTTTGCATTCCTCATTTGATGATATACACACCTCTCCTGAATCTTACTATTCTGTATTCCTCTGGGGAGGAAAAAAGCCTCTCGAACAATAACAAAGGCATAGTTCCAAATACTGTTGTTGAGGAAATGGATGAGAAGAGTCAGATTGTTTACAATTCTTTGTTTTGAACAGAATTGAAAGGCAGCCTGATTAAGTTGCCAGCTGATAGATAATTATAAGTGATTTTTTGTGATAGCCTAATATGTGATTTGGGGCATATGATTCTGAAGGAGTGTAAAAAATTGAGTTATATTACTGTGACAAAACTCCTTCCATTCCTGTTCATTTCTTTATGTAAAGGTTTGTTAGTGCTTATGCCTATGAAAATGAAACATACCATAGAATTGATGCTAAACCCTGGGTCTTTCTAGCAATAAGTAATATTGATCAAGGGTTATCTAAACTAATAAAAATAAAACTTCCATTAATCTCATTAAGATATATACATGTAATGATAAGATATATATATTTTTTTAAAGATTTTTTAATTTTTTCCTTTTTCTCCCCAAAGCCCCCCGGTACACAGTTGTATATTCCTCGTTGTGGGTCCTTCCAGTTGCGGCATGTGGGACGCTGCCTCAGCGTGGTTCGATGAGCAGTGCCATGTCCGTGCCCAGGATTCGAACCAATGAAACACTGGGCCGCCTGCAGCGGAGCACACGAACTTAACCACTCAGCCACGGGGCCAGCCCCGATAAGATATATTTTTAATAAGATTTTACTCTTCACATTTAATAGTCTTTCAAAATATCTAATATTTATATTAGGTTTGGTTGATTGTATGTTACTAGTAATTATAATGATAACTCAATCAGAAAGAACTTTTTAACAGAGTTATGACCACAGGAAATTTTGTAAATTTCAAATTTAAATTTATTTACATATTTTTGTTGCAGAAAATACAAGAGCATCCATACAAACAGTCTAGCATAAAATAAACTTAATTAGTATGAAATTTTAGGGAGAAATGGAATGGAAACACTAGTCAAGAAGAAAAAGGCAAGTGTTGTGGCTGGTCTGGTGGCATAGTGGTTAAGCTCACACGCTCTGTTTTGGTGGCCTGGGGTTCGCAGGTTCAGATCCCGGGTGTGGACCTAGCACTGCTTGTCAAGCCACACTGTGGAGGTGTCCCACATAAAATAGAGAAAGATTGGCAGAGATGTTAGCTCCACAGCAATCTTCCTCAAGCAAAAAGAGCAAAATTGGCAACAGATGTTAGCTCAAGGCCAATCTTCCTCACACACACAAAAAAGAGAAAAAGGCAAATGTAAAAATTTTAATTAAGGAACCTTTTGTCTTTATAGTTTTTAAATAGATGGTAATGGATATTAAGTCACCATGGTATTTGTATTTCATTGGATACTTTCTCTTTTAAAAAAGTGATGCTTTTTAAAAAAAATCTAAGAAATTACATCTTTTACAACTCTTTAAACTTACAATGTAAAAAAATTAGATATCAAGTTAAAATCATAGTTATATAAACTCTTTTAGAAGGTATACTAGCAAAATCGTGTAAAGACTCCTGGTCTAGGAAGAGCTTGGACAGATTAGGCAATGGCTGAGTAAATTACATAGTGGGAGTGGAGATGGAGAAAAGTACATGGATTTAGAATATCTTTTGGAAATAGAGCTAAAAAGATTTGGTGAACGCATGTTAGGGGTAAGGATGAAAGAGCAAACAAAGATGATCCTCTAATTTCTGGGTGGACAACTGAGAGGATGGTAGTTCCATTTTTTGAGAGGAGAAAGCCTGAGGGAAAAACTTGTTTGAGGAAAAGAACAAAGAAATTGTGCTAAAGAAGTATTAGCTATATTATCATTAGTAGAATTATTACGACATCAAATTTGTATTTTCAGCCCAGTTCTCTCTTCCAAGATCCAAACTAAATCTACTTCATATCTTTCCTATTTCATTGACATCTCAACCTGAAACCATCCAAATCCAGAATTCTTGATTCCTACTCTCACACCAGTTTTCCCTCAGGCTTTTTCATCTCATCTGAGAAAACACTCTTGTCCTACAAAGCTGAAAGCATACTGAGTGTTAGGAGAATCGAGTCCAATAAAGGCAGAAGTGATAGGTTGGGTACAGAAATTTTATACTCAATTCTCTAGTTCGAGAAGGCCACTCCAGAACTTTAGGGAAGCTTTATTACATAGTGGCTACGAAAGTGGGTTCTGGAGTTAAAAGTCTCGGTTGGAGTTATGGTTCCATCACTTGCAAATTGTGATCTCAGGCAAATTATTTCTGTGTCAGTTCCCTGAACTGTCAAAAGATATTTGTTTTATTTGCCACGTTAAAGAGAGATTATATGTATAAAGCTCTTAGAATCTGACATATAGTAATCACTCAATAAATGTTAGCTAATACTGATACTTGTGTTGTTACTACCACTCCTATTTTCCAGTTTACTTTTAAGCAAGCCATGCTGTGGCAGCGTCCCGCATACAAAATAGAGGAACATTGGCACAGATGTTAGCTCAGGGACAATCTCCCTCAAGCAAAAAGAGGAAGATTGGGAACAGATGTTAGCTCAGGGACAATCTTCCTCACCGAAAAAAGAAAAAGAAAAGAAAGAAAAATTAGGTAATATTTCTAGACAAAAATGAAAATAGCATACACCAAACTTATGAGATGCAGCAAAAGCAACTCCAAGAGGTATGTTTATAATAATAAGTGTCTAAATACACAAAAACATACTGTAATATGGATTTTAGAACCATAATGCTTAGACCTTATTCCTAGAAGTAAGAAGATACAGAAAATTTAGGGTTAAAAATTTTTTTTAAGTGTTTGATCCTCATAATTTTAGATTGGAATTGGAAATATCTGTTTAAATATTTGACTTTTTTCTCTTAAACACACAGATGCACACACACACATTTTCTGTGTACTGACAATACCGAGAAGACTGATTATTTCAGTAGTAGTGCATGCTCCTAGAGCTCAGATGTGGTAGGTAAATTTCATTCCCTAGGAAAAGGGTTTGAGTTCCAATCAGAAGTTACTTTTTTCTTTTGATGTAATGTGAATTCTATGAGTGTACATTTTTCTTCACAAGTGCTCATTGGTTACTGAAGCCTCTGTGGTCTTTATAGCAGCACTGTTTAAGAGAACTTTAGAACAATGGAAATGTTTTATAACTCTTCTGTCCAGTGTGATAGCCCCTCGCCAGACATTTCTCTTGAGTACTAAAATGTGCCTAGAGCACCTGAAGAGCTGAGTTTTCACATTTATTTCATTTTAATTAAATTTAAATGGCCGTGTCTGGCTAGTGGCTACTGAATTGGGCAGCTGAACTCTATAATGTGTTGGATGAATGGATACCTATGTATACATATGCATACTTAGCAGCTACTATTTAGTTTATTCTCCTGAGCCTGACACAGTTGTAGTACTGAACTATACAAGTACAAGCACTTTTCTGATGTAGTTGGCCTTTTTTTCATTTTGTTTTTGGAAAAACATCTGTGGTCTAAAAACATGTTTGTCCAAAGTAATTTTTCCTTTAAGAAATAATGGTGCTCTACCAGCAGCCTTCGACGGTGGGATGTCTCACAGGAAGTTCTCTGCTCCCAAGCACGGGTCCCTGGGCTTCTTGCCTCGGAAATGCAGCAGCCGGCACCATGGGAAGGTGAAGAGCTCCCCCGAGGATGACTCTTCCAAGCCTGTCCACCTCACAGCCTTCCTAGGCTACAAGGCCAGCATGAGCCGCATTGTGTGTGAGATCCATAGGCCAGGATCCAAGGTGAACAAAAAGGAAATTGTGGAGGCTGTGACCATTGTGGAGAGGCCACCCATGGTCGTTGTGGGCATTGTGGGCTACGCTGAAACGCCTCGGGGCCTCCATACCTTCAAAGCCATCTTTGTTGAGCATAACTGCCATGAGTGCAAAAGGCACTTCTGCAAGAAGTGGCATAAGCCTAAGAAGAAGGCCTTCACCAAATACTGCAAGTGACTGGAAGCAACTGGAGAAGGACTTCAACAGCATGAAGAAGTACTGCCAGGTCATCTGTGTCATCGCCCACACCCAGATGCTCCTGCTTCCTCTGCGCCAGAAGAAGCCCTATCTCAAGGAAATCAAAGTGAATAGAGGCACTGTGGCTGAGAAATTGGACCAGCCCCATGGGAGGCTGGAGCAGCAGTTTCCTGTGAACCAAGTTTTTGGGCAGTATGAGATGGTCGATGCCATCGGGGTGACCAAAGGCAAAGGCTACAAAGGGGTCACTAGCTGCGGGCACACCAAGAAGCTGCCCTGCAAGACCCACCAACGGCTGTGCAAGGTTGCCTGTATTGGGGCATGGCATTCTGTCTGAGTGGCTTTCTCTGTGGCACGGGCTGGGCAGAAAGGCTACCATCACTGCACCAAGATCAACAAGAAGATCTCCAAGATTGGCCAGGGCTACCTCATCAAGATGGCAAACTGATCAAGAACAGTGCCTCCACTGATTGTGATCTGTCTGACAAGAGTATCAACCCTTTGGGTGGCTTTGTCCGCTTTGGTGAAGTGACCAATGACTTTCTCATGCCGAAAGGCTGGGTGGTGGGAACCAAGAAGCGAGTGCTCACCCTTTGCATGTCCTTGCTGGTGCAGACAAAGTGGTGGGCCCTGGAGAAGGTTGACCTCAAGTTCATCCATACCACCTCCAAGTTTGGCCATGGCCGCTTCTAGACAGTGGAGGAGAAGAAAGCATTCATGGGATCACTTAAGAAAGACCGAATTGCAAAGGAAGAAGGAGATTAATGACAGGTGCATATTGTGCAGCTGGTGGGATCCCAATAAACACTATTTTCCAGTGGGGGGGAAGAAAAAAAGAAAGAATGGTAAAAGACTAGGTTAGTGAAAGACTAGGTCACTTTCAAGAGATGTCATAATTGTACATGTGTTACCCCATATTTATGTAATACTAGACACATAAGTTTATAGCATGAGTGATGGAGCTTATGTAGGAAGGAGGAGTAGAATAGTTACAGAAGTGAGAAAGAGGCATCTGTCCATTGTGAGAATATGTGACCCCAGCATTAAGAGTTTAATGGCTTCAAAGGTATTACATTACTCTATTTATTCAATTAATGTTTGTTGAGAGCCTACTATGTGCTAGAAAGTAGGAATATTTTACTGAACCAAACAAATATGGTCCCTTTCCTTATGGTGCTTATATGTTATTAGGGAGATTAATCAGGTGATCACAGATATAAACATTCTTTAAAAGTGTGATATAGGCAAGTAATTAAAAGCATAGTATTTTATGCAAGTATAACAAGGGGACCTTATTTAGAATGAATGGTCAGGGAAGCATTGCTAAGATAGTGATATTTAAATTGAGAGGTGAAAAGCAAGTAGGAATTAGTGAGATTCAGAATGGCAAGAAGTTTACTTCAGTGGGAACCACATGTGTGGACACCCACCCCAATAATGGGAAGAGTGTGATATAGTCAGGGAACCAAAAGAAAACCAGAGTTAGTGGGGAATACTGAGTAGAAGTGAGTTGGTGGCTAAATGGATAGTTAGACGAGTGAGTGAATAAATAAATGAGTGAATAAATAAATGAATAAATAAATAAGTGAAAGAACAGATGGTATGATGTGAAACTACAGAGGTAGGCAGAAACCAGATTATGTAGGATGGTCTTGCAAACGATTTTAGATTTTATCTTAATCATGATGGTTAGCCTGTCAGTCATTGTAAGCAAAAGAGTGGTAAAAATTCATTTTACATTTTAGAAAGATTATCCTGGCAGTGATATGAAGAATAAGTAGAGGGAGAGCAAGGGTAGACGGGGGAATACTCCTTAGGGAGATACCACATGATGTAGGGGCGTGGTCGGATGTCGGCGCTGGAGATGGAGAGATGTATTTGGAGAGAGTCAACAGGATTTGCTGATGGGTTGCATGTGGAAGAGGAAAGGGATTTGACAAGGATGATCCCCACATTTTCTGCCATGAGGATCTAGGTGGATAGTGGTGTTTATTAACTGTGGGGAAAACTGGAGGAGGAGGGCTTTAAGGTAGGAATTTAGCTCTGTGTATGTTAAATTTGAGATGCCTGTGTCCTCTTCTCATGAAGATTGCAAGTAGACAGTTGGATATATGGATTGAGCTCAGAAGAGTGCTCTGAGCTAAAAATATAAACTTCAGAGATAACACATGGTTGGCTTTTCTCTTTTTACTTTAACTTTGTGTTAGCCATTCACAATATGCAGGTTTCTTCCAGTTAATCTCAAATGCACGTAAATTGAGAAAGTACCTGTTACTTTCTATATTTCTCTGAACTAAGATTTGGATGACTCTATAAATATGTGCCTGGCTTGTTACTAGAAATATGACACGTAGGAAGTACATAGCATCTTACAAGGCTTGAGATACTGACATTTATTGATTACCTATTAATTACCAGTCACCATGATAAATACTTTCTTAATAGTATTATTTAATAATTTAAGCAATAAATCTTAGATATATTTAATGTTTCCTGGACAGAAAAAGAGCATCAGTGCTCATTTGTGTCCTTTTTCGGAAGAACAAAGAATGGTTTGCATTTATTACATTACATGTTCCTTCTGTATGAGGCAGTGTCTTCATCTTAACTCTATTCTTTAGTCTGGAGAAGTCCTATTTCTCCTTCCAAAATACCTTCTCTGACCTTCCAAGTCTGAGTTACATGTCTTTCCTGTGTTTTTCAGCAGCACCTTGTACTGTTTGTCGTAAAACAACACTGTGTTATTATTACTTAATTATTGTCCATCACTTTAAGAGACTGTCTCTGTCTTCTCTGAGAGAACAAAAAGCTCCTTGAGGCCCCGGGCTGTGTCTTGTTTACTGTTGTATCCTTAACACCTACCAGCATGTCTGGTATATAATGATATTCAGTGAATATATTGAGTGAATGAATGAATAATTGAATAAATGAATGAAATTTTATTCTTACCTCCTGAATACTTGCACCCCTAATCACAGCAGCATCACTTTACTTATTTACTAAACAATTTAAGGTTTAATGGTAATTTCATGATTTTTGCAGTAGCTACCAAAAATATATTTTGAATTACTACATTTTTGTTCTTTGTTGTAACTCCCTTCCACCGGATTTGGTGAAGCACTTTGCCATCTGACACAAAAAACTCAAAATTTCAGAATCGTAGATTTAAAGAATTACAATAGATGTTATTTGTTTGAAAGTAACTTACTTCCTTTAGTGCTTGATTTTAAAGCATGGTAGCTAAAATGGAAAAATAAAATTTAGAAATCGTCATTGTCCCTGACTTCTACTTCACTGGGAGGTAGAGGACTTCTTATGTCTCACAGGATTAGCGTTCAGCACTCCAGCTCCGCTGTTGTTGAACTTCAGGTAGTGGGAGTCAGCTCACAGTCTTGTGTAGCGTCTCATCTGTAACTCTGAAACAGCAGTAAGCCGTTCTCATAAAAACATGTAAAAATTTAAAACATTCTGCAGAACAGATGTAAAATGTGATCAAATTACTAAGAAAATCTTTTTGATCCTACTTTATTTCCTTCCACTAGGACTAATACTTCTGATCATCATTGGTAAATTTGACATCAGGTTTTTCAAAATTTGTCTTCTCTCTCCCTGCCTTAAAAATAGATTTATAGTATTATTAAGATTGTTTCTTTTTATTTAGTGCTATAATGGGCTACATTTATAATTTATAGAAGTTTCTTAACATTTCTTAAATTCTTTTTCTTTACTTATCCCTTATAAGTCTTAAACTGATTTCTGTATCAGTTGTGATGGGGATTTTTGAGATGAGTAGCTGAGCCATCTAAAAATATTACAAATACAAACATGTTTCTCAGAACTATATAGAATCATTCAGTCTTATAAGAAAGTCCAGTTGTAAGTTAGCAATTTAAAAACTATACTTTTAAAGCAGTTTACTGATTTCTGCAGAAGTCATCATTTTTCGTCAATGTGAAGACTGAAGATACTGTTGTTCAAAGATATTTCATTTTTAAAAAGTAAGATGTTATTATGAAACATTTTATTGATAAACATGTGGAAAATACAATTTTAGTAATTCAGGGATCTGAGGAGATGTGACAGTTAAATTCACGATCATTTTCTCTTTGCCATTGTATAATCATTTCAGTATTTAAATCAAGCTCTGTCGAGAGGAACCTAGTAAGTTTCATTGTAGACTCTTGCTCTAATGTCAATGAGTTTGAATCTCCTTTGTTATGGTGACTGGTTATGAAATCAGTCACTTGACAGGCCCTTAAGTGAGACTGCTGGAAATACGTCATGTCTGCTTTCATGGTGACAGCTGGCTACAAAACAAACCCCAGCAGAGCCATTCTGCAATTGACAAGGGACTTCAAAGGCCAACAGGGCTGCCACTTCAAAGAGAATTCTGCCATCTCTGGCTTGTTGAAAGAAGAAGTTAAATGGCTGTACCCTGCCATAGCAGAAATCTCTGTGTTTAGACTTCTCCATCTTTTGATCTTAGAAAGATGTATGAAATGGTTTCAAGTTAAAGGAATAGTATAGTCTGTAGTAATGGCAACCCAATATTATTCTGCATTTCAGTCCACTTATTAATGGAAGTTACCCAGATATGTTCAAATAAGAGCAAATTTAAAAACTCAAATGTCTCAGAGAATCAGTGTTCAAAAGAAGATTTGAACCTCTGTGTTAATGTTGTAGCCACCTTCACAAATATGGAATAAGTCTGATGGTGAATAAAATGAAACTCTCAATGTCTTTTTAAAACTCCTTCAATTTCTCCTCGTAATTTGTACCCCCTTTAGCAGAATCAGATTCTGAATGTTGATAGTAAGAATGGCAGACAACTAAAACCTGTAATCTCAAGGCTGATTTATATGGTTTTAAACTGATATTTCTCTACTTTTAGTAACTCTGTACTTAAAATTTTAAATTACCTTGTACTATTTAAAATCTTATTCATTTAGTTATGCTGGATACAATTTTGAAATAATTACTTCCTCTTTGTATTAAACAAAAAAAGATCTCAGAGTTTTAGTAAAACTCTTTTAATAAAAGATCAAATACTAACAAGCATCTTCAAGAATAACAAGGAAAAGGCTGCAGCATGAAGTCTTTCTTTTAGATTACTGATAGCCATAAAAGATATCCCTTTGATGGAGTCATGTTCAGTATATGTGAAAAAGAACATGGAAAACTTTAAAAATAATACGGCAGCATAAATATTGAGATTCTATATGTGGTATGAAGTGAGAGTGAGGAGTAGCTGAAATTTATAATTTAAAATCACTATAAGCCAATGGCATCGCTTTTTCTTAATTACCTGTTTGCCCTCTCATCCTATGTGTTATAGAAGGATAAAGCTAAGAATCCTTAGATTCTTTTGCCCTGACCTTCTATTTTCTTACTTCTCTTAAAATTTTTCCTTACGTAAAATAAAAAAGTTGACTTGGCAGAAGCTTTAGCCACTATAACTTCCTCTATAATTTTGCCAGATGGGGTCAGTAGACAACAAGTAAAGAAATTCTGAAGGAACACTGAAGCCCCCAGGAAATAACCACATCCAATGGTATGACCAAAGAAAATCTCTAGATACTTGAGTAGTTCATAGCAGTAATTCTTAAAATAATGCATTTGTGTTTGTCTTTTTTGTTATTGTAGTTTTTTCCTCTTGAAAAATTTTTGATAGTATAGTAGTACATGATTATATTGTCCTGGAAGTTCAGGAAATATCTACGTCTCTGAATTTCAGCTTGATTTTCATTTTTATTCAACAAAAGGACCACATCTCTGTTTTCAAAAGTTATAATCAAATGAAAAATTAACTTTAGTGGAAAAGAAACAAAACCTTGGCACACCCCAAAACTAAACCAGAGAGGTGATTGCCAGAGTCTATAGATAGTGTTTCAAAGTAGACGTTTTTATACTTCTGTCTACACTGCTTAACCACTGCTGCGCTGCAAAGCGCTTTTGGAATCTGTGTGGCACATCTATAACAGATGATACTTAGTTTGCTTGTAATGAGTTCTTGGGGTGTTTGGCCCTTGTTCTGTTATCTCCTACTGAGAAGTTTGATAAACCAACTTATTGACGATAGAGGCAGTCATCCAAGATACGGCTGAAGGTGAAGTCATGAGAGCCAGATGGCCTCCCGCTGACTTTTGTATGCAGTTGTTGTTCTCCTTGGCTGCACCTTCCTGGATGTTTTCAATGAAACATATTTTCCTAGAGAAATATGCACAGCAGGATTTATCCTACATAACAGATAGTTTTTGTGTGTGGCATGTCCCAAGCTCTAATTTGGCCCTCACTTGTTCCTTTCTCTTATCATCAACCTGTTTAATGAATAAAGAGGCAATAAGGGTTAGTGCAAAGTGCACTGAACCAGAAGTCAAGTGATGTGGATTCTTTTTTTTCTTCTATTTACTAACTGTGATTTAGGGTAATAACCATAATCTTTTTAAGCTCCTGTGTGGAGCAAATTATTACCTCTGTAAGTGTTTTGGTAGTCTATAAAGGCAGTATACAAATGCTGAGCCTTATTGTTGTGGCCAAAATAATTCTGTATGTATCTGTGTATGTATGTGTGTGTGTACATACACACACTCATGTATACTTATGAGTTCCCTCTTGGTATCCTTGGGTTGCCAGACATTAACTCCCACCCTTTTACTTTTCTCTTTTGGCTTATGGTAAAGTTTTCATAAGGTCCAATAACTGTCATTTCATTTGCCAATATTTTCTCTGTAATCATTTTCCAGGAGTTATATTGAAATAATATGTTTTCTGTACAAAACGTCTCTCTAATTAATGAAATATCACTCTTTACTTCTTGGTAGCTGTTTGATTTTTTTGTTTCAGCAGTTGAGATGAGAAGGGTTAAAATTTCAGTTAAAATGCCAGTAAACTTTTATTTTTATTGTTGCAAACTTAAGGAAACAGTATGAAGCTGCTTTATTCAAATTGTTCATTATGTCTTACAAAAAGGGCTTAAGCCCTAAATGCTCTGTTCTCTATTGGTGACTTTATGCTAGTGAGCAGATTACTGTTTTCTTTTTTCTTTCTTTTCTTCCCTTCCCTCCTCTCTCCTTTCCTTTCCTTTCTTTTTCATTCTTCCAAGGAAGATTGTCCCTGAGCTAACACCTGAGCCGATCTTCCTCTATTTCGTATGTGGGACACCACCACAGCATGGCTTGCTGAGTGGTGTGAAGATCTGTGCCCAGGATCCAAACCCATGGATACTGAGCCACCAAAGTAGTGTACAAACTTAACCACTACGCTACCAGGCTGGCCCCAGATTACTGTTTTCTGTAGTAAAATGGAATTAATGTGTTCTCCATGTGAAATAGCCAAATAATTCCAACTAAGAAAGAAATTTCTTTCCAAAACCTGGACAACTCATATAACCTTCCTAGCATGTATCCTGTTAGTTTGACTTCCTAGCAGTGCAGAACATTTTTTTCAGAATAGAGCTTACCAGAGTTTGAAGCTCAAGGGAAAGTCTTGTTATTCCACTTCTATTTGTGTTTCTTTTCCTGAATCACTCATTTGTTGCAAACCCTAATGAAATATAAAGAAGTCTCAGATCTAGATACAGAAGAGTATAAAATGATAGTTGCCACATCTTCTTTGTTATTGCTGCTGGAGAAAGAAAATGTGATGTTATTTAGATTATTTCTCTCCTTCTTTCTTCCAGCAGTGGAGAGGAGCTATGGAGTTTATGTGGGCCCAGGAAATTATTAATTTTTTGTTTTACTTGATTCTGCTACTACCTGTTTGTTGCTGAAATGAGCAGATTATAGGAGACATTAATCAAATAACAATCTTGTCAAAAAATTAGTTTTCAGTGCTTTAATTCAAATTTTTAGTTTTTGGTTTTGATGCTATGTTACAAAAAAACCACCTAAATGGAATTGGCAGTGAGATGAACATTGGTCCTTCTTAAACCCTCTTTCTAGTTTCTGTGACATAATGGTGAGAGTCACAGCACCAGGGAAGCATTTGCTCTGCTTTCAAAATGTGCATCCACACTTTACTGATGTTTGAGTTTTCAAGCTCCACTTAGGCGTGATGAGTGCTTATTATAGGATTTATCTACCTGAGCCTCTGAGTTGATTTTTTAAAAAAAGGAAAATTGAGATGGCTCGCAAAGGAAGCATTTCTTTCGTCTTGTCGAGTTTCCATTCTTTTTAAATTTATCTTCAGGTGAAGATTTGTCACCACAGCATAGTATTACTGGAAACTTAAGGGCAGTTGCCAGTGAAGGAATATAGCCCATCAGTGTGAATTTGTCTCATCTTACAAGTCAGTCTTAACTGTATGGATACTTATAAACCATATGCTTTTATAAAAATATCCAGCATTGTTAAGTGTCCTATGGGAATGTGAGCCATACTTTGAGAGATGGTGAAAACATTTTGTAAAATCCTCACCTATAGAGCACATTAATTATTTAAAGTGTCATTTGCGTATTTTATTCTCACAAATCTTTGGCAGTGTCGACTTATTAGACAAATGCAGCAATATATAAAAGGTCACGAACTCTAGTGACTCCCAAAGTTGAATTGTGGAAATAGGGTTTTTGTGGTTTCTTCTTCAGTGCCGTATATGTGACTCCTACTCATATTTGGGTCTTTCGTAAAGTCAAGAATAAAAGATAGCAATAGTACCTGACAATTCCTGAGTTTAATGTCCTACTGAATTCAGTGGCATCTGTTAGGTTACCACAAGAATCACTTAGAGGGCCAGCCCCGTGGCTGAGTGGTTAAGTTTGCACGCTCTGTTTCAGCGGCCCGGGGCTTGCTGGTTTGGATCCTGGGCATGGACCTCCACACTGCTCATCAGTCCATGCTGTGGTGGCGTCCCACATAGAACTGGAATGACCTAAAACTAGGATATACAACTATGTACTGGGGCTTTGTGGAGAAAAAAAAAGAAAAGAATCACTTAGAATATCTGATTTTCAATAAATGTAGTAGAAAATTATAATCAACACTATCATGTAAGTCATATGTGCATTAAATGGGGACTAAAAGAAAAGATGAAAACTTTAAATTCTTATTTTGGTAGCATCTGATTTATTTTCAACTTATACTCCAGTGGTAATAGTGCCCACCATCTTCAAAGAACCTAGTAGAGTTAATTTTACTCTGTATCTCATCCCCATTTCACAAGGCATTGTCCAAAAACTAAGATCCCAATCATGTATACTCTACTGAACCATCATCTCTATATTATTCAGTACTTTCTTGCCTTAACCCAACTCTTTAACTCTTCCTATCCCTTTGACATCTCCTTCCTAAGTCACCAAAATTCATAAATTCATCTGTTCATTCATTCAACAAATAGTCATTGAGTGAGTACTCTGTGTCAGGCCCTGGCACATACATTCTTAATTTCCTTCTCGAGCCATCTTTCACCTTCACCTCCTTTGCCTGAAGTGTAATCTAGCCTCTCCCCTGGAAACTCCCAACAACCCTTTCTGGTGATAAGAAGTGTCTATTCTGAACCTTAGGTTACAGAATAAGAACTCTCATCGTTCTTATTTCCTGTTATACCTTTAGACCGTTATCCCATCACATTCTTATAAGAACCGCTGCTTCTTCGAGGCACATGCCATTCAGCTATAACATTGAGGCTTGTCACTGAAGGTTTATCTCACTGGCTTCAGAATCTGCGTGGATAAACCATTTGTTACTTTGTCCTCTCAGCTTCTTGACAAGCGCCATTGCCTCCACTGACTTTCTTCATTCTATATCCAGCATCTTAGATCTTGTTGTAACCTAGTCTGTGTCCAGATTCACTCATTACAGCATCTTCCTCTATAATCACAATGTCCTATCATTTTAACTTTCTTGTTTGAGTATTCTACTACAACTATCTTCCCACATCATTTGAACTTCTTTGTCTCTTTTTGCTTTATCCTAAATCATCAACCGTCTTTGCTTCCCTCTCTATTCAGCTTAGATTCCTTAGTCCATTATATTAGTAATTCCTGTTTTAACATACTAAATCTACTTGTTCCTCTATTTAGTCCAATCCCTTTGTAGCTTCTTGTTGCTTTTGGATAAAATCCCAATCTCTAATATGGCCTACAAAATCCTTCTGCATCTGGCCGCTTCCTCCCTCTTCTGCCACATTTGGACCTTTCTTCCTCTTCTCCTCAGGGCTTGTGGTACTTTGGTCTTTTTTATCTTTTCTTGTAGGTATGTGCTTCTCCACTTCAGGGCTGCTGTACATCTGGGCCCTGAAGCTGGAATGCCCTTTTCCTCGCCTCCTGCTCCTTGACTTTCTTGGGAAAACTTTCTCTAGGTTTCCAAAACATCGATCAAGGCTTCATGTTACTTGTTCTCATGGCATCCTATACCTTCCTACGTAATACTATTCACAATTTATTATTATATATTTGTGAATTTTATTTATTAATAACTATCTCTATATGGACTTTAAGCTCAAGAACAATAAGGAAACATGTCTGTTTTGTTTTCTATTATGCCCTCATTGCATGACACACAGTACCTGGCACCTGGTAGGCATTAAATATTTGGTGGGTCGGAGAGAAGGGAGAGAAAGAAAGGATGGAAAGATGCCAAAGTGGGTATTACAACACTCCCCAGAGCGATTCATTAGATATAATTGTGGAAAGCTGTTCTAGGACTTTTTCAACACTGATACATTGTAGCAAAGCAGCATGAACTTTCAATACAATGGAGTCTGATTGCCTAGGTTGGAATCCCACCTCTGCCTCCTCTAGATGTAAGGCACTTAAACCCTCTAACCCTGTTTCTTCTTGTGTAAACAGGAGGATAATAATAATACCTAATATCTACCTCATAGGATCGTTATGAGGATTTAATGAGATAATACCTGCAAAGCACTTCGAGTACTTCAAAGTGAACAAATAATGTGAATTGATGCTGTGATTATTGTAATAGCTATAGCTATTTCGTATTCATAAAATACTGCGCTATTGGGGTAAATCTTGTCAAAGAATTACCATGCATTGGCAAAAAGAACATATTTGGATAAAGAGAAGATTTCTAGTATAAATACTAGCATAAATCTCTTTTAGGAATTCTGTAAATTCAAATTCTCATTAGTAGTGATTGTGAGACACTTTTTAGGAGTTTGTGAGGAGAGGATGGTAGAATGTATATATACATGTATATATGTAAATTCTCACTAATACTTTAAAAATGCTCCTCAACTCTGAAGCTTGGTATCTTCTCTTTTTGGTACTTGTATATCACAGTGGTTCTTAATTTAGAATTTTGTTGAAATCAAGAAAAGTAGTGGATCTCTCAAGAGAAAATCTGACTTCTATGATGAATACTTAACCTCTAGATAATCTTTTTGTACCACTCCCTTTTTCTTCTGGTCCTTTTTGTTCCTTTGGAGACTTATGCTTCTTACTCTCCCAAGAAACTATAACAAGATTTTCCATAAGCATCTTGGAAACTACAAAAAGTATTTTGCATTTGGCTGTGGAACAGCAGAAGGTGGGAAACTTGAAGATGCAGTCTTTGCTAGCACCTGAAGCACCCAGTTCCTTTGCTTTCTTAAGGAAAATGGGTCTTCGGTAAAATTTGTTCCCTTCTTATTCTGAGTAAAAGTTTATTAGCTTGTGATTTAAGTAAACCATCTGGTCCTGCTGGCACTGCACACTGTCAAGCCCTGTGCTTTCTCTTTAGTACGTTACTGGAGGCTCTTAAGTTACAGACTTGAATCCGAGCTCTGGCTTGGGCTTTTCTTTATGTCTTAAAACATATGCTTTTGAAAATTGTACTGTGACCTGGAGCACATTTCAAAATTGTGGAGAATTTCTTCCTTGTTTAGTGTAGTATATCTCTCTCTCGTCTTTTACTCACCTTTCATTACCTTTATTTCTCAGTGACTATAGCTAAAACTATACAATGACTGTTGTGTGCTGGGCATGTAATGGAATAGATATTCAAATAGGGATAGCTGAATGTGTTCTCTGGGATTATGGAAAAGTAACAGAAAGTGAAGTATTTCAATTTAACCTTGAAACTGTTTCCCTGGCCTGGAGCCAGAGTGCAAATCAGATGATTAGTTAGAAATTTTGGTTTATGGTACCATTCTTGCCTTAAATACTAAATTGCTTTAAAACTTATTTGGATGTATGTATGATCTGATGGAGAAATACCTTGAGGGTCTGGCACTCAAATGGTTGGGAAAATTAAGCAATACTTAAGAAAATTGTGTTTTACTAACAGGCAAAATTCTCTTTGTGAAAGTTTGGAATAAAAGGTAAAATGTCTATAAACATGGCAGACTAGATGCTTGGAAAATAACTTCCACAGAAACAATTAAAGATGATTGGTAAAATATGCCTTCATAAGTTGGCAAGAAAGTAAGAAATTCTCAGGTCAGGGGATAAATAGACAGGGTATTCAAAGATAAGTACTTGATAAGCTGTTGAACTTGAACATTGGTTTTTGTATCTTGGCAGGACAAAAGAAAAGGTCCATGGCAGCCCAAGATGGAAAGTCTAATAGGCACCAACACTCCCCCATTTGTTAAAAAAGGATCCATAATGTCCAAAATTGGTCCTTTGAAAACACTAAGAAAATTGGCCTTTGGTGAGACTAGAGAAAAGGAAAAGCACAGTAAACAGTTTTTGGAATGATAAAGGGTTCATAACTACAAGTCCTTCAGGTATTAAAAAGTATGAGGATATCTTTGCCAGTACATTTGAAAATTTAGATTAAATGAGCAAATGCCAAGAAAAATAAAACTTAACAAAACTAGCTAAATATGAAAAAGAGAATCTGAAAAAAATGAGTCAGTATTAAATTTTTTCCCACAGATTTCAAGCCCAGAGAGTTATATTGATTTTTAATAATCACACAACAAACAAATAATTTCAATCTTACAGAAACAACTCCAGAAAATAGAAAGAGGGAGCAGTTAATCACCAGCATATTTTATAAGGCTAACATAATTTCATGTGGAAACTTGAGAAAGTTAGTACAGGAAAGGAAAAGTTTAGGCCTGTCTCAACCATGAACATTAATGCAAAAATCTCTAAACAAAATATTGCCAATCCAAAATTAGTGAGAAAGAAAAATATGCCTGAAGAAGTTAGGTTTATTCCAGGAGTTCAAGATAGATATCATTAGAAAACTAAGTACTATAGTTTACCATATTAGAAATGGTAGGAGAATAGTAATATGATCATCTCAAGAAATGCAGAAACTTTACGTTAATTTATAATTTAAATTTTTTTCATAGAAGCATGATTGACATGCAAGACTCTGTTAGTTTCAGGTGTACATCATAGTGCTATGATTTTTTATACATTATGAAATGATCACCATGACAAGTCTAGTTGTGGTCTGTCACCATACAAAGTTATTACAGTATTATTGACTGTACTTCCTATGCTGTACTTTGTGTCCCTATGGCTTATTTGTTTTATAACTGGAAGTTTGCACCTTTTAATCTCCTTCACCTATTTGGCCTGCCCCCTAATTCCTCCCCGCTCTGGTAACCATCAGTTTGTTTCCTGTATCTATGAGTCTGTTTCTTTTTTGTTTTGTTTGTTTTGTTTTGTAGACTCTATATATAAGTGAAATCATGCCGTATTTGTCTTTCTCTGTCTGACTTATTTCACTTTGCGTAATACCCTCTAGGTCCATCCATGCTGTTGAAAATGGCAAGATTTTGTTGTTTTTTGTGGCTGAGTAATATTCCATTGTATATTTATGCCACATCTTCTTTGTCCATTCATCCTTCGGTGGACACTCAGGTTGTTTTCATATCTTGACTATTGTAAATAATGCTGCAGTGAACATAGGGGTGTGTATGTCTCTTTGAATCAGTCTTCTGTTTTCTTCAGATAAATACTGAGAAGTGGAATTGCTAGATCACATGGTAATTCTATTTCTAGTTTTTTGAGGAACCTCCATACTGCTTTCCATAGTGGCTGCACTGGTTTATGTTTTCACCAACAGGTGCAAGACTTTCATTTTCTGCATGTCCCTACTTATACTTGTTATTTCTTGTCTTTTTGATAATGGTCATTCTGACAGATGTGAGGTGGTATCTCATTGTGGTTTTGATTTGCATTTCCCTGATGATCAGTGATGTTGAGCATCCTTTCATGTGCCTGTTGGCCATCTGTATGTCTTCTTTGGCAAAATGTCTATTCAGGTCCACTGCCCGCTTTTAATCTGGTTGTTTATTTTTTGATATTAAGTTGTGAAAGTTCTTTATGTATTTTGGATATTAACTTCTCATCAGACATATGATTTGCAAATATCTTCTCTCATTGAACAGGTTGCCTTTTTGTTTTGTTGATGTTTTCCCTTACTGTACAAAAGCTTTTTAGTTGGGTGTAATCCCATTTGTTTGTTTTTGCTTTTATTGCCCTTGCCTAAGGAGACTGGTCCCAAAATTGTTGCTAAGACCAATATCAAAGAACTGACTGCCTATATTTTCTTCTAGGAATTTTATGGTTTCAGGTCTTACATTCAAATCTTTAACCCATTTTGAATTTATATTTGTATATGGTATAAAATAATCATCCAGTTTCATTCTTTTTCATATAGCTGTCCAGTTTTCCCAACACCATTTATTGAAGAGCCTGTCTTTTCCCCATTGCATATTTTTGTCTCCTTTGTCATAGATTAATTGATCATATACCTGTGGGTTTCTGGGCTCTCTATTCTATTCCATCAATCTGTGTCTCTGTTTTTGTGCCAGTACCATACTGTTTTGATTACTATAGCTTTGTAGTATAGTTTGAAATCAGGGAGCATGACACCTCCAGCTTTGTTCTTTTTCAAGATTGCTTTGGGACTTGGAAGTTTTTTGTGGTTTCATACAAATTTTGGAATGCTTTGTTCTAGTTCTGTGAAAAATGCCATTGATATTTTGATGGGGATTGTTGAATCTGTACATTGCCTTGGATAATATGGGAATTTTAACAATATTAATTATTCCAGTCTATGAGCATGATATATCTTTCCATTTATTTATGTCATCTTCAGTTTCTTTCATCAGTGTTTTATACTTTTCAGAGTACAAGTCTTTCACTTCTTTGGTTAAATTTATCCCAGGTATTTTACTCTCTTTGATGCAATTGCAAATGGGATTGTTTTCTTAATCTCTTTCTGATAGCTCATTATTAGTATATAGGCATGCAACCAATTTCTGTATTCAGTCATGGGCTGGATAGTGACATTTTGGTTAATGACAGACCACATATATGTTGGTGGGCCCATAAGACTAATACCATGTAGCCTAGGTGTGTAGTAGGCTCTGCCATCTAAATTTGTCTAAGTATACCCTATGATGTTCACACAACGACAAAATCACTTAACAGCATATTTCTCAGAATGTATCCCTGTTGGCAATGATGCATGACTGTAATAATTTTGTATCTTGCAACTTTATTGAATTTATTTATTAGTTCTAATAGGTTTTTTTTTTTTTCTGCTGAAGAAGATTCAGCCTGAGCTAACATCTGTGGCAGATCTTCCTCCGTTTTGTATGTGGGTTGCCACCACAGCATGGCCACTGACCAGCAGCACAGGTCCATGCCTGTGAACCAAACCCAGGCTGCCAAAGTGGAGCACGCTGAACTTAACCACTAGCCTGCCAGGGTTGGCCCTTTAATAGTTTTTTTTTAAATTTTTTTAATTTTTAATTTTTTTATTGATGGAGTCTTTAGGGTTTTCTATATATAGTGTCAAGCCATTTGCAAATAGTGACAGTTTTACTTCTTCCTTTCCAATTTGAATACCTTTACTTCTTTTTCTTGCCTAATTGCTGTGGCTAGCACTTCCAATACTATGTTAAATAAAAGTGGCATGAGTGAGCATCCCTGTCTTGTTCCTTATCTTAGAGAAAAACCTTTCAGCTTTTCACTATTGAGTGTGATGTTAGCTGTGGGTTTATCATTTATGGCCTTTATTGTGATGAAGTACATTCCTTCTATACCCACTTTTTTGGGACTTTTTTTCACAAATGGATGTTGAATTTTGTGAAATGCTTTTTCTGCATCTATTGAGATGATCATATGGTTTTTCTCCTTCCTTTTGTTAATATGGTGTATCACTTTGGTTGATTTGCGGATGTTGAACCATCCTCGCATCCCTGGGATAAATCTCATTTGATCTTCAGGTGTAATCTTTTTAATGTATTGTTGAATTAGGTTTGCTAATATTTGTTGAGGTTTTTTGCATCAGTGTTCATCAGGGATATTGACCTGTAATTTTCTTTTTATAGTGTCTTTGTCTGGTTTTGGTATCAGGATAGTGTTGGCCTCATAAAATGAGGTTGGAAGTGTTCTTTCCTCTTCAGTTTTTTGGAAAAATTTGAGAATAGCTGTCTTCTTTAAATGTTTGGTATAATTCACCTGTGAAGCCATCTGGTCCTGGACTGTTGTTTTTTGAGAATTTATGTATTACTGATTCAATTTCATCATTTGTAATCAGTCTACTTAGATTTTCTATTTCTTCATGATTCAGTTTAGAAAGTTGTGTGTTTCTAGAAATTTATCCATTTCTTCTAGATTTTCCAATTTGTTGGTGTACAGTTATTCATAGCAGTCTCTTACAATTCTTTGTGTTTCTGTGCCTTAAATTGTGACTTCTTTTCTTTCACTTCTGATTTTATTTACACCTTCTCTTTTTCTGATGAGTCTGGCTAAAAGTTTATCAATTTTGTTTATCTTTTCATAGAACGTCGTTTCAGTCTCATTGATCTTTTCTGGTTTTTTTTTTAGTCTTTATTTCATTTACTTTTGCTCTCATCTTTATTATCTACTTACTTCTACTAACTTTTGGCTTTGTTTAGTTTTTTTCCTAGTTCCTTTAAGTGTAAAGTAAAATTGAGATTTTTCTTATTTTATGAGGTAGGCCTGTATTGCTATGAACTTACCTCTTAGAACTGCTTATGCTGCATCCTGTAGATTTTGGAGAGTTGTGAATCCATTTTCATTTATGTCAAGGTATTTTTTAATTTTCTGTTTGGTTCTTCGGTAACCCATTGGTTGTTTAGTAGCATTTAGTCTAGTCTCCACGTTTGTGTTTTTTCCAGTTTTCTTGTAATTGATTTCTAGTTTCATACCAGGTGGTCCGAAAAGATGTTGCTATGACATGAATCTTTTTAAATTTATTGAGACTTGTTTTGTGTCCTAATATGTGATCTGTTCTGGAGTATGTTCCATGTGCACACAGAAGAACATGTATTCTGCAGTTTGGATAGAATGTTCTGTAAATATCTATTTAAGTCCATCTGGTCTAATGTGTTGTTTAAGGCTAATATTTCCTTATTGATTTTCCGTCTGATGATCTATCCATTGATGTAAATGGGGTATGAAATATCCCTACTGTTATTGTATTACTATCAATTTCTCCCTTTAAGTCTGTTGATGTTTGCTTTATATATTTGGTGCTCCTATGTTAATGTTTACATAAATATTTACAAATGTTATATCCTCTCCTTGGATTGACCCCTTTATCATTATGCAATGTCCTTATATGTCTTTAGTTACAGTCTTTGTTTTAAAACAAAGTTTACTTTGTCTAATATGAGTGTTGCTACCCCAGCTTTCTTTCCATTTCCATTTGCATGGAATATCTTTTCCCGTCCCTTTACTTTTCAGATTGTCAGTGTCTTTAGATCTGAAGTGAGTCTCTTGTAGGCAGCATGTAGATAGGTCTTTTTTTTTTAATCTATTCAGGCTCTCTGAGTCTTTTGATTCAAGCATTTAGTTTATTTGCATTTAAAGTAATTAATAATAGATATGGATTTATTTCCATTTTGTTAGTAGTTTTCTGGTTGTTTTTGTAGTTCTTCTCTGTTACTTTCTTCTTCTCTTGATCTCTTCCCTTGTGGTTTGATGGTTTTCTTTAGTGTTTGAGTTCTTTTCTCTTTATTTATTTATTTAGTATCTATTGTAGGTTTTTGGTTTATGGTTACCATGAGGTTCATATATATTGACCTATATATTATATAGCAGTCTGTTTTAAGGTGATAGTCACCTAAGTTCTAATTCTAAAAACTCTATATCTTTATACCCCCACCAAGTTTTATGTTTCTGACATCATATTTTACATTTTTTATTTTGTGTATCTGGTAGCTACTTATGTAGTTATAGCTAATTTTACTACTTTTGCTTTTAACCTTCCTAGTAGCTTTTTAAGTCACTGATCCATTGTCTTTACTAAATATTTGTGTTTTCCAGTCATATTTTTTTCTTTCATATATTTTATTTCTAGTTATAGCTGTTTCTTTTCTTCTTAAGAAAGACCCTTTAATATTTCTTGTAAGCCTGATTTAGTGGTGATGAACTACTTTCGTTTTTGCTTATTTGGGAAATTCTTTATTTCTCCTTCAATTTTGAATGATAACCTTGCTAAGGAGAGTATTCTTGGTTATAAATTTTTTCCTTTCAGCACTTTAAATATATCATTCCACTGCCTTTCAGCCTGCAAAGTTTCTGCCGAAAAGTCATCTGATAGTCTTATGGGAGTTCCCTTGTATGTAACTAGTTGTTTTTCTCCTGCTGCCCTTAATATACCTTCTTTACCTTTGCCATTGTAATTATAATATGTCTTGGTGTGGATCTCTTTGGGTTCATCTTGTTTGGGACTTCATGATCTTTTTGGAACTGGATATCTGTTTTCTTCCCCAAGTTAGGAAAGTTTTCTTCTTATTATTTCTTCAAATATGTTTTCTGCTGCTTTGTCTTTCCTCCTTCTGGGGCCCCTATGATATGAATGTTAGTATGGTTAATGTTTTCCCAAAGCCCCTTAAGCTATCCTTTTTTTTATATTCTTTTCTCTTTTTGCTCTCTGATTGGGTGGTTTCCACTATTCTGTCTTCCAGATTGCTGATCTGTTCTTTTGTATCGCCTAATCTGCTGTTGATTCCCTCTAGAATGTTTTTCTTATTTCAGTTATTGTATTGTCCATCTCTGGTTGGTTTTTATATTTTCTAACTTTCTGTTGAAGTTCGTACTGTGTTCTTCCATTCTTCTGCTGAGTTTGGTAAGCATCTTTATGACCATTACTTTGAACTCTTTATCAGGTAAATTACTTGTCTTCATTTCCTGAGGGTTTTATTTTTATAGGGTTTTATCTTGTTCTTTCATTTGGAACATATTCCTTTGTCTCATTTTGTTTGACTTTCTGTGTTTGTTTCTATGAGTTAGGCGAAACAGCTACCTCTCTTGGTCTTGAAGTGTTGACCTTGTGTAGGAGCATCCTTTGTGTAGACTGCATGTGGTAGGTGGCTTTGGTAGGCTGGCTGGAGTGGACATGGGCTGGGGGTGTCCTGAGGCACACAATGCTGAGTTGAGCAACTAGGGCAGGGCAACTGAAGTTGGGGTGGGCAGGGGGGCCCAGGGTGCACCACACTGGGGTTGCCTCAGAGGATGACTGGAGCTGGTGTGGGCCAGGGACCCAGGACTCACTGGGGTGTTGTTGGCAGGCTGGCTAGAGCAGCTGAACCATGCTCCCATATGCACTATCAAGGTAGAGGGGCTACAGAAAAAATGGCATTTACCAGAAAGAGTTCCAGCAGTTCCCTGCCCATTTGACAGACACTCCAGGGTTAGTAAATGGATTTCTTTCTTGTATAGTCGAAGTGACCTTTAAAGCACTGTTTTTTCACTGTACTCCGGGGTGGGTGAGTCTGTGCATGGTCCCCTCAGTGAAATCCCTCCCTACTGTAGGTCATCGTCGCTTTGAGGGTGGGGTTCCCATTGATACTGTGTGTCCCTTTTTTCTATCTCTGTGTGGTCCCTCTATCATTTGTTGTACAGAAGCTTCAGTCAGCCCTCAGTTCTTCAGGAGAAGTTTCTGTATATGTGGTTGTAGCTTCAGTATGTCCATGGAAGGAGGTGAGTTCAGGGTCTTCCTATGCCACTGTCTTGGAACCAGGCTCCCATTCACTTATAATTTAAAAAAATTCCCAACTAGCTATCAATAGAAAGGAATTTCCTTCATTTGATAAAGGACATCTGTTAAAAGTTAAACTACTTACTTATGGGTAAAGCTTTTAAAGCAGAGTTCCTGCTGTCGTTTGTATTCAATGTTGTAGTAGATGTTCCAGGCTGTGCAGTAAGGCAAGTAAAAAATAAATATAAGAGTTAGGAGCCAGCGCCGTGACCGAGTGATTAAGTTCACATGCTTTGCTTCAGGAGCCTGGGGTTTGCCAGTTCTGATCCTGGACACAGACCTGCTCACTGCTCATCCAGCCATGCTATGGTGGCATCCTACATAGAAGAACTGGAATGAGTTAGATCTAGGATGTAAAACTATGCGCTGAAGCTTTGGGGAGGAAAAAGTAAATAAATAAATAAATATAAGAATTGGAAGGAAAGAGAGAAAACTATCATTCGTATTTGATATGATTGTCTCCAAAATAAATAAAAATCTGTAGATAAATAAGAGCATTTAAGAATGCTACTAGATATAGTATCAATATTCAGAAATCGGTTGCATTTTTATAGCCTGCACCAAACAGAAAATTACATTTTTTAAAGAAGATACTGTTTACTGTGATATTTAAAAAATTATAAAGTGTCTAGGAATAAAGATCTTTAGAATGTTCAATATCTTAATGGAGAAAATTATAAAATTTTTGAAAGATATTGAAATCCTGAATATATGTCACTTTCATGAACTGTTCTTGAGCAGTGCCTTGACTCAATAAATATTTTTGCAGAAATTCAAGAATAGCTCAGATACTCTTGAAAAGAGACTTGTTTTATTAGATGTCAGTCCTTTTAAAGCCATAATAATTAAGACAGTGTGTTTTTGGTACAGAAATAGGCAAACCAGTGGATCATAGTAGAAATTACAGAAGTATACCTATGCTGATGGGAATACTTGATGAATGTCAAAGATGAAGGTAGAATGGATTTTCAGTAAATGGTACTGAGACATTTCTATATCCCTATGGGGAAAAATGAAATTGGACCCCTATTTCACAGCATACATAAAAGTCAATTCCAGGTGGATTAAAGACTAAATGTGAAATGCAGTACTTTAAAATTCTTGAAAAGTTTGTCAGTCAGGTATTGTATAATAAACACAATAAGCAAATTGTGATGGTTAATTTTATGTGTCAGCTTGCCTGGGTCATGGGGTGCCTGGATATCTGGTCAGACCTAACTCTGGGTGTTTTTGTGAGAGTGTTTTTGGATGAGATTAACATTTAAATAAATAGACTTGAGTAAAGCAGATTGCCCACCCTAGTGTGGGTGGCCCTCATCCTGTTAATATTCAGGTCTTCCAGTCAGTTTAAGGCCTGATGGAATGAAAAGGATTTGTCTCCCCTGAGTGGGAGTAAATCCTGCCTGATTGCTTTGGAACTGGGGCATCGTCTTTTCCCTGCTTTTGGACTTGAGCTGAAACATTGGCTCTTTCTACGTCTTGAGCTGGCCAGCCTTTGAATTGGAACTACACTGTCAGCTCTCTGGGGTCTCCAGCTTGTGTACCCACTCTGCAGATCTTAGCACTTGTCAGCCTCCATAATCACATGAGCCAATTCCATATAAAAACATATATGATATAATATGTATCATATATAATTTTATAAAATACATATTTTATAATACATAAAATATATAACTTATGTATTGTATTATTATAATTACATTGTAATGTTATAATGTGTTATATTAACATATTATTACATTATAAGTTATTATATTAATCAGTTTAACTAATACTATTTATTTATTTGTCGGCATTCTCCAGAGAGACAGAACCAATAGGATATATTTTGAAATCAGTATGTGTTTCTATATATATACATATACCCACACATATGCTATATTTGAGATATATCCTATTGGTTCTCTCTCTCTGGAGAGTCTTGCCTAATACACGTATAATAATAAGCATTTATTTCTCAGTCACGTAGATTGGAGGGTTACTATGGTTGGCTCTGCTTTAGTTGTTGACTAGGGGGGCTATTCCACATGTGGCTCATTCTAGGATCCACTTTAGAGGCAGAAGCTTCTCAGAATGTTGTTTTCTTGGTAGTGGCAGAAATACAAACTGACTACACATATCGTAAGCCTCAGCTTGTGTCTGATCTGCTAACATCCTTTTGCCCAAAGCAAGTCACATAGCCAAGCTAAAATCAAGGACCAAAGAAGTGTACTCTGCCCACCCTGAGGTCATGGCAAAGATGTGGGTGTGTACTCCTACTGCAGAGGAACGAATAATTGATACCACTAATTCAGTCTACTACTGAAGGCAAGATAAAAGTATAAATATCATATGACCTTTGATATAGGAAAGGATTTCTTTAAAAGGATGTAAAAGTCACAAATTCTAAAATAAAGGCTTAATAAATTTGATTATGTTAATTTAAGATATTTCTGATCATAAAAAGACATCGTAATGAAAGGAACACATAACCACAAACTGGGAGAAGACATTTGCTGTACATATAATTGACGAAAGGTTGGTATCTAGAATATATGTTCATTTATATGTTTAAAACTCCTCCACAATAGCAAGAATAAGAAAAGCCAGGGGCTATGTAGGGGGAACAGTAGGTGGTAGGGGAGATTCATCTGAGAGTTTCAAGAAAGAAGCAGCACAGATGGTCCCTAAACAAATAAAACATGTTTAACTTCATTGATTATTATTGAAGTGGTAAAAGAATTTGGTAAAAAATTTATAATAAACAAATCAGGCTATTGCTATCTGGACCCACTGATCAGTGTTATTGCTCAAAGTAAAAGAGACAACCATTAGGTATCCCTTCATGTGATGTAATGATTAAGTACACAGACTTACCTCTGGAGTACTACTGTCAAAAAGACAAAAAATTCAAAACCAAATCTAATGAAACCTTTAGATAAAACTTTGTATTTACAGGAGACATAAGGAAAAGAGGAATAGCATACATAGCACTGTAAAAAAAAAATAGTCAACTGAATCCAAAACATAGGCCATTATATAGGACATGTGATCCATGTCTGTCAAGAAGTTAGTAGCATGGGAAATTTAAAATGGGAAGCAATACAGCAGTTGTCCAAGCACCTTTCATTCAAAAGAATATTCTTCCTTCATTGAATTGCCTTGACACTCTTGTCAGAAATCAATTGACCATAAAAGTTAGGGTTTATTTCTGGACTTTCAGTTCTTTTCCATTGATCTCTTTGTCCATCCTTATGCCACCCTGAAGTTTTGTAGTAAGTTAAAAGTATGAGTCCTCCAACTTTATTTTTTTTTTAAGATTACTTTCCTTAATCTGGCTCCCTTTAATTTTCTTATGAATTTTAGGATCAGCTTGTTAATTTCTGCAAAAGAAGGAGTTATAAGGATCACGTTGAACCTGTAGATCAACTTGGGGAATATTCCCATCTTGGCTATATTAAGTCTTTCTATCTATGAACATGATGTCTTTCTATTTATTTAAAGTTTCTTTAATTTCTTTCAACAAATTCTTGTAATTTTCATTATACATGTCTTTCATTTCTTTTGTTAAATTTATTCCTAGATATTTTCTTCTTTTTGATGGTGTTTTTTTGTTGTTGTTGTTATACTTAAGTACATAGTTGTATATTGCAGTTGTGAGTGCCTCTGGTTGTTTGATGCTATTTTAAATGGAATTGTTTTCTTAATTTCATTTTTGGAAAGTTCATTGCTTGTGTATGGATGTACAATTGATTTTTGTATATTGCTTTTGTATCTTGCAACCTTCATATACTTGTTTATTATAATATTTTTAGTAAATACCTTTGGGTTTTTCTCTGTATAAGATCATGTCATCTTCAACTAGAGAAAGTTTTATATCTTCCTTTCCAATGTGAATGCTTTTAAATTTTTTGTGTGGCCTAATTTTCCTGACTGTCATCTCTAGTGCAGTATTAAATAGAAGTTGTGAGAACAGACATACTGGTCTTATTCTTGGTCCTGGTCTTAGAGGAAAAGCGTTCAGCCTTTCATCATTAAAAATTATGTTAGCTGCGAGTTTTTCGTACATGCACTTTATCAGGTTGAGAAAGTTCTCCTCTGTTCCTAGTTTGTTGATTGTTTTTATCATGAAAGGATGTTGGAAATTGTCAAATGCTTTTTCTACGTCTATTGAGATAATCATGTGGTGTTTGGCCTATATGCTATTAATACAGCTTAATGTATCAATTTTATATGTTAAATCAACATTTCATTCTTGGGATAAATCCCAATTTTTATTATGTTGCTGTGTTTGGTTTTCTAGTGTTTTTTGCATCTGTATTCATAAAGATAGTCCTCTATAGTTTTCTTCTTTTCTTCCTTTCTTGTGCTGTGTTTTCTGATTTTGTTATCAGGGTTTCTGTGTCATGATCCCTATTTCTCTTGCTTTCTGGCATAAGATGTGCAAAGTTGTTTTTTTGTACATATCTTGCCCCAAATCTGGAATCGGCCATTTTTCCAAGGAGCCCATTCAATTTAGTGGGAAACCATAGTCTGGATGTTGTGGTGCTCAGTGCTGTTGGCTGTCCTTGTTTTTAATTCCTGAGTGGTGAAAATATAGGTGTGCTCTTGGTTCTGGAATATACTCATATGCTGGGCCCTTTTTATTTTTTTAGGATCTTTTTTTTTCTGCTTTTTCTCCCCAAATCCCCCTAGTACATAGTTGTATATTTTAGTTGTGGGTCGTTCCATTTGTGGTATGTGGGATGCCACCTCAACATGGCCTAATGAGTGGTGCCATGTCTGCGCCCAGGATCTGAACTGGCAAAACCTTAGGCTGCCTAAGCGGAGTGCACAAACTTAACCACTCGGCCACCAGGCCGGCCCCTGGTGGGCCCTTTTTTGCTATGCATGAAAAAACAATGTTGGATGAAATAAAGTCAGAAGGTTCCATTTACACAATGTTCATAAACTGTTAAAACTAATCACTGCTTGATTTTGTAATATAAGCATCAGAGGTAAAAATAAAGAAATGCAAAGGAATAAGTAACAGTAATTAAGAATGGTGATTTTCAGAGTGATGTCAGCATCATGGCAGAGTGAACTTGCCCAGGACTCTCTCCCCTCCAACATACAACAAAAAGTGACATCCGTCCTCCAACAGAAGACATCCTAAGAACAGAAAAAACCTCGGAGAGATACACAGCCACACGATAGAGAGTGGAGAGGCTGGAGCCCCACTTGGAAGAGCTGGAACGGAGTAAGAGAGAGCTTTGCTCCCTCCCCTAAAGACTGCGATAACTACCATAGGAGAATCCATGAGGGAAGGAGCGAGGGACTCGTTATCCATTCACGAGATCGCCCAGGACTCCTACGGCCCATGCAGCCTAGAGAGAACCCATCTAATGGGACGAAAGCTTTCGCATAGCATGGCCTCATCAAGCCAAGACCCCAGGAGACCAGATAGCAAGAGCTGATCCAGAAATCCTGGAGTGCATGCAGGAGAAACCACCACTCAGTCTTGAGGACACAGAAATATGTAAGTAAGCTAAATGACAAACAATTCAAAATAGCTATCATCAAAAAACTCAATGAGATAAAAGAGAATGTAGAGAAGCAATTCAATGAGTTCAGTAGCTACTTCACAAAAGAGATTGAAACTGTAAAGAAGAAGCAATCAGAAATATTAGAGATGAAGGACACAATGGAAGAGATAAAACAAAATACAAACTCCCTGAATGCACGAGTGGACATCACAGAGAGCGTATCAGCATAATCAAAGATAGACATGTTGAAATGCTCCAGACACAGGAGGCGAGAGAACTAAGACTGAAAAGAAATGAAGAAAGTCTCTGAGAAATATCTGACTCAATGAGAAAATGCAACATAAGAATTATAGGTATTCAAGAAGGTGAAGAGAAGGAGAATGGAGCAGCAAGCTTGTTCACAGAAATAATAGCAGAGAACTTCCGAAATCTAGGGAAAGAGAGGGAAATATGTGTGGAAGAAGTTTCCAGATCTCCTAGATTTTTCAGTGTAAAAAGACCTACTGCAAGGCATATAGTAGTAAAACTGGCAAAAATGAATGACAAAGAAAGAATACTCAGGGCAGTAAGGCAGAAGAAAATAACCTATAAAGGAACCCTTATCAGGCTTTCAGCAAATTTCTCTGCAGAAACCTTACAAGTAGGAGAGAATGGAATGAAATATTCAAAACTTTAAAAGACAAGAACTTTCAGCCAAGAATACTCTATCCAGCAAAAATATCCTTCAAATACTAGGGAGAAATTAAATCTTTCCCAGACAAGCAAACGCTAAGGGACTTCGTAGCCATCAGACCGCCCCCACCCCCCATGCAAGAAATCCTCAAGAAGGCCATCATACCTGAAAAAAGAAAAAAGGGAGAAAGGGGTCACAAAACACAGAGTAAGGAGATAAGTAGGTAGACAGTATCAGAATAAGACAGCAAATATTCAACTACAGCATTAGGCTAAAGGGAAGGAAAATAGCAAAAACAAAGACAATGTTGTCACTTTAACCACAAACTCACAACACAAGTTGGAATAAGATATAAGAAAAACAACTTAGGAGGGGAGGAGGAAAGGGACTGAATTGGTTTAGACTGAGGAAATAAGAGGCCATCAGAAAATGGACTATCATATACACGAGATTCTGAATACAACCTTCAGGGTAACCACTAAAGAAAAAAGCAGAACAGAGACACCAAAAATAAATAAGGAAAAAACAAAGAAACACATCATAAAAAACTACATAATTCAATGGTTAGACCAAAACACACAGGACAAGAAACAAAGCAAATGCAGGAAAACCAGAAAATGAGTGATATGATGACAGCATAAAGTCCTCATACATCAATAATCACCCTAAACATAAATGGATTGAACTCTCCAATAAAAAGACACAGAGTGGCAAGATGGATTAAAGAACAAGACTCAACAATTTGCTGCCTCCACGAAACACGTCTCAGCTCCAATGACAAACAAAGGCTCAGAGTGAAGGGGTGGAAGACGATACTCCAAGCTAATGGCAAACAAAAGAAAGCAGATGTTGCAGTACTTATATCAGACAAAGTAGACTTCAAGATGAGAAAGGTAAAGAGAGACAAAGAGAGGCAGTACATAATGATCAAAGGGACACTCCATCAAGAGGAAATAATGCTTATAAATATCTATGCACCTAACACGGGAACACCAAAGTTCATAAAGCAACTATTAACAAACCTAAAAGAAGATATTAAAAATAACACAGTAATAGTAGGGCACCTCAACACCCCACTCACATCAATGGATAGATCATATCCAGAGAGAAAATCAACAAGGAAACAGAAGAATTAAATGAAAAGCTAAAACAGTTGGATTTAATAGATATATACAGAACACTCCATCCAAAAAGAGCAGAATACACATTCTTTCCAAGTGCACAAAAAACATTCTCAAGGATAGACCATGTGTTGGGAGACAAGGCAAGCCTCTATAAATTTAAAAAAAATTGAAATAATAACAGGCATCTTTTCCAATCATAATGCTATAAAGCTAGAAATTAATTGCAAGAAAAAAGCTGAGAAAGGGACAAAATGTAGAGACTAAACAACATGTTGAACAAGCAATGGATCATTGAAGAAATTAAAGAAGAAATCAAAACATATCTGGAGACAAATGAAAATGATAACATACCATACCAACACATATGAGAGGCAGCAAAAGCCGTATTAAGAGGGAAATTCATTGCAATATGGGCTCACCTTAACAAACAAGAAAAATCCCAAATAAGCAATCTCCTAACTGAATTAGATACACCTAACTGAATTAGATAAAGAAGAGTGAACAAAGTGCAAAGTCAGCAGAAAGAGAGAAATAAGAAAAATCAGAGCAGAAATAAATGCTATTGAAACAAAAAAGGCAGTAGAAAGGATCAATGAAACAAAAAGCTGGTTCTTTGAGAAGAGAAATAAAATTGACAAATCCCTAGCCAGACTTACAAAGAGAAAAAGAGAGAAAGCTCAGATAAACAAAATCAGAAATGAAAGAGGAAAAATAACAACAGACTCCCCAGAAATACAACAAATTATAAGAGAATACTACTAAAAACTATATGCCAACAAAATGTATAACCTAGAGGAAATGGATAAATTCTTACACTCTTACAACCTCCCAAAGCTGAGTCAAGAAGAAACAGACAATCTGAATAGACTCATCAAAGGAAAGAGATTGTAGCAGTGATCAAAAGCATCCCAAAGAATAAAACCCCAGGATCAGATGGCTTTCCTGGGGAATTCTACCAAACTTTCAGAGAGGATTTAATACCTGTCCTTCTCAAGCTCTTCCAAAAAATCAGGGAGGATGGAAAACTTCCAACACATTCTACGAGGCCAACATCACTCTGATACCAAAGCCTGACAAGGACAGCACAAAAAAGAATTACAGGCCAATATCACTGATGAACATAGATGCGAAAATCCTCAACAAAATGTTGGCAACACAAATAGAGCAAAAGGATCATACATCTTGATTAAGTGGGATTCATATCAGGGACACAGAGATGGTTCAACATCTGCAAATCAATCAACGTGATACACCACATCAACAAATTGAGGAATCTAAACCATATGATCATCACAATAGATGCAGAGAAAGCATTTGACAAGATCCAACAGCCATTTTAATAAAAACTCTTAACAAAATGGGGATAGAAGGGAACTACCTCAGCATAATAAAGGCCAGCTATGACAAACCCACAGCCAACATCATACTCAATGGGCAAAAACTGAATACCATCCCCCTGAGAAAAGGAACAAGATAAGGATGCCCACTATCACCACTCTTATTCAAGATAGTAGTGGAGGTTCTGGCCAGAGAAATTAGGCAAGAAAAAGGAAGAAAAGGAGTCCAAATAGTGGCTAACGAAGTGAAACTCTTGCTGTTTGCAGACAACATGATCTTATATATAGAAAACCCCAAAGAATCCATTGGAAAACTAATAGAAATAGTTAACAACTACAGTAAAGTTGCAGGGTAGAGAATCAACTTACAAACATCAGCTGCTTTTCTGTACTCCAATAATGAACTTACAGAAGAGAACTCAAGAATACAATTCCATTTGCAATCACAACTAAAAGAATAAAACATCTAGGGATAAATTTAACCAAGTAAGTGAAGGACTTATACGATGAAAACTATAAGACATTACTGAAAGAAATAGATAATGACATAAAGACATGGAAAGATATTCCTTGCTCATGGATTGCAAGAATAAACGTAGTTAAAATGTCCATACTACCCAAAGCAATCTACAGATTCAATGCAGTCCAAATCAGAATCCAGTGACATTCTTCACGGAAATAGAGCAAAGCATCCTAAAATTCATATGGGGCAACCAAAGACCCCGAATTGCTAAGGCAATCCTGTGAAGAAAGAAGGCTTGAGTATCACAATCCCTGACTTCAAAATGTACTACAAAGCCATAGTCATCAAAACCGCATGGTACGGGTACAAAAACAGGCACACAGATCAATGGAACAGAACTGAAAGCCCAGAAGTAAAACCACACATCTGCGGACAGGTAATCTTCACCAAAGGTGCCAAGAACATACAGTGGAAAGAAGATAGTGTCTTCAATAAGTGGTGTTGGGAAAACCAGATAGCCACGTGCAAAAGAATGAAAGTAGACCACTATCTCACGCCATACACAAAAATGAACGCAAAATAGATCAAAGACTTGAAGATACGCCCTGAAAGTATAAAACTCCTGGAAGATAATATCAGGAGTACACTCTTTGACATCGAACTAAAAAGGATCTTTTCGAATACCATGTCCTCTCAGACAAGGGAAACAAAAGAAAAAATAAACAATTGGGAATTCATCAGACTAAAGAGCTTCTGCAAGGCAAAAGAAACTAGACTGAAACAAAGAGACTACCCACCAATTGGGAGAAAATATTTGCAAATTATCTATCTGGCAAAGGATTAATCTCCAAAATATATAAGAAACGCACACAACTGAACATTAAGAAAAATAAACAGCCCCTTCAAAGAATGGGCAGTGGAGATGAACAGACATTTTTCCAAAGAAGAAATGCAGATGGCCAATAAACACATGGAAAGATGTTCCACATCACTAATCATCAGGGAAATGCAAATCAAAATACACTAAGAACCACCTTATGCCTGTTAAAATGGCTATGATCACTAAGACTAAAAGTAACAAATGTTGGACAGGGTGTGGAGAAAAGGGAACCCTCATACTCTGCTGGTGGGAATGCAAACTGGTGCAGCCACTATGGAAAACAGTATGGACATTCCTCAAAAAACTAAAAATAGAACTACCTTATCACCCAGCTATCCCACTACTGGCTATCTACCCAAACAACTTGAAATCAACAATCCAAAGTAACATCTGCACCCCTATGTTCATTGCAGCACTATTCACAATAGCCAAGACATGGAAACTATACTAGTGCCCATCGACTGATGATTGGATAAAGAAGACATGGTGTGTATATGTATACAATGGAATACTACTCAGCCAGAAGAAAAGACAAATTGTCCCATTTGCAATAACATGGAAAGACCTAGAGGGAATTATGCTGTGCAAAATAAGCCAGACTGAGAAAGGCAAACACCAGATGACTTCATTCACTTGTGGAATATAAACAAATACATGGACAAAGAACACAGTTCAGTGGTTACCAGGGCAAGGGGGATGGGGAGTGTGCACAGCGGGTGAAGAGGAGCGCCTATGTGATGAGAGTCAAGAAATAATGTACAACTGAAATCTCACATGATGTGAGCTATTATGAACTCAAGAACACCAAAAAACAGAATGGTGATTATATGTCACAGGGGACTTAGGGGATACAGTTCAACAGTTGCACTTACAAAGCTCCTTGGTGGTAAGTATATAGATATGTATTTTGCCTCTTGGTTCTAGGATATAGACATATTATTTTTGTCAGTATGCATAAAATATTTCACATTGCTTATTTATGAAACTCAAAGTTGGTTATGTGCAATATAAAGCATTATCATATTAGTTTTTCTACAATTTATAAATAGTCTTTAAATAATTTTTGATTGTTTGCCAAATATGCCATAATTATCTTCCCACCATGACTGTTGATGTTCTCCTGTTTATAGTGCTCAGTCTCTTGGATATACATGTTGAGAAAAATTAATTTTCACCATTACACTGTATTCAAAAATCACGTGCATATATGTGATAGATCTAAATGTGAAATAAAGAATTTAGAAGAAAAAATAGAAGAATATCCTTATGACCTTGAGATAGACAGAATTTTCTTATTCAGTTTACAAAAGCCTCTGAACATGAAAGAAATGTAAAGGAAAAAATTAAACTCCATTAAATTAAGAAATTTCTATTTATCACTAGTGCCCTTAGCAAATTTTGGTATTTTCACACGGTGGAATATCGTACAGTTAGGAGAATTACAGAACTATAATTTTACCCAAGAATATGGATGAATCTCACTGAGTGAAAAAAATCTGTACTTAAAATTATATGCTATGCAAATTCTGTTTGTATGTAGTTAAATAGGTAAAACTAATCAAGAGTATTAGAATAATGGTTACTCTTTATCTGGAAAGGAAATATGAGGGAGGATTCTGGGGTACACTGGTAATGTTCTGTTTATTGGTCTGTATGCTGATTACATAGGTGTGTTCACTTATAGAAAATTCTTCAATTTGTACGTTTATTGTTTGTATATTTTTTCTGTATTTATGTTGTATTTCAATAAAAAGTTTACTGAAAGTTTTAGATGATGAGTGTTTATACAGCAGGCTTCCTTTTGTGTAGAAAAAGGAAGAATAGGTTATTTATACATGCTTGTGTATGTATGAAGTCTCTCTCCAAGTTATATAAGAAACTGATACCATTGCTTGCCCGGAGAAGTTAAAGGCAGGATGGGAGGGAGAGTTTTTGAGATATGTTCACGTTAAGTTCATAAAAGATGGACACATCCCACGCTTTATTTAGTAGAGCTTCTGTAATGGCGGTGTAGATTACTGATTTTGTGTTATAGAAACATACCTTGTGTATCGTTTCAGTCCAGTTTTAGATAAGATTTTATATGAATTAAACTGATTAAATGGATTCATCCTTATTGACAGTTTTCAAAAGGTCAGAAAGTGATATATATTCATGTAAAGCTTGCAGATATGGGAATATGTACCCGAGGAGATCTGCATAGTAATGTATGTTCTCACAACAACTGGGACTGTCAGGATGCTATTAGTTGAGAACATTAACTCTATCACTTCTGAAAAGATACACAAAGTAAAGTAATTCAGGTGCCAAAAAACTAAATGTTTCTGTTTACCAGCAGTGTTTAGCGGCTGTCAGCAGTCAAGGTGGAGACTTTAGTTGGGTGTGAGGGACTAACACTTAGGGGTCTGTTTCAACTCTGACTTCTTCTACTGCAGGTTTGTCTCCAGACTGCTCTCAGTTTTAATGTCACTCAAATTGGTTTCATGTAGGAGTCAGTGAATGGCAGATCCCCTGTCTCTGCCTGCGGTCACCTCTGCCTCTTAAAAGGACTGTCTTCAAAATTATTTCTTGGCAAGTAGCAACCTGATGTAAACTGTTGTGATTGATGCAGTTGCCTGGTTGATTACCTGGTTGAGGTTGCTTTTTGGTAATAACAGATATTTTGTCAGCATTTTTTTTGCTTCTGAATTAAATTGAACATGTTTATTTAAATAATTCTGATTTGGGAACCACCCAGAGTAAGTAGAAATACCTGATAAAGTACATACCTTGCTGTCTTAGTTTCTTGTGTGTTAGCATTCTGTATTCTTTCTCTTAGGTCTTTTTTAAGTATTCTCTCTCCTCTCCATTTGGTCATATATTTTTCCTTTTTTTCTTCCTGCCTCCTCTGAAAAAACTCTACCTACCTGGCTTTAGAGCAAGAAAGTATTTGATTGAATTCCAGCTGTTTCTTTAAAAAGAAATTCTTTTTAATGTTGTAAACTGAAAAAATGTTAGTTTAGATGAATAAAAATGACTCATTTATGTTTAAACTGAATCTGTTATTAGTCAAGTTTGTCTTTTATTTCCTAAAATCTTTCTGCAGATATTCACTACGATTTGTTCCTTATATTTTTATCTGCATTATATTGTTATTTCATGGAAGTTTCTGGACCATTTCTAAGTAAATTCTTTAAAAGAGACTGTCTATTGCAGAGTGTGACTTCTTGAACTGATAACTTACATGCTCTTGGATTTGTCAAAAAGAAAATGAAGTTCTTTTGACCTACACCAAGAAGGATTATAGTGGAGGGATGAGAGTTATTTCTTTATCTGCTGTATCTTCTTGAGATATGTGTCTAATTCAGAAAGAGTTCAGAATTTTTGATGTGTGTGTGTCTTCAGTTTTCTGGACCCAGGAGTTGCCCATTGTCCAGCTCCTCTAACTTTAATTGGTCCAGATGTTCAGTTTTTCTCTTTCCCATATTTATCTCAGGTGGAAGAGTTACTGATGGCTATGGAGAAAGTGAAGCAGGAGCTGGAGTCCATGAAAGCAAAGCTGTCCTCTACTCAGCAGTCCCTGGCAGAAAAGGAAACTCATTTGACCAATCTTCGGGCAGAGAGAAGGAAACACCTAGAGGAAGTTCTGGAGATGAAGTAAGTGTTTATGATCTTATTCTTCAGTCATGTGCTTAGTATAAATACTTTTCCTCATTACTTCCATCTTCCGGCACTGTTTATTACCCCCGTGTCGACACACTTAGCCTGATTTTAACGCGAACTTGTGTTTCTCACTCCATAAAACAAATTTAGAACAAATCCTGGTCAAGTGGAAGTATTTTGCCTCCTCTTCACTGACTTTTAAAGTCATCTAGATTATATGTATCTGTATCCAGTTGCACGTCTGAAATTTCTAAAATCTCCTGTAGAGTTCAGACAGATTATTGAGCTTAATGAAGAAGATGACCGTTGGTCCTGGGATCATATGGTGTCTAGGCAATTTTTTAAAACTTTTTTTTATTGTAAACATTTCCAAAGGTACACAAAAGTAGAGAGAATAGTATAATGAACCTTCATATTCCTATACTCATATTTAACAATTAACATCTTGCTACACTCTCCAGTCTATTTTTACAAAATTGTCACTTTTACCAAAACTTTGCTGTACATCATTTTTCTATTCCCCCCTCATCTGGTGGCTTCCTTAGATAATCTGTTGTGAAGCATGTTTACATTTGCTAGTACATAATAGATGCTTCTTTTTCTTCTCTGTGACTTTGAAAAGTTCTGATTTACTTCTCTGTAGAACAAATACGTCTCTTTGGAAAGAGCAGTAGTTCTGTATCCTTTGCTGTTCCCAGCCCTTACCCCCACCTAATTGTCCTACACTCATTTTACTGAAACCAGGTCTATCCTGGGATCCCTCACTTACCTTCTTTACCTGAGCATTTATCTCTGCTTTTGTTGTCTCCTCTTCTGTCTCAGAGGAGATGTTCTTTCTCCTTCATAATGCTAGCTTCTCATCTCTATCGCAGATTTTAAGCACTCGGCCCCACCTCTGCAATCTTCCTCTATTAGTTTTCTCTCACATAATCTTGCTCGCTTTCTGTTAGTTCCTTCTCTGCATAAGTGCATAGTCTCTCTGACCTTAAGTAAACAAACTTTCCTCATCTCAGCTAGTGTTTTAAACTAACACCACCTTTTCTTTTCTGCTACTCTGAACTATCAATAAATGTTCAATACCAGAATTATAGAACAGCAGAGGATCTTGCCATGATACCTCAGTGTGAATTTTCTTGGGACATGATTATTGTGATTTCATGACAGCAACCTAAAAGTTAAGGAAGCAGGTGTTGGGATATCACCTCTGCCTATGGATTATTAGGCCCCAGTGCAAGGTTAAGAGATTCTAACCTTTGACAAAAGCATTACAGTTGATCTGCTCTTGGAAGTGATGAATCCTTAAAGCCGGAAATAGATTGATATGCTGGGAGATAGGGAGAGGTTAGGGTTCGGAATGTCATCATGAGAAAAATGTTTGCAAATATGCTTCCTAGGAGCAAGTTAGTGAAGGAATTGTAAGACAAATTTTTAATCACTGATGGTAAAATTCAAAGTTGATATTTTGGTGTTGGAATAGTAGATGTAACTCCTGGGCGAAAAGGGTAAAATCATTTGATTTAAAGAGGTCAGGGAACCATTCCTAGAACATGGTAAAAGATAGACTGGAGAAGAAAATTAAATCAGGGCCCAAAGTAATTAAGAAAATGGAAGAAGGGGGCTCGCCCCGTGGCCGAGTGGTTAAGTTTGCGTGCTCCACTGCAGGCAGCCCAGTGTTTCATTGGTTCCAATCCTGGGCGCAGACATGGCACTGCTCATCAAACCACGCTGAGGCAGCATCCCACGTGCCACAACTAGAGGGACCCACAACGAAGAATATACAACTGTGTGCTGGGGAGCTTTGGGGAGAAAAAGGAAAAAAATAAAATCTTTCAAAAACAAAAAAGAAAAGAAAATGGAAGAAGGATAGATATAATATTGGGGCAAACAAAGTATCATGTGTGATGTTCCTCAGCAGAAATGGTCCTTGCTGAAGCAACAGTGTATAAATTTCGTTTTGTTTTCTCTATATACCAATATCTTGACTTTAATTCTCAGATATTTCCCATTCACATCAAATTTGTATTTAAAGCAAAATAGGCTGTATTTGTGTAGGAATTTTCTTTTATTATCAGGACTTTGAAAACATTTGAAGTAATTTTTAAAAGAATGCTTGACTTCAAACCATGAAAAGGGAATTGTGTGTGTGTGTGTGTTTTTTGGTTCCACAGTACTAAACTCTATTATGAACTTCCCTTACCAGCCCAGATTGGAGATTACATTTCTGAAAAGTACTGTGATTAGCAAAACTGTTTTTGGTAAGATAAGCACTCACACAATCAGGCATGGGATAAGTAAATAAAGTGTATAGAGAAATTTATAAGTGGTATAGAAATTTAATAAGCAATCATTAAATAAAAGTTCTAGAAATAAAACGTTAACACTTGGCTCTGACAGATGACCTACCTCTTAAATCACCTTCTTCAGTTGCTCCGGATATTTTTACTATGGCGTCGTGATGTTCTTAGATTTTCCACCAGTTTTGTATTGTGCAGATTTACCAACTTAACGTTTTTAAAGTAGTCCTTGCTTTAATTTGCACTTAAATTTCCCCTTGTTGTGTCTTTCATTTTCACATCTTAGTAAAATGGTTGTTTAGTACCCTCCTTTTAATAAATTATCTCAGCCCCTTAGGCCTAATCCCCTACCCAGATGTTCTGTTGAGAGAGTGGTGGTTCTTTACAGATCTTTTCTGACTGTGCTGCTCTGTAGACCAACCTATATGGTTCCACCAGGCGGGAAGCAACAATTATTCTGTTCTTTCCATCTAGAACAGTGAATTCAAACACCTGTTTTTTTTTTTTCTTAAATGTAGATTTTAAAAGTTTGGCATACAAATATAAAGTGAGGATCCATAAAATCTCCATTGAAAACTATACAATTAACCTAAATGTAGCTATACCCAACACTGACATATTGTGCGTTCTAATACAACAAACTCTCGATTCTTTTTAACTGTGTAGCTCACTAAGGGAGTAGACTTTCTTCTGCTGTGTTCTGGACTCCTGTCCCTGTGTTGAACAAGTTCTGTTAATCGTCTGTCCTAGGTTGGAGTTGTCTCAGTTTCTACAACTTGGCTCAGAATTTACTTCATTCTGTTGTTAATTTTTAAGGAGTTTACTCTCTCCAAGTAGTTCTGCGTGATAGCTGCCTCTAATTACTTACGGCAGCTAGTAAGAAGAGCATACTTCCTGGAGTAAAAGAGCCTGAATGTGAATTCTGACTCCACCACTTATTAGCTCTGTGACTTCAGCAAGTTATTTAACTGCTCTGTGCGTCAGTCTCTGCATTTTTAAAATGGCAATAATAATTGTTTCTGCTTCACAGAGTTTTCATGACAATAAAATAAGAAATTATTAATATATAGAATTAAGAACAGTGCCTGGCACAGTACACACTTAATAGTGGGTATTATTCGCTTCTTATAAGTTATTTCCTGGTGATGATTTGTGGGAAAACATAATTATTTAAGCAAACTTGAAAAGGAGAAGGGTAGTATTCTACCTGTGGCTGTTGGCAGTGACAACCAGATTCTTCACTCCGTAATTGTGGCAGGACCTACCGTATTTTCACTGTTTACCTTGTTTAATTATTGGTAGTTAAACAAGTAAAAGGACTTGTTCATTATACCCAGAGAACTTGAAATGAAGAAATATGAGGCAATGTAATGTGCAAAAGAGACCAAAACATGCACATATATGACTCTGAATCTAGAATAAGAAAAGTCTGCCCTGAGGAAGAGGCAGTTGGTCTCTTTGTATAGAAAATTTTTCAGCAAAGCACTAGAGTAGTCTAGTTTTCTGGAATAATCCTGACCTAGACAAACCAAAAGGAATGATCTAATAGTTCTCTTCCATTCCCAGCATTTGTGACGATGATTTTTGAGCATCTGTTACAGATAAATGGTGGCCATGAGTTTGTGAAGATGTGAAACTGTTCACTTGGTAACCTGCCAGTGATTCAACAGGAACATTTGAGTTGGTTAGCTAGCCCTAAAGAGAAGGAACACTTTTACTGGCAGATCCTACATTGAACCCTATGCTGTGGTTTTGTTAGCCATTATTTTTTTTTTCCACTTTTTTGTTTAACCTCTTTACCTAAGAAGGAAAGGATGAATGGGAAAAGGGGAAAATAATACAATAACAACAGCTCTAATAACCATAATAAGTTTTAAGTATCAGTTCAGACCATGAGCCTCACTATCAGGATTTCTAGATGAGCTGATTGATTCTCCATTGTTTTGCATTCAAACTCCTACTGCAATCTCACACGCTGTTGGCATTACAAATAAAGCTTAAAAGACTCGTTTTTCATTTTGAATAAAATTTTTACCTGACTATGAATTTGACTACCTGAGACCTGTTTTGTTTGGGGAAGTTGTGGAAGAGCTCTTCAGTTTCTTTGAGAATGCAGAGCTGTTTGATAAGTAGCATCCCATTAGTAAAGTTGGCGGAGAAACCCAAACCTCTGTGGGCTCAATTATATACTCTTGAGATGCCTTTTGACCAAAGAAAGATCTGACTTCCCACAAACAGAAAATAGATTTGCATATGTACCTAGGAAGAGTCCAATAATCTGAATTCTGATAGCTAAAAAAATCCTTGCCTTTTAAGAGAGAAATAGAGAGTATGATTATAATTAAGAAACCTGTAAAAAATGGTTGCTGGAAAATGTTCAGGCTATTTGAGGGTAGTACAATTAGGTGATCAGTCTATCATACCTTGAATAATTAAGATAAGACTGTATTTTGAATTATTTTATGTCCTGATATCCTGTAGTATTTCATTTTAAAATTTATTATTGTACAATTTCTGACATTAAAAAAAGTCCCATTTGGGGATGTATGACAGTCTTCCAAATAAACCACAAATTGAAAATAGTTATGCAAATTATATCCTAGTAACAAATTGAAATCCAGTCTGTGTTACATAAGAACATGTATGTTTTTCGCAAGGGCACACTTAGTTATACGCCCACCAAATGCCTTTATTTGAGTCATTAGATATATGATAAAGGACTTTTAGTGGAATTGGAAGCATTTTTAACAGTGGCCTAAAATACTGAGGTTTAAATATTCTATAGGAAATCACATAAATTAATATAAAAATTTTCTACACTTGAGTTGGAAAAGGATGCTGTACAGCATAGCTATAAACAAGTAACACCGGTTGGACAGGTCCTAATTAAAATTATAAAACAAAATTTGTGCATATAATCAACTATCCCTTGGGACTTTGGGACTTCCTCCCTGGTCTTGGTTGACTTTTTAATTCTGCCCCCTCTTTTTCTACCCTGATATCCAGCTCCCTTATGCTACTCACCTTACAGAATGTGTCATCTTGACTGTTCCTAGCATCTTTCCTCATCAGAACTAGTAGTTTAGTTGGGGCTCTGAGTTGTTATAGAACAGTGGTGTAAATGGGTTTATTAGGTTAAGTAATTATTAGAGTTCCTTACCTCTTCCTGCTCCTAAACTTTGACCGTGATGCTCAACTTCTCTCAAGATGAGGCATGAGTTTCACAAATGTTTTTCTCACATCTTTTTATTTTCTTGTGACCTGGATTGTAATCTTGTATTTTTATTTTTTCCTCTACTCGAGGTTTAGGGTTGCTCCTAGTCCCTTCTGTTAAATAAAGATGAATCAGTTGAAGGGTTGACTGTTGCAGGTGGGTAACCTAAAGCCTTAACCTAGTTGTAATAACCGTTTTAAGAAAATCTGTTATATAATATAGCAGTGTGAGTGTTTTTTTGGTTTGGGATCTTTTGGGCAGGATCCTTTCCTTTCAGGAGCTTCATTTTCAGTGTCCCTCAGAGAGTACCACATAGATAGCTACTCATTCTGTAAATGGGCAAAACTTCCCTCATGCTTTGGATGTAGAAGGTAATAATCCATCCATTTAATCTTAAGCTTTTCCTATTTGAGGATCCTGAGTAAAAGGGTATTATAAGATGCTCTTTGTAGCAAAGAATGTGTTTACATTTTGAGCCAGTTTGCTTACCTATAAAACAGTCATAATAATACATAGACCCACCTCATGAGGTTGTTGTAAGGATCAAATGAGATAAAGTAATGAAAACACTCTGAAATTTGTAAAGCTGAATATTTGCAAAGCATGATGCTCACAACTGAAAATCCAGTTTGCACTTAACTTTTCAGGTCTGTAATTTACTTATTCTGAAATGAAAGGGTTTTCTAAATCTCTAGGACTCGTCTGGTTTTAAAAATTATTTAGTTCTTTGACTAGGCGACTTTCTCAGGTCCCTTGATTCTGTAGTTGTAAATGCTCTGAGTAAATCAGAGAAGTAACATATAGAAATAGTATACTGAGAAGAAATTGAGTGTTTGATGTCCATGAACTTTTGGCTGAGGACTGTGCTGCACATTCACTGGATGAGACTACCCAAGGCCTAAAGAGATTGCTGCTATGGGAATGAAAGTGGAATTGTGATACTGGAGGTAGAGCAGTGCTAGGGAATTTGAAGTTCCAACCGAGTGTTGTTGAAACTTCAGGCATCTTGCCAAGATGAGAGAAAAGCTAAGTTTTAGGAGTAGGGATCATGCCCTACAGTAAAGCCTACCATAGACTCAGACTAACAAAACTTAAAGCCCCAAGAAAGTCTACAGGGGAGATAGAATTTGCAAGATGAGTCCCACCAAGATAGAGAGGTCTGGGGAATACCCTGATAGAGAGTCTGAGAAATACCTTGGATGATCCAAGCCTACCCAAGTTCAACGAGATCAGCTATTAATTGAATTACCTACTAGAATAAAAATCATTGCTTTTCAGAAGAAAATAACAATCCAAAGTCATTACAATGTATCATATGATCCATAGTGAAGAAAAGCATGCAGTAAAAATCAAATCAGAGAAGTCTTAGATATTGAGTTTAACAGATAAAGACTTTAGAGTCACTCCTACAAATATGCTTCGAAGAATTAAAAGAAAATGTCCTGTTGATGGTAGAGCAGATAGAAAAATCTCAGCCAAGAAAGGAAAGCTATTAAAAAATGGAAATTTGAAAACTGAAATTTAAATGAAAACTTTTCTGGATGGTCTTAATGATAGATTAGAACTGTCAAAAGAAAGAATCCATAAATTTTTTAAAAGATTAATGGAAATTATCCAATCTGAAAACAGGGAGAAAAGGGGTTTTTACAAAATGAATAGAGCCTCAATAACATGTTGGACAATATCAAATGGGCTAACATACATGTAACTGGAACTCCATAAGGATAAAAGAGTGACAAAGGGGCAGAAAAAAATATTTGAAAAATAATAGCTGAAATATTTCTCTAATTTGATTTAAAATACATTGATTTAAAGAAGTATATGGAAAATCTCTTTGCCTCACTCTCAGTTTTTTTGTAAAACTGCTCTAAAAAGGTTTTTAGATAAAACACACATATGTTTACAGATCCTAAAAACTTAATGAAACCAAAAGCAGTAAATACAAAGAAAACCATACCTATAAACATCGTAATTTAATTTCTGGAAACAAAATATAAAGAGACAAAAGCAGCAAGAGAAAAAAGACACTATGTAAAGGGAAACTATTTATTGTAGCTGACTTCTTATCAAAAACATTGGAGATCAGAAGAAAATGGAACTTCTTTTAAAGTACTGAAAAAATTTGTCAGCCTAGAATTCTATGGCCAAATAAAAAACACTGTTAAAAAACTCAGGTTAAATATAGGCATTTTCAGATAACCATGTAAAAAAATTGTCTCTAGAAAATACATTCTATAAGAAAAGCTAATGTATGTTTTTCCAGCTGAAAGGAAATGAAACTGGAAGGAATCATGAATCTGTAGGAAGAAATGGAGAACACCTGATATGGTAAATAAAGGTGACATATATAGAAAACTTATTTTTTCTTCTCATACTTTCCCTAAAAGACAACTGACCATTTAAAGCAAAAGTAATAACATTGTGAAGTGGAGTTTGTAATGTATATAAAAGTGCAAGATATGACAACAGTAGCACAAAAGATTAGGGGTATAGATTTATACTGCGGTAAGGTTGTTAACTTTGTGAAGTAGAAAATATGAAGTATCAGTTGTGACATTCTAAAATTTCTCATCTAAATAGACTTTGCAAAATTAAAGATGCATATTGTTAGCTCTAGAGCAACTACCAAAAGTTAACCACAAAAACAGAAATAAAAACCAAAAAACTGAAAATCCAATAGAGGAAATAAAACATAGTAATAAAAATTATTTCATTTACCTAGAAGAAAAAGGAACAACAGAGGAACAAAGAATAGAAGGGATTACTGGGTGATAGATATAAATTCAGCATATCAATAATCATATCAAAATCAAATAAACTAAGCATTCCAGTTAAAAGACCAAGATTGTTAGAGTAGATTAAAAAGAAGCAGTATTGTCTACAACACATATACTGTAATAATCACAAATAGCTTGAATTTAAAAAATTGAAAAAGATAGTCCTTGTAAACAGTAATCATAAGAAATATGATATGGGTATATTAATATCAGATAAAGGAGAGTTCTAAAGAGTATTCCCAGAGATAAAGAAGGATGTATCAGAATGATAAAGGGAATAGTTCATCAGAAAGCCATAACAATCTTTCATATGCATGCACCTAATAACAGAGCTTCAAAATTCATGAAGGGCAAAGTGACAGAACACAAGGGAAAAACAGATAATTCATAGTCATCAGTCATCACTGGAGATTGTAAACCCTATTTCTCAGAAATTGATCGAGTAAGTGAACAGAAAAGTAAACAGTAAAAATATTGAAGATCTGAGGACTATCAACTTGACCTATTTAATAGCTATAGAATAGTACACTGAACAACGGAAGCATGTATGTTTTTCAAATATGTATGGAATGTTCACCAATGTAGACCATATGCTGGGCCATAAAAATAAATCTTAATAAATTTAAAAGACTGAAATATGTCAGAATTGTTCTCTGACCACAGTGGGATTAAGTTAGAAGTTAATAATAGTAAGGTTTTCGGAAAATTCACCAAATGTTTGGAAATTAAGTAACATAATTCTAAATACTATGGTTCAGAGAAGAAGTCATTAGGAATATGAGAAATCATTTTGAGCTGAATGAAAATAGAAATGAGAAATTTTGTGTTATGCAGCTCAAGTAGTAGAGTGAAATTTATACCTTTAATTTGCCTGTATTAGAAAAGAATAAAGTTCAGGGGGGTCGGCCCTATGGCCAAGTGGTTAAGTTCACACGCTCTGCTTTAGTGGCCCAGGGTTTCACTAGCCCAGGGTTTCACCGATTCAGATCCTGGGCACGGACCCAGCGCTGCTCATCAAGCCATGCTGAGGCGGGGTCCCACATGCCACAACTAGGAGGACCCACAATTAAAATATACAACTGTGTACTGGGGGGCTTTGGGGAGGAGTAGGAAAAATAAAAAATAAATTAAATAAATCTTTAAAAAATAAAAGGAAAATAATAAAGTTTAAATTTAGTGATCTGAGTTTCCACACTAAAAAACTAGAAAAAGAAGAGCAAAGTAAACCAAAGTAAATAGAATCTAGGAAATAGTAAAGAGCAGACATCAAGGAAGTAGAGAACAAACAAGACAAAATTCACAAAGTCAACCATGGCTGTTCACAGGATTAATAAAACTGATAGTCCCCTGGTTAGCCTGGTCAGGGTGAAAGGGAAGACACGTGGATTACCCATATTTGGAATGAAAGAGGGGAAGAGGCGAAATCTCTCAAGATTGTAAGGCATTTAAAACGATAAGAGATTATTTTGAACAACTTTATGCCAATAAATTTGATAACTTATAATAGAGAAATTCCTTGAAAAATAAAATTATCAAAACTGGCTCAAAAAGAAATAGAAAATTGATGAGGCCTGTATCTATTAAAGAAATTGAATTTGTAATCAAAAATGTTTCCAAAGAGAAAATTCCAGGCCCAGATTACTTTACTAGTGAATTCTGCTAAACATCTAAGTAAGAAATAATACTCTTCTTATAGAAACCCTTTCAGAAAATAGAGAAGAAGGAAATACCTACTTCCTAATTCATTTTATGAGACTGGAATTACCCTCCCACTTAAACCTGACAAAGACATAAAGAGAAAATTACAGATGTCTCCCTCAGGAACACTGACATGAAATTGTCCAAGAGAGTCTTAGCAAATTGAATCTAACTTATTTAAGAAAGCTAATGTATCACAACCAGGTTAGGCTTATTTCTGGAATGCTGGGCTTGTTCAGTATTCAGATATCGAGTTAATTAAATTCACTACATTAACAATAAAGAAAGAAATCATATAATTATCTCAGTACATTCAGGAAAAGCTTTTGATAAAGGACAGCATCAACTCATGATAAAAACTCTTAGCTGACTAGGACTGGAAGACAATTTCTTCAGCTCAGTGAAGGGCATCTGTGAACAACTTAGCGCTAACATTATGCCTAATGATGAAGATTGAGCACTTTCCCTATGAGATTGCAAAGGATATGAGGATATCCACTTTTACCCCTCTGTTGAATATTATATTGGAGATCCTAGTTAATGCAATGTGCTGAGAAAATAAAGAGTAAAATTCGAAAGGAAGTAGTAAGTTGTCTTTATTCATAGACAACATGATTTTCTAAGCAAGGCAATTCATAAAAACCAGTTGTGTTTCTATATGTTAGCAACAAGCAAATGGAAACTGAAATGTTATTTACAATAGCATCAAAATTCATAAAGTACTCTGGAACAAATTTCACAAAAGTTGTACAAGATTCCTGCACTGAAAACTACAAAACGTTACTGAGAGAAAATAAAAAACATCTAAACAAATATAGAGATATATGTAGTTCATGATTTGAATTAATCAAATTTTAAGATGCCCTTTTCCCCCAAATCAATTTATATTTGCAACATAATCGCAGCCAAAATTGCAGGGGGCTTTTTTGTAGAAACTGACGATTGGAATCTAAAACTTACTTGGAATTGCAATGGATCTAGCAGAGCTAAACGGATTTTGAAAGAGTTGCAAGATTTACACTACCTGATCTGAAGTCTTGCTATAAATTGACAGCAATCAAAAAAGTATGGTATTGGAATGAAGACTGACGTATAGAATAATGGAACAGAATAAAGAGTACAGAAATAGACCCACATATCTATGATCAAAGGCACCAATATAAGGAAACAATTGTCTTTTCCATAAATGATAGCGATACAACTGGAAGTCTGTAGAGTAAAAATGAGGCGAGGACCTCATACCATATGCAAAAATTAATTCAAAATAAACCTAAACATAAAAGGTAAAACCATAATCTTCTCAAAGAAAACAAGAAACTTTGGAGGAAGCAAAGATTTCTTAATATATAATGTATATTAACCATGAAAGAAAAAAATTGACAAATTGGAATTGATCAAAATTAAAAACTGTTCTTCAAAAGACACCATGAAGGGGGCTGGCCCCATGGCCGAGTGGTTAAGTTCGTGCGCTCTGCTGCAGGCGGCCCAGTGTTTCGTTGGTTCGAATCCTGGGCGTGGACATGGCACCGCTCATCAAACCACGCTGAGGCAGCGTCCCACATGCCACAACTAGAAGGACCCACAACAAAGAATATACAACTATGTACTAGGGGGCTTTGGGGAGAAAAAGGAAAAAAGAAAAAAAAAAAAAGAAAAAAAAAATCTTAAAAAAAAAAAAGACACCATGAAGGAAAAGAATATAATTAAAGGTAAACATAAAAGGTATTTATGTGGAAAAAGATTTTATATATAACTTTACAGATGATAGTCAAATTTCGAGGCTATCATTGCTATGCGTGTGAAAGCAGTTGTGGCTGAATTCATTCTTCTTCGCCTTTCTTCCACTTAATGACATTCTTATAGCACCCCATTGACATTGGTATAATTTTCTACCCAGAATGAAATTATTCTCAGGGTGTTTGTGGCCATGCATTTTCTGGTTAAAGATACTGTTGCTTTTTAGAGCAAGGTGGTTACTGGCTAGAAGACATAGCAAACCCTTCTGATCTTGAAATTACGCTTGAGTTTACAGGTGGCAGCGTTCCCATCTGGAGTGAACCTACCAGAATACATCTGCCTATTATTCAGGGCTCTAATGTCATGTTTGCCATTCTCTTTCAACCTCAAAGTATACAAATATACAGTAGTCCCTTTGGTGTTCCTTTGTCTTTGGGTACTTGTACCCTGCATACCTTCCTTTTCACTCATTCTTTCTTGTTTTTTGTTTTGTTTTACTGTCTTAATTGTTTATATTTTCTTTGTGTTTGTATTTTCTTAGCTGACTTAATGAAAGATTTGTAATCCTCAAGATTGTTAAATTGCCTTTATCCCATGGTTAAATCTGGAGTTGGGGGTTAAAATTGAAAAAAGAAAAATGACAGTGAAAATAGTATAGTTCTCTTCTGTCATAAAAGTGTGGTTGATTCATATATGTGTATGGATGTTATTTATTATAATTTTTTAAAAAGAAGTAAATCTCGATTTACTGTCCCTTTTGTTGTTGTTGTTAAGAGGCAGATAGGAGAAATATTCATTTCATACCATGATTCCCTCTCCTGTAACATGAAATATAATAAAGTCTCATGTTACTGCTTTCATTTTCTTTTTTTCATCTTTGGGAGTGAGCAGTGTGATCAACATCACTGAATTGAATATGAACTGAATAAAAGTACTGTCATGACCTTTATAACATATAAGTGTATGTTCAAAACATTTTTTTCTAATTGGTTGCTCAATGGAAGTAAGAAGTTTCCTACTTTGGGAACATAAACCTAATTATGTTGCACTTATGTTTAGAAACCTTCAGCCCGGTGGCACAGCGGTTAAGTTCTCACGTTCCGCTTCTCAGTGGCCCGGGGTTCGCCAGTTCGGATCCCGGGTGCGGACATGGCACCGCTTGGCAAGCCATGCCGTGGCAGGCGTCCCACATATAAAGTAGGGGAAGATGGGTACAGATGTTAGCTCAGGGCCAGACTTCTCAGCAAAAAAGAGGAGGACTGGCAGTAGTTAGCTTAGGGCTAATCTTCCTCAAAAAAAACAAAAGAAACCTTCAGAGGCTCCATATTTCATCTGCCACTCCTCCTCTTTTTGTTGAGGAAGACTGGCCCTGAGCTAACATCCGTGCCCATCTTCCTCTACTTTATACGTGGGACGCCTGCCACAGCATGGCTTGCCAAGCGGTGCCATATCTGCACCTGGGATCCGAACCGGTGAACCCCAGGCCGCAGAAACAGAACTGCAAACTTAATCGCTGCACCACTGGGCCAGCCCCCCCTTTATACTTCTTATCTTCATTCTCCAGAAACATCTAACTATTCAAACTTACCTTGTATTCTCCCTCCTTCATGTTTTGCTGAAATCATTGTCTTTTTTAATTTGGTGAGGAAGATTGGCCCTGAACCAACATCCATTGCCAATCTTCCTCTTTTTTTTGCTTGAGGAAGATTAGCCGTGGGCTAATATCTGTATTAGCCGTGAGCTAATATCTGTGCTAGTCCTCCTCTATTTTGTATGCGGGTCACCGCCACTGCATGAGTGATGAGTGGGATAGGTCCACACCCAGGATCCAAACCCATGAACCCACACCCAGAACCCGAACCTGTGAACCCAAGGACACCAAAGTGGAGCTCGTGGAACATTAACCACTCAACCACAAGGCCGGCCCCGAAATTGTTCTGTCTTAAATGTGTTCTACATAATTCTGCCTTTTATAGTTCCACTCTTTTCTTATGGCTCACACCAAATAACGTTAGCTGGAAAGAAACCTGCCTGAATCTTACTAGTCATCTCTAGTCCCTCAACACTTTGCTGTTTATTTTGTTTTGTTTTTTAGAGCAGTTACATTATTTATGCATTGTTTCTATACTTACTGCATGCTCGAAAACTGTGCTAAGCACTGTGGATAAAACTCTCTTTGAGATGATACATGTTTCCTAGCTTCACAGAGCTCATAGACTTATATATATACAGTTTTTTATAGGGTGCAGCGTAGGGTTCTGTGGGTGAATATAACACATAAATGGCCAGTATGAGTGGGGTGCACCTTTTGATAAATTCATAAATTGATATATTATCCTGGAGGAGATAATCTATTTTAATAGAATTGTTTTTACATGTGTTAAAGTTTTGTTTCCACGTGTAAAGTTTTTAATATATCTAGATGTTTGGTGTGAGGAGAGTTTTTTATTTTAGTTTTTCCCTATGGAAAGCCAGTTGTAGTACCACCAATATAATGTAGTTAAATTCCCCTGTGTGCTCGAGTCTGTTCTGGGCTCTGTAGAGTTTCCCTTCGCCTGTTTGTTTCTGCTCCACTCGTTCTCTGCTGTTTTATGTACTGTTTTACTTTGAAGTCCTGGTATGAGGTGGAACAAATCTCTCCTACGTGTTCTTTGTCAGAATCATCTGGAACCTTTACTCTTTCATATGAATTTACAATGACACTGACTAGCTCCTTTAAAAACATCCTCTTGGAAGCTGATAGGAATTTGCATTGATTGTATAGACTAATTTTGGCAGAATTAGATGTTTTTATAACAGTGAGTCTTGCACCCACCAACAAGGCCTTTTTATCCATTTATTTAAGTTCTTTTCTATGACCTTTGTTAATTTCTTACACATTGTCTCAGTAAAGTTCTTACACATCTGTATTAGGTTTATTCCTAGATATCTCATTTGCTGCTCTCACGAATGATCCTTTTTTCCTGTTAAATTCTCTAATATTTATTGGAGGTGTATGGAAAGGCTAATTAAAAAAAAAATTGGTGTTGTATACCCTGTTGCCCCCTTGTTAGTTTTATAAGTTAGAGTAGCACAAGCTGCTGGAAAGCTCATCCCAAACCGTGTGTGACCTAGCACAGTAGAAGTTTGTTTCTCACTGTCTCACAGTCCAGCGCTGTTATTTCTGATTGTTGGATACTATTAAAATCTATACTGTTTATTTATTCCTTGTTTTCACTCATAGACTTTGTGACTTTTATATTTTTTTCTTGTTCAGTGTTGCCAGAAGTTTGTCTACTTTATATATATATTTTTAAGAAGGCTTTTTTTTAATATTTGGATTTTGTTTAATCTCTATTTTATATTTGTTTTCATTCCACTAGTTTCTATTCTGTTATGATTTCCTTCTATATTCCTTACATTTACCATGGCTATTTTTTTCCAAGTTACTTGAATTGAATATTTTCATTTATTATAGAAGGCTATAAATTTTTCTCTTCGACTTCCATAAGCTATATCTAAATTTTGCAGAAAAGTCTTTTGGGAGCTGGCCCAGTGGCATAGTGGTTAAGTTCGTGCACTCTGCTTTTGCAGCCTGGGGTTTGCCTGTTTGGATCCTGGGTTCAGACATGGCAGCGCTCATCAAGCCATGCTGAGGCTGCATCCCACATAGAAAAATTAGAAAGACGTACAACTAGGATATACAACTGTGTACTGGGGCTTTGGGGAGGACAAAGAAAGGAAGATTGGCAACAGATGTTAGCTCAGGGCCAATCTTCCTTACCTGAAAAATAAGAAAACCTTTCTCTGAAGTTCTTCTCTCCTGCCTCCTCCCACAGCAGACTTCCTTCCTTCCACATCATTTGCCAGACTGAGTCATATGCCAAGTCATTGGAAAGGGGAAATGGGATTACTTTTTATCTTATTCTAATCAGTATGTACCTCTGAAGTCTGGAAATAGGGTCTGTATGTTTGAGTCACTCTGTGGAAGGGGTAGATGAAAACAAGTTGGAAGGGAGAAAGTGGGAGTTCGAAGTATGGATGTTAGGGAACCAAATACAGTCTTCTCTGCATTGCCTTCTAGTTGCCTTATTTCAGTATGCTGTTGGCATCAGTGAATTTATTGGAAGGGAGAAAGAGGATATTGATTAATCTGGAGAGTCTGATACATGGCATTCTGTTAGGAGAGCTTCTGTTGTATCTATTTAAATACCTTTTAACACAGTTCAGTTATTTCTAGTTTTACAGTGCAAGGTCTCCTGTTTGTAACTCTTCACTTTATCTCACGAGGATTTGCTTTCTTATATAGTTTGTAATCTTTGATTGTGAGCTCATCTTGTGTGGGCCTACTTTCCTTGGGAGTCTTATTCTTCAAGTTTGTGCGGGGACCAAATACGTTCATTGTTTCTGGACCAATTTTTATGTGAATATCTGTACTTGGAATTCTGTGTCTCTCTCGTGCACCAGTGGTTTCTCATGGGTGATTTCTTTTCCCACCCAAAGCTCTAGACTCTTTGCTGCTCCATTGAGCTGGTAGACAGCTTTTCTGGTCCCCATTTTATGGATGGAGCCAACCTTTGTGACTTTCTTTAGCTTTATACACATAGTTTATGTCTATCTCCCCCTGAGCTTGAATTCTGGGATCTCCTCCTGAGTCCTTAGCTATTAGGGCCTAGAACCCAGCTTTTTACCCCCTATGAACCATTTGCACTTAAGCTCTCATCAATGCTCTGACTTTGAGTTTTGTCTTCAGTATTGGCACTTCTCCTTGTTTAGCTCACGCTTGATACCTAATTGTTATTTTTCATTTTATGCAGTGTCTTCCTAAGTTTGGAGCTAGAGAGGCAGGTCCTTTTATATTGGCTTAGTTCATAATATTTATTAGAAGTGTAAGTTCCAATTTAAACCAGATTTATTTGGTTTAAATTATTGCAAAATTTCTGCCATTTCTTATGGGATGGGGTAAATTACAACTCTCTTAAACCAAAATTTTATGTTGAAAGATGTACTTGCCCCTCTTCATCTCTATTTCTGACATGTTATTTTGTTCTTTTAAATTTCTGTAAGATGTAGAGTTATTTCTGCATAAAAACTTAAGTCTTTACTCAAATTTAGTGTGGCTTTTGGAATAGTTTATTTTTCCAATATACTTTAAAGAAAAAAAAAATTTATGTTCCCTCCCTGCTCATGGTATCCAGCTCCTGTTGCTTTGGCTCAGAGTTCCATTCTACCTCATGATAAACACCTTCGTATCTCATTATATCTTAAACTCAGCAAGCTCTAGGAGCAGACTTACAGAGGAAATTCACTGTACTATCTAAATGAGCCATGACAATGAGCCATGACAAGCCTGGGAGCGGAATTTACTGCTGGGAAGTAGACCAGGTGATATTAAAGGGGCTTGTTCCATATGGTAGTTGCTCAACCCGTTAATATTGAAGTAGAAACTGGAGGGGTGAACCTTTTTGGCTACTGATTTTCCAGAGAGATAAGATAGTCACACTGTGCTTGTGTCTTTCCATCTCTCCATGTAAACTTGTCCTGGAGGACATTTCTTTTTATTTCTAGGTTTGACTTTTTTATTTGTTTTATTTTTATTTTATTGGCAAGATTAATGTGCCTAAACTCCTCAGTACTAAAGTTTTAAGATACAAGGAAAGGATCAAGTTGTTACATTGTTGAGTAGATGCTATAGTTCTTGCTGGGCATGAAGCTCCACTGTGACGAAGGAAAGTGTTGGAAGCCATCAGTAATTTCCAGATGTGGAGAAGGGCCTATCAGAGTGTCTTCACTGGACAAATATACATATTTTGGTTGAGTCTGTGCTAATTAGGAGAGTATTTTCCTCTCATTTTGTTGTTATTCCATCTGTTAGAAAGTATCCAAGTAATTGCACAACACACACACATTTTTGTGTATGCATCGCGTGCAAACAATAGAAATATTTTGGGATGGTTGTTTTAGGGCAGGTTTCACATGAGGATGGTGTGGGCAAATACCCTCTTCTTCTCAGTCACCGTTCCGGGAAGTACCGATGGGCTCCAGACCAGGAGCAACCCTAGAAACCATTTTTAACATGCCAGTGCTTGTTAGTATCCCATCTCTTTTATCCCTAAAATGAGAGCTATTTTAGCAAATGTCAGCTGTTGTCAGTTTCTGTGGATTGAAAAAAGATAAATTAATTTTTTTCCTGAAGATAGTGAATTAGGTCACTTAATTTGGGGCCAATAAGTAAAGAAGGAATAGTCAAGTTTATTAAGTGTTGCATAAAATAAGTTCTTTGTGATTTGACTCTGAATTGAGTCAGCGTGCGTTTTCTTCCTTCTTTTCAACCCCCTAGTCTCCCTGACACCTCCTGCTTTGTAGTTTTGAACAGAAGTCTTTAATAAGTCCACAGGCCCTAGAATCGTGTTACATAGGGTGTTTGTCTCTTTTAGTACTTGGGATTGAGTAGAATTTACACGTTGAGTTTTTTTTTTTTAAGATTGGCACCTGAGCTAACAACTGTTGCCAATCTTTTTTTTTTCCTTTCTGCTTTTTCTCCCCAAATCCCCCCAGTACATAGTTGTATATTTTAATTGTGGGTCTTTCTAGTTGTGGCACGTGGGACACCACCTCGACGTGGCCTGATGAGCAGTGCCGTGTCCACGCCCAGGATCCGAACCAGCGAAACCCTGGGCCGCTGCAGCAGAGTGTGCGAACTTAACTACTCGGCCACGGGGCCGGCCCCCACATTGAGTTTTGAATAAAGTGACTTCTTCCCTTTGCAGTTAACTCTGGGGTGTTGTTATTTTGAGGGAGTTTCTTTGCTATAGCAGCTTCTCCTCTACCTACCGCTTTTTAGCTTTGTATGCTTCCTGTTGCATCTTGCTAATAATTGTATCTTTGTTTTTACTTTTAAAGCATAAGAAGGTTCCAGAGCTATGTTTTGTTTTTATTTTAAACTAATACTAGAGCATCCCTTTAGTCACCAATCACTGTTTAACTAAGTTGATGATTTCTTTATACGCCCCCAGATTTTTTATTTAAAACTGAGCATTTTTTACTTACTTTTTAGATCAAAGGGATCATATCCTCTGTGGTGTTCCTCCTCCATCTCAGCTTCTTAAAGAAGTACTAAAAATAGAGGCTTTCAACTTAGAAAGTTCTCTGTATTTTAATGACTAGAACTGAACTGAACTGTAGGCTAATAAACAAGTACCAAATGAAACTATTATGGTATGTTATTGCATTCTATTGTAGATGTAATGTGAATAGTACTAGCTTTGATTTATTGTAAATCCCATCTGAATACTGAAAACATCGTTCAAAATATCAGGAGATAAATCCCAAAGATCACATTTGTGTGAATGCTCATTGTGCATATTTAAGACTTTATTTCATTATTTTAAAAACAGCAATTGCTGGTAGGAAACTGCAGGATAATTGCTGGTAGGGCAGTGTCCTCAGCTCTCCCAGGGATAGAGTAAGATGAGAGGGAAGTGGCTGCTGAATTGTAATATTTTTGCAGTTGAGATTCTTTCTCTTTTTTAGCTATAAGTTTTTTGCATTAATAGTTGTGATTACTTCATAGGCAATTTTCCCTTGGATCCCAGAGTATTATAGCAGATTAGAAGCAGATAAACACCTGAGATAAAGAAAAAAGAGCTCATATTCAATTATATTAAGATGAAGAATTTTTCAGGAAAAACAAAAGCCACTTATGTTGTTCGACATGCACAAAATGAAAGAGTACTTGAAATTTCTTCAAACTTAAATGCTAGACTTTATCCTATAACTTCCTTAAGGGAAGACCATTTATTTATAATAGGGCAGAGGTTCCGTAACTTTCTTGGTTTCAGTACAATCAGTAAATTTTTCCTGATGGTTAGGCCAAAATAAATACCTAACACTTCCTAACAGTAATTAGGTTTGTATAATTTAAATATTTGTGTCTTAACAACTTACTAATCACTTCAGAAATAATAATACACATAAATTAAAAAACAATAGTATTTTAATTTCATTCTTATATCACCACAGTAATTACTAATTGGATGTGTGCTTGTTGGGCACTGCACAGTTTTTCAAATCTTGGAACCCGATTAGACACTGCCACCTTCATCTCTTGTTCTACACTGATTTCTGTGCGTTACTGTGCTGTGCTTTTTATCACAGCAACCATCAGAAACGCAGTTTCGCAAAGATAGAATGTGCTCTAGAGGAATGCAGCATGAGCTAGTGTTGACGCTGTAAACTGCTTTAAGCTAGTATCGTTCACGCTTTCTCACAGACATCGCTGTGTTTCCTCCTCAAATTTAGAATATTCTGCAGTGCTCCTGTGAGTTCCCTGGGCAATGTGGGAAGTGTGGTAGTATTGTAGAGAGTAGGATTAGCTTATAGTAAGTATTGATAGCACCTTCATTCAGGAATAATAATTGCCCTGCCAGCCTATGGGTAAATTGGGTAAATTGTACACTAAGCTGTTAACAGAGCAACCATGACTCCTCGCCTCCCTCTGGGGGGACAGCAGGGCATAATAATTAAGAACAGTGGCTTTCAAAGTTCTTTGACTCTGCCGCTAGGAAGAAAAACATTTTACATCTTCTCCCTTTCCCCTTTTCTCTGTCTCCCTTCCCTCTCTCCTCCCTCTTCTCTCTCTCTTTTTACACATACAAACACACATATAACTGAAACAAGCATTTAACAAAACAATACTTTTACCATATGCACTGATATTTTCTATTCTTTTTAATTCCTGTTTACTTTGTTTTTTAAATCTTGTTCCTCAAGACCCACTAAACTGAAGAAAACCAATTAAGGGCATAGACTCTGGGGCCCAACTTGGTTTTAAAATAGCTTTCACCATTTCTTATCTGTGTGACCGTATATTAAAGTATAGAAAATGGAGTGAAAGTATTCAAGAAGTGTGAAGAGGGCAGGACTTACATCATGCACGGCCCTTTAGCCCATGTCAAAGATTTTATACATAAATTCTGAGGTAATTTGCTTAGATTTTAATCTGCTCCATCTTTGATGTTGAATTTATAATTCTGATTGAATATAATGTATTGACTTACATGAATGCACTATTTTTGAATGGTTTCTTATCATTTCCTTTCCATTTTCCCACTGAGACTTTGTTCCTTAAGAAACATGATGAAAAGTGTTTGGTTTCATTTGGAATGGATCCGATCCTTAAAGTTATTGCTTTCAGCTACATAGTGTGTCATAGGTTGCATATTGTCATTATAAGTCTAATGTGGCAGTGGTTATTGGTTATTAGAGTCAACTGTAACAACCTAAAATAGTAGAGGTGGGATGGACAAGTGTAGGGAATTTTTTTTTTCTCTAGTTAGGAGATATGAAAGACCTTATGAGCCTAGAGAACAAGAGAGAGATGTACCTTTGGCCTTTGGTATCTCTAGATTGTCTAGGAAAATAATTTATCAATATGATTTTTATTGTCACTTCTAACGTGGATCCATTGTTGCCTTATTAAAGGGAACCTTTCTTTTGTCTGCAAGCATCGCATAAAAAAATCAGGCTTTTTTTCTGTATGGATTCTAGGTAACCAAGACTTGTTCAGCTTATTTTAGACTAGAAATTCTTGGGAATGGTTGCTATCCATGGGAGAAAATTTACAAGCACTATTCTATCTTTTGCTCAAAAAAGAGCAGTTGTTTTATTGTATAGAGTTATCATTTATCCTTGTTAGTGTTTCATTTGAACTAGTCATGCTTTTCTTTCTTCCCGTGGAGATACATTATATAGCTTAAAAATAAGTCTTTTCAACAGCTGAATGGAATGGAATTTCATTAGGTCTGAGTAATATTAAAATTTTTCCATTGGCTTTATATGATTGAATTTGTACTATGGAAAATTAAACCAGTTATTATTCATGCTACCCAAGATACGTAATTGCATTATTTGAAAAATATAGACCCTTTTTTTCCCCTAAGAACATAATTTTGTCTTTTACATCTCAGTTCAGGGGTTGGATAGCATGATTTCTCCTCCTAACAGTGTGTTTTCTCTTGTTAATGGCTACTATTTGTATTGTTTCATCAGTAACGGGAACATGGGACTCTTTAGGGGTATGATTGCATACCCCATATCGAATTTTTGTTCTGAGTTTAGTACTGCTAAATGCCCCTTCAGTACCTTGATCTTGACCTCTGGCCTTAAGCATGAATGAAAGGTAGTAGAAAGAAACAGTTGCCAGAGGCAAAAGACTGATATGTTTCCTTGTGAGCTCCTGATGCCCTGAGAGTGACAGTGGCTCTTACGATGTGTTTGTTTCTCAGAGAAGTAAAGCAGTTGTTTGATTTAGAAACATTTAACATATTGACTTCAGTGGATTCTTTCCTCACTCCTAAAATAATTACCTCTATTATATCACACTTAATTTTAGGCTTGAATCATAGACCATATTTATGAGTTGGTCTAGTCTTTCACATGAATGGAGTTTGTTTTTAAATATTTTACTTGCAAAGTCTACCAGATTTTGTTTCCTTTCTATTTCTTCTGCAGCCACTTTCATTAACCATTTATCCTGTTATCCCTGGATAACTGCAGCCAGGCTTCCTAACTCTCCTCCCAGCTCTAAGCTATCTGACATATACTGTCTAGAATGATTTTTCTCAATTATTACTTTTGACAGGTTACTTCAATACAATTTAGGATTGTCTTTGTTCATTTTTAATGAAAATTCTGATGATGTCCTCCTATTCCAGTAAAAGTATAAGAAAATATTAATAGAACAGGGTTTTATTTTTCTCACCTAACAAGAAGTATGGAGGTAGGCAATCTAGTGCAGCTTCAGTGGTTCCATGATACCAAAAGGTCTGGGCTTGCTCTTTCTTTTCCACTATCCTTAGTGTGTCTTTCCTCCTTATGCTTGCAAAATGTCTGTGCACTGAGACCTTGCATGCATATTCCAAACTATGAAGAGAGACACATACAAGGGACAAAAGGTATTTACAAACTGAGTCAAACTCTTTTAGCAAAGACCCCACCCCTAGATTTCCTTTTACTTCTTATTGGCCAGAACTCTGTGGTATGCCCTCCCCACCCCCCAGCCAGTAGCAAGGGAGTCTGGAAAACCATGCTTTATTTGGGCAGGGACTCTAATTCAAAATCCAGATTCCATTGGTAAACAAGCTTGATGGAATGGATATTGAACAGGCAACCAGCAGTGTGTGCTGCAACTCTCCTTATCCGAAACAGGTTCGAACACCACTTGCCTAGCTTATTAGATGCTTCAGCTGAGAAAGAACTACAAGACGAGAATCAGGCCTTTAGAAGCACTAACAACTCACTGACAAGAAGCTACTTACCTCCCATGTGTAACTCAAACTTCATAATAAATTGAACAAAATATATGTAAAGAGGACCAAAAACGTCCTGATTTTTCCCATGACTGTTTCAGAATTTTTTTCAAAAATATCAAATATTCTTTTTAAAATACTTCTTTCTCTTCTTTTTTGTGGTGGTGGTCATGGGCTGGAGGGCATGGTGAGTCTCCTTTGCTGACATGCTAAGCTTCCTGCCTGTCAGTGTTTCAGCAGTGCTTCCTACACAGCTGTTGTGTTAGAAAGATGAGATACCAAGATTTTCACTCCAGGAATATGAGAGCCTTAAGAAAGCTGTTTAACCTCTCTGGGCCTGTTTCTTCATCTATGGAATGAGAACATAGGCCCTAATAGAAAAGTGTGCAAAGAACGTAAGCAATGCACAAAAATGTAAGTGCAGGTGGCCAATAAAACTGTAAGAAAATATTAAGCCTTACTTATGACAAAAGAAAATGAAATTTAAAAAATGTCTTTCTCAAACATCCAACACAGTAGCAGAGATATGATAAAACCCCATTACAGTAAGAACGTAAGAAAACAAGCCTTTCATATATAAGGTAAGAGTCTAAAGTAGTACAACTTTCTGTAGGACAGTTGGGTATATTTATCAAAAGCTTTAAAAATGCGCAGACCTTTTGATTGTGCAGTTCTACTTCAAGGAACTTCTCCTAATAAAATTTTAGACAAGTGCACAATGATTAACCTGGCAAATTGGTACAAGGTATTTTAAACTCCAGCCAGTTGCCTCCTTTCTAAGAAATGGAGCTTTCTAAGAAATAAATATACATTTACTATCAAACTTTTTTCCTTCTAAAGAAAATGGAAGCCGTGAACATTTAGGGTTTTTTGTCACATTGTATTAGGTGTACAATGGCAACCATCTTTAATTAGATACAGATATGTAACCTTTTAAAATAATAACTGTTGTGGGTTTCTTTGTTTAGCTGATTTTTGCTTTAATCAGTCCATTTAGGTATTGTCTATTTCACCTGTAATGAAACCTCAATAAAGTATTTCCAAATGAAACTTACCTAATGGTCTAGTTTCATAAGAGCCTTTTGCTTCTGTCTTCTATTTCTTTATTGCATTTTAGTTAGTAAACAACATACTCAGAAGCTTTTCTGTAAGATTTTAATATATGAAGGTGTGCCTCTTCCTACATTAATCCTCAAACTTTCTCCTTTTCTTGTGCTGTTCTGTCTACAAAATATTCTATTCGTTTACATTCTAGACTTGGTACATTGAGAGACAGGGAGAGAAAGAAAAGAGACATATGGTGTAAATGACCCTAAGGAGAGACAGGAAGGTGAATCATGGCTCCTGCCTCTCATCACTTCATAAAACTGCTAACAATTATATTATCTGTAGAAGCACAAATCCCTTTTGAAATGGTAAACATCTTTTTTACACTAATGGGCACTTTTAGACTATCTGAGCACTACTATTAAATATATAAGAAGCCGTTTTGACCAACCTCTACTTAACCTTTAACCTACATGCCATATTAATTGAGGCTTTATGTTCACTCTGCTAAAGATACTAAGTAAAAGCATGCTGGAACAACTGTTAGGCTACTCTCAAATGTATGCTGCACATCTCAGTTAACTTGTTGAGTTATGTGATTACTAAAAGTTAGTTATGTCTGTTCTCATGCTTGTTTATTCAAAGTACTCTTGATATTGTAATTATGTACTTTTATAATTATGTAGAATGAATGACATATCTGTAAGAAAACTATTTCTAGGGCACTAAAGCTAAATGTTTTGGAAAGAGAATACAGGGAAGTCATTTAAAATTTATTGTTGAATTAGGGAAAAGTGAGATAATTATTAAATATTGGTATTTTTTTAATCTACAAGTGTTTTAAACTGAAATTGCTTTCAAGTGTCTTTAAGTACTAGCCCCACTTTAACAAAACCAGAACTGGACAGGATACAAAAAAAGACAATGCAGAATTTAAGTCATTGCATCATATGGTAAGCTTTGGACCTCGCTTACATCAAAAATTGGCAAAGCAGTGTACATTTATGTATATAATTTTTCCATTCTTTAATGAGCTTTTTTTCAGTTAATCATCTAGCAGAATCGAGTGTCGTATAAAAGGCCATCTTCTATAGTTTCTAAAAAATAATTAGTTGATTCTGGGAACTCCAAAAGGTAAAGTTTTTATATCAAATGTTGTGTATTATAAATTATTTGTAAAAATGTTATAGGTACCTGGTTTTTAAATGGTAAATAACTAAAAGCTATCGCACCTTTTCCATGATGTGATATCTTTAAGATTTGACACAAACCAGTTTAAATTTATTTCTCTGAATTTGGTTTTAATTCCAAAGACAAATTTGTCAAAGAATATTGTAATTTTTGCAATTGAAAGAGTCAGATTTTCTCTTCAACCTTTCACAAAAACTAATTCTAATTCTTGGGGAGTCAGGACAGCTGCATCATTATGTGACTTGCCTGTGTTTGATGTTTTACTGAGATACCTGCAGTTGGACTTGGAACCCTATGGGCATAACCAGGATAGATTTAATTACTGGCTTACTATATTTAAATCAGAATGAAAAGCTCATACAGAATTTTGTATCCATAACCTGAAAAAAATGTGAAGCTGTTTTTGGACTGAAACTTCATAGCTTTTGTGGCTAATGAGGCATGAAATAAATTGGCAAGCTTAAACTGCTCAGACTACAGTGGTACAGTGTGCATTTTCTAATTCCCAGCCTTTGGGATTCCAGCAAAGGTCACAAATTAAACAAAGTCAGGATTAATCGAAACTACAATCAAATAAAACCCAATCATTAATCCTCTTCTGAGTTACAATGGAGTGATTGTATAATTGTGTCAGAAGCACTGGAGAGGGCTCTTTTGTAGTATATAGGAAAATCAACATTAAGGTGTCAAACAGAAAAATGAAACCCTGCAGGTGAAGCTGTCTCTGGAGCCAAAAGAAACTGGCAATTTATGCAGAGTTGCAAGTGACCCTTTGGAGTATTGAAAGGGGTGTTGGCACTGGCTACAGAACCTGCGAGTCTCCAGTGGGGCTCTCCACAGAGATTAGTGCATGGCCACAGCAGGCCGTGCTTGCTGAGAAGCTTAGTGTTGGGGTGTAGCAGCTCCAAGCAACAGTCTCTCCAAGGTTAACAGCCAAAAATTTACTGTGTAATTCTCAACTCTTTGTAATTTTGAGGAAGAGTTTAGAGAGATGCATTTCCTCTGTGGGAGCAGTTAAGTGTCAGAATATGTCACCTGCAACAAAAAGAGAGAAAAGTTCCCAAAGAAGAGGGTTTTCAGCCATATTTCTTCCTTATTCCTGACTTTTGAACTGATAGATGCTTGCTTTATGATAGCTGTCTTATTATTTCTGCTATTTCATATTCCACAGTGATCATTTTCCTCATTTTTTGTTCCTTAGTGTGAAGTCAATGTCAATTTTATTGCCTGTTTTGAAAAATCAACAGTGATATTATCCAGTTATGCTAAGATTATAATTTAAGAATCAATTTTGATGTTTACTTCATCTCTGTTTATGTTTTACACGGGTGTATTTTTGCGTGTGTGCTTTAAGGATGGGATTTGCCTCCATTGGTTAACTTTCTGCTTTGCTTCAACATACCAAACAGAAAAGTTCTTAATCACTCATCCCATCTCTGATTTGGTTACTGATTGGAAATCCCCACAACAGGTGATTGCCTGTTATCACATGACCCACATTGAGTTTCGGTATTACACAGTTCCTGTTTTTTGCATTGCTTTTTGTTCTTTATGTACTAAGCCATTTGTGTATGCAGAACACTGTTAGGTGCTGTATGAGATACATGTGCTTTTCTTTCAGGTAATTTACCGACTGGTGTCCATGCATACATATACATGGCTAGTCAGTCCCATAAACTTCCATTACTAACAGTATCACTTGGGTTTTATGGCAAGACTTCATTGTAATGATGTGTTATTTCAGGTTTTGTCTATTTAGGTGGCAATATTGTCACTGAAAGAAACATTATAAGTTGTTTGTCATTAGAAAATAAAGGCCTCAGAATTTTAGTAATTTGACTCTTGTTTTCAAACTTTTGGCCATAACAAAGATGTGCTTGGCATGTTTAAATGCTGTATTTCTTTCCTTACCTGTAATAAGTTTTCATTTTCAAAGTAGCTAAAGCTATGGTAGAAATGGGAAGGCATATAGAATATTTGTGTGTCTGTTTATGTGTTTGTGGTGGGGAGAGGATTCTCATTTCATTTTATTTTACATTTTATTTTTCTAACATATATATATATATATAAATGTTAGATACATTGTTCTGCAATTACTATTCTAACTGAAGAATGTGTCATGGTTATTTTTTAATGTCAACATAAAGATCTGCAGTATTCTATTTAACAACTGCTTAGTGTCCATTGTATAGATGTTACATTATTTTTTAATCATTTCTCTGCTGAAGGTTATTTAGATTATTTCCAGTTTTGCAGTATTGCAAACAATACTGCAGTGAACGTTATTATACTTGCATCTTTTCACATGTGTAAGCGTATTTGGATAGATTCTTCAATGGAATTGCTGAGCCGAAACATAAGGCATATTTTGTTTTGATACCTGTTGCTAAATTGCTCTAAAAAAAGGCTCTACCCAAATATGCTCCCAAGAACTGTGTATGAGTATGTGCATTTCCCCACACTGTTGGACATATGACCTATCATCTATCTTTTAAATTTTTGTGACCTATTTTTATATTTGTGGTATCTTTCCAGTAGCATAGGATTCCATAGTACTATATTTAATGGGTCCTCCATTGATGAACATTTAAGTTACTTCTAACACTTCGTTCTTTACATACAATGCTACAAAATAATAAGAAATTTGTAATAATGCAAAATTTTCATAAATATAAGAATAACCTTCTATAAAGGTTGTTTCACATATATACAAGTATTTCTGTAGGATAAAATCCCAGGAGAAGAATTATAAGGTTAGACGGTATATGCATCTGTAATTCTAGTTGATATTGTTAAATGAAAAAAGCAAGATGGAAAACAGTTTGCACAGTATGCTACCATTTGTTTACAAAAGGCAGGCATAAGAATATACACGTGCAGGTGTCGTCAGCATCATGGCAAAGTGAGGTCTCACAGAAGTCTTTCCTCTCCAATATTCAACAAAAAAACCATCCATAATCCAATGGAGAACATCCAAACACAGCACAAGAAACATCAGAAAGACCCATGCAGCCATACAAAGGAGGGTGGAGAGACTGGAGCCCACCTCGGAGGACATGGAATGGGGTAAGAGAAATCTTCACTCCATCCCCTTAAAGACTGCAATCTGGGACTGCAAGAGGCTTCCGAGAAGGAAGGAATGAGGGAGGGGACAGTCATTTCTTGGAACATCAAGGACACCCAAGGGACCTTGCAGCCTAGAGGGCAGCCCTCTACAGGCGTGAAACCTTTTGCAGGGGATGACCTTATCAAGCCAACACCCCAGGAGAGCAGAAGGAGAAAACCCTGAGAGCACACAGGAGAAAGCGCCCCCTCCCTGCACCTGCTCAGCATGCCTCAAGCCCCTGGGATTGCCGCTGAAGGCAGAGGGCTCAGAATATGCAGCTCTTGACCCCCACCCAGTGGCAATAGGTGGTGACTGTGACCAAATAACGCCAGGATGCAAAAGAACAGAACTCTCTCTAGCAATATCAAACACTATATTAGCTCCCCAGACCATAGAGAAAATGACAAGTACCCAGAAATCAGTCCTGAGGACATAGGAATGTGTAATCTAAATGACAGAGAATTCAAAACAACTATCATCAAAAAACTCAACAAGGTAAAAGAGAATGTAGAGGAACAATTCAATGAGTTCAGAAGCTACTTCACAAAAGAAGTTGAAACTATAATGAAGAATCAATCAGATATATTAGAGATGAAAGACACAAAGGAAGAAATAAAACAAAATTTGGATCCTCTGAATGCTCGAGCAGACACCATAGAGGAGAGTATCAGCATAATTGAAGATAGACATGCTGAAATGCTCCAGACACAGAAGGAGAGAGAACTAAGACTAAAAATAAGTGAAGAAAGTCTCAGAGAAATTTTCGACTCAATTAGGAAATGCAACATAAGAATTATAGGTATTCAAGAAGGTGAAGAGAAGGAGAATGGAGCAGAAAGCTTGTTCAAAGAAAGAATAGCAGAGAACTTCCCAAACCCAGGGAAGGAAATCCATGTGAAAGAGGCTGCCAGATCTCCTAAATATGTCAATGTAAAAAGACCTACTTGCAAGCCATATAGTAGCGAAACAGGCAAAACTGAATGACAAAGAAAGAATACTAAGGGCAGCAAGGCAGAAGAAAATAACTTGCAAAGGAACCCCCATCAGACTTTCTGTGGATTTCTCTGCATAAACCTTACAGGCTGGGAGAGACTGGAATGACATTCAAATCATTGGAGGACAAGAACTTTCAGCCAAGAATGCTCTATCCAGCGAAAATATCCTTCAGATATGATGGGGAAATAAAAACTTTCCCAGACAAACATAAGCTAAGAGAATTCGTAGCCATGAGATGTCGTGTCTCCCCCCCAACCCCCGCCACACACACAAGAAATCCTCAAGAAGGCCCTCATACCTTGGGGGGGAAAAAGGAAGAGAAAGGGGTTACAGAGCATGGAGTAAGGAGTTAGATAGGTAGACAGAATCAGAGCAGGATAGCAAATACTCAAGTATAGCATTAAAGACAAAGGGAAGGAAAACACCAAAAAAAAAAAAGATGTTCTTGTCATTCTAATCACAAACTCATAACACAAAGTGGAATAAGATGTGAGAAAAACAGCTTAGGAGAGGAAGAGGAAAGGGACTGAATTGGTTTAGTCTAAGGAAATTAGAGCTCATCAGAAAAAGGACTATCTTATCCACAAGATATTAAATACAAACCTCAAGGTAACCACTAAACAAAAAAGCAGAACAAAGACACAAATAATAAATAAGGAGAAAATAAAGAAACACAACAAAAAAACTGCATAACTCAATTGGTAGATGAAAATACACAGGATGAGAAACAGAGGAAATACAGGAGAACCAGAAAACAAGTGATAAAATGGCAGCATTAAGCCCCCATATATTGATAATCACCCTAAACGTAAATAGATTGAATTCTCCAAAAGAAGACACAGCACTGAGACGGATTAAAGAACAAGACCCAACAATATGCTGCCTCCAGGAAACACATCTCAGCTCCAACAACAAACACAGGCTCAGAGTGAAGGGATGGAAGACTATACTCCAAGCTAATGGCAAACAGAAGAAAGCAGGTGTTGCAACATGCATATCAGACAAAATAGACTTTAAGATAAGACAGCTAAAGAGAGAGAAAGAGAGGCAGTATATAATGATCAAAGGGACATTCCAGGGGCCGGCCCCGTGGCTAAGTTCACACGCTCTGCTGTGGCGGCCCAGGGTTTCACCAGTTCAGATCCTGAGTGTGGACATGGCACCACTCGTCAGACCGCATTGAGGTGGCATCCCACATGCCACAACCGGAGGGACCTGCAGCTAGGGTATACAGCTATGTACTGAGGGGGATTTGGGGAGATAAAGCAGAAAAAAAAGATTGGCAACGGTTGTTAGCTCAGGTGCTAATCTTTAAAAAAATAAAATAAAAAAATAAAATAAAAAATTAAGGGGCGTTCCATCAAGAAGAAATAATGCTTATAAATGTCTATGCACCCAACACAGGAGCACCAAAGTTCATAAAAGCAATTATTAACAAACCTAAAATAAGACATTAATAATAACACAATAATAGTGAGGGGCCTCAACCCTCCACTCACATCAATGGACAGATCATCCAGTCAGAAAATCAACAAGGAAACAGTGGAATTAAATGAAAAGCTAGACCAGATGCACTTAATAGACATATATGGAACACTCCATCTAAAAACAGCAGAATACACATTCTTCTCAAGTGTGCATGGAACATTCTCAAGAATAAACCATATGTTGGGAAACAAGGCAAGCCTCAATAAATTTAAGAAGATTGAAATAATAACAAGCATCTTTTCCAATCACATGCTATAAAGCTAGAAATTAATTACAAGAAAAAACTGGGAAGAGGACAAAGATGTGGAAACTAAACAACATGCTATTGAACAACCAATGGATCATTGAAGAATTTAAAGGAGAAATCAAAAAATATCTGAAGACAAATGAAAATGAAAACATACCATACCAAGTTATGTGGGATGCAGCAAAAGCAGTCCTAAGAAGGAAATTCATCACAGTACAAGCTCACCTTAACAAACAAGAAAAATCCCAAATAAGCAAACCTCAAACTACATCTAATTGAATTAGAAAAAGAACAAACAAAGCCCAAAGTCAGCAGAAGGAGAGAAATAATAAAAATCAGAGCAGAAATAAATGCTATTAAAAAAAAAAAAGCAGTAGAAAGGATCAATGAAACAAAGAGCTGGTTCTGTGAGAAGATAAATAAAATTGGCAAACCCCTAGCCAGACCAGACTTACAAGGAAAAAAAGAGGGGAGGGTCAGATAAATAAAATTAGAAATGAAAGAGAAGAAATAACAACAGACTCCACAGAAATACAACAGATTATAAGAGAATACTACAAAAAACTATATGCCAACAAAATGGACAATCTAGAGGAAATGGATAAATTTTTAGACTCTTACAACCTCCCAAAGCTAAGTCAAGAAGAAGTCAAGAATCTGAATAGACTAATCACAAGGAAAGAGATTGAAACAGTAATCAAAAGCATCCCAAAGAATAAAAGCCCAGGACCAGATGGCTTCCCTGTGGAATTCTACCAACCTTTCAGAGAGGATGTTATACCTAGCATTCTCAAGCTATTCCACAAAATCAGGGAGGATGGAATGTTTCCTAACACACACTACCAGGCCGACATCACTCTGATACCAAAGCCTGACAAGAACAACACAAAAAAGGAAAACTACAGGCCAATATCATTGATGAATATAGATGTAAAAATCTTCAACAAAATATTAGCAACCTGAATACATCAAAAAGATCATACATCATGATCAAGTGGGATTCATTCCAGGGACACAGGGATGGTTCAGCATCCGCAAACCAATCTATGTGATACTCCACAGTAACAAAACAAGGAATAAAAACCATATGATCTTCTCAATAGATGCAGAAAAGCATTTGACAAGATCCAACAGTGATTTATGATAAACACTCTTAACAAAATGGGGATAGAAGGAAATTACCTCAACATAATAAAAGCCATATATGACAAACCCACAGCCAATATCATCCTCATTGGGCAAAAACTGAACACCATCCCCCTGAGAACAGGAACAAGACAAGGATGCCCACTATAACCACTCTTATTCAACATAATATTGGAGGTTTTGGCCAGAGCAATTAGGCAGGAGAAAGGAATAAAAGAAATCCAAATAGGGAGTGAAGAAGTGAAATTCCTACTGTTTCCAGACAAACTGATCTTATATCAGACAAGGGAAACAAAAGAAAAAAGCAAGTGGGAGTTCATTACACTAAAGAGCTTCTGCAAGGCAAAAGAAACTAGGATCAAAACCAAAAGACAACCCACCAATTGAGAGAAAATATTTGCAAATCATATATCTGATAAGGGGTTAATCTCCATAATATATAAGGAACGCACACAACAACAAAAAAACAAACAGCCAAATCAAAAAATGGGCAGAGAAGATGAACAGACATTTTTCCAAGGAAGAACTACAGATGGCCAATAAACACATGAAAAGGTGTTCAACATCACTAATCATCAGGGAAATGCAAATCAAAATACACTAAGAACCACCTTATGCCTGTTAAAATGGCTCTAATCACTAAGACTAAAAATAGCAAATGTTGGAGAGGGTGTGGAGAAAAGGGAACCCTTATACTCTGCTGGTGGGAATGCAGACTGGTGCAACCATGATGGAAAACAGTATGGACATTCCTCAAAAAACTAAAAATAGAACTACCGTATGACCCAGCTATCCCGCTACTTGGTATTTACGCAAACAACTTGAAATCAACAATCCAAAGTAACATATAACACCTATGTTCATCACAGCACTATTCACAATAGCCAAGACATGGAAACTATACTAGTGCCCATTGACTGATGATTGGATAAAGAAGACGTGGTGTATATATATATACAATGGAATACTACTCAGCCAGAAAAAAAGACAAATTCATCCCATTTGCAACAACTTGGAAAGAGCTGGAGGAACTATGCTTAGCGAAATAAGCCAGACTGAGAAAGACAAACATCAGATGATTTCACTCATATGTTGAATATAAACAAGCACGTGGACAAAGAACACAGTTCAGTGGTTACCAGGGGAAGGGGGCTGGGGGTGGGCACAGGGGGTGACGGGGAGCACCTATGTGGTGACAGGCAAGAAATAATGTACAACTAAAATTTCACAATGATGTAAACTATTATGAACTCAAATGAAAATTTTTTTTAAAAAATAATATACATATGCAGACACACATATATGTTATTTTCTGGGTCAGTGTGGGGACAAAATGATGGACAAGGGTGAGAGGGACATTTTTCACTATATATGTATACATGCACACATATATATATACACACACACATTATTAAAACTAATTTTTTCGTTTTTAACCATGTGAATGTATTACCTATATAATTTTTTGAATATTTATTTAATGTAGTGGTAAAAGCATAAGCTTTCAAGTTAGAACTAAATTTAAATGTACACTGTGTGACCTTACGCTTAAACATTTAATTTACTCTGAATCTGTTTCCTCATGAATGTAAATAAAATGATAACTGCTTGCCTTAATTAAAGAGATGTGAGAATTAAGTGAGAAATTGCATGGGAAAGTGTATAACACAGTGGCCAGCACATGATGCTTGTGAGTAAAGAGTAAGTTCTTTTACATTTCTTCTATTCTTTTTGCGCAGGTTATTCCTGTAATATCAAGTCTTGAGAGGTAATGCTTAGATGGATAAAACTTAGTGATAGAATGTCTGTTATCTGTTACACTCTTTAAATGTGACTGTGGAGGTAGAAGTGAACCATTTGTGTTACTAGCAAAGAGGCCAGTACCTTGGCTTGATTTTCTGACAGTGACTTCTTTTATCTTATCAGACAATGTAAAAATGAACATGAGTGGGAAACTGATATGTATGTAAATGAATACAGAATAGAGCTGTTACCGTGCTTCAGTGAGTTAAGCCCTTATTCAGAAACTATGGCTGATGGAAGTAGTCCTTAGGTCAGGTTCATATGTTATCGGGTATGTGTGTTGCAGTCTTATATTGCTCTCTTTGTGAGCATGCACACGCGCGCGTGTGTGTGTGTGTGTAAACTGGATCTACTTATAAGCCACTATAATTTGAACAGTAATAGCTTTTGGGTAATTCCTATAAAGAAATAAATTTTGAATTACTGATATATAAACACACATAGTACACAAATATCACCTTTTTAAATACCAAGTACATATTATCGCTACAATATATTAAAATCTGTTGTATTTCTTCCAAATTTGTTCCATTAGTTTTCCCTCTCAAATCATTTGTTACCTCAAAAACTTCGTAAAACTCTTCTTGTCAAGGATGTCAAGTTAGAAGAGACTGGTGGGAAGTTTATTCCCAGTGGTTTCTGTTCACATCCGAGTGGCCTCGAGCACAGGTCCCCAATGTCAAAGAATCGAAGAGGTCCTAAGTGCACTTCTTTTTCCTTTTTTCCTTTATGCTTTTCCTATAATTTTGCATCTCATACACTAACTTTCAACGTTTTTCTCTGCATCAGTTTGCTTGGGTGTGCTTCAGATTACCTGCTTCACTCTTTGTGTCACTTGAGATGGTCAGCAATTACAAAAGGTGAATTATTTACTGACATAAATGTGTGGCTCTGAAAGTCCCTCTTTTTAAATTTACTGCATAAGAGAACTGAAAGTGATTTTAGGTGATTTAAATTGACAGAATATTAATTTAATTACTCTGTAGCTGTTCCTCTGAAATGTTAAAGAATTGATATTCAGAAGCATACTCAAACACTGTAATCTATTCTGAAGTTAGTATACTATCTACTTTTTTTTTCCCTGTAAGTCTTTGGATAGCCTTTGCTCAAATTCAGTAAAATATCTCAACATGTAACACACACACACACGCACACGCTGCATTCTATATTGCTGAAAAAGTTTCCTTGAAATAATTTTCCCTTCTACATATAGAAGATTTAAACATTTTATATTCTGTTTCCCTGGTTTTAATATAGTTAGAACAGCCAGCACTAAATTAATGGATACTACTGTGTTCTTTACTTTGTTTATCACAAGTTCTGGTGACCAGCATTTCTAACTCTTTGAAGATGTTGTAACACTTCAATGGTTTTCAAGTTTTTTCCTTATAAGGTCAGCCTACATATGGACTGACTTATCTGTAAACACAGTTTCTACATGTGGACTACAACATTCACAATTGTGCAGCAGGTCTGCAATTTTCTATTCGTATCCCATTCTACCTATATGCTGTGGGAGAACTATCCAAGGTATAGTACATTGAAAAGGACGTTTTGGTAGCTTTTACAATTTCTATTTTAGAATTTTTTCTGTGGCTGCAAAGACTGGCTAACCTTTAAAGAGTCTTTTATTATTACAGAAAATATTGCAAGAAAAAATTGCCTCTGGCTCCTTCCAAAATGATTCTGGGACTCATGTTTGACTCTTCTCTCTTTTCACAACCACTTGTCACCAAGTCCTTTTGATTCTGTAGACTTATTTCTCTTGTCCTCCTCTTATTCCTACTATCACTAGCTCAGTTTGTACCTTCGTAATGATTTTTGCTTGGATTTCCTTAATTGCCTCCTCAGTGGTCTTCGTGTCTCATTGTGATATGTTCTTCACATTGCTTGCTAGGATGATTGGTATAAAATTCAGATGTACTGAATCTGCTACTTAAAATAATTCTTCAGTGTTCCATATCCTCCCCTCATATCCCTCACAAAAAATACATTTTTCTTGGTATAGTTTGTGTAGCTCTTCATGATCTCTTTCCTGCTTTCTGCTACCCCATCTGTAGTTGTAATTTGCTTATTCTCATTGCTATGTAGTTTTCCAGTCTATGACTATACTACAATTTATTTATCCATTCAACCATAGATAGAAATTTGGGTTGTTTCTGGCTTGGAGAAATTACAAATAGACCACCTTATATGTTATTTGCCTCTTTACTTACAGTCTCTTCCAACAGATTTTGAATTTATTGAGGCCATATGGTTTTTAATTTTTGTAAATTCTAGCACATTACATGGCACATAAGTTTTTTGAAAGATTGGCGAGAGGGAGGAGGAAAGTTACTCTACTGTTGTAACACAAATTAGACGAAACCCAATGCTATTCTTCAAATGGTAATTAAAAAAAAAAATCTGCCCTGTATTCTCAGGCTCCTTACTACAGCTGTGATCCCTCAGAGGCCTTTGTAACGGAAAAGTGAACTCCCAGTACCTCTTTAAAAACCGTGGGGTTTTATTAAGTGCAACTTTTCCATATCTGTACTTAGTAAATTCTTCCACTCCTTCTTGAGCACATTCTTATTTTTCTTAGAAACAGGGATGTCTACGTGAAATCACTGGTACAGTATTCGTATATAATATTAAGCTCTCGGGTTGCTAGAAGAATACTGATGACAAATAGAGTCAGACCTTTACGTTTCCGAACCTTTCCATCTCAAGAATCCACTAGGAATGAAATTTATCCTAGAATTGGCAAGAGAAACCTCATCTTGTAGAGTGTAACCTGAGGAGGTAAAGAATTACAAATTTTAATTTTGTGTTCAGATCCATTTATAAAGGCAATCTTACTGAATTTAGTCACAATTTTCTTTACATGTTCTTATTCAAGAATTTATAATATTGTGATTGAAGAATAGTGAATCCCTCAGGTATTTTGTCCTTGATTTAATTTAGTTTCTTGATATATAGCTACCTTGCTTCTTTTCTAAACTGGAAGCAAAAACAAAAGCAAAAAGGAGAGGTGGCCCATGTCAGTTCATAGTCACTCTAATAGGAAGTAGGATTGATTAGTGAAGTGGAAAATAAAAGTTTGTTTTCACTTAATACATTTGAGACACAAGTGAATTCTGTGTTTGCAAATTCACCTCTTGTTAAAACTTATTTGTAACTCCAAAGTCAATACTCATGATGCTTTCACAGTCATTCACAGACATGGGCAGAGTGGCAAAAATTTTTGACTCGCTCTACATGCACCTTATCAGCTGAGGTTGAACAAATTGATCTTTTGCCTTTCTTGTTCCAGCTCTCATACTGTAAACAAATGTCCTTTCCAAAGTCTGTTTAGTGCTGTTTTTCACGTTTTTGCCCAAAGTGCTATCTCGTGTTCCTAAGCACACAAAGGCTGTGGTGTGCCTGATGGAGAAAATAGGTGCGTGCTTCAGCTCCATTCAGGTATGTTACAGTACTGCTGGGCATGAGTTCATTGTTAATTAGATGAACTAGATGAATTATGTAAACTAGATTAAATAAGATGCCTTAAAACAAAAACACACGTTAAACACAGTTGTGTATTGATTGGTTGATGAAAATGTAACCAGAAGCTTGCCCTCTATTTTCCTTAGGAGCACTGGCTTGGCATTTGCTAATTCAGTGTTCTCAGCTACTTTAGAAAAGATAACTACCACGAATAAGGAGCACTCAGTGTACGTGATTGCCTTTTACTCCTGGAAGTATCAAGCTGGATTTATTCCTATTTTCTCAGTCTTTTTTCCTCCAGCTTTTTTTACAGAACAGTTGACCTTCGCTTTGCTACAGATACATGTAACTTCATCTCAAGCTTAAATTTCTCTTGCTACATATTCTCAAAGGAGACACAGATATCTCTTGTAAAGTAGCAGTTGTCTGCTGCACATAGACACGGTGGAGCCTGATTGTCAATAATGTTTTTATTTAATCAGTTATACATTGAATTGTCATCATAGAAAATGCAGCTTCTTTGAATTGTATACTTTACTTCTGAGTATAATTTAAAGGCAAGTAGCTTCACTCCTAGAAACTTGAGACCTCTACAGCTTGTTCTCTTCCTGATGAATGTTCTCTGGACACCTCAAATAGAGTATCTTTTACCCATGGTTTTTTTGTTTTGTTTTTTTAAAGATTTTATTTTTCCAGTACATAGTTATATATATTTTTTTTAGTTGTGAGTCCTTCTAGTTGTGGCATGTGGGACGCCGCCTCAGCATGGCCTGATGAGTGGTGCCATGTCCGCGCCCAGGATCCGAACCGGCGAAACCCTGGGCTGCCGCCGAAGCGGAGCACATGAGCTTAACCACTCGGCCCCGGGGCCGGCCCCCTTACCCATGGTTTTAAGTGATATACTGGGAAAGCATGCAGTTGCTTTAGAAGCCTTTATACATAACACTTGAGTATTCATATAATTAATGTTTGTCTTCCTTTACCATTTTCTACTTCTCTTCCTTAAGGTTATTGAATTCATTGTACCCAACTACAGTGTTAAGCATTTCTCTCCTTATGTGCTAATAAAATTAAGTAAAAGACTAAGAATCACTTCCAGGTTCATAGTGTAGTTCTAGAAACAAGGGATTACTTCTTTCCATACCATGATCAGCTGTGCTAATCCTTTTAGAACCAATGGTCAGAGCATTTGCTGTGTTTTTAATGCTTTGAGAAGTAATCAGTCTGCTTTTAAGTTTATAGGAGGATATTTAATACATGTGCTTATATAGGATTATATACTTGAATTGATATCTACCCACCTGATGCAGTGAGGGACTTAGATCCCACACTGTTGAAGTGTTTGATACTTGAATTAGTCATAAGGCAGTGTTTAGAATTATGGAAATTTCTAATCTACACCTGGGGGAAAATACTTAACTGAAAGTGTCATCTTTCTATGTATGAAATTTCAAAATTGTTTACTTTCAAAAGTTAAGACACAAACTATTATCTCTTTGATCCTTATTCTGTGTAGACACTCTGAGTATTTGCTACCCTACTAATTACTCCCCCTCTTTTTTATTTTGGCTGGATATAGTGTGTATGTTTGGTTTGGTTTGGTTTGGTGAGAAAAAACAAAAACTATTGGTTAATTTTTTTCCCATCCTCTTAAGATCTAGTACATACTTACAGAAATCGCTAAGAATTAAGCTTCTTTACACTAACTCCATTCCAGAAAGGTAGGTGTTGAGTTCTAGTGTAATCATCTTCAGTAATGATAATTCCACAAATCTCAGCAGTTTCTTTTAGATTCACCTCTTCTTAACTGATAAAATTTTTAAATTCTGAACTTTTATCCTTATTGAAAGCTGCTATAACTTGCCTCTGTAGTCATTTTTCCATTCTGAGCAAGCTTATATTTTCTAAACTTTCATTTTTAACTTGGTTTTCCAGTTTGCTGACTTCAATTAGTCCATTTTAGAACAGCTGAACTATCCATGATTTTGCTGGATTAATTCAGTTATCTCTGACTTCTTTTCCACGTCTGATTTTCCTTAGTCTTGCTGATTAAAGATTAATAAGAGTTTGTATGCCTTAGTAGTAGATTGATAAAAAGGAAACTAGTCCAGGAATTGAGAAACCTACTCTCTCTACCATCTGTCTTCTTATTGCTAGGCTTCTTCAGCACTACAGTAGGAAAAAGTACATTTTTAAAGTAATCTCATGTCTTCAAAAAGAGGGTTCAAGTTGGTATTTAGTATATATTTGTGAGGAATGTGAGTATTTAACTTTTGACAAACAAACGTTGGACATAAGCGTGTAGTGTCTGAAACCCAAATAATTCTAATTTTAATGTCAACACACTTACTTGATGACTTGAATTATGAGGCTGGTGATAGGAGAAAGCAAGCTTGCAACCAAGGGTATCACTTTATAGTTATTTGTAATGTTTTCTGCCTTCACTTTGAGCATGAGCTTTTCCTGCAGTCAAGGTCAGATATTAACTTTGAAAATAACAACTCCTTACATTTACGTATTATAACTTTTCAAAGCACTTTTATATACATGTGATGTATATATATATGCATAAAAATAAATAAAATTATACTTCAATCTAAAGAAATGGTCATTGTCTATAATTGTTTTGCTGTCACGTTTGAAAAAGACTGTGTGTGTATTGTGAACATTGGGAATCAAATGCTATATTTGTGTAAGAAAAACACAATTATATCTAGAATACATTCTCTTACATTTTATGTCTAAATTCTGTTTTCTTAGTGTTCTTTAAGTTTTCTCTCTGAGTGTGGGCAGAAAGTATAGCAGATTTATTGCAGAGAATTAACTGTGCCCACTTTTACCCAGGAAAAAATATACATATGTATCTTTCCTTCCTTCCATTAAAAACTTACATGATACATATAGTAGGCCACATTAGACATTCCAGAATTATTAGCTGCTCCTGTTTCTTTGATTCCTGGAAATGTTTTCTAACAGTCTCAAACTTAATTGAAAATAATGTCAGTATTTACAGTAATCTTCCAGTTTTGTTTTCAGTTATGAATGCTGGTAGATGTCTCATTATTCCAAATTCAGTTTATACTTCCACTGAGCCTTTTTTTTCAGGCTTCACAACAGTGAAGTATTTACTTCATCCGTCCATTCCCACTTCACATCCTCTGCCTCCACTGGTAGCAGCCCCATGAGCTACATATACTTTGTAGCCCACACAGTAGGCAACTTAATGTGAATGTGCAAAAAATTTTTTTGATTAATTATTGGAAGTATATTAAACATGGACTATTGGTGGGCTTTGAAATTTTCTCAAATTTAAAAATAATGATATGTAGTAAAAATTTAAATATTATTGTTCTAATGGATGGTACCCTCTATATTGTTCAGTGTTCCTTTTATAAACACTCTTATGACCCAAAATCTTTACGTCAGAATAGGATACTGTTTATGATGAGTTGGAATGTCACCTATTATACAAGAGCTGTATGTTTCTTCCTTTACTTTGGCAACTAGTTTTTTTTTTCTCTCTGTTTTTTTTTAATAAACCACTCATGAAATTATAACATAGTTTTAAAATTTCTGATAGTCTGTAATTCAGGTAATAACATTTTGTGTGATTTCAGTGTTTAAGACACGTGGTATTTTTTTACTGTGGAAAATTTAAAACATACTCAAAAGTAGAACAAATAGAACAATGAACGCTTGTATTTACCTATCATTCCTCTTCAACAGTTATCAACTTTTCTGATTTTATTTTACCTATATTCTCACTTGCCGCATTCTGTGTTATTTAGAAGTAAGTTATAGCTATATCATTTTATCCTATATATTTCAGTATATATTTCTAAAAGGTAATTCTTTTTTTAAAACATAGCAACAGTAACATTATCACAGCTAAAAAAAAATTAACAATAATTCTTTATTCTCATCAAAGTTAGTGTTAGCATTTCCCAGGTTGTTTCTTAAATGGTTTGTACTTTCGATTTTTTATAGTTTTTTGAACTCAGCATCCAAATCAGTCCGTTTATGGCTGTTGGTTCATATGTTTCTTAAATCTGTTTTAAGTTCTCCCTGCTTCTCTTTTTCCCCCTTTTAGTATATTTGCTGGAAAAACCAGAAGATGTTAGCCTTGCGATCTGGATTTCACTAATTGCATCACTGTGGAGACATTTAACATATTTCTCCATTAATAGTATTTTCTATAAATTGATTCTTAGATTTACAGGCTTGTTAGGTTAAATCGTTTTCAATAATCATATTCCTGCTAGTAGTGTTAATATTTAGAAATATAGGTCAGAATTAGATATAAATCTCTGCCATTTTTTAGCTATGTGAATTTGAACAAGTTAACTCCATCTCTGAAATGAAGATAGTAGCACCTACTTCTTTGAATTTTAAATACAAAATTGTGAAAATTAAAGTATTATCATTATTAGTTTTGATTGTAGCAGTCATTGTGATTACAAGATTGACCAATGGCTTGAAATTAGTACACTGAAATATTTGATAGACGATGTCCTACTATGTAATGAAAAACTTGTCTTTTTGGTATTCATAAAGAAGCTCTTCAGCCTCCCGTTTTTGGTTTTACGCAGAACATGATCTTTGGGAAGTTTTAAAAATTCTTTTTTATCCCATCCAGGTATCCGTTTGTTTTTAACCTGCTGTAGGGGTCCAGCAGTTGAGGAGCTTTGATAAGGAAGAAACAGAAAACCACATTTTTAAAAAGAAAACGTTAAGAATAAAAGCAGTTTGTATCAGTGTTCTAGGAATCTGTATTGATGCTCGTTGCCAAGGCCCAAAAGAACTGGCCGTTCTCATTTGGCTTCCCTTGATAAATTTCAAGGAACCCATAGTGTGCTGTTTTTTACTAGATTAGAAGTTGAAAAAATGCCAAGTGATTATGTGCCCAGAGGTTTGGACAGAGTTGCTGATCTTGTCCAGTAACCATTGGGTTTGGCTTTGTTTCTTACTCTATTCAACTAGCGTTTTCCCTGTCATAGGAAAACAACCCTCAAAAGCCAAGACAACTGGTTTTATTGGTAAGCTTATAAATAAGGGCATGTTTCATAAAACTCTGTAAGTATAACATTAGAAGGACAGAAATTGGAGAAGGCAATTCAGTAAAGGGAATATTATATATATTTTTCACTTTCTTTGATTTCGTTTGCTTTTTAGATTAGATTTTTAGGGATCATATTCTTAAAATTGACCATACCAATCACTTATTCCTCTTTCTTTAGGGAAAAAAATGAATAAATAAAAATGTGTAGCTTAAAGAATAGTCTAAGGATTGCAGTTTTGACTCAGCATCTCTTTCATGAATATAATCTGCCTTTAATCTCTTTCATAACACAAGATGTAGACCAGTTTGTCTGCTCATTCCTCTTCGCTTCCTCGCGCCTGCTTGCTTCCTTAGTCGCTCTCATTTCTCTGTTTGGTCGTTACTTGTTACTACTGTAGACAGTTACCTCAATTCAGTATTTGCTTCGATTTTGTAATAAACAAACTGAAAGTCTAATAAACCTTATTGATTTCAGGAACCTGAGTGTGACTGAAACCAGCAACCTTTTACTTTGATATTCATGATCCAAAAACTTCTCTTTCCTTTGGAGAAAATCAACCAAAGTTACTGTGGTATCATTAGTTCTAAAAATACATTTTAATTTCTTTTCCTTAAAGGATATCAGAATCTTTTACAAGTTTTCTCTGAATTTTTATTTCATGAAAGTAAGGTAGAAAAATCCTCACTATTCTGATTTGCAGTCTGTGGCAAAGTGCAACAAGGTTAGAAGCAAGACATTTTACTCAAAGCCTGTTAATTGAACAGGGATGAGTCAGAGTGTGGCCTCAGCCCTTGGCTTGCAGGGTAGACTGAACAACCGACTGCGTCAAGTCCCGTTATTGCCCTTAAATGGCCCGATCATCAGCTGGTAGCTTCTAGTCAGCTTTGGGATAGTACTGAAACTGTAATGCTGAAGGTATTCGTAACAAAAAGTCACCTTAGTATGTACCTTTGAAGCAGAACAGCAATTAATCTGTGTCAAAAAAGGATGCAAACTAAGTTTTGATCCTGCATGGTAGTACTGTTTCCAAATTGAACTTTGTTAAAACATTCTTTATCAAAGCCAGAAAGATTATATGCGAGCAGAGCTTGGAACAAACTTGGTGCCATAATTCTTTGTGTTTGAAAGTTGATGCTTTAGACATAGAGAAAAACCTCTTTCTTGAGTTTTAATAAGAACTGCTTATAAGGACAAATGTTTTAGGTTAAAAACTAAGGTTTTTTTTTTGTTCCTCTTTATAAATGGTTCATAGCGTAATTTCTTCAGTCATCTAAAATTCATTGTTTCTCCCTCCTGGAAAGGTTAGAGATTGCCAGCAGAAAGTAGAAGTTCTTGCTCCTACATGTCTTTCTTCAAAATGAAGAATGTGGCGCATTCACATTACTCCAGACTCAATTTTAGATAATCCTTTACCGTGCTATTTTTTTTAAAAAATGCCTTCAGAAGTCTAGATGACATGTAATGAGTTGACCTATGTTCTAAATGAACTAAAATATTTCAGTTGGTGATAAATGTACAGCACCTAGTAGGTTAACTCATTTATAGTGTCCATAAATGCTGGAGGGTTTTGTTTACTTAGCTCTCTTTATATCTAATATTGAAAATCAACACAATTTTAAGTTATTTTATATCCTATCTTAATGACCTAGTTTTAGTTCTAAATCTGTGTTGTACATTTACTAATTGCTATATTAATTCAAATTTATAACCCATTTATGTTTTAAGGGCCTGTTACTCTGAAGAAGGAAAGTATAAAGTAACGAGTGATTTTCATGTCTCAGTGGACCCGGCCCTTTAGAATCATTTCTCATATCTTTATGTTCTAACAATGTTCTTATAAATTGCTTTTAGCAGAATAAATGCATACTTACACAAGTATTTTAGTTACTTAGAGTAGCATTCAGAGGCCTTTTACCCTAGTGATTATACAGCATAAAATCATATCCAGCGCCCCAAAAAATTCTATGGAAAGTTCTTCACATTGCTTGAAGGTTGATCTTTGGTTCTTTTAATTACTTATCCTGGTTTTCTTCCGATGTCTTTGGCCATTCCTTAAAGGGCTCCTTTTTTCTTTCCCTTAAGGTTGATGCTTCCCGTGAGTTCATTTTCAGCACTCTTCTCCTTCTATACTTCCTCCCCCTAGGTTTTCTCCCCAAGTAATTTTAACTATGTAATGGCTTCAACTACCATCTGTGAGTGCTAATAACTTCCAAGTACAAATAGACACACACCCATACATTGTTTTCTCCAGCCCATATCTCTCTTCCAAGCTTTGGACCTCTGTATCAACTGCCAACTGTAAATGACCTCTTGAATATTCCACAAACAATTTAAACACGTCTAAAATTATACTCATTGTTTTCTTTTACAAGAACACTCTTCCTCCAGTATTTTCAACGTCAATAAATGTAATCCATTCATTCAGTTGTTCAAGGCAGAAACTAGTAATTTCTAACTACTTACTTTCTCTTGCCCCCTACAGCTTTTTCAATCATTTGATTCAACCGTTGAATTATATCCCCACATCATTTTGTTTCTCTCTCCATAGCAATTTTTCGAAGATTTTACAACTTTTGCTTTTGCAACAGCATCTTAATTAATTGATCCTATAACTAGTTTTGCCCTTTGCTAGTCCTTTTACTCCATTTCTCCCAGATGAATACTTTTTTAAAACAGATATATGGTCATGTTATTTCTCCTTAAAATTTTCCAAAGGCCGTTCATTGCTTTCAGGATAAAATTCAGGCCCTTTAGCATGTTACTCAAGGTTCTTCTTAATCTGGATTCTCCCTGTTGTTCACCACTCCCTGACCTGCTTAGTACCTCACTTTCCTTCTTTCTGTTTCTTTCTTCCTTCCCACACTCCCTCTGTTCTTATTTTCTCTTTCTCCCTCTCTCCCCTCTTCTCTGTCAATTTGCTACCACAGCAGGAAGTAGTCACCACTTTCTCTGAGTTTGACCTGAACCTCTCATATTGCTTGTTTTCTACCACAAATTGAAATTATCTGTGTACGTGTTTTCTTTTGTATTAAATCATAAGCATCTTGAGTCAGTGTTAGGAGCTGTTCTGAATCCTGACAGTATAACCACAAGTAAGACACAGTCTCTTTTCTCAAGGAGGAAGGGAGGGTGCTTGTCTTTTTCATTCTTGGAACTCCTATACAGTCCATTTGATAAATGAATAAATATCTATTTAAAAGTTAGTTTTTTTAATCTTAGAAAAAAGTTCTATTTTTCTAAATTTTTCAATATAGATTCATCTAATAACTCAAAAATAATTTTATAACAGCCTAAAACAAACTAACCACATATCACACAAATATTTAATGATAGCATTCTATAAATGAAAAACTATTTGGTATGCAAAAATATGCAATAAATACAATAATAATAATAAAAAATTGTTATATTCTTTCACATTTTGCAAGTACATATTCTGCTAAGTTAATTTATGGAAGCTCGTAGCAGCCTGAGAGAGAGCTGCCTTCAGTAAACTCATTTGATAGTTGAGGAAACTGAGGCTATAATAAACTGAGTTCTTTTGCCACTTATACTAATAAATGGAAAGGAACAGATCTAAAACTTTGGCTTCCTTTTGCCATCTAATCCTGCTCTCCTAAATCTTACCTAGTTTAGAAAGGGGGAAAATATGAATAATTAAGATACAAAAAATGAGATGTTAAAGTAATTCAGGCAAGAAATAATTGATTGGGGTTTATAGTAGAGGTAGAGGATGAAGAAAATTTGAGGAGGTAGAATGAACAGAAGATTTAATGACAAAGGGATGTGTAGAGTTTGAAGGAAACAGAGGAGTCAAAGATGATTTAAACTAAAAGCTCCTCAGACTTTTGACCTCAGTTTTCTAGTTTGCTCAGTTTCTCCTTTAAAGAGGTTCTGGAGAATAGTTTAACATTTCCTTATGGCAGCAAATTATAAGAGCTGAGAAGAGGATATTTAAATCCTAGGGCCAGGAGCAATGGACTCATTGCTGAAGTTTTAAGCAGGATCCTTTGTTTTGTGTATCTAGAAACAGCAGCTTCACTTTTAACAGGACCAACATTTTCTATTATTTCCTTTTGCAAGGTACATAATCGACATAATACATGACCCAGGTGAAAAAGCAAATAGTACAGAAGGACTTACAAAGAAAAGCAACAGTACTTTTCTGTCCCCAGTTCCATCTCCTGGAATGAATTATTTTTTCTTTTTGAGATTTCTTCATCACTCTAGGCTTTAGGCTCATAGTGTTATTTCTTGTTGACTCTTTACTATAAAAGGTTAAGATTTAGCTCACTTAAACTGCTGCCTGCCTTTCCTCACCCAATTTTCACATTAGTATTATAATTATTTTAGTACTCTTATTTGTTACCTGTGTGAATTTAACTTGTATACTTAACACTCTAATTTCTGTTCTGTCCACTTCTCATAGGCCCTCTTTGAATAGTTACTATGTAAAATGAGGTTATCAGGACCTCTACCCTTTCCTCCACTTCTCTTCCCCTCTAGCCTTAAGCTCCTAAACTCTGACAATTGAACTTTTTCTTCATTCATTTTGTACAGGACACACAATTATGCTTTAGAGTTTAAGCCTCCTCTTTTTCTTCTATTTTGGAAAATTAGCAACAATTATCACTTCAAATATTATTCTTCCCCTATTCTTTCTAGAGTTCTTTTCTTCTGCAACTCCTAATAGACTTATAGTAGAATCTCTCATTCCTTATTCCATGTCTCTTAATTTCTCTTATCTGTTTTTTTATTTAATTTTATTGAGTTAATGATAGGTTACAATCTTGTGAAATTTCAGTTGTACTTTATTGTCTGTCAGTCGTGTTGTAGGTGCACCCCTTCACCCTTTGTGCCCACCCCCCACCCCACCTTTACCCCGGTAGCCACTAATCTGTTCTCTTTGTCTACATTTTTAAATTCTTCATATAAGTGGAGTCATACAGAGATTGTCCTTCTCTATCTGGCTTATTTCACTTAACATAATTCCCTCAAGGTCCATCCATGTTGTTGCAAATGGGACGGTTTTGTTCTTTTTTAAGGCTCAGTAGTATTCCATTGAATGTATATACCATATCTTCTTTATCCATTCATCTGTTGATGGGCACTTAGGTTGCTTCCACATCTTGGCTATTGTGAATAATGCTGCAATGAACATTGGGGTGCATAGGACTTTTGGAATTGCTGACTTCACGCTCTCTGGATAGATACCCAGTAGTGGGTTAGCTGGATCATATGGTAGTTCTATTCTTAATTTTTTGAGGAATCTCCATACTGTTTCCCGGTTTGCTGCACCGGTTTGCATTCCCACCAGCAGTGTATGAGGTTCCTTTTTCTCCACAACCTCTCCAACATTTGTTACTATTTGTTTTAGTTATTTTTGTCATTCTAATGGGTGTAAGGTGATATCTTAGTGTAGTTTTGATTTGCATTTCCCTGATGATCAGCGATGATGAACATCTTTTCATGTGCCTATTGGCCATCCGTATATCTTCTTTGGAGAAATGTCTGTCCATGTCTCCTGCTGATTTTTTGATCGGGTTTAATTTTTTCTTGTTGAGTTGTGTGAATTCTTTATATATTATGGATATTAAGCCTGTGTCAGATGTATGACTTGCAAATATTTTTTCTCAGTTGGTGGGTTGTTTTTTTATTTCAATCCTGTTTTCCCTTGCCTTGAAGAAGCTCTTTATTCTGATGAAGTCCCATTTGTTTATTCTTTCTGTTGTTTCCCTTGTCTGAGAAGACATGGTGTCCAAGTCCTCAGGACATAATTCTGTGTTTTTATTGTTTTCCTTTTGGTCTGGAGCTTTTATATATTGCTGGATGTTAGAGGAGCAGTTTTTGCACATGCTGCTAATATTCGGTTGCAGTTACCGCCTGTCGCCACTAGATGGGGGTCAAGAGCCACACGTTCTGAGCCCTCCACCTTTAGTTGCGATGGCGCGTGCAGCGCGGGTTGTGGGAGGAGGGGCACTTTCTCTCACGCGCGGACCTGGATTCCAATCAGCGTTTGCTCTCTGATTTCTCAGGGCCTTGGCTTGATGGGGTCTCCCCTATGGGAAAGCTTTCCCCCATTGGCGGGTTTCCACTGCACTGGCGGTGGGAGTCCTGGATGATCCCATGGTCGCAGAGCCCCTCCCCCGCTCCTTCCTTCACCCGGGGCAGCAATCCCAGTCTCTATGGGAAGGAGCAAAGTTCTCTCTTACCCCATTCCGGCTCCTCCAAGTGCGGCTCCAGCCTCTCCGCCCTCCGTCATTTGGCTGCTGTGGGTCTCTGACGATTTCTCTTATTAGGATTTTTTGGTTGAAAAGCAGTTGGTATTTTTGGTTGTAGTTTCGAGGGGAGAGAGTCCATGGTGAGCTCACTCCACCATGTCACTGACGTCACTGAATCTCTCTCATCTGTTTTCATCTCTTTATCTCTGTTCTGTGTTCTGAGTGAATTCCTAATACTATCTTCTAATTCCCTGATTACATCTTCAACTATATCCATTGATAAGGCTCCTACTTATTTAGCTTTTGGTTTTAATTTTAATAACTTGTTAAATTTTTTATTGAAGTATACTACACTTATAGAAGAATGTGTATACTGTCAGTAGAGTTCAGTACATTTTCACAAATTGAAAAATTTACATGACTGGCCCCAGATCAAGAAACAGAATATTACCGCTACTCCAGAAGCTGTCTTTGTGCTCCCCTCTAATCAGTAGCACCTCCAATAACTAACCAGCATTCTGACTTCTGAAAGTATACATTAGTTTTACCTGTTTATTATTATATATAAATGGAATTATAAAGGAAATATTCTTTTGGGTCTAAATTCTTTCACTTCACGTTTTTATTCAAATAGTTACATGCACTTAATAGTTCTTTCAGTCTCATGCTATATAGTATTACATTGTGTGACTGTACCACTTATTTATCTAGCAATTATCTATCTACTTTTTTATTCAGTGTTGATGGAAATGTAGATTATGTAGTTGGGGCACTTAAAAATAGCGGTACCATAACCATTTTCAGTATAATAGTGTTTCCTGACCCAAGGTGATATTGATGCTTTCACAAAAATCAAGTCACAGAGCCAGTAAATAGCTTGGTTCTGTTTCTGTTCTTGAGGCTGTCCTCATGATCCTCCATGCCTAAATTCTAGAGAGCAGTTAACAGTTGGGAAGGGTGAGGGGTAGAGGATTGTGGCACCTAGTTTTAAGTAACGAGCCTGTATCCCCTGCAGAGTGCTTTTAGCCCCCATCATGTAGTGAGAGTCAGATTTCTAGCCACCCCAGCCTACTTGCTGATCCAGTTTCCTGTCAGGCCATGACTTCAGCCGTGCATGTCACTTTGTACTTCTGTTCCATTTCTGGTCCACATGTATGTGTGAGCCCATCTGTGGCTTTCTAGATCGCTCTTTATTTTATCTGTCATTACTATGTATTTTGTGCCTCAAAGCTTGAATTTAGTAAAACATCTTGACGAGAAGTCTTTCTTTGATTCTTAAGACTCCTGGATTTGGGGGTATATCCACGTCCTTTTTCCCTGCCTTTGTTTAAGCTCAGAAACATTCTTGTATTAGTTCTTTGTTCGTTTCCTTTCCTTCATTTTCACTATTCTCACCTTCTAAACATCTAGTGGTTGGATTTGGGCTCTCCCTAGATTAATCCTCAGTTTCTCTTAGATTTTTAAATCTTTGGGGTTTTTTTCTTCTTCCTTTAGTTCTAGGTGTATTTTCTTTATCTTCCGTCCCTTTGAATTTTTTCTTTTAAAGATTGGCGCCTGAGCTAACATCTGTTTACAATCTTTTTTTTTCTTCTTCTTCTTCTTCTCTGCAATGCCCCCTGGTACATAGTTGTATATTCTAGTTTTGAGTGCCTGTGGCTGTGCTAAGTGGGACACCACCTCAGGATGTCCTGATGAGCGGTGCCATGTCCACGCCCAGGTTCCGAACCCGTGAAACCGTGGGCCACCAAAGCAGAGCATGTGAACTTAACCACTTATCCATAGGGCCGGCCCCATGAATTTTTTTTTATTTTGGTAATGAGCATTTTAATTTTCTTATAATCTGAATGTTCTTTTTCATGGCCTCTTAATGTTATATTGTAGCTTCAATGTCTTTTTTAATTTCTCTGAGAAAGGTAATCAGACTTTTTAAAAAATTTTTTTCTGTTTCCTGAATTATGTTTCCTCCTGGCTGAGTTACTACATTTGTTTATTTTCTCTTTCATTTTGGAGGTTTTCCACATATGTCTGATGATCCTTAATTGTCCAGTCAGATTTAAGAACTGAGTTGATTGCACGAGGTGGCTGAATTGAGATTCCTTTGCTATTGTTTGTAAGTTTATTTAGCTGCTAGGCCTCTCTTGAATTAAATACAGCTAACAGTGGTTTTATATACCAAGCAGAACTTGTCAACCGTCAGACTTCTCTTTAGGATGGATGGGCAGAAATCCTGCTGTTAGGTTGGAGGCGCGCCCCCCCCCCCCCCCCCCCCCCGCCGCCAAATGCATGAATGAATAATTTACACAGGGGCACCAACCCTGACATAAACTGCCTTCTGTCTCCCCAGGTAGTTTATTTAGTGTCATGGAGAAGATCACTTCAGATTTCTTTGCTGGCTTACTTACTTTAGGTAGGGGAAATAATAAGCAGCCTGTCCTGTACAGGAGCATAGGAGAGTGAGGAGGGACAACTCTTACAGCTGTTCAATTAAGACACTCTGAATGAAACTCCTTATTTTTTGCTTCTGATTTCTATCCCTCACACATGCTGGTGTTAAGTCCTGAACTTCTTCAGAGTTTTGCAGGGGAAGATCTGCTCCCACCTTAACATTAGCCCCCTATTGCGTTTATCCAGGACTGCAGTTTCCTCCTTTTCTATTCGTCTGTCAGCAACTTGCTTTCTTGTTATTTCTTCTAGAAATTGATTGAACTCTCCCATCTGATATTGATACTAAAGAAATACAAATAGGAAATGCACCCGTAACAGTGAAGTTATTTCCTCTTTGTATTTCTTTAGTATCATTTCAGTGGGGTCTCTATTGAACTAGAAGAGCTTTTGGACACCAAGCTGAAAGGGATAATTGGAAAGTTCAGATCACTACTGACAAATGATACAATTATTGAATATTGATTAATTCATTCAATCACCAAACATTTATTAAATACCCCTTATGTGTTAGAAAGTGTTCTAATATCAAGAAACACACACATGATCAACACAGATAAGGTCCCTGCATTTATGGGCTTTACAGTTTAGTTGGGGGGAGTAGACCTAAAATAAGTAAACAAATAAATAAGATAGTTTTAGTTAATGATTAAGTAACAGGAAGAAAATACAAGAGTTCTTTCATAGAGATTGACTACTGGAGGGGTTTGGTGGTATGCAGGGGGAAAATTTAGATGAGGAGGTCCAGGAATCCCCATTTTAGGCAGAAGATAGTGCAAACACAAAGGCCCTGAGGGAGGATTGAGCTTGGACAGTTTGAAAAATAGAAACAAGGCCATTGAGTATAATAAATCCGGGGATTTATAAGAAATGTGCTCAAAGACGTAGGCAAGACCCAGGTCAATTAAGGCCTTAAGGGAGTTTGAATTTTGTTCTAAATGGAGTGGAAAGTCATCAAAGAATTTTCACCAAGGTATTGTCATGATCTAATTTATCCTTTTTAAAGCTTATAAATCTAGAATATATTTTATAGGTTGAACCTTTGGCATTCTGATGGCTTGGATATTGAGGATGAAGGAAATGGAGGAATCAAGGATGGCTCATTTGTGTTTGGCTTGAATAATTGGTCTTGCATAGTTCTGTGGGTAAAGTTACTGTGCTGTGGTGATGTGTCCTTGGTAGCCTAGATTTCTGCACAGGCCACAGTGGTGACCTCTGCTTAGGTTCCAAGATTTTTACACTCAAATTCTCGTTCATTCAGCATAGCCAGGATGGGTGAAACCAGAGGAGCTTCCAAGCTTAGCAATATGCTTTTCTGGAGCTAGTCCTTTCCCACCTTCCTGCCATGCTTTTGAATTTGTGAGACAACTCTAAATTTTTAAGCAGCTGCCTGAATGTCAGGAGTGTACTGTTCAGTCTATGTGAGAAGATTCTGCCATGGTTGTTTGGTCTAGCTCTTTGATCTTGTAAGCCTGTAGTAGCAAATTCAGATGTATTCAGTGGCCAAGCAGATAATATAAATTATTGAAATGGGATGTAATATAAAAATGATTGAAGTTGGACAGTCTAAGCACATTCAAGTTCACTAAAAAAAAGTACAAAATGCCATGAAGACAAATAAAATTCTTGTGTAAGCCATATTATAGTGTAAGACTACAGGAAGCAATTTCTGATATCTCGTTAATCTTTCCTACAGTTCTTTTTTTTGAAGGGTCAGTATATTTTTATTTTTTAATGTGGAGAGACGGAGCAGTGGCATCAGCATTGTGGTGGAATAAGACATTTCTTAGTTTTGTCCCCCTCCCTCCCATAACAACAAATATTTGGCATTAATCCATAACAGAGGAACCTCTGTGGAAGCTGTGGGGTCCACCACTATACACCAGGGGACCTGGAAGGAGTCACTCACCTGTGCATTGCATAATAGGCAGACGGACCTCATTCCCATCTGTGGACACTGAAGTGACTAGTGAACCAGCTCCAGCCTCTCTTGACCATAGTCTGGGAGCCCATGGAGAACACTGACTTAGACAGTCGCTCACAGAGAAGAGAGCCTTTGTGGAAGTCCACGTTCCCAAAGGAGAAGATCCAGTAATCCATTAGATCAAAAAAATATGACTTTCAGCACACCGGAATGGGCAGTTAGTTAAGACTGGAGGAAGTGGCTGCTACTTCAAATGTGAAGACAGCAACACAAAACTCAAAGAAATGTCAAAAATCAAGGAAATGTGATACCACCAAAGGATCATGATAATATTCCAGTTACTGAACCCAAAGACTTGGAGATCTATGATTTACCCTAATAAAGAATTCAAAATAGCTGTTTTAAGGAAACTCAGTGAACTATAAGAAAACACAGAAAGACAGTTTAATGAAATCAGGAAAACAATACACGAACAAAAGAAGTTTAACAACGAGATAGAAATCATGAAAAAGAACCAAACAAATTGTGGAGCTGAAGAATTCAGTGAATGAAATGAAAAATGCACTAGAGAATATCAACAGCAGACTTGTTCAAGCAGAAGACATTTCAGTGAGATTGAAGGCAGGAACTTTTAAATTATCCTGTCAGAGGAGAACAAAGAAAAAAGAATCAAGAAGAATGAAGAAAACCCACATGATCTATGGGATACCATCAAAAGGACCAATTTGTGAATTCTTGGAGTTCCAGGAGGAGAAGAGAGTGAGAAGGGGACAGAGAAAGAGATGGTGGCTGATTTAAAGAAACAGTGACTAAGACCTTCCCAAGTCTGGGGAGAGATTTGGATATCCAAGTTCATGAATCCCATACGTCACTAAGAGAAATCAATTTAAAGAAATCCTCTGCCTCTATTCAACATAGTAATGGAAGTTCTAGCCAGACAATCAGACAAGGAATAGAAATAAAAGCTATTAGTTTGGGAAAGGAAGAAGTAAAATTTTTTCTGTTTGTAGATGACGTTATCTTATACATATAAAATCCTAAAGACACCACCAAAAAACTGTTAGATCTTATCACTGAATTCAGTAAAGTTGCAGAATACAAAATCAGCATACAAAAATCCATTGCTTTTCTATACACTGACAATTCATCATCTGAAAAAGAATAAAGAAAAATGATCCTGTTTACAATAGCATCAAAAAAATAAAATACCTAGCAATAAATTTAACCAAGGAGATGAAAAAATTTCTACACTGAAATCTACAAGACTTTGATTTGAAGAAAGAATTGAAGAAGACCCAAGTAAATGGAAAGATAACCTATATTCATAGATTGGAAGAATTAATATTGTTAAAGTGTCTGTTCTAAGATTAGTGGTTACCAGGGGAAAGGGGAGGTGGGGGTTGGGCACAAAGGGTGAAGTGGTGCACCTAAAATATGACTGAAAAATAATAATGTAAAACTGAAATTTCACTAGCTTGTAAACTATCATAACCTCAATAAAAAATAAACTAGAAAAAGAAATTTGTTCTAACCAAAGCCATCTATATGTGCAATGCAAAATCCTTATCAAGATTCCAGTGGCATATTTTATAGAAGTAAAAAAAATCCTGAAATTTATGTGGAACCACAAAAGACCCCTAATAGCCAAAGCAATCCTGAGAAAGAAGAAGAAAGCTGGAGGCATCTTACTTCATGATTTCAAGCTATATTACAAAGCTGTAGTAATCAAAACAGTGTGGTACTGGCATAAAAACAGACACATAGGCCAATGGAACAGAATTGAGATCCCAGAGATAATCCCATGCATGTATGGTCAATTAGTTTATGACAAAAGAGCCAATAATACTCAGTGGGGAAAGGATAGTCTCTTCAATAAATGAGGTTGGGAAAACTGGACTGCCACATGTAAAAGAATGAAACTAGAACGCTATCTTATACCATACGTAAAAATCAACTCACAATAGATTAAAGACATGAATGTAAGACCTGAAACCATAAAACTCCTAGAAGAAAACGTAGGAGATAAGCTCCTTGACATCAGTCTTATCAATGAGTTTTTGGATTTGACACCAAAAGCAAAAATAAACAAATGGGACTACATCAAACTAAAAAGCTTCTAGACAACAAGGGAAGTCATCTATAAAATGAAAACCAACTTATGGAATGGGAGAGAACATTTGCAAATCATGTATCTGATAAGGCGTTAATATGTAAAACATATAAAGAACTAATACAACTAAATAGAAGAAAAACAATCCAGTTCTGAATAATCCAGATCTGAATAGACATTTTTCCAGAGGAGATATTCAGCTGGGCAACAGCTATGTGAAAAGGTGCTGAACAACACTAATCATTAGGAAAATGCAAATCAAAATCACAGTGAGATATCTCCTTACACTGGTTAGAATGGCATTCATCAACAAGACAAGAAATAACAAGTGTTGGCAAGGATGTGGAGAAAAGAGAACACTTGTACACTGTTGATGGGAATGTAGATCGGTATAGCCACTATGAAAAACAGTATGGAGGTTCTTCAAAGAACTAAAAATAGAACTACCATCTCATCTAGCAATCCCACTCTGGGGTATACAGTCAAAGAAAATAAAATCAGGATCTTGAAAATATATGTACACCCCCATGTTCATTGCAGCATTATTTACAATAGCCAAGATATGGAAACAACCTAGGTGTCCGTCAGCAGATGAGTGGATAGAGAAAATGTGGTGTGTATACATAATAGAATATTATTCAACCATAAAAAAGAACAAAATCCTGCCATTTGTGACAATATGGATGGACCTTCAGGGCATTATACTAAGTGGAATAAATTAAAGAAAGACAAATACTGTATGATTTCACTTATATGTGGAATCTACAAAAACCAAACTCATAAAAAAAGAGATCAGATATGTGGTTACCAGAGGTGGGAAATGAGGGAATAGGGTGAAGATAGTCAAAAGGTACAAACTTCCAGTTATGACATTAATAGGTGCTTGGGACATAATGTACAACATGATGACTATAGTTAACACTACTATATGGTATATTGGAAAATTGCTAAGGGAGTAAATGCTAAAAGTTCTCATCATAAGAAAAAAAATTTGGTATTATATGAGGTGATGGATGTTAACTAACCTTAGCACGGTAATGGTTTTGCAGTGTACGTATGTCTAGTTATTATGCTCAACACCTTAAACTTTTACAGTGTTGTATGTCAATTGTATTTCAATAAAACTGAAAAAAATTCTCTCCGAGAAAATTATAATAAACCATCAAAAATCAAAGACAAATGGGCTGGCCCAGTGGTGCAGTGGTTAAGTTTGTGCTCTCTGCTTTGACGGCCCAGTTCATGGGTTTGGATCCCAGCTGTGGACCTTGACACCACTCCTCAAGCCATGCTGTGGTGGCATTCCACATACAAAAAAAAAAAAAAAAAAAAGAGGAAGATTGGCACAGGTGTTAGCTCAGGGCCAGTCTTCCTCACAAAAAGAACCACAATAACAATAAAAAAACCCAAAGACAGAGAATCTTAAAAGCAGCAAGTGAAAAGCTTGTAACTTACAGGGGAACCTCCATAAGGCTATCAGTAGATTTCTCAGTACAAACCTTACAGGCCATGAGAGAGTGGGGGGATATATTCAAAGTGCTGAAAGGAAAAAACCTGCCAACCAAGAATACTGTACCTGGCAAGCTGTCCTTGAGAAACGCAAGAGTGATAAAGACTTTCCCAGACAAACAAAAACTGAAGGAATTCATCCCACTAGACCTGCCTTACAGGAAATGCTGAAAGGAGTTAGTTCTTCAAGGTGATATGAAAGGATGCTATTAGTAACATGAAAATGTATGAAAATATACAACACACTGCTAAAGGGAAGTACATAATCAAATTCAGGAAATTCTAATACTGTAATATGGTGGCGTATTAACTGTAGTAAAAGATAAGAGTATTAAAATTCTGGAGTTAAAGGACAAGAGTATTAAAAATAAGTTTAGCTACAGTAACTTGTTAGTGAGTACACAATATAAATGTGATATCAAAAACCATAAAAGGCAAGGGATGAGTAAAAGGGTAAAGTTTTTGTATGTGATCAAGTTAGTTATCAGCTTAAAATAGACTGTTAGATCTATAAGATGTTTTATTTAAGCCTCATGGTAACCACAAAGCAAAAACCTACAGTAGATTCACAAAAGATAAAGAGATAGGAATCAAAACATACCACTTTGGAATATCATCAGTTCACAAAGGAAGGCAACAAGAGAGGAGGAAAGGAACAAGGGAACTGCAAAACAGCCAGAAAACTGGGATAAGATGACATTAGTAAGCCTTTACCTGCAATAAATATTCTATTTGTAAGTAGATTGAATTCTCCAATATAGGCGTAGAATGGCTGATAAAAAAAACAAGACCCAAGTTTATGCTGCCTACGAGAGACTCACTTCAGCTTTAAGGAAACACATGGGCTCAAAGTTAAGGATTGGAAAATATATTCCATGCAAGTGGAAACCAAACAAGCCAAAAGCAGTAACTAGAGACGAAAGTCATTATATAATGATAAAAAGGAGCTAGTCCATCAAGAAGAAGGAAGAATCTTAGTTATATGTGCGCCCAGCATCAGAGCAACTAAATATATTAAGCAAATACTAACAGATCGAAGGGAGAAATAGACAAGACAATCATAGTAGGGGATTTCAATACCCCTCTTTGAACAATGGGTAAATCTTTTTAGATGTAAAATCAACAAGGAAACGTTGGACTTGAACCAAAGTAGAAAGGCCATTATTGATTTTTTTCTTGTTTTAAGAGTGCATGCTAATATATTTAAATTCAGACATTTTATAAATATTTAAAGAGAAAAATGAAAATCACCTGTAATCCTACCTAGAGCTAACTATTTGTTGTATGATTGTTCAGACTTCTTTCTCTGTATCTTCACATAAAGATTTTTCCCACTCAGCAATAAGTATGAAAATCTTTTTAAATTAACTAATGTTGATTTATATCATTCTTTTCAATGGCAATATAATATTGCACAGAATCTTATACCATAAATTATTTATCTGGTCCCCTTTGGTCAAGGATATGGTGCTTTCCAGTTCCTGTTATTTTAACTCTTAATGGTGTATTGCCAGTTTATTCCACCTCTGTCTTCACTGTTCTTCCAGAGGTACAAATACATATTGGTTTAACACATTAAATATTAACACTTCTATTTTCTCTTGGAATTCCATTCATTCTGTACTATAGAAAATAAATGACAAAATTTGAGGACTAAATGAAGATTTCCAGAAATAAAACCTATATCTCAGAAATATATATTATCTACTAGAGACATTTAGTTATTTAACATATTCAGTAACTAAAACTATTGTCTACTACGTGCCAGGCATTGCTCTAGAATAGACTTTAATAGGCATTATGTATATATTTTTAGTTTGCAGTTATCTTTTTTAATTCAGATTTTTTTATTGAGATAACATATAACATAAACTTTACCATCATAACTATTTTAAATGTGCAGTTCTATAGTGTTGTATTATTTACATGTTGTAATCTCCAGAGCTTTTTTATCTTGCATTAAACAACTCTTCTTTTCCCCCTCCCCTCAGCCCCTGGTAACCACTATTCTACTTTCTGTTTCCATGAATTTGAGTACTTTAGATGCCTAATTTAAGTGAAATCGTACAGTATTTGTCCTTTTGTGACTGGTTTATGTCACTTAGCGTAATATCCTCAAAGTTTGTCCATGTTGTAGCATGTGACAGGATTTATATTTTTTAATAGGCAAGGAATTTGATGCTTTGACATCAGCCTGGCATACTTTAGGTAATTCTGTTGACGAGTTTGTTTCTGAATCACTGAATGGATATTCAAAACTTTGTTTGAACTTTAGAAAAATATTTTTAATACAGAATGATAAACAGTTTGTGCCAGTTACTGGTCTGTTTTGGGAATTCATAGATGAAAGACATGGAAGACAGGAAATCATAATATATTATGATAATAGATTTAAAGGAGATATGAACAGGGTTCAATGAGAGCTTGAAGAGAGGGACAGACCAAAGTCTACCTGGGATTGTTAAAGCAGACTTTGTAGATCCTTTATCTGTAAACAGATAAATAAGGGAAGAGTGCGTTGAAAGTATTCTTAATAGAGAAAACAGAATATGAAAGGCATAGAGGTGTGAAATATTAAGGAGTATTTGAGGAACTACCAGAAATTTAGTATTGTTGGAGCAAAGAATATTTGGGGAGAATTCTGAAGGATAAAACTGGAAAAGCCTTGTATGTCATGCCACCAATTATAATTTTTATTTTACCCTAAGGAGTAGGGAAATGGCATGATCCAATCCGTATTTCAGGAAGAGAATGCTGGCCCTGTTAAGGATAGATTGGAATGGGGAGAGACTAGAGCAGAATACCAGTAAGCAGTCCATTGTATGAGTGCCGACAGGAATACTCTCTAAAGTTAAGAATTAAGCACAGTTTTAGAACTTTAATGGAATAAATACCAATATCAGTGTTATCTGTCTTTTTTGCCTCTTACTCATGCTGTCTCCACAAGTCCTTCCAGCTCCTAAACTAACCAGCCCTGGCACTAGGCAGCTTTGAAATGTTTATTAAGAAAATGTCCCTGTTTTGAGAGACAGGAATGGGAGCCCCTGGACTTAAGGCAGATTTTACAGCTCTTCTGAGGATTTCTCATTTAGGCAATATGAGATCAACAGAGCCCTGTGCAAATCAGCTTCATAAGCAAATTACCTTTTTTTTTTCCATTACAGACTCCATCCCTCCAAAGAGAGTACCATTTGTTGCAATTAGTATTTCCCTCCTTTACCTATATCACTGATTTTAAAACGTTTCATGAAACATTCAAATTATAGCAGCTTTGGTATTAATCTTTGTGTTTTACAGTTTCAGAACTCTGCTACTCATTATTTTGGCATGAAAATATCCCATTAAGTCCTCCTGATGCTTTAAATTTAAAAGGTCCCTGTAAGCTACATCAGGAATACTGTATCTAGCATAAAAACAACGTTTCTATTCTTCCTTGAAGCATATTGTCTTGTAACTTTAGTTATGTTGGTATTGATACTGAGTCGTTTTTTTAGAAAGTGATGTAGCTGTTATTAACTCATCATTTCCATCGTTCAATCACTTAACTACCCTTTCTACCCTCTCTGAACATCTCTGTCATGCATCCTCTTCATTCTCTTCCTTCTCACTCAAGTCTCAGATGCTTTTTTTTCATTCCCCACAGTACTAGAAGAGATTAGCACATCGTATGATTCCTATTAGTGCTGGACTTCTTTTTAGTAATGCTTCTAAACTACATGCTCCTTTGCTGAAATAAACTCTGCTCTGCGGCTTATCTTTTAAATGATGGATTTCTTATGTAAAAAAAATTTATTTATAAACAAAATATCTAAATATGTTAAAATAGTTTTATGGAGTGAAGGGGGGAAGTGTCTAGCTTGGGGGAGGGGCATTTATTTTTTTTTAGTATAACTGGTCCAGTCCTGTGGTGGTGGTTTTTCTTTGCTAATCGTCTTTACTTTCAGGATGCAATAGATTCTGTCAACATCTCAGTGGGGGAGCAGAGATTTTTAGTATACTTTAAATATAATATCCTCTTTGCATTGAGTCAAGAAGATGCTGATCTGTCCAGAGGAGGAAAGGAAACCCTCTGGATCACAGGAAAGTTTATGCTCTGAAACCTCTTAACAGTACATTTTGGTCCTCAGGTTCTAACAAAACAAACAGTCCTTAACCACACTAATCTTGGGAAATAAAACTCATCCATTTGACTCTTGGCTGAAGGTTAAAAGATATAATTGGAGAGAAACATAAAACCTGGAGTAGTATTAGGTTTCTTTGCATTTCTGTTGTCAAAACCTGAGTTCTGTAGGAAAACTCACATGTGTTACGTGCCTACCCTGTGACAGATTCACAGCTGAAGTAGAGGTGTATTATTTTAAAATGTCTCAACCTTAACAACTACTCCAGGAAGTGTAGACATTTGCGTTATCATTTCATAGTTAAGAAAAATGAGGTTGAGGGCCCGGCCCCGTGGCCGAGTGGTTGAGTTCACGCTCCGCTGCAGGCGGCCCAGTATTTTGTCGGTTCAGATCTTGGGCGCGGACATGGCACTGCTCTTCGAGTCATGCTGAGGCAGCTTCCCACATGCCACAACTAGAAGGACCCACAACGAAGAATATACAACTATGTACCGGGGGGCTTTGGGGAGAAAAAGGAAAAAGATAAAATCTTTTAAAAGAAAAAGAAAAATGAGGTTGAAGAAGTTACTTGTCTAGGATGACACAGCTAGTAGATGGTAAAGTTGTAGTCCAGAGCACAGGCTTTTTCTTCTGTCTCATAGTGTGCCTTGTCAGGAGGGTTTTAATTAATTAATTAATTAATTATTATCTTATTCTTTTTAAAAATGTAAGGAATAACAAAAAGTAGAAAGAAGAAAGCAAAACAAACAAACAAAAAAGACCAAAGTCAACTGCTTTAGGAAATGATCATCATTTGTAGTAGGTGAGCACTGATTCTTGTCATATTTCTATACACATGCTAAGAAGGAAAAATGGAAAAATTAGCAGGGTCATAATAACATGCCGTTTTGAATAAAAGCTGAATTTAATTTTGCATGATTTTTACAGAATAAACAAATGGAATTTCAATTGAATATTTCTTCACTGTATAGGAGAAGAATTCCTAAGACATATTCACAAGGATAAGAAAGAACATTGAGATTAAGGTCATGCTTTTCAACAGCATTTAATCAGTATTAATTTACCCTATGCTCCAAAAAATGAGGAAATTAACACTCATTCTCTCCAGTTTTTATTTTAACTTCGTCAAAGTTTTTAACATTTACATTTGATTTTATAACTATAATTCTCAAATTTATTTAGTCTAGGCTCTACGTTTAAATTCAGTGCTTATCACCTGTCCGTTACCACATTTTCGCTTTACTTTCTTGAGTTCTTTGCTGTGATTTATCTTTTTGTTTATTGAATTTTATCTTTAATTAGCTTTTTTGGGAAAGACTTATGGATACTGAATTATTTTCATTTTTGTTTTTGCATACTTGGTAATGTTTATTTTGCCATTATACTGAAAGAGTTACTTAGCTGGTTATGAAATTCTTGACCTGCTTCTTCTAATGTAGAGTGGGTGAACGTTACCTGATCTTCTTCCTACGGCCACCTTATCTGAAACCTGGTTGTTTCCTCCTCAGAGTCAAAGTCTAAGGGCTGGAAAGTGACTTCAGTCTGCTTTCCTATAGCCTGAGCAGTGTAGGGAGCAGTGACAGTGCTCAGCTCAAGCCTTGCGCAGTGTTTGTTGGAGGACTGTGCACAGTATTTGTTGCTCAGTTTTTTTCTTCTGAAATTTTGATAAATGTCATATATTCATCCTGGTCAGAATGAGTTCAGATCATTCATAAATTCTTTAGTGATCCTAGAAAGTGACATATCCTGGTAGTTTTTCTTGCCTGTACTGTGGGTTCTGTAGGTCTGAATTTTCTCCTGACTGATTTCTTTAGCCATCAGTTCACCCTTTCAGTCCTTTTTCCTCCAAATTTCGGGGTACTACTTGGAATTTCCATGATTTTGTCACCTCACTTCTGACACTTACTGTTTTGAGGCTTAGAAAGGCGTTAAGAACTCCTCCATTCCCCACCAGAAATTTTGTTCCATTTCCTTACCTGCAGATAAAATTGAGATTATGTCCTTTTTCTTGTTTGGTTCCTGCAGGTGAATATTTTGCAGGCTTTTACAGTGTTTTGTTTATGGTTTTAAGTATTGGGAAAGAAATTCTGAAATCTGCCACGTTTAGGCGATATGGCCGTGTTTAATTTCAAAGGCAATCTAAAGGAATACCATATATACGAACCAGGATGCTGCAGCATACAGCTGTGTCACTAATACGACGTGTGGTCCAAGAGCAGTCTCGTCTTTTTATCTGAGTTTTCCATAAAAATATTGTCCCTGTGTGTTCCATGATGTGAAAAGGGTTGGGAAACATCTGAATTCCAGGACCTAAAATTCACATGTTTTGTTCTTTGAACAACAACAAAGATTTTGGGGTTTTAAATATGGATTGCACAGAACACATTCTCTATATCTCGATAGCCTGTTCCTTTTCTAGGGATGAAAAGTTTCTGTCTAGAGTTAGAATAATTAAAAACAGGAAATGAGAGTTAAAATTGCTGGATCTGCACAATTCTCATTTTTTAAGTTGTATATTTTGTGTTTGTATAATTTGGTTGCCTTAAAAATTTAACACAAATCTATTCATTGAAGAAGTATTTATTGAATACCTCTTTTAGGTGCTAAAGAGAGATATATAAACAAATATACTAAAGCATGATCAAGTTAAAAAATGGGAGCTTATACATAAAGCGACTTTGTGTGGCCACACTGTACCATTCACATAGCAACTACAGCAGAAGTTGTGCTGTGCAGCTGGCCCTACATGTTCCATGTGTAAGGTAGCACAGAATTCTGGCAGTGGTCAAATTATCTGGGACATAAAAAGAGATAAGAACTGATGATCAGGGACAACTTCTAGGGGGTTGTGATATCAGAAAAGGATTTCCACAGGAGGACAGCAGTTGATAAGAGATTACAAGCAGTTCAGTAATGTTGGAACATAAGTTAACAATGGATAATGGGAGAGAGAGCTAGAGAGACATAATCATAGCTCATAAAGAGCCTTATGTACCCTGCTAAGAAATTTGGCCTTTATCCTGTTTATTAGTTATCTATTGCTACATAACAAATTACCCCAAACTTAGTGGCCTAAAACAACAATTATTATCTCACAGTTTCTAATGGTGAGGAATTCGGGAACCACTTAGCTGTGCAGTTCTGGCGGAAGTTCTCTCGTGAGATTGTAGTTAAGGTGTCAGCTCTGGCTGCAGTCATCTTGATTGTGACTGTAGGAGCTGTGGCCAGGATGGCTCACACACGTGGCTGGTGAGAAGATTTCTCACTTCCTCACTGGCTGTTTGCAGGAGACCTCATTTCCTCACTGAATGGGCCTCTCTGTAGGGCTGCTCTCAGCATGGCAGCTGGCTTCCCACAGAGCAAGTGATCCAAGAGTGAGAGGGCACTGAAGACAGAAGCCATAGTGTCTCTTATAACCTGGCCTTGAAAGTGATATATGTCATTTCTACCATATTCTATTGGTTATACAGATCAACATTGGTATAATGTAGAAAGAAGCTACAAAAGGATGTGAATACCAGGTCATGGGGATCACTGGGGACCATGTTGGAGGCTGGCTCCTCCATCCTGGAAGTGATAAAGAACTATTAAGTGTTTTGAGCATATAGGTGATGTTCATATTTACATTTCAGATATATGATTCTAGTGTGGAGAATGAGGTGTAGAGGCCAAAATTAAAGTCATGGAAACACTGTAATAATCCAGAGTTGTTGAGATCCTGAACTAAAGGAGTGCTTATGAAGTTTGAGATTTTTTGAGAATAATTAAGAGACAGAAAAGGCATAGTTTACTGGTTATTGATTAGATGTGGTGAGTTAGGAAGTAGGGGAGTTAAGGATGACTGTTAGATGTCTGAGTTGAGAAACTAGGTAGATGTTGATGTGGTCCACTGAGATGTAGGATATGTAGATAGAATCATCCAGTAGACTGGTATCTGTAGGTTGGGAGTTCAAACAAAAGGGAATGAATAAGAGTGTAAAATGAGAAGAAGAAGAGGGCCTAAGATGAAACACTGGGGATTTCAGTGTGTTGGGGAAGGGAAAGGATCCAGCAAAAGAGACAGGGAAGAAATGAGTTAGATAGTAAGCCAGTGAGTGTGATTTCACAGAAGCCAAGGGAGAATACAATGTTGAGAAAATAAGGATCTATAGTTAATCTATAATCATAAAATGTAAAGCTTAATGAAACTCTGAAGTATAATTTGAAAAGCCTGAAGTCAATGCTTTAATTTAGTGAGTTAGCATAGTGACCCTAACCTCAGTGTGAAAACACGGAATGAATTTTTCCAGGGTAGTATTGTTGGGATCTGATGATTCCCTTCCCGTTGCCCCTCCAAAGTATACATGTGCATGTGCGTGCACACGAGCACACACACAGCCCACGTAACTTGATAAAGCAGTTAGCTTCTTCTCCACCCCTTCTGCATCTTACTGTAATGAACTATAACAGGAGTCAGGAAACTGTTTTCTGTAAAGATCCTGATGGAAAATATTTTAGGTTTTGTGGGTCATATGGTCTCTTCCACAACTACTCAACTCTGTTGCTGTAATGTAAAAGCAACCACAGACAATATGTAAATAAATACATGTGACTGTGTTGCAAACAAATTTACAGAAACAAGTGGCATAGCAGTTCGCTCCTAGGTATACATCCCAAAGAACTGAAAGCAGGGACATAACAGATACTTAGACACCAATGTTCATGGTAGCATTATACATAATAATCAAAAGGTGGAAGCAACCCAAGTGTTCATCAACAGATAAATGGATAATCAAAATGTGGAATAGACATACAATGGAATATTTTTCAGTTTTAAAAAGAAATGAGGGGCTGGCCTGGTGGCACAGTGGTTAAGTTCGCGCCTTCCACTTTGGTGGCCCAAGATTCATCGGTTTGGATCCCGGGTGCAGACATGGCACACTTGGCAAGCCATGCTTTGGCTGCCGTCCCACATATAAAGTAGAGGATGATGGGCACAGATGTTAGCTCAGGGCCAGTCTTCCTCAGCAAAAAGAGGAGGATTGGTGGCACATGTTAGCTCAGGGCTAATCTTCCTCAAAAAAAAAGAAGGAAAAAAGAAATGAAATTCTGACACATGCCACAACATGGATGAACTTTGAAACCATTATGCTAAGTGAAATAAGCCAGACACAGAAGGACAAACATTATATGATTCTACTTATCTAAGGTACTCAGTGTCGGCAAATTCATACAGACAGAAAGTAGAATAGAGGTTGCCAGGAGCTGGGGGAATAAGGAATGGAGAGTTATTGTTTACTGGATACAGACTATCTATTTAAAATATGAAAAAGTTCTGGAAATGGATAGTGATGGTGGTTGCACAGCATTATGAATGTACTTAGTGCCACTGAATTGTACACTTAATGGTTAAAATGGTAAGTTTTATGTTATACATTATTTTATCACAATTAATAATATATGTAATAGTTAAAAAATTAAAACAAAGACAGCAGGGAGAATTTGGCCCATGGGCCATAGTTGACTAGCCCCTGGCTTATGAACTCCTGAGTGCAGAGATTCTGTCTCTTTCAACTTATATGTAGAGTGTCTAACACTTGCAGCTGTTTTATGGAAGGTAATAGAGAAGTTCAACATTGCTAAGTGAAATTAAGAATTTGTCTTCCTTTTTTACTTGTATATTTATTTTCATAGTCTGTTTAGTGTTTATTTAATATTTGCTTGATTTTTTACTGCAAGTTGAGAGAGACAGTTGCCCTATGATGTCAAAAGATCACAGCGTTAAAAAATATATTAATTTTACATAAAACTCTTAACTAGGAAAAAGAAAATAGATGTTTGTCATTAAACTTTAAATGACTTTAATCTTTTCCTTCATACAGTTTTGAAAAGTATCATTTCTAATAAGCCAGTGCTCATGTCACACATAAAATGTTTATGTTCTCTCTTTACACATGTATCTAAAAGCTGTAGATTTTACACAGTACCAGCTTATCATTGTGGTCTAATCAGTGACAGTAAGCTGCCTGGGTAAGAAGTGAACGTGACTGACAGGAGTAGGTTTGTCTTCCTGTCTAGCGGTGTATTGAACTATAGAAATAACTTACACTGGAGAGAATAACCAAAGAGTTTTCCTTAGATGAAAACCTATCCTTTTTTCACATTTCATTATATCACTTTACAGATTCTTCGGGGGTATTTACAAATATTTATTAATGTTCATAGCTATTTAATATGGGTCCCTCTTTACAAACGAGGAAACTGAGGAGGAAAAGCATGGTGAACTTCAGAAGGGATCATAGTCGTTAATGACAGGAAGAATCTTCTTGTTGTGGTTAAAACACTTAGTCAACTATGGCCCAACTCAAAGAACTGACACTCCTCCTTTCATTTCTAGGAGAACCACTGATTAACTGACCCAAATAGCATAAGTAGATATTATCAGTCAGTTGCTATAATGTATAGCAAACAGAGTGTGTTGTGACATTTGTTTTATTTGATAGCTAGTTTTGAGGTTTTTCTATTTTCTGGGTTTTTTTTTTTAGCATTGGGCCCAGGATCAATTGAGGATGATATTTTGTAATCCAGTGTTTAAATAGTAATAGAATTGAGACAAATGCAATTATTCATCTTTGTCAAGACTTACTCTTGGCAGTTTTCAAATGTATCTTCTTGAAATGTCATCGAAATACTAGAATATAATTTTAGTGCCAAGCACTTTTTTACATTTTCAAAGTGTTTAACTTAGTCAATTTAAAATGCACCCAAGTCAAAAGTAACTACTTTGAAGAGGGAAATTGAAATAATGTAATAATTTCTATGTAGAGAAATTCTATAAAACTCAAACTTGTCTATTCTTATGGTCCTTAAGATGTATTTTCTATAAAATACTAAATAAATTTTGCAATTGGTATCAGTTTTCACATTAGCTACAAAAAGTGTCCTTTTTTGCTGCCAGGTTAAGCATTCAAGGCTTATCTAGAAATGAATGTTATTTTTTTTAAAGTGCTAGTTTCTCATATCTCTCCAATTAGTTGATTCTCTAGAATGTGATTCATTTAATGGTGTGTTATCTGCAGTGTTTATTTACACTGTCTGGCAGGCTACAAAGGCTTGTGGCATTTCCTAGTGAGAAACAACTCTGTGACTAATGTAATTGATCTGCCACTGCCTCTTCCTGGTCTGGATGTCCTTTCTAGGAAAATACAGATGCAAGAAGTGAGCCAGAGGTCATTAAGAAGAAACATGTCAGTGCCTCTCTTGTTTCTAGAAATTTTAATATTTATTAGTTAAAGAACTTTGTTACTGAGTTCTTTTTAGGAAACTTGGACTGTATGGTCAATGATGAAGAATCAGCTCAAGGAAAAAAATGTATAATGTCTTACAGCATAATGTGACAAGATTTCATACTCGGGACTTAAAAAGACCTAAGTGCCTTGAGGTATATGAGATCACATTGTCATCGAAATGTAGTTTGTTTGTAGTTGCTGAGAATTCCCAGTCATTTCTTTCCTCTCTTTCTGATTCACTGAAAAGCTTTGAGCCTTTGATGTATTTATGATTTAATTATTGTAGTTTACTGTGACCTCCAATTGCCATGCTCAGAATTTTGAACACCTCAGCATATTTACAGTCTAGTCAATTCAGTGACTTGGGAAGATGGGAAGAGGCCCATGAGCTAGACTCCAGGTTTTCTCTTAGCTTGTTTCTTACTGAAAGGAATGCAGTAAAACACTGCAGCTTTTTGTATGTGTTGTTGGCTGCGTGTTCCTAAAACACATGCAGTCAAGTAGGTCTTTATTGAGTACAAGATTCGCCTCAGTTGTTCCCCTAAAGGATCAGGGAGGCATTGGAGCCAGTTCTGTGGTCATGATAGAGAGCCCCAACACTTCCTTTTCTTCAGAGTTTCTACAAGAAGCAGCATAAAGCAATATTAGCATGTGATTGCCCTTTGGCTTGGAGGCTTCAGTAAATCCAGAGGGTGAGACTGATTAGGATTTGCAGTTTTTTGTCTGGCTGGAAACTGTTTGGCATCTGGTCCTAAAAGTAGTTGTTTTTCATAACTAGGAATGTGGTTTTGTTTATGTTAGCTGCTTTAAGCATTTTATTCAAAGAGTTGAGAACATAAAAGATTTCAGCTGGGTGATTATAGTTAGAACTTGATGTACAAAGCCCTTAGGAGTTCAACAAACTTATGACCTTTACAACTGGTTATATTTCCAGTTTTCCTAAAAAAGAGTATGGAACTGTTGCCAGGCATGGTTTAAAGTGTATATAGTATCTATATAAGTACACTAATTGCTGTGTAGATCTCCAAGGCCAGAGAATGTCCTGGCAGCTTTGTCTCTAGGATCACTCTAACTAGTGCTCCTTATTGCATTATCTACAGAGAAACCAGGTTCACAGCCTTTGCTTTTTTATTTCAGGCACCAAAAGGTGCTTTCGGTTTATCAGTTTTAAAGGCTGGGAGAAGGATTGGGAGGGAAATTTGACATGGGAAATATTATTTTCTTGAGTGGGTAAATAAAGTCAGGGAAGAACAGAGGACAAACAAGATGAGATGAGATGCATTTAAGTTTATTCCATAGTTCTGTCACCATAATAATTCACTCAGAAAGGATTTGTCTTGAATTTAGTGTTAAAAGGAAGAGGCCTGGGGCAAGTGCAGGCCAGCGCTGAGGAACAGTGGTGGATTGAGACCTATTGTATTTATAAGTGATTCCAGGGCTGTCCGGGTGTCCTGATTTAAAGGCTGCCTCTTGAGTCAGGAAATTGTATCTTGTTCTGAGGTTTACTGTAATAAAGTACAGAGTCCTAGGGGATGGTACTGCTGGCTCCATGAATCACTTTACAGGCTTGCTGTACTGACCCAAGCTCCATGATTTATTTATGCCATACCAGAGTAGGAATGGCAAATATGTAAGCCACACATGGTTTCTAGGATGAATCTTTAACTGGGAAACTGCCATAAATCCATAAAGTGAGACAGGGCAGAGCCAGCCACATGTCATGTCCAAGAGATCTCTTCCTGTTTTATAGGGATGAGCAGTTCTAGAACTGGTGAAGTTCAGCATCCTTCTTGGAATGTGTCCTTAGACTTTATGTGTGCTACCCAGTCTTTGATTCATTGCTTACAAATCTGAAAAATAGCTCTGAATGGCAGTCTAGTCCTGTTGTCACTAATAGTTTCTCTTTGATTTACTTCTATAAAGTGGAATTGACTTGAATGTTTTAGATTGTTGCCCATAGGTCTTTCAAGCAATTTTTGTTGTTGTTTGGAAAGTACCGCACTGGGCTACTAATCCAGTGATCAGCCATCCTCTTTTGTATCTAAGCTTATGATTGCCGGTATTTCAATAAGATTAGGATTCTACCTAGCTGTTTGAACTTCATTTGATTCCCCAGCACTAATAAAGAGATTCTATTAGAATTGCACTTAGGATGTATATTGGGTAGCCAAATATTGAAGCAAAATGGACAGCATAATAATTAACTTATCTGAATGAAATAGTCTGTTATTTTAATTAAACTTTTTACTTTGAGATAATTGTAGATTCACATGTAGTTGTAAGAAATAACACAGAGAGATCCCATGTACCATTTAGGCAGTTTCCCCAATGGTAACATCTTGTAAAACCAAGATGTGATATTGTATACAGTATCACAACCAGGATATTGACATTGATATAGTCAAGACACAGAACTTTTCTGTCACCACAGAGATCCTCTTTTATAGCCATACTCATTCCCCTCTCACCTAACCCCTTCTTATCTCTTGCCAGCCTCTAATCTGTTTTCCATTTCCATAAGTTTGTTATTTCAAGAATGTTGTATAAATGGAATAATATGGTGTATAATATTTTCAGACTTTTTTCACTGTGTATAATTATCTGGCGATTCATCCAGGTTGTTGTGTCTATCAATAGTTCATTCCTTTTTATTTTTTATCCCATGATATGGATGTACTACAGTTTGTTTAACCGTTCACCTGTTGAAGGACAGACATCTGGGTTGTTTCTAGTTTGGGGCTTTTATGAATAAACCTACTATAAACATTTGTGTATGGGTTTTTGGGTGAACTTAAGTTTTTGTTTTTCTGGAATAAATGCCCAGATATATGATTGCTTGGTGATATTGTAGTTGCATGTTTAATATTTTAAGAAACTGCCAAACTGTTTTCCAGGCGGTGGTACCACATTACATTCCCAGCAGCAATGTATGAGTGAGCCTATTTTTCCACATCCTCATCAGCACTTGGTGTTGTCTTTAATTTTATTTTAGCAATTCTAATAGGGATATAGTGGTATCTCATTGTGGTTTTAATTTGCGTTGCCCTAATGGAGAATGATGTTGAATATCTTTTCTTATGCATATTTGACATCTGTATACCCTTTTTAATGAAATATGTCTTTATATCTTCTTCCCATTTTCTAATTAGATTTTTTTCTGCTGTTGAGTTTTGAGAGTTCTTTACTCTGAATACTAGTCTTTTGTCAGATATGTGGTTTGCACGTATTTTCTCTCAGGCTGTAGCTTACCTTTTCATCCTCTCAACAGAGACTTTTAACTAACTGTGACTTTAGTTATTGGAATTTTTTTTTAGTTAATCAACTTTATGTTTCAGAGCAGTTTTAAGTTCACAGCAAAATTAGGCAGAAAGTACAGAGAGTTCCCATATATCCCTATCCCCATACATGCACAATCTCCCCCACTATCAACTGCTGGCCCAAGGGTAGTACGTTTATTACGATCAGTGAACCGACATTGATGCATCATTGTCACTCAAAGTCCATAGTTTACATTAGGGTTCACTCATAGTTTTGACAAATATATAAACAACATGTATCCACCATTGTAGTATCATATAGAGTAGTTTCACTGCCCTAAAAATCCTCTGTGCTCTCCTTATTTATCTTCCCAACCCCTGGCAACCCCCCTCCATAATTTTTTGTTTTCCAAAATTTCATATAGTTAAAATTATATATTATGTAGCTTTTTCAAAATTGCTTCTTTCACTTAGTAATACTATATGCATTTAAGTTTCTTTCACATCTTTTCATGGTTTTATAGCGCATTTCTTTTTAGGACCAAGTAATATTTCGTTGTCTGGATGTACCACAGTTCATTTATCCACTCACCTACTGAAGGACATCTTGGTTGTTTCCAAGTTTTGGCAATTATGAATAAAGCTGCTATAAACATCCCTTTCCAGGTTTTTGTGTGAACATGTTTTCAGGTCATATGGATAAATATTGGGGAGCGCGATTGCTGGATAGTATGATAAGCATAGGTTTAGTTTTGTGAGCAAGAAACTGCCAAACTGTCTTCCAAAGTGGCTGTACCATTTTGCCTTCCCACCAGCAGTGAATGAAAACCCCTTTTCTTCTTGCGATTGTTTGGTATTCTCTCTGTTTTGGATTTTGTGTATTCTAATATGTGTGAAGCGCTATCTCATTGTTTTAATTTGCAACTCCCTAATGCCATATGACCTTGAACATCTTTTCATATGTATATCTGCTTTGGTGAGGTCTCAAGGTCTTTTGCCCAATTTTTAATCAAGTTATTCATTTTCTTATTGTTGACTTTTAAGAGTTCTTTGTATAGTTTGGATAACAGTGCTTTATCAGGTGTGTCTTTTGCAAATATTTTCTCCCAGTCTGTGGCTTGTCTTCTCAGTCTCTTGATATTTGAAATTTTTAGACACATATGCTTTATACAATAATGGCACAGGTTTGTTTGTATTCAAGTTTCCAGAATACAACAACTTATATGCTTAAATTAAACAATTTAAGCTTCTCTTTTTTTAGTGGAGAGACATTATTAGTGAAATGTAAGGGAAAATAATTTCCAGATACACGTGATTAACCAGTCGAACCGGGGAGGGTTTACTATTCAGTTTTGTAAGTGTCATTTACAGATAACTTTTCAGAAGAAAACAACCAGTTCCTTTTTTAAATATGGTTAAACAGTTGATAAGTAAATCGCTGCTTAGTATATACTGCCTCAAAAAGCCCACAGATCTATTAGTTTAAATCTAACACAACATACCAAAATTCCCTATTTTCCCCAGATCTTCAAAAGGCTTTACCCACCTAATTGCTTTATAGGGTTCTTAGGGCTCACCAGGCTCCATCCACCACAAGACTTCGTCACACCACCCTGGTCCAGTTACCCGGAAGATTTCTCAGGATATCTTAAGATTGAGTATTTTGGCTCAATGCTTAGTGTAAGCTTTGTCACGTAGAAGACATTTAATAAATATGTACTGAACTGAGCTGAACCAGCAGGGGAAAGAGAGATTAGAAGACTGCGTTTTAAGTGAAGAGGATTAAAAAAGCACTAAGAAAGGAAAGCATGTATTTGGTAACATCAGAAATTTCCAAATGACTAAAGCATCAGGCTGGAAATTTTGAGTTATAGCCAAACTGCAAATGATTTGAATGTCATCATGTATAGTTTGTGAATTTATATACTTATATTTTACATAGAATGGTGAATTTTTATAGCTAGACTGTTCTTAGAATTCATTTTCTTAATCCAGAGAACATCAAATTGAGATCTGTCAGTAGATCCCAAATAATTTCTCATTCTCCTACGCCTTCGTTCTTAGGCTCTTAAAGCAGGCGTCCTCAAGTATACTGGCACATGTACATAGTAATCACAGAAATCTGCAAAAATAAAACTAATATATGTAATTAGAGAAGATCTGGGGTTTTCTTAGAGACTGTTAACATTTGCTTTTACTTCAGTCTTTCTGTTGCTTTCTCTCTTTGTTTCTTTCAAAAATACATATAAATAAAATTTCTTATATTCATGATGTCCTGTGTAAGACAGTGTGTATTTACTCTAGAATTACTCTACTTTAAGTTTGAAACATCTTTTTTCTTTTTAAAATGTGGTCTTAAATGCAATTTAAGCATGTGTACTCAATCCAATGTCTTAGTTCTCGTTGTGGTAAGATTCTAGGGTATGAGAAGCAATCAAGTCTTTTTACCCAGAGGTGTATTTGGACCAATCAGATAATGAGCTTTATAAATTAAGATATAGTATTATGTTGGGTTTTATTTTTTCCCCTTCACAAAAGGCTTTCAATTGTTTTGACTCTCTAGGGTAGTGGCGGAGATATGGTTTATTAAGGACTTCTGCTCTGCAGAGATTGATGTAGAAACTACCACAGAGAAGATACTGGAACTCTTAGCCAATCAATAGAAGACAGTAAGACCCTTTGTCGGCTGTGGTACAATTCGTAGGAGGTCATTTCATTTTGCCTCATCTGACTCAAGCAGGAGCATTCCCTGATAATGTAATCCCTGTAAAATTTCCTAATGTCGGTCTAATCATGAATGAGCCATTGAAGATCCACATTTGTTGTTTGTACTCTTTATACTAATTTCTTAAGCCTTAACTTTGTTCTCCAAAGTAATCAAGGCAGGAGGGCCAACATCTATCAACTCTGTTTAAGTGAGATTTTAAGAATCGACCTTACACATGATACAGCTTACAGATTGCTTTAAATAAAATATCTAGGCATACCTGCTTATCTTAGAAATTCATCAGCAAATCAGCCCATCAGATTCCAGTTCATATAGATCACCTAGCCCTATAAGACTTTTACTCAGTGTACTTGGACTTAGAGTAGAACTGAATTAAGTCACAGCACTTTGGCCAAGCTTTCGGCGAATAATTATTTAGCACTAAGGAGACAGAATAGCATTTCCAAATGTTTTAAGAACAGTCAGGTGGAAGAATGATTAAATTTCTTTAATGTGGCCTAAAAGGATAGCACTAAAGAGGTTAGAAAGAGTCAGCTTTCAGGATTGATTTTATAAAGTAACTTCTAAGGGTTAGGTTATCAAAGCTGGTATAGGTTGTTTTGCCATAGCTAGAGTTCCATGTCTTTAAATGTGCTTAAGCGTAGGCTGGAGGGCCACTTGACAGGAATATTACAGAACAATATCAAGCAATAACTGTCATGGATGGATTTGATGATCTGTAAGATCTTTGCTATTCTGAGTCTGTGTTTCCAGTTTTGCTCTCTGTGGTCTTGAAAGACTAATTTATGGTCTGTTTTCACTTCCTTCTACTGTTTTACTCCTCAGCCCTTTTCAATGTGGCTTCTGCTGCCAGCACTGAATCTGCTTTCCAAAATAACTAGTAACATTCCAAAAGCTAAATCCAATGAAAATTTTGCATTCTTTGTCTTGACTTGTCTGTAAACACTTTAAAGTATTAGATCACTTCTTATGTCTTGAAACCTTCTTTCTTTGGCTTCCAAGATACCACTTTCTCCTTGTTTTCTTCTGCCTCTAAGACTGTTGCCCCTCAGTTCTTTACAGACTTTTTTTCTACCAGTGCTAGGTGCCCCTCCTCTGATCGTGGTGGTCTCATGCACTCCTATTATTTGAGCTACCTTCTGTGCTGATCATTTCCACATCCATCTTTAACTCAGGGCCTGGCTCCAGGCCCATCACTACAACTGCCTACTAGATACCACCTCTTAAAAGTTCATAAGGTTGTTGTAAGGATTAAATTATTTAATCCATGTAAAGTGCTTAGCAGAATACCTGGCTCTGTAGTAATCGTGCTGACAGTGTTGATCATGGTGAATTTTTATCCAGTTCATTCATAGTCTCTTATTCATTCTCTTGAGGAACCATTGGCTTATCCTTAAATCACCACTTTCTAAACTGTTTTCTTAGAATATGAGTATGCCTCAAGGTGTTAATTGGTGCTCCACTTGGAAAATGAGGAAGTAGGGTTTTATGGTCAAGTAAGTTTGGAAATGGTTTATAACAGGGTTGGCAAACTGTTTCTGTAAACGGACAGATTGTAAATATATTGGGCTTTGTGGACCATTTGGTCTGTGTTACAGCCACTCACATTTTCTGGTGTAGTGCTAAAGCAGCCATAGAAAATACCTGAACAAATGAGTATGTTTATGTTCCATTAAAATTTTATTTATAGACACTGAAACTTGAGTTTCGAATCATTTTCACAAGATATTATTATATATTATGTCACAAAAATATTATTCTTTTCTTTATTTTTTCAATCATTTGAAAATGCAAAAGCTGTTCTTTGCTCAGGGGCTATACATAAACTGGTGGTGGGCCAGATTTGGCCTGTGGGCAGTAGTTGGGCAACCCCTGCTTTAAAATGTAGTCTCCTATTAAAGATGTGTAACCTACACCATGAAAGCTCTTATAGGTTCTACACCAGTGTGCTGTTAGACCTAATGTTCCTTCTGTTTATTTGACCATGGAAATCTTTTTTCATAGGACATTTGTTAATATCTCCTACCATACGTCTGAGGAATACACTTTTGAGAAATGCTGACCTAGAGAGTAACCACATGTGCTAGAGGTGAAAATTTTGTCTGTGGAACAGACTGGAAATGATACGAGAAAGTATCCTCCCCTTATTCATCTTGCTCTGATCAGCTGAGCTACCTATTTGCAGAGAGAACGGCACTTTGGAAGATGGAATTACCCCTGTAAGGAAGGCACCAGTTAGGCACTACAGCTGAGTCAAAGATTGGCTGAACTGAAGGTGGACATGATAAAGTTCATGCCATCAATTAGCCTTTAGGAATGGGAAAAATGTGTATGTTGCTATAACATAAGACAAAATAGAAGTGCTTTAAGAGGGATAAAATATGCAGTCAAGAAGGATAACATCCAGAGGACATGTTACAAAATACAAGCAGTAATAGTTATCATTTTCTATAGTTTTCAAATCTTTACTACTCTTGGTAAAATACTAAGCAAAGTTTAAAAAAAATTTCCAGTTTACATACAGTAAAATTCTAAGACTTATTTTGAAATAATTTTTTCTGCTGTCAATTTCCCATATCTTTGAGAAGTAAATGTGTGATTCAGTAGGTAGTGATTGTTATTGCTTTGCTATTTGGGGGCATATTTTCTCTCTTAAAAATAATACCATTGCTATGTAGAAAAATTTCACATTTTTTAAAAAACACTTTTATCAGAAGATTCTGCATTTCCCATCCTTTTATGCCTACTGTAACATGTGCCCCTTATGTATATATAAAAAAGAAGAAGAAGTGTAGTAACCATGTTTTCTAAATTATGTCTGGCATTTGACAAGCAGTAGAACCTAAGGGAGGATGCAGAGAAGACAGGATCATCCCAACTGACAATAATAATTCGTCTACCAAATGCAAGCATGGTCATTTGCCCATTCCAACAGAACTTCCCCACCAGATGTTTCATTCCAAACCTGTGTAGGGGAGGAGTTGTTGTTATAATTTTTGCCAAAAAATTGATAGCAGATAAATGATGAAATTGTTGAATCATTAATACAGGAAGGTAATGAATTACAGAGTTTGTTTTCATCTATTTTGGACAGCAAGTGCTTCTGGTGACCTTCAAGATCTCATCAGCATTTAGTCCTCTCTCAGCACACCCTGATAGTCACTCATATATATCCCTGCAACTTTCATATGCTTCATGGACAGCTTGAAGAGTATCTTAGATATTTACTCATAGGAACAGTTCTACTTTTTTTTGGCAGTGTACCACAAATCCAAACATTAGCTGTTCTGTATAATGTTGGCTCTGTTGTGAAATCAAGACACACTTAGCTCTTGATCATCCTAGAAGGTGGAGAAATGAATGCCGTGATACCGCTGGCATTCTTCTAGCAAATGTCATAGCAAACAGACTTGGAATGCAGTGCAAGCTAAAGAAAAGGCAAGCAAGCCCCCACGGTAGCACAGTGTGGACAGCTGGTATGGGCATGTTATCCATCTATGACTGGAAAAAGTTAAGTAAACAGTGGGACAGTGACAAAGTACAGGGATTAATTGCTTAAAGCATTCAATAATTCTTAAAACAGACATCTAAATAAATGGAAGTATTCTGGAGTTTGAGTTCTGAGAAACAGTATAAGAAGACTTTTTATTTTCCTTTAGTGACAGAGACTTCCTAAGACAAGAAGACACAACAAATGGCATGGCCTAAAAGTGTTAGTATAACAATAACAGGTGTACCTCATGGGACTGCACGTTTCTAAGGGAGGTTTGTATCCTGAAATTTTCTGTTCATATTATACTATCACACATGAGGCAGAAAAGACATACTATTGTGAAATAGAAAAGTCAAAATGAAAGAAAAGGCTAGGATAAATCTTTTTGTACGCCTCATCCCAGATGTCACTGTGAACCCACCACTTAGCTTTAGCTCTTGAGGCTCATGCTAAGCTCTTTTTCCCCCTCAGCTCTCCAACACAAATCAGTGGATTTAAGACATAATTCACAAGGGATTTTGACAGGATTTGAGTAAATCCCCCCTACACAAACTCCCTTGCCTTGCCAGCTATTTTTAAAGGCAGAGATTTAGAAAGCAGAAGATCCTCAGTTCATCTATCTGTCTTGTGATGGCCCTTGCCATGAAGATAGGAGGAAATTTGCCTATGAATGCATTATGAGATGCTTACCTAAACTTTTTTTCAAACACTGTGTTGGATAGAACCACACCACAGAAATCATCTCTGCGTGGTGTTTCTAAGTCCAGTAACAGTCAATATTTTGAATATCAACAGTATCATCAGAATTTGAGTTTAAAATAATCAATCATTTTCACTATGGAATTGGAAGATTTTATATATACTGATTGAATTAGGAAAAGTAAATGCAAATGCTAAAAGCCCAGTCTTGACAAGGATATGGGGAATCAGGGATAACTAATACCTTACTGTTGTTCTTTTAAATTAGTTCATCTTTCTGGAAATTAGTGGGTCTCAAAATTACCTGGAAAGCTTCTTAAAAGTATAGATGCCCCTCCCCTGAAATTCAGATTCAGTAGGTCAGGAGTAGAGCATAGACTTCCATTTTCAATAATTTCTTTATGTTTGAGAACCACTGTTTGTAAAGCAGCTCTGATAGATGTTTTTAAGTTCTGCGGCTTTCCACAACTATTGACCTAATCATTCTCGAGCTCTTCCACAAGGAAATCTACTTCCCTTTCATAGATATTTCCCTCAGTAGGTGCTTTGGATTGATGTCCATGTGCTAAGAATCTCCTTATCCATTTTTGCTTTGTATACTATAGTTTAGCATAACATAAATCTTCTTATATCGTTAAAAATGGGGTTTATTTCTGTTTTTTGTTGTCCTTTTGTTTTGGAGTGATTTTCTAGAGAAGCTAGAAAATACCTCCAAAAAAGCAAAACTCTGGAATATTGGACCATATAATGCATCACATATAAAACTATAACTATCCATAAAAAAGCTGAAGGTGTAGTTTTTGAAAGGCATTTAGTTATTGTAGCACAATAAGGGATGAGACTAATGGTTGACTCTTTTAATGAAACATGGGGGGAAAGAGTACAAAGAATGTCCAGAGTTTATTGGGACCTTGTTTAAATGAGTCAGGGAAGCTGAGTTTTGTTTAAAATATTCATGGAAGAGTTGCTGGATTCCAGTGCTTCTTAAAAGAAAGCCGTTCTATTTTTTCTGAGGTTCTTTTCTTTATTTTAGACCTTTTATCTCTAAATTGCTTTACTCTGTTGCTAGTTCTTCTTCGGATGTCATTGTCTTACAGCCCTAAAGAAGAGTGGGTAGGCTTTTGTACAAACAAATATTTATTTCAAATTTAACCAAATACTAGAATTGCTGTAAATATCACCTCCATTTTCTTGAGCAGAATTTCAGTATCACCATAAATGACGTTTAACATTGTGACAAAAAAACAAATAATTCACAGAGATTCTAAGTTGTATCCAGTCTAGCAGCACTGAAGCCATCGTTGTATATTATCCTTTTGAACTAGACTGAATAAGGAAGAGCCTCAGGACCCCAAAGAGGCTGTCATCGCTCCCTAAGTCCTGTCAGTGCCTCCGCCTCAGACGTTTCCTCGTCTGCTCGGTCCGTCTGCTCATGGCTCTGCCCACCATCACCTTCCTAGTGCAGCAATGACTGAATAAGAGACATGGATTTTTAGCGATCTATTTTTCTTTTTTGGAGAATGGTGGTAAAGAAAAAGTTTGAAAAGAAGACGGGAAAAATATTTATAGTGTATTTTTTATCTTCAAGGTCACTTAAATTTGGAAGCATAAATTTACACTCTGCCTAAAAACATTATACTAAATGAAATAAGTCAGATACTAAAGGGCAAATACTATATGGTTCCATTTATGAGGTACCTAGAGTAGTTAAATTCATAGAGACAATAAATAGAATGGTGGTTGCCAGGAGCAGGAGACAAGGAAGGACTGGGGAGTTAAGGTTTAATGGTTACAGAGTTTTAGTTGGAGAAGATGAGAAAGTTCTGGAGAAGGATCATGATGATGATTGCACAACATTGTGAATATACTTAATGTCACAAAACTATACACTTAAAAATGGTTAAAATGGTAAATTTTATGTATATTTTACCACAATAAAAAAATACATTGTGCTTATTGTTGTAATGTTTGTGGTGTGACATTGTCATTCAGAAATTTTTTTTTTTACTTTTTATTAAGATTATGATAGTTTACAACCTTGTGAAATTTCAGTTGTACGTTATTGTCAGTCATGTTGTAGGTGCACCCCTTCACCCTTTGTGCCCACCCCCCAACCCCCGTTTCCCCTGGTAGCCACCAATCAGTTCTCTTTGTCCACATGTTTAACTTCCACCTATGAGTGGAGTCATACAGAGATCGTCTTTCTCTATCTGGCTTATTTCACTTAACATAATACCCTCAAGGTCCGTTGTTGTGAATGGGACTATTTTATCATTTTTTATGGCTGAGTAGTATTCCATTGCATATATATACCATATCTTCTTTATCCAATCATCAGTTGATGGGCACTTAGGTTGCTTCGACGTCTTGGCTATTGTGAATAATGCTGCAATGAACACAGGGGTGCATGGGACTTTTGGAATTGCTGATTTCAAGTTCTTTGGATAGATACCCAGTAGTGGGATGGCCGGGTCATATGGTATTTCTATTTTTAATTTTTTGAGAAATCTCCATACTGTTTTCCATAGTGGCTGTGCCAGTTTGCATTCCCACCAGCAGTGTATGAAGTTTCCTTTTTCTCCACAACCTCTCCAACATTTGTCGCTTTTTGTTTTGATTATTTTTGCCATTTTAACAGGTGTAAGCTGATGTCTTAGGGTAGTTTTGATTTGGATTTCCCTGATGATCAGTGATGATGAGCATCTTTTCATGTCTCTCTTGGCCATCCATGTATCTTCTTTGGAGAAATGTCTGTTCATGTCCCCTGCCCATGTTTTGATCGGCTTGTTTGATTTTTTGTTGTTGAGCTGTGTGAGTTCTTTATTATATTATGGAGATTAACCCTTTCTCGGATATATAACTTGTAAATATTTTTTCCCAATTAGTGGGTTGTTTTTTTGTTTCAATCCTGTTTTCCCTTTCCTTGAAGAAGCTCAGAAAATACTTTTTATTTTAAAAAGCACTTTTTGAGTTATAATACACATACAGTAAATGCATACATTTTAAGTGGACAGTGTGGTGAGTTTTGACAGATGTATATACTGTGTAACTGCCACCACAGTCAAGCTGTAATACATTTCCAAAAAGTTCTCTTGTGTTCCTTTCCAGTCCTTCTGCAGCCCCCACCCCCAGTCCCTGACAGCCACTGATCTGCTTTCTATCTCTTTGTGGATTAGATTACAATTATTTTTATATTTTCTGAACAAATGGAAAAAATACAAGCTTTTGTTTTTTCTAACAAATGGAGATACAAACATCAAGTTTTGCCATTCTGAGAAGCAGGGAGAAGCTTCATAACAGAAGTATCAATATCAGTAAAACTGTTTTCTAAACTTGTCCTAATATAAAGTGTGTTGGAATGCTCGTTTTTCAGAAAAAGTGAGGAGAAAAACTGAGCACAGCTTTTCCATACAAAATTTTGTTCAGTCAACCTCATTTACAGAGCTATAACTACCAGCAGTTTCTGCCTTTATTGTGTGGTTTTTGATTCTTTTCAAGGACTTCTGAAAAATAAAAGTCAGGCTATATTAGGATAACTTCTCTACCCATCCTCATGTCAGTGTATTTCTTAATATAGATCAGTTTCTTTCGCTTATTTCAGGAGATAGAGAGACATAAGACAAGCAGTAAACAAGAGGATTCCAAATTGTGCTATGCAAAGGGCTTGCCACTATGCTGCAACGTTACCCAGGGCAGGACCCCAGCATGCACTGTGGGCTCAAATGCCCTAAGATAGTCTATTTTTGGTGACATTCGAAAGTTACTTTCCAGCATCAAAACATAAATATGATACTTACTTTATATTTCATATTCATTGAATAGTATAGCAATTTATCATAGTCCTCCCTGTGACTGTTGAATCCAGGCGTTAAACAGCAGCATTTTATTCTTCGTTCTTTAAAAATAATTTTTGTAATATAAGAATTCTACTTATAATACATCTCTAGCAGTAGCATCCTGAACTTTCTGCTTCCAGAATTATCTAATCTCTCCTCTTTGCCTCCAAGTTAGTCTTTCTAAAACCTTGGTGAATTTTTCTGGAACTTCTGATGCTCCTATATTATATTCAAAATCAAATCATTCCTTATTCAGCATTTTGAGTCCCTGTCTGCCAGGTTCTGGTTAGAACCCTCAAGGAGTCCGCAATCTATGTTTATTCCTTACCGCCATTCCAGACCACCTGTACTCTGATTCAAAGCTGCTTTTTCAGGTTCTCTCTGTTTCCTTTCCCTATAGAAACCCCCAATCCAGTTCTGCAGTGTATCCTCACATATGACTTGTGCTTTTTAACACTTGCCACTTTCTCTGTCTGTCTTATTATCTGTCAAAGTAAGGCCCATCGCAGTGCCTGTGTCCTCAGCTGAAGACAATTTCCTTGACTACTGGGTTACTTTAGCATTTACTGCCCATATGGTTTATTGGCACCTATCATTTACTATCTCATCTCATTAGCTACATTGAAATCACAGTTAAAAAGGACAGACTTTCCACTCAAAACAAAATCATTTATACAGTATCTCTGATAATCTCTTTAAACATCTAGTCATAGGAAGCTCTATCATTTTTTAGGCTTCCCAATTCTACTTATTAATAGGAGTTAATATGTCCATTTTATAAACTGAAATCTGTATCTTTATGACTTTCCTCCCTTTAGTGTCATTTGTACCACCTAGAGAAACACAGATTCAATATCTTATTTCTGCTTTTCCTGTTGGGGCTATTCTTTTCTTTTTTTTTTTTTCCCACAGGGAAGGATTCACCCTGAGTTAACATTTGTTGCCAACCTTCCTCTTTTTTTTTCCCTTCCAAAGCCCCAGTGCATGGTTGTATATCCTAGTTGTAAGTCTAGGTAAGAACTAGAAGTAGTTCTATGTGAGCCACCACCATAGCATGGCAACTGAGAGAGGGGTGGTGTGGTTCTGTGACCAGGAAACAAACCTGGGCTGCCGAAGTGGTGCGAGCACTGAACTTTAACCACTAGGCCATCAGGGCTGGCTCCTGTTCCTGTTATTCTGATCTCTTATGCCATATGGGTAAATCCTTTTGGATTAACCTGCCCTTTTATAACCCTTTCCTCTCACCTTCCTTGGATACCCTCTACTTTTACATTGCCTCTTAAATTATGGCATCCAGAATTGAACCTACTATTCCAGTTGTCATCTGTCTAGTTAGAGAAATGTCTAATGAAATTTCTTAAATGAAATGTAAATTGGCCAAAGCTAGTGCTCTCTTTCTAGTTTTGGTTTCTTTCATATTTTCAAAGTTTGATATTCTCAACTTGAACTCTCTGCAAACTTGGGCTCCATGCTACTGGACTGAAAAAAAAAAATCCTTAAAAATATAGTGAAACACAGCTTCAAAATAAGTGAAAACATTGGAACAGTTGGGAAACCAGCACAACAAATAGAAATGGAGTCAGACTTGGAGAAGCTACCGGTTCAAGATACATTTATGAAGACCCTGCTCTATGCCAGGAGCTGTTCTTGGCACTTGGGTTACATTAGTGAACAAAACATACAAAGATCCTGCCTTCATGGATCTGCAGTCCAGCTATTTCTAAGCAAAGGCTTTAGACAAAAAAGGAAGACTGACAAATAACATCAGAGTATACAGAGTATGGAGAACAACTGCTTCCCAAATAAAAGAGAAAAAATGAGAAGCCATTTAGGCACATGCAATGCAGAAAATTAGCAATATTTGCAAAGCTTCCAGTGTTCAAAGCCATGAACCAAGACACTAGAAGGAAAGTAACATATTTTTAAAATTAAAGATAGGAGCATTATTCACAATAGCCGAAAGGTAGAACAAGCCAAATGTCCATCGACTAATGAATGCACAAACAAAGTGTGGTGTATACATACGGTAGAATATTATTCAGCTTTGAAAAAGAAGGAAATTCTGACACATGCCACTACAAGGCTGAACCTTGAGAACATTACGTTAAGTGACATAAGCCAGTCACAAAAATACTGTATAATAGCGTTTATGTGAGGTACCTAGAATAGTCAAATTCATAGAGATGAAAAGTAAATAGTGATTTATCAGCAGGGGGAGGGGAGAATGGGGAATTGTTTAATAAGTTCAGTTTGAGTTTTACAAGATCAAAAGAGTTCTGGAGGTTGGTTGCACAGCACGCTATTGAACTGTACACTTAAAAATGGTTAAGATGGTGAATTTTATGTGTATGATACCACAATTAAAAATTTAAAACATTTGCTAATAAAGACCAATAAAGTCATAGAAATAGTAAAAGAAACTTTTGAAGACATAAGCCATAAACATAGTATGGTTGGGGAAGCAGACCTGGTACATGTAGAAAAATTAATTGAAGGACGTTTACAGAGCAAATGCCTGTTAATATAATCTGAACCGTGGAAGTGCTGAAAGGAAGTACTGAATAGAGAGAAATTAGCAGTGAGGCGAGGAGCCAGATTTTGAAGGAGAGAAAGGTACAGGTATTTCAGGTAGAGCATAGCATAAACCTAAACGAAAACAAGTAGTAACCTGGTGACACAGGGTCCTTGGAGGACAGTGAGAAAGAAATAGTTTGAAAATTGTAACTGGTCAAATATTCGGCCAAAGCGTTTGATGTGGTAAGAAACCTGATGAAAATGACATTAGAGGAATAGGATAGAGTAGAATGATGGAGAAATCAGAGAAGGGGTTTTAAGAATAATACAGGCCCATGATAAAAGGATGGTGGTGACTCTGATAGTGAACACGCAGGTACAAAGCAGTGGGTTCATTAAAACCTATGAGAAAGGATGAACCAACAAAACCTGAATCTTGGTTATGGAGAGCAAAGAAGAAATCGAATTATTTAAATGTTATCAGCCTATGGACCAAGGAATATGGTGATTTAATTAACACTGAAAGGGAAATTTGTTATAGTGGATGGAAAACTTTATGTAGTGTTGACATTTTACGTTAAAGATATTTCTGGGTACCTAAATAAAGGCAACCTCAAGAGGAGATAACATGTTCAGAGACCAAAGGTCGAAAGATCAGGCATTTCAGTCAGGCTTGCCCACACAGGCTCACCTTCAGGCTGGTTTTCATTGAGCTTAATTAAGGTTGTGTACCTGCCATGTTCTCTGAGACCTCTGTAAGAGAAGTTGGAGAAAATAATAACTGAAAGGATTTCTTCGAGAAATGAGACAAAGAGTGGAAGAGATGTCCTAGTAGTTTACTACTTACTCTGGGTAGTTGATTGATTAAATAACAAGTAAAAGCGGCATCAGAATCAAGGAGGCATTTATAAGAGAATCTCTCTTCCAAATTTTCTTAAAATTGGAGTCATTTAACTGTGCCTACATGTCCATGACAATAATACATCAAAAGCTACTGATCTCATGCTTTCATCTGATCTCTTTCCTGATGTTTTCAGGATTATAGAATTTATGAAACATGATTATTTAATCATTCAATTTGAAATACCCAGTTGGAGGAAGAGGGAAAAATAAACCTTGGTAACACCCTTCATTCATATTCCTTTTCTGTCCTGCATTTCTTTCTCGTTTTTTTTGGTGAGGAAGGTTGGCACTGAGCTAACGTCTGTTACCAATCTTCCTCTTTGTTTTGCTTGAGGAAGAGTGTCCCTGAGCTAACATCTTGGACAGTCTTCCACTATTTTGTATATCAGACACCACCACAGCATGGCTTGATGAGCAGTGTGTAGGTCTGCGCCCAGGATCCGAACCTGCAAACCCCAGGCCACCAAACAGAGTGCACAAACTTAACACTACGCCAGTGGGCCGGCTCCTATCCTGTATTTCTGTTAAACACACACGTAATTTAAGACTCACTCTTAATTTGTTCACCACCATCATCCCAACACTACTTATATATCTCTTGTTTACTCGTGATAGAAGGCTGATGTTGCGCATTCTCAAGGACTCACGAATTATCAGAGGATTTTAAGTTCATTTGCCTTGGATATTTGCTTCTTGTTTCTGAAATTTGCTCAGAAGAGGGAAGGGGACAGGGGAAGGTGGTCTTACTACTTCTTTAGCTTCAATTCCACGGCAGAGTACTTTTAGAGACATCTTGATTCTATTAGAATTTGCAGGTCAAAGGGCAGCTTCTACTGTCCTGTAGTTGAAAGCACCAGGGATGGAGTCACTAGACCACTTGAGTGACTTCGAGTTGGGTTTGCGCTAGTACTACTCGCTGTGCAAGTAATATGGCATGTTAGCCATGCGGTAGTGGGTTGCTAATCACTTTAAAAGGTTCTGTGTCCACATTTTCAATTCTTTTTTTTTTTACTGAGGAAAAGACACTAACAGAACAAGGAGAGTAATTTGGCAGGAAGAGCATTGCAGGTCTTATTTTGCTCTGGGCTCGTGGCGTACATATATTACCTTTCCCATTTTATGTGCTTGTCTTACTCCCTAGGGGCTCATGGGAAATGAAGTCAGTGTGTGCTCTACTAGCAAGTCCTTTTCTGTGGATAGCCTTTAGTTAGTGAAGCTCTTAAAGTCAGTTACGAATCCCGTCAAGCTTCATTCTTCTTTAAAATAGCCATGTTAGAATTAGAATAGGTGACTTCCAGATCTCAAGCAATTGACTCTGATTGAAAAGGAACTATTTCTGGTATTTTTATTTTCTTCTTTATAGTTTTCTGTATCTTCCAGCTTTTCTTCAATGAATGCATGTTACTTTTATCAAAAAATATGTTTTCAAAGAAGCAATTATATTAAGAGTAGGTGGCTACTGAAATAAGATTCTTTTTGTAGTTTGCTTTTTTTCCGTTCTGAATTCCATTCCCTCCGAAAAGCAGGTTACTTTTAACAAAATTTTGTAGTTTAGACACTTTTGAGTGCTCTCTGTAAAATTTAACCACATAAGTTCAACTACACTGTATGGTCTTTTCTATTAGATATATTAAGGGAACAGCAGGATTTTTTTTTTATTCTCAAAAAGTTAGATGATTGTTACTATTGGTCAACTTTAATATTCCTCCAGATTTTTATAAAGAGGTTGTTCTTCACTATAGTGTCCATTTCAAATCTGTAGACAAGATATCATTACCATCTCTGTCTCTTTCCAAAAACAAAAGAAAAACCTAAAAGCTAGTATACCCATAAAAGATGCTGACATTATCCAGAGTTTATATGATTACACGTACAGTGTATAATCAAAGCATTTTATTCTCTTAACTATGAATTGCCCTTTTTAGGCACATACACATGTTGACGAAAATAATCCCTAACCAATCTATAAATGAAAATTTGGGTGAGTTTATTCTGAGCTGAAGTCTGAGGACCATGGCCCGGGGCCTTTCTTCCCAAAGGAAGAAAGGGCACCAAAGAAGTGAGGTATACAGAGTGGTTATATACCCCCATACAGGACGTTTCACATATGATTGAAATGTCCCTCCCACAATAGTCACAAGATTGCCCTGTCGACAGTGCTTGATGGACACAGCAGGTAGTGGGTCTGCTGTCTCAGAGGGTGTAGCAGGAGGCAAGCCTATTGTCTCGAGCTGGGTGGTCACAGGTGAGCGCAGCAATCAGTTCCTAGCCTAAGGAAAGATGCTTAATCCTTAAGGGAATGCCAACGTTGGGAGGGGGAGGGAAGTTGCACCTTTATCTCAAGGGTCTTTGTTCTTGCCATAGGGAATATCTAAAGCAGATATACAATGCGTGCTCAACAGCCACGGTCAGGCCCTTTTGGAAAGACAAGGTCAGGCCGAATTAGATTTACACCAAATGGCTTCCTCATATTCTCCAATATATCCTATTGCTTGCCATTTTTATTTGTCACACGTGTAGAAATCAATATCAAGAGTATACTTTTAAAATGGAAAGGACAATGGTATGTTAATCTGTTAGGAAATTTTTAGAAGGTAAGAGCCATGGGTATGGGAGAAAAAGTTTGATTCTGTGTAGTTCATAGTATATTATCAATGCTCAATAAAAAATAAATAGCATCGATGACATAATAAAATTTCTATTTGAATTGTATATAAAAAGAAAAAACTTCAGATTATGTATCTTATTGAAAAGGCATTATTGCATTGGCTCAGACTCCAGTGCCACATTCTTTATTTTAAAATTTAGAATCTGAATTGTCACCTGTTATATCCTATTGCAGTTTGGGAATGTGACATTTTACCCCAGAGATTAACTGTACCACACTAGCTGGCTAAGCATATCATTTATAAAAGATTTTGGAATTCAGGCAAAATGCTTCAACAATATAAAATAATTTTTACTATTTCATATTATGATGCTTTCCTTAAGCACACAGTGGAACTCAGATTCCATCACCTTTGTATCTTGCATTCAGCAAAGATGCTCATGATTGGATCTAATTGGATAGAGTAATTTATCTTTCATTCATCTTCTATTAGTTTACTGCTGCTAAATATATAATTCTGACATTGGTGCACAGAAATGCAGCAACCTTATTGAGAAAGCACTTTTCTCATTCCAGCTTTGTCAGCCTTTGAGCTTCCCAAAAGGGAACAGATGACAGCAATCAACAGGAAACTGCATAGTGAGACCATCTTGAACTCCTTCACCTTTAAGCTCATTTCACCACTTAACATATTTTTTTCAAGTGGTCAGTGGATATATTTAGACTGTTGTTATCCCTTTGGTGTTGACTAGAGCTTCATGGGATAAGCCATCTGCCATTTCTTTGAATTGTATAGAGTGTGGGGACAGTGGGAAGTTGTACTGGAGTCAGTGAGAATCTTCTTCCCTTCCAACAGCAAAGACTAGTTAAACAAGTCTTCATTTCCATGATGTAAACTCATCTACAACCTCTATTTGTTAGTACTTCTTGTTCAAGTTTCCCAGACCTACCCATCCAGATTATAGAATATCCTTGTCAGAAAATTCAAAAGATAGTCTCCGTGTGACTGCTATTGAGGTATAATTATTTTAACAAAAGACAGAAGCAAGGTTAGACTCAGGCACTGCATTCTCAGGTTCAGCATTTCCTCAGGTCAAAAGCTCAGGCCACTGATATGGTTCTTGTAAATCAAATCTGTCTTCTTACGGATGACTTCCATAGAAGATGAACTATTGAGGGATGCATTTTGGACTGTGAGACTGTTCACCAACTTCATTCTGATTATTTTGTAAATTTCTCATGTTTACCCCTTACTAAATTTCACCTTCTTTTCCTTCTGGATATCAACCAAAAAGTAGTTAGCTAAACCACAAGGAATCTGTAAAGTTTGCTGTTGTTTCAGACTGTACAATTCATTGCCAAATAAAGCCATAACTGGGAACTTATTTGCATTGATGAGATAAAAAGAGTTATGGATATCCAGAATGTCCCAGGAACAGATGGCTGGCTGATTTTTCTAAAGCTTATTTACTAACATTTACAATTTGTTACACACCCTATGCATAAAAATGTGGTCAGTTTCAGTAATGCCTCTGTTTGTCTGGAAGCTACAAAATACTTATCAAAAGAATTAGTTAAATGGGAAAAGTGTATAGGAGGCAGGATTATTCTTACTTAAAAATAAGTCATTAACGGGCCGGCCAGTGGTGTAGCAGTTAAGTTCGCACCCTCTGCTTGGTCGACGGGGGGTCGCAGGCCAGGATCCCAGGCACAGACCTACGCACCACTTGTCAAGCCATGCTGTGGCAGGGATCCCACATATAAACTAGAGGAAGATGGGCACAGATGTTAGCTCAGGGCCAGTCTTCCTCAGCAAAGCAAGGAGGATTGCCTGCGGATGTTAGCTCAGGGCTAATCTTCCTCAAAAAAAAAAAAAAGTCATTAACTTTGTTTACTTTTCAAGTTTAACTGCAGCTATATCTAGGAACTCTTTATAAGATGTCAGTATAACAACATAGTAAAGACATTTAGAGTCAGAAAAACCTGAATGGGATTCCTGGTTGCATCATTTACTTCAAGTTTGAATTTGGGCAAGCTATATAAACTCTCAAAAGCCTTAGTTTCTTCGCCCATAAAATGGGGGTAACAATAATAGTAACTTCAAAGGATTGTAGTGAGGATTAAATGAAAGTCTTGGCATTTTCTTTGTTTTGCAGGCAAGAAGCTCTTCTCGCTGCCATTAGTGAAAAAGATGCCAATATAGCTCTTTTGGAGCTTTCATCCTCTAAGAAAAAGACCCAAGAGGAAGTGGCTGCGCTAAAGCGGGAGAAGGATCGGCTGGTGCAGCAGCTCAAACAGCAGGTATGCTGCAGCGAGCGGTGCTGGCACCAGCTCTCCACTGTCCTCTACTCGGCCTCTGCCAGCTGATGTTTCAGGGGCTCATCTGATCTTTGTATCTAGTTAATTTCATAAGCAGAGACTTTGATCTTCTTCACAAATCTCTGGCTATGTCTAGGAAATGCACACTATCCTTGGTAAGAAGACTGGTTTAGATGATGTCAAAAATCTCCTGTGAGAATGTTTTTTCACTTTGTGCAATGGCTAGTTGAAATGAGTGAAATGCTGCCCATTTGAAATGAAAAAGGCTTATTTTTTACAGCCGGTCAGATTCCTGCTACAGAAGGCACTAGGTATCTTTTTCTTTAAACAATTTCTAGTTATTCAGGGCTAGGTAAGCTCTGAAGGTAAGAGCAAAGTTTTGCTGTTTTCCAACCTAAACCCTACCCAAATTTAATGCTTAATATTTATGTAAGGCCTTTCATCTTTGAAAATAAAAGCTAAAACTTTCCCTTTTGATGATGGTAGCACAACAATGTAAATGTACTTAATGGACAGAACTATACACTTAAAAATGGTTAAAATGATAAATTTTATGTTACGTATGTTTTACCACAGTTTAAAAACTGGGGGCAGGAGGTGGGGGAATTCCTGTTGAAAATAAGCAGAAAGCTGAATTTTAAAACCTGAGTCCACTTCTTTATCTTGAATGCTCTTCACTGGCCATTCCTGTACTGTTTGCACTGTCGACAGTGCTGTCTTCCAGGATCATCTCGTGCATTCTCGGTCACATTTTCTGTACATTTCGGCTGCCCAGATTTGCTCTTCTGCCTGAAGTAATCAGACTTGGCAAGTTTTTCAAGTGAAGGAATTTCTTCTTTTCTACTTTGGGGGTTCAGTCATCAAATGATAGTATTTTTGGCATAATATTTAATGTTCAAATTAACAAGAATCAGTATTTACACAATAAAGATATTTTCTCTGTTTGTAGACCAATATTAAAACTGCTTGGAAAATAGACTTTATGTTTATTTATGTGGCTGACTTTGCTAAGAAAATACCAAAAGATGTCCCTTTTCTATAGGATAGATAACTAACCAGCAAAAAACAACCTGTTGTGTATTTACAAGTGAAAGAAAACTTTTCTAGTATCCTAAAATAGTTCGTCAGAGGAAGAGGACACTGTCCAATATTTGAATGCCTGTTAAGTAAAACAGGAAGAGTGTGCTTATTATTAAAGACACCTGTCCAGTAGTTCAAAACTGAAATTTGGCTTGTCAAAGCTGATAATATGAGTGGTGATTGCCCTGGCCTGGTAGTGGGGCAAATGGGGAGATGTTGATCAAAGGCTACAAAGTTTCAGTTACGTGAGATGAATAAGTTCTGGAGATCTAATGTACAGCATGGTTACTGGAGTTAGTAATACTGTATTGTATATTTGAAATTTGCTGAAGTCGCTCTTAAGTGTTCTCACCACACACACACAAAAATGGTAACTATGTGAGGTAATGAAAATGTCACTTAGCTTCATTGTGATAATCATTTCACAACGTATGCGTATATTAAAACTTCACGTCATATGCCTTAAATGTATACAATTTATACTTGTCGATCATACCTCAATACAGCGGGGCCAGGGGAAGCCGATAATATGAAATAGGAGGGTACTGTTGAGGAAAGGCATTCTTTCACTAGTTTGTGAGTATAGATATTTAGCAATATCAGTTCTCTTAAGTAGTTAGCCCTGAATATATGGACGTATGATTTAAGTAGTTATGGTCCCCTCCACTTTAAGACACCAAATAGAATAAAATGTCAGGCAGCCTAGAGTACTGTATCTCATTCACAGTGGCTTTTGATTACTTGCCTCTCAAGATATGTTTTTATTAAGTGAAAGTTAAGGATATTAAGTAATCCATGAACTTGTAACCTTAGAAAGGAGTGGCTAAAGAATTCTTAATATCTTTACATCTAACTATATGCCCTCAGTGTTCTGTAGTGAGGCGATCTTTGTATGGAGAAAGATAAGGTAGTTCTTGGGTGTCCTTCCTAACAGTGTTTTTCTGTCTCCCTTCCGTGTGAAGTTTCATATTCCTGCCCTCTCAAAATGTGTCTGGGATGCTATGAGCAAAAATGAACAGGTCATGCCGAAGACATCCTGATTCTTTAATTTCTCTAAATGTGTGTACTAATTTTTAGACAAAGGAGAGGCCTTTTGGAAAGAGGATATGGCGTCAATGTTGTTTTAATTTAAAGCTTCTAGTTTTTGAATTGCTGGAATGTGCCTCAATCTAAAGGCCATTTCTTAACAAGGAGACAGTCCGCGTTGACCAGGCTTTCCAGTAAGTGGAACCTCCACTGCCTGATGGGTTCTTGGCATTCATGTGAGATTCCTATTGTCAGAAAGAGGGAAGCAAGAAGGGAGTTACAGATTTAGGGGTCACCCTCTTCTAATATGGTCCCAATTTGCTTACCCCTCCAGGGTAACTTGTCTTCCTGATTCCTTCATGGCAAAGCAGCACTTGGAGAGACCACATCAGAGGAAGGGTCAGGGCCAATGAAAACAATAAAAACTAAGGTTGTTTCACAGAGTCCAGATGTGCTGGGATGGGTGCAACCACTGCATTCAGATTGTAAGTCGTGAAGAAGCCCCCACTGTGATTGTCAGGCACTCCCATTGGGTTTAACGTAAACTCAGATAGAACCCTAGAAAGCATTAATACATCTGTCTAGCCACAGCAGCTGTCCCAGATAGCCTTTCTCTCAGCGTTATTTTCTCCTTTTCACCTCAGGAATCTTACAGCCTCCATATTGTATTTGCTGTTAGTTTGGAGCCTGGCTCTGCCCTGTGTGCTATATACAGATGTGTCCTGGGCAGGCTGGGCGTTTCAAGACAGGCTAGGTTGTTTTTTTCTGGTTTTAAAAGTCAACTATAACATTATAAGAGTAAAGGCTACAAACTTAAACTGATAGGTTTTGAATCTAGACAGTCTCATTTACCCCCACAACTTTATAATACTCTACATTAGGATTAAATGTCAGACAATATATTCTTTTATTCCAACATTTTCTAGGCATGAGGGCTATAAAGACCTCGTACTTGTCTTAAAGAAGCTTAGTCTAGTGCTTAAAGTACTAGTTGTCCTAAATATTTGGCAAAACCATTCTGCAGAGGATATTCCCTGGCCTTACCCTGCTGATAGCCTCAGCAAATCATCCTTGCGTTATGTGGTTTGTTTGCCCATTCATTTCAGATTCACTGAGCGTCTTCTGTGTGTCAAAAACTGTCCTCATGGAAAGTGAATGTCTTACTGCCCAGTGACGACCTAGTAGAGAACTAATCAGACCTCCGTTGTGACTCTGGCTATCCCTTTACCAGTTAGATTACTTCTCTGAGATTCCTGTTCCTCACCTATAAAATTTGGGTAACATCACCTACCTTACAGGATTGGTGTGAGATTAATTACTTAAATACTTAAGGACTTAGATCCCCACTTCTCTTCCCTCTCAAAGATCCCTGTTCCACACGACAACCGTGCTGTAGGTGATGCGTGTACATTGAAGGAAGGGGGTTTCAGTAACTGGGCTCTCATTCTCACTCAGCTCTAATAACTTTATTCAACTTTCAGTATTGCCGTAGTGTTCAGAATTACACCACCAGCACATTGTGTTCTGCTCTTCTGGGGAAGAAGTTCTCAGAGCAGTTAGGAGAGTAAGACAGTAGTATGTTTTGTTTTGTTTTGGTTTTGTTTCTTTGTTTTTTTGAGGAAGATTAGCCCTGAGCTAACATCTGCTGCCAATCCTCTTTTTCCTGAGGAAGACTGGCCCTGAGCTAACATCCATGCCCATCTTCCTCCACTTTATATCTGGTACTTCTGCCACAGCAGTGCGATGTCCATACCCGGGATCCGAACTGGCGAACCCCAGGGCCTCTGAAGCAGAACATGCAAACTTAACCGCTGCACCACCAGGCCAGCCCCAAGTAGTACATTTTATCCTTCCTTTTTTCTACCTGTTTTTTTTTTAATGATATGCTATAATATAGCATTTTAAAAAAGATAATTCTAATGTCTTTCTTAAATCTTACATTTTCATCATTGAAGAGCATCATTTAAATGCCCACTTGCCCAAAGTTGTCAGCACTAAGAAAATTATAACTTCCAAGCATACATTCTGTTTCACTCACTTTCTGGTTCTGTGGCTTTCTGTTTGCATACGTGCCTCTCCCTTATATCCCTGACTAGTATAACTTTTCAGAATTATGTGAAAACAGAATAACTACAAAAATGGCTACCACTTATCAGTTGACTATAATATGCTGGGCTCAGTTGCTTTATAGACATCATATCTAGTCCTCACCACAACATTGGGTAATATTATCCTCATTATATAGATGAAGCATTTGAGACCCCAAAAGATGAAATCTAAATTTCCGCAAAGACTAAGTGGTGGAACCAGAATTACTGCCAATTCTCTTCTTACTCTTCCCGTCTTATGTGGACATTCCAGCCAGTTGGTAATTCTAAAGGTCGTATTGGAATTATAATACAGACAATGCTATTTCAAGTTTTTATGACACTCATTTGTTCCCCTGAGAGATAGGAAAGGATATTTATTTATACTCCATTCCTTCCCCTCTCTTTCTGCCTATGAAGAACCCGAAACAAAAAAGAAATGATATGGTTTGTCCCTGTTTTACAGATTACCAAGAGAAGTACTATGAACTTGAAGCTACAAAATAGCAGTGAAGTATAATTTCGCTTCTTTTATGTCTTTAGAGATGGCAGTACCCTATCAGGACTCAATGTGCTATGCTTCTAACAGTATGCACCCAGGAATGCTTCACATTCTGCCTGCTTTGAGCAGTCTGCAAAAGCACTGAAAGCACCAGCCAGTACCCAGCCCCCCAGACTTTGACCACCCTGCACAGACAGAGACTTTTCAGATTCAGAGTGATCACACAGGAGGGTTCGATCCCCTGGATCCCAGACCTATGGGCGCTGAAGAGATTTTCTAACCCTACAGTTATCCGGAAGGTAGCCTTGTAAGCCAGTCTCTCTCTCCTTTATATGGGGTTAAGAGAATCATCCACTTAGGCTCTGGTGCCCCTAAACCTTCGTCACCTAGGAACATGACATACATGAAATAAAAAGTGATTACAGTTCCCTTCAGAGAGCAGCCAGTCGGAATAGTCATTTCAGCATCCTATGGGTTCAAAACTATTGTTTTAAAAGTATATTTAGCTGACCACTCACTTGAGATTTAGACTGCATTAGTTTAGTTGCTCTTCAGAATGAGTTGCTTTTTAGAGAAAACAAAAACTAGAAAATCATCATGCTTTTTAAAAATAACCTGAAGGAACCACTTCTGAAAAATTAATTTTTCATAATCATAGATTACCCTGGAAACTTAGTGTTTGAAGATGATATTCACTATGAACTTTTCAACTCTTGAGTTCCATAGGCAGATGCTCTACCTTCTCTATTCAGATTTTGCCACATTAGGTCTAAGTAAGATAAATACATTGTACTGTAATGGTGAGTCAGAGAAAGACATCTGTCTTGGGAGTTTCGTTAGCGGCTTCCTGCAGCAGTCTTCCATCCCCTTTCCCTTCTCTACTTTATGAATCAATAGGCGACTAAATATTCTTATGGAGGCAGGAACTTAAGACTTAAAATTTAAGGCATATGAAGGCAGAGTGTACTTTGTTGACTATTGTATTATTGCACTTGGACCTTAAGATGACATCCTGAAATAAACTGCACAGTTAGGATATTCTACACCTCTTATTTCTAGTGGGGACTTCATGGTTTTGACAAACTATCAAAGGGAAGTGCATCACAAAGGACAGTTATTTTCAGGCCAAATATTGACTAATTTAGGGAATATATTGTGTGATGTTTTGGTCTAATTTTTTTCACTTTAAGTTTGCTATTATATATGTAGGGAGGTTTTTAAAAAATATTAGATTGAGGCTTTGTTTGTAAATTCTCACAAGCACATAAAAAGATCAAGCAAAGCTGTGTTTGGAGTGGCCACATCAGTCATCTCTTTTCTTTCTTATAAGAAGCAAGAAAGGAACCAGGACACACCTTCAGGTCCTGGCTGAAAGTCTCCTTAAGTAGATCACTCAGTTCATTAGGTGCACTTTTTACTTTTCCCCTGACAGCGGGCAATGTTGTTGGTAAACGGCGTGGTATTGCATGACAAGGATCTCAACTGCATATTCTTCACTTCTCTGTAGCACCCTACTGGTAACTTCCTCAAAGCCCATATCTCTACTAACAGTCTATTCAAGACACATTAGATTTTTCACTAACACTGTCCCCAAAATCCTTCCACCTCTTCTTCCAGCTTTCGCCCACTGCCCGATTTCAAACCACTCCCACATTTTAGGTTTTTCTTACAGCAATACCCATTCCCAGTTACCAAAATTGGCTATCTATTATTGCATAAAAATTACCTTGAATTTAGTGTCTTAAAACAACAAACATTTACTGCCTCCCATAGTTTCTGAGGATCAGGAATCTGGGAGCAGCTTAGCTGGTTGTTCTAAGGATCCTTATGAGTTTACAGTCAGGCTATTGGCCAGGTCTGCAGTTATCTGAACACGTGACGGGGCTGCAGTATTCACTTACAAGTTCACTCATGTGGCTCTTGGCTCTACACATTTAGGCTTCTCTTTAGGGTTACTTAAGGCATGGCAGCTGGCTTCCCCGTGAGCAAGTGATCCAAGAAAGAGGAAGAGAGAGCAACCAACATGGTAGCCTCAAAAGTGACATGCCATCACTTCTGCCTTGTTCTGTTGATTACGTAGACCAACCCTCTACAGCGTGGGAGGGAACAGCACAATGATGTGAATAACTGGAGACAGAGATCATTGCAGGCTGTCTTAAAGGTTGGCTACCACAACTGAATGAGTAAACAAATGTAGTATATTCATGCAATGAAATACTGCTCAGCAGTAAATAGACATGACCTACAAATACACAACAATGTGGATGAATCTCAAAAACACATTGAGCAAAAGAATGCAGACATAGAAGAATATGTACTGTATGATCCCGTATTTATATTAAACTCTAGAAAAGACGATTTTAATTTATGACCTCAGAAAGCAGATCAGATAACAAAGCAGAACTCATTCCATCTTCTCTTCCCTACCTCAGCTCGCATGAGGGGCCTGCAGTGGAGAGGACAAGTTCTGTTCTCTTTCATTCCTCTTTTTTCTTCTTCCTTTGGTATTGGGGTCCTCTAATGCTGTTGCAGTCCTCTGATGCTGCTTCTCTGGCCAGCATTGACCCCCTTGGGGTAGAGCAGTAACCAAAAGACATAAACCTGGCTGCTTTCCATAATGTCACTTCCCCCACAGGAAACTCATGCATCCTTGCCATGCCCAATAGTGAGAATGTTTAGGCTGCCTCAGTGCTTCTTTGTCCATCTTGCCATCGATCTCCAGTTGTCTTTTTTCCTCCTAAGATAAGCACAGAGCTAATCAACGTGTGATCCCTAAGTAAGTGCCAAACAAAGGAATGAGATGCTAGTCTTCTTCTCTTGTACTGCCATCCAGGCTTTAGGGTTGAATACTTTAAGATTTAGGAAAGAATTCTCTTTGAGCCCCTCTCACTTAGCTTAGGCAGAGAGGACCTCTTAGGCATGAGTATACACTCCTCATGACATCAACCAAAAAAGACATGTGCTGAGGTTTTGGATTGGTGCACAGTAGTGCCTTTTCTGCCACCCGTTAGTAAGCTGTCTTCATAATGTAGCTTGTTTATTAGCTCTTATTTGTCCCCAGCTTTGGGCCCTGGTCACCAATTCCAGAACAACTGGAAAAACCCATTCATCATAGTATTAAAACTAGTTTAAAAGTGATGTCTAAAATTGGAGAGAGAACAATAAAACTATTTTACATTCTGTAGAAGGAGGACAGTAATAGAGTACAGCTATGAAGAGCTCTTGAGTTGTTGGAGAACAAAGGGAAAAAGAAATAGCAAGTGTTAAAGTTGCTTGAGTGCTACTGAAGCTGTGTGTGGAAAGTAAAATGTCATAGGCATCTACCATCTCACTAAGCAGTGTAAATTCTTGATAATGAGACCAGCCTTTGAGAGCTTTCAAGTATCCATTTGTTCACGACACTTTTTTTTTTTTTTTTAAGATTGGCACCTGAGGTAGCAACTGCTGCCAGTCTTTTTTTTCCCCTGCTTTTTCTCCCGAAATTCCCCCAGTACATAGTTGTATATATTTTTTTAGCTGTGGCTCCTTCTAGTTGTGGCATGTGGCACGCTGCCTCAACATGACCTGCTGAGCGGTGCTGTGTCCGCACCCAGGATCTGAACTCGTGAAACCCTGGGCGGCCGAAGCAGAGCGCGCGAACTTAACCACTCGGCCACGGGGCCGGCCCCGACACCCACATTTATAATGCCAGGTACCTTTTGCTTGACTGAGCAGACATTCTTCAGAGAACACATTTATGCTCGGTGCTGCTGGAGGACCCCTTCTCTGTTGCACTTGACAGTGCCTACTTTCTGCTGTATTTGCTCTGTACACAAGCATCAACCTCAGCTGTCCTGTGTGACATCTCCTGACAGTGACTATTATTTTGTTATCGTAGAAAGTGAAAACCTTCTGTCTAGTTAGAATATACAATATTCAGAAGTTGACAGAATGGAAGATTCGATCAGTATTTAATGATTCAACAGCCCTGGCTTGGTCAGATAAAAATGTTAATCTCTTTTTAATTATCATATCTCCCTTGAATTCTAGATTTTTATATATTAAGTATTCAATATACATACTTCTAAACCACTACAAACATGAAGATCAGCTAGATTTTTCCTGCTGATGGTATCCAGATTTATTTGAAAGGAACTGGATGCACAGCATTTTCCATTCACTGTCCTTACTTCTGGAATTGCCTTCTACTTCCTCGACTTAATCTCTACTTTAATCTTCACTTCAAGACTCATCTTTGTAGTTTGGAATTTCCTAGCCATGAAAACACTTTTTTTCCTTATCATTAGCAAAGCTGTTCTATGCTTCTTTTCATTCACACATTCATCCTCCTCCGGGCATTAAGTTGAAACATGAGACTGGAGGAGGAAAGAAAAAGAGAAAGTATTTACTCATTGTACTACAGTTGTTAATTTTATTTATTCTAACCCAAATTGTTCTCATTGGTGTGCCTATTTCTTCAAATATAGAAATTCCCATTCTGTAACTGTTGCTATCTTGTTTTCTTGTTTGTATGAAGCAGAGTAGTATCATAGAAATAACACTACACTGAGTGTCAAGAGACCTGAGCTCTAGCTCTGACTCTATTGATAACTAAGTGTATAATCTTGAGCAGTAATAACACCATCAACTAGTAAAGAACACTTCACAGTTGACAAAGTACTAGTATACCTTATAGTACCTAACTCTCGGGCCCCGTGGGCCAGGTGGATGTCATAAATAAAAGAAGTGAGTGAAGTATGTAAGGCAATAGCAGAGAGAACTGGAATGCATTAGGGCCACAAGCTTTGTCAAAAGAGGCGCCACTTTTAATTCCAGCTTGTGGCTATGTAAGATGTGAGCCCCATGTTACCCAAGCATCCATTTTTCCCCCTAGATTTTTATATGAATCTTTTTTTAATTGGGATATAATTGACATATAAAATTATATTAGTTTTCGGTGTATACTATAATGATTTATTATCTGTATATATTGTGACATGATTATCACAATAAGTTTAGTTAACATCCATCACCACAAATTACAAATTTTTTTTCTTGTGATGAGAACTTTTAAGATCTCCCCTCAGCAACTTTCAAATGTACAACACAGTGTTGTTCACTGTGGGCACCATGCTGTACAGTGCATCCCCAGGACTCACTTATCTTTATAGCAGGAAGTTTGTACTTTTTCACCCCCGCACCTGTAAATCGTTTGATATCTAAGTGTTGGCAACTAATTTATTTTTTGCTTTTTATATAAACCAGGCTACAAGCTGCCTAACTTACCCTCTCTGGGTTTTATTTTCCTCACCTATAATATCAGATGAGTAGATAAAGTGAATTTTGAGGTCTGAAGTTCTTTATTTTCCATGTTTTGACAAATCAGTATATTTACCTATTATTATCTGCTAATTGCTGATGTTAGGAATAGTTTAAAAAGAAGCAATTATAAAGTATAAGAAAACACATATGTAGGGATTGTTTAAATCTGTCTATAGAAATTTGCTTATTTTATGAAAGTAGTAAAGTATTGCATTTTGAAGTTGAAAAAAAAAATCCTGGTTACTCACTGTCCCCTTAAAATCTTCTTTGTATCCTATAAAGAAATAGACCATATTTTTGTAACTTCTGCTTGCTTGAAGTTAGGTAAACTCCAGAGGTTGGGAGATGTGGGGAAATCTGGATTCCTCCCAGTCTCCTTTCATCCGTCTGTTCCTTCTTTTTTATCATCAATTCCAGATGTAGGAAAATGCTTCACAAAAATTTGATAAGACTTTTTCTTCCCTTCTTTTCTAGCATCAGATCTAACTTGCCCTTCCTTTTGTCAGACTGCTGCCTTTTATGATGCCACAGGGAAATTATAAATCTTCTGAGTTTCCTGATCTCTCTTGAATTGTCTCAATGCAAATAAATCAACCTAGGTTTCCTGCCCCTGTACTTGTTTTCCTCATCTTCCTGCTTCTCCTATGTCTGTCAGGTGGCATGATTTATAACCGTGTTTCCTGAGCTCATTGACCTTAGTCTGAGGATCTCATTAAGCGTAAGTAAAACTGGAAGGATTGTTTCCCCCACGAAACTTCTCAATGGGAATCAATCAGTTGGACCAATATATTCCACAGAGTCTATTCCTACCAGCACTTTGGGTCTCTTTTGAACTAATGTGGGTACTTATTAAAAGTGACTATGGAATTAAATGATATTTGCAGTCAAGGACAAAAGAGGTAATATTAGATAGACTACAACATTAGCTGTCGTATGTAAATTACCTTTACATGGGCAATTTATATGGCCAAATTAAATCATGTGTACAACTACGTGGGCTTCTAGAAAACAGTATTCATTTATTGAGCTCAGCCTTGTTTTGAATGTTTTACATGAATTAGCTCATTTTAATCTTCACAACAACCATGTGAAGTAGAGTTATCCTCATCTTACAGAGGAGGTGTTGAGAGAGAGAGATGTTAAGTAATTTGCCCAAAGTCACATAGCTAATAAGTGACTGAGCTAGGATTCAGGACACATCATATGTCTCTAGTGCTGACACTGATCATCACTACACCAAAATGTATTGCCAGCATTATGTACTTTGGGTTAGAGATTTCAACAGCCTTCAGCCATATTATTAATGACCCCATAATTCTCTCTTGTGATTAATAGTGCTTTAATCAACTCTTGTTTTAAATTACAGTGAAAATATATAAATTACCATAAAGGACTGCTCTCAGTTTTTAAAAATTAATTCAGAATCTTGACAGGTCAAAATCTTTCCCCCATCTTATATCAAAAGATGTCTTCTCAACAGTTATCTTAGAAATTGTTGACTGGATTAATGAGTGACTGTAGATTAGAGAGTTCTGATTCAAAACTCAGAGAGTATCTGAAATCAGATAGGCTGATTTTTAAGCAGCCAAGTTTGAAACCTGTGCTCTGGAGCCCTAAATTACCATTACAAATAATTCTGGTGTTAAAATACAGTTACTGGGGCTGGCCCAGTACGGTGGCGCAGCGGTTAAGTTTGCACGTTCCGCTTCGGTGGCCCAGGGGTTGCTAGTTTGGATACCAGGTGCGGACATGGCACCGCTTGGCAAGCCATGCTGTGGTAGGCGTCCCACATATAAAGTGGAGGAAGATGGGCATAGATCTTAGCTTAGGGCCAGTCTTCCTCGGCGAAAAGAGGAGGATTGGCAGCAGATGTTAGCTCAGGGCTAATTTTCCTCAAAAAAAAAAAAACTGGGGGCTGGCCCCGTGGCCGAGTGGTTAAGTTCGCGCGCTCTGCTGCAGGCGGCCCAGTGTTTCGTTGGTTCGAATCCTGGGCGCGGACATGGCACTGCTCATCAAACCACGCTGAGGCAGCGTCCCACATACCACAACTAGAGGAACCCACAACGAGAAATATACAACTATGTACTGGGGGGCTTTGGGGAGAAAAAGGAAAAAATAAAATCTTTAAAAAAAAAAAAAAAAAAAAAAACTGTAAAAATTAAAAAATAAAATAAAAAATACAGTTACTGTCGTGTATATACATAGACAGTCATATGGAATGTGGTCCCAGAATATTACACAGCATTTATTAAGATAGCTTTTGGACAGCAGAATTTTTTAATTTTAAGAATGATAAATTTGCGTTCTCAAGAAGAGCTCATAGAGATGAAAGATTGAAAAACTGTTATTGAGGAGCTCCTAGCAAATAGTGACTGTCAAAGAATGAGCATCTGTTATACCTGAGGTTCAAGTGTTTCCAACCCCCCGTATTTCACAAGTTTTATAAAATATAAGAATTTAATTAACTAGATAAGCTGTTGAGCTGTGGTACTAAAACGGTATTTGTGGTAGTTGGTTTTCAAAGTCGAGAATGCTTAAAATAAAGTTTATAGTATTGCCAGTCATGTTCCTGAATAGGGCATTCTGAATTTGGTATAATGTTTTTCCTGGACTGATATACAATTGCAACCTACTAATGGTCAAATCTAAAATTATGGGATCTCTGAAAACAGTTTTGAACATGCACCTTCCTGTCCTGCCTAGCTTTTGATTAGCCAGTGCATCACAAATATAGAGAGATTGAATTGATGCTGCTGTGTTTAAATATATATGTGTTTTTCACAAGTGTACCCAAATTGCAAACCTGAAACCCAGTGTCTACTAAGACTCACAGTGAACACATTTAGGAGCCTGGTTGACTCTTCATGGGTTCTCAGTCATTGGCCTGAATCCAGTGAAAGGACACAGTCGTATCATATCCCTGTAGTCTGCCAGGTTCAACATTTTTTAATTTCAAGCTCTGCTGAATGAAGGATTCTTAAAATCAGGTTATTTTTTGTAATGTTTTCTTCACAATTGCCTCCCTATCTACCTTATTATTTAGAAGAAATAGCCATGCAGAACTATATGCTAGAGGTAACCAGTTTTCAAAGCTGCTTCTACTTTAGCTTATTGCCTTCTTTGACTCTATTTGTATTTAGACATCGAGACAATGGTCATAGCGATATTTCCTAATCCTAGATTATCCTCCAGAATGGTAATGATATTACTAGCTGCTGACTTGCAGCTGTTCTTATGGCTGTGCACTGAAATAACTCTCTCTTTTAATATAGGAAAGATAGCTGAATTGTATCTTTCAGTAATCTGAGACTAAGATGAGTCTCTCACTTTTATCAGCTGATAAGAGCAGCCATAACTTAACATCTTCTTAATATAACATAACTTAATATCTTGTATGCATTACCACAAAATTGTAATGTAGAAAAAAGCAAAACATGAGCTGTAATTGAAGGAAATGACTCTCCTTGTTCAGAGATCATTTCCTCTATTGCTTGAAGCTAAAAGAAATCTTTTTTATTGAAATATAACATACACATAGAAAAATACACATCATAAGTATGCGTGCCAGTGAATTTTCACAAGAGAACACACTTATGTAACCAATCTGCACATCCAAGATGCAGATGATGATCAATACTCCAAAAACTAGTGCTCCTGCTCCCTTTCAGGCACAATACCCTGCCCAGTCCTGTAAGAGTAACTGCTCTCCTGAATTCCAATAGTATTGGATAGGTTTACCTTAAAATCAAGACTTTATTTATTTTTTTTTAAGGTTTTATTTTTCCTTTTCCTCCCAAAGCTCCCTGGTACATAGTTGTATATTTTTAGTTGTGGGTCCTTCTAGTAGCAGCATGGGGGATGCCACCTCAGCATGGCTTGATGTCCGCACCCGGGATCCCAACTGGTGAATCCCTGGGCCACAAAGCGGGCCCACGAACTTAGCCACTCGGCCACGGGGCTGGCCCCAGGGCTTTAAATTTAAGATTTTATGTCAACAGAGCTGCTGGGGGCCCAAAGGCAGGGGCCAGTGAAGCCCCACATGCCCAGAGGGCAGAGCCTTGAGCCACAGAGGATTATTTGCAGGCCTTGAAACCTAATGGAATTTGTTCTGCTGGATTTCAAACTCGCTTGAGACTGATGACCACTTTATTTCTTCTACTTTCTCCCTTTTGGAATGAGAATGTCTATCCTGTCTATACCTGTCACCACCAGTATATTTTAGAAACTGATAACTTGTTTTCTAGTTTCACATGTCAGCAGATGGAGAGGATGGACCATACCCAGAGTCTCCTTCATCCTATTTAGATGATGATATTTGAGACTTTTGAGCTGATGATATTTAGATGAGATTTAAGACTTAGATTTGATGCTGTAATGGATTAAGACTTTGGGGGATGTTGAGATAGAGTGAATGTATTTTTCATATGAGAAGGATGTGACTTTGGGGGCGTTAGAGAGCACATTATAGTAAATTGAATGGTGGTCTCCAAAAACATACATCCGCATTGAAATCCCTAGAGCCTGTGAATGTGACCTCTTTAGGAAAAAGGGCCTTTGCAGGTGGAATTAAGTTAAAGATCTCAAGATGAGGCATCTCAAGATGAGATCATGCTGGATTATCTGGGTGGGCCCTAAATCAAATGTCAAGCCCTTATAAGATACCGAAGAAAAGGCAGAGGAGAAGGCAGTGTGAGGGCAGAGGCAGAGACTGGGGTGATGTGGCTGGGAGCCAGGGAATACCAGCAGCCACCAGAAGTTAAAAGAGGCAAAGAAGGATTCTCTCCTGGAGCCTTCAGAGGGAGTATGGCCCCACCAACACCTTACTTTTAGATTTGTGGCCTCCAGAACTGAGAGAAAATGAATTTATGTTGTTTTAAGGCACCAAGTTTGTGGTAATTTGTTATGGCAGCTACAGGAAACTAAAACATGGGTGTAGGTAATACAACTTCTCAAGTCCCTCATATTAACAGTTTCACTCTCCTACATCTTTAGGGTTTTGTAATATATAATTAGAACTGGTTAGAAAAATGTATAATTTTTAACACCTATATTCTGAATTTTATTTGCCTCTGGTTTACTCTGGAAAGTGTGGTAGGAATTCAGTTCAACATTTTATTTTGTGCCAAGCATTTTTCTACATCTAGGGATACAAAGATGAATAGGACGTGTTTGTTGCCCTTGGATGTTAGATATGCTCTTTATTTGAAAGAGAAACGTAAACAAATTATTTCTGTATAATGATTAACATTCTTTGATAGATGTAAGCATTCTATCAACAGACATTCTTAAGACAGCCTGAGGGCCAAAGAGGTCAAATAATATTTTCTGAGAAATGAGAATTCTGAAAGGCTAATAAGAGGCAGCATCATAAAAGCAAAAAAAAACTGGAAAAGGATCCTTTTGAGGCAGAGAGATCAACATGAACAGGAGCACTGAAGCGTGAAGCATCGTGAGATAAGAGAATTACAAGAGATTCATTATTACCAAGTATATACTACTTATGGGAAGTGGCATGAGATGAAACTCTAGAGCTAGAAAGGGAGAGAGCCCTGTATTGACAATGCTGAGGTTAATTTGGAATTGATCCTGCAGGTAATGCCAAGCCATGAAGAGGTTTTTAGTCTCACAGATGTTTTCAGAGTGTTCTTTTAGGTAGATCACTTTGGCAGTTAATACAGGAAAGTTGAGGGGGCCTGGAATGCGAAGAGGATGGTAAGGTTAAAAACAGGGAGACTAAGAGTCTATTCCAGTTATCCAAATATGAAATGATGAGGCCAAGAATACAGGGCAAAATCAAGAGGATTCTGGGAAGATGACATAGTAGAAAGCACCTGGAATCTGTCTGCTCACCAAGACAACAGTTGCACTAGCAGAATCTGTGTAATGTAACTATTTTGGACCTCCAGAGTCTGTTGAAGTCTTGTAATTTCCAGGGGGAAGACTTGGATGGTAAATAGTGGTTAATTTCAGTCAATTTCAGCTCTTAGCAAAGTAGCAGCTACCCATCCTCCACCACTAGCCTTGCGCCAGGCCCTGTGCATGTGTTCCTGGAGCAGCTTGCACATAGCCTGTGGGAGCTAGGATGGGCAACAAGAACCCTGTTCTCCAAATATTGGAGATCTTTGCTCTGATCACTGATTGCTGCTTCTGATCACAGAGATGCAGACAAATGCGGGTAGCCGTTGTTGTTACTCCTCCCCCAATTGTTTCAAGGCCCTCCCCTTATGGCTGAAATGACATTCAGGGGACTTAAAGGGCTGGCACCTGTTTTTCCCCCCTTCATTGTTTGCTTTCTCCCATTTGGGAAGCCAGATGTTAAAGACTAGAACATTCAAAAACAACTGCATATACGGGGAAAATTAGAAAGTGACCATACATGCACAGGGAAAGGCTCAGAAAAGACCTTAAGTTTACACCTCTGGCTCATCCTCAGCACAGAGACAGCCTACAACAATCAAAAAATCAAAACAATAAATAAAAACAGCAATCCTTGGGGAAAGGGGAGATTCTGATTTCCAGAGTTACCATATTATTAGATTCAAATGTCCAGTATTCAACAAAAAAATCACAAGGCATGCAAAGAAATAGTAAAGTACATCCCATTCAAAGGAGAAAAATAAATCAACACAAACTATCCCTGAAAAAGACCTAATGGTAGATACACTAGACAGAGACTTTAAAACAACTGTCTTAAAGATGCTAGCTAAAGGCAGATGTGGGGAAAGTAAAGAAAATGATGTGTGAATAAAATGGAAATATCAATAAAGAGAAAATCTAAAAAGAAACCAAAACGAAAGTATAATAACTGAAATGAAAAATTCACTGGAGGGATTCAAAGGCAGATTTGAGCAAACAGAAGAAAGAATCAGTGCACTTGAGGATAAGACAATGAAAATTATCAACACTGAGGAACAGAAAGAAAAAAGATCGAAGAAAAGAGAACTAAGGCTAAGGGACCAGTGGAATATCATCTAAAGAACCAACGTATGCCTCATGGGAGTCCCAGAAGGAGAAGAGAGAGAGAGAAAGGAGCAGAGAGAATATTTGAAGAAATAATAGCTGAAAACTTCCTATTTTTGATGAAAGACATAAATACAAACATGCAAGAATCTCAACCAACTCCAAGTAAAATGAATTCAAAGAGATCCACACCTAGACACATTATAATCACTGTCAAAAGATGGACAGTCTTGAAGGCAGCAAGAGAGAACTGAATCATCACATAGATGGGGTCGTCAATAGGATTTTAGGTAGATTTCTCATCAGAAACTTTGGAGGCCAGAACACAGTCAGCTGATATATTTAAAGAGATAAAAGAGAAAAAAAAGAATCCTATTTCCAATAAAACTGTCCTTCAAAACTGGGGGAGAAATTAAGACATTCCCAGTTAAACACAAGCTGCGAGAGTTCATGACCACTAGACATACCCTGCAAGAAATGCTCACGGGAGCCACGCAAGGTGAAAGGAAAGGACTCTAGACAGTAACTCAAATCCGTGTGGAGAAATAAACGTCTCAATATAGGTATATAAGTGGGTAATTATAAGAACTAGTATTATTGTAATAATGGTGTTTAACTGTACTTTTTGATTTCTACATGATTTAAGAGACTAATACATTTAAGGGAAGAAAATTATTAATATAAAAGCTTCTATTACTATCACTTTGGTTTGTAGCTCCACATCTTATTTTCTACACAGTTTAGGAGTCTGGTGCATTTAAAGGAATTATTAGTTTGTTTTTGGGTACACAAAATATAAAGGTGTAATTTTGTGACATCAATAACTGAAAAGGGTGGGGACAGAGCTGTAAAGGAGCATGGTTTTTGTATCCTATTGAAGTTAAGCTGGTATAAATTCAAATTAGAGTGTTATAGCTTTATGATATTAAATGTAATCTCTATGGTAACCACAAAGGAAATAGCTACAGAATATACACAAAAGGAAATGAGAAAGGAATTTAAACATTTCACTACAAAAAATAAACACAAAAGAAGATGGTAAGGTAGGAAGTGAGGGACGAAAAAGCTAGAAAATATATAAAATAGAAAACAAATAGCATAGTGACAGAAGTAAATCCCTCCTTATCAATAATGACTTTACATGTAAGTGAATTAAACCCTGCAGTCAAAAGACAGAGACTGGCAGAATGGATAAAAACACATGATCCAATTATATGCTGTCTGCAAGAGACTCAACTTGAGAGCCAAAGATGCAAACAAGTTTAAAATGAAAGGATGGGAAAAGATATTCCATGTGAATAGTAACCGAAGGAGAACACTGGTGGCTATGCTAATATTAAATAAACTTTAAATAAAAAAAGGTTACAAAAGACAAAAAGGACATTATATATTAATAAAAGCTTCAATGCAGCAAGAAGATAAGACAAATATAAACATGCACGCACCTACTGAAAGTCCATCACAATATATGAAGCAAAACCTGACAGAATTGAAAAGAGAAATGCAGCTCTACAGTAATAATTGGAAACTTCAATACCCCACTCATATAATGGATAGAACAACCAAACAGAAGATAAGTAAGGAAATAGAGGATGTAAACAACACAGTAAACCAACTAGATCTAACAGACGTATACAACAAGTTAGAAATCAAAAGTGTAACTGGAAAATTTACAAAATTGTGGAAATTAAACAGTACACATTTAAACAACCAGTAGATCAAAGGAGAAATCACAGGGGAAATTAAAAACTACTTAGGGATGAACGAAAATGAAAACAGCATGGGAAAACTTAGGGGACACAGTGAAAGCAGTGCTAAGGAAGAAATTTGTAGCTATAAATGCTTAGATTAAAAACAAGAACAATCTCAAATCAACAACCTAACTTTATAACTTACGGAAATAGAAGACGAACAAAGTAACCCAAAGCCAGTAGAAGAAAGGAAATAATAAAGATTAGAGCAGAGATTAAATGAAATAGAGAACAGAAAAACAGTAGAGAAAAATCAGTGAAACCAAAAGTTGGTCCTTTGAAAAAGCCAACAAAATTGATAAACCTTTAGCTTGATGGACTAAAAAAAGAAATCTCAAATTACTAAAATCAGAAATGAAAGTGGGGACATTACTACTAATGCTACAGAAATAAAAAGGATTATAAGAGAGTATAATGAACAACTGTACGCCAAAAACTTGGATACCCTAGATGAAATGGACAAGTTCCTAGAAACACAGAACCTACCAAGACTAAATAACAAAGAAATAGAAAATCTGAGTAGACCTGTAACTAGTAAGAAAATTGAATCAGTAATCAAACATCTCCCAACAAAGAAAAGCCTGATGGCTTCACTCTTTAACTCTACCAAACACTTAAAGAACTAGGTATATCTTTCTCAAACTTTTCCAAAAAACTGAAGACAAGAGGGATTTAGCAATCAATGTAATACACCACATTGACAGAATGAAGGAAGAATACCACATGATTATCTCAATTGATGAGGAACAAGTATTTGACAAAATTCAATACCCTTTCATGATAAAAACACTTAAGGCAGGAATAGAAAGAAACTACTTCCACATAATAAAAGCCATACATCATGCATCACTTAATGGGAATATGTTCTGAGAAATGTGTCGTTAGGTGATTTTGTCATTGTGCAGACATCATAGCCTGTACTTACACAAACCTGGATGACACAGCCTGCTACATACCTAAGCTATATGGTACTAATCCTATGGGGCCACTGTCACATATGCAGTCCATTGTTGATCAAATTATCATTATGTGACACATGATTGTATATGGAAAACTCACATTAAACATCATAGTCAATGGTGAAAGACTGAGATGAATGTTTTTTGTCTCAGATCAGGAGCAACACAAGAATGCCTGCTTTCACCACTTCTGTTCAACATGGTGTTACCGAACCTGAAGTGAGTTCGCTCACCTGTTGCACAGCAAGCCAATCTCTGACACCGGCTGTGGTGGAAGAAAATAGGAATTTTATTTTTTGCACAGCACTGAGCAAGAAGAAAGGGCAGCTAACGCTGAAATCCCAAACTCCCCGAAAAGCTAAAAGGAAGGGTTTTTATTTGGGGGTTTAGGTAGGGGAGGGGGAGCATATGGCCTTGCTGGTCGGAGCTTTCCCACCAGCCTGTCTTTGGCCTTGAGACACTTGCAGAGAGGAGGGAGCCCATGACCTTGCTGGTCAGCAGCTTTCCCACCAGCCCGTATCTCTTTGTGGGGAGGAGATGGTCCAGGAGCTTGTCCTTGATGGTGTCTGTCTACCTGGAGGATAGCGGATTCTGGAGGCAGAAAGCCAGAGAGTAAGCAGGGAATGAGTGTTTTGGTTTAACCCTATATATGCTGGGTTTAATGTGGGGAAACTGATACCAGGGTCGGTATCAATAGTACTGGAAATACTAACCAGGGCAGTTAGGCAAGAAAAAGAAATAAAAGACCTCCAAATTGGAAAGGAAAAAGTAAAACTATCTCTGTTTGCAGATGATATGATCTTATATGTAGAAAGCCCTAAAGACTTCACCAAAAAAAGCTGTTAGAACTAATAAATGAATTCAGCAAAGTAGCAGGATGCAAAGTCAACATAAAAAAATCGTTTGCATTTCTATACATGAATATTGAGCAATCTGAAAAGTAAGTTACAAAAACAGTTCCTTTTACAACAACATCAAGAAGAGTAGAATACTTAGGAATCAACTAACCAAGGAGGTGAAAGACTAATACAATGCAAACTACAAACCATTACTGAAAGAAATTAAAGAAGGCATCAATAAATGGACTTACATCCCATGTTCATGGATTCAAAGACTTAACGTTATTAAAATGTCAGTACTACAAGTGATCTACAGATTTAATGCAATCCCATATAAATCCCAATGGCACTTGTTGCATGAAGAGAAAAACCCATCCTAAAATTTATGTGTAATCTCAAGAGATGCCAAATAGCCAAAACAATCTGGAAAAAGAAGAGCAAAACTGGAGGACTCACACGTCCCGATTTCAACACTTACTACAAAGCTGCAGTTATCAAAACAGTGTGCTATTGGCATAAAGACAGATGTATAAGCCAATGGAATAGAATAAAGAGCCCAGAAATAAACCCTCACATATATGTTCAAATAATCTTTTCTTTTCTTTTCTTTTCTTCTTTTTGTGAGGAAGATTGGCCCTGAGCTAACATCCATTGCCAATCCTCCACTTTTTTTGCTTGAGAAAGATTAGCCCTGAGCTAACATTTGTGCCAGCCTTCCTCTAGTTTTTATACTTGGAATGCCTACACAGCATGGCTGATGAGTGGAGTAGGTCTGCCCCTGAGATCCAAACCTGCAAACCCCGGCACCAAAGCAGAGCACACAGAACTTTAACCACTCAGCCACGCAGCTGGCCCTGGTCAAGTGATTTTTGACAAGGGTGCCAAGACCATTCAATGGGGAAAGGACAGTCTTTTCAACATTTGGTGCTTTGAAAACTGGATCTCTACGTGCAAAAGAATGAGTTCAAACCCTTCCCTAATACCATATACAAAAATTAACTCAAAATGGATCGAGGACCTAAGTGTAAGACCTAAAACAATAAAACTCTTAGAAGAAAACGTAGTATAAAAGCTTCATGACATTGGATTTGGCAGTGATTTCTTTGATGTGACACCAAAGGCACAGGTAACAAAGGAAAAAATAGACAAATTGGACTTCATGAAAATTTTAAAATTTTGTGCATCAAAAGACACTATCCTGGGCCTGGCCCCATGGCCGAGTGGTTAAGTTCACACACTCTGCTGTGGTGGCCCAGGGTTTCGCTCGTTCAGATCCTGGGCACGGACCTAGCACCACTCATCAAGCCTTGCTGAGGAGGTGTCCCACATGGCAGAACTAGAAGGACCCACAACTAAAAATATACAACTATGTACCAGGGGCTTTGAGGAGAAAAAGGGAAAATAAAATCTTTTTTAAAAAAAGACACTATCCTCAGAGTAAAAAGGCAATCCACAGAATGGGAAAAAATATTTGTAAATCATGTATTTCATAAGGGATTAATATCCAAAATACATACAGAACTCCTAAAACTCAACAACAAAAACCAACCCGATTCAAAAATGGGCAAAGGACTTGAATAGACATTTCTCCAAAGATATATGAATGGTCAATAAGAACATGAAAAGATGCTCAAGATCCTAATCATTAGGGAGATGCAAATCAAAACTACGAGATGCCGTGGCATACCCATTAAGATGGCAACTATCAAAAAAAATAGAAAATGGGCTGGCCTGGTGGTGTAGTCATTAAGTTTACGTGCTCCAATTCGGTGGCCCAGGGTTCACAAGTTCAGATCCCAGGCATGGACGTACACACTGCTCATCAAGCCATGCTCTGGGGCATCCTGTATACAAAATAGAAGAAGATTGGCACAGATGTTAGCTCACTGACAATCTTCCTCAAGCCAAAAGAAGAAAATTGGCAACAGGTGTTAGCTCAGGGCCAATCGTCCTCACCAAAAAAGGGGAAAACAATAAGACTTGGCAGGAATGTGGAGAAATTGAAACCCCTGTGCAGTATTGGTGGAAATGTAAAATGGTAGAGCCACTGTGGGAAACAGTATGGCTGTTCCAAAAAAAATTAAAAATAGAATTACCATATGATCCAGCAATTCTACTTCTGGGTATGTACCCAAAAGAATTAAAAGCAGAGTCTCAAGGTATTTGTACAGCCATGTTCATAGCAGCATTATTCACAATTGCTGAAGTGTAGAAGCAACCATAGCATGCGTTGAGGGATGGACGGAAAAGTAAAATGCAGTATATTCATGCAATGGGATATTATTCAGCCTTAAAAAGGAAGGAAACTCTGCAGTATGCTACAATGTGGATGAAACTTGAAGATGGAATGGTAAATGAAAATCACAATACAATACACATTATGGTCACAAAAAGTCAAATACTGTATTATTCCATTTATATGAGATACTTAGAGCAATCAAAATAATAGAGAAAGTATAATGGTGGTCATCAGGGGCTGGTGGGGAGGGGAGAATGGAGAGTTATTGTTTAATAGTTAATAGAGTTTCAGTTTTACAAGATGAAAAGAGGGATGGATGGTGGTGATGGTTGCACAATAATGTGAATAAATTTAATACCACTGAACTGTACACTTAAAAATGGTTAAAATGGCAAATTTTGTGTATATTTTACCACAAGAATAAAACAGCGCAGTTGAGATGGGAGAGATAGTGTATAATCTAGGGTATCATGTAATGTCAAACACCACCTACTCTCAGTGGTTTAACACAGTGAAGGGTAACTTCTCAGTTATGCAGGTCTTGCTGACTCAATGAGGTGGTTGCTCTCCATGTAGCAATTCAGTGCTCCAGGCCTGCTTGAATTTTGATAGCCTATCTCTTTCAGTATGAGGCCTCCTTAGTCTCTGTGGCGTAAGAAGAGATGGCTGGAGGGTTGAGTACTTTTTCTTCTATGCTTGAGCCCTAAGGTCACTTCTACCCACCGACCATTGAGAGAGCCAAATGTCTAACTTGGATGAGTAAGTGGAAGTGGTTCCACTAGTTGAGACAAGGGATCCAGAAGAAAGACCATCTATGGAGAAGAATGTTTCCAGTCCCTGCTGTGCCTTTAACCATGGTTGTCTTTTTTTCATTAAGTTTGAGATCTTCCTGCTTCTTGGTATGAGTGACTTTTGAAGCCTGGACATTTTAGATATTAACTCTAGTTCTTATTTCAACTTTCTATTTTAGCTGATTTTCCTAGGCACACCCCAGCACGGGAAGAGGGACGCGCAGCCTCATTACTGCCCAGTGGAGGCAGCAGTCCAGGTTCCTCTGTTGACACCCAAGGAGTAGGGGCTCCCTGTTACTCTTCAGCAGAAGTGTGAGTTTGTACCCCATAGGCCTCCACTGACACATCCCTGCCTGGGAGGAGTAGGAATAGCTCCACAAATACCGTGGGGTGGGGAGTGAGGGGTGGCCTCCATACTGCTGTGTAGCACTGGAAGTCCCGCCTCTCCTCCAGGCCTCCTCTGACAGTTCCCGGGGAGGATCCACCCATCTCCACTGACACTGTGGAGGCTTTGTTATTGCCCGCTGTGGGTGCAAGCCCTTCCTCCCTCCGTGGCTTTCTCTGAACCTTCCACAGGGGCAGGGGAGGTTATGAGAATAGAAATCTCAGCTCACCACTCAGCCTTTGCTGCTGTGGGTGGCCGTAGGGCCACGTTTTTTCTGTGGACTTTAGAGTAGAGTGACTATTGTCTAAAATTTTTCTATCTGGCTAGGCTGCCCGTTTCATTTCTAGACTTTTTTTGGCTAGAGAACACAAGCTTTTGTTGTCTGTAACTGTTGGCATTTTCAGGTTGCCAGTTTGTACGGTTCCAATTTTGGACATATGAGGCAAAAAGAAAATCCAGGGAACTTACCATTTGTGTCATTCTTTGGTTCCCAGTGTTCCTAACCAATCTGCTGTTTTCTCTCCACCATTTTTTGTTTGTTTTTTTTTTTTGAGGAAGACCAGCCCTGAGCTGACGTCTGCCACCAATCCTCTTCTTTTTTGCTGAGGAGGATTGTCCTTGAGCTAACTTCTGTGCCCCTCTTCCTCTATTTTACGTGTGGGATGCCTGTCACAGCATGGCTTGATAAGCAGTGCATAGGTGTGCGCCTGGCATCTGAACCAGTGAACCCCAGGCTGCCGAAGCGGAGCACATGAACTTAACTGCTACACCACTGGGCCAGCCCCTCTCATCTTTCTTTATGTTTGTGTGTGGGTGTAGTTTTAGATGTATATATACATATATAGCTTATAGATAAGTTTTTAGTTGTGCTTTTGTACTTATTAGAAAGTATAGGGAAAATTATGTCCGTTCCATCTTATGGAAGCACAAGTTAAAGCTAACATTTACTTTTGAAGGAAGACTTAGGCAAAACTGCCTTTTCTCTATAGGAAAACAAAAGATATGTTCTGGGTTCAGATATCTAAATGATGAATGGGTTGAATTTTAATGCTTACATTCAGATAACCCAATTTTTTTGAAATCATAATTTTCATTGCAACCCTACCCCCAAGCCCCAGTCACATATTTATGTGTTTTAGAAAATGATACCTCTAGTAGCAGACAAGTTTTACTGTCTAATATCAGTATTTTATTCAGCTTCTAATTCCTTTGAAATGATCCTTAATGGGTATCCATTACTTGTAATAATCTATCTGTGCCTGATACTTCTTGTTTATTTTCAGGAACTAAGGGTTTTCAAATACATGAGTTTATTAAGTGATAAGTGAAGTATTAAAATAACTACCATTAACAGATGAAATCAGTTAAGATACTTCTCTATAATTTAAGCTTTTTCCCTATAAAGTCCTGATTTTAATAAATGTCAGTTTTCTTTTTTCCCTTTATGCAACAGACTAAAAGCCACTTAGCTCAATTTCACACACACAAGAAAAGTAACTTTGGAGAATAGAGAAGACACCAAGAATGCACTGGTCATTGTATGCCAATTTTAACAGTTTAACCACATATCAAAGTTTGTGCAAGCACATATGTACAGAGAAATCCTTGTATAATGAATTATCGTGCAACAGGGAGAGGAGGTGGTGTTGCAGAGTTTGGCTTTATGTCAATTACTTTCAGTATGAATGGTTTCCAGTAAGAATCTGAATGCTTTCATATCCCCTGAGTTTACTTAAAGATACATCAGTATATGTGCACATGAGTATACAATTTAGAGTTAATATATTTTTAGTCAATTCCATTCTTTCCTTTTCCGCACATGGACCATGATTTTGCAAAAAGAAAAGATAAAATTCCCTAAAAACTTACTGGAATAATTTTTATTCTGATCTAAACTGCACTTTTTTCTTTGTGTGTGTGCGTTTAAAGTGGTTAGAATTCTTGAAGATCGCCCCTCTGTGTGCTTAGCTATTCCTCAAATGGGAGAAAATGCTTTTTTTTTTTTAATAAAAAGCATTAAATAATTTAAAATTAATTTCCACGTGTTTACTAAGGAAGAGCTCTTCTGTTTGAAAGGAGAATAGTGAACTTTTCTGCTTTGAGCAGCAAGTTGTTGGGTTGGGATGCGTTGTAAGTGATGCCTCTAGTTTGTACCACCATCCTTGAGAAAATGATTTTTTTAACTTGTATTTAATACCATGTAAGTTTTTTTTTTAAAGTCTGTCTTTTCTGTTACGCGTGAAGAAATTTAGTATCACTTCTCTTTTTCATGGCCTTCATATCTGTAAAATTTTAACTATATACTCACCCACCCAGATAGCCTAAACCATACACAAAACTCTGTGGTAAATGCTCTCGGATTCTGGCTTCGTTCGCTGATTTCTAGAATAACAGAAAGCACCAGCCTACATTTTCTTCTTTCCTTAGATCCAATGGTGAGTCTCACTGCATCCAGCTAATATTCCCCTTAAACATTCTGGTTGCTTTCCAGAATGTAGGGCTTCTGTTTCTTTGAGGACATTCAACTGGAATAGGGTTACTTTAGGTTTTTTGCAAGGATAAGGAAATGTGTATTAGAAAGTGAGGTGATGCTCAATAAAGTCTCAGTCACACTTTGTTTTTGAAAATTTGATTTCAGACATTGGTTTGGGTCATATCTCATCCCTGTGATGTAATTTTAGGAAGGGCTTTGTGGATCTGACTCTGACCTTTTCACCCCATTGTACTGCAGTCACACACCATCACCTTGCCAGAAAACAGGACAGCTCGGAAAAATAAGGAATATAATAGAAATTCTTATAAAAAGTGTTTTTTAACTTAAAAATGCTGAATGTATGTTTATCCTCATGTTAATGTTTGTTTGAAGAGAGAAAGTGTAGGCTGCTATCCTCCAGAGTTCAAAATCAAAGTCTGCATGGCATAGAAGAAAGTGTTAGATATACATGATAATCAGGATTAACCATTGAGATTAATATATTCTTGCTGGCGCCTGAGAAGGAATCTCTTCAACTCAGGGAAACCTTTTAACTATGCTTGAAAATCCCCCCGGCTATGTTCTGTGTCTCTGTCTTATAGAAGCAAGGAATCCCACCTAGCCATTCTAAGAATTTAGGAATGATCATAATGAGATGGAAGAGACCCTGCAAACTAGCAGACAGACAATTTGGTGTGCATTTGTTTTTTTCTTTGCTTTCTACCAAGAGAAGAAAAAAGTAGAGTTTGGGTAGGAAATAAAGTCTGTATTGAAAGAACAGATATCCTATGAGCTTAATGCCATCAGTGGTGATGTATCTAAGAATACTCTTAAGAGAGGAAAATTACATGAAGCCTTTTAAAAAAGAAAAACCTACTGAGCTCTAAAATAACTATATGAATATCTATAATCAAAAGTTCTCCTTTTCATACATAAGTCCATTTGTATATGAGGAAATCAAAGAAAAAAGCTTTATAAATGCTTATAAATCAGAGTCCCTGGATTTTGGGGTTCTTTTTGAAACTAGTATAAGTAACAGCAACTATATTTTTATTTGGAATAAAACTCTGCTAGTTAGTGAAAATGTCTTTTTTCTTTCCTTTTGGCTGACATAACTCATTGTGGTAATGCTGGATTTTTCACAGTCATGAGAAATTGCTTACTAAGTGTATCTATTTTTAATTAATACAAATGGAAAGGTACATTATTTAATAAAGGTAAGTTAAACTTGATAGAAGAAGCTCTCAAAATATGAAGCTTACTGCTGGAAAAATAATAAAATATAGTCCTAAATGGTAGGAAAAGTGAGAACTACTAACCTATTTTCACTTTGTACCAACCATGGAAAATAGATTCTTGAATTCAATAGACATATATTAAGGATCTTATGTATACTGGAAATTTTGTTAGGAACTGTATTACTACAAAGATGAATGAGTCTTTGTCCCAGCCCTCATAAACTCACAATCTTTTGGAGGAAAAGATATATAAACAGATTATTAGAATCTGACAAAGGTTTCAGATAGCACTGAAACACCTTTGTTTTAAGCCTAAAAATGCTGGATAAGCTTTAACCATTTCTCAAAATTTGTGATGTACGATTGAACTCATTGAAAGAAGGGAAAATCTCCATGTGTCAGAATCAAAGAGGGAGATAAAGGCAGAGGTGAGGTGTGTGAACTAATGCTGCAGGAGCCCTGGGGAGTTATGACTAGTTATGACCCAGTTATGACCAGGAACTTTGGTTTTAATGCTTGTACAGGGAAAGGAGGTGAGACATTAGGATTACATGAGGTGAGGAGTTGGAACTGAACCTCTGGTATAGGATAAGACAATGAGAGGAGTCTTAGAAGGGAAATAATACGTGGGAAAGCAAGACTAATTCAGTCAAACTTTTACCTCTGGTAAATGACAAAGAAACTCTTCTCTGCCATGACTGTGGGAAGGAACCCACAATCTCCTATAAGATGTCAAAACTGAAACCTATACCTCCTGCAGATTCATAGTACAAATTTATGCTACCTTGTGGTGTGTGAAGTTCCTACCTGAAATATTAGTATAAAATTTATCCCAGACTTATATGCCCCTTCAGAACCTAGCAGAAACAATCACAGTATCATTGGTGGGATTTTTCAACAACACAAACTTCTCAATAATCTCACGGAAAAAAATAGGTACCCTTTAAGATGAGCTCACAATGAGTCCACCATGAAGAAGAGGTAACAAACAGGAAGAGTACCTCTCTGAAGACTTGAGATCATAGAGGAGCAATATTTTTTAAAGATTTTAAGATAACTAAAGAGATAAAGTATAAGAATCATAAGAAAAGAACAGTGGATGCAGTATAGTGTAGTAGTTAAGAGTACGGGCTCTGAAAATCAAGACAAATGTCAGACTACAGATAAGAAATTGCAACTTACATCACAAAGAGCTAATATCCCTAATAAAAAGCATTCCTGAACATTGAGAAGAAAATAGCAATTTAACACGGGGGAAGATGTCAGAAGGTATGAATAGAAGATCATATGGAAGAAATATCGATGGTCTTTAAACATATGAAAAGATGCTCAGCCTTACTAATAATAAGGTGAAGGCAAATTGAGGTGCCATTTGGCCAAAATCCAGAGTTTAACAACATGCTCAGTTGACAAGGCTGTGTAGATGCAGCACTCTTAATACTGTCCTGGTGGGAATGCAAAATGTACACCTCCTATAGAGGGAATTTGGCAATATCAAATAAAATTATTTATCTATGCTTTGACTTTTTGACCCAGAAGCTTCACTTCTAGGAATCCATCCCAAAGATACATCTTCAGAAATACAGAATAACATATCTACAAGGTAATTCCATATTTGCTATTGTAGTTTTGCAACAGTGTCGTAATAGCAATAGATTAGAAGTAACCCAGATGTCCAACATTGGGATATTGGTTGAATCAATTATAGTATATCCAAAAGACTGGAGTACTTTGCAGCTGTAGAAAGGAATGAGAAAGATCTCTATTGATATGGAGTGATTTCTAGAATATATTGTTAAATGAAAAACCAAGATGCAGAATAGTATATTTAATATTCTAATTTTTATGTAAGTAATGCATAAATTTTTGTAAGAGAGTATGTTTGCTTATAATTGAATAAATATAAGGATAAATCAAAATTTTACCCCCCAAAATTTCGTACAAAAGGAGGAAACATGGTAGAAGAGACAGGGATAGAAGCCAGGCTTCTCTGGATGTACCTAGTTATAATTTTGGCTCTAGAAGCATATGAATGTTTTACACAATCAAAAATAAAATCAGGAGAGTGGTGTCAGCATCATGGCAGTGTGAGTGCTCCCCATAAATGCTCCCCTTTAAGATACAACGAAAAGGACATTCATATTCCAACAGAGGACACCCATACAACACAAAAGACATCTGAGAGACCCACGCAGCCATACCAAACGTCTGAAGGTGGAGGTGCTGGACCCCCTGAGGAAGTGGAACAAGGTAGGAGAAATCTTCTTTTCTTCCCAAAGAGCAGCAACCCAGGACCACATATGGCTCCAAGAGGAAAGGGGGAAGGAGCTAGCTTTCCATGGGAATGCCATCACTCTCCAAGGTCCCTCACATCCTCTGGGAAAGCCCCACAAAGAGGTCACTACCTATCACAGGGATGTCTTCATCAACTAACACCCTAGGAGAACAGATAGCAGGAAGCCCCCAAGATCACGCAAAAGTGACCCTCCCCCGAACCCGGCGCCCCAATTCAGCAGGACCAGAAAAGAGGTGTCTGGGAAGCAGCAAGCCATGGATCTCAGTGGGCTCAGAATACACAGCTCTTGACCTCCACCTGGTGGTAGCAGGTGGAAGCAGCAATCAAATACTACCACAACGTGGAAGCACAAATCCATGCCATCTAGCAGTATGAAAAAATATATTAAATCTCCAGACCAGAAGCAAATTGACAAGTACCCAGGAATCAATCCTGAAGGCAGAGAAATCTATAATCTAAATGATGGAGAATTCAAAATGGCTATCATAAAAAAAGTCAACAAGTTACAAGAAAATGCAGATAGACAGTTCAATGAATTCAAGAGCTACTTAACAAAAGAGATTGACTATAAAGAAGAACCAATCAGAAATATTGGACATGAAAAACACAATGGATGAGATAAAGAAGAATATGGACTCCCTGAGCAAAAGAGCTGATATTATGGAGGAACGAATCAGCAATATTGAGGACAGAAATACAGATACGCTTCAGATGGAGGAGGAGAGAGAACTAAGACTAAAGAGAAATGAAGAAATCCTCTAAGAAATATCTGACTCAATTATGAAATGCAACATAAGGATTATAGATATTCCAGAGAGAGAAGAGAAGGAGAATGGAGCAGAAAGCTTATTCAAAGAAATAATAGCGGAGAACTTCCCAAATCTCAAGAAGAAGCTGGAATTGCAAGTGAAAGACACCAATAGCTCTCCTAACCATATCAGTGTAAAAAGACTTTCTGCAAGGCATATAGTAGTGAAGCTGGCAAAAGTCCATGACAAAGAAAAAATACTAAGGGCAGCAAGGCAGAAGAAGATAACTTACAAAGGAACCCTTATCAGCCTTTCAGCAGATTTCTCAGCAGAAACCTTACAGGCTGGGAGAGAATGGAATGATATATTTAAATCTCTGAAAGACAAAAATTTTCAGCCAAGAATACTCTATCCAGTGAAAATATCCTTCAGGTATGATGGAGAAATAAAAACTTTCTCAGATAAACAAAAGCTAAGGGAGTTCATCACCACAGACTCCTCCCACCAGAAATGATCAAGAAGGCCCTCATACCTGAAAAAAAAAAAAAAAAGAAAGGGGTTACATAGCCCTGAGCAAGGAGATAAATAGGTATGCAAAAGCAGAAAATTCTAACTATCCATCAGAACAGGTTAGCAAACACTCAGATATAGCATTAAAGATAAAGGGAAGGAAAACACCAAAAATAAATATAATCTTGTCATTTTAACCACAAACTCACAACACAGGATGGAATAAGATGTAACAAAAGTAACTTAGGAGGGGAAGAGGGAGGGGATGGAGTCGGCTTAGTCTCAGGAAATAAGAGGCTATCAGAACATGGATTATTTCATCTCTCTATTGGCAACTCAGAATGCAAAGTATTTTATTTTTGAACTTCTAAATTTGAAAACAAGACAGCCTAGGTTAAATAATAATAGTTTTCCAAAGCTGAATGTGTTCATCTGCAGCTCAGTTTTTCTGCTTTAAGTGCAAAAACAACTTCCTAAAACTCCTAGGCAGGAACACTACTGTTTTGATGATCTGTGATTAGAGGAACGGATTAATCTAAGTTGGTAACATCCCTTTGTTTTTCCTTGGTAAGGGTTTAAAAAATTCTAGAACAGACACATTTTTCTAGTCTTACACTGACAATTTCATCCCAGATGTCTCCTGAGAGGCACATAGCATATACAGGGATCCATCTTCATCCTGCTCACTTTCATACACTTCAGAAATAGGTGTGGACACGCTCACTGTGCTGTGTCCATTCACTAACAGGAAGAAGGCTTGATTAGTGTTGAACTGTAAGCATCTTCTGCTTATCTTGATGAGCTCACTCCTGTTGACGTGATCAGATACAAGGAATTTGGTTTTATCCAGGACGGGAAGCTGCTTCTCACCCTTGTAGCATTCTGTTATCACCGGGATTTTGGTAGGATGCTGCTCTTGGATAAGTTGGACGTCTACTCTTTGTACGAAGGTGCGGCACTGCTTGAAGGTCTTGTCCAACCGCAGGGCATGGGAGGCTGGGCTGGGGGGGCGGTCCCAGCTGCTCCTGGTGGTGGCAGTCGACAGTGACTTCCCTTGAGTTTCTTCAGCACATAGTCGCGTCAGGTGACCCGGAAGAGCAGTTCTTGAAATTTGAAAACAAACAAATAAATGAATCTAATTATGTATTAGGTTGTTGACATGGCCACATTGAGTGAAGAGTTATTTCAACTAACCTTATATAACAGAGATTTTTCTCTGTACATCCTTACTAGTATGTACTCCAATGACAAGAAAAAAAAAAGCAAAGAAATTTTAAAGTTCATCCTGATGGCATATTGATAGTAACTGTATTGGTCTTGGTGCTTTCAAAGAATTATATTTATAGGTAAAACAAATAGCAGGTAGTTATGTTATTGTTAGGAACCAAGATTTTTCAGCATAAGAGGAAAAAATGTAAAATATACAATCAAGAAGTTTGGTAAAAACTAATTTTTCAAGATTAACATCTAGAATCTTAAATCTATATTGAAAATATTACTGTTAATTTATAAATTTCTCCCTCTTTAAAAAAAAAAAGTGTTTCCTGGCTCTTACTGAAATGACCTAGAAGCAATGAGCAGCAGTGAACACCAAGCATCCACGTTGTGCTTCACCCACTGAATTGAATCAGCTCTGGAAAAATGGCTGATTCCAGATCTGGGGCAAGAAATGTCCGAGATGAACTTAGCAAACCTTTGCTAGAAGGCAAGAGTAATAGAGGTCGTGACAAAAGGACACAGAAACCCTAATACCATATAAAAAGCCTGCAGGATGATTATTCCCTCCACATTTATTAATGTGAGTTATTTTATATTTAACTTTTCCTCATCTATTAGAGCTATTTTGTTACCCTGAAATTCCATTCATAAGAAGGCCAAGAAAATATGAGTGTGTGTGTGTGTGTTTAATGAGTTGATGCCCTAACAAACTTCAGTGATGACAAATTCCTTTTGTTTTCTTTTCTCCTATCATTTTTCAGAACAAAAGCATTATTCACGATTGCACATTAGTTTTATTATTTACTTATTTTAAGTACCTTTTAAAAATATAATTCATTTGCCATATAACTCACCCATTTAAAGTATACAGTTCCATGTTTTTCAGTAAATACAAGGAATTATAAACATCACCACAAACTCCTAAAATTTGTTTCGTATCTGTTTTTCTTTATTATCATTCAGTCTCATAGCTTTTTATATATACAGTACTTTTCTTTTAGTTGAGATATATTTGACACACAGTATTATGTAAGTTTAAGGTGTACAACATTTTAATATGATACATTTATATTGCAGTATGATTGCCATTGTAGCATTAGTGTATTCAATATGTTTTAATAAATTGAAAGCGTTATTTATTTTAGTACTCAACTTGTTCATATTTAGCTATTCTTCCTTTCCCCCAGGCCTAGCAATCACTAATCTACTTTCTGTCTCTAGATTGCCTATTCTGGGCATTTCATATGAGTGGAATCATATGACATGTGCCCTTTACATGGCTTATTTTACTTAGCTTAATATTTTCAAGTTAAATCTCTGTTTGTGGTATGTATCAGTACTTCATTCCTTTTTATGGCTGAATAATATTCCATTATGGATAAATCACATTTTATTTATCCATTTATAAGTTGTTGGATAAATGGGTTATTTCTCCTTTTTTGCTATAATAAGTAATGCTGCTATGAAAATTTGTGTACAATTTTTCATGTTGAAGTCTGTTTTCAGTTATCTTGGATATATACCTGGGAGTGGAATTGCTAGGTCGTACAGTAACTCTGTGTTTAACTTTTTGAGGAACTGCCACACTGTTTTCCGGAAGAGCTGTACCATTTTACAATCCCACTAGCATTGTATAAGCATTCTTCCACATTCTCACCAATACTTGTTATCGTCATTTCTTTTTTATTATAGCCATCTTTGTGGATGTGATGTGGTTTCTGATAACGGGTTTTTTTATTTGCATTTTCCTAATGGCTAATAATGTCGAACATCTTTTCATATGCTTCTTGGTTGTTTGTATATCTTCTTTGGAGAAATGTTGGTTCAAATCCTTTACTCATTTTTTAATTGGGGTTTTTTTTCTTGTTGAGTTGTAAGCATTCTGGATACAAGTGCTTTATCAGATATATGATTTGTAAATATTTTCTCCCATTCTGTGGGTTATCTTTTCAACTTCTTGATGGTATAGTTTGCAGCATAAATTTATTTAATTTTGATGTAGTCTAATTTATTTGGCTTTTTCTTTTGCCTCTTGTACTGTTTGATGTCATAGTTCAGAAATCATTGCCTAACTCAGGGTCAGGAATATTTCCTCTCCTTTTTTTAAGGAGTTTATAGTTTTTGCTATTGCATTTAGGTTTATGATCCATTTTGAGTTCATTCTTTTATATGTTATTTTTTCTCTTGTGTGTGTCCATTTGTTAAAAACAGTATTTTTTCTCTGTTGAATTGTCTTGGTACCCTTGTCCAAAACTGATTGACCATATAAAGTTAAAGTTCATTTCTAGACTCTCAGTTCTGTTCCATTAATCTAGTTTTCTATCCTTATGCCTATATCATGCTGTCTTATTACTGTAAGCTTTGTAGTAACTTTTGAAATCAAGAAGTATGAGTCCCCCAACATTGTTTTCCTGTTACAAGATTGTTTGGGCTATTTTTGTATTATTTCTTACAACTGCATGTGATTCTACAATTTTCTCAAATATAAAATTTTTTTTAAAAGAAGAAATACTCTAGCAAATAAAGAGAAGAGAGGATAAAGGAAACAAGTAGAGGAATATAATGATGGTTTTTGAAGATGAACATGGATATATAGGGGTCGTTTCTGTTTTCTTCTTTTGTGTATGTTTGGAAATTCTCAATAAAAAAATATAATTTTTTTTAGCTGTAAAGAAGAGTACAGGCTCTGAAGCTAGACTGTTTGTATTAGAGTTCCACGTCTGTGACTTATTTATCATGTTAACTTACCATGTTATTTAGTCTCTCTGAACTCCAGTTTCTTTGTCTATAAAATTGGGATGATAACTGTACCTACTTCATATTGTTGCTATGAGGATTAATTTAATTAAGTTACCTAAGACTCTTAGAACAGTGCTTAGCACGTAGGGAAAAAAATAGGCTATTAAAAAAGTATATGTAGATTTGCCAAATAATCAATATACATTGAAACAAAAAAATCTAATCATTCAATTACAAACTTAATGGACAAACTAGTAGACATCTGAAAAGAGAATTAATGATTTGGAAGGAAATGCCATAGATATTACCCAGAATATAGCACAGAGAGATAAAACAGGATAGAAAATAGGAAAGAGGGATTAAGAGACATGGAAGATAGACTGAAAAGGTACAACATTCATCTGATAGAAGTTTTGAGGAAAATCACAGAGAAAATTCAGAAGAGGCAATATTAGAATGGATAAAAACATATTTCCAGAATTGATGAAAATCATGAGTCTTCAGACTGATGAAGCACTACAAATCTTGAAAACGATCAGTAGTTACACATATAAATATTTTAGTGAAACTGCAGAACATCAAAGAGAAAGATGTGTTACAAGCAACCAGAGTGAACAGATAGATTGCCTACAAATGTACAAGAAGTTGTAAATAGATTCAAGAATCAATAAAAAAGGCATAAGAGAGTGGGATAACAATTATCTTCAAAGTGATGAGGAATAATAACTGCAAATTTAAAATTCTGCACCCAAAAGTATGGATAAAATATTTTCAAACAAACACTGAAAGAGTTTATCACTTAGGCTCACTCATTAAAAATTAACTAGTTCAGTAAGAAAGAAATTAGATGAGATGCCAGAAACAATGCTGGAGGTGGGGGGGAATGAATATGTGGGCAAATCTAAATAAGCATTGAACATAATACATTATTTAACAACACTGACAAATTTGGTGAGAGATTAGAAACAGAGTGACAGAAACAATAAACGGTAAGTGGGACCAGTTAGAATATTATTTAAAATCTTCATATTGTAGAGGAAGGAGAATAGAGATCTGATAACTTTGGACTTATCAACCATACACAATAAATATTACAGGTAAGCAGTAAAGTGATAGAAATAGAATGCAAAACTTCAAAATAATGAAGGGAAAGGATGAATAAAAAATTTGTTGATCCATTTGCTAGAAGTCAGGAATGGGAGGTGGTGGGATAAATAAATGTAAGTTACCAAAAATAGTTAGAAATATATCTAAATATATCAATAACATTAAATGTAATAAGGTTAAATTTTATTGAAGACAGATGGAAAAATGCAAAATCCAGCTATAGGCTAAGTTCAGCCAATATTCTTTAAAATGTAAGCTCTGTGAGGGCAGGGACTTTGTTCATTTATTGCGGCACCTAGAAGAATGTCAGACACCTAATATTTGTTGAATGAATGAAAATGCTATTTTTAAGAAACCCCTAAAGCAAAATGTTACAGAATGACAGAAAGTAAAATTGTTTTAAAAAGATATGCTGGGCAGACACTACCCAAAAGAAAGCCAGTAGAACTCTATGGTTATTGGACAAAATAGGCTTCAAAGCAAAAAAGCAATATTAGATATAAAAATATTCATTGTATATTTACAAAAGGAATAATCTACCTAAAAGATATAACATAATTGAAGCTCTATGGACCTAAGAACATAGCTTAAAAAAAAAAAATTCATAAGTTCACAATCATATTGAAAAATTTAGCAAATCAGGGGGCTGGCCCCATGGCTCAGTTCCTGTTCTCTGCTTCGACGGCCCAGGGTTTCACCAGTTCGGATCCTGGGCACAGACATGGCACCGCTCATCAAGCCATGCTGAGGCGGTGTCCCACAAGCCAGAACTAGAAGGACTCAGAACGGAAAATACACAACTATGTACCAGGGGGCTTTGGGGAGAAAAAGGAAGAATAAAATGTTAAAATAAAATATTTAACACATCAAACAGGTGAAAAAACTAAAAAGGATATAAAAGACAGTTAACAGTCTTTATCTGTGTACGTAAAGAACCCTGTACCTTACAAGGAGAAAATATGTATTCTTTAGAAGCACATGTGAAACATTTATAAAAAGTGATCCTATACCAAATCTTAGAACAAGGCCAACAAATGCCTGTGAATTTATGCTATTTTGACCAAATTCTCTGAACAAATACAGTAAAATTAGAAATCAATAATAAAAATAATATACCAACTGAATTCCATACATTTTGAAATTTTAAAGCTCATTTTTAAATAATTAGGAAAATTATAAATCCTAAGGGAAAATGCAAAATATTTGGAAGAATGGCAAAAAATATATATATCAAAATTTGTGGGGTGCTGCTAAACCAGTTCTTAGGGAAATATTTATACCCTTACATGTATATGTTAGAAGATTAAAAGTTAATGAGCTAAGCATCCCTCAAGAAATTAGAAAAATCACATCAAGATAAGTCCCTCCCCCCCCAAAAAAGAAGAAAGGAAATTAAAGGAGAAATTAATGAAAAGAAAAACAAAGCAACCATAGAGCAGATTAACAAAACCAAAAGCTGGTTCTTGGAAAATACTTAAAAAATAGAATTTAGTGACTTAATTGGATGTCAAAGATAGGGGGACAGATTGTTCTGGACATAGGAGACCGGGGCCAGTCTGCTGGTGTAATAGTTAAGTTTGTGCGCTCCGCTTTGGCTGCCCACGGTTCACAGGTTCACATCCCAGGCATGGACCTAGCACTGCTCATCAAGCACACTGTGGCAGCATCCCACATAAAAGGAAGATTGGCACAGATGTTAGCTCAGCAGCAATCTTTCTCAAGCAAAAAGAGGAAGATTGGCAACAGATGGTAGCCCAGGGCCAATCCTCCTCACAAAAAATTAAAATAAGGGACCAGATACAGATAAACAGTATTTGGGAAAGGAAAAGAAGACACATCTACAGCTACAAAAGAGACTTTCAAAATCCTAGGAAAACAGGATGAACTTTATGCCAGTATGTAGCTTACCCAACCTGAGTAGTCCTTGAAACCATCAAATCTAAAATCTAAATCAGTTTAAAATCTTCCTACCAGTAGATACAAAACTTAGTTGTTTTTAGATGTTTGTTCCACCAAACAGCAAATAATTCCTACCTTATAACAACTGTTCCAAAAACTACAATGAAAGGAAAGTTCCCTGACTCATTGCATGAGTTAGCATAACTTTGATGCTAAGATTAGAGACAATACAAAAAATCATAGGCCAATATTACATACGAATGTAGATACAAAAATTCTAAATAAAATATTAGCAAATTCAGAAATGTGTAAAAATACTACACTATTACTAAGTACAGTTTATCTCAGGAATTTAGGGATGGTTTAATATTTAGATTCAAAGTGAAGGAGAAAAATAGGATAATCTCCATATATTACAAAAGCCTTGAGAAATGAGGCTGGAGTGGTAGGATGTGGTCAGATAGTGAAGGGCCTTGCTGTGTTGTTCACTGTGAAGACTGGAGTCTGGTGGCTGCCTGCTGCCAGTGGATATATATATATTTTTTAAATCAGGACAGTGTCAGGATCAAATTTGCTATTGGAAGGTAACTGTGGCAGCAATTTAAAGAAGCAATAAAATAGTACACCAGTTGTAATGCAGATGAAACAGTGCAATTAATTACAGAGGAAATATTTAGAAACAGAATCAGTAGGACTTTATGGCTTGATTGGATGTAGACATTAGTGGAATAGGAACTGTCAAGAATGATTCTGAGATTTTTAGATTGAACAGCTCAGTGAAAAAAGACTGCATTCATAAAGATAAGAAATACCAAGCAGAGAGTTATACCTGGAATGGTGAGAAGACCTGAGGAAGGGAAGGAGAGCTCACAGTGCTCCCTGCAGGGTGATGTGTTTGACATAATGCTGTCGTCTTTGTGATTCTTCATTATGAAGATGTGACACTGATCACAGGAAACAAAGTAAGGGAAATAATTGAACGGTTTGGAAGCACAACTTCTTATTCACAAGGAGCCTCACAAACTACCTTTATAATATTCGTGTTTGTCACAAGTATAATAATTTTAACAGTGATTTAGTCTGATATCTCTTTAGGTCGCTATTGAAGGATTAAGAAACATTTTTAGGCTGATAAACAGAGCCTGCAACTATAACTCTTAGATGTTTTCCAAATAATGAGAATATATATGCACATGTCATTATTTCCATAAGACTTAGAAATACTAAAGTGGATACAAATACCATATTTTTATATATTTGACTTTTCCATATCAAATAGGAATAAATTTTTCTAACAGCTTTATATATTTTTTAGTGTTTACATTTTTCATTGTTCTTTATTTAAATTAAGTAAAAGTCCACTAGACATACGGATGTTCTTATGCGTTCTCACCCCTCTTTACCATTCTGTGAAACCAGGTATGTGTCTTTGGGACCTGGACTTTCTAACCATTCCAGCCATATAACCAGACAAATTTAGGCTTTTTACCTTAGGGGAAAAGCTGTTACTTGGGGAAAGAATGATATATAACATAATGATGCTTAGTTTTGACGATTAAAATTTGTCAGTTTTTCATATGTACAAGATCATTCTTTACAGCATTGTTTGTAAGAGCAAAACACTAGAAATAATCTAAATGTGCATCAGCAAATCAGCAGAGAGAATGAGGCAGCTCTTTATTTACTGATGTGGAAGGCTCCTCAAGATCTAGTTTGCTAGAAAAAAATAGCCCGGAACGGTGAATAGAGTCTGCTACCATTTGTTGGACAGAAAAGTCTTTTTGTGCATGTGTGTGTGCACACTTATGTAACCACGGAATGTCAGGAAATCTTTGGAAATAGACACAAGAAACTGGCAACTGGTAGCTCTTTTGAGAGGAACTATGAAGAGTAGAAGGTAGACCGACTTTCACTGTTGCAAACTCTTGTACCATATAAATGTACGAAAATCTTCAAAGTCATAATAATAATTAAGTTTTTTAAAATAATATGGCAACGGTGGCGGGGGATGGTCAGCTTTTGAGTTGCTACAGCTGAGATCCTTTATGGTTTCTTTTTTCTTGGTGCATAATAGAAAGTATTTGCAGGATAATACGTTTCAAGATTTCATCAGTAAACTAAAAATACTAATCAGGACCAAAATTAAACTACCAAACTGATTTATTTATAAATCAAAACAAAATCAGTAGAAGACGTACTTTTCTATTATAGAGCTTACCGTCCATTTGAGAAAATAAAACAGCATATACAGGTGATCTGTCTGTGGCAGCTGTTAGGCTAAATTCAGCACAGTTATTTCTTCTAATCTTGTTTCTGTCCCCTCTACCCCACTGCTTCACGTGAGTTCTTCCCAAAGCTGTTCAACCAATGGAAAAGGAACTTCCTAGCTAGAAAGATAAGCTTCAGTTAAGTGTGTATAAAAAGACAAACACATAGAACAACTCAAGAATGATTAATGACTAATTTATATTTTTTCATGAATTGAAGTTTAAAATAAAGCTCAAAGATAATATGTTGAGATTTTGTTCAATTTATAACCAATGCTGAATCTGACCACTTAACTGAAATTGATATAGATTATTCTTTTTTTCATTTTGTATATCAAATACCAATATAACAAATTAAAATTCACTATAATAAATTATTTCCAAGATTTGACAAATATATGTGGAAATAATTTTAATACTTTCTTAAAGATAATTATAGTTGGAAATAACCCAAATTAGTTAAGGTTATGATTTATTTGTATGTTTTCTAAAATATTTCAAAATATTCAGAATAATTCAGAAAAAATTCAGGATATTTCTAACTGTTATTATTTCTAAAACTTATTTAGGTAGTTTAATAGCATTATCACAAACTTAAAAGCAAAGATCAGTAAACAACCAGATAACTCTGCCTGGAATTCAAACTATTTCTTCTAATACCTGGGTTCAGATCACTAACATATACTGTTTCTTAGCTTAACTGCGTATTTTTCTGTCAAATATGGTTTCTATATACCTTGTTTGGGCATTGACATCTTAATCTTAGAAGCAAAAATTATCAGAATAAACAATGAACTTCTTTTCCTCGGGGAGGGTATGTATACCTATACACATAGAGATGTATTTACAGCTAAAGAAGTTTATTTCACCAAGTTTCTTCCTTTCTTCCTTTTTTTTTTTTTTCCTTCCTTCGTTGAGGCCCTGTTATTCCTTATGTCATTGGGACCAGGGGAGTTCAACTATCTGCACATAACACGTGGCATGGTTCCAGAAGGACAATATTTGGATATGAAGTACCTTTCATGTCAGTAAAACATGAAGGACCTACTCCTTTTGCTTCTTGGTCTTATCTTAACAAGAGCGTAGTGCAAGAGCTCCTTAGGATCAGAGAGTCATTTATATAATCTGTGTGCTCTCTAATGCTCTGTGAGCTCTCAGATATTCAGTGCTCAATTTCATGACTATGCAAGGAAACACACTTCACACCAAATTTCTGAATACTAGACCTGGTAACACTAAACTTTGAAGATCTTCATGTCTTTTAGAAATGGAGAAGTAAGGTCTTATGACTATTCCTTCATTCGTTTACATGGATCAAATAGGTCATCTTTGGTCTTATCTGTTTACTGTGATCCATTCCTTTGAGAGGATTTCATGCTCATTCCTAAAAAGTACTTGAAACACATTCTGCCTTGAAACTGGATTTGTGTGTGCTTTATTAGTACTTCTTTTTAGGTTTTTAAACTTACAGGAGGTATCAGGTATTAAAGATTGTGTCATGTTCTAAGAAAATAATATACTTTCACTGCATGTTCCTATTACAGTCAAGATGGGAAAGTTTCTTAACCACGGAGTGACTTGCAGATGCCCTCTTCACTTTCTGGGTACACCTCTTTTCCCTGTCTGCTCTGCTTCCCTCTTTCCCAAGAGCTGCTTTGTGGAAGACTTTCCATTTGTCATGCAATATCATGTGACATAAGAAAAATTACCCTACATATTTTTGAAGTCGCTGTAAGTCATCTCAGAAAAGAGAAATTTGATATCACAGACAATTTTTTGATAAGTATTTTCTTTGTTATCGTTATATACTGGAAGGAGGAACTGGCTTAGAGATGTACAGGTATTATTAGATGAAAATGTTAAGAACCTAAATGCCCAACAATATGAGACTAATTAAAAATCCATTCAACTGAATACGATGCAGCCAGTTAAAATTAGATTTTAGCATAATATTTAATGACCTGGAAAAAAACATTCCTAATGATGGTGACAGCTAAAATTTATTGGGTATAGATTTTGTGTCAGGCACCTTTGTAAGTGCTTGTATTAACTCAGTTGGTTAATCCCCACAACCATGGGGAGGAAGGATTGTTATCCTCATTTCAGAGGTGAGGAAACTGAGGCGCAGAGCGTTTCAGTAGTTTGCCCGAGCTTAGATAGCTGGTAAGAGGCAGAACTAAAATTCAGACCCAAGCGATTTTGGCTCCAAAGCCCTTACTTAGGCGTCATTACATGAAAAAATACCAAAGAAAAATCTCTGTAAGCTTTTTTATGGAACTAGACAAAATATTTTTATTTCATCTAAGAAAGAAAATGTTTTAAAGATACCCAGTCAAATTTTGACAACGCAGAATTGGTGGAGGGGACGGACAGCATGTCCTCCTACCGCATGTCAAAATATACTGTAAGATACAGTAATTTTAAAAATACCACAAAGTAGCAGATTAGGGGATAAATCAGAAGAGCATGCCACTTTTTACTTCCATGGGGAAGAGGCTGAATAGATACAATTCAATATTAACAATGATTATCACTGATTAGAAGGATTTACAGGTGATTTTTCTTTTTTTTCTATTTATTTTTCAGATAATCTACAGTGAACATTTTAAATTATACAATGTTAGCAAGTTTATTTTTTAGTGTTCTTAAAACTTCAAATTTTAACAATATTTTATTAGTGCAATATATATTCCTATTTTATTTTATGCATAGTGTAACCTGCATTTTCTGAATTGTTTGCTCTGCAAAGTGAATTCTCTGAAATGTTTTATACATATGTATATATATGTAAATTCCTTTATTCAGGGCTTAAATTAACCGGTCACGCAGAAGCACTAATCCAGTCCTCCTTTTTGGTAAACATAGAGAAAAGGCAATGGGGTAATAATCCTCTTCTGTCCTAGGGTTGGGGAGAAGGATTTCAGAATCTTTGACTTCTTTTCAAAACCTAAATTGTAAACTATTGAATTTTGTATATGTGACTTCTTTATGATCACTTTATTATAAGTTGTAATAATTTTTCAGTTGATTCTCTTGGATTTTCTGAGTATGTAATTATTTCATTTATAGATAATCATAACCTTTTTCCCCAACATTTATGATCTATATGTTATATAACATCCCCCAAAATGGAATAGTTGTTAAAAAGACTAAGTAGTTGTTATTTAACAACACTCAAAGATGAGTCCAATATATTAATGTGAAAAAATGGAGTTTCAGAGTCCTAGCCTATGTATAGTATAATCCAGTCTTTACTTTAAAAATAAAAGCACTGCATAAACGGTTTAATTTGGGGAGATGACTTCTCCACCCAGAATTCCTGTCCCAATTTCAGTGTCTGTCTTAGCTTGCTTGGGCCACCATAACAAAATGCTACAGACAGGATGGCTTAAACAACAGAAACTTATCTTCTCACAGTTCTGGAGGCTTGGACGTCCAAGATCTCAGAGCCAGCTGGGTCGGTTCCTGGTGAGGGCCCTCTTTCTGGCTTGCAGAAGCTGCCTTCTCACTGCATCCTCACATGCAGAGAGAGAATGATCCCTCTCTTCCTCTTCTTACAAGGCCACGGTCCTATCGGATTAGGGCCCACCTTTATGACTTCATTTAACCTTAATTACCTCCTAAAAACTCTGATCTCCAGACACCGTCACTCTGGGCATTAGGGCTTCACCATGAATTGGGGGGGTTGGGTCACGACACAGTTCAGTCCATAGGAGTATCTACACTTTTTCCCCAAATATCTTCAGAAATCCTATGTCTAATTTATTTTATTTTAGACAGGATTAGTTTTAGCCTTTCTTATGATGTTCTTAAGGTATTTGTCAAGAAATGTTATCTAAACTTAACCTTATGAATCATTTCCTCTTAGACACAAAATCGAATGAAGTTAATGGCTGACAACTACGAGGATGACCACTTCAAATCCTCCCACTCCAATCAGACCCACCGTAAGCCCTCCCCAGACCAGGTGAGACTGCTCCTGAGGGTTTTATAAGAACAGCATGCTTTTATTTGATGTATTTTGTACTAGCATGTTACAAATTCTGGGGTATAAGTTAGAAGAATAAAAATCAGTTTCTGAAAATTCCTTCACTTTTTTTTGAAACACAGATTCACTTTCTATCTAGGAAGGTGAGGGATGATTATGAATATTTTAAGAGGAGATAGTCAAAAGATCTGAGGACAATAAAGAATCTTTGAATTGGGTTGAGAAAAAAATTTAATCTTCTCAGAGATACATACTAATTTGTAACTGTCCTGTTTTCCTTATTAAAGAAACAGTGCCTTATTAGAAAAACAAGACTCTTACCTTGTAAGCTTAGTGAGACACAACTCAATATAGAGGTAATTATTGTTTAATTGCAAATTTTAAAATCTCTGCTCATCACCTATTAAAGGTGAAGATTGAAACTTAGTTCCTTCACTCCCACTTCCTTGGTGGATCCCTCCAGAATATGTCATTCTCAAGGAAGACTGTTGCCTTCAACTTCTCATCAATGCCAAAGAGGCATTGATGAGTCTGAAGGGAACCGTATTCAACTCCAGTTTTTTGGAAGAAGGGAACTCTCCCAAGATCTTGAAAATGATGGATGGGGAGAGCGGTGACCGGATTACCTCATATCCCATTGCCAAAAATCAGATTTCAACATCTCCATCACACTCAATCTTAAAATATGTGGCTGAGGGAAAAAAGTGATAATAAGTAATTACATCCATATGACTAAAGAGTCTGGGGAACTCCCTCACTAAACATCTCCACTAAATGATAGCCATGGTGTTGTCTTAGGAGAAGAAGAAGAAATATTGCAGATGAAAGCGGCAGTGATATCCAAATGGTAGCTTTTTCTGAGATTCAGAATGTATTGTCATAGTCTGATGACATTTACTAAGCAGTTGAGGCGAGCGTTATATTTTCAAGGGAAAACAGTACCAGTCTTTAATGTAGGCAAAATGGAGAGCTGTCTGCCTCATGTCAGCAGTCTTTCCTTGGCAAGAGATCATTTTGTTTTCTCCGCCTGCCTCCTGATGTTTAGAATTACATTTATGCCAGTGTATATATGATGAGTATTAGATCCTTTCCTTGAAACAGGTTTTGGTAATAAATACAAGGAAATGGATGCCTGGGAGTAGTGGGAAGCAAACAGAAATGGAGAAGGGTTGAAGAAAAGGCAAAAAATAAAGAAAAGCCTCCAACTTGATCATTTTGCCCAGATCCAGCCCTGGGATAGAGGAAGCATCTTGGAAAGATAGGAAGAGGAGAAATGTAATGACAAACTAATTACTAATTTTGGTAGTTTAGGGAATTAAAATCTAAAATAAAGAGTCAAGAAATTAGAGACCATTTTCTTCTACTACATTATGCTTATGTCTTTGTTTTAAATACTAACCAAATCTTTTTCGTTCCCATGCTGCTCTGGGGCACGTTCCCTTTGTCATCTCTCCCCATAGGATGAGGAGGAGGGTATATGGGCATAGCCAATCAGAGGCTCTTAGCTCAGCCATTTTGTTCAGAACGGTGAGAAACAGCTTTCCTTAACTATAGAAATGCTTTTTGTTTGTCTGCTTCAATTTTTTTTTACACAATCATTCTCACATCTTGTTTCTCTGTAATTCATAAAATCCTTTTGTGTGCTTTCTGTTTTCTCATTTTCACGATTCCTGTGTGTATTGCTATGCTTCTGACTTAGTGGGGTTTGGGTTTTGTGGCTTTTTTTCTCGTTGTGTGTTAATAGTCACTTTTATAATTTCTTTTTATACATTTTTGGGAGAACTTCCAGGGCATGTAACTAAATTTCTCCTGTTGTGATTTTATTAATAAGCTACCCTATCTAGCTTGATTTTACAGTGTCCTGGTAAGGTTCTTAGTGACTTACATCAAACTGGAAATAGAAAATTGATCAAATACTCTGCCAGTAGGTTTGGGATATGCTTTTTATGATAATTAATTATAAATATATAGTCTTTTTTAAAAAAAATCTTGTACTTTGAATTAAAACCTTTTGTTTCTGTCTATATAGGAATATCTATCTATATAGGAATGACAATTCCTATCTATATAGGAATTGTCAGAGTCAGTAATTCTTATAGAGTGCCTACCTAGAGCATCCCCCAGGGCTTCGACATTATTCTCAAACTGTCCATAAAAGTAAGGAGAAGTAAAGGAAGACTTTTTAAAAAGTTCATCTAAAGAATTCTTTTTCTTCTCTTTTGTGGATTGCCGCTGTCTTAAACAGTCGCCAGGACACTGTCTAGATTCTCCTTTCCAGGCCAATTGGCTGGAAAATATAGTCCAGCTGTGGCACTATCCCTCTTTGATCTGATGCCCTGGAGGTTTGACTAAGGAAATCTTTTTCTTAGAAAAAAATAATAATTATGATTAATAAGTTCACACATATTGGTGGCCTTGCGCTCCTGGATTCACTGCCCATGCTTATTGGTGATTTCACTCTCTTGGAGTCAGTTCTCCCTGAAAAGTCTATGTCTTGGTGTTATACTTCTTAAAATGATGTGGACATGTGTAGACCTCTCACTGGCAAACAGCCAAGAAGGATGATGAGGTAAGTTGTGGAAAGGGGCATATGCGGTGAAGATGGGAAGCTTTCCAAATGACTTTATCCTGAGGGTGTGAAAGAATGTGAAATGCACAATACCGACCAAAAAGTTCTTTGGGTTAGACTGTTGCATGCCAGACAAAGCCAAAGCTGAGAAAATTAGCGTGCTAATTCCCTTTACACTACACCCTACAAGGGTAGTTATTTGTCATCACGAAGCATGTGGAGGCCATACAGTAGTTGAATGTAGTTTACCAGTCTCCTCCTTCTAAACGAACCTGCCTTGTCTATTTTGGCAAAACATAGGAGCTTCTTGGCATGCCTTAGCAGGAAGCGTCCCCCCCGCCCCCCCAACACACACATGAACAGCATCGTATTTTGTTTGTACACCCTTTTTCTAGCCAATTAGAAGAAACCTGTTAGTGTTCTAGGAAACAAGGCCCATAGGTAACTTTGCCAGGAGACTGAAAAATAAACAAATCCTTCACATAGACTTGTTCCTGAAGGCTGCATTTTCCTTTCTCTTCTCCCATAAAAGAATAACTCCTAGTAAGAGTTCAAATGTCACTGATTTTGATTTTTCCAGTTACTTCACTGTTGAGCTTACTGCACTAAAATATTAACTGCCATTGGTTTAACACAGTGCAGTTGGCATTAGCTGGACATAGCTGGAGTTTATATGATAGCGTATTTCAAATCTTCTAAAATGTGCTATAAATATCATTATACCATAAGAATCTTAGCTAAAGAAATGCGTGAGTGACCCCTAAAACATCTAGGAAGTCTTGACTTGCTATCCAGTTTCCTTTACTTGTTTCCTTGCTAATTCTACAGAGAACAGATTTTCTTAACAAAATTTCAAACTTTTGAAAGTGATGATTTACCTTATCAAACTTAAGAACATAAATAATGTTTCCCATCTAAAAAAGTTTTTTAGAACACCATGTATACTAGCAAAGTATGAGCCTTGTTAGATATAATCAGTACTCAGACAGGAAGAGAATCGTGGAAGTATAGAGCTGAAAGGGGTCTCGGCCATTTCATCAGAAGTGTAGAGCATAATGGTTAGGTGTCTAGACTTTGGAGCAGAATGCCCATGGTCAAATCCTGACACCACCACTTACTGGCTTGTGCCTTTGGACAGGGTATTTAATCTCTCTGTAGATACTCAGTTTCTTCATCTTTAAAATGAGGTTGTGAGAATCAGATGAGAATCAGGCATGAACTCTGGAGGCAGACCGCCCAGCTTTGAATCTAGACTCCTCTACCTACTCTGTGGCCTTGGGAAAGTAACTTAATCTCTAAACTCTATTTTTTTTTTTATAAAAATGGGCTTATTAATAGTGCCTACTTCATATGTTGTTGGAAAGATTATTAAGTTACTATATGGAAAATGCTTTGAACAGGGCCTTCTACCAGAAAGTGCTCTGTCTGTGCTGTTATTATTTGTTGTTGTTGCTCTTGTCATGGTTAACTTGAATCCTTCTCTTGGGAATAGTAATCTTTCAATAAATGTCACTTATTATTATTGTTAGTATCTAGCCTAGTGCCCTCATTTTATAGGTAAGCGTACAAAAAAAAGGTTTGGAAGTTGTAACTTTAAGGTCCCTAGGCATTTCTATGGTCTGGAAAGAGATGACAGTGAAAGAGATATCCAAGACATATTGATGATTTTATCTCCCTTTTCTTCTCCAAAAGATTAATCTATATGTTGAGGAATTTTTTCCCTTGGGAAAAATACCTTGAATTTTATAAAGAAATTCCCTGTAAAAGGAATTTAGTCACTGAAACTTCCTTTGAAAGAATTCGTTGCTGCCAAGCAACCCTCCTAAGACACACAGTGTGAAGCAGGTGTTACTTCCACTCAGAAAAAGTGACCAGGTCATCTTCTCTCTCCCTTCGGGTTATAGAAAATCCATGTGAAATGTATCCCTGCCTCTCTCCCTCCCTTTGAGTTTTCTTTTTACTTTTTTTCCCTTACAGTAGAGTACAGGCCCCCATGAGGACAGGGACTTTAATATATGTACTTTTGTATTCCCATCATCTGTAACAATGCCTAGTATGCTTTAGGCCCTCAGTAAATGTAAATTGAATTAACTTCTGAATTCATGAAATCCAGAGAAGAAACAATAAAGTTTACATTGAATCCAAGAGCATAGAATTAGCTGTTAGCTTTAATATCAGCATTACTAGTACAAGAAAGGGAAGTTTTAAAAGAAGAGATGTGTCAAGAAACAAAAGATCTATAGAGAAGTGTTGAGAATTTCAAGGAAAGTCATAATTAAGCCATAGAATTTAGCTCCTATAATTTCATGGTAAATAAAAGGGAGTTGAGTGTAATTCATAAATATTTTCTATGCTAACTAAACATCCTTCAGGTAGAACCTTTTCTCCTGCTAACCTGTGGTTTGTAACCATCAAGAAGAGCCTGGACCAGCATAGTAGGTACCATGGCCATGTGCACTTTCTAGACTTCTCTCTATGGAAGGAGTTTTTGTAAACAGATGTCTCAAGTAAAGGATGAACCTGCCAAGGGGCTTAGCAGTTGATCTTGATATAAGACCATCCCACTGACTGAAATCTGGAAGTGGGTTGCGTGCCTATTAGATCAGCACTGTGGCATCCCAAAACAGGATTTGGACCAGTATGTTTTGAAATTTTTCTTTTTTAGTTAGAGATGATATAAATGTTAACGCAAGCTTTTAAGACAAGTGTTTTAAAACAAGTGTATCTTTTTCTTTTGGCATTTCTTTGTCTTTTTTGTCTATCCTAGTTGGGTTGTCCACATAACTTCCTTACCAGTTTGAAACGCCCTAAAATTATTCCTTTGCATTAGTACTACAATGGAAGTCTCTAGAGAATCTATCTGTAGAATGGAGGTGTTAAATCATCTTGCAGAATTGAATGGGGTAGTGAATTAGAATATTTTGTCAGAATGGTCCAAATTGTTTATTGGGCCAACTGTTTAAACAACATGGACCAATACCAGGATCAGTTTTTGACATAACAGGCAAGATGGCATCTGACCTTGTATTTTCAGAAGTAGATCAGAGATTTTAATGAGGTGCTTGTTTCTTGAAAAGCTTGGAAAAGCTAGTAGAATTCAGGAAGCAGGAAGATCCTAGCTTCAGAGAAATGAGAGGGAGAAAAGGAACATTTATTAAACACTTCCTGTGGGCCAGACACTTTCCTATCTCTTATCTCATATTTAATTTTTACAGCTGTCCTAAGAACATGTTTTATAAAAGAGGAAACAGAACTCGTAGGAGTTAAATAATTTTCCAAGACTACACAGGTAGCAAGTGGAAGGCATTTAAACCCAAGGCTGACTCCAGGTGCTCTGCTTTTTCACTCTACCATACCGAAACGAGAAGGATTCCTCCACTTCACGCTCTAGGTTCTTGGACATAATAGACACTCAGTAGAAGCATCTTGAATTGTATTCCTAAATGGGGAAATAACAAAACTGCCGTTACCAGTAAGGAATTTCCCTTACTAAAAGAAACTTAAGTGGATTTCTGACATCACTTCACTGAATTTTTTTATAAATGCAACTACTCAGTTATCTAGTAAAGAATTTGGAACTGTCGAGATTAGGAAAGGAGAAGTGGATCTTTGAGGTTGGGTAAAGTTTGGTGGATGAAAGGGGAAAGGAAAAGAATCTTAGATAGGAACCAACTTGAAGGAAAGCCCTAAGAATGAGACCAAGATGTGTCAGGGCCAGTACAGAAAGCAGTCCAAGTAAAACAGAGGGGGTCATTGTCCTTTCATCCATTCCATCCTTATATGCTACCCACACCTCTATTTTAAACAGGATACCCGTAATTCAAATGGAAAAACTACAAATGTGAGTGGCTCACAAGAATGTACAGAAGATTAAAATAGCAATCAGCTTCCCTTGGACATTGTCTGAATCACTGTGTTCTGGGTTGATTGCCTCCTCATCTAGTTCTGATGCTTTAGGGTCCTAGTCAAAATGTGGGCTTTGAGACCAGATTGCCTGGTTCCTAACTTTGTTAATTTTTAAAATGGAAATAACCCTCATAGGGTTGTTGGATGACTAAATGAGATAATCTTAAGCCTTTAAAACAGTGCCTTTGCGTATAATGGTTGGTTGATTGATGTTAATTATTAATGTCTTTAACCTGAAGACACACTCTGATCAGGAATACATGATACCTGTCCCCTTTCCTCACTACCTCCCTCCCTCTCTTCCTACTTTCTCTTTTTCTTCATCTTGGCTCTCTTGTTCCTTTAAATGGGAGGATTGGGTGAGAGTTCCTTAATTTTCAGCTTTGGATTCAAACTGTTAGACCCAGCTTAATAGCGTTTCCTGTATACTCTCCTCAGAAATGTCTTTAAATATTTCTTCTTTGTCCTGGATACACAGCCTGCTTTCTGCCTTTCATGCTTCTCCTCCTCTCTCCTCTATCCTTCCTGAAAATCATTTAAAATCGTCATTTATTTCTGCTCTTCATGATTTTCCAGAGAGTTCTACTCCCTCCTTTCCTACTCTTTCCATTCTGGGTTCTCTCTAGCTGTCTCAAAACTCTGTCCTCTGCTGTTATTGTGCCAAGCTTTCCCCCAGCTCTCTCTGCATATCATACTCAGTATCATATCATATCATACTCAGTATCATATATCATGTTAAGTATCATATCATATCATACTCAGTATCATATCATATCATACTTCTCATATTTATATGAGTGTGTGTTTATTTCTGGGCCTTCAGTTCTGTCCCATTGATCTGTGTGTCAGTACCATGTTTTGTGCCAGTACCATGCTATTTTGATTACTATAGATTTATAATATATTTTGAAGTCAGGGATTGTGATGCCTCCAGCTTTGTTCTTTTTTTCTCAGAATTACCTTAGCTATTCAGGGTCTCTTGTTGCCCCAGATGAGTTTTAGGATTCTTTGTTCTAGTTCCATAAAGAATGTCATTGGGATTCTGATTGGGATTGCATTGAATCTGTAGATTGCTTTAGGTAGTATGGACATTTTAACGTTTATTCTTCTAATCCATGTGCGTGGAATATCTTTCCATTTCTTTATGTCACTGATTTATTTCAATAATGTGTTACAGTTTTCATTGTATAGGTCTTTCACTTTCTTGGTTAAATTTATTCCATATATTCTTTTTGTTACAATTGTAAATGAGATTGTATTCTTGGGTTCTCTTTCTCTTAGTTCATTGTTAGAGTACAGAAATGCAACTGATTTTTGTAAGTTGATTTTGTACCCTGAAATTTTGCAGTAGTTTTTGATTATTTCTAATAGTTTTCTGATGGATTCTTTAGCATTTTCCATATATATAATCACATTGTCTGCAAACAGCGAGAGTTTCATGGAATCCTTTTATTTCTTTTTCTTGCCTAATTGCTCTGGCCAAAACCTCTAGTACCAGGTTAAATAGGAGTGGTGAAAGTGGGTACCCTTGTCTTGTTTTGATTAGTGGATGTCGAACCATCCCTGTGTCCCTGGTATAAATCCCAATTGATCATGGTATGTGATCCTTTTAATGTATTGCTGTATTCGGTTTACCAATATTTGTAGAGAATTTTTGCATCTATGCTCATCAGGGATATTGGCCAGTAATTTTCCTTTTTTGTGTTGTCCTCATCAGGCTTTGGAATCAGGGTGATGTTGGCCTCGTAAAATGTGTTAGGAAGTGTTCTATCCTCTTCAACTTTTTAGAATGGTTTGAGAAGGATAGGTATAAAATCTTCTTTGAATGTTTTATTAGAATTCTCCAGAGAAGCCATCTGGTCCTGGACTTTTATTTTTGGGGAGGTTTTTGATTACTGTTTCAATCTCTTGTGTTTGGTCTATTCAGCTACTCTATTTCTTCTTTGTTCAGTTTTGGAAGTTTATATGATTCTAAGAGTTTATCCATTTCTTCTAGACTGTCCAATTTGTTGGCATATAATTTTTCATAGTATTCTCTTACAATCTGTTGTATTTCTGTGGTATCCATTGTAATTTCTGCTCTGTCATTTTGCATTTTATTTATTTGAGCCTTCTCACTTTTTTCTTAGTGAGTCAATTTTGTTTATTTTCTCAAAGAACCAGCTTTTTGTTTCATTGATCTTTCTACTGTTTTTTTCTTTCAATTTCTTTTATTTCTGCTCTAACTTTTATTATTTCCCTCCTTCTGCTGACATTGGGCTTTGTTTGTTCTTCTTTTTCTAATTCTGTTAGGTGTAGTTTAAGATTGCTTATTTGGGATTTTTCTTGTTTGTTAAGATAGGCCTGTATTGCTATGAATTTCCCTCTTAGGACCGCTTTTGCTGCATCCCATATGAGTTGGTATGGTGTGTTTTCATTTTCATTTGTCTCCAGATATTTTTTGATTTCTCCTTTAATTTCTTCAAAGATCCCTTGGTTGTTCAGTAGCATGTTGTTTAGTCTGCACATATTTGTCACTTTCCCAGCTTTTTTGTGTAGTTGATTTCTACTTTCATAGTATTATGGTCAGGAAAGATGCTTGATATGATTTCAATTTTCTTAAATTTGTTGAGGCTTACCATGTTTGCCAGCATATGGTCTATCCTTGAGAATGTTCCATGTGCACTTGAGGCAAATGTGTATTCTGCTGTTTTTGGATGGAGTGTTCTATATATATCTATAAAGTCCATCTGGTCTGGTTTTTCTTCTAAATCCACTATTTCCTTCTTGACTTTCTGGCTGGATGACCTATCCACTGATGTAAGTGAGGTGTTGAGGTCCCCTACTATTATTGTGGTGTTGTTAATATCCCCTTTTGGGTTTATTAATAGTTGCTTTATGTATTTTGTTGCTCCTATGTTGGGTGCATATGTGTTTATAAGTGTTATGTCTTCTTGGTGGAGTGTCCCTTTTATCATTATATACTACTCCTCTTTGTCTCTCATTGCCTGTTTATCTTGAAGTCTACTTTGTCTGATATAAGTATGGCAATGCCTGCTTTCTTTTGTTTGCCATTAGCTTGCCATCCCTTCACTCTGAGCCTGTGTTTGTCTTTAGATCTGAGATGTGTTTCCTGGAGGCAGCATATTGTTGGGTCTTGTTTTTTAATCCATCCAGCCACTCTGTGTCTTTTGATTGGAGAATTCAATTCATTTATATTTAGAGTGATTATTGATATATGAGGGCTTAAGGCTGCCATTTTATCCATTGTTTTCCAATTCTTCTGCATTTCCCTTGTTTCTTGTCTTGTGTATTTTGGACTACCAATTCAGTTTGGTCATTTTCTGTGATGGTTTTCAGTTTTCTCTTTGTTTATCATTTGTGTCTCTGCTCTGATTATTTTTTTAGTGGTTACCATCAGATTTGTATAAAAAATATCATAGATGAAATAATCCATTTTCTGATAGCCTCTTATTTCCTTGGACTAAGCTGATTCCATGCCTTCCCTCTTCCCATTCTAAGTTATTATTGTCACAACTTATTCCATCTTGTGTTGTGAGTTTGTGGTTAAAATGACGAGATTATATTTACTTTTGATATTTTCCTTCCCTTTAGCTTTAATGTTATACTTGAGTGTTTGCTAACCTGTTCTGATAGAGAGCTTCAATTTTCTGATTTTGTCTACCTATTTATCTCCTTGCTTTGTAACCCCTTTCTTTCTCCCCCCCCCCCCAAGTATGAGGGCCTTTTTTTTAATTGCGGTAACATTGGTTTATAACATTGAATATATTTCAGGTGTATATCATTATGTATTTCAATTTCTGTGTAGATTACATCATGTTCACCACCCAAAGACTAAATACAATCCATCACCACACACGTGTGCCCTATCACCCCTTTCATCATCCACCCTCCCCCTTTTCCCGCTGGTAATCAACAGTCCAATCTCTATTTCTTTGTGTTTGTTTGTCATTGTTTTTATCTTCCACTTATGAGTGAGATCATATGGTATTTGATTTTCTCCCTCTGACTTATTTCACTTAGCACAATAGCCTCAAGGTCCATCCGTGTTCTCACAAATGGCCAGATTTCATCATTTCTTATGGCTGAATAGTATTCCATTGTGTGTATATACCACATCTTCTTTATCCATTTGTCCCTTGTTGAGCACCTCGGTTGCTTCCAAGCCTTGGCTATTGTGAGTAATGCTGCATTGAATGTAGGTGTGCATGTATCTTTATGCATTTGCATTTTCAAGTTCTTTGGAGAAATACCCCACAGTGGAATAGCTGTATCATATGGTAGATATATTCTTAATTTTTTGAGGAGTCTCCTTACTGTTTTCCATAGTGACTGCACCAGTTTGCACTCCCACCAGTAGTGTATAAGGGTCCCCTTCTCTCCACATCCTCTCCAACACTTACTATTTCCTGTCTTGTTAATTATAGCCATTCTGATGGGAGTGAGGTGATAGCGCATTGTAGTTTTGATTTGCATTTCCCCGATAGTTAATGATGTTCAACATCTTTTCATGTGCCTCTTGGCCATCTGTATATCTTCTTTAGAGAAATCTCTGTTCAGATCTTTTGCACATTGTTTAATTGGGTTGTTAGGTTTTTTTTGTTGTTGAGATGTATGAGTTCTTTGTATATTTTGGATATTAACCCGTATCAGATATATGGTTTGCAAATATCTTCTCTCAATTGTTAGGTTGTCTTTTCATCTTGTTGATGGTTTCCTTTGCTGAGCACAAATTTTAGTGTGATGTAGTCCCATTTGTTTATTTTTTCTGTTGTTTCTCTTGCCCACTCAGACATGGTACTTGAAATTATGCTGCTAACACTGATGTCAAAGAGAGTACTGCTTTATGTTTTCTTCTAGAAGTTTCATGGTTTCAGATGTTACATTCAAGTCTTCGATCCATTTTGAGTTTGTTTTTGTACATGGTGTAAGATAATGTCCCCTTTCATTCTTTTGCATGCAGCTGTCCAGTTTTTCTAACACCATTTATCGAAGAGACTCTGCTTTCTCCATTGTGTGTTCTTGGCTCCCTTCTCAAAAATCAGCTCTTCATAGATGTGTGGGTTTATTTCTGGGTACTCGATTCTGTCCCATTGATCTATGTGTCTGTTTTTGTGCCAGTACCATGCTGTTTTGGTTATTATAGCTTTGTAGTATACTTTTAAATCAAGGATTGTGATACGTCCAGCTTATTTCTCTGGATTCCTTTGCTTCTTTGGGGTCTTCTGTTGTTCCATATAAATTTTAAGATTCTTTCTTGTATTTCTGTGAAAAATGTTGTTGGAACTTTGATAAGGATTGCGTTGAATCTGTAGATTGCTTTAGGAAGTATGGTCATTTTGACTGTGTTAATTCTTCCAATCCAAGAGCATGGATTTATTTCTTTATGTCTTCTTCAATTTCTTTCAGCGTTTTATAATTTTCAGTGTACAGATCTTTCACCTCTTCAGTTAAGTTTAATCCTAGATATTTTATTCTTTTTGTTGCAATTGGAAATGGGTATTCTTAATTTTTCTTTCTGCTACTTCATTGTTAGTGTATAGAGATGCAACTGATTTTTCTGTGTTGATTTGGTATCCTGCAACTTGAGCATATTCATTTATTATTTCTAAAAGATTTTTAGTGAATTCTTTAGGATTTTCTATATATAAAATCATGTCATCTGCAAATAGTGACAGTTTCACTTCTTCCTTTCCTGTTTGGATCCCTTTTATTTCTTTTTCTTGCCTGATTGCTCTGGCTAAGAATTCCAATACTATGTTAAATAAGAGTGCTGAAAGTGGGCATCCTTGTCTGGTTTTTGTTCTTAGAGGCACAGCTTTCAGTTTTTCTCCATTGAGAATATTAGCTGTGGATTTGTCATATATGGCCTTTATTGTGTTGAGGTACTTTCCTTCTATACCCATTTTACTCAGAGTTTTTATCATAAATGTATGCTGTATCTTGTCAAATGCTGTCTCTGCATCTATTGAGGTGATCATGTGATTTTTATTCTTCATTTTGTTAATGTGGTGTATCATGTTGATTGATTTGTGGATGTTGAAGCATCCCTGCATTCCTGGAATGAATCCCACTTGATCACGGTGTATGATCTTGTTAATGTGTTGTTATATTTGATTTGCTCATATTTTGTTGAGGATTTTTCTTTTAAAGATTAGCATGTGAGCTAACATTTGTTACCAATCTTCTTTTTTAACTTTTTTTCCTTCTTCTTCCCCAAAGCCCCCCTGTACATAGTTGTATATTCTAGTTGTAGGTCCTTCTGGTTGTGCTATGTGGGACACTGCCTCAGCGTGGCTTGATGAGTGGTGCCATGTCTGCACCCAGGATCCAAACCAGCAAAACCCTGGCCCCCCAAAGCAGAGCACGCAAACTTAACCACTTGGCCATGAGGCCAGCCTCTTGTTGAGGATTTTTGCATCAATGTTCATCAGTGATATTGGCCTGTTGTTTTCCTTTTTTGTGTTGTCCTTGTCTGGTTTTGGTATCAGGTTAATGTTGGCTTCATAGAATGAATTAGGAGGCTTGCCCTCCTCTTCAATTTTTTGGAAGAGTTTGAGAAGGATAGGTATTAAGTCTTCTTTGAATGTTTGGGAGAATTCACCAGGGAAGCCATCTGGTCCTGGACTTTTATTCTGTGGTAGGTTTTTGATTGCTGTTTCTATTTCCTTACTGTGATTGGTCTATTCAGATTCCCTATTTCTTCTTGATTCAGTTTTGGAAGTTTATATGATTCTAAGAATTTATCCATTTCTTCTAGATTATCCAATTTGTTGGCACATAGCTTTTCATAGTATTCTCTTATAATCTTTTGTATTTCTGATGTTTCTGTTGTAATTTCTCCTCTTTCATTTCTGATTTTTCTTTGAGCCTTCTCTCTTTTTTTTCTTGGTGAGTCTAGCTAAAGATTTGTCGATTTTGTTATCTTTTCAAAGAACCAGCTCTTGGTTTCATTGATTTTTTTCTGTATTTTTTTTAGTCTCTATTTCATTTATTTCTGCTCTGATTTTTATTATTTCCTTCCTTCTACTGACTTTGGGCTTTGTTCTTCTTTATCCACTTCCTTTAGGTGTACTGTTAGATTGTTTATTTGGACTTTTTCTTGTTTGTTGAGGTAGGCCTGAATTGCTATAAACTTCCCTCTTAGAACCACTTTTGCTGTATGCCATAGATTTTGGCATGTTGTATTTTCATTTGTCTCTGGATATTTTTTGATTTCTCCTTTGACTTCTTCATTGACCCAATTGTTGTCCCATAGCATTTTGTTTAATCTCCACATATTTGTGGCTTTTCTGATCTTCTTCTTGTAATTGATTTCTAGTTTCATACCTTTGTGTTCAGAAAAGATTCTTGGTATTATTTTAGTCTTCTTAAATTTATTGAGGCTTGTTTTGTGGCTTAATATGTGATCAGTCCTGGACTTTTATCCATAGGATAAGATTCAACGATCTTCTGTTTGGATGATCTATCCATTGGCGTAAGTAAAGTGTTAAAAGTCCCCTACTATTGTTGTGTTACTGTCTGTTTCTTCTTTTATATCTGTGAATAATTGCTTTATATATTTAGGTGCTCCTATGTTGGGTGCATAGATATTCATAAGTATTATATCCTCTTGTTGGACTGTTCCTTTTATCATTATATAGTGCCCTTCTTTGTCTCTTGTTACAGTTTTTGTTTTAAAATCTATTTTGTCTGATATAAGTATTGCTACCCCTGCTTTGTTTTCATTGCCATTTGCCTGGAGTATCTTTTTCCATTCCTTCACTTTCAGTTTGTGAGTGTCTTTAGGTCTGAAATATGTCTCCTGTATGCAGCATATATCTGGGTCTTATCTTTTTATCCAATTGGCTACCCTATGCCTTTTGATTGGAGCATTTAGTCCACTGACATTTAAAGTAGCTATTGATAAATATGTACTTATTGCCATTTTGTTACTTTTTTTCTGGGTGTTTTAGTAATTATTCTGTTTCTTTCTTCTTCTCTTGCTCTCTTCCCTTGTGGCTTGATGGCTTTCTTGAGTATTATGCGTGGGTTCCTTGGTCTTAATTATTTGTATATTTATTATAGGTTTCTTGTTTTTTATTATCATGAGGTTCATATATAATAATCTATGTATATGGTAATCTATATTGAGTTGATGGTCTCTTTAGTTTGACCTCTTTCTAAGAGCTCTGCTTTTTTGCTCCCCTCCTCCCACAGTTTATGTTTTTGATATTAAACCTATTATTTTATGTGTTTGTATCCATTACCCTCTTATCACTGAAATAGGTCATTTTAGTAATTATGTCTTTTGATCTCCATATTATCTTCAAAGATGCTTGATCTGCTGCCTTTACAGTATTTTTGCCTTTACCAGTGATTTCATTGCCTTTTTTTTTTTTTTTTTTTTTGATAATTTTCTTATTCCTATTTGTGGTCTTCTCTTTCCCACTTAATAAGTCCCTTTAGCATTTCTTGTAAAACAAGTTTCTTGGTGATATACTCCTTTAGTTTTTGCTTGTCTGAGAAGCTCTTTATCTTTCCTTCCATTCTGAATGATAACCTTGCTGGGTAGAGTATTTTTGGCTGTGGGTTTTTTTTCCTTTCAGCACTTTAAACATATTGTTCCATTCCCTTCTAGCCTGTAAGGTTTCGGCTGAGAAGTTATTTGATAGCCTTATGGGGTTTTCCTTGTATGTCACTTGTTGCCTTTCTCTTGCAGCTTTTAGGAGTCTATTTTTATCTTTACTTTTGAACTTTTTACTTATAATTTGTCTTGCTGTGGTCCTCTTTGGTTTTATCTTGTTTGGAGCTCTCTGTGCTTCCTGTGTTTGGATGTCTGTTATCTTCCTTAGGTTAGGAAAGTTTTCAGCTATTATTTCTTCAAATAGATTCCCTGCCCCTTTGTCTTTCTCTTCTCCTTCTGGGACACTTACAGTATGAATGTTAGTGTGCTTGATGTTGTCCCAGAGTTCCCTTAGGCTGTTTTCATTCTTTTTTAATTCTTTCTTCTTTTATCTGTTCAGCTTGGATGATTTCCTCTAGTTTTTTGTACAGATCACTGACCCATTCTTCTGTGTCATCTGCTGTGCTATTGAGTCCTTCTGGTGAATTTTTCATTTCCAGTATTGTAGTCTTCAGTTCTGATTAGTTTGTTTTTATATTTTCCACTTTTTTGTTATGTTCTTACTGTGTTCATCCATTGTTCTCCCAAGATCATTGAGCATCCTTATGATTTTCTGTTTGAACTCCTTGTCAGGTAGATTGTTTATTTCTGTTGCATTTATTTCTTTTTCTGGAGTTTCATCCCTTACTTGAAACGTATTCCTTTGCCTCCTCCTTTTGCCTCTTTCTCTGTTTTTATATCTATGTATCAGGTGGGTCAGCTTTGTCTCCTCATCTTGGAGAGATGGCCTTATATAAGAGATGATTTTTGAGGCCCAGCAGTGTGCTTCCCTCTCATCACCAGTTCCAGATATTCCAGGAGTGACTCCTGTATGGGCTACATGTGTCCTTCTGTTGTAGCAGGGTTGCTCTTGCTGCAGGTACCCAGGGAGTCTAGTCTGTCTCCCTCGCCAGCTGGTTGTAATCTCAGCTGCATGTGCCTGCTGTGGACCCCATCAGTCACTTTGTCGGATGTGGGGAGCCCCAGCACAGTTGGCTGCAAGATCTAATAGCACAGTCCTGTTGCATTTTTTCTGTTAAGTGAGTAGGCCCCCAGCATGGCTGGTTTCCAGGCTCAGGGGCTTACAGTTGCTGAAGGCCTCCAGCCTGCAAGGCTGTTGTCAGCTCTCTCAGGGTTGAAGCTGAGTGGGGCTGGATGGGGGCCTTCTTGATCAAATCTTGTAGGGGGGGGGGCGTCTTGTGGCAGTGAACTCCATTAGATTTTGTTTATTTGGGAAAGTTTTTATTTCTCCATCATATCTGAAGGATATTTTCGCTGGATAGAGTATTCTTGGCTGAAAGGTTTTCTCTTTCAGAATTTTGAATATATCACCCTACTCTCTCCTAGCCTGTAAGGTTTCTCCTGAGAAATCTGCTGAAAGCCTGATAGGGATTCCTTTGTAAGTTGTTTTCTTCTTTCTTGCTGCCCTTAATATTTTTTATTTGTCAGTGACTTTTGTCAGCCTTATTACTATGTGCCTTGGAGAAGGTCGTTTTACATAAGTAGTAGTTCTATCATCTAGGTTTCCTACTATATTTTCTTCTAGGAGTTCTGTAGTTTTGTATTTTACATTTAGGTTATGTGATCCATTTTGAGTTGACTTTTGTGAAGAATGTAAGGCTGTGTCTAGATTGATCTTTTCCACATGTGGATGTCCAGTTATTCCAGCATCATTTGTTAAAAGAATGCCTTTACTCCATTGTCTTGCCTATGCTCCTTTGTCAAAGATCAGTTGACTGTATTTTTGTGGGTCTGTTTCTGGGTTCTTTATTTTCTGTTGACCTATTTGTCTATTCTTTTGTCAGTACCACACTCTCTTGATTACTGTAGCTTTATATTAAAAGTCTTGAAGTAAGGTAACATCAGTCCTCCAACTTTATTTTCTCCTTCAAAGTTTTGTCACCTATTCTGGGTTTTGCCTCTCCTTATAAACTTTAGAATCAATTTGTCAATATTCACAAAATAACTTGCTGAAATTTTGATTGGGATTGCATTGACTCTAGAGATCAAGTTGGGAAGAACTGACATCTTGACAATATTGAGTCTTCCTGTCCATGAATATGGAAAATCTTTCCATTCATTTAGTTGTTCTTTGATTTCATTCACTAGCATTTTGTAATTTTCCTCATATTGATCTTATACATATTTTGTTTGATTTCTATCTGATTATTTAATTTGGGGGGATGCTAATATAGATGGTATTGTGTTTTTTATTTCAATTTCTACTTGTTCATTGTTGGTATATTGGAAGCAATTGACTTTTGTATATTAATCTTGTACCCTGCAACCTTGCTTTAATTGCTTACTAGTTCCAGGAGTTTTTTAATTCATTTATTTGGATTTTCTACTAGACAATAATGTCATCTCTGAACAAACACAGTTTTATTTTTTCCTTCCGAGTATATATACCTTTATTTCATTTTCTTGTCTTGTTGAATTAGCAAAAACTTCCAATATAATATTGAAAAGGAGTGATGAGAGGGAGCATCCGTGCCTGTACCTGATCTTAGTGGGAAAGCATCAAGTTTCTCACCATTAATGTTGATATTAGCTGAGGGTGGGTTTTTTTTTTGGCCTATAAAACTCAAACGTTTATTTCTCACAGTTCTGAAGGCTGAGAAGTCCAGGATCATGGTGCCAGAAGATTCAGCATTTATCAAGGGCTTCCAGGCTCATAAATAATGCCTTCCCACTTGTTCTCACATGGTAGAAGGTGCTACAGAGCCCTCTGGGTCTCATATAAGGTCACTAATCCCATTCATGAGGGCTTGGCATTAGCATTTTGAAAGCTGTAAAAAAAAAAATTATATATATTCTTTATCACATTGAGGAAGTTGCCCTCTATTCCTAGTTTACTGAGAGTTTTTGTCATGAATGAGTGCTGGATTTTGTTAAATGCTTTTTCTGCATCTATTAATATGATCGTGTGATTTTTCTTCTTTTACCTGTTAATGTAATGGATTACATTAATTGACTTTCCTTGAATTTCCTTGAATTCAATTAATTGAACTAGCCTTGCATACCTGGAATAAATCCCACTTGTTCTTAATGTATAATTCTTTTTATACATTGTTGGATTCAGTTTGCTAATATTTCATTGAGGGTTTTTGCATCTGTGTTCATGAGAGATACTGGTCTGTAGTTTTCTTTTCTTGTGATGTCTTCACCTGGCTTTGTTATTAGGGTAATTCTGGCCTCATGGAATGAGTTAGGAAGTATTCTCTCTGCTTCTATCCTCTAAAAGAGATTTTAGAGAATTGGTATAATTTCTTCTTTAAATGTTTGATAAAATTCACCAGTGAACCCATTTGCTGTAACTACTTTCCTAAGTGTTTACTTTAATCTTTCTGATAATGCATATTATGGTTAGTAGACTAAAAATGCATTTCCCTCAAAAATTATAAATCCTAGATTCATTTCTTTAGGTATATATGACATACCTTTCTTGCTTCGAATATCAATAATGTATAGTATAGGAAGAGTCCAAGACTATTGTCTTTTTTAAACCTGGCACTCACATCTTTTTGTTCTATTTAGTAAGTCATCTCCCATGTTTAAGGAAGAGTCCCATCCTTGAAAAAAAATTGTTTTCTATAAAATAAACTTTCACCTTGAAATTCATTTTTTTATTAACTTTCCATATCCAAATGGAAGCTGTGTTCTTAATCAGGTTTCATTCAAGGCAAAAGCCTTTTAAAAAAACAAATAATGAGGAAAATGGGACGTTGTTTAATAAAGGGTATAGAGTTTCACTTTTGCAAGATAATTAGTTCTGGAGATTGGTTGCACAATAATGTGAATGTACTTAACACTGCTGAACTGTACACTTAAAAATGGTTAAATGGTAACTTATATGTTATCTATATCTTACCACAATTTTTTTTAAGTTTTTAATAAAAAAAACAATAATAAAACATACAGCAAAAGTTATCATAAGGATTAAATGTAGTAATGTATTCAGTGTACCTAGCTCTTTGCCTGGCACATAGGAAGTGCTCAATAAATGACAGTGGCAATGACATTGATAGTGGTCATGATACAACCCTAGGATATTTATGAGATCCATTAATGCTATTCTTTACTTTATAGATTTCTTCTCTCTCCTGATGTAGTTATCATTCCTCTAATTGCACAAGTAACCCACAATCCTAGTAATTAATTTTTCCTGCAGCAAAAGAAATTAATCTTTTCTGACTCTCAAATTGAATTATTATTGAGTTCACCAATACCACTTGAGCAACAATGTAGATACCTCCTCAAGGTATCAAGGCATGGGAGGTCACCCACAAATGTTCTCATACCTGATTACCTTTAAGAAGCATCCCATGGTACCAGATGACTTTTTCTTCTGGAGTTTTCGGACCTGGGGATGATTTTCAAGGAATACAAAGAAGCAGAAGACACCACCTCTGTAGTGTGGTTCTAAGTAATTCTTGACAGGCTTGGTGATTGCATGAGCTCAACGGAGGCAGAGACCTCTTAGGCCACATGAGTAAGTTGTAAGTAATTTTGAGGGAGAGGCCTTCCTCATAAGGTACTTTTAAGACATCATTTATAGCGTTCCACAGGTACCTCCTACATTTTTGTAGTTTCTGCTGAGTGATTTAAGGTGACATTGACTGTGACTCACTTGATTTATTTTTTAGACTGAAAATTACAGTATTTTAAACATCTCTGAAACATATGCTCTCAGATCTATGGATTCTTATCTTTATGAGAATTTGATTAATGAGGAAGAGTTATCCTCCTCCTGTTTGTGGTTTTATTTGTGATTTAGACATTTTTCCTGGACAATAAAAATATCCTTGCACTTTGTGCAAAATAAAATTCTTTACATCCTAATTGTATGTCACAGTCATCTGAAAATGTGAGGACCCTACAGAGCTCAGTAAATATTTATTGAATGAAAAAACTGATGTGATTTACCCTAAAGAAATTATGTGCTAGTAGTAGATACTTTTAATCTTTTAATTTTCTCTGTACCCTAACAGATTATCCTCTAATCTGACACCATTCATGTGTATCCATTTCCCAGACTGATCTTTGCTCCAGTCAGTATCTCATGTACCTTCTAGAATACATCAAGTTCATTACTCACACCCCTCAGTTACTATATGATAGGACTCCTTTCTTAAAATACCAGTTTTGGAAGACAGGCCTAACACTTGCCTATTATATCACATTTTTATTTTACAGAGTTATGTTTTGGAGGATATGATTTGACTCACGTTTTGTCTGAACTACTAAACAGCAGTCTTGTTGCAATAGGGTTTTACAGTATTCTTTTCATTAACTTGTCCTCAGCTCCTCACTAATTTGTTATTCTCTATACATTCTCTCTGTCTTTAGGATTACTGTCTGTTTTGGGTTAAAGGAATATTTTCTTGGACACAAACATTCATCATCAACCAAAACAAAAGAGCTATTCTCCCTTGATGTGTCTTCCTTCTTCCTGATCTTAGGATGACAAAGCTAAAGTTGCCAGCTGGATCTCACAGTCAGCATTTCTGGGATAAATTAAATGAGCACACTTCATTGAGGTGTAGCTGGAGTGTATCACTGTCTTCCTATTATTGTAGGAGATCAAAGCAGAGCACAAATAGAGGCTTAGTCTTTAAAGTATTCAGAACAGATGGCTGGTTCTTTGGGTGAATATTCAGGTTTTTAAGGCAAACCACTTGTTAGCAAGACTTCATTTCTTCTCATTGAAAGATAGACAACACTGAACATATACTGCTCTTCTCTTCCTCAGTTTCCAGACTAGGATCTCAAACTTTTTGCATTAGAAAGGCTTTGGCATATATAGAAAGCTCTTAGACTAGCTAGCTTCCTTTTCATGTGAATATAAAATAAGTTATTCAGATTTTGCTTTTGGTACTTTAGGTGTTAAATGAAAACATCTTAAACGTTTAAATTCTCATAGTTATGTTGTTGGTGGGTCACTATTTAAAATCTAGTATTCATATTGTTATATCTTCCAGAAATTGAAATAGGATTTTATTCCTGACTTTATGTTTTAACAAACTGCAAAGTACATTCTCCACTCTCATTTATCATTGACATCTGGGTCCTAAGTTCACATAGAATAATTCCATAAGTGTGGTCTGAAGTGTTTATTGTTTGGTCTAAAACTGACTGAAATGAGAAAAATAATGCAAAAATATTTATTGGGAGCCTACCGTGTACCTACACTGCACTGGGTATATGGATTAAAATGCATGTTTTCAAGACCATAAAACAAATACTAAACAACAGATTTTCTCCACAGAAAAAACTATACAAGGTGCAACAGGAAAACCCAGGTCTCCACAAGAGACTTAAGGGTTCACAGAGCAGGTGATACTTGAGCTGCCTCTTGAAGGAGCAGTAGGCATATATATATATGCAGATATATATAAGCAGATATAATTTTAGACAAGGACATAACATTTGCGAAAACGTAGAAGCATAAAGAGCATAACAAATTTGTCATACTCTTAGTAGTTCACTCTGGATAATGCTTAGGATGTATATATCTATTTCTACATAACACATTACCCCAAAATTTGGCAACATAAAAGCCAATAAACCTTTATTTTCTCTATGGTTTCTGTGGGTCAGGAATTCGGGAGCAGCTCAGCTGTGTGGTTCTTACTTGGAGTCTCTTGTGGTGTTGCAGTCAAGATGTCATTTGGGACTGCAGTTATCCAAAAGCTCAACTGGGGGTGGAGCATCCACTTCCAAGATGGCTCACCCACAGTTCATGCTGGCTGTTGGCAAGAACCTTTAGTTCCTCACCACATGGACCTCTCCGTAAGGCTGCTGGAGTGTCCTCGTGACATGGTGGCTGACTTCACCCAAAATGAATAATTCAAGAGAAGAGAACCAGGAGGAAGCTACAGTGCCTTTTTTGACCTCGAACAGAAGTTAAACACCATCACTCCTACTGCATTCTATTCCTTAGAAGCAAGTCACTAAGGTCATCCCACGTTTAATGGGGCAGAGTGTCTTAAGCTCTACTTTCTGAAGAGAGGAATGTCAAAGAATTTGTGGGCTTATTTTAAAACCACCCCAGGCCGTGGGGCTTATCAGGGAGTGATGAGTCATGAGGCTGGGGCAGTCAGCAGCAGGTAGATCCTAAGGATCTTAGGATGCCGTTGCAGTCTGGAGAGGATGGGCAGGAAGGGGCGAACAGTGGAAACTAGAAGGCCCATTAAGAGCCTCTTACTTTGTCCTGGAATGTGATGCTGAGGGCCTGAATGGGTCCAACGATGGAACAGTTATATTCAGTATCAAGAAGTTTTGGTTCTTCTTAGACATGTCCCAAATTGTTTCTAGTCTTCTTTGGATTAAAAAATAGAGAACACAAACTGAAAGCCCAGTTGTAGTTCACAAAGTTAACTTGCCCACAGGAACTATTCGGATAAAAAGCAATGAAATGAAGCCTGCCTGTTCTATAATTGGTCAAGGTGAGAAGAATCAAGCTGTGATGTATGGACACTAACTGAGTAACTTAGCTTCTCACCATATTTACAGGTCAGGTTATCTCTCCTGGTCTTAAATTTTTCATTTAGAAAGTGGGAAAAGGAGAAAGGGGGTGGGTGACCTAGCTAATCTCTAAAATTCCTTCCATCTTTTATGTTCTGTACTCAAAATGAGTACAGGATGCTGATTTGATCCAATTAGTGTTTTATACTTGTTTAACTTTGAGAATATTTTGACTCAGTAACATGTGACCTTTTCATAGACACTTAAATCAGGTTATGCCAATATCAAGGAATTTTCACTGAACATTTGCTGGCCCTAAAACTAAGTTAATTCGATTTAATTTATCATTTTTACATACATGTAGTTGAAAATGTCCAACTTTTTCAATGTTCTTATTTTGTTGAATCATTTTAGTATCAATTCTTTTCCATATTTAAATTTTATAATGATTTTATCAAAGTTTTTGTCCATATCAAATTTTACTGATTATAACTTTCTGCCACTGTGAATTTTCTTTTTATGACTACTGCCAAATCCAATTTTCTATTTAGCCAATGTTTTATTTTGTGTTGATATTACTATTGATACAAGTAATATTCATTATGAATTGAATTTTTTTAAAACAGTAATTATTATTTATTTCTTAACTAATCTTTGAGAAAATCATAAGAATTTCCTCTCTAATATTATAGTTACCCTGTTATCTGGAATTGGTCTATTGCAGGGATTGGCAGACTTTTTTGTAAAAGTCCAAATAGTAAATATTTTATACTTTGTAAGCTATATACTCTCTCAAAACTATTCAGCTCTGCTGTTGTAGTGTGAAAGCACCCATAGACAATATGTAAGTGAGTGAGCATGACTGTGATCCAATATAGTTTTATTTATGGATGTTGAAATTTGATTTTCATGTAATTTCCACGTCACCAAATATTCTGCTTTTGATTTTTTTTCAACCATTGGAAAATGTAAAGCCCAGTTTTAGCTGATCGATTGTACCAAAACACACAGTGGTAGTGGATTTGGTCCACAGACCATAATTTACCAACCTCTGGTCTATTGTATTGCTGATCCAATTCTTCTTGTTCTTCTCCTCACTTCACATGCCATTATCTAAGCATCCACAGGTGCTGGTGAAGGTAAATGCAGACAATAGGGTTCAGATGTCCTCAAGGTCAGAATGTCAGCTAGAGTTATCAGAATAACTTGTATTTTATGTGTACTCAAGTTCTCACAAGAATGAGCACTATTGTTCCCATTTTATGGATGGTGTAACAGATTCTTGGAAATAATAATAGTTAATAATTATTGGGGCTGGCCCAGTGGCATAGTGGTTAAGTTCATGCACTCCACTTCAGCGGCCCAGGGTTCATGGGTTTGGACCCCGGGCATAGACCTATATACCACTCATCAAGCCATGCTGTGGCAGCATCCCACATACAAAAAATAGAGGAAGATTGGCATGAATGTTAGTTTGGGGACAATCTTCCTCAAGCAAAAAAAAGAGGAAGATTGGCAACAGATGGTAGCTCAGGGCCAATCTTTCTCACCAAAATAATAATAATTATTATTATTATTGAAGAAGCTTACGGTGTGGTATACACATGGATTATTACAATCTCATAAATTATACTATCCCCAAAAGTAACTTGTTGTAGGTCTCATAGCTAGAATGTTGAGGCCCCAGAGTTAAGCCAAACAGCCTGTCTCCAGAACCCATGCTCATAAGTTCTGCACTGTGTCGCTCTGTAGCGCTGCAGTGCTTCACAGAGTCGTCAGTACAGTGCAAACATTTTATAGCACATAACGTAAGTGATGCAAATCTGTCTCTGATGAGGGAAGCCTCTGGGTGAAAAAGCCGCTTTTCACCACAGTCTCTGAAGCTGGATGCTAACCTGGTAGTTAATATGATTACCCGCCAAAGGCCTGCGTGCCGGTATTTGAATAGGTTGTGTTTATACCCATGGCCATGGCCATAGCCACAGCCAGCCACGTTGCCTTCCCTGGCACTAACAATTGGAGACCACTGTGTCTGCTTGAAATGTAGTGCTGTAAGGTGTGAGATGCCGCAGCAGCTTTTGCCAGGGAAGTGTTCATGTAGATAAAATTCTTAGTTAAGATTATAAGATGCAGAGGACCACCTAAGTTAATTTAATTCCATAGCTAACTAACAGATTTCATGAGGGAGGTATTTCATGAGAGCAGTTAAGGCACGCAGCCAGGCAAAGAACTATGCTTTCCTAGAAGGTGCAAGTTGTAATTGCTCCAAGAGATACTAGGATGCAGGAGTTCCAGTTCAGAGGAGCCTGGCCCCTGCCACTCAGACCACATTCTGTGTGTGTGTGTACACGGACGTGTATGTGTACATATGTGTGTGTCCTAAGTAATACATGAACCTGATGCTTTATTCTCATGCACAGAAATACATGATCATTGAGACCAGCATGTTAATCAAATCAAGGGAAGCGGAAAACCTTCAGGTAGAAGAATGTAAAACACTGAACTCACAAGATAGTCTGAGACACACATGTCAGCCTTAGGATAGCTTTGCAGTATTCTTTGAAATGGTACATCTGGGAGATGATGATGTGTGAATGGTTTATTAGATAAATTACAAAAGTGATTAGACCAAATGGCATGAGATCTTATTGCTTAGATGAATAAGATGGCAGAGACTTTGCTCCCTGTGGATGATCTAAGAAAGACTTTCTATTTCTTGTCAGCAGTAGCATCTCATATATAAGAAGATTATAGCTGCTGAAGCCCACAGGGCAACCGAGTATGAAGAATACCCCCAAACTATGTGGAACATATATTTGGGCAGACTGCTTAAAGCAAGGAGAGAGCTATTCCTCCTGTTAGTTTCTATTAGTCTATGACACTAAAAGGATACTCCCTGGAAAGAGACCAAGGAAACGCACTAATAACGTGAACAGATTAACATGCTGAAGAAAAGGTGTATTTCTGCATTTTCTTGTCCCTTTTCTTCTTTGCTTGGTCTCTAGAGTTGGAGTTTCTGTTTCACTCATTCTGTTTCCTTTCTCCTAAGCACCCATAATATATTAGGTACTCTAATTATATCAGAAACATGGTTTCCTTTGTATTTCCTCATTAAAATTACTGCAAAATTTGAATATGGTTCCATGTGTATGGTAGCTTTTTTATGAATACTAAAAGGTAGGGCTAGAGCCTGGTAGATAAAACAAATATCAAGCTTCTGTACGAACCTAACTGATTTTTTCCCCACTATCAAGTCACTTTACAACTACACTAGGAGCATGCGTCCTCTTTGTTAGGTCTAGTAGCTTCATATGCTTCAGTCTAGATGTACCTCCATTTCTGGCTCCATGGAACTTTCTCCCCTGGCTTGCCTGCACCCCGTTTTTTCACTTGCTCATACTCTGCTGTTTTTCTCTCAGGGTCTGTCAGCTCTGTCAGAACACTAGGATTTGGCTTTCCAGCCATTCTGTTTGTCACGTTCTAGTGGGACTGCTCCACTCTGCCAGTACACTTCAGAAGTGGTCTTCAGTCAGGACTTAATGAGCCCTGTGTTGGATCAGAGGGAATCTGGGCACATGGGCCCTTCTTCCAAAGATTGGGTTATATATACACAAAAGGCTTGGCATGCCCCAGGTTATTTAATCCTGAATTCCCCTGACTATTAACTTATCAGTCACAACTTGTAGGATTTCTGGTATTTCTCTGGTGAGCCTCTTTTGTCATAGTCAGTTTTACAGGCATACCTCGTTTTATTGCACTCTGCAGATATTGCGTTTTTTACCAATTGAAGATTTGTGACAGCTCTGCGTAGAGCAAGTCTATCTGCGTCATTTTTCCAACAGCATTTGCTCACTTCGTGTCTGTGTCAGATTTTGGTAATTCTCACAATATTTCAAGCTTTTTCATTATTATTATATTTGTTATAGTGATCTGTGATCAGTGATCTTCGTTGTCACTATTGTAATTGTTTTGGGGCACCACAAACCACACCCATATAAGACAGTGAACTTAATCGATAAATGTATGTGTTCTGACTGCTCCACCAAATGGCTATTCCCCCATCTCCCTCTCTTCAGGCCTCCCTTTTCCCTGAGACACAACAATATTGAAATTAGGCCAGTTAATAACCCTATAGTGGCCTGTAAGTGTTCACATGAAAGGAAGAGTTGCGCATCTCTCACTTTAAATCAAAAGTCAGGACTAGTTAAGCTTAGTGAGAAAGGCATATTGAAAGCCAAAATAGGCTGAAAGCTAGGCTTTTTGGGCCAAACAGTTAACCAAGTTGTGAATGTAAAGGAAAAGTTCTTGAAGGAAATTAAAAGTGCTACTTCAGTGAACACATGAAGAAGAAAGTGAAACAGCCTTATTGCTGACACAGAAAAAGTTTTAATGTCTGGATAGAAAATCACACCTGCCACAAGATTCCCTTAAGCCAAAGCCTAATCCAGAGCAAGGCCCTGACTCAGTTCTGTGAAGGCTGAGAGAAGTCAGGAAGCTGCCGAAGAAAAGCTGCCAAAGCTAGCGGAGGTTGGTTCGTGAGATTTAAGGAAAGAAGCCATCTCCGTAACATCAAAGTGCAAGATGAAGTAGCAAGTGCTGATGTAGAAGCTGCAGCAAGTTCTCCAGAAGATCTAGCTAAGGTAGTTAATGAAGGTGGCCACACTAAACGGCAGATTTTCAGTGTAGACAAAACAGCCTTATAATGAAGGAAGATGAAATCTAGGACTTTCATAGCTGTAAAGGAGAATTCAGTGCCTGGCTTCAAAGCTTCAAAGGACAGACTGACTCTCTTGTTAAGAGCTAATGCAGCTGGTCAGTTTAGGTGAAGCCAGTGCTCATTTACCATTCTGAAAATCCTGGGGCTCTTAAGGATTATGCTACATCTAAATTATTATGCTATTTATATCTATGCCTGTGCTCTATAAATTAAACAACAAAACCTGAATAACAGCACATCTGTTTACAACATGGTTTACTGAATAATTTAATCCCACTGTTGAGAGCTAATGCTCAGAAAAAAGATTCCTTTCAAAATATTACTGCTCGTTGACAATGCACCTGATCACCCAAGAGCTCCGATGGAGATGTACAATGAGATTAATGTGGTTTTGCACGGCTGCTAACATCCATTCTGTTGTGCAGAATGGCTGCACAACATCCATTCTGCAGCCCGTGGATCAAGGAGTAATTTCAACTTTCAAGTCTTATTATTTAAGAAATACATTTTGTCAGGCTATAGCTGCCATAGATAGATATTTACTGCTCTGATAGATCTCGGCAAAGTAAATTGAAAACCTTCAAGTAAATTGAAAGAATTTACCATTCTAGATGCCATTAAGAACATTCACAGAGGAGGGGCGGAGCAAAATGGCGGGGTGAGCTGACCCGGGATTCTCTCCCCTCCAAAATACAACAAAAGATTGGAAGAACTGAATTTCGGAGAATAAACATAATGCCAGCTCGTTAGAGACCTACAATACCAAGAAGGCTGAGATCATAACCTTGCTTACACCTTCGGAGGCGCTGGAACGGTAGGAGAGAACATTGCTCCCTCCCCTAGAGTCTGCGATCGCTGCGGCGCAGGTCGGGAAGGAGTGGGGGAGGGGCCGCGTGACTGGGGATCATCCAGGACTCCTGCCGCTGATTCAGTGGAGACCCGCTGACGGGGGCAAAGCTTCCATCCATGGGGACCCTATAAATCAAGGGCCTTGGGAGACCAGAGAACAGAACTGATCTGAACCCAGACCGGCACGTGTAAGTAACAGCCCCTCCCCCCTAACAAAGCCAGTGGGCGCAGCCATCTTGCCCCAAGGCGGAGAGCTAACACGCCGCTCTTGACCCCCATCTAGTGGCGACAGGCTGTAACTGCAACTGAATTCTACCACCATGAGAAAAAACCGCTCCTCTACCATCCAGCAATTTATAAAAGCCCCAGACCAGAAGGAAAACAATAAAAACACAGAATTAAGTCCTGAGGACTTGGAATTAGGTAAACTAAGTGATAATGAATTCAGAGCAGCTATAATCAAAAAACTCAATGAGGTAGAGAGAAAGATAGAGAAACAAGCCGAGTTCTGGAGTTACTTCACAAAAGAGATTGAAATCATAAAGAAGAATCAAACAGAATTACTTGAGATGAAAAACACAATGGACCAGATAAAACAGAATACGGATTCCCTGAATGCCCGTGTAGACAACCTAGAGGAGCAAATCAGCATAATCGAGGACAGACAGGCTGAATGGCGCCAGACAGAGGAAGAAAGAGAACTAAAAATTTTAAAAAATGAGGAAGATCTCCGAGAGATAATGGATTCAATGAGGAGTAAGAACATAAGGATCATAGGAATTCCCGAGAATATGGAAAAGGAAAATAGAGCAGAAAGTGTGCTTAACGAAATTATTGAAGAGAACTTCCCAAATCTAGGGATCAACGAAGAAATGTGTGTAGAGGAGGGTTTTAGATCTCCTAGATTTGTCAATGTAAAAAGACCCACCGCAAGGCACATAATAGTAGAGTTGGCAAATAGGAATGATAAGGAAAGAATACTCAGGGAAGTAAGAAAAAAAAAGAGAATAACCTATAAAGGAGCCCCTATCAGACTGTCAGCGGATTTCTCTACAGAAACCCTACAAGCTAGGAGAGAATGGAGTGATATATTCAAAGCTTTAAAGGATAAAATCCTTCAGCCAAGAATACTCTATCCAGCAAGAATTTCCTTCAGATATGAGGGAGAAATTAAATCTTTTCCAGACAAACAAAAGTTAAGGGAATTTGTAACTAAAAGCCCTCCATTACAAGAAATCCTCAAGAAGGCTCTCATACTTGAAAAAAGAAAAAAGGGAGAAAGTGGACACAATCCACAGACTAGGGAGACCGATGGATAGAACCAGAACAGGATAGCAAATATTCAACTATAGCATTAGGGTAAAAATAAGGAAACCACCAAAACAAGGACGATCTTAGCACTCTAACTACAAATTAATGAGATGAGTTGGAATAAAAAGATGAAAATAATTATTTAGGAGGGGAAGAGCAAAGGGTCTAAATCAGTATTGGTCAAGTAAGTAAGAGACCACCAGAGAATAGACTATATTATACACGAGATTCTAAATACAAACTTCAAGGTAGACACTAAAATAAAGTACAGAACAGAGTCACAAATCATAGATAAGGAAAAATCTAAGAAACCCAGCATAAGAAATTGCAGTATTAAATGGGTAGTCTAAAGCACACAGGAAAAGAAATACAGGAAAACAAGATAATGAGCGACATATTGACAGCATTAAGTCCACATGCATCAATAATCACTCTCAATGTGAACGGATTGAACTCTCCAATAAAAAGACACAGAGTGGCAAAATGGATTAAAGAACAAGATCCAACAATTTGTTGCCTCCAGGAAACACACCTCAGCCCCAAGGACAAACACAGACTCAGGGTGAAGGGGTGGAGGACAATACTTCAAGCAAATAGCAAGGAAAAAAAGGCAGGTGTTGCAATTCTCATATCAGACCAAGTGGATTTCAAAATAAGACAGGTAAAGAGAGACACAGAGGGACAATATATAATGATCAAAGGGACACTTCATCAAGAAGAAATAACGCTTATAAAGATCTATGCACCCAACACAGGAGCACCAAGGTTCATAAAGCAACTATTAACAGACCTAAAGGAAGATGTTAAAAACAACACAATAATAGTAGGGGACCTCAACACCCCACTCACATCAATGGACAGATCATCCAGACAGAAAATCAACAAGGAAATAGTGGAGCTGAATGAAAAACTAAAACAATTGGACTTAATAGACGTATATAGATCACTCCACCCTGAAGGAGCTGAATACACATTCTTCTCAAGTGCACATGGAACATTCTCAAGGATAGACCATATGTTGGGAAACAAGGCAAGCCTCTACAAATTTAAAAAAATTGAAATAATAACAAGCATCTTCTCAGATCATAGTGCTATAAGGCTAGAAATTAATTACAAGACAAAAGCTGAGAAAGGCACAAAGATGTGGAGACTAAACAACACACTACTGAACAAGCAATGGATCATTGAAGAAATTAAAGAAGAAATAAGAAAATACCTGCAAACAAATGAAAATGATAGCATGCCATACCAACTCATATGGGATACAGCAAAAGCTGTATTAAGAGGAAAATTCATCACAATACAGGCACATCTTAACAAACAAGAAAAATCCCAAATAAGCAACCTTAAAGCACACCTAACTAAACTAGAGAAAAAAGAACAAATGAAGCCCAAAGTCAGCAGAAGGAGATAAATAATAAAAATCAGAGCAGAAATAAATACTATTGAAACGAAAAAGGCAGTAGAAAGGATCAATGAGACAAAGAGCTGGTTTTTTGAGAAGATAAATAAAATTGACAAACCACTAGCCAGACTTACAAAGAAAAAAAGGGAGAAAGCTCAAATAAACAAAATCAGAAATGAGCGAGGAGAAATAACAACAGACTCTGCAGAAATACAACAGATTATAAGAGAATACTACAAAAAACTGTATGCCAACAGAATGGATAACCTAGAGGAAATGGATAAATTCCTGGACTCCTACAATCTCCCAAAGCTCACTCAAGAAGAGGCAGACAATTTGAACAGACCAATCACAAGGAAAGAGATTGAAACAGCTATCAAAAGCATCCCAAAGAATAAAACCCCAGGACCAGATGGCTTTCCTGGGGAATTCTACCAAACTTTCAGAGAGGATTTAATACCTATCCTTTTCAAGCTATTCCAAAAAATTAGGGAAGATGGAACACTTCCTAACACATTCTATGAGGCCAACATCACGCTGATACCAAAACCTGACAAGGACACCACGAAAAAAGAGAACTACAGGCCAATATCACTGATGAACATAGATGCAAAAATTCTAAACAAAATTTTGGCAACCAGAATTCAGCAATTCATCAAAAGAATCATACATCATGATCAGGTGGGATTCATACCAGGGACACAGGGATGGTTCAACATCCGCAAATCAATCAACGTGATACACCACATCAACAAACTGAGGAATAAAAACCACATGATCATCTCAATAGATGCAGAGAAGGCATTTGACAAGATCCAACAGCCATTTATGATAAAAACTCTGAACAAAATGGGCATAGAAGGAAACTACCTCAACATAATAAAGGCCATATACAACAAACCCATAGCCAACATCATACTCAATGGGCAAAAACTGAACCCCATCCCCCTGAAAACAGGAACAAGACAAGGATGCCCTCTATCACCACTCTTATTTAACATAGTACTGGAGGTCCTGGCCAGGGCAATCAGGCAAGAAAAAGGAATAAAAGGAATCCAAATAGGGAGGGAAGAAGTGAAACTCTCACTGTTCGCAGACGACATGATCTTATATATAGAAAACCCCAAAGAATCTATTGGAAAACTGTTAGAAGTAATCAACAACTACAGCAAAGTTGCAGGGTATAAAATCAATTTGCATAAATCAGTAGCATTTCTATACTCCAGTAATGAACCAACAGAGAAAGAACTCAAGAATACAATACCATTCACAATCGCAACAAAAAGAATAAAATACCTTGGGGTAAATTTAACTAAGGAAGTGAAGGACCTATATAATGAAAATTACAAGGCCTTTCTGAGAGAATTGGATGACGACATAAGGAGATGGAAAGACATTCCATGTACATGGATTGGAAGAATAAACATAGTTAAAATGTCCATTCTACCTAAAGCAATCTACAGATTCAACGCCATCCCAATCAGAATCCCAATGACATTCTTTACAGAATTAGAACAAAGAATCCTAAAATTCATATGGGCCAACAAAAGACCCCGAATTGCTAAAGCAATCCTGAGAAAAAAGAACAAAACGGGAGGCATCACAATCCCTGACTTCAAAACATACTACAAAGCTACAGTAATCAAAACAGCATGGTACTGGTACAAAAACAGGTGCACAGATCAATGGAACAAAATTGAAAGCCCAGAAATAAAACCACACATCTAGGGACAGCTTATCTTTGACAAAGGAGCTGAGGGCATACAATGGAGAAAAGAAAGTCTTTTCAACAAACGGTGCTGGGAAAACTGGAAAGCCACATGTAAAAGAATGAAAATTGACCATTCTTTTTCACCATTCACCAAAATAAACTCAAAATGGATTAAAGACCTAAAGGTGAGACCTGAAACCATAAGGCTTCTGGAAGAAAACGTAGGCAGTACACTCTTTGACATCAGTATTAAAAGGATCTTTTCGGACACCATGCCTTCTCAGAGAAGGGAAACCATAGAAAGAATAAACAAATGGGACTTCATCAGATTAAAGAGCTTCTTCAAGGCAAAGGAAAACAGGATTGAAACAAAAAAACAACCCACTAACTGGGAAAAAATATTTGCAAGTCATATATCTGACAAAGGCTTAATATCCTTAATATATAAAGAACTCTTGCAACTCAATCACAAAACATCAAACAACCCAATCAAAAAATGGGCAGGAGACATGAACAGACATTTCTCCAAAGAAGATATACAGATGGCCAATAGGCACATGAAAAGATGCTCATCATCGCTGATCATCAGGGAAATCCAAATCAAAACTACACTAAGATATCACCTTACACCCGTTAGAATGACAAAAATATCTAAAACTAATAGCAACAAATGTTGGAGAGGTTGTGGAGAAAAAGGAACCCTCATACACTGCTGGTGGGAATGCAAACTGGTGCAGCCACTATGGAAAACAGTATGGAGATTCCTCAAAAAACTAAAAATAGAACTACCATACGATCCAGCCATCCCACTACTGGGTATTTATCCAAAGAGCCTGAAGTCAGCAATCCCAAAAGTCCTGTGCACCCCAATGTTTATTGCAGCACTGTTTACAATAGCCAAGACGTGGAAGCAACCTAAGTGCCCATCAACAGACGAATGGATAAAGAAGATGTGGTACATATATACAATGGAATACTACTCAGCAAAACAGAACAAAATCATTCCATTTGCAATAACATGGATGGACCTTGAGAGAATTATGTTAAGTGAAATAAGCCAGCAAGAGAAAGATAATCTGTGTATGACTCCACTCATATGAGGAATTTAAAACTATGGACCAAGAACAGTTTAGTGGATACCAGGGGAAAGGTGGGGTGGGGGGTCGGCACAAAGGGTGAAGTGGTGCACCTACAACATGACTGACAAACATTAATGTACAATTGAAATTTCACAAGATTGTAACCTATCAATAACTCAATAAAAAAAAAAACGAACATTCACAATTCATGGGAAGAGGTCAGAATTATCAACACTAACAGGAGTTTGGAAGAAGTTGATTCCAACCCTCATGGATGGACTTCAAGGGGTTCAAGACTTCAGTGGAGGAAGTAACTGCAGATGTGGTGGAAATAGCAAGAAAACTAGAATTAGATGGACCCTGAAGATGTGATTGAATTGCTGCAATCTCATGATAAAAGTTTTAATGGATGAGGAGTTGCTTTTTATGGTTGAACAAAGAAAGTGAAATCTACTCCTGATAAAGATGCTGTGAAGATTGTTGAAATGACAACAAAGGATTTAGAATATTATATAAACTTACTAGTTGATAAAGCCTAAAGTTGATAAAGGGTTTGAGAGGATTGAATCCAATTTTGAAAGAAGTTCTGCTGTGAGTAAAATGCCCTGATCAGTTAGCAGCCCTCAAAATTGAGGCAAGACCCTCCGCTAGCGAAACAGTCATGATTTGCTGAAGGCTCAGATGATGCTTAGCATTTTTTAGCAATAAAGTATTTTTTTAAAAAGATTTTATTTTTCCTTTTTCTCCCAAAGCCCCCCAATACATAGTTGTATATTTTAGTTGTGGGTCCTTCCAGTTGTGTCATGTGGAACACCGCCTCAGCATGGCCTGATGAGCGGTGCCATGTCTGCACCCAAGATTGGAACTGGCGAAACCCTGGGCTGCCGAAGCAGAGCGCGTGAACTTAACCACTCGGCCATGGGGCCGGCCCCCAGCAATAAAGTATTTTTAAATAAGGTATATACATTGTTTTTTTATACATAATGCTATTATACACTTAATAGACTACAGTATAGTGTAAACATTACTTTTATATGCACTGGGAAACCAAAAGATTTGTGTGACTCACTTTACTGCAATATTCACTTTGTTGCGGTGGTCTGGAACCGAACGCGCACTCTCTCCGAGATATACCTGTATCTCCTCAAATAATAAAACTTTGCTTAAGCATCGACAACTGGTGATACTGAAATGGTGATGTCTATCAGAGTTTGTGTTATGCTAAGCAGTTAAGCAGCTTTCAGAGAGGGGAGATTAATTCAGTAACTATATGGGAGATATTATTCTCAAAGAAGATGGGTAGAGAAAATAGTCTTCCTAATTTTTGTTTTTCCCAAATCGTTTTTTTCTACCCAGAGCCTGGATTACGCCTAAGGTGAGAGGGATGATGTCTGGAAATCGTTAATCCATGGGATTTGTTCTTGGTGTATAAAATTTTTTGAAAGAATTTCTTTTTAAATGATTTCCTTATTCAGTATGGCAGACAAATCCAGGAAGAACCTCTCTGTCAGAGCACCCAAGATCCCTCTTAGCTTCTCAGATGTTTGACACTTTTGGGGCTGTGTGTGTGTGTGTGTGTGTGAGTGAGTGAGTAGAAATAAAGATTCTTCATGTGGTTAGGACAGGACAAGAGAGAAGAAGTAGCAGAGGAAAGGAAGAGGATAATGGTGGATACAAAGCAGTGCTGCTGGAGTGGAGGTGGGGGGCATACCATGCCTTTCCTGGGATTAGCTGCTGGCTCACTGAGAGCCTAGCTTTATTTCAATTTATAGTAATGAGAGGAAGAAGTTAAGGAGACTCTCTTTGTGCCTCCTGTCCTGGTACTGGTTTCAGTTCTTAAAGTGCTCTTTTATGATATTCAGAAACATTTCCATCCTCTCAGTTATGCAGGGTTCTAAGCTGCACTAAAGCTGAAAATATTGGCTAAGGGCCATTTTGCTCAGATCTGTACTCCCATCTTGCCCTTGCACCTTCTTGCTACTGCAAGTATGTACATGTGCATTCTCATACACACCAAGTCACAAATGTTTCTAACCTGTCACATTTTGTCTCCTGGCTCTTTCCGACTTTAGCATTAAGAGATCAAATTCCTGTATGTAACTTGTCTTTCTCTAAACAGCAGGGATACCTGTTTCTGATATTTATACAGGGCTGCGGATACGTTTGCCCCTGCATTCCAGGTGATTCTAGGTAAACTCTCCTTCCCTCCCACCTGTACCCTCTTAAGCCCAGTTCTTGGTAAGCACTGCTTAATGAGGAGCCATGTCTACCCAAGGCTTCAGACACAGAATGAGACTCTCAGTGGCCACAGCCTGTCTGTGAGCCTTCAACAGTAGACTCTAAATATCTGCCCAGTCTGTTGTGTTTAATTTGACACTAGAGTTGAAATAATAATATGACTAATGGCAAATTGGCTCTGTTTACTCCTCCAGCTCACACACACACACACACACACACACACACACACACACGTACACATACCTGTTTAACCTGACCTTGGAATAAGTGCTAATCACAGACGAGTCTCCTCCAGAGACTGGCCTCTGGGAGCTCTTGTACAGATAAGCTATCGCATCTCATTGTTTCTAAGATAATCATACTTGGCTCTTTTCTTCTCTGTATTTCTGTAGACTGTGAGAAGGAGCCAATGGATGTGTTCCCTCTAATCTAGATTCACATCCTTTGTTATGTTGTTCCATGTTTATTGAGATACTTTCAAGATCACGAGGTTCCTTTTGTTTATTCTGGGCAAGTCCACTTGGCCTTCCCCTCCACTTTCAATATAATTGGTACATTGCATTAGAAAGAGAAGAAAATGAAATGTTGTGATAAGGTTGTTGTGTTTTGTCCAGCAGGCAACAACCATGTTGCTGTTTTTCAGATTCATCTGTCTAGTAGACATGTAATAATGCCAAGAAGTGCTGTTGTGCTTGACTGCAGCCAACAATTATAAGCAGGGATACTTTAGGCACCAGACCTCAAAGGATCAGAATGGAGCGTAAGTTATCAATTTCAGCACTCGAGTATGTGTACAGGCATGCAATGAGTTGAAGGCCACCATTTTTGCCTATGGCCAACTGCCTACCTAGTTTTTTCTTTTGAATTCAACATCAGCCTGCCTTTGGCTTGCCTGCTTAAAAAGTATAAACCTCTCTTCTCCCTCTTTCGCCTTATTTTTTCACATGCTTAGACTTTTCCCCCCATAATTTCTCATTCATAAGTATATAGCCCTGGAACTTTACTATACAGTGGGGAGAAGTCATTCAGCTATTTTATTCTATATATGTGCACACACACACACACACACACACACTAATATTTAACCCCTATTTGTTCACTAAAATAACAATAAGTGATTTATTTTGGAGAAGCAAGCCTCAAGCCAAGAACTGAATTGAAGATACTTTCCCATCTTTATTAGCTCTTAAGAGCAAGGAAGAATGTTGGAACACTCACATACTCCTAGCATTGCTAAATCTATCAGAGTGGGTGGCTTTCCTGATTCTAGTTATCTCACTGGCTCTTATCCGACCATCCCTACAGGGTGCATACTATGTGTCCCTTGATTGGTTAGCTTGTAATAGCTTATGTGCCTCAAAATAGCATTCTCTCCACTTAATGCCCATTTATCTGCACTGTCTTCATCTGTGATAACTTGTCTGCCTTCTTGTTGGTAAATGTCCTTATTTTCATGTATCATACAAGTTCCCAAGTAGTAAAGCAGCAAGGACTTGAAATGCCACAACCTTAACATCCTCCAACACGTGAATAGATGGACTCAGCAGGAGATCTCCTTCCCTCACTAGTGGGCAGGGCTCCAACACTCTGCTCTCTATTTGAGCAGCATTTATTATGCTGACTGCATAAGATAGGATAGATTTTAACTGAATGAAGAGTAAATAGGCAAAATGCAGTTAGCAAGTGTGTAGTTCAGATTTCAAGTTTCATTTTATTCTAAACCCTGTTTCCTATCTCCTTATAACTTTGAGTACAGAATTTTTTCTGTCCATATCTGGATCAAGAAATAGGACATGTTTTGGGGCCAGCCCCAGTGGGCCAGTGGTTAAGTTCAGGATGCGTGACTTTGGTGGCCTGGGTTGATTTCCCAGGCGCAGACCTACACTACTCATCTGTGAGTGGCCATGCTGTTGCGGTGGCTCACATACAAAAAAGGGAAGATTAGCAATAGATGTTAGCTCAGGGCAAATCTTCCTCAGCAAAAAAAATAATAATAAAAATAATAAAATAAAAATTATTCCCAGGGCTGGCCCGGTGGCATAATGGTTGGGTTGCATGCTCTACTTCAGCAGCCTGGGGTTCACAGGTTCAGATCCCAGGCACGGACCTGCACACTACTCATCAAGCCATGCTGTGGTGGCATCCAACATACAAAACAGAGGAAGACTGGCACAGATGTTAGCTTGGGGACAATCTTCCTTAAGCAAAAAGAGGAAGATTGGCAACAAATGTTAGTTCAGGGCCAATCTTCCTCACCAAAAAAATAGTTCTCACTTTTTCTCATATTTCAACATCTGTAGTCTTTTGCAGTTTTCATAGACACACTTAAACTTTAACAAACCGTAAATCTCTTTGTATCTAAAACCTTTGGAGAGAGTTTCACTTTTAGAACCAGATATTTCTATTTCTAGTAAGATTTCTGATTAACATTTATTCACCTCAATGACCTAGTGGTCCCTGGACCTGGACTCCTAATGGTAACTGAGTGTTTACTATTCCTTTCGTTTAACCAGTGTTAAGGAAAAAATTATTTATTCACTTACTAGAGAACGGTAAGGCAGACTTTACTCAGGACCATCTGATAAGTATAGAGACCACTGAAATGAGGTTTTGCAGTTGGGGAGAGAGACTGTGCTCAACTGAGAATACAACAAGGAAAAGTGGGAATTTATGGTCAAGGAGCAGGTTGGGGGTTAATGGGTGGACCATCAGGGGTAAGGGAGGATTCTGGCTAAACCAACCTAACAGGATTCTTGCTTAAGGCAGGCCAGAGTGATAAGACACTACCTGAGGGATAGTGGACTGTGAGGAGCCTGATCAGAAATTGAGGGTGATCAAATATCAAGGGTAGGAGATTCTTGATAACCAACTTAGCAGATTCTTGCTAGAATTGGACAATGTAGAGATGAACACGAAAGCCCAAAAGTCAGGGCCTAGTTGAGAAGAAAGTTCAGAGGAACCTGACCAAAGTTTGGTCAGAGAGAGAATGTTTGTTACCAGTATGTAGATAAGGGGAATGAGAAAATTAATTGAGCCTAAGTGATGCCCTGGACCAAATATTTCATTAACTAAATAAGTAAGAATAGTAGGTCATCTATAAGGGTTGCTGAGAAAGTGGCCCTGCTTAGTATAGAACTAGTATCCTAAGTACTTAATAAATATTTATTGTATATCATTCTGGATTTTTTGTTTTTGTCATGATTTTTTATTTTTGTTTTGGAAGATAAATGTAAGACAGTCACATTCTGTAAAATTTGCTTGGGGAGTCAGATACACGTAAAATATAGTTGTGAAATGGGTTAGGATTTGGAGCTCTGCAGCTTCTTGCCTTTAACGTTAGGTTATCTTAATTTTTCCTGAAATTTTAGAGCTGTATTGTCTTACCCCTAAAAGAAAGGCAGCTATGTTACAATAGAAACTTTTTTTTCAATGACTGTAGCCCTCTAGCTAAGCACAAACTCAGTGTAAGGCTATTGAAACTTTCCACATTCTCCTTGTTACTAAAAAGGTTTGTTTTCTGATGGAGATTATGTAGGGGTATCTTATAAACTATTCCGAAGTTTTGACTCCTTTATAGATTATTATAGGATGCAGACTTGCTAGGCATGACTTTGTTCAGTATGTCTTGCAGGAGAAGTATAAAATGAAGGCTTTTCTTAAATGTATATTTTTTCCATTTTTTAGGATTAAAAATGAGTAAGGACCATAAGACCAGAGACATTTAGAGAATCTATTAATTATCCTTCTGTTCGTGCTTCAGATGGGAAGGCTCATTAGGAGGTTGGGTCTCAGAGACCATTAAGAATAAAAAATTTGTTGAATTTCCTAACCTTATATATGAAGACTAAGAGTAAGCCTCAAATCAAGGCAGAGGTTTATTTAACAATTTAAGGGCTTGCCTGAAGTAAACTTCAAAACTAAAGTTAAAACAAGGATAAATCATGAATTTACACATTTTAATTCTTATGTACCCTCAACATGTCTTTTCTATCATTTCATGATTTTTTTACTGTAGAGTGGGACCACATCTTATTCTTAATATTGCCGTCTGCTAAAACTGGATAGGACATGGCACAAAGGCATTCACTAAATGCTTGTTAAGTGAATTATGTAATTTTTTAGCTTCAATACATATGATTTGATAGAATGTTATGAGGGCTTACTATATTTTTTCAAAGAACTATTCTTTCACAAAGTAGCTGCATTTAAGTGAGAATGTACAAAGCTCCAAACCTTCGTGAAGAGACAACACTGTCCTTCATCGTCCTGAGCCTGAAGCACATTACTGACCAAGAAGATAGTCTTCTTTCCCTCAGTAACTAAGTTTTTGAGAGTAGATTGATGAATTTTATTCCCTTGCCTCTTTTTTTTTACTTTTCAGAGTTTATCTCTCTGCTGGGGCCTCTGCACAGGAAGCTATTAAGGGAATAATGTCTCCAGGGAGTTAATATGTTAGTTGTTCTGGGACTTTCTTGATGTACCTAAGTCGGGGACAGCAGTGTAATGGTAGCCCAATGAGGAATCAAAACTACCACCAGCATTTATGCAGTTAATACATGGGCAGTTGAACCTGCCTTTGAAGACTTCAGCAGGTGGAAAGAAGAACAAAGATTTTGTAGCCAGTTAAGGACAGTGGGCTAGCCACAAAAGAATCATAGTAAATATTAAAATAATTTGCCAGGAACACGGTAAATGATCAATAAATGTTAGCTTAAAAAGAATGACATCTTCCTGGGGCCAGCCCCATGGCCGAGTGGTTAAGTTCGCACGCTCCGCTTCAGTGGCCCGGGGTTTTGCTGGTTCAGATCCTGGGCACCAACGTGGCACTGCTCATCAGACCACGCTGAGGCGGCGTCCCACATGCCACAACTAGAAGGACCCAGAACTAAAAATATACAACTAATGTACTGGGGGAACTTGGGGAGAAAAAGCAGGAAAAAAAAAATGGCATCTTCCAAACAACAAAACATTAGTATCCCAAGGGCAAATACCTTAAGTTCCAAATAATCTTCAGTACCTGTTCATCTAGTCTTTATGATGGGCATTCCTTCAAGATGTGTCTCTAGAATGTGTTCCACCCAACTATACTTAGTGTAAATGTCTGACCCAGAAACAGTAAATTGGGAAGAGAAAAGTAGCCATATAATTGACTGGTTAGGGGCCTTTTGCTCTGCACAGTCCATCCTGGTATTGAAAAGTCAAATGGTCTAAGAAAGTCTGTTCAAATCTCATAGATAAATGGGTTGCAGAAATGGAACACTGTAGAATTTTCAATTGCAATCTGTATCAAACAATACAGAAGCAACTCATCTGTCTTCCAAAAGAGCTTTAGCCATCTAACCTTACTTAAGTGGGAAGGAGGTTAAAATAAACACCTTCAGAAGATCACTGTCCTCTGTCACCATATGTCATCAAATGCTGACCTCCAAAGCCAATTTGAGGATCTTACACGTAAGCAAATAAATCCTTGCAAGAAGAAACAAAGGTCTCAGTACATCAACCAAAAATCTCTCACCCCTTTTTAAAACTTAAACGCTTCTTTAACAGCTTGGTAAATGTAGGACTGGGGGAATATTGCTGTTGGGGCATTACATTTGGTAGAAGCAGAGGTTATCTTGACAAGTTAATTTTTTAACTTCTTTTTGCCAAAAAAGATATAGTTCTGCATAGCTGTAGAACTAATGTGGCCTGACCACATTTCTGACGGTTTTTGGTAGGACTCCTTGCCAAAGTACAGAGGTTGTATTTGGACAAAAGACATAACTTATGGATCCTGTAAGGCATCCTCTTTCTACTTGGCAAGTGTCCCTCTTCCCTCCTGAGATTAGGCAGTGGCAGTTCTGCCTTGTGGGAAATGCAGTTTCTTTTCTAAGTGGCCTACCCAAGTTAGATAGGGGAGAAAAGGAAAAGATAAGGGCATTTCCCACATGATTGACGTGGTTAAATGTGCCCCAGAGAGGCCGAAGTGATTTTTTTATGCATAGATTTGGGACCTATGCTAGTTGGGCAGTTGCATGGACTTTCACATACTAAGCTGTATTGTTTTTTGGGTTTTTTTAAGCAGTTCTCTTTGGCTGGGAAAAAAGGACCGACATCTTGGCCATTGCATGGAATGAATTTTTATCCTGGAAAAAAATTTCAAATTCCATCATTTTTTAAGTTTTCAATTGGACTTTGAAAAATTACATATTGCAAAACTATCATTTTTAAATCAATTCACTCTTAAGCATGAAATTCATTTAAATCAGTTTGAAATTCATCTTTCATCAAGAACAGAGATCTAAAGTCAATTTTTTCATTCCCAGTCATACTGTAGTGAGCTAGTCTCCTTCTAAATTTTATTTTACTATAAGAAATTTGGTCTTTCCATTACTACCATTTATCACATTGTCCCATTCCTCAGTGGTCATACTCTTTTATGCCAGCTTTCCAATCCAAACAGTAATTAATATCAGCTCTTTCAGCCTTGCAACCCAGATGCGATGGCAACTATACACAGACACACACACACACAGAATGGTTATTAAATTGCACAAACCCAATGGAACTCCCCAAAGTGACTTTTTATCAATGTGTCTGTAAAAGAAGATAGAGAAAGCCAAGCTTTAAAAAAAAAAAGGAAAAGGAAATAGGGCTGCATTGTGTGGAGGCATGAGGGATGTGGTAATAGAACCGTGACTAGACAGTTCAGTTATTGAACTGCAAAACATACTGGCATTTAAGGAAATAATTGCCTTTAAATTTCCTTTAAAGATTGCGCTTTGAAATTCTTTCTAAATTTTCTACAGTGAGTATGCATTTATGATCAGAAATAAAATAAGTTCTTTTTGAGAGATTGGTGTTGTTTGTGAAAAACTATCCAACTTCCACACTCTCCAAATCCTCTGCTTTCTTGAAATAATCTGTTCCTTCTGTGATTGGCAGTGTTGATATGCCTATCAGACGTAGGAAATGCCAGCACAGAACTGGCACCATGAGCCTGCTGACTAGGAGTCTCTTATAGAGCCCGAGAGCTTTCCACACCAGCACCCAAGAGTTTAACCTTTATCCTTATAGAATTCTGTGTGATGGGCATGTTTAAAAAGTAAAAATAATGCTAAATTGATTCACTTTCTCTGATCTATCTAGCAGGCTCCAACTTCTGTGTTATATTATACTATATAGCCCTAAACTCTGAACTCTGATCTATTTAGTAATCTAAAGGTTGTTTTAGCTGCTAAACCCTGGCTCTTCCCTCTCAGTTATTTCATGAAAATAGTATTGGAAACAAAGGAAATGTGGTATATTTATAAAGCAACTGTTAAAAGCCATATTTTCCAGGAATATGTGATGTTGTGAATAGTGCTCACAATATAACATTAAATGGGTAAACAGTGTATCAAGCAAAACGTGAAGTATGATACCATGAAAAGTAGATTTATATAAGTTTATAAAAAGACTTGGAAGAAAATCGCAAAAATGTTGTAAATGGACTTACAGGCTTTTTTATTTCTTTTGTACCTCTTTTCCCAAGTAAAATGTGTATTGATTTCGTAATAAAAAACATAAAACTTTACTCACTTTTTAAAAAACTCTTAAAAAGAAATAAAGGAAAGCCACAGGAACAGTCCTGTGAGGAGGCCAGGGAGGAATCAGTGTCGTGTTGAAAGTAATACCAAGCCTTGTTGCTGTTGACTTGAAGATTATTGAGCTCCTTATTTGTGAGGTAGGTCATAGGTGTGCTATTGATGAAAAATGCCAGACTAGTGACATGCGACAGGTGCAAACCTCTGCCTTGTAAGCCCTGGGAACATTTGAGAATCGCCAGCGTCTTGGCAGGGTTTTGCGACTCTCACAGCTGCTGTGTGTCAAGCAGATGCTGCTCTAACATTTCAGTGTTCTAAGATGTGAGAGCTGGCCCAGCTCTTCCTAAACACCCCCAACTTTGACCAAGTACTGAGTACCTGGCCAGAGTATTGTCATGAGAGCTGTCTAACAAAATTCTGGGGCAGAAGTCATCTGTCATTTAATGTGCTTCCAAATGGAGTCAAAAGGATAGTTAGTCATCCAGGGTAAAGGGGATAAAAAAAAAATACAGGACAGGACTGTTATTCAAGAAAAATATAGAACCAATGTAACAACTGAGAGAATTTCAGAGAGTCCCTTGCTGTGGGTCAGGTGTTTGGTGTTATAGAAGGGTTTATCAATCACTGTTTAAAAAGAATATCGGATAGCTTCTGTGAAATGAAGGAGGGGAGCTTAAGCCAGGATTAGGCAGACTCAGTAATGAGTTCACTCATCACATCTCTTGGCCAAGAAAAACATGCACCTTCTCCAGAGACAGAATTCTTCTTCCATTCCAGGAGGTAGAGGAACACATGAAGTGTGTGTTGTCCAGGCTTTCAGGTGAGCACATTTCACTAGCAATTTTCTGTAACCTACTCATAAATAAATGGAATGGGAAACTGTGAGGTAACTTGGAGTCTCTCTGTATCGGGAATGTCATTGCTATCAATACAAGTTAGTCCTGTCCTTAATCCCCTGCCTAAATACGGAAGTCTCAGTCTAGGTTGATATATGGAGCCAACATTCGCTACCCATCTCCCAGAATGGTGGGTGGATGTGACAGTGTAAATGTGCAAGTGTGTGGAACTGTTTCTTTTTATAATCCTGAAGATTTCAATAGTGATTAGCAGAGCTTTAGTCTTTAGTCAGTTTTCTTTAACTTGGGAGGCATAAAGATATTTGAACTTCTCATTTCAGATTGACCTTTACTTTCCTCATTTTTCTCACCTCAGATCATCCAGTCCCTCTTAGAACTTGACCAAAATAGAAGCAAATTAAAGTTGTATATTGGACACCTGACAGCCCTCTGCCATGACCGAGACCCCCTGATCCTTCGTGGACTCACTCCACCAGCTTCCTACAACTTGGACGATGACCAGGCAGCTTGGGAGAATGAGCTGCAGAAGATGACCCAGGAACAGGTAAGTCTCTCACTTGAACTTCGACAAAATCTTACTAAAATTCATCTACTTTCAGGCTGATGCAATAGGAACTACCTTGGGGAAGTCAGCGTTCAGATTCAAGATTCTCAGCAATGATTAGTTCTGCAACAGATGCTGGGAGTTACCATTTGAAGGAGGTCCCACTGTATTCTTCCCTAAGTGTAACTTGCTCAAGTATCAGAAAGGGCTGTTTTACAAGGGAGAGGGTTAAGGACAATCTGTTAACATGCCACACGTTATTTCATAGAAGTGATGGCTACTCATAATTATGGCCACTGAAGGAAAATCTGAGTTAAGGATATTTGGATGGGGGATTCTTGACAAGTCGGTAGCATATATCTTCAGTTTTCTCTGGGAAACTGTGGGTTACAACATACTAAATTTTTAAGTAAAAGAACCACTAGATGAGTTAATTTAGGTCCCTCCCCCCAACATGCTACATTTTCTGTTTACCGTTGCCTGTGAAAATCCAATGATTTTTTTTTTCATGTTGTGACTTTTTCTATTTCAATAAAGAAATGAGAAGGCTGGTCTAGAGACAAAAACCATGAATAAAGGAAACAAAGAAAGAACGGGATGAGGTTAGGAATAGAGAGGAGACATGGAAAGTGAAGGAAAGAAAAATTGAATAAACACTGAGAAATAGAAATAGATAAAGAAAAGTAGAGCAGTTTTAAAACAATAATTCTAAGCTCCTTTTGTTCCTAGCATACAGATAAGGGTTGATGATATCTTTAGCCCCTTACAGACTATGATCTAAGTCTTAGACTGTGCTCTAAGCCAACCAAAAGACTTAAATGCACAGGTGGTGTAAATTTACTAAAAGTCTTCATCAGAATTTTTAAGCAATACACTATTTTCCAGCTAAATACTTCCTATTTGATAAACATGATTTGTTTATTCCTAAGGTGTGAAGGAAAATTGTGTTAAATACAAAACTTCCCATGGTGTGATATTAGAGATGGTGATAACAATCCACAGGTCAAGAAATGTGAACTGGAATCTTAGAGCTGCACTTACTTCCCCATGATTAGATATTGCCTGGTAATAGACGTGTTTAACAGCCTAATTAGTTACCCACCTTATTTATTTGAAGCAAAAAGGTAGGGCCTATTTCTCAAATTTAGCATGTTGCCATAGAAATTTTAATTTCTTTCTTCTTGAAAGAAGAAAAAATTTAAAGGACAGAATTAAGTTGAATTCCTAATAGCTCCTTTTGATATTAATGACCGTGTAGTAGAATGCAACTGAAAGCCCTTTGGAAACAGAGCACATGGCTAGTTAATCTTGGAAGCTTTTACTTCAAAATTTTGCGTAAAAACATTGCTTCTTAAAGCAGTAACATGGCAATGTATCACAGCTTAATGGCATTCAGTTATTTCTTTGTAAAACAGCTTGTCTTTGAAATGGAAAATAGTATTTTTGCTTAGTCTAGTTTTTCAAATATGCCTGAGTGGACTTACCTCAGTCTTTCCAAGGGAAAAAAATTACCTGCAGGGTGAGACCAAGAAAGAAAATTTCAAACTAAGAATTTTTTTGGAAGGTTTTGAGTGAATGAAAGTAGGAATTCGTTATTAGACTTGCCATTGCACATTATATTACAATCAAGCTACTGTAATCATCAAAATAATTTTGCTCACATACATGAATTCTGTTAATATTGTCACATTTCCCCTTGATTGAGAATGTGCTTCAGTTACTGAAGTTACTGCTTAAGGTGTGTGAAATTGTATCTTCAGCAGTATTTCTTGGGAAGTAGTTGACTTAGATCATCTATCGAGGAATATAGAAACTAACACCACCTTCTGTAAGCTTCTCCATAAATGCTAAAGATTTGTGGAGAAACCAACCGATTTTCTGCCACCTCACCCCAAGTAAGAATTTAAAGGAATAATGCTGGCTATTGAAAAAGATGACCTCTAATAACAAAATGATTTGTTTATGAAAGTATTGTCATCAAAGTTTAACTTTAGTTTCTGAAACCCAAGAAACATAAGATATTAATCACTTCCAGATATGCATACTGGTTTATTTTGTGTGTGTGTGTTGTTATGTTTTTGTTTGGGGGATGTAGAGCCTTCTGCAACTGACATTTGCGTTATTCACCTCTGTACGTCCAGTGCATTTCACTGCCACCATGCTCCCCACAATAGCACCCCCATGAGGACAGGACAGGAGCCTTATCTATCTTTTTCAATGCTGTATCCTCTGTACTAAGAACAATGCTTAGCATATAGTATCCACTCAATAAATATTTGTTGAATGAATAAGAGGAGAGAGGAAAACAAGAGAAGGCAGACAGGATAAAGTCCTTATTCCTTATCATGTCACACAAGGCCTTTTTTCATTTGGCCTAATTATTAAATGCATGTCTCTTCTTACCCTATCCTTGAAGCATATCCAACCACTTACATTTTTTTAAACTGTTAAACTACTTACAGTTTTCATACTTCTGTCTTTTTGCTCATACTGATCCTTCTGCCTGATATGCCCTTCCCTACCTTGTCTCCCCAAGGAATACCTAAATAGGAATCTGAGTTTTTAAACTCAGCTCAGACATCATTTCTTCTATGCATTCTTTCCTGAAACTCCAGGCGGAATGTGCCACTCCCTCTTGAGGGCTTCTGTCGTACCTGTAAACACTTACACTTCCTTGTTTTCATATCTGTCTTCCCATTCTAGGCTTTCTGTCTGTTGAGGACATGAACCATATTATTTCCATCTTAAAATTAGCACCACATGATGTGCATGGTACTTGCTCAGTAACTTAAATGAGCACGTGAATTCTAGTGAGTTCTGCATAGTTTATTATATTGTATTTCATATTTGTGATCCTTATTTCTCCAACTAGATTGTAAGTTTCTTCACTGCCAGAACCATGTCTTTTATTTCTAGCATAGTACTATACATGTAGAGAATGCTTAGTATATAATTAGCCGATTAGTTATTGGTGACCCGAGGCAGTTTCCTCAGTGCCATTTAGTAGCTTTGGATAATCTGATTATTGATGTCATGGCGCTATAATCTGCAGCTGCCTGGCCTATGGAAATATAACCTTATATCTGAAGGTTTTCCAGAATTGTTCTGTTTCCTTTGTCCTCTTAGAGGTTGGCTACCATACCAACTAAATTTATGGATTTGTTTATTTTTCTTACCTTATTAGTTTCTCCTTTATGTATCTTGAAGCTCTATTATTGAGTGCATACGCATTAAGGATTGTTATGTCTTCTTGATGAATTGGCTCTTTTATCATTATGTAATGTCTCTCTTCATAGCTGGTAATATTCCATGCTCTGAAGTCTGCTTTGTCTGATACTAACATAAGCACTCCAGCTTTCTTTAGGTTAGTGAGTTCATGATAAATCTTTTTCCATATGTTTATATTTAAAGTGAGTTTCTTATAGACAGCATATATCCACCAGCCCACAGAGCACAGGTCTAGGGGACAAGGCTGTCTCTTCTTTCTTGGTTCCAGAGGGCAGGGCTACCTCCTCAGTTTCAAGGGCCAGGCTGCCACCCAGGACCAGAGAGATGGAGCTGCCACCCCAGTGGGCATGGAGGACAGAGCACCCAGCCAAAGAGGGTTATTCTCAAGCTGTAAAATCTAATGTAACTTGCCCTGCTAGACGTTGGACTTGCTTGGGACCCATGATCTCTTTCTCTTCTTTCCAATTTCTCCCTTTTGGAATGGAAATGTCTTGCCTATGCCTCTCCCACCATTGTATTTTGGAAGTAGACAACTTGTCTAGTTTCAACAAGTTCACATCTAGAGAGGAATTTTGCCTCATGATGAATCATACCTTGAGTCTCACCCACACTTGAGTTAGATGAGATTTAGATGAGATTTGAGATTTAGAGTTGATGCTGAAATGAGTTAAGACTTTTGAGTTGTTGGGATGGGGGTGAATATGTTTTGCATGTAAGATGGATGTGAATTTTGGGGGTACAGAGGATGGATTGTTATGGGCTAAATTGTGCCCCCTGCCCTCAAATTCATATTTTGAAGTCCAAACTCCAAGAGTATGACTATATTTGAGTGTAGGGCCTTTAAAGAGGTAATTAAGATAAAATGAGGCTGATAGGGTGAGCCCTAATCCATTCTGACTGGTGTCCCTATAAGAAGAGGAGATTTGGACATGCAGAGACCCAGCATGGATAGTGTGCTCACAGAGAAAAACCATGTGAGGACATAGCAAGAAGTGACCATCTCTAAGCCAAGGAGAGAGGCCTCAGAAGAAACAAACCCTGCCGACACCTTGATCTTGGACTTCTAACTTCCAGAACGATAAGAAAATAAATTTGTATTGTTAAGCCAACCCAGTCTGTGGTATTTTGTATGATAGCCCAGCAAACTAATATACCCTCTTTTTGGAAGATATTCTTCTATAGAATTCTAGGTTGGCAGTTTATTTTGGTTTTGTTTTTTAATACTTTAGAGATACTGTTCCATTTTCTTCTGGCTTCCATAGTTTCTGTTCAAGAGTCTGCTATAGTCGCTTTTTGTTCCTCTGTCATATTTCTTTTTCACTGCTTTCAAGATTTTCTTCTTCTGTTTTCAACTATTTGAAACTAATGTGCCTACTTCTGTTTTTCTGTATATTTCCTGTTTGGGCTAAAATCCTGTTTGGGATCTCTGAGTCTCTCAGATCTGTTTTGTTGACTTTCATTAATTTTGGAAAACTCTTGGCCATTATGTCTTCAAATAGCTCTTTTGCCCCTTTCTCTCTCCTCCTTCTATAACTACAATTACGTATTTGTTAGATCATTTAATTTTGTCCCAACATCTCTTGGATGTCTGTTTTGTTTTGTTTTTTGGTTTTTTCACGTTATGTTTGGAGATTCCTACTATCAGTTTAGATAGTTTCTATTGATCTGTCTTCAAATTCACTTGCTTTTTTTGTCTGTCTCATAATTTTTTATTAAACAGCAAATATTATATATGAAAGAACAGTAGAAACTGAAGTAAATAATATTTATGTCTGGAAATAGGCATTCCTCTTCTTCTGTCAGGCCGTTAGCATTGGGAGCTGAGTCAAATAAGTCAGTGACTGAGCTAGATTTGAGTTTATTTTTGCTATAGTTATCTTCATTGTAACACAGGCTTTAAATTTTCCATTGGTACATTGCCACTGTCCTACATTTAATGTAAGTTCTAGAGTGCCGATTTTTCTCAGTTTTCCTACTTTGCTCTCAGCTTTCAGTATGTCCTTTGTGCCTGCACCACAGAGGGCTCTGTCTTCGTGCTCTAGCCCTTCTCCAAGTGTCAGGCTGCTCTTTCTTGTTACTCAGTGCTCATGGTTGGAGCAGGGCAGGTTTCTTCATTCTCCTGCTCCAGCTTCAGTCTTAGGCAACCTCAGTCTCAGTCTTCCTGCCCCACCCCTAGTAACAGACAACTTTCCCTACTCTTCAGTACAGGGTCTAGACTGCAGGTAGATTTCCTGCCCTTTCCCCAATAGCAGCAGGCTTCTGCGTTGAATCAGTTTAGAATTTGGGGGCCTAGTGAACTTCCTGTCTCTTCTCTAGTGACAGCTTACCTTGTCAATGCAAGAGATAGGCATTTCTTGTCAATGCAGGGTCAGGCTCTAGGCACTGAAGGGTTCTTGCCTCTCCCTGGCACATAGTTTTTGCAGGTGGGTTTTGTCTGACCTTCCTCACATGGCAGCCATTACCACGTGTGCTCAAACAGGGCCTAGAGCGTGGATATCTTTCTCCTATGGTAGTACCCCTGCTCTACCCTCAAACCCTGCCAGGCCCCGCACACCTGCACCATAGAGGGAGGGCCCCCTCAGGTTTCCTGCTGAGCTCCTGATCTTTCTAACATACAGTGAAGGCCAATAGAATAAGAAGTAAAGTCTTATCATTGTATCAGAATTCCATAATGGTCCCTTTAGAAAATACGATGATCGATGTCATTTTATTCCTGGTGCTATAAAATTGACCAAACTGAGATTGACTTACTGCAATAAAATATTCCATTTTTGAAAGTTAAAAGATTACTTAGACCCATAGAACTATTAAGATTTTTTTTTCAACCTATCAAACTTCCTGTGGTAGCTTGATGATCATTATAGAATAGCTAGATGGCAGAATGTGATGAATTCCTTTCTAGGCTCTGCCTTGAATCTGTTCATAGCAATGACTTTTAATTTTTTTTTTTTTTTTAAAGATTGGCACCTGAGCTAACAACTGTTGCCAATCTTTTTTTTTTTTTTTTTTATGTTTTTTCTGCCTTATCTACCCAAATCCCCCTGGTACATAGTTGTATATCTTAGTTGCATGTCCTTCTAGTTGTGTCACGTGGGACGCTGCCTCACCGTGGCCTGATGAACAGTGCCATGTCTGTGCCCAGGATTTGAACCAACGAAACACTGGGCCACCTGCAGCAGAGCATGCGAACTTAACCACTCGGCCACGGGGCCAGCCCCAGTGACTTTTAATTTTTGAGTTTTCTAAGTCTGTCCCCAAATTTTATACTCTTTGGAGTTTTCTTTGGGTGCAGTGTATTAGTTTTTATTGGATTGAATTAGGTAGATTGGTGCATGGATGACAGGCAGGCATATGTACAGTAGTGTCATGTGCTGCTGCTGTCGGCTTCAGTGTAGTGTGGGAATTAAGGGCACATGTTTTAGAGTCAGATGGACTTAGATTTGCATTGTTTTACCTTCACTGCCTATCTATCTGAGCTTAGTTTTCTTAACATCTCTACCTATTCCTTTGTCGTTCAATGTACATAATGTTGTTATGAGAACTATAATGCATGATAGTTGTTATTGTTATTACCATCATCATTATTGTAAGTTAATGTTTTACTAAGAATCAGCCTGATGACCCCCCATATCAACTTTGGAATTTTCTCTTTTTCTGGAATCTTGAGCATAAAAAATTCTGACCCTACATCTCTAGTCATATATGGGCTTTCTTAATCTCAAGCTTCCTGTTATTCTATATCCATGTTATGATCCAAGAGAAAAGTCTTAAATATATATATTTTAGGAGTCACAAAAATTTTTTGTAGAGGTTTCCATAAGAGGGTTTCTTCTGTGAAAACATACAGTTGCCATTTTTTTGTATGTATGGGTGGGGTTTTTTTGGGGGGGGGGTTGTTTTTTGTGTTGGTTTGAGGAAGATTAGCCCTGAGCTAACATCTCCTGCCAATCCTTCTCTTTTTGCTGAAGAAGACTGGCCCTGAGCTAACGTCCGTGCCCATCTTCCTCCACTTTACATGTGGGATGCCTGCCACAGCATGGCTTGCCAAGGGGTGCCATGTCCTCACCCAGGATCTGAACCGGCAAACCCCGGGCCGCCAAAACGGAACATGCGCACTTAACTGCTGTGCCACCAGGCTGGCCCTAGTTTTTTTTTTTTTAATTGGTAACATTGGTTTATAAACAGTTGCCATTTTTTACATAATATATATTTAGTTCCAATTTTGGTCCCTAGGTTCTTTTCTTTTTGGTATGTGGTTGTGCCAAATTATTTTTAATGAAAATTTCAAGCATTCAGAGAAAGTATAGAGATTAATATGACATCACCTTTGTACTCAGAATTAACAAACATTACTTTGTTATAGCTACTTTAGATTTTTTTTTTTTTTTTTTGAGCAAGATTAGCCATCCACCACCAATCCTCCTCTTTTTGCTGAGGAAGACTGGCCCTGAGCTAACATCCATGCCCATCTTCCTCTACTTTATATGTGGGACACCAGCCACAGCATGGCTTGATAAGCTGTGTGTAGGTCCACACCTGGGATCCGAACCAGTGAACTGCAGGCCACTGAAGCAGGGTGCACGAACTTAACCACTACGACACCGGGCTGGCCCCTCAGATTTTTTCTTAACACTAAATATAGTTCAAGTCTTCTTCATACCTCTTCTCAGTTGCATTTTTCTCTTTCTGTCTGCAGTGGCAACCACTGTCCTAAATTGATGTGCATTTTCACGGTCCATATTTTTACCCTTTTAATACACTTACTTGTTTCTATAAACAATATGCAGTGTTGTTTAGTGTGATATAAATTTGAAATAAATGCTACCATACTACTCTGGCTATCTTTCTGTTCATTGTTGTTTACTGAACCCAGGCCCTCTGGTCACTTGGTATTGGAAGAAGAGACGTTGACATTTTTCAGATAAGTGTAAATCTTATACCATTGTATGTATGATTCTGGGGCACTAAAAACACTTTCTTTGAAAAAATAGATTGAGGTAGTGTCAAAGTAGAATGCTCTTATGGTAAAAAGTGGGTAGCACTAAGAAAAAATGTTTACTAAGTTCAGTTTCAGATTTAAACGGCTTCTCTGTTTATTTTAGGACAGTTCCATATTTGAACATTATTTGTTATCTTCCAGAGTCACAGCTCATAGCCGAAATTCCAGGTCCACATTTCCTACACTACACTTTACCTTCTCCTTTCGTAAGGTGTCTTCATTTCTTTGCCAAGCTACCTGGCCAACACTTACGCAGGAAACCTTGTTACTGTCTCCTTGAATCTGGTGTTGACACTAGCTAACGTAGACCTAACATCTAGAAGGAGTTGAGTTATTGGTTCTTAGGGCGAGTATTATAGAACCACATGAAAATTGGGGGCATTTTTCAACTAAAACTTTTCAGACAAAAGGCTTTTCCCTTCATTATAAATGCAGACAGTTATTTTTGTAGAGCTCAAAGATTTGGGTCCTGGTGTATTTTGGAGGGATAACAATAAGTTTAACGTAAATGTTGTGTCTGGTTTTTAAAAGGTTATACTGAACATATGCTACATGTCAATTCCTTAGTTTCAGAAAGACGCAACAAGGTGGGCCACCATTTTTTGGAAGTGCCAGAGCTGAGGGTTCATCTGTCATGGTGGAACTAGTAGTCCAGGACCAAGATGATGGTGCACATGGTTGGGAGATTGGTTGCCTACAAGGAGATTGAGCAATTGAGTAAATATATTGAGGTTAGTGTGAGACAGGTTTGTCACCATCCAAAGTAACAAATATAGAAAGGGTAAAGGCAAATCCTGTGGTGCTAGATTGTTGTTGGAGATATTGATATGGACCCATGGGTTTTTTTTGTTTTTTTGTTTTTTTTTAAAGATTTTATTTATTTATTTATTTTTCCTTTTTCTCCCCAAAGCCCCCCAGTACATAGTTGTATATTCTTCGTTGTGGGTCCTTCTAGTTGTGGCATGTGGGACGGCTGCCTCAGCGTGGTCTGATGAGCAGCGCCATGTCCGCGCCCAGGATTCGAACTAACGAAACACTGGGCCGCCTGCAGCAGAGCGCGCAAACTTAACCACTCGGCCACGGGGCCAGCCCCTGGACCCATGGTTTTTAACAGATAGATAGATTAATATATTTAGATATCTATGTGTGGAGGACAGCCCCGTGGTGCAGCAGTTAAGTTCGTACGTTCCGCTTCAGCGGCCTGGGGTTCGCCGGTTCAGATCCCGGGTGTGGACATGGCACCACTTGGCACGCCATGCTGTGGCAGGCGTCCCACATAGAAAGTAGAGGAAGATGGGCACAGATGTTAGCTCAGGGCCAGTCTTCCTCAGCAAAAGAAGGAGGATTGGCAGCAGTTAGCTCAGGGCTAATCTTCCTCAAAAAAAGATATCTATGTGGCTACATATATGTGTGTTCATCTACATGTATACGTATATGTATTTCTCAGCTTTATCTGCCAAGAGGACCTAGAAGCAGTGATACACTAGTAACAAGGAGCTCATCTAGCACCCAAATCTTGGTTTCTAGATGACTTTTTCCACCTGAAGGAACAAAGTCTCCTTGGACACATGGCTGAGTCTAGGGCTAGTATGTAGCAAAGTACAGCATAAATCCAGAACATCTTATTATACCAGAAAGTAAGGAGGTCTTCCAAGAGTGGTGGGGCTGTGTCAAAAGGATATGGAGGCTCCCAATAGCAAAATATTGAAGAATTCTAGCTGCAAAATAAATAATGATAGTAACAGATTATAACCCATTGAATAAAATAGAGGTCTATAAATCTATAGTGGTATAAAGAAATGAATAAACAAACAAACAAATTGGGGAGAAAGGAAAGTTGTGTCCTATAGTAGAATGCCAGCAAATAAACGTAGAAGGAATGATGGAATTAGAGAATCACTATTTGGCAACCATCACAGTGATAACTGATTTGGACCAGAATCATCAATGAATGTGAAAACCAGTAGCTAAAAGTTTATTGAGGGGGCTGGCCTGATGACATAGTGGTTAAGTTCACACACTCTGCTTCAGCAGCCTGGGGTTTGCCAGTTCACATCCTGGGCATGGACCTACACACTGCTCATCCAGCCATGCTGAGGCAGCATCCCACATAGAAGAACTAAAAGGACGTACAACTAGGATATACAACAATGTACTGGGGCTTTGGGGAGAAAAGAAAAAGAGACAGATTGGCAACAGATGTTAGCTCAGGGCCAATCTTCCTCACCAAAAAGCATACCTTAAAAAAAAAAAAAAAAGTTGAGGAATAGAATATTTGCATAGTCTGAAAGGATCTCTTCATAAGAAATTTATTTCAATTAATTAGCGCAAAATTCTTTTGGTTAATTTACATTGGGAAAACCTGGCAGACACCATCCAAACCAAGGGACTAAAGTTAATACCACCAATAGTCAGCCAAATCGACATTATGAGCTTCTTGATAATACACACTGAGAAGAACACAAGAGGGTATTCCTGCTGAACAATATGTGCCCTGAACTTAATGGTTAGGAAACGTGTCGAGTCATGGCTACATGGATGCAGATGCAGTTAGATGGGTGGATTTGTAACACACATACCTGTGTCTGTATCAAAAGAGAGATGAATGAATGAATGAATGGTAAGACAAAGGTAGTAAAATGTTAGCAATTAAGTAATCTGGGTGAAGGGAATGAGAGTTATTTGTATTATTCTTGAAACTTTTCTATAAGTTTGAGATAATTTCAAAATAACAAGTTTTTAAAAATTTAAGTCAGTAAATCTTGGGTTCCGATTTTCATCCTCCTGTGATAATGGAGATGCCTAATAGTATTGAGAATGCTAAGAAGTATATCAGCCTAGACAACCCCAAGTGGCTACCCGTAGGCAGCAGCAAGATGTGCAGTCAGTTACAAGTGAAAAAATGAACTTTCTGTGTGTAGACTGGTTCAGTGTTACCCTACGACCAGTGGACAGACATTATAAGAAGGCGGCCTTTCGTTTAACAGAAAGAAGAACTTCCTAGATCTGTCCACAAAAAGAGTGGACAGCCATATATGAGAGAAGTTCTTCTTCACTGGAGGAGAACCTGTTCAGCTGGGTTGTAGAAGGAATTCAGTGTTGGCAGGTGATTTGAGTCAGATTATTTCTAAGATTTTTTCAACCCTGATTGTCTATTACTAGTATAAAGGGAATGTAAAATAGCCCACAAAGTTTTAGAACTGTATTTGAATGTGACATCCTAGCTCAGACTCCACAAAAAAAAAAAAGAAAAGAAAGGAAAAAATAGGTAAAAGACTTGAAAAGAGGAAGATAGAAGTATTAAAAAATAAACAATTGTTTAGAAAGGGCAGCTTCCATAGAGGTAAGAGATACCTCTTACAAGGGTATAGAACTCAGTCATCGGATGAAGGCTTTTGTCTAAATGGTGAGGAGGCTCATGTTTCTCCTTTTTTCTATTTCTACTGAGGACAGAATGAGAGAGTATATTAAAGTATAAAGAGAAATATTTCAGTTAACCATAGGGAAGAATCTGGCTATGGAATTGGGAACATGGAACAAATTTCAAAGGGATGTTTTAGAACATCCTTGCAGAGAGATTTAAAAACTAAGATTGAGTCCCAAATACTTAGCGCCCCTTCCCCAACGCTGTCATACTTGTCAGTATTGTGCCCATTTAGTACAGAGCATCTCATCCTATCAGTAAACATGTATGACCTATATGTGGAATATTTTTGAAAGTGCAACTTTCATTTTTAAAACCTTAGTAGCCCTGGAACTTTAGGTAAAGCCAATGTTTTTGGCTCTGAAATTCAGCCTTTGTAACTAAAGATTAGCAATGGGTGGTTGTTTTAAAGCCTTAATAAAGAAATATGTTTTAATTCCAGATATTAGCCAAATGGCACATATATTGCTAAAACTACCCCCCAATTCAACAGGCATAGAGAAATAAAACACTAAACATAAGAGGAAAAAATTAAAAATTAGACTTTATCAAAACTTTAAACAACTGTTCATCAAAAGGTTAGAAGAAAATATTCGCAATGTATATATTGAACAAAGGATTTGTATCCAGAAGATATTTTAAAAATTGATAATAAAAAGACAAAACAACATAATTTTAAAATGAGCAGAAGGCTTGAACAGATGCTTCTCAAAAGAAGAGACACAAAGTAAGCATGTGAAAAAATGCCCACGCAAATGAAAGACAATAAGATAGTACTATAATGCCACAAAAATGGCTAAAATTAACAAGACTGACAATACCAGATTGTGAGGATATGGAGCAACTGGAACTCTGATGCATTGCTGGTGACAGTGATACAAGACTTTAGGAAACAGCTGAGCAGTTTCTTTTTAGATTAGGTGTATACCTATCCTGTAGCCCCACAATTCTATTCTTAATTATTTATTCACGAGAAATGAAAACACATGTCCCCAAAAAGATGTGTACAGGACTGTTCATAACAGCTCTATTTGTAAAAGCCCAGAACTGGAAACAGCCCACGTTTTCATTAACAGAATAGACTTTTTAAAATTATTATATACCATATAATGGAATATTCAGCATTAAAAAAGAGTGAACTACTAGCACAAGCAACTTTATCAATGAATCTCAAAAACACTATATTAAGCAAAAGAAGCCAGATGCAAAGGAATATGTAATTAATGTATGATTCCATTTATATGACATCAAGATAAGGATAAACTAATCTATTCTATGGTGATAAAAATTAGAGGGGCCAGCCCCGTGGCCGAGTGGTTAAGTTCATGTGCTCCGCTTCAGTGGCCCAGGGTTTTGCTGGTTCAGATCCTGGGCACAGACATGGTACCACTCATCAGCCCAAGCTGAGGCAGTGTCCCACATGCCACAACTAGAAGGACCCACAACTACAATATACAACTATGTACCAGGGGGAGAGGGGGAGAAAAAGCAGAAAAAAAAATTAGAACACTAATTGCTTATAGGAATTGACTGAAAAGGGAGTACAAGGAACTGTCTGGGATGATAGAAATATTCTATATTGTAGTTGGGGAGATGGTCATGTGGGTGTATGTATTTATCAAAATTCATCAGATTGTACACTTAAATATCTGTGCATTTGGCTATATGTCAGTGATTTAGTTTAAAACAAAAACAAAAAAACCATGCCCACTACCAGTCTCCTTTTGAACTTTTTGAAGCAGTTTGACTGATAGGCAGATTCTGCTAAAAAGCTAAAAATGGAATTTCTCCCTAGAGTACAAATTCTTTTTTTCCGCCAGGCATGCCAGCCTCCCATCAGGGGCCAACCACACTGGAATGAACTTGTATCAGCCAGCCCGCTCTGTGGGTCATGGGACTTTGGATTCTAGCTCCCATTGCCAGCACTCAGTCCCATTTTTAATTTTCAGGGAAGTATTGTTCCAAAACTTGGGTAAGACCTTGTCCTCTCCTTGGATTCCTTCGCCCATTTGTTATTTCGATTTTGATCGATCGTTCTTTGGCTTGTACTCCTCTCTTTTCAAGGTGGTGAATCAGGGCGGTTAATGCTGGGGCAATATTGGACACAGACCCGGAAAGTCTTCTCCCTCACTCGGAGAATGCATCAGTCATCAGTCACCACATGACGTTGCGTTCTTCTCTCTCAAATGCATTTGCACAGATTGCTGTACCGCACAAGTGAGCCAGATAGACACATGAACTGTTAGGGGCCAAGGGATAAGGGGCAGCAGGGAGAGAAAATACGAAAGAAAGGCAAAAGAAGAATGGTTCTTTGTGAGGCAGCAAACTTTGTTCTGGTTCCCAGCCTGAATGTTTCTGATCTGGTTTTCTTCTTTTTGTGATGTTTGAACTTGTTTGCTCAGTTCCAGTGTTGAACTGTTGTCCAAAAAACTTAGAGCAGCAGAGTATGAGAGGCTGAGAGAGGCAAGACCAACAGTCCAGCAAAAAGGACTGCAGAAATGTGAAGACAAATATGTGTCTGTGTCAGGACTGGGCTTGAGAATGGGGTTGTGTGTGTGCATGTGTGTGTGTCTTTTAGCAGATTTATGAGAAAAACCCTGTGGAGTAGCCTCACTTTTTCTCTGTGGACACACAATCTGGCACTTTCTCCTTACTCTGACAGCTGCCGTTAACCTTTTTATGCAAAGAGCAGAGGATCTTGCCTGTTGGATGGCAAGATGTTGAAATGTTGAAAATCTGGCAATGAACAACTTGTTCAAAAAAAAAGGAAGGTAGAGAAAAGATGGGCAGACACCCACCAGAGAGGACAGTGGCTGCCAGGGTGCTAAGTTGGGCCCTAGACACAAAACTGCTGCCTTCCTTCTGAGAAAATCCCCTGAAACTGAGTTAGGGAAGGGGAGAGGACATGAGGACTTGAATCTGCTCTATAGAGCAGATAAGGGACTCTTTTACATGGTTGAAATTACACAGATACTAAGCATTATTTTCTTACTTCCCTCCCAATGTGAGAGCAGCCTTATGGTGTACACCTGAAAGGAGGCACTTAAATAGGGGCAAACTATAGGCTTTGCGCCAAATGTAGAATAATCTTGTTTGCGGAGAGAGAGAAAGAATATTAAGAGACATAGCTAGACCAAAACTTTTCTGATACAAAAGATCCCTCCAACCATTCCTTCCTTAACTTGTCTCAGAGAAGGGGATTCTGCTGTTTCTCTTTTGTCTGCAGGCCTTTGCCTCAGTTCTTGACTAGGGCGGCTCTTGACCCTTATTACTGGTGCCCACCCCCAACTTGCCAGGACTAAATAAAATTGAACATAAAACACCTACTCTGAATTCAGGTTTCATGTGCCCCTGGCTTTGCAGCAAAGAATGCAAGAACCTCTTTTCACTCTACTTTTTATTGTCTTGGCCTTGCACTGGACTCTTTAGAATCCTAAAATATGAATATGGAATTTTTTTAATTAAAAAGCTCTGTATTTATAGAGATCCTAATGTTTCCTAGCTACCCTAATTGCTTTTTTTCCTTTGTGTTAAAGTATTCCCGTGGGAGAAGAAGGCTTGCACTCCAGATTTTCTAGAATTCCTGCAGGAGCAATTATTTACCATCTTGGAATTTTAATGAGTCTTGACAATTACTACAATTCAGTACGTTAAATAGGAGTCTGTGGTCTCCTATGTCACCTTCCAGAGAAAATGCTCCCCCAACAAAGCAAAGAAAATTAATCCTTGCGAATGCCCAAAAAACGTGGCCAGTGTAGGCATTGCAATCTTAAAGCCAGTGGAACTTAGCAACTTCAGAAATGATAGTTTTCTGGTCCAGTCAGAGCATTTGCAATAAATTGCCCTTAATTTTTTTCCAAATTATTTAATTCTTTACAAAAGGTTTGGTGGTACCACTTTTATTGGGACAGTCTAGAAATAGAAGTAACTTAAATTTCTTATAGATATTATCTACTATGGTGTATGCCAGGAGCTCTCAACCATGTTTCTGCCCCAGCACACCTGAAGGATATGTGGACAGTAATTCTCTAAGGGAAACCTATGTGAACTTAAAGAAAGAAAAAGGTGTGGGACCCCACCCATCTCCCAGTGGGGCGTGACTTCCCGGGTGTGAAATCAATGGGTCACCCTGAAATGTAGCAGTCTCCGGTTTACACACAGTCAGTGCTGCCGCTCCCCACTTGACTCTCCTGTGCCCCATAACTTGAAGCCCCGCTTCCCCAGAGAGATGCGGGAAATACTACCACAACTTCCCTTTCTATATTGTTCACTAGTCCAGAGTCCCTTCTACTTGAATGACCCAGGCCTCCACAACAGCCACTAGTGAGATGTTCTAGCTATTGTTGCTATTACTTCCTGAGCCTCTAAGAGAATCTCCTGCACCCCTTTTAAGAATGCCCAGCTGCTGGGGCCACTGTGATAGAAGCGAGGTTTTCCCCCTTATGCCTTTGCAGTACTAAGTAGAAAAGATGGGACCAGGCCACACTTCACTTGGCGCTAAGGCAAGTGAAGATGTATTTCTGATGTCTGGAGTTAGAACTCAGAAGGTATCTTCCAATATATGAAATGTTAGGAATGCTGGTGAGGTTCTGTGACACTGTACACCAACAACATTGTATTAGCTTGCTAGGGCTGCCATAATAAAATACCACAGACTGGAGGGCTTACCCAACAGAAATTTATTTTCTCACAGTTCTGGAAGCCAGAAGTCCCAAGATGAAGGTGTTGGCAGGATTTTTTTTTTTTTTAAGATTTTTTTTTTTTTCCTTTTTCTCCCCAAAGCCCCCCAGTACACAGTTGTATATTCTTCGTTGTGGGTGCCTTCTACTTGTGGCATGTGGGACGCTGCCTCAGCGTGGTTTGATGAGCAGTGCCATGTCGAACCAACGAAACACTGGGCTGCCTGCAGCAGAGCGCGCGAACTTAACCACTCAGCCATGGGGCCAGCCCCTGGCAGGACTGGTTTATTCGAGGCCTCTCTGCTGGGCTTGCAGATGGCTGCCTTCTTGCTGTATCCCACGTGGTCTGTGCTCACATGCATCCTGGTGTCTGTGTGTGTGTCCAAATTTCCTCCTCGTAGGAGGACACCAATCAGATTGGAATAGGACCCACTCAGACAGCCTCGTTTTAACTTAGTCACCTCTTTAAGTCACCTCTACCAAGTACAGTCACATTCTCAGGTTCGAGGGTTAGGGCTTCAACATAGGAATTTGAGGGGGAGACACTTCAGCCCGTAATAAATGTTACAGGTCAGTATTCTCACGGGGACTACTTGGAAACCTGACGACTGCTTAGGTAATCGTTTCAGGCTTTCAAACAACTGACTTCCAAACAACCTCTGGAAACAGCATTCCAAATAAATCATGGGGCCCTGCCTATTAAAAGGTAGGGTTTCTCACATCCCCTAATTACGGAATACTCCCTTAGAGGAGATGCAGGGCCTGCTGGTGACTGGAATCCAGAATGGCTATGTGAAAAGAAGGTAGTAACAACCTTTCTTAAAAAGCTGCGTGAGAGACCTAAAAGTATAAAATGTAAAGCAGATGCTTGTGCAGTGAATGAACGAAGTCAGGAATTTTCTGTAGCTGAGCTTGTGGTATTCTTCTCCACTGTGTATACACGGTCTTATTGCTTTGTCTACCTCTTTTTCTACAAAGGCCACATGGGCACAAAAGAAAAAGCCCCTACCTAGTATGTGCTATTCTGGTGAAAAAGAGTGTTCCACTTTAACACTGAAGATAGCAGATCTTGCTGTAAATTTCAGTGATGCTTGGTAACTCTAAAGATGAGTTTTTGATTGATGGGATTTTTCATGGGGTTCTTGTTAAAGATAAACAGTGGTTTTAATGTTATCAGACTGAAAAAAATCTTACCCTTTTATAGTGTAAACCCTGAGCCAATCTTCAGATGCTAACATCTTATTGCCAACTTACAGAAAAGCATGATGTGAGAGTGGCTTAAAAGTAGTATGATGGGATGTTTGGTAAGACTCCTGCCTGGCTTCATCTCTCCTACCTATAGGCCTGAAATTTCACTGGTTCAATTTATTCCTTTGAATCAAGCATCTCTCCGAGGAACTGCCTTTTAAATGCAGGTGTTTCTGGAAAGGGTAGCACATCGTCACTGTCAACTTAGCATGCTAGGGTACCTGAACATTAGAATGATAAGAACAGCGAGTGACTGGGAAGAGAAGAGTTCAAAAAAGAACAAAACTGCCAGATTAAAAGTCAGGTTAATCCCCTCTTCAGTGTAACCCAGGCCTGGTGATAAAGCATCATTATCCTTAGAATTGTCTGACTTTAGGCTATTTGATACATCTAGAGTATGTGGGAAATCACATTGACCTCTTACAAGTCTTTAGCCTAAATTTGAGTCAATAGATGTTTATTTCTAAAAGTAAGTTTACCACAGATGAATGTCAGGATGCACCTAGCAAGAAGGTGGGGAATCGCTGAAAAGCTCGGGTGATGGGTTTTCTCTCGTATCCTACGATAAGACACAGGGAAGGCGCAATAAGAAGCCTTCATGGGAGTGGAAAACTCCTCCAACTAGAAATAGCCTGCAGGCGCTCAGCTGGGGGTCACTGTTCTAATGTTATTTTATCATGAATGAGCTATATTTATTCAGAGATTATTAAAGCTGGAAAGAATTTAGAGCTCATCTAATCTCCCCTTTCCTTTCTGCACATGAGGAAGCTGAGACCAGAGAGGTGAAGTGGCGTACTTGGGACCGGACATTTTCTTCCATTCCAGACCTTTTCCCAATGCTTCACCTTGCACCCCCTTGGAAGAAAATCCTCTTAGCCTGTCAGAGGAAGCTTTAATGATACCTGCGTTCGCCTACAGTAATGTTCAGTCATCTGCAGGATGCTGCAGAGGCATTTGCCTTTCAGCTCAAGCAGAGTGCATTTCAAGAAGGGATAACAGCAGATAGATGCATACCTATTCCAGGCATTGTGTACTGACGAAGCACTGTGGCTTTCTTTGAGGGGGGAAAAGTGAATAGTAGATAATTAAAAGTATCTACTGGAAGTTTCTTTAGCTTCCTTCAGGGCTATAGCTTTGCCAACACCTCCCATCTCCTTCCCCCGTCAGTTGAACCCTTCGTGCTCAGCTCTTAAGCACTGTCTCGTATGCTGCAGCCCACAGGCAGCAGTCCTGCAGGCACTGGCATCACTGGAAAGAGCCATGTGCAGGAGTAGCAAGGGCTGTTTATTTGGATTAGCCTCCGTGGGCTGTGTGCAGGGGGATGACCCGTGACTTCTCCAACTCTCTTACCCATGTAGAGCTTGCTTCCTCACTTGGCTTCTTCTGAAGGTTGAGCCCACATCCTTCCCCAGCTGCTTCCTCAGGAAAACAAGTAGAGAGAAAAGATCTGGTGGTCCTTCCCTCTTCAGTAAGCTAGGCAGAATTTCCCAGAAGTCCGTGCTTTGGTGTGGACTTTCTCATGTTTGGCCATTCCTTCCATGTAGAAATAGCTGTGTGAGGCCACTTGAGCCCTGGAATGCCGTGGCTTTGCCCACACTTTCTGAGGGAACTATCTCACAAGCATGGTGAGCCTGGAGCTTTCATTGAGCCAGACTGGACTGGAAATGTCCCTGGAGTCTCTCGTTGTCACTCTTCTTCTCCTAAGTAAACGTTGACTACAAGGTTATCTGAGCTTTAGGGGCTGTGGGAATATTTTTCTTTCAACCCCAACCTTCCCCAAGAGCTTTCAAATCACATCACATGCATTCTTCCCTTCAGCAATCCAAAATTAGTAACGTGCGACTCCAGACCCCTACCCCACTACCATTTTTCTCCGTCAGCCACATCAGACACAACTTGCCGTGTCACCATATTATGCTTGCCCCTCTCCACTGCACATGGTCTTCCATAGGTGGTCATGTGTGTGACCACTCACAATAGCCCACATACCCCCAGAGCCTTGGTCGGTGATGGCACCCCTTCCATGACCCTTCAAGTTACTGGGCCAAGAGCTTGTACCACACTAACGGGTCATTTGACTATCTCACTGGAGAGTCAGGAGATACCACCCAAGGAATGTATCAGGTTGGCACTAAAAAAAAAGAAAGAAAATCAAGCAAGATCCATAGTTCCCTGTGGGAACGTTTCCAGTCTCTCCCTGTCATACTGACCCTAAAATCAGATGCCATGTGCTGGAAACAGCAAACAGCAGTCCTGGATATAGAATGTGTGTTGAGTACGTGCTGCTGTAGCTGGGGGACACGTCCTCCTCTCTCTTCCTGCTTGGCTAGAAGATTGGCTGGACATGTATTGGGCTTGGTGCTGCTTTAGCACTGAAATCTCAGCTTCAACAAAGCCTTGTTCTTACCGCCCTGGCAGTTTCAACGTTAGATTTCTTGTTAGTTGTTTGGGAGGGTTTTTTTCATCTTCTCCCTTTTGACACTTTTCATTGCAAGAGCCAAACCAAATACACCGGGCTGACGAGCTAGCATGGCTGTATCTCTGATTCCCAGAGCCCTGCTGCTGTTTTGAAGGATCCCTTTGGCTAAGAGGGAAATTTTTCTCGATTTTGATAATGACAGGCCCTTAATTTGAATGTCTCTATTCGCATCAGTTAACAGATTTATAAGAGATAATGTGAGATATTATCAGGTCAACTCAGACAACCACATTAAAATTCTGCCCAGCTGGCAAATCTATTCTTTGTTTATAGCACTCCTTACTTTCGCCTGACTCTAGTACGACCTCAGCAAGTCTTTGGGCTGGTAAAGCCTTGTAGAGACCATCTCATCTATCTCTTTGCCTCAGTACTGTGCTTCATCTAAGCACTCCACCCAGATGGGTAACTGACTTGTTCTTTTTGTTTTCAGCTTCATTGAAGTATAAGTGAAATTGTAAGATAGAGTGTATAATGTAATGATTTGATATACATATATATTGTGAAACGATTCTCCTATTGAGTTAATTAACACATCCGTCACCTCACATATTTACCCTTTTTTAAGTTCTATTCCCAGCAAGTTTCAATTACACAATAAAGTCACAACTGGCTTGTTTTCTGAGTGGGATGATACATCACAGTTCCTTTGCTGTAGCAGGAACATTTTTACACAAGAGATGATTCCCCATTCTCTTGGCTCTTGAAATTTATCGTACAGGGGGCCAATCAGACCAATGTCAATCTTCTGTTAGGGTTGGGGGGGGGGTTCTATTCCCACTTTTATCTTTCATAGCCGTGTTTTCTGTTTTTTTGCCATACTCCTTCTCTATCCGTTTCCCTCCCCCACTTGTTCAGAGATGTTATAACACCTGTATCAAGACATAACCTATCAAGAAAGATGGTAGCCTGAGAGGTTCTTATAGGCACAGAATATCACATGGAAAAAACTCAACTTAGCCAGGGAAGAATGCTTTAGGCAGGAAAGCAGCCAGCATTTTAGAAGTGTCTAGACATATGTAGGTTAGAAATTAAGACATTAGTACATTAATGACATTTGCAAATACAAAATAGATTCATCAGAAAGCAAAAGTTTGTGCTGATTTATGTACAGGTAACTGTCTGAAACTGGATTGTTACATCCATATTACTGGCCTGCTTCCAGCTCCTGCTCTATGTCAGGAGATTAATTTGGAGTGACAGGTGATAGCAACCTGTGTTTTGGTCCTGTGCATTGCCTTTGACCCTAATTCATTTGTCCACTTCTAACTATTACTTGACCTCTCAGTTCTTGACTTACACAAAACCATGCCTGACTCTAAGCTTCAAAAGAATGAGAAGCAATCGTGAGTGATATGACAGCTCTAAGAGCTCTGGTAGTTAGCTAGTGAGACGAGATTTCTTATGAAACTTTCCTCTGAGGCAGGAGAGCCTTCCTCTTTTTGTCTCTGGAGAACTTGTGCATCTGGAGACAAATGTGTAGTGGAGTTTGATCCCTGACCATTCACTTGTTGGGCTTAAAGGACAATACGTAAGTTTCCCTGAGGCAAATACTTCTGTCTTCTAAACTGTACTAGCCACTACCTCCTTAGGCCTCGGTTGTCTTCCTCGTGAGGTTAGAGAATTGGATTGATAGTTCTTTTAGCTCCCTTCCAAGTTTATGATTCTAAGTTTCAGAATTATCCTGCTTTTAGGTCGAGTAGTTCCACTGCTTGATATTTTGTAGGGGAGGAGATTAGTGTAGAAAACTAAATTATGTGCTTTGTATTAATACAGATTCACTAAAAATCTTAACTGTTTTATTTCTTTCAGGGCTAGGGAGTTGCCAGTATCACATTGCAAAATTTTCAGTGCCAAAGCTGGGAAGCAGAGACACTCTTGATTTGTTTTGGTTTTTGTTTTCTTTTTAGCTTTTGAAAACTAAAGGTAAAAATGCATGGTAATATAGCATTGAAAAATCTAGTTACCCGAAGGCACATAGCCAGCATTTATTCAATAAATATTTAGGGAACACCTACTGTGTCCCAAGCATAAAGTGCTCTTGATAATACTAGAAAGTAATTGTGTGATTTTCATGCTTTGAGAGGCTGGAGGTCCTTGGGCTTCCCTCCTGGGAACCCTGAAGCTTCTCTCATGAGGGGAGGAAAGGAGGAAGTTCCTTTATGTCACCAAGTGAATCCTGAGGAGATTAGTGTGGAATATCATACTGTTTAGCAGTGGAATTTTGACTGTGGATCTTGTATACACAGGCCCCCTTGGTGGAATGAGCTAACATCTTGTTTTTATTATGCCATTTTGTTCAAGATTAGTCATGAAGAGCAGTGACATCTTATTTACTGTTGCCCTAAGCAACAACAGCCTTTCCTTCTTATGAAAACAAACTCAGACATTGTCTGGCAAAGGAGTTTATTACAAGATAGGGAGCTGGAGAAGGGGAAGGCTCAGTGGCAGCCTCATGGCCGTTGCCGCTTCCAGTCGGGGTACACAGCCTTGGACCGTGGAGGCGGTTGCTTCAGGCTTTACACGACAGGCAGCTGGGGTGGGTGGAGACATTAGGAAGAAAAAGGAGATTCAAGCTGCAAGCTCAGACCTGAAATATCAAGGCAAACAGGACTTTAATAGTCTTCATCTGTGGGAAGTCATCATCGGACAGAGTCTTCAGCAGCAACTGTAGTTCTCCCCGACACCAAATGCTGGGGGCTTCTACAAACACCTGCAGAAAAGTGAATGACTGGGCGAGAATATTCCCCTGCTCTCAGATCCCTCTGACCACCTCAGTGTTAGGGTTTATTCAACAGATATTATGGCAAAATACATTTCAGTTTATTCTGGTTCCGAACTCAGAAGTTATTTCATGTCTTATATTTCCTAAGCAGATATAGTTAAACAGCCTGCTGATTGGGGCTGGGGGCTGTAGCCCAGATCTGGCCAGTACAGAGGACCATTTCAGCTTGATTCATCACCTCTGAAAGGCTCGAGTCATCATGCCAGTTTACAGCTCAGACCTCATAATCTATGCATCGTGGGAGCCAGCTGTTAAAAACCTCAGGTGCAAATTCTTGTCTGCTTAAACCAAACTAAGCATCTCTGTATAATTTCCTGCCCACCACCAAACCGTCTACAGAAAGAAATTAATCTGAGTCATTACCAACCACAGCCTAATTCATTCAGTAACCTCTCTTGTAACCAGCTCTTCTGTGTACCCATCCGTAGTCCTCCTCTTTCACCTCATCCTTTGTGACTGTGAATAGAGAGTTCTTTCCCTTAAAATAAGGCTGTTTTCTCCCTTTTAAAACTTTCTTATTTCGTGGATTTCTATTAGCTCTCCTTGATGCCTTTACTTGGCTGTGGAGAGATGTGGTACCCATTCTAAAATCACGACCTGTGATGAGCAGTAATATTCTGGAGCAGCTTCCCTGAATCACCAGCCCTCAGCTATACTGCTTCTATTCCTCCATCCAGCCCAGTTATGTTCCTTATCATTTTCCACACCATCAGCTGTGTTCTCTGACTGTTATCCTAATAACGAAAGCAGGAAGGGAGCTTGAGTGCCTTCCCTACAGCCAGCCTTTCACAACAATGCTTTTGTTGGGTGTCAGGTTGTGGAGCATCATCTCTGAAATGCTTCCAGTTCCTTCTGATCTTCCTCTGTCCGTTTCTCCCCTGAGCAGTGGTGGAGGTTGAAGCATTCTCTGCTTCTCTTTTGCCGCACACACTTCCAATGTGTGTTGCTTTGAGCATTCAGATTGAGTTGCTGTAACATTTGTGGTTCTTGGCTTGAATCCCTCTAGAAATCATATTACTACTCTGAGTTCATGGAGGGCTGAAATAGCTACTAAGAACAGAATACATTATAATAACATTCAGCAGACAAAGACAGAAAGTTTCTGCCTGAGGCCACCTTAGTACCCTATACTTGTCCCATATTCCATCTTTGGAGAACTTGAAACAAAGTGGGTGCTACAGTGTATAGTTCGTGTGCCTTGCTATAAGGTCTGCATCATCAGACAGTCTTGATTTGGAGATGCTTCAAATTTTATCTTAAAAAGCTCTTTGGAAAATGATCAATGTTGTCCTCCAGGATTAGCATCTGGTTCCTTGAGTTTATTCACCAGTCGTTTTTTGATTGTCTGCTATGCAGAGGGTGTTTTGCTAGGCAGCATTGGCATGTAAAAAAAGAATTCATCTAAGAGTTTGCAGAAGAGTTGGGGAATTAAACACATAGCCAACTTTTGAAACACAAAACAATTTTGAACACTTTCGCAGTATTCACCTCTGAATAGAGAAAGCTTCACAGAGAAAAGGGGCAACTGAGCTCAACTGTGAAAGACGAGATTGTAGGATAGGGAAGAAAGATGTGTAGGAGGTGGGAGAGCCCACATTCTAGGATAAGAGAACCACGTCAAGGTAAAAGCAAAGACAAGGGAATGGTAAGGATACACCAGGAGGTGAAACTGGAAAAGTAGCATGGGGCCAGACTGTGGCTGCCACACCAAAGGGATTGAGATCTCTTTTGTAGGTGGGAAATCATTTAAGATATTGGAAGAGGAGGAGGGAACCTAATTCAACCTGTTTTAGAAAAATTCCTCTTACAAACCAGGTTGAAGTGGTTTTGAAGCTATTGCAATAAGTAAAAGATGCTAGGGTATGAGAGCTTGTATTAGAATTGTGACCAGGAGATTAGCAATGAAGAAACTAAACCAAGAGAAACACAGCCTAGAAAGGGCATTAAGAGGAATTTCACAGAAGAAGAAATGGCCAATAAATATATTTTGAAATGTTTTGCCTCAATTTTTGGCTTCACTACAAACAGAGAGAACTACAAAGAACTGCGAACAGAAACAGCCCATCATTGACAAGGTTGGAGAGGGGGTGTCAGCCAGTGTACTGAGGGGGTGAGGAAATGGGCACCTTTATTTGTTGCCTACGGGCTGGAAATTAGTACCACTGTTTGGAACAGTGTGGTAACAGGTCAAAAGCTTTAAAGAAGTGTATGCCGTTTGACCCAGGAATTTTAAGAGAAGAGTTGTACATACACAAAGATTTATGTATAGGAAAATTTCACACATTAATATTTATAGTAGTGAAAAATTGAAAACAAACTAAATTTCTTTTTTTTTTAAGATTTTACTTTTCCTTTTTCTCCCCAAAGCCCCCAAGTACATAGTTGTGTATTTTTAGTTGTGGGTCCTTCCAGTCGTGGCACACAGGACACCGCTTCAGCATGGCCTGACAAGCGGTGCCATGTCCGCGCCCGGGATCCAAACCTGTGAAACCCTGGGCCGCCGAAGCAGAGTCCACGAACTTAAGCACTTTGGCCCCCTAAACTAAATTTCTAATAATGGAATTAGTTAAATAAATTATAATGCATCTGCAAAACGGATTACAGTATATCCCATTTTAAAATTGTTTTTGAAGAACATTGAATCACATGAAAAACTATGTGGGAATTATTAAGTGAGAAGAGCAGTTTATTGAATGGTATGAGCAGTGTGTTTTCATGCATAAATGGAGCACTTACACACAGATGTTTGTCAGGCACTTGAAAAATGTCTGTCTGAAACTCGAGAGAGAAAGGAGCTAGAGTTATAATTATAGTGATATACCTTGATAACAGTGATTTTTGGTCGCATAAGGGTTATTATACTATTCTTTTTTATTTTGTATTTGCATGAAATTTCTTGTGCTAAATAAAAAGTTTTTAAAGCCCACCTCAAAAGAAATAATTGAATTGGCAAAGAAAGTGCATTAAATATGTTAGTGCATTAAAGCACTTAGAACAATGCCTGGCCCATAGTAAATATCCAGTAAGTTAGTTGCTGTTATTATCACCACTTTATAAAGCTGGAGATAGACGGGGCACCCAAGCAGAAGTGCCAAAGGAAGAAGAGAGGAAAGTCTCCTTAGACCCCAGGAAACCTCTGCGTGTGTGGGAGGAAGCAGAAAGCACAGCAGCAGAACAGAGAAGACGTCTGAACAGATGGAGGGGAGCCAGGAGGTCCAGAGGGGAGAGATTTAGAAGACAGGCTGTGGGGGCAAATATCACAGAAGGGCTGAAGCAGGGTGAAAACTGGGCACAGGCCACTGGACTGTGCTGTGAGGTGATCCTTGAGGTTTGGTTTTGGTTTTGGTTTTTAAGTTTTGAAGTATAACATGCATACAAAAAAGTACACAAATCATAAGTATACAACTCATTGAATTTTACACACTCATACGATGAACACCTAGAACAAGAAGCAAAACAGGACCAGCACCTCAGGAGCCTCTCGTGCCTCTTTCCAGTCACTGCTCCACCCTCCAAAGGCAACCTGACTTCTAACACGGCGGGTTAGTTTTGCCTAATTTTTAGCTTTACATACCAGGAGTCATTCAGTATGAACGCTTGTGTCTTGCTTCTTTCATTCGGTGTGATGTTTATGAAAGGCATCTGTTATGATATGCATAGGTATGTTTCATTAATTTTCATTGCTGTATGGTAGTCCGTTTTATTAATATACCACAATTTATAATTTAGTTGTAGATGGACCTTTGGGTTATTCCCAGGTTTGGGCCATTTTTCTGGATTCTCTTTTCTGTTCCATTGATCAATAGGTCTGTCCTCATGCCAGTAGCAAACCAGGTTAATAACTATAGCTTTACTGTAATATTTTCCTCATGATCGTTCTTCATGTTCTTCTTATAACGTTGTTCGTTGAGATTGCTTTGGCTATTCTTGGCTCTTTGCATTTCCGCTTACACTTTGAATCACCTTGTCAGTTTACATATACACACACGCGCACGCCTGCCCAAGTGTTGATTTGGATTGCATTGAATCTATAGATTAGTTTGGGCAGAATTAACACTTTTACAATATTGAGTCTCCCCATCCATGATCATGTTGTAGCCCTCATTTAAGATGTTCTTTATTCCCTAAGTAATGTTTTCTAGTTTTCAATGTAGAGGGCTTGGTTTAGTAACCTTTTGAGAGAGCAATTTCAGTGAAATGGCAAAAAGTAAATTCTTCGATGTTAAGGAGGAAAATGAGAAACAGACGTAGCAAATGTAGACTATTCTTTTGGGATGTTTCATGGTGAAAGAAAGAGAAAACTTCATACTAACGTGTAAGAGATGCAGATTCAAAAGTCTTTTTCAGGATGACAGTGCTATCTGAATCCGTGGGGAGAGAGTGGGGGAGGGGAGAGAGTGAAACACAGGAGCTCCTTGACAGAGTTAAATAACGGGCACGTGGAAGGGTGGTTCAAGTTAGCCTGGAGAAGGAGGAGGAATACGGAGTGTTGTGGGGTCATTTGGAGGTGGGATGTTTTGTGGCTGCCTTACCTTAGGAACAATTTCCTCAGACTCTGGGTGCTTACACGGTGAACAGTGCTGAGCCATTGTGAGTGCTGTGCCCTTTGCCACTAATAGCACCAGACCCCACATGCAGGCTGTTTGGAGCATCAAGACTTGTTGCCCTCATGGTAATCCTAATCCACATTTTCAAACCCCTATTTCTTTTAGCAGAGCTTCTTTTTTTTATTGAGGTAACATTGATTTATAACATTATATAAATTTCAGGTGTACATCATTATATTTCGACTTCTATATAGATTACATAGTGTTCACCACCAAAAGTCTAGTTTCCAAATGATCCCCTTACCCCCTTTCACCCTCCCCTCATCCCCTTCCCCTCTGGTAACCACCAGTCTGTCCTCTGTATCCATGTGTGTGTTTCTTTGTTATTATTTTGTTTTGCTTTTTTGATCTTCCACATGTGAGTGAAATCATATAGTATTTATCTTTCTCCATCTGACTTATTTTGCTTAGCGTAATACCCTCAGGGTTCATTCACGTTGTTGCAGATAGCAAGGTTTCATCTTTTTTTACGTCTGAATAGTATTCCATTGTATATATATATCTACACAACGTCTTCTTTATCCAGTCATCTGTCGATAGGCACTTAGGTTGTTTCCAAGTCTTGACTGTTGTAAATAAGGCAGAGCACATTATTTTATGTCTTCTCTACTGGAAGTGCATACCTGAACATCTATTATTCTAATATTTCCTTCCTCCAGAGTATCTTAGTTAAATTAAGGTTTAGTAGAAAAGGGCTTTTCCACTAAGTTTTCAGTTGCCCAAGAGGCTTGAGGAAGCTTTCCAGTAGATATTTTATATAGAGAGGAAACTAAGGTGCTGAGATATGCGATTTAAGCTTAAGTTACAGAAGGAGCTTGCAGGATTCCTGGAAACAAGTTTGTTTTGCAGCTTACTGGAAATTGTTTTACTTTGGAAGTGTTTTTAAGTTCATTGTTGTTATTTGTCTCTAAGTGCAAAGCTTTTAATACAGACACAGAAAATTGCATCTTTATATCCAGATCATGTAAACTTACGTGCTGCGTATAATTCTGGTGTTTTTAAAAAAGTAAACCGGAAGACAGTATTTTTCAGGGTAGTACTTGTGGTGGTGGAATTAGCCTGCCAGTCTTAGAAAGCAGAGAGTAGGAAATGGGAGGTCTTGTTGGATTACTCAGTCTTACATCCACTAAGTTTGGATTTGTAGCTTTAACCACGAAGGGAAAGAGGGAGAAAGAAGGATTTAATTCATTGCAGCTAGGATGTAATAAGTGTTTTTGTAAATCCCAAATATTTCATGCTTGTACTTTTCGGGGAAATTACTTTGTGGTGGTGTCTAAATGGGCCTTTTTTTGGGGAGGAGGTGAGGGGTGAATAGGCAAGCATGATGGGTGGGTGTGGGCAGTGGGCAAGGGGGAGAGGGAAAAAGAATGTCTTGAGTGAGATCTGGTAAATTATGTTTCAGAAGCTAGAATATACCTTTCCCAATTTATCCACAGGACCTGCTGCGTGGCAAAACCATACAAAAACTTCCTTTTTTTACATGTGATGCACACGCTAAAGAAATATTTTAAAATAACAAAGTACTTGTCCATTTCAAGATTTGTTTTCACACCTGTGCTGTCTGACATATCTGTCTAAGTTTTACTTTGTCACTTCACATTGCCTTTTTTTCGTCAGTGGTCTAAAAGTTCTAACAACACGTTCCTGTACTCCTTTGACTTCAGAATGACTAAAGCTTTGCATTTCAAAGTCAAAATAAAAATCCTTGTTTTAAAAGCAATTCCAGTTTCACAAGGTTGACCTTTGAGATTTTTTGCAAGACAGGGAATTTTAGCATATAATAGATCAAGTGCCAATGAAGCCTGTCCCTGCTCAGCCATGCCCCCGTTAATGCTGCTTTCAGGTAACGTGCAAACCCTGCGTGGTCCCTGGAGAACAGAGAAAGGCCTACCAGGTGGAAAGGAATGCCTGCTAATGATGGAACACTTCCTTCTCTCAACTTCTTAATTCTTCTGATCCCCTCTATTTTTGAACACCTTTTCCCAGGCAAACCATTCATTAGACCTTGGAAGAAGCATTCTAGTCTACCTCTGGGTTTTTCCCGCTCATCTTTTTCCATCGCTTCTGGTTGTGCCTCCTCCCCCGCGCTAAGTCACTCTCCTCGCTCCGTGTGCACACCCTCCTGACGTCTGTAGGTAACAATCACATTCCCTCCTCTTCATCTTCAGTTAGTTCAGGTCTACTGTTTACTTCTTCCAATCCTGTCTCATAAAGTGACCCTTTCAGCTTATTAGTCGTGCCTGCCATTTTCCTTGGAACTCACACCAGTTTGTCTCCATTTCCTGGTACTGAGGTACATGAAGTGGAGCACGATGCCCTAGGTGTGGCCTTACTGAAACCGTATACTGGAAAGGGGGTCCCCTGAGCCATAGTGCCCAAGCCTGGCCAGCCCAGGAGCCTTTGGTCACTCTCAAGGGCTGGTATGGCTTCTCGCAAGACCCAGTAATTCCTGTCTTGCTCGACTTCAGTGAACAGCTGAGTGCGTTTCCTCCTCCAGGCCTTTTTAGCTCATGCTAGTTTTAGGTTTGGAATGACCCTTTTTCTGTCCTCTCATATCAACTGCCACATTCTTCAGGAGGCTGTCCCCTCCTTCTCCTCCTTCTTTCTGCCCAGACTGAAGGCAGTAGCACATCATACTTCTCTGTGGGTGTTTGCTACACAGTGCTTTGCGTGGAGTATCAATATTTTTTTTACAGTTTTATTGAGATACAATTTACACACCATACAATTCGCCTGTCTAAAGTGTACAATTCAGTAGGTTTAGTTTGTTCTCAGAATCATGCAACTCTCACCACAATCAGTTTTCAAACATTTTCATCATTCCAAAAAGAATTCCATACTTATTAGCAGTCACTCCTGATTACCCCATCCCTCCCCAGCCCTAGGCAACCACTATCTACTTTCTGACTCTGGATTTGCCTAGTCTGGACATTTCATAAAAATAGAATCATACAATATGTGGTCTCTTGTGACTGGCTTCTCTCACTTAGCATAATGTTTTCATGGTTCATGTTGTAGCATGTATCAGAAATCATTCTTTTTCATTGGCAAATCAACCAATACTTTTTAAATTCATTTTCTTTTTTCCCCTGAGGAAGACTTGCCCTGAGCTAACATCTGTTGCCAATCTTCCTCTCCAAAAAAATAAAATAAAAAGCACTTACCTGGGGGCTGGCCGTGTGACATAGTGGTTAAATTTGCATGCTCCACTTCGGCGGCCCAAAGTTCGTGAGTTCAGATGCTGGGTGCGGACCTACACACTGCTCATTGAGCCATGCTGTGGCAGCATCCCATATACAAAATAGAAGATTGGCATAGATATTAGCTCAAGGACCATCTTCCTCAAGTGAAAAGAGGAAGATTGGCAACAGGTATTAGTTCAGGGCCAATCCTCCTCACCAAAAAAAAAGCACTTACCTGTCCACCAGCCCAAGTTTATAAAAAAATGCTCCTAAATTGCTTCTAGTACTTTCACAGTATAATTTTTTTGATAATATTTAATTGGGTATAATTGACATATAATATTCTTAGTTTCAGGTGTACAACATAATGATTCGATATTTCTGTATATTCTGAAATGATCACCACACTAAGTCTAGTTACTGTCTATCACCACACATAGTTACATGTTTTTTTGTCTGTAATGAGAACTTTTAAGATGTACTTTCTTAGCAACTTTCAAATATACTTTTTTTTTTCGCTGAGGAATATTAGCCCTGAGCTAACATCTGTGCCAGTCTTCCTCCACTTAATATGTGGGTCACCGCCAACAGCATGGCTAACGAGTGGTGTAGGTCCGCACCTGGGATCCGAACCTACAAACCCAGGCTGCCAAAGCAGAGCGTGCCAAATTTTAACCGTATGCCACAGGGCCGGCCCCCACAATACATTACTACTAACTATACCTGCTGTACGTTACATCCCCATGATGTTTTATAACTGGAAGTTTGTACCTTTTGACCAACTTCACCTATTTTGCCCACCCTTCACCCCCATACCTCTGGCAGCTAACAGTCTGTTTTCTGTATCTATGATTTCAGTTTGGTTTTTTTTTAGATTCCACACATAAGTGAGATCATATGGTGTTTGTCTTTATCTTATTTCACCTAGCACAATGCCCTCAAGTTACATCCATTTTGTTGCAGATGGCAGAATTTCTTTCTATTTCATGGCAGATAATATTCTGCCATAAAATAATAATCCATTGTATATCTAGACCACATTTTTTTTATCCATTTATTCATCAGTGGACACTTAGTTTTTTCCATGTGCTGCAGTGAACATGAGTATGCATATATCTTTTTGAGGTAGTGTTTTCATTTTCTTCCGATAAATACTCAGAAGTAGAATTGATGGATCATAAGGTAGTTGTATTTTTCATTTTTTGAGGAAACTCCATACTATTTTCCATAGTGGCTGCACCAGTTTGCATTCCACCAGCAGTGTATGAGGATTCTCTTTTCTCCACATGTTCTCCAACACTTGTTATTTCTTTGTGTTTCTGGTAGTAGCCATTCTGACAGGTGTGAGGTGAGATCTCATTGTGGTTTGGATTTGCACTTCTCTAATGATTTGTACCTCTTAGCCATCTGTATGTCTTCCTTGGAAAAATGTCCATTCAGATCCTCTGCCCATTTTTTTACTTGGATTGTTTGTTTTTGTGCTATTGAGTTGTATATGTTCTTTATATATTTTGGATATTAGCCCCTTATCAGATATATGATTTGCAAATATTTTTTCCCATTCAGTAGGTTGCCTTTTCATTTTGTTTTTGTTTTGTTTTGTTTTGTTTAGATTCCGCATGTAAGTGAGATCACATGGTATTTGTTTCCTTTGCCGTGCAGAAGCTTTTTAGTTTGATGTAGTCCCACTTGTTTATTTTCACTTTTTTGATGCCTTTGCTTTTAGAGTCAAATCCAAAAACTCATCACCAAGACTCATGTCAAGGAGCTTAGCACCTCTGTTTTCTCCTAGGAATTTTGTGGCTTCAAGTCTTACATTCAAGTTTGTAATCCATTTTGAGTTAATTTTTGTGTTTGATGTAAGATTGTGGTTTCATTCTTTTGCATGTGGCTGTCCAGTTTTTCCAACACCATTTATTGAAGAGACTGTCCTTTCCCTGTTCCATGTTCTTAACTTCTTTGTCATAAATTAATTGACCATATATGTGTAGGTTTATTTCTGAGCTCTCTATTTTGTTCCATTGATCTGCGTGTCTGTCTCTATGCCAATACCATACTGTTTTGATTACCATAGCTTTGTAGTATAGTTTGAAATCATAGAGTATGATACCTCCACCTTTTTTCTTCTTTCTCAGGATCGCTTTGGCTTTTCAGGGTCTTTTATGGTTCTATATAAATTTTAGGGTTGTTTTTTCTATTTCTGTGAAAAATGCCATTGGAACTTTAATAGGGATTGCACTGAAATCTGTCTATTGCTTTGGGTAGTATGGACATTTTAACAGTGTTAATTCTTCCAGTCTGTGGGCACAGAATGCCTTTCCATTGATGTGTGTCTTCTCTCATCAATGTCTGATAGCTGTCAGTGTGCAGGTCTTTCCATTGATCTGTGTGTCTTTTCTCATCAATGTCTGATAGCTGTCAGTGTGCAGGTCTTTCACCTCCTTGGTTAAATTTATTCCTAAGTATTTTTTTTTTTTGATGCAGTCATAAATGGGATTATTCTCTTAATATTTCTTTCCAAGTTATCTATATTAGTGTATAGAAATGCAACAGGTTTGTGTATTGATTTTGTATCCTGCAAGTTTACTGAATTTGTTAATTAGTTCTAAGTTTTTTGGTGGTGTCTTTAAGGTTTTCTATATATAATATGTCATCTTCAGGTAGTGTCAGTTTTACTTCTTTCATTTCAATTTGGATGCCTTTTATTTCTTTTTCTTGCCTAGTTGCTCTGGCTAGGACTTCCAAAACAGTGTTGAATAAAAGTGGCAAGTGTGGACATCTTTGTCTTGTTCCTGATCTTAGAGGAAGAGCTTTCAGCTTTTCACCAGTGAGTCTGATGTTAGCTATGAGCTTGTCATATATGGCCTTTATTATATCGAGGTACGTTCTCTCTATACCCACTTTGTTAAGAGTTTTTATCACAAATGGATGTTGAATTCTGTCAGATGCTTTTTCTGCATCTGTTGAGGTGATCATGTGATTTTTATCCTTCATTTTGTTAAAGTGGTGTGTCATATTGAATGATTTGCAGATGTTGAACCATCTCTTCATCCCTGGAATAAATCCCACTTGATCATAGTGTATGATCCTTTTTTTTTTTTTAAGGAAGATTAGCCCTGAGCTAAGCACTGCCAATCCTCTTTTTGCTGAGGAAGACTGGCCCTGAGCTAACATCCATGCCTATCTTTGTCTACTTTGTGTGTGATCCTTTTAATGTACTATTGAATGCAGTTTGCTAATATTTTGTTGAGGATTTTTGCACGTACGTTCATCAGGGATATTGGCCTGCAATTTTCTTTTCTTGTGGTGTCCTTGTCTAGTATCAGGGTAATACTGGCCTAGTAAAATGAGTTTGGAAGTATTCCCCTCTCTTCTATTTTGAAAAAGTTTGAGAAAGATTGATATTAATTCTTCTTTAAATGTTTGATAGAATTCACCAGTGAAGCTGTCTGGTCCTGGACTTTTGTTTGTAGGAAGGCTTTTGATTACTGATTTGGTCTCCTTATTAGTAATCAGTTTGTTCAGATTTTCTGTGTCTTCATGATATAGTCTTGGTAGCTTGTATGTTTCTAGGAAGTTATGCATTTCTTCTCAGTTGTCTGATTTGTTGACATATAATTATTCATAATAGTCTCTTACGAGCCTTTGTATTTCTGTGGTATCAGTTTTAATGTCTCCTCTTTCACTTCTGATTTTATTTATTTGAGCCCTTTCTCTTTTGTTCTTGTTAAGTGTAGCTAAAAGTTTGTTTTATTTATCTTTAAAAAAAAAACAGCTTTTAGTTTCATTGATCTTTTCTGTTGTCTTTTTAGTCTCTATTTCATTTATTTCTGCTCTGATGTTTGTTATTTCTTTCCTTCTACTAACTTTAGGCTTAGTTTGTTCTTCTTTTCCTAGTTCCTTGAGGTGTAAATTTAGGTTATTGAGAGATTTTTGGTTTCTTAATGTGCGCATTTACTGCTGTGAAATTCCCTCTTAGAGCTGCTTTTACTGCATCCTATAAGTTTTGGTATGTTGTATTTTCCATTTTCATTTGTCTCAACATATTTTTTTATTTCTCTTTTGATTTCTTCTTTGACCCATTGGTTTTTCACTCTCATGTTGTCTAATCTCCACATGTTGCTGATTTTCCATTTTTCTCTTTGTAATTGGTTTCTAGTAGCAGACCATTATGGTCAGAAAAGAGGCTTGATATGATTTCAGTCTTACTAAATTTATTAAGACGTGTTTTCTGGCCTAACATACGATTCTATCCTGGAGAAGGTTCTGTGTGCACTTGAGAAGAATGTGTATTCACAGTATAACTTTTCAATTTAGATCTTTAACCAGTTTGAAATTTATGTTTATATATGGTATGAGCAGGAATCTGACCACACCTAGGCCCAGTTGACCCAATACAATTTGTTGATTTCAAATGTCTCCAGATCGTATTCCAAATTCTACTGATCTAATTTTATCAATACAATACTCTTCTAATTACTGTACTTCCATTGTGTGTTTTATAATCTGGTTGAGCAAGTCCCAGAGCATTTTTCTTCCTTTAAAATATTTTCTTGGCTTTTCTTACATATTTACACTTCAGAATAAATTTTAGACTCAATTATCAAGATCCAAAAAGAGCCTTTGGGTTTTGGTTTGGAAATGTATTAATATTATACTTTTAGGTGAAAACAAAATCAGTTTACAAATAACCATTTTGTTTCTAAAGATTTTTTTTTCCTTTTTCTCCCCAAAGCCCCCCAGTATATAGTTGTATATTTTAGTTGTGGGTCCTTCTAGATGTGGCATGTGGGGCACAGCCTGACGAGCAGTGCCATGTCCGCACCCAGGATCCGAACCAGCGAAACCCTGGGCTGCTGAAGCAGAGTGCACGAACTTAACCACTCGGCCACAGGGCTGGCCCCCCTATTTTGTTTCTAAAATTATATATATATATATAATAAAACAAAGTCTCAAAGAATATTTGACAGAATATATATAGTGGTGGTTATCTCCTGATGCTAATATTATAGGTAGATTTTTTTTCTTCGTGCTTTTCTTTTCCAAATTTTCTGCAATGGATGTGTAATACTTTTTAAATCAGAAAAAAAAGAAACTGAAAAATGTTATTATAAACTAAATTGTGTCCATTAATAACTTCATGATTATCTACTTAACATAACAGAAGACAAATTAGGATAAAAAATATTTCATGGGAAACAAATATGTGACTTGTAGAGAGTCTCGTGCAGATACCTGTTGTCCAGAATAGAATATTCCTGGGAAGAATTGAGACGGGAAACTGACATGAGCAGTTCAGCATCACAGCCACCTCACTTACTTGCGTGGCTGACTTCAGTTCCATTGAAGAGACTTGAAAGTTGTAGCCTTTTCGCCTAGCAGTATCTCTGGACTATATTCTTTACAAGGCACTTGGCTTCTTGGTTTCCCCATTTCAGAGATTCATATTCATATGACACAGCCAGACCGTGAGATGCACCAAGACTTAATGTGGTCTAAATCTGGCCCTTGTATGTCCTGGTCTGTTAGTCAACATTTAGCAGAAAGAAGATTACTAAATCTGTTCCCAACTCTTTGATATATTTGAAGAAGCAGCATGCTAATTTCTGGCTTAGAGCATCTAGATTTTATCAACAGTGTAGTTAAAACTTGATTCTCTTAGATTTTTAATCTATACGCTCTTTCTGGGTAATCTTATCTATTTTATAAAAACAACAGGAAGGATAGTTATAACAACATCCAACATTTATCAAACATTCTCTGTGAGTCAGGCGTTGTGCTGCACTTTACATGAATATCTCATTATGTCTTCAAAACAACCATATAAATGTTATTACTCCATTTTGCAGATGAAGAAACTGAGGCTTGGAGACGTCCAGGTCATACAAACTGGTAATTGGCAGCGCTGACGTTGAAACCCAAGCAGTCCAACTCCAGAGCCTCTGTTATTGACTACACTTTAAACTCAGTTTTTAATTTCCTTCCTTCCCTAAAGCCTGCTCTGCCCCCTGTGTTTTCAATCTTATTTGTCTAATTTCCTCAGCTAGAACTGTCAAAATTATTCTCCATTCCCTCTCACTTAACTCCACCTCCTCTCGGTCCTGCCTTTGGAAAGTCTCACATCCGTCTGTTCCTCTCCGTGTCCCCCAACCTGCCTTAGTGTCAGCCCTGCTTAACTCTCACCTGGGCTTGCAACAATAACCTCCCTTGATGTATTCTTCCTTCCACTCAGTCTCGCGTGTTTTTATGTTGGTAAGAAAATGAAGCTAATCATGTCACTGCGCAGTGTAAAAACTCTTGGGCTTCCTTTTGTTGTTATTTTAACCAGATTAAATCTGAACTCCTTAGCTTTACATACACAGTCTTGCCTCAGTCTGTCTCTTCTGCTTCATTTCCTGTCGTTCTCCCCGCAGTCCCCTTACCTCGTGCTCCAACCATATTGAACATTTCACCCTGCCCTACATCTGGGCCAAGCCCTTTCATAGCTCTGCACATCAGCGTTTGTTTCATCTGCTTGAAAGCCTCTTCTGTCTTTGATCTCCCAGGCGAACTCCTATTCAGCTCTCAAGATCCAGATCACATGTTGCCTTTAGTAACATCTTCTTGGACTCCCCCAGGATGAAACAGAGTCATTCTTAGGTCTTCCTTGTACTGGGATGTAATTATCTGTTATTGTTTGTCTCTTCCATTAACCTAAATGGGTCTTCAAGGCAAGGACCAAATCTATTCATCTTTCAGTACCTAGCACATAGTAAGCCCTCAATAAATGTTGGTTTAATGCTTGAGAAGACCTGTCAAAGAGTGTTTAAAACAATAAGAAGTTAGGGGTCATCCCGGTGGCGCAGCGGTTAAGTTCGCACGTTCTGCTTCAGCGGCCTGGGGTTCACTGGTTCGGATCCCGGGTGCAGACATGGCACCACTTGGCAAGCCATGCTGTGGCAGGCGTCCCACGTATAAAGTAGAGGAAGATGGGCACAGATGTTAGCTCAGGGCCAGTCTTCTTCAGCAAAAAGAGGACTGGCAGCAGGTGTTAGCCCAGGGCTAATCTTCCTAAAAAAAAAATGGGAAGTTAGAAATATACTTACTCCTAAACAAACAGAAGACTATCTTATGTTTCTCAAAATAATCTCCTTAGCTAAATTAGCAGGTCTAAGGTAGGATATTCTAGTGTACTGAATGAGAGTGGTACATGGCAAATGAGGGAGGTGTTTTAAATGATGGTTCCCCAGAGCAAAGACCATGATGCAAGGTGAGGATCCTGTCTGAGGTCGCCCGTGTGTCCTCCTCCACTCCTGGGCACGTGTGAGATACTGTACACAATGGACAGAGTGTTTCAGCCGGAAGGAGAGGCCTAGGATTGGAGTCCCAGTCTGCAAATTACCATCTTTGGGCCTTAGACTAGTCACTAACTTCAAGGCCTCATTGTCATAAAGAGACATTTGATATTTACTTTTACACTTTCCTGGTTGTTAATTTTGGTGCAGAAAGACTTCAATAGAAAGTGCCTTTTTTGTCATTTCTTTTTTTTTTTTCCGGCTTTATCAAAGTGTATTTAAAGCAAATTGTGATATATTTAAAGTGTACAACATGATGATTTGATATACGTACACATCATGCAAGGATTCCCACAGTTGAGTTAATACGTCTGTCATCTCAACGTTGCCTTTTTTTCTTTGTGGGAACACTTAAGTTATACTTTCTTAAAAAGTTTCAATTACACAATACAGTATTATCAACTGTAGTCACCATATTGTACATTAGCTTCTCAGACCTTATTCATCTTCTAACTGAAAGTTTGTTCGCTTTTATCAGACTTTCCCCCAACTCCCCAGCCCCTGGCGACTACCATTCTGTTCTCTCTTTGTATGAGTTCTACTTTGTTTTTAGATTCCACACACGTAAGTGATACCAAAGAAAGTATTTGTCTTTCTCTGTCTGGCTTGTTTCACTTAGCATAATGCCCCCCAGTTTCATCCATATTGGTGTAAATGTCATTTATTGGTGAACAATAATTCTTAACAAAGTGCAAATAGGATTGTTTTATTTCATCCGAAATCCATCTTTCCTTTCTTTTTCAGCTTCAGAATGAATTAGAAAAAGGTGAACGGGACAATGCAGACCTGCAGGAGTTTGCCAATGCCATTCTCCAACAGATAGCAGATCACTGCCCTGACATCCTGGAGCAAGTGGTCAACGCGTTAGAAGAGTCGTCCTGACCCTGCTGCCTGGGGAGGGCAAGCCCAGCAGCCCGGCAGAGTGAGCCCCAGGAGCCAAGAAAGGAGAACTACGAGGAGCGGGCCCCCAGAAACTTCTTGGCACCAAACAAACACTGCGAACCCTATCCTATCTTGGTCAGTCCTTCAAGTGTGATTCCAGCACCATTGCTACATGTGTCATCTTACTCTGCCCTTCTACTTTGGATGTTGTCTCTACACTAATTTTCTTGATGTCCAGGGTGGGTAAGTGGCCAAGTCTCCCTGAAGAACTGCCATCCAGTCAGCACCAGTGGAGAACTGTGGAAGCTGGTGGCTCTTCCCTTACAGACGGGCATGGAGTAGAGAGCCCTCTTACCTCTGTGCTTGGCATGAGAACTAAATCTGGAATCTACTTGGAGTTCAACATATTGAGAGAATACTTCCCAATGGACCAGAGAGCTGTCTGTTCTAATATCACAACAGGTGCTTTCTCCTAAAAGAGTTTTTAAAAATCACAAAAAGAGTATTAGAAAAAGAGAGAACAGGGACAAAGAGAAAACCGACTCTTCTTTATGCTACTTCTTTTGTTTACTTTTCCTGTCTGGTGTTTTATGCAGAGGAGCTACAAGCAGGCCTCATGATGGCTAAGTGAACACTAATACCCCTGGTTTTGAGTCTTCACCCAGCCCACTCTGTGTCACCTGTCCTTGCTCTTCTCCCCAAACAGTGAACAAGAGGGTGGTGTGACCAGTTCTCCCCTAGTCCCTCTTGTTTAAGACCTCTGACTTTATTCTACTTTGTTTGCTGGATCATGTGTCTCTAGTTGAAAGAGAAGAGCGTTTGACCTGAGGCACTGCCGTCACCACTTGCAGCTCTGCCTCTGTGGCAGATGACGGTCCCTTAGGATCAGGCTGCTTTCTCCCGAACATCTCCCTCATCAGCATTCTAGGCCCCTGAGCTCCAAAACAATGCTTCTGCCTTCCCACCACCCATGCTCCAAGCTCTTACAGCCCAGTGGTCACTGATGCTCATGACCCACCTTTCACCCTTTTAACTTTACTCTTGATTTGCACTCCCAGAACCATGGCCTCATGCATTGCCTGGAAGCTCCCTCGGGCATAAATGAATGTTTCTCATCCCACACGCATTTCTTCCTCCATTCTTTCATTCAAAGAATATTTATGAAATGCCTACTGCATGCAAGTCACTGATAGGCACCCATGTATGAAAGAAGTCTCTTTTCAGTGAGGGAGAGGCATAAAGGATTCTATGAGACATACCTGGTTGAGTCAAAGCAGTAAAAGGCATAACTTTCCCCTCCCCCATCCTAATAGAAGGTATCTTTTCCAGAAAAATCTTCCACAAATCAGCATTTCTCATTTCTCATTGTAATGGAATTGATGGGTTTAGAGGATAGGGGACTGAGTCACTTACTTGCCTGCAGGATTCCACTTGGTGATTCAGGAGTTTTGTTTGTAGTCATTACCCTGAAGGAGTGTTCTGTTTATGAGGCTACGATAGCAGATAGTGTTTTCTTAACATATCTTTGTACACATCATGGAACTTGGCCAGCTCCATGTTACAAATTAGAAAATTGACTCCAAAGTTGCAAATCCAATTGAAAGTATTGGCATTTTGAAAGGCATTTTTCCCAAGCATAGACAATAACAGTCCTAAACAGGCAGGCACCAAGAACTAGACCGCTTAACCCAAACCTAGCCCTTCGACCATGTCTACGGCCAGACACCCGCCAGGCACTCACGCCTTCTGATAAGAGTTGCTGAGCTAAATGTTTTTGTCTTGCATTTTTTCCTTTCCCCTTCCCTAATTACTCACCCAAAGAATCTGATGCTGCCTGTAAAGTCATCGCAGCCATCGGTTCAGTATCTTCCCACCAGCAGCCCTTGACGGTCCCATTAACTTATATGGTCAAATCTGCAGCCGCCCTGATTCCCCACTGTAAAGCACTCTCTCCCTGTGAGAAGCTGTGGAGTGTTCCTTATCGAAGGTTTAAATGGACTCTGCTCGTAAACTTCTTCCTGAGAGGCTTCCTGATGGCCAGGCTGGCCAGAACCAGGGTGCAGGGGTTAGATAGTAAATGCCATGGTCATTTGTGGTCAATTACCTCAATTCCATTTATTTATTGCACTGCCCATAAATCTTGTAGAAAGCCCCCAGTATTTTAGGGCTGGAGTATTCGAATCTCACTTTATCTATCATAATGCAAAGAACTGCGGTATGATACCAGCCTTCCTAGGACTACAGCAGAACAGAGAACGCAGAAGAGGCTAGCCCCAAAGAAGTGGCCTGGCCTGGCCTGGTACTGACTGGCTGCTCTTTAGCTGGTCTGGCAAGAGAGGGCATGAAGCAGGTCTCCTTGGATCCTGCTGATTCCACCTTTACCATCAAATACAACACCTGCCGCTCTAGCCCACTTGTGCGTGCCTCACTGCACCTCCTTCCTTCACCTTGTTTCAACCCTTCCTGTTGCTTCCGCTCCAAACCTTATAGAATTCCTCTGGACAAGTGCTTCTGAGAAGAGCTTTCTGAGGCAGACATCATCTGTCTAGTCTCCATGACCCAGAGCAGGGAGTCTCCTTGATTCTTCTTGGGTGGTCATCTTGGCATCTCGTGTGGTTCTGAGGACTGTTCGGTCCTAGATGAAAGTAGGCTCTGGCTAAAGTTTAATAGTGAACATGACCTGCCTTTATATTATAGGGGCAAAGTTAATACAGTTTCTAGCATTTAGAGTATCTTACTGAGTTTAGATCATTGAGCCAACATACTAAATGCACAATCCCATCACATAAGGACTTGTCATTCCATGAACCTCTTCTGGTATTCATGATTTCACAAGGTCATGAAACTTCTACCGAAGGCTGTGTAGCCTTGAAAACTCACTACAGGTTGCCCTAATGTTCACCAAATTCATCCATTCCATTGGCAAATCTAGTTGCCCCTCAGCGCCTAAAAATCTGTACCCCAAATCAAGATCATCTTAAAGGGGACAAGAAGAAGAAGAGTGGGTGGAATCCAACCTGGGGCTCGTGACTGAAGAAATACAATGTCACTTTCTTATCTTTCCATATGCCTCTATCTCAGGTACTCATTGAATTCTTGATGACGTATCTGACTTGAGATTTGCAAGGACTTGGATACCATTTGAAATGGAAAAGATTTTTCATTGGGCTTTAACATACTAAGAAATATGAATGGGAATCCCCAAATCTTTCTCAGCTCTAAGCTTTGGCCTTGTACCTCACAGTCTAAAGAAGTTCTAAGAGCTTCTCTCTCTTCCTTACACTCAAGCTTTAGAAGTACTAGTAAAGCAGACTGGGCCCTTCAGTGTCAATAGTGGCAATGTGACTTGGCACTTTTTGTTGATAAAAGCCTGTTTCGTTTTCCATGAGGAGCTCCTTGGCTCACCCACTCCTTAGAGTGAGAGAAGAGGAAGTCATCACAAAGTTTTAGTCAACTGCTGAACTAATCCCTCCCCTGTGGATGGTCAGGATTGGCATTTGGATTGGCTGCTAGAGAGTCCTGCTGATCCCAGAACCCTCCTGCCCTCCTGTTTGGCTCCATTACTTAAGCATAGGCCCACTGGCTACCTGTGGGTTCGTTGAGGAAAGAGCAAATTGAGGAATATGTCACCACATAGAGTGTGACCCTCACATGGCACCTCCAAAGTTGCAGTGGACCCTGTGTCAGCAATATCAGTAACTTTCATGTCTGCATCCCCACCCCCATCTCCTGACCTGCAAGAGTTCAAAACTATGGGAAAGGTGATGAGAAGAGAGACGAGAAGCAGTGCGGCATGCTGCCTTTGCAAAGCCTGCGAGGCCAACCCATCATCACTGCCGGTCCCTGGGCTTCTCAGGACAGTGACTTGAAACATTCAAAGAAGTATTTAAGAGGAATCTGGAGTTCCCCCCATATGAACTAAGGGAATATTTGGGCAAGAAAAAAAACATACAAGGAAATCCTTCTGAACAAAATGGCTTCTTTACTTACTCTTTTTAAGCAAAAACTGTTTCCAAACTTTTTAGTGTCAAATCTGTAACCAAGTGTCTCCTGATTTTTCCCCAATGTGTTTGGCAAGTGCTGTGACCCTGTTGTAGATATTTCTCCTGTGACTCTTGGGGAGAGGTGGTTTTAGGATTGATTTCGGGGGAGCAGATTTTTGTCCCATCCCACCCTCCTCTCTGTTTCTCTGCTTGTCAATATTGTCTGTGTGGTTCAGAGAATTGGGGCAGTTACATTTTGTCCATTGTCAAGATTATTAAGATATTAAAAAGTAGTTGTAGAACTGAAAAATTAAAGAGCTGTATTTAAAGAAAATGCAAACCAATATCATGTTAATAAAGGAATTCAAGCTATGGGGCAGCCAAACTCCCCCTCCTCCACCAGGTGGCCCTGGTGGCAGCTGGGCTAGCCGCTTGGACAGTACAATGGCCACGCTGCAGGTAGGTGACTGCCTGGGTGAAAGAGACAACTGCTGAGGAAAAGGAATAGGAATCTGGGGCTCAGAGAGTCCCAATTGTGCCAGAGATTTTCCTATAAGTCCTCAGGACCTCTGGGTAGAGATTTCAAAGTTTGTGACCCTATAACCACCCTCCCCCACATTGGTCCCAGCTCAGTGTGCCTAATACTGTGTGGTAGCCTGGGCTTGACTCTCAAGCCCCACACCTGGCAGCAGCCCTGTACAGGCCACAGAACCTCTTTCCTGCCCACTTGGTGCTATATCATCCAGGGACCCTTCCAGTATGGGCCAAGCACTGGCTGCTGGAGCCTGCAATCCAGGCGAATGAATTGTACTCAGATCTCAATTCCTTCTGGCTTCAGGCCCTCGATTCGTTCTCTTTAAAGCTTTTTAGACCCCAGATCTCCCAAGCCCAGCCGGTCTCTCTTGGCCCCAGAGATACCATGGTCAGGAAAGGAAGTGATCCCTGCTGAAGCCAGAGAATCCACGCCCGGGCCAGAGCAAGGCCTCTGCGCCCAGCCCCTCTTCCACACCACGCCAGTATCGCATCCATCCTCTAATGCAACTGGACCTACCTGAGGGCAGCACAGCACCCGTTCGGTCCTACCCGCCCCGTGCAGGACTAGCCCAGGAAGGTTCCAAGCCCACCAGGAAACGTGGGGTCTCCCTGGGATTCGCTCCCCTCTGCTTCAGAAGAGAAGTGCTGCACTCAGTGAGGAGCCAAGGAGCGCTGGGTGCTGACTCCTCGTAGCTTGAGTTCCTTTTGGAGACAGTAGCAGCTGCGATGGTGGTGTCTGTGATGCAAATGCACCCGCTGCCTTCAACTATGTGTGTGTGTGTGTGTATATGTGTGCGCGTGATGGCCAGAGTCATGTTACTGACAGGATAATGACATTACAAAGAAAGTGTGTTATAGTCAACTTTGCCTTGATAATTATTGTAAACACTTTGTTCATTTTTTTCTTTTTTATTCACAAACTAAACCCATCAGGAAATTATAAAGTTATTTAAAAATTGTGTGCTGTGTCTTTAAGTCTCTTCCAGTCTGATAAACCAAGTGACATGTGTCCTCAAATGCTAGAAAAGCAAGGAAAGGCCAGCAGTCCCCAAGAGGTCACTTCCAGTGGTAGGTAAGCCCAGAAGCGGGAGTACCCGGTGGAGGAGTTGGCAGCGCACGGAGCTCTGACAGGCCTGGTGGGGTGCCCTCAGAAGAGTAAGCCCCCTTTAGGCCCCACCTGAGCTCTGGGTTGGCAGCCCCCCTCCTTGCCTTTCAAAGTCAATATCCACCTCCCCTTTTCCCTCCTTACACCCTAGGCCCTGAGCCAGGTTCTCCATTTCAGATCTGATCATGTTCCAGAGCTTAGAGTACGTACCCACTGCCGAGGGGCCACAGAGCTGCTCATGCTCAGATGGAAGAGCAGCAAGGAGGGGCACAACTTGACAGGGTGTTTGTTTGCAACTGGGATTCGAGCTTCGCAGGGGTGTATTGTGATGGATTAACTCTGGGATGTGTGAGCTGTATCAGCCAACAGAAAGTGTGAACACCAAGAGTGAAAGGGGGCCAAGTGCTTGAAAAATTTCCAGCTTTGATATTTGTCTTGGGCCTTGTGCTCCATAAGAAATTATTCTGGGGAATTTCTTTTATGAGAATTAGTTTTCTGCTTAGCTTCATTTCTGTGTCTACCCGGGAAAGGAATCAGCCTGCTTGCTGCATTCCCTCCCTCGCCCATGTCACTTCTGTCCCCCACGGAGTGCTGGCACTTGGGAATTGGAGTGTGAGAGGTGAGCGTCGCCCCTGCCGGTAGGCTCTCCCGACACCCAGGTTCTGCCCCTGCCTCGCTCTCTCCTGCCCGAGCAGCTGTTGAGAAGTTCTCCCAGGTGTAGGAACACCTGGGGATGGCGCTGTTTACAGAACTGAGACCCTGAGGCTGCTCGTCATTCCGTCGGGAGGCAGGAGCAGCTTTGCTAGCAGAACGTGTATCCTACCGCACAGTATGGAATCACAACCTCAAGCAGATGTGTCCACAGAAAACTGTCAGATTACACTGATCAGCCGTTTCCAGGCTTTTCCATTAATCTTTTTTCACTGTTTGTTTATTCATCCTGCGGTCTACCAGCACTCGGTTGCAGACAAATGGATGCAGAGACCACAGGTTTAAGGAAAATATGTGAGAGGAGAACTCGCGATTGAGAATTCCATCCATTAACTTGTTTTTTTCTCTGAACTGGGAAAGACTGCTATTATTTGATTTTTGAGGTGAAATATCTCGGGCTAACTCAAAGATGATTAAGAACTAGCTAGGCCCTGGGGTGAGGCAGTGTTCTGAGGAAGCAGTTTGAGATCTGCCAGCTTTCCCAGATGTCCTGGAAAGAGCTGTGGAAGAGCTTGGAGCCCCTGGCTGCCCCTTGACCTCTCAGCCTCTTTTCAACCTTCCCCTCTAAAATAATGCTGCCTCCATCTAGGTCACTGCCACAAGCCATAATGAGGATCATACATAATTACATTTTTCCTTTTTGAAAGCTCCGTTAAGAGTATAAAGCATAAAATTGCTTTCTTCATGTCTGCAATTTGCTTTAAAATAATCAAGTATGTGTGTTGGGGAGGCGGCAAGGAGCAGGCTACAGATACAGAAAGATTGGCCATGAGTCAGTAATTGTTGAAGCTGGGCATTGGGTACATGGGTTCATTATACCATTCTATTCTTGTATATGTTTGGAATTTTCTCAAGTTAGCTAGTGTCATCCTTCAATTGTACTTGCCCAGTCATCACACGTGGACCTTTTCCCCCAGGATCCAAGTAATCCACATTCACAAATTGTCACCAGAGCACTCAGTTCGGTGTTCAGACCCCTGTGTTCTAGGCAGCAGGCATACAAATACTCAGAGCTAGTGTCACGTCTCCCGTGGGTCAGGTCCGGTTCTCAGTGCTCTTCTGCTTTGTCTCATTTCGTCTTCATAGCAATCTCATGAGACAGCTACTATTATCCCCACTTTGCAGATGAGGCACAGAAGGGGTAATCACCTGTCCCAGTCATGCAGCTCATGAGTGGTAGGGCTAGAATTGAGACCCAGCTTGTGCTCCTCAACCTGCTACTGTGGCCCCTTCTCTCAGGGAGATGATAATCCAGTGGAGGAAACTAATCCCAATAAAACGTGGTGTGGGAGCACAGAAGAGCAGGCAATGCTCTTCACAGACCTTCAAGTTTGACCTTGAAAGATGAATTTTGCCAGCAACGGAGTTCGAGGATGAGGGGAGGCAGAAAAGATGGCCTGAGCAAAAACAAGGAGGTAGGAAAGGACACGAGGTGTAGGGAAGCAATGACACCAATGTTGATAGATGGAATACTGCTTGGCCTGAGAGCGTGGAGGAGGGGCTGTGGTGGCTGAAAATGTAGCTTAAAAGGAAGTTGAATGAGCCCATATTGTGAAAGGTTTCTAATGCCCTGGAAAGGAAGGCGAGCTTGGGAGAGTATTACCCACACCACCAGTGACCCTAACCACAGCCACCACAAGAGGCTGATAAAGAAAAAAGCACCTGGGTGTGTCCACTCTGGAAAGTGCCCTGCTTTGCTGACCCTGAGGGCTGTTGGAGAAAGAGAAGAGAAGGCCATGGCCTGAAGCTGTCAAGGGAAGTTGCCCAAAGCTACACCTCCAGGAAGTGATGGACCTGGAGCTCAAACGTGGCTGGGTCTCTTTCCAAACCTTTCTCTCCAGTTCCTTTCACTGGTGCACAGCACCGTCAAAGGCTCAAAGCCAGGTAGGAGGCTGACATGTGATCTAGGACACTGAGGAGACTTCCTGCTAGCCTTGTAGGGTTTGAGGTATCAAGGCCAGGGGGTGGTTTGAGGTTTCAGAGGAAAGAGGGAAATGATATGCCTGGCTTGCTCACCAGCAGGATGGATGTGAGTCATGCCAGGAGTTCGTGCTCCATTAGGCTCCGGAAGCCATTTATTCCCCAAGAAGTAGGCGATGAAGCGCTAGAATGTTCTCACCTTTTTTGGGCCCTTGATGGGAAAGGAATGAGGGTTGAAGACTTGGTGATGCACGTCAGCCCTCCCCACCCACAGAGACCGCTCCTTTGCCACGTTGCCTGGGGAAGAAGTTATCACCAGGCCGCATGGGTGGCTCCCAGGGCAGCCGTGGGATCTTCACAGCCTCGTGCTGCTCCTGGGCTTTAAAAGGAAGGAAAGCGCTCTGTTTTCCTTCCAAACCGTTCACGACAGCATGCTGACGTTCATCTTTCCCCTCCTGAATTAACACTCCTTCCAGTCTCTCAGCCTCGGCACCCCTGGTGCTCCGTCTCCTCAGTCTTGTTTATGGGGGCAAAGAACTTGAGCCGTGGTCCGTTTAAGAAGGAGAGTTGGCCAGGTGAGGAAAACGTCCATCGGACAGCTGCAGAGTTTCCATGCCAAAAGCTGTCTCTAGCCTCTGGTGGAATTCACACTCAAGAGGTGGTTCCTATTTGGTTCATCTTGGACCTGAACTTTTTTATCATGGTTTTATTCTTAAGGGTTGTTGGAAATGAGACTTTGGAGGGAATCTGTTTGCATTCTTAACGTGGACTTGGAGTTGTGTGCACGGTTTAATGGGTTGGTGTCCCTGGACAGCTCCTTACTGTGCATTTGTGCAGTGTGCATGTACTGGGAACACAACTCAGAAAGGAGAACTCTGTGACGGTTCTCCCGCCACCGCTGAGGAAAATGGTGAGCCACGTGGGCAGCGACCTTGGAAACATGGGGCAGGCTCCAGGGTGCATGGGTGACTGGAGGTTTCTGCATCCAGTTTTTCCAGCATTGTTATCATAAGCATTGATGGCAGGAGGATCCTGCAACTTTTAGGAGTCATCTGACTCTTTTGGGGAAAAGAAAACTCCAGAAGCTAGTCAACCTTCCCCATCAGTTGGGCTCATTGCTGGACATTCCCTGATGCTAGCTGCCTAAAGGACACCCAATCCAGGAGGGGCGTCCATCTCGGGGCGGCTGTCTTCAGCTACACCCTCTCCTCGCCCAAGTTCAGCCTCTTTGGGGCCTTCGGGGGGTGTGGGGAACAGGGTGCTTATCCTGCTCAATGGGCAAAGAACGAGCTTCTCTATTTCAGGGCAAAGTAGGGCTTGGCCTGTGGCATGTTGGCCCTGAACGTGAAGGCAGGTGGGCCAGGAATGGGAAAACCTAGGTTCCCATCCTGGCTTTGCTGGAGAATTCATTTAACTTCTTTGACCTTCAGTTTTCTCATTTTTAAAATAGAAATATGCTGCCCACTTCACAGGTGTGTAGTGAAGGTAAACGAGATAATGCACGGGAAGCAGCAAGCCCCACGTAGTATACGGTGGGCATCCAGCAGCCATCGGTCGCATTAAATCAGCTTGAGTGAGCCGTCTCTTGCTTGCGGAACTTGCTGGGCAGCACCTGCCATGTGTAGGGTAGGATGATCCCCATGGGTTGTAAGGAAATCCACACACTGTTTTGCCTAAAGCCTTGAAAATGGGATCATCACCTTTATAGAAGGTCATCCCGCTCTGCCCAGAGCCTACTCCAAGGCCTGTCGCCTGCTGTCTGGAATGCTCCGTAGATGCCGAAATCCTCTACAGGTGGGAAGACAGGCCTCGGAGGAGAAGTCTTCTGTGGGGGAGTCACTGACCTCTCCACTCTGCCCCTGTTCCAGGCCCCCCAGGCCCTCTCTGGACTCAGGAAAGTACAATCAGAGGGCTCTGGGCCTGCCTTCCTGGGAGCCTGGTCCCTGGGCTTGGGCCCCTGTCCCCTCCCCCAGGGGAGTCGGATGCCAACAATCATATTGCTTCTGCTTTAGGAGGAAAAAAAATCCCAGATGCCAATGTGCCTGCCTCATCAGCTGGGACCACGTTACCCTCCTGCAGGGATGGGCTCCTGAATGCGAGCTTTGTCTGCCCTGCCTCTTAGTCACTGTGACAAAAGAGACCCAGAGAGACTGGAGCCCAGCACTGGATTCTTTGGCCAGGACGTCACGTCGTGGTGTTCAGGACACAGGATACAAACAAACCCTGATTCCAGTACCTCCCAGCTCTCCTATGAGGACTAAAACTTGCAAAAGGCGTGGGAAGTGTCCCCATTCAATGCCTGAAGTGAGAGGACACTTCGATCCCCATTTCCTCCCACCCAAGCTGGTGGCCTGTTCTTCTCCCTGTCCCCTCGCTGCCTGTAAGGCCCCTGAGGGCAGGGGCTGTGTCTGTTCTTCCTTTTGGGCCCCCTGCGTGCCTGTGGCACATGCTTGTGCTCACACTAGGGCCTACTGAGTGGTTCAAACTGATTTTCTCACTTGGTGGCTTCTGACGAGCTTTGTGTTCCGGGATACTCTTTCCCACAGCTGGCCCAGTTTAGGTCCTGTCACTAGAAGTGTATCAGTTTCTGGAATATCAGCACAGACATCTGTCATGAACCGAACTTTCCCTGTGGGCAGGACAGGTCAGAACAAGCCTACTCCAGAGCTCCTTGGAACCATGGGGAGCCCTGTCTGCTGCCTGCTCTGTCAAATTCCTTGTCTCCGGGCCAGGGCGTGGAGCAGCGGGGCCCTGTGACTGCTGTCTCCTGTGTAAGCGGTGGGAGGGAAGCAGCTCGGGCTTGACCTGGAGCCTCAGGGTCCTGTTTGAGGGTCTTACTGTGGCCTTCTGTACTGCCCTGTGCCGAACTCTGCTCAGGTCCTCTGTCTCTGAACTTTTATTTCCTTCCAGGAGCTCTCGAGAAGTCTCACAAGGCTGCTTCCTTCCTTCTCTGACCTTGGTGAGGTCGTGAAGACTCAGAATCTAATGCAGGTGTTAGTTCTTCAGAGGAAAATCTTCACGCTGAAGGGCTCGTCTGATGTTCAGTGAACTTGCCAGGGACTGAAATGCAGCCAGGCTTCCTCCTCTCCCTCTGAGCGTGTGTGAGGGAAACGCCCTCACTCTATGTCAATACACACACACACAAACACACACGCAGAGGCTTTGGCCGAGGGTGAGGGTCTCCATGTTATGAAGGAAATGAGTAAACAACTTCAATATTTTTCCCCCTCTGAGGCTTGCAAAGAAGGTGTTAAGAGCACAAGATTTAAATCATAAACATTATTAAAAGCCAAACAGCGCAACATATGACTCTTGCCAACTCGGACAGAGTGTTTGGGGTAAAGCTCCGCTGAGCTAATCCAGAAGGAATCGGGTGGAGGAAGAGGGTGGGTGGGAGTCAGCCAAAGCATCCAACTGTGAAAGGGGGAGTGGCCCGTGAGCACTGACCCCGCCACCCACCCGGCGGACCAAGGAGGGTGGTGCAGGAGCCCAGGTAAGGCCTTTAAACTCTTCTTTCTACCTTTCCTCATACTATTTTTTAACCAATGGAGCCTCATTTATGCTTAAATGGCTCATGGCAAGGGAGGGGAGCATCTATGCCGGCAAGTCCCAGAAATGGCCGAAATTGCCCACTGAGGAGCTATGAGCAACACACAGGAGACGGGGGCTCCTGTTGCTCACGTGCCGGGCTCCTCTCCACCCAACCTGAGGACTAGTTGCGTCTTTACCGGGGGCAGGGACTATGCTCAGCGTCTCACAAGACACGGAAATAAGATTCCTGCTTGAGAGGAGCTCCAAGTCCAGTTGAAAAATCAGAACAAAGACGTGAATCAACAGTGAGCGCTATAATTCGGGATGGGATCAGGGTGCGGGGGACGAGAAGAGCCTCCACAGGGCAGAGGGAACCACTCTTACCTCCAACCCAACTTCAGCTCCACGATGTCTTCCCACGAGGGCCCTGCCAAGCTCAGGCACCTCAGTGACACCCAGCCCACCTCCCGTGCCTGATCTGTTTCGGCTCCTGAGGACATTTCTGCACTATGAGGCTCTCTTGTGATTTTTGTGTCATTGAACTTGCAAGTGCCTCGTCCCCCGTCTCTGACACAAGCTTGCCAAGGACAGGAGCCCATCTCTGCAGAGCTCTGCGGCCCCTAGGTCAGGAGCCACCCCATTCCACGCCTGACAGAAGCCCCCCATCCCTGAGCCTGCCCTTCTGAGCTCTTTGACCCAAGGGAGTCGTGAGGACCTAAAGACAACACGGGGAGAGGAGGAGGGAGGGAGCCTCGGCTCGGGGACAAGGGCCGTGCTGACCTTCCTGCGCCAGTTAGACTTCAGTGGCTGAACAACTTCAGAAGACCTGCTGATCTTTCCTGTCTTAACAAAAGTATCGGTTTTATTTAAAGGTGTCAAAAATAATCAGCACAGCTTGGGACTGGCCACAGCGTTCTTATAGACCTCAGAGTTATCTCCTGGGGGCCTGGGCACCTGTGCCCAGAGTCTCTGCAGCCTTCAAAGAGCCAAGGCGTAGGGGTGGCTCTGGCGGGACGTCCTCTAATCCCCTTGGAATAACTTCCCGTATACGTGTGTTTGTAGGTGTCTCTGTAAACAGCGATTAAATGTTCCTGACCGGGTATCTGTGTCTGCAAACCAAGGCTTCTATTAAATGTAATTACTTCCTCCTGGAGTTTCTTTGAATTCCCCTCCTAAGACCGAAGGAGAGGAGAGGGTGTGCTGCGGGCCTCGCCTGGGAAGTGCCAGGAGATACTCCACGCCCCACAGAAAAGGCAGGCCCTCTCTCCCGCACCTGCCGCCGCTCTGGCCGTGGGGACAGTGCCAACCCCAAGCCTGGCAAGCCCTTTTGAACAGCTGCCCTGATTCTTTCTTTCCCATTTTCCCCTTTGCTTAAAAAGATCCCACCATAAAAATGTTTTCTTCTCTTCCTCCATGTGTAGCAAGCAGATCGGGAAACCCCACGGGCTGCAAATTGCGTTGAGCTGCAAGCAGGCATTCACGCTGCTCAGGGGCGAACCGGTACCGTTTCAAGGTTCCAGCCGTGCCCAGCAGGACCGGGAAGGACTTGTCCTGGGTCTTCAGGACACAAAACCCCAGGTGCCGGCAGCTGGGCCTACTCGGTGGAGAAGTTTCTCAATCAAACTCCGTTACTTAAGTTCTGGGTCTCTCCCTAGCTGCCCTTGGGGTCCTCCTGAGGTTTGCTGACGTGCTTGTTTCCAGGTTTGCCTCAGTCACTGCTGACTGTCGGTAAGTTTAGTTACCAGGGCAAACTTGGGCCCAGCAGCTCCCCACTGTGTCCTCTCCCACCTCCCGGCCCCGCATGGGCGACAGGCTGACCCTAGCCGACCCCGCTTTGCCGCAGCCTTCACAGACCGCCCCTCGATCAGACGAAGCACCCCTTGTATTTGTTATTTTTTCACAGTGGCCCTCTCTGAGGTTAAAATTGAGAATTAGAGGGGAATTATTTATTTAAATACCTCAACAGGAGGTTATTTATATGAGAACAGACAGTATCCTTGATCATCCAGCTGCCGACTCACCGGGAAGGAAAGAACTCTTTATTACGAGCTCATGCTGAGTCGGTCACTGAGCCAGCCTTTCACGGGTGTTAACGGGGAGCACTGACCACGTTGCAGACAGATGTTGGATGAGAACACAGCGCACATCTGTTTTATCATCAGGGTATCCCTGTGCTTAGAAGAGGGGCTGCGGCGTTCTGGGTGTTCAGTAAAAATGCATCCCATAAATGAATGGAAAGGAAACGGAAGCTCAGAATGGGACACCACTTCCGTGGAGTCTCCCAGCCCAGCGCAGCTCCGTGGATGGAAGCCCAGGCCTGCCTAGCCTCCAGCCGGTGCTCCTCCTCGCCTGCCTTCCACATCTTTTCTGGATATAGCGTGTGAGGCTCTCGCAAAGGCTGCCCTCACACAGTATGCTGGTTTCCCAGAAAAGTTAAACATAGAACCACCATATGGCTGCCCCACTTCTGGGCATAGAGACCCAGAGGAGTTGAAGGCAGTGTCTCAAAGAGACACTTGTACACCCATGGTCACAGCAGCCTTATTCACAATAACCAGAAGGTGGAAGCAACCCAAGCATCCATCTACTTGCTTGGATAAACAAAATAGATATACAGTGGAATATTATTCAGGGCCTTAAAAAGGAAGGAAATTCTGACACATGCTACAACATGGAGGAACCTTGAAGACATTATGCTAAGTGATTGAATCAGATATTAAAGCACAAATATTGTATGATTCCTCCTATATGAGGTACCTAGAGTAAGCAAATTCATAGAGACAGGAAGTAGATTAGAGGGTGCCAGGGGCTGGGGATGGGAGAGACTGGGAGTTAGTGTTAATGGGGACAGAGTTTCAATTTGGGAAGATGAAAAAGTTCTGGAGATAGTGGTGATGGTTGCTCCACAGTGTGAATGTACTTAATGCCCCTGAATTATACACTTAAAAACGGCTAAAATGGTAACTTTGATGTTATATAAATTTGATCACAATAAAAAATTAGTAAAGATGGGGCCGGCCCCATGGCCAAGTGGTTAAGTTGGCATGCTCTGCTGTGGCGGCCCAGGGTTTCGCCAGTTTACATCCTGGGCGCAGACATGGCACCGCTCATCAGGCCATGCTGAGGCGGCATCCCACATGCCACAACTAGAAGGACCCACAACTGAAATACACAACTATGTACTGGGGAGATTTGGGGAGAAAAAGCAGAAAGAAAAGAAATTAGTAAAGAATGCTAAATGCAGACACAAAGTAGAATCGAGTTTTTGTTGGGGGTGATGAAAAAGGTTTGAGTGTAGATTGTAGCGATGGTTATACAATATTGTGAATTTATTTAGTGCCACTGCATTGAATACTTATGAAGGGTTAAAATTATAAATATTATGTTAAATTTTTTCACCATTTTTACACAGATATCATGAAAAGAAAAGAAAAAAGGAAGGCAAATGTTCTCCTGGTGACGAGAATTCTCAGGCTCGCCTCTCTCACAGCCTCCCTGTGTGTGGCACGGCAGTGTCAGCCACGGTCACCATGCTGCTCAGGATGTCCCTGGTGCTTACTTATTTGTAACTAGAAGTTGGTATCTTTTGACTACCTTCCAGCATTTCCCCCTCCACTACCCTCCACCTCTGGTAACCACAAATCTGATCTCTTTTGCTATGAGTTTGGTTTTTGTGGGGGTTTTTTAATGAGAAGATGGACGTTAGCTGAACCTATTGTGGTCATCATTTCACAATATATGTAACTCAAACCATTGTGCTGTACACCTTAAACATACAGTGATGTATGTCAATTATTTTTCAATAAAACTGGGGAAAAAATAATAGGATAAAAAATAAATTTCTTCCTAGTTTGTAGCAAAAAAAAATTTTTTTTTAAATTTCTAAAGGCTCCCCCCATACCAAATCCTTGCAGCCTTAAGGGCTGCTTTGGTTATGTCGTGCCCTCATCCAGAGTCTTTCAAAGCCTCCTTCTAGCCAAGGATAAAGCCTGAACTGGTCAGCCCGGCACCAAGGTCTCTCCGCCGGCCTGGTCACTGCTCCTCAGGCCTCCACGGCCCCAGGCCTTCCTGGGCCTCCCACCTCCTCTGCTCATCCTCGGCCCCAGTTTCGGACGAGTGTCTCTGGAATATTGAAAGCCTTCGGCAACACGTTGCCTGTCCCCCGTCTTTCCCCGAGCAGCCCAGGCCTCCCACCCCCTCCAGCCCTGCTGCCCTGGCTGGCTGGCCACTCCTCTGACTCCCTCTTGTCCACCCTAAAGCACACCTGAGAGCTTCTTCCACTTTCCAAATGGGGAATAGGGCACAAGGAGGTCAAATAAACTACCTTTTATTAGGTTTGTTTGGTTCAGAGCAGACAACTCCTGAGGAATTTACTTCCTATTAGAATAAAGAAAGGCTGCTTTCTATTGCAGGCATCGCCAGAGAGCAGTGAAATCGCCCTAACTTCCCCTCGACTACACACCTCCCCTCTCACTCTCTAAGGCAGCCAGTTTTATTTTTGAACAAATTTTTATGTTAGAAAAAGCTTCCTTATAGCTTCATAGATGATTAGAGACGGAAAGGATCTTAGAAATAATCCCGCACAGTCTCTTCATTTGAAACAGAAGGATGTGATCAAGGTCCCCTGGTCCCTAGTGGCAGCCCCAGATGCCTCTCTCAATGTGATCAAGGTCCCCTGGTCCCTAGTGGCAGCCCCAGATGCCTCTCTCCAGCCTAGGCTCCCACCAGCATGGCACATGAGACCTCTGAATAGGGCTGATATCAGACACCAGCTAGGGTCTTCCCTACAGCCAGCTCTCTCCTGCCTTGCCAATGTGCTCCCCTGCTCGGGGAACTTCTGTGTCCACAGGCAGTGAAGAGCACATCTTCCCCAAGGTCGACCCAAGAGCTGGACAACTAGAGGCCAGGCACAGGCAGAGCACGGATCCCATGCCCCAGCCCTTTCTACCCCAACAGGAATAAATCTCTTCTGCTGGAAACAGCCAAGATCAATACTGTTCACTCCAACTAAACATGGACACCCTATCGGGACCTAGGGAAGTTGCCGCTCACATTTTATTTAATAAGCTGATGTCATCTACTGGAGATAACAAATGACTGTGTCGCAGCTTCCAAACTATAATGCTCACTCGGATTCTGAAATTGCCAGCAACTACGAAGCGTAGATACGAACCTTTGGGATTAGATGGGGATTCAGCCCCATTCGCCATTTTGGAGCCATAACTATATCTGCTGCCTAGGTTTGTACCAAATTCAATTACTGTATCTGACAAAAATGCTAATACGTGTTCAGCTTCAGGCACAGCCTCTGAAATGGCTTGAGAAAAAGCCCAAATAACTTTGAAATAACTTTCAAAAATAACTTCTCAAACCAACGATAAGGCATATGGAGTAGACTTTCAAATGAGCTATCATGGTGTCTGAGAAATAAGAAGACTCAAAAATATTTACACTTTTAAATTTTAACTTCATGCAAGAAGAGAATGTCATGTATGTTGCCTGATATTTTGGTACAAAGGTTGGATGACCACCCGAATTGAAGGTCTGAGGCACATAGCTACGGCATCGGCCTACCCTGTCTTATGTACCTCCTGCCTCCATAAAAAATCTTATCAAAAGAAAATGAGGAGCCGGCCCGGTGGCGCAGCAGTTAAGTGCACACGTTCCACTTCTCGACAGCCTGGCATTCGCCGGTTTGGATCCCAGGTGCGGACATGGCACGGCTTGGCACGCCATGCTGTGGTAGGCGTCCCACATATAAAATAGAAGAAGATGGGCATGAATGTTAGTTCAGGGCCAGTCTTCCTCAGCAAAAAGAGGAGGATTGGCAGTACTTAGCTCAGGGATAGTCTTCCTCAAAAATAAAAAAAGGAAAGAAAATGGGTCTAACTTGGAATGATTTACTTTTAGTGAATCCATATTGAATCCTAGTACTTAATAATTTCTTTTCAAAATGTCCAGAAATACTTTAATAATTTCCTCTAAATTTTTTGCTGGAAAGTAATATTAATCATGAAAAAGAAAGCATGTTGGTGTTTGAACCCCTGGAGCAGAGGGTGGCAAACTTTCTGCAAAGAGCCAGATAGTAAACATTTCAGTCAGGGCTGGTTTCCTGGGCAGGCATGCCAACCCTGGGTTTAGAGGGCCCACACTCCACACTTGGTTTAATGTTCTCCTGTTGCCATCGTGGAAGTCCAAGCTTTTTTAACCAGGGGCTCCACATTTTCATTTTATAGCCAGTCTTGGCCTCAGGCTTTGCAGCCCATGTCGTCTCTGAAGCACCCGCTCTGCTGTGCGGCTGCAGCGCCGAGGCGGCCTCAGGCAACACGCAAACGAAGGCGTGCGTTCCAAGGAAACTTTATTTGTAGACACTGAAATTTGAATTTCATATAATTTTCACGTCTTGAAATATCATTCTTTAAAAAAACTTTTTTCCAACCACTTAAAAATGTAAAAGCCATTCTTAGCTTGCAAGCCGTACACAAACAGGCAGCGGGCTGAACTCAGCCCCCGAGGTGCAGTTGGCTGAACCTTGGCCTGGAGAAAAAATCTGGAGACTACGATTTTCCTCTTTTCAAAATTCTGGATGTTGACCTGGATTCCTGGGAATTTACCAGGCTTACTCTGCACAGGTCGTGCTAGTGTGCTGCCATATTGGGTACAGGGACGGGGTGTTATCAGTTAACAGAGCTGTGCTTGTCTACACCGCAGTGGAGAGCAGGGAAATGTGCCTTTCAGCAACACCTTTCCAGCGAATTCACCTCTTCCTTCTGGGGCCCTGGGTCTGACCAACCGGTGAAGGCAGAGGTGGAGGTTCCTCTCGCTTCCTCCTCCTCCGCCACTCTACAAAGCCACTCTAGTCTCCACAATTGTGGTCCTGGGCCTCCTCCTTCTGCCTGAGCAGAGATCAGGAGGGACACTGGAGACCTTGGCATCCACAGAGGTGGCTGAATCCTTTCCAAAGCCTCTTCACGGGGACTCCACTAAAGGGTTTTTCTGGAGAGTGAGGTTGGCTGGCCGAGCCCCGGTCCGACTCCTGAGCGCCCAGATTCCTGCGAAAGGCACCCCTGAGCAGATGCCTCTATGTCTTACTGGCTCGAGAGAGTTTCTAGAGCTCTCCGAGAAGCACCTGGAGGGCAGGAAGGAGAGGCAGCATTTCCTACTCACTGTCTTGGACACAAGCTCATCCCCCAGTCATCTGAGTTCCGCAGACACCTTCCTCCCTCTGGCTCGTCTCCCTCAAAGCCTCAGCCCTGACTCAGGTTATGAATGGCGATGGGGTCAGGCCCACCCATAGCAACAGCCGCAGCCCTTTCCCCAGTGAGACGAATTCTTCAGTTACACTTTCTCTAGCTCCTTCATCCTGAGAGACGGAGGCCCATGGCTGTGAGCACTGGTGTCTAAGTTCATTCCAGACATGGGCTTGAATCTGAAGGAGCCAAGTCAGCCCCCAGGAAGGTTATAATTGCTGAGGAAATAATCGTGAGGAGGGGTGAGTGGATGGGCTATTGCGAAGAGATTACACATCTTGGGACGTCTGCAACTCAAACTTCACAAAAGAAGAGGAGAAACAAGAATTGAAAAGTCAATGGCAGCTAGACCTCAGGCCCCCAGCACCCCAGCAGTGACTGTATCTGAGACAGCATCGTCCAAACAGCCGACCAGGGGTGAAGGTGGATGTCCGGTGGTGGGTATGAGAACAAGTTCTCGTTATTAGTGGCTGTTTTAAAATCAATAAAAAACTGGGCTTAAGGGCTGTTGAGAGGATGAAACAGTGTAAGCTAAGGAATTTACCATCTGGTTAGAAGGGTCAAACTAACACATAAATACACACTTAATGTCAATATAAGGCCATATGTGATAAGTTCACAATTCACTGACGCGACAAGCCTGAGCTGAGTGCCTACCGTATGCAAGATAGAGACCTAAGTCCTTGAGTGGGAGGAGCGGGGACACCCTAGTGTCAGGGTAGTCAGGGTGCCCCGCGGGCGGCAAGGACAGGTCTGTAACGATGACAGAACACTGAAAGGATCAGTGGGAGCTCCATAAACTGTTTCGGTTAGAGGAGACAGTTCACACAGAGAGCAGTGGGAGCAAACACCAGACATTTCTTAAGGAGGCAGCTGGTCGGGGCCTTGAGTGCCCAAGCAGAGACAAGGTTTAGCCCTCATTCAATGGCCACCTAGATTTATGGGCTGGAGAGTGACATACAAAAATAGTGTTTAAAGAAGGATATAAGCTTTCGGAAGGCAGAGGTTTGTTCTGACTAGCTTGTATGGATGACCTCAGCCAGGAGAAGCTGAGGAGATAAGCCATTCGATTAACATGAAAGAAAGCGGCAGGGCTCGACTGGGGGAAGGTGGTCGTGTTAGCAGGCAGAGGACACAACCTCAAAAGCACACACACCCTTCACCTCCCTAAAAGAGGACAGGCTTCAAGGTCGGACAGACTTGGTTTGAAACACGATTCCACCACTTTGGGCCTGGTCTCCTCGTCTACAAAATGGGATAACACATACTGCATAGCGCTGTGAGGAGAGTCGAACAAGATGACCCACGCAGAGCGCCTGGCTCAGGCCCTGGCCCAGGACGAACACCCCATAACACTGCCCCTTTCTTCCTTGTCTCTGGAAGAGCTGAGTGGATGTTTTCCAATCTTTTTTTTCAATGATTATGGATTCACAGGAAGTTACAAAAATAGTACAGAAGGTCCCCCGTACCCTTCACTCAATTTCTGCCAATGGTCACATCTTTCATAACTACAGCACGTCAAAACCAGGAGACTGACAGAGTGCAATCTGCAGACCTTATTCAGATTTCACCAGTTTACTCATTCGCGTGTGCGCGTCTGAGTGTGTGTGTGTGTGTGTCTATGCAATTTTATCACGTGTAGATTCTTGTCCATCAGGATACAGAATCGTTCCATGGCAACAAAGAGCTCCCTTGTGCTATCCTTACCAGGCGCATCCCTCCCACCTCATCCCTGACCCCTGACACCACTCATCTGTTCTCCATCTTTATAATTTTGTCATTTTGAGACTGTTGTATAAATGGAATCATGCAGTATGCAACCTTTTGAGGTTGGCTTTTCTCAGAGTGATACCTCTGAGATGTATTCAAATTGTTACATGTATCAATAGTTGGTTCCTTTTTACTGCTGAGTAGTATTCTATTGTATGGATATACCACGGTTTGTTTAAACATCACCCGTTGAAGGGTACCTGAGTTGTTTCCAATTTTTGGCTATTACAAATAGGGCCGCTGTGAAGTTTCACGTACAGGTTTTTGTGTGAGCACAAGTCTTCATTTCTCTAAGGTAAATGTCCATGTGTACAATTACTGGATTGTATGGTAAGTGTATATCTAGTGTTTTTTGGGTTTTTGTTTGGTTTGGTTTTGGCTTTTTTGGTGAAGAAGATCGTCCCTGAGCTAACATCTGTGCCAATCTTCCTCTATTTTGAATGTGGGACCCCGCCACAGCATAGCTTGGTGAGCAGTGTGTAGGTCCATGCCTGGGATATGAACCCACAAACCCCAGGCCACCGAAGTGCAACGTGCAAACTTAACCATCACGCCCCCCAGGCTGGCCTCGTGTTTACTTTCAGAGTGGCTGTACCCTCTTCCATTCCCACTGGCAAGGTATGAGAAATCCAGTTTTTCCATAACCTGCCAGCATTTGGTGTTGTCACTATTTGTATTTTAGCTGTTCATAATACAGGTGTAGGGCTATCTCATTGTGGTTTTAATTTGCATTTCCCTAGTGGTTAATGATGAACACACTGATTTTTGTATAAAGTGTGAGGTTCAGATTTTTAACCCACGGATATTCAATGGCTCCAGCACCATTTGTTGAACAGACGATTCTTCCTCCATTGACTTGCTTTTGCACCTTTGTCAACAATCATTTGGGCATATTTGTGTGGGTCTGTTTCTGGGTTCGCCACTCTGTTCCCCTGATCTGTCGGTCCTTCCGCTGAGACCACACCATCTTCATTACTCTGACTGCACGGTATGTTTCCACATCAAGTGGAGGAATTCCTCCCGTTTGTTCTCCATACTGAGTGGATTGTAAGACAATATTCACCCCAGATTTCATTCTAGGCTGAGATCAAGTACAAGAAATTTCAACATAAACTGGGTGATTTGGAAAATTTTGGGGGAACCTTAAAAAAGGTGTTTTTTTTCCCACAAAAGTAGGTGAACCCTCTCTCTTTTTTTTCTGTTTTTTCCTTATTATGGTAAAATACACATAAAATAAAACTTGCCATTTTAACCATTTTTAAATGTATAATTTGGTGGCATTAAGTATATTCACATTGTTATACAACCAGCCATCACCAGAATGTTGCCATCAGCCCTGACTGAAACTCTGTCTCCCAGCCTCTGGCCACCATCAATCTACCTTCTGTTTCTTTAAGTTTGACTATCTGGGTATGTCATATAAGTACATTACACAATATTTGTCCTTCTGTGTCTGACTTCTTTCACTTAGCATAATGTCTTCAGGGTTCATCCATGTTGTAAACCATGTCAGAATCTCCTTCCTTTTTAAGACTGAATAATGTTCCATTGTATGTTTATACTGCATTTTGTTTATCCGTTCATCCATCAAGGGACACTTGGGTTGTTTCCACCTTTGGGCTGTTGTTGTAACGCTGCTACGAACATTGGTGTACAGATATATCTTCCAGTCCTTGCTTTCACTTCTTTTGGGTATAGACCCAGCAACGGACAGTTCTCCCAATGCCAGACTCCAGGCTTAGTCAAACTTCTGCTTCCTTCCCTTCTTTTGTCAAGACCCCAGGGGCCATCAGCAAGTGGGTCCATTGGGCCACTAGGGGGAGCTCCCCACCCTGGGATCTGAAGGGGTCTTTGATTTCTTTGCAGCCTCCAGCTTGGTGGAGGTGAGAAAGGAAACAGTAAGATTCGAATGAAGGAAACAGCAGCCCTCCCCTGCTCTCAGAGCCATTTCTCAGGGCTGACGCATTCACAGCCTTGCAGACTTCAGGGTCTTTGTTCCCTGAGCTCGAAGCACCACCTCAAAATTGCTTTATTAAAAGCAACACATCTCTGGGCCCAGGGGTGAGAGATTGAGGTGAGAATCAAAGAGCTGCTCTTTCCTCAGTTGTTAGTTTGGGGAAAATTGGTTTCCTGCCTCACTGTGAACTTGAACAAATTATATATAAAAAGCACTTTATCTTCCACGTTTCTCTCAAGTTCTCCAGCCCAACTCTTCCTCTCCCATTATTTAAAGAATTAGGGCCAGAGCAGACTTCCCACCCCTGAGTAATCGGAGGGAAGCAGGAAGGGAGAATGACTTCCTTGTCTGTGGTGGTTTGGGGCAGAGAGGGCGGCCTAAACAGCAGCCAGCAGTCTCTTCATTCTCTCTCCAGATGGGCTGTCCTACAACTGGGGGTGAAGCCTGGCCTGGATCCCTGCTGGCTGTGCAATTGTGGGCAAGTGACTTGACCTTGCTGGGTCTCCATTTTGTCATCTGTGAAATGGGATAACAGTGCCGACCTCACCGTGCTGTTGTGAGGATTAAACGCCTTAGCTCATTATAATTCTCCTGCAGAAGTTGGTCCTGGATTGCAGGAGGTGTCCCTCCACATCCTGCCCCCCACCACATGCCAAGAGCATACATATAAAACTAACATTTATCCACACGGTATGGTGCTGTTGACAAAGCACCATCATTGAATAATCATGGAAACTATCCTAATCCAGAAGCTTTTCCTTTAGGCTGGACTCAGAATCTGTGCCGCCAAGACAGCGGTTCCAATGCTGGATTCTGCTGGAGCAGGTATTCCCCGCCCAGCTCACAGAACACCAACTCCCCACTCCAACCCCCACACCTGGGCCCCCAGAATGACAGGCCCTGATACCCAGAGGGGCTCCCAAAGGGAAAGCAGAGACGGGGAGGCGGCCGGGGCCTGGTTCAGAAAAGATGAACATCTCCTCTAGTTAGAACAAGAACCCAATAGAGTCACTTCCACCACCTTACTTCCTGCTCTCTCAGCTGCCCTCTGAAGCAGAGAAGTGGTCAGTTGGGAAGTCACAGAAGTAGCTCCAGGCCACATGCTTCCCTCATAGTGGAAGCAGCCCTGAGCAATGAGGGGTTAGTTGACAGGAAAGGATGGCACACTGGGGCTGCCCCATAGCATGTCCTGGGGCTTCCGTTCCCAACCCCAGGATCCCAGTTTAGCCACTCAAAACATCCTTGATTGCTACCAGTCAGCCTGCCACCCGCTGATCACACTGAGATTGGAAACACAGTCACAGTGGGGTTCTGTGGCTAAAACTGGGTCTCAGCCTGGGGCAGGGGTGTGAGTGGGGTGATGGTGCTAGCTGTGTGGGAGAAGACACACCATCTCCAGCATAATCTACATCAGGACCACTTTCTTGGTAGCGTGGATTCTTGAGCCCAGTCCTCAGCAGTGGTGACACTGCAGGCTGGTGGTCTCCCTTACTAGGTGTCACTCGTGTCCTTCCTCCTGTCTTTGGCCCTGGAAGGCAAGGCTGAGATTACAATCTTTGTTTCAAACAGTGGGGAAAATTCAGCTATGCCCCCCTCCAGCCTCTGGCATCTGCTGGTGACAGTGACCTTAGTCCTCTCAGGCAGAGCTTGGCTCCCCTCTCTTGCGTGCTCTCAGGACACCCCACGCTCCAGTTCTGCCGGCTCCAGACCTCCCTCTCCTACTTCTGGTAGCTCTTAGACAGCTGCTCCCAGAGAAGAAACCCCCCCTCCTTCCCCGCTCCTGGCCCCGCTGCCAGCCTGCCTGCCTCAGTCCTCTCTCCCCGCCACAGAGAAGACAGTCAGGCCGTCGCTTGGACCTAAGTAAACATTTCTGTGCCCAGAATTTGGAGCAAGTGAGTGTCCTCTGCCTGTCTGGGTCACTGTCGTCAGCATCATTGCACACAGGGCGATGCTGAGGATTCTCTAAGTGCTAAGGGAGAAGGTTTCAAAGCACTGACTGCAACCAGATTTGTTCTGATCCTTTAATTGTTAGACTGAGGCATCTTTAAAACACACACTGCACACCCCTCCCGGGTGGGAAATTCCGGAGGACTGTGGATTGCCTGGCATAGGTTTCCATTACTGGCTCCTTCACTGTCAGCTTATGGAGACCCTGTCCCTGTAACTCAGCACAAACCCTGATGGGCATTTAAACTAAAGAAGCCAAGCAAGCAGCTCTGGGCCGCTGCCACTGGTGGGGTGGGGGAGGCCTGAGCAGAGCGCCTTGGGGAGCAACCAGAGGCAGGCAGCTGCCTGGGTGGTAAGCTCTGAAGGTGCTGAGAAGGCTCCCGTCAGCTTCCCCACCCACCCCTGGGGCCCTGAAATATCTCCTGCAGTAGATGCTGTGGTGCCCGGAATTCCACCACTGGCAAATCATTTGCTGTGGGTCTGGGAGCTTTTCTGTTTCCAGAATTCCTGCTTAACACACACCAGAGATGGAAACTCAAGAATGAAATAGGCAGATGGGGATACAGGTATGACTGCCGAGCTTCGAGAAAGACAGAAAGGAGATTACAAGGGGAGGTAGGCGTGTGGGTGTGAAAGAGATCTGCAGAGCTCACATGACGGTGAGCTCACGGCAGGGCTTCCCAACCTGGGCTGGTGGCCTCCGGCCTGTTCTCTCCTTATCTGTCTCCCTCCTACCTACTCAGGGTTGGGAAATGCAAGTCAGCACCTCCAGCACACGACTGGAGTCTGTAAAAACCAATGGTATTTATCTGTTCGTTCTTCTCTTAAAATCGAATGTGTTGCAGGCCCGTAAGTGAAACTTGAAAGGAAAGGAAATATTGCGTGTAATTTCAGTCTCTTTGCTAATCATCTTTATCTCACCGTGTTTATGTCAATGCATGAAGTCTCGAGGACTTCGAGGAAGGGAGAAATGTTGGAGTCTAATGAACAATGTAGCTGATTGCTATTTTCTATGAGTCATTTTTACTGATCAATGTATTTAAGAACCTCAAGGATTAATGCAGGATGCTGAAGTTAGTTACGGATTAGGACCCAGGTGCTTCATTACTAGACAGAGTGAAAAATATCTCCCCAGATACCTCGGGAGGGTGTTGGGCTAAATGCTTTAAATTTAACATTCTGAAGTTTAACTATTGTCCATTTCAACGATACAAATGAAAATTCCCTTGTCACTGTTTGCCTCTTGTGGTGCAACCACTTTTTCTCAAGTCAAACAAAGGCTTCAGGTGGGAAACTGCCTAGCAAAGCATCCCAGCTCACAGAGCGGAATTCAGGAGTTTATAGATGCTTTTGATGATAATTACAAGTCAGGGGACAAACCATTACTTACTTTGAGATGTCTGGATTACCTGTGGATTTCCTTTATCATCCTTATTAGCACTGTTTAGCAAAAGTTAACTCGCAAATACGTGGCCATCGCGGAACCGGAACCCAGTCTCATTCAGGCTGAGCGCACCACACCTGTTCTTGCAGAGGCCACGGTAGGAAAGAAGCTGGCTGGTGGAAAACCAGGCAGACGAGGCTCTGCCCTCCCTGCTCCCCTCCCACCCGCACTGCAGTGTAGTGTGAGGGAACGTGACTGAGAATTTCCTGAAGCCGGGGGAGGGCCACAGCCTTCTCCAGGTTTGCGTTTGTACCTTTCAGCAGGCGCCTCTTCCCCTCCCAGGAGGCTTGCTAGGTGCCGGACCTTTGGGACCCGGTGGCTGAGTCTCCAACTGGGTTGAGGATCAGAATTGTCTGTGGGGTCTTAAAAATTATAGACTTCAACCACATATATTTAGAAGGCCTGAGGTGCAGCCTGGGAATCTGTGTTTTTTAACACGCTTTCCTGAGAGATTCTGATGAAGCAGCAGTTCAACCCATCAGAGCCCTAGGAAGTCCCCAAGAGCTATTTCAGAGCCAATGACCTTGAGACACCCTCTGGTCACAAGGCGGAGTGTCTCTCCCACACGGGGCCATGTCAGTGCTCCTCAAAGAGGGCTCCTCACTGCCAACTCTTCTCTCCTTCTCTGGGCATCTGGCTTTCCTGTCATCCCCAGTCTCTGGAGAGGAAGGAGGAAGGGCCCCTCGGCCCTGGAATGCTGACCCCTGGGGAGCTCCCGGCCTCCCCTCCTCCCAGGGAGTGAGGTCTTGCTCCCTGCCTCTCCCATCCCTTTCTAACAACAGGAATTTCTCACCCTCCTCACTTTTCTTCTCTCTGCTTTCAAGTGTGTCCAGGGCTCCCTTATTGTGAAAAACACATCACTTGACCCCATGCCCCTCCCGGTCCCCTGCGTAAGCTTGCAGGCTTTATCCACACGTGTGGCTGAGCTCTCCACCGGCTCCTCCCGCCCTGACCCCTTGCCGCCGGCTCTCATATTTATCAGTTCGCTTCACTGAAACGGCATCTCCAGCCACCCTGACCTCTAACCCTCCTTCCAGCTCTCTCTTTCTTGCTGTCAACACTTGAATGTCCCCACTGACACTCAAAACGAAACGTATATGGGGTCAAATTCATTGTCTTCCACCCGCACCCCCATCCTCCTCCGTTTCCCCTTTGAGTCAGTCACAGATTCCTTAGTGAGGACACTGAGCCCAGAGAGGGAGCCTTTCAGAGAGAGAAGGGAGCCCGGCCTCCAGCCTTCGTCCTGACGCCTTGAGCTGCCTGGGCTTGGGCTCCTGGGAATCCAGGCGGGGCAGCAGTCCATCTGCTCCCATCTGGCCCCACCCTAACAGCAAAGCTCCTCGAGGGCAGGTCCCCTGCCTCCATTTCCTCTCTAACATCCCTCGGTACAGGACACAGCAAAGGACTTGAGGCCACGTGGAGAAGGGGGGAAACAGGAGGGACGTGGGGACATTACAGCCTCAAAAGGGAAAGCAGCATCTCCTGTCCGTTCCAATTTCAAATAGTACCTCGTCTTTTGGTTAAGCATTGGGGCAGTTTATTAACAGGGCTGCATTCCTTAGTGCTTCTCGTTTTCTTTTTTCTGGACCTTGATGAGTGATACTGACCAGATAACAAAACTCCCCCATCCCAGTCAGCTGGGGTCTCTGGATTTTGCCGGTTTTTAGTGACACCTTCAACTGCTTCATTCTAGATATTTGTAAAGCAGTAACTCATTCAGGGAACAATTTAAGACTCTCTTTGTTTTCTCTTAGGAGAAAAAATGAGGATTAAAAGTCCAGGAGTTCCCGGGCCAGCCCAGGGGCGGAGTGGTTAAGTTCGAGCGCTCAACTTCGGCGGCCCAGGGTTTCGCCGGTTCGGATCCTGGGCACAGACATGGCACCGCTCATCAGGCCATGCTGAGGTGGTGTCCCACATGCCACAACTGGAGGGACCCACAACTAAAAATACACAACTATGTACCAGGGGGCCTTGGGGAGAAAAAAAGGAAAAATAAAATCTAAAAAAAAAATTCCAGGAGTTCAAGGACTGAGAGCAACAGTAGACATATTTAAAATAGACATACAAAATGTCTATTTAATAGCCAGAGTAGCACTATTAATATTTATGGAGTTTGCACTCCAGGGAAGGCCTGGTTCTTAGTGCATCTGCATTGTCCTGTTTAATTCTCACATCCCCATGAGGAAGGCGGTCTGACCACCAGTTCCTTTCAGATGAGGAAACTGAGGCTCAGAGGGGTCAGTGTCTTGCCCAAGATCGCACACGTGGCGAGGCCAGATTTCCCTGTGCGGCTGATCTGGGGCCGCTTCCTCAGTAACTGCACCAGATCCCCTCCCTGGAGGGCGTTAGCCTCTGTTTGAGGGAGAAGCGGTTCGAGGAGGGGCCTCCAAGCGAGACGAGCGGGACTGTGCGCCTCGATGCATCTCAACTAAGAAGAAAATGTAAAAGCAGCTTATAAACTGGTCAGCTCTCTGCACACATTGAGACTCCCTAGTTCAGCCCTCCTTGTGCCTTTATGCAAATGCGGTGAGCTGCTGGCATCCTGGTGAGAACCTTTTCAAGTGAACTGCAGAGCTGGACTCAAACTCAGGGTCAGCCAAGTTCTCTTCTCACACCCCTGCTGCCTTCAGCTCTTAGAATTCCTGCCTATCCAGACGTCCCAAATGGTCTCGACTGTTGTGAGTCTGGGGTGTCTGGATGTTTGGGTCAGAATCTACCACTTTTTTAAGCTCTCTTTCTTAGAAAAACATCCAAATAGCAAGCACAAAAATGAACACCGAATAACCCAGACAACAGAGGTGAAATGCCTGTGAAACAGCTGTTGGGAGAAAAGGTTATCAGCTTTGCCTCTCCCTCCTGTTTTGGGCTTTGAAGGTTCATCAGGCTGGTTCCCCAAAGAAATTTTCTGTGCACCCCAAATAACCCCTGTGAAAGGGGCCAGAGAAGCAGCCTGAGGCGGAATGGAAGACTATCCTGCGACACGGGTGCTCTACTCCACCACCGCCAGCGGCAGGACCAGCAGCGCCACCGGACGCTCTGCCTCCTGGTGCTGGGAATGAGAAGGGGACCATCGCCCTCAGAAGGCACAGCCCCAGGGCCAGAGGTCAGCCTAGATCCACCCCACAGGAAAGCCACAGACAGCCAAGGCAGTGGAGGAGGCTGGCTCCTCTCTGACTCTTTCTGGAGGGTTTTTGTTAAACGTTCTGGCGTGGAAGGGGCCTCTGAGTGTGGCTGGTGCTCTGCGAGGGCATGACCAGGAAGTGAGAACAGTGTCTCCAATAAACGGAGCAGGAATCACTACAAATTTCCATAGGTCTGAATATTTGTTTTTTCTTTCTTTGTTTAAACCACAAATGCTAAGTCAGGATATGTTTTATTTGGGGGAGAAGGCGAGAGACCCCGCCCAGCAATCACAGACAAAACATGGGCCAGACCTGTCCACACTCCCTTCAGTGCTGCCCCAGGGCTGGCTGAGCCGCCTCAGCAGTCCAGTGCCGCGAGCTGTGGGGCGGCACCACTTCCCTTGGGAATCTGGCCCACTGTCTCCTCATTCAGATGCTTTCCCGGCTACTCAGCCGCAGGCTCCTTTCCGGGGGCGCTGCAGCTTCCTTCTCTGGGCCACAAACTTTGACTCATCTTGGACAAAGCGCAGGGCGAGGTGTGGGACATTCAGCTGAGGCCACCTGCTCTTCTCCTGGGTCATGTGCTGGGGACCAAGCAGAGTCGTCCCTTCTTGTGCTCATTCTAGGCCCCAAATGAGAATTTTGTCCCCTACCCCTATCCTACTCCTGCAGACTTTACCCTTCCTCGGGCTGGGAGCTGGTCTTCGTCATCTCTGTGTGTTTAGGGCTCAATAAATGTGTGTAGGAAGTGAATCCCCAAATTCTTCCGGGTTGCATTCCGGAATGATCTCCTGGACAAGGCCTTCCCTTGACCTCCCACAAAGACCGAAATCCCGGAACTGATGCTTTATTCTGAGGAGAGGAACTGAGCCCATTTGTAATTTGACAAAGTGGGTCAAAGCTTTCATGCCTGCTGTACGCCGGCTCTCCTCCCCGTCCCATCTGTCCCAAAGATACAGCCTTGAACGAGCCCCCTTGGTGAAGCCCCATGGCAGTTATAGGCCCCTCATTTTAGGTTGCTAGACCTGGCCTCATAAACCCCATGCACAGAGAGGTGAGAACAGCTGTCGCGAGCCTCTGGCCTAAGCCGGCACAATTCCAAGGAAGTCTTTCCCTCTAATTAGTCGAGTATTTGCTAAAACAGCTCTTACTTTCCTTATTGTAAAACCCTGAGGACAATAGCTTCTTATTGCCAACCGAATGTGTGGGGTTCCTGGTCCCTCATTCCCTGAGCCTCCCCGGGGCCCCCTCCCTCACTGAAAGGGGAAGGCTGTCACCGTGTCTGGTTACTAATTAAGGAAAGGCAAAGCCTTCCATTATTACTATTTTTTGTTTTGTTTTTCCCTCACTGTACTTACTACATTCAAAGGTAATTTCTCTAGCAGGACGACCTCCCACGCACCCAGGGAAGAGATGGGGGTTTCAGCGTGTAAAATAAAGGCGTTGGCGGCCAGGCCTCACACGTGCGGGCTGCTCCCGGTCGGCACGCTGTTCCTAGGTTCTGGGACAGGGCGCAGCAGCTGGTGTTCGAGTTAGCGGGACCTTGGCTAACTCCCAGGGCAGGTCACCCAGGGGTGCTGTGAGGTCCCCAACAGCGCACATCTCACTTGGAAGCACCTCTCCTGGCGTGACCCCGCATCAGATCTCCTTAGCCCAAGGGGCTGTGCGCCGGGGGCTGCAGGAAAGGGTCCAGGCCTACGAGAGGAATGACTTGGGTTTGTAAAGCGGAAATACTCGCTCAAGCTACTTCTTTGGGGGGTTCAAAGGAGGATCAAGCGCGGGCCAGTGTTCGCTGGAAATAGAAGAGCTGCTGACCCACCTCTCTGCCCTCTCAGCGCCTCCAGCTCCGCACCCCTGGGTAGGTGCTCCTCCTGGAGCGCTGGGCGCCCCGAGGGGGCTGCTGGCCTGGTGAGCCCACAGGTCGTCCCAGAGGACCAGGTCGAGCTCCGGGAGAAGAAGGCGGTGGGCCCGGGAAGGGGGCTGGGCTCGCCATCCGCACCCCGCGTCGAGGCCCGGGCCGCTCTGCCGAGGGGCCGAGGGGCCGAGCGGAAGGGCGAGGGCCCCGGGGCGGCGGGCAGGTGCGAGGTCACGGTCCCAGCGCCCGGGAGGAGCCCTCGGGCGGAGTGTCGCGCCCGCGGCCGGTCGGACGGAGCGCGGGGCCGGCGCGGCCGGGGGGCGGGGAGGCGGCGCGGAGGCGGGGCGGGGGCGGGGAGCCCGGGAGCCCGGGAGCCTCTCGCCCAGCGCCGGCCCTGCACTCCGAGCGCCGCCGCCGCCCCGCAGCCGACTCGGGGCCGAAACTTCTCCGGCTCCTGCGCTCCGAGCAGGGCGCGCAGCCTGCGACGACCGTCTGCGGCGGCCTCCCTCCGGCTCGGCCGCGGGCTCCGCAGCGCGCCCGCCCCGCCCGCCGAGCTCGGGGTCCCGGGCCCGGGGCAGGGGGCCCTCCCGGCGCCGAGGGAGCGCGGACCCCGAGGGCCCGGACCGCCCGGCCGGGCTCCGCGGACCCCGGGCGGCGGCCCCAGCATCGCGGGCGGGCCGACGGTTCGGCGGGAGCCCCGGAGCGGAGCGCGCCCGGCCGCGGATGCCGAGTCCGGCGCGGCGGCCCGAGCGGCCCGCGCGCTGAGAGGAGCGGCCCCCGCCCCGCGCCCCCGCCCCCGCCCCGCCGCCGAGAGGAGCCGCCGAGGAGCGCGCGAGCCGCAACCCGGCCAGGTAAGCGCCCTCCCCGCCCGGCCCCCCGCGCTCCCGGCGGGCGTCCCCTGGGCGCTCGGGTCGCGGCGCGGGGAGGGACGAGGGTGCGCGCGGCTCGGGGCGCCGGGAGCCGGCCGGGGGCGGCGCTGCAGACCGCGGGCGGCCGTCGGGTGCCCCCGCCGGGGGCGAAGGGCAGGCGGCGTCCTCGCCCTCCCGCGGCAGCTCGGGCGCTCCGTCCCCGCAGGTGGCGGCGAGGGGGTGGCCTGGGAGCGGCCGCCGGCGGCGTGCGCGGGGACTGCGCGGCTGTCCGGGAAGCGCGAGCCCCTCGGAGCTCCTCGCTGCCTCTTCCGCGCCCGCCGGGCCGGCGGGAGCCCTCTGCCCGGGGTCCGGCCCGCGTCCGCCAGCCTGGGGCGAGCGCTGCAGGCGCAGGCCTTTCCCCTTCCCGAGCGGGCTTAGCTCGCTGCCTGGTTTCCTGCCTGCGGCGGAGCAGGTAGAGCCCCGAGGGGTGTCCCGAGGTCCCTTTCGTTGTCCCTCCGCTCCTTAGGCTGCATCCGTCCTCGTCTTGGGAGAAGTGGGAAGGGACCTCCTTCTCCATCCTCTTGTGGAGTCTCGGTAGGTATTTGGCCGTGCACTCTAGTCAGAGCCAATTTCCTAGATATTTTCATCCTGCACGTCGTTGTGAGAGGTCATTTAGTTGCTTGGAGCAGGATTGGTTCCGTTTCACAGAGAGGGAAACAGGCTGCTCAAGCCTGGCTGTGAGGAGGGGGATTTGCTCTCGCTTTCACCCCAGGCGGCCTTCACTCCTTTTGCCACCTGGCCTCGGTGGCACCAGCTTTCAATTACTACCACCCTGGGCAGATTTCAGCCTAGTACCCGGAGGAGGAAAGCACAGGATCGTGTTACCAATCCCCAGAACTGCTCCAGTCGCCAAGGAATGTGCCCACCTGACGGAGCTCTGAGGGGACATCTGTGCCATGCCATTAGTGTGGGTGCAGGAAACTCTGGGTCAGTGGGGCAGAGTCAGGCTCCTGGCCAAATACGAGCACTTGTGCACCCCTGTCGTGGAAGCTTAGGGTGACCCCTTTTGTGACTGGCCCTAAGGGAACGTAGGGCCCCTGGGAGCAGTGGGCACACCCTCGCAAAGTCAGAGGACCCTTTCCTGGATCCAGCCACTCCTGCTGCTGTCTGTTTCAGATTATCAAAGGCAAGACTCCCAATCGGAGGCATGGATGAGTGGGCGCCAGGCCCTGAGCTTGTGCCCACATGCCTGTCCAGGCTTACACACACAAGTCCTGGCAAACACACCGACCTGTGAGAGGTGGAGGCTGAGTGGTGGTTTTCCTCCATTTCAAAATAGTGTCTCTTCTCTCTTTGACATGGATTTGCGGTTATAAATAGCAAGAAGCAGGGGGTGTGTCCCCTCCCGAGGAAAGGCAGTGCCCAGAGACTGCACAGTTGTCCGAGGAGCAGTACCCTGGGCTGTGCGTGGTGAAGCCGAGCCCAGGAGCCCAAGGAAGAAGGCAGCCTTCAAGCCAGCTCTCAGGCGGCGCTGACACCAGGGTGGGAGGTGAAGGCGGGGAGCAAAGGGACCTAAGGGGATGATGTGTGGATGAATACCTCAGGCCAGCCGTGAGCAACAGCTCCCCTTCCTTCGCTAGAGAAAATCAGACAGAGGGCGTGTGACACTGTGGGGTCTTCTGCCAGGGGCAGGAGCCAGCCCTGGGAAGAGCTCGCGGGCTCCCTCCCATCCAGAGGTTTCCTGCTTCCCCAGGCTCTGATGTCTCCCATCAGTGTGTGGGCGAGGGTGAGTGAATGAGGGGTCTCCTGGGGTGTCTGAAACCAGTCCCCTCTTTAGTTCGTTTGGTGGTTGTAATATCTCCAGGGGTGTCTTACTGACTTGAAACAAGCGTTTTTGAAAAATTTTTTCCGTCCCCAAAGTATAAGTTAAAGGGATATTGCCAAATTTGCTGGGACCCAGAAGCTGTGAAAAGAAAGAAGTGGGGACTGTTCACCTGGCGTTTCACTTCCTCCCACTCTGGTGGCAGCTGAAAGATTTTTAGTTTGCTCTTCTCCAAGGAGGGCAGAGGAGCAGGCTAGTCTGTTCCAATTCTTACTTCCAGGACAGCTCTGCTGGTTTCTGGATTGCCGGGGCCTGGCATCTCTAGCAGGGAGGACGTTTTTACGTGAAGTGATATTGTCTTCTCTGAAATAAAACCCGGTATGTCCACAAATGCTTTCCTGTTGCTCTTCTGACTCTGTTCTCCCAAGCTGCTTTTCAAACTCCCTGTCCTTGATCTCCTTAATCGTCTAAACTGGGCTTCAGGTCCCGTTTGGTCCAGCCCCACACCTGAACACAGCCCTCAGAGTTGTGTGGTTGTGGTTGGTTATAGTGTTTGCAACTCCGTCAGGTCTCTCAAGACTCAGAACAGCAGTAGACATAAAAATCCCCTTGTGGGGAGAGAATACGGGGGCTCCCCACCCTCACCTGAGGACACCCTTGGCAGGTGTCTACTGAGCATCTTCTAACTGCATCCAGAGTCCAGAAAAACCAGCAATGAGGATGAGAATAGATACTGTGATAAAGATGAAAAGACCTGATGGTTTGTAATCTGAGACACCTTTTCAAGTAAAAATACCCTTCTACCCATCTCTGAGGAGCGTGCGCCCACTCCCACACAGCAAGTTGGTGGAGCACGGACATCGGACCTGCTGTTTGGCAGAGGTCTGGCCCCACCTTCCCTTCAGCAGAAGCGCCGGCTGCTCTCGGAGCAGGTGGTGGCTCTGTGCCAACCAGGCCCTCTCCCCGCGGGCTCTGTTTACTGGCTAAATTTAACCCTCCGGCCCCAGCCCGCTTGGGCGCTGGCTGGCGCTCCGGCAGCATCTCCCGGCTTCTTTGCCCCGTGGTTGCAGTCTGGTCTTCTTGTGCTGCATGAATCCTCTTCTAGACTTGCTAAAGTTGGTCTTTCTCCTCCCTGCTTCCCCACCTCTGTGGCTGTCTTCCCTGCTCTTCCTCCTGGGTGGTTTGGAACCTGGTGTGTCCTGGGGGAGACTCCCCTGACGGCTCCAAATGCCAAGCATGGAGATTTCAGGAAACTGAGACTCAGGCTGCCACCGAAGGTGCTGGGGGCCCATGCTGACTGTACTCATGGCCCAGCCCAGCCCAGGGCTCTGGGACCAGAGCCCCTTTGAGCAAGTCCAGTGCGGGCAGCGGTGCAGCCCGTAAAGGCACAGGGGTGTTTTCTCAAAATTCCTTTTTGCACCCCCAAACCTGCAAACCCCGAAGAACCCCACCAGCCTATATGTCCTGTTTGCATCACCATCTTTTCTTGAAGTTTTGCCGGGGAGGTTTATTTTAGGGGGGCTGGAGGGGGCGCATTGTAGCTTCTCTTGAAGTCTCAGTTGCCTCTTCTGTAAAGTGGGGGCGTTGGATCACAGTGTCCTGGGGGCCCCTTCCAGCTCTAACATTCGGTCGTTTTAAACAGCTCTAGCTAGTTCACTTTTGGAAATCCCTCTGCTGTGGACCAGGCCGGGGGGCGGGGAAGCAGCCAGTCAGAGGCGGTGCGTGCCCAGAGGGGCGGCCGGCCCAGCTGCTCTCACAAAGTCACTGTTTCACAAGTCGCGATCTTCCAGGCAGGGTTTGTGGTCGCGCAGGAGGCTCAGGTTGTGCTCCTGGCTTTGGGCTCCGGCCTGGCAGGGGCCTCTGTGGTTAGTCGGCATCCCGAGGGTGACGGCGAGCGTCTGTCTCCAGCTTCCGGCGACTTCAGGGTTGGTCCCTGAGTTTCTCGGGGAGGCACCCAGCGTCCATCCTTAGGGTTTCCAGTCCTCTCTACTCTGCAGCTTCCTTTCCCCGAGGCCTGGGAAACGATAGCTGGGCTTAAGTTTAAAAAGGCAGTGGATTAAAGTCCTTGGTATACAAACTTTAGCCCCTAAACTTCACTTGAGAGTTATCGGGAATATTCAATCAGTGGATTTGCTCTGAGTCCTGCTGAGGGAGCGAAAAATATGGTCACAAAGCTTTCCTGACACCAGCCAGGGTAATCCTGTTTCCTGCTGTCTCGCTCTGCCTCCTTTCACAGAAGGGAGCCTGCTCGGGGAGAGGTCGGGGCGGCCCTGAGCTCTGTTACTGCTGCTGGACCCCTGCTTGTGGCGTCACCTGCGTCTGAACCAGGGTTCGTGCACTCCCACCCATTTCTCTTCCCCGGGAATACCCGGAGATGATAGGAGGCCTCCATTGCTGCAGGAGAGGAGGCTGGAGCACACTGAGTCCCTTCGCAGACATCGCTAACGTCATATGCCTCATCCGTATTCGTTGAGAAGTTGTTCCTGGGAAAATTGGAGTGATGAATTACTAAATACTTTATACAGATCTTTTTTGGGGTACAAGACCTGCAATCAAAGTAATTAAACCTTTAAAGAGATTTTATATATAAGTTTAGAACTAGAAAATGCCATATCACACTGCGGGAGCAGAGCTGGTGAATTGGCGGGGGTGGGGGGGTGCTCTAGATTCTACTGTCAGGATATTCCTTGAGACAGGAGGCTGTAGGAAGCTAAGACAATGGCGGCGAGGGCTTTGGAGTCAGACTACCTGGGTGTGAGTCCTAGCACTGAGTAGACAGCTGTGCGATCTTAGGCAGGCAGGTTACCTGACTTCTCTGTGCCTCAGTTTCTTCACTTGTAAAACAGAGACAGTGTCTTTACACTCCTCTCATACGGTGGCTGTGAGGCAGGTGGTGGGGCGGGTTAGACGCCCTGCCCTTTGCAGGACTGTGGAAGTGTTAGCTGCTATGGCGCTGCTGATGAGGATCCAATGGCAGGGCAGCTAGAACTCCTTGGCCTCCTGCCCGTGACTCTGCGTTTAAAGATGGGAGCTGCTTTCTATGGGACATTAGCAGCACAGCCATGGCTTCTGTCAGCACGTGCTCCCCAGTTCTCGAAGGAAATGACTCTCGTGAACATGATGTGTCCAGTCGGGCATAGATGCCATTTTGATCATTACATCGATGGGAGGAGAGGATCCCAGTTTGTGGAATGACCAGAGATAGGAGAGGAGATATGTTCAGGGTTGGCTGTCATGAAGGGAGGGAAAGAGGGATACTCTTAGTGGGAGAGTTAGATTCTGATATGGTCCTGTAGGTTGAGGATTGAGCAAGTCCTGGCTGAGAAGGAAGGGGTCTTGCTGACCCCATCTCGAACAAGTCTGTTGTTTTAACTAGGCAGATGCTGATAGATTCCCTGCATTTGGAAATCACTCCAAACCTTGACATGTTGTGTTTTCTTATTCTTGAAAAGGTAACCTCTGTGAAATCAAATCTGAAATAAGCTTTAAATATAAAGGGAAGGATCAGATTTGAGAGTTTTCTTTTCCCCTAGTCCAGGTCTGTCCATCACTGTGAGACAGGGCAGTGGAGCCTCTGTGTGAAGGAAGAACTTTCAGGGTCTCATCCTCAGGTATCCCTGGGAACCAAGCTGATGGCTGAAATGAGTGAGGGTGGAGGGAGCATTTGTAATGCTATAGTGAGCAGAGAAAGCTCCCTGTGGCAAACGAGAGAGCGTTCCCGCCCCAAGGGATCCCAACTCAGACGTTTGAAACACCTCTCCCAGCTGATGCTGTCCAAGACCTTCATTGTGACTGTAGGGGAGCTCAGGCCTTTCTCCAGAATGGAGGTGAGGTCTCATCTTGGGTGTTGGATCATGTCTTTTAACTTGCCAAAGCCCAGGGGCGACCCAGCTCTGCTCCTAACCTAATCTCCCAGCTTCTCTAAGGGAATGCTGTTTCTTGCAGAGGTATCAGATACGGAGTTACAAATGGGGTTTCCTACAGACTTTATGTATCATTCCTGATATTAACAAGGAGTTTTCACACTTCTCAGACAATACCCTCCTCACCTCCACTGCGACTTATAATACAACCCAGACTCCACGCTGTGGTCTACCGAGCTCTGCATTGCCTGGCTCCTGCCCTCCTGTCCAACCTCATTTCACACCACTGTCTCTCACCCCCAGTTCCTGCCCCCGTAGGTGTACGTGATGCTGCATAAACAGCCCAGGCACGTTCAGGGTCTGTACACCTGCTGTTCCCTCTGCTTAGACCACCCTGCCCCTCTCCGTGCTCCATGGCTCCTCCTCACCCTTCAGGTCTCAGCTTCTCAGAGAGGCCCTGCTGTGCAGAATTGCCACCCGCCCCCTGGTTCTCTGTCCCTGTTTTCTTCAGGGCACTTATCACCATCTGTAATTCTCTTGTTATTTATTAGCCCTTGTTAAATGTCTGCTCCCCCTATGATTGTCTTGTTCTCCATGCGTCCTCAGAGCTGAAACAGTGTCTAAGCAGTGCCTGAGCGCAGAAGGCTCTCAGTAGATGAGTGTCACTGTTGATCTCAGGGCAGTGCGCTTTGTGATTGTAGCAAAGTGTAATTTCCTTGCTAGAAATAGGCCCATTTTGTCTAATAATTATGCCATCCTTAATGATTTTCTGATATAATTCAATGATAATAATTCAACGATAACCATTGAATTATTCGTATAACAAATCGTGGCCCAGGCACGTCCCAGGTGCTGGAGATATATAGGTTCCTGACCTTCAGTAGCTTTTGTTCTGGTAACTTCTACTACATACAAATAGCAAGTGTGCAGTATTCCAAAACCTCTCAAGTCTTTTATTCTCCCGTATGCTGTGCTTAAGACCCATCTTGTGGTCATGCGCATCACGGTGGTTTTGGGCTGCAGTGTAGAGCGGAAATGCCGGAACAGCGGGAAGCCAGAGGGAGCTGTTCAGGCTCGTGGTGGGTCCACGAGAGGAAGTGCTGACTTGACCTCATGCACAGGCTGGGTCCTCGGTGGGCTCAAGGGGACCGGGCACATTCCTCCATGCTGTGTGACTAGTAGGATTCTTTTCACCCATGTGTGACCAGATTGAGAGATGATGAAAGAACTGGATTAGGAGTTCCGTGAGTGCCCCATCACCAGTGCCTTGCATCTCAGGCACTCAGTTGTCTACCTTGCCAGACTGTCATTCCAGACTACTGGCACCATTAGAAGTTACTAGAACTCATCTCTTTGGCCCCTGGTTGCTTGGCACAAGTATCCAGTAAAGCTTTATTGCGTGTAATTTGAAAAAAACTGGTAGGAAAAGATCTTGAGTTTGCCGTGGGCAGTCGCATCATTGCCTTCTCTTTGATGCTTGATCTTCATTTGGCTTCCAGGGCACCTCCTTCTTCTAGTTTCCTTTCTCCCTTACTGATAGCAGCTTTCCTGATTTTCTTTCTCTCCTTTGACCTCTTCTCTCCTATTTATACACTTTGATGGCTGTAAATACCATCTGCGCTCTTACAAATCTCACGTTTTCATCTCTTGCCTGTTCCTTTCCTTGACCTTCAGACTGGTGTATCCAGTTGCTTACGCAGCATCTTCTCTAGGAGATCTAAAAGGCATCCCAACCTGACCTTCTGACCTTTTCTCTTAAACCTGCTCTTTGCACAGCCTTCGCCATCTCCTCCTAGTTGCTCATGCCATAAATCTTGGAGTCATTCTTGATTTCTTTCTTTCTCTCGCTGCCCACATCCAGTGTGTCAGTGAATCTTGCCAAGTCTAATTTCAGAAGATACCCAGACTCCTGACCACTTCCCACCTCCTCACCCCTCTCCTCCTGGCTCGTTCCACCAGCACCTCCCCCAGATTGTAGTAATAGCCCCCTAACTGGTGTCCTTGGCTTTGTTGGCTGCAGTGAGCCTAGTGAAACTTGTCACATCATGTCACTCTTCTCCTCAGGGTCCTCCGACGGCCTTCCGTCTCGTGCAGGAAAAAGGTAGTGTCCTCACAGTGGCTTAGTAGCCTGAGGGATCTGACCCCGACTCCCCTCTGTGACCTCACAGTGGCTTAGTAGCCTGAGGGATCTGACCCCTGCTCCCCTCTGTGACCTCGTCTTTCCCCTCCCTTCGCTCCAGCAGACTGGCCTCCTTGCTGTCTGTGAGCCCACCAGGCAGGCTTCTGCTGTGCGCTTTGCACCTGGTTCTTCCTTCTGCCCTTCCCTCCTCTCCATGCTCCCCACTCAGACCTTTCATCAAATGTCACCCCAACAAGGTCTTCTGTGACTTCCCTATGTAAATTGCAATCCTTCCACCCATTTCTGAGGCCCCTTCTCTGCTTTATTTTTCTCCAGAGTTCTCCACTGAACATTTGTATCTTTATATCTTGTCTGCTTCCTCTTACTAGAACGGCAGCACCGCAAGGGCAGGGCCGGCTGTCTGTTCACTGTTGTATCTGGAGCACAGGGACAGTGCCTGCACATAGTGGGTGAAGGAATTAAATGAGTGGATGACAGGGGTCCTCGTGTTGGCCCGGACAAGTCTGACCTCGAGGGGGTAGTACTTCCTCTGGTCTGTAGCTCCTTGTCTTTCTCCTCTTCCCCTAGCCAGGTCCCAGAGGGGCAGCTGGTAAGGATACGTGGTCCTAGGACATAGCTCTGTTTGTTATAACTGATTAAGTTAAAACATGTTCACTGAAGAACATTGAATTTTTTTCATTTTCTCAAGTCATTCGTATTTTCATTCATTTTTCATGAAGAAAAATAAAAATGAGAATTCCAAGTTAATCGATAACATTTCAGCATATCGCTTTTCAGTCTTTTTGACACATATCTGTACAAGGACATATGTATTTTCAGACGTGTAGGTTTCTTACGTGCTTGTCTCCCTTCTGGGTGGCAATGCTCTTATCTTCAGTGCCCACAGGGCCTGGCCAGTAGCAGGTGCACAAAAGTGTAGGTTAAAGGAAGGGATGAACACGTGTGTGCTTGTTTCCTGGTGGAGCAGTCGTCTCTGTGCAGAGCCAGGCCCAGTGGTTTCTTTGGCTCATGAGCTGCACGGTGAGTGTAACGTCTTTACCACTTTTGTTTCCTTGTGGTTCTAAAACCGTCTCCAAACCTCGGTACTATTGATTGTTTTGGACCTGGTAGATCTATGTTGAGGAGGCCTGTCCTGTGCATTGTAGGATGTTTAGCAGCATCCCTGACCTCTACCCACTAGATGCCGGTAGCACCCGCCTCCCAGTGATGACAACCAAAAATGTCACTAGACATTGCCACGTGTCCCATGGGGGGCAAAATTGCCGCTGGTTGAGGAACACTGTTCTAAAGTGTCTCTGTTTTTTTCCTGACAATCTTTCTTTATTTTCCATTTCTCCTCAATCCTTAGGAATTATTTTCCATTTTGCGTTCTGTGTCTGTGCTACAGCCTGAGTGTGAGCCCTTCTGCATCAGATGTGAATTGTGGCTGCCGCTTTCTCTCCAGCTTCTGTCCCTGGTCCGCTTCCCACAAGGCATCGCCGCCCTGGCTCCCAGCGTGATCATGCTGCTGCTCCAGGTCCCTCTCTTACTCAAATTCTTGAGTGACTCCTCATTTCTCTGCTGAAGTCATAAAATATCTTCACTCTGGTGTTCAACACCCTTCAAAATCTTGCCCTCGCCTGCCTGTCTCTCCTCCTGCTTCCCTGCCTTGCGGCCAGACGAGAAGCCCTGCTTCCCACCGACTGTTTGCTCCTGCCACGTGCTCCTCTCGGGACCCCTCCCCTTTCCTTCTCTTCCTCCTCGTACCTGCCTGTTCTTCAAAGTACAGCTCAGGTCCCACCTCCCTGATCACCTCTGTCAGAAGCCATCTCTCTGTGGCTGGGAGTTGGCTCCCCGAGGGGCTGTGCCGTTTCAGAGGACATTCATTATGATGGCCCTTTTCACATCTTGTCTTACGTTGGAGTTATTTGTGTTCACATCTTATCTTCACTGCTAGCTTCCTGGCTGGGTAAACTGCCTTCTCCAGTGGATCTTAGCTCAGTCACCACATGCAGCTAGGCATCTCCTTAGAGAGGTGAATGGCCATCCTCCTCATTAAACTGGTTCCCAAATTGAGGGAGGGGTCCTGTAGCAGGAAGGCTTTCGTTATTTACTGTGGAGTTGTTTACATGGTATATCAGCCTCCCAGACTTCAGTTTAGTCTAGTAGCGATTTTCAAGCTTTTAAAAAAAGCTTTTGTTTTCCATACTTAGTCGCCTGTCCAGTGGAAGCACATGGCCTTTGGGGGCAAGTGGACTTGGGTTTGAATCTTGACCCAGCCATTCACAACCTGATTGACCTCCCCCAACTGTTTAGCTTTTCTGAGTTCCCAGTTCTTCATCTTCTAAACAGGGATAGTAATGTCCTACTCATAAGTTATTGCGAGAATTCAGTATGATAATTTATGTGAATTAGGGCAATTCCTGACACATAGTAGTTCCCTTCTTTATTGAAAAAAATGAAAGTGTCAAGACATTGTCACCTAGATGCTCCAAATACCTGCTCAGAGTTTGGTCCAGAAGAGTTGAGTGTTTTAGAATTTGGTTTGTTCTGACACTGAGGAGACAAAGGAGACCTGAAATTCACTTCTGTGACGGCCACTTTTACCAAAGAGCTGTTGAGAGCTCGGTAGCTCTGGGCTCTTGGAATTTTCCTTGAAGGTGGGTTCCTGGATGGCAGAAGTGATCTTTGTCCCTCACTGCCCCCTGACAGTGCCAGCAATGAGCATTGTTGCCACTCAATAATATTGATAAATTACTTATGTAGTGACTTCTAAGAAGGTTATAATCCCCAGTTGGAGAAAGCTGGTCTTGAATTACCGTATTTCATCAATACTAAGACACATTGTAACATATCAGAGATCAGGATGCATCTTAAAATCAATGTGTCGTGGTTTAACTGGGAGTACTTCTCTTTCTTAGAGGTGTAAAATAATGGTGCGTTTTCGAATCAGTAGCTTCTTAGATTTGGTGAGATAAGGTAATGTCATTGGTCACTGTTTGCTAAGATGACCTGTTGTCATTTCCTGGTGTCTGCCTGGTGTTCCCTTGGAATAGTGCTTCTGTTCTTTTACCAAATAGAGCATTTATACTGTCACCTTCCTGATGAACATCTATTGACTCAGAGTTAATATTGAGATAAGAAATTCTAGACAAAGACCAGATGTCCCACGGACCCTGTACCCTGATGCTCCAGGATGCTCACCTCCCTGCAGTCACCTGTGAACCAGAAGTCTGGGATTACTGCCCCTGTGTCCCAGGGATCTAGGGCAAAAGATACCTTGGACAAGTCTCCCTTTCCTCATTTGTAAATGGGTTCACAACGTCCCCCACCTATCTCACAGAGTTATTGTAGGATTGAGATGGTGTGTATGAACGTGGTTTATACCCAGTGTAAGACGCTGAGCAGACTGGAAATGTGACCCAGAGACTTTTTAAATCCACTCACAAAACACAGCCCCAGGTGACTCCACAGTGATTCATACCTGGCACTTGTCTCCTTATGTCTCGATTTCCAGGACAGAGTCTTTAAAAACCTTGTAGAAGCTTGTCTGGTGAGGTGAAACAGTATCCCAAAGGGTCAAAAAGAAGTTACATCCTATACCTCTACAGTACAAGCTTTTTTTCCCTCTTTTCATATTTTCCTATGTCCCTGCCTTGGCATTGGAGAGTATTTCTGATAAAATCTCATTGATGTTAACACAAATATCTTTATCACGAAAGAGTAAGTCTAATCTCTTAGGCACAGTGCTTAAGAAATCAACTTCTGCAGCCCAATGGGTGCTGGCTCAATTCTGGTCCCAAAACTCACCAGCAGTGTGACCACTGCAAGAGGTAACCTTGAGCAAGTTATCCAAACTCTCTTGACCTCAGTTTCTCATCTGTTAAAATCCTTAATGGGCCATGGTGAGGATTAAACGAAATGCATGGAGAGCACTTAGCAGGGCTGTGCACTTAGAAAGCTTTGGTAGATGTTCACTCTAATTATGCTTCTAAACAACCACAAAAAATGCTGTTGTGCAACTGCCAGCGACTGGTTCTGCTGACATAATCAAAAGCTTGGCTATGTCTGGAAAGAAGAGAAGAGCTAGAGCTGGTGTTATTTTCATACTTAAGCATGGCGTTAATAAGCTACACAAGCGTGTAATCTGACCTCAATAACATTGCATTTTCAGATACATAGTTTGTTGTACTGTAACCAAATCAAGAGAATCCTGGTGAAAACCTTACCCGGCAGCTTTTAAATATTTTCTTTCAAGTGAGATTGTTGCAGTGTATTGTTACCATTCCATGCGCTGAGGAAGAGTCTTAAGCGGCATCTTCTTTTCATGCTTTAAAGCCTGGGACGTCTGCTTCTGAAAAAGTGTCATCCACTTGCTTCCACGATCTGTTTGCATTTGGGGGTTAGGGAAAGTCTTAGCAGCGTCAAAACTCATAAGCTTCGTACCTTCTGCCCTGTTTCTTCACATGCTGCCCTGTGTCACCACAGCTGAATGTTGCGAATGCTGCTTACTTTTTCTTTTTAATCAACTTTATTGAAGTATAATTTGCATACAATAAAATCCATACACTGTAAGCGTACAGGCAATACATTTGGACAAATATACATAGCCGTGAGACCACCGTCCCAGTGAAGGTGCTATTTCTCCTTCTCCATAAAGTCCCCTGGTCCCTTTATAATCTCTACATGCCCTCTGCCCACCCCTGCCTCAGGCAACCACTGATCTGATTTATGTTATTCTAGATTAGTTTTTCCTGTTCTAGAATTTCACATAAATAGAATCATACTAGAATTCTCTGTTTTTTTCTTTCAGGTCTTTGGTGTCTGGCTTCTTTTGCTCAGCATAACATCTGTGAGATTTTTCCATGTTGTTGAGGTATTAGCACTTTATCCCTTTTTATTGCTGAATAGTATACCATTAAATGAATATGCTATAGTTTGTTTATTCACTTTGGATGAACATTTGGGTTATTCTAGATTTTTGTTAATATGACAATCTCTGTCTTTTAATTGGGATGTTTAGTCTATTTACATTTAGACTTACAAAAATGTTGCAAAAATAGTTTTGAGAATTCCTGTATACTCTTCACTTAGTTTCCCCTAATGTTAACATTTTACATAACCATAGTACAATTATCAACAAGAAATTAACATTGTTACCGTATTATTAAGTAATTCACAGATCTTATTCCAGTTTCACCAATTTTTCCCTGATGTCTTTTTTTTTTTTTAAAGATTTTATTTTTTTCCTTTTTTTCCCCAAAGCCCCCCAGTACATAGCTGTATATTCTTAGTTGTGGGTCCTTCTGGTTGTGCTGTGTGGGATGCCGCCTCAGCATGGCCTGATGAATGGTGCCATGTCCACGCCCAGGATTTGAACTGGGGAAACCCTGGGCTGCTGCAGCAGAGCACGTGAACTTAACCACTCAGCCACGGGCTGGCACCAACCCTGATGTCTTTTTTCTAGTCCCAAATCCAATCCAGTATCTCACATTGAATTTAGTTGTTGTTTCTCCTTAGTCTCCTCCAGTCAACGACGCTTCCTCTTTTGTGACTTTGACACTTTTGATGTGTACGTTTATGGAATGTTTCTCCCTCAGTTTGGGCTTGTCTGATGTTTTCTTATTTCCGTTGTGGTTGTGCATTCCTGGCAGGAGCACTACAGAAGGGATGTGCCCTTCTCAATGCATCATATCGGAGGGTCATGATGTTGGTATTTCTTACTTGGTGACGCTAGCTTTTGATTGTTTAATGTAATTTTTTCTTTTTTTTTTTTGAGGAAGATTAGCCCTGACCTAACATCTGCTGCCAATCATCCTCTTTTTTTGCTGAGGAAGACTGGCCCTGAGCTAACATTCATGCCCATCTTCCTCTACTTTATATGTGGGACGCCTGCCACAGCATGGCTTGATAAGCGGTGCATAGGTCCATACCTGGGATCTGAACTGGCGATCTCTGGGCCACTGAAGCCAAGTGTGTGAACTTAACCACTGAGCCACCAAGCTGGCCCCTCATTTAATGTACTGTAATGTAATTTTTCATATGGTTTGGTTAAAGATTACCATGTTGCTGTTTGTTTCCTGTTTCTCCCCTCCCCTGCTTTGCGTGTGTGTGTGTGATTGCTCTAGAGACAACTGTATGCATCCTTCACCAATCAGTCTATTTGGAGTACCTCTTCACAGTCACCTGACTTTTTTTCTCAGCTTTTTCCTATTTATTTATTTATTGTGTAGAGATTTTTGATAGAATGTTGGGCATTGTGATAATATGTTTTAAAGACTCTGGATTTTGTTATCATTCTCTGAAGTGCGTTGTTCTTATTTTGGCAGACAGTTGAATTACCAGCTGATGACTTTTGCCAGTGTAGGCTTGGTGTGACACGTTGTTAGTGTGGATCTGTGGAAAGCACAAACTTTAACTTGGCGGGACTGAGATGGTAACTCCATCTTTCCTGCAGGTTTTGTTAGGGCTTGGTTTTAGGTTTCATAGATTGGGTCTGGAAGAGATCTTTGTCAAGGGCATGTCCTTATTCCTCAGGCATGTTTCAGCTGGATTCCAGGGATAACTGCCACTGCCTTCTTCGTATATATGATGGTTTTATTGAGATACAATTCACGTACTAGACAATTCACCCATTTAAAGTGTATAATTCTATGGATTTTAGTATATTCACAGAGTTGTGCAACCGTCACCACAATCAATTCTAGAACATTTTTATTCCCCCCCAAAAGAAACCCCATACCCATTAGTGATCACTCTGTTTTACCCCAACCCCCTACCAGCCCTAGGCAACCACTAATCAACTTTCTGTCTCTATAGAGTTGCGTATTCTGGACATTTCATAGAAACGAATCCTATAATATATGGTGTTTTGTACTGGCTTCTTTCACTTAGCATAATGTTTTCAAGGTTAACCCATGTCGTAGCATGTCTCAGTACTTCATTTCTTTTTATGCCTGAATAATATTCCATTGTATGGATATACTACCTTTTACTTATCCTTTCATCAGTTGATGGACATTAAGGTTGTTTCTACTTTTTAGCTACCATGAATAATGTTGCTGTCAACATTTGTGTACATTTTTGTGTAGAAATATGTTTTCATTTCTTTTGGGCACATACCAACGAGTGGAATTGCTGGGTCGTTTGGTAACTCTATGTTTAACCTTTTGAGGAACTGGTAGGTTGTTTTTCAAAGTGGCTGTGCCATTTTACAATACCACCAGCAGTGTATGAGGATTCCAATTTCTCCACCTCCTTGTCAACACTTGTTATTATCTGTCTTTTTTATTATAGCTATCCTAATGGGTATTGCTAAGGACTGAATTCTGTTCTCCCCACATTTCCGTGTTGAAGCTCTGACTCCCAATGTGGTGATATTTGGAGATGGGGCCTTTTGGAGGTAATTAGGGTTAGATGAGGTCATGAGAGTGGAGCCCTTATAATAGGACTAGTGCTCTTATAAGAAGAGATAGCAGTGTGCTCTCTCTGCTATATGAGGACACAGTGAGAAGGTATGCTATCTGCAAACCAGGAAGAGAGCCTTCACCAGAACTCAACCGTGCTGGCAGCCTGATCTTGGACTTCCAGCCTCCAGAACCGTGAGAAAATAAATTTCTGCTCTTTACACTACCCAGACTATGGTATTTTGTTATGACAGCCTGAGCAGACTAAGACAAGTATGAAGTGGTATTTAATTGTGGTTTTGATTTGCATTTCTCTCATGTCTAATGATGTTGAGCATCTTATGTTATTATGTGCTTGTTGGCCATTTGTATATCTTCTCTGGAGAAATGTCCATTCAGATGCTTTGCTCATTTTAAAAATTGGATTATTTGTCCTTTATTTATTGAGTTGTGAGAGTTATTAATATACTGTAGCTTATCAGATATATGATTTGCAAATATTCACTCTTGTTTTGTGGGTTACTTACTTTTGGGTGCATTGTTTGTGCCACTAAAGATGAAAGTTTGAAGCATGTTAAGCAACTAATACAGGTCTCTGAGAGACCCTGCATTGGTTATGGATAGAGAAAGTAACCTGAGCATCTTTAGAAAATCCAGTCAGGCTATTATAAATTGACAAAATTTAAATCGTCATATATTTGGAGTATTTAATGTTGTTTTCTTGTATAGTAAGTAGGAAATCCTGTAGTTGTCACTACCTAATATCGCTAGGGTTCCAGGAGCTCAGAAGCCTAGGGACTTGCCTTTGTGCATCAAAGCCCCATTGACGGTTGGCTTGTTGAATGGGAGCAGTGGCTGAGTGAGGTGCTCGTGGTTAGAGCTCAGGGACCTTAGGGATGTTCAAATTCCACAGTAACTTGAGCTTTATGCTTTTGTGTCTTCGCACAATTTTAGAAGCTTAGGGCTGAATAAAAGTCCTCTGGAAAAAAGTCAACTTTTTGGAATGGAAATGTGTATAATTATGTGTTATGACAACTGTTCTCTCCTTTTCCCAAAATACTACATGGCGTATGTCTTTTAAGTAAGTGCGAATTGAAATTAATTTAGTCTTGTATTTCATGATACCTCTTAAGATAAGTGGAGCTAATTAGAGATAACACAGAATTCTAATTGAGTATTATCGTCTTGTTGAATATTTTGAAAAACATTTCTAGGAGTCGTATTTCAATGGCATGTCTATCACTGGAGGGGAGTCAAGTCTCCCATGCCAGGCTGCTCTTTCCATCAACTAGCAACCTTGTACTTTATGGGAATCACTTTCCAAGAGCAGGTGATAATGTGACAATGCTTTGCACGCGTGTGTGGACTCAGGCGAGTCATTTGCATGGTGGTAAGAACGCTTTGTGGTGCTTGGATTAAAGATGCGGTGGACGAGTCCTGACATGGAGCAATCTGGATTTGAGAACTCGCTGTCTGACCTCAGGCCAGGGCTCACCTTTTGTAACAGTTTCCTCAGGAGCTAAGGTGTGATCCCATTGGTGATGGGATCAAATGAAGTCACACATGCGAGAGGACCTTGAAAACTGCCCTAGTTTCCACAGAGGTGAGGGATCATAGGAGGTACTGTTGTGGCTTTTGCCGCCCTGTTGCCCCGATTGTCCAGGTCAGAGCGGGCAGTAGGAGAGCCAGGGGGCCTGAGGGAAGGAGGGTGGGCACGTGTCGCTTGGGGCTTTTACCAGGTCTCCAAACGGATCGGCGACGTGGCCCCCAGGTTGTTCTGTCCAGTCCTGTTTGCTGGCTTTCTTCCTCACACGGAGCTCCCCTGGGCGATGTCTGCGCTCTCAGGAGCCCTGTGAATCCTGTGTTCTTAACTGGCTGCCGTTTGAGACTGCAGGGGCCTGTCAGCGTTTCTGAGGGGAGGGCCATTTAATCCGGAGGGAGTTTCTCCTTGGCCCTTGCCCTGGGGACACATCTTCTGTCAGCCGCCCCGTGTTAAGCATGCACACCTCGGGTTCAGGACTGAGGAGAGTCCACGAGGGGAAGCGAATTAAATGAATTCCTGCGGAGAGCCGGTGCCCGCCAACACACTGCACTTTCTTCAGAGGAGAATACAAACCCTTTTCAGGACAGATAACTGGGAAATGCGGCTCACACCCGTGCCGTACACTCCGGGTGTGAGGTTGGGGTTGTGCTGTGTTTGCTGTCACAGCAGCAGCCAGTCGAGTGTCCTGCGGCACAGCTGGAGCGTGTCACGCACAGCCTTGTGAGGGCCCCTCCTGGAAACGTGTGGCCGTGCTCGGGGCTGCGATGGAAGCTCCGTTGCCACACACCGGAGTGAACTCACCAGTCCCCCTCGCAGAGGCCCTGCACGCCGCCGTGGGGAGTCAGGCGTCAGACCTCGGCTCTGGATCAGTGACAAGCTGCCCCCGGCCCTGACCGCGAGCTGGGCACCTGCCTTCCGCTCTGCTCCTTGGCCCGGTTGGGTGGCAGGTTTCAGCACACACGTGACTAAGGCCTCGGTGGTCACACCGCCTCGGTTGTACAGTGAAGACGTTCCTGTGTGGGCGGCCGAGGATGTGAGTCCTTTCAGTGGCGTTTCTGCTGGCACCCAGAGCCCAGTGGGGCGTGGCACGTCGGAATTTGAGAAGGCGGAACAGTTCAGGAGCGGCTTATAGGTTTGAACATCCCCAGGCCTGCCTGCCGTTGGCCAGGAGGAGTTACCACGTGGGTAACTCTTGGCCACCTCAGTCCAGGCTATGCGATCAGCCATCCTTTCTTCCTTCCGTTTCCTTTGGTACCTTTTTCTTACCATCCTCTTCAGTGAGGCAAGCAGAGAGTTAGCTGCTGAAAATGACAAAGATGCTGTAATGAGAGGGGTTCTTTTAATAGAGATGGTTTAATTCAAGAACTGTTTATTCACTATCTATTTTGTGGCAAGATGCTACGCTAGGCTCTGCTGACTACAAACACAACTGCGGTGTAGTCCTTGTCTCAGGAGCTTGTGTTGTACAGGAGAGAGAAAGAAAGCACTACGCAAATTACTTTATTATGAGGCAGAACCGTCGGTTAGCTCTGAGACTTGGGAAAGCTGCTGAACTTCTTTGAGCTTCAACTTCCTCGTCTCTAAAGGGGGTTGTGAGAATTCACCTTGAAGGGTTATTGTGAGGTTATTTAAGAGTAAAATAAAAATATATGTTTCTTTCAATTTATGTGTATCATCTTTTCAAATGGCTACTAAGTTGTTGGAACATAAATGTTTATTAACTTGTTTGGAGTTAACTATTTAATAAATGGAACTGTTAGGTATTTCTTTTGGCCTAGAAATTCCATGGAAAAATTATTGAGATGTAAGCGTGACACAAACCAAGAGTTCAACTCGAAGGTGCTTTTGGTTTAATGCTATACTTTTATTTTATATGTCACAGAGAAAGAGAAATGTTGCCACTCACCTGGGATACCGTGCCTTGGGAGAGTCCTATGAAACAGGAAGTTGCACCAGCCTCTCTTGCTTTGCAGTTTCTTGCTCTGTTCCGAGGGGTTTGCCCCTGTCTCTGGCCTCCAGGCGCAGAGGTGCGTTGTTTGGCCTGTGATGAGCGTAACTTAGCAAGAAGTGACCCAGCTCCATCTGCCTGTGTGTATCTTCCTTTCTTAGGTCCCGTGGAGCTTTTGGTGGGTCGTTCCTCCAATGACAAACATTTTGTGTAATATAAAATGTAAATTTTGTTGTTCCGTTTCCATACCTTTCTGTGTACCAATAGCTTTGTGTTTCGATGCTAAATCATGCTGTCATCTTTTTGAAGACCTTTCAAGTGGCAGTGAAACTCGGTGTGTATAGTACCAACAACGTGCATTCCTCAGCTGGCACGCGGCTGCGGCGCTCACGAGAGTCCCTGCGTGGGGGCTGGATTGAAGGGGGAGCGGAGGCTTCCCTGGTGGACATGGTGAACTGGAGCTGGCTGGTCTCCCCGGGAAACTGTAAATCTGGCACGGGAACTTCAGCGAGTTTGGCGGTGAAGGCTGGAAATTGGGCAGTAACTTGAGGGGGTAGCAGAGTCCAGGGAAACTGGGAGGTGGGTCGGAAAGAGCATGAGACGCTTGAGAGAAGAGTGTGATTAGTGGGCGAGGTCCCCGAAGAGGAGAGGGCTTTAACCCTGGCTGCTCCCACCAAGTGGGTAGGTTACAGAGAACCAGCTCCCTGCTGTGCCTGCAGTCTATGTGCGAGTCAGATCTTCATCAGCTCTGGTTTCCTTCCTTCTCGCCCCCAGGTTACCTGAGTCCTCCTCTCCTTCCTCCTGTGGTTGCGCTGTTTCTTTTTTCTTTTCCTTTTTTTTTTTTTTGAGGAAGATTAGCCCAGAGCTAACTACTGCCAATCCTCCTCTTTTTTGATGAGGAAGACTGGCCCTGAGCTAACATCCGTGCCCATCTTCCTGTACTTTATATGTGGGACGCCTACCACAGCATGGCTTTTGCCAAGCGGTGCCATGTCCACACCCAGGATCCAAACCGGCGAACTGCGGGCCGCTGAAGCGGGACGTGCAAACTTAACCGCTGCGCCACTGGGCCGGCCCCTACGGCGCTGTGTTTCTTACTAGGCTCTCCTCAATTGCTTCGCCCGCCAAAGGCTGTCCTCATGGCCGCCTGATCCCGGGCTCCGCATGCCTTTGTACCCAAGAGTTTCTGTGAAACTGTCTCAGACTTTCTACACTTTCCCAACTTACTGCATCTGGGGTAGTTTTTTTTTCCATCAAGGTTTTCCTGGCTTTATCTTTCAACTAATTTGTTTGCTTCTGAGGACTTTCTGCTTTTCCTGCTTTCTGTATTATTTCTGTCCTCACTTCTGGTCCTCTGGGCCCCTGCTTGACCCTTCATCATTATCATCACATCTTCTCATAAAGTCATACCCCACTTGCAGTTCCATTATCTTCTTAGAATAAATGTTAATATATAGATAAAACCCGAGTGTATTTTGGTTATTCCAGTTCCAGCCCAATGACTTACTCTCAATCCATAGAGACTGAGGGTTTTAATGGCTGAAAGGTAGGCTGGAAATCATCCAACCCAGCACTTTCCAACGTGCGTTCCTTCCTACAGATTAATAGCTATTTGGTGGAAAAAAGGGTTGTGTGATCAAATAAGTTTGAGAAATGTTGGTTTCAACCAAATTAAACCCTTTTTTACCACAGCACTTTGCTGTGTCCGTGTGCGCTGTGCATCCCAGGGAGGGGAGCGTTTCGCATACTTATTTGACTGTGGAATCCCTTTGTCAGAGCAAGTCCCTGGTCTAACCGCTTGCCATATTTAGTGGATGACCAGACTTGCAAGTACTGAGAACCTGACTTCACTGAGGTTAGTCGTCCTAAATAGACTCCAGGGACTGTGTCGTCACTTTAACGGGCAGTTGTGACAATGCCATCTGTGTAATATTTATGAACCTTTCACAATGAATGCAGCAATGGTTTTAGCTCTGCTGTGAACTGATGCCTAGGGAAAACTGTTCTGAACTCCCCCAACTGAACATCAGAATTAGATACAGAATCCGGGCAGCTCATAGCCAGTTTAAGCCCCTTTGACTAGGGGCAGCTGAGCTGCATGGCGGCCGCCAGCTGAGGAGCTGGGCCCTCACTCCTGACTGCAGAGTTCCAAGTGCTTCCTGCCCAGAGGGTCCTGCCTGGGGCCTTCGCACATGCCCTCCCGCTGCTTGCAGTGCCCTTTCGTGCCTTGAGAGCCCGTCAGACGCCACGTTTACAAGATTTCCCCAGAACAGTGCCCTCTCTTCCTGCCTCCCTGATCCCCCCAGGCAGGGCTGCTTTCTTCTCAAAGACCCCAAAGATGCTGGTACACAAGGCCTCTCACACATTCCGCTGCCTGCTTGGTTTCGGTGTGCTCCCTCCCCAGGCACAGGCCCTGGAGGGCAGACCTTGTGCTTGACCCAGAGCCAGTCTTGGTGAGTCTGGTTGAATGAAGGACCCTTCTCTGCAAGGCTGACTGGTCAGGTGAAGCTGCAGGGGAGCCGCCCTGTGGGAGTCCGTGGAAGCCTGGCAGAGACAAATGGCTTTTGAGGAACCACTTGGAGGAAACCATGCGATCGATTGACAAGCAAGAGAAGGAAAGCTCTTCCAGGTGCAGGGTAGAGTGGAAAAGGGAGACAGCAGAGCCGTGACAGGGAGAGGAAGAACAAAGAAGCCAGGAGAAATTATTACCCTGGGCAGAGTGTGGAAGTGAGGAAGGGCCAGGAGTGCAGGAGGGCTGTGATCTGGCCAAAGAGCCTGTGGGAGTGTTTGAAGGTGGAGACTGTGTGGGGAGAGGGAGGGAGGGGGAGGGGGAGGGGGGTGGGGAGGGGGTGGGGAGGGGTTGGGGGTGGGGAGGGGGAGGGGGTGGGGAGGGGTTGGGGGTGGGGAGGGGGAGGGGGTGGGGAGGGGTGGGGGGTGGGGAGGGGGTGGGGGTCGGGAGGGGGAGGGGGGTGGGGAGGGGGAGGGTGGCCTTGCTGGCTGGGGAGGCCCAGTGCCCATATGGCCTCCAGCTGTGGTGGTTCTCTGGCCAATCCCTCACACAGATGTTTGCTCAGTGCCCGGGCTAGGCTCTGGCCCGCTCTCAAACATTTAAATAACGGAAACCATCTCAAAGGAGGTTGTATTTTTAGCCAGGGGCTCTGGCTATGGTAGGCGATGACTCTGATCATCCAGATAGTTCCTGAGTGGCAGAGAGGCTCGGATGGCTGAGTAGGATTGAATTCTAATTCTGACTTCCCTCCTGATAGACTTGAGATGCTGGGAAGTCATCTGACCCTTCCTTCCAGATCACACTTTGCCATTTGTACCTAGGGAGAATGGTAAATTCCCATATAAGGGTTTGAACTTAAAAACAATGAATATAGGACACATTATAGCTAAAAATGCTTTGCAGAGTATTAATAGTGGCTCTCTTTAGGTGATAGAGTTTTAAGTGCTCTTCCGTCCCATTTCTTGTTATTTTATACATTTCTGAAAGTGAACATGTAATAAAGTAAAACCCAAAAGTTACTTTAAGAGATGCAAATGATAATTAATTTAAGTAATAAAAACTTTCAAATATGTGGTATGAACTGGAATAGCATCTTAGACCTGGTCACTTCACTTGAATTTGACATTGACTTATTATTTGACAGAATCAGTCACTGAGCTTCTCCATACCTTTCCTGTGTGTTAAAGTGAAATTTAGAATGCCAGCTATTGAGACCAATATTAATAGTTAATGTCAGTGGCAACGTGCACTTAGATCAGGCGGTAGTGTCCCTGGTTGCGGTCTGAGTCGGTCACTCTCTGAGAGGGCTGCAGTAGAAGTTCCTCCCCCGGGGCAGTGGGAGGGAGGGGGCCACCTGGAAGAGTCCTTATTTCTCCCCAATGACGATGACGGATGTTGTTGTTTTAATATTTTATTTTTTTCTTTTTCTCCCCAAAGCCCCCCAGTACATAGTTGTATATTTTAGTTGTGGGTCCTTCTGGTTGTGTCATGTGGGACGCCGCCTCAGCATGGCCTGATGAGCGGTGCCATGTCTGCGCCCAGGATCCGAACTGGCGAAACCCCAGGCCGCCAAAGCGGAGAGTTCAAACTTAACCACTTGGCCATGGGGCTTTTTTTATTATGGTAAAACGTACACAACATAAAATTTACCATTGTAACCATTTTTAAGCATACAGTTCTGTGGTTTTAAGTACAGTCACATTGTTGTGTAACCCACACCATCCGTCTCCGCCCATGAACTTTTTTCATCATCCCAGCTGAAATTCTGCGCCCCTTACACACTGACTCCTGGTCCTGTTTTCTCCCCCAGCACCACTCTGCTCTCTGTCTCTGAAGTGGACTCCTCTAGGGACCTCATGTAAGTGGAATCATAACAATGTTTGTCCTTTTGTGTCTGGCTTATTTCACTGAGTATAATGCCCTCAAGGTTCCTCCATGTGTCGTTGTATGTATACACCATATTTTGTTTACCCAGTCATCGATCAATGGAGCGTTATTGTTTTTTAAAGTTTTTCCTCGTTGAAGTCTTTAACATATTTTTAAATGATGTGATAATGTGTCTATCTTCCCCATTCACGAGTAAGCTCCTCGATGATTTCATTCGTCTCTGCCCTGCTGGTGCGATGCCAGGTGGTCAGTAATGTGCTGAATGAATGAAGAAATGGATGAGCTGGCTGGCGCTTTCATTTGAATATTTGCCCAAGTATCCCAGCTCTTCACCCCAACCTGATTTTCTGGGTAAACTTTGCTGCAGATCTTTATTCTCTGAGCCCTTTTTTTTTTTCTTCCCTTTTCTCCCCAAAGCTCCCCGGTACATAGTTGTATATTTTTAGTTGTGGGTCCCTCTGGTTGTGGCATGTGGGACGCCGCCTCTGCATGGCTTGATGTGTGGTGCCATGTCCTCACCCAGGATTATGAACTGGCGAAACCCGGGGCCGCCGAAGTGGAGGGCGCAAACCCAACCACTCAGCCACAGGGCCGGCCCCTCTCTGAGCCTTCTCATCTGTGACATTAGGGAAGTGATATTTGCCACCAAATTATTTGCCTCGTCCAACACTCTTTGAGCTTTTCAGGTTAAGGTTGCTATAGAAACACTCAAGACTAACACTAACACTTTTTTTTCTCAGAACCTTGTCTTGAATTTAAGAAATTCAGAAGCTACCCCATTTAAAACCATTCAAGACTTGTCATGGATTTATGTTTTTAAAAAAAAAAAAGAAAAGACAGGGGCTGGCCTAGTCGCGTGGTGGTTGAGTTCGCTCTCTGCGCTTTGGGGCCCAGGGTTCATGGGTGTGGATCCCTAGTGCAGACCTATACACCACTCATCAAGCTGCACTGTGGCAGCGCCTGACATACTAAATAGAGGAAGATTGGCAACAGATGTTAGCTCAGGAACAATCTTCCTCAAGCAAAAAGAGGAAGACTGGCAACAGATGTTAGCTAAGGGCCAATTTTCCTCACCAAAAACAAATAATAATAATAAAATCCATTGTTATAGGGAAAGAAAATAGCTTGAAACATGTCAAAACTCGTCTCCCTTTACATTTCTCTTTTGCTAGATCCTCCTTGAAATCTCCTCTCATCTTCTGCCACCAGATTTGTTTATTTCCTCTCTGTCTCTGTCCTTTTCTGAGACCCTAAATTACAGTGAGTCTGCCTTTAGCTCTTTTATTTTCCTATGTAACTTTTCCTAACTATGTCTAGTCTATTATGTCTATATGAATGATTCCCACAACTTAATCTCTGCCCAGACTTTTCTCCCAAGTTTCACTTCTGTGTTCCAGCTGCCTCTAGATGTCTCCATCTGGAGAGTTCATGTGTCTGAGACTGAACCTACATTTCTTCCCACATCCCACCATTCTCCCCAAGAGTCCAGCTTTATTCCTCGTTTTTCCTTCAACGTCTCATTAATTACTCAGCAAATATTTACTGAGCTTGGCTGATACTAAAGAGGTGCACCAGGCACCAGTCTAGATGCATAATTACTGGCTAATCCAACAGTCCAGAAAATGAATTCTCAAGCCTCTAATACACAGTCTCTAACAGTTCTTTTGCCTCTGTTCCCTTTGCCATTACATTATGTATCAGTTTCCCAGGGCCACGGTAACTAAGAATGGCAAACTGGGGCGCTTAAAGGGCAGAAATTTATTGTCTCACAGTTCTGGAGGCTAGAAATCTGAAGTCAAGCTGTCAGCAGGATCGGTTCCTTCTGAGGCCTGTGAGGGAGAATCTGTTCTATGCGTCTGTCCTGTGGTTTCCCGGCCGTCTTTGGTGTTCCTTGGCTTGTAGATGCACAAGCCGATCCTCCACCTTCACGTGGCCTTCTCCCTTAACATAGTCGTATGTCTCTGTGCCTCTGTATATGTCTGTCTGTGTCCAAATTTCCCCCTTTTTATAAGGAGACCAGTCGTATTTCATTAGGGCCCACCTTGATGACATTATTTTAACTTGATTACCTCCATAAAGACCGTGTTTCCAAATAAGGTCACTTAAGGAATGAATGAATGAATGGATGAATGAATGAATGAACTAATTAATGAAGTTGGTCTCAGTCTCCCTTGCCAACCTCCTGTCCCACTCAGACACTTTGTCCTCCGGCCAGATGTTTGGCTTCTGTTCCCCATACTGTCCCCTTTCTCAGTCTCCCCAAGTTCAGATTCTAGTCCTCATGCAAGGCCCAGCTCCAGTTTCTTTTCCGTGCTGCCAGCTCCCTAACTCTCGTCGCATTTTCCTGGTGCCTTTTCTGTGGCACTCTTAGCTTCAGCTTTGTGTTACAGTACTTTATCACAGAGCTTTACTCTTCAAAAGGGTCTCACAGAAGGACCAAGACCAAGATGTCTGCATTTGCTCACTTGGGAACATTTAAAAAATCCTGACTGATCCCTGAGCCTCACACTCGGAGATTCTGACGAGCAGATCTGGGGTAGGGCCCTGGGATCTGAACTTTTAAAAGCTCTTCCAGGAGATTCTGATACACAGCCAAGTTTGAGAACTTGAGAACTAATCCAATTCAATCTCCTTGTTTTACTTACGGGGAGACTGAGCTCCAAATTGTTAAATGACTTTCCCAAGGTCACATAATTAGTGGCAGAGCCATCCAGTTATGTGGTTCTCTTACCTTTTCAATCAGAGAAACAGAGTCTGTACCTCACTTATCTTTGTAATCTATGCAACACCACCGACGTACCTCAGTCAGGATAAGACTTCATAGTACGTGCTCCTATTCAGTGACTAGACATACTGAGAACTCCAAGAAGACAGTACCAGGTCTATCTTTGCTAACTCTTGTTTCCAGCACCTAACACAGTGCCTGGCTTGTAGGTGCTTGATTAATATTGGTTGAATGAATGAAGCGTCTGCTATGTACCAGGCACTGTAGTAGATGCTTTGCACACTCATTTCCTTTATTCCTCTCATTTCATTTATTCCAACTATAACCCTATGAAGTATGTTTTCATATTGCCATTTTACAGATGAGGAAACCGAGGACCAGAAGTTTGAAAACGTGCTTGAGGTCATGCAGCAAATAATTGGCGTAACTGAGTTTAAACCCCAGCACTCTTTCAACAGGGCTGCAGAATTTACATGCTCTCAGTGCTCAGCTCCCTTCAGAAAGCTGTGGGTCACTCCAAAACCATATACAGTGCAAAGGTATTCAAAAGCCCCAGATGTTTAGAAGCCTCAGTTTGGTTCTCAACTCTGTCTTAGCCTTGCTGCTGCGTGAGGTGGTGTCAAAGGTTGTCCTACTGAAGTTCTATTGTGGATGTTATAGAACATACAGTACTCTTTCCACTTGCGTGCTTGTATGTGTGTGACTCAGTTCTGCCAAGAGCTTTACAGGCATTTCATCTTCTTCCCCTTGTTTTTCAATGCTCTTACAATTCCCCTCGCTTTGTCGGGTAGAAGTGCCAGGACCAGGGCAAGCAGGGTTCGGAGGGCGTCCCAGCAGGACCTGCTCTGATGCCAGCTTTCAGATACAAGCTCATGGCTGAGAAACCCGAGGAAGGGATGTGAGCTGGCCCCACGCACGTAGTCCCCTGCCCAGATCACTTGCACGGTGAGGAGTTCCATCTGTACCAGAGGCATCGCGTGTCAGGGACGCAGGGTCTGGAAATGACAGGGCTCTGATGCTGGCTGCCAGGCGTGAGAGGGAGACCTAAGTAGCCGCATCTCAGAGACGGAGTTTCAGCTTTGTCATCTGAAATGTTTCTGTTATTTTTTTCTTTCCAATTTGGTGTTTTACTTGGATCTTGGCCTTGAATTTATACTCCATGTAGACGATTTCCTCGTTCCTGTGGTCTCCTTTTCTTGGCTGTAGCTTCCGTGACCAATCCGTTCTGAAACTGCAACATCACCGCTTCCCCAACTTCAGTGGTGCAGGAACGAGTAAGAGGGTCCCTGCTCACAGGTTCTTTCACAGATGCGAGCCTCCCAGTCTCATACCCTACCTCATCCTTCTTCCGTGTCTACTTTCACACTCTCCCTGAACTTCTCAAATATGTACGTACACGTCTATCAAATTCTCACTTCCCTTCCCTTTTTTAAAATGGCCTTGGACATATTAAAATAAGTTCTCTGGTCTTGTAAATAACCCAAGACTCCTTCTTGACAAAGCTGGGATCACAGAGCCCACTCCCAGAGGGGCCTTGGGGGCCTCGGGAGTGCTGATGCTTCTTTTCCTCTTCTCTGTGACAGGGTAGCAAATTGCATATCATATCTGACTATCTGGTGAAACTAAATGAAGTGTGGGGATAAACTCCTCAGGGGTCCAGGTAGTGGTGTCCTGGCGTTAAATTGTAACATGCAGTCACTTTTATGCTGACAGACTTGGAAGCCAGCTCTTGTCAGAGTTATCAAATCTACCAACGTGAGGCCAATGCAGGCAAAATCTTTTTATAGTAAAGTCCAAAACACTGTCCAAATTCTTTTGTAATATAGTACTAAACTCTTGCTAATTAAATCTTACTGGAGTTTGTAGACCATAAGCTGGGTTTGAATTTTTTTTTTATTGTAGCGATAGGTGTCTAGTAGAATCTGATCTATGTTACTTCTGCCAAGAGGAATTCAAAATTACCAATTGGAATTAAGGTGGTACAAAGAACTAGAAACTTCTGAATCTCAGGAAATGAACAGGAGGGCGTCTTTAATGAAAGCATTGAGTCAGTAATTTTTGTGGCTTACTATTGCCACTTGTAGTTCATAGGTTCAGAACAGATTCTCAAAACAGGGTGCCAAAGGAGAAAGAGCAAAAGATTAAGCACCAGGAAACTGGCTTGGTCCCTGGCTCTGTAACCCTGGGCAATTTGCCTGACCTCTCTGTGTGCCATTTCCTCATCTGTAGAGTGGAGGGACTGGGCTAGACAGCGGTTTTTGAGACAGAACTTTGAGACAGTTCTTACTTAGGGGCCAGTGTGGACATCCCTCTCTTCCCCAAGTTTCAGCTACATAAATGGTTTTATTTCTTTTGCTTCAACATATGATTTTAGTGGAAAAGCAGAGTTCTGTTTCTTAAATAACATAAGTTTAAAGCTGCTAGACTAGATAATCGCTGCGTCTGACCTCTATGATTCAGTATAAGGGCTGCCGTCCAGTCGTCTGCCCGCTGGATGGGACTCTCCTCTTTTTAGGAAGGCTCTGCCTCTCCAAAAGCCCACGTCAACCAGGCTCAGTGTGTAGGGAAGCTCATGCCTTGGGACCCTTATACTTGAGTCCAAACCAGAAGGTCCTTTTGGGCAGTGGGAAGAGAATTCTTATCAGTGTCCTTAGACTGGGCGTAGGCAGCAGTTTCTAGAACAGTCGAATGAGAGAAAGTTCTCCAACACCTTGGCCATCATAGCTGGAATAAGGCAGGCCTGGTAGAGAGTTTTGGAGGAGAAAAATTAGATTCCACCTCTCTAGACTTCCTAAACTGTACAGTAAGGAATTTCGTTTCTGTGGCTCTGAAATCTGGACCAAGAAACTTTGGTCCCATCAAATTGACAGGATAATTTGAGCTGAGGCAGTGAAGACTGTGCTGATGAGACAAGATTTGTTTGTTGTTAGTTGACCTCTTGTTGATGTGCGCTCCTTTGACCCCCAGTGAGTCTTCCTTGATCCCCGCACAAGGTGACCCGCCGGCAGGAGTTTCCTTCCTACTGAAGAGGTGCAGCCGTCACGCCTTAGCCAGCTCAGTCAGCTTCCGTCCATCTCTCAGCCCCAGTCCTCCTGAAATCTTTATTCTTTCATCAAGTATTCCTGACTCATGGAAGTGAAATGATCCAACCTAGTTATAAAACCAGGAAATTATTCCTCTGGACCAAAGAGAGAGAAAGACAAAACAGGCAACAACTGCAAACCTAAACAGAAGATGTAAAAGGAAGACGCATGTTTTCTATATTGTTTCCATTAACAGGAAGACTCCTCGGGGAAAGGACTTGCATCTGTGAAATGTGTAGTGAATTTCTTTCGCAGATGGGCACTCAGTAAGCGTTATTAATGAATGATAATGATTTGTCAAGTGATTGAGACTGTTTCAGGGCAGGAACAGGGAATGAAATATGGAGACATTCCTCCATCTCGGGAGAATTGCTAGGCAGGTCATCCAGATCATTTTCTTTGGAGAGTTGTGCATTCTTTGTGTGTCCAGCTATCGCTGTGAAATCACAGTCTTCTTTCTCAGGAATGTATATCATCTTTGCATATATCATTTGTGTATCTATATTTACACAAATACACACAAACATATATACACACATATGCATACGTATATAATTGAAGTGTGCTTCTCTGAGATCACGTTGGACTGGGAAGTACAAAGTATAGTTCTCAGACATTAAGAATAACATTTAATAATCTTTAATAATATTGTCATAATAATAATCTTAAAAACTTTTTCATAAGGGTGGGGTGTAGAGAATACAGTAAAGTTACTACGGAACTAAACGGGGAAGGTGGGTGCAGCTTTATCTCTACACGCTCTAGCATGGCCAATGTTATCTTTATATGCATATGTATGTGGATTTATGGAGACGGTGTGTGTAAGTGAAAGGAATGAGATAGCTGAAATTCATCCTATCTCTTTGTCTTGCCTCATCTTTTTTCTCCTTTTCATTTTCCTTTCCTTTCTAAGGTGAGGAAAGGTAGCAGTTGTTTGTGTGGATTACCTGTGAGGGGAGGAAGCTACTGGTTAGGGAGTGGGAGAGTGAGACGGGGAAGGGAAGGCAGCCAGTAAAAGGTGGGTTGCCAAGCTGGTTACCACTGGGAGCTTTGGGGTTGAACCCGCTGGGGAACTCAGCCAGGGTAGAATACATGCCCCGGGGGCTGGAGTGTTACACCCCACTTCCTGTCAGTCGTTGGCTGAGGGCTGTCCCAAGGAGCATTAATTCTCGGTGCTTAATTCCTACCAGGATGGGCAAAGAGGGCTCTTCAAAGCAATGCAGAGTCTGGAGTTACCAGGCGGGCTCCTGGCTCCTGTGCCCTGAGTGGTGGAGGTGAGGACACGGGGGTGGGCACCAGCTGCACGCGCCACACCCTCGGTACATCCTTGTCGAACTGAAGTTTATTTCATTCTTGGTGGTTCCTATAGTCTTTCCTGGAGCTAATGGCGAGGATTAAGTCCAGCACTTTGTTTGGTTTTACAAGTGAAAAAAGGGAGGCGAGGGACTTTCAATCAAGTTAAGCCAAGGACTAAGTGAGCAAAGCAGAATAGAACCAAAGTTTGTTTCTTCCTTTTTTTTTTTTTTAACTTTTTATTGAGATTATGATAGTTTACAACCTTGTGAAATTTCAGTTGTACATTATTGTTTGTCAGTCGTGTTGTAGGTGCACCCCTTCACCCTTTGTGCCCACCACCCACCTCCCCTTTCCCCTGGTAGCCACTAATCTGTTCTCTTTGTCTGCATGTTTAACTTCTGCATGTGAGTGGAGTCATACAGAGATTGTCTTTCTCTGTCTGGCTTATTTCACTTAATGTAATTCCCTCAAGGTCCATCCATGTTGTTGTGAATGGGATGATTTTATTCTTTTTTTACGGCTGAGTAGTATTCCATTGTATGTATATACCATATCTTCTTTATCCAATCATCAGGTGATGGGCATTTAGGTTGCTTCCACGTCTTGGCTATTGTGAATAATGCTGCAATGAACATAGGGGTGCATGGGACTTTTGGAATTGCTGACTTCAGATTCTTTGGATAAATACCCAGCAGTGGGATGGCTGGGTCATATGGTATTTCTACTTTTAATCTTTTGAGAAATCTCCATACTGTTTTCCATAGTGGCTGCACCAGTTTGTATTCCCACCAGCAGTGTATGAGGGTTCCTTTTTCTCCACAACCTCTCCAACATTTGTTATTTTTTGTTTTGGTTATTTTTGCCATTCTAATGGGTGTAAAGTGATATTTTAGTGTAGTTTTGATTTGCATTTCCCTGGTGATCAGTGATGATGAACGTCTTTTCATGTCCCTATTGGCCATCTGTATATCTTCTTTGGGGAAATGTCTGTTCATGTCTCCAGCCCATTTTTTGATCGGGTTCTTTGATTTTTTTGTTGTTGAGTTGTGTGAGTTCTTTACATATTATGGAGATTAACCCTTTGTCAGATATATGACTTGCAAATATTTTTTCCCAGTTAGTGGGTTGTTTTTTTGTTTCAATCCTGTTTTCCTTTGCCTTGAAGAAGCCCTTTAGTCTGATGAAGTCCCATTTGTTTATTCTTTCTGTTGTTTCCCTTGTCTGAGAAGACATGGTGTCTGAAAAGATCCTTTTAATACTGGTCGAAGAGTGTAGTGCCTATATTTTCTTCTAGAAGCCTTATAGTTTCAGGTCTTACCTTTAGATCTTTGATCCATTTTGAGTTTATTTTGGTGAATGGTGAAAAAGAATGGTCAATTTTCATTCTTTTACATATGGCTTTCCAGTTTTCCCAGCACCATTTGTTCAAAAGACTTTCTTTTCTCCGTTGTAGGCCCTCAGCTCCTTTGTTGAAGGTTAGCTGTCCATGGATGTGTGGTTTTATTTCTGGGCTTTGAATTCTGTTCCCATTGATCTGTGCACCTGTTTTTGTACCAGTACCATGCTGTTTTGATTACTGTAGCTTTGGAGTATGTTTTGAAGTCAGGGATTGTCATGCTTCCAGCTTTGTTCTTTTTTCTCAGGATTGCTTTAGCAATTCGGGGTCTTTGGTTGCTGCATATGAATTTTAGGATTCTTTGTTCTATTTCTGTAAAGAATGTCATTGGGATTCTGGTTGGGATTGCACTGAATCTGTAGATTGGTTTAGATAGTATGGACATTTTAACTGTGTTTATTCTTCCAATCCAGGTGCATGGACTGTCTTTCCATCTCTTTATATCGTCATCAACTTCTTTCAGGAAAGTCTTGTAGTTTTCGTTGTATAGGTCTTTCACTTCCTTAGTTAAATTCACCCCAAGGTATTTTGTTCTTTATGTTGTGCTTGTGAATGGTATTGTGTTCTTGAGTTCTTTTCCTGTTAGTTCGTTATTAGAGTATAGAAATGCTACTGATTTATGTAGGTTGATTTTATACCCTGCAACTTTGCTGCAGTTGTTGATTACTTCTACGACTTTTCCAATGGATTCTTTGGGGTTTTCTATATATAAGATCATGTCGTCTGCAAACAGCGAGAGTTTCACTTCTTCACTCCTTATTTGGATTCCTTTTATTCCTTTCTCTTACCTAATTGCTCTGGCCAAAATCTCCAGTACTATGTTGAATAAGAGCGGTGATAGAGGGCATCCTTGTCTTGTTCCTGTTTTCAGGGAGATGGCGCTCAGTTTTTGCCCATTGAGTATGATGTTGGGTGTGGGTTTATCATAATATGGCCTTTATTACGTTGAGGTAATTTCCTTCTATCCCCATTGTGTTGAGTTTTTATCATAAATGGCTGTTAGATCTTGTCAAATGCTTTCTCTGCATCTATTGAGATGATCATGTGGTTTTTATTCCTCAGTTTGTTGATGTGGTGTATCACGTTGATTGATTTGTGGATGTTGAACCATCCCTGTGTCCCTGGTATGAATCCCACTTGATCAGGATGTATGATCCTTTTGATGAATTGCTGTATTCGGGTTCCCAAAATTTTGTTGAGAATTTTTGCATCTATGTTCATCAGTGATATTGGCCTGTAGTTCTCCTTTTTCACACTGTCCTTGTCAGGTTTTGGTATCAGACTGATGTCGGCCTCATAAAATGTGTTAGGAAGTGTTCCATCCTCCCTAATTCTTTGGAATAGCTTGAAAAGTATAGGTATTAAATCCTCTCTGAAAGTTTGGTAGAATTCCCCAAGAAAGCCGTCTGGTCCTGGGATTTTATTCTTTGGGATGCTTTTGATTGCTGCTTCAATCTCTTTCCTTGTGATTGGTCTGTTCACATTGTCTGCTTCTTGACTTAGAACCCAAGTTTCTTGACCATTTTTGCCTGTTTTAGTTTAGCCAAGCATAAACTAAATGTTCAATAAATCTTTGATGATATGATCATGGAGACCAAATGGTATTAATTCTCCTCTGTCTCTCTTCATTTTTATCCCTTTAGTGGTCTCCCAAATGGCTGCGGTAATGATGGGGGAAGTCATGATGGCAAGGCCAAAGTACAGAGCGACTGGTTGTCATAGAGTCCAGCTCCTCTTACCCGTGTCTGCTGAGTCTCGGGTGAGAGATCACTGCAAGACAAGGGCAAATTAAATATGCCATTATTGTCAACAGTCCTCTCCCCATGTGGCATTCGTTTATCATTAGTAATCAGTTGTTGCTATGACCATTTGACTGGACAGTCCTTCAGTCACTGTTTGAGAGTCTCGGGTGCATCTTAGGTTTTAGATACACTTGTGTATATCTCCAAAAGCGTGCTTTTCTATGGCAGCAATTGTGAACACTGACTTTTTTAATCAGCAAAGCTTAGGCAACATAGCTCATCAATTGCATGAGCTGAAATAATACTTTAAGAAAGATACTTGAAATATTCTAATCATATATGTTGTTCCTTTGACTTTGAAATGGTTACCTTGGGACAGGGACACAGCAGTTATCAAAGAGTGACTTTTTGATAAATCTGGGTTTTTAACAGAGTCCTCTCTAGCAAGGTGAGTGCAAGATTGTCCCCATCTGATTGGCAGTCACTGCTGATAGTGCCATCTGTCTTCATCAGGTAAGAGTCACTTGAGCCTAATGTGCAGAGTATGTGTCTTCTACTCCACTTGTTCCTCAGATATTTATTGAACTCCTACGATATACCAAGCACTTTCCTGAGTTCAGGAGCTACCAAAGTGACAAGACAGATTCTGTGCTTTCACCACTTGAGACCTCTCCACCGCAAGCCTATCATTTCTATAAACTCTTGAGTACCTTAGCTGCCAGTTCTTCTACCAAGGGGGTTTCAGAGACATCAGCATCAAGGATGGGGAGGGACGACTAAAACTGTGGGGGGGCAAGAGAAATGACACCTGGTTCTCCTGGGGAAGTCAGGAACAGCTTCATAGAGGCAGTGAAGGAAAAAGGAGGATGACAGGCAGATAGGCAGGGAAGAGCATTTTAGGCGAGAGTTTGACAATTCATGTAGCAGTTTTGATGGAGGAGATATTTTTATAACAACTTTATTGACATATAATTTCTGTGCAACAAATTGCATGCATGGAAAGAATACAGTATGGTGAGTTTTGGCAGATCTACGCCTCCACGAAATCACCACCACAATCAAGAAACAGACCTTTTCTTCACCCTGAAAAATTTTTCTTGCACCTTTGCAATTGGTGCAGGCAACATTTGAATGCAAATAGTGTGCCTCTTTCACTGCAGGAAGATTTTGATCTGGTCAAAACACTATCCATTGTACTTTTGGTTTTGTCGGTTACCAAGTAAGATGCACCAGGCGCCCTCAACTGTTCTTAGGTCTCAGCCCATTGAGTACTTCACAGAGTCCCTTGCACTGGACCCCCACGTCCAGGGCTCCTACCGCATTCCTGTGCACAGGCTGGGGTTTGAGGGGACGAGCCATGGAGGAGCCACAGCTGCAGGGGCTCACTGCTGCTGGCACCTGCACGTCCGGGCAGGGAGCAGTGGAGAGGAAAGGCCAGATCACCAGGGGCCTCAGATGGTGTGCAGCAGAAGTTAGATTTAAACCTATGGACAGGAAGGAGCCATTGGAGAGTTGTGACCTAGGAAGTGATGAATCAGACTTGTATATCAGAAAAATCACTCTTAGATGTTACAAATGTTGGGGGCATGGTGAACAGGGTAAAGCACTCTGAATCTAGAAGGCTGCGATGCTCTGGATGGGCATAGGGTTTAGTAAGACAGAGGGAGGAATCATGTGTAACTCCCAGGTTTATTGTTTGGCCGACCAGGTGGTGCCTTTTTGGAGGCTGTAGGGTACCTGGGCAGGTAGAGTAGGTCTGGGAGGGAAGATGTTTAGTTTGAGATGGGTTGCATTGAGATGTCTGTGGGACACAGAGTAGAGATGTCTAATAGCTGGGCCTGTGGGTCCAGAGGTCTGGGCACCTCTGGATGAACGTTTGAGGATCATCCCCATTTAGATGACACTTCACCTAAGGAAACTTGTTCAGAGCCTCCAGGGTGTGGGCAGCAGTGCTTTGGCGTTGTCTGAGAGGCAGTCTCTGACCCCTGGGCCAGGTTAGGTCCTCTTACTTTTCCTATCAAGACATTAATCACACATTATGGTAATTACTTACTAAGTGTTCTCTTCCCCACAAGGCTGTAAGCTTTGTGAGACTGGAACCAAGCTTTGTCCATTGCTCTGCCCTCAGCCGCTAGCACAGAGCTGGGCCCCTGAGGAAGATCGGTACATACTATCATCCTTGTCAATTGAATGCCACCCCGACTGTCCACGACTAGGAGATCCTTGTAGGGAGAGAGAGTAATGCAAAGAAGGTATTACAATCCGTGCCAGAACTCATACCGGGGCCTCAGACAACGTGTTGCAGCGACACAGTGGAGAAAGTAAGAAAAGGTTTTACAAAGTTCATTTGAGCCAGGCCTGGAAGGGTGATGAAGATTCTCCAATCGAACAAGGAGGAAGGAACCTTCTAGGCCTGAGGGTACAACATACACCAGGGCACACGAGAGTGGGAGGGCTGCGTGTGTCCAGAATGAGAGGCTGGGATTCAGGGGCGTGAGGCCTGGATGGCATGACGCTTGAAGTAACTGGGACCCTGAAGGCTTGTAGAACCGTGGTAAGGAGTTGGGACTATTCTTTATGCAGCAGGAGGCTGCTGGAGGTTTCTAAGCAGGATAGCAATATGATCTGATTACATTTTTAGGAAGAAATCTCTGGTGATAGAATAGAGAGGTTGTGAACCCCCCTGAAAAATGCATTTTTGGCATGCACCCAGGTGATTCTTAGTAGGTCATCCAGAGACCACACCCGGAAGAAGAGTGGTATGAGTGGGAAGCTGGGGTGAGTTAAGGCTGGTGGCAGAAGAGGCGCCTTAGGAGGCAGGAACAGTGAGTGCAGCTGAGAGCTAATAAGGGTCACCCCAGCGAGTTAGCTAAAGGAGTCTTCAGAACCTTCTTCTGAGATTCTGAAATTCAGGGCCTCAGAGATCCTGGAGCATCAGGATAATAAAGTGTACGAAGCTTTGCAGTCCTGCCTGGTGCCTGCTTTAAGGGTTGGATGTGGGCAGAAAGCTTTGGGGACATGGCCATGCCAGTGTGTGGTCAGCAGGATGCTGCCTCATTTAGAGACGTGATCTGGTCGCAGCCCCTGGTGTCCTGATGATGATTTAGGATAACGGGAGCATTATTATGGCCATTGGAAGGTTTGGGTAGGAGTTCATTGGAAAAGTTAGGGGCTTTCGTTAAGTTATCTTTGGTGAGGTTACTAGTGTACGTCAAAAGTACTTTTTGGCCAGTAATGATAAACAAATTGCTCCTGAACTAGATGGGAAAGATCCACACACATCATCTAAGGACAGCAGTGAGTATCAGAAGTAGCCCTGCTTGTCTTTCATTTGCCCTTAAAAATCTGTACAAACATGTGAACACACTCTGGACTCTAAGAATAATATTTTCTATGGACATATATGGACAGACAAGCAAAACCCCAAGGGAGAAAAAAACTTCAGTTAAAATAAAAATAAAGATTCCCCACAGCTTTACCCTGCTTTGCTCGTGGGGGTTCCTTTATTTCACTTTGAAATAAAAGTAGTTTGGCTTCTCAGAAGATGCTGATTAAGAGTTGAACAAAAAGTATTTCCAGTTATCTGTCTATCTATCTATGCATCTGTTTGTCTGTCTATCTGTCTCTAGTCTTGAATACTCCAGCCATAGCAATCGATCTTTGTGCATGGCTGGCATTCATGGTGCTTTGAATAGACACTAACACTGTGCTCCCTGGGGAAACAGTCCTCTTCTTCTTTGTCAGTGGGAATACTGTGCTCACAGCTTCAACAAGCTGGTGTCTGAAGCCCACCTAGTACTCTGGGACCTACATCAGCCCTCTCCACCTCCAGGCACCCTGGGGTCCCCGGCCTGGAGCTGCTATTGGCTCCTGTCCACGCCCTGTCAGGGTCTGACGGACAGTCGTGGGAGCTCACGAAGGCACCTGGTGGTTGCTTGGGAGGAGAACAGCGAGTGGAGTGTGTGTGCTCCATTTTCATGTGCACGTCAGAGGAAGAGTGGTGGCAGGGGCACCGTCTCTGTGGCAGTGACTTGGGGCAGTGTCTGTGCTTGGGTCCTGGGGAATTATTGGGCACAGACTCTGAGCGTTCTTCCTCTGCAGGATCTTGGGTAGAAGAGGTCCCGTCCTGAGGAGGCAGCGCAGGAGAGCTCCCCCTTGCCCTTGCAGCCCGCCATCATGTGTGTTTGTGTCAACACCGAGATGCACATGACAAATCGTACACAATGCCTCAACACAGCTGAACAGGTTTTTTCTATTTACATTTAACTAGCTTTGAACAGCAAGAGGAAAACTTAAATATTTCCTTTTCTTCTCACAAACCCTTTCTCTAATAAAACAAACGTACTGGAGATGAAGCAGGGAATCATTCAAACAGTCGTTTAAATCAAGGACCCGGTTTGGCCCAGCCTCCTGTGGAGACGCTCTGGCTTGGGCTATCCTGGTCAGTGCAGGCGGCTCAGCTGAGCGAAGGAAAGGCTCGGGGCCAGTCCCGGTGGTGGCGGAGGGCGGTGTAGCCGTGGCGCTCAGGTAGCCCCTCACTCGGTATCTCTGTACCGGCGACGTCAGGTTGAAACTGCTATCAGGGGCAGCCTGGAGGAGTGGGGGATGAGACCACGACGACAGCAGCTGAGGCAGCGGATGGGAGGGGCCGGCCCCTGGGGCAGGGAGAGAATTCCGGGTGGTGTGTCTAACCTTGGCGCTTCCTCCGGATCCGCCGCTGGCTGCTCCCTCCTGCGCGGACTCTGAAGGGAACTCTGTGAAGCAGCCGCCGCCAGCTTGTTTTTTGTTTTCCTAAAACACACATGAGACACACTCCCGTGGGCATATCCCGATTCCAGGCTGCGGCCAGATAAATGAGCTGCGGGCTGGGAGCAGGTCCCAGTGGAACTGCACTTCTTTCTCTCCCGCTCTGACAGCAGCCCTCCGGACCAGACAGGCTGAGACTGCATCCCCAGCCCTGGGCACGCGACTCCCACCTCTAGAGGCTGCCAGAGAAATATTTTCTGAGTGAAAGAGAGCCTCGAAGCCACATTGATTTGTATTTTTAAAACGTCATTCATAAACTCTAGCATTTTACTATTAGTTAGCAATTAATCCCAATAAGCCAGAAGGATCTTATGATTGTGAAGGCATGCTGTAATGGGTTGGTCAGAAGGAATATTCCTTAGCATTTTTATAGGTTCTTAAAGTAGTTTTAGCTCTGTAACTGATAAAGCCAAGCGCAAGCTCTATCAGTCCCGCCACTTGACTGTCAGCACTATGTAGATAAACTCATAATAGTTCCCAGAGAGGAACGTTAAGAGATTCTTAAGCAGGAGACCAGGGGAGAGACATTCTTTTTTTTTTTGGGGGGGGGGGGGGCGGGGGGGAGATTAGCCCTGAGCTATTATCTGCCGCCAACCCTCCTCTTTTTGCTAAGGAAGACTGGTCCTGAGCCAACATCCATCCATGCCCATCTTCCTCTACTTTATATGTGGGACGCCTGCCACAGCATGGCTTGCCAACGGTGCCATATCCGCACCCGGGATCCGAACTGGTGAACCCCGGGCCGCTGAAGCGGAACACGCGAACTTAACTGCGCCACCGGCTGGCCCGAGAGATACTCTTAATGTTGCTTGGGGGCTTAACCTGTGCTGACAAATGCTTAATTTCAAGATCTTATACAAATCAAGAGTAAAGTGCTCTATCAGACCCAAATTTGGGGCATTTGTCATCTCACTCCTGTTGGCAATTCTGAAAGCTGGAGTTGGGTCCAAAAGGATACAGCCCACTCTGTCAGCTGGGGCACCTCAGGGGAGGGACACGGCATCAGATGAGAAGTGACGGATTGAAGACTAAGGATTGCCTTATCATCAAAATTTTTCTATTCTGGACCGTTTTTAAAATAGGGATTTTTTAAAGTAAGGATTTATGTATCACTTTTTTTTTTTTAAAGATTTTATTTTACACTAAAATTTACACTTTAAAGATTTTATTTTACGTTATCAATTAATAACACGGGGCCAGCCCGTATGTATCACTTTTAAGAGCTGCTTTGGGGCTGGCCCCGTGGCCGAGTGGTTGGGTTCGCCCGCTCTGCTGCAGGCGGCCCAGTGTTTCGTTGGTTCGAATCCTGGGCGCGGACGTGGCACTGCTCATCAAACCACGCTGAGGCAGCGTCCCACATACCACAACTAGAAGGACCCACAACGAAGAATATACAACTATGTACTGGGGGGCTTGGGGGAGAAAAAAAAAGGAAAAAAAAATCTTAAAAAAAAAAAAAAAGACCAGCCTTAAATAAGCGGGCATATTTTAGTAAAAATAATATTTAACAGCTGTGATGTAGGGAATGCCAAGTAAATACCATAATGGCAATTATCACTCATCGGCCACCACAAGTTTGGGTGATTCTGGGAAGTTCCATGGCTACTGGGAGATGCTGGTGATGGATTTGGGGACAGAGCAGGGGAAGCAGAGCACCACGAAGTCAGGATGCAGGTGCTGAATTGAGATTGTCAGCCGAGGAGAGAGTTATGTGGACCGGATGATTCGTGTGCCCATATGATGGAAAAGGAGTGAACAGGGAGAATTTCAGAAATATAGAGCAATACAACAGAGATAATTTGAGCAGGAGTTAGGTGCAGACCTCGGTTATCAAGAGCATGAGAGAAGGAGCTAGAGAAAGTACTATAGAGAAGTGAGGCTCCATTCCTCCCTGTGGCTCCTGCACCCACTGCCATCTGGAGAAGTAATAGTTCCTGTTTTCTTCGTGGATTCAAGGGAATTCCCAGCTATTGTAGGTATGCCAGGTAGACACAATGAATTTTGGACCAATAGCATTTCAAACTCAAGATATCATTTCTTTCTCTCTTTAGATTTTAACCAAAATTTTCTCTGTTACTTTGGAAGCCCATACTTTGTACTTCTCAATTCTGATTATGTTCATCTTGTTCTTTGAGTGGAAAATTAAGAAAGTTGAACTTAAGTTGGTTTTTAGATACATTTGTGGTCTAATGAGAGTCTGAAAGATGTTTATATTCCAAAGTACTAAAATTTTCAACTGCCCTGAAGAATCTAGATGCATTGTTGTCAACTCTTTTGTCAAAGTATTGTTTCCAAATTGCTATTTTGCTCTTCCCCGAACTGGTTTCGGTAGGAAGAGCGACTTCTAAAACAACTGGTATTTTGTTCAATACAGTATGTTAAAAGGGCAGGGAAGTACAAGAATATTGATGAATACCAAAATACTGGTGCTAGGCCGAGGAGAGAAGTAAACGGGCATTCTGAGCAGCGATTTGGGAAGTGAATCCAGGAGAGGACGCTTTGGAACCACTCTCCCTGGAAGGCAGACTTATCTCAGGACTTGCTCCTTGTTTGAGGAGTCAGCCCTCCTAGGCTCTGCTTTAGAGACAGTCCACTGTCCCCTTTGATGCCCTTGAAGGTATCACTTCACCTTTGTAAAGAAGTTCATCTACATCTAAAGTGGGGTGAAGATTATTCACTCCTGGAAGAAGTGTCACACATTTTGATAACCAGCGGAAGTGATTTCGCGAGCCTGTTCATGATTTGGGGAGAGGACCCCTAAGGGTCCACCCTTGCTTCCTTTCTTTAGAGAAACTATATGGTCCCCTCCTCCTGTAACACCCACCCAAAGAAGTATGAAGGCCAGCATCAAATACTAGTGCAATATTTGCGTTAAGTATTAAATGTACTATATGAAATGTTATGATTGTGCTTCTCTCCATCCGGTTCTCAATTGTTTAGGGTTCTTGAAAAATCAATAAGGCAAAATATGTCAGTAAGGCATTTATACTGATGAAGACAGACCAGAGTTCTTGTTTTGTTTTTTGTAGTTATTTTTGTTTTTGACCAAAGGTATTTTAGGAACTTGGGAGAAAGGACCTGGAAATTGTTAGTCAGCTGAGTATTTATTTTGAAATATATGCTGACTTCTAACTTTCAGAGCTGAACAGCCTAATCCTTGATCATCCCAGAATGAGTTTAGGAATTTGTGATCATTTCCATTTTACTGGTATTTGCATACATCACCAACCAGCTAGGTTTAGAAGGATGAGTGGTCTCTCTATGGTGAAATAGAACGATGAGAACTTAGGGCCAAGCTGAAATGTTCATCGTTATCAATTAATTCTTACTGAACATTCATGTATAAATGACATCAAAGAAGGTCCTTCACAACATACAGAGAAGACAAACTCCCTTTCTGTAGTGTACATTTTTAAAGGAAGATTGCAAATAGGCTAATAAAAATGGTTTGCCTCTTATATTGTTATCCATGTCTTGCATTAGGAGTTTCATGGATATTTGCTTAGCGTTGAGGGGAAGGGTCAATGCGTCTAATAAGAAGGAGGATATCTGGCAAGATTGGGAACATGACCTCTTGCCCTCCAAAGCCTGGGAAGCCCCAGTGAATGCTCCCAGTCTTAGCAGTATATGGACAGGGTGCCACCTCACCCCTCTGCATGCTAAGCGGGGTCAGAGGTTAATGAATGAGTGAGTGCTCTCCTCACACATGAGATCCTGTTTGATAGTGGTTTTATAAATAAGGGCTTAAATGGGGTCAGAATAGGACCTGCATATTGCTTCCAAACTCTAAATCTTTTCGCAGTGATAGTGTTCAGAGATGATGTCCTTCCACTAGGGGAAGGAGAGATGAGGCCCTTGTGCTTGGAGATCTGGACGGCTACCACTGGCTCAGGAGGTCTAAAAGCAGGACCAAATGGAAAACAAAGCCGGGGAGGTCCTTGCTGCCCGCTATTCTTCTCTAGTAATCCCTTCAAAAATAATTGCAGACCCAAACCTCTGGCCTCCAGCACATTTTCCACTTGATTAGAGGCCTTTGTGAGGTAGGGAAAGGGACCTGCAGACTTGTACATTGTGCTGAGGACTGAAATGTCCAGCTGGGATTTTTTTCCATCAAAAGGGGATTTTAGTAAAACCATTATCAGGGGCTTAAAGGAGAAAAGCTGTTGAGCTGCAAGTGAGGGGGAGATTAGCATTAGCAGGCTTGTTTTTGGCACTGGTGGAAGGGTGGGAAGGTGTTTGCAGCCACTCGCACACAACTGCCTTAGTTTCTCTGCAAGTTCCTGACAGGTGCAGAGGTAGGAACCAACGGGGGAGCGCGAACTGACAGACTTGGCAATGGCACAGGGGGCTTCACTCTCAAGCATCAAGTGGAAGCAGTCCAAATCAGGGAGGATTGCAAGGTAATGCTCGAGACCTGCTCGGTGGTGTGTAAGAGGCCATAAGACCTGCTTCTTTACAGCGTATGTGCATCTGTGTCACCTGGAATCCCCACCACGAAACCCTCCATGCCCCTCCTCACAGTCTGCACCGACAGGGCAGCAGGAAATCAAGACAGAGGGAAGGGGTCGTGCTGGCTCACTTTAAAGGGCAAGGGGACGTCTGCGTGGACACTTTAATTTTTGTGGGGGAGGGACTGAGAGGCCAGAGGAAGGTTAAGAAGGCAGCCGCAGTGGCTGCCCAGTCTGCAAATAAGTATTCAGGCTGTGTGGATTTGCAAACTGTGCTGCGGGAGCCCTCTAGGGTGAGGATATGGGGAAAATTACCTAAAATAGAAACTGTCTTCTTAGGATTACTAGAGCTGTCAGCTATACCTTTTTGGCCAAAATGAAGCGTAAAGAAGCCTGAAGCATGTGAGGTCAGTGGGCAGTGTTAAGGCCACAGATCTAGCTGCTACCTGAAGGGCCTGTGTGAGGCACGTCACACAGCAGCCTGCTCTGGAAACTCTTGTTTTCTATTTCTCCCTCTACGCACTGTCATTCTCGCTTGTTTTCCCTGTAAAAATGGGATAATGGATAAAATATAACGTTCTTCCTGACTGCCGTGAGCACACAGCTAGAGATGATATGGCCGAGGAGGGTGGGGCGGTAACAGCTACATGTTTCTGAGTAGGACATGTTCAGGTGTGTGGTGCTGTCACCTTACATCCATCTCCTCAGTCACAGGTTCACCTCAGGCCAGCTTGGTGACCTATTAGTTGGAATTTTTGTTTCAAGTCAGATTCAAGCAACCAAAGAGGGAAGACCTGTCTTCTTGAAAACATGTGCCAGCCCAGGAGAGCTGTTCTTGGAGACTGCAGATCAAAACGCAACCCTCCTAGTTCATTCTAAAGACCACCTTTAGGCACCGCCAGTCGTTAAATAGTTTATACTTTCCCTCGTTTAATTTCATGTAATGTGTCCTCGCCCCTCAGCCTGCCCTGTTTGCTCCTCCTCGGCTGTGTGTGGAGTGACACCTGGTCTCTTTTCTTTCCCTGCCACTCCTGTTCCTGTTTGGGTTGTTTCCCCTGGATCTGTGTTCATTTGGTATGGTCACTGACAGTGGCATATTTCAGTTGAGGTGTCCATAAAGCTGTGTGAGGAGATTTTCTGCTTTTATAATTCACTGATGGGTGCTGGAAATGGTATCTTCTTCATGCCTGGGCCCTGAGTTCCAGAAGCTTTTCCTTTCTTTGCTCTCGTTCTCTGAGCTAATAGGCTGCGCCTCATCCGGCTGATTCAGCGTGGCAGAAGCAGCCGCGGGGGATTTCCACCTTCCACCGTCTGCTGGTTTGTTCCACATTCGCACCAACTGCCCTTCAGACCCACGCTCTGATTCCCTGAGGCCAGACTGTTGAGCAAGAGGGCCAGAGCCCCAGCCTCTCCTGCCCTCAGCCTGTCTCTCATTGTGGCATTTGGTGGAATCCGGCCAAGTGGGCCTGGCAGTCCTTTCTCTTTGTTTTAATTCGTGCTACCTTTTCCTAATCTCTGTTTTCCGTGGGAGGAATTTAGGTACGTGAGCAACCTTAGTTCTTTATCAGGGCTCTTAATCATTTTCAGTTTCATAGACTCCTTTAGATTCCAAGAAGATGTCTTAATCTGGGCAATAAAGATACTCATTTTAATAATAATAAAAAAATAGATAATCCTAAAATTTTAAAAATATTTTTGTTTTTCCTCAAAGACTCTAGAAGTTTTCATCACAGGCAATACACTTTCTATTTTTTTTTTTTTTTTTGTAATAAAAAAAGCTAGCACTTTTGCTTTTGCTGTTAAAATTGCTATCTCCATGTATGATTGTAAAATTTTTCCCCAGTGGTTCTCCCAAACTTCTCAACTACGATAATCTAACAGGATTTGTGTGAGATGGTCTTGAAGGAAAATTAGAAGTTGATGTTTGATTCGCACGGCCTCCCAGGGCAGAGCTGGAGCTCGCTCAGGAGCCTTCAGTAGGAGGTGGCATCTGTTACCCTCCCAAAGCGGTGCGCTTGGCACCTGGGGCTCCTTTGAACAGTTTCACTATTTTAAAATTCCATCTTATCTTTTTGGTGATGTGAGACTCCTCCCTGTCAACTCTGATATGCTGGGGAAATTCTTTGGAGGGCCGGGGAGGTGACTAGAGGGCATTTGCCAAAGGGGAGGAGGTCATGGTTCCCACTGGAAATAGCCTCCAACTCACAGACAATGCTGCCGCCTGCTGACCACTCGCGGGCCTTGCAGACTTTGTGGATAAATAAATTTCGTCTTTTCATTTTCCATCTTCCACACTGGAAAACAAGTATTTAGAGTTTTGCATTAGCCATACTTTTTCTGCCTTCTGGTGGATCCTAAGGTCATCTTGATAGACTTGGGGTAAAGAAAGCACAAGGTCAGACTCCTAGCTCCCTGATCTGGTGTGGATGTGATTCCTGGCTGCGTCACAGTGGGGAGGGCGAATTGTGTGTCAGTCGGTGGGAGAGGTTTTTGGGGGCGGTGGGCAAGGTCAAAGAACAATCCAGAGGGAGACAGAAATGACTTTCCACCCCGGCCTTTCAATAAAGTGTAGCGCTTGACTTCTGTCTCCTAACTTGCATATATACATTTTTATTTCTAAAGTAAGCTGTGATGAGGCTGTTTGTTCCTAAGTCCTGTGTCGTGCTTACTATAGTAAATTTCTGCAGTCCCTCTTGTGATTCCATTGGAAATTAGACCTGTATGTGTGGGAAAAAGATAGGCCAGCTGCCTTCCTTTGGGTCACACTGTTCTGATTGTCGCCGTTTGACTCTGAGCACAATGGCAGGGCATGCGGCTCAAGTGCGCAGATGTCAGCCAGGGTTGGAGGAGCCAGTCATCTATCTGTTCCAGGCCAGAAAATGTGAAGGCCTTCTCTGCTTCCTATAACAGCAAGCTGCAAACTTCATAAAGTTCAGGAGACCACAGAACCTAGCCATACACTTTTTACAGATTCCCTAAAGACTCTGTCTAAGTTGTATGCATTTGAAATGAACTGGAAGGCTAGAATTGTCACTTTAATTTTGTCACTTTCACACTGGTTGCTTAAGACACAGCTACCGGTCCTTCTTTCTTGGCAGTTCAGCACAGTGGGCTTCTGAGCTATGGAGCTAAGGTCTAAAGCACTGAGGTAAAAATGAAGGGACTTGTTAGGTTGTCTTCCATCCAAGGACATTAAGAATTTGAGGGGCTTAACTGGTGCAATTCCTCCCTCATTTTATGCATCGGTCCAATTTTAGCCTCGGTAATTTTACTAAAGATTCTAAGGAATATCAAGACTAATTTTTTTGGTTCCTCCTTATTTAGAGACCACTTCTCAAAACATAAAATGGAAGCAGGCAGCTATTCCCACACAAATGGGTACATAAAAATGCCCATTTGGGGTAAAGATTTACTAAGGAGAAATATTATTATGGACATTTGTAGTAAATATTTTCATTTTCCTTTTAGAAGAGGAAAACAATGCATTCCAAGCCATATTGAGTAATTCCATACTATAAAAAAATTAATCTGGTCTCAAAGAACATTTTTCCCACAGTCCAGTTCAGTAACTTGGACCCACGAAATGAGTAGTAATCATTGACAGACAGCTGTGTGCTAGGCCTGATCCTTCTGGAGTGTGGATTACATAAATTGAGGAGCAATAAACATAAGAGAGTGCCTGATATTAACAAATTAGACCCTTTTACTCTTTCTGGACAAGAGGGATTTGTAAACTAAAGCATCTGTGAAGTCAAGCCTTTTTATCCTTGGATGAAGGGAACATAGCTCGTGTTCCTGCAGCCCGATTCTACTGTATAAAGGGCACAGTGACAGACATTTGTAAATGCGTTAAACCTGTGTAAGACTTCCAGCGTTTGTACTTCATATTACTATTTGTGACAAAGCAGTGTTGTGGAAACTAGCTCAAATCCTCTGAGGACAACAGGTGACAGAGTTGACACTACCAGCTACTTCGGCACCCTGTAGCCCATTTAGCAACTTGCACTACTTTTTCAGCTTCTTGAATAACCCTGTATATAATGCTTGCAGAAGATAACTGAGTTTGCATAATTTATATGCCTATTAAATAGTAATAATAACTTTAAGCATTTGGGGTTTTTTTTTTTTACTCCAAATGAAAATAATATCCTCTAGTTTGGCACCTTTCTGAAGCAAGAGGTCAGGGTGCTGATGCTTTGCTGTGTGTCAGGGAGGGATCAAAGAGCTGCCTGCATGTTGATCGCTCTCTGATTCGTGGTTGAAGTCTGGAGCAGCCTTGGTTCTGATAGCGACCCCTCACATCACCCAGACAGGATCTTTTCACTTGTCAAGCCTCTTTCCTCATTTATAAAATTAAATGTACAATATTGGCCAGATTTGGTAAAACAAAAATTTTGAGACGGAGAAATTGAACACCATGTTATGACTGAACTCTGCCAGCAGATCCCGTTCACGTCCCTAGCACCTGTCACCTGGGTTTCTCTCCTGCTCCACACAAGACCTCCTCCTCCTCTTCTCTGTAATTGAGACTGCTGTCCACTACACAAAGAAAAGCAAACTTACAAGGATAGGTGGCATTTGTTCCTTTAACAATTCAAGTGGAAGAGTAATGAGATAATAAAAACTTGTCTTCTGTTTTTTTTTTTTTCCCAAGATTTTATTTTTCCTTTTTCTCCCCAAAGCCCCCTGGTACACAGTTGTGTATTTTTAGTTGTGGGTCCTTCTAGTTGTGGCATGTGGGACGCCACCTCAGCGTGGTCTGACGAGCAGTGCCATGTCTGCGCCCAGGATTTGAACCGGTGAAACCCTGGGCCGCCAAAGCAGAGCACGCGAACCTAACCACTCGGCCATGGGGCCGGCCCACTTGTCTTCTCTTTTAAAGAACGTATGTACACTTTTCTAGGTTAACAAATGCAGGCAGAGGAATTCCAGTTCTATTTTGTTTTATTTAGAGGGATGCTAACATACCCCACCCTAGTGCTGTGCAGTTAACATCTCTTATTTTCTCTGCACCTTAGCTGGAAGACTCGGCTTTATATCTACCAAATGTTCGGGGTCGGAACAGTCAGCTCCACCAGGCAGAATCAGAGCAAGCCCTGGAAAAGAGGAAAAGACTAAAACTGATCATTTGTGGACATTTAAATTGACCAATTATCTAGAAATAGCCGTTTTCAATCCAAGACCTCAGAGTGTATGCTTTTATTCCAGCTGTGCACTTACCTTTGTAAGTTCTAAATTATTAATAGTTGGCACTGATCTAAATATGAACGTCTCATCTGTTTGACATTCACTTTTCAAAAAATTTAACTTGCTACCTAACATTTGAACAAGTACACTGACAAAGATGAGATAAATATGTGGCCCAAGCATCAGCTTCAATTTGAATGGAGCTTTCCAATTGCTAATCCTGTGCCTTACCCATGATCACATTATTTCATCAGAAAGCCTCACCTTGGTCTCCTCAGGGGTTCACAGTGGCACAGAATGTAGGTCTCGCCCTCTGCTAAAGGCATAGAATTGACCGTTAAAAGGGGGTGAAGTTTGACACGGGGAGCAGAAAGACAACAGGGGACGTCCCCTGGATGACTGCTGCACCCGAGCCGCGGAGAGTGGAGGCCAGGGCTCTCCTTTCGTGGACCGCGACGAGACGGGTGTCAGAAGCGGCGTGAGGTCTTGATTTGTTTACAGATCTGATCTTTTAATCAAGAGGTTCTTATTCTTTGGAAACACAGTGTTCCCTGGGGGGCCACTGCCCTTTCTCCTTTGAAAACTTGAGTCCAAATTCTCTAAGTCAAAAGTGAGAGGTTTTACTTCTATTCCAAGACCAGTGTCTGTCTAGTAGCCCCTGCAGGAGAGCACCAGGATTTGGGGATGGGCCAGGCTTCGATTTACAGATCCCATGTCCTTATTTAAGAGAAAGTTCTTACCTTTAAAAAGAAACTCCAATAAAAGGAACATTTGCTTTTTCAGATCTTTTTGTTGATTTGAATCACGAAAGAATATGATCAGTTTGAGTTTTCATAACTATTTAAGGGTGTACTGTACCTCAGGCAAGCATCCTTGTCACTGTTGCCAGATGTAGAATAATAAATCAAGCGGGCCCTGCCCCAAACTTAGGACTGAGGGCTTCGGCAGGAAGGAGTCCATGGCAGGGAGAATTATGCAACAGTGCCCTACACTCTTAGCTGGAGGCCTATCGTGGTCCTTAGGGGTCTGCAGACACTGTCTGAATCCCACGGTTGCCTTTGTAGATCATCTTTTCAGTACAAACATTAAAGGGCTATTGCCCAGTGAGACAGAAAAGACAGGTATGCACAGCCGTTTCCCAACTACTACCCTACAGTTTCTATGAGGCTGATTACTTCTCGATGATAAAATTTACACTAAGTTCCTAGTTTGGTTTTTCAGTTCTGAAGTTTCAGCAGATGCCTCAATCAGGTTTTTTCTTATTCTAAAAATTGCCCTGAAGTGCCTTTTAACTTTTGTACCACCCATAAAATATGTATCAGGTGATTTTCTTTGATGCTTCTGTTTTTTAAAAGCATTTCTGAGGGGGCCGGCCCGGTGGTGCAGCGGTTAAGTTCGCACGTTCTGCTTCAGCAGCCCGGGGTTCACCGGTTTGGATCCTGGGTGCAGACATGGCACCGCTTGGCAAGCCATGCTGTGGCAGGCGTCCCACTTATAAAGTAGAGGAAGATGGGCATGGATGTTAGCTCAGGGCCTGTCTTCCTCAGCAAAAAGAGGAGGATTGGCGGCAGATGTTAGCTCAGGGCTAATCTTCCTCAAAAAAAAAGAAAGCATTTCTGGGTATGGTGGAGATGGAATCAGTCCACCCATATTCTGTTTAGAGTAGTGCCCTGCGGCATGAGCTTGTCCATACTGTGTTCAAACAGCTACCACTCACTTCTGTGAGGTCACCCCACTGGAAACCAACGTGTGATCAGTAACTGAGCCTTCTAATAGCGCAGAAGGGAGCTGGACTTTGGAACTGGTCCTAGTTTGAGTCCTGGTTCCCCTCGTGGTTGGGTAACTTAAGGCCAGTAGTATGCCTTATTTGGAAAACAGGATACCCGTTTAGCAGACTGCTTTGAGGACTAAAAGGAGAAACTTGCAAGTACCACGCAAAGCACACCATATTCATTTCTCTTCATCCAAACAGGTTGAGAGGTAGGCAGTTAACCTTGACTGATGAAAGTAAGTGGTTTATTTTTCTCCAGAGATGCTCCAGATGTATCCTCAAGAATGCCCAATTCAGGATGATGATACTAGGCCCGTGGTCTTAACTTTCAAGCTTTAACTTACTGACCCTCAGTCAAGCTTATAGTTAACCTTTGAAGTAAAACGCAAGGGGCCAGCCCGGTGGCGCAGCGGTTAAGTTCCAGTGCTCTGCTTCGCGGTCCAGGGTTCTCCAGTTCGGATCCCAGGCATGGACCTATGCACCACTTATCAGGCCATGCTGTGGCAGGCGTCCCACATATAAAATAGAGGAAGGTGGGCAGAGATGTTAGCTCAGGGCCAATCTTCCTCAAAAAAAAAAAAAAGAAAGAAAGAAAAGAAACAGAAAAGCAGAAAACCCTTTAGTTAGAGTTGCTAGATTGCTTTGTGTATTAAAATGAAGAATGTGAGAACAGAGGCTGAGACTTAGGAGGTGTTCCAGTTTCAACTGACTGGATCTGTACAGCCATGCAGTCTCTTGGAGGAAGAAAAAGTCTCAGAACCTACAGCTTGTGTAACTTTCCTGCACCATAGTGTCAAATGTAAATTAGAAAGCTGACCTAATTCAAAGTCCCTACTTCTTACTAGGGTTCACACATTTTTTTTTTCAGGCAATAAGTACTGTAACCTAAGAGGGAAGAAAGAGGTCCACACCTTCTCAAAGAAAAGGAAGATGGATCTAGTGTCAGGCTCAATTAGACCCAATTGTGATGGCTCTCCAAAAAGGGACAATGAAGCTTTTGTGATATGCACAAGCAGAAAGCTTGGAAATTTTGCAAAACAATCTTACTCCAAGAGAAACCTGGGTTCTAGTTCTCGTCCTGGAAGGAGGTGGGGATCGAGGAAAGCTTTATATTACTCTTGTCAGCTTTTGCTGAGATGAGTATTTTTTGCTTTTTCTAAAAAAAAAAAATCTCAAACTAAGAAAGACCGAAACCGAGGAGTATGACTTACTGTACTGTCTGAGCATTTATGCTCTTCCACAGGATGGAAGCCCAACCACAGGGGGTCAGAGGATTTAGTTATTGTCTACCAAAGGGAACTCTTTGCTCGAATTGTTGGTATTCATTTATCTGCCCCAAATTCAGCCTAAGAACCCTCACCAGGGTGGATCAAGTGGGCAGCTTCAGCACTGGAAGTGCTTAAAATGCAAATGTGCAGAACTCCTGGCCAAGCTCCCCATCCCCCAGGAAAGTGCTTAAATCCAGCCAGGCCTGGAGGAGAATGTTAAAGAGGGCTGGAACTGCCCTCCTCCTTTCCAGTAGGACCCTCACTCACACTGTGAGATTCAGTATGCATGACTGAGCAAGGGAGCCAGCAAGCAAGGACCGCGCTCTTTTAACTTTTCTGAACAATGGCTTCGGTTCCCTCCACCCTTCACCATTTCACATCCTCCCCACACCCACTCAAAGTGTAAAGAATCCCATCTTTCTCCCCGACTTCCACATCTCATGACCCATTTTTGCAACATTACCCCTAGAGCTCATTTCCATCCAAAGAAAAATTGGCCACCGTGGGGAAATTGTGACTCTTACAAATCTGGTCTTTAAAAATGTTTCATTTTGTTCAATTTCTTTAAACTTCCATATTGTTGACAGTTTAAAACAAAAAATTATATAAATCTGCAGTCTAATCACATTTCTAGAAACAAAACATTTAGATGTCAGTAGTAAACCTTATACAGAATAAGTTTTTAACCACGAGCTTACTCATACCACATAGGACGCACCAAACTCTGTGCCTTATTCCCCTTCGCTGTAGAGGACACGAACAGCACCTCCTACTCTGGCACGTTCCCAAACACACACTGCCTTAAAAATAATCCACAGATACAAGGTTTTTTGTTTTGTTTTTTTTCAAAAACATACTTCATATTTCCTCTTTTATTATATAAATATCAGTTTAACCTTTTACTGTAAGAATATAAACGTTTTAAGAGGATCTTTGTTATTATTTATACAAATTCACAAACAGTACAATTAATTGATAAAGGTCTCTGGGTTTCTTTAACTCCATGATCTCACATGTTGCTGTGGAGGACTCTAAAAAAATAAACAAACAAAAAATCCAACAAAAATATACATCCTACTCAAAAGCGATTTTTTTAAAGCCACAAGTCCCAACCCCCACCAAAATAAAGTCACCTATTCCTCCATTTAGAAACAGAATTTTTTAAAACCCACAAACTCCCATTTTATTAACAGAACAGAGATAAGACGTGAATGTCAGTCTCCTCCCCTTCACGCTGCAGCCCCAGGGGCTCTGCAGGCCAGCTCTGCCCGTCTGCTTCCACCAGGAGCCTCACTGTGTGACCTTCTTGTGGAGAAACTTGGAAGAGGGTGAGGGTAGGCAGAATTTGCATATATAATAATCTTTTCAAGACACAATCTGCATCTCAAACAAACAAACAAAACAGTTCGATTCATTTCTCCCACACATTTGTGCTATAAATTAAGTCAGGATTTAGAACACCATTGGGCCCTAAAACCCCATCGGACAAGCAGAAAAAGAAAATTATAGCCAGAATGTGGAAATGGGACACATTGGATGGATGGGGTTTGGGAAGAAGCCAAAACAAAAAGGACGTACAAACCCAAGGGGCATCTTTCCAGTCTAGGCACAAAAATGTTGCAGTCTCAAAATATCTCTCTTGTAGAATTCCAGGGCTTCAGAGAAAAAAGTAAACTAAAACGAGGTAGCCAGACATATATATATATATATATATATATATATATAATTTATATATATATAATATAGAGAATATATTCAGCAGACAAAAAGGACCATGATTTCAAATTTCTTCAAAAAATAAAAAAAGGAAAAGAAAGACAATAAAAACGAAATGAGCGTGAATAGCAGAGTACTGTAAAAGGAGTGATGAGAGGAGACTCCTTAGGTACAAAGTGGAAGAAGGGTGAAAAGGCCGTTGTAGTTGGGTTTGCTTTTTATACATTTCAAAATAAAAACCAGATCACAGTATTTAAATGAAAGCTTAAGTGAAGGCAGACATTTCCTCAGCTCCCCAGGGTCTAAAGGACTAGTCACTCCACATCCCCATTTCCAAATGGAACGCAGTGGGGATACAGTGGCTCAGTCAGTCCTCCATCCCTCTGCAGGGAGGAGTGGGTGGGTAAGTAGCTGAGTCCATCTCTCCATCCTCAGGGAAAAAGAGAGGGGAGTACCGCCGGGGTAGCACAGGAACCCGAGATGCAATGACAATGGGCGTGTAGTGGGCGAGGGTGCTGGAGGAGGAAAAAGAGAATGAGCCTGAGGCTTCGTGTCATTGCCCCCATCTCATCCACCGCAAGGATCTATGTATAAGTGTGCGTGTCGAGTGCGGGGGCGGGGGGAGGGCCGTGGTGGTGACGGGAGGATGAACAGGGCGGGACAAGGGGAGGTGGTGCTGCCGCCCTCACCTGACCTTCTCACTGTCCGTCATCTGCCAGAGTCCCAGGTTGAGTACTTTGAGGCAGGGCAGCTGCGTGATGCGCTCCAGGCCGCGCTTGGTGATTCGGGTACAGCCGTACAGGTCTATACCAGTGAGCTGGCTCAGGTGCTCGGCAATCAGCTCCAGGCCCTTGTCCGTGATGCGGACACACTGTCCGATGTTGAGCGTGCGGAGCCCGTGCATTTGCCGCACCATGCGGTTGATGCCATCGTCACTGATGTGGCAGGAGCAGAGAGAGAGGGACTTGAGGCCATCTAGGCCCTGGGCTATGTAGGCCAGACTCTGGTCCCCCACCTTGTCACAGAACGACACATCCAGCCCCGAGAGACGCAAGCTGCCCATGGCCAGGTGCATGATGCCCGTGTCACTGATGTTGTCGCAGGAACGCAGGTTAAGGCTGCGTAGGCTGCCCATGTGCGACAGGTGCAGGAGGCCCGCGTCCGAGATGCCCCCGCAAAAGCTGAGGTTGAGGAGCCTCAGGCCCGTCAGCCCCCGGGAGATGTGCTTTAGAGAAAGATCAGTGAGCTTCTGACAGTCCTGCAGCGTGAGCTGCTCCAGGCCCAGGCAGCCCTCGGCCGCGCTGCGAGTCATGCCAGCCAGGTGCCCGATGCCCACGTCGGAGAGGTGGCGACAGCTGCGGAGATTAAGGCTCTTGAGGCGCTGCAGGCCCCAGGCGATGAGCAGGAGACCGGTGTTGGTGATGTTGCTGCAACCCCCCAGCTCCAGCACCTCCAGGCCCTTGAGGTACTGGGCTATGCGACCCAAGCTGCTGTCGGTGATCTGCTTGCAGAGGCTCAGGTTGAGGGCGCGCAGGGAGCCGATCTCCTGCACAAACGCGTGGCCCAGCCCGTTGTCGGTGAGGTTGTAGCAGCCGCTTAGGTTGAGGCTCTCGATGTTGGCCATGCCCTGGATCACGTAGCTGAGGCTGCGGCGGAGGCTCAGGATCTGCACGCGGCGGATGCCCCGGGCCTGCAGGCTGGGGAACAGCGACGGGTTGGCCCGGCGCAGGTGCAGCTTGGCCTCCACCCCCCGCCACACCGACTTGTGGTAGGCGGCGTCCCGCCAGGCCGTGCACACCTGCGCCGCGCGCCCCTTGTCCCGGACGTCCAGGTAGCCGAAGATCATGGCCAGCAGCTCAGGGAACAAGCACGAGATGTGGGTCTCCATCTTCCTCCTCCCCCCTCCGCGGCGCTGGGGGGAGGAGGCGCGGGCCCCGCCGCTCCGGCCCCGGGAGGCGACGAGAGCGGTTCGCCCCGGCCGCCGCCGCCGCTGCCGCCGCCGCCGCCGCCGCCTCGGGCCCAACGGACGGCCCCTCCCCGCCTTCCGGCTCCGGCCGCCGCCGCCGCTCCTCCTCCTGTGCCGTGCGTCCTTCCTTCCTTCCTGCCGGCCTCGCCTCCCTTCCCTTCCCTCCCCCCGCCCCGGGCTCCGCTCGGTCCTCACATCCCGGGCGGGGAAGGCGCCCTCACTCACTCCCGAGCCGGCCGGGCCGCCGCCGCCGCTGCCGCCGCCGCCTGGGGTCTACCCGCGCCGCGCTCGGGCCGCGCCGCTCCGCCCGCTCCGCCGCCGCCGCTCCCACGCCCCCTGCCGCATCGCCACCTCCTGCCGCCGCCGCCGCGCCGGCCGGCGGCCGCCCAGGGCCGGGGCTGCGCGCACGGGCTCCGGGCGCCGCGGAGGCTTCCTGCCGCCTTTGTCTCGCCCGCTTTTCAAAGCTCCCAGCCGGGCCGCCCGCACTCCGCCGCCCAAGCGGGGGGACCGGGAGGCCAATCCGGGCCGCCGGGCGCACGGCCCTACTCCCCCCGCCGCCGCGGGCAGTTGGGAGCTGCCGGCCCGGCACGGAGGACGCGCGGCCGCCGCGGCCGGAGCGCGGCTCGGCGCGGACCCCGGGGCGGGCAGGCGGGCCGCGCGTTTGGTAGAGTCCGGGCCGTCCCCTCGGCTCGACGGTGCCTTCGCGCGGCCCTCCGCCTCTCGGCGCCCCCCGCCGCCCGCGCAGTGGTACTGGCCGCGCCGCCGGAACTGGCGGAGCCGTTACCCTGGAAACCGAGTTCTTCCTCGTCTGGGCGCCCCGGCTCTTAACCCTGTAGGCGCCGTCGGAGAGCAGCTGTCAGCGGGGCTTCCCCACCCTTCTCCTTTCCACCTGGTAGCCGGCTGTGGAGCCGTCCCCTTTCTGGGCCACGCCCCAGCCCGGTTCCTTCCTTTTCTTCGCTGCTGACGTCTGCACAGTCTTTTCCCATGGTCTACTCGGACAATTCCTGACCCTTACTTTACACCTTTCTCCCTTTATTATCCTTGCCAGACCCTCCTCCCAGTAGTAGGTCTCAATAATCATCAGTCCAACTCTGCTTCCTTTTTTTTTTTTTTTTAACTGTCCCTAATGCCCCTTAACACGGCTCGGTTATCACACACCAGTTCTCCCCAGTGAGACTGTTTCCTACGATTCCTTTCTCTCCAGTCTTGTGCCTTAAATTATGGAGAAACTCGTCTTTATTCATTCATGCTTTTGCTTGACACCGACCCTTTCCAGTCCTCGTTCTAGACTTATCCATTACTACTTCCCTCTAACATCTTCTGGTTGTTTCCAGACACCAGTGTGAGTGCTTACACATTGGCGCTTCCCTCCACTTCCGCTCTTCGCTGCTGAACTGGGAGCTGTCGGAGGGCCGCCCGACGCCCTCGCAGCTCCTTACTCCCTTTTGTGCTTAGAAGGGCAGCCCTCCCTAAGCCTCGTTTTAGGATCTTTTTCTTTCTCATCGGCCTCTTCGAGTATATGTAAATCGTATCGTCCAGTTGTGCTGATAATCAATATATCTATATGTGCCGATACAAACTTACTTTTTTATAAAATAGAATGACTATCGGAGTGGTGTAAGGGGCTCCAGCAAATGTCTGTTGGGTTGTCAACTTGTTATATGGAGCCAGGGCAATGTTCCATTCTAGAATGAGGCTCCGGGGTCTTAGATGCCCACACAGGGGATGGGATTTCTGAGTTTCATTTTAACTACCCCCCAAACCAAGAATTTTTGTGTCAGAGAAAGTGACCCTCGATATTTTTAATGAATTTATGGGTCCACAAAACTAGATACAGGACAAGCTGGTTTATCTATCAGAGAAGGGACATGGTTTCATTGATTCTTTGACGACCTGAACAAGACTTTGAATAGGTTCCATATTCAGTGTATGAGATTGTAGAGGCCAACACTAGGGCAGGGACGTAAAGATTCACTAGTAGGCATAACGCGTTTTAGACCCCCGCCCACCTCTCCTGTTCCTAAATCAGGAAATGCAGAAGCAAAAATTCTTACAAGTTTGCTGCCTCACCCACGTGACACGTGGTGTGAGGCCCATAGATTTTTATGCCCTTCCTGAAATAATGGACTGTTGTGTTAGTCATCCAGATGATTCCAGATATGCTGTGGCAATAAGTGTCACTGTGCTGGGGCATATCTGGGCTTAGACTCTTCCCCTGGAGTCTGTCTAGGTTTTGTTTCGATCACTTCTGCCTAAACTTTTAACTTAAGCCCCAAATGAAACTCACCTCTGTTGTTGTTCTGAGAGGTAGATGTGTTTGTGTTGAAGTCAAGGTCTTAATCCAAAACACCTTAATCCTGCTTAACACAAAACAAAGTGCTAGCCCTCATGAGAGACGGGGAGGGTTGATAGACAGGGGACCTGACCTAAAGAGAAGGTGCTTACTGGGCTTCCTCCTCTAGACCGCCATTGTTCTCAAGTCTGCGAAGTCATTCAGAGGTGCCTGGAAGCACTTTCTCTAGAAGTTGGCCACCTGGTCCTAGTTCTAGCAAAACTTTTTCTTGAGTTGAACTCTGGGATTTTATTAACGCAGAGCCTTTTATTTAAGGCGTTCAAACATATATTACAAGGATTTTCAGCAATATTATTATTTTCATGTTCAATAAATAGGAGAATAAGCATCAAGAAGCATTTCAGAAAACGAACATTAGTGGAAAAAGAAGTGTGGTATCAAACAAACCCTGTGCTGAGCCTGGAGACCTGCTGACTTGTTACGGGTTGAGGAAATGACTCCGCCCTCTGGGTCTCAGTTTCCTCATGTAAGATGAGGGCAGTGACTGGATCACCTCCAGGGCCCTTCCAATAGTAACACTCTGTGAGACCAAGAGCCCACATTAGTCCTGTTATCTCCTCAGCCCTGGCATTATGCATTGTTCCTAATGCAGGCCCAAGATTAAGAATATTTTCACATGTAAGTGGCTTCTTGGGGATTTTGGTTTAGGCTCAGATTTGGGACTCAGAAATAGGTGGAGGGTGTTATGGACCAGAGGCTCTGATTGTCTGGAGAAGATGTATACCAATGGAGAAAATCCTGTGGATAGTTGTTCATTTTTTAAAGCAGGCTGAGATTTATGTATATGATCAACAAATTGCAGCCAGAATGAAGTCTTTTCCTGAATAAGCTGTGAACTTCTGATTAGAATAGCCTCATGCAGGGACTCTCGAAAACTTCCCCAAGAATTTTTTAAAAACTAGATTTTCAGATAGGATGTGTTTTTCACCTGGATGGGGCTAGAGAAAATTGAGAAGCCCAACCCAAAGATCTGGCTTGCTTAAGGATGTATACTTCCTCATATAGAGAGGGAAGATTGGTAGGAAAGATCAGAAGAGATCAGTAGCTTTTTAAACTCCTCATTCAAGAATATGTGTATCCAGGGGGCCGGCCCGTGGCTGAGTGGTTAAGTTCGTGCACTCCGCTTTGGCGGCCCAGGGTTTCGCCGATTCGGATCCTGGGCGCGGACATGGCACTGCTCATCAAGCCATGCTGAGGCGGCGTCCCACATAGCAGAGCTAGAAGGACTTATGCCTAGAACATGTAACTATATGCTGGGGGACTTCGGGGAGAAGAGGAACAAAAAAAGAAGATTGGCAACAAATGTTAGCTTAGGTGTCAATCTTTAAGGAAAAAAAAGGAATATATGCATCCAAAAATAGTGACCCAGAATCTAGCTGGTGGGTGTTGGATCAATGGAGCTAAAATATTTTGAGTGTGTGTTATATTAACTCTAGCACACTCATGGCACAACGCCTGCTATGTAGGAGGCACTCAGTCAATGTTGTGGAACTGAAATAAAGGAGAACAATAACAATAATATCATATCTTTATGAAAGACTTCATAAATGTCCAAACTTCTCCAAGAGTTCTGCACCGTCAATAGCAATGGATATCTGAGGTTTATAAAATGGTGCCTTTCCAACTACTTTCCAACTTCAGGATTGCTTGAGAGCAACCTTCTCTCTATCCTAAGTATTTCTAAGCAGGAGAGCACCTCCTGAATTTTGCAGATGAGAGAGTGAGGACTTGATTCACTGACTGCAAAAACAACAACAACAAAATAACCTTATTAAAAAATGGGCAAAGGGCTTGAATAGACATTTCTCCAAAGAAGACATACAAATGGCCAATAAGAGCATGAAAAGATGCTCAGCATCAGTAATTGTTAGGGAAATGCTAATCAAAACCCCAATAAGATACCACCTCACACCCATTAGGATGGCTACTATTACTAAAACAGAAAATAAGAAGTGTCGGTGAGGATGTACAGAAACTGGAACCCTGATGCACTGTTAGTGGGAATGTAAAATCATGCAGCCACTGTGGAAAACTATGGAGATTCCTCGAAAACTTAGAAATAGAACTACCGTATAATCCAGCCGTTCTACTCTGGGTTTATATGCAAAAGAAATAAAAGCAGAATCTTGAAGAACTATTTGTACATCCATGTTCGTAGCATTATTCACAATAACCAAAAGGTGGAAACAACCCAAATGTCTGTCATCGCCAGACGGATGGGTAAACCAAATGTGGTCTATACATACAATGGAATATTATTCAGCCTTAAAAAAGGCAGGAAATCTTGTCACATGCTACAACCCAGAGGAACTTTGAGGATATTATAGTAAGTGAAATGTCAGTCACAAAAAGACAAATATTGTGAGATTTCACTTACATAAGGTCTGTAGAGTAGTCAAAGTCTACTAAAAGTCAAAGTCGTCGAAGTCAAACAGAAAATAGACCAGTGGCTGCCAGAGGCTAGGGGGAAATGAGGAGTTGTTTAATGGGTATAGAGTTTCAGTTTTGCAAGATGAAAAAGTTCTGGAGATTTGTTACACAATGTGAATATACTTAAGACTATTGAATTGCATACTTTAGAATGGCTAAGATGGTAAATTTTATGTTATATGTATTTTACCGCAATTAAGAATGAAAAGATGTAAACAGATCAAACTTTTGAAATAAAGATGTAAATAAGTAGGAAAAAATATGTGAAAATTGTTCTCAAATCAACAAATCGCCAGGAACACCCTAAAATATTTGTTTACTCTCTCCCAAATTATTAGTTTGCTGTATCCTGTAAACATGGACTTTTATCCACCACGGTAAAAAGAAAGGTTTGAGATCTGAGCTCTCTCCTTAGCATGGCCGCACATGCTCTCGTCCAACTCGTGCGAGTGGAAGGGAGTGCTATTAATAATCATCCCCAGATGAATGGGCACGCCCTTCCTCTCCTGTGGAAATGGAGTTGCCATTTGTAATTTGCAGCTTTTGAGTGTGAACTCTAAAATATATTTTCAGGCGCTTGATCAAAGGATTAGAAATATTTTGACAGAATAATTGCATATGTCAGCTATTATCTGTTAATATTAACAAACACCTAGGTACCTATTACAAAACAGGTAGCTATGACAACCCTAAAAAAATAAGCTGTGTTGTATATGTAGCCATTTCCAGGGCCTTGAACACTTAGAAAGGTGGGTCTGCAGTCACTCTGTGGTTGAGGAAGTGTTAATAGGATTCACGTGCACTGCTCTGTGCTCCCGGCTAGACGACAATGAGCGGTGTTTCTGTCGTTAACTTGGGACACGGCAATGAACTAGAAAATAGCTGCTGGTAGTGACCATATTAGTGAGTGGTGTAAGTGCCAACAGAGTGATTTTATACATAAAATGTCTTCAGCTTGGAGGACCACCTCAGGGAGCCTAGAATGTGGATAGGTGTTGATGGGAGGAAGGTCATTACGGAGGGTGGAAAGTCATTTAGAGAACGGCTGGCTTTTCCTTACTGGTTTGGAAAAAAATAAGAAGACTGTAACAGCAACCATAAATTGTCGTACATTGTTATGCTTCTTCCATATTGAGGCATCAATCAGGTGAATTTTAAAAATCATTTTTTCGAAGAATTCTTAGCTTTTTTTTTCCCCCAAATAAGGAAACTTTATTTTAACTCTTGTTTATCTGTAGTTGGAATTCAGTATGTGAAATTAGAAATTTTTAGTTCCTGGTTTGGACTTTTGCTGCTGATTTTACAACCAAGACTGCCTTGAAAGAAATTATTTTTCAATCAGATCTTTCTCCTCATGTGCCAAGTTCATCCCTCTCTGACAGTAGAGCTAGGTGGTACACATAGGCAGCGATGGGAAAGGGGCAGCTGTTCAGAGTGTCCTGCCTGGGCCCTGGGAAGGCCCTGCTGCCAGGGCGGCTTCCCTGTGGGTCTCCCTCAAGTGCCTGTGACGTGAGGGCTCCTTAGCACACCTCTGTCCCCAAGGCAAGATGGTGAGCTAGATTTACACCAGACTTGGAGTCTGAAGTCGTGCATGGGAATCCTAGCTCTCCCATGATATTGCGTGACCTGTGGCAATGTGACTTAAATTTGCTCATCTATAAAATGAAAGTAATTCCTGTTCACAGAGCTGTTATGAGAATTCACTGAGAAAAAAAAATCCATGAGAAAAGAAGGCCCAGTGTAGAAGCTGGCACATAGTAGGGATCTTAAAAAATGCCATTTTTGTTTTTTCTTTTATAAATGCGCCGTGAAGAAACCCCACACAGATGTGCCCCACAGTTGTACACGTACACATTTGCTGAGAAGTACATTTTTTAAACGTTATTTCCTGTTTTTAAGAAATGTGCAGGTTAAAGGAGCGGAAACAGCAAAAGTGCAAGAGCCTACTAAAATGATCTTTCACTTCGAGCAAGCTGTCTATCTCTTGGCACCTCATTTTCTCCTCCCTAAGTCAGGAAGAGTAGCAGTTCGTTCGATCAAGAAGTAGGCCACACTCCTCTTCTGCCAGACACACATCCAGCCTGTTGCCTTTGACCTGTATTTTTCCTGCCACCTCTCACCTGTCTTTTGCTTAGAGCACTGGTTCTCAAGCCTGAGGAGGCATCAGAATAACTTTGAAGGCTCCTGAGTCAGAAGGTCTGGCGTGGGGCCCAAGAAATCTGCATTCCTAACAAGTTTTTGGGTCATGCCGATGCTGCTGACCTGAGACCGCAGCACTGAGAACCACTGGCAGAACGACCTCCTCCTCCCCAGTGTTCTTTCTCAGGCTTTAAAACTTTTGATAAATTATACTTCTTAAAGGCTCTCCCTTTTTAGTAAAATAAAAGTGATATAGAAAAAAAACTATATTGGTTTATTTTCCCCCCATCTTTTGTCTTTTAGTCCTCTGGTATGAAGACTGAATTTTTCCCCCAGTGACATAGTGAAAAGAATATGGGTTTTGTGGTTAGGCAGATTGTGGGTTAAAATCTTGACTCTATCATTTATTAGCTCTGTGACTTTGGACAAGTTATTTAACCTCTTGGAGCCTCGGTTTTCCTGTCTGTAAAATGGGACTAGCGATTTTCCAATCTTGGGAGTTTTGTGCAGATTGAATGGGATAATGCGAGTAACCTCCTAATACAGTCCCTGACCGCCATGAAAAGCTAATATTTATAGAGCATTTATTGTGCATTAGACATTCTTTTAAGGTCTTTACATATATGAATTTATTCTTCACAACAGCTAACCTACACAACCTGTGAAGAAGTTTCCATCATTATCTCCGTTTTACAGATGAGGAGACTGCTGCAGGGAAGTAACTGGCTTCAGACCGAACAGCTAGCAGGACTGCAGTCTGAACTCTGTAGTTTAGATCTAGAGACTGCATTCTAAACCACTGTGCTTTGCCGCCTGAGCGATGTAAGTTTATCATTCCACCTTGCTAGGATGTGGTTTCTGTCTGACACCAAATAAAGGGTTCATGAGAGCAGTGGTCAACAGTGAGCGAGCTGTGCTGTGAGCACTACTGGGCCATGGTGAGTTGTGGCTTTCATGGGAAACCCTTGAAGGCCCTGGTTGATTTGCTAACCAGAGTAGGTCACTGTGTGTGTGTGTGTGTGTGTGTGTGTGTGCGCGCACGCCCGTGTGTATGACTGAGAGGGGTGAGGGGGTGCCTGTGTGAGTGGGCACACTGTGGGTAGACATGCTGATATCCATTTTATACCTCTCGGCCCACAGCTGGGTGCCTGGCTGGCTCTGGCCTTGTTGAATCCCAAGGGAATGTGCTTGTGTGTAATCGTGTCACCCTCTAGTGGTTACTTCCCTGTTAGCCCTTTATCTGTGAAGCAGCCCACTCTTGGTGTCGGTGACCGCTCTTCCGAATGAGACTCAGTGAGCAGGATCTCAGGGAGATTTTGGCATGGAGGGGTGGTGCTGAGAAAAGAGGAGTGTGGCCGAGGTCAAGAAGAGGATGGCAGGATCTGAAGAGAGGGAAGGTACTCCCAGAAAGAACTGTTAGTCTGCTGGCGGAGAGGAAGGGGGAAACAGGACAGGCAGGACATCGGGAGAGAGGAGCCGAGGAAGCCAGTCTCAATCGAGGCTCCTGCGCGTCGATTTTTATTCAGGACCGTTTTGTATTTGTGGGACGGGACAGTTACTACATTTGGAGTTCTTTCCAGAGCTTCAAGACAGAGGGCTGAAGTGGGAGTGGAGAAGGGATATTTTTAACCGGTTTCAGTTCTCTTTTGCAAGAGCAGTAGGCAAGGCTGTGTGACTAACTTCTAGAGACTGGCTAAATTCCCAACTTCTGCCTCCCTGGAGGACAGCTGGCTTCGCTGCTTCTCCATGGCCCGAGGCTGAGTCTCTGCCAGAAAAGGCCATCTCTACCAGGATCCTCATAGGTTTGTCATATCTTGATAAATATTTCAAAGGCAAGGAGGGGATCAAAATCAGTCTTCCTTGGCGCTGGTTTGTCGCACCACATCAGGCCTGAACTCTGCGGTCTAAAGCCTTACTGGGCCGGAGTCTGAAGGTTATTCCCTTTTGAAAAGTTGCTGGCTCTGAGCCAGGCTTTGCTGGAAAGTTCTATTTGGATGAACCAGAGCATTTAAATTTCTTACATAACGCCAGACCCAGAGGAGTCTTAGGGCTCCGCCCCGCTGCAGAGTTCACAGCCAGGTCCCCTTTCTGCCAAGAGGATAGGGTTAAACGTTTAAAAAAATAGCCAGAATCTCAAGGGGTTAAAAAGCAAAATCTCAGTCTTCTTCGTGTTAACTCTTCACACCCCAGAGAAGAGGGTTAGGAGATAAAAATCAGATCTTCATATCATGTGCTACTGCTGCTTTCCTGAATGCGAGTTATTCCCAAAGATGCCAGTAACACCGGGCCCTGGCTTTCCGCCCTTGTGTGAGGGACGTGAAAACAGGAGGAAAACGCTGTCCAAACTTTCTCTAACGTTGGAACAACTTGTCTCAGTCTTGAGACCTAGGGTTCAGGGAGGTTCTTTGTTTGTTGTTTTATTTTTAAATTTCACTTACCGTTTAAGGCCAAAACGTTCAACTCAAAATGTTCAAGTTACTTACTCAAGTATTTAGTGTCTACTCTTGTAAGCATGAAGAATCCCTTGATGGTGCCGGCCCGTGGTGAAATTCGTGTGCTCTGCTTCAGTGGCCTGGGGTTCGCAGGTTTGGATCCCAGGCGAGGATGATGTTAGCTCAGGGACAATCTTCCTCAAGCAAAAAGGGGAAGATTGGCAACAGATGTTAGCTCAGGGCCAACCTCCCTCACTACACAAAAAAAATTCCTTTATTTAGCTGGTTGAGGGAATCTAAATGGGAGTTGTCAACATTTTGGCATAATAACGAAACATGACACCTTCCCTGTAAAGCTTTCAGAGCGCTATGTAGACATTTAATGACAGTGCTTTTTTTTTTTTTTTTTTTTCCCACAAATGGAGAAAATAGGGCACAGAATAAAGAAGTGACTTTCTCAGGGCCCTGGGAACGATCGAGATCGAGTCCATCTCTCCTGTGACATGTGGAACGTCTTTGAATCTCTCACTCAGGTGCACACTCACCCACACCCTTGATGTTTCAGTAAACTTGTGTGCAATTGGAAGGATAATCAGACCTTGGCAGAAGCACATAGAAATTTGATCACTTATGCTACTGAGTGATTAGGATTGCTAATTGATAGAACTGCGATAAGGGAGGAAAAGTAGACATTTTAAGTAGAGTGATTCTGTGTGTCACCCCGGCGTGTCAGTGACTGTTCAAGTGCTTGTGAAAATGGAAAACATAATCTTTGGGATCCTCTTTGAGCCTGGTTCTGCATTTTCCTGATTTTATATCTATAAATTTAAAAAGTTTGGGGGGCCAGCCCAGTGGCGCAGCGGTTAAGTGCACTCGTTGCACTTTGGCAGCCCGGGGTTCGCTGGTTTGGATCCCGGGTGCGGACACAGCACCGCTTGGCAAAAGCCACGCTGTGGTAGGCGTCCCACATAGAAAGTAGAGGAAGATGGGCACAGATGTCAGCTCAGGGCCAGCCTTCCTCAGCAAAAAGAGGAGGATTGGCAGCAGATGTTAGCTCAGAGCTAATCTTCCTCAAAATAAATAAATAAATAAAAAGTTTGGTACACTTTGAAAAATAATATATAAACTAAGAAATTGTCCTAGCTAGCAGAGCTAAACTTGAATGAGCTTGCCCTGTGATTTCATCAGCAACGTGTCGTGGTCTGTAACCTCCACTATAGCAATCGCATGTGTGCTTCCTTATGCTACACTTAATGTCCTGACCATTATAATCTTCAATATAAATATAGCATTTATTAAAAACATCCTGTGAGGTGTCAAAAACTGATAGAAAGTTGTGACTACTACATGAATTAATATGCTAACTAATTTTTCTGTGTTCTATAGTATAAGATAGTAACTGCTTAAAATTTGAGCACTTCTTAATCCTTGACCAACATAAAGAATTGCCTGGTTAATATCAGATCATCTTAAATTATCCATAGCTCTGGGAGAGAGCTGATTGTTCAATTCTAATGCATGGATCGTGTTCCAAGCTGAGGGAGTTTTTGTTTGTTTTGTTTTTCTTTAAAAAAAAATCAAGGCGTCAGCCCAGTGGCATACCAGTTAAGCTTGCACTCTCTGCCTTGGCATCCTGGGGTTCACAGGTTCGGATCCTGGGTACGGACCTACACATGGCTCTTAAAACCATGCTGTGGCAGGTGTCCCACATATAAAAATATAGAAGAAGATGGGCACAAATGGTAGCTCAAGGCCACTCTTCCTCAGCAAAAATAGGAGGATTGGTGGTAGATGTTAGCTCAGGGCCAATCTTCCTCAAAAAAAAAAAGTTTTATTTTTTTATCCTTTTCTTTTAAATTCTAAGACAAAGCTGGAAAAGGTAGAATTAAAGACATGAAAATAACATTGTTTACCACTGCTGTTCTACCATGGAAAAGAAATGGCTTGCAAAAGAAAAAAGTTGGCAGGGATCAAGTTTGTGGTGTTCTGCAAGAGAAAGCACCCAGATTACACATAAAAGTTAAACTTCTTCACACCCTGTTGCTAAACATAAGGATGCAAAAACTTGGCAGCAGTAGGTTGAAGCCTGAATGTTTTCTTAAGCATTTCTTAAATATTAGGGATCCTGAAAGATCCCTAAACAAGTAGAAAATTCCCTCCTAATGAGTGTCTGTGTGCCTGCTAGGGGAGTGTTTCCTTGAGCCGGCTAAAGTGGACGCCCCTCACCCCGCGAGAAGAGAGTAAACTATCTCTAAACATCAAAATAAAATCAACAACAGTAGTAAAAGCACTTGTGAAGGCATGTTAGCGATCCACCTGGAGTCTGTGCCTGCATTTTTCTGCAGCGTTCCGGTTTGGTTTGCTTCATGGTTAGATGGTACTTGATCTGGGTGGTGGTTTTGTGGGTGTATTCAAATGCAGAAATTCATCAAGCTGTATATTTAAGATTTGCGCATTTTGCTTTATGTATGTTCTGTTTCGATGAAAAAGTTGTTTGTTTGTTTAAGTCAGAGAGGGTTTAACGGGTCAAGGAGTTTACTTCTCTGCAAACAAATTGTCACAAGTTCTGTTTGTTTAACAGGCTAACCGAACAGGCAGAGATTCTGCAGCAGCGCTGCCCAGAATTTAACAGGGGTGGGAACTCTACGCTCAGCCCTGCCACCCTCTCTCGCCTGTGATTGACACTCTCTCCTGGACCTTCCCGGCCTGGCTGCTCTTCCTACTGCAAAGAAGGGTCCTTCCTTCTTTGTTACTCTTCACTGGCAGGCCTCTGCTCAGCCCCATCCTTCAGCCCCTAGTACAGTGTATGCAGTCAGCACTCAATAAATGTTGGCTTTAATTCTGATAATCTTTCTTTGGTTAGTATGTTTTGGGGGTGAGGACTAGAGTGAGAGAGAAAGGGGAGAGGGAAGATTTGTTTTAAAGACTAGATCAGTGACTCTGTCGTGGGGAGCAACCTGGAATCAGGCAGGAGCTGAGACAGAGAACACATAGACATTTCTGTTTTTGCCTCAGTCTTTGAGCATATTTTCTTAATGTTGGAAACATGCAGTAATTTTATCATTCGCTGCACACCATTCCATGTTGTTCCCTGCTGAACCAAATCAGGTCACATTATACTTGCTGTGTTATGCTGTGCTGTTTTCCATTGACTTTTTGGTTGTTGATATTGGCTTTTAGGGTTGGGTGTGTGGTTTCTCTTCACAGAAACATGAACTTATTTTACCACCGAAATTTTCCAAGACGTCCGGTCATTTGAAGCTGGAAATTGTCACTGGGACGCATTCCTGTTTTTGCTTTCATCTGTGAGTGCACCCATAGCATAGGCTTTCTGTGGTGGAGTGGATGTGCTACATACAAGGAGAAAAGAATGCACCTTCTCTTATGCAGCCAAGAAGACAAGGAAACCCTGGCAATGCTGTCTGCCATTGACACACATTTCTTTGTGGTATAACAGAGCTTCAGATCCAGCTGTCTTTGCCTGGGACTGCCATCACAGACAGTGACATCCACAAAGATGAGGCCCTTTGCCGAAGATCAAGAATGCTCCTCCGTATTCTTGCTCCAGTGGCTAAGATCTGACAGCACTCCTGCTAATGTTTCCTTGATTGAACTCGGGGACACTAGCTACTGGGCATTTTTTTGCAGAGGATCCTCGTTAGAATTTCCCTCTCTGTCAGTTTTTTAAATCTATTTTTTAAAACTAAGTTTCTAAATGCTTTTGAAGCCAACAGTGTTGTTTTATTTTGCTGATAGAACCCAGATGGCAGGAGAGAGTTTTCCATCGGTGGAATTGCTGCACATGCACTGTGGCACCTAGACACACAGGGCAGTGCTGTGGCCACAGAGCACTGTGAGGTTTGGAAAAGCAACAAAGCCAAAAAATGTCTTCCGATTCAACACTTCCGCTCTCTCTGTGACTTCAGCGCATGTCTAGTTACAGGGTTTCTTTGGCAAAAACAAATTTTTGTGCTGGAGTTAGCCAGGCAAAGCCAGTGTCTCCCTGGCCAGTGGAGTTGGAGGACCCATCCGCCTCACACATCATTGGCAGCATTGTTTGTTTAGGGCTGCTCTGTAGAATCTTTATTCATGGAGGAGTAGAAAGAAACTCAAACAGCCCAGCTGGATTTCCAGGTCCTGCGTGGAATTTGTAACCCCCTTGACTTCTCAGCTGAGAAAATTGGATGCGGCTGTCACAGAAAGAGAATAAATATGGAACCCCACAATGCTATGCCTGCAGCCACTTTTATTCCATTGAATTGAACACATAATGAAAGGCAGGCATACTCTGGGAGGCACAGAGCTGAACCAGTGCTAGGAGTCCTACAATTCCGTCAGTTGAGCTGGTGACACTTCTGGGCAAGATACTTAACCCCCTTTAGCTGGCTGCCGGCTGAAAGACGCAGGCAGTCGCAGCCTCTCCTGTGATCCTCCTGCAGTGTTCTCATCTTAAAACTAAATGACCTCTGAAAGAGGAAGTACAAATGGCTAATGAACCTCTAGAAGTGTATGCCTTCACTAATAATCAAAGACATTGCAGTATAAAATGAGAGAGCATTTTTTTACCTATCATAAAAAAGATTTTTTTTAAATGATGCTATCCAAATATCTCAATTAACTTTTGCCACGTAAAACTAAAACTTAGTTTAGTGTTTTATTAGGCTTTACTTTCATTAAAGGCTGGACATTTTAAAAATAATTTATCTTGAAAGAGTAATAAATTGCCCAATAAACTTAATGAGCCAGTTTAACCGATTGATTGATTGAGATGCCAGAGATGTTAGGGCTGCAAAAGACTTTACGGATTCTGTGGTTCAGCCCTTCATTCTCTAATTGAGAAATCGGGGACCCAGAGCAGTTGTGTGACTTGTCCAGGGTCACACAGTTCTGAGGAGCTGGAACTGCATTAGTAAATATGATGTGCTATTATTAGATCTCACTGTAGGTGAATCACTTAATATGAGTAAACTTTTTTTCTCTTTTAATACCTCCAGGATGTTGTGCTTTACTGTCTTTCTAGACACAAAATGTCATAGACCCCAGAGAACAGGAATTCAGGCATTATTTCCCCGTTGACTCTTTGTCCTTGCATGACTGAGTGTCTGGATGCCTCTATATATTTTTAGTGAGGATCCAATCCATCCATAATCGACATCCCTTTGATAGTCTTTGTTAGAAAACACTTGAGCAACTACAAATAAAAATAACGTGTTTAGGGGACCAGCCCTGTGGCTGAGTGGTTAAGTTCACGTGCTCCGCTTTGGTGGCCCAGGGTTTCTCTGGTTCGAATCCTGGGCGGGGACATGGCACCGCTCGTCAGGCCATGCTGAGGTGGCGTCCCACATGCCGCAGCTAGAAGGACCCACAATTAAAAATATACAACTATGTACTGGGGGGCTTTGGGGAGAAAAAGGACATAAAAAATATTTTAAAAAAATAGTGTTTATAGTCCAAAAAGGGGGATCTTTAAGAAGTATATAGATGAGTCTAATACAAAGTAGCATAAGGGTTGTAAGAGTTTGTGTTAGTTAAGGTACTGCTAGCTCCTGTGGTAAATAAACGCCCAAATGTAAATTGGCTCTAAAACCATAGAAGTTTATTTCTAGCCCATGTAAAAACCAGAGTGCATGTTCCTTATTGGCAGGCAGTTCTCCAAGTGGTACTTTTGAGATCTGGGCTGCTTCTGTCTTGACTCTATCTTTAGCCCTTACTTTGAAGGCCACCATGCTTGTGTGCATCAAGCTGACAGAAGGAAAGAGAGCATGGAGGAGTGCTCATCAGAGGTTTTTATGGGCTGGGCCAGGAAGTTGCAGACATCGTTTCTTCTAACATTCCGTTAGAAAGAACTCAGTCATGGGGCCGGCCCAGTGGCACAGCGGTTAAGTGTGCACGTTCCGCTTTCTCAGCGGACAGCCCCAGGTTCGCCGGTTCGGATCCCGGGTGCGGACATGGCACCGCTTGGCAAAAGCCATGCTGTGGCAGGTGTCCCACATATAAAGTAGAGGAAGATGGGCACGGATGTTAGCTCAGGGCCAGTCTTCCTCAGCAAAAAGAGGAGGATTGGCAGCAGAAGTTAGCTCAGAGCTAATCTTCCTCAAAAAAATTTAAAAAAAACAGACAGTGCTTGTTCCTATCACCTTCACGTACAATGTGTAAATTAAGAAGACTTAACAAAAAAAAGAAAAGAAAAAAAAAGAAAGAACTGTCATGTGACCACATCTTAGTGCAACGGCATATGAAGGTGAAGTAACTTCTTAGACAAGTGCATGAATACCCAGGAATGACGAAGTTGTTAATAATTATTTCTACGATTAACTATAATTTTCTGTTAATTTTAATAAAGTTATTTCTGCTGACTCATCCTAGGTGGCATATGTACTTCAAGCTGTTTGTTTTTTCAGTAGTGGTGACCCTTTCTGATCAATGACATGTGTTTGCAAGATGGTCAGATCCCATGGAGATCAAACCTGCTCCAACCACCTAATGTGGCCTTGGAGATGAGCGCAAAAATAGTTGGCTCTCCCCGAAACCACGTGTGGCTATACTACCATCAGTGTTCTTTATTTCCATTCAGTAGTGACCAAAGGTAGGTGGTCTGAGGGCCTGTACTGGGGGTTGGTTCCCACTGCTAACATTTGTCATTCTCCTGGCTGCATAATGCACAGACCACACCTCCTCCCCTGCTTTCCATGCAGGCTGACAATGCTCTTGTTCTGCCCCTTATCATGTTTCTGCTGGATTAGCCCTCCCGGCTGGGCTCCCAACCTCTAGACTCTCCATGCTCCATCAAGCATTATCACCAGCAAACTATCGCCAGTTTTCCTGAATACAGATCTGATGGTGCCTCTCCTGTTTAAATGCCTTGGATGGCTCCTGCACACGACAGAATGAAGCCCAGACTCCTTGGTGGGACTGCAGGGTCTTCCATGAAGGGGTCCCAGTGTGAACGTCCTGCTTCACCAAGGATTAATGACTTCTGTTTTTCTTTGAATTTTGGCTTTGGTTCTCTCTCTCTGTTTTCTATAGTTGAATTTTGGACATGAAATTCTTGTATGATTTTCTTGTTGTTCTCAAAATGCATCATGCGTTTTAAGACTGCACCTTTGCCCAGTGGGAGGGTCTGACTCTCCCATCTCCACCTGTGAGAATCCTGCCTGTCCTCTTAGGGACAAGTTCAAATACCATCTCCATTGAAGCATCCCCTCCTTTCGAATTGTTAGTCTCTCTTTTTTTTTTTTTTTAAGATTTTATTTTTTCTTTTTTCTCCCTAAAGCCCCCCGGTACATAGTTGTGTATTTTTAGTTGTGGGTCCTTCTAGTTCTGGTATGTGGGATGCTGCCTCAGCATGGCTTGATGAGCGGTGCCATGTCTGTGCCCAGGATCCAAACCGGCAAAACCCTGGGCCACCGAAGCAGAGCGCATGAACTTAACCACTTGGGCAAGGGGCCGGCGGCTTGAATTATTAGTCTTTCTTAGGACTAATAATTGGATGTAATTATTAGGATAACAATGGGTAGCAATTGGCACCTCCATAATAACGTATTGTGCTGCTAAATATTGTAATCTCGTCCCTGTTTGCCTCACCCCTATAAGGTTATAAGAATTTCTCTTGTCTCTGAGTGAGACCTAGTATATGTTCAATAACATTTCTTGCTTTGAATTGCAGTCACAGAAAGAATTCCATTTAAATTACTTTCTGACGTTGTCACTGGGTCTTAATTTTTTCTTTTACTCTGAGTAGCAATATAAAATATCTACCCGTTTAGCTTTGATAATGGGAAATTGCTCCCAACTTCCTTAGTGTCTGCTTTGCCTAACAATTAAGTATAAGGATGCGAAGGGGAGGTTGTCATTGGAATCGAAAATGCTGATCTCCCTGGCTGGTAGGGGGGTAAGTTGTCCTTACCCACGTGCCGGGAGTATCCTGCATGTTACCTCCATTGGCCCTTATTACACCATACTGAAATAAGGGATTTCCAGTGGAGCTTTTGATCTACACGAGTGGTGGTGTTTTCTGGCCTGGCTTCTGCTCCAGACCAGCCCCACCCATAAACTCTCCGTGATGATGGAAATGCCCTATAATCTGTGCTGTCCAGAACAATAGCCACTGGCCACATGTGGCTATTGAACTCTTGAAATGTGGCTACTGCTACTGAGGAGCTGAACATTTCATTTTAACTCATTTCAAATGTAAATCGCCACATGTGGCCAGTGGCTACTCCGTTGGACAGCACAGCAACATTGAGTTCCTAGGAGACTAGCATCTTATTAGTTTATTGTAATCTCCTATATAGTGCTAGGTGCTCAGTAGGCTCACAATAAATATTTGTTTAATGATGAACATTGAACCTTTAGTGAGCGGATGCTCAATGTGAGCTGCTTGCCAGGGGCCATCTGTGTGGCACCTTCATTTTCCTCAGAGCTCGTCATTGAGGCATCGCAGACTGAGGCTTGGCCTCCATCACTGCAGCCTTTACTGGGAGAGCAGGCAGGCTGTCATGGGAGCAACTCGGCAAGAGGGTTGGGAGCCCTGTGGAAAGAGGCCTGGCAGAGCCATGAAAGAAAAGGAAGAATCTTAGCGGTGAACCAAAAGCCCCTGTGACCTTGCCCAGGCCTGAATTTGGTGATCATGCTTTTTCTGGGCGCAGCTGCAGAATTTTTCATTCCAAAAACCAGAATGTGTGAGAGCCACAAACCTGGTCTGAAGACTGCCGGCAGCAACTCTAGTTCTGGCAAAGGAAACGTGCGCGTCTTAGCACTGACTAAGGGTGGATGAGAATAGGGGCCAGTGTGGCTGTGAATGTTCTCATCCGGTGAGGAAGGCAGTGGGGCGGCACCTGAGAGGGCCTCAACTCTGTCTGCCAGGGGTTTTCATTAGAAAGCTGCCTGGCGCGACTTCCCTCTGAGGATTTAGGAACTCTTGCACAGCAGAATCTAAGGATCAGTTTGAAACATCGGGGCAACAGTTAGTGGCAGCAATAGGCAGACCCACGGAACTTAGAGTTACTGGTTTCCCCCCAAATAAAATACCAGGTATCATTTCTGCGTGAGCAGTAAGTCACAGGGAGAATTAGCTTGCAGTCTCTCCTTTCCCACTGGGCCACGGGAGCCCATGCGGCCACAGCCGTCCCTCACCGTTTGGCGGCGTGTGCTGACTGACGATGGCTAGAGGATGGCCTGGCACTCGTCGTCTAAGGCCTCTGCAGGCCCAGGGCTGCTGCCTCTGCTGTGCTTCACACTGTGATATTCCTCTCCCACTGACTTAGGAAAGTGAAATAACTATCCTATTCTTCCAAAGGGAAATTGCCAATTTCTGAAGCAGAAGATTGGCAGCTTCAGGAAGATTTCAAGAGACCAAGAAGACTGGAATAAGGTGAAGCAGGAACTTGTCGTCTGAACTTTGTTTCTGGAATGAAATTATAGAATTGTTTAGGAAAAAGAAGAACCAGTATAACTGCTTTCAGGAAACCCCATATGTGCAAATCCAGATTTAGCAATAGTTCAGAGTGATTATTCATATAGTAAAAGGACTATTATATATGTAATATATGTAATATAATTACGATATATAATACATGTATCAAGATTCCTTTAAATAACAGTGGCAACAGCCTTTGGGCACCTGACAAACAAAATGAATGTATGAAGTAGCCAGGAGAAATGCAACAGAGAACAGTGGGGATTTTGGAAAATTAGAGAGACTGTGCACTGCCCCCCCAGTGTATTCATATTCCAAAAATTTAAAAACGTTGTGTTAGCCAAAGAGATTTGGTTGTCTGCCAGTTGGTGATCCCTGCTTTTTAAAATATACAATTTTCCCCAAGTCCCTTTAAAATATGGTTCAGTTTGCAAAAACAGGAACACATTTACTTGGTAGCACAAGATGCCCTCAACTCTCCAAACCCCTGGAAAACAAAGTCTGTAGCGTGGCTGCCATGCTTCTAAGATAGTTTCCTATACCACACTAATCATGGCCAGACATTTCTCCCTTTTGTTCAAGAGCATATTTTGAAATTATTTTAATTTATCAGGATTCAGGAGAAGGAAAAATTCCTCTTTCTTGTCTTCCGCACAGAATAAGACTTCTGACGGAGTTTGCCTGGTAACCAGGGAGAAAACCGCCTTTCCAGCTCAGAAGAGGAGTGAGCGGAGGCTGCGGCTCCTGCACAGGGACCTGCAGTCTTGGGGAGTTGCTCTGGCTGCACTGGGGGCTTTCCTCCAGCCGGGCATGAGGATGACACTCTCTGAAACATTAGGAGCTTGATTTCAGTGTGGAGGTCTCGGGATTGGTTCTGTGTCCCTGCCACCCTGCACTGTGACTGGGTCCGTTTTGCTCTGGACTTCCCAAGCCGTGGGAAATTTATCATGGAGATTGACAAACACATTTTTGAGGAGGGGCAATTCCGCATTTTCCTTGAGGGCCAGAATTGAAATCTCATCACTCCTACCCACCTTCTATCTCCCCTGCATCCCCCACCCCCAAGGCATTATTTCTCCCCCAAGCTAGAGACACAATGAAAAAAGACACTGACTATTCGGGAGATAAGGGTTCACAAAGGACTGCCCCAAAGTGATATGGTGGAAACAGGGATACCATCTCCAAAAAAACTTTTTTACTTTCATCTCCAGGAACCGTGGAGAAAGTAGATCACACAGAAGCATGCTGAGCCTTAGGGCTGAGAAGACTCGCTGAGCAGAGCTCGGCAGGAAGAACCGGAGAGACCTAGGGACAGAGACCCTCGGGAGAAAGAATTAAGGCTGGCAGGGGAAGGCTGCGTTAATTGATCTGAGAAAAAAGATGAGCAGCTGCGGATTCTTTTAAAAGGTTATGGAATTTTCTGATAAAGTCTTGGATACATCATTGCATTAATCTTCAGTGACTACTTAAAAAGCATTTTTAAGGGAGAAAAGTATGAAGAAAAATTCACACAAGAGAAACAGCTAGCTACAGGACTAAATAGTAAAAATTGACCCAAAAAAAGTGAGACAGAGATGGATTTGCCAGAAGCTGCTTTTGCCAGATCCTCACTTCCAGGAGTGAGAAGAGAAGAAACCAAATGCTGATCCGGCTCCTGGCGTGGTCCTGGCGTCGTCATGGGGCTGCTGTTTCACGTGTAGTTAACCCAGGCCTTGCACTCCCTGGAAGGTTTGCATCCACCCTCTCCCTTCACACCAGCCCCAGCTACCCTCAGGTAGTTATCCCATGTGGCTGTCTCTGTGCCTAAATTTTCCAACATCCGCTTAAGGCAGAGGTTTCTTTTTGAGTATGAGGTCCCTTTTTTAAGCCCCCCAAAAAAGTCATGTGCTCCATGAAACTATTGCTGTACTTTCCACTGAGAAAATATATAAAGATCCCCTCACACCATTAGGTATTAATAAGACTTTTTCTCATTTAAAAATGTTTTTTGCGGGCCGGCCCCGTGGCCGAGTGGTTAAGTTCGAGCTCTCCGCTTCGCCAGCTCAGGGTTTCAAGGTTCGAATCCTGGGCACGGACATGGCACCACTCATCAAGCCATGCTGAGGTGGCGTCCCACATGCCACAACTGGAAGGACCCACAACTAAAAATACACAACTATGTACTGGGGGGCTTTGGGGAGAAAAAGGAAAAATAAAATCTTTTAAAAAAACTTTTTAAAATGTTTTCTGTTATGTAATGTAGCATACACAGAAAATGCAGAGCATATATGCACAACCTAGTAAATTATCATGAAGTGAACCACTGCGTACCCCTTACCCAGGTTGAGAAACAGAATATTACTGGTACTCCAGAAATTCCTTTGTGTCTTGTGCTCCTCACAATCCCTTCCTTCTACCCTTGAGGAAACCACTCTCCTGACCTATACAGTAATCATTTCCTTGCTTTTCTTTATGGCTTAATCACCTATGTACGAATCCCTAAACAATATAGTTTTGCTGTAAATAGAATCATAATGTATGTATTCTTTTGTGACTTGCTTCTTCTCAACATTATGTTTGTAAGATTCATGTATGTTGTTGCACATATCTGTAATTCATTCATTTTCATTACTGCCTAATATTTCAGTGCATTCATATATCACAACCGGTGCATCCATTTTTTTTTTTTTAAGGAAGATTAGCCTTGAGCTAACTGCTGCCAATCCTCCTCTTTTTGCTGAGGAAGACTGGCCCTGAGCTAACATCCGTGCCCATCTTCCTCTACTCTATATGTGGAACGCCTACGACAGCATGGCGTGCCAAGCGCTGCCATGTCTGCACCCGGGATCCGAACCAGCCCAGCCCGGGCTGCCAAAGTGGAATGTGCGCACTTAACCACTGCGCCAGCATGGTCCGTCCATTGTTGATGGCTGTGTGTGCTGTTCCCAGTCTGAGACTGTTAACAGCGCTGCTCTTCTTGGCGTGTGTCCTGGGGTACATGTGGACAGATTTCTCCAGGAGAGTGGAATTGCTTTATCATCAGGACACTTTTTAAAAAATCTCACAGCTTTATTGAGATGTAATTCACATACCATATGATGCATCTGTTTAAAGTGTACAATGTTTAATGTTTTTTAATATATTCCTAGAGCTATCACCTCAATAATCAGTAACTTTTAAATGAATTAGTATTTTATTAATGACAAGCGTCTACACACATGTAGACCATCAGAGTAGAAGTAGGTGGACATATTTATTCATTCTAGAGAGTGCTTGGCTTGCATATGTTCTGTGGTTCTGTGGCCCCCAGAGGTCTTTAGCCTTTAGGTGAGGAACCACTGGCCTTGGGCATTGACATACAGAAACTTGCCATTAAAAAATATATATGTTACTTGAAAGATTTAGTGCTTTAATTTACTACATATTACCATGGATGGATTTATGACGTTGGTTCTCAAATTTTCATGGGCATCAGAAGCACCTGGAAGCCTTGTTAAAACAGGTTGCTGGGCACTTCCTCAGAGTTTCAGGTTCAGTAGGTCTGAGTGGACTTTGAGAATTTGTATATCTAATCAGTTTCCAAGTGATAATGATGCTGTTAGTCTGGGGACCATATTTTGAGAAACCTAGTAGCTGACTGTTACCTTGGAAATTAGAGAACTGAGTATGGAAGGAATTCATTCAATCATTTCAGTAGATAAGAGTGCAACAAAAGACACATTTGTTGGAAGGAAAAGAAGGCAATTAGCAGACTTTTGTAGTGGCTCAGAGTATGGCAGTAGAAATGAAGAGTAGGGAATAAAGTTTAAAAATACTATAGAGACACAATCAAGAGGCCTTGACAATTGATTTGACATAGAGGGTAAAGGAGAGAGAGGAGTCAAAATGACACCAAGATTTTAGACCTGGATCAAGGAAGACAATTGGAGGACAGAGAGTAAGCAGGATTGCCAGGAAAGAGTGTAATCAATCAGTATCTTAACTTCTGTCCTTCTTGGCTGCCTAGGAAGATTTACTCAGCCATGATTTCATGGTCAAAAGATGTCTGATCTCCAAAGCCTTTGGCCCCATTTCTGCAATGTTGCCCCCAGAAACTAGAAGCATGTGATCATGAGAGATTCCCTGGGCCGCTGATATTGAATGCTCAGTGGGAATTTGATATCAGATTTCAGAGGGACTACATGAATTTAATGAATGGGAATGATTCTGAGAACATTGGAAATTATCTAAGTCCTCCTTTATCGCAATCTCTCTCCTACCCTTCCAAAACCATCTTGAAATTTTCTCTCTTTGACCAAACCACATCTCTATGTGAAATCCTTCTTGCTCTTTTCCCTCTACCTAAAGCCAACACATTCTCAATCCCACATCTTGCTACGTTCGCTCCCGTGGACTCCTCAGGCACTCGCCTGTCCTGCCTTTCGGAGTAGGTGTTTCACGTTTCCCCCTCAAGGAGACCAGAGCCCTCAAGGAGCAGCAGCTTCAGCATTTTTACAGTGTCTTATAAGAAGCAGCATTAGGAGCTGAGTGGTACTTAGGAGCTGAGTGCTACTTTTGCTCTTTGAGGAAAAGTAGAGACAAAGCTGGAACTTGGAATCTCCAAGATCTCAATTAGCAGCTGACAGTAGATTCTCAAATAAAGGGATGCATCAGTAGAAGCGGCTTTTTCGCTGGTCAATGGGCTAGGCCATATGGAAACTGGAGGGACTCCTTTGTCTCTATGAGAGGCTGGACTTAGTAGCCTGCCTCCTATTTCCTTGAGAGCCAAGGAAGGCTTTTCTTTTCTTTCAATCAACTAATATTTATCTAGAACCTACTAGGTACCCTTGTACACTCTTCTAACTACTGGAGAGAAAATGGTGAACAAGACCATTTGCAGAGCTTATGAGGAAAGAAACAAAAACACAGATAAACAGATTAGCATGCCAGATTATGCCACATTATATTGAATGTTGTGACAAAAACATGCAAGAAGCTAGGAAGAGAATGATGGAGGTGGGGGCCTTCTTTGAATGGGATGGTCAGGAAGGTTTCTCTGAAGGTGTGACCTCAAGGACAAAGGAGCCTGATCTGCACAGAGAGAGGGGAAACTATTCCCAGAAGTCAGCAAGGCACCAAGGGGAGATACAGGATGAGGGGTGAGTAAGGAAATATATATGGGCAGTTGGGGTTTCTGGACTGTAAAGTGAAAGCCAGAGCCGGGTGGAAAGATTGGCAGGGGTCAGATTTTGAAGGGCCTTGTATAATGTGGTGAGGAGTTTTCACTTCATCCTTTATGAGATGGGGAAACTTTGAAGAGTTTTAAGCACCGAAGTCACATGGTCAAATTTGAGTTTTAAAAAGAGCTCCTTGGTAGCTGTATTCATTGAAAGGTAATACAATTTTATGCTGTCACAGTAGGGTCTTCTCTTGCTGAGGACGTAGTCCTTTGGTCAATTTCTCTGTTATGAGTGATCTAAAACTTCTTTCTACTTTCTCCCCAAACTTTGCATTTCTTCGCGTAACCCCTCTGCTGCTTCCGTCTGCCACTGTCTCCCCCGAGCCCTCACACCACACCAGGGTCCGTCTTCCTACACCTTTATCTCTTGGCCTTTATCCCCAAATAAACATGAACGCCAGCTCTCTAAAACTATGATTCCATTTTAATTTCTCCAGCTTTAAGCAGCTTGACCTATTAAGAAGTTTGGCTTTTTTCCCCCCACAAGACTGTGTGTGTTTATACTAGTAACTTTGCAATCAGCAAAGTTTTTATAAACAAATGCTTTTTATGAATATTTCTTTTTGTGCTGCTTCCTATAAACCAGGATGTTGTTTTCTGACAGTGTTCCTCTTCACAGCCTTCCTAATGGGGCAATGGTGAAAAGAAGCAAAGCAAAACGGTTCTCTGCTTATGTTCCAGAGTCAGAGAGGAGCTACCAAGCATGTGATAGATTTACCTGTGTCTGGGAAAGAGTAGAAAGATCTGTATTCCAAACCAGGGTCTACCATTCACTTGCTGTATGAGCAAGTTATTTAACCTCTTTACACCTTAGTGTCCTTCTATTCAAAGTGAGGACAATAATGGCATATACCACATAGAATTTTAGTGAAGATAAGATGAGAAAAATGGATGGAAAACACTTGTCTCAGTGCGTGTGGTAGGGTGCTCAATAAATGTTCACTAATATGAGGTCTTGCCGCTGGTTGTCAACCAAGAGCCATTTATTATTGCCTAGTAAAACTATGCTAGGCCCAGTGGGGCATGGAGAGAAAGTAGGAGAGAGAAGTTTGCACCTTCAGGAAACTTTGGGTCTAGTGGAGAAGTAAGAAATCCATGCAGTAACAAGGCAGCATGTCTGGGATAGGGCAGTATAGACTAGATCCCTGTGCTCGTGAATGCTAAGGAAATCCCAAGTAAATAGAAAAATTCTCATGGTGTTGCATTAATCAAGGACAGTTTTACAGAGGAAATGAACCTTGAGCACGGACCTGAAAGGAGTTTAACGTTTGGATTGCAGAAGAGGAGAAGCATCTCTGGGAAGAGGATCAGAATGAGGTCTTGTGGGGGAAAGCAAGGCTTGTTCTACGGATGAGTAGGAGACTGTAAAAGAGATCCCATAGTGGGAAATTCAGGAAAAGAATGACAGGGAAAATGAGGCCAAGGTGGGAAGATTGGAATGGTTAAAGAACCAGGAACCACTATAAGTTTTCAAACAGGAGTATTATGATATACACATAGTATTTTAGGAAAAATGGTGTGGGAGCTATGTGGGTGAGACCACAAAGAGCTGTTCTGCTGTTCAGGTACAAAGAGGCTGAGCACTTGAAAACGAGGAAGGAAATGAATGAACTTGACGTGCATTTGAAGAGATGTTTGTGAAGTGTTTTGAGATCCATTAGGAGTCTTTCTCTGCTCTTTATAGTGGTGGAAATGAAGTCACCAACAGGAGCCAAGGCTCCGGATTACAGCTCTGTCACTCCTGCTCCTCCTCCTCCTGACCCCACCCCTCAGAAATCATCAAGCAAGAGGCCGATACTTGACAGCAATGCAGCCAGGAGTTCACAAAGGGAAGCATTCCCTTTCCAAAGGCTGCTAAGGTGGTCTACCTTGCTATGCCAGGAATGTTAACAAAATTGCAAATGTATTTTTAAATTGCACATTCACCAGCTCCACACTGGGTCACACAGTAAGAAGGAGTCAGTGGCAAGCATGAAAAGGCTCCCACCAAGGTTCTTGGTTATTTCTCGGTAGGTTTCTAGGTGTGAGGGTGCCTGTCTGGGGTGAGGGGACAGGTATGGGATGTGACACCGTTTCCTGTGTGACTCATAGCTGCTTGAGTCCTTGGGCTCTGGGGGAAGTCAGTTCTGAACATACCAGTGTGGTGGTTCTTATAAGCAGCCAGTGACCTTTGCAAGCCCTTGTCTGTGGGTCGGGGTTTTCATCTCAGGCACTGTCTGAAGGGTGTGTGGAAAGCACAAATTTGCTAGGGTCTCAGCTCCACTTGTCCAGGTCTCTCTACCTGCTCTCCTGTCTCTGGGCAGATGGCCACACCTCCTGAGGGAATGAAAATTGGTGATTGAGTCCAACGAGAAAAAGGAAGAGAACCTAGAGTTCCTATTTCCAAATGTGGGCCCCTTTGGTTGTGCTGGTAAAGTGGGGCGAGGCAGTCTCAGGTAAGGGCTTGGACTTGCCGCGGAAGTCTGGGATACGCAGAGAGTTCCACCCCTGCTGCTCCCATCTCCACTGTGGTTTGGAGAGCGACAGGTGGGCAGATGTTTCAGAGTATGGCTTTCCCCCGGGCCCTAAATAATGAAAACTACTCCCCTTCTTCTTCTTTTTTTTTTTTTTTAAAGATTGGCACCTGAGCTAACAACCGTTGCCAATCTTCTTTTTTATTTTTTTCCGCTTTTTCTCCCCACATCCCCCCAGTACATAGTTGCATATTTTAGTTGTAGATCCTTCTAGTTGTGCTATGTGGGATGCCGCCTCAGCATGGCCGGATGAGCCGTGCCATGTCTGCTCCCAGGATCTGAACCCGGGAAACCCTGGGCCGCTGAAGCGGAGCACGCGAACTTAACCACTCGGCCACGGGGCCTGCCCCAACTCCCCTTATTTGTGACTTTCATGTCCGCTTGATTTCTCCTCGTAGTATTCACTGGACCTGACATATTATGTATTTATTTGTGCACTGCCATATCCCTGGCACTTAGAGCAGAAACTGACACATCCTAGGCCCCCAACACATGTTTGATTCATGAATTTATTGAATGAATGAACCACTGAGTGAGGAATCGGAGCAGAGCAGATGTCTGACCCGCTCTTTCTGGCCTCTGGAGGGGTCCTGATGGGGAATGCTGCATCTTCTGGCCCCCTGACCTTCCAGTCACGACCAGAGAAGAAAGACCCTGGGTCCCCTCCTCCTGAACTGTGTTTGGTGTGTGTGAAATGACCCTTCTTGCAGGAAGAGGGGACTTTAGTTCTCTGAGGAAATCTGTAGTTATTAGAAAGGCAGCAGAAGGAACTCTGTCTTTCGGGTACGTGCTAGCTCTTTCTTCCTACACAAAGGAGAGCCTCCCCTGGTTAAGACCTGCCATAAAATTCACCAGTGACCCACAAACAGTGCTTTCGATGCGTCCTGCTCATTACGACCAAACCGTCAGTCCCCACACAGTTTCTTCTGCCCCAGCCAGGTTGAGGTAAGAAGTTTTCATTCTGCCCACAGAATGAAGCCAGTCACCAAACATTCACCTTTCTTCCTCACAGCCCTCACGAGGAAAGCGAAGAATAGAAGCGAGGGCAGAAGGCTGCCCGCCTGGGTTCTGTGACCCCCGAGGGCTGGCTCATGTCTGTCTGTCAGGAGACAGAGCATCCTCAGGGCTTGTCAGTTGGTGGGGGGAGGGGGTTCAATTTCAGGTGCCACACATCTGGAAGGCAGAGAAAGAAGCCACCGCCTGTGCCAGAGTCTTTTTTTTCTTTTTTACGTTTTTAAAATACATTTTGAATTAGCTGAGTTTGATGGAAAGCACAGGGTGGTGGAAGAGCTGCGGAGAGGGACTCCCGTCTCCGTTTATGTTATAAGGCACGAGGGGCGGGATCAGCAACTCTTAGGGAGGTTTGGCCTTAGCTCGCCTGTCCGCCTGTCACCGGGGAGTCAAAGCCACAGTGACTGTTAGCAGGCACTGACTCGTGTCCTTGGCTCAGAAACAGTGGCCCCTCAACGTGGCCTCAGTTGAACCTAGGACTTGCAGAGCCAGAAATTTCACAGGAGCCAGATGAAAGGGCGTGACCGAAGTGAGAGATGCTGGTGTGAGGGGGGATCCATGGGGAGAAGTGTCACCAGTTGAGGGAAAGAACTCAGCTATCTGGTGGAAACGTGTGAGGATATATGGTGGGGTGAGGAGTAGGGGTCTGCAGGAGGGGTGGTGGTGGGGATGGGCATGCGGACGGGTGGGAGGGAGATAGACCACAGGGCATAGGGGCAGGTCATACTCTTCAGTCCCCAAGAAGGACTGGTAGGTGGAGTTGAGGATGTTTGGACAAGGAAACTCTTTGAAGCTTTTCTCTCGTCCTCCTTACTCTGGACCTGGTCCCCTCCCCTCCATAAAGCCATTAGCTTCTGGGGCCAGCCCTATCTCTGCTCCATCTCTCTTGGTTCCAGTCGGTGCATTCACAGACCTCCTGCCCTGAGGGACGGGGAGGATTTATGGGGGGTAGAGGGAGGAGGAGGCGGGGGCATCCTTTGGAGGAGGAGAGGTCTGTTAGGAAAGTTGGGTGTGGGGAGCAGTTAGTCGGCCTGGCTAGAGGCCGGATCATTTCCGAGCTGGCTCTGCATGACAAAGGGAAAGGAGCAAGTTTCTTCTTTGATCTGCCCCCTGCCGGCCCCACACACCTGCCTGTTGGTGCCCCTGCCCCAGCTGAGACCTCAAGAAGAAAAACCAAAAGGGGGTGGGGAACAGGCTGTGACCCAGCTTCCCTGGATCCTGCTCAGGCGACCTTCCTCTCTTGGTGGCCTCAGGACAAAAATATCTCCTAGGCTGATGACCCAAATCACCTGCCGCCCCCTCCCGGAGAGCCTGGAAACCCAGAAGCGTGGGAGCAGCGCGGTGAGATGGGGTGGGGGCAGCTTGGAGCACGTGTGTGAGTGTGTGTCTGCGTGTGTAAGGTTGGTGGGGCTAAGGGGTCGTGGGAAGAAGACTCACGGGGGATGTGGGGTCAAGCCCTGGATGGGAGGCTAGTGAAGAAATGAGGTGGGAGTGAGTAGGAGGAGGCATGTTTTTATAGACTTGCTCTAGGATCCAGAAGCATGGATTTTCCATGTTTTCCAGGGTTTGAGGAGAGGTGTTCTTTGGGGGATACAGGCAGAGGTGTTAGTTACGAAAAGCATATGGCGGAGCTCTCGAGCTCCCAGGCAAGGCGTGGTTGCTTCTGGAAGACGCATCCTCGGCAGAGACCTTTGATGCAAGGGTTGCAGAGCAGGAGCTGGCCGCGTCCCCACTACTGCTGTCCGTGCTGCTGGGAAAGGGGCTTGCGGCCACCCCTGAAGGGCCACAGAGCACAGAGGAGAGGAGGGGCCATCTCAGAAGGCAGAGCTCAGCACCAGAGGTTTAGGGGCGGCACTTTGCTCTATGCCTGCTGCATTTTTCAGAGAAGTTGCCTTGAGAAGGTGGAAAGTGCTCGTCCTTCTCCCTACTATTACCTGGTAAACAAGAGCTGGGATTGGGGAAGCTTGCTCAGAGTGAGATGGGTGCAGATGGAGAGGGAGGGCTCCTGTCTGGTTGTAGGTAAATCCAACTCACAAAAGACAGCCTGATGCTCAGAGAGAGAGAGACATCTCTGGCTGGAGTGAGAGGCAAAGGGAGGAGAGGATAGGATGGTCCTCGTTTGTTTGGATGTTCTGGAAGAAGGGCAGGTGTGCGTGGCAACAGCCAAAGCAGCTTCCTAAGTGCTGTGTGGAGCGCACTCTGCTCTTGAAATGATTTGTTTTCATTCCTCTTCTCTCGTTTCTCAGCTCATTGTTTCCTTTGGAATTAGGTCCCAAGTAAAGTTCCCACAGATTTGGGTAAGAGTCGTAAAGGCAACCCTGTGGTGAGAAGAGGAGGTGGGAGATGGAGGTCGAAAAGAGGCTGAATTTCTTTGGGGGAGCAGAACTTGCCGTTAGAATCCTGGAGCCCACGCTCCTCTCTCTTGGTCACCCCTTATCTGCTGCATTTCCACACTGATTCTCCCTGCACTTCTATTTTCTCCAGGGAGCCCTGTTTTGGAAGCCGTTCATCCCCGGGGTCTTCCGTTCCCCAGGGCCCTGGGGAGGGCTGAGGCCGACCATGCCCAGCCTGCTGCTGCTCGCCGCCGCCCTGCTCTCCAGCTGGGCTCAGCTTCCGGCCGAAGCCAGCTCCTGGTGGTGAGTGAGAGGGGCTGCAGTCCTCCTGTCCAACCTGCGCCTCCTTTGGTAATTGAAATGTGGAGAAGCGGTCACTACTTTATTCAGAGGAATCCTAAGGACCTCTTTCATCCCCGGGAAAATAGGACAGCTCTTTTTCTCTCTGAAGCCCCCAGAGGTAAAGCTTCCCCGAGGATACAGGATTCGTTCGTTTGGCTTCTTCTCTGATTCTGTCCGTGTCCTGCTTTTCCTAGGCCTTCCTCCATCCTCATGGGTTGTTAGAAATAGCTCTTTTGTTGCTATTGGATCAATAAGAATACTGATATCCTTTTGTTTTTTGCTGGTAGGGGCAAGGAAAGTAGAATTCCTATTAGAAGTCTGAAGACCAGATGAGGGATTTTCAGGATCGTGCATGGCTTTCTTTTATGTTTCTAAGACTGTCATTGCCAAGTCAACGTGGAAATGGCGGGCGCTCACCACTTGTTTTGCATGGTCTGTCCCCTGCTCACATTTTTACTCAGATGGCAACTCTACAGCCTTCTTCTCTAACTTGCCATTTTATTATATTTGCTAGATGATGAGCAAAGGGAGAAGCCCTGAACTGATAAAGAGTGGGCTAGGGGATGTGTGGGCAAGATACGGAAGTGAAAACATTTAGAAGATATTGAGATGTATGTAAATTGAACTGTATTTTAAAGGCGTAAGGGGAGTTGTGTCTAAAGGAATTGATTGCTTTCCACCACCTGTCCTGCCCTCGGGCCAAAGTGAACTGACCCCTCCTACTGCTGGAATAAGGCCTGCGCTCTCCTGGGGAGGTTTGCTGTTTCTGCCCTCGGCCTCAAATGAATATCCTGCTCTATCTATCGCCTTCTCTGCCTGCCCCCCATTCCTTAAGACCCAGTTCACACTCTGGCCATCTCCTTAAAAAAGCTTCGCCTCAGCTGTAAGAGCCTTTTCCCTTTCTGATCACTGTGGATCCAGAAGCTCAAGTCTGTCTTAGGCATTTGACATCTCACATGTCATCTGTGTTCATGCCTCAGTTTCCCTACAATGCCCTTTGAAGGCAGGGACTGTTTTTAATAATTTTCCTTTCCAAGCCCTTAGTACAGGGCCTTCTACATAGAAAGCACTGGGTAAATGTGTCGAATGCGTGACTAACAGCTGCACACAGGCGTCTGCTCACTCCTTGGCCTTTTTCCTCTTTCTGGATTGTTGCTGTAGGTCGTTAGCTATGAACCCGGTGCAGAGACCCGAGATGTTTATCATCGGTGCCCAGCCTGTGTGCAGCCAGCTTCCTGGGCTCTCCCCTGGCCAGAGAAAGTTGTGCCAATTGTACCAGGAGCACATGGCCTACATAGGGGAGGGAGCCAAGACGGGCATCAAGGAGTGCCAGTACCAGTTCCGGCAAAGGCGGTGGAACTGCAGCACTGTGGACAACACGTCTGTCTTTGGGAGAGTCATGCAGATAGGTAAGAGGCCAGCAAGACAGGGCTTGGCAAAAGGAACCGTGCTCACCTGGCCTGGGTGCAGGGACGCTGTCTCAGGACTGGGACAGGGAGAGCCCGTGCGAGTGTCCCAGTGGGTTCTCTCGAGCCTTGGAAGTGGTGTGCAAGGAGAGAGGGAGATGCATACAGGAAGCAGTCTTAGATAACGCGTGAACCGCACAACCGGGCGCTCAGCTGGCTCCTTGCCTCCAGCTCGAGCCGTGTGGGGCACCCTGCATGTGACTCATTCGGGCTGGGCTCGGAACATCTGAGCTGCGTTAGAGTGGAATAGGAAACCCTCCCACCACTACTACCCTTCGTCTCTTTTGAGAGCCTTGGGCAGAGAACCGAAAATTGCAGCCCTGAGTAGGATTTTTGCCTCTTCCCCTTGGACCCTGAGAGAGGGAGAAACTTTGGGCCAAATTGGTGATAGCTGTCATTAACCCAACCCTGATCCAGTCCTGGCTTTTTCATTTGAAAGGGGATGTGTGTGAAAGTGGGGGAAGGGTCAGACTGGAGAAGAAAGCCTCTTCCCAAATTCTAGTCCTTTCCCCTCTCGCACTCCTTGTCTAGGATTCTTTGGCTACCCTCTTGCTTAGATGGAGGTGTGATCTGGGGTCTAATTGTTTTGGGTCCTTTTGAAATGCAATCCTTGCCTCCCTGGCAAGAAATTGAGAAATCCGGCCCCATTCTACTGGGTCTTATTCCCAGGGCCATAAAAGGAAGGTGTTAGAGCACTGTATTCCCTGTCTCACATTCTCCCAGAACAGCTTCCCCTCCAAAGGCGGCATTCTGTGGTTATCTAAGGCTGGGGCTTTCCCAAAGTACGATGTAGCTGGGGGTGTGGGGGACTTGGAGATCCCGTGCCCCTCTGTTATGCAGGACACTTGGGTGGCCCCTCCCTGCCCCTGCCTCCTACTGAGAAGCAGCACCAGGGGAAAGGATGCAGAACCTCACTTCTCTTCCTTCCTTCAGTGCCAAGTCAAGGTCCATTAAAGGAATGCTCATTCTTCCTGGGCAACTTCCCAAAAGGATGGACTTGGGGATTCCTTGGGATTTGTTCATAATTTATCAATTCTTCTCTGATATACTTAGTATCTGTCTTCCTCATAAAAGTCTTGGTCAGCAGCACTCCCTGCCCTGGGTTTCAGGTGAGGAAACGAGGGTGGCCCAGCTGTAGACACAGGCATCTCCCAGTCGCTTTAAGGGAACTACTATGTATTTGGGACCTTATGTATGCCTGATGTTGGCTAGATCCTTTTCATGTGTTATTTTGTTTGAGTGAAGACCAAAAGGTGAGGCTTTCCTTTAGGAAAGAGAGGGGTGGTTGGGGCAGAAACTTGCTGGGTACAGATTTGCCTGGTGGAGTGGCTTGTGGGAGAGATCCCACCAGTCTCCCTGTACCCTATTCTGTTACAGATGCAACCCTTCTCCTTGCCTTATTTCCACCGTTCCATTTTGTAGCTTCCCTGCAGGCTATGCTACCTGGGAAGCTGTCCTCCATTCCTCCCCCTGGGCCCAGCTGGCTCCTGGTGAGTCCTCTCACTGCTATCTTGCGTATGACTTCTGGAAGATTCCTTCCTTCTTTGAAGCTGCCGCCAAAGTCCACCACCAGAGGGCAGCAGAGCCGGTTAGAGGGAGCCATTGGCACTTCACCCAGCCTGGGCCCAGGGGAACATGGGGGCACCTTCCTGGTAGTTGGGCTACCATGGAACAGAAGGCATGAGATTGTCCTGCTGTCTCCTTGTAGGGGAAGCTGCAAGATCTCTCGCATAGCTCCATGGCTGCTGGTTTATTAGCCTGTATCCTTGAGATGGTTTGAATTTCCACTCTGAATTGTTTCCCGTATAAAGAAGCCCCCTGCATTGCTTATCCATTCCAAAACCCTGAGTTGTCTCTTGCTTGCTGAGAACAGCACTAGTATTCTGTACCAGAGACCCAGATGCTGCCTCGGCAAGGCAGAGCTGCTTGCATGCCTTGCCTGGTGATGCCCGCAACCCACAGAGGCAGACAGAGTGACTAAGAGGCAGCTAATTCACGTGAGGACAGACTGGATCCCAACAACGGTGAGAGGCTAGGACCATAGGGCATATAACGTCTGCAATATTATGCTCAGCTCCAGGAACATTATTTTAAGAGGCAATTCTGAGAGGGGTGCTTCAGCTCTGAAAAGCATGTTTGCTAAAGAATGGTAGAAGAAATCAGACATATGAAGCTCGGAAAAGAGAAAACAGAAAAGGTATATTAGTTGTTTTCAAATACTGAAGGGCTCTCAGATGGCAAAGGGATGAGACAGCATGGCTCCAGCAGGCGGAGTCAGAGGAAGGTATATTTCAGCTTAAAATAAAGGCAATTAGAGTCATTTAAAAAAAGGTGGAATGGTACCCCAACCTGATCTCTGAGGAATGTTGTAAAAGGACTGCTGACAGTGGCTGGAATGTAGATCTAGGCTGCAGCTTCAGAGGCTCCTTCCTGTCCCAGGATGCCAGGTCATGAGTCCCTGAGTCCTCCTCCCTAAGAGCCTCTTGGCCATCTTGCCCTCTCGGGAGCTCACCCCCATCATCTGGCTCTTGACCTGACAGATCCCTGGTCTCTAGCTGTGGTTCAGCACTGGCTCAAATGTCCGTCCTGATGGCTGAATCATGAGTGTGACTTCCTGCGTCACCTGGGTTTTTCTTGTGCTGCTTCTAGTCCACATCTGACCAGAAGCTGACCCCTGGTTAACTGAGAAAAGCTGACTTGCCCAGTGTGGTCTGGTTGTAGATGTCGCTGTGTCGCACCTAGATAATCAAAAAGTAGGTAAGGTGGGAGATCTCTCTAGACCTATTACTGATTGCAGACTGCTTCCCTCTCCGCCTGCCAAGACAGGGTTGTGGGTGTCTACTTCTGACCATGGAGACGCAGGAGAGGAGGCCACGGGGAGCAGAAGACTCTGGCTGGTTTAGTAGCTGAGATCAGGATTGAATCTGCGTTTCCCACTAAGAACCACTCCCTTCCCTCCATACCCTAGTCCATATGAGTATTGTTTATTATTTCCTATAACAGCTTTATTGAAATATAATTCACGTGCCATACAATTCACCATTTTAAAGTGCACAGTTCGGTGTATATTCACGAGATCATGCAACCATCACCACTTTCTGGTTCCAGCACATTTTCATAACCCTATAAAGAAATTGCATACCCATTACTAGGCACTCTCCGTCTCTCCCCACTCCTCCCCACACCCTAGGCAACCACTAATCTTTCTGTCTCTATGAATTTTCATGTTATCAAAGTGATATAAACAGGATCAGACAATACGTGGCCTTTGTATTTGGTTCAATACAGATACAAAATGCTAAGTGGCTCACTGAGCATAATTATTTCAAGCTTCACCCATGTTGTAGCATGTGCCAAGACTTTACTACTTGTTATGCCTGAATAATATTCCATTGTATGGATAATACCACTTTTTATTTACCCATCCATCTGCTGATGGACAATATGGGTTGTTTCCACGTTTTGGCTATTATCAAATAATGCTCCAATAAACATTCATGTGTAAGTTTTTGTGTGGATATATGTTTTCGTTTATCTTGGATTTGTTCTTAGGAGTGGAATTGCTGGGTCATGTGGTGATTCCATGTTTAACCTTTTGAGGAGCTTCCAGACTGTTCTCTGAAGCAGCTGCACCAGTTAATGTTCTCACCAGCAGGACGTGAGGGGTCCAGTTTTTCCATATCCTTACCAACTTATCATGTACATTTTTGATTATAGCCATCCTCATGGGTGTGAGGTCGTGTCTCATTATGATTTTGCTTTGAATTTCCCTGGTGGCTCAGTAGTATTTTTTATAAACACTTTTATTGAAGTAGAACACACATCATATGAGCTTTTAAGCAGCTCACCACAGCAATAAAGAGGAACACAGTTCAGATTTTCTCCTGGAAATGATCAGGATATTCAGAGAGACCCTGCTGAGTGTCCTGTAGATGTGGTTCCCTAGTGCTCTCCAACGAGGAGGCAGCGTTCACCAGAGGGAAACAGCTTGGATGGTGCTAGACATTGTAATTCTAGCTTGCCTTCTGCTGCTGATCTCTGCCACTGTCCAGCTAGATAACGGCAGCAATAAAAAAAGACAGATGTGTGGCTCATGGAGTGGTGAGAAATCGGTGTGGTGAGGGAGATGTTTTTGCTAACATAAAGAGTCCTGCTATCGGTCCCATGATTTCTACTCACTCTCATTCTGTTTGTCCCACATGTTCCATAAATTCTTTAATGCCCACTCTTCCTTCCATCGCGGTCTGCCTCCTAGGAATCTACTGGTCATGTAAACGTCTGTGGAATGGATGTTAGTGTAGGCCAGCCCTGGAGGGAGTCATTATATGCTGTGTGTTCAGAGGGCAGAGGAGGCACATTTCAGCTCGTTATCAAGAGAAGTTTCTCCCCATTGAGGCATGGGCAGTGAAGGGTGCTCCCTCCTGACACTGTTTCCCGTCCCGGGAGAGCTACCGCCCAGCTGATGGTTCCGGGTCCAGAGGAGGCAGAGGGAAAGGAAAAGCCCTGCTACAGAGTTGACCTCCTTCTCTCCCGCCTCTCTTGCCTTCTCTTGCAGGGAGCCGAGAGACCGCCTTCACCTACGCAGTGAGTGCTGCAGGGGTGGTGAACGCCATCAGCCGGGCTTGCCGCGAGGGTGAGCTCTCCACTTGCGGCTGCAGCCGGACAGCACGGCCCAAGGATCTTCCCCGGGACTGGCTGTGGGGTGGCTGTGGGGACAATGTGGAGTATGGCTACCGCTTTGCTAAGGAGTTTGTGGATGCCCGGGAGCGGGAGAAGAACTTTGCCAAAGGGTCTGAGGAGCAGGGCCGAGTGCTCATGAACCTGCAGAACAACGAGGCGGGTCGAAGGGTAAGCTGGACCTCCCTGCACCTCCACACACACCGTAGACCGGCTGGGCTGCTCCTGGGCTGAGCCAGAGCCAGGGCCTGGCCATCAAGGAGGGGAGCTGGTCTGACCACAGAGGTTCTTACCTACAGCTGCTGCCTAGATGCCCACATTGAACTCATCGCTTTCAAAAGGCTCCATTTCCCAAGGGCACTTGTCCTTGTGCACTTGTCATTGTCTTAACCTTATTTATTTCTCCACAGGACATCTGTCCCTATAGGACTTGGGTGTAGCCTTATGATCAGAGTTCCAGACATAGGGAGTGGAGTCCTTGTCTGGACTGCTCCTCCTTTGTCATTTGGACAGACAGATGATTAGAAGTTTGGGCCATTAGACTTAGTCTAGGGTTTATGGTTTGTTGGGGGTTCAGGTAAAACCAGCGCTGACTTTTAAGAGCTGCTATCGTATGTATCCAGAAACCCAGTCCAAAAGCACATTCAAGTGCTAATGGCAAACACTTCTATGCTAGGAGTTTTAAACGTAAGTGGAAGTGTGAAAGACAACCATCTTTTGAAGGCTAAGGAGACAGTCTCACCAATCTCATGTAAGATGTGACTGTCTCTGAGCCTCCATCTCAGTAGAAACTGACATAGAGGTTTTGAGGTGAGCTAGGTTTACTGTGTGTGCAGAGCACACCTAGGCAGCAGCGTTAGCTGCCTTTCTGGTGTGCTGAGGAGCATGTGCCCTCTCTGCCTGCACCCTGCTCAGGAAGACGCCACCTCTGAGCACAGGCTCTGGCCCCCTCTTTCCTTTGCTGCCCCAGCGTGGTCTGCCTCTGCCTCAGGAAACTGGAGGGCTCCCCCAGTGCATCCAGTGTGGAGGCGAGTGTGGATGGCCATCCAGTTCCCCCTCTAGAGAAGTCTGACATCTGAGTGTTGGGTGGTGGCAAAGGGCCGGGGAACCACAGACCTCTCAGGAAACAACAGAGACTTCTTTCTGGGAATGTTGTCCACACTCAGGTCTGTGTCAAGCAGCTGGCTCGGGGGCCCAGGCAAGGTACTATAGTGAGACCAAAAACGGACTAATTAAAAAATGAGAATGGCAGTTTCTTGAGAAGAAGTAAATTCAGAAATTTGATGTTGCTTCATTACTGATTCAGTAACAGGATGTGCATCTATTTCTGAACATGTGTTTATATATCAGTTTTTTAAAAAGATTAACTCATGTTTCATGGGAGCACATTTCAAATACATGGAATTGGGAATGTCTGTTATATGAATTGGGATTGTGTGATGTTGGCTTGGTAGAACACAGCACACTTGCTTGTGTCAATCAGCATCATCAATAGTACGATGTCAAGCAGAAATTAGAATTGGGGGCCAGCCCGGTGGCGCAGCGGTTAAGTGCACATGTTCGACTTCGGCGGCCCAGGTTCGCCGGTTCGGATCCCGGGTGCGGACGTGGCACCGCTTGGCAAGCCATGCTGTGGTAGGCATCCCACATATAAAGTAGAGGAAGATGGGCATGGATGTTAGCTCAGGGCCAGTCTTCCTCAGCAAAAAGAGGAGGAGTGGCAGCAGATGTTAGCTCAGGGCTAATCTTCCTCAAAAAAAAAAAAAAAAAAAGAAAGAAATTAGAATTGGTCCTTTGCACAGTGTCTTTCTTACATATCTCATACTTGGAGGCTAGTTTTGTTTAGCCAGATATGAGTGTGAGTGCGTTGAGGGGTGGTGTCGATCTACGGCAGTGTTAGGAGTTCTGTGGTTTGTGTGGTGTAAACCAGGGCAAAGAGACCAGAGCCATCCTGGATTGACCTTCTACCCTGAAGGAGCTGCCTCAGTCTCCTAGGGCTTTCTCTCTATTTGCCAGTCCATTTGCCAGTCTTTGGGTGTCTAAGCATGAGGAATACAGAAAGATTGGTGGAAAAGGTTAAGATCTGCAATTTATCTCCTGAATGCCCCAATTCTATCCATTTTTCAAGATCGCAGTTCCAATACCACCTGCTCCTTAAAATCTTCCCCTCCCCCCTAATTGCAGTCTCTGCGTCTGCACTGCCCTAGAGCATTTTATACTTTCCTTACGGTGTTGCTTCCTCCACCTCGTCTTGTTGGCTGTGCGTCTTATTGGTTGTGCGTTTCTGAGGACATGGATCGCCATCTGAGCTCTTTGCAACAGCTCTCACTGTGCCTGCCATGGGTGGGTGCATGTGAACATGCAGAGGGAAGTTCCCATATTGCCTCCGAGTAAGAGTCAGGGGTCAAATTCACGGAAGGCTGTTCCCTGTCTCTGCTCCCTGTCTCTGCTCGCTGTCGTTGGGGCATTGTGGCAGATGTGGAGGTGACTAGGCATTCATCCTAATCTGGGCCTCATTTCAGTCACAGTCTTGACCCCACTTCTGCTGGCTCCTCATTTTATTGCCCTTAATTGTTTGTTTGTTTGTGCTCAGCCCTTATCTTGGCAGCGGCCTTCCCCTCCATCTGCCTCTCCCGCTTACCCACCCTCCCTGTCTTCCTCTGTCTGTCTCCCTGTCTCTGGCTCCCTTCCTCCAGTCTCCACACCTCTTCCATAGCCCTTTATCTCTCCCTTTGCCTCTGTCGGCTCCAGATTGGGAATTCCTGTCCCTCTCTAGTTTTTATCCTCTCTCCAAGGAACAGGGCTCTGCCATCAATCACCATCTGAGGCTAAAGGTACTCCCCACCCACCTCCTCACGCCTACGCAAGAAGTTTCTCAAGGAAGGACTAAGTAGTAGCAGGGATTGAAAATTCCCTGGACTAGTATTTTACAACTAGATTTCTTTTTTCTTTTCTCTGTTTTTTTTTCTGAGGAAGATTAGCCCTAAGCTAACATCTGCTGCCAATCCTCCTCTTTTTGCGGAGGAAGACCGGCCCTCAGCTAACATCATGCCCATCTTCCTCTACTTTATATGTGGGACGCCTGTCACAGCATGGCTTGCCAAGCAGTGCCGTGTCTGCACCCAGGATCCGAACCATCGAACCCCGGGCCGTCAAAGCAGAATGTGCAAACTTAACCACTGCGCCACCGGACCGGCCCCCAGATTTCTTTTTTAAATAGAATATCTGGGATCTGATATCTTGACCACAGAGTAAATCTTGGGCATATTTACAAGGAACTTCTGGCTTTTAAGAGTCTCTAGTAACTCCGTTTTAGATACTGATGGCAAGACCCATGGGTAGATACTGCCTTGTCACTCAAGGGCTTCTAAGCATGTTCCAGATAAAAGTTGCCTAATTCTTGTGGCCTTCCTGTCACTTACCAAGGTCAGTCACACCATTAGATAGATGTTGAAGATGGACTTAGCGGGGGCTTTGCCAGGGAGCAAAATGTACAACCAGGAAAATTTTAAAAACATCTTATTGCTTTTTCAGTTAGCAGGAAAGGCCAAAAATTAGGATTTTTCCCCCTTCTACAAGTGGAGCTTATATAGATTATCAATAGTAAAATATTTTAAAATATGAATATTACTGTCTCTACAATGTCTTCCTTCCTAGAGGAAAGGTGGAATGAATGTCTCACTGGCGAGGGTCCGTGACCCTCTGCTTCTGGAGTTGTTTTCCTAAACTTCCTATCCTTACTCTGTGAGTCTTGCTTTGACTCCCTTTCCCCAGATCTCCCTCAGTGTTTGCTCCCAGTGGAGATGCTTATCCTGTCCCCCTTAGTCACTTAGCGGCAGGGTACACAGTTTTACGCCCTTAAAGCTTCCTCTTCCAGCAGCGCCAGATGCCTGACATCCCTCTCTAAACCAAGGACCATTTCCAGAGGAATGTCAGGCTCCAGCTCAGACCTGGGGGATTTGTGCCAGAAGGATAATTGCAGGCCCTGTCTTTGAAGTGCCTGTTGGAATGGGGGGTCGCTTCCTTTATGCTGTGGGCCTGGAGCTGCCAGCCAAGGGCTGGTGCCTTTAACCTTGGGGAGGAGCCTTCCTTCCTCCTCCCCCCCAAGCTGTGTTTAGGCTCCAAGACTGGAGGCGGAAGTGCTAGTCATTCGGACGCCCTTCTGGGTGGCCCTGGACAGGTTAGTGAGCCTCTCTAGAGCTTCAATTTCTCCACCATAAAGAAGTGGGAATAATTCCATACCAGAAAAAATCAGGAAGAGTTTTGACCAAAGTAATGTGAGCTGATGATGGTTAAGCTCTTTCTTGCACCTGCAATGGTCTCTGCATAGTGCTGAATAAAGACACAATCTGGGGACTCTTGAAAAGAAATCTGAGAGAAGCCCTTGAAAAATGAGTCTCGACTCAGTTGGTGACAATAGCTGTAGCATAAGAAAATGTTCCGCAGCGGGCTTGCATTTTTCTCCTGCCATCTGCACTTCTGGGCCTGCTGCCAGGGTTATTTGACACAATGCATCAGTATGCTTTCACTGAAAAACACTTTGTAAGCAGCTTTCTGGTCTAATCTTGCTTTTAAATTTTGGTTTGGGATAACCCACGTTCAAATCCACGCCACGTTGTTGTGGTTCAGTGACTTCTGGGTGCATTCGTTTTCAAATGCATCACCCCACAGGCCAGCCCTGGACCTGCTCTCCTACTGCCCAGGGCCACGCCCCTCTCCCTCCACGCTCACGGCCTCTCCCATGGGGTGTCTGGAGTGCGGGGGTGGAAGAAAGTGGTCTTGCTCACAAACGTCGTCGTGTGGTTTACGGCGAGGCTCCTGATGACTGTGAAGTTAATGAGCGAATGTTAACGCAGAAGGAGGGACGTTGAATTCTTGGGGGATTTGGCCAGGCAGGGAGGGCTTCTGGCTCACCCGGCCGTGCCAGCAGTTTCTCTTATGGGCTTGTATGATGACCGAATTCTTTTTTCTAAGTTGTACTTAAAAGCTAGACAGCTTTTGTTGGTTTTTATTTGTTGCTTCAGACTTTGATCACCAGAGACATGTCCTTTTTTTCCCTGATGGTAAAGATGACTCATTTATTGTAAGAAATTTCAAGTAATAAGAAATGGATAAAGTCAAAGGTGCAGGTGCTCCAGACGCCATCCTAGTAGCTGATGAGACAGGAGCATTGCCTCCCAGCGTTTTTCAATTTTTCTGTGTGGTGCTTTTTTTGTCTGCTTTCAATCTGAGCACCTGAGGATCCTGGAAAGATCTCTGTGTGCATTTGAAAATTTATCACCCCCGCCTTACACACACCCCCTCAGCCCTCTTCTGTACTTGGCCTGGGGTGACCCTCACTACCCTCTTGACATCTTCCATTAAGATGCTCCTTCTTATTCCCTTCTTTCTCTCCACAGGCTGTGTATAAAATGGCAGACATAGCCTGCAAATGCCATGGCGTCTCAGGGTCCTGCAGCCTCAAGACCTGCTGGCTCCAGCTGGCCGAGTTCCGCAAGGTGGGGGACCAGCTGAAGGAGAAATATGACAGCGCAGCTGCCATGCGCATCACCCGCAAAGGCAAGCTGGAGCTGGTCAACAGCCGCTTCAACCAGCCCACCCCGGAGGACCTGGTCTACGTGGACCCCAGCCCTGACTACTGCCTGCGCAACGAGACCACAGGCTCCCTGGGCACCCAGGGACGCCTCTGCAACAAGACCTCGGAGGGCATGGACGGCTGCGAGCTCATGTGCTGTGGCCGTGGCTACGACCAGTTCAAGAGCCTCCAGGTGGAGCGCTGCCACTGCAAGTTCCACTGGTGCTGCTTCGTGAAGTGCAAGAAGTGCACGGAGATTGTTGACCAGTACGTCTGCAAATAGCCAGGGAGGGTCCCACGCTCCCAGCCCTCTTCTCCACTCTGCCTCACAAAGTTTATATTGTATAAATCTATATAAATCTATTTTATATTTGTATAAATAAATGGGTGGATGATAAATAATTAAAAGAAGAAAATGGAAAGGAAAAGCTTATTTAAGAGACGCTAGAGATCTTTGAGGGTTGGCTTTGCTGGTTCTCGACTCCCGGTGAGTGGGAGGAGGCTGCTCACCCTCCGGTGGGGACTCTCAGGGTGTAGGGACTTGGGAATATTCACTGTCGTCTCTCCACCATGGACTTGAGGAGAGAGATGGTGGTTAGATGGAGAAGATGACTTTGTCTGGAAGTCTGGAGTCTTTGCTGCGTAGATGCTGGCCCTCTGGAAGGTGGCAGGCACTCAGCTTAATCTGTGATGTCGTCAGGGTCTTGTCCAGAATACGGATTGGTTCTGTGAGAGGCCCAGTGCTGTCTTACCCTTTCAGCTGTGTGCATACTTGCCGAGTCCACAGTTACAGGCATGAGGAGAGGTCTGATGTCATCTCTGCCCAGTGACCACGAGGGGGCCCGCACCTCCCCAGACTCCCAGGGCTGTCTTTCCAGCAAGAATTCTTCCTCCACTGTTCACTAGCTCCTGCCACAATCCCCTCCACCATGAGGAAAGGGGGTCATTTGACCTGACGTGTCAGGAAAGACATGAACTGAATATTTGTGCCTAAGCTGCAGAAAGCCAGGTGCAAACTAGATGGAGTGAACATTGCACTGTGCTCCCTCCCAGGGAGAGGAAACTTGTGATGCTGCTGCTGTCACCTCCTGCTTCAAGGGAGGCCTCGTGAACAACAGGATGCGTAGCTAGGTCAGGCTCGGCTGGCCTGGCGCGGTCTCTTCATCTCTCACCCAGATGTACAGCTTCTCTCTGACATTAAATCCCTTTCGGTGAAGGTTCTCTCCCTTTCCTTATTTGGACACGCAGTTATCTTTCGTGAGTCTCCTTTTATTTTTGGTCTTGTCCTTAGAACCCTGCTACACGGTGCACACATGGAAGAAGGGAAGGAATTGAGACTTTAGAGCTCAATTTGAGACAGGGGCAGAAGAATATTATGCGAATTAAGTAAGATAGTGCATTTAAGCACTGTCGCCAAGGGCTAGCACAAAGTTAAATACTCAATAAGTGGTAGCTATTAATATTACTATTACGAACAAAAGAATTCAGGGATGGAGTTTAAACCTCCCCTTTCCCATCTTCCTCCATTTTACAGCCCCTGAGTTAACCCTGGTTCGTTCACTGGGTCCTGGGTGAAGCACCGGCTATGGGAAATGCTCTCTGCAGGTGTTTATATTGCCATCTCCAGTGTTGGACTCCAGTACGTGGGGCCGGGAGAGCAAGTAAGGCAGAGCTCGGGGATCCAAGAAGGGAGATGTTATATCCTAGAAAGGGAGGAAGGAGTTACTGGGAGAGACATTGATCCAGGCTGCACTGGAGTGACTAGCCCGCAGGTGAGCCAGGAACCACATAAAGACACCAGTTGTATTCTAGAAAAGTGTATTTCTGGGGAAGTAATGGAATTAAGGAATTAACTTGGGTTACAATGAACAAATGATACTGCAAAACAATCTAAAAGAGATTCTGCCTGAGGGTGCCCATGGCCGTGTATACCGCTTGTATCTTTAGTACCTAAAGAACCTTCTGACTTAATGTCAAAGAACGTCAGTCCTAGGGTTATTTTACCAGTAACTTCCTCACATTATTACTCAGATTCCTTTGGCTGACACTTTCAAGACGAGTGGTCCATGAAAGAAAGTGATTGTAGTCAACTGGCCTACAAAAGATCAAAACCATGTCCTCGGCTTCTTGAGTTGGCATTTAACCAAATAAACTAACTGGTCACACAGATAAATAATGATAATAAGGGTTTTGAAACACTGTCTGGCATTATTGCTCTTTCCTATCTTACTATTATAGAGCCTGGAGAGTTATATCAGGTGCTCGGAGTATTTAAGAGCTGAAATCCAGTTCATCCTTAGAATCTTCAGGAAGTTAGTTGAGAGTGGCTTGTCCACAATCCCAGAAAGTGACTTCCATGTTCATGAAGGGAGATGGATCATCCTATTATGTGGAGGTTTTCCTGCAGAGTCATGGCAAGGGGATGGAGTGAATATTGAATGTTTCCTTTCTGACATGGGGAGCAAGTCATATGTTCAAATACTAATATGATCATTGTATCCACTGACAACCAGGGTTAGGAAATATTTAATTTTCAAAATAGGTTGAAATGAAGTTATAGTTATTGTCAAATGCTTGTTGAATCCTGGTGAATTGGCCATTGTCTGTCAAGTGACAAGTAATGCCATGGGAATGTGGCTGGAGAATATGGAGACCAACCTAAAAAAATGAGCATCTGCTCAGAACCACAGAACGTTAGAGAAGGAAGCAAGCGTGGCAGTCAGATGTCCAGCTGCTGGGTTTCCAGGTAAAGACTTCCAAAACTTGAGCAGGTCCCAAACCTTGATGTGCTGCAAAAATGCAGAGTCCTAGGCCTCCGGCACCAGAAAGTTTATTCAGTTGGTCTGGGGTGGAGCTGGGACTACTGTCTGCATCTTTAACAAGGACCAGAGGGGATCCTATGCTGGTGAGCCAAAGATTACACTGGGCCTATAGTCATTGAGAGCTAGCCCAAGATCCTCAGGGAGATAGACACCAGGTCCTGATTCCCAACCCAGTGCTCTTCGCAACCCTGTGCAGGATTCCCTAGTACCTGACATTTATTATTACTAACAGGTAGTCTAATTGAAAGATCAGTGCATTGGACGTAGTCCTAGCCACCTCAGGGAGCCGTTTTTTTTTTCTTTGAGGAAGATTAGCCCTGAGCTAACATCTGTGCCCATCTTTCTCTATTTTATACATGGGACGCCTGCCACAGCACAGCATGGCTTGACAAGTGGTGCTAGGTCCTCACCTGGGATCCGAACCAGCAAACCCCCAGGCCACCGAAGCAGAACGTGTGAACTTAACTGCTGCACCGCCAGGCTGGGCCCTGGGAGCTATTTTTTTTTTTTTTTGCTGAGGAAGACTAGCCCTGAGCTAATGTCTGTCGCCAATCTTCCTCCACTTTATATGTGGGATGCCACCACAGTATGGCTGACAAATGGAGTAGGTCTGCACCCAGGATCCAAACCAGTGAACCCAGGCCACTGAAGTGGAGTGTGCTGAACTCAACCACTACGCCACAGGGCTGGCCCCCCGGGGAGCCTTTCTGATGAGAGGGGAAAGAGCATCCTGGCACAGCAGAACTGATTCGCCCTGGGATGTTGCACCTTTATCCTCTGCCTGGCACTGGTCGGGGAGCCTGCAGATCCATTATGAATATAATGAGGCAATATTTGCTTAGCTATTTGTCTGCATGCATTCACCTTGTCTTCAGGATAAGATTAGGAGAAAGGTCTGAGTGCCTCCATCCAGAAATCATGGGAGGGTAGGAAGGAGGCACGGTGGGGGTTCATATTAAGGCAGGCAGGCCTCCATTCACAAAGGCTTTGGGATGAAAGTCTCTCCAGAACTTGGGTTCAAGTCCTGAGTTGGAGGGCTAGCTTAGCAGTTACCCACTCTCCATTCTTTGAGAGTAGAAACAAAACCTGCCACTCGTCTTAAAACCCCAGTTTGGTCATTGCTTCTGAAATTCTGCCCTGCTCCCTCTCTTAAATCATTATTATCTAACTTGAGCTTTGTCATCTGGAGATGTAGGAGCCAGGAAGACGTCTGTGGTTGACACTGCTCCACAAGATGGAGATCTTGCAGCCGCAGGAGCTCACCAAGAAAGAAGCCTGTTTTCTTGGGCAGAGAGACACACCATCCTTAGAAAGTGGGAAAAAATAGTCATTTCCATCTTAAAACAAGCTCTGATACATTGCCAGATCCCACTGACGCTGATCACATATTTGGGCGAATCTGTGTGTGTGTGTGTGTGTGTGTGCGGGTGGATGTGTGGGTGTGTGCACGCACGCTCCTGCACATGCACACCCACACACAGAGGAATGAATGTTTTTCATTAATTTGAGGGGGAGATGGAGAGGCACTTGAGGTATAGAATATGTAAAAAGATAAAAATAACTGTCATCACTTCTGGCTGAGACACTGTGGAACGTGGACTGTCTCTCTGGGGAATCCCCGCCTCTGGCTGGCTAGTGATGACCAGCTTCACATGGCCAGAAGGAACGTTGGGGAGCTGAGAAGGGCCACCAAGCCAGAGCTACTAAGTCCTTTATTAGTTCTTGATTATATGAGTCTCTGCATTGTAGTTATACTGAAAACAATAAGTAAAGGGTGCTTTCATTCCTGGTTTTACGTAAGAATGCTGGGTAATTTGCATAAGTAGGAAGATTTTAGCCCAGGAACAAGGGTCAGACATTAAGCACTGTGGAAGGCTGGGCTTTCACACAGTGAACTTTCTAGATTGTTTCAGCCTTTGAACAGCGGCATCTTCTCGGTCTTCTTCCTGCTGCCTGCCTTTTGATCTTCGCTCTGTTTATCTGCAGCTCTCGAAAAGGCAGCAACAGAAGGTAGAACCGAATCAGTTAATATGGGCTTCCTAAGTAGTTTTGATAAATAACTGGGTGGGAGAAGGGGTGGCCAAAATTAGATTTTAAAATTATCTGTGAATTTAATTTGTCACTTACGTGTGTTATCTACTGCCTCCATAGTAACTGAGATAAACAGACTGAAAGCTGCCCACAGCCAAAGCAGGTAGGGAACTGCAGTATCGCGAGAGTTTGCCTGAGTGTGGGGCCTATGAGCAGGGTATCAGAAGGGGCCTCCAGCAGCCGCACCAAGATGTAAAAGAAAAGACGCTAAAGAGAGGGTGAACCCTTTCAATCCAATTTTATCTAAAGCCAAAAGGAATGTGTCTTGTTTTAAGTGGCCCTGGCCACTAACCCTCTGGGACATTTTCTAAGACCTGGGGCTGTGCTCTGTCTGTTGGGTCAACCAGCCCTTTGTTGGTCCCTCATTTGGGGGTTATGTCTCCTCTCTGTTTACTTTATCTCCAGAGACCTTTTCAGTAGAAGGTAAGTTTCATAAAGGAAGGAGTTTTTAAAAAATCTCTTTTGTTCCCAGCTATGTCTCCCCGGAGACATAGTGCCTGGCACAGAGAAGGCATTCAGTAAAGGTCTGCTGAATGAATGGATGACGATTCTCGGGAACAGACAGGAAACTGACAGGTAAGGAGGTAGCTGCGGCGCCGTGCGGTCTGCTCTCTCAGGGGCAGTGAGGGAAGTCGGTCTGAGCCGGCTCGAGAGGAGGCGGTCTGCTCACAAGAGCCTCACGGACTCTTCAGGAACTGAGCCTCTAGCTCTCTCCCTCCCTCTTCTCACTTGGCCGCCGTCTGCTGCCCTCTGTCTGTGTCTCTGCAGACCGGCTTCCTCTGCTCCTGCTGCTGGGAACACGCAGCTGACAGCCTCCGAGCTGACAGGACTACAGCTCCAGCCAGGGGAATGACTGAATCTCTCCTGGTCTTTGTTGCAAATTCCCGGGGAGGGGCTCCTGGGCAGGGGGCTCTCTCCACCGTCCCATCCCCTGACAGTGGTTCAAGTCAGTGAGGCAGAGGGGTTTAAGAATTCGTGGAGACAGGAGGAGCCGCTCGGTCCTCATCAACTTCTCCGCTGATGGTTAGATCAGAACGCGTCCTCCAGCTCGCTGTGCATGGAAACCCTAAGTATTTGCCCTGGAAATGCTCGTGAGGAGTCCTCGACCTGCGAAAATGCAAAAGTATGCGACGGGTCCTGAGACTCCTCGAAGAGGTGAAGACCTGAGCGTGTGAAGAGGAAGGCTCCTGCTCCCTCAAGCACTGCGGGGTGAGATGGACACCCCTCCTCTCGGGGAGAACTGAGGGTGCACAGTTGCTAAGAAGCGGACGACTAGACCAGACTCAGTGACGACCCTGGCTCACATTCCATCCTACAGATACATTCATTTTTTATACTGAGCTCTATTTGAAGGGCCAGTCATTCCTGTTAATGATTTAAAGAGCTCGTCCCGTTGACAGTATAACCACAGCATCAGTTGCTTCCTTCCAGGCCTGAGCACACAACGAAAAGGATCTGAGCGGGAGAAGGTCTCCGAAGGGTTTCCCGCGACTCCGCCGCCGCCCCTGGGGAGGACGCCGGGCCCGGCCGGGACGGGCAGGGCGCCCCGGGACCGCGGGGAGCAGCGCTGCACGTGTGGGGCGCCGGCCCGCCCCCCGCATGGCACCTTCCCACCCGCGGAATCGAAGCTCCTCCGCCGGCGCCGGCCCCCGCGGCCGGGCCGCCACACGGCGTCGCTGTCCCCGCAGGTCCCGCCGCAGCCGGCGCGCCGTCGTTCCCCGCCGGGCGGTGGGGCGCTCGCGGTGCCGGCGGAAACGGAATGCCGACGGCAGAGCCGCTTTAGATGTTTCATGTGGACGAGTTTGGGAAGAATTAGGTCCGGGTCCCTTGACTGACCTCTTAGAGACTGAAGTGGAGGGCAGCGCAGTCAGGGAACCGGCGCGGGGCGTGCCTCTTCCCGCCCGGCCGCCCGCCGAGACGATGGGGCGCGTGGGGGCCGCGGCGCCCCCCGGGGGGAGTTTAGGTACGGTTTGTTCCTGGCTGCTGAGTAGTTTCCAGGGCGCTGAATACTTTGCATGCTTTACGGGTATCATTACACAGCTGGGGAATAATTATAGCTACCATTTATTGTTTACTGCATACCAGCTGCTTCATTTTTATATCATTCTCTCAGTTCCTCTGCAAGGTAGGCATTATTGTCCACCTGTTACAGATGGGGAAACTAAGACTCAGAGAGGGTAAGCAACGTCATTTACCTCACACAGCTGATTATTGATGCTGACTCCAGAGCTCTTTCTGGTTCTTCAGTGGATTTCTGGGTAATCAGAGAACCTAGTTACCTGAAATAAGAGGTGCCCTTTTCCTTCTAAGACTCAAGGTATGTACAATAATCTTCCCCACTTGCCACCATGAATTTTGAATGAGAAGAGTGGTGAGGGACATTTCCTCTCTTCATTGCAGAGGGAACTTGGTGATACTAAATCTAAAGAAAAAGACAAAGTGTACAGGGCTAATGACACAGGAAATTATGCACAAAATGAAGAGAGTATACTGACCGCCGTGTTGAAGCGCTGGTGGAGCCCTGAGCTCAGGGAGTGCGTGCCTAGGACGCGGGAACTAACTGGGTGACTTGCATTCAGTCAGAACTATAAACCTGCCTCACTGCAGGTTCATGTTTCACAGGAGAGCTGGCTTTTCAAAATTCTCTGAACATTTTAATTTGTTCTGGCCACGTACCTAACACAGCATAAGGACTTAAGCCCTAGGGCTAGGCAAGACATGCTGGCCCTTGGAGAAGGCACAGGCAGCCGCAGGAGACAGGCAGCTAGACTCTCGGTAAGACAGGAAGGAGCCACACAGCTGAGCTGTGGGAAGGTTTTAGGTGTCAGGCCAAGCAATAAGAGGAGCCTTAACCTGGGCTTCACAAGAAAAAACGCCCTTCCCTTCAATTCTTAGGGAGAGGTCTGAGGGCAAGGGGGCAGGTTGCTTGTTGCGTGCCCCTCCCTGGACCTACAGGATCTGACTGCAGAGGGAAAGAATGGAATTAGGCTGGTGAGGGAGCAAGAGTGGGAAGAGGCGGTCACACAGCTCCAAGGTCCACCAGTCAAGCCCTGGGCTTGGACTTCAGCCCCCAGGGCCAGAGCAGCATCTCTTCCTTCTGAAGAGGTCGCCTGAGCTCGCAGGCCTGGGAATATCAGCTTTCCAGCCCCTCCTGTCCCTGCTTGTGGGATCCCTTTGTGTCTCAAAAGCCTCGGAGCAGTAAAGCCTCTCCAGGAATTTCTTTCCCAGTCGGTAGCAGCCAAGTCTCCTGGCAGAAATGTCCTTTCTACCCAACCTGCACCCAGGAAGTAGGAAGGTGGCCAGCCCACAGGAAGGGGCCCCAGAGGCTCCCTCCCTGGGCATTTTGTATGGTGCCACTTCCCCATATTTACACAAAGGGAAACTCTCTTTCCATTGCCTTTCCCAGGTATTATAAGTCTGAGGTTGCAAATAATGGTGGTCTTTAAAAGTCAGATAGATTCTGAAAATGTCTGAGATAGAACAGATAAGGTCATGAACTGAGCTTCTGAACTCCCTTTTCCAGCCTCTCAGTCTCCATGCCAGGACTTAACTCTCCATCACAAATAAGTAATTTCTATCACAAGAAAAGGAAACAACCTGAAATACTTTTGAATTCCGTGTCCCATTTTCAGTCACTGAAAGGCTCCCTCTACACTCAGGATAGCCTTGGCACTCTGACGTGCTGGCGGTATGGTCAGACCAGTCAAGGCGGGGAAACGGCATGTTGCTCTGGAATGAGGGACCAAGGTACCATGGGGACAGAGGTAGGAAACAGAGGCAGGTATTAGGATTCTCAGTGAGAATGGAGAGCTCCTCTCTCCTGCTTTCTGGGTGTGTCCACCGAGGCTGCGAGAGGGGGAAGTTACCTGCTCCCCAGCTCAGAGCTCTGCCTGACCTTCTGCGTTCAGAGCAGGAGTGGGGGAGGGTATCGGTCTTAGAAGAGGGCCGTGCAAGGGGCGCTCTCCGGACTCCCCATCCTCCACCTTCCCAGAGAGAACGGAGCCCAGGTTCAAGCAAGGAGGTGTTTATGTGTTACAAGGGAGGAGACTCGGCATGGACCCTGAGCAGAGCTGGGATCACAGCTGGGTGCGCATCCAAAGTGGTGCTCTAATGGGCAGAAACGGGGAGAATGGTGACTTTTTCCCCTTTTGGTGGTGCTGGTAAGGGATTGTGTTCCTAATTACTTGCCCTCCATCTGGCTGAATTAAAATCACCTGGGGAAATTTTAAAATTCAGACTCCTAAGACCCAGACCTAGAGATGCTGATTGAGTGAATCTGGGGTGAAGTCTGGGAATCTGTGTTTTTAAAAGGTGCCTTGGGCGAGTCTGCTCAGCAGCTAGGTTTGGGAATTGCTCACAGGTTATTATGTCTGGCTACACCAAGCCTTCCATGCAATAAGATGGCTGTTTGCAGGAAGAGTTGAGTTTAGAGGAAGTGGGACCAGGGCATCATGCTGTTAGAGGTCTGAGGGTGGGGATCCAGAGTAAATCCTCAATGTCTACACAGTCAAGATGAACCTGGGAGAGGGAATGGTAAACTGTCTTGGATCAGAGTCTCCCAAGAGACTAAAATAGTCTGTCCCCAAATCTCTCTACATAATAAGATGTGTGACAGTAACTTCCTGGGCCTGTTTCTAACCTCTACTGCGGTCATTGGGACCACACTCTGTGACCAGATGAGGAGGGGGATTTCATTTGAGGCTGTAGGGGAGGAAGACATTTCCTCCTCCCACTCTGGGTCCTTCTGGCTGGACAATGAATTAAATTCACGAGACAGAATAACAGGAGAAAATTAAACAAAGCTTTATAACATGTATACATGGGAGAGACCCAGGCAGACTGAGCAATTCACCAAAATGACGGAAGCTCTCACCTTAAATACCATCCTCAGCTAAAGACAAAGGAGGATGCCGGGGGAGAAGGGAGCCAGTTATGGGAGATTATCACAAAAGTACAGTAATCAGGAGTAAGCTTGGGGGCCGGCCCAGTGGCACAGCAGTTAAGTGTGCCTGTTCTGTTTTGGCGGCCCAGGGTTCGCCAGTTCAGATCCTGGGTGTGGACATGGCACCACTTGGCAAGCCATGCTGTGGTAGGCGTCCCACATATAAAGTGGAGGAAGATGGGCACGGATGTTAGCTCAGGGCCAGTCTTCCTCAGCAAAAAGAGGAGGATTGGCAGTAGTTAGCTCAGGGCTAACCTTCCTCAAAAAAAAAAAAAAGAGTAAGTTTATATGCAGGTTTAAGTCCTTGTCTTCCGCATTGACAAGAGTTTCTAGAGATGGTACAGAGAGGGAGACACCTTTCCAGGTGGAGATTTCCTTTACAATGTAAATGTCTCAACAAGGATAGCTCCTACTTTTCAGAGTTTCTCTCATGCCTGCAGTTTTTAAAAGTAACCGGCCCCAAGTAATCCTCCTGCCAAAGAGACATATCTTGGGGTGGCCAATTCCTGTCCCCAACAAGGCAAACTGGAGCCCTAAGCTTGGTCTGTGTCTTTGCTTGTCCTGTCTTCTCTGGCTTCGCAGTTGCACAGACCCCATGTGCATCAACAGCGGCACTGCACTCAGAGCGTACGAGACCGCGCAGCCGCGGACAGATCTGGGGAGCCTGGCTGGATACAGCTCAACAGGAGCCTCTGAATGTTGCTGGTTCCCACACAGCCCTGAGCAGAGCAAAGCCAGCAGCTGCAGAGTTGCACAAGCTCCGCTGGCTCTGCCCCCAGGCCAACTGGCAGAAGCCAACTGGGGCTTCATGTTCCAGGGAAGTCCCTGGGGACCGGTCCATTTCTGCCTCCAGCAGTCCTGAATTAGGGCTTGGGCACTGGATTAAGAACTCCCCCAAATGAAAACCTTGTTAATCTATAAAGTCAACGTGACTTTTTGATGGGCATAGAGACTTGGATTTTTGATCCCAGGGACAGAGACCAGAATTCTCATCCAGCTCTGGTGTTGACTTATGCAAGAGCCTTGGTGAAACATCCGGTCTCCAGGCCTTTGTTTGCTTCTCAGCTCCTGGTGCTGACCCCGCTGCACGTCCACCACAGTGTTCGTAAGGCTTAGCTGCCAGAGAAGATGAGGCAGTGCTTTGCAAAATGTGCGCCATCCCATTCTTGCCTTAGTTCTTATTTCAGGTCTGCTGTGGACTATTGTGAACTGACCCAATAATGAGAGGCTAGTCTCTAAGCCCCTTACTCTGTTTTCCCAACAAAGTAGTAAAAAACACTTTCTCTGCCAAACAAATGTTTTTTGGTACAAAAAGAACCAAGGTGGAAATAAAGGATGTCCTTCTAATCAGAGAGAGGCTATTATTTGTCAACCAGGACAGGTAACTGAGAGTTATAGCTTTCATTCCCTAGAGAAGTTAAGAAAATACGAGGCATTTAGATGTTTAGGATAATTTAGTAGAGTCTGGAGACGGGGAGAAAACCAGCTACTCTCTGGAGACTCGCTTCAGCTGCAGGACTCGCGAGCCCTGCCTCCCTTTGGGGTTAGCCAACCTCTAAAACACATCAGCAAGGGCATGGATTTGGTGCGCGAAACCCAGCTTCCCGACCAACTAGCTAAGTGATGGCAGGCAGTTTCCCTAGCAAGAAAACAGGGGTAATAACATCTGTACCTCAAATAAGATAATGGAAGTGAAAGCCTTTTGTAAAATATAAACCTTTTAAAGACTGAGATATCAGTATAGATACGTTGAGCTTGTATCTAGGCAAGATCAAAGAAAACGATTTTTTCTAAAGTACGAGATTATGACCCATAAGATCTCCAGAATCCCTTCTTGTTTAAAGCCAGCCACAAATGCAAGGACCTCCCCCCGGAGTGTTTGGCCTTTTGCATACCCAGAAATCCACCATTCTCCCCTGTATCGATGATGGTCTTTCCCAGAGGGCCATTAACTGAAAAACAAGCATTCCACTCCTCCTCAGACGAGAGCCATTTTTTAAAAAGACTCCGGTCTGTTTCCCATTGTTTCTAGGCTACGAAGACTGTAGGAAACTTCAAAGGGGCAAGGAAACTGACCAGAAGCATTAAGGGAAGCAGGCCTATCCCTGGGGCCTTCAGAAGATGTGGACAGGGAGCCAAATTCTAAAAGGAATTCTGGGATTTACTCTGCCCTCCACGGGGTGGATCTGGCCACCCCACTGCCAGCTCTTTCTTCTCAGTGAAGAAACCATGGTAGCCACATCGAGGGCTGAGAGGTGGGGAAGGTCCCTCCTATTCACAGAGGGTCTGTGATGAGGGAAGAAGATTCCAGGATCTCAGAAGTTGGAAGGCATTTTCTTAGAGACACATGTTCACTCAGGGTGGGGTTTCTAATTCCATCGTGCAGTCCTTGATTTCAGGGACACAAGTTCTTTTGGGCTGTCCTGAATAATAAAGACTACACATACCCATGTTTATCTGGGGAAATGTCTTCCAATTCTAAACAATTCACTTACAAATTCTCTTTCTGAGAACAATGCCCGTTCATAAGATGGGGACATTCTGTACAAATGACTGCTGGCTGGGCAGTCACAGTTCTGAGGAGAGGGAGGTGGGTAGGGTATCACCCCTACAAAGTGGACTGTGCCTAGAAACCCAAGTCCATGTTTGCTAGGAACCCGTGGGCACACAGTGGTGACTGGTCCAGACCTGCCCAGAGGAACAACCTGTGCATGTGACAGTCGCATGTCCTGCCAGCGTGCTGCCTAACTCACTCTCAGCTGAAGAATAGTGGGTGTCCTCCACTAAGGTCATAGGAACACACCTTCAGATATTGTCCAGGCCAAAAACGTTAGGAAAAAATTCACTCCCAGGTACAACACTTGTCATTGTTCCTGCCTCTGGTTTAACGATACAGGGGAGGGAAATCGTTTGGAAATCAGAACACGGGGGATTGGGTTTTTTTGCACTGCATGTAGAGAAGTATTTTACTTGTTTTCTTTCAGTTTAATTGAGATATGATTGACATACAGCACCTTATAAATATAAGGTGTACAGAATAATGACTTGACTTACGTATTTTGCAAAATGATTACCACAATAAGTTTAGTTAACATTCATCACCTCATATAGATACAAAAAAAATTTGTTTTGACTTTTTTCCTTGTGATGAGAACTTTTAGGATGTACTCTCTTAGAAACTTTCAGATGTAGCACACAGCAGTGTTAACTGTAGTCATCAGACCGTCCGTTGCATCCTCAGCACTTACTTGCAGAGTGCTGAAGCTCTTCCATCCCCCAGCTTGTAGAGCTCTAAGCAGAGGCACATGAAGCTTCTGTGGGGCCTAAACGTTATACAGTTGTGGTGGGGGGCAGTTTTAAAAATTACAAATACAAAATTATGAACAGGGCCTAACAAGGCAAGGAAGAGGTCCTGAGGCTTACGCTTCATTTTCTTCACAGAAAGTCTGACTCTGGTTCTAGTGAAAGCTTCCAGAAGATTCCATGGAAATGCAGTCTTGAAGAGCTTTACGTTATTCTTCCTAAAAGACTCTCACAACTCCTTCCTGCCTTAGCCGAATTCTGGATTTTCCCTGACAATGTCATTTAGTTGAAAGCCCTCTGGGGCAGAGGTCCTTCCTTCTCCTGGGTCTTCGTGCCGTGGGGCTCTCTCGGGATCTCCACACACCACTCTTACAGACCTTCCTCAGCAAGCCCTCCAGCCAGACCGTTCTCTCCCCATTTTGGTTGCTGCCTTCCAGCCACCTTGTGGCCCCTCCACAAAGGCACTGGGGACCGAGGCCCTCGGCTGCCATCTTCCTCCTAACCCGTCTCGTGACAGCAAGCTGGGCCATATCCGTAACTCATCAGGCTGGCCACAGCCGTGGAGCTTGTCATATCCCATCATTTCTTTATTATCTGACAACTCCAACACCTAGATGCCCTCTCCACCCCAGCCCCCAGCCCTCCACCCCTGCTGTGCCTTCAGAGCCTCCAAAGCTGTCCCGTGGTCTCACCACATCCCTTGGCTTCTGCTGTCTGCCCTCTCCTGCCCTCATGTTCTTCTCTCCCCTACGGGGCCCTCCCCTCCCCAGTCACGTCCACTGCACCCGCCAGCACCCTTAAATCCCGTCTTCCCTTTGACTGCCTTGTGAAGAGAGCAGTGCTCAGCAGCATGTGAGTTACAAGGGTGACACGGGCAGAATCAAGCCACTTAGGAAATGCACTTTACTTTCTCTCCCACTGGGGGAAACAGCCTTCTGAGAGCTATTAAGCAATCTGATTCCTGACTCCCACAGGGTAATAACAGTATCTTGCATCTGTGTACAAACAGCTTTCATATATTCAAAGTGCTTACACGGGCATGACCTCGCAGGATTCCCTCCTCCCTTTGGCCAACCGCTGTCTAATTTCTCTCTCTTCTTTTCTCCTGCTGCAAAGTTTGCTGAAGAAAATCACATACCTGGGCCAGTTTTCCCGGTGATGAATTCCTGCTTCCTGACCTCGGCGACTCCAGCCTGCTGCTCCTCCCTTGTGTTCCTCTCCCATCTTTGGTCCCTCTCCTGTTCCCCACACACCTGAGGGCCTCTCAGCTGACGCTGCTCCGCTCTAGCTCAGCTGATACAAAAAAGGTCATGAATTTCTGCCATTCCTCTCCCCTCTGCCTCCAAAGTTGTCCATAACTTCACCCGTCCTCCCTGAGAGCCTTTGCTGTGGACAAGAGAGACTCTGAGGAGGTTCCTGACATGGGTTCGCTCATCACTCCAGGAGATTCCCTCATCACAGCAGTGAGTTGTCTGCATATCTGGTTAGCCTCCTCAATCACAAGCTCTTTAGGGACATGGACTGTGCCTTCGTCATCCTTTCCTCCCTCAGGCCTGGTCTATAGTCTAGCTTGTAGCAGTTGCCCAATTCGTTTGTATTCCCCCATGAGCCTACTGATGAATACAAAGAACTGGAAGTATCCTCTGAAGTTAGGAAAGCAAAGCATAGAAGAGGAGTGCATTTGCGGTGTTAAAGGAACGCAGTAAGTACGAGTCTGATCATCTTTGGAGCAGGGCCACCACCAGCCTGGTCTCCTGTCTGGAAAAGCAGTACCGGAGTCAGGAGATCTGGGGAAGAAACTGAAGCAGCACGCGATTGCCTGGACAGGGTGGCCTTTGAAGTCTCTTCCGGCCCTGAGAGTCTCTTTTCCTACTAGAGTCAGCTTGGCACTAACATGCCCCATGATCCGAGGCAGGCCACCACTTCTCATCTCTAAGATGCAGATTGGGCTGTCTTCTCTCTCCCTCTGTGAGGACCCAGTGAGCCTCTGCATGTGAAACTACAAATCTCAGTTTTTATTAATATGATAGAAGCAAGGGGATCAGAGTAGTTAAAAGCTCTCTCCTCCAGTGGGAGAGAGAAAAGTGCTTCTCTTGAGGGTGCAGTTGGGACCTGCTCATCGCCCCTGCTCTGGTGAAGAAGCAGCTATTGTGTCTGTTAGATGGCGCGATTGCTGAAGGCAGCACTGGTGTCTGTTGGATCCAGCCTGAGTTCACGCCTAGATTGCCAGTACCAAGCACAGTGCTGACACATGTTGAGAGCTCAGTAAATATTTGAGGAAGGGAGAGAGGGAAGGAAAGGAGGAAGGAAGGAGCTTAGGGCAGAATGTTTGCAGCGAAGATGCAGCCATGCCAAGGGCCAGCAGAAGGTGCAGAGTGTCAAACTGCTGAGAAGGACCGCGGAAGGTAGAAGGATGGGAGAATGCAGCACTCAGTCTGCGACAACGAATATTGATCTTTTTTCCCCCCAGTCTCATTTTGTAATTCTCAGTGCCTAAATAATGACAGACCCTTGTATTTGTGATAGAAGAGATGTGGAGAGAGCAAAGGAAATGGCTGAGCATGCCCCTGCCCATACAAACCAGGGGAGACTGACTACCGAAAAGGACGAAACGATGCATACGGAAAGCCTGGAAGGAACACACAAAGCAGATTCAAAGTTTTACCCACACTTATATGCCTGTATTTATCTCTATATCTTTCTCTATGTATTGGAAATTGTCGACGAAAATAATCCATATCCAATCTATAAATGAAAATTTGGGTGAGTTTATTCTGAGCTTAAATCTGAGGACCCGGGAGAGTCTTTCCACAAAGGAACAGAGCACTCCAAAGAGGTGGGGGGGTATACAGGGTCGTTATATACCCTCAAAGGGGATGTTTCACATATGATTGGAATGTCCCTTTTACAATAGTCGCGAGACTACTGTGTCGGCACAGCGATTGATGGAAATAGCAGGTAGGTCTGCTGTCTCGGTGAACACAGCAGGGTGGCAGTCTCTTGTCTCCAGCTGGGTGGTCACAGGTGAGCTGGGAGGTGAGTGCAGCAATCAGTTCCTAGCCTAAGGAAAAATGCTAATGTGGGGGGAGGGGGAGTTGCATCTTTATCTCAAGGGCCTTTGTTCTGGCCATAGGAAATGTCTAAGCAGATATGCAATGCGTGCTCAATAGCCAGTCAGGCCCTTTTGGAGGAAAAAAAGAAGTCAGGCCGAATTAGGTTTATACCAAATGGCTTCCTCATATACTCCAATATATCCTATTGCTTGCCATTTTTATTTGTCAAAATCATGAGTTCACATTGATAACTGTATTCTAATTCCAATCTGACACCATAAAGTTCATTCTTGTTTCCTGGCTCCAATGGGGAGTATTTTAAGGAGCTGAAAGGAATGAAAGAGAAGTGACAGGCCACCGTGGTCCAGGCTTCCTCGTGCCAAAGCCACTGCGATGCCTCCGAGGTATAGGTCAGACTAGGGCAGAGATGGCCTAAGCAGACCGTCTTGGCGATGGGGCAACTCCAGGTTGTAAGAAGTTCCGGAAGTGTCAGTGCTTGGGACTGACTTAGGACACCCTATAAATAAATACACGCCAGGGCAAAGTTGATGCAAGGCTACCCGGAGCCTCTGTGCTTACGCTGAAGCTGAAGGATTCACCCACATTAACTCTAGGTGGCTTCCAGCTGTTGATCTGACCCTAGACCCAGGAATATGAGGAATAATTTGGGTTAGAATAGTGTCAGATTAATTTTGGTATTTGGGGGAAATGGGAAGGTAGGTGAGAAAGAGAAAGAAGAGAAAGCAATAAATGTATCATCCCTTTAAAGCATTAATAAAGATTGATGAAGTTGAATGCATAAGAATTTAAAATTTCCATGTGGCAAAAATAGCTAAGATAAATCGAAAGATAAGCAATAAACTGGGAAAATGTTTGCAGCACATATGACAAAGAGCTAATTTTCATTTGTACATGCAAAGTACACTTAAAAGTCATAAAGATCATCAACCCAAAGAAAAATGGGCAAAGGACCTCAAAAAAATCATAGAGGAGGAAATATGCATGGCTTTCAAACACACGAAAAGGTGATCAACCTCATTTATATCAAAAGAAATGTAAATTTAAACTATAGGAGATATAATTTTTCACCTAATAGATGAGTAAAAAATGAACGATTTTGATTAGCTGTGTGAGAGAAGATGTGGAGAAAAAGGTACTCCATGCATTGTTCGTGGGAGTAAGAATTGGTGCCACCTCTCTGGAACAATCTATCAAAATTAAAGTGCACAAATCCTCTGATCCAGTGAACCCACTGCTACAAAATTATCCTATACGTACGCTCACGTGTGCACAAAGATCTATGCGAAAGACATTTCCTGCAGCATTATTTGGAGAGTAAAAGTCTGAAAAAACCTAAATGCCTGTCAAGAGAGGGAATGAACGTTAAACATGGTTATTATGTAAATTGAAAAATCACACAAAATGATACTATATATTGTTCACAGACATGTATATGTATGCATATGAAAGTATGCAAAATTACTGAAAGGACATAAATTCCTGATAGTGCCCATCTCTGGGGATGGGAGAGGATTGGCTGTGAAGGTCACGGAATATTTCAACTTTATCTGTAACATTTAACTTCTTTATGTAAGAAAACAAAGAAGAAAGGCTGTGAGTAAACATTCTTCTCAGCTCCGGATGGTGGCAGCTTCCTATATTACACTCTTACTTTTCTGTATTTTTCCAAAAAGCACGATACAGATCAGTGGGTATAAGATGACATCTTTTGTGTAAAAAAGCCCCCCGGGAGCTAGAAGCACAGCCTGCCCTCTAGGTCAGGAGGACCTCATGTGACTGGGGAAGAAAGGGCTTCTTTTGGTTCTCTGAAGTCTGCCCTGAGGAAGAGCAAGAGAGACAGAGAGAGAGGCCCGGCTCGCTGCGGGTCCTCAGCAGGAGCAGCGGTGCGCACACCGATTATGCAGTGAGCAAGGCAGGAAAAAGCACCGGAAACGTCCAACACGGCAAAGAGAAGTATATTTTAGGGTGGTAAGAAGGAGACCCCATGGCCAGGCAAGCTTTCAGATGGTTATCCTGTTTTCAATGTCAGAGTCCTCAGCAAGAAAACAAAAACAAACAGTCCAATCAACGGAAAACAAACTATAAAAATCTAACAACAGACACAGATGAAGCTTGAAGACATTATGCTAAGTGAAATAAACCAGTCACGAAAGGACAGACACTAAATCCACGTCTGTGAGGTGCCCAGAGTAGTCAAATCCAGAGGCACAGGAGGCGAGTGGTGGCTGCTGGGGACTGGGGCGGGGGTGTTAATGGAGACAGCGCTTCAGCTGGGAAGATGAAGAAGTTTTGGAGCTAGATGGTGGCGACGGCAGCCCAGCAATGTGAATGTACTTAATGCCAAGGAACTGTACACTTACAAATGAGTAAAATGGGAAATTTTATGTTATGTATATTTTACCACAACTGAAAAAACAGTTAGGGGCTGGCCCCGTGGCCCAGTGGTTAACTTCGTGCTCTCCGCTTCTGCGGCCCAGGGTTTTACGTTTGGATCCTGGGCACGGACATGGCATGTTCATCAAGCCACAGTGAGGCGGTGTCCCACATGCCACAACTAGAAAGACCCACAACTAAAAATACACAACTATGTACTGGGGGTTTGGGGGAGAAAAAGCAGAAAAAAATAGAAGAAGATTGGCAACAGTTAGCTCAGGTGCCAATCTTTAAAACAAAAAAGTTACCCACCCAGTGGGCTGGCCCCGTGGCCGAGTGGTTAAGGTCGTGCGCTCCGCTGCAGGTGGCCCAGTGTTTCGTTGGTTCGAATCCTGGGCGCGGACATGGCACTGCTCATCAAGCCACGCTGAGGCGGCGTCCCATATGCCACAACTAGAAGGACCCACAACGAAGAATATGCAACTATGTACTGGGGGTCTTTGGGGAGAAAAAGGAAAAAAAAAAAGTTACCCACCCAGCTGACTGACAATCCTGACAAGCCTGAAGCCTTTAACTAAACATTTAAAGGTGTAGTCCTTTACCAGTCTTGTTATTGCCTCATGATCTTTAACCAAACCTCCCTTTATTTTTTCCTATAAATTTTCTGCCAAGAGTGTGAAATACAACTTTGACTTCATATGTATATACATAGATATGTCACACGCATATATGTTACTAACAAAATATACATAACACAGCATAACATATATATATTTTATATATATATATAAAACTAATGACAACAAAGCCAAACAGAAAAGAGCAAACAACTCTCAAGTGCCAAAGGCAGTGAGGTCCCACTCAGACTTCCTTCACACGAGGTGGAAGGAGCCAGTGAGCTCGTCTCTGTGTTCTGTGGTGGCCAAGGGAGGGGCACAGCTGCCCCTGCAAGAGCCACCCCATTCCCCCCCACCCCAGGAAAGCTACCCCTTGCTAATGTTCAGGCGGATAGCATTTCACAGTTTTGACCTTTTCCCCAGTATCCTAACTGAATTTCTTTCCAAAGTCAGTGTCACAATATGTGCAAGCAAGCGTGTCTCAAGCTCTGGGCTTTAGGGCGAGTCCTGGTCTTTGGTCTTTGCACAGAACTAGGGCAGAGGGAGCCTGGTATCTGGAAGAGATATTGCTGTCGCCTTATGCCTGCCAAGTGCTGGTTTTGCAAGTTTCTGTAGCAATGGCCCAATCTCTGCTTGCCCCAACGCTATCAGCCCACTTTGTTCTGTTCTTGCTTTTGAAATAACGGTCTAAGTGACAGCCAAGTGAGACCACATCACCCTATACCACTTCCACCAATGAGAGGACCCCTCCAGGGTGCCCAGCCAAAGCCTGTCTTCTGGACCCTGAGCCTTCCACTCAGCGCCATGGGACCAGCACCTCGCCTGGTGGCGTGGAAAGGTCACTGCCTCAGACTCAGACGAGGGAGAAATTGAAACACCTGATACTGATTGGGAAACCTAGCCAAAATAGTCTTACTCTACCTTGATCCTTGTCTAAAAAGACCTTTGACCTCAGTTGTAGTTTATTTGGCGAATAGGAGCTCTGGCTTAGGGAGGAGGGCTGGGGAGAAGTAGAGTATTATAAAAATTGGATACAATTTGAATCCTTGATAGATTATTTTTTTTTCACCCTCAAATGATCTCCAATAGATTGTCAGAAACATCACAAGCTTTTCTTGGGGTCCCTCCCTTTCACACGCCAAAGAACCCCTCACACCTCTTGTTTGTTCCGGTGTTAGAAAAACAGCTCATTCTAGAGTCTGACATACCTCCAAAAAGTCAGGCCAGAAGTGACATTTGGCTTCTCCCACACTCCAACCCGGCTCTCTTTCTGGAAGAAGCTGGAGCGGCAAGTGCTAATATCACATCTCTTTTTGAGGGTGGAGGAGAACCAGCTCCTGAAGGAGCGAGAGTAAGGCGGGACAGAAAGGGGGTGCTTGGGCCTGCTTGGGCCCTTCACAGTTTTCCTTGGAGACCTTGCAAAAGGTTCTTGGAGGAACCATACTATCACCTTGTCTTCACTCGCTTTCAACTCTCATAGTGCCTGCCCTCACGAATCCACTGCACGCCATTCTCTACACCACCCCTCGGCTGGCACCCTCTCCCCCTTGTTCGTTCCCCTCTGTTTTTATCCTCCCCTCTTTCACATTTGTGGTACAAGTCTTTCCCAAAACTGCTCAGTGGAGGAAATCCCAACGTTGATTTGTTCATTCACTGTGTACACACTGAACACAACTTAAAAATCACTAGAAGTTTAGACTTCATCCCATTAATTTAAGAGATGATATAATTTACATCTCATTTGAAAAGATTTTACTCAAGTTTGTCCCTTCAACTGTAATTGTTTTCAATGTGAAGTTGTTGGTGTGTTATCAGATGATGCGTGGTGCAGTGTCCTGAGTCACGAGTTTATGGAGGGCCACTACACCTGACACCTGGTAGAAAGGTCAGCCACGTGGCCTCACTGGAACAGCACCTGCAGAGGGGCCGTGCTCATTCCGCCCTGTGTTCTCAGCCAGCACGGATGTCTGCTTCTTGCAGTTGGAGCACATAGTTTCTCCCTGAGATTCAGATGCACTTACTTTTTCATCTTTTAAAAAACAACATTTTAACTCTACCAATACAGCTAAACAGATATCATTTCTCCTTCCATTGCTTTTTCTAGTTCCTAAAGCTGGATGTTTCTAGGGGCCGGCCTGGTGGCGCAGCGGTTAAGTTAGCACGTTCTGCTTCTGGGCGGCCTGAGGTTCTTGGGTTCAGATCCTGGGTGCGGACATGGCACCGCTTGGCAAAAGCCATGCTGTGGTAGGCGTCCAACACATAAAGTAGAGAAAGATGGGCATGGATGTTAGCTCAGGGCCAGTCTTCCTCAGCAAAAAGAGGAGGATTGGCAGTAGTTAGCTCAGGGCTAATCTTCCTCAAAAAATAAAGAAATTACTTACTTAATTAAAAAAAAAAAAAGCTGGATGTTCCTAGATCTCCATGTCTCCACCAGGCCCATCCCAGGTCCACAGTAAGGACCAGGACACAGAAGCTTCAGCCTAAGTCTGCTGCTGTAACTCTGGTGCCCGGGAGCCTGCTGTTCCCTCCTGGTTCTCTCACATTGACACCATAGACCTGGGTTTCTACTTGTTTTCCCTGCCTAGACTTCTAGTTTCCTTCTGCGAATGGAGACTGGTACCTACGTGCGCCCAGTATTGGTTCCTTTAGGCACCCCTCAATAGTTCTATATGATCCTGGCGAGGCTATCAAAGCTGATCCCATCTCCCTCCCAAACTCTAGACAATAAAGCGTGGGTGTGTGACCTGGGCTGGCCAGAGGACTCTATCCTCCCTAGCTGTGGTGCTTGGCTCAGGACAGCCCAATTAGAGCCCTTCTTAGATGTTTTTTTTAAAACTAAAGCTACCTGGAAAGATGGTCTCTCTCCATTAGGGTTGCTATATTTGAAGAAAGTGAGACAGGGACAGCTAATAGCTAATAGCCCCTTGGCAACAGAGCCTGCCTGCAGGGGGAAGCCAAGCAGAGACAGCAAAGTTCAGAGAGAGTGCGGTAGGTTGGATTATTGTTTCCAATTCTTCATTCTTTCCCTGGCATTATCTGTAGAGAGAGATTATCTATCTATCTAACTATCTAACTGTCTCTTTTACTATGTGATTTTGCAGTGCCTCCCACTAGAGTGAATGGGACTTACACCTCTTCCCATTGACTTTGGACATGGCCATATGATTTGCTTTGACCAATAGACTGTGGGTGGAAATGACCAGTGTGCTCATTCTAAGCTGAGACCTTAAGAGTTTCCACCAACCATTTTGGACCTTCTGCTCTCTGCCATGAAAAGAGCACACCCCAGGTAGCTGTTTGTCCTTCTGCTTTGGTCCCAGGATGAAGACTTGGAGCAGATTTGTAGCCAACCTGAAGCCTGGAGTCCAGCTGAGCCCAGTCAAGCCCAGCCAATATTAGCTTAATCATAGCCAATCTGCAGACCTGCAAGCATGAGCTAAATATTTCTTGTAGGCCACTGAGATTTTGAGGTTACTTATTATATACCATTGAGATTTGGGGGCTACTTGTTACACAGCATCATTATAGCATACCTGACTGACATAGTTCTGAGTACATCATTTAAACCCCTGGATCTCACTGCATCTGAAGCCAAAGCCACCCAATTATGTGAGTTGAATTTCTATCATTAGGAGCCAAACAATTCTGACCAATGCAAAAATCTTTCCTAAGCTCCTAGGATGTAGTCATACTACCTTGACTAGCTATTACCAAGTCCCTCTCCCAGAATACTGGCTCTCTATACCTGAGGGAATCCTGACGTAAGTGGTCAGATAACCAGCAATTACACTATTGCCATAGCCTGACCTTTAATCTCACCCAACACCCAACACTCTTAATCCAGCTGCTTTGTGCCAACTGCTACATACATCATCTGTCCCTTGTCCTCAGGGCTGACATCTGCCCTAACTATAGCTATGCTTTCCATGACCACTGGATGTTGCCCTGTGTGGAACCAGCCTTTGCAGCTGGGTGTGATTCTTCAGCTCCTTTAGTCTACTTAGCGTTTGGTTGTATTCTTGCTCACAAACAGAATCCGTTCCTACTATGACAGTGTTAATATGGTAAATATCAAAAATAAATGCAAGATAAACATTTCTCCTTCATTCATGATATGACCTTTGACTTTACTTCAAATAGAATATTTCTTTCTAACTTACCCAGAATTCTATTCTGGAGTTAAATTCATGAGGACAGGAAATCTGAAAATGTGGATCAACTTTGTCAGAATCTAGAAATGGGAGAATGGGGAGCAGAAACAGTGGCTTTCCCTCCATGGGATAGGTGCGTATCTCCTATAGAGGCCACATTTGAGCAGGGATGGTTTCTGTAGCGTAGGTGACATTAGGCCAAAAGTTTAGATTGCTCTTTGGACTCCTTAATTGGCCTTCAAAAAATACATATATATGTATATAATTTTCAGAAATTTCTAGAATATTTTAAAAATGTAAGCACAGATAACAAGATAGAAAACATAAATGATATAACAAACGTCTGTTTTCTCACAATCCAAGATTTGTAACTGTTACACTTCTGTCACGAGTGCTTCATCCTTTTTTCCGTAAAGAAAGAAAACATTATGAACACAGCTAAAAATCCCTTTAACCACCACTCTTCGCCCCATTCCCCCTCCCTCCTGTGAGGGAGGTCCCTCCATCTTATGAGCGGATAAGTTTTTCTTTTTAATTCGCCTCAACTCCACTTCACTGTTCATGTTGTTTCGCAACTTGTTTTCAGTCCGTGTATTGCAACTTGTTTTCAGTCCGTGTATTTTTGAGATCTCTGTGCTCTGATCTGCATGGTTCAAGTTTAGCCCTTTTAATGACACATAGTATTACAATGTATGTGTATACATATTTTACATATCCATTCCTCTACTGATGCATATTTAGGTTGTTTCCCGTTCTCTTGGTACTGTAAAGAATTCCATGAACGTTGCCATACAAGTTTTCTGGTGCACAGTGCAAGAGCTGACTGTCACTCAGCATCTCTCTCCTCCTCCTGAAAATTGCAAGGCCCTGAGCACCCTTTACTTGTATGCACCACCACCATATCTCACATGCTGTTTTGTAAGGTACTTTAGTTTCACTTTCTTTATATATTCATCATCAACATAATATACATTTATAAAGTGAATGTATACTTATTTAAAACCTTTCCCAGTTTCTTTGCTCACCATTCTTTCTATCTTTCTTTCTTTTTTTTTTTTTGTAAAGATTGGCACCTGGGCTAACAACTATTGCCAGTCTTTTTTTTTTTTTTTTCCTGCTTTATCTCCCCAAACGCCCCCTGTCCACAGTTGTATATCTTAGTTGCAGGTCCTTCTAGTTGTGGGATGTGGGAAGCCGCCTCAACGTAGCCTTATGAGCGGTGCCATGTCCGTGCCCAGGATCCGAACCCTGGCCCACTGCAGCAGAGCGTGTGAACTTAACCATTCGGCCACAGAGCCGGCCCCTGTGTCTTTCTTTTTTTTTTTGGAGGGGTCATTAATTTTTTCTTTTGTATGCATATGTATGTGCATGAGAAATAGATCATACAAGTAAAAATATATGAAAACATGCACATACTGCAGTGTTTATGTATGAATAATATGATGTCTAAGATACACTTCAAAATAATCTGGGAGAGGAGAAAGCATATGAGGGCGTAAATGAGGCAAGATTGGTTGTGTACTGATCATTGTTAAAGCTGGGTTGTAGATACAGGGAGCTTATGCCATTTGCTATGTTTTTTTATACAACTGAAAATTTTCATACATGTTAAAGAATTTAGAAAAAAGAAAAAGCACTGTCCTGGCAGCAGAGGTCCTGGGCTCCCATACCCACCCTGCAGCTGACTAGTCGTGTCACTTGTTACAAGTCACTTCCCTCCTCTGGGCCTGTTTTCTTCTCTCTAAAATGATCAAGCTGGACCAGATGATATTTAAGATCCCTTCCCAGGTTGGCCCAGTGGCGCAGCACTCAAGTGCACACGTTCCGCTTTGGCGGCCCGGGGTTCGCCAGTTCCGATCCCAGGTGTGGACATGGTACCGCTTGGCAAGCCATGCTGTGGCAGGCGTCCCACGTATAAAGTAGAGGAAGATGGGCACGGATGCTAGCTCAGGGCCAGTCTTCCTCAGCAAAAAGAGGAGGATTGGCAGCAGATGTTAGTTCAGGGCTAATCTTCCTCAAAAAAAAAAAAGAAAAGAAAAGAAAAGAAAAGATCCCTTCCTGCTTCAACAGGTAAGAGATAAATCTTTTTTGTTGTGGCTGTTGTTTTTTTATTGACATATAATTCACATAGCATATAACTCCCCATTTTAAAGTGTGCAGTTCAGCCTTTCTTAGTATACTATTTACAAGGTTGTGCAGTCATCATCACCATCTAATTCTAGAATGTGGTCATCACTCCCAAAGGAATCCCATACCTGTAGCAGCCACTCTCCATTCTTCTGTTACTCTAGTCCCTGGCAACCACTAAGCTACTCCCTGTCTCTGTAGATTTACCAATTCTAAATATTTCATATAAATGGAGTCATACCATATGTGGCCTTTTTTGTCTGGCTTTCTTTGCTTAGCATAATGTTTTCAAGGTTCATCCATGTTGCAGCACGTGTCAGTACTTCATTCTTTTTTATGGCCAAATAATATTCTATTGTATGGATAATACCACATTTTGTTTAGCCACTTATCAAGTGATGGATATTTCAGTTGTTTACACTTTTTGGCTCTTACGAGTAACGCTGCAATGAACATTCATATATATATTTTTGTGTGAACATATCTCATCAATTCTTTTTAGTATAAACCTAGAAATATTGCTGGGTCATATGGTAACTCTATTTTTAGTTTTTTAAGGGACTGCCGGGCCATTTTCCACAGTGGCTGCATCATTTTACATTACCACCAGCAATGTATGACAGTCCCAATTTTTCCACATCCTCATCAACACTTGTTATTTTCTGTTTTTTCCTTTTTCTTCCCAATTATAGCCTTTCTAGTGGGTGTAAAGTGGCATCTCATTGTGATTTGACTTGCGTTGCCCTGATGACTATTGATGCTGAGTATCTTTTCACGTGCTTATTGGTCATTTAGAGCTCTTCTGTGGAGAAATTTCTATTCGAATCCTTTGCCCATTATTAAATTGAGCTATTTGTCTTTTTATTATTGAGTTGTAAGAATTCTTTATATATTCTGGATAATAGACACATCAAATATATGATTTCAAATATCTTCTCCCACTTTGTGGGTTGTCTTTTCACTTTTCTGATACACAGAAGTCTTTAATTTTGATGAAGTTCAATTTACTGATTTTTCTTCAGTTGCTTGTGTTTTAGGTATCTTTAGGTAAAAAATCATCGCCTAATCTAAGACCATGAAGATTTACATGATGTTTTCTTTTAAGAATTTTATTGTTTTAGCTCTTACATTTAGGTCTCTTTTATCCATTTGGAATTAGTTTTTGCATATGGTGTGAGATAGGGGTCTAAATTCATCATTTGGCATGTGGATATCTGTTGTCACAGCAGCATTTGTTTTGGTTTTTTTTTTAAAGATTTTATTTTTCCTTCTTCTCCCCAAAGCCCCCCAGTACATAGTTGTATATTCTAATTGTGAGTGCTTCTGGTCGTGCTATATGGGAGGCTGCCTCAACCTGACCTGATGAGCGGTGCCATGTCTGCACCCGGGATCCGAACCAGTGAAACCCTGGGCTGCCAAAGTGGAGCACATGAACGTAACCGCTCAGCCACGGGGCTGGCTCCTATATGTGTCTGTTCTTATGCCAGTGTCATACTGTCTTGATTACTGTCGTTTTGAAGTAAGTTTTAAGATTGAGAAGTGTGAGCCCTTCAATTTTGTTCTTTGTCAGGATTGTGTTGGCTATTTCATGTCCCTTGCTTTGTCACATGAGTTTAGAATCAGTTTTCTATTTCTGCAAAAAAGGTAATTGGAATTCATAAATCTAATTCACACCAAACTCCTCAATGAGGCATGTTGTCTAACTTGGTCACTGCTGTATCTCCAGCACAAGGCCTGACCCCAGAGTTAGGCTCTCAGTATCTAGTAAATGAATTTAAAAAATGTGCAGTTTAAAAAACAGCAGTAAAACATACCCAAGCCAAGAAACAGAACATTATCACGCCTCAAAGCCACCTGTGTGCCACTTCCTGATCAAACGTCCTCATCATTTCTTTCCTTTTTTTTTTTTAAACAACTGTGTATCTATTCCTAAATAATACCTTTGGCTAGTTTTGTTTTTTTGTTTGTTTGTTTGTTTTGTGAGGAAGATTGGCCCTGAGCTAACATCTGTTGCCAATCTTCCTCTATTTTGTATGTGGGATGCCTCCACAGCAAGGCTTGATGAGCCGTGTATAGGGCTGCACCCAGGATCTCAACCCATGAAATCCAGGCTGCCAAAGCGGAGTACACAAAGTCAACTACTATGCCACTGGGCTGGTTGCAGTTTTGTCTGTTTTTTAACTTTTGTATAAGTGATATCATATTGTATGTATCCTTCTGTGACTCCCTTATTTCAAAATACATTATGCTTTGAGATTCATTTATGCTAATACATATAGCTGTTGTTTATTCATTAATTTTCACTCTTTAGTCTATTAAGTAAATATACAACACCTTATTTATCCATTTGGGTTGTTCCCACGTTTTTGCTATAATGAACCATGATGCTATTAGATGTTCCTATCTGTCTCTTAGTAAACAATACAGGAGTTTCCATGCCTAGCAGTGGAATTTCTGGGTCATAGGATATTTGTATATTCAACTATAATTGGTAATCCAAACTGTTCCCAAATTGGTTGTACAAACTTACACTCCTGCTGAAAGTAGATGAGAATTCTTACCATTGTCTTTTGCATTTTATTCCTTCCTTCTGGGTTCAGTTTCCTTCTTTCTGAAGTATTGACTTTAGTTGTTTTTTTTCAGAGAAAATCTGTGAATGTTAAGCTCTCCTGGTCTTTGTTTTATTGCAAATGTCTTTATGTGCGCTTGAATAAGAATTTATCTGAACATAGAATTGTAGATTGACAATGTGTTTTGTTTTCTCTCATCACTTTGAAAATATTATTCCATCATCTTTGGGCCTTCATTGTTTCATCTTGTTGTAATTCCTTGGTCTCTCGTCTCTGGTAGATTTTAGAATCTTTGTCTGAAATTTTCTGTCCTGCAATTTCACCATGATGTGTCTAGGTGAGAACTTCTTTTTGTTTATTGTAACTGGCATTCATTGTGATTCCTGAATCTGAGAATTCATATCTTCCACCAATTCTGAGTATTTATCAGTGATTATCTCATTGAATATTGACTTTCCTCTATTCTCGTTCTTTTCTCCTTCTAGATGACCTATATTTGAATCATAGTGGACATATTATGTTCTTTGTCTCTAGATCTCTATTTTTTTCTCTCTCATCCTGTGATGCCTTCTTGGTAAATCCATCCAATCCACTGATTTTCTCTTCAGCTGTATCTAATCTCCTGTTCAACCTGTTTACTAATTTTTATTTATAATTTTTAGAAGTTTGATTATTTTGCATTTCTACCTGTTCTTATTTCATTGACTTTTGTTCTTTCTTGCATTTCTTCTTTTAGATATTTTATAATTTTAAAACACTTATTTTAGAAACTCAATAATATTGTTCTAAATTTAAACCTTAATGTCACATGAGGCACGGGCACACAGTTGTTAATTTCTCAGGGAAGGCTTTCTTCTTTCCCCTGTCCCTTACCTCCAAGGGCAAATGAAGCTTTAACTCACATTTACTACAGTGATTTTCATTCCCTTTGTGTTTCTGGCACCAGGGAGTTTAACTTTCTTGAATATTCAGCTTTGCATTTAAAAGAAAGCTTATTGAATTTATTCAGCAGCTCTAGATGTTTGTTGCAGGAGAATTTTCAGGTCATCTGGTCTGCCAACTTGCCTAAGTTGAATTCTACTAATTTTGTGTGTTTTAATTAAAAAAATGTTTTTAATTGTGGTAAAATACACATACTATAAAATTTGTTAATTAATTTTTAATAGGATGGGTAAAACTGCAAAAAAAAAAGCCTACTTTTGGTTGCAGTATTAGGAAGAACTTATTAACAGGCTGGTAGGAAGCAAAGGTCTTTGAAAAGAATGTAAGACAGAGATGCAGAAGGTGAAGGACATATTCTGGGAACAGCAAACAGTTGGTCTAGCTGGACTGCAGTACAGGGTACCTGGAGCAATGTGAGCAAATTTCTGGAATAGAAAATCAGGGCCAGACCGTGGAGGGTCTTGGCTTTCAGTTCAAGGGAATCTGGACTTTGAGATCCTTTGAAGGTTTTCACACTCGATTCATCTTGTAGGTTGCCTTGGCAGCAGTACGTAGACTGTTTTGGAGGGTGGTGAGATTGACGGCAGGGAGACTAATTAGGAACTTATTGCAGTAGCCCAAGAAGACGGTACAAAGGCACTAATAGGAGTAAGGTCTGACCGAGGCTCAGAGCTGTCGAAATGACCAAGCATAATTGTAGTTACTAATGAAATTGGGACTGAGAGAAGATGCCAATAGAGACATATGACAGCATTCTCTGGAGCTAAGTTGTTCCCCAGTGGAGTAGCATTATGAACTCTTAGACATGCTGTTTATAAAATGTCTGCTAATTAGCGTGTTGAGCCAGCTAGAGTTCTCTTGTGACTGAACCCAGGCTTGAAAAGCATGCATCAGTGTAGATGGACAAATAATTTTTAAAACAGGGAAAGTAGAGTAAAACAGATTCATAGCTCCATAGAGTGTAAACGACTGTTCTTAGCATCAGCAGAAAGAGTTTAAGTGGTCTCTCGTTCTTCGCTTCTGCTATTAAAGAGATCTTCTAAAACCATTGCTCTGGACTTTTTTTTTTATTTTTATTTTTATTTTTATTTATTTATTTATTTTTAAAGATTTTATTTTTCTCCTTTTTCTCCCCAGAGCCCCCCGGTACATAGTTGTATATTTCGTTGTGGGTCCTTCTAGTTGTGGCATGTGGGACGCTGCCTCAGCGTGGTCTGATGAGCAGTGCCATGTCCACGCCCAGGATTCGAACCAACGAAACACTGGGCTGCCTGCAGCGGAGCGTGCGACCTTAACCACTCGGCCACGGGGCCAGCCCCATTGCTCTGGACTTTTGATCTCCAAATTTCTTAGCAGGCCAATTTAATCACCGTTGCTACTGGGTCCTATATCCAATGTGTGTGGTGGCAACCCAAATCGTCTTGGTTTGCCCCTGTTTTCACATTATTCTGGTATGTTCTAAGATTATTTTCATAAATGTCCTGTGTGTGAGTTTCCTCTTCCCATACTGCTGTGAATTGTATCATAATGTATTTCTCACCTGGCGAAATTTAAATGAGCACCAGTTATTTAAAGATGTCACAATTAGTCTTCAATTGATGAGTGAACTGATGAAAAGCAGTAGGACAATGAAGCTAAGAAGTTTATTGGAGAAGAACTGGAATACCCTGATTCTGAGAATGAGTGATCAAGATGTGGCTGTGGAGAGAGTTATTAGGGCAGAATGCACCTGGAAAGTAAAGGCAAATATTGCAGTTCCCTCACCAAATGTGCAGCATCTATATGGATTCTGCTTTCAATCTTTGTATGCTTCTCCAATTGCTAGTTTTGCTCATCACACGGCAACTGGCATTTCAAAGATCTCACATTTTTGGTGTGTTTATTCCACAGTAACTTTCAAATTCATACTCTTGATGCCTAGCATAGTTTTATTACATAGTAAATATTCAATAAATCTTGTTAAATAAATGAATGAATGAGTGATTGCTATTAAAAAGAAGTTGAGTGATATTTTGAAATCACGTTTAGCACACTACTAAAAGGCATTCAGATACCTTTGTCTTCTTTCTCTCTCTTTCCTTCTCTCTGCCACCTTTCCTGAGCACTGAGCGGAGGCCAGGCACTGTGTTGTGTGCTGGGAGTTACAGTGATTTACTCTCCCAGCTTGAAATAATTTGGCAGTTGATGAAAAGCTTTGAAAGTTTATTTAAAAATAGCCTGTTCTTGGATTCGAGGGTGTGGTGCAAGTGTAAAGCTTACACTTTTATTTTTGCTCTCAGTCCACACTTCAAAGAGCCATCAGATTTTTAAAAGTCTTTTTGTCTTTTGCCTTTGATAGGTGTCTTACAATTTTAAGCAGCTAGTGCCTGCAGTAGGCATTCTTAATCTGAGATTGAGTCTTAAAGGTAAATGTGTGGTCTTAGAGGGGCAGAGGCAGTCCTCTGGCAACTTGTAAATATGTGATGTATATACTTACTTTTCTACAGATTATAAATTCTCAAAGGAGTCTATAATCCAAAAAATGTCAAGAGCAGCTGTTTGCTTGGCTTCATCAAGCTCCCAGAATAGTGCCCTTTGCTACACAGATTAGTGGTTAAGTGCTCGGGTAATGTAGTCATACTCCCTGTGTGTGAATCCTGGCTCTGCTATTTAATAGCTGTGTGACCTTAAACAAGTCATTAACCTCTCTGTGGCTCAGTTTCCTCATCTGTAAAATGGAGATAACAATAGTACTATGTCATGGGGTTGTGGTGAGGATTACATAAGGGTGTGTGTGTGTGTGTGTGTGTATATATATATATATGTTTTTAATTGTGGTAAAATACACATACTATAAAATTTGTTAATTAACTTTTAATAGGATGGGTAAAACTGCAAAAAGAATGCCCACTTTTAGTTGCAGTATTAGGAAGAACTTCTTAATAGGCTGGTAGGAAGCAAAGGTCTTTCAAAAGAATGAAAGACAGAGATAGATGCAGAAGGTGAAGGACATATTCTGGGAATGGCAAACGGTTGGTCTGGCTGGACTGCAGTACAGGGTACCTGGAGCAATGTGAGCAAATTTCTGGAATAGAAAATCAGGGACAGACCGTGGAGGGTCTATATATATGTATAACTCAGAAAAGGCTCAGCACATAGTAAATATTCTTTTTTTTTTTTTTGAGGAAGATTAGCCCTGAGCTAACATCTGCCACCAATCCTCCTCTTTTTGCTGAGGAAGACTGGCCCTGAGCTAACATCCGTGCCCATCTTCCTCTACTTTATATGTGGGACGCCTGCCACAGCATGGCGTGCCAAGCAGTGCCATGTCCGCACCGGGATCCGAGCCGGCGAACCCTGGGCTGCCGAAGCAGAACGTGCGCACTTAACCGCTGCGTCACTGGGCCAGCCCCTAAATATTCTATATATTAGCAATTGTTATCATAATTACTACATGGACATGGCATCGATGATAATGATGGCAAAAATCATGATGACTTATGCCTTCCTGAAGCCACTTAAGAATGAATAAAAATAAACAGCCATAAGAAATGTTGAATAACCAGCTGCCCATTTCGGGCAAAGCTGATGCAGCCTTCCTCTTCTCTGCCTGCTTTAAGGCCAGCCAGACTCTTAAGCCTGGGTAATCTGACTTGACTGAATGTGTTCATGTTGAAAGATAGTGGAGCAGCAATTTGCTTTTTAGCTGTAATGAAAATGTACACTGAGTGATTCTATTTGTTAGCCTAGGATGGAACTGACTCATTGTCAAAGTTCTGTGTTTTTCTCCCTATGGAACAAGCATTGTTGACGCTCCAGCAATAATGAACGATGAGTGGGGAAACAGGGAGTTCGGACTACATGTCCTAAAACTTCTCTTTTCCAGTTCTCCCACAAAATACTGTGACAATCTGAGAAACAGCTTCTTCAAATCCCCATCTCCACCCACTGACATTCACTGCTGAAAAGATTAGTCGATTTAGATTAGAATTTGTTCCAAAGGTCTTTAACTGTTTTTAGCTTTTAATGATAAAAGTTTTCTTTAGATAATCAAATTCCAGGGTTATCTGTTTACCTTTCTTGGGTCAGTTTTGCCTCCCCTCAAATGCCTGAGAGTGATTTTCCCCCCATGTAATATTTTTGAGGTCTCTGCTTTTTTCTTTATCCCTTCCTTGCACAAATAATTGCTAATTCCTGTAGCAGCTGCTTCCTGGACTTTGCTTCCCACAACAGTGGTTACTTCTCTCCCTGGGCTCTCCCTCTGGAAACAAACCCACTCGGGGAACCCGGATCCATGAGTGCCAAGCAGAAACTGTGTAAAGTGATTTTATTCAGATGCTGAATGTCTATTAGACTTATAATCCGATAGATCTGTAGACAATTATCTGAATATTTTCAGTAGTGGAAACTGAAGCCTAAGATCTAACCCCCACTGCAGTATATTTCAAAATGTGGTCCATGGGACAGGACCAGTTACATAATTTGTAAGGCCTTGTGTCAAATGAAAATGAGGGGCCTCTTGTTCACAGTTCAAGACAGCAATGAGAGTATTAAACCGGGTGTAGGGTCCTTTTGAGTGTAGGGTGCCATGCAACTGCACAGGCTGTACGTCCATGATGCCAAGTCTCGGTGGCCCATGGCATCAGAATTTCTGGAATTTGACTGGTAAAAATCTGATTTCTGGGGCCTACTAGAGAGTCAATGAATTGGCATCTTTGGAGACAGAGTCTGGGAATCGACACTCTTACCAAGCTCTCCAGGTGTAGATTCTGTACACAAAAAATTGAAAACCTCCTACCTATTTTCTCTATTTGTTTGGAAAGAAGAAAATGAAGTTCTGTCTTTTGAGAGTGTTTGGCTTGCTTACTTGGACGGCTGCCTGAGGCAGCTGGGAGCACCTACCTGGCACCACCTTCAGGTTTTCTTTTTACCCTCTCACATTCTCTTCTTCTTTCTCCCCTTCCTTCTTCTACACTATGCTTGTTTGGGGCCTGTTGGTGGTACCCCAGGCATGGCTAAACTTGGCTGAAGCAAAGAGAAAGTTTGAGGAGAGAGAGGAAGAGTCACAATGGCCTGGGCACTTTCTCTGTAGGAGTCAGATATTTTGCCAAACTCCCTTTTCCTACCCAGTTTGCTTTTACAGCTAATCTAAAGCAACAGAAAAGGAAAAAAAAAATCAGAGAAATAATCCTATGAGAGCAACCCCAATCCCACAGCCCCACTACCCTCAGTGATCACATTCATTGGAATTCAGTTCCAGATCAGTCCTGTTTCCTCCACAGTCAATGCCTGCCAGTTCTTGAAAGTCATTTCTGCAAATTGTCACTTCACCGAATTGCAACCCCAAGGTCTTGGGAATTCATCCCGGGTAACTTGATAAGGGAATTCTTATCACATTGCCCTGACTAAGCACCTCGTAAGTTCTGAGTTTAGCTGTACATCATGAAGATATTTCAAGGTTAAAAACTTCTTTATGTTACAGATTTTAAACTTTAGCACAACAAACGGTCTTTTTTTCGGCTCACAGTTTTCTGTGTGGGGGTGATTGCTTAAGTAGTCACTAAGCAGAACAGATGCTGTCTTGGATTTTTCCTTAATAAAAAGCTGACAGACTTTTAACTAACAGGTGCTTCTAAATTACTTATGAAACTATTTGTTTCTTTACTGATTTTCACCTCTATTTCATGTTTTTTCAGTATCTGTAGCTTTCTAACGCAAAGCTTTATTACTCTGTATTTTCAAAGTAATGAAAGCTTTTGTGTTCCTATTTCCATTTTTCACAGCAAATGAGAGACTAAATGGAAACAACCCTTTGTAACTTTGAAATATGATGTAACTGTGGCGTTCTTAAAAAATATTTCCTGCTTGCTTTTTATTTTGACAAAGGACGTGTACGCAAGAATATATACAGAGGGGCCGGCCTGGTGGTGCAGCAGTTAAGTGCTCACGTTCCACTTCAGCGGCCTGGGGTTTGCTGGTTCGGATCCCGGATGTGGACATGGCAGCCCTTGGCAGGCCATGCTGTGGCAGTTGTCCCAAATAAAAGAAAGTGGAGGAAGATGAGCATGGATGTTAGCTCAGGGCCAGTCTTCCTCAGCAAAAAAAGGAGGATTGGCAGCAGATGTTAGCGCAGGCCTAATCTTCCTCAAAAATAAATAAATAAATAAATTTATTTAAAAAAAAAAAGGGGCCGGCCCACTGGTGCAGCGGTTAAGTGTGCGAGTTAGGCTTCAGTGGCCCAGGTTTCGCTGGTTTGGATCCTGGGTGCGGACATGGCACCGCTTGGCAAGCCATGCTGTGGTAGGTGTTCTACTTTTAAAGTAGGGAAAGATGGGCACAGATGTTAGCTAAGGGCCAGTCTTCCTCAGCAAAACAGGAGGATTGGCAGCAGATGTTAGCTCAGGGCTAATCTTCCTCAAAAAAAAAAGAAAGAATATATACAGAACTCTCACAACTCGACAATAAGAAGGGAAACAACTCAATTTTTAAAAAAATAGGCAAAATATTTGAATAGACACATCACCAAAGAAAATATAAGAATGGCCAATAAGCATATGAAAAGTTTCAAAATCATTTGCCATTGAAGAATGCTAATTAAAACTACAGTGAGCTAATAGTAACAGACCCATTAAAATAACTAAATAAAAAATCTGACCAAACCAAGTGTTGGTGAGGATACAGAGCAACTGGAAGTCTCGTGCATTGCTGGTGAGAGAGTAAAATCGCACAACCATGCTGGGAAACAATTTGGCAGTTTCTCATAAAGTTAAACCTAAACTTATCATATGACCCAGCTATTTCACTCCTAGGTATTTACCTAAAAGAAATGCAAGCATAGGTCCTGTCAAAGATTTATACATGAATATTCACAGCAGCCTTATTCATAAGAGTCAAGAACTGGAAATTACTCAAACATTCATCAATGGATGAATGGGTAAACAAACTGTGGTAGAAAGGAGCAAGTTACTGATAGATGCAATGACATGAAGTAATCTCAAAAACCTTATGCTGAGGGAAAGGAGCCAGACACAGGAGAGTAACTACTGCACGACTGATTTGAAATTCTAGAAGAGGTGAAACTAATCTATAGTGATAGAAAGATCAGTGGTTGCCTGGGCCAGGGTCGGGAGAGGGCTATTTACTCCAAAGAGGCATGAGGGAATTTTGTGTGGAGGGTGTTGGGAACGTTCCATATTTTGATTAAAGTGGTGCTTCCATGGATGTATACATTTGTCAAAACTCATTTGAACTGGATGGCTCCTGAATTCCTCTACTCTCATGGACACACTGAATGTACAGCTACACACAGAGTGATTACCCCTGAAAGAAATGCAAACACTACCTACACATTGGGTAAATGAGAAAATGTCCACATCAAAATGTAGGAAAGGCTGAGACACACTCTTGCCAAAAAAAAAATCCCACTCCTGGCACAGTGCCATACAATTGGGAGAAAAACTCCCAATTCTGGGGAAGCTCTCAGCTTCTCCCTGAAGAGTGAAGGGTTTGGACCCCACATTTAGTGCCTCAACTTGTAAGACTCCCACCTGAGGGATGGGCCCCCAAAACATCTACTCTGAAAGCCAACAAGGCTTGCATTCATGAGACCCACAAAACCACAGCAAATGAAGCAGTTGTTAATGGGTGTGTGAGCACTTGCCATGGCTATCCCCAGGGCCCAGAGCAGAGGGTACAGGCAAAATGCCCATATCTCAGTCTTTCCCTGAAAGGGGTCCAATTGCATACTTTGAAAGCTGCTTCCTGAGGGTCAGGCTTCTAATTTAGCATACATCTAGGGGCTGGCTGTGATCCTCCCCAAATACCAAGGAAACTGGTAGACACCTCCCCTGCCATCTCCCTCTGGCCTATTCCAAGTTACCGGTATCTCCCTTGAGGGAGCTCATGCACACTGCACCCAAGCTTTTCCAGCTCCTGCCCAAGGTACAGGTCCCTGCATCACCTGGCTAAGATAGCCAATGGGACTTCCATTTGTGAGTCTCACAGGACGATAGCAGACAAAGAAGCAGTTCTCGATGGGTGCATGAGCACCTCCCTGCGGCGATACACCTAGACCCAGCACAGATGGAGAGAGCAAAAATGCCTGTCCCCTAGTTTCTTCCTGGAAGGAGCTTAATTACATACTTCCCTAGCTGCAGCTGCTGTCTGGGGGTCTGCTTTCCAATTAACCTGTATCTAGGTGCTGAATGTAATCCTCTCCTTGGGGACACTGATGGGTCTTGGCACACTCTCAACTACTGGGAGTCACTAAGGACAAAGAAGGTGGCTTGGACAATCACAAAGTCACAAAGGTTTGAGAGATAGCCAGGAGCTCAGGCCAGGGTGATTGATGAGGTTCATCTCCACACAAGTCTAGTTTGTCAAGACAGGAAGAGGTGGCTGTTTTACCTAATGTGCAGAAACCAACAGAGAGAGTCAAGGAAAATGAAGAAACAGGGGAATATATTTCAAACAAAAGAACAAGATAAATCTCCAGAAACAGATTTTATTGACGCAGAAATAAGTGATTTACCTAATAGAGAGTTCAAAATAATGGTCATAAAGATGCTTACCAAGGTCAGGAGAGCAATGCATGAACAAAGTGAGAATTTCAACAAAGAGTTTGAAAACATTAAAAAGTACCAAACAGAAATCACAGAGCTTAGACTATAATAACTGAATTGAAATATTCAATAGAGGGATTCAACAGAAGGCTATCAAATGGAAGAAAGGATCAGTGAACTAGAAGACAGGGCAGATGATTCATCCAATCAGAGGAGCAAAAAGAAAAAAGAATGAAAAAGAGTGAGGTTACCTTATGGGACACCATCAAGCAGACCAATATACACTTTATAGGGGTCCCAGAAAGAGAAGAGAGAGAGAAAGGGGCAGAAAGCTTATACAAAGAAATAATGGCTGAAAACTTCCCTAACCTGGGGAAAGACACAGACATCCAGATCCAGGAAGCCCAGAGCATTCCAAAAAAGATGAATCTAAAGAGACCTGCACCAACACACATTATAATTAAATTGTCAAAAGTTTTTAAAGACAAGGAGAGAATCTTAAAAGCGGCAAGAGAAAAGCAACTTATGTACATTGAGTCCCTATAAGACTCTTAGCAGATTTTTTAGCAAAAAATTTGTAGGCCAGGGCTCTGATTCCAAGATGGCGCCGTGAGTAGTCCTCTTTGTCTCTCGCCCTTCGATTCTACAATTATTTGGACACTTATCGCTTGACAAAGGATATCCAGACAGCATCTCAGGACGTCTGAGACACCCACGCGACTATACATCGGAAGGCGGACGGACTGTCCTCCGGGAGGATGTGGAAATAGGTGAAAACTCTCCGACCCCGACGGGCAGCCTAGTACCCGCAAGCGGCTTTCTTCCAACGGACGCCCCCAGAGGATCCACACACATCTAGGGCAGGAGCGAGAACACAACAGAGGAGCGACGGTGGAAACAGGTGACCAGAACCCTACTTAAACCCCCCGCAATTACTCCTAAACGCAGAGGGAAACTTTGGAGTTGCACACCTGAGCCCGCGGGGAGAGTCTCTTCCCGCCATTGGTGGGGAGACCCAGCCTGGTGCTCGGGGCGCCCGGAGGGTCCCAGAGAGAGACACGGAGGGCACGGAGGTCTCCCAGCTGCCGTTGCCCGCCCCGGGGGACTAGGGATTGCCGGAGATCTCGGAGAGGACCGGGGCGGGGGAACTTTCAAAGGCGGGTCCGGCGACCCGGTGGGGAAGCGCCAGAGCTCCGCCAGGCAGCAGACAAAACTCTCTGTCTGCCGGTAGCAGAGGGGCCACGCTGAGCACTCAGGGCTCCCGGCAGAGGCCTGGAGAGAAGCCCAGAGGGCGGGGCGACCCCCAGCTGCCGTTGCCCACCCGGTGAGGCTAGGGATTGCCGGAGATCTCGGAGAGGACTGGGGCTGGAGAGAGTTCCAGAGACCCAGCTTAGTAGCCTAGGGGGAAACCCTACAGGCTCACAGAAGCCTTAGGGAAAGCCTCTGCACAGCACCAGTAGAAGGCACCCAGCCACCAGCCACAAGGCTGGAAGACCCCAGGGCAAAAGCAGCATAGCTAGGTGTACTAACCACAGACTGTAGAAGATGCCAATAGCTCTCCTGCGACCCATAGAGGACAAGTGAGATTTGGTGGGTGCCGACAGCAACGGAGCGACAAATATAAGTGATCCCACCCCTGGCCGCTGGAAAAGCCCATAACACCGTTGCAGACCCCAAGGAGAGAGCGCATCTAGGTGGGCAACAACAGTAGGCACCTGCAGCCTGAAGCCCCCCGTGACGGCCCCCACGGCAGAGGAGGGAATCCAAAGGGCCACTGTGGCTACGAAGAGGGGCCCAGGCCCAGTTAGCAACTACGGACAGGGTTCCTGGTTGGTGAAGTATAAACAGCTGCTCCCCCCACCGCAGCAGCTGAAACAAGTGAAAGGAGCAACTAAACTCTATCTCCATGCGGAGGCACAAATCATCATCATCAAGCAATATGAAAAAATACATTAAATCTCCAGAACAGAAAGAAAGTAACAAATACACAGAAAACAATCCCAAAGAAAATGAGATATATAACCTAAATGATGATGACTTCAAAACAGCCATCATTAAAATACTCACTGAGTTAAGAGAGAATTCTGACCGACAACTCAACGAGTTCAGGAGCTATGTCACAAAAGAGTTTGATACGATAAAGAAGAACCAAACAGAAATATTGGAAATGAAGAACACAATAGAGGAGATTAAGAAAAATCTAGATGCTCTGAACAGTAGGGCCGATAATATGGAGGAAAGAATTAGCAATTTGGAAGATGGCAATATAGAATTGTTGCAGGCAGAGGAGGAGAGAGAAGCAAGACTTAAAAGAAATGAAGAAACTCTCCGAGAATTATCAGACACAATTAGGAGATGCAACGTAAGGATTATAGGTATACCAGAGGGAGAAGAGAAGGAGAAAGGGGCAGAAAACCTATTCAAAGAAATAATGGCTGAGAACTTCCCAAATCTGGTGAGGGAGATGGATCTTCAGGTGACAGAAGCCAATAGATCTCCAAACTTTATCAATGCAAGAAGACCAACTCCACGGCATATAGTAGTGAAGCTAGCAAAAGTCAACGACAAGGAGAAAATATTAAGGACAGCCAGGCAAAAGAAACTAACCTACAAAGGAACCCCCATCAGGCTATCAGCAGATTTCTCAGCAGAAACTTTACAGGCTAGAAGAGAGTGGAATGATATATTCAAAAATCTGAAGGACAAAAACCTACAGCCGAGAATTCTCTACCCAGCGAAAATATCCTTCAAATACGATGGAGAAATAAAAACTTTCCCAGATAAACAAAAATTAAGGGAGTTCATTGCCACAAAACCTCCTCTTCAGGAAATCCTCAGGAAAACCCTCATTCCTGAAAAATCCAAAAAAGGAAAGGGGCTACAAAACCAAGAGCAGAGGAGATAAGTAGAAGGACAACAACAGAGAGTAGCAGCTCTACATCAGAACAGATTAAACCATGGGACGAGAAACAAAGGAAACTGAAGAAAACCGGAAAACAAGACACAAAATGGTAGTGGTAGGCCCCCACGTCTCAATAATCACTCTAAATGTAAATGGATTGAACTCCCCAATCAAAAGACACAGAGTGGCAGGATGGATCAAAGAACAAGATCCAACAATATGCTGCCTCCAGGAAACACACCTCAGCCCCAAAGACAAACACAGACTCAGAGTGAAGGGATGGAGAACAATAATGCAAGCTAATAATGAACAAAAGAAAGCAGGTGTCGCTATACTAATATCAGACAAGGTAGATTTCAAAGCAAAACAGATAAAGAAAGACAAAGAGGGACAGTATATAATGATAAAAGGGACTCTCCACCAAGAAGACATAACACTTATAAATATATACGCACCCAACACAGGAGCACCAAAATTTGTAAAGCAACTCTTAATAGAACTAAAAGAAGACATCAACAACAATACAATAATAGTAGGGGACCTCAACACACCATTAACACCAATGGACAGAACATCCAGACAGAAAATCAACAAGGAAATAATAGAATTAAATGAAAAATTAGACCAGATGGACTTAATAGATATATATAGAACACTTCATCCAAAAACAGCAGGTTACACATTCTTCTCAAGTGCACATGGAACATTCTCAAGGATTGACCATATTTTGGGAACCAAAGCAAACATCAATAAATACAAGAGAGTTGAAATAATATCAAGCATCTTTTCTGATCATAACGCTATTAAACTAGAAATCAACTACAAGAAAAAAGCAGAGAAAGGTGCAAAAATGTGGAGACCAAACAACACGCTTCTCAACAAACAATGGATCATTGAAGAAATTAAAGAAGAAATCAAATATTATCTGGAGACAAATGAAAATGAGAACACGACATACCAAATCATTTGGGATGCAGCAAAAGCAGTCCTAAGAGGGAAATTCATCGCAATACAGGCTCACCTCACTAAACAAGAAAAAGCTCACGTAAGCAACCTCAAACGACACCTAACAGAACTAGAAAAAGAAGAACAAACAAGGCCCAGAGTCAGTAGAAGGAGGGAAATAATAAAAATAAGAGCAGAAATAAACGATATTGAAACAAAAAAGACAATAGAAAGGATCAATGAAACAAAGAGTTGGTTCTTCAAAAGAATTAACAAAATTGACAAACCCCTAGCCAGACTCACCAAGAAAAGAAGAGAGAAATCGCAAATTAATAAAATCAGGAATGACAGAGGAGAAATCACAACAGATACCAATGAAATACAAGAGATCATAAGAGAATACTATGAAAAACTATATGCCAACAAATTGAACAACCTGGAAGAAATGGACAAATTCCTAGACTCCTACAATCTCCCCAAACTGAATCAGGAAGAAATGGAGAATCTGAATAGACCAATCACAAGTAAGGAAATAGAAACGGTAATCAAAAACCTCCCCAAAAATAAGAGTCCAGGACCAGACGGCTTCTCTGGAGAATTCTACCAAACATTCAAAGAAGACTTAATACCTATTCTCCTCAAACTGTTCCAGAAAATTGAGAAAGATGGAGAACTCCCTAACACATTCTATGAAGCCAACATCACTCTGATCCCCAAACCTGACAAGGACAACACAAAGAAGGAGAACTACAGGCCGATATCACTGATGAACATAGATGCAAAAATCCTCAACAAAATTTTGGCAAACCGATTACAGCAATACATCAAAAAGATTATACACCATGATCAAGTGGGATTTATACCAGGGACACAGGGATGGTTCAACATCCGCAAGTCAATCAACGTGATACACTACATCAACAAAATGAAAACCAAAAACCACATGATCATCTCAATAGATGCAGAGAAAGCATTCGACAAGATCCAACACCCATTTATGATAAAAACCCTCAGTAAAATGGGTATAGAAGGAAAGTACCTCAACATAATAAAGGCCATATATGCTAGACCCACAGCCAACATCATACTCAATGGACAAAAGCTGAAAGCCGTCCCTCTGAGGACAGGAACAAGACAAGGGTGCCCACTTTCACCACTCCTATTCAACATAGTTCTGGAGGTGCTGGCCAGAGCAATTCGGCAGGAAAAAGAAATAAAAGGAATCCAAATAGGTAACGAAGAAGTAAAACTCTCGTTGTTTGCAGATGACATGATCTTATACATAGAAAACCCCAAAGAATCCACAGAAAAACTATTAGAAATAATCAACAACTACAGCAAAGTAGCAGGGTATAAAATTAACGTGCATAAATCAGTAGCATTTCTATACACTAACAATAAACTAACAGAAAAAGAACTCAAGAACTCTATCCCATTCACAATCGCAACGAAAAGAATAAAATACCTTGGGATAAACTTAACCAAGGAAGTGAAGGATCTATACAATGAAAACTACAAGACTTTCTTGAAAGAAATAGGCGATGACATAAAGAGATGGAAAAACATTCCTTGCACATGGATTGGAAGAATAAACATAGTTAAAATGTCCATACTACCTAAAGCAATATACAGATTCAATGCTATCCCAATCAGAATCCCAAGAACATTCTTCACAGAAATTGAACAAACAATCCTAAAATTCATATGGGGCAACAAAAGACCGCGAATTGCTAAAGCAATCCTGAGCAAGAAAAACAAAGCCGGCGGAATCACAATCCCCGATTTCAAAACATACTACAAAGCTACAGTGATCAAAACAGCATGGTACTGGTACAAAAACAGGTCCACAGATCAATGGAACAGAATTGAAAGCCCAGAGATAAAACCACACATCTATGGACAGCTAATCTTCGACAAAGGAGCAGAGGGCCTACAATGGAGAAAAGAAAGTCTCTTCAACAAATGGTGCTGGGAAAACTGGACAGCCACATGCAAAAGATTGAAAATTGACCATTCTTTTTCACCACACACCAAAATAAACTCAAAATGGATCAAAGACCTAAAGATTAGGCCTGAGACAATAAGTCTTTTGGAAGAGAATATAGGCAGTACACTCTTTGACATCAGTTTCAAAAGAATCTTTTCGGACACTGTAACTCCTCAGTTGAGGGAAACAATAGAAAGAATAAACAAATGGGACTTCATCAGACTAAAGAGCTTCTTCAAGGCAAGGGAAAACAGGATTGAAACAAAAAAACAGCTCACTAATTGGGAAAAAATATTTACAAGCCACTTATCCGACAAAGGGTTAATCTCCATAATATACAAAGAACTCACACTGCTTAACAACAAAAAAACAAACAACCCGATCAAAAAATGGGCAGAGGACATGAACAGACATTTCTCAAAAGAAGATATGAATATGGCCAATAGACACATGAAAAGATGTTCATCATCGCTAATCATCAGGGAAATGCAAATCAAAACTACACTCAGATATCACCTTACCCCCGTTAGATTGGCAAAAACATCCAAAACCAAGAACGACAAATGTTGGAGAGGTTGTGGAGAAAGAGGAACCCTCATACACTGTTGGTGGGAATGCAAACTGGTACAGCCACTATGGAAAACAGTATGGAGATTTCTCAAAAAGTTAAAAATAGAAATACCCTATGACCCAGCCATCCCATTACTGGGTATCTATCCTAAGAACCTGATATCAGATATCTCAAGAGTCCGTTGCACCCCTATGTTCATCGCAGCATTATTTACAATAGCCAAGACGTGGAACCAGCCTACATGCCCAGAAACTGATGATTGGATAAAGAAGATGTGGTATATATACACAATGGAATACTACTCAGCCATAAAAAAAGACGAAATTGGCCCATTCACAACAATGTGGATGGACCTCGAGAGCATTATGTTAAGCGAAATAAGTCAGTCAGAGAAAGACGAACTCTATATGACTCCACTCATAGGTGGAAATTAGCATATTGAGAAGGAGATCTGATTGGGGGTTACCAGGGAAAAGGGGGGGTGGGGGGAGGGTACGGAGGGGGAAGTGGTGTACCCACAACATGACTAACAAAAATGTACAACTGAAATCTCACAAGGTTGTAATCTATCATAACATTAATAAAAAAAAAAAAAATCAAAAAAAAAAAAATTTGTAGGCCAGAAGGGATTGGCTTGATATATTCAAAGTGCTGAAAGAAAAAACCCTGCCAACCAAGAATACTCTACCCAGCAAAGTTGTCCTTCAGAACTGAAGGAGAGAGAGCATTTTCCAGATAAGCAAAAGCTGAAGGAGTTCATCACCACTAGACCAACCTTACAGGAAATGTTAAAGGGAGTTCTTCAAGCCAAAATGAAAGGATGCTAATTAGTAACAGGAAAACATATGAATGTATAAAACTCACTGGTAAAAGTTATATAGTTATTGGTAAGTTACATAGTATATAGTTAAATTCAGAATATTCTAATGTTATAATGGCGGTGGTAAACCACTTATTCTCTAGTATGAGAGTTAAAAGGCAAAAGTATTAAAAATAACTATACAACAATAATTTGTAAATGGATGCACAATGTCAAAAGATGTAAATTATGATATCAAACACAAAATGGGTGAGGGGAGTATAATAATGTAGAGCTTTTGTATGTGTTTGAAGTGAAGTTGTTATTAGCTTAAAACAGATTGTTATAAATATGTTTTATGTAAGCCACCTGGTAACCACAAGACAAAAACCAGTAGAAAATACACAAAAGATAAAGAGAAATGATTCAAAGCATACCATGATAGAAAATCATCAAATCACAAAGAAAGAGACAAAAGGAACAGAAACCAAAGTATTACAAAACAAACAGAAAAAAATTAAAGAAATGACAATAGTAAGTCCATATCTTTCAGTAATTACTTTAAATGTAAATGGACTAAATTCTCCAATCAAAAGACAAAGAGTGACTGAATGTATAAAAACAAGTCTCAACTATATGCTGCCTCAAGAGACTCACTTCAGCTTTAAGGACACACTGAAGGCATAGACTGAAAATGAAAGAATGGATAAAGATATCCCATGTAAACGGAAACCAAAAGAAAGAAGAGTCACTATACTAATACCAAATAGACTTTAAATCAAAGATAGTAACAAGAGACAAAGGTTATTATGTGATGATAAAGGGGTCAATTCATCAAGAAGATATAAGAGTAGTAAATATTTATGCTCCCAATATGAGAGCATCTAAATATATAAAGCAAATATGAACAGATCCAAAGGGAGAAATAAACAATAATACAGTAATAGTAGGTAAGTTCAATACCCCACTTTCAACAATGAATAGATCATTCAGACAGAAAATCAATACAGAAACATTGAACTTAAACTATATAGTAGATTAAATAGACCTAACAGGCATTTACAGAACATTCCATCCAACAATAGCAGAATACACATTCTTCTCAAGTGCACAGGGAACATTCTCCAGGATAGATCATATATTAGGCCACAAAACAAATCTTAATAAATTTAAGAAGACGTAAATCATATCAAGTATCTTTTCTGACTACAATGGTATGAAACAGGAAATCAATTACAAGAAGAAAACTAGATAATTCACAAATTGTGGAGATTAAACAATATGCTACTGAAGAATCAATGTGTAAAAGAAGAAATCAAAAGAGAAATTAAAAATATCTTGAGGTAAATGAAAATGGAAACAAACATACCAAAACTCATGGGATGCAACAAAAGTAGTTCTAAGAGGAAAGTTCATAGTGATAAACACTTATATTAAGAAAAAAGAAAGATCACAAATAAATTAACTTTGCACCTCAAGGAACTAGAAAAAGAAGAACAAATGAAGACCAAAATTAGCAGAAGGAAGAAAATAACAAAGATCAGAGTGAAAATAAATGAAACAGAGACTAAAAAGACAATAGAAAAGATAAATAAAATGAAGAGTTTTTTTAGAAAAGATAAACAAAATACACGTTTTATTTTTGAGGAAGATCAGCCCTGAGCTAACATCCGTGCCCATCTTCCTCTACTTTATATGTGGGACGCCTGCCACAGCATGGAGTGCCAAGCGGTGCCATGTCCGCACCCAGGATCCGAACCAGCGAACCCCATGCTGCCGAAGTGGAACGTGCGCACTTAACTGCTGTGCCACCAGGCCGACCCCCAAGAGAGAGAACTTTAATAAATAAAATTGTAATGAAAGAGGAGATATTACATCTGATACCCCGCAAATACAGAGGATCATAAGAGACTACTCTGAACAGTTATATGCCAACACATTGGACAAATCAGAAGAAATGGATAAATTCCTAAAACATACAACCTACCAAGACTGAATAATAAAGAAATAGAAAATCTGAATATATCAATTACTAGTAAGGAGATTGAATCAGTAATCAAAAACTCCCCAAGAAGCAAAAGTCCAGGACCACATGGATTCACTAGTGAATCCTACCAAACAAAACATCTAAAGAAGGATCCATATCAATCTTTCCCAAAGTCTTCCAAAAAATCGAGAGAACACTTCCAAGCTCATTTTATGACACCAGCATTACCTTGATACCAAAACTAGACAAGGACACTAAAGGAAAAGAAAATTACAGGCCAATATCAGTGATGATCATATATGCAAAAATCCTTAACAAAATACTAGCAAACCAAATTCAATAGTACATTAAAAGGATCAAACACCATGACCAAGTGGGATTTATTCCAAGGATGAAAGAATGGCTCAACATCTGCAAATCAATCAATGTGATACACCACATTAACAAAATGAAGGATAAAAATCATATGATCATCTCAATAGAGGCAGGAAAAGCATTTGACAGAATTCAGCATCCTTTCATGATAAAAACTCTCAACAAACTTGGTGTAGAGGGAACATACTTTAACATCATAAAGCTCACATATGACAAACCTTCAGCTAACATCATACTCAACGGTAAAAAGCTGAAAGCTTTTCCTCTAAGATCAGGTACAAACAAGAATGCCCAATCTTGCCACTTTTACTCAACATAGTAGTGGAAGTCTTAGAGCAATTAGGCAAGAAAAAGAAGTAAAAGGCGTCCAAATTGGAAAGGAAGAAGTAAAATTGTCTTTATGTGCAGATGACATGATCTTATATACAGAAAACCCTAAAGGCGCCACCAAAAATCTGTTAGAACTAATCAATGAATTCAGTAAATTTGCAAGATATAAAATCAATATACAAAAATCAATTGTGTTTCTATACACTAACAATGAACTATTAGATGGAGAAATTAAGAAAACAATCTCATTTACAATAGCATCAAAGAGAATAAATATTTAAGACTAAATTTAACCAAGGAGGTAAAAGATCCACACACTGAAAACTATGAGACATGATGAAACAAACTGAAGAAGACAAATAACTAGAAAGATATTCTGTGCTCACGGATTGGAAGAATTAATATTGTTAAAATGTCTGTACTACCCAAAGCGATCTACAGATTCAGTGCAATCCCAATAAAAATCCCAGTGGCATTTTTCACAGACATAGAAAAAAAATCCTAAAATGTATATGGGACCACAAAAGACACCAAATAGCCAAAGCAATCTTGAGTAAGAAGAACAAAGCTGTAGGCATCATGCTTCCTGATTTCAAACTATATTACAAACCTATAGTAATCAAAACAGTATAGTATTGGCATAAAGACAAACACATAGATAAATGGAACAGAACAGAGAGCCCGGAAATAAACTTACACATACATGGTCAATTAATTTTTGACAAAGGAGCCAAGAATATACAGTGGAGAAAGGATAGTCTCTTCAACAAATGGTGTTGGAAAACTGGATACCGACATGCAAAAGACCGAAACTGGGCCATTATCTCACACCATACACAAAAATCAACTTAAATGGATTAAAGACTCGAATGTAAGACCTGAAACCATAAAACTTCTGGAAGAAAACATAGGGGCTAAGCTCCTTGACACTGGTCTTGGCAATGGGTGTTTTGGACTTGACACCAAAAGCAAAGGTAATAAAAGCAAAAATAAGCAAGTAGGACAACATCAAATTAAAAAGCTTCTGCTCAGCAAATGAAACCATCAACAAAATGAAAAGACAATCTCTGAAATGGGAGAAAATATTTGTAAACAACATAGCTGATAAGTGGTTAATACCCAAAATATAGAAGGAACTCATACAACTCAATAGCAAAAACATAAGCAATCCAATTAAAAAACGGGCAAAGGACCTGAATAGATATTTTTTCAAAGAAGACATACAAATAGCCAACAAGTACATGAAAAACTCAATATCACTAATTATCAGGGAACTGCAAATCAAAATACAATAAGATATAACCTCACACCTGTTAGGATGGTTATTATAAAAAATATAGGAGCTAACAAATGCTGTCAAGGATGTGGCAAAAAGGGAACCCTTGTATACTTGTTAGTAGAAATGTAAATTGGTGCAGCCACTATGGAAAACAATATGGAGGTTCTTCAAGAAATTAAAAGTAGAACTACCATATCATTCAGCCATTCCACCTCTGGTTCTATATCCAAAGGAAACGAAACCATTATCTTGAAGAGATATCTGCACTGTTGTGTTCTTTGTAACATTATTCACAATAGCCAGGGTGTGGAAACAACCTAAGTGTCCACTGATGGATGAATGGATCAAGGAAATGTGGTGCATATACACACAATGAAATATTATTCAGTCATGAAAACAAGAAAATCCTGACGTTTGCTGCAACATGGATAAACCTGGAGGGCATTACGCTAAGTGAAATAAGGCAGACAGAGAAAGACAGATGCTGCACAGTATCACTTACATGTGGAGTCTCAAAAAAATATGTTGAACTTATAGACTATAAAGTAGAAACACAGAGTAGAAAAGAGGTTGCCAGGGGCTGGGAGGTGGGGGAAGTGAGGAAGGTGGGTAAAAGGATAGAAGCTTTCAGTTATAAGATGAATAAGGTCTGAGGATCTAAGGTATAACAAGGTGACTATAGTTGATAATGCTATCATATAACTGAAACTTGCTAAGAGAGTAAAACTTTAATGTTCTCACCAAAAGAAAAAAAAAAGGTAAATCCATGTGGTGATGGAGGCGTTGATTAGTTTGATGAGGGGAACCCTTTCACAATGTATATGTATATCAAATCACCATGTCGTAAACTGTTAACATTTTACAATTTTATTTGCCCATTTTATACCAATAAAGCTGAAAAAAAAACCCCTCACTTGAACTGTGCACAAAAACTTGGTGCATTTTATTGTATGTATACTTCAATAAAGCTGATTTTTATAAACTAGAAAAAATGTTCAGAGAAGACTCTAATACACATCCATGTACACATGACCCAGGATTATTAATAAATGTTAAACATTTTGTCATTTACTTTATCTTTTTTCATATAGAAGAAATGAAATATTACTGATAAAGATAAAGCCTTCTTAGTTCCCAGACCTATATTCCACCTCTTCCCACTGGCAAGCACATTCATAAAGTTGGGTCCATTTGAAAAATGTATTAACAGACATCTTCATTTTATTGATGAAGATATCAAAGCTTAAACAAGAACTAATACATAGGCCATAGTTAAACAATGAGTCAGTTAGCAGCACAGCTGGTAATCATGTTCTCAGGCTTATACCCATTCTGCAGGGCTATATTACCTAACCTGTGTTTGAGGAGCTACTAATGTAACTTATGTAATTATGAGAATGTTTATACTGTTCTTCATCTTCAGTTTGAAACGTGATTACAACATGGCACAAATGGGAATTTAGCGTGCCATGATATTCCTCTCAGTTTACAAAATGGACACCTAGAAACTTTCAAATCCAAGATTAATGTGATTTTTATTAATACGGTCATGTTCCCCACTCCATCCAAAAGTAGAATGTTCCTATGAAACTTTTCCTAAGCCCAAATGGCGTAAAGCTAGAAGCAATTACCATTAATTTACGTGGGAAAAATTTTCAAGTGTTCTCAGACCCAAAAAATCACCTACCAAATCACACCAAATAACCCATAAAGCCTAAAATAACACTAACATATAGTAAAAGCAGGAATTGTATGATAAATACACAACCTGTATGAAGTAGAAATAATATCTCTACAGTGTAGTTTCACTTAGCAGAATCCGGAAGACAGTGAGCACACTGAAAGGCTGAGAGGTGGTGGTAATGATGGTGTGTGAAGCTTGGGGTAGCGCGAGGTCCAGGAGACAGGGATGGAGAGGAAAAGGGTCATCTATTAACATCTCACCATCGTCTGAATCCACGAGGCCAGGCAGGTGGCTAATGTCGACGCTTTCTTCCATATCTGCCTGCCTGGATGTGGAAGGTCGGGATTCATCTCTGCTGTGACTGATAGGGTTCATGTGGCTGGCTTGAAATATGACAGTATGCTTGACCGCTTACCCTCTGTAACAGCTCTCTGTGAAACAAATGCTGAATGCTATTTTCACTTTTTGCCTTTTTTCATAAAAGCAAAAATCTTCTTCAGATTTGTTTCAGTTAGTGAAAACAGGTACTAATATAGGTCTTTCCTAAAAGTGAAGTGGTGCAAAGTAAACTTTTGGATAGCAGGAGCAAGCTGTATAGCTACAGTCATGCGTTGTTCTGAAAAACGTGTCCTTATGCGATTTTGTGTTTGTGTGAATGTCGTAGAGTGCACTTACACACACCTAGATGGTATAGCCTACTACACACCTAGGCTATACGGTACTAGTCTCATGGGATCACCATCGTATATGCAGTCCCTCATCCATCAAAACGTTGGTATGTGGCACATGACTATTTGATATCAGTTTAATTGCAATTAAGTGAGAATACGGGTATTTACATATTTCTCTCTAATTTTGCCATATAGATTACTAGATTATGTTTAAAGCAACAACCACTGAATCTCAACGCTTCAAAGTCCAATTAGCTGGCTGCATCTATTTGTTTTACAACGAAGGCGTTCAGAACATGCCACCCCAAAATATGCCGCTTTGGCATATTGATTATTTTGAGCTGAGGGCACTAAGAAACAGCAGGTGCAGGAAGGGCTCTCTGCCCTCTCCCTTTCTACCTAAAAGCAGGTCAAAATTTCCCCTGAGAAAGGTGCCCTCCCTGTATCTTTCTGCACCCTTCCTGTACTCTTCCTGGAAGAGAACTTTTTTTTCCTACCAGTTTTATTGATCTAATTGATATTTAAGATTGCATAAGTTTCAGATGTACAACATAATGATTTGATATATGTACGTACTGCAAAATGATCACCACAATGGGTCTAGTTAACGTCCATCACTGAGAAGAACATTATTAGTATGATCAGAGACTGGAAGTCGAACAAACAAACCTACTAAAGTAACCCTCATCTTCCATTTGTTTCCCCGTGTATTTCCTAGTCATTGTTCCACAACTAGTCCAAGCCCCTTTGTCTTGTTGCATCCCCACAATTTGTCACTCTTTATGTAAAAAGGTATATAGGCTTTCAGGTCTAATGGCTTCTTTGGGTCTTCATTTTCCTTCTGAAGACTCCTGTGTACACACAAAAATATTAAATACATTTGTATGCTTTCCTCCAGTTGATCTGTCTTATGTCATTTTAATTCTTAGGCCAGCCACAGCACCTAAGATAGCAGAAGGAAGTTTTTCCTCTCCTACAACACGTATATGAGCCAATCACAGGGACTGATTTGACATTTCTTGCTCTTCGTTTTGATTTATCTTTTTTATGGTCCATCTCCCATATTGTTCAGATTTTTTTTCTCAGTTCTAATGTTTATATTTCAAAAGCTCATAGATACTGGGGGAGAAAAGACGAGTCTAGGCTGGTTTTAAGCATTTTGTAATAATAAAGCTAATTTCCCTTTGTAATTTTTTTTTGAAAAGCCACACAGTTCTTGCAAAGAAGACTACTAATTTTAGTTTTCACTAGCAGAATAATTTGTCTTTTTTTCCTTCTTAAAAATAGCAATCGTGGGGCTGGCCCCGTGGCCAAGTGGTTAAGTTCACGTGCTCTGCTTCGGTGGCCCAGGGTTTCGCCAGTTCAGATCCTGGGCGTGGACATGGCACCACTTGTCAAGCCATGCTGAGGTGGCGTCCCATACAACCAGCAGGACCACAACTACAATATACAACTATGTACTAGGAGGCTTTGGGGGGGGGGAGGGGAGAGAAGGAGAAGAAGAAGAAGAGGAAGAAAAGATTGGCAACAGATGTTAGCTCAGGGCCAATCTTTAAAAAAAAATAGCAATTTTTCTCATTAGAAAAATAATGAAATAATTTCTCTTTTCTTTATAGGAGAAGCAAGAAAAACCAGTTGCAAACTCAAGTTTAAATTCACAATAAGGTCTAGAGTATTTTTTTACCCTTTAGAATTTGAAAGCTGCACTCGATTTTCTTGTCACTTTAGATAAATCTTTAATTCTTATTGGTGATTGACTTGCATATCACAAGAGAGGCTAAGTCTGTTCCCAGAGCAAGCCCAATATTATCATTTCAGCAACATATTGTAGTGTCACTGAAGTCTCATTCTGGGATGGCCACAACTGTATCAGGAATGTTACTCACCCAGCAATGCGTTCTTCTTGTCAACAACATCTGATAATTGTAGAGATGACTACATCAGACTAGCTGTGCCCCAAGGCACTGTTGTGTCACTGATGACAAGTGTGGGGAGTAGGGCTGGAAGGGACTCTTCCTGGTGCTGCAGAAGGTGAAGGACTCCACCCTCCTGTGGAGAAGTGTGACACAATAAGAATGTAGACAGCAGAGACTCTAAACATCCGAAGCTGACACTGGAGGACACACAATTTTACTGAAGTGCTCTTGGTTTTTGGACAGATAGTCAGAAGACCATATATAAACATTAGTAGCTGAAGTATAGTAGAAGAGAGGACTGAGAAATCCTTGGAACATTCAGTGGTGACATTTAGGTAACAGATAGAGTGAAGCCAGCCAACGAGGTGGGTGGGACTCAGGGGAGTGTCCCTCAGGTCAGGGATGGTGGAAACTTCCTCATTAGCACAGAACGTGTGAGCATTTTGAGGAAATGATGTGGTTTGTTTCATCATTGTGAGCAACAGGAATTGGCAGTAGTGATCTGAGAATGGTATCAATGTGACAGAGAATCGAGAGGTAAAATCTTGGTGGGAAAATGATAAAGCTCTTTATCACATGTTTTAGCACACAATGAACTGTTTCAGAGGAAACTTCTTAAAACACTTTGTCTTGTCAAAGCAAAATCAGTAACAGAGAAGGATGCAGAAAACCTTTGAGATCTTTGAAGAATCTCTTTTTTAATTGTTTTATTTATACAGCTCTGTCACCTTTAGTAGATTTCTTATTAAGCCTGAGGCTCTATTCTTCTCATCTTTGCCCCATGTGAGTTGCCATACTGGGTCAAATTTGCAATCTGTATTCTGCTTCTGATGCGCTGTGGAAGTGTGTGATTGTCTTCCTTAATTTCAATCTCAAAAGCTTTATGTCTTTAGTTGGAAAAAAATAGAAGTCATTGTAGCTATGTCTTTCACAAATTATGTAAACTTAAAAAAGATCCTTTCTATTTTCAACGTAAACCACTCCCTGAAGGGAATTAGTTCTCTAAATTTAGTCCTTATTATTTTATTTATACTAATTTTATCTCTTTCAAGCTTGAGTGGCCTTAGCTCTAAAATACTAATATTAAAACCATCTTATTCATGTTCTTTATGATTTTAATAACTTTAATCACTTCTTAGAATTTACATTACAGCTAGAGAGTTTTCTATTTTTTTGTTGTTGTTTGTTTTTCCTCATCTGTCAGATTCTAGGCTTTTTGATATGAGATCTATGAAGATTTTCCAGCATCCTTTGTTTTCACTTGCTGTGGTCTGAGGGAAGGAATAACAAGCCACGGGCACAGGCGTTCTTGAAAGCTTATGGATTTATTTTAATCAATAACAAGGTTTTGACAGTTAGGGCAATTACCTCCTTCAGAGTGTGATGAATTCCTCTTAGAACTGAATGTGAAGAAAACATTTTTCTACGCCAACCAACTCCTATACTTCCTTTTCACATAGAATAAGTATCTAACCAAACTGTTCTTGGTTTTTAAGAAGTTAGAGCTCAGCTGAAACTTCACATGTAGAACAGCACTCATTCTTGGTAAATGGACACAGAATTCTACGCTGAAATAGTTTCTGATCTGCCACTACATTGAAAACACGTTAAAAATCGTTCTGAATTGCATATATTTTAAGAGTGGGCTCACATTTGTTTTTTCCAAGTAGTGGGGCATAGGCCATAATACCTTAATAAGGTAATAAAAGGCAAACGCTATTGTTTTGGGCAACAGTTGGCTAATGCTAACTCCTCGGATTTATTTCCGAAGCTTTCAAAGACGATGCCTAGCAATATATTACCCGTTGGCAGAAACACACGATCCACCCTAAATCTCTAAATTTTGGCTTCGGCCCAAGGTGTGTAATCCGTAGCCATAGAGACTCAGAAGAGCGTCCATGAGCCTGGGCTGCCCCTGCCTCTTCTGATTTAAGCTGCTTCCCTTTTCGGTGAGAGGTAAAAACGAGCAGGATTTATGCGAGTGGCCGTGGAGCGCGCGCGCTCAGTTTCCCGACGCTCCAAACTGCTTTCGTTGAGAGCCTGGCTGAACCACAACTCCCGGGACGCACCCGGGTTCTACAGCGCTGAGGGGCAACTTCCGTCTTTGGCTAGCGCGGCTGCGCACCAGGCCTGGCCTTATTGGTTCGAAGTGCCTCGTGCGATAAGCGTCACGGCGGCGTGCGGCCGTAGGGGCGGGAAGACGCGGCGGCAGTGGCGGCGGCGGTCGCGGCGGCGCGAGCACGGTTCCAGACGCGGCGTCGCGGCGGCGGCGCACCGAGTTGGGTCCCCTCCCTCCTCCGCTCCCCCCTCCTCCCCTTCCCCTCCGCCTGGTTCCCGCGGACTCTGGGACGAGCGGCGCGGCGGCGACGAGCTGGGTGAGGGTCTCAGGAGCCGGAGCGCCATTTCCTGGGGGAAGGGGGCAGAGCCCGCGGTCGGCGGGGAGGCGAGGGCTGGGGGGCGAGTGTCCGGCGCGGGCCCGGGGCCGCCCTCGCCCCAGCCCTCCGCTAAACCCCCCGCGCTGACCCGCCGCCTCGCAGCCCGGACGACCGCCGGGGGCCTGGATGCCTCTCCTGCAGCCGCTGTCACTGGAGCCTGGCGCCCCCGGCCGCCCGCTGCCCGCCCGCGTCCGGGGCCCCTGCTCGCCTCGCGGGCGCTGCCGTCCTCGCTGCCGGCGAGCCTGCCCTGGGCTGCGCGTCCCGTCCCTCCCGTCGCTCGGGGGTCCTCGCGGAGGCGCGGCGGTCCCGGCGGAGGCAGGCCCGCTCCTTCCTCGCGGCGCGTCGGGCGGCCGGCTGGGGGTGGCTCCTTGGGTCCTGATTGCCGAGCCCCGTTTTGCTTTTCGTCGTCGGCGTTTGCTTCTTTTAAAACTGCAGATAAGAGGGTTTAAGTGAGTTCTAGAGGACTATGACAGAATTTGGATTGGAAACCGATTGGTACTTTTTTCCTGCTCCTGGCTTTTGAAGTGATTTAAACGTTCGCCCTTTGGAATTTGACAACTTCATGAGATGGCCCAACAGTGAATTGTAGTAGAAAGATTTAAATCTCCAACTGGGATCTTAGTGGGTATGGTGACTTCATTGCAGGTTGTTGACATCTTTTTAGTAAAGTGGTCTTTTAATCTTATTTTTAAACTCGATTTCTCAGCCTTATGTTATTCACATTCTTCCAAAAACAGTCCTTACCCCTTCCTCCAAAGAAACCATTTAAAATTCCCGAGAAATCTGTCATAGCATTTAAAATCATTTGATCGCAAAACTCTTCCCAATGAAGTGTTAAAAATAATTTCTTTTAATCCAAAGCTTTGTTTTTGGAGGGAGATCATCAAGTTTGTCAGTTTCGAAGGTTCAGGTGCCCTCATATCAAAGGCCACTTTTGTGTCTCCTTTCACCACCCTCTGACTCTTATTTTGTTAGAATTTCATAGATTTTTCATTTCATCAAAGTGATAATTTTCATTCTTAATTTTTACTTTATAGAAATTTCATTTGAAATGCTGTTAGTTCATAGATGTTTTCATCCTTTCTCACAGATTTGTCAGAGTGCGGACTGAAGATCTGTAGCTAAAATCATTTCATCAGTAGTTGAGACTTGCACATGTGGTGGCAGCTGCTTGGTGGTGAATTATTATGAAATCTGAGAAAATTTCAAATTGATTTAAATATGAAAGATGTATTTCTTTTAGCTTCTATCTGTAACTGCCTACCCAACAGTATATGTTCTTATGTAGGCTTTAGGCTACTTGGCAAATTTTTTCTTCTTACTGGGGCAGTAGGACGTAGGGGAGGATTTCCAGAGCTTAAAAGTACTCTCGTATGTGTTTTTCTATCCCTAGACTCAGGGCTTTCTTTGGTATAAATCACATTTTATTTTCCATAGTGAAAATAATTTTGTCTTATTCTTTATTTCAAGGGTCAGCAAACTTTACAGCTTGCAAGCCAAGTCCTGCCAAGCTGCCTGTTTGTGTAAATTAAATTTTTACTGGGGCATAGCCATATGCCTGTGTCTAGGTATTGTCTGTGGTGGTTTTGGCAGTGCAGCAGTAGAGTTGAGTAGTTGGGACAGAGACCCATATGGCCTACAAAGCCGAAAATATTTACTGTCTGGCCCTTAATAGAAAAAGTTTGCTGACTCCTACTTTATTTTGTTAAAAATGATGCATATTCAGTGTAGAAAATTAAAATGAGTCAGAGAAGTATAAAGGAGAAAATAACAATTATACAGAATCACACCACTCAGAGGCGTTTGTTTTTGTGTTATCATATAGAATCTGTTAGTGATTGTTTTTATATAAATGGGCTTACATTGTTAATTGTTGGTTTGTAATCTGCTTTAAAAAAATCTCAGGTTATTTTTGACTATTGAATACATTTGCATTTTCTGCAACAAAGATTTCACTAGAAAGCGGCTTGATGAGCCAGGTTTTCCTGATTTGTCTTACCTGTCAAAATTTTAAAAGTCAGGAATAATAGATGCTTTATGATGATGATGATGTGGTGGTGATGGTGGTGAACACCATTTATTGAGCACTTACTGTGTACCAGATAGTTGTCTAATACTTTACATGTATTAAGTCATTTAATACCTGCAGCAGCTCTGTGGGTACACATGCTGTTATTCCTATTTACAGATGAGGAAACTGAGGCACAGAGAAATGAACTGCCCAGGTTTATCAGCTAGTTAATGGTGGAGCTGGGATTTGAATTCATGCAGTCTGGTTTTGGGACCCAGGCTCCCAGTGTCCTGCAGAGCCTCTCCTTAAAGTACTGCTCAGTGTGGACAGTCCAGAGGCATATAATGTACAAATTCCTGCTTATGCTCTTCTTTCCAGTTTCACTCTTTGTAGAAAACCACTGTTAACAGTTTGATATAGAGCTCTTTTTTTTTTTTTTAAGATTAGCCCTGAGCTGACATCTGTTGCCAGTCTCTCTTTTTTTTTCCTTCTTCTCAAAGGCCCCCAGTACATAGTTGTATATTCTAGTTGTAGGTACTTCTGGCTCTGCTATGTGGGAAGCCGCCTCAGCACGGCTTGATGAGCGGTGCTATGTCCACGCCCAGGATCCGAACCGGTGAACCCTGGGCTGGTGAAGCAGAGCGCGTCAACTTAATGGCTCGGCCGGCCCCTAGAGCCCATTTTGTCTACGTATGCATACATTTATTTAGAAATCTGTCCACCCATGCAGGTTTTTAAAAAAAGTTAATAGTGTTTATTTTTTAGATTTATAGAAATTTGTGTGGCTAGTACAGAAAGTTCCCATATCACCCATCCTCCATTTTCCCTTATTAACAACATCTTGCATTAATGTGACATATTTATTAACAATTGAGGAAGCAGTATTGGTACAGTGTTATTAATTAAAATCTATAGTTTATGTTAGGGCTCATTTTTTGTGTTGCAGAGTTGTGTTTTTAAAAAGCAGGAGCAAACCAGTCGTTCAGCAGTGTGCTTTCTTGGGTGGTTTTCAAAATACAGTGCTTCTGGACTTTTTAATGAAAATAAACATTCTTGAATGACTAATTTTCATATTCATGATATGAATTTAGCATTCTCCTTGGAATGGAAAACTTGGTTGAAAGTTACCTCATTCTTTTTCTCTTTTTCAAAAGTTTATCTTTTAACACCAGCTGCTTTTCTCTAAAGGAATGCTTATTTTTTCACTGGACGTTCTGGCTGCTCCAGGAAGCTGTTTAGCTTCTTGGAGATTTCTTGCTGTTCTTCATTATAAGAGTGGTGCACGTCAGCATCCTCCGCCTCACTGGCACTGGTACTTCCCTGCCCATCTTTATCATTCTCAGCATTCTCTTCCTCTTTCTCAACTTTAGGAGAACTTCTGTTCCTGGAGTGTAATCTGTAGCATCTAATTGTCCACATTCTTGCACTCTTGGTTTTATTGAGGCCTCTGTAGTCTTACGCCAGAATTTCTTCTGCACTATCTTGAGGAGTCACTGTTTGGAAGAAGTGAATCAAAGTTCTAGCAGACATCATTGCATTCTTGTCTTTGTGTGTTTTATACTGGGCGGGTCTTGAGGAAGTTCTTCAGTCATTGAGCTCTTGTGTCTTTCGTAGCATTGATTCCTACTGTCATGACTTCCTCAGAGTTCTTGTCCATAACGAGATGGGTGGCCAAAGTTATGAGCAGTGACTGAATGCGCATGACTGGCATGATCTCTGGGATGTTTGTGTGGCAAACAGAAGGATCTTGTTACTTTTCTTTGGTGCTACTGCAGTAACCTTTGCACAGAGGGATGGAAGTTTAGAAAGCTCATGAATTCCTACCAATCTGGAGATAAGGTTCGTGAGCATCATCTTCAATTCAAGCATCTCCTTAGAGGTCTTTAGCCGCTTTAGTAGTTTTTCTGCAAAATCTTGGGGATCATGAATCAGGTGGGTATATGAAAAGTTAAACATCTCCAGTTTTTTCTTTTGTTTCTGTAGCACTTTCATAACCTTTTCAACCTTTTTTTGTATTTGGAGCCTCTCTTCCCCGTGGCATACTGCACTAGCGTTCTGAGTCGCTGTCCTGTTTCTCTTGTTCTTCTCTCCCTAGGAAGAATGTCAAGGCAGCAGTTAATATCTTGGTGACCTTAGAGAAGCATGCAGTTGTGATAACATCGACAGTCTTGGCATCATTTCAGATGTTTCTTCTGTAGTGTTCAGGCATCCCTTCCGAAGAAATCTTGGCTGCAGTTGCATTGCTGTCTGTTAATATGTGTACGTGAAATTCTACGATAGTATATTCACTCTGTTCTTCTAGTTTGCATTTTTATTCTCATCAGTCACAGAATGAGTATATAAATCTCAGAAGCTTATATGGCATAGAAGTTCAGAGAAGAGCTCTAGCAAACCTTATGGATCGATGAGATTCTTCTGAGATGAGAGCTTCCCAGTGTCACAGTGTTGTTGGAAGGTCTGCGTTCCACACAGCGTAGTTGTGGGAGGGCCGATCTTTCAGCTCTTGAGGAAAGTCATCTAGATGCTCTGGGTAGCGGTGACCGATCTGTGCCATAAATATCACCAGCTTGCCAGTTTTTTGCTAGGTTTATTTGGTTGCAATTTGAAAATCTCCATATTGAATTTATAGTGGATATTTTACGGCTGTAGTAGCTCCTCAGTATAAGTCAGAGGGTCCACTTTATTAATTCTGTGACTGCTGCAGGTTGCTGGGCAGCTAGTGTTTGTTTCTGCTGGACATACTGCCTGCTGACTGGCTCTCAGAAAACCCATACCACTGACACCAGCCAACCCTTCTCAGCTGTTGCTTGGAATCATGCTTCCGGGTGTGACTGGAAACAGCACTTGGGAGCTCCACAGGTGGCTCCATCTTGGCTTGTAGTAGTGAGCTTTAAAAATTACTACGCGTGGGGGCTGGCCCCGTGGCCGAGTGGTTAAGTTCGCGCGCTCCGCTGCAGGCGGCCCGGTGTTTCGTTGGTTCGAATCCTGGGCGCAGACATGGCGCTGCTCATCAAACCACGCTGAGGCAGCGTCCCACATACCACAACTAGAAGAACCCACAATGAGAAATATACAACTATGTACTGGGGGGCTTTGGGGAGAAAAAGGAAAAAATAAAATCTTTAAAAAAAAAAAGCTGTACCTAAAAAAAAAAAAAATTACTATGCATGGGTAGCTTTCCAGGTCAATACATCTGCATCTACTCTGTTCTTTTAAATAGTTCTTTAGTATTTTATTGAGTGGGTGTGTCATAATTTATTAGTGTTCCTGTTGCTGGATATTTAGGTTTAAATTTCTTGTATTTTGTACATAGGTGTAGTCTGTACAATTGTTGCACACTAATGACTGACTCTTTAGGGTAACTTTCTAAGAATCTAATTACTGGGTTGAAGGAAATACATGTTTTTCATTTTGATGTATATTACCAGCCTGCCGTCCGGAAAGGTCACAGCAATATAAACTCTGACCAGAAAAGTGGCGGTCTACCTTCTCCATGCTATTGCTGACTTTTTTTTAAATCTTTGTTTATCTGATTGATACTTAAACATTTCTTGCAGTGTATTCTCTCTCACTGGGAGATGTGCTTTGTTTTGATAACATTCTTTTGAAGTTGATTTAGAATTACTCTGGGAGGGCATACATTCTGTAGTTGTTCTTTCTAGTATTCCCTTAAGACAGAGCTGCTACCTGGTCCTTGAAAGCAGTATGATTTTGCCTCCTCTGTTAAAAGAATCTGGGTGACTGCCCAGTAGAATGTATTATTTCTTGAGAGTAAGGGGCATACAGCTTTCTTCATATCTAATAGCAATCCTGGTATATAGCAGCTGGTGAGTAGTAAATGGTCTTTTCAAAACCTAAATTGGATTGTGTTCTTTTGGGCATATTGTTGAGTGAGGTGCTTTAACTTTGTTAAAAATAACCTTTCCAGGGGTCGGCCCCGTGGCTGAGTGGTTAAGTTTGCATGCTCCGCTTTGGCAGCCCTGGGTTTTGGGGATTTGGATCCTGGGCACGGACATGCACTGCTCATCAAGCCATGCTGAGGCGGCATCCCACATAGCACAGCCAGAAGGACCTACAACTGGAACATACAGCTATGTACTGAGGGGCTTTGGGGAGAAGAAGAAGGAAAAAAAAGATTGGCACCAGATGTTAGCTCTGGTGCCAATCTTAAAAAAGAAAAGCCTTTTCAAAGTCTTTGTGAAATATAAACTTGAAAAATTGCAGCATAAAATGGCCACCTTGGTGTATGTTCTCTTTATTTATTTATTTTTAAGATTTTATTGTTCCTTTTCCATGTCTGTGCCCAGGATTGGAACCGGCGAAACCCTGGGCCGCCGAAGCAGAGTGTGCAAACTTAACCACTCGGCCACGGGGCTGGCCCCCTCTTTATTTCTAAAATGAGATAAATAAGACTGATCAATAACTTAGGACCTGTTTGTGAGGAATAATTAACCTGACCTATTTAATAAGTACATTTGGTATTTAGTTTTAGAAGTTAAGGAGTAGATTAAATAGAGGATTTGTTTCATATAACCCTTGGTTTGGAATTTTCTGTTTTGGAATATACCATGTGTTAGAGGGAATGTATGCTGCCTAAATGATACTATAGCTTGTCTTACTTAAACACTGTAAGGATCCAGACAGAAGGAAAAGGGAAGGTAAATTCTGGAAACTGCCAGAATATCATCAGGCATGGGGAAAATACCTGTGGGAAGGGACACTTCAAGTTTTTTAATGGAAAACCGCAGAAAAATAGAATTTTCTTTATAGCTGACTTGTATAGTTATGTTTTTTATTGGACTTCTGTATTTTCCACAATAGCCATGAACTGGAAAACAGAGCATACCAAGCATATGGTTGTGAAGAGAGAATTAATTAGCTTATTAAATTTTGGCCATCTAGGCCTTTTCTTTTGTATGATTTTTTTGTTAGTATATTAGCTAATTATTTTTCACTGGCAGCTTATTCATTTTAATCCCATATGTCCTGAAATTTTAGTTTAGTGAACATGTAGGCTTAGTTGTACGTGTACGCCCATGCTTTGGTCAGGGAAGGAGTAGTGGTGGTGAAAACTCTTCAGCATGGTGGAACAGAAGGGTTATTTTTTATTTTCTTGTAATTTATTTATATCATATTTCATTCCAGAAAGAATTTCTGGTAACTTAAAAGATCCAGAAGTGTAATAAAAAATACATATAAAAGAAAAATGAGGAAAAGGAGGAAGCATGTATTCTGATCCCAGGTGGCAGCAAAGATAAAAAAGAAAATATGGTAAAATACATAGCATTAAACTGGAAGGAGGAACTAGACCAATTTTTCATGGACGAATCTCTTGACAGATTTTAAGGAACTATTTAAATTGGGCATTATATAAAAGTTTTTTTGGTCAGAGGCCCTAGTTAAAAGATAAGGACTAAACATTGATGTTTCAAATCAGTGAAAGAAATTTTGTATAGGGGTTGGTTTGAATATAGGCTGCAGGTGTGTGTTTTATTTGGCTAACATATTTTTATTTTCCTTCAAATATTGTAAACATACAGGAGAATACACAGACCAGTATAATTAACATTCATGCATCCACCATACAACCATATCAAATCTTAACATTTTCTTGTACTTCCCTTTTTTCTTTAGAAAAATATTTCACATACAGTTGAAGTACCTTCTTAGATTACGTTTTGGTTTCTTCCCAAAAGTAACAGTTGTCCTGAATTTGGTGTTGTCATTCCTAATACCTGTTTTTATGTAGTTACTGTATAGAAATGCATTAGTAAAACAAGTCATAATATTGCTTTGCATGTTTTCAAACTTCATGTAAAGGATATTCTACCTATTCTGTAACTTGTTTTTCATGAAGCATATTTTTTAGATTCATATGAAATTGCTAATATTTTACCTTTTTTTTTTTGTGAGGAAGATTAGCCCTAAACTAACATCTATGCTAATCTGCCTCTATTTTATGTGGGATGCTGCCACAGCATGCCTTGACGAGTGGTGCTAGGTCGGCACCTGGGATCTGAACCTGCAAACCTTGGGCTCCCGAAGTGGAATGTGGGAACTTAACGACTATGACGCTGGTCCGGCCCCTATTTTACCATTTTGACCTAGCAAAAGGGTAGTTTCTTATGGTTTCAACCTAATTATAGTCATCACTTTTATCAGCTGTATAGTTACATTATTCCATTATATGAATACAGTCAGTTTAAATTTATTTTCATATTGATATTTAGGTTGTTTCCAGTTTTTCCTGTTTTTTTTTTTTTTATTTTTTTTTTTTAAAGATTTTATTTTTTCCTTTTTCTCCCCAAAGCCCCCCGGTACATAGTTGTGTATTCTTCGTTGTGGGTTCTTCTAGTTGTGGCATGTGGGACGCTGCCTCAGCGTGGTCTGATGAGCAGTGCCATGTCCGCGCCCAGGATTCGAACTAACGAAACACTGGGCCGCCTGCAGCGGAGCGCGCGAACTTAACCACTCGGCCACGGAGCTAGCCCCCCAGTTTTTCCTGTTTTAAAAACAATGCTCATTGAACATTCCTGAGTAGGAATGCTTGTGCACATATTTAAGATCTTTGGCACGTTCTTCAGAGTCCATATTGGGAGCCATTAATGGGTTATGAAATCGCTTTAGAAATTTAAGTAGGTTAGAAAAATATCAGGTTGTATTGCAGGCAGTAAGGACAAAATGTTTTGTGAAATTTTTGTGTGTGTGTGTGTGTATGTGGTTACTAAGTTTGAAATTAAGTTCTCTGGGATAAATTATCCAGAAGTGGAATTATTGGGTTGGAGGTTATGGAGATTATGAGAATTTTTAACTCTTATCAGATATTGCCAAATCGCTCTCCAAAATTGTGTCACTTTGCATTTTGTAGCATGAGAATTTAAGAGTTTCCTGTTTCCACATCCTTATGATCCATGGTATAGTCAGATTTTTACAATGTTTACAAATCAGATGAGTGTGAAATGATATCACATCATCTTAATTTTTATTATTTTGCGATTAGTTATGTGATTGAGCATCTTTTCAAAACATTACAGGACTGTTCAGGTTTCCATTTCTTGAATTGGCTGTCCACCCCCTCCCCCATTGGGTTGTCTTTTTAAATTGATTTTAGGAGTTTGTTACATATTTTGGTTATGTCTTTTAAGTGAATTGCAAATATTTTCTCCTAGTCTGTGTGGCTTGTCTGTTAACTTTTTATATAGTTTGTTTTGTTGAACAGAAGTGATCATCAAATCTGTTTGCTATTTTCCTCATTGGTTTGTGTCCTTTGTGTCTTATTTAAGAAATCTGTTCCTTGCCCCGAGGTTGTTAAGAGTCTGCCATATTTTTTTATAAAAGTTTTAGAGATTTGTTTTTTTACATTTAGGTCTTGATCCTGCCTGAAAAAATAATTATTATTATTTCTTTAAGATTGGCACCTGAGCTAACATCTGTTGCCAGTCTTTTCTTTTTCTTCTACTTCTTCTCCCCAAAACCCCCCAGTACATAGTTGTATATTCTAGTTGTACGTCCTCTGGCTCTGCTATTTGGGATGCCGCCTCAGCATGGCTTGATGAGTGGTACGAGGAGGTCCATGCCTAGGATCCCAACCGGTGAAACCCTGGGCCACCGAAGCAGAGCGCCTGAACTTAACCACTTGGCCACGGGGCAGACCCCTAAAAAAATTATTTTTTGTATGTTGTGTGAGGCAGAGATCTAATTTAATTTTTTTTGTTTTTTAAAATTGGCACCTGCGCTAACATCTGTTGCCAATCTTTTTTTTTCTTTCTCCTAAACCCCCCCGTACATAGTGTATATTCTAGTTGCAGGTCCTTCTGGTTGTGCTGTGTGGGACACCGTCTCAGCATAGCCTGACGAGCAGAGTTAGGTCTGTGCCCAGGATCCGAACCGGCAAAACCCTGGGCCGCCCAAGCAAAGTGTGTGAAGTTAACCATTCAGCCACGGGCCCGGCTCCTAATTTAATTTTCCGTGTGCATAGCCACTTACCACAGCACTATTTAACAGAGTGTGTTTTAAAACTTGAACTGTAAATCTTTTAAGCAGTTTTTGGTTCAGCACAATAATAGCCATTTTGTCTTTCATCAGGCTGTTCAACATGTTTAAGTCTGTGACTTCTGGGCCAGAATAATCATTTTTTTTTTTTTTTTTTTTTTTGCTGAGGAAGATTAGTCCCGAGCTAACATCCGTTGCCAATCTTACTCTTTTTTTTGCTTGAGGAATAGCCCTGAGCTAATATCTGTGCCAGACTTCCTCCACTTTATATGTGGGTTGCCGCCACAGCATGGCTGACAAGTGGTGTAAGTCCACATGCAGGATCCAAACCTGTGAACCCACGCCACGGAAGCAGAGTGCCTGGAACTTAACCACTATGCCACGAGCTGACCCCATGGCCAGAGTAATTTGATTGGTGGATTACTTGATCCAGAAATAGAACCTAGAGGAGTAAATAGATACAGAGCATATTTTGTAGATCTCACCCAAATGTTATTTTTCTCAGCCACTTTTTTAATAGAAGCTGGGTTGCAGACAGTTTGAGGATATACTTTGATGAACAGACAGGTTGCTGTTTTTTTGTGTTGCTGGTTAATAGCCACAGACTTTGGAAACTAGATAAGCAAGTGTTCAGTCTTGATACTTAAAACTTCAGAATACTTACGTGTGTTTAGTCATCCAGTTGCTGTTGTCACAAATATGGTCTGAAGTTTGAGACTTAATTTTGATTTTAGGAGAATTCTTTATATAAACTTGTCTTAACTTTCTGAAATGTTTGGTAGAAATGTTTCTGAAATGTTTGGTAGAAACATAGTTAACCACTTCCTTGGATCTTCCATCCAGCATTGTGAAAAAACAAACTTATGGGTCCGGCCCCATGGCTGAGTGGTTAAGTTCACCCTTTCTGATTTGGTGGCCCAGGGTTTCGTGGGTTCGGATCCTGGGCATGGACATGGCACTGCTCATGAAGCCATGCTGAGGCAGCGTCCCACATAGCACAACCAGAAGAACCTACAAGTAGGATATACAACTGTGTACTGGGGGGCTAAGGGGAGAAGAAGAAAAAAGAAAAATAAAAGACGATTGGCAAACAGATCTGCTCTGGTGTCAATCTTTAAAAAAAAAACCAAGAAAACCCAAACTTGTGTTCTAGAGGGTATTATGCAGGATGAAATAAGGTCCTGGATGATTACTGTTTACTTATGGAGACAGGTTTTGATTTTGCCTGAAAAGTTGACTCTACAGGACAGATTTGATTTCTGAAATAGTTGGAATAATAGTGTGGTAGTAGAGTACCAGGTGTAGGTAATAGTGTGGTCATAGTGCAGGTAATTTATGGAAGGAGGTCTTTGCGTATTTTGCATATTTTGGTACAGTGTAGATATGACAACTTACGTATCTTGGCCTTGTCAGGATTTCTCTAACATTCAGGACTATTGTTCCTATAATGTACATTTGCATTTTTGTGTACTGTTCTTTGTTTCAGAAACAATACTAAGGGTTACTGTAGATCTTGGAAATGGAAATGACTGTTGTAATATGGCTGTAAGAATTGTATAAAGACTTTTCTCTTTTAAAAGTGTTTTTTAACCCTGACGATGACCAGTGGCTATAATGCGCTATTTTTGTCTTTCCCTATAAGATGGTGGTAAATTATGGTCTTTGGCATTAGACAGATACTGATTTGAATTCAGGGTTTTCCACTTAAGTTTGTGTCTTTGATGAGTTATTTGATCTCCTTGAGTCTCAGTTTCTTCATCTGTAAAATGGGACCACATTTCTTAAGGCTTGTTGGAGGATTAAATGAGATGATGGGTGAAGGGTCACCTACTTGGCCTGGTTCAAGGTTGGCTTCAGTCAATTTTAACTAACAATTCACTTCCCTTCAAAGAGAGAACATCATGAACCACCTACCTTTGTGGGAGGCAGTGTTGTAGTAATGGAGAGGGCTTATGCTGGGTAGTTCTTAACTTCTCCATTTTGTAACTTGTGTAACCTTGGGGAAAATTATCTAGACAATCTCACCCTCAGTCTTCTCGTTTGTAAATAGAGATAATGTTCTCTATGTAATGGCAGTGTTTTGAAGTTAAATAAGAATATATATAAAAGCTCACGTTATCTGGCACATGATAACTTCTAAATGAGCCTCTAAATTTTTGTGATGGGGCTGGCCTGATTGCATCGTGATTGGTTTCTCACGCTCTGCTTTATCAGCCTGGGGTTTATGGGTTTGGATCCTGGGCGCTGACCTAGCAGCACTCATCAAGTCGTGTGTGGCAGCATGCCACATAACATAGAGGAAGACTGGCAACAAATGGCAGTTCAGGGCGTCTTCCTCACAAAAAAATAAATACACACACACAAAATAAATTTTTGTGGTAATAGGCAATAATATTATGCTTCTGAAGTGGATCTCAAGAAGGATTTTTGGTTGGAGAAACCAGAATGATTATGAATTAGTATGTGTTTACTTTGAGAGCATAAAATTAGGGAATATTCATTGAAGGAGGCTTTTTTAAGGAGGCTACTGTATTTGGCCAAAATAATAATAATATGGTTGATAGCTCATACAGATTTGTAGTTTCCGCAAATTTTCAGGAATCTAGGATTAAGTAAATAAAGTTTAGCATTGTCATTTTTTTTAGCACTTAAAATTAACTTTACTGAACTATAATTTACATACAATAAAATATACTCAATTGTTCAGTTAGATGAATTTTGATAATTTATACACTCAGGTAACCATCGTCCCAATCAAGATACAAAATTTCTATCATCATCTCCCTTGTGTCTCTTTGCAATCAGTCCACTTACCCCTATCCCACCATAACTGGCCCAAGGAAACTACTGATCTGCATAGATTAATTTTGCTCTTTAGAATTTCATATGAATGTAATCATACAGTATGTATTCTTTAGTGTCTGACTTTTTCTACTGAGTGTAATGTTTTTGAGATTTATCTGTGTTGCTATGTGTACCAGTAGTTTGTTCCTTTTTTTTTTTCGGCCCTGAGCTAACGTCTATGGCAGTCTACCTCTGTTTTGTATGTGGGACTCTGCCATAGCATGGTTTGATGAGCTATGTATAGATCGGTGCCCAGGATCAGAACCAGTGAACGCCTGGCCACCGAAGTGGAGCCTGTGAACTTAACCACTACGCCATTAGGCTGGCCCCTAGTTTGTTCCTTTTTTTTTTTTTTTAAAAGATTTTATTTTTCCCGGGCTGACCTGGTGGCAAAGTGGTTAAGTGCATATATTCCACTTCGGCGGCCCGGGGTTCACTGGTTCGGATCCTGGGGTGGACATGGCACCACTTGGCAAGACATGCTGTGGTAGGCGTCCCACATATAAAGTAGAGGAAGGCGGGCATGGATGTTAGCTCAGGGCTGGTATTCCTCAGCGAAAAGAAGAGGATTGGCAGCAGTTAGCTCAGGGCTAATCTTCCTCAAAAAAAAAAAAAGAGATTTTAGTTTTCCTTTTTCTCCCCAAAGCCCCCTGGTACATAGTTGTGTATTTTAGTTGTGGGTCCTTCTAGTTGTGGCATGTGGGATGCCACTTCAGCATGGCTTGATGAGCGGTGCCATGTCCGTGCCCAGGATCTGAACCGGCAAAACCCTGGGCCACCGAAGTGGGGTGTGCGAACTTAGGGCCAGCCCCTAGTTTGTTCATTTTTATTGCTCAATAGTATTCATTGTGGTGTTGCCACACCACAGTTTGTTTATTCATTTACCTGATGTTTAGGTTTCCAGTTTAGGGCTACTATCATTAAAGCTGTTATGAACATTCATGTAGAAGATTTTTGTGGACTTATCTTTTTATTTTTCTTGAGTAAATTCTTGAGAGTAGAATAGCTTAGTCATATGGTGTCTGTTTGGCAGTTTCTTAAAGAGTTAACAGTTTTTCGAAGTGGTTGCATCAGTTTATCCTCCTGTCATCAGTGTACTAGGCCTCATCAATATTTGACGTTGCGTTGTTAATTTTAGCCGTTCCTTCAGTGTGACGTGGTATCTCATTATGGTTTTAGTTTGCATTTTTTCTGATAGCTGATGTTGAGCTTTTTTTCATGTGCTTATGGGCCATTTATATATCTTTTTATTAGGTGAAGTGTTTGTCCAATTCTTATATCCCTTTAAAAAATTTTTTTTATGTTTAAACAAACATCCTTTATTCTACAGAATAGTTTAAAGTATCATTTTATTCAAGTGATGTTCAAACGTGAAAAACAGTTGCATATGCCACAGCCGTTAATGAAATCATTACATTCAAATGCTTTAACAAGTCGTTCATTGAAACTACATCAATGAGGGGGACAGCATTAAAATTTTTTGCAGTCATTACCAGGTCCAGCCTAACCACGCTTTTGTAAATATTCATCAACAAAAACGTGCCTCAGGAACTCACCCAGTAAATTAAATTTCCATCTTGAAAAGTGTTTTGCTTCCATTAATGGAATCAGCCATGGTACTTTTTTTGATTTGTTTTCCAGAACTTTGGGATATATTGTATGGAAATAATGACAAACTCTGAGTAATTGCTGGTAATTAGACCAAATCTGTTATTCTCGTCATATTTCCATTTTGATTACTGTAAAATTGTTTTTCTTATTACTGAGTTGCAAAAGTTCTTTTTATATTCTGGATACAAGTACTTTGTCAAATATGTGTGTTTTGAATATGTTGTTCTATTCTGTGGCTTGTCTGTCATTTTCTTAACAGAATCTTTTGAAGAGCAGACATTTTTTAATTTTGATGAAGCCAGTTTATCACTTTTTGTGCTTTTGTGTCCTAAGAAGTATTTAGCTACCCCAAAGTTGTGAACATTTTCCTATGTGTTTTGTTTTGGAAGTCCTATAATTTTAGATGTTACCTTAGGTCTATGATTTAATTCAAGTTAATTTTTGTGTATGGTGTAAGGTAAAGGTTGAGGTTCGCCCCACCAAACCCCCCCCCTCCCCCCCGCATATGGCTATCCAGTTTTTCTAGACTATCTTTTATTCATTGAATTACTTTGGCACCTTTGTTGAAAATCGGTTGTCCACATATGAGAGGGTCTTTTTCTGTACTCTATTCTGTTACATTGATTTATATGTCTGTCCTTATGCCCATTCTACACTTTCTTAATTACTGTAGATTTATCGTAAGTTTTGATTATTCTGGGTCCTTTCATTTCCATACATTTTAGTGTCAGTGTCAAGTGATTGGTTGTCTAGCATGCAGAAATCCTTTAATAAGTAGTCAGATGGAATTTAATTTGTTCTCATCTAACTTTCTTGGGAAAAAACATGTAAATTAAAAGATTATCACTGAATTTTAATGGGTTATAAATTTGCGTGACTATATATGCCTTATTTTTATTTCTCTAGATTTGAAGCATGAAAGTATGTTTGAGTTTTATGGAAAAAAGCACAATAATGGATATAAATGGAGACGTAGAGATCTTTCAACAAATGAGAAGATATAGTTGTAGAAAAGCAGAGTTAAAAAATTTAAAATGTTAATACTCAATATTAAATATAATATTTTTTGTATGGAAGAAACTAGAAAGTACTTGAGTAATATGACTAGAAAGAGAAATCTTGTTTTCATTGAATGCAGTTTGGCCTACAAGCATATCTGTACCTGCTGAGCTGCTGTACTTCATGTGTGTCCTCAGGTGGTTACCATTTCCCAGCCAGACTGACGCCTGTCCCAGTGCAGGTCTCTCCTCTCCTTTCAGCTGTGCCCTTGATTCTGCTCCACCCGCCCAGAAGATTGTCTCTGTTCTCACACACAGTTTTCTGTTGCTGGGTGCCAAAACATGGTGCAAAGGTGAGGAAAATTGTCCTTTTAGGCTTTGGAGACTTGAGTGTGTGCATTCAGCGTGAAAGAGCTTATGTAGTGTTGGGTGTGGTGGTCTGAGACAGCAACGTAATTCTGTAATGCTTATAGGCATTTGTCTGCTAAAAGTGGGATGGAATTAAAGGTTGGCTTATTGCCCTTGTAATCATTTTTTAGATTTATGAAAACGAAATTTTTTATAGTTATTTTTATAGTTATTAATGTGGCAGACTGGAGCTGTTTCAAATTTGGCGTGGGAAAGAATTAATAATGCTTTTGGTCATTGTGTAAGAGATGTTAATATTTGGATTTAAACTTTGATTCTTTCTAATGTGGCTATTCCTAACATTCCTGACTAAAAGGCTAGTGAGTAAAAAATATTACAGTTACAATTGTATTAGAACTACATTGTATAACAACTTTGAAATTTCAAGTTTATACTAGGATCCTGCTGTAAAATTTTTTCTTAACATTGGAATGAATTTCTTAAGAATGTTAATGGGTTTGATGCATCTGAAAGATGTATCTGGCTTTGCCAAATACGGTACTGGGCCTGAATTACATTGTTAGTAGTTATCAAGTTATCTTTTTTCCCCTGAAGATTAATTTTCTTTAAAGTCTCAGCAGTTTTTCTTCCAGCCTCTTTCATAGTATGAGCATTTGCATATGTGTTTTTACCACAAACTGTGTTCACCTGGATAGTATTAGTGGTGAACTTATTTGATTCTTTGCCAAATGGGAGAAGGCTAGCAGGCCTTTTCTTCCTAGAGGATATGTGGAGAAGCTTTCTTTAATTGGTCCCTGACCAAATCCAGCAGGTAAACCTTAAGTAAGCCTTAAGCAGGCAACGTAAGTTGATAAAGTGATAATACTACTATTTTATTTTGACTTTGGAAACAAATACTTAAACGTAAGCTCAGCTATTGGAAAATAAGAAATAAAGTTAGTTTGAGCTTGAGATGAGTCGACTTGTTGATTATTTGCCTAGCCTACTGTGTAGGAATGGTTGTAAGACTTGGAATTTTTTTCTGTTCTTCGTTGATAAGTATTTGAGTGGAAAGAAAGGCACTTGTTTCTTGGAGTTGTTCGTTTTGGAATTTTTGAACTGTTTAAAGTGTTTTAAACTTTCTGAGTCACTTTTTCTTTTTCTAGGCTACTTAGATTAGGGAGGAGTGTTGCCTTTTTATCCCTTAAAATGTATACCCTCATGGTTAGTGGTTGTCTCTGCTTACGTTATGTTGCTCAGGATGTATGTTTGGGTTTGGTTAAAATTCCACTGAGTTTCTGAAGGCACTAGGGATGAAATAATTTGACTATGTAAGCTTTACTATTCGATTTGTGTGTTAGTATTAGAAGGGAAACAAATTTTTTGTGAAGTGGAACGTATAGTTCGTTGCTGAATCGTCATCAGTCCCTAGTACAATGCCTGGCACAGAATAAATATTTGTTAAATGATTATCTTAATTTTATTACTCTGCCATGCTTGAAACTGACCTTACAGCTTTTGTTTAAGCAAAAATTAAAAATGTTATTTGTGGGACTGGCCTGGTGGCGCAGTGATTAAGTGTGCATGTTCCGCTTGGGCAGTCTTGGGTTCGCCGGTTTGGATCCTGGGTGTGGACATAGCACCACTTGGCAAGGCATGCTGTGGTAGGCATCCTGCATATAAAGTAGAGGAAGATGGACATGGATGTTAGCTCAGGGCCAGTCTTCCTCAGCAAAAAAAAAAAAAAAAAGGAAAGAAAAAAAAAAGAGGATTGGCAGCAGATGTTAGCTCAGGGCTAGTCTTCCTCAAAAAAAAAAAGAAGTAATTTGTAGACTATAGATAAATTTAAAAAAAATCTTCATTTACTGTAATATAGTAATAGGATCATTTTACTTGTACATCTTCTTTTCAGGGAATTGATTTATAACTCATGTGGTTTAAGTTTGGGGCATTTGATTTGATGTGATTTCTGATGTTGAATAATAAAATGTAGGTTTTGTCTGCTTATAGTTTTAAACTGCCATATTACATGTAGCTCTTTCATAAGGGTACTTTGTGATGGTGTAGAGTGACTTATTTTGATGGTATAGAATGACTTACTTTGAACTGAATGCAGTTGGGATATTTCAAGTTCTTGAAAGACAAATTTGTTATACTTTCTGAGATGGCCATATCGCACTTTTGAACTAGCAGTCCTAAAACTTAAAAACCTCAGAGAAAGTTCGGTGTCTCCTTCCAACTTACTGTTTTTTAAAGTCTTAGAACTTGACTGTACTGTTGGGGATGTGACACGACAAATTCAGGTCTTTTGTATTGAGGATTAAAAAAATTTTTTTGGTCATGTTTATGGTATTTGCCAGCTTTTTAAAAAGTCAAATTTATTGTGGTATACTTTACACTTAGTAAATTCACCCTTCTTTAGATGTACAGTTCTGTGAATTTTGACAAACTTTGCTGAAGGATTTTACTGGCCACAGTGGACTTTGATATCTAGTGGAAAGGCCTAAAGTAGCGGCTCAGCAAATAACACTTGGCGTCTTTTTTTACCACTTTGGAAATCTTTCCAGGAAAATTAGCATTGGGTATTTTCTCATGGCTACAACAGGAGACCAGCAGTGTGGTAGGCTTTCATGGCTTTTCTCCAACTCTGCTTCACATGATGATAAGATTTGCTTGGTTTCTTCTCAGGAGAGTTAGTCAGTGGGGTGGGGCAGTAAGTTAGAACAGGGTCCGTGTCACTTTACTTAGAAACTGGCCTACTTAACGCTAGGAAGAAAAAGTAGTGTAAATAATACAAAGTGTTGCCTATCTTTATATCTTCAAAATAATCTTTAAGAAGTAAACTGATTTGAAATGTTTCTTGTGCTTATAGCAGTTAAGATGTTGTGAACATGAAGACTTGAGAATGCCTGCCTTAAAAATCTACGTGTTGCTTCTTCTCTGTTACACTCTTTCAGTTATCACTTTTGTTTGTTGACATTTTTATGCTCAGAAATGTTGTGAGTGTTTGGGAAGAATTGCAGTTATAATCAGTCGTTTTATTGCTTCTGGTATGCAGCAAGGCTCCATGTTCTTTCCCATTTCTTGACATTTTATTAATATTTTCAGCGTTGTTGTAAAGTACAATGTAGTGTGCTATCAATGTTGAAACTCCTGGTTTTGGCATTTAAGTTCGATCAGGCATTTATTGGAGAACAGCCTTATTGTTCATACAAACATAGACGGTTGTGGATAAAAGCATTGACTTGGGTGTTAGGCAGACTAGGTTGAGTAGGTCGATTAGGTCGCCACTTACTAATATGGTTAACTCAGGCAAGTTATTTATAACCTCTCTGGGTGTTTGGTCATTTCTCAAATGGAGGAAATAGTTGTACCTGTCTTCCAGGATTGTTGTAAGGATTAAAGAGATATCCATGGGAAATGTCTTTTGCATGTAGTAAGCACTCAGTGCATGCTACCTGTTCTCCTCCTCCTCCTCCTCATCGAGCAAAGGTTCTGGAGCTCTTATTTTGCATCCCAAACCGTGCTTGGTGTTGTGGATACAAAAATGGATTCTAAAGAAGACGTCCTGACCCTAAGAAGTTCACAGTTCAGGAGGAGAAGGCAAGCATATAAACAGATAAATGCAGTAAATTTTGACAGGTACTATAATAGAAACATTAATAAATGAGAAGAATAAAGAAGTTAATGTCAGGAGAGTGGGGAGGTCCAGGAAATTAATTTCTGCCCCTGAACTTATTCTTTAAGTGTGAGTAGTAATTCTCCATTAGTTTATCTGGCAAATATTTACTGAATACAACTATTGTGCACCACTCGCTATTTGAGGGGCTTGGAATATAGAAATAAGGAAGACAAATAATGTCTCTTTTCTCAGGAGCTTTTAGTCTAGTGGGAAAAGACCAGTAGTAAAAGAAATACAGGTATCAGGGACAAGAGCTATGAAAGAGATTGAAAGGTGATGTGATAAGGAGTGACTGAGGAGGTGCTTTAGACTGTGTTGTCAGAGAAGGATTCCTTGAGTAGATGACCTTTAAGTTGAGATCTGCATGTGAAGAAGGAGCCAGCCACAGGAAGATCACGAGCATGAGCACTGAGCTTTTGAGCTTTTGAAGTGTTCACAGAGCAGACAGAAGGTCAATGTGGCTATGGAATGTAGTGGGCAAGGGGGAGAGTGGTACACAGTGAGGCCGGAGATAGTGGCTAAGTCATTTAAGGTTTTGTAAGCCGGGGTGAGTGGTTCCTGGGTGTAAAAGAAACCCACTGGAGTGCACTAAGCAAGGGAGTGCCTTTGATAAAGACCACTGTGACTGCTGTGTGAGGAGTGGATTCTGAGGATAAGAGTGGGGGTGAGTGGGTAATAAAGGTGGAGCCAAGGAGACTTTCATAGGTTATTAGAACAGATGAGAGATGGTGGTGGCTTGAAACAGAAAGTAATAGTGGAGAGAAGCGGGCAGATTTGGGCTGTGTTTTGAAGACTGTTTTGAAGAGTGTTTTCAGTAGGACTTGCTGATTGCGTGTGACCAGTGAGAGAAATCCCTGGTGGTAGGTTTTTGTAGTATTCTGGAGTTCAGTGAGCGGTTAGAGCCAGAGGTAAATCTTTGGGAATTATTGACATATATCCAGTGGATTTGGAGTAAGAATTTCATTGGTGACCTTGTTAAGTGTGGTCTCAGTGGGAATAGAAGCTAGAATGTAGAGAGGTACAAGGTGTAAGAGATGGAATGAGAATATGAGGCTGGCGAATGGAGATGGCAGCTCTAGACACTTCTTTGAGAAATTTTCCTGTGAAAAGGGAAGCAGAAAAACGGTTGTATCTACAGGTAAGGCCTTGATTTGAGTCTTGGTTTTACCTGTGCGTAGATGCAGTTAGTGGAGTGTGTTCTAAAGATGTTTTATGTACCTTATACATTCCTCTCTGTAGCGTTGAGGTAGATAATATTTTTCTTCTTGTGATATGAGAGAGCTTAGTCTAGAAAAGTTAAGTGACGGTCTGAGAATTTACAAGGCAATGGAACTGGTATTTGGACTCATGTACTTTGATACCATGTACACTGTACTTTTCATTATACCAAAATACCCCTTAAACTTTTATGACCTTGGTCAAGTCCCATCTACGTTAGAGTTTTTGAAAAGATTGCAAGATGAGAGATGTGAAAGTGTTTATAAGCTGTACGTTGTTGCAGGTTCCTTGGGAGAATCTTTACTTTTCTTGATTTCCTCTTTTGTAAAATGAGAAACTTCAGTAGGTAACAATACAAATCATGTAGTTAATTATGTTATTTAAAACAAAAAAGCTAATTCATTACACTTGTTAGTAAAAGTTATATAGGGGACCGCCCTTGGCAAGATGGTTGGGTTTGTGCACTCTGCTTCGCGGGCCCAGGGTTCGCTCGTTTGGATCCTGGGCATGGATCTAGTCACCGCTCATCAGGCCATGCTGTGGCAGCATCCTGCATAGAAGAGCTAGAATGACTTACAACTAGGATATACAACTATCTTCTAGGCTTTGGGGAGAAGAAAAAAAGTAGTTATACAAACAAAAATTCAGAAATTCAGGAGAAACGTTTATAGGAATACTTTCTGGTGACTAAATAATGGTATATTAGTCTCATAGTTTACGTGGATATGTTGCATCACATGTCACATGGTAATAATTGTAAAGAGTAATTATTTAAAACATTTTAGTAATACGGTATTTAATTCTGAGCTTCTTATACTAGGTAGGATATAAAAGAATTTGGCAGATTCCAGTAAAGACCCCAGGAAATGAGCAGAAATTAGAAAATGTATCCTTTTTGGTCAAGTTAAATGAATAAGAATTATTTAACGTGAATTAGTCAAAGTTGAATTAATAATGATTTGTAGCAAGCCAGTGGATATCACCATTGTCTGTGGATAACTGAACAAAACAGATGATGTCTTTTGACAGATTCACCCTAAATACAATTGATTTCTAGACATTAAGGATTATTAAACATTTGAAGAAGGCCTTGTAGGAGATCCCCACTCCCAGAGAGCTTTAAGTGTAGTGAATGATTTTTATTTGGTAGTATAAAGAATTAAATCCATCAAATATTTCAAAATCATTATGTAATGGGTTCAATTCTTTTTGTTACTTAAAGAAGGCTAAGTATTGTTTATATAGATTTTGTTATTTCCATAGTTTTCCAGTTCATCATATGACTGTGAGCGGGGGCTTTAGCCATTTATAAAAGTTAAATTTATACTTTGCTAATTCTTTTTTATACTGTGGATACCTCCTCTCTTCCAAGTTGTGATTGGATTTGATTGCCAACCACCAATGGCAAAGGGAAATGAAGAAATTTAGGATATGATGACATTCAGGTGTCTTTTTAATCCTGTTTGTCATTAGTGTTTGTTGTGATCAGAGACTTGGTAATCTTCAGATGTGATCACCGCTGCTTGAGCTGTGTGGTGCTGGATCTTTGTCTATGCTTTCCTGTTCTACCACCAGCCTCACAGGACATGATTTAAGTTAATTCTTGGTGCTTGGCCTTTATTAGTTTATTCAGTCCTCACAACCACATATGAAGTAGAGATTGTTAACTCTTTTAAAAATTAACTTGCCATCTGCCGTAGACCTTTGAGGTTGTTAAAAATTAGGGTATTAAGCCTTCAAATTCTAAGGGCTTGTGGTGCAGTGTCCCTGTGTATTAGTTGGGACACAGTGAGTAGGGTGTAGAAGTCTAAATTTAGTAGCATCACTTTCTAGTTTTATAATTAGATTATTCAGTGGTAGAGGACAGGCTGCAAAATATGTCCTGTGGTTTTGTTGGCTTCCTCTAAAGTGAAAGTAGCCAATTTCAAAGTGACTTGAAAGTTATATACTGAAATTATTCCAGTGGTCTGTCATTCTACTCTGAAGTATGTGTTTGAAGTTGGTGCCTGGTTAATGAGATTTCTGTTATCAGGTTCATGCTTTTCCTTGATTGGAAACCTGAGTGGTGCAAAATGTTCTACATGGAAGTATCGGTATGTTGTCTCCCTCATTGCCTCTTCTTTCGGACTTCAGTGTGAAGTGGAATATAGTGGATACAAAGCTGAACTACTAATAATGGAATGCGATTATTTTTTAGGATGGAATTTCAACACTGGAACCAGTATTTTCTTTTGAATACTAGCTATTTTTTTTTTCTTTTTTAATAACTATCAAAAGAAGTACTAGATGTATTGTTACCCTGACTGGCTTAAGTCTTTAGAGAACCTTGCTGGAAGATTTTAACTGGCAAGGAAAGGGGTTGGGCCTCTTAAGGTTAACACTTAAAAAGCTGTGCAGTGATGGGGGAGAGGGGTCCTCTGGGTATTAGAATGTGGTTTCTTGCTGGTTATACAAAATTTATACTTTGTGAACTTTTCTGAATGTATTTTTTACATCAGTAAAAAGTTTACTAGACAAAGAGACAATATAGTACTATGTATATTTTCCTGAGATGTAGTCTTCTTTTTGAGGAAGGTTAGCCCTGAGCTAACATCTGCTGCCAATCCTCCTCTTTTTGCTGAGGAAGACTGGCCCTGAACTAACATCGTGCCCATCTTCCTCTACTTTATATGTGGGATGCCTGCCACAGCATGGCTTGCCAAGGGGCGCCGTGTCTGCACCGAGGATCTGAACCATCGAACCCTGGGCCGCCGAAGCGGAACGTGCGAACTTAACTGCTGCGCCACTGGGCTGTCCCCTAAAGTAAAGGTTTTTATTTGGAGTATTAGGTAGGGGAGGGGGAGCTTATGGCCTTGCTGGTCGGAGCTTTCCCACCAGTCTGTGTTTGGCCTTGAGACTACTTGCAGAGAGGAGGGACCCCGTGAGCTTGCTGGTCAGCAGCTTTCCCACCAGGCTGTAGCTCCTTGGTGGGGAGGAGGAGGAGCTAACAAATCCAGGTGGGTGTCCTTGGCCATTTGTCTCCATGGAGCGTAGTGGATTCTGGAGCCAGGAAGCCAGGGAGTAAGAAGGAATGAGTGCTTTGGTTTTAACCCCATATATGTTGGGTTTAATGCAGGGAAACTGATATCAGGGCCGGTATCAATATCTTTTTTCTTTATTTTATAAGCTGTGGACTCTATGGGCTCTAACCTGAGCTTGTTTTTGAAATATGTTTCTGTCTCCTTTATTCACCGAATTTTTAATGGTAATTTGACTTTTGAAAGTTTTATTTCTTTTCCTTTATTCTCAAAATAAGGATCAATGAATTGAGCTTTTCTTTGCTGGTATTAACCATTTATTAATAAAGTTACAGAAGAAGCATAGGTTAAGAGCACCAGGAGGGACATTGACTGGATTCAGATTCTACCTCACCAATTACTAGTTGTGTGTTAAACTGTGTCTTGTTTTATTTATCTGTAAATGAAGATTCTGATAGTAACCATCTCATAGGGTTTTAAATGAGTTATTTCTTGTATGTTATTTAAAAGACACGGTGCCTGGCATATAGTAAGCACTACATAAGTTATAACTATTACTGTTTTTTTAACTGTGATAAAATGTTCCCTTTATCATTCTGACCATTTTTAAGTTTACATTTCAGTAGCATTAAGTGCATTCACAGTGTTGTATAACCATCACCAGTATCTATTCCAAAACTTTTCCATTACCTAAAACAAAAACTCTAACCATTAGCAGTTTCTCCCCATTACTCCCTCCCCCTCAGCCCTGATAACCTCTGTGTTTACCTGTTGTAGCATGAATCTGAACTTCCCTTTTATAGCTGAATAATATTTCATTGTATGTTTATACCACATTTTGTTTATCCATTCACATGTCCATGGACATTGCATTGTTTCCACGTTTTGGCTATTGGGAATCTTGGTGTTCAAGTGTCTGAGTCCCTGCTTTTAATTATTTTGGGTATATAGTTAGGAGTGGAATTGCTGAGTCATGGTAATTCTTTGTTTCTTTTTTTTCTTTTTTTTTGTGGTAACATTGTATACATTTCAGGTGTACATTGTTATATATTTTGATTTCTGTGTTCATTACATCATGTTCACCACCCAAAGACTAATTAGCATCCAGCGCCACAGGCGTGCCCAATTATGCCTTTTGCCTTCCTCCCTTCCTCCCTCCTTCCCCTCTGATAACCACCAATCCAGTCTCTGTTTATATGTGTGTTTGTTGTTGTTTTTATCCTCTACTTATGAGTGAGTTCATATGGTATTTGACTTTCTCCCTCTGACTTATTTCACTTAGCATAATACCCTCAAGGTCCATCCATGTTGTCATAGATGTCTGGATTTCATCATTTCTTATGACTGCGTAGTATTCTGTTGTGTGTATATACCATGTCTTCTTCATCCGTTCGTCCTTTGATGGGCACCTAGGTTGCTTCCAAGTCTTGGCTATTGTGAATAATGATGCAATGAACATAGGGGTGCATGTATCTTTATGCATTTGTGTTTTCATGTTCTTTGGATAAATACCTAGCAGTGGAATAGCTGAATCCTATGGTAGATCTATTCTTCACTTTTTGAGGAATGTCCTTACTGTTTTCTTTAGTGGCTGCAGCAGTTTGCACTCCCATCAGCAGTGTATGAGGGTTCCCTTCTCTCCACATCCTCTCCAACACTTGTTCTTTTCTGTCTTGTTAATTATAGCCATTCTGATGAGAGCTAGATATGATGTCATCTCGTAGCTTTGATTTATGTTTCCCTGATAGTTAATGATGTTGAACATCTTTTCATGTGCCTGTGGCCATCTGTATATCTTCTTTGGAGAAGTCTCTGTTCAGATCTTTTGCCCATTTTTTAATTGGCTCTTTAGATTTTTTATTGTTGAGGTATATGAGTTCTTTGTGTATTTTGGATATTAACCCCTTATCAGATATATGGTTTGCAAATATCTTCTCCCAGTTGTTGGCTGTCTTTTCTTCTTGTTGATGGTTTCCTTTGCTGTGCAGAAGCTTTTTAGTTTGATGTAGTCCCATTTGTTTATTTTTTCTGTTGTTTCCCTTGGCTCGTTAGACATGGCACTTGAAAATCTCCTGCTAAGACCGATGTCAAAGAGTGTACTCCCTATGTTTTCTTCTAGAAGTTGGATGGTTTTGGATCTTAATTCAAGTCTTTAATCCATTTTGAGTTAACTTTTGTGTATGGTGTAAGATATCGGTCAACTTTGAGGAACCTAAGACAGTCAGCTCTTCCTGTCTGTAGGTTCAACCAGCCGCACATCAGAGGAACTGAACTGAATCTGCAGGTGCGAAATCTCTGGATATTGAGGGCCAACTGCATTCTTTCTGCTGTACCATTTTATACAAAGGATTTGAGCATCTGCACATTCGGTATCCGCGGATGTCTTGTTACCAATCCTCTGTGGATACCAAGGGACGACTGTACTGTTGTTTTTATCATGGTTCTCACTGTCATCATTTGGTCAAGTGTATTTGATGAGATTTTTGTTTGAAATTATTTGTAGTACCCAGGTACTGTTAGCATTGTGGTATGAATGTTTTCTTGGGGAAACTATGTGCGTGATTTTTCACTCTTTGCATTGAAATTTCTGGTGTGGAGTATTAGATATAAAACTGTGGAATTGGGCTTGCCTGCTTTTTTTTTAATTAAACTTTTCTTTTTGAGATAATTGTAGGTCCACACGCATTTGTAAGAAATAATACAGTGATATTCCCCATACCTTTTGCCTGGTTTCTCCCAATGGTAATTTTGCAAATCTATGTATAATACAACATTACAACCCTGATATAGACTTTGATGTAGTCAAGGTACAGAACAATTCAGTCACCCCAAGGATCTTTAATGGTGTTGTGTGTTGTGTTACAGTCATACCCACTTCCTTCCCATTCCCTCACCTTCCATCACTTTTTTTTTTTAAGATTTTTTTTTTCCCTCTTTCTCCCCAAAGCCCCCCAGTACATAGTTGTATATTCTTCGTTGTGGGTCCTTCTAGTTGTGGCATGTGGGATGCTGCCTCAGCGTGGTTTGATGAGCAGTGCCATGTCCATGCCCAGGATTCGAACCAACGAAACACTGGGCCGCCTGCAGCGGAGCATGTGAACTTAACCACTCGGCCACGGGGCCAGCCCCACCTTCCATAACTTTTGACAGCCACTAACCTGTTCTCTATTTCTATATTTTTGTCATTTCTCAAGAATGTTATATAATTGGAATCATATAGTTTGTAACTTTTTGGGATTGGCTTTTCCCCCCAATTAAAAAATTGTAAACTACATATAACATAAAATTTATGTTAACCATTTTTAACCATTTTAAAGTGTACAGTCATGTTGTACATTAGTGTTGTACAGCCGTCACCGCCATTCATCTGCAGAACTCTTTTCATCTTGCAAAACAGAAACTCTATACCATTAAACAGTAACTCCTCATTCTCTCCTCCCCCAACCCCTGGCAACTACCATTCTACTTTCTGTCTCTATGGTTTTGACTACTTTAACTACCTCATATAAGTAGAATCATATAGTATTTTTGTGTGTGTGTATGATTGACTTATTTCACTTAGCATAATGTCCTCAAGGTTCATCCAGGTTGTAGCTTGTGTCAGTTTCCTTCCTTTTTGAGGATGAATAATATTGTATGTCTAGACCACATTTTGTTTAGCCATTAATCTGTTGGTAGACACTTGAGTTGCTTCCACATTTTAGCTATTGTGAGTAGTACTGTTAGGAACGTGTGTGTAAGTGTCTCTTCAGGACCCTGCTTCCAGTTCTTTTGTGTACGTACCCAGGAGTGGAATTGCTGGATCATACAGTAATTCTATTAATTATTTTGAGGAGTCGCCATACTGTTTTCCACAGCTTGCCTGTTCTTTGAAAAGTGAGGGCAACATAAAAATTAAAATCACAAAAGAGGTGAAGTAATACATTGTACTAATATAATCTATCTTGGCAAGAAGCCCAGTTTAACTGTGATTAAATATGATATAAATAAGTTTAAAAAAAATTTATTTTTTGAGGAAGATTACTCCTGAGCTAACAGCTACCGCCAGTCCTCCTCTTTTTGCTGAGGAAGATTGGCCCTGAGCTGACATCTGTACCCATCCATCTTCCTCTATTTTATATGTGGGATGTCTGCCACAGCATGGCTTGATAAGCAGTGCGTAGGCCCACACCTGGGATCCGAAGCAGGAAACCCTGGGCCGCTGAAGTGGAATGTGTGAACTTAACCGCTGTGCCACCGGGCTGGCCCCAATATAAATAACTTTAAATTGCTTTTCTTCTCTCCTTTTTTTCCCTCCTAGAGAGTGGGACATTCATTCATTCATTCATTCATTCATTCAAGAAAGCTTTATTGAGTGTCTACTGTGTATCTCTTGCAATTTGGGTTTCACCAGTGAACAAATCAGAAATCCTTGCCCTCATGGAACATACAAACTGTTGGTTTTTTAAAAATACTTTCCTGGAATAGAATTAGATTTCTAGACCAGAAGTGTCAAACAGTTAAGTTGTTAGCGATTTCTTCAGGTAGAGAAAATTGCTTTTGAGGTACCACTTAAGCAACTTTGGTGGTTTTAAGCAACATAGTAACTTTTCCTTATGCAGTACTATTTGAAGGGAAAGTGAAGTCTAAGAAGTAAGAATTTTAAATTTTCCTTTGCTTTCCTTTTAGGAAGGCAACCTGCTGTTAGTGCTTTTGGGAGTCAAGAGATCGAGGCTTCAGTCCTGACTTCCCCATCTAATACTTGGTATTCCAGATTCTTCACTTTGATCCTTGCTCCTCCTTACTCCTTTATAGAAGTCTTTCTTTTTCTTTTTAGGATTTTGTCTCTTGTTGTTATGCTAGTAACTGTTAGTATTACTTTTTGTATTACTAATACTCAGTTTTATTTTCAAGTTCATTCTCTCCTCTGAATTCCAGGTTTGTGTTTCCTGATGCCAACTGAATATTTCTGTCACTTCAAACTTGATTTCGAAAAACAAATTCATTATTGTTCCGCTGTGAATTTGCTCCTCGCCTTTGTCATTCCTTCATCTCAGTGAATGGCATCCTCTCTACGCTTAGTTGCCTAAGCAAAAAGCCTGAGTCATATGATTTCTTTGTCTGTTCTTCATTGACGCTCCTCATTCAGTCAGTCATCTAAATGTTGATTTTTCTCGACTGAGTGTATCTTGAATCTGTCCCTCTTTCTCTAATTTCTGAACGGACCTCATATTCCTTTGCCTTATGTAAGCTATTTTCTCTGCACAGAATACCTCTCCCCTACTCTGCTTCACAACCCCTCACTATAAAGCCTTCGCCATTTCTTTTGGGCAGAATTAGTGACTCCTGGGTCTGCTCCCAGAGCATGTGAGGTCAAGTGTCTATTGGACTTCTGTTGTTTTATAGTTTCATATTCGATCATCTATAGAACACACTGTATTACTGTCTTCTGGGAAGATAACCTTAGCAAATTTAAAATTGTCATTCTATGCCTGTACATAAATTAGTTTGTGAGAACGTATTCTTTTTTAAAAAAGAGAGTGTATATTTAAACAATGTTATGCGGAAAGTGAGTCTCTTTTCCAACAAACATTGCAGGTATAATAATCACTCAATAAAAGGATATTTAGTTTAGATATTGGGAGGGAGGGTCCTTGCAACCTGAAGAGAAGGTGTAGGATTTGGAAAACTCATAGTAGCATTTTCTTTTTTCCTCATCATCCCTTCCTGGCCACCCAGACATTTTAAAAGACCTTAGATCTGCTCTGCTTGAGGAAGATGATGTCAAATTTGTGTAGGATTTCTACATCTATTCATAGACTCAGAGCACCTCGTAGTTACTTACTTCTTCCTACCAGCTTTTCTGTTTGTTTGTTTTTTTTAGCTCTGTGTAATACAACACAATATTCATGGAATCTTGACTAAAGAAAACTTTCTGTGTAAGTAGAATAAAGCTTAACTCTTCTGCTTAACAGACAATGCTACTCTTACTTTGCATCTCCCATCTTACTCCCTTTTCCTGTTAAGAATCTTAGAGCAAATTAAAGCCTGGTTCCAGATACTTCTGCTATGTTTTACTCTTGTTAGCAAGACAGTCATTTGTCTAAGTATTGCAGGACAGTTCATTGTTTTACTACTTTTGTTCTTTGTGCTTTATCTAAATTATTTTCCTCCACCCATAATTTCTGTTTGAAAACTTGATTTTGAGTGTCTTGGCAGTAGATCATCATGATAGATAATGATATTGGATGTCAAGACTGTCTTCCCATTATCCCTAGAATGTGCTAGAGGCTATGAGGACTCCAGTCCTCATTCTTGATTCCTAATATAATTCTTGATTTCTAGGAATTTCTTGATTCCTAATATTATACTATAATAAATATTTGAATGCCGGCTTTTGTGTGTTCTTTGTGTATTAGTTTTTGGAAAAAGATAAATTTCTAGACTTTTTTGACTTGGTATGTTTATACATTGTTAATAGTTTAAAAATCATTGAATGTTAGGCAGTCATTTGTTTTATAGTGCTTTTTTCCTTTTAGAATGAGAGGCATACGAAGGGATATATTACTATAAGATTTTTTTGAGTAGTTGTTGCTTCTGATAGCTTCTAGTTATTTTCTTATCCTACCACCAGTAATTGGTCTCAGTTAGTTAACTAGTTTCCATAATAGAGTTCCATAAAGCCTCTTATTATCTGTATTTTGCTGTATATTCTATCCTGTCGGCTTATTTCTTAGGAGAAAGAAATGTCATCTATATAACTAGTTATTGCCTTGTAGTAAAACTGGCAGTAAGAAAGCAGGGGAAAGCACAAAACTTCACGTATGGTAATTTTGTTGCTTGAACAAATGAGTGAGTGAATGAAAGAATAGGGAATAAAGCTAAACTTGGAGGATAGAAATGCAGCCTTGTTTGGTGGTACCGTTTAACGTAGGATCCTTAGACAAGACCTAAGGCATACTGGAAAGGAGCAAGCAAAAAAATGTGGAGGGAAACAGTGTCATATATCATTTAAGTGACTGCCTGTACCAATATACAGCATGTCCCCATTTCTGAAAGTGCAGTGTGATTCTCATGTACGTTTCTAGCTGATTTAGTTAGTTGTTTGGGGGAATTGAGAGGCATCTCTAGAGATAATTGCATAAACCTCTAGGACTTTACATAATCATAGTCACTGTACTTATTAGAGTTTTCTTACCAGAGCTTAGGGGAGAAAACAGGTATGACTAGTAGGTTTTTCCTCTTAGTAGTGAAGTTTACTCAATATCTTGGGAGATGAATTCTTCAAAAGGGTTATTTAATCAGTATTATTTTAGCAGAAACACTTTAAAAGCCCTCTATATTGTTGTAGTTAAGATGTGACTATCTCGGTTTTAGATTGTCTCAGTCTTTAGCATTTTGTTTCTTTAACTACATATAAACTTTCCTGGTCAACTTGCTGTTCATTAGCAACTCTACAAGGAGAGGAGAGCACAGAATGGAAGAGAGTGCAAACTGTAACTTGAAACAATTTTATTTGTCCTGAAGGCTTGGAGGAGTGGCTGATTATTTACAAATTTTAGTTATCCGTTCTCTTATTACTATATACAATACATCTTGATTGTAAGTTTCTAGGTTATTATGACAAGTTATGCTTATCTTATTAAAAATTTGTTTATCTTGCATATATTTGAAAGGAATTATACCATGATAAAGCTAACAGTAAAGCATTGTGCATTTTAATATTTTAGATGCCTTTTTAAAAATTGTGGTAAAATTCACATAACATAAAATTTACCATTTTTACTATTTTAAAGTATACAATTCATTGACATTAAGTACATTCACAGTATTGTGCAACCGTCACCACTATCTAGTTCTAGTACTTTTCTTACCCCAAAAGGAAAACCCATATCCATCAAGCAGTCACGCCCATTTTCCCCTTTCCCCAGCCCCTGGCAGCCGGTGATTTTGCTTTCTGTCTAAGTGGATTTGCATATTTTGGATATTTCATATACATGGAATCGTACAATAGTATGGCCTTTTGTGTCTTTGGACTTATTTCACTTAGCGTAATGTTCTCAAGGTTCATCCGTGTTGTAGCATATATCAGTACTTCATTCCTTTTTTTTATTGTGGTAAAATCTATATATCATAAAATTTACCATTATAACCTGTTCTTTTCTTTTTTTGAGGAGGATTCGCCCTGGGCTACCATCTGCTGCCAATCCTCCTCTTTTTGCCGAGGAAGACTGAGCTAACGTCTGTACCCATCTTCCTCTATTTTATGTGGGACGCCTACCACAGCCTGGCCTGATAAGTGGTGGATAGGTCTGCACCTGGGATCTGAACCGGCAAACCCGGGGCCGCCTAAGCAGAACATGTGAACTTAGCTGCTGTGCCACTGGGCCAGCCCTCCATTTTTAAGTGTACAGTTCAGTGGCATTAAGTACATTCACAATGTTGCCGCTGTTTCCAGAACTTTTTTGTCATCCTGAAAAGAAAATTTACATCCCTTAAACAACTCCTCACTCTCCCCAGCCTCACCACATAATCTCTATTCTACTTAACAGTCTCCATGAATTTGCCTATTCTAGGAACCTCATGTAAGTGAGATCATTCAGTATTTGTCCTTTTGTGTCCGGCTTATTTCACTTAGCATAATGTTTACAAGATTCATCCATGTTGTAGCATGTATCAGAATTTTATCCCTTTTTATGGCTGAGTAGTATTCCATTGTAGCTGCATACCAACTTCATTCCATTTTCTGGCCGAATAATTTTCCACTTGATGGTTATACCACATTTTGTTTATCTCTTTGTTCTTTCAACCTTTTGACTATTGTGAATAGTGCTGCTCTGTAGATTCCTTCCCTGTACCCCTCCAGCTTTATTGAGGTTTAATTAACAAATAAAAATCAAGCTAATTAACATATCCATCACCTCACACAGTTACCTTTTTTATGTGTCAGGTGAGAACACGAAGATTTACTCTCAACACATTTCAAGTATATAATACAGTATTACTAACTGTAGTCACCATACTGTCTATTAGATCTCCAGAACTTATCAATCCTGCATAACTGAAACTTTGTACCCTTTGACCAACATCTTTCATGTCCTGCGCTGCCCAGCCCCTGGCAACCACCATTCTACTCTCTGCTTTTATGAGTTTGACTTTTTTAGATTCCACGTATAAGGGAGTTCATGCAATATTTGTCTACCTGTGTCTGGCTTATTTCACTTTGCATAATGTCATCCAAGTTTATCCATCTTGTTGCAAATGGCAGGATTTCCTTCTTTTTAAATGCTGTATAATATTCCATTATATATTTCCCTTAATTTCTTTATCCATTCATTTGTCAGTGGACACTTAGGTTGTTTGCATACTGTGTATTGTGTATAATCTTGGAAATGTACATGGCATGCACATAGGTTTTTGAGATCCTGATAACTTTTCAGTTCTTTGGATATATACCCAGAAGTGGGATTGCTGGATCATATGACAATTCTGCTTTTAATTTTTTGCACAATCTCCATGCTGTGTTCCATAATACCTGTAGCAATTTAGATTCCCACAAACAGTGTACAAGGGTTCCCTTTTCTCCCCATCCTCATCAACACTTGCCTTTTGTCTTTTTGATAATAGCTATTCTAACAGCTGTGAGGTGATAGCTCATTGTGGTTTTGATTTGCATTGCCCTGATAACTAGTGATGCTGAGTGCCTTTTCATATAGCTGTTGCCGTTTGTATGTCTTCTTTGGAGGAATGTGTATTTGGGTACTTTGCCTTTTTTTTGTTGCTGTTGTTGTTTTTTGCTGAGGAAGATTATCCCTGAGCTAACATCTGTGCCAGTCTTCCTCTATTTTATCTGTGGGTCACTACCACAGCGTGGCTGACGAGTGGTGTAGGTCTGTGTCCAGGATCTGAACCTGTGAACCTGGGACACTGAAGCGGAGAGCACGGACCTTAACCGCTAGGACATGGGGCTGGCCCCTGCTTTGCCATTTGTTTTTTTCTCCCCAAAGCCCGAGTACGTAGTTGTATATCCAGTTGTAAGTCTTTCTACTTCTTCTATGTGGGATGCCATCATAGCATGGCTTGATGAGTGGTGCATAAGTCAGTGCCCAGGATCCGAACTGGCCAACCCCAGGCCCCAAAGCAGAGCACACATACACAAACTTAACCACTACACCACTGGGCCTGCCTCTCCTTTGCCTATTTTTAATTTGAGTTATTTGTTTTTTTGCTAATGAGTTGTTTGAGTTGGTTGTATATTTTGAGTATTAACCTCTTCTCAGATATAAATGTGTGGTTTGCAAATAGCTACTCTCTTTCCATAGATTGGCTCTTCACTCTGTTGTTCGCTTCCTCTGCTGTTCAGAAGTTTTTTAGTTTGATATAATCCCACCATCTTTTTGCTTTTATTGCCTTTGCTTTTGGGGTTATATCTAAAAACATCATTGCCCAGACAGTTGAGAAGCTTTTCCCTCATGTTGTCTTCTAATAGTTTTACAGTTTCAGGTCTTAGATTTAAGTCTAATCTATTTTGAGTTGATTTTTGTATGTGATGTGAGATAATGATCCACTTTCATTCTTTTGCATGTGGATATCCAGTTTTCCCAACACCATTTATTTGAGAGACTATCCTTTCCGCATTTTGTGTTTTTGGCATCATTGTTGAAGATCATTTGACCATCGTTGCATGGGTTTATTTTTGGCTCTCTATTCTGTCCATTGATCTATGTCTGTTTTATGCCGGTACTGTACTGTTTTGATTGCTGTAGCTTTGTAAGAGTTTGAGAAGAATTGGCGTTAATGCTTCTTTAAGTGGTTGGTAGAATTCACCAGTGAAGCCATTTGGTCATGGGCTTTTCGTTGTTGGAAGTTACTTGATTACTCTTTCAATCTCCTTGTTTGTTACGGGTCCATTCAGATTTTCTGTTTCTTCATGATTCAGTTTTGGTAAGTTGTATGATTCTAGGAATGTATCCATTTCTTGAAGGTTATCCAATTTGTTGTGTAATTATTCATAGTAGTCTTTTATGATCCTTTTTATTTCTGTGGTATCAGTTGTACCATCTCCTTTGTCATTTATTTGAATCTTCTCTCTTTTTCTTGGTTAGTCTAGCCAAGGGTTTGTCAGTTTTGAAAAATAAAAAACCAAAGTCTTAGTTTCACTGATCTTTTCAACTGTTTTTGTAGTCTCTTACTTCATTTATTTCTACTCCACTCTTTTGTCATTTCCTTCCTTCTGCTAACTTTGGGCTTAGTTTGTTCTTTTTTTAGTGCTTTGAGGTGTAAAGTTAGATTGTTTATTTGAGATTTTTCTTTTTTTCAATGTAGGTGTTAATTGGTCTAAACTTTCCCCTTAGAACTGCTTTTGCTACATCCCAGAAGTTTTGGTATCTTATGTTTCCATCTTTGTCTCAAAGTATTTTTTGATTTTGCTTTGATCCATTGGTTGTTTAGGAACCTGTGTTTAATTTCCACATATTTGTGAATTTTCCAGTTTTCCTCCTGCTCCTGAATTCTGTTTTCATACCATTGTAGTTGAAAAGACACTAGATATAATTTCAGTCTTCTTAAATTAGTTAAGACTTATTTTGAGACCTAATACATGATCTGTCCTGGAGAATGTTTTGTGTATGTTTGAGAAGAATGTGTGTTTTCCTGCTGTTGGATGGAATATTCTAGATATATGTTAGGTCCATTTGGTGTAAAATATTATTCAAGCCCTATGTTTCTTTGTTGCTTTTCTGTCTGGATGATCTATCCATTGTTGAAAGTGGGGTATTGCTGTCTAGGTGTCCCTCCAGTTTTGTTAATATTTCCTTTATATATTTAGGTTTTCTGATGTTGGGTGCATATGTATTTACAATATCCTTTTGATGAATTGACCCCTTCGTCATTATATAATGACTTTCTTTGTCCCTTGTCATAGTTTTTGACTGACAGTCTATTTTTGTCTGATACAAATACAATTACTCCTGCTCTCTTTTGCTTACTATTTGCATGAAATATCTTTTCCATCCCTTCACTTTCAGTCTTTGTGTGTCCTTATAGCTAAAGTGAATCACTTGTAGGCAGCATATTGTTGGATCTTTTTTTTTCAATCCATTCAGCTATTCTGTGTCTTTTGATTGGAGAATTGAATCCATTAACATTTAAAGTAATTATTGATAGGTAAGGCCTTACTGTTGCCATTTTAATTGTTTTCTGTTTTTTAGTTCCTTTGTTCCATTCTTCCTCTCTTGCCATCTTTCTTTGTGATTTAATGATTTTTAAATAGCATTATCCTTTGAATCTTTCTGTTTAACCCTTTGCGTATCTACCATAGGTTTTGTCTTTGTGGTTGCTGTGAGGCTTATATAAAAACATGTTATACAGTCATGTGTTGCTTAATGACAGGGATTCTGAGAAACGCGTTGTTAGGCGATTTTGTGGTTGTGTGAACATCATACATGGTAGCCACACAAACCTAGGTGCTATAGCCTACCACACATCTAGGTATAGCCTATTGCTCCTAGGCTACAAATCTGTCCAGCATGTTACTAAACTGAATACTGTAAGCGGTTGTAACACAATGGCATTTGTGTATCTAAACATATCTAAACATAGAAAAGGAACAGTAAAAATATGGTATAAAAGATAAAAAATCGTATACCTGTATGGGACTCTTAATGGAGCTTGCTGGACTGCGGAAGTTGCTCTGGATGAGTCAGAGAGTGAGTGGGGAGGAGTGAATGTGAAGAAGGCCTAGGACATTACTGTACACTACTGTAGACTTTATAAACACTGTACACTTAGGCTACACTGAATTTATAAAAAAATGTTTCTTCAATAGTAAATTAACCTTTGTGTCCTGTAACATTTTTACTTTATAAACTTTTTGACTCCTTTTATTTTTTTCTTTCTGCTTTTTTCTCCCCAAATCCCCTCAGTATATAGTTATATATTTTAGTTGTGAGTCCTTCTAGTTGTGGCCTCACTGTGGCCTGATGAGTGGTGCCATGTCCACGCCCAGGATCCGAACTGGTGAAACCCTGGGCTGCCGAAGCGGAGCGTGTGAACTTAACCACTCAGCCATGGGGCCAGCCCCTTTTCACTCTTTAAATAACACTTAGCTTAAAACACAAACATATTGTATGGCCACACAAAAAATATTTTCTTTCTTTATATCTGTATCCTATAAGCTTTTTTCTATTTTTAAAATTTAATTTAATTTTTTTTTTTTTTTTTTTACTTTTTAAACTTTTTTGTTGAAAACTAAAGCACAAACACACACATTAGCCTGGGATGGGATGTGCTTGACTGGCGAGCTGTAACCACTGATTTTCTACTTTTGTAGTCGTTAATCACTTTTAATTTTGTTTCTAGGTCGGTCTTTCGATGTGGCCTCTTACAGGCAACACAGCAGATTTTGTACACTTTACACTTAGGGGCCATGATGAACAAAACAATACGAGATTAAATCAAGCACAAGAGAAAAATGATGCAGTCAGGAGGCACAGCAAACGTGAGATGTATGACGCTGCTGCCAATGTGACATGGCATGCTGTTATTACAGTGAAATTTTTTAAGTAGAAAGAGTACATTCTAAAATAACAATAAAAAGTATACTGTGGTAAATACTTAAACCAGTAACGTAGTTGTTTATTATCGTCATCAGATATTGTGTACTACACATAATTGTATGTGCTATACTTTTATATGACTGGGAGCACAGTAGGTTTGTTTACACCAGCATCACCACAAATGCATGAGTAATGCATTGCGCCATGGCGGCTACAATGTCACTAGGTAATAGGAATTTTTCAGCTTCATTATAGTCTTATGGGACCACTGTTGTATATGTGGTCCGTCGTTGACCAAAATGTCATTATGCAGCATGATTGTAGTTATAATGGTCTATTTTAAGCTGATAACAACTTAACTTTGATCACATACAAAAACTATATACTTCTCCATGTTGTATATCGTTTTAATTAATGTCACAACTGACATGTTGTATGTTGTGTATTTATTAACAAAATATTGTAGCTGTGGTTATTTTTAATACTTTTGTCTCTTACCTTTTATACTAGAGTTAAAAGTGATTTACTTACCACTGTTATAGTATTAGAGTATTCTGAATTTGAGTATATACTTGCCTTTGCCAGTGAGTGTTATAATTTCATGTGTTTTCATGTTACTAATTAGTATTCTTTATTTCAACTTGAAGAACTCCCTTTAGCATTTTTTGTAAGGTAGGTGTAGTGATGAACTCCCTCAGCTTTTGTTTGTCTGGCAAAGTCTTTTGCTCTGCTTTCTTTCTCAAGGACTGCTTTACCAGGTAAAGTATTCTTGGTAGGCAGTTTTCTTTTCCAGCACTTTTAATATGTCTTCCCATTCTCTCCTGGCCTGCAAGGTTTCCACTGAGAAGTCCACTTATTGCATTATGAAATTTCTCTCGTATGTCACGGGTTGCTTTTCTCTTGCTGATTTCAAACTTCTCACTTTGTCTTTAACTTTTGAGATTTGACTGTAGTGTATCTTTGTGTGTAATCTTAGAATTGATCCTGTTTTGGGACCTCTGAGCTTCAAGGATCTGGATGTCTGTATCCTTCCCATGATTTGGGAAGTTTCAGCCATTATTTCTTTAAATAAGCTTTCTGCCCCTTTCTCTCCTTCTTCTTCTAGGACTCCCACAATGCATATATTAGTTTGTTTGATGTTGTCCCATAAATCCACTAGGCTTTCTTCATGCTTCTTGATTTTTTTCTTTTTTTCTTCTCTAACTTAATAGTGTGAAATGATCTGTGTTTGAGCTCAGAGATTCTTTGTTGTGCTTGATAGAATATGCTGTTGAAGTTCTCTATTGCATTTTTTATTTCATTCATTGTGTTCTTCAGCTCCAGAATTATTGTTTTGTTTTTTGGGGGGGGGATTTTTGTCTTTTTGTTGAACTTCTTGTTTTGTATATTTTTTTTCTCATTTTGTTGAGTTGTTTATCTGTGCTCTCTTGTAGCTTGCTGAGCTTCCTTAAAACAGTTATTTTGCATTCTTTGTCAGGCAATTCATGGATCTCCATTTCTTTGGGGTCAGTTGGAAAATTATTGTGTTTCTTTGGTAGTGACGTGTTTCCTTGATATTTTGTGTTCTTTGAAGTTTGGGTTTGCTGTCTTCACATTTGAGGAACCAATCACCTCCTCCAGTCATTACTGCCTGGCTTCAGAAGAGAAAGACATCTTCACCATTCAACTCAGCTAGGAATAATGGGAGGGAGTCTCTCAGACCTTTTCTACAGATGCTCTCATTTTGTTCCTCTTGTTGCCTCCTTAGGGGGAAGTCTTAGAATTGTATACTTTCTCTTGATCCTTCAAAGCCAACCAGGTGCTGAGTATTCCATTTATTTTACCTAGGGCAATGCTCTGAAGTTTTCAAGGTTATGTGCCTTCTTCCAATTCAGCAGTTGAGCCAGCTGTTGTGATCACTTGTCCATGACCTGCAGTGGCTTGCATGTCAGCTCCAGGGGAGAGGGGCACATAGAGTCCTGGGGACACATGTGAGCTAGTTGAGGTTGTCTGCAGGTGATGTGTTCTATGAGGTTTGTGGGTGGGCTTCTTGGTGGAGCCCATGAGTGGTTAGTAAAATCTTCAGCCCTTTTTTGAATTCTCTGCCCTGGTTGCTACAAGCCCTTCTCCTTTCCCCTGTTCTGCCAATCCCCTCAGTGTTCTGGGTAGAGCAAGAAAGAAATGGGCCTCTTCAGCAGCATTCCATAGGACTGAGGAAGTGGGTGCTCATTTTGCTCTCACTTTCTCCTGTGGGAGAAAGCATAGGCTGAGGGGGTCTCTCTCTTGGTACTGACTTTTGCTGCCTTAGGGAAGGTGGGACAGGGGTAAAGTGTAACTGTTCTTCTTACCCTCTTCAGTGAGCCTGTTCTCAGATTTCTTGCTCTAACAGGCTGATAGGACCGCTCTGCTGGACTCCCAGGTTCCCAGAAAGGTACTCTAGTCCATGGGCAGTTCTCAAAATTGCTGTTTCTGTAGGGGGATGAGCGCTGAGAACTCGTGTTCCTTCATCTTGGTGTCACTCTTTGTAGATTCCCTTTTAAACAACATTTAAATTTAAATTAGATTATAAGGTTTTTCATGATGTATGCATGACTTGAGAATGTATTGTGTTAACTCAGGTAGTATAATTTTGGTCATAAAATGTTTAGAATGATTTCAGATTTGATTTTATATTGAATTTTTAATAAATTGATGTGTAATTAATATCCATAAAAAAGTAAACTATTTATTTTTATTTTTTGAGGAAGATTAGCCCTAAGCTAATATCTGCTACCAATTCTTCTCTTTTTACTGAGGAAGATTGGCCCTGAGTTCACATCCATGCCCATCTTCCTCTATTTTATATGTGGGATGCCTACCACAACATGGCATGTGAGCAGTGTGTAGGTCTGTACCTGGGATCTGAACTGGGAAACCCCGGGCTGCTGAGGTGGAGCACTTGAACTTAACTGCTGCCCCACTGGGCCGGCCCCAGAAAGCAAATTATTTTTGAAAGTTGCGTTGAGACCAGTCTTTAGCTTTTGAAAAATATGATAGACTCATTTGGACATTTGTCTTCACTGTTGCCCTTTCATCATATGTGTCTTCAAGTTGTTATACTCTGATGGATGATTTCGTAGTAATTTTAAACTTAATTGTGTGATATTCAGTAAGAGACGAATAAAAGAAGTAGAGCTCATTTTTTCTAAGGCATGTTGCACTTTACATTCTTTACTTCCCGTCAAAATCAATAGTGATTCCCAGCCACTGAGTAAGTAAGCAGACAGATCTTGGGTGACAATTACATGGATTTCTCATGCCATACCCTCATCCCCGAGTAGGTGATGTAATAATTGAAAACTGCTACCCAACTCCTTTTTTTTAAAATTAAGAACAGTTAATCTCAGATGGGTAATGTATGCTCAGTTTTATGTAAATAAAACTAAAAATGAAGTGCTTTTCTTCTTTTTTTTGTGAGGAAGATTGGCCCTGAGCAAACATGTGTTGCCCATCTTCCTCTTTTTGCTTGAGGAAGATGGTCCCTGAGTGAACATTTGTGCCATTCTTCCTCTGATTTTTTTTTTAAATATGGGATGCTGCCACAGCATGGCCTGACAAATGGTGCTACGTCTGCACCCAGGATCCGAACCTGCAAACCCTGGGCCCCTGAAGCGGAGCATGCAGCCTTAACCATTGTGCCAACCAGGCTCGCTCCGTGAATTGCTTCTTTTCTCTTTGGGGACTGGGTGGCTATTACAGACATTTGCTGGAACTGGATTTCATTTTTTTCTTTTCTTTGTAGGAAACCCGACTGATTTATTGCTAAAAATAATATAACGTCAAAATAACCAATTTTAAAAAGAAGAAAAAGCACTCACTAATTCACTGTTTCACTCCGATGGTTTAGCTTTTTGTGTTCATTTTTTTCCATTAGTAAACGTTTCTTTAAAAAAATTAATACATTTTTTTTTTTTGAGTTATTTTAGGTTTTTAGAAAAATTGAGTGAAAAGTATGGAGAGTCCCCTTATATCCTCTCTCATTTCCCCTGAGTTTCCTCTAGTATTAATATCTTGCATTAGTATGGTACATTTGTTAAAATTGAGGTGCCAGTATTGATATGTTGTTATTAACTAAATTCATAGTTTACAGGAGGGTTCAATCTTTGTGTTGTACCTTGGTGGGTTTTGACAAATGTATGACATGTATCCACCATTACAGTATCATACAGAATAGGTTCAGTGCCCTAAAAATCCCTGGTGTTCACCTGTTCATCCCTCTCTCCCCTGAACCCCTGTTAACCACTGATCTTTTTACTATCTTCCTAGTTTGGCCTTTCCCAGAATGTCCTGTAGTCGGAATGAAACAGTATGTAGCCCTTTCAGATTGTCTTCCTTCCCTTAGCAGTATTCACCTAAGTTTCCTCCATTAAGTTTCTTTTCATAGCTTGATAGCTCATTTCTTTTTATTGCTGAGTAATGTTCCATTGCGTGGACATACCACATTTTATCCATTCACCTATTGAAGAACATCTTGGTTGCTTCCAACTTTTGGTAATTGTGAATAAAGCTACTATAAACATTTGTGTGCAAGTTTTTGTGCGGACATAAGTTTTTCACTCATTTGGGTAAATTTACCTTTTTAACTTTTGTATTTATGCACACTTTTATTAGTTGTAAAGCTTATTTTTATCTAGTTGTTTTAGAAATTTTGTTTTGCTCTTTAATTTTAAGATATCATAAACAAAGTCTTCCTACTTTTTCTATTTGCTACGTAATATTCTGATAAAAAAATGAATGTATTGTATATTCTGTCGTTTCTCTATTATTGGTTAATTGCTTCTATTCTTTTCTTTTTATAATAAATACTCTTGTACGTATAGCTTTTTCCCCCTTTTGTATTGCTTTAGGATAAATTTCAAGAAGTTCCAAAGAGTAGCATTATTGGGTCAAGGGATCAAAGCCATTTTAGGTGGTTCTTGTTATGTATTAGGATTGGAGAATCCTGTTGGATGTTATATTGGAGGTTTACTGCAGTTTTCTTTATTTTGTATTGCTATCCAGACAAAAGTAATATTGGTTATATGTGAAATTTTCAGGTCTTTGTTTTTTGACTTCTAAATGGTTTCCCTTAAGAAAGTGGTGGTAAAGCTCCCTACTGTGTTTTTTTGTTGTTGTTTAGAAATCAGTGTTTGCTATCTGGATCTTCTGTTCTTGATTACTTCAGAACTTTATGTAATAGTTTATTGAAGTTCTTGGGTACAGTTTTAACACAGGCTTCATTTTCGCTTATTATGTTACAATCTAAATTTGCATTTAATGTAGTTAAGTAAGATTCTTTTACAGATGCTTTTTATAGGTGAGGAGACTGAGGCTTTCCTTGAGCCAGCATGCCCTTGAATATATCCCTCTTAGTACTTAAACTCTTGAGAGCTGCATTAATTTTTTTTAAGTTAAATATCAATGGAATTGTTGCATTAGGTTATTTTTTCTTTCTTTTTTTATGTCATTAAATTTGATTTTTAAAAGGTATGCTTCAGAGGCTGGCCCTGTAGCCGAGTGGTTAAGTTCGTGCACTCCGCTTCGGTGGCCAGGGGTTTCGCTGGGTCAGATCCTGGGTGCGGACATGCTCGTCAGGCCATGCTGAGGCAGCATCCCAAGTGCCACAACTGGAAGGACCCACAATTAAAATATGCAACTATATTCTTGGGGGATTTGGAGAGAAAAAGCAGGGAAAAAAAAAAGGTATGCTTCAAATACAGAAATTTAGAGTTAGGAAAATATATTTCTAGTTAAACCACGTGCCCTTACTTTTGTTTCAAAAATTTGGTTAGAGTTACTGTGCACACACTGTGAGCCTGTTTTCATTTCTACTTGGGTATCATGGTCGAGTGGAAAAACTCTGAAGTACCTGAGTTTGAACTCTCCTCCACTTACCAGCCATGAGACTTTGAGCAACCTGCTCAACATGTCTGAGCCTCAGGTTCCTTAGCTGCGAGAGGGAAGTATTGAGTTTTTACAGTTGTTGTGAAGAATAGACGAGATAATGGGTACCAGAAAATATGCATTAAATAATGTATGTTTCTGTTTGAAATTTTCGCCTCCATTAGTTAGATTTTCAGAGTGCCTGAATACTTATTCCTCAGACACAGAGTTTGGGTATATCTCAATGCAGTTTTTGTAGTTGAAGTTTTAAAAAAAATTTTTTTTGAGTTAATGATGTTACAATCCTGTGAAATTTCAGTTGTACTTCAGTGTCTGTCAGTCGTGTTGTAGGTGCACCCCTTCACCCTTTGTGCCCACCCCCCACCCCACCTTTCCCCTGATAGCCACTAATCTGTTCTCTTTGTCTACATTTTTAAATTCCTCATAGGAGTGGAGTCATGTAGAGATTGTCCTTCTCTGTCTGGCTTATTTCACTTAACATAATTCCCTCAAGGTCCATCCATGTTGTTGCAAATGGGACGATTTTGTTCTTTTTTTATGGCTGAGTAGTATTCCATTGTATGTATATACCACATCTTCTTTATCCATTCATCTGTTGATGGGGACTTAGGTTGCTTCCACATCTTGGCTATTGTAAATAATGCTGCAATGAACATTGGGGTGCATGGGCCTTTTGGAATTGCTGACTTCAAGCTCTTTGCATAGATACCCAGTGGTGGGATAGCTGGATTGTATGATATTTCTATTTTTAATTTTTTGAGGAATCTCCATACTGTTTCCCATAGTGGCTGTACCAGTTTGCATTCCCACCAGCAGTGTATGAGGGTTCCTTTTTCTCCACAACGTCTCCAACATTTGTTACTATTTGTTTTAGTTATTTTCGTCATTCTAATGGGTGTAAGGTGGTATCTTAGTGTAGTTTTGATTTGCATTTCCCTGATGATCAGTGATGAGGAACATCTTTTCATGTGCCTATTGGCCATCCATGTATCTTCTTTGGAGAAATGTCGGTTCATGTCTCCTGCCCATTTTTTGATCGGGTTGTTTGATTTTTTGTTGTTGAGTTGTATGAGTTCTTTATACATTAAACATTATACTTTGGATATTAAGCCTTTGTCAGATGTATGACTTGCAAATATTTTTTCCCAGTTAGTGGTTTGTTTTTTTGATTCAATCCTGTTTTCCTTTGCCTTGAAGAAGCTCTTTAGTCTGATGAAGTCCTATTTATTTATTCTTTCTATTGTTTCCCTTGTCTGAGAAGACATGATATCCAAAAAGATCCTTTTAATACTGATATCAAGGAGTGTACTGCCTACATTTTCTTGTAGAAGCCTTATAGTTTCAGGTCTCACCTTTAGGTCTTTGATCCATTTTGAGTTTATTTTGGTGAATGGTGAAAAAGAATGGTCAATTTTCATTCCTTTACATGTGGCTTTCCAGTTTTCCCAGCACCATTTGTTCAAAAGACTTTCTTTTCTTCATTCTAGGCCCTCAGCTCCTTTGTCGAAGATTAGCTGTCCATAGATGTGTGGTTTTATTTCTGGGCTTTCAATTCTGTGCCATTGATCTGTATGCCTGTTTTTGTACCAGTATCGTGCTGTTTTGGTTACTGTAGCTTTGTAGTATGTTTTGAAGTCAGGGATTGTGCTGCCTCCAGCTTTGTTCTTTTTTGTCAGGATTGCTTTAGCAATTCGGGGTCTTTGGTTGCTGCATATGAATTTTAGGATTCTTTGTTCTATTTCTGTAAAGAATGTCATTGGGATTATGATTGGGATGGCGTTGAATCTGTAGATTGCTTTAGGTAGAATGGACATTTAGCTATGTTTATTCTTCCAATCCATGTACGTGGAATGTCTTTCTGTCTCTTTATGTCATCATCCATTTCTTTCAGAAAAGCTTTGTAATTTTTGTTGTATAGGTCTTTCACTTGCTTAGTTAAATTCACTGGGAGGTATTTTATTCTTTTTGTTGCAATTGTGAGTGGTATTCTGTTTTTGAGTTCTTTTTCTGTTAGTTTGTTATTAGAATATAGAAATGCTACTGATTTATGCAAATTGATTTTATACTCTGCAGTTTTGCTGTAGTTGTTTATTACTTCTAAAAGTTGTCCAGTGGATTCTTTGGGGTTTTCTATGTATAAGATCATGTCATCTGCAAACAGCGAGAGTTTCACTTCTTCCCTCCCTATTTGGATTCCTTTTATTTCTTTTTCTTGCCTAATTGCTCTGGCCAAAACCTCCAGTACTATGTTAAATAAGAGTGGTGATAGAGGGCATCCTTGTCTCGTTCCTGTTTTCAGGCGGATGGTGTTCTGTTTTTGCCCATTGAGTATGATGTTGTCTGTGGGTTTGTCGTATATGGCCTTTATTATGTTGAGGTAGTTCCTTTCCATCCCCATTTTGTTTAGAGTTTTTATCGTAAATGGCTGTTGGATCTTGTCAAATGCTTTCTGTGCATCTATTGAGATGATCATGTGGTTTTTATTCCTCAGTTTGTTGATGTTTTATATTACGTTCATTGATTTGTGGATGTTGAACCATCCCTGTGTCCCTAGTATGAATCCCACTTGATCCTGATGTATGATCCTTTTGATGAATTGCTGTATTCGGGTTGCCAAAATTTTGTTGAGAATTTTTGCGTCTATGTTTATCAGTGATATTGGCCTGTAGTTCTCCTTTTTTGTGCTGTCCTTGTCAGGCTTTGGTATCAGCGTCATGTTGGCCTCGTAGAATGTGTTAGGAAGTGTTCCATCATCCCTAATTTTTTGAAATAGTTTGAAAAGGATAAGTATTGAATCCTCTCTGAAAGTATGGTCGAATTCCCCAGGAAAGCCATCTGGTCCTGGGGTTTTATTCTTTGGGATGCTTTTGATGGCTGTTTCAATCTCTTTCCTTGTGATTGGTCTGTTCAAAATGTCTGCTTCTTCTTGATTAAGCTTTGGGAGATTGTAGGAGTCCAAGAATTTATCCATTTCCTCTACGTTATCCATTTTGCTGGCATATAGTTTTTTGTAGTATTCTCATATAATCTCTTGTATTTCTGCGGAGTCTGTTGTTATTTCTCCCCTTTCATTTCCGATTTTGTCTATTTGAACTTTCTCTCTTTTTTTCTTTGTAAGTCTGGCTAGAGGTTTGTCGATTTTATTTATCTTCTCAAAGAATCAGCCCTTTGTTTCATTGATCCTTTCTGATGCCTTTTTTGTTTCAATAGCGTTTATTTCTGCTCTGATTTTTATTATTTCTCTCTTTCTGCTGACTTTGGGCTTTGCTTGTTCTTCTTTCTCTAATTCAGTTAGGTTTAGTTTAAGATTGCTTATTTGGGATTTTTCTTGTTTGTTAGGATGTGCCTGTATTGTGATGAATTTTCCTCTTAATACAGCTTTTCCTGTATCCCATATGAATTGGTATAGCATGTTATCATTTCATGTGTCTCCACGTATTTTTGATTTCTTCTTTAATTTCTTTAATGATCCATTGCTTGTTCAATAGCATATTGTTTAGTCTCCACATCCTTGTTCCTTTCTCAGCTTTTTTCTTGTAATTAATTTCTAGCTTTATAGCATTATCATTGGAGAAGATGCTTGTTATTATTTCAATTTTTTTAAATTTGTAGAGGCTTGCCTTGTTTCCCAACATATGGTCTATCCTTGAGAATGTTCCATGGGCGCTTGAGAAGAATGTGTATTCTGCTCTTTTTGGATGGAGTGTTCTTTATATGTCTGTTAAGTCCAACTGTTTTAGCTTTTCGTTTAGCTCCACTCTTTCTTTGTTGATTTTCTGTCTGGATGATCTGTCCATTGATATGAGTGGGGTGTTGAGCCCCTCTACTGTTATTGTGTTATTTTTGATATCCTCTTTTAGGATTTTTAATAGTTGCTTTGTGAACTTAGCGCTTCTGTGTTGGGTACATAGATATTTATAAGCAGTATGTCTTCTTGATGAAGTGTCCCTCTGATCATTATATATTGGCTGTCTGTGTCTGTCTTTACCTGCCTTACCTTGAAGTCTGTTTTGTCTGATATAAGTATTGCGACACCTGCTTTCTTTTGGTTGCTATTAGCTTGGAGTATTGTCTTCCACCCCTTCACTCTGAGCCTGTGTTTGTCCTTGGAACCGAGGTGTGTTTCCTGGAGGCAACAAATTGTTGGATCTTGTTCTTTAATCCATGTTGCCACTGTGTGTCTTTTTATTGGAGAGTTCAGTCCGTTTATATTGAGGGTGAATATTGATGCATGAGGGCTTAATGCTGTCATTGTGTTGCTCGTTTTCCAGTTTTCCTGTGTTTCCTTTCTTTCTCGTCCTGTGTGTTTTAGCCTACCCATTGCCTGCTGCAATTTTTTATGCTGGGTTTCTTAGGTTTTTCTTTATTTATGTTTGTGTCTCTGTTCTGTCTTTTAGTTTAGTGGCTGCCCTGAATTTTGTGTTCAGAATCTCGTGTATAACATAGTCCATTTTCTGGTGGTCTCCTACTTACTTAGCCTAGAGTGATTCAGTGCCTTTCCTCCTCCCCTCCCAAATTATTATTTTCATCTCCTATTCCAACTTGTGACTTTGAGGTTAGAGTGATAAGATTGTTTTTGCTTTGGTGATTTCCTTCCCTTTATCCTAATGCTATAGTTGAATATTTGCTATCCTATTCTGTATCTATCTATTTGTCTCCCTACTCTCTATTTTGTGACCCCTTTCTCCCTCTTTTTCTTTTTTCAGGTATGAGAGCTTTCTTGAGGATTTCTTGTAGTGGAGGTCTTGTGACTACGAAGTCCTTTAGCTTTTGTTTGTCTGGAATTAGTTAATTTCTCCCTCATATCTGAAGGATATTTTTCTTGATAGAGTATTCTTGGCTGAAGATTTTTATCCTTTAAAGTTTTGAATGTGTCATTCCAATCTCTCCTTGCTTGTAAGGTTTCTGTAGAGAAATCTGCTGAAAGTCTGATAGGGGTTCCTTTGTAGGTTATTTTCTTCTCCCTTGTTGCCCTGAGTATTCTTTCTTTGTCATTCATTTTTGCCATTTTTACTACTATATGCCTTGCAGTAGGTCTTTTTACATTGACAAATCTAGTAGATCTGAAAGCTTCCTCCACACACATTTCTCTCTAAATCCCTAGATTTGGAAAGTTCTCTTATTTCGTTGAGCACACTTTCTGCTCCATTTTCCTTTTCCATGCCCTCAGGAATTCTGATTATTCTTAAGTTGCGTTTTCTCATTGAGTCAACTATTTCTTGGAGACTTTCTTCAGTTATTTTAATCTTTAGTTCCCTTTCTCCCTCTGTCTGGAGCCATTCAGCCTGTCTATCTTCGATTATGCTCATTTGCTCTTCTGTTGTCTCTACACGGGCATTCAGGGAATCTGTATTCTGTTTTATCTGATCCATTGTATTTTTCATCTCTAGTATTTCTGATTGATTCTTCTTTATAGTTTTAATCTCTTTTGTGAAGTAACTCCAGAACTCGTTGACTTGTTTCTCTATATTTCCGTTCACCTCATTGAGTTTTCTGATGATAGCTACTCTGAATTCATTGTCACTTAGTTTACCTATTTCCAAGTCCTCAGGACATACTTCTGTGTTTTTATTGTTTTCCTTGTGGACTGGAGCTTTTATAAATTGCTGGATGGGTTTTTGCGCATAATGCTATTACTCGGTTGCAGTTACCACCTCCACCTGTCACCACTAGATGGGTGTCGAGAGCCGTGCGCTCTGAGCCCTCCGCCTTCAGCCGCGATGGTGGTGTGCAGCATGGGTTGGGGGAGGGGGGCAGTTCTTCTTGCGGGCTGACCTGGATTCGGATCAGCTCTCGCTCTCTGGTTTCCTGGGGCCCTGGCTTGATGCAGTCCCCCCAAGTGAAAGCTTTCCCCTGTTAGAGGGTTTCTGCTGCATGGGTGGTAAGACTCCTGGATGATCCCCTGGTCACGCGGCTCCTTCCCTCACCTGCGGCAGTGATCCCAGTCTCTCGGGGAGGGAACGAAGTTCTATGCTACCCTGTTCCAGCTCCTCCGAGGGCGGGCAGCTCCAGCCTCTCTGCCCCCCATCACCTGGCTGCTGTGGGTCTCTGATGATTTCTGTTATTAGGATTTTCCTTTTGGTTGGGAAGCAGTTGCTCTTTTTGGTTGTAATTTGGAGGGGAGAGAGTCCCGGGTGAGTTCACACCATCATGTTGCTGACGTCACTCTTGAAGTTGTTATTTTCTTAAAGAGAGGACCCAAGATACTTGTGGGGGATTTTTTGCAAGAATATTATTAATTTGTCTTGTAGAAAATATATTGTTTGATACCAGGCTGTAGGTTTTATGGTGAATTGTGTTTCAAATGCAGTCAGTTCCTTCTAGAGTTGGTATCTAGTTGTCTTTGTGGTTTTGTTTATAATAATTTACAAGTTCACCAAATAGAAGATGAGTCCTTAAAGAAATATTGGAAAGGAATACACCACTGAGTTGTTTACTAGTCTTCTTCTAAAGCAAGAAACCCAGTTTGTACAAACTGACTCCTTTTTTATCCACAGGGAAAGATTCACCCTGAGCTAACATCTGTTGCCAGTCTCTTTTTTTTCTTTCCTCCCAAAGCCCCAGTGCATGGTTGTATATCCTAGTTGTAAGTCCTTCTGGTTCTTCTATGTGAGCCACCGCCACAGCATGGCACCTGACATATAAGTGGTGTGGTTCCACGACCAGGAAATGAACTCTGGCCACCAAAGCAGTGAGAGCACCGAAGTTTAACAACTAGACCATCATGGCTGGCTGCACATTGACTTCTTAATAGCATTACTTCTGCCTGCTCCATATTTATACTTGGAATTTAATACTTGGATAATTACTTATTAGAGTTGCCATATGTCAGTCCGCTTTTGTTGATAATTATTTTTGTTTTCCTTTTAAAGATTGACACCTGAGCTAACAACTTGCCAGTCGCTTTTTTTTTTCCCCCTTTTTCTCCCCAAATCCCCCCAGTATATAGTTGCATGTTTTGGTTGCAAGTCCTTCTAGTTGTGGCATGTGGGACGCCGCCTCAGTGTGGCCTGCTGAGTGGTGCCATGTCTGCACCCAGGATACAAAGTAGCGAAACCCTGGGCCACCTAAGCAGGGCAGGTGAACTTAATCACTCGGCCACGGGGCCGGCCCCCTCTTTTTTCCTTATTCGGCGGTTTTAAGCAGAGATGGGAGTAAATGTTAGAATATTACCACTACTTGATTTTGATGTATTATTTCCTTAAAGTCCCACCTTAAAAATTTATAGTATTTTTCTCTTTTATTTATAAATTTAACTTCTCATATTGAGACAATAAAAGCTCTAATTCTGTCATTTCTTGTTTTAGAGAAAACCAAAACAACTTTTTTTTCCCCTCCGCAGGAAGTTTGTATTTCCCTCTCTTTCTTACTTCTTTTTTAAAAGAGTCTGGCAGAATTCCAAAGCCTCAAAAAATAAAATACTGAATAGGTGATTCAGTGAATTCCTCAGCTAGCAGAAACCATCCTGTCTTGAATTGTTAGTAGTTGGTCTTCCTTTTCTCCCCACCTTCACCTTTGGGGGAGGTGGATGAACTCTGCCACTCAGAACTGTCTGGTGAGTTTATGCAAGTTTATTAATGGAGTGATATTTAATGGAGTGATACTTAAGAGAGAGATTTTTTTTCTGTGTAGAATGATGACATCATTTTGATGAGTATTTTTCTCTTATGACCTGGGACTGTATTTTTAGATTGATTCCTATTTCCTTTGAAGAGCAAGGGAATATTTTTCTCACAAATGAGAAATAATAGTTGCGTTAATTGGTAACAACAAAAGGTCCATCTCTGTTACGTATATTGGGGGGCAAGTCGCTTGCTTTCAAAGAATAACATTTCTTGGTTGAGATATTCTCTTTAGCAAAGTTCTTTTGTAATGATTTTATACTGTCATAAAAATTTTAGAGAGAAATAACTTATATAGTAGGTCTCTTTTTGGTGGGAGCAGCAGTAGTAGAGTTGAAATAGGAATCTTAAGTCAAAGAGTCATAATAAAACATGAATTCTTTCAGAAGACATTTGAAAATTTATTGTGCCAGGGACTGTAGTTGGCTGTGGCGTTAAAAGATGATTAAGCTACTACTCTCTGCCCTTATATTTTTGCTTGTACTCTGGTGGGAACAACAGATGAGTAAGGAAACAGTGGGTAGAAGGTGCCATCCTAGTGGTAAGTGCACAGGAAACCATGAGCACATTCAGCTCATCACCTCTGCTTGGGAGGCTTCCTGGAAGAGCTTAGAATGGCTGACCTGAGTTCTGAAAAAGGAGAAAGCAAAATGAGAGTTGGGGTGAGGTACGTTCCAGACTGAGTGCAGCATGGAGGATGCCTGGAGGGAAGCGGGAGCCAGTCCATTGGGTGCTCTAGAGTTCAGTGTGCCTGAGCAAGGAGAATGAGGTTGGATGCCTTGTCTGCTTCGCTAAGGTGTTTTTACTTTATTCTGAAGGCTATGAGCAGTCATTTAGGATTTTAAGTAGGGATGAGACATTACCTTGTTTTAATTTGAACTAAATTAAATCACTTAAAAAATTACAAACATAAAAATGTAGATGCTTCTTGACATGGTGAAAGACTAGATGAAAATTTTTTTTAAGATTTTATTTTATTTTTTTTTTTCCTTTTTCTCCCCAAAGCCCCCCGGTACATAGTTGTGTATTCTTCGTTGTGGGTTCTTCTAGTTGTGGCATGTGGGACGCCGCCTCAGCGTGGTCTGATGAGCAGTGCCATGTCCGCGCCCAGGATTCGAACCGACGAAACACTGGGCCGCCTGCAGTGGAGCGCGCAAACTTAACCACTCGGCCACGGGGCCAGCCCCAGACTAGATGAAAATTTAAGGAACCCAAATCATATTCCACTGTCTCAGTTCATTTCTTGTCTTCTGTAGGCTTTTAGCCCCTTTACAAACTCTTTTGGTCTCAGGGCCCCTTTATAGTCTTAAACATTGAGGACCCCAAACTGCTGCTTTTCTTTGTGAGGTACGCACACACACATACACACACACACTCACTCTTCCTCTCTCCCTCTCTTCTCTCTCCCTTCATCCATGTCTCTTTCTCTCATTCTTAACCATGTTAGAAATTAAAATGCAAAATAAAAAAATACATGTAAATTAAAAATAATAAACCTATGACATTATCAAAAATAACATTTTTTTATAAAAACTGAATTGTTCAAAATAAATTAGTTGGAAAATTTGCAAATTTGTTTAAGGTCTAGCTTAAAGATAGTGGATTCTTGTCTGTTTCTGTATTAAATCTGTTATGATATCACGCATCATGTAGCCTCTGGAAATTCCATTGTACAATTGTGAAAGAATGAGAATGATAAAGGTAATGTCTTAGTATTATTTTGAAAATAGTTTTGACCTGGTAGATACCCTGGAAGGATCTTAGGGAACCCTAGGGGTCTTTAGACTGCATTTTGAGAAACCAGTGTCTTAGCCAGTGATTAAACACCTGTCTTACCTTTTGCTCTTTAAACAAATCAAAGATATGTAGAGTGACTATTGCCTTATAAAACAGTTACATGTCTTTTCTGTGAGCTTCAGTGATTTGGGGCTTTGTTCTCCCGGTCTTGGATTAATTTGAGTTTTGAACTGTGCAGCTAGAGAAGACCATGGGTACACAGTGTTCATTGAAAGACCACAGTCCTTTTGTAGTTTCAGCATCTTAAGTTGGTGTTTAAATGGTGTGTTAAGTTTCAGCCTAGTAAAGTGAGAGAATCCTAATGTAAACAGGGAAAATAATATAAAGAATTATTAATGATAACAGGGGGTTAGAGTAATGAGGAATTGTCTACTAAGAAGCAAAGAGCCTGCTAGAGATTCCAGGAGTAGTAGATAGAAGGGAGCAGCCACTGCCCCTAAGGCTGAGATGGAGCACCCGAGGAAGACTCTACTCCCACTCTGCCTGGAGATCCAGATTTTGTTGGTGAGGGTATGTCTGGGCCTCACTGAATGGCAGAGAAATTGCTCTGGTGCTGAGCTGGCAGAACTTGTTGGAAATCCATCAACTTTTGGAACTTGCTGAAAATTCACCCTTAGGATGAGGAAAGCTGCAGGACCATGCCAAGTTAGCGTGCCAGAAAAGGAACCCCTTTTCTCCTGCACATCTCTGCAGGGCCCTCTGTGACAGAACTTAATGTTGTGGCATCTGACAAGGGGAAAATGTTTGAAGGGCCCAGATCCTTTTCATTATGCAGGCAAAAAGGATGACTTTGGAGTGGAGAGGCAATAAGTTGATAACTGGTAAAGTTCACCCTTTTGACAACTCAGCTTCCGTTATCCCCTTATACACACATCAAGTGGTAATTAAATAGAAAGTCCAGATCTGTCAGTGTTTGCAAGAATGGGAACCTTAGGAGCCAGTACACTTTGGAAGTATAGTATGAAAGGTACACTGTCATTTCATTTTCTGTTTGTGGATACTGCTTGTGGAACTTGACAGACTGGAGATGTCCTTCCCAGAGGGAGAATTGGAAACATTTTGCAAAGTCTTCTGTGTTGGTTTGCTTTAGGGACTTAGGATTTTTCAAATTCCTTTACATTTGGCGTAAAAATTCACAAACAAGTGCCATTTTTCATGTCTTTTAATCACTCCAGGGTTCTAGAAGTATCTAATTTTAAGTTGATATTGTTGAGAGGTGATATTAAGCAGAGTTTTTTTTTTTCTATTAAGTGTTTACAGAGATTTTTTTCTTTGGTGTTTTTTGGTTATTTCAGTTTCAGAGTCTATGTATATATTCGTTTCCATTTGGGGCAGTAACAAATTGCCACAGATTTAATGGTTAAGAACAGCACACGTTTATTACTTCACAATTCTTTAGGTTAGCTGTCCGACAGAGGCTCTCACTGGGCTAAATTTTAGTCAGGATCAGCAGGGCTGAGTTCTTTTCTGGAGACTCCAGGAGAATCCTTCCCTTGCCTTTTCTTCTAGCAGTGTTGCAGGTCTCTGTGTCTTTCTTCTGCAGTCACGTCTCTCCCTGACTCTAAATCTTCAGCTTTCCTCTTGTGCTTTCAATGAGCGTTGGGGTTCTGTTAGGTCAACAGGATAATCTCCCTGTTCACCTGATTAGTAACCTGAATCCCACCTGCAGCCTAAGTCCCCTCGCCATGTTTCATAAGGTATTCACGGGCCCCGGGCGTTAGGATGTAGACCTCTTTGAGGGGCCGTGATTCTGCTTAACATAATTTCCTTCTTACAGTTCTTTTGAAAAGAAGGGAACCCCTGGGTAAAAGTTTCAGGTCTGACTTGGTTGCCAAACTTAGAAAAAAAGGAACAGCTTTCCTGTTTCTTACCTGTAGGTTGAAAATTTTCTTCTGAAGAAATAACCTTATGATAACTTTCTTAAAAGGAAATGCTTTGTCACCTTTTTCTGATGCCAACAACCAGCTTCTCACTTAGGTGGAAGATTTTTCTAAGTGCCTTTTTTGTTTCCCTTGTACCTTAGTTTGAAAATAGGCAAAAAAAAAAAAAAAAAAAAAAGCCAAACCGAGCTTTTTTTTTTTAAGAGTTAAAATAAAGATTACCATGCTGTGGTCATTGTTATACAATATAAAGAAAGAAGTCACCTGGAAACAGAGTTATAGAGTAGGAGCCTCAGGTAGTTTGGGAAATTTTGTTACGGGGTCATTTGCTCTATTTTAGAAAATCTTTATTAAACCAGAGTCTGGTGGTCTTAGGTTCTTCTGTATCTGCTTCCTGGTGTTTACTAGCCGCCATCAGGTTAGTAGTAGGACATGTCATGTGACCTGCCAGTTTAGGTAACTTTTTTCCAACTCCTTTATGGTGTGGAGAAGAAATATAATTTATTGCAGAATGTTAATTTTCTTAGGTTTAGTAAAAACAGAGAAGCTGTTCAGAACAGAATAAACCCAAGTTGTGACAACTTTTTGTTCCACTGCTGTTTGCATAGTTTTGTGGACAGAGATGGATGAACATCCTTGTAGTCGAGGCATTGGGAGGCTTTGTTAATTGTTGCTCTGTAGGGAAGTCTTGAGATTTCCTTCTCTGTAAAAGTGGAGGTATAAAGTAAACTTACTGCTTTAGGGTAGAGTTGGCAAACTTCAGTCCCCAACCTTTTGCCTGTTTTTCTATGACTCATGAGCCAAGAATGGCTTTTACTTTTTGTGTATGTGAGGAAGATTGGCCCTGAGCTAACATCTGTTGCCAGTCTTCCTCTTTTTGCTTGAGGAAGACTATCCCTGAGCTAACATCTGTGCCAGTCTTCCTATATTTTGTGTGGGATGCTGCCAGAGTGACTTGAGAAGTGGTGCTAGGTCTGCACCTGGGATCTGAACCTGTGAGCCCCAGGCTGCCAAAGCCGAGCACACGAACTTAACCTCTAGGCCTGCCCCTACATTTTTAAGTAGTTTTAAAAAGTAATGTTTCATGACATATGAATGTAAATTATATGAAAGGCAAATTTCAGTGTCCGTAAATAAAGTTTCATTGGAATACAGCCATATCCATTCACTTCTCTATTGTCTATGACTCATTTTATATTGTGATGACAGATATGAGTAGCTGTAGCAGACCTTTTGTGGCCTGCAAAGCCTAAATGTCTACTATCTGGACTTTTACAGAAAAAGTTTGTTATTCCTGCTTTAGGGTGTTCTGAGCACTGACTAGTTATTACCTTAGTCACATATGCTCTTGAAGCAGTTTCCCCAAATTGCGTATTAGATGGTTAAAAATTAAACGGTAAATGACTATATAAAGGCCATGATGATGTCTGCTGCTAGAGATCAACATTGAGGTGTAAGTAATTTCCGGTTATTTCTGAAGAAAAGTGCTAAAATAATGTGCTATTTTGTTGAAAGGCAAATTTTTAGTTTGCTAGGACTGCCATAAAATACCACAGACTGGGTGACTTAAAAACAGCAGAAATTTGTTTTCCAACAATTCTGGAGGCTAGAGGTCCAGCATCAAGGTGTTGGCAGGTTTGATTTCTCCTGAGGCCTCTCTTCCGGGTTTGCAGATGACTGCCTTCTTGCTGTGTCTTCACATGGCCTTTCTTCTGTGCCTGTGCATCCCTTGTGTCTCTTTGTCTTCTTACAAGAATACCCATTATATTGGAAAAGGGCCCTACCATTATGAACTTAATTACCTCTTTGGTGGCCCTGTCTTCAAGTACAGTCACATTCTAAAATACATGGGCTTAGGACTTTAATAGATGAATTTGGGGAGGACATAATTGAGTCCATAAGGAATTTTTAATGGAAGCTTTGTTTTGTTCCTTAAATAAATTTTGAGAGTATATACTAAGTAACAGATACTGTTCTAGATATGTATGGTGAGCATGACAGACAAGGTTTGATACTGAAGGAACTGATGGTTTAGTGGGGGAAGATAGATAATAAAAAGGAAAACAAGTAAATAGTATGATTTCAGAGTGTTAAGCACCATGAAGGAAATTAAACAGTGTAAAGTGATATTAGTGACTGGTATGGAGGGTGAGATAATGCTATGTTAGATACGAGTTTCCAGAAAAGGTGACTTGAGAGACCAGGTCTATTTCTGGGTCCTGATACTCATCAAGATTGGTATAGACAAGGATCAGAAGAATACTGAACAGGTTAGGGAGCTGTATGAGTTAAGCTGGAGAGGTTGATGGGGACCAAATCGAAAGGCCCTGTGGAGACTATGGTAAAGATTTTGGTGTTCCTTTGCACAAGGAATAAAATCTACTAGAGGGATTTTTAGCAGAGTCCTCGATAGGCTTTTTCTGTTTGAGAGAGAGCTCTTCGGCTGTGGTATAGAGGTTTGCAGGTGTGAGAGTAGAGATGGGGGAGCAGTCAGAGGACTATCAAAGTATTCTTGGTCAGAGAGATTGATAGCCTGGCCTAAGATAGTGACAGGGAAGAGGAAAAGAAATGGAAAGAATTTGAGAGCTATTATGCAGGTAAAATCCATAGTATTGGCTAACGGATTGGATATGGGGATTTGGGAAGAGGGAGGAAATTCTTTAGCAATATTGCCTACTAAGGCATGTAAATCTAGTGTTAGCAAATTAGGTGATCGCTGCATCAGCAAGTTGCAGAATGTAACTTGGAAGGGTAAAGCCTTAAATCATTAAACAGGAAAACATAAGGCAAATAAACAGTTCAATTCAGTGTCCACCTGACAGATGTATAACTACTAGAAAAACATGTAGGGAATTCATAGTTTGCCAAAAAGTGTGCCTTTGGGACAAATAACCTTTTTAGAACTTAAAAGCCTTCGAGATTGTTATAAAATAATAAATGTCAGATTTGATGGAATCACTATGTGTGCTGTTAAAGTGATTTTCTTGAGGGCTAGAGTTCTTTATTCCAAGGTAAATGTTTTTAAACTGGAGCAGCCCTTTGGTGAATGTAGATATGATACATAACGTAATGATAGATAAAGATGAACTGAATAGGTTAAGTTTCTGAGAGTTTAAACTTTCCCTGCCAAGACAAGTATTGTAGTTGTTGAACTTGAAATTGGGAGTCACAGTTAGGAGGTTTGGATCTAAGTTTTACCACTTGTTTCTATAGTTAATTCTTGCCCTCTGAGGCGCAGGTCCCCCATCTGTAAGACAGGCACTTAATGGAAGAAAGCTTTCAAGACATACAGTAATTCAAGCTTCTGAATGGAACGTATAGAAGTAAGACTAGTGTGATGGCAACCTTCTTTATTTCGAGATTGGCAAGTTTTGTTTTTTGTTTTCCCTTGTGAAGAATTGGGAATTGAAGGGTTTAGTCAAGGGTTTATTTTCTTATTTAGGGAGATCATGGCAATCCTAAAGGCATTTGCAAAACATAGCACTTTGAGAACTATTTTTTAAAAATTGCTTGTGTGAGAGACTTTAAGTAGCTTTGGTAGGCAGTAGCTCAAATTCTGTGAAATATGTAACTCAAATTTCCACAGACTATTATTAATTTGAGTTATTTCAAGTTGTTACAACTAGAAATTAGTCATTTTTGGTGATTTCTAACTGTATATAAATGTCTGGCTTCAGAGAGCTGTATGTGATGAACAGGCTATGCTGTATACAAGAATAAGGGGATAAAATGATTTAATTCCTCTTTATTACATTAAGAAATGTGACTTTTGGAGTTATTTCATGATCAGCCTTTTTATTTTTTTCAAACTATCGTCGTATATGTGTGAAGGATGAGACCACTAGTCATGTTTCTTAAATTAATGTTCAGTGTAGGTTATAGGATCGTTTATATTAAATTTCAGAAAGGAATGCTTAGTTTCCTGTTTTATATGGGATAAGATGCTTGGAAATCCTTAAAAGTTTGGTTAAACGTAATGATTTTTGTAATAAAAGCATTTATACTTAGTGCTTGGCACTGTTTTCATTATTTGTTAATCTTTAGAATTAAAAAAATCATTTTCTGTTTACCTTGGAATAGATAGCACATGGAGTACAAAATTCAAATCATCTAAAGGATATGACAGTACAAAGTAAGTGTTCTTCCAGTGCTTGTTTTCACTCATCCAGTCTCCTTCTTCAGCTTCCTGAGGTCTTTTATAGAAACATACCATCTTGCTTTTTTTAACTTAAATACTGGAAATATAAAAACATGAGAAATATTTAATTTTAGCCACTCTTACATATTAAAGAAACTTACCCCTTGGGTATTATATGAGTTGTAAATTATTTCTCAGGTTATATGTTGGAAATGCCATGCAGAAATTTTTCATTTTAATATAGTTGAATTTATCAGTCTTTTGTGCATTCTGGGTTTTGCCTCATATTTATGTAGTACACCCTTTCTTGGAAATTATTAAAAAATTATTTCTCCCCTATGTTTTTTCTTGTTGGATGCCTTTATTTTTTGAATTTGTATCTTTGATTCATTTGCAGTTTATTTTGATGTAGAGTTTGAATAAGGAAACCAATTTTATTTTTTCCTTGGTAATTACCCAGTTATCCCTATACCTCTTATTGAGTAAGCCATTTTTTCTGCACTAAATTTATGTAGGTATTTGGGTCTGTTTCTGGACCCTTCTAGTTAATTTCATTGATCCGTTAATGCATTTACTAGTATACACTTTAAACTGTTTTGTAATGTCTTTATATCTGGTAGGACAGTCTCCTGTCCTCCTCCCTCAATTTGTCTTACTTCTAAGAATTTTCCTAGCTTTATCCTTGTTACTTTTTCCATATGAACTTAAAAATCAGTTTGTTTACGATGTTATCAAAAGGCACAGTAGGAAGCTCCAGGTCCTCTCCCTGCCCCCTTCTGAAACATGAAAACAAATTTAAACCAAAAAACTAGAGACTGGCTGAACTGTGAAAGATTCTACAGCAACGCAGTGAACGCCCATCAAGGAAAGATCACATTTAAAATAGTAGGAAATTGAGTCATTTTTTTTTTTAATTGAGGTTATGGTAGTTTATAACATTGTGAAATTTCAGTTGTACATCATTGTTTGTCAGTCGTCTTAGAGGTGCGCCCCTTCACCCTTTATGCCCACCTCCCACCCCTTCCCCCTGGTAACCACGAAATAGTTCTCTTTGTCCATGTGTTTGTTTATCTTCCACATATGAGTGAAATCATACAGTGTTTGTCTTCCTCTATATGGCTTATTTCGCTTAACATAATACCCTCACCGTCCCTCCATGTTGTTGTGAATGGGACGATTTTGTTTTTTTATGGCTGAGTAGTATTGCATTGTATAAATATACTGTATCTTTATCTAGTCATGAGTTTTTGGGCACTTAGGTTGCTTCTATGTCTTGGCTATTGTAAGTAATGCTGCAGTGAACATAGGGGTGCATAAGTCTCTTTGAATTGCTGATTTCACGTTCTTTGGATAGATACCCAGTAGTGGGATAGCCGGGTCATATGCTATTTCTATTTTTAGATTTTTGAGAAATCTCCATACTGTTTTCCATAGTGGCTGAACCAGTTTGCATTCCCACCAGCAGCGTATGAGTGTTCCCTTTTCTCCACAACATCTCTAACGTTTGTTATTTTTTGTCTTGGTTATTATAGCCATTCTAACAGGTGTAAGGTGATATCTTAGTGTAGTTTTGATTTGCATTTCCTTGATGATCAGTGTTGATGAGCGTCTTTTCATATGCCTATTGGCCATCCATATATCTTCTTTGGAGAAATGTCTGTTCATATCCCCTGCCCATTTTTTGATCAGGTTGTTTGATTTTTGGTTGTTGAGTTGTGTGAGTTCTTTATATATTATGGAGATTAACCCTTTGTTGGATATATGATTTGCAAATATTTTTTCCCAGTTGGTGGGTTGTCTTTTCGTTTCAATCCTGGTTTCCCTTGCCTTGTAGAAGCTCTTTAGTCTGATGAAGTCCCACTTGTTTATTTTTTCTTTTGTTTCCCTTGTCCGAGAAGGTATGGTGTCCAAAAAGATCCTTTAAAACTGATGTCAGAGTGTACTGCCTATATTATCTTCTGGAAGTTTTATGGTTTCAGGTCTTACCTTCAAGTCTTTGATCCATTTTGAGTTGATTTTTGTGAATGGCGTAAGAAAATTGTCTACTTTCACTCTTTTACATGTGGCTGTCCAGTTTTCCCAGCACCATTTATTGAGGAACCTTTCCTTCCTCCTTTGTATGTTCTTAGCTCCTCTGTCGAAGATTAGCTGTCTGTAAATGTGTGGTTTTATTTCTGAGCTTTCACTTCTGTTCCATTGATCTGTATGCCTGTTTTTGTACCAGTACCATGCTGTTTTTATTACTATAGCTTTGTAGTATATTTAAAAGTCAGGGATTGTGATGCCTCCAGTTTTGTTCTTTTTTCTCAGGACTGCTTTAGCAATTTGGGGTCTTTGTTGCCCCATGTGAATTTTAAGATTCTTTGTTCTATTTCCATGAAGAATATCATTGGGGTTATGTTTGAGATTGCATTGAATTTGTAGATTGCTTTAGGTAGTATGGACGTTTTGACTATGTTAATTCTTCCAGTCCATGTGCATGGAATATCTTTCCATTTCTTTATGTCTTCGTTGATTTCTTTCAATAATATCTTATAGTTTTCATTGTATGGGTCTTTCACCTCCTTGGTTAAATTTATTCCTAGATATTTTATTCTTTATGTTGCAGTTGTAAATGGGATTATATTCTTGAGTTCTCTGTTAGTTCGTTATTAGAGTATAGAAATGCAACTGATTTTTCTAAGTTGATTTTGTAACATGTAACTTTGCTGTAGTTGTTGATTATTTCTAGTAGCTTTCCGATGGATTTTTTTAGGGTTTTCTACATATAAAATCATGTTGTCTGCAAACAGTGAGAATTTAGCTGCTTCTTTTCCAATTTGGATGCCTTTTCTTTTTCTTGCCTAATTGCTCTGGCCAAAACCTCCAGTACTATGTTGAATAGGAGTGGTGAGAGTGGTCACCCTTGTCTTGTTCCTGTTCTCGGAGGGATGGCTTTCACTTTTCCCCCATTGAGTATGATGTTGGCTGTGGGTTTGTTATATATGGCCTTTATTATGTTGAAGTACTTTCCTTCTATACTCATCTTATTGAGTGTTTTTATCATAAATGGCTGTTGGATCTTGTCAAATGCTTTCTTTGTGATATTGAGATGATCACATGGTTTTTCTTCCTCATTTTGTTAATGTGGAGTATCACATCAATTGATTTGCGATTGTTGAACCATCCCTGTGTCCCTGGTATAAATCCCATTTGATCATCATGTATGATCTTTTTAATGTATTGCTGTATTCAGTTTGCCTGTATTTTGTGGAGGATGTCTGCATCTGTGTTCATCAGTGATGTTGGTCTGTAATTTTCCTTCCATGTGTTCTCCTTGTTTGGCTTTGGGATAAGGGTGATTTTGGCCTTGTAGAATGTGTTAGGAAGTGTTCCGTCTTCCTCAATTTTCTGGAAGAGTTTGAGAAGGATAGGTATTAAGTCTTCTTCGAATCTTGGGTAGCATTCTCCAGAGAAGCTGTCTGGTCGTGGACTTTTATTTTTGGGGAGGTTTTTGATTATTATTTCAATCTCTTTACTTGTGATTGGTCTATTCAGATTCTCTCTTTCTTCTTGGTTCAGTTTTGGGAATTTATCCATTTCTTCTAGATTGTCCAATTTGTTGACGTATAGTTTTTCATAGTATTCTCTTATAATCCTTTGTATTTCTGTGGTATCCATTGTAATTTCTCCTCTTTCATTTCTAATTTTATTTATTTGAGCTTTCTTTTTTTTTCTTAGTGAATCTGGCTAAGGGTTTGTCAATTTTGTTTATCTTTTTAAGAACCAGCTCTTGGTTTCATTGATCCTTTCTACTGTCTTTTGTTTCAGTTTCATTTATTTCTGCCCTAAGTTTTATTATTTCTCTCCTTCTACTGACTTTGGGCTTCGTTTGTTCTTCTTTTTCCAATTCTGTTAGGTGTGGTTTGAGATTGCTTATTTGAGATTATTCTTGTTTGTTGATGTGAGCCTGTATTGCAATGAATTTCCTTCTTAGGACCACTTTTGCTGCATCCTGAATGAGTTGGTATGGTGTGTTTTCATTTTCACTTGTCTCCAGATAATGTTTGATTTCTCCTTTTATTTCTTCACTGATCCATTGGTTGTTCAGTAGCATGTTGTTTAAGCTCCACATCTTTGCTCCTTTCCCAGATTTTTCTTGTAATTGATTTCTAGTTTCATAGCATTATTGTTGGAAAAGATGCTTGATATTATTTCAGTCTTCTTAAATTTATAGAGGCTTGCTTTGTTTCCCAACATATGATCTGTTCTTGAGAGTGTTCCATGCGCAGTTGAGAAGAATGTGTAACCTGCTTTTTTTGGATGGAGTGTTCTATATATGTCTATTAAGTCCATCTGGTCTAGGTTTTCATTTAATTCTATAATTTCCTTGTTGACTCTCTGTCTGGATGATCTCTCCATTGGTGTAAGTGGGGTGCTGAGGTCCCTTATTACTATTGTATTGTTGTTAATATCTCCTATTAGATTTGTTAATAGTTGCTTTATGTACGTTGGTGCTCCTGTGTTGGATGCATATATGTTTATAAGTGTTATGTCATCTTAGTGGAGTGTCCCTTTTATCATTTTATGCTATCTCTGTCTGTCTTTACCTTTTTTTGTCTTGAGGTCTACTTTGTCTGATATGAGTATGATGACACCTGCTTTCTTTTATTCGCCAATAGCTTGGAATATTGTCTTCTGTCTTTTCACTCTGAGTCTATGTTTGTCTTTGGGGCTGAGATGTGTTTCCAGGAGGCAGCATATTTTTGGGTCTTGTTTTTTAATCCTCTTGCCACTCTGTGTCTTTTGATTGGAGAATTCAATCCATTTACGTTTAGAGTGATTATTGACATATGAGGGCCTAATACTGCCATTTTATTGCGCTTTTTCCGGTTCTCCTCCATTTCCTTTGTTTCTCATCCGATGTATTTTGGACTACTAGTTCAGTTAGGTAGTTTTCTATGCTGGTTTTCTTAGTTTTCCCCTTATTTATAACTTGTGTTTCTGTTCTAATTATTTGGTTAGTGGTTACCATGTGGCTTGTATAAAGCATTATAGATGAGGGGCCGGTCCAGTGGCACAGTGGGTAAGTTTACACGTTCTGCTTCTTGGCAGCCTGGGGTTCGCCGGTTCAGATCCTGGGTGTGGACATGGCACTGCTTGGCAAAAGCCATGCTGTGGTAGGTGTCCCACGTACAAAGTAGAGGAAGATGGGCATGGTTGTTAGCTCAGGGCCAGTCTTCCTCAGCAAAAAGCGGAGGATTGGCAGTAGTTAGCTCAGGGCTAGTCTGCCTCAAACAAAACAAAACTAAAGAACAATTATAGATGAGATAGTCCATTTTTTGATAGCCTGTTATGTTCTTAGACTAAGCCTGTTCCATCCGTTTCCTCTTCCTCTTCTAAATTGTCATTGTGACATCTTATTTCATCTTGTGAGTATGTGTTAAAATGACAAGATTATATTTATTCTTGGTGTTTTCCTTCCATTTATCTTTAATGTTATAATTATTTGCTAAACTGTTCTTTTGGAGGGCTGCAATTTTCTGATTTTGTGTTTCTACTTAACTCCTTGCTCTGGGTTTTGTAACCCCTTTCTCTCTTTTTTTTTTCCCCCACGTATGAGGGCCTTCTTGAGGATTTCTTGTAGGCTGAGTTTTTTGGCAATGAACTCCCTTAACTGTTGTTTATCTGGAAAAGTTTTTATTTCTCCATCATATTTGAAGGATATATTTGCTGGATAGAGTGTTCCTGGCTGAAAGCTTTTGTCTTTCAGAATTTTGAATATATCATTCCACTCTTTCCTAACTTGTAAGGTTTCTGCTGAGAAAACCCCTGACAACCTGATAGGTGTTCCTTTGTAGGTTATATTCTTCATCCTTGCTGCCCCTAACACTTTTTCTTTGTCCTTGACTTTTACCAGCGTTACCACTATATGCCTTGGAGTTAGTCTTTTTACATTGGTAAAGTTTGGAGATCTCTTTGCTTCTGTCACAGGGATTTCTAGCTATCTCCCCAGGTATGGGAAGTTCTCAGCTATTATTTCTTTTAACATGGTTTCTGCTCCATTCTCCTCTCTTCTTCCTCTTGGATACCTATAATCCTTATGTTACATTTCCTAATTGAGTCAGATAGTTCTCGGAGAGTTTCTTCATTTCTTTTCAGTCTTAATTCTCTTTCCTCCTGTATCTGAAGCATTGCTATACTCCTGTCCTCCAGACTGCTAATTCTGTCCTCCATAATATCAGCCCTACTACTGTTCAGGGAGTCCAGATTTTTCTTTATCTCATCCATTGTGTTTTTCATCTCCAACATTTCTTATTGGTTCTTTTATAGTTTTGAGCTCTTTTGTTATATAGCTGTTGAACTTGTGTTCTCTTTTAACTCTGAGTTTTTAAATGATAGCTATTTTGAATTCTTTGCCATTTAACTTATAGATTTCTGTGTCCTCATCATTGATTTCTGGGCACCTGTCATTTTCCTTCTGTTCTGGAGATTTAATGTATTTTTTCATACTGTTTGATGATGTGGGTTTGTGCCTTCGCATAGAGATAGAATTTGGTGACAGCTTCCACTTGGTGACACTGAGGGGATGGGACAGGAGCTGTGTAATCTGTGTGCACCAGGATCTCCATCAGCTGAGCCTCTGCCACTCCTTGGGATCACAATTGCCCTGTGGGGTCTCCCACCAAGTGTAGGAACAATCACACGGGGGCTCTGTGTTGCTGCCGCCTTCTCCCACTGACTGGCCTAGATGCGCTGCCCCGTTAGGGACTGTAGCTGTGTTATGGGTTTTCGAGGCAGCTGGGAACTTGTTTGCCTGGACTCGCAGCTCGGCCACCGTCTGGTCCTTGGTTGTACTAGCTGTTGCCCTTAGTGGGTGGGGCCTCCCCACTGGATCTGAGCCTGTGCCACTCCGTGGGACCATGATGGGATTGTCAATTCTCCCACTAGTCGAGAGAGTGATCCACACAGGGGCTCAGGGCTTCTGCCATCTGCTCCCACAGTCCCGCCAGTTGTACTGCCCTTTCAGGGCTGCTGTAATACCATGCACATTTGTGGTAGCTGGGGCCACTTTTGCCTGGGCTGCAGGTACACCCTCGTCTGTTCCTAGGTCACACTAGCCTTTGTGCTTGGTGTGTGGGGCCTCCCCACTGGGATGGAGCCTGAGTCACTCCCTGGGGCCGCAGTGGGAATGTGGACTTTCCCACTGGATCTGGGAGTGATCACACTGCAGCTCAGGGTTATCACCACCTTCTCCCACAGTCCCTTTGCATCTCACTTGCCCCATCCAAGCCATCGCAGAGCTATGGCATTTTAGGCGTCTGGGGGTTTGTTCTCCTGGACTCGCAGCTGTGCTGTGTCTGCTCCTGGGTCTCACCAGCCTGTGTGCTTGGTAGGCAGGTCTTCTCCACTAGGGCTGAGCTGAGTCTCTCCCTGGGGCCATGGTGGGACTGTGGATTTCTCACTGGACCAAAGAGCAATCATGGGGGGCTCAGGGCTGCAGTTGTTTCCACAGTTGCACCGAGGGCCATGCCCACCCTCAGGGCCAGGGTGCTGCTATGAGGCCTTCAGCTAGGAGAGCAGTCGCTTGCCATACTGAGCTGTCTGGGGGCTGGAGAGTTCTCACCTATCTCCACCTCCTTCCCTGGGGTAATCCATCCATCTTCTGATGTATAGCAGTGTGGGTCTCTTAGGCATCCTGAGGTGCTGTGTGAGTATCCTCTGTTGATTGATGAATGTCCATTTAGTTGTAGTTCGAAGGGGGAGAGACAAAGAAAACCGCTCACTCCGCCATGTTGCTGACGTCACTTTCTTGAGTCATGTTTTGACTTGGCCTATCCTGTCCCTGGAGTGGCAGGATCCGGGTTTGGAGGAGACTGCAGCCCAGTTGCCATTTACTTCAAATCAGAGGGAGCTGAGCAGACCCTACTTGCGATAGTCTAACCTGTCTGGGGTTTGATTAAAGGACTAGTCTCTGTTTTGCCTAACTGGGGTTCAGGCTCAGTTGGGTATTAGTAGCAGAACATGAATCTTAGGCTGGGAGAAGTGGCAGAAAGTGGCAGGCATGGCTCATAAAAGGTGCAGGGGTATTAGAGACCTATAGACGCCTGGGGCAAGTGATTACAGGCAAGCAATAGCCCATCTAAGGCCCTAAGAGAAGATGGGGTGAGACTCTGGGAAGTTAAGATGTTGAGATGCAGGTGTGTATATGAGGAAGTTGGAAAAAATCACGGCCCAGGGTTTCGCCAGTTTGGATCCTGGGCACAGACATGGCACTGCTCATCAGGCCATGCTGAGGCGGTGTCCTCAACTATCTAGAAGGACCCACAACTAAAATATACAACTATCTACAGAGGGGCTTTGGGGAGAAAAAGAAGAAGGAAAAAAAAAAGATTGGGAACAGTTGTTAGCTCAGGTGCCAATCTTTAAAAAAAAAAAAGAACTGTCTTAAATATGTTCAAAGAACTAAAGGAAATCAGGAAAATGATACATGAACAAAATGACTGTTTTAACACAGAGAAAGTATTGAAAGGAACCAAATAAATTTTGGAGCCGAACCATACAACAATGTTATTTCTTTAAATATCTCTTTCTACTCTTTCCTCTGCTCTTGCTACTTCCATTATGCACATGTTGGTGTAATTAATGATTTCCCACATACGTCTGAGAGTCATCATTTTACTTCCTTGTTTTTATTCTCTTTTGTGGCTTGCATAATCTCTTTTCAGTCTATCTCAAAGTTTGATTATTTTTTCTTCTGCAGTTCTACTGTTGAGCCCTTCTAATGATTTTTAAATTTTAGGTATTCTACTTTCCAACTCCATAATTTCCATTTAGTTTTTTTTCTAATTTCTGTCTTTATTGATATTCTCTATCTGATGTGACATTATCATGCCTTCGTTTGCCTCTTTTTTTTAAATTGTAGTATTGTGTCATACAGAATTGTTAGTTTCAGGTGTACAACATAGTGATTCAGTATTTTTAGGCATTACAAAATGATCACTATGATGTGTCTAGTTACCATCTGTCACCATACAAAGTTGTTACGATGTTATAGACTATATTGCCTTTGGTATACATTACATCCCTGTGACTTACTTATTTTATGACTGGCTTCCTTCACAGGTGTGAACATATTTATAATGGCTACTTTAAAGTCTTTTTCTGATAGAACTGACATTGGTCTCTCTCAGGGGTATTTTCTGTTGCCTTTATTTTTCTACACAGTTACTAATAACCAATTACCGTTCTGTAGATAAGAGAGATAAGGTGAGTTTTACATGAGCCAGGGTGAGGATTATAACCTGGGAAGGCAATTTCCACAAAGGAAGAAAGTGTTCTGGAGAAGCATGGTTTTCAGTACAGTCTTACACCTTTTTAGAACAGAGGACACACATTAAACATGTGTAGGATACATATTCATCAAAGTTTCAAAGAGGTATTGAGTTGCAAATTAGTAGGTCAACATGACCCTGATGTTGGAAATGGACTAGTATGAGCCTTACTGATAGGGCCATAGGGTGTATGAGGGGAAGTATGTGTTTCCAAGGGAGTATATTCTTTAATGGTTAGGGCAGATAGATGCACAATGTATGTTTGAGAGGCCGTAAGTCAGGCTTCTTTAGTTCAAGCCGAATTAGCTTTGAACCAGAAGATACCGTATATAACCTTAATATGTGAAAATCTGTTGCTATTACAAGTTTTTTTCTTTGTCATGAGAACTTTTAAGATCTACTCTCCTAGCAACTTTCAAGTACGAAATGATGCGGGGTCAGTGAGCCGAGGGTGAAAAGAAAGATTTCTTAGACTCTTAAGATCTGGCAGTAGTGCTCTTTTATTTAGAGAATAGAATAGCATGGGGATAGGACCCATGGGCAGTCAGAGCTTCTGCTGCCGCCGCTTCTGCTGCCCCTGCTGGCATGGGGACAGGACCCATGGGCAGGCAGAGCTGGTGCGTGGGGACAGGACCCACGGGCAGTCAGAGCTCCTGCTGCTGCCCCGAGTTGAGGGTTAGGGCTAATTTTATGAGGCATGGGTACGTGACTTATTTTTACTGGAGAAAAGAAAAGATGATGTAAAAAGTCATTAAATGATTTCAGTGCAGATGGGGTCTGGTTATTGTGCGGTCATATAACTTTAGATACGAATCTGGCCATATAGATCGGCATGTAGGTGAGGATGCCCTGGGCTTCTCTCCCTGGGGCAGTCCTAATTCATACCATAAAAAAAGTCCACTGGGTCGTATAGTTTGGCATGTAGGCCAGGTCACCTTGGGCTTCTCTAGCTGGGGCAGCCTTAATCCACATCACACAACACAGTATTATTAACTATAGTCCCTATGCTGTACCGTGCATCTCCAGGCCTTACTTATCTTATATGCGAAAGTTTATACCTTTTAATCACCTTGTTGCCTGTTTTTTTCCGGTGTATGGATATACTTTCCTGTTTGTTGGCATGCCTCCTAAATAGAGGGCTGGTCTCGGGTAGGGGAGGCATCTGCTCTCCCAGTGCGGGTAGACATCTGATCTTAGTTCCTGATAGTCCTTTGTTTTGCTGGATGTGCATCAGAGACCTATACCTGATCTCTCAATTGTCCTTGATGATGGCTGTCAGCATGGACTTTGCCCAGGGGTCATCACATTCCTAAGGAACTCAAAAGAACAAAGTTATCAATTTATAGCAGCTGAGAGGGGCTATAAAATCTACAGAGCATGTCTGGGTTAATCACAGGTCATTTAAAGTTACAATACGGTTTCTTGTCTACAATGTGGCTTCCCTTTTGTCAATCTCCTGGTGAGCCGCTATCATGGGTACTGAGGCCTCCCCCCCCCCCCCCCCACCAGGCTTCTTACTGTTATTTGCTTGTTAATTTGTTCAGTGACTGACTGGATTGTTTTAGTAAAGTGTGTTCCTCTCCAGTGTTCGGCTTCTGATATTGTTCCTTAGGGAGATGTAGTTTTGGATATGCTGACAGTTACTCTGGGATGATAGTATTTTTGATTGGGCTCTCTTGCTCTCTTGCCCTGACTACACTAATTGCCACTAATGGCCAGCTGATTTTGCTATTGATTTTAAGAAAGCCCTGCCCTATAAATTGTTCTACAGACGAATCCCATCAAATTCTGGTTCCTTTGAAGGAACAGTTTCTGAGGTTAGTGTTTAATTTTTGTTCTGCCAACAGGAGGGTTCCTCCCAGCTGTCTTATTCCCTGGTCGTCTTCTGCAAACTAACCTGCCTGTAGTTTGGCCTGTATCTTCTTTCTCCACCCATTTGCCTTTCAGCACAACTTCCATTGTTCTGTAGAAAGCCATTAGGCTTGAACTTCTTCACCCTGTGTTGCAAATAAAGGTTGGTCCTTTGAGAAGAGATTAGGCCCTGTCTCCTCCCAGGCAAAATCTCTGAACCAGGGCTCTAGGGATAAGAGGATGGGGACAAAAGCAAGTTCTCTCTGAGTGACAGCCCCACATTAGATCAGTGCTTGGTGGGGCAGTGGGCAGTGGCCTCGAGTCCTCTGGCTTTTCCTGGTGTAGAACTACTACCTCATGAGCCGGATCAAAAATGATCAGTGCCCTGGTATTCTCAGCATACCATGGTCAAGGTAGTGCCTCAGTTCCACAAGTGGGACTGGTAGGAAGAAAGGACCCCCTACTTCTAAACCTACTTATCTGAGACGTAAGCCTCAGCAACAGGTGGCTGAGGCAGGATGAGAAATACTGATGTCCTGTTCCTCCAGGGAAGAAACCCCTCCATCTGGGTGCTGGGGGCAGAGGGAGCCCTGTGTTTTTGACTGCAAGGGTCTGGAGTAGAGTCTCTGCTCCTGAGTTGGGAGGGGGCTGGGAAGAAGAGAGGCATCTTGGTTCAGATACCACAGTCACTTTATTTTCTTAGTGAATTTTTGTAGATATTCCCGGTTGTTTCTTTATTTGTTGCCTTTAGAACTGTTTCTAGGGAGGGTTTCTTTTTGGTGAGAAAGATTCACCCTAAGCTAACATCTGTTGTCAGTCATCCTCTGTTTTTGCTTGAAGAAGATTAGCTAACATCTGTGCTGAGCTAACATCTGTGCCAGTGTTCCTCTATTTTGTGTGCGGGATGCCTCCACAGCGTGGCTGATGAGTGGAGCAGATCTGGCCCTGGGATCTGAACCTGTGACCCTGGGCTGCTGAAGTGGAGTGCGGGGAACTTTAACCACTTGGCCATGGTGCCGGCCCCTCTGGAGGCTTTTAATGGAGGTTTTTAAAATAGTTTTCATCATTTTCATTGGGGAGCAGGTCTGCAGAGCTCCTCATGCTATCATGCCAGAAGTCATTCTGTTGTTGCTGTTGTTTATGTTAGCTGTTCTGATTAGGTTTGTAGTGGTAGCTCATTGTGGTCTTAATTTTCATTTCCCTAATGGCTAATGATATTGAACATCTTTTCTTGTGATTATTTGCCATCTGTGTATTGTCTTTGGTGAAATGTCTGTTCATATTATTTGTCTTTTTTCTAGTTGGAGTGTTAGCTTATTTATTTAAAAAGTTTTTGAGGAAGATTAACCCTGAGCTAACATCTGCCACTTATCTTCCTCTTTTTTGCTGAGGAAGATTGGCCCTGAGCTAATATCTGTGCCCATCTTCCTCTGTTTTATATGCAGGATGCCTGCCACAGCATGGCTTGGTGAGTGGTGCATAGGTTGGTGCACCTAGGGCTGCTGAAGGAGAGTGCGTGAACTTAACTGCTAGGCCACCCGGCCAGCCCTTAGAGTATTAGTTTTTGTACTATTGAATTTTGAAAGTTCTTTATATAGTTTAGGTAATAGTCTTTTGTTGGATATGTGATTTACAAATATTTTCTCTCAGTCTGCAACTTGTCTTTTCAACTTCTTAATATGGTGAAGTCTGTTTTATCGTTTTTTCCTACTATGGATTATGCTTTTGGTGTCAAGTCTCAATATTCTTTGCATAGCTCTAGATCCTGAAGATTTTCTCCTATGTTTTTTATAAAAGTTTTATTTTGCATTTTACATTTAAGTCCATGATCCATTTTGAGTTACTTTTCGTATAAGGTGTGAGGTTTAGGTGGAACTTCTTTTTTTTTTTGGCCTATGGATTTTCAGTTGTTCTATCACCATTTGTTCAAAAGGCTATCCTGCTTCCATTGAAGTGCTTTTGCCTGTTATAAAATAAGAGTTGGGCATATTAGTGTGTCTTTTTTTGGTTCTCTATTCTGTTCTGTCAATCTATGTGTCTTCTCCTCTGCCAGGACCACGCTGTCTTGACTGTTGTAGCTATATAGTGGGTCTTCATATTAGAGGGATTCTTTCCACTTGTTTTTTTTTTTTTTTTTTTTTTAAAGATTTTTTATTTTTTCCTTTTTCTCCCCAAAGCCCCCCGGTACATAGCTGTATATTCTTCGTTGTGGGTTCCTCCAGCCGTGGCATGTGGGACGCCGCCTCAGCGCGGCCCGATGAGCAGCGCCATGTCCGCGCCCAGGACTCGAACCAACGAAACACTGGGCCGCCTGCAGCGGAGCGCGCGAACTTAACCACTCGGCCACGGGGCAAGCCCCTCCACTTGTTATTTTTAAAGATTGTTTTAGCTATTCTAGGGCCTGTGCCTTCAATATAAATTTTAGAAGAAGCTAGTCTCTAGCTACAAAAATCCTTGCTAGGATCTTGATGGGAATTGCATTAAACCTATCGCACAATTTGGGGAGACTTGACGTCTTCACTGTATTGAGTCTTCCAGTCCATGAAGATGATATGTTGCTGTTTGTTTAGATCTTTGATTTCTTTCAGCAGCGTTTTGTAATTTTCAGCAAACAGATTGTGTACGTATTTTGTTAAGTGTATACTTACGTATTTAAATTTCTTTGGACTGATTCTAAATGATACTGTTTTAAATTTCAGTTTCCAAAAGTTTATTTTTAGCATATAGAAATATGATTAATAGTTGTGTTGATATTCTGTTGACCTTGCTGAACTCACTTATTAGTCCTAGGAATTTTTGTAGATCTTCAGTAGCATTTTAAGATTTGTTTTGAAGTATTGTATCTTTTTTTCTATTATGATATATTAGTTTCTTCCATAGTAACCAAATATTGTGGGCTTCTAGGATGAAGGCTGTTGATATCTATGTATTAATTTTATATCCAATCACTTTGATGAATTTTTTAATTATTTTTTTCAGTTCTTTTGGGTTTTATAGCTAAAGTGTCATATAATCTATAAATAGTTATAGTTGTATATTCCTCATTTTTTCTTGTTTAATTCTATAAAATCTCCAGGAGAGAATTAAATAATGGTGGTGATAAAGGACACCTTTACTTTACCTCTAACTTTACCTTACACTATTAGAATCGATTGCTTTTTTTTTTTAAAGATTGGCACCTGAGCTAACAACTGTTGCCAATCTTCTTTTTTTCCTGCTTTATCCCCCCCCCCCCCCCCCATAGTTGTATATCTTAGTTGCAGGTCCTTCCAGTTGTGGCATAGAATTGATTGCTTTTGGTTTCAAGTCATGGCATCCTAGTAGGAATTCATTTTATCATTAGGTGGATATAACTAAGCAAGAATATATAGTAAATGACAGTTCTCTTAACTGTTCTAGTATTGGGGTATTTTCTTAAATCTTTGGGGAACCTGAGGGTTGACATAAATGCTTGCTTTCTACACTTTTATTGTTGAAACTCTAAAATATATTGGTAGGCTTTCCTGCTTAAGTATATGTAAAGTAGTGAGTGTATATATATATGGTTTTTTTTGGTGAGGAAGATTGGCCCTGAGCTAACCCTGTTGCCAATCTTCCTCTTTTTGCTTGAGGAAGAGTGGCCCTGAGCTGACATCTGTGCCCGTCTTCCTCTGTGTTGTATTTGTGACGCCACCACAGCATGGCTTGATGAGTGGTGTAGATCTGTACCCGGATTCCAAACTGTGAACCTCGACTGCTAAAGCAGAGTGTGCTGAACTTACTATAATTAAATGTTTTTGATTGAAGGTTTTACAGCGCCTTATTTTGTTCATTCTTCTTTTGTTGTACTTGTAAATTTAGAAAACATTGTTGATAGGAATGTATTGATCTCAAGCCTTGCCTGGAAATTGATTTTCCTATTTCTTTTTATTTTAAGGAGAATCCTTTACAAATTCTTTGGGAAAACTTATTTCTTGTCATTTGCTTTCTTTTTCTGTGTTGAGGATTACAAAAAAAATTCTAATAGAGCATTCCATTTATATTCTCATAAATGAGCAAGACTCCCTCATACATAAGCTCTTGCTTAGGAGAAGTTTAGTATGGTCATATTTCAAGGCTACTTTGCAGAAAGCTTTATTCTACTTGGTACAGTTTGAGAATAATGGTTCTGATTCTGTACTTTACTTGCTGTGTAAACCAAATGGCATTAGGGTTCAGGTTCTTATCTTTTTTTCCTAGTCTTAATTTTTTGGGGCTATTAGAAAGCACATGAACTTCATGAGGGCCAGAAAGAAGACCTGGGTACAAATCCCAGCTTTATAGACTAATGACCTGAATAAGTTACCTAATCTCTGAGCCTCAGCTTCCACATCTGTTAAATGAGGGATAAAATACTTCAGAGGGCTGTATATAAGGATTATGTGAGATAGCACATGTAAATTCTCTGGTACAGAATTTAACTTTGTCGATCCACAATAAATGTTAGGTCCCTCTTCCCTGAAACAAAAGGAAGTGGTGGGTGGGAAGTAGCTTTGTGAGCTGTAAATAAATGAATATAAATCATTAGCATTGTATTCTCTTTCCAGTTCGGGCATTAATAGCATAGTTTATAATCTCAGTATCGTAATATACTTGCTCAGGCCCTTATGTGATAGGCACATGCCCAGGTTTGGTGATCCTTAAAGATTTGCGTTTGTTCTTGCTCTGAAAACTTTGAAAGCCCTTCGAGAAATCCTGCAGCAAACTCACATCATGTATGATACTAACAGTTGGCTATTTCTAATTCTTGGGCTATTTCTTAGTCTTGTTTACCACTAAATATACCTTTTACTTTCTTTTTATGCTATCCAGCCCTCCTACTTTACCCTACTCCTCCTTTGCCCCAGTAAGAGCTTTGAATCTCATGGGATTTATGAGCATAACATGTACCCTGGCTTCTTACTGTTTTAGTATTTCTAGTTGGATTGGCTGTAATAATCACCTTATTTGGATAGGTAACTAAATGTCTAAAATAAGCTTTTGTACTATGAGTTAAGAGGTGGAGGGCCGAGGACTTGAAATAATCAAATTCTTAGGAAACTTAAATACTGCAGTCCAGTTTAGAGAGATATTGATGATTTATGAAAGTGTTTTTACCACTCAAGAACATTTAAATATAATCTATCAAGTATTCATTAAACGTTTATGTGCATCGCACTTTCTGGGAACTCACAGGGATATAAAAGGAGTATGTTCTGGTTCTGAGTTCCTTGCCTTCCAGGGTAGTCTAGTTAGAGTTCGAAACCGCACAAAAATATTGACATCTCAGACATAAGCAATTTAAATGCAAAACATTACCAATAATATGTGCTAAACAAGTCAGAGACTTTGTCCTATTTATTTCATACAAAGCAGGGTGAATTTTGGTTTCCTCACCTGTGATGTAGAAATAAAAATAATGTGTGTCATTGTGATATTTAAATGAGATTGGATATATAAATCCCCGCTATAATGTGTAAAATCCACATATATTCTTTCTGCAGTTGGGTATGTTTTTAATTGAAAAAATAGTATATGATATATGGTAAAAAAAATTCATGCAGAACAAAATGAAAAGTAAATCTTCTCATTCCAGACCCTGGCCTCTATACTTCTGTATCAAGAGCATAGTTTTGACTATTTTCCAATAATTATTCTATGCATATATACTTATATATGACTATATATTTTTATAACATGCAAGTGGGAACATATTATGCATGTTGTCTTGTATCCTGCTTCTTTCATTTAAAAGTAGATTTTAGTGGTGTAGTGGTTGGGCTCAGCATGCTCTGCTTCAGTGGCCCAGGTTCATGGATTTGATCCTGGGTGCAGACCTACGCCACTCGTCAGCCATGCTTTGGTGGCAACCCACATATAAAGTAGAGGAAGATTGGTACAGATGTTAGCTCAAGGTAATCTTCCTCAAGCAGAAAAAATAACCAACAGTGAGGAAGATTGGCAACAATGTTAGCTCAGGACTAATCTTCCTCAGCAGAAAAATAAAAAAAATAGATTTTAGCAATCTTTACTATCAGCAAATATGGGTTTTTTATACGTTATTGTTTGGTTGGATTTAATGACTACTGAGTATTCTATTGTTTGAGTGTATAATAATATAACCTATCTTATCTCCTAGCACTCATTTAATGTGTTTATTTAAAATATGTTAATTCAAAGTTTTTCTCTCCTTAGGGTCCACTCACTATCCTGAAAGTCCATCCTCCCAAGAAGAAGGGACAGAAGAAAGACCTCTTTGTCAGAAAGGCTTGAGTATCCCATGAATGAGACAGCAGAAAACCGATTGGGGTGCAGCAGGACTCCAGAGCCAGATATAAGGCTCAGAAAAGGGCACCAACTTGATGGTACAAAGGGAGGTGATAATGACAACCACCAAGGAGATTTGGAGCCTGTTTTAGAGGCATCTGTTCTTTCTTCCCCTCATAAAAAAGTAAGTTGAAGTTGAAGGATGGTTAGTAGAACAAAAATGTATGGGGATGCAGTTGGAGGGAAGATATTAAAAAAAAAAAAAAAGCGTGGGGACATTGCTGGAGAGAGAATGAGGTTTGGAAAAGGAACCTGAGCACATTCGTAAGTTTTTGTTCAGGATAATTTGAAAGTCTCGTTTTTTCTTTTAAGAGATTGGCACCTGAGCTAACATCTGTTGCCAATCTCTTTTTTTTCTTTTTCTTTCTTCTTCTTCTCCCCAAAGCCCCCTAGTACATGTATATTCTAGTTGTGAGTGCCTCTGATTGTGCTGTTGTGGGAGCTGCCTCAGCATGGCCTGACCAGCGGTGCCATGTCTGTGCCCGGGATGCGAACCAGCGAAACCCTGGGCCGTGGAAGTGGAGTGCATGAACTTAACCACTCGGCCACGGGGTCAGCCCCTGAAGTCTCTTATTCTTAAATTAGCTAGGGATTATTTGATTTTATTGTTATGCCTTTTCTGCTGACACTTAAAATCGTATTTAATCTTTTATCTTGTTTGAGAAAGGAAATGGGTTTTTGTAGTTACCATATAACATTTATAATTCAATCATGCTTTAGTTATGACGTTATTGTTTATATTTTTGGAGAATTCCTAATTGCATGCTGGATCTACTTCTTCAGATATGGTTTATCTACAGCGTTTACATTTGGAGTTAGTAGAATTCTGGGAACAGAAGGGAGATTTAATCTTTCCTTTCATTTCCCAGAGAAAAGAGCTGTTTTTAAATTATTCAAGCAGCTATACCTAGAGAGCAAAGGTATAAATATCTGTGAACAGCATCAGAAAGTCATTGTTATAGACATTTTGATCTGTGCTTTGGTACATTGGAATCAGGTGGCATGTGTTCAATGTTGTGCCTCTAGTACACTGTTTCTCAAACTGTAAATTGTGCCTGTTAGTGGTTTGTGAAATTAATTTCGGTACTGTAAGCAGTGTTTAAAAAACTAAATAGCAAAACAGATATTGAGGTGCGTGTGTGTAGTGATATACATTTAACCTATGTTACTTGGGGAAATTGCTTTTATATAGATATGTATATGTATATAGATAGGAATAATGTGTACGTTTGTTACTATGGATTGTAGTTAAAAGCATTTTGAAAGCCTCTACTTGGAACTGCATCTTTACTATCCTAAAACATATGTTTATTGTGTGGTAATAGTGGTGTCAGTTTGAGTTCCCCAGAGGGTTGTCTTGTCGTTTCAGACCTTTTATGAGAATTTCACCAGAGCATTGTAGCAATATAGGCTATTGTGGCAAGAAATTTGATGTTATTTCTTCTTTTATTCTTTGTAACATTTTATAAATCAAGTTTATACTCTTGGTTGGATGTGTTACAGTGAAGATGATTTGTGTGCTTGTGCTTGTATGTGTCCACACATATGTAGGACAGATTAGTAGTTTTTAGGATTGGAAAAAACTGTTTGCCTGCACTAAGTATAGTGTCACTTGGCTTTTAAACCAGCATGACCATTTAAAAAGAAGTTGGACAGATACCTAGGGCAAGAACTTCCTTCCACATTTAGGATTTTGCTTTCTTGTTGCAATTTTGCAGTAATATGTTCTCGCAGCTAAGACTTCCCTGTATGGGCTAAGCAAGCTGAGTTTCCCTCACTTGCTACTAAGGCCTAAGCAGCTGTTATTCAACTAATGAGAACTATCACTAGATTTGGATGAGTGACTGGGGTTATGATTTTTTTTCTTTTTGTTGTGTTAAACACATAACACGAAATCTACCCTCTTAACAAGTTTTTAAGTGTATGGTACATTTTTGTTAACTATGTGCACATTGTAGAACATTTCATCTTGCATGACTGGAATAGCGACTCCCCTGTTTTCCCACACCCCACCCCTGGCAACCACCATTCTACTTTCTCCTTCTGTGAGTTTGTTTACCTCATATAAGTGGAATCATGCAGTATCTGTCCTTCTAAGTGCCTTATTTCACTTAGTGTAATATCCTCAAGGTTTGTCCATCTTGTAGTGTATGACAAGACTTCTTTTTTAAGGCTAAATAACGTTCCATTGTATGTAAATGTTACATTGTCTTAATCTCTTTGTCCGTTGATGGACGTTTAGGTTGTTTCCACCTCTTGGCTATTGTGAATAATGCTGCAAATATCTCTTCAAGATACTGTTTTAAGTTCTTCTGGGTAAATACCCAGAAGTGGGATTACTGGGTCATATGGTAGGTAGTTCTATTTCCAGTTTTTTTTTTTTTTTTTTAAAGATTTTATTTTTTTCCTTTTTCTCCCCAAAGCCCCCCGGTACATAGTTGTGTATTCTTCGTTGTGAGTCCTTCTAGTTGTGGCATGTGGGACGCTGCCTCAGCGTGGTTTGATGAGCAGTGCCATGTCCGCGCCCAGGATTTGAACCAACGAAACACTGGCCCGCCTGCAGCGGAGTGCGCGAACTTAACCACTCGACCACGGGGCCAGCCCCCTTTTTTTTTTTTTTTTAAGATTGGCACCTGGGCTAACAACTGTTGCAAATCTTTTTTTCTTTTCTTTTCTTTTCTTTTTTTTTTTTTTCTGCTTTATTTAGCAAGCGCCCCCACCCCCCCCACCCCCCCCCCACCCCCCGTACATAGTTGTATATCTTAGTTGCAGGTCCTTCTCGTTGTGGGATGTGGGATGTGGCCTCAACGTGGCCTGACCAGTGGTGCCATGTCCGCGCCCAGGATCCGAACCCTGGGCCACTGCAGTGGAGCGTGTGAACTTAACTACTCGGCCATGGAGTCAGCCCCTATTTCCAGTTTTTTGAGGAACTTCTCTACTGCTTTCCATAGCAGCTGCACAATTTTATATTCCCATCAACGGTGCACAGGTGTTCTAATTTCTCCACATCTTTGTCAACACTTAATATTTTCTTTTTTGATAATGGCCATCCCAACAGATGTGACGTGGTATTTCATTATAGTTTTGATTTGCATTTCTCAGATGTTAGTGATGTTGTGCATCTTTTTCATATACCTGTTGGCTATTTGTATGTTTTTGGAAAAATGTCTATTCAAGTCCATTTTTTTTAATTGGGTTATTTATTTTTTTGCTATCGAGTTATAGGAATTACTTATATATTTTAGATACTAACCCCTTATTAGATATATGTGTTACCAAGCCCTAAGGGACTGGTGACTCACAAGTGGGCCTTTGCCCTGAGCTGCTCATGCCGGTAGAATGAGACCCACTTGGGAGGAGCAGAGCAGAAACTTTATTCATTGATCAATGAACGGAGGAGGCAGAGGTCGTGCTCTAAAACATCTACTCTCTGAAGGGAAGGTGAGCAAGATTCTTAAGGGATGTGAAGGGGGAGGGGGCATTTGGGGCATCCGCAGATCTTTCATCTTGCACATGGTACCTTTTGCATGTTTCCTTTTGCACATGGCACACCGTCACCATCTGGGACCTTTCTGGTTTGGACCGATTCTGCAATTTGGCCATCTGGCAATGTTCTGCCTTGGTTCCTATAGGCAAGCACAACTTAGAAACAAAGCATTAGACATGGAAAACGTTTTTTAGGGACTTCTGGATGACATGGTTTGCAGATATTTTCTCTTATTCTGTAGGTTACTTTTCCACTCTGTTTTGGTGTTCAGGAGCTTTTTAGTGTGGCTAGTCCCACTTATCTAATTTTGCTTTTATTGTTTGTGCTTTTGGTGTCATATCCAAGAAATCATTGCTAAGACCAATGTTATGAAGGTTTTCTTCTATGTTTTCTTCTAGGAGATTTATAGTTTCAGATCTTACATTTAAGTTTTTTTGAGTTAAGTTGTTTTGAACTGGTTTTTGTGGATGGTGTAGGATAAGGATCCAATTTCATTCTTCTGTGTATGGATATCCAGTTTTCCCAAAACCGTTCATTGAAGAGACTATCCTTTCTTCATTGTATAGTCTTAACCACTCTTGCCAAGGATCATTTGACTCAATATGTATGAGTTTATCTCTGGGCTCTATTGTGTTTCATTGGTCTATATGTTTGTCTTTAAAAACACTACCATACTGTTTGATTACTGTAGCTTTGTTGTATGTGTTGAATTCAGGAAATGTGATGCCCCCAGCTTTGTTGTTCCTTCTCAAGACTATTTGGACTATTTGGGGTCCTTTGTCATTCCATATGAATTTTAGGATTGTTTTTTCTGACTGGGGTTATCTTAAAGAAGTGGAAATATAATATACAGAAGTGGAAGAGGGTTGACCAGGTTCTTGAACACAGGGTCAGAAAACCTATCATCTAATTTCTCTGAATTTATTTTTGTCATGTAAGTATTGGGACAGTAGATGATTTCTGTGTTCCATCCCAGTTATGATGAGAGTCTACATTTTTTAAATTTTATTGAGGTCATAATAGTTTATAACCTTGTGAGATTACAGTTGTACATTATTATTTGACAGTCACCATATGTATGTGCTCCTTCACCCCTTTTGCCCACCCCCCAACCCCTTTCCATTCTGGTAACCACTAATCTGTTCTCTTTGTCCATGTGTTTATCTTCCATATATGAATGAAATCATATGGTGTTTATCTTTCTTTGTCTGGCTTATTTTACTTAACATAACATCCTCACGGTCCATCCATGTTGCAAATGGGGCAATTTTGTCTTTTTTTATGGCCAAATAGTATTCCATTGTATATATATACCACATCTTCTTTATCCGTTCATCATTCATTGAGCACTTGGGCTGCTTTCACGTCTTAGCTATTTTGAATAATGCTGTAGCGAACATAGGGGTGCATAAATAACTTTGAATCGTTGATTTCAAGTTTTTTGGCTAAATACCCAGTAGTGAGATAGCTGGGTTGTATGGTAGTTCTATTTTTCATTTTTTGAGAAATCTCCATACTGTTTTCCATAATGGCTGCACTAGTTTGCATTCCCACCAACAGTGTATGAGTGTTCCTGTTTCTCCACATCCTCTCCAACATTTGTTGTTTTTTGTCTCGGTGATTATAGCCATTTGGTTTGTGTTTCCCTAATGATCAATGATGTTGAACATCCTTTCCTGTGCCTTTTGGGCATCTGTATATCTTCTTTGAAAAGATGTCTGTTCATATCCTCTGCCCATTTTTTGATTGGGTTGTTTGTTCTTTTGTTGTTCAGTTGGTGAGTTCTTACATATTTTGCAGATTAACGTCTTGTCAGATACATGATTTGCAAACATTTTCTCCCAGTTGGTGGGTTGTCTTTTTTGTTTTGTTCCTTAGTTCCTTCGCCTTGTAGAAGCTCTTTAGTCTGATGAAGGTCCATTTGTTTATTCTTTTGTTTCCTTGCCTGAGTAGACATGGTATTCGAAAAGAACCTTCGAAGACCAGTGTCAAAGACTGTACTGCCTGTATTTTCTTCTAGGAGTTTTATGATTTCATGTCTTGATTTTGAGTTAATTTTTGTGTACGGTGTAAGATAATGGTCTACTTTCATTCTTTTGCATGTGGCTGTCCAGTTTTCCCAACACCATTTACTGAAGAGACTTTCCTTTCTCCATTGCATATTTTTAGCTCCTTTGTTGAAGATTAGCTGTCTGTAAATGTGTAGTTTTATTTCTGAGCTTTCAGTTCTGTTCGTTGATTTGTGTGTCTGTTTTTGTACTGAGTACCATGCTGTTTTGATTACTATAGCTCTGTAGTATGTCTTGAAGTCAGGGATTGTGATGCCTCCAGCTTTGTCCTTTTTTCTCAAGATTGCTTTAGCTATTTGGGGTCTTTTCTTGCCCCATGTAAATTTTAGGATTCTTTGTGCTGTTTCCATGAAGAATGTCATTGGGATTCTGATTGAGATTGCATTGACTCTGTAGATTGCTTTAGGGAGTATGGACATTTTAACCATGTTTATTCTTCTAATACATATACATGAAATATCTTTCAATTTTTTTGTGTCTTTGTTGATTTCTTTCAATAATATCTTATAGTTTTCATTGTATAGGTCTTTCACCTCCTTGGTTAAATTTATTCCTAGATATTTTATTCTTTATGTTGCAGTTGTAAATGGGATTATATTCTTGAGTTCTCTTTCTGTTAGTTCGTTATTAGAGAAATGCCACTGATTTTTCTAAGTTGATTTTGTAATGTGTAACTTTGCTGTAGTTGTTGATTATTTCTAATAGTTTTCTGATGGATTCTTTAGGGTTTTCTATATATAAAATCATGTCATCTGCAAACAGTGAGAGTTTAACTTTTTCCTTTCCAATTTGGATGCCTTTCCTGTCTTTTTCTTGCCTAATTTCTCTGGCCAAAACCTCCAGTACTATGTTGAATAGGAGTGGTGAGAGTGGTCACCCTTGTCTTGTTCCTGCTCTCAGAGGAGTAGCTTTTGATTTTTCCTCATGGAGTATGATGTTGGCTGTGGATTTGTCATGTATGGCCTTTATTATCTTGAGGTACTTTCACTCTATACTCATTTTATTGAGCGTTTTTATCATAATTGAATGTTGGATCTTGTCAAATGCTTTCTTTGCAGCTATTGAGATGACCATGTGGTTTTTGTTCCTCACTTTGTTAATGTGGAGTATCATATTGATTGCTTTGCAGATGTTGTACCATCCCTGTGTCCCTGGTATAAATCCCACTTGATCATGGTGTATGACTTTTTAATGTATTGCTGTATTCAGTTTGCCAATATTTTGTTGAGTATGTCTGCATCTGTGTTCATCAGCAATAGTAGCCTGTAATTTTCCTTCCATGTGTTGTCCTTGTTTGGCTTTGGGATCAGGGTGATGTTGGCCTCCTAAAATGTGTTAGGAAGTGTTCTGTCTTTGTCAATTTTTTGTAATAGTTTGAGAAGGATACATAATAAATCTTCTTTGAATGCTTGGTTGAGTTCTCCAGAGAATCCTTCTGATCCTGGACTTTTATTTTTGGGGAGGTTTTTGATTATTGTTTCAATCTCTTTACTTGTGATTGGTCTATTGAGATTCTCTGTTTCTCCTTGGTTCAGTTTTGGGAATTTATCTGTTTCTTCTAGATTATCCAATTTGTTGACATATAGTTTTTCATAGTATTATCTTATAATCCTTTGTATTTGTGTGATATCCATTGTAATTTCTCCTCTTTCATTTCTAATTTTATTTATTTGAGTTTTCTCTTTTTTTCTTAGTGAATCTGGCTAAGGGTTTGTCAATTTTGTTTATCTTCTCAAAGAACCAGCTCTTAGGGGCCGACCTGGTGGCACAGTGGTTAAGTGCTCACATTCCGCTTCTCGGTGGCCCGGGGTTCGCCAGTTCAGATCCCGGGTGCAAACATGGCACTGCTTGGCAAAAGCCATGCTGTGGTAGGCGTCCCACGTATAAAGTAGAGGAAGATGGGCGTGGATGTTAGCTCAGGGCCAGTCTTCCTCAGCAAAAAGAGGAGGATTGGCAGTAGTTAGCTCAGGGTTAATCTTCCTCAAAAACAACCAAACAAGAAAGAACCAGCTCTTAGTTTTGTTGATCCTTCCTACTGTTTTGTTTTGTTTTGTTTTGGTTTCATTTATTCCTGCTCTAATTTTCATTATTTCCCTCCTTCTGCCGACTTTGGGCTTTGTTTGTTCTTCTTTTACCCGTTGTGTTAGGTGTAGTTTAAGATTGCTCATTTGAGATTGTTGTTGTCTGTTAAGGTGGGCCTGTATTGCTATGAATTTCCCTCTTAGGACCACTTTTACTGTATCCCATATGAGTTGGTCTGGTGTGTTTTCATTTTCATTTGTCTCCAGATATTTTTTGATTTCTCCTCTGATTTCTTTAGTGATCCATTGGTTGTTCAGTAGCATGTTGTTTAGTGTCCATGTATTTGTCACTTTCCCAATTTTTTTCTTGTAGTTAATTTCTAGTTTCATGGTGTCGTGGCTGGAAAAGATGCTTGATATGATCTTCTTAAATTTATAGAGGCTTGCCTTGTTTCCCAACATATGATCTATCTTTGAAAATGTTCTATGTGCACTTGAGAAGACTGTGTATTCTGCTGTTTTTGGTTGGAGTGTTCTGTATATATCTATTAAGTACATCTGGTCTGGTTTTTCTTTTAATTCCACTATTTCCTTGTTGACTTTCTGTCTGGATTATCTGTCCATTGATGTAAGTGGTATGTTGATGTCGCCTACTGTTATTGTGTTGCTATTAATTTCTCCTTTTAGGTCTGTTAATAGTTGCTTTATGTACTTTGGCACTCCTGTGTTAGGTGTATATATATTCATAAGTTTTATGTCCTCTTGATAGAGTGTCTCTTTTATCATTATGTACTGCCCCTGTTTGTCTATCATTGTGTTTTTTATCTTGAAGTCTACTTTGTCTGAGAGAAGTATGACAACACCTGCTTTCTTTTGTTTGCCATTAGCTTGGAGTATCGTCTGACATCCCTTCACTCTGAGCCTATGTTTGTCTTTAGAGCTGAGCTGTGTTTCCTGGAGGCAGCATATTGTTGGGTCTTGCTTTTTAATCCATCCTGCCACTGGGTCTTTTGACTGGAGAATTCAGTCCATTTACATTTAGAGTGATTATTGATATATGAGGCTTTAATACTGCCATTTTATCATTTGTTTTCTGGTTGTTCTGTGTTTCCCTTGTTTCTTGTCTCATGTATTTCCAACTGCCAATTCTGTTTGGTGGTTCTCTATTCTGTGATGATTTTCTCAGTTTTGCTTTACTTATCATTTATGTCTCTGTTCTAGTTTTTAGTTTAGTGGTTGCTGTGAGGTTTGTATAAAAGATCTCGTAGATGAGATAGTCTATTTTCTGATATCCTCTTATTTCCTTAGTCAAATCAGGTTCCATCCTTTTCCTCTTCCCTGTCTAAGTTATTGTTACAACTTATTCTATTTTGTGTTGTGAGTTTGTGGTTAAAATGAAGTGATTATATTCATTTTTTATATTTTCCTTCCCTTTACTTTTAATGTTATTGTTTACTAACCTGTTCTGATATAGAGCTGCAGTTTTCTGATTTTGTCTGTGTACTTATCTCCTTGCTCAAGGATTTGTAAACTTCCCCCCCCGCCCCCTTTTTTCTTTTTGCCAGATATAAGGGCCTTCTTGATCATTTCTTGTAGGGAGGGGTCTTGCGCAATGAACTCCATCAGCTTTTGTTTATCTGGGAAAGGTTTTATTTCTCCATCATATCTGAAGGATATTTTTACTGGATAAGAGTATTCTTGGCTGGAATTTTTTCTTTCAGAATTTTGAATATATCATCGCACTCTCTCCAAGCCTGTAAGGTTTCTGCTGAGAAATTCACTGACAGCCTGCTAGGGGTTCCTTTGTAGATTATTCTCTTCTGCCTTGGTCCCCTTGATATTTTTTCTTTGTTATTGACTTTTTTCAGTTTTACTACTATATGCCTTGTAGTTGGTCTTTTTACATTGATGTTATTAGATGTTCTGTTAGCTTCACTACTTCTAATTCCAGCTCCTTCCCCAGGTTTGGGAAGTTCTCAGCTATTATTTCTTTGAACAAGCTCTCTGCACCTTTCTCCCTTTCTTTTCCCTCTGGAATACCTATAATCCTTATGTTGCATTTCGTAATTGAGTCAGCTGCCTTTTCAAGAATTTCTTCATTTCTTTTTAGTCTTAGTTCTCTCTCCTCCTTCATGTGAAACATTTCTATATTTCTGTCTCTACATTACTAATTCTGTCCTCTGTAATATCAGCTCTGTTATTTAAGGACTCCAGATTCTTCTTTATCTCATCCATTGTGTTTTTCTTCTCCAACACTTTTGATTTTTTTTAATAGTTGCAGTCTCTTTTTGTGAAGAATTTCCTCTGTTTATTAATTTTATTCCTGATTTCATTGAGCTGTCATTCTGAGTTTTGTGTAACTGATTTTGTGATAACTATTTTGAATTCTTTGTCATTTAGAGTGTAAATTTCTGTGACTTTAGGATTGATTTCTGGGTACTTGTCATTGTCCTGGTCTGGAGTGTTGACGCTCTTTGATGGGTTGGACTTGTGCCATCACATGGCACAAGTATCTGGTTGCAGATTCCACCTGCTGCCACTGGAGTAGGGGCAGGAGCTCTGTATTCTGAGCCCACTGCGATCCCTGGCAGCTGTGCCTGTCCTTTGGAAGCTGTGCTGACAGGACCAGTCTATGTTTGCCTGCTGGCCACTGCTGCTTTACGCAGATACTGTGGTGTGGGTGGTGCTTTCTTTTGTGTGCATTTTCTCAGATACTCCATCTCTGCATTTGTTCTCTGCCCTCCTGGGCTGCTCGGTTTGGTTAAGATGCCCCTGTGATTGCTTAGTCTCCTCAGTGTGGAGCATTCCCACAGGCTGGGAGACAATTGCAAGAGCAGAGGCATTCCCAGGGAAGGCTGCCCTTTCCCCCTCTCCTCTCACAGTTGCACACTGGCCGCCGCGTCCAAGGTTGCTGCCTTTTGAGATGGAGAGGAGATCCCCTTATCTCCTTCCACTGCCTCCTGGGGTGTTTGAGCACCTCCATCTTCAGATGTATGTCTGCATGGATGTCTCAGACATCTGGTATGTTGTGTGAATGTTCTCTGTTGTTTTGATGAATGTCCGTTTTGTTGTATCTTAGTGTGGAGAGACTAACTCTCTGCCATGATGTCACTCGGGATTCTACATTTTTGTCGATTTGTTGCTATTAAGAAATGTTCTCGAGTTTTCAGAATGTACACATTGAACTATTCTGAAATATACTCATATCCAATTTAAAGAACTGATAGTGATAAAGAAAGTAATACCTCTCACAGTTTCTAGAAGTGAGCCTGTAACTGAATGCTTAGTAAAGGCTGGTTGAAAGCAGGGGAAGAGGAAAGGAGGGATTGTGTGTAGGGCATTTCACCAGCAGGAGTAGTGTGTGTAAGGTCTTGAGTCTGAAAAGAACTTGGCATATTTAAGAATTGTGGTCAGTGGATAGGAGGAGGATGGTAAGAGTTGAGGTAGACAGAATATTTAGGTGAGGAGGTCTACAGAGACCATGATGTGGAGAAAGTGCATTGGAAGCCATTGGAACATTTTAAGTAGGAGGGTGATAAGCTCTTACTTGCATTCTGAAAAGATCACTTCTTGGCTCTTATGTGAAGTAGATTATGGGGGCAGTTGTGGGGAAGGGAAACTTGGAGATGAGTCAGAAGACTGCTACAGAAATTCATGAGAGTAACTCAGTCTGAGTTGATGGTGATGGTGGAGTTGGCTAGAGGTAGATCAATTTGAGCTATGTGTTGAAGGTAGACTTGAAAGAATTTGCTGGTGGATTGGATGTGATTGGTTAAGGAAGAAGGAAATAACAAGAATGACTCTGAGGCATGATGTGAATAACTGGATTGATGGAGGTATGATATATTGTGAGACAGGAAAAACTAGAGTTTGAGTTTGGAGGTGAAGCAGGTTTAGGTGAGAGGATCAGGAGTTTACTTTTGGCCATGTTAAATATGAAATGCTTGTGAGATATCTTAGTGGATAGATCAAGAAAGTAGTTGGTATGAGTGTGGAATTCCAAAGAGAGGTCTGTGCTGGAAATAATCATTTAGGAAGTAGTAGCAATATAGATGATATTCAAAAATATTGAAATGGTTATGGTTACTTAAGAGGTGAAGAGTGAAGAGAGGGAAAAGAGAAGGACCCACCCTGAAGAACACCATCATTCATACGGCATTTCATCAAGAGAAAGCAAGTAGAGAAAGCTAAGAAAGAGAAACCTGTGAGATAGGAGGAAAAACTAGGAAAGTATTGCATCACAAAAGCCAAGAAAGTGTTTCAAGAAGGAGGGGAGGGAGCAGTGATTTGTTTGCATCTGCTAAAGAGGTCATGGACCAACGGGATAGAGAAGTAACCATTGGATTTGGTTGGTGAATTTAGCAAGAGTTATTTTGGTGGAGAGGTGGGAACAGAAACCAGACATTGGAGTAGATCAAATTGTAAATAGCAGGTGATAAGGTATTCATGACATGTGTAGTAAGCACTTCCTTCTCTTTTGTGTAAAAAGATGTTTCAAACAAGTGAATTTTTTTCCAAGTGTGTTTTCTGTGTGCTGAAATTATTTTAAAACTTTCTGATTTCCCATGCAGAATAACAATTAGAATTACATAAAATCTTTAACTCTTTGCTTATTCCTTCTTAAATGAGTACATTTTGCAGTCTACTGATGACACATGTGTAGATGTATTTATTTTTTACATATTTTTGGACTACAAAAGGAATACTTAAGACTAAAAGTGGAGGACTTTAAAGCCTCCTATGTTCTAACTCTCTAGATTTGTCAAGAATTTTTCCTGGATTCTGTGGACTTATACTTGGAATCCATGCTCTGCGTACTTTTGTAGGGGAGGAAGACATTTCCTCTACCCTCTCTGGGTTCGTCTGGCTGGAGAATGAATTAAATTCACATGAGACAGAATAGCAGGAGAAAATTAAACAAAGCTTTGTAACACGTCTACATGGGAGAGGTCAGGCAAGCTGAGCAACTTGCCAAAATGGCCGAAGTCCCCACTTAAATATCATATCCAGCTAAAGACAAAGGAGGATGTTGGGGGTTGGGGGAGTCAGTTACAGGAGGTTATCAGACAAGCACAATAAACAAATGCAGATTTAAGTTCTTGCCTTCCTCATTGATTAAGAGTTTCTAGAGATAAGGTCATCCCCTTTCTTCTTTCTGGTACAGAGAGGGAGGGACCTTTACAGATGGAGATTTCCTTTACAATGTAAATGTTTCTTAACAAAAGGCAAGCAAGTTCCACTCCTCAGAGCCTCCTTTCCTGTCCCAAATAATCCTCATGCCAAAGAGACGTATCTTGGCATGGCCAATTCCAGGCCCCCATACTTTCGTGATATTTAAATATCAAAATGTGAATTATGAATCATAAAACAAGTATCTTCAGTGCAGACAGATGTTCTGGTAATTTTCCTTATCTCTAAAAACATTCATAATATGCATATTAAGTAATGTTAAAAAAAGAAGATAAAATAGTATTTATATCATTACAACTTGTAAAATCATATACACTGAAACTTAGAGTTAGGTGAATATCTTAGTGTACCAAAAACTATGTTCTTGTGTTAGTCAGCTTTTGCTGCAGGAACTAAATCCTCCAAAAGCTCAGTGACTTACAACAATATACACTCACCTTTTATGATGGCTGTAAGTCAGGTGTGACTGCTCCAGGTTGCCAGTCTACTGCAGGTCTGCCACATGTGTCTTCTCATTCCGGGACACAGGCTGAAGGGGGCTGTCTGGGACATGTTTTCATGGCAAATTGCAAAGGTCCCAGAAAACAAGACGAATTACACATTTGCATGTAAAGTTTCTGCTTATGTGTGATGGATGTTACATCTGCCTGCGTTGCATTAGCCAAAGTAGTTATGTGGCCAGGTCCAAAGACAGTGGGTTGGGGATTGTATTCCTTTATGTCAAGGAGTGAGTGAATAATTGAGAACTTTAATGTATGATCTGCCACAATTTCTAAAGGAAAAAAGCATTCCCCATCCCAGGGTCTATGTAGGTTATGTACTTCATAATAGAAATTCTCAGTGCTGAGTCTGATGGTGGAGAATTTTCTACTTAGAGCACAGAATACTGGGTTGACAGTTGGAAGGTCTGGGTTCTTCTATTTATCTAACTCCTGGCTATCATTTTGCAGGTCTCCAAGAGATTCCATCAAATTGTAATCCATGTAAATGATCTGTCTTAAGCTGTGCTGTCCACAGCCTGAAGGGTGGAACACAGTCTCTGGGCCAGGTGCCTTTCTAAGTGCTAGGAGTATGGTGGTGAATAAGAGCCATGATTCTTGCCTGTGTGGTGCCAAGTGCAGAGGTGGAGAAGACACAGGCAACAAACCCCTGAGACACGTAAATGAATAAGATACTTACAGACAGTGATAAGTGCTATGAGGAAAAAAGTATGCTAAGGTAATGGGGTAGTTAGGTGCTTTTATAAAATTTTTATTTTTTGTTAAGGATTAATTTTCTTTAGAGCATTTTTAGGTTCACAGCATAATTGAGGAGAAACGGCAGAGATTTCCCACATACCCCCTGCCCTCACACATGCGTGGCCTCCCCCACTATCAACATCTGCTACCAGAGTGGTACATTTGTTTATAATTGATGAACTATACTGACACATCATAATCACCCACAGTCCATAGTTTACATTACAGTTCACTCTTGATGTTGTCTGTTCTGTGGGTTTGGACAAATGTATAATGACGTATATCCATCATTATGGTATTATATAGAGTAGTTTCACTGCCCTAAAAATCTGTGCTCTGCCTGTTACCCACCCAGTGCTCCCTCGTCCCCAACCCCGATTCTTTAGATACAGTGGTAAAGGAAAGCCTCTCTAAGGAGAGAGCATGTTTGAGGTGAGGCCTGAATGATAAGGAATCAGCAAAGACCTGGGGGAAGAGTGTGTCCAAGTAGAGGAAACAAGCTAGTGCAGAGCTGCAAAGGTAGGGATAGGTTTTTCTGTTTCTCTTCCTCCTCCCCCTTTTTTTTTTTCCCAAAAAGACCTGAGAGAAAGGCAGTGCGATTAGAGCAGAAGGAATAAGAAGGAAGAGTGAAATGAGACCAGGCAAGTGGGCCAGGGAGGGACCAGATCATGTAGGCATGTAGAAGGAGTTTAGATTTTATTTTAATAAAGTCTGCTGTAAAATGGGCAGCCTCTGGGGTCTTTAAATAGGAGGGAGAGAGTGGTGATTTTACAGAGGTCACTCTGGATGTGGAGAATGGGTTGTGAAGAGATAGAATGAGGACAGGAGCCTATTAGAATATTATAGGTGAGAGATACCATTGGCTTGAAACAGGGTGGTAGTAGCAGCAGAAAAGGTGAGAAGTGGATGGATTCTGGGTATATTTTGGAGGTCAAGCCAGCAGGACTTCCTAATGGATTAGATGTGGAGAGTGAGGAAAAGAGGAATCGAGGACGATTGTGGGATATCTTAACTGAGCTAAAACCAAGATTGGTAAGGAGCAGGTTTAAAGGAGGGAAATCAAGAATTCTGTTGTAGAATGTGAGATTTGAGATTCTCATTTGTCACCTTAAGAGAGATTTTGAGTAGGTAGTGACTATCACTATGTGATTTTTTTTTTTTTAAGAATTTTTTTTTTTTTTAAAGATTTTATTTTTTTCCTTTTTCTCCCCAAAGCCCCCCGGTACATAGTTGTGTATTCTTCGTTGTGGGTTCTTCTAGTTGTGGCATGTGGGACGCTGCCTCAGCGTGGTCTGATGAGCAGTGCCATGTCCGCGCCCAGGATTCGAACCAACGAAACACTGGGCCGCCTGCAGCGGAGCGCGCGAACTTAACCACTCGGCCAGGGGGCCAGCCCCTATCACTATGTGATTTTAATGTACCACTATTTCTTAACTGTATTTAGAATTGATGCACGTGCTTATTGAATTGAAAGAATTTTAAAGCTTGAAGGAATTTTAGGCTAGCCAATTTGACTGAGATTAAAAATGGCAACAAAGTTCTCTTTAGAATATTAGTTATCACATTTTAGCTATGAGATAGTAAAATATGTTTATTTAGTTGAGAATTTGTCCACCCAGTCCCTTTGGTATCAGATTTCCATTAATTGTCTGTGTTTTTCTATTTTTGTTTACCATCTTCACTTGAGAGAGTGGAGTCTACCAAATATGGTATTTGTATTTTTTTCCCACTAACAAATAATCAAGTGAATGTGATTTTTTTCATCCTTATGAGTGAACTCATTATATTGCCCTGAAAACCTGTATTTGATTTTACTTTACTCTTAGAGCTAATCCAAAAGCCAACAGCCTTAACAAAAGAACCATTTCTTTCTTCCCGTCTGTTTTAACAGATTTTCTGTGAGGAATCAAGCAACGAGAGGATCTTATCCATAGATGGTGGAATCTTAGAGCTGAAAGGCTTTCTGAAACCATCTTGTTTACCTTTTTCAATTTACTGATGAAGAAACTGTTTTTTTCTATTGAAAATGTGTTTTTTTGTGTTTTGTTTCTCTTTGGAGTGGAAGTTCTTTGCTGAAAAAGAGGAGGTGGTTTCTGTATGTAGTACTACTTGGGAAGTGGTTTCAATAGAAAACTTATTGGATCATTTAACAATGAGAACTTGTCTTCTGTTGTAGTCTTTCCTTGGCCCTTCTCCATTCATTGCAACTTCTGTTCTATATTTAATCTGTACACAGTTCTGTTCCTTGCTGCTAATTTCAGGGTTGTTAGTATAGAATAATCATGGGAGCTAGAAAAGAATAGAATAAGGAGGATAGAGTTACAGAAAACTGAAATTTTGAGACTGAAAAAGAAAATATTAAATCTTCAAGTGACTTGAAGAGTTCTATATACTGAGTTTTTGTTTGGTTTTGGAGAAAGAATTCATTTCTTGTAATTTCCAGTTTTGAAGCAGAAGTATGTGAACTATTAGCAAGTAGAGTGTATCCTTCTATGTAATTCTGATGATGCCTTAAATTTGTATGTAGCACTTTCACAGATATTGTCCATTTGCTTCTCAAAACTGCGCTCTGAAATAGGAAGAACAAATATGATCTCTTTTTGAAAGTAGATGAAAGTAAGATTTAGAAAGCTTAGAGTTATTTGTCCAAGGTCACATGACTAAATGAGAGCATGTGCTAAGCCTTCTGACTGCTTTTTCTGCTCAAAAGAGCTGCCTTTGTGAGAATTGGCACCACACTGACTTCATGTTTCTCAATTCCAACTTCTGCCCCTGAGTATTTTTGTTGAGCCCAGAGGTTAGATTCAGTGTTGGTACTTGTTTTTTGATAGAATTGTTATTGCACACCTCATTTTCTGTTAGGCCAGGATAATTTTGCTTCTCAGATGCATTCTAACCTTTTACTGGATTTTCTCTTTATTTTGAAAATAAATAAACCTGATGTATCATAGTGCAGTCTGTCACATTTCTAATGATTCTGCATCATTTTCTTTGAGTATTTTTTCCTTCTTTTTCTGAAGATGTAGAACTTAACTAGATTGCGTAGACTTTTTAAAAATATGATGGTAGTTTCTCTTAGGCTCTCTAGTTGCATTGAATGCCAGTCGTTCATTAAGGATAAAAGTGTAATAGGAAAGGCAATGGGGGAGTGTCTTTTTTTTTTTTCTAATTAAAAACAAGTTAAGTGAAATTCTGAATTTATAAAAATAAGGTTTAAAGGTAGTTATATCTGTTACAGAGTGATATGTCTTTTTGTACAAGCGTTTACCAGCAGGTTCCTTTAAATCAGTGAACCTATTAGGAGTGTTATTTGATCACATATGGCCCTTTAACGAAAATAAATACAAATACCAGAATTTCATTCCAGACCTACTGAATTAGAATCTTTGGGTCCTGAATGTATGTATTTTTTAAAAACTTCACAAGTGATTAAGATACTCACTACTGTTTGAAAACTAGTGCCTTGGGGCCAGCCAGGTGGCATGGTGGTGAAGTTCACGCATTCCGCTTCAATGCCTGGAGTTTGTCGGTTTCGATCCTGGGCATGGACCTATATACCACTCATCAAGCCATGCTGAGGTGGCGTCCCACAAAGCAGAACTAGAAGGATGTATAACTAGAATATATAACTATGTACTGGGACTTTGGGTAGGAGGAAAAAAAAGGAAGATTGGCAACAGTTGTTAGCTCGGGGCCAGTACTCCTCACCAAAAAATCCCCCAAAAAACTAACGCCTAAAGTTATGCAGTTCTATTTTATTGAAGATAGTTAATGTATTAAAAACTTCTCAGGAAAATGCTTTGCAAAGGGACCAGTCACTATACGTCCTCTGAGGAATCTTTGGGAAATAAAGTTAGATTTATTTGCTGTTTGTTAAAGGAAAATGTCCCATTTACTCACAGTTGACTGTTTAGAAAAAAATATTGAGGTAATTCACATATAAAATTCACCAATTTAAACTGTAAAATTGAAGGGTTTTAGTATGTTCACAGAATTCTGCAACCATCACAACAATCTAAGTTTAGAACATTTTTATCACCCCAAAAGAAACCTCTTACTCATTAGCTATCACTCCCTATCCCCACTCTCTGAATCCTAGGCAACTTTTTTTTTAAATACTGGTACCTAAGCTAACATCTGTTGCCAATCTTTTTTTTTTCCTTTTTTCTTCTTTTTCTCCCCAAAGCCTCCCAGTACCTAGTTGTGTATTCGAGTTGTAGGTCCTTCTGGTTGTGCTATGTGGGACGTCGCCTCAGCATGGCCTGATGAGAGGTGCCATGTCCGCGTCCAGGATCTGAACCATTGAAACCCTGGGCCACTGAAGCAGAATGCGAACTTAACCACTCGGCCATGGGTCTGGTCCCCTAGGCAACTTCTAATCTACTTTCTCTCTTTACGAATTTGCCTATTCTGAACTTTCTATATAGATGGAATCATACAATATGTGGTGTTTTGTGACTTCCTCTTTTACTTAGCTTAATGTTTTCAAGGTTCATGTATGTTGTAGCATGTATCAGAACTTCCTTCCCTTTTAAAGATTTTATTTTTCCTTTTTTTCCCCAAAGTCCCCTGGTACATAGTTGTGTATTTTTAGTTGTGGGTCCTTCTAGTTGTGGCATGTAGGACACCACCTCAGTGTGTCCTGACGAGCAGTTCCCTGTCTGCGCACAAGATTCAAACTGGCAAAACCCTGGGCCTCTGAAGCTGAGCGCTGAACTTAACCACTCTACCACGGGGCCAACCCTTTCATTCCCTTTTAATGGCTGAATAATTCTCCTTTGTATGGATAATACTATATTTTATTTATCCAAAATCAATTGATGGACATTTGTGTTGTTTCCACTGTTTGGCTGTTGTCGATAACGTTGCGGTGAATATTCATGTGTGGGCATATGTGTTCATTTCTCTTGGATATACATGGGAGTGATTTTTCTGGGCCGTTTGTTAACTCTGCTTAACGTTTTGAGGAACTGCCAGACTGTTTTCCGCAGCAGCCGTACCATTTTGCATACCTTCCAGCAGTGTTTGAGGGTCCCACTTTTCTCAACATTCTGGCCAACACTTGTTTTTGTCTGTCTTTTTGAGTATAGCTGTCTTAGTGGGTGTGAAGTAGTATCTCATTTGGTCACAGATGACTCCTGAGCTTTCATCAGGTGACCTGCCTCGGTTAGCTGTGGCTAAGGATTCCAATTATTTAACCTCTTTGATGACTTTGGAAGTAGAAGCTAAATTCACACCTATTACAGAACTCACCTTGTGTTCATTCAATTTCTAACAGTCCATTTCTTTTCATCTATACTGTCACTACTTTAGTCTAAGCCACTGTCATCTTCCGTCTGGAAGATTGCGCTAGCCCTCCGAACAGGACTTTCTGTTTTGTTTCTTGTTCCTGTCCAATATATTCTTCACACAGTTGCTAAAGAGAGCTCTGAAAAATGCAGAGTTTGTTATGCCATTCCCATTTTTAGAAATTCTTTGTTTGCTTCCCATTGCACTTAGGATAAAATCCTCACTCCTTTCCATAGCCTACAGTACTCTGCGTGATCTCACCTCTGCCTGTCTCTCTGACCTTATTTTGGAACATTCTCTTCCTTCTTCCGTGAGGGGCAACCACACTGGCCTTATTTCACTCCCTTAAATAGGCTGGGCTCTCTCCAGCTTCAGAGCCTTCAAACATGGCTGTTTCCTCTGCTTGGAGTGTTCTTATATCCACACCTCTGGCTAACTGCTGCTCATCCTTTAGTATTCAGGTTAAGTACCACTTCCTCGGAAACCTTTCTCAAATTCTCTGTTCCCGTTCTGTATCAGCTTCCCCACAGTTATCTTTAATCAACCTTTTATTTTCCATCACAGTACATATCACAACTTATAATTATGTATTCATATGATTAGATGTTTAATAATTATTTTTGCTTGTAGGCTCTATGTTCCTTGGTGGAATGAATTTTGTCTTTTGTTCACTTCATCCTCAGATTCTAGCCCAGTCTTTCATTCATGGTGGGCATATAATACATGGTTGTTGAATGAACTTAGCAGCAGCCAATTTAGAGTTCTATGTCTAAATTGCCTTAAGTTGTTTCCTTAAAGAGATGTACAGGAAGAGAACATTAGGGTAATGCTGTTTCAGTGTTCAGGGAAAACTTAATTAACATACTTACTTAATCTATAATGGAATAAATTCATTCTTATTATTTATCAGAAGAATAACACTAGCTCATGTTTATTGAGCCTTTATAATGTATGAGGCAATTTTCTAAGCTCTTTTGCAAATATCATCTCATTCATTCCTAAAGTAGCCTTTGTGGAATAGGTGTTAGTAGTATCTCTGTTTTACAGATGAGGAAACTGAGGCTGCATTGAATTGATATGAGTTGTACACTAGGACTTGTTTTGGAGGATCCTTTGCTTTTTCTCTTCATGGGGGCTGGATTTTCTTTTCATTGGTTTATTGTCAAAAGTATGATTTGGCAAGTTCAGTGGTTTTTTGCCTTTAATACATTTTAAAGGACCTTATTTCCAGACATGGTCAAAATTGTGGAAAAAAGAGATCCTGTGATAGGTGATAGTGATCCACTGTAATTGTGGAATTGACTCTCAGGTGGCATCAAATGAAATAACCTGTGTGCACAGTTACATTCAGTTTCTCTGTGTAGAAGTCCTTTATTTGAGGTGATGGAGAGGTTAATCTGTTTGGTTCCTTGTTAAGCAAAATGCTCATTTAAGAAAGAGTACTGAGGGGCTGGCCTGGTGGCACAGCGATTAAGTTCACACACTCTGCTTCGGAGGCCCTGGGTTCACTGGTTCACATCCCAGGTGCACACTTGGCACCGCTTGTCAGACCATGCTGTCGCAGGCATCCCACATATAAAGTAGAGAAGGATGGGCACGGATGTTAGCTCAGGGCCAGTCTTCCTCAGCAAAAAGAGGAGGATTGACAGTGGATGTTAGCTCAGGGCTAATCTTCCTCAAAAAAAAAAAAAAAAAGAAAAAGAAAAAAGTACTGGACTGGAAATCAAATACTTAAAATTAAAATCTCTGGAATAGGCATCTCTGTTTTTCACAAGCTCCCCGACATGATTCTGGGGCACACTTATAAGTCGAGGACCAATGATTACAGTCTTCTCCTTTTTATAATACATATGTATAGGTTCCAGACTGATGGAACTTCCAGCAGGGTAAGGCTAGGCCTAGAAGAGCTGAGTGTGTCCTCTTCTGTAAATGGAGTATCTAGTAGTATGTACCTTGTCTTGCAGGGTTGTAGTGAGAATGAGATAAGTTAGTACATGTAAAGCAGTGAGAACAATGCCTGGTACGTGGAAGGTACTTAATAAATGTCAGATGTAGCACATCATCGGAGGGGTGTATATTTGTGTCAAAAAGAAAGGACTTGCTTAAATTTCACCTTAGAAAGGCACTGTCCCATCGAAAGGACAAAGTTAATCAGATTCCTGTTTTTATATTATCATTCTTATTAGACTTTGTAATCATCTTTTTTAAAAAAAGAAAAAGAGGGGCCGGCCCCGTGGCCTAGTGGTTAAGTTCACGTGCTCCACTGCAGGTGGCCCAGTGTTTCATTGGTTCGAATCCTGGGCCCAGATGTGGCTCCGCTCATGGAGCCACGCTAAGGTGGCGTCCCACATGCCACAACTAGAAGGACCCACAACTAAGAATATACAGCTATGTACTGGGGGGCTTTGGGGAGAAAAAGGAAAAAAATTTAAAAATCTGAAAATAAAAGATTGATGTGGTTATTGTTTGTCTCCACTCACCTGAACGTAATGTCTATCGACAACACCTAAAATAGTCTGGGAATATTGTATTTGCTCAATAAATATTTAAGTAAAGAAATGAATGAGTGATTGAACTTGAGTTTTAGCTCTGGCCCTGTTGCCAAACAGCTGTGTGACTTTGGCCAATTTTCTTAATTTCTTTGGACCTCATTTTCTTCATATTGAAATGAAGTTGTTGCACTAGGTGATACCTAAGGTTTTCTCAATCTCCAAATTTCTCTGGTCCTCCCGCTATAGTTTTAACACTTTTTATTAGAGGATAAAAGATGAATGAGGGTCATAATTAGTTTTTTCATAGATCAGTCCCTTAGGAGTCTTTGATTGAACAGCCCTATTTAATGGCTACTTATGTCACTTATGTCATGTTTGGTTTTATGTAGTGAAGTTATTTCTGTGTGCCAGTGGATAATCTCAAAGGAAGCACTTTGGTAAAAGGGAAAAAACGGGTTTTGGGTTCAGAGATACCCGGATTTGAATCCCTGGTCTCTTCTACAGCGTTATTTCCTAACGTTTTTGAGTGGGAGGATCCTTAAAAGAAAAAAACCCCAGAAATCTCATTGAAGTATAAAATGCATGCAGAAAAGTGCATGTATCATAAGTGGATAGGGTGATAAGTTTTCATAAACTGGACACACCTGCATAACCAACACTCCTAGATGTCCCCTTAGTGCTCCCTCCCCCAAAGGTAACTGTTTTCCTGACTTCTAATGGCATCGTTTTGCCTGTGTTTGTACTTTATGTCATTGGAACCATTCAATATGTACTCTGTTTATCTGACTTCTTTACTCAGCATTAGGTTTGTGAAATTTATCTGTATTTACTTAGTGTAGCTGTAGAGTGTTCATTTTCACCGCTCTATAGTATTTCTTTACGTGACTGTACCACATTTTGTTTATTCATTCTCTTGTTGAAGGCTATCTGGATTATTTCCAATTTGGGGCTATTAGGAATAGTGTCTCTGTGAATATTCTAGTACTTGTCTTCTGATGAACGTATAGATGCATTTCTCTTAGCTATACATGTAGGAGTGGAATTGCTGGGTCAGGAAATGACCCCTTTCCTCCTTTAAGTGTCAGAAACATTTAACAGACCCTCTACATGATAGTCATATTTTTAATATTAGTTTGAAAAAACTAAATGATAGAAAGTGACTATGAATTCAGTTCATCTTAAGAGAATTTGTATTTTGTAAATCACTATAGCACCTACATGGATTTGAAACATAGTAGGAAGGACCTACATGTAAGATGTCATTAGGTTGGGAATCAAGGTGCCACTTAGAACTATGTAACTTCCCTTAGCTTCTCTCTCCTCATTTACTTCACTCAATCTAGATTTCCACATTATAAAATAGGGATAGAAATACTCATCTCAAAAGGTTGTTCTGAGGATTTGATTATTTAATTTGTAAAAACATTTAGTACAGTGTTTGACATGTAGTTAGTGCACAGTAAATAGTAATTGTTACCTTGTCCTTCCTTTATGATAGTGCTCAAGTAATTGCAGTAAATCCTGATAAACACGTCCTGAACTTATCCATATATCTCAACTACCTTCGATTTCAGCAGTTTTCACAAAGGTGATTTCTAAATCTGTCATATTAGTGCTGACCTCTTTATTGGACATTTAACCCTTTCAAATTGAACTAATTTAGCCTATTCCCTCCCTTACCAGCTTTTCCTTCTGACTTCCTAATTTCTATTAAATACCAGCTTCTTTCAAGTACCCAGACTTGGTTCCTGGAATGTCAGAGTGGAAGGAATACCAAGAGTCATTTAGTTTAGTAAAGATGCATGCATGCACGCATTTATTCGTTACAGATATCTTTTAGGTTTTTTTAAACCATGTATTGGTCCTCTGGTAATACAAAGATAAGATATAGTTTCTGCCCTTACGCAGCTTACAGTCTGGTTGGAGAGATAGACAAGTAAATCAGCACATTTGTGGTAAGTGCTGTGTGATTGTTTGCATAGGGTGCTATGGGAGCAACTCTACCTACAGGCGGAGATCTGGAGAGGTAAAACTTGAGTTTCAGAGTTAGCTAAGAGAAAGGACTAAAGGGCATCTAGGCAAAGGGAATAGCAGATGTGAACACTCAGAAGTAATAAATAGCCTGATGCTTTTTAGAGACTAGTAGTAATAATAATAGCTAACGTGTATTGAATATACATTGATATGTAATGATGTCTGAACGTGCAAAATGTTCAGCATAGCTAGAGTGAAGGATCAAGGGTACAAGGGAGCGGAAGGTTTGGTAGCAAGTAAGCCTAGGCGATTGGGGCCTAAAATCCAGATCTCTAGACTCCTGGTCCAATATTCTTCCATCATCCAAAATTCTTTTTGAAATGTGTAATGTTGTGTATTGATTGAAATGAATAGGCCATTGCTTCTGGGCCTCTGACTCTAAAGCCTGGGCTCTTTTAACTGTATCTACTGAAGTATATAGTTAAGCATTTTATAAGCTCTTTAGAAAAAAAACACAAGGCATTTCAAACCAGGTTGCCCTGATCTTTAGTTTTATGGCTTTATTTCACATCTCCGAATTTTCAAGGTATTAAGTTGAATAAAGAGAGCAGCCTTCTTGGTTGTCCTGCTTTTCCTCTGCTACAGATTTTTCTTCATAAATTGGGGATTAGGAGCCAACTTTTATTCATTCAACCTAGGGATTATTCTGTTGAACTGATTTACTTTAACCAAACTCATAGGAAAGCCACTCTATATTAGTTTATCATAAAAAAGCTAACTTGTAAATAGACTCCTGTCTGCTGATCACGTCAGTTTCTTTTCTTGAGGAAGCCTGCTTAGGAAATTCAGTTAAGATTAGAGTTGCTATGTAAGAATTTAAAAAAAGGGTGATTTTAAAGCTCTTTTCCATCAAGCTTTGGTAGCGATAACTAGTCTGTACAGGCTAAGGGTATATATATTTCTAGGAAGGCCAAAATGAATGTTCCTATAGATTAGATACTGTACTTACTCTATTGGACTATAACAGACACATTCACCAATGCCTACTCTTTGAGCTGTCATTTTTTTGTAGACACCTTAATTTAGCTATATCAGCTTGCTAATGCTCTTATGACATATAGATTTCTAAATTTAGGGCTGGATTCAACCTGACAGCTTTCCAAAAAGACTAGCAAAATCACGTGTTGATCAAATTAAGCTAAATGTATTACTTACTGCAGTAAGAGTGAACATGGCCCTAAAGAGTTCTAGTAGTGTTTTAGAAAGGGAACATTGACAGTTATTTATAGGGTTTTGGGCTCTGGGTTCTAGTGGTTTAAGGCAGGTCTTTCAACACAAGTCACGTTGGCATTGGGCACAGTTTGTGATATGATAGTTTAGGATTGGTGGAGAGAGTCTCGATGATTAAATATTTGTTTGATAAGCTAGCAGGTTTGTTTAGTTGAGCAATTTATTGTACTAAGGGTCTGGTTGAGGAATCTGTTGTTTTGGGGACGTTCCTAAAGCTATTTAATGGTTTGTATCCTTACCTTCTTGGGCAAGAATTTCCTGGAACAAATGATAAAGTCATATTGATATAGGAGCCTTGGATCTTAGTCCTCATAATTAAGCTTGTGAATTCAGGTCTCAGTTCTCGGTAACATCTGTAAAGGTAGACAAATTTTCACCCAAGATTTATTGCCCCTAGCCCTGGGTATTTTGTCATTTCTTTAACCTTTATCTTCTCACTGGATGGTATTATGATTGTGGATCTCTGTGGTACTGTGTTGACTTCAATTAGTATTTAAATATATAATTTATGTCTTGCTGTACTCCTGTAAATGCTTCCTAAGTTTCAGCTGCACTGAACTAGTCTCTTTTCCTCAAAATGATACTTTTGCTTTCCCCTTTTGACTATTCTCTTTTATTTCATCTTTCCGAAGTTCTATTCCTCATCCAACCTTCCCTGAGCTCTATGCTTCCTAGCTTTAAGCTAGCTATACCTTATTTCTATTATACTCATTTATTCAGCCCATTTTTAGGTTGTAAGCCCATGGAAGACAGAGACTATATTTTTCTCATCTTTTAAAAAATCTTTTTAGGGGACCTGCCCTGTAGCTAAGTGGTTAAGTTCACATGCTCCACTTTGGCATCTTGGGGTCTCGCCAGTTCAGATCCTGGGTGTGGACATGGTACTGCTCATCAAGCCATGCTGAGGTAGTGTCCCACATAGCACAACCAGAGGCACTCACAACTAGAATATACAACTGTGTACTGGGGGGCTTTGGGGAGAAGAAGGAGGAGGAAGGAAAAAAAACAGATTGGCAACAGATGTCAGCTTAGTTGCCAATCTTTAAAAAAAAATCCTTTTAATGAATTATTTTTTTTGAGGAAGATTAGCCCTGAGCTAACATCCACTGCCAATCCTCCTCTTTTTGCTGAGGAAGACTGGCCCTGAGTCCGTGCCCATCTTCCTCTACTTTATATGTGGGACGCCTGCCACAGCATGGGTTGCCAAGCGGTGCCATGTCCGAGTCCGGGATCTGAACCAACGAACCCCAGGCTGCCAAAGTGGAATGTGCAAACTTACCACTGTGCCACCAGCCCGGCCCCTAACAAATACTTTTTAAACTGAATTACTCTGTTGAATTGAGTTGGGCTAAAACAGATAAATGCCCAATAGATTCACAAATTATTTTCATATTAGACTGATCTTAAAGGCTATTCATCTTTATCATTATCGTTGTGTATCTTTCCAAAGGAAAAGTATGCTCTTGAGAATTGTCATTTTAGGATGCGCTTTGGATAGATCATCATATCAGATATCATTGTATTTTGAAATATAACCAGCTTTAACATAGTCTTCTCAAGATGGACTTCACTGAGTGTAGGAGGAGAAAACATCTAAAAATGACTTTGTACTTCCTTCAGAGCATTGACCTCTCTGTAAGTGTAATATAGTGATTTATTCATTGAAAGCCTTCAGGAATTAAATTTTATGCCTTTATTTTAGGGACCTTTGGTTTTAATTGTTAGTCTTTCACGATGTTCTGTTTCTCTTCATAATTTGTTTTGATGAGGGTCAGAGATATGACAACAGAGGCAGAACATAGCATGTATTTAACACTTGTATGTGATCATCTTAATACAGTGCAGTTACTGTTGAAAGAGAGATCTTTGGATTCTATGGTTTAGTGGTCGCTGGATGAGAAGTTGAAAGTAATCTTGACTCATGACAAGGTAGTTCTTTAGAGTTAATATTGGAATACAGAGACTATTTTATATATAGTGCCCAGCATAGGCTTACCAAATCATCTTTATGTGGCATAGCTATCAACTTGCCTGTGTACCCTAGAGAAAGTGTTTTTTTATCCTGTGTTCTAGCCAGTGTTTGACTCTACCCCTTTATTCCTACTTGTTATCCCATGTCTAACCCAGGGAGTTGTAGTTACCACCACCCACTCCCTGTAGATCCCTAATTAACAGCTCCATAATGCTGGAACACATTAAATAGCTAATTATGGTCTAGTATGTTAGACATTGGATTTTTTTTGGACGTATTTCTGAGTATTGTGTTACAGGAGGGTGGGAATTGGGGATAATCCTTGATAAATCAACAGACATGTTGATACTTTGCACTTCTGAAGGAAACATTCTTTGATAAAAATGTAGACATTTTGCTGACGTGTCAGGATGGATGGAAGTATTTATCTCTACTAGATATGTATTTCTGACCACTGATCGCATTCTGCCTCATAACCACCAGAGATGGAATTATTACTGTTGGTGGTATTTATTAACAAAAAACTGACTAAAACTAAAAAACATCTTAGAAGTGTAATCTACAGTGAAATTCTTGCCTTACATGTGGGCTTGCATTCTCTTGGATTGAGATTAGCTTTTTTGGAAGAACCATTTGGGGTAGAAAGGGAAGTTCTAAAAGATGAGCAGATGAATACAGGCAGCTGTAAAGCTTTGCAAGTTTCCGGTATGCATGAGTTTCAGTTATCATGGATTAGTTAAATAATACCAGTCCCTCAACAATATGATTCAACTTCCAGTTACCGTGGCGTATTTACTGTGAATAATTGCATAAAGTACAAACTTCTCTGCTAGCTCTTAAGTGCATAGATCACTGTGCAAATAATAGACGTGCATCATGATTAGTAGCCAGTCACATCACGTCTTTGGAAAGGCTGTCAGGGACTGATTGGCTATGGTGCATCTGTTATTCATTTAATGTACAAGAGTACCAAGTGTATAGTTGGGTTGCTTTCCAGTGATAAACCCATCTGACCTTTTACAGAAATGAGGAGAGAATTGGCTAACAAAAATTGAAGTGAAGCAAAGAAATGAAAATGATAATGCTGAAAGTGAAAGTCAAATCAAACACAAATGGAGTTATAGACGCAATAGCTGACTGTGGGAGTGTTGACACTGCCACCATTGAAGAGTTTAGAGATGCAGCCAGAGGAGCTTAGTGAAGGCAGACTTGTCAATGTCAGTGAGTAAAATGACAAAAAGAATGAGGATGTCCAGAGAAGTGATGCAGGCAAAAAAGTCTAAGGGACTCTTAAAGATATTTCATGACGTTGAAAGCACAAAGAATAAAATGTTGAAAGCTGATCCAAACTTAGAAAGGAGTATGACAGTTTGCCAAAGCAGAGAAAAGATGCTCACTCTGTGTTGTAAGTTATACAAGAAGGCGGCAAGCACTATTCAAATTACTATTGGTACTTTTTTTTTTTTTACAAATTAACAATTCTCAATGTTTCTGTTTTAAAATAGAGCATACTAAATAAATACTAGTTTTACTATTTTTTTAAAATTTCCATGTACATTTAAAACTGACAGTTTTTAATGTTTTGACAATTTCTTTAAGGTCATGGAATAGTCATTTTCCCCATTGTTTATTAAGATTGCTTTACCTGATTTTGGCTTGCACAGTCATTTTTGCTATCTGCACTACCATGCGAAACAAGATCTGCCTCTGTGTGTTGTGGCCTTTTGGCCAAATGTCTGTTACCCACAAAATTAGGCAGTTTCATATCTAGAAAATAATCGAATGGAAAGAATAGAGCATGAACTTTGAAACTATATGGACCTGAGTTGAACTTCTCACTCAGGTGTTTTCTAGGCGTTTGACCTTGAAGAAATCATTTAAGCTCAGATTCCTTATCTGTAAAATGGTAGCTGTTCAAGTAATACTTTTTAAATTTTTTGAATGCCTACTATTTTGCCTTGGTGTTACTAGTAACTATTTAATAGTAAGTAGCTCATATTATTAGCATCTTTCACAGTGGAGCATCTGATAAAATATTTTTTTCTCTGATGTGAACACATAATACGGGACCATGGCATATATAATTTGAGATGTAAAGTCCCTGTCTCTCATCATTTCTTTAGAGCAGAGTTTCTTGACCACAATTCACATTTGGCCAGATAGTTCTTTGTTGTGGGGAGCTGTCCTTTGCATTGTAGGATTTTAACAGCATCTTGGGCCTTACCTACTAGATGCCAGTAGCATTCCCTCGACTTGTGACAAGTAAAAATGACTCCAGATATTGCCAGATGTCTGAGGGGAGGATAGAGGAGTGAGGAGAAGGCAAAATTACCCCTAGTCGAGAACTGCTTTAGACTTTTTAAGTATTTTCTTAATTTGTTTCTTTCCTTTCCTGTTTCTCTTCTTCATTTGTGGCCTTCTCTCTGTTGCCAAAGTGATAGTTTCTAAATTCAAATTTAGTAATGCTCAGCTTGGCCTGATCTCACATAATTTAAATGCTTAGCTTTGCCTACAAGATAAAGCCTAAAGCCTCTTAGTATCAAAAGCCTTTAAAGAGCTGTTCCTACCTAACTGCACCTCCATTCCTCCCCCTCCTGTTTTTTTTAAAAGCATTTTATTGAGGGATGATTTACACAAAAACATTTTATTGAGGAATAATTTAACACAGTAAAATACCCAAATCTTAAATATCTAGTACGATGATGCTACATATGTATGACTACCACACGAATCAAGATTCAGGTTATATCTGTTGCTTCGGAAACGTCTGTCATGCCCTTGTCCAGTTAGCCCCCTCCCCACCTCACACCCATTCCCACAGGTGACCGTGTTCTGGCCTCTACTGCAATAGATTTGTTTTGCTTGTTGCTGAACTTAATATAAATGGAATCCTACAGCACACACTCTCTTTATGATGTCTTCTTTCACTCAGCCTGTTTTTGTTACTTAGCCATATTGTTTTGCATGTCAGCAGTTCTTGTTTATTACTAAGTAGTATTCTGTCATATAAATATATCACACTTGTTTATCTGTTTTCTTACTGATAGACAATTGGGTTGTTTTTGGTTTTTGACTATTATGAGTAATGCTGCTGTGGGTCTCTTTACCTTCTTTTTAAATTATTTTTTTATTGTGGTAAAATATTTAACAGAAAATTTGCCATTCTAACTGTTTTTAAGTGTACAGTTAAGTGGCACTAATTACAGTCACAATATTTTGCAGCCATTACCATTATTTCCAGAAATTTTCATCATCCCAAATAGAAACTATACCTATCAAGGAATAACTCCCCATTCCCTCCTCCTCCCAGCCTCGTCCTTGGTAACCTCTAATCTACACTCTGTCTCTATGAATTTGCCTGTTGTAGATATTTCATATAAATGGAATTGTACAGTGTTTGCCCTATTGTATGTGGTGCATTTTACTTAGCTCAATGTTCTCAAGGTTCATCCACGTGGTAGCATGTATCTGAACTTCATTCCTTTTTATGACTGAGTCATATTCTATTGTATGTATATGCCACATTTTGTTTGTTATTCATCTGTTGATGGACATTTGGATTGTTTCTGTACTCACCTTTTTTAGCCTCACGTCACATTTACTTTTTGCTGCAGCCATGCTAAACTACATATTCTTTGTGTCATGCTTTTTCTTTCCTCTCTGTTTTTGGATACATGCTATTACCTTTACCTGTCATGCCTTTCCCCTGTCATATCTGTTGAACTCTTACACATTTTTCAGGGCTTAGTTCAGATGTTACCTTTCTGGAAAACTTCCCACCAGTGCCAAAGTTCACTGTTTTCCCTCTTCTCTTTGCATCAGACCTTTCTCATCCTGTTCATTAGCTCATTGCTGTAGTTACTTGCTTACGTGCATGTCTCCTCCACTAGATCGTGATGCCCACTGTAATGTTCTCAGTACCTAGGCCATCGTTAGAATGATAAAGACCATCGTTTATTTATCGCCTTCTGAGTCCTAGGCCCTGTGGTAGTTTCTTTTTGTTCATTACCTTTGATCCTTAAAACAGATCTGCAGTATAGGAACAGTATTGTTAAAATCATTTACAGATAAGGAAACTGATGCTTAGAGAGGTTGTATGTAATCTTGTGAAAGATTACAGAATTTATCAGTAGTCAAGTTTTGTCTGGCTTGAATCTCACTCTTAATCCATTATGGAAAGCCACCTTTTCCTAAAAAATATTTGACTAAATGAATAAACAGTGTTTTTGGTCCCTAATTTGTGATCAACCCAGACCATATAGGCTGCATTCTGAATGTACTTCTCTTTTCTTTCAATAAACCTGTATTAGCACTGCTGAAGACACAAAGCTGTTCCTTCCCCAACAGCAGTGTCATTGTCCCTTTTTCGTCTCTATGATTCGGACGCTGAACCATTCATCTCTCCTTCCTGTAGACGTCTATAGTGGTGAGTGCCTACTAAGAGAGGCACCCTATCCTCATTTTTCCTTATCTGAGTCTTTAAGATTAACTATGTGAGATCTCCTTTCTTTTGCCAGTGAGGCTGGCTTACCTTTTCCTATCAGCAGTCTTCTATGGATCCAAAGGCACTTTTAGCCTTATATTCAAAATTGATTGTAAGAAATCTCTTTGATATTTCAGATTGCAACTTAATCAGGTTTTACTTATGATAGTACTGGAAACGTTTAACAGTGGTTCTGTTTTATGTACTTATTTGTAGTTTTATTGGAAACTGCTGACATTTATTCATATAAGAATCAAGATTGAATCCTGTTTCTGTTTCTCTTTGTGAAGAATCAGATACATGTTGAACATACATAAATATTTGACCTATTTTATATTTTATATGTAAGTTTATATTTTATACTTTAAAATCAGTCTGCTAATCATTTCAAGTTGTCTATTTTCAGTTTTCATATAGTTGATTTTTAATGGAATTTTATCATTTTTTTTATGTTTACTTAGAGACGGTCTTTTTAAATTTTTTGTTGAAAATCTTTTAAAGCATTAGTTAATTTAGCCACTATGTAAGTGTATTAAATATTGCACAGAGCTGTTTTGGGAGCCATGGGGGAGAAGACAAACATCAACACTTAAAATTTATTTTCGGAAATGATACACTAAAAAAGTAAAATTTTATCAAACATTAATTAGGGGCCGGCTGGGTGGCTCAGCAGTTAAATGCGTGCGTTCTGCTTCGGCAGCCCAGGGTTTGCCAGTTTGAATCCCGGGTGCAGACATGGCACTGCTTGGCAAGCCATGCTGTGGCAGGCATCCCAGATATAAAGTAGAGGAAGATGGGCACGGATGTTAGCTCAGGGCCCGTCCTCCTTGGCAAAAAGAGGAGGTTTGGCAGGAGTTAGCTCAGGGCTAATCTTCCTCGAAAAAAAAAAAATTAAACAGTGTAAGTCAGTCAAACAAGAGCTGTAATCAGATTATTAGTCATCAAATAAGGGGTATAGAGTTTAAGTGCTAAAGAAGTTCAGAAGAGGAGGCAGTTGTTAGGGTTAGGTAGGGCATACATTCTCTGGTGAAATTGCTGCTTGTTTGGAGGGAGTGAAAAACAATGGTTTGTAGGCCTCCAAAGAGCCACAGTACATAAACAGATAGATAGTATATCTGTGTTAATTCAAATTTCATAGGGATGGGAGAAAGCAATCTGAAAATGCTCCTGGGAAGGCAGTGGGGAAAGTGGCAGCCATGAGGGAAAGGCTGAGAAACACTAGGCTAGGGTAGTTAAGAAAGAGTTTTACACAAGAAATGTGATAGGCTGGGCATTGCAGGGTAGATAGGTAAATTTAGGTAAGCGAAGAAGGGAAGGTGTTTTATTGGTAAGAATAGTAGAGAAGCAGACTTGAGATAGTTTTTTTGGAGAACATAATTTTTTAAAACTTGAAATTGGGTGTGTAATATATTTTGCATGCTGCTTATAGTCTCTAGTTTTCTTGAAAAGTGAAGAATAGGAAAATAAAATGTTAGGATTTGTTTTTAAATTTGCTCAGATTCAAGTGTGACAGGTTAGCTATGGCCTTTGCATGTTCCTCCTTACTAGTTAGTTTTCTGATGGGAGGCAGAGGATCAGTTCCTTTCTTCAGGCAGGCACGTTAGCAGTAGTTTATCTACTAGACTCTTAGATGTGGAATTACAGCTCTCTTAGGCTGTCCTTTTTCAAAGAATTACAGAATCAAGAAGTTTAGAGAGTGGAGAAGATTGTAGAGACTGTTTAGTTTACACTCCTCCTTTTAGAGGAAATGAGGAGAAAATTGAGGCTCAGAAAGCTTTAGAAGCTGTAGAAAGTTCCGTAGCTGTTAGTGGTAGAACCAGGCTTACTATGTGGGTCTCCTGACTTCTAGTCCATTGCCCTTCTCGCAATATCTATCTGTCTAAACTAGTATGAAACTTGATCTGGAAACAGAAATTTTAATTTTAGTGATTTATCCCTTAAGGTCTAACCAGATTGTCATTTATTCCTCCATTTCCCCAGACAAGTTGATCGTTTCCTCAAGAATGTGGGAAGACAATGGGTGTTGGATTTTTACTTTTCCACTTTACTAGTTTTAACTAAACTTTGGCAATTTATTTAACCCCTTTGCCTAATGTTCTTTATATGTTAAGTGGGGATAAGAATACTTATCTAATAAGGTGATCATCAGGATTAAGTTAGATGGCCTGTATAAAGTCCTTTCCTTTATGCTTGACGTATCTTAAGAATTTTGTAGGGGCCGGCCCCATGACCTAGTGGTTAAGTTTGGCGTGCTCCCTCTCAGCAGCCTGGGTTCACAGGTTTGGATCCCGAGTGCAGACATACACCACTCATCACCCATGCTGTGGTGGTGACCCACATGCGAAATAGAGAAAGATTAGCACAGATGTTGGCTTGGGGCTAATCTTCTTCAAGCAAAAAAAAAAGAGAAGGATTAGCAACAGATGTTCGCTCAGGGCAAATTTTCCTCAGGAAAAAAAAAAGAAAGAATTTAGTAAGTATTCTTTGCTCCTTTCCTTCTTTTCCCCTAGAGCACTTCCCACATTGTATTATGATTGATTATTTTATATGTACCAGGTGGGGATCTTGGAGATTATCTCCTTAGTAATTTCACACCTTTATATATATAATATTATGTGGTCTGTGAATATGATTCTTAAAACAAGAAACAAACCATTCAGGCCACCCCAGGAATTTGCTACTGAAACAAACATAGGAGTACTGTTGTAGCTCATTTGTCTGTCAGAGAAGAATTAAGTAACTTTTCTTTATTTTTAATACTCATAATTCTATAATAAACTGACTTTACTTATCAGAGGCCTTGTTTTGACCTTAGAGAATTTCATTATAATTCTTGCAGGAAAGTGTATGATTGCTTCATTTGACTCCTGGTCTCTGTTGTTGACTCTTTCTGTGATTGCCTTACAGAGCTCTGAGGAACATGAGTGCAATGGTGAAGCTTCTCAGGAAGATGAAGGTTTTATGGGCATGTCCCCTCTCTTACAAGCCCATCATGCTATGGAAAGAATGGAAGAGTTTGTTTGTAAGGTAAGAAGGCACTTTCTTGTCATTTCCATGCTATATATTTAACCCTTCCCAAACAGAAACCTTTAAGGAGAGTGGTAGTACTGTAACCTTTGGTTTGCTTTGTGGATGGATAATTTGTGGCAAAATGGAGACAGAGCAATCTCATGACTTTAACCCTCTTCAAAACACATTCATTTGCCTGCAGCAGCTGTGATAAAATTTTGATAAAACTAGAATATCCAGCTGGGAAACAAGTCTTTCTTGATCTAGGTTAACAGAGTAGATGTCTTGTTGATAGTTCATATAAGACAGGATGAACAAAATTGGGGGTGGTTGGTGCCTGGAGGTACTACAGTGCCATCTCAAGCCCCTGGAATCTGTTCTGCTGTTGGTGATGGCGTACGTGCTCCTCTTTCTAAGGATTCTGTGGGTGATCACACTACTCTTCAGATAGAAATTTCCCAGTTTTCATGCACATCTAGTGTGCTAAATATCTAGTGTGCTAAACTGAAGAGTTTAGCTGGTACACTTTTTGTCTGTAAGGTTTTTCTTCCAATTCATTATCTGATTCATTAGGACCTATTGTGGGGATTTTTTTTTTTCCCATCTCCCTAAAATGCTAAGGGTTGTTTTCTTAGAGAAAGTAGTCAGGTGGAGCCAGCCTGGTGGCACAGCGGTTAAGTTCACGCACTCCGCTTCAGCAGCCTCGAGTTCGTGGGTTTGCATCCCGGGTGCGGACCTACACATCTATCATCAAGCCATGCTGTGGTAGCATCCCTGTACAAAGTAAAGGAAGATTGGCACAGATGTTAGCTCAGTGACAGTCTTCCTCAAGCAAAAAGAGGAAGATTGGCAACAGATGTTAGCTCAGAGCCAGTCTTCCTCACCAAAACAAAAAGTAAGAAATAAAAGAGAATAGTCAGGGACACTGGCATATTTATTGTCACTTGATTAATCTGATCAGTAGGGGTCCTGGCAAGTATGATCTAAAGTCACCATAAGTCAATCTGTCTATGTGTGTATGTGTATATAAATTCATTTGTTAAACATTTCTGGAGAACACTTGATCATTTAGAGAGAAATTTTTGTGACTCTTAGTTTTGTCATGGGTTTTATGAAACCAAGACTTTTTATGCACATGGTTTTAGATCCTGAAAACTAAATTTAGGTTTTCCTACATTCACAGTGACACTAGAAATAACTGGGGCAAGCTGACTTAGAATATTATACTTTGGACCAGAGGCTGAGAAGAGAACATTGTAATCTGAATATAGACATCGCTTCTGAGATAAAAGGACGGGTGAGGAGTGGTGGAGGAGAGGTATAAACATCTGTGGGTCTACTTAGAGCCCAGGAAACTTTTTAGTGTTTGAAAGTTGGTGAAGAAAAAGCCAAGCAAAACAATAGATCCATTCTAGTGATCACTGTTCCAGGAGAATTAGCGTAAAGGGATACATCAAATTTGATGTTAGATCTCTCAAAAGTTGAATATTTAGTGTCTGGGCCATTAGGGATTTTTAATATTTATAGATCAATGGGGTACTGTAGCTAATTTAACTGCCTTTTTGTTCTCCTTTAATGAAAGTAAAAAATAAAGCAAATGAGACTTTCAATTTAATGGCTAATGGCAGAGTAAATGGGGCATTTGTTTGCTCCAAACTGATTTACTGAAGAAAAAAGAGTGGGCAAAAAAACTATTACCATTCCCTTATCATCCCCTAGCAATTTGTCTGAGAGCAAAGTGAAGAGGCTTCCTTGTTACAACGTGTTCTCCAGGGTTGTCCCACCCTGGTATGGCAGTGCAACTGACCATAATTGAAAACTGGCTATATCTAGTGACGCGAGGATTCGTTTTCTTGGATTGGTAGCAAGTAAACAGAGACAGTTTAAAAAGAAGTGTCCTGTGACCTTGCTGGTGTACTTTCCCTTTTGGAAAAGCTTTTCTTATAGGAATAGGGGAAATAAAATTACTTAGTGTTTATAGAGTATACAGATTTGATCTTGGTCTCTCTTTTTTTCTAGCCTATAATTGTTGTTGTTTTACCAGCATAGCCAGGCTCGTGTGGGAATGGGAGGTGTACTGTGGGTAGTTTTTTTTTTTTAATTATGTTTTGTGTATTGTATGGTCTAATACAAACCTAACGGGTCAGTGACAAGGTGTTTGATTTAGGCAGTGTCTTTATCTTTGGCCAAGCTGTGCTCCTCTTCTTTTTTCCCAGGGGGTTTGCATTGGCATTTGGCTTGACTCTAAGTTGAGAATGAGAATGCAGTGTCTCTTGAACATAACACTAATTGCAGTATAATTATGAAAGTACAACTCCTTGGCTCAGTTTTTAGACTAGTAGAATGTTTGTTTAAAAACAATGGGGAAAAATCACTCTGACATTATATGCATATATAACTAATAAGAAATTCCACATATTCTTTCTGACTATAAAAAGGGAGCATTTAACTGTTTTGGCTGTGTGTGGTAACACAGTGGCACTTTTGATATGGTCATGGTGGAGCTGTTGGTACATTGTGAACTACCTTGAGGATGTAAGGATTAATTTCTGTCTTCCTCTCCCTTTAGAAAATAAAGTTCTCCCAAAGTAAAACAGAGTGGCAGCATCTTATAAGGCTAATCCCAACAATAACTATCTTTTCCCAAGTTGAAATTAGAAGAAATTCGTTATCTTGGTGTGTCTCTCTTTCTCTCCAGAAAGTCCTATGGAAGATTTCAAACAGCTGCTTTTACAAGTGGTAGTACTATTATCAATAGACATTAAAAATCTAGATTAACTTTTTGGTATTATTTTATTGTATTGTATGTTGGGAACAAGCATGGAATGGCCAGATTAGCACCAGTAACCACAGGTCTCAAGTTTTGAGTTGAAAGGTTGTGAGAGGAAGGGGGCAGGGTAGAGAGTGAGTTAGTTTTAATAGAGTATTAAGAGGGCCACTTCTGCTCTTAAATTGTTAGTCCCCACTTCCTTTGGAGTTGCACAGAGGATCAGTTGTTTTACAAATGTCAATAAGGAAGGATTAAGGAGAGCAGAAAACAGGAAAGTGTTGTGGAGCAAAAGGAATGGGCATAGTAACTGGCAAATAAGTGACAGTCTTTCTGCATAGTAGACAGAGAGCCAAGCCTTGTTGTTTGTCACAAGATCCCGGAGGGGTAGGGGTGGGATCGTTGTCTGAAGCTGAAGCCTGTAGGTAGACCATGTTCCTGGCATTTTTCCTTACATCTTTCTAGCTAGCAGAAGCAAGTTAGTTTAGGATTAAGTGATCCTGTGATGTGAGCTCTCTGGGTTGAGAGGCGTAAAAGAACAGAGTGCAGAGGTTGACAGACTTTTTAAGGAGGAAATACCAAACTCCTGCTCCCTTTTCTTTTAGGGTCTGATGGGGAAGGGAAGAAAAAGGGGAGAAAGGGAGGATGAAGGGACTGGGAAGGCAGTTAAGGCTGAGCTGCTTTGCCATCTCTCCAGCATGAGGAGGGTGGATTAGTCATTAACTCTCAGACAGATAATAGCCTCTGGGGATGGTCAGGGTGGGTGCTAGGATTTGCTGACTTACTTATGAAGTGCTTTGGGTCATTTCATTTGATTCTCATAGCTTCCTTATGAAACAGTCAAAGCACTGTTATCCTCATTTTATGAGTGAGAAAACTGAGGCTTGGCAGTTTTGTGACTAATTAAAGCTTATTCAACTAGTTAATGGTAGAGATCCAAGATTTCTGACTCCTATGCTCTTTCTTTTCTACTTCGTCATATTTGCTGTAGTAAGAAGAGAAGGGAGAGGGAGAGATTTTAGCAGAAGGCGTTAAAGTGTGATTCTGTATGCTTTTTACACCAACAGGAATATTAAGTATAAAAATGATCATATTTAATATCACAGGGCTTTTCAGAGAGAAAGTCTGTTGTGGAGGATGAAGGAGGGGAATCTGTATGGGTGGGACTTTGGACCGCTCATCCTACCTTTAGCCAGACTAAAACAAAGCTTGAAACCACTCTTTTAGGGCATGTTCTTTAAGTTCATTTACTCTTTCCTTTTCCTGAGAAATGTCCCCATTTAAAAAAAACTTAGAATATAGGACATTATACATTTTGAATGTATTTTTCTTTCTAAAAATAAGTTATTTTTATCATTGTAAGACACTGTGGTAAGAGAGTTGTATGAGGCCAGTCTTGGTAAATTGACATTCTTCTTCTTCCAGGTTTGGGAAGGTCGATGGCGAGTAATCCCTCATGATGTACTACCAGACTGGCTCAAGGATAACGACTTCCTTTTACATGGACACCGGCCCCCTATGCCTTCTTTCCGGGCCTGTTTTAAGAGCATTTTCAGAATACACACAGAGACAGGCAACATCTGGACCCATCTCTTAGGTGTGTAATATCAATGGTGTAATGAATTGGTGATTCACTTTATTCCCTTTTTTCATGTATTTGAGAGTAAGGGCAGAACTTAAAAAATGTATTTGGGATTTGATATTTTGTTCTCTTGATTTCTAATGATGCAATTTCGCACTGGTTTACTCTGTGATTATCCTAGCTTGCACAATGATTCTATTACAGCTAAGTCATATTTTTCTCTACTAGATTTTCAGTGTCCTTGAACTAGGCTAAAGAAAAGATGCCATATAAAATGTGGTATAATATTTAAATCAGTACTGAGAGGATGGTCGTTATTTAGTAGGAGTAAGCTGGTTTTTCAGTCATTACTTAGAATATCTACAATTAAATTTTGATTTAGCTTGAAGTAGAATGCGATCTATAATATAATTTTCCATCACGATTGTATATTAAAGAAAGAATACACTGAGGGGAAGAATAGTTTTCTCAACAAATGATATTGGGGAAAACTAACTACATGTAAAAAACTGAAGTTGGACCCCTACCTCACACCATATACAAAAATTAACTCAAAATGGATCAAAGCCTAAACATAAGAACTAAAACTATAAAACCATTGGGAGAAAACATAGATGTAAATCTTTGTGACTTTGGATTACATGACAGTTTCTTAGAATTAACCCTTAAAGCACAACCAACCAATGAAAAAGTAGCTAAATTGGGTTTCACCAAAATTAAAAAGTTCTGTATGTCAAAGGACATTATCAAGAAAGTGAAAAGATAACTCACAGAATGGTAGAAAATATTTCCAAATCCTATATCTGATAAGAGGCTAGTAAAGAACTCTTAGAAATAGGCAGTAAAAAGACAACCCAATTTAAAAAATGGGAAAAGTATCTGAACAGACATTTCCCTAAAGAAGATCTATAAATGGCCAATAAACACATGAAAAGATGCTCATCATTAGTCATTTTGGGAAATGCAATGAGATACCACTTCACACTCACTAGAATGGCAATAATCAAGAAAATAACAAGTCTCGGCAAGGATGTGGAAAAATTAGAACTCTCGCACATTGTTGGTAGGAATGTAAAATGGTACCCCTATGAAAAACAGCTTGACAATTCCTCAGAAAGTTAGATTTATCTGCAGTTCTGCTCCTTAGATATATATACTCAAGAGACTTGAGAACATGTTCACACAAAAACATGTATATGAATGTGTTCAGCAACATTATTCATAGTAGGTAAAAAGTAGAAACAACTCAGATATCTATTAACTGATGAATGGATAAATAAAATATGGTATATCCATACAGTGAAATATTATTTGGCCATAAAAAAGGTTGAAGTATTGATACATGCTACAGCATGGTGAGCCTTGAAAATATTATGCTAAGTGGAAGAAGCCAGACACAAAAGGCCACATATTATTGTATGATCCATATACAGTAGTCTCTCCCCCTTATTCATGGTTTAAGTTTCTGTGGTTTCCGTTACGTGCTGTCAAGCATGGTCTGGAAGCAGATGATACTCCTTCTGACTATTGTCAGAAGGTCAGCCAGTAGCCTAATATCGCAATGCCTGCATCATTCACCTCATTTCTTCTTACCATGTAGGCATTTTATCATCTCACATCATCACAGGAAGAAGGATAGAGGGAGACCACATTCACGTAACTTTTATTAAAGTATACTTGTTAATAATTGTTCTATTTAATTTTTAGTTGTTGTTAATCTCTTACTGTGGCTAATTGATAAATTAAACTTTATCATAGGTATGTATGTATAGGAAAAAACACAGTATACATAGAGTTCGTACTATCCATGATTTCAGTCATCCACTGGGGTCTTGGAACTTATCGCCCATGGATAAGGGGGGACTACTGTACATGGAGTGCCCAGAATGGTAAAATCCATAGAGACAGAAAGTAGATTAGTGGTTGTTGAGGGCTAGGGGATAGTGGAGAATGGAAGGTGTCTGTAATAGGTGTAGGGCTTCTTTTGGAGGTGATGAAAATATTCTGGATTAAATAGTGGTGATGGTTACACAACCTTTTGAATACACTGAATAGTTTCTGGCCTTACCCATTTGGCTTGTATTTCTTACTTTGGTTTCCACTGTGCCCCCAAGTTCCTGCCTGCTAGTATAGTGAGAGTAGAATAGAGAATCAAATCAAGTTCATTGCTGACTTCCAATTCAGGGTAAATGTTTTATTAAATGGATCAAACAGAATCACTTAGCAGATGTCTAACTTCTTAATTTCTGTGCCTTCCTTCTGTTAAGTGGCCCTTCTATAAGCAAATAAAAATATGTTATCTTACTGTGAAGAACAGTTTAAAAACCAGTTATGAAATAGCCTGAATAGGCATTTTACTGTCCTTAATTCTTGAAGTTTTGGGCCAACTGGTGAGGACCAGAGAAGCATAATGTTCCTTGACAGCTGTCGGTGGAGGAAAGCTGTACTTGTTGGCACAGTTTGGAGGTATTGGAACTCATTGCAAAAGCAAATGCAGAATGGGACCTTTGAAAGCTGGGCTTCAACATAATGTGCCAAAAACTTTATAAAGGAAATTTCTTACTAGATGTAGAGGTAGAAGTGGACTGATTTAGTCTTCTAAGGAGTAGCAGCATTGCCTGGTTTCTTTTTGGATTATACTCTTGGATAAATAAGTTATTCTGTATATCAGTTTATGAAGCTAAGGACTATATGATACCAGCAATGTTTGCAGTAGATGAGAATTTTGGGTAAGCTTTGGTTATTTGGCAAATTTTTCTCATGGAACTTTCAATTCAAACATCATTCTCATTGTGAAGGATTGAAAACATAACGTATAACACTGTTTCTTCAGAAGCATGATCTCTTCTCTCCCCTGTGCTCTCTTCTTAGGTTGTGTGTTCTTCCTGTGCCTCGGGATCTTCTATATGTTTCGCCCGAACATCTCTTTTGTGGCCCCTCTGCAAGAGAAGGTGGTCTTTGGATTATTCTTCTTGGGGGCCATTCTCTGCCTTTCTTTTTCATGGCTCTTCCACACAGTCTACTGCCACTCAGAAGGGGTCTCCCGAATCTTCTCTAAGTAAGTATCGTTAAAGACCATTTTTTTTTTTTTAAGATTTTATTTTTCCTTTTTCTCCCCAAAGCCCCCCGGAACATAGTTGTGTACTTTTAGTTGTGGCTCTCTCTAGTTGTGGCATGTGGGACACCGCCTCAGCATGGCTTGGTGAGTGGTGCCATGTCCGCGCCCAGGATCCAAACTGGTGAAACCCTGGGCCTCCGAAGCAGAGTGACAAACTTAACCACTCACCCACGGGGCCGGCCCCGTTTAAAGACCATATTTTGATCAGTGATTTAAGAGTCAGTGGGTTAGGGAAAAACATCCAGCAGAGTTGGCAGAATTCTTGATACCATCTGATGGGAACTTTCTTTAAAAATTAAAGCAAGCATCCCAGTTTGCCTCTTAGCTGTTATTGCTACCTCATGTCATGGGGGATTAATTAGAACCTATAGTGGGCAATAATTATTAAGATTAAATGGATTTTTTTTCCCTATCTTAGGCTGGATTACTCTGGTATTGCTCTTCTGATTATGGGAAGTTTCGTTCCTTGGCTTTATTATTCTTTCTACTGTAACCCACAACCTTGCTTCATCTACTTGATTGTCATCTGTGTGCTGGGCATCGCAGCCATTATAGTCTCTCAGTGGGACATGTTTGCCACCCCTCAGTATCGAGGAGTAAGAGCAGGTAAGAGTACGTGGATGTTTTCCGCTGGACATTCACTTATTTACCAGTCATTTATTATTAAAGGTCTGCCATTTGCCAAGCATTATGCTATGTACTTGTGATGCAAAGATGAGTAAATCACAGTTCCTATTCTTGAGGGGCTTTTAATGTACTGTTGTTCATTAGTTATCTTAAACTGTTAGAGTGGAGGGGCAGTGGTGAGCTGTATGAGCTGATGAGTATTTTGGGCAGTGTAGTTTACTTGAGTTTATGGTCATACCCTGTCCGTAAGGCAGTGGCTCTGTAAACTTTGTAAAATGAACAAGATTCTTCTTACTCTCTCAGCTTGGCGTGTACTTTTTGTAGTGATTGGTTTTTGTGTTGTCATTTTTTGTTTTGTATTTTTATTTTAAAATGTGTAATCTGCTTAGGTGAATAAGACTTCATACTGGTTGTGTTCTACTATAGTGGGCACCATACATCTCTTCTGATATAGATAGAGAGGCTCTTTATTGTTAGGATAATGCCTGTTTAACTGGAGAGCCTGTGAAAAGCCAAAAGCCTCTGGGGGCCTAGGTTGAGCCTTCCTGTAGGAGTATGGTGTTAACAGAGACATGTTTTGTCTCCCACAGGACTGGCAACTCCTTGTGGCCAGGGCTGTGTCTTCAATTTTCTCTCCCCAGCAACAAACGCAGTGCCTACTGAGAATGAACAAGAAGTATTAAAAGGAATATTTTTCCTTTCAACCTTGTTTTAAAAAAAGCCATTTAGTATTAAAATCTAAGCCATGGTTCATCTGCGGTTACCTAAAAGATTAGAGGTTAGAATTAACTTCATGTTAATGACCACTATTATAACACTACCCTCTTCCCTTTTTAAGTGTTTATATGAGCCACATGAGCAGTGGTCAGGGTTGACTTTCAGTAGTGTATTGAACTGTGGTGTTAAGCCTGCCTGAGCGCGTGAGATAAGAACATCTTTGCTGAGTAGAGCTGAACATCCTGCTATTTATACACATCAGAAGAACCAAGTTCCCGAGCCTTTGCCTTAGACAATGATAAGCAAGACCATTAGCAGCCTTTGCTTAGCATGTAGCGGAAAAGAATAAGTGAAAGCACAGGATCGTGATGATGTTTCTTTAGTGAGGAGTAGAGGTAGGCAATAGTTTTTATTTAGGTCTGCTTGATTCCTTTCTTTTGTGAGATGAACATTGCCGTTCTCCCTTCCTCTTGTAAATGCCCATTTTATTTATGAGTATGCATACGGGCATAGATATATTGTTGCATACCAGGAGCTTATTTGGTAATGTCCAAAGCAAATAATAGGTTCCTTGTCTTTTGAGAAAGCTTACCAAATGACAGTTTGTTTTGCAAAGGTCATTCTTAACTCTTTGTGTCAAAATGCAGGAGCAGTTACTGGCTGCTGTGCTAAGTTCCTGTGGTGCTTTGGTTGACAACAGATTTCAAAGTGGTTTTAGATCAGTTACCTCCAAACTTTTTTGATCATGACATTTTCTCTTACAACCCTAAACACATGTATATACGCATAAATTCACATATATATAAATTAGAAAACTTTTACAAACTAGTTCTTAACCCTCCACTTGTGACACAGTCTGGTATTTTTTATTTTACTCTAGTTCATTAAAAAAAAAAATGCTGAGCCAGACTCACTTCATTGATCTTATAACCTAGGTGATATCCAGAAGTTTGAAAACCACTGCTGTAGATGATTCTGAAGGCAGTAGGGTTGTGGTGTCGTGATTCTGATAGACTTCTGTACCTGATTGGTACTTTTGGAAGCTTGTCTCTCTCTCATTCCACCCCACTCCCACCCTAGGAATGTCTGTTGCTTCAGAGGGAAGATAAAATATGTAAAATTACTCTGTATCGTAATCTGTATATTGAGGCAGCATGTAGGGACGTTTAAACAAACTCCTAAGGCTGCCTATTCCTAAAACGCTTAGCAACATAATTCTAAGTCCTTCGAGGACTACTGACTTGTTAAGCTAAGCCTCTCTCAGCAGGAGAATCCTTGTGATTATAAATAGCTCCATCTTTTAGAACATAGCTGTGCTTTCTTGTGTAGCAGTATCCCAGAGTTTGAAGAACCTTCTTTTTCCTTTCAAACAAGAAGCTAATGTTTCATCCTATTTTAATGATTCAGTTTACAGAATTACCAGTACTGTGCTGTAATGGTGAATTCTTCCTTACTTCTCATGCATTTTTACTTAATCTTTTCTTGTGATTCATAGGAGTGTTTTTGGGCCTAGGCCTGAGTGGAATCATTCCTACTTTGCACTATGTCATCTCGGAGGGATTCCTGAAGGCTGCTACCATAGGACAGATTGGCTGGTTGATGCTGATGGCCAGCCTCTATATCACGGGAGCTGCCCTGTATGCTGCCCGCATCCCTGAGCGCTTCTTTCCTGGCAAGTGTGACATCTGGGTAAGTATGATCAGGAGTAGTTAATGTGGATACATATATGCCTGTTAGAGGGTTACTGGCAGACTGGGAAGTGAAATAATTGAAAAAGTTTTAGACTCAAAATTGAGAGAGCTGTACTCTAGTCCTAACTCTCCTTCATTAGTTCTGTTTCTCTGGACAATCAGCACAATAATAACTAGTATTTATTGAGCGCTTACTAGGTGCCCAGTGCAGTACTGAGTGAATACTTCACACAGATTACCTCATTTAATGCATTGGCCCTAGGAGGTGTAACACCTGTTATTAAGGTTTCATTTTACAGATTAGGAAATGAGGCTTAGAGAGATTAGGTAACTTGTCTAACGTGCCTGGCTGTTAAGTAGTAGGAGTGGAATTTGCATCAAGCTTGGCTGATATCAAGAGTCTGTGCTCCTGTATGCTGCACTGTACAGGCAAGGCATCTAGTCATGCTTTGTCTTGGTTTCCTCGTTTATGAAATTAGGGTAATAGACCAGATTTTTACCAGAGTCCTTTTTGATACCAAAATTCAGTGATTTGTAATGAGAAATTGAGTACTTATGGTTGGACGAGGACGTAGAGATAACTGGATTGTGATTAATGGTAAGAGAAGGGGAAAAGAAAATATAAGGAGACCAGTAGATGAAAATTTGATAACTGAAGATGGCCTGAAACATTTTTAATAGTACACCGTTGGAGGGTGGTTTGAAGTGAAGTGTGACCTTTACAATTCTGTTCCTTAGCCTGTTGCTGATTATTGTAGACTAAGCTGATTATGTAGTCCCTTTAAAGTTTAGTTTAGCTATCTGTAACATGAAGATATTGCAAATTTAGGCAATCTTTTGAGCTTCAGATTGACTAATTTGTCTTTCTGAGATTGCCTCATCATAATTTTGACATTGATGTGGAGAGCTTTTTACCTTTCCCCCCTTTTTGGGAGAATGAATCCCCTTTGGTTTCCTAGGAAACGTCTTTTGGGACATGATTTTCGGATCCTCCTTGTTTACATTTCTAAAACAGTGTCTTTCCCTTGATAAATGCTGTTTTGCCACTGTACTTGTTCATTTTGAAACTATAATGAGAGAAAAGTGTAATTTTTGAAAATGATGTTTGGTGCACTGAGCAATTGATAACCCCTTTTAAGATACGAACTAGCAATCAACAGAACAGATTAAATCAGAAATAATAACACATGCCTGTAGACCAGCTTCTGACTTGAGAAGGAAGTGAAAAAAGCCCTGCTTTCCTAGTCTTTTGATAGAGTATGTTGTTCATGTAATTCCAGAGTCTTAGAGCTGAAGGAAACTCTAGCCCCCATGTTTTAACCTTCCACCCAATCCTGGAAATCCCTTCAGTGTTTCTAACAGAGAGCAACATTTAAATGACCATAGCTTTAGTGCTTTAGTCCACATCAAAAACTACCATCAGCAATGAGGAAAGGCAGCCCTATGTCTAACCATGGCCACTGCTAGGCATCAGGGAATCCGTGGGGCTTTTGTGGTCTGTCGGCAAGAGAGTCTGTGTATGTCATTTGCCCCTGGGTTCACCAGATACTCTAGCACATTTCCAGGTTAAGAACTTACTGGCAGCACCTTGATTTCTTTGGGGGCAGCCAACCTTCCATTCAGCAGAATGTGATATGCCTAATAGATGTTCCCAGATCTGTGGACGCCTCAAATTTGAACTCTGTCACATCCATTCCCTGCCTCTGCTCAGCATAAATGATCTTAAGAATCTTTAGTGTTCTTTTAATAATGTATGGCTTTCTCTACCCCTCTCCCTTTTTCTTTGCCTCCAGTTTCACTCTCATCAGCTGTTTCACATCTTTGTGGTTGCTGGCGCTTTCGTTCACTTCCATGGTGTCTCAAACCTCCAGGAGTTCCGTTTCATGATTGGCGGAGGCTGCAGTGAAGAGGATGCACTGTGATACCTACTCGTAGCCAGGGACTGTGTGACCCTGAACCAGGGCCGGCAGCGCCTGCCGGCCTCCCTTACTGGCCATTGATGTCAGTGCCAGAGGAGCCCCAAAACTTTGACAGCCTCATGGGCTTTGTGACGCCCCAGGGGCTCCACGTGGTACACAACTGAGAAGAGAAAAACAAAAATAAATCATACCTCAAAGGATGGAGTGCATCAATTTGGAGAAAAGGAGAAATGGCCCAAACCCTGACTTATTCTTGGGATCTACCAGTTGAGAACTCTGTAAGACCCTTGGCAAACTGGCTTCTGATCCGTATCATATTTCTTTGTAGAAGATGGGGAAACAGTTTACAGGCAGTTTGTTCTTCTCCCTTTCTCTCTCCTTAAAACAATAATACAAACCAATTTAGGTGAACATTTATATCCTATTAAGAGGTGGGAGTGTGATTTTAGATGCTCTTTTGGGAGAACAAAGAAATTAATGTAAATAAGATTTCTAATTTACTGTTTAAATAAGAATTTATATAAATGTTTAAAATATAGGGGTAGGGGAGGGAGGGAGAATTTTTGTATAGAATGAAACATGCAAGTACCACACACTGTTTCAATTTTGCACAAAGTGACTATAGGAGGATCAGGTGATAGCCCCAGAATGTATAATGCCTTGGTGCACCAAGGTGCCTTCTAAAGGCTGACATTCCTTGGACCCTGGTGGGGCAGAGAGTACAGCCCCCGCCCAGTGATCACATGGCCACTCTCATGCCCGAGAGCCTTTGGGATCCTCAGGTTGAAGGAAGTGGCGTGTGTTTTCCCAGTGGAAGCAGCACCTGAACGGCTACCAGGATATGTTAGATAAAGGCTCTAGGTAAGGGGTCATTTGAGAGACTCACTTGTTTCCTGCTCTGATAGTGAACCTTTCGAAGGAGCAGAGCCACCGACTTGGGAAAGTCAGTTATGTTGCAAAGGGGTGGTGGAGACAGTAGGAGGAGCTCTGGAAATGTTAGCACACGTGCTGATCTGAGTACTTCCTGGCATCCTGTTCACAAGTTTGTTATGATTTTTATCTGATTGTAGGAATGTGAGAGTTCTCCATATCCTTCATATGGAGCTCTGGAACTTTCCCTCTGTTAGAATCACTGCCCTATGTACCCTTCTTCCTCCTGGGAATAAAGATTGATCTTTCCCTGGCATCACAGCTCTTCACATGGAGCCAGCCGCAGAAGAGATCCTGACTTGTCCAGGGGTCTCCTGAGCTCATTTCATAGGTTAGGAGAACACTTCCTTTGGATTAGGAAAGATGAGTTTCACCTCTGGTACACTGTCTTGGTAAGTCTAGGTGTGACCAACACCTCAGCTCTCATTGGACGAGAAAGCCAGGAGAAATCTTGTAAAGCAGGGTCCAGTACCCACCATGGAGTTGTCAGCATTCCTTGAACCCCAGTTTTTAGGGATAGCGTAGTGGGAAGTTTTAAAAGGAAATTGTATGTTATTGCCAGGGAGTCTGGTAGAATCGTTAAAGCTCTATCTTTAAAGACCTGCTAGAAGTGAAAAAAAAGATTGCTTATGTCGCAGAGGTGTGCCCGTTTATGGTGTCAGGGAGAGTGGTGAGGGGATCTGGTTTATAGAATTCCGAGCTTGGCTCATAGGTGAATCAGCAAAATAGCAGTGGATTCTTAGGCTACTTACTGTCATCTAAGACTTCAGGTGATTAAATTACATCCTGGGGATTGGGAATATTAGAACTAAACATCAAGGCCCTAAGCTTGGGAACTGACTTTCTCAAGTGGGTGTTTGAGAATATGGGACGGGTCTCCTATTTATTCGGTATAGAGTTTTCTTGGTTATTTTTCTCCCTTCTCTCCCCTTCCAGTCTCAGCGAAAGCTGGGAACCAGGAAGAAAGAATCTGTCGTAGAACTTGGAAAGAACTTAAGAGGATTTTGGTTCTGGATGAGGTCACTGCCCCGGGTGCTAGGTGGACCCAGCAAAAGACTCAGTGGGTGAACTACTGTAGTGCCTGACAGAATAAAGAACAGTATTACTCCCTTTGAGAAAACACAGTCAGCTGGACAGTGGCCATCTGAAAGGATGCTCACTTAGTTTCTTGGAAACAACAGCACATATCAGAAGCCAGACTTGCTCTTTGGTCATGCACTTTGGGACACAGGGTATAAGATGCAGCCCTGTAACACTACCAACAGAAGTGGCAGTCTCTGAGCCCAGTCACCACCCCACACCCAAAGGAGGAGCTGAATCTGGTTCAACATAGCACAAACCCTTAGGAAAAAGGAAAATAGCAATGATGTATAATCCAGTAAAAATCTTCCTTTTTAGAGTGTGTGTGTGCGCGTGCCTGTGTGCGTGTGCCCATTTGTGTGTGTTGTCTATGTGCAGCTCACTACCAACAGCCTCACTGTGCACTTGGTCTGACAGTGCTCGCTGAGAACTCTCACCAGGCTGGCGCCTGAACGCCTTACTCTCAGCACTCAGAGGCTTGCTTGCTCTGTGCAGATTTTTAATTTCCTTTTTTGGCCCCAGGCTGGTTAGGTGGTTAGGACCTCCACAGCTTCATTCTTTCACCATTAAATAGTGGCCTTTTTCAGTATTTCCCCCTTTCCCTTTATAAATTGCTGAAGCCACAAAGCACATTTTTGGGGATCATACAAGCTTGGGGTTCCAGAAAGGCATCTGTGTGACGGTTCCATTCACCATGAAATTTCCCTACTTGCTGTATTCTCAACTTCTAATAAAAAGAACCAAATGGAATATGAACTTTTGTTGTGTATTTTTTTACTGTCTCAGTTTACCTCCCAATAGCTTTTGGCACTTCTTACTTGAAGCTTAAGAAATTCTCAAAAACTTCCCAATCTGAAGGCACAAATCAGAGTGCTTATGCCCAATTCACTCTTCCCCACCTTCCTTATGCTTTCATCATAACTGGGACCAGGGTTAGAATGGAGAGGAGAGCTAACTCCAAAAGGCGGTTCCTAATTTACTATTAAGGTGTGTAAAAATAATAAAAATAATATAATGAACACCATATGCAAAGGGGTGTGTTTAAAGGACTCTTGATATCTCATATAATCATAACCACCACGCTATGAACTGATCAGTATTATTTCACTCTCATTTCATGGATGAGGAAACAAGCTTAGAAGGGCAAAATCGGACTCTTGCCAGCACTCTAAGAAGAAAATTCAGATTAAATTACCTCATTATATTGACTTAAAGGTTTTGGGGTTTGTTAACCCTTGTATGTGATTTAAGGAAGGAGAAGAGTCCCAGTCCTTTTGCCTTAGGTAAATTTAGTTTTTCCAGGGGAATTTCCAGTATTTGGATAATACGTCCATTCTGATTTCTCATTTTTAAGGATAGGTAGAACTTTAGGGTTTCCCTATAACTTATCCAGGTATAGACCACTGGATTGCATTCACTCAATGAAGAATAAGCTGAGACATACAAATAACCCACTGGGTTTTTTCTAGTTTTTTGCTAAAAGCTGTCTATATGCTCCCTTTCTCAGGTGATGTCTGTGGATATTGGAAATAAATGAGGACAAGTTTGAATTTTGACTTTATAAAATGCTAGGGCTCTGGGTGCTCTAGAGAAGCCTTTGGGCAATGTTGCTTTAAAATTATTCCAGAAAAAATATCCTTGTCTCAAGCATATTTTGCTTCAGTTGTAGCACATTCTGTATTTTCCTTCCCTCAGTGTGCATGGACTGTTGACCCCCACTCCCTGTGTCCTAATGTATGAAGCTTTCTGCCTTCAACTATTGGACTTGTGAAAACAAGGTCAGTGTGGCTCTTGTAACCTCTGCTTGTGACGGCACAGAGCGGGGATCAGGGAAGCCCAGGAAGCAGGGACTCCAGCTGCGGGATGCCCACCTACCATCCCTGGGCCGCTATGCTGACCTAGAAAGAGTGAGGTTCAGAGTTCAGTTCTGCCACTTGCCAGGTGACAAAGGCCAGAAGTCATTTATTTCCCTAGCCTCTGCTTTCTCACCTGTTAAAATGGGGCTTATAAAATAGCCTTTGCATCTTTCACTGAGATGCTGTGGCTCTTACAGATCAACATTTCTCAAACTTTCCATAGTGATTGGCGTTTCTGCCAAACTCTTGCTCTAAATCCTCCCTTTTGTGGTCTGCAACCCTCTCTCCCAAATGTACTTTTCTGACTTTAAGATATGTCCACTCTCTTGCCCTCCTGAACCAAAACTTCACTTAGCATTATGCAGTGATTGTTGAAACATTTTAACCTGAAAGTACTTCTATTAAAACAAAATTATTAGGTGGATTTAGTAGTTAATATATTCCCCTGGTAGCCTTGAGTTCTTGGTTATCCAAAGGCTTGCAACATTTATAAGAAAAGGAATTTCAAGATTCTGTCTCCCAGAATCTTGTCATTTATTAAATGACCTTCATTTTAACTTTGCTTCTCTGAAATCAAGATGATGGCTCTTTAGTTTGAGCCAGGCTGCCACCTGCTGTCCTTTGGTGGTTCTGTTAAAAGTAGAAAGAGGAAGAATAGTTCTGACCTCTGAATCAAAGGAATATTCTGCTCTCCCAGGTAAAGAGCAAGGTTAGTTTGTCAGAAATGGTTTTTCCTTCCATTGGTTCTGAAAGGGATTTCCAGATTTTATAGTTCACTCCTGGCCATGCAGAGGCAGAGGGATGAAACAGACACAAGGCTGGGAGCTGCCCCAGCACTTCCTAAGCTTGGTTTGTAAATTATGTGATCAAGCTAGTTGATAAGTTTGCCTGAAAATGTTCTCTCTGGTTGGGTGGGGAAGAGCCTTTTCAAAAGACAACACTGGATTCCTGTCCTAGAGAGACAAGCAGGCGGTGTTCAGGAGTCAGTAGTTAAGGTCAGATGCTGTTGGAGGCCAGAACATTTATCAGTGCCTCAGAAAGGCATGTGGGTGGCCATGGGCCCTTGCAGGGAGGGGCTGGAGCACCTGTTAAGAAGTGCCCTGCTGCCCTGCCTGCCAACGATGAGGTCTTTTGAGCTATGGCAGGCAGAGGGGCTGGGGAAAAAGCTCCCCGCTGCTCTCTCGCTCACCTGCGACCTTGCTGTTGCTCTGGCATCCAGACTCTAAGTTCTTTGTCCCTCCTGCATGAAACAAGTTCAAATGATGACAGTAGTTAATGTGTCATTAGTGCTTTCTAGATGCCAGGCAGTTTCAGGCACGTTATAGGAATATCACATTCAAACCTCATAATACTCTTCCAACGATTTGGAGCCAATTTTGTAACTGTGCTTCAGTTTCCTGGTCTATAAGATGGGGTTGATACTAGTACCTACTTCAGAGGGTGGTTGTGAGGATTCAGGAAGTTAATGCCTGTTATTGACTTGGTCCGTGTAAACCTTAGCTCTTCCTAGCGTTACTGTGCTGCTTAAGCTGGCTGAGTCAATCCCTTCTCTCCTCTGAGGCTCGACTTCTTCAGCTGGAAACAGTCTGTTACTGCTTCCCTCACAGGGTTGTTGTGAGACTTAAATGGTAATGAAAGTAGCATCGTATAATCGATGCTGTCAGGCGCTTTACAGATATCACAATGAGTGTGTTTTACAGAGCTGGCCTACTCTAGAGAGAAGTCGGGCCATTGCTGGTGGGAAACTTGTACTGTGAGGTGTGAAGGGCTAGACGGGTCCCCGAGGCCCTGCACGCCATCCACGCTTATCATGGGGCTTGGCTGGACCTCCTCAGTGGTTAAGCTTAAAGATCTGGGGTCCCCAGAATGTGTACACAGTTCTGCCTTCACAGTGGAGATGGCCGTCTCTTAGGAGCCAGGTCTGAGGGGGAGGGAGGAGGCAGTCCCCGGGCCTCGAGACCCTGGGGGAGGTGTGAATGTGGATAGTGAGTTCCCAGATATAGCTCTCTTTCTGGTGGACTCTGCTTTGGAAATTGGAATGTTCTCAAACGTTCCAACCCCAGGGACAAAATCAGGTGCTCGTTTTGTAGATTAGTGGCCAGAAAAGGACCACCATGCGACCTAGACCTCCCTGGGCATCTGGAACCAGCCCTCAGGAGACCCGTCACCATACCACTGTGAAGGACCACCCTTCCCAGGGACCTCTCTGCTTGGCTGCAGCTATTCCTGCCACCGCCCCTGGACTTGCATCATCTTCCAGTGCAGCGGCTGGATGTTTCACTCTCTTGGCTTTTTCTTAGAGACATGCAAAAGTTCCTTTAACTTAGGGCTTTGCAAAGACGTTTTTAGAAGGTTTTTAATAGCAACAGTTTGCAGACATCACATACAGCCATGTTGATGTAAAAGGATTTAATACCTTTTCCTATTCTGGGTCTTTCCCATTACTATTCACTTTCTTGCCTTTTTCTCCTCACTCTCTCTCTCACACACACAGTTAGATCTCTGAGCAGCAGCTAGGAAACTGAGCTGCCTCCACCATGCATCTCACTTTGAGGAAGCTCTGTTTCAGGGGGGCACATGTTCTTGCCTTCATCTCACTTCTGCCCTTGGCCTCATTCTACTGCTCCCTCTTAGTACCTTTAAGTCCTCGGATTCAACTGAATGAACAGGTTCCTTAGAAACAGCTGACCCTTTCTTTGGCTGGGTCTGGACTTCTGGCGAATAGATGCAACTAAATTCTTTTGTCTTGGTCCAAGTTGAGCTCATGCTGGACTCCCGAAGAGGAGGTAGGAAGGATGGGAGGATGCCCATTGATACTTGGGGTGGATGGTACCAGGAACCCTGGAAGGTCTTGGGGAAGTGGTTTCTGGTTTCATCCAGCAATCTCAGGAGGCAGTGACCATTAGCCCAAGAAAGAGATGAGCATTGACCCACATGTAACCCAACTGTAGTGAGCTGAATCCCACATCAGTTGCTGACTCTTTAGAATGTCTCTGGATGGATCACCTTGTCAAAACAGGAGTCAGACTGGCTGGGTGTCACCACAGCAGCTGGGGTGGTAGCACCCAGGCACACAGAGGCAGCAGGAGCAGGGTGAATGAAGCTGAGGTGTCTGAAGTGCCGCCACAGTCCTGGGCATTCTCCTGCAAACCCAGAGCAGAGATGAGGGGGCAGCATTCAAGATGAGGTAACCATCCCAGCCAGAGGAGGTAAGGAATAGGGAGGAGGGTCTCTGGGACCAATAAGGGCCCAAAACCTGGGGAAATGGGTAAGTCCCAGAAAGTGAAGGAAGCTCTGCCACCTTTCCTAGACCCTCACCTTTTAGGGGAAAGTAGAGGCTGTACACTCAGCTCAAGAGCCGGGCTCAAGCCTCTGCTTGCCCTCCGTCTTGGAGTGCGTGTGAGGTCATCCTCTTAAAATGACTTCAGGAAAGCCATTGACTCTGGGAGCACTTTGATGTGAGTTACTTGTGGCAGCCATATCCAGCAACGATGATACTGGGTATAAAGCGCCCAGTTCAGGGCCTGCCACGTGGTGGGGGCTCACCATTAGTAATATGCACATAAGGTTTCCTCCTATTTGCTCAGATCATTCAAAGCGAAGCCCAGCTGCAATGAGGACAATAGGAGGAAGCTGTGTTTTAATTCACTGAGGGCCCAAACCCTGGGAAATGTGGACCTCTTTATAGAGGCACCCTGGGATCCGGGTTGCCTTGGTACTTGAATGACACGGGGGCCTAAATGTGAATGCGTGTGTTTGGATATGTTCCAAGGAGGTGCACAAGTACTGCTGCCTTCATAAGTGTCCAGACGCATCATATCTGCCAGTGCACAGACAGTCACAGAGCTGAGGACCCAGGATGAAGGCCAAGGCCCACTCCTCACCCCGCCGAGTCCCTACCTCTGGATGGAAGGCGTGGCAGGAACCTGGTCGCCGGCGGAGCTTCTGGGAACGCATCCTGTCACACTTGACAGAGGCGTTATGTGCAGAATTCACTGTTAAGGCGAATGAATACCTCACAACAGGAAGTGATTCTGGAGACTTAAGTTCTGGAAGAACCTACCCTGGTGGGACCTGCTGCCTTGCAAGTGGCTTCTGGGGTCAGGAGGTAGCACCAAGGGGCCTGGGAGAAGGATTGGAGAACAAATAATGGTGTGGGGGAGGGTGGGCTGGTGGGGGTGAGGAAGGCTGACCTCTGTCTCAAAATCTGAGCCCCTCAATGACATCCCCTCCATGTCCACCCAGCCCTCCCCCCGTCCTCTGGAGGACTGGAAGGATATATTTGACTTCGGTAGCCTCCTGCAGGATGAGCGGGAAGATGCTACAGTCACAGGTGGTGTCTGTCACCAGGAGGAGAAGGTTGCTATTGGGAATCTGTTGCATCACAAAGATCCTGCAGTAAAGAGAGAGGTGGGTTCGTGGAACTTCTCCACGGCAGGCTTGACATTGGGCTTCTAGGGAAAGAACTTCTGGACACTTACTAGCGTGGAGTTGGGGTGGCAGGGGAAGGAATGAGGCAGGTCAGATTAGGGGCAAGTAGAGGAACAATCCTGGGCAACTGACTCATCCTATTGGCTTATTTTACCCACAAGCCTTTGCAGTTGCACTGCTCCTTTCCTAGCAGAATGGAGAAGGCAAGGAAGACCAAACCAGGACTTTTTTTTGGTGAGGAAGATTGGCCCTGAGCTAACATCTATGGCAGTCTTCCTCTATTTTATGTGGGATGTGGCCACAGCATGGCTTGATGAGCGGTGCTAGGTCTGCACCTGGGATCCGGACCTGCGAACCCCAGGCCGCCAGAGTGGAGTGTGCAAACTTAACCGCTATGCCACCAGGCCGGCCCCCAAACCAGGACATTTTTAAGAGTGAAAGGAGTTGTTATTAATATATGCAGGGACAACTGGCATAAATCAAGACTGTCTCAAGCAAATAGGGAGGTGTGGTTATCCCTGCTTTGGGCAACTGCGGTGGGGGCAGGCCACGTGGGGAACATGCAATGCTCAGGCTTGGCCACAAGGTGGCACAGTGCCCCTGTGTACTGTCCAGGAGTCCTGTGGAAGAGCCAGGCAGTAAGGGGTTAGCATGGGAAGCCTGTCAGGCACAAGGCCCGGTGCATTACATAACAGCAGCTGCCGCCCACTGAGCATCTCCCCCAGGAGGCATGATTTTACACACACACACACACACACACACACACAGACGTACACAAGCACAGGTGTATGTTTAACATCCCCCACACCCTATGAAGTTGGTATTATTCCCTTCTTGTAGATGAGAAAACACGCTAGAAGGGGTTAAATAACTTCCCCAAGGTTACACAGCTAGGAGCAGCAGAGCCAGTTTTTAACTCAGATCAGTCTATTCTAAAGTCTTTGCTTTACAACACACCATTTAGTTTACCCTCACAAGAAGGATTTAAGGTAAGTGTGCAAATAACAATAGCCCCAAGAAAACCACTGTTGTGAGGTTAGTGTCCTCCCAACACTGCACACTAGTGTAAGAGGTGGAAAGCTGGCTCTGTCTGATGGCAAGGGCCGAGGCCTTGGGAGCTCAGGGCCATCCTGGGAAGGCCCTGGTGAATGGCAGGGCTGGCCAGGGGACACCCCAGAGGAGGCCACTGCCTCCCGGCCCAGGACAGAACTCCCGGTGGGGAGGTCCCCGAGTCGGGGGTGGGAGTCAGCAGGAGAGGACTTTTAGTCTGGCCTCCCTGGCTCCCTGCCCCAGGGCTTGGCAGAGCTGGCCGCATCTAGCGGGAGAAGGCCTGAGTCTGAGCTGGGCCCCCACATGCCAGGGGTGGTCTGACAAAGCTAGGAACCCTCCTCCACCCCACCCACTCCTGAGGCCATGCTCGAGCTCTCCTGCTTTTCTGCGTGGACAGGTTTCTAAGGGAGAGCTGACTTGTTTCTTTCTTAAATCTACCCTTGCCTTCCGAGGGCTTGCCTGATGGAATGGAGCTGCTGAGGGCTGGCCTCTGCCTAAGCGGGTGTAAGACAGACACCGAACTGTGGGATCATTTTTTCTGTCTGGGGTGGCTTTGGGGCCTGAGGTGGGGGTGGATCTGCTGACACAGGATCTGGCCTCAGGACCACCTCTCCCTAGTTCCCTGCCCAGCACACCCGCCATCCACTGTCCCCAGCTGGCCAGCTCACTTCATACCCTCTGCCTCAGCCTGTGCTTCCTCCACTGAGGAAAGTGTGAAACAAAGCCCTTTCACTGAGAGCCCCCCCTTTCTCCCCACTTTAAACACGGCTCCCTGTCAGTGACAAAGCCCCACCCCAAGGCAGAGGACAGGCAGAGCTGCCTCGGGTCTTACTTCTGGCAGGCCCCACACTCGATGACCCCGTTGGTCTCCCGGATGGCCATCTGGTGCACAAACACGGGGTACTCCGTGTCACAGGGCTGCAGCGTGTCCTGTTTCTTGTGCTTGTGGGCTATGGGGAGACAGAGGCACAGATGGGAGAAAGAGCATCACGGGAATTGGAAGGGCCTTAGAAGTCCGTGCCCGTGAGGATCTCAGCTTCAACACTTCCGGGGTGAGTGTGGGCACTACCAGTGAAGCACCTTCTAGTCTTTTGCAGATGGCTCCTTTGTCAGAAAGTTTTCAGGACTTGTAAAGGAGGGGTGGGGTGAGAGAAGGACAGGGAAGGGAAAGGAGCAGAGTGCACCACAGTGGAAGGGGCAGCAGCTTGGGCTTCAGAGGCCTTGGGTATCAGTGGTGTGTGATGGACACTGTCACCCAGTGTCCTTGGGAAAGCCACTTCCTTCCTCCCTCTGCAAGCTGGGGAGGGGCAGGTGTCAGCACCGATATGCAGGATCTGAGATGAGAGCAGAGGCAGTGGGAATGCCAAGGGCTGGCTTGGGGGAGACATCAGCCCCTTAATCCTCTTGCCCTCCCCTTCACTGTGGACAGGTGACATTTCTCAAGTCGAGTGAGGGTGCCTGAGCTGGAGGCGCTGCTGTTTCCTCCTCTGTGAGGAGACCTGGGGGCAGCTCATCTCACGTGTCCCAACCCCTGGACCACATCACCATTTTCCTCTTGGAATCGTAAACATTTTCACCCGAGGAGACAGCTGGCCTGTTTTATTTTCCCTGGGGTATAACTATACTTGTGTGGGATGAGATCTGGGCTACCCACTAAGAATGGGGCTTTAAATTGGGAGAGGCCCTCTGGGTCAGGGGTGTCCCAGGATGAAGAGAGCACAGCCCTTCTTGGATGCATCCTGGGATGGAGAGCTGAGGACAGGCCCTTTGCAGCTCTGTGGCTCCCAACCGACCCACTGGGGGCTCCTCAATTGATGCTACTTACAGTGATGGAAGACAGCTTTGGCTGTCCAGGACATGAGGCCCAGCAGAGGGTGGGCATGATGTCACATGAGGTCAGGATGTCACAGGGTGTTGATGTCACATGGAATGAATGATGTCACATGGAGCAGTGGTATCCCGAGATGGTATGACGTCACACACACAGATGCAGGGAGCCAGGAGTAAAGGGAAGGTGATGAGAGAAGGCCAAGCAGGGTGAGATATGAGCAATGAACTCTCCAGAGTCCCCCATCCCCTCTGTCATCCACCCAGAGGTGACAGGTGTCCAATTAGCTGACTGAAATGGCATTGATAGTAAACCCTCAGTTATGCAGTCGCGTCTACTCACCCTCAGCACCCCTGTCCACATGCCAGGAACCCCAGGCGCTCCACTCCAGCAGGAACCTGTCAGACACAGAACTGAATCTCGGACCCCTGCTTGCACTCCCCACCCAGGTCCCTGAGTGGGCTGGAGTGCCAGAGCCCCCAGATGGTGCCCGCTCCAGGCCCTCTCATCCAGGATACCCTCTGCCCTGCTGGAGGCTCCTGGATGAGCAGAGAGGGCTCCCTGGCAGCAGTGTGTAGGGAGGAGGTGCCATCTGTGCATGGCCAGTTCCACTCGGGGATCTTGCCTGCCTCCTCCTGGGTTGTGGGGACCTCAGGCAGCTCGTGCTCAAAGGGCTCCCTCATAAGCCACACCTGTGTGAGCCCCTCCCCAGCTCTGCCCCAGCCCCCAGCTTCAGCCCCTCACTCACAGCAGGAGCTCATTCACCAGCCACCTGGTAGCAGTCAGGAGGGCGGAGACGGGCTGGCAAGGAAAGGACACACCATTAATCCCAAGGCCTGGGTGACAGTGCTCCCCTTGGCATCAACATTACATACTACAACCCCCATGGCTCCCCGCTCCTGCTGCCACTACCTCCCACCCCTTCCCAGCAGGGGAGGGTTGGAAAGCTGAGTTATCGGGGAAATTCCTACTGCAGGGCAAACGCCTGGGGGTTGGACAATACCCATCGAGAAGGCCGGTCAAGCCCTCATGTGCATGAGCCACTCCGGGACATTTCTAGGATCCCTGATGACTTGTGTGACAGCACTAAGAGGTGAGGTTAGGAACAAAGCAAGAGAGGGGCTACAGTCTACTTTCTCTACCAGAGGCCCTGTTATTTCATGAGCTGCCAGAACAATTCCCCTGAAGCCCTAAAGATAACACCTCCGGACCTAGGGTGGGAGAAGGCCAAGTGCAGAGAGCAGGGAGGCAGGAAGAAGTCAGAGAGGGCCAGACGGCCAGAGGCTGGGTGAGAACAGGGACCAAGTGACCTCATTTTAGGACAGCAGGGGGCTTGCCGTCTGGTGGAAGAAAGGTCTGGGGTGACACTCACACTGACCAGGGGCCGGGCGGCGCTGGGATGGTGATTCTGGAGCTTGCACATGGCCTGGTAGTCATACATGGTCACTCTGAAAATCAGAAACAGGAAACAGCGAGTCCAGACTATCCCCTGTGCCCTGCCCCTGCCCCAGGGGAAGTGTGCAGCAGGGTCTCATTCATGGGGACTCGAGGGGGCGTGAGTTAGGACGGGCAGGTCAGCAGACGGCAGGTGCTGAGAACTACATTTCTGCACTTTGCTCCAGGGGCCCACACGACTGAGGCCCCTCTCCACCTCAAGTCAAGTCCCTGGCTTCAGAAAGGTTGCTTTTGGAGCTCTTTGGGGCTTTCGCTGGGGGTTTTTGAGGTCAGGATTCCGAGATCTGTCCGGACCATTTAGCATCAGATCCTGCCTTTTCTGTGTGTATTCAGACAGGGGAGAAGCGTGTCCCACTTACTGGCTGAACACCCCCATGCTGAGCAGCTGGGTCATAAGGGCACCATCCACCTCCCCCAGAAATCTTCCCACCTGTGAGGGAGAGAGGGCGAGAGGGAGGGAGAGAGAGCAGTGGAGCGAGGACTTGCACACTTCCCGCCTCAGCCCAGGGCTCATTTCTGAGCTCCAGACTTCAGCTGCCAATTGGGTTTTCCCAGCAGAAGCCCTTCAACATAATCAAGCTGAACCCATTCCACCAACCCTCCTTTAACCTGCTCCCTGCCACACTCTCTCTCAGAGCTTTTTAAACTGTTATAATCCATTAGTTGGCTATGAAATCAGTCAAGGGGTTGCAATCAGATTTTTTTAAGGGTCCAGAATTCCTTTGAACAATTCAGTGAGAACCGTGCAGTAAGGTTAAACAGGGTTTTCTGAAACTTGATTTGTTGTATGTGCCGTGTGTTCGGGAGTGTGTGTGGGCGAGCGCTGGATCCGATCTAAACGGCGTTTCTTTCTGTGGGTTGTGGTCGAAGGTTCAGAAGCAGCGCTCCGTCTCCTGCAGATCCTGATCGCTCCGCCGGGGAGGCTGGGGCCCCGGAGCCGCCTGTGATTCCCCCCACCCACTATATCCAAGTATCAATGTGCCCTGTGGGTTTGCCATGCACCATTCCCACTCCACGACAGTGACTTAACCCGAGCCCTCGTCCCCTCAGCTGCCCACTCCACCCTCCTGAGGGCTCTCCCAGTCCGCAGGCACTGCTGCCAGAATAGTCTCCCTCAAACACAGCTGGGATCCAGTCACTCTCTTCTTTGTTCCCTAAAGAACAAAACAAGACCCCTAGGGCCACGAGCCGGGCAGTCTCCTCCGAGTCCCTCCGCTTCTCAGCCTCAGGCCCGCGCCAGCCTCAGCCTCACTCCCACGCTGTCCTCTCTGCTTGCCCTGGCCTCTTCTTCTGTGCTTTCTCCATAGCAGAGCGGGAAGAGCTTGAATTTAGGTGTTGGATTTTGATTCAAATCCTGGCTCCGCCACTGCCTGCTGTGTGGCCGAGGGCCCGTTGTTAGAATGATTAGGGATAGCACGTGCCAGATGCTTGCCACACAGTAGGTACTTGGTCAGTGGCGGCCAGGAAGACAAGGAGCCGCTCTCGGCCTTGGCTCTCCCCACCTGGATTACCCTTCCTCAGTCCTCACTCCAAGGAGCTTTTCTGCTCACCCTCCTCCGAGAAGTCTTTCTTTTCTCACCTTTCCAGTCAGAATTAATGCCTCCTTCCTCTGCCTCTGAAACTGACAGGCCAATGACAAAAGCACGCAGCAGAGAATCGAGAGTTGGAGCCACGAGATATTCATCACGAGATATTGTCTGAGCTCTCCTCTCTGCCCGGAAGGCCATCTGTCCTGACTGGGAGGCCTGAAGAGGGCAGTGGACAGCACAGGGGGCAGCAGGGAGGAGCTGAGGGCATTCCAGGGACAGACGGGCAAGCGGGAAGGGGAGAGGCATCCATCCTGCCTGTTGTCCACGGTGCAGCCCTGAAGCCCCCTGAAGTCCGTCACCTCCAGCCATCCCTCTTAGCCGGGGCCGGCTTTTTGCCATTCCAGTTATGCGTGTGTGCGTTCCTGCATTCCCAGACAGCGAGATCCTGGCGGGCAGAAATCCCCCCCGCTGCTCCCCAGAGACCATACGGGTCCAGCCCATGGTTGCGATTCCGTGCATATTTGCTGAAGGCACATGTGAGCAGTGCACGAGGGAATGAACGAACGCTCTGAGTACTCTGCTCCCTGGGAAAAGTGCAGGGGGGAACTGAAGCTCCTGATGCGGCTGGCCCGGATTGCCACGAGGCTGTCCCCTTCTCTTTCCTATTCTAGGCTTATTCACCAACAACGCTGTTGTTCAGACACTTGATTCTGAGAAGGGAGGTCCCTGACAGGAAGACAAACTCCCGGACACTGGAAAAAATGTATGCTTCGCTGTGCATGCACGGCTTGATTTTCTAGGATGTGTCACTTTGGCAGAGATGCCCCATCCCCACTTCTTCAGTGAGGCAACCCTGACTTTCACTATAGTAGCAGTGTGCTCAGCTACAAGACTACATTTCCTAGACTCCCCAGCAGCTGGGGCCAGCCAATGAAATGCGAGAAAAGACACTGGGTGGGACTTCCGGGACTCTTTTTAAAGGGAGATGACTGCGGGAGGGGGACCTCATTCATAGCTGTTGCCCTCCCCTTTCTTCTTGTCTGGAAAGTGGACAAGGAGGCAGGAGTTCCTATAGCCATGTTGTGGTCCTGAGGATGGGGACATCTGGTGACCGTCATACCAACCAGGCCTGGACTGCCTTCATCCATTCTTTTATGTGAGAGATTAAACCTTTAATTTGTTTAGGACACTTCAGTGGGGACTTCAGTCCTGACAGCAGAGCACAGTTGCTAGCTGATAGTTCACTGGAACTTTATCGGAGTGAATCAGTGCCTCAAATAGGTAAATTGATCAGTTCTTGACCCTGCAGAGCCAAGGTCCAAACACTCAACCTCGGGTACCCTGTCAGTTCAGGACCCCCAGATGGAACGTGAGGTGGCACCCAAAGCCCAGCCCAGCACGGGCACTGGAGCCTGCGCGCAGCCACGGCACCACCAGGGGCTGCAGCTCTACCTGCCGTCCAGCTTGCTGTCGCCAGGGCAGGGTTCTGCCTTCGCTGTGGGTGACGCACAAACAAGCAATGGTCCACTGGGCTGCCTGAGCTCTGGGGCTGGATGAAAGGGGCCTGAGCTCCCTGAGTTTCCAGCCTGTGATGAGGCAGGAGTGAGGTGGGGTCCCGCCGAGGAGTCGGGAGCAGGAAGCAGCTGGGCAGGAGCAGTGAAGAAAGCAGAATTGATGAGCATCCTGCTGGCCAGGCGGCAGCCCCTGGGCATGGCTAATTTGCATGCCTGGTTGAGGCTGCTGTCCCCAGAGAGGAGGGGGACCAGAGGGTGGGTGGGGGCGCTCCTGACTCTGGTGACGGAATGGAGCAAATGTCACATGGCCTCCTTACCTAGGGACAGCCTCAGTTTCTTCTCTAAAAATGGGGTAACGCATCTTCTTGAGGGGTGTGAGGATTAAATGAGGTACCAGAGTAAACTCACTGTGGGTGGCTCCTAGGGGGACCTATTGCCTTCCATTCCTTCCTAGTGCGCAGCCTCACTTGACTGCTCTGAACTGCCCAGTGTATTGACAAGAACTTTTGGCCCCACGGGGCGTCAGGAAGAGCGTGGGGGAGTGGGCACGCGCACGGTGCTCTGGGGAGAGGCACCGGGTCCGGTGAAGGCAGCGGAGGGCTGCTGCCAGAGCCCAGGGGGTAGGGACATGCTGAGGCAGGCTGGGAGGACTGGGGGCTGGAGGGGCCAGGTCAGGAGCCCGTGCAGCAGGGCGCACGGAGGTTTCTCCTGCACCCCCCACACAGCACGGGGAGCAACGAGGGGAGGCCGCCGTGCTGAGTGGGAGAGGAGACAAAGGCTTGGGCAGGGGTACAAGGAGGCAGGGAGGTGAAGGAGGACGGAAGGAGACAGTAGCTGAGGCTCGAGCGCAGACCAGAGGCCCTGTGAGGGCAGAAAGCGTTGCCCTCATCTGAGAGCCTTGCCAGCCCTGGCTCTGCAGGCTGGGTGGGGAGCGGGGAGCTAGGGCGGGTGCTGTGCCCTCTGAGAGATCCAAGTCCCTCAGGGAAAGTTGCCTGGGTGGGGAGTCTGATTTTCTGGGCTCCACTCCCTCTTTGAGGTCCGTTTTGAAGCTCCCATGTGTGGGAGCTACCCACAGGCAAATGATGGGACCTAGAGTCCCCGGATCCAGGGTGACAGAGCCACTGTAAACGTTACAAAGACCCAGGGAGCTGTTGTCACTATTCTGGCCCCAGCCGTCTGCTCTCTTTCTAGGCCCCAGATAGAAGGCTGTAATCCTGTCGTTTGTAGTTCTTTATTCTAAGAATGAGCCCCAGGCTGGAAGAGAGGCCCAGTGGGGCCAAACGCCTGACCAGCAGGCCTGGAACACCCCCAGGATCAGGAGAGAGCCAAGCCCCTTCCTCGGGCAGGCTGCAGACGGGGCCCTGGGGCTCCTGCACTGGACAGTTGGCTGAGCAGGGGCCTTACTGAGGAAGGGCTGGGAAGGACTTTGGGAAGAATCTTTGGATCTGGATCTGTGACAGGTTTCCCTCCCCAGGACCCTGGATGGACCTCGGCAGGGACAAGTAGCCTGGACCTTCTGACACATTAGCCCAGTGGAGCAAGCGCATCCAGACTAATAGCCACTGACACTAAGGCCCAGGCAGTGGTCCTCAGAGTTCCTCACACATCAGACTCACAGGAGGGCTTCTTACAGCACAGACGGGGGGCCCCACCCCCAGAGTTTCTGATTCCCTAGGTCTGGTGTGGGGCCTGACAACTTGCATTTCTACCAAGCTCCCAGATGCTGCTGTTGCTGCTACTGGCCCCCCCACCACGCTCTGAGGCCTAGGGATAAAAGGGGGGAGGGAGGAATGAAGGGGTTGGGGGAGCGGCCAGGTCACGTTGCCCTTGATAGCACTTGGGTGTGCTTGGGGAGAGGGGCAGGTTTGGGTAGGTGGGTAGGAGTTTGTGGTGGGATGACTCTGAAGGGGTTCACACGGGCCCCAGCCTCTTTATAGTCGTGCCCTTCCAGAAGCCCTGCCCCTTGAGCATGGACTGGGCCTGGTAACTTGCTTCTCGTGAACAGAATGTGGTCAGAGTGATGGGAAGTCTCTCCTGAGATCAGATTCTCAAGACTGTGCCTCCCGTCTTGCTCTCACACTCTCGCTGGGCCTTCCTGGCTTGCTCACTTGGATGAAGCGAGCAGCCCTGGAGGGAGCTGTCCTGTGGAGAGGCCCATGTGGCACCTGAGTCCTGCCAGCACCCATGGGAGTGAGCTTGGACACTGACCTCTCTCTAGTCAGCCACGAAGTGACTGCAGCCCTGGCTGATACCTTAAGTGAGAGACCCAGAATCACCCAGCGAGGCCACACCCTCGCTGGCTGTCTCTGGTCTGGCTGTCATTCCCTGTGTGCCTCTCATAACCTGACGCAGCTCAGGTCGTGGGGTCAGAGGTCAGAGTGAGGAGGAGAGCTGAGCCTCGGCCCCAGCCTTGCAGCTCAGCTCCTGGAGGCCTAGGTCGTGATTCTGCAAAGTGAATGAACTCTTCCCTGGCCCGCAGTAGGGGCTCGGTGGGAGAATGGCTGTCCAGGAGCCAGGACTTGCAGCCTCCACGTCCACCAGAGAAGGCCAGTCTCCCTGGGGCCACCAGCCCTGCCCCACGCATTCTGGAGTCCCAGCAAAACCAGTGCTCTCCCAGCTTGGTTTCCCTCAACACGAGTCTTTCCTGGATATCCCTTGCTCGCTATTGCTGCTCTCCACCTATATTTCTAGGTTCGAAGTCTGGCTTTTCTGTAGCTGTGAGTTTTGGGGTTAATAACCTAAACTTGCAGAGTCTCAGTTTTTTCCCCGGCATAAAATGAGACTAAGAGCATCAGCAGGGATGATGAGGGAAGGCCTGCCTCCCTGGGCGCCTTGCGGTGTGGGGGCGGGGCGCAGGGGTGTGTTGGGGGCCAGGGGAACTTCAGGCTCTGCAGGAGTCCCTGGGAGGCCCTGACCCTATTATGAAGATTAAATTTTATTTCATTTACATAAGATGAGGGATGGCTTTTAAAACTACACACCATGCAAAAAGATAATATAATAGTTGATAAAATAAGGGTAAATAAGCTAAGTTTTTAAAAACCATATTTATAAAATATGTCTCTGAGTAACTGTTTGTTACCATATATTATCCATATTTGTACCAAGTGACATCACGGCTGTGAAGACACATGAGCAAATGTGGTCTGGGTGGACGAGGACCAGAGTGGCCCCAATGGGTTATGCACAGGGCCCCTTGGGGGACTGCCTCTCCTGAAGTGGCCCCGAGCCGGTTGGTTTCCCTCCTGGGCCCACTCCCTGCAAGGCTGGCCCAGCTGCCTTGAGCAGGAGTCAGCCAACAAGGGCCCTGGGGCCAAATCTGGCTCACCAGGGACTGATGTCAGCCCCTGAGCTAAGAGTGCTTTTCTACTTTGAAATGGTTGGGAAAAAATCAAAAGATTAATACTATTTCATGACTCATGAAAATTATATGAAATTGAAATTTTGAAACTGAGAATGAAGGAGTTAAAATTTCCCTGGATTAGGGTGACACTCTGCCTCGTACCCACAAGGTTAACATGGGAAAGAAAATAACCCAAGTTTCTGAGCTTGCCTTGTAGTTTGGGGCTCAGCAAATACAAAATTATGATTGTTCTTTCTCTAATAGCTTTCTGAGCACATGCAGAGGCCGGGGGCATCCATAAGCCTGAGGGAGAGTTAGGTGTGCCGTCAGCTATGAGGTGAGAAAGGAGTGCCTCCATTGTTTTATTTCCCCTCTAGCAAAGGGAGGGCCAAGCTTGGTGGGTTAGAGTAGAGTTTTCCACAAGGCATGTCCAGACAGGAAGAGGACACACAGTGAGGAAGGCCTGGCCCTTCTGGGCCCCACGAAGGTGGGAGGGGACGGTGCTCTGGTCTGAGTGCCTCACCCGAATTCACATGTTGACACCTCACCCACATGGCGACCGTAAGGGGGGTGATCAGGCCATGCAAGCAAAGCCCTCAGGAACAGGATTAGTGTCCTTATAAAAGAGACTCCAGAGAGCTCCCTGGTCCGCTCCACCACGTGAGGACACAAGGAGAAGTCTGTGACCTGGAAGAGGGCCCTCACCCGAGCATGATGCCACCCTGATCTCAGACGCCTGGCCTCCAGCCCACAAGGAATAAATTCCCGTTGTTTAGAAGCTGCCCCGTCTGTGGTATTTTCTTATAGCAGCCTGAGTGGCCCAAGCGAGGGCGGGTGAAGGCAACAGAAGGGAGTGAGACGATGAGCAGTGGGAGGGTGCTTAGGACTCTGGGAGGTCCCCCAAAGGCCAGGCCAGAGGGCAGCACAGCACAGCACCGAAAACATGGGTCCCTGAGATGCAGCTCTGCCCAGCCTCTCCTCATCGTGTGGACAATTTCCCCACCAACCACAGGAGAAGACCAGTTAGTTACCAACAAATAAGGAAGTAACATTGTCTCTGCTCATCTGAGTTGAAATGTGTCTGAATTTTGTAACCTTGCTAGGATGACTCTGGTTTCAAGGAGAAACTCCTTTTTCTTCAGGCCTTTTACTCCGATTGGCTCTAACCCAGGATTGCTTCCTGGGGCCGTCAGCCCTTTCTTTGACTGACATGGCTGTTGGGTGACTAGACTCCTCCCTAATTCCATTTCCCCAAGACCTTACCTCCTGGGACATCTCTGAGATCAGAATGAACCCGTTGTTGTCGATGACAAAGCAGTCCAGGTCCTGGGAAGAAACCCAGAAAGGAGGGAGGTCATGGCCAGGCCCTACCACTGACCCCTGGGTCTCCTGCCTGTCCTGATGGTTTGGGAAGGCAGGTCTCGATGTCCAGTGGAAAGGTACCCTCTGTGGAGCCCAGCACTGCAGGGGAGGAGGGCAGCTGGGAAGGAGGGCAGCTGGGAAGGAGGGGAGCTGGCCCATCGAGAGCACATGGGTCGAAGGGCCCACGGTTCCCGCTTCCACGCTCTTCACATGCGGAGGAACTTACATTGTCCTGGCAGCTCTTTGGGCAAGGCCCATCCACAGGGCTACACTGGAAGGAAGAGGAGAAACTGTGAATTGTGTAGCCTGTGTGAATGTGTGGGAGATATGTGGTTGTCAGCATGTCTGAGTGTTGTGTGTGTGGTACATCTGCCTTGTGTATTTATGTGTAGGGAATGGTGGATGTGTGTTTATGGTATACTTGTGTGTGCACGTGTGTGTACTGTATATATGTTTGGTGTGTGTCTGTCTGTGTATGGCATATGTGGCGTGTGTGTGGTATGCCTGTGTTGTATGTGTAGGTATTTGTGTGGTGTGTGATGTGTGTATGGGTGCATGTATTGTATGTATGTGGGGTGTGTGTCAGTGGGGTCAGGTCACTGAGAAGCAGGACCCTTGCTGGCTGGCAGCAGCCCAAGCACACAGGATCAGCCTCCTGGGAGGGAGCCACGGCCCCTGCAGCCCATGGGGGAGGGGAGGAGGTCAGTGCATCGCTGGAAGCCTCGTGGGGTGGCTTCATGGGGCCTCTCCGGAGGCTCCTGTCCTTTGTCATCCTGCATGATGACTCCAGGTCCCAGGGCTGGTGCCCCTCCCCTCCCATGCCTTCCGTCTTCATTCTGTGGTTCCCTAAACCTGCTCAAAGTGAGGACGCAACAAGTGAACGGGGGCCACGGAACAGCGGAGGCTTAGTGCCGTGGGGACAGATTTGGGGCTGGAGGCCCTTGTGGAGGATGGTGAGGATACCCAGGAATACAGCTGAGTTGGAGGGCACCGGGGGAGCAGAGGCAGGAAGGGAAGAGGCGGAATGGGAAGGACTATGGCAAGGCAGAGCTCTCAGTGGCCGGGACCACAGTCATGGCTTGGATCTTGGCTGGAGGGACCTGTGGGGCAGGGCGGGTGGGGCTGTGTGGTGGCTTTAGGGCAGCAGAGACGGAGCGAAATGCAGAGGGGACACTGTGTCCTGCCTTTTGCCCCTAGGTCTGAGCTGAGAGAGAGTACTGGAGTAAGGAGGCAGCAAAGGCATGGGGAACCAAGAAAGGAGAGAAGGAAGGAAGGGACCCAGGAGAGCTGACTGAGAGCCCAGGAGGCTGGCTGAGAGGCAGTGGGGCAGCCGCTCCTCCCCCGGAGATGCTGGCGTGTCCTCCAGCCCTGACCTGGCCCGGCACCATCGCACCCACCTGCTGTGTCGCTGCCCAGAACGTGCGCTGCAGGAACTCCAGCCTCATTTGGACGCCCACCGCTGCAAGGAAGTGGGAAGAGGGCAGCAAGACCATGTGTTTTTGGGGAGGGGGTGGTGGGAGGGAAGAGACAATGAGAGAGAAAAATAGATTCAAGTTAGAGAGAGGAGGTGTATCAGCAGGAACTGAGGGGAGAGAGAGCACCCGGGCAGAGAGCGGATGGGGAGCTGAGTCAGACGGCAGCCTGTGAACTGAGGTTCTGGGGTGGGGGGAGACTGATGGCTTCTGTCTCTCCACAACAAACAGCACCAGGAAATGCCCCAAGAGGAAGGTAAGGCCCAGGTTCCAGAGAACAGTGAGGACGCCATATCCTCGGATCTCGGGACGTCAAGGCAGGTGCCCTGGGGAGACCATTCTCCCCTGTCCCACAGAAGGAAAACAGAGGCGGAGAGGCAGAGACATTTGTTCAAGGTCGCATGACCCAAGCGGTGGCTGAGACTGGAACTTAGGCCACTGCAGGCTGGGCAACTCATGGGGCTTCCTAGATGTTAAGCCTGACGTAACAACCTCTCTTGCACCCAATTCCTGCTCAAGGTCTCCCCTACTTTGTAAGAAGGCTCTTTCCTTCCTGAAAGTCACGATCAGATTTACCCATGTTTGCAGGTAGGTTCCAGAAAACTGGAGACGCTACCAGCCCACAAAAACTACTCTTTTGATGACGCCACTTACAAGGGCCACCCATGCTTCTTTGGTTCCCAAATAGGCTTGGAGAACCCAAGCTGGTGCTCACATGCTAAGAGAAATCTGGGGCTAAAGAACAGAAAGAAAAGGCAGGTTATATTGAAAAGAAAAAGAATGAAAATACCAGGCTGACGTCCTACTGTCTGGTGTAATAATGTCGCAAAGGTGTCGAGTGCCAGGCACCCTTACATCCATGAGCTTATTTCATCCTCACAGCAGATGGGCTCTGTTACTTTATTCGGACGTCACGGCTGAGGAAATGAGGCCTCACAGAGATTACATGTCTGGCTCAAGTCCTCTAGCCCCTAACTACAGAACCAGGACGAACAGGGTCTGTCTCTAAGGCTCTTCACCTCTCTGTTCTCTAGGCCTGAAGGAAGGAGCCGAGAGGCATGGACAGCACTTCCCTCTGGGGCTTCTGTTCCCTCCTCTGGAAAGTGGAGATGGATCTGGGTCCCTAGCCACTATGCCACGGTCATGAGACATTCAACCATCACCTCAGTGACCATCCATTGGAGAGATTTTCCCTCACAATCATTCTGACTTCCTGAGATGCAACTGGTTCTTCTAAAAGAGACTAGAGTTCCAGTCTGGCACAGAGACACAGAATTGTATGCTTTTGTTTTTTCAATTTGGAACGATCCCAGAAAAGTTTGATGAGGGAAAAAACAGAGAGACCAGAGCAGAGTCAGGGGGCCAGATTTCTAGCCCTGGGTCTGTCAGGGCTGTGATCTTTGAATGTGTTTCCTCAGTTGCAAAATGTTTCCTGATTACATTTTCCCTAGAAAGGCAGAATGAATGTAAGACCGTTGGGGCTCGAATGAGATAATGTGTGAGAATATCATTCTAGACTAGAGTCTTGGTTCTCAAATTTTAGCATCCATCAGGATCACCTGGAAGGTTTGTTGGAACCCAGTCCCCAGAGTTTCTCATTCATAGGCCTGCGCAGGGCCTGAGAATTTGCATTTCTAAAGTGCTCCCAGGTGATGCTGATGCTGCTGGTCCAGGGACCATATTTTGGGAACTGCTGATGGAAAGCGTCGCTGTCTGATTGAGCTTTCTGAGGTGATGGAGCTGTTCCAGATCTGCACTGTCCCATACAGTAGCCACTAGTTACACGGGGCCATTAGGCCCTTGAACTGTGGCTAGTGTGACCGAGGACCTGAACTTAAAATTTTTAATTTAATTTTAATTAATTCAAATTTAAGTAGCTATACATGGCTGGTGGCCACCATATTGGACTACAGAATTCTAGAGCTCATCTGAATTTACAGACAAAGAAACCAAGGCCCTAAGAGACCCATCCCTCCCTTGGCATCTTACAGCAATTCTATGGCTGGAGCTCTGGCTGGCCTTCTTGAATAGGTCCTACAATATGGGGACATTTGAGTTCTCTGGGGGCTTTGCTGCTTCAGTGTCCAGGTAGCTGAAAGGAGTGGGTGGGAAGGGGACAGGTAGAGCCACTTCTAGCGTCATGACAAAGACGAGAGACACAGACTCAGCACGTGATCATGGGCGGGGCATGTGCTGGGGGTCCAGCACTGGCTGCCACACCCCTCTCCTCCCTCTCGCATTTCTCTATAGAGAGGCTGCAGGTGGCCCTCCGGTCTCTCCCCCTTACTCTTCCTTTTAAAACCACCCTCGAGGGCCCGGCCCCCTGGCCGAGTGGTTAAGTTCGTGCGCTCCGCTTCTGCGGCCCAGGGTTTCGCTGGTTTGGATCCTGGGCGTGAATGGCTCATCAGGCCGCACTGGGGTGGCATCCCACATGCCACAACTAGAGGGACCCACAACTAAAATATACAAGTATGTACTGGGGGTACTTGGGAAGAAAAAGCAGAAAAAAAAGAAGATTGGCAACAGTTGTTAGCTCAGGTGCCAATCTTTAAAAAATAAATAAATAAAGCCACCCTTGATAGTCAACTTAGACAGATTTCTTTCACCTGTAGAAAACGGCTGCGTGGAAGAGAGGAACCTTCTGGAAACTGTCAGAGAGGAGTCACATCAATGCTTAGAATGATCAAGTCTTTGGGATTTAAGAGTTTATTTACCCCTGTCTTTAGCCTCCATGGTCAATGAGCTCCCAGAATAGCCCCAAAGCCAGGCTGCCCCTCCGCTTGATTGCTCAGCGTCAAGTCTCGTAGAATCGCGGGCTCTCTGAGCTGGAAGAAATTCTCTGATTCTAACACAGGGAGTCTTGAGAGGGTGGGAGTTAACTCTTCTCTAGTGAAACAGGTTTTGGAGGCTCTTGGGTGGAAATGGGAGGAGCAGGGCACAAAGCAGACTCTCTGCTGCCAAGTTCCATCTCATGGCTGGACCAGAAGTCCTGCAAGGCAAGGCCTGGGTGCTTTACGTCTGGGGATCCTCTGCAAACTTAGGAGATTCCAGCTGCCTACCGACAGCTCCATTGTGTCACCAATAGGCATTTCAAACTTCCCATGTTCAAAACCTGATTCTGGACTTTCTTCCCCAAACGTGACCCTCCTTGAGACTTCCCCATTTGGGGGCACATTTTCTACCTAATTGCTATAATTTTCCCTCATCCCATCCAAGTTCTACAGACCTTATTCCAAAACTTCATAAATCTGCCCATTTCTCTACCTCCACTGCTACCACCCTGGGCCAAATCAGCATCCCTCTCGCCTGGATATGCCATAGGGCCCTACGCAGTCTCATAACCACCAGAGTGACGCTTCTAAAGATCAGATCATGTCACTCCCTTGCCTAAAACCTTCCAGTGCCTTCCCACTGCTCTTGGAACAAAATCTCAACTCCTTAGTAATCTGGCCTATAAGACTCCAGAGCAGCTGGCCCTGCTGATCTCCCTGATTTCAACCTGAATCACTTTCTGCTTCAATCATGCTAAGGCTGGTCCCCGCCCGAGGGCATCTGCATCAGCTGTCCTCTCTTCCTGGAATGGCCTTTCCCTAGACCTTTACATGGCTGGCTCCTTCTTACCGTCAGATCTCAGCCCAAACGTCATCTCCCAGCCCTGACCCCGGATAGAGCAGTCCTCGCCTTTGCCGTGCATTCTCTAGCTCATCACTCTTTTTATTTTCTAAGCAACAAGATTTATTTGTCTTATCCTCCTTTATTGTCTGTCTCACCCCATTAGAATGGGGGCTGACAGTAGGCAAGGAGGTTGAGTTCTGATCTCTAGCACCTAGAATAGAACCTAGCACATAGTGGGCCCCAATAAATATTTTTTGAGCTAAATAAATAAATACTCGTGACTTCCATTGAGTCAGCCACTTGACTGGGAGGCAAATTCTGCAAGATCTCTCTGTCCCTTCCCTCCAGGGTTCGAGACCTGGCTGTACTCGCTTCTCCCATACGGAGCCCTGCCCTCCTACAGATGCTCGACTTGAGAGCCTAGAGATTCAGCTGTGCTCTGATTCCCTCGAAAACCTAGGAGGGAATCCACTAAGAAACGGGGAACTTAGGTGAGAGACAAAGAAGAACTTCCTCATGGTAAGAGCTGTTGGACGCTGAGAACAGGGCTGGTGTAGAATGGGGAGGGCAGTGAGGAGCGTGGGGACACCTTTCACAACAAATTGACTGTGTTCTGCCGTGTCTTTAATCATTTCAAACCCTTCTGTTCAACTCCTGCCTCACAACCCAAATTGTGCTTTTCCACCCCAGACACAAAGAGAGCCCAGCCTTCACTCCTGGGACACCCGCCGGGGCTGCCCTCAGATCCCCATTCGCCGGCTATTGTCAGAGCCTTGCTGGACCTCCAGCTGTGGGGAGCATGAGGCTGGCCGCACCCCCTACAGCACCTCCTGTAAGCCTGTGTGCACAGGAGATGGTACCTCACGCTACCATGTGTGCTGACAGGCTCAGAACTCGGGAGGAAGAGAAATCCATCAAAGGGGCCCCAGGAATGTGAGGCCCCTGGCCTCTCGGGCTTTTCCTCTGGGGGTTATCAAGAGACCTCCCCCTCATGCCTGTGCATGGTGGGTCCTTGTTTTAGATCCTGGCCTTGGTCCCCAGGGGACTTGCCACAATCTGATGGAGGAGGAGAAATCTCAGATCCCCTTCCTCCTGTTGGCCCCCTCCCTCTCACCCAGCCTCCCTCCGCTGGGCTTCCTCCTGCTCTCCCTCTCTCACCTGCCTCTCCACAATGACCTTCCTCCAAAGCAGGGTTTCTTTAAGATCTCCTCGGCTGGCAGACAACCTAACAAAGAGCCTCAATAAGGCCACAGGAGGCAGACGGCTCATCAAGATGTACCTCTCTGCTCTGCGTCCCGGCTGTCACCTCCGTGCTGCTTTGTCGTCCCAGACAGCAAAACAAAACAGCTGTGCATGCACACTCACATGCACACACACAGAGAAATGGTCCCTGTAGGGGGCCGCGCTCCCAAGGGCTCGGAAACTCCAGCTTTTACTCCCCAGCTCTCATCTGTACGTTGTCCTTCCTCCTTCTCCACCTTGACACGCAGCCTGGACACCGTGTGTTTAACTGGACGCAGAGCTGCCAGGCTAGGAGGGCCGTCTTTCATTACAAAGGCCAGGGGACTGGTGGGTCACGGAGCGCCAGTGACGGAAGGGGCCCTGATCTCCATCATTCCACCTCCTCGTCTACAGGACAGCAACCCAAGGCCGGGGCCGTTGAGTTAATTAACTAGCTGGCAGCTAGTTAATGAGCAACGGAGTCCAGAATCTGGGTGCCCTGACGCCTAGGCTTGGGCTCTTTCTGCCCTTCCCGTCCTCACTCAGCTGACAAGCAGGCACTGGGGTGTGGGGAGGCAGGGCCCTCTTCCAGGACAGCTTGCCGTATAGGAAAGGAGGAGAACCATACCACCAAGAGCTGCCATACACGTTCTGTGATAAGAACCACAAGGGTGGCCCCCAAAAGGGCCATAGATCAGAAAAGGAGACGGTCAAGTCCATGGCCTAGCCAGGGAAACTGCATAAAGGAGGGGACTTTCTGGTTGAGTTTTAAGCAGGGGGACACTACCCATGGGTGAGGAGAGTGCTCCGGACTCAGGGAAGGGCCTGCTTTCCTGGAGCTGGGGAAGCAGAAGTGTGTTCAGGGGCAGCTGAGCACTGAGCTTGAAGGGTAGGATGCAAGTGGCATCTGTGTAGGGTGAGAGGCAGGGAGTTCCCGGGAGGTAAGATGCTCTCTCCTCCTGGGACAGCAGACCAAGCCCTCCGCTGCTGTGCCGCTGCTGTGTCGCAGACAGAAAGGAGGGTGTAGGAGCATCCTGCCAGGGAAGTCCTGAGTCAAGGGGGTTTCTCAGTCCACACCCCGGGTCCTGACGATGAATCCCCTGAGGTAAGCAGACGAAATGGAAGAGGGACACTGGGGTACCCGTGACATACTGCCAACACGCCACGCCTTCTGTTTGTCAGGCAGGTTTTAAGAGACGCAAGGAAGGGTCATTTAGGGGTCAGTGCTCCAGGCTGGGGCTCCTCCTCTGCCTCAGTCCTGGCTTCCTTGTCTTCGGATCAGATACTTGCCAACTCTTGGAATATCAATTTCTCCAGCTACTTCGTCCTGACTCGTTAGTAAAGAGGCCTCTGAGCTCTTGAATACCAGTCTCTTCCCTTTGCATTCCGCCCCCCCCCCCCATATAGATAAGAGCAAGGAGCTCCAGAAGCCGAGCCTGGTGAGGTGGGGGTTCCTCCAGGGCTCCCCCCAGGGCACTACAGACAACCCGTCAACCAGCTCCAGCAGGTCCCCAGGTGCCCAGCCTGCGCAGCCTGGCATTTCGCTCCCCTAAATAGCCCTGGTCTGGGGTCACTGAGCCTCAGTGACCTCTGCGTGACCATGTGACAGTAGCTGTGTGTGGCCCAGGGCCCCTTTCTGGAGGACCGCCAGGCAGATGGGCCCCCTCTACACCCTTCCAATTACCCTCTTGGGAATAAATCCCTCTGACAAAGGGCAGGCTCAGTTTTCCCTCCTCCACAGGCAGGACAGGAGATGCTGCCCCATGTATCTCTGAAAGGAGACAGACCCAGCTTCCCAGGGGCCCTCTCTGCCCTCTGGGTCCTGCCCCTCTTTTCCCAAAGGGAAGGGGACACGCGGGAGAGAGACAGAGGAGGGGCCACAGCGGGGCAGGGGGAGCTGGGGGAGCTGGGGAAGGAAGACGGAGGTGCGTGTAACACGGCTTCCCTCCCTGGAGTTGGAGGCGATTAAGCCACAGGCGCCTTTTTCCACCGGAATGTGAGCATTTCAAGGGTGACGCTGCCCTCCAGGCCGGCCGCGAGCGCGCTGGTGTGTGTGCCTGTGTGCGCGCCTCCGCCTGCGTGCGCTACTGTCGCTGTCATCACAGATGTACCCCCAGCTGTCGCTCCATTGCTCCGTCTCTTTGCTCGCGCACACGCGCGCTCTCTCCTCCTTTCCCCTTTATCCCCTCTCCTATCTGTCTCCCTCTGTCCCTCCCTCTTTCCTTCTCAGTTTGTTATTGACCCAGCAGCCCCGTCCCCTGGCAGCGCGGCAGCGGCAGGCATTCCATCTCCCCCGTGCTGTGTGCTGCATGCCAGCTCCCTGCTCCCAGTGGACCGGGGGTCTCAGTGCCCACTGCACTCTGCTTGGCAGTGCTGTCTGGATTGCTCCAGGAATCCCAGGAGGGGCTCACTGGACGGTTCAGAGCTACTTGATTTAAGGAGCTTGCGGTCAGGGCGAAGAAAGGTGAGTGCTGTGCACTGGAGGGAAGGAATGAAGGGCTAGTGAGGGTGCGGGGGGCTGGGCATGGGGACCGGGGGCTCATCTTTGCTGGATCTCTTTGCCCTGCACAGAGAGCTGCTGTTGTCGCCTGCGTGGGGGCAACTGCTGGGGCTGGGGAGGCGCTCAGGACTGGACATCTGAGCAGCCCAAAGACACAGGACACAGGAAACTCTGACCTGACAGTGTTGGGGACATGAACTGGGATTCTGCTGGGGAGGGGGTAGCTAGGGAAGGAAGCGGAGAGGAGAACAGTGCCAGTGCCAGATGACAGGCCTGGGTGGCATAGAAACCAGTCCCTGCAGCATGGGGAGAGCCAGCCAAAAGCCCTGTGCCGTCTGCATGCCCGGCTCAGCACAGACAGCCTGAGGAACTTGGGTGCTGCGGGAAAGCGGGTGCTGGTGACAGGGCTGGTACAGAGGATGGCTTGGGATGGAGGTGGCAGGCTGCAGGACTGTGCTGTCTGAGGCATGGGAGTAGACCTTGGGGTCCCAGCTTCTTTACAGGATGCCCTCAGCGTGGGGTTGCTGGTCTTCAGGTGGCTGTCCTTGGACAAGGGTGCAGAGGAGCCTTCCCAGCTGGACATGGGTCCATGCAGCCTGGGGCGAAGCTCCCTAGTGGGGGCGTGGCTGGGAGCGGCCCAGAGAGAAGAGCCTTGCAGCTCTTCCTTGGCAAGCCTGAGGCCTGCTCCCAGCCCACTTGGGCTAGGGGTGGGGAGTGGGGGAACCAGGCTTGTGAGAACTCGCTCAGGGGGTCCCCCAGCTACACACTGGTCCTCTATCTATAAATGAGTCAGGAAGCCTTGGTAGGGGTTGTGGACTCAGGTTAAGGGGAGCAGGTGGGATGCAGCCAGGTCATGCCTACCTGGCTTCCTGACCTAGTGGGGCATGGACACCCCAAGCTGGAGCAGGACAGTTGCTCTTAGCAGCCCCGAGGCCCATTCTGACAATGCTGGAGAGAGGGCAGTGTGACCAGGAGCCCGACCTCCCAGCTCAGTTCCATTCGGCTGCTCTGTCTTCTCCCTAAGCTGAGCTGTCCTTGTTTCCAGGGGTGGTTGGTGGTGAGGCTGGCACCTGGCTGTCAGGATGTGTTGGGCATCGCCTTGGTGTAACTCAGATTGACACCCGGCAGCTTAGATAACTACATCAGCTGGGGGAGGGGAGGGGAGCTGAGCACGTGGAGATGGGCGGGGGAAGTCCAGCCTGGAGGGAAACCCACAGCAGCTTCCCACCCCACCTTCCCACTGGCACAGGCTCTGGCACTGCCAAAAAAGGGAGACCAGGAAAGCCAGCCCGGGGGTGGCAGGAGGAGGAGGGAGATTTCTTAAGCTACCGCTCTGGTTTCTTCAGGGTTTGGCTGGAAGCCGTGTCTGGGGCCCAGGATGAGCAAACCCTGTCTCCATTTCCCAGGCACCGAAGCTGAGGGGCCATGTCAGGGTCGCTTTGGGTGGAGTGGGCAGCTCAGGGAGGCAGCAGGGGTGGGGTTTTATGTAAGGGTTGGGTGTCTGAGCAGCTCCGGGGCCAGGAGGGGAGGAAGGAGTTCTGGCAGAGGCAGTTCCCCTCCTCCTTTGCCCAGAACAGGCCTCCTCGCCCCCACCTGCCTGGGCCGCCGCCCTGAGCTCAGATCCTCGGCCTCAGTGAGCAGGCTTAGGTCGTTCACATCGGAGGGAGAGCGGCTCCTGGGAGGAGTGACGCAGGGGGCTTCTCTGTGCCACTTCCCGGAGGGTCTCTTTGGGATTGGGAATATTTGACAAGGAAATGGGAGTGCAGGAGGCTGGGGGTGAGAATGGGGCATGTGTTTAAAAAAGAAGCAGGAGTGTTTGTCTGTTCCAAGTACAAATATAGAGGTTTGGAAAGCCGGCTTCCGTGCTGCCTGGGCAGTGTGTGTCATGGGGGGACGGGCAGGGAAGAGATGGAGAATGTTTCCTGGAAGGCCTGGATGGCCAGGCCGGTGGCAGCAGGGGGAGAGCCCAGCCTAGACAGCTATGCCAGTCCCCCACAGTCCCCACCACATGGAGCTCGGCTGGGATGCCCCCTGTCCAGGTCCCTCTCCCCACTCCTGGGGGGTAGGACACTGTCCTTGCAGCCCCAAGAAGTGGCCCCAATCCTGGCCCTGCCTCTCTGCAGCCTGTGGCCTTTGCCTCTCTGCAGAGTGGAGAGGGTGCGGGGGAGCCTGGGGAGGCCCTTTTTGCTTCGAAGTCCTGTGAGTCTCTGATGCTGAGGGGTGCAGAGGCCTGGTCTTGAGTCAGGGACACTGGACTAAAGGGAGATACCAGGGCAGGGTGTGCACGGCAGGGCCAGCATGGTGTCCCAGGGGTCAGGCACCCCCAGGTCAAGGCACAATGGGCTTCAACTGGCTGTGAGGCTTGGACACATGAGTTGGGGCATGGACATGACAGAGAAGTGTCAGAGGAAGGGCGCGGAATCAGGCCCGTGGTGGGTCTGTTGGAGGTTTCTAGCTGGAAACCGAGCGATCCAGCTTGGAGGGTGAGCCTCCATTTGTAGGAGGAACGGAAGGGGCAGAAGGGCTCCAGGCCACCCTGACCTGAGGGCTTGCAGGGAATGAGAGCCTGGCAGACTGCTCCTCGCCCTGGGGCTGAGGGAGGCTCTCCCCCAGGGGAGCAGCTCCCATCCCCTGGGTCTCTGTCGTGCCCACTCAGCTCAGCAGGAGCACACGGAGCCTTCTGCTCCTACCGCTGCCTCCTGTTCCATCACTACCTCCCACCCCCGGCTTCCCCGGAGCTCGCATCCCACCCTCCTCACCTTAGCACCCAGCTGCCACCAGAAGGGTTTCTAGAAAGCCCTTTTCACTCCCCTGATAAGATCTTGGCCTCCTGGGACCTTCTCGCACTGCATCTGTGATATTACTGGAAAGAGGGGTGCTTGGGAGGGGAGACCTGGCTTGTTTCTTCATCAGTAGGAGGGGGATAAGGACACCTGTCTTCTCAGATCCAGCGAGATAATGGCTGAGGAAATGCTGCATTAACTGTGAAGGGATGTGCAAAGGAAAGGTTGCATCTCTCTTTTTGACAGACCTAGAAGCCTACAAAGGCAGCTGAGTTAGTAGCTTAGTCTCCAGACCACTTGGGTCCAAAGCTGCATTCTTCCATGGCCTGACCTGAGGCAAGTTACTTAATTTCCTGTGCCTCAGTTTCCTCCATCTGCAAAATGGTGTTAATAATAATACTAACCTCAGAGAGAGGTTATGAAGACTGAGAACATGGCACAGGTGTTTGTGGCTGTGATAACTGTTTCTCTGCTTAGAGCCTCCTGAAGGTGGTGCTGCTGTCAGTGTCCTCACCCTCTGCCCAGGTCCTGCCATCCCAGGTGGTGCCTGCCTCCAGAGACTGACCAGCAGGGCCTCCTGCAGGTCCAGGGTCTGCGGGAGAGAAGTGATCTTGCCCAGTGCTTCTCAGATGTGAATGTGTTATATGAATTGCCTGGGGATCTTGTTAAAATGCAGATTCTGATTCAGTTCGCCTGGGCTGGGGCCCAGAGATTCCGCGTTTCTGAGAAGTTCCCAGATGAGGCCTGTGTTGCTGGTCCGTGGACCATAATTTGAGTAGCAAAGAGCTAGGGCACGGAACCCTCTGTTTCTGGTTGTTGGGGGGGCTCCTCACCTGACTGCTGTTAGCCCCTCAGCCCCATCCTCCAATCCTGATTCTCTCAGCAGCCAGTGAAGGAGGCCCAGGGACCCTGTTGGGGCCGACCCCTTCTCTCCCTGTCCCTGTCCCTCGGCCTGGGACAAAAAGCCCCATGAAGACTGGGAGCAGGGCCAGCATCCAGAGCCATGAGGCTGTGGGACTTGGAGACAGGAGACCTTTCTGTCAGGAGCCCCCCAACACTTTTTTGTCCCCTATTCTCGACCCTGGGTGGGGACATCCCTCCCAGACAGTGTTAATTTATTCCAACAGCCAGCCAGTGCCTGCTGCTGCAGTTGCTCTCCCAGCTTCCTAATGTAGGTCACCCCCTCTCCTAATGAAGCTGGATGCTTCTGGGGGCATGAAGGGGGCCTCTGGTTGGAGGTAGGCTGGTGGGCAGAGGGCCAAGGAGCTAGGGTGTGCTGGGCTCGAACCCTACATCCCCATAAGGGTGCCCAAGGAGGCAGGGTCAGGTCCCCAGGGAGCACAGGCTACATTCCCATGGGTGTGCAGGGCGTTGTCATTGTATGCCTCCAGAGATACCAGGGCCAATAATGTCCTGCCACCAAGGCAAGATGATGCCTTTGGGTTTGCATCATGGCGACTTGCCTGATCTGTTTTGTTCAAGTGACATGGTTCAAGGCTGGGAGGGGGCATCAGGACCCACACTCAAGGCCATTTTCCCCACTGACTGGTGCTTGTGATCAACCCCTGGGATCACTACATAGGGGTGACACTGAGGCTGGGGAAGGTTGGTGGGGTGGAAAAGAGGAGACTACTTGAAAGAGAGGAGGAGGCTCGGGTGGAAATAGGGCCTGGGCTTGGGGGCAAGGGATTCTCTGCCACCTGCCTCCCGATAGGAAGCTAGAAAGAAGAGGAGCGGAAGCCAGGATTCGGCCTCCAGGCCCAGGACGAGTCTGAGTATAGAAAATGTCATGGGTTAGGGACTGCTCTGTAGGGTTTTCTCCAGACCTTCCTTCTAGGCTGGAGTGTCCCCATGCATCTGTCTGCTGGGGTCATTGGGACCTGCCGGGCATCTCACTCTGCTGCCTGAGTGTTGGCATCTGAGGAGGAGTGCTGGAGGGCTGTCGGCAGGGCGTGCGTGTGCGCACATATGTGTGCGTGTGTGTGTAAGCACGTGCCTAGCTGCATGCTCTCTGTCGGGGTGTGTTTGCACCACGTGCTGTTTTGGGAGCTCCAAGCACGTGTCTGGGAGCCTGTTTGTGCACCTTGCTCTGTGCACACATAAATGTCTCCCCACAGGTGCCATTGCTGGGTGACAGTCACCAGGGAGTGGATGAGCAGCTGGCTCAGAAGACTGCAACCCCTTCCCTGACCTTCCGTGCGACCTTGGCAAGTTGGTCTTTGTCTCTGTGCCTTGGGTAGCTGCTGACCTGCCTAAATCTGTGTGAGTGCTGTGAGTTCTGACGTGAGGGCTCCTGCTGGAGTAAGAGACTGCTCTGAGAGTCCAGGCCGAAGGGATACAGGGAGGGTGAACACTGTCCTCTGTGGTGGAGGTCTGTGACGGCTGCGTGTGTGCGCATGCCCCACAATGAGCATCACGTGAAGGTGCCCAGGCCTGGCTCGGGCTCAGGAATGCTGCCGTGTGCTCAGGAACAGAGAAAAGACCCATGTGTGAGGTCAGCGGGACCAGGAGAGAGATGTTACATAGGCCTGCTGTAAGCTGCCGGCACTCCCACGGAGGAAGGAACTGAGGTTTCCTCCTGTCTTTCAAGGCTGCCGTCCAGCCTGGGCAGTCACCGGCATTAGCTTCTAAGGCGGTGTGTACTAAATACAGCAAATGTCAACTCTCTCCCCTTAACTAGATTGATCCTCAGAAATTCCACCCTCTAAGTACTATGGTTCTCACTTTTATAGATAAGAAAACTGAGGCCCAGAGAGTTTACGTGGTTTGTTTAAGGTTGCACAGCTAGGGAGTGGTAAGACAGCATTTTGAACCCAGAGTCCTTCCTGACAGACTGGGCATCTGAGGCAGGAGCCTGCTGGGGCCTGGCCCTGGGTCACAGCTGGAGAGTGACCCTGACTGCTCTGAGGGTCTCCTCCACGCCTTGGCCCAGGGCCTCAGGCACCACCCAGAAGGCAGTGTGGGGACCAGGCTGCTCCCCATACCCCAAGTCTGTGCCCCCTTCTGTGGCTCTTTCTGCCAGTTCCTACGAGGCCTTCACAACCTGGAGCCATGCGGAGGAGGAGCAGGGAGAGGAAAGAGAAAGCCAAGAGCAACAGACAGCGCCCTCCCTCCTGAGCCGGCTGCCCTTGCCGGGAGCACAGTGGAAGGTCCCTGGGGGCTGCTGTGTTCTAACTGGGCTCTGTGCCCCTGCTGTAACCAAGGTTGGGGGAGAGGGAGGCAACGAGAGACACCAAGAGCTGCAGCAGGACCCCAAATGCCTGAGGGAGCCCCACTTCACAGAGACTGAGATTTCAGCGTTGAACACACTAGCTTTCCAGCAGCTCCTTCCCCCTCCTCAGCTGTCTGCTCAGCTCTGCCACCGGCTCTTCAGGCTCCCAGACTTAAACAGGCCTGGGGTGGTCGGGGGTGCTGGGGGGAGAGGGCAACCAAGAATCACCCAGGGACGAATGTGGCAACCAAGGAAGGTCGGACTCTGGGAGCCAGCCTGGAGCAGGGGGCTGATGGCTACCGTGCCCTCTGGGAGCTGGAGGGGCTGCGCCATCGTCAGTTTCCCCCAACCCCCCATCCCATTCCCTGCCTTTCCTGTGCCAGCTGCAGTGGAAGCCATGACACTCCCCTTTCCTACCCCTCCGGTGGGGTAGGGCTGCGACAGGAGAGGCTGCGGCCTCTGTCTAAGGGCCCTTGGCCATATCTAGAAGGAAGTGGAACCAGAGGACGGCCCGCGTCCACTTACGAGTCATTGGGTGGGGCAGGGCAGGTCCTCAAGACCCTAGAAAGGACGAGGCCCCCCTTCTGAGCCCGCTAGAAGAGCAAGCTGCTCTCTGCACCCCCGGCCTGCTTGCAGCCTTCCTGCTCCGCACTCACCCTCTCCTCTGTGTCCCTGTCTCCTGCGTGGGCAGCTGCTGCAGCATGAACCCCTTGAGCTGATGAGTCTTATAAACCGGAGGGCCGAAGTCGGAGCCTTGCAACTCACCTCTCAGGAGAAGGTGGAGGGGAAGCAGGGAGCCACCCAGCAGCGAGAGCGGGGCCTGGGCCTCGCACCCCACTGGCCAGCGGACTCTGCGGAGGGCCTGGTCTCTGCCGCCTCGGGGGCCATGGTAAGAGCAGCAGTGGGACTGGGGAACAGTGTTGCTGTGGCCTCAGTGCTGATAGGAGACGCATCGTCAATTTCCCCTCCTGTGACGTGGGGGAAGCCCAGACACAGAGGAGCCATATCGCTCCAAAAACGTCTTAGAGATCAACACAACAGGGAGGCAACAAGAGGAGGTGGGGGAGGGGGTGGAGCGGGGTGGAGAGGGGCACTGGAGAGGCCATGGCAGCAATTCCTGCATCCACAGCCCAGAGCTCAGCACTGTGCCCCAAGCCAGGGGCTCCTCCACACCACCCCAGGCCCCTCAGGAAGTTGAGGGTTTCCTGGCTTCTCTGCCGCCTCATTCCTCTTCTCCCCCCACACCCAGGGAATCATAGCTGAGAACAGAAGAGGAAATGCTGAGGAGTGTAAAGAGACACCAGGGCCCTCTCCCTAACCCCTGGGCTGGAACAGGGCCTCGAACGCCTGCTTCCGCTCAGCGCGCATGCTGTCTCTCTCCCTCGCTCTCTCTCAGGACTGACAGGTAGCACATACCAAGGGGCTCCTCTCTCCCGAGAGGTGCAGGCCGTGAGAGCCGTGGCATTCACCATGCTGGCCCCGGGCAGTGGCCCCGAGCAGAGGACCAGGCTGGCCGTGCAGTGGAGGCACATCTCCTGTGAGTACAGCGGATGGGGGTCAGGGCGGTGGGCAGGGCACAGCGTGAGCGACGCCTCCGGGTCTGTAGGAAGGCCTAAGACAGAGCTGCCCAGGATGCCTAAGGCCTGGTTTTGGGAAACCAGGGCTTACCCGCTATAGTCCTGCCCACGGGACTGGCACCTGTGGCAGCTGCTGAGAGCTTTAGTGGTTAGATCGGGAGCGGGAGGCCATGGCAGGTGGTTGTGTCTCCCTAGGTAGGGCTGTTCTTGTCCCTAGGAGGTTTGCCCCCACCCCCAGCAGTCCCAGCTCCTGCAAGCCCTGTTGCTCAAAATCCCCTCTTGTCTCGCCTCGACCTTCGGCAAGGTGAACCTGAGACCTCCTTATGCACAGTCTTCCCAAATCTGAAATGGAGGGAACTGGTGTGCCCTTGGGATGCGGTGCTGGAAGAGACCTTAGGGATTCGGTCCAACTCCTTCTTCTGCATATGGGGAAACTGAGCCCTCTGTTTCCTGTAAGGAAACCTATAAGTTGCTAGGGTGAAAGAAGCCCTGAGAATTTTCTTTATATGAGATAAAGGGATGAGGTCAGTAAGGACTGGTTTGCCCAAGGCTACATGGTAAGAGTAAGAAATGGTCCAGAGGGACATGATTCTGCCTGACTTCTCCCTGCCACAGTCAGCTCTGTGAAACAGCTGCCCCACAACATAAGCAGCCTGAATTATTCACCACATGAGAGTGGCTGATCCCAGAGCAACTCAGATCCCCTTTCAACCTCATTCTAGAATCACTCAACACCTTGCAATACAGGATGATGTTTTCTTGTCACTAGAGCTTTGATGCCACCCTGAATTTCTCAGGGGTGGGGGCATTGGCTTCCAGCTATGTTGTCACTTTTGCAGGAAGCTGGATGGGTTGAATTTTCTTCCAGGCAAAGTGGAGTCTGAAGAATGTTGATTTTTAAGTGGCGTGGCGGAGGTAGTGGGGCAGGCTGACCTGGCAACAGACGGGCTCAGAGGGTGAGAGAGTGAGGGATAGCAGCGGCCACCCCACGTGGCCAGGAATGGCCTCCAATTGGCTTCCATGGCCATGCCTGTGCTCATTTCCTCTTGAGAACAAAGAGGCCCAGGTGTCAGCCTTGCAGTGTGTCTCAGCTGTCATCGATCCTCCAGACAGAGGAGGGGTACAGTGCCATCCTGTCCCTTCAGGCTCTGCCCTTTGGGACACCAGACAACCAGACACCTATCAGACGGAGACTCAAGACTATCCCATCCGGGCACCAGGTGGGAGTGGCTGCTGCCACTCCGGGTGGGGCCAATGGGGCCATGAGCTGGGTCTGAACTTCCCCAATACTCCTCCAGCTGGGTCTTTCCTCTGGGCTTGGGGGCGTTGAACTATTTTGAGCTCATCCCTTTTCCCTTTCACAGTGAGCAGGCTTCTCTGATACTCAGCAGGACAGTAAAGGGGGGTTTTGAGGTCACTCTGAGAAAGGGCCCCTGGACAATGAAATGAGCTGCTCTGTCATGATTGTTCTGAGGGCTGCTACCCCCAGCCCCTCCACAGGCTGGGCCCTGTGCTTGCTACTTAGAGGGGTCCTGGGCAGAGGGTCCTGGAAAGGAATGCTGTTAACGGATCCATCCTGCAGCCACGCCTAGCAACAGGAGCCCTGGCTAAGGGCATGGATGGCTTTAGAATTAGAACAAATATGGAACTTGTCTTGGGCCCCGTGATTTGCAGTGGCTTGTGCCCAGGTATTCTCCAACATGGAAGTGGAATTGTGCATCTTATCCTCATCATTTCCACAGTGGTCTCTGGAGGGGGACCCCAGGGGGGCCTGGGCTCCCAGTCCTCACACTAAGTTACTGGCCCCATCTTGGAGATCTGACGTGAGGTTCATACAGCTCTGACAGTGCTCAGGAGGTCACAGGAGGCAGGGGTAGGCATGCCTCTCTGTGCTCTCCCCCCGTCATGCATGGCACATCTCAGCCTGACGCAGCTCCAGGCCGAGGGTCGGGGTGAGAGGGGAAGGAAGCAGCAGCATGGCCATTTTCTTTTGGAAAGAGACTTTCTCCTGGCAGTGACACTGGGAGAGGAACACGGGAGCAGGTTTCTCTGACATCCTTACATCCTTTATTTTGTTAACACCTCTGGTGTCAGTGGGGCCCAAGCTCCCATAGGAGATGAACTGTGGGAGGCCCCATGAGCTGAGGCATCTTTGTGGACCAGCACTGCTTGTCCTCTGGACTCAGGCCTGCCATTCTGTAGGATCATACTCCACTAAAGTGATTTCTTTGTCAGAGGTGCTGAGAGGCAAGGAGCCCTGCTGACCGTGTGTGATGTCAATATAGAAGCGTTTCAAGTTAATTGTCTTCTTATGTGGTCAGTAAATGTTTGTGCATTGATTGTGGCTTGAGCCAAAGGAGATAAAGCCAAGAGGCCATTATGACATGAACTAGAAAGGGGGGGATAGAAGCGGGAGGTGGTTACCCTCAGCCTGTTGCTTTCTTTCCACCTGTCTGCCCTCCTACCCCCCGTCCCTCCAGGGATCACCTGCTGGGTCACCCTGTATGCTGTGGAGGCCCTCCCTGCCTGCCCTTTCTCCTGTAAATGTGACAGCCGCAGCCTGGAGGTAGATTGTAGTGGGCTAGGCCTCACCATGGTGCCCCCGGACTTGCCTGCTGCCACCCGAACCCTCTTGCTCTTGAACAACAAGCTGAGTGTCCTGCCAAGCTGGGCGTTCGCTAATCTATCCAGCCTGCAGCGGCTGGACCTATCCAACAACTTCCTGGACCAGCTGCCCAGCTCCATTTTCGGGGACCTGACAAATCTGACGGAGCTGCAGCTGCGCAATAACAGCATCAGGACCCTGGACAGGGACCTGCTGCAGCACTGCCCCCGGCTCCGCCACCTGGACCTGTCCATCAACGGCCTGGCCCAGCTGCCCCCTGGCCTCTTCGATGGGCTCCCGGCGCTGCGCTCCTTATCACTTCGCTCCAACCGCCTGCAGAACCTGGACCGGCTGACATTTGAACCCCTAGTGAGCCTGCAGCTGCTGCAGGTTGGGGACAACCCCTGGGAGTGTGACTGTAGCCTGCGTGATTTCAAGCACTGGATGGAGTGGTTCTCCTACCGAGGTGAGCACAGCCAGCCCTGCTTGGGTGTGAGGAATTGGGAGGACCATCTGGGACCAACACATTTCCTAGAGGCTGCGCTCTGACTCCGGGCTGAGGTCGGGGGGAGAAGGCGGGCCCTACCTCTCCACCAGCTGGGCTGGAAGAATCCTGGCCTCGCCTCCAAACGATGGGGGTGGGGGGTGGGTAGGGGCGGCTCTCCCTCCTCCCCACTGCTCTCCTTTCGCCTCTTTGCGCCCTCCCTGCTCTCCGCCTCCTTTCTCGGCAGTTCTTCTCTCATACTGACTCACAGTAACTTCATCTCGCTTTTGTAGGTTTCATGAGGGAACTTAGAGACACAGTATCATTTTTCTTTCCTTCCCACCAGGTATGCCTCTGGGCTGCCCTGGCACGGTAGAAGGAAGAAGAAACCCGCCCTTGCTCTTCGGAATCATACAGCGATCTTTTAAATATCCGCTGTTTCAGGAGGGTAGAACAGAGTTTAAATCTATAGATAAAACAAAATTTTCATTTTGATGATGATCTCAATTCCCTCTTCCCAGAAGTTTTGTTATCAAAGCTTTTCATAAGCAGTCAAATAGCTTTGGTTTTACTCTCCGTCCCTTTCCCCTTTCATTAACCTGGGGGAAGTTCTACAATGACCTATGACGGGATTAAATGAAATGGAAAAGGAGGGCAACGAAGTAAGCATAGTGGTTAAAAGTGCCAGATGTGGGTTTGACTTGTGGCTCTTCCAGTTACTAGCTGTGTGATCTTGAGAAAGTTGATTAGCCTCTCTGTGGCAGTGCCCTCATCTGTAAAATAGGGAGAACACTAATATCTACCTCATAGAATCATTATGAAGATTAAATAGATCATACATGTAGAGTGTCTTGAGAAGTACTCAGCGTAAAGTAAGTCCTCAAACTTCTTCATTTATTTGTTCCTTTGCTAGTGGTAGTCATAATATTAAATGGACGTAATAAGACACAATTTGGTAGACACTCAGTGACTATTTGCTGAATGAATGACTCAGTGGGAACAGAATGCTAATGCTTTTCATCAGTCTTGCTCCTTTTGTTTCATATCCGGCCACAATCTCAATTATCTGGATGACATTCTCATGTGTTAGTTAATTAAAAATATTTTACAAACTATAAAGTGCCACAAAATAGTCACTATGATAATTTCTCCCAGTTTTTGAGTGGGGAAATAATAATACTTGTATAGTCTCCAGTTTACAAATATCTCTTCATGTACGTTATCTATTTTAACGCTTACAGCAGCTAACTGAGATAGTCCTTCTTATTTTACAGCCAAGAAAAGCAAGACTCATACACAATTAAATAAGTTAAATAATCTGCACAAGATGACACAGCCAGGATTCCGCCTCAGGTCTCTGGAGCAGGAAGATGGGGTTGCCCCATCTCAGCACCAGCTCCTGCCTCCACGAAGCGGCCCTGGATGCTCTGACTGGACGTTAGGTCACCTAGGCAGTCAGGGCACAGGGGCCTAGAGGCCAAGCGTCTTCAGACCAGACCAACGTGTTGTCCCTGAGGACTGTCCTTGCCCTTTTACACACTTATCAGGAACTAAATTCTCAGCACAAAAGGGCATAGAATGGAAATGTGTATTTTCAGAACTGTCCAAGAGTAGAGTTGTTTTCAACCTTGCACTCCTTCAAAAAGAAAAAATCCTGGGATGTTTTCATCAGCATCTCAGGAAAAGAGTGATGTCTATTGTATGAGGAGACTTGAGGCAGCTGGGCCAGGAGGGGGAACTGGCAGAGACGGAGCGGCAGGAGCTGAGTGCGCCCAGCAGGGGTCTATTGCCCGCATCTCGATTTCACTGGAAGCGGACACAGGGCCAGTATCCGACTGTGACCCTCTAGGGGACGTCTAGGCAGCCTATTCTCCGTAGCCCCACCCGTGTTCTGCATCTACTTCCCCCACGGTCGAGTCCACCTTCACCATGGCCGTGGTGAGCCTGTGCACCTTGCTGCCCACACCCCTCATCAGCACTGGCCCCCTCTCCTTTGCCCTCACGAGTCTTTAGGATTCCCTCCCAAGATGCCTCTGTACTCAGAGATGCTGTGGTTGGGGTGCCGATGGGGCCACTGGATTGCTCTTAGAGAGGAAAAGAAAAACATTCTCGCCCAACCTCTTTCCTCCCTATTCCCAGGAGGTACTCTTAGACAATCAAAAGGTCCTGCGTGGAGGAGTGGGGGCTGTGCAACAGATGTGAGTTTTGTTCTTTTTGTGAGACAGAAGAACCCCGGAGGCGTGAGAAGCTGTGCTGAGAATGGTGCCCCGGGTTCACAGAGAGGGGGAGCAGGCAGACCAAGGGTCAAGGAGGGGGGCAGAGCCATAGTCTGAGCAGGGCTCTTGGCTCTCTCTCTGCACTGACAGCTCGTTCCCGAGCCTCCACCTATCAGCACTGTCTCCCTCGTGTGGCTCAGTTTGACTCTGGAGAGAGCAGGCTTGACTGAAATGGTTGTGTGCTTCTCTATAAAATGGCAATAATGACAATATCCATCTTATATGGCTTCTGCATGGATTAGATGACGTGAGATATGCGCCTCACCTACCGGGGTACTTGGCTCAATAAATGCTAGTCTCCCTTCTCCCTTCCTCTCCCATCCATGTGATTCCAGGACTGTCTGCATTGCTGATAGAAACTAGACCTTCTGGGCCTTCTGTTTCAGAGACCTGGGGGTGGGGAGAGGGAGTCCAGGTTCTGGATGTGTGGTCAGCCCCTCCTTTTTTTCTGCCCTGGATGCAGGGGGGCGCCTGGACCAGCTTGCCTGCACCCTACCCAAGGAGCTGAGGGGGAAGGACATGCGGGTCGTCCCCATGGAGATGTTCAACTACTGCTCCCAGTTGGAGGATGAGAATAGCTCAGCTGGGCTGGATATCCCTGGGCCACCCTGCACCAAGGCTAGCCCAGAACCTGCTAAGCCCAAGCCAGGGGCCGAGCCCGAGCCCGAGCCCAGCACAGCCTGCCCCCAGAAGCAGAGGTACCGGCCAGTGAGCGTGCGGCGGGCCATCGGCACGGTAATCATCGCAGGGGTCGTCTGCGGCATCGTCTGCATCATGATGGTGGTGGCTGCTGCCTATGGCTGCATCTACGCCTCTCTCATGGCCAAGTACCACCGGGAGCTCAAAAAGCGCCAGCCCCTGATGGGGGACCCAGAGGGAGAGCACGAAGACCAGAAGCAGATCTCTTCTGTGGCGTGAGAGCCCAGCCCCACCTGGCGCAGGTAGGAAGAGTGGGGAGAACACGACAGGGATCGCTTCCATTAGGGCTGGCCTGCCCCCGTCGCAGCCCCCACTTCCACCTTCCTCCCCAGCTCTGCAGCACACAAGCCACACAGTGTGGCTTACTCCATGGACTTCCAAGTCCCTGCAGAAGCCACACTGTGCTGAAGGTTCCCACTGATGCTCGTCTCAGGGCCACCAAATCTTTGGCACACCTGGGGGATCTCCCTAAGCTCCTGGCCATAGGGCAGAAAGGATGTGTGTGCAAGCAGGGGCTTCTGCACTGAGTATTCCCCTGTTGCCTTCCTGCCCTGAGCGTAGTCCAGCTGGGGGACTCTCCCTGCCTCTTGCTCAACCCCACCTCGTCTGCATTTAGAGGGTGGGGAGGGAGTGATATGGCGGCCAGGGTCGATTTTGGTGACTCTCTTCTGAGCCAGAAAGATATTCTTAACCGCCCTTCAGTGTGACAGTTGTGTCCAGCTTTCACCTGCTGGTAGTAATGTGCAATCACACCAGCCAAGGTGTCCGGACCCAGCACTTAGAAACACAGCGCTGTGATTAGCACATACTGCCTGGGCTGACGCCATTCTGTCACCATATCTGCTACCGATCACACTGCTCCTGGAGTCACTAATCCACTCTCACAGACTCACAGCATCACCAGTGCAGTCACATTGATTGAAAATAATCACACCTCCCCCTGACACAGAGTCACATGGAGATAAGGGCATGAGAGCTGAGGAGCAGGGACGTGTGTCCCCTTGGATCACTAGCCCTCAGACCGCAGACCCTTTCGCTGTGTACTGCAATCTTCTCAAGTCAACGGGAAGAAACCCAAACCCACAGCATAAAGGTTCCTTGGAGGTGCTCTGCAGTGGTGCTGCGGGATGCGCCTGCCCGTCACCATGGTAACCCTCTCACTCCTCCCCTGCTGGGTTTTCCAGGGACGCAGCCCGAGGCCTTGAAGCTGCAGCATGTGCGGATGGCAGCCTCCTGAGAACCCAGCCACCTACCACTGGGCGTTTCTTCCATGCTGCCTGAGGACATCGTCACTGCCAAGCCCCGTGGGGACAACCACCAGTTTCACTCCTATAACCTGCAACCCAAGAACCGTTGCTCTGTACCTCTCACCCCTCCATCTTCAGCATTTCCGGGCCTGTGACCCCGGGGCGGGGACTGGGTCATGCTCTGTGGTTGGTGGCATCTTGGGAATGCAGGTGGCCCTCACTGAAGCTCACTGCCTGCCAACATATCCCCAACAGACCCTGGGAACAGGGAAAGGATGCCACATTCTGCTCCGAGCCTTCAGTAATGGGGGGCCCTTTCCCAAGGTTTTGTCTGCTCAGTCTGGCTTCCCAGGTTTTCTAATTGCACCTGGACTAGGGGCCAAACCAGACAGGGCCAGAGGTCCTGTCTGCTCTTTCCCTGTAACCTACACCAAAGGGACGGAGAGACCTGCGTGCAGGGCTGCACAAGGCGGCGGCTGAGCAGAGGGCTGAGCAAGCCTTCGGGGTCCCTAGTCTCCTTCTCTAGGGCTGCCCTCCTCGTGAGTCTGATCTCGGGTGACACGAAGTCTTCCTCCGCTGGACACGGGTTTTCCCGTGGCTTACAGAGGGTCAGGAGGCATCAGGCTGGTTTCTGGCTCTAAGTCAGGGGGCACAGGGGGCTTAGGAAGAGGCCACCGGAACACTGAGGCCAAGAGTCTGAGGGAAGGACAGAGCAGGACAGGGCAGGCCCAGCTCGCCTCGCAGCCCTCGACCCTTCCACCTCACAGAGGAGCACGTGGCTGAGGGCGTGAGGCGGGAGGGGGCACACAGAGCGTGAGGCGGGAGCGGGGCACAGTCTGCCTCTGTCGGCTTGCCGGCTGATACCAGACCCAGGGATTTCTTAAAGGGAATGGGGACGGGGTGGGTGTTGTCAATGGTGGTGTCTTCAGCCTGAGACAGAAGATTTTTAAAGGCAAAATTATATTTCTGGTTTGTTGTTTCAGAAGACCAATAAAGACTGTATTTTCCTATGTACTTCCTAGTTTCCTTGGGCGGGGAGGGGATGTGGGGGCTGGGAGAGTGGCTTCCTGCCACCTCGCCTCCCCAGTCAGCTGCTCGAAGTGCTGCCAGATGTCACCCCAATGCCCAGAGCTCCATAAGACAGACAAAGGACCTCCTTCCCGACGCTTGCCGTGGGGCACCGCCGGGAGAGAAGAGGAGGGCCGAGTTCTGGATTCGCACGGTTCCGCAGCTGCAGCAGGCTCACCCGCCTGCTGGCCTGACAGCACGGATACGCGAGCTTCAGGCTGGTGTCACGGGGAGCAGTGGGGCTCGTGCGGTGAAGAAGGGGAGCTGGAGCCCGTCACTGCTCCAGGCCTTGGGCGCTCGTCCCCCCTGACGGGAAAGAACCCACCCTGGCAGTCACGCACAGACGGGCCCGAGCGGGAGGAAGGCACGCGTTTGCCCAGAGGACCCCACTGTGCAGTGGGAACTGCGGAGGGCTCCCTAAAAGCAGTCTGGGGAACTCCTCTGCTGACCGGCTTTTATCAGCCTTGGTGAGGTTGGTGGGCTTTGCTAACAGGAAGGAGGAGCCCCGGTTAACCTATTACCATCGTGCACTTTCGAGATTGACCTTAGGAACAGGCAGATGACACTCGGCTTATGATCCTTCACAGGGCTCACGAGGTGAGGCATCAGAATTATGAACTGGAGGGCTGAGATGAGGGGACAGGAGAGGGGATGAGTGGCAGAGCAAGGCCTCTGGGGTTGTTTGTCCGCCCCATGCCCGAGGGACCCACCCCTAGGCCGAGACTGGCCTCTGACTGACCAGGTCTGGACTGATGGTTCATTAGTCTTCAGAGACCAAGGTGAAATTTTCTCCTTTCCTGGAGCCTTCCTTTGGATGACACTCTAGTGAGCCAGGAGCAAACCCCAGGGAGACCTGAGCCATCAGGGTCCCCATTCCTGGGGTTCAGCTGGACTCCCGGCAGAACTGGGCTGTTCTCCTTTCCTAGGTGGTGATAATTGTGGGGTGCTGCCCTCCTGTAGCCCCAAGAGTTCTAGCAGACCTGAGAGACCACTGTTCCCTGAGCCCACTGCGGGAGCAGAGGGCAGGCCTCACCAGCCTGGCGCAGGCCTGGGGCGCGCACAGATGTGTTATTCAAGTCACTGTGCCGTGGGCAGGCGCAGAGGTCTCATGGCCACGCCCATTTGCAGCGTAGGAACTCGAAGGAGCAGCCCTCAGGCAGCTCCAGAGAGCAGGCCCACCGCACGAAGGCCTCCGTACAGGGGCACACACATACTGCAGGACATGTGCTAGAGAAACACACTTGCAGATTAGAAATCTTGCATAAACTGCTGATAAATCACCTGCTTAGAGACTAAGATGATCCTTCTCATTCATCTGTCCTTCCACAAGAACTCGTGGCAATAGATACACACCTGCCTGGCCCGGAGCTACCCCTTAGCTGGTCCGAGTGTCCTTCTCCCATCTTCTCCCCTTTGCTCAGTGCGCAGATCACACATGCGGCCTGCCCACCAGTCACTGTGCTCACCCAGTCCTGGAGCTCACATGCACACAGTGCCACCACTGTCTAAGGGAAGCTGCTCCCAGGACAGCAAACAAGCTGCCTACCCACCTTGAGCTACAAGCCCCTGCTGGCTCCGGATCAGGGAGGCTGAGCCGTAGGCCAAGGAGAGGAGATTACAAAAAGAGACCAAAAAAAAAAAAAAAAAAAAATTGAAGTATGAAGTCTCCAGCAGCTCATCCTTTTCCTGTCACATGCATGTGCCCCAGAGCATCAGAGTGGTTGTCTGCAGTGAGTTAAACCAGAGGCACCAGGACACAGTTTCTATGGCAACCCCTCATGGCTCCAATTCAGCTCTGAGTTAAAAATGATATCAAACAATTGGAGAGTGCAGGAGAGCGCAGCCAGCAGCCTGACCCCCGGCCCCTTCTCTTTCCTAGACTTTCAGGGGCACAGATGCTGAGAAGGCCCACGTCATGGAGAGGGCAGGACAGGTACAGACTCAGCTGGGACCACAGAACAGTCTCTAGGAAGCAAAGCCTGGGGTCAAACTTTGGCCTAGATGTGGGTCTGGAATTAGCATGCCATGGGCTAGGGAACAAAGGCAGCGGGGAGGGCATGGGTCCCCTCCAGAGCTGCATCCTGAAGGCAGCAAGGAGGCCAGTGCTTCCTGACGAAGGCGTCTAACCGTTAGACAGAGTCTTTCTCTCCCACCTCTCATCCCAGGGTGGAAAAGAAGCCCGTGAGCCTGGCTCAGGATGGCCCTGTGCCCTCCTTGAGGCAGGAAGACAGAGTCGGACAGTCTCTGCCTGACTCCAGCCTGCTTCTTCCATCCCCTTCGCCCGGAAGTCAGCCAGGAGGGAGAAGGCACCCCGGGCCTGCCTGCCCTGCCCCACGCCAGCTGTAGGCGTCCTGCCCTGGCTGGGGGCCCCTGGGTGAGCAAGACAGGGGCTGATTCAAGGATCCACCATGGCTGATGCCTGATGCCCACCGGATCGCACAACTTTTCAGGACACAGCCGGGTCTAAGACCTGGAAGCTGAGACCAGGATGAGGAGGGCTTCACTGCACAGGCCTGACACCTCCCAGACAGTGAGACACATGCCAAGGACTTTTGTAGGCTCCAAGAAGGTACAAAGTCAGGGGTAGCTTGTGAGGGTCACGGGATGCTCTCATCACATTTGAGGCAGATTGCAATACAGAGTAGTGAAGCTGGGCCTTAGAGAGAGGTGATCTGGGTTCAAAGTCTAGCCTCAACGTTTATTAGCTGTGGGACTTTGGGCAAATAACTTTTCTGTGTCTCAGTTTCCTCATCTGTAAAATGGAGCCAAGAGTATTGGCGCCATCGGATCACCCAGAGAGCTAAATGGGAATGCACGCGGGAAGCAGTTCCCGAGGTGCCTGGCATGGACTGAACACACATACTGAGCTCTTACTTAGGGCCTGAGTCATAAGCTCAGTTCTCTCTTCACTGGGGCATGAGACCCATGGTGACGGAAGAGGAAGGTAGCATGCAGAGGGGTGGAAAGGAGGTTTGGATTGTAGTCTCTGTCCTGTGTGACCTTGAGCAGAACTCTTAACCTCTCTGGGCTTCATTCACTCTCTTCATAAATTCTTTTAGGTCTAAGGTTTTAGGGTTTTATAAACACAGTGCCTTGGGAAGACTCCATTCCTCCTCGGTCCCACATTTCACCTGGGAAAACTTACAGCTGGAGGACTGAGGCCCCTGCAGACCACAGGCACGGCTCCTCCTGCTATTCCCGTGTGCATTCCTCCTGGCATTGACTCCCTCCCGGGCTCAGCGACACAAAGGGCGGCCCCTACCTGCAGCGATGGCTGTCTTCTCATCCACTGTCACGGCTACAGCTGTGCTCGCAGTTACTGCCACCGGCTCGCCTGGACTTTCTGAGGAAACAAAAGTTGCTGAGTCACTTTCTCAGCATGGGGGAGCGTGGTGGCTGGGGGAGGCCGAGAGGACCAGCGTAAGTGCTAGGGGAGGACGCCCCTTGGGTGGGTGGGCTTTGGGGACGTTGTCTCTGTGCTGTCACCCGCTGGTCTTGGCAGAGCGCCTTCCAAGTGTCAGGCGCTGCCCACCTTTCTGTGCAGCTCTGAACCTGCCAGATACAGACACCCAGGTCCCTGGACACCTGGACAACACAGTGCTGGCAGTGCCACCAGGACACTGTGAGTTTGCTCTTTGTCAAGGCAACACATCTGTCTGCGGCTGCCGGCCTTATGCTCAGGGACCTTGCTGTGACCCGTCCCACCCAGAAGACTTGTGTTGTGTCAAACGATCCTTTTGAGCAGAGAGGCTGCATTCCAGGACTTGGTGGTGGCTGACCCTGGGTTGTCCTTCATCTGTCACATGAGTCAGAGTGACACTGACAGCCCCTTCAGGAAGCCAGACACCAGGGCTGCATCAGGCACAGAAGGCTGGCTGGCGTCTGACACATCCAAGGCACGCCATAAATCCTGATCATTGGTGGCCAACCCGACACAACCCACCATGACTTTTGCCTGCTGTCCAGCTGTTCGCTGCCCTTCTGGGGCACTCTGCCAGGCTCCAGAAGGGCAAGGGGCTTGCTTGAGTTGCTCTTCCACCTCTTTTAGGAGAATCAAGCCCCTAGAGATGCAGAATTTGGACGGCAGTTTCAGCCCTACATTAAAACAGAGCTTTCTGGCTCTGAGCTGGTGCAGGCTAGTATGTGACCTTGGGCTTCTTAATTTTCATCAGTCCATGGACCTGGATTAGATTTCAAAGCACTCTTGTCTACAGGTCAAGTTCCATTACTACAATTCCAAGAAAGGGGCAAGATTTTATCAGCACTACCTTGTTAGAACTTTACATCGAATGTTGCTGGAATCAAACAGGTCATGAGAATCTCATGTGGAGATTACTACAGTGTCAGTTGTGATGGAACTTAAATTAACCACTGGTTTCCTGTATCCACTATTTAGCTAAGATTACCCATCACACCTTGCTGTAATCAAATATCTCACAGAAATCTAAATTAATCTGATTCTAGGAGAAAGGTTGTCCTTGACTCTAGGAATTTGCCACGATGAAGCTGCAAGGGACCACAACGGACACAGAAGTTGGCTTCCTGACCTTGCTTCTGGGAGCATCTAGAAGATACTGATGTGGCTGAGCCCCGGCAGTATTCTCCAGGCCCGGGGGCTGCCTGCTGTGAGAACTGCCATCGTACGTGTGCTCCAACGGACACAGGCTTGTAGGAAGCACCCAAGCGAAGGCCCTGATGACGCAGTTTCTGGGGACGTCAGGAATTTCAGCGCCTGGGTCATCTAGCAGCTACCTGGTGCAGCACTTGGGGTGAATGAGCACCCTTCCAAGTGCTGGGGGGAGGGGGGCAGGGCCCAGGGGCTGGCCCAGGAAGGGGGGCTGTGGAAGCAGGAGTAACAGGCCTGAGCCACCGGGGCATTGGTGAGACTCTGCTCTGTGCTGGCGGGTTTTCAGGCACCGACTGCAAAAGACAGCATCGCGTGGGCAGAACTCAGCCCACCAGGCCCCAGGCAAAGGGCAAGAGTCAGCCTGGAGAGGCAGAGGGAAACCTCCACCCCTTGGAGCAGACTCCCGGCCTCCTCAGGGTCCCCTGACTCCGCCCTCATTAAAATGAAATTGTTATTTTCTTTCTTGGGGGAGAATGGGAGTGTGCAGAGGTGTCCACGTGTCTCTAAGCATATGCCTCAGCTAAGCCAGTAAGCGAGGGTGTGAACAGAGAGCCAGCTCCTGCCTCCCTACCCAGCCGTCCCCTGCTGGAGTTGCCAGCCTCCCTCTCTCTTTGTGGCTCAGTTCCCCACCCACCTGCCCTCCTACCTCACCGCCACAAAGAGCTCCCAAGCAGCCCACAGCCCACAGCCCCATCGCGGTAACGGGGAGGCAGGAAGGAGCCCGTCTCCGCGAGCAGGGGCAGGGACAGGGCCTCACCCCAGAGAACCTCCCCGCGATGCTGCAGGAGCCCCTCTGTGGGGAGCCCTTTGCACTATTATAGATGGTTCCCCAAAGGAAGAACCACCTTTCGGGCTCGGGGTGGGCAAGGTCGGCTGGCAAGGGTCCTTCACCCTGGCTTTGAGAACCTCCCTGGTGGGGTTTCGCTGGAATGACAGCACTTGCCTCTGCCCTCCCCTCCCTGCCCGACACTCAGTGCAGTAAAAACCCTGGACTTTGGTGGGCAGACCTTGGGTTTAGCCTGCCTCTGTGGCTCCCTAGCTGTGTGATCCTGGCCAGGCCACAGAACCTCTCTGACCCTCAGATTGCCCCCGTGTTAAGAAGAGGGGTAAGAAGAATACTTTTTTTTTTTTTTATCGAGGACTCTGGTTTATAACATTATATAGATTTCAGTTGTGCATCATTATAATTCTACTTCTGTGTACACTACATTGTGTTTACCACCAAAAGCCTGGTTTCCATCCATCATCAGACAAATGACTCCCTTTACCCAAAGGGGTAAAGGTGCTTTCCCCTCACTCTCTTCCTCTCTGGTAACCACCAGTCTGTTCTCTGTATCTATGTGTGTTTGTGTATCTATCTTCCACATATGAGTGAAATCATATGGTATTTGTCTTTTTTTGTTTGACATTTTGCTTAGCATAATACCCTCAAGGTCCATCCAAGTTGTCACAATTGGCAAGATTTCATCTTTTCTATGGCTGAGTAGTATTCCATTGTATATATGTACCACATCTTTATCTATTCATCTGTTGATGGGCACTTGGGTTGCTTCCAAGTCTTGGCTATTGTAAACAATGCTGCGATGAACAAGAAGGCGTGTGCATCTTTGTGAATTAGTGTTTTTGTGTCTTTTGATAAATACCCAGAAGTGGCATAGCTAAATCATGGTAGTTCTAGTCTTAATTTTCTGAGGACTCTCCATACTGTTTTCCATAGTGGCTGCACCAATTTACATTCCTCCCAGCAGTGTGTGAGGGTTCCCTTTCTCCACATCCTCTCTAACACTTGTTATTTCTTGTGTTTTTAGTAATAGCCATTCTGGAGGACATGAGGTGATAGCTCATTGTAGTTTTGATTTGCATTTCCCTAATAATTAGTAATGTTGAACATCTTTTCATGTACCTGTTGGCCATCTGAATATCTTCTTTGGAAAAATGTCTATTCAGATCCTCTGCCCGTTTTTTAATCAAGTTGTTTGTTTTTTTGTTGTTGAGTTGTATGAATTCTTTACATTTTTTGGATAATAACCCCTTATTGGATATATGATTTTCAAACATCTTCTCTCAGTTGGTAGGTTGTCTTTTTGTTTTGTTGGTGGTTTCCTTCGCTGTGCAGAGGCTTTTAGTTTGATGCAGTCCCATTTGTTTATTTTCGCTTTTGTTTTCCTTGCCTGAGGAAACATATTCCAAAAGTTACTGGTAAGACCGATGTCAAAGAGTGTACTGCCGATATTTTCTTCTAGGAGTTTTATGGTTTCAGGTCTTACATTCAAGTTTTTAATTCATTTTGAGTTAATTTTTGTGTATGGTGTAAAATAGTGAGTCAACATCCATTTATGATGAAAACTCTCCATAAATTGGGTGTAGAAGGAAAGTACCTCAACATAATAAAGGCCATATTTGACAAACCCACAGCCAACATCATACTCAATGGGCAAAAACTGAAAGCCATCCCTCTAAGAACAGGAACAAGACAAGGATGCCCACTCTCACCACTCCTATTCAATATAACATTGGAAGTGCTAGCCAGAGCAATTAGGCAAGAAAAAGAAATAAAAGGGATCCAAATTGGAAAGGAAGAAGTAAAACTGTCTCTATTTGCAGATGACATGATTTTATGTATAGAAATCCCTAAAGAATCCACCAAAAAACTATTAGAAATAATAAATGAATACAGTAAAGTTGCAGGATACAAAATCAACATATAAAAATCAGTTGCATTTCTATACACTAACAACGAAGTGGCAGAAAGAGAAATCAAGAAAACAAGCCCATTTACAATCACAAAAAAAAGAATAAAATGCCTGGGAATAAATTTAACCAAGGGGATGAAAGACCTGTACACTAAAAGCTATAAGACATTACTGAAAGAAGTAGAAGACACAAAGGAGTGGAAAGATACTCCATGCTCATGGACTGGAAGAATTAACATATTTCAAATGTCCATATTACCTCAAGCAATATATGGATTCAGTGTAATCCCTATCAAAATCCCAATGACATTCAACCAACGAATCCTAAAATTTAGATGGAACAAAGAAAGACCCCGAATAGCTAAAGCAATCCTGAGAAAAAAGAACAAAGCTGGAGGCATCACACTCCCTGATTTCAAAATATCCTACAAAGCTACAGTAACCAATGGTACTTGCAGAGAAACAGACACACACACCAATGGAATAGAACTGAGAGCCCAGAGGTAAACCCACACATATATAGACAGCTAATTTTTTACAAATGAGCCAAGAACATACAATGGAGAAAGGAAATCTCTTCAGTAAATGGTGTTGGGAAAACTGGACAGCCACGCACAAAAGAACGAAACATTTTCTTATGGGATTGTGCAGATTAAGTGAGTTATATGTGAAAAATGTTTTGTAAAGCATATTAGTGGTACATGGGGTGGAGGGAACAGGCGTGGGATGGAGAGCTGGGCTGAAGCACAAGGTGAAGAAGGCATCGAGAGGGCACAGAGGGGGACCCCGCCTTGCTGCCTGGAGCCCCAGGAGGAGCCTCTGGGGCCTGGCCTCCCCAGCTGTCAGCTCAGGGCATTTCTCCATCAGGAAGCTTGAGGGCAGTTTTGGTAGAAGTGGTGGCTGGAAGGGTTTTGGCGGAGGGACGTCTTGAAGGGGAAGTACAACTCTTCATTCCAAGCTGACTCCCAGCCGGCCCCTCTCATTTCAGATGCTTCCTCTCCTGCCTGCTCTCCCTCCTCACTGGCTTACTCCCACCTGGATGTGGATACTTTCTACGCCCTCTTGCGCCACTGTTCTGGGGTCAGGCTCCCCCAGAGGTGACCTGGTGGCAAGCTAGCTCTGCCCCAAACTCTTAGACCCCTGGGCGAGCCCCTCAGCCTGTCTGGACTGCAGTCTCTTCAATTGTAAACCAAGAGGGTGATTTACCCTCCAAGATCCCTGTCTGTTCTAAACATTTTGCAGTTTCATTGGTGCTCTGTTAAAGTCACTTAATTTTTTTGCCGGGGGGGGGGGTGTCCATTTTTCAGAGTTAGGCTGGGGGTTCGGAGTTAGGTGCCCGCAGCGCTGAAACCCTTCCTGATCTTTGGCCTAGTAGGGATTTGCTGGCGTGGTCCATGGGGCCCCATCCTGGCTCCCTGCTCCTACCCTTTGAGCCCTTGGTGGCTTGCCAGCCAGGAGGTGCCCCATTAGTACCAGGCGTTCCCGAGGAGCAGGCCAGAAGCTCAGGGTGTGGCTCCCGGGGGACTCCAGGTGGCTGGAGACTGGGCTGCTTTCTCTGTGTGGGAAGAGCCGAGGTGGGGCAGCGGACTCTAAGGACAGCAGACTTCGAGGCTATAAAGTCTATCGCTTTCATCTGGGTGGTTTAAGGAACTTTCAAAGACACTCTGATGTTTAGAAATAGAAGAATCTTAGAGATCAACTCTTCCAATATCCTCCTATTTGGAATTTGGGCTAGAATCCAGCTCTTCTTGATTTTTGGGTCAAATCTCTTTCCTTTGTTCCATGTCAGAATTTTAAATGCCAACCTTGACTGCTGGCTGGGGAATAAAATGATCTGCCCGATATTCAGGGTAGAGACCAGCCATGTGGAAAGGCATAAGCGAGCCTGCTCGAGGTGCTCATGTGTGCAGGAGGGAAGGCAGGAAGGGAGCCCAGGGCTCTGGATGGTCTGTCCCATAACTCATTCCTGTTCCCCACTGAGAGTACAGCGGGAGGCAGGTGCCCTGGTCCTGCCCAGCCCCAGGGCGCAGGGGTGGCTTACCTGGTCCCTCTGCAGAGCGGAGGTTGAAGACAAAGCTGCCAGGAGGCTGCTCAGCAGCCTGGCGGTACCACAGAGGGAAGCGGTCCATGGTGAACACGCTGGTCTCGTCTTCAGGAGTCAGGAACTTCCTACAAGGAGAAAGGTTTGGTACTTCCCCTCAAATCTGGGAACACGTTCATCTCTTTTTCTTTTTTATACAAGGTCATCCTGCTGGGCCAAGAGAGCCATATTTCTCTGCTTTGGTAGAGTTGCAGATAGAAAATATTAGCCCCTAAACTGCTAGTGCCCCAGAAAATGATCTCCAGCCATTTTGCCTTTTCTAGACTCCAACGCTGCTGCAGCTGATGGCACATTAGTGGCTAGAAGAGGTATAGGGCCTATTGACGAAAGAATCCCCTCCATCTTCATGTAGACTCTTGCCTGCAGGGTGTATTTCTTTTGCATCTAGCCTGATTTCTTTTTGTCTGGCTCCTTGGGGTGACTGAGAGAGGAGACTGCAGTCACTGCACCAAGAGAGGGGCATAACCACCGCCCCCCCCCGAGATGGTTACCTCAGAGGTCAGCTCCTCTAGGTTTTAGAATGCATTCTGAGTTTTGTTTTTTTGAGCAGCTTTACCTTGCTAATTATGGTTTTGCGCTCCCTGAACATACAGCAGCCGCCAGAAGGGGGTGTTATCCAGAAGCAGAGTGGGAGGCAGGGAGAAGCTGGCAGGGGATTAAAAAAGTTACTTGTGGATAACCCACAAGGTGGAGAATGGAGGTTTGATTCTAAGAGTGTTTGGCTGACACTGATTCCAGAAGCAGACCTGCCTTGTTGCACGGTTCCTGGGCTGCAGGCACGTCCTGATCTAGGTGAAGGGAGCCCTCTGGAGCTGTGCACCGCCCGTGCAGCCATTTGTGGTGGCTGTGTTCATTCTCAGGAAGGCCTGTCTGTGTCGAGATTGTTATACTACTAAAATAAAGGAGGGCAGATTTTTCTGTATTTTACCACTCAGACTTACTCATTCTAGGCAATGGCTTTAAGGACTTAAGTGCACAGAGTAATGCATCATTTTCTATTCTCTTCCATTCTTAGAGCCTTTAAGAGAAGGTGCAGGGGACACCGAGAACGCTTTCACCCTTCACAGGGCAGGTGTGTCTGCCTTGGCCAGACAGGACACAGACGTGTGCTTTTCTGGTGGGAGTGGAAGTTGAGGGGGATGAGGACGGACGAGTGGGTGGTGAGCCAGGGAGGAAGGCCCTTCAAGGCCTTCAGGCGAATCCACAGCTGAGGCACTGGATCAGGCCTGTCCCCACCAGGGCCATGGAAAGGGTCAGTAAAACAGCATGATTTCCTCTGTTTCCACCCCTCAGGAACCGAGGGGAGGTGGGGAGAGGGAAGAGTAACTTATTTTGTTTTCCTAGAAAGCCTCAGCTTTCTTGCAAGCATGGATCCACCACAGAGTCCTGGAAGCAGCTCAAAGATGGCGCTCCCTGGCTGAGCGTGCTTGGACTTAGCCAGAGGAGCACTGAGTGGGTGGGAGGCCAGGACGGCAGGGTCCAGTCCGCTCAGGAGCCCCCTGGCTGTTCTCCTCCAGGTGGCTCGTGGCCCCTACTGTTTGAGTCTCCTGGTTTGCAGAGTGGCAGGTGGCTCTGCTGCCCGCCCCCAGCACCCTTCTCTGGCTCCCTCCCTTAGCCACAGCACTCTCTGGCAGGAGGATACCTGGGTGGGCTGGTCCTTGGGTGTCACAGGATTCTTCCAGAATCAGGGCTTTGTTTAGAGCAAGATTTCTCAATCTCAGCACTACTGACATTTCGGCCTGACAATCATTGTAGGGGCTGTCCTCTGTGCTGGATGTTTGGCAGCATCCCTGGTCTCTACTCACCAGATGCCAGGAGCCAAACCCCCTTCCCTCAGTTGTGACGATCAAAAATGTCTCTAGACATTGCCCAATGTCCCTGGGGTAGGTGGCAAAATCTCCCGCAGTTGAGAATTGTTGGTTTAGGGCATGGGGAAAGTTGTTGACAAAAGGAGGGGACACGGCCAGAAGATTTAGCCTGTTACACAGAGACCAGTCACGGGGGAAAACAATTTCTGCGTGTCTCTCTGTGGGAGTGAATCCCTGATCAACTCTCCCAGCTTCAAGGTCTGGGCTGCTCTCCTCCCTGATGGGCTGTCATCCCTCCCCTCCTGGGGACACCTCCAGGGTTACTTTTCTGACTCTCCCAATCTGTAAACCTCACCCCATCACGCTTCCTGCCCTGCTGGAGTCCAAGTCTCTGCCCGCCCACAGGCCACAGGAACACGCCTGCAGACACCCCCTCCCCAGGGTGCCCAGCGGGACTCACTTGTCGGAGACCTTCTCGGAGCCCACGAACAAGCTGCTTCTGAGGAGGCCGGCCCGGGTGCCCAGGAAGGCCACGTCCACGCCGTGCTCCGATTCACTGCGGGGCAGACAGAGCAGGGGTCATCAGCACCCAGGCAGTGCAGGCCAGGAAGAGGGCTCAGGGAGTCGGGGAGGGCCTGCAGGGTCTGCCGAGCCCGTCCCTGCAGCAGGCCCCTCGGACTCGGGCGGCTCTGACGGCGCGCTCACCGTCCGCCGGGAGCACCGCCTTCACCGACAGCAGGTCCACCGGCTCCCCCGCCGCCAGCACCTCCCCTTGTTAACAGGGTCCCCCGGCCTCTGCCTCTATTTTTCAGATCCAGCTCCTAACCTGTCTACTAGGCTTTGGGGGTGTCTGGCTCTGGGAGACAGACAGAACTCAGGCAGAGAGACTGTCTTGGGCTCTCCCGAGCTCTGACTTGTCCTGACCACACGTGCAGAGCCTGGCGGCGTGACAGCCCTGCGAGCGCGCCCGTTCCCCGAGGAGCCGAGGGAGCCAGGGACGCAAACTTGCTGCCCAGATTTGGGGGAAAAATTATTAGCTAGCTGAAGTGCGACTAATTTTTCTCACAGTCTCAAAGCCATGCTGCTATGACAATGGCACCAGGGTGGATGTCATCACTTCTTCATTTAAAATTTTTTTAAATTTCAGCTTTATTTAGGTATAGTTGATATATAAAATTGTAAGATATTTAAAGTGTATGTTGTGGTGATTTGATATAGTATACACTGTGAAAGGATTCCCCCATCTAATTAATTAACACATCCACCACCTCACACAGTTATCTTTTTTTTTTTTTGGTGAGAACATTTCAGTTCTACTACCTTAGCAAATTTCAATATACAATACGGTGTTATCATCTATAGTCACCATGTTCTGCGTTAGATCCTCAGACCTTATTCAGCTCATATTTGAAAGTTTGTATCCTTTTACCACCTCTCCCTATTCCCCCACCCCCAGCCCCTGGCACCCTCTTTTCCCCTCTGTTTCCGAGTTTGACTTTTTTTTTTAGATCCCCCATATAAATGACACCATGCAGTATTTGTCTTTCTCTGGCTTATTTCACTTAGTATAATGCCCCCAAGGTCCATCCATGTTGTCACAAATGCAGCATTTCCTTCTTTCTTATGGCTGAATAGCATTCTATTGTGCGAGTGTGTATATATATATCCACACACCACATCTTCTTTATCCATTCATCCATTGATGGACACTTAGCAAGGTATGTTTCCATACCTTGGCTGTTGTGAATAATGCTGCAATGAACATGGGAGCACAGATATCTCTTCCACACCCAGTTTTCCTTTCCTTTAGATTTATACTCAGAAGTGGAATTGCTGGATCATATGATGGTTTTATTTATTTATTTATTTTTAGGAAGATTAGCCCTGAGCTAACATCTGCTGCCAATCCTCCTCTTTTTGCTGAGGAAGGCTGGCCCTGAGCTAACATCCGTGCCCATCTTCCTCTACTTTATATGCGGGACGCCTACCACAGCATGGCTTGACAAGTGGTGCCATGTCTGCACCCGGGATCCGAACCGGCGAACCCTGGGCCGCCAAAGTGCAGCATGTGAACTTAACCACTATGCCACCAGGCCCACCCATATTTTTAATTTTTTGAGGAACATCCATACTGTTTTCCTTAGTGACTGCACCACTTTACATTCCCACCAACAGTGCACCAGAATTCCCTTTTCTCCACATCCTTGCCAGCACTTGTTATCTCTTGTCTTTTTTATAACAACCATTCTGACAGGTGTGAGGTGATGTACCATTCTGGTTTTGATTGCATTTCCCTGATGATTAGTGATGCTGAGACCCTTTTCATGTACCTGTTGACCTTTGCATGTCTCCTTTAAAAAAAATGTCTATTCAGGTACTCTGACCACTTTTTAATTGGATTGCTTGGTTTTTTGCTGTTAAGTTATACGAGTTCTTTCTATATTTGGATATTAACCCCTTGCAGATAAATAAGTTATAAGTATCTTCTACCATTCAGTAGATTGCCTTGTCATTTTGTTGATGGTCCTTTGCTATGTAGAACTGTTTTTTGGTTTGATGTAATCCCACTTGTTTATTTTCACTTTTGTTGCCTTTGTTTTTGACGTCAAATCCAAAAAATCGTTGCCATGACTTATGTCAATGAGCTTATCTGCCATGTTTTCTTCTAGGAGCTTTATGGCCTCAGGTCTTACCTTCAAGTCTTTAATTCATTTCGAGTTGATTTTTGTGTATGGCGTTAGACAGCGGTCCAGTTTCACTGCTGTGCATGTGGCTGTCCAGTTTTCCCAACACCATTTATTGAAGACACTGTCCTTTCCTCCTTGTATATTCTTGGCTCCTTTGTCATAAATTAATTGATCATGTATGTATGGGCTTATTGCTGGGCTCTCTTTGGTTCCATTGATCCATGTGTCTGATTTTATGCCAGTGCCATACTGGTTTGATTACCATAGCTTTATAATGTAGTTTGAAATTAGGAAGTGCGATGTCTCCAGCTGTTTTTCTTGCTGAAGACTGCTTTGGCTAGTCAGGCCTTTTGTGGTTCCATACAAATTTTAGGATTGTTTGTTCTATTTCTGTGAAAAATGCCATTGGAATTAAAAATATTTTTTAATTGACATACAATATGATATTAGTTTCAGGTGTACAACATAGTGATTCAACGTCTATGTACGTTACGAAACGATCACCACCACAAGCCTATTTAGCATCCATCACCGTACAAAGTTAATACAATATTAGTGACTATATTCCTCATGGTGCACGTCTCGTTCCCATGACCTATTCATTCTATAACTAGAAGTTTGTACCTCCTGATCACCCGCATCCATTCTGCTCCCCTTGAAGCCCCTTCCCCTCTGGTAACCACCAGTCTGTTTTCTGTATCTATGCGTCTGGCTCTGTTTTGTTTTGTTTGTTCATATGTTTTGTTTTTAGATTCCACATATAAGTGAAATCATAAGGTGTTCGTCTTTCTCTGTCTGACTTATTTAACTTATCACAATACCCTCTAGGTCCATCCATGTTGCTGCAAATAGCACGATTTCATTCTTTTTTACAGCTGAGTAGTATTTCATTACATATATACCACAACATAAAGAGGCTGAGATCGGGAGCGTGATACCTCCAGCTTTGTTCTTTCTCCAGATAGCTGTGCCTCTTCAGGGTCTCCTGTGGTTCCATACAAATTTTAGATTTATTTACTCTGAAAAGTGCCATTGGTGGCCTGTCCCTGTGGCCTAGTGGTTAAGTTTGGTGTGCTCTACTTTGGCGGCCCAGGAGAGGCAGGATAAATAATTGAATCTTTCTGTTTATTTACCAGTTTTTAGAATAATGAGTTGGTTTCCTAACATCTTCCAAAGATGACCAATGAGAGTTTTTTTCGGTATCATCATAAACACAGGATTTTAGCATATTTAACGTGTTTTAAGCCATTGCAGTCATTATTATTTGTGCTGCTCTGATTGTCCCACGGTTGGCCAGTGAGAGCCTCTGCAGGTTGGCTCTGGGGTCCCGTTGGCACAAACTCCTTAGTCTTTAGTAACTTCTTGCTTCCTGATATGACAAGATGCTCCTGGCTCATTTGTACATTTCCTGCCCCCTTCCTGGGATCAGACATTTCTCTAGTTCTCCAAAGGTCACTCACTAGAGTCATGTTAATGAGGATTTTTTTTTTTTTTTTTTTTTTTTTTTGCTGAGGAAGATTTGCCCTAAGCTAACATCTGTGCCCATCTTCCTCCACTTTACATATGGGTTGCTGCCACAGTGTGGCTGACAAGTTGTGTAGGTCTGCACCAGGATCCGAACCTGTGAACCCAGGCCATCAAAGGAGAGCACACCAAACTTAACCACTATGCCACGGGGCCAGCCCCTAACGAGGATTTCTTAATGCGGACTTTGCTAGTCCATGATCTGGGTCTAGGGTGTTCAGTGAGATCGGTCCTTTCAGGGGACAGAGCTAGGGTGCCCTTTTTGTTTCTTCAAGAGAAAATACATCATGAGTTCAAACTGATATTTCCAATTCATCCTTAGCATATACATAGACTTTGATTTTTAAAATTTGCATCTCTTTTCTCTTTTGCTGAAAATCTTTGTTCATAATAACATTAACATAATACTGTTTTCTCTATCTATATTGATAAATTTGAGAATAACAGTGCCAATGTTGTTTCTAGCAACGTGATTATTGAACAGTTTCAGATTTTATTTGTTTAGTGTTTATAGATCTTTGTTTCAAAGTCCCTTGAAGGAATTCCCCTATATATGGTTATTTCATGAACTTGATACACAGCTAAGTTTGTTTCCTTTGCTTTCGTTTTTTAGACATGATTTTTTAGAATTTAGTTTTGTTTTGTAATGATATAAAGCGACACGGTTCCAGAGTCAGATAGCCAAAATCAGGCGCATTTCGAAGAGTCTGCCTCTGTCCCCATCCCCCTCTTCCTTCACTCGGCCTGTAGGTAACCTTTTTTGTTTGCTTGTTTATGGTTCCATTAAAAACTATAAATGTATATGTTTATATATGTGTAAGTAACTGTGAAAACACATTTGCATTTCCTCCTTTTAGATAACAGTGAGGGTATTATACACACTTTTCTCCATTGCTGAGACCATTCCATAGCAGTATGTAGGGATTTTTCTCATCTTTTACAGCTATGTAGGATCCCACCATATGGATCTACCACGGTTTATTTAACTACGCTCCTACTGATGGACATTTCCTTTATTTCCAATCCTTTACTGTTATAAATAGTGTTATAATGAATAGCTCCTGTGTATGTCTTTTCCTATTTTTGCCTGTGAATATTTAGGATAAATTCTCCTAAAAGTGGGACTGCTGGGTCAAAGTGTAAATGTATATGTAGTTTTGTTAAATATTGTCAGATTCTCCTCCATATGCTCTGAAACATTTTGTATTCCTACCCACAATATACAAGAGTGCCTGGTTCTCCACAGCCTCGCCAAATGTGCACAGCAACAAACTGCAGTGGTGACCTATCGAGTGAGTGACAAGCTCTGTATAGTTTTAATTTGCATTCCCTTTATTATGAGCGAGATTGAGCATTTGTTCATATATTTAAGGGACTATTTGCATGTATTCTCTATGGACTCTCCATATCTCTCAATCATCCTTCCTATAAAGAGGCTGGTTTTTTCCTTAGCTATTTCTGAAGCTCTTTATCTGTCCTGAAGACACACCATAGGGATGGCAGCCTTTTATTTGTTTTATAAGTTGCAAACATTTTTCCAGTCTGTCATTTCTCTTTCACCCTGCTCAAGTTTTTATTTTTGGCAAATAAAAATTTTTCTGTTGTTAAATTTATCAGTCATTTCTTCATGGCTTCTGGACTGGAGGAGTCAGTGGGAGGGGTCTCCCCACACCTACATTTTACAGCCAGTGATTCCTGTGTCTTCTTAGCACTCACACAGTTTCACTTTTACCTTCCAGCCATTTGGCCCTGATCCAGGTGTACCGTGTGAGGAAGGAATACGATGTTATCATTCTCCATACGGCTTCCAACCCATCGCTCCCTCACAGATTCGACACAATGCCTTCACCATATACTAAATTTCCACGTGCATTTAGATGAATTTCTAGATTTTCTATTCTGTTCCCTCGGTCTGCCTCTCTCTTCAAGGGTCAATACCACACTTTATAAATTGTAGAGATTTTGTAATATGTTTTAATATCTTGGTAGAACCAACCTTCCTTCATTGCTTTTCTTTTTCAAGGTTTTCCTGGTTGTTCTTGCCTATTCTTCCAAATGAGCTTTATAATTGACTTATCCAGACCCCAAAAAATATTGATAGCATTTTTATTGTGATTGCATTAAATTTATAAACTAACTTAGGAGGAATTCATATCTTTGTGATGTTGAGTCTTCCTAACCAAAAACACTAAATATCTCTCCATTCATTCAAGTCTACTTTTGTGTCTTTCAGGAGTGTTTTATAACTTTCCCTATGTAAGCTTTTGGACACTTCTTATGGTTTATGCTTAGGTATTTTGTTATATATATATATATATATTTCTCTCCTAAATAGGCCTCCTCACATTATATCTTCTATCTGGTTTTTGTTTGTATAGATAAAGGTTATGAACTTTTGAATGTTGATATTATAAACTGCTACTTCACTGAATTCTCTTACCGTTCAGAGTAGTTTTCCTATTAATTCTCTTGTGATTTCCAGTTATATAATCATATCATCTTTTAAACAGAGATAACATTTCTTTCTTTCCAATTCTCATGGCCTCTAGGTGTGTTCCCTCTTCTGATTGCACTGACTACCACCTCCTGACCTTGTTAAACAGCAGGAGGCAAACTGGGCATGTGTCTTGCTCCTGTGTTTACTGAGAGAGCCCCTGGCCCTATTATGATGTTGACTTTCAGGTTTAGGTCAATTTTCATTTTATTCAGTGGTTGTTAAAAACATGAATGGATGTGAATATTTGTTCAGATATCTTTTCTGCACCTATGGAGATGATTATATGATTTTCCCCGTTAGCTTTATTAATATGTTGTTAACATTAATATGACCTTGGGCAGGTTGGATGTCTCACTCTGCCTTGGTTTCCTCATCTGTAAAATGGGGACACTGATAGATAGTACCTATACTGTAGGATTGTTGTGAGAATCAAATGGGTTAGCATACGCTAAGTACTTAGAACAGTGCCTGGCACCCTGTACTCTTGTCCTTCCTGTACTTTAGTTTTATTTAACTGTGAACAGGCAATACACGCACATGGTTCAAAATTGTACCAGAAAGTTATACAGTGAAAGTGTCCCTTCCATCTCTGTTTCAGTCACCCATTTTTCTAACTGAAACAGTTGGTGAACACTGTTTCCTATTTAGCCTTCCAGAGATATTTTATATATATGTACACATACATGCTTCTTCCCTCTTTTAACAGATATGATGCATACCATGCACAGCGTTCTGCCTCTTGCTTTTTGAAATAGGTGATTGTTCCTACACAATTCTGCTGGTGTTTTCACTAGGATAGTATTAATCACCTTACTGCATGTCTAGGAGAGGTTTGACATCTTCATGCTGTTGTTGACACTCCCTGCTCAGGAACAAGCTGTGGTCCACTCTATTCCTAACCTCATTAATATCTTACGCCCTCTCAAGCACTCATGTGAGGACACACACACACACACACACACACACATCATTCATCTCTTCTTTCCATCTGGCCACTAAACATGATGGCGCCAGGTAAGGATCCGCAAAGGGAGGGAGGCAGTCTGAGGCGCTGGGAAACACTGAGGGCAAGTTTGTCCTTCTGGTGTCTTGACCTTTCCTGCTGGAAACAAGGCCCCAGTCCTCTGGAGCTGCTGTCTCCAGGGTACTTTGGCTAATGGGCTCTCAGTAGCCCAGCTGGCCCAAGCTAGGGCCCACCCTTGGGAGAGGGGTTGTTGGGATGGGGCTGCTACAGTGGGGATGGGGGATTCGGACCTGTGCCGGGCCAGGGGGCCTGCCCTGGAGCTTTTGCAGAGGGGAGAGAGGGCAGCAGCATGTGCGCGTGTGGAAGCTTCGCCAAGCCCTGCTTTACAGGGGCTGTGCGAAGGTCCTTCTCGCTCCGCTGACATCTTCCCACCCTCGTCACTGTCACTGTTCATCTTAGGCCAGAGGATGTGGGTGGTCCCCTGAGCCGCTGGCCAGGTAGTGGAAGGGACCCTGACTCAGCCAAGGGAATCCTGGGTTTCCCTCCTCGGCACCGTCAGCCCCACCTGGTACCTACTCAGAGATGTTGAGAGCCAGCGCAGTCCAGTAGGCTTCCATGGGTGCCGTCACCACCGCGTCAAACAATGCCTCCTGCACCAGCTCCTCATCACCTGGGGGCAGAATAAAGGAGACCAGCCCACTCAGCTCCCCCACGGTTAGGAACACAGCCCATCCGCCCTTTTCAGGAACCCTGCACTTCAGGAAACAAGGTGTCCTTATGAATGCATGTCTGGAACACAAATAACCATCTTTGAGAGCTTGAGGAAGTCACCTCACCTCTTTCATCCTTCATTTCCTCCACCCCAAACACACATGAGTAGAACTGAATGGTTTCTAAGGCTCTTTCCAGTTCTACCGTTCTGTAAAGTAGGAGAACCCCTCAGTAACATCAGAGTTCGATCCGTGCCCAGCCCGCCCTCCAGCTCAACTCTCATCACGCTGCTTCCCAATCGTCGCCCTCACAACACATTGGCCTTTTGCCAATTCTGTGGGTGTGACTTCGCCTCAGAGCCCCTGCACATACTGTTCCCTTGATGTGGATGCTCTTTTCCCTTCTCTTTGCATGAGTGGCTCTTTCTTTTCCTTCTCTCTCTTTAAAAAATTTATTTATTTTTATTGAGGTGAAATTCATATAACATATAATATAAAACCAACCGCTCTCGAGTTCATAATTCAAGGGCATCTAGTCCATTCACAGTGACATGTAGCCATCCCCTCTGTCTAGTTCCACAATGTTTTCATTGCCCCCAAATGAGATCCCGTACTCACGAAGCCACTTGGGTGGCTCTTTTTTATCCTCAGCTTAAGTGACACCTCCTGACAGAGGTGGCCTTCCCTGACCATCCGTTTAACGCAGGCCCCATTTTTTTCCCCAGACATCACCTTGTTCATGGGACTTATCACGATTCTTGATAACCTACATCTACACACAGGTGCTTGCTTCTTTATCATGTGGCTTCTCCACCAGATTACAAGCTCTCTGAGTGAGGGCCTCGTCTGGGGCATCTCTGTGGCCTCAGCGCCTGCCCCAGGGCTGGCACAGAGTCCGTGCTCAGCACAGACTTGTTGATGGAATGAATGAATGAACAAATGAGTGCCCTGTCGGGCCAGCAGGGGAGGCGGGTCCTCTCTCGAGGGTGACATTTATGTGACAGGATGACTGGTTCCTTCTTCCAAAGACAAAGGAGAAGGACATGCTGAGGGTGTGGCCCGGTGGTTTCACCAGTTGCATTAGTGTAGGGGACTTCCAGGTTAACCTGAGACCCGGGCATCAGAAACACTCACAGAGCACAGGCTGCAAGAGGCCGTCTGGTCAAACACCCTCCTCTGCAGGGATGAGGACTCTGGGGTGCAGAGCATCAGCTACAGGCCCCGGGGCCCACTGCTAGGGGGTGTCTGATGGGCAGGCTGATGACCTTACACTGTGCGAGCTGCTCTCTGGAACCTTGGCAGTGCTTGGGTGACAGAGGCTTAAAGAGCCCCCAGTCCCTGACGTGGGGTTACACGTATGCTGCCACAGCCCCAGGAACGCCTCGTCACCAGCTCGGCCCCACAGTGGATCGGGCTGTGCCTGTTCTCCCTAAGCCACCAGTGAGCTCCAGAGACAGGGCTGCAGGGCAGCCTGCCCCCAGCCCGCCCTCCCTGCAAAGTCCTGAGCTGCGGGACCCCCAAGGAAAAGTCCAAAGGGGCAGGCGGCACTCACACTCCAGGTCTGGGTCCTCCCCCGTCAGGAAGCGGACCACGGCCTCTAGCTGGCTGAGCTTCCGGTGGTCGGGGTCGATATCCGTGGTGCAGTAGATCCTGGAGCTCAGGGGAGTCAACGTTACCTCGAAAATCCCCCCTTTCTCCCTCCCATTCTCCACTCCCCCCGGGCAGCAACTCTCCCACTTACCAGTCACTGGCCAGGGTCAGATCTGGGTGAAGCAAGTCGTGCAGGCCTGAAACCAGAGTTCAAACTCGGCACGGTGCTCACCACTGTGCGAGGATGTGCGCCTGGACTGTTCATAAACTGCCAGGAAGCGTCCTCGGGGGAGAGGAGGTCTCATTCTCTCTTGTTCTCACTCAGAGTCGGACTCACCAATAGGATGGTGCTGGGGTCCTATTGTATGATCCATGGAGTATGGGGTCTGCATACGCCATGCCTTTGTCCGTGTTGCTCCTGAAATGCCTTTTCTTCCCGTTGCCTCATATCCAAACCCCACCGATTAGGATCTCCCCCCAAGGAGCTAATACTTGGAAACCAGCGATGTCAGCTTCATTGACTAAGCTAAATGGCCAGTCAAAAGATAAGCCCAGAGATGGGCCATGTCTGTTTGGTGTAATCTCTGTAGCCTCATGCCCAGCATGGCGCCTACACTGACCATATGCTCAGTATGTATTTGTTGATTGAATGTATGAATGAACAAATGCCCAAGTGAGCACCTACTCAGTGCTAAAAAATAAAGAAATGCTCAATGAAGGTTCACTGAATTGAAGGAAAGGATGACGGAAAGGCCAAGGGGGCATCTGTGGAGTCATTAAAAGGGGTACTGAACTGACACAGACACAAGGCAAATAGCAAAAGGGTGATGCTCCATTCCCCACAGGAAACCCAGGAAGCCCAGTCAGGTCCATGCTTCCAAGCCCCTGGGTCACTGGTGGGTCTCACTCACAGAAGTGGGTCAGGGACAGCAGCCTCTGCCCCCTGCAGCAATGTGACGTGGGAATATCCGGGCAGAGGAAGGAAGAAGGCATCAGGGGGGCCTGAGGGCTGATTGTTTTGGGGACAGTGGGGGGCAGGGAAGGAGAGTGTTCCAATGCCATGGGCACAGGCTGCAAAAGGGCAAGTGCAGCGGTTATGCGGAAGCACGTAGCTGGGGACCTACCCAGCCTGGGTGGGGAAGGGGGGACAACTCCCAGAAAGTGACCTGAAGGGGGAGGGCTGGAGAGGAGAGCAGGTCAGGGCGGGTTCGGCATGTGAAGAGGGAAGAGGTGCAGAAGGCCGTGAAAGGTCCTTAGCAGTAACACAGTCCGATTTGGCCTTTCTAGAAAGATCCCTCTGGCAGAAGTTCAGAGGAAGGGAGATGCAGGGAGACTAGTTGGAGGCTGCAGTGGTTGTCCAGGAGAGAGGTGCCAATGACTAGGGTGGTGGCAGAGCGATGGAGAGATGAAATGCACTCAAGGGATGGTAAAGAAGAACGGACAGAATGGGAGCATTAAATAGAATTGTGGCCACATCTTCCAGGGACTTCCTGAGATGTCCCTGAGCTCTCGATATAGGTTTTGCTCTCTCAAGGTGCTCAGGTCGCTGCAAGCCATGAGCAGGTGGGGTTAGGGAGGATGGGGCCCCCCTCTCCCATCCTCCCCCACCATTTCCCACCACCCGGCTCAGGTTCACTTCCCAGAAGCCCCCTGTTATGGGTTGAATTGTGTCCCCCCAAAAGATATGCTGAAGTCTTACTGTGAATGTGACCTTGTTTGGAAATAGGGTCTTGGCAGATGTAATCAAGTTAAGATGAGGTCACTAGGGTGGGCCCTAATCCAACACACCTGGTGTCCTTGTAAGGGGGGGGGGGAATAGAGACACAGGAGGGGAGAAGCCATGTGATGACAGAGGCAAAGGCTGAAGAGGCGCAGCTGCAAGCCACGGACACCCAGGGCTACCAGGACGCAGAAGAGCCTCCTTCTGGGACCGTGAGACGAGGCATTTCTGTTGTTTAAGCTACACAGTCTGCGGCACTGTGCTACGGCCGCCTAGCCAACTAGTGCAGATCTGCTCCCTTACTCTTCCCGGCCTCCCGGCTCAGCCGTCTGTAGTCTTCCAACAGGTAGAATCAGCCTTGATCAGAGACACACCCCCTTGAGGCCCGTCCCCCGGCCGGCAGAGCCTTCCAGAACCTGACGGTGCATGCTCGCCAAGTCTTAGGCTTTGCCGTTTTGCCGACTGACTGGCAGGTCCTGGATGCTCAGGGTACCTGGGACACACAGACGGCTCCTTGCCAGGTAGCCCTGCTCTGAGAGTCTGCTCTCAAGCCGGGGACGTGGGAGGCGTCAAACCAGCTCTGCCCGCCCAGGATCCCAGGAGAATCCATTCTGTCCTCTGAACTCTCCACCAGGACCTGGCGTCAACCCACCTTCTTCCACAGACGTGTTCCCCAGAAGGATGTGTTCTCCGTGGCCCCGGGAGAGCACCACGCCCAGACTGCGGGAGAGCAGAGCAGCGTGCTCACTGCCCGCGCCGCCCCCACCCGCTCCCTCGTCCCTCCTCCCGCGCTCTGCACCCCGTGGCGGGCACAACACGCTCTTGTTCTGCCCTGGCCTCGGGGGTTGTCCCCTCCAGAACTGAGGCAGCGTTTCTACTGTTTCATCAGCCCTTGTTCCTGAGAAGGACCTTGGAAATTCTATAGGCCATGAGCTCCCCCAGCCCCCGTTTTAATCAAGACACACGGTGACCTCTCAGGGACCCCGGGTCTCACAGGGTCCTACCAACAGCCTCATCCTTTTTGGCCTGGGGAGTCCCCAGTGCCTCCCTGTCTCTCCTGGTGACACATGGCTTTTGAACCTTCCCTAAACGTCTGAGCCACCCAGGGAGCTGTGAAAGATGCTGGCGCCTGGGCCGCCCGGGAGCTCTGGGTCAGCTGCTCTGGAAGGGGCCTGGGCATTGGCTGCTTTCCATACTCCTCAGGGGTTCTCCTGAGCAGTCAGGGCCCGGAACCCCTTCACTGAGGAACGAGGTAATTCAGAGATAAAGGCTCTCTGTTTCCTAATCTGCATAGTGCTTAGAGTTGAATATTTACACAGTTGGAAGGAACCTAAGAGATCTTCAAGTTTGATTTTTCATCTTACAATTGCATTGTTTTAAAAGTTTTAAGTAGATTATCTCATTTAATCCTCACAGTACTGCCAAGAAGCTGCTACTATTATTACCCCCATTTTAAAGAGGAGACATCTAAGGCACAGAGAGATTAAGTAGCTTGACTAAGGTTACACAGCCTGTAAGTGGTGGAGTTGGGGTTCAAGCCCTAGAAGTTTGGCTCCAGAACCTGCACACTAGGCTACACTGGCAAAGCAGGTCTAGACACCAAATTTCCTGAATGCAGACGTGGATCTTTTTCTACTCTGAGTTGTTGGTAGTCTTGCTCCCCCCACCCCTCCCCCTGCCAACAAAAACAGGCCCCTCACCTGAAAGGAGTGTCGCTGATGTCCGTGAAGAAGTAGTCATTGGCCAGGAAAAGGGCTCTCCTCTGAAAGACCAGAAAGGACAAGGGCTGGCTGGAGATGAGCACCTGCCCATGCCACCTGCCTGCCCCCACAAAGCCCTCATGGTCTCGTCACCTCTGTGCACTTCCCTCCCTTCTCACCAGCTCGACGATCACCACACGCCTCGTCTTGTTGACACCCAGGGGCACATCACCCCCAGGCCCAGCAGAAGGCAGCCCTGGGGGTTGCCTGGACTAAAGGACCAAGGCCGAGACCTGCGCTGTCCCACACAGTGGCCACTAGCCACATGCGGTCGTTGAGCACTTGAAGTGTGCAACTGAGGAAGGGACTTTTCAAAGTTTAGTCAATGGGAGTTTAGATTTCCATTGTGGCTGGAGACTGCTGTGTTTGGACAGTGCAGTGTTGACAGTGACTCTAGGGTTCGGATGGGACCAGAGAGGAGGCTGCCAGTTTGTACTCAAAGCTTCTGGAGCTCATATGTGCATGACCTCCCCACGACCTTCTCCTGTCTTCAGTGTGGCCGAGGGAGCGTTGGGGGCACCGACCCTCCACTAAACCCTTCCCAGGGCCAAGTCACCCTTCACAACTTCTTTTTCCTTTCAAAGCTGCCATCTTTTGGGTGTTGGATTTGTATGGGCTAGGGCACCAGATGGTGCAGACAGTGGCTGAGGGCATGGGCTGGGCGTCGGACGGCTGGATTTAAGCCCGGCTCGGCTGCTGATGAGCTGTGTGCTCTGGGGTGAGTTACTTCACTTTTCTAGGCATCAGTGTTCTCACCTGTAAATCAGGATTAACAATGGCATCGCCTACATCAGCTTGCTGTGAGGGTGTGAGTGTGGTTTAATGCACGTGGGTGGGCATAGGGAAGAGCAGTATTTGCTCTGGGCTCTGAAGCTCTATGGATTGTCCTATTGGCAGACACAAGCATACATCACTGGGAAAGCCACATGTGGTAATTGGCACAGGGGCTGTTCAAATCACCTTCACGTCTCTCCGTCTTTTCTTCTTCCATTTTGGAAATTGGAGAAGACGTTGGAAGGGACGCAGGGTGAGAGGGTAGCAAAAAGATGTTTTCTATAGGAAACCGCCTTTAGACCAAACCCAAGTGAATGATTCTCTAGCACCGGCCTCATCCCATGTGATGCCCTCCCACCTCGCCTGCTTCAGTCAGATCCTCTCTCCAATTTCTCTCCTCACAGTAGTCATGGGCAGTTGGGAGCCAGCAAGGGCGGTGATGGCCTTCGGAGCCCCATGCTCCAAGGTGGGGCTGATTTGAGTGTCGGATTTGGGGGCCGTCTTTTAAATTTTTCCGTTTTTTCAAATTAAAGAAAAAGGCAAAATAGTCCGATCTTGAGAGTACCATTCCATTAGTTTTGATAGACATATACAGCCACATAATTACCTTCCCCAATCAAGATATGCAATGTTTGCATCCTCTAAAATCTCTGTTTCCTTCCAGTCATTCCCGCCCCGCCCCTCCATGGGCGAACTGTGTTCTGAATTCTATCATGGAACGGTTTTGCCTGTTCTTATGGTATGTATTCTTTTGCGTCTGACTTCTTTTGCTTAACGTAATGTCTGTGCGATCCATCTATGTTGTTGAGTGTGCAGGAGTATTTCTCTTTCTATTGCCGAGTGGTACTCCAATGTGAGGATGCACTAGTTTTCCTTTACATTCACGTGTCAGTGGGCATCCAGGGTGTTTCCAGATTGGGGCTTATAATGAACAAAGCTGCTATAATATCCTTGAACAAGTCTTCTTGTGGACGTATGTTTTCATTCTCTTAATAAATACTTACGAATGGAATTGCTGGGTTGTATGCTAAATGTATGTTTGCCTATAAAGGCAAACTGCCAACAATTTTCCAAAGTCATTTTATTATACTTCCACTGGCAATGTACAAGTTCCAATTTCTCTATATCTTTGCCAGAATTTGGTGTTATCAGTCTTTTAAATTTTAGCCATCATAGAGGGTGTGAAATAGAATGTCATTGTAGTTTTAGTTTGCATTTCCCTGATGACTAAGGATGGTAAGCATATTTTCCCATGCTTGTTGGCCACGTGTGCATCTTCATTTGTGAAGTGTCTGCTCAAGCATTTTGCCCGTTTTTTACTGGGTTGTTAGTCATTTTGTTAGTAATCTGCAGGAGTTCTTTATGTATTCTGCATAAAGTTCGTACCTTGCTTTTTAAATTTTCTTAACGGTGCCTTTGATGAGCAGAACCTTTGCTTTTGAAGAAATCCAATTTATCAAATTTTATTTTATGTTTAGTGCTTTTGGTTTTTTGTCTAAGAAATCTTTGCACAAGCTCAGGTTGTGAAGACCTTTCTCTTATGTTTTCCTGTAGAAGCCTATAGTTCCAGCTTTTACGTTGAGGGCTGGGATCCATCTCAAATTAATTTGTGTGTGTGGTGTGAGATATGGCTCAGCATTTATTTTTTTCACACGTTTCTTCAGTTGTTCCAGCACTATTTCTCAAAAAGATTTTTCTTTCTCCGTTACTTGCCAAGGCGTCCTTATTGAAAATCAGTTGGCAATATGTGAATTTATTTCCGGATTCTCTACCCCTTTGTCTATTGCTATATCAATACCACTCTGCTTGCTTACTGGAGCTTTCTAGTTAGTTTTGAAATCAGGTGGTGGGGATCATCCAAATTAGTTCTTTTTCAAGGTAGTTTTGGCCATTTTAGGTTCTTTGCATTTTCCTGTAAATTTTAGAATCAGCTTCTTCTGTTTACTTTCTTCTCCTGTATCTAGAAGAAGTCTATGCAAATTTTGCTTGGGATTGCGTTGGACCTGTAGATCAGTTTGGGGAGAACAGACATGTGAGCAATATTGACCTTACAATCCAGAAGCATGGTTACAGCTTTCTACTTGTTTAGTTTTTCTTTGACATTCTTCCTGCGGTGTTACAGAGTTTTCAGTGTAGTGTCATATATGTCTTTGTTAAATTTATTCTTAAAACTTTTATGTTTTTATTTTATTTTATGTATTTTACATTGTTTGATGCTATTGAACTTAGAACTTAAAAATAATTTCATTTTCCAATTGTTTTCTGCTATATGTGGAAATACAATTGGTTTTAATAATATTGACCTTGTGCTCTGTGAATTTGCTAAATTTGTCTATTAGTTCTAGTAGTTGTTTTGCAGATCTTGGCATTTTCTACATAAACAATCACTTTGTCTGGGAATGAGGACAGTTTTATGTCTTTCTGTCTAATTTTTGTGCCTTTTATTTTATTTCATTGCTTTATTGCAAGGGTAGGTCCTTGCAAGGTCCAGTGAGATGTTGAACAGAAGTGGTAAAAGCAGACATTCTGCCCTTGTTCACAGTCTTAGGGAGAAAGTGTTCAATATTTTACCATTAAAAGTTAGTTTTTTCATCGATGACTTTTATCAGATTGAAGCGGTTTCCTTCTGTTCTCAGTGACATTTTGTCAAACGTTCTTTCAGCATCCATTGAAATGACCGTGTGGTGTTTCTCCTTTATTCTGTTACTGTAGTGAATTCGATTGATTGATTGAGTTTTTTCAGTGTCAGATAGCCTTACATTCTTGAGATAAACCCACCATGTGCCGTCGTTGCCATACCTCTTACACTTGCGTACATTATAAACCTTACAGTACAATGTCAAAATTTTTACTTTAGTCAGTCGTCTTTTTGAGAAGTTAAAAAGAATAAGTGAAGTCTTATATTAACCCACATATTTACCATTTTTAGTGCTGTTCATTTCTCCGTGTATGGAAACTCAGATCTGAGTATTCATCTGTGTCTTTTTTTTTTTTTTTTTAAAGATTGGTACCTGAGCTGACATCTGTTGCCAGTCTCCTTTTTTTTCTTCTTCTTCTCCCCAAAGCCCCCCAGGACATAGTTGTATATTCTAGCTGCTGCTATGTGGGACACCGCCTCAGCATGGCCTGATGAGCGTGCTAGGTCCCCGCCCAGGATCCGAACTGGTGAAACCCCAGGCCGCCGAAGTGGAGCGTGCGAATTTGACCACTCGGCCTCGGGGCCGGCCCCCATCTGTGTCATTGTTCTTCAGCCTAAAGAACTTCCTTCAGCATTTCTTGTAGTGCAGGTTGGACGGTGATGAACGCTTTTCTATTTTATCAGAAAACATCTTTACTTCACCTCTTTTTGGAAGGATATTTTCTCTCTATATAGAAATTTGGGTTGACAGGTTTTTCTTCTTTTGGCATCTTAAAAACATTATTTTGTTGTTTTTGGTGAGAAGTCAGCCATCATCTATTATTGTTTTCCTCTTGCTCCTTTAAGATTTTCCCCTTGTCTTTGCTTTTTCGGCAGGTGCACCGTGGTGCGCCAAGGCATGGTTTTCTTTTGATCCTGATTGCGGTTTGCTGAGATTCCTACCTCTGTTGGTTGATGGTTTTCACCATATTCAGGACATTTTTGGCACTATTTTTCAAATTCTTTCTGCTCCATTCCTTCTGGAACTCCAAGGGCATATGTTAGACCACAGGTAACAGGGATAATTTTTTTTCAAAAGTTTCTTTCTCTTCTTCAGATTGGATAATTTCTATTCATCTATCTTCGAGTTCACTGTCTCTCTTTTTTCTCCAAGCTGCTGTTAAGCCTACCCAGTAAAAATTGCATTTCAGATGTTGTACTCTTTAGTTTTAGAATTTCCATTTGGTTCTTATGGTGGTTTTATATTGGGTCAAATTAACTAAGCTAGTACTGCATTTCTGGACTCATTTCCCTGTATGGTTCCATGTTAGGGTTGGCCAGAAGAGAAGTTTGCATGAGGTCATAAGGCAGAAGAGAAGTAGCAGCCACTTTACTGAAGTGTATCTGCAGCTGCAGCTTGCTCTCATCTGTTGTCTTACCTTCTTGGCATGGGGCAGCAGCCAGAATCAAAGCTCGCTCAGCTGCCACTGGATCTCTTCCTTTGGTTTCTCTGAGATCTGAGCCCAGTGAGTGGGCAGCTCCATGTGAAGGGCACTGGCTCCTTCTGTAGGTCACCCACATCATCGTGTTTGGAGGTAGTGAGAGACAGATGTGGCTTTTAGTTTGTCCTCGTGGGTTCCTGTTTTTTCTCATGGGATCTAGGTTATCCTTGCTTTTCCCCACATCTCATCCAGCTTCCCTTCTCAGCTGCTGGCCCTGCTGCCCTACGATGACGTCAACCTCACCACTAGATGCCGAGACGCCAGCCTTCTGTAGACTTCTTCACCAGCGCCCACAATTTCATAAGGTCTAACCCGTAGAATAAAACCCTATATTAATATCACTTGTAGTGGTTCTGCTTGTTTGGTCAAATCCTAACCACTTCTCTGCTGAGATTCTCCTAGTCGCTCACTGTGACCGTCTTTTCCTTTAATTCCTTGTGCATATTTCTCATATCTGCTTTAAAGTCCTTCTTTTAATTCTAATAGCTGGGTCATCGGTGGGTCAGTTTCTAAGACTGTTTTTTCTCTTAACCATGCATCACATTTTCCTGTTTCTTTGTGTGTCTTATAATTTTTATTGTACTGGCTATTGTGAAGAATGGGTTGTAGATACTTTGCCTTCCTCTGAAGAGTGATGATTTTTGTCTTAACCAGCAGGTAAAAGATTGGCTGATCACCTTGAGTCTGTGGAGGCTTAGATTTACATTTTTGTTAGGGTGAGTCTGTTTCAATGTTGTCTTTAAGTCTGGGGTGTATCCCTTGGTCTTGGTCATAGTCTTTACTCCTAAAGTGTAGCTCTTCTGTGTTTCAAAGGAACTCCTGAGGTGTTTACCAAGCCTCTCCAGCTTGGTGTGACTTAGACTTTCAATTGTCCCCACTACCATAGGCAGTAGCTGAAATCCTTGTTCTGAATTTCATCTTTCCAATTGTTGCTTTCTACTGGGTACTTCGAGTCTCCCTGTGTGTTTGCAGTTTGGAGGGAAGCCTAGAATTTGAGAGGACTTTGTATACATACGTTGGGGCTGGCACACCTGTAGATCCATTTCTAGAGTCCCTCCCCTCATTTTTGGGCACTCTGGGAGCCCAGATTCTGTTCTCTGATGCCTCAAGATGGTAACTACAGCTTTCTGCTTGAATTCTAGCTGTTCCATTCCAAATGAACTGGGGCGTGCCCTTCAGGGAACAAACCACGTAAACGTGTATCTCACCCAGTGTAGTTCTCTTGATTCAAGGGTTGAAACCCCTTCGATCCTTGTTTCTGACGGCTTTTAGTCTATTTCGCATGGCTTTAAATGTTTGTTTTTCTATTTTGTCAAGGTTTATAATTGTTATCTACCGGAGGGTTAGTCTAATGCAAGCTACTCCCTCACGACTGGAATCAGAACTTTGAGAACTTTAAGGTGAAGCAAAAGGAAGAAAGAAGGAGAGAAAGAGAAGGTGTCCCTGAACCCTGTTAGGAGAAAGAGAGCTGGAGAGGTTTGGAAGGTGAGTAAAGAGGTGTAGGAACAATCTCCCCTTTTAATAGATCGCCTACCTTTGCCAGAAAAAAAAGGAGTGTGTGTGTATGTGTGTGTGTGTGTGTGTGTGAGAGAGAGAGAGAGAGAGAGAGAGAGAGAGAGAGAGAGAGGCTGAGAGAGAGAGAGAGAGAAAGAGGGAGAGAGAGAAAGAGGGAGAAAGAGAAGAGAATGAGAGAGTGCCACAGAGCACTGTGATGTCACCTCCCCAAACCCAGAGCACAGGGATTAGAAGGCACTGGAGGAATACGGGGGAAGCTGCTCTAACTGCCGTGCCAGCTGCTGGTGTGTGCGTGTGTGTACACCCTGTGCACCCAAGTCAGCACCCGAAGGCTAGTACAGAACACGCTGTCTACCGCTCTCCCTCGTTCATTGCCAATTATTTGTTCTAAACCATCAAACAATGCGAAAATGATAAAAAGGGTCCTGGAGAAGATTCTCCAGGATACTTTGATTTTCTGGTTTGTTCTTTTAAACATGTCCCAGGATATCTGACCAGGATGGTACTGATGGGTTAGAAATTATGATGCCTGTTACTGGTCCACATTTTGGGGCAAACAGCCTGCCATCCAGGCGTGCAGGCCAAAGCTGGACTGCTTACAAGTTTGATATCCTACCTGTCAGCCCAGAGTGTGTTGTTACTGCCTTTGGAATTAGTTGCACACATTTAAACATAAGGATTCCTAAATGGCTCCTTTAGACAGCCCGTGCGCCCTCCAGTCCTCCACAGCTCCCAGCACCCCAGTACCAAGGCTTGTCTGCTCCCCTCACTCACATTTCTGAACACGGCCTATCTGGCCCTAAAAGTTTTTGAGTTTGTGAGTCCTGCTCTAAATTATGCTGGGGTTGCTCCTACTGTCCTTGGTAATGCCACCATTGTTGCCTGTCTGGACTTTAGGGGAGATGGAGAAAGGTCTGGATTGATCTGTGGAAAATAAGGATGCCTGTAAAATCCCCTGGAGAAAACAACAAAACAGGTTATCAGCTGCCAGGAGGATGGCTGGAATGCTAACAGATATTCCCACAATGCTTTAAAAAAGCCTCCCTTGGCCTAGACCTGAAGAGTGTTTCTACTGAGGAACAAGCTTGTCAGGTGAAGGGCACCACTGGGATAGCCTGGCAGGCAAGAAAACCACGGGACCGAATGTGACTGTTGAAAAAGGAGGACACGTAGGGGAGACAGAGCGGGTGGTAGTGAACAAAATGTAGCAACATCGGGGGAGAAGCATCACAGTGGATCAGAGCCGTGAGAGGCTGGACCCCTCCGTATGGCTTTTATCCCACCACAGCGTCCTACACACGGTCCAGGCACGGTAGCTTACGGGCGTGAGAGTAAAGAGATGAACAATTAAAGAGGGCCGAGTATGATACAATGGGGAAGATGGAGAGGAGAAGGCAAGGACTTTCAAAGATGGAATAGATATGCTGTTCTGAAGACACTCCTGGGAATCTCTAAGGCTGGTGAGTGAGTTAAGAACTCAGGGCCAGTCCTACAGAAAGGCCTTATACAATAATGGCTAAAAGTGTGTGGTGTAGAATCAGACACTTGTGGGCTTTGCAATTCATCATCTAGGCAACCCTGGGCAAGTTTTGCCTCTGAATTTCCTCATCTGTAAATGGGGATAGGCTAGTACCTGCATCATAGGGTTGTAAGTGTTAACTGAGTGGATACTTATAAAGAGCTTAGTCTAGTTTCTCATAAATGTTAGCTGCCATTATTATTGCAATTACTATTATTATTACTAGTAGCAGGAGTAAGGCATGAACACCTGTGTGTTATGACACATCCATCACGGTCACAATCATGACCACTGTCACCCTACTTCTTTCTGTTAAAGCACCCACGTGCCAGGAAGCCTTTGCTAAATGGTAAATTTAACCTGCGTGGCTTATTAGCAGCGATGACAAATTTCGAAGGAATAGGCAGAGGTTTTGGGAGAAGTTTGGACTGCTTGGATCTGGTGAGGGTTCTCCCTTGGTAGCTTTGGGACATGTGAAGGCAGCAGGAGAACGCTGGGCACTGAGAGGAAAGATGGGAAGACAAACCACACCGGCTGCATCCGCTGTCTGAATCTGATAAAGTACAGCCACGCCCAAACGTCCTGAAGATGCTGTGTGCCAAGTGCAGGTTAAATTTTTCACTATAGCGTGAAAACAAGTCCTACCTTAAATGCTCTGGCAGGGCCGGGCTAGCTGAAGGCTCCTTTGTGCATGTGAGTAGGAGTCTGGTTAGGGTAAAGGCAGAGGTGTGTGGAAGAAACCTCCCCTTTTTTGGATCAGGAGAAGGAGCTGCTGCCCTTGCATCACTGCTATTGCCTAGTCTGCCTAAAGGAGGCCCTTCTCAGCCCAGAGCTTATAAAGGGCAAGCAGACACTGGTCCCAGTGAAAATCAGCGCATGCGTCTAAAAGGAATGCAATGAATTGCTTTTCCTTCCTCGTGCTTTCTTGTTTGGCTTCCACGGAGGTCTGTGTTTGTGGAAGAACTTGGGTCTAATTGTTGCAGACAGATGCCCGTGTTCTTTTAGCTGAGGCAGATGGGCAACAGGAGGAGGAGGTGGGGGTGGCTTTTAGGGAGGAGGTGACATTTGTAAATATGTCAAGGGACATTGCAAATTCCGTATGAATGCATTGGAACCTTTTAAATGAGAAGATGAAATGATTTTTTATATCATCATTATGTGCTTGTCTGTGAAGACGAGTTGTATCAGTGAGGGCATCGATTCTTGATTGTCTGTGGTTACAGTAGATGAAAATCAGCTACGGGGAATAGCAATTATTTTCCACTTTTCCCGATATATCATGTTTTACAAGAGCTGCTAATAATTTGCAAAATCAACTGTTGCTTTTCCCCTTTCCATCATAAACAACAAAAGGGCCAGATAGCAGGTAGCCTAAGGAAGAAAGAAGAGCTGTAAGTGACTCGGGCTAACCCGCTGCCCCGCTCAGTAGCTTCCGAAGAGCAAGCACTGACGTGTGTGGTGGCTCATCGGCCAGATGCCTCCCTGGGGCTGACGCGCACTGGCATGTGCCCTCCAATCCAGCTCTCTGCGCTGCAGCAAGCATTCAAGTCTTAAGCTCTAATCAGGTAAGTCCAAGTCCCTTGTCACCACCCCAAAGCTCAACTAACTGTGATGCTGCCTCCTGGGACCAGACCCTGACTCTCTCCAGCAACTTACCCCTTTGTCCAGCGGAACCTTCACGTCCAAAGAGAGAGAGCCTGTTTCCCCATTGATCATGGCTGCTCTCAGCTTCAAGAGGAAAGATAACAGCGTTAGTTCCTTGGCTTGCACTGGGGTGGAGGGCACTGGGCTTTACTGACCAGGTTGGAGGTGATGCCAAGGGATGCTTTTGGTTTTCCCTTTTTTCTCTGAGCAGAATACTGGGAGGACCCATAGACCTAATCTGGGTTCCCTTTAGCTTGTAACTCTGAACATTCACAAGATAATCCTCCAACATGGACTGATGCATGAGGGCACATAGTGTCATATTACTGAGACAATTTCCTCTAGGATGAGCTACTAACACCAAAAGCCAGACTAAAACATCACTAGAACTCAAACTCTGTAGCTTATAGACATGACCTCATTCAGCCTCAGTAATCCTTATGATTCAGGAAGACATGGTTGTATTTTTAAAGTTGTTGAAAGAATTGCCCATTATAGAAGTTGCTTCTGGCTTGGGCTTGGAAAGGCTCTGTCTGAGAGGAATAGAGTGATTTAAGAGCTTACAGCCACGCAGCTGACCCGTGCATTGGCTGTCGAGCCAAAGCAGACTCACGGTTTCCGCTCGGTCCTCCCACTCCACTTCAGAGAGATCCACGCTGTTGTAGTTAGGCTTGGGCTTCAGTTTCTTTCCCTCTCTGTACTGGAACGGGCAGGTCAGGAAGAGAAACACAAGGTCAGCACAAGGGCCTGCTCAAGTTTCATCTCGTCTCTAAAGCCTCTCAGGTATACCCATAAAATCAAGGTTATCTGGCCACGCTTCTGCCCGAGGCAGAGCTTCCCTTGCCAGCGCTTGTGACAGGTGCTCTGTGGGTCTGAGTGTTGTCCTCGTGATGGGGAGCCTCTACTTTGCAGTCAGCTCGTCACAGCTACGGACAGCTCTCCCCTCCAGGAAGCGCCTCCTCACACCGAGCTGAAGTCGGTCTCCCTGTGACTTTACCCGTTGGTCTTGGTTCTTTCTGGAGCTACACAGAACGTCCTCCACCTGACAACCCTTGAGATTTTCAAAGGTGCTTGTCACTCCTAAGACTTCGCTTCTTCAAGCTAGACATTTCCAGTTTGCAGATGCCTCGGCTCCCTTGGAAAATGCTTTCCTTTGCCAATGTCACTCCCAAAACAGAGTGCCCAGGACAAAGTCAGCATTTCAGATGGGGTCTGACTAGTGTGGTGCAAGGTTTGACTTGTATGCACCAAAATATCATAGAGCTCTGACTGCTGCCTCTGATTCTGCTGGACTCCCTGGACGGCTACTCTGCCCCGGCAGCTCAAATGGAGTTTTCAGTCAATGGAATCCCCTTGGCCTTCCTCATGTGATGCACTGTTAAATTACGTCTTCATAATCTTATACTTGAGCATCAAGTATTTTGCAGAGCTTTCCATGCATCCCCAATATGTTTCAGCCCATTGTTTTAGAAGAATACCTTCTGAATACTAATTTTCTCACTTGTATTAGCCATACCTTCCAGACTTTGTGGCATCTGCCTTCTGTGTTTTCATCTTGTTGATAGACTTTCTGAATGAGGTAGAGCCAAGGACAGCCAGATTCTGCAGTGCCTAATAAAGACCTCCCTCCAGCTTGACACAGAGCCATTAGTCAACACTCTTTGAATGTTATTATTATTTTCTGGTCCTGACTTCTCACTCTCTCTCTGTTTCTGTCTCTTTCTCTGATGCTAAGACAGATATCATCAAGTTAGCCACTATTAGGCATTCCCAGGTTAAGTTTAGCAAGCTTATGAAAAGAGGAAAGAGGATAGTTTTATCATCAGGTAAGTTAAGAATTTAATCAGAGGGTCTACTTTTTAGCAGAATGGGGCCCCTGCAGATGCTCGAATGGCTGAAGTCCTCTATCACTGTGTATCTTGCTTCTGCCAGGTTTTTTCCCCCCAAGAAAGTATCCTTATTCTTGCCTGGCCACGAGATGTGTAGTATAACTGCCACAACAGTGTCCCCCTCTCATCCTTCTCTTTTTCTCCTCACTCACGCTTGGATGACGTTCCCATCCTTGGCCTTATTGATGTCCATACTCGTGACAAACAGCACTGACCTGCTGTCTTTTACACTAGATGTGTTTTTTTTGAGTGACGTGTGACATTCTTCATTCATTACCATTTCCTAATTCCTGATGATACCTGAAAGATCATCTTTAGCTCCTCTAATTAAAACCAAAATTCTACTTGTTAATTATCCTACTTGAGCACTGACATAGAAAGATTTCAGGCCAAAACTATGCCTCTTGACCCTCTTTCAATTTATTACTAGGCATATCCTCTATTATTTTTCGTTTTTTTAACTCTACTAGTGTTTTCCGTAATGTCTATCATAAATTAATAGTGCTTTCCTTAGGAATCTCGTTATGTTGGGTTTACTGTATCTTTCGTTATGTAATAATGTTCTGCATGGTATTATTCTCTAATTGTTTCATTTGTGTAGGTCTATTTGTGTGTCGTCTATTTCCTTAATTAAACTATAACTTCTGTTTATAGTATTCTTCAGAGCATTATAAGAGTAGGTACACGGTAGGTCCACAATATGAATTGATTGGTTGAAGCCTTGTGTTCTTCCAGATTACATAGATGGAGACAGATAGGTTTCTGATCAGTGCCCCGTATTTGTACAAGTCAGCGCCAGGATCACATATTTATTATTTCTCTAGTGAGTAATTTTGTTGGCACTGGGGCTGCCCCCAACAGAACCCACTGGTATAGGTCAATGACCCATTATAGGAGCAGATACTTGCCCAGCAGAGTCTGAATTGGGAAGACAGAGTGGTTTCCAGTGTGCTCTGATCTCTCTCTTCTCAGAACCCCTATATTTTGCCCTAAATAGCTCAGTCAGTTGCCTTGTGGACACTCAGTATCTGTCTGAACTAAATGGAATGGAATGTGGCTTAGACTGATCTCTCCAAGTGGCATCTGGGACAGACGAGCCCCTGAATAGGTTCTCGGAAAGGTGCTCTGCTAGCCACTGTCCTCAGGTGCCATCTTCCATTCAGCGTGAGTCTGGCAGAGGGAAAAGGGCTAAATTCCTCTAGGACTTTAACTTCCCTTTCTCCACTGCCCCCAACAATCACACTGAGAGGTGTGGCCATTATCGCCATGAACAGTGGCCAATGCCATGACCAGAGGCAGCAGGGAGCCCTTAGCCCGGGAGGCAGAATTTTTAGATAAAAATGATGCAACTGTCTCTTGGCCATTGGTTGTATAGTTAAATGCATTTGGAAATGTCCTCAGCCCCTGTATCAGGACGGAGGGAGCTAGGAAGGAGGGATGAGCGCTTGGGAACACATCCTAAGACAAACTGTGAGGAGCCTCAGCTCTGCTGCCTCCCGCCATGAGAGTCCTCCCCTGACATTTTTATTAACTCGACAGTGTTCACACCCCCTGGGGTGGGCCCCTGGAGTTGATACCACTGTCAGACTCCAAGAGGGAGTGTAGAGCAACAGAGGCAGTGACAGGAGCGTACGGCTATGTCCTACAGAGAAAACTGCTTACTTCACTGCATCCTCTCCAGACGGTTCATCAATTTGTCCATGTATTTTTGCCTTGTCTCTCCCGCTAGATTATAAGCAATTTCAAATCAGGGACTACGCCTTAATTTTTTTCTCATATTACCCATTGGGTTCTTAAATGGAGCCAAATTTAACTGTTTTATGAATTACCCCCAAATCCCGTATACTTAGGATTCCAAGGCAAATAAGATCTTTACCTACCAGGGGTCGGAGGTCAGGATGTGAGAGGATGTAGCCATTGTTAGTATTCAAAAAGGCATATCCATGCACTCCGAGCTGCCAAAGACAGGGGTTGGGGGGCATTAGACTTGTTGCGTGTATTGGAGAACTGGACTTGGGAAGGGGTTGGGGACCACAGGATGGTTAAAGATGGCAGCTCACAGCAGTGAGTTTTTCACATAGCAATATAACTGAGCAAGTGCCGTGCTTCCAGCTACTAATTTGGAATTCCTTTCCAAATTCTGCCTTTACGGCAACCATAACAATACCAATCACCACCTGGCCTCTTTCCCACCACACACTCCAGGTGCTTTGATGGGATCATCTCACTTACTCCCAAAACAGGACTGCACGGCATGGCAGAGCAGATTGAGAAACTGAGGCATCAGGAAGGGAAAGAACTTGCTAAAGGCCACAAAGCAACGCAGTGCTGGTGGTGACAAAGGGTCCCAGGAGTCCAAGCCACTGTTCCCATGCTCGGTGCCTGCACTTCTCCAGGGGTGGGATGGCGGGGCCCTGGCCTGCACGGGGCTTAGCTGCACTGCCTGCAGAGGGGCTCCTGAGCCTGGTGGGGTGGCTCCTTGGCTGCCTGTGAACCCTGCTCAGGCTCCTGACCCAGGCTCACCTTGTACCGTGGCGCCAGCTTCATCAGCTCTCTCAGGGCCACATCAGAGCCCACCACACCCAGGAGAATGCCATGGGATCGCTGGAAGGAGAAACACCAGGGTCGGGGGAGACCTGGCTTCCCCGTGCACAGGGCCCGACTGGACCCTCTGCCTTCTCAGAGCCCAGGAGGGGCCTCATGTGGTCCTTCCTCTGCAGTTAGATTTTAGGCTGAGCTCCCTGGGAAAAAATCTAGAACCTCCCAGAAGATGCCCTGGGAGTAATCGCAGCTACTGGGAAGATTAATGTCCAGTATTAATATTTAAATTGTAATATTTAAATGAAATACGAAGTTGAATGAAATATTAATTTTCATAGCAGAGGCTGACGTATCAGAATCCGAGGGACTCTTCTCTGCGGGCGCCCTGAAACACACAGGCCTGTCGGGAAACCTTTCCTGACCAGATGAGGATGCAAAGCTCGCCAGAGGACTTTACGAACAAGTTAGAGACTGCCCGCCCTGGTGGGTGAAGTGTGGTGTTGCAGGAAGGCTGGGAGGCAGCCCCTCGAGCCCTGTATCCCTGAAGCAGTGGCCCCAAGCACAGAGCAGCGGGACGCCCCCAGGCTGGTGAGCAGAATCACTGGGGGAGCTTTGGGAAGTACCGACCCCCACCCCACCCCTCACCCCAACCCCTCCCGACCAAGAGGTTCTGATGTGGCTCCTCAGGCATAGCGCCTGGAATCTGCATTTACAGCCTTCCCAAGGTGGATCTGACGCCCAGCCAAGTCAAGAAGCACTGGTCTAAAGATGCCGGCCGGTGGCCCCAAGTTCTGATCCCTGCTGCAGCTTCTCAGGGAGTGGCCTCTCACCGTTTCGTTCTTCTTGCTGAAGACTGGCATGGCCACGGTGGTGAGGAGCATCACGTTCTGTGCCTGCGAGGTGAGAAGCTGTCAGGAAAGAAAGAGCAAAGGACGGAGGGCTCAGAGGCCACAGTGCAGAGGACCCACAGTCGCTGATGCCAACTACGACTCAGTGTCATCACCCAATGGGAGGAAGAAACCCCAAACAAGGTTTCCCTTCTCTGCAAAAGGATTGCTGGCAGAAATGCTGGAGGAGAGAGGTGGGCTGGAGAGGGGGACAGGCTGATGTCACTTAGCAAGGAAAGTCCCAAGCTGGGGAGAGTCTCGGCACCCCAGAGCCCGGCACCCAGCTCCCAAGCATGCTCACTGAGCCCTCTGGTCTTGGCCACACCAAGGATGAGCGCGAACTCACGGAACAGGCCCATCCCTGCATGCCCAGAAACAAAGAGGTTTAGCACAGCAAGAGCTTTTCCAGAAATCTCTGCTGCGGACCCAAGGTTGGCACAAAATGCAGCCCAGGCCACTTAAGAGGGAAAGGGACATTGACACAGAGCCACCCGCAAACACAGCACATGTGTGAGGAACCACAGTGCAAGGGCAGGCCTTGGTGCACTTGTCGCTGGCCTGGGGGTCACCCCTAACACACACAGGGCACAGACCCACCACTCGGAACGCCAGAGCCGGATCACTCCTGGCCTCCGAGATGGCCCTCCTCCAGGACTGCTGCATCTCACTGTGCCAGCTCCTTCAGCGCCCTTGGAGGGGGCTTCCCACGCGCACCCCGCTTTATCAGAAGGGAGGCCCTGAGGAGCACTGTGTGCAGGTGTGTGTGAGAAGGCCAACCTTCATCAGGACCCGCTAAAGGGGGCCGCTGAGCCACGGAAGCCCACAGCAGGCTTTACGGAGAGTGGAGAACATTTGTTTAAATTGAGTGCATTTGACGTTTAACATTGTATAAATTTACGGTGTACGACATGTTGCTTTTCTACATTAATATACTGTAATATAATTGCCTTTGTAGTGATATTTATCATATAACATAATTATAGGACAATATTGTTTCTATGCATTAGACATTAACCATCAAGTCTCTTTCCCCTTCCTCATCTGACTTTTCAATTTAGAGTTCAGAAGTAAGGTTTTCTGAAAGTGAGTAGTTTCAGTTGACTAGAGTTCCACTAGCCACTTGGACCAGGAGAGTGCTGGCCAAAGGGACAGCAGGAAACGGTCTGAGTTCCTGATGACCAGGGAGCTCCTCATCAGCTCTGGGCCAGCCACTTCTAGACTTCTTTTACCTGAGAGAGAAATACACTTCTCTCTTACTTAAGTCACTATTTTCAGGTCTCTCTTAATCCCCGTCTGACACGTCATCATTGAAGCAGGTGGCTGTGTATGCGATGTGATTTGAAAAGTGCCAGGCAGGTCCCTCTTGCCCAAAAACATCTCGTCTCATCTCAACATTCTACCTTTGATGTCTTCCCTTTGTGTAAGTCATTGCCGCCTACAGGCAGTCTCTCTGACAGTGCAGGGGCCCAGGAAGGGGACACTTGATGAAGCTATAGTGTCTCGAACTACTGGTCAGACTCCTTTCTTCCCGTAAAGGTGGGAAGCAGGACTATGAGGGAGGTGAAGACAACGGGAAGGAGGCAGGACAAGTCTGGAGCAGAGGAGCTCCACAGAGGGCGGCCCCGCAGGTCTGCTCACGGGGTTTCTGGGCCTTTGGGGCAGCATAGAGGCAGTGGACCTGCTAGTGGGCTGAGAGTGCCCACCTGCTTCACAACCTTTCCTGAGGAGGTGCTCTGCTCACCCCTCTCTTGGCCCAGGAAGTCACCTCTGACTCCCTGGGGTCCCCAGCTCTGGAGGGGGTCAGGGCCCCACCTTGCTGTCCATGTAGGCTTCCGTCCAGGTGATGTCATGGTCGTGGTTGATGACCATGGGGCGGCTGAGGACGTGCAGGTACTCCATCACGTTCTCCTGGGCGTCTGCCAGCGTGGAGACCTGTGTGTAGTAGCCTGGCGGTGGGGAAGGGCCACATGGTTGTGGGATGCTCGGTGTTCCTCTTGGAACCCCTTTGCAGGACCCACACCCTCTCCCCCAGCTGCTCATGGCTCACATCGGGGCCCCTCACTGAGAACTGCTCTGGGCCACCAGGAGCTGCTTCCTACAGGGCTATCTGTTTCCCAGGGGACAGCTGGAGGCCAGTGGCGCTGATGTTGGCTACAAAGGCCCAGACCCTGTCTCAACTTGGGAGAACTCTGAGGGGCCCTCCCCGCTCCAGAGCTGCCATGGGAGCAGCAAGGCCTCAATTGCAAGGGCCTTGTGGGTCAGCTTCCCCCTCTTGCAAGACTGCCCTCCTCACTTCCGTACAGGGCTGTCTTCCAGGAGCTCTCCCGCCCGCAGGCAGCTCTGTCTCAGGGTCCGTTTCAGTGAGCCCCATCTAAGACAGCAGTTCGAAACCCCCCACCTCCTTCCTCTGACCACTGTCCTTCCTCAGTTACGGGGAGGGTGCCACAGCCTCTTCACTGTAGCCATGGCGAGATTTAAAAGAGTGGATGGTTTACAAGGCAATGGATGATGTAGCACATTTACCTCTCTGTCTTGTTGCTCATCACCTCCCACAAAACATTCACTCCACACTCCAATAAAATGGAACAGCTGTCAGTTCTCAGCGTGCTTCTTATCTCAGACCCTTTGACCATGCTATTCCTTCTGTCTGCAACTCCCTTCCCTGTGCTCTATGTCTGGCTGACTCCTACCAGTCCTTTATGTCTCAGCTTGCACACCCCCTCCTTCAGGAAGCCTTCCCTGCCACCCCTAAGTGGGGAAGAGCCTCTCCCAGTGCTGTCCCAGCTCTCTGTGCAGTCAGAGCCCCCAGTGCACCTCGGATGATATGGTCATTGATGGCTCCCCTGTTTTTCCCCCTGCGGACAGTAGCAAGAGCAAGACTGAGTCTGTCTCCACCACAGCTGACTCCCCAGCGCCTGGACATGTTGTCAGGCACACGGTAGATTTCGGCTTAATTAATTTTGGTTGGATCAAGAGGGCCTGAGACGGCACCATGAGGCCCAGGGCTTGGCTTCTGGCCAGAGACAGAGACAACTGTTAGCACACAGATCGATGTCCTAAAGAAAATGATGACCCTCTGCTTTTCGTCTGGGAGCAGAACCAGAGTCAATGGGCATGAGAGAACTTTCATTTAAAATGTGGGTCCCACCCCTGCCTCACTCTGTTTTCTAGATTGCGGTTTGTAAAAGGTTGATTTGGGGAGCCGGCTCTCTCTTCTGCAAACACTGCACAGACGCCCTCTAAGTTTCATTTCAGGTGACTTTATGACTTGGAGCCCCCACAGGAGTAATCGAGCGCTGCCTCGGGCTCTGTGGAGCACTCTACATCGTATCTCGCTTTTTCCAAGTAAGAAGCGGGGCCAGATACTGTCATCCTCGACACAGCGCTGCTCCTCTGCAAGGCCCCAGGCAGAAGCTACCAGTCTGCAGCTCGGGCCAGGTGGGTAACGCGTCCCACCGTGCTCAGGCGCTCTGCTCTAGACACCTACCTTTGTTATTGCACGCGATCCACCTCATGCGGTCAGCGAAAGTCACTTCTCTCCCGATGAGGTAAGTGAAAACTCGGACCTAATGCACAGGACGCAGATTGACTCAGCAGCCGTGGTTCCCGGCCGTGAGTGGGTCAACAGGTCGTCTCTGAGTCTTAGGTGTCAGGCCCAGCGCTCTGCTGTCTTTGGATGCTCCACTCTCACCCTGTTGGACTAGAAAGGACCCCGAGGGCCAGGCAGCAGCAGGACTTGGGGGGGCCATGGGACTTGGGGCAGACACAGGATGGAGGTCATAGTCCGCAGTTTCCACGTCTCACCGCCACCTTCCGTTCTCTCATCTGAGCCCTCTCACAGGAGCCCCTGTGCCCAGGGCCACCATGTTTATGTGGCACCAACTGGGGACATGCTCTCGGAATTTACTAATGGGGCTAATGAGGCAGAGCACTTGAACTCAGAGCAGGCCTGCTTTTCTGGGCCATCCCATCCACGGCAGTGCAAGAACATCCCCTTGGACCCTTCGCCTCCCCTCTCGCCCCCAGCAGAAGTAACCTTGCGGTCGGGCCAGTTATACTTCTCAAACACAGGCTCGTAGTCCTCCACGGCCCCGTCGGAGATCAGCATGATGGCCTGGTTGCAGAGGCTTCCTTGCCTGGCCTCTTGGAACTGTGTGGGGAAGGGGGGGCGCCATGACTACCGGCCATGAACTGCCCCTCCCGGGACCTCCACCTTGTCTCCTAACGGCTTCACTCATCCTGGGCTTCGTCAGGTGTGGGTACCTGATTCAGGATCTGGAAGGCTTCAGTCAGGGCTTGGTTCACGACCCCCACACCTTTGACCATCAGCTCATCCACCAGCTGTTTGAAATGCTGTCATGGGTAAGAAATTAGAGGAAGGTCAGTCAGTCAAGTGGGCCAGGAAAGCTTCATCTTTAGTCTTGATTTCTGAGGCCGTTTACAGCTATTTTCCCAGAAGGACATGATTGCAGGCTCCATCTTCCCATGACCCAGCTAATTTCATGGCTGGACCCCTACAACAGACATTTCTCAAACACCCTCAAGATAAACCAAGAGAGTGAGTGGCTCAGTGCAAATCCATCCCCACTGCCGGCAGGAAACACCCAATGTGAGCCCAACCAGAGCGGGAGGACCGTCCAGGCCAACACCCAGCTGCCCAGGTCCCAGCATCCTCAGCATCCCAGCCCTTTACCCCAAGGTGGGAATTTCACAGCAGAAACTGCAGGGGCCACCAGGGGCTCTAGGGACCCACTAGGGGCTTGGCTTCAAGCGGAAGCCAAGCCCAAATTCCCCAGTCACAGAGGGAAGGATCTGTGACACGCAAACTCAAACTTTTTTTTTAAAAAAGAAGCCACATCCTCTCCTCCTTGGCCTTTGAAAAGGACTCAACCCAATGGGTTTCAATTTCTCTCCCTTTCGGGAAGCTTCTCATGAAGACTGACATAGTGGAAAGGCCCACAGAGGAGGCAAAGGGGGAAACTGAGGCCTGGATAATCCACAGAGGGAAAAACTAGTTCTGAATAAGCAAGCTTCCCCTCAGACGGAAGGTCTCTTTGCTTGCTGTTTGCTCGGGCAACTGCAGACCTGCTTTGCCCCTGTTCCAAGTGCCATGCGAATAAGTAGAAGGGGCCATCAGGGGTCTGCACAGACAGCTTCCCACCATCCCAACCAGGGCAGGGGCTCAGAAGCACAGGCCCCGATGGACACTCACCTCGCGGTTGTCACGATCTGCCTGGACAAGGATCCCTCTAAAGCAAGGCTCGATGTAGTGGATGTGGTCACTGTACTGGTTCCGAGAGGGGAGAACAGACGGTCAGCGTGGAAAGTCAAGCCCAGGGACGAAGCTCAGGCAACTCTCAGGGTGTCAGGATTGGGGTCACCGAGGCACATATCCAATATTATTTTGGGTTACCCCATGCTTTGGGCAATTTTTCTGAGTGGAGAGAAGGGAGTAGAGACAACAGCAGGACCTTAACTCTAAAACCTCCCCTCAAATCCTGGGCTCGGGCCTTTTCTCAGGTGCTGGCTGAGTGGCGTCCACCTCATGGAGCACACAGAGAACCAGAATTTTCCAAGAGAATTCCTTCGGTCTCTGCCTCCAAGACCAGACAGAGTGCCTTCAATGGGAATTCCAGAGCCTTCCCTGTGCAGACCCCTCCCTAAAGCACGGGTCTGAAGATTAGAAACTTGTGCTTTTTTTTCTCTTTGCTCTTAATTTACGGAGAAGGTCCTTTAGCTATCAACAGGGGATGGGAGTGGGAAGAAAAACAAATTATTACTGCCCCCTTTTTCTTAATCACTCCACTTCCCCACAGTTAAAATTCGAATCTTGAAGGCGTCCTTAATCTACTTCTGCTTAAATAAGAGAGGGAGAGAAGGGGAGGTGGTGGGGGAGTCACGGTAGAACTGCATGTGTGTTCTGGGGGGAACGTTGGGGTGTTGTGGGAGAAACAATGGGAGTGAATGCTTCCCCTAATTGCTATCCCCAACCAGCTGGAGAAGCCGGGTGGAGCCTGAGCGAGGGCTGGTGGGAGGGCGGAGCAGGAGCACGCTCCCACCCTTGTGGAGGCCAGGACCTGTGCTTGTGGCTGCCCTGTTGCTGCTGCAGGTTGGGCCCAGGGATGGCGAGGAGATTGAGGTAGGGAGGGAGGAGTCCAGGAGTGATGCAGGTGCGTAAGCAACGTGGGCCTCAGGGGGCAGCTCAAGGACAAAGGGGCTATTCTCACAGCTCCAGGATGACCGTTTTGAAGTTAGACCATCTTGCCTTGGTATTTCTTTACTAGACAAGTAAATCGCACTCAAGATGAGTGAAACAGGCTGGTTGGTGGTGGAGTTTTCGATCAGGTGGCCTTCAAAATGATGCGCCCAAGGTGGCTGTCAACTCTGCCTCCTTGGAGGGCTGCACTGGCTCGCTCTTTCATCCCATTTTAAAGCATTCTCCTAACTTGTCTCTCTCATTTCTTTCTGCGTTATCCCTCCTCTTATTGCCTTTCCAGGTGCAGGTGCAGCCTGCCTCAGGAAGAGCTGCTCTAAAAGCAGGACCAGGGTCTGCTGGCCCCTTTCCAGGCCTTCGCCCCTACTTCCCCCTTTCTCTTGATGGGTCCGGATTTGGGTGGGATGAGGCAGTAGGGAAACTGGGACTTTTGTAAAGCAGAAGCCAGGGGTCACTCATCCCACAGCAGAGTGGGGAGGCTGTTCCAGTGATGGGTGCCAGTCAAGAGCACATGATGGGGATTAGCTATGTATTTACTCGGGGCCAGTGGTGCTTGATCTTTCTTAGGCCTCGGACTCATCTGATGAAATTGATGAAATCTATGGACTCAGAAAAGTGGGCATACACATTTTATATATAATTTCAGGAACTTTATGGACCTCTTAAAGCCCAGCCTTGGTCAGACCCTAGGTTAGGAGCCCCAGTTTTGGAGGAGAGAATCCTTCTACAGTATGAAGCGTCAAAGTGATTGTAACTATACAACATCCTAGCGCAGGCAGAAGGAAGTTTTTTTCTAGAACAAGTGAGACTCTTCTAGAACAGGAAGGCACACTTACTGCGATGATATTAACAAAGTCATTCTCTCCCAGCGTGTCCAAAATGGTGGTGATGGTGTGCTTGGCAATGGTCATGCGCAGCCCCTTCATGCTACCGCTCGTGTCCACCACAATCACTATGTCCTTGGGAGAAGTAGCGGCTTGTATGTACCTTCAGCAGAGAGAGAGGGGCAGGCCAACAATGGGGAAACCAAAGCCAGCACAACCACCTGACCAAGCATCTCCACTTATGTCTAGTCAGATTCTGGCTCAGGTACATTCAAAGCGCAGTCCATGCCCCAGTGATGCCAGGACTCACGACGTCCCATAGCCACTCAGCATAGTTCTGAAACCATTTTGGGGGCAATAGCTGTGAATGTGCCCATCTAATGGGCCTGTCAGGTGGGAGAAAGGTCAAGCGCCAGTGGTAACCTTTCTCCTCTTTCTTTTATACCAGCTGACAGCCCGGAGTGGCTGGCAGCAGGAAGGGAGAGAGCTGGATTCCACCCTCAGATTCTGTTGCAAATCTGTCAGAGGAGGGGTTTTGGGGGAGAGGAGAGCCTGGTAGAGGGTTGAGTTGGAGACAGGTCGATGTCTTGGAAGGAGGTTTGGGTCAGGAAAGACAGTCCTGGAGCAAGGCAGCTGTGGGGGGAAGGGAGGAATGCAGTTGGCAACTCTTCCAACTCTCGTATTGGGTTAAGGTGCTACACACCTGAGATCCTCGGATGGGGGTACAGGGCAGGGACTAGAGGAGAAGCAGCAAAAGCCAAGGCGATATGAGAGAATCTAGCACCAGAGACATCTCCCCTGGGAGCTCTTACCAGCCGCGGTTCCGGCAGTCGAAGGCAATGACCCCGTTCTCATCAGGCGTCCACTTGATGCCTGGGGAGGAGAAGGCTGGTTCTTTCACCAGCTCAGAGAGGCCACTCCAGAGCCCCTGGCTGGGTGCTGACATCCGGGGTGGCCACAACCCCGGAGCAGGCCCAGCTGAGGACCTGGGCAACAGCATGTAGGACCATAAGATGACTCCCTGTAAACTGAGGCAGCAGGCAAAGAGGGTGGCAGCTTATGGGGGGACACTCACCACCCAAACCGCCCAGACTGAGTTAGAGTTACTTTCACAGGTGGGCTCTCCACGCGTGCTATGTGGGACTCATCGAGTTAGGAAGGGGAAGCCTCAGGGAGGTGGGACTTTTAACATCCGTTACCATCCAGCAGTGCAGGGACAAAGTGGAGGGAGAGCCAGGCACTCTGACTTCAGCCCACCTGCCTCCAGTCAGGGTAAGCTCCTTAGTGCTCACAATCCTCCTGTTGGCTCTAAGACCGTAAGCCCCTTGAGTTAGGGATTCCCAGTAGCCAGCACAGCGTCTGACACAGCACCCAGCAGAGATGATGTTCCATAAATGCTTTTGACATGAAGGAAAGAATGAACGGATGCGGATGAAAGGTCCTGCCTTGACTCACCAGCAGGGCGCTGGGGCAGATTTTGTCCTATGCGTCTAAACAACAAACTCGGATAAATGCACTCAAAGCACAGATAACATTGACGTGATCCACCATAGAATCTCTATATGAAAAGGCTTTAATGAGGAGGAAGAGTGGATTCAAAAGAAGATTAAAAATAACAGGTAAATTGTAATACAGTGTGTCTGGGCTAGAATAAAAATTGTGGCAATATCATGAATGTCTAGAAGCTCCAAGGGACCTTCGTGTTCCACAGCAGCTGGACTTGAGATGAGATGTGCCCTTTGAGGCATTGCTGGTCTCTCAAAGTAGGAGGGGTTTTTAGGGATCATGCCCCCAAAACGAAACAAAAGGGAGCAGAGTTCCAAGGATGAGAGGCAGGGACCAGGGCAGCCTGGAGCCAAGGTCTGGGAGGTGGAAGCAGGACCAGAACCATGGGCGGAGGTGGTGTAGGGGGAGCTAGAGCAACACGGCTCTGACGCAGGCCTGCCAGTGGCTGTGAGAAGTGGGGCCTTCCTAGGGCCACATTCCTATAGCAGCACGGTTGTGGGATTTGATCCTTAGAACAGCACTGGGGAGGAGAAACCGAGTCTGAACCAGCACCTTAGACGAGGGTTTTGCTGGTGCTGGTGGGAGTACCCTCAACTCCAAGCAGAGACAGAAGGGAATCCTCTTGAGGGGAAGCTTTCCCAGGTCAGGCCTGCAGGACTGCCACAGGTTACAAGTAGCTCGGCCTCCCAAACGGAGACTACCGTGCATTGGAAACAGGCCCACGTGAGAGGCACGCAGCAGAAGCAAGGGCCTTAAGATGTACCCTCCCAAGGACTACAGGTGTTGAAACTACCAAAACCAAAATGTAGGAGAGCTATGTTGGAGTAATCACAAGGAAGCATATATGACAAACATGATTAGGAATGAAGAAATAGCCTTAAAAATATGGGACTTTCAGAAATGAAAAAGTGTCTAAGTTGAAAAAAATAAATGCTTAGTGGATTATTCACAGGTAAAGAGAAAATGCATGCGTTTGAAGGATTTATCCAGAATCCTGTGGAGGCTAGAATGAGACGGTCTAACATATGTCTGACCAGAGATGCAGAAAGAGAAAAGGAAGGGCACAGAAGAAAGACAACGGTTACAGAGATAATGTTGGCAAATGTTCTAGAACTGATAAAAGAAATACAAATCCACAGATCCAGGAAGCACAGTATATCCTAAGCAGGATAAATAAAAAGATATCCACATATGGAAAACAGCAGTGAAACTGCAGAACTCCAAAGGCAAATAAATAGATAAATGAATACCCTGAAAGCAGCCAGAAAAGCTAGAACACTGCCAAAGGAGCAGCGGCGAAACTGCTGGCAGATTAAGAGAAGCCAGAAGACAGTGGAAAAACAGTTTCAAAGTGTTGAGGTAAAATAATTTAGAAACGCATTCCCAGCAAAACTGCCATTCAAGATTGAGGACAATGGGCCAGTCTGGTGGCAAAGCAGTTACATTCGTGCACTCTGAATTCGGGTTCACGGGTTGGGATCCCAGGTGCAGACCTAGTGCCATGCGGGAAGCCACGCTGTGGCGGCGTCCCACATAAAGTAAAAGGAAATTGGCACAGATGCTCACTCAGGGACCGTCTTCCTCAAGCACAAAGAGGAAGATTGGAAACAGATGTTAGCTCAGGGCCAATCTTCCTCACAAAAAGAAACAAATAAACAAACAAAAAAAGAATGAGGATGAAACAAAACATTTCTAAAAAAGCATGAACTGAAGCAGTTTACCACTGAGAGACCTACAGTAAAGAACTCTGGGAGGTTCTACTTCAAGAAGAAAGAAAAGGCTCCAGGAGAGAACAGCATGAGACGCTTGAAAGAAAGATAAGCTAATTCCGAACAAGCAATGTCTGTGTCAGATAACAGGAATAGTATCTAATTCACGGGGATAGCAGAGGGGAGGTTTAGATGACAATACAATGGAAGTCAGGGTGGGGGAAGGGCTGTAAGCTCAGGATTCTAAATTCCTTTGTGGATTGGGAGGAGGGTAAAGATATCATTTAATTTATTATTTGACAACTTCATGTGATAAATATGCCTGAGAAAATTGAAGGAGTAATTACTTAAAGAACAGAAACACATCGATAAGTTCCAAACTGATAGAAAAGAAAGAGAAATAACGGGGGAGGGGGCGATTTATCAAAAAAGGAGATAAAGGAAATATAAATACAGTGGGACAAGTAGAAATTTAAAAAATAAGATAATAGCATGTTCAAATACATCAATACAATAAATCTAAATGTGCTTATCTAGTAAAAGAGATTGTTGGCTTGGATGAAAATTAGAAAGCTAGAAGCTATTTTCAAGACATAGAGCTAAAACAAAATGACATAGAAAGTTGGAAGTAAAAGGACGGAAAATATATATATCAGGCAAATACTAGCCAAGAGTATATTGGTATCACTCTATAAATATCAGACAAAATAGACTTAAAATAAAAAGTGTTGTAGGACTAACATGGGTTAAGCAGACATAAAATCAGCAAAGACGTAGAAAATCCAAACAATATAATGACCAAGCTTGATCTTGTGAAGGATCAGAAGTGCCCACCCCAAACGTCTCTCTTTGCCTTGATTACTCTTAAGAACAAAAGACTCTGAAAGAAACTTTGACCTTCCCCCCAACCGCCTAAATGAATTTAAGATGGAAGGCCCGCTCTAGGATGGAGCTAATACCATAAGATAACGTTGTCTACAGAAGGCCCAGCACACACTTAGTTAACAAACATTTGCATTTCCATCTCCATGTAAATTGCCTTCCTAACTTTGAAGCCTCGACCACTACCCTCAACATCCTCCTTTGTCCTTAGCTGCAATAGTATTTAAGGTGGTGTCTTCGGCCATTCTGGTGAGTTGCTCGGTTTTCCTGGGTTTCTCCATGTACACATTATAAAGCTTTGTTTGATTTTCTGTTATTCTGTCTCACGTCAGTTTAATTCTTACGCCAGCCAGAAGGACGTAGAGGGTAGAGAATTTGTCTTCCTCCCCTACTATCTGATGACGTGTGCAGAATTTTTCATCTAACAATTAGAGCACACAGAGTCTTCTCAAGCACACATGGAATATTTCCAAAACTTGATGACATACCAGGCTATGAAAATAAATCTCAACTAATTTCACATAATCAGTACCACATACACCATGTTCTCTGACTGCAAAGCAATTGAATTAGGAATTTATAATAAAAAGATAATTATAAAATACCTATAAATTTGAATGTATTCTATAATGTATTTTTAAAATATATTTCAAATATGTAAAAAATTTATTTTTTAAATAACTTTTAAATGAAAGATCAAAGAAGAAATCACAGGAAAATTTAAAAATATTTAGAAGCAAATGATAATTAAAACACTACCATGACACCAACAACACAGGCAATAAAAGAAGAAATAGATGATTTGAATTACATCAAAATTAAAAACTTCTGTGTATCAAAGGACGCAATCAACAGTGAAAAGACAACCTGTGGAATGGAAGAAAATATTTGCAAATCATATATCTAAAAAGACGTTAATATCCAGAATATATAAAGAACTCCTACAACTCAACAACAAAACAAACAATCTAATTCAAAAATAGGCAAAGAGCATGAATAGGCGTTTCTGTAAAGAAGATCTACAAATGGCCAATAGGCACATGAAAAGATGCTCTACATCACCAATCACTAGGGAAATGCAAATCAAAACCACAATGAGATATCACCTCATATCCATTAGGATGGCTACTATAAAAAAAAAACCCAAAAAATGAGGATATGGAGAAATTTGAACCCTTGTGCACTGTTGGTGGTGGGAATGTAAAACGGTGCAGCCTCTATGGAAGACAGTATGGCAGATGCCCCCCAAAATTAAAAATAGAATTATCAGGGCCAGCCCCGTGGCCAAGTGGTTAAGTTCACATGCTCCGCTTCGGTGGCCCAGGGTTTCGCGGTTTGGATCCTGGGCCTGGACACGGCACCACTCGTCAGGCCACGCTGAGGCGGCATCCCACATGCCACAACCAGAGGCACACACAACTAGAATATACAACTATGTACTGGGGGGCTTTGGGGAGAGGAAGAAGAAAAAAAAGAAGATTAGCAATAGTTGTTAGCTTAGGTGCCAATCTTTAAAAAAAAAAAAGAAGACTTATCAGGGGCCGGCCTGGTGGTGTAGTGGTTAAGTTTGTGCACTCCACTTTGGTGGCCTGGGGTTTGCAGGTTCACATTGCCAGGCGGGGGCCTATACACCACTCATCAAGTCACGCTGTGGTGGCGTCTCACATACAAAATAGATGACAACTGGCATAGATCTTAGCTCAGCAACAATCTTCCTCAAGCAAGAAGAGGAAGACTGGTAACAGATGTCAGCTCAGGGCCAATCTTCCTCACACGCACACACGCACAAATAGAATTATCATATGATCCAGGAATTCCAATTCTAGGTACATACCCCAAAGAATTGAAAGCAAGGTCTCAAAGAGATATTTGCATACCTATGTTCTTAACAACGCTATTCACAATAGCTGAAATGTGGAAGCAACCCAAGTAACCATCAACAGCTGAACGGATAAGCAAAATGTGGTACATCCATACAATGAAATAATACAAAGAAATTGTGCCACATGCTATGAAATGGACGAGTCCATTATAATGTATCTCAGGAGAAGTGTCTAAGAATGTTCACAGCAACATTGTTCATAAAAGTAAAAAACAAGGAAGGAAAACAAAAACTGTAATAACCCAGATAAGATCAGGAGGATGGATAAACAGATATATTGACCCCAAAAACATGATACAGTAACAAAAATGACAAGATACATATGTGACAACCCAGATGAATCTTCAGAGTATAATATTGAATGAAAAAACAAGTTCTAAAAGTCTATATATGAAACTAACTTTATAAATTTCAACAACAAGCAAAACAAAACAATATATTGTTTAAACAGACATGTGCCTGTGTGTACGTGTGTAAATATAAAATAAAACTAAAAAACTAAACAAATAGTCAAAAGATCCAAATAGCGATAAACTCAGACTTCAGGATAGCTATCACCTGGTCAGTGGAGGGACTGGGGGTGAGAAGTGGGGCAGAGGAGGAACATACAGGTAGAGAGAAGTTTGGGAATATTCTAGTCTTTGTGTTGGTGATGTACATACAGGCATTTATTATGTTATAAATGAAATTAAAAATAAAATAAAATAAACACAATCGGGCTGGCACGAGCCTGTGGGGACAGTGCCTCATGATCAGGGGTTGTGGCCAAGCCAGCAGCGTGCCCTGAGGGCGGATGCACGTCTATAAATGTGGGTGTGGTCGTGAGAACTGAAGGGCTCACACCTGGATTGTGTTGCTTGCACACAAAGTTGACGCCTCTGGAAGCCCTCATGAGGTAGGATATTGACAGGAATTCTGTCCTGGAGAGACTTGAGGGCCATGTGCGCTGCCTTCAGGCATCTGAAGGACTGTTACATGGAGGAGGGATGACGTTGTTCACTGAGGCTCCAGAGAACAGAAAAAGAACCAATGGCTGGTTGTGGATCTGGGCAGAGCCACAAGCAGGAGCACCTAACAAGGGACCTCCACGGGCTCCAAGGCCCCTTTGTACTCCTAGAGAGAGACTAGCTTTTCCAGTCTGGGGACACAGAGGGGTCCTTCAGGACCTTTCTGATTTCCTGTTTCAGAAAAACAGGGCAGCTTTAAGACCTTCTGGACAGTGTGCTAAAATGGGGTTGGAGTGAAACGTGGAGGTAAATTACTTTAAGTGAGAAGTAAAAAAAAGGTAGAACTCTTGCAAACATAGGGGTAGATGTTTTGGTTTTCTATTTTTCTTAGCGGACAAGGGAGCTTTCCCTACTCCATCTATTAGGTTGGCCAGTAACCTTATAGTAACCTGTGACATTTCCTACATTGCTGTCGAACACTTCAAGTGAGCGTGCCTCATTACTCCAATCGGGATGTAAACTTCTTAAGAATTGTTTTATCCTCCTTTGCATCTTCCATGATGATTTCATAGGACGGGGGTTCAATGTGGGCATTTATTGGCTGGTTACCATGGTGTTCGATGTTTTCATTCATTCATTCATTCAACAGCTATTTACTGAAAATGTGTACATCATGTTGTGAAGAGTGTCAAAGTGTGGGTTGGAGGTGCTTTTGGAGAGAAGAGCCAGCCCATTCACTGGGGGTCTGAGTGCCAGGGTCCATCTTCAATGCCCTATTGCCTCATTCCCAGAGAAGAAGCCCAGAGAATCACGGAGAAACCTGCCAATGTCTCTACCTGGATAGATCCTGAAGAATCCAGTTGAGCTGCCAAAATATTGCCAGGTCAATGTCGGGTCTCTCTGGAAGTTCTCCACAAAAACAGGGTTCAAGGCTTCAGACATGTAGACTCCATTTAAAATATCTGGGTCTAAAGGGTGACATTACAGAAGAAATGCAGGAGAAACTAAATCAGAAGCGACAGTGACCAATTCTTCACCTGTTGAATACAGACACACACACATACACCCCCAGCCTGCAGCGGGTTAGTTTACAACTTTCCTCTACATCTCACTCAGAGAGCTACACTCACGTCCTCTAATCCGGGAACACTGAGTTTTCTCCCCTAGGTTTGTGTAAATAATTTTTCTTCTCCTCCTCAGTCAAGGAGGTTGGAGAATCAGTTTACCACCGTGCAGGGCTTCTCAGGAAAATGGAGGCAAGTCATTAAAATCCACCAGCACCACCCTAGCAACTTCCCAGTGGTCAAGAGAGTGTGGCAGGCCGAGGGCGGGTCGGGAGCTACCTTTGTTGTACACGTTGGTGGGCAGCTGCACGCTGCTGATGGAGGTGTTCACCAGCAGGTTGCTGAAGTGCGCGTTGGACTCGAGGACAAACTCAGCCCCCAGCTCCACGTAGTTGCCATTCTCGTCCCTCTCATTGATGAGGACGGAGTTGTAATAGTCAAACTAGGAGCAGAAGGGGATGAGCCGGACAGAGACAGTGCAGGCACGAGGGACCCGCAGAGGGAGAGAGAGAAGGAGAAATGGCACAAATCAGAGGACTCAGACATGAGAGACGGGTCAGACAGACTGACAGTGTCCATACAAGCACCGTCTGGGGAGAACTCAGGCAGTGATCCACATGATCCAGGGGAAAATACACAGCCAGACAATTGGAGTGGAGGGTTGATTCGATTGGTTATTGATGTAAAAATTGTCTAGATTATTGCTTCTGTTCTCCACTTTGTTTAGCATGTGTGGACACAGCCAGAGTTGGGGACAGACAGGTGGACATAGATTCAAGGAGAGATGAAGAGACAGAGGCAGCCTCATCAGCATCACCAATTTCTTCCAGGGTGGCAGGGCTCCTAGGGACCCAGAACGGTGGGTCGCTGAGCGATGAGCCTGCTCTGTTCAAGATACAGCCTGCGGCCCAGGCCTCAGGCAGGGCCCGTGCCCACTGTGGAGCCAGCCGTCTGGTCTCTGGCTCTTCCGCAGTGTTGGGGGGTCTGTTTGGATTACCACCCTTGGAGTCATAAGCAGACCCTCTTCCCCTCTCCCTACTCCCTCCACACAGCCTGGTTCACTAACCCTAACCTTTGCAGCTCCCCCAGGCCCCCCTATGTCCTGCCCCGTGTCACAACACTTTCTAAAGCACAAATCTGGTCTGTCCCTTCCCTGCTCAATATGCACTGTTCTGGGCTGAATAAAGGCCACATTCCTACCTTTCTATGGTCACTTTCCGCTTCACCATCCCCTGGACACACAGAGCTGACCACTTGTAACTTCCTCGGTTAATCTTGTGTTTGCTTATTTCAGTGTCTTTTCTTCTCCCTCAGTCTAGAAACCCCTTCTCCACACCTTCGTCTGCTCAAATGCCCCTCAGCCCAGGCCTGCCCCAACGCGGTCACCCCGTCTGCAGGGCTTTCTGAGTGCTCCTCCCTTCCCTTCTGGGTGCTTGTGACACTCTGTCCACCCATCCTACGGACTCGCTACACGCCTTGTACTAAAGATATTTGGTCTATGACCTTCTTGACTTCCTATCTATGCAGCGGCTAGTGCACTGCAGTTGGCTAGTAAATGTCTATGGAATGAGCCGATGGCCACTTTACTCCCCTCCGCGCCCCAGGTCTTGGGAATTGTCTCTCCTACCTGGTCCGGAAATCCCTCCTGAAAAGACTTGAGAGCATTTTGGTATCAAACTATTGTAGGTTCATACAAATCTTGTGCACGTTAAAAGATCGCGTGGTGCCTCCCTCCGCCCCTCCTTATCCTGCACTCAGGTGGCCCTGGCCCTTGGTCAGGTTGGGAGACGAATCATAACACCTCTCAGCAGCATCTCCAGGAGCAGGAGGACTCACCACCAGAGATTCGTTGAATTCGTGGTTCAGGTCAGCCTCCTCGGCAGCCTCTACCAGATTCTGAGGGAAGGAACACAAAGGGGAGACTGAATTGGCAAAAGGAGGCAAGGGTGTCCTCAATAAATTCCACTCCACGAGAACCGAAAACGGGGACTCAGACAAGAACTTGTGCACAAATGTTCATAGCAGCACTATACACAATGACCAAAAGGTAAATGCGGATTGCCAAGTGTAAAGGCTAATAATCTGTGAAAAGGCCAATCTGAAAAGTCTACAAACTGTACAATTCCAGCTACGTGATGTTGTGGAAAAGGCAAAACTATGGAGATGGTAAAAAGACCAATGGTTTCCATAGGTTTGTGGGGGGGGATGGATGAACAGATGGAACACAAAAGATTTTTAGGTCAGCGAAACTATTCTGTATGATACAACGATGGTGGATACATGCCCTTATACATTTGCCAAAACCCATGGAATGTACAACACCAAGAGGGAACTCTAAACTGCGGACTTTGGATGATAATGATGGGTCGCTGTAGGTTCTTGGATTATAACAAATGTACCACTCTGGTGCAGAAAGCTGATAGCTGGGGAGGCTGTGTGCTATGGGGGTAGGGGGTATGTGGGAACTCTCTGTACTTTCCTCTGAATTTTCTTGTGAACATAAAACTGCTCTAAAAAATAAAAAGTCTATTAAAATGTTTGTGTGTGTGTATACATATTATTCAATAGGTATATATTCACTTGCCATAAGATGGAGAGAACCCAAATGTCCATCAACAGATGAATGAATAAACAAAGTGTAGGATATCCATACAATGAAATATTATTCAGCTATAAAAAGGAAAGACATTCTGATACATATTCAAATGGGGATGAACTTCGAAAACATTATGCTAAGTAAAAGAATCCAGATACAGAGAGCCACATATTATATGATTCCATTTATGTGAAATATCCAGAATAAGAAAACCCCTTGACAGAGAGCAGATGAGTGGTTGCCAGGAATTCGCGGGAGGAGGAAATGAGGGTCACTGTTTAATGGGTACATGGTTTCTGTTTGAGGGTGATGAAAGTTCTGGAACTAGATAGTGATGATAATTGCACAACATTGTGAATGTACTTAATGCCACTGAATCATACACTTCAAAATGGTAAATTTTATATTATGTGGATTTACCACAATTAGAAGTAAAAAAGGAGGCCACATCAAAGAGCATCATGGGAAGTAAGGAAATTAAAGGAAACACATAATGGAAAGACATCCCATGTTCATGGATTGGAAGAATTAGTATTGTTAAAATGTCCATACCACCCAAAGTGACATACAGATTCAATGCAATCCCTACCAAAATTCCAAGGGCTTTCTTTACAGATATAGAAAAAAAAAATCTTAAAATTCATATGGAACCACGAAGCAATCTTGGGCAAGAAGAACAAAGCTAGAGACATCACATTTCCTAGTTTCAAACTATATTACAAAGCTATAGTAATCAAAGCAGCATGGTAGTGGCATAAAAACAGACACATAGGACAATGGAACAGAAGTGAGAGCCCAGAAATAAATTCACACATCTACAGTCAATTGATCTTCAGCAAGAGTACCAAGAACACACAATGGGGACATGATAGCCCCTTCAATAAATGGATATCTGTATGCAGAAGAATTAAATCGGACCCATATTTCACATCGTATAGAAAAATCAACTCAAAATGGATTAAAGACTTAAACGTAAGACCTGAAACCACAAAACTACTAGAAGGAAACATATGGAAAAACCTTCTTGACATTGGTCTTTTTTTGGATATGGTACCAAATGCATAGGTAACAAAAGCAAAAATAGACAAATACAACAAACTAAAAATCTTCTGCACAGCAAAGGAAACAATCAACAGAATGAAAAGGCAACCTATGGGCCGGGAGAAAACATTTGCAAACCATATATCTGATAAGGGATTAATATCCAAAATATGTAAGGAACACCCACAATTCAATGGCAAAAAAACAACCGGATTTTAAAAGTGGGTGAAGGACCTAAATAGACATTTCTCCAAAGAAGACATACAAATGACCAACAGATATATGAAAAGGTGCTCAACATCACTAATCATCAGGGAAATGCAAATCAAAACCACAATGAGATATAACCTCACAGCTGTTAGGATGGCTACTATCAAAAAGACAAGAAATAAGTGCTGGCGAGGATGTGGAGCAAAGGGAACCCTTGTGCACTGTTGGTGGGAATGTAAATTGATGCAGCCACTATGGAAATCAGTATGGAGGTTCCTCAAAAAATGTTAAAAATACAACCACCATGTGATCTGGCAATCACACTTCAGGGTATATATCCAAAGGAAATGACGTTAGCATCTTGAAAAGATATCTGTACTCCCAAGTTCATTGTAGCATTATTCACAACAGCCAAGATACAGAAACAACCTAACTGTCCAACAGATGAATGGATATGTGAGATACATATATATATATATACACACACAAACACACACATATATATAATGGGATATTACTCAGTCTTAAAAAAAGAAGGAAATCCTTTCATTTGTAACCACATGGATGAATCTGGAAGACATTAAGTGAAATAAGCCAGATGTAGACAAATAAATACCTCCTGACCTAACTTCTATGTGAAATCTAAACTAGTAAAACTCAAAGAAACAGAGAGTAGAGTGGTGGTTCCCAGGGCCTGGGGGCAGGGCAAAATGGGCAGATGTTGGTCAGGGGTACAAAGTTTCAATTGTACAGCAATGTGACTTTAGTTGACAATATTGTATGGTGTACTTGAAATGTGCTAAGGGGATAGATCTTGAGTGTTCTCACCACACACACAAAAATATATAAATAGGAAAATGGTAACTGTGTGAGGTGATGGGTGTGTTGGTTGGCTTGGTTGGGTGAATATTTCACAATGTGTATGTACCATATCATACGGTCATTAGGTTGTACACCTTAAATATATATAATTTTTGATTACCAATTGTACCTCAATAAATGTGGGGGCGAAAAAAGAAGACCTGAGCTCCTTTTCTGGCTTTGTCAGGGGGCAAGCCACTGAGGCTCTCCGGGTCTCTATTTGTGCAACTGTAAATTGAGTAGAAAATCCTTGCCTTCCCCCTCCCAACCCCCAAGTCCCAGGATGTGATGAAGAAATGTCACAGAGCAAAGATGATGTTAGAGCTGCTTTGCAGGCAGTTTCTCCATGGGACCCCCGAATAAGTGTCAGTGGCTGTGGCCCCACAGGACCCCCAGCAGGGAGCGGGGACTGGCGCTTGGAGGTCGGCAGAGCAAGTGCTCCTTTGGGTGCTTTCTGCAGTTGAAGCCGTGGGAAGGAGCCTGGGGAGCCCAGAGCCCTGGCCTCTGGGTATGTGCCAAGAGTACCTGTGCTCTAGTATCACAAGCACCAGCACCTGCAGTGGTCCATTCCTGCATCCCGTGCCTGTGCTCTGCCCGGGGAGGTGGTTTAACCAGCATTGCTGACTGAGGCAGGTGTTTGCTGGTGCAGGTTGTGTGTGAGGTCAGTGCCCTCCTGCTGTGGCCCAGGATGGGCCCTCCTGTCCCTAAGTATCTTCTTGTTGCTTCCTGATGCTAAGATCCCTTGCCCCTAAGCCTGGAGAAAAGAGGCTGCCAATTGTAATGCCTGGGAAAGAAGGCCCCAGCGACTTTGACCCTAGATTCCTCCCAGGCTGTGGGCTTCGATGGGGCAGATGGGGAGACAGGCAGGCACACGGCAGGCTGCAGCTTGCCTTCCCAACACCTCAGCCAGCCCACCCAGACCTCAGCGCTGGCCTCAGCCTCCCCTGCGCGGTCTACCACCCCGGCCCCATCTCCTCTCTCTTGTTCTCCTGGCTGCCCAAAGGGAGTCCTTTTGGGGACAATATTGATCTTGGATGGCCAGATGTCTGTCTGGGTGGGGCAGGAACTGTGTCTCTCCAACCAGCCAGGTCCCCACAGGTATGCCAAGGAAGTGTCATGTTCTGATTCTACCAGGGCAAGCCAGGCTTGGTGGAGGTGCAGTGATGGAATCAGCTGAGCGTGAGGCCCACCACTGTGAGCACCTCTGCTGCCTGGGCAGCCCGCAGAGCACTTGGGTACCACAAAGCTGGGTCGTATGGCAGAAGGGGAGGAGGAGGGGAAGGAGAAAAGGACAGAGGAGAGAAGGGAGAGCAGAGGGAGGGAGCCTTGCTTTGCATGCTCTCTATCCAGCTATACTCCCACCCATCCACCACCCACCCGTCCAACCATCCGCTCATTCAGCAGGTGACTCCTAAGGCCTCACTCTGTAGCAGTCACTGACTATGAGGTGGTGATGCACAGTCCAGTCCCTCTCGACACTGTAGGTTGATCCTACTGTGTGGGGCGTCTCTCCCTACGGCAGAGCTCAAGTGCCTGCCTCTCCCGTCTCCGTTGCTTCCCACCATTTCCTCCTTTGCAAGGATCTTTTGGCTCATGGGGATACAGGCAGGCGTTTGCGAGGTAGCAAAAAGGATGATGTGGGTGGGAGGGTGACTCATCAGTGAGGGTCATTTTGCTGTCACGGGAGCCGAGGAGGAGTCCCCCCATGGATCATAGGCCCTGGAGCACCTTGACAGCCTCCACTTTCCTGCGCAGCATGGTCTCCATGGCCTCTGAGAACTTCCTCACCAGCTCCAGGCCATCCACCTCCTTGATCTTCAGACTGGGCTCCACATCCTTGTATTTCTGTTCAGGGAAGTGGGAGAGATGGTCACCTGTGTCTCGGATGTGATTACGCATGGCCTCTGTCCTCTCAGCTGGAGCACTCACACTAGTGAAACCCTGTCTACCCAACCAGGGGCAAGGACAGCCCTTCCTGCCACGTATCATCTCCTCCACTAACAATAATAGCTGTCTTTTATCAAATGTCCTCTCTGTTCCACGGACTCTGGACACATTGAAGTTAATAGCCTTAAGAGGGAGTAGACTGAGGCTCAGAGAGGTCAATGAACTTGGCCAAGGTCACACAGCCAGTGAACCGGGGACCTGGGATGGGCCAGGTTTCCCAGACTTCCATGTTCTTTGTGCAGTCATGCAGCCTCCCTGGGGCGGCTCACATGGACTGTGAGACATCAGTTCATCTTTGCCGACGCCTCGTGATGTCAGTGTGCCCTGCTTGCATCCACATGAGCCTCGAGTCTCCCTGTCCAGGCAGAGCTCAGTGGCTGCAGGAGTTGACACCACCTGACAAACTGCCCACCAGCCCAGGAGAGTTGAGAGCTGGGTTCCAGTTTCTTCTCCGGGCCTGTGGGAGACAATCTCTCACAGAGTGTGTCTATAATCAACGTCCAGTGACCCAGTTCAGCAACCTACTGGCCATGTGACCTTAGGGAGTTAGTCACTTTTCTCATGTGTAAGATGTGACATTTGCAGGCTTTAGAGAGCGCTCTAGAATGCATGGAGAATACTGTACACAAAACGGCTGCATGATTACTGCTCCACCTTCCTCACCTGGGCTGCAGGGCATGATGGGAAGATGGGATGGAATGGTGTCTGGAGTGGAGGAGCGCCGTGTGGGTGGAAGGGGGTGTGATCTGTCATTGCTACAGTCACCTGTGGCGACCCACCCCGGCTTCTCCCACCCCCTCCATGCAGAGGAGCTGCGGGGGTTGGGGCAGAGGCAGTGGCTGCAGTGGGGTCACCTGTAGGCGGAAATGCCTGAGACTTACTTTTAGCAATGTTTAGAAAATGGTGAAGATCATACTCATGTCATGAAGTTGTGGTGAGAATTAAATTCTGAATATAAGGCTCTGAGCAAATGATAATGGTAGACAATGGCAAGCTGTTATTAAATCTGGTCTGGGAGTTATAAATGTTGGAGGAAAATGAGGTTGTTTATAATCTAGTAAGAGGACAGGCTAGGTGTCAGTCTGCAAAGAAAGCAGTTAATAAATGGGGCGAGGGGCTTGGCACATTGTCCTGTTCCTGCCCAGGAGCCAGGCATGGGCTCAGACCTTGGCGAGGGTCCCATTTGGGTCTCCAGTCCCCCCGGACATGCTGGGGGTCCTGAGACTGGAGGTAAGGAAATCTCTCCCTGCTTTCTTGCTTTCCACAGGCCCATCACCTGCTTTTCCTGCCTGAGCAGCCCCCGCAGGGCTCTCAACACGGCTGGCCCGGCCACCTGAGGCCCCTCTTGCCTGCCCCTCCTGCCTTCCCCTCCCTGTTCACAGGTGTCAGGCCTGCATCCCAGTCTGCTGGCTCCAGTTCCCTCTCCCTTTTGTTCTTCACAGTCCCAATGCCCCCTAATGAGTCTCTTGCCTGTCTATTCCATCTCGGCATCAGCTTCCCAGGGATCTGAGCTGACACCACGCTCTTGGCCACCCCTCTGTACTGCCCCCACTGACTTGCTCTGTGACTTGGGCAAGTTGTTCTCCTCCCTGGGTCTCACTCTCCCCATCTGAAAGTGAGGAGATTGGATTAGATGATCTCCAAGACCCCCCACGGCCTTTTGGGGATTCTCTTCTGGAAGGGCCACCTGACTCCCTGCTGACTGCCCTCTGACCCCTGTGAGCTCCCCGGAAGGGGTTACTGACCTTCTGCAGCAGGAGCGAGCCTGAGTATTTGGTCACAGTCTTATACAGGTCCCCACCGAAGGTGTCCGCCCACAGCTTCACCCTGTACACACACACAGATACAGAGACACTTGCACAGATGCACACAGATATGCACACAGAAGACAGGTGTCTATACTCAGACACCTACTGATGCACACACACACAAACACCCACAAACAGAGACCTACATAATATATACAGATATGCGTGTATATACATAGACGTACACACACGAATGCATACACACTGACGAACACCCAGAAAACACAAAGAGCTACTGTCCCCCCAGCCAGTGCAGGGGACTCGGAGGACCGGGGCCCAGAGGCTGCTCTGTGTGCACAGGACACCCTGGGCTGGGTCTCCCGCTGAGGCGCAGGGGCAGGGTCAACTAACCCCGAACCAAAGCCTGACCCCAGGCCCCCAGGGGCTGCGGTTTGTGGGTGGAGAACGGAGAGGAGCGAAGGAGGGGAAGAGGCTGTGCCCACGCCAGCACAGGGCAGGGAGGACCCGGGGCACGGATGCAAGTGCTGCCTGGGCATGGCTGCAGCTCCTCCACGGGTTGTTGCCTCCAGCATGTCCTGCTCAGGGCCACCGTGGGTGCTGAGTCCTCTGCTGAAACCTCAGAGGCAGCGTGGGGCAGACAGGCAGAGGAAAGGCTCTGAGCTGCTCCCGCTGGGCCAAGGGCTGGCTGGGCACGAGGGCCCCCACCCTGGTGCAGGCTGCCCAGCGGGGATACCTGACCTCTTGTCCGACCCCCAAAGGGCACTGAGTTCTCGCCATCTGGGCTGGCTGGCAGGCGCCTGCGGTGGGCATAAAGGACTGTCTGAGCCTCTGTAGCTGGAGCAAAAGGAGTTTGCGTGCGTGGCCGTGTCAAGGTCGGCATTCAGTCAGTCCCTCAGTCAGTGTTTACTGCGGCCTCCCGCGAGCCGGGCCCGCACACGGTGCTGGGGCCACACTGGGGTCCTGACCTCTGTGAAGGCCCCCTTGAGGGACAGCCCTTCCCATACAGGGAGCATAGGACGCGTTGGCTGGGTCGCCAGCAAAGCCCTGGAGGGGCAGCGGTGGCGAGGGACGGCTTCCCGGGAGAGGCGGGGTCTGGGTGCAGTGTTGGAAGTTTGGAAGGGTCTAGCCGGACAAAGAGAATTCCAGGCAGAGAGAAGAGAAGAGCTCGGAGGGGTCAAAGATGACTTCCAGTTTTCTAGCTTGGGCATTCGAGCTGAAGGCGGTGTGATGGATAAACTTAAGACGATCAGGAAGCTCAGGGGGAGCATGTCGGGGAGGGCGCAAGGTCATGGTGCAGCCTGGGACGCAGAATGGGAGGTTCCTGCTGCAGCGCTATGGGGAAGGGTGCGCTGGCCAGGTTGTGTACTGCACAACTCGAGAAGGCACCAATCTCTGCGTCTTGAAAGACACAAACTTGAACAGATGATGTTTAGGAAGAGCTATCCACAGGCCACGGATGTCTGAGTCTAACAGGCAGAGGCAGGGCTGAGAGTCATTAGTACACGGGTCGGGGGTTGAAATTCTGAGGGAAGATGGGCTCTCTCAATGACAGCGCATAGCCTGAGAAGATCTGAGGGGATGACAAGCCCTGGGGAGCACCAACAATCTCAGGGGCAGGCAGAGGGAAGGGAGCCCTGAGAAAGATGAAAGGTAGCGGGCGCCCGGGAGACCCGGGAGGGCACAGCGCTACGGAAGTTGAGGCGCTGAGATCCAAGGAAAAGGGGGAGGCTGGCATCCAAAACAAGAGTCCAGGGAGAGGAGGCCGGAAGCATCCACCGAATCTGGCAACGAGACTCCGGTGAGCTTGGCAGGGCAGATTTGGGAGGACAGTAGGGGCCAGGGCGGGGCGAGGCGGGGGCTGAGTGGGAGGGAGGGCCGGCTTGACAGCAGAGAGGTTCGGAGTCTTTGGGGTGGGAAAAACTGAGAAGGATCCAGTTGTGGGGGCGGTTAAAGGCCTGGGCTAAGGGGTGGGGGGCGGTGGCTGTGGGCTGTTTGTGGGCCGTCAATCCCAGCCGACTCCTTCAAGGTTTTGTGTAGGTGGTCCCCTCTGTGGCTCTCCCCAGGGAAGCCCTGGATCCCAGCCACCTCTGCTGGGCACTCAGCCTGTGCCCAGAGTTCGCCTTCTCCCATTGGTGTGTGCTCCAGGCATGCAAATCATCCCCCCCTCAGCAGCGGGCAGTCTCACGCTGGCAGTGGGGGACGGTCAGCCGCGGCCAGGCTGACTGGAGCTCAAATTCCGGCACTTCCGTTTACTGGCTGCGGGAACTTGGCGAAGCTGCCCAACCTCTCTGAGCTATTTCCTCAGCTGCAGAACGGGGGGTGCTGTTACCCACCCCTGCATGTCTGTGTGGACCCCAGGCATCCTGTGTAAGGCACCTAACACAGCGCCAGGCGTATAAAAAAGCAGAGGCTGTGCAGCTAGATGGAAACGATGCTCCTCAGCAAGGCTGAGAACACACACTGCAATCGCTCAGGCTCCCTGGTCCCCACTTCCACTAGGATGGGAGGTTACTGTTGGTCTGGTGGCCTGTCATGCTGGACTCAGAGATGGACTGAGTAGATAACCCTCTTTTGTCTGGAGTGCTCTGCTCCCCACGGGTTGGAAGTTTCTATAATAGCGCCACAGAGCTAAGGACTAAAAGCCAAACACCCCAGAGGGGTCACACAGTAATTTAAATTTATACCAAAGTATAAATGACTGATACCAGATCCTTTCCTGGAGCTGGTCTTAATGACAGGACGTAGAACGGGGCCTGGAAGGAGGCAGAAAGGCGCAGAACCGGAAGATTCAGGCTACCAATGTGCCAGTGTTCCCAGTTCCTGGTTGCAGGAGCCATTTTGTGGGTTTAGAACTGCTTCACTCTTTCAGATTGTCAAAACCCAAACTCCCTAACAAATCCTCGGGGAGCCGCGATGATCACTTAGAGCCAGCACGGCTCCCGCTCCCGGTCGCCTGACCGCAGCGATCGATCATCCCCAGGAGCGTCCCGCCGGGCGCGGGGCCTGAGCGCAGCTCGGCCTGAAACCGTCCGGCGTCCGGGGGGCGCGCGGGACTCCAAACTGGGGGCGCTCTGGGGAAGAGAGGAGGGTACAGCAAAGGTCTTCACAGCGAGAGAGGGAGAGTGGGCAGTGGAGCCCCCAGGGGAGAGCCTGGAGGGAAGTCGGAGGAGGAGGAGGAGAGCGTTAGGTCTGCGGGGGGCGGGGGGGGGGGGGGTGGGCAAAAGGGTTTCCGGGGTGGGGGCTGAACTTGATGCTTACATTTCCAGAGGAATCTCGGCCTGCCCCCACGCGGGGGACGGGGAGGTGCTGGACAGCAGCAGCCACAGCATGACAGCGGTCTTCGGCAGGGAGGCCCAGCGCATCCTGCCGTGGGCGGACCTGGTGTCTGGTGGAGCCCGGGGAGTCCCGGCAGGATGCCCGCGCTGGGACCGCGAGCCGCAGAGGAAAGAGCAGCCTCAGACACGAGCCCTGTCTGCCTGTCGCTCGGATCCTTGGGAGGTCCCCACGCCTTGCGCCTTGCAGGTGCTGGCTAGCCTGGGGTCCCCTGGCGCTCAGGCGGATCCTGGGGCAGGGCCCGGGGCGAGGGGTGTGCTCTCCGCCCTGCCGATGAGCAGGCTCCAGGAGGGGCTGCCAGTGCGCCCGGGGAGGTGGTGACAAAATGAGCCCGTTAATCCACTGGCCTCTCTTCTAATCCCCGCCTGACTGCAGGGAGAGGGGCTGGCAGGGTGACCTCAACAGGATTACCCCCATTTCAGGACACTGGGCTCGGCTCCTTCTGTTGGGGATAGGAGCACACCCCTTGCATTAAAGAGGCAGACCTGTTCGTGGAGGCCTGCTCTTTCCGGCCCGAGGGCAGGAGGATGCTGTGCACGTTGTGAGGCTGGACCCAGGACAACAGCTGTTTGTCCCTCACTCCACATTACCAAGCGCCATTACACATCCTCTCTTTAAACATACAGTCCTGGGAGGTTGGGGTCATCATCCCTACTTTCAGGGCCCTGGAGGCACAGGGAGGCTAGGGGACAGAGCTGACTCACTCTGGCTCATATCTCCAGTCCTGCTGCCTTTGGCCAGGTCAGAAACTGTGTATACATGCCAGGGCCCCCACATCTCACCTGCTCCTGGTTCTAGGCTCTGGACGCATTCGAGGTGAAGCCAGGGAAGCCGCAGGGCCCCTCCCTCGCATAGCATGTTCCTAATACACGCCAGAGTGTGAGTCCCACCATGGCTGGCTAAGGCCTCTGGCTCTCTCCGTTCCAGCTTCTTCTGTCCCATCTCCCCTGGCTGGGTGATGTTTGAGTGGCTGTGGGCATTTGGAGGATCCAGCTAAGGGGAAGCTGAGGCGGGTAAGCATTTAATGTGGGCTCAGTGGGATAATTTCCACAGCTCACCGTTGCTTCCTTGCATGGACAAGTCATCTCCAGCCATCCTGGTGTGGGACTGGTTTCCGGGAACCCGCATCACCCAGCGCGAGTCGCCTGCATCAGGAGCCCAGGGGCAGCACCTGGCCTTGACCCAAGTGAGGGTCCTGCAGTGCCTTAGCTGGGAGCATGTGGGAGGGGAGGGCAGAGGAAAGTCTGGAAGACAGAGCCAGAAGCTCGTCCGCAGACCTGCTAGCAGGGGGCTGGGTTCCCACGATGACCCGGCCGGGACGGGGCTCTCCCGTGGGGGAAGGAGTCCATGTCCAGTGTGTGGCTTAACTCGCCACGCATGGGCCTCCCCTGCTGACCAGAGTTATGCAAAACAGAATTTGATAAAAATTCTTGTGTTTGTGGGCCCAAAGTGGTAATAGTACCACCTGAGCACTGGGGGTGACGTCACAGTTTCCACCCCAGCCAGGGTGCTGCTCCGAGTGCCCGATGCACTGCGGCCTGACACAACCTGCTGGTTCCAGCAAAATGGCATGCAGAATGGCCACCCGCGCAGAGAAATGCCTGGAGAGGCAAGTGTCCTAGTGACGAACTCCCCCGCACACACTTCAGTAAGTCAACGTTGTAGCATCAGAGGAATCTGGTTACACAATTATGTGGCTCAATACAACGTGGCAGGGATTTTTTTTTTCCTGAGGAAGATTCACCCTGAACTAACATCTGTTGCCAATCTTCCTCTTTTTGTATGTGAGCCACTGTCACAGCATGGCCACTGACAGACCAGTGGTGTAAGTCCCCACCTGGGAACCGAACCCAGGCTGCTGAAGCAGAGCACGCCAAACTTAACCACGAGGCCAGCAGGGCTGGCCCGGCAGTGATTTTTAAAGGCGTCTGAATTGTTCCTGTGCCTGCGTTAATTTCAGGTAAATTTTTGAGGATTACAAATCATACCAAATTTAGAAAAAGTACTACAGAGGTGTGTGGGGCAATTAATAAATAAAAAGAATATGTAATTTTTCTAGATTTTGTGATGTGTGTGGTGTTCATCAACTTTTTAAAATTTGCAATTTGGAGTGATTTTTTTCATCCTAAATAAATTTTCACTTTTACATCTATTTTTGTATTTGTAGTTTGTATTCTTTTCCTAGTAGGGATGACCACCCCCAATGACACAAGCTCCTGAGCCCCAGACCCGCTCCTGCCATTCAGCGCCTGCTCCTGGCAGACCTGACTCCTCCTGGGTGTTGGGCACGGGCGCCGCTCAGAAAGCTCTGTCCGTGCCCATTTTGCGCATGTCATTGACACCGTGGTGGCCGGGTCCCCCCAGCCCCGTAGACCTGCTGAGGAAGCCTTCCAAGTGCTTGGAATGACAAATACTGACGTTAGAATGGTGGGTAAAGTAATAGCCTGTCTTTTTACAGACCTACCGAGGCAGCGCACCCCACACGTGCCCTCACCAGCTGTTCTGAGAAAACACCTTTTCAACAACTCAGAATCGAGTTTGCTATGTCCGCGTCGTTGCCTGGCCAGCTCTGGCGTCTGCGGACCGCGGCCCCTCTGACCGGGGTCCACCATGAAGCACTGGGGCTTGTGGAAGGAGCCGGGGGAGGAGGGCAGGGCAGAGGACTTCAGAGAAGGGATTTCTTCGCAGGAATAGAGTGAAACGTGGGAGCAGAGCCTAGAGCTAAGGAATTTTCAGTCCTTAAGAGAGACCTTGGAAACTCAGAACCTTCAGGGGCACCCCCCTCGCTGCAGGCCAGGGAGGCTGTCGCTCCTGCTGGGTGGGAGGGAAGCTGTGTGGTCTGTCTGGGCTCTGAGGGGAGGAGGACTCCGGCTGTCTCTGGGTCAGTCCTACATCTCAAACGCCTAATGATTTAATCCAACCTAACCCACTTCCCTGGGGATCTGCTTGGGGCGAGCCCCTCACCAGGCCCTGGGGGCGAGGTGCCTGGAGCTAGCATGGTGGGGAAGAGAGCAAGCTCCTTGGACTGGCCGGGCTCTCCACCCCACACCACTGGGCCTCTTCGGGGGCCCCCGGCTCGACTCTCCCTGTAGTGCTCAGGGCTCTACAGAGAAACAGAACCAACAGGACACGTGGAGAGAGAGAAAGAGCTTTATTATACGGCATTGGCTCACACAATTAAGGAGGCTGACGCACCGGAAGCTCTGCGGTGGGCAAGCTGGAGACCCAGGAGAGTGGGTGGGGTGGTTCCAGGCCAGAGGCTGGCAGGCTTGAGACCTAGGGAAAACTGTCATGATTCAATTTGGTGCAAAGGAAGGAAAACACCAACATCCCAGCTCAAAGGCTGTCAGGTAGGAGGAATTCTTCCTTACTCACAGCAGAGGTCAGCCTGTGTTCTTTGCAGGCCCTCAACTGATTGGATGAGGCCCCCCCACATTAAGGAGGGCAGTGTACTTTACTCAAGTCTGTTGATCTAAATGTAAATCTCATCCAGAAACACCTTCACAGACACAGCCTCACAGCTCCAGCAGTGACCACTTCTCTCCTGTGACCTGAAAGGAGGTGACAACTCGGCTGCCCCTAAGCCCTGGGTGACCCTAGTGTTTTCTCTACATCCACACCTTTGAAAAGAAATTTCCTCCCATCATCCCACTGTGAGCCTCCCGCCCAGCTCCTGCTGGGCCTCTGTCTGACCACTAGCCTCCTTGCCTCTGCTCTCCCCTTCCAGTCTGTTCCTAACACGGCAACCAAGGGCTCTTTCTAGAGCGTAATCAGACCACATCACTTCTGTGCTCGGAGGCCCGCAGTGCCTGCCCATCCTACCTAGAGTAAAGGCCAAATTTCCACCACAGCCACAAGGCTCTCCGTGAGCTGGAGCTGGCTGCCTTCCAGGCCTGTCTCCTCTGCCTGCCCTTACTCATGGCCCCCCGACAGCGGCATCTTGCTGTTCCTTGAGCATGCCAGGCCTGTGCCCAGCTCAGGGCCTTTGAGTTTCCAGCACGCCACCGCCCCATGCCCCAGCTCTGCTTGCGCTGCTGTCCGCTGGGGGCCAGCTCTTTCTTTTCCACCAGGTCTCTGTCAGTCAGGGGCCCTGGCATGAAGAGACGGCATGCTTATATTGGGTGACTTGAAAAGAGTTTAATAAAGGGACTATTTACAGAGGTCTGGACAGAGTATATGGAGGAAGCCACAGGGACACTGGAGTATCCTGCGCTGCAATGAGCAGGGACCCAATCACTGGGCCTGACAGGACGAGGGGGAGGGAAAGTCGCTGGAACTCGGAAAGAGAGTGAGCTGCGTGGAGACAGTGGTTCTAGGGGGACTGCAGCCTCAGGATGCAGCCAGCCCGTGGTGGTCCCACTCCTGCCCCCACCCAGAGGGGGCTGCAGAGGGGGCTGCAGGAGTAAAGGCCCCAGCCCCTCTCCCCCTCCCGCTGACCCCCTGTGGGGGCTCCCAGCTGTTAGAGTGGACCGAAGGCTGAGGGAAGGAGCCTCAATGCGCTCCAGCCCAGTCCTCCTCCCAGGGCCCGGGGCGGGCAGGTAGACGGAGGAGTAGATGGAAGACATCCAGCGTAAGATCTTTACTCAAAAAGTCACCTTTTATGGTGAAAATGTTCTGCAATTAGATAGTGGTGGCGATGCACGACTTTGTGAATACACTGAAAACCAATGAATTGTACACTTTAATGTGCAATTGTATGGCATGTGGATTTTATGGTACGTGAATTACATTTCTATTTTTCAAATGCATTTCTACATTTCTATTTTTTAAGTCACCTTTTCAATGAGTGAAGCCTTCCCTGGCCACAGGATCTAAATTTTACCTGCCCCTGACATTTCACATCCCTCTTCCCAGCACCTTCTTTTCCTTATTCGTTGCCATAAACACACCCTCAACAGGATTTGCCCTCTGTCTTGGGTTCATCTCCTTTCCCCTCCGCTCAAGTGTAAGCTCTGTGAGGGCAGGGCCTGTGGTCTGTTCTGGGCCCTGAAACAGCGCCCAGCACAAGGAGGTGACTATGTGTGGAATGAACACGCTGTGGAAGTGGAGTTGCTCTGATCGGAGGTGAGGTGAGGACTCAGGCCAAGTCCTACCTCTTGCTCCGCAGCGCCCCCCCCCACCCCCCACCAGGGCCTTTGAACAGGTTCCCCAGGGCTCTGTGCTGAGTCTGGGAACTGCCACAGTGCCATGCAAAGGCATTTCTTTTCTCCTTCATTTTGCAAATGTGTCATGGGTGGCTCATTTCATCTTCAAATGACAAGACATTACAAAGGGCACCTACAGTACTAATACACTCATGTACACAGCAGCACTATTCACAATAACCAAAAGGTGGAAGCAACCCAATGTTCACGGAAGAATGAATGGATAAGCAAAACGTGGTATTATCCGTGCAATGGAATATTATCCAGCCACAAAAGGAAGGAGATTCTGCCACAAGCTACAACATGGATGCACCTTGAGGACGTCAAGCTAAGTGAAATAAACCAGTCACAAAAAGATAAAGCTATATGATTCCATTTCTATTAGGTACCTAGAGCAGTCAAATTCGTAGAGAGAAAGTAGAAAGGCAGTTGCTGGGCCAGGGGTGGGGAACGAGGAGCTGCTGTCTAACGGGTACCGTGGAGCGTTTCAGTGTTGCAAGAGCTCTGGAGACTGGTCACAAAATAATGTGAATGTACTTAACACTGCCAAACTATACACTGGAAATGGTTAGGATGGTAGATTTCATGTTATGTGATTCTTTTTTTTTTTTTTACCAATATTAAAAAAAAAGTGGGGGGGGGTCAGCCCCATGGCCGAGTGGTTAAGTTCGCGTGCTCTGCTTCGGTGGCCCAGGGTTTCACCGGTTCGGATCCTGGGTGTGGACATGGCACCACTCGTCAGGCCATGCTGAGGTGGCGTCCCACATGCCACAACGAGAAGGACCCACAACTGAAAAAATATATAACTGTGTACTGGGGGGGTTTGGGGAGAAAAAGCAGGAAAAAAAAAGAAGATTGGCAACAGTTGTTAGCTCACGTGCCAATCTTTAAAATAATCATAAAAAAAAAAGTGGGGGGGAAAAGAGGAGGCAGCTATAGCTGCCCTGGGCATAGCCAGGAGTCTGGACCCCTGCTCTGTATCCCAGGGGCTCCTTCCCATTTTTAAAACATCCATTGCTACAAAATACTAGTTCTGGCTGGATTCTAGAGCTTTGAATCGGAGAATAAGTGTTCCTAATGCCTTTAATCATGGCTCAGACAATTTTTACTCTTAACAAGGGAAGAGGAAGGGAGAAATAAGGCCATTAAGCAAAATGCTATGGTGTAATTCACACGTATCTCCTCCAACCTCACACACACACCAGCCCCACTGACCACAAAGAAACACAGCTTGGACGTAGGTGACAACGTGAGCAACAGCCTGGCATCAACCTGATGCAGTCACCTGAGGGACGTCAGGCTCCAATTTGTCCCTTCTGCCAGGAGAGACGGAGGCAGAGCAAAGTCCCAGGGCAGAGGGCACTGGGCTAATTAGAGCTGGCTGCCCAGAGAGGGCCCCTTGGGGACCCGTTGGGTCTATAAACACCTTGAAGGTAGCTTGTTAGAGGAAGGATGAGTGTGCGCTTGCGTGTGTTGTGCATGTGTCGTGTGTGTGCGCGCGTGTGTGTGTCTGGGGGGGAGGGGTACTGAGGCAGGAGGAACCTGGAAGAGGCGCTGAGGGACTTGAAGCGCTGGGCGAGGACCCGATGGTAAAGCACTTGGTGAATTTCCACCGCTCTCCGCATCCCCCCCAAGTGACAGCCCCAGCAGGAGTGCGGAGAGGCCTCAAGAGCAGAGTCAAGCTTCAAGGAACAGGCTTCGAGAGGGAAGACGCGAGGAAGTGCTTGCTGAGAGGCGGCAGCCACAAGCCAGGAATTCCCTTATGTAACCACTAAGTAAGGGCTTGCAATGAGCCAGGATGGTGTACTCCCAGCTCTGACACGTCATGGTGGGCCCCAGGACCCCCATATATAAACAGGGAAATGCGGGGCCGGTCCGGTGGTGCAGTGGTCGACTTTGTGCGCAGCACTTCGGCGGCCCAGGGTTCACCGGTTCGGATCCCGGGCACCAACCTACATACCACTCACCAAGCCATGCTGTGGTAGGCGTCCCACGTATAAAGTAGAGGAAGATGGGCACAGATGTTAGCTTAGGGCCAGTCTTCCTCAAAAATAAATAAGTAAATAAACAGGGAAATGAGAGCAATGTGGCAATGTGACCCTGCCCACGCAGAGAGCAGCCAGCACACGCACGGACTGCAGCTTCACTGCGGGGACGTGGACGGGGAGCACAAAGCTCTCTTCTCAAACTAGGTCCAAGTCTTGACCGAGTAGCATGAGGACAGGGCTCTGGAAACGGCTGGTGGTGGGGGTGGAAAGAGTGCCCACCTGGGGAGGGAGGCCTGGCGCCTTGTCTCGGCTCTGCCCTGAACTGGGCATGTCTTTGGGCAAAGGGCTCCCCTCTCTGGGCCTCAGCTTCCTCGTTGCAGGCTGCAGGGGCTTGACTAGCCCGGGTGCTGGAGTCCTCCAGAGGTGGCCCTCACCTTCAGCCCCACTGCAGATGGCCTGTGTCTGAAGAGGGTTTGCATTTGCTCAGCCCTGCTAAGGCCCACGTCTTCTCCTGAGGGCTTATACAGGTGACCGTGGCCGGGGAGAGGACTCCAGCACTGTCTGTAATTAACCTGTAATTGTCCCTTTAAATAGGATAAACGTTCTCCTTGCAATCTCACTTATACTAGTAATTTGCTTAACAAGCTCTACAGGCAATGAGAGAGCTCAGGCTCTGGTGTCTGAGGGTCTGGCTTTGAACTCTAGGCCTGTTTCTTTCATATTCTGTGGTCCCAGGCATCTCGTTTTCTTCTCTGTGAAATAGGAATGACACGACCTATCTGTGTCAGCTGCAGGTACCAGGAAACCCAGCTCTCAATGACTCAGCCGGAAGCCTGGAGCAGGCAGTTGCTGGTCTCGGTTCGGCAGCTCTGAGGTGCTCACGGAGGTCCAGGTGCTCCTCCTTTCCACCCTTTCCTCCTTAGCATGCTGCATTCATCTTCAGACTTGTCACCTTATTGTCACAGATGGCTGCTGCCATTCTAAACATCATGTCTGAGTTCAAGGTAGGGGAAAAGAGAAGGGCCTTGCCAGATGCTTCTGATCTTTCTTAGCATGAAGGCAAAAATTTTCCCCAGAACCTCACTACCCCCTCCACCAGCAAACTTATATTTCTGGCCCATCAGCCAAAAGCGGCCCACACAGTTACCATGAGCCGTAAGGTAGGCTGGAAAGATGTGAAAAGTATCGTCCCAGCTGGTCTAACGAATCACGATGTCTTGCCAGGGTTGGGCATTGTTATCAAGGAAGAACAGGAGAACGGGTATTGTGTGGGCAACTTGTCTGCCTCACTCCCTGAAGTAGTAAATGAGATTCTGCAGGTAAGCCAGAATCAGGATCTGGCACTCAAAAACATTCTCTATTATTACTTGCACACAAATTCGCTTCCTATACAAGGATTGACTTACTCCCAGGACACTTCAAGGGGAGCTGGCAAGGAGTGTACCCCCTCTTCTTCAGAGGAGAAAACGAGGGTACATAAGGGCGGAGGCTGGAGGAGGACTCCGCTGCGGGGTGCGAGGCCGTGATGTCTGGGGGCATTTTCCCGGCTTTCCTTCCTAGTTGGTGCCCGGGAAGGAGCCGCACCTCCTGGGATCGGAAGACCTGGCTTCTAGTCTCCACCTGGTACTAATCACCCTCCACCCTAAGCCTTTATCCTTGATTTTGTCATCTACTTACAATAATGTATATGGTTCTTATCGGAGGGGATCATACGAGATAGTGGATGTGAGAACGTGAGGTTCCATGCAAACGCAAGACATTCAAATCCTCGTGGGAAGAAGCAAGGTGCCAACCTCAGGGAGCACAGTGGGCTTCGTGGTTGGGAGGCAGTAAGTGCACACACACACACACATACCCGCATAGCGCAAAGTCCCAATTCAAGCACATCGTACGCGGCACATACAGATGAATGGAAATTCCACGCAATAAAACACACGCACATGGTCTGCCAAGATGGTCCCAGGCGATACCCAGTGTAAAAGGGCTTGTCAGAGGAGAGGGCGAAGATGATGGACAGGTGGCCCTGAGGTCAGCTTGGCGATTCCCGTCCTGTCAGGCCAACGGGCTGTGTCCAGGGCTCTCCCTCCATGTGGAGAAGTATAAGCTATGTCAGTTCCCCTTGGAAACTGCCCCGTTGTCCTCCACAGGAGACTCGCTCAGTAGGATCCCATCACTAGAAAGACTAGCCTCCGAGTCACTTCCATTGATAGTGTTTCAACCCTTTCAGGGCAGGCGGGAGGCCAGGCTGAGGAGGAGAAGGGGGGAAGCTGAGGGGCCGGGCAGCACCCCAGGGAGAGACCTCTGGGTGCCCCGGCAGGTCAGAGTGGAGGAGAAAGGAGTCCTGGGAGAGTCCCTAGAGATCAGCTGTCCTCTTCACCTTAAACATGCTCCTCTGCAGCCACGAAAGGGCAGAGCCCTGAGGAGGGGCATGTGTGGTGTCCGCCGCAGGAATGTCAGAACGAGCACCTGGCTCCACAGCCAAGACTGGAGCGGAAGCCAGTCCCGCAGGCCACACCACTGCTTGTGTCTGAAAAATTCCACGAGCTTAAATTTAGAATCGGTCAGCTGTATCCTGGCAATGTGGTTCTCAAAACCTGGCCCCGCCACGAAGAATAACTGGGGCCCATGCCAGCTGGAGCAAGGTGTTGGCAGAAGGTGCTGGAACACGGGCGTGCTCAGCTGGCAGCACCGGTGCAGAGCCCCATAGGCCACGGCGGGCTGAAGGAGTGGAAGGGAAAGCAATTGGGGCGTGGAGAGGCTGGCCCTGGCAGGGAGCGGAAGGTTTCCTCGAGAGCTGGGCCACGTTCTGTGATGCGGACCTGGTCCACGCTGGAAGCTTGCTCAGAAATTGTGACTCTGAGCTTCCCAGGGACAGCATTCCGGGCCAGAAGGGCCTGTCAAGTCCCACTTGGGGCTGACATCCAGGGTCCGCATTATCCAGGACAAAATGCAGCGAGGAGACCCAGCAGGAGCTGGGTCCTCTGTGCAGGGCTTGCTTTCTTTTTTATTTTTTTAAATTTTTTTCCAGTTTTATTGAGAAATAATTGACATACATCAATATATAAGTTTAAGGTATACAGCATGATGGTTTGACTTACCTATATTGTGAAATGATGACCACAATAGGTTTAGTTAACATCCATCATCTCATACAGAGAGAATAAAAAGAAAAGAAAAAAATGTTCTCCTTGTGATGAGAACTCTTAGGATCTACTCTCTCAACAACTTCCCTGTGTGTTGTACAGCAGTATCAGCTACAGTCATCATGCTGCACAGCACAACCCTACTGCTTACTTACCTTATAACTGGAAGTTTCTATCTTTTTTTTTTCCTGAGGAAGATTGGCCCTAAGCTAACATCTGTTGCCAATCTTCCTCCACATTTTGTGTGTGGGTTGCCACCACAGCATGGCCTGTGAGTAGTGCAGGTCCATGACTGGGATCCAAACTCATGAACCAAGGTTGCCTAAGCAGAGTGCGCCAAACCCAACCACTACACCACTGAGCCGGACCTGAAGTTTGTACCTTTTGACTACCTTCCTCCAATTCCCCCTCTCCCACAACCTCTGTTAACCACATATCTGATCTCTTTTTCTTGAGTTTTCTGGTTGGTTTGTTTTTTAGATTCCACAGATAAGTGAGATCACATAATATTTGTCTTTCCAACTTATTTCACTTAGCATAATGCCTTTAAGATCCACCTGTGTTGTCACAAATGGTAGGATTTCCTCATTTTTATGGCTGAATATTATTCCATTGTATATACATATACCACAACTTCTTTATCCATTCATCCATCAGTGGACACTTGGGTTGTTTCCCTGACTTGGCTGTTGTGAATAATCCTGCCGTGAACGTCAGGGTGCAGATATATTTCTGAGTTAGCGTTTTCATTTCCTTCAGGATAAATACCTAGAAGTGGAATTGCTGGATCACATGGTAGTTCTATTTAATGTTTTCCACACTGTTTTCCATAGTGGCTGCACCAATTTACATTCCCACCAACTGTGCAAAGGGCTCCCTTTCCTCCACATCCTCACCAGCATTTGTCATCTCTTGTCTTTTTGATGATGGTTATTCTAACAGGCATGAGGTGATATCTCCTTGTGGTTTTAACTTGAATTTCCCTAATGACTAATGACGTTGAGCATCTTTTCATGTACCTGTTGGCTATTGTACATCTTCTTTGGAAGAATATCCATTCAGATCCTCTGCCCATTTTAAATTGGATTACTTACTTTTTTGCTATTCAGTTGTATGAATTCTTTATATATTTTGGATATTAACCCTTATCAGATATATGCAGGGCTTTCTTGAAGCAATCTGTAAGAAAAATACTGCCTTACCAACTGCACTGATGTGAGATTAAAATGAACCCCACTGACCTGAGGAAGTTCTCACCTACTTCATCCTGAGCAGGGAGAATACATGAGTAGCACAAAGCTTTGTCAATTTACTCCGGTAAAGAAACCAAATCAGGTCTCCACATTGCGTGACAAGCACCTGCCCTGGTTAGTGGACTCTCATTCCATTGACCAGCAGTCCTCCAGTGGGACAGTTCGAGTTCTTGCCTGGGTCGGGCTAAAGTTTCAATTCACAATGCACTTGAGTACACCTCAGAGGACTGGGGAACAGGCTCCCGTCTCTACCTTGGGGAACAAAGTCACAGAAGGTCAAGTGGCAAATGAGAGTTGGAGTCATTGTTTTTGACTTTCAATTTCCTCAACAGAACGAAGAGCCGTGGCACCTGCCCTGCAGGTGCTGGGTGTGAGAGGATGCAGGTGACCCTGCTTCACACTGCCCAGCACACAGCAAGCACTTACTCCCTACATGCTATGGTCATCCCTGTCATTGTCCTCGTCATCCTGCCTGGGCTCCGCGACACAGGCAGCCCGTCTCACTGGGAAGACTGCAGCAGCAGACCTGGAGGGGGGGTGGGTGACATCTGCGCAGCCTTTCCTCTGCTTGCGTCAGCAACTATTCTGGAGCAGCAGAATGAGTGGCGGAGGGGAGGAAACAAAGGCATTACTGGTTCTGGTGAATCCCCAGAGCATTTTGGGAACCACAGCTAGAACTACTCTCAGCTAGAGGGTCATCCTCCTAAGCCGAAGCTGTGTCCTCATTTCCCGACGAGAAGACAATGAGAGCGAGCCAGCCAGAGGGAGAGGGAAAGGTCGGCGGAGAGCCAGAGGGGGAGGGAGAGAGGAGGCGGGTGAGGAGGCGGAGAGGAGGGGGGAGGGGACCAGATGAGCACGCAGACAGTGAGGTGTTTGCTCAGGCTCGCTTAGCCGTGACACTGGCTTCTGGGTCCCTTGGGTCTCCATCCTGCTGTTTCACAGCCTTGGCTTCTCGCTTCAAGAGGCCTCCACTGTCCCCATGAGCAAGCCACACTCCATAAGCTTTCTCTGCACACCCTCCTCTGGAAGCCCTGCTTCATTCTCCCGCTCCCTGACCCTGTTCGCTCTGCTAGTCCCTCCTTGCTCCTGCTCCTGCTCTCCTCTTCTCTTGCTTCTCAATTGCTCTCCATCTCGGGCCACCGCTCAGCAAACCTTTGTCGAGCACCTCCTCTGCACCTGGCACTGTGCCGGGCCCCCCGAGGGCTCACCGCCACTGAGGTGATAGTCATCTTGCTCGTAGGCTGCTGAGGAGGCAGATGCAAAAGAAAATCTCGACTCAAGAGCTGAGCATGGGGACCCAGGGCGGGAGCAGCCCTTTGCCCTTTGCCCCACATACCGTGCTCTGCGCTGTTGTGAAGACAGATTAAGTCTGACAGTAAGCCCAAGGGTCTCCCAAACACCCAGTGGTCCTCTAGGTCCTAAGAGTAGAGAGTAGACTCTGCCTAGCCACCGTCTTCAGGGAGCTGTCAGAAGAGTGTCCTAAATATGCTGAGAGTGTGGGAGTGGAGCGATCATGTAGTGCTTTTGGCTGAAAGTAACAGAAAACTCCTACTCAAGTGACTTCAATAATGACAATTTAATATCTCACATAAGAAGTCTAGATGGTTCCAGCGTTGATTAATGCAGCAGCTCAATGAGGTCGCCAAAGACCCAAGTTACTTTCATCTTTCTTCCCTCTCATCCTCAATATTTTGGATTGTCCTCAAGCTAGCTCCCCTCGTGGTCCCAGGATGGCTGCTGTTGCGGCAGGCATTGCAATCAGACATAACAATACCTTGAAGGAGAAGAGGGACTAGATTTTGCCTGTGCATCTCTTATCTGTGAGGAACATTTACTCCTGAAATCACCCAGCAGACTTCCTTTTGTTTTCCAATGGTCAGGCTGCGTTCTCTGCCCACGCCTGAAGGAGTCATGGGCAATGGGATGGGGACTGCCACAACTAGCTTAAACCAATCAGGAGTCCCTTCTGGGCTGGGGCCTATGTCCCCAAAAGAATGTGGCCACAGAAAGGATACTTGAAAACTTGAGGTCTGATAGAATGGAGGAAGGAGAGAGGTGGACAGTGGTTGCGTGATCAACCAGCATGGTCTTGGGTGCCTGGGGCGTGGGCAGTAGGGCCTGTCTCCAGCTAGTGGGTGTCCTCTTCACAGGTTTCAGAAATATCTGGGCATAGCAAATGATGCTCCAGCTGTATCCGACACGTGAGAGGCAGTGAAGAGTTAAAGAGCAAAGGAGCGGCAGCTGAGTCCTCTGCTCTTGCCCCGGATTCCCACGTGGCTAGCTCCGGAAGCTCCTTCAGGTCTTTCTTCAATTGTTTCCTCCTTGGAGAGACCTTCCCTGTGACCCTGTCAAAAAGTGCAATCCTTTTGCAACAAAAAAGAATAAAATATCTAGGAATAAACTTAACCAAAGAGGTGAAAGACCTGTACACTGAAAACTATAAGACGTTATTGAAAGAAATTGAAGATACAAAGAAATGGAAAGATATTCCATGCTCATGGGTCAGAGGAATAAACATAGTTAAAATGTCCATACTACCTAAGGCAATCTACAGATTCAATGCAATCCCAATCAGAATCTCAATGACATTCTTCGCAGAAATAGAACAAAGAATCCTAAAATTTATATGGAACAACAAAAGACCCTGAATAGCCAAAGGAATCCTGAGAAAAAAGAACAAAGCTGGAGGCATCACAATCCCTGACTTCAAAATATACTACAAAGCTACAGTAACCAAAACAACCTGGTACTGGTACAAAAACAGACACACAGATCAATGGAACAGAAGTGAAAGCCCAGAAATAAAACCAGAGCCAAGAACATAAAATGGAGAAAGGAAATTCTCTTCCATAAACGGTGTTGGGAAAACTGGACAGCCATATGCAAAAGAATGAAAGTAGACCATTATCTTGCACCATACACAAAAATTAACTCAAAATGGTTAAAGACTTGAATATAAGACCTGAAACCATAAAAATCCTAGAAGAAAATATAGGTAGTACACTCTTTGACACTGATCTTAGCAGCATCCTTTCAAATACCATGTCTATTCAGGCAAGGGAAACAAAAGAAAAAGTTAGTAAATGGGACTACATCAGACTAAAAAGCTTCTGCAAAGCAAAGGAAACCATGGACAAAACGAAAAAACAACCCAACAGCTGGGAGAAAATATCTGTAAATCATTTATCTGACAAGGGGTTGATGTCCAAAATATATAAAGAACTCATATGACTTGACAACAACAAAGCAAACCACCCAATCGAAAAATGGGCAGAGGATCTGAACAGATATTTCTCCAAAGAGGATATACTGACGGCCAATAGGCAGATGAAATGATGTTCAACATCACTAACTATTGAGGAAATGTAATCAAAACTACAATGAGATATCACCTTACACCCATCAGAATGGCTATAATTACCGAGACAAAGAACAACAAATGTTGGAGAGGATGTGGAGAAAAGGGAACCCTCATACACTGCTGGTGGGAGTGCAAACTGGTGCAGCCACTATGGAAAACAGTACGGAAATTTCTCAAAAAATTAAAAATAGAACTACCATATCACCCAGCCATCCCACTACTGGGTATCTATCCAAAGAACATGATATTAGACCCATGTACCCCTGTGTTCACTGCAGCATTTTCACAACAGCCAAGACATAGAAACAACCTAAGTGCCCACAGACTCATGACTGGATAAAGAAGATACAGTATATTTATACAATGGAATACTACTCAGCCATAAAAATGACAAAATCGTCCCATTTGCAACAACATGGATGGACCTCAAGGGTATTATGTTAAGCAAGGTAAGCCAGACAGAGAAAGACAAATATGGAATGATTCCACTCATATGTGGAAGATAAACAAACACATGGACAAAGAGGACAGATTAATGGTTACCAGAGGAGAAGGAGGTTAGAGGGTGGGGGGGGGGGGTCCTATGAGAAATGCAGGTTCCTAGGCCTCACCCCAGACCTGCTAAACCAAATCTCTGAGGTGTGAGGCCCCTGCCTCCTCAGGGGACCCCACTGTGCTGGCCGGTATTTGGGAGCCTTTCCTTCCGGCTTTCCTGTATAGATACAAGCAGGTTCAGCTTTGATACAGAGATACTCAGACACAAAGGAGTGAGGTTAACACATCCTGGAGTCAGTGAAGTGTGGGCGCACTGAGATTCCGGACAACCATTTGCATGTTATCACGTTTAAGAACAAAGTTTCCTGGGTTGAGCGCCTTGCCGTCCCTGCAGTGGGACCCACTGTGACACAGGAGTGAACGCACAAGGAATGGGTCAAGCAATGGCGGCCGTGTGGACAAAGTGCGGGTGCACACAGCGGGGTATCATGCAGCGACGAGAAGCAGTGCATTAGACGTGCAGATAGAGACCAGGGTGGGAAATAAAAATAGCGCTTAGGAGGAAAAAATGAGATTTATACTACAATACCACTGACATAAATCAAAAATAGATGCCCAGGGCTAGGCAAAGATTTCTTAAAACACAAAAAGCACTAATTGTCAGAGGAAAAAGTACTAACTTAGACTTCGTTGAAATTAAGAACATGTGTAATTGTATCAAAAGACACCATTAAAAGAGTGATAGGCCAGTAACAGACTGGAAAAAGGATTTTCTTGCATATCCAATAAATGGCTCATATGAGAACAGAAAAAGAAATAAGACAAATCAATATGGAAAACAAATAGCCCAATTAAAAAATGGGCATGAAACTTGGTCACGTACTTGACAGAAGACCACATATGACTAACCAACATCCACATATACAGCATCTGTGCTCTGCACCCTTAGTTATCTGGGAAATGCAGACTAAAACCACAATGAGACTGGGGCCGGCCCAGTGGCGTAGCAGTTAAGTTTGTGTGCTCCACTTTGGCGGCCTGGGGTTGGCAGGTTCAGATCCTGGGTGTGGACCTAGCACCGCTCATCAAGCCGCACTGTGTCAGTGTCCCAAATAAAATGGAGGAAGACTGGCACAGATGTTAGCTCAGCGACAATCTTCCTCAAGCAAATAGAGGAAGAATTGGTGATGGATGTTAGCTTAGGGCCAGTCTTCCTCACACACACACACACAAAAACCCAACAATGAGACACCACCATCCCCACCAAAATGGCTAAAAACAAAAAAGCAACAATATGTCAAGTTTGCAAGAAAGGGCATGCGTTAGAACTCGCATGTGTTGCTGGAGGAAGTGTCAAATGGCACAACCTGTAGCACGTTAGAGAGGGAGAGCGCTGCCGCCCTCCGCTCCACAGTCCTCGTGGGAACATCCCTGAAACAAGCTCAGATGTTCACCAGGAGACATGCACAAACATGTTTACAGTAACTACTCAGAAGAGCCCCAAACCTGGAAACAGTCGAAGGTCCTTCTAAAGGTCCAATAATTCAAAGGTTCACACAACTGGGTATACACAGCGACAAAAAAGGGAACATAATGATGAATGAAAGAAGCCGGATAACAAAGACCGTGAAGACTAAGCTGTATAACTCCGTTTAGGTGAAATTCAAGACAGGGATCTATGACGATAGGAGTCAGAACCATGGGAGCTCTGGGGGGTTAGTTTTGACTGAGAAGGGGCGTGACAGACCTTCTGGGTGCTGGAAATGTTCTGTGTCTTCATTTGGGTGGTGGGTTAACACACATGCCCAGACACACGTATATAGTTACTTCTAATATTCATTGAGTTGCACACTTAAGAGACTGCATTCTCGATCTGCACGTTATACCTCAATAAAAATGAAAATAAATTCATGCACACAAAACAAGACACGTGTTGTGAGAGCACACACAAACATAAGGGGCGTCAGACTCGACGGCACAGCTGCGGGGAGTTGCTGGGGAAGAAGGGAACAGGAGTGTGGTTTGCACATAAAAGGGAAGAAATGAGGACAATTAAAAAGAGTTCCAGTCCAAACTAATAATGAAAGTTTATATAATCTAAAGAGTACAGTTAACTCAATTTTTTTGCGAGCCCAAGGTGGAGAGAGAGACAGAGATTGAGAGAGAGAAACAGTGAAAACAAAAGAGCAGCCGCAGCAGCAGAGCGCGGGCAGGAGCAAGGCAGAAAGCACCAGGGGGAGGAACTCGATCAAACGCACAGAGAGAGCTGCAGGGCACCAGCAGGCAGCACAGCACCGCCTCTTCCTGGGCCCAGTGCCCAGAGCAGTCCACCCGGGTCTGATCCACCTCAAGAACAGAATCCAAGAAGTGACAAAAGCAAATAAGACAGAGTTCCTGACTCTGGTCACTCAGGGTTAGAGCTCCCCACGCCTAGCGAGGAACCCGCAGTGAGACCAGACTACTCAGCATTCTGCACAGCCCCGCCAGGCCAGCTCGAAAGACACTCATCCACAGCTAATTTACAGCACGCTTGGCCCTCCAGGTAGAAACTCCAGCCACTGGTCAGTGGGTCACAATCTTGGTGTCTGAATAGAAGAATTCCTCATGTACGTCACTCAAGCCATCAGTGACAGACTAATTCATCTAGCAGGGACCCCTGATTCGTGGAATTTCAGTAAAATAGTTGTTTTGCGTTGAATTGTGTCCCCCGCCCCCCAATCCATATGTTGAAGTCCTAACCCCCAGTACCTCAGAACGGGACCTTATTTGGAAATAGGGTCATTACAGAGATAATTAGCTAAGATGAGGTCATACTGGATTAGGGTGGGCCCCTAATCTAATCTGCCTGGTATCCTTATGGAAAGGGGAAATTTGGAGACAGACACACTCACAGGGAGAACACTACGTGAAGATGAAGGCAGAGACTGGCGTGATGCTTCTACATGCCAAGGAACGCCAAAGATCGCAGCAAAGCCCCGGAGGATGAGCAAGAGGCACGGAACAGATTCTTGCTCACGGCCGTCAGAGGGAGCCAACCCTGTTGACACACCTCAACCTCAGACTTCTGGCTTCCAGAACTGGAAGACAGTAAATTCCTGCTGTTCCAGCCCCAGTCTGGGGTGCTTTGTTACGGCAGCCCCAGGAGCTGGATACGGCGGTCTGCCATGGACACTGACGCACCTTTCTTCTTGGTCCTGGCCTTCTCCTATGAACCGTTCCCACCTTAATGGGAGAAAAAATAAAAGATTATTTCTCCACAGTGTGGAAGATGATTTGAGCTGAAGTGTGCAGAGCACTCACGAGTGAATCTTTGGAAGAGGAGGGGTGTGGGATGAGGGTTGTATGAGGTGAGGAAAGAGGCCCCGTCCACCTCCGTCTGACTGTGGAGCATCCAGTGGGCACCGCTGGTCGGGGTCAGTCTACAGGGGACTAGACTCAGGGATGCATGGGGTGGGGTTAGACAGGCTTGTTATGAAGGATGCCAGAAGGCTGCCGGAAATGGCCTCAGGGGTTGTGTGTGTGTATACGTGTGTGTGTGTGTGTTTGCAGGAGACTAAGAAATTAAAGAAAAAACAGAGAGGCACCCAGCAGGGAAAACTGGTCCTTTAAAGGATCCCCCCAAACTCTTCCTTCTTTCCCTCCTGGGCTTGCTGTGAACCTTCCTTAATTAATGCCTGCAAAACGCTTTCAGATGCTGGAAGGAGAAGCTGCAGCTTTATAAATAAACACAGACTTGTAAAGGTTGACTAATGCCTGAGTCCCTTAGGGGAGGAGAGAGCTGTGCTGTGTTGTGGGAAGGGACAGATGAAGTCAAAGAAGGCAGCTGCCATGCAGAAGCCAAGGTTTTGGTCCTGGTTCCACCACTGACTAGTTGCATATCCTTGGGTAGGTCAACACTCCACTCTGGGCCTGGGTTTTCATCAGTAAAATGAAAGAGTTGGATCATGATCTCACAAGATCCATTTTCATGCTCACATTTTGTAATCTGTGCTTTTGGCCAAGATCACAGAGTGGTCCCAAGCTAAGCAGCAAAAGGCAATTCAGAGAAGCAGGAGGGGGCCACATGACTGGCCAGGCCCACTCGCAGGCTGGTATGCAAGACCAGCGCTGGACTCTCTAAGAGAGGCTTAGGTATGGGATCTGCCCAGTGCCTCAGATCAGGTCAATGGCAGAGCCAAAATGGGACTGCAAAGCCTTCTCACCATAATTCCAAGCACCCCTGTCCTGGGCATGGAGGGGGCCTATATCCAAGGGGCAGCGGAAACAAAGAAAGTAGTGGCCATTTTACACTCATGACCTTTGACAGTGACCTCCCCTGAAGTTCCATCTTAACCAAAAAGGAAGGACCCAAAAGGAGAAAGGAAGCTGCATGTTGAGGCTGGAAGAAACCACATTTAGTTAAAACCCTTCGTTTGACAGAGGCAGCTGTGGCTCAGAGTGTTTACATAACCTGGCTTTATTACACACAACAAACTAATGACCGAGCCAGGCCCAGAACTTGGGCCCCCGACTTTACGGGTAGCTGCTTGCCTGCAGTATGATTTCTTTTAGGCTTAGTCTAAGACTGGTGCTAAATGCATGGCTGAACTGGGGTATCTCCGGTGCTGGATTTTTGCGGGGTGCATACAGTGAAATATGTGGTGACCATTTGTCCCCGTTTGCCCAAGATGCTCCAAGTTTATGTCTACTGTCTGGTGTAATTATTAATAATTCAAGCTCAGAAGTATCCTAGTTTGGAATGATAGGTTATGTGGTCACCCTACGATGGACAACTGGGTGGCACTAAAGAAGAAAAACTTGAATCTGCAGAATTGGTGGTCTTTAGAACTGAAAGGGCAATCCATCCCAAAGGGTCTGCAGGCTTCAGCTGAAGTCGTGCTGTGGAGGATGTCATTCTTGCCTGTCCCCACTGGAGCGGGGTATGAGGAATAAACGGAAGCCCTCCAGCATCTGTGTTAGTGGGGGTTCCCTGAAATGGCCCCAGTCAGCGCCAGTCCCCACTGGCTAACAGCCATCTCGGGGCCTCACGCATGAAGTGGTCACAGTAACACCCGGGTCACAGGGTTGCTGAGTCTGGAACTGCAGATATGAGGCATTATTTTTTGTTATCAAGTCCAACCATCTCATTTTATAGATAGAGAAACTGACGTCCAGAGAGGGGGAAAAAGCCATGCAGCAGGTTAACAGCAAAGTATGAACTGGAACCCAGGCCTCCTGGCCTTGCTCTTCCCTTTGCAGGAGGCTGCCTCTACGTGCCCTGGCTGCTGGCATTCACACAGGGCAGGGCGCCCTACTGGCAGCCAGGCCCGGGCAGTGGGGAGAAAAGGGGAGCAGTCCTGGCTCCCAGCCCTTCCCCTTGCCACCCCATTTCAATCCATTAAGCCAGGTGAGTATCTGCAGGCCCCAGCACAGAGTGGCTGCTGCTTCCCTCAGAGAACCCGAGCGGCTGCCAGCTGAAGTGGTGGAGAGGCTCCCAGGGCTCGATGAGGGGCCTGTCTGGAGACCCTGGCAGAGACACGCCCCCCTGCCCAGGGAGGTGGGGATGCTTTCCGGAGAGACTCTGCTGGAAGCCACAGACTGTGTGGGGTTGTGGGGCCCTTTGTGGATACCTAGGGAAATGGTCTCCACACTCATAGAATGTCAGGATCAGACCCTGGGACCCAGAGCCCATAATTCCTGTGGTGGGCCCTGAGTGCTGTCGTCAGCTCCAGGGGAAATCTCGGGGAAGCACACGCTGCAGGCTCTCCTTCCCCAAGTCTAGGCTGGCCTGCAACATGGCCTGCTGCCTCCTGCTCCCCATCCCGTGTTCAGCTCAGGCCTATGGGAAAGAACAGCTCTGCCTCTGATGGACTCAGCGCAGAACGGAGCCCCTTCATCTTCAATTAAGAAGAAATGAACTTTGAATTTCAGGCTCCTCAGCCACAAAATAGGGGACATCCTGCAAGGTTTCAGTGACGAACAAATGAAATAATGTACTAAGTGCCAAGAATAGTGCCTGGTACATACGAAGAACTTAATAGGTGCTATCTGCTATTATTTTTATTACTAACTCTAGCCAGTATTTCCTCATTTAACCTCATTATCATCAACCTAGTCAACCAAACTAGAAACTGGGGGTCATCCTTGACTTCTTCTTTACTATCCACAGATGATCAATAATTGTGTCTTATCAATTTCGCTTCGTAAATATTTCTTAAATCTGTCTCTTCTTTTAAAAAAAATCTCAACTCCCATTGCCTTGGATCAGGCCGCCATCCTTTCCCACCTGGACCACGGCCACAACCTCCCAACAGTGTATCCAGTTCACATCTTATCTTTCCTGGATTCCCTCCTCCACTCAGCTGCCAGTAATGGGCGAAAACTGAAGATCTGGCCACGGCCCTTCCTGCTTGAAGTGTTGATGACTCTCCATTGTCTACAGAGTCTGGCCTGTGCTTTCTCCCGCCACCCTCTATCTCTTCATTTAAGCTCCAGCAATACTGAGCGGCTTGTACTCTGCCTCCCCTCCTCCCACCTAACTATGCACACACACACACACACACACACACACACGATTGCTCCTTGCCTTCATCTTACGCCACCTTTTTTTGCCTTGAACACCTGCCTGCCCCCATTTCCCCAACTCTTCACCATCCTTTACGAACCAGCTTAGGCACCGTCTTCCTGAAAGCCTTCTCTAAACCTCCTAGTTGCTTCAGGCGTGCCATAATATCCCACATATATCAGTGACTGACCTTATCATGTTGTCTCCCTTCAACCTGTACTGTGAGATCTTGGGGGCAGGGACCAGGTCTTAGTCACCCTTGTGTCTCCACACACAGAGAGCTGAATACATCTTTACTGAGTGAATGAATGAATGGATGAATGATGCATGCACGCATGCCTGAATGAAGTGGCCCCAAACTTGGCATGTGGTGAAGAGTTTGCGGAAGAGCAGCTCATTTGCAATGGACGGGAAAGACACACATACTTTCTGGATATATGAACCTGAATGAGCACATTCCTCTGATATCTCCCAGGGAAAGAAGGCTAAAGGGAAGGAAGAGCACTGAGAAGGATGAAAATTTTCTAGGAATCCAAAGTTAGGAGTGCCTATCTTTTTAGCCGACATTACTGAGTTTGGCCTAAGGAAGACAGGGACATCTGATGGGTCATGGACATTCACACACAGGCTAGGCACTTCACAACAGAACAGAGCCCCCTCATCCCATCAGGGTCTGTTATTTATGGATTTTCTGTCAAGCCACAGTTTCTTAGCCTCTGGGCATGCTGAGCCAACTACTATGCGCACAGAAGAGAATAAAACTGAAGGAAATCATAACCCTGGAGAAGTGCTATGGGCAGAAAATATAAAAGCATCATGAAGAATTCCAGACAGATTTACGACAGAGCCATAAATGGCACAGAGAGAGGCTGAGATACACCTAAACTTTAAGGCTGAGGGGAGTGAGGAGCAAGCTCCGTCCATGGCACAGTCTGCGGGGCCGCTCTCCAACAGAAAATGCCACTGCTGAGCATGGCTGCCTCTGACTCTAAGGGACAATTGCTACATTTCTGTGAGAAGCACACAGAAAATCATGTCTTCCCCTATTCCTCTCTTGGTTGAGGAAAGAGGCAGGAGGTGGTGGAATTAAAATCCAGATCTCTTTTGACTCTAAGACCATGTTCTTTGCACTTTATCATATGGGATAAGGAGCTCGCGGCAGCCTACATGTTGGGACTGCCATCTTGGTGAGCCCTTAAATTGATTGTGTAGGCTATCACTGTGCTGAGGAAAGACATGGTTGGCAGTACCTATCAGCCAGGTGATAGGAAGAGAGAAATCTCTCGGAGCTGGAACTTCCTTCCACTAGGCACACCTTCCACAGAAGTGCGTGTGGACGGGACTGGCAGCTTCCACCACGGGCCCACTGAGCATATTGCCTTCTAGACCAGCGGCCTTGTTGCTCGGCATCGCTGAACGGGGCACTCCTTCCGCGTCTCTGGAGCGTCTGCTTCAGGGCCTGCCAGCCTCTGTGGGATGCTCCACCTTGACGTTCACCTCGGTAGTTAGTGCCTTTTGTCTTGCTCCTCCGACTTTTAGGGAAATTCTTAGATTTTGGCTTACAACTCTCACCCTTTCCCTTGCCTATTTAGAACATTCTTTACTTCATTCTTGCCGAGCCCTTGGTGACCTTGTCCGAGAAACCCAGGCTGCACAGTTTGGGCTGTGCTAGCGGCTCCGCGACAGGCCTGTCTGCACCGCCCGGCCCTGAAGAACATCACCCCGCCGTGCTCTGCTTCCAACTGCCCAGGGACCCCGACGTCTTAAGACCACAGTGTGCACAGGTAGTTCTTGTCATGTACTATTCTCAAGGCTCTAAACTGCTGGAAGGCATTACTCACAACCCAATTTGGTGAAAACCTATCCAGATACTCAGGTTGAGTTAAATATACCAGGTGTTTGTAACTGCCTCTCTCCCTCCCCTAACTGTAAGAGGGAGGGGGATGCCGAGCACTTGAAACCTGGAAATCAAACACTCAGCAAAATGCTGGGGAGACCCACCAATCTGTGCAGCCAGGCAACTTTACATGATGAAGTGTTGCTACAACCTGCTGGCTGCAAATGACAAATTTAGCCTTAAAGATGGCTCGATGTTCCAAAGCCTGGGAAGCAAGCTGATTTCTTTGAAGACGGAGGAGGCACACATCTGGACAGGCCAGGCACTGTGGCAAAAAAGGCTTCTCTATGGCTGGGAGGAGTGAGCAGCCAATTTGTCAGAGTCTGGAGACATCATTCCTAATACTGCACCCTATACCTCCACCCTCCTCCAGCCTTGCAGAATAAAGAACTGTCCTTTACAGTTCAGTTCTGAGCTTATCTCCTTCCTGGCATCTGTACTGACATGTGGTTGAACCCAAGAGAAGCCTGGTGTTCAGGGGCCTGGTCTTTGACGTGACACTCCCATCCTTCATGCCCAGGGACATAGCCTTAACACATGTCAACAGTTAGTTTTCTCTTTAACATCCAAGAGAACTGAAGAGAGCTAATGTTATCCAACAGTTGGAATTTCTTCAGGAGGAGAGGCACTTCTTCTCTCATCTGCACCCTTCTCATTCAAGAGGAAGAAAGCAGAGTCCTGTCTGTCCAGGGACATGAGAAACACAGGCGGGCTAAGTGTCTGAGAGAAGAATGAACTTAGCAGATGCAAACAATGTATGCCTTCAGGGGTCATCTTTCAGTCTGGGATGTTTTTGCCCTGGGCCTACCTTTTGAAAAGGCTGGAAGAAGCCAGTTGTGGGTATCAGCAGGGCTGGCTACAAACACCAGGAGTCATGAAGATGCTGACAAAGGTGTCTTTCGCTTTGCAATTACCACCATGCTGGGCCTTCGAAATGGGGAGAGGGAGCAATGTGCATCTTTTCAGAAGCTCAGAGACTATAAATCCTATTAGCATCACTCCCTCCTCTGTCTTTGCAGTTAAATGGGGCTTTACCCATCAATGCAGGGGTAGTAACAACAATACCATCTTGGGTTACACTGACATTCTTGTCTTAAAGAGCTCATGGCACTTCCTTTGGAAGGAAGGAGTAAGCGCTATTGTTTTCATTTTATTGATAGAGAAATAAAGGGGAGAAGAGGGTATAGCAAAGTGACCAGAGATACATAAGCATCCATATCAGACTTAACACTTAGGTCACAGCCGATGGCAAATAAAGCCCACGGCCGCAGCTGCAGGCCTTACCCTGAGGGTCAGAGAACGGGGCGCAACAAATACCGTGGAGCAGGCAGGAAGGAACTCGTACTTCTAGAGCACATGGCACAGAGGAGCCATTTTACCTATGTTGCTCCTATTTTCCTCATAAGGACCCTGTGAGGTGGGTATTACATTAGTTTTACAAATGAAAAACAGCATCTCAGAGAAGTTCACCTGTCCAGGAATTGAAGTTAACTCTGTTCGACAAAAGCTGTGTGTTCTTTTGGCAGAACTGACTTCCTTCATTTCTACATGGTTGAATCCACTGCATTGGATAATACTGCCTTTAGGAACAAATATCTCAGGGTTCCATTAAAAATTCAATTAGCTTAAAACTGCTTCCTGGGAGCCAATGACACCTAGGATGGCATCCGTGATGGTCTCAGAATTTGGGGTGAGAATGGGAAAAAGAAAAGATAATTTATATACGAAATCTAATTTTGGGTGCCTTAGATAACCCTTTCAATCTATTTCTTGGACTCTCTGGAGACAGCTCTTTGTACAAAGAAGCTCTCATCTGCTTTGCCATAGAGAAGAAATAAGCACTCCATCACCAAGTGTCCTTTCAAAGGGTGACTTTAGTCTTTGGTCTAAATGAGTTGTGCCTGTCACTTTTAAAGTGATTCATTCCAGTAAAGGACAGAGAATTTATTATTTTTCAAAACAGATCACTGTGGTGTTGACCTAAAAAGGCCCGAGTGAAGCCTGCAGTGTAGGTCTGACCATGCTGAGTTGGGTTCATTCCTCCACCACATCAGTACATATGCATCTTTTCACATTAGGTGCTGCAACTCATATTTCTAATTATATTTATTCAATATTGAAAAGTAAATATTTTGGAAATTAGCCATTTGCTACTGCAAATACATTAGAAATATTTAAAATGGAATTCCTGGGGCTGGCCCAGTGGCCAAGTGGTTAAGTTCTTGTGCTCCACTTCGGCAGCCCAGGGTTTCACTGCTTCGGATCCTGGGCACAGACATGGCACCGTTCATCAGGCCATGCTGAGGCGGGGTCCCACAGAGAACAACCAGAGGCACTCACAACTAGAATCTACACCTATGTACTGGGGGGCTTTGAGGAGAAGAATTAAAAAAAAAAAAAAGATTGGCAACAGTTGCTAGCTCAGATGCTAGTCTTTAAAATGGAATTCCTTTCTCCCTAGCTAGAGAAGTAACTTTAAACATCTAATTAAGATCAGACTTTTTTTTAAAAAAAGTTGGCCATCAGTTAAGTACATAGTTGACTTTGTTCCAATTTTAGTACATGTGTTGCCGAAGTGAGCACAATCATTGATTTTGGGATAATAGATCCATGTGTATCTTTCTCCTTGCCCCATTCTCCTTATAAGAATATTGAGATATACATGCAATTATTAATTTCAAGTATCTTGTTAGAACATCACATGGGTTTATCACTGTGTTAGATGCTGTCGGAGATATCACAGAAACAAAAGAAATCACCCCTTCCTAAACGCAGGAGACTAACAGTGGGCGCCTCAGTCTAAGGAGGGCACGTGACAAGGACCGGGAGAGAGCTGACTCCTTTTCCGCCCACCTCTCCCCTCAGAGGAGAAAGTGCACGGGGGAGGGGGCGGAGGCGGCATCTGATGAACATTGCCTGATGGAGCGCCTGCACTGAGCTCCAAGGCGCTAACCAAGTCGAGGCAGCAGAAGCCGTGAGGAAACCGACTTCCCTGTGCCTCCTTTTACAGCCTATGAAATGAGAGTAAAGGCTGTCTTCTGTGCAGTCATCTAGAGATCTTTTTACGATCCGAGAATAAAAAGGACTATAGAAATGCAAAGCTTTATTTATTACTAATACTGAGCAGGGACTAATTCCCATGCGGACTCTTTCGGGCCCTAACAACTTGGCAAGAGCTCTAAGGCTCCTTCCAAGATGAAGCTCCTCATCTCTGTGAACATAAAAATCAATCTGCTACACAGCTTGAAGAATCCTTATCACCAGGGTCCTGAACAATCCACAACCTATCCTTAGAGCCTAAGAAAAGGCTGTAAAGTCTTCTGTGACCTTCCTCTCAGCACGTTTGGCTAAAAATGACAAACTGTTCATTCGGAAGCAGAGGCAGGCATATTCTGCTGGTTGGGTCCAAAGGAAATAACATGAACCGGGATAAATGAAGTGTTACTGGAAATCTGGGCCATTTGTGGACTCCTGGAACAACTATCCTCTAGAAACTAGCTATAAATACCTTTAGAAATAATTTCCCTTCAAAGGCCTGGGGAAAACAAGCCAATTGTAAAGGTTTAGTTTGATAAAAGCAAAGTCCCAAGTCCACCAGGTTAGTCTGTGGGGTGACACTGCCCCCTGGTGGTGGGCCTACACTGTGGCACAGGGAGCTCAGCAACAGGGAAATTTGCACTCTGCGTTCAAAGAAAGACTGAACTTTTAACAGACAAGAAACCAAGTTCCCACAAGAGCCCTTCCTACAGAGAGGAGAAGTCTTCTAGAAGTGACCCCATACATGTAAGACAAAAGTAGTTTAAGTTTGGCATTTACTGTGTGATATGAGCAAAGGACTTTTTCTACCCCCTCAATTCTTAGCACCAGGTGTAGGGAAGGATGTGATGAAAAATACAGCTTGACTGAAAAAAGTCAGAAACATTTACTTCATATTACACATACTTTTTAAAAAGGCAGAAACATTTAGGGTGACACCACTTGACAGGAAAGAACCTTGCGCTGGAGGACCTTGAAAATCAGTCTCAACATGTTTTGCTTTCACAGAGTCTTTTTCATGGCTGCTTGTGTCATGCTGAAGAGATAAGCTTCATAGATGATATTTAAGAAGTTGTCGTCATTCTGGAAAACAAAATCAAAAGACCCAAGGGAATACGATTTGGTTGGCAGAAACAAAAGGTTGCCCTGTCTCGGAGCTGAACTAGCATTTTGATCCTAAGAGGCCCCTCTCTACCTGTCCGCTCTAACAGCTGGCGGTTTTTATTTGCATCTGTGAATGCTAAGTGGGGCTGAAGGCAAGGCAGGTTTCCGGTGGTATGTGAAGTAGCAGGTGCTCATCACCTACAGCACAGATGGGCAGCCCGGCCATGTGGAGGATGGACGAGGTCTAGTCTGAGGAGCCTGGTAGGCTGCGCGAAAGGACGCAGGGCCCCAACAGCAGGCTGGACCGGGAGGAAACGGTCCAGGTGAGCGGCTCCTGGAGGTTAGTTAGGAGACTGCTGTGGTTCTCAAATCTCCTCCAAGTCTCTTACGGTGCGCATACTTATTTGGGGCATTAGTTAAGGTTTTATTTGCAATGTGCTTCACTGGTGCCTCATCAAAGCCCGTATAGTTCTCCCATTAGTCATGGAAAGTTTTTGGTCTTGGAAACGGGTAGCAGTTAGACCGGTGTCTCTGGGCTCTTTTGCCTGGCTAAGGGCTGAGGGAGAATCTTGGGTTTCATCAGTGGTTTTCTTTGTTTTTAATTCTAGAGACTTCTCCCTCCCACGCGAATCCTTTAAAGCTTTAGCAATTCACCCACATTTACACTCCCCCTTCATTCCTTCTTGGCACCCCACACACAGAGTTAGCATTATTCTCACGGAATGAAAGGAACGCTGTTATCCCTGTACTTCCTACAAAGTAGCCACAAAGTCCCTACGAATGAGACTGTGTCTTCCCGACAGGCGAAGACTAAAAGCAGGCTGCCTGCAGGACTGCTACCAGCTCCACAGAAGATGCTGTCCAAAACACGGGCGAAGCGAAACGTCCGGCAGAGCGCGGAGGAAACGGAGTGGGAATTATATAAATACCATTCCTAACCGGCAATGTACAGGGACTTATCCAGACTTTCAGAGTCTTGGCACCTGCACAGAGATCTTTGGAACAATGTGGTTTAAATGGAATGAGCCAGAAAAAAATGGAACTTTAAATTTCCAGTTTGGGTTTTTTCTTGATTGCTCACAGAAAGGAAGTTTACAGCTGTCCTATGTGAGTCCTCATGAAATTATCCTGAGTGACTTAGAGAGGTGAGCAATACTTCTACCCTGATGTTCTGGTTGGGACGGCCCAAGCGCCCGCTGAGGTCTTCAGCAGACTGTGCTGCTGCTTCCGCTCAGACGCTGATTTCCAGCCTCCAGTCCTTTGCTTCTCTCTAAAATACACTACTCTTAGGAAATGTTTTCACTAATAGAGACCACTGTCTTTTTCAGTAGCATGGGACAGCTGCAGAAGCACCAGCCTGCTCTCTAACAGCCATCTGAAGCGTAAGCAAAGGACCACAAACATTTCCTTAAAGACTCTCTAACAGACTGAGGCGTCTGAAGGCAGTCTAGATACAGGCATTCTGCTTTTCAAGGCCTGTCGTTTATTTTTTGGGTGTGCTCTGCAGGTGAACTGCTGAAAGAGCTCCCAAGGCGATCTTCACAACATCCTTGCTCCTACTGCGGCCCCCAGGCCAGTGCGGTGGGAAGGAGCGCATGAAGCCAGATGGAGCTGAGTCCCTGCTCCACTAGTTACTAGTGCTGTGATGTTGGGCCAGTCAGTTAGCGTCAGTTTCCTTGTCTCTAACAGAAGAAAAATAATAGAGTCATTGTGTAAGGACTAAGTGCAGTCATGCGTGTAAAGCACTTAAAAGACGAGCCTGGCACAGAGCTCCAGGTACATATTAGTGGTTACTGTCATTATTATTCAGAGAGGCTGGGGAGACACATGGCTGACAAGAAGTGCCCTCCTTCCAGCCTGTCTTACTAGCAGGTTTCAGAATTATTTGTAAAATATGCCCTCGGAAGCCAGAGCTGTTACTTGCTTCCTGACCCGTTTCCTCCTCCTCCTTGTTCAACAGTCTGAACAGGCAGCTTGAACTTTCCACTAACTGCTGCCGCTTGCTCAAGACGGCTCTTGCATCTATTTCCCACTGGGGAGCTCTTGGTGTGGGCACCCTGCAGCACCTAGAACCCTCTCGGTGGGTGTTTAATTATATGGTAAGTGCTTCCTTCTTCTCTGACAGGCCGCTGCTTGGAAGACTTAGTCAACCCTCCAAATTACAAACTTCTTGAGGAAGTGAGCCTCCCAAAGCCACAGGTAGTATTCTGAATTTCAGCCAGCTAACTGAGCACAGAAGCCATCGGGGTTTAGGAACAGTATTCTGGGGGCGTACTAAGTAGGATAACTGAGTCTTTATATCACAGTGGCAACCAATAGGTCAGCAGGATCGGTAAGGGTAAGAAGAGGGACGACGCGGCCCTCCCACCTGAACGAGGTACAGCAGTGCTTCCTGAAGTTGGAGCTTGGTGAGCGGGCTGCTGGTGATCACAGAGGGCTCTGGGCTCTGCAGAGGCAGGAGGCTGGTGGAGGCAGCAGCTGGTTCTTGTTTTCCCAGGGGCAAAAGCCCACTCTCCCTCTCCTTTGTTGGGACATAGGTGGGTTGTGTGAACACCATGGGGGACATGAGCAGAGAAGGAGCCACCGTAGCAGGGATGCGTTGAGGTGAGATGACCTGCGCACAGCAAATACAGACACAGAGGGCAGGAGTAAGTAGCAACTCAATGAAACGAACAGTATAAAGAGTCCCTTTGCTTGCAAGAGTGCATATAAACGAGTTTAAATACTAACTGCTCACAGCTCCACTGGGTGGGAAAAGCTTACAGGAGAACAGACTCCCCTTCACTTCTCTCTCTTTTCCTCCGTCGTTACTAAGCAGCTCCCGCACAGCCTGCGGTGGTGATTATTGCTGTCATCGCATACAAAGCTTGGCCTCTAAGTAATACTTTACTTTCCTGGTTTACTATCATCACCTGGCACACACACTCAGGACTGCTGGCCTCTTCCTCAGGGCTAGTTGTCCACTACTCTGACCTAAAGGCCCAACAACCCACGTGAGCTGTTGTGCTAGTCGGGGGCACCCCCCCGCCCCACTCCTGACTTCACGTGGAGGAAGTGCTGTGAGAGCAACACTCCGGGCTCGCTCTGCCTCCCACTCACCCCTCACCAGGGGCAGGTGTGACTATCAGGTCCTTTCCTGATAGGCTCTGCCTGCTTGCAGAGAGCACACACTGTCTCCTTCTCCATGCTGCAGTTTTGGGGGCACACCCCTGGGGTTGGTATTGCCCAGTACCACCAGTGACTTGTATTTCCGGGCAAGTGTGTCTACCTCAGTTGGCAAACAGACTTAAAATCAAGTTTTCCAATAGCTTTTCCAGTTATGCCAGTGACATCTGACTGGCTCCTACAGCTCTCTCTCATTTGTTTCTAACTTGGTGAGAAAAAAGAATGTTATTCATCAGCCTCCTAATGCCCCCACAGAACCCACGAGAAGAGGGGCATAAAGACCAGCAATCTAGAAGCTGCTGTAATTTTGCAATCACTCCCTCAGTATCTTTTTGGGCAGAAACTATCCTAGAGGAAGGTAGGTTGTTTGTTTCTTTTAACTGTCCCTATTTGCTATTTTGAGGGCAGATGCTCCCTGAAGGAGGATTCCCAGCACCGTTAACAGCACAGTGTGGGCTGACAAAATGTGCACCTTCTTACTCGGCTCTCCACGCTTGCGAGCACCAAAAAGAAAAGAGAATTGTGCATGCAGAAGTTTATGTCAAACTATTAACCCAATTTTCCTAGTGTCCAATCTAAATCATCAAAGAGAAAAAAAGCAGATACAAAAAACGGGGACATACTACATTGAAATATTACATTGAAATAACAATGCGGGTGAGTGACAAGCATTGTTTCTACAGCAGTGGTACTTAATTTGAGAGTTTAATGAATAGCAAACAAGAACACTTTGCCTCAGGGTCTCACATACACAAAGGCTTATACTACATGCCTATGATCTTTGTTTTCAAAAAAGTGAAAGATATTTGAGGAACCCTTATGAGCTACTTGCCAAAAAATGACAAAGGGACCAATGATGATATATGTGATAAGTTGGGACAGGGTCCTAATTTTCAAATGAAATTCATTTTCAATGAATTTGTATCAATCCAGATAGAAAAACGCCAGTCAGGTCTGCAGGTGTCCCTACAGGCGATGGGACAGTGTGTGGTGCTCTCACTGTCGCACGCTCCTGATGAATGCAGGACCATCTTCCTCGAAGGACAGAATATTTCTAAAAATGACAATATTTTCCTCTCTCTGGCTACTTGTTTAAATGGCATACTTATCCCTCTCTTGATCTTTATTAAGCTAGACTGGCAATGTCAACAAGAATAGGCTGCCCCTTTAAGGAGTTATGATAAGTTTTTTCTGTTGACTTCAGGCACCCACACAATGGGGGCTCTGTAAAGGTGGGGAGTCTCTCTCTTCAGCACTAGTCACCCTCATGTAGCACAATGCCTGGCACGCAGTAAGTGCTCAGAAACAGTCACTGAATACATGAATGAGCGATAATTTACCGTGGACTGAAATAACAAGAGAGGTCAGATGTCTGGTGTCCCAGAGCGGTTTCAGAGAGACCATAAGTTTCCGCAGTCAAAGATAAGGGTTTCTCATGTTCACGTCCATGTCTTCAGACCTTCTAACACTGTGAAGATTAGATCTACAAATAAAGTATCTCTAAAAGGAGGGAAGCTCCCAGACGGCTAAGCAAGGAGTCTCTCCCAGGCAGAAAGTTAAGGTGACAGTGAGATGCACAGACATGGCTTCTGGCACCCCATTCTAAACAGAAATGCCCCTAGAGCACAGAAGCTGATTTTCAATCTCATGCACGATAACCAGACCCTCCCCTGGCCCACCCCTGGGAGGTATTTACCTGAAAGAGAGGAGCCTGCCTCTCTGTGCTGGATGTCTTGTCGGTCCAGGATGCCAAGGGCTTCCCTGCTCCAGAGCTCTGAGTGACCACAGGGAACTTCGCTGCCAAGGCTGGTCGGGGAGCCGCATGCAGGTGCTGCTCCTGCTGCACAATCTGAAGCTTTCTCAGTAACTCTTGAGGGGAGATCACTCCAGAGCTGCTAGGCTGATTGTCAGGGACGGGGAGCGTTTGCGCTGGGAGTGTGGACCGTTCTTTTCCATGAGCCTGGTGTCCTAGTGTCTGAGGTGGAAGGGAGCCATTGAAATACACCAGTTGTGCCTGAGCCAGCCCCTGTGGTGGAGCTGCAGGGGTGGCAGCAGTGACAGTTCTGCTGGAGTTCGGGGCAGCTGAGCTAGCAGGTGCTGGTGTCCTAGCACTGTACTTGTTCACTGCCCCTGGGGCACTCTGAAGCTTCTCTAACAGGTTCTGAGTTCTGGAAGCACTCTGTACAGAATGAGAAGTGCCAATGCTATGGGGGGACCCCGGCTGGACAGATCCAGTAAAAACTTCCCTAACAGAAGAGGTACTGCCATTTTTGTGGGGCCGGTTTTCAGGCAGCTCTGACAATGGATGGAGGTCGACACTCCTGACCATGAGTTTCTGAATGGCCGGACAGAGCTGCTTCTCGATGGGAGGTGAGTGTCTTCTGGGTTCCTCATAGGACAGGGAGCGTACAACTCCCTGCCGAATTGGAAACTTCTCTTGCTGTGGCTGCTGCTGCTGGTGGAGGGACTGTGGGAGCCCCACAGCTTCCTGACATGTAGCTTTGTCCTGCTTTCCAAAGAGAGCTGTCAAGGACAAGTGTTGGGGTTCAGAGTCTAAGGTCTGGAAAAAATAAAAATACCTGAAAATGGGTCTACATACAACTTGGTTATATAGAAGGCTATAAAACATAACGTACCTAACCAAGAATTTCTTCTACTTACAAAGATCAATTAGAGAGGATGAAACACTTAATTATGATGAACTTTACAAAAATGAGACCTCCTTTTTAATGTCAAAAATCTTCACAGCATTCCCCACTACTGCTCCCAAGACAGCTGTTATATTTTGGTGTCTGCTGATTGACAAAATAGGCATATGATCCTTGATGGACCTGGGGTTCACAGATTGGAGGCCACTATGTCCAAACTGTATACACTAAAAGGTAAATAACCTCTTCAACAGGAAGTCTATCTCATCCTGCAAAGTACAAGGAGACACGGAGAATACACAGGAATGTGAGGAGTTCAGAATACCCAGTAGCCTTTCGAAGACTTACAGAAATTTAGGGCTGGAAAGAAATGTAAGTCATTTAGTCTAACTTGAACCTTTCAACTATATACCAGTAGCTTTAAAAAAATTGCCAAATACATGAACTCCACCTTGGCCGGGCCAGTTACAAAAGCTCTTTCCTTTCTGCTCTACAGCACCTCTTCCTCTTTCTGAGGCTTTCTCTATTGTCGGGCTAAGAAAACATGAGCTTCATTCTAAAGCCTAAAGCTGGCTTCTGTATGAAAATAAAAAATTCCCATGGAAAGCAAACAATAAAAGCTAAAAGATAATTAGAAAAGACTTATTTTTTAAAAAATTCAATACAAGACTTTCATTAGTCAGTCTTTATGTCTTTTGGCTCCATGTTCATTTTCAAAATTGATTTAAACTAATTCCTTAAAAAAAAACCTTTAATGAGAAATAACCATAAAAAATGGAAACAGACCCATTATGTTTACAATCAATAATGGCACTCACAGATTAGCAATTTTGTTAATGCTGTACTACTCTGAAAAATACATACTCATACAAAAACTGCTATTATATTTATATTTTAGATGCAAGCACAATGACAAATCGTTGGGTCTAAAGGGGAATTTTATACCACTCCTTAGAATAGGAATCCCCTTCTCTGTACAGAGTGCCTAGCATTGTACCTGGTACAAAGGAGGTGCTCAGAAATGTTACACTGGATTTTGTTGCCTTGGTTGTCATTCTCTCAGTGGCCTTGGGAAACCAACTATCTACCTCAGAAGAATATGGGCCTGATGGGTGATATTCCTGTCAGCTCTATGTTATTAGTTGTCATTTTTTTTAAAATACACTATCCTCAAAGGATTCAAGTCCAGAAGAGATTAGCACAGAGTATGGTAAATGCCAAAAGAAAAAATTTTAACCCCTTTCTAGGAAAAGTAAATTATTTATAATGAAAAAATCTAATTTGACATCTCTTTCTTGGATTTACCTTAAGGTATCCTTGAAGAGTACCAGGCCCTCCCTTGACTATGCTCTGGGTAGAAATTCTTTAAGAGTCCTATAGAGACACCACAAAGGAAAAGCAGAGGACGTCGTTACCTGGCTGGGCCGAGGGATGCGCTGTTGCTGGTTTTCACTGGGCTTCACTGGAATTGGTTTGATGAGATTGGGGTTGTCATAGATGGCAGATGAACTGGTTATCTTTTTTGGCTCAGAGCAGGTTTTGCACTGGAATGGAAAAAAGAACTCAATTCTGGTGTAAAAGGAGGTTTAATCTTCTTAAAAGAACATACCTTCTCGCTCTTTATTTTATCTAATTAGTAGCTATTTTTTTGATGGATTTTCATGTACCAAGAAAAATCCCTTAATTTCCTCGGATATGAGCTATACTTGAGTATAAATCGAATTCAAATTTAATTTTTCTTAGTTGCACAATTCAGTGCCTTAAAATATTACCAACAACATCAGCCTTTGACTGACAGGCTCTTAGATACTTGGATACTTGGAAGGCTAGAGATACGTGCAAGAAGGACTAGTTTAAAAATACAGAGTCTAATGCTTTTCAGTAACAAACAATGACAGAAACTACTCCTGAAATAACATGTCTAGACTGCAGCAGGGTTTTATTTCCTGATTAGCAGTTGACTTAAAACTAGAGAGATGTATCCTCAAAGCAAGGAAACCTTTTTGGTCTACAAACCAAAAAGTGAAGCTGATTCAAACCACTGATTTAAAAATTACTAACATCATCTTTACTTAATAAATGACTTCTTGCATAAACAGAATAATTCAAATCTGAGTGTTCTGAGCCACTCACTACAAATTAGAATTTCACAGAGAAAGAGACAAGAGACAAGCCTCATCATTTCAAATACTGAATCATTATCATACATTAATCTAACCAACCATGCAATTGCTAACACAGTAGCATTCATAACAAAAAGAGCACAGCAATGATATCAGTGTCTACCTTGTTAACACTGAATAAAACTGAATAGAAAAATGCCACCTTCTGTATTATAGACTCTCTACAGCACTGTTAGTTTCAGCTGTACAGTCAAGGCCTTGGGCCAGAAAATATTTCACACTGTCTCTCACACGGAATGAGCCATAAACACAATCTGGTCCCTTAGGAACCCAAGGTTCACAACGTTTTTTACAGTGATTGGGATGTATTTTCTAATTCAAGGACATAAGGACATGGGGTCTCCTAGACTCGTATTCACGTACATTTATAAAGTTAAAGCACAAAAGACTAATTATCTTCTGAAAGAAAACACACTATAAGTATTAAAAGTAGACGTCTCTGGGTTACAGGATTATGGGTAATTTTTATTTTCTTTTTTATACTTTTTTGAATTTTCTCATTGAACATCAAAAGACAATAATTTCTTCAATTTCATAAATAAGTCACAGCTTTATCTAGAAAAGAACTATGAATTCTTGCCTTAAACCACAAAACACAAAATAATCTTAAAACACAGAATAGTCACTTCTGAATACTGAGAACCTAACCATGCAACCTACAGATCATTTCTGGCCCTGGCTCTTTCTTACTGAGGTTTTGCTATTTTATTGTTCACTTGCCTCTCAATTAGAAGGGAAGAGGTGAAAGGAGATGAAGCTCAAGTTAACAGCATTGCTACTTTACAGCAGATTCACAGAAAATTGTTTCTTGGGGGAGAAAACACAAAATATTGGCCCAAATAAGATTTTCAAATTATTTTATTATCTTCAGGTAAAAAGTTATATCTGGTGTCACTAGGCTTCACTTTGACCAATATCATATACCTTCAGCTCAAAATGTTTCCTCCTCTTACTTTTTGGGATTTTCATAAATTTAAGAATTTTAGAGTTGGAAAGGATCTCAGAAGTCATTTAGTGTAATACTTATCCAGAGAAGTGAAATTCTTTTATAATATCTCCAGTATGTAATCAGTCTTTTCTTGAATACTTCCAATAATAGGAAATTCACTTCCTCACAACACGAATTCTGAGGAAAAATTTTGTTTTCTTTCTCTTTTGTCCTCTTTCCATTTCCTCCCTCTCCTGTACCTAAGAACCATTTTATTCATGATCTCCACATTTTCTGAAATGTCTGAGGGTGGGGGGAAGGGGAGATACACAAACGTAAGGCAAATACAGGAACGGTTTATACAACGCAATGGAAGTTTACAGTGGGACATACACATCTGGTTGATCCTGAAATCACACGGCGGACAAAGAATGTTTGAAACGGGCATTGAAAGGCTGATCATTTGTTGATGCTAAAGAAGGAAAACGGAGGGCATGGGAAAAGGCATGAAGGCACTTTCAGGAAGAAAAACTGTTCTTGGGTTTAGTAGGAGTTTCAACTATCTGTAGGGGCAGTGGGAGGAAGGCGGTGGGGTCAGAAGAAGATCTGGGGCCATGCTATGGAATGCTGATGAGTCTAAGGGTTCACAGACTAGGCAATGAGAAACCAGGGAGGAGTCAGAGCAGAGAAGTAACGTGATCATGTAGGTGCTTCGAAAGGTCACATTACGTCATGTGGCTGTTACGGCAGAAGGAATAATTCCTTCTGTTATTTAACTCACACGTGGAGCAATTAACATCATGCATATAGCATGTACTTGATTTTATAGAAAAACAATCTATACACTGATCAAACATCTGCACTTCATGTCAACACTGTAACAACCAATCTGCGGGGACATAACGATGACAGAACATTGTTTTGACTTCAACAAGTTAATAGTGTAGTGGGAAAAGTTGACTTAAACATAGTAAATAAGGAAGAATGAAATAAGTTCTAAATAGTAATAGACTGGTAAGTTCAGTGGAGAGAATAATTAATTTGAATGAAGAGATCTGAGAAAACTCCATGTAAAAAGTGGCATTTTAACTAGGCCTGAAAAGATATGTAGATTCTGAACGGCAAAAAAAATGAGAGGAAAAATATTCCAAGTTGTAGGAATAGTATAAAATGATGGCCCAAATTAAGCCTCCAAAACCACGTATGAATGTCTCTGAGTGTGTGTGTGTTCTGTGTTCTTTTACGAGGCAGTCAGTCAGCTGTGGGTACAGGAGGAGACACTGGGGAGGCTCAGGAAATACAGTTCACTATATTCACAGGTCCTGGAGACAGGGGCACAGCACCCTACACAGGGCCACCTGGCAAAGCCTTACGGTGGTCAGGAGGCAGAAAGCAGGAGCGAAGGGAAAATTGAGGTTAGAGCCTTTACTGGGTTTCTGCACCTTAGGATTGGCTAGTTTGAATAATTCCAGTGGGCTCTAAACTGTAGGAGTGGTCCCTAGTTGCCTGACCTGGCCCTGAGAGGGTTAAGACAGAGGAAGCTGGCCTCCTGGGGTGCATGGGACAGACAGGGGAGGGAAGGCCTGGGCTGGTTAGTTTGCATCAAAGGCACGCTCCTGGCTGGGCCCTGTGCTGTCTCTAAGAGCTGGTAAGCCAAGGGAGGGGCAGTCTCTCCCTAACCAGAAGATTTTAAGATGTCAAAATACCGTAAAATATAAACAACACAACATGTGTGTGTGTGCTGAGAGGAGGCAGGGAGAAGAAAGGGAATAATTTTTGTTCAATATTTACATTTATTATTTATTGGTCACTGTTATGCTGTCTTCACAAAACCCAAGTCCTAGATTTAAGATTAATCTTTAGTGTGCCTAACATAGTACAATTAGTAAAGTATAATTGACTAGTTGCCAAGTCATTAGGATATCTTTTAATAACTGTTGAAGAAGTAAACAAAATTAAAAAACTCATACAGTCATGTATCACTCAACGATGGGGACATGTTCTGAGAAATGCTTGTTAGGTGATTACATCATTGTGCAAACATCATAGTGTGTACTGAAGGGAAACAAAATTTGCCACCCCAGAATGTGTCTCTCTCACATGAGGATTATTTTAGGCTGATTATCTTTACAAAACAAAAGACTCCGAAAGTTTTTTTGTTACCTCCCCCTTAACTGCCTAAAAGAATTCAGATTAAAAAAAACTGTTTCAGGTCCGGCCTGGTGGCGCAGCGGTTAAGTGTGCATGTGCCCCTTCTCAGCGGCCTGGGGTTCGCTGGTTCGGATCCCGGTGCGGACATGGCACCGTTTGGCAAAAGCCATGCTGTAGTAGATATCCCACGTATAAAGTGGAGGAAGATGGGCACGGATGTTAGCTCAGGGCCAGTCTTCCTCAGCAAAAAGAGGAGGATTGGACGTAGTTAGCTCAGGTCTAATCTTTCTCAAAAAAAAAAAAAAAATCTGTTTCAGGAAGCGAGCTATCACCTTGGCATCACATGAACTAGGTGGTAGGGAGGGAGGAACCTAGAAAAGCTTGTTTGTTGGGCTCCCTTCTGTGTTCTTCTGTTTCTGTGTGGCCAAACACTTGTTTTCCAAACATTTGCTCCTTTTCACTTACTTGTGAATTGCTTTCCTTCCCTTTGAAGTCCCTGACTCTCCCCATCCCCAACATCCTCCCTTCTGTGTTCTTCTGTTTCTGTGTGGCCAAACACTTGTTTTCCAAACATTTGCTCCTTTTCACTTACCTGTGAATTGCTTTCCTTCCCTTTGAAGTCCCTGACTCTCCCCATCCCCAACATCCTCTCTCGTCTTTAGCTGAGGGTGGTATTTAAGGAGAGAACTTCAGTCATTTTGGTGAGTTACTTGGTTTTCCTGGGTTTCTCCCAGGTATACATGCTATTAAATTTTTGTTTGTTTTTCTCCTATCTGTCTCATGTCAATTTAATTCTTGGACCAGCCAGAAGAACCTAGAAGGACAGAGGAAAATGTCTTCCTCTCGTACAGTACTTACACAAACCTAGATGGTATAGCCTACCACACACCTAGGGTATATGGTACTAATCTTACGGGACCACTGTCATAACCTGTGGTCCGTCGTTGACCAAAATGTTGTTATACAGCACGTGACTATGCAAAAACGGTTGTTAATGACAGAAACTGGGATTAAAGCATCTCTGTCCAGGCTCCATGACAGGATAATGAAACTGTGGTTTATTCATCTTCATATTCATATTCATATGCACTGATTCATTCGACAACCATTTATTTAGCACTTATGTGCCAGGAACTTTGAAGAAGACGAGGGATATAAAGATGAATAAGGGATGTTCTTTGTACTCAAGGAGCTCACAGTCAATCAAGGATGAATCAACAACAAATTTAAAGGCATACTGAAGAAACTTGGTCAATTGTCCTCTAGTACGTCTCACTTTGTTCAAGATTTTTCTGATTGCTTCCTTGTGGGGTCATTTAATTTGTTTTTCTACCTGCCCTTCTAACCTCCTCCCTTTCATTTTCTGTAAACTAGAAAGTTAGCATGTAAGACTGAGATCAGGATCAACTCTTCTGGCAAGAATATTTCAAGGTGGTGCTATATATTTCACACTATATCGCATTAGGAGGCACACAATGTCTGGTTGTTCAACTTTTAATGATGCTGATCAGTGGGTTCAGGTGGTGGCAGCCTGATCCTTCCCTGGTCAAGTTTCCATCAACCTATCTTCATAAGATAAACATTACTGATGATCATTGCCTGACTCAGTTATTTCACCAGGGTGTTTTTAAGTTCTATCTACATTTAACAGCTAGAATTCTTTGGTAGAGAAGAACTTTCCCTCATCAACCAGGATTATCTGGTTATTCTGAAATATGGTCCATACTGGCCAGGCAAGATAAACCCTTAATTCTTAATACCAATTTTCAGAGGAAGGAGTTGGTGTCCTACTACCTCCAAGGATAGCCACTAATTATTTTTTATTTTGTTTCTTATTTTCAATCTGCTTGCTCTCTCTCATCACTACAAACTCATAGGTTTTATATATTCAACGTGTTTCAATCCACTGAAGTCATTCTTATTGATGTTAGAATTTGACGCTTTGGTCAGTGGTTCCTTCAAGCTGACTACTGTACCCCTTTCACATGACCCTATTTGTTTGACTTTCCTGTCCCAGACCTGTAGTCAGGAATTTCCTTAAAGAGCCCTGATACCTTCTAGGAGAGAAGAGTATTTGGAAAGAATAATCTGGTGGTTATTGCTTCTGGGTTGTCACTCATTTCTAAGTCTTTTCAAGAAAAGAGTTAAGAACTACATATTTAAGAAACAAAATATGAACTAATTCTGAGAGTTCCACTTAAAATTTAACATTATACAGTGTGAACTTTATTTTTTTCTCTTACACTGAAGGTTTTGTTCTGACCACATAAATACTTATTATATCCCCTGACAGTTGAAAAATTACAATGGCAATATTACTACTAACAATAAAACCATGGAAGAAAGTTTATAATTTCTTTGCAGTAATTTTTGTTCTTAAAATATATTACCCTAAAGGTGTTCAGCTCAAATACTGGGTTCTGAAGCCACTCTCATTTCTTTTCAAAGGAATTATGTCATAATATGATATTCAGTTATATACATTTAATTCAGCTAGTTTCTCAATTCTAGGATTTTTCTTTTCTTTTTTCTTAATGTTATTTTTTGCCCAGGTTTCTAGAGAGTGTTAATCTTTTACCTCTCAATTTTCATAGAAGCACTTTATAAAGTAGGGAAATTGACTTTCTTCCTGTTATTTAGGTGTAAACATTTCTTCTCAGGTTCTCTTTTTTTTTTGAGGACGATTAGCCCTGAGCTAACATCTGCTGCCAATCCTCCTCTTTTTGCTGAGGAAGACTGGCCCTGAGCTAACATCCGTGCCCATCTTCCTCTACTTTATACGTGGGATGCCTACCACAGCATGGCTTGTCCGCACCTGGGATCCGAACCGGCAAACCCTGGGCCGCCCAGAAGCGGAACGTGCGAACTTAACCGCTGCGCCACCGGGCCGGCCACTCTTCTCAGTTTTTATATCTTTTTACTTTGCTTTTTCTTTTTAAACCATGTAAAAAAATTAGTTTTTACTTTTACGTAGCTGAACTAATTGCTTTTGGGTTTTGAAGTATAGTTAGGAAGATTTCTCCTTTTCCAAATTACAAAGAAACCCATAGAAGTTTCTTCTGGTACTTGAATGGTTGTACTTTTACATTTAAATTTCTAATACATTTGGAATTTCTCCTGGTATATGGTATGAGGTACAGACCCAATTTTGTATTGTTCCAAATTTGGAAAAATCCATTCTACATCATTTATTTAAAAATCCATTCAAATAACTGATTTGAGATTTTCATCTTTATCATATCCTAAATTTCATATACCTTAGGGTCTCACTTTGGACTTTTTCATCTGTCCCATTGGGCTGTGTGGCTATCTGTGCGTCGATACCATCAACACGATCCTGTTTTAAGTATTTAGGCTTTAATGTCTTACTATCACTGGTGGGGCTTGCTCCCCTCTTCTCTCCCACGCAAGACTGCTCTTCTTTCCCAGGGTTTCCCAGCTATTCTTCCCTGTTTACTTCTCCACGTTAACCTTATAATCAACTTGTCTGGATCCAGAAAAGAAGAAAAGAAACCACTTTGTATTTGTTTAGGAATCATCTTAAATTTATAGATTAATTTAAGAAGAAGTGAGAGCTTTCAGTTTTATCTTCTAATCCAAGATTAGGACAGATATTTCCATTTGTTCAAGCCTATTTTTACACCTTTCAGGAGTGTTTAAAAGTTTTCTTCCTATAAGTGTTGCTCATTTCTTATTAACTTTATTCCAAAGAATTTTATAATAATTTGTTGCTACTGTAATGGGATCTTCTAGTAAATCTTCTGGTTGGCACCATTTGTACGTATGAAGGCTCCTGATTTCTCAGGCTACGTTTTAATCCACTTAAAAGCAAACAGTTTTCTTTAGCCCACTAAAAGCAAATAATGATTTTATTTTTCATACAATTTTGTTTGGTAGAATTAATAGCACTAAGTCTTTCCCAAAGAGTATGTTCCCACTGTGGAATTTAAGTGTGGATCATAAAGGAGGACAAAAACTCACCTTTGTGTATTCATCTTTGGCCTTGGTGAGCATTCGTAAGATATCGACTTCCTTGCCCTCTCCTGAATTGAGGATCATTGGGGAGATTCCTGCTCCAGCTCCCTGATGGGCTTTCAACTGTTCATATTGAGTTAGGCTAGAAAAATAGAGGGGGAAATCCACAAAGAAAAACCAATTCAACAGAAATGGTTTGTAAAACCATCCAATTCTCACCAGTTGTTTTTATCCTGTTATAATCATATTAGAAATAAGATTGCTTAGGAATTGAAAGAAGAAAAATGAGAGGGGAGGTCCTGAGTACACTGACTAACAGATATGGTCTGGAGAAGGGCTGGGCAAATACCACCTGAAGGCCAAATCTGGCCCACCACCTGTTTTTGTAAAGAAGGTTACAAACACAGCAAGCTCATTTGTTTACGTATCGTTTATGGTTGCTTTCTCACACCAACGGCAGAGTTGAGTAGTTGTGACAGAGTCCACATGGCCTTGCAAAGCCTAAAATATTCACTATCTGGTCTTTTTCAGAAAAAGTCTGCCAACTTATTTAGAACATTTGAAACGACTCATTAATTACTGAAGAAACCCAATTTAGAGTTCTCAAACCCCGAGCAAACTGCATGGCAAATTGAGATTTCCCACCTCGTTCCACAGTGCCTTGAAGTCAAAGCAAGGTTGACTCCAGAAACTCAAGGCCTGGAGTTCTCTGGCGGTTTAGAAACACAGTGAAGATTCCAGTCTAGAAGAGGGGGCATTAAAAACAGAGCAATAAAGAGTGTCATCTGCTTTCCTGCAAACAGGACTGAAGGGAGACCAGCTGCTCCTATACGCTGCGAGATGACACTGAGAAAAAGATTCTTCCTTTTGTGTGCTTTAACTTCAAGCTCAGATTCTTTCATAAATGCCACGAAGTTTATGGCAGAAGAGATCTGAGAATTCATTGAGAGACTGAATTCTAACTGAGGAAGGGCTCAGAGTCCACACAAATCAGGTGCTCACTGCCAGTCAGCAATCATGCCCCGCCCCAGCTGTTAAGAAATCCCTGCAGAACGCTCACGAGTTTAACACGGCCTCTTGGCTGAGCTACAGGGTATTTTTTAACCTATATGAAATCCTGCTATTATTTTCCATCGCACAGTTCACAATAACACAAAGGTTCTAGGAACTGGTTGTTATAGTGGTAAATACCAGTTTGAACACACTTAATCACCACCTGCAACTTGAGCTAGTAGCCTAAAATTAGCTATCACACACTAGATTTTCAGACATCAATCTTTATTTATAAAAAAGTGCTCCCCACATTTCATTTTTGGGGGTCACTTTTTAGTCATTTCCTTGCCCCAGGATTTAAAATAGGAAAAAGCGTTTTTTGCAGATGGAGCTGCTTTGTCAAATCTGTGTGGGCAGCAGCCATACTATGTGCTCAGCTGAGTCCAGTCACTGGCTGAGTACAGCACGGGCAGGAAACTCACCTCATTCTGAGGCTCTAAACCGGCCCCACAAACAGCAGGGAAATAACTGCCTCACAGGGAGCAGCCATGGGGCTCAAGAACTCATCAGAGAGTTGACCAACCGCTGAGGAGACAGCATGCTTATCCGGGCCCTCCTCTCAGGGCAATCAGGGAAGCCAAGAGTGGGAAAGTCACAGGAGTTTGTTTCCCAAAACGCAGAATGGGACAAATCACAAGATATCATGAGATTACAAGAAAGAGAAACTACAAGAAACAGTAACAAAAAAGAGAGAGAGACTGTCTACTGATCACTAAACTAATACTAACTCAGCTATCTCCAAGGAGATTGAAAAGAAAGACTAAGTACTCACAGCCTTTGAGACACAGGAGGAAATTCTGTGTGCCTACGACCATGGATGGGTACGCAGTTAAAGGAAAGTGTTTAGGGTAGGAAGGAAATGAATGATCTTAGGGAATCTGGAGCAGCCTTTTAGAATGGCTCTGAAGGTTCTTTTTACTGATAGACATACTGATAACTTTTCAAAGAAAAGAAGTGCTAATTTACAAACGAGGAAGATATTAAGGAAAACTGCCCTCTGGAACAACTCTTATTACTGATATTTCATACATGCAGACAGAAAACGACATGAACCACTCTACATGATATATCGTATCTACAATTTGTGAAAATGTAAAAAGTTGTTATTGGTGTCTATTTCTCATTTATAAAGCAAGAGTAATGCTTTCCCAACCTCTGCAAAAGGATTGCCGTAAGAGACACACTCTGTTACAACCGGAGTGCAGTCACACACGCAGGAGTACGAACAGAGGCACCAGGTCCTGAGAAGACTTAGCCTTCAGCACTTACTTTTTCATAAGCTCTGCAATTCTTTGGCATTCCTCCTTATCATAGAACCAAATTCCATAAATGGACACTGCAAAAAACACATCAAATTATGAGAATCTTCAGAACTACAAAATGGAAAGAAATTTCCTTACCATCTTGAAGGAAAATACATACTTGTTGAATAAATGAGGCCAATTACTGAAGGTAAAGCTTGAAAACCCAGCACTGGAATTCTTTCAGCCCAAACAGAACTCTGCAGTGTCTAATGCACACACACACATCCAATAAAGTACAGAACTCTGCAGTGTCTAATGCACACACACACATCCAATAAAGTACAGAACTCTGCAGTGTCTAATGCACACACACATCCAATAAAGTACGTTGTCCTTAAAAACACAGCACCTGAACATAACAGGCACTTGGTAAACACTTCTTAAACAAATAAATATAGATCGAAAACGAAGTCAGAATTTCTAAATTCCTTGCTTTGAAACGTCATTGTTTTTATACTTCACTTGTACATTTCATACATGTTTCATCTTTATTTTTAAGTATTAAGAAACCTGATGCACAAATATGGCCTAGAAACCTCTCTACCTTCTCCTTCTCCCAGGAATATGTTAATTAAAAATTGGCTTTTTAAGCTGTAAGTTAGGATAAGGTGCAAGAAAAAATAAAATTCCATAATAAATCTCTGACTTCAAAATGTTTGTACAGAAAACTTAGAACCGCTGAAAGATTAGGTATCACTATGATTTAATCATTTAGTAATAAAAGAAAAATGTGGTATAATATACTGCTATTGATTCATTTAACAATTTTGAAATAAATTATATACTTTAGTGTGTGCCTATCTACATCATTTCTATAGCAAAGCCTAAGCGGTTCCAAAATACACTTATCGATACCTAGTTGACGATCCGGTGGTATTAATCATGTAAGTAATGCATTAACTACATACACATTTTTAAAATCTTCGTTGAAAATAGCAGCAATGTTATCACAGGGCAATGAAAACCAACAAAATATATTTTTAAAAGGAAAACTTTTTCAATTTAAAATTTCAAAACATTTAATTATATGAATATTATTTGGTCATTAAAACAGCTGTGATATTTTAACTACAATTTTTTTTCCCACTCACCTGACCAATGCCTCAGTGTAGAATTTCTGCTTCTTGTCAGTAATGATTCAGATACCAAAAAGTACAAGAAATGGCTTTTTAGTGCTATTTTAAGTAGATATCTTAAAAAGGAACCCTAAAAATCTGAACTACTAACATGGCAAAGGGTGGCAGTGGGGTTTTCAACTTTTTGTACAATGAGTATACCAGGAATCTTGATCTGACCTACCTACACGTGAAGGGGAAAAAGTGGAAAAAACCTTCTGTCTTACTCTTGAACAGGACTACTTCATCCTCTTAGAAATACACATATTCTCCTCTACTACATCGACAATCTTTTGAAAAAAAGAACTGAAGCCTATGTGCTGTGACAGTCTTTATATCAAAAAGAAATCCTTTCATCTCAAGATCATTAAATGTGTATTGGCAACCTTCATTCGAGGTTCTTTTCGGTCCGTCAACATTAACTGCCTACTCTGACTGCCCCCCCCAGGTTCCTACACACTAACATGCGCCCAACCTCATGTTCTCCTAAGTCAAAGTGGACTGGGTCACTGACGTTCGACGACTTAATAAATCGGAATACCTTTATGTGCTTTGGTGGCTTTAATCTTAGTTACAAAACTAGGAGCCTGGTCTATTTTTTAATTACAGTGAAAACTTCCTTTCCTTGGAGACTGAGTTTTCCAAAACTATCAAAGGAGAAAGGTGGTAGCAGGGAAGAAAGACACAGCATAACTAAGAAATCTGAGGCCCAATGGCAGAGGGAAAACCAGCTGTTTGTGTCTCATCAGCAGAACATATTAGCAGAAATGTTTTGGGTGTCATTTTTTTTGATGTTACACATTTGTGGCATTTGACATAAGGAACTAGGTTTTCATAAGGATAGGATGCCAAGGAAACTGCTGATACAAATAGAAAAGCAGTCTGACAATGTCATTACTGTGAGATTACTCAAATGCAGATTGAGGGAGGGAAAATGCTATGAAAACATCTTTCAGACGTCAAAGCAGAATGAAGGAAAGACTGGGTTTGTAGTGATTATTTAAAACATTGTGGAGATTTCTTTAAGGCGACCATTTATCTCTAAAGCAACATGACTTTAAGATTAAAATGGATCATTTTGAAATAGCTCTTTTCATCCCACTTAATTTTTAGTTTGCATATAAAATTTAAATAGCCAAGGGGGGAAAAACAGATTTCCCAACAGACCTGGTTACTGAAATGTAGCACCAAGATAAAATGTAGAACCAGGCCTAATCTTTTTCTCCCTAAAATAGTTTTGCAACTTGAGCTGCATTCCACGGAAAGGCGCCGTGCACAACATTAAAGTGCACATTCCAACTGAAGTTTTCTGCGCCTCTTAGGCCCAAGGCCTACCAACCCCTGGACAAACCTATCACTCTTCTCCACAAGAGGGGATATCAGAGCCGCTTGTGGTGATGTATAAAAACCAGAGACCATCATGCCTCAGGGAGGTGATGAGCTGACAGGCTGACAGAAACCATTCACTTCACATTTCAATCTCAGCTTTCCTGTAAAGGCATTGGGTGAGAGGCCCATCTTTACGCAGGCTGTGAGCGCAGAAGGGAAGAAAGAACAAGACAAGGCTGAAAAGAACCAAGAAAGAGGGTGTAATTTTCAGGATTCTAAGACAAAGTACTTATTGTAACCTAAATTTGCAGCGAGGTGATATGGCCATGTAAACTTGTGTAGCACTGAAACATTCCTGTGGGAATGGTTTCTAGGTTTTAAAAAATTACAGGGAGAGAAGCTCACGAGCAGGATATTTACTTATTTTTAAAAATCGACCTATTAACACATCTGGAAATTCACCATGTTCCGAGCCTTTGTCCAGCACACTACGCCTGCATATCGGCCGCTTCACAGCCACCCGTCTGCCGAAACAGAGGTGAAGTTTAAGGGCACTTTGGTGCATGAAGCTCAGCTCAACTGTTTCTACATCTCTCCTGGAGGTAAGAAACCTAAAAATGGATAAAGAATAGGAAGAGCATGTTGAAATTTACTCTAAAATATTCTAGTGACACCTACAATGTGTGGCTGCCCCGCTGGAAGGACACATCTCTTTGGCAATCCTCTTTGTATTTAAGGCAGGACCTCCAACAACACAGGTGTCAAATTTTGCCTAAAACTGCACTGTCCAGGTTTATGTCATACTGTGGAAATTCTCAACTGAAAAACAGCAATGTTTGAGGAAAGAGGCAATGCAATGTTGCCTTTCCATATCTACTAAAACACCGATCTTCTACGCTCCTTTTAATTCTACAAGAAAGATTAAGGAAAGCAAAATTTCCATATTAGATTTCAGGCCTCAATATCGTAGGTATACATTGACAAGAAAGAGAGCAAGCTGCTTATATTCGATAATGATATTTTTTCTCTTTTAATTTCTTCCACAGAAAAATCTAAAACTGATCAAAATTTAAGATGCTAGTTAAGAGGTCATTAGAGGCAATATCAAACGTCCTTAAATGCACATATATCTGGAAGCCTCTGATCCTCATTAGCATGATGCACTAGCTCATTCTGGACATTCTTCGGGATCCACCTCATCCTGCTTATGTTCCTAATGAATATGTCTATACAATCTGTTCTTTCAAGACATTTATTATTTGGTCCATATTTTACCCAAAATACCTGTCAACTCCAAATCATGAATGGTAGCTTGTATCATTAACAAGGATGCATGCTAATATTTGTGCAACTTTAAAATATAAGGTATAGTTCCATACAGTAAGCAGAAAATACATAAATACATAAGTGAAGTTTAAATAGACAGGATAAGGATATCTGATTTGGTAATGCTCTCTTTCTTTCTTTTTAAAAAAATAATTTCACTCAAAAGGATAGAGAAATATGTTTTTCTTAGTATGCAGCAAAAAAGGCAGTGAAGTTTTCTCCTTTTACTAGGAAAGCTGTGAATACGTGGCAGTATAAATTATACAAATCTCTTCTCGGCCCTTAAAGATAAACCAAAGTTTTAAAAACTCCTTCAAACCCCATTCCTTTCATGAAGCCTTTCTCAAATAAGTGGAAAAATAATCCAATGTAAGGACCAAGAACATCTAATCATATATTTGGTATAAACACTTGTTTTTGAGACTTTGCTCGAATACAGTATTTCTTGATTTATTGTACCATTTATCTAGTTCAAGTTTTTATAAATTTGATCCCACTGATGATGACTCATTACTGGCATTTGGTAATAAGCATGCACACACAGCTATTACCTTTCTGAAAGATCTCAAGATAGTTTAAAAATTAGAAAGTTAGAACCATGAAGTTTTAGAGCCGGAAGTCAGCTAAAAAGTGTGCAGTTTAATAACCTGTTTCACTAATGAGGAATGTACGGTCTAACAGGTTAAATGACTTAGGCAAAGTCATTTTTTTTGGTTCAATCTGTTTTCTCTAAAATATACCCCTCTCCCAGCTTTACAAATGAAATAAAACAATAAAACAATTTTTATGTTTGACTGATTTGTAGGCTTGATTATAAGAGATGGGAATTAGTCTTTTTTAAACCAAGGTTCATGTGGACTCTCAAAAGGAAAAAAAGGAAAAATGCAGAGAAGGGAGGGAGGAATTGAGTGTGGAAGGAAAGAAAGGAGAGAGGGAAGAAAGAAAGAGGAAGGGAATAATGGAACCCGAGATGTCTCGTATTGGTCCTAGCTTATGGCAGTGAATGCTAGAGCAGCAATCACGTTGCCCATGGACTGCATCCAGAGACGGCAAACAGCCTGTGTTTTGCTACTCTGTGCCCAGTCTGTACTTCCACCCTGTATGGAATGCTTTGCACTAAAAATGCTTTCTTCGTCATGTTCTTTAATGCCTTTAAAGTAATGTTCTTTCATTTACCTTCTGCCTGAGCTTTACTGACCAAACACAGACACAATCTTTTAAAAACAAAATCTTCACTGGCCACTAAGAATCTACATAGCACTGTTATCTTTGGCCCCTGCTCTGGTTCTTTTCATACGACATAGTTTTACAGCACCTCACAAATCAGTGATCCCATGATCATGAAATATTGGAAGGTTCACGGTAGACGAGAAGCAGTTTCTATTTTACGGGTGACTAATACTCATGAATATTTTGGGGGTAACAGAAAACCTAAACGTGAAGTAAAAATAACCTTCGTTTTCTAAATGAACTCCATTAGAAAGTTAATGCTATTAATAACAACAAAAACAACCTCTCAACTAAAGCATTATACTAATTTGGATTAAATTAATATGTATCTCCAACTACATATGAGAATTTATCTCCAAAGAAAAAGACAGATTTACCTTTTAAAAAGTTCTCATTTACAACACACACACGTTATGTCATTAGACCTTCCTAACCTCCAGAGGTCATTATTCTCCCAAAATGAGGACCTTAGGGCCTTCTACTATCCTCAGTTTCGTAAAAGGTCAGATGGAATCCTTCATTACACAGTACTAACTTCCTAATTTTATTTATTTCTGGGGAAAATTCCTTTAATCTAAGAGATTTAACAGAGTAAATAAACATTTTTTAAAAATTACGAAGAGAAAAAGCCATAGGTAATAATAAATATAAGACAGAACAACGTATTCTGCTTTGTTAGCCATTTAAATTTATATTTTCATTTTGTTCATAATCTTGCTGACTAATTTCAAAATATACTAGACTACAATTAACAAACAGGAGTTCCCTAAACTGTCTTCTCCCCTATCTAAGCTCCTACTTATCCCCGAAGACTCAGTCTTTCTCCTTCTTCTAGGCATATACAGTCTTGACTTTTTCTTTGCTCCTGTAGTTTTTTGTACATCCTTGAACTAAAAAAAGATAAAGCACATGTCATAATTATTTACACAATGGTTCCCTCCACTAGACTACGAGCTCCTGGAGGGTAGGCCTCTGAATTGAAATCTAAGACCTGAAGATCTTATATCATCAATACTCCTTGTAATTGCTAAAATTAATAGTTATCATTATTGTGGCTTAATTAAACTTTGCAGACTAGATGTGCTAGATCCTCTGTATCGATTGATTACACCTTCCACCAGGGATTACAGCACGGGGATTCGCGTACATTGCCCCTTTTATTCTCCTTCTGACTTCACTCAGAGTTTCTTTTGCTCCAAACATTTGGTAATCTTAGACATAAGTAATGTTGATGGAATTTTGTCACTAGGGTATGAGCTCCCTAGGATTGTATGTTTCTATCGATCCTGGACTGTGTAGGCACTAATGTACTCATGTGCGTTAGTATTACAACAATTCTACCACACGTCAGTGTTCCTAATTGACTACCTGTCAGGCACTGACAACTAAGTGCTCAAAAAATGCAATTAATCTGCAAAATCACACGCATGTCTCTTCAGAGTATCACAGTACTTTGATCTAGCAGAAAAAATAAGATAATTATATTCTAGTCATGTCTGATAATAGTAATCCGAAGCTTACATACACAGGTACCTAAAATGCTTTAAAAACACATGATTTATATGCAATGTCAATTATTCCAGCAACACACTGAAAATGCATTATCTTAAGTGAATCCCAATGTAGCAAAATAAGTCTAGTCTCATATAATTGTAGTTTATGAGAAATATATATTTAAGTTAAACATAAAACAGTACTTCTACAGGACAAAAATTTGTTCTAATGAAAAACAGACCTCCTCATATTTGAATCAGATTATTTAATCAAGTTTTTAATGATTATAGGAATAGGTTTGCTGAAAATACCCTAACTATACAATATATGATCACTGAAACATTTCTAAGATTTTATATAGCAGTAGTCTAGCAAAAGGAGCCTAATGCTACTTCTTGATTGAAGAAAGGCGAGGCAGAGTTTCCGTACTTTCTGCGTTTTGACCTTCATCTCTAATTACGGATACAGCAGATACCATGTTTCCCAAAGCCCTTTACGTTATAAACAGTTAAATCATGTTTTGATTCTATTAAATAAGAGCTCTAAGGTTTATATAGGATAATTCTAATACCAGTTCTTGGCTAAAATTGTTTTCTTTCTCTCAAACCCATAAGAACATGAAAAGACTATAATTTTTCCTTCTGTGTATTCAGAAGTAAATTCGCCCAACAGTTTCAAATTGATTATCTGGAACTATTTTCTAAGTGATTTTTGGACAAAAATCAAGTAATATAAAAAACAGACTCTAAAAGAATAGACACGAACACTCCATGTAGCCGCGATGAGCACTTGCTACACACAACACACTGTCATTGGCTAGAAAACTAACTGAAAGACGCTGCACTCATCAAGCATTTCAGGAAACGCTGAGGAATCCAGTTTCTCTCTGCTAAGATTTAGACTTCTACCATGCCAAACTGGGCTCTCAAAACAAAATCTAAGAGACAGCCCCTCTCCGAGCAACAAATGGAGGATAGAAATCCAAACAGCATTACCACACAGATGTCTCCTTGGTCAAGTTGAGGATCTTAAAAGCTTTTACGGTTTAGGATAAAATAAAAGTGACTTCACTTTAATTTTACTCTCACATAGCATCTGTGTATCACCATATAAGACTTTGCCACATGGGTTCTTTCTCCTCTAAGCATGCCAGATTGCAACAGTAAATAAGTTTAGAGATGCATATACATTTCCCCATGAAATTCATGTGAAGATCCCATATACAAGGAGTCTAACTGTAAATAATAATAATAGAGGCTGTGTAAATTGGGTGGTCAGAGAGAAGAGGAGTACTTTTTACCCATACTGTATGTACGTTTACGTGTGTGTGTTTAAAGGAGCTATCAGGTATCACAACTCAACACAAGGAAAAACAAAAACATGAAACCCAGAGATAGCACAGGGCTCAAAAGTGAAGTTTTGCTTTACATGAGGCTTTTCAGAGCCATTTCAATTGACAGAATGCCAGTTCTTTACATAGTCTTCTTTAGAGTTCAGATCTCTTTTTTTCAGCATGAGCTGAGCACTGACAGAGAGAACAAAAAAAAAGGTAATTCTGGGTTTAAGGTCAGAGTGACAAATTTCATCACTCAGGTCGCAGGAGATGTGTAACCCTTAATCAGATATGAAAACACATTAGCTCTCCAAGCAATGATGCATAGTGAACAGATCAATTTTTTGGTTAGCATGGCAAAGGAGGCTGAGAGAGACAAAGTAAGATTCAGTGACCACATTACAGCTTTTTAATTTCAGTGGCCTTCTTTCTTTCTCACAAAGCAGCGCAGACTGAGCTGGTGGAGAGCCCCTGAAGGTTATCTAGTGCAACCGACGACTCCTCTCACACACACTAAAAAGCCTTAAGATTGTGTAGATTACCTACTCTGATCGGATAAGAAGTGTCAAATTCCTTGTCTCCCATTCTACACTGCACATAATTTGAATGAGTTTACTTTATGGATCTTATATCGCTGGGTAGATACTGAATAGGATATTCTACTGTTATTCCTGCAAATACGAAGATTTCGCCCAGTAAGAATGTCAAGTATTTTATCCATATAATTAATTTTAAGATATTTCTTGACTCTAGAGGGCTTCAGTTCAACAAGATCCCTAAAACTGTATGCCAAAAGGCATGTAGCTATGCAAATAGACGTTTTTTGAGGTGCAGAAGTACAAAGCACAGAGCCCTAGAACAATGCCTGGCACACAGTAGGCAATCAAAAAATATGTGAGGACGTGGGGAAGGGAGGCAGGCAGGAAGTTCATCAGATTCTCGAAGGGATTTGTGACCCAAAGAAGGTTAAGAAGTACTATTTGAGTTTTTCAATATACAGTAAATATCTTTGAATAGAATAATAAACTCTCAATTATCTGTGGGCTGATAACGTGGTTTTCATTTTCTTAGTAGTAAATTTACAGAGGGTTCACTTTTAACCTTTCATATTGCTTTTGTAATAATTGCCTGAACTGATTCTGGTTAAGAAAACAGATGATAAAGTCTCAAGGTTTTAGAATACGTTAAGTTGGAAGACCTTTTATTCCTTTGTGTAGCCTGTGGTCTCGGAGAGGGCTTAAAAAGCAGAGACTTCTTGGCACCCTCGGCCACAGAAGGGTGAATCACACAGTTCAGCTTTTTCGCATTAGCTTGAAAGGTGGGATTTTCTATCTCTACCAGGAAGTGGAGAATAGGGGGTATTTTGGAAAGCTGGGCAACTTTGTGGCTCTTTCTCAATCACCCCAACCAGAGCATCTTCAAAGCTGGACAAAAACATCAGACATGTATCCACATATAACAATTTTAGAATTAATAGAAATGATTTGGGAATTACTTTAAGTACATTGTACATGTCTACTCCTTAACCAGATCTGTTCATTTTCTGTGTTTGTTCAGTACCACAGACTACAAACAAAACACAAGAAATGGTCTCTGCGCTCAGGGGCCTGTAATTTATTACTCACGCCACTGCTTTCTCAATAGTCTACATAATCAATAACCAACTAATGGTAGCACAATGGCACAGCAAACATTTCACACAATGTATTCTAAGGACAGTAAGTAACGCTGCTTCCAAATTATGAGCTGTCTTTGTTTGCAAATTTGACTTTCTTACTGCTATTATTTAGTATGGGTATATAGTTACATTTCAACTGGAGCTTTGGAAGAAATTAGAGCTCATGCCTCATAATATGGCTATTATAGGACATATTATGAGGTGTAAGCTTTGTCTTATCATGTCCTAACATGTCCTATAACAGCCATCAAGAAAAGACCTATGATTATATTTTGAAATCCTATTGTTTCCTACACATTTTGTCCCAAGGAAAGACTGCAGAATAGATGCTAAGGTTTCTCTCTGCTAGAAAATTGACTTTTTAAAAAAATTGACTCTTAAGAGGGAAGTGGAAAGTTAATTCCTTCTTCTTAAGAAAAAGATTACTGTACAGGTTTTCATATTCTCAGCAAAAAGAACCCTTTCTTCCCTGCCCATGTGGAGAAAGCAGATGTTTCAAGCCAGAGGAAAGGGGCACAGCATTTCTATCCACCTGGAAACTAGAAACACAAATTAAACTACTTCCACCACCTCAAATTACTTAAAACTCTCAGTTGAGGTCAAGTTACATGAAAGACTTTGGTGTCATGTTGGTTTAAAGTCTTGAAGATGTTTTGCAGAATAAGGATGGTTGTGTTTCCAGGTTGAGGAAGCCAAGATACAAATCTGAGAAGAGTCAGTGTACCATTCTAGTCAACTAAGAAGAATCCAGGTTAGATGAAGCAATGGTTAATAAATGCCAGGAGGCAAAAGCAAAGTAACAAATTGTACTTCAGTACTCATTTCTTTAAAGTCTTCTTTTATAAGGTAAAATTATTTCTACTTTTTAAAATTGAGAAACAATTTATATACAATGCACAGATTTTTTTTTTATTGAGTTATTGATAGGTTACAATCTTGTGAAATTTCAATTGTACATTAATGTTTGTCATTCGTGTTGTAGGTGCACCACTTCACCCTTTGTGCCCACCCTCCACCCCACCTTTCCCCTGGTGTCCACTAAACTGTTCTTGGTCCATAGTTTTAAATTCCTCATATGAGTGGAGTCATACACAGGTTATCTTTCTCTCGCTGGCTTATTTCCCTTAACATAATTCTCTCAAGGTCCATCCATGTTATTGCAAATGGAATGATTTTGTTCTGTTTTGCAGTTGAGTAGTATTCCATTGTATATATGTACCACATCTTCTTTATCCATTCGTCTGTTGCTGGACACTTAGGTTGCTTCCACGTCTTGGCTATTGTAAACAGTGCTGCAATAAACATTGGGGTGCACAGGACTTTTGGGATTGCTGACTTCAGGCTCTTTGGATAAATACCCAGTAGTGGGATGGCTGGATCGTATGGTAGTTCTATTTTTAGTTTTTTGAGGAATCTCCATACTGTTTTTCATAGTGGCTGCACCAGTTTGCATTCCCACCAGCAGTGTATGAGGGTTCCTTTTTCTCCGCAACCTCTCCAACATTTGTTGCTATTAGTTTTAGATATTTTTGTCATTCTAATGGGTGTAAGGTGATATCTTAGTGTAGTTTTGATTTGCATTTCCCTGATGATCAGCGATGATGAGCATCTTTTCATGTGCCTACTGGCCATCAGTATATCTTCTTTGGAGAAACGTCTGTTCATGTCTCCAGCCCATAAAATGCACAGAATTTAAAGTGCTCAGTTTGATGAGTTTCGACAATAATACACTCCTAATGTAATCAACCACCCAAGACATAAAACATTTTCCAGTCAACAACTACACCACTTTCACCATCAACCCCAGCAGAGACGACAATTTCCTGACTTCTGTCACCATATGTTAGTTTTGCCTGTTCTGAGACTTCACATAAATGGGATTATATGGTACATGCTCTTTTGTGGATGGCTTCTTTTGCTCAGGATGTTTTTGAGATTCCTCACGTTGTTGAATATATCAGTAGTTCATCCTTTTTATTGCTGGGTAGTATTCCATTATATGGATATACCAAATTTGTTTACCCATTTTCTTATTGAAGAATGGACAACTGGGTTATTTCCAGCTTTTTTTTTCTATTTTGCTATTATTAATAAAATTTTTAAAAAGATTTCTGTAAAGGCTTTGCACGGACATATGTTTTCATTCCTCTTAAGTAAATACCTGACAGGAACTTGCTGAATCATATGATAATTCTATGCTTAAGTTTATAAGAAATTGCCAAACAATTCTCCAAAGTGGTTGCCCCATATTACCCTCCCTCCAGCAATGCTGCAGTTGCTCCACATCTTCACTTAGTAATGTCAGTTTTTAAAGATTTTAGCCATTCTAGTAAGTTACGTGCTATTCTCATGCTGGTTTTAGTTTGCATATCCATCCAGTGTACAATAAACTTACGAAAAAGTGTTCAATGTAATTAGCTATGGAAAAATGCAAATTAAAACCACAATGAGATATCACTTCAGAACTCCCAGAATAGCTCCAATTAAAAGGAACAATATCAAGTGTTGACAAGGATATGGAGCAACTAGAACTCTCATACACTACTGGAGAGAGAATAAATAGGGACACACCTTTACAAAACTGTTCAGCAGTATCTACTAAAGCTAAATAAACCCCTATACTATATATTAAGGGGTTGTTATAAACCTCCAAAAAATAAGTGCATATACCCTCCTAAAAAACATGAACCAGAATGTTCATGGCAAATTTATTTACAATAGTTCAAAACTAGAAATAGGGGCTGGCCCCGTGGCTGAGTGGTTAAGTTCTCACGCTCCGCTGCAGGTGGCCCAGAGTTTCGTTGGTTCGAATCCTGGGCGCGGACATGGCACTGCTCATCAAACCACGCTCAGGCAGCGTCCCACATGCCACGACTAGAAGGACCCACAATGAAGAATACACAGCTATGTACCAGGGGGCTTCGGGGAGAAAAAGGAAAAAAAATAAAATCTTAAGAAAAAAAAAAACTAGAAATAACTTAGATACCCATCAACAGGAGAATAGATTGATAGATTGCAATATACTGATGCTATAGAATACAATGCAGCAATAAAAAGGAATAAACTATTGCCACACACAATAACTCAGAAGTCTCTAATGATTAATGTTGAGCAACTCTTTATTTGCTATTTGTATATCTTCTTTTGCATAGTGTCTGTTAAATATTTTGACAATTTTTAAATTGGTTTATCTTCCTATTATTGAGTTCTAAGAGTTATTTAAAGGCATAGCTCATTTTGTTGTGCTTTGCTTTACTGTGCTTCACAGATATTGTGTTTTTTAGCAGACACTCTACTAGCAAAAAGATTTTGACTTGGTGAAGGCTCAGATAATGGTTAGCATTTTTTAGCACTAAAATATTTTTTAATTAAGCTATGTACATTGTTCTTTTAGACATAATGCTATTGCACACTTAAGACTACAGTATAGTGTAAACATAATTTTTATATGCAATGGGAAACCCAAAAATTTATATGGCTCGCTTTATTGCAATATCTGCTTTATGGCAGTGGTCTGGAACTGAACCCACAGTATCTCTGAGGTATGCCGATAATATTCTGGATATAAGTACTCTGTCAGCTATACGTAGTGTGAGTATTTTTTCCCAGTCTGTGGCTTGCCTTTTTACTTTCCAAAAGGTATCTTCAGAAGAACAGAAGTTTTTAATTTAATGAAATATTTACTTTTGATGGGGTAGAATTTATCATTATTTCTTTTACAGTAAATGCCCACAAGATTCCATTTAAATCTAGTGCTGGTAATAACTATCTGTTTTAAACCATCTCTAATAAAAAGTTATGGATTTGGTTGCTTCTACAAAAATGGAAAAAAGGATTTCTTATTTAATTCTCAGATAAAATATCTACAGCATAAGACCTATTAAAATCATATGGCCATGGATTAAAAAGGTTATTGGAAAACAGGGACATAACCTGTTTTCATGTATCATAATTAAAATATCAACTTTGGAGTAGTGAATAAACTTCTTAAATATCAAATCAGAGTATCTCAATAAAATAATTTGAAGGAAACATCCCATAAAATGTTTTATGGAACTTAAAGAAAGTTTTTTTTAAAAAATACAGTCACTTAGTGAGACGGTTACTCCATTTTTTTTCTTCTTTCCCAAAGCCCCAGTGCATGGTTGTATATTCTAGTTGTAGGTCCTTCTGCTTCTTCCATGTGAGCTGCCACCACAGCATGGCAACTTACAGATGGGTGGTGTGGTTCTGCGACTGGGAAGTGAACCCAGGCCGCTGAAGTGGTGAGAGCACCGAACTTAAACCACTAGGCCATCAGGGCTGGCTCTAGAAAGTTTTTTAAAGAACATTCACAGAGATGAAATTAAAATTTTCCCTCATTTTATATCTCTTCCTAGAACTATTTAATTTCTCAAGATGAGGATGTACGGTATTCTCACAACTTGCAATTATTTCTAGGAACCTTTAGGTAAATGTTACTCTTATCTATACAAAATGAACCTTGAGGAGCAGAGCAGTTTCTCTGTAAGGTGGTGAAATTATTTAATATTTTCAGTTTTTACCCAGGAACCACACAGTGTTTAAGGTTTTCTTTATTGTTTGTTGGCTAATGCCCCAAAAGAAAAAGATGACAACAAATAGTTGTAAAAATTTTGGTTAAGCTTTACTGGGTGCCTTAATAAAGAAATGTAATAAAAACAACTCAGTACTCACTGTAAATATTTAATTGTACACACTTAATGCAAGGAATTAAGTGCTGAAGGGGAGTAGAAAGATGCCTTGCCCAGAAAGTGCTTGCACTCTAATCGAGAAACTAGGACATATATTACATATACGGTAAAATACAAGTACTAGGAAGTGGCCGTTGTATATTTCTAGTTCGGCATTTAGGATATTATTTTGAACATACAGTCATATGCCACATAACAACATTTCAATCAACAATGGACCACACATATAACAGTAGTCCCATAAGATTAGTACCATATAGCCTAGATGTGTAGTAGGCTATACCATCTAGGCTTGTTTAAGTGCACGCTATGATGTTTGCACAGCGATGAGATCGCCTAACGATGCACTTCTCAGAACGTATCCCCAACATTAAGTGACATATGACTGTATGTTTGTCTTTTGTGCTAGCAGAGTAAAGAAAGAAGGGATGCGTCTTACTCATTACTGAACTCCCAAAACCTAGCATAGAATCAAAATCGGTAGGCAAGTGCTCAACAACACTCAGGAAAATGAACACGAGAGGTCTATGTTGCACCCAGAAATCACAGCTAGATAGAGGGGTTACAAAAACATCAGAGAGGGATCAAGTTTTGGTTGGGTTTTGAAATATGAGTAGAATTTACCTCGTTGAGATTGGTCAAGGTGAGGGAGAGAATTCAAGAAGAAAAAAGAAGAAATATGTTTAAAAGCATAGAGACAAGAAATTAAACAGTATTCTGGGCAAGGATATAGTTGAATTTGGTTAGAACGGAAGGCAAGTGTACAAGAGTAATGGTGGACTTGGCCAGACAAGTAAACCGGGACGTGCCTATAGCAAGCTTAAAACGTCAGCTTAAAACTTACTTGGTAGGCATGTAAGATTTTGAGCAGGAAAATGACTTGATCAGACTTGTGCTTTAGGAAGATAAGTCTAGCAGTGGTTTTGTCCGGAAAGGATAAGTCAGATGCAAATTGTAAGACTAATGATACATCATCCTCATTATGTGTTCCTGAGTTCAATTTGCTGGGGTCTTTTAATGATGAAATACAAATAACACAAAGTTTATCATTTTAACCATTTTTAAGAGCACAGTTGAGTGGCATTAAGTACATTCGCAATGCTGTGCAACCATCAGTGCCGTTTGTCTCCACAACTTTTTCTTCTTAAGATTTTACTTTTCCTTTTTCTCCCCAAAGCCCCCTGGTCCATAGTTGTGTCTTCTTAGTTGTGGGTCCTCCTAGTTGTGACATGTGGGACGCCGCCTCAGCATGGCTTGATGAGTGGTGCCATGTCCTCGCCCAGGATCTGAACCAGCGAACCCTGGGTTGCCAAAGCGGAGTGCACAAACTTAACCACTCGGCCACAGGGCCGGCCCCTCCCCAACTTTTTAATCATCCCAAACTAAAACTGCACAACCGTCAGCACCACCTGTCTCTAGAACTTCTTCACCATCCCAAACTAAACTCTGCACCCATTAAACAGCAACTCCTTCTGACTTCCTCCTGCAAACCTCTGGCAACCACTCTTCTTTCTGTCTCTACGAATTCACTATTCTAGGTTCCTGGTATAAGTGGAACCACACAGTATTTGTCTTTTTGTGTCCGCCTTATTTCACTTAGCGTAATGTCTTAAAGGTTTGTCCATGTGGTGTCATGTATGAGAATTTCATTCCTTTTTAAAGCTGAACAATATTGCAATGTGTGTATATACAACATTTTGTTTATCCAGTCATCTGCCAATGAACATGTGAGTTGTTTCCACCTTTTGGCTATTGTGCATAACGCTGCTATGAACATTACTTTGTGGTATTTTTGTTGAGGATTTTTTATATTTATATTTATGAGGATTTGGGTCTATAATTTTCTTGTAATGTCTGTCTTGTTTTGGTATCAGGATAACGTTGCTCTCCTAAAATGAGTTGGGAAGTATTCCCTCCTCTTCTATTTTCTGGAAGAGATTGAGCAGAACTGTCATTATTTCTTCCTTAAATGTTTGGTAGAATTCACCAGCGAAACTATCTGAGCTGGACTTTTCTTTGTTAGAAGGTTTTCAACTACAAATTCAATTTCTTCAATACATATGGAACTATTCAGGTTATCTACTTCTTGAGCACATTTTGACTTGTGTTTTTCAAGGAATTAGTCCATTTCATCTGGTTATTGAATTTATGGGCATGGAGTAATTCATGGTATTTCTCTTATTACCATTTTAATGTCTATAGAGATCCCTTCTTTCATTCCTGATACTACTACTTTGTGTCCTCTCTCCCTCTTTTTTTTCCCTTGATCAGTCTGGCCCAGGGTGTTTTCAGTTTTATGACTCTTTTCAAAGAACCAGGTTTTGAGGGCCAGCCTGGTGGCCCAGCGGTTAAGTTCGCACGTTCTGCTTCAGTGGCCCAGGTTTCACCGGTTCAGATCCGGGTACAGACCTACGCACTGCTTGTCAAGCCATGCTGTGGCAGGCATCCCACATATAAAGTAGAGGAAGACAGGCACAGATGTTAGCTCAGGGCCAATCTTCCTCAGCAAAAAGAGGAGTGTTGGTGGCAGATGTTAGCTCAGGGCTAATCTTTCTCAAAAAGAAAAAAAAGAACCAGCTTTTGGTTTCACTAATTTTCTCTACTGTTTTTCTATTTACTATTTCACTGATTTCTGCTCTTATTTTTATTATTTCTTTCCTTCTGCTTGCTTTGGGTTTAACTTGCTCTTCTCTTTCTAATTTCTTAAGGTGGAAGCTTGAATTATTCATTTGAGACCTTTCTTCTTTTCTAATATAAGTATTTGATGCTATACATTTCCCTCTAAGACAAACTTCAGTTGCATCTGACATGTTGTATTTTCATTTCCATTCAGCTCAAATATTTTCTAATTTTCCTCTCTCTTTGACAGATGAGTTATTTAGAAGTCTATTTGTTTATAAATATTTGGGGATGTTACAGATATCTTTGTGTTACTGATTTCTATTCAATTCCTTTGTGGTCAGAGCATTATTTTGTATGATTTCGATTTCTTTAAAAATTTTAAGACAAAGTTTATCTTGGGGAATGGTCCATGAGCACTTGAGAAGAATGTGCATTCTACTGTTGTTGGATGGAGTGTTATATAAACGTCAATTATCTCAAGTTAGTTGAAGTGTTGCTCAATTCTCCTATATCCTTGCTGTTTTCTATTTGTCCTATCAATTATAGGAAGTGGAGTATTGAAGTCTCCAAGAATAACTGCAGATTTTAAAATTTCTCCTTTCAGTTCTATCACTTTTTGCTTCACACATTTTGAAGCTCTGTTGTTAGGTACATATACATTAACTATTGTTATATATTTGGGGTGAACTGATCCTTTTATCATTATACAATGTCCCTCTTTATCTCTGGCAATTTTCTTCGTTCTAATGTCTGCTTTGTCTGAAATTAATATAGACACTCCAGCTTTCTTTTAATTAGTATTTGCATGGTATATCTTTCTCTATCCTTTTACCTTTACCCTAGCTATATCATTACATTTAAAGTGGGTTTCTTGTAAACAGCATGTATTTGGGTCATGATTTTTAATCCAATGTAAAATCTCTTTTTTTTTTTGAGGAAGATTAGCCCTGAGCTAACATCTGCTGCCAATCCTCTTCTTTCTGCTGAGGAAGACTGGCCCTGAGCTCACAACGTGCCCACCTTCCTCTACTTTCTATGTGGGACGCCTACCACAGCATGGCTGGCTAAGCGGTGCCATGTCCACACCCAGGATCTGAACCAGTGAACTCCGGGCCACCGAAGCAGAATGTGCAAACTTAACCACTGCGCCACCAGGCTGGCCCCTGAAATCTCTGTCTTTTAATTGGTATGCTTAGACCATTTACATTTAATGTAACTACTGACATAGTTGGATTTGGATCTACCATTTTATCTTTTATTTTTGTCTCCCCTCTTTTTTGCTCTGTCATTACCTCCTTTCTTTCCTTCTTTTGGGTTATTTAAAAATGTTTTAGGGGCCAGCCCCAGAGCCAAGTGGTTAAGTTCATGTGCTCCACTTCAGTGGTCCAGGGTTTCACCAGTTCAGCTCCTGGGTGCGGACATGGCACCACTCATCAGGCCATGCTGAGGCGGCATCCCATATAGCACAACCAGAAGGACCTACAACTAGAATATACAACTATGTACTGGGGGGATTTAGGGAGAAGAAAAAGAAAAAAAAAGAAGAAGATTGGCAACAGATGTTAGCTCAGGTGCCAAGCTTAAAAAAAAAATTTTGGGGGCGGGGGGGCTGGCCTGGTGGCAGAGTGTTTGCATGCTCCAGTTTGGATCCCCGGCACGGACCGAGCACCACTCATCAAGCCACACTGTGGCGGCATCCCACACACAAGAGAGGAAGATTGGCACTGATGTTAGCTTGGCGACAATCTTCCTCAAGCAAAAGATGAAGATTGGTAATAGATGTTAGCTGAGGGCTAGTCTCCCTCACCATAAATTAATTAATTAATTAATAATTTTAGTATTCTATTTTAATTTATCCATTGGTTATATCTCTGTATTTTTCTTTTAGTGGTTGCTCAAGGAATCGTAATATACATACCTAGCTTTTCATAGTCTATTACAGTTTTTATTTTACCACTTCAAGCAAAATATAAAGACTTTATGACTATATATGTCCCTTTCCCCTCCCCTTTTCATTGTAGTTGTCACATATATCACATCTACGTACACTGAACCCCCTCCTGACAATGTTTTAACTTAGCTTTCAATAATCATTATGTATTTTAAAGAACTTGAGAGGAGGAAAAAATAAGCATATTCTATTTACTCACATACTTATTCCTATTGCTCTTCCTTCATCCTGCAGTTCCAACTTTCTCTTTGGTATCATTTCCCTTCAGCCTGAACAATTTCTTTTAGCATTTATTTTAGAGCAGGTTTGCTGACAAAAAATTCTTTTAATTTTCCTTCATCTGTCTTTATTTCACTTTCATTCTTGAGGGATATTTTCACTGGAGATAGAATTCTAATTTGACTGTTCTTTTATTTCTGCACTTTAAAATGTTGCTGCCCTGTCCTCCAGACTCTATGATTTCTGAAGAGTAATCTGTACTCATTCAAAACAGTGTTCCTCTATAAGTAATGTATCATTTTCCTCTGGTTCTTTACAAGATTTTTTTTTAAACCTATTTTTTAGCAGTTTAATTGTGATGTTTATGGGCATGGTTTTCTTTGGGTTTATCCTGTTTGGGGTTCACTGAGTTTCTTGAATCCATCTATTTGTGCCTCACCAAATTTGGAAAGTTTTTTAGCCATTATTTCTTCAAATATGTTTTATACACCACTCTTGTTCTTTTATGGGACTCCAATGACACAAATTCAGACCTTCTGATATTGTCCCATAGGTTTCTGAGACCCTGTTTGTTTGGTTTTTTAATCTTTTTCTTCTATATTCTTTGGGTTGGATAATTTCTATTGATCTCTCTTTAAGTTCACTGACTCCTCTTTCCTCCGTCATTTCCATTCGCTATTAAGACCATCCAATGAATACTGTATTGTTCCATTCCAAATTTTCCATTCGGTTCTTTTTTATACTTATTTCCCTGCTGAGAATTTCTACCTTTCCATTCATTTCAAGAAATTCTGTTTTACCTCATGGAGCATAGTAACAACAATTGTCTTAAAGCCACTGGCTTATAATTCTAACATCTAGATCATTTCAGGGTGGCCATCTGTTGATTGACTTTTCCCTTGAGAGTTGGTCAGATTTTTCTGGGTCTCTGAATGATTAGTAATTTTCTATCGTATCTTGGACATTTTGATTACGTTGCAAGACTCTAAGTCCTCCTAACACCCTCCAGAGAAAGCTGATTTTGTTTGACAAGGCAATTAATACAGTTAGGGTTATACAGGAAGTTCTGTCTTGCCTTTTGTGGGCAATGGTTCCCAAGTCAGCTCCATTTTCAAAGCTGTTTGTGCCTGCCCCATATATATACAACTTGGGTGTTAGTCTGGGACTTGGATGGAGGTTTACATTGTAGGTTAGTTCTCAAAGCCTTTGCTATGTTTCTTTAGCTCTGTTGCATGTAGGAGAAGCACAGGGCTGAAACCAGGACTTGTGTCAGTTCACATACAGATTTAGGGAATCTCCTTACCCAGCTCTCTCCTCTAGAATCTCCCCTACTCTCCAGGTCTCAGGGGCCCTTTTTCCCACTCCTCAGGCTGAAAAGTGAGGGTTTCTCTCAGAGTTTTAGCTTCTCACACTGTCAGGCAGTTCTTATAGCTTGAGCTGCCCACAGGATGAAGCAAAAGAAAGATAAAATATATAATAGGCTTTTCTTCACAGTCTTCAGACCACAGGGGCCCTTGTTTCCCTTTCCTATGGCACTGACGGGCTGTTTCTCAGGATCTTTAGGTGCCTGTGCCACCACCATCACTGCCATAGTGGCAGTTCAGCTTTGCACTGCAACTGGCTTCAGGGTAGGGCTAGGAGAGAAAAAAAGGGGGGAAGGGAGTGATTCTCTTCATACTTGGTAGCTCACAGGAGTCCACCTCTAGTCTCCAGACTAGAAAAGGGGTTTCTCTGTTTTTTGTTGTTCTCATCCACAGTTCTGTGACTTGGCCCACTCTTGAGTTAAAGCCAACAGATAAAGAATTAAAGAATAAAATCCTGAAACTCATTGCCATTCTGGTTCTTCCAGTTCTTACTTCCTTCCCCAATATGCCTGTTACTGCTTACTTTCAGAATACTCAACTAGTTTTTTTTCTGTATTCTGTCCAGAACTTTTTGTTGTAACCAGTGGGAGAGATACGTTGTAGTGAACTTACTCTGTTTTGGCTAGTATTGGAAGCTTAATCTCTTTTTATTATATGGAGTTATGAAATACCAGTAACAGGTAACAAAACCCTGAATTGGAATGGATGTGGGAATGGAAAGGTGGAGAGAGTTTCAGAACCTCTACAAAACTAAGACTTAGCAACTGGCTATGAGGGCTTCAAAGTTTACTCTACTATTACCATATGCTAAAATACAATTTATAGATTCCTAGCTTTACCAATGATCTGTTAAGATAAATGGGCACCAGAAGTCCTCTGCCCTGCTGCTAAGGAAGTTACACTCTCAGAATCTACACAAGTTCTACTCTTGAATTAATTTTCCTATAGAAATCAGGCTATACATGCTAGTGTAATACTTCACATGTACATCACTACAATGTCAGTGTGCTATGCTTCAGTAGGTACACATGGGCTAAAAAAGCTCTTGTGAGTTGACTTAGAAACCTAACCACCAACTAAAATATTGTTTTTGTGAATGTATTCTGATATCCAAACCCTTGTAGGTTTATGCCTTTTTTAATTCCTTTGCTATCATTTCAACAGTTTCAGGAATGTTTTCAATCTGCCATATTTAACCAAAAGTCCACCAACCAATCTTTAAAAGGAGACTTCTAGGACATGGCCCATCTGAAAGATGAGGACTGTCTGTAATTATTTCCATTCAGTGTACCATTTTCCATTATTTATAGCCGTTTTTCCGAGATGCTACAAATATCAATAAAGGATTTAAACTGCATTTCTTTTTGAATACAAAACTACTCAACATGATAAAGTCGCTTTAAAACTGAGGAGAGTTTTCTAAGACATTTTGATCCTAAATATCTTGATTTTGCCGTTTCTGATTTGCTCTAAGCTCCAGGCTTACGTCTGCAATGAAATCAAGCAACTCAAAAGAATTTCATCCTAATCCTGTAACCATAGACAATGATATATTCAACATGTTGCTCTAGCTCTGAAATCTATCTGTCACTGCTGTCTGTAATTTATCTTAAATATTATGATATCTTTGGGAAAATACATTTCTAAAATATACCTCCATACATCAAAATCTTACTTGTGAAATGAAAAACACAGCAAATGGTTACTAAAGGGGAATAATATAAAAGAAACAGTCAAATTCAGCTTTTCATTACATTCGTTTTTATTTGATATAACTGCAACACAATAGGTTCCCAACTTTAAAAAAAAAAAAAACTTGCTTTTTAAACTTTAGAGTATACACTAAAAAGATTAAGTACTTCTTAAAAGGTAAATCTTACTCAAATGCATCATACACATGTTAGCACTTTCACTGCTTGAGCGTGGGCTTTTAAAGCAGGCTTTCTCAGTTCAAATGCTGTCTCCGTCTCAAAACAGACCTGGACCGTGGTAAATTACTTAATCCCTTTAACCTCAGTCTCCTCAGAAACAGGAATAACAGCATTTCCAAGAAAAGTTGTGAGAATAACCTATATAAAGCCTTAACATAGTGCTGGTAGACAGCAAATGTTCAATAAATGTTTGTTGGATAAATGAATTTTTCGTCCTAACTTTAACAGCCATCTTATTTACTTTTAAAGCTCATATAGGTCAAATCCTACTATAACAAACTTCAAAAACTATTAAATCCTTTATTGTAATAAAACTATATATTTTGTGTTTGGTCAAAATTCAAAGTTACTTATTTATTAAACATCTGTTTTTATTATTATAATTAAATGAAGAGAGTTTGAGACTTTCACTTCTTTATTTTACTCTTCTAAATTCATCCAATTCAAGAGAGGGATAGTTATCTCCTTAGGTATACTAATTTTTTTAACCTACTGAATCTAAAAAAAACTCCATGAGAAAACACCACAAACATCTATCAACTCTACCTCTTGCAATGTCTAAATATGGTCTATGGCACACAGAGGCCAAAGATCTTGACTATACAGATCTTGAGGGGTACAGAGTCTTAAAAACAAGTCCTGAGTGAACCTGGGTTCATTGTCCAAAGGATGATGAGTGAATCTATATTCATTTACATACTATTTTCCTTAGAGAATATGCAAACCATATGCAATTAGGATATAAAGTATTTAAATTATTTAACAACACTTGAGAGGTACCTGAGATCCTGAAAGCACCTGGGGTAAGCCCTGCTGTGAACTTTTGATGACAGAGATTGAAAAGGCTTTTAGGAATAAACTAAACTAAAACCAAATGACTATGGCTGCAAAGGCAATCAGTACCAGATATTAAGGAGAAAAACAAAAGCAAAACAAACCCAGAAGGGTAAATAGATCCCTTCTCTTCCGTTCTTTGTTGTTCAACCGATTTCATTTTTCTTTCTTATAGAAATTCATTAGAAACACTTTAATATGCATGCCAAAGGCTGCCTTCAATTTGCACTCATGTTTAATAGTGGAGAGAGCAGTACAGGTGGTGTAGAAAAAGCAATGGAACTGAAATCAGAATTTATGAGTTTCTGTCAGATCTGTCACCTCACTGAGTCTTAGTTTTCTCATCTGCTAAATGGCAGGGAAAATGTCTGCTTAAGTTGTGATTATAAACTATGGTAAAATAAATGAAAATGCCTAGAACAGTGCCATTCAGTAGAAATATAAGGTGAACCACAAATGAGAGCCACATATGTAATTTTACATCAAAAAATAAAAAAGCAGATGAAATTAATTTTAATAATATATTTTATTTAACTCATTCAAAGTATTAACAGGTAGAACAAATAGAAAATTATTGAGATTTTTTTTTTTTACATCCCTTGTTTTGTACTAAGTCTTTGAAAATCAGTGTGTATTTTACACTCATAGCACAGCTCAATTCAGACTAGCCACATTTCAAGTACTCCACAGCCACATGCAGCTAGTGACTGCCATATTGTAAGACAGCACAGGCCTAGAAGCAAGGTGAGGCTTCACATGTCCATTAGATCCAAATAGTATTTCCTATCACATAAACCCTGCGGGACTTAGGAAAGTTATTTTTAAAATCAACCACATTAAAGAGAGTTTGTATTTTTATATTTTTGGTATAGTACTATGTGATTTAAAATCTAATATGTACTACTGTAATAAGCACTTAAAATATATCTATACTGATTAGACCAAGCATTTACCAAAACAAGAGCAACCAAAAGTGATTATTATAAGTCACTAACATTCATTTATTTTATATTTATTTTTGTGGTTATTTTATTAGGATTTGAATTATATATTAATTTGACATAGAATCTAATAACCTCAAAAAAGAAAAGAAAACCTGCTATTACCGTAAGCGCACAAACAATTCAAACTACAAGCTACAATTAGGTTAAATTACACCTTCCAGCAAAGAAATAGGAATAGAAAACAAAGTATTTCTCTAATTACTAAATTTTTCACTTCACAGGATCTACCATTAGTAAGTCATGTTACAGTTTTATGAGCTTTCATTTTTTTCTCATAAAAATTTAACTGTATTCCCTAAATAATAGGAATGACCACCTATCACGACAATTAATTATATGTGAATATAATTATAAGTAAATATAGCATCATTTTAATGCAATTCACTGGAGTTAAACATTAAATATTGCTTGTATTACATTCATTATTAAGATTACACTGAATAGTATACCGTAGGCAAATTCTTGTATCTTGAGCTCAAAGAGCAGGGTGGGAAATGTATGGAAAATATTTCTTAACTGTAAGGTCTTTTCAAATGTCATCCACAAAGCACAGAGCATGTGCGTGTACACACGTTTATATACTTATTACTGTGCTCTCTGTTTCTCTGTGTGGAGATGCTCCCGCAGTTTATATATTTTCCATCCCTTTTTCTCTAGGCTCCCCAATAGTCCAACACAAGTGGTCAGATAAGACACAAGAGCAAAATGGAGACAGAAATATTAGATAGGTGATTGCTACCTCATTTCAAATTTGACAAGGACCAGTTAGCCACCTAATACAACTTCAACATTACAGAGTGTTATGAAATTCTTAATGAACAAAACTCTTTGGACTTTGATTTTTCATTTGTTATGCAAAGGATGGCACTTCTGGAATACGGGCCCCTTCTGTCAAACATATTATCAAGGAGACTCAGTCAGAAGTGATACACAAGGAAAGTGCCACTAGATGAATCATTAATTCTATGTTCTACAGCACCATCTATTGTCCTTCTGTGGTCTCCTGACCAAGAATTCCTCCCCCAGCCCTGCTCAGGCTTAAAATCTCTGATGGGTTCACAATGCAGAGCGGTCTAGCTGCAGAAAACAGGGTTTAAATATTTACGTCATCATATTCACATTGTTTTCATTTAAACCTTCCCAAGGAAGAAGCTGTTCCCTCAACTAGGCATGCACTTCCCAAGCTAACCAGTGCTGACCCCTAAGTCACTGACACTAAACACAAACACACTGTACAACTGTACAATTTTAAATACTTGGCCAAACTAGAGAAATAAAACTACCCAATGAATTCAGAAAGACTCACATCTGGCATTTCTGTAGAGAAGGAAAGGGTCCTGGAGCTGGAAATCCAGGTCTTTAGTAATGGGTTCTGTCCTATTTTCCATGCTCAGCCTATTCATAATGGTGAACCCATGCTTTGGAGAGGCAGATCTAAAAATCACGAGGGGTGGGGAGGATATGAAAAGACAAGGCGTTCAGTACAGCACACTTCAGAAGACCTACATTCCCATGTGTCCCTCAACCTTTTTGTATGGATACATGGCTCTGTGCAAGCAGACTGTACACATATAAAGCAATGATTCTTTACTATTGGCTAATAAGACTAATTTATGGACCAATTCATATGTAACACACACACGATTATCATCACCATTCCATTGGTAAAATCAAGTCCTACTTATTTAACTACGTGAATATATGTGTATGCATTTGTGTGTGTGTGTGTCTATCTATCTCTTGTTTCCCTACCTAGGCTGTAAATTCCTTTAAGGCAGGGATGGTAACCACTTTTTAAAAAATTACTGAGAGATATTTTTAAAGAATCTCGATAGTTCATACAGAGTGTACATCACAATTATACAAAGAAATTCTTCACAGAAAATGTGAGTGTTGGTTTGAAATTGAAAGCTGCAAAATTTCTTACAGAAATGATGCAACTCTGGTGAATGAACTTGTGATAAGATACAGCATAATTAAAAGATTATATAATTTAATGCAAAGAGCAATTTTGTTTTCTTCAATTTAAAGCAAACAGCTTCACAGATTAACAATTATAAAAGTTGTTCTCCATAAAAATATGGTATTTAGTGACTGTTTAATTTTCATTTCATTTAATAAACCTTCAGTGCCTCCTCTCTGTCAGGAAGAAAGAACCCAAATTATACAGAGTATAAACCCTAACAACTACACATCCATTTGTCTACCCTTGGGTGACAGCGATGTAGTATTTCAACTGTGCAACTTCTGGTGACAAATGAAACACTGAAAATGAAACAAGCAGAGTTCATTTATTTACTTCAATCTAGGGCACCGGGGTAACAAACCCACAGAAATGTTATGAACAACAGGAAGAAAAAGTATTTATATGTTAGTTTTATTTCACCTCTAATCATCTGATGCTGACAAAGATGTACAATACAGCTACCTTACCACTTACAGAATTTTCTTTTGAGATCTCCAATTTAAAAATTGATGGAAGGCAATCTTTGCCTAACTTATTTTACAAAGAGGTAAAGTGGTGGTAGGCAAATAACCAATACTAGAAATAATCACAATAATCATTTCAACTTAAATTCTGAGCAAGAACGAAAATTGACTTCCAAAGATCTCTGACAGAGGGTCCTCTGGAAGTGTCAAGTTCAGAAATCACTAGTGGGTGTCTCTATGAACTCTCTATTACAGAAAGGAAGACATGGGAGGAAATAAAGGAAAGAAATAAATTTTAAAATGGGATTAGGTGCTTTTCTACAAAATCAGAATTTGATTCTTCAATTATTTCATTATCACAACAGGATCTTACCTCTCTAATAGCATGGGTACTATACCATGTCATAATTTATAAAATAGGTTCGGGGATGAACATGCCAATCGCTCTAAAGCACTATCTATAAGAGAAGTCAAAATATATTACTGGCAGCTCCATTACCTGTACCCAAAACTCCCTTTTGATTTTTACGAGTTTTCTGTCATTCTCTACTGAGGAACGACCTCAACATAGTAGAATCTGGCATCTGGCAGTGGGGGGGGGGAGGGGGGGTGGAGGGGTGGAGGTAGCACTCCGGTTCTTGAGAAGTTAGATTTGGGGAAGAGATTAACAAGTAAGGAAGGATTTGTTTCTCAATTTAATGGTTTGTTTAATTGACAGCTCCATTAAGAACTCAGAATATATTAAGAAGTACTTGAAAATACAAACCGACATTTGGTTTGGGAACAAAAGAGAAAACACTTGTATAATCTGCCACTATTCTGTACTCAAAAAAAAAAAAACCCTACTAAAAATCCTTAAAATAAATCATTAATGCATATTAATATATCTTTTCTTTCACGTCTCAAAAGAATAATACTTGTAAGAAATGAATGAGAACACATATTGTGTGCTTAGCTCACAGTAGACTTCAATCGTTTGGTTTTCTTTTCACATTTCAGAATTCTTAAGAGCAGTCTATACTGAATAAACTCACTTGGTGGTGTGCTCTGGTGCTTTTGGAATATTTTGGAACATAATGTAAACTAACACAGCCAATGACTCTTGGGCACTATCAACACTTTTCTGAAACTGTGAATAAACTGACCTCCTCATTACCTACTCTGACGGCCTCACTCATCCACTCTTTTCTTTCCACTCCTACTGCTGTTTCCCCCTCCAGCTACGCACATAGACTTCCACCATTCTTGCACTGTGCCCGCAACTGGCCTCTTTGTAGTGTTTTAGTTCTGCTTCTATCTTTATGGCCGACTCTTTTCTGTATCCTTGCTGGCCTGAAAATGCAATCATCAGCCCTCATCAGTTTCCTCTCCTTCAGAGAACACTTTTTCTCTCATGGTTTCAATGAATAAATTAAGGAAGATGACCCCCAACTCTCTACCTCCAGCCCTGACCCTTTCTATCCTGAGCAGCTGAGCATCTCTATTTGAATGCCCTATCACTCCAAAATCATTATTTCAAAATAAAATTAAAACTTATCCTCAGACAAGATTCTTCACCTCCTATCTTTCCATTCACGAATGATTTTCTCATTCTCTCAGTCTATTTCAAAATCTTAATGTTATTTTTAAAATTTCACACTTCCCCTTTTACATGCATTCTTTCAATAAATCCTTTTCATTTCAACTTCTATCATTCCAGTCCATCTTTTATCATCTCATATCTACTGCCCTGCAATCATCTTCTTAATGTCCTCCCTAACTCCAGTTTCTTCTAGAACCAATGCATCCTTATAATGCTCATACACTGACCTCCCCCATACATTTTGTCATAATTCTATTACTTCTCTGTTCATAAACCTTCAATGACTCCCTACTGCTAAGAAAATAAATTTCAAAATCCTTAGTCTAACACATTCCAAGCCAGCAAAATCTCTTCACCTTTATTGTCAACTTCTAAATAATATAAACCAATACGAGCCCTCTGCACCAGAGTCATTTTACTTACTGTCCCTTTAATACACTAGGTTCTACAGCTCTACTTATCCCACTCTTCCTACTCAGACTGCCCTTCCCTCTCCTCAATGCAGGCTGAGTTTTACCTTACTCCTGAGGCCTGCTCAAGACTCACCCATTCTGTAAAGCCTTCCACAATCACAGCAGACCATTCACTGTTTATAACCTACCAACTGTCTATCTATATTATGTTTTATCTTTAAACATGAAATGCTATGTGTAAAAAACATATACTTGTGCGTGTGTGGGGGCATGTGTGCATTTTCTGTCTCCCCAATCACACTGTGAGCCCTAGAAGGGGTTGTACGAAGCCTCTGCAGTTTATCTTTGCACTCTCACTGATGGTGACAGACCTTAGCTATGACATTTTATGTAAATCTCCTTAAGATAGTTTAGGTATTAAGACAATATAAATACTATACATCTCTGTGTGCATGTGATATTAACAATATCTGATAAAAATTACTAATAACATGAATTTATTAGATCTATCCTGAAATATATCCTATTATCTAGACAATTAAGGTCTCAAAGACATCTTTAGTTTTGGATCACGCTTCTTTAGAGCGAAGGGTCGGGGCAGGGGAGGTGACCAATTACACTATTTTCCAAATATTGATTAAACAATCTAATAGTCTTAATAGTGTACTTCTAGTTCCTAGCCAATGCATTATATCAAGAACTTTGCACCATTCATTTGAATTAAAGAGTAAATATTTAATACTATTTTAAAAAGAACACAAAGATTTAAGTTCATCTACATTGAAGTTTAAATTATATTCTGAAATTAGTATTCATCACACTCCACCAGGTGACATTATTCAGTAATCCCTCCCTTACATCAACGAATAACTTCAAACTAAGATTCAGTTCTTTACTTCTCTTTGAAATAAAACAACACTCAAAGAAGAGTGACACAATTGAGCTAAAATATTATTTCAAAGAATGCCAGTTATGAAAGTAAAATACTCTTACCTTGTGTAAACAAATAAGGTTCCTTCCACATCAGTCTTCTCCTAAGAAATAAAAACAAAACACACAGCAAAATATGAAGTACATTCTCTTCATTACAGTAACCATTCACAGAAGTTAGAGAACATAAACTTATAGAATAGGAACTTTATCCAGTTTCAAGTACGGCCAAATCCACACAGCATGTAACATGAGGGCTTCTTCTCAGGGAAGGGAGGAAAGAGGTTCTCTGCCTGACTGGTTCTGCTATTAAGCAGCAGGAAGCAATCATTCTCCTTTTGTCATTTACGAAATAAACCATCATTATCTCTCTTTACCAAAAACAGGAATAGCAACACACCTCTGGCTGAAACAGTAAGAAAATACATGTGCTCCATGGATTTCATTAGAAAGAGATTATAGTAAGTGTGCTGCCTTTTCCTCTATCCTCCAAACTGGGGATATGGCAAGCTGCAGAAAGCACTGGCATCTGCATTTCGTTATCCTTCTCTTTATTTTCTGGGTTCATTTTCTCTTGCCATATCCTGTCACCTAGGAGAGCAGATGATCTGCCAATACCTACTTTGACTACTACATAGAACGATGCTGTACTTTTCAGACAAATTAGTCACTACTTGGTGCGGAATGTTTAGAGTCAAGTTCTGAACTTTGAAATAAAGTTGGACAGAAACACAACCAAGCTTGGACTCAAAAAATCTGCCTGAGAAAAACTAGGTGAAGTGGTAAAATTAAAATGATAAACCACCATTTCAGTTCCTTTGGAAAAGCTCTTTTCCACCTTTCCAAAGGCAAGAGCCCAGGCCCTGATGAAAATGTTCATCAGTATAATACATATGAAAAAAACACTTAAGTATCTATTTCTTTGATTAACTAGTAATCAGACTGTTAGAATTCAGAATTTAAAATGTACTTTTGCTACTTACATGGTTTAATTTCAGCATTCTATTTAACCTCCCCAAATTTATTAATAATATCCATTACCAAAATCGCTCGAAAATTTACTCTGTAATTTTGGTGAAAAATACACTAAGAACAAAGGTGTAATATTAAGATGGTAATTTTTAAGAGGCACACCAAAAATTGGAAGTATGATCCTGTCACATGCTCAAGTAATTGCAGCAGTTTTCTTGGTCACCTTAGTTTAGTGGGTCTCAAAGTGGGGTTCCCACATCAGCAGCATCAGCAGCATCTGGGAACTTGTTAGAAATGTACACTCATGGGCCTCTCCCCAGAACTAGTGAATCAGAAACTCAGGGGTGGAGGGGGCAGGCAGCAACCTCTTTTTTATTAAGACAACCAGGTGATTCTGCTATGTGAGAACTCTTGCCCTGGTTCAATAACCTATGCTCTGCCCAGAGAACTACGTTAGGAGTCGTGGACACAAAATCCACTAAGCCCCAAATTAAATTAAACATCACCAAATACTGTTTTTTAGAAGCAAATAGCTATTAAGAGTAAATCAGTAACAAGATTTTTTAATCTTCATATTATACAATATGTAATTAGAAATAAAGAATTTATCAGTTAAGACAATTTTAGCCAGTCTTTTCTCTAATATATAACATTGCTAAGAAAGTCAGAGTTCATCCTTAAACTGGATACACTATGAAGTTTGTATAAATCAGTTCAATGTACTATGAAAAGCATCCTTATTTCTCAAATGTGGCCCATTTGCCACTGTGCTTTGAAAAACACCCTGAATCAAAGCGCAAAACTATACAGAAACATTATCTTTCTTTGTAAACAAACAGCGTCAATTCCTATCTGCTGAGAAATCTGTATCGTGGGTGCACTTTAAACACTAGGAATTACTTAAACCATCACAATCTTAATCATTGAGAAAATGGCCACTACAGTACAATAAACGCTACCCAAACAGTCTAAGAATTTGTAGGCATCCCTAAAGTCTAACTGGTACAGTTGCCAAGTGTATACTAGCCCATAGAGCCTTTAAGTATAAACTTGTACAAATTAAATATTTGGTATTATCTATTACATTGATAGGAAACTGAAGCCAAGATACAGGTGATGGAACTAGGTCTTAGAACCTAAATGCACTGTCGGATCACTTGCTACAAACCCACAACACCTTCCTGTCTTCCAGTATCTGACCTTGGACTGTTTCAACTTAAAGATTCAAATCGGGATGTTTACTTCTAGCAGCACACGTAAAACTAATAGCTTTTGACTGTTTCCTTTCTTCCTTGATGAAGTAGTAACAGAAATCACCTTTTCTTTAAGGAAAAAAAAAGACTTTGCCCATTTCAGTTTTGAAAAACCCAGCATCAGAAATGCAAAAAGCATGCTTCTCCTTAGTCTCTAACTCATAACAAACAATTCTTAAAACTGAGATTTTTATATAGCATTACACACAAAAATCATGAGTTTGTTCACGGAACGGAGTTATAGTTCAGCGATTCCAACATTGGACCTGGAGCGGGATTCTTGCCAGGTCATCCTGGGCTAGTTTATTACTCTACATCTCAGCTTCTCCCCTGAAGAGAGAGAACCAGCCTACACCACTCAGATCTTTTGATGACAAACATTTTTAAGTGCTCTATGACACCTGGATAAAAGGGGCTTTGGAAATGTAAATTTCGGGTCCATTTCAGACATAAGAGACCAGAAATTTGAGCTGTTTGCTCAAATTCATGCATTTTCCTGGTCCCTCCACAGTTATCCAAGGGTAACTCAATTTTTTTTTACTTCTGGGCAAAGCCCAGGGTTAGGGGTATGGGAATTAGCTAAAACAAGATTTTATTAGGTCATCCAAGTAAGGACTTTTCTCAGTTCTAGGGGATTTTAGCTTAAATTTTAAAAGTATAATTTAATGATTTAATGTTATCCTCTTACGAAATAGAACAAGTGCTAAAAAATTTAGCTCAAAATTAAAATAAAGTAGAATATAAAATAGTGCTAGTTTGCAAATTATTGGGACTCAGCACACAATTTGACACTTTTGAAACAACTGAAAGCAATTTATATCTCACTGATTATTCTATGTTAACATAACAAAAAACCAGGTCGTTTATCCTTCGAAATCTGTCTCTCAGTCATGCATGTAGCATCTGAGTCACTTATGAAGCTTTCAACAAACATCAGATGCCTGCGCCTCATATCCAGAGATTTTTCTTTTGGTGGGTCACACTTTTTAAAACTCCAAGTGATTCTGATGCACAGAAAACTACTAGCTAGGAACAACAGGACACTTGTTACTCTAAGGCAAGGTTTCTCAAGCTCAGCATCTTCAACGTTTGGGGCTGGATAACTCTTTGTCATACAGGTCTGCCCTGTGCATTGTAGGACATTCGGCATGCCCAGCCTCTACCATCCAGGTGGCAGGAACAAGCTCCCTCTCTGTGTGACAACCAAAAATTTTCTCGATACTGCCAAATGTTGCAAAATCAACTCCAGTTAAGAACCACTGCTGTAAGGACTGAGAGGTGAAACCACCACCACGGTATATTCTCTAATTGACACATAGTTACTTTGGGGGCAGTGGTCTCTCCTGGTAACGGGAAACAGGTCTAGCTCTAAAATTCCTATCCCCGTCATGAGGCAATACTCCTCAATCCTTTCTTAAAGTAGCTCATTTTCTACCCCCCTTCATTCCTAACTCCTCCTGCTCTGATGCCTGAAGTCATTCTTCATCTATTTGCAGCGTAATAAGAATTCTTTACAGCCCTAATGCCTTTACATCCCACGCACCTTCTTGCAAATACTTTCTCCTCCACTCTCCAGACTGTTCTTTACACTTTTATTAGGTTTACGTTCAAAAGGCTCCTCAGAGGCCCTGAGTGATGGCATGTGGAGTTGGTGGTGACAATTTGTTTACCTCCAGCAACTGCAACTAGGTCTCTCTCTGTTTTCTGGATACCAAAGCCTTGAAGACTAGTACTTTGAAAGAATGACCGTTTAGTGCATGAATGATGCCCTGTCTGAAGGCAACAAGTCCAGGAAGCAGGAAAACATAACTCCTGTAAACAATGCATTGTGGCACTTCTGTCTTTTGATGAGGCTTTGGTGGAAGGGCTTCACTGGGTATCTAATAAACCTTGGTAACTATTTTAACATGTATCTATCACACGCTTCCTGTCAAAAGCCTATGGGAAGCAACTGTTATTCAAGAGGAATGCTCTCCTCTACATGTTAACAATTTCTCAGGATTCTCCAGACTCTAATCCTACTGTCATCAGTTTACAGAACTACACATTCCTGATCCTTATCTACTACAGAATTACCTTGACAGAATTATGACATCATGCCTTTGGCATTTTTCTATAGAGCAGTATAATAGCCATATGTAGAATACCTTTGTATTTTTCCTAAATTGCCAGTGAAAATTGTCCACTATATTGCTCAATGTCGTTCATAAAGACTCAGGTGACAAACTCCCCTGAAAACCAGGGGGAAATAACCTCTTTTCTTATCAACAGGTATACTTCCTATTACAGAACAACGAACATTAAAGAGCCCCCCCTTCCCTTTCTTGCTTGGCCACAGGAGAGCAAACTGGAATTCCTCACCCCTTTTCAGTAAATTTCCTCAGTTAAGAACTTAGAGCAAAACTGTTCTCTCCCCCTTTTTAGGACCTACTTCTTTATTTTTTCATTTTTGCTAAAGATTTTCAGGTGAATTTTTAATTACAAATTGCTTAAGATCTATACGGGGGATAAGCAGACCATATAATTGAATGTAGGTGTTAAAAAATATATAAATTTGTTCAATATGGATGTTTTCCTTGCTTAAATTTTGATGTTTGTGACTATTTGGGAGAATACACTAAAAAATAATCTTAAATCCATTCATTCAGGCCCAGTTCTTTATACTGTTTTGTAACTCATTAAAAAATAACTGATAAATGTTTACACAAAAGATAGATTAATATTATCTGGGGCAAAAATCACTACGAGGAAAAGAGAAAAAAATTACATCTTTCTACATTCAAGTGGGAGGGTCACAAAATCGCAAGTAGCAATTCCTGCAATAGGACTCCAGCGTCTTAATGCTCCTAGCCGATTCTAACTGTGAGGAAAATTAAATTTCATTCCACTGCTATTTATTGGCCTTCTGCTTTGAGAGGAGCACTAAAATAACTCGGCTCCCAAATGGACTCAAATATCAAACTTATTTTGGTCTCGGTGGGCTGCGGTGTAATCATCTTTCCAAAGAGCGTCAGGCTCCTTCTAAGCGTGAGACCCAGGGTTTCCTTTCCCGACGTTTGCTCTTTCTTGGTGTGTCCCTGAGCTCAAACTCCAGCTTCCCCTCTTTCGAGGGCGGCTGTCTCTCCGTCCCGTCTAGGACTGACGGTGCAGAGCAGAACCGCCGTCCTCCGGCCGCCCCGCCGAGCCCGTCAGCGCCGCGGCCCCGCTCCCCGCGTCCCGCCCCGATCGGGCCACTCTCCCAACGCGGGGCTCTTGAATATTTAAGTCTTTCCCCAACTTCAGGCGGGTTCCCAGGTCGGCCTCCCTCTCCCCCAAACCTCGGCCCCGGGGTCCAATTCCGCAACTCGGCCTCCGTCCGCCGCCAGGCCGCCGGCGCCCCCTCCCCTGGCCGGGCTCTCCAGGCCCGAGTCGGACGACCCCTGCCCCGCCCCGCCCGGCGCCGCCTGCGCGGCCCGTCGCATCCACACGCACCCACTCGTTAGCCCGATGGCCGAAAGTGTACAGAGCCACCTGGCTGGCCACGTCCACGATGCGGTTGATATAGGGGTCGTGGCGCTGCAGGGCCGCTAGGCTGATGTCGCGCCCCTTGCCCACCAGGCCGCCCGCCGCCACGGCCGCCATCTTCCCTCCCTCCCCGACAGCAACACAGGGCGCTCGGCAGCCACTCTCAATTGATCGCAGAACGAGCGAGCCCCCTCGCAGCCGGAGAACAGTCGCGGGACGCCCTCCTCCAGCCCTGCCCCGCCCTCTCGTCCCGCGGCGGGCGCAAGACAGTACTAATCGGTGGCCGCGCTCCCTCCAGCCGACGATCGTTGCCACTGGCAACCAAAAGCCCAGGCTTGCGGTCCGCGTCCCTTTTCCCCCAGGAGCTTCTGCCTTCCCGTGTGAGTGTTTGAGCTGCACGTGCGATTGGATGTATTCTACGCCTTGGCACGTCTTTGTTTTGGCGCTCCGTGATCAAACCCGTAATAATAAATAAGCCTCAAACATTAATAACTGAAGAGAGAGAACTGTTATTTCTGTATGCACTAACGCCCAGCGGTTCTCAAAGTGTGGTGCTCGAACCCCTGGGGGTTCCTGAGACCCTTTCAGGGGGTCTGCCAGGTCAAAACCATTTTCGTGACGATGCTAAGACTTATTTGCCTCTTTCACTGTGTCGACCTTTGCACCAATAATGCAAAAACAGTGGTGGGGTAAAAGCGTAGGTGTTTCAGCATGAACCAAGGCAGGGGCCAGTGTCACTTGAGAGTATTCATGATAAAGCAGTAACAATTAATTAATTTTATTAAAGTTCAACCCTCGGCACACTTTCAAAATTCTGTGTGAAAAAACAGAAAGTATGCGTAAAGCGTGCGTGCTAAATACCTAAATGCCATATTTGTCGCCAGGAAAACCCTTCCGTGCTTGGGTTGCTAGCCGAACTAGGGTTTTTATTTTTATTTTCATGGGACACTGTTTTTACTTGAAGGAAGATGGACAAACTATAGTTATTTAGACAGCTATTTGACAGACATTTTTCCAAAAATAATGTGTACCTATTACTTCCAGGAAAACAAAGGACAATTATTGTTGCCAATGATAAGTTGTGAGATTTCAGACAGGAATTAGAAGTTTAGAAAACATATATCCATCCACTGCCATGAGTTTGACAGCTTCTCAATACTTAGTCTTTTCTGATGAGATCAATTGTAATATTAATGAGTATGATTTTTAAAAAATAACTGCATAATGAAAAGTGTCAACATTTGAAAGATCTGCTTAATCAGTGACCCAATAGTTTCCAAATGACCAATTTCTGATGTTACGTAATCATGCATGGGCAACCTTTGAGAAACTACTACTTATCAAGTTTTGATGTATTATCAAAGAAGAATATCCACAACTATCTGAAAAAACTATTAAAATATCCATCCCTTTTCCAACTACATATCTTTTGAGGCCAGAGTTTCTTCATAAAATTCAAACAAAACAAATGTAGCGATAGATTATAGTTATGAGAATGTAGTTGTCTTCTACTAAGCCAGACACTAAAAAGTGATTTGCAAAAATGTAAACTAATGCCAATTTCTCACTAAATTTTTTTGTTTTGGAAAAAATATATTTTACATAAAATATGTTATTTATATTTACATTGAATTGCTTTATGTTGTTATTTTTAAATGAATGAATATTCTTTAAAGTTATCAGTTTTAGTCTCCAGTATGGTGAATATAGATAGATAAAACTCAAATAACAGCTCTTTTAGGGAGTCCTCAAGAATCTTTCATGGTGTAAAAGGGTCTTGAAATGAAAAAGTTGAGAACCATTGACCCAAACCATTTATTTTTTATTGAATATTAGAACAATTGTGCCGAAATACTTACCCACATTCATGAACTCTTACCATATTAGATATAGAAATATCATAGATATGGCACAGGTAGCCTCTTGAAGCAGTTACCTAAATAAATTGCAATAGAATCTTTGTAGTCAGTTTTAATTTTTTTTAAACTGCTTGGTTAAGCTCCATTTTGGATGTTCAGTCCCATTGACACCAAGCCTGACTTCACAGTGGGGGAGAGTACAGCAGTGGCTTTCAAATTTTTTTGACTGGGGCTGCGGCTCACTTGCAATCTGGCCCAGAATATACATTATATATTTATATCTGATATTAACTAGAACAAAAGTTTCATGAAAACAATATTAGTTAAGTGATATTAAGTGATATAGATAGACAGATAAACATATATTTACATATGTCATTTAAAAAAACACTAATTGTGACTTCTTAGTTGATTTCATGACCATCTAATAGATTGTGACTTGTAGTTTGAAAATCGTAGGACTACAGCAGCTGAGCAACCATGTAAAGCCGACTAGACAGATGCCCATGTTAGTCCACCAGCTTGTCTCCAGTATTACTGCACTCTCCTTCCTCTTGATCACATAGTACTAAAAAGAAGCTTAATTTGTCATATGGGCAAGGAGAATTTTGTGATAAACTAGTGTGAGATAATAGAAAAAATATATATATATGTATATAGGTCTCTGCCCCTAGTTCCTAGCACAAAGCTCCTAAACCCCTTTAAGTTCCTAAGTGATAAGAACAGTAGGAGCATCTCTTGTTCTAATGTTTGTCTCTGACCTGTCTCTGACACAGGGCCCCTAAAACCCTTGTAAATTCCTTAGTAATAAGAGCACTGGGAGCATCTTTTGTTCTAATGAGGCACTCTGGGTGGGCTCCTGGATGACTTCTGGATGGGGGCTGGTCACCAAAAGACCAAGCCATGATTAGAAGCTTGGCATTTTCAGTTCCATCCCCTCATCCTCCAGAGAGGGGAGAGGGGCTGGAAATGGAGTTAACAATTGATCATGGCTATGTGAGGAAACCTCCATAAAATCCCAATAGTATGGGGGGGTTTGGGAAGCTTCCAGGCTGGTGAACACATCCACACACCAGTAGGGTGGAGCACACCTACTCCACGAGACAGGGTCTCCTGGTGTGGGACCCTCCCAGACCTCGCCCTGTGTATCTCTTCATCTGGCTGTTCATCTGTATCCTTTACTGTATCCTTTGATAAACTAGTAAGTCTAAGTAAGTGTTTCCCCAAGTTCCATGAGCTGCTCCAGCAAATTAATCGAACCCAGGGAAGGGGTCTTTGGAACTTCTGATATACAGCCTGTTGGTGAGGAGCACAAGTGATAACCTGGGCTTGTGACCGGTGTCTGAAGTGTGTGTGTGTTGGGGGGCGGGGGCAGTCTGTGGGACTGAGCCCTTAACCTGTGGGATCTGATGCTATCTCCTGTACATAGTGTCAGAATTGAGTTGAACTGTAGGACAGCTGGTGTCACAGAGAACTGCTTGTTGTGGGGAAAAACCTCCACATATTTGGTGACCAGAAGTTTCAGAAATGAAGAGTTCTGTGTGAGTAGTAAAGGAGACACATGGGGAAGAAACTCGTAATAGGGAAGAACTGGGTTTTTCCTACACAGGTGGAAAAACTACAGATTTTCCTTTATAACGAGTCTGGCACTCTCACTTGATTAGCTCTGCTAATTTTGAGTATTCGGCATGAACCCACAGAGTCTGCTTTGCATTTGCCTTGCACATATGATGAGACATTTCTTTCCTTTTCTCCAGCTCTGCCTTTAAGTTCTGTAATCCTTACACAAGATCATTTTCCTCTTAATTTTTCAATTTTTCCACCTTTAAGGTGTAAAGGGTAAATCCTGGCCCCCAAATTACTTTCAGCTCAATAGACAAAGCAGGCAATACAAGGGCCATTATGGTGTCTTGAATATTCATACAGCAAAAATGCCTGATAGCCTGAGTGACCTATACGACCACAATCATAAAGTATTTATTTAGTGTCCACTGAATGAAATTCGTTCATTCATTCTTCACCATTTATTGTTGTTTGTTGTGTCTGTGCTGAGATTACAGGATCACGTCATCCCAAGTCGCTGATCTCATGAATGAGTAAGATGAACATACTATTATCTTGCTTATTGGTAGATTCACACACGTGGACAACACACCATTATGATTTTTAGTAAAGAAGGATCTGTTTGTTTTCAAGAATTAATGGAGAAAAATGACCCATGTCCTGTTTCCACCTTCCTGTAACTGAACTGTTTTCTTCCAAATATCCGACACATTCCCCTCTCTATTCCTTTGCCCATTTGTCCCCCGAGCCTGGAATGACCTTTTCCCAGAAAGCTCACCTCCCGCCTCCCTCTCCAGAATCCTTCCTTCCCAGGACCTCTCGGTGCACCCTTGCTGTTTTTCTCGTCATACTTTAACTCACTTTATCTCAAATTATAGCCATTTATTTAATTATTTAGTTGGTTATATATAGTTTTCCCACTTCTAAAAAGGACAAAAAATTAGTCACTGTATTAGAAGAGAATTATTACAGAAAATCTGGGCTGAAAACAGTTATTGCAATTGACAACAAAGTTAGCTTTGAGTTTCTTGACAGATAAGCAAATAGGGGGAAATAGTAAGTTTCATAATGGTTTATTTTTTTATATACTTGCTTTTCACCTGGTTGTCTCCTTAGGGCTTCGATGCCTTGTGCTGAGTAGAGATTTAGTAGTAAGTGCTTATTCTACTGGACTAAACCCTGAGTTAGTTGAATTTACTCACTAAATGTCTTTTTTCTGAGAGCCCTTGATTCACAGCATACTGAAATACAAGTTGAGGTAAAAGAGTATACAGTCCCAAGTCCTAATCTTTCAGAGTTCGCATCCAAAGGCAGACAGGAAAACATGGAAAGGCGGTTCTTTAACTTCCCTATTGTAGAGAGAACAAAAAAAGAAAGAAAAAGGGAAAAAACATTGAAGATGAGAAATCACGCACAAAAAAAAGGTAGACAATGTCGTAATGACTTCAGCATTGCCATTTTGTTCATCTCCTTGGTCCACAGAGTTGTTCTCTTTTTTAAATTCTGTTTTCCCCAATTTTTAAAGCTCTGTCCTTCTAGGATGAAGCCAGACTTCTGCCTACTTTCTACCTGAGCAGTCTGTGTTTGTAAAACCAGGTCATTATCACTTGTCCAAATATACTAAGTTGCAGGCTCTATATATGTAAAAGATCATTTTAAACAGGCAGATTCTTTTTTAATCCATATAACTTCAGCTTCCATCGGGTTCCACAGTACTGGTATACTCCCATGTGTTTTCAGAAGCCTCAAATATTGGTGACTTGGGTTTCATGATTATTTTATAATTGTCATTATGAGATTAAATACGTGCTAACACTTGGTGTTATAAAGTTGTATACCACAATTTAAAACAAATTTCAGTATGATAAAAATAACGTCTGGGTCTGGGATTTTTCTAACATTGCAATGACTGAGATAAAATTCAGCACCTAATCAATCAAGGTAATTGCAAGAACATAGGATGTTTAAATTTTTTGAAAATAGGGCTATAACTGAAAAATGTTTGGTTCTGTAGCCATATATGGATGTTTGTATACAAATATAAACCAACTTTTTATGGCGTAATAATCCAGAAACATAAATACACAGTTCATTAGTGGTCTTGTCTTTATTGTGTAAATAACCTCAAAATTTGCACTGAACCTGGAGCAGAATGTATTGGAATGGAGGGGAAAAAGGAGCTTCCAGGATGCCCCCTAAGAGGCTGTGACTCTAAAACGACCTAAACAGCCTCTGATGCGCTGCTCATGCTGCCTGTACGAATTGCCCTTTTTGCTAGGAATTTTGTACTAAGGGATGACAGAGTGAAAAATTAATGCCCTCTTTCTCCCAGTGGAGGAAAACAGTTTGAAGCCATGTGTTATCAGTTGTTTTCAATGCATGGTTCATTTCTTTTTTAAGCAACAGAGCACAGTGGAAAGGGCACCCTTTGGAAAGGGAAACTAGTTTAACCTCCTTTTATCTATGTGGCCTTCAATGAGTGACCTCATTTGTAACTTGGTGATCATAATATTTGCCCTACCAATATCATGGGATAAATGAGATCAAGTGAGAAAATGTACCTGAAAAAGATTTGCAATCTGTAAAATGTTCTGCAAATGGGAAAAGCTATCATTATAATTATCATCATTATTATTATTTCTAATAGAAACCCAGAAGGGATCATTCTTGTCCAGTTATCTAGCCGATGCTCAGATCGTGTCAACAAAGTTCTGCATAAGTGACAAGGAACACAGTAATTCCCGAGGCAGTTTGTTCCCAAGATTCTTATAAGATAGAGAATGCGAGCTAAAACATATGTATCAGAGACTTCACAGACAGAGGAAGAAATAATATAGGAGATATAGCTCTGTGTTCCCCAAGATTGCAAAGGGGTTAAGATTTGAAACAATCTGGGGCCAGCCCCATGGCCCAGTGGTTAAGTTCGCACGCTCCACTTCGGTGGCCCAGGGTTTCGCTGGTTCGGATCCTGGGTGCGGACTCGGCACCGCTCGTCAGGCCATGCTGTGGCGGTGTCCCAAATGCCACAACTGGAAGGACCCACAGCTAAAAATACGCAACTGTGTACTCGGGGGCTTTGGGGAAGAGAAGGAAAAACAAAAATAAAATAAAATAAAATCTTAAAAAAATAATAAAATAAAATCTTAAGATTTGAAACAATTGTCAGAGAGACTTGTAACCAAATGAGAAGGGACAGACGTGGGAAGGAAGAGGCCTGTTAGGGGGGCCTTGGCTAGAGCTCATAAAAAGGGTCAGGACTTCTCCAGTCTGGGCCCAGCAGCTGCCTAGACTAACCCTCAGCTAACCTGATCTGGAGAGGGCCTGGGGTCATCAGAACTCTTTGGAATGGGAGACCATCCATACACATTCTCTTTTTTGTTTTGTTTCATTTTGTTTTTTGAGGAAGATTAGTCCTGAACTAACATCTGCCATCAATCCTCCTCTTTTTGCTGAGGAAGCCTGGCCCTGAGCTAACATCCGTGCCCATCTTCCTCCACTTTATATGTGGGACGCACAGTATGGCTTGCCAAGCGGTGCTGTGTCCGCACCTGGGATCCGAACCGCCGAACCCTGGGCCACTGAAGGGGCACGTGCGAACTTAACCGCTGCGCCACCGGGCCGGCCCCTGCACCTTCTCTTTTGATCTCTCTTTGCCTCTCTCTGCCAGTCCCATAAAATCTACTCATTTTACTGTCATTGTCGGGGGTCAGGTGAAAGATCAGTGGGCCTAGAGGACCCCTACAGTTACATCTTTTCAGTTGCTTCCCAATGCCCAGAACACGCTGAGACAGGAGGAAGAGCCTTTCATGTCACGTGAAGAGATAGTAAGCTTACAATGCAAATACCTGACTGTGTAACTAATGCTCATACCTCTTGGCCAGAGCCATCAGCACCTGATTACTAAGAGGGAGAGCAAGATGGGGAAAGGGCAAGTTGAGACGGCAGACTACAAATCTCCCTTTTCACGAGTGCACCATGGGAGGGGCAATGCAAGTTGTGTAGACACCGTAGACACTGTCTGCCTTATCTCTGAAAACACAGGCAGCTCTGCGTCATGTAACTGAAGAAGCTGTTATCTAATGTGGCTAACTTCACAGAAAGGAGTTTGTCCCGGGGCAGAGCAGGGGTGTGGGGGGGTTGTTAGTGGCTTGTCTCTTGGAACTGTGAATCTGAGCTGCCTCTCACATTAACTGCTGTGTGCGGTCCTGGCTGGTTCATCATAGTAGCGCTTAGGTCATGGAGGGATGGCCTTACGATTATTTGATTTGAGTAGAGAGTCCGCAGTTCTAGGCAAGTCACTTCACTTCTCTGTGGAATAAAGAGGTTGAATTAGAAGGGTGCTTCCCAACTTTAAATTCTGTGGTTCTCTATTAAACCACCTCTGTTCATGTCAAATGTGGCTCACTTTACAAACAGGTAGACAAGCCCAGAAACAGTAATGAATAATCTGTTTAATGCACATTGAAATTAGGTCAAGGTAGCAGCCCGTTAAGAACTTTCCAATGTTATATCAAAACTGAGCGCTGAATGCCTTGATCAGGAAAGAGAAAGGTTTTTCTTCTTTCGTTTGTTGAGTTTTCTTGTTCTTGAAAGTCGCTTTGGGAGGAAGGAATGTTTATCCTTGACATCCTTTATGTGACCTCCTACCAAGGATGATCAGCTCTCTCTGCAGATTTTTAATGCGGGTAGAATGCATACTTCAAATCGTCTGTGATGATTTACATGGCAGTCCATAAGAAGCAGTGTGGAAAAAGCACCAGGGACTTCTGCGTGGAATGCATTTGAAGAATTTTCTAATTACTTCTTATTTTTACAACTAACCATGTCAGCTCTTCACTTCGTGAGTTTTTTTCCTTCCCTTTGTGATTTTTTAAAAATTTATTCTTAGTTTTTTGGTGAGGAAGATTGGCTCTCAAGTCAAGAAATAGCTTATATTGAAGACCTTCTACATGCTCAGTAGGCACCCAGTTTGTGTACATTGTAAGCGCACAATAGATTGGAAAGGATGACAAAGTTTGAAGCCTAGTTTCTATTCTCAAGGAATTTAAAATTTAGTCGAGGAGATGATTAGCATACATGAAAAATGGTGAACAACAAAAGATAATCTATAAATAAGGGTTAAATTGTGATGTATAGGCAAGTACCAGAATCTGCAGAAAGGGAGGGAGGCTCAGTGAGTCCTCTGGTAGTTGGAGAAGGCAATGTTGAATATAATAAGTTCCAGGACACAGGGAGAGCTTCGATGCTCCCTTGAGATCCACTGTAATTGGATTTGACCTGTACTTCTCTAGCGTCATTTAAGTCACTGGTGTCTTTAGCCTAGTGCTTAGGGAACACCTCAATGATTAGAAATATTTCTGAGTAACTTTAGCTGACTGATTTTCCTGGGATTTGGGATTCCTTCAATTTCCCTAAACTAAAGAGAATTTAATCTAGTCATAGTGGTGTAATGCCTTTCTTAGGGGGGACAATATAGTGTAATGATTAAGAGCATGAGCTTTGGAGGCAGAGACCTCGGTCTAAGTCTTGGCCCCATCTCCCCCAGCTGTGCAGCCTTTGGGGATTCTGTAAAGCTCTCCATCTATGAAATAAGGGCAATAATAATGCCGACCTCTTAAGATTGTTGTGAGAACTAAATAATATAATGCACGTGAAGCGCTTAGAACGGAAAGTGCCTGGAACAAAGATAGGATTCTATGAATGTTTACTCATTGACCATTGCTCTTGATAACAGCGAGATTTATATCCTGGACAAGAGAGTCGCATTTACTTCCAAAACAAAAATTAGTACTTTATCATTTATAAAGGCACTTTGTATACAATAAAAAATATACTGATGCAAGTACAGAATTACTGCTCCCCATGTTTTAGTTTACTAATGGTTGTGATTCTTAATTTCTCACATTATCGCCATTGCCAGGCCCCTGATTTATTTCTGTGATGTCCTTGGGAATCTTGGGACAGGGAGCACGATGCAACAAACACAAATACAAATCTACGTTCTCATGTGCTGCAGGAGCCCCGGGTGTCCTCAGGGTCTGTTTTGACTGCCCTTGCAGGTGAGGCAGGCTGGCCGTGGGACTAGCCTTCACATTGCGGGGCAGCATCCTTGGGTTTTCATCCATTTCTGGATTGTGATTATAGAAGAAATCATGTAGAAACCAGAGCAGTTTTCCTTATCTATAATAAGGGGATAATAACATTTACTTTTGTGACTGCTGTGAGTATTGCTGAAAGAGCTCTTTGAAATACTTAATGTAATGAAATACTTAATATTTTGATGTAATCATAAAATATGAGGACTTGAAATCAGGGTCTCAGTGTCCGAAGAAGGCTCTGCTTCCGATGTGGATACAGCCTGCTGACAGCGTTGCATTCTGTTTTCCTTGAGGTAATTTGAAGATTAAAGGGCACGGTGTTTCCTCCATTTCCTGTCGGTGATGGCAGCCGTCTCCAGAGCTTCGCCCTGCACTGCTGTCCGGATTCTCCCAGGAGCAGCGGTCTCCCGTGGACGCAGGGCTGCTGCTCGGAAGGCCTTTAGTGTTAATACGTTTTTGAAGAACCCCAAACACTGAAGCCGTTGTTTGGTTTTGTTCGCTCTTATTAAGAATTATATGGGCTTTATAAGAAAACAAGAAACTGTCAGGAAAGCAAACATCTTTATTTAACCCAAATAAGTCATGATTAGTCTAAGCTGGCAGAGCTCTGATGACAAGTAGAGCAGCTCCTGTCTCACCACTTCGCCGTGAAGTAGGCAGCAAGTATTGCTGTGTGTGTTTGTCAGATAACCCTTACGTTTAATCATTGGTTTACTCAATGAATATTTATTAAGCTCTTGTAATGGGACAGGCCCTGGGCCAGGAGCTGAGAACGCTGCAGTGGACAAGACAGGCATGCCATGCCCTCCTGGAGTTTAGAGTCTAACTGGGGAACCAGACACGTGAACGGGGAAATAGAATGAAGCGGGGGCGGTGCTGTGTGAAAAGTCAGGGATGCTGTGGGAGCACATGGCAGAGGCCCAGGAGAGGCTTCTGCTTCTTTAGATGAATTGCCAAGTATAACAAAATGAAGGCATTGTACATCTTTGTGCCCAGACAGGGTGGAATGGCCCTAAGAGTTAGAGGCTGGGCCCTGGTCATTCTTAGGCCCTAAGACTTTTCTTGGGTAGTTTGAACTTTTGGCCTTAGAGAGGAGCTAGAGACTTGTCTGAATAGTGCCATAGGCATTATCCTAAAACCACCGTGATCCTCTCTGGCCTCGGGGCACAGCAGACTAAGTAAGACCCTCCCAAGGGCAATCCCTTCCTCCTTGGAGGCCACCAGGTCTTGGCCCAGGTATTCACCTGTGTGAATAGTGCGTACTTGAACTACCAGTCATCACCTGCTCAGCCCGCTGTTGTCCCCTTCTTGGGGTTTCCCTTTCAAGGAGGGCAGCCTGGATTCTCTGCGTCTCCCCACTTGTCAACTCTGAGGCAGAAACCGTGTCGGTCTATGAAAGGGCTAGTTCACCAGTCAGTGGACATTCCTGTACTCTCTGTTCCTTCCCCCGGTGCGGCGAGATCATCCTCAAGTAGGCTAACAAGGTGGACTGAGGGGCTGTGTTTCTTCCTTCTTATTCTTCCCAGAGAAATATACAGCTTTTATTTCCTTCACTGCATCTCACAAAGTAAGTTATTGTGTTAACTTATCACAGCCAAAATTTCTCTTTAGTGGGGGCTGAAAAATCAAAGAGAATGCCAGAGTCCACATATGGAGATTCCAGGAGACCCCTCTTTGACTAGGTCTGAGGTTAGGGGTGGATGAGGGGCAGGGATAATTCCTAGGCATTAAAGCTCGAATTATCGCCGAGGTAGGTGGTTTCAGCTCCTCTTTGTGTAGAAAAAACCGAAGATAAAGGAGTCCTTTTGTGAGGCCACATCAGCTTAGGGTAGAGAGAGCCTAGAGCAGAAGTTCTGAACCCTGGCTACATATTAGAATTGTTGGAAGGCATTTAAAAAGAAGTACCAATGACCAGGGCTCCCCCAGACTGGTTAATCAAACTCTGAGATTGGGCCCTAGTAAATTTCCTCAGAGTGATTCTAAGCACAGCCAGGACGGAGAACCACGGGACAGCCTGGTTGGCAGCCTCTGTACGAAGGCTGAGCTTCCTGGATTTGAATCTGGCTCAGCTAGTGTGGGAACTTGGGCACCTTACTTAACCTATATAAACCTCACTTTCCTTCTCTATGAAATGGGGTTACTAATGATACCTACTTTGTAGGATTGTTGTTGAGGATTAAACAAGAAAATATGAGTAAAGCACCTGAAACATATCAAACACTTAATAAGAGCACTTAACAAATTACTGATGTCATCGTTTGATAATGGCAGAACAGGACTAGACCTGGGATCTCCAGATTTCCAGGCAATGCTCTCTCTACCATGATCATTTATCAAGGCCTACAGTGATCAATTCAGTGGAAATTGGGGTGCTCTATCCTTTAAAATGATTCCCTTTATTAAAAAAAAAAGACATGTATGGTCTTGTTTCTTAAATAAGGAAGAGTATTTCTTATTTTTCCGGTGAGGAAGATTGGCCCTGAGCTAACATCTGTTGCCAATCTTCCTCATTTTTTTCCCCCCAAAGCCCCAGTACATAGTTGTATATCCTAGTTGTAGGTCATTCTAGTTTTTCTATGTGGGATGCTGCCACAGCATGATTTGATGAGCAGTGTGTAGGTCTGTGCCCAGGATCTGAACTGGTGAACCCTGGGTCACCAAAGCGGAGTGCACGAAATTAAACACTTGGCTATGAGGCTGGCCCCAGATATTTCTTATTTTTAAATCCTCTTAATCTTCACTCCGGTTTAGGCTTCTGCTTGACATACTTCATTTATTTATTTGTTTATTCATTTGTTCTTTGAATTGACAAACATGTTGGGTGTCTATTAGGCTCCAAGTACTATCTAGACATCAATATAACAAAAAACTTAAATGCAGAGCCTGCCTTCCAGGAGCCTAAAGTTTAATGGAGGATATGTACCGAAGTGAATTATTGTACAATGGATTTATTATGAAAGTATGTTTGTAAACAAAAAAGTTCTCAGAACAGTTTTCAGTCCCCTTAGGCAATCTGGGTAGCCAAAATATGACTATAGTTTTGGTATTATCTAAGGTGCCAGATGCTGGCTTCACCCCAAGGCATTCTGATTTAACTGATATGGGATGTGACCTGGGCATCAGGATTTTTAAAAGCTCCCACATGATTTTAATGTATGTCAAAGCGTGGGAACCGCTGAAGCTTCCTGCTCATTAAGGATGTAACTCTGGAAAGATAAACTGGAGCTGGATGCTTGGGAGGCTTCCGGACCTGGCTTAGACTTTGGGATTTGGAGCTTATTCTCTAGGCAATGGGTACAATTGAACATTTTCAAAGAGAGAAGAGACATCTGAGTTTCAGAAAGACAGTTCTGGCTGCAATGTAGAAAATGGGTAGGGCTAGAGACGGGCAATCCGTGAGGGGGAGGAGATGATGCCGCCAGCTTCGATTAGACTGAGATGGTGGGTGTCTGATGCCAGGTATCAGCCTGGGCACAAAGGGACAAGGACAGGAGTCAGCGCAACTACAATGTTTTGCTTCTGCTGGTTTTCAGCTTTGAAACCTAATGGCTGCCTTCTTGGTAAACATCTGAAGAATTCGGTTGATGCTTACTAGGTTGGTCTTTAAATGAGGGCAGCTCCTTCAAGAACTCTCAAGCCTTTATGGATTTCCAAATGATACAGAGATGAGTTATCACCCTTAAAAAATAAAAGAACACAGTTAGATTTTGTAATTACCCAGTTAATTTTGGCAAAGTAGACCATTAATCTTCCAAATAGACTTTTCAGAGGGAGTGCAGAGAAGGGATGGTCTGGCTACTTACATGGATCCAATTACCTGGATAATGGCCAAATATCCACTTAGCATTGTGATGTAGGTTTGGTTTTTTTTCTCTTATCTAATGCTTCTAGTAATCAAAACATATTTTTATTGTTGTTGGGTCTGTGGAGCTAATATGACTCTGGTGGTGAGATGATTGGATTCATTTGCCTGTGCTCCATCAAATTCAGATGTCAGCTGAGTCCTAAGGGCAGACTCATCATTCTTGGTAAGGAGGCAGAAGGCAGCAAGAAGAGCCTGGCTGGAGGCGCACGTCTTAGTGGGAAGGCAGAGCACAACAAATTAGAAAACCATTGGTTGCTTCTAAACTGACACAATGCAGTATTAATGTCTCTACCAACGTGACGTTCTGAATACTTTTCACAACACTCCAAATATAAAACCCATTCTTAGCTCAAGGCTCATGCTAAAACAAGCCACTGGCCAGAGTTTGCAGACCCCTGGTCTGAACAAGTAACAGAACCCATCACTGGCCGATGGGTAGCATTTGCTGATTTCCCTGCTGTAAATACGCTCGCTATGACTTGATTTCAAAGAGCAACATGAACATCGTGGAATGTGGAGCAGGGAAGAGATGTGCAGTGGCGCATCACTGTATGGCATTTCCAGCGCACAGATACAGGAGACATAAATGACTCTGAGAACAAAGATAATGGTAAAATAGTTAGGAAGCGATGGGTTCTTGAGAGTTTCTTCCCTTTGTTTTTAATGTAATTTATTTAATTGTAAGTTTACATAATTTAATTTTAATACTGGCTATGTTTAATGAGCAGCTCACAAAGTTTCGGAAAATTTTACAGTCTTCTCTCATAAGCTGGTACAAGCTGGCCCTGCACCACTACTAGGAGAGGGGAAGTAGAGTGTTGAGAGGCAGTGGGGTAAAAGCAAAGGAGTGAGGAAGGGCCAAGTTCACGGCTGTGGACACACCCGTTCCGTCAGCTGAGATGGAGCCGAGCATCTGCTGCACAAGACAATAGCTGACGTAGCAGAGCTGATTCAGCCCCTCTGTCTTAACAAGCACGACTCAACTAACCTGGCGGGAAACTGGGTTCAGTTTCACCAATACCTGGGAGGGACAGAGAACTGGCCTTAATATCCGCAAATCTGATTTTAAAACACTATACTCAAATTTAAATGTGAGTAAAACTCTCATGGTAAACAAAAGATAGAGCTTTTTCCTTACAATGATGTTGGGTTTTCTTTCCTAACCTAGCTCTCTTAGAAACACGGAAATAAACCAAAACCAGCTAAAGCAGTGGTCCCAAGTCCCTAATTTAAAGAAATATGTAACCCTCCCTCCCTTAAACATTGCTAAATTTATCAATCTCCACTGAGATACGAGATTCCAGATTTCTGTGGATGCTATTGAAGGGAAAAAGTAGAAGCCAAACTGAGGTGAACCCTGAGTCATTGCTTTGATTCTAAATTGTGAGTCTCTTTTTTTTTTTTCTGCTGAGGAAGATTCACCTTGAGCTAGCATCCACTGTCAATCTTCCTCTTTTTGGATGTGAGCTGCCGCTACAGCGTGGCCACTGACAGATGAGTGGTATAGGTCTGCACCTTGGAACTGAATCTGGACCACTGAAGAGAAGCATGCCAAACTTAACCACCAGGCCACCAGGGCTGAGCATAAGCTGTGTGAGTCTTCAAGTGCCTGGAATGATGCAGAATGGAAGGTTTGGTAGGAAGGAAGGAGGAAGGGAAAAAGCAGAGGTTGAGATGCTTGAGGATGGAAAACAGAGTTCGGATGCCTCTAATGTAACAAGTTACTTTTGTGAGAGGATACTGTCAACTACAGTACTATTGGATTTTCTCACAGATTGACTAAGCTTTTAGTGCCCATTATATGTTAAATATTATTTAATATGAAATATGTACCTATATATATTTAATATTTACTACTTACTAGTATCCTTAGGATATCAATGGTAGGTGGTTTTATGTTTCTATTTGTTTCTCATATGTTTCTGACTTTCTGTAGGGAGGGATCATTTGTTAAATTTCTTTTTGTATTTTTTTTTTTTTTTTGAGGAAGATTAGCCCTGAGCTAACATCTGCTGCCAATCATCCTCTTTTTGCTGAGGAAGATTGGCCCTGAGCTAACATCCATGCCCATCCTCCTCCACCTTATACGTGGGACACCTACCACAGCATGGCGTGCCAAGCGAGCCATGTCTGCACCCAGGATCTGAACAGGCGAATCCTGCGCCGCCAAAGTGGAACGTGCGAACTTAACCGCTGCGCCACCGGGCCTGCCCCTCTTTTTGTGTTTCTTGCTATACAGCATTGTGCCATGAACATGGTGGGAAATCTTTAAAACAGCGTTAAAGGTATACAATTCTTTCAGAGAGCTTCTCTCTCCCTGTCTCCTTTTCTCTCTCTCCCTGTCTCTGTTTCTCTCTCTCTCTCTCTCTCTCACACACACACAAACACACACACAGACAAACACACACACACACTTCTCTTGGAAGCTGAAGGAAAAGCAGGAACAGGCTCCCATCAGCAAACACCCTTTCATGGACGTCAATAAAAATAATTGCTAACTTTCATTGAGATAACATGCTAAGCAATTTGCATGTATTATGTCATTTAAATCTCGGAATAACTCTATGAAGCGGGTACTAATACTTTCCAGATTTTTCAGGTAAAATAATGAGGGTCAGGAAGATTAAATAAGTTGCCAGTGTTACTCATAGTAGGTGGGAGAGCGGTATCGGTGCCTAGGGCTGTCTGTCTCCAAACCTGAGCTCTGCGCCGTTACGTTCTGGCACCTCCCTTCCCGAGTCCTTTAATCTGGATACATCTCCTGAAGTAGTCTACATGAAGTCAACTTCAGAATGAAGGACTAAAAATAGCGGGCTCTTGGGAATGGGAGAAGGTAGACTACTTAAGGCAATAGCGGACACAGTAGAAAAGGAGAAGAAAAACTCTAGGTGCTTTAAAGCTTCTCGAGTCTCTAAGTACGCTTGGCTAGAATGAAATGGTTGAACAGGAAAGAAGGGAAGACAGAAGGGCTGATTTGGTGGAAGTCCATGCAGGGAGTAAAATTAGATGTTGTAGTTACAGAATAGAAACACTGAATCTACAGCATCTCAGTAATGGTAGAGAACTTGAATGCCATCTGCCTAATACCTAAATTTGCTCTGCATCTTGACAAGATGGTTGTTCAGCCTCCTTGAATGCCCTTGAAGATGGAGAACTCATCAGACTGTCTCAACAGATGGTATATTAGAAATTTTTTCCTTGGGTGAAACCCATCTTTGCCTACCAGTAACTTCTACTCAGTGGCCAGGAACTGACTTCTTGGGGCTGTACACAAGTCTTTCAGAGAATAGTTCCCAGGGTAAATATAGAAATATCCACACATTGACCGTTCTTCCCCAGTAGTAAAATTATCCGTAGATACTGAGTCCACAAATCCTCCCTAACCATTGATTATCATTCAGTACATTTCTTAATCAACTGGCATCCTGCTAAGGAATAGGAATAATAATACTAGTTGATAATAGCTGATTGGGCATTTATTCTATGCCAGGAGCTTTGCATCTCCCATCACCTATCTTGTCAGGTCTATCTTCCAGCTGAGGAAGCTGAGGCTCAGAGAGCTTAAATAGCGTGCTCAGGGCCACCCAGGTTGTAGGCAGAGGAGTTGGGATTTGTGTGCAGGCAGCTTGGATCCAGAGCTAGAGTACCTAACAAATACACCATTCTACTTGGTATAAAAAGAGAATGGTATGGAAGGTAGAGTCACCCAGGGCTGGTGTCGTGGACATGCAACTCGACAGTCGCCCACTTAGAAGGGTTCCAGCTTGATTTAATACTACGCTGTGCCTGTCTTGAAATTCTTGATAAGTTTTGAACAGCAAGCCCTGCATTTTCATTTTGTGCTGAGCCCCCAAAATTATTCACCTGGTCCATTTATTCTTGGTCTACCACTGAAAGCAATCAAGCTGACAAATAAACCTCCCTCTTTTGGTGGTGTGGCGCATCTCATGTTCTGTAGTTCTGGAGGTTAATATGTTTTGGAGTAACCATAGAACTCACTCCCCATTCTGTGCTCCTCATCTCCCCACCCAGGAAAGCCCCCGAGGCCGGTGCAGCGGTCAGGGTGCCAGGGGTGGGGGTGGTTTCCTTCCTGGTGTCTTCAATGCCGTGCACAGTGGACAGGCTGAGTTCTGGCAGGGATGTTTTCACGTCTTTGGTTTTTGTTACTTTCTACTCCTTTGACACCATGTTTTCTGTCAAATGAAATTTATGGGCACATTATGGTAGTTGACAGGAACAATGCACCTCCAGGATTTCCCCTGGAGAAACTTCCACCTGCTTGGTGGGAGCTTCCTCCTTTTGGCTAACACAGGCACTCTTGGCTCTCCTTCTTACTTCCTCAGCCTGTTGTAAAGGCCAGGAATGCAGACTTCACAAGAGCAGGCAGAGGTGCAATGTGGAATGCCGCTGGATCTTTTAGTATCTGTTCCAGGAATAGTCAGCTGGTAGAGGCCATGGCGGCGCTTTGCCGATGTCTGCTTTCAGTTGTCTAAGTAAATCCAGCTTAACGAAAATGTGCCTTTCTAATTAAATGTGGCTCAGTCCATAGCTGCCAATTAAGAGAAAGGACAGATTACATATAATAACACACATCCACCCAACACTGTCTTTATAACAGCATTGCACTGTTTTTTGTTTTTGTTTTTTTTTTGAGGAAGATTAGCCCTGAGCTAACTACTGCCAATCCTCCTCTTTTTGCTGAGGAAGACTGGCCCTGAGCTAACATCCATGCCCATCTTCCTCTACTTTATGCGTGGGATGCCTACCACAGCATGGCTTGACAAGCGGTGCCATGTCTGCACCGGGGATCCAAACTGACAACCCTAGGCCGCTGAGAAGCAGAACGTGCAAACTTAACCGCAGCGCCACCGGGCCGGGCCCCGCACTGCTTATTAATCTTCATTTAGACGGTGAATTCCTTCAAAGTGGCGGTAAGGTATCTTGGAAAGAGCATTGCACTGAGAGTTAGGAAAGCTGGGTTTCCAACTAGCTTTATCTTTCCTGAGAAGGTTGAAGTAAGCAGTTGCCAAGTCTTGCTTCGAATCTAGACCAGGAGTTTTACAAGGCTTCATATTTTGAGAAAGGACAGATTTTGAGCTTGAGTTTCCTTCTCTTGGCTCAAAGTACATAAGCTTTCAATCAATGAAGAGATCTTTTCAGAGGTCTTGTATTTACTGCACTGTGAGCACCGCGTCAGAGTGATATGTGGCCTGCCCAGGCAAACAGGAGACTCCTTATGAGAAAATTCCATAAGGGGTTGCTTTCCCAACTTTCCGCTTCGGGCCATGGAATCTTGGCTCTGACATCAGGCAGGATCCACCTGGGCCATGTGTTTGTATATGACATCCTTAGACAGGGATACAGATTCAGCTGCTACGAAGGAAACCCCAAATAACAGTGAATCCAATGGAAGCAGACATTTAATTCTCTTTCAAGCAACTGGGATCTCCCAGTGTCAGACACACAGGTCCCTTCTAGCTTGTTGCTCCTCCACCCCTAGACTGTTGCCTTCACCTGCAAGGCCCCAGATGGCTCCCTACCATGTTCACAGTCCAGGCAACAGGATGAAGGAAGGAGGGCTGAAGGTAAGCTGCACCCATCACTTTCCCTCCCAGCCCAACAAACAGACATTAGTCTATTGGAAGAGAGGAAATGTAAGCTTTATTTGGGCAGCCACGTGGGATGGGTGCCAATGGATATTGGCAGAGAACCAGCAGTCTCTGACACGTGGTTTTTATCTTGGGATTTGACTAAGATGAACAAAAGGTCTGTTGGGAGCATCTACACTCCTGACCTGTCAGGAGATCTCTGTGTACTTTAGGATATGAATTTACAAGCAGTGAATTGTGAGGACTAAAGCAGGTCATGGCACCAACCATCCATTCCTCCTCTGTGGAGTTGGTGCAAACCCTTAGCCAAGGTGGTCATGGATGTGGTCTCTGTGCTGGCCCAGGCTGGGTCTGCCCTGAACATCCAGCAGGGTTCTCGTTCGGACTGCTCTGGAATGCCAACGTCTTTCTTTACAGTGCATCTTACTAGGTCGTAGACTTCATTTGTGTCCTTGCCAAAGTGTAGTCTGTAGGCACTGATTTCTATGGAAGGCAGGCTTAGCTTCCTTCTAATATCCTCTACAAAATGCTGCAGCTTCCACTTCCTCTGACCGGATTCTCTTCATCACTTTGTGAGATTCATGTTTCAGTGACCACAGTGAAGGAAAGGGGGCCCTCTTGGTGGGAAGAGTTACTTCCTACTTAGAGTCAGAGCAGAAAAATGATCTCCAGCTGTACGGAAACATGTTGTGTGGTTCCATGTCCCATGTAACATCTGTAAGAGCTGATTCCAGGCAGTGATGTCTTAGCGGAGCTGGGGCAGGTCTGTGTGATCACCCCCAAGGCCAGCATATGGTAGGCAAGTGACAGGGGGCCTTGTGGGGTACATTAGGTACTCTATAAGTGAATATGGCAGTACGCTTTTCCCATCCTAGCTCTGCACTTTCTGCCGAATGGAGGGGCAGGCATTTTCTTGTCGAGGACTAGTTTATTCCAAGCCTCCAGAAATGGTTCTAGGGCTGTTTTATTTTTAGCCACCAAACACAGCTCGAACCTTCCTGTTTCCCTTGTTTCTCTCCCATTCTGGCCTCTTGGAACGCAGTTTTGTCTTCTGTGTTCTGATTCAAATCCTCTTAGCCACTGAAGACTCAAACACCTCCTCGTGGAGAAGCCCTCCCCCAAAATACCAGCCTCTGAATTTTTGTGACACTTGTTGATTCTCCCTCGTATTTTCCTTACTGGTTGAGATGAACTATTATTGATCTCTATTGTTAAGTATTTAACTTCACATAGTTTTGTCTTATTTTCTCAGTTAGGTTGTAAACACCTGAATTCTTTTATTCATGCATTTTTCAGTCATTTACCAGTCCTTTACCTAGTCATTCACTAGGGCCTGCTCTGTGCTGGGACGGGGCGAGGCACAGGGCATAGAAAGATGATGATTCCCTCCCGACCACCTCCCTAAGATGGCAGAGGAGGAAAGGCAGTTAGTGGAAACAATAGAACAATGATTGCTCTGCTAGCCGACGGATGTGCAAATGCTTTGAAAGACCAGAAGAAAACTGACTGCCTGGCACTGTTGGAAAGTTCCCTGAAGGAGCTGTCCTTTTTAATGGCCTGGAAGATGGAAGAGAAGGGTGGAAACAGGTGCTGGCTGAGGGAAACAAAGGTGTGAATGTGTGGTGGTTTGGGGAGGTGAGAGCTGGAGGCCTAAGCATGTTCAGGCGGGAGGAAAAGAGGAAGATGAGCAAGAGATGAGGCTAAAAAGGTGAGGTGGGCAAGACGGCGAAGCACTGACAGGCTCTGCTAAAGCTCTTGGATTCTCCTGCAGGTAAGGGGAACCTGGAAAGTTCTTAAGGAGGGAGGCGCATGATCACATCTGTGTTTTAGAGTGATGATGTTGGATTCAGCATGAAAACTAGATTGATTCGGGTTGGGGAGTGAGACTGGAGACAGACAGACCAGTTAGACATAAACTCCTGTAAGATGATGACACCAGCAAGATGAGGTGAGGAGAGGGCCTGAACTCTGGCAGGAGCAGTGGTTACAAGCAAATGACGGGAGCACATCTGAGAGATGCTGAGGATGACCGACTACAGGTGGAAGGAGCCGCAGATGCTGGAAGCCTGCACTGCTCTGCACAAGGCCGTGTCCTGCCTCGTGTCTGACAAATGTCAGCTGAGTTTTGAACACTGTGTACAAATGATGTATACTTTTGCGAACACTTAATTTTTTTTTTTTAAAGATTTTATTTTTTTCCTTTTTCTCCCCAAAGCCCCCCGGTACATAGTTGTATATTCTTCGTTGTGGGTCCTTCTAGTTGTGGCATGTGGGACGCTGCCTCAGCGTGGTTTGATGAGCAGTGCCATGTCTGCGCCCAGGATTCGAACCAACAAAACACTGGGCCGCCTGCAGCGGAGCATGCGAACTTAACCACTCGGCCACGGGGCCAGCCCCGCGAACGTTTAATTTTTGACGTGAAGTCCTAGGAGTTAAACAATGTTGATATTATTATTTTTTAAAGTTGATTATAAACAATTTCATGTGAGAATTTACTGTGTGAGTACAAGATTTTGCCATGTTGATGATCAGCCTATTCGGTGGCCAGACCATTTTCTTAAGTTCTATTTGTGACATTTTGGGGAGTGCACGGGATACACTCTGGGAGCACACAATCAAAACGTGTTCCCTGCTATGTTTTAGAAAAACGAAAGCTGCAACGTGACTCATTCACTTCAGGTTTTATGGGTTTAAAAAGAGGTGGAGAAAAGCTTTCTCATTCTTTCTTGCCGTTCCACTAAGAAAGGTGCTGTGGTGTTATACTAAATTCAAACTATGGGTTTCTTTGTTTGTTTACTGCCGTCAGGCCAGCAAGCCGAACAATGATGTAGTGGCGAGAAGGGGTAAAGAAAAGCAAAGTGTTTCCTGGGTGATCTCTCTTCTAGTATGAAAAAGAGGGTGGCCCCTTGGGTGGTACCTGCACCCAAATGACAGAGCCAGGGGCTTTAGGAGAGTGTCTTTGCCTTTTCGTCTGGCTGGCCAGTCACCACATCGTTGTTTTTAAGTGAATTGGTGCAGGTGCTACATTGTTTCCAAAGGAGATCCATCTTTCTTCTCTCCGTCTCTCTCCTGCCTTTTTTCCTATTTGTTAAGCTCCTTCGCTTTAATGCCTACATGCTTAACAGTCAATCTGCTGATCCCCTCAGCTCCCAGATACTGAAAATAAATTATCTTTATGTTATGGCTGCTATTAATATATTCCTGTTTGTCTTGGCCTCTGAGTTATGGGAGGCCGTCTGCCTTGAACATTGCATCATGACAGCTGCATAACCTCTTCCAAGCGCTGCAGCAAACTGGAATTTATAAGTGCCTGTGGAGGGAGAGGAGAAGAGGGGGTTGACTTGAGCTTGGACGTATAAGACAGAAGTTCCCTGCCCTGGAGACCGCTGTCAGTTGATCTTTCCAGGATGGGTATGAGAGACTCATACTCTCCCTGACATTTCTTGTCCAATTATCCATTGACCAAGCTTAATTACAGGGATCCAGAAAGATGGCAGTATCAAGTTTTATGACGAAAGAAGTGGTGCTACCTTGATTGATGTAAAACTCTAATAAATGATCCAGCTTAATAATTTTAGAACTGTTTAGAGAAAACACACAGACTCAGAATTGAACAGCTTGTCTCACAGGAGGTGTTCGTTGGGCTGGTAACACGCAGCAGTCAGTGAAGAGGGTGCTGAGTGTCTTGCCGGGCTTAGGTTTTGAACATCCTCGTGTCGATTCTTGTCGTGTTGGAGGGATCACACTTGCACGTCTTACGTGAGACCCTCACCAGCTCTGCACAAAGCCATGGATCCAAACAAATACCTTCGAGCAAAATGATTGGAAGGTTCTAAGTCATCCCACAGTGTTAAAGAATGCCTAAGGATGCAGTACTTGAAATTAGGTTTTTAGGTTCTATTTGCAAAAGAACTTTATGAATATCTATTCAAGTGGTTTTCAAACTGTGTTTCACAGAGTCACAGGGTTCTAAGAAAGTGTCTCAGGAACTGATCGGGGTATGGAGAGAGGTTCTGCACTCTCCCTCCTCCACCGTACGCCGGAACAGCTCCACACATCTATCTGTTTTATATATTGGGCTTCTAAAGTTTAATTTTGAGACTGAGTTCCACAGCTTAAATAATTGAAAAACTGTTGATGTAGTCCAACCCCTCATTTTCACAGAAGAGGAAACTGAGGACCAGAGAAGTTTTATACTCTGTCCAGAGTCACAATACCAATGACCAAGATGCATCCAGAACAACAATCTCTTGTCCACCAGTCCATTGCTCCTTACTTTTCCAGGTGACTGTTGGATTCCCAGTGTAGCCAGGACCAGCCTGGGCCTATTAGCACCAACCTTAGAACTAAAACAGAACCTAAAAGAAAATGAACCCATTCTGTGGAGAAGTGTACAGTACAGAGGTTAAATATGCTGGCTCTGGACTCGACTGCCCGGACTTCAATCTCCTCTCCACCCTTACCAGCGGTATGACCTTGTGTGAGCTGCGTCACCCTCCCAGTGCTCTGCTCCCTCACCTGTAAAGTGGCTGTTATGATGAAATAGTGCATACATAAGCACTGTCAACACTGTTTGGCAAGTAGTAAATACTCAATAAACACTAGATTTTATTTAAAAGTTTGCATCGTCAGGCTTTCTGGATCCTGGCTTTCTCTGACTTTCCCTTGGATGCATCGCAGCCTGTCAATCCTACTAGATTTGGTGCCGAGCATGATCTCATCTGTGGGTGTGTGTCCCCTCATGTCTGTTGAAGCCGTTAGCATGTGGTAGGAGGAGTGATGGGGTCACAGGCTGTTTGAACTGGAAGCTTGTCTTATCTACAGTTGACTGAGTGAGGGCGGAGGCCCCATGCTTGGAAACGACTTGCTAGTCTTATGGATTTTGCAGATGGAGGGCAGGGAAGAAGAAATACCTCACACAATCCTAGGGAGCCTGCCGTCTATCCTAAAACCACCTCTCATTCGTTGGACCAGCATGTTTACGTTGTGTTTTTAAAAATCCATTCTTTTAAAGTTGAGGCAAAATTCACTTAACATAAAATTAACCAGTTTAGAGTGCATAATTCAGTAACATCAAGTACATTCACAACATTGCGCAACCTTCACTTCTATCTCGATCCAACACATTTTCACCACTCCCAAAGGACACCCTGTACCCACTAAGCAGTCACTCTCCGTTCCCCCCACCCCCAGCCCCTGCCAACCACTCACCTGTTTTCAGTCTTTATAGATTTACCTATTCGGGATTTTTCATGCAAGTGGAATCATACAATATGTGTGACTGTATCTGCCTTACTTCACTTAGCATGTGTTCCAGATTCACTCCATTTTTCCCCTTTGTCTCCCAGCACTCCCTGAAGCGAGGCTGACTGGCTTTACTACAGTTTCTGTTTTACTGTTTCCCTCTGCCGTTCTGCTCCAACCCTCAGTCATTGATAAGGGGCTACACTATGGTTCCATTTCTTTTTTTTTTTTTTTGAGGAAGATTAGCCCTGAGCTAACATCTGCACCAATCCTCCTGTTTTTGCTGAGGAGGACTGGCCCTGAGCTAACATCTGTGCCCATCTTCCTCTACTTTATATGTGGGATGCCTGCCACAGCGTGGCTTGTCAAGCGGTGCCATGTCTGCACCTGGGATCCAAACCGGTGAACCCTGGGCTGCCGAGAAGCAGACTGTGTGAACTTAATCACTGTGCCATCAGGCTGGCCCCTGTTCCATTTCTTACTATAAACCTGTCCCTACTTTCTCAGTACAGGAGACCAAGAGCAGAGAAGGCTCAGCTGCCAGCCATTCTCGTGGAGCCTGTCCCGTTAGGACGCTTGCTTGCCCCTTAGACGTGCTTGTGGCCCAGGTATTTGTGAACTTGGGGGCCTGGGCTGACACTGCAGCATGAAGAAGGAAGGGACTTCAAAGGCTGGGCACTTCAGCCCCTGGATGGTACCCGGGTTTTGTACAGAACCCACCTGGTGGTGGAGAGGCTCTCTCTTTATCAGTGCCACCTCTGCCAGCTGGTTGTCACACACCCCCAGTCTGAACGGGCAGCTACGCTGACATGTGGGTCCACTGAGTCTTAATAACAGTATCATAACGCAGGCTACTGGAGCATTGGCAGCGTCATTTCACGATGTTGAGATGTTCCATTTGTTAATGGGGTGAGTCTCTTGTCTGTAAAGATGAACATCTGAACTGTAGAGGAGCGACTGAAAAAATAACATCGCCATACTAATCAGGCCCAATAATCCCTATTTTAGGCTTGGATCTGATGCTGAGGAATCTCGGGCATCCTTCCTTGGAATCAATTACCGTCAACTTCTTCACATTTTGCATCAGTTAAAGGAAGATTGTCAACATAAAATCTTACCCAACATAGATTTTGTTTGTTTGTTTTAATTCCTTACTCTCATAAACCAAGAACTTCATAGATTATTTTGCCAAAACCGTGTTTTTAGAGCCAGACTTTCCAGGCTCAGTCTCTCTGTGCACTGTGGTGGGGCAGCAGCCTCTTCCCCCTGAGCCGCCTGTGTCAGCAGCCCACTTTGGCCCTTCTCCACGAGCCTCAGGTGAGCCCTGGGGTCTGCCTTTGGTCCACATGCAGGGGCCTGTATCCAGGGTCCTGAGGGGCTTGGGAAGCTGTGTCTGTCTTGTTGATGGGGTTGTTCGTGCTCATCTTTCCAGAGCCCAGGCAGGGGCCACAGTGGGCAGAGCTGCCTGGAAGGGGTCAGGCAGGTAGCCAGCGGTCTGATGGGCAGCTGACCACAAGCTAGCAGGAGGCCGTGTTCCACTGGTCTGAAGATGTAGCTCCAGGCACCATGGCCTTGAACTCAGAAAAGTTGAACTCAGAGTAGCTGAGGCAGAAAGGATCGAATGTGAACTTTTGTATCGGAGGTAAGGTAGGTAGCAGCTGGAGAGCCAGTAAGAGGACCACCAGTGGGTTGGGGACACCGCGCGTGTGTTTAGGTCCTAAGGCAGAGGCAAGCTTTGTCCTGACCTCTTTGGCCTTCCCTTTTGTTTCCTATGTAGGGCAAGAACCGACAGGTGTGTGTTTGCGGCTGGGAGGGATGGCAAGTCTCCACAGATGCAACTTGCCCCTAATTAAAGATGGACAGAGGCCTAGAGGCCTAGACCTTTTCAGAGGTTACCTAACATGAGCTGCCAACAAGAGATTTTGTTCTTTTGTAATAAAGGCACCTAGAAATCTGCTGCTTAACTGCCGGTGGCTGTCCTTGGTCCTCCCCGACAGGCGGGCCCTCTCCTCATCATCGAAATTGGAATATCCAAAGGGTCAGACACCTCTTCACTTCCCTATGGCTCCAACCTGGATTTTGTCTTTCTCATTATTACGGTCTTGCGGTGGGGAAACCCAAGAGCTTGTCCTTGCTTCCTCTTCCCTGAGCCCCCTGGTGTCCAGCTGTCTGAGCTGGCTAAATGGTGGGCCAGGTTCCTTGGTACACAGGAGGGCAACATGGTGAGTAGGGGGTTGAGCTGAGTTCTCCAGGCTAAACCACACAGAAGACAATGCTTTCCTGTCTCCTCTCCTTCCATATCTCATGTCTTTTGTTTGGGCAGAAGATGATTTAAGAATAAGTTTCTTATTTTCCATCCTTAGTCTCTATGGAGGTAAAGTTTTCAAATCAGTTTACTAGAGCAAAGCTTCTGAATGCAGAATAGAATCATCGGGGAGACTTAAAATTCCTGATGCTCAGGCTGCACTCCTAACCCATTAAGTCAGCATCTCTGGGCTGGTCCCAGGCAAACGTTGTTTGAGCTCCTCCAGCGTGCAGTCGCAGTTGGGAACCACTACCTAGTGAAACTTAACAGTAGACTAGCCAGGACAGTCTGGCAAATCCAGGGCATCGCTCTGCTTTTGCTTTCTGGAAGGAATCACCAGGAAGGCCAGCCTTCGCTCCAGGTTCAGTTCTGTATCTGAGACAGCGCAATAGGTAAGAGCTTGGCTTCTAGCCCCAGATTGACCCACTTGAAATCCTGACTCTGTCATTTCCTGCGCTCAGTTTCCCCATCTACAACATGGGGCTAGTAGCCTTGTAGGGTGGTTATGAGGACCCTTTGAGTTATTGTACAAAGACGATTTCAAGGAGCAACCAGCCCTAGCAGTATCAAATAAGTATTGTCATCTGTTACAGAATGATTTGGTTTCATGAAACTTTTTTTTGGACATATACTTCAGCTCTTGGTGGTTTCTCTTTTGTCTTAGTGTCAATTTCCTCATCAAAGACAAAGAGCCCCCCTCACCCTTCTCCCTCTCCTACGTTCTGTTAGTTCCAGAGTATTTAGAAGTTCATTCCATCTCTGTGATAAGCACCAACTTTAATATCTCCTTGGATTTTCTTATACAGAAAGAAGAACTTTGGTTCCATTTGGAATATAGATGGCCCAGTGGCTTTCCTTTGGTGCCTTTTTTTTTTAAGTTTCCATGAAGAGTTCTCCAAGTCCTACCCAATCCTTCCTGAGATGCCCTGAGAATGTTGGCCCCCTAAACAATGGCAGGTCCAGGAGAAAGAAGGCACTTCAGTTTAATTTTACCATAAATATATAATAGTCGTGTTTGTTTGCTATTTCTCCACCCTGGAGACAAATGGTCGCTCTTTCTATGTGTGCATGTGTTTGGGGGGTAAGAAGGGTGTAACTGCAAGCTCCCATCTGGAACTCTCCATGCTGCAAGGTCTGTGCAGGTTTGACACAGACACAAGTGTGGGCCTGCTGGAGTGCTGGGAACCGGAGACAGAGAGCGTGTTCTGGGCACAACTTGGGGAAATTCCTGTGGTCCTAAACACCCATCCATCTCTGCTTGAGTTCTTTCCCAGTTTTAGGTTTTAGCTGAGTGTTTATGTCATGACTCTCATCATCCTCAGTGTCACAGACAGTCCCTAACATGATCATCAACCTGTCACCTGCCATGTTTTGGGTATCCTCCAGCCAGGAGACTCAAATGCAGGCTTATGGATGGCACATATTGAGAATGGACTCTGTTGTTCTTGAAAAGGATTCTTTTTTAAAAAAGAAAATTGGAGTTAGCATCTTGGTTTTTCTTCTTTTACTTACTAAACCTAATAATGCATCTTTACCTGACATCAAAGTTAGGATAGTTGATGTTTCATGATAATTGACAGGCAAGAAAACCTGTGGGAAACAGCAATGTTATGAGGCCACTGTGTTTGTGGGTGTTCAGATGTGAATTAAACCAATCCATTACACTTGTTTGGTGCTCACTGGGGCTGTAATATTTTTATTTAGAACCCATGAAAGGAGACACAGTTCGGTGGTGTTTATTAGTGACCTTGTCTTGTCCTCTGAATTATAAACAGGAGGCTCAGAACATCAGGTCTCGCAAATAATCGTGCAGTGTTTTCTGCGTATTCTGTGTCTCTGAGATGCTGCTGCCATCTCGGGCTTGGTTTTTGAAGTAGAGAAAGTGAATGCGGCTTTTTAAATCACAAGTATTTATAGAACTAGGTTCTGATTTAACAATCACTGCAGCCCTTGTGCTGGATATAATAACACAAATCAGTAAAGAAAGAGAGTTTCTCTCCCCATAACCCGCCCACCCCCACACTCACACACGATGTTTGCTATTCGGGACCTTCTTTGTGAAAAATCAAGGGTTTGCCAATCTGATCAAAAGGGTTTTAACTGAAGTTGGGGGTGGTGGAGGAAAATGCCTAGAGAATCCTACAGCATTGACAGGAGCATTGAGTTTGGTGCAGTGACGTAGCTGAAACCATCACTGGGGGGTGTCCCGCTGGCCTAGAGTACCTCTAGAGAGGGGGTGCATGGGATCCCTAGTCCCTGACTTACAAGGAACCTGGGGAATGTGTGGGCAGCACCTCCCGTATCAAGGGGAGCCCAATCTCTGTCCAGTTGGCTCCTCTGTCGGGCTCCTGACACAGGTGCTCAGAGATCCTCAGCCTGTTCACCTGTCTAGGCTGCAAACCTATCCTGGAATGCTGAGTGAGGGCTCAGTTGTCTGACACCTCTGGAACATCGTACATTGATCCTCTTTTCCCTCCAAACCCAGACTACTTTTATACATTCAAAACACAAAAGTCTGACTTTACCTTCCTCCCTGGAAAATTGAGCTTCAGCCCCATTCTCCTATGCTATATGTCTCTGTCACTGTCCTCGTGGGGTCAGGGGAACTATCTTCAAGGCCTCAAATATGGCTCATACTATAGTCCTAAGGGAAAAGATTTTCTGGCAATCTCATGCTAAAACAGATCAGAACAACAATAACAAAATCCCAGCTCTCATCGAATCACCCCCCAAGTCAAATCTCCAGCAATCATCTTACTGCAGAGATGAGATAACATGGCCAAAGTGCCCAGGAACCACAGAAGATGCAGCTTCCTATAAAGCTAATGTAACCTTAGACATCACCAACAGAAGTATAACATCTAAAACGAAGGCAGTGATGGTTTGTATTGTCCTAGTCACACCACTCTGGAAGACAGCTCCATTCTGGTAGCATGTTTTGAGAGGAACACTGATAAAGAGAGATGAGGATGGCAGAGGATGTGAAAACAGCTCATGTTTTGGCCTGGAGAAGAAAATATTCATGGAGAGGGGAGGAAGATTTTATATATATTATTTTAATATATTATCTATATTATAACATTTATTAGTAATAATGGTAATCACATTTTGAATATCTGCTATGTCTTAGACGTTAAGAACACATTAACATATTTCAGTCTTCACAACACCCGCATTGGGTGGGTATTATTTTTCTCATTATACAGATGATGAACTGAAGCGTGGAGAGGTTAAGTGACTTGCCCAAACTCACACACTTAGTAAGTAGCAAAGCTAAGATTCACATCCAAGTCCTTCTAGACCCAAAAGCCATGTTCCTTCTTCCATGTCTCCCTGATATAGGGAAGATGCCAGAGGAATGAATGAGAACTACAAGGAAGACATCAGAGAAAGAACAGAGATTCAACTCAACATAATGAAGAACTTTCTCGTAGTCAGTTGTCCAGAGATGGAACAAATAACCCTAGCGAGACTCGAGTTTCTATTCCCTCAGAGGTCTTCAGGCTGAGGCTGAGGGGCTAATGCGGAGAGTACAATGGGGGTTATTTCCTATTATAAGAAGGAGTCACCAGATGACCCCTAGTGATACTTCCTGCTTTTCTATGCAAGTAAACCCCCAAACACAAAATTCCAAAATAAAGGTCAGGGTAATATGCTGGGCCAATATCCAATTACTTTGAAATAATTCAAGGGCTAATTGTGCCATCTAGTGTCATTAAAGCTCATAGGTTCTCACTCACTCATTCATTCATTCATTCAACAAGTATTTTTCTGAGTGCCTACTATGTGCCAGGCCCTGCAGATGGAGTGGTGAATAATACATGGCCCCCTTCCTCAAGGAGTCTAGAGACCAGACAGGCAGAGAAATGTGTACACGGGTGATTTTTGTTCTATGTATAAATGTAATTAAGAAAGCACAGGATGGCAAGGGATACCTAATACAGCTTTGCTAGCATGGAGAAGGGATGAAGAGGAGAAAGAGGCCCAGAGGAAAGGGCCCCGTGAAAGCCCTGGAGGCCGGAGAAGCCATGGCCCAGACCAGAAACTGCAAGCAGCCCCGTCGTGCACTGCAGGTGCGAGCGCCCCCTGCTGGTGCAGGAAGAGCTCAGTTTCCCTGCAGGGCGGGGTCTCCCCTGGGCCACCAGCATTGTGAAGCCCTCTGAGAGGATGCCTATGTCTCTTCCAAGACAACGTCTCCTGAGGCTCCAGAACTTCCAGTCAATGTCCTGAAAGGGGGCCGTTTACCCTCAAATTTTCACTAGGCCAAAGCCATTTTGAATTTTTTAAAAAAGAAATGGGGAGACTGTTCTTTCTTCCACTGAGGGTTATGCTTTGTCCCTTGGAAAAAGGCAGTGTTGCTTGTGTCTCTGTGTTTCTTGGAGTCCCTTGGTTCCGCTGGCATCAGCTGCAGTCCATTAGACTCACATGGCAGGGAGCGGGTAGGGTGTTGTTACGGGGGTCTCGAGCCCAGCGGGTGGGGGTGGTCCTGGGAAGTGGACCTCTCTGTTTCTTCCAACTCCCTTCTTTCCCCAGAAACCCCAGCACAAACCTCTTCTGTGTAGCTACCTTCCCACCTCATCCACACAGAGCACTGGAGGCCTCCCACGCTCTCAACAGCTTGGACCATCTGAATCCCACTGGGGGCACAACCCAGGTTCAACCTGGGGTCCCCATAATGCATCTACATCCAAGAGTGATTTTAGAATGTAACAGGTGAGGGGATCATCTCATTATTTTTCTACCTTCAAGGCTGGACTGTACTTAAACTGTCTCAGACAGATGGTTAACTGTCCTATTTTAACAGATCTCCGGGGAGGATGGTTTCACAATTCGCTGTGGCTGTCTGTTCTAGTATTTAATCATCTTCAGTACCAGTGAGTTCTTCTTTATGCGCATCTAAATCTCTTTGATTGTGATTTAAGTCTCGTTCCTTGAGGGCAGATGTTGTGGATCTCCTGCTTCAGGGGAGGGGAGGATTCTGGTCCTAATTTTGTGGCCTCGGGAATCTCCTATTTTAACACCCTTCTTTGGGGTTTATTTCCTTTATTGGTAAACACAGGGCTTGAGTTAGGGATGATTCCCAAGGACTCGTCCTGCTCTCCAGGCTGTGACTTCTCAAATTAAAAGTGCTGTAGAGGTATCTTGTGCAATTCAGTGCTCCATGGAAATAATAATCCTTTGTTGCATGAAAAGCTTGTAGCTGAAATTTGAAGTGACGCCACATAGACCTGGTCCAGAAAGCCATCTTTCCCTTAGTGACGTAGAGTTTGTAGGAAGGACCGAACAGCTGAGGAGCTGTAGCCACTCAAAGGTGGACTTTTCAGAGTCACTGCAGAGTAGGCACAGGCCATGGATAGTCAGGTTTTGTGGGTGCTGTCCCAGCCTCTAGCTCCTGACCGCTAAGAAAGTGAACACCCAGAGGAGGGCAGTTATATTGCAGGCTCGAGTTTTACCCTCTCCACTCCGTCCTATCTTTAAAAAGCCAATGCCCTAAGAAAGGAAATATCTTATGCAATTATCATATAACTCTTCAGTGACCTGAGAAAGGAGCCATCATGTCGTCTATAGACCTGAGGGGTTAGCATGGGGGGATTCAGCATGCCTGAGGTCAGAGGTTTGCCAAGCACAGGGACAAAGGCTCCAGAGAAGAAGCAAGAGGATGCTGAAGACAAAGTTTACTTAGTTTCCTTTTTTTAAAAAAAACATTCTTGTCTGCTATCTTTGGCACGCACGTTCTGAGCACCCAGCTTGCTCCAGGCTGGCATTAGTTACCTCACTCTAGGGCAGCATTGTCAGGTGCGATTTGTCCTAGGCAGAGTTCCCCCAGCTTAGCTCGCTGAGCATCCGCCTCACCTGTACATAGGAGTGAACACGGCTTCAGCCAATGGGCGGATCACATCATGAGACAGATTAACCTACCCCTCACTTGTATGCTCTTACCTCTTCCAGCTCTTTAAAAGGAGACAAATAAAGAATTCGTTGTTGGGTAGGCACGCAAGGAATTTTGATCTTCTGCACATGTAAATGTGAGATTGTAGAATTTCTCTTGCTTTATTACTGGTATTTATTACTGCACTGGGCTTGTGTCTGCTGACAGCAATTCTTGTGTTATTATCTCAGAGTTAGCTGGGAGTTAAAGTGTTTTAAGGACCCAAGTCAGTCCTGACATTGATTGCTAAAAGTTGTAGGGTACTGGGAAGGCTACATATTGTACGATTCCAACTATATGATGTTCCGGAAAAGGCAAAACTATGGAGACAATAAAAGGATCAGTGGTTGACAATGGGGAGATAAATAGGTGGAGCAGAAGGATTTTTAAGGCAGTGACAATACTCTGTGTGATACTGTTTGTTGTTAGTACCATTGAGTCGATTCTGACTCCCAGCGCCCTGTGACAGCAAAGTGGAACCCTGCCCAGCCATCCTCTCACCTTCTGACGCTCTGTCAGACAATGCCCCATCACTATTCATAGGGTTTTCATGGACAGTTTTGTTCGGAAGTAGGTGACCAGGACCTCCTTCCTAGTCTGTCTAGTCTGGAAGCTCCACTGAAAACTGTCCACCATGGGTGACCCTGCTGGTATTTGAAATCCTGGTGGCAGAGCTTTCAGCATCACAGCAACACACGGTCACCACAGTATGACAACTGACAGACTGACAGGTGGTGTGGGTCCCTCACGGGGAAAGGAACCCGGGCTGGGCCGTGGTGGTAAGAGTGCCACATCTAACCATTAGACCCCCAGGGATGGCTGTTTGATACTATAACGATAGATATATGTTGTTATACGTTTGCCTAAACCCATTGAATGTACAACACTGAGAATGAACTCTTAGGTAAACTATGGACTTTGGTAATTATTGTGTGTCAATATAGGTTCATCCTTGGTAAGAAACGTACCACTCTAGTGGGCGATGTTGATAATGGGGGAGTTTATACTTGTGTTTATAGGAAATCTATGGGTCTATGGGAAATCTCTGTACCTTCTACTCAATTCTATCATAAACCTAAAACTGCTCTAACAAAAATTGTCTTAGAAAACACACAATAGGGAGCCATCCTGTGGCTGAGTGGTTAAGTTCACGCACTGCACTTTGGCAGCCCAAGGTTTCGCCAGTTTGAGTCCTGGGCGCTGACAGGGCACTGCTCATCCAGCCATGCTGAGGTGGTGTCCCACATAGCACAGCCAGAGGCATTTACAACCAGAATATACAAATATGTACTGGGGGGGCTTTGGAGAGAAGAATAAGAAGAAGGAGAAGGAGAAGCAGGGGGAGGAGGAAGAGGAAGAAGAAGAAGAAAAAAGATTGGCAACAGATGTTAGCTCAGGTGCCAATCTTAAAAAAAAACAAAAGCCAAAAACACGAAATAAAACAAAGCAAAACAAAACAACAACAACAAAAGTCGTTGGGTACACCTCTGCAGGGGAGAGAAGGGCCAGAATGGGCCACCTGGATTTGGGTCTCCTGGGGACGGACAGTGCTCCCCACTTTGTGCAGCATCGGCAGGCACACTGCAGAACTACTGCTTGCCTTTGTGTGAGTCGCGGAAGGATTTAAATTAGCTCAGGATTCTAATTGTGCCTCACCTGATGAATAGTGCAACATTTTGAAGATCCTTGAGCCTTCTACACAGCCCCCCCACTTCTCCAAGTCTGGAGGCCAGCAGCACCCGTCTCATCTGGGAGCTTGTAAGAGAAATGCAGGATCTCAGGCTCCACCCAGACTTATAGAGTCAGAATGTGGAGTTTAGCAAGATCCCAGGTGATTTGTGTGCACACTAAAGTGTGAGGAGCGCTGGGCTTGCCCACTGGAAAACGGGGCCAGGCAAGGTGGATTCTGAATGCACAGTCCTAGGCAAAACTGTGGAGACGGCGGGTTTTCTTTGGGACTACCAACTCCACTTTTGTATATTCTTCTTTCTCATTCAAGCATCTTTCTCCCTCCATTCCCTTCCACTCTTATCCCCTTCCTCCCACCCCCCACCCCCTGAGAAAAATCCCCAGACAGACAGATAAGAACAAAGACTGTATACTCAGTCTGGCTCAGGTCCCTTGCATACTAGAGAAAAGAGACATGAGACAAGAATTCATATTAAATTGTTAGTGACTTAGGATCTCGAAGAGTTCTTTCTCTTGGGGATGTTGTATTCTAAAATAGGGTACTTGAATCACTGTTTAACCTAAAGCTTACTCTTCTGCTGGTGGAGATTGAGTCACTCAGCACTTTGATGGAGACCGTAGATATCTAGGGTTAGGGTGACTTTCTTAATCACTGATATGCCTTGATGTGGGCGAACAGCTTAATCTGCCTCCATAACAGACTGGCCCTTACTGAAAGGAAGACTCCTGAACTTCTCGGCCCCGAGAGTCCTCATTATTGCTCACAGACACTAAACTCTTACCGCTGCATCTCAGATATTTCTTTCTTATCTATATTATTTCGATATACTTGGCCACTTAAGATACAAAGTCCGGTTTTAAAAATAAGCAATGGACTTTAGGAGGGTTTTTGATAAGCCAAAGAAACATTAAAAGAAGAGAATTGTTGAGATATGACTCAGGAGCTATTCCTGGACATAGCTGGATCCATGCTTCATAGGTGCTAGGGTTTTGCCAGGCAGCTTTGACATGCGATGACTGCTACTACGTCTTCAAGGATCCATTTTCTTTCCAGTTATTGTAGGAACAGAACTAGCTTGTACGGGTTTGTCCTTTTCATTGCTTGATCTGATTTTGCTCTTATTCCAGTTAGTACCCAAAGACCCAATCCAACATCGCAGTAACTTCCTGACTGTCTTGGGCTCAGGTGTTCTCAGAGGTGAAATCCCTAAACATGAATTTTGTTAATAAACACTTGTAAAACACAGATGTTGGGAAAAAGAAATGGATAAATCCAGGTGTTACAGATGGGACATTCGCAAATGCAAGCATTGCAAATGTCACGTAAGAAAACACAGCTTTATAGGCAGGAAATTGCAAAAGACAGATGCTGTGAGTGATGGTCTGTGGGGCCAAGAGTCAACCCCTTGAACATAACGGGGGCCTCTGACCAGAAAAATAAGAGCCAAAACTTCAAACAGAGTCCCAGCCCCCTAGCAGAGGGTCTTTTTAGCTAGGTGGCCCACTACATAATGATAAGAGGACAAGTAAAGCAAACTACCTTTAAAATAATCTCTCTGGGTAACCTACCAAGAAGCTTTTTCAGGAACATTAGCTACCAGCTCAAGTCTAGCCTTTCATGTACACACTTTTGTAAAACGATTGAGGGAAGTAGGGCAGGTCTCCTGGTCCCAAAATAACTCCTCTACCAGCCTGCAACATGTCTGAAATTGTACCATTAGCAGTATATTCCTTTTGATTAACTCCCTGCCACCTCCGGGGTTGATAGAACAATCATTCATTCATTTATCAAATGTTTCTTAAGCACTTACTATGAGCCAAACTCTATTCTTGGGAAAGGAAATTTAAAGCTAAGTAGAACATGATTCTTGCCCTTGAGATCCTCAAAGTCTAGCCAAAGAGAGAGGAGGTAAACATAAAACCAAATAAACAAATAATAATAAGAAATATAACTGGTGCCCTGATACAGATAACTACAAGGCTCTGTGGGGGACAGAGAAAGGGGAATCTCATCCGTGTGTACAGGCCTGGGGAAGCTTCAGGATACGACTCTTGAGCTGAGTCTTACAGGATGCAAAGGATGTCAGACAAATGTAAAGGATGGAGGTTGGCAACTTCAATGTGGGAGAGAAGAATAAGGGATGATTTTGGACTATGGGCCATATGGGGGAACATCTCGGTGCCTGGGAGGGGACTACAGACCTTGAGTTCCCATGGAACATCACATAGATGTTGGATGCCTATGTGCGTCCAGAGAGTGGTCTGGAGATGCGGGGGCAGGATTTATGCAAAGAGTTGGAGGATGGCAGAGACCAATTTGTCTACTTGGCCACTTGATTGAAAGCACGACAGCACCAGATTTTTCTTTCAAGTCATCCCCCTTCATTCAACTTTTTGCCACCCAGGTGTTGCCTTCCTATCCGGTGGAGGCTCACCACATGACTTCAGCAATCAGAGGGTTAACCAGCAGATTATGAGTTTGGACTGTAAACTTTATTTGTTGTTGTTGTTTTTTTTTTAACATTCATAATTTGGGCATTTAAGAAACTACTGAAGATGGCTTTGTATGATGAGAAATGTTTTAGCCCCGTGCTTACAAACTTCTGTAACATTGATCAGTTCCAGGAAATGGAGCTTGCTCTGCCCTCTTCAGGACAATCTATCTTGACGGGGCCTCAGCTAAACACATAGACTTGACAGCAAATAATTTAGTTAATCTAACTACTACCCCTCCAGGATTTGCTTTCAGAGTTTTAAGGGAAATTTTCAAGCAGAAAATGGTTACTTGGATAAAATTGTTGAAATTTAATTTCTTTCATGAGAAATTTGGCAGATTTTGGTTATCAAAGTCTAAGTGTAGGCTGGGTAATGCAGAGATGTTAAATACTCTTGACTTCCACTTATGAAGAATTGGTTTCAAATATCTTCTCTTTAAATAGATAATGGACTCTTATATAAGAGACAGTGACCAACTGTTCTCTTTTTCCAAAGAGGGAAAAAAGACAAAAAGAAAAGTGTTGGAATTGTGGTTAATGATCTTTGGGGTGGACCAGAAATGAATACTGGGTGCTACTACAGATTGCCAAAGATGATATAAAATTCCATCCTCCTGGTAATAAATATCCTGCTATTTCTGTACTTTTACTTACCATGTGTTTTCAAACTAATATTTTATTTTATACTCAGAATCCTCTCCTTGGGGGTTTCCCCATTTACGGTTGAGGGAACAGATACTCAAAGAACATAAGAGATTTGACTGAAGTTACAGCCAGGTAGGAATAGACACAAGCTTTGAACTCAGAGTCCAGTCTAATACCGCACCATTTTGGCTCCTAGACTGTAAATGAAAATACAACAGATTCAGATCTGTCCAATAAATCCTGACTGAAGGCCAGACTGAGAGCATTTCTTCTGAGGCTGAGAAAATTCCATCTCAAGTCATGGAAACAATAGATGCAGGTAGTGAAGTTCCAGTGTCTCTCTGTTGAGACTTTCTAGATTAAAAACATACTTACAAATTGAATGACTCTGTCATGGAATGAAAGACAAATAATCTGGGGTCAAAAAGACTCCTCAGGAGTATTTGGATTGCCATGCTCCTAAGGATGCTCTCTGTACCCTTTGGGATAACGTGACCACATGACACTTTGCATTTCTTTCTCTAAGGATCTCAAGATTAAAAACCTTGCGAAGGGAGGCAAATTCTTCAAGATCATGTTGGATATAGAAGACAGAGAGAGAATGAGAAAGCAGAGATGTTCCTTTGTTTCACAAACATGTACTCACATGCCAAGCGCCTGCTTTCAGTAGCCCACCCTTCTTTCTGAAGAGCAGCAGCCTGCATGAGTGCTCAGAGGCAGGGCTGGCCCATCGACTGGGCTGCCCACTTTGGGCCTCTCAGGCCTCAGCCTATGTTGAATCAGAAGTCTCCACACCCTTTGCTTGCATATCCCCCCAAAAGAGTTTTGAAAAAATATGTGCCTCATCATACATTTTCAAGTTGGCATCCAAAAATTTTCGTGATAAGTTTAAATGGTTGTAAATGATGCAATTTCTAGTGCTTTGTAGATCTCGATAGCTTAAAACAAAATAAAACTGTTGTATCACTCTTTAAAAAGTTTCCAATGAAATACAAACACCAGAGCTATTTGAAACCTTCTATTATCCATTTGAAGTATCGAAAAGTTCTTTTTTTAAACAAAGATTTTGCATCATTTCTTTTTCTCCTTGAAAACATATTTCTGTTCCATTTCCTCCATAAAATTTTATCCTAATATATTTTTATGCTTGAAAGTCTTTCATTGATCACACTATCATACTAGTCTGCAATAAAAAGAGGCACGTAAATTGAAATTAAAATTTAAAAAAGTTCCTGTGACTATAAGGGTTAGTGCTACGAATTTCTTCTGGGTTGAATTATCATTACAAATATTATTAACGTACAATTGAGCAAAACAACATAATTATATTATGAGCTTTTAAAGTAATTATTAGTATAAAATTTTAATACTATATCTCTTAAAAAGATGGATGCTTGGAGGGGTGTGGTGTCTGATGAAAGGAGGCTTTCTAGACACCAGTTTTTCAAATGTCTCTTTGTCTGGACACTAGCATTTCAAATATATCCTTCTTTGGTGCCCTGGAGGTGCTCACCCCACAAGGAATTAGACATGGAAGGATGGGGGTGTGTGTGTGAAAGGCATACCTCTTTTCTATAGTGTGGGAGTAGGATGGCTGTGGAAAGTCAGAAAAGAAAGGAAAAGTGGCAGGTGGACTCCAGCCTCTGTTCCAGGTTGTCCTCCAACCAGTGTTAAGATTGAGTACATATGAAAATTGAGGATCTGGAAACCGATTCCATTAAAACCATCCATGTACCATGAGGGTTACTCATACACCATTTTGAAGATGCCATAAACTACTCCAAACACTTTCCAAACCCACTTGGGAAATTGTTAACATATTCTTGATTCAGCCACACAAGAGTAGTTTGCATAAACTATTCAATATAAATAGAGGCACAAATATACTTTTACTTTCAGCATATTTTAAGAGGGAAATGTATTTTGGGATATTTGATCTGTAGAATCAGTTGAAACAGACACTGTCATTGATTTATCTAGAACAAATAAAAACAATTCTATGCTGCACAAATTATAAATGCTCTCAATATAACTCCATCACAAGATCATTATGGTTACAATCTGCCTTCTTACGAATTAGAATCATTGACTGATTTTAAGCTGATTGGAATGGAAACCAATTCAACTAATCAGAATCTGGCAAATTCCTAATCACACAGGGGCCACAGATTCAGAGTTGTTGATTTTCATCAGCCTGTTCGCCAGGATAGGCAGTGTTATACCGTTGGTGATGACTTCCAAATTCTTGAGGCTTAATACAATGAAAATTTATTTCTTGCTCCTACTACATGTCCAGAGGGGGTCAGTGGTTCTGCTTCACAAAGTCACTCAGGGATCTAGGCTGACAGATGTTTTTCCATCTTGTAGCTGCACCATCTGGATTATGTGGCAGAAGAGAGAAACAGGAACATCATAATGGGCCTTTCATCACCTCAACCTGAAAGTGACACGTGTCACTTCTACTTAAATTTCATTAGTCAGAACTAGTCCAATTATGTGTCCAAATACAGAGTGGTTGAGAAGTGCACTCTTCTATGTGCCCAGAAGGGGAGGAAAACAGATATTCTTGGAACTAAAGTGCAGTAGTTGTTGATATAGGTGTCACTTTACAAACAACATTAGTCAACTTGGGAAAAAATGATTACCAAGGGCTGGTGATTAATAATAAAACAGTGAGGTTATATTTATTGCAAAAAAGATTATAGAAGCAGGACTGAACATGAAAAGGGCAGGAAATTTGAATCTGATATGGAAAAAGGCAAAACCGGTAAACTTTGAGAGAATGAAACTTGTCTTGAAGTATGACATTGACCTAAGACCTCTCTAGTACGTAGAGCTAGTTCTGCAGAATCACAGGAAGAAATGAAAGTTGGAAGTGTCCTGCCACACTTGAAAACCCTGACAAGTTCTTGGTTTCACCAGGCTCCACCTGGCTGCTGAATGGAGGTTAACGTAAGCTCCTTGACTTTGCTTTGTTTAAGTTGTTATCTAGACATATTATGGGGTACTGACCTTATTGTGACTGTGGTGATGTTTAGCTGTAACTTCTGCACTCCCTGGGACTTGGAAATTTGCCTTTCAACAACTTAGAAGATAGAGTGACTAAGCCAGATCTAGTATCAAGTGTAGTTACAGGGCATTTGGGTTTACTTTCTGAGAATGCAAATATTTGAATTATTCCTATCTGTGTAGCCTATATTAGAATTCTTTTAGATTGGATACAGGGATGGGACTGCTGCGGGTCGACCCAAGAGTATCTCTAGAAAAGATTTCTATAATCTACAATCAGAACAGAGGATCTCTTTAAAAAAGAGGTCTTAGGGAACAAATATCCCTTTTTGTCTATTAAGGTGCACTTGCCCCAGATGTTAGGCACAGGGTTACCTTACCTATGTCAGACTAGGAACCAGAAATTTTCAAGATTACAAGAACTCTAGTCTAACATCATTTCTGATATTGTAGGAAAGCAAGCTATAAATTAATGTTCTGGAATTCTAAGAGGGATACAAGCAAAGTGACCATTCAGGAAAGAATAATCCCGAGCACAAATATGAACTGAGCCATCATACATAGAAGACATAGAATAACCAGGGGTCAGAGAGAGAAGACATCACAGATTCAACGCCTGCTGAAATATCAAAGGATATTAGTAGGAGGGCTGTCAGGTGGACAGGAGAGTTGATAGCTGATTTCTGAAGACCAGAGAAAGGTGTTTACTCTCAGGACTATGTTTGGAAGATAACAGAGAACTTAGACTGCATTCAAAGAAGGGTAGAAGGAGAGGAAACAACGTTCATAAAGCTGGTTAGAAGAGGAAGGTTCTGGAAGGCGTACTGAGGAGAACATTTTCCAGTTTACTTTGAGAACACCTTTTCTAACTATCCATCTACTTTGGGAATTGGCCTGGAACAGTTAAGAAGGTAAAGGGGTGGGGGGGCTGGGTAGCAGAATGAGCTTGGGGTTTAGTCAGGTCCATTCCTACCCACCTGAGTTGGTGTAGCCAAGTTAACTTCTCCAAGAGTTCAATGTCTCTAATTTAAAAACTGGAGATAATGTCTAACCCATAGAGTTGTTATCTCATAAGTGTGAGATTGAATACAGTCACGTGCCACTTAACAATGGGGATACATTCCAAGAAATGTAGGATAGGCTATTTCATCATTGTGTAAACATCATGAAGCGTACTTACACAAACCCGGATGGTATAGCCTACTAGACACATAGGCTATATGGTACTAATCTTACTGGACCACTCTCGTACGTGCTGTCCATCATCGACCAGAACATCATGATGCGGCACGTGACTGTCTTGAGGGAAAGGAGCACCTTCTATAGTCCAGCAACTATGCTGGATTTATTTATCACTCATTTAAGTCTTAACATATGCCCCAAATTTTCATTTTACAGACGAAGAAGCTCAGCCTCAGAGAGAGAGATTGCCAAAGTTTCAGTAACTAGTAAATGTTGGACTTGAGATTCCAATGAGAATGGGTGAAGGGATGTTAGTGTAAGTTCGAGTAGTGTGGTGGGTTGGATGGCAGCCCTTCAAAATTTATGGCCATGTCCTAATTCCCAGAACCTTATTTGGGAATGTTACCTTATTTGGAAAATGGGCTTTGTTGATGTAATTAACTTAAGGATCTGGAGATGAAGACATTATCTTGGATTATCCAGTGAGCCCTAAATCCAATGACAAGTGTCCTTATAAGGGTGAGACAGAGGGAGATTTGGCAGCCAGGAGAAGAGGTGGCAGTGTGACCACAGAGATTGGAGTGATGTGGCCACAAGTCAAGGAATGTCAACAGCTACCAGAAGCTGGAAGACGCAAAGAATGGACTCTCCCTTAGAGCCCCAGAAGGGAGCACAACCCCACCAAGGGATTTTGGACCTGTAGCCTCCAAAACTGTGAGAGAATAAATTTATGCTGTTTTAAGCTACCCAGTTAGTGGTAATTTTTTATGGCAGCCCTAGGACTCTAATACATGTGGGAATGGCTTCCACTCTGTGATGGCCTTTGCAAAAATGGACACAATATTACACTAGGTCTGAGCTGGGACTGAGGGGTTCTGGGAGTCAGCAGGTCACTCAAAGGTAACTAACTTTCTCAGAGCCCTGAGAAGTAATTAAGAAAATCATTTTAATGATTTAGCTCTTCTTTAGGTATCAGCTTTTCTTTGCAAAGAGCATAGGTGATGTGGCCATGTGACCCCATTTTGCAGATGAGCACGCAGGGGTACAGGCTGCTTATGTAACTTAGCCTGGACTGTTGACTGTGGAAGGAGAGTGCCATAATTTGACCTCACACATGGTTTATGAATTCTCCAACCAGGAGAGCCAATTCCCAGGATGAGGCCGTTCACCATCTTGCTGCTTTCTATCTTTGGTGGTTAAGTACTGCTGAAAATCACAAGGGTAGGAATGTTACCACACTGTTGTTAACCCTGCAATTTGAGGTTGCAATCGAATGAAGATTGAATTCCCCTCACACTCCAAACACTCTGGCCTCCCCTTGGGACTGAAATTGGGACTGAGCTGCCAGGAGAGTTCTCCTTAAATGCAACACTTAAAGACCACTCAGTGGGTTTGCAGGGATCTGGGCTGTACCATGGCTTCTAGACAAGTAGGTGAGGAGGAGAGATCGCAACGTGACGTAGGAAAGAACACTGCCAGCAAGGTTCTTAAATACTGACATGGGTCATGAAAGCATCAGTGTTACTGTGGATCTTTCAAAAGAGGGAGAGGGGTCACTCTGCAAACTCTTCAGCTCTGCTCTCTGAATTGTGAGTTGGGGGAATTTTCTGGAACCCTTCCTCTCCCCTGAATTTTTGTTCTATTACCTGAAATGTCTTGTGTTGTAGAGTGGACTGTGCACAGCCTCTGCATTTGCAAGACTTGGGTTCAAATCCCAATTCTATCACTTACTGACCAAGCTATCTTGGGCAACAAAGTTAGCCTCTTAGCTACTGTTTTATACCTGTAAAATGGGGCGGTAAGTCTCTTTGGCAGGGCTGTGGTGAAGTCAAGGCACATAGTGACACTTGACAAACCCTTCTTATGGGAGTGAAGGATGGTAACAGCTAACATGAAATGAGCACATTCCACATGCTTCACTTGGATTACTTAATTCAATTTGCAGAACAACCCTAGGGAGGGAGGTACCACTGTTAGCTGCATTTTGTAGAAACTGGCCATTAGGAGGTAAAGTCAGGTGTCCAGGTTCCCACAGCTCATAGCAGGGAGAGCCTGGTTGTATGCCTGACCTGTCTCCAAATACCAGGCTCTTAACGGCAGTTAAAGTGCCTGCCATAGTCCCTGACACTCACTAGGTGTTATTAAATGGTGGCAATTAGTATGAATTCAACAAATAAATATTGAGGGCACCTGTGTACTGGGCACTTACTATGTACTCATGGAAGCATCTAAGCAAGTCACCCAGTGAAGGTCAGAATACTGACTGACACATCCGTTAGGCTTGATCAAGGAAGAAGCACCACCATGGGTGACAGGGAGTAAGAGATTGATGGGAGGGCTAGACCGTACCCAGTTCTGGGAGCTGGTGATGAGTTGGTGGAAGGCTGTTGTCTCCGTGTCTGATGATGGGTCTGAAGTTGCTATCTATCAGCACGGCCAGAAGTCCAGAAGAAAAGCTGGATGTGATGTGGCAGAGAGTGAGGCCAAAGTGGAACCCCTAAAGACAAATGGAACTCCTAATTGCCTCCCGCCACTGCCAACCTTGACTATGAAATATAAAGCTGGGACTCTTGACTGCAGACCTGGACATACGCTTTGCCCAGAGTAGCTCAGAGTAGCTGGAGGAGAAGAACTGGCAGGAGCTGGAGGAGCTGGGGGCCCACCCGAACAGGGAAAGCCAGCAGATGGGTGACAACGTGCACACATTGAAGCAGCCCCCATAGCTGTGCACTGACCTTCATAGCGTGGAAGCTGCTGCTTTACTTTCACCTTCCAAATGCTCCACAAATATCTGTTTGGACAGCCCGACCCTGGAACAACACAGGGAAGGTAATTCTGGGAAATCTAGTTCCAGCTTGGTTAAGCTGACCCAATACAAAACCACTGCACTGATACTCCAATCTCTGGCCTCTGGGAAGTAATGGTCCTTTCGGGCCTGACACTGAGGTAAAGAGAGTCACCTCTTGGAAGGCACACTGAAGCAGGGCCTTCTGACTCACTTCTTCCTACTTTGGTTTGCCATAGGGTTTGCCTGCCACTTTCACCTGGTCTGAAATGTCTACCCATATATATATATACACACACAGAGTCAGTCCTATGGGGTAGAATGAAACAGTCCCAGAAGGTCACTGTTAGAATTTACCCATTACCTCGGTGCTCCTGGCTCTCCACCATCAGCACAGAATGGCTGACACTTTAAGCAGGCACCTTGGAATGCAATGAGGAAACCTGAGCATTTGGGCTCAAGATACTGGACAGACAATTTTTGCAGGTGCTGAGTGACTGGGGGTGGGGTGGGCAGAGGGAGAGAAAGGGAAGGGACACCTTGGGGCTCTGACGGGAAAGTTATTCCAGAGTGATTCATTAGAGGTGTGTTCCTGGCTATGCCACAAGGAGAGGGCTCTTGCCCGAGGTGCGGGTGCCCAGGGAAGAGAAGAGCCTGCCTGCCAATGTGCCTTTTGAAGCCTTGGGTCAGACAGGAAAAAGAAGAAGAAAAATTTACCTATAGTCCCACCTCCCAAAGAAAGCTATGGTCAACGTTTCAGTGTGAACCCTTGTAAGTCTTTTTCCTACCTTGAATATACGCCTGTTTGTAGGAGAAAACTGGAATCATAGCATATATATTTTATAACCTGTTTTCCTTTTAGTGTAGATAGTCTTTTTCCCTGTCACTAATATTATTCCTTAATATTGTTTACAGCTGTGTAGGATTACATTGTATGAATGTACCCTTGTTTATCTGTGAAGTGGTTAACAGCACACCCTCTGAAGATAGACTCCTGGGGTTCAAATTCCAGGTCTTCCAACATTTACTAACGGTGAAAACCTGGGGTAGCGAGTTGACCCTTCTGTGCCTTAGTTTCCTTACCTGCAAAGCAGGGATAATAGTACTCCTCTTACAGAGGGTTGTTCTGAGGAGCAAATGATATATGTGGTTATATATGTGGATAATCTCTCAATGTCATTATTTAACCAAAATTTTTGTTGGATATTTAGATTGTTTCCAAGTTCTTCACTCTCACAAATGCACTGTAATTAACAAATTCAGTGCACTCTTAATTGCTTCCAAAGGAAATATTTGTGGTCACATTAAGGAATCTTTTCCAGAGTGAATCACTGCTCAGCATACATTGAGTGTCCATATATACAAAGCATTATGCTACGCACAAAGAAAAACGAACACAGTTCTCTTCCTTGAGACATTTAAAATGTAGTGGGCGGTGGAGAAAAGGCACAGTCACATACAAATACAATTTGTTGTCACATGCCGTCAAGTGGGCTCCGACTGCCGGCGACCCTGTGAATGAGTGATGTGCACAGTGTCCTGTCCTCAGCAGCCCCACTCAGCTCCTGTAGACTCAGGCCTGTGGCTTGCTTTATGGAGTCAAGCCATCTCATACTGGGTCTTCCTCTTTTCCTGCTGCCTCTACTTCTCCCAGCATTATTGTCTTTTCCAAAGAATCTGCCTTCTCACGATGCGCCCAAAGCAGGGCAGCCTCAGTTTTATCATTTTATCTCCAGTAATAGGTCAGGCTTAATTTGCTCTAGGACCCACTTGTTCATCTTTCTGGCAGTCCAGGGCGTTCGTAGAGCTCTCCTCCAACACCACATTTCAGATGAATCCATTTTTTCCTGTCAGCCTCCTTCACTGTCTAGCTTTTGCACCTGTACATAATAATGGAGAATAAGAGGGTGTGGGTAACCTTGGCCTTGGTCTCTAATGACACTTCCTTACACTCGATGATCCTTCATAATTCTTTCTTTGCTGCCCTTCCGAGTCTCAGTCTTCTCTTGATCTCTTGGCTGCAGTCTCCGTTTGAAATGATGACTGAGCCAAGGTAAACAAAGTCTTTAACAATTTCCATGTCTTCCTCGTCTACGTTAAGCTGTGTAGTTCTTCTGTGGTCATGATCTTTGTCTTCTTGATGTTCAAATGCAGCCTGCTTTGGCTCTTTCTTCTTTCACTTTCGTCAGAAGTCATTTCAAGTCATTGCTGCTTTCTGCCAGTAAGATGGTGTCATTGCCTATTTTAGATTGTTGATATTTCTTCCACCAATTTTCACTCCTCCTTCATCTGAGACTATCCCAGTTTTTCATATGCTATGTTCTGCATACAAATTAAACAGATGGGGGATAAAATGCACCCTTGCCTGACACTTTTGCCTGTAGGAAACCATTCTGTCTCTCCATAGCCTGTCCGGACAGTGGCTTCTTGTCCGCAATACAGGTTATGTATCAGGACAGTCAAATGCTGAGACACACCCCTTCCTTTCAGGGCAGCCAAGAGCTTTTCATGATCCACGCAGTCAAAGGCTTTCCTGTCATCTATTAAACAAAGACTAACGTTCTTCTGAAATTCTTTGGAGCGCTCTAGTAGCCAAGGAATAATTGCGATCGGATCTCGTGTGCCTCTCCCTTGTTGAAATCTAGCTTGGACAAAAGGCATCTCTTGCTCCATATGAGGTCACAGCCTTTGCTGCAGCACCTCGAGCATCACTTTACTTGCACGGAAGTCAGAGCGATGGTCCCACAGTTTTTGCACTCCTTCGTATCTCCTTTCCTGGGGGTTGGGATGTATATTGAGCGTTTCCAGTCTGTAGGCTATTGTTTCATTTTCCATATTTGTTGGCATATTCTTTTTAGGATTTTGACAGATTCAGTCTCTGTGACTTGTAACAATTCTATCGACATCCCCTCTACCCTGGTGACTTATTTCTTCCCAGTGCTTTCAGGGCAGCTTTCCCTTCACTTTCTAGAATTACGGGTTCTTCCTCACAGGAATCTTCTTCAAAGGCATCTGTCATCCTTTCTTCTCTTCTGTATAGATTTTCATATTCTGTCTCTCCCTTCCCTTATCTTCTTCTGATCAGATAGTGTGCTTCCCTGCTGGTTGTTTGGCATTCCTAATCCAGATTTAAATTTCCCTCTGATTTCTTGAATCTTCTGGAAGAGGCCTCTTGTTCTTTGTTTTTGTTGTTTTCCTCCATCTCTTTGCACTGGCCATTACAGTGGTTTTCTTGATCTCTGCATGACAGTCGCTGGAAAACTGTGTTCAGGATTCTCACCCTGCTTTTGTCACCTTTTACTTTTGCTTCTTGCCTGTCCTTAACAATTCTTCGTGTTTCTTCCATCATACGTCTTGATATTTTTTTCTTTTTACTTCAGGCATTGTTTTTTCACATCTTCCTTAATAATAACTCTGGTTCCAGTCCATAGTTTTTCTGGTTCTCAGTCAAATACAAGATATGTAGAAATACAACACTACGTAGATGGAGGGGCACGGAGGAAGAAGTGTGGGAGAGGAGAGAACGGAGAACACCTTTAGCTGGAGAATCAAATCATGAAATGAAAGAGAAAGAAAGGCTCCTTCAGAGGCTCCCACCACCTCCGAAATCCCAGAATCAGAATTCAGGATGGTTTTCGTTTGTCATGTTGAGAATTTGTTACCTGGAAAGACAGCACCAAGGGCTGTGTTCCAAAGTTAGAAGCTGAGATATGGGTGTACATTGCAAGACCAAATATTTAGGAAATACCTTTTTCTGGAAAGGAAAGAACACATTTCACAGCTGAGAAGAGAAGTGAAAGATGAAACTAAAGAAGCATGAAGGTAATATTTACTTACTAGATTTAAACAGTGCCTACCTTTAGAAAAGCCTGGGTATAAATCCAGCATGTGCCCCCCAACACACACACGCTCTGTTCTCAGTTCTCTGGCTCTTTGCGAATTCTCTGAGGCAAAACTTGCAATCATTTTACTGTTGTTTTCAACTGTTCATTCCCCTCTCTCACCCCAGCTGACCCTCAGTCATCTGCTCCGAGAGTAGGATGACGTACGAACATGAGTTTGGAGTCAGACACTCCTGGGCTAAGTGCAGGCTCCACAGTTTACTGGCTGGGTGACCCTGGACATGTAACTTAAGTCTCTAATTCTCAGTTTCCACATCTGTAAAATGGGGATAATAATAACAACAATAACACCTACCTGATCCTTGCAATGAGGATTAAATGAGATAATGCCTGTGAAGCAGCTACACAGTACAGAGCACTCAATAGTCTCAGCTGTTATTATTAGTCCTGTACTATAGTGTGTGAAGGGCGTGCAAACCAGTTTTAATATTAGTATCAACAAATAATCAGGTACTTGGCCTATAATGTATCCTAAAGCTAAATGGAAGAGATATTTGGATTTGTGTCACTTCTAATTTTCTCTATTAGCTTGAAAATTGAGTATGAACACACCAGAATAGTAAAGAAGTCCGATTTCTCTTGTGACCAAAAATCTAAACTACTGTCCACAGTTGAATGAAGAAGACTGATAAAGCTTAAGCCCTTTCCCAGGGGCATTTTCATTTTAAACTGGGGCCCAAACCTTTAGCCAAGGGAATGAAGCTGGTGTGGTGAGGAGTCAGACAGCAACCAAGGGACAGAGGGAGGCATTTCGATACAGTAGCTGTAGCACTCCTGAAACCATCTCAGGTACTCATTCATTCCTTCATTCAACAATATTTATTAAGCAACTACTGTCTGCCAGACATTGTTCCATGCACTCGGGATATACTGGTGAACAAAAGGGGCACAGATCCCTAACCTCATGGGGTTTACATTTTAGTGAAGGATACAGACAAGGAACAATACAATTAATGAATAAGTAGGCTACCGTATATAGTACGTTAGGGGTTAAATACCATGTAAAACGTACAGAGCGGGGGAGATTGGAAATGCTGGGTGGGGGGAGTCGGGCAGACTGTAGTCCTAAATATGGTGCTGAAGGGAGCCTCAGTGAGAAAGTGAGATTTGAGCAAAGGCTGGAAGGGAGGGGGTGCCCCAGGTGGACGTCTGAGGAAAGAGTGTTCCAGGCAGTGGGGACAGCCAGAACAGAGGGCTCAAGGAGTGCGTGTGTGAGGGAGAGACAGAGAGAGAGGGAGCATTTCTGGAATGTTTGGGGAACAGCAAGGAGGCCAGTGTGGCCAGAGCAAGTGGGAGAGCGGTAGGTGAGGTCATAAGAGAAGCTGTCCGTGGCTGTTCGTGGGCATCCCTGTAGGCCACTCTAGGGACCTTGGCTGTCACTAAGTGACTCGGGAGCCTTTGGAGGGTTTGGAGCAGGAGTGCTGTGATTGACATCGTAAAGGGCTACTCTGACTACTGTATTGAGAATGCACCAAAGGAGGGGTGGGGGAGAATAGGCCAGGGAGACCAGCCTCTGCAGAAACCCAGGTGACTCAGACCTGGGGGGCAGCAGGGAGCAACTGAAAAATGGTCACATTTGGGATTTTTCTGAAGGTAGAGCCAACGGGATTTCCTGAAGGACTGGACGTGGGAGGATGAGAGAAAGGAGTGAAGAATGACTCCAGGGTTTTGGCCCCATCAACTCAGACGCGGGGGGCCAATGAGGAACCCATTTTCCACAGAAAATAAGGAATTCAGTGTTTGGATATGTTAGGTTTGAGATGTCTATTAGCCACCCAAGTGGAGACTGAGGTTGGCTGTCTGGCCTGGCATTCAGGAAGACAGATTTGGGCTTGAGGTACAAATTTGATATAGGCAGTTGCTTAAAGCTGTTGAGATGGAATGAATGTGGACGCGGAGGTGAGGCGGTCTGAGGAGAAGACGGTAGAGGTTTCCAAGAGAAAGTTGAGGGCTCCCCGGCCAGGGCTCAGGAAGCCCCACTCTAGAAGAGCCTGGCCTGCAGGGGGTGTCGTGGAACTTGTTTGGGGTGCGCTGAGGGACGGAGGGAAACCTTTGCTCCTCCGGGAAAGACAGGCGCTCAAGAGATTCCTGCCGGGGTGGCAGCAATAATTAAGAGAAGTAGGTAAGGATATCCTAGTAGAACACGTGCTCGGCCGCCTCCAAGGAATTAGAAAACCCGGGTCTATTAATCTGTTCAGACATCTGGGCACCACAGCCTTGCCTACGAGGCTCCGCCTCTCAGGCCTTTCTCTCTCTCCCCTCCCCTCTTCCCATCCTCGCCTCTATATGTCACTTCTACAACCGCTCTGATTGTAATTCATCAAACAGAATCACCGAATCACGGCTCATTTTGCTGTTTTGTTCGGTGGCCCGATCCGCAGAGACCCTGGTGGCTGGGCAGGCTGTAGTGCCCCTCTTAGAATTCGCGCGGAGGCCTTCCCGTCGTGGTCGGCCGCGCGGGGCCGCCGAGGGGAATGAGGCGGGGGCCGCAGACGGCGGGGGGTGTCTGCGCGGCGGCCCGCCCTCCCCGCGCAGCCCCCCGCCGCGCCCCTCGCCGGCCGCGGCCTCGCCTCGCGCCCCTTGACGTCATGCGGGCCGAAGGGCCGGCTCGGGCGGCGCGGCCGGGGCCGCGCGGGGGCTCAACTTCGGGCTCCAGTCCGCGCCGTGCGCCCCGCGCGCCGCCGCCGCCGCCACATCTGGAAGCGTTCAGCGCGTCTGCCTCCAGCGCGCCGGCGGGGAGGGCGCGGGCGCGGCGGCGGGAGGGGGCGAGCGCGCTGCTCTCGCGCGCCCGCCCGCCCGGTGTCTCCCTCTCGCTGCCTCTGCAGAAACAGCTCCTGCCAGAACGGCGCGCGGCGCGGCGCGGCCCGGAGCGGCGGCGCCTCTGCTGCTCCGCGCCTCCCGAGTTGCTGGAGCTTCTTGACAGAAGCGGCCGAGGAGGGCCTCGGGCGGCACTGGCCAGCGGCGGCAGAGACGGTTCAGCCCCCTGCTGGCGCGGGCGGACCCCTCCCCCGGCTTGGGGTCCGTCGCGCCCCCGTCCCCTCCTCTCCTCGCTCCAGCCTCTCTCGATTGATTTTTTTCAAACGGTGTGGCCGCCAGAGGTGCGGGGCTAAATTCTTGGAAGGGGCCCGGATGTACCGAGGATGCATTACAATTCCACTCAAGGAGGCAGTAGTGGAAAGGATCAGTTTTTGGTGTTTGATGCAATAACGGGAATCAGGTAATCATCGGAAGGGAAGAGGAAATACTGCGGATCCCCGGCTTCCTTGAATTTTGCACGAAAGCCGCCGCCTCGGAGGAGGGATTAATCCAGACCCGCTTGGGGGTGTTTTGACATTTCTTCCTCTTTGTGGCTTTTTCTTCTTTTAAAACAATTTTTGGTCAATGGTCAATGAAAACACGAGGATGTACATTCCAGAGGAAAACCACCAAGGTAAGGCGGACCCCGCCGCCGCGCCGGGGCTCCAGCCCGGGTCCCGCCGGCTCCACCCCTCTCCGGCTCGCCCCGCTCGCCCCGGGCCCCGGCCGCTCCCTGCGGAGTTGCGGGGCCGCGTCCGCCAGGGGCTCCGGGCGGGGGGCGCCGAAGCCTCGCCAGAGAGGCCGGAGCCGGCGGGACCCGGGCCCGAACCGCCGGCGAGACGGAGCGGAAAATCCCCGCCCCTCCCCCTCCCGTGCCCGGCCGCTCCAGCGCATGTGTTTCCTATGAAATTCCAGGCGAGGGGGAAAAGTTCCCCGAGCGCCTGCTCCGGCCTCGCCCGCTCGCCTTCGCGGGAGAGCTCGGCGGCGCGGCCCGCGGGCCCGGGTCCCTCGCCACCCTCGAGGCGCGACTGGAGCGCGCGCGCGCACCCTGCCCTGCCGGGCGTCCCACTCGCGCCCAGGCGCCCCTTCCCCGGGCAGCGCGCTCCAGGCGCGGGTGGAGGCCGGGGGCGCAGATGGGAGTCTCGGCGCCTCTCTGCCCCCTCTCCTCTCTTTCTCTCTCTCTCTCTCTCTCCCTCTCCCTCTCTCCCTCCCTCCCTCTCGCCCCCAGCTCACCTATACCCACCCACCTCTCTACTGCCTTTGACCTCGAGTGCGCCCACGCCCCGTGTGTTCCTGTTCGCACCCACATGTGGGCTAGCACCTGAGGATGGAAGCGGTTAGAATTCGGGCGGCGTGTAGGCTTTGCTTTTTCATGTTTTAGGGAAATAATAAAAGGGTGTGCCGAGCTCACGCGGCTCCACACTATTGCCCAGTGTTTTCCCAGCATCTCCATCCTTGGCATCAAGTGTCACCAGCTCCCTCTGTGAGGGGGAAAGGCTTTCAGGTAACTCCCCACTTCCTGGAAACTTTCTCCCCCTCACGTATTAACAAGTTATTATTTTTTGGCATTGCTCAGCAATTAAGGTTATAATGGAGTCTGGAGGGATGGTCTTGCTGGAGTGTGGCAGCGGCCAGGTTCCCGTCTGTCTGTCCTCCACGGCTTTCGCTGTCTCTCTGGGTGTAGCCTCTCCCACTTTCCCAAGTCTTCCTGTTTAGTCTCTTCCTTCAGTCTCTTCCTCCTGAATACCTGTGGCTGTTGGTCCTCCTGCTTCCTGGAGTACTTCAGGTGCTCCTCTGAAGACCAGCCTGGTGCGGGGGTTGTCTTCATGTCTCTTCTTTCCAGCTCCTCCTTCTTTTTGCTGTCATCTCCACCATTTGCGGACAGAACCCCTACTCTTTAAAGCCAGAGGCTGCCATCCTCAAACTGATTTTGGGGGATTGTCCAGCTTTCAGCTTGAGTAGCAGTGTGGGGATTTTGGCCTCTTTTGGTAGAAAGAATTATGTCAGGGGTCAGGGATTCCAGGGTGAGCCTAGGCTTTGGGGTCACAAGGGCAGCTTCTGTCGCTGGATTTCTCTGTCCCATGCCCCCATCCCTCACCTGTTTTCCTGTCCCCTTCCCAGCTGATGGAGTAGTGGATGGATTAGGAGGGAGAGAATGAGAGACACAAAGGAGAGGGTGACATTTGTGAAGAGTGGGGATGGATTTCTCCCCTCCAGGTTCTCAGCTCAGTCCAAGGAGCCTTGAAGAGGAGAGCTCAATAGTATTGTCCTTACTATCACCGATAATGGCAGCACTATGGCAATAATTATCGTTCATGCAATGATCATCTTAAATAGTTTATAAGGCCTCCTCTTAGTGCAGGATAAACCCCTTCTTAGCCCTCTTCCTTCTTTTGCACCTTTGTACCTCAGCATCTCCCCTCCCCACATGCACAGATGAAGGGAGCAGACACTAAAAGTAGGAGCACCAATCCTCGAGAGGTTTGCAAGAAAGATGGAGGGAAGGGGACTGAGTGAGCAGTGGCCTGGAGCTCTGCCTTTCCAGCAACATGCCAGTAAACACTATGGCAACCTGAATTCCAGTTTTCTCCCTTGAAGCTGCAGTGATTATATAATTCTCAGGAGCAGTTTTGCCTCCATTCCTAGATGCAGTTCTCAGGTGAAAGAGCACCAGGCTCCCTGTCTCCCCTCCATTTCCCATCCCTTCTTCCTTGGTCATAGGCATTGCCCAGGCTTTTTTGCAGGGGGGAGGAGTGGAGCAGGGTGACGGAGGTGGGGAGGGCAGACCTGGAAGAGCATGACTATTTACAAGGAAGGGGTTGTTATGGCTTAATAACTAAAGGAGTGATGAAACATAAGTGATAGTTAGAGTTTCAGGGGACAGAGAGAGAAGAGAAGCCAAATGATTACCTCAGAGCAGTGATGGTGATGAACCAAAGAGTGGAGAACCAAAACAAAGTTGCCAGTGGCTGGGCTTACATTCTTCCCTTCCTGGTGGACTTGAAGGCACTAATGCATCAGCCCTTCCTCCCCCGACTTTTCAGCAGGGAGGGAGGGTGTGTGTGTGTTGAGGGTTGGGGTGTGGGGACCGGTGGTCCGTGCCTCAGAACAGCCTGGAGGGCCACTGAACATCTGCCTCCTGACCTTGGGTTTCAGGCTGGGAGGGGCTCGTGTGAGCCTCACCTCACCTCTAGTGCCCTATCTGTTCTGGTCCCAGGCCAGCCTCCCACTTTTCTGGGCTGATTTTCCATTGCAAGCTCCAGCTAGCAAATGAGTTTCTTAATAGTCAACCGTTTAACAAATAAAACATCAGAATGTCCCTTATGTGCTGGAGACAAGGCAGACGGGAGAAACATGGGTTCTGGGAGTTGAAGGCACACTGTGCTTTTCTTGTAACTACTGAGTATTACAGCAGAATGGTAATCATCATAAGAAAGTAATAATAATAACGATCACAGTTAACTCTCTTTACAAAGGGTCGAAGAACAATGTTGCTTGCACCTCGGCTTGTGCAGGTTAAAGAAAGCATGACATTAGCTTCTCTTTCTCTGGATCCTGCATGGAGGAAACTGGAGAAAAAGGACTACTGAGGTTCAAAATATTGTTCATAGTATAGCTCAGATACTTTTGCAGTGTATCAGAATAGTACGTAATAGAATATATTATGAGAATCAATTATTTCCATAGAGCACATGCCAGCAATATTTAAATGTGTGCTTGTATACACACACACACACACACACACTCAATAAGGAAAAGATATTTTAAATAGATTACACAAGAGCCTGATGGACTTTGGGGACCCCATGTGTTGCGGAGAGGAATGTTGGCAATGCAGTCCCCTAAGACTGTTTGGACATTTCTACCTCGTATTAAGTGGAGAATTGTTCTCTACAGGTAGGTGCTACAGGTATAGTGCTTTGCAATGAAATGGTGAGCAACAGCCCCTGGAGCCATCTCTCAGAGTCCTAGTGATGACTTAGGACTCTTCAGTTTTCTCTTTAACCTAAAACTGCCTGAGGTGGGTTCTTCTGTGTATATGACCTCTACTAAAGGAGTCCAAGGGGATCTTGAGGCCCTGCTGGTGTTTGTATCCCTGCTTCCTAGTACAGGCCCCAGCGCCTCATTCCAGGGCCTTAATGACTGAATGAATGCATGCCTGCAGGAACGAATAAATGCAGATCCAGCAAGACCGCCGGTGGATGTGGCTTCTGCCTCTCCCAGTAGGTGGCGCTCCAGGGCTGAGGAGTCAGGGGAGGGGCGCAGCCTGTTTGGTGAGGACAGATGTTGGGAGAGAATTTCCTGTCTGCTCTGCCCCTTTCATCATGCCCACAGCTGCCCTGGTGCAGAGAACCACAGAGACCAGTGTGTGTCCTCATGCCACCACACGCATCAGAGGCCTCCCCGGTGTGACTGAGTCCCTCAGTGACCTTGCTACCCTTGGTAATGGAAACCCACTTTGGGTTTCTCGCACACTTGCACACTCTCACCTCAGACTTCTCTTTAGCTCCACACAGACAGCAGCCGACAGAGCCTCGAGGGAGCCTTCTGGGCGATTAGCTAAACTTGTTACAGCCACATATTAATTTCCCCCGATTTACTCTGGATGGTTTAGTGACTGGAGGGGCCGGTGGTTCCCAAGCCCGGTAGAACAAGAGGTGACCTGAAATTTGGGATCTGTAACCCTGACTTGCAGGGTTACAGAGCTTGTCAGCTCAAAGGCGGGAAGACATTTTCCTAACTTTATTAGGGACAAAACACAAAAAACGCCTGGGTACACTTCCCAGCTGATTTCTGTTGAGTCTGGCCGGTCTGCCGGGTAATGGCAGAAAAGCCCCCAAGACCGAGGTTAGGAAGAAAGGGAGATTTGTTCTAATTTTCAGTGATGTTTTCCAACTCCTGGTGTTTTCTTTTCTGCCCCTTCCTTCACTTGGCTTTCTTAGTTGCTGTGGTGAGCTCTGCAGGGTCTGAGAAACCGTGGTCCGCGGGGTAGGAGGGGGTGAGTGAGTGGCTGACAGCACTCTTCCTTTTACAGGAACTGCTCCTGTCTGGTGTCTGGGGTCCCACCGTTTGCTATGTGGTAGCTTCACGTCAGCCAACGTCATCCCAGCTGTGCCTTGCCTGGACTCTGAAAGCAGTGCTCAGCATTCAGAATCAGGAGACAATTTTATTTTCCACTATGGACTAAAGAAAGCTGATAGATTATTTGGGAAACACCTGGAGGCTTAGTAAGACTATTAGCGGAATAATCACACTGATTTAGCCCTTTTCTAGATTCGGTCCTCGCTGTTGCCTAAGTTAGCGTTGGGCACCGTGGAGGAGAGCAGGAGACTGATGCAAAGAGGCGTGGGCAACTGTTCTGCCGGATATCAGGTGCTAAATGTTTAGCGACATGAGTGCTAAACATTCTGATAATGAAACGGCCCTTCGAACCATGCTGTCATTATTAAAATAATTTAGTAAACACCTGTTTCCGTGTACCTCAGGCGTAGGCATGGCATAAGACAAGGACAGCGGCAGGAGGCCTCTGGGACAAGGGAACGCTTTTCAGGGGTGTCTCAGAGCTGCACGGCCCTCGCGCAAACTCACGGCGCCCAGAGCGAAACGGAGGGCGCGGCGGTGAGGGCAGCTGTTCGAGCCCGGACCCAGTGTTGCAGAGGCGCTTCCGTGCCTTCGTCCTGGAGGGGTGCTGCTTTGTGCAGGAGCATGCCTTCCTCACCAGGGCGGACTGCGCCCGGTGCCCAAGTACCGGTGCCCGGTAGCCTTGCTGCAATCCGGGGCGGGTAGTCCTGCAGTCCGGCCGTGGCTCCTGCGCTCGGGCCGGGGGTCCTGCAGTCTGGCCGTGGCTCCTGCGCTCGGGCCCGGGGTCCTGCGCTTGGGCTGGGGGTCCTGCAGTCTGGCCATGTCTCCTGCGGTCTGGCTAGGGGTCCTGCGCTCCGACCGGGTATCCTTCAGTCCGGCCTTGGCTCCTGCACCTTGGCCGGGAGTCCTGCAGTTCGGCCTTGGCTCTGGCGGTCCCGCCGGGGGTCCTGCAGTCCAGCCGCGGCTCCTGCAGTCCGGCTGGCGGTTCTGCGCTCTGGCCGTGGTTCCTGCAGTCCGGCCGTGGCTCCTGCGGTCCGGCCGGGGGTTCTGCGCTGTGGCCGTGGTTCCTGCAGTCCAGCCGTGGCTCCTGCGTGGGCGCGGCCGGGAGGGCCTCCGAGACCCGGGGCTGTGACATGGCTGCAGCTCAGGGAGCCGGCGGCAGGAGACGGAGAAGACAGGGAGAGGCCCTGCTGACAGGTGTCTGGGAGGAAGTCGGGGAGCACGGTTCCCACGTGTGGAACCAAGTAAAATTTAAGTGGGGATTTACGGGACCTAAGAACAGTTTGGGCCTGGAGCATAGGAGTCAAATGTAGGTTGAAAATGGGCCCTTCTGCCCCAGAGACCAAAAGAACTAAAGGACTAGTTAATCTGGCTTTGAACAGGCGACGAGGAAAGGGAGGTTAGCTGGCAAGAAGCCACACCCCTCAGCCGGTCCCCTCCCTGGAAGCCCACCAAACCTTCCTTTACCTAACAGGTTCTCTTTAAAACAGGTTTCTTGTGCTGGACTGTGGAGGGGGCGCCGGGAGGGGGTGGTTCTAGACTCAGGTTCTTTGAAGGGTTTGTCACACAGGCAGAATAAAGGTAATGTCTCTTTGGGAATTCACATTCTGGGATCAGAACATTTTACGGGTAGAAGGAGCCTTAGGGACAAGCTGTGTCTCCAGTGAGAAAGGCTCCTGAAGAGTCAGTCACTCAGGCAGGAATGTGACAGAAAACGAGATCCTCAGTCTCTCTATCCTCCTGCTTTCTCTTGACCGCACTTGGTGTGTGTTAAACCCTCCAGGAGAGTATCGCTTATTGTTTCTGGTTAGATTTTGCTTAATAAACCTCCCAACCTCTCCCTAGTCTTCTTTCCCCAAACCTGCGTTTGTTCTGCCTTAAAATCATTCCTGGGATTTTAGATGTGGAAACAGAGTGGGGAGGAGGTGGTGGTGGTAATCTATCATTAGAAAGGTTTAAAAATAATTTCTTAGACTCCATGGTAAAAGTTCATACGTGTCCACAAGAAACTCCTACAAAATTCAGATCATTATTGTTTGTCTGCAAATGGATATGCCTCCAAGCCTTTTCTATTTGCTTTTTGCCTTTCTGCCCCAATCTAGGCTTGTTTCATCCCCTTAGGGAGAGTGGGGTGACGCGAGGCCGGGCTGTGCTGTGGGACTTTCCTCGGTGAGCTGTTGGGGCGTTCTAGTGGACTGGCAGGCCCTGCTCTTGGCCAGGTGACACAGATTAACTGCAGAGTAGAACCATGGGGACATTGAGGTTGCAGCTGGCCGGAGGACAGGCTGCCATGGACTCTACCTGAGTTGGGAGAACAGAGGCCCAGCTTCCTTGTCGGGGTTGGTCCCTTAGGAACCCCTACCTCTTCCCAGGAGACATTTAAATAAAGAGTGGTGGGTTTAAATTCGGCACGCAGAGGGGATTCGTCTAGGAGCTGTCTCTGACATTCCCGTCCTCCTCGAAGCACTCACTGGCTGGCTTGTTTGATACTCATACAGGTCATTCCCGAGCACCTGGATGGCCTTTGAGGTTGACTTGGTTTCTAGCTTTAAGACAGAGGTATGAACCAGACTCAGGCTTAGAGACGTGGCCTTTGAGCTCCCTGGAGAAAGTCACCATTTCAGAACACAGTGTTGCAATAATTTCATGAAATATTCAAGCTGCCAATTTGCCAACAGGGGTTTCTTTTAATACACTCGGCTACACTTGGTGTTGCCCGCTTGAACCTAGCTAAAAGGTAAATAAAATAATCTTGTCTCCTGTCCTTCAGAGAACCAAGCCAAAATCTGGACAGTAAATGAATGTTCTTCTCCCTATTGCCTGTGGGCAGAAATGTTGACTTGATTACTCAATTAAGCTCTATTTACTTTGTAACCATTGTGTCATGTTCAGTCGTTTATATTGTTTTTTTCCTTCTAAAATAATCCATGTAGGGCTAAAACCTTTCAAAGATGTTAGCAAAAATAAAAAAATAAGTAAATAAAAATAAATAAAGTTACAGCTAGGAAAATGACTTGGGTCACATTCTTTGACTGGACCTCTTTCTCTGAGAGTTTTGAAGGAATCCAGTTTCCTGCTTTTCATCTGTAAAATGGAGATAATGATCCTCAGCCATGTGAATGACTTCACAGGGCAGCTCTGAGGCTCCAAGTGGGAGAATGAGTGTGAATCTCTGTGCAAATATGTTATTCTTCTCAGAGAGCAGAGCACTAGAGTTTGGAAAAGCAGCGCCATAAACAACTTTCAAAGCATTTCAAACAACTGTGTAGATGTTGTTGGATGGCTGACATTATTCAAAATTTCAAGGATGGAAATGTAAAACAGAGAAATAGAATCTGAGGTGGTCTGGCTGATTCCAGAAAAACCAAGGAAGAAGTGAAAAATGAGTCAAGATAGGCCTGGTATTTTGGTTTGCTTGACAATTTCAACCCACCTGAGGCCAGTAGGATCCCAGCACTGTGGGACCATCTGGACTGCTGTTTCTAACCAGCGGGTCAGGACCCGGAATGCAGGTTTTCCTTATGCCCAGCAGCTGTCCACCTGCCACGCTGTCATCTTCTCTCAACCATGGCACATGGCTCCCTGCCTTCAGCCTCGGGTCTAAAGCCAAACTGGCCAGAAGTCCTTGAGGGTCCGAATATCCGGAAATGGGGCCATCGAGAGCAGGAAGGACAGCACCTGGGCGAACAGATGTCTCCTCACTTTCCAGCATGAGTTCGCCGAACCTAAACAGAGCTCCGCAGGGCAGAAGGACAGACTGCCTGGAAAATAAAACTTTGCTTCAAATGTAAACCTTGGCTTTGGAAAGTAAACAATTTGTTTTATATAGCAAAAGTGCTGGAGCTTTGTAGGTAAAGAGAGGGAACAGTTCCATACAGCATCTTGAGACATTTATCAAGATAGGAAAGGGCTTTAATTCACATCTTAAATGACAGATTAGCCTTTAGTTTCCCAAAACAAAAATAATCTTGCCATCACAAAGTGTGCTGGGAAACTTAAGTTTGCACCTTGCTCCCCTGACCCACCAACCCCGGCCTCTAGTCCTGTGATCTGCAGAGCTGTCCATTTTCATTTTTATTTTAAAAAATAAACTACATTGAAGTATAACATCTGCTTTTTTGTATTTTTAGAATGAGGCAGGAGTAATAACCACCACGTATGAATGCCTCACGTGGCTCCGACTCTGTTCTTGGTGCTTCATGCACTCAATTATCATTTCATCAATCCCATGAGGCGGGTGTTAATGATGTTTTTCAGATGAGGAAACTGAGGACCAAAGATCTTAAATAATGTGGCCAAGGTCACCCAGACAATATTGGAGCTGGGACTTAAACCCAGGCCTGTTAGAATTTCAAAGCATTTGTTCTCTCTATTATTTCTCCCCATGGGAAAGAGGAGAAAGAGGAACCCACTCCCCACCCATCTTGGAACAGGCTGCCTTGAGCTGGCCTTGTGGAACGGTGCTTGGATTTGCTCTGGAATCTCTGGCTTCTGCTGGTCATGTATAGTGGATACATGGCTGAACACGTGTTCTTACTTGATGGCGCTATGTGGTTACTCTACATGCCTCTTCTTGGAGTTCCATTCTCTAGCTATTCATTTATTCCCGTGGTGTCTGCTTGCGCCCTCCTTGCTTCTGCAGATCCCTCTGTAGGCCTTAAGGAAGACCTCGGTCAGTAAGCCTTGGCTTTGAAATGACCTCTTCGTGGCCTGGCCTTGCTTCACAACCCATTCTTGGAATGTCTTCTCTGTAATTCCCTCCTGGAAAATATACACTCTCCATTTTCAAGCAAGATTCTGATGAGTTCGGGGGACCATCCTTGTAAGCTGAGCTCCCCAGACTTCTCAGTTTATTTGTTTGTTATTATTTAATAGCTTTGTTGAGAGATAATTCACGTACGATAAAATTCACATTTTTTTTTTTTTTTTTGGTGAGGAAGATCCTCCCTGAGCTAACATCTGTGCCAGTCTTCCTCTACTTTATACATGGGATGCTGCCACAGCATAGCTGACGAGTGGTGTAGGTCTGTGCCTGGGATCTGAACCCATGAACCTGGGCCACTGAAGCAGAATGTGCCGAACTTTTAACCACCGGGCCATGGGGATGCCCCCCAAATTCACCCTTTAAAGTGTACAATTCAGTGGCTTTTAGTGTTTTTACAGAGTTGTGCAACCATGACTACCGTCTAATTTCTGCAAATTTTTATCATCCCCAAAACAAACCCCGTCCCCAAAGGCAGTCACTCTCTATTCTGCCCCCACTCCAGCCCATAGCAGCCACGAATTTACTTCGTCCTGTGGATCTGCGCATGTAATTGACAACAATCATAATGCTACAGGGGGCTCACTTGTGCCGTGTGCTGCCAGCAGCACTCCTCACGCACTTCAGATCTAGGAATGTCATGACAATCCATATGACAGGTGATGGAGTTAAAAGGAAGCGTGTGAGGTTAATTAGGGATCTGGGTGTCATTTGGAGGCAAGATTAAGCACTTTCAGTTACACAAAAAAGTGGTTGTAAGACCTTTTTTCCTTTAAGTGTCTCAGTAAGGCTAAGTCTGTAAGTCACATCTACTGATATTTGAAGATGTGATTTATGACCTTTAAAAAATTTTTTGTGGTAAAATATATATAACAAAATTTCCCATTTTAACTATTTTTAAGTGTACAATCCAGTGCCATTAATTATATTCACAATGTTATACAACCATCACCACTCTGTATTTCCAAAACTTTTTCTTCACTCTAAACATGACTCTGTAGCCATTAGCAATGACTCCCCATCCCTTCCTTCCGTTCCTGGTAACATCTAGTCTACTTTCTGTCTCTATGAATTTGCTTATTCTAGATATTTCATATAAGTGGAACCATACAATACTTGTCCTTTTGTGTATGGCTTATTTCACTTAGCATAATGTTTTCAATGTTTATCCGTGGTGTTGGATGTGTCAGAACTTCACTCCTTTTCATGGCTGAATAATACTCCATTGTAGGGATATGCCACATTTTGTTTATCCATTCATCAGCTGATGAACACTTGAGTTGTTTCACTTTCTGGCTATTGTGAATAGTGCTGCAGTGATCATTAGTATACAAGTATAGTCTGTTTGAATCCTTGTTTTCAATTCTTTTGGGTATATACCTCGGAGTGGAATTGTTGGGTCTGAATTATGACTTTTTAGTTATAAGAGCCCATTTCCTTGTGTGGCTCCCCAAGTTTGAATCTCATGTAGATGAGAATACCACATGAGGGAATTCCATTTTGTCTGTAACGAGGGTCTAGTACTTCCTTTGTGCTCTCAGGGCCTGTAGGGGGACTTTGCCTGTAATTAAGGGTTTAACAATCCAGCAGCTGCCCTTTGATGAGGAGTGACCGATGCAGCCTCCATTCCAAAAACAACGAGGGTCTCTAGACCCGGGTCAGCATTCACCTCTGTGCCAACAGGGCTTTGTGACTCGGCAGGAACTGAGTGTTTGGCAATACAAAACTATTAGTCTGTCTGTCTGTCTCTCTGTCTGCCTGTGTAGTCCAGGAGCAGCCACGCCTGTGGACAGAGGTGTCCAGTCTGGCTGTCGTGAGGACCCTGGAAGAAGATGGCTTCCCACACCTGTGGTTGGGCTGCTGCGTGTCTTCGCTGGTGGAGGGGTGGCCCAGGTGATGAGGGGTTTCTGTCTCCCAGCCTTGGAGCTGCCTGGGGGGAAAGCTGTGGCCCAGGGCTCTCACCCACTCTTCACACATCTAAAGTCCGGGCAAGGGAAGAAAAAGAAACAGTCTGGGAAAGAATCAGGAAAAGAGGAAGGAGAGGGTGAGGGGAGCAGGGGGTGAATGAGCAGGGAAGTAGCAACACTTGGTGGGCCCTGTGCTGGTGGTTGTGGCCCGATTACTGACTCTGGGAACTCCTTTCCAGTCTTGGGGTGGCTACTTTTTATTGCTAATTGTTTTACTGAAAGGTGATGACATCACCTCACATTTTGATTGTTCTAAAATACCTTTTAAATCCTTTTCATACCTATTGTTCTTCAAAAAAAAAAAAAAATCCAATGAAGTAGAGGGACAAGTTTTATTATTCCTGTTGTTTCAGATAAGGCAAACTGGGCTTAGAGAATTTGAACAACTTGCCTGGTTAGAGAAGGAAAAACAACTATTCAGGTTCTTTTTTGAGTGAATATTGCATGTTAGACTTTATCTTTTGTTTATTTTTGGTGAGCTTATATAGATTATTTTATTTATTCCTTACAAGATCCCTATTACAAGACAGCTTTTTGGTGGCAGAATTGGCCAGCAGCCCCACCCCCTGACTTTTGCTCAGTGCTCCTTTTGCAGCCTGGCTGTGTCGTCTGTTAGGGCACCGTGTTCGGACTTAGGCACAGATCTTAAAGCCCTGTGTCTGCTGAGCTTCACACCCCCGTGAGCCTGTGCATCTTTTCTCCTCATACAGCTCTCTGATTGGTGGGTTCAGCTGGGGCATAAATGTGTGCAGTGAGTGTGTTTCTTTCGCAGATTAGCAGAGTTCAGCATGCTGAGACAGAAATGCAGGTCAGGCACTTTGAAGGCCGATACACTTAGTTTAATCCAACTATTAGTAAATTCCTCTCTTGTGGGCTTTGCTTTCACATCCCCTCCCTGGTCCTGCTCATAGGTGGCTCTTGGCCGCTGTCCAGAGCTGAAATGTGCCACAGGGTTTCTCCAAGGTCAAAGCCTCTGTTGCCATATCTGGCTGCCCAAGACATCCTGGGGACCGGAGCTCCACACTTGAGGGGTTACAGTGGCTCCAGAGCTCAGATTTGCTCTGCAGTGGATAGGAGCTTGTGGCTCTGTTTTTCAATTATTTAAAAGGCAAAAATTTTGACCTATGCCCAACTGTCTGAAAAACTAGGAGATAAGAAGACTTTTCCCAGGGTAAACTGACTGTGAAATGTCCCTGAAAACAGGGTATCTCATGACAATTGTGATGAAACCAACCCTAAATTGTTTTTTCCCTTCCCAGAATTGGGATGGTTAGTCATTGACAAAAAGTTATCGAGCATCTGCTGTCTGTATGCCAGTTTGCTCACAGGATCTCTGGATTCAAGGGGACCTTCAAGTTACAGTTCCTCCATTATCCCTTCCTTTGGGGACTGTGTAGTCTAGTAGGAGGTAAGATGCATAACCACACACACAGGCACACAGACACCCCCAACTATACTAAAAGGCAGAATATGCTTGATGTTACAAGGAGGTAAAGATGAAAGACTCACAGGTTTAAAGGATGGTGATATAGTCAGATGGAATAAATGGAGAAAGCATATATGAAGGTGGTCACATAGCTGAACCTTGAAGCGTGGACAGAAATGGGGTAGAGAGGAGGGGTGGACATTCCCAACACAAAGAATGGTATAGTCAATAATGTGTCGATAGTCATATGCATTGAACTGTAAAGAAACAGTGAGTTAGGTTTGATTAGTGCAGAGGTTATGTGGGGGAGAAGTGGCAGAGGAGGTTGAGATGGTAGGAAAGGAATAACGTGGAGAGACCCTTGTAGCAGGCTGAAGAGTTTGCATCCCATCTGTTAGGCGATGGAGGGCCATTTAAAGTGTTCGACCAGTGGAATGGTGTGATCAGAGCTGCTCTTCCAAGAAGACTAGTCTGGCAGCAGGGTGGAGGATGAGGCGGAGTAGGTGGAGGCCTGTAGGTGGAGGACAGTTCTGTGGCTTTTGACATAGTCCAGGCAAGAAAGGGAAGAAGGGATTTTCTCAACAAAAGCCAGAGGGCAAGGGAGCTGTTTGCTGTTATTTAGATGGTAAGGGTAGAGGTGGATTTGGAGGGCAAAGGGAAGATATCTGGTGTACGTGCAGAATTAGAGTTCTTTTAAAGGTGGTATTTGAACGTGTGGAAATGAGTGAAATTATTAGGGAGAGAGAGGGAGATGATAAAAGAGCTGAAGACAGAGCCCTATGTTTAAGGGACAAGAAGGGGACAAAATGGAGGAGACAGAGTCAGAGTGATCAGGGAGGTGGGAGGAGAGCCTTGCTACTGTGGGGCCACGGAGGGCAAGGAGACCACTGCTGTCCGTTCCCTGGTGGATTTGATGATCTGGTATCATCAGTGCACTTTGAGAGTGGGTTCAGGGTGATTGCTGTGCAGTCAGACTGTACAATGCTGAGGCATGTGGGTGAAATGGGGGGCACACACGGACCACTCTTTCAAGAATTTTGTGAATGAAAAAAAAGAGGATGGATTTGTTGGCACAGGAGATTTGGAAATGGAAGAGAGGGTGGCTATCGATGAAGCAGATCTGGGAGAAGGCAGTAGGCAGTGGGGTCAGGGACAGGAGTGGGTTTAACCCTAGCCAAGGAGTGGAGTTCTGTCTCCAGAAATAGACATGAGGTTATTGGAGGATGAGAAAATGTACAGTGTTATGGGGTGGCTGAAAGAGGAGATATTAGGGGTCTCAGGGAGGGGAGTGCTGGGTCCTGATAGAGATAAGGGCAGCTGGCGTGGAGTCTGAGCTTCAAGAGACAAGAGGTAACAGTCAGTGGAAAACACTGTGGGACATCCCAAAGAAATCACTGTGGGCTCCCAAGTCTCAGAGGGAACCTGGCTGAGGTCAGGAAGCATGAGTCATGGGCCAGCAGTGGTCAACAATGATCTATTCCTAGAGAAAGGTTCCCCAGAACTGGGTTTGCAAAGTGAGACAGGCACTAACTAGGTCAAGGGGGCAGAGGGCTCTAGTTCTGTAAGTGGAAAAGCGAAGTGAGGGTTGGTGTGGGAGAATCAAGGTGGTTGCCTACGACCATCTGGGAGGCTGGCGGGAGTGGAGGTCCCAGGACACATAATTTGAGTAGGATTCAGGAGTCTGAATTCTCCAGCTTGCCTCTGTTCACATAGTTCGTTCATCAGAAGAGCTGGTTGGCTGCTTGAGCTCTGAGTGGCTGTACAAAGGGGCAAGCGGACTCTCTTTTGGGAGTATGAGAACAGGAAGAAGATGGCAAGCTTGGGTGGTGGGGATGATGGCAGTGTGAGGAGGGTAGCGTAGGGTGTTGGAGTAGGATGCATGTGTGTGTGTGTGTGTATGTTTATGGAAGGGTGGGCACATGGAGACAAATTTTACTGGAGGCTTCACAATTTGGCCTCCTGAGAGTTTTCTGGGCACTGACACCAAAGCAGAGAGCCTGTGGTCCAGAGATCTGGTTCAAGTCATGGTTGGAAGGAAGCAGATGACTTCGGGAGTGGTGTAGAGGTGGACATCAAACGTCAGGCTGTCACAGACCGTCTGGGCTATCATGGACAAGGAGCTTGCACTGCTGGCCTCAGTCATGGCTCAACAGAGAGAGGAGTGTTCTGGGGAATTCAGACTACAAGTGGCAGCCCAAGGGTGGTTACTTGGCGAATGGCATGCCCCCACATAGTTCCCACCCGTATCTCCCCATGTCCCCCATCCACACCAGCCGAGCTTCCCAGACTATGATATTGGCTTTCTGGAGATCTGGTTAGCCTTTGTGGAGTGTTAAGCCCTGTGATTTTATATCCTCACGTCAGAATGTCAAATTCCTGAGACGCGAACTTTTTATTATTATTTTTCTTTATCACCTCTCCCTTATGACCCCACAACAAAAATGTTACAAACCACTGAAAAAAGCTCAGGTTGGATCCCATTTGAACTTTGCAATGCCTAGATTTCTCTGTAATCAAGAAAAATATATCCTGAATGTTTAATGGAAGGATGTGAATTTTTGGTGCCAAGGACAATAACATGCCGTGGGAGTATGCTCTGCTGGGTGGCGCTGAGTTTACTCTTGGTCCAGGAAGGAGTTACTGACCAGGAGGCACCCTTAGACGGTGGTCCGGTCCTTGTCACACGCACAGGGGATCTGGCTGTGAGAGGTCTGGCAGGCAGTGTCAGTGGACTGGAAGGCCTTTCCCAGAGGCAGTGGGAGGGACAGTGACTGCAAAGGCCTGGTGTCTCCGAGGTGGGGAGGCTAGCCTTCTGCACTCCCCTCACGTTCTCTGCAATGACCTTCATGGTAAATTGCATACACAGTCCGCTGGCCCCAAGTCTTGCCTTTTTCTTCTTGTTCTCTGTACCCACCCCCCACCTCTTCCATTCAGATGGACTTGACCATAGGGTGAGTAACCCCAGGGAGAGGGGTGAGGCCTTGACCTGGAAGCACATTCTCTCTGCCTTTCTCAGCCAGCGAAGTAGCACCAGTTGCCTGTCTGCCTGCCTGGAAACAATGTGTTATGACAACCCTCTGGGACTGGTATGGTCAGCCCTGTGGCCACCATTTCACGCTGTCTGGCCTCATCTGGAAAGCCTACTTGCAAAGTTTGACCTTATTCTGGTGAACCTCAAAGGCAGCGCTGACTCCAACTCAATCTCTTGCTGGGTCTGGGCAGCAGAAGGCTTTGGGGTTTTCCCTTTTTGCACTCCAGTGAAATGGGCAGAATGTACTGTTTTCCTCCCAGGGCGTTGGTTGTGGAAGGAGCTCTGAGTCTGGGTGGACAGGTTTCCTCTGCCTGCTGCGGTCACTCTCCATACGTACAACTGGTCCTAGGCATTTCTGTGGAGTTTGGCTTGGTAATCATAGAACGAAGGAGGAGAAAAGAAAATCCTGAAGAAGAAAATGACCCTAAGAAAAATGTTCTTGAGTTGGATGGAGCAACAGAATGCCTGGTGTCCCTGAGAGGTGGATACAGCTCCTCTTTGAGACATCACAGCTATTGCAGTGTGTAGTCCTGTTCGTGCACACTGGCCTATGGACAGGCACAGGTCGGTGCCTCCTACGTGGTTACACTTGGGTTGTTGTCTGTTTGAAAGGGAGAGGATAAAATGGTAATCAAGGCGTCTAGCCTGTGTTTTTTGGGCCCAGAAGTAAATGAAGAGAAATTCTAAGCCAAAGACTCTTAGGGAAAGGTTCCTCTAACACTTGTGGGCCAAATGCCTACACGTTCTCTGACAGGGATGTGCACGTGGGGTGTGCATGTGTGAGAGAGAGCAGCAGCAGAGAGGACGAGAGAGCAGTGCGCCTTAGCCCGAAACCCCCGGAGACGGCCTGTCGTCACAAGGGGCAGGCGTATCTGGGTACAAGCAGTCCAGGGTTTCAATGCATCTCTACCTCTGGCTTTTGTGTTTTGGTCAAATCATTGAACTCCGCTATGTCTGAGGCTTTGCATCTTCTACCTCCCCCCACCCCCAGTTAATAATCTGTTTGTTCTTTTACCCCTATTTATGACTATTCCTTGAGTATTGCAAAGAGGTTATTTGGAATACAGCAGGAGAAAACTTTGTGTGCTGGCCCTTTATGTCCTACCAGCTGCATGGGGAAATGGTAGTGTAGGCTGAAATGCTTAAAGATGATTATATCTGAACTGTTTTCTTTGAGAAAGAACGTCTTTCTTTCTTAAAGAGCAGGGCTGAAGCATGTAAAAACCCTGCTCCATGACTTCAAAAATAGTACCAGAGAAAAAGGGCTTTGGGTTTTAAAGGCAAATCCTGTGCTTCCTTGTCCTTGTGTGTGAAACTATTGCGAGGGGTCCTGACCCTGGGATGCCGTATCTTACGTGCAGCAGATGTGGCTAAGGAGCCACACCAGTTCCCGGGGAAGTCTTTGTGAGGAGGCCTCATCCTATCTTGCATTCTTTTCCTTCCTTCTGGGTTTCTGTCCTTCAGCCTGAAGCACGTGCTTTGCAGTTCCTTCAGCAACAGCCTCTACTGGTAAACTTCATCAGTCTTAGTTTGAAGTTGTCTTTTTTTTGTGTGCTCTTGAATGACAGTTCTGTCAGGTACAGAATTCTGTGTTAGCAGTTGTCTCCTCCAGCACTTTGAAGATAGTCCCTTATCTCCTGGACTCTTGCTGCTGATGAGAAGTCTGCTGTGAGTCCAAATCACTATTCTGATTTTTAAAAAGATATTCTCTTTGTCTTTAGTTGTGCAGCTTTACAATGTTATGTTAATACATCGATTGTTTTTTTTAATCTTGCTTGAGACTTGATGAGATACTTCAATCTAAAGATTCATGTTGTTCACCAGTTCTGGAAAATTCTCAGTCATCTTCAAATACTGATTCTCTCCCAATCTATTTTTTTCTTTTGACACTATTAGTAAATGTATATTGATCTTTGTCATTTTACCCTTTTTCTTAAATGCTCTTTCATATCCTTTATTTCATTCTCTTTCTTTGCTACATTCTGGATAATTTCTTTAGCTCTATCTTCCAATTCATCCTTTTTTTCTTCACTTTTATCTAATCTGCTGTTTAACCTTTAAATGCATTTTTATTTTCAATGACTATTTTATTTCTAAAAGTTCCATTTGTTTCTTTTTCAAATCTTTTGGGTTTTTTTATAGTGTATTTCTTACCTTTATGGTTTCTATTCCATATTTAGATTGTTAACCATTTTAAACAGACACACACACACACATGATATTTGTAGTCTATTTGAAATTGTTTTATCTATTTTAGCGCTTGGGGAATGGTTATCCTGTTTCTTGAATCTGCTGACTTTCACTGATGGTGGATCATTTCTTTCTGTGGCATATAAATTTTGATTGTGAGGCCATCTTTGTGAATTTTTCTCCCATGAGGTTCTCAGCACCCTGAATTATGGAGGTGCTGCTGTGTTTTGCATCTGCCTCCAGTGGGCAACCTTAGTAGTTTCACTTCTCTAGAAACAGTTTTTAATGTTGGCTTCTCAGCTTGGAGTGCCCACAGCATAGTGGTGTGTAATTTGTTATGAGAAAAAATTTTCCCACCTGGAATCTCAGTCAGAGACAAGTGGACACATATATAGAGTGGACTGAGCTATACAAACAGGAGAGATTTTTATTTTTCTACCATTGCTGTGTTGGATTTCCCTCTCCTGTTCTTTCGTATCATCTTAGGCCTATCTTAGCTTTCCACTCACATTCAGTTATTAGAACAGTCTTGTTTCAATAGTTAGGACTCATGTTACGAGATTAAAAAGTACATGGACTACTCCAGGCCTCACCTATGGCTTTCAGGTTTGTATGGAGGAAGAGAGTCATGACTTACTTGTTTTCCCTCTTTTAGTCCCCCTGCTCCTCTACTTCTGGGCTTCTTGGATTACGGCAGAGGAGAGGGACTTTGAGGAAACAGGGCTAAAGTCTTTGTCCTTGGTGCTGCTTTTACCTAACATTGGCTGTCATGCTCTCTACTATGGTAGCCATCTCAATACTGGCACTTTCTTAGGGCACCCTTGTGGGTTCTTGGAAGGTCCCCATGGGGTCCTTTATACCACTCAGTTCCCTTATGTGGGTGATGTGGTGAATCTCCCGGCCTCTCTTCTGTTGAGGCAACCGTCTCGGGTGGAATACTTTACATGGCTTGAATCCAGCCGCCTTATATGTAATCAACTCAGCCCAGAAGAGGCTGCTGTATTGTTAAAAGTTGGAGTTGCAGGCTGCTTCCCATTGTTGCCCTGTCAGCACAGCTGCCCGAATTCTCCCGGAGAATTCTCCAGGCAGGAAGCAGGCACCATCCCTTGGTTTGTGTGCACCCTCCAGACTCCAAAAGACACGGACCAAGGCTTTCCCGGGAAGAGTGCTCTGCTCTGGTACTCCAGGCTGGGTGTATAGGTCTTGTCACTTAATGGGCAACCGGTTAGGGGGTGAGAGGCTGGTCTCTCTTTATTGCAGGCTCTTTGGTCTCTAGAGATGCTCCCCATCGTGCCCACCTCACTTAGCTTGGGAGGAGGGTGAGGGAAGCACACTGTGCCCCAGCCCACACCTTACTGCCTCCAGGATGCCTGTATTCCTAGTCCTCTGTTCATATAGGCTGGATAGGATGGTGGACGGAGGATCCAGGGACCTTTTGGCTCCTCTTTGTCCTGCAACAAGGTATCTATCAAGTGCCTCTGTTGTCTAAGAGACGCTTCTCACTGATTGTTCTTAGGTTTGAGGCTTCAGCTGGAATTCCAAGACAACAGGAAAAGCCCCCATCAGCGTCTAGTGACCCACATTTCCTTATCTCTTCATTGGGCAGGTGGGCAGTGGTTTTAGACCCCTTTTTACTAGGGAGCAGTTGTTCCAGTTTCTTGGCTTTATGCCAGGGCCTCACTTCCACCGCTTGGCCTTGTGCAGTACTTTAGCTGTGACTCGTAGATGTCAGAGCCCCAGCCCTGGCCCCTGGGCCTCTAGCCAGCCCCATATCCCCCAGGGCCATCACAGCTGTAGTGCCTCTGAGCTCATTACTCAGCTCTGAGTTCTCTCTTCCCTCCGGGGGCTGAGGAGTTCCCTTTCTTTGTGGTCAGCTTATATTGCTTAACGTTTCTCTGCATCATAAGAAGAATGAATTCTCCATTTCTTAGTGGTCTAAGTTTGTCTGCCATATTGCCAGAATTGGAAATTTGCATCTATGTTTAATAGACCATTAGTAGTACTTCCACTTCCATCATAAGGAGGTTGTGAGGACGAATGAGATCGTGGATGTGGACATGCTTTGAAAGTATTGACTCATTTATGAGGAAGGGATTATTATAAATATACCTTTCCCTGGCTTGTTAAATCATTCTCCCTTGAACTAGTCATTTAGTAAAACTGTATTTATAAGGGGAAACTCTCAGAAACCAATGCGACATGATGATATTTAATGGTTTACCTCCTTTAACTATCACCTCCCATTTATGGCACCTAATGATTTCCAGTCTGTCCGTTAGGACTTACTCATTTAGAGTATTTTAAACTTCCAGGATGTTAGTCCCTTATTGCTTCTTTTTAATATTGTTGGGCATAAGACATATGTATAAGGTAAATGTTAAAATATCTATTTGGTATGTCAGGTATCTATTAGGTAAATTATGTATATTAGGTATATGCCAGGAATATCAGGCTGGCTCATTCTGCTGTCTTCACTTAGAGAACTAAAGACAGGACAGACTATCAATCATCAATCAATCAATCAATAAACTAATGTTAACTGAGGGGTTACCGTAAGTTTGGCACTGTAATAGCCACTTGGCAGAGGGCATAAACAGGCATAACCAATTTTGACAGCCGTGTATTAAGTGTCTACTAGACACCACACAGACACAGTGCTAGATGCATTGATGAATAAAACAGATAGGCATCTGCCCTCTTCAGCGCTTACAATGGAACCACTGGCTGAATTATATTAGAATTTCTCAGTGGTGGCAACATGATGCAATGATACAAACACACTTGCTTGAGAAGTGCGTGAATCCTCCAGACTCTGGAAGTCTTTCTCAGCTCTTAAAGGAGCTTCAGTGTACCGACTGATACCCTGATCCCATCAAGGACAAAGGTTTTTAAAAAAACCTAGTCCAGGAGTTGAGCAGCTTTTGGTATAAGGGGGTCAAACAGCATGCAAGGAGATTTGTTGTGGGGTTGAGTTGCTATTTCTGTTTATCTCTGGTTGTCATCTTCCCTTTCTGTGCCGTTTGCATTGCTGTGGAACTTCCTCGTGTCACCTCAGGGATCCAGAGCTCTCTGCTTTCACCTCTCCTTTCCTCTGTCAAAACCTGCTTACAGAAAACAGGCTCTGATCCCTGACGGAGCCGTGCAGCGCTGTCCCTGCTCACCCTGGCCATCAGGGACGTGTCTTGGGTGAGCTCTACTGGAGGCAGGCTTCATCAGGAGGGTGGGAGGAGAGCGGTTCCTTCAAAGATGCAGTACGTCCTCCTCCAGGAGGAGCGGGGCCACCTGGACCCTGCTCAGAGGGAGGCTGGATCAACTAGTTACATTTTTGTATTAATTTAAGTCATTTTATCTTCTCTCTGAAGTATTTGCAAATTCAGCCTCTTGTCTAATTGTGAAATGAAAGACTTCGTCTCTTTTCCAGGAATTCTAGGCATCAGCAAATAAGTTCAGGAGGAATTATTAAGACTAAAATCATTCTATGGGTGATTTTACTGAGCCTGTGGTTTCAAATTAAATCAGGCAAAGGATGTACCTAAGACGACAAATAGATTTTAGGTCCTGTGCCAGTATAGGACTGGTTATGGCTGCCTCCAGTGCTGCGTGTTGAAAGGGTTCTGAACTGTTGCCTGAGCTCAGGGGAGAGAGTGCAGTGATTGATTGGTGATGTCTGCCAAAGACTTAGGATGGAGGTAGGGCATGCAACACGCCTACTATTTTGGCTATTCCTGGTAGAGATGGATAGATGCTTAGGTTGTAATTTAAACAGCAAGCTGATTCAGTCACTTCTGTCACACAAATAACCAATTCACTGAAAAGAAAATCAGTTGAGATATGTGTTTGGTATAATATTGGTAAAAAATAAAGAATACCCATGTTATAAATTCTGTTTTTCACTTTTTATTCAGCTAGGTTGGTAAATCATAGACATATTTTTAAAGGTGAATTAAATCTGAGCACTTCTAATTTCTGGTCTAACTTTCCTGAAGCAGTCACTAGATAGTACTTTATGGTTTTATTATACTGGCTTTGTAAATATTTTTCAAAACATTTCACACATGTTACCTCATTTTATTCTCACTTGATCCTTGTGACAGATTTGTTTCTAGAGCATAGGTGGAGAAACTGATGCCCAGAGGTGCTCTGACTTGCCAAAGGTGGTCATGAGCAGGTGAGGTGTTGGCCCTGATCTCTAGCCTTCTTCCTTTGTACCGTGAACTTTCTGTGACTCCCCTGGGCTCTTTGAGGAAATTTCCATCCTGTTGATTATTGTTGATGTACTCTCTCAGGGGCAGGAGACTGTATCTTGGTGTAGTGACTCAAAATCGTGTCTATTCTCTTTCAGCATCAGGCTGATGAATTAGACCCCACTGCTTTGGTAAAATACTTCGGGTTTATAGGATGGAAAATTTTGTTTGGAAATGAAAATAGCCCATAGTCATTTGTACCCTGAGGTTGTCAGCTGATGCCGTCTGAGTCGCCCCTCACCATCTTCTGGCACCCACAGGACGCCTCCCTGTGGTCCACCTAGAGTGGTCTGAGCTTGGCCATATTTGGCTTTCTAGAGCTTGTTGGCTTTAGAAGTGCCTTTCAACCTGCCAACACCCAAGTGGAGACCCAGATCAAGCCGTGCATTTAAATGGCTAGGCTGTGGAGAGAGCTCAAGTGGAGACATCCAAGGGCTGTGGGGCCATTTACTTAACATAAATCAACTCTCTGAGCATGAGCGTCTTAAAGCATTCCTTCAGTTATAAACAGTTTAGTGTCATGACAGCCAACATCTTCTCACCCTCGCTTTCCTCAGCCCAGACCTCCCTTTGGATTTGTTTCTACAACCAGAGACTTTGATGATTGCAAGGGATGGTAAGGAGGCCCTTCTGGGGAATAATAAGCTGTTGTTTGCGAGCCCTTCCTCCTGGAGTGTTCGTGCTCCACGGGTGCAGGCAGACTCCCTCTGTCCTTGATCATTGCTCCAGTGGGTACTTTGCTAAGTGCATCACATATACTATCTCATTTAATCCTTACCTCCAATTTATGAGATAGGAACTGCTATTATCCTCATTTTACAGAAAGGAAAATTGAGGTTGAAAGAGCTTAAGTAATTTGCCTAAGGACACACAGCTAATAAATAATGGAGCTGGAATTTGAACCTAGGCAGCTGGTTTTCTGAGCCCTTGCTCTTAAAAATCGCTGCCATGATTATATTGTTTTTCTTTTAATTTGGATAGTTTATTGTTGGGCTTTTGAGATTTTTATTGGTAGCTTAAATAGAAGCCCATATACTGGCAGGACAAGCCTGTGGATCTGGGCAGACCTCCCCTAGCAGGAGGAGGTTTGGGTTAGGAATGTGTGTCATCATGGACACGGTGTCAGCAGGCTGGCCTCGTCCAAACCTCGAGTTGAGAACAGTGAAAGGCAGGGCCCCAGGGGCCTGGTTTGTGCTCAGGTTTCTCCTGGGAGCGAGTGTGCCGGGGCTTGTGCCTGCACCCGTGGGGTGCTAACAGGCAGGGACTCCATTCTGGTATAAACAGGGGTTGGTATATTTAGAATAATCCCTAGGGACTGGCATTTGTGTTTATCTGCATGCTCAGAGATAAAAGTCAGGGAGGTGGGTCAGTAAGAAAATGCTTGGGTTGACATCCAGTTGACACAATGGCTCTTTCCCAGGGATACAAGGCAGCCTGTTACATAGGGCCTATTTTAAGGTCTTTATCAGTTTGGAATGGTCACTTTCTACACTGCAGTAAAACAAGACTAGCCTGGATCTGCCTTTCCTGACTTGAAATAACATCACACGGGCTTGCCTTAGATTTGGTCTTTCCCCAACACGCTTACATGTTGTGGGACTCTGTTTTCTCCCCCAACCCACCTGCAGATGGAACCTTCTGATTCACTGTCTAATTTAGGGCAGAAACTTGCAGAGCAGTGTCAATGTCAAGTGTTTTCACTTCTGGGTACTATGCATGCTTTCCAAGAGGGTACGATAGATAAAGGACACATCTTTATAGATAGATAATGCACACATCTATTTCAGCCGCAGCATGGCTCACGTGCCGCCTGCTGCTTTTGGGGATAATTCACTTTTCCTTCTCCCCTTCCCTCCCCTCCTCCCCTCCCTCCTTCTTTCCTTCCAATATATGTTTTCCTTCATTCCATAAAACATTTTTCCAAGGGGTAGGAAAGGGCAACAGAGATTACATGTGTAGCACCATATATTTTGCAGTCATAAAATTATTTGCCTCTCTGGCTTTTTCTTCAGAGGTTGATTCCTATTTATTCTAGAGTTAAATACACTGGTATTGGGACCGTTGCTGATTTCTATAACGAACTCCTGCTCTATGTAGTGGGACTTCTTAAGTGGGCCACCTGTTAGGAAGGCCCAGGAAGCCTCCTGCTCTTGGTACATGTAGCGGCTGTGCTTGAAGGACACGGGGCTCTGCACTACAGTGTTTTCCACTGAAAGGGAAATCAAGAAATGGAGTGTAGACCAACTACCCGTGAAATCCAGGAGGGGGACAGAAGTACTGGCTGGAGCAAGACAAACCGTCATGATCTGGAACAGACTCTAAGCTGGGTTTGTGTGTGCTGGAGAACTAGCTGAAGTTTAAAGTTTGGCAATGAGACTGACTAGTGTTCACTACAACCTGAGCGTGTTGCCCACTCGAGGGATGACTTAAGATGTGTTTCTTTTATGGTCAATTGGGAAATTTAATTTAGGTACAGCTAATAGCTGTGAATGTGAGGGTATGTGTGTCTGTGTGTGTGGTAGATTGCTGAGAGTTTTGTGTATTTTGTTTAAATGCGAACATTAGCTAATCTAGGCAGTGTTTCATATTGGGAATATCTTGTATATAAAAATGATATTAGGGTTCAGACTTTGCAGTTGATTGCAACTCTCTGTTTCATTTCACCTTTTCTTCTCCAGTCTTTTTCATGAGAAAGGGGAGATACTGATGTATGGGTAGTTCAAGGTACATAATGTTCTATATTATAGCTTTTTAATTTTTATAACTTTATTTTTAAGAGGAAAGGGAGTGGTTTTGGCTAGACTAGGCTGAGTTGGGGTTTCGAAATAAAAATAGCCACAATTCACTGAATATCTAGTGTATACTAGGCCTTGCATCAGGAACTTCATGTGAATTGTGTAAAGTCTCAGAACAGTTCTGTGTTGTAGAAATGTGCATTTTAACTGTGCAAAAGAGAGACTAGGTTCAAAATAGCTAATGCCATGGTGGTCCATAGATGTTTGGATCTGGATACAGGGCACAGGGGGTGGGGGGGGGGATGACAGTTGTGGCCTCAGGCATGTGAGATTTGGGGGAGCTGGCATGGAGCCCCTGCATGAAGCTCAGAACCTTAAAGAGCTTCCTGTTTACAAAAGGGAGAGGAGGGAAATGCTTATTGCTCTGGATAACAGCAAGGAAGCCCACTGACTGTCCTGGGCTTTGCTGTACCACCTGTGAGAAAAGGAGACTCTATGCCTGTACCACTAACAGGTATGAAGTCTGAATTTATGCTACTTACAAATTACAGGAATTTTAGGATAAAAGGTTAACATAAAAACTATCTCTCGGACATCAGTGGATGAATGGATTAAGAAAATGTGGTATATACATACTGCTAGGGATTAAATTGTGTCTCCCCAAAACTCATGTGTTGAAGTGCTAACCCTGAAGTGATGGTGTTTAGAGAGAGGTCTTTGGGAGATAATGAGGTTTAGATGAGGTCATGAGGGTGGAGCCCTTCCGATGGGATTAGTGCCCTTAGAAGAAGAGACACGGGAGAGCTTGTTCTTGCTCTCTGCCATGTGAGGATACGGTGAGAAGGTGGCTATATACCAGCCAGGAAGAGGGCCCTCACCAGAGGCCCATCAGGCTGGTGCCTTGATCTTAGGCTTCTGGCCTCCAGACCTGTGAGAAAATACATTTCTGTTGTTTAAGGCACCCAGTCTATTGTAGTTTTTCATGACAGCCCAAACTGACTGAGGCACTATAATAGAATATTATTCAGCCTTAAAAAAGGAGGATATCCTGTCATAAATTATAACATGGATGAACCTTGAGGACGTTATGCTGAGTGAAGTAAACCAGACACAAAGAGACAAGTACTGCATACTTATATGTGGTATCTAAAGTAGTCAAACTCTTAGAAACAGAAAGTAGAATGGCAGTGGCTAGGGTCTGGGGGGAGGGGAAAAGGAGAGTTGTTGTTCAGTGGGTATGGAATTTCAGTTTTGCAAGAGTTGCGAAAAGTTCTAGAGATCTGTTGCACAACAATGTGCACATAGTTAACACCACTATACCATACACTTAAAAATGGTTAAGATGGTAAATTTTATGTATGTGTTATTTACCACAATGAAAACTAGATCTAGGATAATTGATACCAATATGGCCCTTGAAAAATAAACACAAACAGCCCTGCAGCACACTTCTACAGCTCAGGGCCCCCAACAGTTTCATAAAATAAGCAGTGCTGGTTGAAGATGCGCTAATGATAGAAACATCAACCTCATAACAAAATAGCCTGTCACGAGGAAGAGCTAGCAGATACGATAAGCAGGAGAATTAGTGCCCCAAGAGCTGCAGTAACAGGACAATTTCAGGAGACTAGAAAATAAGTGTTTTTAAAACAATTAAAGAGACAGAAGAAGAAACAGAAAAACTAACAAAAGAATAGTACTCTATGAAAAAGGGAAGGTTTGAAGAAAGAGCCCAATAGTACTTCTAGAACTGACAAATCAGTCATTGAAGTAAAGAACTTGACGAATGGGTGAAACATCAAGTTAGACACGGCAGAAGATAAAATCTGTGATTGGAAGTCAGACTTGAAGAAGTTGCCCAGAATCCAGCACTGAGAGATAAAGTATTAAATCTAAGGAAGATCAATTTAAAGAATTGGAAGATAGAAGGATAGAAGGTTCAATGTATGTCTAAATGGAGTTCTGGGAGGCAACAGAGAGAATAGTGAAAATACATTATTTTAGAAGATAATGCCAAGAACATTCCAAAATTTAAGAAAGATAATGATGTTTAGATTGTTGTAGCACTGTGAGTCTTGAGTAGGGTAATTAAAGATATGTCTACATATAGACACTCAACGTAGAAAACTGCTAGAAGGTGAAAGAAAATGAGAAAATCTTAAAAGGACAGAAAAGACAGATTATCCTATCTACAAACAACAGACTTCATCAGGCGCAATAGAGGCCCTGGAGACAATGAAATAATATCTTCAAAGTACTTGACAAATAAAAAACTAAATTCTGTATAAAGCTAGATTATCATTCAAAAGTTAGGATGAAAAGACATTTTTCGTATAAACCAAGACTGAGAGCATTTACCTCTAAGATCCTTGCTGAAAGAACTACCAAGTGACACATATAATAAAGAAGCATTAATTATTTTTTTTCTTTTTGAGAAGACTAAGATTTAGGATGATTTGAAAATAAGGTAGTTTTAAACACTGAACAACCGTAAGGTGGAAGGTTAGTGATAGGTGGGGTGGGTGCAAAGATCAGAATTTAATGCATTCTAAGTACTTGGAATTTTTCAGAGGAATAATGAACTATTATTTAAAATATTTTGTAATTCAAAACAAAAAAGAGAAATATCCAGACACTGACCTTTGGACACCCATTATTATCACTAGAATAACGACTAACGTATACTGAATTCTTATTGTGTGCCAAGATCTATCATTTCTGTTGCTTCATTTAATCTCACAGCAACCATATGAAAAACATAACGTTCCCATTTTGAGAGGTGAGAAAATAGAGGGCATGTTTACTTTTGTACTCTCATCACTCAGAACGATGTACGGAATAGTATGTGTTCAGTAAATGTGGGTGAGCTAAATGAGCTGAGGTTGAAATGCAGTCAGCTGTTTGCCCACATTACAGCATTAGAAAAGTGATAAAACCATCGTTCTAACTCTGATCTGTCTGACTTCACGGTCTGTGGTCCTCTGCGGTGCTCTGCCCCTCATTATTTCCTTCTCTGGGTCAGTGACTTTCTGGAACAGTCAGGCATTGGCTCTGCACTTCCTGTGAATCGATGCCCCACTTTTTCCCCCGCTCACACATTCTTTGGTCTCCTATGTGACATGTCCCATTCAGACCTGATGCCTGGCTGTGTTTCTGCCATGTGTCACACAGACCAGCAGAATCTCCTTGATCTTTGTTTTGATTTCACAAGCCTGGGCTAGCTGTCTCTTCCGTTTCTGTGTGGTACTCAGACAGCATCACCAGCACTGTGTTGCTAGGAAATGCAATAATGATGATAGCATTTAGAACACGTGCCCTCCCTCCCGTACACACCTGCCTTTACCATCTGTTCAGGACGCCCACTGCTGCTGCTTTAGTACCTTGACCCTGCCCGATTGAGATGCTCTGCTACATTCTAGACTGTGGATCTTAGAGCTTGGATTTCTTTAACCAAGGAATTACCAGTGAGAAAAACAGAGCCTGGGGTTGCTAAGCTACGGTGGACCCTGTTCTAGTCACACACTAGAGAAAAGGTGCTGAGATGTCCTCCATTCAGGGTTCTTCATTCAGTTTCCTATATTTTTATTTTATTTTTTTTATTTTTCCTTCTCCCCAAAGTCCCCCAGTACATAGTTGTGTATTCTAGTTGTAGGTCCCTCGAGTTGTGGCATGTGGGACGCTGCCTCAGTGTGGCCTGATGAGTGATGCTATATCACACCCAGGATCCCCCGGGCCGAGGCCGCTGAAGCAGAGCACACGAGCTTAACCACTCGGCCGCGGGGTTGGTCCCTCCTGTATTTTTAATAAAAGGGCTGCATCTTCTCAAGACTAATTGGGAATCTCTCTCTCTCTCTCTCTCTCTCTATATATATATTTATGCCAAATTAACTGTTAAGTCTGTGATAATATTTTGTTGTTGTTTGTTTTCTTGCCCCTTTGGCTTCTTTAGCTGTGGACTGTACTGCTTGGTTTCCTGAATCGCCAGTTTGTTTCAGGCTAACACAGTTAGTCGGGTAGTCCCACACGACCTGGCTTTCATATAGAATGGAAGGGAGCCCTGAATGTCTTTAGGTTCCCAGTACTGGCTTCTCACACACTGGCATCATCCTTTTGAAGGTTTTTTTGGGTGCATGTGAGTAGACCTGAGATCAAATCCATCTGAGGGGTTTACACTGCTAGTGTTTGCAGGCCTAGTGGACAGGTGGCGTCCTGAAGGCAAACAAAGGCTCTTGGCTTGCTGCTGATGGAAGCTGTGGGCTCCTGCAGTCTCTCTGCTTTCCCCCCAGAGGCCCTGGCTGTAGATCCCAGCAGTACCAGGGCAGCCTGTGGTGTCGAGGCCAACATCCTGTGGTTCTGTGGTTAAGACAAGCATTTCAGTATCCCCAGGCTGGCCAGAGGGTCAGGTTATACCTGTCTGAGGGAGCTAGCTTGGGACAAGTGGGAACAGCATCCACTTTGCAGTTGGAGGAGCTGGGTTCATGTTCTGACTCAACCGTCTTGGATATGGCCTTCGGAAAGCCTTCAAGCCTCAGTTTCTCCAGCTGTAAATAGGGCTGTTAATCTCCATGTTGCAAAGAGAATTGAGTGAGATAATAACATGAGAAAATGCTTTGTAAACGTTAAAACACAATACAAATATAAGGCATTGTTACTCTCAGTGCTCGGAGAATGGATTGTGGGAAGTTAATGGCCCTTGCTGACCATATTTCAGTGCCAGGAACAACGAGAGCTGTCAATAAATATTGATTAATGATGAGGTAGAGCAGCTGTTTGACTCAGCTTGGAAGCCAGGGCTTTATATATTGAATGCATGTATTCATTCACTCATTCATTGAGCCGATATTTATTGAGTGCCTACTAAATGCCACACGCTGGGGATACAAGTGAAAGGAACAAGTGGAATCATGACGAATGTTGTCTCTGGCCCTCACAAAGGCAGAAAAATAAGGTGTTTTTTAGAAAGTTAAGTTTATTCAGTATAAAGGATTGTCCTTTATGTTGATAATATATCTGCCCTGCTTTTTGGTGTTAAATGTCTTTTCTTTTGTGAAATGATGGTGATTGTAGATGGTAGCTGATTTTTGAAAAATTTCTCATGTAGCAAATTAAAAAGAGATGTTACAGGTCCTCGAAACCCAGAGCTTAGGAGCCACTGATCCAGCCCAACCTCCCCCGCAATGCAGAAGTCTCCTTAGCATCCCTAACACGTGGTCATCCCAGTTCTACTTTGATAATTCCAGAGAAGGGGGCCTTACTAACCTCACAAAGCAGCCATTCTGGTTTTGAATAGCCTTTATCTTTTGAAACAAGATAAAGTCAAAATCTGTCATCCTCTAACTTCTGCCCATTCATCTCCCTTCTTCTATCTGTAGCAAACAAAATGCTTTTACTCTGTATTTAGCCCTCCAGATTTTCCAAGCAAGCTACCGTGTTCCTTCTAAGCATGTTCCCAGGGGCTTGCACCACTTTCTTTACCCAATTCTCTTATGGCTTCGTTCTTCACCCTTCACCTCTTCTGGTCACCCTCCACTTTGCTAGTGTCCGTCCTGGAGGGACACAGGCTTCAGCTGTGGCTACTTCCCTTATTCTGGGTCTGAATGCAAATTAAAGAAGTAAAGATTACATTGGCCTTTTTGGCAGCTGGGCTGTACGGCTGACTCATGTTGAGTTGCAGTTTGCTAAAACCCCTAGGGTCTTTGTCCTGTAAATTGCTGATAAGCCAGGGCTCCTCCTACTTTGTGTTTAAGCAGTGACGTTCTTTCCTCTAAGTACAGTACCTTACGTTCCTGCATATTATATTTCATCTTTTCAGTTTGGACCATAGTTGCAGCATATTGAGGTCATTTGAATCCTGATTCAACCTTCCAACTTACCAGCGATTCCTCCCAGATTTGTGTCCACAGCACATTTGACAGATTTGTCTTTATCTGAATTTTTGGTTCAGTGTTTAAAAAGCTAGAGCCAAAGGTAGAGCCCTGGGTCACATCAGTAGAGACCTTCCAAGTTTAAATGCATCTGTGCATCAATGCACTAAACATCTGTGCATAGAATCAGTGCATCTAGGAATGCCTCAATCATCAATACATCTCTGTATCACATCAGCTAACTACAGGTCCGCCTAAATGTATTATCCATACTGGTGATGTGAATTCTGCTTCTGACTCTTCCATTTGCCTTTGTCTAGGCAATGTCAACCATGCCCATTATTGAACCCACTGTTGGTATGATTATGACTTTCAAATTTACTTTTTTAGCCCACTTATCTGTCTCAAGTTCACATTCTTTATTTTTTCCTGGACGTCTCCAGAATGTTTCGAGTGTTTCAAAATCAATTAATTGTCTCTCTTCCCTCTAAAACCTTCTTTTCCTTCTGTGATGACTATTTCAGTGATGGCACCATCAAATTGGTTAATCAGATACCTGGGAGCCATTCTCAATGTTGTTGTTTTCTTCTCACTGCACAGCTAGTGCAGTTAGCTGGTCTTAATTCTGCTTCCTTAATGTTTTATAATCCACCCCTCGGACTCTGATCTGTCTTGACTATAGGATTGTAAGAAAATTCTGACTAGATTCTTTATTCCTGGTCTTATTCCTTCTAGTTCATCCTCTGCTGTGTTACCAGACAGCAAAAGCGTGAATCAGATTCTGTCATCATTCTGCTTTGAGCTCTTTGCTGGCTCCCTGTTGACTGGAAATGGTGGCTGGTCCTCATAGTCTGGGCTTTACTTGTCTGACCAGTCTCATCTCTTCCTGTGCCCCTTTCCCAGCGCTGCACTTCAGATGTGCTGTCTCTGTTGGCTCCCACGTGCAGTACGGCATGCTCACTTGTACTTTGCACATGCTGTTCCTCTACCAGGAGTGCCTTTTCACCCTTCTCGTTAGCTAACTTCTACTCCTTCTTCAGAACGCAGATCAGCATCCCCTCCTTGGGGTTCCTTCCCTGGCGGCTGCAGACTGAGGTAGGAGTCCCTTCTCTGAGCTGTAGTAACACTCATGGCATGGCGTTAGAGACCTTGTCACAGGGGAGAGTAAGGGCCTGCCTCCCTCTCCCACCTGGCTGGGACCCTTTGGGCAGTGACTGTGCTCTTGTCGTCGTTGTGGCCACAACTGCTAGCACAGGGCCTGGCACGGGACAGGAGGCACTCAGGGTTTGTTGAACAAGTGGGTGAGGGGATGGCTTGAGGAATCGTTTCCAATTTACCCTGGACTGAGTGATTATTAATTTCCCTGTTTAGCAATACTCCTTGGTTCTGTGTCTGTGGCACCTGTCTGATTTACTGGCCTTGTAATCCATTAAAAAAGTAAAAGAGGTTCTTTGACATCGATTAGGATTTTTCTCCACAGGTTGTTCCAAATCGTCTGATTTCTAATCCACTCTTTAAAGTGTTAAACTCCACTTTTGCTGCTTAGTTATGTGCTGCTTACTTATTAGTTACGTATATACTTAGTTATGTTTGTTTCTTGAGCCTGTATTATTAAGAGAAGGCTACCGACCGTAGCAAGCAGCCCCCAAATCTCACAGGCCTGACACAGTAAAAGCTTACTTTTCAGTTACGTCGCAATGCAGGTGTTCCTTGTTGAGTGGCCATCCACAGGTGACTCAGTGACCCAGGTCTCTTTTGTCACAGTCCTCCCCATTCAGCCGATGTGTGAGGACAGAGAGAGGCTTGCAGACAGGAAAACAGAGCGACTGTGTGTGGGAGGTTCTCCCAGACCAGGACTGGACGTAGCACTGAGCACTCTGGTCACATTGGCCGGATCTTAGTCATAAGGCCATGTCTGACTGCCAGGGAGGCTGGAAACTGTAGGCTAGCTGTGACCCAAGGAGGAAAAGGGGGCACAGATATTAGTGAGCATTCAGTTTCGGCCATTGCTCTCAGCCTTAGGTCTGACCTCGTGGGCCCCAGGCTTCCTTCCAGAGCCCTTCTTACCCAGGGCTTTTCTGTGCTCCAAGCTCTTTGATCTTCCATCTCCAAACCTGGGTTTTTGCTCCTTGCTCTTTGCCTTCCCGTTCTCTCAGACCCCCTGGTCAGTTGTTACCTAACTCCTCTTTGCTTGCTGATTTGGCTGGACTTGACTCTCCATCTCTCCAGTTTCCTAGCAACCCTCCTTCCCTCGCTCACGTGTCTGGGACTGGACCATCTGATCCTCAGTACCTGCCTGCCATCGCCATGTGTGTCTCTTGGAGGAGAGCCGACCTTAGTGCAAGTCCTAGCATGATAGAGGAGAGTCCTTTCAATGTGTCCAGTGCTTTGAAGTCCTTCCTATGAGTGCCGGGTATGAATTGGAACTCTATTTTTAGAGACAATTAGAGAATGTAAAGTGTTGCAGTAAGAGCCATGAAATAAGTAACACGTTGGAAGATATGGCTTTGGGAAGCCAAAAGAATCAGTGCTGTGTATCTTGAAGGAAGCAAGCCTGAAGGGAAGAGCCAATCTTTCTATAGATGTAAAATGTTGGTTTAAACTTGTTTTAAAGGGATGGGGCTAGAGTAGATGTTCTTTTGTTACTCTGAAAAAGAAGAAAGTATCTCATGTTTAGTGTGCAATTTATAGGTAAGAGACGAAGGAAGAATTCATGAATTCCAGACTTTTGGGATCTGGGGATGGGTACCTGAGAGAGGTGAGCCATGTGTTTTCTTGGGAAACACCAGGAGTGGGAAGGCCTGGCTTGGTGCCTCGGAAGTGCCCTGCTGGGTGGCAGGAGATAGAGGAGCAGCTCAAAATCTCCTGTCCTGTGATTCTAAACAAAAAAAAAGCTGGGTGTTCTGCCCTTGGCTCATACCTGTTTTGAGAGATGCTCCTAGTTAAAGTATTTGTCTCTGGGTAATATTTCCCGATGATTTCATAAGTGGAAGGGATATCGTCTTGTAAGTTTTCGAGAACTGTGGTACCTAAATTCCGTTACCTGTTTTATCACCCACTCACTCTGCAGGTCGCCCACTTGGGCAGATCACTTCTGCATTCTTTGGATGGTTGCTTATCTATCAAGTGGGGATGGGTCGGGGTGAATTTTCAGAAGGTTGGGGTGAGAAGGAATTCATGTTTCAACATGCTGTGGGATGCCTAAGCAGAGCCCCCTACACCGTCGCACTTCTATTGGGTGCATTTCTCTGCATCTTGGTTCTTTGGTTCTTGCCTTGAGACATGTGGGGTTATTTGCAAATACTATTTCTTCAAAATAGCACCTTAAACTTGCATGTGTCTCCTAGGGTGGCCTGAATGGTGCCCTCTCCTGGGTTACGGGCCTGGGAGGAGGGAGAGGAAGCTGGAAGCTAACACCAGGAACAAGGCTATGGTTAAAAGCACATGTTCGGGAGCTGGGCTGCTTGGTTTGAACTGGTGGCTTTGCCCAAATAGTTAGTTCCTCTGTGCCTCAGTCTTCTCTTCTGTGAAGTGGGCATAACAGTCATGCTTACCTATGGGAATATTCAGAGGATTAAATAAATTAATATATGTAAAATTGTGAGAACAGGCTCTGGCCCATAGTTATTTTTGAGCAAGAATTTCAGAAAAGTACCTCTGTCTTTCTCCTTTGTTACTTCCTGAGCAGCCCCCGCCCGTACATTTCTTTCTGCTTACAAATAAGAGAAGGACCTTTCTACAGCTCTCAGGCTGGCTCAGGTTATGTCAGGAGTGGACCGCCAATACCTGGAGGAACTAGTTTTTCAGTTTGTAGAATTTAGTTGAAGTGGTTATATATGTAATTGCAGCATTGAGGGGATATCAGAGGATCCAGGATCCGGGAGCTTGCACGCTGTCGACACTCTTAAATGAATCAAGGGAGATGCTAAATTGGTAGGGGAGGGCTTCCAGATCTGTATTATTAGTTCTGATAGGGTCTGTGGGGCTCTAAGACTTTGCGCTTCATAGTCTAACCAAATTGAAGCTGTTCCCCATTTCCAGTGAATCATTCTGCTTTGACCTCTGATTCTGTGTTCTCAAGATGTAACGTGTTTCATGCCATATAAGGAAGGCTGAGGCAGGGCTAGAGAAGTGATAGTAAGTGAGCATAAAGAGAATAACAATACTGTATTTTCTCACGGTCTGAGCCTCTTCCATAAGCCCTGATCCCTCCCTCCCTGTCTCCTTGGTGCTGGCCCTAACGCCCCTGACCCTGGGGTAAGCCAGGGATGGGGGTGGGCAGTGGGCCCTAGAATAAGCACCACTTTGGAAGTGTAGGATTAATTTGCAGGAGGCTAAGTGCACAAGTTCACACTCTTTTTTTTTTTTTAAAAAGATTTTATTTTTTTCCTTTTTCTCCCAAAGCCCCCCGGTACATAGTTGTATATTCTTCGTTGTGGGTCCTTCTAGTTGTGGCATGTGGGACGCTGCCTCAGCGTGGTTTGATGAGCAGTGCCATGTCCGCGCCCAGGATTTGAACCAACAAAACACTGGGCCACCTGCAGCGGAGTGTGCGAACTTAACCACTCGGCCAAGGGGCCAGCCTCAAGTTCACACTCTTTTGAAAAATTAAATTCAGTGAATGTTCATTGAGCACATCTTATGTGTAAAGCACCATGCTGGGGACTGTGTGAGGCCCTTGGAGTGATAAGACTTGACTCCTGTCCTCAGCGAGCTCGTGATCTCCTTGGGGAGACAAAGACGTAAATAATACAGGTATGGTGAACGTGGGAATAAAGGCACAAGTAATGGGGACTTTCACACTTCCTGTACTGCAGAAGTCCTTGGGGCCCCACCGGCTCATTCGGTGCATGTTATACACTCAGAGACCCTTATTTTTTAAATTTTTTTATTGTGGTAAAAAACACATAAAATTTACCATCGTAACCACTTTTAAGTGAAGATTTGAGTAGAGTTAAGTATATTCACATTGTTGTGAAATAGATCCCCAGAATTCTTTCATCTTGGAAAATGGAAATTCTCTACACATTAAACAACTTCCCTCTTCCCATCCTTCCAGCGCCTGGTAGCCATCATCCTATTTTGTCTCTGAATTTGATTACTTTAGATACCTCATATAGGTGGAATCATACAGTATTTGTCTTTTTGTGACTGGCCTGTTCCTCTTAGCATAATGTCCTCAAGGTTCATCCATGTTGTAGCTTGTGACAGGATTTCCTTCCTTTTTATGGATGAATAATATTCCATTGTATGTATATACCACATTTTGCTTATCCATTCATTTGGGTTGCTTTTATCTCTTGGCTGTTGTGAGTAATGCTGCTGTGAACATGGTGTACCAATATCTCTTTCAGACCCTGCTTTCGATTCTTTTGGGTGTAGACTCAGAAGTGGGACTGCTGGATCAGATGGTAGTTCTATTTTTAGTTTTTTGAGGAACCGCCATACTGTTTTTCATTATCACCAACAGAGCACAAGGGTTACAATTTCTCCACATCCTCATCAACACCTGTTATTTTCTGTTTTTTTGACAGTGGCCGTCCTAATGGATGTGAGGAGGTATCTCATTGTGGTTTTGATTTGCATTTCTCCGGTGCTTAGTGATGTTGAGCATCTTTTCACATGCTTATTGGCCATTTGTATGTCATCTTTGGAGAGATGTCTGTTTAAACCCCTTGCCCAGTTTTTAATTGACAGCTAGAGACTTTGTTTCTATTCTGCCCATACCCCCAGCCACCTGGCGTTGGACTGCTGCTGTGGAGCTGGCCAGGCCAAGTCTGCACCTGCAGCAGCTGAGGGCAGTGGGGACTTCTCCTGGAGAAGGCCCAGATGCACAGGTCACTCATCCCGGTTGGCCAAATAACCGAGACCCCTTAACTCTGCCCTCTTCCTGCTGCTTTCAACTTGTGATGATTTTACAGAGATGAGTCGCTGCCTGTATTAGTTTCCTATTGCTGCTGGAACAAATTATGACAAATTCAGCGGCTTAAAAAAAACATACAGTTCTGAAGGTTACAGGTCTAAAATGGGTCCACAGGGCTGCATTCCTTGTGGAGGCTCTAGAGGAAGATTCTGTTTCCTTGCCTTTTCCAATTTCTAGGATCCTCCTGCATTCCTTGGCTGGTGGCCCCTTCCTCCATCTGCAAAGCCAGCCTGCAGCATCTTCTCCTCTGCTCCCCTGGCTCTCTTTTGTAAGGACCCTGTGATTACATCAGACCCACCTGGATAATCCAGGCAAGTCTCCCCATCTCAGAAGCCTTAACTTAATCATACCTGCAAAGTTTCTTTTACCTTGTAATGTATTCGCAGGTTCCAGGGACCAGAACATGGACATCTTGGGGGGGGGGGGTCATTATTCAGCCTGCCCCACTGGGCCTCTGCTGTGTTTGGGCAGTTTCTATAGGCCTGTTTCTCATTCTGCACCTTCCAGCTTCAGACTTTAACCTGGGTTAGTAGAGACAGCATGCAGGAATCTGGAGGCTTGGCCTTGAGCTGGCTGTGGCACTCAGGGAATGTGACTCGCTTTCTCTGAGCCTGAGTGTCCTTACCTCTGAGAAGAGATGCTTGGGCCAGGTGGTCTTGAGGGCCCTTCCAGCTCTGCCATGGCTGAGCCTGTTCCTCTTCCTCACCCAGCTCTCATTTCTCCTTCTTTTCCTCACGCTGCTTTCTCCCATCAGCTCCTAGAGGGACAGAGACTTCCCTGAAGGAGGAGAAGAGGACAGGTATGTGAGACTTTGCGAAAATGGCTCCCGGCACCAGTTAATGAAAGGAGGACTGGGACTGCAGAGATGAAGGGCACAGGACAGGGCTTTCTTGCCTGCCTCCTTTCTCCAGCCCCCACATAAAGTGTCCTTGAAACAAGCAAATGAAAATGGGACATGCCCTGTAAGCCTAATTGGGTCATATATAACTTGCACAGTGATTTCGTATGAATCTTCAATTGTCCTTCTTTTCCAATTCAAGCCTGATAAGGTCAAATATTTGTAGATTGCCAGCCAGATGGAAGCTGTGTCTCCCAGTGGCTCAGATGTCATGTAACCCCATCTGTGTGGTGGCTGGTCTGGGCTGTTGTATTCAAGGAGGTGAGAGAGTCTTGCCAATTCTGCATTGGCATTGAGGGGCAAGACATCATTAGGTGTTCTCTTTGGGACGGGGGGTGCAAATGTGCTCTGGAGTGGGCTGGGAGAAGCTCCCGGAGGATGGTTGGCGTCCTGTGGTGACTGCGAAAGGAGGGTATAACTCCTTGTGTCTCATATCATGTTTTATCATTGCCAACTCAAGAGGAAGTGTTGGCTTGAAATAACCTTTAGTAAGCATGCATTGATATTAATGAATCCTATTTATCCTTATAATATTATATTATTCCCATTTTACTGATAAGCAAGCTGAGGATCAAAGGCGTTAACTTAGCGAAGATCACACAGCTAAAAAGGGGTGAGTTAAGACTCAAACTGAAATCTGTCTAATTCCCAAACTCCTCTTTTTCTGCCAAGGCACTTTGTGTCTCCCAGGCTTTTCCCTTCGCCTAAAACCGTTGCATGTGGGAATGGAGTGTGGGAGCCATGGGTGACGGGGAGGGAGGAGCGTCTCAGTCACCGAAGGATTGAGCCACAGTCTGGAGAGGGTGACAGCTGAAAGCCGCATGCTCCGGCAGAGGCAAGTCAAGTGCTTTAGAAAGCTAGGCTGCCTGGAGCTAACGTTTGCGCCAGTTTTGCATTGGCTGCTGTGGTTTTAGGTCCAAATTTAGTTACAAACTCTGAAAGAGCAAGATACCTGGCTGGACCAACGTTACTGGAGAGTGGGTGTGGGTGGGTGTCCGTGTGCATGTCCGTGTGGCTGAGTGTACAGCTGTGGCTTGTGGAGGCAGCGAGAGTCTCTTACATATCTGTGTCTTCCTCGGCTCCTGCACCCGTGGAGCCCATGCTAGGCACACACGCAGACATCCTCGACCGCTTAGCCTGTGCTGGGCACCGTGGGAGCTCAGAGAGAAGTAAGACGGGCTCCACGCTCAGGGTTACGTCTTGGCAGGGGAGCAGCCAGGTACATCCTTAATGTACATATAAGGGAGGCAACGGCAGAGGCCTGAGCAGCACAGACAGAGGTGACGGTGCTCTGTGCCTCCAGGTCACACATTGGGGACACACGCGTGTTTGTATGTGCACATCTGTACATATGTGCGTGTCTGAGTGTGTGTATGTGCTCGAGGGTGGCTGTGTGGTCATGTGAGGAACTTGCTTTCCTGGACCCCGTTTCCTAAGCAGGCGACAGCTGCTTTCCCTTCCCCCATCACCGATCCCTTCACACAATTGTGTGATCACTGATGAGTCGGGCTTGGTGGGTGGGGGCTTCATAACTCCTTGGTTCAACTGGTAAGTTGGACCAGGCATTTGCCATTCTGAGCAGGAGTCTGTAGCCCATAGTTTTATAAAGAAAACTCCCTTTCTTTCATGATGCTCAGCAAACAGTGTCTGCAGTGGCAGGCTGCCCGGGGCCCACCCAGTAATAAATCTATGTTTAGTGCATCTATGTTTTATACTGAAAGGACACTTTTCTTCAGTGGAATACTGAATGCATAGAGCAGACCAAAGCAAATGCCCTATTTGCCCCAATAACCTTCTCTACATGTGTGAAAACGAGGTAACTCTCACCTTTAGAAAGATGCTCCAGGTCACCCCAGAGATTCCACATCTAAGCTCTTATCCCTCCTTAGCTAGTTGTGATTAGCCCTGTTTCACAGATTGGGAAAACCAAACATAGGAAGGCTGACAAACTAGCCAGACGTTCCGGGGGAGCTAATGAGCAGGTACTGGTCCCAGTGGCACCCTGCTGCAAATCTTGAGTGCCTCAGAGAGGGTCAGGAAGAGTGGTGAATAAGTCAGCAGGTGTTTTAGAAGCTGGGCCGTGTGGGGTGCAAACGTGGCATATCCTACTCTCAAGGGGTCATGGCCACCCCAGTCCATTAGCCAAGTTTGCTGAGGCTGCGGAGCGTCACCCTATTTAAGTGGCTGCTTGTTAGGCAGGTGCTTTTCAGATTCAACTATTGATTAGCATTAAAGGAGGGAGTTCAAGTGGGGGTGCCGGGTGGCTGAGGATTCATCTGGGAAGCCTGCTTCTTTTGCCAGTGTGTTCCAAATCATAAGCTCTTCCTCCACCCTGTGCGAATTCTGGAATCAGTGAGGGCCATGTAGGTGTTTAGGGCCTTAGAGATCATTTAGTGAACTGCCTCATTTTGCAGACCCAGTGACTGAAGCACAGACAGGGAGATGCTTGTCCAGTGTCACCTGGCTCCTTAGTCAGGGAGGGTGGGGGAGACCCATGTATCCAGCCCCACTACAGCTTATCCTTGGTCTTCTTGACTCAAGAGAGGGGGAGTCAAACAGAAAGTGAGGGTGGCTGGAGCTGTCTGTACTGCAGTGGAGGTGTGGAGGGTTGTGAATTGCTGACACTGTGGGCAGGGTCTGTGTTGGGGTGCCCTTAAAGGCCTTCCTGCTGCTCAGCCCAAGGAGCCTCCTCAGCCCAGGGCCCTCCCCCTGCCTCTCCTTCTTTGCTGCAGGCCCCAGGGACCCAGCTTACTTTAACAACATCAACAATAAAAACGATACCAATTAATGACTGCTGTTCACCAAGAACATCATATAGGGCTGCGCCACGCTAAGTGCTTTAATGTTTTAGAATCCTTGAAATAGCTCAGCGGTATCTAAGTCTCAGAGATGTTAAATCACTTGTCCAGCCTCACAGGGCTCCTTGGCCATACAGAGTATGAACTTTGGTCTCATGTGACTCCTTCTCTGTGCTCTTAACCACTAGGCTCTCCTGCTTTCTCTTCTGGCTGCCGTCATTCACTCGATTCCCTTGCAGTCTGTCTCTGACACTTGTTATTTCCAGATCCCATGCTCTGCTTTCCCGCTCTTGCCCTGCTGTTTTCAAAGAGCAGCGCCGCATCCAGTTTGTCTTAGAGGTTCTAACCCTCCTAACTGCTGTGGGGACATAGTCAGAGGAGGGTAACATAAGCAAGGCGACGGAGTTACAGAGATTGTAGCGTTTTACAGCACTTTTACAGCCCTAGTTTCTGCTCCTTGAATTATAACTCCATTCTGAGATGAAAATGGAAGTGCCGTTGACCTCTGCCTTCTACTTTTGGGCTCTTAAAGGTGGACTTCCCCATCTCTCCCTTTCCACTCCCTTCTGGCCCAGCCTTTAGATGCACTTGAGGCTTGGGGGAGAATCTGGGCAGCGCCAGAGGTGCCCTTGGCCCAAGTTGGGAACTTAGATCTCCAAGGGTCCTCAGCCGTTCTCCTGAGTCTGCCCCACAAGGAGGACCCTCATCAGACATTTTCTCAGTCCCCCAGGGAGAAAAAGATGTTGGAGTAGAGGGGCAACGAGGGGTCTGGTACTACTGGTCTAGAAGGTGTCAGAAAAACCCAAACAGAAAGAAAAGAAAAGGCAGCTTGGGGCTCAAGAAGGATGGGAAACAAACACATGTGGAAGGAGAGATCTGGCTGCAAGAGTCTCTGAGGAAAGAGCATGGATCTAAGAGGTCAGAGAAATTGGAGGGCTCGGGGCTAGATAAGCCAGTCCTAGCCTGGGTGTCCTTGAATGGGGGCCATGTGCTTCTCTCTGCCTTGGTTTCATCATTGGCAATGGGAATAACGTCATTTGTCTCCTCACTTAAAATTTATCAGGATACTGAGTAGAAATCGCATTCCTTCGGCAAACACTTCTTGTACCTCATGTGTGTCAGGCGCTGGGCTAGGCACCAGAGCTACAGAGATGCGCAAGTCATGGTCTGCCCTGGAGCTACTCCAGGTATCCGAGGAGAGCCTTTGGACAAGACTGAAACTGGAAAGGCCAGGCATTGATCTAATAATGTTCTGATCACCCATCTCCCCCAGCCAAAGGTCTGATGCCTGATATTGAATGGAGCTTGAGAAAACTGTGGACATATTTGGACGTGAGTCTGGTTTCACTCGTTGTGAAGGCATGTTTATGTATCTGCATGCGTGATTTATTTGATATTTGAGAACAACTTATGACCAGAGTTCTCTGCATCCTTCTCTGGGCCCTGAGTCACATGCTGAGGGCACGCACGGAAGCCTGTCCAGGGCAGCACTGGTGTCCGTGTGGGCTTGTCCTGCCGCGCGCTCCCCTCGGCCTGGTCTGACTCACTCCTCCCAGCCTCTTCCTGAAGGACCATTTGAGTAAGGTACATTCCAGACGTCCTCACTTTCTAGCTCCTTTTCCTGAGGATGCCTCCTTCTCTTCCCAGATTTCCTTCCTCTGGGGGTATTCTTTCAGGTGCTCTAAGTCCAACACTCATCCCTCTCTGGATTTTTTTAAAAAATTAAATTAAATTTTTTCATTTTGGTAAAATTTACATAACATAAACTTTAGCATCTTAACCTTTTTGAAGTATACAATTCAGTGGCATTACATGCATCGACACTGATGTGCTACCGTCACCACCATCCATCTCTCAAGGCTTTTCCTCTTTCCAAGTGAAACCCCGTACCTACTAAACAGTAGCTCCCCATCCGTCCTCCCAGCCTTGGGCAACCACCATCCTGCCGTCTGTCTCCACAGATGGGACTGCTCTAGGAACTGCGTATACGCAGAACCGTACAGTGTTTGTCTTATGAACTGGCTTCTTTCACTTAGCATAGTGTTTTCAAGGTTCATCCATATTGTAGCATGTGTCAGAACTCCTTTCCTTTTTAAGACTGAATAATAGTCCATCGTATGTACAGAGCACATTTTGTTTATTCGTTTGTCTGGCCATGGACACTTGGGCTGTTTCCACCTTTTGACTATTGTGAATAATGCTGCTGTGAACATGGGTGACAACATCTGTTCAAGTCTCTGCTTTCAGTTCTTTTGGATACATACCCAGAAGTGGAATTACTAGATCATACGGTAATTCTCTGTTTAATTTTTTGAGGCACCACCACACTGTTTCCCACAATAGTTGCACCATTTTACATTCGCAACCAGCAACACACATGGTTCCAATTTCTCCGCATCCTTGCCAACACTTGTTATTTTCTGACCTTTTGATAATACCGTCCTAAAGGTTCTCAAGTGCTCTCTCTGGCTTTGAGGGCTTCCATGTAAATTGTGTTGAGCCCCTACAGGTCCCAGGAAGACCCTGGGATGTTAAACCAGAAAAGAGATGAGCGCTGGAGGGTCACAGTCTCTGTGTGGCCCTTCCGTGCTGAGTAACCTCTTCGGTTGAACTTGCCCTGGAGGCATTTGCAGACTGGAGGCAGCTGCTCAGGAGAGCTGAGCGCCCACTCTCTCAGGCGGCCTCTCTGGGCAGAGCCCAGCCAGTGAGCGGAGGGAGGGGGTGGGGCTGCACTTTGTCAGCCCGTGTCTTTGAGTCAACGGGGAGGACATCCAGGCAGCGAGGAACTGGGTAGGTTTACACTTGTTGGGGAGGGATGACCAGAGCGGTAAGATACGTGGGTCAAAGATTTCTGGGAGCTGAGTATCTGAGCTAGAAGGAACTCTCATGGTGTCTGGTTGAGCCTCCTCATTCTAAAGAGGAGGAAATTGAGAACCAAAGAAGGAAAGTGGTTTGCCTGAGCACACAGAGCAAATGGTGATGAAGCTGCTGCTGGAATCCTGCTCTCTTCACTTCTGGCCTGCTTCTTCTCGCTCCAAACTTGGGAAAGAGTCGAGATGGCTTCATATCTATTTGAAGATTAATATTTACCCAGGAACGCCGGCCTCGGGGAGACTTGCTTATTGTTTCGTTGCCTTCTACCTTCTTGTCTGCCTGCTGTCTGGCAGAGGTTTTTTGGGGATCAATGAGATAAATGGCTTTGACTTTTCTAAATGAAAGAGGCATTGTACTTTATACAAAGCGTTGTTCTTAAATGGCCCGTGAGTGTAGAGTAACAGGCTGATGTGTTTCTTTTGTCCCACCGTGATGAGAATTGGAGGCATCCAGGAGGAGGACACACAGGCCGTGGACGCATGTATTTGTAGATGTGTTGTTTTTAGTGTGCAAATGTGTGCAGTGCCCCCTCCCCCCAGGGCAATCCCACTGATAACGCAGGATTTCTGAGCCTTTCACTGATCGAGGATCCTTGGAGAATGGAGCACTGTTTCCAAGGATCTCTGGAATTGTCTTTTTTCTGAATTCTCTGGTGAGATTTCCTTTTCCCAAGTTGACACTAATAATATTTGTGTGTGAGATGAGGTGGTTGCTTAACATGGAGGATGTGCTTCTGGGAAAAGGATTTTTTTAAATAAAATTGCTCTCGTGTTTTATTTCACTTCACTGAAAAGGAGGTACTCTGCTTTCGTGCCCTGAGGCTTCATATGTGGGCATCTGTGGAATGATTCTTCTTAAGTCGTACTTTGTATTTGGGTAGTACTTTCATAGACATGATGTCATTTAGACTTGACAGTTGTCCTGTGAGGAATGTATTATTATCTCTGTTCTACAGATGAGTAAACTGAGGCCCAGAGAAGTGTACATTGCTTGGCACTTAGCAGTGTGGCTGGTGGTGTGAGTGACCGTCCCAGGTCAGGGGCCTGGGTTCCGAACTGCGAGGCTGTGTGGCTGGAGGAAAGCCACTGTCTTCCTCTGATGTCCAGTTCTGCTCCAGCTTCTTCGAAGGGCTTGTGGTTACATGAATGGCACGTCTCAGACCTGAGGCCTGAGCCCAGGTGTGCTGACTCCGAGTCCTGGTGCCTTTCCCTACGGGTGCACATGCCTGTTCATGCCTCATGGAGCCGAGTTGATAGTAAATGGAATTGTTGTTAAAAATCAAGATGACAAGGAAAAGGAAAGGATCTTGCCCATGTTTCTTGGCTCACTTTCAAATCACCCGTTTCACTTTACCCTCACCCTAGATACCTTTGTCTGCAGAGAGCCATAGCTGAAGGCACGGGTACGAGCATCCTGTGTCCAGAGCTTCACTTCCAGGCAGCAGAGGGCTGCGCAGAAGGGTGTGCTGAGTTTCCACGGGACTTCTTAACTTTCTGCGGCTGCAGGCAGATGCTTGTCTTCTGCGGTGCTGGGGTTAAGAGGACCAGCCTCCAGGCAGGCCAGGAAGGTGGGGCCTGTGTGCACGCCCTCCCCCACCCCCACCGCCACCAATAGGTGGTCAGCAGCTGGACAAGAATCTGATACTGGTTTGGCCACAGTAATTTTGGAACTATACTTAAACAATAAAGCAAAACCATAACTTTTTTCTCTCTGATTACCAAAGAATCATTTATTGTGCAGAATTTGGAAAATATAATAGAAAAAGTAGCTGGTACTTACAAGGTTCTTGCTGTCAGCACTATTCTGAGAGCTTTACATTTATTAACAATTTGGTCATCACAACCGTGCTGTTTGATAGACACCATTATTATCTCTATTTTACAAATGAGGAATTTTGGGGACAGAGAGGTTATGTGACTCTTCCAGTCACACACAGTAACTGGCAGAGCCAGAATTAGCATCCAGGCTGCCTGATTTCCAAGTGCGTGGCCCCGTGCTAGGCTGATCTGAAATGTTACTCGCCACCTGAGATAACTATTAGTAATATTTTTATGGGTTTCCTTTTAGTCTTCCTTCTTTCAAAAAAATGTCTTTTATAAAGTTGGGGTCCTACTGTATATACTTTTTTGGACCCTGTTTCTGTAGCTTAATATTATGTTGTAAAATGTTTTTCTATATTATTTTTCAAAAATATAATTTCATGGCTTCCTACAGTTCTGTCACATGGACATGCATTGATTTGTCTAACCAGTCCTGCAGTGGAGGTCATTGAGGTGATTTCCAGTTTGGCATTGCTATGATTTACGCCCTGGTGAGCCCTAGGTACGTTGCTGGAGTCTCTGATTAGTCCTGTAGGATGGCTTCTGAGAAGGGTAGTTGAGTGTTTGAGTTTTTAAAGACTCTTGTTAGGAGTGCTAAATTGCCTTCCTGGCAGGGTTTATCAGCTTGCTCCCCTCTGGCAAAGTGGAGGGGCCTGGGGCTGGGTTCTGAGGTTCAGCCTCTTCTGCCCTCGCGGGGCTGCAGAAGCTCCGGCAGTCAGACCTTCTCTCCCCAGAACAGTGCTGCTGCAGAATGGCTCTGCCATTCCACTAAGTCAGACGCCTGGCCATGTGGCTGGGCAGTCACAGGACGAAATGGAGTTAGGGCGTGACTGCCAGTTCCCATAGGTGCCCTGCCCACCTCAGTGGGTGATGGAGGCGGGCAGGGTAAGTATTAGCCAGGCGAGCCTTCCCGTCACCCGTCCTGCCAGACGGCCGGAAGGAAGGCGGTTGGGGCCTCTGAATGTGCTAAGAACTATCCTTGCAAGATAGCACTGCCTCATGTGTTCAGTTCTGGTGATTGGGAAAGTGCGGTCACTCCCTGTCTGTTTCCTACCAAGAAAATGGGGCCAAAGCAGCCAAACTCTCAGTATTGTGGGGCCTGAAGTGTGAGTCATTAATTTCATGAGAAAAAAACACATCACGGGACAATTACATTTTGAGGTGTTCACTCACTCATTCATTCAGCACACTTTTATTGAGCGCACACTGCCTCCGGGCTGTTCTGGGCTCTGGGGAATGCGGCGTTGAATGAGATAGATGGAGGCATCTGCTTCTTGGGCGTCCCTTCTGATGGGGCGTCAGGAACAAATGTTCACTTGCCATATGAAATAAACACATGTAACATGTGGCACACATACTAACCTAAAATAATTGAGTACTAGCATCTCTAAACTTCTGCCTGGAAATCTGTGAGGGCTAATAAAGCTTCTGCGGAAGAACTTCTGTGCAGCGGATGTGTTTTGAGCACCTACTGGGTGATGATCACCGTGCTTAGGTTTCTGAGGCCGCTAAGCTGGTTCCTAGTCTCAAGGAGCTTATGAATCATTGGGAGACTAGAGAAGGACCCGATATCGGGGTGTAACTCCTCCCAGCTCCTCTCCTTCCCGGCTGAAGCAAAGGAGAGGATGCGTTGGTGTTGGGGCCCTAGCAGTGTTGTGCCAGGCTCCTGTAGCCCTCTTTCCCACTTTCTGCGCCCCGTGCTTGTCCACAGACATCGGCAACCTGAAGGAGTCCCCATGTTTCTAGCTGGGTATCTGACCTCAGTCAGGGCCAGGTCTGTTTTTCACTACAAAGACTACTCTTCGGTGACAGTCAAAAAGCTGAAATGCTGGCTTTCCATAACTTGGACTGATCCTCAAGAGTAGGTCCTGTCATTTGGGTTTGCCGTGACCGGGTGGTGACAGGTGCCTTAGCTCAAATAGCAAGACGTTGCAGTTTCCCTTCTCTCTCTGCTTGCACGCTCAGAAGACCCTTTGGGTGCTTGCTCTGGGGTGAGGGCTTCCGTCTCACCTGGGATGTCCTGGGCCTCTCTTAGGCACAAGTTAGTTTGGGGGAAAATGTCAGCTTCCCCATCTGCCCTTTGGGAAAATTAGTTTCTCATTCATTTGTCAAGAGTATTAGCCACTGAAAAACGACTTTTGGTTTTGTTGGGTCTTAGAATCTCTTATGCTTTGAAAACATGTCTTTTTGCATAGGGTGGTTGTTTCCTGATCTGAAAATCCACCCACCCAACAGCATCTGAATCAGTTCTCGATTGCTTTTTTTTTAAAATTTCATTCACAGATTAGAATTAAGAGCTCTGTTAGTATTCTTTCCCATTTCTCACACTTTATTCCTTATCATGCTCTTTCTGTTATGACTTCCTCTTAGTATAGACCTATGCTGTCCAATATGGTAACCACTAGTCACGTGTGGCTATTTAAATGGAAATTAATTGAAATGAAATAAAATTTAAAATGTAGTTCCTCAGTTGTACTAGCTACACTTCAAGTGCTTAATGGCCACAGTGACTGGTGGCTACCGTATTGGACATCCCATAATTATAGAACATTTTCATCATTGTAGACAATCTGTCAGACAGTGAGGCTGTAGACCTTATGAGTCAGTCAAGTTCAGACCTACAACAGACACTGTTGTAGCCATTTTAAGAGGAAGGATAATTAATACAGGAATTTAAGGGCTTACAAAGCAATTGGAAGGGTTGGGCCCTAGGCTGGACCTTCAGGAATGACTCCCAGAACAACACTGTAGAACTCTCCTGCTAAGAGGACTAGGACTCTGGTATAATTAGGAAGCTGGAAAATCTGGAAGTCACTGTGCCAAGAGCTGGCTCCAGGATCACACCACCTTATCCATGTTCTGGGGATCAGGAAGCCATTGCCAGAGGCTTGCCAGCCTGTGAAATAGATACCCTCCCCACCAGACTTAGTTTTAATTCACTTCTTGAGTTGGCCAACTCCGTAGTCACATCAGGAAGTCCAGCGACGTGGGAGATTGGAAATTGTAGTTTTTAGCTCTCTGGCCTCTGCAGGACAGTAGGGTACAGCAGACGGAGGTTGGGAGAGCTGTTGAGTTAGCCAGTACACCAGTCTGCCACATTTGCCACATGGTGCTAAGCCAGACCTGATTCTTCTCTGGAGGAGCACCACTGGGTTTGAGATGGACAGGACCGCAGGTTATCTTCTAAGACCAAGAGACAGTATCTTCCCTGTTGACATTTCCTGGCTATCTTTGTAACACACTAGATGGGGAAGATTAATGGCCTCTTGCTTTCTAGTCGTTTGGTCATTAATGGGCAGAGAAAGCATGGTTTCTGTCTCAGGTTGGCTGCTATGCTCTTAAAGGGAGTGTAGGCCCCTTGTCACTACAGTGAGATGACAGACAGCAAGGGCCAAATGGGCTTCTGCAAAGATCTTGAGTGACAACTCGGCTTGAGAGAAAGCACCTCCTTTGCATTGTAGATATTGCTAAGTGAGAGGATGGTTAGGACTTTAGGAGAAAATATTTTTACAGCTCTCTGCTTTCTGGGTGTGAGCTGCTGCTTCTTGCTCTCCATAGATCAATCTGGGTTGTAGTTGTGGGTACAAAGGCTGGTCATTAGTAGTGGCCTCCTTTGAGCGTGGCTGAAGTGCATAACTAAGGTTAAAGAGGGAGGTCGTGCTGTCAAAGCAGGTCTGCAGCCCTGTACCTTTTTCTACCCTCTTGGCTAAACGGGGAATCCCTTTATGGTGCCTGGGATTTGGGTGTCTCTATTCAAGGATAGTATGGAGGCAAGGAGATCAGCAGCACACTGGCAGTCTTGGAGCTCTGCTTATTTAGATTGGGGGACCAGGGTTGGGAGTTTTGAGAAGGACTCATTTAAGCCCAAACCTGAAGTGTGAGAAGGAGTCACCAAGCAAAGAGCAGAGGGAATAACATTCTAAGTACGTACGAAGGTACTGTGGCAGACAAGAACTGAGCATTTCTGAGGAATGAAATGAGGCCAGTGTGTCCGGAGTGCATTAGACCAGGCGGAGAGAGGAGTGATATGAGCTCAGAGAAGTGGGCAAGCACCAGCCTATGCAGGGTTCATAAGTCATGACAAAGAGTCTGGATTTTGAAGGGCTTTAACTAGGAGGATGACAGGGCCTGATTTCTGATTTATATGTCTGAAAGGTCACTCTGGCTGCTGTGTGGAGAGTGGATCAGGGACAGGCAAGAGAAGTGAGAGGAGTGTCAGGGGGCTACTGCCGCATTCTTGCAAGGAGTGGATGGTGGCCTGGACGAGAGGTGCTGTGGAGATGGAAATCATTGCTTCCAGCCTCTTCCCTCAGCAATTCTCCCCCACTACCACATTCCGGAAGTAAGCGGAAGAGCCTGAATAAGCCATCCTTTAGGGCATAGATGGGCTGACTCCAGCAGTTTCTGAGGTTTACCTGTTGTCTGCCTTCAGATTTATCACGACATCATCGTCATTACAGTCAATAGCAAATAGATATTGAGCATCTTCTGGCATATGGCCCTGGATCCGGTGCATGGATGGAGATGGATTAAAGAAAAAAATCGACCTTCTCATCACTGAACACTCTTCGTGTCCCCAGCTCCAGGCCTCACTCACAGGGGTCCCAGGGAAGCATAAGCCACTGCCTTCTAACTGGGACTCTTCGCATGGACCTTGCAGAGCAGAATGACATGCGGCTGACCAGTTCATGCCGGTGTCCTGCCCTCGTCCTGCTCCCTTGGAGAAGCAGCAGCTCTTGTGTGCAGGAGGAGGGAGCTGCTGCTGTCACTTGACAAATGGGAGTCATTTTCTTATGTACGAGGAAGAGATCACCGCTGTGGGCACCCACCTGTTTGTGTGTGGACTGATGTGCTAAGCTGTTGCTCGGAGGCTTGTGCAGGGTCGAGAGCATCAGTGGAAATAGTCTAGGAAGGCAGGAGCCAGAGCACACTTAAACAGTGGCATCTTTTCAGCTGGCAACCAGGAGACAGAGCTTTGAATCAGCTTTGTAATTTGAAAATTGGTCTCTTTGTGTTGGGTAGTTATTTCGTGCTGACGAAAGCCATCGGGGACACAATGCTGCTTGCCTTCCTCCATGGCACCACTCTGGATTCAAAAATGTTGAGTCTGAGATGAAGCTTTTCCATGCCTGGGATTCTTGGATAGTTGTGGCTCCTTGTCACGGGGGACCTAGAGGTGCTCAGGTCTGCATGGGGAATCATCCCAGTGGGTGGGGGAAAATTGCTTGGAGAAGGAGAGGCTGAGCTGGGCCTTGAAGGCCAGCTCTAGTGGAGCCCAGCCCCGAAGGGCCACACCTGTCTCACCTGTGTGTGGCTCTGTGTTGACAGTGGCAGTGACCTTAGTCGTGTCACAGGGCTGCAGCAACGCTCAGAGCTGCCAGGACCAAAACACTGAAGGTTGTTTTCTTGTCCTCTGGCTAGGGAGAGGTTGACATTCCATTTTTACCCATGGGCTTATTTGTGTGTGCTTTCTCCAGACGGTGTGCTCCAGAGAGGTCCTTGTGCTCTAATAAGGTCACCTGTGGTATGGGGTGGCTCAGACATCAGCCTACCAAGACGTGGCTTTCAGAACCACCTCTTGGGTCCGTGGAGCCACAGCCGCCTGCCTCTAGGAAGCCCTGGTCTTGACACCTTGGGGTCCACAGGATGCACCCCACACAGCCCTTCTGAGGCGGTGGGTCTGTTTTCATGCTGGTGCTTCCTGCCTTCTTCCCGAGTGTTTTCTGAAAACTCCTGGGTTTCTGGAGCTAGCAAGTGGTAGGAGAGAGGGGGATTAAGACAATGCTTAGGGGTGAGCACAAAGGTTAGAGTTTGAAGACGGTAAGCTGCAGGAAGGGTGAAGTGTAGAAGGCTTGTTGTGAGAGGAGAATCGGGGTCTGGAAAGGCTGACGGTGGAGACAGGGCTGCATTTACATTTGTGAGGGAAGAGGAGAACTTAGTCCAGGAAATAAAATAGAGTCTATTAGCCATTGACAATGCCAAGCCAGGAGTCTAGGAAGGAAAAATTAGATACTGCAGGTCCAATGGACACAGAGTTCCAGCCTCTCTGGTGAACCCAATAAGACATGAGATGGGACTCCGTCACTCCTGGCGCAACAAACAAACAGGGACGCTTTCCACCTTCATTCGTCCCAGAGGTGCCTGAGGGTTCCTCACAGGCTGTGTCTGTGGGGGATGCCATCCCGTGCAGTGACGGTCATATTAAACACAAAGGATGTTCTCGGGGTCAGAAATGCAGCCTTTTCAAAGTCAAGGCCCCGAAGCCCAGTGGGAGGTGTGAGCTTGGCTTGTGGCCATGTTTGTGAGCACACACGTGTGCATGCATGTGGGGTGCGTGTGTGGGATGGAGGAGGCGGAGGAGAGTCCAGCAGTTAGCTGTGAGCCCTGTGCCTGCAGCGGGAATCTTCCGTTATCTCGCTTCGTGACCTTTGATGAGTCAGACGCTCCTTTGTCTTCTTGTGTGTTAAATGGAGACGCTTGTGCTGGCCAGTTATTAAAGCAGCTCGTGTGCTTCAGGTGCCTTTATTAGTCCAAATCCTCTCTTTCGGTTTGTCTCTGGGCCCCTATAAGAAAGGTAAAGGCCCAGCCTTGTTGGGATCTTCCTTGCTCTAGCTTATGACCCCCACAGTGAGTGCAGGGAGGACAGGGGCGAGGCATGGGAGAGCAGACCTCTCAGTGGACGTCTTGGGTCCTCCAGGATCCTGACATTCTGCTTACCGTCCTTTACTCCTGGGGGGCGGCAGCTGCCTGGAGCAGCTGGGGCAGAGGAAAGGAGAAGGGTGAAGGGAATATGTGGTGAGACGGGAGTCCGTGTCACGTTGAGAACATAGCTGTGAATAAAGTATAGAACAGAGGGCATTTTCCAGCCCCCAGGGAGGGGGTCTGGGGCTCTAATGCTCCAGGGACCAGATGGCAATAGTGCAGGAGGCAACTCTCAGGGGACAAGAAGGCAGTCGACCGGCTGGTACTAAAGAGGACCTGGTGTGCTCATCTTGGTATCATACAGGGGTGATAAACATGGGGCATCTGTGATACTGTCCCCTACCCTTTGCGCCCATGGCGGACATCACTAATCTATCATGATCTCCTTTCCTGTTGTACTCAGAAAAGTCTCAGAATCCTTTAGGTACAGCATTTTGGACAGGGATGCCAATCAATTGGCGTAAGAGTGGAAACTTATTGTCTGTCACTGGTGTGATGATGGAATGGATGTAGACTTTGGAATCCAGCAGAATGACAGCCCAGCCAGGTACAAGCCTTGTGACACTGAGCAGGTGTGTTAGTTAGGTCTCTTTTGGTTGCGAGGGACAGAAACCCAATTCAAATTAGCTTAAGCTAAGTTACTTAAGTAATGAAACTGAAAAGCTCGGAGTAAGGCGAGCATCAGGCATGGCTGGATGCAGAAGCCCACTGAGGTTGTCGAGTCTGTCTCTAGGACCGACTCTTTCTGGGTGAAAATGTTCTGACTGGCTAAGCCGGGTCAGGTGCTCATCTCTGAACTGGTCCCATGGGGGACATGGCTGGTGGTGGGGGTGATAGGGTCACAGAAGCTCACACTGGGAGCAACAGTTATCTTAAAGTCAAATGTAGAAGGATCAGTCTGAGATAAGAGTTGGGGAGAGGTGGCTGGGTGCCGTGCCAGGTGTTCCTGTGGGTGCTAGTGAGCTGCAGTGAGGAGAGGAAGGGGTTCCACTGGGCCATTGTTTCTGGGAGCAGCAGCTTCCTGGAGGAACCTGTGTACACCAAGCAGAGAAGAGGGTCCTTGTTGGGGGACTCGGAACTGACAGACGTGCAACTGGGCTGGCTGCTCAGGCCACCGTCTCCTGGGTGACTGACATGGCGTCCAGATGCCAGGCTCTCTGCCCACAGTATTACCCCATTCTCTATGGCTTCTCTGATCCTGCCGCACCTGGCCAGTGGACAAGTCTCAAGGTCATGCATCTGTTCTGGAGTGTTCAGGGTTAGGCCCAGGCTGGGCTGATCACTAGGCAGATTTTGTAGGACTCTAGGGTGAGGCATCTGGCCCACCAGACTGAGGAGTGCCCTCCAAGTATGTTGGTATCTTAGGGACAGTCTTGAGGGCTGCCATTGCCTTTAAGCCAGAGCAGTGCAGATACCCCTACTCTGGATTTCACTGGTTCCTACTCAGGTTTCCTTCCTGACTGAGTCCCTCTACCCCCACCCTGTCAACCCCTGCCACCACAGCTCCCTTTCCCAGGTGTCAAATGTTGTATAACAAATCACCCCGAAACAAAGTGGCTTACGGCAGTGAACACCTTGCTATCTCCCACGTTTCTGTGGATCAGGAATTCAGGAAGGGCTTGGCTGGGCGGTCTGGTCTCTCTCGTGAGGTTGCGGTCAGATGGTGACTGGAGCAGCTGAGGGCTGCCTGGGAAGCTTTCTCTGTGGGTGGTCTCTCCCTGTCGGCCACCTGGGCTTCCTCACCGCATGGCGGCCTCAGGGCTGTCAGGCTGCCTCATGGGGTGACTGGCTTACCCCAGAGAACAGGTGGATGCCACGTTGCCTTTTTTTGTCCTCGCCTTGGAAATCGCATGCCATCATACCTACTGTATTTTATTGGTCAAAACAGTCACCAAGAGCCAACCCCATTTCAAGAGGAGGGGGCGTAGATCCCATTTCTCATTGGGAGGGATGTCAAAGGATTTGCTGATATGATGTGAAGCCCTCACAGCCCCCTAACCCCTCCTGTCCAGCCAACACTCAGTGCCCAGACGGGTTGAGGTCCTTGGATGTAGCCTTGCTTTGGTCCAATCCCCTTATTTTATTGTACTTAGTTTTATGTTTTGGGACTCAGGTGCAGAGATTTGAGCGAATCCTACTCTTCAATTTATTGTGCCTCTGTCCTCATTGGTTCAGGCACTGGAACTCTTATTCACTCACTCATTTGTTCATTCATTCGTCTTTTTTATCGCCATATCCTACTCCCATTTTCCTCCTTACCTTCCTTAAACAACCACTCTGTTCTACTTAATGAATATCCTTTTATTTGTGTGTTATGATATAAATGTATTTAATTTACACATATTGTATTGTGTATTTAGCTTTTTCTGCATTCTGCCTTTCTCACTAGCACCGTGTTTCTAAGGTTCATACATGTTGTAATGCATACATCTCATGCCTTATTTGCCTAAAATGAGGCAATGAGACCAGAGAGGGAGAGTGACATATCCAAGGTCACACGGCTGAACTAGGCTGAGTTAGGACGAGAACAGATTTCCTGACTCTTTCTTCTCAGCATCACACACAAATGTTCCCATGTGCCACCTCCAGGCTCCTGCAACAGTTTGAAACAAGATTTTTAAGGAATTGTGAGTCTGGGCTTCAGAGCGTATCACCAGGTCTCTTGTTTTCTCCCTGGTAACTGTTGTTCTCTCCTTCTGCAGGTTCCAACTATGGGAGCCCACGCTCAGCTCATGCCAACATGAATGCCAATGCAGCTGCAGGGCTCGCCCCCGAGCACATCCCCACCCCGGGGGCAGCCCTGTCCTGGCAGGCAGCCATCGATGCGGCCCGGCAAGCCAAGCTGATGGGCAGTGCTGGCAATGCAACCATCTCCACGGTCAGCTCCACGCAGCGGAAGCGGCAGCAGTATGGGAAACCCAAGAAGCAAGGCAGCACGACCGCCACGCGCCCGCCCCGCGCCCTGCTCTGCCTGACTCTGAAGAACCCCATCCGGAGGGCGTGCATAAGCATCGTCGAATGGAAATATCCTTTGTGCTCTGGGCTGGGCAGGGTGTCCTTGGCAGCCCTGTGGCGCCAGCCCCCCACGGCCTACCAGCCAGTGGGCTGTGTTGTACGAGCTGAGCCTATAAGGTGGCTCTCAGATCTATTGCATCTGCAGCATTGGGGTGCTGTTCAAATGTAGAATTCTGGTCCTGCTCCAGACTTGGTGAATCAGAATCTCTGGGGACAGCGCCTAGGAATCGGCTTGTATGGCAAGCTCCCCAGGTGGTTTTTTTTTGCATATAGTAAGCATCATTTGAGAAAATGAGCCTTAGAGGTTATGAAATACCATCTTACCTAGCTGAGTTTGCCCAGGGAGCCACTGGTGTGTTGGGTGCATAGTGGTGACATGCTGCTGCTCCATAACCTTCTTTCCCTCCATGATGTGGTGCTGGCATAGTTTCGTGACCTCCCCTCTCTCTAGGATGAAGAGCCCAGGAGATGCATGAGGGTAGTGGTTAATGACTCCGCTCTTGGTTCAAGGCCTAGGAGCAGCGGTTCTCAATCTTGGCTGCACACTGGTGTCACCTGAAAAGTTATAGCAAAATACAGGTGCCTGAGCTCCACCCAGGCATATTTTAAAATTCTCCGGGTGATTCTAATATGCAGCTAAAGTGGTGGACACTGGTCTGGAGTTTTAAACACAGATCTACTTTGTATGTATACAAACCAGTGAGTGGGTCCTTCAGAGAAAATGACTTGGAAGGGTCAGGCTCTCCCCATGAAATTACAGGCCCTTTAACACCATAGGGATTGTGGGTTGTGGAGATGGCAAGGACCTCAGAGATCAGTAGGTCCACCCCTGACTTTCTCCAGTGGTGACATTGAGCCCCGCCGGAGTGACTCTCCAGGGTCACACAGTCAGTGGCACACAGGACTAGAACCCTGGTACTTGGTGCTGCATTTTTATAGTATGAGTTCATTCAGGCAGGGCTGCCGTGTCTCCCACGGTTTGGGATGGGAGTGTTAGGTTTCATTAATGAGTTTCCATGGAAAGATTTAAAAGTCTCGGTCGTGGTTGAAAGGTAAAAGAAGATGACTCGGGAGAGAAGAAGGTTTCTCTTCAGCAGGAAATGTTGGCTCTATAAATGTTTGAACCCTGCAACTCAAACTAGAAGAGAATGCGGTTCAAGCCAAGTGGCAGCCGCAGAGGAGGTCCGTCTGTCCTGAGTGGCCAGGCGTGGTTCCGCTTCCTGATGACTGGGTGAGAGGCTCAGCTTTGGGCGGCCCCAGAGGCTGCTGTCATCGCTGCTCACAGCAGGATCATGGAGTGGGAGGGGCCAAGCAGGTCAGGCTTCCCCAGAGAGGGGGACACTGAGGCCTGGAAAACCTGAAGAACTTGCCCAAATCACACAGCTGGCAACTGACAGAGCCGGGTTTCAAATCCAGGTCCCCCTAACCCCAAATCCATGACTTCCCACCCCACGCGCCTGTGGATACTAGGGTGGACATTTAGGGGATACCCGTCAGCCCCACTGGGACACAGTGGGACCTGGGTCTGCGGCCTGGACATCTACCCTGTTGTGGCCCTGCCACCTGTGTTCTGAGAGGTCACAGGCCACCCAAACCCCAGAGCTTGTTTCCCCGTCTCTAACTGCAATAACCGCAGTCGCCTCCTAAGGTATTAGCAAGGGCTGCAAAGCCCACGTGTGTGCGAGCACCGGCATGCTCAGGCACTGTGTCGGGGAGTGCGGTTAACTTCCAGTCCGCCTTCCCCTTCTGGGATGGGTAGCGCCCTGACAGGAGTACTGAGCACAGAATGAAGTCCTGGGTGATGTAAAAACCTGGGAAGAAAGGTAGAGAGGGTGGAGCAGTAATTCACAGGGCAGGTGGAAGCAAGAAGAGTGGAGGAGTGCTGGCTCCCTAGTGGAAGGGCAGGACAAGCTGTCCACAGACGCTAGCCAGGCCCCAGGAGGCTGGAGTCAGGGACTTGTGAAAAGACCCTTCACTGAATCAGCAGCAGTGTGCCCACTGTGGGCCTCCGCCGCCTCACACCCCCGCCTTAGGCAGAGGGGTGCTGCACCCACCCTTCCTGGGGGAGTGTGCCCTCCCTTGCAGGAGAGGAAGTGGACCAGCCTAGGCAGCACGAGTTGGGGTGCGTTTTCAGATTGCCTTGGAAGGGTAGCTGGGTGGGTGAGGAGATGGCGTGGTGAGCCAGCCAGTCAGTGCTCCTGGGAAGAGTGGACTCTGACAGCGTCGTTAAGGAGAGAAGGCAGTTTAAACACTGCTCTGGTCTTCACAGGTGACACAGAACGCTTCCAGGGCTCACCTGGGTTCCCCTGAGCTTTGCAGCAGGGGCCTTTCCTTATCTGCCTGATTGGTTTCTTTACACATGGCCTTCCCCAGCATTAGCTGGGACTTTTAGCATAAGATGATGGATGGAGACCCTGAATGGGGGGAGGAGGCGGAACTGACAGCACAGGAAACACCCCGAGCTTAGCCGTCACCCACTTTGGAGGGAGGAGGAGCTGACATTTGAGGACTGGAGACATGAGGTCTGGCTCAGCTGAACTGATGTGCCCTTGCCCTGGTAGGGGGAGCACAGGAGACAGAGGGTGGGAGCGAAACTGACCAGCCTCTGGGCTGAATGTCACTTTCCTGACATTCAGGAAAAGGGCTAGGAGGGAAGAGGTGATATGGTAGGAGGCCTAAAGGAACTAACTTCCTAAAAGTGCTTTAGGGTGGCTTTAGGATAGGTCCCTACAAACTCACACTCTGGAGACAGACCTCCTCGGTTTGAATCCCATCCTACCACTGGCTGTGTGATCTTGAGCAAGTTAATGTAACCTCTCTGTGCCTCAGTTTTCCTTATTTAGAAATGGGAATAATTGTACATTCCACTCAGGGTGTTTGTGTAGAGCAGTTAGAACAGCTCCTGGCGCAGAGTCAGCTCTCAGGAAATGTTAGCCACTGTCCTTCCCCTTGCCATCATTGTCATCAGCAGCAGCATCACCATCATCATCATTTGTTCCCTGGCCAGCGCCGGGGGCAACACGGGGTGTTGGAAAAGATGAGTCAGGGGGTCTGGTCCTGGCCCTGCTGTTCGCCAGCTTGGGATCTGGGAGAGATTGTTTTATTTTCTGCATCTGTCGAGTTGGGTGGTTGGACAGGTCCACTGCATACCATCTTCTTGACATCGAGGCACATGGAAAATGACTGGGCAAATAGACCCTGAGCTATACCCATGGGGCCAAGGGGATCAATAACAGCACCTGGGTTAGAAAGCCCTGGCCTAGATAACCAGTAGGATTCCTTCTAGGCCCAGAGGTGCCCCGTTAACACCAGTGAGAGGCCATCCCTGGCAGGGGAGTGAATGCTGGACTCCATGGTCGGGGAATCTGGGTTCTAGACCTGGCTGGTCAGTACCTGCTGGAGTCTTGGGCAAGTTTTTCAGGCTTTCTGGGCCTCAGAGGTTTGGACTAGATTATCTCTAATGTCTCTTCCTGCTTCAAGTCTCGTTAACTTTGTGAGTTCAGGTTTCCGTGGGAGATGAAGTTGTTCCCTTCTTCCAGGAATTGCCATCCTCTTTCTCTTCCTCCTCCTGTTAGGCTCCATGGACCAGGCTGGGAACTTGGCAGTGTTGGGAGGTGGAGGAGATGGGGCTGGAAGAGCACCACGGGGCCCTTCCTCTGGAGCTCCCTGCTTCTGGCCTCAGTTGTGGGTGCAGAGTGGAAGGGGTGTGAGCACGTCTGCTGATTCTTCTCTTGAGAGTGTGCTCTGCCCTGATGTTTTGATGAAGAAGTCTGGCATAGGTGTCTCCCTCAGTGCACTGCTGTGGGAGAGTGGGCCATGGCTTATCCCTCTAGACCTGGCACAGACCATTGGTTGGGGAAAGAGGGCCTTGAACGTGAGCCTTGCCCACTGGAGACGGGGCCTCCACAGACTGAAGAGGTTTTAGGTGTTCTGCATGGAGCTGTGCCTTAGAAGGTGGCTGCCCGACCCTGATCGCACCGTACACATGCCGCCATGCTCTTGGGGGTCCAGGCCCCTGGCCCTTCCGATTCTCTGGAAGCTGTCAGAGAATAAGGGAGAAGGAAAAAACCACTCTAAACTTCAAATTAAGATATGAAAACTAAAATCTCCAAATTTCAGTGAAAAATCTTGAGGTCAAATCTCTGCCTTCTGTCCCACTGCATCCCACCTCTCCCATCCCAAGCTTGTTTGAGTCCCTTGTGGTCAGCATGTGAGCCACGGGGACAGGGGTACCTGGGGACGTGAGTCCTGACTGGGGTGAGCCCTGCTCTTTAAAAGCAATCCCAAGCACACATGAGGGAAAATGAAGTTCAATGCAATCTAAATAAATAAAAGACGGGGAAAAAGTTTTTAGAAATCTGTGTTTACTCTGGCACGCGACTGGCCTCCACTGCTTTTGACATATTAGGAAAAATTTTGGCGGGGACCCATTAGAAGCACTTAAAAAGGCATATGTTTCTTTTCAGAATACAAGGGTCTTGGAATGTATTGTTTAAACAAAATTCTTATGAATCTTTGATTCATTTTTAAAATATATACCTATATGAATGTTTGTTTCACTTTGCTTTCTGTGGCATTAACTTCCTTAACTCCCTTCCTCAGACCATTTGAAATAATTATTTTACTGACTATTTTTGCCAATTGTGTGGCCTTAGCCATCTATATTCCCTTTCCAGAAGATGACTCCAATGCCACCAACTCCAACCTGGTAAGTCCACACTGCAGTCTCTGCGTTTCTTTCTTGGTGGAGGACTGAGCTCGGGTCCCAGGGATTCAAGCTGGGATGTGGGAGGGAAGCGCGAGGTGTGTTTACATGTGCCAGAGCACCGCCGTGTCGGATCTTCAGTGCTGTTTTGCTCTTAATTCAAATCAGCGCCTGTCTTATCACAGCCTGTTTTCAGAAAGAATATTCCAGTTAGTTGGTCGTGAGCTCTGATTGTGTGCGTGTGTTTTGAGTGGCCACGAGGCGTGCTGCAGGAGCGGCAGGGCGGTGTCTGCGGGAGTGAGCTTCCTCCTCGGGTCGCTTGTGCTTATTCTCAGTGCCTTCGTGCCGTTGGCAGGGTCTGCTCAGGTGATCTGTGGTATTATTGCACGATAAATAATTTCTAGGAAGCTTTTAGGAAAGTTGCTTTGCAGCCAAGATGTATTATTTAGTTGCAAAGGTTTTATTTTCTTGGGAAAGGCGGCTTTCCATTTGGATGGTTGGGAGGCCAGCTCTGGCAATTTGAGGTTAGAATCTGTCCATGGAAAAAGTGCAGAGTGTGTTTACTTTTGGCTGAGCATGAAGTCATTACAAAGGCCTTTGCTCCGTCTGGGCATGGGAGGAAAAGAGCTCTGGAATGCAGTTGGCAAAATTGGGGCACTCTGGGATGCCTCTGCTACAGGCCCGTAGGAAAATCCTGTCTCTCTCCCCCTGCCCTGCAAAGACACCGTAACTTTTCATGTGATTCCCACAAAGCACATCTTTCCCCTGTCGTCAGCACCTTCCTCTCGTTAGTGAGACTGGACTGCCTGATGAGGTGCTTTCTAAAGGAAGCAGGAGGGTTGAAAGATTCTCCTTTCCATTGGTGCTGGCTGCTGCTGCTATCATGGGTGTAATTCTTTTGCTTTTTAACCTTTGACATTTTCTTTGGCTCCTTCAGCAAATAAATCTGATGTGTGTTTTAAACTTCTCTGCCATTTTCCCATTTTTCACAGTTAGCCCCAGCTCCATGTTGAGTACGGTGTTGGGTACGAGCCAGGGTGCTGCATCTTATGGCTTGCCTTGGGGCTGCGTGTTGGGGATAGGTTCCAGAGCTGGCCAGCGAGTGCCGAGTGATGACATGGCCAGGGTTGGCCGGCAGAGCATTAGTCGCAGTCCACTCAGGCTTCTGAGGTGTGACCCTGTCTCTTAATAGGCAAGAAATCTTTACTGTGTCAAAATAAACACAAGCAAAGTGTCTCCCAAATGACCCCTGGAAAAACAGGAGCATCTCCCATTGGTTACGCTTCCTCTGTGTCCACCTCCCTCCCCGACCTGGGGCCTCCCTGAAGCCCCTGCAGCTTAACACTTAATGTGCATCTTAAGAAAAAAAAAGAATTGCGTCTTGTTCTGAAGCCCATGAAGCTTTGGGTCTGCTCTAGGACAAAGCAGTGGTGAAGTGGGGAAAGGAGTTTGCTTTATCGTAGGCCCCAGAGGTGGCCCCACAGCAGTCCCTCACCCCAGAGGGCCCAGGACCATTAGCAGGGCACCTGGGGAGCTGCTCGAGAGGGAAGCCTGGGCTGGCGGGGGTCCCTTCCGGGAGGTGGGGAGAAGTCCCACCACAGAGTGATGCAGGTGTTCTAGAACTAGATGGTGGTAATGGTTGCACAGTTGTGTAACTCGACTAAAAATCGTTGTCGTATACTTACAATGGGTGAATTTTATGGTATGTAAATTATACCTCAATAAAGCTGTTTTTTTAAAAAAGAACACCAGCATGCAAGACCATGCCTCTCAAGGCCTCCCGGAGTCAGGCTGCTGTTGCCTGTTGCTCCTCTGTTCCTTCCAGATGAAGGGTGAAGTTAGATAGGTGGAGGGAGAGAGGTGGGGGACAGCCAGTGAACTTAGTGATGTTACACTAGGAGTTTGGGAGAAGAGAGTGCGGGAGTTTGAACAGGGGCTTCTAGTTGCTAAGGCAACGCCTACCTCTGTCAAGCCACGAGTCAGGCAGAGACTTACTAAGTTAAGGGAGCATTGTCAGGTTTCCTCCATCCTAAATATGTACACACACACACGTATGCATACATGCAGATATACACACACACATGAGCATACACATGTGCACACACACAGATACACAGACACACCTCCCTAATTCTAGTAGCTCTCTCTCTGAACTTTCTTGGATGGAGAGGGATATATATGTATAATTTTCTGATTTTTTTTGAGGAAGAGTCTATATTTGCCACCTCTGCCAGTTCCTTTTTGCTCTCTCCTCAGCTCCTTGCTCTCTGTCTTCCATCCCATCTCTGGAATGTAACAGATAGAGATCTCAGCTGGCAAACTCAGGAGGGAAAGAAATGTGGCTTGTTTTTGCTTTCCTGTAACTGAACATAATGTCCTCTTGGAGACTCCCTGTGGCCTGGTGGCATAAACTTCATCTTTGTAAATGCAGGGCTCTCAGCCCCCTCCCTGGAGGTGTAGCTTAGTCCTGGGCCCTTCTCTATGGCCACTGCTGTATGAGGCTGAGGGGATAGCCACAGGTCCCCTTGGCGTTGTTGATCCACACTGTTGAAATGACCTCGTCTCTTCTGGAAGGGCCTTGGTCTTTGATCCCTGTGGGCGGTATGGTCTCTTGTTCCCCAGCGTGGGGTCTCTTCAGCTCTACATCCCTCTTGGCCACTTCTGGGGCTGTGGAAATGGGGCCATGGTGAAGATTTCAAGGGCCCCTTCTCAAGGGCAGAGCCCAGGGTCTCACTCATTTTTGTTTCCTCACTACTGCTCCCATATTCACCATCTTGGGATCTTTGTTTGGACGGCGTTGCCCAACAGACCCCTCCTGTGGTCTTCCAGACTTTCGTCAATGCCCTGACCTATGCTCTCTGAACCCAGAAGCCTCAATCTCTGCATTCCACTGTATCATACTTTCCCTGGGCGGTGAAGGCCACTGACTTAATGTAGGGGGCACAGTGTTCGAGGGGTGTTAGAAAACTCCTAAAACAACCAACCAAGCAAAACCCACATCAGCTTGTAGATCAGGATATTATTCTACCCCATGGACATAATCAACACGAGTGTAATGATCTGGGCCCTCCTCTTCCTCCTTCTTTCTTCAGCATCTTACATTGTCAAATGCCCCTTTGCAAAACCCTTTTACCCCTTGGCTTTGGGGCATAATTGCTGTTAAGTCTCTTATCTCTCGTACCATTTTCTTCCTGCTTCTGGAACTTTCTCCAGGGTGCTGTCCTAGTCCTCTTGTTTTCTTTTTCTGTACTCTCCCTTGGTGAGCTCAGCTACTTCCACAATTTACCTTCCCTTTCTGTGTAAATTGTTCCTAGACTTATGTATCCAGCTCTAAGCTCTTTCCAAAGGTCTGGACCCATATTTTCTACATTAGAGAGGCCTGTGGACCAGTGCGATGACTCTTGAAACCAGCTTGATTATTACAACCACCTGGAAAGCTTAAACCATCCAGATTCCATGCTTTGGTAGATCTGATCAAATTTGGTAGTTCTGGGGCATGGCCTCGGAATATGCATTTAAAAAATTCCTCACTGGGGCGGGAGCCTAATGATCAGTTGGGTTTGGGAGCTCCTGACCTCTTGGATAGAGCAAACTTTGAGTTGGGCAGACCTGGGTTCAAATCTTGGCTTTGCTGCTTGGTACGTCTGAGTCTTAATCTGAAGGTCTTTGTTCTTTCTGAACCTCAGTTCCCAGGCCTATAAGACGGAGGGGACGTTCCCTCACAGGGTTCTGGGGAAGGGTGAGGCACACGATGACCACGAAGGGCCCCTGAGGTCTTGGCACATGGTCATGTGTGCCGCGATGTTTTGCTGATGCCTCAGTCAAACAAGCCCAGACAGAACTCAGTCTCTCTCCCATCACACAGCCAGTCCCCAAAAGGAAGACAAAAGAGCCCCTATGTGAACGCCCTTGGCCCGGGCCGTGGCGTTGCTGGCCTTCCTGTCGCGCGGAGTCGTCTCGAACACCTTCCCCTCACTGTGCTCAGCTGAGCAGGCATCCAGGTATGGAAATGTTTTTGGCAGTAGATCACATTTATCCTCCTTTCTATTTCCAAAGTCATTTGTTCACACTTTCTGGGCCTCAGTTCTCTCCTCTGTGAATTGGGAATAGCAGTAATAAGAGGCTCTACTCCTAGGCTGCTGTGAGGATTAAATGAGACAAGGTCTGTGAGAGGGCTGTGGTCAGGGCCCAGTGTTAGGGATCTTGTTGCTGTTACCATCCTGCCATCTCCATCATCCCAGCCCAGGCCCTTTGCCTGTTGCCTGACTATTACGGTGCCCTCTTTCCTGGTATTGTACCTCTAGTGTCTCTTTCCATGTGCCTGGCTTATGTGTCTTCAGTCATTTGGCAAACACCCATACCAAGAGCCAGGCAGTGTGTTTGGGATACTTCAAGAGGCAGACCCCATGTCTAACAGGGAAGATAAACATGTAAACAGATGTTTGAAAATAGTGAAAGGCCTTCCAGGGGTTAGGGTGTGAAGGAGGAAGGACTGACTCATTTTGCTTTTGGGAGAGGAATTAGGAAAGGCTTCACATGGGAGGACATATTTGAGTTGGATCTCCCAATAAGGGTTGATTTCCAAGGCAAGAGAGGCATTTCAGGCTGAGGTACACACATGTGCAAAGGCCCTGTGGTCATGCCCTTTATGACTAGGCAACAGGGTGCCGATTTCAAGTGAATGAGAATAGCCAGGTGATGAGGGGCTTCATAGCTCATGCCAGCAGTTGAACTTAACTGCAGGTGATGAGGAGACCCTGAAGATTTTCAGAGCAGGAGAGTGCTGAGTCCAGAGGTGTATTTTAGAAAGGATGCTCTTGCAGCGTGAGGAAGATGGCTCAGAGGGAGGCCTCACTGTTTGTGAAGAGAAAAGGAAACTGCCCAAGTCCAGACGATAGTGACAGTAAGGGTAGAGAGGAGGGGATGGATTTAGGGGTGAATCGGGCTTGTGACCAGCTGGGTACTGTGGATGAAGGAGAGAGCTGACTCCTGGGACGGTGTTGTGGGTAACTAGGTGCCATGAGCCAGGAGAAGGACTTCAGAGAAACGTCTCATTTAAGGGGGAGGGAGTGAGGGCTACACTTTGGGATTTGTTAAGTGAGGAGCTGGAGGAACATGCAGATGGAGATGTCCAACAGTCAATCGATTGGGGTCAGGAGCTCAGGGGAGAGGTCATGCTGAGGAGAGAGCCTGGGGGAGTAGGAGGGTGGGTGGGAGGGGCAGCCCGGGCCTGGCTCAGAGCCCCTGTGGCGGGATGGAGGGCGAGAGGAGCTGAGCAGCAAGGCCGGGGCACGTGCCTTGCCAAGTGAGAGGAGGAGGACGAGCCAAGGAGGGGCCTGAGGAAGGTTGGCCTGAGAGGTAGGAGGGAAACTGGAGAGAGTGCAGCCGGAAGCTAAGAGAACAGGAAGTGTACAAAGATGAAAGACGGACTGGGTGCTCGTTCACACTTGTCTTTATGACAACTCTAGGCCGCTAACAAGAGGGCCCGCCCGAGTATCGGGAGAGCCGAGCTGAGGGCTCGGTGCGGCAGGAGTGGACGTTGATTGGGTTCGTGCCCTGACTGAGGTCTGAGATAGTAGGTGCACAACTACCATTTACTGGGCTTCGTTGACTGAAACATTCCCCTTGTCATTCCAGAACATGGTCCCCAAATTATTTAAGTACCCCTAATATGAAGGTTGAGAATTTCCCTGTTGCTTTCATAGTTTTTTTAAAAATAAAGAACTGCTATTTCAGGGTCCTGCTCTGAGAAATACAAAGGAGAGATGATGATGCACCTACAGCAGTGGTTCTCAAACCTCAGTGGCATAAGAATCATATGGAGAACTGATTAAAATGCAGACTCCCAGGTCCTGCCCCCAGAGAGTCTTGGTCTGTGGGTCTGGCCTGGGCCCGGGAGTCTGCCCTTTAGCAGGCGCCCCTGGTGGTTCCGATGCCGGGATCGTGGACTGCCCTTTGAGAAGAAGGACCTGGAGTGTTCGCCGTGGTGTGAGTGGGTCCCCTTCAGCTCCGTCTCCCCAGTCTGCTGCTGTCTACCCACAAGATCTCTTAAAGATCTAAACAGAAAGATGAGACGCAGCAACTGCTGAGAGGTCTCCCACTCTGTTGGGTTCAAGAATAATCTATTTAGCAAAGCACACTCACTTTGGCAGAGAATTAGAAAAGAGTCTTCTTTTTGGACACACTTGCAATTCACATCTGCGCTTGCTCCTGCTTGCGAATTTGTCAGCTTCCATCCACTCTCTCGCAGACCTTTCCTTTCTCCCACCTGCTTAATATAATCTCCATTTATTTTTCTAGCACTTTGCTTTCTTCTCTTTCCAAGAGATGAACAGTATTCCAGTATAGAATTTTTTTAGATCTTTCCCTCATTATTTAAATATGAGTCTGTTTGTTTTATGCTCCATCTAACGTACACTTTTGTACCCAAATCCATCATTTTTGTTATCTTTTCCTCATGCTAGTGAAGCATAATGAAACCTGAACTCGCACGTGACGTGACATTTCTTTCTTTTTATTCACAGTCTTGTTATTGGCAGTGCTGCCTACTTTGCAGTGCATCATTTATAATATAGCAACTGTAAACCCATTCTACCAATAGCTGTTACCCAGTCGGGAAATTGTATGATGTCTGTGGAGCAAGCTCTGCCAGCTGAACAAGCTCATTGTGTGTGGAAACTCCCAGTTCTTTGCAAACCCTGAGGTCCACAAAGACTTGGCTTGAGCTGAAATATTAAGAGAGTATATTTGGCATTTGACCTTGTGCAAAGAACAGTCTTGTGTACTTTCTGGAGTAAGAGCCAGGCGTTAAGTGGAGGTAGAGAGGAGAAGGGAAGAGGCCAGAAAAGGAATGGTTTGGGGGCTCGGGGAGGAGAGAGCGCGAGGAGAGTGGGTTCATCAGGGGGACATGAGCTAGAACAGGAGGAAGGTTGGGATGTCCGATTTTCCCATTGATTGCTGTGAAATTGGGCCATAATGAGAGTGACATCATAGGCTGGTGGTGAAGATGAAATGTGTTAACATGGGTCAAGCCTTAGAGCCGCGCCTGGCTCAGGCAAATGTGTTGTCCTTCCGAATTCACAACCAGAGGCTGAGAGCCATCCTCTCCGCCTGGCCCTGGGGGCAAGTCAGGGTCAGTGGCACTGCAGGCCAGCTTTTGCCTCAAAAAGGGGAGAGAGGAGACCAGAAAACTCTTGTTTCTGGCAACCCTGATCCAGTAAGATTGGTGTGCGTCTGTGCGCGCCTCAGCCTCGTCGTCTCACTACACAGGGAGGGCAGCAGAGAGGCTCACGGCAAGAGGAGAGCCCACAGGGGAGGCCTGGGCTGCCTGCCGCTGGGGCTTCCGTCTCCGCCTGCACAGGTGTTCTGTGCCTGGCACAACCCTGTGTTCACCTCGCAGGGAGGCAGGGTGTGCCTGAGCGCTGTGAAGCTGAGCTTTCCCCCTGCCCACGCAGGGCCCGGCTGAAGACACCCTCACAGGCTCCTGCGTCCAGACCACCACGATTCTGAGAGGAGTCTGAAGCCTGCCCACCAGCCTCTGAGAGGGGCGTGCGGCCCCAAGTCAGAGGCTTCTGTTTGAGGAGTAAAGATGCCAGTTAGAGTGTCGCTGATCTTCCTGCAATGAGCTGTGGTTTCTTTTATCGTCCAGTTTGCCTGAGAGCGAGACATCTTTGTGAGGCTCTCACGCGTCAATGTGATGATCAGTACAAAGTGAGATGTGTTATTGCCATCTTGTAGGTGTCATCCTAATGCACCAGACACACACACTTTGCAGAAATACTAGGGTTGTGATGTATACTAATAGATAATCACAGGTAACAAGCAACGTAGCTGCTGCATCGTGGGCTAACGCTCCCTGTGCTGTGAGGGGAGAGGGGCAGTGGCACGGGGGAGGCGGCAGTGTAGAGTCTGTCTTCAGATGAGAGAATAGCCTGACACGGTGTGGCGGGCAAGTGCCTCACTGGGTAAGATCTCCTCTCCGAGGTTCTGACTGAACTGGTCTGAATGGGACCTGGGCGGGTATGTCGCAAAAGCTATTCTGGAGCCAGAGTTGTGGGCACCGACCTAGAAAGTGAGATCTGGACTGTGTGGCCTTAGGTCAGTTGCTTAACCTTTCTGTTTGTCACTCTTCTGGTGAGTGGGAGTAATAAAACCTGTTTAGTCGTAATAATTACCTTTACTGAGTGACCGGCAGGTGCCCGTGCTTTGCACGCGCTATTTCTGATCCCCGTAACAGTACATTATAAGGAGTAGAGAATTTGTCCCTCTTGCTCACCACTCTGTCCCCAGTGCCTTGAGCAGTAACTGGCATGTGTCAGACTCTTGATAAATGTTTGCTGAGTGAATGAATGAACTCTGTTAGGTAGTGTCGCTTTATTTCAGATGAGGGAATAGAATCTCAGAGACACAAAGTGACTTGGTGAGCAGGCAGCAGAACCGCAATTTGAACTCAGGACGGTATGAAACCATCACCTAGACTGTTCTCTGGAATATGTAGGGTTGCTGTGAGCATGGAGAGAGGTAGATGGGAAATGTTTCAAAGATTAAGTATGGCAGTCTTAACAGATATTTAAAAAAATAAGCTTGGTTCTCTTGTAAAATAAATCTGGTAAATGCTGAGATAACCAAAGTTAAACCTATTACTTTATTGTAAGACTTCTCAGAGTCTTTAACTCAATCACAATAGGTGCTATTTACAAGTTTGTTCTGTGTGCAGACTCTGTCGTAAGTGTTTTATGTGTATTAAAGCATTTAAGCATCCTGTAACCCTATGAAATGGATACTGTTACTATCCCATTTTATAGATGAGGACACTGAAGCTCAGAGTTGCAATAATTTGCCCTGAGAAACATAGCTGTGAAGGGAAGACTCTGTTGTGTAGACACAGGCAGTTATCTCCAGGTGTGTGTGTTTAACGATCATGTGACAATCCTGTGCCCAGGACTCTGTGGACCAGGCAGGGCAGGCATATCCTTTCCAGCCCTCACCGTCCCAGACGCTTGAGGAGCAGTATTCCTTGGAACACATGTGGTAAATGTGCCATAGAGATGTGACGGTTTAAAACCACACACACAGGAGAAAACTCTTGCCCTAAGGACCGAGGCCGTTAGGAGAAAGGACAGAGCTGTCCTTGGACATGTTGCAAGGCCAGTGCAGCAGAGAAGGCCAGCAGAGCGCACCAGGTCGGCCGTGTGAGGACCTTGGCAAGCTCCCTGATAGAGTGGTGCCTCATGTGGTGGTCACAAGCCCTCATGAGCCCAGGGCAGCTGTTTGACTCAGTGTCCCTCACTAAGTATTTCAGGGGAGAGGGTGCTGTCTGTGCTGTGCTTGCCAGCGGACTGGCTCGGAGGAGATGATGCTTTGAGTCTAAGTGTGGTGACACCTCTCGTTCTCTTTTTATCCCTCTGTATTCATTTTGGGGGAAGATGTTCCATATATATTCACACTCTATGTAATGGGACCACTTTCATGCACCAAGCTCCTTTTAATTTGAGTATATTTGAAGAAAGTCTTTCCAGAATATAAAATACAAATCCCTGAATCCTCAAAAGAAAAATTCTGAACATATTTCATCCTTTTTCTGGGACAGCACAATCATTAAAAATCTCAGTTATTGAAGCTGCTCTGATAAAGTGAAGCCGTCGGGAGAGTGAAGGAAGCTCCGAGTGGTCCCGAACACTGTGATCCAGAGGGGTCTGGGCCTGGCTTCCGCACCCCGCCCTGTTGGGGTGTCTGCCTGCTCCTGGACCCACCCTTTTAACTTGCTGCTCCGCTCTCCTGTGGGTGTGGACTAGATGACCAAATCCATTATACTTACGTGCAAGTAAGATTAAGTGGACTCTGAACGAGGAGGCTCACTTATGAATAAAGCACATTAGCTTCAGTTTATGGATTTTATAACAGTGATTTTGGCTTCTCAGAAGCCTTTTTTTCCCCTTTATTCCCGTTGTTCTCACTGATTTCTGTAGGACTGAAGTTGTTGGATTAGTGCCTTCCAACTAGGAATAACAGCGACGTCCACACCCATGTAGCCCACACATACACTGCTGATACTGTTCTAAGTGTGGTACAGTGTTAACGCATTTAGTCCTCTCAACGACCCCATGAGACCTCTGTTATAATCATCCCATTTTAAAGATGAGGAAAAAGAGGCACAGAGAAATGAACTACCTTCCTCCAGGTGCACAGCTGGGTGTCCAGCCCAGGCATGTGGCTCCTAAGTCCATGCCCTTAACTGCTACGCTCTGTGGCCTTCCTGAGGGGTACAGGGAGGGCTGTTGCTTAGAATATGGCCCTTTAATTTTTGGGGACGCAACTAGCGTGTTTGTGACATATGTGATGATCTCTTTACCAAGGGGTGCCAAAGGAAGAGTGACAGTGAGTGCAGGGCATGCAGCTGGGCCGTGCGGAGTCCGGGAAAGGATTAGGGGCCTGGCCCGGGAGCCCTGAGTTGCTGCCGTTTGGACAATGTGGGAGGGGGCGAGGAAGAGACTTATCTCCATCCACTGCTGCCTGAGCAGGGGACTTTGGTTTGAAGCCTTGTTCTCCCAAGGCCAGTGATTCGTATTAGCCGAGATCCTTGACCACACAGCCCCCAGGCTTCCTCCTAAATAGATGACAACCTCTGGCTGGGGAAGGGGACCAGATCAGCCTGACTTTGAGACAAGCTTAAACTCTGAATTAGCTTTCGTGGCTGAGTTCCTGGGAGCTCCCTGGGCCACATTTGAACTCAAGGCTCTGTTGGGAGCCAGTCAGTATGGTCTAGTGTCAGGGCCCGGAGAGTCGAATGTCGGGGACCTCCATAGCACCCAGCCCTGGCGAGAGCTGTGTCCCGTTTGTGATTAGGGCTTCGTGGGATGTGCCTGAGCCCACCAGGTTCTGACACTGCAGAGCTGCAGCCTAAACCACAGGGACGTGTGGTGGCTATGGAAGAGCGCCAAGCTGGGAGTCCTGGGTTCTGGCTCCATTTTGGCCACTGACCAGTGGCATGGCCTTGTCACTTTACTTCCCTAGACTTGAGATTTCTCAGCCATGAAATAAAGGTAATAACTTCTGCCTCACAGCGTCATGCCAAGGCTCAAATGAGAGGATGTATGAAAATGCCCTAAAAATGTAAGTGCCGTATAGACGTCGCCGTGCTATCGCAATGACCATCACTACTGTTATTAGAACTAGACAGAGATAGTCTGTCTCTGATATGGTCACCCCTTTTTTTCTGGCACATTCCTCTGTGGACCTTTTCCATCAGCCTCCTTTCAAGATAACTTAGAGATGCAAAAGAACTAAAAGCCAAGTTCCAAATTTAGTTCCTGACCTTTCCAAGATGGATGGTGAGTGGTGTGGCCATGACTTGCTTGCAGCTGAGAGCTCGGCTGGGCTGCCGGAGCCTGGGAAAGCCAGGCAAGGGGCCAGCTGTGGAGGCCTGGGGTGGACTGTGCCCTCGCACGGGAGCCTGTTGCTGGGTCGCTCGTTTCGTGCTCTTCCCAGTTTCTCCTCGGGTCTGGTTCAGCTCTGGCACGGCCGAGCGTGGCTGTTGAGTTGTTTCTTTAGCGCTGTCCTGCAGCTTGCAAAGCCTTCCTCAATACGCGGCAGCGATGGTGCCAAAGCGCTGGGCTTCCTCTCTGTGCTGTGGGGCACACAGTCAGAAACGTGGCCTGGGAGAGGCTCTCCCTCCAGAGCCTGTGAGTCCTTAGGAACATGGTGAGACACTGAGAATAAGGAGGGTGGGCGTGTCCAGGAGAGGCCCTCACGAGCTGTCCGGGGGCTTATGCAGGTCTGACCACTAGGGCCGGGGGCCTCACGCTGGGTTAGGCCTTCCCGGGCCCGGGAGCGTGGCCCTCAGAGCGGCCGAGCTTACAGAGGGTTCTGGGAGAGGCAGGGGTGGCTGTCACGCTCGAGGGCTGGCCGTGTTCGGTTCAGAATGCGTTGTGTTTGAATTGCGGCAGTTAGACACGGTTCATGGGGACAGGCCTTGTGGAGAAAGGTGTGAGGGCCGAGACGTGGCCGCAAGCCCCACCTCTGCCAAGCTGATGAGAGAATGGGCAGGAGAATGGAGAGGCCGTTGCCACCTGCAGGCTGGGGTGATGCTCACGTTCCCAGCCCGTGAGCACTGGGAGGGGTGAGCGCAGCTGGCCTCTCCTCCCCTCGCCAGCTTCCACCTCACGGCCACACAGCAGTGTGACGGCAGGGTCTCCCGTGAGTGTGGAGGGGAGGCGTGTCTGAGCTGGGCTGCTTGAGCCCCCAGGAGCTGCAGGCCTGGGAGAGGGTCTTAGGTGGCGACCGAGGAGGAATAAAGGCAGAAGTAGATGCCAGAGGGGGAGGGCACGGGGAGTGGGTGGCCTTGGGCTGCAGGCCGCTGCTGCCACCCCTTTTGGTGGGGGTTCGACTGTGAGAGGACCCCCAGGGACCTGCCCCCTTGCACAGTCCTCTCCCTTGAGGGTGGGCCTATCCTGTGAGCATGGTGGGTTAGCACTCCTACAATTAGGTTGTGGGGTATGGCACAGTGACTTTAAGAAAGGACGAAAAGAAGGGGGAGGGCTATCTCAGCCACGGGACCCCCCACAAGGAACTGGGCTCTTGCTGGTGAAAGTTTCCAATTGTGGGGGCATGTAGGGCTGGTGCCCTTCTCTGTCACTGGTTTTGAAGATGGAAGGGCCCTTAGCCAAGATCTGAGGCCGACCCCCAGGAGCTGAAAGTGACTCCTGGCTGCCGGCCAGCAGAGAGCTGAATTCTGCTGACAAGCTGAGTGACCTTGAAAGAGGCTCCAAGCCCGGGTCAGAAGGCAGCCGCCGCCCGACTATGTCCTTGGGGTGCCTGAGTGGAGGGCCTGGCTGCCCTGCTTGGCCTTCCGACCTGCAGCGCTGTGAGCTAACCAGGGGATTTTGTTTCACACTGCTGACTCTATGGTAATTTGTCACGCCGCAGTAGAAAACCAGTCCTGCTCTCCACTGCCCTCCGGAACCGCTGGACGCGAGCAGGTCTCTGCCCCTTTGCTTTGGGGCTTCTGCTCATGCTGTTTCCTTCTGGGTCACTGTTCCTCCACTTTGCCCGGCTTATGCAACTGGTCCTTGGGGTCTCAGCCTAGACGTGGCTTTCACTGGAAGCTTTCCACGACCCCCAGAAAGCAGCTTTATGTGTTCATTTCTCTGGCTGACCGGTGTTCCTCCTCAAACCTCAGAGGTGAAGTGTCTTCTTGTGGAAGCCTTCTCTGGTCTTCCACGTTTCCACGGCATTCTAGATATCTAAGTACTTCTAATCTCTCCTTTACTTGTGTCTGTCTCTCAACAGTATTCGTTTGGTTGGTTGTCTTAAATTACTACAAATTTAGTGGCTTAAAACCACAGAAATTTTTTTCTCTCACAATTCTGGAGGCCAGAAGTCCAAAATCCAGGTGTCGGCACAGTTGGTGCCTCTGGGCTCTGAGGGAGGGTCTGTTCGGGCCTCCCTCCCGGCTTCTGGGGCTGCTGGCAGTGCTCGGCATTTGATGGCTATTAGACACATCGCTGTACTGTCTGCCTCCACCTTCACATGGCCTTCTCTCCTGGGGTCTGTCTCTGTGTAAATTTCCCTCCTTTTGTAAGGGCACCGGTCGTTGGATTGGGGCCCACCCTAATCCACTTTAACCTCACCTTAACCCTCTTTCCATTAAAGTCACGTTCACAGGTACTGGGGGCGAGGACTTGAACATACGTTTCTGGGACACACAGTTCAACCCGCAACAGTCACTAGCAGTGTGTGTGTGTGAGCAGGGATGGTGTGCGTGCAGTCTCCCCACAGCACCTGGAAGGCCGCAGGAGCTCCCTACCTGTGTGCTGAGTGCCTGGTTGGGCTGCCACAGGCCATGCCTCTTAGAGAATGGTGTGCCTCAGTGAGGGCACAGGTGCCGACAGGGCGGGCTCCTGGTGCCCCTGTTACAGCAGAGCTGCCTGGTGGACAGGTCCCTTCTACCCCGAAGGTCTGAGATCCTAGCCCAGTCCTGCAGCTCAGGACTGTCCCTCTTGCCTCCTGTGCCCGCTGGCCTCAGACACGTCATGCCCCAGAGGAAGGGAAAATGCAGTCAGAAGTGAGGCCCACCGGCAGGGCAGCTCTCCAGGTCACAGCAGGCCTAGTCCTGCTGGCTCCTCAGTCCCTCCTGGCTCTCAGGGAGTGGGGGAGGAGGCCTCCCTTGGGGCCACAGAAAGGAGCCCTGGCTTCCCCTCCAGTCACCGTGACTGGCCAGGGAAGGCCGGGGCTCGTCCTGTCTCCTCTCCCCTGGCGCTCAGGGCCGTGGGAAGCAGGCTTGGCAGAGGCCTCAGTGGTGACTTATCTTTGCCAAGGTTCAATCCAAACAGCAAGAGGAGCTTTCAGCTGACACGTGGTGACTCAGCCAGCTTGTTCCACACCCTTCGGAGTGGTGTCCCTCCCTCGGGACCTCTGGCTCCTCTTCTGCGACTGCGTGTCCTTGTCACCTTTCTGGCAGAGCATCTGCCCTGTAACTGGGGAATCTGTGTCCTGGGACAGGACAGGCCCCAGTTCACTCTGGGAACAGTCATGGAGGACGCATGATTTGTGGAACGATCCTGGAGAGCCCAGCAAGAGGATCCGATCACTGCCACCGGCGATCTCTTTGGGATTGTAGACGAGGGGCTCCCAGCACCCTTGCTTTGAATTCTGTTCCTACCACAGTTCCTGAAAGAGAATGCACTCAATAAATATTTGCTGAATAAATAGCTGAGTGAATATGTGAATAAGAGAACTTGTTCAGGGACTAGGGCTTCTAGAGAGGTGTAGCGTGACTGAGTGAGCACCAGACAAGGAGTCAGGAGCCTTGCGTTCCAGACCTTTCTCTGCTCCTCACTAGCTGGGTCACCTTCAGTAAGTGTCTTTGCCTCTCTGACCTCTGTGTGTTCATTTCTCATCATCCAGGAGAGGATTATGTTCAGATAATCCTTTTATATTTTGCATGTCTGTGGCTCTTTGCCTGATCAATAGATCATTTGACTTGTTATTAGTATAGTCATTCATACATTCATTTGATAAATAATTATTTATTTATTTATTTTGATGAGAAAGATTCACCCTAAGGTAACATCCATTGCCAATCCTTCTCTTTTTTTTGCTTGAGGAAGATTATCCCTGAGCTAACATCTGTGCCAGTCTTCCTCTATTTTGTATGTGGGATGTCTCATGCACGGCTGGTGAGTGGAGCAGGTCTGTGCCGGGGATCTGAACCCGCGGACCCGGGCCACTGAAGCAGAGTGCATGGAACTTTAACCCGTTGGCCACAGGGCCAGGCCCAGTAAATATTTATTGAATGCCTGCTGTATCCCAGGCTGGGTGCTGGAAATACAGAATGTGCAGAAACAGACAAGGTCTCTGCCTTCATGAGGCTTATGTTCTGTAATGCCAGTCAGTAAACAACTCGGCAAGTTGGTAAACAAGATAATTCCAGAGCATTATCAATACTATGAAGAAGAAAGTAAGAGGCTAATGAGAGGAGAGTTGTGGGCAGGCAGCAGATGGGGAAGGTCTCTGTGAGGAGGCGGTACCTGAGCGGAGATGTGGTGCGAGAAGGGGCCGGCCTGCGGGAGCAAGCGGGGGCCCGGACTCAGGTGTGGCCAGAGCACACTGAGGAAGATGAGGAGGGGCGTGAGGGGTCAGAGAGGTGGGCAGGGCTGGCTCACATAGGCCGTGGTGAGGAGTTGGAGTTTTGTTCTGAGTGTGGGGTTGGCAGGTCCTGTTAGCTTGCAAAGGCCTCCACAGCAGTAGGAAGTATCCTGAGGAGCGTTAGGAGGCCAACGAGAAAGGTGAGGGCTACTGCCTTTACTTCAGCATCCTAAGAGTGATGTTTGTGTTGCCGGTGGGCCTGGGTCCATCTCACCAAGAGAAGAAAGCCCTGGGACATGTGAGTCACAGAAACATGTCAAAGGGACCTGGCAGAATGCTTCAGGGGCATGGAGGCAGGCTTCTCCGGAGGCAGTTTTCCTGACTCTTCTATACACTCTGGTCTTTGTGGTCAGCCTTAGTTATCTGGCAACTTCTCTGCATCCAGATCCACAAGGGCAACCTTTCTGGCCATTCCATAAGGGCGGTATGCACACTCCCCTGGCCCGTGGGAGCTGGAGAGGTTTCAGGGCGTCTGCCCACTCAGCAGGCTGCCTCCCCGGCCTGTCTGGCCTTTGCAGCCTCTCAGAGCACAAGGAGTGTGGAGACAGCACTCTGAATGTCTGGATTTCTGTATATCTGGAATGCCCTTGGTCCCCATCCATCTGGAGGGAGGGTGAGGGCAGCCTACATTCTCCAGCTCAGCCCTTTCCTTTTATGGCAGCCCAGGGGCAGAGGTCAGTCTCCTGTAAGCCATAATAACCCAGTCCACGTGAGGATACCATGAGCTAGAAGCCTGTCCAAGTCTTTGGAGGGTAATGTTAGAGGGGTAACCACTCCTTCCCATTATTCCCTTATTTGGGGGTTACTGCCAGGTTGGCACAAGACTTGGGTATGGGGAGTGAGCACTGAGCTGGGTAGTCCCTGGTCTGGTCCTAGTACAGCCCCTACCTGGCCAGGGGCCCCTGGTGATGATACCTGGCATTTATGAGTGCTTCTAGTGCCACAGCTCCGTGCCTTGCATGCCTCACCTCATTCGGTCCACTAACAAACGTAGGAGGTGGAGCTACTGTGATTCCCTGTGCCAGAGAAGGAAACAGGCTAGAAAAGTGGGCGACTTGTCTGGGCAATGGCACCAGGCAGTGAGAACCCAGAGTCCATGCTCTTGGACTCTCCTGTACTGCTTTGGCAAGTAGCCTCAGTGCCTGGGCCTCGGTTTCCTGATCTGTCAGATGGGGGTGGTGGATTGATCCAAAGTCTCTTCTGATGCTAATGTTATATGGATTCCTTCCATGAACCCCAACAGACTACAAACCATTGACAGCACTGAGGTCCACATTCCAAAGGTTTCCAAAGGAAACGAGGGCATAATCAGTGCATAAAAGTTATTTTTAGGAATCAATCAAAAAGAGTGCAAATCAAAAGAATACTTGGTATTCCCTCATGCTCCCTCTCAAATTGTATATTTGGGGGGAACGTTAAAGGACTTTGTTGAAAAGACTATTCATGTGGGATTTCCTGGCCTTTGTGGTTGTGGTAGGGGTCTAGTTATGATACTTGTCCTGAGCCTTGCTCTGACTTTCCTCCCCACTCCGACCCCAACACCCAGTGAGACATACTGTTTGTGTGTTGTAAGTTGTATCTCTGGTTTACTTTAAAGTTGCTTAAAGATATTTGACTATAAATCTATAATCACCGGCATTAGCAGTGTTTGAAGAAAATAACTGTGTTAGGCTAGTCAGTTGGTTCATCCAGGCAAAGATGAACTGAGCCCTGCTGTCACCTGTGGTCAGCACCATGCGGGCAGAAGAGGCAGAAGCCCCCTGCATGAGCCCTGAGAAAGCAGGACCAGGACGTGGGGACACTAGGAGCTGAGCTGGAGGATTCTGACTGTAAGACGATGAGCAGAAGGCCAAAAAGGGAGGCGATCCGTGTGAACTGGAGTGGCAAAAGAGGTGTTCCTGGAAGAAGCTGGGGTTGAGTGAAGCCTGGAAGTTTGTGGAGGAGTTGGCTAGACTCTTGGTAGGAGTGAAGGGATGCCGGGTAAGAAAAGTTGGAGGTACAATTCCGTGCAAAAGGTACGATTTTGACGTATAAACCTGGAGTTCTCAAAGTACAGTCTAAGAATATTCTTGGGGTGATCTGCGTTCGTTCCTCAACACTTCTTTATTCAACACCTGCGTGTGCGGAAGGCCCAGCAGTGCTTACGGCACATGTACAGTTCCTGCCTGCACGGCTCATCACTCTAGCTCAGGAAGAAAGGATTCAGCATCTAATGAAATCACTGATTCTTGGGGGCCGGCCCCGTGGCCAACTGGTTAAGTTCGCATGCCCCCCCTTGGTGGCCTGGGATTCACGGGTTCAGGTCTTGGGCGCAGACCTGCTCACCGCTCATCGAGTCATGCTGTGGCCCTGTGCCACGTGGACGAACTAGAATGACCTACCACTAGGATATACGACTGTGTACTGCGGCTTTGGGAGAAAAAAAAGAAAAGAGGAAGATTGGCAGCAGATGTTGGCTCAGGGCCAATCTTCTTCACCCAAAAAAACCCATTAAAAAAACCCCCCAAAACTCCCTAATTCTTCAGTTATGGTTGGCCTCTAAAATATTTATGTTTATATTTGGATGTGACCGTATTCATTTTAAATCAATATTTTGCTTACGCTACTGAAAAACCAAACCTGGAACTAATGATCACTTTATTGCATAGAATATATCCTAAAGGTGACATTTCTCCTAAATTATGATTAAAAAATATCATAATTATATATCATAATTAAAAATAGATATCTTACAAATATATTCACATATATCATAGTTAAAAGTATATCATAAAGGCGACTTTTCCCCTAAATTATGATTAAAAAAGTGTTTTAGGGTGGATTGTGGAATTTTTAGTCCTTCTAAGGTGGTGCCTAGATCATAAAACTTGAGACTTGTAAAGAGATGGAGAAGAAGGAGGAAACAGAAATCGCCAAGGATTGCTGGCAGTAAGTAAGTACCTGTTCCAAGGTACGAGGAGAGGACTCCGGAAGGACAGAAAGCCTACCCCAGAGGGGAGCGGGCAGCTCTGCCACGTCAGAGGCAGGACGGCGGCACCCGCTGGAAGCTTGGTGAGTGTGCAGACAAGGCTCCTCCGCGTCAGAAGCATGTTTCCCCTGTCGGGGATGCTGCACCTCCATGGCTGCCTGCTGCCATTTCTTACAGATCAGGAGGGTTTGAAATTCTGGGTTGCCAAAATAATTTTTTTTTCTCCCTGTATCCAGCCATTTCTAGTAAAGCTTGTTTATTTTTGTAAAAAAATTTTTTGTTGTAGTCATTTTATCCTTTTGGAATCAGGAGAGTTTTCAGCTTGAATAATTTTTTTTTTTCCCTTTTCTGCAATGTAGGATTCTTGGGTTTGGCCTTTGGGAGGTAAATAATACAACTCTCTGTTTACTCTGGTGGGCCTTAGCTTATCTCAGAGCTGTTTTACCTCAAACATTGGTGATTCTGTAAATTGAAATCAGCTTTTCTTAAACTTGTAGATTCCTTAGATTTGAAACCTATGTTTGGTTACATTTATAGCAACAACACACCTCTTATTGAAGGTTTATTCATTTGTTTGCTTGTTAATTTATTTTTTTATCTTTTGCTCATTCAACTACCGTTTATGGAGGGCCTGCTTTGCAGTAGGCCCTGGGCAAGAGCGTTCCCTTAGAGAAGACATTGTGGGGAAACACTGGATTAATCTCTGTTACTGTCCATGTCAACTGTTGCTAAGTGTGGGGTTTGGTGGAAGGTATGGATTTTTCTGGCGTTTGCCTTTCTTGACTGAATTCTGATAGTCACTTCGGTGCCTGGCATTTCAAGAGTCTGGAGAGACCCTGCAGCATAGAGAAAGTGCTGACCTGGGACCAGAAATGCTAACCTGGCTCTCTGCCCTTGGGCAAGTCACTTCACCTTTCTGAGCCTCAGTTTCCATCTGTTACTTAGCACTAATTACACCTACTTAACTCACAGGTTTTTTGTGAGGAGCATTATCTCATTAGAGATAATGTTTCTAAAAGCTCTTTGAAAATTGTGCAGCATTATTCAAATGGAAATATTATTTTTATTATTGAGTGCCTACCAATTCCACACAAGGAGCCGTGACGAAAGGAGAGAGGGCGTTATTGTCCCCACTCTGCTCCCTCATGGCGCTGGGTATCATGGGCGTGTTTGGATTGTGGATGGGGCGGTACAAGAAAAGACCAGAGCATGGTTCCTGCCCTTGAGGAGTCTAGGATCAGATTTGGGTGACAAGAACCAGCTAGAGAATCGTGTAATAGTTGAGAGAAGGGAGAGAGGGCTTGAGGATCTCTTCGTGCCTTTCTTGCTCCTAAATTCTAGTCTTGGTCAGGAAAGGCTTCACTTTGGGAAGTGGCACTTGAGCTTGGCTAGCATCAGCATCATCATCAGAGCCATCTTCTTGCTATCATCGTTAATAAAATGAATATTTATTGAGTATCAGTATGTGGCAAGGGACATACAGTTTGGTTGGGGAGTCTGAGTGCTTGCCTGAAAAAAAGATAACTAAGGGACCTAGTTCCTTACACTGGGGCCCGAATGAGGGAGGTGCCCAGTGCTGTGGGGAACCAGAGGAGAGGGCAGCTCTAGGTTTGGGGTTGTTGGGAAAGGCGACTGAGAAGTGGTGGACCCTGACCTGAAGGAAAAGCAGGATTTGGACAAAAGCAGAATCATCTGGAAAGGCATTCCATGTTTCTGCTTATTGATAGCATTTAATTTTCCATTTTCCCAATAAGCATGAACAGATTGCTTTCTACTCTCAATACCTCATTTTGTTTACCTGCCCTGTGGGAAGAGCATTTATGAAACCCAACTCAGGGAAGCTCTTCACCATTTCCTCTCTTTTTTGCAGAAGGATTTTGTAGTGATCTGCCTATGCCTTTTCAGGCCTGAGTCATTCAAGGTAAATGTCTAAGGTTAGTATGACCCGAGTAGGGCTAGGTGTCAGGGAGGAGGACAGAGGGAGCAAAGGCCGGAAGAGATGGGAGAAGGGCAGCCTGAGTTCACCCAGAAGTGGGCACATGAGAGAGAGGACAGACAGGGCCCCCTGAGAATGCTTCAACCCCTCCAATTCTCAAAGCAAATTCATTTCACTGAAGACGTATCTCTGTCCCTGGCTCTGTCTTTATCCGGATCTCTAGAGCTATAAAATTCAGGGCTTCTAGGACCAGGATGGCATCTAGGGAAATTAAAACAAACAAATCACTGAGACAGGGTGGCACCCCCCAAAATGTTGCGATTTGCCTGTTGAGTGTTTCAGAAGCTTCAAAGGAATTGAGCAATTTAGGTTAAATTTTAAGAAATGGGGCTGACCAGAGCAAAAGGAGAGTTTGAAACTGTGCTGCAGACATTGAAGGTGGAGGTACATTCTGCCCTTGGAGCCAGGCCGGTCTCCGCTCTGGACAGCGCCCTTCTGTGTGATGTGGTACAACGGAGGATTACCCACAACCGCCTTAACAACCTTGGGGAGTGGAACGCCAAATACGGGCAGAGCAGACAGTTAGCTCTATTGGTATTGGGGCTTCACCCAAATTATCTACTATGAATACTTTCTAGGGACCTCTTGCCTCTTTAGGACAAGTGTTAGATAATTTCCATTAACTCAGTTATTGGTAGGGGAGGCGGTGAGAGAGAAAAGATCAACTGTGGCTCAGAGTTACCTGGAGGAATAGAGAGCTGAAGAGAGAAGTGGAGAAGGCGTGCATCCTAGGATGCTGACATGTAGAAGGAAATCATGAAAACACTCCCACCAGATTGGAAGGAGAGGAAATGTAGATTATAAAGCAAAAGGAGACTTGTCTCTACTTTCTCAAACTTTTTTGGGGACTTCTTCTGGTAATTAAATAGGCAGCAGGTTTTCTCCTAGATGAATCATTTTGAAAAATTCATCCCTTAACACTTGGGTTTCCTGTTCTTGATCCATAGTCCTCACATTACTGCTGTTGGCGGTGTGGGGTCCCATTGGAAAGCAGTGCGCCGTCCGTGCATCTGGTGATAGGGGGACGCTGGGAATGGGAATATATTTATGCAACTTCTAGGGCTTTTTTATTATTTGCAGGTTCACATGCATACACACACACACACACACACACACACACACCTCTGCACTTATATAAAACCTGTCAAATCTTTCAAAAAGTTTTGAAGGAATTAGCATTACAAAGTCATAAAGAAATCTCTGAGGGGACTTTAGAGTAGAGAAAGAGGAGGGGAAAAGCCTAAATATATCACTCTGCAGCAAACCAATCATCCACACAACCGCAGAAAACTCTGATAAATCTCTTGTGAGATAAACTCCCTCCTGCCTGACAGTTCTCTTTGGAAACGTTGACTCTGCATTTCATATTAAAATATTGCCTTGAAAAGACCTGCCATGGAGCTATTGATCCCACTTATGGGCAAGGAGGCATCTGGACTTGTCTTCCAGCCGCTGCTCAAAGATTCCACATGTTAACCTCTGCTGTTCGCATTTGTGTATTTAACCAAACTCTTTCATGGCCAGTCCAGGGCTCCTGATTATCAGGACTGCATTACAGTCCAAGAGTTCTGCGTCGCGTCTTCCATTTAGCTGCTGTTTACCTTTAAGCATACTAATAACGATTAGTACTATTACAATTCTAGAGCATGTATCATGTGCCAGGAACTTTAATCTTTATAACAGCTCTGTAGCTCTAGAGTTTTCAAACAAGGAAGCAGACTTAGAGACAAGGTAACCTAGCTAGGGTCACACCGCTGGGAAATGGGGGAGCTAGGATTTGAACCAAGTTCTGTGTGACTCTAAGTGCTTGTTCTTTCCTGTTTACCAAATGTTTGCAGCCATGTCTACCTCAGATGTGTTGTCGAAGGAGTCTGAGGAGAGGGGAGAGGGGTCTGGTGTCTGAGACCATAGGAGTCAGCAAGTGGAGGCTCCCTTCCTCGGAGTTGGAGGGTATGCTCTGGGACTTGTGCTCCCTCAGCCCTGTGCACTACTAGAAGCCACCGACAGGCCAGTGGGTGTCCATGGGACTCATCGCTTTGCATCCTGTTGGTCCAACCCTGACGTTTTGTTTTTTGGCCTTTCCAGTGGAGACTCCAAATAGGATTTGATTTTTTCCAGGGTCATCTGGGAAATGATGTCTCAAATCTGGGAAGATGTGGTCTTGGGGGTCACCTGAGCAGCAGAAGAAATCTTGGAAGATGACATTTGGGACTTATGTGGAATTAACTCAGAAAGTAATGAGTTTGCTGGACTTGAGCGTTCACAGAGGGCATGCGAATGTCTGAGGCTGAGGAAGAAAGGGCAGCTCTGACCCATCTTGGGGTTTTGTGCTTTGTTCTCGTGACCCTTTGGAAATACTTGGATAAACACACATGTCTAGACTCATGCTAGGCCAGTGTGAAGAAGCAAGCTGGGTATGCATCCGTTCTGGGCTCAAAGCCAAATGAAAGAGAGACAGGCCTGGCAAAATATTATGGGAAGTGTCATAGTCCTTTCTTCTAGACTCACTTAAAAAACCCAGGACCCCTTTAATATTTCAGTTGTAAGAATTATCTCTATTGATGGTGTCTTGGAAAACAAGAGACTAGGAAAACCCCAGCCATAGGAAATCTAACAATAGTAGAGAGCAGGCTACTGTCTTTTCTGGTTTTCCACAGTATCTTAATTTTCCTGACTTTATTAACTGTATATCATACCAGAAAGATTCTTGGATCAGGACTGCCCTTGAGTAGAGACAGTAGCCTGCAATGCAGTGGGAGAGTTTGTGTCAGCTGAGGTAAGCAGATGGGACCTGGACTTATGAGAACCAATGCCCAGATAAGGAAGACCAACTCCTAGAAGGCATGTGTGGGTCCAGGCTGGGGCAAACCCCAAAGTAAGGCTGCTGGGGAAGATGGGAGACTGAGCCTGGGCACAGGCTGAGGGGAGTGTCAGCAAAGTCAGTGGCTTGAGAATCTGGATAGCAGACAGTGTTTAAGGAACCGGACTGGCTTCATGAATCAAAACTGGACAGTTGGCAAGAAGCAAGGATAAGGATCCAGGTTGTGACAACTGGTGTTGGGGTACCAGGCACAGAGCACATAGCAGGTCATAGAAATCAGGGATCCAGGAAGGAGAATGGGCAGCAGAGAGCCATGGCATGGTGATGGAATCTGGGCTGCAAGAGTAGCAGCCCCCAGAACCGGGCTGGCACTCTCACATCAGCCCAGGGGTTTTCCAGGTTGCTAAGAAGCTGGCACTCAGTCCAGATTTTGCTGACCTGGAGCTTGCAGGTTGAGATGAGTCAGGGTCTGGCTAGAATGTGAATGATGCAGCAAAATTGGACAGGTCTTGGCCTTGGTCCCTAGAGACATCACTGCATGGAAGAAGGCATGGTTCATTAATTGACTGACCAACAGAACTGAAGGGGAATAAGAGTCTCCTCTTTGACCCCCTAATCTCCCACCATCCACTGGGGAACAGAGCAGGGGGAAGACAAAGCAGAGGGCCTTCCAGAGTGAATGAGGAATGCCCGCCGAGGAGGAAGAAGAGCCTGTTCACGTCATGATATCCTGCCCTCTGAATTTCCATACGTGGCTCCCAGGCTACAAAGCAGCTGTGATAATAGCAATGCATTCTCTCTCCTCTAGAAAGTTAGGAGACTTTAAAATAGGTAAGGCTAATGTCATTCCTTCTGTGAATTCTGATTGAAGGGCGTTTGGTGAAAAACCTGTGTGGGCTGGCATGCAACGAATATTTATTTACACTGCTGTTTTAAAGACAATGACACAAAATCAAAATTTAACCTGCAAGTTTGAGTTTTCAGTTTCCTTCTGTTTCTCTCCTTCCTTGAGAAGGGAAGATGGGGAACTGTCTCTGTCTCTCTTGTTTTCTTGCTCTAATAGCAATCCCTGTCAAAGCACTTTGGGTATGCCTCTTGGTAGGATGACAGAGGAAAGGCAGTGATAAATGTTACATCTGGCAGGTGCCAAGGGCCTGAGGTAGCCTGTGTCTTTGTGGCTTGCATGTTTTCCTTTGTGTTGGTTGGCTCTTATGGCTGAGTTCACTGTCAGTCTCTCTTTGACAATTATGGAGAGGTGTGACTAACAGACACAGATTTCATTGAGTTCCACTGAACTCACCTGTGTTGTTCACAACAGACTCTAAAAGTAGTATGGGATTCCTGTGGGCACAACTAAACTCAACTTGGTAGGAATCAGGGTTTATGGATCACTGGAACTAACAGAACATTTGAAGATCATGTAGTCTAATTCGCTGGCTTTGCAAGAGGAGGAAGTTGGGGATAAGTAAGGTTTTGTTCAGGTCTAAATAAAATTGAAGTCACCTGTACCGTAGTCAGTGTTCTTTGTATATGCCACTGGCTGACTGGTGGTAGCTAGAAAATGGGGTTTGGGATGGCAGGGAGGGGTGTCTGACAGAGGAGCTGTTTCTAAAGACTGAAGCCTCTGCTCATCATTCATAAGGCATTTACATAAGTTTAGAGTAGCAGAACCAAAAATAGTCTTTCCTTTCTCAGGAGCAACTCTGCATAAAAGACTCCCTGGCTTTGGGTTCTGTCCTTATCACATCTCTTTCAGTAGCCAGGCCAAGGGATCTGGCCAGGAGGCTGGGTAGATCCCAGCCAGAGAACGAATGTTTGTTGTAGAGCAAGTCGTGAAGCTGGGCGCAGAGCCAGGTTTGCAGAAATGGCTTTGTATTGATGCAGAAGGGAGATTTGTACCTTGTTTTGGCCTGCATCATGATGAGAGTGCTACAGAAAAGTAGGGGTGACACCAGGCCACTCTGGGAGACATATGAAGCTTGTTTTCCTCTATCCGAAATATATAGGCCAGTGGACCCTCAGGAACCCATTCTCTTACATGAGTGGATGAGCCAAAGATTGGGCAGAGGCTCATTTCGATAGCTTATTACCTGCCAGTAGATCCTGAACCTGTGCTTCTCCAGGGACATAGCATGCCTCCGAGGGACCTGAGCCAAGAGTGATGTGGCAACCGATGGATGGCTTATGGTCAGCCTGGCTGGGCAGATTCCAAACGCCCATGTTTCTAGTGCCTTGATTAGTTTGAGGACTTGGAACTCAATCTCTCATTGCAGATTGTGGTATTGGTCAGTTAGTTTGAGGAAACATCAGATGTGCTGTTCCCTAGTTAGCCACATCACACCTGACCACGTTAAAGTGGGGATTGTTCATACAAAAGAGGGCACAGACTCCACTAGTGACAGAAATTACTCATTCTCACCCAATATCTATTCTTTCCATCTTTCTTAGTAACAGAATTTGCAGCTGGGCACGTGACTGCTTGAAATAAACTACAGTTCCCAGCCTCTGGTTAGTGAGGTTGTGTGACTAAGTTCTAGCTAATAGGATATCAGCAGAAGTGATGTGTGCAGCTTCCAGGTTTTGCTCTTAAAGGGAAAGGTATGCCCCCCTTTTCCCTTTCTTCTTTCTTCTTGGCATGAATGTAGTCTGGTGATGAGCCATTTTGGATCATGCCGACCAAATCACTACCCTAGGGACGGTGGAGCAGCGATACAGAAGGTGTCTGCACCGCTGACAGCTGCTAGAGGAGAGCTGTCATGCCAACCTGGACTTGCACGCAAGAGAGTTAATAAACTCTCCTGTGTAAACCCGTTATTTTGGTCTCTGTCGACTACAACTCAGTTTATAACTTAAGTTATGCCTTACTTGTTGGGAACTTTGATTCTGAGTAAAACAAAAGATTGCAGTTAGATAAGAAGGCCAAGCTTAAGCAGCATGAAAAAGGCAGGACACCAGAACAAGAACGTGGAAGCATGTCATTTCTATTCCTTCCCCCTCCTGGTTCCCATCTCACCTCTAGGACTGCAGTGCTCTGTAGGGAATATTGGTAAATCCCACTGGTACTGGGTGTCCTACAACCCTTTGTATGGGTAGTACTAGGGTTATTATCCAATTACGGATTCTCCTAGTGATTGGAAGTAGTGGCAGGCAAACTGAAATTGGAAGGTAGATGAAGGCTCAAGGAGTTAGTTCTAGAAAAAACAGTTTGGGGCATCCAGCTGCCATCGTGGTTAGCATGGCGCAAACTAGCAGAATGAAGAGCTAGGAGAGATTCATTTCTGATCTGACTTTAATAATAAATTGTAGTGTCCATTGAGTCAATAGAGTAGTTGGTTCCCCTTTTGTTTCTTTCTTGTGTCTGTTCGTCCTAAAACGGCCTATCGTAATTTGCTTAAGGAGCTGGCCCTTAATCTTGAGATTAGTGAAAGATAGCATTCATTTTACAGAAACATTCTACTTACCTAACTCTTTCTCCATTTTAGGATGGAGACTCCTTTTTTTTAATTGTGGTGAAATATACATACCATAAAATTTACCATTTTAATCATTTTAAAGTGTACATGTGGCTCAGTAGCATTCAGTACATTCACATTGTTGTACAACCCTCGCCACCATCCGTTCCAGGATGTTTCCATCATCCCAAATCGAGACTTTGTAACCAACAACACTAAATCCCCAGCCCCTGCTCCCCTTAGGCCCCAGGACCACCACTCTACTTTCTGTCTCTGAATTTGACTACTCTAGGTCCCTCACAGAAGGGGAATCGGACAGTATTTGTCCTTCTGTGACTGGAGACCACTTCTGACGAAGGTGAGGAGAGGTGGATGGATTCCTTGCTCATGGGAGGGAGCCGGGACGGTGCTCACTGGGAGTAGAAAGAGTCCAAACCGTAATTCTGCTTTTTCTTCCAGTGTAGGACGTGGCAGCCCTGGCTGAAATGTTCTCCTTCATTTCATCTTTTAATTTTCTTTACTGGGAGGTGAAGAGAATGGTGTCTGCCGTCTTCATTTGGAAGCACATAAGTGTGGATCATGAATAAGGCAGTGGGAATGTACTTGGCAAAATATTAAATATTAACTCTCCCAGAAAAGCTAAATAATCACAGAGCCCACCGAGCTCTGTCCCTGTGATAGTGCTTTCAACCATTCTCAGACATTTCTTTCCCTTTCCCCTACTCTGCTTCCTCCCAAAGTGCTGGGCAGAAGTTCTTTTAAATTCAAGAAGAAAGTAGGACTTCTTTTTCGCTCTCAGTGACACCACTTGGCAAGGAAGGACGAGGTGATAGAGGAGGGGGCTTCTCACCCAGGCCAGTGTGGGCCAGGGAGGGACTCAGGATTAGGACTCAGGTTTCCCCGCTGGAGTCCCGTGTGACTTTGGAGTCTATCCTGTTTCCAGCTGCAGCTCCAATGCCTCGGGATTTGCCGAGGAGAGAATCCAGGGCTGCAGGGCGGGAAGCACCGAGGGTTCACCAGGCAGGTTTTCACGCGGGATGAACCTGAAGCCCAGAAGACCCCCTTCTCTGATGACTCCAGCCCAGCTCCTCCTTCCTTCTCCCAACTCCAAAGGCACCGAATGTCTCCTCAGACAGTTGAGCACACTGCTTCATACCCTTTTCCCGCAGCGGCATGCATCCGCCTGGGCTTGCCAATGAGAAGAAGCTCCCTCAGGACAGAGGGAAGGTGCTTCACGATTGCCATATTGATGTTGACAAAGCTCCTCGAAGTGGGGTATTCTCCTAGACTTGTTTCCGGAGGCAGCTCTGTGTTCTTGGAGGGCCTCGTCCTGCCTTCCTGGGGTGTAGGGACGATCTGCCTCTGTTTAGTTAGATCTCAGAAGATGAATGGTGGTATCTCCACTTGGCGAATCCTGTGGCACTGTGGGAAGACTCTTCTGTGCAGACATAATTCTCTTTGCTTGCTGACACACACGCGCGTGCATGGTCACACCCTGATGCATGGTGGGCCTTGTTTTGCATGGAGAACACCATCGTGAAGATACGTTTTCTCTGGTGGCTCTTCCCTTGGTGCAGGACTGGTGTGCCTGGAGACAACAGGAGTCAGAACGCCAGCTCTTCAGGCTCGTGGAGACCGTGGAGTGTAACACCCGCTCTCCAGAGATGACGAGCTGTGGCCTAGAGAGCTTCAAAGGCCAGTGAGCTTTGGGACTTAGATAAATAATTCTACCTCACTTGGGCTTCAATTTCCTTATCTGAAAAAAAAAAAAAAATAGGAATACCCTAGAAGGATCTTTAAGGATGTTTTCAGAATTCTATACTAAGTGAGTTTTAATTGCCATTTTCTTACCATTCTTTGGCCTTCTTAGAACTGACTGGAGTAACTAGGCGGTTCATTAAGGAATTTCTGACTTCACTCTATTTTCCTCCTATAAAGAATTAATCAGCCGCAGAGATTCATGTCTCTTGGGGCTATGGCTGACTTAAAAGTGCTATAAGAATATATTGGATTGCTGAGAGAAGATACTGCCCACTTCTTAGAAGACATCACCACTTCAAAACTGGGGCATCTCCTCTGAAAAAATGGGCACTTAGACTAGTTTAGACCTGCCTAGAGGTGGGAGGATGAGCCAGACATCCCTGGAAAGCCATTTTGCAGGAGCTTTTTACCTGCTTTGAAAAGTCTAATAATGTTCCACACATAAGAGAGAAATATTTCTGAATCTGAGGATGTTCTCTCTTAAACTTTGAGCAAATTATTTAACTTCTTTTTCTTTACATGTCACCTCCATAGCTCCCTGATACCTCTCATTTTTATTATTGCTTTTGTAAAGTGTTTTTCATTAAAGGGTAAAGATACAGAAAAAATCAATAGCTTAGATACAACAACAAGAATGGATCTGACAAAATAAGATTGAGTGAAAGATGCAAGACAAAAGAACACGTGCAGGAGGATTCCATTCAGATACACCTAAAGACAGGCAGAGCTAAAATGTCTCTTAAGATACACATGCATAGGGTGTAAGACCATAACGAAAGTCAGGAAATGCTGATAGCAAAAGTCAAGGTAGTGGTGTTGGCTGGGAGGAGGGATGGGGCAGGACTGGGGGCTCATAGGGGATGGGGCTTCTGGGGGGCCTTGCAGTGCCATGTTTCTTGATCTGGATGGTAGTTACATGAGAGTTCGCTTTATAATTATTCATTAATCTGTAAAAATATGTTTTATGCACTTTTCTGAGAGTATGCTATATTTCATACAAATAGAATAAAGTGATATGGAAATCAGAAAAAAACCCCACAGTAGTTTAGAAAGTGCAGATAAATGTGGCAGATTGAATGCCCTCTTCTAAAACCACACTAACGTGGTGGTAAAGGAATCTTTAAAAAATGTGTAAACCACAAAGACAAAATGAGTGGAAAAGAAGACAACAGCAAGCACATACACAACACACAACACACACATACACACACATATTTGAGGGCTAGGCTTTTATTTGTTTGTTTTTTGTATTTGAAATGTGTTTCTTTGTGTGTGTGTGTAAGGAAGGTTGTCCCTGAGCTAACATCTATTGCCAACCTTCCTTTTTTTGCTTGAGGGAGATTGTTGCTGAGCTAACATCTGTGCCCATCTTCCTCTATTTTATGTGGGACGATGCCACAGCATGGCTTGACAAGCAGTGCTAGGTCCATGCCCAGGATCCGAACCTGTGAACCCTGGGCTGCTGAAGTGGAGCATGTGAACTTAACCACTATGCCACCGGGCCAGACCCCGAAATGTTTTTTGATCACATGCTTGGCCTGAGATGCTTTACCATGATCCTTAACAACCACACAACTACAACCAACTGCTCTATAGGGCTTTGCTTCTCTGGTGATTTTGCAGAGGCCTACCCATTCCTTTAGTTTCTCATTGTGACCGGCCTCAATTAAGTTGATTTGGTGTTCAGTGCACAGTTCCTCTACCAGGTTTTTCTATATAGATTCATCATGTTTGGATGTGAGCACACATGGATTCCATAACCTAGGTCATGATGGGTGAGGGCATTCTTCAGGACCTCTTTTAAAGCAGTGTTATTGTCCATTTCATGCCCAGAATCAATGCCTTCCTTGGCCATGGTGGTGGGTTAAGGTTGGAGCTGAGTCCTGGACTCACCAGAGAGGCCCTGCTCCATGCCACCCAGAAGCAGGGAGAGACAGCAACAGTACTTTGAAAGTTGGAAAGTAGATGGAAAAGCAGTGACTGACTTTGCACTTATGAGATAGCCGAATCCTAAGCTGCACTGGGGAAAATTAAACCTGTAGCTCACAACTCCCAAAAGGTTTGAGAATTAGTGATATCAGGTGTCTTTGGAAGTGGTGGTGGAAATGGGGCTTAAAACTGGAGAATTGATTCAAAGTCTGTTTAAGAAGTAATTAGAGTCCAGATCCCCACTCCCATTCTGGCAGTCAATACTCTTCCCCACTTCCGCTGAAGGCTGGCGGGTGGTTCTCTATTGAGGGTGAAGGACAAGCTCTCTGGACTGGGGCACGGCTGGCACAACTAAGGGCAGTGCACTAAGGTGAAAACAGGGCTGAGACTTCTGAGCTGTCTCCCCCCTTGGCTCTCACAGTGCCAGCCCCTAGGCCTATAGTCTCGAGACAGGAGATTTGAACATCCTTCTGGCATCCTTCAGGCTGGCAGAGTAGAGTAGCCTAAAGAAGAAAGCCCTAAAGATACATTAGGGTCTACCCACTGGAGCAATTCAGCTGCAGCCTGCTCTAGTGCAGCCTGGCTGACAGGTGCGACTTCCCCTTCGGAGTGTCCTGTCAGTTTTTTGTTGTTTCACTCTTAAATATGATCAGTCAATAAAGAATATCTGAATATTTGAGGAAGTCTCATAAAGTGAAAATAGAAACCAAAGCAAACAAGCAAAGGATGCATATTTAAAATAATATACAAGAAGAAGAAAGCTTAAAAAACACCAACATTCTTTACTGTCTTTAGAGAGATAAGAGAAGATATTACATTGCTGAAACAGAAACTGATTTCTGTGTGAAAGGAGCATTCAAGAAGCAAAAAGGAACTCTTGGAAATTAAAAATGTGGTAGCTGAGGGCTACAAATGGTTGGAAAACAAAACTGATGAATCCCCAAAAAAGTAGAGCAAAAAATAAGAGATGGAAATTAGGAGAAAAAAATATGACAATTAGATGACCATTCCGAGAAGTCCAACACCTGAACACTAGGAGTTCCAGAAAGAGAGAACTGAAGAAACCGCAGGGAGGAATCTTCAGGGAGAGAATCTAATACATTTCCTAGAACTAAATGGCAGTTTCCTGATTGAAAGGGCTCATTAAGTGCACACACAAATGGATGAAATAGGCCTGTATCAAGGGTACATCACTGTGAAATTTCAGAAAAGTGGGGACAGTTGGATGATCTTACAAGTTTCTAGAGAGAAAAGAATATTACAAAGGATCAGGAATCAGCCTGTTTTGGGGTGTTTAACATGGGAGGTTAGGAGACAATGGAGCAGTGCCCTCAAAATTCTGAAGGAACGTGATTTCCAGGTGAGAATTTTATATCCAGACAAACTATCACTCAAGCAACAAGGTAGAACAAAGACATTTTCAGGTAGGTGAAAAGCTCAACAACAAAAACAAAATCAACCAAAACAAACCCCAAACCAAAAACAGCTTGGCTCCCATGCACCTTCTTCAGGAGGCTACTAGAAGAAGTTCTTCACCATAGGAGGGAGTGAACCAAGGGAAGCGAGGGGTTCAGGAGACGGGGACCTGACACAGGAGAGAGACACACACAGCGTGTTCTGCCTCACAGCAAAGGAGATTCTTCCCAGTCGTGGTGATGCAGACGCAGGATCCTGGACTCGATTAGGTTATGACACAGCTACGGAGGAGGACAGCGGAGAGCTTGAAGAGAGCCCAGTCCTCACTTTCCATGGTGGGAAAAAAGGTAAAATTAGTAAGAAGCTAACTAAGCATATTATTTAAAAATAGGGAATTAACTACCAAAAGAAACAGCTAAGTACTTGAAAGTGGTTGTTGTTAGGGAGGGGGAAATGGGCAGTAAGGAAGAGAACTGTGGATTTTTTTTTAATAATGATCCTTTTAGAACCATTTGGCTCTTTAAATTATGTGGATGGATAACAGATAAAAATAGAAACTGGAAAAATTTAGTAGCTTATTGCTAATAGGTGGCTATCTCCTATGGAATTATTTCACATTAAAAGAAAATGAGAGTCCTGTGTTGTTCATTCATTTATTCAACAAATCTCTTTTTGATCATTTGTTTTGCTCTAGGCCTTGAGGCGATTTCTCTTTTCGGTGTTCGCCCCTCTTTTCATTGCTCCTATTTGGACCTTCCTCCTGAGACCCTAAGTTCAAGGATCTGGTGACCACCTGTTCCGTACCCCTCTCTCCCTAGATTTCTGCTGGGGATGGCTGTGGCTCTGATGTGGTGTCAGGAAAGTCTTAGTTATGCTGCTTTCGTGCTCTTGTATAGTAGGTTGTCAGGGGTGATACATTTGCTTTTTCTTCTAAGGGAAAGAAGCATGTCCTAGCCAACCATTCTGAGAGGGCACAGTGTATGCTTTATTTGTGAGCACAGTGCCCGACACACGCACTCTCCGGATGAGGGACACAGTAGTCCTGACATGGGCCTGTTTCTTCTGCCTCTCGTCCTCCAGGTAGACCAATGTGCACCTGCCTGCAGCCCCAGAAGTCCCCTTAGCCCAGGCAGAGTGTGGCCACGGGGGAGGCCTGCCATAGCCTCCTGACCCCCGCTATCTGCACCTTTGCTACCTGAGATCTAATGATTTGAGATTCAGTAATTTGAATCTTGAAGGGTATTTGGAGTTTAATGAAAGTAGAAATTCCCTAAGAGGAAAAATACTGTGAACCATCATCATGGTAATTTCCAACTTGTTCTTACACCCCAGTGTCGCATAAAGGGCATAATGGTGGCCAGAGAGCTCTCTTTAATATTGCAAAACACCTAATGGAAAGTACCCATTTCTTCAAGATAAGGCTCTAAAGAGTAACTAAAATGTCGAGGCCCTTTGCTGTTAGCTGAGAGTCTCTGTCAGCTGGTGCGGTCACTCTGGTTATTCTGTGCTGATTAGATGCTCTGCTTTATGGCCGTATATCTTTGATAAACGTAGGAATGGGAGGGGGAGATGATAATTCTCAGTACAGTGTATTTGGTTGACAAAACCTTGCCAAAGGCTGTGTTGGTGGGGTGGAATATGACAGGGGTCTTTGGGAGTGAAGACATGAGGGCACTGCGTGCTAGCTCATCGTTCCTGGGGACTTGTTGGCAGCCAGGCTGAGGGCGGGGTGGTGGTCAGGTGGCTGGTGCAGGGGGCAGTGTGAGGGTACCAAAGATCTGTTTCGTTGACCTGCTGCATCACTTTGCTGAGGGCTGGCCTGAGGTGCTGGTGTTGCTGTAAAAGGGGCCCAGCTTGTTGACTTTCCTGAAATTCAAACCCCAACACACAGCCACATGGCCACAGAGATAAATTGCTCCAATGAGGCAAGTGAATCCAGGGAGAACAGAAGCCCCAGGTCATGAAAAATGATGGCGACCACGGCCTACTCTCCTGCCTTGGTAAAGTCACAGCCCATGTGCTGGTGCAGCAGAACGGAGATGTGAATGGAGATGCTGGAGAATGCCATCTGGCAAACAAAGGGTGCAATACGGCCTCCAGCCATCCTGGCTTTTGAGCCCACACCAAAGGAAGCCAAGCTGGAGACAATATATAAAAGTTTGCTAGCCCATTTATCCTTTGGTGACTCAGGGGGTGGAAATGGCTTTGGGGATTTTTGTTTTTGTTTTGTTTTGTTTTGAAGGAGTGATGTTTGGAAGCAGAGGCACTCAGGAAATACATCCTGACCTTCTGGGGTACTTAGAACTGTGACCACAGACTCTGGTACTTAGTTGTTCTCCGTTTGTTCTGACGTTTTTTAATTTTGTGTTTCCAACCAGATTGGAAGATTGCTGACATCCGTTATTTACCAGTAAGCCTCAGTTTTCTCTTTTGTGAAATGAGGATAGTAAGGCCTATTTCGCAACTTTGCTGTGAGTGTGACGGGCTTAGGGGTTCAGTTTTGGTTTTGAATCCTCCCATTCACCCTTTTCCTCTCCCAGGGCTCTCTCAGAAAGGACCTTACTTCTAAAGAACAGTATCCAAATGAGAGAGATGACCATGTTGCTGAAGGGCTTGGCCAGCCCCTGGTAACTGCCCGTCCCATTTGAGGACTCCCTGTTTCCTCCCATTGAGTCCAGACCAACTGGCTCTGAGGAGCAGATCGTGAGCCCGTTTGTCCAGCTGGGATGAGGATGCTGCTTTTACCTCCATAGACAGACAAGCCCCGCAATTTGCTTTCCTCCTGGGGGCTTGGAGCACAAGAGAAAGTTGGAGGAAATAAACAGGAAAAATTCAGAGAGGGATATGGTCCATTCTTTCTTATGATCCACAAAACAAAAATAAAAAAAGAAGCAGGACATGCCTTTGAGGTACCATGGCCCTGCCCATTTAACATTCCTGGGTGTAACTAATTAGCATAGCTACTCGTCCTATAGGGAGACCTACAAATGGGATGAAAAGAGGGATGGAAGTGCCCTCCATTAATAGCAGAGGAGTAAACAAGAGGACCGGAGCGGGAGAAATTGCCTTCCTAACAGGGAGAGTTAGAGATGACGAGCACAGAACCCCTAGCACACTGCCCGGCCCATAGGAGGGCTTCCCAAAGGGTAACTGTTATTATTAGTAGTGGCTTTGCAGTTCCCAGAGTGGATATCCATGCTGTAAACACAGAACTTTGCTGAGATGAAATTTCCTCGTCAGTGTGATTTTTCGACCACTTTACTGAGAAGTAACGCAAAGCAAATGGTCTTCGGAGCATCTTCATTAAAACTAGAATAATTTGCATTGCTCATTTGCCCATGCATCTGGAAGACCCATGGATATGTCTTCTCTATAAATATGACCACTGAAATTTATGTAATGCTTTAAAATTTACAGTGAATTTCCTCACGTCATTTGAGCCTCATAACAGCCTTGTAACTCATAGGTGATATGAGTATCCTCACTTTAAAAATAAGGAAACTGATGCTGAGACAGCGCAATCACCATGTCGGGTTCATACAGTAAGTAAATGTCTGAGGCAGGACATAAGTCTTTAGACTCCACATCCATGCTCCTTTTTCTTTTTTAAGGAAGATTAGCCCTGAGCTGACTGCTGCTGCCAATCCTCCTCTTTTTTTTGCTGAGGAAGACTGGCCCTGAGCTAACATCCATGCTCACCTTCCTCTACTTTATATGTGGGATGCCTACCACAGCATGGCTTGCCGAGCGGTGCCATGTCTGCACCTGGGATCCGAACCGGTGAACCCCCGGCTGCTGAAGCAGACCGTGTGCACTTAACAGGTGCGCCACCGGGCCAGCACCTCTTATCACCTCTTGATGGGAGATATCATGTGGAGCCTTTTGTTTTCCAAGGGGGTAAGGAAAATGGTGTTCAGCTTGTGGTGAAGATTTACAGAAAAATGGGACCCAGAAATGTCTTTGAGCCTGGTCCAGGTGCCAGAAGAGTTTGGCAAGTGAGTTTAACGTTGCCAAGACGGACCTTTCTCCTCCGCTCCCCCTAGATTTTGGATTGATGTTGCAATGACTCTGGCGGCTCCATGCATTTCCCTTGGCCTCTAAGGCATTCCAGTGATGATGATGGCTTGTCAGGGTCATGGCCCTAGTACAAAGCAAGGCTATTTGTGGTTGATCTAAAACATAACTGGAGCCACCTGCGTGTGAGGCTGGTTTCTCAGACTCTGGGGCCTGTAAGCAGCTGAAGCAAAATGTTCCTATCACTATGTGAAGCAGATATCAAAAGTAACATCTATTTCTTTAGGTTTCCCGAGTAATTGGGAAACCAAGTTGTGTACTACCCTGCCATGTTTGACCAAGTTACTCAGTCTCCCATTCCGTCCCCTGGCCTAGAATGTCCTTCTTCCCTCTTGTTGTCTACCTAAATTCTATTTGCCTGCGAGACCCCACTTTCTCCGTGGAGTCTTCATTCCAGAATCACATGACCCTGTTGGTTGTCACCCAAGTTGGCGCTTTATTAAATATCCCCATGCACTGTTTTTTGATGGCTTCATGTGCAGTTATTCTGACTCTGCATTTTTTGGGGCCAGACACTGGGTCTGCTTTGTCTTTTCTCTATCTCACTGTGCATGGATGTGCTGGGCACAAGTGAATGCTGACAGATTCATTTGATGAAATGTAGTGGAAGGTTATAGAAAAAGTGGAGCTGTGGGAACCCAGAGATCTGGTTTTTCACCCAGGGCAGATCCTGTCACCTCCCTGGGTTTCAGTCCTTGGCTGTAAAATGAAAGAGTTGAACTGGATGATCTCTAAGGTCCATGCCAAATCTGAATTCTAGGGCTAATTATAGCTTAATCTATAAGATCTATAGCTTAATCTATTAAGAGGGATTCTCATTGTGTTGCCTGTCTATATGCACTCCCCATATCGCAAACTGTTAAGCTGTCTTTGTCTTTTTCCCTGCACCTATGATTTGGCTGCATGTAACTTAAAAAAAAATTATCTTTGTGTCTCAGAGGCAGCTCACAGGGAGCATGAGGGAATGCTGAGTAGTGTTTAGAAGCAGAGACTTAGAGTCAGACAAACTGGGGTTTAAATCCTCGTTCCACCACTGCCTGGTTGTGTGATCTGGGCAAGTCACCTCATTAAACATCACTCTTCTCAGACATATAGAGTCATTAATACCAGTTTCACCGGGTGATGGAGGGTAAGTGAGGTGAAGCATGTGTGGTGCGTACACAGCTCGATAGAGTGGTGGCAGTGATGATTGCTGTGATTGGGAAGCAGAGGATGTGTCTTCTAAGCCTTAGGTGAGCATTTTCTGATTTGTAAACTATTGGTTGTATTTTAAGACAATGCCTTTATCATTTTAATAAGCAGTGTAATGATTTGAGGAGAAAATCATTTCAGTTCTAAAAAGAACACTGGCAGTACTAATTATGTACATGATAGCATTTTAATAGAGTTCCATAATTTATGGAATTGGGAGAGACTTACAAAAACAGATTAACTCTCTCAAGTCTCAGATTTCTGGTGAGTGATTCAAACAGATTACTCTTCCTTCCTACCAGTGCAGATAAATCAAGTGTAAACCTTTACTTTTTAACCAAATTGTGAAAAATGGAACAAACTCAATGATAAGAAACTGTTTTAATGAGACACTTCCTTCTTGAGGTCATTTGCTAAGGAGAGACTTTCCAAGTTGTCCCTGAACTACCAGAAGCAACAGACCCACTACTGTATTTCCTCTTTCTTTCTTTTCCTTTTTTTCTAGCCACACTGGGTTTAAGTAACTGAAGCTTCTCAAATCTTAAAGTTGGAGTGTGGCTCAGTGATCTAAGCAATGGAGATTAAAAAAAGACTTTGAGTCTGGATCAAAATTTTCTAACTGCCTTGCTCTGAGAATCCAGGAAAGTCGCTTATAAACCTTGGATATCTCAGTCTTACCAACTGAAAAAATGGCTTAATGAGCATAACCTGACTTTAGAGAGTATTAGTGAGGAAACAAAACATCAGATGATCCTTTTCGGTTTAAGTGAAAAATTGTATGTTGAGTGAGTGTTACCTTTCAAGTAACTTTGGACAGAGTCCAGGGTGTGTCTGTGTGTGTGTATGAAGTTCAAGTATTTGTAAAGGTTTCCAGCACACAATGTCTTTAAGAAACAGAGAAAAGGGTTTGATCAAAATAATGTCTTTTCATCAATGGTAGGTAAGTTAGACTTAGGACTTCCAGATCTTCCATATTTTATCTTGACAATATGTTTAACTGAGTTTCAGCATTGACTCTCAGAGTCAGAAAGAATTCCACAAGATAAAGGAGAACCAGAAAGCCGAATTTTAATAAATACTCAGAGCAAAAGAAGTAATGGAAATGGCATACATTGCAGAGGGCATGTGGCTAGTGAAAAAATAGCTTTGAATAAAACAGGACAGGGTGAAACTTTGAAGTGTCTTCTACCCATTAGTCCCATTAGTGCTCTGGGGATTTCTCAGGGATTCTCTCTGGGAAACTGTGTTATATCAGCCCTCAAACCATTTTCCCAATCCCATCAGGCCCAGCAAACGCTCTATACTGTTGGGATGATGCTTTTATGCCCTGTTTACCCATATTCCTCCAGCTTGTCCCCCCTCCTCACCAGCCCCAGTCAGGAGCAGAGAGATGGCTCCACTCTTGGTAGTTAGTCTTTGGGATTCCCACTCACACCCCTTTGGAAGGCAAGAGAAACTCAAACAGAATAGAGAGGCACCATGTGCTCAGGTTATCTTTAGGTCAGCTGAGCAATTCTTCATATGGCTTTTAGTTTTCATTTAGGATTTTCATGGTAGGTAGACACACTGTCCCCATCCAAAATGCCTCTTTAAATTAGAAGTGAGGTATCTAAGGAGTGTCAAAAACGAGAGGAAAAATTGCTTCTCTTTCTTTGTCTAGTATAGTGGATGATGGAGTTTGCCAGTTGGTAATCTTATAAATAACCTCAACTTCTCAGTGTTGTCATATGTAAAATGGCAATAATAATAATAATGATAATGCCTCCCTCATAGGGTTATTAGGAGAATTAAATGGGTCAGTATTTGGTAAATGCTTAGCTCCATGCCTGCCTGGCATTATAGAAGGCACTCAATAAAAGTTAGCTAAAATTATGTTAAGTATTCTAAGGGAAAGTGTTAGTAGGCATGTTGGGAATTGATATTAAGAAGGAATAAGACCCACACTGGGAAAAGTGGGGATCAGTGAGAAGAGTAGTCAGCAGGTTTCTGTTTGTGGGAATATGCAAGATGTGAGCATGTCTCTGTACTTAAGTGTCCACATCCTCCTTGCCACAGAGATAACATACATCAGACACAGTAAGAGAAAAAAGACCCATGCAGTTTCAAGGCTGTGTGAGCATGGTACAAAGGGGCTACCCATGAGTCAATAATACTCAGCTTTTACTATCACTCTCAGTTACTTTATTCATGCTTCATTCATTTAGTATGCATTTATCATTGAACCTGTGCTGCACATTGATGTTACAGATAAAAATGATCCACCACCTACCTCAAGAAAGCTGAATGAGGAGGCAGGCAAGTAACCAGACAATAGACAATAAGCTCCTGAGTGATGAAGAGGAATGAGGTACACTGGGGAAGGCTTCCTGGAGGGGCTGACACTGGAGATTAGATGAGTAAAAGTTAGCTAGCCGGAGGAGAAGGGCGTTCCAGGAAGAAGTTGCAGCATATGCAAAGGCATATATGACAGAGCACTGTGGATGACAAGTTCTTGTCTGCTAATTCCAACATCCAAGTCATCTCAGGGTTGGTTTCCATTGATTACTTGTTCTTGTAAGTATGGGCCATATTTTCATAGAAATTTTGGATTGCATTTTGGACATCGTGAATGATATATTGTAGAGTCTGTGGATTCTATTATGTTCTTCTAGAGTGTTAATTTTTTATTTTATTTTAGCAGACATTTTGACTGAACTCGAACAGCAAACTCCATACTCTCCACGGTGGGAAGAAGCTGAAATCTCTAATCAGTTCTGTTAATCTTAGCTGGGTTGCTTGGAATCTGTTCCATGCTTGTGTAGTTTAGGAGTCAGCTGGAGATTTGGATGGAGTTTATGTGCAGAATTTGGAGCTCTCTCTGAGGTTCTCTCCTTTTTTGGGATTTTTCCTCTCGTTTTCCAGCTGCCCCAAACTCTTGTCTTCTGATTCTGCAAGTTTCTATCTGGTTTGTAGCCACTCCACAGGGTGCTGATTGGGGCCTGCTCTCAAGCAGAAAGTTGCAAAACTCATAAAACTCAGCCAGTGCTCACTTCTCCCACTTTCTGCCTGCTTTGGTTGCTCTCTAGTGCACACAAATAGTTATTTTTTAATTTTTTGTTGAGTAATAGTTATGCATTGGTCCAGTGTAAGCTACTCTAAGACATTGAAAGCAAACCATCCAGAATGGATATTTCAAGAACTTCAAGCAGTTCAGTATGGTTGGGGGGGAGTGTGTATGTATGTGTGTGTGTGTGTGTACGTGTGTGTGTGTGTTGCAGGGGACCAGAAGGTACACAGCTTAGAGAAAGGCAGAGGTCAGATCATCATGAGCCTTGTGTGTTAGTTACACTAAGGAATTTGAGCTTTATCCTGAGGGCTGTAATGGAGAGCTTTAATCAGAAGAGTAAAATGATCAGAATGTCCCAGAAACATTGCTTGGCATCTGTAGGAAGGATGAACCAGAAGGGGTAGGAAGATAGTTAGGAGGCTAATGGGAAAACAGAGTTCAATTTTCTCCTCTGTAAGATGAGGGGTTGGACTAGCTGATTATTAATGTCTTCTGTAGCTCCACTATTCTGATCTTCCCGTTAATACCCTCACCTGGCCTTGCTGGAGTTGCAAGTTCCTGCAAGGCTCTGTTTTGTGGAGCACTATACACAGCCCTTTGAGGCCGTGCTTTAAACGATGATGCCATTAGAGAAAAATGGTGATGTTCTGTGGTTTATGAGTAGATCAGGGAAATGGGGGTACAAAGCAACACACGTGAATGCACCAAAAGTGGCTAATAGCCTTTGAATCTCTCTGGCCCTCCCTCAGACCTCCTGTGTCACAACAGGTATTTGGTTATTCCATGTGAATACACGGCTGCTATTAATCTGGCTTTGATTTTTATCAGTCCTCAAAGAGAAGGAGTTGGGCCTAGTAGGAACTCAATGATACGAACCCATTGTAGAAGGGATATCCAAATTGAGAAGGGTGGGAAGGTACTCTATTACAGTCCCATAGAGCCTCAGGAGATGCTGATGGCAGTGTGATGGCAGTGGGCATGTTGATTTCATCCTTTCCAGGTTCTGAATGAATAGGAGAGTGAGGCTTCCCTGAGCCTCACGATGCCCTGCATCTTCTAAGGCTTCCTAGAGAGCAAAGAGTGCCTTTCTGTCAGAGACTGAGTGATATGCTGCAAAGCAGTATCTGTCCTTGCTGAGGAAGGCAGTCCAGAGTCCAGTATTTTACCTTCAGCATGATGCATTTTCATGCTTTGCCTCAGTTGGAGCTCAGGCCTTTTAGTGCTTAAAGCTAGCTGAGTGTACTGCCCTTGGTAAATTAATCCTACGTTCAGTTCGTGAAACATGAAGTTTTAGGAGTTAGAGAGGCAGCAACATAATTCTCGCATGCTGTTGCTTGCATGCAACTGTAAACAAGGCTTTAGTCCTAGGACTGCGAGGCCTGGTGTGGTGGTTGCTGAATTACCTTCCTGTTTTTTTGCTTTGATGAATGTTATCGTACTCAGAGTTGACTAGATCATATTGTCTTATATGGCTCTAAAATTTTTGTCTGATCTGTTCTCAGCCTGGAGTGTATGAGTACATCACTTCACATATTTACTAGGCACCTAGGCTTGGCCTGGGACATTCTGGTGATTAAGATACAGTCCTTGTCCTCAGGGAGGCCCTGGTCTAAGTACTTGTTCATGGCCCCTCTTTGGATGCTTGGCTTTCTGCTCTGCACACTGAGCTTGGAAATGTGGCATACCTTTCCATAGGGGTCCTCCGTCTTCTCTAACACTGTGGTCACTGAATTGGATTTGGTGAAAATAACAGGAAGTGGGAGAATGTGCTTGTGGCATGGGATCTTCAAGCGAGGCCACACGTGGCATTCCGCCAGCTTCTCTTTTAGTACCTCTAGTGTAAGCGGGTCAGTGCGTGAACTCTTGTGCTAGCATTTGAGGGTGCGAGGGTGCCTGTTCCAGGTTTGTCTCCCTCCTCCTTGCTTCTGTGCCTGCAATTTCTGCTGTTGATGTGATCCATAGCACCAGCACGGATTATCCCATGGGTTATCATGGGCTATCTCAAGGGTTATCAGGAGTTAAGACATTGCTTCCAGAATTCTCCTATTTCTCAAGGCCCATTGTATTGGAAGAAGTTGATTAAGGAAGTACACTGACTCATTTACGATGTTCCGTCTGGGAACTGTGGACAGCAGAAATGGGGAGGGGGTTTCAGGGCCTGAGAGAGAGTGATGCAAAAAAGCATGGACTGGGAGGAAGCAGGCAGTCTCCCCTGGTGGAGCTTTGGCAGGCTCTGTGCCTGTTTTTTTCTCTCTTTTATCCCCAGCGCTTAGCCCAGTGTTTGGCACATAGTAGATGCTAAGGAAATGAAAATCCCAGGTCCAACCTTGGCTGGCACTTACATCTGTGAATCCCAGCCCTGATTTAAGCCTGGCCAGGGCTGAGTCATTAAAGGATTCTTTGCATTTTTGGATAGTGGAACTTTTGCTCAGTCTCCTTTTTTTTTTGATGTGGTTTCAGCATGACCAGGACTTTAGGAAAGTAGTGTCCTTCGCAATCTGGGGATGAGCCCTCTGCTCTGATTGACCTGCTGGCGTTTAGGTCAGACATCCATTTTTAGAGGGAAACGTCCATTTTGGAACAAGAGAGCAAGGGGAACTGGAGCATGGCTGAGGAAAGGAGAGGGCCTGAGCTGTCCGACCCTTTATGTGTGGTGGACTCACCAGGTTAACTGAAGGACTTGGTCTGGGCCCAAGGTGAAGAGTATCCACGAAGGAGGCAAGTGGCTTTAGGAAGCTTAAAATCGTTAGTCAGTTTCACTGCTATACTGAGTCACCATCTCAAAGACATTATGGTCCAACTTAAGAGTTAGGGAGCTGAGGCAGAAGATGCCTAGTTCTCTTCCCTGGGGAATACAAAGTGTGTCTGAGAAGCCTGAGAGCTGGTGGAGAATGGAAGGGGACTCAGTTCCTTTCTGCTGCCTTACTTTTGCTTTCTCCCTCCTGCCTTCAGCAAGAAGGCATGTGAGAGCAGCAGGGCCTTCGAGCTTGTGTGTGTGTGGGCAGGGGGGTGGTGGAGGGAGGTTGAAATGGACCTGTTGGAGGCAAATGAGTGGCCCGGCAGAGAGGAATGGAGCTCGCACTGCTTACCAGGCCCCTGGAGTCTACAGAGCTCGCCAGGCCTGCAGGGGTTTTGGAGTGGGTATTTGGTGGGCATGGCTTTCCAGATGGGAGTAGGACCAGCCCCTACTGTCTGAGAGGGGTAAGTGATCCCCGTGGAGGCAGGGAGAAGGGCTGATGGTCTCTGCATCTTGAACTCTCCCATCTTTGTGACCCACGCAGCCTGCAGAATGTCCCGTGGCAGGCAGAGCCGGACTCGCACCCTGTGGCTGGGTTGCTGAGAACGTCTTTTCCCTGAGGTATCCCCAGATAGGTGAGGTGCACCAGGGTCTGGAAAGCTAATGGACAGATTCTCTGAAAGCCAGGGCAGGAGCAGCATGACCTGTCAGGGTAATAAGTTCTGTAGCTGTTTGGCCAGAGTCAGAGGTGTGTCTGACGGAACAGAAATTTCCCTGGAATGGAGCAAGTTGGCCCCCCTTAGAGACTGAGCCCTGACCTTTGTTCTCATGACTCCGCTCCACTCCACCCCAGCCAACTTGCAAATGGGAGGCTGATAAGAGAGAGGGTGCGGTTTACCGCACAGCATCACCACCGAGGGAGGAACAGGTCAAAATTCATGCTTTCCTCCCTGTGGGGTGTAGTGATGAGCCCCCACGTACGAGTGTGTCAGGAAGAGCTTGTAGTAGAAAAGCTCAGACAGAGGGCGCTCTGTTCAGCTTCTGCCACTTCCTGGATAAGTGACTTTCCGGACGTCACTTAAACTCTTTGAACTTTCTTTCTGCCCATCCTTCTCTCCTTTTCTTTTCTCTACAAATATTTTTTGAGTGCCTCTCAGGGGTTGTAAGTGCTAAAAATCCAATGGAAAATAGTATATACAGGGCTGACATTCTAGTAGGAGGAGAGCGATAGAAATGAAGTAAACAACTAAATAAGTAAGACTAATTCAAATATTGGTAAGGGCTTTGAAGAAAATCAAGTAATGAGATGAAGACTGGGGAATGTGGCTATTTTTGAGGGGGCAGCAGGGAAACGCCTCCCTGACGCAGTGCTGTTTGGGCTGTGACGCGTGGCAGAGAGGCCCTCATCGTAGGTCTGGCAGAACGCTCATTATAAAAAGAGGGGACAGCGAAGGCAGTGCCCTGCGGGGGGAAGACCAGTGTGCACATGGCCACCATGCCCTAAGCGGGGACAGAGCCTGGTCTCTGAATCCCTGTGTGGAGGAATTCTTATCCAGAATTGTTTATGCTTTGGACTGTGAGCAAGAAATACACTTGTGTTGTGTTAAACCACCTAAATGTTGGTATTTGTTACGGCAGTTAGCGCCACCCTAACTAATACCACGTAAATTATCGCATCTGCCACATGGAGGACCTGATGCAAAGGTGGAACTTGAGCACGGAAAGGAAAGCCAGTCATCACCTCAGCACCAGGAGTTGTTGAAGAGTCAAAGGGATGCTCATCTCTACTCTTGCTGGAGTCCGAGCCAGGGCTCTGGCCTGTTCTAATGTCAACTCAAAAGGCAGCATCTCCTGACTCTTGTCACGTCACCAGCAGCTCTTGGTCCTCTAATTAAGCAATAATGTGCTTGCCTAATATGTACCATATAGTTGCAATGAATCAAGACCGAATTATCTTAGCTTTAAAAATTAATATTATTAATGATGGTAATAAAATCTCACATTTTTATGTTATGCTTTTCTTCTGAAGAGCCCAAAATGCAAGTATAAAAATATACGTCCAAATATCCTACCAACTGTGCCTTAGAAAGAAATGAAGACCCACAGATATGTTGGGAAAATGACTTCAGACTTTAAGATAAGGCTCAAATCTTTCCACTATCTTTATGTCTGACCTCATAAAGACAGCTAATCTTTCCTAGCAATAAACCAGAATAGTCTGATGGAATTAGGGAAATGGGATTATCTTAATGTCACATTAAGGACATGAAACACAAATAAGGGAGTGGAGTTAATTAGATACTATAAAATGCCAAGATTGGAGAAAACCAGAATAGACTTGCCTGATGAACCTTGTCTATGGAGAGAGGCTAGGGGGTTGGGGGGAATGAGGAAGAGGAACTGGCCAGCTTTGGCGGGTGCCTCACTGGCCTGGAAATGGCAGGTGACTACAGAGTTGATGAGGAGCAAGAGAGGGATTCATCAGGAGATATTGAGTTCTGAGTGGCAGGGATGGTTGAGGACAGGAGACTGGAATCTTATCTAAGAGAGAGGAAGGCTGAACATGAGGGAGGTCAACGGTGGACTGACAGTGTGCCCAGAGACGTCTCTTCAGAGTGACGAAAGATAAGTTCAAGAGTTTCCATGTTTGGCTCTAACCCAGATCCACTTCTTCATTGAACCCAGAGATGCTGTGGGCTAACCCAGGGGAGTCAGGGTGAGTGGGCGTTTTCATCTGAGGGGAATAGTTAGGAAAGGGTTATGAGTTACAGAACTCAAAAGAGTTGCCAAGGAAACTGCAGAGACCATTACATGGTCATTTCTCCATTTCCAAGAAGGTCCATCACCATAAAAAAAAAATTCGTTAACCTTTCATTCAATAGGTATCAATTAATTGCCTATTATGTGGATACCCCGGAGGAGCTTATAATTAAGGTGGCCACGTAATTTATCATCCAAACGAGGACACATTTGAGAAAGAACTGGGGGCACTATTAATAATTATATGAAGACAACAGGCATGCACAAAGACTGGCCCCGGGCAAACTGGGACATTTGGTGACCTTACTTATGAGACTCCATTCATACTAGATGCAGTGGGATGTATGCTGTATGTGCAGTGTGTGTTCCCACCCTGTGTCCCCATCTTCTGCCAAGAGCAGGTCCTACCACCCACCTACCCCACCATCACTCTAGCCACTGACTAGGTTTGTGACCTTGGGCAAGTTACTTAACTTTTCCGTGCCTCAGTTTCCTGAGCAGTAAAATGGGTATAAGAGTAGTACCCGCCTTGCAGGGTCGTATTGAGAATGAAATGAGTTAATATAGACCTACGCTAGGACAGTGCCTGACAAAAAGTAAGCACCATGGATGTCCTGGCTCTTGTTATGATTCGCTTTGTGACATCTGGTATCTCACCCGATCTCTCTGCACTTTAGTTTCCTCATCTGGGAAACAGGGACAATAATACCTACCTTTTATGGGCCTGGAATTCATTAAAAGTTAGCCCCCCTTCCTCCTTAGCATCAACAGCAGACATCAAAGGGTGAGTTTTAATACTTTCCACGCAAGTTCACAGATTTATTACATAATATATTTAGATGTGGTTAAAGAACATCTCACTGAAGGGACCGGGGAGTTCCCAAGGGGCAGGAAGCAGACAGGGAGAGGGATGTGTGGCCTTACATGGAAAAGGGAAGCAGGAACCCATATAAATGTATGGCCAGTCTTCACAGCATTCTGAGGCAAGAGAGAAGACTCTCGAAGTCACGAGACTGTCTGTCCTTTGTCTCAGGATAAAAAACAGAGGGGCTTTCTGTAAACTGGGGAGGCGCAGCATATGGGTACATCTGTAGTCAGAAAGCAGCCAGCTCTTTTGCTTCTGGTATTTGACCTCTATCTAGAGCTGCATCCGGGATAAGACAGAGCCATTCTAGGTACTTTGATTTTTTTTACTTTATTAAGTTCACCTACAAAACAGGAAGTTACATTTTTAAAAATCGTTTTATAATGAGAAGTTTCAAACATAATCAAAGTAAAGAGACTTGTATAATGAGTTCCTATGTACCCATCTCCCAACTCCAGCTTCAACAATTATCAACACTTGCCAATTTGGTTTTTTCTATTTCTCTCAAGACTTTTTTTCCTGAGATGTTTGAAAGCAAATTTCAGTTATTATATAATTTTACCTGTAAATACTTCAGGATGCATTTCTTACAGACAAGGACCTTTAAAAAAAATATAACTAAATGTCTGTATTGCCCCAGACAACAATAACAACAAAACCCAGTAAATTCTTCATATCGTCTAATACTCAGTTCATATTTAAATTTCCCTTATTATCCTAAAATATCTTTTGACAGCTGGTTGGTTTGAATCAGGATCTTAATAAGGTCCAGACATTACATTTACTTGTATGTCTCCTAAGTCTCTTTTTATCTGCACTTGCCCCCCTCCCGTTTTGAATGTCATTTGTTTGTTGAAGAATCTGGGTCACTTGTCCTTTGGAATGTCCCACATTTTGATTTGGCTGACTACTTTCTCATTTTGCCATTTAATTTGTTTCTTTATCTTCCTTATTTTCTGTAACCTAGAAGCTGGAGTGAGGCTCCGGTTGTGGGGAGCGTCAAGGGTGTTCTGGCTGGGGCTGCTCACTTCCTGTTGTAGAACATCAAAGCCCTGAAGTGTTGCTGAGACTGGGGGCCAGGCTCATGGGTTCTCAGCTGGATCCCTCTGATATAGAGGGCCCCGTCAGCCTTTCACCTCGCAATTTCACCATCCATCGTGGGTTCTGATATAGAGGGCCCCGTCAGCCTTTCACCTCACGATTTTACCATCCATTGATGACTGCTGCCCACATCCATTCTTTCATCTGGACTCGCGAAATGCCCGCTTTTGGTTCCGTCATTCCTTTTACATTTAGTAGCTGGAAGTCTTCTGTAAAGAGGAACGGTCCCTCATCAGCTATTTGGTTATCCTGAAATACAGTTTGACAGAAAAAGCATGACAAAAGCTTTCCTATCATTTATCAATTTTCAGAATAATGAGTTGGTGCCCTAGCACAGGAGGATAGATCTTTAATTAATTAAACAAATGTTATTGAGTTCCTACTATATGTTGGGCATTGTTCTACATCCTGATGGTTCAACAGCGAACAAAACAGATACAAATAGCTGCTTTCTTGGAACTTCCATTCTACTTGGGGAAGACAGACAAGAAACCAACCTGTTTATATGTTGTGTTAGCTGATGACAAGGTCTGTGGAGAAAAATAAAGCAGAATGGGGTATAGGAGTGCTGGAGGGAGTGGGAACTGGGTTTTTAATTTTAAATAGGATCAGGAAGGCTCATGAGGAGGTGACATTTCAGCAAAAACCTGAAGAAGGTTTAGAGCAATATACGTGTAGGAGAGGAGCATCCCAGGCAGAGGGTCTTGCGGGAGCATGCCTGGAGCATTTGAGGAATAGCGAAGAGGCCAGGGTGGCTGCTGTGGACTGAGGGAAAGGGAAGGTAGTAGGAGATGAGGTCAGAGAGGTGGGGCTGGGGGCAGACCAAGAAGGGCCTTGTAGACCATTTTTAGGATGTTGATTTTTCCCCTGAATGAGATGGGCAGCCATTGAAGGATTTTGACCAGATGTATGATATGATCTGACTTATGATGGAGAAGTCAGATAAGGGCAGAAGTGAGTTGAGATCTGAAAGCAGGAAACTTCCCTTCTTGTCAGATGGTGCCTGGCGAGGGGGGCTGAAGGTGCTTCATCTGTTTGAAGGGGAACTCTCTGCGTCCGACTAGTAGTTAGCCTACAGGAAATGCTTCCTTCTTAATCCATCCTTTACAGCTCCTAGGTCTGGCGTTCTCCTTGGCACTGTTGAGTGCTTCATAACATAACTTCTTCCCCCAGATTCCAGACAAAATGACTACATGTCCGTCATCCCAGAGAAATGGAATTCCATCCCCTACTAAAAGTGTGATGCGTGGGGAAAATGCCATCAGTTGACTAATCTCCTTTAATGCTTGGTAATGAGTCTGTCACAACATTTTCACCATCACTAAAACATTGGTTTTGGCCAACCAGGTATACCCAGTGGAGATTTCTGATGATTCTGGAGCTAGGTCAGCGTTTGTGGTGGCATAGGCCACCCATCTATCCAGAGTCACAACTTTAATCATGGCAAGGATTGACTTAACTCAGGACAATATAAGGTGCAGATCAGCTGGGGACCTTTTTCCTTTCCACCTGGACTTTCCCAGTCAGCTTGGAGCATACCTTTTCATCCATGTTGCCTTCTCAGCATCCAGAGAGTCTTTTTGTGGATGAGCATCTGTCTTTGCCTGTAACTCCTGCCTATCATAGGCTGCTTATGAATTTCTGGGTGCTTAGCAACCAGGAGAGGATACAATACAAGCAGCCTGTATGCCTGTCAAGTAGCTGTTGCCCTCTCTCATCTTCTCCTCTGGGTTTGTATATGCAATGAAAGCAGCCGGAGAGACACTCAATCTCAACTTAAACAGTGCGTTTTTAAATTTAAAAAAAAAAAAAGACCCTGAATCTAGTTCAATCGGGTCTTGCTTCAAAGAAAGCTTGCAAACATCGCTTTTTATCAGGCCCTGTCATGATCTCAGGTGCTTCTCTGTAACCTTCTGAGACTCTTTCCTACAGACCTTGCCTGAAGATGAGATGCACTAGGAGAAGTGGGGGAGGTAGGAAGAGGTCAGGCATCTCCTCCACACTGCAAGGGTTTTCTCAAACTGTAGATTCTGCAAAGAAAAAAGAGGACATAGTGAGTTAGGAAGCAGATTCTCCAAAGGAGGGACCTCATGACTTAGAAATGAGCTTTCTTCCTCTTATTGGAAGGAAAGTTGCTTGTTGAGGGAGGGGCAAAACATTTCAAATGGATGATAGTCCTAGGTAGCTGCCAATATCCATCAATGTAGCAGGACAGGAAATGGAGCCTTTATACCAGGAGGCTTCTTGAGGAGCCAGGGATTGGTGGGAGGGGAAGGGAATGCTACAGCATTTACTGATTGTCTGCAAGGGGTCATGCACTGTTAGCTGTTTTTCTTAAAAATAACTGTAGGAGGTATGAACCTTGCTTTTTGCACGGGATGAACCTAACTCAGAATTGATGCTGCATGTGAGATTATGTTCTACAGACAATCCAGGTCCGTGGAAGTCTTGATAAAGGATCTGAGTTGGAATCTAAGCAGTTGTCTTATGGTGTCAAAACATCCGTATCTGGGGAGCTGGATGCTAAGACCTGGAGTTTGGGCCCCTTCCAGGGTTCTCACAAAAGGCTGTGAACATCTCTCAGCTCCTGGAAAATACCCTCCTTTCCTGGCCCCTGGGCAGATCTGCAACTTCCTTCATGACCTGGTGCCTACCAGGGAGCCTTTGGAGCTGTTTGAGTACCAGATTCTTAGAAGGACCCGTGGGTGTACTTTTTTTCAGATGAATTCTGTAGGCTCCGAGAGGAAAACAAAAAGATAGAAGCAATGGGGTCTTTTCTGTGGATAGAACAACCTAATACTTGTTTAGCAGATTAAGCAGGCATTAAAAAAGTGTTTGAAGACTTGGAATCCATAATCGGAGTGTTGTCCTGCACTCATGCCCATCACAGGCGTCCTGTCCGCTGGAGCTGGGGTACAGCACAGAAGTCAGGGAGTGTTGCACTGCCAGAGGCTTACAAAGACTCCCTGGGCCTGCTGCTGGTGGGTTAGTGAACTGATGGTTTTGGCCAGATTCTTGATCAAGTGAGCTGTCTGATGAAGGGAAAAAATATAAACCTGAAGGGAAAAAATATAGCACCTGAGACCCATAGACTGTTTAAGATTAAAAGGACCTTTGAGGTCATCCTGCCCGTTGCCCCATTGAATGCTTGATGAATAGTTGACTCTGGCTCTGCATTCTGAATGTTGACCCAGGCCCATATTATTGGTATAGAATATTATTGCAGTTAGTGGAATGCTGCTAGAATATTGGCTCCAGACATAAATCCACAAATTGGAAGATATTCAGAAACAGGGACATCCAGAGGGAGCAACAGACATTAGTAAAGTTAGAAAGTAGACTCAATGAGCAAAGAATAAGTCAGTAGGTTCCAAAGGAACACTCAGTGTTTCATAATAATGATCACAAATGGGTATATGGTAGTTAAATGAAAAGTGTCCTTGTTCCACACTCATTTAAGCCTTCTTTCAGGAAGATCTCTTGCTGTCTTGCCTTTGGTCTCTTCACCCTCCAAACCATTGTGTGTACCACTGCTGGACTATCTCCTGGATTTGGCTTCTTCCATGTTCCTTTTCTGCAGTGAATGAAACTTTCTTGGTTTCTTTGTCTAACTGGAGAAAGTTAGAGCTTGTTATGCTTGGGCTTCAAGGCCCTACCTTTCTTTCTTCATCCTTTGATATAAGCTTTTGGTTTGGTCAGGTTGGCCCACCCGCTGCCTCCTGATCAGGCCTTACTGAGTCTTTGCTCTTGCTTGCTAGAATGGGGAGCGTGTCTTCTAGTTCTCTGTAACCTCCATTAATATCTATTCTAAGCTTGAGTACGTGGTAAAGGAATGGATGAATGAAGCCTCCATTCTGAGTAAACAGACATACGCATATAGGCACACACCTTACGTCTGCACACACAGAAACAGCACACACACCTGAGTATGGATGGAGAGAAAGACCCCTTCTCTCTTCCTTGGTACCTCGGCAAAGGGCGAAGGGCCCAGAGAAGTATAAACACCAACCTGAGGGTATAGCTGGCAGGGAAAACATTAGGATACAGAAGCCCCAGTTCTTGTTTCTCCGTGGAGCCAGCATCTGCTAGGAAGCCCAGAAAGCTGAGCCCTGGCAAGCCTGGCATGGAGCCCTTCTCCTCTCAGAGGAAGCGAATGTCCCGGCAGCGTGAGTCAGTGGGAGAATGGAACCAGAGAGTGAGTCACTTGGGAGGGGAAGCTAAAGCATCTTCTCTGCTCAAAGATATTTTAGGTCTTGGTAGGTTTTCACATTTCTCTTGTTTAGATGTAGGTTTGGGGCATGTGACTGCAGCGGCTAGCTCTCAGATGGAAGGAGAAAGCTTCCCTGACTGACCAGAGTGCTGTGTTCTAGAACATTTCTGCTGTTAGGGAGGCAGTAAAGTGAGGAGTTAAGAGCGCTGGCTTTGGAGCCAGGCAAACTGGGTTCCAATCACAACTTCCCCAAACCAGCTGGGGACCTTGAGTGAGTCGTTTACTCTTTTAAAGCCTAGTTTTTATCATTTTCAGAATGAGGATTTTGTGTCGAAGGAGTTCACATATTCGTTTATCCTACAAGTTTTATTGAGCATGTACAGTGTGTTTGGCACAGTGCTGGGTGCAGAGTACGCAGTGGTAAACCCTGCAGACGCTGAGTCTGCCCTCTAAGAGGTCACAGTGGGGAGAGCCATGTGCACAGGGCCCGTCTCCAGGAAGTGCTCAGCCGTGATGGCGATTACAGTAATCATTACCACTTCTACCATTTCCTGTAAGCCAGCTCGTCTCTTTGCACCTCAGTTTCTTCATCTGTAAAATGTGGAGCTGAGTCAAAATTGTCTCAAAGGGGAAGTCCCTGAGCCTCTGGTCTTGGGCTGAAGGTTTTGAGCTTATGTGTGGGTTATTTAGAGAACCTCTGAATACAAATGGAGAGACAGCTGGAAGGGGCAGCACCCAGGCCTTCAGTGTGGGGACAGAATTTAGATCAACATGGTCACACCAGACCAAGTCTGATGTTTAGGTTCCCATACTCAGTTGCCCAAACGCACAATGGGGGAGAGCAGATTTGAGGGCAGTTCACGTGAGAAAAACCCAGGTGTTTTATTCTTGTGTGACTGGGACACAAGATATCATATGACACAATCCAAAGTTGCCTCGTAGGTGATAGTGAACAATGTTAGGCTAGGGAAAGAGAAATGAGACCAATAATAGCTAATAATTTGGAGTTGTAGGCCTAGAGACCCACATACATAATATCATTTAATTACAGCTTATTTATTCCCCACAGTAACCCCATGGGGTCGATGTTATTATTGCCATTTTATAGATGAGAATGCTGCATCTTAAGGTAAGTAATAGATTGTGAAAGATGCTTGCCCGTGGCCCATAATAAACAGCTGTAGGACCCATGCAAGAAGATGTATTTTAAAGCAGTCATATAGAGTGGGGGTAAACTGATTGTGGGTTAGGTGTTAGTGTAGAACTCAGACAGTGGGTGGATGCCGTGTGTTCAAGAAGGAGCTGTTTAGAAGTAGAACCCGTCGAGAGGTCATGAGTTGTCCAGTCCTGAAAGTGTTCAAGCAGAGGCCAGAGGACTGTTAGATGGTGGAGTGGGAGTTTTGGCACTGGGGGGGAAATGGCCAGATGCCGTGTGAGTGTCTGTCTGCAAAAAAGTAATGATGGTACCTGCCTTTAACCCATGTAATCTTCTTGAATAGCATCCCCAATAAGAACAACAATAAAGCTGTGTGAGCAAATGAGATAATTTTGGTGAAGCAAAACACAAGGCTTGGTGTTGTGTGAGTGGGAACGGTGTGGTGACAGGATCCGCACACCCGTGAGTGGCGGTTCTCATGGGTCTCGTTTGCTTCTGCCTCTACTGGTCCCTTCCCGCAATGCCTTTCGCATGTCTTTCTCCTCTCAGGACCTTTTTTTCTTTGCTCCTATACCACCTTAAAGTGAAATCCACTCATATTTGTAGAGGTTACCCAGTCTCTTTGCCTATTAGGAGCCAGGTGGAGGTCATTGCTATCTTATAATATTGAGGTCACAAGATCCAAAGTCGTTCTGGTGAAATGGTTTCTCTCCTGAAGCTTTTAGACAGAAGTGGACAGCTTGACTCCACGCAACCTCCCTTCCTTTGTCTAATTTATCCAGGAAGTATTTGTCCAGTGCTCACTCTGGAGCTTTGCTGAAGGTGACTAAGGTGTGTCCTTGTGTGTCCCTCAGTGTAGGGGGACAGGGCAGTAGGCAGGCAGTGATGACACAGTGGATGTGTTGGGATAAAGGTGCACATGGGGCCCTGTAGCAGCCTGGGGGAGGGGGCTTAGACAGATGTCACAGGCCAGGTTTTGCTGGTGTTGTCCTTGTAAAGAGAGGACTTTGGAATTGGGCAGGTCTTGGTTTCAGTCTTCAACCCACTACATGCCGTGTAATCATGGGCAAGTTCCTTAATCTTTTGGAGCCTCTGGTTCTCTACCTATTAAATGGGGATAGTATTACTTCCATCACACAATTTCTGTAAAAATCAAGTTAAATGAGTTAATTTGGGGAAACCACTTAGTACAGTGCCTGGCTCAGCAAGGGAGCGTTCTCTTTCCTTCCTGACCTTTGGGGGAAATGCTGAACCTAAGGCAGTGGTCCCCAAACTCCTGGTCACAGATTGGTGCCCAGCTGGGTATTGTAATCACCAGGAATGGTTTCTTCATTTGAACTTTGGGGCACTTCCTCTAGAGAGTTTATTTATTGAGTGTAAGAAGGGATCTGAGAAGTTCCCTAAGTGATTCTGAAGCATAGCTAGGTTTGGAGACCTGCTGAAAAGATATACAAAAAAGTGCATGTGTGCATTTTTCAAAAGAATGGCTTTCTGGTTTTCGTCAGATACTCAAAGTGCTTCATGATCCCACAAAAATTAGGAAGCGCTCTTGTGTACTATGTGCTAGCAGGCAGAGAAAGTGGGTCTGGAGAATAGGAGCATAGGACGTGAAATGGCCCTGCGGCTAGCACTGCTGGCTCTCCTCCGCCGCCCCTCACTCCAGGAGGTTCCCAGGGAAGCAGGAACAGGTGGTTGGTCACCTGACTCTCTGGCAGGTAGGTAAGCAGTTGGGGCTGTCCTCAGTTCTGTCTCTAGAGGTTCTTAAGGCGCTTAGTTGTAACCAGCCTGAGAAGTTGACATGGAAAATGTTTTGGTCTGGTTGCTGTAAACGTAAAATCTGTTACGAATTACAGCCATCTGAGTGGAAGAGAGAGACAGAGAGATTTGGCGTGTGTGCAGGAGAGCCAGCCTCTGCAAGGTCTGAAAGCTTGTGCAATTTTCCTGGTTGTCCCAGTCCTTTTCTGTAACAAATCTCTTCTGTTGTCTCCATCCCTTCCCCCACTGCCTGTAGCTTCTGATTTCCCGGCAAGGCAAACAGGCACCAGAGCCGGGCTGTTATTCTGAAGGATTTTCAGGTGTGTGATGGTAAAAGCAGGCAGGAAGGGAATGTTGGCTGTGGTTTGGCAGCTGAGGGAACTTGTTTTTCAACATGCCTTCTGAGGTCAGGAGACTTGGACTTTTTTCTTGTTTTCTGTATTCTTGCTAAGTCTCCTGAGATGCTCCGTGAACTGTGGGAGGAACTCTCACTTCCCCTGCAATGCCCTCAAGTTTACCACTGAAGGGACAGAAGTTCACAGCTGCTTCCGGTCACTGTGGGTGACCCGATCACCTGGTAATCTGAACTAAGTTCATGTTAGTTTGTAGTCTCTGGTGTCAACTTTAGGGTACACGTTCCTCTGTTGTCTCCAGCAGAGCTGATCGCAGACCACGGCGACCTGAGAAGGTGATTGCCTGCCACGGAGCCCTACCGCCCCCCGTGAGCCTCCATCTAGAACAGGAAACAGCTGACGAGGGCCGCAGGGGTCTTTCTATCCAGCTCTCCATTTGTCCATTCATTCCTCCAACAAATAGTTCGTGCCTGTCTACCACGTGCCGGGCACAGCCGCAGGTGCTGGAAGGCTAGTGAGGACCCAGGCAAGTCCGGATGCCTTCTGGGCCTTACATTCTAGTGAGGAAGACAGCATGATGAAGCAGCCGAAGACTCTTGCTTTCTAAGCTTCTTCCTTTGGCCCAGTGGCTTCATCTTCTCACTTCCTCTACCCCAAGTGTACTCATAGCACTAGGATCTAAGTGACGGATAATAAATAATTTAGAATGCTTCCTTTCCCATGGGTATTTGCTTTTAAACTGGGGTTAAAGTCTTTATAAAGGGATGTCGAGCTAACTTTTTTTGGGGGGTGGGCCCACTGGAAGGCCTGGGGTCTCCCTCTGAAGTGGCTAGTTCTGCCCTGCTGGCTGCAGACCATTCCTCGTGCCCGGTGCTAAGCCGTATGAAGGTGCAGACGTCTCCACTGCCACCTCCAGTTGTCTCTCTCATGGGTTTCTCCCTCTCCTATTTGTTACTCTCATTTTACCCGTGGCCCCAATTCCTCTCTGTTTCAGCGTGTGGCTGGCAGGTGAGATTGGGAGACAGAGAGAGGCGAAGTCATGCGGCAGGGGGGCAGGCTGTTCGTCCTCCCATGCAGCCCGCCCCACTCTCTGCTCCCCATGCCTTCCGAAGGGCCTCGCCCAGCCCCTCGCGGCTGGCATGAGGGCCTGTCTATAGGGGCCATCTCTTCGCTAACTCCTCTGGCGCTTACCTCCTGCTCTGCTCGTGTGGCCCTGGGGAGAAACTGCTCTGCTCCTGGGTGACCTTTCCCCATGTACCATGTCTTCTTCGTCCTGTCCTTGAGACCAGCCTAGACTTCCTGCAACATCGTAGGCATCTTCCTGGCCCTCACGTGAAGAGTGCCCAACAAGCGCTTTCCCACCCAGGCTCCCAGTTGTTTGCCGGCCAGCCTGGCTCCTCTTTCGAGTGCCTTCCCCCATCCCCTACTCTGAGGAGGCAGCGGCCAGATTCACGTCAGCAGCTGCTCCCACTATGGGCTGTGGTTTTTGGTGAGCTGCTTTTCAGGCCTCTCATCGTTATGGGGAACCTGTCCAGCCCAGGACTGATTAAAAGTGGGTGGTTGCTGTAAAGGTTTCCCTTCCCTACAGTGTGGCTTTGCACGGCTGAAGTGGGCCACACGCGATGGCAGGTTTCCCTCCCGGGCTCCTGGTCACTGTCTTCAGCTGTGTGGCGGGTCCTCTCAGCTCACATTGCCCAGACAGGACTGACATCAGGCTCTTGCTGTGTCAGGGCCTGGGTGACTGGGGACAGTTAGGCGCCCACTCCTGCCCTTCACCCCCTTTTGGAAAGGGGCGTCTGCTGGAAGCCACATGACTGTGTGCAGTGGGTCCTGAAGTGACAGCAGGCCATGGGCAGGATGGCCACTGGGGAGTGAGGGCTCCATTCAGTGAGAAAAGTATCTGCTGCCCAAAGAGAACTTGGACTTAATTTTTTTTTTATGGAATGAAGGAGAAAAAAAAGAAACTAAGAACTCCAGAGATCAGAATCTGAGACAGAGTGACTGAGTTGGAGACAAAAAGAGAATGAGAGAAAAAACATACACAGAGGTGCAGAAAGACAGACAGGGAGAGGCAGGAAGACAGCAGGGTAAAAGATAGCTGGAGAGAAGTACTGAGAGAGACAGACGAAGGGGAGAACAAGAGGAAGGGAGGAGGCGCCTGCAAGAGGCAGTGGTGGCATTGCCTATCGATTTATTGATCCCTGACTTGATTACAACCTATGCCTGGATCTAGTGCTTACAAATCTCTGAAGTATAGTTTTAATGTGGATATCCGTTTAGGGAATAGGATTTCTTGAGTGACTACTATATTTCAAGTACTGTGCTAAGTCATTTATAAATGTGACCTCCTTTAGTCCTTGTGACAGTCCTATGAGGGGGCTATCATTATCCCCATTTTGTACAAGAGTAAACAGATGCTCAGAGTAGGGCATGTAGCTACCAAGGAAAAGGACTGGGACTCTGACTGAAGAGTGTCTGAGCCCAGAGCTTATAATGTTAAACATACATGAACCTCTTTCTTCTTTTGAGGCTGCAACATCCATTTTATCCCATCAAGTCCTCTTTCCCCCAAGCTGGCTGTGAGCACATCCCACCCTGGCTCATCCCCCACCTCTGCCATCACTCTGTGCTTTTCCTGTTGCCAGCAGAGTCAAGCACAGAGACGGCTGTAAAAGTGTGTCTTACGTTTGAGTACCTTTATGTTCCTGAGCCTTTCCCAGGCAGTCATTCGGTGAGTGGATGTTATTTTCTACATCCTTTAGAAGGGGAAACTGAGGCTCAGTGAGATTAAATGATTGCCTAGGGTTGCACTGCACAGCTTTTATGTGGTGGAGCTAGGATGCAAATCCTCAGTGTCAGAGTTCAAACCCACCACTCTCCAGCGCCTGGCTGGCCCTCTCTCTGAGGAGCTGTCTTCTCCATAGCAGCCACTCCATCTTGAACCAAAGGAGTGGCCAGGAAATCGGGAATCGATTTGCATTTGGGATTGAGATGGGCGTGGCAGTGAGTAGAGAGATGTTGAGGCAGTAAGGGACTGAGCTGGCACCTAGACACTTGCCCCTGGATGCTGGAGCCCCTAGCCAAGGCTGAGCCACTGAGTAATGGCTTAGTTTGTTCATTCCTGGGCATGCCTGGAAAGTCTCCCTCGAACAAAGTAAAATGGTGGTTATCCAGGCAAGTGTGAGGAGAACCATAGTCCAGAGGGCGTGTGTTAGTGACCGACAGGCCAGAGGACAGGCAACACGGAGAGAACCACGCATGGCCAAAAGGTCCGGGAGCAACGTCCACAGTGGGCTGGATGCCTGCATTGTAGTGTGGTACCCCTCGGTAAAGAGAAGTAACCAAGAAGCAAAAGCAGATTTCCCTCTGGTGGCCCCTCCTGGGGCTACATTCTTCGAGACCAGAGGCTGAGGGCGCTGCTGTGCTGTCCTGATCTCAGCGGGTCTGCTGACCCCCAGAGGGACTGAGCACCCCCGTCTTCACAGTGGGGAGGGGGACGCTTGGGAGGCACTGGGCCCTGGTGCGGTGGCCTGTCCTTGAAATCCTGGCCCAGGCCTCAGCCAAGAGTTGCCGTCAGAGGGATACAAACGCCCAGACAGAACAAGTGGCTGCCTAAGAGTCTTTTCATTCAGAATTCAAAGAAAAAACAGAAATCGAAAAAAGTTATGATTAGCAAGATACGTAGGGACCACACAGTGTAGTAACTGCCATCTTCCCCGGGGCTGTAGGAGACCTTCCGAGGCCTGAGACCCTCGGATATCCGCTAACTCTGCCCTTCGGCTTACTGAACCTCTTCAAGTGTATCCACAAACCCACAGCAGACAGGATATTTTTGTTGTAACGAAATTAGAAAGAATGGTTGTATTTTTTATAATGTTGAGTTTTATTAAGAATAAATTATTCATTTTGGTCTTGTGTCATAAACTCATAATATTGTGTTAACATAACTCCGTGTTGAGCTGCATTTGACTGGTTGACATGTTAAGTTTTATAGACATTGAGTTAAATGTTCATTTTGATTTTGCAATTTCTTTTATATTTTGGACCCAATCTATAGTTTTGTTTTTGCTTTTAATTTTGAAGTGTTTTGTAGGGCAGTGAAAAGCTCGTAGGGTGTAGACATTGAGCCTCTTGGGCCTAATGGGTGAAATCTCTTCTGTCCTGCCCCACCCCCATCCCCAGAGAGAGAAAGGGAGAGACTACCTCAGCAAATGGATTTTCAGTTTCTAGGCTGAAATGGGTTCTCAGGTTCTCTAGTCTCCTCTTTGGTCTTGTTTCTATAGCTATAAAATGTAAGAAGTTTTCTCTGAGAAATGTGGAAAGTTTTGAATTATCCCAAACAGATGATACTAAATCAGTTACCTCAAATCCTTTGGCAGAAGAGAGGATGCAGGTTCGAAACATGATTGTATCAACCAGCTCTGATTTTCAGGAGTGGAAATTAAAGACGTGAGGAGGGCTGGTTCTTCCTGAGTCTCCGACTAGCACCTTTGTGTGGTTCTGGCATAATGTAGACACTGGATTTCTCCCCCTGCCCCCAAAAAGAGCCTGCAATGGATGTGGTGATGACAGAGGTGCCTTGCAGGCTACACGTGCAAATGGTGAGCACTGAGGGGCTGCCAGAGGAACAGAGAGAAGAAATGACGTGGGTAATAAGAGCTGAGTAGGGAGAGGAAGGCTGAGAAAGCTCCTCCAGTTCAAGGACCCGGCTCCCCGACATGCGGGAAAGGTCCAGTGCCTGGAAACTGGAAGACCGTCTACGCGTGGGGGCAGAATGGCTTCCTACTCGAGGACTGCCCCTGGGCTCTGGCTAGCTGCCTAAGACAAGGGGGCCAGGTCTAGCTTCCAAAGGACATCTTCAAGGAGAAGGCTGGTCGTCAGCTGGGAAACTCCATCAGCAAGTTGAGTGGGAACCTGCCGGGGAGAGGGAAAGGAAGGAAGGTGTGTTTGTCCTTAACCACAGTGGTTTACCTGACACAAGAAAAACTAAAATGGTGCTCAAGAAATCGTGACAGGCCCCATTAAAGTGACATACTCATTAAGAGCTCTGGTAACTAGTGATATTTAAAGAAGAGGAAAAGAAAAACTCACAAAAAGACCCAAGGAGATTTACTCCAGAAAGAGAGATCACTGATAGGAGAGAACAAAGGAGGTCCTGAAGCAGCTGCTTTGCTGGAGGTGAGAACCGGATCTGCAAGGATGTGCCGCAGTACATCCAGAACGCGGAGAAGCCTCTTTTGGGTCAGGCCTGGTGTTTCTCCATTAAGCCAGTAGCACACTCGACCAGAACTTGCTCTTTGTTAACGGCATGGAATCCCCTTTCTACACTAAAAATGAGCTTATGTGAAATCCTTTATATTTATTTGAAAGAGGGAGGGCTTTTTTGTGCATGATGTATTACCGTAAAATGACTGTCTTACTCCTTATTGCCTAATTAGTAATATTGTACTTCTGTGTGAAATGGTGTGTTTAAACATTACCAATCGATTTAAACAAAAGATTTCAAAATACTGTAGGATGGAGCACAGTGCAAAATTCCTGCCAGGCAGCATTCTCCTGGGGTAAGTTTTTTGTTGTTAGGGTGTGCCTGCGCCGTGGGAACCCAGCAGAGGAGGGATGGCCTTCTTCACTGCGTGGTTTCCCAATCTGTGCCATGTTTTCTGAGCCTTCCACTCCCTTCAGTCCAGGGCTTAGCTGGTCCTGGAGCTGAGTTTCTTTTTGTTTTTTTTAACGATTAAGTTTTTTAGGGTACTGTAGACTATGTTGGGCTCAGCTGGGACCTATCGTTCATTCATGTATTCATTACACACAAAGAGGACATACATAAACTCTGTGTTCTAGGTATTAAGGACATAGATTGAGTATAATACAGTTCTTTTCCTTGAGGAGGCCAGCCCAGTGGGAAAACAGATGTTTTTGTAGAAAATGAAATCTACCCTGGTAGGCAAGGAGGATGGTAGAGAGATGAACAAATCGTCATGGCAGCCTTGAGAAAGAGTGTATTAGTCGGTCGCCTGTCTGCTGTAACAAATAACCCCCCACTCTTGGGGGCTTAACAGGATAGAGGTTTACCCCTTCCTCCTATCACAGTCCAACTTGGATTGGCAGGATGGCAATGGGGGTTCTTCAGGTACCCAGGCTGCTTCTCTTTAGAGGGTGTGCCATCCCCTTGGGCCTGGAGATTTTCCACTGGATCTCCTGAATCTAGCTGACAGATAAGGGATAAGAAAAAGGGCATGGAGGATTGCACCCACAGTTTTAGGGCCCAGGCCCAGAAGTGGTGCTCATCATGTCCTGCAAGTTGCACTGGCTAGAATGCAATTCGAGGCCCTTCCTCCTGCCTGGGAGACTGGGAAATGCTGGCCAGCTGTGTGCTCAGGTGGAAGAGAAACAGGTTTGGTGAACATTAGTGGGGTCTCCACTACAAGGAGCAGCTCCAGTAGAGGTGAGTGAGGGTGGGCAGAGTCAGGTCGGGGGAGAGCAGGGGGGTGAGAAGAGCATTTTGAGTAAAGGAGGTAGATAGAGCTTGGATGTGTCTTCAGATAGAACTGGATTTAAGTATTGGCCCACAACTACCAATGATATGACCTTGGGCCTGGCCCTCATGTGTCCCAGGTGTTAACTTCAGCCCTTCATCCCATGCCTTTTCTAAGATGAGGGCATTACCGGGGGACTTGCCTTCCACTGTCACCACTGGCTCCAATCTCACCAAGAATCACTATCTCTGACCCTCTGCTTGTCTGTGCTCTGGACAAACCCTGACATGGACTTGATCCCCTTTCAGTCATTTACACACACGCACACTCCCTCCACTCTCACACAGGTTCTTGTGAATGTATCAGTCTGTACTCAAGTTTTGGGAAGACAGAAGGAGTTCACATCACTGTAAGGTAAATAGTGAATGTTTGAAATTTCTGTGCTTAAAAACTCCCTCAGGCATTTTTGCCAACCTGGGCTTTGATGTTTTAATCTATCTCTTGCCCTCTCCACTTGTCCCCGTTTGCTGCCCCCCAAACCTCTCAGACAGGCCTCCTCATCTTTATTATGCAGAGCAGTTCAGCTCTTTCTAATCCCTACCCCTGCGCTCAGCTTGGAGCCTGCTGCTGCATGTCCACTAATGTGCCGCCCCATAGGGTGGGCCATTTAATGGGGCCTGACCCCTTCTTCAACAAGGGAGAAGGGGCAGTAGAGAGATTCATTTCTCCATTGCTTTGAAGGCAGAAGCAGATGAGGTCAATTTTTCTTGTAAGTCATGTTTCCTTTCTTTTATGTGTAATTTCTCTAAGGTTCATATGGGAATGTTGCCACCAAAATTGCAGAGTTATTGTGAGAGTTAAATAAGATAGTAGATGAAAGTGTGTAGCATGGTGCCTGGCATGTGGTAGGTCCTCAATTAAAAGGCAGCTCTCACCTCTCTCTCTGCCCCGCCTGCCCTCAGGGTCACAGGGCTTTAGAAGGCTCCGTGCTGTGTGGTCAGTGATGCTGTGACTCAGGGGTAGAACGTGTGACAGGGGATGGGGAGAGATGGAGCTGGAGACAGAGTGGACCCAAATAGCTTCATGCTGTGTATGTTTCCAAGGAGCTTGGCCTTTATCCTCTGCATTCAGAAGTCAGAACAGAGCACGTCAGATACAAATGGGAGAACCGTTTTAAATAGCTGTCTATTTCAGCAGAAATGTTTTACTCAGATTCAAGATATGGCTCCAGGTGGGTTTGAGTTTGCAGATCACACCCAGGAGAGGCTGGGTCGTTGCCCTAAGATTCCGCGCCTGCAATTAGGGTGGAACACGGAGGTTTCCTCCCGGGTGTGCTGCCGCTTGTGACCCTGCCTGCAAGATCAGGTTGAAACTTGTCGCCCCAGGGAACTGGTTTACACAAGGGGCCCTGCAGGGCAGTGGCTGACAGAGCGGGAGGGTTCCGGTGTACTCCTCCTGGAGGCAGCTGGTTTGGGGAACCCCCACCTTTACTTCTCTTGAAGAGGTGGAGGAAGAGAACCCAGACAAAACGTGAGCAGGTGTCCAAATCAGGCCTGGGCCATGGGGCTGAAATCCTTCTCTCTCCTGCCATTTCATGGTGCCCCAGCGCCTCCTCCTCTCCCCCTCCCTCCTTCCCCTCCCCCTCCTTTTCCTCCTCCTCCTCTCCCTCCTCCTCCCCACTTCCTCCTCCTTCTCCTCTTCTCTTCCTCCTCTCTTCTTTCTCCTCCTCCTCTACTCCCCTCCTCCTTCCATGTGACATTGTTTACTTGTGTTATAGTTTCAGGCAACTGGAATTCCTCAGTCCTTTTTCCTGTGTGCTGACGGTCATCCTGGTTCCTCATTTCTGTCCTGGGCAGTCCTTCTCTTGGAGATCCCCTACTAGCTGCTCTCATTGACAAACTTTACCCCTCTTTGAGTCCCCTTGCCTGTTTCCTTTCCCCGCCACTTCTGCTCTGTGACAGTCTCGTTTTCTTTCCCACTGTGAATGCAGTGTTTCAGTGATTGGAGGAGTTTGGGGCCTCACCTGTTCCATGAGCCTCTTTCCCTGAGAACACCTACCTTCCCTCCAGCGGCACTTCATTTTCCCACGCAGGAGCATGTGTCCTCTAAGTCCTGACCCTGCTGTTGAACACCTGAGGGGAGGTGTCACTGGGTGTCTTGCCCTCATAGGTGCATGGTGCGCATCAGGATTTACCCTGCATCCCAGAATGGAATATCTGAAAATTCCCTCACTGTAGGAAATAGGAATGCTTTCCAAACTGAGGGCCTGTGAGGACACTGGGGACACTTTATTCCCAAAAGCAAACACTGACTAGGGTGTCTTTTGGCTGTGATGGGGTCTGGTAGAAAAGTTTTGAGTTACCAAAGTAGAGAATATGTTCGAATGTTGTCTTGCAGAAGAACCAAATACACTTCCCTCCGTGGAAGAAGAGATGTGTGTTTTTAAATTTACTGATGATAAGAGCAGTGATGACAGTGGCAGTCATCATGCGCCGGGCACTGTGCTCTGCACACCTTTGTCATCTAATCCATATGGCAAGTCCTGAGTTGTGTTCATATCTCAAAGCGTCGGGGAGGTGATCAAACCTGCCCTCACCACACGGCTGGAGAGCAGAGACCAGGGCTGGACCCCACAGGCCTCGCATGCCACCTCCCTGTGGAAGCAGGGTACACAGTCCCGAAGTCTTGTTTTCCCACAGATGGGGCAGTAGGAAGGGAAGTGCCTGGGTTTGTGGTTGTGCCGCTGCTGCTGCCACTTGGTTGAGAGCTGGGCCTCAGTTTCTCCTGTGGTAAAGGTGGGATTGGATTAGGTGTGCTTAAAGCGTGCTGTACGGTTCTATGATTTGACATCTCTATTATTTCAGAAAACATTGTTGTCACAAGAAAAAAAATTTCGCCCCAACTAGAAGGACCCACAACTAAAAAAACATACACAACTATGTCCTGGGGGGGATTTGGGGAGAAAAAAAAAGAAAAAAAAATTGCCTTCTATCAAAATGTCTTCTGCTCTTGGACAAAGTGAATGAGGTTCGTGCCAGAGAGAGGAAACCATTTTTCCAGGAATCAGGGGTGGGAATGAGGGTGAGGGGACAGACGGGCCAGCATCCTAAACTGAATAGGGAAATAACTTTCAAGGAGCACAGGATTGTGCATCTCTGACCTGCACCCTGCAATTTGAGCCAGCTAGAGATAGCGAATGTCCAGCCGATAAGGGTCTTCTCCGGCCTCAAGCTCAGAATTTGTATGTCAGATCCGGGTAGGGACTCCAGGAACCATGTAGTCCACCCCTTCATTTTAAGTCAGCGTGATTGGACTTCCAACCCTTGGAACAAAGAGACCTCCAAGGCCCTGTGGTCCAAGTTCCCAGAGGATCTCTGACAGAGAGATTTTAGATGAGAGGGGCCGCCTGGCCATGTGCCCCCAGTGTTCCCTCCCTGACGAGTGTGTCTTCAAGAGCGGACCTTGGTAGAGCAGGGCTTACTGTATGTGGAGCTTGTAAGGTGCTTTCAGCCTCCTTTCCCATAGCTTCTGCTTTAGAGGTTAGGAGGAACCAGGAAAACTTTCTTGAGACTTCCTTATGTGCTCACGATGGGTGGGGCAGAAATCCCTCTTCCGGGCTGGGTCGATGCAGTGTGCCCGGGACAAGGAGTCTGCAGCACTCCCCGTTTGAAAGCGCCTGCCCATCCAACCTGAACACCTGTGATTTGCCAGCTCAGCTCACTCTACAGTTAGCCACCTTCTTAGGGGGAACTAATGAATCCAGGATTCTTTGCCACTTCTCAGGTGGTAAATTATGATACGTACAGTGAAGATTTCCTAGCTTAGATGTAGTGAAAGCCTGAATGAGGTCCTGTTGGTAGGATATTTTGAGTTTTTCACATAAAATAATTTATAGATGATCCCCACTTTTGATCTGCTCTTTTATTCATTGTTAAATTGGTGTTTCAAATTTAGAAAACTATAAATAGCATTTAGACTTCGACACTGGCCTGTTTAACCTGTAACAGCTGAAGCACTATATAGTTGCCGTGCATCATAATGGGAGATAATATTTTTGCAAATGAGTAACAGAGAATTGCAGTCTGCAGACTCCTTCTGTCTTGAACCCCTTTTGGAAGGAAGGGTCAGCAGTTCCAGCCAGAACATAAACACATTTGCACTGAAGGGTGAAAGAAGGATGTTTCTGATTTGCAGTTACTCTGGTGAGAGGGAGCGCCCTCGAGCAGGAGCAGGGGTGCCTGGGTGCCGTGTGCAGCACAGTCCCGGAGGCGGCAGGAGAGCTGCAGGATTGAGTTCTCACGGCCATGTTCTGCTCAGCCCTTCTGGTCACCTGTAAACTTTTCTTCCGGGGTACTTCAAATAGCACTCAGACCAGCTGGTCCAAAGCTGAAGGGAATACGCTAGGGCTGGGAGAGTTCTGGGTGGGACAGAATCTGTTAGCAACTTACTTTCTGGCTCAGAATAGATGGGCTGGAGCTGCCCAGCAAAACATATTCCGACCCTTTCTAGGTCAGCGGCCCAGACCCAGTGCCACATCCAGAGCCAGCTTTCCACCAGGTACAGGCTGGCTCAGAGCACCCCTCCTCCAGGAGCACCCTGCTCTTCTAAGGTGGGAGCTAAGCCATCAGAAGAGGGGGTGTGCTGCGGTCCCTCCGTGCAGCCCAGCCTTCCCACGCGGTGCCCTTAGGGAATTGAATCCCACCACTCTCTTGGCCGATTTTCTCTATCAAGCTTGTGAATTGAGATTCCAAACTTAAGTATTAATTTGTTCCTCCTGGGTAGATCTCTGCTCCCTCTCTATCTTCCTCCCTCCTGGCTCCCTCTCCCGCCCTCTCCCCTCCGGCTTCTCTATATCTTGCATCCACAGAAGCCGCTCACTGACCATTGAAAATGCCCAATTAAATCCTGAGTGCTGTGTAACTTAAATTCAAATTGTACCCCAGGAAATCTGACACAGTCTGTGTTTCCCATTGATTTAAAAAATTAAGACTCAGTGATATAATGTAATTCATTATTATGTAATAAAAGCCTATTATGGATTGTAATTTTTCAGTGACTAACTTAATTTTACTTATTAGTGTTCATTTAAATCTTAGCTTATTGTATGTTCAATACTACAAATACTAGAACCATTTTTCTTCAGAAATCAGCCATTTGGAATTTTTTCATCAATTTAGACAAGACTTTCCTCCCAGCTTTTCTTCCAAAAACATTCAGATAAGTGAGGTTTTCCTACATTTGCATCAATGATTGAATTGGACCAAACTGGAGGATAATTAATTTTTGGACCAGAAGCACCAAACTGAAAGGAATTTAATTAATTTCAAAATCTGACATTTGAGGACTCTTTAACAGAACCAGGGCCTTTGTCCATAACTGGCCAGTGAATCAGTGTGGAAATGAGCCCCTGTCTTGAAACGCAGCATTATGGTCATTTCCAAACCAAGCTGCAGTTTCGTTAGGAATGTGCCCCTGATTTACGTTTTCTGGGTTTAATAAATTCAATTCAAATTTATTTCCTCCTAAATGAATTTTCACTACCGGAAGGCCCTTATATGGAAACGACCTTCTTTCCTATGTGCTTTGCCTGCCACAGAGGGTGAGATGGCCTTGAAATTAGAGTGCTGGCCCTGGCGTGGAGAAGACTGTGGCGGTGCCATTCAAGGCTGCGAGTATGGCTGAGATGGGAGCGAGGACGTCCTCAGGAAGGGGGCTCCTCATGTCTGTGCCTTTATCCTTTGAGCCGAAATACCCAGGTCTGGCATTCAGGGTCTCTGAGGGCAGCTGAAGGCAGCTCTGAGTCCCTGGGGAGCTGCAGGCCCAGCATTCTCCCAGCTCGGCCCCCTGTCCGCCTCTGCCTCTCTCCAGCGAAGTGGCTTCTGAGGAGGCTGCTGAGGTGTGTGGCCAAGAGAACTCCTGGCCTCTGTTTAGCTAGAGGCCTCCCTTTGGGGGCCGTTTAGACCTGTTCCTTGGGCATAGGATGACTCACATTTCGCAGCTCGTTATAGCTCCGTGCACGGTGGGCCCTGCACGTGTGTGGGGGTGGAATCTTGGTGTTGTGCAATGTTAATGAGCTTCTCCACATCACCAAATTGTGAAGACTTTAGGGTTAAAAAACAGAAATTGAACAAAGTTTGGAGGAAAAGGTGAGTTCCTACAGTGTATTTGGTAGAAAATCTTGTCATTTTCTACCTTGTGGCTCTCTGGTTGCAGCAGGGTGAGGCAGACGGGGGTGGGAGGGGAGGGTCAGGTGGGGGTCCTGGCATGAAGGGAAAAGGGGGAGGATCCGGCCCATTGAGCGTGGCTACCCAGGGCTGCTGTGGCAGCGTCCATTTTGGCAGGGCCATCAAGAGGTGGCAGAGCGACGTATTTGTGATTTGTGACTTTTAGTGTGAAGGTGAGGGATGCATTGTGATGGACTCTTAGTTGTTCTTAATCATATATTGTGGTCTATTATCCAAAGATTTTTTTCTAAACTTTTCCTGAGGCAAATATTTCAGCCTTGCAAGTTAAGTCTTGGCTGCATGAAGTCATCTCTCCTGACACTTGTGATTTTGTCCCTCTTGACCTTCAATGAGTGGCTCCAGGTTGTTCTGTCACTCAGTCGTGCCCGTCAGGTCCTGACAGACTTTGAGGCACGAATCCTCCTGATCTCTTTGTGCCCTGCCACCTTCACTGTGGCAGCTCTGTCCTCAGAGAGCTCCCCTTGAGGTCACAAGATGGCTGGAGCCATTTCAGACATCACAGGCAGAAGCAGCAACATCCAGGGTTAAGGAGGGAGGCTTTCCCTGAGTGTCTCTTAAGGGAGGAAACTTGCCCGAAGCATCCAGCAGACTCCTGCTGCGTTTCACTGCCCAGAAGTTGGTCACATGTCCCTTTAGCACAGAGAATGGGATTGTCTGGATCACTTTAGATGAATTAGAATTTACCTCCATCACTGGGAGAGAGGTGGACTCCACAGAAATTCTGGCCCTGCAGTAAGGGAGGAGGAGCAATTGCTTCTGGGTAAGTGACAATTCCAACTTTATCGTTAGTCTTCCAGGCAAGGACTCGGAGAATACTGACTATTTATATTTTTCCAACCCTTTGTCATGCACAAAAATATGTGCTTTTTTCTTTTTAAGCTATAATGATTAGAGAAATGATAACTTGATAACCTTGGACCTCTGTTCCTCCTTGCCTGAGCTGGACCTGGGCAACGCACAGACATTGCTTTTGATAAATTGGGTTGACTTACAGGATTTCAGAATTGGAAGACCTTAAAGAATGTCCAGCTCAATCTTTTTTTTTTTTTTTTTTTTGGTGAGGAAGATTGTTGCTGAGCTAACGTCTGTGCCAATCTTCCTCTATTTTATATATGAGACATCCCATAGCGTGGCTTGATGAATGGTGTGTAGGTCTTTTCCTGGGGTCTGAACCTGTGAACCCCTGACCGCTGAAGCAGAGCACACGAACTTAACCACTACACCACCGGGTCTGCCCCTCAATCTTTTCATTTTCATAACAAATAGGGAAACTGAGGCTCCAACTGCTGAGGGCCCTGAAGAGCCACATCAAAGAAGTGAAAGGGACCTTGCTTCACAGGGGAAAAAGCATCCTACTGACACCATCCTTGGACCCTTAAGTTAATTTAAAATGTTTTGTGAGTAAATTCTGAGCTCTGTTGTCTTCTCCTCTGTGAGCAGCAGGTGAGATGAGGCTCATAATGAACCCTGAGAATGCTCCAGGCCCCAAGATGAAGGTGTCTGTCTGACAAAGTTCCCCATGTCCCCAATCCAAGATAGACTTCTCTTTTCCTTAAAAAGATGCTTTGTTTCTGGAAGTCTAAGTGCATGATCATAGAAACCTAGGAAGTGGCTATTTGTACTCCAAAAGTTTTCTTTTTTTCTATGCAAATGGAAGGGGGATCTTATTAAAGTTCCCTGGAGTATTTAGAAAGTGACTTGGTTTCCACACTGAGGGTTGTTTAAAGTGAAAGATGGGTAGTCTTCCCCATAAAGGGACGTACCTCTGAAGCACTCAGACCATTAGGTGAGAGAAGTGACAGGCTAGTACCACGAGGATGGTGGGGGGTTATGTCTCCTGTCCTGTCCCTGTGCCGTCCTCCTCCAGCACCATTGTATGCAGCAGCTGCAGACGTGTCTTCTTCCTCTTGTAGGAGCTCTCATGTGCGTGCTATGGCATTTTGGCTGGGACCATTCTGTGTTAGGGCCTGTCTCACCCAGTGCAGGGGGTTTAAAACCCTTGGCTTCACCCTACTCAATTCCCCACCCAAGTGTGGTGACAGCCAGGAGTTCCCCCTCACTCTCACAGCCGTCTAGGGGGATCCACCGCTCCTGGTTGAGAATGTCTGTTTGATGCAGACTAATTGAGAGTTAGGATTCTGGAGCCTGACGTGGTTGTACGTCTAAGCTGTCCCTTTACTTCTTCTGTTTTTCTGGCATTTTTTGAACCTAGAGAAGGTGGACGCTTCTCTGTGTTCACCTGGCTGCTGACACACATGGCTTCTGTCAGCATATAAATGAAATGAGCGTTATTCATCTCCCCCGACTTCTCTCTCCCTCGCACCCTGGGCCTTTTGCTCATGCATCCTGGGTACATTTTCACACTAAAGAGATTGCTAAAGAGCCCGAGGGGCCAGTGCAGGGGTTGTGGCCTGGAAGATCTTCACAGCAGGTCTGCTTCTTGCCAGATTTCAGGCCCAGGGCCCCAAGCTCTGTGCTCCAGTGCACAGGCCACATGTGACGTCCGCACAGCCACCACTTCAAAGGGAGACGCAGGTTGAGAGGCTTGGCTGTTTCCTGGACATCCAGCAGTGCTTGCAAAACAGTAATTTGATGCATTATGAATGAATCAGAACCAGACGAGTTACATTTCTCTCAGAATACATATTTAGAACTTCTTAGTGCCCCCCTCCCCCAAGAACGTTTATCTCTCCCCAGGGGATGGCAGTCTGGCCCGCAGGTGTTGGAGGGTTTGTGAAGCCCGCAGGCTTTTCCAACCCACAACACGCCCGACTTCTCGTTCTTCCCTTCTTCTAGCCACTGACCTTCCTAGAAGGAGGTAACCCATTTGGGCCCTTTGGAAAGGCTGGGTGGAGCTGAGTGACAGGCTCTTGCATGTTAAGCTGAGAAAGCTGTGTGTGTGGGAGCCAGGTCCCCTCCCGGCCCTGCCTTGGAGGCTGGGCTCTCATGTGTCCCCTGTGCAGACAGGCTGGTGGGGCGGGGGTGACAGGCAGGAGGGCCTCGCTCCTAATTTGCCTTTCTCTTTCTTATTCTTCTCTTCAGGTCTCAGTAAATGTCACTTCATCCAAAAACTCTTCCCTCAGCTCCAGCTCTCAATCCTCTTCCCTGTTGGAACCTTTGTCTTGCCCTCTCACGCTCTTGTCTCTTAGGCAACTTACAGCAGTTTGTAATTGTGTATTCAGCTGTGTGATTGTCTGTTACCCCAGTAGATTGCAAGCTGCGTGCAGTAGAGAACCTAGTCTGCTTTGCCCCATGGTACCCCCACTACTAGCCCAATGCTGGCGCATAAGAAGTAGTTGTAGGGTGAGGAAGCGGTGATGGTAGACGCCTCCTGGGTTGATGTTAGAGGTCAGAAGTAGGCAGAGGGTTTGGGATACTTGGGCTGTGTTGTGGATTAGCCTTGATTTGGGAGTTGTTTAGGGAGGCAGGAGGAGAGCTGGACAAACCTGGGGCTGCGCCCTGTAAACAGAGCCAGCCGCCTCCTGGTAGCCTGGCTGAGACCGGCTCTTTGAGCTCTTCTCCAGGAGCTCCCTGAGATGTGCAGTCCAGTCCTTGGCATGAGATCCAGGGAGGAGGCCGGTGATGACTTAGACAATGTAGCGTAGTGTTTGCAGAAGCGTAGAGTAGAGTAGTATTTTCAAAAATAAGATGGGTCTCTGAGGATTGGGAGAGTGGCTGAGGGTGGGAGCTGAGGCTGCTTCTGCCCTGGAGGAGGCACCACGAGGCAAGGAGGAGCTCTGGCTTTGTAGTTAAGCCTGCATCTGATTCTAGATTTCACCACTGACTAGTTGTGTAGCTCTTGGCCAAGCTGTTTATCCAGTCTGAGACTCAGTATTTTAACCTGTAAAATGGGGCTAGCAATAGCTCCCTCCTTGAGTTGTTGTGAATATCAGATGAGGTGAGGTGTGTATCTACCTGCCAATACCTCCCTCTCTGAATCCCAGAGAGTGAATATTAAGTGGGATGATGACCGTGCTTACTCTCTACCACAAGGCCTGCCTCCTACTGAGTGTTCAGTGAGTGCTGGTTCTTAGTTCCTTCTCTCTTGAATAGCCAACATGGTCAATTTAAGATTTCTCCTACTCTTCAACCTAGCCTAATCTCATTTATTCAGTCAACCGACAGATAAACTAACCACTCAGTGCATAGGTACACACTGTGCATGTGTAATGGACCCATCGTTGTGTTAGGCTGGTAAAGGTTCAGAAGAAATGCAGGGTTATCCTGAAGAACGTCTCCCATGGTAACATATTCCTGGGAGAATACATCTTGGTTTTTAATACCCTTGTTTCATTGTTTTATACACAGCTCTGAAGAAAATGATTTTCAGTTGATATTTATACAGGAAAAGTTTATATTTAACATGCTCCAAACTTAATATAATATTTAAAGCAAAATCTTGAGTTACATTTCAAATACAGTTGAGAGTCATTTGTAGGTGATTTGTAAACCCCTGAGTGTCAAAAAAGGAGGTGTGCTTGGGATGTTCCTGGGCTAAGAGAGGCCATGTGGTGACGCTGAAGGACTTCCCAAGGGGAGCAGTCTGGACCACATGTGTCAGAGGGTTTGCGAAGCCTGCAGGCTTTTCCAACCCACAACACACCTGAGTTCTCGTTCTTAGCTTCTTCTGGCCACCGACCTTCCCAGAAGGAGGTCACCCATTTGGGCCCTTTGGAAAGGCTGGGTGGAACCGGGTGACAGGCTGGGTTAGTGTTGCTCATGGAACGTCTGACTTTGAGGAACGGATTACTGACGTGGGCTTTTTTACACGTGGTCCCTATCTTCAAGACATGTGTAGTCTAGTTGGGGTGATAAGACAAACAACAAAAATTGAACTTTTACATAAGAAATATAACATCGCAAGATGGTATGCAGTCCAATTAAGTGTTGGGGGTGGAGTATGTTCTGTGGATTCTGTGGGGATTAGAAAAAACAAAATCGCTGTGGAGAGAGAGAGTCCAGAAGGGTTCCCTGGAAGGGACAGGCCCTGTGGGGCCTTTAAGAATGACAAAGCCTAGATAGGATACCAATCAACGTATAGGTCATGGCTGTTTGAATTTCAGGCTTTAGAAGTTTCTTCCAATGAACATTCTTTAAATACCTATAATGCACCAGGTACCATGTTAGGTACAAAGTGATAAGGAAAGAAACATAAAACATTGTATGATGCCTGCCCCAAATCTCTTGAAGTCTAAGAGGAATGAGAAGACATATACTTTAAACAAAACAAAACAACAAAATCCCACACAAGATAATTCAAGGTGGAGAAGTTACAGTGTGCTGAAAGAGAGGGACAGCTAGGTGAAGCCCTGTGCAGAAGAGGGGAGGTTGTGTGTGTATCTGAGAGGGTGCCGTGGCTTTCCTGGATAGTTGTCTCAGCTGAGATGGTCTTAAGGCAAGATCTTGCCTAGGGCTGCGCACATTATTGACAGTGGTCCTGCATACTCGTCAGAATGGATGCCCCTAGCCAGGAGAGCTGGGCACAGTTCTGGAGCCCTCTGCCCTGCCAGGCATAAACCCTCTGTTTACTAGACTCGAGGGAGAATCCAGGGGGCCTGGGTGGTGGGGGGCATTTGGGAAACTCAGGGCAGTGGCTATTTACCAAGCAATACAGAAGGGTCTCAATATTTTATGATCAGTATGTACTTATCATACCCAGCAGCTGAAGTTCAGCCCAAAATAGAACCCCTGGGGTGGATAAGCCAACGAAGCCAGGGCTACAGGTTACCCACCCTCCTCACTCCATCCCGGAAAGTGTGTGTCACTTCAGAACAAATACTTCATTTTCTCTGAGGTTGTTCCACGTGCTTAACCTGAGAGTCTAACTTAGGGCCTGAGTGTCCCACGTAGAAAGAACGGAGAAACCTGTCCCGTTTTCTCACTGCTCTAAGCATTCTAGTTACTCTAACCCAAGTGGCCCTACCACCTTGGCCCCCTCCCCAGACCCCTGGTCTTCCCTTACCTCCTGTAAATAGAAGACCTGTGCCCAGTAGAGCAGAGAGCTTGAGAGCCTGGGCCGGCTCTCCTGGCTGGTGTGTCCATTCTGACGGGTGGGCGATTCTAAACATCAGCCCTGGGCCCCATGCCTTCCCGTGAGAAGCAGTCATCAAACTGTACCTCACTGAAGTTGTGGTGTGGGATGAGGTATATTATTATTAGGGTCGTTTTCATAAAAACAATCAAACACCTTTAAAAAAATTTGTAAGCATCCACTCTATGTATCAGTACAGTTCAAAAGAAAACCAAAGGAAAACAAACTCCAACAATCCTCGTGAGAAAATGAACAAACAAAACAGCAGAAGTGTGTTGGTTGTAATAAAAAGAAATTCCCCGGGAGGAGTCATCATGTGCCTGAAACTTGACGGCAAGTGGTGTTGCCTCTGTGTGTGTCCGTGCATGCAAGAGAAGGAGAGACACAGGCAGACACAGGGAGAGGGTGCCATGCTGCTCCGTAGATGGGGTACTTGTCTTGAGGTTCCCCGCTGGCTTGCGCCACCATGCACACAGTGCCCTGTTAGCATTTTAGAAATACAATTTAAGGAGCGGATGTTTAAAATAGCAGTCTTGAGCTTCAGCAAACTCATCTCTGGAAACCATCCATGAAAGGATATTTGTACTTCCCAAGGGGTCTGGGGCTGCAAAAAGCAAGTCAGATTTCTCTCCAATTCAGTCAGTGGCCTCCTGAAGAGTTACTCATGCATTTCTTTAAAGCAGTAATTGCCTTGTTTCTCAAGAGCCAAGTCCCGTCTGGTCCCCCAATCAAATTTTCAACTAAAATCAAAAGGTTTAAAATCCAGTTATTTTAAGTGCCGCGTACTCAGAAACGTGTGTCTGGTTATGTGTGTCTAAGCAGCTTGTAGCAGAGATGTGCCAGTCAAGCTCTACAAAGTTTAGTAACTGGTGGGGAGAGGGGACGGAGAGAGAGGAGAGAGACTGCTGTCCTCCTCTCCAGGAGAGGCTTGCCTTTTACTTTCAACCTGTTTCTAAAAATGGCAAATGCAAAGCGAGAAAACAGGTTTATCTTTTGCAGGAAGGAAGGACGGGTGGGGAGAGGAGTCCAATCTTCAGCTTGCCGTGATTTTATTTTTAGCTGACTGCTGTTGCAATAGAACATCTGGGGGGCTGGTGCAAAGCTGGGGGTCTGCCTGTGTTTCAGCAGCTTCATTAGGGATTTATCTCACAGGACCCTGATGGAAAATACGACCCTTACAAAGTTGGGAGTTGAGGATCAGGTAGGATGAAGTGGTGACATATGTGATAGTGTATCAAGTAGAGTGGTGACGATAGTGCTAACAGCAGCTTTAGGATTGATGTCATCTTTCATTGAGGGCATTCAGGTCGCTTGCCTTGTTTCCCTTTCCTATGAGGAAGCCTGGGATTGGTGGTACCACCATTCTGAAGTCTGGGAATATGATGGAGAGTTAGATGACTCAAGGTTAGAGGTGGATTTCAACCCAGTTCTCACGGGGCTGACATTGACATCTGGCGCTAGTGTGTATGATTTCAAAGTCAGAAATAAGGCAAACGTGATCAACTTTAGACTGGTGGAGTCTCAGAGAACTGGGTCTAAGTTTCTAAGTTTGGAAGCATCCTATTAATTAAAGTGTATTAGAGAAAAAAGCGTTAAGTTAATTTTTTCATTCATTCATTCATTCGCTCATTCAACATGTATTTCTTGGTTACCTGTTAGGTGCCCAGCACAGTGCTAGAGGCTTTCCTTGGGGTAGACTGAAGCCAGCTGCAGTGTCATCTCCTCCTCCCTAGGATCTCCTTTCCATTGGGATCTGCAGCTATTACTGGGTGTTTTGTGCCATAGAGAAGGAAGAAAGTATATGGATGGGTAATGAGGACAAGCTGGGATTTGATGTATCAAGATGGTTGTATGGTAAGGGGAAGAGCTGTCGCTGGGGGCACATTTTGGCAGAAAGGAACATAAAGCTTTCAAAAGAGCCCCATTTTCCAGTCTGTGTCAGGACTGACTTTTCTGATGGTTCTGTGTTCAAGTGAAAGCTCTGCTGAAAACCCAGGGGTTCAGGAGGGCGCTGGCACACCGATGTCCCAGCTTCAGATCTGGCTGAATTAGGAGGCCTCCCAAGGCCGTTGGGGTCAGGGCCATATATCACTTGGGATTCCGTAGTCTACAGGGTGTCCTCCCTTTCCTTACACTGGAGTGACCACGTTCCCATCACATTGTTGGATTGGTCCAGGGTCTGCTTGGCCACAAGGACATCAGGGGTAGTGAACACATGGCCCCTCCAGTAGAAATCTGGGCTGTCTGGCTGTGGTGGTGAAGGAATGTGTCCATGAACTTTAACTTCTCTAGAGACAGTGCTAAAAGCAGATTTGATGGCTATTGTTGCTGTATTTTGTAAAAATATGAACCTCTGTGGAGTCTTGTTGAAATATAGCAGTCATGTATTTCTCTCTTATTCTCTATGACTTATTCACTAGGACCCCACCTGCTGCTTCTCATTGTCTCAAGAGCGTAAATTAATTGCTACAGCTTTGGTCTTGCTTGGAGGTTGGGATTTGGAGGGATGATCAACAGGGCTTCCTCTGAAATCCCCAGTCCTTCTGCTCCTTCTTTCACTTGTCATTCTCTCTGTGCTACTTTCGGTTATTTGTACAAGCTTGGGGGACCAGAGGCAGGAGCTGGCATTTGGATTAATGGCTGTATAATCCAGAAGAGTGGAAGAACCAAGAAATAATTTGTGTTTTGTTCAGGGTTATGTATTTTTATGGGGTGATGGTGAGAGAAATAATGACTTTAGTTTCTTAAGTATGTACTACTTGCACTGATATTAAAATTAGCTACTATTTGCATCTGCTGAGCACACATTAACCACAATAGGGAGAGAGAACTCGGGGCTGAATGTGGTGGCAAGAGAAGAAGCCAGGAATTCCACTTGTTGCTGCTGGCTTCACTCAAAGTATAGATCCAGATTATCACAACTCTCTGAATTAAACAAATTATAATTGAAAGAAATTAGGCAGGTCTACATTTGAGGAAATCTTATGATTATTTGTCAAGGAAATTATTGCCAACAAAATTCTGGATTTTAATTTATCTGATCTGCTTACAGCATGATACACCTGTATACATGAGAAATCATTTTTTGAGAATAGAGACCTGGATACGGAGTGGGGTTTAGTTCTTAGAAATGCAGAGCTTAGAATTTTAGAAGAAGAGGCATTTTCTCTAGGTCGGGTATTATTACTGTTAATATCTCTGCCGTTTACCCAGAACGTTGTGTATGTTTGAGTCAGTCGCTCGTCCTCGCTACCCTCCCTCCCTCTCTTCTTCAGTGTGTCTGCAGTGACAGCAGATGCTGCGGTTATGGGGGTGAACAGTCAGACAGGATTCCTGCCTTCGTGGAGCTTAGAGTCTGGTGGGAGAGACGGACACAGGAAGATAGGAATTGGACCCTATGCTTTTTCTCCTCTGATGTCAGAACCAAGCTGGAAGACCGTGAAAATAATTGCACTGCCTGCCCTTGGAGACATGTACAGCTTGCTCAATGATTTTATTGTTAGGCTGTCTTCCTTTTTGGAATTAGTATTATGACGGCTCTTCTGGTGCTATCACTGATAAAATCACCGCGAAGCTCTCCTGCCACCTGGGCCGGGCTCCTGACTGCCACAGCCTCCTCTGGGTGGGGGCCTGGTGGAGTAGTTTCCAAGAGAAGAGCGGTCAGTTGGGAGAGGGCACTCGCCGCTTCCCATTCTTGCAGCGCCAAGGGGATGGGCAGGTGGCTGACAGCCTACAGTGGCATACTCCCTTCTGGAGTCGGGGCTGGCGCTCGATGTCAGCACTTCCTCAGGGAGGGGCAAGTGCCCCTGGACTCCGCACGGCGGCCTTCCCTGCTGCTGCTTGTCGGGTGGCCTTCTGAGCGTAGTCCTTGCCTCCCTCTAGGTGCCCTGTCCACGCTGCCTCGGGGAGCAGAGCCTCGCCCTCCGCTCATGGGGCTGCCGGCTCGTGTGGGCTGCCAGGGCTGCCTGGGAGGAGGGCTGGGGTGAGGAGGAGGCGAGATTGTTGCTGTTACGCATGGACATCTAGACGGGGGAAGAAACATAACGGCTTTATTTTTAGGCTTTGCTAATTCTCACTCTTCTCCTAGTTCGCTGCTACCTGGCAACAGCTTATTGTCATGGCAACGCCAATGTTAATGAGTGAAGCTCTCAGTGTGCCTGTTCTACCCGGTGCTCTGTGACAGACGCTCTGTGTGGAGCTGTCTTTGTGGCCATCAGAGGCTGAACGCTAGACTCCCTTCTCCTCCCAAGGCCTCCCAGGCCCTGGCGGCAAAGGGAAGGAATGGAGGCAGCTGGCGAGGGATTTATAGCTTTGCTTACACATTCCGAGTTTCTTCTCTACTCACGGCTGGGCCTGCCGGCTTCACGCACTGCCCCCGTCCCCAGGCCACCCCCTTTACATTCTTCAGTGTCAGCCGCAGGCCGTTGGACAATAACCAGTTGTCTCATGTTCCGGGCACCCTGGGATTTGTGCAGGCTTTTATGGCACCTTTTCTGCAGTTGGCTGGCAAGGCTGAATCCTGAGTCCTGAAGAGAGGGGAGGTTTGCTGCTGGTCTTGGAGGGGACTGGGGCTCACCTGGGAAATGACAGCCTGCACCCCGGCCTCAGGCCGAGAAGCGGAAATTCCACAGGCCTTCTTGTCTTGCTTTCCTGACATCTGTTGCTAGAGGTTGCCATCCGTGGCCTCACAATAATATGTGGGAAAGAGCAGGCGGAGTCCGCTGCAGCCTCTTTGTGCCTCAATTTCTCCATCTCTGAGGCAGCACGACTCTGAAATCTCGATGTCCCCACCTCAGTTGGCTGAGGAGCGACGAGTCTGATGTGCTCTGGGCTCCTGCACAATGGTTCCACCATGTGGGCGCCTTCCTGGACCTCTCTGTGCCTCAGTTTCCTCACTTATAAATTAAGGATGATAATCAGATGTATGTGTCAAGTGCTTAAAGCAGTTTCTGGCATAAAATAATGGTTCAGTAAATATTAGTTTTTATTCTGTCTGGTCATTATTTAATCTTCCCACTAATCTTGTAAAATAAGTACTGCTATTATTTTCAAATTGCAAAGATGGAAGCTGAGGCATAAAGAGGTGGAGCCACCACCCTGGGCTGCCGGCGGGGGTGGGCTCAGGTGGAAGCCTTGGTGCGGGTGAGCCTGCGGGCAGGTCCCAGCCTCACAGCTGCAGAGAGCTGCTCCCTCTCCTGGGTGGCTTTGGGGCCTCGTGAATGTGCACGAGCACCGTACACTCCTCGTATAGAAGGTGCTGTGTGAACCGGTGTTATAATCGTTATTAAGCGTCACGTCCAGGAAGGTGCGTCTTGGCTGTTCCGGCTCGTCTTGAGGATGGCACTACCAGGCCCTGTGATGGGTGATGGAGCCAGCACTCCTTGCAGCCACCTCTGCGTGGCCATGGACTGTGCTCAGGGTGGGGTCTCAGGACAGGGTCCCCAGCAACAACCTCTCCTTTGGGCTAAGAAAGCACATCACCACTTACTTACTCTCACTAGCTCGTTCAGAGTTTATAGCTCCTGTAACAGCTTTACTTTTCTTTGCCTCACAGTAGAAGTTCTTTTAAGTAAATTATTCTATTTATTTTTTAAAAGATAGCATAGTCACATGGTACAAATTCAAAACTACACAGAAGGGTGTGTGGCGAGTCTCCATGCTTCCCCTGCCCCAGCCTCCCAGTGCCTCTCCCGCCAGGAGAGCTCGACATTGGGGAGCGTACACATACATATAGACTGTTTGTCACCCCTGATAGGAGCACTTATACATTCCATCCTGCGTTATGGGTTTTTTTTTTTCACTTAAAAGTGTATCTGGGAGGGACCGTCCGGTGGTGTAACGGTAAGTTCGCATGCTCTGCTCTGGCGGCCGGGGGTTCGCAGGTTTGGATCCTGGGCGCGGATCTACACATCACTTATCAAGCCATTGCTGTGGCAGGAGTCCCCCGTATAAAGTAGAGGAGGATGGCCACAGATGTTAGCTCAGGGCCAGTCCTCCTCAAAAAAATAAAAAAGTGTATCTAGGAAACTGCTCCATATCGATACACAACCAGTAAGAGCAACCTCAATCATTTTCAACAGACAACTCAAAAGTTTTGAGTTTTTACTCCAGGTAAATGAGGGCAAGCTTGTGAATAATTGTGATATCACCTTAAGAAAGTCTAACTACTTATTAATAAGTTAATAGTGATAGTGACCTATTATTATTTTCACCAGCATAGTAATACCAGGATTCTTTTTAATCTCTAAGCCAGTTTTTTATCACCTGTTGTAAAGCCGAAATCCAAAGTCACAGAGCTAAAAATGTTGCTGAGCTGGGGTTTGAACGTAGGTCTGTCTGCATTCACATCCCTATGCCCCTTGAGTCACACTGTGCTCATCTCTCATGTAAACATGCTCACAAATGGATCTCAACCACAGGCATGAGCCGCAGGACTTCACTCCCTAGAGTAGCCATCATAGTGTAACTTAGTGGTGGCATCGCTGGGTAGTCTTCACTGCCCCAGGCTCTCCTTCCTCTCTTCCCTGCAGGGCCAGTGTTAGTTCAGGGGAAGACAATTCTGGTTAGCAAACATACTCTATTGATATGTGAGGTTCATTTGAACTCCATCCCTTCCATTCTATGCTTCTGTTTCTTTACCTATAAAATGTGCAGAACCGTCTCACCCCCACCTAAAAGAGCTACTAAGAACAGATGAAAATAACGTTCAGTGTCTCCTCTCTCCTCTCCCTCTGGTGGAGGAGGGGTGCCCTCTGGGTCTAGGCCTGAGCACCTTGTGGGTGGGAAGTCAGGGGAAGGTGCCATAAAAACCGGGAGGCAATTTGGTAGTACGTAATTGCTGATGCCGAGTCGGTGCGCTGTAGGATTTGCTGCAGGAGATGGAGAGACACGTCCATGTGTGGCCGCGTGTCGTGGGTTCCCTCTTCAGACAGAGGCCAGAGGCATGCTGGTCCGGTCCCCTGCCTTGGCCTTAGTCTTTTGCTGTTTGTAGATGGGCTGTTACATCGTTTGGGACTTCCGTCTTCATCATCCTTATCCCTCACACTTGCTCTGCCTTCTCTTTCCATGAGCTTCCCACTTATTAGGATAGACTCTGGTCGCCTGTTGTGGCACCGAGTGCCCTGTTACCCTGATGGCTCATGTCTTTGTGGGGCTAGCATGCCTGAGAGGGTGGCAGAAGAGTTCAGAGCTGCGCTTGTTCATCCCTGCCACCCCCAGGCAAGTCCTGTCCCCTGGGCGGAATGCCCTCTCCCTTCCTCCTAGGCCTGGCTACCTCATCCCCATCCACCTCTCCCTCCACCGGGGCCAGCCCACGCCGGCCTGCCCTCTGCAGCCCGCTCTGGCTCCTCCAGCTCCCGCTGTTTCTCTCCTCTGAACTCCGGCCGCTGGTCCTGTCTCCGGCACATCTGGCACACTGTTACATTAGTATTTCGCATGGACAGTGAGCCAGCTCCTGGGAGCAGAGCTGACCTGCCTGTTAAGTTCTGGGCATGTCCCAGGTCCTTAGATGCAGGGTCCAGGGCAGGCCTGGCAGACGGAAGGGCATATTCCCAGGTCACAAATAGGCCACTCCTTGGGAACTTGGAGCTGCTGCTGTGGCTGTGGCATGAATTGCTTCCAGTGTCTTGTTTGGAGGGCTCTGCCCAGAGGCGGGAGAGCCCCCAGGTGAGGTGCAGGGGCTTGGAGCCCCAGGTCTGCTCCATGGTGGAGCCGCAGAGAGAATGTCTGTGTCCCAGGACATGTCCTGCTGCTGCCTCTGTCATGTCTACTTTTGTTGTGAAGTTTCTGACAAAGATGTTTAGGACTCATCCTGTTGGTGAAGTCACAATGCTCCCCTTTTACCGCCACCCTCTGTTGTTGAGGACTCAGTAATCAGAGAGCTCGGCAGTACAGAGGGAAAATGAGCAAATATAGAACTAGACAGAGCCACGCCAGATGTCCCCAGGACACACCAAATTAAGTACCTGAGAGTCTTCGGTGAGAGTGAGGGGGGCCAGGGTCCAGGGCATTTTAAGGATGGAGGAACGCGAGGGACCCCCAGGTCCTCCGTCTCCTCCAGCCAGCATCGGGACCGGCCCCTGCAGCGCCTTCTTCTGGCCCTGGAGACGGCCTGGACCACATCTTCCGGCCCCCGTCCTTCCCCTGATGCCATAAAAGGACTGGATTATAATTACCTTAAGGACTGAGTAGGCCTAGAAATACTTCCCTACCTGCTTACTCATATCAACATTCTTTCCAAGAAAGAAACATGCTCTTATTGCACAATTAGAGATAAAAGGCTTCAACTGGAGGAGGTCCTGCTATGGAGTGAATGTTTCTCAGCTGAAATATAATCAGTCAAACAACCAGGGTAATGGATTGGTTGTCAAACTCTTTTTCGCTTTTTTTTTTTTCCTGCTTTATCTCCCCAAATCCCCCTGGCACATAGTTGTATATCTTAGTGTAGGTCCTTTTAGTTGTAGCTCTTTTCGCTTTTGATGGGACGAAAGGAGAGAAGTTATTCACAGGGCAGAGATTTTGTAAATAAAGAGAAGGGCCCCAAAAGAAGAGAGTTTAGAGCAGTGACTCTCACTCCTGCAGCATAATCTTGGGGGGGGGGGTGGGGCTTTTAAAAAATATTCAATTCCTCTGCCTCAACCCAGAGATTGGGATTTAGAGGTCTTCAGTGGGGCCTGGACATCCCTATTTTTTAAAGCCACCCCTCGGTGATTCTAATGTACAGCCAGTGTTGAAAACCACTGGTTTAAATGTGTTTAAAGACAAAGGTGAAATGTGCAGACCCCAGCCTAGAATTTGCTCTGTTTTCGAGGCTGAGACCAGTAGAAGACATATCCTGATTTTAATCTACACTGGCACATTCTGAAAATATACTGCAGGATTTAAGAAGTTTAGGTGCTTTAAAAATAATTGTTTATACAGTCATGTTCATAGCAGCATTATTCACAATAGCCAAAGTGGAAGCAACCCTGGTGACCATCGGCAGTTGAATGGATAAACAAAATGTGGTACAGTCATGTGTCAATTAATGATGGGGATACATTCTGAGATTTCGTCATTACTCGATTTCGTCCTTATGTGGACATCTAGCGTGTCGTTACACAAACCTAGATGGTATGGCCTACTACACACCTAGGCTGTATGGTACTAATCTTATGGGACTGCTGTCATATATGTGGCGTATTGTTGACTGAAACCTTGTCGTGTGGCGCGTGACTGTATGTGCACGCAACGGAATGGGATTCAGCCTTAAGACGGAAGGAGATTCTGACACATGCTACAACATGGAGGAAACTTGAGGATATTATACTAAGTGAAATAAGCTTAGGACAAATACTGTATGAGTCCACTTATATGAGGTACCTAGAGGAGGCAAATTCAGAGATAGGAAGTCGAATGGTGGTTTCCAGGGACTGTGGGGAGGGGGAATAGGGAATTCTTGTTTAATGGGTACAGAGTTTCTGATTTTCAAGATGAAAAGTGTTCTGGGGATGGGTGGTGATGGTTGCGTAATAATGTGAATATATGGGGCCAGCCCAGTGGCGCAGGGGTTAAGTGCGCACGTTCCGCTTCAGCAGCCCACGGTTCGCTGGTTCAGATCCCGGGTGTGGACATGGTACTGCTTGGCAAGCCATGCTGTGGCAGGCGTCCCATATATAACGTAGAGGAAGATGAGCATGAATGTTAGCTCAGGGCCAGTCTTCCTCAGCAAAAAGAGGAGGATTGGCAGCAGTTAGCTCAGGGCTAATCTTCCTCCAAAAAAAAAAAAATAGAAAATAAAAAAAAATGTGAATACTTAGTGCCTCTGAACTGTACACGTGAAAATGGTTAAGATGGTAAATTTTATGTATGTGTGTTTTACCACAGTTTAAAAACGTTTAATTTCAGATTAATAAGAATCATCCAGATATTTTAATATTTTGGAAAACCAGAAATTTATAAGGAAGAAATTTAAAAATCAGCACTTATTATTTAAACATGTTCTTTTTTCTGCATGTATGTAAATGCACAAGTACACACACATACACTTTGAATATTACTTTATATATGACTTTGCAACCTGGGTTTTCATTTGGACTTGCTGTGGGTTATATTTGTTTCATAGACATGGCTCCGTTTCGGGGGAGGGCAAAGGCCAATGGCATGTTCCCTGGGTGACACAGCACAATCAGATTTGGGATCAGACACAAACTGGGTTCATATGAAGCTATGACATTCAGGATCTGGTGACCTTGGGCCTGATTCTGAGCTCAAGTTTCCTCATTTCAGGGTTGTTTTGGAAATTAAAGAGAAGAGATATCAAGCATGTGCCAGGCCCTCAGGAAATGGTAGCTGTTCTTGGGGAATCACTGTAGGCCTCCACTGACACCTTCATGTACTTCTCAGAGGCGTCTCTTTGTCTGAACTTACGGGAGAAGGCCATGGAAAAGCCCTGATCTGAGATTTAGAAGTTGCCACTGCCGTTGGGTACTGTGGCCCTGGGAACACCATTGTCCTTTCCGGGTCTCAGTTGCTGTATTTATGAAGTGAGCACATTAGACTTTTGAGTCTGAACTTCCCGGCCCCACCTGCTCTGACCTCCTTTGCTTCCTGCAACCCCTCATTCCTGAGATGATGCAGAGCCCTCCGTATGGGGTCCAGTAATGGGTTTGTCCACGGTGAGATTCGCAATCAGCTTGGCTTTCCCGCAGTTTGCCAGGTTAAACCCTGAAAATATCCAGCACCCTGCAACCTGCAGCAACATCCCAGAAAGGAACCACTCCCTCCGTGGAGGACAAGCTGCTCTGCGGCCAACGCACTTGCCTTTTCTAGGAAGTTAGATTTCCAGTGGTGCAGCGCCATGTTCACAAGGCGCTTGGCCTGGCTCTGCTGGGAGGAGAGGGGCATTTTTCCCTAGAGACTGTGCATGGGGCAGAGGGGCAAACTACCCCTTTATGACTCCTGAAGTGCTGGAACTGGGCCAGAGGAAGCAGATGGATCCTCAAGAGCATGGAAAGAAGTTCTGAGTCCATCCCAGAGCTGAGCACATCTTTTAGCTGCCAAGTGGAAGGTTTGTGTGTGGCAATGCTGGGAGGGAAAATCGAGTTAGGCTGGCTTGCTCCTAATAAAATGCTATATTTAATTTCACTCTGGGAAACATTTGATGTCCAGGCTACTGCAATACGTGAAATATATTTAAGAAGATCTGTTTTGTTAGAACAACAGAAAAAAATGGGAGGAAGAAGCTCTTCATATTGGCTGTAGGTTGCACATAGGAACTTGATCATTTCAATTTTGATCATGGGGCAGCTGATAACCATGGGTTGACTAGTCAGTGCCCAAGAGCCTGGATGTCACTGTATGAGTTGTATATGTCTCAATATTTCAGTCTCTGAAATGCCTTTCGAGTAAAACAAGACACTCGCACGGGAATGGGAAGCTGTTGGGTTTAAAGTTTGTGATGTGCGTGTGTGCTTGACATGCGGGAGGAAGGGTTGGGTCTAAACCTGTCCCAAATTAGATCCAGCAAATCATCTGAATACACGATTTAAAAGTCAGCCTGGGGAGTCTCGTTTCCAAGGTCGCTGTGCCCTTGTGGCCACCTTGAGCACGGTGGTTGCTGGACGCCTCCCCCTGTGAAGGACCTGCCCTTGGGCCTTTCGGGGCTGCAGGGGTTCGGGGAAGGAGCCCCCCGAACTGTGTTACTTTTCACTTTTCATTGTCCCTGCCCCTAAGGCTTCCATGTGTTTCCATCCTGACTGTCTGTTATTTTTAGTGTGATGTCTTCTCTCCCGCCTCGTTTTGTCTGCTGTTTGGAGGGCCCGGCTGAAGCAGAGAGACTGACAAATAGGGCCGCTTCCTCAACCCAGGAATCTCGCTTCTTACCATTTACCTGGCCAACTAGAAACTAAGAGTCTTATTTCTTGTTATTGTTGTTCATTTATTTTAAAAAATACAGAGTCAAGTATTTTTGAGGGTTGTGTGAGTCTCTTGGATTGTAAATAGAGATGGCTAAATCTGTCTTGTGTCCAGCACTTCCTGAGACTTCCAGCGGGAGAGCTCCAGCCTGCTCCCCAGAGCTGGGGTGGCTGTATCCCTTCGTGATGATGCAAATTAGAGAGAGGAGCTAATCTTTTAAAGTGACCGTGAAGATTTCTCTTTGGATCACCTGAAACCCTGGAAACCTTTTCTTTCACACACGCCGTGGGCTTTGTTGTGTCTGAGCAGGATTTCAGAGGCTGTCTCAGGCCCTGGGAGAGTGAGGGAGTGCACTGTGTGGCCTGCTGACCCAGGGCCATGGGAGCCCGGGAGAGTGGCTGTCCTCGAAGAGGATTCTAACGCTGCATTAACTCCACGCATTGCCACTGATAGGCGAGCCACATGGGAAAAGCTGTCCTCGGCTAGAGAGAAGATTCTCTGCTCTTCAGAGGCCGAGGGAAGTGGTTCTCTGCCACTCGCATCTAGAACCAGCATGAGATAGTGGGAATAGTGGGGGACTGGGAAGCTGGGCACCTCGTTCTCAGACTGACTGCCGTGGGTGACCCGGGCCATTGTGCAAGAAGCAGACACTTGGAGTCTGACAGATGTGTGTTGGAATCCAGGTGTAAGTCCTTTGTTCTGTGATCTTGGGTGAACTCCTTAGCCTGTGGGGCCCGGTCTCCTGCTCTGCGGGAGCAAGGACAGCGGTGCCTCAAAGAGTGGTTGGGAGGCTTGTACGTGGTGCGGGCCAAGTGCCAGGGCGAGTGCCGGCCCCCAAAGGCGGCTCAGGGCTACTGGCAGTTGGTCCGCGCTGGCCTCGCCTGGGGGTGAAGGAGGGCTGGCGCACCTGAGGGGCCCCTGCGTGTGCACTGCTCTCTCTGGGATCTAGACAGCAGATATATAGGTTTCCATATTTTTGTTTTTATTAATATATTAGATCTTGAAATCCTGAAAAACAACTGTAATACCCTCTCTGTATCTTGTGGAACTAGATAATTTAAACACTTCTAATATGAAAACACCTGAGATTACACTCTTTGGTGTTTTCCTTAATGTTGTCATTGCTTATGGTAAATTTTCTTTTCTTTTTGAGGAGCTTTCTAAAGGATGCAGCTTTTTGTTTTCCAGAGCAAAAGGATCTGCGTCCGAGGCCTGGTTAGATTCCGCTGGGTCTGTCTCACGCAGGTGAGGCTTGGCCTGAGTGTTGGGGTCTCCAGTTCCCACCAGTCCTGACTCACTGTTGTTTGTGGTGTCTCTTGTCTTTTTTCCTTGTTTCTAGAAGGCAGCAGGTGACATGTTTCACATTAGATTTAGCTCTAATATTATGCTTAGTTAGGGCAGTACTAAAATTACTCTTTCCTCTGCGTTCATTTACTCAACAAGTATTTCCTGAGAGCACACTGTGTGCCAGGTGCTCTGAAAGGCACTGGCGGTGCTGTGGTGAGCAAGAGTGTACGCTCTCTGTGCGTGTCGGGGGGAGAATGGTGAAGGGGAGACAGAAAACATAGAAGTAAGCAAATCAGCAAATAAGATCTTTGTAGTGTGGTAGGTGCTATGAAAAGAGGATCTAAGAGAAACAAAGCAAAGTGATGGCATAGCGTGACCCTAGGGAGGGAGTTACTTTAAGTTGGTGGCCAGGGAAGACCCCTCTGTGATCTAGATGACAAGAAAGAGTTAGGCTTGCAGAGACAGAGGGGAAGAGCCTTCCGAAAGAGAACAGCAAGTACAAAGACCCTGAGGAAGGACAAGCTTGGTGTGTGTCAGAAACAGAAGGCAAAGTTGGCACACTGTGAATGATCAGGGAGGTGGCAGGCGAGGGGGTCAGAGGGGTGGGCAGGGGCTGGATCGTGACTAGTGGGGAGGATGACAGGTGTTTTATTTTTGAAAGGTCATTCTGCCTGTGGATTAGAAAATGGGCTTGGGAGCAAGTGAGAGACCACTTGGGAGGCCAGTCGGCAGGAGGGCTGGAGGCTGGGCCCTGGTACCGGCAGTGGAGGGGAGACGAGCGCGTGTGATTTGTCCCCTGGGAGGAATGGGACGTGCTTTGGAGGCGGAGGTTCTAGGGCTTGCCGAGCTGCTGGGAAGTGTAAATGGTTACACTCACTTTGGAGGGTAGTTTGGGAAAATGTTCAAAATCCTTAAAAATGTTTGTTCCGTTGGTCCAAGAATTCCATAGGATTTTATCCTATGGAAATAATCAAATACACAAAGACTATTTACAATACTTCATTGTAGTCCTATTCATAATAGAGTCAAACTTGAAATAATTTCTCTCCTCTACTCTTCAGTCTTTAGGGGATTGGTGGAATAAGTTAGGATGCATCCATATGATGGAACACCATGTAGCCATTCAAGTGATGATGTGGAAGGATCTTTGATGGTATGGGAAGATGTTGAACTGGATAGCTAAATGGAAAAATAGATTATAGAATGTTATCCGTAATGTGATCCCAGTTTTATAAAACATATGAACTCCATTTACATCTCAGATAGGTATAGAAAGGATGCACTATATCCCGGAAGGTCTGATAGGGTGTACATCAGAGTGTTAATAACAAGCCATTTCAGGAAATGAAATTACAAATTATTTATTTTGTTCTCCGAATATTTATGATTCTTCCAAGTTTTCTGATAAACATTTTGAGAAATCAAAAGGAAAAAGGAAAAAAGTGTTATTTTTAGAACCTAGCGATAGGCGGTCTCACCGTGCCTGCATATAAAGTAGAATAGTGAATAATCAGGGAGCGAATGGCCTTTCCAGACATCTTGCCGAACATAGGGCACGTCTGTATTCAGAAAGTTTGCATTGAGAGAAGCATTGGATTTGAGTCAGAAAATTGGAGTCAAAGTCCCAGTTCTGCCATTTCCTGGCTTTGGGTCTTGGACACTACACTTTACCTCTAATACACAGATCCTTGGCTTCTCCAGTTTGCACATGGGAATGAATGATGGTAATAATGAGAATGGTAATGTGTTCATGGAGTTGTTGTGAGGATTGAATGATAGGGAATGAGAAAGATCTTGTAGGAGGAAAAACAGTGTAAATATTAATATTCCACAGCCCAAGTCTTCACACACAGACTTGACTATAGGCACAAATATGTTTTGGGGTGAAGTATTTGTGATGTACCATAGTACGCATCTCATGCAATAAAGGGCCACACTTTGACTAAGTGTTCAGCCAGCTCTCTTTTGATCCTGTGCCCTGAAACAAGCCAACAATCCAAACTTAAGGTACAATTAGCTTGTCCTGAGTGTCAGGCAGCTCTCAAATGCGGAGTGCCTTCTCATTCACTGGAAAGCTGTACATGAAATGCCTTCTCAGCAGCAGCCACACCCAGAGCCCCTTTGATATATCACTCAGCTGTTCTGTTACATAAACCTATTGGAAGTGAACTCGCAAAGGAGTTGAACAGAAGGAGGTTCCAGTCAGAATAAGGATGAAGGAGAAGTGTTTAAAGGAGACATTTGCTTTTTAATGGACCCTGGGCACTGGGATCTGAAATGCCATGGTCCGTCCTTGCTGGAATGGACATGCACAGAAACAATGATGAACAGCTAACAGGTGCTTGAATTTTAAGTTCTTGAATGGTTCAAGGCCAGGGACATCCTACCTGCCTCTACAAGCCTCATAGTGTACCGGAGGGTGTTGTCTACGTTAGGATGTCTTAATGGAGAGTTACCCCTCCAAAGAGAAGCTGTATAGAGAACAGGTATAGGGCTATAGCATAAAGGTTTGAGCCCCTGTTTTCAGCTGAGAATTTCTGGGAAGAGGGAGATGAAGCAGCCAAGCCTGACCAATCTCTGAGGTTTATTTCTCTGGGGACTCCTAGCCTGACTGAGGTGTGGAAAATACAGCAGACACCAGTTACCAACAAGGATAATCACTACTGGGTTGAACTGCCATGTTGGAAAGAAAACTGGTACCCAGCACTGCCTTCTGACCCTAGAAAGCAAACCCTAACCTTGCCATTTTGAGCAAGTACCCTGGGAGCTGCCAATTAGGAGTTCCAGTCGTGCAGTTCCTTTTGACATAACATTCATTGTCCTTCCTGTAGTAGATGACCCTACTGACCCACTTGTTAAGATGGACAAGAAGGACAATGACAACAGTAACAACTACTGTTGATGGGCATTTACTCTGCGCTGCATACTATGCAAGTGCTTGACGTGCATTATCTCGTTTAATCTTTGCATTAACCCTGCGAGGTAGGTGTTGCTGTCCTCATTTCACAGAGAAGGAAACTGAGGTTAGGTAACTTGCCCAAGGTCACAAAGCTAGAAAGTTACTAACCTGGGGTTTGAACCCAGGTCTCTGACTCTAAAGTTCACGCTCTGAACTCCTCCATTATCTTGCCTCTTACTGAGTTGTTTTTCCAGCACTGGTGAAGGTTTTGAATTCAATTTTATCCCACATATATTACAAGGGCCTGCTCTGTACTAGGTGCTGATCAGGCAGAAAAATGAATAGATTGTGGTCCCCTCCTTCAAGAAACTTACATATATTATTATTTTTAAGAGTTTAAAGTCTATAGCAAGAACTCAATAATTATTGAATAAACAATAATCTTTAAGTACATTCTAGGTTAGTTTACAGATATCTGTGACCCCAGTCAGATTAGGATGCATCCCATAAAGATGCACATGTAAAATCCTTTGGGAGTTTAAGGAAGGGAGAGAACACCTCCGTTTGGAGAAATCAGAAAAAAAGCAAATTGAATGTAATATCTGAGATGGGCCTTAAAGAATGATAGGGACTTTGACAGGTAGAGATGGTGAGAATTAGTTGCCAGCTGACATTGCCTTTTTGATTATAAGCTGAACCTAAGCCTGCTGGTTGATTCTTGCAACTGACCCTGTGCCCTTGGTTCATTTCTCTTTGTAATTCCACTTCTCAATGACGTTCACAAGTGAGAACTCAGAAATGGAGTTTTTATTATAATAAACAGGGTTGGTCTCAAGATACCTTTATGAAAAGTATGATTTCTAATCTCCTCCTCACTATCACGTATATGAATGGGTCACACATCTCTATCTTTATTCTAGAATTCTAACACTTCTAATTTACCTGGCTGAGCATCTAACCTTTGTTATATAAGCCTTCTCTTAGACTGAAGTTTAAAACAGAGTGCATTACCTTCCCCATTCTCCCTTCCACATGAGCTCCCAACTTCCTAGTCAGCTGTTCTGCTTGACGCCTCATAATGGTAGCAAGGATCGTCAGTTACATTGTATTTTAATATTAAGGAAAGGATGGGGTGATTGGTCTAGAGTCTTGTGTTAAAAGGTGGCTTTGGCGATCAAGGTCTTTTGTTGGCTTACTTTTGCATCTTGGGGAGTGGCATAATTTACCATCAATTTCCTGATGAAGAAAAGGCATCTTGGCTTCCTTTGTATAAGCAAACAGATTAGTGTTAGAGATAATTAAATTATGACGTACCTTGGGGCCCAAAGATGGGAGGTCTCATGTAAATACCACTGTGCCATGGCTGTTATTGTCATGAGGGGATGATAATGTCACAAGGGGATTATATTTGCTTACAAAGTGGTTTTCTGATGTTTGTTGAAAGAGACGATATGTATCTGAGCCAACTGTTAGGGCTATTTTTCTTCTAGCACAATTTATAAAGTGCTTTTTGTCACACCCAAGTTTTGCAGGACCAGAGAACTTGGGTGATTAAGGTCGTGGCTTTTTAGAATGAATGAATAAACAATACCACTCTAAACTGAAGAATGCGAAGACTGTCAAGCCTCCATTTCTGATTTGCTTTCTGTTCTCATGCAAGTCACTTCACCTCTCTGCTTGTTTGTTTCTCCATCTGTGAGACATTGATCACTTTGCCAGGATATCCTCAATATAAAAAAAGATAATATGTGGAACCCTTTCAGCTGCTGCATCATTAAAAAGCATTTATTCAGCACTTATGTAGTGTTGCGCAAAGAAAATTATGAAGACTAGATCTCTGCCTTGCCTGCTAGATTATAGTATCTTCTTAAAAAGGCAGAAACTAGGCAGCTAAGGAGAGCAATAATTCAAATGTTCTCTTTGTGTTATGGGATACAAGCAACAGTAGCATAAATAATTAACAAGAACTGATACAGAAAGAAATCTGGTCATCAAGATGAAGCTCACATCAAAAATACGTAGATGGTAAGATTGGAAAGTTCTCACTTATCTGGAACAAAGTCCTACAGGAACCTTGTTTTTTGTAAATGAAATTGACAGACATTGACCAGTGGGACTTGAGCAAGAAGGAGACCCCAGTGGAGGAAGGAGGGAAGGGAATGTCGTCTAGAGAGTTTTGTTAGGGATTCTGGTATTTACGTCACTGTCACTGTCTCTTCTTCCCCAGTGCTACTAAGCCTCAAACAATGAGGCTTAAGATCCCCGAGGAAGAAGGGCCTGTGCTTTCGAGAGTGTGCTCTAGGGTAGTAGGCAACCACCATTCCACTTCTGGACATTGTGGCCATCGCATTGTGGGTCTTCTTGAGAATGGGCTCCAAATCAAGCTGGACATGGATGAAGCCGTGGAGAGCCAGGCAGCCATACAAGAGCAATCACCAAATCATCCGTGTATGAATCATCCTGAGGACCTTTCACAAGTCAGTGTACATCTGACTTCCCCATCAATTAAATTCTTTGAAAGGTTAGCCCCAGAGAGAAGAATGCCATTTGCTTCCCCAGTGCTGGGAGAAGGAGGTGATGATATCTGAGTTACCAAATTATTCCTTGCTTCTCCTTAGAGAAGCGAAATCCCCAAGGTATGCTGCTTACACACATACACACACATGGTTTTCTTCATAGATGGGTAGTAAATCTGTCAGGAAATTAATTAGCTATTACTTGTGCTTCTCTTCATAGTTTACAGCATCTTTTCACTGGTTTGATCTCATTTGACCAATACTAGTTCTCAAGGTAGGCAAGACTATTGTTGATGCTTGCCATTGTACACGTGAGGAAATCAAGACTCAGAGGTCACATGACAAGGCCAAGGTCACACATCAGTGTAAATCTAAGCCGAGACCAGGTCTTTGAACTCTATATTCACCCTAACACCTTCTCTTTCTCTCTGAAATATCGTCAGCATTCTAAAGCCACCTATATTTAAAAACCACCTATCAAATGACAGATTTTCCATACAAAGATTTCAAGTCCCATCTAGATATCTGGATCTCCTCTCAATAGCTCGTGTTTTAAAATTATTATTATTTATCACCATAGCACACAGTATGATAAAAACCTGACTTGCTGCTATTAATAATTACAGTGTCATTGTTTCCTCCAAGGAGACTCCAAATGGAAGCTAGCAAGCCTGGAACTTGTCCTTCACCTGCTTGGGTCTTAAGCAGCTGTTAAATACATGGAGCTTGACTCCTATCTTCGTCTAGTTCTCAAGCTATCTCCCTGTTGTTTTTCAGCAAGAGTTTCAAGTATTCTGTTGGCATTAGGAGAGCTCTTGAAAAACGGCCTAAATTGTAGTGCAGATTCTTCTCTAATGAATGCGTTGTGTAAGCAGTAAATCTGAACAAGCTGTATCTGGATCCCTGTCCGGGTGGAAGATGCTAAACCTGCCTAAGGCTTAAAAATATACCTGTCCTGGGCCCAAGTGCATATACTGCCGTTGCTGCTGACGCTGTGGCCCCTGCATGCGGGAGGTGGTCCTGGCGAAGCGTTCGCTCCAGAACTGCAGAGTGGGCCAGCATGTTTTTCTCTGTGCCCTGGCCTCCTCTTTTTAGCTAATCACCCTCCTCTCTGAAATTCCCTTTCCCCGACTTTTCCCAGGACCTCCTTCAGCTCTGTTTCTCCCTCTCACTAAGACCAACTTTCTGGAAAAATGATTCTTGCACTTCAGTGTCAGTTTTTCCCAAGGATGTTAGCGTTTCCAACTTTTCGAGCTAGTTGGGGAATCTATCCAGCTGAAGGGCTTTCTCAGCTAGTGGTGGTATCGTCTAGTGATTCGCATCGTGGACTTTGTTGTAGTCAGACAGACCCGAGTTGGAATCCCAGCCCTGCTTTTTACTAACCTTTGGCAAGTACTTAACCTTTCTGAATCTGTAACATGAAGATAATGATACTGTCCTGTTGTAAGGGTTCTATAAGATCATCTGAGGTACCTGGATGTGCTCAGCTTGTGGAGGGTCACTACATCTCAGCAACATTTTTCTCTTTCCCTCCTAAAGGACTCCCAAGGCGGTTTGGTCCAGCTTTCCATTTCAGGTCTTCAGACTGTACTGACTGGGCAGGAGAAACCAAGGTCATCTTACCATCAGATGTCACTGCCACCTGATGATAAACATCGTGTCAGTTTGATTTTGGTTTGATATCCTATTTTTTTGATTCAAGTTGATTCTAAGACATACATTTGCCCCCCCAATTTTAATTCCTCTAAAACTGGGTTGCATTTTATAATAGATGGCATGTTACAATTTAGTTGGCAGCATTTTTTCTTTCTCATTGGTAGGTAAAATCATGGATATGCCTTACAATCTGTGACTTCTTTGACTTGATGAAATACAGTAGTTATTTTTAAAGTTTAAGTTTAAGTTTGTTTAAGTTGAGTTTAAGTTCTCTCAACTCGTGTCAAACATCTGGCAATGCTGGATGCAGTCTCTTCTTGGCTCCTTGTTCTGGGTCACCTGTCCCGTGCCCCATGTGGCAGGTTGCCATCTGAGTAAAGAAGCAGCAGAGGAGTTTCCGGGCTCCTGGGACCCTCTGAATGGGGTAGAGACGCCACTTAGGATTGCACCCCGCGTCAGCTCAGGGGCCTGGCTGCAGCTCTGGCTCTGTCTGGCCCCAGCACCTTTCCAACACTGTACAGAGGGAGCTCCCTTCTGTGTTATTGAGCTCAGGCTTTTTACAAACCCTTAGTGAGTGCTTACTGTGTATCAGGTGCTGTGTTAAGTACTTGGCATATATAAACTCTTTTCATCAAAACAGTACCTCTATGAAGTACATACTGCTCTATCTTTATCTGACAGGTGAGGAGACAGAGGCTTAGGAGTTAACTCACTTGCCTGGGTCTTGCACTCAGGTCCATCCACCTCCAAAGTCCATGGTACACACTGCTCTGCCGTACTCCTCTCTCCTGGCCCGAGCTGGCTCAGTGGTCCTTGCGTCCTCCAGACTCTGCCTTAGCTGGTGGTAATGATCAATAGCAGAGGAGTTAAACGTGAGCTTGAATTTACCCAGAATCAGTTGACATGCCACCTGCTAAAGACGTAGAGGGCTAGATTATGGATTTTGGAGGTGAGGGAGAACGGAAAGGAGGAAAACACAGTCCAGATTTTGAGCCTTTCCAGGGGGATTTCAGCCCCTGTCCTCTGGCCACGCTCATTCCGTCTTTCCACCTCTCTTGCTGGTCTGTGCAGCCCCTGGGCTGAGGCGGCTGCTTGGCCTGAGCAGCACTGCACTTTGCCCAGCTGTGGTTCTTTCTCCTTCCTGAGGATGAAGCAGCAGGGTGCTTCTCCACCTTCCGCCTGGAGTCAGATGCGCCCCACCTGCCAGGGAAGGAGGTGCTTGATGATCTGTCCACTGAAGTGGAAGGGAAATTAGCATTTCCAGCAGTGAGTAATTGAGACTGACCGTACCGGGAACTGTACTCTATCTATGGGTCCTGGAAAAACAGAGACGGGAGGACACCGCCATGGCCTCCAGGGGCACCCACCAGAGGAGGAGACAGCGGTTTGTGGGCCAGTTGTCATTAACAGACAAGAGTTATAAGAGCATGAGAACCAAGAGACCTTGTGGACTGGTGGAAAGAATGTGGGATTGGCAGTTCTGAAGGGTGCATCCTGCTTTGTCTTTTCCTTGCTGCCTCACTTGTGCAAGTGCAGTTTCCCCATCTTTCTAATGTGGATAAGGATATTTTCCTTGCAGGCTCATTGAAAGGATTACTCAACACTCATGTAAAGTGCAGGGCTTCCTGCAGTTCTGCCCCGGTGCCTGGGATGTAGCTGGTGCTCAGTTAGTCATAGCTATAATATGCAGATATAGAGAGATGTGCAAACGTGTTTGTATATGTGTATATGGAGTTTAAAATTCCTCCCTTCATTCATTCAACAAATATATATTGAGAACCTGTTCTAGGTGCCAGGGATTTAGCAATAACAAAACAGCCCCAAATGCCTGCCTGTGGGGAGCTTATGTTTTAGTGGAGAGAGACAAGAAATAAATAGGTAAACACATAGCTTGTTGGATGGTGGTAAATGCCATGGAGAAAAGTGAAGCAGGGAAAGTGGGCATGGCTGTGGGTAGAGGTTTACATTCTAAATAAAATGATGAGGGAAGGCTTCCCAGGGCATGTAGGAGGGAACCAGCCAGGTGGATATCGGGAGAAAAGCATTCCAGCAGAGGGAACTGCAACTGCCAGTGTTCAGAGGTGAGGGCTGCCTGGTGTTCCCTGGGAGCAACAGGAGGCCAGTACATCTAGAGTGGCTGGAGCAAGGGGGAGCACTAGTTGAAGGTGAGGACAGAGGGCTAAGCCGATGCCAGATGGAGAAGGCCCTTGTAGACCACGGTAAGGATGTTAGCTTGGAACGAGACAGGAGCCATTGGAAATTTTGAGCTAAGGAGTGGCATGGTCTGACATATAACAGGATGATTGTTATGACAGTGGCTGCTGTGTAGGGAAGTCACGTTTGCAGGGGAGAGAATACCGTGGGGGTGTGTGTGAGTGTGAGCAGTAGTTCAGAGATCCTTGACGTAAACGGAGAATGTGTTTACTTTGGGTTAGAAGGCCCAATGAGAACGGACCGTAGAGGAGGAGGAGGGCTGGAGAAATATGGTTCGCATTGTGGGTTTGGCCCTTCTTTGCTTTTTGTCTGAGTAGTTTCCCATCACTGTGGGCTTGGAACGCTGCAGCAGGAAGCGAGGGGCTGTTGGCCTCTCCTCCAGTCCAGGGTCGGGCCTTGAACATGTCCGGATTGTGGTTGAATGGGCTGGAGAAAGGCACATTGCACTGGTGTGTGTCAGAAACCAGAGTGCGGCCGAGCCCTGGGTGTGTGCTGAGAGCAAGGCAGGACCATCTCAGTGGCTTCACCACTGGGCATGCCGAGGAGGAGTTCTCAGCAGAGGTTGCGGGTGAGAGCCTGGAAGCACAATGGCTGAGAAGCAAGACATTACCAAGGTGTGTACGTGGATTGCCCCTATCCCCCAAGGAGAATCTGAGAATGTGGAAGCTGAGAGTATGACCTGAAGTGTCCAGAAGGCTGAGAGGACAGCAGGTGGGGTGTGAGTGAGGTTACACAGCGCCCACTCCCGTAGTTGTCAGCCTCAGGAACGGGCTAGTCCAGGCACTGCGGACTTGTCCTCTTTCTCTCCTGATTGCACTTCTCTGGAGCAAAGAGGCCTTTGATTTTGGTTTTTTTTTTTCGCTGTCAGTCACAAAGCCATAAATATATTTCCCCCAGGCAAGAAGAAAGTAACAGCAACAACTAACTCTTATGTAGTGCTTATTTTGTGCTAAGTACCTGTCTGAGTACTTGATTTGTATTAACTCCTTTAATCTTCAGAACAATCTGCAAGGTGGGTAGTATTGTTATCCTCATTTTGCAGAGGGAGAAACTGAGGTTAAGGACCTTGCCCAAAGACCCACAGTTGATATGTGCTGGGGCCGTTACTTGAACTCATGCTTCTGACTCCAGAAGCCTTATTTTGTTTCCCTTTATCAATCTTGTAATTATTTCTTATTCATACATGGAATTTTGTGAGGGAGTTTTTGGAAATAATTTGTACAAATATACACAAAGGAACTGTGTGGCCACAAAGGGAAAAAGAAACTGGCTTAAGTCCCTTTTTCTTTCCCATATTTATGCGGGTACCTGCCTGGCAGCTGGCAATTTCCACTTTTTGTTTCATGTTGTAATTTATTGACATATATGTCATCCCCCTCCCTGAGGCTGGAAACTCATTGAGGTCAGACTCCATATGGCATTCATTTCTATATTTACGGTAGCATCTAAGCCAATGCATTAAACATAGCAGGTGCTCAGTAAATATGATACACAGTCATGTGTCACTTAATGACAGGGACGCTTTCTGAGAAATGCCCTGTTAGGCGATTTTGTCATTGTGTGAACATCATAGAGTGTACTTACCCAAACCTAGATGGGAGAGCCTACTACACACCTAGGCTATAAGGTACTAATTTCATGGGACCACTGTCATATATGCAGTCCGTTGTTGACTGCAACGCCTTTATATGGTGCGTGACTATACTTTCTAAAGTTGAATTGGTGCATTTGCTAACCAGTTCTCGCTTAAGCCATTCATTTCTGAGAACAATGAAAAGGACAGCATTTAAATATGTGAATCAAAGACAGGGTTACAGTTGAATAATGCTTTTACGATTTTCAAAACCCTTCTTCACAGTTTATCTCATTTTGTCCTCCTGCCAACCCTTGTCAGAGTGGTAGGGCACATATTATTTTCCCAATTCATGAGAAAACCGAGGTGATCTAGCCAAGGTCACCAACAGGGTTATTTGATTTTGTCTTTAAAATCAGAGCAGAGATCAGAACCATCATCTCCTGATTTCCTATTTTGTGAGCAATGGCAGTACACATACCTATTGGGTACAGAGCTTGAACACAGGACTAATGATACTCATTAGGCATGAACAGAAGGGTGTTTTGATTTATTAATTTCTGGTAAGTTGCAAACAAGTCTAGCACAGTGCTACTCAAGATGCAGTCCCCAACCGGTAGACCAGTTACCAGCTACTAATCCATGGCAAGATCATGAGCTTGTGACAGAATGTAAGTCAACTTCATCTAGAAACACTGCTTAGTTTGCTTGACTTTTCTCTTCCTTTTTATATTTTGTTTTAAAGTAATTTTAGGCTTACGTAAAAGTTGAAAAACAGTACATAGAGTTCTCATAGAACCCTCACCCCGCTTCCTCTAATATTAATCTTGCATAACCATAATATAATATTCAAAACTAAGAGATTACCATTGGCCCAATACTTTAATTAAATTTCAGACTTCATTTTGACTTCACCAGATTTTCCACTTGCACCCTTTTTCTGGTCCGGGACCTACTCCAGGACCCCATCCTGCATTTAGTCATCATCTCCTTGGTCTCCCTAGATCTGCGCTAGCCCCTCAGTCTTTCCTTGGTTTTCGTGACTTTGATACTTTTGAAGAGTACAGGTCAGTTATCTGGTAGAATGCCCCTTAATTTGGGTTTGTCTCGTGTTTCCTGATGATTAGATTGAGGTTATGCATTTCTGCATGCTGAATACATACATCCATTTTGAATATCCCAGAAGTTATGTACCCTTTGCGATCTACTATATTGAGGATAGATGATGCTGCCATGTCTTTTGACTGGTGCTGTTAATCTTCATCACTTGGTGAAGGTGGTGTCTGTTGAGTTTCTTCAGTGTTAGGCTGCTATTTCCTCATTTCTAATTAATAAATATTCTGGGGATAGGCATTTTGAGAGTATGCAAATATCCTGGGGCCGGCCTGGTGGTGCAGCAGTTAAGTTCGCACGTTCCGCTTTGGCGGCCCGGGGTTCACCGGTTCAGATCCTAGGTGCAGACATGGCACCGCTTGGCATGCCATGCTGTGGTAGACATCCCACATATAAAGTAGAGGAAGACGGGCACGGATGTTAGCTCAGGGCCAGTCTTCGTCAGCAAAAGCAGGAGGATTGGCAGCAGTTAGCTCAGGGCTAATCTTCCTAAAAAAACAAAAACAAAACAAAACAAGAAAACTAAGCAAATATCCTGTTTCTTCCCAAACTTTGGCTCATAATTTTAGCATACATCGTGGATCTTGCTTGCAACAATTATTACTGTGGTGTTCGCCTTAGGATGATTTTTCTGTTGTCCTCTTTCCTTCTACATCTATTCATTGGAATTCTTCTGTTAGGAAGAGCTATCCCTTTTTCCCCGTTTCTCTTTATTCAACTATTAGTTTATATCACTCTGATGTTTATTGTATTCTATGGGTTGTAATCCAGTATTACTGTTATTTATATTGTTACTCACATGCTCTAGCTCTGGCCATTGGGAGCTCTTTCAGGTTGGCAACATGCCCTCTCCTTTCTCAAGCGTTTTCCTGCCTTTGGACCACAGGATGCTTCAGGATCATCTTGAACCTTTCCCTCCCTGGCCCTGGAATCAAACGCTTTTCCAGGGAGCCCTGGTTCCTTTTATTGGAGAATGGTATTTAAAAACCGAGACCTGGGCACTAGGTGTCTCATTGCTAGCAACTTTTTTTTTATATGTCACTCCTTCCTTGATGAAGAAAGCAGCGTGTTGATTCACATTCAAAGTGTGAATTGTTCACATTTTGAATGTGAATCACCTAGCTCCTTATCTTGTCATGGGCCAGTAATAAATTGGGACCCTGCCACTTTGAGTCTCAGTGGTCTTAACGATCTGTTCTGTCGCTGTGTACCTGTGACCCATCTGGTGGGAATTTTAAATCCCACTGAATTAGAGTCATGAATGACAGTCATTCTTTGACTTATGCGTTAAGCAGATATGTGTTGAGCACACACTGTGGGCAGGCTTTGCCGTAGGTGCTGGGTTTACAGTGGTGAGAAAGTTCTGCTCCTAAGGAACTTATAATATCTTCTGCTAAACCCAGGAGACGGTACTCCTTTTTTTGGTTGCTGCATATGATGAGAACTCATTTTAGGTTCTTCAGCATTCTACAACCTTGCAAGTTCAGCTTGGGGGATTTTTGATTTTTATTTTAGATTCAGAAGTTGTTAGAATATGAAGAGGCTGATCCCGAGCACAGTATCTCTTGGTGCCGTCGAAAACCTTTGCCCATGACTTGATTCTGACACAGAGGTGGTTGCTCTTTTAGGCCTCATACAAGGAGGCTGGATGCACACTTGGCTTGAAAAGATCTTTGGAATCTAACTGCTCACTCTAACCACCATGGGAAAGACCGTCTGCTGGCAGGAAGGAGAAGAAGCGGGCTCCATCTTCAGTGCTCCTCTCTCCCATGGGGCTGGCAGATGGCACATGAGTACTCTTCCTCAGACTGCTCTCAGACCCCAAAAGAATCCCTTCAGCAAAAGTGTGTTTTCAAAGCTTCTGTTGCTGACTTCAATCTGCTCCACCTGCACATCAAATTGGATCTGGGTTCTGACTGAAGGAGGTTAACAGTGATGTCAGTTGGACAAGCATTAGCCTCACTCCCACCGCTTATATTTCCCATCTGAGTTAATACAATCTGGCATTATTCCAATGCTTCTCACTTTGGCTAGTTATTAGTATTTCCTTTAACTTTTCCAGCATAAATGGACTAAGAATCACTTTCACAGCCCAGAAAGATGTCCCCTACAAAGAGGATTCTGCTGTCAAAGAGGTTGGACAATGCAACCCTTTCAAACAAGTCAATTGTCTGGAAACATCTGTTGGTCTCCTTTACTTTTGGAAAAGATGAGAATGCTAAAAACTCATGCTAAGGCTTGTTCTCTCTTCCTGTTGGTCTTTTCTGGCACCTATTAATTATGAGTCTTTTGTGTCACTGAACAAATGTGTGTTCTCAGCATGCAAAGTATACACACAGTGGCTGACTTATTGCCTGTTCTCAGGAGGAAGGAACTGTCGAGCTGTGGTCAAGTTGATTTCCATGCACTCTGATCGGAAATGTGAGGACAATGGGGAGCACCTGCATTTTGTCTTGAAAAGTAACATACAGTCCAGGCATCTGAGAATCCATTTGCCAGATTTGCCAAAGATGGGCAACTGGATACATGCTCCTCCGCGTATAGAGCCACTCATGTAAGGTGGCCAGTCCTCCAGCCTTGAGCCTGGTGGATGACCAGGGGCTGGATTATGGACATGAATCTTTAGAGCCTGGCTCAGTTTTTTATATTGGTGCTTTTCACAGAAATTTTCTGTGTATATTTTAATACATGAAATCCAACTTAGAGAACAGCTTTGTATGCCCCATCCTGCTTGTAATGCAGTGGTCTGCCCTTGAGAATTTTAAATGAGCTGACCTACATAGCTTAACTATTTCAATTAAAAGTAGCAGAGAGTGTAGATTGGCAAGAGGTGGAGGACAGGGAGGGGAAGATCGCTCCCAGGAGCTTTGGTTCAAGCAAAACAATAAAATTGACAAGAGATTCTGACTGGGAACCGTAACTGATAGCGGTCACGGACACTTTGACACCCTGCCATGGCTGAAGTCCTTGTGACGGTGGCTTCTTGATATCCCTTGGTGTGGACTCACAGTCTTCATGGGATTGGCAGGCTAACTCTCTTCTGGCGAAGGATTACGGCAAGAGTATTCCTTAATTTTCCACACCTCCTTCTGGCATTTTCAGATGGTCGGTGTTCTCCCCGCCTCTCCAGCCTGGTCCCCAGGGGAGGTATGGAGAGGAAATGCTGTTCATTGTACAGGGTAGCCATTCTTGCCTTCTTATTTTCCGTTTTTCCCCTACCACTCAAAATTCCGATTCCACAGAAATTCCTAATTTAACTCAGTTGCTCTGCAATGACAAGCTAACATCTGGAGCTACCAAGTCAGGAAAGCCATTTGGCCTGGATTCAGCACAGACTTTCTCCCCTTTGCACCCAGCTTAGCAGCTGGGCACTGCACCAGTCCTGGCATTGCAGGAGGAGGATGCCAAGGGCTGGAGCAACTCAGGGCTAATTGTTTCACCCATAAAATCATGGGTTAGATATTTTTAAATTGCTGGCTTATTTTGAAGCTCTTTTTTCTGGTAGGAGATCAGGAGATGGTGCAATCACTGGAGGGACCGTCTCTCCCACATGCTGCCTGTACAATGCTCCTATGCCTAGACCATCTCAGGGTGATGGGACTTTCCTTCGGGGGCCAGCTGAGGTGTACTCTTCCAGTTCTGTCTATGGCTCTTTGGGGGTCAGGTACAAAGCAGGGCCATGTCAGTTGGGGGTGGGGAGGGGACAAAGGAATGAATGACTAACAAAGTATTGTCTCTGTCAGGCTGGATGGAGGCAGTTAAGTGCACAGGAGATGTGGAAACCACTTCTGTGTTCCATTCTTCAGTTCCAGTTCACACCCATCCTACCATTGATCTGCTCACCGTATATAGTGCTTGGCGCTGCGTGACTGGCACTGTTCTGAGGGCTTTCCATAAACTGACTCATTTGGTGCTCACAGGACCCTACAAGGTAGCTATTACTATTATCCTTGTTTTACAAATGAGAACTCTGAGGCGTTGAGAGGTTAATAAATTTGTTGACGAACATTTGCTTCTGGAGCTGAGGTTTGAGATCAGGCAATTTGGCCTCAGAGCCTGACCTGATATCCCAAAGCCACACTGTCAGAAGCATAGTTCCCCCTGGTCCCAGTCCCAAGGGTTTTCAGAGAAGAATTGAGTGTCCCTCAGGACAGGGCTTCTCAAACTTGACTTTGCATATCAATCAGCTGAGGATCTTGGTAAACTGTAGATTCTGATTCAGCAGGTCTGGGGTGGGGCTTCAGATTCTTGTTTCCAACAAGCTCCCAGGTGATGTCACTGTGGCTGATCCATTATCCACACATCCAGTAGCAAAGCCTAGTGGACTGTTCTCTGGTTTTCACTGTCAGATTGTACTTAACTGGCTGTGGTAGAAACCCTTGCATTTAAATAGAGGGCTCATTCAGCAATAGAGTAGCACCAATATGAATTTAATGAGCATTCCGTTGAAAAAGAAAAGAACTGTAGTGGCAGAAAGTAATCAATGTTTGTTTAAAAACTAATTTTCCTGGGACTTTAATAGAAAGATTATGTCCTTCGTTTCTGTGTCTTCGCCAAGGGTCTTTTCTTTTGTTCTTGGACTTAACTCAGCACTTCTGGACTAGTTTCATCCTAATTTTTTTTTTGAGTCACCACTATATACAATTCTCCCAACCAAACCCCAGCAAGGGGGTCAGACACAAAGATTCCATCACAAAAGCAGAATCACCATGGTAACCACATCCTTTGATTCTTGAGTGTGCCCAGCAACCTGAGCAGAGCTGATAGTTGAAGAGAACCAAGTCCTTCTCCCAAGAAATGGAGGGGAGTGGTGCCCTGCCCACACTAGGCTGCTGTATCTTCACCCCTTCAGAGAGGGGCTTCCGTTTGCTCTGAAGATTCTGGACATCAGAACCTCCTCCCATCCCTGGAATCTTGAAGTTAGCCTCCAGGGTGTTTTCTGATTCTAACTGTCCGACACGATGAGAATACTGCAATGCCTTGGGATATTCTTTTTCTTCTGGTTTGAATTTTGGTGGATAACCACATCCGAGTCTTGCTGTGTTAATGTGTCAATATTTTGGTTTATCTGCTTACTGGTGGTATGGGGCATATGGCAAATCCAGTAGTGATGGGCCAGGGCAGACCATACCCACCACATGGTGGCCTCATGGGGAATTTTAATTCCAATATATATAATCAGTAAAAGTGGCTTTCTGGATCAGGTTTTTATTTTATATCTTAAGGCACAAGGCTACCTTCTATCATTTGGAACAATCTTTTCTTCTTCTCTTGCCTTTTTGCCTGCCTCCATTGCTCAGGGGATGATAGTGTGGGTTCACTTTGTCCATCTCACTTGGATGACATCGTCAGAGAAGCACTTTGTACCTCTCCACTGAGACCCATGAGATGACCTAATGTTTGATGGAGCTGAGACAAAAGAAACCAAAATGACCTGATGGAACATAGATGCTGATAGAAAGGAGCTAAGTTGCATTGGGTTGGCCATATGATTTCCTAAAGGCATCTTTCAGATATGGAAATACTTCAGAGGGTTGGATTGAGTCTCTAAGAAGATATTGAGCACTTGACTCCCGGTGGTCAATGGTTGACCTCTTTTGAGACATTTCCAGCTAGGAAGGAAAGATAGGCCTTCCTGCCTCCTTGGAACCTCATTTTTAATGACGTTGCTTTAGAAGATGTGACCTGAAGAAGAACTGGGTGCAGATAATTGTTTTAATCTCACTCGTTTTACTCTTCATTTTTATATCCAAGCTTCAAGAAGCCAGTGTTAGTTAACAGCACTGTCTTTGCTGCTAAGCGCGTCTTCAGGAAGGATCATCCTTTGATAGAACATTAATTAACAAACTTGCTGTCAGTCTACATTAAGACCTACACTGCTTCTCTCTGCCCTCCCAAACTTTACTCATATATTTACCCCAACTCATTTTAAGGTCTATAAAAGTGACAATGATTGGTTTTAATATTGAAAACCTAAAATCAATAAATGCAGTTTTGACTGCTGCTCCTGTTTGTCTGTTCTTTTATGTAGGTTTATTTAGGAACCAAACATTACTTCTGCCTCCAAAGATTCTTTGTTCTAGTCTTTGTCATCAAAGCCGACAGAATCAGGTTTGGGAGCAAGGCTGATACACATGCAAGTGGAAAACTATTATATAGGAGAAGCATTTTTTCCACATGGTAACCAATATAGATCGTAAGCATAATGTGTATATAAACCAAGAAGTATTTCCTCTGAAGGAGTAGCTAGATAACTAGCTGATTTTGACACAAACTTCCCATAGAAATGGTGGTGCTGAACCAAAAATATACTTTTACTGAATATAGAGAGAACTGGAGCATGGCCAACGAGTGTATCTCCTCACCCTTGCCTTGAATCTGATTTCTGGGCTGCAGACCTAGAAGTGTCTCATAATCCTTCTTCTGGCTGTCATGGTGATGAGGGTGAAACTTTGGGAAATGGCGAGCTGCCGTAGGAATTCCACCAAAATCACTTTGAATCTTACAGAAAATTTGGAAAGGAATCAGTCAGTCTGACTCCCTTGTGAGTCAGAATCAATAGGTAACTCTGATGGGACCTTGAAAGGTCAAGTTAATGTGGCATGGGCTTGGGAGTGGATCTGTGAAGTGCCTGGGGAGAGGGAGGGACTGGCAGTGGGTGGAGATGGGAGGGGATCTGGATTACTTTGTCCTTTGGGTGGAAGGTCTCTCTGTCCAAAGGGAGTCTTTGAAAAGTTGTTGCCCATTGTCCTTTACTTTGAGAAGCAGAATGTTACGGTTGTACTTGCAGGAAGTGGAGAAGAAGAGGTGGAGTTAGGCTGTGGCTGCAATGTGGGAATTGGGGATCCAGAGAGATTCTGTAACCCCTAACACTGGTTGTAGAGGTCAGGGTTTTTCATTTTGACTGGCTTAGCTCCTCAGCGTATTAAACATCTTTGATCAAATTGCTTACCCACCCTAAACATTAGTTTCCTCACCTGTAAAGTGGGGATAATGCTTGTTCCAGAATCATACGTGAAATGATATATGTGAGTCATTTAGCTAGTGTCGTGCCTGTCACATAGTAGCTCTTGAAATTTTCGAAGGTATCGTTACTACTTCTAGTTCTGTTAGGATAGGCTGGCTGGGGAAGTATAACTGGGGCAAGAGAAGGAACTGTGGAGACAGTTGGAAGTCGACCTCAGAGTTGGTACAGAAATGGCAGTGGAACTCTTGGGGGGAAGTTGCCTACAGAGCGCGCCAGTTTCGTTCCATCCACCAGGGCTCACTGGATACCGTGTGGTATATGAGTCCCCTAGATGACAGCAAGGGTAAGGACAACACCACGTCTCCCAGCCCTGAGGCTTTCCTTCCTCACATGCTTTTCTTCTCCACATGGATTTCATCCTGGACAAGGCCCTTGGTGGGAGCCACAGCTGGAGCGCTGTGGGAGGGTGTGGGCTTGGAAATAGCATCAGCATGAGCTCCGGGGAGCCTGAGGAGGGATCAGCTGCCTCAGATGCGCCACCCTTTTGCCCAGTCCCTGGGATCACGAGGCTGTCTGTTGCCAGGGTTCTCTCACCAGCCGAAGGGTTTTAGCTCCTTTTCTGGGAAGCCCAGTTTTTAACTGGTAAGAGATTTTATGCCAACAGTCAGTTTTAGTTCCCTTATCTGTTTTTGATTGTCCCTCTTGTGTCCCACCAGCCTCCCACTCTGCCCCCTACACACTCTGCCTCATTTCCAATTTTAGCGGTGTTACCAGGGCAGGTTTTCAGAAAGCCTGCTTCACTGGTTCTCGCCTGGGCTGTTTCCACAGCGGCTGTGTGCTGGGTACCAGTTACCGAGGCTCAGCAATTGTGCCCCATCTGTTCCACTGGCTGGAGCCACCGAGCATCTGCAGGGGGTGGTGAAGGCTGAAGATGCCCAGACAAGGGGCACTGAGGACCTGGCAGCGTGATGACCAGTGCAGCAGGGGTGCCCAGTGGGAGACTCAGAGCAAAGGATCCTTGTGACCCCAGTGATGGGGAAAAAAATGGGAAATCGAAATCAAGTTAAAATTAAGATGTTTTAAAAAGTACTTTGTGAAGAATTAAACAAATGTCTTTCAAAATGCTTTATTACTCACAGGAATTGTATCAATCAACAGTGAGTGGTAAATTGCTAGATCAGTCAGAAAAGATTGTTGCTGCTGAAGGATCAATGCTAATTGAATCATTAGGGCATTATTACAAGAAACACAAGTAGCTGGGGATGATAAGTCTTTGCTCCATTTGATCTGTCATCTTCAAAGGAGCACTGTCGGGTCCACTGGTGGGCCCCTCCTTTACTGGCTTTCTTGCTGGAGTTAAAGGTGAATGGTTGCTATGCAAATTTCCCCCAATTAAAAAAAAAAGAACATAGTCCTTTTTGAAGTCGGTGATTTGAGTAATCCTGACAAGCAGGGAGGTAGAGGAAGAATTTGGGTTGCATTTTGGGGGTCTTCTAGTAGGGTCCATCATGTGTGAGGACGTGTCTGCAGCTTCACTGAAGAAGGCAAAATCCAAAAAAACCTGCTGACTTGACTCAGAATACACGGCAGACCTGCCTCCTAGACCCCCAGCTCTGAGCCCCGGCTGGGCTGGGGGGGCACAGCTCCCGAAGGGGCAGGGCATTTTGGGGGTCTGGGAGACTAGTCTCAGAGTCGGGTTCCTTCTCCGTCCCCCAGAGCACCTGGTATTGACCTTTCTGCATGACAGATACTGATGGATATTGATCAAAGGAATGCCATGCTTTCTTCACCGCTGTCTAGTCCTGAGCAAATGGTCAAGTAGGCCACGTTGGCCTTGTCATTCCCTCCTCTTCTACCCCTCTTTTGGCCATTTCCTTGTTCCAACCCCCGCCCTCTGTAGCCCAGAGGCCCCCTCGGTAGCACTCACCCAGGCTGCCTATCTCAGTCAGTGGCTCCTGTTCTGAAATTCCCCTCCCAGTTACTACCCTTTGTGAGAATGCCTCCTGGGGCCCAGATTTCCACCATCTTAGTGGGTACTTTGGCCAATGTGGGATCCCTCCCAGGGATTACATTTGCATTTTAACAAGAGGTTACTGGGAAAGTATGTCGTAACCCAAATGGAATTATCGTTGAGGGGATTTCAAGTCTTTCTTCAAGAATGCCAGAGAGAGATATCATTCACATAACCAGTCTTGGTTGTGTCCCTTCTAACAGTGTGAGGGGACAGGGTGGGGAGAGGAGAGGCATTTCCTGAACGTTCCCAGCAGCTTTATTTCTGACTTGCAAGTGGATGAAGAAGCCTCGCTACACTGTGGGTTGGGGTGCAAAGGAGCAGAGGGGAAGGACAGCGTTTACTGCAGACCCAGCGTGTCGTGGTGCTGGACTGGCTGTGTGCTCACTTAGAGACTGTGCTCATTTAACCCTCAGAAAAACTCTCTGAGGTAGATATTACTACCTCATTTTTGAGTATGAGAACACAGAAACTTAGAATTAAGCAACTAAGAATTAACCAAGGTCATGGAGAGGAGCTAGAGGTCAAATCCAAGTTCTCACAATTCCAGGCCTTTCCATTATACCACATTGATTTTTGCCTCTTCCCTTGCCCGTGACCTGACCCCACACACACATACACACACACGTACATGCACACATACACCCGCCTGCTCTCGGCTGACTCCAAGTGTGCCTGCTATCGCCTGTCCAGCAAGTCACTTCCCTGCTCGTTCACCTGCAGGACCTCCTCCTCCTCCCATATCCTGCCCCCCTTCTTCTCCAAGCTTCTCTCTTCTTCAGCCCCTCCTCCGTCAGGCTGCCACCTTAGATGTTCTGGCCCTTGGCCACCTCTCCCCACTCTGTGCGTCACCCCAGTAGTCCTGGTGGCCAGACAGAGCCAGGCACATAGTAAAGATTTATGGGATGCGTTCACCTGTCATGCCTTCATGTCTTCTCCCCTTGCTCCGTCTGCTCAACTCATGTGCCCTTCCTCCACATCGCCAGCTCACACCAACTGCCTCTTCCCTCCCTGCCCTTCTCAGCGCTGCAGGGACTGCCAGAGGCTGGTGAGCAAAGCAAGTCGGGAGCGTTTGGTCAAGAGAGAGCCCGTTGTGGACAGAGATGGCGGATGTGGACTTATGGGCAGAAATTTTATGAACATTGCTCCTCTCTACAGTTCCCTTGGCCGCTCTTCAGTGGAAGAAAGCTTTTATCACACTTCTACTTTACATGGAAATCTTCAGTCATGTTTCCTCGTTTGCCCCAATAATTACTTTTTCTGTCTCCTCCACCAGTGGAACTGAAAGAATTGTCATGAAGTGCCATGAGGGGTGCTGTGTGTTTCCCCCTTTTCCAAAATGCAGAGTTCTCCTTACACGAGATTATCTTGTTGTCAAAGTGACCCTTTCTGAAAAAGCTTAAAGGTGGGGGGAGGGGTGTGTGTGTGTGTGTGCGCGCACACGCATGCACCGACAAGCTAGAGAGCAGGTGAGCAGAAAAGAGCACTTGTGTGAAGGAATATATATGTGATCAATCACACGATGTGAGAAGCCTGGAAAAATAGGTCAAAGGAATGACAGGACCCGCTGCCTATGCTGTAATTCTGAAGTTCGTCCAAGGTCTTGGAAGATTAATGAGCGGGGTTTGAGTTGCTTTGTGCTTTCATGGGCTGAGCAGTGGCAGGTAGATTACTTTTAACGCTACCTTACCATCCTCTCTCCCTGTTCAACAGTCCTCTGTGGGCAACCATCAACTCTGCCAGTTGTCCTCTTTTGCTCCAAGATGATCCAGGCTCTTGGCTAATGGAGCAGAATCATTAACGGGGATTTTGTGGAAAGATGCCTCCCAGCTTGGCTGTATTCGCCATGAAAGCAGGACTTTTGTCTTGTTTTATCCCCTGTTGTATTCCCAGGGCCTGGGACACAGTGGGTGCTTAATAACATGTTGTTCAATGAATGAGTTTGCCAATTATTTCTCCTAGCTCTCAGCCACCAGCATCTCCATTTCCTCTGTGCCCTAAGGTAGTATTATGATGCCCTGTCCCCTGCTGTCATCATCATCACTCAAGACCCTCCCTCCATAATGTTGCCTCATTTCTTGATCTAAGCTTCTTCCCAGTCCTCCAGCTGTCCCTGTCCCCATCCTCACACTTCCTCCTTCCGTCTGGCTGCTGCTTCGTGGTCTCCACACTGCCAGGCCATCTTCCCAGCCTCACTTTGCTCTGGCTGCAATCCTGCCTCCCCTCCTTCTGGGATTCTCTTTGTCCTTCAGGTCAGAGGTTGCAAACTCAAATGCCTACCAGAGCCAGACGAGAAAGGTACATAAGTGAAGCAGGCCAGGTACAGGAGAAGGGTTCACTTTCCATAGAAATATGCTCATTCCCATTGTTACGTGAAAACAAAAATGCAAGAATAATGATAAATAGCTACTGACGCTTGGCCTCCATGTTGGAGAAACAGTAGGGATGAGGGGTCCGTGACACACTGGGGAACACCTTCTCTAAAGGTGCAGCTACAGCAAATTATCACCTTGAGGGAATGTCTACCCATTGTTATAATCCCTTCTTTTTCAAGATAGGGAATCTGGATTTTATGTGAAATCTACTGCTTCTTAAATGTTGGCTCAAAAAACTTTTTTTTAAACAGCTATGCCAGCCAAGTAAAACACATCTGCAGGTTACATTGGCCTGCTGGCCTCTGGTGTGTGACCTCTGCTTCAGAGAGTCTCCCCACATCACTGAGGCCCAACTAGATGGTTCCCTTCCCAAGTGCTCCCGGCACTTAGAGAAGCAGCATCGTGCGGTGGAAAGACCACCGCTGAGGAGTCTGAAGACCTATGCTGTAGTCCTAGTTCTGCTACTGGTCTCGGTTTCCTCCATTGTAAATAGGAACAACAGTATGTGACCTGTCCAATAATATGCTATTGTACAGTTGCTTTGCTTATAGTCTCAAAGTGCTTTCATGTGTATGATTTCATTTGACCCTCAAAGAACCCTGTGTGGTAGGCATGAAAAGTGTTACTATTCTTAATTTAATAGGAAAGAACTGAAGCTCAGAGGGGGTAAGTGTCTTACCCAAGATCACACAGCTTGTAAGTGATAGAGCTGGCTCCAGCCTTTGGGTCTTTTCTCTTCTTTGTGGTTTGGTGTTTTATTTTGTTTTTTAAACTTTTGGAGAGAATAAGATCCTCTACCTTGGTAAGCTTTTAAGTACCATGTGGGTACTTAAGAAGGAATAAGGAGCTTATTGCTATATGGGTTATTACTAGGAAGGCATATGCTATACATTGCCGCACAGTTTAGCGCTTACCTATACACCGTGGTAATTGGTCTCAGATTATTAGATGTGTGACAATCGTACCTGATCGTGAATACCCAGAGGCAGGGATGCAGTCTAGTGCAGAGACGCCTGTAGAGGTGTTTGGTAAGTGATTACTGATTTGCTGAATCAAAGGAGAGTGGTGACGCCACCTGAAAGAGGACCTTAACTCAAAACCCAAACCGGGCTGTGCCTGAGGATAGTCAGGGCCTGGTGACTGCACTTCTAAACCCTGCGGCCATATTCTGCTCTAGGAGTCCTTGGTCACATGTGCAGTATAGCTCGTGTGGCAGCTACCATGAAGATGGTAAATTCACGATCACCAAATTGGGAGATGGGAAGTACTGAAATGACATGGTGGCATTTTGGAATCAGATCTGAGTTTGACTACTTCCTGGCTGTGGGCAGTTTAACTGCTGAGCCTCAGTTTCTTCACTGCAAAATGAAGATAATGCGTACCTCATGGAGTTGTCGGGAAGGCTAGTAAAGGGTATGCATTAGGACATCTGCACAGTACCTGGCAGACTGGGCGCTCGTTGCAACACACAGCACAGTCAGAAATTTCTTGGTTCGAAAAATACTCGGAAGGGGACTGTTTGTCTGGTTTTGCCAACGCTGGGCACTGAATTCCTCTCTGCAGGTGTCGGATGAGAGTCCCTCAATCCAAATATTCCTTTATAACAGTACCTGGAGGAGACTTTTAACTTGAGATTTTTTTGAAGACAATAAAAATAGGCAGAAAATGACTAGGTTTACATAATGGAAGGAGAGCTATTTTCAGTTTACTTAAACTTAAGGCCAGCTATACACAACTGTGGATATATGGCTGAATTGTGATGAAATTCCAGTTCCTCTTTACTAAGGAACTGGTTAAAACCTCAGCCAGAGTGACTAAGAGAATGGTTTCTGAGGGCCCTGTGAGGTTTCACCCGCCCTCTGGACCCATCCCTGTGGCTCTTTGCTAGGTTCCCCTCTTCACTTTCAAGCCTTCAGCCTCCTCGGTGTGTTAGGCATGGCTCCAAGATTCTTTCAGCTGTGACCTTCCTCAGTTACACTGTGAAAGGGCCTTGGCTACCCTATTATGCTTTGCAGAACATTAGCTGCCTGCCTTGCTCTTTCCTACTAGCCTAGGGATGGGTGTTGACTCTGGCTGCAGCTCTCCTCTCAAACAGAAGCTCTTGGGGCCCCAAGCCTGTGTTCTCCACCAGGCAGAGAGGGGTACATGCTTAGCGGGAGTCACAGGTGAGGACAGACCTCATCCTTCCATCCTTTAGCATGGGCACAGCTGCCATGATGCTCCTGTGCAAACCACTGGATAGCTAGCTCTGGCTGGAACTGCCCCCAGGTCCCAGCAGTTCAGGATTGTCTTGTCAACTGCTTTGTGATCACTGTCATTTAGTCAGTACACACTTCCCACTCTGCTTAGGAGTTGGCAGAAGGGTATGCAGAATTCTGGCGTGTGGGCTCCTGAAGGGTAAGGCTGTGGGTGACCTGTGAGTGCCTCCCTCCCTCTGATGGCAGAGCCTCTACTGGCTTGGGTGGGTCGGGTGGGTCGCTGGCTCTTGCTGAGCAGTTCGGAGCCTTACATTGGACTCTCCCGCAGGAATGCGTGGGGATTACTGGTTAATGCCGGTAAAGCACTTGGGCTGTAAATGTCAAGTTTAATGTTAATAAACAGGGGGATTAGCTTCATTTATGCAGAAAGAAACTCTCTTCATAACGGACATTGGGAAGAAGACTACTTTTATCAACAAAAACAAACAGAGTAAACTGTAAACCCAGATTTGTGGAGCCCAAGGCCTTTATCTTGCCTCCTCGCCCTGAGGGCCACTGGACCTCTCTCATGGATGTGAGCTCCGTCCCACGGTGGGGGCCACTGCCGGTTGTGTTTGTCTGTTTGATGTCTTTCAAAGTGAAAGTGTCTTAGGAAAGTGTGGAAAGAAGAGCAGACAAGGCAGAGATTGTATGGCCGAGAGGGGCGGCCCCTGCTGTTTATGGTATCAAATGCTGTAGGTATTGTTACTTGCAGTTTTGCATACTTTAAAGGAAGTGGTTCAATTAATGGTGTTCTACTCTTCCTATTTTGTGTACAGCGAAACTGAAGTGTAAGGATTTGCTCTGAGTCCAATCCCCCTCAAAGCTTCTGAGATGAGCCCTTCTCAGCTCCGTTCCCCTGAGAGAATCCTGCAGCACGTGTGTCCTCAGCTGCCCGGCGTGCAAGTTTTTGCTGACGGGGTAGGAAAGCAAAGGAGCTAACACTGACAGAATCCTTGACCAGGAGGTGCCCGGGGCTTGGCAAACCTCTCCTTGTCAGGCCTGTGTCACCACATTTCACAGACGAGGCTCAGAGGGGGTGGTCTGTGACGTGTCCGAGCTTAGGCTCTTTTCACTGTGCCTCCTAAAGGCAGCAGTTATAGTGTCTAATTCTTTTTCTTTTTAATTTTTATTTTTTGTTCTGTCTCCATAGCCTAGTATTGATCCACAGCTCTTTCTCTGTAATTCTGAAATCCAAAAATCTCTGAAAAACAAAGTTCTTGGCAACAAAACTTGACCAAACTCATGTGGGGGCAAAGTGGACCTAAACTGACGTGAGGGTAATCATAGTCTTTACTTAACCTTGTTAACTGGAATAGCGCCACCATTCGAATGATTCACTGCAGAGATATGTTGGCTTGTGGGGTTGTTCACCCCGTTGTGGCGTTGTATACAACGTATGCACAAATTACCTTTCAAGAACCTGAAACATTCCAAATTCTGAAATATGCTTGGCTCCAAGAGTTTGCGATACGGTACTGTAGCCCTCTGTAAAGCTCTGCACACAGTGAGCACCGACTGCTCACTTTGTTAGCAGGAGACGTCAGCACCTGGACTTTCTTCTGCTGTGCACCTGTAGCGAGGTGGTCATAGGAGCCAGGCATCCTGTCCAGTCTTCATTAGGCACCTGCCATATGGTGGTGAGAGGAAGGCCCAGCAAAGAAAGAAGGGAAGACGGTGTCTGGTGTGGACAATGACAGTCCAGGGCAGTATGTGGTGACAGCAACAGTGAAGAGTATCCATGTCAGTGCTGCAGGAGGTGGGCCTTGGGGCTGGTTGGGGCTCTTCACCAGCAGGGGGGCTCTAAAGAAGGGGACCATAGGCAAGAGGAGAAAGCGGGGGTTGGGCATCCCCGGCAGGAGGAAGCTCAGGGGTTCAGAAGCTGGGACGAGCATGGGACATCCAGGGCCCATGAGGGAAGGAAGCCTCCGTACCAGGAAACCGTGGGGAGCAGCACCAGGCAGGGAGGGCAGATTCTGGAGGCCTTGACGGCCCGGCAGAGGAGTCTGGACCCACTTCTGTAGACATGGAGGCCAAGGCAGAATTTGGGGCAGAGAAGTCACCGGCTGAATATAGGGCTTTGCTGAGACTTTTTGGATGATGGCTACCAGAATGAACAGATCCTGAATCCCAGGCTGCCCTTGTCCTTGTGAGCCATGTTTCCTTTCCTGAAACATGTTTGGGTAATGACAGCTAATGCGTATATAGTACTTCCTATGGAATTGGCACTATTCTTAATGCTTTAGCTATTTAACCCAGGCAACTCTGTGACATAGATACTATCATTATCCCCATTTTATAGATGAGGGAACTGAGGCACAGGGAGGTTAGGAAGTTAGGTCAGTTGCCTTGGGTCCCATGCGTGCTGAGTGTAGGGGTTGCAGTGAGAATCAGCCAGCATGGCTCCCATGTCTGTACTTTTCATTGCTACCCTCTGCCTTAACCTATTCTTCCACACGTCCCGGAAACGAAGCGCTTTTCTCTCATCAACACTGCATCCTGGGTCTGGAGTTACCCATTAGCTTTAATGATTTCAGTGAGCGCTCTCTTCTTCCCCCGGAAAATGTGATGGTGGTGGAAGGGGTGGGGTAGGACAGGTGGTGACCAAGGCACCTTAGACAAGAGTCGGGGAGAGGGTGATGGCCTGAAGTTTATGAGCCAATCAATAAAAAATGTAATTTGATATCTTCAGGAGACCAGTTCTCTTGGCTGACAGCTTCATGCATAGAAGCTACATCCCTGCTGCCCCCTCTTGCATCCACTCCCAGCCAGGCTTCCCCGATGCCCTCACTCGCGGCTTCTATACTGTGTGCCTTGGAAGAACTCCTGAGAGGCAGAACTAAAGTTCTTCCAAAAGTAAGAGAAACTAAGACTGGAAAGAGCGGCTACATCAGTTTCTTTCCTCCAATCCTTTGACTCGAAAAATCTGTAGCTTCCTTTGGTTCATTCTGAGTTTGTCTTTTCCAGTTTTCATCCTGATTATTCCAGAAATAAATCTGTCTTTTCTTTAAAATATGCTGGGTGGTGGGGTGGCCTTTTGTAAACTTGCTCTCTTTACATGGCCGCGGTTATTTCATGGAAGTTGGGAGCACCCGTTCATTTCCCCGGGAGGTCACTCTTGGATTCCCTGCGCCTCCTCTGCGCAGTCAGCACCATAGGGTCTGTTTTTCCTCTACGTCTGATCCTCTCTTGTCCTTGGAGTCCATTTTCCAGGTGGGCATTAATTAGCTAAATTTGCATGTGCCAAAATGGGATATAACCTTTGTTGGTAAATTCCTCAGGGATTTCTGGGTTGGGAGAAATCACAAGCGTGCCATATTATGATGGAGTGTCCCAGTTAACATGGCAGTGTGACTGCAGACTTCATCCTTCTGGCGGGCACTCTATCCCTGTGGCTGAGCTCCAGGTTTCCTGATCTTCCTGGTGAGCAACCAAAATGGGATCCAGATTTCCTGGTTCTTCCTCAGTTTCCTGTGGACTGTGAAGGCAAGATTTTGTGAAGGGACAAAAGAAATCTTTGCTGAAACTTTTTAAGTCTTTAATCACTCCTTCTTTTTACTTCTTAAGTTTCAAATTCTTGCCGAGCCTCTTTGTCCTTCCGCCTTTGATTCTCTATCACTTCCAGTTACCCTCCTTCTTACCTGCTGCCCTTTCTCTTTGTTCCCCAAGGAGGGGGAAGACAACTTGGATTTTAAGAACAAACTGAAAAATGACACAGAGGAAAGAGAAAAAGTGCTGTGACTACTGCAGAAGGTGGACAGATGGTTGAGAACCTTTGGAGACCAGGAAAAAAACTCTTCTTTCCTCTCCCAATCTCTAAAAAAGTTAGTTCTTTCTTTCTTTTTTTTTTAAAGATTGGCACCTGGGCTAACAACTGTTGCCAATCTTTTTTTCTTTTCTGCTTTATCTCCCCAAACCCCTCCGTACACAGTTGTATCTCTTAGTTGCATGTCCTTCTAGTTGTGGGATGTGGGACGCCGCCTCAACGTAGCCTGATGAGCGGTGCCATGTCCGCGCCCAGGATCCGAACCCTGGGCCGCTGCAGTGGAGCGCGCGAACTTAACCACCCAGCCACGGAGCCGGCCCCGGAAAAGTTAGTTATTTCTAAAACTGAGATGGATTATTGGGTATCTTTGTCCACGTACAACTTTTTTTAAACTCAAAAGTTTAAACTCTGTGTATGTGTGTGTGCGTGTGTGTCTTTTTCTTGAGGGAAAAGTAACACCACAACTTAGGTAACCTGGGAAGGCTTAGCTCAAATTTCCCTTGTAAAGTAATTAAGAAGCAATTCCTTTATGCTCTGTTTATACTGTACATTCTCTTAATGTCATAGCCAGTTTGGTCTGTTATAACAAAATACCGTAGACTGGATTGCTTAAACAGCAGACATTTACTTCTCACCATTCTGGAGGCCAAGAGCCAAGATCCAGGTGTCTTACAGATTTGGGTCCTGGTGAGGACCATATTCCTGGCTTGTAGATAGCCTCCTTCTCGCTGTGTGCTCACATGACCTTTCCTCAGTGTGTGTGGTACGCGTACGTGGAGAGAGAGAAAGCTCTGGTGTCTCTTCTTCTTCTTCTAAGGTCACTAATCCCACCATTGAGGCTTTACCCTCATGTCCTCATCTAAACCTAATTACCTCTCAAAGCCCCACCTCCAAATACCATCATGTTGGGGATTAGGACTTCAACATGTGAGTTTGGGTGGGAGACAAACATTCAGTCCATAATGCTTTCACTTCTTGGCCAATGGGCTCTTTACAAATACAACCAGTGAGCAGTGTCTCTTCCTGCTCAACTCCTGACCAGCTAAGGAGAGGAGCAGATGAGTCTGGAAGCTAGAATTGGAATGCTAGGAATCTCCATGATGTCCTTCCAAGGAACATTCCTCTACGCCTGGGCCAAGGACCTGACGGAACATCCATTTCCATTGTGCAGGAGCTGGCCCATCCTGTGCTCCATTTTCTGGTATTTTTAGTTAGGAGTCTACAAGTGAGATGTTAAGCCCATGGTGCCATAGAAACTGACAGATGATGTGTTGCTACGTGACATCCAGGACAAGCAAGAGATGATGCTGGAGAGGGAATGACTGCAACTGGGGAACAAAAGTCAGTCCTCCTTTCTTTCTGGGGCTTAGGCTGGGATGACTACCCCCAAGTCAGTACAGAGGTGCTCACTTGTCCAAAGGCTCCGTGGGCATAAACTCTCGAAGAGAATAATGTCCAACTCCGCTTTCATGAGGAGCTTAGAGAGAAGTGAAACAAGGAGGGCGTAGATGCAGCCTCCCAGCTGTACTGCCTCACAGGGGAGAGGCGGAAGGGGCTGACCTTGGAATCAGGCAGACCTAGGGTCAATTAGGGCTCTGATGTTTACTCACTCTAGGACCTTGAACAAGTTATGTCAACTCTCAACCTCTACAGTTTCTCCATCTATAAAACGAAGGTCACAATAGCACTGATCCCATGGGGCTGCTGTGAGGATGGTAAGTGAGAAGTGCCCGGTGTATGATAGGCCTTCTCTGTCTGGCTGTTAACCTTGTCACATTTGATTGGCATCTCGGTTTTATTTAGTGGTTGCTATACTCTATTGCTCGTGTGCTGAAGAGGCTGTCTGCAGAGAGGTAAAGAGCACAGACTCTGGAACAGACTGCCTTTGTGAATCCCAGCTCTCTCACTTACCAGCTGTACAACCTTGAGCAAGTGAACTGACATCTCTGGGCCTCACTTCTCATCTGCAAACTGAGTATAAAGTGATAGATACTTCACAGATGTATGAATGAATTAGGTAGCTGAGTGAATGTAGGTAAAGCAGGAGTTGGCAAACTGTGGCCAACAGGCTGGAACACCACCTGTTTTTGAAAATAAGGTTTTGGTGGCGTAGAGCCACACTCATTCATTTACATATTACCTGTGGCTGCTACAACAGCAGAGATGAGTAGCTGTGACAGAGACCATCTAGGCCTGCAAATCCTAAAATATTTACTATCTGGCTCTTTACAGAAAAAGTTTGCTGACCACTGATTGTAAAAGGTTTACACAGTGCCTGGCGCAGAGTAAATGCTAGATCAGGGTTTGCTGCTGTTACTGCTGTTACCCGTTTATAGACCCTCACATTAAGTCTTGTGAAGTAAATACACATAGGTTATGACCATTCTCTTCTTACAGGTAAAGGATCTAGGATTGGGAGAACCCAAGGGGGTGCCGGGCCTAAATCTAGTTCAGGGCTCACTCTGGTGGTGGCCCTGCCATCAGAGACATGTGCCTTGCATTCCCTATGGATTCCTCGAGGACGGGGCCGTGACTCTCCATCTCTGTATCTGCCCGTCTCCCCGAGGCACTGATGGTGGCTTACACAGAGCCTGGCCTTAGAGCTGCTTGCTGAATTCGTGTCCCCGTGCCCACCTGGCAAGCCCCCAGCACTGAGCTCTCCATGTAGAGACACCTCCAGCTCTGGATTGTTCACCTCCCTGGCTGCTGAAATTGAGAGGGCTTGGCTTATTACCATGGCAGAAACTCTTCTGGTTATACACGCAACATGGAATTGGGAAGGCACAGGCCAAGACCCTCTCTCCATCCCCAGACTTTTAGGCAGGCCCGTGGGTGTAGTTGATGAAGCTGAGCTCTGTGTAGCGCTTCGTGGCTCACCGAGCACCTTTATATCCATTATCTCATTTGATCCCGTCACCAGCCACTTAGGGAGGATAAGGTGGCTCATGTTGTGCCCGTTAGCTGAAGCCAAGAGACATTGAACGCCTCACCCATGGTCATGTGTTAAATCAATGGCTGAGCCAGAAATGGAGTCCTGGTCTTCCAGCTCAATATAGCTCGTCCCCCTCCCCATACCCCTACCCCAAGCTGGCCCTCCTGACTTGATCATTGTGGTGATGCCAACCCCATACCCCTCCGTCACTCATTCCCTTCCCTCCATTCCATTCCATTGGACCCTCGTTGTCCAATTCTTCTTTTTGGCTGTAACAGAAATTCTATGTACTTTATGAGTTTATTTTGCAATCAGTGGAGATAAAGAGAAGCTACCCAGAATAATAACTCTATTTTTCAGTCTTTGGCCTTGAAGTTGTTCTCTGTCCAACTGATCCAGACTGGCGTTTCTGTCCTTGGCGGTTTGTTGGAAGAGAGACCAGCCCACCCACCATAGTGACTTCTACCATATCCTGTGCTTAGAGAACTTCCAGCATAAAGCAGAAGGAGGGACAGTGTGTTCTGAGTCAGCTCAGCGCTCTGTAGAATAGTCATGTCACTTTGGAAAGCCCTGAGTTTGATGTGTGTGTCTGTGTGTCTGTGTGTCTGTGTGTGAGTACTCCATGACCATTTCTATCTCATTAGTATCTGGGGAGTGGAAAATCACTCCTGGAATCTTCTGAAGAGCATACGGAAAAATGGAACACGTTTATAATCATCACAAGGTCATGAGGGTGAAGGGCAAAGGGAAGTTGAGTTACCGGTGGAGAATGTGGTTCATCTGACCTGTCACCTGGGACTGCTGTTCAGCGCAGGGCTGGACAGTCAATGGCTAGTCAGAGCAACATCCACCCTTCTAGTACAAGGATATGAAAGGACTCAGCTGAACCACGTTGAAACCCCCTTTATAATGAAAAGCAGATGCCGTAAGTGGAGAACTCACTCTCGTGAGATTTCCAGCAGAGGTTTCCAAAGCAGGGGCATATTGAGGTAGTTCAATGAGGCCACCAGGACACAGCCAGACCTCCTGGTGTTTACCCATGTGGACCTGCCATAGCCCTTGACTTTCTCCATGACTCACCTTCCTGATTCAGTGGAATCCTTCTGCACATTGTCATTGCAGTGTAACCAAACCTAGCCTTACTCCCATGTGAATGAATACACATAACTTCCAGTGAGTAGAACAAGAAATTGCTTTATGACCAAAATACTCTTTTGGTTATAGGTCTCTCTTGGACAAATAATCAGAAACAGCTGCCCTGCAGGTCTCCAGAGAATGGAGCCTTTCTAGGCTCCATGAAGCGAAAACACTTCAGAAATCAGAGCAAAATAAGAGCTGGAGTGAGAGGTGGGGTTTAGAATGGACTTCTGGCACCACCACTGACTGACCCTGAATCGTTTCCTTTCTCTGGCCTTCGGTTTCTGCATCTGTTAAAGAGGGCTAATGAGACTTGTTTCTTACTGCAACTCCACACTATGAAAATTTATTCTCACATCTGCAGGAGGCTTAGGCAAAGTGGCCGGCCACATAAACAGCTTGAATCCTTGAGCATGGGCCATGGAGGTTGTTTAATGAGTGAAGCCCTGTAACCTAGTCTATGTCTGTCCTTCCATTAACATTTTTATTGTTATTTGTGAAGTATCCACTGGAGTTCAGAAAAAGCCTGAACACGCTAAATTGAGTCAGCTCAGCTTCTGTTGCAGTTAAAATGAGTGCTCTAACCCAAACTAATAATGATTTTTTTTTTTCCCACCAGAGATGGCTGCTAGCCTGAATATATGATCTGCTAGGAGCTCTTGTGGGGCTGCTCCCAGTGTGTAAATACGTGGTCCTCCTAAAAAAGAAAGTCCAAAAAAGGGCTGGATTATTCAGAGTGGCCTCTGTGATCTGGCCACAGTCAAGGGCCTCTTCAAATCATCAGCTCTGAAATTACACCCAAATGTTTGGGTCTCCAGGATAATCTGGAAGGAGGATGCAAAAGGGAGGGCCAAGTGCTGAGTCTGGGGGTGGGAGGGGATGGCAAAGAGGAAACCAGACAGAGAGCTGAGAGTCTGGGAAGCGAGGACGCAGGGTTGAAGGCTCCTGCCATGATTTCTGGCTTGTCCTTATGTTCAGCCTTGACTGTGTATCAAGAAGCAAGGACAATTGTGATGAGCTTTGAATGTCAAGGTTGTCTCTGCAGGTGGGAGAGGCCTGCTTTGTCCAGAGATTATTCAGATTCTCTGTAGAGCAAATGCCAGATGGTTTCAAGGCGTTTGTACATGGACAGCTGTATGTTTTATATGATAGACCTGTAGAGTCAAGCCCCTTGTTTCTTCTTTCTAAGCTCACCTTCCTCACTTATTTTTCACTTCCAAGACTTTCTTGGGTCCTTCCAAGGCTTCCTGTGTCATCTGTTAGGGGATATCTCTTTGCTTGGTCCATGGATCACACTACTTTTTACCTTCCCTATACATTCAAGCTAGCTTGGAAACTTTGGTGATCCCTGCCACCTCCCAGAGGAGTACTGCATATTCTCTACTCCTTGTGTTACCATGGGTGGGGAGGAGGGAATTCCCACGCCACATCCCACTTCTCCCTGTCTCTTCATACCCTTGACCCCAAGGGAGGAGAAATGACTTAACTGATTGGTGAGTTTGGCTTAGCCCCTTCTAGGACTCTCTTTTGAACCTACTTGTGCTCCAGAAAGGGTTCACCAAGTTACTGGGGCTGGCGCTGGCCCTGCGGGGAAAGCCTATTATGGTCCCACTTCTGGCTGGGTGAGTAGGTTTAATTCTGGGTGAAATATTAGGCAGCACTTTGTAACTACACATCTAAGCCACATCCTCCAATTTTGAATTTGTTCATAATAAAATTTAGTTTGATTTCAATCTGTGTGCCTTCTGTATGTTATTCTTAATTGGTTCTGAACTTGTAGGGGTAAGAAAAGACTATTATTTTTTTGGCCATCACCCAAAACCCCAGAGCTCCTCCTTGATCATTGATTAATGCATACAGAAGGCTCTCTGAGCAGCTGTGGGTATAATGGAGACAAGGCAACATCAGTGGACCCTTTTCTCCCCCCAGAGTACTACTTGGAATTCGTCAGAACCTAAGTCTATGGCTCCTGCTTTTAGGAACATCTGCTATAGAAATGTTATTATATTCCTCTTTTTTCAGCTCTGAAATAATGATACTTTCCCGCCAGGAGGGCGTTGAGGATTAAATGAAATAACACACATTCGCACGTAGTAGTTCATCAATAAATGCCTGCCTCTCCCATCCCTTGGTTGCCTATGTCATGGCAGAGTGCGCTTGCTGTCAGAAAATTTATTCTGATGTCTAAAATATTCTTATCGCAACTGAAGGCCATTTGTTTTATGTCATTGAGAGCAGTTTATAAGCTTAATATATAATGAAAAAGCCTCATATCCTATATACCTGATTTATAGGACCGTTTGACAGAGAAAACTTCAAAACCAATAGAGAGAAGTGAGGGATGTGTGCTGAGTGGGAGAAGAAACAGCAAGGGGATCCAGAGAAGGTAGGATGAGTCCAAAGGGCTTAGTTATTAATATCATTAAATATGCAGTGATAAGCCTTGGGGTATCCATTGGTCGACCTCATCAGGCATCCTGAGTTTGGTTGTGCCTTATTCCAAGCAAAGATTTACAAGGTCCAGAAAAAGGTGCTGGAGATATCCTATGTTAATGTATAGTTTTCTCTCCCACAACTTGGAATGCAAAATCAGCTCGTTTTCCTGGAACTTTACTGTGAGTGTCCAGCACTTGCTCACCACTGTGGAACCTCTAGACGGGCACCCACACTCCCACTGCTTGCAGGCTGATAGGAAGAGAATATCAGTACAGAAAAGAGTCTTAAAGCAGCAGAACCCTATCAGTCAGCAAGCTTCTTGAGGCTGTGGCCCGAGTCGTCTTTATCCTTGTACCCCTGATCGTCTGGAATGGCCCCTCCACGTCATTTCTTTCTTATACACGTTTCATTCCTTTTTTAGCTCTGGATGTGAACTCTGGGGCCATGTATTTTCTGGTTGTCTCTCAGCACAGGATTGGAGGTGAGGGTCTGAGACGGCCAGCTTGAAGGATTGTCTGTTCCCCCATTGCTCTTGTGTCTTTTCCATCTATGCTGTGGTAGGTCGAGTCAGGAGTACCTCGGCTCTCACCCCGTGCTCTCGATCGTCTGGGCTCAGGGCTTCTCCCGCTGCGTATCTTTTGTCCATTTGACTGTTAACGCCTACCCCAGAGGATGAGCGATAAGGGAAAATCCATCGCAGCGCTCCGTTTTGTTATTTGTTTATGGAGTCAGAGTTGAAGTCAGCTCCATCGACTCCTCAGAATCTCTGGAGAGGAGAGAAGATGTGTGTTGAAAAACTTCCTCAGGTGCTTCTGCTATGGCCACTGCCTGCCCTCTCACCTTGCAACCTCTGCTTTCATTTCCACCATCAAGAGAAAGATCTTGCGTTATCCCTCTCTCCTCTCTTCCTCTTGAATGGCAATTGAGGAATGGTCTCTCTGAAAGATGCTCGTCCCGAAGGTCTTCTAAATGCGGGGAGACAAAGCATAGCTTGGTATTTCTTTTCTCAAGAACATATGCTCTGATTCAAAACTGAGGAGCGGCAGCCTTGAGTTAGAGTACTGTGACTCCCATAAACCTGAAGGCGCTTTGGCTCTGGGAACGCAGAGGGTTCGGATGCCCTCCCTTTCTTCTTGGCTGACCTTCTGTGTGACCTTGGGCAAGTCAGATCTCCTCTCTGTTTGCTATCTGCAAAATGCGCATAAAGACGCTTGCTACCTACTGGTTTTACTGAGAGAGCAAGTGAGATGATGGAAGGGAGCGCTCGGAGTTCTGCCACAGAAACAAACCTGGATATTGGGAAAGCATCGTCCCCAGTGCAGGGAGTTCTGAGGATCTGTGCAGCGTTTGTGAACTGTCCTGGGGTCAGTCCAGGGTGTGAAAGGTAGGCTCTTACTCCAGATCCAGCTCTACTTACCAGTGCCCTTGTCTGTCTCCAGCAGAGAGGAAGGGATGTCTCAGCTGTCAGGAGGTGGTGGGTACAGATGGTCTCTGGCAGAACAAGAGGGAAGTGCCAATCAAAGGAGGTCGGCCTCCTCAATTAGAACTTGGAGCAGATGGGTCTGAGACAGCCAAGAGGGGCACCTTCCAGTTTACTAAGTGTGTGACAATGAGCTGGTGGCCTTTAGAGAAGCGGAGGAGTCACCTGGTTCATTTCCTTTCTTCGAGGAAGGGCAGCATTTAGCATGAGTCTAGCAGATGAGTGTCCTCATTCAACAGATGGTTCCTAAGCTTTACTGTGAGCTGGGCAGTGTGCGAGGCCCTGTGGGTGTAATAGTGAACAAGACAGACCTGGTCCTGCCCTCACCTCACGGATGTACAATCACACCCACCATTTCTTGCCACTTGCATACGAGTTGTGGATGGGCTGGGAGGAAGAATGTCATAAATGCAGATTCCTGGGTCCCACCCCAGAACTACTAGATGAGAAGACTAGGGGATTGAACCGGGGAATCTACATTTTAGATAAGCTTCATAGTTCATTCTTGTGCACAGTAAAGTTTGAGAACTAGTCACCTCTCCATCAAAGCAGAGTGATCAGTCACTTCCTTAAGCACATGAGTGTCTTAAAAATGAATTATACATACACTGGCATGGTTTTACTGAGTCTAGCCTCCCATGTCTAGGTTGCTAGAAAAGCCCATTTCCCCCCTTATTCTGGTCATGTGGAAAATAACTGCTCAAATCAAGTGAATTAAAGTGTTGATTGAGATTTATTACCTGCCTAGCTTCATGCTGTTCAGAAAAAGAAATATAAAAGCTATAATCTTGGCCCCTCATGAGCTAACAGGGTTATTGGGTTGATAAACACCATTCAACCAGCTAGAGATGAGGAGAAGATGGTGTAAGATTAAGGACCAACATGTGGAACAGTGGAGTTCCCAGGCATACAGAAATAAAGACATTGTAGGGGCAGGGTTGCAGCCACATCCTTTCCAGCCATCCTTTGATTCCAATCTGATGAGAAGTTAAAAACAATATCCTGGGAAAATTCAAGAGACCCAGTGTGGGGTGTAGGGGAATCTGTACTGGTTAAAAAGCTCCCCTGGTGACCCTGCTGAGTTACCGGGTTTGGGAACCAGCGCGCCGTACTTTTGAACAGTGAGCAGCATTTCTCCTCCGCTTGGTTCAGTTCTCTCTTCTTGGGGCATTGAAACAGCAGTTCCTTTATCCGTTCCTCTGTTACATCAGCTGTGTAACAGCTGAACTCTGAAATCCACGTGGCTTGACATGGCACAAGTTTATTTATCATTCATGTAAGTCCAATCAGGGGCTTGGGGTGGCTCTGCTCCTTATTTATTGAGGGACCATGTCATTTTCAACACGTGGCTTCCAAGGTCTCCGTGGGTGTTGACATCCAGCAGCCAGCCAGCCAGAGGAATGAGCAGGAGGATAATGGTGGCTCTTATGGGTCAGGCCTGGAAACGGTGACTGTCACTTTCACTAACATTCTATTGGCCAGAGGTCAGTGGTGTGGCCACACCTGTCTGCAAAGGAGGCTGGGAAATGTAGTCCCCCTGAGTACCTGGGGGAAAGGTAACTGGCTATGGTGAACAGCCAGCTGTACTCTACCATGTTCCGTGCACGGTTCCTCCCTCCACGACTCTTTAATCATTTTCGTTGATCTCTTCTCCTCCAGATTCTCAAGCAGTGAGGGTCACAACTAGTTACACCTCTCCAGTCTTTAGACTTCTTTTATACTTATCAGAACTGCAAAGGCGGCCTTGAAATGGTGTGTTCTTCACACCTGTCCCCTTCCGCCCCCTCGTTTCCCCTCTTCCTCCGCTTCATTTGGTCTTCTTCTTAGGCTAACCCATATGAAATTGCTGATGTTTGAAATATTTTTTGCCCTGCAGAGACGGCATTTTCATATGGTTCAGTTGAACGTTATCCTCTCAACTCTCACCTGAGTGAGCCCCAGAACTGCCTTCAGGCAGTGCGTTCCCAGCCCACAGTAGGCAGAGATTCCTTTGAGAATCAAGCTAACGGAGAGAGAAGAAATAGGCAGGGTTTCTTTGCACTAAAGCCTCTGACCTGATGTGTTGGGTCTGCCCTATCCCACCACAGGAGTGAGCTCAGACCTCACCTCTTCCTTGAACCTTAGTCATGACATCTTATTTCTGGTTATTCACTAAAAGCTTTCACATGCATTATCTCATTTAATTGCCTGGAGGAATCGGTTTGTTTCTGCCTCTCAATAAGATAATGAGAGTTATAAAATCATTTCCTTCGTCACCATAACTGCCAGGACACTTAGGCTGGCATTTGCGATTAGTCAGGAGAATTGTACTATGCTTTTAGTTGGTATATTTGTAGATTAAAAAATATATTTTACTTACTCATTTTTGACCATTCTCATTTTTGGCTCAAGCATTTTTTTTTTTTTAAAGATGTGAGATTTAAAAAACTCAAGTCCTTTTCAAAAAATGATATGGGATAAAACAAATTTAATTGTATCATAACAGTCTTTTGAGGAAGACTTTATTATCCCCATCTTACATATACGGAAGCTGAAGTCCATTGAGATGGAGAGGTTTTTTCCAAGCCTACGTTGCTTCTCAGCGTGGTGGCTGGCCTGGCGTGGTCCAGACCTGCTCCGGGGCTGCTCCTGCTCCTCACGCTGCCTTTCTGGGCGGCCCATCACCGCTTTAATCTCTTCCCTCTCCATTCACATGACTTGTATTTTGTGACAGCTGAATGTTTTCTGTCTTATTTATTATTATAGATGCTTAAAATGAAGTCACTGTATATTTCTGATCAAACGCTGGTTTTGTTCCATTAAAATGAATTTTTAAGTTTTCAGAAAAGAGGGAAAGAGGCAAAAAGCCCTTTTAAAAAGTAGATTTGAGAGCTGGATTAATAGAGTAATGTTATGATTTCAATATAAATTAACTTGTATACCCTTTTAAATTCCAAAAGTCAGTGTGGGAGATGGAATTACGCTAATGAGGGAGCATGGTTGCCAGCAATGGCTTTTCCTAACTGGAGGTGTTTTACGTGGGCCTGGGGAAAATTGGATAGCTCAATATTTCCTTTACTTTCTCATTTTTTTCTTTTCCATTTGAAGGAAAAAAAAAAATCAGGGGCCATAAAGATGCCAGGAAAGGGAGCTTAAAACAGTGGTCCTCAAAATGTGGTCTTGAGCCAGCAACATCAAAAATCTCCTGGGAGCCTATTAAAGATGCAGATTCCCTGGCCCTGCCCAGCTCCACAGCACCAGCACCCCACCGGGCTGCGACACACAGTTTGTGTGCTAGCAAGCCAACTAGGTTTCTGTAATGCACGTTAATGTTTGTGATCATCTGGTTTAAAACCACCTCTCAGATCAGCTGGAAGCCACTTCATTTGGATAGGAACTGGTAGTTAAAATATCTCTGAATGGATTAAAAATGGTAGTGAGGAAATTTAATGCCTCTGTCCTAAAAAAACAAAAAAAACAAAAAAAACAAACTTCAGAAGTTAATGGTTAAAAATCAGAAGTAAGTTGCCTGTAAGGAAAGTATTTTTTAAGAAGCAGAATCTCTCTGAAGTGTTGGAGTGCGAGCTAAGAGCAGGACACAGTTTCTGGCATCTCTTGGTGGGAGGAGGGTGGGAGGAAGCCTGTTTTCTGCGGCCAGGAGCCTGGGAAGTGTTGGGTTAAACATCATATGGGGTCCAGGTGTTTAACTTTCTTCATATACTTTAGAGCAAGAGTTGTACCTTTTAAAAATTTTACCCTTAAAAATTAGTCAATTTGTGCTTTATAAATGTTTTTTAGTAGAAAAAGCATTAGTTACAGCATTGCAAGTTAAATTCCTGCTTTTCTGGGTGTTCTCATGGATACTTAGAGAACTCCTCTTTCCTGGCTGGCATCCCCCACACTGCACACTAGTGCCCAGGAGGAAGGAGCAGCCTCAGAAGTATTGGTCCAGCAATCCCAACTAGCCCAGAGGAAAGCAGGAATCTTGCTCCTCCATGAGATCATTAACTCCCGCTGTGCTGGGCACATTTGCCTGATGTGGACACTTGGCTGACACAACCTGGGGGAGAAAGGAGTGCAGATGGCCTAACTCCACAAAATCAAGGACCCACTTCTGCCCATCTTGGAGTCAGTGTAGCATAATGGTCAAACGCATGGACTTGGGATCCACATAGAACTTGACCCAAGTTGTGTTTCAACCACTTGTCAGCTGTGTGGTCTTAGACCAAGCCATTGCCTCTGTCAGCCTCAACGTTGTCTTTCCTAAAATGGGGGTAAAAACAGTACATATCTTGTAGGAATATTTTGAGAATTGAATGAGTTAATGCAGTAGTTCTCAGCCCTTTTGGTCTCAGGACCACTTTATACTTGCAACAATTATTGAGGACCCCAAAGAGTTTTTATTTATGGGGGTTATAGCTACCAATGTTTACTGTATTAGAAATTAAAAATTCGTTAAAAAAAACACCCTTACATGTTAACATAGATAACATCTGTTTAATGAAAAATAATTGTTTTCCAAAAAATAAAATAAAATTTAGTGAGAAGAGTGACATTGCTTTATATTTAAAAAAATTTCTTTAATGTCTGGCTTAGTAGATAATGGTTGGATTATAATATCTGCTTTGTCACTCAGTATGTTACAATATCACATGTAATGTAGTCGTTTAATCTCTGGGAAACTGTTGTGAGAGCATTAAAGTGAAAAAGAGAAATAGAATTATTATGAAAATAGTTTTGAGCTCACAGACACACTGAAAGAATTGTAGGGGCTCTTCTAGGGTTCCCTGGGACACACTTTGAGAACCAATGAGTTTAAAAAATCATGACAAGAGTTTAGTATACTGCTTTCCACATAGTAAGCTCTAAATAGTAAATTATGATTATAAACACCACCATTAGCTAGGAGATGGCATCAGAAGCAGTTTCTACACATATACCAGGCAGAGCTCTAGAAGAAAATGAGGCTCAGCTTCCTGGAGGGTCCCTGCACAAGCCCCACCCCCACAGATGCCTCTGCCGCTGCTGCAGAGCAGTCCCATGACGCCTCGTCTGGCCAGTGAGAGCCCTGACAGCTGGATGCGTTTCGGGCTGCAGTGCTAGGATGTGTGCACACGTACTAATATGGGCATGATGTTAAGTGGGCGTCACAAAGATGCCTTTCCTCCTAAGAGGCTAAGCATTTGCCTCTTCATCATCTTGTTTGTCTCCTCTGTGTCTCCATGGGGAGTCAGTCTGGTCCCAAGGTGAGTCTGTGCCAGGGCCAGGACTTGAACCTGGCTGGTGACTTAGAGCAGAGTCCAGGTAAGGAGGGAATAGGCAGAATGAGCAGAGGCTTCCCAGGGCACGGGGCAGTGCTGTCAGGACTCAAAGTTGCTGGAAACAGAACTTGTCAGCTCAATCCAGTGGATGTTCAGTCGCCCTGGAGATGTGGGCCAGAGCCCATGATTTTGTCCTCCTGTCAGGAGACCTGCCCCCCGTGTGACAATCAGCTGGCACTCCCAACCACCTTTCCCTTGGCCTTTCTTTGAGTCCAAAAGCCGTAATGCAAGCAGTGGGCTGAGTGCTGTGGCGAGCTGCTGTGATGGCATGTAATTTGGAAACCCTTTTCACTTAGCCATCTAGTAAACACCTGGTGTGTTTTGAGTCCCCAATCTGTTTCCTCCCTCGTCTCCCACCAGAGGATGAAATGAAGGAACACTGACCAAGCAGAGTAAAGGTGCAGACTTGCAGTGGCAATGGCACAGGCTTTCTTGTGGCCAACACCTGCATCTCTGGCACCAGCCATGGGTGTGTGCAGCCATAGGTTGAGGATAAAGGTCAGGGTGCCGAGACTAGGAATCTGAGCTGCACCAATGCCCATCATGAGAGCAGATCAGCATCTGTGGATGGCAAGCCAGAGACTGGTGATGGAGAAGGCCAGCTGGCTGGGACCAGACTGATGCTTCACAGGACTGGGGTAGGGGAAAGGATGCTTAAAATGTGGGGCAAGTTGTACAAGTCCAGAAAGTTAGTGGGGGCAGGAAAGAGTGACAGCAAGTGGAAGGTCGGAAACACATGGCAGATCTGGGAAGTGACTCTGGCCTCAGGGCTCTTTCTAAGTGTTCTCTGGGAGCCTAGAGGGTAGGAGCTACTATTCATTCAACAAATATTTACTGAGTGCTGATGATGATGTGTCACGCACTGCTGTAGAAACATCAGTTATTACATTCGTGAACAAAACAGACAAAAATCCCTCCCTTGAAGAGCTTACACTTTCATGGGAGAAAGAAAATAAAGGAAAGGAGAAAATAAAGGAAAAAATAGTAAAACGTAGTATTGGATACAGAGAAGGAATAAATGCAGAAAAGGAGATGGGGTGCTTCAGGATGAGGTTGTCATTTTAAATAGAGGGTCAGAGAAGGTCTCAATGAGAAAATGACATTTGAACAAAGACCTGTAGGAGGTGAGGAAGTAAGCCTAGTAGATATCTGGGGAAAGGGCATTCAAGAGCAGAGGGAACAGCAGGTGCAAAGACCCTGAGGTGGGAGCATGTTTGAGGAACAGGGAGGAGGCAGGTGTGGCTGGGACATGTGAGTCCTTTGAGATGAGGTCAATGAGGAATGAGGGAAGAGCAGCTAGGCCTTGTCGGTCACTGTGACGGCTACGGCTTTTACTCCTAGAGAAGTGTGACGCTAATGGAGGATTTTAAGCAAAGGGGTAACATGATCTGATGATGTTTTTAAAGGGAATAGAAGGGGAAGGGGCCTGGGGCTGGTAGAAGCAGGAAGATCAGTCAGGGGCTAGATCAACAGTCCAGGAGGCAGATGTTAGTAGCCTGGGCTGGGGTGATAACAGTGGAGGTGGAGGGAAGTTGCTGGATTCTTGATACATTTTAGAAGTGCAGCTGAAATGATTTGCTAATATATTGGACATTAGGTGTGGGAGAAAGAGGCATAAGGATTGACTCTAAATTTGTTGGCCTGAGCAAGTGGAAGGCTGGAGATAGCCATTATCCAAGGTGGGCAGGGGAGGGAGGGAAGTTGTGGAGATATTCAGGCATTGGGATTCGGACCTGTGAAGTGTGAGATATCCAAGTGGAGACATCAAGGAGATGACTGGAGAGATCCAGGCTGGAGCAAGGGGAAACAGGGAAGTGACCTGAGAACTGCGAGGGAGAAAGAGAAACAACAACAGTGGATCTTGTGAAGCCAAGGCCTACCCTGGGATCACATGATAAGTGAAAGGGCATCTCAGAGCCCTCGCCAAACCCTAGGTCTAAACCCAAAGAGCAGCGAGCAGCTGGGGGCATCCCCTGCTGCTTCTCCCTGATGATGGTCCCCAGTGGGCAGCAGAAGACAGTGCTGCAAGCCTTATTTCCAACAGGGCTGACTGCCAAGGAATGGGCAAGAGGGCGAGGTCCTGCTTGGATCGAATGGACACACCCTGTCATGGTGTCTCCTAAGCTTGGGGCTGCCTCTCCAGGGGCTCCCTGGGCGCCTTCCGAAGAGGATCCAGGCTCGGCTTTTCTCAGACCAGTCCTCTGGCACGCCTCGGCCTGTCTTCAGCTGCCTGCAGTTATCAAGGGAGATAGAATGGGCAGATCAGGAGTCCTTGATTAGACCTGCAGAATGTCAGAATTGACAAAGAGCATCCTGTCCAACCTTCTCATCTCACAGGGGCGGGAACTGAGCTCCAGACAGATCACAAGACTCATCCAAGTTAGGAGCTTCATGACCTGGGGCAGGTCACTTAACCCTTGCAGCCACGCCAGGGAGAGAGTGTTTTCCCAAATGTCCTCCCTTAGAGATGGCTGTGTGCTCCTAGTCCCTCCTGTCCCCCTGACCCTCCTCCACATGGGCTTTTTGCTGCCACATCAGACTTTAGAGATTGGTTGGCTGCTCCTGAGGTCACCCAGCCCTTTTGGCAATCCAGCCACCCCGCTGGATGGGACATGGGTTCCTTGGCAGCTAGCACTTCCTCAGGAAATATCTTTCTTAAGATTGATGGTGCCCCTTTGGGTTTGCTATTCCCCGTGTCCTCAGTGGGGCAGAGTTAGCTATGTAGCACGGTGTTCCTCTCCATCTGCCAGAGTCTATCCCCTCCTCCATCCCAGAGCTGTTTTCTCTGGCCTGCCCAATCCCACATTGGCCCCTTTTGTTCTCTGCAAATCCATCTGTCCTTCCAATTGTCTGAGCTGCCTTTTTCTTGACTACTTCTTAAGCCTCTGGATTTCTCCTTAAATATCAGCTTCTGCCTGATGAGCTGAGGTCATTCCTACCCTCAAGTGACCTAGTGAATTAAGCAACAATACCAGGGATTCCAGGACAGTGAGTTTGGAGATCAGCATCTTTGCTGGCCTGGTGGGAGGCCCTGAGCTCTTCTGGAAGTGGGCAGAGGGACTGACCTCCCCTCCACACAGGCTTTGGGAGGGAACTGCTGATCTCCATGGGCGTCTGCCTCTCTAGGTGAAGGGCTCCCCACCCTCTGCTCCCAGCCAGTGGTTGGGAACTCACAGAGCTGGAACCAGCAAACTGAGGCATTTATTCCATTCCTGTTTCATGTGAAAATCCTAGACCTGGGCCTCTCTGAACCCAAAGGTGCTTGATGCTTCATTCCAAGGCAAAGAGGGAAGATGCCCCTCAGTCTTGTCTCATGTCTTCCTCAGCTTCCACCTTGCTGGATAGTGGGACAGGTGGAATGTCAGGAAGGATCAGGGACTCCTGAATCCCTACCTCATCCTCCTCCCACACCTGGTCCCCTCTTTACAGCTATTCAACCCTTATCCATTCTGTGGTTGCTGAATGGCATCCTGTGGGGACCATCTTGCCTGCAAATACAAGGTGGGGTGGTGCTTCTCTACCATCACTTTTTCTCTGTTGGAGATTCCAGAGCTCAAGCCTATAATGCAATGGGATGAGCCTGGAAATGAGAAGGAAGATGCCTAGGTGCTTGTATACTCTACCTGTCCCTCTCAGTGTTCACCTGACAAGTTCTTTCTCTCCCCTCAGCCTCATCCCCTATAGAAAGGCAGTGGTGAGGATGCAAGCAATTCCTGGGGGCCCTTCTGGCTCGGACATTCTGTGGTTCACTCTCGTCTTCTTGTTCCCGGTGTATTTTTAAAGGATCCTGTGTTATTTATCTCAGTACCTCTGCTCCCCTCCGCTGCTATCCATGCAGTAATGACATCAAAACACCCACACTGTATCTCAACAATCTGATGAGATAAATGCCTCATCCTTGGGCTCTGTGGACACAGAGTAGCAATTCTCCTCTCCCGCTAGCAAAGAGCTCAGAAAACACGGGCTGCCAAGGAGGAATAGGCAGGCACGCGGATTGCCACGTGCATGTCATTAGGCAAAAGCACATTCTCTCTTCCCCAAAGCCCCTGTTTTCCGCAAAGCCGCCTCACTTTTTCCCTTCCTCTACCCCCAGAATAATACCTCTGAGCTTGTTGGCTTCTGAGAATGTGTTGGGAGGGCTGGCATTAGGAGCATATGGCCTTGTTATCCGGTGTGGAGCTCCAAGTTGGATGCACCCACAACTGGCCAGCTCTTGAAAGTAATTAAGCTGGGCATATTGATCCTAGGTGGCGTGGTGGCCTCTGACACCTGCTCCATGCTCCTTCTGCAGTGTCCCTCCTGTGCTTGGGGCTCACCTGTTTGATGGCCTGTGGGACTTTCGAGGTTGGCGCTGCCAGGGCTGGCAACAATGTGTTTGTGCCCCTTCCCCCTTTATGGACCCAGGACCTGAGAAGGAACATTGGGGTCCCAAAGCGGCAGGAGCTGGTATGGTCCTGTAGTGAAAATAGACCTGGCTCTGGCATGCTGAGTGAATGACCTTGGGCCTCAGTTTCCCCGTAAGCAGAAAGGAGATAATAAGGAGGTCTTCCACTTCCAGGAATGCTACAAGGATCTGGTGAGGTCATGTGAAAGGATGTAGGGAGCTCAGAGGGGGTTTGCACATCAAACCATGTCCCTCATGAAGGCCCTGGGACAGAGGGGTGGGCAAGGGCTCAGGAGCCAGGCAGGCCTGGGTTTGAGTTCTGGGCTTCTCTGTGTGACCTAGGGAAATGTACTTAACTATTCTGAGTTTCTCTTTACTCATCTGTAAACTGAAGAGTAAAAAAAACTACATTGACTGGTTTCCGATGATAATAACTAGAGCATTTCTTATTTATTGAAGGCTTCTTCTGTGCCACAACCCTCCTTCCTTTTCTTCCTGAAACCTCCATAGAATGTAGCAGGATTTGCAGTCACATATTGCTTCATGTGGAGCTTAATTGGTTTGTGCACTGTCTCCCTGAGGAGATAGTCAGTGGTGTGAGAGTGAGCTTCTGTCGGGTGTTGTCTACCCTTGGGCTCCTGGAGCCCACCTCAGCACCCGGCCCGGTGCAGGTGCTGAAGGAACGCTCATCAAGCGAAGGGAGACTCTACTTTAATCCCACAACAAACCCCTTAGCTACATAGTTATTACCCCCACTTTATTTTATTTTACTTTTTTACTTTTAAAATTTATTTTCTTTTCTTTTGGGTCAGTGCTACTTTATTATTTTTCCAATTATTTTATTGAAATCATAAAGGTTTACAACATTGTATAGTTTCAGGTGTACATTATCATATATCAGTTTCTGTACAGATTGCATCATGCTCATCACCAACAGTCTAGTTTTTGTCCGTCCCCCTACTTATGGGGCCATTTACCCCTTTCGCCCATCCCCAGTCCCCCTCCCCTCTGGTAACCACTAATCTGTCCTCTTTGTCCATGTGTTCGTTTATCTTCCACATATGAGTGAAATCACGTGGTGTTTGTCTTTTCTCTATCTGGCTTCTCTCACTTAACATAATACCCTCAAGCTCCATCCATGTTGTTGCAAATGGGGCAATTTTGTCTTTTTTTAGTGGCTGAGTAGTATTCCATTGTATATATATGCCTCATCTTCTTTATCCATTCCTCAGTCGATGGGCACCTGGGTTGCTTCCACATCTTGGCTATCCCCATTTTATTTAATTTATTTATTTATTTTTTGCTGAAGAACATTCACCCTGAGCTAGTATCTGCTGCCAATCTTCTTCTTTTTGTGCGTGAGATGCCACCACAGCATGGCCGCTGACAGACAAATGGCGTAGGTCCGTGCTAGGGAACCAAACCTGGTCCACTGTAGGGGAGCATGCCAAACTTAACCACTAGACCACTGGGGCTGGCCCTTGGCTATCCCCACTTTAAATATGAGTAAAATGAGGCCCAGAGAGGTAAGCGGTGTGCCCGAGGTCTAAGAATTGGTGCGAGAAGCCCCGCTGTGCTGTCGTTGTTAACCCTCCTAGGAAGTTTGGGAAGCGGGTGTGGGCAGGACTGGGCAGAAAGGGAACAACTGAACACCCACTGGATGCAGCATATCCTACCCGCAGAAATATACCATCTATCCCTCCCAACAGCCACAAAATAGGTATTATAATGCCCATTTTACAAATGAGAGACTGAGGCTTGGAGAGAGAAAGAACTGAAGGACGGCTCAGTTCTGACTTGAAAGAGTCTAAGGGAAGGAAACCAAGCTCCCCTGAATTGCTCTTTCATCCGAGAGTAGGGTGCTCCGCCCCGCCTGGCCACCTGCGCTGTGGTCCTTCCCTCCTTGGGGAGGGGGCACAGGAATGTCTGACGGCTGAGGGCAGTGAGCAGGGGCCAGGCCGGGCTGGGATTCCTTCCGTGTGGCACCTCTGGGAGGGGCATTCCCCCTCTGTGATTCTTGGGGAATCTCGGCATCTGGCTGCTCTTGCCAGCCATCTTTCTGACCGTTCTTTTGGTCTCGGAGCACCCGCCAAGCATCTGACACTATTCAGGATCGATTGCACGTAAAATGAAGAGTGGGTATTTAAAAACAGGTTTTTCTATTTTTTGTTTTTTCTTCCCTGTCATTGTCATCTGAGAAACAGGTTTTTAGGGTCTTTGATTCTCTCCCAGAATAACAACCATATGGGGCCTCCACTTACACTAAATAGCCTGTGCTTTTTGCAAGGAACCGGTTTGTTTTCATTTGTTGTTGAACCTTGACTTGTTCAAAAAATTTTAACCAGGTGGCTTCTGAAAGAGAGAGAGATGGGGGAAGAGGATGACTCGGTCCTTCTGAAGAGAGGTTAGCTTTCAAGGGTACGGCAGCAGTGGGGCTGAGAGATGGAGAGGTGAGACTTTGAGAAGCCGAGGGTCATTGGCAGGATCCAGCGAGAGCCATGCTCAGTGGCTGGAACAAAGAACACTTTAACCACGCGGTGTTCTGGCGTGTTTGTTGATAGACTTATCCCGGGCCTGGGCCAGCTGCTTTTGTTCCAGACGATTTTATGGATTAACTCCCTGGGCTTTGGAAAATTGTTTCTTTTGAAGAAAGGGAAGTTTAGAGGTGGCTGCAGAGGAAATGCTCCTGGGCAGGCTGGGGGGCTGCGGGGAGTGTTAGAGGGGGTGGGAGGTCACTTATGCATTGGTGGGATGGCCAAGGGCTCCCAGGGAGGGAATGATGAGACTTGTGGTGTCCACGGTCTTGTCAGGGCTCCTCCAAGGACTTCTTCCAGTAAATGCTGTGTCTGGTGGAAGGAAGAGTCTGGATGCCTGGGGCTGAGAGTACCCTGGGCATTAGGCTGGACCACAGCAAGGACTTCTCAGTGCTGAAGGTTGCTAGGCGCTGGGGTAGGTTGCCCAGGGAGACCGTGGCTAGGAATACCATCTGCCAAAGATGATTTAGTTCCGGAAGAGGCAAGGGAAAGAACGAGATGGTCCTTTCTGTCCTAGTTAATCTTGGTTCCATTTACTCAGGCTGAGCATTCTTTTCCTGAAGTAGAAGTGAAGGCAAATGGTCCTGGGCAAACTGTGTGTCTCATAAAAGAGAGGGCCCCTCCTCCTCAGCTCGCCCCACCCCTGCCCGGGGCTGTCTGCTCCCTGCCCACTGTCCTGCCCTGGCAACAGGTACCACAAACCCACGTGTTGCTGGGAGTGGGGGGATGTAATGGACGTGTGATTAAATACACTTTGTCAAAACACCGACAGTCACGATATGCCTCCACGTCTACTCGGGAGGGTGAGCAATGAGCACAATGACTTCAACATGCAAAAGGCATTCCCTGGAGGCCCGGAGGCGGTGTGAATCCAAGAGCCTGGAGGAGCACCAGGATCAGTGCTCGACTCGTAGGCTGGCGGAGAGAAGTCAACTAGGCTAACGCAGCCGAAGCCCACCCTCCGCTGGTGAGGTGAGGCCCTGTGTGGTTGAAATACCGCCTCCTCTCTGTTGACGTGAGGCTCAGGAATTCTGAGCCTGGGTTTTGGATTCACAGTCACAGGCAGCCCTCTGGATGTAGACATCCGTGTCTGTGGAGGATGGTGACTGCCTACTTAGGGCAGGTTCCCATCCAGCCACTCCTGCAGGCGAGGACTTACCCTCTGAACATGAGGCCTTGTGTTTTCTCAATGCACCGCCTTCGATTCATTTCAAAGAGTGGGCATCATGTGTTCAGCTGACATTGCATGGAGAATGGAATTCTACACAGATGGTCCAACTGAAGAGATCTTGTTACTGAAGGCGTGTTTACAGAGGGCGAGGGAGCCAGCAGTAGAGGCAAGCAGTTACTACCCCAGGGTCTAGGGGCAGAAAACCATGTTACTGGAGCCCAGTGGAGTTGGATCTGGGGTCAGGGCATGAACTGGAAACTGTGGTCATGCAAGGACGTGGCCACCACCAGGATGATGGTGTCAGTCAAGTGGGCCTGGGAAGAAAACGTCCTGACTTCTCTTTCCCCCTGTGCGCTAGGGTGTGGTTGGTGCTTCTCATTGGCCAAACCAGCCTTAAACCAGAGAGCGAGGGTGGGGAGAAGGCCTCAGCCTTCAGGGGCGCAGAGTAGGGATGAGGAAGGACGGGAGTGGATCCAGGGGACCAGCTGAGAGTAACAGCTTATTTGTAAGATTAGCTTAGTTTAGCCAACTCTGGAAAGTTCTTCCTGAGAAGGGGAGTTTATAAAGAGGCTACCCACTTTCGCATCATTCTATCCCCAAGACCAACATGTCTGCCTTGCAGAACATGTTGAACAAACTGTAATGGGAGTCTGGAGTGCCCACGCGCCTCCTTTCTCCACGGAGCCTTAGCTTCCTGAGGCAGGGACTGCGCCTTCTCTGGCCAGTTATTTGCAGTGACTTTCACAGCGCCCACCTGTGTACTGGCCTTACACTTCACAGGACACAGTAACTCAGTGAATCCTTGTAACACTTTGGGGCTGACAAAGTGGTGACAAGGCAGCCATCTTGCCAAGTGGCTTGAGTTCTCCAGCGAGAGAAGACGAGCAGGCCTGACTCAGTGAGACCACAAGCACTCTAAAGGTGACAATAAGCCCTCCTTGGTGAAAGGCCACAGGGGCCATGGCAGCAGAGGGCAGGAACCAAGAGGACGAGGTGGGAGACCACTGGACTGTCCTTCTGGCTTCAGGCTGGCCATGAGTATGTCTCAGGTAGGCTTCCCGGTCCCTGAATATCTCCACCGCCCTGAGGACATGATGTCTGTATTGCCACTGTTGAGATTGTTCTTTTGGGTGAAGTCTTAGTCCCCAAGGGGAGGGTGCATGAAGTCATTAGCGTATCCAGGTGGAACAGGTGGTCACTCCCCTCCCTGGCCATGTGGAAGGCCTGGGTCCACACAGGGACTGTGTTTTCCTGGTGGGGCTGGGGCGCAGGCGAGGTGAGGATGAAAGGGGAGATGAAGGCACCAGGCACCCCCTTGGCCAAGGGGTGGTGGCCTGAGGCTTGCCCTCCAAAACAGTGGGGACTGTTTGGGATAGTGGGAGGCACTGTTCTTTCTCATGCAGCTGTCTCTTGCCCTCCGGGATCTTGCTGTTCCTCCGTGGTGTCCTGGGCAGGTGGGCTTTGTCATCCACAGCTTTTATGAGGTGGCCAGCAGCCACCGCTCAGGCCAGGCTGGAAGGGGCTGGGCAGGGTGGAGTGTGGAATCTAAGTTCATGGTTTCCAATGCTCATTTGGGTGAAATACAGATTTCCTTCCACTCTGTGTTTCTCTTTCCCTGTTCTGTCCTGAATGGAAAAAAAATTTCTGTAGATTTACCTCCAAGGTGCAGCCCTGGAGCTAGTATTTTCCCTTTTGAAAATAACAGAAAACAGAGGCAGCCCTGAGCCTAGGAGAAGCACTCAGAGAGCAGCCCCGTCTGAGGCAGTGTCGCTTATGGGTCATGAGTTCAAGGCCTGTTGTTACCACTTAGTAGAGAGACGTAAGTTATTTAACGCCTGAGTTCCTTGGTTTCCTGATCTTTAAGGGGATAATCATCGTAGGGATACTGATAAGAGCACCGAAGGATTTAAAGTGTGTAAAGTGCAGCAAAGAGTGCTTAGTGCATAATCCTTGCCACGTAAATGTTTGCTGTAGCCATCACGAGGCATACTCTTTGGAGCAGGGCATCCTCCTGGGCCCTGGGGAGATGCGCCTCTGTGAGGCCACTGAGGGGCAGATCTCCTCCACGCATCTCTCTCATCAAGAGACCTTTGGCGAGTCTGCTCGCTTGAAGATAGGGGCTGGATCCTCTCCACAATCTGCCTTCCACCCTTACCTACTCCTTCTACAAACCCTCAGCTTCACCAGGGATCTGTTAGTGCCTCTCGCCCCCTCCAGGTTTACTTTTACTTGTGGATTTCCTTCTATGTTTTTAACACTTTCTTAAGAGCACAGAGAACGGAGCCTCTTTGTGGTGGTTATTCCCTGGGCCTGGTGTTCAGGGGACTTCACGGTGGGTTTTGTAGGGTGCATCTGCTCTGAGGTGGCTGGCTTCTTTCTTAGTTCTCTGATGCATCATTACTGTAGCGTGGACACAACTGCATCTTAGATACCTGCCCAGTGGCAGGAAAAGGGCTGAGGCTGCTGCCTCTGACTGTCTTTCCCGGAACAGAGGTGGTCCGCATGTAGCTAGTGCTGCAGTGTGTTCGTCTGCTCCGCTGAATACGCGTTCACGGGCCCAGGAGCGGACTAAAGGAGGTCCGCAGCTAAAAGAGATCAGTTTATAGGCAAATAAGACTCTGATGTGGGCCCTGAAGAAGAAATTGCTTGTATTATGTGTTGTACTTTAATTTTGTCCCTGTTAGAAGTAGAACATCTCAATGATACCTTTGCTGATTAACTATAACTTAATTGTTAAGGGTTATTTGCCCAGATGACTTTTTGACCACCTCAAATATACATATCAGTTGCTCAAGGTGGGGACTCAGGGGCCCAGGCCCGTGACAGTAGGAGAAGAAATAGAACTGGCGGAGAAGAAACTAGGGCCCTGAAAGCTGACTCCCTTCTTTCCGCAGCCCAGGGAGCTCCTCTGGGTGCTGGGTCAGGACCAACAGGGCAGCTGGTACGCTGGTGATGGGCTATTTTTTCAGAGCTGGGGAGAAGGCCTTGATCTTTTCTGGGAATCAGATCAAAGTGAAACCAGAAGAAGAATCTAGACTTCTCGGAGTAACTTGGCAAAGAAAGCCCAGACAGACAGAGGGGTGTTGAAAGAACTCTGCAAGATGTCCTGTGGGCTGGGAGGAAGATGCCTGTAAATACGATGGGCACCATAGGAGTGTGCTGCAGAGAAGGGAGAGTCCCACACGCTCTGGAGGGACAGGGGAGCTGGGCTGCCTCCTGAGAGCAGCGCAGCATGGCCTCAGCATGGCCGGCCTCCAGGGGAAGCTGCCTGCACCACTTTCCAGTCGTGTGACGGGAAAGTTCCTCTGCTGTCTGCCCAGTTTGCTCATCTGTCAGATGGGGATGACAGTGTACCTACCTCAGGGTATTGTGTGAGAGCGCGTGAGTTGAGGTGTGCTATATGCTTAGAATATAACCTGGCATATACAAAGTACCCAAGAAGTTTTAATAATACTAATTATCGTTATATTATTATTAAAAATTGTTATTATATTAACAATTATTATTATTATTGTTATTATTCAGGGATAATTGAAGAAAGGTTCTCCCTTCTAATGCCTTACAGTGAGTCCAGAGTCTCCCTTTTACTTTGCTCCTCAGCTAGGCTTACTGGCACAGATGCTTGGACTTGTCCTATGGCCTGCAGATTTTGTAAGCATTATTTCGCAGCCCCGTGAGGGATACACAGGTGATGACCAATAAGCCCATCTCTGGCTTAGGCAGACATGGTGCTTGGTGGAGGTGCTCGGTAGAGGTGCTCAGCGGAGCACACACCCCCACAATCCATCTGAGAGTCACCAGCAGGAACACGGCTGGGTTCTGAGTGAGCAGAAGACATTTGCTTTGAGGTTTTCAGGACTCAAGTTCTTCGTGGCGGTAACCAGCACAGGCAGAAGGTGGGGACTAATGGGACCTGGGACGTCCTGTCTGAAATGGGCCACATCCAGAAACAGGCAGGGAGCTGCACTTGTGTTAGGGATGCTTCCGGGTGCTCCTTTGAGCCAGGACTGAAAAAGGAAATGGGCTCTCCTACCTAAAGGGTTGGGTCGGGTCAGGTCAGGGTAGAGAATAAAAGTGTGGCCAGGAGACTCTGCTTCCTTCGATACCAATGCCTGGACATCCCTTGCATGCAGGCTCTGTCCTTAACCCTGATGAGCACTTGGTAGGCAGCTATTGCTCCACCGTGCAGTGCAAGGGACATGGATTTTACATGGCAGCTTCTGGCAGACAGGGCTTGCTTATCTGAGTTCTCAGCGGGAATTGTCTGGGCCCTGGTTTTAGGGAGTGACATAAGATCACACTCAGCTGCTTGATTGAGCATATGTTGCTTCCTGCGTGGCTTCCTCCCTTACAGCAGCAAGTCCTCATTCTGTCTGTCCCATTTCTAACCTGGACACCCAGCAGCCATCTCAAAAAGTGCTGAGGAGCCCAGGTATCCACCGGATGTTAACACTCCTGAGTAGTTTTAAGAAGAAAAGCCCGTTTGCTTCATTCCTTCAGCTGTGAAGTATCTGTTGATGTTTCTGAGCTCTGAGTGTTCCCTTTAAGTAATAAACAGGAGGCTTGCCCTGGAAAAGGGGACGTTTACCTTTCCCCCTTTGAGAGAGGTCTTGAGACACTCCCAACTGCTAGGGAGCCTCCCGCGTCCTCACCGGGTTGCAGTCCAAGGGTTCACAGAGCAGTTGGAGACTGCTCAGTTCAGACCTGAGAAGGATATCATAGTAGTCATGATGAACACGGCAACCTTAGCAGAGCACGCTGGGTGGGGGGGTGTCTTACCTGCGTGATTGCTAATTCTCACAACAGCTGCATAAGGTAGGCATTCATATGTCCTATTTTCAAATGGGGAAACTGAGGCCTGTAGAGCTCAAGTGCCTTTCCCGAGGCCACCTGACTGGGAGTGGGTGGAGCTGGAATTCAAGTCCGGGTCTGTCTCATTCTGAGGCTGTGCTCTTTCGGTGGCACAGTGCAAGGGTGCAGTCTGGAGCGAGAGGCGATGGGGTTTGCTTTAAAGGAGCACAGATGATGGAGGGGTGCCAGGGCTGGCTGTCACAGTGGCTCCTGGCTGGGATGGGAAGTCAGCTCTCCCAGTGCTCAAGTGTCACGTGTGGGACTAATGTCTCTGTCAGTAGACATTGGTCCCCAGGCGGCCAGCCATGCTGGCAGCACTCCCGGCCCCGGCATGCCCTGCGTGATTCCTTCAGCATGCATGGGCCCCTTGACAGGGAGTGACAGCTGTGATTCAATGCCTGCACCGGTGGCAGGAGAAATGTGGGTGAAACAGGGGAAAGGACTGTAATTACCTCTTAACACGTTTCCACATTTCTCTGCTGTCAGATTGGTTTTGTTTTCTGATTTATTTTGATCTGCTTGAAAATTACCTGCTGTAGTGAATTTGGTATGTGATCGTTGTCCTGCCAGCTAGCAGTCGTCATCGGCCATGTAAGCCCGGCAAACGTGATTCTTCTCTCGTTTCCCCATTTGTGTCAGTTTCTGTGTGTGTCGACGAGTGTGTGTCTGCCCTGACGCCTCACCACGACCGTAAGAGGGGCAGTCTTGCAGGGTGTGTCTTCCCAGAAGGTTCCTGCCCCCGTGGATTGTCCAGTAAACCTACCACCTGAACTCTTTTGCCCTGGCTCTCTCCCCATCCTCCTGCCCCAGCCTTCTGTCTGTTCCTCACGCTCCCCTCACCACATAGGCACATGCCTTGCATCACACATGCGGCTCTCCTCCAGCCCATCCCAGCTCACAGCCCCTACACTGCCCTGGTTCCCGCCCTTGACCTGCGCCCTCTGTCTGCTTTCAGTTGCCTGCATGTACTCATGGGGCTTCTATCCATGAAACCTGATGTCCCTCAGGCCACAGCACCACCAGATCTTTGCACTACTGTCCTTGGGAAGGTGGCCAGTCTTAGTCAAACTGCCTTTTCCATCCTGGTCAGGCCAGGATGAGATGGGAGCCACCACATTGCCATGGAAGCTTAGGTGGGGGAGAAGGGAGCCAGCGCTGTAGAATGGCGAGGTGCTCGGTGCCTTCCCGGGACGGTGTTCATCAGCAGGCCACTCAGGAGAGAGTCACTGATGAACACTCCAGAAGCAAGAACTTTAGAGCCAGAAGGAATCTCTGAGGTCATTGAGCCCAGTGACTTCATTATTCTGAGGCCTAAAGGCAGGGCAGGGATGTGCCCGAGACACACAGCTGTTGGTAGTGGGTGTAGGTCTTGGACGGAACCTGGGTCTCTTGCATTCTGTCCCAGAGAGGCTGGCACATTTCTTGGCGGGTGCTGGGCTTTGGGGGATGTGCCTTTTCCTCCTTGCCATTCCTACTTTCATCCCTGCCAGCTGGGGTAGGTCAGGGGTCAACAAACGTTTTCTAAGCTGAGAACACTTTCTTCCCACAAAACCTGGTATAGAAAAGAGAAGAGCAGGGATGTTTCAGTTCAAGTGCGTGAGGAGTAATGGGTGACCCAGAGCCCACCGTTCAGCCTCCCCTGACTCTCCACGGAGGCCCCCTAGGCATATCTCTGAATGTTTAGTGCCCCATGGAGCATAGCAAGGAAGCATTTAAGGCCCCTGTCTCCAGGGCAGGGGAATAGACAAGGATATTCACAGCTTCTGCTCGTTAGCATGAGTATGATTGCGAGAGTCATTGAGAGCAGAGAGCAAAGAACAGGTTGCCATCAGTGTAGTTTTTGGTTGAGGGGAGATTGAAGAGAGAAGGGAATGTTTGCAGCATGGGAAAGGCAGGTTCAGCTGGGGTGCTGTTGAGGGTGGAGGAGGTCAAGAAATGGGGCAGTCTGGAAGCTGGGTGCCTTAATCTTGGGGTGCAGGGACCAGAGAAGGTCTCCAACATGAGCTCTAGCCATTCAGTGAAATAACCTGGAGTATGCAAACCCTGATAGCTCTGCCACGGTCTCGGGTCTTTTCAGCACATCACAAGGGCTGCAGAGTCACTGAGGAGAACCAGCGCATCAGCTTCCCTCTCAGAGACCATGCCCTCAGCTGATAATGAGAACTTACATCTGCACAGCACTTCACGCTTCACAAGAGCCTCCCTTATTAGGGGACACTCCCAATACCACACGAGGTGGCTGTTATCATCATCCCCATTTTACAGACGTAGAAACACAGGGTCAGGGGGCCCCTAGCCATTATTTGGAAACGGCATCATTAACCATCACTTCTAACAGTTAATTTACCAACTCATGTCCTAGAAACATTTAGTTTAACTTGTCTCTCTCTCCTTTTAGTAGACAGGCGGGCAGACAGATGCACACACCTCTCTTTCTTGCTCTGAGGGTTGGTCAGGAAAAGGACCTTGCTCCTTGCTTCTCAACAGCAGTTTCTCTATCTTTGCTCTTTACTAAAAAAAAAAAAAACCCTTTGGGAACCCCTGGCTCTGCTCGAAAGTCTAAGGAGGCTTCAGGCAGCAGCAGTGGGGCCCCACCCCTACTATGGGCTCCTATGAAGAACTCCAAGAGGATGCCCCCAACACCCTTCCTCTCAGGGATCCAGAGCATGGGCGGTACCCCAGGCAGTGAGGGAGCCTTCTCTCTTCCGTCTCTTCTACCCAGCAGAGGTGGCTGCTGTCCTGTCCGTCTCCCTCCCACACCACTCCTCACCACAAATGAGTTTGTTTTCTCTGATGCTTCTTTATTGCATGTTAACACTTAATTCCTGGACTTGATTCTATTACATCTGCACCAACAGAGAGCAGAGCAGAGGGGCCCTCAGATATTGCATTAGATGGAGAAACCACCTGTAATCTGATCACACTGAAATGGTTATGTATCGTCAACTCTCTTAGTAAGACTGAGGCTGGCCAGGCACTGATTCCTGGCGTGCCTCGAGGCCACAGCAAGGAGCCACCCTCACTCTCTGCCTCAGCATGCTGGGGGAATGGATGCTAGAACTTCGTCTTTGCTGCTGGGATCATCCACACAGGGCACAGAAAGGTACCCGATTTTTTTTTTTTTTTTTGCAGGGAACCAGTTGCCCTGAGCAAACATCTGTTGCCAATCTTCCTCTTTTCTTTTTCCTCCCCAAAGCTCCAGTGCGTGGTTGTATATCCTAGTTGTAAGTCCCTCTAGTTTTTCTATGTGAGCCGCTGCCACAGCATGGCAACTGACAGACGGGTGGTGTGGTTCTGTGACTGGGAAACGAAGCTGGGCTGCGCAAGCAGAGCGCGCCAAACTTTAACCCCTAGGCCATCAGGCTCACTGATTGTAAATTCTACAGGAACAGACCGGTGGGGGGAGTCACCAGACACCCTGGTGTTTTCTCCTGGTTCTATATCTGCCACTTATTTTTAAAGACGGTTCTGTTTACCTCAGTGTAATTTTCATACAATAAAATTCTCTTGTTTTAGTACTACAATTCTATGAATTTTAAAAAATGGCTCTATTGAGGTATAATCCACAAACAACAAACTGCACATATTTCAAGCATGTGCCTTGAAAAGTTTTTATATATGTGTACACCCGTGAAACTGTCACCCCAATCAAGTCAGTGAGCATGTCTGTCACCCCCAAAAGTCTCCTCTTGCTAATCCGTCTAGCTCATCTTCCCCGCCCTCCTCTATTTCTTTTCTGTCGTCGATTCGTTTATATTGTCTCTGGTTTGCTATAAAGGGAATCTTTCATGTAGGTACTCTTTTCTGACTGACTTCTTTCATTCAGCATAATTATTTTGAGGTTCATTCGTGTCGTTGGATGTATTGATAGTTCATTGCTTTTTATTGCTGAGTGATGTTCCATTGTGTGGCTATACCACAATTTTTTCCCCTGTCGATGGACATTTGGGTTGTTTTCAGTTAGTAGCTATTTAAGTAAAGTCCCTAGGAACGTTTGTGTACAAATGTGTGTGGGTATATGCTTTCTTTCCTCTTGGGTAAACACCTGGGAATGGAGTAGTTTTGTCATATGGTCGTGTATGTGTAACTTTTTTAGAAGTTGCCAAACTGCTTTCCAAAGTGGTTGCACCATTTTACACTTGCATCAGCACTGATGACAGTTCCAATCCCTCTACATCCTCACCAGCCCTTGGTATGTCAGTATTTTTAATTTCAGCTGTTATTATAGGTATACAGTGATATCTCATTGTATTTTCTATTTGCATTTTCCTAATGACTAATGATATTGAGCATCTTTCATATGCTTATCTGCTACCCATCTGTCTTCTTTGGTGAAGTGTCTGTTCATATCTTTTGCCCATTTTATAATTGGATTGTTTTCTCATAATTGCATTTTGAGAGTTCTTTACATATTCTGGATACTAGTTCTTTGTTAGATGTGTGCTTTGTAAATATTTTCCCTCAGTCTGTGGCTTGTCTTTTCTCTCCCATCTTTGTTGGAAGTCAGGTTCCATATATGTGTGGATCTACTTTTAATGTTTTCTCTTTATTACTGGTTTTGAGCAATTTGATTATGACGTGCCTTGGTGTGTAATTTCTTTTCATGTTTCTTGTGCTTGGAATTTGTTAAACTTATTGAATCTGTTTATATTTTTTAAATTAAATTTGGTGAAGTTTTGGCTATTATTTCTACAAATTTTTTTTCTGTCTGTCCTCCCCCATTCCTGTGAGAATTCTGATTATACGTGTATTAGGCTGCTTGAAGTTGTCACACAGCTCACTAATTTTTTTTTTCATTTTATTTAATTGGTTTTGTTCTTTGTCTTTTATTTCGGATAGTTTCTATTACTATGTCTTCAAGTTTACTAATCTCTTTTTTTGGCCATGCATAATCTGTTGTTAATCCTAGCCAGTGTATTTTTTATCTCAGACATTGAAGTTTTCATCTCTAGAAAGAGTATTTGGATCTTTTTAATATTTTTCATGTCTCAAGTTTTTGACCATATGGAATACAATTATGATTACAATTTTAATATCCTTATCTGATAATTCTGATATTTGTGTCATTCGGGGTCAATTTAGATTGATTTTCCTCCTCATCGTGGGTTGCATTTTTTGCTTCTTTGCTTTGCATGATGTTGTAAATTTTACCTTGGATAATTTTGAATTCTTATAAATTCAATTAATTCAAGTAGTTTTATAAATATTCTTGAACTTTATTCTGGGACTCAGTTACGCTACTTGGAAACAATTTGATCCTTTTTTGCCTTGCTTTTGAGACTTGTTAGGCACAGTCATTGCAGCCTTTAGTCTGGGGAGACATACTCCCTGCTACTGAGGCAAGATTCTTGTAAGTACTCTACCCAGTGCCCTGTGAAACAAGAGGAGCAGCCGTTATCTCAGCTCTGTGTGAGGACTGGGCACTGTTCTCTTTGATCCTCTTGGACGGTCCTGTGGCATAAAAACTCTAAGGTGACCCTCAGTGATTCCTGCCTCTTCTTCTTCGTGCCTTTGTATAAGCCCCTCTCCTTGAGGATAGGTAGGTCCTGTGACTTGTTCCTAGCCAATGAAATATGACAAAGGTAATGGGATGCCATATTTGTGACCAGGTTTTGTTATATGGAAAAGGTGATGGAATGTCACTTGCATGATTGTATTGTATTACGTAAGACTCTGCTTTAGCTAACTGGAGCTAGAGCATCCTTGTGGGCTTGGTGAAGTGAGTTGTCATGTTGGAGAACCCCACGTGGCAAGGAACTGCAGGCAGCCTCTAGGACCCGAGATTGCCATACAGCCACAAGGCCATGAATTCCACCATCAATCCGAATGAGTCTGGAAATGGATTCTTCTCCAGGTAAGCCTCCAGATGGTGTTACACCCAGACCAACACCTGGATTATAGGCTTGTGGGACCGAACAGAGGACCTGACTAATCCAGGCCCATAATTTTGACCCACAGAAACCATGAGATAATAAATATGTGGGGTTTTAAGCCAGTAAGTTTGTGGTAATTTATTACCCAGTAATAAAAAACCAATACAGTTCCTTCCTCGGCTCAGGTAGTTTCCTCACACACACCTGCGTCCGTCGGGCCTCTGCTGAGTCAGGGGAGCTTCTGCAGACCTCTGAAGGGCTCTGCAGCTCCCCTTTCAGTTCCCCGTCCTGTGAAGTCTAGCCACCGTGGTCTCCTCAGACGCTCACTCCGTCTCAACTGTCTACAAGGCTTCACCTGGGGTCCCCCTGCTTATGCCCAGGCCTGAAAACTCGAGCGAGGCAGTCAGGCGGGGCCGTCAAGGGTTCCCCAGGTTTGTTCCCAGGCCTTACGGATCTCAGGAATGTCCTTTGTTGCTTAACATCCAGGGTCTTGAAAACTGTTGTCTTAAATGTTATTTTTCCTATTTTGTTTTTGGTTGTTGCAGGCAAGAGTGTAAATCTGGTCCCTGTTATCCATCTTGGCCAGAAGCAGAACTCTGTAGTTCTATGAATTTTGTCAAATTTATGTAATCATATAACCACTATCACAATCAAGATAGAAAACTTGCCCTTCATCCCAAAAAGCATCCTCTGCCTCTTTATAGTTACTCTTTTTCCCCAGTGCCTGGCTTTTCCCAGAATATCATATCAAATGGGATCAGTTAGTATGCAGCCTTTTGAGTTTGGCTTCTTTCAACTTAGCAAAATACTTTTGCAAGTCATCCGTGTTATGACGTGTATTTGTTGTCCATTCCTTTCTATTGCTGAGTAGTATTCCATTGTAGGGATGTATCACAGTCCTTTCAATGATTTGGGAATAGTTAGTCTAAAGAGCTATCGATATTAGGGGAGAAGATCAAATTCCATGTACCAAGCCTGAGACTTTCTGCTTTCCTTGCTTCTTTCCTCTGTGCCTTTCCACTTTCTCACCCACCCTCCCACCTCCCCGCCTTCCTTCCTTTAGAAGAACCTAGGTAGATTTACCTAATAATTTGATAATGATTATTATTTCAAAAACAACCCAGAGCTTTTTATCCTGTGCTGCACAGGCTGAGACATGCCCCTTTATCTGCAAAACCAGACTATGGGTTGGAGATTCTGGAAGGAGGACATCCAAAGGTGACATTTCTGGAATTTGGTGGACTTTGCATGACATCACATTTTGGAGGCAGGATTGGGATGCATCCAGTTTCTCCCCCTTCCTCCTTCTCCTTCTTTCCTATCCCCAAAGTAAGGACAGTCCTGTGAGCCAAAAGGCACCAGACAGCCTGAATGCATTCCTGGCTTGCAGACTTAATGCCTGGATTTTCTTCCCAACAGGAGAGCCTGAGAAGCGTGTCTGAGGGGTGAGGCTGACTGGCAGCTCTGGGGAAGCTGAGTGTCAAGTAAACACCTGGGAGAACACTCAGGTGCCCCTGCAGGCCCTGAAAGCCCTGCTTGGGCAGTGACTTTAGGAGGAGATCATCATGACCCCTTTTTCCCCACAGCCACCGCGGAGCGGGGAACAGTGGCCCGTGCAGGAACTGAGGAGGAGAAGGAACAAGTGTGCTCTGTAGCTGTGTGCACACAGTGTCGGAGCCAACTGTGCCCATGGACGGTGCTGTCAGAACAGGTGGGGCTCACCCAGCTCCTACCAGAGAGAAGCGGCTGGAGTCGAGGGCCTGCAGTCTGGCTTCAGGGGGTCTCTCTAGGAGACTGAGCTTTCTTGAGGCTTGGCCAGTTCCTTTAAGACCGTTCCTCAGGGGGCCAGCCGAGTGGTGCAGTGGTTAAGTTCACATGTTCCACTTCGGCAGCCCAGGGTTCACCAGTTTGGATCCTGGGTGTGGACATGGCAGCACTTGGCAGGCCATGCTGTGGTTGGCGTCCCACATATAAAGTAGAGGAAGATGGGCATGGATGTTAGCTCACGGCCAGTCTTCCTCAGCAAAAAGAGGAGGATTGGCGGCAGATGTTAGCTCAGGGCTAATCTTCCAAAAAAAAAGAAAAAGACCCTTCCTCATGCTCAGAGACTTAGAGTACATGTGAATTAGCAATGTTTTCAGCTTCAAGTAATAGGATACTTAAGTCTGGGGGTGGCCTCAGGATTGGTCCAGCAGCTCATGATGCCACTTAGGACCAAGGCTCTTTATCTCTTCCCACTTCTTCATTCTAAGCCTGTTCACACTCAAGCTTGTTTTCTCATTCTTGCAAGATGGTTGCTGCAACGCCAGGCATCACACCCACAATCAAGGCAGGGAGAGCAAGGATGGCATGTACCAGCAACACTCCATCCCTTTTCACAGAAAACAGTGGCCTCCCCAGAAGCCCCTTGGGATAGTACTTTTTGAATTTAATATGCATAAGTATTACCTGGGGACCTTGTTAAAACACAGATTTGGATACTGTAGCTGTGGAGTGGATCCTGAAATTCTACATTTTGACTGAGTTCCCAGGGTATGTCAGTGCTTCTTGAAACTGCATGTTGAGTAGCCAGGTACTAGGCTACTTTCCCTTCATCTTTTTGCCAGAATTCAGTCAGATGGTTACAACTAGCTGCAAGAGAGGCTGACAAAGTAGCTTACCTTTGTCCGTGTTTATAGTGGAAGAGGGCCAAAGAGAAGAGAGAAGGAGAGTTTGGGTAGCAAACCATGAGCTGGGTTCTGCTGAAAATGCAAGCTGTGGAAGCTTCTGAAGCCACAAGGTTGCCTTGGGATGAGTTAGAATTTCTGCCTCCACGAGGGAAGACCACAGACCCGCTTGCACCATGTCCATACCCAGTCCATGGGGACAGCGCATCATGCCGTGGGCCGGGCAGTCCTGTGTGCTAGGCAGTGAGTGAGCTCGCGGGAGCATGGATTCCACCTACGGAACTTCATCGCTTCACACCCAGCACAGGGCCCCACACAGCAGGTACCCAATAAATATCTGTGAAACTGAAATATCACCAACACATTTCTTTATTACAGTGCTGCTCAAACTTTAATGTGTGTACAGTTTGTCTAGTTGAACAATGGGGACCTTGTTAAAGTGCAGATTCTGATTCAGTACATCCAGGATGGGGATCCAGGATGCTGCACTTCGAGTAAGCTCCCAGGTGATGCTGCTGCTGATCCTGAGCTCCAGTTTGAATAGAAAGGGTCTAGAACACACCAAGTCCAGCCCTTCCTGACTTACCAGCAGTTGCTTGTTATTTGTTCACACAGGGCAAGCAGCTGTTTGTAAGATGGTAGCAGATAGCACATACAGACCCGGGGGGACCCTAGCTGTGCTGTTTCCAAGGTAGGGGCCTGGGTGCCTGCAGAGCTCATCCTTTGCTTCCCCGGGCCCCTGCCTGCCGAAAACAAAAATGAGCAGCATACGCGCGTGAGAAGAGAGACCAGCCAAGCAGATCTTTCAACAGCTCTTAACTTGCTTGGCTCCAGCAATGGAACAGGAACGCGCTGCCCCCTTCTCAGCCCTGGCCCTCCGGAAGGGCCGGGACTGTGCCGGCTGCGGGAGGGGCTGGCACCTTTCAGATGTTTGAGCCTCCCTGGCACAGAACGGGCTTCAGCCGGGAGAGGGGGCAGCTGGGGGAGGGAAGGAGAAGTACGTTTTCTTGGAATGTTTGTGCCCAGGGGAAAAGCCAAATTCTCTAGAGCAGAACTCTTCATGCTTTTTTTTTTTTTTTTTTAAGTAGCGGGAACCAAGTTACTGGAATTTCTTCTGAATTAAAAGCCAAACAAAAGTTTCTTGTGGTTTCAGTTACACAAGAGGCTGCTGCCAGGATGGAATGAATGAGACGAGCTGCTGAAAGGCAAAGACAGTGAGGGGCTGGAGTGCGCGGGTGAGCAGGACAGAACTGAGGGCCCGTCACACAACAGTTCCCTTGGTGGGGGCATGCTGCCCACTTCCATGCTGTCACCTTTTAGGGAAAGAACTGACTGTATGGGTCTTTCTCCCAAGATCAAAATGAAAAAAAAAGGAGGGGGAGGGTATGTGAAAGTGATGTGTACACAGCAAGACACATCCACATGTTACTGATTATTGGGTCTTTGTAATTTACCATAATTCAGGGCCTCGCACTCCATGGGGTCATGCTTTGTTCGGTTTCCTAACTGATTGGCAGTCGGACCACACAGTCCTCCCGCCCCTAAGTTATGAGGCTCTCGATTCAGCCTTGTTCCAGTACGAGGCTGCAGCCAATGCCTGCTGCTCCAAGGGCCGGGGATAATTAACTTCGACTGGTAATCCCCAAACTTCATTTTCTCAGTGCCTCAAGCCTCCCTGCCCCCCTTCCTGGTAGCCACAGAATGGGCCTGACCAGAGTGGTGTCTCCTTCCCTTCTCCAGCCTGCCCTCTGGTGGGAGCACTCCTCGCGTGAAAGGAGAGCCCGGGAGGACAGGTCTGCAGGGTGCTGGGTCGGCCTCCTGTGGTGCACCGCTTCTTCCCTGGGGGAGCAAGGGGCCACTAAGTGCTGACAGCAGCTCGCCTCTCAGACCTCGTTCCCTCTCTAGAATCACTCCATGTCCCTCCATTCCATCCCTACATGTTTGCCTAACAGGAATTTCCCCTTCCTTGGATGAGGTGGGATGGAAGAGCTCACGAGAGCTGACAGAACTCCTCTCTCTGAACTCTGCATTCAGTGTCATCAAATGGACAGCTTGAAATGGCCAGTGGTAGGAGTATTTACACCACGGAAATCAGCAAATGCTACAAACCAGCGCTTCCCTGGCGCTGTCCCCCGGGGAGGCTGCTTATCAAACACCAGCACACTGCTGGTTATAAGCACTTGTGTGGAGGGGGAGATGGGGGAGGGCCCAGGCGACGCAGGGAGTCACACTTCCTTCCCTGTGGCCTGTGCTGGCCACCACTGAGCAGCCCGTTGCAGCTTAGGAGCTCTGCTCTGGAACTCTCTCTGGATACCTCCTTACTCCAAAGGAGTTGATCCAGTTCTTCTATTCGAGGACCCTGCCCTGGAACAGAGCTGGAGCTACTCCAAGCTGAGTTGTAGACAAGGCTCATTTTCTATGTTCCTAGTCTCCCATCCATCCCTTCTACCATTCCCCATTATCTGATCCCTGTCTTTGTATCTGACATTATTTCGACTCTTTTTTTCCTCAACCTGCTGCCGGTGTGCTCTTTCAAAGAGAGACTGATGCATTCCTACCCAGGGACTCTTTTTTGGGGGAGGGGTGTGTTATTAGAGATTAAAGTTCTAATGATCGTGGAGTTCAGTGGTTTTCTGCTGGAGGTAGGGAAGGCCTTTTGAAACTGCACAGCTGTTCGGACTTTGTAGTATTTCAGTCATCACCTGTCAGGGTTGGAAGTCACCCTAGAGATCCTTTAGTCCAGCCCTCACTTTACAGGCAAGAAGCCTGAGACCCAGAGATCTTTCCCAGGGGCTGAACTCTGACAAAAATTAAGGCCTCCCAGCCCCTTAGCCTGCTTTCTCACTGGCTGTTGAGAGAGCTCCCCCCCCCCCCCCCCCCGCCGTGGACTCTGGATGATGCTGGCGGCGCTGGAATGGACAGACAGTTACCAGGAGCTAAGTATGCATCATTTGCATCTGGCCATTTCTGTTGTTACTTGTCCTTTTTCTTTGCAAAGAACTTTGAAACCAGACTAGCCTGTCTGACTTTCCATTTAGAGTTTATCTTAAAGCTACTGAAGTTTGAGAGACAGCTTTGGTTGTTTACATGAAAAGGGAATAGGAAACGAGAACCTTGATCTTCCCAGGATCTCACCCCTTCTTTAATAAAGGAAAGGAGGAAATGTCCTAGAGGCTGGTATTGCTAGAACAGAAATCTTTTGAGATGGAGCAAGCAGATGAAAATGTTTCTTAGGCGGCTGCCAGATTTTAATGGCCAGTGTCTACAGTATATACCCCCAAGGACCAGCTGGAGGCCCCTGTGCGGAAGGACACCATGGGTAATAGAGCCTGGTGACCCAGGGATCCGCTGCTTGGTGATGGTGTGGCTTCAGGGTTCCTCTAACTGGTTGAAAATCAGGTTCATGAGGTTCATTCAACACTCATATTGATTGAGCATGGATGACGTGCCAGGCATTGGCATGGTTGTAGTGAGGAGGATGGCACAGCCCGTACCCTGGAGAGCTCACTGGCTGGGGGGGACAAACTGAGAAGCAAAGAAAGGTGTAACTTGGGTGTCTGCGCTCCCGGGAGCAGCTCTCTTCTGGACAGAGGAAAAGGAGTCAGAGGAATCCTTCTTACAGTTTTGTTGTTTTTCTTACTGAGCGATACTCATCAGGATAGCGGAATTCTCCACTGTCCCAAAGGAATGTGTCTCAGGTGCTGACATTTGCCAGGACAATAATTGGTAGCAGCCCTCCCTGCTCCAAGCACATTGGAATTCCATGGAATTTCAAGCAGATTTTTTAATAGTTTTTGGAAGATAAAATCTGAAGTCCAGGGGTAGGGGCTTGTGTAAGAAATTTGGACTTTGTGTGCCTTGTCTGGCTAACTGATCTCAATTACCCTCATGTACTGGGGGTCCCAGGGCCCAGATGTGGGAGGTTCCCACAGGAGCCTGCCCCCAACTGGCAGAGGGTCTGTTGGCCATTTAGACTCCCTCTGGGTTCCTCACACTGCAGCCTTGCCCCGCCCCTCTAGGGTCTCCTGGTATTTTTAACCCCTTCTTTCCCTTTTTCCCAAGGAATGTTCTAGAGAGGAGGGTTTCTGGGAATGGGTGCCCTTCTCACTTGACCTCCCCAAAGGGAAGGATAGGAGCAAGTATTGAATCGCCCCTGATCATCTGATAGTGGTCCAGACACATGCTCTCATGGAACATCGCTGGATAAATGACCAATGTCCCTGAGGCAGAGCTGCTCACAGTGCAATTCTAGAGAGACGAGGGGAGGAAAGTGAAGGTGGCTCATGTGTTCAGCGGCTGTTCAGGAAGGTTGAGTCGGATGAGACCAGTGCCCTGAAGAGTGGTTTCAGCCTGCATGATCCAGAAGTGGTGTTGTCTGGTGATGCGCTATCTCCAGTTCTGTGATTCTGAGTAAAGGAGGTCATGTGCTGTTGGGAGTGACTGTGTGCTTTTTTAATAATTCTCAGTTGGGCCACACATTAAAATCACCCGGGATTGGCAAAAACGATGCCTAGATCCTACAGTCTAATTGAGACCCTTGGTACTCCAACATTAATGGACATCAGAATCACCTAGAGAACGTATGCAATCACAGATTCCTGGGCCCCAGCCCAGGATTTCAGTGGCTCTGGGATGGGCCTGAGACTCTGCATTTCTAACAAGCTCCCAATGATGCTGATGCTGCTGATCTGGGACCATGCTTGGAGAATCACTAGCATGAGCAATTCAGTGGCAGCTCAGGATCTCTGCTGGTGCAACCGGGGCATCAGAATTTTTTCAGACTCCCCAGGTGATTCTAAGGTATGGACATGGCTAAGGGCTATTTCAAATCATTGGTTTGTTGCATCAACTGATAAGTATTCACTGGTCAGATTGTGGGCCAGGTACCGTGTTGAAGTGCAGGGACCTTCAGGAGTTCCACTGATCACTGAACCATCAAAGGGCGCACAGCCCTGCCCGAGGACCCCGGTGGCTGTCTCTGTCCTTTTGAGAAGTGAAGTTAGACCTCCGTCTCCCCCGCCCCTTTCCCTGGAGCGTGAAGCGTGGGAGCTGCTGATAGCAATGTCCTTTGCCCCAAGCCTCCTTACCCTCTTCAGCCAGCTTCTCTCTGAGTCACAGTTTCTTGCCAAACACCTGGGGATGGGCTGTTGACCTCACTCTGGAGGTGTGAGACTCTTTTGCAGATGCTGCCCCCTTGGGCAGTTCAGGAACCAATCAACCTGCTGGCCTTGGCAACCTGGAAAACACAGTCAGTTGCTCTGGATTAGGTTGATTGCACCCAAAGAGTGCCCTTCCACTTCTCCCCGTCAAGTGTGTTTGCAGTTCCATTTTCCTCTTTGAGTCGGCTCTTCCGTTACTGGTTTTGTGTTCCTTCATGGGGTCCGCATTTTCCAAGGCCTTCAGGAGTGGCTCTTTCTGCCTAGTTTGGGTACTATGCTGAGAGCTGGCCCTTGTGTCCTGTGTTTTGTGTCCTTGGCTGGTCTGCACCTCCCTGGTCTGGCCACTCACTGCCCCATGCTTGTATCTACAAGAAATAGGAGGAAGCGCATGCAGCTGAGTCCGCATGCTGCAGGGGCCCGTGCCCAGGGTTCTGGCAGGATTCTGTGGTGTAGCCTTCGTCCACAGGGCTACCACTGCCAGCAGTCAACGAGTAGCACAAATATGCATGTGTGACCTGAAAATTACAATGTAAACGGTGTGGCAACACATGTATAGGAAGGCAAATTTTAATTAAAAGTCTGTTCTCCAACTCAGCCTGCCTGTAAGGATGCAGAAACGCCAAGCTGGCAGGCTGCCAGTCAGGTTAAAGGGTGCCCTCATGCAAAATGGACCAAATGAAAGAACCAGGGCTTCATTGAAATCGGATGCCTTTGATTAATTATGCACCAAATATATCCCATATGGGGAAGATGTGCCCCAGGCAGCTAGCAGAGCTGGCAGGAGCCGAAGCTGCCTGAGGAACACGGGGTCTCCTCTCGTGCCGTGTGAGGGGATGCAGGCAATACAGAAGGAGGGTGTGAGTCGAGGCCTTTGTGTGGAAAAGTGGAGCATGTCAGAGAGAAGAGCACATGGCCCATCAGCCAACTGCGTATCTTCCACTGGATGTGGTGTCAAGGCACTGAGCCCAAGAGTCATCCCCAGTTTGCTGGAGTGGGGAGGAGGGAGTGGGCTGGAGGAGGGAACCAGCCGTCTCCAGAGGCAACCCTGTGGGACAGAGCTCACTGTTAGGATGATTTCCTATGAAATCTCCAGGGAAGGGATGGAGAAGAGCCACAGAGTTTATGAAGTGTGTGCTTGCTGCCTGGGCTCTGGTATGTTCAGGAAGTCAGATCTGTACAATGGAAATTCATTCATGCAACAAATACTTGTCAAATGCCTGCAATGTGCTTGCGTGGTGCTGGGCACTGGGGACACAGCAGTGGGTGAGACAAACACAGTCCTCCCTGAGATTCGGGACCGTTGGAGGATGGAACATGAGCAGGGCGTTGCATGATAAACATATCAGGGCCATGCATGCAATGGTCCCCATGTGCCTTGTAGTGCATTCTGGGGACACATAGATCTGAAATGACTTTTTAGGGTCCTAAGTGTTCAAACCTGGATATTCTATTTTATTTTTTACTTACCAAAAAACAGCTTTTCTATTTTGCCATTTACATGCTCACACTCACTTAGCTTAAGCTCCTTTTCTAATAAGAGGAGTGGTGTAAAGTCACATAGAATTTGAGTATCTGCATTTGGAGGACCGCCTAGTCCAACCCTCCCGCTGTAAACATCAGAACACTGAAGCCAGGGCCGCCGAAGGCTTGTCCAAAGTGGTGCAGCTAGTTAGCGATAAAGTTGGGTAGAAATCTGCTTTTCTGACTCCCAGCTTAGTATTCCTTTGACTTTACCTCGTTATGTCACCTTTGCAAAAGTGGAGCCAATTCAGGGCAAGTTCTTGGGCACTTATGGCCAACTGCTGTCACTCTGAAGAGTTAATGTTCTAATTGGCACAGCAGAGCTGAAGTCCGCAGGTGGGTAAGTGTGGACAGGTGGAGAATCAGCGTCCAAAGAGAGCCTTCTGGCCAGCGCCTGACTCCCTCAGCAGATCTCGTGGCAACTGGGGACTGAGGCATCAGGAAAGGGATGATGTGGGACACTGTCTTCTGGCCCCTCTGGGCTCACCAGGGCAGGTGCACGTTTCCAGAGAAGGGTGGTGCTGATGCCCCTGGGAAGCCGTGCAGGGTGGCAGCCCCAGGAGTGAAACAGTGGAGCGGGCACCTTGGAGGATGGGTCTAAAAATGAGAGAGAAAATGCTGGTTGAAGGCAGAGAAAATGCCCTCTTTGGAGGAAAGAAATTATCTGTATCAAGAAACTTCCTTTCCCAACCATGCAGATCTGGGCAAGATGACCAGAGGCTGGGTGGGAAGACTGCAGTGGGAACATGATTCATTGTACTGTTCTTGAAAAGGGATCAGAGGAGCTCCCCTCGGGCTTTATTACGGGAACATGCTCAGGGCTACTGCACCCAGGACCTGACCTGCTAGATGCAGGGCTGTTCCGCTCCACGTCATGGGGAGAGAGAAGTCAAACCTGTGCTTAGAAAAGGAGTCAAGGACTCACTCCAGAGTGAAAGGGTAGCTTTGTCTGGAGAGGGGGTACTTTCCACAGGGATCCGAGATGTGTGTGAAGGGAATGGTGTTCCAGGAATGAAGTCCCGGTATTGCCAGCGCCGGCTACCGGGTATTTATGGCGTAGGGATGCCTTCCTGACTGCTCTCACATGGCGTGTCCTTGGCCTTCTCAAGTGGGTTTCCGAATCGGCCAACTGACTGCGGGAAAATGGTGGTTTACAGCATGGATTTTGGCCTTACGTAGAATGGATTGAAATCCTCAGTTCTACCAACTGCGAACCATGTGGGCAGGTGCCTTAAACTTTCTGAGCCCTAGATCCTTGTAATGTCAGATAATAATTAAGACATCGTTGCCTTGTTGCAAAGGTTACTAGTATCTAAAGCACCTAGTAGTGTGTCTGGCTCGTAGGAGGCACTTAAATGGTAACCCTTATTAAACAAAACAATAAAAGTTCCTTCCTTTGAAGCCAAAAAAGGTTATTTGGAAATAGAGCAGTCTTTTAGTAAGGAGGCTCAAAATCCAGAAAGACCAGCCAAAACAATCAAAATGGAACCCAGATGGGTGTTTGTCCCGGGCCCTTTGCTGACCTGCCCCCCCCTCCCCCTGCCCTGGAGCCAAAGGGAGAATTTGCCTGCACCACCTGCTGGTTGTTTGTGGAAACTACAGACTCCTGGATTGGGCTCCATGGTGAGTAGGACACAGGGAGGGGGTGAGGAAAGGAAGGTAACTAGTAGTTTTACAACTGTTTTGATTATTTCAAATTGAGGTGTTTGTAAACAAGATGTTAGAGACTGGAGATTTTGTTGGGTCTTGTGTTCGGCGTAAATATAGTTTTATTAAAACGTGTTGCAGCAGCATCCTGCAGTGGAGAACGCAAGATTTAGCTGTGACAGGAGCTAGGGGCGACTTCCGAATGGCAGCATTTGGAAGTGCTTTCTCTGAGTAGCACATCCAGGCTGCTTTGGGTTTGCTGTTTGTTCCTTCCAAGAAGCAGGAAAGGAAAATGCAACCAACCCACTGAAGTCGGTCCATTTGCTTTTAATGGTACCTCTGTTTACTACGTGGGAAAAGTGATGCACATACAGGAAGAGGACCTTTTCCAGAAATCCTCAGTGAGCCAGAAGGAGATCCAAACGAGGGAGCCGGGCTGCATTTTGTTTTGAGCTTTGGTTGAGAAGCGTTTTTCCACCCAATAAGGCAAGAAAGGGCTGCTTCAGCTTCTTGCCGCTCAGTTGAGTTTAATGCGGGGCCCAGGTCTGGGGCTGCTCTGAGCCTGTCAGTAAGACCAGCAGGGGGGCATCACTAGGATTGGAAATAAGGGAAAATCAACTGACAGACATCCATTAAGCCCTGCTAATGGATGCTAATAGTGCCAGGCTGTGTGCTGGTTCCTGGGGAGGCAAAGAGGCATAGGACCTGACCTTATCCTTAAGAAGATGATCGTTCAGGAAGTGAGACGAGCTTGGGCTAAATAAGTGTATGGTGGTGAAGCAAATGATGAGTCCCATAAGACAGGTCCATCGCTTTTTTGGAATACTAGAGAAGGATGCATGCATGTGTTTAGTTAGATGTGGTCCCTGACCTCTAGGATGGTGATTCAATTCCACATACATTTACGGTGTCTTTTCTCTGTATAGAGAGCATTGTTGCAGATGCTCTAAGATGTTTGGAGAAGCATAAGATTGGGTACTCTTTCTCACCCTCCATGCCCTCCTACTCACATATTGTACAGCCCAGTGGTCAGGAGCACTAAATCAGCCCATGTTTGAACCCTCCAGCACTCATCAGCTTTGTGACCTTGACCAAGTTGTTGAAACTCTCTACAGCCTTACAGCCGTATGCATTCGATCAACGGACATGTATCGAGTATCTGCTGTGAGGGCACTGGGGTGTTATGATGGCCAAAGCAGACAGGCTCAAGGGATTGAGGTGGCCTGGAGGCATAACGGAGGTGCAGAAGTAGGAGAGGAGGGTGGGATGGGCAGGTAGCAGATCTAAACAAAGCCGCCTTCTCTGAGTGGCCTGGGATCTTCTCCTTCTCAGCCAAATCTCGGCCCCAGATGGGCAGACTCTGGTGAAGGGCCAAGTGGGAGTGCGTTTCAGTGTCCCTTCCTGCCTTTCTTCTCCTTCCATTTCATCTGTGCTCGGCAACACCAGACCCACACTAGGGTGCTGGTGGGAACCTGTGCGCCTGGTCACAGGGGCACTGCCAAGGAGCTTTCTATAATTGCTTCCTTTCTTGTATTTTCTGGCCTGTTTCTTGGTTTGAAAAGCCCTTGGCAACTCAGGAAATTCCACTTCCCTCTGCAGCTCATTTTTACCTTCCTTGGTCTATGCCCAGGCACAAATATTTATCCTATTATTTGTTTTTTCATGGGGACTCTCATGAAATCCAAGACCCTGCTGGGTGCATTGCAGGCTCGGGGGTGGGAGAGGGAGGAGTGATGGGGAGAAGGGAAGGAGGCATCTGGACACTCAGGTCTCGAGGAATTAGAGGTTAGCGTGTCGCTTTGACCAGTCATCTCGATTCTTCTCCATGTCTGAACGTCTGTCCCCTAACAGTGGAAGGCCAGAAGGTGCTTAAGTGACAGTCTTCATGCCTGTGAAGGCCTCTTGCAAGGAAATAGTAATACTTTTTATCTCTCCTCTGAAGACCAAAAGTGAAAGAAATGAGTTCAGGCTATAGCATAGGTGAGCTGGAATGGACACGAATGCTTTCTTCCCCGTGGAGGGAAATGCCCTTCCGCTTGTTCACAATAAGCTTTTGTAAATATGAGCAATTCTCATCTGATTGTGACATGATGCCATAAGTGTGGTCCTATCTGTAGGCAGTGGGATAAACTAAATGCCTAGTTCACTTAATAAGCATTAGTATAATCTTTTTCAACCCTGTGACTCAATGAATGCCTCTAAACCTAGAGTCTTCCACAATTTGATCGTTAGAATAGTTTGCTTTGGCTTATTATTTATTTTATAGACATATATAAAATTATATATATATATATATAATTTTCCAAACCAGATTATACATTTATCATTTTTATTCATATCTCTACTAGAGCCTAGAATGGGCTTGACTGTTGTAAACAAGCAGGGTTTGATGAATGACCAATAGATTACAGCCACTTCCAAATTCTGCCAGTGCCTATACTATACTATAATTCATCCTTTTTCTTGAGGTGACAGGGAACTCTTGTAGCAACTCTAATATCAAGACCTATTTTGTACTAATATATAATTTAACCATTTATTAACTGTCTAATAATATGGACCAGCCATTGTTAGGTGACAATAATCCAAGACACACTCCTGGCCCTGAGAGGTGTTCACCATCTACCTGAGGAGATGGACATTCAAACTGATATAAAGACACAGTCTTTATATAGTTTAAAATGATATATCAATTAATAATATATTAATACAAACTATGTATTAATACTTTAAAATGGAGGGAGTGCTTTTTGCCTCATGTAAAAGGAGAGAGTTCTGTAGAGGATATATTTGATCCAGATCTTGAAGATAAGTAGGAGTTAGTCAGAGAAATAGTTGTTGGTGGTGGGTAGAGACAGAAGAAAGAATTTTCTAGGCAAAGGGAAGAGTGTAGCCCATGGCATATGGCTGACATGGTGGAGAAACTATAACTGGGGAGGGAGATGAAGCTGGCGATGCAGCTGGGGCCACACGTGAGCCTCCACATCCTGGGAAGGAACGGGAGCTGCTCCAGGAGGCAGTTGGAAGGGCCCTGATGAGACTTGGGGAGGCCTGTCTGGTGGGGGGGGAGTGGGTGGGAGGAGGGAGAGTGGAGAGGGAGGCTGCTCAGGAAGCAATTGTCGGGGGTCAGAGAGGTCAAGAGCGCCTGTCTTGCAGTGGTGGGAGTGGGAATCAAGATGGAAAGTGGGTCCAAAAAGAAATGGCTCTGTGGGCGGGGAGGACTCTGTATGCTGTTGGAGCACATGCTAGAGCTTGAAGAATGCCAACAGGGCCAAGAAAGGGAGAAGACGGTCAATGAGAGTGGAGCTCATGCCATCCTAGCTGGACAAGTCCAAGTAGAGCTGCTGGTTAAAGAGGCTTTGTTAGTTAATATATAATATGTCACCGCAATAGAGAGCAGCTCTGGTGGGTGCTGGGACTGCAGACGCATTGTCGGTCACGGTGACCCAGACGAGTAGTCAAGGCAACTTTGACCATCAATCAAGCAGAAAACCCAGCTATAGGTGGGCCGGACAGTCCCTGTCCACGTGTGCACTTGGCGGGCCGTGGGTCACGTCTGCCCCAGTCATGGGTCTCCACGGTCAGCTAAGCAATGACGGGGCACCAGTGCTATGACATACTTTTCACAGGGAAGGGGTTTGTTTGACGTTTGTCTCCCATCTTCCCCTCCTTGCTGTCTCCTCTTCTACCATGTCTTCTGGGGCCTGGATGATTGCAGTAGTCCTCCAGCTGGCTCCCTGCATATAGCCTGCCACTACCCAGCCCTTCATGCATGCCTTCGCTAGTCTTCTTCCTAAACCCTCTTTTGCTCTTTAATCTCTCCTTAAAAAAGCTTCTTTGGCTCCTAGAAGCCTAGACAATAAATACCGTTAATCTGACAGGTGGCCCCTAGCAACCCCCTTGAACCTATTCCCCATTAGGAATCCGCCAATATGGCCAAGCTGATTAATTCCGTATATATTATGCATATCGTGCCCCATCGTACCTCTGTGACCCCCATCTAAAATGCCTCTCCCTTTCTGTCTTTCAAGGTTCAGTTCAAACCAAACCCCCTTTAGTGGAGCAGCCCTCCCCTGATGTCTTGCAGCCCTTACATATACATCACACATCAGGCACATGGCAGGTGTGCCCCTGTGCCCCTATTTCTTTTTCCAGGGCAGAGAATTTTCTTATATCTCCTTGTATTCCCAGTACCTAGTAGAATTCTCTAAAAACAACACTCTTCAACAAATATGTGTTGATAATGGTGATTCTAACTCAGCTGAGGGGGCCAAATAGATATTAAATGGTTTTAAGAGTGGTAAGGGTTTAAAAATAATAATATCTACCACTTTTGCATTGCAATAGGTCAGGCTCAGTGCTAGGCCCATCATCATATGATTCCACTGTCATAACCACCCGGTGGGTTGGCATTACCTCCGTTTTGCAGGTAAGTGAGCTGAGACTATGAAAGCCCAAGGTCACACAGCACATAAATGGCAGACGTGGAAGTGGAACAGTTGTCTGATTCTCAGCCCACACTCCTAACCTCTTGATGTGTGTCCCCTGTCTCTCATAGCGCAGATTGCATGGGGTTTTTCATTGTTCTGTTTTTGTGAACTCGTTGCTTCCTTATCCCTGTGAATGGGTCTTGCCCTCCTCTCTAATATGGGAGCAGCCTTGGTAAGAAGCAAGTAGAATGGCAGGGGTGTCACATGCCAGAGTGGTCAGAGAAATGAGGTTGCTCCGCAGGTGTCATGAGAATGGATGACTTGTGCCCTGTGCCTTAGAGTAAAGATGGAAAATGAAAAGGGAGTGGGGAAAGAGAGCTGTTGACAAATGATGGGTGAGCACAAATGTTTATCCATGCTAATGGAGTGGAGACGTGATAGCCACTCTGCTCTAATGGTTATGAGGAACAGCTCTTGGCTGCAGAATGAGGAGGCTCAGAGAAGCCTCACTCTAGAGACAGAGGAAACTAAAGGGCCTGGCTGCAAACAGTGGCTGAAGCATTTCTGTAATGGTCCAGCCTCACAGAACAAATGACAGGTCATAGGCAACAAAGACATTGGATATTTAGGGAAAACTTAACCCTGACGCTGGTTTGGACTCTTCACCCTCTGGACCCTCGGGAGTCCAAGCACATTTACGGCCCTGCAGTGGGACAGGGAGGAGGCAGGAGGAAGGCCCCTGGGGTCAGAAGGGCTGCAGGCCCAGTTTTTCTTTCCTTTCCACTGTCAAGCCAAAGAAATATTTGGTGCTGCTTTCAGAATATCTGCAACCTGGGCCACCGCTGCCCACCACCACCTACAAGTGCTGGCAGGCTATTTGTCCCCACCCTCCTGCTGTGAGCTTTCCCACATCAAACTGCAGGGAGGGGAAGCAGGAGTATAAGGAACACAAGACAGAATAAAGTGCCCCAGCTGGTCTGTGGTCCCATAGTAGGGAAGCATCCACCTGCACAGGTGGAAATGCCCCCTCCTTGTGATTGCCCCCTGCCCCAAATCCCACCACTGTAGCTCTGCTTTGCTTCCATCATTCCAGAGCCCTCCACGGAAAGAGAAAACTGCTAACACCCTTATCAGAACCACCTAGTTCCTCACAGAGCGGATAAATCCGACACACAGAACTGACTGAGGAAATGGAGAAGGGCTTAGAGCACCACCTTTGTCTCCATCACCATTTGCTTGGGTCCTGCCTTGGGAGTGCAGCTCTCTGTGAGTTCATGGCAGAAAAGTGCTCATGATAAGAGGAAGGATGTCACATGCAGGACAGGGAAGCAAGCAACTCAATAATAAAACCCGCTTCAACTACGTTTGCAAGCTTCCTAACTGTTACTCCCTCAGCCTGCTCTCCGAATCTCTGTTGTCAATTACTCTCTAGAGACAGGAAGCAGAGGAGATGTGGGCGCTGCCATGTGGGGAGCTGCCTCATGACACGAGCGCTTCTAGAGGCGTTGGAAGGCCGATTGTCCCATCCTCGATGTTGGCTAGGCTTTGAGAGAGGTGCTGTACACCAGGAGGACTGACAGACAGGACCTGTGGGCAGAGGCAGAGGCGTTGTCAGTGCATAGGAGCCCCAGCCTGATCACTGGCCGCTGTGCTGGTGGTTCTTTTTACTTCCTCAGGACAGTGGGTTGTAAGGAAATGGGCTGTTGCCTCGGTCTCACAGGAGGAAAGGCAAAGGGGAGAGGGCCACTAGGAGTCATCTCTGTAGAATTCAGACCCCGATGCTGGGGATCCCCACCATCACCGAGCCTCACACGTGCTCGTGACTTTTGTGAGTGGTATTTTGACATCAGAATCATTTGGGTTGTGTCTCTCACGTGGGCCCTCTCCTTCCACTCGGTCTGAATATATATATAATATGTGGGTGAAGATATACACGTATGGACATATAACACGTAATAGGTGTGTGTAACAGGTGTATATCCATATGTTTTGTGTGAGTGTGTCTGCACCCCCTGTGGATACACATGTATATAGCCTGTGCATACCTGTGGCTCTTTTTTTTTTTTTTAGATTGGCACCTGAGCTAACAACTGTGGCCAATCTTTTTTTTTTTTTTTTCCTGCTTTATCTCCCTAAATCCCCCCTGGTACATAGTTGTATATCTTAGTCGCACGTCCTTCTAGTTGTGGCATGTGGGACGCCACCTCAACGTGACCTGATGAGCGGTGCCATGTCCGCGCCCAGGATCTGAACCAGCGAAACCCTGGGCCGCCGCAGCAGAGTGCGCGAACTTAACCACTCGGCCACGGGGCCGGCCCCTGTGCCTCTTTTTAACACTGGGTGTACAGAGATGTGTTGCAGCACTCCAACCCTTGCCAAAAAAAAACCAAAAACGAAAGCCCCACGCACACTTAAAGATGGAGGTGGACGAGAGCGAGGAGGAAGGAAAGGAAGCAGAGGGGCCTGAAGGGGGCCAGCCGTCCTGCTGTTCCAGGCCCTCACCTGCTGTTCCAGGCTGTGCCTCGTCTCGCACCCGCGGGTCTGAAGGGGCAGCGTCGCAGAGTTCCAGCCGAGGGCTTCAGAGCCCGGCGGCCTGGTTCCAGCCTTCCTGAGTGCTGTTGGGACTCTGGCCCAGGACCTCACCCTTTGGACGCTCAGCTGCCCGGCCGGGGAGGGGCAGGCCGCCGCCGCCCCAGGGCTGGAGCACTGAGTGCTGGAACATCCGGTGGGCCGCGCCTACCTCCCTGCGACGCTGGTGGGCTCGCTTGCTTCTCTCACAAGCAAGACCATTCGCGCCAGCCTTACGGTGCAAGTGCCCGCCGCTGACCGAGTCTGAAGTGCACGTGGAGGCTTCAGTGACTGTCTCTTCATTTCTGCCCCAGCCTTTGGAAAGTAGAGTCTGGAAGCCTCTCAGCTAACTGCTGGGGGCCCTCAGCGCCACCGGTGCCACAGAGTTGGGCTCTGGCTGGATGTTGCCACTAGGTCTAGATGGGTCACTTCCCCTCATGGGCCACAGTGTGCCCATCGAGGGGCTTTCTGACGTCCCTCCCAGGCCTGGCCTTTTGTGCCCGGGAACTCCAATTGCACAAGGCAATGTGCTGAAAACTGATTTAAAGAATGACACGGGGCCAACCCTGGTCACCTAGTGGTTGAGTTCGGCGGGCTCTGCTTCAGCAGCCTGGGTTCAGTTCCCAGGCATGACCACTCATCTGTTAGTGGTGACACTGTGACAACAGCTCACATACAAAAAGAGGAAGATTGGCAACAGATGTTAGCTCAGGGCAAATCTTCCTCAGCCAAAAAAAAAAAAAATGATGATGTGGATGAGCCAGCCCTGATGGCCTAGTGGTTAAAGTTCAGCACTCTCACCGCTTGGGATGCCTAGGTTCACTTCTGGGTTGTGGAACCACACCACCCATCTGTCAGTTGCCATGCTGTGACAGCAGCTCACATGGAAGAAGTAGAAGGACTTACAACTAGGATATACAACCGTGCACTGGGGCTTTGAGGAGGGGAAAAAATAAAAAGAGGAAGATTGGCAACAGGTGTTTGCTCAGATCCAATCTTTCCCAGCAAAAAAAAAAAAAAAGAATGACACAGATGTGGTCACCATCTCCCAGGGACTTGGCTTTCTAAGTCTGAATGTGTGTGTGTGTAATATGTTCTATTTTATTTACTCTTCCTCATGAGGCTGAGCTGAGCTAGTGAGGTATTAAAGCATTTTAGCGTTGTTAGTTTTAAAATTAGCTGGAGCCATTAAGGAGCGTCCCTGCTCACTTTGTTTATGTGAGAAAGGAGCTTTCAAAGGCCAAGGTTGAATGGCCAGAGTCTTTCATCCTAAAAAAGACAAGTGGCTGAGCTACAAGTTAGAATCACCAGGGAAGCTTGAAAAGTCCCGATGCAGGGTGCCCTGGGCTCTTCCTCCGTCTTTGCTCTCCCTGCTTTCCAGACAGCTGTGTTTTTTTAAAGTTCTCTGGGTAATTCTGACACGTAGGGCGATTGACGCCCACTGGGCTAAACTAAATACATTTTCTAGTGTATGAGGGGAGGGAAACAGTGGGGGGGAGGCTTGCCATGCCAACCAGGTGCTTCCCATTTCCCACTCAGTGACCAGTACGTGTTCCACAGAGGTCTCTCACCAACGCCTGGCTGGTTTCGTTCAGGTGCTGTGGACAGAAGGGCACAGACGAGATCATGCTTCTCAGGCCTGGGTGATCGTCAGACTCATCCAGTGATCGCTGAGAAAATACAAATTCCCAGGCCCCGCTCAGATTTGCTGAAATGAATCTTTGAGGGTAGGAATGAGGAAACATTATGATTATTACCATCATCGTCATCATCATTATTATTATATGATTTTGATATCCTATAATTCAGATCCAGATTCAGAAACCACTGGAGGCAAAGACTCAACCCTTGTTTTCCAGGAAAGAAGATTGTACGTCTTTCCTTGTGGTCGACCCCATCTGGTGACTCTGGGGTCTACTGGATAGACTGCTTGTGAGCTGTGGGACACAGACAAGATACTCAGCCTCTCTGAGCCTCGTTTTATCATCTGTAAAATGGGAACCGTAATGGTGTCCACTTCATGAATATGTTGGGAAGATTCAATGAGTTAATGCACGTGAAGTACTTGGCACATCATAAATATTCAATAAGTGTTAACTAGCCGCCATCATCCTCATCATCATCAATATCAATGTCATCGTTTTGTAATTCGAACAGAAGCTGCAGGCTAAAAGAGAAATTTGTAAGATTTAAAGAGCATGAAGTAAAAAATTCTGGCCCTGAAGCCTGTGGGGCTTTAGGGACTAAGTGGGTTTTGAACTTGTCTCGGAACCAAGAACTTCTCTGGGGCAGGTTGGAGCAAGATTCTACATGTCACACTAGAGACCTATTTGTAAAGGGCAAAAGCCATTGCTGGGAAGACAGTGAGGCCCCCGATTACCAGCAGAATGAATGAAGGAAGGAAGCGTCACCTCCTGAGTGCCTTCGTCTGCTCAGGCTTGTACTTGGTAGCATCATGTAAAAAAGGACAGTGTTCCCTTCCTTTAGGGCATTTGCAGTCTGGTCTGGGAGCACAGTCAGCACCCTTTGAAGAACAGGAGCAGGATGAGAGGATGTGTAATTAAGTGCTAAACTGTGTCATTGGGACTCTCCAGGGCTAAAGGACTCAGGGAGCCCTGCAGATGGTTACAGAAGGCCTCTGGAGAGACTGGGGAGGGGGCCTGAGTCAGGAAATGGCCTGCAAATCCAAAGACAGGAAAGGAGAGGCCTCCAGGAAGCAGCCTGGGACACGAGTGACACAGCCAAGATCAGGGATGATGAGCAGCTGGCCCACCTGGGAGCCCTGAGCCACATGGCCCTTCCTAGTCAGGCTCAGTTCACTCTGTGGCCTCCGGACAGCTCCCAGTGCTCTGTGGGCATGCATTCCACTTCCTGTCGTGAGCAGGGCCTCAGGGCTGGGTCTGCCAGGAAGCTGTGGTCACAGCCTGGCATGCCCCAAGGGCACTCTCTGGGGAGGCACTCAGCTCCAGGGCTGGGCTGACTCAGGGCAGAGGGCAGGTGGTTTCCTTCTTCTGTGCCACCATTTAGGGGACATTGTAGAACCCTTTGTTCCAGAAGGCCAATCCCATATCTTGCTTTCCTGTCTGTGGGTCTTAAAAGCTTTCCAATCTTGTAAAACTTTTTTTTAAACGGTTAAATTTTATACTTTATGTTAGAAATGCTGCAGCCTTAATTCTGCTTCTGGAGAATGACAGAAGTGCTCCTTAGCATTTTCAAGGTCCAAGGAAGTCTTGCAGTAAAGAACGGGGGTCACCTCCAAACTTTCTTGACCATAGAATCCTTCTTCCTACATAGCACCTATGACCATTCTGAGAAACTAGCATCCTAGGCTAACCTACTTTGGGAAAACTGGAATAATAAGGAGCCTTACAGATATCATCTGTCCTTTCATTTTCCAAGTGAGGTCCACGGAGGCCCTCGACGCGGATGAGATTTTCCCATGACTCCCCAGCCTGGCCGTGGCAGTGGTCAGGAGCCCCAGGTCCTACTCTGGGCTTAACGTTCCTTAGTTGTTAACCAGCTGGAAATAAGAATGAGAGGAGACTGGAGATGGGCTTTGCAACTGAATGAACTATCAGTGTGGTTGGGAGGTTATTTTGAAGATATTTTAGACTTGTTTCTGGATCAGTAATTTTATAAAAGAAGTGTGATCCAACTGATTTATTATGAAAAAATTTTGTAAACTTTGGTTCACTTACAATAAGAAGCATTTGGGTTTCTGAAAAGGATACCGCTTTTGAGGCTGGATGATTTTCATGACCCACAAGTGTTTACGAACTGAAATCTGGCTGCCTCTGCTACTTGGTGTGCACGGAGAATTCCTACCCTGAGGCCTCATCTGTAGCTATTTAACCATATTCGCCATCTTTGGCCCTAGCTGGGGGTCTCTACCACTACTGGGACATTAGGATGGAGAGGGCCTGGCACGTATCTTGGTGGGAGTGGAGAAAGATGTTAGGAGCATAAGGCAATATTGTGTGGTTGACCTCCCTCCTGCTCCTGCCCGCTAAGGCCTGGCTGCTGGCCCGAGTGCCGAGAAACAAGTGTCAGGCTCACCTTCCAGAGGAGGCAGGAGGGTAGCTGCACAGGCCCTCACCTCAGACATACTCACCATGCCCTTCCAGTGTGAGCTGCTGGAAGTCACCAATTCCTGGAATTTCCTTCCCTTATGTCTCTGCCCTCCTGGAAGCCTGAGGGTTTTTCTGCTCTTCTGGGTGGAGCTTTCCTACCTGTATCAGCGGCCTCTCCCTTCTGATGGTCCACAGGGAGCCAGGGTTGGGGGGTAGGGTTGCATGTGGATAAGAAGTGGCCACTTACCCTCTCTCACATATATGCTCTTTCTTTAGAAGAGTTAAATACATCAATAGCTTATTCACCAAAATATATCCAGACCTATTTTTAGTGCTCTGAACATGTTGACTCTTACATAAAATTCATTCAGTATATATAAACTATTCAGTAAATATTCCCTCATGAGAAGAATGGTATTTTGGTCTGTTTTGTTTCTCTGCCCTTCATGTTCTAATTTAGGACTGGGGAACATGTCGGCTCCCTCTCCGTGCTGCTTGCCTTAGGACTGAGTGCTCTGGCTGGATCTCGCTGCCTTCGTGTTGACGAGGGGCCTGTGCAGGGCCTGGGAGGCATCACAGAGCGAGTGGGGGAGGAGGGAGGGAGAGGCAGCGCTGGCTCTTCCTGCTGTGAGGAGATGATGACTGGTGCTGTGGGCTCCACTGTGCGGGGAACGCGGCTCTGGACCTCCTTCCTCCTTTGACTTGCCTGCTTCTGCAGCTCCTGCTTTAGCCAAGGGTGGAGGCGGGCGTCAGGCTGTGGAAGCTTCGGGCGTTAACTGGTGGGGCCACGGTTGAGTGTTGGAGCCAACCTTCTGTTGGCTCGTGAGCATGGCTTCCAGCCGTGCCAATGTCTTACAGAGTGGAGAATGGGTGAAGGGTCTGTGTGAGTTTGCTCTGGCTGCTTAACAAAGTACCACAGAGTGGGTGACTCCAACAACAGATGTTTACTTTCGCACAGTTCTGGAGGCCAGAAGTCTGAGATCAAGGTGTCGGCAGAGTTGGTGTCACTCTGAGGCCTCTCTCCTTGGCTTGTAGATGGCCGCCTTCTCGCCAAGCTTCACAGCACCTTCCCTCTGTACATGACTGTGTCTGTACATGACTGTGTGTAAACCTCCCCTCTTGTCAGGACACCGGTCATCTTGGATTGGCGTTCATCCTCATGGCCTCACTTTAACTTAATTGCCTATGTGAAAGCCCTGTCTTGAGAGGTGGTCACATGCTGAGGTATTGGGCATTCACACTTCAGCCTGTGAATTTGGGGGACATGTTCAGCTGTAAGAGACTCCGTCAGTGGATTTGTCTAAATGGGCAAGACTGCTATGGAAGGCTATGCAGAGGGTGACCACCTTTGCCTGAGTCCACTGAGGGTGCCCCATGGGCTGGTGGTGGCCCCGAAAACCAGTGCGTTTGGGCAAATGAGCTGCTTCAGGGTAGAGACAGGTATTGGTGGGCTTTTATCCCAGTTCCCACCTGCATGCAGCGAGTGCACAAGGCCTGTGAGCCGGTGGACGGAGACCGAGACTGGAGGGAATGCTCACGGTGGCTCTGCTGCTGCCCTGGCCGGCGTGGTCCCTTCTCAGGAAGAACGCAGAGTGTGCCTAGGTGAATGGCTCAGTCTCCCTCGCCTGCTGACTGCGGGTGGGCAGGAGGCAGTGTACGTCACTGCTCCTGTCAGGGCACTGAGGGTTCAGCTGAGGACGGCTGAGAGGGTGTCTGTCAAGGGCTCTGAACTCTGGAGGAAAGTGAAGCATCAGAGGGGGCTTCTGGCGAGTTACAGATCTGTCAGCCAGAAACAGTACAGACGCAGTGTGAGTGTGTGTGTGCACGAGTGTGTGCATGTGCCTGTGTGTGCGTGTGAAGGGACGCAGGGGATCTGAGGTGGTATAAGGCCCGAGAAGAAATCGTAGCTCTTTTCCTCCTCTCTGAGTCGGGCCTCACCGAGTGCGCAGTAGCAGCAAAAGGAAGCACAGTTGATAGACTAACCATGGGCTCTAGGAAGCTGCCTGGTGCCAGGCTTCTCTGAACACACGTAATCGCCTCCACTGTGATGCATTCTGTCTGCCTGTATTGTTGCTGTTCCACCCCACGAGCAGGGCCAGAGGAGCTCCGTAAAGCTGAAGGGTGGCGCCAGCTTGTGGGAGCGAGGCCCAGGGGAGGCCAGCCCTGCCCCCTCCTCCATGGGTGCAGAGAGCAGACTTCCTTACAGGCCGCTGAGCACCCCCAGGGGGTTCGGCGTCCAGGCCTCCTCGTGATTGGGCGCTCTTGGCACCGTGCAGGCACACGGGTTTTGCTACAATAGCCAATCGCTTTTAAATTCAAAAGATGCTCTTTGCCTCCAAACACCGAGCTAAGGTGAGGTTTGCTCAGCATCCACACCTGGGTCGAAAGAAGGAGTCTCGGGGAAAAAGAGGTGCAGGGCAGGGTGAACCGAGGGGTGGGTGGAAGAGCAGCTGCACCGGGGGTTCACGTTTCTACAGAGCTTCATCTTGAACGTGACATTAGACTCTCCCCTCTCTGACCACGGCTCTAAGTAGCTGGATGGCAGCTGTGCGGGTGTGTTTTCAGGACCCTCTCCGACTTGGCATCAGCACCATCCTGAGCCACTCAGAGGACCGCTGGGCAGAGACTCCTTGGCCAGGGCTGAGGGAGGCACCTGAACATCCATCTTCCCTGAGCTCCTGTCCCGCACCACACCGATACACAGATGCACACACCGCAGGGGTAGCTCTTTACTGCATCTTGCTCTTTCTGTGACCCCCCTCATCCAACCCCAGCCCTTCCTGTGTCAGGACCTGGGCCTAGGACCATGGATTTTAAAAGCTAGGAGAGACTCTGACATCACTTAATTCAGCCCCATCATTTCCTTGGGAGGAAGCCGGGGCTCAGAGGGGCTAAGAGACTTGTCCCCATCACAAAGCAGAGTTCACGGTGAATCTCAAGTGGAGGCCAGCCCTCCTGGCTCCCATTCTGGTGCTCCTCCCCTGTATGACCACGTGTTTGTCTCCTCTTGCATGCTGTCCCCATCACCAGGCCTTTCCTTCAGCTGGGCCTGTTTGTAGAGGGTCAGAAACAACTCAGGTGGGCTCATATCCTGCCTACCACCCGAAACACAGTTTGCTAGTAAGGCTGAATTGTGATATAATGGTAATAACAGCAGATACCTTTCTGGTGCTTACTATGTGCTAGGCACCATTTTAAGTATATTACTTATGTTAACTCATTTAATTTCATTATTGACATTCTCCATTTTACAGATGAAGAAACTGAGGCACCAATAGGTTAAGGAACTTGCCAGCAGTTATGTAGCTGTAGGTGGTGGAACCAGCATTCGAACCCAGATGGTCTCGCTCTGGATCCCGTGTTCTTAACCATACCTGTCTTACCTGAAAAGGAAGACCCACTGTGCCACACATCCTCTTGGGTGACAGGCTGCCCAGATGTGAAAGGGACTTTGAAAACTTCCAGAAGCTGTGGTTTGGCTGTGCAGGTTGAGGCTTCCTAGGTTCTGGTCCAGGGTGGGAAGGGTGGAATGAGCAGATGTAACACACCTCCAGCTTGTGCAGTCTGCAATCTTACACACTCTGGGGCTCAATGTAGGGCCAGCACACGGCTTTCAAGGAGAGAGCGACACATGGCGCTGACAGCCCTAATCAGGTTCGCTGTCTGATCCTGAGATTCCGTCAGAGAGTAGGCAAACTCAAGCGGCCCTAGAGACTCCTCACAAATAGCTGGTTTGAGTCCTAGGACTTAAGGAGTCATAAAGTTAAGTCCATTGGTCATTTGTCCCATAGAATTTAATTTTTTTTTTTATTTTAAAGATTGGCCCCTGAGCTGCAACTGTTGCCAATCTTTTTTTTTTCCCTTCTTCTCCCCCCAAAGCTCCCCGGTACATAGTTGTGTATTGTGGTTGTGGGTCCTTCTAGTTGTGGCATGGGGGACGCCGCCCCAGCATGGCCTGATGAGCGGTGCCATGTCTGCACCCAGGATCCAAACTGGCGAAACCCCAGGCCGCCAAAGTGGAGCGCGTGAACCCAACCACTCAACCATGGGGCCAGCCCCCAGAATATAAATTTAAAGGAGAAAAAAAATCCCTAGAAATAATTCCTTTGCCTCTCCCCACCTCTAAATCCTCGGAATGTCAGTCTTTTCCCAAAACCCACACTCAAGTACTTCTGAAACTATACCTCTGTGTGTATCACAAACTGTCTTCCAAAGGATGTTGAATAAATTTTACTTGTAAAGAGGGTCTGTCAGTCAAAAAAGTTTGAGACATGCTGGCTTAAAAACGTGCTAAACAGGCTGATTTGCCACAGGACTTACCTTGGGATCTCTCATATGCAAATACACTCTGGAGGAAGAGCTAAGACACATCCATCTCATACAAATGAAGAAGTGTCTCCCAGGCCTGCTTGCTAGGAGCGGCTCCTGCAATGGCCGCGATGAGAGACTACATGGTGTCCCTTTGCTGTCACGGGAATGAGGCTGTCGGGGCTTCCACAGCCCCAGGGACTAGACTTGGGCAGCAGCTGGACCTCCCTTGCCAAACCACTGCTTGCTACCCGGAGCCCACTCTTAGCCGCCTGTGGGGCCCCAGCTGAGACTGTGAGACAGCTCTGCCAGCAGCTGCTCACATCTGCTTCCCTCCGTCTCTTCCTGGGGCGGAGCCTGGGGCTACGTGAAGCTGCAGGTCTGGCCTGGACTTAGATCCTCTGGCCGGAGGACTCAGAGCTGTGCTCTGCACTCGAGGAGCCTGCCAGGGAGCCTCTGGGGCTGCTGCACGTGCTGCTGGCTGCTGCGCTTTCGGCTGTTTTCTGTATCTGGGTACTGGATAAGTTTCTTTGGCAGAAACAATTTCATTGCCAAAACAAAATCTGAAAGCTACCGATTAGTTTGACTCCCTTTATTTAATAGTTGAGACAAATTAAGGCTCCAAGATGCTCAGGGACCTCTGCAGGATCACACAGCCCCTTGGAGGCAGCAGAGCCAGGTCTAGAACCCAGCTTCCCCCCTCCCAGGGGTTGAGGGTCTTCCTGCTGCGTGGCTATGCTGCGGGCGCCTAGGGGCGTGGCCTTGAACTGTGGTTTTCAAAGTGCGGCACAGCCACCCGGGGCACTTTCTGAAAATTATAGAGCCGTCCATCTTGAAAGGCCAGGACCATGCAGGATGAACCCAGGGACATCGCCTAGGAAAGATGCTTCATCTTTTGAGGCTCTGAATGGGGCGTTCTTTCCACGCTGCTGTTCCTGGAGCACTGAGAGGCTTCGCCCGCTCTCTGGTGCCTCTGAATTTGCACGGCCTCTCGATGGGGCAGGAGGTGCAGATACCTCTGTCTTAGGCCCGCTCATGTAACCAACTGGTCACACCTTCTGAAAGGCCAGTGCAGCTGCCCACTGTTGCAGGGTAAGGGTCAAAAGAGAAGCTCCCAGAGCCATTGACACTGTGGCAGGTGGGCTGATTTAAAGGGAAGAGCCCTGGCTTTTTCCCCAGAGATCATGATTCCAGAGGTCTGGGGTGGAGGCTGGGAATCTGTGTGTGTACCCAGCACGCCCTCTTCCCCACCCCTTGTGGTTTTGCTGCTGTTCATTCTGGGACTGCTCTTGGAGAAATGCTGACATGCGTAGTAAGGACCCCAAACTGCTTCAGTCTAGGAATCATTCAAACACCCACATGCTAGGATATGAGGCTAAAACTGCAGTCCATCATTGTCCAAGTGGGTTAGAGAAAGAATCAAGGCATTTTGGTTTTTAACGTGGGTTACATGTAACATAATGGAGTCATCTTGATCATCTTTTAAAAAAGGATTTGCTAAGCATTGCTTTGCAGGTGGCATTGCAAGCTCTGTACATAGCACCCAGTGGTCTACATAGATGTGGACCCTGCCTTCTGGAGACTTACCATCCAGGAAGGAAGGAATGAGGAAGTGGGGCAGGACTGGCAGTGACATACCAGATAGCTAAGACAGTGCACAGGAGACAGCTGGCAACACAGATCAGCCAGGGTGCTTTAGGAATTTCTGGGGTTTCCCAGGGGTCTGTATAATATCTCTCTCCAGAGTTTCCAGGAGGGAGCAATCTGGGTATACCTTAGTACCCTCTGCAGTGAGAGACATGGAGGCCTGGGAGCCTCAGATCTACATTTGAATCTCACTGCATGGTCCCCAGAGCCACTCAGCTCACTGGAGGGCCACCACGTTTGGAGCACTTAGTATACAAAGTCCCTTACAGCTCTGAGCTCATTTAACCCTTAACACCCCTATCAGAGAAGCTGTAGTGTTATCTCCACTTTCCACACAAGGCAACTGAGGCTCAGAGAGGCTAGATAAGTTCACCCAATCAGGGGCCTCGATGCAGGTCTGGGTGACTCCAGGGCCTACTTCTATTCCCTTCGGTTCCTGCAGCTGGAGCAATATCCTGTCCCCTGCCGCCCGGTTAGAGAGAATATGAGAATTCTCGAAGTATATCACCAACAAATCTAGCTTGGCTTTTGAATGAGTGGGAGGCAAAATGACATTGACAAATAATAGGATTTACATGAAGTTTTGATTTGTTTAGAGAGATACTGTAAACTCTTTAGCATTGTTGACTCATTTGGAAATTTGACTTCCAAAGGAGCAAATGCAAAGTATTTTTCATAACCCAGCCTTCCTTTCTTAGATCTGAGGAGGGAACTGATGTGGTAGGCAACTGAAAGTGTAGAGTGGATTATATTTAGCTCTCCTAAAGGCAGGGGGATGGACTAGGTGGAATTTGCAAGGGCCTTCTCACAGGATTCTTTCATCCAGTGGGTTCCAGTTCTCAGGTTTAAGAGGTGCCAAGGACCCAGTGTTTTGGAGACAGCATGCGGCCAACCCTAATGCTCTCAAGCACAACATCTGAAAAACCCTTCTTCGTGCAAATGGAGTTTTCTGTGAATCTTGGGCAAGGAGTGGGAAAAGGAAGACAACCCCCAATTTTAGCAAACCCAGAGCTGGTGTCTGTAACAATAGGAAATAATTTCTAGAAATCTAATCCTGGTCATCGGTGTAACATCTTTCCCCAGGCTCTCGTCCAGGCTTCCTTTCGTGTTGATGGCAGCAAATGGTGGGGCTTTTCTCCCTCTGCTCAGAATCTGTAGGACATCAGTCTTACTCTGGTGCTAGCCTTATGTCAGCAGCTTAGGGGAAAGCCAGTGTCACCTCATCTCTCTCTTGAAGTACGTCTAACTTTCCCAAATAGCAAACTCTGTCTCTTTTAGCAAATGACTTCCAGATGCTGGAGGCAGCGGCCAGTGGAATTTTATTGCCCCCAAACTGTGGTTCTTGGCTACGTACTTCTGACTTGAAGGTAATTTGGAATGTAAACATTGCAAGACGTGTGCTGGAATTAATTAAAGCTACCCTGTATGCCGCCAGGCCTGCAAGCCTGCAATTAACTGTTTACATTAACACCAAGCCGGGCAGATCAACTGGAGTGTGCATGAACCCTTGATTACCACTTTCTCCCTTTACCTTCAGCAAAGAGTGAAATTGGACCCAAGCTGACCCATTTCCCCAGGGGTGGTCATCAGTCCCAACATAAGAAGGGGCTTCTTGAGCCATCCTCTGTACCAAAGCAAACAAGGCAGACTGTGAGTGGGGAGCATAGTTGGGCATCACATGTTCACCTGGAACCGATGACAGGCACAAACCTCTTTACTTGCCATGTCAGGCAGCAGAAGCTTCTTTAACTAGGAAGGCAGGTATGCACATAGACAGGGCTGACCACGTCCATGGTGGGCCTGCAGAGAGAGCCATGGTATCTAGTACATGACTGATAAAACTAGAAACAGCTTTTGGGAATAATTTGTTTGACTTCATGATGGCATTGAAAAGTAGGATGAAAGTTCTGGAGACAGATGGTGGTGATGATTGCTTAACAATGTGAATGCACTTGATGCTTCTTAACTGTACACTTAAAAATGGTTAAGATGGTAACTTTTATGTTTGTGTGTAGTTTACCCCTCAAATAAAAAAGCAGGATGCTCAAGCCTTAAAGGCTCTTTGGGATTATGTAAACTATGAGAGTCCCTGGAATATTCCTCACTCCCCCCCAACATAATACAAGAGGGTGACATTGTGGCTCTCTGGGAACAGTCCCACACAAATGCCAGGGTGTTTCCAGGGCATAAAAGGAAAATACCAGGAAGTCACCCCCCTGGGGCCGGTCAGTCCTTCCACTGCCCACCTTCAGAGTGTCTTCAGAGTGCTGACTCATGGCAAGGAGCATCAGGAAGAGCTAAATAAGTGGTCACCTGCATTCATCGACTGTAGCCATTGAAAGAAACTCTGGAGGTCATCTAGGTTAGCCTAACTCCTAACAGAGGAAAGGGCCTTAAAATTCTTTGTGTGGTGGTGGGTCAGCTGTGGGTGTGGGGGCACACACTAGCCATTCTGCCGTCCCAGTTCTCTAACTGTTGGAAATTCCTCCCTGTACTAAGAAAAAAAATCCCTATAACATATTCATCGACCCCCATTCTACCCTCTCATGCTACACAGAATAAAGTGCCAATTCCTCTTCCAAGAGTACTTTAAGAATTTGAAAAAGATCTTTCTGTTCCTGCCTGAACCTCCTCTGATTGTCCTCACTTCCTTCAAGTGCTCCTCATGTGACAAGGCTTCCCGAGCCCTCACCGTCTTGGCATCTTCCTTTGGGCTCACAGTAGTTTTTCAGAGTGATGCCTGGAACTAAACACAGAGCTAATAGAGGGGTGCCAGAGTTTTATTATCTGTTCTGTTTTGACCTCCATATATGTCCAACGCTGTAGCCCAATGTTCCATTTTAACCATCATATCATATTCCTGCCTTAAAAAACGCTTATGGTCACCTAAGGCCTCCAGATGTGTTTTCATATGAATGTCTGTTGAGCAAGGGCTCTCCAGTCTTGAAATTAGGTAAGTGTATTTAACCTAAACCCAGAAATTTATCATAAATCTTATTAGAATTCATTCTGTTGAATCAGTCCATTTGATGTTGAGATATTGAATCCCGAGTCCCTCACCCGCTCTCCTTGCCTATCTGCGAGTGTGTCTACACCTGCGTCTGAGTTATGATTCTATAGATCATAGTTGGATAGAAATGTTGCACGGGGTTAGGCCAGGGAGCGCAGAGACCACCTTTTCAGTTTACGGTGAACGGTCACTCAAGGCTCTGTGGGTGTGGCAGAGCAGCTCTGAACCACTCGGCCCCTCATCCAGCTCATGTCTCTCCACCCTCTCCCCAAGGATTGATGGAGCCTCTGCTCCGCGACTGGTTACAGCAGAAGCTCGCTGTCAGGCAGGGCAGGCTGCAAGGGGGCGTGTGACTTGGCACGTGGTGGGCGTCCAGTACATTCTGTGGGGTCAGTTAATCAGAGCGGATACGGGCCATCCCCAAACCACATTGTAGGTGATAATTCAGACCTTGCTTCCTCCCCACCCAAAAATACTTTCTTCAAAAGCGCTCACAAAGTGAAGTGAGGGTTTTGCGTTTAATTTCTCCTGGCGCCTACTGGTAGGATACCAATCAGCAGACACTAGCTCAGAGGTCTCTGGAAGGAGAAGTAACCCAAGATTAAGGGCCTAGAAAATCCCCAAGGGAAAAAGATCATCTCTGTAATCAGCGAGGATAAACTAAAGGACAGTTTGAGACAACATTTGGTTTCCTTGGTTCACATAGAACATTGATTCAGAGATTTGGGGAGCGGGTTTTCCTGACCTAAAAGACGTGGAAGCCTGGCTCTCCGAGGTGAACACGTGCTCGCTGGCTCCCTGCCTCAGGGAACGGGTCTGTCAGGTGAGAGCTAGGAGGACCCAGGAGAGCCCTTCCGGGGAAGCGCGTTAGCAGGTGGGTGGAGACTGAAGCAGACAGGGCCAAGAAAGCCAGGCTTTCAGCTGAAAAAGCTTTTATTGTTCTTTATTTATGGACACTTTTTCAATTACGGAGTCTCCCTTGAGATCATCTATTGCCTCCCTGTCTGAGCAGGAAATAATTACCATCAAAGCAACTCCATCACAGCCCACCCGTTAGGGAGGCCGAGGAGGAGGTCAGCAGTCTTGCGTGGCTCTAGGGCACAGGGCCACTCGGGATGGGGGATGCGTCTGTGCTGGAGGGCTCGGCCCTCGCTGTGCTTCCCTCCCCCTTCTTGGTCTCTGTTCGGCTGGCCACAATGTTTTCACACTGTTAGGAACCCTGCCCTCTGGGGAGGTGGGGATCCTGCTCCTCTCATCCTCCCGCGAGCAGCGTGCTCATGTATTCAGATGCCCAGGAACATGATCCCACAGGGCTCCCTCAGGATCAAATTTTTCTCTCACTGAGGTTTTTTTTTTGGAGAATTGAAAATTCCCCATGTCCAGGATCTGATATTTTTAAATAAATACTTTAAATATAAATGTAACATGCATATGAGAAAATGCAAAAACTGTAGGTGTCCAGTAGAGCATGATGGATTTTCACTGAGTGAACACCACTGTGTGGCCAGTGCCCAGATCAAGAAAAAGAACACTGTTTACACCCCTGTGTCCCTTTCTAGTCACTACATGCCTCCCCTGCAACCACTATCCTGACCTCTGACTATGTGTCTCAGCTTTGCCTTTTTGTACTTTATATAAATGGAATCATACAGTAGGTGTTTGGGGTCGAGCTTTTCTTCAGTCACAACTGTGTTGTGAGATTCATCCGTGCTGCTGTCTGTGTTGCTGTGCGTTCACATCCACTGGTGTGTAGTCTTCCATTGTGTGACTAAGCTACAGCACACAGCGTTTCCATCCGCTCTGCTGTCGATGGATACTTCGCCGGTTGTTTGAAGTAGGACGCGCGTGCGTGGGCTTCAGTGAAGGTAGGTCCTGGGACTGGAGTTAGAGTCCTCGGGTCTGCAGTGCTCAGCTTTGTTTTGCCAGCTTCACCAAGTGGTTGGACCACTGTGAATTGTTTTCAGTGTAGAATGACGTGAGAACCGTCCTCCACGCCCCCCACCCCCAAGCACCATTCTGCTTTTATAAAAGGAAACACAGAGGTGTGGCTTGTCCAAAGTTAGAAGGGTTGGATCTTTTGACCCCCACCCCCTTGATACGCTTTCCATTAGCCTGTGCAGGACTCTTCCTTTTGATGGAAATGAGGGAAAAGGGTGCATCCTCCTTATCTCCCTCAAACTTTCCTCCGACCCATTGTTTTACATTGATAGTTTTTCACAGAGTGCCTTATTGGAACTCCAGATGTTTAAATGCGGATGAGGGGCCAGCCTGGTAGCGCAGCAGGCAGGTGCACATGTTCCGCTTCAGTGGCCTTGGGTTCGCCGGTTCGGATCCCAGGTGCGGACATGGCACAGCCTGACATGCCATGCTGTGGTAGGGGTCCCACATATAAAGTAGAGGAAGATGGGCACGGATGTTAGCTCAGGGCCAGTCTTCCTCAGCAAAAAGAGGAGGATTGGCAGCAGATGTTAGCTCAGGGCTAATCTTCCTCAAAAAAACAAAAAATAAAACGCAGATGAGCACCACAGGAGTGGTCATCTTTTCTTTACTTATCGGAGGATTTGGACAAGCATTAATCCCTGCCCCAACCTTGGCGGATGTCATCTGCGACTGTCCGCTTTCCTTTTGTGCCAATAATCTGGGAATGAGAGAAAAATGAGTGTTTGCTTAAGACTGAATTTATGACCACATGGGAGCAGCCTCCATCAGCTAGACTGATGAGTGCCTGGGTGAGCATGCCACATATTTGCAGCTTTTTCCTTCCAGCTACCCACCTTTCTCAATCAGGAGGCTGCACTGTCCAGGTGTCTGACTTACGATGGGAAGAATGGGCTCTCGCAGCCCCTTATGCTGCTGGCAGTTTTCATCAGAGGAAGAGATGAAGGCCAAGCTTCACGGTGCCCGTGCCTAGCGCAGAGCTGCAGGTGTGCTGCTCCCTCCAGCCTCCTCCCAGGAAAGTTTGGGGGAGGGGTTCAAAGAGAGAAAAATCTATTGAGCAAAGATTACGTTCTGGGCATTATTTTAGGCATGTGGATTCAGTTGACTGAGCAGATAAATGAATGCCTGATTACTTTTAAAACACAATTAAAAGAGCTTCTGCTCGCTTCCGCAGAACAGAAATCTGTGATTTTACTTACATCTAGCAGTAAGAGTGCTCTAAGAATACATGGTTTTGGGGGCAAAGTCTCTTAATGTTCCCTAAGCTGGGGACCTGTTCCCATCAGGCAGAAGACCACGCCAACAGGAAGGTCAGTGTTACAGGTCTCTGTGTAGAAGACTCTCCTGGCCTCTCTGGAGCCAGCTCTGAAGGTGAGAATAATCACAAGCTGTTGTCAGAGGACAGGGCCTTTGTAGACAGAGAGCAGGTGACTGGGGGCTCTGTGCCGTGACCCAAGAGGCCACAGGTTCCACTGACAGAACCATGTCTGGGCCTGTTCAACTTCCACTAACTTGGGGCAGGCCCCCAAAGCTGGACACATCCAGGGAGACAGCAGGTCAGAGCAGTTAAGAGCATGGGCTCTGGTGCCAAATTCCCGCTTTGCTATCTCTTAGCTGTGTGACCTTGAGAAAGTGCCTATGTTCCTCTGAGACCTGTTTCTTCATCTGTAAAATGGGGATAATGATACCTACCTCATTGGGTTGTTATGAGGACTAAATCAGTCAGTGTATGTAATGTGGGACCATGGGGTAAATAGTCAAAAGTGTCAGCTATCATTATTGTTGTTGTTGTTGGAGAAAATATTTGTCAAGCACCAACCATAGGATGCACCTTTTGGGTATCTGTTTTCTGCATAAGCTGTGATGGTGCTGACACATAGTGCTCAGCTAGGACTGGCTGTTGTCAAGAGTTTGCCTTAGCTGGTGAGGAAAGCTGTTGGTTGTTCTGTGTAAAGTGCTGGGCAGGCATGGGCTCAGCACGGCTAGAGTAGCATCTATATGGTCACTGAGTTCCAGATCCCTGGAGATCCCAGTGGCCAAAAAGAGATACCCCCAACTACTTGTTGAGGAACCACCATTGATTGACTCATTGGTTCATTAATAGCAAGTGACCAAGCATCTAAGTCAGGGCCACGCTGGATCTACATGACTTGCGTGTGTGCGTTCCGTAAAGAGAATCAGTTTGCCAGTGGAGAGAAATGCAACACCTAAAAAGATGACCCGTGACACAGGGAAGAAAGTGGATACCACCAACTGAGTGTCGGTGTGATTTTGTGTATTAAATGAGATTATACGCAAGCACTCAGCATAGTACCTGAAACAGGAAAGGAAGTCATTACCTCACACCCCCCAGGATGGCTACTATCAAAACAAAACAAACAAACAGAAAACAAGTGTTGGCGAGGACGTGGAGAAATGGAATCCTAGTGCACTGTTGGTGGGAATGTGAAATGGTGCAGCCACTGTGGAAAACAGTATGGGAGTTCCTCAGAAATGCAAAACAGAACTACCACGTGATCTAGCAATTCCACTTCTGGATATGTATTGAAAAGAATTGAAAGCAGGGTCTCCAAGAGATATTGGTTCACCCATGTTCATAGAGCCACTATTCACCAGTAGCCAAAATGTGGAAACAACCCAAGTATCCACTGATGGATGAATGGATAAATCAAATGAGGTATATACGTCCACAGGAATACCATTCAGCCTTAGAAAGGAAGGAAATTCTGACACAAGCTACAACATGGGTGAACCTTGAGGACGTTATGCTAAGTAAAATAAGCCAGTCACAAAAAGTCACATACTGTATGATTCCACTTATATGAGGTGTCTGGGTTGGTCAGAGTCATAGAGACAGAAAGTAAATGATGGTTAGGATGGCCTGGGGCAGGGAGGGGCATTTGTTGTTTAATGGAGACAGTTTCTATTTTACAAGATGAAAAGAATTCTGGAGGTTGGTTGCACAGCAATGTGAATATACTTATATATGTAGTTATACTTCTGCTAATGAACTGTTCACTTAAAATGGTTAAGATGGTAAATTTGATGCTTGTGTATTTTAGCATGTTTTAAAAATTTAAAAAAATTAACGCATAAAAGAAACTCAATCAATAGATACTTGCTGCGTCTGAATCCAGCTAGAGAGAAGAAATATCTTGGAGGGAATGATCTCTGTGGTCCAGGGCAGTTGGGAGGGTCTTGCTGGTGACTAGATTTGGGGACAGACAGGGGAGAGGCAGGTTCCGGAGGGGATGGCTGCTCCTCCTCTGGTCCCTTTGCTGCCTCCATCTCGGTGGAGAGGAGATTTCAGGGGAGCGAGAAGAAGCACGTGATGGACGTTCGTTTCATGATCAAACTGAAACCAGCTGTTGGAGAGGAGGTAACACACAGCTGAAATGCCTTCTAAGGAGTACATAACTGACAGCACATTTTAATCAGCGGGAGGGGCCGGGGGCCTGAGGAACCGTGCCATCCTGCAGTGCTGTGGAGGCGGGAAGTAGACAGCAATGGGTGCGGGGTCCCAAGATACATTCAAAGGTTGGCTGGGGGTTGGGAGGGTGCTGGGCAAGAAGGCCTTCGTTACAACCGGCCAGTGGTCGGTTGTTCTAGCCTCACTGACCTACCTGATTCAGATTCACGAGGTGTTTAAAGAATTAGCTGAAGGGCCCTCCCTTGAGTCTTTCTCCTTCTGGAGCTGGAACCTGCACAATCAGAAGACGTTTGGTTAGAACTATGCGGTGTAATTACAGACCTGACAAGTGACTGCAAGTCAGAGGAGACATCTCACTCTGCAGGCGCTTAAACAATGATTGTCAGCAAGGTGACAGTGGGGAATTCTCCAAATGTGTCAGCCGGCCCTGTTGAGCCACGGCCCATCACCAAATCCTCAGGCAAAATCACTTTCAATGGCCAGTGACTTCCTTCCTGGATGAAGATCAAGGGCAGACAGATCCAGCGAATTTGGCATAAGTCGGTCTTTATTCTCAGACTTGCCACACAGGCCAAAGAGAGTCATCAGCCAGCCGTCCTTGCACCAGCCAGCCGGCATTCTTCAAGTGCTTCTCTGTGGCAGCCACTGTGCTGGGCGCTGGGCCACCCAGGCTATAAGTACATGGCTCCTCCCCTCAAGGGGCCCATCGTCTAGAGAATTAGAGTTCTGAGGGTCCCAGAACGGAGGAGTCTAGGTGGCTGCTCGGACACAGGGGGGGACTTGGATGAGTTTGCAGATCTCATGTGGCAGGTGGGCACTCATGCAGCAGCACCTAGAACAGAGCCTGGCAGGAATAAGGGCCAAAAGGAAGAGAGATGGAAAGAAGGAGACAGGGAAGGAGGGAGGGGTGGGGAGGAGAGAGGAAGGGAGGGGTGGGGAGGAGAGGGAGAGGGAGGGGTGGGGAGGAGAGGGAGAGGGAGGGGTGGGGAGGAGAGGGAGAGGGAGGGAGGAGGACTTACTCCCCTGAGTCCTACTCCGGAACGAGGACGGAGGAAGCCAGCGCGAGCTCCTTTTCTGACAGCGGTGCTGTCTCTCGAGGACTACTCCTCCACCTCCAGAGGGGTGCTCCTAAGTCTCCAACACCAGCTGGGTCCTGAGAATGTTAGGTCCACAGGCTCCCCTCCCTGAGAAAAGAGGTGGTGATCAACAGCTCTGTAACCTGTCCTGGCTGGGCAGGGGCCACCGTGATCACGAAAGCCCCATGGACCGCTGTCTGCACCCCACCCACCCCCCGCCCCGCACAGCAACCTGTGTGATGCGCAGCTGCCAGGAACCATGCAGGAATGGGACGCTTCCCCACATGGCGGTCCAGGGAGCAGATGGGCTGTCGGTGGTGCCCCTGCCCTGACACCCCTTGCTCCCTGGGGGCGTGGCTCTGCTCATGTCCCCAAGTCTCAACCTGCCCCTGTACTCCTCTCCACCATCTGATGCTCTTTAGACATTTCTTTTACTCGTTGGTTTGCTCTTGCTATGGATTTTAATGGGATCTGACGTGTCTTCAAATGTTGGGGGTTCACAGGGGATGTGCGGGACTGGGGAGAGTAGAGCATCCCCCAAGAAGGGAGGTGGCAGGAGGGCTTGGTGGGAAGGGGCCAGACCCTGAGAAGAGCCAGCGAGGCACCTCTCACATGGGAGGGCCCGGCCAGACATTTCAATTCCTTCTGCTTGAGTCATCTGAACATCTCAGGGAAAATACATACCGCTTCCCAGGCTGAGGCGGCCCCGGAGCTCTTCTGGTCTCAACCCAGCTCTCCGCTCCTCTACAGTGCCAGTGCCCTGGGGCTTTGCCGTGGGACGGCCTTGTACCTCTGCCATCACTGTGCCCTTTCCCTCCTCGGACAGCCAGCCCCTCACCGCTGCCCCTCGGGGGTTCTACTTCTAACTGGCCCAGTGCCCAGGCCACGTGGTGTGTCCTGTGCCTGAGGACAAGCCACATTGTTACTACCCCTGGGCCCCTGGCTCTAAACTGAGCAGAAGCGTTGGATTTCCAGTGGCTAGGCAGAGCCTGCACTCAAATCCTTGACCCCAGGTCTTGTGGGATCCGCCTTCCTCATCCCTGCCTCTCAGGCAGCTGGAGCAGCCTGTGGCTCTGTCCTCTGTGCCTGTCTGTTGGCCTTGCTTTCATTTATTTCCCATGCATTTGTTGAATATATGTTTTTTAGTAAAAAAGAAAAAAAGCACCCCAAATACCAACATGCCCTTATTCCATTGTGCACTGCGTATGCACTCTCAGTTCTAGAAACGTACACAAAGCGTTAAGTAGCAACTACTGCAATTAACGTGGTCAGTCACCCTTGGGCCCCCACTCCTCCGTCACCAGGCCTGCGGCATTGATGGATACTGTGAGGGGCGCAAGGGAGGGAGAAAGGGGACCTGCTTCCCCTGGGCTTTCTTCCTTCCTCGAGGGGGACGCGCCTCTCTCTTTCTGGGTTCCCAACTCCTCCATCTGAGGCTGCCTTTCTCTGTGACCCACCTTTAGGACATACTCCCCTGCAGAGAAGCACTATGTTAAATAAGCAGCTCTCTGAGGTTTGCAGCCTAGGTCAGGCATGTAGGCCGAAGCAGCCAGGGCCAGGCGCAGAAGACCTCGGCCTGTCTGCAGCCCCCAAGCCCTCCCCAGCCCCCCCCCCGACACACACACTAATGGCTTAGGGACAGTTATGGGTCCTGGGTGACAGCCGACCTGCTAGATCCCAGCAGCCCTGGGATCAGAGGAGGGGTTTCAGTGGCCGTGTCTGTGGAGCAGCAGCTGTGTCAGGCTAAGGCTGGCAGAGGCTGCAGCCCACAGTCACGCATTTACAGTGGCCGCATTACTGAAAATTAAAGGGGTGTGAGGCACAGCCTCGTCCTCCAGCCAACAGAGGCCTGTCCACTTGGGCTCAGCTCAGGCTGCCAGTGTCATCGCAGCCAGCACCAGCTGCCCGCTGGAGCCTCGTTGGCTCTTCACATGTCACAGCTTTGCCGAGGGACCTCCTTCTGGCTTCCAGGGGTGTGGTGGGAAGAAGGAGTGGTGCCTGTTCTGACCTCGGCCCCTTCTTTGTCTCCTGCGTATGACAGGACGGATTCCCCCTCTGTCCCCTGGTTTAAGGCAGTATAGCCATGGCATCCCATTACCAGCAAGTTACATTAACCTTTGGTTCTTCGTCTGCAAAATGGAGACTTCTGTTCATTTCACAGGATGGATGGGACACTGCTTCCCCTGTGTTGACGTTAATTAATTAGCTAATTAATTCTGATAATTCAATAACTACTGAGCACACCTGCTTGGTGTCAGGCATGAACTACTTAAGGTCTGGGGATAAAGCATGAATAAGACAGAGCTCACTTTTAGTGGTCCTTGTGAGTGTGGGGGGTGGTAGAGAGAACAGACGAGTAAACAAGTAAATACAACTAAGATAGTAATCTGTGCTATGAAGAAAGTAAAATAACGTGGGGTGGGAACTGAGGGCTCTCTGAGAAGGTGACATTTGAACCAAGACTTGAATGAGGATAAAGAACCAGCCTTGTCACCATCTGGAGGGGCATTCTAGGCAGAGGAAACAGCTAATGCAAAGGCCCTCAGGCAGGACTGAGCAAAATCTCAATATGTTGGGATAATAGCTGGTTCTTGCTTCAAAGGAATAGTGCAGATACGTGTGCGTTAACTCCTGGGGCCACCTGGGCGTGTACGTCCTGAGGATCCTCCACTGTGAGTGACGGGCTGCCTTCCTGGTGGCGTCCCAGATTGGCCAGGGCTATCAGCAGTAAATGCAGCTGCCGAGGCTCATTATCCTGTTCAGTAGCCTAAACTCACTTGTTTATAGGATATCATTGAGAAACGGATTTAATCTGTACTTCTGGTTACTGAGTTGCCCTACACGTGTGCGCGCCTGCTCTGGGGAGGAACGAGGAGTGCAGGAGAACCTGGGAAGCTCCCACTTGCTCATGAGTGGAAGCCCTGGGTGAATCACAGCTGGTTCTGGAGGCAGCCCGGATTAAGGTGTCTATTTTTAATTAAAATAGTAACATTTTCCTTAATGCAGGAGCTAGAGGACTGACCAAGGGCCAAGCGGGGCAGCACAGCAACTCCAGGGACTATGTGTTCCTGCCATCATGAGGTGCGCCATGGCCCTGGCGGCCCGGGTGCCCGTGTGCGTCTGGGGCTGTGCCGTCTTGAATCACCTCCACCTGCACCATCTCATTGGCGTTCAGAGCAAGCCTGTGAGGAGGCAAGACAGGCTCCTCATCTCCATTTGTAGATGAGAAAAGTGAGATCAGAGACCTCAGCTGACTCTCCAGGGTGGAGACAGGACTGCGTTCAGACATGCCTCCCCCTGCTCCCTTCTTTCCTTCTGTTCATCCGAAATCCTTTCTGGAGCACCTGGTACCATGCATTGTTGCAGAGTGGTTAGGAGAGGGGTTGGTGCCCGCTCGCTTGCCTGGGCTCCAGCCTCAGCTCTGTCATCCAGCCGTTTGCTTATGGTGAGGACTGGAGGAGCTGACAGGGGTAATGTGCTTAGGGCAGTGCTGGTCCACAGCAGGTGCTGCGTCTGTGTCAGCTGCCGTCTCCCTGTGTGCCAGGCAGCCTCGACCTGCACCCTGCTGTCCTCCACAAGTCTGATGGTCCTGATGCCCCCCACTTTGGTCCAGCCCTGGTTTCTTGAGTCTTTTTGGATTCTCTCCACTTACCTACCTCTTCTCTGTGACTGTCCCTAAGTCCTCTGCTTTTCTCCATCTTCCTCCCACCTCCCTTCCCTCTTTCTCTCCTCTTCTCTGCACACATGCAAAAGACAGCCAGACATTTACAGCTGCAGCTCTTTTTCTGGCAGAACTTGCTCCTTTTTTTCAATCTGGTAAATCACATCTCTAAGTAAATTTGAAGTTTAGAAGTTGTTCTTTAAGCTCACAATCCAGAAAATTTAAAAAAACATCCAAGCAGCCTTCTCTGGCACCCAAGTTGTTGGGCTCTGCTCTCCCAGGAGAGAATTAAACCGGGGCCAGGCAGCTTTGTGCTCACCTCCTGCAGCTCCGTCTTGGTGAAGGCAGGGGGAGAAGGAGTCAAGGCTTCACTTTGTGGAGCAGGAAAGTAATGACAGAATCAGGTGGGGCGCGATTGGGTGCGTGGGTGGGATGGAGAGTGGAGCCGTCCAGAACAGATTAGACTGAAACTACCTGGAGAAGGCTCGTAGGCTGGCCCTGCCCAGCCACCCCCACCCCGAGGCTTGCCCTACCTGTTCCCTACGTGCTGAATCTTCTGCCCCGAACCTGCTCCAACCCTTCTAAGACCAGACTCTTGGCTAAGTGATAACCAGCTCACCTCACAAGTTATTTTCCAGCAGCTCCTTGTGCCTCCCTTTCCTCGGTTGTATCTTAGCAACAGGCTCTGGGAAAGTGCATTAACTCAAGGGTGACGCTAACAGAGGTCATGGAAGAGGTCGTGGCAATCAGTGCAGGGAGTCAGCTTCTGGCAAGTTTCTGGAGGCATCTTCAGACCATCTCCGGGGGCTGGGGGGATGGGACGAGGACCTTCTGTCTTTATTTGGGACCAGAACCTCCCTATTTCCAGCAGACCCTAGATGGATGAGAGGTTGGGGTGGGGTAGTGACATGAAGAAAGGGTCTCCTTCTAGCGAATGACATCCGAGACCTTCCCACCCCGCCCCAGCGCAGCAGCCTTCCCACTTCTCTGGTGATTCTGGGTGTACATTCCGTCTGGACCTTCCGTTTGGGAACAAGCCAGCTGGCTCTATATATAACCCAGATGTCCAGAGAATTGTCAGTTTTTCCCTTCAAGTCTAAAAATATGAGTGCAGGTCCCAGCTCTGATGCTAAAAGTGCCTGCCTCTAGCCTCAGTTTCCCTCAGAAGAACAGATGATGGGCTGACATTCCAGGACCTCCATGGGCCTCTCATGGACGTAAAAACACCTCACAGGGCACAGGACACCTGGAGGAGCTGGACAAGTATGCATTTCTTTATTCATTTGGCTTTTTGGAGGTTTTTTCATTTTTTATGTTCTCATTTCTCTGGGCCAAAAAGGGACTGGCTGCGACCTTACTGCCCAGCATTGCTGCCCAGTGGCCCTTGAGCTTGTGCTCAGATGACCTGCTGGATTTGCCCCAGACAATTTCATCTGTGCATGAAGAGGACGAGCTTGCCCCCGTCCTGCCACTCAGCACGAGCTCCTGCCTGCCCATGAGGAAGGCTCCCTTCGCCGTACCTGTTGGAGAAGGAGCGTGGTCAGGGTCCTGATGCTCTCAGCTGCTTTTCTGCTCTGCTCTTCTGCGTGAGGCAGGAAATAGGGCAGACTTACTGTTGCACTCCAAAGGTCACTAAAAATATGAAAGGGAAATAAGCAGGCCTCCAGAAGTCACCTCCTTGACGGGCCTGCGTGGCAGGTGATGGGGGAGGTGGTGCGCTGCGCCTGGGGAGCTGCACGGGGCTGCGTGGTCTGCCTCTCTCTCTATCTTGCTCGCCGTCCCATGAACCCAGTGAGCAGGCACTGCCTGGGCTCCTGCTCCTCATCATCAGTTGTCTCATCTTCGCCACAACCCTGTGAGGAGGGAGCCATCATCTCCATTTTCACGGATGAGGACAGTGAGGTCTCAGAGGTTCTGGGACTGACCCAGGGTCCGGGACTGACCCCAGGCCTGCTGCCACAGCACTCCCTGGGCACGGACTCTTCCCCGAGGTGTCTGCTCTCTGAGAGCCCTCTGCAGGCTGAGAGTGGATGGCATGTGCTCTGCTCCGGCTCCTTTCTCCCTCCTCTGTGCCACCTGGCATCCAGAGGCACCCACCCTCTCTGCAGAGCCTTTCCCGAGCACCCTCTGCCACCACCAACACTATCACAACCTCTGTCCACTTCCAGCACGGTCTAGTCTCCAGAACCGTTCCCTCTGAGCTCCTCTCACACTGGAACATTGTCCACTAGACTCCCTGAGACAGTCGGAATGTTTGGTCCTGAATGTAGATTAGTTCACTAGCGGGGCACCACTTTAGGCAACATTTGTTTTAACAGAGGACTTTTGGAGACAGTCCCTAACAAGTAACTGTCTAATGGCTGAATTTTTTTTCTTCTTTGGCCCGTGGCTTATGGTTTATTGGAAGAATTATAGGCTCTGGAGTCAGACAGATATCAAATCCTGACCCTCACTTACTTGTTGTGTGTCTTTGGATGCATTACGCAGACTCTCTGGGCTCCCACTGTGTCATTTGTGACACAGGGATTCAGTGAAGTTAGGCACACAAAGCACGTGGCCTGGAGCCTGGCACCCAAAGGGATCCTCAGGAAATGTTAGTTTCGCTTGTGTCCCTCTTGAGGGCAAGCAAAGTTTTTCCTGCTTTCCTTCACATCATAATAGCTGCCAGTTCCACTTACTGTCAGCCCGGTCCTGGCCATGTGGACGGGGGTGGAGAGGCGGGGGCGTTGCCCTCAAGCTTTTACTGGGGGACACTCAGGCCAGCAGCTCTATGGATGGCAGGGGGTTTCCCTAGGCCAGGGAGGAGGGGGGGTACTGCGGTAGGATCTCCTCAGACAGCGAAGACGAGGACGCTGGTGAGGACGAGGACGCCGGCCCCACTGCCTCTGCTGCAGGTTTCCCCAGGGGTCCTTCTCCCCCATTCACAGCAGCTAGCCAGCCTGCTGCACCCTCTGCTGGTCACCGTGGGGGAAGGACACTGAGGGATGCATAGAGGCTCTGGGTCAGCCTGTCAGGCCCCACCCATGATTCAGGGGGAATTTTTTCATTCTTCATTGTTAATTTTTTCATTCTTCATTGTTAATTTTTTCAGAATGGATTTCAAGACAAAGAGTAAAAGAGGCAGGGAGAGAAGGATGGGTAACAAAGGAGGAGAGGGAGACGAGAAGTGGGGCTTAGTTGGGAGGTCAAGGCGGTCCTGGGTGCCAGCTGGCCTTCCTTCAGAGGGAGCCCTGGTCTCATGTTCACTCAATACCACCTGGGAATCTTGTGAAAACTGCAACTTTTTAAAAAATGTAATGCATATTCAAGAATTTTAATCTGATTAAAGAAGTCTGAACTGGGCCCTGGAACTGCGTTTTGACAAGTTCTAGCAATTCTGGGGCAGAGGTTTGGGGACCAGCCTTTGAGAAGCACTGAACCGTCAGCCAGCCTCTAAGGCGCGGGATTGTCAGGGCACCGCAGGCCCCTTTCCCTGGGAAAGGCGGGTTCTTGGTTTCCTTGCAGGCTGCCTGGGCGCCAGCTCCTGAGAGGGGCTGCCGCACGGCCTGAGGCCACAGGGACTGCTGACCCCAGTTCCTCAGGCACACCTGCCTCTAGTGATCCTCGTGCTTGTCTCTAATACCCCTGCAGCTCTCAGCACTGGTCTTGGCCTTCAGGGCCAGTGCATCTTCCATCCGCTTCTCAAGGCCTGTTACGTTGATCAGCCCCCCGGACTGACTGCCGGAAACACAGCTTCGTGTGACACTTCACTGTTCTCTGCTCGTTTCGTGTCTCTCAGCATGGCTCCCGGCTGGAAGTTACCTGAGAGATGATCTAGTCTAATCGTCCTTAAGCAGGAGTGTGCATCAACAACTTTTCAGGAAGCTGTCTAAAAATATAGAAGGCCAAGCTCCAGGAGGCTCATGATTTGGTGAACATTCTCTCTATAGTACTTGGCAGATATATTAGTTACCCTCTAATATCCCTTCTTGGTCTTTCTCCATCCTTTGTCCCTTTATCCATCCTCTGCCAGGAATGTAGATGTGATAGCTGGAGCTCTAGCTACCATCTTGGACCATGAATAGGAGGTAAACACCCTGGAGATGATTGAATGGTGAGCTGGAAGCATCTGGTGTCTATAAATTGTATGGAGTGACTGTTTACCTCCGGATTTTTACATAAGAGAGAAGAAATAAAATTCTATTTTGTTTAATTCACAAAAAAGGAAGCCCAGACCTCCCCTTCAAGATTCAAATCCTGGATGTTGGATGCCTGTTCCTCTTGCTTTTTCAGAAACTTTATAAATTCTTTCCAGCAGTAACAGCTGTGCCTATACTGCCTTTGAAAATCTCGGAAAGTGAAACACACTATCAGGTGTATGTAATGAACCAGCAAATACTGAGTTGATTGAGCAATTGACTGGTTAGGTTGCCTCTCCTGTTTCTGAAGAAGATGGTCACTGGGGGAGTCCGGAGTTCTGAGATATAGTTCTGTCAGTAACTAGCTCTGTGGCCTTGGAGCTAATTGTGGGCTATTATAGACAGACAGTTTTTGACCAGACAACCTCCACACTTCATCCACTTCTAACATGCCCTGAGGATGACCTTAGTCCTGCAAGCTATTGTGCAAAGGAGCTTAGAATGGCTGAACCTGATTGGTTAAGCTCACCTGTGACACTGCTGGTTGGAGCATGACTAGGAAAGAGAATTGGGGGACAATGCAATAGTTTAATTGGAGGAAAGATAGTGACCTTGGAGGACTGCCTTGTCTACGGCAAGATGAAAGTTCAGTTGCCTCGTTATACATACTCATAAAGGATAACAGTCAGAAGACAAAACCATCAGCTTGACTAGACTCGGCGGAGTGAAAGCACTGGGAAGCAGGGCAGTGCCTGCAAACTGGCGCCTTGGCGGAAATCCCTCAGATGGTTCCCTTCCCCCACCTTCTTCCCTCACCTGGAGCCTGTCACCCTGAGTATCTAATTCAAAAGCTGAGATCACGTAGTTACCCCTTAGGAGAACACGTCTTCCAGATGCCCTAGATAGGGGACCAGTTCTTTGCGGAGGAGAATTTTGATGGCACCTCAGCCAAAGGAGCAATCTCATTGGCTCCATCAGTGAGGCAGGGCTGCTTGCTCCTTTTTCCTCCGCGCATGGAGAGTAGAGAGTGTGCTGGGTGTGATGTCGGTTGCACCTCAAGTGGTCCCTGAGCTTTGAAGGTTCATACAAGCAGCCTGGATTTCTCAAGATGATCTGCTCAGTTCTTGCTTCTTGCTACCTGGGCATCAGAATGTCCCTGTGGATGTTTAGCTTCCCTTCTTGGGCAGCGTCTGCCCAATGGGCTTTGTGCCTGGGCCTATCAGACGTTCTCAGGATGTTATCATACCAGTAAAGTCACCATGATTCTAGCATTTTTATCCCTTTTTAAAATTCGTCCAAAGTTGTCACTTCGTTCTGTCCCCAGAATGGGTATTGAAATCAGCTGAAGGTGGGATGGATGGGGGTAGTCAAACCACGCTCCAAACGCAGCCTGGATTGTCAGGTGTCTGCCCTTGTTCATTCGCCCTGGGAAAGGATTAGGAACCCAGGTGAACGTTGGCAGATTAGCAGCCTTCAAAGCAGTGTGAGCAGCAGCAGCCTGGAAAGCGTGGATGGGCACGTAGCCTGGACACACAGGTTTGGTGGGAGTCGGGAACTGAGTGAATGAACGCCACTTGGTCTGTTCTCCGTCAGGTGTTTGCCATCTTGGTGCAATTAGACAACGGCGACCAGATGGGGGCTTTTACTGTGTCAGCCCAGTTAGAAAGTCATTTTTAGTTATCGTTAATGCATTGTCCTTTTTGTGCCATTCATCAACTGCAACCCACGCTTTGACAACCTAAGTAGGCAAGGCCGCCCAGTGCAGCTTCCGCAGGATGCAGCAGGGCAGCGCAGCATCTCTCTGTGACCCAGTCTGTGTACGAGCCAGGTGAAATCAAGTCCTGCGTGTTGTCACCTCTGTTCTATGTTTACCTCTCAGGGTGATCTGTTCAGGAGAAAAACGGGGTGGGTATTAATGGAGTTTGCTGTGAGCGCCTCCAGGCTGTGTGACAGAGAACTAAGGACAGCGCCTGGTAGTGGAGTCGGCACATCCAGGCCCCCTGGCCCCTTGGGTCAGCCCTGGCCACAGGGAATGTGCAAACACCGCACAGAGGTTCCACTCCGCTCATGCCTGTGCTTCAGCCTTGACCTGTTTTCTCTACCGGAATCATGTCCTCTTCCTGGGCATAATTCTGGGATGGTTTTGCTTTGTGGAATAATACTATCAACATTTTCTACTGTTTCATTATTATAATTTTTCAAACGCATGGAACTCCATAGTATATTAGCCAAATTGAGGCGCTCTACCTTGCTAGTATAATGGCTCTTCGCCACACTTAAGCCCGGTATGGAAGCTTGCTCATAAGGAAGGGCTCACTCCATCTGCACTGGTGGTGTCCCTGCCGGTGCCCAGCCACCAGTCGAGGCAGTGAGCCACCAGTGTGCCCACCCTCACTGATAGACACAGTGCCTTCTGGCCTGGCATCAAGTTAGGGGTCCTATTCTGCACGTGCCACTTAATCCACTCTGACTTGTCACCTTAGACTCTTTATTCTACAAAGTAAAATCTGTTTTTAGCATTTTGACAAAAGGAAAACATTTTTGTTCACCAGCTATGGATGCTGCGTGGTTGTGTGAAAATGGGGTCGTGGTGAGACGTTTTAAGTGTGGGAAAGACATAGTCCACATGCACGTTAGGAAGTTTACTTTGGAGAACAGAATTGGAGAGGGGCAAGACCTAATACAAAAAAAGTCCCAGTTCAGTGGCTTTGACATTACTGTTGTGGTCTTTGTAGTGAGTAAAAACTCCACTAAAAGTCCTATGGGAAAGTGCCGGGTCGCAGAATGGCATTACCTTCTCAGTAAGGCATGGCTGCTGGGTTTTGCTCCATATGGATTAGAAGTCTGTTGCTGGGGCAGGTGAGCCCCAGATGGAAATACAGTAACTTTTGCAGTTAGGGGCCATGCTGTTTGAGGAAATACATATCTTTAAGCGCTGGCAGCCCATCTCATGTGGTGAGTTGCTGTCTCTTTGAAAGGCTCAGAGGAGCCAAGAGATACTAGGTGAGCAGCAGGGTGGTGTGCAGGGGGGCGGGGGGTGGTTTGAATTGCACTCTCCCCTCTCCCTCCCCCACCCTTCTCCCTCTCTCATGGTAGAATCTGCATCACTTCAAAGCCCAGGTGATGGGAGCCAGCTACCCAGGAGGCACGAGATGCAGAAAGGACCTGGCTTCCTTGTGGGAGAGATGCCAGTGTGGGAAGACTGGATGTGTGACCTGGGGAAAGTAATTGCACGTTTCTGGCCCTCTGCTTCCCTTATCTGAGAAATAAAGGGGCTAACATAAAAAAGAACAAAACAGTTATAAAAATAATGACTAACATTTATTGAGCTCTTTCATGTGCTAAGTACTGTTTTAAGTACTTTAAGTGTTTTGACTCATTTAATCCTCATAATAACCTGTGAGGTAGGTATGATTATTGTCTCCATTTTAGCGGTGGACCTGGGTTCGAATCCAGGCAGCCCGGCTTGAGTGCAGACATCAAGTGCTTAACCAGTATGGTCTTTTTCCAAGATTCTAAGTTATATGAGATTAGGAGAGAAAAACAGTTTACCCTGCAACCTTCATAAAGACCATTTGGCCAGATGGAGATACAAAAAAGCAATTTCTAAAAACAGCAATGATAAATCAGTGATGAAGGGGGGGCTTATATAGCAAATGGTGCTGGGACAATTGCTTAGCTACTTGGAAAAAACATCAAAACAGTTTAGATCCTCATCTCATACAGTTTGCCGCAATATATTCCAAGTTGATTAAATATTTAATGGAAAAAGAAGAAGGAAATAGAAGTATCAACTCTCTGACTGGGAGAGAACTTCAATGGCTCAAAACAATGGAAGGAATTACAAAAGTTGATAATAGTTCTAACTTCAAAAAAGTAGAAATCTCTACATCAGAAATAAAGAGTCAAACAAAGAAGCTGAGAAAGTACTTACCATGAATGTAATATTTTGCCTAATATCTGTATTTAAGTATACATCTAAAGCAATAAGAAATCAAAGACTCTGATAGATAAATGGGCAAAGGAGCCACACAATGCCCTAATAAACATTTGGAAAACTGTTGGACTTAATAATTAAAAAAATTCAAATTTATAAATAAATGCCATATTAATATCATTATATATATGTATACATATTAAATACACATATATAGTATGTGATTTTATACACACACACACATATTTCCTAGCTCTATAGCTGCTGAAAGGACTTCGAAGTGACACTCTGGTAGCAATGAGCAAACCTAGCATCCAGATCTTGGTCTCTAAATATTATCCTCCACTAAAAAGAATCAAAGGCAACGTGGGCGCTGGAGAAGCCTGTGAGATCCGGGGCCAGAGAGCAGTGCTCACAGAATGACAAGGGTATGTCAAAGGGATAGGAGCCAATTCAAAGGGACCACCACTGGCTAAATCTGAGATAACTGGAGCTTCAAAATACATGACATTAACAGATTAAATAAAATAATCCATGCATCTATACTGATATAAGTAAATAAATGGGGGAGAATGAGGACACTTTTTCCTGGCAACAAAATGCTAACTAACAAACATGGAAGGAATGAAGGTGTTAGAAAGTCACCACTTAGCTGTCCATCGCATTGCTTCAAACAAGCATCATGTAGGCTAAAACTAGTAGGTGAACCTTTAATGAAGAACAGGATATTTGCATAGTCTCAAAGTATCTCCCCATAAATTACTTATTAGTTAAATAGTAACGTTACAGTGGAGAAACCTGGACACCGCCTTAACCTTAAGGGATCAAGGTTAAGCTCACCACTAATGGGACCAGCCAACATCATGTGCCCCCTGATATGATACGCTGAGATGGATACCACGTCACTTCTGTGTATTCAGGCCCAAAATACATAACCTTATCTAATTATGAGGAAATATCAGACAAACCCAAATTGAAGGACAGTCTACAAATATCCTGACTTGTCCTTTTCAAAAAATGTCACGGCCATGAAAGACAAAGAAAGATTGAGAGAATTGTTCCATATTAAAGCGGACTAAAGAAAGATGAGAACTAAATGTAACGTGTGATCTTGGATTGAATCCTGGACTAGACTTTTTTTTTTTTTTTTTGCTATAAAATACATTGGGTGAAATTTAAGTTCTTCACATTAGATACGGTTTTATCAATGTAAATTTTCTGATTTTGCTAGTCATAGTATGTGAGAATGACTTTGCTCTCATGGAATTACATGTTGAAGTCTTTAGATATAAAGGGCCTTACTTTGTTACTTAGTCTCAGAGGACTCAGAAAAAAATTATATATGTTTTTATGTATGTGTGTATATGTTACGTATGTGTAACTCTGTATCTAGTGAGAGAGGATGATAAAGCGAATATGGCAAAACATTAACGATTGGGTAGTCTCCACGAAGCACCTTATATTATTCTTTCCATTTTTCTATAAGTTTGAAATGACTTCAAAATAAAAAATAAACAATAACAAGTACCCTATTTTGCCTTTAGAACTGACAAGGGGAAGGGATGAGAGGAGCAGAATGTGAGGGCGAAGCAGAAACCCCTGAGGTCCGTTGGCAGGAACGGCTTTGCCCAGCTTTTCTGGAATGCAACTTGGCAATTTGTATTGAGAACTTTAAAAATATTCATAACTTTTAATGCCAGTTTTACTCAAAAAAAATATACAGATATGCAAAGATTTATGCATAAATATCTTATTGCAGCATTACTTTCAAAAGCAAAAAGTTGGAGAGCACTTAAATCTTCAACAGTGGAGACTGGTCTGACCCTGCTGTGGAGTCTCATGTGCCCAGTAAATGATGTCTTGGAAGAGTTTTCAACAGGATGGCCAGATGCTTATTTATAATGTCCTGTGAAATATCAGAATACAATGCGCATGCAGGATAATCTCAATTACATTCAAAATACGCATTAAAAATCTGAATGAAAATAAGCCGAAATCTTAAGAGTATACCCCTCCTGTAGCATTTTCCCTTATTTTATACTACCTTTCAATAAAGTCACATTTTTTATTGTGAGCAAATTTTCTAAAGTCAGGAAACGGCAGCAGCAACACACAACGGAGTGCTGAGAGCCTGGGCCTTTCCATGCCCACGTGCAGGAGGCCCAGTGTGTGCAGGGCCCTCCCCTGGCAGCAGTGAGGCAGCCCCAGGGCACTTGCCCCAGTCCCAGTTCTTGAGGACGGGAAGGGACGGGAGGAAGACTGAGAGAAAAGAGGATGGGTTGCTGATGTCAGAGTGACAGTGTGGAGGGTGGCCCTTCTATGGGTCATGGTGGACACTACAGAATTTCACTTAATCTCCCAGTGGATAAGGAAACTGAGTCATGGAGAGAGTAAGTGATTACCCAAGGTCAACACTTAGTAAGAGGTGAGGCTGGAGTTGAGAGTGAGGTCCAGCGACTCCAAAACCTCGGCCGGCTCCTGCCTCCATCTCTGCCTGCGCTGGGCCAGGCCAGTGGTGGGTGAACTCAGCCTGCTGGTCCTTGCGTTCCCATCCTGACTAGTCAGCTTGTTTGCTTCCTCCTGTCCGCCTTGGTTTCCTCAAGCTTATTATTATAAACAAGCATCCTTCTCTTTCTTCTTTTTCCCCCGGAATTCTCGTCCCACAGTGGCCTGAGGGAAAGGCACAATGTTTGCTTAAGAGTTGGAAGCATTAACATATCACCCAGTCCACTTCCAAAGGTGGGTCACTAAGCCTGGGAGGAGCAAGGCCCGTGTTGGGATGCGCCACCCCGCGCCCACCCTCGCCTCCGAAGGCATAACTGCGGGCCCCCGCAGGAGAGCTGGGCTCTGGCCTCCAGAAGACCTTCTAACAGTAAGAGTGAAGAAACAGGATGGGTTACACAGAGACGCCATTCACTCTCCCCCAGAGGCCTGGGGAGAAAACGCCTGGCACCCGCCTGGCTGTCTTTGTGGTCAGCGTGCTATCGCACGTGGCCCCTCGCGAGCTGCTTCCGAGAACGTCCTGAGAAAGACGTCAGGAATGTCACCATTAGAGGAGGAGACTGCGGCTCAGAGAGGTTCACTTGCCTCTGGTCATCGGTGATTAGGTCAGTCTTCTGACTTCCAGACCCTTCTTCCTTTAGCCCTTGGGGCTCCTTGTCACCCCACCCCAGGCTAGAGAGATGAGCGAGATCATTTCCGGTGCTGCTTCCTGCCCTGGCAGCTTCGTTCCCCTCAGACAGTGGGCTCTCCTGTGTATAAACTTCTCCTTCAGGTTACCCGCCGCCAGTGAAAAATGTTCGACGCAAGGCAGAAAGCCGTGGAAGCCCCAGGTGGCCCGTGTGAATGCAACCCACTCCCCAGGAGACGGCCCTGAAACGAAGCCCCCCTCTCTGCGCCTGCGCAGGCATCCATCCTCGCTCGGCCTGGCAGAGCCGGCTGGAGGGGGACTGGGGGACTGGGGGACTGGGGGGCTGGGAGGCGGGGCGAGGGGAAGGAGCCGGGGCTCCGAAGGACGGACGGGCGCGGTTGCTTAGGTTAGTTCAGCCTCCCCCAGGCAGACTGGGCACAGTTCTTAAAAGAGAGGAATTGTGCTGTCATGAGACAAAAGTGGGCTTTGAAGTCTGACGAGCCAGCGTGCACATGCTGACTTCCCCTCTTAGTCGTGTGACTTCCAGCATATTCTTTAACCTCATTGAGTCTTAGTTTCCTCAGCTGTAAAATAAAGATAATAAACGATGTGATTGCAGGGATTAATGAGATGGCAAATACCAAAGGCAGGCCACAATCAACCTGCGACCATTTTATTTTACTCCTAAATTAAGTGGAAGTGTCATATTTTAGGGTTTAGGGGTTTCCATTGTGTGTTCGAGAAAGACAAGCCTGTAATTCAGTTCTAAAATGTCCTAAGCTGCATTTCCAGGGCCTCTCACTTCTTTCTTCAAGCTGCCCCCCACAGATCCATAAGCAAGCCTCAAAGAAGGTGGCTTCCAGGAGTCCCCTTGCAGGGCTCTACACGTGCTTCCGAGCTGGTGGTGGCCACTCACGGGCCCTGCCGGATCTGGAGGTGATCTAGAGGTTGACAGTCACAGGATTTCCCCACCATGGGCCAGAGTGTGACTGTGACCACCCATCATCTCCCGCACTCACCCAGGAGCCTCCTCTTGCTGCTGGAGTTTCAGTCTGGGTTCCACAAGTGGTCCCGATGATGTATGCCGGATAACCCAGTGTGCTATGCCCACAGGCCTGCAGCCTCCACCTACTGGAAGTCATTGGGAATTAAAGACACTAGTGAAAACAACAGCTACAATTTATGTCAGGAGCTGTTTCCTTCCTCTTGGCAGACAGTCTCCAGAGGTGACTTGCTTTAGGTCACCTATGCTGTGTTGAGCATCTTACCTAAAAAATGACCTGAAATGTGGAAAGACGTGCAGGCATAGAAGAGGGAAAGGCACTTTTCCGTGGTTAGCAGCCTATTAGACAGAGCGAGGTGCCCACACGTGGGCTCCCTCCTGTCCCTCGAAAGCAGGCCTGCTCTGTTCTCTTCTTCCAAATGCTTCTCCACGTGCATGTGTGCACAAGGGGGTCCTGGCTTAGAGGCCCAGCGCTGCCACTTGCCTGCTGGGTGGCCTGCTCCCTCTGAGCGTTTGTTTCTCCAGCATCAGAGTCTCGTCTGTAGAGCAGGAGTGATAGCATCTGCTGGACCTCATTCCAGGCTGTTGTGGGGTCGAATCAGTCAAACGAAAGCCCGTGGAGTAGAGATTCAGAATGAAGTAAGTTGCCACAACTTTTGCCAAAAAGAATACATGACAGTGGTGTAAATGTCTTTCCCCCACAAAACTAAGGCTGAATAAAAACAAGGCTGGTCCTGAGGCCATTCAAGTACAAATAGTTTGTAAGTAGTGGAAAAAGCTATCAGACTTTAACATAGGGAGGCCTCAGAAGCCTTGAAAGGAAGTATAAAGCCAGTCCAAAAAACCCCCTAAGCATCCTCTTTGTTTCTCAGTGACAATTTCCCAAACTATTTTAAGCCACGTTGATTCTCAAGGGAGAAACCGCCACCAAAGCATGGATGGAGAACATCATCTCCCTGCCGCTGCTGTGAAAACACCCCTGTGCTAATTTAAAGATCTAGAACATTCTAATAAAAACACCCAGAATGTTAGGCATAATTATTCCAGCTCTGCCCATCTGTCTTTCTGTCTGTTGTATCTGTCCACCTAGCCTGCTGGTTTTCAAAGGCTCCGAGGTGGCTTTATTAAATGTAAGACTATATGAAAGAGGACAATTATAGCCCCTGATGGATTGTTATGTTACAGATAGGGCAGCAGGTTTTAAAGAGCCGTGTTCGTCTCTGTCCTATTTTGGGGCCCAGGTACGTGGCTCCTATTTTTAGCAGCTCTATGGTATTGTGAATCTGAGATTTCAACAGCCAGTGAGTCAGAAGGTCTGGCTGCCCAGAGATACATGACTCAGAGGGGCAAGAATAGTCTGTTCATCAGGAGATGCAGGTTTAAAGGGGAGCTTTTGTGCTGAGTGAAAACGTAAATGAAAATATTATGTTTAAGTAGAAACCTGTTACCTTTCTGGAGGGTTCTTTCCCTTCATCCCTGAAAGTTCTCATCCCACACCCAGGAAGGAGCCAGTGCCAACTCATTAGCCGCTTCCTCCTCTTTAGGAACCCTCCACGTCCTGGAGAAGAGGTTTCTGGGTCACATCAGCCTTCAGAGTTAACACAACAGCCTCCTCATAGGCAGAAATGGTGGAAGAAGGAAGCGGATGGGTGCAGGTGTTGGGGCAGGTGAAGGTCACAGGAGGAGATTTTTCTCTTTCATGAGTAAGAAACTAGAAGAAAAAGCTGGCTTCCTCGGAAAGACTGGAAACACCAGATTGGTATTTTCTTGATTAGAGATTGGATCAGAAATGCCATAGACTTTATTTATCCGTTCTCCATCCATCCATCCTTCCATCCTTCCGTCCTTCCATGCTTCTTCGCAGCCAGCCAGCCATCCTTCCATCCAAGCATCCAATGATACAAGCATCCAATATATAATTGAAAGCTACTATGTACTCAGCCCTTTGCTGGATACTAGGGGGATGATACAGACTGGTGGAAGATAGCCTTGGAAGGGATCTTGTAGCAAGATTGTCTAAGGTTTTGTGATTCCAGGTCATCAGGATCTTTGGCACTTCAAATGCTCTCTACATGTAGAGGCTCTGCTCCTGCAGAGGTAGATGCACACCTGGGGTAAATCACCAGATAAATGAACCCAGAGAAAGCCAGGGTCATTGGTTTTGGCCATGTGAGAGCTCTCTCCCCAGACCCAGACCCAGACCCCTTTAGGAGCCAAGCACTGCAGGGTGTAGGCCCTCTTTGGGTGTGGGCCTGAAGGTCCCAGTGATCAGAAGCCTCCAGCCCCAACTGGGTGAAGATGCTTATCATGGAAGCTGGAATAGTTGTGTTTTTAGTTGCTATTTAGATTTTCCAGTGTTCCATGAAAGCTCCTGAATCTCTTCCCTAAATAACAAAGTCCTGTTTGGTATTTGGTGAAATGTTTGGAGCGCAGTATTCAACTGAGCAGAACTAAGCTGCTGACAAAATACTGTCTCAGCCATTTAATAATAATAGCTAACATTTATATAGCACTCTACAGTTTACCAAAGCTCTTCGCAGCAGCTCTGTGAGACCCATCTGAGGGCAGGGTTATCATGTGCATTTCACCCATGGAAAATGGGCTGCCCAGAGGAGCTGGTAAGGCCAGATGCGGGACTTGTGAGTCCTGAGCCAGAATCTTGGGCTTTTTCTGCCCCCTCTGAAAACTTCAGTGACCACTCCCTCTCCTGTTACCCCGGTTTGGTCTCTGCCTTAGGTTTCAGTGCCCTGCGATATGATGCCACAAGCCGCCACCAGTTAAATCTTCCCCAAACTCTCCTTAATTGTGTCCTTTTTCTGCTTCAGCACCTAGACGAACTCTCCCAGGATTAAGTCCAAGCTCTCGGTACTCGAATCCCCTGTGCCTGGTCCTGTCTCACTGTCCCGCCTGCCCCTCACTGCCACCAACTTGCATTCTCTGTAGCCAGGCTGACTCTCCTCCACCACTGGAGCACGCCAAGGTCAACTTTACGTCCCAGTGTTGGGCACATGTAAGGTGGGAGAGGGGAAACTTTCGTCTTTTTAATATTTTAGTCTCTTTGGTGTCCAGCAAGGGGCTAGTTAATGAGCACCACACCTCTTCTGAATCAGTAAGTCAGAGAATCTGCATGAAATGGGCGTTTGTGTGGGGATATCAGCATCACCATAGAGTCAAGAGCAATATTATGCTCCAGGATAGGCACCTTGTGGGCAAGGGACTGCCTGAAATAGATGCCAAGGGGCAAAAGGAATGTTTGTTCAAGACCTGTACTGGCAGCAGGACTGGGTATGTTGCTCCGGATGTCTTGGAGTCAAAAGTGGCCTGCAAGCCAGAGATGCCCCCATTTCACCAGTGGAAGTTGGTGTGCCTGGTGCCACAGCCACCCTCCAGTCAGTTGCAGGGACCACAGATGGCTCATTTGGCTGTTGTCAGGGCAGAAGCCGTTCTTTTACTCCCCAGTGACTGGGTGAGGCCTGAAGGGGTGGGGTTTTGGTTGGGAAGGGGAGTTTGAAGTAACTTAGGAGCAGAGAGGGACTTGGAGAGAGGGTCCCCGTGGGTGATCCAGTGTTTGGGAAGCCTGAGAATATCAGATGCCATGGAGAGGGTGCCCTTGGAAGCGTAATAGTCTTAGGCTCAAGGAAATGGGAGAACTCCCCTCCTCTGTGTCCCTTCTCCCACCGAGTCTATTCCCATCCCCCCACACACTCCCAAGTGGAGCTATTATATGGATCACTCTAAACTGGATGACTAACACTATTATTTTATAGGAAACATGCATCCCCCCCCTTTTTTCAGATTTCAGTAATAGCCTTTGTTTTAATTTAAAGAATAATTTTAAAATTATAATTACACAAGTAATACATAATCATTATAGAGATTAAAAGACAGATCTAAAAAGTAAAAAAAATCCATTCAAAATCTCAGACCCCAGGGGCACTACTGTCTCTTATATGTATATCCTTCCAGCTTTAATCATAAAAATGCAGCAGTACATAATTTAAAAAAAGATAACCATAGTAGTATGTGTAGTAGGATTCTTTTGTGTAGAGGATATTCATGGTAATTATACATGGCATTAAATATGAAGCTACAGTATCATTTTAATATTTACCTAATATTGAATTACATGAAGGTACTGTAATGTATTTAATCAAGTCTGTTTGGAGAGCATTGGGGTTGTTTTCACTGTTGTCAACAGCACTGTGAAGAATAACTTTATTATTCTATGTAGGCCTTTACAAGGAGCTATTCACATGTATATAATAACTCTTCTATATACATATCTTTTTGCATTTTTTTTCCTGATGATGAATTCTAATAGAGGGATTTATGGTGAAAGGTTATGCCTCCTGCTAAAAGACCCTTAAGAAAGCTTGTCTGAATCCAGATTCTCCACAGCAGAGTGTGAGGGTTCCTGGGTCCTCATGCCCAGACCCGTGGGCTGCAGATCGTCTCTACTAATCTGAAAGGAAAAGGGGAATAATGTGGGTTAGCCTGGAAAACATTGTCTGAACCTACCCTCGTGCTTTTACAATACAACCCAAGAGCCACCTGTAAAACCTCTAACAAAATATGGCCAGACCCCAGCCAGGGGCCGCCTTATTTCTACGATAGTTAAGACAAAATTCTGGTGCAACAAAGGGATTTGGATAGTTCCCAGAAATGTAGTGCGATGGGATTGATTTGATCCATATCCGAAATTTCCTTGAAAAAAAGAGACCATAATAAATGTTCAACAGTCTAATTTATGCCGTGGGGCCTTTGTTTCCCAACCTGCTTTGGACTTAGAATGAAATGCCAGCGTGGGCACCTCAAGACCTGTCAGGAGTGGCAAATGTGAAGCAGGGTGCCCTGGCCTGGCCTAGCCTGGCTGTGCGCCATAGCTATAACCTGGATGGGCCCTCCCATCCTCCCCTGCGGAGGTTGGGAGCAGCAAGGAAGGAGCTTGGGCACTGGTCCGACAGTCCTGAGTCCCTCATCCACAAGCTAGGCGTGTGACTTTGGGCAAGTGACCTGCAAAACCAAAGTTTTGGAATTGTTGTGAGGATTAAATCACGTGTTCAGAGCTTGGCACACAACAGTCATTTTTCTTTTGCCCTTTTGCTTTATCTTCTGTTCAAATGAGGGATTAAATTATCTGATCTCTCAGAGCCCCTTTAGATCTTATTTCCTTAGGGTTTCAGGTCAGCACAAGTGAGATCCTGCCTTTTGAAGCAGAAATTTTGGAGCAGCAGTAGAATCCTAGCTCAGGGAGGTGACGCTTTTGCTGGCCTTGCATTTGCATAGGTAGCCAGGAGCCTTAGCAGGCACAGGAGGCATTCTCCTGCACAGCCCTGCTTTACTATCATGCTGTCCCTGTGCTTCTATAGCAGATGTTTGTGCTTATCTTCTTGCCTTCATGGGTTTTGTCATCCAGTTTAGAAAATGAATTTCCTGAGGACAAGCCCATGCCTGTCATCTCCTTTGACAAGCCACCTGCCCACTGCCTCATCTCATGTGCACCTGCATGATGGACCACGTTCAGGCACAAAACTGGTTGATAGGGAGTTTGACTGGCAGGGAATTTATTTCAGTGGGCAGCATTACTGGTCCTGGCTGTGATGTCCTATTCACTGCAGCTTAATACTGGTCTATTTCAGCCATCTGCACAACCCCCAGATCCCCATTGAGCTCGTAGCGCCATGTAACTCTCACAGGTGTCCTTCCAGGGTGAATCTTGTGCTGTTCAGGCAGATCTCCACCTGCCCTGATGGGTTAGAGCAATGAGAGTGATGAGGGGGCCAAGCCATTTATTAGGAAAATAAAAAACAGATTATTTCCAAATATTAGAGAAGTAGGATGACTCATTAAATAGTAACCACTTAAGTCTTATCTTTAGCAATGTCGTCCCTTTGACCCCCCCCCCCAGCAGTCTAATCTGGCGGATTACAGTATGTATGTAATGGCTGTGGGATGTTTATTTCTTTCTCTGTCAATGTGTCTCTTTGTGATAAGCATCTTATATTTTTTTAGCGTTTTTCATATGCATTATTTTATTTTGTCCTTACATCAGGTAGATAGGATCATCTCCAATTGTTGATTAAAGAGAAAATAATATAAACCCTGAAACGTTTAAGAGTTAAGCAATGTGCCACAGACCACATGGATAGAAAGGGGAACAGTGGCCTTCAGGTTCTAAGCCTGGAGCTCTTTCCAGGCGGCGTCCTGCCTCCCTTTAGCAACTCCTTACCTTCTCCTCAGTGTGCCCCAAACCTTGTGAAAATTAGGTGTAAAATGACGGGGTGAAGGTTTAAGAGGCTCTCCTCCGAAGAGACTGCAATTTAGCACACGGGCTCTGTGACCTCTCTGTATTGGCTTCCACAGACCTTTTCCTTCTTTTTCTCTGATATATAAGCAAAGAAGATGGGTAGCAGAGTTGCCAGATTTAGCAAAAACAAAGCAAACAAAGGACAAACAAAACGTAAGATGCCCACTTAGAGTTTCAGATAAACAGCAATTATTTCAGTATATATATTTCTCATGTAATATTTGGAACATGTGAAAAAAGAACTACTTTTTGCTTACCTTAAATTCATGCCTAGCTAGGAGTCCAGTATTTTATCAGCCTACAGCAGAGCTCTGCTGCGTGAGGGCCCAGGGACAGCAAAGACAGAAGTACCTGGGGTGATAGTGGGGCTGGGAAATGAACGGGGAGTTGCAGACTCTATAGTGTTAATTAGATAAAGCTGCCTGGGAAAGATGGATCTGAGCTGTGTTTACACGGCAGTAGGGAAATGGTTTGGCAGCTAGCTGGAGAAGGAGCTATTCACATGAAAAAGAACAGCAAACTGGGAAAGGATGAGGCTCAGAGACATACGCACAAACCAAACAAGGGTCAGTTTACTTTGACTAAAAGTAAATTACTTTTTGAATATAACAGTGTTTCGTCCCCTGCTAATGTAATGATCAGTCTGTTTCCTGTCCTAGAAATAGAGAAAACGGTGCCACCTTTCCGGCACACTCAAGTCAATCTGACAGCGATTGTTTGAAAATCTTTGGTTCCCGCAGGCAGTAAATTTAAGGAGCAACCTGCCTTGAAAATGGAATTAGGTTGCTAAAGACATCTTCTAGGAAGTTGAGAATTTCTTGAAATCTAGGATATCGCTTTTTCCCAAAAATGTCTTGAGATCTCACAGGTCTTGTTTTTAAGGCTGATTGCTACCCGCTATTAAGGCATTTGCCTGTGAAGATCCAGGTAGAGGAAGTTTACCAGTTAAGTTGAAAATTGCCAGCCTGTTAAATGGATGCTGTGCAAAGGCATGACACACTTACTGAGCGCCGCCTCTGCGTGTGCGGGTGTTTCACACGTGGCGTTTTCACGCCTTTGTGAAGGGGGTTCTGGGGAGCTCAGCCTTTGTCTTAGTCTTTCCCCTCTCTCCTTTCTTTGTAGGGTGGTTCACATTAAAGATTCAAAGACCAAGCAACTCCCTCTTTAAGTTTATATTTGACTAATTTTTCTTGAAGGCTTATCCTACACCAGAGGAGCATGAAGACGCACAGTCCGAACCTCCTCCCTCAGCAGGGGGTTGAGTGCCGACTCTGAGCCCAGCCCCACGCTGGGGCTTTTACCTCTCTTTGTTCCTACGGCACCCCACTCCCACCGGGAACGTGGACGCTGAGCTGAGGGTCACAGGGATTTGCCCCATGCCCCACAGCTAATGAGCAGCAGAGTTGAGGTTCAAACTCGTGTCTTCTGACTCTAATGTGATACCTTGTACCTGCCTCACCATCAGTTAAGACAGTGATTACAAACCAGGAGAGGGTGCATGGTGCGTAGTGGTGGTGGGACCACATGGATCAAACTCCTATTTCTTTAAGAAATATTTACTTTGACGAGCTTATGCTGTGGCCCCAAGAGACTAGGCTTGGGGTTTTCCTAGCTTCACAGAAGTGTGGACATTGATTCCAGCTTTTCCCAAATATCTAGAAAGGAAGCTGGACATCACGCAAGGTCAAGCACTATGGCTGTGAGCCCCTGGTCTCCAGTTTGAACAACCTGGAGAGGACTCACATGCTGAGAATCAGGAGAAAGCTGAGCAGGTGCCCTCCTCGCCAGTGGAGTGCAGGAAGAGCTGAGGCCCACTGGGTGGCTCGGTCCCCCTAAGAGCGCCATGAGGGGCGTTGCAGGTACTTGCAGAGCAGTAGAAGCAGAGGGGAAGTTTGCAAGAGGCTGTGGAGCAGGGGTGGCATGCAAGATATGGGCCATGCTAGGTACAGCATCACCTCACACAGATGCTGCCCTCTCTGCTCCCTCTGTCTGCGTGCCTGGTGTTAACTCCTTAGTAGCTGCATCATGGGAAGGTCCTGGGGCCCCAAGGAAGGGCTGGGGTAGGGGATTTTGGGGGTCTTAGGGCAGTGGCTATTAACCAACCAGTTCTGAAGTATTTTAATGGTTTAAATACTTAGCTAAATCCTAAGTACTTTATTACATGAATTAACTTAGGTAACCTTCACAAACAACTCTAGGAGTTAGAGTCTGTTAGCATTGCCATTTCACAGATGCTGAAACTGAGACACAGAGCCATTAAGTAACTTCCCTAAGATCCCACAGCTGGAAAGTAGTGGAGGTGGACTTGAACTCCTCTGCTTAATTTTGAAGACTCTGCTTGTGTGACTTTTGTGTCCTTATGCAGGTTGCCTGCTACTGTCCCTGGTTTCTGCTCTAGCTGGCCACCAGCAACCGTCCATTTCAGAACAGTGACATGGAGGTGACTGGACAGGTTGGGTCTTGTGTGCTCTCTCTCTGAGGTCCTAAAAAGGAATTAGGTATGATATTTAGGAACTTCATAGAGTTCCCCTTTCTTCTGCTTTCTTCCCGGCCAAATTCAAAGGTCCAGGACCTGGAGAAAGGAAGGGAGAAACTAGCCCACACCCTCAGGGCCCTGCCCAGCACAGGAGCCCACTAACTGCCTCTGACACTGGCTAAGCCTGTGAGGGAACTGGGGCCACGTGGCAGCGATCAGGTTCAAAGGAGTATTGACGGTGTACAGCCTGCCTCTGTTTTCCCTCCAAACCACTGAAGGCCTCAGGAGTCTCGAGGAGCCACCCTCTAGGGCTCTCTGGAAACCCCCCCAGATCTGGCTTCCTGTAGAGTGATGGCCATGGCTTGGCTGTCTGTGGGTGGGGCTGTGCGTGTGTGTGTGCACGCGTTGGTATGTGCACGACGGTGCACCCACATCCAGATGTGCTCCACCCCTCCCCATGCCTGGGACAAGCGCACATTTCATAGGTCTTAGAGGAAATGTTTTCATCGTCCCAGCGCTTTAAGGCTTGCTATTTTTAAAATTTGAGGGCCCAGAAAGAGATGTTGTCATTGTGTGGGGATGGCTGTAGCTCAGCCCACTACTTCCCCACTTTCTCTGAATGCCCCACTCATGTCCCAGAACCTGCTACAGGGCGTGCCCTGGCACAGTCAGGGACCTTTGAGGCCTTGAGAGTGACTCCTTTCATCTTCCAACACAACAAGGTACAGGTTTTGCTGGGTCTCAGCAGTGGGTAATGGGAAGGCCTTACAAAGTAACATTTAGAAATAAATAAGCCATGCTGTGACAGCATCCCGCATACAAAATAGAGGAGGATTGGCAACAGATGTTAGCTCAGGGCCAATCTTCCTCACCAAAAAAAAAAAAAGCTTATTTCTGGTAAACCTTGATTTCGTATCCACTTCATGATGAGAATATATGTGTATATAAACAAGTACACACAAAGCAGTGTGTATGTGATAGTCATCTCAGTTTCTCCTTCACTCAAAGGCTCTCTTAGGGGTGGCCCATGATTTGAATAATCTCCCCTCAGGATTTTTGCCCATGCCACCCCTCTTCTCAGAATGCTAGTCCCCTGTGTTGCCTTCTTCCTCTGGCCAGTGCCACAGGCCTGTAGGACTCGGGTCATCTGACCCCCTTCCAGGGAGCAGGTCCCCCTTGGGTGGTAACATGCCTTGTTAGCCTGTCTCCCACTCTGGTCTAATTCTTCACTCCCTAAGGTCTTCCAGGGCAGAGACCATGCCTTACTCCTAGTTCTCTCTCCAAGGGTCTGTGCGCCGCCACATGTGCAAATGAGTGAACACACGCCCCCTCGTCCCCTCTCCGCAGACTCTGCACTTCCCCCCTTTCATCAGTGAGGATGAACAGCACGAGATCTGCCAGCGCCCCTGGTTGGTCATCTTCCAGATCATTTCTTTTTCCCTTCCACTCTGGCCAACATCTGGGGGCTGTGTGCTAGGCACACACACAGGACATTTCATCCTGAAGACAACTCTGTGAGGCATCAACCAGCAGCATAAGCTTAGACATTCTGGAGGTGATGGGGGACAGGGAAGGGGGCCAGGCACCCTTGTGAGTCCAGTAAAAGCTTCAGGAGAGGTCCTGCGTGCAGCCAGCTGGGAGCCACCCACGCTAGCAGGCTCTGGGCCTGACGCCTGTGTGCTGGTGGTGCAGGGGTTCCTCTGGCCTGGTCAGCAGGAGTGCCCTTCCAAGGACCAAAGAATCTCAGAGGACAGGAACCCAGGAGCCGTCAGGACCAACCTCACAACTCCTGCCTTCAGGGATCCTGACCCCTGTGCCCCACCCAGGCACGTTCTCTCTGCCTGAGCCATGCCTGAGCTGCACACACTGAGCTAGATGTGCTCAGTGATGTCTCTGATCAGCTTCTACCAGAGGTCAAGCTCCCTCAGCCCCTTCCCACCTTGGAGCAGGTCTCAGACCCAGGTCCCACCGTCCTCCCTCCCTGCCTGCTTCAGGGGCTGTGTGTATGGAGGGGTGCACATCTCAGGCCTCATACCAGATCCAGAGGAGCGGTCTGGGACACCCAGAGGAGGGTCGGGGAGTGAGAGGGTGTTGCCTTGTGGTGTTCTCTCGGGGCCATTGGAAACAGCCCTTGGAGTGTGCTGAGAGAGCCAGTGCCCGCAGGGACTCCTGTGAGGTCTCTGGGAGAGAAGCTTGTCCTAGAAACAGCAGTGAGGTGACTCTGCAGCCTGCCTGCTCTCAACTGTGAACCAGGCCCCCTCGCCGCCCGGCAGTGCAAGTGGGAGGGGGGCCGGGCTGGCTGCCAGCAGAGGGACAGATGCGCCCTAGGTGGAGAGGGGCCGGGCCAGCCCCAACTTCCTGGGCCTGCTGGCCAGGTGGAATGCAGGTCTGCAGACCCACCTCCTTCCTCGGGACGAGGGCGGGCAATCCCAACCCTGGCAATAAGGAGCTAGACTTTTCGGACTCAGCGTGCAAGGGACTTCCAGTGGTTTCCTGTCCACAGCTGAGTCACACAGCTTCTCAGCAACTTAGTCAGACAGCCCAAACATGGAGGGGATGGGCATATTTTAGAGCCCCCTTTCCTGTTGGCGTTTGTGGTGTCTTCTCACTGAGCCACAACACCTGGTGAGCGGCTGCAAATAGTCTCCCGAGGGAACGGGGCTCACACGCCGGTGGGCACGGATTTCAGGCAAGGCGTCGCTCAAGAAGAGGCGCTATGTTAAGGCCTGGTTATGTTTAGAAGTCATCCCGAGAATGCTTGGCATGCTGAATATAAACTCGTGCTTCCGTCTGCCTGCCATACTTTAAGATTTCTCCCAGAGGGACCCAGAACGCCGGGCGCCCTGGAGGAGGAGCTGGGGATGTCTCTGGGGAAAGCTTCCTTTCTCAGGAACTGGGGGACCCTGAGAAAGGAATTTCTGAGCTTGCTCCTCACCTGGGCTTCCCAGATGTAAGATGGGGATGTGGATGGATGTGACCCAGGAATGTCAGCATTCAGATTCCAGCAGGAAAAGGCCTGCTTTGAAGTCTCCTCGATCCCTCGATGCCTCTCAGAGATGGGTGTCAACTGTGAGGATGGTGCTGTGGGCTCAGCTGGCCCAGAAGGGAGAAGAGGAGGGCTGTGCCCTGATCCACATTGAATTGAAGGGGGTGGCCTCAGAAAGGACTGCGGGGTATCTTATCCAGTCCTCTCATTTGATAGATGGGGAAACTGAGGCCCAAAGACAGGATGGTGACCTGCTCCAGGTCACACAGACTTCCAGCAGCTGACCAAGGCTCTACGCCGCAGGATTGGCTTGCTCTCAGATTGTAAAAACATCGCTAGGGTGGAAAATGAAAACGCCCTTAGGATTGAGCTGTCACCAGAATGAAGCTCTGTAGTCCTGTGTGAGCTGAAACTTGGTTTGGGAAGTGGCTCTTAGCAGCTTTAGGATAAGGAAGCAATTTGGGCTGGATTTTAACCATCTATGAAATTTCAGTAGAATATCAGGGAGAGTCTCCAGGACTGTCTCAATTGGATTTATGTTTTTTAAAAGTAAAGGAGAAAAATGGAAGGGCTCATGTGGGAGCAGTGTTTCATAGGCACATGCCTGACTCTGCCAGGCAGGGGCGTCTTTAGTGGGGCACAACACACCACGGAGGAAGAGCCCCTCGCCCCTGCCGCCTTCCTCCTCACGGAGCTTTCAGCCGTGGGCTTGGCGTGGTCGTGGACAGGAGACGTGGCCTGAGACTGGGAGGGAGGGCCTGTGGGCGGGCGGAGAGCTCTGCACCCACACTCACTGGTCTGCCCTGAAAGCCCAGCTCTGCCTTCAGTCGTTCATAGAGACTTGAGCTATTTCGGTTCCTGAGCCTCTGCCTCCTCCACAGAATGGGGACAGGATTGTGTGTGCACGGTGCCTGGCACATAGTGTCCTCTGCAAAGGGTTCTGCATACAGTAGGCGCTCAAGAAACACTGCTGCCTAGGAAATTTGCCATTTGCTTAGTCTTGGGAAGGGGAGAAGAGTAATTTTCCGTGAATGAGGGTGTGTAGATAGAGTGGTTGCAGAGAAGATCCGAGAAAGAAATGGAGCTGGCCCCACCGTTCACAAAAGGTTTCAGAGTTTTTTGGGGTCTCTGGCTATGACGTTCATCTCATGTGATTCAGGAATCATGTCTGCAAAACTCTAGTGAGTGTCTAGGGAAACTCTAGTGACCCTTTCCTTCTAGTAACATCCTTTTTTGGCTTGTAAGGAATTCCTTCTTGCCGCCTATGCCTTCTCTCACTGTTCAGTGAGACCACAGACCCTACCTCACCTCTATCAGTTGAGACCCGTGGCTGAGAGAAGTCCCTGACTGGATCTTCCCCAGGGTAGTTGTGATAATATTAATACTAATTGACACTGACTAAGTGGTCATCACAGGCCAGCCACTGTGTTGGACACTTTACTTCACAGCAACCTTAGGAGGTAGGACACTGTTATTGTCCCATTTTACAGTGAGGAAGTTAAGGCATTGAGTTGCTCAGTCACATGAATAGTCAGTGGCAGTGCTGGGGTTTGAACCCAAGTAATCTGGCTCTAGAGTCTGTGCCCCAACCACTATGCAATACTGCCTTTCAAGTAGTAGACAAAGAAATCAAGGGGAGAGAATGGGGCTGAATAGCCCACGATGATAGGAAACAGAAGAGGAAGTGCCCTGGGCCGGGTGGCCAGTTATTTCAGAGGAGTGACTAGCCCAAAGGACTTCTTGAATGGCTGGACACCCCCTAAAATGGGCAACACACACTCCCCACAGGCTCGGCTCTTGCTAGCCTGAATTTTCCTCCAACCCTCCTCCACTGAACAGTGGCTAAGCTCTGCCCGCTTCACCAGGCACTGCCCCCCAACACCAGCCCAATCATCCTCTCCCCGCCCCATTGTTGTTGTCACACGCCGTCGAGTGGGCTCCGACTGCCGGCGACCCTATGAATGAGTGATGTGCACAGTGTCCTGTCCTCAGCAGCCCCACTCAGCTCCTGTAGACTCAGGCCTGTGGCTTGCTTTATGGAGTCAAGCCATCTCATACTGGGTCTTCCTCTTTTCCTGCTGCCTCTACTTCTCCCAGCATTATTGTCTTTTCCAAAGAATCTGCCTTCTCACGATGCGCCCAAAGCAGGGCAGCCTCAGTTTTATCATTTTTGCCTCCAGCGATAGTCGAGGCTTAAATTTGCTCTGAGACCCACTTGTTCATCTTCCTGGCAGTCCAGGGTGTCTGTGGAGCTCTCCTCCAACACCACATTTCAAATGGAAACATTGTTTTCCCGTCAGCCTTCTTCACTGTCCAGCTTTCACACCCATACACAGTGACTGGGAATACGAGGGTGTGGACAACCTTGGCCTTGGTCTCTAATGACCCTTCCTTTCCCTCGGTGATCTTTCCTAATTCTTCCATTGCTGCCCTTCCGAGTCTCAGTGTTGATTTCTTGGCTGCGGTCTCCATTTAAACTGATGACTGAACCAAGATGAACGGTTTCCACATCTTCCTTGTCTACGTTAAAGTTACGTGGTCCTTCTGGAGTCATGATTTTTGTCTTCTTGATGTTCAAATGCAGTTCTGACCCATAGCCCAGCCCCACAGCCTTCTAATTATTGGACACCAGACTCTCCTGAGTCTGAGAAGACTCCGGAGGTCACCCGTTCATTCTCCCTCAGAACTCAGGATGCCCTCTGCACTCTTCTTGGCAGGACTGTGGAACCGGCCAAGGACGACAGAGGCTCCTTCAAACACCTGTCCAATTGTTAGAATGCTCTTGTTCATGAACTCAAGCAAAGGCTGCCTCTTAGTGGCTCCAACTGCTAGCCCCAGCCAGGCCCTCTGCTCTGCTCCCTCGGGGCCTTTCTGAAGGCAGTTGCTGAAGGACCTATTTCAGATACTCTAATTCAAGCTTTCTCAATCTTGGCCCTGCTGACATCTGGGGACAGATAACTCTTTGTTGTCAGGAGTTGCTCTGTGCATTGTAGGATGTTTAGCATCCCAGGCCTCCATCCACTAGATGCCAGTAGCAGCCCCTTCAACTCAGTTGTGACAACCAATAATGTCTCCAGAAACTGCCAAATGCCCCGGGGGTAAGGAGGACAAAACTGCCCTGGGTGAGAGTCACTGCTCTCATTGCACCTTGCCAGCTGCTCAGGGGCTCCCACCAGCCCCTATTGTCCGTTGGCTAAAGAGAAACGCCTTCCTCCACCTTGCCTCTCAAGAGTTGTGTCCTGGGGCCAGAGTGAACAGCCAGCAGTCCTCCGGGCGGCTTCCTGGCCCTGAGGCGGCCTGGTTCCCTCAGCTGCCCTGTCAGGAGTTGGAGTGATGGGTGAGCCGCTCACCCCCTGGGCCTTGTTCCTTTCCTCCTCAAGGGTGGCAGTGCAGCCTAATGAGTGGCGACTTTTGCAAGAGTTGAGTGAGTGAGTTTGAGAGCGAGGCCGGTCGTGGAGGGACTGGTTGCTTCTAAGGCTTTCTTTCCCGTTTATCCTTTTTCAAGAACTTTTCTGCAGCAGCCATCTCATGTGGTTCAGCGTCTTCCATGCTGCAGAATGGAAAATGTCATGAGCATTTCCGCCTGGGCTTGGTTTCCAGAGAAGGCATTTTTTGCTGAAGGATCTGCAGCTCGACAGTCCCTGGGAGTGTCTCTCTCCCCCACCCCATCCCCTGATGCTCACCCTCCACCTTCCACACACCCTGGGCCTCAGGGTTATCCAACAGGGAAACCGGGGCAAGAAAGAGACAGGCCCCATCTCCAGAAAGGCCAGAGCGGAGAAGCAGGATTCCTGCCTCATCAGGTGTCCTGTGCACCCAGCGCAGGAGGCCTGAGCAACAGGCCCTGTTCAGTGTGGCCTGACTCAGGAATGTGTTGGCTGAAATGCCTGGCTTCCACCCCAAACATAACACAATCGCCCATGTCCCCAGAGTCACAAAGTTCCCTTACTGTGCTTCCAGTTTGCTTGGTGAGAAGATGGGCAGAGGGGCATCATCAGGTTGGACGCTCACCTGGTGTGCCAGAGCCTGCACTGTGAGCCTTGGGCAAGAGCCCTGCTGGAGAGCGCCACCCCATGTGGCTCTGTCATCGTCTCCCAGTTCCCTGCTCACTAATGAGGTCTCCTAGGCCGCCTGAGGTTGTCAGAAGGCCTGTGTGGTGAGACCTCAATTGACAGGCCCTCCGGGAATACAGTTCCTCTGTAATTAAATTCTTATGTTAAAAAAAAAGTCTTCATCAATCATACAAAACAAGCTGCCTGCATTTGATGTGTGTGGGTTGTGGGAAGATTCGGGAAGAAGTGGAAGGGGGTGGGCCTTCACAGAGGTGCTGCGGACCTCCCTGTCTCCTGCGGGTTTCCCCGCCTTGGCCAGTGAGAGCCTCGTGCCCCATCCTGGACGGGGTGCTTGCTGCCCACAAGGTCCAGTGAATAAGCACGAGGTTATTTGCTGGGGGAGATGGGTCCCCTGCACGAGGCGTGTCTGGGAAAGGGCTGGCCCAGTCCTGGTGCTGACCTGACTCTCGGCTGGCCGGGCTCTCAACAGGCGGCTTGCAAGCCAGAGCGACGTTGCCGCGGGGGTCCCCGCAAGGCCACGCCGTTGCCCCCGTGACGCGCGCGCACGCGGGGAGGAGGGGCGTGGCTGCGCAGGGCAGCCGGAGGCCTACTGTGTGCGGCGGTGCGCCGGGCGCGGTGGGGTCTGCGGGTGGGGCCGGTGAGCGGGTGGGCCAGATCGTCCCGAGGGGTGTCTTAGTAGGGAAGGGGCCTCAGCCGAGCGCTGGGCAACCGGGGCGACCTCCGGAGGGACGGGTGGGCTGCGAGGCCCCGATTCAGCCTGGCGAGCGGCCCCTGGTTTGGGGAAGTCTGACGCCCGCGGGCCTTGTGACAGGGCGGGCCCGCGTCTCCGTGGCTCTGCCCTGGCCTCCCAGCTGTCCCTGCTGGAGGGCTTCTCCACGGTAGCCTTCCATCACCCTCCCGGGCCGCGGTCCTGCCGTGCTCAGCACCGGGCCTCCGGAGCGCCCGTGGAGAGCTCTCTGCCCAGCTCTCAGGAGCCCTGGGGCTCCCGAGTAGGACTCATTATGGGAGGAGGTGGAGAGGGAAGGGACCGCGAGGGTCTGCTTCAAGCAAGGCAGCGTCCAAAGGGTCCCATGCAGGAGGCAGTGGCACAGGCTGCCCTTGGATGTGCCGAGCGCTTCCTGGTGGTGCTGAAGGTCAGGGAGCGCACTCTGTTCTGGAGGGCTTCCTGGAGGAAGCAGAGCATGAACCGAGCCTCAACTGTGGACAGGAATTGAAGGAGAGGAGGCTCAGAGCTGGGAGATGAGTTACAGGCGTGGGGCTGGGGATGAATAAGGCCTGTCTTGGGGATTATGATTAGATACGCCTGGCTGAAGCAGAGCTGTGTGGAAAGAAGCAGGGGGCAAGGCCAGCATGGTGGGGGAACCACAACCGCCTGGCTCCTGAGTGCCTGATTATGGTGTCTCAATGTTGCACTGTAGGCAGTGGGGTCTTTTTGAGTGTGGTGGAAAAGGTGATAGAAAATGATGCTAGTCGTGTTTTTGCATGATTAATCTGGCACCTGTGTTCACAGGGATTAGAGGAAAGAGAATCTGGAGACAGATACCCTTTCAGGCAACCTTTGCAATGGTCCAGGAGCCCAGTGAAGATGATGCAATTGGGGGTTTGCTTCCAAAATGCAGCTGGGGAGAGAGTAGGGGGTTGTTAGGAAGGAATGGATGGAATCTCTTTTCCAGAAACTCCTAAACCAGTGGAAGCCCCACCTTCCACATCTGCTGTGCACAGTTAAGCTGCCAGACCTGTCCGTCCCCCGGGGTCCTCCCTCAGGTCTGCAGCGCCCCCCTCAAATCACTGCCCCCTTTGCCTGAGCCTGTCACAGGAGTCTGTGCAAAGCAGGAAATGGAGGGCAGAAGACCAAGCAAATGGCTTTGTGTTTCCTCCAGTGTCTCTGGGTTGTTCTCCAGCCACCTGCTTAGAGTTTTGATAAGCCAGATGTTTCTTTAGAAGAGCAAGCAAACCAGCCAGCCAGGGACACTGCACAGTGCAGCCATTACTCAAACACTGGTAGGACCGGAGGTCGTTTTTAAAAAGGACAGAGTCAGCAGCTGACCTGAATCTCCTTTTTGAGAACCAGAGACCAAGAGGGGGAAAATGTCTCCTTGACTGTGTTTGGGGTCGTAAGAAGTGTGTGTCCTGGTCCATGGGGATGCTCCACTATTGGTACAGCGGCCTGTGGTGTGGAAGGGACCAGAGAGGGGATCCATTCCTTCTCCCCACCTGGCTGGCAGAACCAAGGCACTCCTGCTTGCAGGGTGGATTATAATTCAGTTTTTCTGAGCACAGCAAGAGAATGCCAAATTGCAGCCTTTCCCGAGACCACTTGTGATCCTCTCTAGTCACAAGGTTGGCCTTGACTTATGGTTCATTAGGACTTCCCTGGTCCTCTCCACCTTTCAGCTTCAACCCAAATACTCATTTCAGAGCTGGAGGGTTCTCTCCTGCTTTAGCGTCTGTTATGGTGAGGAACTCCAGGTAACCCACGTCTGCACCGTAGGCAGGCTAAGGAGCCAGAAGGAAATGGAGCCCACGCTGGGTGCCATGGAGGGGGACGAGGGGGAGAGCTGGCCGAGGAGCTGTAACACTTTGTAAAGTTGGATATTAAACCTGTAGCAGCAAAACCAGCTTTGTTCCCTGCCCCCTGCCATATTTACGGTACTTACCTTCTGTTGGGTGTGCCATCCACATGAACTACTGAATTGGAAAGGAATTTTTAAACATTGTCAGGCCAAACCTGCTTTAGCTGTCGTTTAAGACCCAGAGTGGAGTCAGCTTTGGATCTGTCCTCCTCCAGAGAGGGAAAGGCAGGCTGGACCCAGCCGATTGTGCCAGCATCGCCACATTGGTTGTTAAAACACTGAAAAACTTCAGCTGCCCTGAGCCCCCCAAAGGCCCTGTGCCCCTCTAGGACCCTCCCAGCCCCCCACATTCCAGCAGCTCACAGTGAATGCTGGAGCAGGACTCTGCTCCTGCCCGCTCCCAGGGCCCACTCCCAGCAGAGGGGCCGCACTGGCTGCTAACGTTTTGAGCAGCTCTCTGTAGCCTGTGGGTTATGCCAAGTCCCTTGACGCTGGGTCTTAGCATTTCCTGCTGCTTTATTTTTCCCTTATTAAGATAGAAATTGTACTTGTCAAAACCCCACTCACTCTCTTAGGCCCAGCCCAAAGGTCACTTTGTCTCTGAAGTCTGTCCTGGTGAGAATGGGTCAGTACCTCTTTGCCCACATCGACACTGGTTTATACTTCTGTTACGGACCTGGTGATAGCTAACCTCACCTTACAGCAGTGGTGCACGGCACGGGCGCTTTTGCCTCCAGCGGACATTTGGCAATGTCTGGAGACATTTTGGTTGCCACAGCTAGAGGCAGGTCCTCCTGCCATCCAGTGGATATGAGGCAAGGGATGTTGCTGAACATCCTACAATGCACAGGACGGCCCCCACAACAAAGAAGGATCCGGCTCAACACGTTAACTGAGCCAAGGTCCAGAAACCCTGTATCAGAGAGACCTACGTGTCTCCAGGTCTGTCCAGCTCCTGTCTGTGAGTTCCTTGAGGGCAGGACACTGCGATTTGTCCTCCCTGCCCCCACCCTCCAGGAACCAGGGCGATCCTTTGCGTTTAGTTGGACACTCAATCAATGCACTGAATTGAATTCGTTTAGTTAAATTGAATCAAATTGCATTGAACCTCAGCTCTCCCACTCACAGGCACGTACGCCGGGCACGCTGTGCCTTAGCTTAAGCTGTCTTTTGCTTCAAAAGCAGAAAGTGAAGACGGCACCGCCCATGCCCACTTGGTGGCCTAGACCAGGCCCCCGACAAGATGGACGCAGGGGCTTGGGGACAAAGGTGAGCATTGTAAGGCCTGTGAACTGAGTGAGTAGTTTGAGCTCCTGATTCACTGTGCATCTCAGGGTCACCAGGAGTAGCTCTCTGCCCTTCTAGTCACCCCGAAGACGCGACTGAGCAGGCTGCCACAGGGATCTGGGCAGTTGTAGGCAGAGCGAAAGTGCAGGGCCGTCCGAAACGTGGGCCAAGGGGCATGTGGTGTGCAGCGGGCAGCAGTCTTGCCTTGGAGCCCACTGCACGAGGGAAATGTTTCTTCCCTCTACACCAGGACTACAAAGTCTGCCCTTGACCTGTGGGCTTAGTCCCTCGGTTGTAAATGGGAATAATAAATTCTCACCTGCTTTGAGGCAGGGCTGGACTGGTTATCTCGTGGGCCTCCCTGCAACAGGCTAAGTGTTCTATGTGTATTACTTCATTTACCCCTCTGTTCCACAGAGGAGGCCACAGAAGCACAGAGATGGCGTTCCTTTCCCAGGGTTACATAGCTAGAAGACGGTAGAGCCAAACCCAGAGGCCACCCCTTGCCCACTCTGGAACACTGCCTCTTCCTTTCCTTCCATCTCTCCGCTCGCTGCGTCTACCCATCCTTGCACCCTCTTTGTGGGTCTTGAAAGCATGAGGCCGCTTTGCCTGGTATTGTGAGCCGTCCTTGGAGTACACCCAGTGATCTCTGGGCTTTCACTCGCTGACTAGAAGCAAAATTGGACAGGATTAAACCTGGAGCTTTCCTTTGCTTCAAGGTTAGGTCTTCTGTTCCATCCAGAATAGCCTGCTGCCCCCAGCTGTTTCTCATGGTTTCAAGCGGATCTAAAGTAACAAGGGAGCTATCTTGCCCGGTGGCAGCTGGTATTTCTGTGTCCTGAAGAAAGTGGATACTCGAGAGTGGAGCTACCCAGAAACGAGGGGCAGCACGCTGGCCGGCCAGGAGGCAAAGGAAGCTCGGCGTCGTTTCCCGGCCTCTCAAGGGTGTATCTGATTTGGGCGCATTTGGTTTGGTTCGTCTCATATCCAGAGAGGTTCTTCTTTTCTCCCTAAGTGACATCTCTCTTGAGCACACAATTCCCTCTTTTCAAGGTGAGTAATCCCGTCTCTGGCTGTTCACAATTATTAATTAGTGAATAGAGAGGCGACCAAACGAAATTAGCTATTGGGCCACAGTTTGGGATGGAACCAAAGGGAGGGGAAAGGCCTCAGTTTGCTTTTTCTCCTAAAAAAAGGAGACACTTCAAAACGTACCACACTTTCCAAGGGTCATTTATGATAGTCCCTCTGAAATGTCTGTCCCCAGCATCTTCGCTCTCTGTGAGGAAAGATTACAGGTGGCTCTCTGGTCAGCAGTGGGGGTCCCACAGGGTTCTCCAGAGAGCACGCCGGCTTTGTCATTGACTGGGAGAGCACGAGCCACCGTTCTCTGGGGGGCGGGGAGATGGTGCCCCTCAACCCCATCTGCTTGTCCATGCAGGCCCAGGACAAGTAGCCCCCTCCCCTCTGTCTCTCTTTCTCTCTGTCTTTCTCGTCTTCACTATACCCAGAGCAGAGAGACAGACATTGATATTCAACTAAGCTTTCTTGCCATATAATTACGTCTTCTCTTTTAAGGCTCGTTACAACCCTCTCCATTGATTGGACCCAGAGACTGAGGCTAAGATGTGCAGACTTCCTCAGGGCCACACCTAGTGAGGAGCAGTATCAGGCACTGACTGCGCTCTCCACATTCAGTGCCCATGGTCTTAGGGGCTTATAACTAATAAATGCCTACTTTGCCAGGAAGACCAAAATAGCACATGAGAAAGGCTTTGAAAGGAGAGAAGTGCTAAATGAGGAGACACCGAGCGCTCGGCTTTCTGGAAGCCTGCCGTCCAGGTTAACCACAGAGCGGTGGGCGGGCTGTGGGAGAGAGAGCCGCACACACGCACCTGCTCGCTGCTCTGAGCCCACCTCCCAGGAGGGACTTAGAACCCGATGCCACCTCCTGGCTTCCTCAGCAACGCGCCACAGGCAGTCACCCTCCTCGCTGGTGGTGTGGTAATTGCTCTCCCAGGCTGTGGAGGCAAATTCCTTCCCCGTTGCCTGCCTCTTCTGCTGCCCTGCCTTCCCTCTGCTCTCCTCTCCCTTTCTTTCTGCTCTTTGGAGATGACAGGTCTGCCTCACCCACTGAACTCTGTCCCTCTGTGCATTCTACGCTCTGTCTGGCTTCCCTTCCTCCTCCTGCCTCTGCCTGGTTGATTTTCCTATCGGACCCTTGAGGACGTGTTGCATCCTTTCTTCCCCCTCTTCTTCTCCAAAGTGAATTTGTGCTTATGATGAACAGATGTCATTGTCACAGAGTTACTGATGACCCACCCCACCTCTCGCACCCTTCCCTCCGCTCTCTGGTTCCCACATTCCATTCTGCTTTCTGCCACTGGCTCTGCTGCTGAACCCCAGCCTGCCCTGAGTTTCCTCACTCGGATCGACTAGAAAGCTAAGCAGCCCCTCCCGGCTTTCCGCCGGCCGTCAAGTGGTCCTTCGGCCCCACCTCGCTTCTTTAGGCACCCAGAAAACTTTCGGGTGGGTTGCCGTGGAGACACTGGAGTCTTCCTGTGGCCCCTTCTTCCACTCGCTTATGCAACCTGCCCTCTTTCCGGATTGCTGTGATGTGCAGGGAGGTTTCTTAAATTAATCCTGTCAAAATAGCCTTCGAATTCTTTTGGAGCAGGGATTTTTTTTTTTTTTTTTATCTCACAAGACACAAACTGTTCAAGGGAAGAACTGGGAACAAAGACAACTTGGGAGGAATGGAGGGAGCTTGGAGAGCATTTAGAGGAAAGCGTGGAAATGATTGATGGGCTGGAAAATGGGACCCCAGATGCGAGGTGAGAGGAAGGGGGATTATTTAACTGGGAAGACGAGGCTGACAGGTGACCTCGTAACAGGCTGCAAGTTTGCGAGGGTTGGGATATGGAGGCTGGCGATCAGCTGGCTCCTCCTCACCACCAGAGAAGGAAAGATGCTACAGTGGGAGATAGGGAGCGTGAAGCCGCGGGAGGAACTTCTTCCACAGCTTGTGGCCGATACAGCGAGGGGCGGGGCATGGGATCTTCCGCCAGGCCGTCTCCCTAATGGGATGGGCCCTGCAGTGTCGAGGGACCTCGTCCACCGACCTCCTAGCGCAGACGCTCCCAATCGCTTATCCTCAGATTAGTGCCTCCATGGCAGCATAGGCATCTGCTGGGCACGTGTTGAAAATACAGTTTCCTGGGCCCCACGCAGAGCTCTCGGTTCCGAACTTCTGGGAGGGAAGTCCAGGAGTCCGTTTTTACAAATTCCCCTGGAGGAGTCATATGCTTAGGTCGCTGAGAACCATGGGCTGGCATGTGGAGAAAGAGCAAACACCTCCCCAGATTCTTCTGTTGTCCCATTCAGTGTCCAGCAAGCTCTTTCGCCATCCACGAACCTTCCCAGGGCCCAGGCCACAGCTGCCCGCGTTCTCCATCCGGTGTGCATACTTCCTTCCTTGCACTGGGCCCCGTGATCAGCGCTGCCCACGGCCCTGAGGCCCTGGGCCTCTCCTCGGGCGTGGGCTCCACGGTGCGGGGAAAGACGCCCGCCCACGTCCTTGCTCTTGTTGCACTGGCAGCCTCTGAAGTCTTAGGTGGCAGCTGTGTGGAGGTTTCCAGTACGGAGAAGTCCCTCAGAGCCCACGCCACCCCACAGGGAAAGAGCCCGGGGGCGTCAGAGGCGGCGCCTCTCCTGCGCAGGTCTTTCCGCTGCTCCTGGCGGCAGCTCCTTTCTCTGGACGTGGGGGAGGCTGAGCCAGATCAGCTCCACAGTCCTTCCAGCTCTTCCTGTCTGTCTCTGCTGGCCGTTTGAAGAATTGCAATGCTTGAAGATCTTGAAGAGTATACAATCTTAGATTCAGGGCAGGATTTCCTAGTGGAATGTTTTAGGCTCAGTGATTTTCTTCTGTTTGTGTCGTTTGTCTTGGGAAAGCTGGGATCGCAAGGAAGAATGCACTCACACGCGCCTCTCCTGTTAACTCAGCCCATGGGCGAGGCTGCTGCTCACCACGGCGTGGACTGACGCTCCTTTCACTTGGTGGCAGCATGCCAAACTACAGACGCGGTTCTTTGTCCTTGAACACCTTTTGTATAAGTGTGGAGTCTGTAATCAGAGAGCCCCGTTCATGGGGAGAATGGCCATGCTGGGGAGGGACCATTATTTCAAGGCCTTACTTGCTTTATCCCTGCTGAGTTCCAAACTGCAGTGGTATTTTTAAAAAAGGAGCAGCTCCAATGGAGAGTCTTAACTTTGCTTCTGAGGTGTTGGAAACAAACCACACCCTGGTATTTAAAAAAAGGTAAACTTATGTATAAGAAAAGTTGCTAGTTGTCTACCCCAGCATCTGACCTAGGCTTCCTCTTTAGTAACTGAACCCTGATTTTCAGCTTGGCACATTACTACCTAGACTAAAAGGACTAGATTTTCCAGTCTCCTGTGAGACTTGGTGACAATTTCTGGCTAATGAGAGATATAAGCTAAGTACTGTATGCTATAATTTAATAGCCTTAAAGCTGGGGGTGGGGAGGAATGAGCCCTTTTTTCCCCTTCCTTCCCCCTTCCTGCTTCCTGGAATGCAGTTGTAATGGCTGGAGTTTTAGCAGCCGCATTAGACCATAAGATGGAAACCAAGCATTGAGAATGGCAAAGCAGAAAGATGAGAGCCTGAGTCTCAGTGACCATGAGCCACCATCTCAGACATCTCCCTTTAAACAGCTTTATTTGAGAGAAAAATAAAGCCACTATCACTTTTTGTTTCATTTATGCAGCTGAGCCAAATTCAAATTGTTACATATGGGTTTCAGGTGAACCAGCGTAGACAGTACGCTTGAAGCTCAAAGACAAAGGATGTCCTTGGCAGCGGATGCCACAGGTGAACTGTTCTGAGCGGCAGACTTCTGATGTAACGCAGCAAGGAAAGGACAGACTGTGATGTCAGGCTAGGTGTGACATGCGCCTCTGCCTCTGATAACCATGACCTTGACCAGGTTATACTCTTGAGTCTCAATTTGTAAATTAGGATAATAATCTCTACCTCACAGGCTATTCATAAGTATTAGGTGGCATATTCATAAGATGTCTTACGTACGTAAAAGTGGTGGCCGTGTGTGTCCACCTGGCCCCAGGTGTCCCACTGTGCTCTGGAGCTATACAGATGAATACAGGACCCCTGCTACCACACGCAGGCTGCTGGGGGGCATCTTAGCGTCATGGCTGGGGGCCAAGCATTAAGCGTGTGTGTGTGTCTCCCTGGGCCATGATGCAGACTCCAGAGATCTTCCTGTGTGCACCAGAGATTGAACGGTGCTGTCTCAGGGCGGGGCTCTTGGCCTTTGCTCCCTGGGGCCTGCCGCTTGGGGTGTCCTCCTTTCTCCTTTACTCCTCTGAATCCTACCTGTTTTTAGGTAGGATTGATGAAAGGCCCATTGACGTCCTTTCTCTTCCTTGATGGCATCCAAGCTATTCCAGTCATTCCTTGACATTTTACTGAGTTTATTTCAAAACCACACAGTTCAGGGCTTAACTTATTCTCCTGCTGGGGTGTATGCATGTCCATCCTCTCCAACTGAACTATATCTTCTTGAAGGCAGAGAGCTGGTCTTAGAATTCTTTCTATGTGGAATATATAGTAAGGGCTCAGTGTTGTTAGTGAGAAAGCAGTTTTCCAGGTGAAGAATTCTTTTTCTGTGAGAACTGTGATCAGGCCTGTGGTCCTTTTCTGTCTGCTGTGGCTGCCAATGGCGGAATGAGGCAGAAAGGGAAAGAGTGAGCAGGAGTGAGCAGGGCGAGGCACAGGCATCGCCTGGCCAGGACTCTGGGCCCAGCACAGGGCAGTGTGGCCAGGCGGACATGGAGAGCCTTCCTCCCTCCTCCCCAGGTGTGAACTGAATGACAAGAGACAGTTTCTCACCTAAGCAAACCTCCACGTCAAAGAAATTCCCTCATCAAAGCCCTCCCAGTGGCTGTAACGGGCTGCCAGCCATCCCGGGGTGAGGACTGTCTCCTCCCAGGAGCGAGTTCTTGCAATCCCACAGACTCAGTCTCAGCTCTCAGAGGGACCACAGCCTCGCCCAGGAGCCACCCCTGATTCTCCTCGCCCCATCACGCGCTCCCCTTGGCTGACTCATAGCACTGTCTGTCCTCAGGAGTTAGCTGTGAGGATCAGGAGACAAGCCTCCTTGGAGGGCTTCCAGTTTTCCTAGAAATCCACCTCAGCTGATCCAATAATACACTGGGAATATCTTGGAAAACACTAGAATGATCCTTTTTTCCTTCTGTATCATTTCTATACTCCTAGTTTTATAAAGCCCACATTATTTTGACCTGGATCAACTAATACCATAGTCCAAATAACTTACCACCCTGTACTAACCTAACCAGTTAGAGCTGCCAGAGGCCATGCGGGCCTCCGCTCCTTCTCCCTTCGCAGGGGGTTCCCTCCCAGTCTGCTCGGGCGCTCGGTGGAGGAGCACTTACAAGGGCCCCGTGTATGCTCGTCACCGGAGTCTTCTCCCCACCCTCCCCATCTTCCTGTTTTCCAGCCTTGTCTGTCTGTCTGCCTTCTGGAGGCGATCTGTGTGTGAGAACAGACATGATGTGCATGTGGGAGGTTGGGGAAGATAACCTGGGAGTTCTCTTTCAGCCTGAGTCCTCCTCTTGCTGAGCATCTTGGTGACAGTGAAGGTTCTGAGGGTTGGATAAAGAAGGCAGAGCATGTCAACTGCCAGTGAAGTCCCGTGGAGAGGGGGAAGGCAAGGGAGGTTCAAATAGCAGTCGGGCCCGCCTTAGCAGCAGCTGCAGGTGTGGTACCAAACTCAGCAGCAGGCCCAGAAGCCAGGAGGCCGGTGCCATCACCCGCTCCATGTCTGGCCGCCACCACAACACCACGCTTTGGGAGCTGGGTTACAGAGAGCACGATGAGTCCTTGGCCTCTCCGAGGGCAGCCCTAATGTCAGTCAGCTGGCGCAGCCCCACCACCGCTGGTGTGAGTCCTTGGACCTCGATGAGAGAGGGGAGATCAGAGTGAAGGCTGATGCCCCTTTTTAGCTCTTTTTCTTCCATAATTGGTGTGGTATTGAGGTCTCTAGGTGAATGTGTATAAGAATAAAAGAACATTAACTAGAAATGTCAGCGCAAAAGGGGAAATGCAATTTTTACAGACATCTCTGATAGTTTGTGACTCAAGACTGGGCAGTGACAATCAAGGGACACGCCTCGTTCACAAGGTGCCACTCCAGTGGAAGAGGCTGGGAGTGACCTCACGTCAGTGAGGCCCGCACTGTTACATAAACCCATAATCCTGAGCGTGCCGGCCGAGTGCAGACTTAGCAAGGATCAGAAGAGGAGAGGACTGAAGTTATGTGGTGGAAATGTACCACAGACTGCTGTAGAAACAAAGATATGGGTAATGGTTTCTTAGGACAGTTCATGAAAGAGGGGCAGAGGCACAGTAGTCTGTCTTCTGCTAGAAGCCTCATCGGGCCCAAAGCAGCGCCTCGAGCTCTGCTCCGCCACGGAGGCCTGGGAGATCCCTCTGAGAGGAGGAAAGGGAGCCGCCGCAGAGACAGCGTGCTGGGCTCAGCTCTGAGCAGAGAAGAAGAGCTGGTCGGAGTGAGGACAGCATGGAGGAGAGTGGCCAGACATTCTAGGGTCCCTGCTCAGAAAAAGAGAGACTATTACAACAAAACAGCCCGCAGACACTGGGAAAGGATGTTTCAGAAAGCACAGAGAAGAGAATGGTCTTGTGAACCGTGCAAGTCTCTGAAAGGGAAGGCAGCTCAAGAAGCGTAGAACGCGCAGAGGCGGCTCCGGCCACGAGCCAGGCCACAAGGAGCGTGAGGACGACCTGCAGGCGGGAAACAGTACGAGTAAGGTTACAGAGGCGCTGAGCAAATGCATGTACAGTATCTACCTGTCCTAATGGCTTGAAGTCTGTCTCAACCAATTTTATCTTAAATGGTGAAGGGCCTCCTGATATTTTCTTAGCGCTTCTGACAGTGATCTATGGAGTGCCTATGGGGGCCAGAGAAAGCAAACATTTTGATTTTCTAAAGTCCAGAGGCGCAGAAGAGGAAGCGTGGTGGTGCTCCCTGGTAGACTCTTAGAATGGATTCCCTAAACATGGCATGTGTGTGCTTTAGAAAGAAATCAGTAATTTCAGGAACGCATCAAATTAACTGGATTTTCTTTTGTTCTGTGGTTACTAGGCTTAGATCAAAAGAATACTTAAGATAGTGTTGATTTCAGTAAGGCATTTAGAAACATGTATCATGGGTTTTTTTGGTGAAAAATAGGTTTGTAATTGATTGGCCAACTCTGATCAAAGAATATGGATTAACAGACTGATGTCAGTCTGGAAAGGGTCTCCAGTTCAATGCCATGGGGCTCTGGCCTGGTCAACGTGTCTGCCGTTGAAAAGGCAAAAAGGAAACATCGAATTTGTTGAAGACACCAAGTTGGGAGAGATGACTAATACCATGAGTAGAAAAAAAATATTTACAAGATCTATACTGGCTTCTTACTTAACGTGGCAGGAGACCAAACATGCTTGATATGCTTCCTAAGAACTTCCACATAAAATACCATAAATATGCAACAAGTTTAAAGCTGACAGTCACATTATAAACTATGGAGCAGTAAGGGGCACACGTCAAAGCATGAGCGGAATTCTCACCAGTGTGAATGATGGGTTGAGAGGCACCTTCCTGGCCCGCATTCCACGCATCTACCTGCTGACAGCCCCCAAAGAACTGGATTGTTAAATAAGATGTAATTCAGATAGAAAGATATTATGAAGACACATTAAGATAGTGAAGGGCTCAGAAAGTAAACCATTCACGTCTTCCTCCTGAGACTGATCAGTTAATCCTTAATGTTCCAGGGACTGAAATGAATGGCAATCAAGGACTCTGGGATAGAATAAAATGGACCAATGGTGAACTTGAAACCAATCAGATAGAGCCAGGGCATAATAATTAAGAGCCCAGGCCCTGGATCAGAGAGACCAGCAAATGAATCCCAGCCTGGCCACTTACTCGCTGTGGGACCACGGGGGCTTGTGTGACGTTTCTGAACCTCACGGAAAGGGGGTTTCTGTAGGGGAAGTACTTGATGCAGCTCCTGGCACATAGCAAGTGCCCGGGAAGTTACAGCTCTTATCAGTCCTATTTATATCCAATAATAAAAATAACTGTGTTAACTGTGGTATAAAATAGAAATTGGAATTAATTTATAAAAACACTATTTTGAGAAATAATTGTATGATGAGAAACCAAATCTATAAAACAAGATTAAATTCATAACAAGGAAATAATGCTGGAAGAAAGCAGGTATTACATATATTTAAAATATATTAAATATATTTGTCTTAATGAAGGGAACCATGAGTTATAGGTTTGTTTTGGACTTCTTAAATTATAGAAGCTTCTGCTGACTATGTATATAATAAACATAAAGGTTAAAAATCAGGTTTTCTACTTTCAAAAACACCAAGGGCTAAAATAAGTTATAGTCTATGAAACAAAAAATGAGAAAATAAATGTATACAAAAATATCTAGAAGCATGAAACAAAATGGGAAAAGTAGGATCAAATATATCAACTATGGTAAAATATGTAAGTGGGTTAAATTCTCTTATTATTAAAAGTCTAATACTGTCAGGTTTAGGTTAAAAAATAAAACCCAACCATTTCTATACAAGGGACACTAAAAAAAAAGTGATGCAGAAAGACTAAATGTAAAATTAATTAATGATTTAGGAAACGGTATGAGAGTAGATTTGATAAGTATATCAAGGATCTAGTGCTATAAAATAAAGAGTGAAGTGACCTCTGGAAAGTTTAGAAATAAAAAAGGAAAAATAAGATTAATAAGGAAACATAACATATACAAAAGAGATTTTAAGGTTAAGAGAATGAATGGTAGTCATAGTTTTATGCTAAGAAATTTGAAAATCTCAATTTCAACTTTCTGGAAAAATATAAATTTCACCTTTAGATAATTTATTCCAAAACACAGAAAAAGATTAAAGTTAAAAATTCATTCAGTAAAAGTAGCATTACCCTGACCAGGATGTCACACACACATACAAAAACTTACAGCAATCTCACATATGTACACAGATGGAGAAAAATTGAATCCAGTGGATTCACAATTGAGTAAGCTGTACCCAATGAGCTCAAGGAGTATTTGACATTGGGAAATGTATTAATATAATATATCACATCAGTAAATCAACTAAAAACATAATGCAGCAGGCAATCAAATCCAGTATCCATTTTAAATAAAACTCTTAGTATAATACTAGAAATGGAATGATACCTAATGTGATAAAGATTATCTGATCAAAACCAACAGCAAACTTTAAGTGATGAAGCCCTGGCGGCCTTTCCTTTAAATCAAGAAAAAGAAAGGAGTGCATGCGCACTAGAACTGTTGCTGGTTAGCATTGTAAAATGTCTAAAGGATGCAGCCAAGCAGAAAGTGCAAAGGAGGAGACAAAAAGGTCACTGTTTGCAAACAATATGATTATAGGCCTAGAAAATCTAGCTAAAAATGGTTAGGATTAATAAAAGCCCTCAAAAAAGTGATCGGATAGGACATAAAACTTTAACAAATCAATGGCTTTTCTGTGTATCAAAAATGAAATACATGAGACCATATGATAAAATTAAATTTACATGAAAGTCATAGAACAGCGTGAATAAATGGAAACATGGAAAGAATGAACATTATGAAGATGCCAAATTTTTCCAAGTTAATTTATAACTTTCGATCAACAGCCCAGAGTGTTTTTTGGGGGAGAGGGAACTTAGTGGCAAGAAGGCGAGTACTTGACAAAAATAATTCTAGAGTTTGTCTGAAGGAATAAACAGGCAGAATTTACCAAGGACACGCACATCAAGAATGCTGGTGAGGAGAAGACGCGGTCTGTGTGAGAAAGCCTGTGGCTGTGGGTGAACAGAGCGGTGCGGGTCAAGGAATCCACAGGCGGGGCAGTGATGCAAAAGAGCTAGGAAACAAATTCTAGTGACGACATTTGCGGGCGTATAGAGTGAAATTTTTGAAAAGAAATGTGTCCCAAACAACCCAGTGTACAACAGCACCATTTTGAAAGTGGAAGGCCAGAGCCCTAAAGTAACGTTCCCACTCAAAGGCAGAAGGAAATTCGCATCATCCCGTTGCATCTCTAAAGTAGCATATACTGTATACTAGAAAATAAAACCTGTTTTTCCTTACAAAGTCTGTTTAAAAATAACCTCTAATTCATGTTTGGTAAAAAGAACTTTAGGGGCTGGGCCCGTGGCCGAGTGGTTAAGTTCACATGCTCTGCTGCGGTGGCCCGGGGTTTTGCTGGTTCGGATCGTGGGTGCAGACATGGCGCCGCTCATCAGGCCACGTTGAGGCGGCATCACACAGGCCACAACTAAAAGGACCTGCAACTAAGATATACAACTATGTATGGGGGCGGATTGGGGAGATAAAGCATAAAAGAAAAAAAAAGAAGATTGGCAACCGTTGTTAGCTCAGGTGCCAATCTTTAAGAAAAAAAAAGAACTTTAAAATGTTTCTCAAGAAAATGAAATTAGTGTGCAACTTACTTAGGTGCAAATATGGCCCTTGAGAACTCATAATAGGATAAAGGAAGCAATGGAGTCCAGTGGAAGATGGCGAGGTAAAGGGACCAGATTCCCAGGTATTTGGGAAAAACATCACTATATATCTACCTTATACATTTAGCCAAAACAAATTACAGATGGATTAAAGAGTTACGTGTAAGATGATAAACCATAACAATTGGGGAAAATGAACATTTAACTGCTCTCAGAATTAGGAATTTTTAAACATAAAAGTCATAGAAGAAAATACAAAGGGAAAGATTAAGAGATTCAACTCATAAAAATATGAAACTTTTTATACACAGAAAAATTACAGAAAACTTTAGAAGGCAAACAAACTGGGAAAATATTTTTTAAAATGCCAGATGCAGGGTCAATATTTCTGTAGAATAAGATCTTAGAGAAGTATTCACACCCTCATGAGAAAATCAGGCAAAGAACATCAACATATTTATTCACAAAAGGTAAACTACACATTGGTCAATACATATATTTTTTTAAGTCAGCTTCACTAGTAAAAGAGAAATGCAAACTAAAACAAGATGCCATTTTTCACTTATTAAATTGACAAAGATTTATTTAAAAAATGATATATTAGCAAAAGCTTTGGTGAAATGGGCTCTCACATACTATGGTAGAAATAGAAAAATTCATAACCTTTCTGGAAACAATTTAGTAATATATCAAGGTCTTTGAAATGTTCCTACCCTTTTACCAATAATTTTCCTTCTGGGAATCTAGGCTAAGAAAATAATTAGGCAAAGATTTATATTTATGTACAATGATGTTCATTGCAGCATTACATATAACATAGCAAAGCAGAGCAAATAAAAGAAACACTTTGGAGATAAAATAATAAATTAACATCAAAGGAGAATGTATAAATAAATCATGTTATAATTCATGTGATGAGATAAAAATTATGTTTTGGAAGCTTACAAGTCAAAATGCTCATTTTTCATTGATAGTAGAATATAAAACATACGGACAGCATAATAACAAAGTTTAAAAGTAAATATGCATAATATCGCATTTTCTGTACAACATAAATTCAATAGTCTATGAATACAAGTTCTGGATGGAAACTAATGAGATAAATTTATTATTAGAAATGTAAAGTTTTGCCCTCAGGCTCAAAAAGTAGAAATGCGAAGAGGACTGAGTTAACTGTTGCATCTTTGAGAAACACCAGGAGGCTGTCGTTGCCCACGGGCTGGGGCATGAGATTGTACCCAGAGCAGTCCTGGGTTGCCTCGATGGTGGTCTGCGGTGCCCAGGTAGGGAGGCAGCCGTCTCCTGTGCTTCGTACAGGTCAGAGCGCATCTTGGGCATTGCTCTCCGTGTTTCCAGGGGCTCAAGGAGATTCCTCATCTCATCTTGGTCACAGCCAGTGAGGGAGGCCAGGGGAGCCACCGGAAACCCTGTTAGGTAAGGACCTGTAGCAGGATCTAGGGACCTGTCACCTGGCGAGGAGAATATTTAGGGGCATTATAATAGCCGCTTTCACTTACATGAAGGGCTGTCACAAGAAAAATGAGGCTAATTCTGAGAGTATTACTTTAATGTCTTCATCAGATTAAGGTGTGGTTTGGAGGGTCGGTTTCTGTTTCTGCCCTTTTCAAGACCAGTCCACCCGTCAGTATGCCATGCCTCTACTCCTGTCCAGCAGGCCTGACAAGCTGTGGGGCGAAAGCCCGCCAGCCATGGAGACCCACGCCATGGGTCGTGTTGTGGTGGCAGCTCTGAGCAGGCCTCAAAGAGCCTGCCTTTTCTGCAGGAAGCTTCACTCCAGAGGCTCGTCAGCAGCGCTAACAAATTGGCAGGGGCACGGCCGCAACAGAGGCCAGCAAGTCCAGTTTAAGACCCTCCTGACTCGTCCTCCAAAGAAATGACGTGTAGTCAGCCAGTCTATGTTTTAAGTGGGGAGCTGGCCTGTGGCTCTGGGGCACAGTCACCACTGGACTTGTGGAAGCCCACGTGGCACGTTAACCTAGATCGTTCCTGACAGGACAGAGTCCCACTGGTTTTTAAAGACCTTCAAGGAAGGAGAGTCCATGATTTCCTCAACCATTCGAGTGTCTTACAGTTTTCCTGGTGGAAAACATTCACACATTTTTCTACTTACATTGCTTACATATCACCATTCATTCGTTCAGCAGATGTTTACTGAGCTTCTACGTGCCAGGCTCTGTTCTAGCCCCTGAAATACAGCTTTGAACAGTACAAATAAGTTTCTCCTCTCCTGACACCTACATTCTGATGGGGGAGATAGACAGTAAACAAAGAAAGGAAAATAGAGATGTGAAAAGGGCTGTTATGGACTTAAACTAGTATGATGTGCTAGGGAGTAACGGGCGACTGCAAGTTGAGTGGTTGACATTGAGACCTGATTGCAAACAGGAACCCACATAGGACAAGCTGGAGGCAGAGGGGACAGGCGGCAGTGCAGGCCAGTGTTGAGGAGCGGGCCACACTGGGGGCGAGCAGGGGGGGGAGGCGGGGGGAGTGGAACCAAGGGCCATATCGGTAGGCTTTGTTGGCCGTGGGAAGAGATTGGATTTTTTTTTTTATTGAATTATAATTGACATAAACATTGTATTAGTCTCAGGTGTACAACATGATTCAATATTTGTATGTATCGCAAAATGATCACCACAAAAAGTCTTGTTAACATCCCTCAGCATGCATAGTTAGAAAATTGTTTTTCTTGTGATGAAACCTTTTAAGATCTACTCTTAACAACTTTCCTATATACAATACAGTACTATTAACTATAGTCATCATGCTGTACATTACATTCCCAGGACTTATTTATTACTCGAAAATTGTACCTTCTGATTCCCTTGACCCATTTCATTTACCTCCTAACCCCACCTCTGGCAACTACCAATCTGTTCTCTGTATCTATGAGCTTGGTTTTTCTTTTTTTGATTCCACATGTGAAGTGAGATCATATAGTATTTATCTTTCTATGTCTGACTTATTTCACTTAGCGTAATGCTCTCAAGTTCCATCCATATTATCACAAATGGCAAGATCTCATTCTTTTTCATGGCTGAATAATATTCCATTGTATATATATACATATATATATGTGTGTGTATATATATGTACACACACACACCACATTTTCTTTATCCATGCATCTATTGATGGGCACTTAGGTTGTTTCCATATCTTGGCTATTGTAAATAACACTGCAATGAATATGGGGTGCATATATCTTTTCAAATAAGTGTTTTTATTTTCTTCAGATAAATACCTAGAAGTAGGGTAGCTGGATTGTAAGGTAGTTCTATTTTTACTTTTTCAAGAACCTTCCGTACTGTTTTCTATAGTGGCTATACCAGTTTACATTCCCACTGACACTGCATAAGGGTTCCCTTTTCTCCACATCCTCACCAACATTTATTATTTCTTGTCTTTTTGATAATAACCGAGGTGTACAGTGATATCTCATTGTGGTTTTGATTTGCATTTCCCTGATGATTAGTGACATTGAGCATCTTTTCACATACCTGTTGGCCATCTGTATGTCTTCTTTGGAGAAATGTCTATCCTCTGCCCATTTTTTTTAATCGAATTGATTGGTTTCTTGCTACTGAGTTGTATGAGCTCTTTATGTACTTTGGATGTTAACCCCTTCTCAGATACATGATTCGCAAATATCTTCTCCTTCTCAGTAGGCTGCTTTTTCGTTGTGTTGACGTTTCTTTTGCTGAGCAGAAGCCTTTTGGTTTGACGTAGTCCCACTTGTTTATTTTGGCTTTTGTTGCCTTTGGTTTTAGTGTCAAATCCAAAAAAAATCATCAATGATGCCAAGACTGATGTCAAGGAGCTTACAGCTTACATCTTCTTCTAGGAGTTTTTTGGTTTCAGGTCTTGTGTTCAAGCCTTCAATCCATGTTGAGTTAATCTTTGTGTGGTGAGAGAGTGGGTTTTCAATGATAGATATGGAGCCACGGACAGGATTTGAGCAGGGGAGCAACAGAATCAGATTTACATTTTCAAAATCACTGCAGCTGCCGCTTGACACTCTGGGAGCCTGTTTTCCTTTGCTTTTCCATTGGTGGTGATGAAGAAAAGCCATTTGCCACCCTTCAAAGGCTTGAAGATGATTTATAAGTCACACCCACCATTTTTTTTTCAGGCTCAACAATTCAGTCCCATCTTTCCTCTGTTGTGCGTGGTGAACTTTGTTAGGCCAGCCTTCAAAGGACGTTCCAAATTCCTTTGTCACTGAATTCTGGAGCCAACAGGGGCCTTGGAGATTACCAGATCCGATCTGTATTTTACAGTGAGGAACCTCAGTCACCAGAGGGGTGAAGTGACCTGGCCAACATCACAGAGCTGGTTAGGGCTGAGCCTCTGGTCACATAGCCCTTCTCACGTGCATTTTACTCATCAGCATGCGTTTTTATTTTCTCCTCCTTTTCTGGTTGGTCTTGTCTGTCTTTCTCTGGGTCCTGCTGTTCCTCCCTGGTGTGCTAGAATTTTCTAGCGTTGAAATGTTAATTGCAATAGGTGGGAGAATCAGCCATCATTTTGGGTTATACTGAGGTTTTACTGTGGTGGTAATCGTCATTTTTACTCTTTTCTGCTTTCATTTTATTTGTTGCTCCTGGTGGAGCCTTCCTAAATTCCACACCTCCCTAAGCCCTGCTTCTTTTCCTGTGACTGGGAACTGGGTGTTACTGTTGTTCAATGACAGCTCTGTGTGACAGCCTGATGTGCTGGGGAGTCAGCCAGAACCTGGCCTCCCAGGCCACCACCCCTCCGCCTCTCACTGCAGTGCGTCACAGCCCACACCGTGCTGCCCTGCCGGGGGAAGGCTGGAGGGTGGGAATTCAGCTGGAGGTGGTTTCACTTCTGGGCTCTGACAGAACGGTCAGGGCTCCCCTCCAGCTTCCACTCACTTATAGGCTCCCGCCTCCATGGTTTGCCCGCTCTTCTCCTCTGTCCACTCCAGAGCAGGAGGATACTAATCGTAGGTAATCACCGCGGCTTTAGGAATGACACATTAGCATTAGTGGCGAACCATGTCCCATCAGCATTAGCCCTGCTGCATCCAACGAGCATCCTCACGAAAGCAGACAGCAAGGTTGAAGTCATTCCCTCAGCCTCCAATCATACACCCTGTAGGGGCTGGACTTGGAGTGCTGGGGGTTCCACATTGGGATCCGTGGCAGGAGAGCCTCAGAGGTTGACAGTGTTGTCTGGGAATCAGGCAATAACAATAATAAAGTGCTTTCAAGGACAATGTCTGCTTTAGACTTTACAAAAACTTTTGGAGATATAGTTATTATCCCACTTTTCAGATGGAAAAACTGAAACTGAGGGAGGATCAGTGATTAATCCAAAGTCACCAGCTAAGGGAAAGTCAGAGCTGGAGCTCGAACCCAGGTCCCAGGCTCACTGTCACATCTGCCCTGCTCTCCGGGCTGCAGTTGTGCAGGTGTGAGGACGAAGCACAGCTGAGCCGTGTAGAAGGAGGGACAGTGTCTTCCCCGTGCCACCTCAGCAGGCGGGGTCAGATAGAGATGTGCTGGCCAAAGGCCCGGCTCAGCTTGGGGAATTCCCAATGCAAATGGCGCCCCATGTCATGGCTCGGCGGGGTACGCCTGGCTTGGGGTCTGGCCCCGCCTGCAGCCCCTGTGGGAACTTAAGCAAGGCATCTGCCGTAAGCAGACCGAGTCTTAGCTTGCTCCCTACAAAGGGAAGGAGCTGGACTAGGAGTCCTTAAGGTCATGTGCACTGATATTCTGTGATTTAAAAAACCCTTCGCTGATGATCAGACTTTTCCTTTTTGAGGTGTTCCTATCTTCCCGTTTATAGTCAATGGTGAATTGTCGCCTGTGGGTTTTCTAGGCCCCGGGTGTCTCTCTGCTCCATATGGATGCTTATTACTATTATTATTGTTGTTGCTATTAAATTGAGTCCTTGCCTTAGTATTTTTTCGATATATTAAGCTAGGGACAGTGGCTTTCTGACAGTGGGGACCTGGTCCGTGCGGGGCCTTTGGCCCTCCTGATACTCCTCGAGCTCGTTGGTAACTCACCAGCTACTGCACTTCCAAGTGGGAGAAGCTGGCCCAGGCCGTGTGGACTGAGAGGTATCCTCTCTTCTAGGGATGAACTCAGTAGGACCTCTTCATGTGGGAGGATTGGAAAAGATTAAACCAACCGAGAAACTGTCAGAGAAGAACCAAACCACCAAGCAAGCAAAGGAGGAAGGGTGGGAAGTGGCCCAGGCAGGGCCGCATGCAGCTCTCCGTGGCCCGGTGCCTGCTCAGCACCCGACACTAGCAGGCGGTCCACAGATAAGGGTGGATTGTGATGGCTCAGGGAGGAGGAGCGGCTGAGCTCCAGGCCAGAGTTCCCTGGACGTCTCAGCCTTGGGGAAGTGGTACTCTTACCATTAGAAAGCTTCCTGCCCCCGGAGGACACTGGATAAGAAGTCCAGGTTGGAGTCCCAGCTCTGGACCTGCTGTGTGACTTTGGGCAAGTCATTGAACTCTGAGCCTCGGTTTGTGAGCACAAGCACCCCTTCTTCTCAGACTTGTTGCAAAGTCCTTACAAAATGCACCTGAGCTTGGGGAGGGGCGGGGAAGAGAGCAGGGGTAAGGTCTTCCCACCTTCATATCCCCATCACACAGCACAGTGCCGGCTCTTAGCAGGTTCTCAACAGAAAATGGATGCATTGATGGGGGCCCAGGTGGACAAATAAATGAATCAGGAATGTTCTGGGAGCTGTGGAAGATACACTTCCCTTCCTTCAAAAGGGCTGTCCTGCCCTTCTATAAAGGCCAGGGGCAATGCCCTGTTGTCTCTTTCTGCCCAGAGGCACACTCTCCCTTGGGGAGGTGTGTGGAGGGCTAGACCCACCCAGAAACACCCAGGCATGAAGCTTTAGCTGGGATTCGGCTGTCCTGGGCCATGTGATCCTCCCTTCATTGCTGGAAGAGTGTATTCCAGGCGCACCTTTCTGCACAGCAACTCCCAGCCCCCTGCCTGCTCAGCAGAGGGGGTGGAAGGCAGCGGCACCCGAGAGTGCAGAGCGCCAGAGCCAGCACCGAGCATGCTCTGCTCTCTGCCTGCCTGGCTGGAGATGGATGACAGTAATCACAGAGCCGGTAATCTGGCCTTTTCTGCCAGGCCCACCTGCTGCTGCTGTTGTCATGTTCTGCGCTCTGCTGCCATCCTCCGCAGCGGTGGAGCCTGCATCTTGGCAGCCCTGGGGTAATAATTAGGGGTGGGACAGCTCCCCAGCTGGTGTGATATTTGAGGAGGGGCCTGGGAAGAAGGGATGGCTGGGACCCAGCCAACAAAAGGAGAAATTAAATGGGCTGTCCTGGGAACCCACGGTTAGCATTTAAACTCCAGCAGGAGCCTTGGGCTTCACCCGAGAAGCACGGCTTTGCTGAGGCTTCCGTGCCCACCGCGCCTGCCCCCCACCCGCCCCCTACTTCTATTTGCGAGCACGGTTGATTCTGGCGAGGTTGTGAGGACTCTGGACAGAGTCCCTGAGGTCTGATGCTCGCAGACCCAAGGCTTGGGGAGCCAGGCGTGGGGCTTTCAAGGCGTCCCATGCAGTGCGAGGACAAACACTGTGACAGAAAACAAATGAGCCTGGCTCTACCACCCACTCACAGCCCCCGCTGCGGCCCAGCCCTCGAGGAGCTCAGCGCTAGCACGGCAGTGCCAAGTGCCCTCTGCCCACACTCCGCAGGCCATCAACGTGAGTGGTAGGCCCCAAATTCAGAGGGAATTAGGGTTTTCTTTCATTTACTATCAGGATTGTTCAAACTGCCCTTTTGGTTGTGGAGAGACAGCCAGGAAATACTAAAACAATTGCCCCCTCACCTCCTTCACCACAACACACGCTACGCTCTTTCTCTCGAGTAGTCCGCACCACACGCTGAAGATGCAGTGTGACCCTCCACAAACTTGCCACGCTGGCCCAGGTTCACACAGTTACTGTGGAGCAGAAAGGAGGCAAACCCGGCGTGCCGACTCCTGGCCCTCTTTCTGTGTCTCTATGCTGACCTCCAGGACGCGGCCCAAGGCCTCCCTCGAGAGTACTGCAGAATTTCACCTGCTCCCCCATGTGGGAAAATCCAGTGGAAGAAGGTCCTCCTGAGGCCTCCAAATGGGCTTCTGAGCTCAGGAGCTGAGGCCTTGGACTCACCAGGGAATCTGGTGGTCTGGGGCAGAGGGGAGGTGGGCCCGGTGAGTGTTGTCCTCGCAGAGATGGGCGGGAACTTCCAGTCAGCCAGGAGCTTGTCAAAATCACTTGTTTTTTGGGCCTTAGTTTCTTCCAGCAATGATGAGGACAATAGAAATAGTACAATTAATGGTCACAAGTGGCTTAACAACTTGGGAATGAATGAAGGGTCTTGAGAATGGATTCCAGAGGTTGAAACGGCCTCTGAAACACAAGCTGGGAAAATAGAAACCAGCTTGAAGGAGGGGCCTGGGTGTCCCAAGGGAAGGGTTTGAATGCACTGTGCCCAGGTGGACAGACCGATTCAGAGGCCTCCATGGCCTCTCCAACGTGTGGTCTTTTAAAGTCATTTTTCCATCAGAACGTCCCAGGGCTGGACCCTGCCTCCCAGAAATCTACCATCTCCACTCCCTGGGACCCCACAAGGCTTCAAACCTCAGCGCATCTGCGCTGACCACTGTGTCCGGGGCCACACTGAGGCGGGCGTGGGAGCCTGTGCCCTGCACGGGCAGTGAGGGGCCGTCCTCCATGGAGGATTTAGAACAATATTAAAACTGGCAAGCCGTTGGTCTGCTTTTTACTGCCATCCTGCCCTGGTTATGTTAAGTAAGGTCAACGATAAAATGCTCCTCCCCTGGGCAGGGTGCTCCCTCACGCCACCACCACCAGCAGGCGACAGAATCTACATTCCCCTGTCAGTTGTTTGGTTGGTGGTTCTTGGGTTTTGTTTGGTTGGTTGGTGTCATTTTTAGCCAAAAGGACGCCACAATCAGTTTCATTTGTCTGCCTGGTCCATCCCACGTTTACTACACAAATTTAGTTTTTTTGTGGTTGTATTTAGGCAGCTACCTTGAGAACGGTAAGCCCCAGGAGGGGAGGAGAACACGCAAGGAAAATACTGTTTTCCTCTTTTTGTTACTTATAAATGTCACAGAAATATTTCTATTTATTTTGAGTTTTTGCAAAGTGCTTTTTTTAACTGAGGCCCAAATCCAGGGCCTCTCTTGGCAGTGTCCCTTTAAGCAGAACTGAGGGAGGGACCGCGTGGCAGGGCCACGTGGAGCTGCGGAGGTGCTGCTACTGTACAATTTTCTGGGTCCTGACTGATAAATTATCATGCGTCTTCCGTGTGCGCTGACATGCAATACAATTTGTCCATGTAGCAGTGATGATAGGCTGTCCTGGGCTAATAAGCAAGAACCCTTTATTTAGCTCCTTCAGCCTTCTAGAGAAATCTTAAGTAACTGTTCGCATCCCTTTATCGGTTTTCTCTTCCACATTTCAGCATAAGTGGAAAAAGCTTTTAACCTTGAGAATTTCACTCCCAGGGGGCTGGGGGTGAGGAAGAAGACTCTTGTTAAAAGTGTAAAGGAAGTGGGAGGATCTTGACACCCAGGCTAGGTGGCTTTTTCTTGGCCTGCCTCAGAGGAGAGTGAGATTGTCTGGGTCCTAGAGATCGTCCCATCCACCCTTCATCTTACCAGTAAGGAAAGCAAACCCTGAGAGGTAAATGACCTGCCCAAGGTCACATGGCAGAGCTATGGCAGATCCATCTGGAGGTGAGGCTGAGCTTGCTCCCCGCCAGGGTGGCCTCCGCTGTGCTACCATGCTTGCCTTGGGCTTTGGGCCCCTGCTACCCTCCCCGCCAAGTGATGCTTAAGTTGATTTAAGCAAATGTTCAATACTCTGTCCAAATGGTTGGGCGTCCCTTGCACACTTTTCTATGTCAGAGTGACTGGTAGACTGTGTACTCGTGGAGACAGATGTATAAATGGCCCTGTGTCACACCTGTGTGGTCTAAGCCTACCTGGTGCAAAACAGGCTTTGGTACTTGTGCGTCACTGTTTGGACTTGGTTCTGCAAGCCAAAGCCTGAGGCTTCCTGTTTCTTAAAGGGACGACGCTTGCAGTTTGGGGAACTGAAAAGCAGTAGCTGGACAATCATCTCATAATCAAATATAGTTTCTAAAAGATGGAACCAACAGGGAGAGGGCATGCAAGCATTTAATCTGTGCATTCTGATAGTAACAGTGATGATGGGCATTCACTAGTTGTTCTCTGTCTGGTGATACTCAACTGAGTTTTTCAGTCCTCTTGGAGCCTTCAACTAACCTTTTCTAATAAACTGGGCCCCTAAATAGGTTGGTTAGATTCCAGATGTTTCCCCATCTCCCCTTCATCTCTGGAATACAAACACACAAGCCATTTGGGGCCGCTTCCAACATGTCCCCCTGTTCCGATGAGGCACCTGGAGCATCCGTGTCTGCAGCCATGTCATTCTAGCTGTGACCAAGTGCCTCGGGGAGAGTGGGGGCCTCCATGATGAGGAACTCTTCCACACAACAGCCCTGCCTGCTACTCTTCAGCCCAAGGAAAGACACTACCCCATTTCTGCACAAGAAAAGCCCTTGCTGCAGAGGGATTTGTCCAAGTGGGTATCACAAAGGTTTGTTCTGAGCTGAAAGCTGGCACAAAAGGGCTCTGCCAGGGAACAACACTAGAATTAAAAACATAATAATACTAATTAACTTTCCCATGCCCATGCTCTCTGCATTTATTATTTGTATAGAGATAAAGCCTTAAACAACAGGGCTGGCCTCTTTGGGAGCCCCGCTTTGGGGGGAGGAAGGCAATGTCCTCATTACAGCAAGTGAGGCGGATGGGGGTCTGTGACTGTCTCTCATCCCCCAAGGACGACCTAGAGAAGGTGCAGCCTCCTTCGGAGCCAGGCCTGTGTCCCAGGGTGTGCCCTTTCTCTGGCAGAGTGTGGGGAGGGGGCAGGGCTGAGGCACGTGAAAGACGAGAAGCAATTTCCAGTGACTTGACTGCCTGCCTTCCTGGGCCGACTGCGAACCATGCAGCCCGGCCCTCAGCCTGGCTGCCTGTGGCTGTGGGAAGGTCCCTCGCTTCTCCTGCCTCAGTTTTGTCATCTATGAATGGGGAAATGTGGGGGTTAGGTCAAAAACTGTTAACCCGGACAGGCTTCAAAGAGTCCTTGAAGTTTGTGAAACGACGCAGAATGTGAATGTGCTTCTGGGCGTTTTTCAGGGATTAAAAGTCCATTGCTTGCCTCTGATTCTCAAAGAGGTCTCTAACCCAGAGGTTAAGGACCACTGAATAAGATGTTCCCCAGGGACCCCTCTGGCACTTCCAGTTGGTGATTTTAGAGCTGCCAGGCCTAATGCGTGGGGGTTGTAGAGGCGGACAATGGACGCTTGGGTTGAAATGCCCTATAAACTAACTGCTTTAAAACAATTGGCCTAGTGGCCTCCCAGTGGGGTGGCTCTGGGATCCCCACTTCATCAACAACAGCTCTGGGAAGCTGGCTCTCTCCCCAGGTTATCCTCCATGTAAGACCCCCAGGACCTTATATCAGTTCTGGGCTAACCCCAAAGACCATTCCTACCGTTGGACAGCTTACTGGTTCCCTTGTGATACAGAACTAAGCCCCACTCCCCAAGCCTGCTGCCTCTAACTCCCTCTCCATCCCTAGAGTCCGCGTCCTGTGGCTTCCATTCAGATCAGTTGATCTGCAGAGCAATCAATAGCATGTCTCATTTGAAGTCTTACTAATAAATGAGTAATAACGAGTTTGGGAATGCTTAAGAAAATCTCCCAGAGTACTTGGAGGTATCCTGGGAGAAAAATAGAAGCGGCTTTGTTGGAGAATTGCAGATTCTGGGAGATACCGCCCAAGGACTACCCAAGCGTCAGAGGGCCCTTTTTTATCTAACTTTGCCTCCAGCCACGTGCAAACAGGTCCTCTTCTCTTGTTTTCCCAAACACCTCCCCTTTCTCTAATCACATTATTTACCTGGGGTTCAAGGGTCTGTAGAGAGAATTCCAGGGGAAGTTGGATGGGAAATAATTGGATCGCTATTTTCATAGACTTCTTCCTGAAATGTATCGTGTTGTTCCTTTATGAGTACAGGCAACAAACTAGTGCTCCTCTAGATTTTGTTGCTTAATACATTAACGAAGTACAGATATTTTTATATTGCAATTTGTCTTTTAAATATTTTTGATATCTGTATTTCAACATAATTGCTTTTCTTTGCAATCCTCTATTTCCATTTAGAAATGTTAGTTTGAGAAGGGACCCACAGGCATCACCAGAACTGCCAGGGGTGACCAGAGCCCCAGAAAGGCCACACACCCTGCTGCACGCCCACGTGCGCTCTCAGGCCTGTGCCGCTTGTGTCTGGTTCATGTCGTGGGTGGAACTCTGAGCTTACGTGAGTGTCGGGGTGGGAGAGGCGGTGTGCGGAGGCTGGAGACGCAGGAGCCAGCCTCGTGTGTGCTGCTAGTTGGAACCAACCACACACCCTACAAGGAAAGTTCCAAACTTGGCTAACCCCAGACTGAGTTTGCCCTGGGCACTCTTTTACATCCTTGTTAAATAAGAAAATAACCCAGGAGTGTTGCAAAGGAACTTGCATTTAGTGTGGACCTGACGCACTTAGAAGAGAACTCATCATACATCTGGAGATCAGTCTGTTGACTTAGTCCCCTTTCAGCTGTTCCCACGGGAGGGAGGGAGGAGCCTTTGGTATTAATCATCTGGATCAGAGCTAGGAAGCCGCTGAGCTCTGAGCTAATCAAGGCTTGCCCTTGCCCCAAGGCCTCCAGCAGATGTGGGGGGACAGTATACCTAGTGGTTAGATCACGAACTCTGGAGTCAGCTAGAACTAGCTTCCAATTCTGGGTTCAAGTCCCAGCACTGTCGCTACCTACCTCTGTGACCTAGACATGCTGTTTAATCTCTTTGTGTCTCAGCTTTTCCACCATAAAATGGGTTCTGTGCAGTTTGGGCAGCCTGGCTTGTCATGAGCACTAAACAAGTGTGCTATCATCATGGCTGCAGGCAGACAGCCCGACCGCGTCTGGAAGCCTCGAGGAAAGAGGGGTGGATGGGCAGCCTGGAGACTGAAGAGGGGAGGCTTGTGGCAACATTCAGTCTGGGGGCCTGGGGCTGTCCTTTTCTCCGATCCTACTGATGTGCGCATCATCATGGCTCATGGGTAATGAGGCCGCAGTGTGGCTGCAGCTCTCTTGGTGGAAGAAATGTGCCCTTTCTACTCATTTTCTAAGTAATGGTGTCTTCATGTCCGGTTGAGGGAGGGGTCGGCTGCAACTCTGGCATAAACTGTGCATTTATAAATAGACGGTATACGTTCCCAGACAGAGAGGAGGGGTCAGTGAGACACAGAATAAGTTGGGAATCGTCACTGCCTCATTGTAAGGATGTTGTTAATAGTAATAATCACTGTCATAAGAAAGGGGTTTGTATCAGAGCCAGGGTCGGGAAAAGAGCCTTTTTCCCATGCCTTCCTGGGGAGAGCTAGACACTCAAACCACGTCAGAACAGAAGGAACCAAAAATACAGCGAAATGCCCTTTGCTCCACTGGCCTTCACAGAGAAATCAGAACAAGAGGGCCCGCTGCAGAATGGGCCTGGGGGCAGAAGAAGAGAGGGAGCCCAGGCCTGAATTTATCTGTTGGTTTGAACTTCTGCCTTTAATCACTGTTGAGGGCTGTTAATGAGCAGGCAATCTAATTGACTAGCATTTCACCTCTGCTTCCCTTTCTGCCAAAGGTGCTAAAGAGCAGGCAGACCACAGGGCCTTTGTGCAAGGTCCTCAAGAAGTCATTCGATTGGCATGCCTCCCTGGAGGACCTCAGCTGAACCCCAGCAAACTGATAAGGATCATTCTGATTTTTAAAGCCCTCCAGATGAGCTAATTCTCCTGCCTCTTTTGGTCACACACCACACAAGTTAGCAGCGCCACCACCAGGAACACCTCCCTCCACCCAGCCCAAGTCCTCGTGCCTGCCACCCATCTGCCTGCTCTGTTGATAGGGAATTGCTGCTCAGGGTCTTCCGTCAGAGTTCTTCATACGCTCGAATATGCTCATTCAATCTTACTTCTACTGTCTTTTCTCCGGGCTGCACAATTGTGCATCCTTCACCCTGTCTGTGCAAGTTGTTCTTTGTGACCCTAACCACCTTGGTACGTTGTGTTAATCTCTCTCCCAGTTCTCCTCCTCCTGTTCTCTTGGTGGATCCCAGAACTGGACATGGAATCTATTAAAGGTTTTAGCAGAGCTGGGTGCAGTTAGAGGAAGTCTCCTAGCGCTGGCCACTCCCTTTTTTCTAACAAAAGCAGGATGGTTATCCTCTCCAATAAAACAGCTCTTTGTCAACCTCAGTCCCCATTTCTTCTGTGTGTGCATGCTGTATTTTTCTTGGTAAACAGTCCTGCCCTCTTCCTTATCTGAGCAGCAAGAGTGGTGGGGAAGGGAAGGGAAGGAAAAGTAAGCAGCAGGGCCGATCTGAACCTGGGTTAGCGGCCTCTTGAAGACTTAATCCTCACCCTGGCATCTTCCAGTGCCAATGAGGGGCGCTGCAGGAGACAGATACACTCTGGAGCAGAAGCGTTTCAGAGGCCTGCAGAGAAATTCCTTTGCAATCTGAACAAAGCCCACTCCTCATCTTAGCAAATACTTTTTACTTCACGGTCCTCTGGAACTTACTGCCAGAGCAGTTGTTCAAAGGGCATGTCTGTGTCCCATTGGACTTTATAGTCCCTGCTTGATGCCATCTGGAGAGGGGTCAGGGAATGGTCAGCTTCCAGCATGGGAGCCAGACGACTGGAGAAAGAGAATAAGATGAAGAAAGAGACAAGCCAGTGCTCATTCCTTGGGGCTGAAGACTTACAAAGATGCAATCTGGATTCCCAGAGCACATGAGTCTTCATACCCATAACAGGTTGTAATTTGAGTCATAGAGGAAGTTAAGAGAGTGAAAACACAAGCAAATGCCAGTGCGATAGAATCATAGTCTCCAGGCTGGAAAGGGATCTTTCCTTCGGAGGGATCTGCTCACGCTCCCTCATCCTGGGGGTGGGAAAGCCATCCTCTTCAGGCTCACACGGCTAGTTACTACGGGACAGGGACCAGAACTGTTAGCCCTGAGTCTTCTGTCCTTCTGCCTCCCTCTCTCAGCAAATGAACCTCATTGCTGATTTCAGGTACTAAAAAAAAAAGGATAGCAGAAAACAACTTCTACCACTTTCTCGGTAGCCACAAACAGGTAAATTTCTTCCCGTGCCCACCCTTGCCTTGTCCACCCGAGGCCCACTAGGACATACAGCTGGCTTCTGTGGTCTCCCTCATACTGTCGCTCCCTCTCCACCCTCCCTCTGTAGCCTTAGTTAAATCTGCGCCATCTTTTGCCTAGAAAATTGCAACAAACTCTTGTCCAGTCTCCCTGCCTTCCTGCAGTCTTAGTCCAGCTGCCACTCAGTAGCTAGAGTTACCTGTCTAAAAGTCCTAATACAATCAGTTTTCTGTTTAAATGTATTAAAATCCTTCAATGGTCCCACTTTCCCCATAGGATAACTGTCAAACTCCTTAACATGGCTCACAGACTAGTGGTTTGCACCCCTTGGTACACGTTAGAATCCCTTGGAGATGGTTTAAAACTCACCACTGCCCTAGCGTGGCTCCTAGGGACTCCTAGGACACAGAATCGGTGTGGGTGGGCCAGTGGCATGCTGTAGCTGGAGGCTCTCCGACTGGCTCAGGCGAGCCAATCATTAAATTGTCAGGAATTATGCAGTTGGGTTGTTAAACATAGCCATTATTAAAAACTAAATTTATAAATATACAATTAAATAAATTATATTAAAAGCAAAGTTCATAAATGCTCAAAATTCATCACTTCCTAATGATTTACCACGTTTTCTTACTAACTGTGCTCTTGAGGTTCTTTGTATCGATTGTGTCTGTGTGGTGGAAGCATCACATAACAGTGTGCCACTGTGCCTCCCTTCCAACTCTGCACTCAGTGATGTCTCACTGGTAGCTTGGAATTGGCCGTGATGGGAGTATCCACACCACGAACACTGACAAATGCTACAAATCAGGCCCCTAACTCGGTCACTGAATATTTATCTCATTGAGTGAGGCTCAGGGATTGACACAATTTTTTAAAGACTCCCCCAGTTGATTCTACTGAACAGCCAGAGTTGAGAGCCCCCAGCCAAGATCTGGCTTCTCACTGCCTCTCTAGCCTCATCTCTTGGAAAACTTCTCCCCCTACCCCCAGCTTCATTCAGTCCAGCCTCACAGAACCATCTGCAGTGGCCAAGGATGTCCTGTTATTGCTTCTTTCTATGTTTTACTCCTCTACACACTGTTCTCCTAACTGGAATGCACATTGCTTCCTTGTCTGCATGGCAGGCACCTGTCCATTTGTCAGACCTCAGCTCAGCATCTTGTCCTATAAGAAGCCCTCCCCAGTGCCCCCTCCCCTAAGCCCACCTTCTGCCTCTGTGACCTGTACCTATTCCCATGATGGCGTGTATAGGATTTTATGGCACTGTCTGATTACATTTCTCTCTGCTCCTCCACCATTAGACAGTGAGCACCTTGAGGACAGGTGCTTACTAGTACCTGGCATGAGGCAGCCTAAAGTAGTAGATGCTCGGTGCACGTCGAGTGGATAAATGAGTGAGTGAAACCAGGTCTCCTGACCCCCAGTGTGGTGCTCCACCCACCCCACCATACCACCTGACCCAGCCTCCCTGAATTTCAGAAGAGTTGATTGCTTCCGAGCCTGTAACTGGATTATGTTCTGTGCCTGCTGCTGGTGCACACAGTATGAAGATGGTTCCCACATTTCTTTTAATTATAAGACTTTTATTTTATTGAGTTCCGTTTTCTCAGGTTTGGAATTCTCTCCATGCATTGTTCATTCAATAATACCAACATTATTCTAGGCCTTGGGATGCAGCGAGGGGCTTGCCATCACCAAAGGTTCAGTTGTAGGTGACTCAGCTGAGGAAACAAGCAGCTACTATCAAGTGTGACAAATGCTATGGCATGGAAGCACCTGGCCCCAGGCTCACTTCCTAGTCTTTGGGGTTTCATGAAGGCTTCCCAGAGTAGGTAATTCTGGGTCTGATGCCTGAGGCAAAGAGGAAGGTGGAAAGGTGTTCCATGAAACTGGAATATCCTGTCTGAGGGCTCCAGGACCAGAGAGAGCTCAGTGGGTTTAAAGAACTGAAAGAAGTTGGCTTATAGCATGTAAGGGAGTGAGTAGTAGCAGCTGAGGCTTGCAAACCAGTCAGGGGCCAGGACAGGAGGGGTCTTGGAAGCCCTGGATTCTGGATTCTATCCTAGAAATGGTGGGAAACCACTGAAAGCATAAAGCAAGGGAGCCCCACTATCAGATCTGTATTTACGAGAACTCACTCACAGTAGTGGTCCAGGAGACACAAAACAGGACCGGAGACCATGCCTAAGGTAGGGAAGAGGCTGTTGGGATGGGTAGAAGAGAATGGACTCAAGAAGCAGAATCTTGGAGCATGATGACCAGATTTGGTGAAGTTGAGTGAGGTCTGAGGGATCTGGTTAGAGAGGTAGGGAGAGCTGCTCAATTCTTGGGTTCATCTTTGGGTTTGTGGAGTTGGCGGTATCTATGACTTAGCCAAGTGCAGTAATCTTAGAGGTGGTTAGACTTTCAGATCTGAAACTTGGAGGAGAGGTAGGGGAGAGGAACATGGACTGAGCGTCATCCGTTTGTAGATGGTAACTGAAACCACAGAAGCCAAGGCCACTCGTTGTCCAGGAAGAGTGGATAGTGTAGAGGAGATTAGGACTTCATAGGACATCAGCATGTAAGAAATGGCTGGAGTAGGAAGAGCTGGTGACCGAGGTGAGACCAAGTGGCCAGAGAGGATAGAGAAGAGCAGTGTGGCGTTGTGGAAGCCAAGGAAGGCATGTTTGGAGGAGTGACTGGTCAACAGAGTCCCATGTCCCACATTCTTGCTGATTGGAGAAGCCAAGTAAGATATGGACTGAGGCGTGACCATTGGATTCGGAACATGATGCTCACTGGTAAGCTTGGCAAGAGTGTGGGCAGAATGATGAGTCGAGGCCAGGACACACTGCATTGAGTAGGTGGGAGGTGAGATGATGGAGACAAACTCCTTTGGGACATTTGCCTAGGAAAGAGAGGAGTGAGAGGCAGTATAGGGAGGGGAATTTTGTGGAATTAAGGAAGGTTTTCTGGTTTTGTTGTTTGTTTTTAAGTAGGCGAGGCAAGCTAGCTAAATTTAGAGTAAAAAGGAAGATTGTGAGCCTGTTCTCCCAATGAAAGAGAATGGACCTTTTAATATGATCAATGCCTTATGTCATTCTGAACCCCTGTGTCTACCTCACAGACATTTAGAATTGTCAAAGACACTTCCTTGCTTAGCCTCATTTCATTGATAACTGCTTCTGCAGATTCTCCATTGCCTCCTAATGTCCACACTTGGGCCTTCATTTTTCTTTTCCTTGACAGATTTTTTAAATAGGCCTTCTGTCACCAGCCTTTTGGGGACATCATTAATTCCATGTGTTCATGCTCTGTTCTTGCTCCTGCTTGGCTCTGGCTCACTCTTTCTGGGCACTTTCCAGCTGGTTAGAATGTATGCATGTACTTCCTGCCTCTCTTATTTCTCATTCATCAGAGTTTACAGAAAACTGCTTAAGATGCCTCCTATTCCCAGGGTGAGGAAATTAAAGTGGCTGAATCTTTAAGGCAGCATCTCTCAAAACTGCTTGTAGAAATCACAGAATCCTAGAACCTTCTTGTTGGAGTAGAAGTGGAGCAGCCAGGCAGTTCAATTTCTAAACTCTCTCTAAACGGATCTTCTTCTTTAAGATTTCTACATAAGAGATCACAACCCAGGCCTTACGATTAGGGTGACCATATAATTTGGCATTCATACAGGGGTACTTGCAAGAATGAAAGGGAGCCCTAACCAAATGGGACATCAGGACAACTGAGGTAAATTGGGACAGTCCTGGGCTAGCCAGGACATTTTTTGGCAAATGTTTAACATTAGAAGATAGTCCCTGAGCATTTACTATAGGACAGACACTGTTCTAGATATTGGAACCAAAGATGAATAAGGTACAATCCTTGCCTTAAAATATTGTTGGGGAAGAGACACAAATACAATTTGCCATAATTCAGTTTGATGAGTTTTTATTTCTGTTTTGGTAAGGAATAGCTTTATGAACAAAGTGGTTTGGGAACACAACAAAAGAAGTGATTAGATTGGAGGAGTTCAAGAATCAGAGGAGGTGACGCGAGAACAAGGCTTTGAAGAGTGATCAGGATTACTCTGGGAGTAGGGTTTGTAGAGAGAGGGGGAAAGGTGAAGATATGAAGAGAGAGTGTGACCAGAGGCAGGAAATAAAGGTGAGAAATGGGTTGGGGCCCCACTAAGGAGCTTTCACCTTTTGGAGGCATCGTTAATTCCATGTGTTTGTGATCTCTTGCACAAGTGCAGGGCTGTGGCATGCTCAAGTTTAGTAGACACATCTGATGAAGGTGTGGAGATGGCCAGAGTAGGGAATGATTGGGGGTGGGGAGGCCAGCTCGAAGACTATCCGCACAGGGTTGGGGATGGGGTGGCCCTGAACTAAGGCAGTCAAGGAGAAAACAGAGGAGAATAATTTGGCAGTAGAGATGTTGGGGCTTAGTGCCTGACATGCAAGGTGAGGAACATGAAAGTGCCATGATCTGAGGAGTCTGCTTTGGAGGACCAAGAAGATGGGCTTCCATCCCCCGAGATGCGGAGTCCTGAAGGGGCTGGGTCTGACCCTGCTGAATGCATCTGCGCATGTGTTCAGGGGCTTGTGGTACAGCCACGTGGAGACACCCATTACATCTCTGGGTCTGGGGCCAAGGGGACAGCTCATGCTGGAGATATTGATTCCTCCGGGGATTGATTGAAGACATCATGGTAGATGAGATTAGTCAGGGAACAGGTGTGGAACTGAGAGGACTTGGGAACCCAGGGTTGATCTTTGGGAGGCGTGTAACTGCAAAGGAAGGGGAAGTATGCAAGGATGTTCAGAAGGAACCCTTAGCAATCTCTCTTAGGGAGAGAACCTAGAGGAGGACCAGCAAGGAAGCCAGGAGAGAAGGACTCTCAATGACACCTGTGGTGACCAAGGAGAGGCCACTGGGTCTCAGAACTAGGTGGTCATTCATTTGGGTATCTTTAAAAGAGCGGTTTTAATAAAGCGATTGGGCAGGAGCCATGGCTGGAGTGGGGTGGGAGAAGGAGAGAGGAACAGCCAAGTGTGGCCTTTTCCGTTAACATTTGGAATTGAGGCAAAGGAAAAAGTTCACAGTTTGAGGATGAGTTAGGGCTTAACGAAAAGTATTTCTGTTCAGGTTAGTGGAGTCTTAAGGAAGTCCCTTTTTACAGTGAATCCTTCAAGAATGCCCACTCTGGGCTCTTTAGTATAATAAAGACCTGACTCTGCCCTGGAGACCTGTGGTGTCTGACACAGCAGCCACTGGGCAAACATAGCTCTTTATGTTTAAATTAGATAAAATGAGGGGGCCGGCTCCGTGGCTGAGTGGTTAAGTTCGTGCGCTCCACTGCAGTGGCCCAGGGTTCGGATCCTGGGCACGGACATGGCACCACTCGTCAGGCCACGTTGGGGCGGTGTCCCACATCCCACAACTAGAAGGACATGCAACTAAGATATACAACTGTGTACGGGGGTGGGGGTTGGGGAGATAAAGCAGAAAAAAAAAAAAAGATTGGCAACAGTTGTTAGCCCACGTGCCAATCCTTAAAAAAAAAAAGGAAGATTGGCAACAGTTGTTAGCCCATGTGCCAATCTTTAAAAAAAAAATAAAATAAAATAAATTAGATAAAATGAAACACACAGATCTTGAGTCCTACTAGCCACATAGCCAGTGCTCAGGAGCCCCCTGGCTGCTGTAGTGGACAGGACAGATAGAGGGCATTTCCATCGCCACAGAGGTCCTGGACAGTGTGGCTAGAGACTTCCCCACATTTGGTTATCTCCCAGGCCTGCTGTTTAGACTTTAGCGTGCTATCACTATTAACTGGTTTCCAAACCCAATTCTAAAAGGAAGAAAGCCAGATGAGATTTTTATCAGATATGCTGAAGAATTCTTATAATTTTAAAATCAACATTTCCCCCAGACATCAGCCTATAATAAATTGTTCCATTATGTTAAACAAAAGAGAGAGGGAGAGAAATGTGAATGAGTGGGTTATTTCTGACAAACCATCTATTTACAGTCTTTTCATAGTTACCATCAAACTATTTCCATTTGATAATTAGCCTTTGTGCATCCACAGTAACTTAATTTTTCCGATTTTTTTTAAAGTTATGTGCTCATTAGAAATAGTTGGCAAGAGCAGCCTCTTCTTTCAGGGAGCTCCAGGAGCCCCGCTAGCTTTCCTCCTGTCTGGGTACCTTCGAGCAGACCTTGTCAGCTGGTGGGCAGAGAAAGTATCCAGTTTGCTGGCTCCTTGGATGTATCTATCGGGGTGGTGGAACTCTGAGGAAGCATTGTGTCTGGGCACAGGCCCAGAGCATACTTCTCACTTCTCCCTAAGCTACTTTCCCCTTCATTCTCCAGCGGGAATTTGTCTTCGGGTGATTTTATGTCTCCAAGATGCTTGTGTCTAAAAAGGTCTTTCCAGTGTTGTCTGTGGGGAGGCTTGAACTCTAGAGAAGTGTCGCAGGTGCCCAGGTGGGAGGCTGAGGGTTGTACCTGAGGAGTCACTCAGTGGCCTTTACCTAGGAGAGGCGAGCACATCAACTGGAGGTTCTCAGGGTTGGTCCCCCCCACATGGACGTGTCGATGGGCACATTCATTAGAAATGTGGCAACTAGAGAGCTTTTCTTTATGTGCATCTGGCCTTCACTAGTTTGCTTAACCTCCTAGGGCAATCCTAACATCTAATAAGAACCCTGCATCATTGGTGGACCAGTGACTAGTGTTAACCCTCTAAAGTTAGTATAAACAGCAAAGTACTGGCCGCACTTCAAGTCCCCACACACATGCTCCTGGGCCAAACCTCATCCTGGGAGCCACTCCTGGAGTCAACAGCCTTATAGCCTGAAGTGAAGGCTGCAACTTCATCTTCTACAGAAATCCCGGCTCACTAGGAGAGGCAAGGCCCCCAGCCAGAGCGTGCATCACAATAGCGGCTGCCTAACAGCAGTGGAACATGCAGCCTGGGCTGAGCAGGCCTCCTCAAGTGCTAACTCGCTGAGCAGAGGGGGCCAAGCAGTGTGAGCGACCTCCATCTCTAGACCTGGACAATGGGCTCATCCCCAGCTGGCCTGGGCCTCCGACACCTGCTCAGCCAGGGAAGGCCATGGCATCCAGTGCTGGGGCCAGAATACAGGCTTCCAACTGCTGGAATCCTTCTCATTTTCTAGCTCTGTCATCAGCTAGCTGCGTGGCCTTGGGCAAGTGGAGAGAGATTCGGAGCCTGACAGCACAAATCTCACCTCCACCACCTGCTAGCAGTATGGTTTGGGGCAAACCACTGAACCTCTCTAAGCCTCCGTTTCTAGTCTGTGAAAGATGGTGGGAATACTTACTTTGCAGGCTAGTAGTGGAGATGAAATGAGGTATAGCAAATGTCTAAAATAGATGTTCAGTAAATGTTAGTTTCCCTTCTTCTCTTAGGTTTAAATCCTTGTTGGATCTAAAATTCCATCATTGCAACAATCCTTCAAGCTAGGGTCTAATCTCTGGATTAAACTGAAAAGGGAGACTGGGAAAAAAGCTGCCCAGTTTGCTCAAGGACCCAGGGTGAGCCGAGCATGGGCCAGGCCTGTGCGATCAGCACTGTCCTCTTCCTGCTCCTGCTGTGGCCTCTCTCTGCTGTGAACACCAGGGCTTTCCCCGTCTCAGGGCAAACCTGGACACAACTGTGGTAAATGCATGCTTCAGAATTGCAGGGCTTGAAAACAGTGTGTGACTAATAAAAGAAGAATTTTTTCATTCTTTGATGCTTGATTTTCAAGGGAAAGGGTAGAATAAATCTGCACCCCTCTGCTAAGTACACATTTAAATATTAAACCTTTTACTTAATTGTAAGATAAGCAGATACCCGGCTGCCTGGAGAAAATGGCTGTCTTCTCTCCTTGGTGGGGGTGGTGTCATCTCACTTACTGTGTGTGTAAACATGCAGAGTTTTCAATACTGTCAAACCCTGGGTGGCGTTCTGGAAGGCCTCTCCCCTGGGCCCACCGAGACAGTCTTCAGAGGTGCAGTGGGGAAGGGCTGGGCTGAGCAGAGGCCTACAGGAGTGGAGGGATGGGGAATGGGCCCTTACAGGAATGGTCTTCTTACACAGGGCTGTCAGGATCAGGACCTGAGCCCACCCCAGAGAAAACCCATCAAGTAGTGCCAGCCCCGTCTGTCCCAGGTTAGAAGTTTGAATGGTCTGTTTTCCCGTCAACTTGTCTAATTTCATAGGTTTGTATTTTATATTTGTTTTCTTCTTTCTTAGTTTCCTAGTAAAATTTTCATATGAGAATTCCCAGCTTTATTTTAGCTGAATAAAGGGAAAAGGGTTTCTTCTATGACTCGTAAGACAGAGGGAACCAGTGCGCCCCTACCGGCCCGAGGTGGGAGTTACAGGGAAAGTGCGCCCAGCGCACCTCCGAGTTCCGTGAGGAGCAGTTTCTGCTGGGACTGTCCCGCGGACAGCAGAGTTTCCAGGCTGGAGCTGTGTCTTTCTTCCTGTCTGAGGTTTCCCAAATGCACACTACAAGGCAGGACCTCTGTGCACATCAGTAGCCCTGTGATTTGGGAAAAATAGGCAGTGGACAAGGACCTGACTTTCTCTTTTGTGTTTGTATCAGCCCAGATCTGAGCCACATGAGCAGTTACTCATATCATATCCGCCTTTTATTGAGAGGTTAGAATGTTCTAGACACTGACATACATTATCTTATTTAATCCTTGTAGGCCAGGATCAAGTATTAGGGTGCCCGGTTTTCAAATGGAGAAACTGAGGCTCAGAGAGATTCATTTGTCAAGATCACATAGGTTCTAGACACTGGATGGCTCACGGGAGCCTGGGCGCCCAGCCCGAGGTTTCCTCTCCCCACGCTGAACTTGAGCAGCATGGCCTTGACCAGCTGAAGGGGTTCGGCTGACGTGGGAAGTGCGGGTGAATGGTATGTTTTCTACAGTCCGGGCCACTGAGTCCAAACCCTGGTTGAAGATGTAGAGCTTCTAGAAAATAAGATCCTTCTTAGGGTGCTGAGTTACTCCCTGAGGTTCTGCCTGGGCCAAGTTGTGTATGTTTCAGTGACATGCATCCGCTCTCCAAGCCTTCTGAGATGGGGGACAACAGAAAGAGGTGAAGAGAGGGAGCCCACTGGGAGAGCTAGAAATAGCTGCATCTTGATTCCTGCGTGTATCACTAGCAGGGCTGTTCCTGCTCCCTTTCCAGGGTTGAGGACATAAAAGTGTATCCAGGAAGAGGGGTATTTTTTTCCTCTTTCTCTGTTTGGGAGGCAGAAAGGCAATCCAGCTGAGCCAGTGGCTTGGGGCAGGCCTGATGGGGTCTGTGGCCTGGGGAATATGCTGAGCTGTGATTCAGCTGAGCAGCAGCTTGGCTGCCCAGGCCTGTGGTCCTCCAAGACACCAGCCAAGGATCCCGAAACCTCAGGCCCCTGTGAACAAGGTGAGGAGTTGTCACCAGGAGTTGCCCTGTCACCACCTATTAAGTTTTCAGGGGACCCAGCAGCCCCCAGCCTGTGGCCACACAGCAGCCTCCTCCTGGCCAACAGCTCTGGCACGAAGCTAGGCCTCTCCGACTATTCAGTGTGTCATTAGTAGTTTTCCAAAGGCCTGGGTCCAAGCTTGGCTGGGCCATGCCATTTGGAAGTACGTGAACACTTAATAAAACCAAACTGTTGAAGGATCCCAAACCCAGGAATCTGGTCACTTGGAAGTCCAGGCTGGAGGCCCGGAGAAGGCTGCCACACTTCTCAGCTCCTTCCTCGTCTGGATACTTCTGGGCCATACATCTGTCTCTCTTGAGTTATCTAGCCTGTTAGTGGTTCTGAACTATTTGGAGTTTGCTAACCTCTTTTCGTATCTGATGAAAGCTTTGGGATCTCTCCCCAGAAAAGTGTACCTATGCACATGCATACTACATATTGCTTAGAATTGCCCGAGGTTCACAAGACACCCTCCAACGATGGATCCTGTTGAGAAGCCCTGTGCTAAACAACAGTTGTTCCAGCCTTAGACGTGGGGGACTGTGGAGCGTTATCTCACCAAGAGGAAGAGTTAACAGATTTTTGGTTTTTGTTTTTGAAATGCCGGAAGTCCTTGAGTTGCAGAGTAGGACCCAAACCATGATAATCACTGCAGACTTCACAGGCAGGAGTTCATTCAGGAGAGTGACAGGTCCATCCAGGCACAGAGTCTCTCTGGGGCAATTATTCAGAGCCCCCAGGGGCTTTAGGGGTCTAGAGACTAGTCAAGTACAGGGCAGCATGGGACATTTAAGCTTCTGCTAATGGCAGGGTGCTAAGGGAAACACAGAAACTTTGAAGGGAGCACACCTGCATTCGGGTGCTGACTGCTGTTGACTGTGTGGCCCTGGGCAAGTCCAGAGCCTATGGCCCTGTAAATGATAGTGAAGCTTGTGGTGGCAGGGGAATTAGGTGTGCAAAGTGTCTGGCACACAGTAGGGGCTCTGTAAACTGAATGGGGCTGATGGTTGAGATAGTGGAGTAGCAAGACTCGAGAAGACTGAGACACACCCCATTACAGCTAAGTGGTGTTAGTGTGTACACAGGGCGTCCTGTTGGTTCCTCAAGCCAGGAACCCTTTGAGAAATCTTATGTGCTTCCCTCCTTCCTCACCCTCCACCCAGGCCCCAACCTGCGCCCATCAGGGCTTCTGATTTGGGGGAGGCAAGGACAGCGAGGAGGAAGCATAGATAGGTGCTGGGCAGCTGACTGTGTCAGGTGGCATGATTTGTGCCCCAGATGAGCTGCAGCAGGTGCCCTTGGGGGACAGGAGGGGGTCTGAAGTGTGAGCGCCCCCAGGGCTGGTCCAAGAGACCTCCTGCCCCAGACCTGGGCCTGCCATTCCTGGATCTCCACCACCGGTTCAAGGACAGGCTTGGGTCGGGATAAACTCAGGCCAGGCTGGAGAGACACTTAGGAGAAAGAGGCTGTTTGGATTCTTCCCAAGGGTGGGGAGGGCTTCTTACTTCTGTGCTCTCAAGATTAATGCGCTCTTTGAGTCATTATTTGCATCTTCTGAGTTCTCTTGCCCTCAGGCAAACCCCAGTAGCGGAGCCTACTTAGCACTCTGGGGGCCCTCTCCGCCCATCTGCCCTCCCCAGGAGAATCCCTAACTGAGTCTCCTGGCCAGCAAACTGTATCAAGCTTTACTTTATGAAGTTTGTGTTATAAAAGTAACAGGTATTTATTCATCTTTACATAAAAAGTTATCACATCGAATAAGCTTTTCTAAACCACATGCCCATGTTTGGGTAGATGCCCCTGAAAGAATGTGTCACGCCCCTTTGAGCATCCTGAGGTGCTTGGCTCTAAACAGCCTGCCTGGGAGGAAAGGTGTGGCTGGGCCTCAGGGGAGTGAGTGTGGGGACCTGACTGTGTTTGGTTGTGGGGAGACAGCCTTTCATTTCTGTCCCGCCTTGTCCCCTGGCCCCAGGTGATGCCCCAGCTGAGCAGGAATGGCCCATGGCTGTCTGTGTGAGTGACGTCGCCGCTTCTGCCAGCCTCCTCCGACCATCAGATACTCACAAATATTTTGGCATGTTGTCTGACCGTTACTGATGTTTTCTAAACAGATAGTCTTGGCCTTGGTGGAAGAGAAGGACAGTGAGGTTGGGTGAGGCTGAATCGGGGCAGAGCTCCTGTCTGAGAGTCGGGAGACCTGCCACTTACGAGCCAGAGGGCTTCTGGGAGCCACGTCTCCTGACCTGCAAGTTGGGTGGCTTGAGTCCTCCCACCTTCCATGGAATTGTTATGGGTTGAGCTTCTGTCTAGGGAAACACTGAAATGGGCCGCTCCAGAGTTCCGCATCTGAAGAGAGTTTCCTACGTTGCTTAAAGCTGCAGAAAGACCTGCAGATGGCAGGGTCCGCAGAGGCAGCTGGTGGCGTCTGCAGCTGCGCCATGTGGTCCCAGTCAGCGGGCTCCACGGCCGGCAGAGACCCAGCAGGTCAGGAAATGGGAGCAGCAGCAAGGCTAGACATGTTCTCATGTGGAGACTTAAGAACAGAGAGGCTTCTTCAAATGTGGTGGTCCCAAAGGCAGGCAGGGGAAGGAGCTCCCCGAGGTAGGCTGGACAGCTCTGGCGCCTGTGAGTCAGTGATTGTGGCCGATCATCCTCTGCCCAGCTCATGGGATCCTGTTTCTTAAAACACGACTTTGATCATGCACCATCCCTTTAAGAAACCTTCACTGGCTCCCATGGCCCAAGGAGCAAGTCGGGGCTCCTGAGCGCAGAATCCAAGGCCCCTCCAAGCACTGGCCCCACTCACCTAGCTCTTCCCCACACGCAGCACCTTGCAGCCATTCAAAATACCGTCATTTCCCGAACTCTCCCCCAAGCTCGTGGCACATTCTGTTTGCTTTGCCTAGAATGCCCTTCACATTGTCCTTGAAGGAGCAACTCAGATGTCACTTCATCAATGAAGCCTTGCCTGACCCCCCTTCCCTCCGCAGATAGGTCTGTCATCATGAACTCACAGATCAGTGCTCTTCCCCCTGTGTCCTGGCTCCCCTTGACAGACAGTGCCTCAGCAGGTCCACGTCTGGTCCACCATTCTTCATGAGCACGGCGCCTGGCTCACAGGAAGTGCTGAGGAAATGCAGACTGACCGGCTGACTCTGGCCTAGTACCCCTTACCATGATCTCATGCTCTGGGCTGATTCTATGACTCACTTCTGTCCCCAAATCTCCACTCCTCTGAGGCCAAATGGCCATTTCTTCCATGACCTCGTAGGAGCCTTCAGTGTCTGAGTGAGTGGGTGGGGCAGACCCATAGCCCGAGGCCCTGGACACTGCATGAGTGGCCTGGCTTGTCAAGGTGGGCCCAGCAACACACATCTTGGAGGCTGAGCAGTGCGTAAGGTACGGGGATGTGTAAGTGAAGGATCCAGAGAGCTGGAAGGAGCCTGGGGCTACTGTCTTGGGCCGAAGGGGAGAAGAGGCCCCTAACCCACGCTGTGAACAGCTTCTTCCTGCCCCTGCCTCCCGCGGCCCCGTCATCACCGCGGGCTCGCCTCTGTCCTGGTAAACAGTTACCTGGCATTAATTTCTAATTGCCAGCTCCGTGTCCCATTCAGCCCTGCTGACATCCTCAGGAAGAGTGAGAGGACAGCTGGTTGGAACCAGCTCCCCAGGAGGACCCCAGCTGTCCCCTGAGAGCCGCACACTCAGAACCCAGCAGCCGCACTAGGCGCAGGCTGTTTATGTCTCAGCACAGCTTCTCTCCGCACGAAGCCGAAATGGTTAGACCTGGACCCGTAGAGTGGGGAGAACTTGCACAGTGGGCCTGAGCAGACGGGGGAAGCAGTGGGAAGATTTGTTTTGTTTTATAGGGAGCCAAAGAGGAGAGTGATTTAGCTCTGGGATCTGTCAAAGAGCAGAACAGGAAAATAAGGGAAACAGACTAGGGACAGGATGCTCGCGTGAAAATGTCTAGGGGAAGCGGGAGGACCGAGGTGTGTTGAGCCAGTTTTGTCACACTAAGCAGGATTGTTATTAGTCATATTGAACGCATTATGCCAGCACCCAGAGGGAGGAGAGTTCTGTCCCCGTTGAAGCTGATTAGATTGGGAATTAATCATGGAGTTGGCAGCAGGCCCTGACAGATATGCCTGGAGCAGAGTGTTGGGCATCAGGGCCTGTGGCCACAGGTTGGGGGCGCCTTGGGCTGCAAGGGACAAGTCCCTTGAAGACAGAAGCCCAGTTTCTGGGCTCAGAGACTGCCTAGGGAAGCACGATCCCTCAGCCTGGAGCCCCAGTGGGTTCACAGCACACATCCAACAGTACACCAGCTGTGTGAGCTTGAGCAAGCCGCTTGCCCTCTCTGACCTGCAAGGATCTTTTCCTGAGGAGGAAATGGCAGTGCAGAGTGGGTGGAAATTCCTCCCAGCGTGGTTGAGAAGACAGGGGATGAGTGGTGTGCTCTGTGGAAGGAAGCCAGTAGGAGGCCCCACAAGTCCTTAAAGAGTGCTGGGGGTGGGGGCTCCTGCAGGGGTTCTTATGAGAGCCTCTGACCCGAGCTCCTCAGAGTGCCTTCCTGACCCAGGGCCAGAGTGGACAGAGCCCTCGTCATCAGGTGATTCATTCCTTTCTGTCTTAAAAGTAGCAGGGCCTCCTAGAACCTTCCATTTGGCCCCAGAAGCAATCTATTATGAACTGACATCTCAGAGTTGGCAACTCAGAAGTGGAGAGAGGTGTCCCAGGGGAGGCATGAGGTTGCCCCAGCCCCAGCCGGCTCCCGCAGCTCCTCCTGGGACCCTGCCACTGCAGGTTTTCCAGGATCCACTCTGAACTTCCCTGCTCTTCTTGTCACCAGGGCACAGCTTCTCGAGCATCTTAATTCAACCAGGACAGTTGGGGGCAGCATGGAGGGCCCAAGTGGGCAAACGCCCTGGGGTCTGGGGGGCCAGTGTTCTTCAGGCTCCGAAACACCACAGCAATGACCCTGAGATACCAGCTTGAGTACCCTGGGCCACAGACCACAGAAAAACGGAGCTTTTTGCACAGTTTGAGCCCTGCCCTCTCCCAACACGGCTTACTCTCCTTTTGTCATAGAGCTCCTCGCAGTGGCCTCAGATCATTAGTAACTCAGAATAGGCTCATTGTTCAGAGTCTGAGCCCTGGCTTTCCTGTCTCTTGGCTTTTTGGAAACGTTAATGCAAAAGCATCTGCCTTGAAGCGTCAAGGGTTTGATCCCCCTTGCAAAACATTTAGGAGATGTAGACAATGCGTCTTACAGCAGCAGTGGCCCGTTTTCTAAAGTTTCTCTTCCCAGAGGTGAAAGCAAAGGGGTGGGTTCCTGATGCTGCACCATCAAGCATGGGGTCAGAGCCTGGCATTTGCACCATCTGATTTACTCCTCATGACAACACTGTGGGGTGGGCCATGTGAAACCCATTTCACAGAAGGCAGCACTGAGGCTTGGTGATGTTAAATAACTTGCCCATACAATGGATCGCTGGTAGACCGGGATTCAAACGCAACCTCGTTCAACTCTAGGAACCAGGTCATGCCTGTGCTTCCCCTTGCCTTCACCCAAAGGCTAGCCTAGAAGGCGTCAGCCATGAGGACTGACGCACTGAGGGGCAGACTTCAGGTGGCTTCAGGAGCCAGTGCTGGTGTGGGCCATCCTGACTCCGTCACCACCAGGTCATCATCAGTGTTAAAAACGTGCAATTTGAGTCAGAGGGACCTGGGTTCCAGGGCCTGCCCCACCGTCCACTTGCTATTTGTGTGACCTTGGCCTCCCCGAGCCTCAGTGTCCCCCTCTTGACATGTTAACCCTCAGAGGGCTGCTCCGAATATTGCACAGAACAATGCAAATCAAGCGCTCAGGACGGCGTCTTCTCTGCCCAGCCAGATTACTTCAGGTCCCCATTACGTGGCCCACCTACTCTCTGCCCTCACTTGAAGCACCCTTCCCTCCTGTCTGCCGCCCCGCAAGCTACCTAAGACCCAGCGCCCGTCTGGCCCCTCGCTGCCTCTTCCTCAGCTGGACACCTGCTGGCATGGTGACTCTTTGATGGCTGACTGTTAGCTGCGACTCTCATCGCTGCTGCTTCCCTCTGCTCCTGAACCCCGCCCTCTGCTTTAGCCTGCGCCCTCGCTCCTGCCCTGCACCCCGTGTGCCCCTCCCTCCTCTGAGCCTTTTCTCCCAGGTTTCCTGCCTCCCCACTGTCCCCCTCCTGCCCCTGCTGCCTCCCTCCCTGCCTGCCCTTCCTTCCTTAAGTCTCTCCCAGCGACGTCCCCAGGACCTTCTCAGAATAACTGGGGTGCTCCTGGTGACACCTCAGGGTTTGGTGCAGGATGAGGTTCTTCTCTTAGCACTGCATGCATGCTTTTCACCTTTCAGCCCTTTGGGGTCTGCTGGGCCCCTGGGTGGGGTTAGGGTGTGGGACCGTGTACCCCCGCCTCCACCAGCAGGCCCGGTGCCAGGCTGAGCTCGCAGCAGGCTCTCGGGAGCACTGAGACTGGATGGTGAGTAAGGGTGCTCACAGTTCAGTTTTAAGGCATGTTATGTGGGTGTGGGTGATCCACCTTTTGGCTTTTTCCTTGCTTTTTAGAAGCTTCATGATCAAGTTTTGAAAAGTAGTTAAATTGCTTTTGAAGGAAGGGCTACAGTTTGCCTTTTTATTTCTCTTGCTCCATCATCATCCAGCCATGCATCCCAGAACATTTATTTGGCACTTATGTACACATTGTCCTCTAGTAGGCACTGAATCAAGTGAGACTCATGAACCTGTTGACTAGCCTCAAATTTTAGACCCCAAACCAGACCCAGCAATGAGGACTTAAGCTGCATCTTGAAAGATGAGTGACATAAAATTTCTTATACTCGTAGTCCATAGCACTTTGTGCAACAGACACATTTTCATGTTTGTGAGCTCATCTGATCATCATAACCAGCCTATGAGGTCAATAAGTAGGACAGGTCTCCCCTTTGAACATATGGAGAAACTGAGGCATGGAGTGTAAGGAAATAAAGCTGGCAGACAGGAGGCGACCCGGAGCCCCTGCCCTGATCACTGGCTGTGGGGAGCGTCCGTGCTGGGAAAGGACAAGCTGCAGCCAGACCAGCCGGGTGCGAATCCCAGCTCCTCCACTCGTTTGGCTGTGTTTCTTTGGCAAGTTACTTAACCTCACTGTGCCTCGGTTTTCTTGTCTTTAAAATGGGTATAATAGTACTTATGGGATCATTATGAGGATTAAGTGAGTTAATATCCACAAAGCAAGTATTAACTTATTTTGTGTCTGGCATGTGGTAAGCATTGAATGTTTGCTCAATAAAAATACTAACCTAGATGCACACATGGGGTTCTTGATACAATGCCCTCTCGTCTTGTGTACCTCTGAACATCTCCATAGTAAAACGGAGGGAATGGAGTATCACCTGGTCTTCTGTTAATTAAAGAAGGCTCCAGACACAGAATGAGCCTCGTGAGGGTGGGGCCCCATGGTTTGAAACCCTGGCCTGGAACGTCATGGATGTCTTCTGTGCATGCGTGCTGCGTGTCCGTGCCTCTGGCAGAGATCAAGACCGCGAGCTGCCTTACAGTGTCTCCATACTAAGAGGGCAGTGTTAATTGCAAGTGCTGGAACACCCTGCTTGAGACAAGCTTGATTTCCCGCTTGGCTCTATGACTTCACCAAAGCTGGGCACGTAGCCAAGCGGCACCTGCACTTTCTGCCTGTTGACCTTATTGGCTGGCAGTGCTCCAGGCCTGTGTGCTAAGCCTCTCCTCTTGTTCCTGGCGCTTTAAGGATAATGGTGAAGAGAGGGGAGAGTGCTGTGTGCAACACGGATGGCTAGGAGCCTCAGCAGAAGAGCGCAGTTTAAAAAGGCAATGCCACGTGCTTCTAGGGGCCAGAGCCAGGCCCCATGTGGAGCTTGGAGGACAGGAGCCAACCAGCTGGAAGAGGATGGTGGGAAGTTCCATCGTAGGCAGTATGGATGTGGAAAATAAAGGGCTTAGTTTCCCACCCCTCACTCTGCCACGTAATGCTGTGTGACCTTAAGCAAGGCACTTAACCTCTCTGAGTCTCAGTGGTCCTATCTGGGAACTGGGGATATTAATACTGGCTTTGACTACTTCACATATGAAATCAATTGATAAATCTCACTGCACTGAGGTCATTATAAACTAAAGATGATCAGTGGTATGCCAGCAATGACTTTCCATCACCAACCAGCCTGTGGGTCCCAGTGTCAGTGGGAGTCTCAGGGGGCTGCTCTCAGGGGACAGGAAGGTTCCGCTGCACCACGACTGTCACCAGAACATTGCTGCCTTCAAGGGTTCTTCTTTGGGTCATGATTTAAGTCATTATCAATGATTATACCTTGTAAGTTCATTCGATGTTTTTTCCCATTCATTTGACCCCCTCTAGGAGTAAGTTGTTTTGTTTGTTTTGTTTTGTCAGAGGGGTGGCAGTTGAAAGGGACAGCTGGATCAGGAGGGCCTTGGAGTTAGGGGAATTAGAAGGCCCTAGGGGGCAGGGGAGAGGGGCTCAGATATCTAGGTGGCAGCACAGGGACACGGAGCTGGATGGAGGACCACTGATAAGGGACAAACTACAGCCTCCCCAGTTTCCTAGAGGTCAGCCTGTGTTTATGCCCTTAATCCCTCTGACCAGGGTCTCATCCCCCCATTAAACTGAAGCAGATACAGCTCCAGGTCAAAGATATATCTTGTGTTATTGAGCTGGTGGTCTTGCCCCGCCTCGAGGGAGCGGGTGGGCTGCAGAGTGCAGGTGCTGGAGGCAGGAGGGAGCGTGGTGTTCTGAGGACCTGGAGGAGGTGGGTGTGGAGGAGTTGGTGAAGAAAGGGCAGGCACCGGCGTTACATCTCGGACAACTCTGCAAGGTTGAGCTGCTCCAAGGCTGCTTTTCCTTTCTCTTCCTTCTTTGTTTTCCATTAATTAATTTAAACTTTTTTGCTTAAATGACAGCTTTCATCACCCCTGGCAGCTGCTGAGAGACAAGATGATTTCTAGATGCATTGACGTTATATGATTAGGACAAGTACAGTAAATAACAGATGAGAAGGTGACGCTCAGCAACCTCAAGGCCCTCCCATCTCCAGGGGAGTCCCAGGCAGATGTTGCCGCCGCCACTCGGGGCTGCATGAGGTGCGGGATGCCTTTCCCCAGTGCAGGACAGTGAAGGTGATGGCGTGTACAAGACCACGTTGTCCTGTGAACCGCAGCCCTGCCCCGAGGCCCCAGAGGCTTTCTCGGAGCGGCCCATTTCTGCCTGGGGAAACGCCTACTTCTGCCTCTGGAAAGCTGCCTTAGGAGTCCTGCAGGCAGAACTTCCTTGCTGGTTACTGGGGCACACCCGTGGGATCAGTCCAGCCAGGCAGGGCCTAGGCACAGGGTCCCCGGGGCAGATCACTTCTGGCTGACCATGAGCACGTCATCATCTCTCTCTGGATTCCATGAGAATATTATCGTTTTCTCTGTGACCCTCACTGTGGAAGAGCTTGAAAATCAATGCTAGCCCACTCCAGTGCCTCTAGCAAGGATAGTAATTAAACCACCCCAGGGAATGTAGGCGTCTGTCCTCAGCTCAATAGGAGCACCCCTACCCAAGTCACAGAGTTATGAGGTATGTGGGGGTTGTGTGCCCTGTGTATTTATAATTAGTATTTACTAGGAAGATTAAATCAGGACACTCAGCCATATAGAATCCAGAACAATCAGATGTTGAGTTCGAAGGTGAGATCCTATTTCACCTCAGAGGTCCAGCTTGCTCTGCATGCCTCCCCCAATGTGGACTCTTCTCACATGGGTGGGAGGGAAGAGCCAAGCGTCCAACCTGATGTGTGAGGTACCCTGGCTTCCAGAAGACTTAAGTGGACAAATGCACATTAAGATAAACGATGTGTCTCATCAGTTTCTGGGGGATTGCTTCTAATGTGGGAAGAAACCAAACAATTGAAATTCCCATTGAACGATTACACAGCTTGTGTAATCTTTTGTTTTTTTTGTGACTGTTCTTTGTGAAGGGCCAAGCATGTAAGACAGAGAGAGCCCAGAAAAAGACAAGCTTTGGGATTATAAGGAGGGATCCATGTCATACTTCTTCCTAGTTTCCCCACAATTGCCTAGCCTAGCACAGTGCTTAGGACACAATACGTGCTCCCATCAAAACAATGCTAAACTGCACGAGGGAACTTATTTTGTTGGGGGAAGGAGGTGCCTCCTGCCTCAGTTTCCCAACCTGACAACCAAAGCTTGCTGGTTTGGATTCCTGGGAAGAAGACTAAGCTGCTCCCTGAGGGAAAACGGGAAAACTTGAGGGAGGGGACATGGATATGTTCTACATTGATCCAAGTCACTTTATTTTTTTTTAATTTTGAATTTTTAAAAACTTACAGTCATAGGATTTTTCAAAGATAGTACAGAGAAGCCTGCTTTGCCCCACTGGTTAAATCCTACATAACTATGGTACAATATCAAAACCAGGCATGGCCAGTGGTACACCGTGTGCAGTAGCTCTGTAAGTACCACCACCATCAGCTCACAGGACTTCCATCACCACCGAGATCTTCCCAGGGCTGCCCTTTACTGCCACCCGCGCCACCTTCCTCCCCGCCATCCCTAACACCTGGCAGCCACGAATTTGCAACCATGGTCCATCTCTATAATTTTGTCATTTTAAGAATGTTACATAAATGACTTCTCACCTTTTTGGGGATTACTTAAATGTTTTTTTAGAACTCCATTTTTATTTCTCTCTAGTGTTTTGAGTGTATCTCTTTTAGTGGTTGCTCTCAGTATTACATTATATACACACAATTTTCAGTCTACTGGTATAACGCTTTACCAGTTCAAATGAAGTGTAGATACTTTATCTACTCTTACCCTCCCTTTGCCTTAGATATTTCCTCCACATACATGAGAAACACATGAGTGTTATAACTTTTGCTTTAACCATCAAACATAATTTAGAAAACTCAAAAGGAGAAGGGAAGTCTTTTGTACTTACCCATACTTTTGCTCTCTGTTCTTTCTTTCTTCCTGATGATTTAATATTTCTTTCTTTTTTTAAAATCATTTCCTCTCTGCTTAGAGAACCTCCTTTAGCCATTCTAAAGGTAGGTCTGCTGGTGACACATTCTCTTAGTTTTCCTTCATGTTTGAAAATGCATTTTTTCCCCTTCATTCATGAAGGATATTTCCACTGGATACAGAATTTGGGTTGATCGTTTTTTTCATTTCGCACATGAAAAATGTTATACCCCTTCCTTCTGACGTCCATTGTTTCTGATAGGAAATCTGTTTTCCCCTTCTGGGTAATGTGTCACTCATTTCTCTCTACTTTCAAGATTTTTTCTTTGACTTTAGTTTTCAGGGGTTTGACTATGATATGTCTTGTTGTGGATTTCTTTGGATTTATCCTGTTTAATATTCATTTACCTTCTTGAATCTGTAGGTTTATATCTTTTGCCAAATTTGGCAAATTTCAGCCATTATTTCTTTGAATAAATATTATTTATTTTACTTCTTTTTCAGCCCCACCCTCTTTCTCTTCTCCTTCTGGGACTCCAATGACATGAATCTTAGATCTTTGGTATAGTCCTGCAGGTCTCTGAGATTGTTCACTTTTTTCAGACTATTTTCTGTCTGTTGTTCACCTTGGGTAACTTCTATTGTTCTGTCTTCAAATTCACTGATTCTTTCTCTGTTGTCTCCATTCTGCTATTGAGCCTGTCCACTGAGGTTTTTTTTAAGTTCATTTGTTGTATTTTTCAGTTCTAAAATTTCCATTTAGTTCTTCTTTGTATCTTCTATTTCTTTGCTGAGATTTTCTGTTTCTTTCCTGAGACTTTCTATTTTTTAATTGTTTCAAGTATGTTTGTAATTGCTCATTGAAGCATTTAATAGTTGCTGCTTTAAAATCCTCATCAGATAATTCTAACATTGGGTCATCTCAGTGTGGGTATATGTTGGTTGTCTTTTCTCATTCAAGTTGACATTTTCCTGGTTCTTGGTATGATGAGTGGTTTTGGTTGAAACCTGGACATTCTGGGTATTACGTTATGAGACTCTGGATATTATTTAAAACTGTCTGTTACAGCTGGTTTCCTTTGATACTGACCCAGCAGGGAAGAGGAATGCTACTCATTACCTCCAGGTAGGGGTGGAAGTGCAGGTTCCTCCCTGGGCCTCCACTGACACTCAGTAGGGCAGGGTCTCCTCATTACTGCTGGTGGTGGTCCAGGCTCCCCTCTAGAACTCTGCTCATACCACCCTGACTGGGGCATCTTAGTAGGGAGAGGCCTCCTTACGACTGGGCAGTGTGAAAGTCCTGACTCTCTAGTCAGCCTCCTCTGACACCACCTCAGAAGGGAGAAGGAGGTGTGCCTTATTGCTGCCAAGTCAGAGTGGATTTCAGTTTTCCCACGTGGCCTCCGCTGGCACCATGGGGGTGCTTGGGAACCCCATTACGACCCAGTGGGGAAGAATGTCCTGGCTTTCCACTCAGCCTTGCCTGACACCAGCCCAGTAGGGATTTTTGGGTGCCTCATTACAGCCTGGCAAGGGTGGAAGTCTAGGCTCCCCACTCAGTCTTTGCTGGGGGAGGTGGGGGTGGAGCAATAATTTTTCCTGTGGTGTTTGGCTGGAGTAGAATGATTATTCTCTAAAGTTTTCTGCCTTGACTTAAAAATGGATAAAGAATTTAAATAGATATTTCTCCAAAGAAGATATACAAATGGCCAATTAGCACATGAAAAAATGCTCATCATCACTGGTCATTAGGGAAATGCAAGTCAAAACCACAATAAGATACCACTTTACACCCATTAGAATGAGTATTATCAAAAGAACAGAAAATAACAAGTGTTGGCAAGGATGTGCAGGAATTGGCACCCCTGTGCACTGTTGGTGGACTGTAAAATGATGCACCTGCTATGCTCTGTTCATACCATGAAGAGGACGACAGTGGCTCAGAAAGATTGGACATAGAATTACCACGTGCCCCAGCAATTCCACTTCCGAGTGTATACCCAAAAGAACTGAAAGCACAGACTCCAGATGTTTGTATACCCATGTTCATAGCAGCAATGTTCACAGTAGCCAAAAGGGAGAAACAACCGTGTCTAACAATGGATGAATGGGTAAACAAAATGTGGTCTATACATACAATGGAATAGTATTCAGCCTTAAAAAGGAACGAAATTCTGACACGTGCTACAACATGGATGAACCTTGAAAACCGAAGTAAAATAAGCCAGACACAAAAGGACAAATATTGTATGATTCCACTTACAGGAGGTACCTAGAGGAGTCAAATTCGTAGAGACAGAGAGTAGACTAGTGGTTACTGGGGCTGGGGGAGGGTGTGTGGGGAGTTCATGTTTAATGGATAGAGTGTCAGCTTGGGATGACGAAAGGTTCGTGAGATGCCTGGTGGCGATGGTTGCACATAACATGAAGAATACGAAATTTAAAAGGGTAAATTTTACGTTATGTATATACTACAATTTGGAAAAAGTTTCTGTCTTGCAAGGCTGCCACTTTCCCGGGCCTTTGGCTAAAGAGAGCAAACTTCAACTGGGTGTTTGTTTGTTTATACCAATTGGCATTTCCGGGATTCCCAGAAACCCAGGGCACTCATCCCTGTGTTGTTTCTCAGCTCCTGAGGTTCCTAGCCAGTCTGACTTCTTCTCTCCATCTTTTTATGTTTCTTTTATACATCATGTCCGTGCATTTTAGTTGAACTTTGTGGGGAGGAATAGAGAAAAGTACGTCTGCTCCATCTTTCCAAAAGCAGAAGTCTCCAAGCCTCTTTATTTCATGGAAAGAGTTCTGTCAATGTTTCTTTTCTTTTTGCTAGCTAGTTGTCTCATTCATTTCAATTTAGTATAAAAAACTACGGCTGAAGAAATCTTTCATTTTCATAGACTAGGGCTCCTCCTTCTGAAATCTTGTGTTAATATTTCTAAACATTTCCAGAGCAGGAGCATAACAGATAAGTGGCGTGTTGTCATTCATAATAACATTTCATTCCCCAACACCTCTTTGGCCGCATGTTTCAATCATGCCAATGCCAGGTCTGTTTGACTAGTGCCCATTCACAATCATAAAATTCATTTATTCTACTTGTGCAGACAGGACACTTCTCTTCTTGTCCTAATTGTTAGTTTCTTCAACTCATGCCTGCCATCCACTTCACTCTTTTGTTAGCATATGTGGTCAAATATGCTTATGTTGGATTTGTCCTTTTGTTCTCATTGTAACTGCTAGTTTTTAAAACACTCCTTGGATGAAACATCCTGGTGTGGTGGTGAACGCAATGGGCTTTGAATTAGGATATCTGGGTTCTATTCCTGATTTTGCCACAAACCAGCTGATCAGTTGATTCCCCTGAGCTTCAGAGTCCTCATCATTAACATGAGGGAAGAAGTAAATCGGCCTCATGGACTCTTCTTGTTGGAACCAGCTTTATGCGCAGGCTGCTCACCCCTAATAAAGTCAAAGGCATTCTCAGACAACGGGGTGGGAAACAAAGGTGTCATCACAGGCCTGGGCTTCTTGAAGCTTATCTGCTGATGGGTGGGAAGCAGCAGTGGATGGACAGTATGTGTAGAATTTCCATCAAGACTTCTATTTGGGGTTTGTCACCATAATTTTTTATTTTGACAATTGCACTTGGAACAATACTCAAATTATTAAAAGAGATTTTGTCCCCTCTTCCCCTTGAAGTTAGGTGCCTTAATCACAGGTCTTCTTTCTCTTCTGTCTCTTCCTCTCCATCTCCCTTCAACCCCCTTCCATGCTGTCCTTCCTGGAGCTGAAGTGCTCACCTTAGCAAAGTCAGTCACCTGAGCTCCCTCAACACCTCCCATGGCTCTTGTACCAAATACAAGAAAGAAGAGCTGACCCAGGGCCTGCTGTCCACCAGCGGAGGCAGAAGCAACCCCGCTGTGATGCACAGAGTCCTTGTCAGGGCAGGGAAGAGGAAGAAACAAGGCAAGGAAGAAAACGGGGCAGGAGGGGAAGGAAGGGCATGCTGGAGAACGAAGAGAATGGGGAGATGGATGAGCAGGATGGCTCAGGGAGACAGGAATGCAAACAGAGGAGAATTCTCTATGGGAGAGGGATGAATCATCCTCACCTGTCAGCCGCCGGGCTACAGCAAGCTGGCAGTGTCTTGCTCTCACAGTTTCCAGGTTGTTTGTAGCTGCCAGCCTCGGATGGTGGGATTATGCATCCTGCTTCTGTGAACGTCAGGCAGAGGGACAGGGTCATTTCTCCAGGGCAGCGTGGCTTGGCCAGTCACAATGCCCATGCTGATTGCAGAATCTACGTTAACTTAGCTCCTGGCAGAGCACCATTTTAGCGGCCCCATCACCCATTTTCTGGAAACAAGACCCTGGCTTCTCATTGTCCACAGCATGAAAGGGCATAAAGAACCAGCCCCCACCCCCAACCCAAATCACTGAGGCACCTTGCTTTAAGAGATTTTCAAGAAATGGACCCCTGCAAGGAACTTGGTGCATGATATAGTTATTTCCAAGGGACCATGATTTCCATGGATGACTGTGCAAAAGAAGCCAAAACAAACATTTAAAGTAAATGAGAAAAAAACATAGAGTAAAAGGCATCTGGCTCCTGTATGAGTGTGTGTATGTGTGCACGTGCGTACTCTCAGCACACATATGTTTTCCAGGAGATGACGCTAGCTATGAGGATGGCCCCCCGTCCTCTCTTTCTCCTTGCTGCCTTCTACCGCAACGTGGATTTTTCTCTCATCTTTCTCCCTACACTCCCTCGCAGGACAGGAGCCCCCGCGCCTTCCATGTGCCTGCCAGGCTCTGTCACTCTCCAGAGAGGCCCGTTCTAGCCCATCCCACCATCAGGATGCCCTCGAACCTCCCCTGGTGGACGTGTTCGATGTTTCCAACTTTCCCCAGCAGAGCCCACCTCCTCTCAACCTCCTCAACTCAACGGAGGGGGTTTCCACCACCCAAGAGGAGTGAAGAAGGAAAGAGCAGACTTCCCGCCCCAGGACCCCCCTCCCCAAAACTGTTAGCAAGATGGCAGGCCCAGTCTGAGAAAATTAGTAGAGACCTAAGAACCCAGTGCAGCCTACAGGCAAGTACTGACACCTCCTGTGTGTGGGTCTGCGACTCAGCCCCTGACCGGGGCCCCAAGGGGCGTTTGGGTGTTGGGATGTTTGGCCCACCCCCACCCACGTCAGCCTCCGCAGTTACTGATGAATCCAAGCACACACCTACTCCAGGAGACAGCCTGGGTGGTACCCCGCAAAGCCTGCACCAGTCGTGGCCTTGAGCAGGAGAGGGGCAGGGACCAGGAGGCAGAGGACTGGCTCTCGTCCCGTTCTGTGGCTAACTTCCGGAGTCTCCTTGGGCAGGCCACAAACCTCCCGGGAGCCTTTTTCTTCATTTGGAGTGACAGTCACCCGCATTCATTGAGCACTCATCAGACTCGATTTTTTATCCGTTCAGGTAGTGATAAATAGATAACAACAAGAAGGGAGCACTCACTGACCAATCAGAACAAATTAACAGACTAAACAACCTGTGGACTTACGCTGGGGTGTCCCAGATGAAAGTCAATGTGGGGTCTCATTTAAACCCCACAACCACGAAACATAACATCATCATTGTCTTATCATGATTATTATCCCCATTTTACAAATTCTGAAACGGAGGCTCAGAGAGGTTAAGTACCTTGCCCAAGGTCACACAGCTAGAAGAGATACCGGGGAAGGTCAGAGTGTGGTAAAGATGCCCTGTGGAAAGGTTCGCCATCTTCTCTGGTCTGCAGCTGCAAAACCACAATGCTGTCCTGGGCAGGAGACTGGGCGTGACACAGCCACCCTCACCCCCTGTCCTCATCAGGTCGGGATGTCTGTCTCATGACACGGTCAGAGCCCAGATTTGTTCAGCTCACCCTTTCCTAGGGTTCCCCCACAAGGCAGCTCAGCAGCTGGGCAGGCTTCATGTGCAAGAAGAGCTCTGGGCCAGGCGGGATGTCTGAACCAGCCAGAGCAGCCAGGGCCCGGTTAACTTCCCAGCACCCTCTCTGCCCCGCCCCAGTGGACCCAGTCCAAAGGAACACTGGGAGTCCTGCCAGATCAGCCTTGGGGGTCTAAACCAGAAGAAAGAGAAGGTGCTGGCTGCTGACTGAGTGCTGAGGTGCTCTCACACCGCTCTCCATCAGAGCCTGGCATCCTGGGGACAGGCACACCGCATCTGCTGGCGTCTGTCCTTGGATGCTTACGTGACATTTCTTACCTATAGGATCCCCTGGTGTACCCTGGACTCCAGGGGACGTGTCTTGGTGACGGGGTTCTCCCAGCCTGGTTCTTGGCCTCAGTGTTGGGGAGAAGGGCCCAGAGGAGAAGCCCTGAGTGAAGATGATGTGTGCTTAGTGGCAAGTGCTTGGGCAGCGAAGCCTGCAGAGACGGCTCCCCACCTGGCTCAAGAGCTGTTACAGCGGCTCAGGGACACTGTGGTGGCAGCGAGTTTTATGATGAGGGGCTGCATTAAGGACCTTTCAGGCCTTCCCTCTATCTTTTGAGATCTTGGGAACAAGGGCAATGGCCAGAAGACCTGGCTGCTTAAACCAGGCCCCCATGATGTAAGAGGCAGGGAGAGACCAGGGGCGTGGTTGTGCGACAAGCCCACTGACTGGGCCCCAGGAGGCTTTGACTGTCTGCATTTTGCTTCATGGCTTGAAAGAAAGAGCACTGAGCTGCACGGAAGGAGACGTGAGCTCTGGTCCCATCTCCTCCATTAATTCAATTTAATTCCACTGTCTCCAGTCCAGGACAAGTGCTCAAGAGATCATCTCTCTTTTGTTGATTTATTTTTTTTGGTGAGGAAGATTATCCCTGAGCTAACATCTGTGCCCGTCTTCCTCTATTTTGTGTGTGGGATGCCTCCACAGCATGGCTTGATGAGTGGTGCGTAGGTCCGTGCTTAGGATCTGAACCTACAAATCCCGGGCCACCAAAGCGGAGTGCACCAGACTTAACCACTACGCCCCTGGGCCAGCCCTCATCTCACTTTTCTTGAACCAGGGAATAAATAAATATCTTGATCAATATGTAAATAAATAGATATTTAACAGATGCCTGTAAACGGATTTAACACATTTTCAAACTATTGAAGTCAGAAAGAGGGGCTATGCTGGAGGGAAAGACAGTGTCTAAAGCTCGCTTTCTCTGATTTGTTGAATGCGTACCAACATACCTATTCCAGATAACAAGGCTGCAGAGCGGTAAGATGAGGCATCGCTAAGAAAAGTCTTTGAAAAACATGTCGTTCTGTCCAAATCTAGCAAATAAAATATAGGTGCAATTTATAATACAAGCTAAGAGGCTGGGAGGAAGAGACAGTCATAAAGTCAGTCAGCTGTTGAGCCACCCAGTGGTCTTTTGGTGAATGAATGAATGAAGAAATGAAAGCAATTTGATAAACTGTAAATGACTCTCCCACTCTTCTTCCCTCCTCCTGCCCTCCTGCCCCCTTGCTCTTTGCTGCTTAAATTGCCATATGAATTTATTGCTCCTGCCAAATGAAGTCAGCTGAGATGGAAATGTTAATTTATTGGACCAGACATGTGTCAACACGGCTCTGATAAAATGCCCTACGTGCCACTCCAAAGCCCGCTGTCTCGAAACCACTTACTGTAGCTCTGCAAAGCTGCTGTGTTCGAGGTTTCACGGCTGCTTCTGGCTAGATCTGGCCCCCATCCCACCATCTCTCGCAAGTCCCACTGCCCCTTCACCAACCTCATACGAGCCACACCAGTCCCCGAAGCCACCCTGTCCTCCTCCACCTCTGTGACTTTGCTCACAATGTTCCTTCCACCGAAAAGGCTCTCATTGCTACTTAGACCATGAGGACCCTACCCATCCTTCAAAGGCCAGCTCAAATGCCAGCCCCCACGCAGCCTTCCCTCCCGTGAGCTGGAGATGCGCCCTCTTTCCTCCTTCCTAGGCACTTCCCACACTGCCTCGTTCTGTCATTATTTGAATATACGATTTTCCTCTCCTTCTAGGCTGTAAACTCCTCATTAGCTGACACTATCTGATGAGTGTTTAAGTCACCCCCACACACCCCCACACTCCACACAGTGCCTTGCATAGGGAGATGCAACATGGTGTGGTGCAAAGAGAACGGGATTCAGAGTAAGGCAGGTGCATGTTCAAATCCTGGCTCCATCCTTTGCCAGCTGTGGGATCTTGGACAAGTTGCTTAACTTCTCTGAGCTTCAGTTTCCTTATCTGAAAGATGGGGCTAACACTCTCTCCCACTGGTGAGAATTAATTGATTTGCTGTGTCCACACATAAGAGTCACTCAAGTTGCTTCCTTCTTTTTATTCTCTTCACCTCACTGGGCTCCATCATTTTCAATATTTCTTTTAAAAGGACTAACACCTATGTAACACGACCCTCCAGTTCCTTTGTGATTCCGCACTTGGGGATGGGAGCTTACTGAGACCATCAAAGGATTAAGTCGTATGTGAGTTATGGGAAGACACCAGCTTCTGAATTACACGTGCCGAGCGGGGAGCATGGGTGTAGATGATGCAAGGGAAGGGAGGGACCTCACAGGTCTCCTCTAAGGAGGTTAGACGTTAACCCAGTTCAGCTGGTGTCCTTGTACCTCGATCAGGGTTCCCACCCACCTGTCTCAGAGGAAAGCCAGTGTCCTTCAAGATGTTAATAGCTGTTCTGAGATACCAGAAAACAAAGGGGTTCTGTGGTCCAGTGAGTGTCAGGTCTGGAGCCGGACTCAAGACTGAGGCTGAAATGCCCTCTGTGCCTTGTTAGGGGAAGGGACCCCGAGCCTCCTGGGTAGAATCCATCCTCGGCGTACACCCTGTCACGTGGAAATGGCCTGGCTCCCCATCCGGACCCATCTGCAGGCTTCTGCTCCTCACGGCAGGGGCCCTGCCGCCCCACCTGTGGTGCCTGTGCCCAGCAGGGCCTGGACGTGGTAGGCTTAGTGAACATTCGTTGGAGTGACTGAAGCTTGGCTCCCGTGAGGCCTGGGCATGTGATGGACTGCAGTCTGTTTCACACTGGCCAGATACATGGAGTCCATTTCCACAGACCCTGGAGTTGTGAGTCTAGGCGTCAGAGAGGGCAGGAGCGGTCGGAGTACCAGGAGGCGGGCGTTTGCCCTGGAGTAGAGGCTGCTGTTCACTGACCTTACTCTTCCTAAGTTCCCATGGTCGGTCAAAGCAGAGGCTGGACACACAGCCAGGTCTCCTGGTTCCACATCCAGTGTTTGTCTCATTCCTTATGCTACTGGGCTTCCCATGAAAGACACTCTTTCAACATTAGTGATTGCATCTCCCCGTTCTGAAAACTCTTATTCCACACATGGCATGAGCATGTTTATAACTGCCTAAATATGGGGTTTGGTCATTTGTATAAAATGTTGAGCATCGGGCTTCAGGCAAGGATGTGACATTGGCCCAATGGTGACATCAGGTTCAGCTCATGCCTTTCCGCTGCAAAAGGCCTTTTCCCGAAAATGGAGCCCTCCGTGACCCGAGGCTCCATGTACTGGACGCTGTGATGCGTGTTGTGTCGGCTGGTCCTATGCAGAGGTTTCCTGGGATGAGCAGCTTCAAAACACTGTGACCCACTTGCTGTCACTTGCCTCAAGGCCCCTACGTGGCGGGGCTCCAGATACCTATGACTGGCCAGTGGGTCTCTGCTCTGGCTGACTTTACAGTCCTGTGGGGCACTTTGAAAATGCTCATCATGCCTGGGGCCCCTCCCGGTCCCAATTAACTTCATCTCTGGGGATGGGGGCTGGCACTTTTTTTGAGGTTCTCCAAGAGGCAAGTACTGATGGCCTCTGCCCAGCCTTTCAGAACCAGAAGCCCCAGATTTGTGTCCCCTCTGTCTTCTGGTGGCGTGTGACTTGGCTGCGAGGGGGTCAGGCAGAAGGGAGAGCTAATGATGCTGTTAATCAGAGACACTAATCCGTGCTAATATATCATCCCTCCCAGGTAGCAGAACGTTCTGATTCCGTTAAAAATGACATCTCCTTGAAAAGGCCCTTGAGAAGTGAGTGATGTGAACGCCAAGAATTTTAGGAAACTGGCTGGAGAGTTATTTTGGGCAGGAGACTTTCGCTGTGCCCCATTTCCCCTGTAAGCGTCCCCTCTGCAGCCTGTGGCAAAGATGGGCGCAGGGACGGCCGGGGAGGCCTTCCGGGCGGACTTCCTTCCAGCCGTGGGCTCCCTGGCACCCCGGGCCCCGCGCAGGCGCCGGCTTTGCGGGTGGGCTCCGTCGGGAACGCTAACCCGGCGCCCTTCCTGCGCGCGGTGGGCTGGCCTAGAGTGGAGGAAACCATGTCTCCTGAGTGGTTATTCCCGTAAGTGTGGAGTGAGGCGCTGCTCCTCCCCTGACTCTGGGTCCCTGCTGTAACCTAAGTGGGTCACCCTGCTCGGCCCCCAGACAGAGGTCCGTACTAAAGTGAGGCGTTTCTCAGACCCCTGGCGAGCTGCGGACGGGCTCCCCCTCCCCCGCCCCTTCCCTGCGGTCGGCCCGGATGTGTAGGGTCTTTCAGAGGGACGGGACGGCACAGTGTGGGGGCACGGAGAGGGGCTCTGGGATGAACTTTGCAGTCAGGCGCAGCGACTCACGTCCAGTCCTTGCGGGAGCAGGCGGGCGTAGCGGGAGAGCCCGAGGCGCGGGCCGCAGGTCCGTCCACGCGCGGGGCGGGCGGAGGCCGGGACCAGGGCGACGGGAGAGGGGACCGGGCGGCGGGAGGAGAAGACGGGCTCCTGCGTGGTGGCCCAGTGACCCGCCCGCAGACAGGAGCAGCCCAGGAGGGGCGCAGGGTCGCTCCTCCAGCAGGTGGGACGAGCAGGCCGCCTGATGCACCAGGCCGCTCCCGAGAGGCCCGCAAGTGGGCGTCTGCACCCGCGCTGGCCGGCTAAGCCGGATGAACGCGGGTCGCCCCGTCCCCCCCCCCCCCCTCCACTGCAGGGAGACTCCGAGACCACCTACCTGAGGGACTCATCACCTCCCGGGGGCCCCGGGCCTCTCATGGTCTGTCGGAGCTGAGGGCCCTATGGAAACGCGCCTGTGAACACTGCACCGAACACTGCGTGATTGCACGCGGCCTGTGGGCCTGCAGGTTAGAACCCGAGGCCCAGGGAGACAACGCCCTCCGCCCCTGGCCGCCCACCATCCAGGTATCACTTAGCACATCTAACTAATATTTTAGGGCACAAACGGGCCACACAGCCTAGAATTTTTCAAAGCAGTCCAAGTGTCACATCCTTTGGCTCCATAAATAAATTCAGATACGTTGGTCCATGTGTCCTGATTTGGGGGTTCAGAGAATGGTCCCTCCAGATAGGGCCATAAACCTCTCCTGCAGGGCACACAGTGAGCCTTAGTTGATAGCGGTTCTGATGTTAAGGATGAGAATAGAATTCTCAGGGGTGCACATTGCATCTCCTCTTAAGAGATTTTTACTCTGAATCCCAACTTCAGCCACAGTAGAGAGAGGGCAGCTGAGCTGGGACATCAGAGATGTGTCATAGTGGGTGCCGGGGCACAGAGACTGCCTGTGCAAGGGCCTCTCCTGCCGTCTCTGTCTCCCACTTGCCTGGTCTGCAGAGAACTTAGCCTTGCCCTCGGCACTGCCGAGCTTTTCCTCATGGGGTTGCTTTGGCCGTAGCCCTGTCTCTGTATGCCAGGATGACGCAGCTGGACATGGTAACCAATGTCAAGCAAAATGGTGTGTGAGTGACCATTTTTGGGGGGGGCGGCAGTTAAGAGAGAGAATGAGTGCCAAACAGGACATGGAACCCCTCCCACTAATTATACCCCCTTCTGTTCCCCCTCCCCTGCTTTTCTGCCCTCCACCCTGGGAAATTGCTTTCCTTCCAGCTGCCACTGTTAATTCGTGTGAGAGACTGTCCAGGGAGATGCTACGAGGCTCTCATCCCGGCTGTAATGACGGAGGCGGTGGGAGGGCTCGCACGGTTGATTGGGGCCACCTTCATTAGACAGAGCTGCATCCGGCAGCTGGTTCTCTCCTCTCGAGCCATCGTTAGTTGTCTCGGTCTTGAAGCAGGTGTGTGTTGGGCCAAAGTGAGCAGAGTGTTACTGTTGGGACCCGAATTGCCCAGTCCCTGCAAGTGTATCCTGTAAAAGAGGAACAAAAATGATTTTTCATTTGCTCACAGTGTCTCTTTAAGCAAGGTTTCTGGAACATCCTGGTGAACTTTGAAACACTGGAGTGTGGGTTAGAGATGGGCCGACACAACCTGTTCAACGTTGCACCTCTGCCTGGGATACTACACAGAGCCAGGTCGTGGGTAGAAATCAGAGCGAGACTCACATCCTGGCTCCACCCAGTCGCTTGACCTCTCTGAGCCCAGTTTCCTTATCTGGGCAAAATACACCCACTTCTTAGGGTCGTTGTGAGAATTAATGAGGTTTTGTGTGTGAAGCTCTTTCTGCAGTTCTGGATCCGGGTAGGTGCTGGTGGGGGCCCTGAAACCTTAGACCCTTCCTCTCACTGAATGGTGGGGAACACACTCTATTTCAGCCAGATTCTGTGAATTAAATGTAAAATGGCTTAATCCTCATAAGTGTAAACTGAATCTGGTGACTGACAGAGCTGGAGTGCCAAGAAGACAATTTTGTTTGCCTTTAAATAAAATTCTCAGATTTTTCTCATACACCCAACCCAAAGGGTGAGAAATTTAAAGCTTAGCAAAAACCTTTACAGAGAATGTATAAATACTTATAAAACATGTGATTGTAATATTTTCTGTATTAACTGGCTTTGTAACCATTTTTATGGGATAATCTGCTCAACCTAATAATTTGATAACTTTTGAAAACTTTGCTTCATAAGTGAGAAAACATGAGGCAAAGAATAAATACTTATTTGATGTTATAAAGCAAATTAGAGGCCTCACCTGGTTAGAACCTTCCTGATTAAATCTCTTAGCCACAGTTCCTTTTTTGAAGGACAAATGGGGTTCACCATAGGAAACAAAGTTATGTGAGAGGAACTTTCAAGGTTTGGGAAGGAAGAAGTCCGTGCCACCCAACTGGAGCAGTCCAGTGGTTGAATTCTCTCTTGTTACAAATTAAGTTTTTTCTCTCCACCGAGCTCCATAACTTCCTTTCCTCTCTCCTGGCTGATCTTTAATATAATTTCGTTCTCTACCCCCTATTACAGCCATGGTGAGACACAGTGAACTTGGCAATGAATGAAAAACCTTTCTTTGTTTCTCTACTTGGGCAAATCCTTCAATAATTAGACTTTAATTTTTCAATTTTGCCATCTAGAAAGAAAATGCCCATAAATCTCCCCAAACAGAGATCAAATGTAGCCTCTTTAATTACCAACAAATAAACAGAGATTCTTCATCTGTCAGATGCCCAAGCATATTCATAATTGGCGAGTTAAACTATCAGAGAAATGATTATTCAGGGTAAAGAGGAGAAAGAGAAGAGAAGGAGGAAGCAATGGGAGCGCTAGCAGACACACGTTGCTTTTGGCGGGAAGGCGATGTGAGGTTACGGGCCAGTGGAAGGGAGAGAGGGTCACACGAGAGTGGAAGACAACCCAGTGGTGGTGGTGTCACTCTACAGACAAGTCTGTGAACCAAAGGTGGGCCTTCATCCCTTCTTACCAAAAGAAGATCTTTTCTTCCCCTCCGCACGCCCCACCACCATCCTGTAGGAAGATGCTCCCCGCAGGCCTTCCTTCTAGTCCATTGCATAGCGGTTTTACTCTACAAGGAGTTAGGGGCATCTTGAAGGTGTTGGGAGACTCATTGAGGTATAAAAAAGGTGACCATAGATTCTAATTTACCTGAGATAATCCCAGTTTACACTTGTGACCCTATAGACTTATTAATAGTGCCCTCTTTCACTCTCAAAAATGCCCTTGTTTGAATGATAACTTATATGGTCACCCTGTGTATCATGCAGGGAGAGTAAAAGAGTGTCATCTTGGAAGTCAACAATGATAGGTTGATAGTAATTGCCTGGAGTACTGTGTTGAGAAGGATGCTGGGGCCATGTTGTGGCTCAGCAAGTAAAGCCTTGGTGATAGCAAAGCAGTGTCTGCCAGTGGGGCAAGTACAGGGAGAGGCAGCCCTCCCCGCTGTGAGGGGATGAACACTGGATGGACAGAGATCAGGAGGCCTGAGTTTATGCCCAACTCTGCTCCTAGTTTCCTATGTCATCCCGGGTCACTTCTATCCAAGGTTGGAACCAGGTTACTTGCAAGGTCTCTTTCAAGTTCGTGAATCAGTCTAATCTTGTGTCCAGTGGGAAATTGTGCTAGATGACATCTGAGCTCCCTCCCTACCCTAAAATGATGTGATCCTATGACAGTTTCAAGAGAAGGTTCTCTCTGCCTTGGCGAGGAAGCTACACTTTGGGACTGATGCCACTAGTATTTCCATTGCGCACTTTACAGAGCACTTTTATGTATGTAACCACAATTCCAGGACACGGGCTTTGTTTTCATCGTCCTTGTTTTATAGGTGAAAATATTAAAGCTAAGGGTGGGTAAGTAATGGCACTCTGCGCTCAGACTGCCTGAGTGCAGACACTTGCCATCACACCCACACTCCATGTGGTCTGGGCAAGTTGACTTCATCTTTCAGTGTCTCAGTTTCCTTGTCCCTAGGGGAGCGATAGTACGCTTACATCATGATGTTGTGTGAGGATCAAAGGAAATAGTTCATGCGAGATGCTTCGGGCAGTGGGTGGGATTTCGAGCACACACAGTAAAAGTAGTTGGTGGAAGTGGTAGGTGGTTGAGGTAGTAGTAGTAATCATAGTAGCAGTGGTGGTAACCAGCTAGTAAGTGGCATGACTGGGACTATTCCCAGGTACTATGGCCCCAGGGCCTGTAGATGACCCCAGACTTCATTGTCCCTTGTCTACCTTAAGATTTATAGCCACAAGTCAGAAGCTGCAAGCATACTAATAATAGCAAGGAAGGCAATGTTTAAGGAGATAGTTTACCTGTTAGTACTGAGAGAGTGTTAGCTGAGGAGCTAAAACTCCTCCTTCCTTCATCTCAGATCCTTCCAGCAAAGGAAGCGAGCAGCATGGTGAGCATCGCTCTTGAGGCCGTCGTTGTCTTGTGGGCTCCCAGTGGTCGGTGAATGCACCAAGCTCGCCAACTAGCGCTTGCCCACGCACTCTCTCTCTCACTCTCTCTGCTCCCCACCCCCCACCCCCCCACCAGGCAAGGCTACATAAGATGTCAGTGTTTCTTTAGTAACCCTGCTCATTATGTGGCTCCACATTGGTCAGGAAATTTTCCCTCAATCCATACCTAGCAAGATCTGGTCTTTCATTAATGGCATCCTCAGTATCATAAGCTGATGCTCACAGTTCTGTGTTTTTCCATTTCCAGTGGGTTGGCACACAGTTTAAGCAGTTTGCAAGAAATATCTCAATTAGCTGAACTCCTGTATGACTCAGTGAGAACTGAATGTGCACAGCTGCCCATCCCTCAGGTGGAGAAGAGAAAAACTGAGAGGGGTAAAGAAGGGAACAGAAGGATTAGGTGGGAAAAAGAAAAAGGAACTAGAGAGGCAGAGGGAAGAGGAGAGGTAAAGGAGAGACAGGGACAAGAGCCTAGAAGCAGAGAGAGCAAAGCAGAGCTAGAGGCCTGTGCCTGAGGACAGGAAAGGGGGACGGGGCTATTTTCACCCAGCATGAGACAGATTCGCGGCATCTTTCTTGGCTGTTTGGCAACTTGGCTAATAATAAGTCAACAGAATGAAGTCTTAGGGACAGGGACATGGAAAGGAATGTGACACTTTGCAGAAAGCTCAGGCTTGGAGCTATGCTCACGTGGAGGTGGGGGGTGAAATCCTGTGCTTTGCTGAGACCCCAGCCCACCTGGAAGCCAAAGCCACAGTCCTGGGAGAATTGTGTGTTCTTGTGATTGGAAAATCTCACTTTTTATAGCAGCCTCTTTGTAAAAGGAGAAAGGGACTCCCTGCTTGGATGGAGTCTTCCTGATACCTCTGCGAGAAAAGTATTCCAAGGAAAGAGTGTGGGGTGAGCAGGGTGCAGCCGCACAGCCTGTGCAGCATGGAATTTCACTTCTCCAGGAGGCTGAGGACCTCCAGGGCCCCTCTGCCTGCCTCCCCCCTCCCACCGCATTGTGGAGCATCAGGGTCTGGCTGCGGCCCACCTCCTGGGGGAGGGGGAGAGGATGATGAAGGAACCTTCCTTGGGAGTCGCAGCTGGCAGAGGCCCTGGGCATGGAGGCTGCCCGAGGGCCAAGAAGGTGGGGAGGGTGCTCACACCAGGAAAAGGCCGGGTCCCTTGCCAGTGGTGTCCCAGGATGGATGAGGAGGAGCTGCGGGCACAGGTGTGCTGAGATGGGAGCATAATGTAGTGGAAAGAGCACCGCATGTGGAATGTTTGGCTATGATTCTGGTCCCAGGTCTGCTGCCTCTAACTAGTCATGAGACTCTGGACAAGTCGTTCCCTCTATCTTACCCTCATTTTCCTAATCTGTGAAATGGGGGATCTGACTAGATGCTCCTTAAGACCCTCTCCAGCAGTAATGTTTGATCCTTTTTAGTGGTGCGGGAGCCCTGGCATTAAAGCCCTACAGGCCTGCCTGCTGAGGGTCCCCCACGCCTCCCCTGCAGGCCAGCGGTAGCTCCTCTGTGCCAGAGGATGCAGGGCCCCTAGACTCAGCTGGGCAGTCCGCTCCGTGGGAGGGAAGGAGGAGCATCCAGGGTCAGGGAGGAAGACGGCATACAGCAACTGTGGGGCTAAAGCGGGCCGCTGGCCATCCGCCTCCACAAAGAGGGACGGGCTCCGAATCCATGTCGGTGGGGTGCAGTAGAAGCTGGAAAACAGAGAACTGGGGGAATATAGTGCGCCTCTCCCTGCTGTCAGAATGTTATGAGCTCGTTGAACATGATATTGGAGACAAAACTGAATGATGTATGAGATGTTTCAAACTTATTGTTAAGCAAAAATAAAGGAGGTTATAAAATAACATGAACAGTATGATGACAATTTTGGAAAGAAAAATACACACAAAGGGGAAATAGGACATTGTTCATTTTTATTTTCCTTTTTTCACTTCAGAGTTTCCTTAAATCTCTAACATGAACTTTGTTATCTTTGCTGTTAGAAAATAAAGTCATCGAGATTATAACAAAGGAAGGGACTCAGCTGAGGGAACTGCGTGGGGCTCAGAATATGAGCTCAGAGCAGGCGGGTCTGACGGCAGGGAGAGGGGATAGCAAGACGCAGTTGCTGACTTCATGACGGGCGGGTGTGAGAAAGGAAGCAGAGGATTAAACTGGGAGCAAGAAACCTTGGCCTTCACCCTTGCCATTTGACCTTGAGCAGCCAGTCTTCAGAGCTCTTGCTTTTTCAATGCACTTACCTCATTTCCAGCCTGTGCTTAACGTTCTCTTCATTTGCACTGTTAAGCTTTTTATCTATTTTTCCCTCAAAGCTTTGTAGTTCACTTTAAAGACCTTAGTGAAGGCTGAAAGGCACCGGAAGCCCAGAGCATCCAATGCCAGTGCCTGGGACAAACGTAAGGTCGCAGGAATGAGACGGGAAAGTTTCCAGACAGTTCAAGAAAGTCCCAAGAGACTTCGGAAGTCAAGTAATAATTCAGCAGGAGGGGTTTTACTTGCTTTGCTTTGGGTCTGCCTTTCTGACTTTCCATGGCGTGAGTGTAGGGGGAACAGATGACCACTCCCCGTGTTCTAGAAAGCATTTGTGATGGGACTGAAAAATGAGCTCAGATCCCATGGAAAAACATGAGAATCTAGGGTACAGCACGGAACGGGGTGGAAGGCACATTGCTGAGAACTGACCCAGCACAGTTATTTTCAGATACTCGTTACATTTCCAAGTCTCATCAATCAATGAGCAATAAATATCCCTATCCTGTGCAAGATATTAGGCTGAGTCTGAATATAAGACAAGCCTTTGTCCGTGAAGGACTGGCAATTGAATTGAGAAGGCAATATGTAGTAAACCCACGTCAAGTTAGCATTATCAGAAATAAGTGACAACAGTATGCAAGACGTGCCACAAGGTGATCAGCATGTGAGTAAGGGCCAGCGGAGTCGCAGAGTCGCACAGGGAGTGGTCCCGTTCTGAGGGGTATTTAAAGAAGAGGCGATTGACCTGAATCTTTAAGAATGGGTACAATCCGAGGAGAAAGGAAGCAGATATTTCAGGCCTGGGGGGAATAACTTAGGCGGATTCATAGCAGTAGGAGGGCCCGAGTTGTGTTCAAAGGCAGTGGAGGTGTAGAGGCCCCTGTGAACTGTGGCTGGAAGGCAGTGCTTCAGTTAGCTTGTGTTGCGTGACAAGCACCTCGATGCTTAGTGGCTCCCAGCAGCAGCCATTTATCCAGCTCACGTTTCTGCAGGTTAGTGATTGGGATTGGGCCCAGTTGGGTGGTTCTTTGGGGCCTGGCAGGGCTCAGCTGACCTTAATTAGGCTTGCTCAGTTGCATTCAGCTGGGGGCGCTAGAGCTGGCCTGTTCCTAATGGCCTTGGCCAGCATGGCTGGTTGGCCTGGTGCCTCCTTCCACGTGGTCCCTCACTCTCTCGCAGGCTGTCCTGGGCTCATTCCTGTGGTGGGAGACAGGCTCCCAGGGTGAGAGGAGAAGCTGCGAGGCCTCAGCTTACATGTTGCACAGTGTCACTTCCACAGGAGTCTGTTGGTGGAAGCGAGTGACAGAGTCAGCACAGATTTGAGAGGTGGGCAGATAGACTGGTTCTTGATGGGAAGAGCTGTAAGATATTGTGGCCATTCTTGCCATCTTCCACAGATTGGTTGGCTGGAGCCAAATCCCCGAGGGCCAGAGCACAGACGCCCTGGTAGGAAGGGCAGAGCGAGTGTGCAGCAAGCTCAAGAGCAAGAAGGGCCTCAGCGGCCCACATGCCAGCCTGCTGGCCTGTGCCGTCTGCAGCGGAGGTTTACCAGGCTGCGGTGAGGTGGAAACATAAGCAGAGAGCAGTGTGTGCATACGTGCGATGGCAGTGGCAGTGGGGCTTGCCAACCACTCTTTATCCCAGGATTGTTCCTCCTTCCTTTTATGGAACAGAATGGATAATAAATGGTCATTGTTTTGTGTGTGCGTGTGTGAGGAAGATTTGCCCTGAGCTAGCATCTATGCCAGTCTGTCTCTACTTTGTATGTGGGACGCCTCCAGTATGGCTGATGAATGGAGTAGGTCCATACCCAGGATCTGATCCTGTGAACCTGGGCTGCCAAAGTGGAGAGCACAGAACTTTAACCACTTGACCACGGGGCCAGCCCCTCATTGTTATTTTTAATATTTCTACTTGGCAGAATAAAAAGTTGGCAGCCCTGTATCTATCACTAACATTTCTTTTGCAATTTTACCTATCCATGAAATCTTTTTTTTTCCTTGGAATGGCAGTATATTTTTTTTTGGTGAGGAAGATTGGCCCCAAGCTAATATCTGTTGCCAATCTTCCTCTCTCTTTTTTCCCCCTCCCCAAAGCCCTAGTACATAGTTGTATATCCTAGTTGTAACTCCTTCTAGTTCTTCTATGTGGGACGCTACCACAGCCTGGCTTGATGAGTGGTGTGTGGGTCCACACCCAGGGTCCGAACCAGCAAACCACAGGCTGCTGAAGCAGAGCGCGTGAACTTAACCACTGGGCCACAAGGCGGCCCCCTGTCCGTGAAATCTTGACAAGAGCCTGGGATCATTGGAGAGATGATTAAGATGAAGAATTCACAGAAGGGAAAGATGGCTCTCTGCTGACCTGCACAACCAAGGAAGGCTCCCCGGTGGAGGCGGGTCTCAACTGGGCCTAGAATGGCTAGCATTTTGCGAGGCAGGTTTTTAAAAGCAAATAATGTCCTCTTTGGAATGTTTCTATCAGTGACTCCTTATCAGGTTGAACACTCAGCCCTTCCCTTTAGAGCTTCAGGCCAAGAAGTGCTCCGAGAGGACAGGCTGCCTGTATTACTTGTTGAAATTGAAGAGCTGCTCTAGTCCCACCTGGCAAGTGCTCTCTGAGATTTACTCGTGCCTTATTGGTTCAACACTGCCTGAAGAATAGAGCCAAGTTCCTTCTACTGACATTCGAAGCCATCCCTGACCAGGCCCCGTCCTGCTTGTCCAGCCTCTGCCCCTCCCTCCCCCACGAAGCCCTGCTTTAGCTGGGATCATGCTGCGACTGCTGGAACGGGCTGTCCCCGACCTTGGACCCTCCCAGGCCGTCCAGCTATCTGTTCCATCCTTCCCCAGTGCTCAGTTCAAAGGCTGCCTTCTCCAGGAAGCTGGCAGATTCATCCGGCTGTGGCCTTGGCTGTCACTTGGTGTTTCATTCTCTGTTTTTCGGGTATTAATCCTACCAACCTAGACTGCCCCCTCCCTGAGGGGGAAGATCTTGTCTTCCCAGTCTCCATGTGCCCCACAATGTGCAGCGCCTGGAAGACACTCAGTGGAGGTTTAAGGGCCACAGCTGGTAGCTGGTGAGATAGGCCTGGGGTACGTAGATTGGTAGGACAATGGAGCTGGTTCGGAGAGGAGCTTTTCTCTCCTTGATAGGGGCCAACACCGCAGGAGCCCCCAGACTGTGGGGCCAAACATGTACATTTGTGCTGTCCACGTCTCTGTACTCTAACACCTATGGTCCCACTGACCTTGCAGCCCAATGGGATGCCCCCTGAGCGGGTGGACATTTCATTGACAGCACAGCTGAAGAAGCAGAGCTCGCTGAAGGCAGAGATGCCTTCTGCTTGCACTGGGTGGTCCCTTCTCAGGGGGAGGCAGCAGCTGACAGGGCTGAAGTTTATCCTGTGTCCGTGCCTTATCACCCCGATTCCGTGTGACGAGAGGACGTGGGGTGCGTCACAGGCAGTGGCTGCTCTAACGAAGTAGCACAAACAGGGTGGCTGTGGCTTAATGCAACAGGAATTCATTCACAGAGTTCAGGAGGCCAGAAGTCCAAAGTCAAGGTGCCGTCAGGGCCGCTCTCTCCGGGAGCGTCTGTTCCACGTCTCTTTTAGTCTGGCGCTGCCGTTCCTCTGTGTGATTCCTTGGCCGGTAGATGCATCTCTTGACTCTGCCTCTGTCATCGCGTGGCCTTCTGTGTGTGTCTCCGTTGTCTCTTCTCGCAAGGACACCAGCATATTGGATTAGGGGCCCACGCGACTCCAACGCGACCTCATCGTAACTAATTGCATCTGCAGCACCCCTGTTTCCAAATAAGGTCACATTCTGGGGTTCTGAGAAGGACATGAATTTGAGGGTAGGGGACACACATCAACCCAGTACAGGCCTGGCTTCTAACCGAGTGAATTCTGGGAGCCAGTATTTACTCCATAGGTACCGCCCAGGATGATTTAGGGGAAAGCACTTGCTTTGAAGTCAGAAAACTTGGGTTTAAGCCCTCTCCACCGTATACCAGCCGAGTGACCTTTGGTTTCTTCATCTGTTACATGGGGGCAACAGCAGCCTCTCCTCCCTCCTGAGGTTAAGGCTAAGAAAATCCAATAGCACACACGAAGGCACTGTGTCACCTGCGGGCAGCGTGCACATGTGCTGATACTGGGTTTCCTGTTGTCCAGGAGGTGGCTTTGTGTGTCAAGTTCAGAAATTTGCAAGAAGTGCTGGGAGCTGTTTGATAGATATCAGTTCCTCCACTCGCCTCGCAGGAATGTCACAGGGTTCCTGCACCAGGAGCCCGGCTGAGCCCATCGTAGGTAACGGAGAAAGGTGGTTTCCACAGGCCTGTGTGTCCAGGCCACCTGGTGAGGGGGAAGTGTGCGGAGTGTGAGGGGAGGTCATGCATCACAAGCCCGGGATTTCAGCACTGGTCCTCCCTCCCTAGACCTGCTGTGTTGTGTTTCATCCCATGAGTGAGCAGGACAGGTCTTCTTATTTCTGACTGAAATCCAGAGACGCTAGGTGTGTTACCTGAGCACTTGCAAATGGTTCACGGCATCGTGGCCCAGACGCCTTGAGTCACAGTCCAGGATCGTCTCCCACCAGCTCCCAGGACCATTTGCAGGAATCCATAGGCCTGGTCCCCCTCACACTTGCCTTGGGTTTGCTTCCCCGGCCTGGAACGCCTCCCCCACCCACTCATTCCCTCCCCAGCCCAGAGGGGTCGCCTGTGACTCTTGGAGCCTATGAGACCCAATGCCAGCACATAGTAGGTGGTCAGGAAACAACACTTCCTTTCCCTTTCCCCCCTTTAAATGCAAGCTGCCCTGCTCTCTGTCCTTCAGTTGCCATCCACTGTGCACGCCTTCCTGGGTGTGGTGGTGATCTGCATGTGCAGGCCTCATTCCCCCAGTACAGAACGTTTCTCCTGGGTGTCCCCACAGCCCTTCCACAGAGCCGGGCACAGGCTGACGCATAGAGCAGGCCAACCGCCCTGCTCGCACTCAGCTCCCTTTGCTCCTGAGCCTCGGGCCCTGGGGACACGCCCGGTGCTGCCTCTCCATCACCCCAGCGCCGTGCCTGGCCTCAGCTGTCTCTGCAGAGGCCACCCATCATGCCTCTGTGGGCAGCTTCAGGCAAAGCCACTTCCTCTCCTCACCCCTGCACCTCCCGTCAGGGGCGGCAGGCCCAGGGTGTTCCCCACAGAGCACCTCTGCTCCCTGGAGGCAGGGGTCTGTCTGAGAATCCTGTAGCTGAAAGGAGCCCCGGGGGCCATTGAGGCCTGCAGTCCCCAACCTAGGCGCTCTTCAGGGGCTGTGGGGCCTGTTAGAAATCTCAGGTCCCAGGCCTTCCCCAGAATATTCTGACTCAGCAGCTCTGGGATGGGGGCCCAGGAGTACATTTCTAGTAGCCATCAGAGAACCAAAGTTTGGGATCCGTTGGTGCAGGCCAACCTCTTCATTTTGCGGATGAGGGAAATCAGGTTTGCAGAGGCTGTGTGGCCTAGTAAGGCCACCCAACTTGATAGCCACAAAACTAAGATTAGAACCCAGGGTTTCTGACTCACGGGCTGGTGCTCTTACTGCCGCAGCTCGTCGTTGCCCTCGCTGTGTTTCTAGAGGAAGAATAAACAGTAAGAGGCAGTATGGATCCCAGGGATCCCCATGTGTTGCTGTAGGCTGAGAGGTTCATATAACAGGATGGCCAAGACCCCAGCATGGTGCCAGGTGGACTGTGGTTCCAGTCCTGTAAAATGAGAAAAACGTTGGTCCCCGCCTCCCAGGGTTGTGAGATACTCTCTGTAAGGTACTGTGCCCAGGACCTAGCATGCCACAAGAACTGGGAGCCAGGAGTTTGCCCCATTTGCGAGGCATGCAGTTCTGGTCACTCAGTTTGCCTGGCACTGAAGGGCTGGAGGAGCCGAGCGGCAGTGTGTGCCGGCGCCCTTGCACAGCTGTGCACTCAGCAGCTGCTGGCAGGGCTGAGGGAGGGCAGGGCCCCCGGCACTGTGGCCCCCAGGTGCCAGATCCCAGGACTCCCCTCCCCCTTCTCACCCATCACAAACCCACCTGCACCTGGGAGAGACGGCTCACGCTCCTCTCACTGCTGCTGAGGTCCCTAAAGGAAAAGACTGTGAGTCACTGTCACCACAACTCCCCTTTCAGGGCATGTCCCCAGTTTTTGTTGCTCTCTGTTTTATATCGTTATAATTGAACTGATCAGCAAGGAGAATAGGCCCATTTTTACAAGGGAAAGGAGACACCCACAAAAAGCCACAATTATGACTGTTTGCAGCTTGTAGGAAACACTTTTTAAACTAGATCCGCCTTTGGCATAGGCGTCAACCCGTTTCCCGGGAGAGCTTGTCTGAGGAGCCGAGCCGGATTTGGAGGGAGGAGGGGCAAGTTCACCCTGTTAGGCAGCCTGTGGTCAGCAGAGAGTCCGGGAGCCATGTCAGGGGTAAACTCACTGCCTTCCAGAGCAGGCAGTGGACTGAGGGCTCCCACAGAGCAGGGACCACGTCCACGCCTCGCTGCTGCCCTGGGATGCACCATGGCACCAGGTGCCATCAGGTCCAGAGAGGAACAGCTTGCCCACCATCCTGAGGGCCAACCTGGAAGGCCTGCGCCAGCGACATGGGGGAGCGGCCCCAGTGTTCTGGGTTTCGGTTTTTCCTGCTCCAGGGGTCTGTGATTCCCCACCCCACAACCCTGCTCTGTCTGTGCCTTGGGGAACGGGGCTGAGGCTAACAGAGTCTGAGTGCAGCCAGGGGCGCGTGTGTGAGCGTGAGCAGGGCGCCGTGGGCCCCACTCTAGTGGTCTTCACGGTCATCTTGTTTGACCTTGGAGAAGTCGCTCTCCTGCATGCTTCAGTCTTGACTGAGAAATCAGTACTTCCCACCACTTGTTTCATGTTTAGACAGTTTTTTTCTTTTTCGCTCACTTTAATAATGATAGCTCACACTTGTATAACACTTTGACAGTTACATAACAAGTATCATTTACATGTCTTATTTCAAATTTACCACATCCCTATGGGTAGGTTTGTCATCCTCATTCTGCAGATGAGGAAACCGAGGCTCAGAAAGTTAACAAGATGTGCCCAGGAGCCATGGTGACAAGCAGCAGATCAGGTCCTTACTGTCCCCTGTCCCATATTTTGCCATTGTTTTGGGTGTGCTGATATGGGTGACACCCAAGCCCTGGACTCCAGCAAAAGCATAGCCGGTAGAGGAGGCGAGAGGGCTCGCAGTTAACCACAGCACAGGGCAGGCTGCCACGCCAAACACAGGCTCCAACACTGCTCCTGACAGAAGTGCTGTGGAAGTTCAGATGATGGGAGCAAACATGCTAGGTCAGAAAAGGCAGAGATGCAACATGTTTTTTTTTTTTTTTAAAGAAAGAGGAGTGTGTAAACAAGCATTATCAACATGTCATTTACATTGTGCAGCTTTGTGGCTTTGAGCAAGTCCTTTTCCTTCTTTGTGCCTTACTGTCTTCATCTGGAAAATGAAGACATTGGACCTGACAAGCTTCTGGGTTCCCTGCAGCCTAATGCCTCGTGCCCAGATGCATTCTGCGCACCACAATTCCCATGCTCCTCCCAGCCTCCTGGACAAACCACCAGGATGGAACCAGAGCGTCAGGGGCACAGACACAGCAGAGACAGAGGCTGGGCCAGGGAAGTGTTCCCCTCAGGGCAGGAGCCCGGATCCTCTTAGGCAGGGAGGGCCCCGATGCCCAGCAGCCAGGGCCAGAGGAGCTAGCTGCCCAAAGGAGGCTCTTGTTCCCTGAAGTTAATATGCACCTCATGTCTCTGATCCACAGGGGACAGGGGAAGCGTAGCCAGGCTGCCTGGTGGGCATTGCCTTTCCTTGGCTGTCGGTTTTTAAGGAGGCTGGATCGATGGTGCCACTTGCCCATCTCGGCACATGAGGCAGGCTGAGGAGCTGAGGTGGAAGAGGCATCCAGCCTGGTGGATCCTGTGCACGTGGAGCCAGAGGTGGCCTCCTCGGGGTGACACTTTTGTGGGGCCACAAGACCTGGAGCAGTCTCAGGCCCGGGTAGGCCCAGGTGGATGGGGAGGAGAGAGGGTTGGCCAAGACAACGGAAGCACTGTGCTGCCCTGGGCTCACGCCTGCCTTGATGAATAGCACTTCTCTGCCTCAGTTCATCCATCCACCCATTCATACATTCATTCATTCATTCACTCACTCACTCACTTTCTTCTCCCTCATGAACGTGAGGGCGTCTCATGGTATCAAGTACCACTAGCCATCAAAGGGTCCTTAGAGGAGATGCGGCTAACTCTACCTGAGGCTTAGTCCCTGAATCCAAACCCACAGTTGACCCCCTCCTGTGCCTGGGCACACAGTCTCCAGAGGCAGCCCCTCCCACTGTTGGGGAGCTCCAACTCTAGCGAGTTCTTCCTGTGAAACAGGTGGGCCTCCCTCTCATTTGCACCCATGGGTCCTACTTCCTCCTGCCTTCTGGAGCCACATGTATCAGTCTGAGCCTTTGAGGGCTCAGTCCTTGATCTCATTGGTTCCCCAGGTGTGGAATGTAAGCTCAGTGATGGGGGAGACAATTTTTAGGTAGTACATGGACAAACATTTTTAAGTTATTTTTGCTGTCACCTTTTATCATGGCAAGCAATAACAGTGATATTTCTGATAAAAAACATTCATTTATAAATGTTTATATAAGAAAAGCAAGTTGATTTAAAGTATTAAGTAAACAATACTACACATACATGGACATGGCAAAAATGATATTAGTCTTGAGAAACGCTGCACTGGGCCACCCCTCGCCAGCTTTCCCTTCCTCAACACTTATCCTCCTCCCCATCTCTTCACCCTGTTCTTTTATTATGGATTTTATATAACTATCCTGGCTTAATGTCTACAGACTATTTCTCAAACCCACGCCTTCAGCTCTGACACGCTATTGTCTGTAATCAGCTGGATCTGTTCTGCTTGGACGTTGTTGCTTCTTTCATCATCTCTCCACCACACCTCAGATACCATGAAGTTCTGGAGCCACCGGGGGCTTAGGAAGGGGAACGTTTCTTAGGTGTTTCCTGTCTGACACGTTAGAATATGTTTTTCCCTCAGTCCATCAAGAGTCTCCGTAGGAAGATATTATCTCCATTTCATGGCTAAGGAAGTGCAGGCATATGAAGTTTAAATAATTTCGCTAAGGTGCAGTAGTTGCGGAAGATCTAAAATTTTAAACGCAGATTCGTCAGTGCCATGGAATTCCCACTGCTTGGGGCCACCTTCTAGCTGGATGCACAGACAGGGGTGGGGAGTGTCTGGCCAGGCTTCGCCTTTCGTGGATAAAGAGCTCCTGTGGGTGCAGCCAGGGTGCCCACCCGCACGGCCGGCCCGAGCCGCGCTCAGCGCTGGGCAGCTCCTGCCTGGGCTCCGCTGTTGTGGGGAGACTTGTGTTCTTGCAGGCGTTCTCAGTGAAGTCGTGATGTTGTGTGTGATTGTCCCCTCAGCCTGCCTCCAGTCCTGGTGTTTTCTGAATCTGTCAACTGCCTTTTCTCTCCCTCTGCTCTGTCCCTCTCTGGTTCAAACGGTCATTACCTTATTCCTGGACCACTGGATGGTCTCCCGACCTCAGTCCAATCCATTGCAGATTGCTTTCCGTATTTATCTTCCTAAAACATAGCTTGGCATGTATCACCCTCGATCATAAAGCATCATCTGTTCATATCACTGTGGACCCTAAATCCTGGGGACGACACACTCATATGAAAAACACACTCCATCCTGTCACTCAAGACCTGCTTTAACTTAAACCCTACCTGTCTGTCTGGCTTTGTCTCCCACAATGCAAGCTCTCTAGCAGAAATGGCCTGCTCCTCTGTCTCTGTGGGAACTTGTATTTCCCCTATGGAAAGTACCTCACTGCACCCAGGCTCACCCCACAGGCTCCCCTAACCCTCAGTCCTGACCTCAGCCCCCGGCAATCCAGCTTTTCTCCAAATTCTTAAACCGCTCACTACCTGCAGCGCTCATTTGACAAGTAGCACACGTCACCCTGTGTTGTACTCCTCTCATCAGGCACAGCCTCCCAACCCGCTGCCTGGCTGCACCTCTGGAGGGCGGGGCGGCATCTTACACCCTTTGTAATCACAGTCACCCCTCAAGGTGGGCCGCTCACCACATGGCCTCCATGGTGACACAGCTGCGTGCTGTGGTGGGTGCTCCTTGGGGCAACAGAGGGAAAAGGGTGCTGAGAAGGCCGTCCTTAACTGTGCCCCCTGGAGTCCCAAACCGAGTGTGGGCTGACAGGCACCTGCTGACCCACAGGGCTGGCTGGGAAGCAGATGAGAGGAACAAGCGGTGAAAGCACGCTGTAAACCATGAAGTGGGGGCATGCGAGAGAGGCTGAGGCTGGGAGCCGACCTCCATGGCCTCCAGGTGTCCTTCCAACTCCACACTGGAGGGTTCTGTGAGCCTCCAGGTCCAGCCCTGTACAAGGCACTGTGGGGGCCAGAGGGAAACGTGGCATAGTTCCTTCCCTAGGAGCACTCACACTCCTGATGGGGGAAGAGGCATCTAGGACACTTGCCACAATCTGAGAATGTATAAAACGTGCCCTAATGCCATATAGAAAAATCCCAAATGAGCAGCACAGACAGGCTGGCCATAAGGCTATAGGGCCCACAGAGAGGCGTGACTGAGAGCCCTGGAAAAGTGAAAGCAACCCTCTAATGGGAGGGGAATCCAGCTTGTCCTGAAGGAAGTAAGGACATGCCAGGCAAGGCGGCCACAGAGGCTGAATGGCACTAGGTAGGCCGGGAGGTGGCTCTTGACTTGAGGGGTAGGTGTTGGGAGAAGACAAGGCACAGAGGTGGGAAGGGAAAGATTCAAGCGGAGAAGTGGAGGCCTGGTGAGCTGGGAATAGGGAATCCTATAAGTTCCTGAGGGGGAGGTAGCATGAGGAAAATGAGATTCTGGAAAATTTCTTGCTCAGAAATGCTTTCATCCTCTGAGGGTAAGAAAAAAACCCACCCTAGGGAAAGAAGTGCCAGGTTTGCGTCCATGTCCTCCATCTCCAAGCCTTTGATACTGGGATATGGGAGAGGCTCCTCCCTGCTTCCCTACCCAGCCTCTTGCAGGGCTGTAGAGCGACTGCCGCGTGCAGCTGCAGCCTTTGTCTCGACAACCCTGTGCTGTAACAAGAGGCTAAGCACAGTTACACGGCTGCCCTCGGATGGGGCTTTGGGCTGATCTCTCTAGATCTGGTCTGAGACGGTAATCTGAAATAAGCATCTCACACACAGGCTAAGAGCTAAACTGGGAGACAGAGGAGCATTTGTCTTACAGTGTTTACTATAAGTTCCTGCCTTTCCTGGCTGGGCGAGACCAAGCTTGGCTTTAATGTGCCCAGATGGCTGAGAAGGGGTAAGCACTGAGCAGCAGTGGGCTAGGGAGGCAAGGAGGAAGAAAGAGTGGCATGTAGAGGAAGCAAATAGAGCTATTGGTAAGGGTTCTTTCTGATGTGAGCGTTGGAAAACTCACCTCGAAATGGTTTCTACAGTAAGGAAATTTTCTTTCACATAAAAGAAGCCCTGGGACCAGCCCTGTGGCTGAGTGGTTAAGTCCGTGCACTCCACTTCTGCGGCCCAGGGTTTCGCCAGTTGGGATCCTGGGCACCAACATGACACAGCTCCTCAGGCCATGCATCCCACATGCTGCAACTAGAAGGACCCACAACTAAGATATTCAACTGTCTACTGGGGGGATTTGGGGAGAAAAAGGAGAAAAGGAAAAAAAAAAGATTAGCTAACAGTTGTTAGCTCTGGTGCCAATCTTTAAAAGAAAAAGAAGCCCCAAATTAGGATGGCACCAAAGTTGGTTAAGTTAATTCATTGGTTCAATAGCTGTACCCAGGAGCTCAGTTCTTTCCACCTTTCCTCTCTGCCACCCTCAGCATGTTACTCTTGTCCTCACCCAGTTGTTCTCATGGTCCTCAGATGGCTACCACAGTTCCAGGCTTCAGATACACACATGAGCATGTCCAGCTAAAGAAGAGACTGTAGTGCCTTCAGGCTTGTATGCTTCTCTGTTTTAATCAATGAGGAATCTTTTCCAGGGGCATCCCCAGAAAATTTCCCTTCATGCCACGCTGGCCAGGGCTGGGTCACATGACCCTTTTGAAGCCAATGGCTGGAGGAGAGGGATGGGCTAACCTCAGTTGGGTTAGACTAGTGTTTGGTTTACCACACTAGTGCCACAGTGCTCCTCACAGGTGGTGACCAGGTTTGATTAGGAGTGAGAGGGGAGTGCGGGGGTCGTCCTGCAGCCACATGTTTCCACATTGTCAGTGGGAATGCAGAGTGCCCCGGGTCAGGTGGGCTCTGTGTGTCAAGCACTTGCTTAACACTGCTGGATTTCAACGAAAATCAGACATTCGGTGTAGCTCCAACAAAGCCTGTGCACTTCCTATTCTGACAGAAGTGCCAGGTATAGGGACTCTGGGGTCGTTGAGAGGTGAGCTGGTGGGGTCCACCTATCTCTGTAGCCACAAACAGTGGAAAAAAATATTAAACTTATTAGAGGTCGGCTCTATTGGATCCTAGCTGCAGGGCTTTGCAGAAGATTACCTAACCTCTTTGTCAGCTTCCTCATATATAACAGAGATAATATTTTTTATTCATTATGCAGAGTTACTGTTAAGATTAGAACTAAAGCGTCCAGGCTCAGACTCAGTTGTTAATGGCAGCTGAGGTGGAGGAGGCAGTGGAGGTGATGGTGGTGGAGGTGATGGTGGTGGTAGTAGTGGTGGAGGAGGTGGTGGAGGTGATGGTGGTGGACATGATGGTGGTGGGGGAGGTGATGGTGGTGGTGGTGGTGATGGTGATGATGGAGGTAGTGGTGATGTTTGTGATGATGATAATGATATAGTGGTGGTGATGGTGATGGTGGTGATGTGAGGAGGAAAAGAAAGTGGGAGTAAGAGAATAGTACCTACCCCTCCTGCTTCACAGAGTGGTCACGAGACTCAATATAAAAATGTACAGGAAAGTGCTTTGTAAACTATAAAGTACAAGCTCAATGAGTTATCACTGTGGTGATTATCACATGGGTAGCATCGTCCTTCACTCTCACCCACCATGGCTGAAATGTTACTTCAACACGCAAAAGATTGGCCGGTCCCAGAGAGGCACAGGGAAAATGCTCGCAGCTACAGAGCTGGGGGTTTCCTAAGCCAGAATGGAACCTATTGCTGTAGATCTAAGGGCTGAGGGGGGAGGTGAAGCAAGAACATTTAGAACACGTGGAACTCAGCAAACAGGATGCAGAGAAGTTTTGTTTTCAAATTGCTATGACGATAGAAAGTAGATGTGAAGCCTCAAGTCTGCGGTTTTTGTTGAAGTCAAAAGGACAGTGAGTTGTGCCTCCTGCTTAGAGGCCAGAGAGCTGATGTGGCTAGGGTAGGCGAGGAGTCGGGGAGAGGCAGCAGGACTGGTGCTGCTGACCACTCCAGCTCCCAGCAGGGACGCTGCGGGAACAGGCAGAGCGGGGACCTCTGAGGAGGACACGCAAAGCCATCTGGGGCAGAGATGTGAGTGGAACACCTGCTACGACAGGAGCTGGGCCTACAGTAATGACAGCAGCTACCAGCTGAGTGACAACTCTTTGTGATTTCTAATTCTCAAAATCACCCGAGTCGGCATAACTCTTCCCGCTTTCCTGGTGAAGGAACCAAGTTTGGGAAGATTGTGTAGCGTGTTGTAGGAAAACAATTTGATCCCAGGTGTGTCTGACTCCAGAGCCCTGTTTCCTCAATCACTTTGCCTTTTATGTAAAGACACCTCTTAACCAAAGGTGACAAAGACACTTGCTTCTGCCCTGCAGGTGCTCTGTCCCTGGATGGGAGAAGCACACAGAAAACACACACATTGTAATAAGTCCTATAATTGTCATCTGAAGAAAGAATGCCGCAACTGGGAGGAGACACTAACTCATTCTACCACTTTTGGAGCCAGGGAGGCAGGAGACAGTTGAGGAATCCAGACAGGAATGACAAGGGAGCTGTCCTGGAGTCTGAGAGTGAGTTTGCCAGATAGAGGAAGGGGCAGGGATGGGCAGGGCAGGAAGAAGAGACTTGCACGAAACAGCCTGTCTGATTTGAGTGTGGTGAGCTGTTAGTATGGTTGGAGCACAGGGTGGTGGTGGCCGAGGATGAGGCCAGAGGGACAGTTGGGGTCGGATTGTGATAGACCTTGGAGCCAGGCTGAGGAGGCAGGATTCCATTTTAAGGCAGAGGGAAGCCATTGAAGATTTTTATAGTAAAATAACTTAGATGTCAATGAAATCAGTTAGGAAGCCGCTTTAATATCCAAACAAGGAGTGATGGGGGCCTGGATGGGGACGGGCAGTGGGGATGGGGCAGAAAAAAGAGGGTGTGTTTCCCTGGGCCAGGTATTGGTCTAACTCCTCAAAAGAAGGTGGGCGTTTACTAGAGAGTTTTGAGGCCACTGCTACACCCTCCATTCACTTGGGAAATTACATACTAGCCCACAGGTCATTAAGCAAATGCCCCGTTGTCCCCAGGAGTAATTCAGCCCTGACTGGTAATATCTGTCTCCCTCTCCACTCCATTACCCCCAAGGAAGATGTAATATCCATGAACTCCTTGGAGAGGAAGGGGCTGTGGCCATTCTGTGACAGCCAGAGCTGCCCAGTGTCAGGACAGGTAGCCTTATAAGGAAATGACAGCCCTGAGATGGAGGAGGTCAAGTGGAGGGAGCAGGAGGCTGGCCTGTGTGACATTTGGGCTTCCTTTCAACTCCAAGAGGGTGACAAAAGTTGATTGTTTCCTCTGTACTGTTCACATGCAGGACACCATGCAATCAAACAGGCCAGTCTCTACCCTAGGGGGCGAACAGTTGAGAAACACAGCCCAGGAAGGGGCCCCAGGGATGGGGAGAGACCCTGTCTCACTGTCAGGGGCCATGAAGGGCCCAGGAGGAGCAGGCAGGCAGTACCCAGACATCTGGGGCAGCCTGCTTGGCGCTCCTCTAATCTGAGGCCAGTGCCAACAGGCTGGGGCAGCTGAGGCAGGCAGGCCTCAGGAGAAAACCTGAATGCAAGCAATTAAGGCATGGCTAAGTCACTTCGACTTAGCCTCATGGACAAGCATAGAGAAACAGCCCAGTTAGAGGAGAGTTTTTGGTATTTTTTTAAACTGAGCTACTGTAAAACCAATGAAACTGGTATATTTGTCAACTCACTCGGCCTCAATTGCTACTTGCCCTCGATAAACAGGTGCATGTTCTTTCCAAGCTGCTTTACTCTTAAGCTACTACATGGTTTGTCCTGTCCCTTCCTCCTTTAGCAGAAGTCCTGAGTCTCAAGGCCAGACCATCTGGACCAACAGGCACCTTCTAAAGAAGCCTTCTACATAAGGCCCTTGGGAAGGACCTGTCCTCAAAAAGTTGTGCAGCAGAATCAATTGTCTTCAGTGGCCTCCACCTCCCTGCCCAGCCGCCCCCTCCTTCACAATCCAGGTGCCCCAGGCATCTGTCCAGGCTCCCACCACGAAAGGCTGTGCTGTCAACTGTCTGATGAATTAGTCCCTGTTAAGGTGGCAGCTGATACAGGTTTAAACATGACCTCAGGCAATTTAGATGGAGACCCTTAAACGTTAGAAAACCATTAAGATCCAAAGCAATGCTTCTTTTGTTTTCATTATGGTAAAATTTATGTAACATAAAATTTGCCATTCCAACCATTTTTCAGTGCACAATTCAGTGGCATTGATTACACTTACGATGCTGTGCAACCACCACCACTATCTATGTCTAAAGTTTTATCATTCCCCAGGATAGTTCCTCCCTCCCTACAGCCCCTGGTAACCTCTAATCTACTTTCTGTCTCTATGAATTTGCCTATTCTAGATATTTCATATAAATGGAATCATATAATTTTTGTCCTTTTGTGACTGGCTTCGTTCACTTGGTGTAACGTGTTCAAGGTTCATCCATGTTGTAGCACGTGTCAGAACGTCATTCCTTTTTATGGCTAATATTTCACCATGTGTTTATACACCACACTTTGTTTATCCTTTCAGCCATCGATGGCAGAAAGGCTTCTTAATGGCTGGATTTCAGCCACCAGTAGAGACTCCAGGAGGGGAGGAAGATTTGGGGATCCCTGCTGCCCACCCATCCAGCCACATCCTGTAGGTGGCCCTTTACTGCCCAGTGGCCCCTGTGAGCGTAATAATCCAGGGTTTCAGTCAGTCCACAGACAGAGAAAGCTGTGCTGTAGCAGAAGGAGCACCAGGCCAGCCATTAGGTGACCCAGGTACTCATCACATGGGGTAGACGTGTGGCCTTGGACAGCTCCCCTTACTTCTGCATAATGAGGAGCTTGGAATGTGTGTCCTCATTGAAAATCTTTCTGACTTCTTACAATTTATAAGTCCATCAGTGTCCTAAGAGGGCAAGGAGATAAGTGGCGGAGAGCAGACCAGACCCCTAGGAAATGTTTGTGACCTACTGAATGAATAAACAAGAGAAGAACTGGAGAGTGAAGAACTCAGATATTCCAGTTTCTTTGTCTCCCTTCTTTAGGGATAGGCCAGAGTCTGTATTTAGAGGTCAGGTTGAATGGCACTCAAGTTATGAAACAATCGAATGCGAGATGCGAGGTGCTGCTCGAAGCATTGTTATTGTGTTTATTGTCTTTGCTCCTTGTACTGAGGTGGAATTGTATGACTGGGCCTCTTATCAATTCTGTTTGGTGTAGAATTCTTGGCAGCTTCAATAAATACACTTGCATACATTTAAATGGGTCCATAGGCTCTCTTAGTAGGAATTCTCACACCCTGGTCTGTTACATGGCAGATGTAAGCTGTACAGCGCTCGACACACATGGTGGGCATCGCCCAGCTGTTCCATGCTTGCGTATATGTGCAGAAACGTGCATACATGAATAGGCATGGCAGACTCTCGCGTTTGTCCTTGTCCTAGGAGCTCTACCCTGGCATGGCTTCTACTCACAAGGCGTCGGTGTTTTCCTAAAGCACAAATATTAATAATCTCTTTTATGAAGGATTTTTTCTTATAAAGTCTGTTTGTATTGATGATGATCCTCAGAAAAACAAGGAGAGGAACTCTTTGTTCCTTTCCACCTCTTGGAATCTGACTGTGCCTTAGGCAGAGCTGCACACAGACCAGGGCTCGGTGTCCGCACTTGCCACAGAATTCTGGAGAGACTTTGGAAGCCATCCACATCTTTGGAAGTGGTGTTCAAAGTTCCAGGGAAAACAAAAAAGAAGCAGTGATTCATCTTCTCAAATAAAGTCTCATGTGGAACCCAGCATATGAAGCCTTCCAGGCTGGTCAGGAGAACATGCTGCTTTCTTTTGTGTGTGTGTTCTCTATCCACACCCCATCATATTGGCTCCGTGGACTCTATGCAACTGTGTTAGGACCCTGGGACAACTTAGCATGTGGGTTAAAATGGCGCTGCTCTGGTTCACAGGGGTGAGGAGGCAAACCCCACTTTCCCAGCCTCCCCTAACCGATAACTGCTTCCAAAGCAGTGCTGGGGAAACCCGGAGCTCTCTGCAGTGCTGCATATATTTTCTAAATACTTAACTAGTTCTTGTGCGGATGAGGAAATAGACCCAGAGAAGCAAAGTGACTTGCCCGAGGACATGCAGAGTCAGTTGGTAGCAGAATCAAGATGATTACCATCAAAGATCATTGAGTTTCTGTCCTCTAGAAACTTATAATGTAGTTGAAAGGCAGGATATGTGTACATGAAAACATAAATGAAGCTACGATTGCCTGTGCTCATCAGTGTCTCATAAGCTTCACAAGTGTTTAGAAGACATCATGATTCCTGGGAGCAGAGGCTGTCTCTCCTGAATTCTTCTACATATTTCAGACGTGGCTGTGCCATGGGCCCCCAGTTGCCAGTGGTAGCCCTAAGAAATGAGCAGGAAGAGAGGGAAGAAAGGGAGAAGATAGAAATGGAGAGGAGGCAATAATAGGAAAAATAGCGTGTGTTCACAGGACCAAGGTACCGAGACATCAGCGTGGCAAGACAATAGTCTTTGACAAACTTTGCTCTTCTCCGCTCCATTCATAGTTGCCCTTAGATGTTTCTATGGCAATACAACACAGGTTTTGAAAGGATCAGCCAAGTTGTTTCACTTATGTAAGTTTTTTCATTTGTTTTTTGGCTTAGGAGGTTTTTCTGGAATTAATTCTGTAAGGCCATTCATGTCCCTAAGGTCAAAGTGAGTGCAATGCTTTTTGCACAGCTGTCAGCACACCCGCGCACACGCGCGCACACACACACACACACACACACACGCTGCACAGATGACTGTGATCCAGATTGTGCAACAGTCACAGGCCACTTCTCTGGGTTCTCGTCCAGACCCTTTTGACTGACTCCCTGGTCCCTTTCCAATTCTATCTCAGATCCTTAAACAATTTCGCATGAGTCTGACCCAGTTGTGTCTTTGCGAATAAGCAGGCACCAGTTCACCTGGTGCCCAGGGAGGTAAAATGAGATGAACGGACCTTTGGACTGAGGGTCAGGAAATCTGATTTCCTGTGTTTGCATGTCCCTCCCTGCCTCGGTATCTATCAGTATCAAGTGGAGGTTAATTAGATAACTTCTAAGGCTCCTATCTCTCAGATTCCATGGCTCTAAGCAGGATCCTGTAACTTCTGCCTAGGAGATAAATTCCCATAATGTGAAAGCGCTTTCTTGGGGATGAGGTTGTCCCTTACAGAGTTGGATTCTAGCCTCAGTTTTTCTTTGTTTGCTCTGCACTCTCTCCAGGCCAACTCATTCAGCCCTCCCCTGCCAGCTGACCTCCCCGCTGAGCCCCACCTTACCAATACCTCCATGTCCCTTTCTGTCCCTTAAATTCAGCAAGTCCAGAAGGGATGTCTCTCCCCTCATTCCTCTTCCTCAAGTTCCCTACCGTAGTGAGAGACATCACTATCCAGAGGCACCCAAATTAGAAACCTCAGGGAGGCAGGCAGTGCAACTCTCTCACTGCCTCTTCCCCCAACCCCTGCGTGCAACCAGAAACCAAACTGCATCCCTTATCTCTCTCAAATCCACCTCCTTCTCACCAATCCCACTGTCTCTACCTTGGTTCAAGCCTCCAAGGCCTCTGCATGGGTCACTCCCCCATTTACTCCAGCCCCATCGCCACCATCATTCCCCATGCCAGTGCCAGGCTGCAATGCACATCTGACCCAGTCATCCACCGTCTCCTCAGAGTGGAATCCAAGCATCCAGGCATGGCCACATAGCCCCTGGTCATCTTGCTTCTACCCTCCTCTCCAGCCCCGTTCCCTCACAGCCTTCACTCCAGCCACATCAAATGTTTATGTTTCCTAAAGCTCTGCATGCTTCCCATCTGCTTGGTTCTCCCTCCACCCGGAATGCCTGACTCCTGACCCCCACCTGTCTTCACCTGGACAACTCTTCATCCTTCAAGCTTCATCTCAGAGATCCTTACCTTTGGGAAGTCCATCCATAGCAAACTTTGCTTGCCTCCTGAATACCCCATACCCATTGTACTGGAATCATCTGTCCATTTATTTCCCCTTCCACCAAGAGATCCTTGAGGTCAGTTTCTGAGTCCTTTTTCTCATACCTCCAGCACACAGCATCTAAACATGTTGGTGAATTTTTGAGTGAATGACTCACTGTCATGTCAGATGGGTCCTTCTGGATCTTTGTGTGTTATGTACCAGGATGTGAGACAAATGTCACATTGTGTAGATTAAGGAATAGGCTTTATTGGGAAAATGTAAAAGGATTCAGAGGTTAACCAGAGAAGTCACAGAGGCCCCCAGTGTGCCATCTCACAAAGAGGTGTGTCAGGTTCACAGTGCCGCTGGGTCTGCATTGCAGCGGAGGGACCTGGGACTCCTCCTCCCTCATGGCTTTCTCTTTTTATAGGAAATCAAGTAAAGGAAAGCAGCTTTGTAGAAGAGGGAATAAACACACAGCTTGGTGCCAGGCAGTCTGTGTTGGGAATGCCAGTTGTTTACAGAAGTTGTCTGGGAATGCCCGCTTCCCAGCACGTAAGACCCTTGGAGCCTTTGGGATGTTGCTGTTCTCTCTGCCTTGGGGAGGAGATACTCTGAGCTTGGGTGCTAGCACTCCCAGAAAGCTCATCGTCTACACAACCCAGAGGGAGCTCCAGGGCCACTTTCCAATAATTCAACTGGTTGTACCACACCGGTAATGAATGACTGGATGGATGGATGGATGGGTGGATGAATGGACAGACAGATAAAAGCAATTAGCACAATGAAAGCACCTGACATCTAGTAGGCCCCAACTTGTGTTTGTTTCTCTTTCCTCGTCTTCCCTTCTCGTCCCAGCTCTAATTTTGTGAATTTCCACTGAGGTTTCTAGGGGTACAGAGGACTCTGTCATTTGGTGCTAAACATGAAAGCTCTGAACCATCATGGGGATGGGGGCGGAGTGGCTGTTTGATAACCCCCCTCCCACCTTCCACAGGCTTCCTCAGGTTGCATTGGGCCCCTCAGTAACATGCTTTCTCTTTCAACACTGTCCCGATGTACATTTTAACCCAACATCACCTAATTTTAAAAGACCAGAGGTTCCCACACACTGTGATATCTTCCTGGGTCACAGCCCCCACCAGGCAGCCACATCCCCAGACCAACACTCTCATGCTATAATGGGCAGGAAGTCACAGACAAGCCTGCCTCTGAGATGCTGATTAAATCCCACCTCTCCGTTCCCTTCCCGAGTTCCTGCCTCATCTGAGCCTTCAGCAGCACGTGAGCAGGGTTCTTAAACTTCACAAGGCCTCCGAAACGCCTGGAAATGGCCTGTAATGCACACTTCCAGGCTCCGTAGCCAGGAGATCTACTTCAGTAGGTCTGGGTGAGGCCCAGCATTCTCCATTCTTAACTTTGCATCCTCAAACTGCTTTGCCCAGAGCTGGACACAGTGAGGCCAGCACTCACTAAATGTCTAGGGGAACAGGAAGGAATGAATGGGAGCACAGGCACGCGTTTGGGCAGAGCTATGCCTGCAGAGCTATCCAGCAGACTCCTGACGCCCCAGTCCCGGAGCACCCTCACAGCAGGCAGGCCAGAAGAGGTGTGCCTTCCAGGGCAATGCCCCCTCTCCACAATGGGGGTGGGATCTGGACCTCTTCAGTGAGCGCCCCCTGACCCAGCAGAGGACAGGAAAATCAGTGTGGGGTTCTGAGCTAAGTGCCCCCTGGAGGCCTTGGACAGACCTGCCCTGCTTGGAGGACCTGCGGCTGAATGCCACGTGGGCTGGTTTTGTGGCTCCAGCGAGAGACAGGCTGAGGCTGAGGCTCCTGCAGAGACGAGCAGCAGAGCATGAAGGCATCCAGGCGGCCTGCAGCTGGTGGGAGCCGTTCGGGCTCTGCACTGGGGATGCGGTTGTAGGAAACAGCAATTAGTGGGGAGGGAAGCTGGTGAATCAGCACCGAGTTGGCTCGCTCTACTTGAGCCAACGAGCTCGTCCTGTTGGCATGGGCTCCGGGGCACAGGAGCTGCATCCTCACAGCCTCCAGAGGGAAGATTCCCTCCCACCCCTGAGAAAGAGCCGGCCTTTTCATTCACTGCCCCGCCCCCAGTGCCCGCCTTCGTGCGGAAATGCTGATTTTCCCCACTGACCTGGTCTGCTCTTTGGACAGAGTTTTATTTTCTCAAGAAGGAGCAAGATTTCAAATTTCGGAGTCTGTCCCTGTGAGCAGGTTGCCTCTGTTTCAGCTGCCGTTACGAGACTCTCAGTGTCGCGACCTCTTTGCAGCTGTGTTTTCGCTCTGTCGTTGTGGAGGGCTCAGCTGGTACGCTCCCCAAGGCCCCGTCTGTTATCTTCGGGGTTTGTCACCTCAAGATTGTGGCGTGTTTTTCCTCCAGTTCTGTCTCACCCTTTCTCAGCACCCTTCTCTTCCCTCCTGGCTTTGTTTCCCTTTAGATCAAGACATTATGAGTTCTCTCCTGAGAAGTTTCAATGAAATGTTCACTTATTAACTAAGTAAGATGTCTTCAAAAAATGAAAGTTTTCCACCACTCTGATATTTGCATTTTAACAGGGGACATTTGAAGACTAAGAAAAAGCGTTAATGCCTAGTGCATTGGAGCTCCAATGGTGGAACGGGCTATGGAGGTGGGAGTTCGGTTTGGGCCTCCCACAAAGTGTCCCCTAGATCCTCCCACGGAGGAGGCAGCGTTCCCTCCACTGTGAGATCTGCCGGTTCAGAACTTTCCAGATCCCTGATCTAACGGCTATATTTTCCTCTCTCTTCTATTTTTGTTTCCTAGGAACGAGTGGAATATCTCTTTCTCATAATTTTTACTGTGGAAGCATTTTTAAAAGTAATAGCCTATGGACTTCTCTTTCACCCCAACGCTTACCTCCGCAATGGTTGGAATTTACTAGACTTTATAATTGTGGTTGTAGGGTAAGTATAACTACCTTTCTCCATTCCCTCACTTACCCCTACCTTCAACCAAGACACACCTCTTTTTCGTTCTGTATTTATCTCTCTTTTTTATTTGGTCACAGTGGCACTGGGCTTCAGCAAAATGAGAAGATCTATGAAAAATCACCTTGAATTCAGACTTTCTCCAAGGAGAGAGGAGCTGTTAACTAGGCGCAGCCCCTCACCACTGCTTGCACATGCACGCCTGTGCTCACATGCTGGCACACACACCGTTGAATCTGGCTGCCCTTAATGGAGCCCAGGGTCCTCTATGCAGCTGAGGAGACTCCTCTGCTGGAGCTCTTTTATTCCATCTCCAAACACATCTGACCCAACAGCTCTGCTGACGATCCCCTGCTGGATCAGTGAGCAGGTTTGCTTCAGCTTGCCTGCGAGCCTGCGGCCCATGGGCGTGGAGGTGGGGCTGGCAAAAAAGGGCTGTGGATGCTCCTCCTTGCCTCACAGTGGCCACCTTCACTGTGGGCCTTGTTCTGTGGCCCCGAGAAACCAAGCTGCTCAAAGAAAGAAAACAGGAAACTCTGAGGGGCCCAGGTGATGGGTGACCAAACGGGGCCAAACACACCTTCCCCCAACACCCCACTCCACTGTCGTGCAAGATGAGGCAAAGTCGGTATATGCTATAAAAAAAAAATTTTTTTAAAGCAATGTAAGGAATCTTAAATAAAATTCAGAAGTGAGGATCTCCTTATCAGGGAAGTAGTAACTTCACAAAAAGATTCTCTGTGGACTATTTGTGTGTAAACAGGCGTGTGCTGCGTGGAATGTAATTTATAAGACGCAGTTGATGAAGTCCCAACGACTCATCTGTTCTGTAGCGGGAGGGTACCTTCACAGCAGAGTCTACTTCTAGAACAAGCTGACTGCTTTGAGCTGATCCCGTTACTCTGAGCCCAGAGAGTGGCTAAGTGGCGGCCACCTGGCGTTTTCACTCCCTTGGAGTCCCGGCAGGCTTCAGTGTCAAGGTCAATATGTCATTAGGCTCTTATCCCAGGAAGCTGTTTTGGGTGAGTCCTCCTGTGCCGTCCCAGTGAAGGTGCGGGCCCTGGTGGACTTCTCTGGCACTCGCTGCTCATTATCTCACGGGAGTGTCTGGTTGTTCCTGCGGGAAATGACACAGGAGCAAATCAAGATCATTTAGAAGTTATTTCCTTGTCTCTGGCCATCTGGATGGCTTATTAGGGTTGTTTGGAACTATTTTAGGACTTTTTCTTTGCTGTCTTCTTTTGCCTAGCCAGTGAATGACACACTTTGGCCACATGAACATCAGGGATATTTGGGTGACGTGAGGAGCACTAAAGTTTTTAGAGTATTTCCATGTATAGATCTGGCTCCAGAGGACTTAGGGTGAGGATGCAGCCAAATGAGAGATTTTTCTGCTTCTGTTCATGCCAGGATAAACAAACAGGGACTGAACAAGTGCCCTGAATTGAGTCAGTAAAACCACAGCAGAAGTCTTCAGGGTGGGTTGTTCCAAATGCCCTGAAATCCTTTTGAAATTCAGCCTCTTTCTTAAGGCCCAAGTCTCCTGGAAGCCTTTCACACTTGCATAGAGAAGAGCCCCAGGAAGGAGAGCGATGCTTCCAGGACGGACAGGGATGAGCTTGCGTTGCAGGAGCTGCTCTGTTTAGGCAGAGAAGCTAATCTTCTTCTCATGTTTGTGGGGTGATCTGGAGTTGACGTTATATAATGCTCAGCCCATTCATGGCCTTAACTGCAGCATGGGCGGTGGAAACAAGCAGCAGGGCAGACCTCACACTGGAGCCCTGGGAGCGAGGGAGCAGCGCCTTGCCATGCAGCTGCACACTTGGCCACCTTTCTCGTCTCCAGCTTGTTTGGGCTTTGCTTCATCTCTTGGACTGCTGCTCCTCCCCACAACCACAGAGGCAGACTTTCCATGGGGTGAGCCCAGAGTCTAGTCACACCTCGCTGGGGTCTGGACCGAGAGGCTGTTGAAGAGCGGGAGGCATCCAGATTTGGCACTCTTAGAAAAGATGCCTCTGGTTGACTGTTTAAGCCACAGAGGTTGTGATGCTAGCACTTGCTCAGCTTGTGGTTCACCATGACTCTTTGGGCTTTTTTCCCCATTGATCTCACACTTGGCCATATTTGCCACCTAGTTTCTCTTCTCCAACAGTATTGGTCCTGCAGGCTCTCCATCTAGTCTAAATCTCAGCCCATCCTTCTCACTCAGAAAATGACACATACAGCCTGCACAGAGGGTGCAGCCCACCGCGCCTCCTGGGCCACGCCTCCTTTCCCTGCCCCTTGGCAGCATTACTGCCTGCCCTTTGCTTTCCTTTGTCCCCTAGGAAATAACTGCTCTACTCGGCCCCTCCTGTGCTTCTACTGAGGGAAGCTTTCTTCTAGCCTCCTACAAATTGGAGGGGAGTCTGCCTCTGCTGGGGAAGGGGGCCTGCCTACCTGCTGCCTCAGTGCCAGGCTAAGCGCCGCTCCATCATCTCTGCATTGCCATTCTGGCAACAAGAGGCATTTACTTCCCCCCACAAACCTGTCATGTTTCCTTCCTAAAGTGAAGGAGTCTCCTTGGTACAAAGGGGAGGTGGGACTGCTGAACAAATGTGGAGGGGACTTCAGAGGCCTGTGTGAGCCACCTCCCCACACCCGAACCCAGGAACCAGGGAATCCTCAGTAGACCCACCTGCTCCAGACATTCTACTCCAGCCACAAGGGCTTTGGCTATATGCCTATCTCCCTCCCAATATGGCGGCCCTGCCCTGCTGACTCGCTGGGCCCTCTAGAGCCTCATTGTCCTCTTTTAAAAAGCTCTAATATCTGGCTAAGGAACTGCCAGACACATCTCCTGGAGAAGTCCTCCCCACCCCCTGAGCGTCCACATCTGAACCCAGCCCTTAGGGACAGGTAGGCACAAAGCAGTGGTTTCACCTTTACGATGTCTAAGCGAAGAGAAACACACCAGCCCCTACAAGCCAAGAACGCCTCCTAGACCCATTCTGAATTTCCTACCCCTTCAAAATTAAAAGCGACACTTAATAGAGTCTACGTTGAGTTGGGGCAGGGGTTAAAAGAGGAGAATGTTGTCCAATGTCTGTTCCCTTCACTGAGTGGTGTTTTATGAACGTCTTGTACTCCAATGAGCATATTGCTTTCTTCCAGGAAATACTAGGAACCAAATCTGGTTTGCATTTGGAATGTTGTTCCACAAACTTCCAAACTGGTCTTCATTTCCTAAGGTTTCAGTGATCTAGATTTCAGTGGAAAGAACATTTCTCTGCGGAGAAAAGATCCCGCTCTCCCCATCCTGGCAACCTCTGCCTGGGAGTCAAGGTGTCGCCAACTAACACATGAAACCGTCACACTGCCACACTGAGGTGAAAGAACCCCAGAGCTGAGGGAGACTGTAGATGTGGTCTGGCCAGGTTATCAAACTTCTTTTAGCTGCAGAACCCATTGTTCCAACAAAGCCATGCTCAGTGCGTGAAGCACTCTGTTCCATCTAGGGTAAAGGAGCCAGAACCCAAGTCACTCATCTCTGGCCTCACTGACCAAGAAGTCCTGAGGGGTCCCATGGAGCACAGTTTGAAAATCGTTAATCTAGACCAACCCCCTCATTGCTGGGCCCTGCCTGGATCTGGGCGTCTGCAAAGCAAAGCCCCCAGCTGCAGCCTCCCTGTTTCCAGATCCAGTTCCCTGGGGCATGAGTGATTTAAGAGCTCGAGCCTGTTCCTCAAGAACAAAGTTGTGCTGGCACCGAGTTCAGGTCTGACATGGGGACCCTGGTCTGATGCCTGGGCTTCCTCCTTGACCCCAGGCCACGACGCAGCACACATTCTGCTGACGGTGAATCAGCAGAGTCTTCTCTGGCTACAAAGGACAGAAATTGCCCCTGCATGCCCTTTCCGTGTTTTTGTTGGTTAGCACAAAAATCCCAAGATTCTAGACTCCCATTCCCATATGATCTCTACAGCCTCTGATCCCTTTGCCCTCACCACCCCACTCCTAAAACCTTTCCACAGTGCCCTCTGTTCCCCACAGTCCATTCAGGGGTCAACAAACATTTTCTGTAAAAGGCCAGATACTGATTTTCAGCTTTGCCAGCCATGTAGTCTTTGTCCCAACTACTCAACTCTGTAGTGAGAAAACAGCACTATGTAAACAATGGCTGTTGCTAAATTCCAATAAAACTTTATTTACAGAACAAGTGGCCCAAGTGCTGCCCTAAATCCCCAGCATCATTTCTGGTCACTCCCTTCACGTTCTGGCTCTCACCTGAGGGTCCTGCTTCCACTGCAGTCCCTCGAGAGATGGCTGCCTCTCTCCCAAATGGCTTGTTGCGTGGCCTAGAAGTCAGGAGAAAGGCCCTGCTTTCCTTTTATTTCTTCTTTTGGACCACTGCCCCTCCTCCCTGAAAACCTCCAATTCCAATGTTTGTGTCATTGGACCCTTCTACCCCCTACTTCTCCTTATTGCAGTCCTCTGAAGACATCTGAGTCACTCCTCACTCCTGGAGGACATGAGCTCTTGGCTCGCTCCCACTCTCTCCAACACTCACAGCTCCTGCCATCACCCTCCAGTAGCTTCTTGGTTCCTTGATACCTTTTTACCCAGGGATCCTGACTCCATCCTATCTCAGCTGCCCACTCCCATGGCTATAGCCAGTGTCCCTGCCATAATTAATAACTACCCCACCTCCCACAGTCTCAAAGCAAACATCCCACTCTGAACAATGCCACCCTCTTTCCAGCTGACTCCCTCTAGCACTCAACTCCAACCGCCCATTCATCCTGCCACGTTCTCTGTGTTCCTCCTCTCATCGTGTCCACTGCTCCTTCCAAGCAGCCTAGATTGATGCCCCATCACTATCATCTCTCGCTTGCATTTACACTCAACTTTCTTATTCCTCTCTTCATTTACTTTGCTCACTTGGAAAAAGATCGACCCTGATCGATCCAACTAGATGGAGATCTATTTGGTACCTGAAGCTGTGCCGTTGAAAGGGGTAGAGAGGTATACAAGGCTGAGCTGAGGGGTCTTCCTTTACAGTCATGACACCAGCCTCAAACAGGCCCTTGATGACACGTGGCAGTCCTACGTGTCCCTGCTTCATTCACTCTGCCACTTTTGTCAGTGACTCTTTCATACCTTTGCCTCGCCCTGTAAACTTCCAATGTCCCCTCCCCTTTCACGTTTTCAGTGGATGAGCTTGTTGCCTGTTCCCCTGAGAAAACAGATGCAATCAGAAGAGAGCTCTCACACGTTCCCACAGCCACTTCTATACCTGCCATGTGCCTTCCTACCGGAACCATCCTTGTGCCTACCTGCGCCCAGCGCCCCTCGAAGGGCCTTAGCTCCCCTTCCTGCCCACTGGAGGTGTTAATCCTCCCAGTAGCTGTTCCCTCCCACTCCACATCCTCAAACTGTCTCTGTTAGATGATTCCCATCACATTTAAAAATGCTGCCATATCTCCCATTTAAAAACAAACAAAACTCTCGTGATTCCACACCCTCTTCTGGCAACCACCTTTCTTCTACCACCTCTTACAGCAAAATTCCTCAGAAGAGCTGTCTGTGCTGCAGCCACCCAGCCACATGTGGCCATTCAGCACTAGCAATGTGGCTGGTCTGAGATGAGATACGCTATAGGTGTAAATACCCAGCAGATTTGAAAGATCCTAGTACAAAACAGAAAGTGACAAACATCTCATTAAAAATTCCTATATTTATTACAGTTGAAATGACAGTATTTTGGTTATGTTGAGTTAAATAAAATATATCATCACAGTTAAGGTTACCTATTTCTTTTTTACTTTTCTAAGGTGGCTGCTAGAGAATTTAAATTACATGTTTGGCTCATAGTTGTGGCTTGCATTATATTTCGATTGTGCAGAACTGTCTCGAACTTCTCCTCCTATCCTCTGTTGAACCCATACCTATTAGGCTTTGTCTCCATCACTCCACCAAAACAGATGTTTTCAAGGTCTCAATAGTCTTCATTGCTAAGACCGGTGGTCAGTTTCCCATCCTGTATCTGCAGCACAAAGTAGGTCCCTCTGGGATCATTTATTTGTGCCCAGGTACAAATCAAAGAGAGGGGTTTGCTAGGAGGAAGGAGGTGGGTGGGGAGGAGAGAAAATGTGATTCTTGGCCATGTGAGGGCGAGAGCTAGGATACCATGGAGGGCAGAGGGCACCGCAAAGCCACGGGGCACTGGCAGCAAGCGTCACCTGCTTCACACTTCTGTCCAGGGCTGCCCAACTCACAAAGCCAGATGTGTTCCTGCAAAGCGTTGTGACAGCAGAGGGCCTGCCTGTCACCTGGTTCAGACCTCTCTGGGCAGTGGGTACACCCTTGCCTGGTGATACCCACGCGAAGGGGATGTCACCTTACGATGGTCACGGACCCTCCCTCACGGTCACAGACACCTCAGCCCTGTTCTTGGGCTGGAGATGCCTGCAAACTCTGCTGCCCCAGCTCCCTTCAGAGAATTCAGAGCCAGCCGAGCAGAGAAAACATCCTGACGGCTCCTCTCCTCTCTCTTCCAGGCTTTTCAGTGCAATTTTAGAACAAGCCACCAAAGCCGAAGGGGCCAACGCTCTGGGCGGGAAGGGGGCTGGATTCGACGTGAAGGCGCTGCGGGCCTTCCGCGTGCTGCGCCCCTTGCGGCTGGTGTCCGGAGTCCCAAGTAAGTAGAGCCGTCCTCCCTGTGTACAGTGCTGTCCTCCCACCGCCCTCCGCTGCCCTTTGCTGAATTGCCAAGAGCACTTTGCAGAGGAGCCTGATTTCACATACACGGAGGGTTTTTTCTTAAATGAAGTCCTTTGCTTCTAAGAACTCAACTCCAATGTGAATCCATTAAAACACTGTGGTCCCTGCTCCTGTAAACACCTGGAAAAAATCATAGCAGTTGCACAGCCAGAGGAAGATGGCCTGCACAGAGAAAGCAATCCCATGGCTGTCTGAGCAGTCCCTCGGGCCCTGGGCTGGGAGTTTAACACACTTACAGCAGGAGAGCCAGGTGAGCAGAGACAGCTCACCCCCAGGGTCGCAGGGTGTTTCAGCCAATGGGATTGTCTCTACTTTCTGTATTTTTCCAAAGAACAATCAGAAAAGCTTCAGAGGATGTACGAAAAGTTCTTTTTCCATTTCTCCCAGCCCTCTCCTCCTTTCATGTCAAATGGGGCAGTTCCGGCCTCAGAAGCCCTATTTATGGGCACGCTGCCTGTCACTGGGAGAACTGGTTTTGCCTGAGGGTTGCAGGGTGTTCAACTCTGTGAATCAGGCAGAAGGGCATTGGAGAGATAATGTCTATCGAGGTATCAGTCCTGGGGACAGCGCCTCTTCCACCCCTCCTCCAGAAGCCTGTCCCATCGTGGGTGAGCCCCAGTGCAGAACACAGCAGCTTTGGGCACCCAGCATCAGCTCCAGCAAACCCCGGCCCGAGCTGCTCCTGGGGGCTAAGGCAGCTTTCGGAGGGCTCCTCCTTCCAGTCCTCCTTGTTCAAGTGGTGATATCCAGCATAATTCTGGACTGTGTGCTGAGATTTTTCACTCTCAAGTCATCGCTCCTTCAGATCTGGCCTGTAACTCAGGGCAGAGGAGAGCTCTATGACTGGGCTGAAACCAGTCTAGCTTGGACATGGGGGCAGGGGACAGCAAAACAAAGAGGTCCTCTGAATACCCAGCCTTTGACACCAGTACCAAGCACTGAGCACCTGGTGACATTACAATGCTTGGTGATATCTCTTAGAGTCATGAAAGCACAGAAGTGTGAGTGACCTTCCATTAGCCTGCTCAGTGCCTTTCGTACATTCACAGAATGGTGGGATGCTCTTCCCAAAGGAACTTAATTAATCAGCAGCAGAGCAGTGCTAGAACCAGGTCTCCCGTCTTACAGACCCTCTCTTTCCTACCATGCCACACACCCTCTTGTAAGGAAGTAAGTGGTATACAGCTCGTGTGTTAGACTTTCACATAAATGTCTTGTCTCTTCCATCACAGTATAAAGCCCCTTGATGCCCAGAACTATGCCTTAGATTGTCTCTGATTCCTGCACAAAGCCTAGAATGGTCTCTCCACACAGTAGGGTAATTTACTGGATAAATGAAGATAAGAGTTGGGCTGTTCTCTGTGCAGTCGGGCCCCCTGGGCAAAGCTCGTGTTCTGTCTTAAGCTCAGAAGTGAACAGAGAGCAAAGACACACAAACGCGTTTAGAACAGATCCTCTCTATTTGGCCTTGACCAATTTTGGGCACGTAGGAGTAGAAGCAGTGCATATAATGGCCAAGGCCCAATTCCCCTTTTGTGAAGCCTAAATTATTTGAGTTTCTTGGTAAATTAGCCATAATTCAATAGACCAAAATCAAGGAATGAGAAGGCAGGCTGAGAGTGACTTTAAACATGTCTTTAAGGAGCTTACTATGATGTGTCATGAAAAGAACTACAATTTGATTCCAAACTTGAGCCAACAAAGCTACAATGGGTGTAATGAATCGTACCCCGTTATGGGGGCCCACAGTTTCAGAGCACTGTGCCGGGTATGACGACGTACCATAAAGAATGAATATGCTCCTTTCACCTGAGGAATTTGACAGTCTAATAAAAGAGTGTGTCAGTCAGCTTTTGCTACAGGAACAAATAATCCCAAACCTCAGTGACTTAAAACCAGAAACGTTTATGCCTGGCTCATGTTACCTGAGGATGTTGGCCAGTGCAGCTCTTCTGGGCTCAGCTGGGCTCTGGGCTGGTTCTGCGTGTCACCTCCTTCCAAAGCCCACGTTGAAGAAGCATCCAGTATGTAGGCCAGGTTGTTCTCATGGCAGAGGGCAGATGCTCACAAAGGGGGCACAGAGCTAAACCACACAAACGTATTTTAGACTTTTGCTCAAATGTGGCTTCTGTCATAACTGCTTACATTCCAGTGGCCAAAGCAAGTCACATGCCATCTTTGTCCCAAAGATAATGGGACAAAGAAGTATACTGTACCTCCAGAGAAGCATGGGTGGGGATAATTGTACAAACAGTGCAATCGATCACAGAGAGATTAAGGAGATTGTTATTAATAGAAATAGCTACCATCATTACTCTGATACAGAGATTCTTAATTAGAGACCCATATGGTTGAGAATCACTCATGCTTCAGTGCATGAAAAGGGAGACTGGATCAGATGGAGTAGCTAGAGTTCCATTGTAGAAGAAACTTCCTAAAGGTGTCCTGTCTGCACCTGCATTTAAATACTGGTGGAGCTGCTCTGTGGTGGTCGGGAAGAGGTGACACACCTTGGGATTCTCTCCTCAAGAAGATGAAGACCTGATATAGCACCTTGAATAGAAGGCCCTGATGTTACCTTCCACGCAGCTCAGGAGGATATCTTGTCATTAAAGATGATGGCACTGAGATGGTTTTGCTATTGTGGGCAGCCCTGCAGGTAGCTTCATGCTCCTGCGTAGGGCTAACAACTCTGCCTTGTTTCCTGTGGGTCACCGATGGAAAGAGAGTTGCCCTTTGGGGAGCTTAAAGAAAGGGCTAGCCTTTCTGTCTTTCTCACTGGACTAGTGTCTGTGACTTTTTCGATAGTAAAGTGTGTAGACAGGTGGGCAAGTGCCTGTACCAGTTTGGCTGACGTCGTCCAGGAGAGCATCGGCAATATCTCCTCCAACTGCAGATCTAGACAAATGCCTGCTGCCTCCTTTTATATTTCAGCAAAACTCCTCAAAAGAGTTGCCTCTGTTTGTTACCTCCAATTCTTGCCGTCTCAGTTTTCTCTTGAATCTATTCCAGTCAGAGTTTTTCCCCTATTGCACTAAACTTCTCTTGTTAAGACCACCAATGATTTCCACGTTACTGAATCCATTGGTCATTTCTCTCCGGTGCCATTTGACTTGCTCTGTCACAGCACTGGATACAGCTGGTCACCTCCTGTCTTTGAACCAGATTAGCATCACTTGGCTCCTGGGACACAGTTCTTTCTTAGTTCTGTCCTTACTTCACTTGTTTTTCATCGTCAGAATCCTTTGCTGATTTCCCCCTCATCTTCGTATCCTCTTAACATCGGAGAGCTCCACGCTCAATCCTTGGACCTCCCCTCTATCTACACTCAGTCCTTGGTTATCATGTCCATCTTGTGGCATTAAATATCAACTATATATCTTCTAATAACTACAAACTGGATGTCACCAGCTCAGACTGCTCCTCTAAGCTGCAGACTTGTATACCTTCTTACATCAGATATCTAGTAAGCATCTCGAGCTTACCACATCCATAACAGAACTCCCAATCTTCCCAGAGTCTTTCCCATCTTGGTAAACATCAGCCTCATCCTTCCAGTTACTCAGGCCAAAACCTTTGACCTATTTCTTTCTCTCACCCTTTGTGTCCAGTCCATCAGAAAATCCGATCAGCCATACCTTCAAAATATATCAAGAATCACACTGCTTCTTACCACGTCCACCTCCACTCCAGGGCCAGCCACCGTCACCTCTGACCTGGATTATCACAGTAGCCTCCTGACAAGATTCTCCACTTTCACCCTTGCCCTTTGTCACAGCCTCGTCTTAACACAGCAGCCAAAATGGTCCTCTTAAAATACGTGTCACTGCTTTGCTTAGAACCCTCCTAGGCTTCCCAAACTCACCATGTGAGACCCAGAGCCCCACAGGACCCTCTGTGACCCCCCGCTCCTCTCTGGCCTTATCTCCTAGCACCTTCCCTTCTCTCCTCCTCTCCAGCCTCAGTGACCTCCTTGCTGGGCCTCCAACAGTGCAAACCCCCTCCCACGGGAGGACTTCACCCCTGCTGCCCTTCCTGTCTGAGATGCCCTTTCCTCAGCGATCCACACGCTGGCCTGCTCTCCTCCTTCAGTCTCCACGGAAATGTCATCTCACCAGAGAGGCCTCTCTCCCCACCCATCTCAGCCATCCTCACGTTTCCTGTGCCCATTCCCTGCTTCATTTTTCCCACATCACTTTTCGCCATCTGTCATCCTATATGTTTGCTTGTTTATTTATTTATTACCCTTGCCTTGCAAGAATATAACTTCCATGAGGACAACAATTTTTGATTGTTTTGTTCACTGCTATGTCCTCACCATCTATGATACCAGATAAATCTTTGTAGAATGAGTGGCCGTTGTCACACAGCCCCTCATGGCTCAGTGGCAGTGCTGTACATAGCAGGCACTAAGAACTAGCCAGCTCACTACAATGATGCTCATACTGGACTTTCCATTTCTTTGCACCCTCTTTAGCATTTCCAAGGATTTTACTTCTTCTATCTTTTTTTTTTTGCTGAGGAAGATTAGCCCTGACCTAACATCTGTTGCCAATCCTCTTGTTTTTTTTTACTTGAGGAAGATTAGCCCTGAGGTAACATCTGTGCCAATCTTCCTCCATTTTACATGTGGGATGCCTCCACAGCATGGCTGATGAGTGGTATGGGGTCTCTGCCCAGGATCCAACCCCCAAACCCGGGCCACCAAAGTGGAGTGTGGTGCCAACCCCTATTTCTTCTGTCTTATTTGATCTTAATGGCAATCATGTGACATGTAGCATACACACAGGTGATATGTAGATAAGCTGTTATTTCTTGTAACAAATAGCCTAATTGAGTAGTTTGTGGGATCTGTAACTCTGAGCCCAAAAAGTTGCCATTATGTTTTACATGTCTGTGTGTGCATTAAACGCCATTGAAATCTCGAGATCACAGGTTGTGGAGAGAGAGAGATGAGTGAGAGGGTACAAGTCTGTGAGTCATTCATTAATTTGTGCAGCGAAACCTCCTGAGTGCCTACTTTGTGTAAGATCTTGCTAGCCGTCACAGCAGACACAGAAGTGAGTCAGAGGCCACGTGTCTTCCAGAGAACCCGAAGTGTAGAAGAACAAATGTTCATAGAAACGATGGCATAGAACAAAAATTGGAGAGTGTCAAAAAAAGCCACAAAAGCTTGAGTAAGATGTGATGAGTTCTGTGACAAGGACACTTTTGGGACACCATACTTTTGGGAGTGGAGATAGAGGATCTGGGAAGGCTTCTTGGGGGAGGTGCCATTTGGGATGGATCTGGAAGGATAAGCAAGGAGGGGCACTCTAGGAAACTGTGGAAAGGAAGGAGGATGACGTGGCCTAGGGTTATACACAGGACGCAGTAAGCTTGGGGTGATTTCATTGTGGACGTAAAAATCCGCTGACTCTTTCAGTGAAGTTCTGTGTCACTGAAGGATCTGTCCATTTTGCTTCTTCAAGACTCTTCCACAGTAAAGGAGATCTGCCTCGCTGCTTGTGGGGCTCCGCTCTCCAACAGCAGAAGTGCTGGAAGCAGCACGTCGTGCCAAAAATAAGCCATATGGACGTGAACATTGCACAGTGAACATGGACAGTAAACGTGGAAGGCTGCAGTTGAATATTTGCCACGCCTATGAAAGGAGTGCATGTGTTTGTGGAGCTCCAAGCAGGGGGTCATGTCCTCCTTTCCATATACCCCCGTATGCCCTCCTGGAGAAGAACTCTCAGGAGTGGATTGAAAAGGGAGCAGACAGATGGAATGAGGAAGCGTCTTTTAGATTTGCGTGGTCTTTGACAAACGCTCACAGCAGCCCAGCCTTGACCTGACGATGAAGGAGATTGAACGGTCACCTCCAGGCAGGACCAGCACCAGCCTTGGGAAGCACCATCCATTCACTGCAAACATTTATTGAGCACTTTCTGTGAGCCAAGCACTAAGCAGGGCATTAGGGACGCAGAGATAAGTAGGATACTGTCCCCATCTGGCAAGATGCTTGAATGCCTTAAAGACTTTTCATGGGATACGTTTTTCCTATGATATGAATTTTTATAAGATTAGCTCTTTCTCAGTTGAAAGTGTTATTTCTGGAAACCCACAGAGTAGAAAATAGCCTGTTATTAATTGAGAAGTGAGAAGGAGCAGTGAGGACCATGTGTGGAGGGGAGCCAAACTCTTTCTTCCTCTTTCTCCTTGCTCAGATTAGAGCTGTTTCCCGAAAAATAATCAGCATTAATCAGTGAACAAATACCTGTTGAGTGGGTACCATATAGAAGACGCCAGGGAGACTTACGGCACAGTGGTTTTGAGCAAGAGCTCTTGAATCAGACTGTCTAGCTTCTGCCACTGACGTACTCAGTGACCTAGGGAAGTTACTAAGCCTCTCTGTGCCTTAGTTTCCTCATCTGTAAAATGGGAGTAATAATAGAACAAATTCACATGTTGTTAGAAAAACTAACTGAGTGAATGCATGTAAAGCACTTTAACAGTGCCTTGCTTATAGTAAGTATTCAGTTAAATGGTAGCTGTCACATTACGTTAGGCATGTAAAATAGAAATATATGACAAGATCACTATCAAGACAAAACGTATACTTTAAAAGATAAAGAATATTCAAAAGTTAACTAGCAACCCGAGACCAAAAATCTACCAGAGAGGCATGTGTCTGATTATTTGACTTGCATCGTACAGATCATGAAATGGATTCACAGGGTGAGTTCCCAGGAAGTGTGGCAGTCTGGAACAGTTTTGTGAAGGAGGCAGTATTTGAGATGAGCCTTGAGGTTTGTGTAGAAGAGATAGGGATGGAGATGAAAGGACACTGGGGGTGAAAACCTCATTTGTTTGGGTCACCAATGCAGGCCAGCCCAGCATGGACCAATGCACTAGAGAGGAGGAAGTAGTGAGGACCAGGCGAGAAAAGTCCTCAGGGAGAAGACGGTGGTGGGTCCTGGATGCCACACCAATAAGGCAGTTTTCTAAACAGCATCTGCTCTTTCTTCTCCATGAGAAATGTTCAAAAGACCGCACTGCAGAGAGACAGCTAAATGTCTGGGAAGTCTCCTGAAGAGTTCAGAACGGATGGTGGATCTTGAATACCAGGGCTATTCATTAACCCACCCTGGACACGGCCAGCTGAGGGCAGAGCTGGGGTCAGAACCAGGCCAGAGCAGCCCCTGCTCTCCCGCCCTGCACGGCCTCCCTTCCAGAGGCCAAGTCAGGGCATCCTGCTCTCTCTGAGGACTCTGCCAGAAACCCTACACTCCCAGACACCCAACACTCTTTTTTTTTTTTTTATCATTATTGATGGAGGGGATTCTTGATTTAAAATTTCCTCCTTCAAAAGTTATAGACTCCCCCTAGTGCCCAAGTGCCCAGGTGAACCATACGCGTCCTGAGATGTGGTTTCCCCCCAGAATAGGTTCTCCCTTCCTGGGGACTAGTAACTGTGAAACTGGCCACAATGGTTAGCAAACACTGTGGCTAATCAGACCCACTGAGGGCACATTAGAGCTGCTAAAACAACTGTTCTGAGTGTTTTCACCTTGGATGTTTCAAAAGCAGCCCTGCCACCCTGCATGAAATCTGCTCTTTGGGAAGTTGGGCCACAGTGCATTTGCACTCACCATTCCTGCTCCCAGGACAGTGCTCTGTGGCCCAGGGGAATGCCCGCACTGTCCTAGACAGAAGGAGGGCTTGGGCACCAGAGATGGTCCCGGCACACAGCTCGTTACCCTCACTTGTAGTTAAGGACATCTCACCATTCCAGCCCTGGGGGTCTAGTGGTTAAGATTCGGCACTCTCACCACCGCGGCCCAGCCAGGCTTCCTTTCCTGGTCAGGGAACCAAACCACCTGTCTGTGGGTTGTCATACTGTGGTGGCTGCGTGTTGCTGTGCTGCTGAAAGCTATGCCACCAGGATTTCAAATACCAGCAGGGTCACCCATGGTGGAAAGGTTTCAGAGGAGCTTCCAGACTAATGCAGACTCGAAAGAAGGACCCGGCCACACACTTCCCCAAAAATGGCCGTGATAACACTATGAATAACAGCAGAGCATTGTCTGAATCACCAGAAGGTGAGAGGACGGCACCAAAAGACCGGGCAGGGTTCTGCTGTCCACAGGGTCACTAGGAGTCAGACTCAATGGCACTAACAACACCGTCATTCCCCATTTGAGGAAAGTATGTCTAGAGCTGATAATTGCAATCAAGTAACTCAGCCCCTGAAACTTACAGGTTTTGGAAACTGAGTCCCTGAGAAGACCCCTGAGTCAGAGCAGAGACTCAAATCTGCATTGCTGCCCTCCCCACCTGCACCCCGCCCTTTCTCCGACCTGGTGCGGGTGGTGCAGTAGCGCACAAGCCTGAAGTGGGCAGGGGACGGCAACTCCACCCTGACCGTCACCCAGAACTGGCCCCGTGACCCTGGGAAGGACAGTTCTGCCTCTAGTCCTCTGTCCCACCTATAACTTGAAGGGCCTGGACTGGCTGCCCCCTGCGTCTCCTTCCTCCCTCATGGTCTCATCCTCTCTGCGCCAGCCCATAGCCCCTGCCTTCTACCAGCCTCCTTGCCTCTCTACCCTCTACCCCTTCTCCCCGTTCATTTCCTTGGACTTGGCCCCTTCCTCCTCTCACTTTCTGTTTTGCTTCTTCTGCCTTTTCATCCCTTTTGTCCTAAAGGAGTCTTAAATGTCATAGGACCTTAAACCAAAACGAGGGGACACTTACAAGGCTGCTACTTACAAGACTGGGCCATGTGCCCAGGATAACCCATAAGTGCATCCCTCTCTGTACTTCTCTTGGGGCCAGAGGCTGCCCAGTCCACCACCCTCCCCATTCAGAAATCCTCTAGACCCCCTTATCTACCAGTCCTTTCACTGAAACAGGAAGTCAGAAAACACTGTTCCCTCCATTCATCTCATGGTGCCTTTCCTGAATCCGAATGTCTGAGTGGGAAAGGACTTTAGATATCTGGTCCAACCAAGTTTCCATTCTACAGATAGCACACTGCAACAAGACCAGTTAAATGGCTTTCTCAAGGTCACGCAGCTAGCCGGCGGCAGGCAGCCAGGACTCTTGATTCCTACACCATCTGTAAAGAGACTCATGGCAGTCATGAGGGGACCCTCTGGTTTTGTATAGTCTTGGAACTTACAGAGCTCCCTTGCACACGTCAGTTCATAGCCACCCCAAGAGGGAGCAAGACTGAGGGGTGTCAGTGCTCCCTCCACCCTCCCGCCCCAGGCAGAGCAGGCTTGCGTTCGCTGGCCGAGCCGACCCTTTGGAGGTCAGCTGTAAACAGCGTGGCCTCTTAACATCCCAGACAGATTGGCTGGTGCTCTTTGCTGTGAGGAGTCTGCAGTCAGCTTCCTGGTGTTGGCATGCCTTGCCTCTCAGAAACAGGACAGAATTTAGAATAGGGTCCCACCCACCCTGCCCCAGCCCCCCCATACCTTTCATGGGTGCAGCGGCTTGGAATTGATGCTTGCCCTCTCCCTCATTGCCCGGCGCGACTCCTGATGGTCCACTGCCCTCCCTCTCCCCTCCAATTCAGCAGCTCTTGTCCCTGTGCCTTCCAGGTGCCTCTGAAGGGGCCCTGGACTAGGAGGTCAGGGACGCAGGTACCATCCTAGCTCTGCCGCTGGCTTCTCTGTTCCCTGCTTTCTGCTTTGCCTCAGTTTCTCTACCTACAAGGTGAGACCAATGATGGCTACTACATGGAAGGGATGACAATTTTCCTGTAAAGCCCATGAACATCTACCAACAAAGACTCTTTGAAATCCACCTCTTGGAGAGAGACTCTGTGGACACCATGAGCCACAGCGTCAGGTGATAAGGAGAGAAAGTCGACCCAAATCCAGCAAAGCAGCGTAATTTAAACAACGCACGCATTCGAAAGTGCCAGTCCTTGCTGCCACGGAGTTTTACTGAAAGCTTGTTGACTATCAATAACAGTATGTGACTAAACTGGGAAATCTCTGTTAGTCGGTGTTCTACATATAGCAGCTTAAAAAATAATAATGACAAAGAATGTGTCCAATCATACCACAACTTCTCGTGTTTACTAAAGTGCACAGACATTCCCCCAGTGACGAAAGTGTCCTCTTTCGATTTGAGAACAAACTGTGGGTGGTGCTAAACGTTAGGGTCACCACCAACTCAGAGCAATACTCGGCATCCGTGCGAGGCTGTCAGACTCCAGCAGCTGCCTAATCGGCCCAGTGGTCCGGGACGGCAGGGACATTATCCCTAATTGATAGAGAGGCAAACACAGTCCCAAGTGCTCCTCTCAGAGTAGCGAGCAGAGCCGGGGCCAGACTGCCTTCCACGCGGGCAAGAGTCCCTGCAGGGTCGGGTCCCTGCCGTTTGGAGGCGAGCACAGCTGTCGCAGCAGGGTGCCCTGCTGGCTTTTGAGATTGAGGACAGCTGATAGTTCAGGGGTTGGTTTGGTTACGTTGTCATGGTTCGTGAACCCCTTTGGCCACAGGGGCTGATGAGAAATGATGTCATTGCCACCTGAGGGACTTGTGATGAAGGAGGTGGCACTCTGGGCCTGCGGGTGAGGAGCCCAGGGATCTAAGTCTGGCCGGTGACAGGACCTTATCATTTAACCTCTGACCCTCAGTTTCCTCATCTGGGAAATGTAAGGGTTAAACTATATTAGCCCTAAAATTGGTCTGATCAGTATCATTCTGTGCTTCAATGATAGAGAACAGCAATGACCTGAGAATTTCTTTTTTAATCACTAATTCTAGACCAACAAGGATGTGACCTTTGGCAAATCCCTTCACTCTTTCAGCTCCCAATACAGTAGCAATCAGTCCAGAAGATATCATAGAGTAAGTCAACAATATTTATTCGCGCTGATCACGTGCCCAGGACCGTGGCAGGTGGTGTAACTCGAAACAAGAGAGGGCTCTTAAACTCAAGAAAGCCCAGGATTGATTTTCTTTGTGCTTGCCCTTTTGTGGAGATCCCCAAACGTGAAATAACAGCCAGCAGCAAGGTGACTGGAACCTAATTTAAAATAATGGCAATAATAAAGGCTTACAAGTGACCCATACTTTGTAAATGCTGGAGAGAAAAATGAAGGGAGAGGAAATGAAGATCCAGTGAGGTCAGTGTCCCATGAAGTGATCAATTTGCAGAACATGAGCCCTGTCACTCTTGGTTCTTTCCCTCTCACTGACTCATGACAATTAGTGGTTGAGGACACAGACAGTGGAGTCCCACTACCTGGGTTTAAATTCCCAGAGCCACTTATTAGCTATGTGCCTCGGTTTCCTGATCTATAAATTGGGGGTTCTGATTGCACTTACCCCTCGGAGTTGTTGTGGGGACTAAAAAAAGTAAGTGCTTCTAAAGCATTTAGAATTGTGCTCAACACATGAGAAGCATCCTGCAGATATTAGCTCTTAGTATTCCTGTGGTTCCTACTCCCTGTCTTCCTACCTCAGGCTCCAAGTTGGTCTGATGAAAGTGGAACTTCTACACTTAATTTTTAAAAATCAACTTTATTGGAGTATAATTTCTATTCAATAAAATTCACACATTTTAAATGTACGTCACAAACATAATAGGCTTGCAGTAAAATAGTATCATGTCATTTACCCGACCCCCTGTCCTGTGTGATTGCCACACATCTTTTACTTCTGCTTACTTACGCGTATATTATAAACACTACCCAAAGTGTTAATAATTTTTGCTTTAAACAGTCAGTAGTCTTTTAAGTAAATTATGAGAAAAAATTAAAACATAGTCTTTTATATTTACCCACTTATTTACCATTTCAGGTATTTACCATTTCAGGTACCTTTCTGTAGATCCAAGTTTCCTCATGGTGTCATTTCCACTCATCCTGAAGGACATCCCCTAGCATTTCTGTAACCCAGATCCACTGCTGATGAATTATCTCATCTTTTATTTATCTTAAAATGTCTTCATCCCATCCTCTTTTGAAGAATGTTTTTGCTGGGTATAGAATTCTTGATACACAGGGTTTTTTAATCTTTCAGAACTTTAAGGTGTTGTTCCATTTTCTCCTGGCCTCCCTTGTCTCTGATGAGAAGTCACTGATGTTCTTATCATGGTTCCCCTGTGTACAAAGTTTCTTTCCCCTTTTTTGGCTGCTTACTGGGTTGTCTATCTTTGTTTTCAGCAGTTGACTATGATGTGTCTTGTTGTGGTTTTCATTATATTTGTCCTGGTTGGGGTTTGCTGAGCTTCTCAGATTCATTCATAAATTGGTTTTCATCGAGTTTGGGAAGTTTTATTGCCTTTATTTCTTCAAATATTTTTTCTGCCCTGATCTCCTCTTCTCTTTCTGGGACTCTAGTTGCACTTGCATTTGGCGGCTTTGTGTTACCTCATTGGTTCCTGGCCCTTTGTTCAGTTTTCTGCAGTCTTTTTTTCCTCTGTGTCCCACAGATTGAATAATTCTTATCAATTGTTCTTTGAGGTAACTCACTTTTTCCTGGGCTGTCTCCATCTTTATTAAGCCTATTCAATGAATCTTTCATTCTAGTTACTTTTTAGTTATAGAATCTCCATTTGGTTTCTTTTTACAGTTTCCATTTATCTGTGAAATTCCCTGTTTCCTCTTTAAGACCATATACTCCTTTAATTCTTTTAATATATTTTCTTTAATTCTTTAAACATTCTTTAAGCTGTTTTAAAATCCTGTCTGCTAAATCCAACATCTGACTAATCTCGTTTTCAGTTCCCTATTGACTATTTTTTCTTGACTATGTGTCAGCTTTTTCCCATTTCTTTATAGATCCAGTGATTTTTTTTCTAAACGCCAGAATCATGAATCATATGTTGTAGAAACCTGGGTTCTATCATCTTTCTAAGAGTGTTGATTCCTCAGCAGGCAGTTCAGTTACTGGCTGAGAAGCGGGAACTTGTGTGGGCTCGGTTTTTGCTTCTTGGTGCAGAGCAATTGAAAGCCCAAACCCCTCAACCTCCAAACTCCATTTCCCCTGCAAATCTGGTCAAAGCTTGGTTTTGGGCTTTGTCAGGATGGGTCTAGCATAGGCCTTACTCCAGGGTAAGGTCTTTGCTCCTAAGGTGTATCCTTTCCAGTGTCTCAGTCAGTTGCCCAGGGTATTAATGAGATGGTAACTAAATCTCTCCACTGGGCCAGAGCCAGACCCCAACCTACTGACACTGCTCTTTCCCCAGCACTGCTTAACCTACAGGATCTCTTTTGTGCTTTTGATCTTGTAGCAGCTGCTATCTGACAGGCCTCAGAGGTTTCACCCTACACACGTATAAGTCAGCCCTAAGCCATGGACACACAAAGGACCCCTACACTAACTCCAGGGGCCCCTTATCTACCTAGCTGCCTCCTCTCTGATGTCCCACCCCAGCCACTACAGCCGCCCAGATTCTCATCTGACCTCTGCCTCTCAGATCAGTAGGATGGCAGTGGTTTGTCAGTTTGGGCTCTAGCTCTTTGTGCTGCTGTGAGGACATTGTTCCTAGTTAGAGAACAGGCGCATAATCACCCCGTGACTTTCCATTCTCTTAGGGATTGCAACCCTGTGCTGCTTTATGTCCTCTTTATGAAAACATTAGCCTCTTATGTTTTTGTCCAGATTTTTAATGTGTGGTGAAAGCGCTCGTATGGTACCAGTTCCTCCAAAGTAGCTGGAAATGGAAGTGTGCTTGAAATCAATGACTGATGTGTTAGCAGATGTGAGGTATTCCCCAAATGTTAAATGAGTTATAGATGATATTATTCCTTATACATCATATAATATAATGCTGTCTTATATTGTATGTTACATATTAATTTATTTGTCACACATTTATTGAGAACTTATCATGTATAAGGTGTAGTAGTAGTTGGAAGAAGGAAAAGTACTAGAATTTAAGATATTTGGAAAATAACAATCCAGCAAATTGTAGAGCCACAGTGGGCTTTCTCATCCAATATTCTCATTTAAAAGATGTTGAAACCTAGACCCAAAAAGGTGACATGACTGCCAAGGTCACACAGCTATTAGTGGCAGAAGAAGAAACGGTCTGGCATTTTTTCCAGTAAGTCCAAAATCTCTTGAAAAAAATAAGCATAATATATGGAGATTTTTCCCTCTATAGAGAAATTTGATCAGTGCCAAATTCCCTATTGATGATTTAGTTATTTGAGCCCGAGTAAGGACATAAGTAAGGCTGGAATCCTGAGAAGACTTTGAGTTGCACAGAGATGTTAATTTATGGTATACGGAGTCACCATAGTTGGCAGCAATAAGCAAACGAGGTTCTTTGTTAAACTCCTTCTCAAGAACAGCCAGGGAAGAGAAACCTGTGAGTTGCCTAGGTATGATGGTATTTGATGGAAAAAGAGTGAGAAAGAATCAGGCCTAGCCTCGTAGCTCATCTGACCTGACAGCTCTCTGGTGAGTGTATCTCTTTGGCCACCAGGACCATGGAGACATTTTTCAGTTTTTCTAAAAGCTGCACCCTTTGTACATTTCTGAAATAAGGAGTGAGAATCAGCAGTGACTGTACCCAAACCACCACTCCCTCCTGTTTAATCGTATTATCAGGTGTGTCATTGTGCATTCAGCCCGTCCCCAGGAACTCCACTCTAAGACGCTCTGTCCAGGGTCTGGCACAAGAGAATTTGGCAGAGATTTTCCAACCCTTTAGAATATATCCATGTATTCAAAGATAGTTACCTGGTTCTAGGGGTGGAAGCAGTAGGAAAAACTATAATGAGGGGACTTCCCTAGGTAGTTTCATCCTTAAGAGGTACAAGCTGGGGGGTTGGCCTAGGGGCGTAGTAGTTAAGTTCATGTGCTCCGCTTCAGTGGCACAAGGTTTGCAGGTTCATATCCCGGGTATGGACCTACCTACAGCTCATCAAGCCATGCTGTGGTGGCATCCCACATCCAAAGTATAGGAAAATTGGCACAGATGTTAGCTCAGTGACAATCTTCCTCAAGCAAAAATAGGGGGAAGGATTGGCAACAGATGTTAGCTTAGGGCCAATCTTCCTCAAAAAGAAAAAAAAGTAAATGAGTATAAGTTGCTTTTGCTTTCTGAAATGGCAGATGAGGTAATTTGGATCAACTGTCCTGCTGAGGGCAATTAGAAATGCTGAACAAAATATTCTAAATCTTCTCTTTTCTGAAACTTGGAAAAGATCCATAATAAAAACAAATATGAATCTTATCTGGAGAAAGATAACATCATCAAAGTTCTCAAATTATTTTGAAAAACACTTTAGCAAAAATAAGGACTAACCCACAATACAAAATAGCAATAGAAATAGACCTACAGGGGATACAGAGATTGGAATTATCAGATAGAGACTTGAAAAATCACTGCATTTACTATATTCAAAGATATCAAAGACAAGATCGATAATTTTCCAGAGAACAAGGAGATATGGAAAAGAACCAAATATAAATTTTAGAAATGAAGAATACGATAGCGAATATGAAAAGTGCAATCAATGGATTTAAAAGAAGATTTGGCATAGCTGAAAATGAAATTACTGTAGAGAGGTCAGGGAAGAATGCTGAGAATCAAGCGCAGAGAATCAGACTGGGAAGTTCAGAAAAGAATGTAAAAGATTGTGGAACAATGAATTTTATGAAATGATTTCTTCTCTATTTATTGATAGACTCATGCTTTTTATTAATGTGGTGAATTATGTTTTAACTTGTTATTGAAGTATAATCTAGTGGCTCTCTTGAGGTAGGCGGGCGCATAGGTGGGGCTTCTGTGGATCTGATGTCCTAGTTCTCAGCCTAAGTGACAGGTACACAGCTATTTGTTTTGTGATAAATTATGCACTATAACATCTTTCTTTTTTGCACTTTTCTGTATGTATATCTCACAAATCTTTATCAAAAATATTTTTAAAAGAAGGAAAAGTGCAGGCCTAAGCATCTACATGATCAGCAGGTGCCAAAGGAGGTCTGCATCCTCTTCTGGCCGTAGCTGAACGGTAACCTTTGTCACCAACAGGGAAGCGGCATTCAGGGATCCAGTCACTTCCAATAGATTAGAGTGGTCAGGAGAGACACTCGGTTGAGAAGGGTTGTGAAGCCCCATCTGGGACGAGAGGGAAGGAGGCCCTTCAACACGATCAACAGGAACTTCTGCCGTGGCAAAGGGTCAGGGAGTAGTGTAGTCATGTGCCAGTTTTGCCTGAATAGTGGCTAAGATTGCAGGTTTTAAAGTAAAGTTAGCTTGCCTTTTAACTCCAGCTCCAGCATTTATCAGGTCTGTAATCTTGGGCAGGTTATCTGTCTTACCTAAGCCTCAGCTCATTTATCTTTATTAAGATAGTTGGAGAATTCAATGAAATGACGTATGTAAAGCGTTTCACACAGGGCCCAGCCCATGCTGAGTCCTCAAGAAATGGTAGCTGATACTATCATTGTTGTTGCTCGCTTAGGATCATCTTATCTCCATTTGGCCATATTTATTTTCTTCCAATATCAGGATTTCTTTTATATTTTTTCTCTGAGCTTCTCTTTATAACTTAGGTTGCTGATACAAAAAAAATTTAATTCAACATGAAGGTTGATATTTTAATTACTCTTAAAGTTTTTAATTTATTGGGCAAGAGTGTTCACCATCCCTTCCCTGAGACAACCACCTTCCTTTAATGTTCATCAGACCACTAGTGGGATGCAGATAGTTATTAATATGGAAAGGTTCAATTGAAAATAAATGAAAGCCTCTAATTAGTAAGGACAATTTAATAAGAACACAAGAAAAATAATAAAACTTGACGCTGTAGGAAAGCTATCCAGGCAAGAGTTCTTCCTCCCTTAATAGGAAAACTCTTCTCCAGGAAGAAATGCATCAAGCACCCTTGACCCTCAAAGTGACAAACTTACTCCTTAACCCAAGAGAGAACTACATGCCTTCCTTGTTCTAGAGCTATTTTCTTTTGAAAGCCATTAAGCCTGTGAGACCATTAAAAGTGTCCTTTGTTCCATTAGCCAAATGAAGGTACAAAACATGATCTGTGGGATTCATCACACCTCCAATTTCTAGCCAGTCCAAACTGGTTCATGTAGATCGGAAGTAAGCCGATAGTCACTATCCGATGATGTTGATAGAGATGATCATGATGATAAGGATGCTGGTGATGATAAAGATGATTATAGTCACAACCACATGCTGATGGGAATATTCATTTCTAGACTCTAGTCAGGTATGACTTTGGAAGATGAGAACCCAGAGTAGACTAGTGAGTCAGAGTCAGAAGACATTTATCTGATCACCCTCTGTAGGAGGGGACTTCTTGGCTCATAAAACTCAGAACCCTACAAATAGGGTAACTCCCCTGGTTTAATGGAGTGGTGATTGTGGCACATAGAAAGCCAAAGATACTTTGCCAACTACCCAGGTGTTCTGTCTGTCCCACATTGTTACATTTGTCCCAACTACATCTACTCTCCAACCTTCTCCATTCTGCTCGCTGGTCTGGGGACCATATGGACTACATCAAAAGGCCGCCTTGCCCTCCGGCTTCCAGTTGGTTTCAATCAATGAGGAGCAGAGCAGGAGCTCAACAGGAGGGATGAGTCGGAGGTTAGGGTCTTATGTCCCCACATCATTCGCTGCAGGTCATCTTGGGCTGGCATAACCACAGCTCTCCTCAAGATGGCCCTCTCCACAGACTACTCTCCTTCCCACTCTGGGTAACACCTATTTCTTGCTGGAACCTACTATTCTGACATTTGTAACCTGGTTTCATTCTTTCTGCAAATAAATTTTGAGTACCTACTATGTGCAGATCATGTAGAAGGGGATTTGGAGCCTACCCTCTATTGTGGAACCACTGCAGGTTTCTGAGCAGGGCAATTTTAGGATGAGTACATGGGGCAGTGGTGCAGAATGAGTTGGGCTGGGAGGGAACTGGAGTCAGGAAGCCCAGCCTACCAATCCAGGCAGGAGATAGCAAGGACAGCACTGGCTGCAGTGGGAAAAGTAGCTATGATGGATGCTATGGATGAAAGTTTGTCTGCATTTGGTGAAGAAGTAAGCAAGAGTGACTGCTAAGTTTTGAGCCTTGTGGGGACTGGTTTTAGGAGGAAGGCTATGAGTTCAGGTTTAGATTTCTTCAGTGTAAGGAGATAGTAGGACAACCCCGTAGAAATATCTAGTAGGCTCATGGAGACACATGACTTGAACTCAAAAGAGAGGGCAAAGAAAATGTAACTGTAAATTTGGACTCATCTAATGGTTGTGACCATTGAAGCTTTAGGAGGGAGTGAAGTGAATGATTTTCCTGAGAAACAGAGTTTAGAGAGAGCCACACAAAGGGTAGGAGACTAACTGAATAAAAAGGCAGAAAGAAGTTTCACTCACTGATTCAGCTCACTGTCCATTCCTCTGGGGACTGTTTTCTTATTCTCCCAGGTTAAGGTAGTAGCCCCTCCTTTATGTTTCCACAAGTCTTTGGGCATAATCCTTAGGAACATTGTCACCTGCTTCTGCAGTTAGCTGTGTCCATGTCTGCCTCTCCATCTAGCTGAAAGCTCCTCATGGCCAGGGACTGCATCTTTTTTGTCTTTGTAATGTTCCCCGGACTAAAAGAGGTCCAGAAGGGAAGGAGGGAAGCAAAGAATTAACTATGGAATTGGAAGAACTAAAATTGTCATGGAGATAAGGAGAGAAGAGAGTTTCAAAATGAAGGGAGTAATAGATGGTGCCAAACAGGTCAACGAAAATGATGGCCACAGCCAAGGCATGGATTGGCCAGTCAGAGGCCATAAGTAACCTTTAAGGATGCCAGCTTGGTAAGAGTGGTGATGATACAGGCCCCAGAGCCAAGAGGGAAAATCAATGTCGAGCTGCTCCTACCTAATGTGGCAGCGTTGGGTCGCAGTTGTCAGTCGCTCCCGTGACTGTTGGAGAGCGTTTCCCACCAACGGAAGGAGAGACACTAGTGTGTCTCACATGCTCCCCGGCGGGTCAGTGCAGGTATGTGTCTCCCTGTCTCACCCTCTGCAGTGTTCACATGTTTAGAAAAAAATGAAAGTAAAAATTTTGGTAAATGGCCCTGTAGGCCCGTCATGCCCATTAGAGCGTGGCTTTTTCTGCTTCCAACATTGACTTCACATGCTTTACCAATGATGCAAATTACCTGACAAGAGCAATGTGACAAAGATCACCTCACTCCACTGAAAATCCAGTGACTGCTTAAGAGCGTCTCAGACTCGGCAAGGCTGGACAAGACTGCCTCAGCTTCCCAGGACGCCCAGCATGCTCTACCGCCTTGCTTCCCAAGGTGTGGTCAGTGGAGCAGCAGCTTTGGTATCACCTGGGGGCTGGTCAGAAATGCAGAACTCAGGCCCCACCCTAGATGGCCTGAATCAGAATCTGCATTTAACAAGATCCCAGGTAACCCACGTGCACATTCACTGCTTTAGGGTTTCACCAAGAGCCTGACTATGCTTACAGTAATAGCAGCATTTACTACGGGGCAGACTTTGTTCTGAGCACTTGATATGAATTAAATTGTTTAATCCTCAGAGCCACTATATGAGGTAGGTATTATCGCCATCCTCACTTTAAGTGAGGTCAAATAGCTTGTCCAAGGTCACAGGGCTGAGAAGTGGTGGAGCCAGGATTCAACCTAGTCATTTGGCCCCAGGAGTCCCTGCACATTACCACTGCACCACACTGCCCTTCCTCCCCACCTCCCATTGGCACCCTGCAATCGTCAGGGTACCTCGTAGGTGCTCAGTAGTTTCACAAGTGGCGTAGGCATAGCTGTCTGTGGTGGCCTGGAGAAAGGCAACCTTGGCCCTTGGAGGAAGAGCTCTCTACCATCTAGGTATACCAGTTTCTCTCCACTAGGGAAGGGGGAGCTCCTCTGAGAGCATGTCTGCCAGGGCAAACTTAAAGGAAGTCACTGAAGAAGGAAAGCATCATTCTAGATGTCCTTCCCAGGAGGGGTTGGTGTTCTGTCTACACTTCCTCAAAGTCTGTGTCCAAGGTCCAAGGTGAGTGAGGTCCAGGGCAGTATGGACCTTAATGGACATGGTAAGGTTAATGCTCTTTACTTGAGCACCTGTTTTAATGGGAATATATTCCTTTCAGCTGGCAGCTAATTCTGAAGTGAGGCTGGTGAGGAATCTTAGAATTGGCTTACCATGTAGTGACTCTAGCATTCACTTGAATTTGGTTAAAAGTTTGTAGGAAAATATAGAAGGCATAATGCACTTTAGTAGGACCAGCTTCTCAGTTAATCATCGTTCAGCTAATCAGACCTCTGGATTAAGCAGTCTGTTTTTCTGCCCCCCATTCTTCTAGAAGAGGACAGCTAGCTTAAATCAAGGAGCTGTTTCTAAACTCCCAGGTGTGCCCTAGAGGGAGGACAGTCCTGACTCCTCCCCCATCCTGGACATGTGATATGTCGTCTTAATGACGGCCCTAACACATTGCGTGGTCCTGAGTCAGCAACAAAGCCACTGGTAACTCCACTGTAAAGCACTGACTGCATCAGGAATGGGATCTGCCCCATCTTAGAAGAATTTTTTCTGGGTTTGAGGTTGGCCAGACATCTCTTTCCATCTAGGCTTCTGTGTTGGTGGCATCTTATGCGATGCCACAACTCTCCCTTCAGTTGGATGGAGTCAGCTGAGAGCTTGGTGGTGAACATGGCCCCCAAAAGAGCCAGCAGAGAAGTAGTGGACTCTTGGCCCAATTTCCTGCCCTCCTATGCTCCCCCTGTGGTGTGGGATGGGGATTATTTCCTCCATTTTACAAATGAAGAAGTTGTCAGAAGAGCCTTTCTCAAGTGCTTCCTGAATTGTTTCTCTGAAAGCGGAAGTGACTTACTTCTGCTTCCTCACACTTCAAACAGAAGCAGTCAACTGGTTTCTCAAATCTCCTTCCAGTAATTTCTTTTAAGAGGCAGAACAAAGCCAAGGGAAAAGCTTGAGGCTGACAGATGGGAGACCCATGGGTCTCTCCTCAGCCATCCGGGCAACGTTCCTCACCTGGAACTTACAGACCCCTCTGCCTGGACTCATCTACCTGCTCACTCACCTGGCCAGGTCCTCTTCATCTTCATCGCTCAGCCTTCAGCTGAAGCATCACTTCCTGAGGAAGCCTTCTTCCACCCTCTATGTTAAAGGAGGACCCTCATGATACCCTGTTCTGTTCCTTTAAAGCTCTGACTAGAGTTTGTAATTATATATCGATTGTGTGATTATTTGATTAATGCTTGGCTTCCATTACAAGCTCTAGGAGGGCAAGGCCTCTGGGCTTCTTATTCACCACCGTATCCCCATCCCTAGCACAGCAGATGGCCCATGGAACATAGCTCGATGAATGCCCTTGGAATAAGTGAAAACTAAGTCATTGAGTTAGGTGATCCCAAGCCCTCTTCCTGCTCTGACAGACTTTGAGACCATCTGTGAGAAACCTGCATCCACCACCAGCACGTTAAACCCAAGCTTCCCTTCCAGTTCAGAGATTCTCAGCATTGCCTCCTTGTGGATACTGTGATCAGGCCTCTTTGATCATTTTTATTGCTTTCCTAATGGTAGGCTGGAACCATGGAGTCTGAACACTGTAGCTGGGAACATGAAATGTATGCTCCTAGCCAGCAACAAAAAAGCTGTAAGTCAATATGGAATCGGAACAATGAAATCAAACTAACATTAGCAAAGATCTGCAATTTAGGGGTCTTCAATTATTTCTCTATTTCTCCCTCCTATTTTACACCAGAATGACTTAAAAGCTGAATTCAAAAGAGGGGAGGATAGCAGTAAAGTTTACATGAGTAGAACAGAGCCTTTCAGGCTGGCTCTGGATCAGACGGCACTTCTGCACGTTACCTTTCAGCCTCAGTAAGTTTTCATTTTCCTTTTTCTCAGGCTCTTGCTCATAAAGTCATTTTCACACTCCTTGCTGACATTACCCCTGAGGCCCTGAGCAGAGCAATTCATCACCAAAGCAGGGCTCACTGAGATGCTCTTTTATAAAACACAAGAGTGTGTGATGTGGCCTTAGCTGCGCGTCCATCATGGTGGACCATCCGTCATGGGTGAGGAAGCACCAACTGTAGTCAACCTGGGAATTTTCAGCCTATTCTCAACACTATCTTAAAGAAAGATGCCGGGTTTTTCTCTCCATAATTGACGGCTTCTTTTGATATTTTTGGGAAAAACAGGATGACTTATATACTCAGATCCTCTAAGTCTTTTCTAACCTGGAATTTTCAAGTTGAGCCCCAAAAGGAATGCAGGCATTTGTCCATGGCCTTTCAGAAATGTAAAAGAGAGAAAAGGAAGATCCCCATATGCCGGCTACCCTCCATCTCCATCCGTTTCCTACTCACATCATCTAATGATGCTACTTCCAAAGCACCATCTCCCTGAAAGTTCTGGCAGCCAGGCACCTTGGGAGTTTTTCTACCCACCAAGAGGAGGTCACCTGACATGAACTGCGAATTATCAGAGACTGGATTTCTAGGCTACATGTTTAATCCCTGTGTGGAACCGTGTTTTCCAAATTTTCCAGTATGGTTCTCGTATCAAATATTCTATCCTTTTGTCCCCATAAGTACAAGTGCGTTTTGTCAGATCTTATATCGTGGTTTAGGGCTAGGGAAATAGACTCATCATGCGCGTGGGCCTGTGATGATCTTGTGTTCACAGTGTGTTTTACAGCAGTTGTTCACCAGGCTTCTCTGGGGCCCATTTGCTCCCACCAACATGATCAGCCAGACTGAAGAAGGCACTAGCAATTGCTTATAAGCAACAAGCATGGCCTATCTGAGGCGAACACTTGGGTGGAGAAATGTTGCTGAGTTTCCCCAATTAGAACTTGAGCTGGAGAAGCTGTTTCTGGGACAGCTGTGAGCCAATTATAAGATGCTGTTGAGCATCTAGGCCTTGAGAGCCACATTCTGTATGACGGACTGGACAAAAGCAATCCTGGCCACTTTCTTTCACACCCCAGCTTGGCTTCTGCTGTCCCAGGCTAGCTGTGAGGAAAGCAGGCAGAAACTAGAAGCCTTTCCTGCACTGGCCTTGGAAACACCTGGGCTCTCCTGGAAGCCGGCACTAGGCTCCCCACCTGCCCTGCAGCTGTTGTAAGCATGTGTTGCTGCTTTATAGACACAGATCAGGGAGGCTGAGAGCCACAGTCTACGGGGCACGGGGAGGCATTTAGCATCATGGTGAAGCCTGCAGGCTCTGGAGCCAGGCCACCTTGCACTGAACCCCATGCTGCCAGTCGCCAGCTGTGTAACTATGGGCAGGCTGTTTAACCTCTCTCGGACTCTCTTTTCTTGTCTGTAAAATATGGTTAATAATAGTACCTACTTCATAGGGTCACTGCCATGAGGAAATGGAATAATCCAAGTAGAGTGTTCAGAGCTGCACCTGACGCATGGTAAGTTTCAGAACATGGTAATGAGGGTCTGGGGGCCTTTGGTGTGCCAGGGCAATGCTTCACCCAATGGCTGGATCCCCACCAAGGCACCTCTTGCAAGAGCTTCTTCAGGCAATGCTTGAAGATCTCTGAGCATGGGAACCTGCTCTCTCTTAAAGCACCCCCCACCCCTCCACGTGGGTCTGTTTCTTGGACAGTTTTTATTCGTGTTGCACCCAAGTCTTTCCTGGATACTTTCTAGCTGATCCTGGCTTCATCCCCATGGTTATACAGAATATATCGAACTCCTCTTTCTCACAATAGCAGTTTAAATCATGTGAAACTCATTGCCAGCTGGCTGCACCTTTCCCATCCGCAGTCTTATCTTTCCTTGACAATACACCTTCAGTTTCTTCTGAAGCTCATCGAATGGCATGGGTTCCAGCTCCCTCGTCGTGGTTGTTTCTGTCTTATGAAGGCAGCCTGTGCTTATGAATGTGCTTTCGCTCCGTGTGCGGTGAGTCGCTGCCGTGTGCTGAGGTACACACGTGAGAGGAGTGGGAGACTCCAGGAGTCCCCAGGGTTAGGCAGGGAATGGCATCCTGGTCAGGGGGCAGCATGTGCTGAGACAGGGAGGCACAAGCCAGAGCAGTTCTGGCAGCCTGTGGACTGCTGGCATGTAAGGTGTCCCCTGGAGTCAGATGCGGTCAATGGTGGACAGAAGCAAGCAGTCTTACCTGCAGGTGACAGGGTCGCTGGGGGACTTCCCTCAGGGAAGCGACATGTTCCCATTTGCACTTTGGTGAGAGCATTCTAACTGCAGCATGAAGATCGGGCAAAACTGAATGTGGGGAGACCATTAACCGAATGACAAACACGAGGGGACAGAGGAGAGGAAAATGAGTCATGGACCACAATATGTACCAAAAGGCTAACAACAGTGGTTATCCTGAGTGGTGGGATGATGGATGATTTCTTTCTTCTTTTTGCTCCTTGTTTTCTAATTTCTCTATAATAAGTGTTTTCCATTTTCTCTATAACTAGTATGTACTATTTATATAGTAAAAATAATTTATACTTCTCTGAAATACTTCAAAATCAAACTGGCAGGACTTGGTGACTGGTTGGCGTCAGAGAATCAGTTTTTTGGTCTTGATGCTCGGGTCCATGGTGCGGACTACCCGAGAGAAGGATGGGAACAGGGCCTTATTTAGGAATTCTGATGTCGTCCCCACGGCTGAGATGAAGCCCACAGGCTACTGTGACTCCCTTTGGCCTCGCCGCCGCCCACCCAGCCTTCTCAGCCGGAGCCCGCAGGCCCCTGAAACTCACACATCCGTTTGCATGCTCGCCTCTGGGCCAGACACAGGGCAGCAAGGCCGCCAGAGCTCCCGAAAGAGCAGCATTTACTCAGACTGTGAGCGTCGTCATGCCTCCAAGAAACACTGAGCGCTGCCACGCCGAGCACCAGGCAAGGCCTCAGCGATAAAATGGTGAAAAGAACAGACGGTCCCTCTCTTCACAAAACTCAGCCCAATGTGAGAGACAGATACACATGTTCAAAAACCACGTAATGAACACGTAATTCCAAACTGAGACTCGTGCTCAAAGGAAAGGAAATGATTCCAAGAAGCCATATAAGAAAGGAAACTTCTCTGGTCTGGGAGTTTGGGGAGGGATCCGCAAGAGAGACGCTTGGGCTGAGAGCCCAAGGATAAGAGAAGTAGTGGGGAATTATGGAAGCGTTCCAGGCCCAGGGAATAGCATGCATGGTGGCCCTGTGGTGAGAGGAGTATGGCATATTTGAGTCTAAAAGAAAAGCTGTTTGACCAGGAGTCCAGAGAGTAAGGGCACGGGCTGGGAGCGGGCAGAGAGGCAGCCGAGGCTGGACCCTCCCTGGGCTTGTAGGGCAGAGCAGGGGCTTGGGCTTCATCCTGAGAGCAGACGCTCTGGCTGTGGCATGGAGGAGAGTTTCCCATCCTGGCTCTGCCGCCATTTTCTTGCCGTCTGAGGCCGTGTCCCTGAAGGCCTGATACTGAAGCCCCTGGTGGCCTGGGTCCCTGGATATGGGGGTCCCCCTCCCCCTTCTGTGAGTAGCGCTAAGAGGCTCTCCCCCTAGCAGAGGCCTCGGAAAATTGCTTTGCAGCTCAGTTTTTCAACTTTCTCTGTGGCTTCGCATACTTTATCGCTAATGTGTATACAACTTGCTAATTAATGGAATCATTTGGATCTGAAAACATCTTGTTCTAATAGGAGGCTGCAAAGTACTCTCATTAATTCACAGGTAGAACTATTCTAGCTTTTCTCTCTTTTTTTTTCCTTTCCCCATCTTGGCTTAATAGCTGGGAAGAATTCTTCTAATTAGCCTTGAGAAAACCACTCCACCAGATCACAGCACCGGTGACTGCCTTGGGGTCTGGGGAGAGGGTGGGCCAGCCGTTGTTCACCCAGTGCAGAGGGTGGTGGGTGAAAACAAGAGAAACTCGCAATACACAGAGAAGTGGGAAGATGTCTGCGGCTGGGCGGGCAAGTCAGAGACACTAAAGGTGGCCTGTGTGGTGTGACTCGGCGGGGGGGGTATCCTATCTTGTGTGTCAAAGGTGGCCTGCGAGAAGATTCTCTGTACAACTGGCCTAGACTTAAGGAAGGAAGACCTGCCCTTTCCCCTGCTTTTCTCCGAGGATGTAAAGACAGTGCGTTTGCTGTTGACGAAAGCTTTCGTGGGACTGGGGGTAATCTGGGGGTGACTTGCTGGTAACACCTCTCTGCCATTTGCAAATGAAAACTTGCAACATCCCCTTACATGAGTAGCATTCTTGAGGTATTTATGGTTGAGCTTATAAGTAAAGGGGTCCTTCTCCCCATAAGACAACCCTACAAGCCTACAGACCTTAGGGGTGCACTGACAAGACCCATTGCTAAATAGGATTTTTCATTTACTCTTTTTTTTTTCCTGAAGAGGTCCGGGTACTTTAAAAAAAAATTTCATTGTGGTCATATATACCAACAAAATTGACCATTTAACCATTTTTAAATGTACAGTTCAGTGGCACTAAGTACATTCAGATTGTGCAAGCATCACCACTATCCATCTCTAGAATTTTTTCATCTTCCCAAACTAAAATTCCATACCCATTAAACATGAATTCCCTTCAATGGGATTTTTGAATGGAAGGCTATAATATTCTTCAGATTTGGGCCCTGAGGTGAAATGGCCTGGTCAGATGTCTGTAGGAAGTGAGGTCCACTCACATAATCCAGAAAAGGTGCCGATGTATCCTGGAGGTGTGAGTCAGTTTCAGCAAAGGAAGTCCCACTGTCCCAGATGCCTAACAACCAAGGTGATCCATGTTTATAGCAGATGGGTCAACCATAAGGCTCGAGTAACCACACCTTGAGCAATAATTAAGTCCTAGCAGGGCCGTCTCTAGTCAAAGTGAGTACTGAGACACTGCTCTAGGATAAACAGATGCGAGGTTGTGTCTAAAATGGGATATTAGAAAATTGGATAGTTCTGGATGAAACAACGTGTTCTTCCCCCTTGAAAGTACAGCATCTGCCAGTCCTTTTGTTTGGATGTGCCTCCAAGAGAGATTTGGAGTCAAGCCAACCTGAATTTATAGCCTCACTCTGTCACTCACTGTCTGTTGACCTTGAGCCTCAGTTTCCTCATCTAAAAAATGAGGCTTGAGGGGCCAGCACAGTGGCGTAGTGGTTAAGTTTGTATGCTCTGCTTTGGTGGCCTGGGGTTTGCAGTTTCAGATCCCAGGCATGGACCCACACACCACTCATCAAGCCATGCTGTGGTGGTGACCCACATACAAAGTAGGGGAAGATTGGTGCAGATGTTAGCTCAGCGACAATCCTCCTCAAGCAAAAAAAGAAAAGAAATGGGGCTTGAGAAACATCACTTGTAGAGTTGCTAAGAAGATTGCATGAAATCGTGTCAGTATGGCATCCAAGATAGCACCTGGTCAATTAGTGGAAGCTGGTGTTCTCACTGTGCTTACTGTCTATGATTTTGTCACTGTAGGTCTCCAGGTGGTTCTGAATTCCATTATCAAGGCCATGGTCCCCCTGCTGCACATTGCTCTGCTAGTGCTGTTTGTCATCATCATCTATGCTATCATCGGTCTGGAGCTCTTCATGGGAAAGATGCACAAGACCTGCTACAACCAGGAGGGCATTGCAGGTAAGGGAGGACGCTGAGTGGCCGGCTCGCAAGAGCCTCCACGCTCTCCTTGCTGCTTTCCATTCGGCTGGTGTGCTGCCGCCGCATGACCAGCAGTGCTGGGGAGGCCCCTTCCACTCCAGCACCCGTGTCCTCATACCATGATTGAGCGAGAGGCAGAGATTGGTATTCTGTTTCTCTTGGTTCTAATTTTTGTTTTTACTAAAATAGATCTCAGTTAAAACAGCTAAATGCAAGCCTCGTCCAGCACTACTAAACCCTGTTTAAATGAGGTGTGCAATTCGAGAAACATCACTTCACCAACCTCGAATATTTTAAAAGTCAGAACTAAGCTGGTGACTGTGTGTCTGTCTGCTGCATCCGTCCTTCAGTGTGGCTTGTCATCAGAAGCCCTTTCAGAAAAGGCTCAGCCCTCAGCCTTTGGGCTCTCCCGTCACAACCCTGGGTTCTTGTCACCCTTTGAGGCCATCCTGGCTCTTCTGTTCTTGATATTTTCTGTGTCTCTATCTGTAGGCAGGACCTCAGGGCCCCCATCCCAGGGTGGGGGAGGGCATGGGCATGGAGTCATCCCCCTCCAGCAGCAAAACTTCTCTTCCTCCAGATTTAAGTCGACCTCATGACTTTAGCTGTCCCTTCCTTTCCAAGACTTCTCTCTCCAAATTCCTTCCCTGAATCAGTGTATTTAACAAGCAATACTGGCTCATCAAGCACCACCCTGAGTAGGACTAGAGTTTTGGCTTGTGGGATGTGCTACAAACTCCTGTCTTAAGCTACTCAAATCTCAGCTTGACCATTAAAAAAACATTTAAACAGAAATTGACAAGGCTTTTAAACAAATATATAAAATAGTTTAACACAAAACTTGTTGAAAAAATACCGCCCCCCCAAATGGGTTAGCAATGTTAAATTTATGTGGATTTTTTTTTTCAAACAACATCTTTCATCTTAGTTTTTGGCATCTTGGTGGAGAAAGGGGAGCATCTGGCTGATGCATTAAAGGGCGCTTCATTTCTCTCCATCGCTATCTACTGCTTCGCATTCCCATTCAGCCCAGGCATTAAATTAAATTGACCCCTCTTGCTTTACGGGGTGAGGAGGGAAAGCATCTGTACAACAAGGAGTGAAATGGATTATTTATGTTCAGAAACCAGAATAGATTACCTGGTCTGTATGATCTGTTTTGACTGGATGGATTGACTGGGTATTTGCAAGGTTTTAGGTCACTGCCACATGGCCACAGTCAAAAACAAACTATAAACCTATAGTCACAGACTCACACTATTGTTTTTTACTTTTTTGATAGAGACTCTGTTTAAGAGGAGACTGTTTTTTCACTCTAGAGAGAATTTCCAAATTACTTGGGTCATAATTATATAAAATAACCTATCGTGTTAAAAAATATAGAAGTTCTTTAAAATTGAAGCCAAAAGGTCTTGCCGTTAGCTAAAATTCTGAGATTCCCAGCCTTGCTTAAAGAAATACCAAATAATGCAATGAATAATATTTTCCCCTTTAATTCAAATCCTCCCTTTTGTTCAGTTCAATTTACAGCTAGCCCCGAACCGATAAATTTATGTTAATTATGTGGTTTTGTTAGAACTCGTTCTAAGACCTGTTGAAGAGCTGCTGGACTGTTGTGTTGCAATGATCAATGACCCATTTGACCCAAATTCCTCAGGCAGTCACAGGGATGTTGAGTGTCAAAGACCCCATCAAGTCAGCAGTGGGCAATCGTGCGGCTCCCGCCAGCAGCATACCAGATGAGGGAGAATGAAATGGTAAAATGCCACCATACAGCCAAAGATACAACCTTGCCCAGCAACCAAATGTCTGTACACCACTGGGCTAAAGAGAACTGCTCCCAAAACTGCGCATGATTTCTATCATCCTATGGGGAAACAGCAGAAGTGTGTTTTCAACTGGTGGCAGGATCTTCGAAGGGCCTGTGCCAGCAAGCAGCCCTGAACGTTGGTTGGAACTCACTGGGCTTTGTTGTCAGGCCTCCAGTGGCCTCAAATGGCAAGAAAATGGTGGGCATGATAAACAAGGAGACAGAGGATGGGAAGTTCTCCTCTGTGCTGCAGCTGGATGCTCCAGTGAAAAGGCCACCTGAGGCCTGTGAGAGTTTAGTGGCCTCCTTGCTCTTAACAAAAGGACCAGAACTGGCCTCACCAATTGGAGTGGCCAATTTAGAACTATATTTTTGTCCATCTACGATGGTAAATAGGACCAGGAACAGTACCTGAGACATCGCCTGCTTCCTACCAGAAGACACATCGGATTATTTATGTGGAGGGTTTTACCATACCCCCCAAGTTCAGAAGAGAAGCTGGCTCCCATCATGGACACGACCATCAGCCTGGAGAACCAGGCTGTGAGAGGACAGACACCAAGAGAAGTGTTCCAGAGAGAGGAGCACTGCCAGCTTACCCGGGAAGGTGACCGCACCCGTCTGTGTGGAGCCGACTCCCTGCTGGGAAGAGGGGCCGAGGACACTTGGCTGCAGAAGCCTTTCCTCTCAACACTCAGCAATCGGGAGCTCACTTATCTCCTCCTTCCTGAACCTGCTATCTGATGACAATCCCGGGACCCACTCCATTGCTCCCAACAGAACACAATACTGCTGTCATCAGAGCCTCTTCCACCCACACAGTGGTGACACTGATGAGGAGGAAAAGTGTCCAGGACTCTGGACATCCTCAGTGCAGCCACAGAGTAAAAGGTCAAAAATCTGCAGTCTTTGAAACTAATCCCTACAGGTTTTAGAGAATTGTGCCACCTTTGGAATGGGTGATTTTTTTTTTTAATTTCAGACTTTGGATTGAATTACCATGTTTTCCTGTAAGTTTAGATTATACAAAAGTGCCTGTGAGCCCTTGTTATAATTTTTTAGTGGAATTTACATCAAATTCCTCTTTTAACACTTTGAGATTATTTCTCAGAGTGTGCATTTTATGTGCTTATAGATTTTAGAATGCAATGGATTTTGAGCCACATTTCCTATAAAATCCATAAAGAGAGCTCTGAGGCTGGCCAGGTGAACCATTCCTCTGCCTCTGGGCTGCCCTTCCAGTCCCCGGAGGGGCCTTCTCAGAAAAGGCACGGTTCCCCAGCCCCTGCGGCATCTGCAAGGCGCCTTCCTCTTTCCTGTGCAGGTCGTCACCATATGCCAGTACCTTTTGTTTCTGGTCGTCCCATCTGTTTGATGGCGCTCTGAGCCAGGTCACTCTGAATCGCTCTCCCAAGCACAATAATTACCCCTAAGTCTGGCAAAGAATTGGTTGGCTAAAACCTAGAAATGAAATCACTTTCAGTCTATTCACTCCTTGAAGTTGGATCCTAAGAAGGGAATTGATTTTGTCTTTGGTGATTTCTCCTTGGAGCCCCTAACTGGCACTCCCCAGAGATATTATGTTCTTGTTGGTATTAACTGCATTTCTAAAATCTCTCCTCATCTTTGCCTCTGTTATTTTACTGCAAACTTAATTTGGACTTTTCAGAATGACTCTACCTCTCTTCACTTCTGTCTTGTTTCTCTCTCCCACCTCATGTTCCCACTTCCCTCCCTGGGACTTCGTGACTCTGCAGAAGAAAACCAACACATTTTCATGTGCAAGCTCGTTTCCCTCACTCTCGCGTGCATGTCGCCAGGACCTGCTGACTTGTGTGTGTTCACATGTTTCAAGTGTTCCCTCTAGTGCTTTTTATAGATGCCTATTTTTACCAGATCATCATTGCTTCTTAATTGTTCTCAAATCCTTTTTGTTGTTGTTCAAGACAGATTTAAAACAGCAGAGCGGCACTTGAGCCATTAGATGAGCTTCCTGAATCCCGTCCCTTCCTCTTTTATTCATGAGATTGCATTCCCTTGATGCGTTTTCTTTTCAGCATATGTATTTGTAAGACCCCAAAATGTGTTTTCTTCCTTAAGGACACTCAGAAGTCACTTTGGCAGCCTTTACCTTTTCCTTATTTCTGCCCATGTCAGGATTGGGAATGTAGGGAAAGCTGTCGGATAAGCAGCCACAGTGCCAGAAAAACAGTGTCCTTATTGCACTAAAAAGGAAAGCAGCAGAGAATGAATGCACGTTTCCCCTTTATGTTTTCACCTTCTCTTTTTGTCCTGTGTTCCATATCATTCTGGCACTTTTATCACAGTGACTGAGCACATTACTCCAGAAAGCAGTCACTAGAATGGGCAACAACCCAACAGAATTTACGATCTGTTTGGCTCTTGCTTTTCCAGTCTATCAACTCTCAATTTTTTAGGCGCTTGTTATCCACTTTTTTATGTATTCTTGAGGTTTGAGATTCACTTTTTAGTTTCCCTCCTTTTATAGCCTCGCATTGTTCAAACTCACATCCAAATCTCCAAAGATTTCAAAATTTCAGAAGTCACAAAAACTTGTGGCTAGAGTTCAACTGTATGAATGGATCCCTCCTGGACCCAGACCCTGAGTGGTACAACACTGTTGTCCCCTAACATGGTTCAGGGGTCAGTGATCACCTCAGTCGTCACCCGAGGACTCGCATAGCCTGAAGCACCAAGCCAAGAAGAAGCGGGAGGCAACACCATTCACAGTAGCCCAAACCTGGAAACACTCCAGATGTCCATCAGCTGGTGAAGGTTATCAACATGCAATGAAATGTACTGCTCGGTAATAAAATAGAACAGACTGTGCTGATATGTGCAGCAGCACAGGTGAACCTCAAAAACGTCATACCAGATGAAAGAAGAGGGACACAAAAAGCCACGTATTATATGATGCCATTTATATGGAATTTTCAGGAAGGAGAAGCTACAGGGACGGAAAGCAGATCATGTTGCTAGAGCTGGGGATAGGAATGGGACTGATGCAAACAGGCTTACGGGAATTTGTGGGCGATGGAAGTGTTTCAATGTGGATTGTGGCGATGACTGCACAACTATGTAAATTTACTAAGAATAATTGAGCTGTACATTTACATGATGGATTGGAGAGCATGTAAATCGTATTTCAATAAAGCTATTAAAAAGAGAGAGAGAGAAAAGAAAAAAAGCCAAGAAGACAGAATCCAGCATATATTTTCAACCATACTGCTCAACTCCATTCTCCTAAGAATTCTCTCTTAGTTAAGGATTAATATTTCTCTTTCTGTCTTCCTCTTGGGAGTGAACAGTTTGAAGCCACAAACTGAGAGCAGCCAACCAACCAATAGGCTTCAACACAGAGGTACTAGACACTTGTGGTGGTTTTGGTGCATGTGAAACAAGGAAAGATCCGGGGTGACCTGTTGTCTCCAAATGAAGAGCTGCAAGCAAGTCTGCCTCTCGGGGCATATTTTCACTGTTGTTAGAGGCAGTCATTTGTTAGAACTGGAGTCTAGTCTATTTATTACTGTTACTTTCTACAAGCATGAGACACTGTCCTTAATTTCACAAACTTCTGAGAATTCCACACTTTTATCTTCCACAGCTGGGGCCAAGACCGTCTCAGTATTTTACCATAATGGAAATTCTTACATCAGCCAACTCTTACTTCAGTTTACCACTGATTTCCACACCAAAAATATAAATCACATCTTAACTCATTAATTGTCTGGTAGCTATTCCTGGCATGTGGAATTAGCCCAGGCACTGTCTGTGGCCACAGTAGATATGTTATACTGTTTCCTGAAAAAGCCCTGTCCATACCCAGGGAGTCCGCTCCCTGTCACCCACTGCTACTCTGTCCTGATTAGAAGGCAGAAGATGATTCTTATCTTCCGAAAGATATTAGTGCTGGAGAGCAAAGGGCAGTGCCACCAGGTTCCACATAGCATGCATAAAATATAGCCAGTAGTGTTTGTACTGAGGGGTTGTATGAAGAGTGTGTAGTTGATACTTTTCTGCTACAGTCAGAATTTTTGTCCTTCGTCTAAATAAGGCTTCCACCATAAAGTGACTTGCATCCCTGGTAATATGTAGTAAATCTATATAAAGCCAGAAAGTATTACTGGAGGGGATCTGTTGGCTAACTATATGAAAGAATCTTGCCAATCATTATTGCCCTCACTCTAAACTTTGGTATTCCAATGAAAGTGTCTATAGATACTTTACCACCAAAAGAAGAAGATGCAGACTTCCTATCATTTTCCAGAATGTTTGCCACTCAAAGTGGTTACATCATCATTATTTTCTGGTTTGTCATTTAACTATGATGCTGACATGTTACAGCAGACTGGGCACTAGCCCTACTGTCTTTGAAATCAGTTACTGAGGTTAAAATACAATCTTGCAATTAGTTGAAAATACTGACCTTCTAAATCGATGGCAGCCTAAAATGAATACCTAGTATCTTATGTTGTTTAATTCATATCTGGGGAAACTGATGAAAACTGGGTCTGCATTGTCATTGCTATGGCTGTTTTGCCTGTACCATCAGCCTCATCCTACCACTTTTCTCTCTAACTTCTCTCTTCTTCTTTCTCTGCCCATCCCTCTCCCTCCTCACTGCCTCCTTCTCTTTTTCCCTGGCCATTTGAGATGTTCCAGCAGAAGATGATCCTTCTCCTTGCGCTTTGGAGACAGGCCACGGGCGGCAGTGCCAGAACGGCACTGTGTGCAAGCCCGGGTGGGACGGGCCCAAGCATGGCATCACCAACTTTGACAATTTTGCCTTCGCCATGTTGACAGTGTTCCAGTGCATCACCATGGAGGGCTGGACAGACGTGCTGTACTGGGTACGTAACTTGAGATGGGCAGAGGCAGGGAGTCCAGAAGGCTGCGAACCTTTGCTCGACATCTCCCTTTTCCATCTTCCCCATGATTTTGTGGTCCCGTACACACCTTAATAGAATGGTTGTGAGTATCTGATTTATTCCAGGTCTTGCCTGAGAAACAAAGCATGAAATGTTCACCCTAATGGGTCTCCCTTTCTACCCACCAACCTAAGAGAAATGTCGTCTTTCAGCTTGTCCTGCCGTTGTGAGAAACACTAGCACACCACAGATGCTCTGTGAATGAGCTGGCCAAACCTGACACAAGATTCTATTCGACCCCTCTTCCCAGCATAGGGTTCCTTCTGTTCGTGTCCTTGTCTTGCCTCTGTCCCCAAAAGAGAGCTAGAGGGCACAGTTATTAACTTTTAGGGTTAAAGAGAAAAGTCAGGCCTGGTCTACTAAAACCCCCCCCATTTTTATTGAATTTTGTAGCATATGGCATGCTATTACATTTTTATTTCTCATGTTAATCTTACCTCATCATATTTTGAACAGTCCATCAGACAAATACATTACCATCATTTTCACTGCTGACAGAACACTCTGCTGGTTATGTGATGTGTATTTAGAAATACCTCCTCTCAACTGTCAACCACTCGACAGTAAATCTTCTTTTACTTTAAAGGTGCCCCTTCTGTTATCCAGCAGCCAATGCTATTTTGCCAATCTTTGAGCCATTGAAGTGCCAGATTTTTATACAGCCTATCCCATAGGCAAAGACATACACCATATTTGAGCTGTCTCCATTTTGGCAGAGTCAAGTCCATTATTTGTAAAAACTCTAGGAAATATGATTCTTTATAGTATCTCCTACTTCAGCATCAGAGATGACTTGCCAGAATCCAGTGTTGTTCTCCAGCATTTGGGCGAAAAACGCTTGTTGCCAGTAGTGAAAATACCATCTCACCCAGAGTTTTGCAGATAGTCAAATTTGTTTGGCCATCCTGAAAACAATCTAAGAGCCTGCTTAGGGAATAGTGTCTACACACTAAAGCAGGGAAGAGTGAGAGGGAAGTGAATGCCTTCCCACCGAGCAGAGCTGCCAGATAGGAACTAACGCCAAAAGAGGTGTTGACTTCTTCCTGAATCAGAAGAGTTTTGTAACAGCACAGAGATGTGATACAGAGTATTATAGCTTCTAAGTTTTTTTGGCTTGTTTTTTTGTTCTTCTTGTTAAGGAAGATTGGCCCTGAGCTAACATCTGTGCCAATCTTCCTCCATTTGTATATGGGTTGCCGCCACAGCATGTCAGATGAGTGGTGTAGGTCCACACCTGGGATCTGAACCTCCAAACCCAGGCTGCCAAGGTGGAGTGTGCAGAACTTAACCACTACACCATGGGGCTGGTCCCATGTATCTTCTAAGTTTTTTATAAGCACCATGTCCTACTGATTCAAAGACCCCCTTTTCCTGGTTTTTCCCTTAGAGTCAACATACTGAAACCCAGTGTTGCTATGACATTTGTACCTCTTTGCAAATGACTGCTTGAAACTTGCCTGAATTGAACTTATTATACTTAGGCAAATTTATTTTGTTTAACAAAGCTGATCAAATTCCCAAGTGGCCCTAACTGGTCCATCTGCCTTGGATGGATCCCTCTGACTAACCAAGGACAGAAACATCCTTCAGCAAAGGGGCAGTTTCTGCCTATGGGCCATAAAACACGCGCCTCTGTCCAACTGCTTTGGAGCCTGATCTCATGAGCTTCAAACCCATGCCTAAAGTTGCCATGGAAATGCCTTCCGTGGCAGCAAATTGAGCACAGGGTGGCAGTGGGTGGGTGGGTATGGGGGTGGGGGGAATTGGTATAATTTACCTTGCTGAGGGCCCTGATGTATATTTGTGATCTTCCTTCATCATTCCCTCCCTCTCCACCACCACAAGTCATTGATAACCCACCAGCCAGATGTGACCCAAAGAAATACTGCCACAATGACAGCCGGAGTGGGGAATGAGAAGAAGCACACAACTGCAACTACCAATTTTCGGCAGCTGTGTTGTGCTTTCTCCCCTGGCGTGTGTGTGATAGAGCTCGGGCTGGGAATGGAAAAGTAAGTGTCAGAGGTGAAGGAACAATCCAGGCTCGTGGGACCTGCCTCTCTCTGACTTTCCCAGCACCTTTCTGAAACGGCCATGTTGTGTGTGTGTGTGTGTGTGTGTGTGTGTGCATGCACTCACACACACACACACACCCTTAAGGCTGAAACAGAGCCTCCTACTTGGGTATCCGATGGTATTCATGATGCAAGCACCTCCCAGCCCAATGCTCCTGCTTCCAAACAATTTCTCTAATTGCTCTGACCGTTCTGTGGCCATGCTTTCTATGGCCATTCTTCCTATGGCCATTCTTCCTTTCTTCGTTCTTCCTCCCTCTCCCTCTTTTTTCTTCCCCCTTCAGCATTCTTCCTCCTTGCCTCTAGGCCTCTGTCTCTAAACCCACAGACTCTCAAATCTCGACGTGTATTAGCATAAAACATGAAGCTTTCTGACTATGAAGATGCCCAGACTTTCCTCCAAGTCATTGAATTATAAGTTCCAAAGTTAGGCCCCAGTATCTGCATTTTAAAAAAGCTCCCCAGGAGATTATGATGTCCAAACTGGAGTTTGAAAACACCTAGAAGTCTAACCTAATGAATCTCCATGGTACTGCTTGAATGCCACTGGATTTGAACCAGTCTAGGAGAGAGTGTCCATGGAAATTAAGGAAGTGGGATCTTCCACTCAGAAGAATGGGTTTCCCTTCAAGTCCAAGGGGCAAGTCTAATGGACATGGGAAGGAACGACCAAGATATTCAAGTATAGCAATGAATGGAAACCCAAGAGCTGGGTTCATTCTGAACTACCAAATGGCTAGTTAGATGTTCCTGGGGAGAGAATCAATCATTAAAGTGCTAAAGAAATACTTGATTCAATCACTAGATATCACCTGGATAGAAGGGACTAGGGAGGTCCCCAGTAACAAATGGTAGACACCTGCCTCCTACCGTGGATGATATCAAGTCTATTTCTCTTTTTCCCTGACATCCATTATTTCATCCTATTATTGTTATTTTGTAGAGTTAGTGGGCTAAAAGACAAGTCAAACTTGGTCAAGTAATACTTGAACATTTCCTCAGCCATTAAAGCCATTGGCCATACATTGGGTTGAGACCTCAACTAGCTGAACAATTTGCTTTTGTCCAATGCCCTGTTCAAGTCTGCAGATGACAAGGTAAGGGGTGAAGACACTGGGGATTTGGAAACTAAGCCAGAACTCAAGTTTGAGGTGTGGTTTCCTTGGGAAATGGCTTCTTAAGCCATGTCTCTCCATTTACTATCAGAATGTCCATGCCTCTTAAAAAACAGGGAGAAGTGATCAACTAAAAAGTGTTGGCTTCCTTTAGAAGCAGTGAAGCACCAAGAGAGGAAAGAACCAATGTTGTGTGTCATTACCATTGGTTTCTATTTCTCCTTTCAGGTTTTGTTTTAACCAAACATCTCTAGCCTGCTGCCTATAATTTAAGACTACTTGTCTCGTATGGCTGTGGCATGTGCCTTCTTGAAGATATAAGAGACTGCTAAATCAAGATGATCTGTAGGATTCTTAGGCATGGTTTGAGAACTAGCATCAGTTTGAAACTCTGAATGTTATCCCTTTCACATTGTAGCCAGATCACAACATCAATCAATTAACTATCTGTTCAGTGCTGACTTTATGCCCAGCACTTGAGATAGCCCCATGCTCATGGGAAGCAGAACGACATGGCACAGAACCACAGTTTGAACACCCAAAGAAGGCTGCATGTGAGAATGGTGGGAACGGGAGGCAGCAGTTGGAGTAGGCACCATGCAAAAATACATGTTTCAAGCTCTGTAGGAATCTAGATGCCTGGATAGTTCTTCATCAGAGGGTTCTGTTGACCTCTGCTCACCCAGTGCCCTTCTGACCGAGGGCCCCCGAGAATGCTGCCTCCTATGCGGCACAGTAAAATCACTCTGGTCTCTGCTGTCCTGGACTCACACCTCTTCCCACCCTACCACCAACATATTGGGGTCTCCTTCCTGACACCACCCATTGCCCCGCAGTTAGTTTCTCCATGATCGGTTCTTCTACTGATTTAAAAAAATAGAAACTCAGCTTAAAAATAAGATTAAAAAGAACACTTAATGAGACATCACATAAAAAAGATTTTCAGAATTACAAATAGTGTATCCTGCAGTATCTGGATTGGTTTTGGTTCAGCAGAAGACTTTGGGAACAAAAGTCTAATGTTTAACCTTTTATAAGTCAGTTGTCAGCAACATACTTTGTCTTGTCACCCTACTTACATGTCTGGACATGCTGGGAAGATATTTCTACTAAGCTTGTACACATACACACACACACACACACACACACACGCACCCACCCACACAAGATAGTCCTTCATTGCTGGTCGTGGTGCTGCTGAAATAGTGCTTGATTGTGACAAAGATCTTTTGCATCCAAGCAGGTTGAATTAAGGTTTTGCCCTATTTTCCCCCACTCCATCTTTTCTTCAAAAAGCTGACTCTTTTCACTACAGAATATACCAAATGAGTCTCTGAAAGCATCAAGAAAGCAGAAATGGTAGAGCTGAATTCTACTGATGACCTAGTAGTCATTCTAGGTGAAGAGCTGAGAAAAATCCTCAAGTGACCCAGAAGCCACCTCCTGGGCTGTTTCACAGGCATCAGTGCAGAGGAAGTGGGAGGTCCTCTGCAGGACCATGTGGTTCTTAACTTTTAATCTGCCTCAGTTAGAGTGTTAGCCACCTTGTGTCTGTGCTGCTTTAAACAGAGAACCTGTTATCTAAACAGTAAACTAGTGGTTTATAAACATATTAAGAATAGCATCTCTCAAGCTATTATTCATTTACTTATTAGGTATTATTCATTTCTCTGATATTAGATGAGTTCTTATTATTCCATAATTCAGCTTAACAAACATTTATTTGGTGGTTACCATGTTCCCAGGACTGAGTAGGGCCTGGGGTGGGGGATGGAGAGCAGGTGGCCTGCCCTCAAGGAGTCTAGGAGCTAACTGAAGAGAGAGGGGACACGCAGAAACACGACTCAGCATCAGGGCAGGGCTCAGTGAGAGGAGGAGAGCTCCACACCCACAGAGCACCGCAGGAGGAGCTGGGGCTCCACTGGCCTTGAGGAGCAAGAGAGAAGGCACCCCCCGCCCCCACCCTGGGGAAAGCAAGCTTTCTAACGGTTTGGGATTGGAGAGAACTGTGTTTTAGATTCTCTCAGCAGACCCAAGAAATAGCTTGGCTGCCCCAAAGTGTTGTCGTCCAAGGCGTCTGAAAGGCCACCTGCCCGTGGTGGACCCCAAGCCCAGTGGCTGCTCAGGACAAACAAGTGTGTCTTCCTTTGGCTGTGAGCCCGCTGTCCCCTACACAGGTGTTCATAGTGGGGCCACCACTCCACTCTCCACAGCTCCTAACCTCCCCCAGGACGCCAGTGCATGATCCCGTCTGAGTTCAGGGATTTTTTAAAAACAGATGAAGGAGTTAATTTTATTGACTTGCCTTCGTGTTAGGAGACTGTTAGTGTCTTCCCCGACACAGACCTTTACTTGTGCCCTGAGGCACTCCCATGCACAACTAAGCAGGCGCAGGGGTGGAGAGCAGTCAGGTGAAACCTGCTCTCTGACTTGCTGCTCCCTCTGTGACCTATGGGTGGACACCCCATGCCCCAGCAAGCAAGGTGACAAAGGTCTTGAGCAATCACAGATTTATCGAGCCATTGCCCTGGGCACTGGCATTCATGGCAGCGGCGAACCCTGTCCTCTGATAACACTGTGTAAAGTGCTGTGACTTTCCTGGGTTTATGCCTCCTGCCTCGCTTGGCGTTCCGGACAGCCTCTCTTGGCATCTGTTGAAACCGTATAGTCTTTTTAGATCCACAGTGCCTATGCTACAAACCTTCCAGGAGGAAGTGCCACAGCTTGAAAAGTCGCGGAAATCAGCTAGGATCGAGAGTAGCCTTGAGGGAATAGGGGCCAGGGGGTGCTGTTGCTCCTATTTCTCCTTTTTGGGGAAAAATGTATGTTGGATTTGGAGAGTTAAGGTTGGGGCTCCCCTCAAGGAATTAGACATCAGTTTCAGAAGGGTCTTCTGTATTTTTCATTCAATATTCCCTTTGCTCTGTCCACAGATTCCAGGAATAGGAAGGTATGTGTTTCTGCAAAGACTGGGGTCATCAGGTTAGTTCCAGGGCCTGGAGGCCCGATGGCTGCAGATGGTGGACACCAAGATGCCTCTCTATGTGCCTTCCTTAGGAAAGTCACAAAGCTTCCTTTATTATAGGCCTAAGAAACATCTAGCTTGAATAGTTTGAGAAGACTTATCCTTTTTTCACCTCTAAATAAGGGAGTCAGCAATCTGGGTCATTTTTTTAAAATATGACTTTATTTATTCTTTCTCTTCTTAATAGCTCCATTCCAGCTGATTTAAGACATCAATCTCGTCACTCCAGGCACTGTCCTACTTCAGAGCCACCCAGCATTGTATGCTTTCTACCCAGTCTGCCCCCAAAAGTAGGTGGCCTAGAATAAAGAGGAGAAAGTGAGAAAGAAAACAAAAGGGGTGCTTGCCTCTCAGGCCACAGCCAGACAGACCAGAAAATCCCCCTCTGGGGTCTGCTGAGCCTTGCTCACCCAGGGAGCGATGGGGCTCTTAGGACCCCACTGGAAGCTCGTTAATCTCATATGCCCTCCTACTTCCTACCCCCCCACCCCACCACCTGCTATTCCCCACATTGAACCTCTGAAAGAGCTAGCCCACCGCCAAGGAAGCGAGCAAAGCAGAAACATAGGAAAACAAGGGAGAGGGGAGAGACCATGAGTCTCCTGGACACGGCTCTGGCTATTCATGAGATGTCTATGGGTCAGGAGGTTATCAATGGGTCATGGGGGTTACCATGAGGATATCTATGGGATAGCTATAGGTCATGAGGTCTATAGCTCCATTCATTTGAGGTCCTTAATGATGCTGGAAGTCACTCACCTTGGTGTGGCACAGAGGAAAGGACACCCAAACAAGGGCCCAAGGAAATCTTGGAGGCTCATGGGGTTATTGACTCATCAGAGATATGTGGCCTGGAGGACTATGTTTTTTGTGAGGTTAAATGTTCACAAAATTTAGGGGGTATGAGGAACTAGTCAGGAGAGATTTCAGGGAGGTTGGTTAAGTATCACCTAGCCCTCCCTCCCACTCACCATCTGCCAGACTGCAGAGGCAGTTCCGTGAGGGTGAACTGTGGCAAGCATGCCACCGCCTCCTGGAGCTGTCCTGAGGGAGGGGAGATCTGTGACCCAGGGTGGAGCAGGGACCTCGCTCAGCGCAGACCGCAGCTGCCGCTCTTGATCCACTCGCCACACTTGGGAAAGCGCTTCCCTGGGCTAGCACAGAATGAGCAGGCCGGTCGTGACACGGGGTCAGTGCACCGTGAGGCTGCATGCAGAGTGCTCCGTGTGCCCTTTCTCTGCTGAGCGTCCCTAGTTTTCATGTGCTCTTCCTGCCCTGCCCACTGCCCCAAAAGGGTGAGGAGGCACTAATTTAGGGGAGGGGGGGGGACTTCATTGGCAGAATTTAACCTGAGAAGAAAAGCTAGAAGGACACTCAAAGGCTTCACGTGACCCAGGCTTCCATAGGAGCCTCCCCATGTGTGTCTTCTCCCATCTCAGGGCTGTGTTCAACCCTGTTGCTTTCGCTGTAGCACAGAACACAAAGTCTTACACATAGTAGGCACTCAGTAAATACTTGTTGAACAAATGTGGACTCTAACATGACTGCTGCTGAGAATAGCAAAGGGTTATATCACAGTTCCTGTAATAAAATGTGGCATACAGACCCTGGTATCCTTGGCCGTTGTCACCGTCATGACGCGGCCCGTGGCTGGCCAGCGGGCTGTGGCTCCCGCACCTTCCTCTCCCTGACCTCGTCTACCCAGTCCTCCCTGATTGTCCTGTGCGGTTTGGTGTTCTCCCGGTGGTGAAAACGTTGACCGGACTTCCGGCCGCGGCCTGGTTCAGACCATCACCGTCTGGTTAGAGGAGGCTCCTGGCGCCCCATGATGGGGCAGGGTCTGACACTCACGGTCCTCTGTGCCCTGCCTCCCCTAACAGCTGCTGTTTGCTGGATATTTTAGTACTCAGCCGCTGGGAAAATCCTCCGTCCCAGGGCCAGGATGGCTTTACAGCTGCAGGCTCTATTTTTAAAAATTGCCAAGTTCCTAGGAAACCCCCATTCCTGTCACAGGGTCGCACGGCCTCTGGCCTCCTCCCAGCCCCTGCACTCCTGTTGCCTCAGTGGTCCCACGATGCCGTGTTCACCTAGTCCTGCCTGCACCTCTCCAGCATCCTATGGCCACCCTTCCCTTTGTGCTTCTGAAACCCACATGTTTACTCCTACCGCTGTGTCTGCAACCTGGTATTACAGTCACCTTTTACTTACCTGTCCCCACATATCAAGTTCATTTATTCACTCAACAAACATTTACTGAGTCCTGCCCATGTACAAGGCACTGTTCCAGGCACTCGTGACACGCCAGTGAACAAAACAGACCAAAATACCTGTCCTCGTGGAGCTTACAGACAAACGACACATAAGAAATGAGTAAATTCTGCAGAGAGTGACGCGCACTGTCAGAAACAGGGCAGGTCTGCAGGAGCGCTCGATGAGTGCGCGTTGAGTTGAGTTTAATCATGACACAGTTAAGTGGACGTATGCTGGGGACTCTTCTCTTCCTCACGGACTCAGTTCAAACTAACAACCCCCAGGCCCTTGACGTGGTTTTTGTAGTCTGCACCACGACTACATTTCGTAAATTCCTCTACCAAGGTCTGGTAACCCCAGATAACTATCAAAAGATTTGGGAAGGAATATTGGGCTGTCACACTTCAAACTAGGCAGACAGGGCAGGTCTCTCAGTGCCTCTCAGGCTTTTTTATTCACCGCACACAGAGAGCGTAATAATTGTCCAGCATCCGTAGGTACGTGGCTAAGGTTTCTCAGAGCCTGAGAAGCCCCGAGGGCCAAGGGCGGCACTATCTCAGCAGCCCTGTAACTCATTTGTGACACCTGGCAATAGCCAGCCAACTTTAGCATGCTTCAGACTCACCTGGGTGATTGATAGGCAGAGTTATGAGGCTCGCTGAGTTCTTGGAGAGGGGCCCAGGAATCTGCTTTGTTAACAGTTTCCCACATGATTCTGATGCTGGTGGTCCTGGGACCACACCTTGAGGAGCACTGCTGTGCAAAATAGCAGAGGCGTGTGCCGAATCGCAGTACTTGTCGTGTTGTTCTATTTGAAGTTGGGAGCATGGAGACAATAACGTGAATCGGTGGTTCTCAAACTTGAGCATGCTTCAGACCCACCTGTGAAACATGGGTTGTTGGGCCCACCCCTGGGGTTTCAGGGTGGGGCCCGTATGTGAGCATTTCTAAACAAGTTCCCAGACGATGCCGACGCTGCCGATCCACGGGACCGCTCTGAGAACCACTGATGCGCGTCATTCGGGCAGCCTGTGTACTTAGGACTTTGGATTCCTGTGAGCTAATTTCATAAGGACAGAGTTGGGGTTTATTTTAGGAAGATAAGACTAAAGCCTATCTAGTCTGGTCAGAAAGCATAGGAAGAAATACACGAGAACTAAATCACAATAGAGTTCCTGTGTGATACTTCCCATCGTCTTCACAGACACCCTGTAGCCAGCACTGTGCTGGAAAATGTTTAATAGCCGGCTCTTAGCGGCAAAAGGTAGAGAGAGGACTTTTTGCCAATTTCTGTACACCATGGCCAATTTCAAGCTACCATGATGAAGTCACTGAACATAGAGTTGGGAAGAGATGCACAGTGGCTCTACAAAGCCCATAGGAGCCAGCTCCAGCACATATAACGTTCATTCATTCATTCAACAAACAGGTACTGAGTACTTAGCATGTGCAAGACACTGCCTTCAGCTACTCTAAGGGCTCACACCCCTTCTCAGAGTGTCTCCGTCATCCAGTCAGTCACAGGCCCCAGTTTCCAGGGTGAGGATTGTGTACATCCAGGCTGTGGTTGCAGGCGCAGGAATTATTCTCTGAACACGTAAACCAAAACACCTGCCTTTCCTGGCCTGTGGCCTGCAGTGCGTGTGGAGCACTGGAGTTTTGCCTCCAAAGTCTGGGCGCGGCTCAGGTCCAGGTGGCAAGCCCCTTAGGAAGGTCTCCTTCCCCACACATCTGGGAAAGTTCCGGACCTCTGGCTCTATCAGTAAGAGGTGAGGAACTTCCGCCAGCAAGGTCAGGGTGCCTCAGGCGCAATGGAAGATTTATGGCCACGTAAACCGAGCTGAGCTAAAACCATCCCACGCTGAAGATAAATGAGGCGGTCCACCTTCTTAGAAAAGTAAATAGAAAACATTGAGGAAACTTTTCTGTTCCAGCAAATAGAACAACACAGAAAGCCAAACAAGATTCCTCTTGAGGAGAGCCTACCAAGGTCCCTTCCAGTTCAAGGTCACGGGGACATATTTTGAGTATAGATGATCCCAAAAGTAACGGTGGATCCTCGTCCACACAGACGAAACCAAGTTCAGCCCCATTCGTCTCCTCCAGATTCTGTTCACACCCCTCTCTACCTGCCTCCTCACTTTAACTCGATTCTGCTTTCTCTCTTTCCTAACTTTCCTTCGTCTTTCCAGATGCAGGACGCTATGGGCTATGAGTTACCCTGGGTGTATTTTGTCAGTCTGGTCATCTTTGGATCCTTTTTCGTTCTAAATCTGGTTCTCGGTGTGTTGAGCGGGTAAGCTGACCGTTTCTATGTCCTCTTTACAATGCAGCCGAGCAAGGTCCCAGGTTCCACTGTATCCAACACCAGGATCCTCAGGGACAGGACCCTAACAGGCCCAGGAAAATCAGAAAAAAAAAAAAAAAAGGCTTTCTTCAACCACCAACTCTGACCCATTGGCTGGGCAGGCTGTTTGGCCTCCAATTTGCACCCAGAGGGTCCGGGTCCCAGCGCGGCTGGAGTCGGTGTCTGGGAGCCGGTGCGGGGCGCTTGGCCGTGCTCGGCTGCTGGGTGTGCGGCACTAATTATCATTCCGTTCTTCCAGGTCAATGATGCCGTAGGAAGGGACTGGCCCTGGATCTATTTTGTTACACTAATCATCATAGGGTCATTTTTTGTACTTAACTTGGTTCTCGGTGTTCTTAGCGGGTAAGCAGGACCAAGGAAAAGGTCTTGATTTTTCCATTTATTTTATTTACTCTCTCTGCTCTTCCTGGCTTTATTCTTTTTCTGGCTCCAATGAACCTGGCCACGTGGATAAGAGGCCACCTCGGGAGCCTTGAAGTGAAGGTCCTTGGCCTGGCTGGGCAGAGGGTCAAATGGACGAGAATGAATCCATTGGTTTGGGGTTCACCAACAGATGCCTAGGCCCACCTGTCTCCTGCCAGCCAGCTCATCCAACCCCTCCCGCCCAGGCGGGTGCCTGTCCTTGTACTTGAGGAATGCGTGGCGAGACCCTTGAGAGGGAAGGGTTTGGCAGCAGGATTAGCAGGAAGATTCACGGACCGTGCGCTTTCAACTTACAAAGTGGCCTTGCGGACAGTGCTTGCCTGGCCTCTCAAGCCGGTCGCAGTTTGTGGCAGGCGGACTGAAGATTTCAGGTTCGGCCTTCATTCAGTGTTGAATGGCTCAGGGTAATGTGACTGTGATTTAAAATATATATCAACAAATACAGACTAAAAATATACTTCTCTTTGGTTCTAATTCCCGGACTGAGCAGTCCATGTCTGGTGTTCCCTTTTATGAATGGAAAAGGCACTTAGCTGTTTAAACCACAGATTATTTGAGAATAGAGGAGACGGAAGATACTTTCCTTTCAATTTATCTACTTAGCTATAAATATAAAGCCTGCCTATTTGGGGCCTTTGCGCAGATGAGGTGAAAAGTGGTAGAGGGAGCATGTGGCAGGGGCACTGAGTAGCCCTGGGAATGGCCACCTTCACACCATGGAGCCTCACTGGCTATTTCCTCGGCCCACTTTCCTTTTCAAGTCTACACCAGCCATGCCAAGGCCTACACCTAAATGCTCCTGGTGACCTGCTCGTGGGTGACACACTCTGCTACCTTTGTTCCATGGGGGAGGGGGTAATCTGTTTCTGCTCTGCTCGAGACAGGTCAGCTGCTTTGAATAGCCTTTCCCAGATCTCCAGGGGTATTAATGCTGGGGGGAAGTCACGCATAAGGAGAAAGACTGAGCTTCATTTTCATTCAGCACATAAACTGGAAACAGCTACCCCACCTCCCGGCATAGCCTGATCAATGCAGGAACCGTAGCTTTAGTCTTCAGAACCGGGTGAAAAGAAGACTTGCTTCCGTCCTCGCCCTTTCCCATGGTGGGTGGCCTATTAGAGACCTTAACGGCATCATGCCTTTTGCCAGGGTAAGGCCACACAGAAAACTAGTGTCTTCCATCAGGGGTAAAAATGATAAGCAGGACCACGTAAGCCTCTGATTAGCTGCCTGGAGGGTGGAGGGGTTTTCGTTTTTGTGTTCCAACACAAGAAAATGCCCCTGTGTTTATATGTGAATCATGAAGGAAAGCATTGAAAAATCAACCTCATCACCCCCACTCAAGACATAGATTTGGATGTCCCAGCTCTGCACTTTCTAGATGCATAATGTTGGGCAACTTCACCTTTTTAAACTTTTGTTGCCCATCTGAGAAATGAAGGTAATAGTACCGACTCACAGTTGTTGTGATGATAGAATGAGATCCCTTATGTAAAATGCTGAGCACGTGGCAAGTGCTCAATAACGGTGCTGCCGTTACAGCGATCATTATTGGTGCCTATCACAGCTGGAATTATTGAACTGAACTGTCAAATGTTAGAACTGCTCCAACCCTTTCCTTTTAAAGATGAGGAAAGAGAGCCTAGAGGTATTAAGTGACTCGTACAATGTCACTTTACTGGTAATATCAGAACCAGGACCAGAACTCAGGCACAGCCTGTCTCCCATCTTCCCAGCACTGCCCATTGGACATACATTGAATGAGCTTGAACCAACACAAGCCAGAGCTCTGAACCTTTAAAAGATGTGTTTCCACTTTCTTCTCCCAGAGGTTAGGAACAAACCTCAGCAAGTGAAATTCCCCCCAGGAATCTGAAGTGGGGAGTGAGGACTAGACCGTGAAGGCCCCTCCTCAAGCAGAGTAACTGCCCACAGTCATTTCCGCCACCAGAAAAGTTATCTTCCTGGTGGTATCAACGCAAAGAAGTCAAGTGACAGCAGCCGCTGATGTGAGAGAAAAGTTGTTCTGAAGACCATGACTTGGCCTGACTCAGTCCCAAGGAGAGAGGGCGTGTAAAACACCCAGCTCGAAGCCTGGCATGTAGTAATACTCAACACGTGAGTCAGCTCTGAACAGGAACACTAAGGCTTTCAGAGCCCTGGACCTGGGAGCCCTCTGGTCCATAGGTTGGTCTCCTCTGGAGACTTTCCCGGGCACCTGCTCCCTGACACATTCCCAGAGCGGCAGTCTGCTCCTTGCAGCTCTGGAATTGCTGACAGAACGTCTCCCAAGGTTCCTGGACCTCCGGGCACACCCTCTGCCTGGACACAGAAGTGTCTGTGGGTGAGCATCTCCCCTTCCTGGTTTAAGGAGGCCTCTCATAATCTGTCAAGAAGGCTGGCCACTCTGAATGGGCTGCCCCGGGTCCATTCAGTGACAAAACCTGGAATCAGGCTCCTATTGGCTGACCACATGGTCGCAAGGGTTTCAGTTTCAAGTCAGCATCTTAATTAATCAGGATAACAATATAATAGTTACCACAAGAATGCAGCAAGATGTTGTTCATCAGGCATACTTTTGATTAAGCCAGCTTTCCAGAAGCATTCGGAAGTCTCAGAGCTCCATGAAATTCTGCCACAATGATGCATTCAGAGTAACCAGCATTCTCTATGTCAGGCTCTGTGCTCTGAACTTTAGGTAGATTCGCTCATCTAATGCCCACAACAACCCAGAAGCCAGGTGCTATTCACATCTCCATTTTATAGAGAAGAAAACTGAGGCTGAGATGAGAAAACTAAACTTGTAATAGGTGAAAGATGGAGGATCCAGGATTAAACCCAAGCACCGTAAGTCCTTGGCCTCTGTTCCTCACCTCCACGTGGCACTGTCCCCAAACCCGTTTGACTGGTTGATCCCGTGTCCTTAGATTACAGTCAAGGAGTGGGGAGGTATTTTAGAAGCTGCAGTGAGGACGGGCAAGAGGAGCAGGCAGGCAGCAGAAGTGAAGCATGGGCAGGTGCTGGAAACAGCCAGGGGGTACAGGAGTCCCGGAGGGAAGCTGCAGAGCCACCACCCGGAAGGCTGAGTAGGGCAGCTTGTTTAGCTGGCAACCCTGCAAGTCTTAATAGTCCTTGAGAGAAAGCAGAGCCCCCAACTCAGGAACACTGCAGGCATGGAGCACTCTGGGACTTGGGGGCGTGAAAACCTGCGTCCGTCACTTAAGGATCATATTGTTTTACAGTGCAAAACAGGAACTCATCCTCATAAGTGATACCCTTCAGTCACCAAGAAAAGGTGAATTGTGCTTGGAGTGTTCTGCTCATGAAGGTAGGGAAGAGGACACTTTAAAGCTTCCATTAAAAAGGTGGAGATTCAGAGATTTTGGTCATCAGAGGATCCTTTGGGTGTCCTTTATCTGCAATATTCACATATCTAGAACACCTTTTTCCTGCAAGGCCAGATGGAGTCTGAGTAAAGAATATGTACCTCGTGGATTTTTTCAAAGTGCTTCCACATTCATCCTCTGCTGATCCTCACAGGCCACAGGACTGGTGTTACTACAGATAAGAATCAGATTATATTTGCTTCCCGCTCCAGAAATCTTGGTCTCCAGCCTTTTAGAATTAAAACAACAGTGACGATGAGATTCTCGAAATTGCACCTGAAGCAGTAATCAGGTGAAAGTCCTTAGACTCTGGACTCCAGTTACTTTTTGTTTTTAAGTGATTACAAACAGAGGGCTTCAGATATGTGCCTTCAGTTGACAAAGAGGTCCAGGGTATCTTAGATGGGTAGGCAACCAGTTCTTTTCCTACTGGGAGATGGGCATATCTCTGTCCGCAAAAAAGCAGAGAGCCCGGTGGCTAGCATTCTACAATCCTTAAACATCATTGGACCATGGCACTACAGTTAAGACACAACATCCAGGTCCAGAAGGAAGCAAGAGAAATGCCAGCACATACTTGCTGGTGGGTGGGAGCAGAAGAGATGGCAACATATGCAGTTGACTCTCATTATCCTGGGTAGTGATGTCCTGTGAAGTCACCGGGAATGCTGAGTGGGCGAATACTGAACCCTTCTCTTAGGGGAAACACAGGGTTAGGTTCCTGGGGGCCTGTGGTCAGTTTTGTCAAGCGATCAGTCCTTAACCTTGCGTCATGTGTGTTTCTGTTTAAAGACACCTTATTTAATACATCTTGTTGATTCGTTAACACTGACCTCACAGCCAGCAGCGCAACAACTCGTGCCTGAAGGAAGCTTATCTAACACATGGACTTTTTCCGTAAGGCACATCCCGGCCTTCTTCACTTAAGAACATTAGACAGCGCTTCAGCACTATGCTGGGGGGCCAGGCTAAACAGAAAAATCACCAAGAAAAAGCACAATAATGTGAAAAACATGGCACTAAATAGACCGTGAAAAGAACACTTGTTTACTGTGTGAGAGCTAAAACCAGAAGGTGGAGCACGGCCCTGTTTGACCTCAGCTGGGAATGTGACTCCAGCTCTTTGCCCTCTGCAGATGTCTGAGGATGACTGCACGAGCACGCGAGTGTTGAGGTGGGGGTACAGAAAAAGGCAAGTGAGCAGGCAAATGTGCAAATACGGAACCAGTGAGTAATGAGGGTCAACTATATTGGTTACTAGAGGGCCTGGAGCCCTGGCCGTCTGAGTTGATCGGATTTTCCACGTGCACCTCCCTTTGCTTTACATTACTGAGCACTGGCCCCCTGGCTCTCCACTGCACCCTTCATCTTTCATGTTGGCCGTTGCTGGCGAGAGAAGTGCTCCTTGCCTTATGACAAATCCCATGGCAGTGACTGATTGTCTAGCCAGCTCCGGTCCCTGGTCCCAGCACAGCCCCCTGTCAGGCTGGGGCCTCGTGTCTTGATTAGCTCAGTCCCCAGAACAGGTGCATGGCTGGCCTCCACGCAAGGAGATAACGTGAGCCAGGCACTGCCACCAGCAAATCCCTTACTGTGTGGGGTCTGGCAAGGAATACCTCAATTCACCCTCTATCCAGCCACAAGCCTGGTTATGCCCCACACTCCATGGGAGCCAAGGGCAGCCAGCAGGACTTCAGATCTGACCCTGGCACTTCTCCCTCCCCTTCATACCCTCAACACGCTTCATTTTCCTTTTGGTTTCCTGGAGCTCTTGGGGTATGGATAGTGAGCTTTCATTCTGTGGGGCACATGCTGTAACACAGGACTGGGTCAATTGTCCCTACTCCAGTTTGACTCCCAACCCTATTCTCCTGACTCCAGAAGAAGGATGAGTAGTTGTTTTATAACTAGAACTTGAACCTTCTGCAAAATATTCCAACAGAGCTAAGGTGAACCCTCAACTCTTTAGTCACCTTACGACCCCAAACCCACTCCACAGGAAAGGAATAAAGAATGCAAATGCATGTGGGCAGAAACAGAGTCAAGAGAGGGGGCCTTGAAGTGCAGTTTCTGGAGTTGATTTGCGTGGGGAGGGAGCCATTATATGAAGTGACTATCTCCAGAGAGCAAGGCTACAGCCCCAGGGAGGTGTGACCGCGTATAGAGGTTTAGGGGCCGAGGGGCTGGCATCTTTCTATGCCTATCCCCAATAGCGAAAGGAGGAAGGGAGCAAAGCCAAGTGAGGCTTCCATCTTCATTGTTCACTGTCAATCTGGGCCCTTTTCTCTGGCATTAAACTCCCTGGGAAGGAAATGAAGGACCAACCAGTTGGCAGGAAGCCCAAGAAAGAGCAAGTTCAATCCAATTAGAATTGGATTCGATCAAATTTAAAAAGATAATTCCACCCAAACCAGAGCATCATTAAGGCAGTAGTTGAGGAGAACTCATTAGCTTGAGAGCCCCGACATCTGCCAATTAAAAATTTCCCTAGGCCACTCCCAGCCCCAACCCCATTTCGCCATAAAAATGACAAGTGCTAGAATCTGTGCTCTCCTAGGCAGCAGAGGCAAAATGCCAATCCTAGACAGTGGGTGTGGAGATAGAGCCCCTGCAGGACTGAGTGGGTTCAGGAGCTGAGGCTTTGTCCACCTTTGGCTTGTGTGTGTGTCCTACCCTCCAAGGTGCCTTTTCTGTAGAGTGTTTGGCTTGTACAAGAAATCCCTCCAGGTGGTTTCTGCAGCTTCCTGCCCCGGTGAGCTAGGCCTTTCCTGGTCGGAGAAGGCGTTCATGTCTCTAAGAATTAACCGAGATGCCCAGTGCATGGAACACACACATCACCAGGGCCCCATTTCCCACAAGCGGAAAATCAATAACAGAAATGCGCTTATATACCTGTTTTGGAAGAAAAGATGTAGACTTGCTTTGAAAGTTGAGCACTGGCCCTCTTGATTGTCACCTTCTGCTGCCAGGCCCCTCCTTGCTCAGAAATTAAATTTGAAGTCAGAGAGAAAATAAGGACAGAATCAGAAAATAGGAAAGAAATTAACGATTCCGTCGGAAGTTTTTCAATAGGCCCTTCTACCAGCAAATCCCAATCCAATTCCAATTTCTACTCATTATTACTTTAAACTGAATGCATCATTTAACTTTTATATCATCTTGATTTTATGTATTTTTCCATTCCGATTAGATTTCTTTTTTAACCGAAAGGGCAGCTCCCAGGACATTTTCTTGTGTTTGGAATCCTCATTTGTCTCCATGTGGGAAAGAACTTTCTCTAGATTAGAAATCCTTCCAGGCATGCTAAGAGTGGCAGAACAAACTCTAGTAATGAGAGCAGAGAATGAGGAGAGTAAATCTCCTGGGTCTTAAATCAGTGGTGTACTGGTAAATACTTAACAATTGGCTCTTCGGGGAAAAAAAGCCCTGGTTTGTAACATTTGCCCATTTCCCTGGTGTAAATATTTCCACCATGGCCAATTTCCAGCCAGCAAGGAGACATCACTGAAGCCAGAGTTGGGAGGAAATGTGCACAATTGTCTCCCAGGAGCCAGTGTGGATGAGTGGGCTTCAGCACCACCACTGGTCCTGACATCTTTTCTGACCCCGAGACTCTTGTGAGGTTTTCAGCTGCCACCCAGTACTAGGAGGAGTGAAAATGCATGTTCCATAACTGTTGTGGAGGTTCTTTGGGTTACTGTTTGGAAGGAGTTTCCAGTCATTGAAGAATAGTTGTTAATAAAGGCAAAGCCTGAGATCATGACCCAGAACAAAGGGAAATGGATCTTATTCATCCCCTTATACTCTGGTGGCCTGTGTCAAGAATGTCCCCTTCAGTGAGTCTCTCCATTTATGTGAAAGTAAAGACAAAACCTGGGATGACTGGAGATAGCTGTCTATGGAAAGTAGTGGCATGTGGGCCAGCTTCCTAGTGTGAAGCCATTAACACTTTTGTTTCCTCTTATCTCCATCCTTCCTGCCTGACCCGCTGCCTCCCGTGTGCTCCCCTGCCCCGCCCACTCTGCTCTCTCTCACCAGAGAGTTTTCCAAAGAGAGAGAGAAGGCCAAGGCTCGGGGAGATTTCCAAAAGCTGCGAGAGAAGCAACAGCTGGAAGAGGACCTCAAAGGCTACCTGGACTGGATCACTCAGGCAGAAGACATCGACCCTGAGAATGAGGACGAAGGCATGGATGAGGAGAAACCCCGAAACAGTGAGCAGCCATCCTCTGTCTTGGGCGGGGTTCTGGGAGACAGCCTTTCCTTACAGCTTATCTTCCTGGAGCAGCGTTTGTCCCATTGTTTGCAATCATTTGCTACTCATAGAAGTTAGTCACAGCTGTGAAATAATTGCTGTTGATCTCTGAAGCCTCACATTCCTTTTAGAATCTTTGATCTTAAAAGACAGTTGAGATTTTGCTGAGGCGGACTCTTTATATTTAAATCAGGCATCCTCCTCCGCTCCCCGTCTTTGGTCAGGGGGCCAGGCTTCCTGCTCCAAGCTTGTTCAAAAGGGGCGGTTTCCACCAAGCAGCAGGATTCTTGCCTCCTTCACAGTATGCTTCAAGCACCATTGGCTTTCTCATAGGGAAAGGAGCCAAAAGTTTCTCTTAAGGAGGTTAGATTCAAAGATCTGGGGAAGTGCAAAATGGGAGGTTTGGGGAAGCCCAGAGGAATTTGAGGGAATACAATTAGGTTATAGAAATTGAGCCAAATATCTTCCTCTGGGGCTTCATGTGGCAGATTGTCGGATAGGCTATTGCTGGGATGGAAATGAGAGTGATAGATGGTATCAACTCACAAGTGTAGGAAAGACGATGAATCATGGAAATTCAGGCTCTCATCAGATAAGCCCAGTGGTTCTCACAGTGTGGTCCCTGGACCAGCAGGACTGGCGTCACCTGGGAACTTGCTAGAAATGCAAACTCTTGGGTTCCACTTCAGATCTGCTGACTCAGAAACTCTGGGGTGAAGCCCAGAAATCTGTGTTTTCACAAGGCCCCGGGGATTGTGATGCACAGCCAGCTTCTGCTACTCTCTGCATCTCATGTGACTTCCGTCTCTGGCTCTGACCACACTGTCTCTTCTTCTTTCTGTGTGCAATCTTTTTCTTACATTTCACGTATTTGAGTAGGTGTGTTTCTGTCCTCTCAAGCAGCCCCACTTAAAAACATGTTCCTAAACATTGAGTACCTAGAATGGTCAAGGAACCAAACAGGTTAAATAGCCAAGCAAGACATTTGCTGTATGGAGTTGGGCAGGTGAGGGCAGGAAGCCAGAAACCTTCCCTAAGCGCAAAGGGAGATGAGCAAGACCCACTGAGGCTTGCGGAGCGCAACCGAGGGAAAGCAGGGTGTCCATTATTGATCAAATGCTTCTCTCCTTAAGGAGGCCACAGGACTGTCAGGGGGCCTGGCCCAGAGAAAATCACAGTCCTTCCATTAGTTTTAAAATCCCTGTGAGTGTAGGCGTGCGTGTACATGTATATCCTAACACATGTATGTAAATATAGTAAGTCTAATCTCTTGGCCTTGTAAGTAGGCATTAATTATGTCCATTGCGTTCAGACTCCCTGATTGATTTCTGTGTGTTTTCACTCATTAGTCTGAGTTCTAACTGGGGATCTAGGAGAAGAAACAGGCGGAGGAGGGAGGGAAGAAGACAGCCAAAGATGTTAACAGAGAACAAATCTCTGCTCCCTCATTTCAGAGACGGATTTAATGCATCTGTCAACTGCTCCCTTTCTGATAATTCTGCTCAAGGTGCACATACAAAATTAAAACACAGAAACAACACGGGACTGGTAACAACATAATTGAATAACCTAAGTGGGCCTTCGTGCTCTACTAAGTCGTTTGCAAGTTGGAAGACGAGGCCTTTGATGGATCACAACAGTGAGCAATGGTGCCATTGAGGGTCTTTCTGGAAATGTGCCTGGCGGCTTCTGTTATTCTGTTGGTGGAAGTGTGGAGTAGTTGATGTCTGTGGCACTGAGTGGCATGGTAAATAAATAAGTCGGCCTCGGAGCCGCAGAGAAGCCTACCTCTGAAACACAGGAGTTGGCATCGTGGCTCCTCTCTCTGTCCTAAGCTGGAGGGAGCCCCTAGCTCCTGATTAATGGTGATGAGCATGTTTCTTAGTGGGTGTTATGAAAAGCGTACAGGAGCCACTGCTTTCTTACTGATCAGTTGCCATCCACAGAGACATGCAGTTATTCTGTTCTCTGCCTAAAGCAAGAGCTTCCAAGGAGAAGTATGCTGCTTCCCTGTCTTGCTCATTAAATGAATAAATACCAAGGAGTTCCCAGCATGGAGTATTCTTTGCTGCTAGAGCAGAAAACACTGACGAGGCCTGTCTACCCACATTTCTGGCTGAGCTTTGAGAAGAGCCCAGCGACCAGCCTACCCCAATGGACAGAGCCTCTGTCGAGATCTGCCCGAATATGGGCGAAACCAGACCCTGGAAGCTGGTGTTCCTCTCACCTTGTACCTTTCCTGAGGGCTGCAGGAGCCTTTTGGATCTGCTTCTTGTCCTCAGCCAGCCTTGTCCCGGGAGGATAGAGTGGGAACCTCGCTCCTACAGTTGTGGAAATGGTGGTGGAATAGTTCCAGTGGAGTGGGGCAAGGGAAGGAGTATCTGAAAAAGTGAGATATCAAGAGGAAAACAGACACGTGCAATGAAACGAACATGGGAGACTTGGGAACAGAGCCAGGAAATGAGTCCAAAGGACTGTGTCTGTTGGGGAAGTCCAGTTCAATGCAGAGTTGATGTGATTAAATTATTAAGCAATTGAGAACCTAATAGATTTGCAGAAAAGGCAAGCCTATGGCTTGGAAACTATATTATTTTATTTTATTATTTATTTTTTTTTTTGGTGTGGAAGATTGTCACTGAGCTAACATCTGTGCCAATCTCCCTCTGTTTTGTATATGGGATGCCCCACAGCATGGCTTAGTGAGCAGGGTATAGGTCCATGTCTGGGATCCAAACCTGCGACCCCCAGGCCGCCAAAGCAAAGAGCAAAAACCTAACCACTACGCCACCAGGCTGGCCCCAGAAACTATATTCTTGTCTTCAGAACTTCATAGTTTGCCCTTTGAAAGAAATGCAAAGGGAGAAATGCTGCTATAAATTATACATGTTTAAATTAAACTAGTATCTTAGGCTTTGAAACTGCTAAAAGATTACAATATAGTGTATCTGCCAGTTCTTTTCAGCTCAAAAACTAAGTAGTCTTTTAAGAAAAAGGTATTATCACCCTTCATCGATGGCTCTGGCAACTTTTCCTACCTGGGCAGAATGCCTGTCCGCACTTACTGTGTCAGGCATTGATGACGTAGAGGGGGCCCAGTGCAGGGACCGTTCAATGACACGTCATTGCATAGTAGCTGAGCATACCTACGGGCAGCCCAATTATTCATTTTTCTAGGAAAAGCTGCAAAAACCACTGAGGAAATAGAAAGAGCAGGTGTTGGGATGACGACAGAGAGGAAGGGCATAGTTGGGAGGCATTTCTCTAAGTAACTAGAGGAAATGGTATGGCCAGTGAGTTATATACAAAAATATGTTCCAGTTCCTTCCTTCTTCCATCCCTCCACCAATTAGAGGTCTGCTGTGTTCCAGGCACTGTGTTAGTCACTGTGGATGTGGCAATGAACCAAGGAGTCAAAGATCCCTGCCTCATGGGACTTATATCCCAGTCGGGAGACAGACAATAAATTAATAGTCTGTCAGAGAGTGACAAGTACCACGGAGAAAGATGGGACAGCAAGAGGGGGACAGAAGTGCTGAGACGTGGTAATTTTAGGTGAGGTGACCAGGAAATATTTCACTGAGAAGGCAGCATTGGAATGAAGACTTGAAGGCAGTAAGGAAAGGAACCATGTGGATATTTGGGAAAAGAGCATTCCGGAGCGGCTAATGGAAAGACCTCGAGGCAGGAGCATGGCTGATGTACTCGAGGAACAGAGAGGAAGCCAGTGCCGCTGGAGAGGCGTGCATGCGGGGCAGAGACGTAGGAGATGAGGTCCAGGTACCCAGGAAGTCGATCCTGAAAATTGCAGTGAGGACGGGGCTTTTACGAGGGGTGAGCCAAGGAGCCACTGGAGGTTTTGAGCTGAGAAGTGACGTGAAGGACACACATTTATTAGGAGAACCTGGTTGCTGTGTGCAGAATGGAATGAAGGTGGGCAAGGGGCAAGCAGGCGACCATGTCGGAGGAGACTGCCTCAAGAGATGGTGGTGCCTCGTCCTGGTAACAGTGAGGCGACAGGCTGCAGAATGATGCCACTCGCTGACATGTCAGACAGGGGATGTGAGAGAGAGAGAAGTCAGGGAGATTCCAAGGTGATCGTCCTGAACAACGGCCAGAGTGGAAGCATCATGCAGTGGCACAGGGAAGACTGCGAGGAGTAGGTGTCAGGGCAGGAGTGTCAGGAAACCACCTTGGACCTTTCAGTTTGAAGTGCAGGCTCAACTCCAGGTGGAGATGGTGAGTAGGTGATTGGGAGTGACCTGAGTGCAGGGGAGGCATGTGACAGAATTATGATTTGAGGGGTCAACAATATGCAGAAGGTGTTTAACCCCATTTGCGGGGATGAGGCCACTGAGGGACTAGTGTAGACAGAAATGAGATGAGGTCTGAGAGCCTATGTCCCACCAACGTTTAGAGACTGAGGTGATGAGGAAAAACCAGCAAAGGAGACCTGGAAAGAAAGCCAGAGACACAGGAGGGAAGCAATGGGCGGCCGGGCAGTGCTGCTCAAAGGGCAAGCAAAGTGAGTTCTGAAACCTCTTGGCTACACTTGTCAGCATGGGGCCACTGGTGCCTTGACGAGAGCTGTTTGGTGAAATGGTGAGGGCCAAAGCTTAAGGGCAAACCAGAGCCTTATTTCATGAGTCTCTTCAGTCCGGATACTTCCCAGACTGGCATCAAGCGTTGCTCTGCAGGCCTCCTGTTCTGTTGACATGGTCTCACCCCCAGCCATCGGAAACGGGAAAGGAGGAGAGTCACATAATGCTGCCTGCCCATGGCCCCCAGGAGGCAGTGTCTGAAGCCGAGCCCTTCACAGATCCCCTCTACAGCCATCTGAGTACTAGGCATTGCCTCTGCGCTTGGTTACAGCCAGCCTTGGAAAAAAGGAGAACATGACACTCAAGAGCCAGTTCAAGGCCAAAAAGAAGAGAGGCGTGCTGTGCCACCCCAAGCGTGGGCAGCGCTTGGCTCTTGGACTCCGAGCCCCTCTCCTCTTGGATGAAGACTAGAGTCGTGTTGAGGCCTCTCTCCTCACTCCGAGCAACCACGAGCATCCCTTTTGAAGGCACCAGTTACGAAACTGTCACTTCTGCAGAGGGTCCATTGTCATCATAGAGACGTGCTGCTCCAAGGAACAGGGTCCATTTTCTGGCTCCCGTGTCAAAGCCAGGCATTAGAGGGAGAAGCCATAAAGAAAGAGATAAAGATGAGAATTTCTTCTTTCTTTCCTCCTCAAGATCAAAGATGCGTTTATTAAAGGTCTGTCCATATGGGAGTCTCTGTCATGTCATTAAGACAATTTAAATGCTGTCCCAGCCGTCTAAAGCTTGCTGTCTAAGACAGACGTTTATGTGGATGAGCATATAAGAGACAGACAGACGGTGGAACCAAAACATTGAGTTTCCACATAGATAAGCAGGATTAAATATTTACACGAATGGTATTCAGCTATGTGACTCAGGAGCCACTTTTGCAATCATCATTAACCAGCAGGGCCGCATGCCTGCTACACGCCCTGCAGAGTCTAGGAGGGTGGTGCATCGCTGGAATCCGGAAATGTGAGCGCTTACAGGAGCTGCAGGTTGCCCACAAAAGGGCCCCATGTGGCTTGAGAGCAGTAATCTGAACATCACTGATTTACATTCTATACATGTCAAGGCCGTGTGCATCATTTAAGCTTCCTTTTTTTTTTTTTTTAAACAATTTAATCGGTACAATCAGTTTTTACCTTGAACTTAGCTCGTGATCACGGGTTGCCACACATCTGGATTTCTGTTGTCGAATCCCACCAAGCATCTGGCTCAGATGGCATGAAAAGAAACACTAACAATTATTTTTCCTTGGCTCCTTTTTTACTATGATAGCTTTTTTAAGCTATCATGTGTTACTGGGCCATCCTGTCTCTATGCTACTTGGTGAGAGCAGACACCTCTGTGAAGACCCCAGATTTCCCTCCTGTCCCTCCACTTTCAGCTTGTCCTGATCAGAGCCCTGAAACTTCAATGCTCGAAAATTGCCGTAGAAATCAGGTGAGGAATCTGGTGCCTGAGATAGGGAACATCCCCCCTGGGCTGATTATTAGAGAAGTCAGGACTCAAACCCAGGACCCTGAATCTGCATATGGGACTCTCTGCCACACCACGTGCTCCTCAAAGAAGCCTTCTCAGATGCCCCCAGGCAGCGCTCTCTTCTGTGTCCCCATGGCACTGGGGCATGTCCCCTCCCCGCATGTCTGCTACCCGACCCTGTGAGGGTCTTCCAGCTGCTTTAATTCTCCCTGGGGTCCCTCCTTCTGACACAGCCCAGGGCTGGGGAGAGTTATCACACGTGTGAGTCCAGTGCCTACAAAAGTTGGTGAGTTCATGTCCTGAGCGAGTTTGGGCAGAGAGTCTTCCCCCTTGCCCTGAGGTGACAGAACAGGGAGGCTTGGACCGTCACTGGACTGGAATAGCTTCCTCATTCTGTCAGTTCAGAAGTGACTTCCTTGAAGCATCATCAATGACTTCCTCTCCAAGTGCTTCCTATACACATCCGCTCTCCAATAGCTCTCAGTCATTCTCCACTCTTGCAAAGTAACCTCTGAAAATAGCGAATGGGTGTGGAACCCCTGTGGGCAGGGACAGTGGCGAGTGTAGGAGAATTGCAGTGCGGTGGGAAGGTTTTGGAGCTCGCGAGAACTGCAATGAGGCTACTCCGCCGATTCTTCTGGCTCTGGTGGTAATTAATGCTCCTGGGCGGGGTCCCGCAGACCTGGTACTGTGTGCAGTACCTTACCAGGGGGATCAGGTCGTAACAAGACCCAGGCCGGGGTACTTCCATGTGTAGCACATCTGCCTTGGGAGCACAATCTGGGTGCTATGCTGCCTGGCCCCATAAGTTTGTAGATGCCATTGTCTCAGCCTGGGGAGCAGTGGGAGGGCTACCTGAGGGGCCGTGTTGAGTGTCTAGTGAGAAGGAGGTGTACCAACCCAATCTCAGTGAGCTGTCATTCATTTCCTACAGGAAAACCAGCTGTGGGTAAAGCTTGCTAACTCAGGGCTGTCAGGAGGTCATGACAGTCTTATTGAGTGGGCTGTATGCTTCTGGAGGAAAGGAGAGGTAGCATTCTGACAGGAGACCTTCTGCCTGCCCACGACAAGCGTTAGGTCAGCACAGAGGTGCCTGGCTGATCTGTCGAGTCTTAATAAAGGCCCTGTTCTTGTTCAGGAAGTACCTACGCCCTCTCCCCACGCCCCACCCACTCAGTGAGACTTCCCGTTCCCAGTGCCCTCTCAACACACAAGGAAGCTGTGCTGCGGCCTGTAGAGCCAGGGCTGCGTCGTGATGAGGCGATGATGTGTGAAGCAGCAGAGGCCAGCTGGTGCAGACGTCAGCTCACACACGGCTGTGTCCTTGGGGGGTGTTCCAGCCCCAAAAAAATTACCCCGAACAAACTCTGGAATAGGAATGGTTATGTTTATGGTGAAGAATGTGGTCAGCACCAGCTGAGAGAAGCACCCGAGGAGGGGTTCTCTCACCTTCTTAGATATCTGCCTTTGTCTTGGTTTAATTTTTCTGCCCAACATCTGCGGTGAGAATGGAGCCAGCAAAGAGGGAGGCCAGGTAGCAGCAGGGATCCGAGCCAGGCACGGTGCTAGGCACCCTGCAGCTTCTGCAAGACACAGGGTCACCACAGGGCCATGAGCCCACTCCTGTGGTGTGAAGGGGACGAGTGAGCAGCTGTGTTCTGGAAATCACTCGCCAACCAACCGCCCAGCAGACGTTGGTTTGGGCTGGTCTCCTGTCTGGAAAGCAGAGGATGCCCTTCTCCTGGCATTGGAGATAAAGTGGGCCTTACAAGCTCTACCCCCACCAAGGACTCCCAGCCTTGCCTGGTACTTCAAGAGCTAGCAGCCTCCTCGTCTCTTGCCAGACTAGCAGCCACCTGCCTGGCCTGCCTCCCAGCCCCATTCCGCACATCCTGCACCACGTAGCCCACTTTGTATTTCTAGAGTTGACATGTCAGTCCCTTGCTCAAAACCTTTGCATGTCTCTCCATAGCTACAACATCTTCTCTCTGTATCCCTGGCATCTCTGATCTCTCCCAGCCAATAGCTTGAACCCTATCACTCATTACTTCCCTCCAGCAAAACCAAACTACTCTTCTTTTCCAAACAGGCTTGCTACTTTCCTGTTTCTGGACCTCTGTCCATCCCTCCCACCTCTGCCTGGAACACCCTTTCCCTCCTCACTTCACCGGCTCCTAGCCAGCCCAGTAGGAGGAGCACATCTTCATGAAGGCCTCTCAGGCCCTCGCTCTCAGAGCAGGCACTGTCAGAGCGCTCTTGACCTTCTGCCCACCTCCACAGTGGGAGGGGCCCAGCCCTCTCGTTAGGTGGAAAGCCCTCGGGAGGCAGAGACCACACGTCACTAACTCTTATTCAGTCTCCCGCTCAGGTCCAGGACAGTCATTCATATTAATAGGCTTCCCCTCCAAAAAATACTGAACTGAGTTGAATCCTCTTTGGATCAAGAGAATTAAGATTTTATATCTCTACATTCCTACCTAGTTGGCCAACTACCCTTTGTCTAGTCTTAGCCATACTCACAGTAGGCCCTCGGAGAGTGTCTCGTCATTGACACATTGTGAGTAGGAAGGATTAGACAAGTTTAGAAAATGGGTTTAGAGGAACTAGAAGGAGTTAGAATTATAGATCCATTAAAAGAGAAAGCTGGATGGTGAGTGGAGCAAGGGGCAAGATCTTCCTCACTCTCACCTTCTCCCCTCGAGGGGGGTCATTATTCCGTGGCTTGTGTGGAGTCGCTTTTTGGGTTCTGAGGCTGGACAGTTGACACATACCAGCTGATGAGCTGGATGCGTATCCGCCCTCTATGGGCTCTCCTGGGGCTCGATGGCAGAGGCAGGACAGGAACAGGGGCATGAGAGGGGACATGTCTTTTCCTTGAGCAAGGGGGCCAAGACATAGATTATCTTATTCAGTCCTCCCCGAGATTGTCTCATGTGGTACTAATATCCCCATTCTATAGATGGGAAAACTCAGGCTCAGAGAAGTTAATCTGTTCGTGTCATACCACTTGTATGTTGTCCCTAACCTCAGGCAGGTAGGGTTTGAGTCCAGTTTTGCTCACTCTGTACCGTGCTCTTCTCTACCACAATCCCTCCCCTCCGTAATGTTGTGACTGTCCTCTTCTTCCAACCAAAAGGAAACTAGGAGTGGGCCCCTGCAACCCCCTCAGCCAGAGTATCCTCTTCATCTCCTTTGTTACAGCACTTATCACTCTCAGTCTAATACAACAGGATGTAAGGAGAAGAGAGGGGAGGGGAGGAGGCAGCGGGAAAAATTGATCTTAAATGTTAACATACAGGGGCATGAGTTTGATAAAAAAACGAGAGAGAGAGAAAAGGTGAGCTTCATGATCATAAGAACTATGTTTGAAGCATGAAGGGAAGTTACGGCATTATCTTGCTCAAGCAAAAAAAGACAACTGAGATCAAAGCCATCCATTTGGATGGTGTAAGAGACGGTCTTTCTTGGAAGGAGGCATAGCAATTATATGACCTATCAGAGTTTCTTTCAGTTCAGGGCTCCTTTCCAACCTGGTTAGAGGAGGGCATGGGTCAACCTGAGTGCTCCAGGAACGGGGTCTTGTAGCTCCCCGACCGTCCACCCTCCTGCCTGGGCGTGTACACTGCAGGGAGCATCATAGGATCTGTGTTTGATGATGCAGGATTGTGCGGTGCCACAGCATTGTCACCTCTGAGCCATCCCAGGAACCTCGGCATTATGGGGACTTGGAAAGGAGATCTCTAGCCAGGGGCAGCCTCACCATGAGGGGTTCATATGTGGTATCTTTGGAGAGGTCCTGTCACCTACCTGAAGCCATCAAACCCTTTGATAAATGGATCTGCCTGTGCCCACTCAGACTCACCCAGGGTGGGCATCCAGTAAAGTGCTGATCTGATTCTAATTTGGTGCCTTACAAACAGAATGACACCCCTGGGAGCTGAAAGTAGCTCAGCAGAGGGATTGAAGGAGAGATGAATTATCCTCAAGTTCCCTTTCCTCTATTTCTTCCAATAACCAGTGCTCAGCCCCCAAACAGAGCCACCCACAATGGTGTTGCCCTTGGCTCCCACCACCACCCCTCCCTTCCTTCCACATAAATACTGGGGGATAAAACCCCATGTCACATCAAGATCTATTATCTGTCAGAAGGCTGTTAGTGGAAGAGAGAGTGACAGCTCCTACCTCTATCGCTGCTTGCTCAAGTGGAAAATTATCATCTGGTAATGGAGGGAGATTAGCCACGTACTGTATTTCCATCATTGGGCCGCATGGCGTGGGAGACCAGTGGAAAGAGCACAGAAGCTGGAATCACTGGCCTCAGAGTAGTGGGAAGTTTGGGGGAGACCTCCCTGAGTCACACACATGCCAGACTGTCCTGCTCACTTGAGAGAGACATTTGTGCATTCATTCAACACATATTTAAGAACCAACTGAGTGCTCAGAATACCAGGATAAGTAAACACAGTCTGTGTCCTAAGGGGAGTTACAGCCTAGTTAAGGAGACAGATGCACAAATAAATAGGTTATAGCTATGAATGGAAGGTATAAAGAAGGTACTGGAGAAATACAGAGGAGAGAGAATAGAGTTTGGAAGAGGGTGGAAGGGGCTACCTACCCAGAGCGTGATTCTCGAGGGGGCCATACAGTCAGGATGGGCTAATTGTTGGAGTAAGCAACCCCCAAATCAAGTCTCAGCGCTTGATGCAGTGCGGGCTATTCCCTGCCCCGCAGTTCAGTGTGGGTGTGCTGTTGGTAGGAGGGGAAGGTCACCTCCACGCAGTTTTCAGGGAGCAGTCTCCTTCCCTCTAGTGGCTGTACTACCCTCTGGGCCTCTGAGGTCTCCGTGGATCTGCTGCACGTGGCCAGGAGAAGAGGAAGGGAGAGAGTGTGGAGGGGCATGCAGGAGGTTGGGAAGGCTAGGCCTGGGAGTATGTGCCTTGCTCCCATCCACTTTCCATTGGCCAGAACACAGTTGTCAGCTCCACCTAGATTCCAAGGGGCCTGAAAACACAATCTAGCTAAGTGCCCGGGGGCAGGACAGCTGGGGTGGGGTGGACACATAGCAGTGTCTCTGCTGCCCACAGATTGGTAGCAGTTCACACGGTCAAAGGATGAGAAAGGACATCGTAGGCTGATGGAGCTGCATATGTAAAGTGTAGAAGGAAATAATGGAAAAAGGAGGAGGGAAAGGAAGGAGGAGGAGGAGGAGGAAGAGGGAGAGGGAAGACTTTAGGGTGTGCGTGGGAGAACCCAAGGCTCAGACCAGAAGGGAGCTGAGACCTGGTCCAAAAGGGCCTCAGACGTAGACTTTATCCTATGGATAAGGAAGAGCCACTGAAGAGATCTAAGCAGAGGTCCAAGGTCACTGTCAAAGGCCGCCGTGCCCTGACAGTGGACAGCAGGCTGGAGGGAGGGAGAGTAGTCACTTCAGAGGCTAATCTGGCCCGAAATGAGAGGGACAGGAGGGGAGCGGATTGAAAAGGGGCCTTCCAAGGAAGGCCTGCCTCCACTGGGCCGGAGGCTGGGGCTGGCAGACCCCAAAACACCCCCCGAGCCTTCAAGGTAAATAGCTTGTGCTTTGGCAGACCTTGGGTGGCGGAGGGGTTGCAGCAGTGACACCCCCGCGCCCAGGCCCAGGCCTCCTGGGAACCATCCATCCTGTGTGCCTGACAGTGCGAGCCCTGTTGTGCCCTGTGCGACTTGCTGTTCAAAGGCCTGTTTTCCATTGTGACTGTACACACACCAGCAGGCAGCCCCTTACCCTGCAAGGTACCACGTGCAAATTCCCAAGTGACTCTCCCTCATTTAATCCCCGCCCGGATGATTAAGTGGCTTATGAAAAAAAAAGTTGAATAACAGCCCCAAACATAGATCTTTGATGGCTGTATCCTTTAGGATTACTTCATCAAATGGAAATGCACATGCCTCTGCTGACAGCAACAGTGTTTCCAGAAGAGATTTATTCTCCCCTATAACAGGAAAGATTCCATCCTCTCGAGTAACTGTAGTACCTGCTGGGAGTCCTGGACCCCGAGTCACTGGGATCACTGTGTGTGCGAGCCTCATGCTTGGAGGGGCAGCACCAAAGCCTGGTCAGGAACAACAAAGGATTGACTGAAGGGAGTTGCTCAATAGAAGGGTGGTCCCGTGGGGAGTTGGATAGAATTCTCAAAAACAGAAGGCAAAATGTCCACGTTGGGCTGAGCTGAAGGCAGGGAGAAGAGAGAAAGCTGGAGCGGGGAGAGCAGGCACATTCAAGTGTTATTCCTGTCTTAGTCCAGGCTGCTATGACAAATCACCGTGGGCTGTGTGGCTTAAACAACACACATTCATTTCCCACAGTTCTGGAGGTGGGAAGTCTGAGATCAAGGTACCAGCATGGTCAGGTTCTTGGTGAGGGCCCTCCTCCTGGACTACAGAGAGCTATCTTCTTGCTATGGCCTCACGCAGTGGACAGAGTGCTGGCCATCTCTCTGGCCTCTTCTTATAAAGCACTAATCCCATTCATATGGGTTCTACCCTTGGGACCTAATGACCCCCCAAATGCCCCACCTCCAAATACTATCATATTGGGATTAGGATAGTCACACATGAATTTGGGGGCAACACGGACATTCAGTCCACTGCAGTGTTCTTTCTGTATCCCTGTGTCGGCCTCGGATTCCTTCTTTAGCCAAGTGGGAGCTCCATCACAATCAGAAAACCACAGAATCCTAAAATCTTGGAGAACAGAGGGGTTCCAGGTCACTGAGTCTGTCTCCCGGCCTCTGCAGAGCCGCTCGTCCTCAGGTCATGCCTTGCCCAGCTGTAAGTGCTGTGGGGCTGAGAGAAGCGTCTGGGCTGTTTTCACAGGGCCCCAGGTCCCATAAGCGTGGTTTGTCTTCTGAAGACAGAAGGCAGATCCACCCGCCCCCTGTGCTCACAGATGCACCTCCTCTTAGAGATACATGCAGGTCTCAACACTGTCTCTGGAGAAATCACAGAATGTGCTCAAAGTAACGTAACAGGAGTGGGCAAGGGCCTCTGGGAACAGAACAAGCCACTTTGTTCATTTCCAAATACATGACTTCAAGCCTAAACTTGGCCTTCACAGTAAGCCGTAAACTTTCCTCCACCTGCTCCCAGTTTGATCCACCAGCAGGACCCACACATGGGTGACGGTCAGCACCACTCCTCCTCAGAGGAGAGGATGAGCAAGAGAAATGTGTTTGCACTTAAGACCCTGTTCTCAAAATATGGTCCAGGACTAACCGGTCTCCTTGAAGATCATCAAGGAAGACCAGAGTAAAACAGTAGAAGGTCCCATTCCAGATGATATCTCCAGATAGCGTCGGAGGAAAAAAAAAAGTTACAGTCGTTTACCCAGATACATGAAAATATACACTCTTTGCAATTTAGACTCAATTCATGTTAGTTCATCAGACTGACCAAAATTACCCCCAGCAAAGATCAGCTGGGGTGATTCATTAGACAGAGCTTTGAGGAAAGAAGCTTAAGGGTCTATCCTTTTCAAAAATATGTATTTGAATTTTGATAAGGTTCTTCAGTGTTGGGTATTTGTTTTTGTTTTTGTTTTTTTTCAAAAAAGTAAAGATATTCAGAAATTATTTAAACATCTGGACAGAGGAGCCTCTGATACTCCCTAAGTCATGTTCTAAAAGTTATTTGCCAAGTGTAAAGCGGGTTTGACTACCGTGCCCTAAGTGTTATTTGGAGGGCTTCAGAGAGCGCCTCGTATACGGGAACACAAGCATTCCAACATTAGAGGTCAAGAGAAAATAAAAACACAGGCCAGAAGCTGTTAAAGAATTCTGACAAGCACCTGGAACTTGCCTCTGCCTTTGCTTGGGAGTGACGTAATAGACCTCAACGATGTGCTGACCAGGTGAAAAGCCTCAATTATATGCTTGACACAGGCTGGCTTTAGGGGAAAAGCCTTTGCCTTCCCAATTCCAAGCTTCAAATCAGCCTGTCCAACCATTATATCTCATTTCAGTGACCCACGAGATATGATAATGGTATCCAATATCAGGCCAGTCATTATGTTAATAAAAATTCTCTGAAAATAATAACACACACGCACACTCACACACACCATGCACAAAGGTAAGAAGAAATCGAGGTCACCTTTTGTCAGGAATGTTCAGAATTAGAGTCTCAGTCTATTTATTCCTATTGGCTTCGGTCAGCTGGGTCCAGCTCCATCCAGAAGCTTGGCATGATATTTGCGATGGCCAGCAGAGGCGAGACAAAGATGCTGGCAGGGAGTGCTTGCATGGCAAGTGATGGGAGAGGTAGGGGTCCTAGCCCTCGGCCCACAGCTCGCTCTGCTGTCCTGCCATGACTGGCAGTTGTGGTGGTCAGCTGCTGCTGATCAGGCAGAGCGCCCTAGGTTTTCATCAAGAGATCCCAAGCTTCAGCAAAAATTGTAGAGCTCCTTCTTGAGCCTCTTATAAAATCATTTCCATTAATTATAATTTCCATAATCACTTAATTCTATTAATCAATTCTTTTAACCCATTAAGTCATACCTGTTGATTAGATGAGTTGAGAGTACAACAATATGAGATGAATGACCCTCTCTTTCTCTCCTAACAGGACGCCAGAGTTTTGGGTCTGGATGATCAGTGTATTGGGAGAGGAACTAAGAGGAGCCTGAGAAAAGCATGCCCCCTGATGTCCTGGCCTGGCTCAACAGCCAGTTAGCAGTTTATCTCTCTCATTTCCCTCATTTGTGACATTTGGGGTCTGATCGGACAGCTGCAAAGACCCCTTCCAGCTCCATGCTCTGTTTCTATGGTTCTAAGTTGGTGTATGTTCACTTTAGCAGTACGAGTCTGGACCAAACCTGGATCGTTCCAGTCTATCAGGCCCCAGAGGGATTCAGTTGATTCCAGAATCATGCAGTCCCCAGACTCCTGGAATTTGCACTGAGTCCCTGCAGGATCCCTGAGCCCTGGAAGCAAGCTGGTTCTTCCAGAGCCCTTCCTGGAACCTGTGTGCACTCTGTCCCCCCTGCCAGGAAAGCCCAGCTCCACCACCTGTTTTAGGAACTGCCCTCACTCCAAAACCCACCTGAGGCATCCCCTCCCTTTCTAACTTCCCTACCCTCACCACCTGCCTCCTCTCCTCAGGCCCTCCTTTGTGTTCCCAGGAGACCTAGTCCATGCCTGCAGAATAGTGCTTATTGTACATGATCTGTTGTATCGGTTTATCCATCTTATACCATCTGCTGGGTTGTGCACCTCGTAAGGGTGGGAATTTTTGTACTTCCAGCACCAGCACAGAGCCTGGCAAATAGGCAGTCAGTGAATATTTTTTGGAAAAGGAGTGGGAAATTAAGGGAGAAGTGGGGTCTTGTACTAGAGGTCTTTGGAATTCTGCCGTTAGGAACAGATGACTTGGGCTGGCCTCGTCACTATGTCAGATCTACAACCTGATGGGGCCAGATCCGGTCCAGCAGAGGACATGTAATGAATCAGACACACAAGCTGATTTTTCATCTTCCATTTCTTGTCTATCAACAGTTCTTTCCAACTTCTGGGAGGAGACAGGACTATTCCACAGCATCTTTCTTTGTGTACTCACCTCTTCTCCCCTTTCTTCTTCAAATATATCCAGAGAAGCGTCGGAAATATCCTTATTTTATTTCTGTCTCAATGAGGCCAGCTAGCCAGCTAAACATGGCAGTCGGGAAATGGTTAAGAGAATACCAAGAATAAATTCCTAGCTGCCTCTTTAGAACCGGAAAGCTGAACACGTTTAAGACTTGAAAAGGTCAACTCTCTTCCAGGCGGCAGAGGTTTGATTTCATCCATTATGTGGTCTTTGGCCTAATGCTTACTTCATTCACTGGCTGCGATGGAGATTTATGGAGTAAATGTTATCACAAGCTGAGACTTGATGAGATCTCAACTGTATCTCCTGGATGTAGTGGAAAGTAACATTTTGGCAATAAACGGAGAACAACATCTAATTTGTAAATTCCTCTTTCCGTTGCTAAGTTTAATCAGATCAGTGAAACTGAAGGGAATTGTTGATGACCAGAAATTATTTTCCATGCCTTAATCTGGCCAGGAAACATTACTCCTAATGGAAATGGCATGTTGCTCTGGCAATGGTAGCGGATGACATTTGTCATTAGACTAACCCAATTGTTGCATATTAAAAAATATGTTTAGACCAAAATCTATTTAAAACCAAACTGGCACCGAGGCCCCATATCACCCTGTTACTAGTGTCACTGGTTCATAGAAGCAAAAACATTATTTCCAAATAAGCTGCAAGAGTCTGTAACAGTGGCCATCCTAAGAGGCCATGTGATTTCATGTTGACTCCAGTGAAACATCCAGAGTAAAACTAGATGGACCAGCATGGGGCCCAGTTGTGGTCACAAATAACCTTTTCTGATCTGGCAGAGCGCAAGTGAAGGGAGCAGAACACAATCTCTGGCAGGTCCTTGGTTTAGTTTAGGGTTAAAAAAAAAGGGGGGATTAAAGAGGCACAAAAGGAGGTTAATGTGGCTATCTTTTGTCCAGCTGTGCTTAAATATTTTTTCATGATTAATCATCGTCAAAGATTTTTACAAGTTGTCTTCTCACAAGCTTTTAAGGATTTCCAGGGCAGAGACCAAGTCATGGGTAAGTTACTGTTGGCACACAGTAGGAACTTTATGAATATTTCTTGATGAAAATGACAGCAATGATAAAGACATGTGGGAAGTTGATGGCCCTGAAGGGAACATGGTTGGCTGCAGCCATCCTTGGGGACTGGCCCTGAGAACACGTATATCATTACCAATAAGTGGTCCAGATGACCTTTTAGATGCGAAGCCAGTGATCCTCAGGGTCTTCTCTTTGGCCTGCATTCTGCTTTTTCATTCCTCACTTAGTATATACAGTATCCAGGCATTCTACGCAATGACAGCTACCACGTATTAAGCACCTCCTCCAACTTATATGATCTTTAATCCTCACTCAATCCTCCAAGATTGGTATTATTATCTCCATTTTTTTAGCTGAGAAAGATGAGGTTCAGATAATTTGCCCAAGCCCACAGAGCCAATAGGAAGCTTAGCCAGGACTCACACCCAGGTCTGTGTGACTCTAGAAATCACATCTTTCTCTTTTGTCAGGTAGCAAAGAGGTGAGCACAAAGAATAAGGCAGCCCCCCCGAAATGCCTGGGAAAGGGAAGGGAAGAGGAGGGGAAGGAAGAGCTGGGAAGGAAGTCGGGAGAGCTGATCTAGTGTCAGCCCTAATACCAGCTGGCTCTGTGTCCTCTCTGTGCCTCAGTTTCCTTCTCTGTGAAAGTAATACCCAAATAATCTCTAGTTTTCTATAAATCCTTGAGCATTCTCATCTCTTGGAGCCCCTCTGGCTCTGTCTTTATCTTTGAGTCCTGTATTCCAGAACTGAGGATGGCTGGGCCAGGGAGAGAATGTCCTCATTTTGTAGACACCGGCTCTCCCCATCTTGGCTGGGCAGCAGGTGGCTCCAAGAGAGAAAGTGTCCTCTGCGTAAGAACTTTGGACAGCTCTCTCCAGCATCCGGCAGCTGACCTCCCCAAGGCCCATACTCTTCTGCTCTTTCCCCAGAGCCAACATCCTGATAACCTTGAGAGCATCCAACAGGACAATCTCGGCGCCAGAAGGTGTCCCGGAGGCTCTTTCCTGCTTCCCTCATGTCCCCATCTATGCGTGAAACTCCTCCACAGCATCTCCAGTAGTCTTCCCCCCTTTTCTTGAACACTCTGTGGAAGGGACTCACTGGGTCTCAAGAAACCCCTTCCATTTTTGTGCGACTCCAGTGGTTAGAAAATTCTTTCTCCCCCTGAGCTGACACCTGCTGCTGTTTAACTTCCACACACTGGTGTGAGGTGCCATGGGTGCAACAGCATCCTCGCAATGACGCTGTTAACTGACCTCACCTGGGTGATTACTCACTCTAATTGCTTCTCTGTCTCTGCTCCCCTCCTGCCTTGCATTTCCATGAGGGGTGTGCTTTTTTTGAGACCATTGCCCACCTCTTCTCCTCAGTCCTCCCAGTAACCTAGGAGGGAAGCACGGAGCTGTGAAAACAAAGTGCCCTTCCCAAATGCTGACTCAGTGCCGGGGAGGACCCTGGAACTCAGGACGCCTGACTCTGGCATATACAGTTTCCACAACACCTCTCTGCTGGCTTCTCTCCTTCTCATACCCACAGCCCACCACTGCACCAGTGCTGACCTCTGTGCTTGATCCCTCCCATCTGCAAGGAGGCGCACTCTCCCACAGTATTACCAGAATAAAAAAAGGCCACTGTCTCCTTTCTGCTTTCCCTACATCAGGCAAATAACCTATCTTCACATCTTTTTAGCTAAGCATCAGATACGGATTTCTCCTGCAATGCAAGAAGCAAAAGCAATAGAGTTACTTGAATCTGCCCAAGGTCCCCATGCCCCACTGTACAGGCCCACCAAGACCTGCTCACCATTCACTCCACATGACCAGCAATCCCCTTCCTTACTCGGGAAGTCTGTTCCATACCCCACCCACCACGACCGTGACTCCATCGGAAAATTAGACCCTCTGTGTCCCTCCTTCCTTCTGGGTTTCCTGGGCCACTGAGCCCATGTTCTGTGAGCATGAATCCTCACAGAATCCAGGAATTAGAAGGGGAGTGGGAACCGAGAGGTAGCACCAGACCCCGGGCAGTAAGGCCCAGGTGAACCCACGGTTGGGCCCCCCATTTAAAGTTGCTTTCTGGAGTATTAGCATTCCCACTTCCTGCCAGCCCCTCCAGGCCTTTTGCTTGTTGGAGACAGTGGTTCCTGTCCTCTAGGTTTCAAAAACGATTTCTCACAGCTGGCCTGGTGGCGTAGTGGTTAAGTCCGCACGCTCTGCTTCAGTGGCCTAGGGTTCACTGGTTCAGATCCTGGGCACAGACCTACACACTGCTCATCAAGCCATGCTGTGGTGGCATCCCACATACAAAATAGAGGAAGGCTGGCACAGATGTTTGAACTAATATCTGTGCCAGTCCTTTTTGCTTCCTCAAGCAAAAAGAGGAAGATTAGCAACAGATGTTAGCTCAGGGCCAATCTTCCTCACCAAAAAAGAAGAAGAAGAAAGAAAAAAAAAAAACATTTTTCTCCTCTAAAGGAAGAACGGTCAGCCTCTCCAGCAAGCCCAACTCTCCTGAGAAATTAGGGAAGAGTTCTAAGATTAGGGAAAGAGGGAGGAGGGATGAAGGGTGAATTATACCTTTGATTCAGATTCAGTCTTGAGAGGAAGAATCTGGAGGGAGAGGCTGCTCAGTAGAATAGTAAAAGTGACATTGTCCAGCATTGACATCTATCTGTTGTCCTGCACATTTGGTTTGGGGTCTGTTTTTTCTTCTCTGTGCCTGGCTCAGAATCACCCCAGCTGCTGTGGGCATGAGCAAACCGCTGCCCACCAGGGGCCACGTCTTTGCCCTTCCCTGAAATAGCACAGGAGGGAGGAAGGAGCGTTGAGTGGGGGGCTGACTGTGCGCATTCCAGCCCTGCTCTGACGGAACAGAGAAGGAATGAAACAGTGCTGACCGTGGCCCCATCCCAGAGATGCTCACTCCACCCGCTCTCTGAGGGGGAAGAAGGAGCAGCAGAAGGAAGCTGAAGGGGCGTGCGCTCTAGAGCCCGGTGTTTGTGCACCACTCTGTGCCTCCAGCAGAAGTTCCCAGCCCTGCAGCGCTTCCCAGCTGGTTTCCCAGGGCAGCCAGCTTGGTGCCACCGAAGGTGCCATGCTCTCGAAAGCTTCGGGGAAAGGAAAGAACAGGAGAGTAAAGCAGAAGAGGGCAGGTGGAGTCGCGAGGTGGGCCAGGCGAGCCTCGCCTGCATTCGTGAGCGAGAGTCAGAGGTGCTAGCGGGGAGCAGGAAGCAATGGGGGAGACCTGCCCCTGCGGGCTCTGCTCGCTGCAGCCTCTCTCCTCACCTGCGAACTGCCGCCCCGCGGCTGCGGGTTAGAGGGGGCGACTGCATGGGTGCTGCACCCTCTGCTAACGAGCAGAAAAGACCTGTGCGCACCAGAGCCCTGAACCACACGGAGCCATGGGACGAAGCACGCGTGGGCCTGCGCAGTGCCACGAGGCTACACGAGAGCACTGGGGCTTGCAGGGAGGGGGTCTCTGCATGTGGACAAGCCCACCCAGCAGCTCTACCCCCGGCTGCTGCCGCTCTTCAAAGGTGGTCCTGAGGTTTGAGCGTCTGCCCTGAAAGGGCCTGAGTGCCCCAGGGGAGGGGAGCACTGCCTCCCGGGGCGGCCCGGAGCCATGGGCCTAGAAGCATGTGAAGAGATCCTGCTGCAGGGCCTCTCAGTGGAAGATGTGGGCGATTCAGGTAGCAAGATAGACCAAGGACCATCCTCACCAAGGCGAGGAGGAGAAAGACAACAGCCAGCACCCAGCAGGCAGAGTTGGAAGATCAGTGAAAGGAAAGGACTCGCTGCAGAAGGGGCCAAGCTGACTGATGGCCTGGCAGCTGCCCGTAAACTCACTCATGAAAAATGGGGCTGAGGAGGCACCGTGGGCTTGGAGCTAAAGGCACTCACCGCACGTAGACACCACTGACGGAGGCAGCCTAGAAATTTCAGGCAGCAGTTTCCTTGCCTGCTGGAAGGGAAGGCCTAGCTGAGACCCTTCCGCAGAAGTACAGCTCCTTGCTCGTGACGGCCCTCCTCTGTGGGGATCTGCGTCCTTCAGGGTCGTGCTGGGCCTCCTTGCAGGAAATCTCACCTGGGCCAAAATTATCTTGAGCAACAGAAAGCAGCAAAGGGGAGACAGAGCCCAAGAGAAAATGAGAAAATGAGAGTGCATCGTGAGCTCCATGTGGCTGTTGTAAACAGCAAAGAACAGGGCACAAAGTACAAAACTCATCCACAATGGAGCTTTTGAGTCCCAGACAAGGGAGGGAGCCCTGGCCTGTGCTCAGCTATAATGACCAAGGGTGGGCTTTCAGCCTCTCCATGATGTGAGTAAATGATGAGTGAGAAAAGGAGGCAGCACTGAGTGGTGGAAAGAGGACTGGACCTCTGCCACTAACTAGCTGTGTGACCCTGGGCATGTCACTAACCCTCTCTGGACCTTAACATTCTCACCTATAAAATGAAGGGCTGGCTTACCCCTTCTAGTCCAGCGTTGCAGGTATGATTCAGACCTCCATTTTGCAGTGGGGAGCTAAGCCACAGAGAAGTGGAGTAACACGTCTGTGGTCACACAGGGTTCAAGCTCGGGCCACGTGACTGCAGAGCCCAGGCTCCTAACCATGCCACTCTGCTTCCTGTCCCCCTTCTTTGCCCAGAAGAGTTGCAGGGAGGCCCTGGGCGAGATTAAAAGTGAGCAGGTTCTCCCCAAGACCTCCACCTGCACTTTCTGTCCTTCTCCTCCTGCTGGTGCCCTGAACACAGCCTCAGACTCTCCTGTCCTCTCTCGTGGTTAGGAATTCACCCGATCTGCACAATGGCTAACAGAGAGACTTAGCATAATACCTCCCCGGGCTCCAGTGCTGGACCGTATTAGCTGCTTGCTTTGAATAAGCAGCTTAATTCTCTAAGCCTCAATTTCCTGATCTGTAAAATGGGGAAATATAATGGGGACGTATAATCCTTCATAGGGTTTCTTTTGAGGCTTGAATCAGTTAATATACATAAAGTACATGGAAGGATAGCCAGCGTATAGTGAAGGAAGAAAAAAGCCAGCTGTTATTAAGATAGAATGGCTGATATTATTCTTATGCATCCGAAGGGTGTTTGCACTCCAAGGGGACAAGGCCTCAATGTGAAGGAATGACATCACTGCACTGGGTTGGAGAGGGATTGGGGGCACAGTCATTCCGTGTCCCTTTCATATGATACCGCACGGGGGACCACCTACTGCTGAGCCTGGCCTTGGGAACTAGAACAGTGTTCTCTCTCCAACCTAGAAGTCGTCTTGTACCTAAAAGAACTGGCTTCCAGAGGAGTCCTAATCCACATCTAGAAACCCCTGTCTCGTCCCTAGTGGTTGTGCTGAGCTGTTTTCCCTCGGGGGTGACCCCTCCTGTGTGATCGGATGTCCCACGCTGCCCTGGCAGCCCTAGTGCAGGTAGACAGGTGTGAGAAAGGGTGGGGACCTGTGTCAAAGCTCAGACGTTTGTGTGAGGCGGCTGAGCGTCCTTCTCTGCCTCCCCCTGCCACTGCCCACCGCCCCCGACGCCCCTGATAACTGAGGCAGCCGACTCAGTGGCGCCGTGATCGTGGAGAGAAATTTTCTGCTTGGCAGCGCTGGGCATTTATGAGCTACTGTGAGCACAGCGACCCTGGTTTTCTTCTCTGGATTATGGTTGCAGACCAAGGGCAGGCATTTCTGCCTCCTCCCAGTTTATAGCAGTAATAATAATGATTATGATGGCACATCGTGCTTATATTGTGCCTTTTTAATAAGGCCACTTTGTTTGGCTTCTTAATATTTAATCCTGTTTTATATTTACTTTCTGATGGCTTAAAATCAGCCAGGTTTTAATAGCTTATGTGGAGAAAGCCACGCTGGGCCTGGGCCGACAGGAAGTTGAGAAGGCCCTGCAGCCTGCTGGCGCTTGTCTCCGTGACCTTGCCACCCAGGCAGCCTGCCATAGCTGGGTCCCCTTCTGCTTCCTGTCTCACCATCTCTTTCCTCTTTTTTTCTACTTTTCTCCTTTCCTATTCCCTCTTTCTTTCTCTTAGAAGAGACCTGTAATTCATCATCTAGATTAGTGTATTCATGTGAGAGATGAAGACAATGAGGCCCAAGTCCTCATGTGACTTGTCAAGGCTTTGGAGCTAGTTAGTAGCAAGGCCAAGGCAAGGACCATCTTTGGCATTTCCTAGACTCACAGTACTGGGGAGGTTCCTATGACTCTGAGTCGGGTGAAGACGTTCTATAAAGAGTTCCTGCACCCATCAGCTTGCGACTCCATGTGGCCATGTGCTTGATCTATTAAACTGTAGAAAAATAGTAAGGAATAAGTTTGCAAGTTATGTTTTTTCTGCAAGAGAAAATTAAATTAGATGGAACGCAACATAGTTACTCCCCAGAGAGTCTCCTGGGGTAGTGACCATAACCAGAATGGTCAACTCTGTTCTGCTCTGGGACTAATGCAATCCTGCTGAAACACCCTACTTTACTAGTTCTTGTCCATAATTAATCCTGCAGATACGTATTTGAGCAAAGTTATTCTGGAGGTTGCCTGATGTAGCCAGGAAGTGCTGAACTCAAGGCCAGTCATTCTCTGCCGTTTACTAGCTCTCACCTGCGACAACTAACTTCAGCTTTGGGGCTATTGTTTCACCTGATGATGGGAGAATACTTCCCACTTGCCTGCACCGGGGGGGGGGGGGGGGGGGGGGGGGGGGGGGGTGGTATTGGTCAGGGTCCCAACAGAAAACAGAGACTCATAAACTGGGTGATCCAAGGAGAGGTTAATGAAGATGCAGGGGGAGTTCAAGGAGGCCAACAAGGGATAGATAGTGCGGTACCTGGGGTGGCACTCATGGGAGCTGTTACCACTACAAGCCTGAAGCGACGAGGTGAGGAAGCAGTTTTCAGGAGTCAGAGAGGGTGGTTATGAGGAGAGGGTCATTGATCAGACTTGTGCGTTCAGCACCAAGACGCAGCCAGTCTGCACCAACCCTGTGTGCAGGCGCCAGGAGAGTGAATACTCCAGCCTCCCTCTCCTCAGGTCGCAGGGACTTCCTGCTGGCGCTTCCTATTGGCCAACCCAGTGGGAAGCCCAAGCATAGGAGAGCTTGTTGGTGTAGTTTCCAAAGGTCAGCCTCCTGGAGTGCAGGGCATGGCGGGGAGGGACAGAGAGGCATCTGCGGGGCAGACCCTCCAGATGTCCGGCATTCAGGAATATCCTTAAAGCTCCATGAAGGTACAAAGTGTTGTTATTATAGTTCCTTATCTAATACCACTAGGATCTGAAAGGGAGTCCAGAGAATTCTAACATAATATCTCTGGCCTTGAGAAAGTTATAATTTAGTTAGGGAGATAAACCTAATACTTACATAGCAAACTATAAGCAAAACATTAAAATTAGTTGATAATATTAGCAAATACTCATAGCACTTAACCATTTTACAAAGTTATTTTATAAATATTATTTCACTTGATCTTTACCACAAACTCTTGAAATAAAAATAGTATCACTATTTTCTTTTTACACATGAGGAAACCTGGGCTCGGAAAGGTTAAAAAACTTACCCAGAGTTACACAGCTATGAGACGGTGGAACTAAAACTTGAATTCAGGTTTTTATTGAAAATTCTCCCAGATTCCAGGGTTCTAGGAGTTTGGAAGAGGGGACTCAGTGGCAGTGGGTGGTCCCAGAAGCCTCCACGAACTAGAACTGGGCTTCTGGGGAAGAATGAGATTGGAATAGTTCAGGGGTCAGCACACGTTTCTTCTAAAGGGCCAGGCAGCAAATATTTTAGGTATTGTGGGCCACTGAGAACTTCGACTGCAGCTGTTCCACTCCCCTGGTGCAGGGGGAAGGCAGCCGCAGATAATATGCACGCAATGGCATGGCTGGGCTCCGGTGGAACTTTATGTACGAAAACAGGTGACAGTCTGGATCTGGCCCAAGATTGTAGTTTGCTGACCCCTGGAAAACGTACAGGGAGGTGGACAGGCACTCCAGGGAGCAGGTAGTATATATGACATCATAAATACAAAGGCCGGAGGTTGGAGTAATGGTGGCCCATTCAGGGGACAATGAGGAAGGCAGCCCAACTTGGGCAGAGAGTTTCTGTGGGAAGGAACAGGAAATAGGATGAGTAGGTAGTGTCTTAGTCAACTAGGGCTGCTGGTGAAGTACCGCAGACCGGGCGACTTAAGGTACAGAAATGATTTTCTCCCAGTTCTCGAGGCTGGATGTTTGAGATCAAGGTGTCGACAGGGTTGGTTCCTTCTGAGAGCCATGAGGGAAGGGTCTGCTCCAGGTCTTTTTCTTTGGCTTGTAGATGGCCATCTTCGTGTCATCTTCCCTCTGTGCGTGTCTGTGTCCAAGTGTCTTCTTCTGATAAGGACACCCATCCTGTTGGATTAGAGCCCAGCCTCGTGACCTCATTGTAATCTAGTCACCTCCTTAAAGACTCTGTTTCCCAACAGCCACACCCTGAGGGACAGGGGTAGGACTTCAGCACCCGGGGTCCTGAGGGGCACGTGTAACAGACAGGATGGAGCCAGATCACAGGAGTTTAGATCCCAGACCAGAGATGATGAGATAGGAAGTCAGGAATCCTTCTGCTTGTCAGCCATAACTCTGATTAGTACTTTCAGAAAATGAACACTAATTATACCACTCATATGCAAAAAACGTAATGAAATGGGCACCTGGCCAAGTAATTGACAAAGTAATTCTTCATTTCCATCCAAGAGGACATGGAAGCCTGGGCGATTGGATCCTGGCAGTCTGGCTGACCCAGGATTCAGCCCATTGGCTCCATATGGCACTCTGCAGGACGGGGGAAGTTCAGGTGGGATGAGAAATGCCTTCAGCTCCTTCAGCTTCTGACACCCCAGCTACTGCCTGCATGTCTGGCCCTGAGGTACCAACCCTCTTCCAACAAGAGGAGATAAAAGATTGACAGCAGTTGAAGAGTTCTCTGCCCTTGGGTAGTGAGGCTACCAGCTAAGCTCCAGAATGAAGCCTGGGCATTTTCTCAGCAAGTCTCACAAGAGGCCAGCCATTCCTGCTGCTGATGGTCATGACAGGACATCACAGAGCCCTGTCCCCACAACAACGTCAAAGCTGTTTTGGGTGACCAAAGCTTTCAGAACTAGGCAGATTTCTGCCTCTCTCCCCAAGTTCGTTCTTTGCTCCCTCACATGGAGCTTTGCTCTAATGCCACTCAGTCAATCATGCTGCATAGAAAGGCTGAGGCAGAGGCCTCAGGAGCAAGGCCAGGTGTTCTATGTGAGGTGGTTCTCTGCATCTCTCCATGCAGCCTCAGGGTTGGGAAAGGAGGGAGGGAGGGAAGGAAAAGGGAGTGAAGAAAGGAATGCCTATGAAGATTTCGCTTACTGTTTTCTTTGTGGATTTACTGATAAATAACCTTAGTGATTTCTTTTTTCTTTATCAAAACCAAAGTAGCTCTTACTCTCCAACCTTTGCCAGAGCCCCTTCTAGAGTCATTTTTTTATTCATGTGGATGAGTTCGGCCATCTTTGGGCACACATATTGCATAAATGTTTGTGTCATGATGGCTAATTGAGATCTAATTTCTCTTCTCGGAAACCATGAGTGTTACCCAACTGGAACATCCTGGAGCAGATTCACCATGTGGAGATTTGTTTTAAGCAATGTAAGGAACTGCCCGGAGCCAGTCGTTGGTTGTAAAGTGAGGATCGTGTGCCGGGAGTCTTCCCTGTCTCTGTTGACCACAGCTGCGGGAAGGCTGACCAGCTGAGCTGTGCAGCCATGCTTTCAAAGCCCTGCCTGTTGTTTAATGGGGGATCCCCAAATTTTAGTGAATAAACCCTAGAGGGTTTGCAAACCCAAATATCCCAGGGCATACCAGTCTTCACAACAGCCAGATGTAGTGCTCCTCCTCCAGCATGGTTCATGTAATTGCCAGTTTCAGGAGATCATCCCATGGTGGAAGTGGCTTATCATAATCCCCCCAGTATCTGAACAACTGCTCCCCAAGCAGATCAGGGGAGGCATCGGTTGCTGTGAGACAATGACCGTGCATCTCCCTTCAGACATGGAAATTGTCCTACTAAGCGCCATTCATGCAAGTTGCCACCAAGAATAGCTGTTTTGGGGAGAGAAGACATTAATTCAAGGAGGTAATCAGTTGTTGGCAAGACAGAGCCCATACAACTCATGGTAGCCGTTGGTGATAACACCGAAAGTGTGATTATGTTATCCCCACCTGCAATGGCAGCTGTTAATTACTCTTTCAGGAAAATCTCCTTTACTTTTGGAATCTTCTCAGCAGAATCCAAGGGGCAGGACAGCCCAAAGACCCATATTTGATTCACAGTACCTGGTAACAGTGAAGTTAGAAAGTCAGAAAACTAGCTTCCTCTCTAGCTTTCTTCCTAAATCCATTCAGTGAAGTGCGTTTCATGCCACAGAGCCTGTGTTCTCATGGCATCTTCTGTAGGTGAGCAGACTGCTCTCAGGGCTTCCAGGAGGAGGTTGCCTTTAGAGAAGAGGTGACCTTGAGCATCTGGGTTCCTTGCCATCTTTCTGCCTTAGCTTCCAACCAATTCATCATCTAAGTGGCCAGAGAAGGAGTCAGGCTCTCCATCTCACCCACAGAATCAGTATCCAGCATTTATAATTCTCAACTTTCAACAATCTGGGCATCCAGTTTCTAAGAAGGAATCCACGTCTGTCTCTCTAGGGCAGCAAGTCCTATAAAGAATCAGCTACAATCCTACTGTCTAATCCCTTAGTAATAGGAATGCAAACTGCATCCCACCCATCTGATTCCCTCAGGTGCTTAAGGGACAAGTGATCACAAATTAATAGGCACTAGTATATCACTATACCGCTCCTTCCAGGTGAGATATTTTCATCTCAGCAACAAATCTTTAGATATTTGACTTGACCCAAAATAGCAGATCTAGTGGAGACCGCTGCCCACCGTCAAGAGAGATGATTTAGATGCTCTTCAAATCACTCTCCACACAGGTGGCTGCCAACTTTGCCCACATGAAAGACGATCCCTGGCCAAAGTCAGTTAGACATTCAACAGCCATGTTTTTATGGAGCTCTTTCTATTGTTTTTAAAGTTATCATACAGCCATTTCTGAAATTGAACAAGATGGGACAATATTGATACCAATGCCAAAAGCTGGATAATGCGTCTGTATAAAAGGTTCCGGTGTCCGGGGCCTTCCGTCGCTGGCCAGGGCTCTCATCCCCCCAGGCGACCACATAACTAGACCGAAACTTGGTGACCGGCAGCCTCATGTCTGCCCTTTACATCTCCGGATAAAGACCACTCACTATGACAGGCTCATTTTAGTGACTGTCGTTCTAAACTGAGACAGACCTTTTTCTAGAAGAGAAATTTGAACCATTCCAGCTCCTAACTTTCAGGGCTATTTCATATAGGACTTTTGAGAAGTGAAAAAAATGATACTGGGAGTGACATTTCTGTCTATTCCAAGCCCTGTATTTTAAAGATGTGTGTTTGGGGACACAGCCCTTCACAAAGGTTAAAAATACAGCTGGCCCTTTTCTGCTGTGAACTAGTCTCCAGAGCTCTCACTGACAAGAAGCACTCAGGGCTGTTCATTAGAGGTGATCTGAGTTCCAGGAGAAGAGGGGGAAGTAAAGAAGCCCCTAAAATTCGGGGTGACCTTCCCTTCATGCCCCTTCCTGGAGCTGAAGGGGCCCCCTCCCCGTTCCTCATCAGGCACATGCTTCCCTTCGTGAGTGGGAACAGATTTCCCACCTCATTAACAAATTGGAACTATGCCTGACTCACCACCCGTCCCCAACACCCTCCCTAGGGGCCTGGCAGGGGCGTAGTTAATGCTAGTTCTACGAGATGAAGTGGGAAAAGTCCATTTCTCAGGAATTAGCTAAAGCATTTGACGTCCAGAACTTGAAGTTCATTGCAGAATACAGAGGTCCCCTCTTCCATTCGCAGTAACCATTGTGTTTACACTTGCCAGCACCCTCCTCTCCAACTATAGCTCAGACCCAAGGATGCTTACAGAGTTCTTCTCCCTTTTATACAAACCTCCTCAAAAGACCACTCATTGACAGGGGCCAGCCCAGTGGCACAGCAGTTAGGTGCCCACGTTCTGCTTTGGCAGCCCGGGGTTCACTGGTTCCGATCCAGGGTGTGGACACGGCACCGCTTGGCACGCTATGCTGTGGTAGGCATCCCACGTATAAAGTAGAGGAAGATGGGCATGGATGTTAGCTCAGGGCCAGTCTTCCTCAGCAAAAAGAGGAGGATTGGCAGTAGTTAGCTCAGGGCTAATCTTCCTCAAAAAAAAAAAAAAGACCACCCATTGACAAGCATGTGAGCAACTTCTTTGCCTGTTTAAACTGATGAAAAGCAGATGCATAGATGTTTGGGACGTGATCAGGCCTGAGGCACCAGGTGGAACTTTATTAAATGGAATTGAATGATTGGACAAAGGGGCAAGGAGGTCAATGGATTGTTTTCTACCTGCAAGTGACACTGTCTGGGTGTAAGTTGTGAGGGAGCCCTTGAATCCACTTCAGATGGGGGAGACGTCAACTCACCTGGGCACTGAGTGGGTGGAGGGGGACACCAATGCTGTGGTTTGACTTTAGCAGATGCCCCATTTGAGCCTGTAAAATGGGTGCCTCCTTAAGGAGACAGCAGGGGTGAGTGTGGCCCCCCAGGAAGTCCTCTCCTCAAAGTCACTAACCAGTCTACGAGTGTAGACTGGAGCCTCTACTGGAGTAATTTCTTCTCCCCAGGGTCCATTATTTGTTTTGTGTTGTTAATTTATGTGATTTGGGGTTTTTGTTCTATTTTGTTATGTTTTCTTATATGTTTTGGAATATTGCTTTTTATAATTTTTTTAGTTTATTTTTGGAGATGAAAATGGCTGTTCCACGTGAAAGCTGAGTTCCTTGTTTCTTTCTTTTGCCCATGGCTGACTGCATGCTCTCTGTTGATGTCTTGTTCCTGGTTCTTGACACTGACCATCTTGTCTGTGAAAGGAGGCGCTCCAGCGAGCTTGCTTGATCAGAAGAAAGGGAAGTTTGCTTGGTTTAGTCACTCCACAGAAACCCATGGTAATGTTCCCCTGTGCTCTGTGTGTGTAAGTGTGTGCTGGTACGTACCGCACTGCACGGGAGGGTATTTTTCTTGATGGCTTGTGATGCTGTGTGTGTGTGTGCATATGTGTTTGTATGTATGTGTAGTTTTTGTGAGGGGATGGCAATCTGTCCCACTCAAAGCCACTGTCTTGTCGTCTCTTCATATGTATAAAGTCAGCGGATGTGACACTCAGAAGCAGCTATTCCTTGATAGAAGCTTTCCTTTGCATAGTGCCAGTCGAGATTTTCACTGTAAATGCCAGCTTGGCATGGTATAGGCAGTGCCTTTATTTAGAAGATTACATGTTTCCTTCTAATGCCCAGGCCTGCCCACTCCTACTTTGGTTGTCCTTCCAAGCCTAGCGCCACTGCCATCACACCACTCCACTAGCACATAAGGGGCTCTCTGGGAGCAAAGTGTCGCAAAGTCAGATGGCTTTTTATACACAGCTGAACTCTTTAAACAATGTTGCCTGAAGAGTTAAAGGCACGTTAGGCCAGAGATGGCTGGAGACAGATGGATTGAAAGACCAAAGGCATTTTAGTGTTGTGACTTCTTCCTTAGTATGGATGGCACAAGGAACCCTGGCAAACTCTGAAGGTTTTGTCTTCCCAACTCCCAGTGCTAAAACCATCCCTAAAGTCTGGTCTCTCCCACCAGCTCCCTCAGACCGCAGGCTGTAGAACTTTTGTAAGTGCTGTGAAACTCAGCACTACCATGTGGCCATTTGACACCCTCCTGTGATGCTACCAGGGCCTGATTTAGCTTTAAGAACCTCCTCTTGTCCTAGGGTGTAGACTAGGGAGTTGGTCAACGTGGGGGCAATCAAAATGAGCATGGTGCAGGGGGTCATGACACCTGTGCTTCGGGTGAAGTCCTACCCCAAACACACTGCAGGACCCTGGGCATCCTTCCCTCCCCCAGGCCTCGCTTTCCTGTCCTGTGAAGTGAAGGGACCGAGTTAGAGCTGGAGGATATCTAAAGTCCCATCCAGCGCCAACTTCTTTGAAATAACATCTGCATTTCTTTTTACCCAACTTTATTGAAAATAAATCCCAAGGTAGAGGGGTCTCTCGTACACAACAAACAGATGGCAGGTCATGGGGCTTTCTGTGTGTGTCTTCCATATTCTTGAGGTGAGTCTCTTCTCACCTGCCCATGTTGTCTTCATCCAAAAGAAAACAATGTGGGAAAAATCCACATCCAGCACCAATATCCATGTAACCAGTAGGTCTTCTCCTGGGCTGTGGCAGCCCCGTGGGGACGTGTCACCTGGTGCTACATCACCTGATGCTACACCCTCACTAATTGCAGATTCTATGGCTGCTGAGGACTAGTGATTGTCTCACCAGATGAGGAGTTCTGTCCTGTCAGGAGAGCTGAACCAGGACCAATGATGTGGTGGCCGCTCTAAGGAACAGGAGTTGGCAAAAATAAGGAACTCATTTTTGTGTTGTATTAGAAGGTTAATGGGAGGTGAAAAAGAAGAATTCTCTTGAGTTAAACTTTTATTTGGAATAAAAAGTTATAATAAAAGAAGTGGCGTTTTCTAAGCCATCAAACTGGGTTCCAAGCTTAAAAAACTACTACTGCTCTAGAAATTCAGCCCACTGCTGCCTCAGGAAGAGCCTAGAGATTGACTGGACAGATTGGCTCCCATGGAATTAGATGGTCTATACTCCAGGTCAACCTGCTGAGCTGGGAATGTCAAGGTTGCTGACGGGGGAGAGTAACCCGGCAGTCTATATTCTAGCCGCATGTAAACTTGATTTGCCGGGTTCCGCAGTTATGTTCCTCATGCCTGATGTCTGCAGTGCTGGTTTGAATCTTAGTACATGATTCTGGTAATGGCTGTTCACTTCAGGCTCTCTATTCCAGGTAGAGTGCTAGACGTAGTTGACTCAGTACCCAGCATGCACCACAGGACAAGGGGCGTTCCTCCAAGTCCATCTAGTAGTTCATGCTGGTGGCAAAAATGCCCTCTCTACAAACAAGCTAGACCCTAAGTTTGGGGGTGGAGCCCTTTAGAATTGGTGGGTAGAAAGAAATAAGGTAAATAAAATATTTTCATGAAAGCTCCTCTTTTTATGGCAAGTAATGGATGCAAATGGAAAACCTTATACAGCTTCTCCAAAGGCGTAGAGTTGAGGGTAGAGAAAGGATTCAAGGGGCAGTGTTTTCAGGATGTCTCCTATAAGGTAAAGGATCTTATCACCAGATTTCCTCCCACATTCCCACTAGTTTAGAGTGTCCATGGCAGCAAAACTCAGACTAGACACACAGCAGGCCTGTCAATGAAGGAAACCCCCGCCGCTGGCCAGGGCAGCGCCAGGGCTCAGCCTGCGGCAGCAGTGCCCGTCCCCTGGCCAACAGGTGCTGTTCAGGCCCTCTTCCTCCCCAGCAGCCCTCCGTCTTGACTCGGGATTGGGTGTGTTGCAAACTAATGCTCTTCTCTCCTCTTTCCTCCCCGCCCTCAATGCCTTGCTCTGCATCGCTTTGACTCTTACAGTGAGCATGCCCACAAGTGAGACTGAGTCTGTCAACACGGAAAACGTGGCTGGAGGTGACATCGAGGGAGAAAACTGCGGAGCCAGGCTGGCGTGAGTAGGCACGGCTGGGGCTTTTCCGGGTTGTGGGCAGGGAAGCTGTGTCCTGAAGTCACAATGGGTTGGCTCCTCGCCGGGAGGGGTAGAGATTCGAGTGCAGCAAGAAACAGAAACCTCAGGCGGTGCCCTGTGTGGGGAGAGGAGGGCCCAGGTTGAGGGGGGCCCTGGGCAGGTCATGTCTTCAGTTCAGCACTTCTTTGAGGCTCTCACTCCTGGATTTTGAGGCCCTTCCCACCACATCTGAGAAGTACAGAGCATGTTCTGTGCAGGGTTGGGGGGGCCCTGAAGCCTGTTGCTTCCCAGCCCCCTCACCCCCTTTCATAAGACACAGCCGTGTTAGGGTCCCTGGGTCCTGCTAGCCACCTTTCCATTCTGATAAATGTGACCTAGAAGAAAAGCCAACACCTAAGAAAATACACTGGGAGGTGATAAACATGTTGGTCCTTATCTGCAACACTAAGTTATCCATCTAGTGAAGGGAAACAGGTGCCTGGAACGCAAACTTGAGTTAATAAAAACCTCAGTGCTTAGCCTAGAAGGCAGCTGCCTCCTCCCACGTAAGCCCCAGCCTAGATGTTCACATCCTCCTTGCCCTGGCTCAGACCCCAGTCCTGGGCTTCGGTGAGCTGACGTGGCCCAAGACTGGGCAGGTGTGAGGAGGGGCAGTTCACACGTGGATTATCACAGTCACCCGTTAGTTCCATCTTAAAAATGGAAACCAGCGGTCCCTGGGAAATGTGTCCCCCCCCAAAAAAAAAAAAAAACATGAAGCGAAAAAATGGTTTAACTGCTGAAAATAAGCAAACCGCTGGTTTCATTACCAGTATCTCAGAAAGCAAAGTCCAAAGATTAAAGTTGTGTTCTGTCAAGGAGTGACATTGACCTTGAGCATGAGGCCTCCTGGGCCATGCTGGTCCCACACTGGGTAGTGGAGCCTGCTTCTCCTCTTTCCTGGTAGGTGTAAGACCTGTAAACTCTGCCCCGTCACTGACAGGCACTGCAGACAGAAGGCCCCAGATGGGACCAGTCCCAAAGACAATGAGTTTCTAAATCACTCCAGCAGTGGAACAGCATCTCATCTCACCCTTTCCCTCTGAAATGACTCAGTGGTCTGGGCAAACCCAACCCTGTTTAAAAGGTTAGCTATAGGAACGCCTAAACATAAGCCACGCCAGCCTCGAGGGTGGCCTCCGAGCCAAAGGAGAAGGGAAACGAGGCTTAGGAACAGACCAGCTCTTGCATCTTCTCTTTCCAAGGTACACGGGCCTTCAGTATCAGTCACTCTGACAGTGGCGCCGGGGAGTCTGCACTGCAGATTTCTCAGTATTGTTGGGAAGCAATTATTGTCAAAATGTTGTTAAAATATGGTGCTAATTACATTTTTAAGCAGCCGTCCAAGCCTTTTCCCTCCTCTCTTCTTTTGGAACCATACAAAACAAGCACTTGAGTTTCTGGAAGTGGGCCCCAGACAGCCACACTAGGGAAAGGCAGATAGCAAGCCTTCAAAGCCTGTCAGGTCTAGGCCTTTCTGTTGTCTTGACACCAAGGAGGGTTAGGGGGCAGATGATTGAAGACCCTGCAACTCTGGCTTTGGGGCATGGCCCAAATTGCAGACCAGGAGGGACCAGGGAGCTGGCACTAGGAGGTCACTTGAGAGTACATTTCAGGAGAGTGTGGAGGCTCTGCTGGAAGAACATGACTGTCCCCCATAGAGGAGGCTGGCATCTCTAGTATATCTGTCATTTCCTTGAGGATATGCTCTACAGGCTTGAGAGCTCTGTAGAAATGGTCCCTGTTATCCCCAGGAATAGCCACATTTATGCATCTCCTCTGTGCATGTAGAATACCTAGTGACAGTGGCAGAATTCTAATATGTACCTAATCAATGATGGTCTTCTCCAACCCACTCCCCTCCCCACCCCTGCCTCAGGCAATGATGGGATAAGAATGCCAGCGTTCCTGGTGGGAGACACAGCATGAAGACAAGCTAGAGGCTGAGACTGAGTGTGATGGTGAGGAGACCGTGAGAGGCTAGTTTTTAAAGCTGAGTTAAAAGTGGTGTGTAGTGAGGGTTTCTATGAAGGTTTCTATATAGTGAGAAGGCCTGGATGAAGATGGTTCCTGGGGGTGGTGGGGGCAGAGAGAAAGGAACTGCAATATATTTTGGTGGGGAGGGGGCAGCTGGGGAGAAAAGGTGATGAAGAGGAAGGAGCCATCAAGGTCTGAAGACAGCAAATGATAAGGATGCTGAAGTAAAATTTGAAGCCGGGGCCCAACCAGGTGGACTTGCAGACATCACACCAGCCACAGGGTGTGGAGGTCCAAAGCTCAGCTCTGAACAGGGATGGAGCCACACTTTTGAGGCTATCGATGTAAAAACTATTAATGAGGTTATAAAACCAGGGTAGTTCATAGAGGATTAGAGGCAGAAGACCAAGGACTGAGCATTGGGAAACTGACACACAGAAGAATAAGACCAAGTAAACGAACCAGATGAAGAGGTTTTAGAGCAGACAGCAGTACTTTCCTGGAAGCCTCGGTAGAAAGAATTTCAGGACAGAGCTGTTTATCTGTACATTCATTCAACAGGATGCCCAGCTTGGTGCTAGGCGATGAGGATACATAGCAATCAAGCAAATGGACACCATCTCGTTGGAGCTCACAATCTGGTGTGAAAGTGACATTAGACAAGTAAAGAAGTCATTATAAATTGGGATAAGTGTTAAGAAGTAACTGTCATGTAGGGTTAATAACAGGGGGAGGGACCTGGTATAGACCGGCAGGTTAGGAAAAACTCCTTTGAAGAATTAAAATTTAAGCTGAGAACTGAAGAGTGAACATACATTATTGAGGTGAAGAGTAAGGAAGAATGTTCCGAGTGTGTTTCAAGGCCCTTGGGTGGAAGAACTGAGAGAAGGCCAGTGCAGCCAGTGCATGCAGGGCAGGAATGAGGGGAGAGTCCGGGAGACAAGGCTGGAGATGGGCAGGGCCTGGTAGATCCTAATGATCTTCGTCTTTTCCACAAGACCATGAGAAGTGATTGAACGTGAGAAGTCACAGGAATGTGGAGCTGGTTGTTTTGGTTAGCACTGCATTCTTGAAGGATCACTTTGATGTTAGGAGAAGAATGGGTAGGAGCGAGGCCAGTAGGAAACAGGCACGCGGTGAAAGGATCTCAACAGCAGTTCCCAAGGTGCAAGATGATGGTGGCGCCGGCTGGAGTCACACATGGAGATGGAAAAAGCAGATGAATTAGTTGTGTGTTCTGGAGCCACACTCTGCAGAATTTGACTATGAGAATTGGAGTCTCAGTGAAGGAGAGGGGGTGGACATGAGCCAGCGTAGGGCACTCGTTCCAGAAGTGAGGCCATGGAAGGGAGAGAGGAAATCAGGGTAGGAGAAAGAATAGGCAGCAATGGCAAGTGAGGCCTTGTTAAAGGCCTTTCAAGTAAAGACTAGAATAATCTTTAAGGCAGAAAAGAAGCCAGTGAAAAGGGAGAGGCTGAAAGTGCTGGAGTGGAGATGAGTGCTTATAGGAAGACATGGCTTACAAAGAGGAGAAGGGCGACTTCAAAGACACGGTTGGAGAGACTGGATTTACATAGAAGCACTCCCTGTACCTCTGGGACTAACGGTAAGATGGAAAAGAGACCTGGCATCAGGAGTCCTGGGGTCTAGTCCCAGTGAGCCACCAACTAGCCATGTGACCTCAACCAAAACACCTCCACTCTTGAGTCTGAGTCTTGTCCTCTGGCAAACGAAGGGGTCAGCCTTTTGGTTGGTTCAACGTGCAAAGGCCTGGGGGTCCTGGGAGCTGCAGGGACTACAGAAGGGGACCGCTTTCACCTCTATTACATGTTGGGCTTCCAGGTTAGATTTCATGTGGATAAAGAATTCTATAACTTGATAAATTGCAAACCATAGATCCAGGTGGTATCTAAGAGTTCCTTCCAGTTCTCAAAGGCTACAGTTTATAAAGAATATAGAATCAGAAAGAGGCTCTGATGAAGAGGGTCATACAAAATATCTATCATGTCATCACAGAAAGTGAGAGTTTGGTGTCCTAGGAACCTTGAGGACAGTTCAGTACAGTAAGATTCGAACTAGTGAATCACCGAGAAGTCACTAAGAATGCTGAGCAGTGCCGAAGACGTGGGGGAGACTGACATCGTAAATGTGGAGTCAGCCTCGCAGAACAATTTGACATATTTTTTGCAGCCTCTGTAGCCTGGAAGCACTAAAAGCATGCAGTGGTGTGGACCAGGGTGGGTGTTTAGCCGAGCAGGCACAGCAGAAGGCCCAGGCGGTGTGGGAGTCTACATTGTGTTGAAGGCAACATTGAAGTGACTGTGGGGCCATTGCTAGGTACCAGAGGCCAAATCTGACATTAGCCTGAGAGCCCTGGAAGGGTGTGAGTGATTGGGAAGGGCCAGTGAGGGCAAAAGTTGGGTTCAGTGAAAGGGCAGGAGGGCTAATGGAGAAGGAGACTCTGACCAGAGATACAGAGCAACTGAGTTCAGCATCCAGCAGTTGGAGCAATGCTCTGTGACAAGGCCCAGGGTGTGACCCTTCTAGTAATGACAGCTGAGGGGGGTGTTCCAGTTGTGGATTCAAGGTTGAGTCAGATGTATATCAACCTGGATGATGACTGCAGTGCCATCTGACTCATGTGAAAGGCAAATTGGGACGATTCAGGGAAATATTATTTCACACAGCAGGCAGTAAACATATGGTGCTCATTACTCTAAGAAGGAGAGAAAGGCTGAAAATATAAATAGCTCCCAAGAAGTTCAAATATTTGTCAAATAATGATAAATGCAAATTGCGTAACTAAGCAAAATAAAAGGAGTTTTAGGGTTGTCTTTAATTTTGAACCTTAATATCAACAAAGAAAATTGTGGTTTCCTGGAAGGTTTATCTTGGGCACCTGGGCAGAGAAAGTATCTTGGGTTGAATGAATTTCAGATCCAGCCCAGTGGAATTTTACCTCACTAGAATATTGCTGATGGAAAAAGCCAAAAAGGCTTCTGAGCAGGCTGTGCATGCCCCATTGGGGTTTGGAGAAGCTGAAGGTCTCTGCTGTTCCGAGGCCTCATTGGGATCTGAGGTGGTTTAACCAGTAGGCGGAAGCCTTTGCCTCACGTCAGACAGCCCAGGGTGTGGAATGGGGCCGTGCTACACGGCACCCACTTGCTCCCCAGCTCACGGACTCACACAGAGGGATGGACTAGCTTTCCAAACCCTAGCTGGTGGTTACCTCCCAGGAGGTAAAAGGCAGCCGAGCAGCGGGGTCCCTCTGTTTTCAGGAAGTGGGGTTTTGCAGCTGCCTCCCACCTGTACAAGGAAGTACGGAGAAGTCAAGGAGCTGGGGCTTTACAAGGATTTCTTCCTCCAGCTCTGCAAGGGCTAGGATTTTCCTTTTCATCCAGACACATGCCGCTTGAGCAGCACTCTCCCCCTTCTTAAGTAGGGGTGCTTAAGTAATATGGTGCTTAAAAGGGGATGAATGTTTCAGAGCCAGCAAGCCTAAAATTATGCTCACAATCCCCTGAGAACAGCAACAACAACAACAAAAATCAGTCTTCAAGGGAGGTGCCCATGGTTACACATCAGGACTTGTACGTAAGTGGGAAAGAAAGTCCTGCTCCATTTCCTTGTCTTCACAGTGTGCCCGAATGCCAAGGAAGGACCCGTAGCCAATGGCCATGCTGGAACTCGGACCTCGTTTTAAATGGTCACCCTCAGCCCTGATCCTCCCAGTGCCCACATCCCAGAGCCATTTCCTTAGGAGATAGGAACACTGAGATTTTGGTTTCCCCATTAGGAGTTTTTAAGAACCCACTTTTGCTTATAACTCACTTGGACTGAGAGAGAGACTTCAAGAGACCTTGCAGGGAAGGGCATGTGGTCTGTATTGAAGGGAGAGAATCATTGGGACATTTCTGAGAGAAAGCCTGGGGCCAGGCCCGGCCCTGTAGACAGAGTCACAAGACTAAAGGCCGTGGTCATCTGCTTGGGCTTGTGAACAGCAAGGAGTGTCAGTTGCCCAAAAGCAAGCCTGGGGAAGACCCTGACAGCCCCAAACTCAGTGTGGCCCTGCTGGAGAAGAGAGCGCCCGGATTCCCCAGCACCCAATTAGCGGCTGGAAACATTTGTTTCCCCCATTAAACTGTGACACTAAATAAAAACGCTGCCCTTGGCTCCCGGTCCCCCTCCCACACGCTTTGTTAGCGTGTGATTAAACCCTTCAGCCCTAGGAGGCAGTCTTTGGAGGTGGGAAAAGGTTATTAGCTAACCATTCAGAGCAGTAAAGGCACTTGGCTCAGAATCTCAGTGCCCCAGAGATATAATTATCTCATGTACGATGGCTTCGCCACCTGTCACATCTTCTGGTTTAATTTTTTTTAATAAAAAATAACAAGAGGAGTTGTTTTCTTGCTGTACAACAGAGCTCACTGTGTACTGAGCTGGGACAACACAGGGTTGCAGCCGTCGTGTCCCAAACTGCCCGCCCCTGTGTACTCTCTGCATCTCTCTTTGTCTCTCTACCACTGTCTCCATCCCTTTCTTCATCTCTAACTTGCATTCTGCATCCTCCCGCACGTCCATCTGAGCACAGTCTCTCCTCCTGCATCTCCCTGGTATCCACTACCTTAACACCATTTCTGACATGTTGCCTTCTGTTTTTTGTCTCAAGTGCTTGCCTTCCCTCTCTCTCTCTCTCTCACTCTCTCTCTGTGTCTCTCTCTCTCACTCTCTCTGTCTCTCTCTCTGTCGCTCTCTCTCTGTGTGTGTGTGTGTGTGTGTGTCTCTCTCTCTCTGTCTCTCTCTCTTACTCTCTCTCTCTCTCTGTCTCTCTCTCTCTCTTTCTCTCTCCCCCTCCCTTCTTCCCTTCCTCCTCCCCCAGCCTGCCTCCATCCAGCCTCCCCTGGACGCTCCTATATGAACAGGTATTCTCAGGACCTCCTTGAAGTTTCCACCCTTCACTGGACCCCTCCTCCCTGATACGATGATCCTTCGAGTCAGCTACCAGCCCACCTGTCCTGTGCTTCTGCCCAGAAGTCCCCCAGGTCTTCAGGGTTGCACATGACTGTCAGCATCCTGGGTTTCAGGCCCCATGGCTATTTCTTTAGGCCCAGTTTGCAGCCCTCAGGCCAGGACTGTAGTGGCCTCTCAGTTTCCAGCTGGCTCCTTTCTCTTATCTTCACTTTATACCCCAGCATTGGCCAGGCTCCTGCTTGGACAGCAGTGACATCTACACCAATGTGTTCCTGCCTGTGGTTTCCAGCTGGTGAGATCCTTGTGCCTTGTGCCTGGCTCTTTTCAAGGTGCAGCATTCCTCACACGCTGCCCAGCCCTACCTCATGGAACCTGCTGGGCAGACACTGGCCATCTGAGAATGGCCCTCTCCCTCTCCAGGGAGCATTAGCGCCACTTAGAAGATACTGGGTTTGTAGATTCGTCAGCTGGCCCAGCCCTCAGTCCCCACATTCAAACACAAGAACACGCCGGGAGATGCTCACAGACAGGGTTTCCTCTCCAAAGTTCTTCATCCCACACATCCGTCCAGTGCCCATCTAAAGTCTCCTGAGCAACACCGGACTTCTCTGCACTGTTGAACATGTTTGAAGTAGAAGAAAATGTGTGTGTCATTTGGTAATGTCTCCTTTTTCTCTTTCAGCCACCGGATCTCCAAGTCTAAGTTCAGGTGCGTGAGCTGCATGCTGCTCTTCTTTCCTGCTCTGACCTGGGTAGCCCAAGGTCACACCTCCAGATGGGGTGGTAAAGTGAGAGGTGTTCTTCTAAGGGGGTAACTGCGCTCTTTTGTATGGCTATCAAGAAGAGGCTTGTGGATCAGATCAGGCAGGTACTTCAGGGTTGATATTTGTTGATCCTTGACCGTCAGTCTTTGTGGCAGCACCATCCCTAGGAGGTCGTGAGACCTAATATCTCCCTCTCCTGTATAAGATGGAGTCCAGTCTAAAAAGATGTAATGTGGACACTTACCGCTATTCATAACTATTTCAGGTTTATGGAACACGATGAGATAGGAACTTTAAGGATTATGGAAAGCATGTAGGATTGTGACACTGCTCTGCTTCAGAACCTTCCACAGGACCCATGGTCTTCAGCCCCCATCTGCCTTTCCAGCCTCACTTCCCGCACTCCCCAAGCATATCCTTTGTTCCAACCACATGGAACTTCTTGTGGTTACCAGAAAGTTCCCAGGGCCTTTCTTCATGGAGCCCTTCTTCTACCTGAATCACCATGTCCCCATGTCTTCATCTAGAGAACTCGGACTTTTGTTAAGAACCTCCAACATTACCACATCTATGACACCTTCTGCAAACTCCCCAGGGGAAGTACTCACTCCCTCCATTCCCATGGTGCTTTGCTCATACCTCTGTCACAGCACCTACCCTACTTCACTCCATTTATTGGCTCACAGGCCTGTTTCCCCCAACAGGCTGTGTGTGCCTCAGAGGTATTATTTCCAGAGAGTCTAGCTAAGTGCCTGTCCAGTGGCAGGCTGTCCATACACGTGTGCTGAGTGGATGAATGGATGGATATGTGGAGTGGGGATGTGAATGTACTCCCACAAAGCTTGTACATGCCCAAAGATATTGGTTGTTTGTGTTTCATAACTGATCTAGTGTTGTTTCCCTGGCCTCACCTACTGCGTAGCAGGAGCATAAATAACACTAAATTTCAGTCCAGCTGCGTAAATGCAGCCCAGTGCTGTATTTGAAATAATCCCTTAAGGTGAAATATTCCGACTCTCATATTTCCTTTTCCCTAGCTCCTCTCCAAGATGGAGTCTGCATGCATAGGGGTAGGGGACTTCAGGATCCCAGGAAGTAAACAGGGCTTGGTCAGGACTGGTGCTGGAGTCCTCCTGAGTCCTCTGCTTATCCCTGCTGTGTGGTGGCTAGTCTGGGCTGCTCTCTGAACTGGTACCTGCTGAGGTGCAGCAGCTCCATCTCCATCCGTTCCACCACTGGAATCCATGGGCCCCCATATTTACATCCGATCTTGAAATCTCCACCTCTGTCCTCTGACCCCCAAGCTCCACTGGTCCCCTGACTTTAGCATCCTCGCACCTCATCTGAGTGCACAGATGCTTCCAGACCCCTCACACTCCATGAACAAGCTTTGGGGAACCGGGAGCACTATGACAGGCTCACCCACCTGCCTGCCTCCCACCACTCTCTCTTCACCAGCCTGGATGGAGCTCTAAGCCAAAGGCTGACATTCTCCAGGGAGCTTAAGACCCCCTCTGCTACACCCAGTAGAGGCTGCGCACTAGCCCCACTGTCCCTGGGCCTCCCCATGACTGTCTGGGGGTTTCTAAAGCAACCTTCTCTAACCTCTTGAGGCTTGGGCCCAGGGCTGAGAATTAAATAACTCTGCTGTCTGACTTTCTCCTCTGCTTCTGACACCTTCTTTCTCTCATATTCCACTGGGACTGGAAAATTCAGGCTTTTCTCCCCTTCCTCTTTCTCTTAAGCCATGACCACCTGCACATAAAAATCTAGGGAGAAGTCTACCAGGCCTAGCTCTGCTTACATGAACAAGAGCTCTAGAAATAGAGTCCTCTCACTCTCAGTAATGCTTACATCTTACTGCTTTATCACCTGCATCTGGAGGAGTGGCTGGTACATAACAGGGATGAAATAAATATTTGCTGAGTAAATGAATGAATGAATGATCTTGGCTCAGTAAGACACTAGGCTTGATACTCACTCAAACAAAATATCTAATTTGACAGCCAAAGCTGAGAAATCATTTTGTACTTCTGACATTTCCAAAGCCCCTACACAATAAGAGTAAGGGATATAAAAATACATTTTAAAATGTTTCCAAAATATCATTCTCATTACATGCAAATGAGTGAATCGTAAATGAATGAATGAATGAATGAACAGTCTGGAGGATGGAAGAGAAAGTGCATATTTGTGTGGACTCTGCTGAGTGAGACATACCCAGGGGACATTGGGAACATTTTCTTATCCAGTATTCTATGGTGTATTCTGTGCTTTTGAAAAAGAGGAAAGAACAGTGGTCCCCTGACTCTGGACTCTGCTCAGGTTTGAGGCATGGCTCACCCTGCTGTGTTCTTAACCTCCTTATACCAGCCGTTTGACCTCTGCGGCTGCTATTCAAGATACAACAGAAACACAGAGAGGACTCTGTATTCCCAAAAGACTTCTTACCTGTAGGCTGGCACTATCATTAAACCCATTGTCAGATGAGCATACCAAGGCTGAGAGACCCAGGGCCACATGGCTCATATACGGCTGAGTCAGAACCCACACCCAGGCCCCAAGCCACTAACCACCATGCCATCCTGGTGATAGGTTCCGCCCAGGAGCACTACCCCGTCTCTGCTGAACTGTTGTATCAGGGGCATTGCCGGGGGGCGGGGAGGGTGGCAGGAGCTCTACCGCAGTGCTGTTGATTAGAAAGTAACACAAGCCACATGTGCACTTTCTAAAATTTTCTAGTAGCCACATTAAAAAGTAAAAAGAAACAGGTGAAATTAATCTTAATATAATTTGTTTAACCCAGTATATCTAAAACATCATTTCAACATGTAATACTATAAAAATTATTGATGGGATATTTTATATTCTTTTTTTTGTACTAAGTCTTTGAAATACAGTGTGTATTTTCAACTTACCACACACCTCAGTTTGGACTGGCCACATTTCAGGTGCTCAATAGCCGCATGTGGCTAGTGGCTACCACACCAGAGAGTGTGGCCCTAAAGGGTCTGAGCAGATGTCAAATGGCGGCCATCCCATCCAGATTCTAGAGCCCACTGATGGTGTCTGTTCAGGGAATATCAAAGACTGGCAATGGATTCAAAATGCCATCAATTATCAGACTAGACCTGGAGTAGTTCCTGTCTGCTGCTAAGGTTTCCACTACATGAGTAAGAAAAATGTGCCCTCGCGCTTTCTGTCTGTCTGATTGGGCAGCTAAGACTGAATGGGAGCATAGCAGAGACCTGGAAATATGGGGAGAAATGCAGAGAGAATTTTTGTAACTCAGAAATAACTTTGTAAACAGTGAAGAGCCTGTCTTACTCCAAAAAAGAATCTGATATTTGAATATTAAAAAAATCAAAGTATTCCTGATTCCTTTCTCAGTTTAATAATGACATGAATGAATTTGAGCTTAAAACTGGCCTATTATATTTCCGAGACTGAATGGTTTATTTAAAAGAAATATTAGAACAGAGCTTTTAGGGAAAATTCGGCAAATCAATGGACTTATGACTTTAGGGCAATATTAAGGTATTCTCCTGGTAAACCAAGTCTCCACTTTGAGAAATTAGTTACAATAAAGAATTCTGCAACATTTGGGGCTCACTGTTCAGAGAAGGTTTTAAACAGTTACAGAACAAGTGATTCCAAAAGTCTTGTGCAATTTGAAGGGATTAATCAGATAATCTGTTGGAGTTTTCCTCTCTCGACTTTGCAGAGTTCTGGAGTGAACCCCACGGGCTTCTACTATTTGGGAGGACTGTCTTGCCCCATCGTCAGTGAAAAGTGCCTCCAATGTTCCCTGTGCTTCTGCCATCCCATAAGCAACAAGGATGTGTCCAAATTTGCCCCAATCTCTCATAGTCCATTTTTAAGTTACTTATGTATAAAAGAATTAAATTTAATGATTTTGGGGGTTGCTTGTTCTCAATTCTGTTAAAGAAAAGATAGGAACTTACTTTGGCCACTAGATAGAGCCTGAAGTAGCCACCATTTTGATGTTGTCTACTGTTCTAGATGTCTGTCAAAAATTATGTGTCAAGCAAACTCTTTTAGGAGCCCATCCTCTCCTCACCCCCACCCTCATCCCCGGGTGACAAGAGGTCCAGGGCTCTCAAAACTTGTCTTCAACAAGGAGTTAGTAAATCTGCATAGAATTTGTCTCCACTGCTCTGCCAACCTGTCAGTGAAGTGTTCTTGCCACGTGAAATGGACTGCACTAATATTGTGGGTCTGTAACAAAGGGGAGGGCAGTCCCTTCCCCTCCAGGATCTTAGGATCTCATTGGAGAGGCAAGAGCCATACAATAAAAGATAACTGACAATACAAGGCAGTGGGAAGTCACTTCCTCTGGGGAGCCTTTGCCGGCTTGGACGCTTGGCTGGGACGCCCTTTGATGTGCTCTGGGGGCACTTCCACTAAGCCCGCCCTGGCGCTGAGCACCCTCTTTGCTTGCTTAGGGGTCTGTATCACCCACGTGAGTTTTATGCAAAGACTGTGTTTATCATAATAACTGTTGAATATCTAGTACCTAGCCCATGGAAGGTATTTAATAAATATTTTTGAATGTGTAACTAAAATGAGTAATGCAGACAAGTGTGACAGGAGTTCTGAGTCTGGGAAGACTAGAAAAGTTCACCATGGAGAAGCTGGGACTTGAAGTGACCCCTAAGTGATGAGCAGGACATAGAAGGGGGAGGTCCTGGTAGCTGAGGGGACAGTCCATATAGGTGGAAAGGCAAGAGCAGGGTCCAGTACTGGGAAGAGGTGAGGTGGATCTGAGGGTGAGTGAGCAGAAATTTCCCATGGGAATGCAACGATAGAGAAGTTTGAAGAAGTATGTGAGACGCATTCCTCTCCATCCTTCTCTCCTATGTCTACATGTGGGAAGTTCTATTCCTAGAGTAAAGGACTTTTCCAGTTAGTGTGAAGGGAACATGAATAGCAGGCAAATTGCTCCTCCCTATTTTATCATTTAATTTCTATATCCTCCATACATATATAAACACACAAATAAATTTACACATTCTAATAAACCATTACATTTATTATACAGTAGGAAGTGTTGCCAGGAAACCAGTTGTCAAGCGAAGCTGTATTTTGAAGAGTGGGAAGTGTATAACTATCTTTAAATACTTTCTCTGGATAGTAATTACCCCACCCCCCGCCCAGCCCAAGTCCGAGGGGCTCTCCTGAATGGCTGTGCACAGGAACAGCGCCGTTTTCGGGTGCACCCGGTCTATGGGTCCAAGTGGAGCAGCTCCAGAGCCATGGGCCAGGCCTGACAGTGTAGCACCGCGCACCCACCTCCCCAAACTTGGGGAAAGAGGAGCTGAATCAAGTTCTCAGTATTCAGCTGATTGCCAGTCAGTTCCTACATGCCGTGAAAGAAGGCAGAGTCGCTTCCTTTGGACTCTGAGTAAGTTATCAGTGATTTCTGTAACATGAGAGTGTGTCTATGTAAACTTATTTCTTGAAACTACAATGCAAGCTATTTAGGATCAGATATGAGTTCTTCCTGAAAGTTCATTTTTCAGGAAAAAAACTGTCTTCCAATTTCTCTGCAATATTAATAACCACAGTAACAGGCAAAAAGCAGTCCTGTCCCGGCAAGATAAGGCTCCTCAGCACAAGGTCGCCTCTCACCAGGACCCCTGGGACCCCTGTCCCATTCCTTTGCCCCTCTCTTCGCCCTCCCCCGTCCTCCCTCTTACCCAGGGCGGTATGTCTGGAGGAGGGAAGCCTCCCTGAGTGTCTGTGGGAACTGGGTTTTTCTGACCCAAGCAGCTCTCCTCGTGTAGTGAAGGTCCCCCAAGCAGCAGTTGTGTCCCCTGCAAAGGCCTGGCGCTCACTGGAGGTGGCCTTCAAACCCCGTAGTGATGTAGGGGTCGGATCAGAACATGACTCCATTAATCTTTCTTCCCTCTTCGTTCTGCAGGCCCAAAACGAAGGGAAAAATAGCCTGCTTAGATGACCCCACTTGTCTAACCTCAGAACAGATTTTAGCAAAGGCTTGGTAACAGGATTTTCCGCAGACAGGAGGTAGAAAATGACAGAACAGAAATTGAGATGAAGCCAAGCTATCTCTAAAGGCAGTTGGGCGTGGGTGGAGGGTCCACAACAGCGGAGGTCTGCGTCCCTGGGAACCGAGAACGCAGCGGAGTGCACACGCGCACGGACTGTCGCTCTCGCGTTCGGCTTTGCTTCTCCTCTGCCCTCTTTATTACCCAAACAGGCTCTGTCTTCAGCTGCCAACTGGGCTTCTCAACATACGTGACCTGCAGGCACCTCTAACCATTTCCCGAGCTGAGCACCCCACCTTTCTCCTCCTGACGACCTCTGCTTCTGGAGCACTCCTCCTGGTCTGCACCTGCGTTGGTTAGGACCCCATTCGTCCACATCGCTCCAGCTAGAAATCTTGGCCATCCCTTCCATACCTTTCTCTCCTACTCTACACATCTAGTCAGGCTCAAAGGCCCCCCAGATTGGTGTCAACTCAGTGTCCTCTTTTCCATTAATAAAGCCACTGCCTTTGTCATCTCCCACCCAGATGGCTGAAAGAGCATTCCTCATGCTACCCCTGATCCAGAAGTTGGCAGAGTGGTTGTTTTCGTTGATTGTTTGGTTTTCTAAAGCCAAATGCCATCATGTCATTCTTCCTATCAAAGTCCTCAGCATGGCCCTCTGCAGCTCCCTCCCGAGCACCTCTCCAGCACCCTTTTCTTCTCTCCTCTGCATGGTGTGGATATTTATTCAATGTTTGGTCACCAGAGTTACCAAATACAGCTATATATTTCCTCTGCATCACGAGGATGAATGCCATAAGCTATGAGGGGCCAAGCTGTAAACCGCCCCCCCACACACACAGCATTACAGAATGGGAGTATTTCCTTGAGATCATCTAGCCTAAAGGTTCCCAACCATGGTTCACATTAGAACCACTTGGGAACTTTAAAAAATACCGATGGTAGATTTGGTATTTAAAAAATACCCAGCCCCCAGAGAACGAGATTTAATTGCTTTGGGGTTGGGGCCTGGGTACTGGTGAGGTTTTTTGGTTATTATTTTTAAGCTTCCCCAGGTAATTCTGTGTACAGCCAAGTTTGAGCATTACAAACAAAAGTCCCTAACCAAGAGACCATGGGAACATCATATGGACCGTGGCCGAGCTGCAAGGGGGCCACGTGCTGCATGAACTTCTCTGGAGAGGGTGTGGATGTGTGGATGTGCTGACTTTTCTGAACAGAGGGTCTAAACGTTTGTCAGCTTCTCGAAAGATTCTAGAAGCCCGTGAAAGCAAAGAACCTCTCATCCAGATTCACCCCTTACACTGTGCACATGAGGCAGCAGGGAGTAAGGAGTGAGACACTGGGCTGGGGAGGAATCCCAAGCTGGCTCTGCGGGTGTGTGATGTTGGTCAAGGTCAACCTCCACGGCCCTTAGTTTTCTCCTCAAAATCAGGATCGCGCCTGCTTTTCAGAGTTACCAAAAGAATTCGGGAGAAGGCAGGAGCAGTGCCTGCCGTGGCAGTGGCACGCGGGAGTCTCATCAGTAACCATTACTGGTAACCACAGCTACTGATCCGGCTCTTAGTGCTCCCAGTACCACTCCTAATAAGTCCATTACTACAAAATAAAAATGCTACCCACTTTTTGAGCACCTTCAGCTTCATGCCAGATGCATTATATGGTATTTTATCAATCCCACAACAACCCTGTGAGGTCGGCCCTATGCCCATTTCATGCATGAGAGAACCAAAGGTTAGAAAGGAGCAGGGACAAACCCGAGGCCCCGTGGCTAAGTGGTAGAGCCTGGTTAACGTGATGGAAAGCTTGTCTCCCTGCCGCCAGCTTGCACTGCTCCAGTGTGAGGCCAAGTCAGTTCAGGGTGAAGAAAGCCACGGCGCTGCCTTTTGGACCGGGAAAAATCTGAATCTCACAGCCACTGCCCTCCCCATCCTCTCTCCTTGCCCCTTTCCAGCCGCTACTGGCGCCGGTGGAATCGGTTCTGCAGAAGAAAGTGTCGCGCAGCAGTCAAGTCTAACATTTTCTACTGGCTGGTGATTTTCCTGGTGTTCCTCAACACGCTCACCATCGCCTCCGAGCATTACAACCAGCCCCACTGGCTCACGGAAGTCCAAGGTGAGAGGCGGCCCCTGGCGCCAGTCTTGTTTACTCTTGCAAGCTCAGCCCTCGGTCCCAGGGAGGGAAGAGCCACAGGCAGAATGTTGATGGGAAAGCAGCCAGTGGCCTTGGCTCTTGGTAGGCAACATGCTGGGCACACCAAGGGCCTGACCGCTTGCAAACCCCACAGTAAGATGCACCATCTCGCTGTAAACAGACATGGCTCACCTGCACGGCCCAGACTGCCTGCCCCAACAGGCACTGTTGGGTCCAGGTGACAAGGACACGTGCTGCAGCTTGTTTGGCTATCTCAGACCCTTGGCTGCCAGCTTCCCAGAGTGGGTTGCCAGGACCTCAGGCCTTACCCCGCCTCCAGGCAGGCTTGCAGAGCACGTGAGCATGAGGTCAGCAAGGAGGCCAGGAAGGGGACCACAGTGTCCTAGTCAAGGAGCTGTCCCTGATGGCGTCCCCGCATCCTAGGAGCGGATCTCACCAGCCAGCATCCCGGGGCCCTCCAGGGGAGTCAGGCAGACACAGGGCTGCATTCCAGAACCCTGGGCAGCCGTCACTCTCCGGTGTAGAGGGCAGGATCCAACGGCCTGACTCCCTCTTTTGCCTGATGATTTGGGCAGATTACTCACCTCTCTCAACCTCACTTCTCATCTCTGAAAATGGGCGTGATAACAATAGTGCCAGCTCTCAGAGCTGCTGCGAGGAGTGAAGGAGATAATGCGCTCAGAGCCCTTGGTGCACAGTAGACTCGGTAAATGTTCATGTGGTGATAACTAGATACCCCTTTCCACCGATTTGGCCCTAACAGTCCTCTTTAGGTGGCAGTGGATAGGAGAGGCGTCCTGGCTGGGAAGGGACCGTTTGGGGTTTTTTCCAGTGGTGATAATTACCGTGTTTTCTTCCTCCTCCTCCCTCTCCTCACACCCCTGTTTGGACGCCTCCCCCGCTCCTGGACCTGCCAGATACGGCCAACAAGGCACTGCTGGCCCTGTTCACCACGGAGATGCTGCTGAAGATGTACAGCCTGGGCCTGCAGGCTTACTTTGTGTCCCTCTTCAACCGCTTCGACTGCTTCATCGTGTGCGGGGGCATCCTGGAGACCATCCTGGTGGAGACCAAGATCATGTCTCCGCTGGGCATCTCTGTGCTGAGATGTGTCCGGCTACTGAGGATATTTAAAATCACAAGGTATTTGGGTCCTCATTTCCCCTCAGACATGGGACTCAGGGAGAAGTTCTTCTGGAAGGCAGGGGCGGCAGGAAGGCCTGGGTGGGAGAGTAGCCGCTATTTTCTTGAAGGGTCTGTCCTCTGCTCGGATATGACGACGGGAGTTTTTATTCATTTAGTTGGTCTATCGTTTAGAAATTCCTTTGGCTGCTCATTCCAGAGACTCAACTCAGTGGTGTAAGCAAATCAGAGGTCGGTTGAGTCACGTAAAAGACATCCAGAGGTGGGCAGCCATGTGGCTTCCAGAAGGTCTCAGGGACCCAGTCCCCTTCTGTCCTGTGCTTTGCCAGCCTTAGGCCTACCTTCCACCCCCAAGGTCCCAAGGTGGCTTCTGGAGATTGAGTCATCATGTTTGAATCGAGGCAGGGAGAAGAGAAAGGGCCAGGGCCAGAGGGGCGCCTGTCCCAGCTGAGTCAGCCACCTCCAGAGCTCTCCCAGAAATCTCACCAAGGCTCTGTTCTCATGGCCACCCCAGCTGTTAGAGAGACTGAGAAAGTGACCTTTTAACTGGGAGTGTGCTGCCCCAAATGCAGTCAAGATCCCTTGTTCCTTCCTTCTTCCTTATGAAGACAGAGGATGGATATTGTGACACAGATGGCTTTCATCGCTCCTTCCACACGTTCACCCCCTCTCCATCTGTCTGTCCGTCTGCCCACCCAAATCTTGCAGTCTTCCTAACTCTCTAGGTCAAGCAGTGATTGTCATGTAGAGGACAGGCAGGGGTAGGGAACAGGGAGAGGGCAGCATGCTCTAGGACAATGATTTCCAGCTGTGTTGTGACCCATTTTGGGTGTTAAAATCAGTTTATTGCATCACAACCACCATTTTTAAACAGATTTATTGAGATATAATTCACATGCTATATAATTCACCTCTTTAAACTGTGTAATTCAGTTTTTATGTATTAGAGTTCTGCAACCATCAGCACAACCTAGTTTTAGAACGTTTTCATTACCCCAAAAAGAAACCACATACCCACTCCTCTTGCCCCCCACCTTCCCTCCCAGTAGAAACCACTGATTTAGTTTTATCTCTATGTATTTGCTTATTCTGGACGATTCATATAAGTTAAGTCATACAGTACGTGATGTTTTGTGACTGGCATCTTTCACTTGGCAGAGTGGTTTCAAGTTTTTCCACATTGTAGCATCTATCAGTACTTCACTCCTTTTGGTGGCTGAATAATATTCCACTGTGCATGCGTGTGTGTGTGTGTGTGTGTGTGTGTGTGTGTGTGTGTGTATCACATTCTGTTTGTTCATTCATCACTTGGTGGACATTCGGTTTCTTTCCACCTTTTGGCTGCTATGAGTAATGCTGCTATGAAGCATTTGTGTTGAAGTTTTTGTATGGATGTGTGTTTTCATTTCTCTTGGATACCTATTTAGGAGGAGAATTTCTAGGTCATTTGATAACTCTGTATTTAAGATTTTGAGAAACTTTCAAACTGTTTTCCAAAGAGATTGGGCCATTTTACATTCCCATCAGGGATGTATAAGGGTTCCAGTTTCTCCACACTCTCATTTTTAGTGAAAGAATGAAATAGAATAAGAAAACATCAGAGGGCCTCACATGAATGTGAGCATTGCTTCATAAAAATATTTTAGATATATGTCTGAGTTGCAGTATAATGCCTATTTCTCACTATGGGTTGTGGTAGAAGGACATATCAGAAACCCCTGGAGGGGAGGGGGTTCAAGTTGTGTCCCCCCTAGAGATACAAGTCTCCTCTCCTTAAGAATCTCTGCTTTGGGACCCCGATTGATAAGAGGAGCCCTGAAACCATCAGCTGGATTGTGTTGGAAGAAAAGAGGGTGGGGGTTGGTGTGTTCCCTTCAAAGACCAGCGTTGACCACACCCTGCTCAGAGTGCTCTGAACCTGACTGAGCGAGTCTCAGGGGCCTGCATTGCATCCCGGGTATCACGGTTCTTTTCGCAGTTCTCTCGGCAGCCATGCCACACACAGTCACTGTGGTGTCGTCAAGGGTCAAGTGGGAAAAAGCATTTAAAGGGTTCAGTTCAGTGCCAGGCACAGGAGACACTCAACAACCAGAGCATTTATTATTAATCTAATTATAATTGTCACTATTAAGAGAAGGAAGAAGGAGAAAAAAGCTAATGGTGATCGACACATACACACTCTCTTACTTTGTTTATCCACCATGTATATGCTACATGTCAACCTCTGAGAGAGACGGAAAAAGGTGTATGGCGTGAACTGAACCCAGGAGAAATTTACAGTCTGTCCAGGGACCTGGCGCTTGTACATATGAAGCAATTGCAAGAAAAGCTAGGACAGAATAAAATGAGCTGGAAAATAGGTGGGGGGACACCTGCTATGGAAAATTAGGAACAGAAGAGCATCCCTGGAAAGATTTAATGTCAGATGACAGGCTCAAAGTATACACAGAATTTAAATCCATACGTTTAACACTCCTGAGCGACAACTCCTTTGCCCCCTCAAAAAAGAGCTCTTCCTGAATATCTTGGCATTACAGAAAATCCATAGTTTAAAATAAAAGTAGTAGAAATATAATAACAATCATCGTTTACCTGCGTCAGTGCTGGCTCTTTGCCAGATACTGTGATCCGAATGCTGGCGTGCATTCACTCCGTTCATCCTCGTGATTACCTACAAGAGACAGTGAGGAGAGGGCACTATTATCATTATTTCCATTTTGCAGATGAGAAAACTGTGGCTTAGAGAGTTAGGTCACTTGCCCAAGGTCACAGGAACTGCTCACGAGTGAAGCCGGGATTAAGAGGTCAGTCTGTCTGTCTGTCTGACTGCAGGTTCTGTGCTCCTAGCCATGACCACCAACTGCAGAGTTGACTGAAAGTTGTGGTCTGTGTCCCTGAGACGAGACTTAAAGAATTTTTACATACTGATTCTTGGTTTTAGATAAATTGCTGATTCTACTTGCTCCTCTTGGGGTCTAGTAAAAGCTATTTTTAGTTTGGAGTTCCTAGTACCTCTTAAATAATTCTCAAAAGTCCATACTTTAGGAGTTTTCTTTTTCTTTTTGTTTTTGTTTTTAATTCTTATAGAAAAGAATTCTTGCTTCTAGATGTCATAGCATCTTGAAGAGGTTTAACGTCATTCTGTTTTTAATAAACAATTTATCTATTTCTAATCTGAAACTATTCCCGAGAAACCATTTTTTTTCAATCTGTGTTTATCAGAGAGCTTCCCATAGTCCGTCCATGAGAAAGATTAGTGGTATTTTCAGATCTCTGTAATGTCTATAAACAGAATAATTTCATTATCTAATTGGAAGTTACTTTGGGCGAAAGCTGTCGTCTTCCTGTTTTCCAGTCTCCAAACCCTCTGGGGGCTTTTGGAAAACAACAAAGGGACAGGCTGTGCAGGGAATCCCATGCTCGTCTGAACTTTGTCTCCAATACAACCCAGTGACCAAGAAAATGACTAAAATATGGGCTGGGAGTGGACATCATAGTCCCTTGAGATGGGTCATCTGTTTATGGCTCTGCCATCAAACACGTATATTTCGCCCTCTGCTTTTAAAATCTCTTGGAGAATACTTTGTGACTTCACGCTACTGGTTTTTGCAGTGTATTCTGAGCCAGTCATTGTGATTCGCACTTAGCTGAGCCAATTAAGAGAGCTGTTAAGGACGCCCACCTTTAGAGATTTTGACCAGCAACTCCTGGAGAGTTCCATGCTGGTGGTTTAATGACTTCACTTTGAGAAATATTGGCCTAATTTCTGCTACAGTCCTTTGTCCACTTTCTTGTCTCAAAATATGAATTTTCATGTATAATTGGAAACCTTGATTCTTGCATTTCCACTCTCTTCTCTATACTGTAGCCCCTAACCATGTTAAGATTCTACTCCTCATGGTTCTTGACTGAGAAAACGCATAATGATAAACAGCAACTATGAATTCAGCAAAGTTTTTAAATTAATTTGAATTTTATTAATTCCTACACACCTGTATACATTTGGAGAGTGGTAATGTAAATTCAAGACAAGCTATTTATTTAGAGCACTATAATGCTTGGTGTACACTTGGATTCATGGATCCCTTCCTGTAGTTTTGAGCTGTCCTTGCCTCACCCAGAGCCTATGGTCTAAGAGTGGGGAATGCTGATCTAGACCAGGGGTTCTCAACCATGATGTCATGACACATCAGTATGTTTAGAGCAGCTGAACAGTGTGTATGTAGCAGATAATTTGCTATTACTAAGAGCTAAAATCCCAAAATTTGTGAATAATTTCCCTTTTAAAAAAATAAATTCAATATTGTTTTTGTAACACCCCCACCCTTGGTCACTCGCATTCCCAAATGCTTTTATGAATAGGCAAGAATGGAATGGACTTACCATTCATCCCGCTGCCTAAAGGGGGCAGAAGTCTTTGGTATGTGATGACTACGAATATGGTATATAATGAAAATGAATTATTAATGTGCTTACTTTTTTTGTGTTTTGTAAAAATCTGAGAATGCCTTAGCGAGTATACTGTATATATGACTATCATCCATCCTGTGGGTCTCATAGGAAAAAAAAAATACTAGGACACTGTATTAGATGTGAGTCAATTAATTACAGAGTATCCATAGTGCTGTGAGTGGGAAAGAATAGGAAAGACAAGAGTCCCTTCTCAGTGAGAACAGAGAGGCATGCACGGCCAAAATCTTTGTCGTCTTTGGTTAAATTACCCGTAACAGCGGGCTTTCCAGCCACGTGATGGATGGGGTTCTTTCTCCTGCTTTGAGGCTTTATGGGGCTGTAAACATTGCTGAGTTTCAATGTCTAGTTTGTCTACTCTTTGTCAGCCCAGTCTGGCAGGTCATTCTATGGGGAGGAAGAAGAGCTTCAGTTACTTTAAATCTGGGTATGATTCCAATTTACTAACTGCATCTCACTTTTTATACAGTTTGTTGTCAAGTGCACCAAAATCCCTGTGGCCCTTGCTGTTTTCTCTCTTAACCCTTAAATCCCTTCTCCTGCTCTTCCTCCCCGCAGCTCCTTCCCAGGCGCTGAAATGTGAGATCGGGCTGACCCGGCACCGATAGACTTACCGTGACCGCATGTGGGGCTCCAGAGAGCCCCAAGGTGAGGGCCTTTGGCAGATCCTCCAGGCCCGAGGTGACCCCATTTCCCTGTCAGAGTCTGAGCGTCAGATCCATCCCACACTGCACCCACCCTCCCGCCACCTTCCAGCCCCACTCTCCTGAGAGCCCCATGGAGGCTCTGAGCTCATTAAGGACCATTATTAACGGGGTATATTTGGCATCTGCCTGGTTCCCAGGCCAGAGTCTATGGAGAAGGCAGCTCAGACTCAAGAGCTTGCGCACTGGCTGTCAGCACGAAGGGTGGTTATTCTCTGGGATGGTAACTGACTAGTACCACCTCCTGGGGGTTAAGAAAACACAGGTGAGTGTGACTGAAATGTGCTCCCTCCCTGACCCTGACCTGTCGAGTACAGGGGCCAGCTGGGTGGCTCCGTGGTCCAGAAGCTCAGGGGAGCGTGCTCTTAAAGCAATCCCACCATCAACAGACCACCTTGCCAGCTTGACCAGGTATGTTCCCTCATGCAAGTTACGTTCTGAGTGTGACCAAGGCCTCTGATGCAAACAGGGAAGACAGACCTTTGAATTTGTTCTCCAAGGCAAGGTTTAGCTCTAAAGTGAAACACATAAGATGTGCTTCAGATGCCGGCCCTGATGTCAGTTCCCCTGCATTAAACCCAGCCTATGTGGGGTTAAAGCAAAGCGCTCATCCCCTTTCCCTGCTTGCTTCTGGGCTTCCTGGCACCACCACCCATCACAGAAGCAGACAACCAAGGATATCCACCTGCAGATTCCCTTATCTCACCATCTTCCTCTCTGAAAGCAGCCTCACAAGGGCAAATGCAGGCTGGTGGGAAAGCTCCAACCAGCAAGGGCACAAGCTCCCCTCCCTACAACCGGCCACATTCCTTGCGACCTTTAAAACCCCTGGCCTCACATCTTTTGGGAAGACGAGATGAATTTTAGGGCTCACTCTGGTCTCTGGGCTAGTATCACCTGAATTAAAAACCCTTTCCTTGCCATAAGCCTGGCATTCCAGTTTTCTTTGGCCCCTCCTGTGTGGCAGGTAGGGAACCTGTGGATGTGGTCAGTAACACTTCCAGCCCCCACAATGGAGGGGCGGGGATAGGTATCACCAGAAACTAAACCAGTAGATTTGGCCTCAGTCCCCAGGCTGTCCCAGACCCTGATCACAATAGTATAGAATTCTGTTTGGCTCATCCTGGCCCAGCATACAACCAGTTCAACCTCCTGTCGTCCCTGCAGACTCTACTGTGTCTTAGGGGACCAGGGCCCAACTGTACTGAAGCGCTGGTCCTTGGACATCCACCCTGTATATCCCCCGTGGCCGGAGCAGGGAGAGGCAAGGGCAGGCTGAGCTTATGGGTTATCTTCCAGTCCTCCCCACCACTCCCACCCTTGGGAATGGGCGTAGAAGCCCCACCCACACAGATTCCCCACAGGAAATCTGCTTTATAAACACTCTGCCAACAATACATCACTGCCACCAGCACCAGGGGGAGGTTTTCCATCCCTCAGGACAGGAACAGTTGGGACAGGTGTGCATTTAGCTATGACCCTCACTGGAACAGAGGGGAGGAGGGTGGAGCATGTACAAAGCACCCAAATGCTATTGACACTGTTATTTTGAAGGTCTTTTATTTATAGCAAGCTCCACGCTCTGCTCTATACCTGGAATGTAAAGGACGCGGACCTGAGCTGTTTGAAGCAAAGGTCCACAAGATGAAAGCTCCAGTTCAGGCAAGGCTCGGGCTGCTTCCTACCGTCGAACAGAAGGGAGAATTGCACAGGGCCCAAACCAGCGAAGACAGAGCAGGGAGAATGATGGCCATACCAGTGCCCTGAATAGATGGTGGTCACCTAACCCAGGGAGGGTCACGAAAGTGGAGAGTGGTCAACATGTGAGAGAATTTAGGTAACAAAGAAACTGATCTGGTGGAAACACGATCTCTAGTGTAGAGAGAAAACAGTGGGCTGCGTTGGATAGGCCACGACCCCCTTTGGAGAGAATGATTCAGAGCCACAGGAGAAGTGGGAAGAAAGTTGATCCCGAGGATGACTGGGGCAGGTGCGGTGTCTGAGTTTGGGAGAGGCAAGTCTCTAGAGCTGGGCTTGTGCTTCGGGGGCTGTGAATGGCGAATGCTGGCTGTAGACGCCTGTGTGTGTGGGCACGTGGGTGCACTGTTCTGAACGGAGGATGCTCTGTTTTCCTCAGTTTCTCGACGAGGTCCAAGACGCTCAGTACTTTGTTCTGCTGCTGCTTGCTCCAAAGCTCTTACTTTCTCGGTGTGTGAGTGTGTGTTTCATAGTTTTAATCAATTAGGGTAAAAGCCTCAGTTGACTGCAAATACACCATTAACCCTCTGGTTTACCACCAGCTAATCTTTCTAAAAAGGAGAATGATTCGGGGATGTGAGGTGTCATCTGATCTTCAGGCCATAGAGATAATAGCCATCAAGAATCAGACTGACATTAAGAAGGAGAGAGTTTGAGGATTTGCAAGGCTGCCAGCCGTTTCATTTAAATGGTATTTCACGTCACCCTACCCCGATGCTGCCACCTGGCACCTACAAATCTCATTGATTCAGTGATAATGAGGCCCCCACCCTGTACCCCGTTATCGGCCAAGACAGGCCAAGCTCCAGTCCAGCTCTTCTCCTCTGAGCCCTGTTAGTGTCCTTTGGCACAGCATCTCTGCGGCAGTCCCTTTGTCTCAGTCTTTTAGAGAACACGTAGAACATCTCCAGCCATGTGCATATTAGGGATGCACAGCCTTCTGTTCAGCAAGCTGGATACCCTCATAATGCCAGGCCGCAGGCACCAGCTCTGCTCTTTTAATCCTGCTCCAGAGGAACAAAAGTACAGGTGGCAGCCAGCCACGGGGCAGACCTCCACTTGCCCCTGTTGAATGGGAAGCAACAGGAGCGAACAGCGTAGACAACCATTTGTTGATTTGTTGTAACTGTGTCTTCACTGTGGGGCTGGTCCTCAGTGCAGGATCTTTTCAGCTGGGTGTTTCTTATGAGGAGGGTGGGCTGGGGTCAGAGTGCCTGGCTGTGGTCGTCTCTTAAACAAAGGCTGGCTCATGCCTTCACAGCATTGACTTTGAGCCTCCAGGATGGGTGTTCTTCCACAAGGCAGACGTGTTCACAGCGCTCTTCTGGCAATCCTACCCCAAGGGTCTTAAGCCGTAGCAACCCAGTTTTCTTTAGAGCGGATTGATACAGAATGTTTTTTTCTTTTTTTCTGTTGAAGTATAATTGACATACTGTATTAGTTTCAGGTAGACAACATAATGATTTGATATTTGTATATATTGCAAAATGATCACCACAATAAATCTAGTTAACGTCCGTCACCTTACATAGTTACAAAATTTTGTCTTGTAATGAGGACTTTTAAGATTTACTCTTTTAGCGACTTTCAAATACTCAGTACAGTAGTATTAACTATAGTCACCATGCTGTACATTACATCTCCAGGACTTATTTCTCTTATAACTGAAAGCTTATACCTTTTGACCTACTTTACCCACCCCCTGCTCCCCACCTCTGGCAACTGCCAATCTGTTCTCTTTATGTGTAATTGTTTAACATGTGTTCTGACAATGGAACAGTCAGGAATCCCAGAAACTCTACCTGTAAATTTAAGGAAGCTATAGGGAAAAAAAATGATATGGGGGGGAGGTACAAACAGCCACTCCTCACTGTTGGGCAAAGTATATTTGACTCAGGTGTCAGTATGAGAGGTCTCCCCGCTCTCCACCCGTGCTCCTCCACGCACACCCAGACACTCTCTGTGACCCCATGTCCCTTTGCCTTTCCCTCCAGTAAGCACTAATGTGTCACATTTACAGTAAGATTCATTCATTCAACAAAATCTTTACTCGTCACCTCCTTTGGGCTAGGCATTGTTCTAAGCACTGAGGATGGATGAGTAGATGAATTCCTGGCTCTCGTGGACTTTTCATTCTGGTGGCAGGTGGTGATGAATATATAAAAAAGTAGGACTAGAGGGTAGAGTGGTGGTCAGGCAGGACCACTCTGGTGAGGGGACATTTGAGCAGAGTTCTGGGGGAGAGCTCTGCTGAGAGCAGAAACAGCAGGGACCAGGGCCAGAGTACGTGTGCTTAGAGGATGAAGGGACGGTGAGGAGGCCGGTGGCCTGGAGCAACCGAGAAGGAGCAAAGCGGAAGGAGAGGAGGTTGCTGAGGCAGTGGGCCAATTCCTCAGGGCAGACCCTTAGGCATTAGCATCCCAAGAGGGAGGCAGGGTGAGGCTTGGTCTGACACATTGTGATGGGCCTCCCTCGGCTGTGGTGTGGCCAATACTTCCCAGGGTGGCGCATTTGGGAGCTTTTCCCCTGAGATGTGTGTGGTGTGGAGAACAGCTGTAGGAAGCAGGGGTGGAGGAGGGACAGCCTGTTAGGAGGCAGAAATCAGATGACATGCGGTGGCTCGGGCTAGGTGACAAAGTAGGGAGAAGTGGTCAAAACAGGCTTTGCTTTGAAAATGGAGCTGCAGGATTTACTGATGTGGGGTGTGAGAGAGAGATGTGAAGGATGACTCCAAGGCTTTAGGCTTGAGCCAGAAACTGCTGTGTCATTTTCTAGGATGGGAAAGATGATAGGGTGGGGCATTAGGAGTTCTGTCATACCCAAATCCCATGTTGTGAACAGCCCTTGCTGACTAGGAGAAGTGCAGACTCTCCTGGGATGCCCCTGGGAGGCAGAGGGACATGGGCAGGCATGACAAAAGACTTCTCCCTTTTAACCCAGGGCTCTGCCCTGCGGCCAGCCCCTCTTGCCCATTAGTGCTCTTACACCGACTCCACTCCGACCCCTCTAGATTGCTCACTGTTTGCCATCTTTCATACCCAGTGTTTCCAGGAGGGTTCTCCTCCGCTGGATGACTCAATTTGTTTCTCTACAGAGCCTCCACTCCTCCAGAACCCCAGGCACTCTGAGGGCTTCCTCCCACATCCCCTTCCCTCTCTGCCTCTGGTCTGCTCCACTCTGCCCGACATCATCCCCATTCATGGTGACTTTCTCCCTCCAGTCTGAGCTTCCTTGTCCAGCTCCCCGTAGAGTCCCCATGGCTGTCACACATCTCTGAACCTCGGTTGTAAGCCTGATTTGAGTTATTTCCCTCGTTTCCATGTGCCTCATGAAAATTAAGGCTCCAACCTTCTACGGCTATTAAGACTTTTCCGGGATATTCCATGACAGTTGAACACACAGAGGTCTCTAGGGGGTTCTGTGAGCTAACCTACATGCAGACGCTCTCCCCTCTGAAACAGCTGGAAATTCTTGTTGTAAATATGCTCTAAAGTTACTGGTTCCTAAAACCAGCTCCCTGACATGTGTTGGAGTGGACGCCTGAGAGTCGCGCAAGCCCCAGCAACAGCGATTGTGACTCCGTGATTCCAGGAGAGGCCTTGGAATCCGTGTTTAGAAAATGATCACACTCCTCGGCAGTTTCGTCTCCAGGCAGGTTTGGGAAGACTGCTTTAAATGTAGGGGGCGAGGGTGTTCTGGCCCCAGAGAGGTTATCTTAATTCTTGGTTTAGGCAGAGCAATTACTACCACCTGCAGCCTGCTGGGACGCCTTGCAGTCCCTCACACATACTGGGTTGGACAAAGTTTATTTGTGGACGGAGATGGAGAGGATGGAAGAAGAAACCTCTGGTCTCTGCCCTCAAGAACTCAGAGCCTGTTTGGATGAGCTAAGACTGTCACAAACGAGAAACACTTAAGAGCTTTTATAGAACAGATACAAATAAATGTATATTAATATGCTGCAAACAGGGAGTGTGGCTAGCAGGCAAAATAGAGATGGAGAAAGGCTGAATTTGTGAAGGAGAAAGGCACATTAGAGACTCCAGGCTGGGAAGAAGTTCATGTTTACATCCAAACTGTTGGCCCATCTGCTTCTGCACTTGACGTCGAAGCGTTCTCTGGAGAGAGGTGCTCTGGAGAGAAGGCTGGGGCTCAGCTGAGAAGCAAGATGAGGGGTGCTTCGCATGTCACTGTCTTAAGCAACAAAAACAGTTCACTGTGTATATTGGTAATAAGCTGGAGACATCTTAAGTGGAGGAAACCAAGACCATGACCTGAGGGCCGACAGGCCAGAGGCGGAGCTGTAGGGAAATGAGATTGCTCTGTTCTTGCACTTGCTCCAGGGGGAGGCTGGGTCCCTTTTGCTACAGAGCATTTTTTGTCCTGATCTGACCCTTTCACAGGTACCCAAACTGCCTCCAGCAGCCGTTAGTATGACCCCATCTCCCCACCCCACCCTCACGCTTTCCAAGAGAAGGGGCTTTTCCTCAGGCTACAATGAAGGCCCTCTGTATTCATGGTGCAGAGAGGGTCTGTGATTGTAAGAGTGGGGCCTCCTCTCTGCTCAGGCGGAGCCCCCGCCCCAGCACAGACCTGTTCCTGTGGGTGGGGTACGTTTGCTGTAATCCAAGATTTCCCACACTTGCCTGTTTATGAGAATCCTCTGAGATGCTTGTTAAAAAATACAGATTTCTGAGTCCCAAACTACAGCTTTTTAATCAGAATCTCCAGAAGAGAGGCTTTTTAGAAAGCCAGTTCTTAGGACGGGGTAAATTCGGGAAACTTTACTAAGCTATGCCCCTCTCTTACCCATGGGCGACCTAACCCATGTCTCTGCTAGACAGCTGCTGCCTGGGCTGGGCTGAGGGCCACATTACAGGGGGAAAAAATGTGTTTTTCTGTCTAAAGGCCACTTGTGATAACAACAGTGACTGACCTTTACCTACTGTGTGCCGGCACGGGACTGGGGCTTTTGTTTTTCCGGATTATCTCATGTAATCCTCTTGACAACCTAATGGAGTATGTGCTACCGCTGTCTCTGTTCTTCCAGATATGGAGGCAGAAGGAAGGGAAGTTAAGTGACTTGCCCACAGGCACACGCAGCTGGCAGCTGGCAGAGCTGGGTGGGAACACAGGCTTCTGATCCCTGAGCTCCATCTCTTCTCCAGGACATATTACTGATCCCAGGACCTTGAATTAACCAGGCTCCACACCCTAAATGTGAGCTTAGCAGCCCAGTTCACACCACCACCACTACCCCCAAAGAAAGGGCAGAAGAGGAGGGAGTTGTAATTTATCTTAAAATCTCTAGTGGGAGTGTGAATGAGGAATGATGTGAAGAAAAGCACAGGAAAAGGATGCTAATTCCTCATGTTGGTCCTCAGGTACTGGAACTCCTTAAGCAACCTGGTGGCATCCTTGCTGAATTCTGTGCGCTCCATCGCCTCCCTGCTGCTACTCCTCTTCCTCTTCATCATCATCTTCTCCCTCCTGGGGATGCAGCTCTTTGGAGGAAAGTTCAACTTTGATGAGATGCAGACCCGGAGGAGCACATTTGATAACTTTCCCCAGTCCCTTCTTACCGTGTTTCAGGTATGGACTCTTCTCTGCTGGGATTATGACCAGGTGGGTGGGTGAGTGGTGAGGGAGGTGGGAGAAGGAAGGAGACTTGGAAAGGTAGAAGGAGCTTCACCTTGTGTTGGGCACCCAAAGCCAGCCTAGATCAGCCATGGAGGCTCCATGCCCAGCAGAGTCTTGGTTCTTTCAGTAGTTTCCCTGACCCCTAGACCCCCGTGGAATTCCACTGTTGATGGACCATTGAAAGAAGATCTAATCAAGCAGTTTAAAAACTCTCTTAGCCGTGGAACCCTTTATTCAAATAAATTCTACATAAAAGCCCAAAATATAAACCAAGAAAAACAGCCTGCTCTTGTTGGGGGAGGGGAGGGTGATGGAGCTGTCTTTCCTACCCACCTTTCTTGCCCTTAGAAAAAAATACAACTACCCCTTAAATTTGTGACTTCATAGATATTTTGGCTTAGGACAAAGCCAAAGTAGCACTTGTTTAGGTTTAAAAGTAGATTGATTTATTTTAATAAAATGAATATGGATGTTGCCAAAATCTTAATGGCGATACCCACATGACTAATGTTTGGGGAAAACAGATAGCGCATTGCTCTCCCAATGAACACATTCACATTGGTGAAGGGGTCTTTATGCCCTAACCTGAGGTGCCATCTCGTGTGCTGTATGTGGGTCGTAGGAGAGATTTTGACCAGGGAGCCCTTTCAGTCGCCCCTCAAGTAATATCATTGTAGTGGCCACGCGCTTTGTCTAAGGACAGAGTCAGACTTGTCCGGGTCAATAGCTCAGAGCCCCTGGGAGGAGAACTGGGAGCCAGGAGGAGGGAAAGAGGTGGAAATAGATCTTAGTCGTTTTCGTTAACATAGTGGGGCAGGGCAGGGGAGTTTTGGGGTTTGCTGTTGGTCTAACGCTGTGTCCCTTATTGGTGGGAATGTGTCATTCAGATCCTGACCGGGGAGGACTGGAATTCGGTGATGTATGATGGGATCATGGCTTATGGCGGCCCCTCTTTTCCAGGGATGTTAGTCTGTATTTACTTCATCATCCTCTTCATCTGTGGAAACTGTATCCTTTGCTCCTGCCTCCCCACCCTTAATGCCCCCGCCCTCAGTCTGCAGCATGATGCCAAATAGGTGTGCCCAGCAGATCCTGACTCAAGGCTGAAAACTGTGCTTGCCCGTCCACAGGGCCCCAGGCAAGCAGGGGAAAGGCGTGCTCTGGGGAGAAGACAGTCCCCAGCCCAGAACTGCCTTAGCTGGCGGGTCTTGCGGGGAGCCTGGAGCTTTGGCATAGATGAGGATGTAAGTTCATCTTCCTGAACCAGTTCAGGCTACAGTGTTGCCCAGCTCCAGGAGGAGTGTTCTCATTGTAGTCTGGGTGCATGATGCCCCCTGGCCGTGTGCACGTGCAGCCACTCACATGGGCTCTGATGTGAACGCTTCTGGAGTTGGGCACCTTAGCTGCCCTGGGATGTTGCATCTGCTGGAGGTAGGATGCTCTGTTAAGGAGGACTGAGCCATCATCCTTGAAATGGCCTTCGTCTCCTCTTCCTGCTTTCTGGTCAGTGTCCCCTTCCTCTGAAGCCACTCTCCAGGACTTTAGTCACAGGCAGAGCTGGCTGGGCTTCACCAAGCAGACCTGACAGATCCTTCCTGATCCAGGCCACGGGCAGGTTTCCAGAGTCTCCAGCCACAGGTGTTCTTCTCTCCCTCTGGTCACTGCCCCATGAGGGCTGTGTGCAGAGGTGGGTTGTTAAGTGGAAGCAGCTCTGGCCCAGACTCGGGTTTAAATCGCAGCTTAATGTAGTGCAGAAAACCTGGGCGTTGATGCCAACAGACAGGCTTTACGTTCTACCAGCTGGGTGACCTCGGGCAAGCTGAAGCATCTCTACCTCAGTGTCTATAAAATGAGGTGATAAAACGATAGTACCTGCTACTTACCAGGTCATCTTGAGGTTTAGTGGGATAATATGTGCAAAGCCCCTGCCACGCGGGGGCATGAGAGCGAGGCATCCAGTAGCACCCTTGCACAAGCCTTCACCTCCCTGGGTTGTGGTTCCCTATGTGTGAAACAGGTGACTGTCTGGGTGTCTGGGTGGAGGTCAGACTTAACAGATGTTAAGAGCCCTTTCAGCTCTACTTTCTTTGATTCTGCAGTTCTCTGACCCAGGGTGTCCATTCAAGGTTGAGGGTGGGGGAGAGAAGAAAAGGGCAAATGACTGCTTCAGTTAGGAGTCCCCAAGCTTTGGCAGCTCCAGCTGGACCTTCCGAGAGTCTTTGTATGCTCAGGCTCACTTTAAGAGTTGGCAAAGACATGAGGCCGCCTCCTGAGGGCCCAGTCATAATGAACTGCTCTTGAGAGAGTTCCGCATTCTGCTAGAGACAGTGCTGTTTATAATGTCACTTACAGGCAGTCCTCACAGTGGGGACACCATAAAGCAGCCCAGCAATTAAAGAGCAAGGCAGGGCTCACTGCCGCTCTCCCTCCCTGCTCCAGCCTACAAGCTGGCCTGCTCTCAACCCCTTAGAAAACTCCAGGTAGCTAGTAGGGTGATGGGGAAGGAAAAGCAGGCAGGAGGGACACCAATGGGTTTGGACCTCCTGAAGGGAGTCACCATGAGCTCTCACTGTGGGGAACTCTACCCCTGCATGTCCTGCACCCTCCCTGCTCCCTGTGCCCACCAAAAACCCCAAGGCCAAGGGTCGTTTTCTTTAAGAATGGACGCAAACAGATATCCTACTGAATGTGTTCTTGGCCATTGCTGTGGACAACTTGGCTGATGCTGAGAGCCTCACATCTGCCCAAAAGGAAGAGGAAGAAGAGAAGGAGAGAAAGAAGCTGGCCAGGTAACCCTCTGAGCTTACCCAGGACCAGGGGCCCAGGGGCCCGGTTCTGGAATGCCATTCCCTTTGGTGGTAAAGTGAGCCTTGGGTGCTGGCCTCTGTTGGCCATTCCTCCCAGAAGGACACTGGGTTTGGGGCTTCTTATAGTAAGTTGGGTCTCTCTCCTAATTCCAAGGCATTGCTCTAAAGTGGAGACCATCATGAATTACAGTCTCTGTGAAGGTGTTGTATTTCCCTACCTCTTTTGAGAAGAGAGGTCATGAAGGGTGCTGGTGGGAGTAAAGGATGGGGAGAGAAAAAAGGCAGCCACTCAGAGAAGAAATACAATTCTAGCTGAAAGACCGATTCTTCCTCACTGTTTTGTGACTCATCTACAGTGTTAGGAAGGCAAGATAGGACCCTACGTTGTCTTCCGTCATTGTCTAGATTAGACTGTCATAGGCCACCCATCTGCTGGGTACTGAGCAGAGTTTTCCAGGACCCAATCCTGAATGAGATCCAGAACCTTTCTCTGCTTTAGACAAGGACTGGAGCAGCAGAGAAGCTGGAAGAAGCCAACTGAGTGCCAGACAGAGCAAGATGAGGCCAGGTGCCTTGATCCTGGGCCCAGCCCAATAGCGTTAGTGACTGAGCTCCCCATTCCATGTGCCCTGGGTGGAGGAAGATGGACATAGGCCTAGGGAATCTGCTCCCACTGGCCCCCAACAGACCACAGAGTAGTTTTCTTTTTCACTGTTCCCTGTCACTCCAATAAACATCTCTATTTTTCTCTTCTGCTGACCGGCCAGGACTGCCAGCCCAGAGAAGAAACAAGAAGTGGTGGAGAAGCCAGCAGTAGAGGAGGCCAAGGAGGAGAAAATTGAGCTGAAATCTATTACAGCTGATGGAGAGTCCCCACCCACAACCAAGGTGAGTGGCCATCTCCTTCCAAGACCTGGGAGGGCCGTTGCTGAGGGAAAGAGGTTACAGTCTTCCCAGGCCAGACGCTCATGGACAGGAAGAAGGAAGGAAAGAGACTTGGTGGGATAAAGCCAGTGAGGGTGGAGCAAGAGAACCAGGAATGTGAAGACAAGGCAGATTGGTTGAATCCCAGCCTTCTGCTGATGTCTTAAGAATATGCACAAAGTAACAAGGATATATTTTTGAGTCAAAAGCTCAGCCACTGACTATAATGCAATTTCAAGGCTGCTCCAAGCCTCTCAAACTGTGGGACGTATCTAACGAGATTCTTCCTCCTTCTCCCCCTTGGCTGCCTAGATCAACATGGATGACCTCCAGCCCAATGAAAATGAGGATAAGAGTCCCTACTCCAACCCAGAAACTGCAGGTACCAGTCCTACTGCCTAAACCTGAGGTTGGGAGGTTGGGGTGGAGATCCATATTCTGAAGCCATATGGAAGTGGTGGTATATTCAAGACCAAGGGCTGCAGTTTCCCTCTGCAAGCCCCTTGCGCTGCCGAATGTCTCCTGCCTCTGTGTTTGCACTGCCAGTCCTCATCCAGGGGAAACTCAGCTCCTTGTTTCCTCATAATAATAATAGGAGATTACATAAGTCATATTTGAGCAGTGTTTTTGTGCCTTTTGGAAGCTGGATTCTATATGCATTTAAGGTTTTATTGTATCCTGTATTGTAAAATCATTATTAGCTTACAAAATTTATTACTACAACGTATGTTGCAGCATTATGCTCACTTAATAATAAAAGTAAATCGCAAATCTGTCTTGCCCTCACTCAGGAGGCAGTGCTGAGTACAAGGACAGCTGCCACCACAGATGTCCCACCTGTTGTTTTGTGGGATGCTTTTGGGTCTCTGCTTATAAAAAGAGCTCATACCGACGGTCTTCTCGTCTTCTATCTGAAACGTAAATTGGCAGGCAGTCTCCTCTGAGGGAGTTTTAATGCCAGAGGTCGTTCAGCCTTTCTCCAGGATTCGCTTCCCCGCTTTGCAAAACCCCACATCCTGGACGAGCCCTGGATTGCCTTCCTGTTACCTGAAATTGCAGATATCACCACCCGCCTCAAGCTCGAAGTCAATTACGCGCGACAAGGGACTGTTATCTTACTGACATTTCCTTCTCTGTGGAGGTTGGGCTATATGAGGGTTGTTACCCACATTAGGTGCCCGAAAACCTTCTGCATTTATAAGCAAAGCTAGGTTTTCCTTTTTGCTTTCCCTCCGCTGGTTCTCTGCGGGAAGTCTGCAAGGACAGCAGTGGCCCCCTCCCCTTGTCCTTGGGAAGAGGCTCCCTGTGGCCGCTCCAGCTCCCTCTCCTCCCCGTGTAGGAAGCAAGCTTGGCATCCTGGGGTGTGGACAGAAAGAGGAGCAGGAAGAGCCTTTCCGGGGGCTGGGCACTAAGCCTTTTGAAGTCATAAACCCTTCTGCTGTGAACGTTATAGAATTTCAAAGACATACTAGAAATATTGACCAAATGCCATGGGATGATCTTATCTTCATCCTGAATAAACAAATAAACTTTAAAATGACATTTTTGAGATAACTGGGGAAAATTGAATATGGACTGAGAACTAAAGGATTTTAAGTAGTTTTTGTTAATCTTGTTAGTAAAATAATATTATTATAGTTCTATTTTTTAAATATTGAAGTGTTTATGGCTGGAGTCTAAAATGTTCAGAAGTTGCGTTAAAATGCCCCAACAACAAAAAATGGAGGCAGGGAAGGTAAATCAAGCAAGATGGGCAAACTGTCAATGGTTGTTGAAGCTGGGTATGGAGGTTCGCCATATGAGTCTCTCTTCTCGTGTGTATATTTTTAAAGCTTAAAAAGAAAGAGAGTATTAAAACAAACCCCTCTGGCCCTGAGCAGAGCCTGTCCATCTGGCCTGTGTCTCCAGGAAGCAGCCTCCCGGCACGCAGCACACAACACACAGCAGGCAGCACACAGCACTCAGCAGGCAGCATGCAGTATGCAGCAGGCAGCAGGCAGCATGAAGCAGGCAGCATGCAGCAGGCAGCACGCAGCACGCAGTACGCAGCACACAGCACACAGCATGCAGCAGGCAGTGGGGTGAGCACCGGCTTAGGGGGTCTGTTCTTCCATCACCTAGCTGCAGTCAGGCCCTCTGTCCCTGTTCCTGCTACAAAGCAGTGAGGTAGACACACCCATGACAATAAGCTCAAGTTTCATTATTCTAAATACACTCTTGGCCTTTCTCTTCTTTGTTGCTCTAATAAAATCAAAGAGAAGCAGGTCAAAGGGAAAAAGGACTAATGAGGATATTGTCACCACATCGGCCATCATAGAAATGTTTCTCTGTTGACGCGGCTTTGAGAATTCTTGGAATCGTTTTGCTTTTAAACTGAAAAACTATTCTCCCACACTCTGCTGATTCCTCAGGATTCCTTAGATTTTTCCCCCATCACATGGCCACTCTTCTTTAACCTCCTCCAGTTGTGTGCCTTCACTCTCTTGGTCCCAAGAATCTCCTGCCTTGGGTCCATAGACACCTGAGGCTGTCCTGCCTCAGCCCACCACCACCACTCAGGCCTTTAAAGCCAGTTCCTAGGGCTCCCATTTGTTCACTATCCCTGGTTTCCATTTTCTCACCCAAGGCCAGCATGTTCTTAAAGCTGGTGGCTCTGGGCATCCCCCTCCTCCAAGGCTGCGCGAGCCTCTGCTTCCTAGCTCCTCCCTTTCCTGCCACTGCACGTCACCTCCTGGACCCTTTAGGACCAGGTGCAGCAGAAGACCCCAAAGACTCCTCCAAGGTTACTTGGCCTACTGTCTCTGTTATTGTCCATCTCTCGTCCCCACTTGCTTCTCTTCTGAACTGTGAAAGGCGAAGCCTGATCCACCATTGTTCTCGCAAACACAGCCCTTCTGCTTTCTCTCCTCTGGGCAGCTGGCCCCTGCGGGCCCACTTCACGCAGATGCCCCTTGGGAGGCAGCAGAAGTGAGCATTCCTCCTGCCACACTTCCAGCCGGACTTCCAGCATAACAGGCCTGGTGCCTGAGCGCACACTCCCCAGCTCCCTCCTGCTCGCTCTCACTTCCTGCTCTCTCCTCGGCCTTCACCCTTCTCTCCAGGCTGCTGTGTTTGCTTTTCCAGGCTGCACACAAAGCTGTATGTCGGACGGCCGAGTGGGAGCTGAGCTCCAGCCTACACTGTGCCAGCCAGGGCCTCTGCCTTCATGGGAACACCGAGGAGGGGCCTGGTTCTAATTCATACAAAGCGGCCGTACAGGCTGGCAGTGGCCCGTAGTCCTTCCCTCTCTGTTTAATCTCGAAAACTCGCCAGTTGGTTTTAGCCTCCAAGCTTAGTATCCACCAAATTCTAGAAACATCTACTCACCCAATTAGGAAAGCATTGTGCCTAGATTGTGGTTTTATTTAATCGATTAGTTTATTTGAGTGAACATGCAGATGTTCTTAAGAGTCGCTAAGGACTTAAAATTAATAAGCACACGTGAGAAAGAAATGTGGGCGACGCCAGAGAATGCATAGCACGGTAACAATGCTGTGGAGGAGGCTCGAGCTGCAGCAAGGGGCTCGAGGAGAAGGAGAGCAGTGAGGGCGGAGTGGGTGGGCCGGCTGCGTGGACAAGGGTGGTCTTGCCTGGTTTGGAGCTCAGGAAGTTGGAGAGAGAAGCATTTATTTCAGGACCATACTGTTGTCATAGACACAGAGCTGGAAGAAAGCTTGGCGACATTCATTCACTTAGTACCTACTTAGGAAGCGCCTGCTGTGTGCCAGGCACTGTGGCAGGCGCCAGGGACACACCTGCGGGCAAGACAGAGAAGGCCACAGCTCCCAGAGCCTGCATTTCAGTGGTGAGACAGACCACGAGCAAGAAAGCAAACCAACCAAGAAGGTGATGTCAGGCAGCACTACGCGGCAGGAAGATCAGACGACCAAAGGCTGCGTTAGACCTGCTGGGTGGGGCAGGCCTGCTTTGGCTGTGTGGCAGTGCAGCCCTCTGAGGAGGCAACATCTGGGCTGAAACCTGAATGAGCCAAAGAAATTAGACATGGAAATCAGAAGGAAGAGCTTTCTAGGTGCAGAGACTAGCAAAGCAGAATCTCTTGCAGAACGCACTTGTCTGCCAAGGAGTCCAAAGAGGCCAGCGTGCTTGGAGCAGAGAGGGAAGGGGAGAGGGCTAGGGCCTCAGATGGGGGCTAGGTGGAGGCAGGTGGAGCAGGGCCTGAAAGGCGCTGCGAGAAGTTCGAGTCTGCTCTGATGCAGTGGAGAAACACCTCAGGCAGAGGAAGACATGATCCGATGTCCAAGATATCTGTTTTTTTTTTTGGAGACCTGATTAAATATACTTTTTTATTGTTGGTTTTTTTTGGTGAGGAAGATTGGCCCTGAGCTAACATCCATTGCCAATCTTCCTCTTTTTTTTTTTCTCCCCAAAGCCCCAGTACATAGTTGTATATTCTAGCTGTAGGTCCTTCTAGTTCTCCTATGTGGGACACCACCTCAGCATGGCCTGATGAGCAGTGTGTAGGTCCTCACCCAAGATCCGAATCAGTGAACCCTGGGCCGAACCCTGGGCCGCCGAAGTAGAGTGCATGAACTTAACCACTCAGCCACGGGGCCAGCCCCCAACATACCTTTTAAAAGACTCACTCAGGCTGCCATATGAGAAACGGATATGAAACAGCAGATAGTCAAGAATAGGACCGGGGACAGTGGGGACACTAGCACAGGAGTCCAGGGAAGAGATGATGGCAGCTTAGGCCAGGGTGAGGGTGCTGAGCTACAGAGAAATGGCAGGACTCGGGGTGCAGTTTGCAGGTGGAGCCAACTGGACTTATTAATGGCTTAGGAGTTGAGGAGAAAGAACGAGGAATGAATGGTGACTCGGAGGTTTTCAGTTGAGCCAGCAAAGAGAGGCCAGCCCTGGGGGTCTAGCAGTTGGGATTCCACACTCTCACCACCACAGCCCAGATTTGTTTCCTGATCCGGAACCCACACCACCCGTCAGTCTGTTTGTTGTCACACTCTGGTGGCTGCATGTTGTGGTGATGCTGAGAGCTCTGCCACCAGGATTTCGAATACGAGCAGGGTCACCCATGGTGGGCAGGTTTCAGTGGAGCTTCCAGAATAAGACAGACTGGGAAGAAGGAGCTGGCCACCCACTTCTGAGAAAATTGGCCGTGAAAACCCTGTGAACAGCAGTGGAGCATTGTCTGATATACTATCGGAAGGTGAGAGGAGGGCTCAGAAAGACTGAGCAGGTTCCGCCCTGCTGCACACAGGGGCGCTGGGAGTCGGAATCAACTCGATGGCACTAAGGACAAAGCCAGGAGAAGGTGCCTGCCGCAGGGAGCACCCTCTCAGCCTTCTCTCCCGGGCTCTCCCACACAGCTCCAGGCTGGCTCTTTGGCCCTTACCACCCTTGCATTACCTGCATTACCTTTACCTGCTGGAAGAATCTGGGGCCACACCACAAACTGTAAGCTCCTTCAGGGCAAGAACCACGGCTTTGTGTTCAGTGTGCTGTAGGCAGTAGATGTTAAAAATAGTGTTTTTATTTTAATCAGCCATGAACAAAATCACAGAGGTGAAAATGTGTGTCAAATGGGGAGGGCCAGGGTCACCGAGGCCCAGGGCTGGGGCATGAGCTCTGCGGTGGTTTTACTTCTGAGGGCAGGAACCCGCCTCTGGGAAGCAGCATCAGCTGCAGGGTGCCCAGTACCTTCCTTATCACGCTTTCCAGACCTCCAAGGAGGAGATGAGGAAAGAAAGTTCCCCGAGGGAGTCTAGTGGCATTTGGGAGCGGGGGTCCAGGTGGCTCAACTGCCAACCCCAAACTTTCCCTGACTTTTCCTAATCTGTCAGCCTCTCTTCTTATACATAAGACATACAGAACATCTCCTGCTGACACATTTCTGTCCTTGGACAAACTTGGGTTTGTCTTTCAGAAATAGTTTCCTCTGAAATTCAGCGATGTGGGTCTGCACAGTCAGCCACCTCGCTTCTCCCCAGGAATGGAAATGGATGTAGACCTCATCCGCAGTGAGGCAGGCCGCTGCCCACGACACAACAAAAGGCTTCACTGGGAACTCATAAAAGCACAAAGCTAGTAAATATATGATTAGAATGCATAACATACATAGAAAACATAAGTGATTAGAATAAGTGTTAAATGACCTGTTATCAGATTATCATGAATAAGAAAATGTCGGGTCGTTTACAGCAAAACGGAAGAATACAAACACGTGGGCAGGAGTTTAAGCTCCTTCCCAGTTACATTTCGCTTGTAAATATGATTTAGGCCAACTCTGGTTTTGCTTTTTTCTTTGATGGAAAACTTTACCTTTGTTTTACATCCCAAGGTTTGGTTAAAAAGCTTTCACCCTTGGCCTGTACACAGTTTTTCATCTTGTGCCTCTCTTCTGCCGAAAATATCCACTGCCTGCGGGGCAGCTCTAATGACTCTAGAGAAAGAATCTGAGCTGTACCTGTGTTCTGCGCGTCCTCCAAAAAAATCTTGGGTCCCTAAAGCCTCTTGCTTGGTAAAGAACCACTTTCTGTGCCAGGCATTTTTTTCTCTGTACCACCTGGCTTCAATCTTAATCAGAAGAGAGAACACGCAGAGGCATGGCTGGTCCTAAGATGGACTTCCTGCAGCTATCTTTCCAACCAGCTTAAGTCTCACCTGACCTTCTTCTTTCGCAAAATCTCCTTCCTTAGAAAGCTAATGTTGGTGTGGTAGTTTAGTCTTTATCAAGAAATAAGGGCTACTCTGTGCAGGACATGGTTTCTCTCTCCAGGGTTTTCAGCACATAAGGAGAAGGAACAGATACATTTAACCCAGGCATCCAAGGTATTGGATATCGGCACATCCAAGGAGTGCCAAGTTAACGCAGGAGGCCAAAGGTGCTGCTGGAATTCACAGGAAAGTCCTTCCCTAGAGCCCAGGAACTCAGGAACGCCAGGTGAATGGTGCTACCTGAAGGGGAGTCCATACAGCTCTGCAGACAGAGAGATGAAGGGCAGGCCACACAGAGAGCGTGAGGAAAGGAGAAAGCACATAGGCAGTGTGTTCATGTCCTGGGGCTGCCGTAACAAATGGCCACGAACTTGGTGCCTCGAAACAACAGGAGTTTATTCTCTCACAGTTCTGGTGCCTGGAGTCTGGAGTCAAGGTGTCAGCAGGGCCGTCTGCCCTCTGCAGGCTCTAGAGAGAAGCCCTGCTTGCCTCTGTCCAGCTACTGGTGGCGGCCGGCAGTCCTTGGCACTCCTTGGCTTGCAGCTGCATTGCTCCAGTCCCTGCCTCTGTCCTCACATGGCCTTCTTCCCTGTGTGTGTCTCCGTGTCTCTCCTTATAAGGACAACAGTCCTTGGGTTTAGGGCCCACCCTAGTCCAGTATGACTTCATCATAACTAATTACATCTGCGAAGACCCTACCTACTTCCAAAATCAAGCCACATTCTGAGGTTCTGAGTGGGCGTGAATTTCAAGGGGACGATATTCAACCCACTACACCGAGTGTTCAGAAAATACTTTGATGTGAGTGGGAAGTTTGTCAGGGAATAACAGCAGGCAGAGTTCAGACTGAGAAAGATGCTAAGCACTAATTTATAGGCTAAGAATCGCTCCCATGGGTAGAGAAAGCAATAACAACCCCTGACATTTATGTAACACTTGCCCTGTGCCAGGCACCGTTCTGAGGTATGTATGTACTATTATCCCATCTTACAGATGGAGAAACTAAGGCACAGAGAGACAAAATAAAACACCCATGACCAGAAAGAGGCAGAGCCAGGATTTGCATCAAAGCGCTGGCTGGAGAGTCCATGCTCCTCACTCCCATTCCCCTTCTAAATATTTTTAAATACATTTGACCAGAACAGGACATGCAGTGGTTCCTTTCCATGGGCAATGATCTTGTAAGCAAAGAAATAAGCCGTTTGCCTTTGGTCCAATTGAACGTGGCCACTGGCCAGGAGAAGCAAGGAGCCCCTTTAATTGGTGTCAGTGTCTAGACCTTTGAATTAAGGGCCTGTTGTGGTCATCATTATTGCCCTATTATCTCTACAGCACTTGATTTTTCTGAATTTTCATGAATGGGGAAAGTCTTAATTTTAAACTGCTGGAACCTTCATGGATCGGGTTGTTTGCAAGGGATCCCACAAGTCAACTAAGCCATGCCCCTTCCCTTCCTGCAATTTAGACGCACAAGTACACCTGGCAGTGCCCTAGTCTTACCTGGTTACCATTTCTAGTGCCTTACAACTAGGATGACCACCCTTCCCAATTTGCACGGGACTGACGGATTTCTTGGGATGTGGGAATTTCAGTTCAGAAAATGACTGGACAGTCCTGGGCAAACCAGGACATGTTGGTCACCATACATACAACCCCCCTTATCATGCGCCACCAGGAGGTTCTTTCCCTAACAAAGGTGAGCTCCAGCAGTGTCCACAGAGCCGGGTGTCTGTCTTGGATGGTATCCTGCATTTTCAGAGGTACAAATAATGTCTTGATTCCTGTCAGTGGGAAGGTATCTAGAAGTAGGCAGCACAATGGTAAAAATAAGTGCAAGTAGTGGAGTTATTTAGAATGGTGCTATTTTTCTTATAGGAGAAGAAGATGAGGAGGAGCCTGAGATGCCTGTTGGCCCCCGCCCCCGCCCACTCTCTGAGCTGCACCTTAAGGAGAAGGCAGTGCCCATGCCCGAAGCCAGTGCATTTTTCATCTTCAGCCCCAACAACAGGTGTGTGAGAATGGTGGGGAAGGGGGAACTCTGCTCTCTGCATGAGACAAGCCCAGCAAGTGCCGGCATCCTCCAACTTCTGGGTGGAGGCTTGAACTCCCCCACTCACCACAGCTTGTTTAAACAGGCACTATTTAAGTAAAGGAGTCTGGATTCCAAATCAGAAGACCTGTGTTTTTCTCTCCATTGTTTGAAACGTGTAAACTCTATTTCTATCCTTTTGATAATGACTCTTGGTAATTTACTAAGTCTATTTAACTTAAAGTCTGAAGTTAAACAAGAACGTGGAGCTCCTCCTGTGCAACAGAAGCAGCTTAGACTGTTTTAATTCCTCTCAGCCCCTCCTGCCTTAGATGTGATTATTGATTACTCCTTTAACCCAACAAGGGAGACAGTATTTCACCATCATTATTATTATTATTTTATATATGTATATATGTAAAGTTCCTTTAGTTCCTTTATGGTAAATTCACTTGGCCTCTGTTTATCTGTAATTGTTTTCATTTCTTGTTCTTGAAAGATGGTTTTGCTGTGTATACAATTTTAGATTGACATGTTTTGCCCCTCAGCATGTTAAATGTATAATTCCACTGTAAAGTCAGCAGTCACACCAACTCTCTTTCTTTTGTAGGCAATCTGCCCCTTATCTCTAGTTGCTTTTAACATCTTCTATTGCCTTTGGTGCTGTGCATATTAACAACCATGTATCTGGACATGGATTTCTTTCCATTTATCCTGATTAGAATATGATATGCTTCCTAAGTCTATGGATTTATATTTTTCTTCAGTTCTTGAACAACACTAAAGACTAGAATAGAATTTCTAATTCTTGAAAAGTTGCAGCCATAATCTCTTTAAATATTGTCTCTCCTTCATTCTCTCTATTCTTTTCTTCTGGCATTCCAGTTAGGCATATGTTAGACCTTCTGGTTCCGTCCTCCCTATTTCTTAATGTGTTATGCACATCTTTCATCTCCTTGTCTCTCTTTGGTATTCTGGGTAATTTCTTCAGATATATCTTCCAATTTCTTAACTCTCTCTTTGGCTTTATCTACGTTACTGTTTAAACCAGTTTTTATATCAACTGTTACATTTTTTCATTTCAGACAGTTCCATTTGTTGCTTGATTTTTCCAGATCCATCTGTCTATATCTAATGGTTTCCTATGATTCTGTCATCTTTGTGATCAAGTCCTTTATTTCTTTAAATATTTCAAATATGGTTGTTTCATATTCTATATGTGATCTTTCCAATATACACAGTCTTTGAGTGGTCTAAGTCACTTCTTTTTGTTTTAAAGATTGGCATGGCCTGATGAATGGTGCCGTGTCCATGCGCAGGATCTGAACTGATGAAACCCTGGGCTGCCAAAGCGGAGTGTGTGAATTTAACCACTCAGCCATGGGACTGGCCCTGTCTAAATCACTTCTTTGTTGTTTCTTCTGATTTCCCGTCTTAGCGGCTCATTTTCTTATGTGTTTAATGATCTTTGGCTGACTTCAATACTTCATCTTAATTGATGAGATTCCTGTGGACTTAAATTAGGAGTGGGAAGCTTTCTTCTAGATGCCCCTGGAGGGTGTTGGCTCAGCCTAGAGTCCCAGGCTCCTCTGCCCCACCTCAAGACTGGCTTGAAATACAGTTTCCTGACAGCAGTGCTGATACAGGCATCTGTCCTCTGGCACCTCTGCCTTTCCTGGCTCCCTATCACACAAACCCAGCTCAGAGGGTTTGTCTGTCTGTTTGAAAGGGATGATCGCTGCAGACCTCTGCTGACTCTCACGAAACCAGCGTTGTTTCAAAGAGTCAGTCTGCCCAGGATTTGGTGCTTCTGCAGCCATTGGGTCTCCTGGAGCACCCGGTCAGCCGCTGCCAGGAGCAGAGGCCCGCGGGCCTGGACTCAAGCCCTCACTCCCTCATGCTACAGGCTGTGTTTCTGGGCAAACCTCTCCTGCCTGGGTTTCAGTGTTTTTATCTGTGAAATGAAGATGATAATAACACCCACACCTCCCTTCCTAAGCTGTTGTCAAGATGAGATGTATATAAGACACCCTTGGCATTCAAGGATCCAGCATTTGTGGTACTATCAACGAGTGTCCAGAGAGCCACATGTGTAGTTCTTTGTATTGGGCTGAGGGGTAGAATTGAATTGCACGCCTTGAAGCTATTACGGGAGCAAATCAGCTGGCCAGAGTATACTCTTAGCCAGTATCTCAGTATCCACATCTCTGGGTGGATCTGTTGTTCCTTATACATAAAAATGTGAAGTAGATCTTATAAAGTGATTTTTTTTAATGATGGGGAAAAGTCCCCCAACAAAACCGGTTATTAATGTCACAGCAGTATTTGAAAATTTAGAGATTCCAAAAGGTCTCAGATGTAACCCTCCAAAATGTCTAAAGTTTACCGTCTGTGAAAATGCTTGAGAATACAAAGTTCTGTACAGATACGCATCGTGGTGGGGTGGGGAGGCAGGGGCTGTGGTTGTCACTCCCCAACAGCAGTCAGACTTCAGGCTGCAGTGCCCACACCCCAAACCAACGAGCTCCTGCTGCAAGCTGAGGGAAGGGGTTGAGGCTCCTGAGACCCAGGGAGCCGCTTCCCTCGCCTTGACCACATGGTTCCCTCCTTCTCTCCCCCTCCCCACGCAGATTCCGCCTCCAGTGCCACCGCATCGTCAATGACACGATCTTCACCAACCTGATCCTCTTCTTCATTCTGCTCAGCAGCATTTCCCTGGCTGCTGAGGACCCCGTCCAGCACACCTCCTTCAGGAACCACGTACGTATTCCCTTTGTCCTCTGCACCCCTTCTTCCCGGGACGAGGACTGGGCCCACAGCTTCTGTTGTGACCTCATTGTTTGATCAAGAGCCCAGTTCCAAATCTCATAGTCAAAGGCACAATAAACATTTCTTTAAAAGCTTATAGCTTTGGTAGAAACCCATCTTAGGACCATAAGCAAGTAAGAGCACGCGGACCCAATGCCTCAGGCTGGCCTGACTGGCAGAGGTCAGGACTTTCATTGTTCCATGGATGTTCCTCAGGAAGCTCTGGTTCCCTGTAAACTTAGTAAAGAGTAGCCATTGACCTCCTGCCTTGCTCCCAGGATGCTCTGACCAGTCCTAATCATTAGGAAGAGAGGGGAAGCACTGGCAAATAGGTGTCAGTGATCAGGCTGACCTTATATAAAAGAGAGCCTCAGTGACCTTTTGTAGAGTAGAAAACTAAATTTGGAGACCCACTCAAGGCTCTGGTGAACAACATTAAAGGCTAGAATAAGAATTTCTGCATCTTGAAGTCTCAAAACTTTGTTAAATCCCAACCCGGTGGGCACGAAGAGAAGAGCCCAGCAATCTAAAGCCATAGCCATGCCGAGCCCCTCGGTGGTCTGCAGCCTGCTTGATGCAGAGCTTTCTTACTGAGCGAGGTCTTAGGCCCAGCTTTGACCCACCACCTGAGCTATAATAAAGCATGAAACCCGGTAGCCTGCCCCCAGCCTGGGGGGCCTCACCTGGAGCGTGCGCCTTCCCATTGCCTCAAAGGACACAGCGCCAGTACAGATTTCCACCAACATCAGAAGCTAGCTGAGTCACACCAACGTGAGTTAAGCATTTTGCATATTTCTGCAAAAAAAATAGCAAACCCCACTCTCTGTCCTTTTGACAAGCATCCCAGTGTCTGATTTGGGTTTCTTAGTAAACTGGATTTGTGAGAAAAGTGTCCAACCAGACACGGCCCAGACCCAGGACCAGTTGAGGCCTGCCTGCCAAGCTCCCTCACTCTCTGGGGACCTCATCCAGAGCCACTAAGCTGCCTGAGGCCAGCCCACCGCAGGATCCCATGCTGTGTATGTGCCCCTCAGCTCCTGACTCGATTCCGTCTGTCTCCACGTGGAAGGGCTCACGGGACGCGTGTCCTGGTTTTGAAGTGTGACTCCTTTTCTGGTGAACATTGCTGACCTCTCCCCCCTTCCTGTTGTCGTCCCTTCTCCACCCCATCCCCACCCTGTTTCTTTTTGTTTTGCAGATTCTGTTTTATTTTGATATTGTTTTTACTACCATTTTCACCATTGAAATTGCTCTGAAGGTAAACCCCATCCCCTCTGCTCCTCTTCCTGTCCTGCTCGTACGGGCACTGGCTCTCTGCTGTCTGTCGCTAACACACGTGCTCCTGTTGGTGTCTGGTTCACTCACAGAGCCACTAATCCGATTGTGCTTATTTTTCAGATCCTAGGCAATGCAGACTATGTCTTCACTAGTATCTTTACATTAGAAATTATCCTTAAGGTAATGCAACCTGAGCAATGACTCTCGCTTTCTTTCTCTCTTTCTGCTCTGTATGCCTGTCTCTTTTCTCTCGTTTCTTTCACTTTCTTTTTCATTCTCAAGCCTGAAATTGCAAGAATTAGTGCCCCTCACTTTCTTCTGTGTGCTTGCTCAGGCTCGGGCCAGAAGAACCCACCGCCACCCAGTGCCTCCTCTTGGCCTGGGAAAGGCATACGGCTGACAGGGTTGTCACCGGCTCGGGCACTGCCCTGTCAGCAGTGCCCCACACATGCCCACACACACCCACACACACACCTACACACACACCCCACACACACACACACCCATCTCCTGGTAATCGGTAACTGATCCCTGCTTAGAGCCCTTCCCTCCTCCTGCCCAGAGGAAATGCCACACGAACTCCCCAAGTGGAAGAGCCCACAGGGCATGGAAGAATCCCTTTGGCCACCCCCTCGATGCCCGTTATCTCCACCTTCCTCAGCACTTGCAGCAGATATCAGGGCTGAGCTGGAGCTGGGGCGGTGTGATGGGAATCATGGGCCTAAGGCAAGAAATGGGCCAGTCTCCCCACTGGGGCTTTTGACAGACACCCCCAGATGACTTCTGAGCCCTCGGGTACCTGCCCGGAAGCCCGCTCCAGTGTCCCTTGCCCTGGGCCTGGAGGAGGGAGAGTTTGACTGGAGAGCTCGGCCCAGGGCTCTGACAACGGAGTGCTAGAAGGGGCCGGAGCCCCTGCCCCGAGCCCAGCTAGAGAGCACCGGCCCGGCCCGGCCGCTGTGGGCGCTGGTGGCCATCATGGAGCTGTCACCCTGCAGCTGTTGAGCCCACCTCGGAAGGCACTGGAAAGAGAGAGAGTTTTTCTGTTTTATATTAATATATTACCTACATTTATTTTATTATTTCTAAGTTTTTCCAGTATACCACTGGGCCCTAGCCCAGTGCCTCCCTAGCCGGTTCATCAAGACTCGGGTGCGAGTTCCGAGGCCTGGGGAAGTGCATCTCAGCGCTTGTCCTCAGAGCAAGGGGATGGACTGTGCCCTCACCCCACGCAGCAGAGCCATGGGCTCAGAACTCATGCTTTGGCTGCGTGTCTTTTTCCTGGAGACCCGCCTGGGACCCCTCCTCCCTGGAGGCCCAGGCTCCCTTTCCCCGCTTCGTGTGGCTGATGCGAGCGCCAGTGTCCGCACCTGACCGCGTGCCGCGCCGGCCCGCAGACCTTCCTTTCCTGGTGGGACCTCCCAAGTCATGACCCAACCCCTTAATGGACGTGACAGTTCTGTCACATCCAGACGCAATTTGAGTGGGGCAGTTCAGGTGCCTCGCTGTTTGGTGCGTCCTGAGAGGCTCACTCGTCCTGACCCTGGCTTCTGTCCCTGCTTCCAGCTAACCGAGAGCCTCCTCAGGTTTCTCTTCTACTCAGAGAGAGTGGGTCTGACCAGGCCCCAATTCCTGGGCGTGGGGAGAGGCAGCCAAGCTTTATCTGGCTGTATAAGATGCTCTCTGTAAATCCCCTTTCCATGGTGACCTGGTTTTTCCTGGACTTCAGACTCAGGGAGGCACACAAACACCCAAAATTCTGTCCTGGGACAAGAAAAGCTCTCAGGCCCAATTCCCAGTACCCCTCCACAGAGCGTCCCTTGTGGATTTCAATGGTGCTATTTTCCCTTCAAGGTTGCCATACAAGCAGAAGTGAAAGGTCTCTGTAAGCATTGTCATGGCAAGACCCTTCCCTCCCTCCCGCCCCGTCCTTCTGATCTCTTTGATGCTTAGTGTGCTTCTAAATATAAACCCAGCCCGGAACACTCCCCTCAGCTCCTGCCCGCTGGGTCCCTCTGCCCTGCCTGAAGGCCCAGCATCCTGCCATGCCACAGAAAGCGATGGTCCAGTCGTCCAAGGGGCATTTCCTAGCAGGAACAGTTGAAAGACCTGGGGATGTTTGGCCTTAAAAACAAAAGGCTTATAGGACCACAACAGTTGGCCTGAATACTGCAAAGGACTGTCTCCTACAGGAGGGAGAAGGTGGAACCAGGACCAACGAGTAGAAATGACAGAAGATACAACACTTTTAATAACTAGAAGAGCTGCCCAGAGAGGCGGTAGTTGTCCGTGGCTGGACAGAGGACATTCCTGCCCATCCAGCTCAGAGTCAGTGATCTTGTGTCACACTCCTTTTCTCCCCTCAGGCTGAAAATACCCGCACAGTAGGCTTTTCCTGGGCAATGACTTAGAACTTTAGGAAGCAGGAACTGGGTGGGTGGCAATCAGCAAACAGGGTAAAGGAAGGACATGTGCACTAGGTACCTGAACCTGGCCTTGTCTTAGCCCCAAATGCCACAGGTAACTTACAAATGAATGCTCCATTTTTCCAGCGTCCACTTGCCCTTTCTCCAATAGCCGCTCTTCTTCTGGCCCTGCCTGGGCGCGTGCCCCTGCCCCTACACACACACACACACACACAGACTCACTCACACACACACGCACTTTCTGGAGTGCTGGTCTTATTCCGGGTGCCCTGACAAAACTGGAGCCCAAAGTCAAAGAACAAAAGTCGGCCCTCTGAGCCCAAGCAGTCCACCTATTTGAGGAATGCTTGTCCCCGAGTGTGGACAGCTCGTGGAGCTCAGTAGTGTCCTCACAACATCCAAGCCAGGAGCGAGGTGAGATCAGACCTGGCACCTTCTCTAAGGCTGAAAGTGAAGTGGCTCAGGGAGGCACTCGGCCTTCTGCAGGCACGGAGCCTCTGGGGTTAGCACAAGCTGCCCAGGACCAGTCTCTGGGGTCCCGGATCTCCGCTGAGAGATGGGGCAGCAGTGAACTCCAGATGGCAGGCCTCGGCAGAGATCTCCAGCGATAGTCCCCTGCAGCCTTTTATATAATGTAGCCACTTCCAGAAACTGCTGCAGGACACAGGTGCCTGCGTCCCCTGTGACCCCCTGCGGCAAGAGATAAATGGAAAGAATTAGGCTGCAAGAGCTATTTTTGCCAATTTCCCCTGTGTTGGTTTTTGAATTGCTCTGCAGACATGCGCCCTGGAGATGCTCTGATTCCAAAGAGAGACACTGGACCCCAGATGACCAGACTCTCCGTCTCTCAGCCTTCAGCTCCTAATTTCTCCCTTTGGCTGATGCTTCGTGGCCCATGGCCTTTCATAGCCCTTAACCTGGAAATCCACTGGCCCTGAATTCAAGCCAACAAAATTGGAAAGGCTGTTTGTTGAGCACCCACAGTGGCTTTATATCAAGCTCTGAGGGAGGCCTGTCACAGTCCTTGTCATCCCCTGTGCTCCCCTTTTCTTTTACAAAGGGCTTCTGTGTAGATTTTCTACAGGTGCCTCACAAAAGCAGGGAAGAGTACACCCACTTTATAGATGAGGAAACGGAACTTCCCTCACACGGGAAGAATCTGAAATCCAAATTCAAGCTCTCTGGCACCAAGTTCAGTTCAATGACATCTAACATTTATATAGGGCTCACTGTCTGCAGGCTCGTGTTCTCCACGTAAGAACTCAACTGATGCTTACAGCCCTATAGATATTCTCATTGCTCCCATCTTTCAGATGAGGAAACCGAGACGCAGAGAAGTAACTTGCTGCAGGCAGACAAATAAAATACGGTAGGGTTGGGATTCGAACTCAGGAGGCCTGGCTCCAGAGCCTGTGCTCGTAATCCTTGTACGGTGCTGCCCCTGTGAACACACAGCTGTGGCCCTTAAAGAACGTACAGTCTAAAAGCAAGACAGTAGAACTGAGCTTAGAATATTTGGCACACATCATAAGCACTATCTGAGGCTGGGAAGTGGAGGGATCCTAATTGCCAGTTAGTGGTAGAACTTCTCTCCTGGCATTAAAGTGACTGTCCCAGTTTGCCTGAGACTAGGGGGCTGCCCCAGGACACTGGGCTTTCAGAACTAAACCAAGAATGTCCTGGGAAAACCAGGACGGTTGCTGACCCTCCTGGACACACCCCAACGGATGCCTCAGCTGGCCCTGAGGGCAGATAGAGCTTGGAGAGGAGGTTGGGAAGTTTGCATACAAGGGAAGCCCTGGGCAGCCTCAGCACAGGGCCCCTCAGGCTGGAGCCACCTGCGATGAGGAACAGTGGAAATGAGAGGGGGATGGCTGGCCAGTGTGAAAGGGCTTCAAACAAGGATTGAAGAGTGGGACGTGGTCGGGTAGGTCTAAGGAGCCACTTATTCATCTGGAGCTGGGGGAATTCCTTGGTGGCTGTAGAAACAGTTGCAGAACGCTTTTCTTGACACTATCTCCTTCTGCAGTCCTGCCTGCCCCTCATTCCTCTGTCACCCCACTGCCCTTCAACTGGGCCCTGCCCAAGGGATGCTGTGGGAGTAAACGGTGGTGCGAGGGGGTCTCTGGAGCTTGGACAGGAACCACTCATGCTGGTGTTTCTCTGTGCCTCCCTGCAGATGACTGCTTATGGGGCTTTCCTGCACAAGGGCTCTTTTTGCCGGAACTACTTCAACATCTTGGACCTGCTGGTGGTCAGCGTATCCCTCATCTCCTTTGGCATCCAGTGAGTAGGGCTCCCTCAGCCCAAGATGGGGGCATGCAACTAGGAATGGGTGTCAGAAAGGACAACCAAGAAACCAAGACTCTGGAGGGCCTTCCTGCACAGCCAGCAGTGTGACTGTGATGGGAATGGGGTGGGGCTTCTGACTTGTACCGCATGGTGGCTTTCATTTCTTGTGTTCATGTCCTCAATGGTGTGAGCCTTGGGGTACGTTGATCCCGCAAGAAGATGTTAACTATCTGGATCTTGCCATGACAGGCAGGGCTGGACCCAGATATAAGGAGAGGGGCTTTCCTCCCTCCTCCGCCGAGTGCCCAGTGCCCTTGGCTGCCCTCAACTCCAACGGCCTACCATTGCCATGGCCCACCCTGATCTCCCCCGTCCATCCTCCCTCCCTTTCTCTCACCTCTCTCCCCAGTCAAAGCAGCTGATGAGAGAGAGAGCCAGTGAGCAAGAGAGAGGAATTACTGACTCTCAATCTTGGCTGCACAGTGGAGCCACCTGAGCAGCTTTAAAGAAGACATTGCCTGGATCCCTCCCCCACCGTGTTTTATTTAGTTGGTCTGAGGGACAGCCTGGGCTTTAGGAGTTTTAAAAGCTCTCCAAGTGACTCTGCTGTACAACCAAGGCTGCGAACTTGCTCAGTTCTAAGAGGATCTGGTTATGAGTTTCTCCCAAGTTCCATCAGCTGATAATATTAACCCTGCACTTTAACTTTCAAAAGCACTTTCACATACACATTCTTCTAAGGCCCTCATGAAAAACCTCAGAGGTAGGCAGGGCACGCACAGTTACCATCATTTTATAGATAGGAAAATTGACGTTCAGGACATGAGACTTCCCAAGATCACACCAATGGCAGAGAAGAGGGTTCTGGGTCTCCCTTCCCAAGAGTGTTTTCATGATCGGCTAGAAGGAGTGGAGATGGGGGCATTAGGATGTGATCATCAATTATATTACCCAAAACTGTCCTCCTGGGAGTCTAAAGGTCTAGATTTTAATCCCAGCACTACCACTCAATCCTGTTTAACCTTGAACCAGGAATTCTCCCCTTTGGTCTGTGCTCTCCCAACCTTTAAAGCCCTTCCATAGTGATTCGATGCAAATGGACTCCCTCCCTGAGATACTGGGATAGATAGGAATGTCCTCTGAATCCTTTGGAATACAAAAGGCATGAACCAGAGAAATCCAATTTTCTACCAGGTCCCTCTTGAGTATATTGTTGATGTAAATAATCCGTAACCAATCTATAAATGAAATTGGGGTGAGTTTATTCTGAGCCAGGTCTGAGGACTAGCCTAGCCCAGGGCTTTCCTTCCCCAAGGAAGGAAGGGCACCAAGAAGTGGGGTGTACAGAGTGGTTATATACCCTCAAAGAACACGTGTCACATATGACTGAAATGTCCCTTTTACAAGGGTCACGAGACTGCCCTGTTGGCACAGTGATTGATGGACTCAGCAGGTAGTAGGTCTGCTGTCTTGGTGGACGCAGCAGGGTGACAGATCTGCTGTCTCAGTCTGAGTGGTCATGGGTGAGCACAGCAATCAATTCCTAGTCTAGGGAGAGATGCTCATCCTTAAGGAAGTGCCAACATGGGGGAAGTTGCATCTTTATCTTAAGGCCATTGGTTTTTGCCTTTGGGACACAGCAAATGCTTAAAACAGATGTACAATGCATGCTCAATGGCCATGTCAGACCCTTTTGGAAAAACAAGGTCAGGCCCAATTAGGCTTACACCCAATGGCTTCCATACTCCAGTATGTCCTATTGCTTGCCATTTGTTTGTCAGTATCATCCTGACAACGTGAAGAATGAAATCAGCACTTGCTGACGTGTCATACATGTTTTAGGTCCTGAGGTGGGTATAACGCTCGCCAAAAGCTTGAGTGGACGTCCCAATCAGATGGTTAGCATGTGAGGGTTGGGATGCCCTTAGTTGCTCACCAGCCTGGCGTGGTGATAAGCCCCACCTGGGTTGATGGATAACTCCAGAAATCACACAGGCCTCTTGCCGAGGGGCCTGTGGAGGGACCTGCGCCCTGGTATCTTCTTTCCACCAGGGAACAGCAGTGGCCTGAGGCTCCCGGGAGTTCTGGCAAGGCCCTGGCATGCCAAATGTGTGGAACCTGTTGTATAGAATCTATTCCTTCAAGTGCTGCCATGTGCTACGCCAGAGTGGGTTTTACATATGAGTGTATTGGGCAGTTCCCCAGGACATGCCTTTGGGGATGAGCAGCAAAATATCTCCTCACCATGCGCACCACCTGCAGCCACAGGCCTGAAGTTCCACCGTTTGTATGGTATTTCTTCAGGTTCAATGATGTCTTCATCGGGCATAATAATAAAAACTGCCATTTACAGACGATCCTCAACTTACAATGGTTTGACTTATGAGTTTTCGGCTTTACGATGGTACAAAAGCAATATACGTTCAGTAGAAACCGTAGTTCGAATTTTGAATGTCGTTCTCTTCCTGGGCTAGCGATATGCAGTGCGATCCTCTCTCCTCATGCTGGGCAGCAGCAGCCGCAGCTCCCGGTCAGCCCCACAATCACGAGGGTAGACAACTGATATACTTACAACCATTCTGCACCCAGACAACCATTCTGTTTTTCACTTTCAGTACAGTGTTCAATCAATTACATGAGATATTCAACACTTTATTATAAAATAGGCTTTGTGTTAGATGATTTTGCCCAGCTGTTGACTAATGTATGTGTTCTCAGCACGCTTAGGGTAGGCGAGGCTAAGCCATGATGTTCGGTAGGTTAGGTGTATTAAATGCATTTTTGACTCATGATATTTTCAACTTACAGTGGGTTTATAGGGACAAAACCCCATCATAAGTCAAGGAAGATCTGTATTCAGTTCGTAACCTGTGCCGAGCACACTGCTAGATGATTCACGTACGTTTTCTCATTTAATCCTTGCAACAACCTTATGAGGTGATTACTGTCCCACTTTACAGCTGAAGAAACTAGGGCTCAGAAAAGTTAGGAAATTCACCCTTGGTGACTTGGCTGGTAAGTGCAAAGCTGAGGTCTGAATTCAGGTTTGCCTCATCTAAACCTCTTCTCTTTGACACTGTAAACACCCACCTTGAGCAGCACATTATATTGCTAATGACTCATGGTGAATTGCTTTTCATATTATTTACTCAATAACAGAAAAGTCCCAGGGTCACAGGCAAGTTCCAGGCTCTTTTGGGGTGGGAGATGGGAGTAGAGAATGGTCCCAGCATGAGAAAGTCTGCCAAACAGACTTTACGTTTTCTCAAGTTTGCCTGAGATTAGCCTGTCAGGACACCTCCTCACCACAAGCAGGAGAAGCTTACTCCCCTGCCCTGTTGCTCTCTCTCAGGTCCAGTGCAATCAACGTTGTGAAGATCTTGCGAGTTCTCCGAGTCCTCAGGCCTCTGAGGGCCATCAACAGGGCCAAGGGGCTAAAGGTGAGCTCGGTGGGCGTAGGTGGAGAGCCATCTACCCAGCAGGCATCAACTGGTCTGTGAGTTGGTGAAAGCTAAGTGAGGTGAGGGATGGGCTAGAGGGAGAAGCTGCGGTCAGGCCAAGTGGCTGCTGTCTGGAAGCCTGGACTCTCCTGCCTACACCTCCGGTCCCACTTCAAGTCCTGGTTCCATAAACAGAACAATGACAGAGGCAGCCATTCAAAATCTCAACTCCAAAGCAAAATTTTTGCAAAAAGAAGACCTGCACAGAAACCCAATGCCCTCACATGGTGATGAGGTGCCTATATTCCTACCCCTATAAAATGACCCTCCAGCCCATCCCTCACCTCACTTAGCGAGGCTTTTATCCCTGTAGTCACCTGAGTCCAATGGAGGACTTTGAGTTCTGCTGGGTTCCACCACGATGTGACCCTGGGAAGGTGTTTTGCCTCTTTGAGTCTAATTTCCCCCACTTGTGGTAAAGGGACTACCCATGCTGCCTCCTCAGAGAGGACCCGTTAAAGGAAGGCACGCGCTGAAACCATGTCTCCTTGCCCTGCCCTCTCTTCCCACTGCAGCACGTGGTTCAGTGTGTGTTCGTAGCCATCCGGACCATCGGGAACATTGTGATTGTCACCACACTGCTTCAGTTCATGTTCGCCTGCATTGGGGTCCAGCTCTTCAAGGTTAGTCTTGGCTCTGATTTGTGGTCCTGCTTCCTTCTTCTCCTATCAGAATTCCCAGGAAAGGGAGCTGGCAGATACAACAGGAGGAGGACAGTCGCCTGGGTCAGACTTGGGATGAATGTAACCTCCAATCACAGGCCTCTTCTGAGCTTCCCAAACCAGAAGAGGGAAGAGCCTAGAAGGAGGCATTGCTCCACCAGGCCAAAGACCCCTCACTCTCTCAGCGCCACTTGCCCTTCAGGTCCCTGCCTTTCCTTCTGGCAAGAAAGGGAGAAGGGCTCATGCTCTGACACCTCAGTATCAGTCGCCTGCTTAAAATACACAGTGGTTCCCCATTATCAACAGCATTGTCACCCTTCTCTGCCCAGCTCTCAGAACCCTGGCTCTGTCCAGGTTCTCTCTCACTGCTTCCTGGCAAGGCCCCTCAGCTATAGGGAGGCCAGCCTCCTCCTTGGTTTCTGCTCTTTTCTGCCTTAATCCTTTGATTCCTACTATTCTCCCATCTGAAGCATTCCTCCCCCTGCCTTGTCCCCCCGCCGTATAAACTTCCACTGATTTCCTCCATCTAAGCCCAGTTTCATGTCCACCTTCCTCGCGAGACCTTCCTAAAGAGTCCAGCTCGCGTGGATTGGAGTTCCCTTTCCTTTGAATCCCAATGGTGCTTGCGGCACTGAGCATCTTCATTCGCTGACTGCTTTGTGTAAGTGAGTTATGTCGTCCCCATCTGGATTCTGTTCTCCTCACACTTTGTTGCCCCAAGTCCCTACACAGTGCTGGGCCACAGTGATGATCACTAATCACTTTTGATTGCTTCATGATTAATAAGGATTCATGATAAAATGATTCATGACTAATGAGCATCTCCAGTCACTTTGTTCTTCTGCCTTCCAGGGAAAGCTCTACACCTGTTCAGATAGTTCCAAACAGACCGAGGCAGAATGCAAGTGAGTACAGGCTGGAGGCAGCCAGAGCCCAGGTTGGATAACTCTGGGCGTGAGAGGAGGGTCATCCCATTCTTCCTCAGACAGAGTGGCAGCTGGACTTTTACCCCTGGGTAGTCTGGTCCCATTGCCATGACATGTAACATTCTCTATTCCTGAAGGTTCTGCCCACTGAAGTTCTTCCCAATGGCTAGAACTGTGGGGTTTAAGCCTAGCCGGTCCCATCCCACCCAACATGCCAGGAGTCATTGGTGGGTCAGGTGTGAAGGGAGATGGGGGACCCCAAGATTAACTCCTTCTCCTCCCTTCTCAGGGGTAACTACATCACATACAAGGACGGGGAAGTTGACCACCCCATCATCCAGCCCCGCAGCTGGGAGAACAGCAAGTTTGACTTCGACAATGTTCTGGCGGCCATGATGGCCCTCTTCACGGTCTCCACCTTTGAGGGGTGGCCAGAGTGAGTATGCATGTCAAGGCCTATCTGCCCTGATAGTAGAGGCCAAGACAGTGGCCCCTCACACACTCCCCAAGTTTTGATACTACCCCACGCTCCTTCCCAGAGGTCATACTTACCTGTGTCCTCCCCAGGCAATGAGGATGTGTTTCTAGAACAATATGTAGGCCATGGTTCCTGCTGAAACATAAACTCTTCTTTTTCTAGAAGATGTCAACATTTCAGAAACTCCAACCAAAAATGAGCTTCTTTTAGCTCCGCTTCCCCACCTCAGAGTGAGCCACGATGACAGGGCCTCTGGGCGTGGGGTGCGGGGAGAGTTTCTGCAGGTGTGGGCCCTTGGCTCACCGCAGAATTGAAGATTCCCACTCCCAGTGTACACTCACTGTGAGTAAAGATGGCGGAGATGTCTCTGTTTCACCAGACTCTGCCCTACTCTCCTTAGAGAAGGCTTTGTCTATATTTACAATGGAAAGTAAGAAAGGGATGGAAGCCCGGGTCCACATTCCTCTGCAGAGGTAATGCCTAGACCAGCCTGGTCGGCCTTACACCGCGTCACCTCTACCAGGCAGCTGATCCATCAGGTGCTCCATATATCTTCATACAGACATCCGCTTCCCTCACCCCCAGTATGTATCCCAGTGAAATTATCATCTAAAAGTCAGAAAATTCTAAATATTTCCAAGTCAACAATAGCACATGAATCTTAGATGAGAGTCACCAGTATTATGTGGTAAAACATAGAAAATACCTGCAGAATAACTAAGTGCCGTGCAAGGTAGTAAAGGAGAGGGGCTAATCCCTGTCCGTGAAGAGAAACAAGCTTCCTGGGCACGTGTCCCAGGCCCGTCAATGGCGTATGCATGGAAACCAGCTGAGTATCAATCCAAACCATTGCCGATGATCGAATAAGCCTGGGTCATTTTTTATCTAGTATTTTTATCTAAATGAATATTTACTCTCAGACAGGTTTATTTTATGTTCACTGTAACACCCTCTGAGTCTATGCTAGTTTGCAAAGCTGTTTCAATATTTACCAACATTTCCAGTATTTGAAGTCAATGTCCATGACTCATGTTACATTTAAATAGTTCTTGACAGTTTCAAAACACCTTCGTATACATTATATCAACTATCCTGCCAGGTAGGAAAGTCTGGAATTATTATCTCCATTTTATAGATGAAGAATGTGAGGCTCAAAGACGTTAAGTGATTTGCTCAAGGTCAGATGGCCAGTAAGTGGCAGAGCTGGGACATGAACCCAGATCTTCTGACTCCTAGCCTAGCGCTGTTTCCGGCACCCCTGATCCCAGGGCTCGCTAGCAGCAGTGGTGCCATCATTCCGCAGAGGTGACGCTGCTGCTCCAGTTCCCTCTGTGGCGCCTGTCTCCTCCTCCAGGCTGCTGTACCGCTCCATCGACTCCCACACGGAAGACAAGGGCCCCATCTACAACTACCGCGTGGAGATCTCCATCTTTTTCATCATCTACATCATCATCATTGCCTTCTTCATGATGAACATCTTCGTGGGTTTCGTCATCGTCACCTTCCAGGAGCAGGGGGAGCAGGAATACAAGAACTGTGAGCTGGACAAGAACCAGGTAGCTTCCTAAGAAGAAGAGGAACAGGGCGGTGAGGGGGAGCAGGGTCACATGAGGAGTGGCGGCAGCCTGTGGCCCACCCAGAAGAGAGGCTATAATCAGGCGAGAGACCCAGGCAGATACTGAAATCACCTGTCGTCTCCACAAGCAGAATAGGGCTCTCAGTCTTCTGGAAGGGCCCAGGCCAAAGAAATGCAAATCCTGCAAACCCAGATCTGGCAAATACATTCAGCCAACAAATATTTGTTAAGCTTCTACCTAAGGAAACCTTGTGATAGACCCTGTGGGAAAAAGACCTCATACCCTATCTAGAAGTTAACAAGTTAGAAAGTGCCCGTGTGGCGTGGCACAATTGATAAGGAGGAGAGAAACTAGAACCATGAGGGAGGCAGAGCTGTGGGGATGGGGAAGAGAAACTCACTAGTGAATGATTTTTTAAGTAAAATACAGAGGCCTGTGCATGAGGTAGGGCAGGAAAGAGGTTTAAGTGGGAGTGACACAGTAATTCCCAGTACTGTGGTGTGTTCTATTAGCCTGTGAAAAAGAGCTGGCAGCTCCACTCGTGAGGAGTGATGTCAACATCTTGGGTTTAGACTCATCGTTTTGGCTGCTGTATGGACTTTGATTGGAAGTAAGATAGGAAAAGAAGGAGGCCAACTGGAAAGTGTAGATGAGAGATGATTAGACCCTGATCTACTATCAGTTAACGGTATTAGAGATGGGGAGAATAGGAGGAGATCAAATGGGTCAGGCTCAGAGCCTGGACAGGAGGTAGAAGGTAAGAGAAGAGGCTGCAGTGACCCTCAGTTCCTGACCTGGGAATCTGGGCACAGTGCAGAGAATGGCCTGGATCTGTGCTGGACTCTCAAGAATCTAGTTAAGCCAAGATCTCACCCCTACCCGTGAACTCTGCCTTTTGATCTTGTGGACACTGGTAAATAAGGAAGACTGATTTAGGACAGGAAAGAAAAATTGAGGAGAGAAGTGCCCCAAGGAGAGTCTGTGGCATAGGAAACAATCAATGAGAAGACCAGCTATCAGTCAGTCAGTAAGGACTTATCAAATGCCGGTTACACATCAGCAGTCGACTAGGCATCAGTGAACTGGAAAGAATGCAATAGCAACCCCTTGACTAAACCTTGATAAGGAGATTGATGAGAGGAGATGCTCTCCTTGATTAAGGGAGTGATAGGAAGTCACAAAAATGTCCAAATAACATCTCAAACCTGTAAATGAGTTAGAGCAGTAGATTATTTCTCTGACTCTCAGAGAACCCTGCCCCAGGGTGTGTAGTTTCATCTACATCCACCCTCCTCTGCCATCCCCCCACCATTATCCAGACTACTAACCCTACTCTCCCCCCATTCCTGCCCCACCCCTCCCACTGCCTCCCTCCCAGCGACAGTGTGTGGAATACGCCCTCAAGGCCCGGCCCCTGCGGAGGTACATCCCCAAGAACCAGCACCAGTACAAAGTGTGGTACGTGGTCAACTCCACCTACTTTGAGTACCTGATGTTCGTCCTCATCCTGCTCAACACCATCTGCTTGGCCATGCAGGTCAGTCCAAGGGGGACCCTGGGCCCACGATGCCTGCATGGTAGAGAATGCTATGGGAGGATATGAAGTATGAAAGAGCTGCATGATCATGTCCAGTGTGTCACCTGCATGTTGGCCAAGGGAGGCAGAAAGAGCAGAACTGTCTTCCTCTCCCAGTTGGAGAAAGACAAGTGTCCCTTCTCAAGGAGGAGCTCCTCTCTGGGACCTTATGAAAGGATCCGTAGGACCCCGGTTTGATAAAATGGAGAGAGTGAAAGAAATGGAGAACAAAAGGTGAGCTTGAAGTGTTGCTTGTTGTCAGTAAGGCGTGGGGTGTGGAGGTTGATTCTGCATCCTCTGTCTTCAGGAAGGTCACCTTGTGTGAGAGCTCTCTTGAGTGCCAGGAATCTCCATGAAGTTGTCATAGCCAATCAAAGCGGGAACACAGAGCTCTGCTGGCCTGTGTTTGCAGAGATGGCAGAGACGGGCAGAACTTGTAGGATTTTCTGATCCATCTGACTGCCCATGGAGATGTGGATGGCCTTCCAGGGCTTGGCTCAAGGACGATCTCTGTTGAGAGGAAGGTGGGGCTGGTGTGGGGCTGTCCCTGCCTCGTTTTCACAGTCCTCCCTCCCTTCAGCACTACGGTCAGAGCTGCCTCTTCAAAATCGCCATGAACATCCTCAACATGCTCTTCACGGGCCTCTTCACGGTGGAGATGATCCTGAAGCTCATTGCCTTCAAACCCAAGGTAAGCCTCTGAAGAAAAGGCTCCTGGTCTACAGGTGCCAGAGGGATGGAGAAGAAGGGGAGGTGGGAGTGCCAGTGCCGAAAGAAGGAGAGCAAGGGCCAAAAGTAATCGGTGGAGGACCATATCTTCTCCGATGATAAATGCTCCAACTCCTAAGCCTACCAAGAGTTGAGCCAGGCCAACTCCTTGAAATAGAATCTCAGCTCATGGTCTAGACCATGGCTGGGATATACAGGAAACACACTCCTCCCTGAGCTGAGCCTCTCCTTCTAGGGGAGGCAGATCATGGTCCTTCTTCTCCCATTTCCCACCCTGTCTCTGGCCCCATCCTCAAGTACATAATCTGGAAGAAACTATGCCCACAAACTGGCAAACCAAACCTCCTCAGGCACAGCCCTCCAGGTCCACTCAGGCCTCTTTGCCGTTCTCCTCCCATTTCACCGGCCACACAGACCAACCTCATTGTAAAAAGCTCAGCCAGGGCTGCATTTGCTCGGGGCTCAGTGTCGCAGCCTATGGGACCTCCTGTTCCTGCCTCAATTGCTCCATTGCACTTCCAGTACAGGAAGGGCAGTTACAGCCAAATATCTGTGCTTTGCTACTTGTAGACACTTTCTAGAAAAAAAAAAAAAGTCAGGAGAAAAGATTAGAACCACTGGGTGAATGAGGCAGGGTGGGGAAGGTTGGATTGCCTCTTGCCTTGGATTACCTGTGCCCTCCCTAGCCGGCCCCACCACCACTGTCCTGGGTAATGGAGGAATAAACTGCTTTGGGCATCACCTTCCAACTTCCACCCCTCAAGACAGGTCAGGGTCACAAGCATCCACTGGCCTGGGATTCACACCATGGACAGCTGCTTCTGAGGGAGAGTACAACAGCAACTCAGTGGCTCCCCTGGCTGCTGCAACACCTTTTGGAGAGCAATGAGAGGAAAAAGTTGGTTCTAAGTATACAGATACAGACTTGAGAAAACCTCTCCAGCTTTCCCAGCCTTCTCTTCCTCTCCTTTGCTAGTTTTTCCAGATGCAACACAGATCAACAGGAGGCAAAAAGAAAGAATTCTTGACCATATATTCGATTTTTATTCAAATTTTTACTTGTCCCAGGATTAATCAGGGCAGGAGGAGTGCTCTTTGGCTGTTGCATCCATGTTCATTGACAAGATATTCATCCTTTTCCTTGAATTAATATTCAGCTAACATTTCTTGATAACCTACCATGTACTACACATGCCTCATTGCATGTAATCCTCAAAGCACCCTGCAAGACAGATCAGCATCCTCATCTTACGAAAGAGGCAAGTGAAGCTCAGAGCAATTATGTGTAGTATTAATTACACCATTATGAAATGGCAGAACTGGGAATAGAATGTAGCACCTCTGACTTTTTAGTTGATATATTTTGCACCACACCACACTGTTAGCATGCACCTTTCCACGTCAAGTGTTCTGCTGGGTACTTTTCAGAAGGAGGCAAACAACCTTTGAGGGACTTCGAAGATAAGGCAGCCAGTGTTCTTACAATGCTGATTCTTCTTTTCACTCAAAGAATGCCTAGGAATCGTGGCTGATTTTCAGTGAATGACTCCTAATGCATGTCATGGTGACAATAATAGTAATACGTCCTCCAGGGCAGCAAATATACTCTTTTTCACTTTCCTTTCCAAACCCAATCCCGTTTAGGGACATAAATTCTGTCCTGGCCTAGAGAAGACCACTGAGTGTCCCTGGCCACCCTCTATAGGGCCCATGGTACCTCTGCCCACCTATGGTCCTATGCCCAGCCATGTGGCCCAGAAGTACTGACAGGTTCACAGCCCATGGCAACATGACCAGCTGAGGCTGGGAATGCAGAAGCCTTGCTGAGTGGAGCTTCAGTCTCAGATGACAGCCTCTAGTAGAGAAACCGGCATCGTTTTCAACTAGTTTCATGAGACACGGTTGGAATATTTCAAAGCCGTGAGTCATTCCACAAATGACTCAGAAGTGTTTTGGTGCTGTCTGAAGCGGGCTGCAGAGCCTTGCAGTGGGCCTCCTGAATCAAGCCTCCGGAGCTCGGAGACGCACTGGGCAAACCTGCCCTGAAGGAAAGTGGAATCGGCACCTGAAAGACACTCGACGAAATCCTGCACATCACAGAACAAGCCAACTCCCTAGGAAGTCACCAGTTTTGGGGTCTAAACCAGAGAGTTCCTCCTACTTTCCTCCATCCCTGATTTTCTATTGTGAGAAGATGGGGTAAAATAAGAGAGACTTTTTCCAAAGCAGTAAGACAGCCAATCCTGGGGCTGTTTGCCTTTCACACATGCCACAGTCAATCTGTGATGTAAAGAGAAAAGAAAATGGATCTTTTCTCTGAATACCTGTAAAGGGCCTTCTGGCAATAGAGGGGTAAGGTCACTGGACCTGGCTGGCCAAAGAAGGCTGACAAGTTGGGAGGAGCAGGAGGAGAGCAAGGTTCCCTGGGCTCTAATCAAACTATGTTCTTCATTAAGAAATAGACTCCAGGGGGCCGGCCCGTGGCCAAGTGGTTAAGTTCACGCGCTCCGCTTAGACGGCCCAGGGTTTCACCGGTTTGGATCCTGGGCGTGGACCTAGCACTGCTCATCAGGTCATGCTGAGGCAGCGTCCCACATGCCACAACTAGAAGGACTCACAACTGAAAATATATACAACTATGGGCTTTGGGGAGAAGAAGGAAGAAAAAAAAAGATTGGCAACAGATGTTAGCTCAGGTGCCAATCTTTAAAAAAAGAAAAAAGAAAGAAATAGACTCCAGGAAAAGCATCCCCAAAAATTTTGGACAGAAAAACCAAACTCTTTGAAGCTCTGGTGGAAACACATAGGTGGATCTGGCCCAAGAACCAGTGGCTTCTAATAGTGACGGGAAATACAGAACAGCTTCCATATCTCACCATCGACTGGGATTTTGTTCTGCACCTTTTATTTCCCTGGCGCAGTTGTTCATATATGATATGTATGAATTTGCACTTGTAAGCATTAGCTGTAAAAGGACGGTTAGGCAGCAAGAATGTACAAGATTGATATTAGTCACAGCAGGGAGAAGTAATCTGAAGTTGTCACTGCTCGGCTTTTCTTCTCTAACTGTTTTGTTTCTGTGATTGGTTGGGTGGTCGTTCCGTTGGCCAGTCTGTACTCTTGCTTCATTCTTTCATTGTCTTCACTGCGACTGATGTTCCCAAGTTCTTCATGTCTCTCTGTCCTCCTTACCACTCCATCGAAAGTAAATTTACTCAAGCCAACTGCCCCGCTCCTTAAATTCACACTCTTTTCCAAATACACAAAAAGTGTGGGTGAATAGAAACCAGTTTAGAGAAATTCAGTCCCTGTACAACCTCAGGGATTAGGGTGATGTCTGAAAAGAGTGGGAGGGATGATAGCAATATTGACTGGAACACCTAATAGCAAGCCACAGGGAATTCCTTCCCAGAGCGGGAGGACAGCCTTGCACCTGCAGGACCAAGCTGGTCAGCTGAAAAAGCTTTGGTTAGAATGGTCTGAAGGTAACTAAATAGCTGGACTGCCCTCCTATCATGAGCTGAAATTTATCAGAAAAGACAGAAAAAAATTTAAGATACACTTTATGAGAAGCACTGAAAAATATGCAGTGTTTAGGAATAAATTTAACAAAACATGTCTAAAATCTCTAAAGAGAAAACTGTAAATAGAGAGGAATTAAAGAAAACTTAGTAAATGGAGCGATATATCATGTTCATGAATTGGAAAACTCAATCTTATAAAGATGTCATTTCTCTTCACACTGACCCATAGATTCAGTACAATCCCAATTAAAACTCCAGACTGAACTTCACCCAAGGTGAGAACGGCAGGAGAAAAAGGAGCCACCCACAAGTCCTTTATGGCCAGGACGATGCCCCGGGTGTTCCCGGGGCTTCAGCCCCTTTGGGCAGCTCTGAGATCACTGTGGAGGGAGAGGCAGAAGCCCGGCTCCAGCAGTGCTAGTCACGCTGGCAGCTACAGGTGTTAGTACCAGAAGGGGTGATGATTGACTTAGTTGCCTGGGATTTGCTGTGACAATGACTCAGCAAGGGCGATGGGGGAGGAAGCAGGGACTGCTGCTTCTGAGACTTACCTTGTTCCGTTGGCTGCTGCCCACTCAGGGAGCAGCCAGTTCTCACTGCCTCTTCGTATCCCCACAGGGAGGACACTGGTGGGGACTGGCCCTGGCAGCTCTCTGGGATCAAAACCTTGGCTTCCCTTCTCAGCTTTCTCTCAGCCTGAGAATAGTCCAGAGAGGTGAATGGAACCACAGTGAGGGCTCAGCAGCCTTCCTGCCCCAGCTTCTGGAATAAGAGCACTTGAGGCCTGGGCTCCCTTTCAGGTTGCAGGACAAAGTAGGGCACAAAGGCATTTCAAACCTAAGGGATGAGGTGAGGCCTCTAGACCAGCACTATCGAATAGAACTTTCTACAGTCATGAAAATGTTGCATAGGTACTGTCTGTCAAATAGCCACTAGCCTCCTGTGCCTTTTGAGCACCTGAAATGTGGCTAGTGCAGCTGAGGAATTGATGTTTTAATTTATGTATTTAAATTAACTTAAATTTGTATAGCCACATGTGGCTGGCCGCTGCTACACCGAGGAACCCAGCTCTAGACACTGCTTCTTTCCCATGACATTCCCAGTTCTGCCATGCCCTGTCTGTCTGTCTTGGCTTCTTCAGCCCAGCTGCTCTGGCTTCATGAAGCCAAATGACTTCTCTCATCTGCCCTACTCTTTCTCCAGCTCATAATTTTCTACTAGAAATGGGCTCCTAATAGTGGAAGCCCTCTTGACAGGGTTGGACAGTCTCTTGCCCTGGGATCCCCCGTGTGGATTTTCTCCTGACTTGGTCAGATCTCCCAGCCATCCCTGGATTTCCCAGTCCTCGTCAGCTCCAAGTGCTGAGGCTCTTTCCCTGAGGATCCTTGCCCGCTCAGTTCTTGAACTGATCCTAAGGAAGGCAGACAGTGCACTGGCAGGTGTGGTCTGGAATTAGTCTTGCTGCTGTAGGCTGAGTATAGGGTGTGTCTCTGCTGAGCCCTGGGGCACCCTGTGGCTCTTTTTCCCAGTCCATTGGACTTTTGACTAGGTTTCCTGATTAGTATCTTAGTGCCCTAGTGAAACTGAAATCTGAGCGCCCTAACCACTACCTGGTTCTTACCTGACCCTCCCCGGGAGGCAGAACCCTGTCCTTGCACATCTCAGTTGCTGGCCAGAGACTTGCTGCCTGATAGCTTTGATTCCACTTCCAAAGTGGGTGCCAGCCTTCCAGCCACATTGTTTCTCAACCCAGCTCCACCTGGCATCCTCGCCCTGCCCACTGGCCTCTACTGGAGGCTCCTGTGTGCCTGGCAGCAAGCTATCTAAACTGTCTGGGGCTGTAACTCCTTGCCCCCAGACACAGAGGATGTGGCCAACATTTTCATAGTGTCAGCTAACAGTGGGGCAGTAATTCAGCTGACAGCATATTTTCTCTGCTTTGGGGCTTTTTTGAAGCCCCTGTTATCTTTCAGGAAAGAGGACATGTAGCCTTGGCTGCTTCTCAGAGAGCAGAGAGGCAGAAAGGGGGGAGGTTGGCAATCATGGCCGATGCTGACAAAAAAGCTGGTTCCTCCTTTTCTCAGACTGTTGTCCTGAGGAGTCCATAGATGGCCCCTTAGCAGCTCCCTTGGCTGGAGCAAGAGATGAGTCATAACAGGAAGGGAGCCTGGTTAACAAGATGCCACTAGGATCAGAGCTGCTCAGGATCATGGCGGTCAAATGTGGTCTCTTCTTGGAGCCATTCCCCACAGCACAGCCCTGGGCACAGCCCTGCTCAGGTCTCACCCACATGAGCAGCACCTGAGCCGTGAGAGGGATGAGCCAGGAGGCTCTCGAATGTGAACTGCATGGTGGGGTCTTGAACCTGGGCGTCTGCTTTGTGTCTGAAAGTCTCTAAGCCTGGGAGAGTGTTGCTGGCCTTGGACCTCCCACGCACAAAGGCAGCCTCCCTCCTGTTACTAACTGCCTGCATGGTGCAGCAGATAGCAGGCTTCCAAAGGCCCCAGAGCGATCTTTTCTCTGCATACTCTGTTGTTCTTAGGAATGTTTTATTTCTCTTGGGAAGGACTGTTGGCCCTGACGTGGGTGGGTACAGGTCCTGTCAAGGTGAGGAGCATTTGAGATAGCCTGAGGGTATGGTGAAGACGGAACTAACTTCTTTCCATTGGGCTTGTGGCAAAAGGGAGACAGGAGGGCCTGGGTGGGGCTCTAACTTCACACATGGACAGGCAGCAGGAAGGCTGGAATGGGGAGGCGGGTGCCCAGGGAACACTCAAGGAGAACACTTGCTTCAGCAAAGAAACTCTGCAGCCCAAATCCTCAGTCTATTCTGTCAGCTTTATCCGTGTCTAGAACCTTCTTTCCTTAGAGATGCAGCATCTGGTTTCTCTTTGGCAAACAACTTTCCTCACATGACCTGAAGACATTATGGTCCACATCCTCCAGCCAGCTGGGGGTCCTCCAGGGGACCCGTGCCCTGGAGAGGTGCAAAGGGGGCTTCTGAGTCTGAAGGACCACACTGTTCAGGCATGGACCCACTGGTCTAGGCACTTCCACATCCTCCGTGAGCGAGCTGCTCCCAGGAAAGGGACCCACTCCCAACATTCACCAGGCAGGTGGAGAGGCTGGGAGAGCACCTCAGCAGGTGACTGAAGCCCAAGTCAAGCAGCAGATTTACTTGTCTGGTCCAGGGAGGAGTAACCATTTTTACTGGCTGTGTGCCTGGCCGACTTTCCTACTCAGAACGGGCGTCATCGTATTTGGATTACGGTTTTCATTAACTTTCAAAATCAGATATTTTGTCCCCCTTTGTCCCCTAAGGAAGTCCAGTGAGGGGTGTGCCAAAAGATAGGTTCTGAAATATTGCCAATTCTGACAGAAACAGAGGCACAGGAGAAAGGGATGCATGACCCCGGTTAGAGAAGCTGCTGATCAGCATGGGAGGTCTGGAGACCCCACAGCAGCCCTGAGGGAGCCTGGGCAGACGGAGTGAGGAGAATGGCAGGGCCAGAATTCCTCTAAATGCACCAGTAACTGCAACCGAGGAGCCAGGGCGCCCCGCAGGCAGGACGCCATCAGGCCTGGGCTCCCTCCACGGGCAGCAGAGGCTCCCGCTTCCACACGCTGTCCTGAGAGCTCTTGAGAGAAATGTCAGGACTCTTGCTTTAGAGCCCAGTAAAGGACCAGGAGAAGGAGGGAGGAAGTGAGATGATCAGCAGGAAAGATTGCACACCGAGGCATTTCCTCTTCTTGAAAGCTGAGAGTCTTCTAGAAACTTGGTTTGTTTTTACGAGATAATTACATTGCCAGCTAAAATCTCTCTCCAACTTTCTCTCTGGCTCTAACTGCACCACTAGTCAATAACTTCCCCTTCTAACAATTTTATGGTAACCATGCATTTCTGCATGATGCAATCATTTTTACAAGGCTTTATTTTTCACAAAGCAAATTTCACTTCATTTCTTTGCTTAATCATCCCAGATCCCCCCAAGAGAGAAAATTCTGGTAGATTAAGAACCAGGAAGCCTGGCTCTCACCTCCCATCCCCTTGAAGGAGTTGGGGTGGGCAGGTAAGGTGTAGAGTTCCTGCCTGAGCTGTCCCTCCCTGTCTCAGTTTCTCGGTGGAGCAGGAAGACTGGCCTAGCAGACTGTGGTGAGACTGAGTGAGATTATGTCTGTCTTAGTCCGTTCAGGCTGCTGCAACAAATACCACAGAGTGGGTAGCTTATAGACAACAAAATATTTATTTCTTACCGTGCTGGAACTGGAAGCCTGAGATCAAAGTGCCAGCGCAGTCAGTTTCTCTGGAGAGGGTCCTCTTCCCGGTTCACAGCTGGCGCCTTCTCACTGTGCCCTCACATTGTGGAAGGGGCGAGGGGTTCTGTGGGGTCTCTCTTATAAGAGCGCTATCCCATTCTTGAAGGCTCCACCCTCATGACCTAATCATCCCGCAAAGGCCCACCTCCCAACGCCATCCCCTTGGGCGTAAGGACTCCAATATGTGAATCTGAGGGGACACAAACGTTCAGACTGTAGGAATGTCTGAACGGTTACTAAGGCTTCTGGGGAAGGTGCCATCCAGCAAGACCCCTCAGCCTGGGGACTCTGCACCCACCCTAACTCAGAACCAAAGGATCTTCAGCTTCTGCCCTTCTTGTCCATTTCCATTTTAAATTGGTCCTTTTGCAGTTCTGGCATTCTGTCATCTCTCATCCTGAGCTCGTTTATTCTATCCTTTCAGCCAGATTTCTGCCTAACACCATAGTGTAATTTCCAGGCTCATCTTAACACATCCTTGAAGATGGATTATGTAAGACACAGCAGAGACCATGCTCCTAACATCTAAAACCATCACTCGCTTTTCCTGTGGCTAATGCAAGCCATTGCTGGGCTTTACAAGATTTGAGCTCTGTTTTTACCTTTTTCTCTCCTTTTTGTCTCAAGGCCTTCTCATTCTTCAGGTTATTTGTTTCAAGAACCCTTTGCCTATGTGCTGTTTGGCTAGTGTTTTGCTGCAGGCTAAAGTTCACCAACAACTCAATAAATATCGCATTGAGCACCTGACGTACCGGGCAGTGTGTGCTTGGGACCGGGAGACAACAGTGACTACAAGTAGGCTGATGAGCACTGCATTGTCCCGATTGCCTTTTTCAGAGCAGAATTCCCTGATTTGGGCCTACCTTGGGTCTTGTAGAGCAGCCAGTTCATCATCTCATTCATTACCAGAAAACCTGACGGTCAACCTGGTATTCCTATTCCTACTTAAAAAGAAGCAATGAATAAAGACGTTATACCATTTTGTATTAATTCCTACACTTTAAATTAGGTAACATCCAGAAGCAAGGAGGGCAGGACACTTAACACTTGCAATGGGAAGATTTGCAAGTTCTGGAGACAAAAATTAGATTGCTAAATTCCTTGAAGGCCAGAACTATTTCCTGTGCATTTTTGTGTCCTATGAGAGGCATTTAGCGAAAGTTTAATGCATGCATGAATGAATGAATGAGAACTAGAACTGGAAAACAAGGAAAAGAGAGTCTGACTGTTAATGTCAGAAAACACCGTTAAGATCATTGATCTTCCATCAGTGTAGAAATCTCTAAACACTCTGCTTTCTGCTGTAAGAGACTCCCTATTTCAAGAGGCAGCTTTGGTGGGAACCCTCCTTTATACTGAACTGAAGGTGCCCCTCTGTAACTGCCACTCATGAGCACTATGTTTTCCATCTTTTCTTTCAATAAATAGTTACTGAGCACCTCAGTGATGATGTTGAGACATGGTACCATCTTTCCAGGGCTCACAGTGTGTGCAGGAGATGCTAATAAACAAAAAGTTTACAGAATAGGGCAGGGGCTGTGCTGGAGGAGAGGCCACCCCAGGGAGAGCAGTGGGGAAAGAGGCACCCATTTTTAGATAAGGTGGTCAGGCAAGTGCCTGTCAAACCGACCTGGAGGTTGAACAGGAGCCAGAAGAAGAGCATTTCATGCAGAGGGAAAAGCAAAGGCCCCGAGGCAGGGGCAAGTTCAGCTTGTTCTGGGAACTGAGAGCAGTGAGTGGCGGAGGGTGGGCTGGGCCAGAGCACGCAGGTCCTTTGGGATCTGTAAGGTCTGACTGCCCTCAGAACCCACAGGGAGCAGGGGCCTTACCCAGGGAATTACACACTCTGATTTATGTTTGTGAACCAGCATGCTGACTGCTTAGTGAAGAACGGAGTGGCGTGGGGCCAGAAGGGTGCAGTGAGGAGCCTGTTCCTGGAAACACAGGTGACAGCAGTAGAAATGGAGAGAGGTCGCAGAGCCATGACGTAGTGTGATGGCGAGGTGGCTGTGAGGGTGAGGATGAAGAGTCTGGCTGGCTCCAAACAGTCTTTGAGCAGGACTCTTACTGTCTTTGTATCCTTCCAGATGCTAACCCAGTAGCACTTTGTACCTATCAGGTGCTTGTAAATGTCCCCTGAATGAGAGCACACTGAAGCTGGCCTCCTGTTTCATTCCTCACAAAAATGATTCCAGCCCCTGGCTTACAGCTCTAACATCCTATGAAGAAACCCCCTTCAGTTCTCCAGCCACCCACCCCCAAGCCTCCCGTCTAAGAGTTTGCTGGGGAGGAAAGCAGAGATGGAAACTAAGGGAGTGGCCAGGAACGCCTACAGAGCTGCCATCCGGGGTGGCGCTCAGAGGCCCTAACGTGGTCCCCTAAATTCAGGAAATCCTGCCTAAAACATAATTAGACAGGTTTCTTCAGTGCGAGACTCGAGCCTTTGATGTATGCTGTGCTCTGAGATCGCCCCAGGTCAGAGCTGAGCCAAAGCTCTGAGCCCAGACCCTTGCAGCCTTATTGGAGGACCAGATCTTTGTTTTGGGTTTGTTTGTTTTGTTTCGCTGTTTTTTTGTCTCACAGAACTAATGTTCCACAGAACACAGTTTTGGAAATCTGCAGGGGCCTCACGACGATTCATGAGACAAAACTGACCTCGAGGATTGCGTGGGTGGGGCCAACGATGCGAGGGGCAGTTCTGCCCGAAGAAGCGTCCTGTCAGAGCATCTCGGGAATGTTTATCTGAGGAACAGTCTGGGGAGCCTTCAGTAGAACCTGAGGCTCGAGGTTGTCCTCAGTCGCTGGTTGATGGCCAAAGTTCAGAGTAGATAAAACTACCATTAGAAATATGAACGTCTCTTGGATAATTCAACCCCAAGAGCAAGCAAGAATATTTCTTTTTTAAAAGTTGTACGGAAACTTAGACATTCTTTTTTGTTTTGGTCTAGTTAATATCCATCACCATACAGTTACAGAATTTTTTTCTTGTGAGAGAAGTTATAAGATCTAATCTCTTAGCAACTTTCAACTATGCAATACAGTATTATTAACCGTAGTCACCATGCTGTACGTTACATCCCCAAGACTTACTTATAACTGGAAGTTCGTACCTGTTGACCCCCTTCACCCATTGCACCACCCCCACCCCCGTCTCTGGCAACCGCCAATCTGTTCTCTGTGTCTGTGAGCTCGGGCTTTTTTATTGTTGTTGTTTAGGTTCCACATATAAGTGAGATCATCGGTATCTGTCCTTCTCTGACTTATTTGTTAGCCCAATGCCCTAAAGGTCCATCCATGCTGTCACAAATGGCAAGATTTCCTTCTTTTTATAGCTGAATAATATTCCACTGCACACATATATATGTATATACACACACCACATTTTTCCATTCTTTATCCAATCATCCATTGATGGACATTTAGGTTGTTTCCATTTCTTGGCCATTGTAAATAACGTCACAATGAATGTGGACATTCTTTTAAGCTAGTTGCCTTCAATCCTTTTAGAACCAAAGCTCCCTTTTTGTAACAAATGCTTTGGAATACCTCCTTAATTTTTCTTAAATAAAATTCATAGGAAACAAATCTTTATGTATAGAAAATTCATATCTATACATGTAATGTAAAAGAAATACATATAATTCCTAAATTATAGTATAATGGGACAAGTCTGTCCTTAGTAGAAGAATTCATTCCACACAAAAAGTAGAGGTTAATGAAATAGCAGAAGTACGAGACCTAAGAATAAAAACTCAAGATCAGTTATAACTGCCAAGCCTTTTTGCATGTGGCACCTTACATCAGTGTCTGTCAGAGGTCACATAGGACACCCACAGTTCACCGGCAGAGCTGTCCCACGCAGAGCAGAACATTTGGCACCCTGGGCCCCACCGCTCAAAGCTAAATCCTACATCCCCGGAATCACGGCGGAGCCCCTGCAGAGCCCCAAACGCCCCCTAGAGGGCAGTGCACTCCCCCCTCGAGAACCGCGGCCTTAAGCTCGGGTAGGGCTTCCTTCAGCCTCGGGTTTAATTTTACTTGGTATTCAAACTATTAAGAAGCCAGTGTCTCCCACCATCAGCGGAACCCCCTCGACCCAGAAAGTCACCACTTATGTATGTCAAGTTCAAGGGAGTAAAGAGAGGAGAAGGAGGGAGGCAGCCGGCAGATGGCTGACCGCTCGGCCCCGCCCCGGCCGCCGGCTTCAGTGCTGAGGCAAGAGGCAGGTGCTGCGCGAGTAGCCCCTGCCTGATTCGTAGCCGCCTGATTGGTGAGTTGGCATTACCCTGATTATTATTTATTTGCGGAATGCCCACAGGGTACCTGATGCGGAACAGCGCCCGCAGACAGGCACAAACGGGCTCTGTGAGGGAGAGGCCTCCCCACCGCTGCTCTCCTACTCAGGGATTTGCTACTGTTGCAACATTGTGACAGGTTTCTTTCCTGCCTGGCACTCGAGAGCTTACAAGTCACTATGAATGATAAAAAATAATTACATGACTTGCATAAAGCCTTCGTGTGGGCAAGATAGTATTAGCTATTATATTTAATATTTAATGTGGAAAACTATTCACGCTGTGTAAAGAAGCCTGGTAGGAAAGTACACTGGTTCCCCTCTCCATCCCTGCCACTGGGAAAGAAACTGGGACACGCCCCCGAGGCTGGGAGGGGGACGCGGGATCCCCAAACCTGCAGGGCTGCGGCGTTAGCCCCCACCCGCCAGACCTGGGGCAGCACCAGCTCTCCCAGCCGCTGCTGTAGGGGAGGGGCTCTTCCATGGTGCAGGAAGGCCGCCAGCAGGGCCAAGGCTCAAACCACAGCAGCCGGAGGGACGATCACGACAGCCAGGAGGCCCCGAACACGTCCTGTGTGAATTCAGATAACCTCCGAGACCGCCTGAGGGCGTGGGCGGTGATTATTCCTGCGTGACAGAGGGAAGCCGGGCTGCGGTGGCACCTGCCCAGCTCGAGGCTCAGCTCTGCAAGCGAGGGCAGTTGCGCATCCCATGCACGTTCTGTTTACTGAAGTGGACACAGGGGATTGGCTCCAACCATCCCAGCTGGGTCATACCTGCCCCTTTGCTATGGAGGGGTCAGCCCATTAGGTCCTGAAGGGCATGGGGACCATAGGATGAGACTGCCAGGTTGGAGGCAAGCAGACCAAGGAGGGCTGCCACTGCCGGAGCTCGTTCTCAGAAGGGAGGGGTGGGACTGCTCCTCCTTGTTCACCCACTCCCAGCGCTGCCTGTTCTCTGCTTCCCTCTCCCCCAAAGTGTGCTGGTGATGTTCATTTGAACTTCAAGCTGCCGGCATTCGTTGCAGTGCACCTGCCCAGCCTAGCCCTGCCACGGGAATCCATCCAGTCAACACCCTAGTCTGGAGGAGCCCTTGGCAGAAATCAGCTCGCTTCCAGCATTAGTGGCATGAAGCAGCTATCGGGATCCTGCAGGCTACTCAAGTGCAAACTGAGGCAGAGAGAGAACGTCCCGCGGTCCTCAGAAGGAGCTTAGCTGATAACCCTGTTGCCATCTGCTCCCCGTGGGGAAGGCAAGCATCAGATGTGCTTCAGTTTGCACACCCACGCTTTGCACAGTTCCAGGCACCTAGTAAGTGCTCCTTCTGTGTTGGTGAGACCAATAAATGAATGAGGGTCTTTGAAAGTTTCCTGGGGAAGAAAAAGCTTAATTCCAAAGAAAAAATCAGCGTAAAAGGTGTCCTGTTCCAAGTGTGCGTTTCTCTAACAATTGTGAGAAGAGCCCCCATGACAACCACCCACCGGGGGCCTCCTCTCACCAGGGGCAAGGACAGCCCCTATCCCTGGCCCCCTGCCTGCTCCTGCCCTTTGTCCACCCCCCTCAAACCGCCCCCACCCCCTCGCCAGGCTGTCCATGCAGAGTGAGCCTCCAGGCACCTCTGAATGAACACATCGCAGGGTGGGAGCTGACAGAGGAAGGCAGAGATCCTCATGGCCGCCCAGGCTGCCAGGGAGCCGGGAGCAGCTGTGTGCTCTGTTAGATGCCACTGATTTCTATGATTATTGTTATGTCTAAATGGCATCCTAATGTAATACAATTTATATTATCTCTGCTTGGTGTCAGTTACCATTGTGTTCCGCGATGGTCCATGGGGTTGACTCTTCACAGACTCACACTGAGACATCGCCGCTGCTGCCGCACTGCCAGCTGCTTTCAGCTCCTCCCTGGTTCATTCAGCTCTCCCCCATCTCTCAGGTCCACAAACTGAGACCCGGGAAAGATGTGTTTCCAACAACTGGGCACTGTTTCCCCACCACCACCGACCCTCTGCACGGCTGCCTGCTTCTTGGCCTGGCTCCCAAATGCTGCTCACTCAAGCAGGGGCTCCTGCTCTCTTTCAGGGACCGCATTCCTTGGGTTAAGGACAAGCCATCTTTTGCCCCTTCCCTCCCATTTTAGGCCCTGCCTCCACGAGGTGGCCTTGACCCCTTCCTCTGGCTTCCGTGGGCTCTGCTGCTCTCCCAAGTTGCAGACACTTCTGAGGCCCTGGGCCTGACTCTGGGAGCTTTCCATCCTGCTTCACCTCCTCTCATACTCTCTCTCTCTCTCCTCTCCCCTTCTCCCCACTTTCCACCGTGTGTGTGGGTTTTCCTCTCCTCCTGCCCCTCTCCTCTCCTGCCATCTACCTTAAGTGACCTTTCCTGTTAATACCCTTCTCACCATTTTCTTCTCACGTCGTTTCTGTAATCCCTTCGTTTCCCAGCCGTCTCCATCTCTGGGCGGTTGAGTCTTCCATCCTCTCATACACTCTTCCTTCCCTTGCCATCATCTGTCCCTTCCCACTCTGTCTCGGTTCCTGCAGGCCCATTCTAGTCTCAGCTCAGGTCTCCCACATCAGCACTCTCTGGAGCTCCATGTGTCCCTGGGAGGAAACGGTCTCAGGGTACAGACCCCTGGGCAGACTGCACTGCCAGAGTCAGCTTCCCCACCAGGGGTCCTGTTTCCTGACCACCTCCTCTGTGTTCTTTTGCTTCTCTTTGCTGCACCCATCGGAGATGGATGATGAAGTTGGGCGGGAAGGAATAGAGAAGAGGACAAATACAAGTAATGCTGGCAAAGTGACTTTTGCCGCCTGAGAAGAGACAGCACAATCGCAGGTGTGCAGATTTTCTTGTGGCTCCTGACCGCCAACCTGTTTTAAAGCTTGTGTTGCCTCTGAGATGATCCCAAGGGAGACCTCTGCTCTGGGCAGGGAAGGAGCTGAGAACCCAGAATTCAAGGGCAAAGGCGTGTGCCTGACCCCTCTGCAGGAGGCGTGCTCTCTGGGGTCAGAGACAGCAAACAGGCCCGCTGGGCAGCCCACTGCTCTCTTCCCAGCTCTCTAGCCAGAGGAGGAGGGACCTGGGTCTTCCCTAGGAGCAACAGTGGTTTCTGAGAAGGTGGCAGTTAGCTGTCTACATGAACTTGAGTCTAACAAAATTTAGCCATCACAACTTGCATACTGTCACCAATCTCAAAATGGTACCAGCCAGATTTCATTCAAGAGTCTCAGGATGGTCACACTACCCACTGGTGACTCAAGAGGGGCAGAAAAGGCCTTAGAGACAGACTAAAGGAGAGCTCAAGATTCCAGAACCTTTGGCTTCTTCTCTCTTCCTCCACACGCCTGGTCTCTGCCTTCCCCTCTGTTCAATCCCGCCCCCAAAATTGAGTCTGTGAATCCTATTTAACTAGGAGAGAGGCCAGTCAACTCTCATTAACCGTGGCGATAGCCGGTACTTCTTAGAGCGCACTCCAGCCCAGGCACAGGTCTAAGTGCTCTACTCGTGTTGTCGCATCTAATCCTCATCAGAACCCTGTGGTTATTCCATTTTAAAGGTGGGGAAACTGAGGCAAGGAGAGGTTATTTGCTCAAGGTTACCCAGCTCGTAAGTGCCCGAGGATATGAACCCAGACACCCTACCTCTGATGCCCTTAACCCATACACTGCCTCTTTCAACTTAGAATAGCTCCAATGAGGGAGTGAATCAGGGCACAGATAATCCAAAAGAGAGGAGAATCCAAAATCTGCGCCTGGGAAATGCATCATATGGTGCTTTTGCAGCACTTCTTCCTTCCTAATAGTGATTCGCTGAAGCTAATAGCAATTTGGTCTGTGTTTACTCTGCCTGTGCCAGCCGGTGAGCGGAGGGCCGACAGCACTCGGGAGAGTGGGTTATTCTGAGGTAGAAGCAGCCGCAGATCGCAGGAGCAGTTGTTCATCAGCTTGGATGGATGCACAAGAGGCCTTCTCCAGGATGGCTAGAGGAAGGGCCCTTCTTCTGAACTCATTCCTAGCAGCTGGGAATTTGAAAGGGGACATCCACTGAATCTGTGTGGTTTAGGCATGGCAAGGGAGAGGCTTCCAGCCCTAAAAACATCATCCCTCCTGGATGATCAGCCCTGCTTGGCTCTGAGGAGTTGGACATGAAGAGGTTTGGTTCGCCACACAGGGAGAGCCGGGAAAGTTCTTCCCCTACCCCTGACTTCTACCCTCGAGTCTGGGACCCCGTCACGAGGGAAAGGAGGAGTGTCAGGGATAACCTGGCTCCAGGCCAAACTTTCATAAGAGAAAAAGTCTATGATTTTTTTCGTACCCTTCTTCCTCCATTAGCCCCCAAACCCTTATTGCCTCTAGTTAACACTAAGCTGTCACACTCCAGAGAGTGTAGGGAAAACATATGCCTCCCAGTCCCTCCCACTTAGGGATGCGGCCAAGTGTCTCCCTTGGACAACCTGCTGACCTACATGGGGGGTGTCAGCCTTGTTCTTGGGAATCAGCATGGAACGGGTGGGAGGAAGGGACTGTTGGAAGGGTGGGAGGAGGAGGCCGACAAAGGGAATGGAGACCTGAAAGCTGGATCTGAAACCATCGTCACGGTTGGGCTTGGAGAATTGACCGGCTCTTGGGACAGAGAGGTGGGAAGGTGGGTGGACGGGTCAGGGTGAAAAGCTGCCTCTTAAAGGGATCCTGTCACCTCCCCCAAGACATGCTCCCTCACCCCTGCATTCCGGGTGTGTGGGAATTTCCACTGCGCTGGGTCACAGGCTGGTTGGCTTCTACAGCCAGTGGGCCCTGGCACTGGGCCCAGCCAGTAGCTTGCCACAGGACAGAGAAGCCAATCAAAGCCTCCAGGAGAGGATGGGCACGAGGCTTTAATGTCTGCAGAGCCCAGCCAGCCCAATGGGAGCCGGCCATGGCAGATTGGGAGAGGGCCGTGGTCAGGGAGGGGTTGATTGTTTTGTGTTTTCCTTGCATCTGCACATACACAGAGAAACCCAGGAGAAGGGGTGAGAAGTGATGCACAGCCAAGAGGTGGACAGGGTCCCTTGAGGGCTGGCCCTCCCCCGGGCTCGCCTGCGTTTAACTCTGTGTTTATCCTCGCCTTCGCCCTGCTCTCTACCTTTTTCCTTTCCCTCTTCTCTCTCAGAGGATTGCAGACCGAGGCCAGCTTACCCATTTTGTTTCAGGTCTGATGGATGAAAAGACTCCAACTCCTCCTGCTTCCTTGAGCACGGAGCCTTCTGCCTTCCTCTCTCTCCTCCTGCCCCCGAACCCAAATAATGTTTCGTTACCTCGTTTCCTAGGCTAATGCTGAACATTCCTGGACTCTACTCTGGTCCCTGTTTCTCTCCTTTCTCTTCCTTGACTCCCTTTCCCTTCCCTTCTGAAATAGCTCTACCCACAAGATGGGATTCCTGTCTACAGATATTCCCCCCACTATTTTCCAAAACCTAATTTTAAAATAGACACATAGTCATAGTTCATTTAGGGTCTTCATTCTGCCTCCCCGCCCCCAGTCAGCCTTCTCCGTTTGCCCTGTGAATGGTATCTGAGAACCTGGGAGGCAACTGCTTCTTTCCTGCTCGTAGCGTGTGACTTAAATTCAAGAGGGAAGTCTCTCTCTGCCTCAAAGGCTCTGGTATATTCAGAAAAACACTCTGGGAAGCCAACAAGAAAGCCATGATTTCATGCTGAGCCTCACCTAACCCACACCCTGGCCAGCCTCTGCTTCCCCAGGCTAGCTGTCAAAGTCTCCGAGTGGCCTTTCTGTTTTCTTTTGGCAGAAATGCCTGGGAACCGAGAGGCCCCTTTCCCTGTGACCTGACCTCCCACACTAAGAATAACAGCCCTAGGACAGCATGTCTTGTGACCCTCTGAAAGAGGGCATGGCTGGGAAGTGGGAAGTTAAGGGAGCTGGATAGAGCCAGGAGAAAATGGAAGAACACGGACTCTTGGCTCTTGAGAGTAAAAAATAAAAAGGGAGACTTGGCAGCCTTTCAGCAAGCTGGGGAGAGAGATCTGGGAAGCTCTCAGAGGACCCCTGATGCTTTCATACTCACTCCCCAACCTCTAGAATTCCATCTCCTGGATGCCCCAACTGGTGGCTCGGAGAAAAGGAAAATGCTGGTCCTGCTGAGGAAATGTGGTCCAGCCCTGTCTTGTCTCCTTTGCAGAACATTCCTTGAAAAATTAAATGAGCAAATGTCCTTTTTAAAAGAAGATAAATCTCTTCAGTTCTTGGAGAATATGACTGTCCCCTCCTTGGGTTTCCTGAACCGTGAGCATGTCTCGCATGTGCCACAGAGCCTTGCTCTCCAGACGCCCACACCTCTGAGAGAGGCACATGGTCCATTCACTCTTTGTAAAGGGTCCACCCACCCAGGACTCCTGGAATCCTCTAGGACATCTGGAACAGCCTATCCCTTAGTTCACAGTTGTCCAAGCACCTCAAAAAAGTTTTTCAAAAACATTCATCTCTTCCCTTCTCCAAATCTGGTGGAAAACAAATAAAATCCATGTGTGCAAGATAAAGTGGTGAAGTGGGGACACGGGTCTTCCCCTTCTGTGCCAGAATCTCTCCTCCATGACACGACTGCCTACATTCCGTTCCTAGGAAGTGTGTGTCCCGATACCCTCTACCCAGACTGCCCCTGTCAGTCCAGTTCTCAGGAAAGGCTTTGAGAACTCCATTTGCTCTGGGTGGCATTTGCATTTCAGCAGGACCAGAATGATGATGTTGGGGAAGAAGCCTGGCAGAGGTGCTTAGGAGACACCTCTGAAAGCACTGTTTAGGGCCATATCCTATATTTCCAAACTATGCAACTGCCCTCGACTCTGTCTCCTTTCAGTTAGTAAAGCCTTTGTCAGGACAGAGCTGCCCCTGAAACACCAAGGCATGGCCAGTGCTGGAACAAGGGTGACCCTGATTCTGTCTGCATAGAGTCCAGCTGATTATAGACATTTTTTAATGATGTGGTCCCCTTGTTGTCCCTGAGCTTTACGTGAGTCATTGCTGAGCCCAGATGACCTGGCCACCCTTCTGGACCACAATGCTGTCGTTTTCTGGGCCTTTTAAATTCTCAGATCACCCATTGGACCACAGCCCATTCACCTCTAAGGGGTCATACATCTGTGTTCCCACTCTCCCTCCAGACAGGCCCTTCTGATGGAAAAGAACTGGGGGCATAGGAGCTGGTGAACATGGACATTCCTCCCACCTTCTGTGATGGGAAGTGGAAAGGGCCTCTGTGCAGGAGGGTGGGCAGGTGGGATGGATCTGGAGGAAGGGGCCTATGTGACCACAAGAAGGCGGGCCAGGAGGGTTGGCTAGCCAGCTCCCTTCCATCCCCTTCCCTCCTGGGCTCCTGGCCACCGTGAGCACGCTCGGAACTCCAGCAGCAACACTGAGGTGCCTGGACGGTGATTCTGATGGTGATGTTGCTCTGTTCTTGTCTGTCTAATATTCCTTTTTAATCCCGTCCTGCCTGCCCCTCCCTTGTGTAGGGTTACTTTAGTGATCCCTGGAATGTTTTTGACTTCCTCATCGTTATTGGCAGCATAATTGACGTCATTCTCAGTGAAACTAATGTGAGTATGACTCTGCCCTCCCCAGGAAACCTCCTGCCTTCCTCCTCTGCCTCCTCTGTTCCCTCTCTCTCTCACTCTCTCTTCACCTCCTTTTATTTATTTTATTTAATTTCCTGTTTTTACCCGCCTCCAGTCATGCTTTTTATTGAACCTGCCGTCGTCCTGTGGGGGAAAAAAAGTGGGAGCTTCTCCTCCTTTTTTTCCACTTGTCCCAGCTCGGCCCCACTGTGCTGGGCCCAGGAGCTGGGAGCTGAGCCGAGAGAGCAGCGGTGGGCGCTGCTGCTCCCCGCCCAGGGCGGCCACAGCCCATCGTGACCTTTGAACTAACCCAGGTTTTGTCAGGCCTCTCCACCCCGAGAAACCCAGGTTCCCCAGGTGTGAGCCGCCACAACTGTAGAGTGGTAAGAGAGTATTTAATATGCCCACGTAACCTCTTTCTTTTCTCATTTTTTTCTCTTCTCTCCTTTCTTTCATGCTGTGTTTTTTGTTTGTTTTTTTTTTTCATTTTTCCTCTTCTTTTTTGTTTTGTTTTTCTCCTTTGTTGTTGGTTTTTTTCTCTTCTCTCTCTCTCTTCCTCGGCTTCTCTGCCCCATGCAGCACTATTTCTGTGATGCATGGAATACATTTGACGCCTTGATTGTTGTGGGTAGCATTGTTGATATAGCAATCACCGAGGTAAACGTAAGTACATGGCGTCTGTCCCTAACTGTCCGTGCCTGCTCTAACGCTCCCGTGTCTCTGCCCGGTTTGGTTTTTTCCTTCATTATATTTTCTCCTCCCCACCTTCTCATTTTCATTTAGTTTTCTAAATTTGTTTAAATTGGTTTAAAGGATTTTTTTCTTGTTGCTTTATTTTGAAAATTTTTTTCTTCTTTTTTTATTTTTAACTTTTGGAACGAGTTAGGCCCCCCCCCTTTCCTTTTAAGTTTTGATTGCTGCATCGTTTTCTCTCTCCCCTTACAATCAGCCTGGCATGACTCACACTGTGTAGGAGGACACAGCTCTAGGATCGTGGAGGGAGAAGACAGGGATATGTACAGCCTCTGGGCTGCTGCTGGGGCCAGGACCCAACCGCATCTGACCCCACCCCCCAGGCCGCTGCCTCTCCCCTCCGGCCTTTCCACTCCCACGGCATCTTGGGCAGAGCTCTCTCAATGCGGAACACCGTGGCTGGACTCGGGCTCAGCCTGCCGTGTCAGCCCGAGGCCCAGCCGGCTGTGCTCACGTTGGGAAGGCTCCATCGCCCTGCCGCATCACACCCGTGCAGGCAGCCCGGCCCCCAGGCTTGTTTGGGAGAGAACAGGAGGGCCGTCTTGTTCATCATTTTCGGACGCCTGCCTGCCCCCTCTCGTCTGGAGTGGCCAAGGAGCCCGGCGGCTGTGAACCACCGAGAGCGCCCCCAGGGCCTCTCCCCGCTGCCTGTGGAAGCCCCGTGGGAGCACCCCGAGAGCCACTCCTGCACCTGCCTGGGTCTCTCCCACTCCTCGCCCCTCACAGCCCTGCGCCTGGCTCCCTGGCCTTAGACAGAACCCCAGGCCTGCGCTCCCAGGCCCACTGCCTTCTCCCGAGAGCTGCCTCCTCCTACACAGTTGCTCCCGGCCCTGCACATGTCTTCTGTTACCTGGCATGTTTAAACCTTCTCTCTTTATCTATAGGCAAGCCATCTTGCGGTTAGTCTTTAACATGTGTGGTTTAATTTTTTGTCATTATTTTTCCTTAATTAAGAGACTTGGTAATGTTTGCACAAATGTTTGATGCACTGAACCGTTGAACAGCTCAGAGCAGACGCTATAGTTTTGATCTAAGATGTTTGAAACTACCCTACCGACCGCCTCCCTGGTGTGTCCTTACCCTGCTCGTCTCCACTCCATATTTGCTCCCAATCAGTTGAACTGACATGTTACTTGACCTGCCTGATGGTTAGAAGCCCCTGTCTGCTCCCGTTCCAGCAGATGGACGTTGGAAGGAGGCTGTTACGCTTCCCATACACCCACCTCCTGTCAACTCTTGCTCCCTCCCTGCTCACCCTTTAGCTCCAGATTCGACTGCCCCTCTGTCTCCGAGATCCCCCTGGGTTGTCTTTGTCTCACTGTCTGTGTGTGTGTGTGTGTGTGTGCGTGTGTGTGTATACACTCTTCCTTGACTTCTTCCAGTAAATCATCAGATCATAAAAAAAAAATCAATCTTCCTACTCATGCTCTGCACCTCCCTCCCCTCAGCACCTCCCACCCCCGCTCCTGGGAACACTGCCAGTTTGGCAGGTTGGACTTGCCCCAGGTGTATCTCAGGTGCTGTTCCAGGCCGTGAGCGGCGCACACACCTCTGAAGGCCAGAGCCGATTGCTTAGAGCTCACGGCTGTGGTGCTCTGAAGCCCAGCAGTCAGGAGAGAAACAGGGAAGAGGGAGCAGCGGTGGGCCCTGCCTCCAGAGGGTTCCATCTGCAGACAGCAGTGCGGATCTGCATGAAAGTCTGTGCCGAGGGACACAGAGCCCGATGGCAGGAAAACACAGAAAGGTAACAGCAAGCTGCCCCCCGGATGCAGAGAGGCCCCTTTGCACCTCATGGGGTCCTTTGAGGTTCTCACTGTTGGCAAGGCCCACATCCTCACTCAACTTGCCATTTTCTCCCAAGACAAAGCAAAGGACATTTTCTAGGGCATGAAATTTCTACCCTGAGAAAGTAGCTGTGTTAGGGGTAAAGAGGGAGGGCACAGGACAAGAAAGGAACAGGAAATCACCGTGCAGACCCTTACATTTTGTGCAACGGTTTTCTCTTTACAATTCGCCTTTTGCATTTATCTACCCTGAGAATTTGATAGGCAAGAATTCATCCTGAATTTGCTGATGTTAAAGATGATGGTGGAGAGATTAAGTGCCTTTTCCTGCCACACAGCTGGAATCTAGGCCTCCCAGGCCAGATTCCTCTGTCTCTTTAAACCATGTTGCCCTTTGACAAACGTCGACATTTCACATGTCCCCCTGCTGGGTACTCCCACCAGCTGGCATTTGTTCAGCCCTTACGTTCTATCATTTATATTTTAAATAACCATAGGGGTTATTTTCATTTTATAAACAAAAAATTATTTATCAGCCCACTCTTAGAGTTCTGATGCCCCTCCAGCTCTGCCCAGCCTCCCTTCATCCCACATGGAGAAGCTCTTCACTCCTCCAGATTGAGGAGCTTGTTAAAAATCGAACTGAAGGGTTGTCTGAAGATTAAACGGGGACAGTGTGTGTGATGGAGAGCAAGAAGAGGAGTCCAGAGACCCCACACTTATTTCTGGACTACCTTCTCCCTCTCCCACACAAGTATTGGCTTCTGAACAAAAAGAACCAAGAGAACATCACCCAGATCAGGACAGCGTTGCGGGGGCAGAGGGGAGGCTGCACAGGAAGTCGGCACTGGCGGGTTGTCGAGTCCTGCTGCTGCTACTTCCTGAACAAGTGTTGCCAGAATGCCCTCGGACTTAGTTTCCCCATCTGTCACAGGAATGGGGGGGTTTGCTGCAGTGTGTCCTGGAGGTCAAGTAAGAGCATCTATATTAAAAGTGTGTGTAAATGGTAAAGGACTGCTGAATGGGAGAGACTGGCACCCAAGCCAGTGACATTCTTTCCTAGTTATCCTGCAGGATAACTAGGAGGGCCTTAGTGTCTAGCAAATATATCTAATTATAATTCACTACCTACAGACACTGGAAGGGCCCTGGGTTCCCAGATATGATTAGACTGCTGGAGATGGCTGACAGGCAGAGTCAACACTGCCTGTTCACCACTGCCCATGACAAAGCCTTGACAGGCCTGCGCCACAAGCACAGTTCTCACAGAGCCCCACACTCAGATGGCAGCCAATATTGGGGATGACAAATGACACAAGCAACAATGCTTAGTCTCAGAAGTCGGTCCCTCCACCCAGACGGTTCTGCCTTCAGGCCATTGGCAGCTCCTGGGTCTGGACACTCCCTCGTGCAAGGAAGCTCACGGCTCCAGGATGGTTTCCCTGGTGCCGCTCCAGGCCTTCCCCGTGCTTTCTAGTCTTACTGTCATCACAAAACCCCAGTCCCAGATACGTGTTCTATTTGGCAGGAACCCATGCTGTTAGCCTGATAGGAATCCATGAGGCTTTTCACCTGTAGCTCATCATCTTTTACTCTTAGTTTTTTTTTTGCTTGAGGAAGATTAGCCCTGAGCTAACATCTGTGCCAATCTTCCTCCACTTTATATGTGGGTCGCTGCCACAGCATGGCCAACAGTGGTATAAGTCTGCACCTGGGATCTGAACCTGCGAACCTGACTCTTTTAAACCTACAGAAATCAACTCTCATTCCCTCACCAAATGCCATATTCATCCTAACTGCCCCCCAAATAGTCACACATTTAAAGTCGTCTCCCCTTAAATGCCTTCTCTTTCCTCCTTGCCTTTACTACCTGCGGTGCCCTTCCTCTCAGGAAATGGCTTTCCCCCACTGCCAAGCACCATCATTCATCACTCACTGTGGACAGAGTTGTGCCCTTTGTGTGTCGACACTATCTTAGGCGCCTGGGATATGTCAGTGGAGAGAACAAAAGCTCCTTCCTCATGAGCTGGCATTCTAGGGTCGGGGGATAATCAGACAACGAGCAATGCACTGAGTACAGAAAATAAGGAAATCCTACAGTATGTGAAGAGATGATAAGTGCTATGGAAAAAATAGTGCCGAGTAAGTGAGGTCAGAGGCGCTGGGGAGCAGTGGGGCAGGCGCTGTTCCCATGAGGCGGCTCTGCTGAGGAGGTGAGCTCTGAGCAAAGCAAGGGCGTGGAGGTGGTGAGGAGCTATCCGTGCGGATAGCTGGGAGAGGACTTTCGGGGCAGGAGGAGCAGCCACTATGGCTGGTGCCAACTGAGCAGGGATGGGGGAAGGGAGGCGATCAGAGAGGGGACCAGATTTTGGCTTCTACGCTAAGCCAGAAGGGGAGACGCTGGTGCCTTTGAGAAGAGGTGTCCCGTGATCTGACTCACATTTCCAAAGGAGCACTTTGCTGTCTCTAGGAGTCAAGGGCGGAAGTCACAACACCGCTTAGAAGGTGAAGGCAGTAACCCAGGTGGAAGGTGATGGGAGCTTGCAACAAAGCGGTAGTAATACAAGTGGTGAAAAATGGTCAGATTCTCAATCTGTTTTGAAAATAGAATGACAGTGTCTCCTGACAGACTGGTTGTGGGTGTGGGAGAAAGAGGAATCCAGGATGGCTGCAAGGTTCAGGCCTGAGCAATGGGAAGTTGGAGGTGACCTCAACTGGGAAGGATGGGAGGTAGAGCGTGTTCGCATGAGGAAGACAGGAGCTCAGTCAGGGAGTGTCTGCTGACTTTCTGGTGGCGATGTCAGGTAGACAGTTGGACACACAGTCTGAGGTCTGGGCGCGGAGTCATCAGCTCACAGATGGTGTTCACAACCATCTGTGACAGTGACACAGTGGTGAAGACAGTGGTGAAGAACGGCACGGGAGGGAGAGGAGACAGGAGAGACAAGGGCTGAGCCAGGGCCTCCAGCATGAGGAGGGCGGGGCCCTTCCTGCTCAGAGCTGCTCTGTGGTTTCACGTCTGCGCCCTCTGGGAGAGGCCTCTGAACAGCGGGCTGATGTAACTAGAGGGAGCTGGCCACTGCCCACCTTGTGCAGTTATGCTGAGTTCCGCTTCAGTGTCCGGCACCAGGCCGCTGCCCGCCTCCCCCCGACGTGCTGCCGTGTTCCCAGTCTGGGGCTCCCCCACTGCGTGCACCCTGTGAAGACGGAGTGCAACATCACGTCCTTCTAAGGAAGCCGCTGGTCTTCCTTTATTTCTTGGGTCTGAAACTGTGTTTTCCAGAGGGAAAGCCCGGAGACAAAGCTCCTATGATTGTTAATGGAAGGTCCCGGAGCATCAAAAACTGCTCCCTAACATCTCAAATTGGGATCAGCTTGGGTGCCTGGGCCAACAGCCTCTCCCCACACTCTTTCTCCTTCTGTATGTAAAGTCTCTTGCACACTAGAAAGTGCTGAGAGGCCTGGATTCTTGCCTTGTGGATACGGAGAAACATTCCCAAACTGTGAATTGAGAAGCCTGGGCTCTGTTTCTGGCTCGGGTACTGTTAAGCCCTGTGACTTAGAGTGCTTAACGCTGTTCTCCCGGCCTCAGCCTCGTTGAATGCATAGGGGGTGGGAGTGGGTAGAGATGGTCTCAGGGGGCCCTGGGCCTCTGGCACCCCCTGATCCTGGGTTGGGCGTTTCTGGTGGTTTGAGGCAGTTTCCTTTCCCCACACCACCTCGCCAGGCCCGAGATGCGGCCCGAGATTCTGGGGTGGCATTCCTTTCACGAGGCCTCCCAGGCCGTGTGGGGATCCGCTCCCTTGGCTTTGAGGTGGCTCCTGTGGAAGCTCTGCAGAGGGAGGGCCCTGAGCACCTTCAGGGAGAGCAGCGGGACACAGAGTGTGAGGGAAGAACAGTGGCCTGGAAAGCTGCTGCGGAGGCCTCCTTAGGAGTTGACGTGCTCGTCCCGAGAGTGACCAGAGCAGGAAAAGGCAGTTCCTTAACCATGGTGCTGGCTGGGATCTAGCTGATGAGAAGCAAGGTGGAGCAGGAGGAGGAAGAGGGAAATGAGAGGGGTCTTTGATGAGCATGTGCCAGGCATCGTGCAAGGACATCACACACGTGGTCAGTTAACTACTCAGAGCGCTATTCTCTGCAGGGGGAAACCAAGGCTTACACAGGATGAACAGTTTGCCCAAGGTCACACAGCTAATGGGTGGCAAGACTGGGATTCAAATCCATCTCCGTGGGAGAATTGACTCTTGCATTTCCCCAGAGCCCGTTGGCTGAATCCCTGGTCCAGGCTGGCGTGAGTGTGGCATCACCGAGGGGCCCCTACCGCTCACAGGTCCTTATTCTGTACACTGCCAGCAATGTGAAAGGGGGCAGAGCAGCTTAACCTAGCTTCTCTGGGCCTGTGGGTGCTGCCAATGCTGGACCAAGGAGCCCAGGCTGCCCTGGGAATACGCGGACAGACAGCAGTCTGCACACCCCAATCTATATGCCTGATTAATGGGTTTGGGAGGAAAGGGCAAAGGAAGCATAAAGCAGCCCCACTACCCTTGTCCCCTTGACATCCACAGCCTGAGAAGAGATGGGAGGAGGGGAGAAGAGTCACAAGTCGGGACATAGGGCTCAGCTGCAGGCAGTGCCCAGAGAGGCTCACGTCAGGGCCTCTGGGTGCTGGCCCCATACCTCCCTCACCCTGGCTCCTGAAGCCATGGCACCTTTCCACCGCAGACCCACAGGCACAACTTCTAAATGATTACCCCCCACTGGTTCCCTATAAAAATAATAAAGCAAGTTTGGCTCCTGCTCTGGCTTCGGGGCTGGAATGACAGGGAAAGGCAGTCATCCTGAGTCACAGAGAGAGTGCTTGCTGCACATCCACCCCCTCAGGGTTGACTCAGAGCTCAGCCTGCACGCTGCAGCCCTCTCTCCATCCTTCAACCCACAGCACTGAGGTGGGGTCGCAGGCCTGACTCTCTTGGTCTGCCTTTCCCTAGCCCCAACATAGCAGAGAAGAGGCCAGAACAGGCACGAGAAAGGCAGGTTTAGTGCCTCCCCAAGAGCTGTGAGGAGGGGAAAAGGGGAAAGATGAGGGTAGAAAGTAGATTCGTCCAAGAATGTTCGAGTGGTCGCACTCTGAAGACCATCCCGTCCACACCCGTCTCCATTTCTTCCACAAGCGTACACTGAGCGTCTGCTGTGTCACAGCGCCTGGGGTTTGTACCAGTTTACAGATGAAGACACAGATGGCCAGAGGCAGGAAACATCTTGCTGTTTCTCACAGCTTTTTGACAGCAAGGCCAGCCCAAAACCTGGCCTCTGACTCTCAATCCCTTGTGTTTAGTGTAGCGGCTCAAACACCGGTGTTGCCAGGCATTGTCTAGACGACAGTGGTCAGTGTGACCTGGGCTGGCTCTAAGGTAGATAGAGTAAGTCAAGGCGGGGGTCTCAGGCCAGGCTGGTGGGGCAGAGCTGAGCCTGGCCTCTCCCCACCCCTCCCTTTCGCTCTGCTGGACCCTGCTCCTTGCTCACGGAGCTCCCTTCTAGTCTCTCCTCTTTCAGCACCACCCCCGTCCCCCAACAAAGCTGCTGCGACCAAGGTGTCTTGTCTCCGATACACTGATTCATACTAAGGTGATGTGACTCGAATAAGCTATCCTTCCAAAAAGCAATCTTACCTTTAAGGAGAAGAAGGTAACACTCACCCTAAAGCTTGGCTATCTAGAGCATGACAGCTGGGCGAGGGAGCTGTTCCCCACCCTCTACCCTCTAGTGTTCTGCAAAGACTGTTTTCTTCTCTGTTTGGAAATAGAGTTGGCCCTTGAGAGATTTAGCAGAACCACACTCATTGCTAGCAGTGAGCCAGCGCGTGTGGCCATGAGCAGTGCAGTGGAAATGGAGCAGCCGTCTCAAAAGCCCCCAGGCCTCTGGAGGGCGGGAGCTGCTGAGTGGGCAGTGGACCCAGGAGCACTGTAAGGCCAGACGTGGTAGGAGGACAGGGAGACAGGCCTGCTAAAGCAGGTTTTCCCAAAGCTGTGGCCTTGAGCAGCATCCTGCAGGCTTGCCCTGAAAGGTCCAGGGGAACCTATTTTTTTGTGGACATCCTTATTTGGGTTCTTAATTCAGCTATGTTAGGTCATCTGCGTGTTCTGACACAGTTATACCCGTCAAGTCTCCTCTTGCCCTGCCTTCTGACCAAGCCCCCTGCACTCTGTTTTCCTCTGATTGCCTTTCCTTTCCTTCCCTATTCTCATCTTTTCTTTCCGCATACAATGCTCTCCTTTCCTCTAAAATAGAGGCGTAGAAGGAAGCTGTCACAACACAACCCTTGCTTGGCCAGACAGCCACCTGTGCCTAGCCAGTGTCTGTGACTGTAGCCCTCACAGTCTGAGCAAGCTACTGGTGGTGTATTTGCCAGACACCCTTCTAAAAAAGCAAAGGGACCTAGAAGATTCCATGAGCTAGTAGAGAAGGTGAGAGAACTGGACCTCAGGCAGGCTCAAAAATGCCCACAGTTGCCCCGAAAAGCACTGCCACTTCTGTTACACCCATCAGCTCTTCATATTTAGTGCCCCCTCCCTGAGAATCATCTGTTTTTGTTTATTTCCTTTTCGAGTCTCTGCCTGTCTCTCTCATTCTGTTTCCCTTCTCTGTCCTTCTGAGCTTGCTTGCGCGTGCTCTCTCCGTCCCTCTAGCATGTGGAATTCTTTGATGTAGTTAGCACTGCTGACAAGCTGATTTCACTCGCTGACTCTCCTCAGGTTTCTTTGTGTGTTTGTTTGAATGATTGGGTACTGGCCGTCCTTCCCGTGGGAAGGCAGCTTTGTAACTGGTTTGTTAGCATGGGTTCCTGGCAGGTGGCAGCACTTGGGAGTCATCAGGCTTCAGGTGAACAACGCAGGGACCCCTGAGGCTGCAGCTGCTTCCAGCCACCTGAGCTGGTCACTGTGCAGCTGATAATACAGGCTGGTCCAGCCGGTCTCCTTCTGCATTTAGCACACAAAGACAGGAAGCGCAAGGATCGACCAGGAACCAGCAGCCCCCTTGCCCTGTACCTCTCCACCAGTCCCCCTGGGGCCAAGGGGAAGTTCTGAAGGGGCATTTCAATTGGGTGCCTGTAGCCACAAAGATTCAAGAAGGGCTCTTCTCCTTCTAGCTAGAATTTCACCTTGGAGAAACAGGTGCCAGCTGGGGGTTTCCAACATGGTGGACCTGGGGGACGGGAGGGCCACTCTTCCTGCTCTCCGCCTTCTCATCTCTGGCTTTATCTTCACGTTCCCTCCCTTTTCTGTCCAGCGTTTTTGCCTCCTTCATAAATCCCCCTTAGCATTCCTCCTCCACAGATCTGTTTTTGTCTATCCATTCATACCAAACCAAAAGGGAAATTCTGCTTAAGAACTGCTTTCAACTATCCATATTTCATTCATTTGCCCTTAAATCTGAGAACCATTGACATCTATCTTCAGCTTCTGTATATCCCAGTTGACTCGTGCTTATTTAAACTTTATATCTTCCTTAGCAAGGACGCTCTTCATTCAATTTAGAAGGCTTACAGTTTAAAACACGTTTTACTTTGGCCTCCTTAAGATTCCTCTGCCTGCTGCCACCTCTGGTGGCTCTAAGATTCAGCATCTCCAGACTCCACCACATCTATAGGTTCACTTTTGGTTCCTGGGATGTGCCTTTCTCCCGGTTGAAAGAGGAGATAAGAGGATAATGAGGACACCCGGCCCCTCCCCACCCTCACTTAACCTACATGGCTGCCCCCTGGCCATGAAGCTGGAGTCAAATGTCTCTGGAAGCCCCTGACTCCTGCCATTCTCAATTTTCTTTCTGTGTACCAGCCTCATAACTGACCTCCCAGCCTAGATTAAATGGGGTTTCACCAACAAAGCCCCAATCCCCCAGTCTTCCACCAGACCGCGACACTCTCTCAACTGAACTAGCCATCCTGTCCTGCACATCAAACTGAGATGAGATTAGAGATGTTGGAAGCAGAGAAGCGGAGCTTGGGTTGGCAGGGGTGGGGGAAGTGCCAGCTGGACCAGGACCTTCAGGTGGTTTGGAATGGAATTTATATCAGATCCACTCCCTAAGTTCTGGATGAGAGATTAAAAAAAAAAAGCAAGAGTTCTGTAGCAGGGTAGCCAGTGAAAGACTCACGTACTCCCATGACATTGCTTTTTACTCCTATCTCAGAGGAATGTGGAATTTCAGTGACCTTGATATTATAGCCGTTGTCTCAATGGCAGCCGTTGGAATTGGGCAGCCCTTTCTGTATGGTGTGTTCACAACTCAGCCAAGAGCCAGCCTTCTCTGGAGGATGTCAGAAGGTAGTCTGCACCTTTCAAAGTCAACGTGTTCAGGAGGTGCAGCAGTGGCTTATGATCTTTTCAAAATGCTCTCTAACCACCTGATCTCAAGTGATCTGGAAGACAACTTGTTTGGGTATAGCAGCCTAGAAATCTACTGCCTAGCCCCTAAATCCCTAGTAACCCTCACACCCTGGCTATGCTGAAGAAAAAAAAGAAGAGGAAGAAGAAAAGGAAAGTCCCTTTTTCATATGGTCAAGAGCTATTTTTCAACAACCTTTTAGTTCTCCAGAGAGACTAAATAATGTTAACAACTGGAGAACACATCCCTCTCATTCCTATCTCCATCCTGTTGGGAAAATCCCCTGTACATAGGAGAACCCTCTCTCTGCAGCGTCTCACCTTCCCTGAGTTCATCCCTCAGCATCCTAAATGTGGTCTAGAGATCATAGCTCTGTGAAAAGGAATAGTGAGTATATTCCAGAAACAAAGACTTTGTCTGCTAAGGAATACTTCTAATGTGATTCTGAACTTAATTCAGAAGAGAGTTTTCCAGAGACTATCTCTTATTAACTGCCCAGTGCCACTGCTATCGTTGTTTCCAGAGGTACCAAACCCAGGTAATCTGCATAAGTACATTGAAGCAAGGTCATTCTTCCTGTGTGCCCTTAGCCTGTTGGCTGGAACCACTAGCCGGGACTCTTTCTGAAAATCCTCCACCTCTGCCTCAGATATGGAGTGACTACCTGATTCCGTTAATACCAGTTGCACAAACAAATTAAGTTAATTGCTCCAATATCTTTAAACCCTTGAAAATTACCAGATCTTTAGAAAACAAAGGTGAAAGAATTAGCTGCTCAAAAATTTACTCCATGCCTACCACGGTGGAGACAGCACCATATTACAACTCAGCCAGAAGGCTCAGGGAGGTCATGGCTCTGCTGGCTCCCTGTGGAAGGGAGTGGAGTGCAGGTGGGGTCTCCAGGCTCGCAGGGTGTAAGTCTTCAGAGAGTCCTACCACCCCTTCTTCCCTAGGAAAACCACGGATAGAGGAATTATGAGCTAACTCAGGGAACTGGGAGCGAATCAAGGAAAGGGTCAGAGATGGATGGCACAAGTGTTTCAGACTACCAACCAATTCTGAATTTAGCTCAAAAAGTGGAATTGATGCTAGGTAGTTTCTCAAGGCACTGTACTAGATAGTCAAAGGAAGTGGCAAACACCACAAATATGTCTCTGGGCTAACAGTGCAATGCCCAACCCAGGTAGTCCAGTCTCCCCTTCTAGCTCACCAGGGGCTTCCACTTGCAGCTGGGCAAGCGTACCAAGGACCAGAATGACTACACGGGGTCGTCTAGGAAGAGTCTTTTGGGAGCTGGCAGTGTATCAGTAGGCTGTGGGGTCTCTGAAGGAGATGACTGTGTCTTAGGATTCTTCTTCTTGTTCCCACACAGAAATCACTCTGTAATTGCTTTCTGATTTTATTGTGAATGGTTAGCTATTTTTGAGACCATAGATCTTACTAACATAGCTGCTCACAGAAGAACAGGCTTGTGTCAGCGATTGACAGACAACGCTGTTCCAGCAAGTTAGAAGTGCCCTCTGAACAGCATGGCTTAAGGCCCAAGAAAAAATTAATCTGTGCGTCTCCAGATTCTCCCAGAGTGCAACTCTTTGGAGAGCTACCATCACCTGGGCTGGGAAACCCAACAGAGGAATCCCCAAGAGCCCATCCTGCATCTCATCGCTGCTCTCAGAGCACTCCTAACCTCCTCTCGTCTCCCATTATAGAGACGTATATAGGATTGTTAGAATAATAAGATATGACCCAGGGGATCAGAACAGACCCAAAGCTCAATCTTGAAGTAAAATATGATTTAAATAGATGAGGTTCTTAAATGGGAACTATGAAAGACTAAAAAGCAACAAGAGAAAAGACAGTTAAGACTTTTAAAAATCCCAAATGAAAAATACTGAATGTTTAAGAAGTCAAATAAATAGTTTAATTTTTTGAAAGTTTAGGGTTAACTCAGCTGGGCCAGGTGGCCCAGGAGGCTTCTCTAAGTCGTCCCCACTCTGGTCCTGTTCAGACGGGACTGACCCAAAGGCCTTTGGGCGTTTGCCCAGGGCGGCTTCGGTGGTTTGCAGGGTGGATCCAAAAGGGAAGCAACAGCCCGAGCAGAAGCCCTGGAAACACAGCCGTCCTTCCCCGTTAACACAGGAACACGAGCACTTGACCAGCCTGAAACTTCTTCCGTGTGCGTGTGTGTGTGCGTGTGCATGTGCGTGTGTGTGTCTGTTTCTGTGTTCTAGCTCAGCCTGCCAGCCAAATTCTAGTGACCCCACACCCTGCAGGCATGTGGATTGACCTAGCAGCTGGCATTCCTCATGAAGTAGAAACAGATCTAAATGTGTAAATGACTGATGAGGCGTCCCTTTCCTTCTCTTCCCTTGCCTCACCCTATATCTCCACCATTCCCAGAAAGGACATCATACCAATTTCCTATGGAAAAAGAAGGAATTTGCTGAGAAATCTGTTACCAACGAAGCTTTCTCAGTCTGCAAGCAAATGTCTAGTTATGCACATTTCCATCCTTCACAACTCCCGTTACACGTTTTCTTTGTTTGTACCTTAAAAACAGAAACACAAGAGCAACCATCTGAAAGTAGAGGGTAAAAGCAAAGTCATGACCTTCTAGAAAGAGTTATCAGCTCCGATGGTCAAGGTCGGTCTGGCTGAGCTCCGTGAGCTGGGGCCCAAGGAGTAGGGACAGCTTCCCGGATATAGGCTCCAGGAACAGGGAGAGAGTTGCTGTGGGGTACCCACCTGCAACCACTTTCCTCAGCTCCTATCCCAAAACGAGCTCAGGAGTGAGACCCACGAGAACAGCTTCTTGGGGTGGTAATGATACACCCAAATTTTGGAATTTAAAAAATAGGTCCACACTCGTTCTTTCATGCCAGTGGCCAAGGTTCTTCACACCTGTCAACTGGAAGCTCGGCAGGACCACCTCCCGCCGGAGCCTACGTTGTGAGGACTGGCCCCTGCTATGGAGGGGTTGAGGGCTACCTCTTTAGGTTCTCCTCAGTGATAACTAAAACTCAGTCTTCCCCTAAACGTGAGGGGCCCCTGAGCGCCTTGGCTTAAATATGTGTGGGCAAGGACAGGCAAGGCCCTTCTCCTCCAGCTGGCAATGCCTGGGCAAAGCTAGAGTGCAAGCCCTCAAAGGTTATCTTAGGACACATGGCTAGTTCAGAAACAAGTAAACGATTTCCATCCACCCCATTTATAATGGGTATGAATGACTTAATTCGTGGCCAGAGATGGTCCCAGGTAGGAGAATGCCGTATGGGTCCTCGCTAGATGTGAGACCCAGCTCTGCAGAGCCCCCATTCCTGGTCATGTCCCAGAACCTGCCAGACCTACACTTTGTATTTCTTTCACTTGTTTCATTTGCCCTCTCCTGCCGCTGTGTTGCTCCTGTGTTAGCCGAGACCTAGAATACCGGGCGTCTTCGTTGGAGACTCATTACAGCTTATCTCTATCTGCCTTTCTTTAAAGCCAGCTGAACATACCCAATGCTCTCCCTTTATGGTAAGACGGACCCTGCAGACCACGCTCTCAGCTTCTGTGACCTCCTCTAACTTCCCCCACTCTTACCCACCCCGCCCCCCAGAGTGTCCCGGAACCCAGCCTAGCTCCCGCTGCATGTAGCCACCGTGTCCGTCATGCGCCTGCCTGCCTGGTCTCGTGTGAGCTGTGAGTGCTGTTTGTGTAATGGTGTTCCTTCCCCTCCTTGTGCTTTCCTTTGGGTGATAATTCACTGTGATCTTGAATGTCTAATGAGCCACTGGGAGAGAACTGGACCCCAGGGCCATTTCCTGTTAAACATCCTGAGCACTACACTGGCTAAAGTCTCCAGCTTTAATCTGACGTGGGAAACTTGCACAGGGCACCTATGAGGGCCGTGGTAAGGGCCTCCAGGGAAAGGAGAGAGAGATGGTCCTGCCAGGAGATGGAAGGGCAGGCGCTGGCTCCCACTAATCATCAGGTGTCTGTAGCTGCTGGCCTCCCTTGTGCTCCGCGTTCACGGCCACAGGAAAAGGTTTACTGGGATTTCTTACTGAGAGTGTGGCTGAATTTCCAGTCAGGCCAGCAGTGTTACTAGTGAAGTTTTCTAAATTCTTCAAGTTCATTAAAATAAGGCTATACCTCATTTTTCTGCAAGCAGAAAAACAAACTTCATTGTTTGATTGGACCACTCCTGGCACAGAAGTCTATGATTCACTTTGGCTAACGTGATAGATATGCCACTTGGTGTGACCTTGAAGTCTCCTTGGAACAGCGTCCTCCAAAGGCTACCATCACGCATTTCAAACTGGGCCAGGTGTGAGTTTTTGAAAGGATCCGTGAGTGGGTTGATTCCCTGAGCCCCTCAAGTCCACAGACTGGACGCAAGATTGGGTCAGGTGGTGTTTCCCAATGCCACCCATCCCAGGCTGGCTGGAACGTCACCCAGGGAGAGGCTGGATATTCCACCCCACTTGGCAGAGACGGCCCTTGGGATCTGCTTCTTCATTGTATTGTCATTTGGTTTATAAGAGGAATTGTTGTGTCCAAATGGATATGTGTTTATTCTCCTTCTAGAACATTCGGAAATGGCAGCAACTGGGGAGGGTTCTGAACCCAGAATAGAATTCAAACTGCAAGCTTGATTTTTACTGTTTTGAACTCATCAGATCCAGATGCCCCTGTGGCACCAACTTCTCAAACTCTTGTCTCCCTCAGCTGAAGTTCCCCGCTTAAGCTTGTTCTTTCTTCTTTTTTCTCCTTTCCTGAACATGGTGGAACTGACAGCTGAGGGATAAAACCCTTCGCCTCCTCTGCATACTCCTCTGGGGGAACACAACCTCCTTTTAATTCTATTTCAAGTAGATACACAGGTGATAGAAATGCAGAGATTAAGGGCATCAAAGACTTCAGAATACTCGGCAGGGTAGGGCCCAGGGGCACTGCGCTCCCTCCCCCTAGCTGCCCCAGCAGCCCCCCCGGAGCGGGCCCCCAACACCCACAAGTCTGCCCTGCCTGAGGGGAGCGGAGCCCTTCGAGGATCTGAGGCAGCTCTGGTTTGGAAATAGAAGAAATGCTGTGACTCTTCCCCTGTCGGGAGAGTCTGAAAACCAGGAGAGACCGTCCAGGCTTGGTTTCTGCACAGCCCTCCCAGGGTGGAGCGAGGAAGTGCAGACGTGTAAAAGCTTCCTCTGAATTTTCCTGCCTCCCTGTTGGGTCTCCCGTTCTAAACAGGAGTGAGATGAGTGGCCTCTGGGGCCACCCACCACATCAGTGACAGTCAGCAGGCCACAGGGTTAGAATGGAGGGCCTCTGGGAGCCCTCAAGGCCTTTAGTGCTGGTGGGATTTTCAGGGGTGCAACAAGACATGGGTATTGTCAGGGAGGATCTGACATGGAAATGATTAAAAATAAAGCAAGAGGCCAGGTGACGTCAGCATCAAGGGGAAAGAGATGTCCCCTTTGTCTCTCCCTCTAAGTGACAACCAAAGGGACGCCCACTGACCACCAGAGGATTCCCTGCACAGAGTAAAGCAAGAGGAGAAATGAATTGAGAAGTGGGGAGAGCCAACACAGGAGCCCAGCACAGCCCAGGGGCTCCTCCTCCCTTGAGGGAAGCGCGTGCTGGAACAGGAACAGGAAGTAACAGGAACAGTAACAGGAAGCCCAAAGGTCCGTTCTCTCCTGGTGCCGACAGGGCTGGGTGAGCTGCACTAGCTCTAGGAACAGGCAAGTGGCTCATGGGGGTGACCGCCCCCAGCTCTTTGGTCAGTGGGGGCAGAAGGAGGGACAAGGCGGGGGTCAGTCCATGCTGTTCTCAGGTCTGGAGGCAAGTGACAGTGCATCCTGTCCTGCCCCCTGAGCCCTGGCCAGGCAGGTGCCCAAGCCCCAGGCCCCTCCAGGTCCCACAGGCTGAGGTGAGCCCCCAGCCAGCGGCCCCAGCCCCATCTTCAACACCATCTCCCCACCCCAGCTTGCCTTGGCTTCCACCCACCTGTCTTCACCTTCACCTTGCCCTTGCCCTCCAGGTCTTCCCTGAGGAGGTGATCTGCCCAGAGCAGCACCCCTTGGTCCTCTCCTACTGGGGCGCGACTTCTCTAGGGCTCACTCCTAGTGCCTGCCTCCCCGACCTTCCCCTGCCTGTGCCCCCACCCAGGGTCTCCCGCAGCGTCAGGTCTCCTGGACACCCCAGGGCAGAGGGGAATAGAAGGGGCACAGCTTCAGAGCCTGCAAACCAGGCACTCTGCCAGCACTAAACAACACCATTCCCATCCTCCCACAGCCACGTTGGGCAGGGGCTGTGGGAAGCAGAAGGAAGTGACACAACAGAAGTGCTGGCGTCTTGAGCAGCCAGGGCACAAGACCCCTTCAGTGGGCAGCCCACTGCAACCCCGCAAGCTCTCAGCCCGCCCCTCCCACCAGTACCCCAGTACAGTCATCCCCACAGCTGGGGTGAAGGCCACGACCCACCCAGCCACCTCACAGAGAGCCAGATCCTTCAGGATGCAGGACCCTCAGCCAAGCCAGACGGCAGTGAGGCTGGGGCCACACCTCAGGGTGTGCCCAGGGCGGCTGGCTCACCGCCTGGATTTCAAAGCATATGGAAGTTCCTTATGAAATCTTCTCCACCCAGGGGCTTAACAACTAGGAATGAAGGGGAAGGGGGGAAAGTAGAAAAATAGGCCCAAGGGCTCACGGTCCTGGGCACAGCTTGGTTCTGCAGAGGCCTCAGGGCTGGGTTGTCTTCCTGGAAAAGGTGGGCAGCTGGCCCCCCGCCGCGTCCCAGGAGAGAGAATCTGGTGCAGCTAGCCCACCCTGGCCTGCCTCCACTCCACCCAAGGGCTGTGTCGCTCAGAGCAGGGCCCGCCCCGTCCTCAACCCCTCCCTGTCGCTGTGTTAACCGCCACCTCCTGTTGCCGATGGCTTCCAGAACGCAGAGGAGAACTCGCGCATCTCCATCACCTTCTTCCGCCTCTTCCGGGTCATGCGCCTGGTGAAGCTGCTGAGCCGAGGGGAGGGCATCCGGACGCTGCTCTGGACCTTCATCAAGTCCTTCCAGGTAGCCACCTCTACCCTCTGCACAGCCTCCTCTTTCCCCAGCAGGCAGGGCTCCACCCCAGCTTCCACCTGGGCTCCCTGAGCAGGAGGTGACCCAGCACAGGAATGAACGCCATTTCGGAGTGAGCCAGGCAGTTACTCCGCTGCGCACTGGCTGTGCCGCCCAGACTTCCCTCTCTGCGCCTTGCCTTCCTCATGTCTGAAATGAGGCCTCGAAAGCATGCTCCTGGAACCCCGATTTCCCCAGAGTCAGGGTAGGGAAGGCTGGGAGCCAAGGGGGAGGCTGCAGTGGTTCTGCTTTCTTCTCTTATTTGTGTATTTTTCCACAAGAATGCTGCATGAAGGGGTTTTGTGGTGGAACAAATGTGAAAAACATGGGCCTGGGCGATCTGATAAGCTCTATGGCCCCTCTCAATACTGGAGTCTTTAGAATCTTGCTGTCACCTTCCCCCAGCAGGCATTTCAGTAATGTCCACTGTCCGTATCTGTTTATGGACTTAGCCAAGCTCTCCAGGATCCTGGTGTCCCTCCACTGAAGGAGGGGCAGCCCATCCTATGAGGACAGGGCTGCCCATCTACAGGATTAATTCTCTTTCTCAGCCCTCGTTTTCCATCTGTAAAAGCAGGCTAATGTTGCCCGTGGCCCCCTCTGAGGCGTGTTGTATAGGTTTGAGGTGAAAGGGCAGCGAAGCGCAGTCAGGGCCCCTGAGTTCCTTGAAGATGAGTGGCGTGGGGACCCCGTGTGCTTCCGTGCTTCCCTGGCCTGACGCTGAAGGCAGCGTCGTCCGTCCCCGGGGAGGCAGGGCTCCCAGGACAGGGAGCCTCACCAGCACTCAAGAACTCCTTCCACATCCCCTGCCCTAGTCACCTCGGGCCCAGGGATGGGGTACAGCGTGGCCCTGATCCCAATGTGCCCGTGAGTGAAGTTGCAGCCAGAGGAAGGGTGCTCTGCTGTCAGGAGCCCGTCTTGCTTTAGAGTCCCACCCCAAAGGCACAACACCCCTCCAGGGAGCCTCCTGCCCTGGGACTCATTCCCCGAGCCGCTTGACTGAGCCAGCAAGCAAGGGCCCCAGCTGGCTGCACTCCTCATGGTTGGTCCTCCTTCTGCCAGGCCCACGCTGACTCCCCACTTAATGATGCACGGCAGCCCCCTCCCTACCACCTCCACCCCCCCCCCCCGCACCCCCCGCCCCTGTGCCCTGCTCAGTCCCTGGGAATCAGGATTCTCGGGGGAGTGGGACTTGAGGCTGACCCTGTCGCTGGGTGCACCCCTGGGGTCCCACAGCGATGACTGACTATACAGACCCCCAATATGCTCACCTGGTCCCCAACATTTCCCTGGGCTGGAAGAGGCGACAGACCTGGGAGACTGTGAGGAGCAGGACTTGAATGAGGAGCAGGAGCTCCGACCAGGCAGGAAGAGCATCCTTGTGGTCTCGCAGCGCCACCTGGCGGTCTGCAGGCCCCTGGCACCGCACTTTGCAGCCGCGAACGTGTGGCTCTCCTGCATTGAGCTGAGCCCCATGAGGCCTCTCCCCGGAGAAGCCACCAGGGCTCTGGAAAATTAAGTTGTCTGCGCTGCTGGGCAGATAACATATTGAGTGAATAAGATGTATGGGACCAACTATGTGCAAGGCATTGCGCTGAGCGTTTTGTAAGCCTTACATCATTTGAACGCCACAAAATCCCTGAGAGGTAGTTATTGTTTTTCAGATGAGGAAACTGAGGCTCAGAGAGGTTAGGTAATATGCCCAACCCCCATAGCTAGAAAGTGGCAGAAATAGGATTTGAGCCCACGATCTTTCTTAGTTTTCCCTTGGTGAATGTTTTTATTACAACTAGTGGAACGTAAAGCTGCGGGGGGAAGGGCTTCACCTGCCTCCACCCCACGCCTCCCAGGACTCCTTGATGTGTACCCTCCATGCTTTTTCCCTGCTTGCCACGCTGTGTGTTCAGTCCGAGGGCATTTTGCCCATTCTTGATTGTTTCTGCTGAAGACCCGTGGCGCTGTACCCCTTGCTCTGCAGCCTGCCTTTCTCAGAACACCGCACTGCTTCTCAGGTAATGGAACCGAAGTAGAGCGAGCCGTCAGCGCCATGGCCCAGGCCCTCTGCCAGGTGCCCAGAACTTCTGCGTGGCTCTTGGAAATGCCCCAAGGCAGGCAGCAGCTGCTGGCTGCAGAGCCCACGCCCCCTGGGAGGGGATCCACCAGCCCGTCCCTCTGTCGTCCTCACCACCCCTCCTGTGCTTCCTCCCAGGCGCTGCCCTACGTGGCGCTTCTGATAGTGATGCTGTTCTTCATCTACGCCGTGATCGGGATGCAGGTAGGAGGGCGCTCGCTCCCTGCCTCCTGCTGTCTCCTCCCAGTTCCCAGCCCCACGATCCCTGATGCCCCCCTCCCTCTCACCTGCCTCTTGTTCCTGACTGTCCCTCTCCCTCCTCTTCCGCCTTCTGAAGCTAAAGAGATCACAGGAATTGGAACTTCCGCCCAATGGTATCTGGCAGGTATAGGGTGAATGGCCAGGTGCCAGGTGCAGGACACATGGCTTGGACAGCTGCTCCCCTGGTGCCCCAGGCCTGGTCTGCTCTCAGTAGGGAAGACCCTCCCAAACTACGCAGTGGGCCTAGGAGAGATGGCCCCTTCTCAGGGGACAGCAGGCAGGTGTGTCAGACAGCATCTGCCCTTTGTCCGGGTCTGATAGGCCTGAGAACTATCCCTCAACCCAGCGTCATCCAGGAGAAGCTGATGACTGAGAGGGAGGGCGGGAGGCAGGCAGGCAGGCTCTCCCCGTCAAGCAAGCAGCAGTTTCTGGGGTCCTCCCCTCACAGGTGCCCACTGCACCATCTCCTGCCCCAAACCCAGAGTTCTCCAGCCTCCCTCGGGTTTCCAGCAGAACACCCCAGCCCGTCACGCCACACCCGTGGAGAGCTTTTCTTCGGCAGCTCCTTAAGGAACAGTCCCATGTTTGCTCGTTGCAGAGAGACGCCAGGGCTCATGGGCCAAAAGCTTTTGAGATGAAAGAGCTACCTACCTTGCTACCTGACCAAGGGTGGCAGTTTCTAAGACAAGCACAGCTTTGAAAGGCCAGAAAAAATAAAAGGAGACCCCTGATTTCAAGGATGAGTTAAGCCCGCCCAAGCCCCAGACCGCTTGTTCCATGTCACTCCCAGTCCAAGAACTGCCCACCAAACAGTGCTGGGGCGGACGGAGCTGGCGTGGCGGAGAGCAGGCGGAGGATGCGTGCTAGCACCTGATGGTGACAGTTCATGATGCAGTGCTGTACACAAGAAAGCTGCTGACGGGAGATCTTAAGCATTCTCCCCACACACACAAACAGTTAACTATGTTACTATGTGGGTGATGGATGGGTTAATTATCTTGGTCTCGGTAATGATTCTACAACGTGTATGTACATCAAATCATTACCAGGTCATACACTTTAAATATATACAATTATATTTGTTAATTATTCCTCAATAAAGTTTTTTTTTAAAAGAGAAAAAGAAAAATATTCTCAAGAATCTGCAGCCAAAAAAATAAAACAGCAGGCCAATGAGCTGCCCATCCCCGCACAGAAGCAGGTCCTGTTCTGGGCATCCACCCGCCCGCAGCCCTGTTCTGCCAAGCCACGGGGACCTCTCCTGATGGCACATGGGCACCTCTCTCACTGGCCAGGGTAGGGGACTGAGATCAGGGCTAGACAGGCACCTGCACCCATTAAGCCCAGCCAGGCCGCGTCAGGGACTCTGTTCAGCTTATTGGCCAGCCTGTCCCAGTGGTCAGCTGTGGCCCCTGAAGAGACCATTGAATGCTGGGTGGGAAGTAGGACCCTCTCTGTCCAGGGCCCACTGAATCCATCTCCTCGCCCCTTGCTAGGTGTTTGGGAAGATTGCCCTGAATGACACCACAGAGATCAACCGCAACAACAACTTCCAGACTTTCCCCCAGGCTGTGCTGCTCCTCTTCAGGTGGGTCTCTGGGACATGCCTGCATGTCGAAGGAGAGGGCTCTCTCCAGGGTACTTAGGGGAGAGAGCTGGGGCTGGATCCCCCTCCCCTGCCTGGGGAGCCGTCATGTCATTGTTGTTTATCACTTTCCATCGAGCAGCCCACTAGACACTGGCACACCTGCTGCTGAGGCCACTGAGGGATCGAAAGTCAAATTCTGAAAGCACTCTGGTTTGGAAGCTCAACAGGCTCAAATCCAAGCCTGTGACACACTGGCTCTGTGATCTTGAGCAAGACATCGCACGTCTCTGAGCCTTGGTTTCCTCACAGACAAGCATAGTGCCAGTGTCGGCGTCACCTGCTGTGTTGGGTGCTTATGTCCACGTGCACTTCGTGTCTTCCTCATCTGAGCCAGCCATGAGCCTGCACCCCTGCCTTGGGCAGAGTAGAGAGGGGATGTTTCTCACGCCTGCCCCTGAGGGCTTCTCCTTCTCTTCTGGCTCCTGATGACCCTGTGGCACTTCTCCCCTTCCTGCTCGTCACAACCTGGAATGCTGACATGTAAAATAAAAGTGAGGGGCCAGCCCAGTGGCGCAGCGGTTAAGTGTGCACGTTCCGTTTCGGCGGCCAGGGCTTTACCAGTTCAGGCGTGGACATGGCACCGCTGGCAAGCCATGCTGTGGCAGGCATCCCACATATAAACTAGAGGAAGACGGGCACGGATGTTAGCTCAGGGCCAGTCTTCCTCAGCAAAAAGAGAAGGATTTACGGCAGATGTTAGCTCAGGGCTAATCTTCCTCAAAAAAAAAAAACAATTCCAGGTGAAAGGCATTAAACAACACAAAAAGGGATATTTGAAACTGATAAAAGGTATACATGAGCCTGACAACATAGTTTGGAAATATGTTAATCAGACACTGATAGAACCATAAGGAGAAAATGAAAACACACGCGCACACACAGAGGGAGACTCTGATACAGCAAGTAGAAAATGACAGATCAAATAGAACAAAATAGAAGAAAAAGAACATCTAAATAAGTCAATTAACGAACTTAATCTAATAAATTTATACTCAATAAATGGCAAAAAAAAACCACATTATTTTTAAGCACCCAGAAACATTCACAAAAATTAGCCAAGACATAAGACAGAAAGTAAAACTTCTCTGACTTCGATACAGCAGAGTTAGAAATGAACCATAAAATTAGTAGCCCCTCCAAAATCTATTCACTTAAATTTTTTGAGTCAGTATTCTAAATAACTCACAGCTGAAGCTATAAACTACTTTGTAGAGAAAGTGAGAGCACACCTTAAATTTATGAAATGCACCAATCAATATGAAAGAAAAATTCAGAACCTAAAATTAACTTTTCTTTTCTTTTTCTTTTCTTTTCTTTTTCCTTTTCTTGCGGAGGAAGATTAGCCCTGGGCTAACTTCTGTTGCCAATCTCCTCCACTTTATATGTGGGTCACTGCCACAGCATGGCTGATGAGTGGTGTAGTTCCATACCTAGGATCTGAACCCACAAACCCAGGCAGCTGAAGCAGAGCACACTGAACTTAACCACTATGCCATGGGGCCAGCCCCTAAAATTAACTTATTTTTTAAAATTTACAATAAATAAACTGATAGATGGAAAAAAAGAATAGCAGAATAACTACAAAGTATGAAGGATTGCATTTATTAAAATAAAAACAGAAATTAATAAAATATCAAACAAAAATATTTTTTATCAATAAACCCTAAAACTGATTCTTTGAAAAGACCAGTAAACAAACAAACTTTCATCAAATCCAAATTTTAAAAAAGACACAATAAAATCAGGAATAAGAAAAGCAACCTAATTAAAGATGTGGAAGTGGTTTTTAGAATGATAAGAGAATATTAGGAACAAATTTATGCCAATATATCTGAAAATCTAGATGAAGTGGATGCTTTTATATAGGAAAATATAAATCACAAAAATTGTCTTAAGAAGAATTTGTTTTTAATGAGCCGCAATAGAAATTTAAAAGGTAAAATTTTAGTCCTCAAAAAGGCCCAAGATCTAATATTTTTATGTGTGATGTATGCCAAAATATCAAGGAATAGATTATTCCTATGTTAAATTATCTTTCCAGTAATAGAAAACCTCCCCAGTCATTCCATAAGACTAACATAAGGCTGATACCAATAAGAACACAAAAAAAAGCAAGTATAAATATGAAAATGTATAGACATAACTGTCATTGTTTGCAAACAACAGGCTAATCTGAGTGGAAAATCAAAGCAAATCAACTCAAAATCCTTTATAACAATTAATATAACAATTAATAGTAAGGTGGAAGATTAACAAAGAAAAACACTCTCTTTCCTGTGCTGATAATTCATCTGTCTGGTCGGCCTGCTGTAACAAACACTGGGTGGCTGAACAACAGACATGCCTTTCTCACGATTCTGGAGACTGGAAATCCAAGACCAGGCTCCTGGCCAGTTTGTTTCCTGATGAGAGCCCTCTTGCTAGCCTACAGACAGCCGCCGTCTTGCTGCATCCTCACATGGTGGAGAGAGAGAGCTCTAGTCTCTCTTCCTGTTTTCGCAAAGACGTTAATCTCATCCTGGGGTCCCCAGCCTCATGGACTGACCTAGACCTCATTACCACCCAAGGCCCACCTGCAAACACTACCTCACTGAGGGCTGGGGCTTCAACATGTGAATTCTGGGGGGCACAGAAGTTCAGTTCATAGCAGTAATAACTAATTAGTAACTATAATAGACAAGATCATATGCTATTACTTTTTCTAGTCAACATTATACTGCAAGTTTTATCCAGTGCAATAAGATAAGAAAAATAATTCAAAGGATAAGAATTGGAAAAGAAGAAACAAAATTAAACACCAAAAAGAATTGATTGCCAGACTCAAAAAGAAAAAACAAACAACAATAAATTTAATTAAGGAGGCGAAAGGCCTGTACACTGAAAACTATAAAACATTATTGAAAGAAATTGAAGAAGATACAAAGAAATGGAAAGATATTCCATGCTCATGGATTGGAAGAATTAACACAGTTAAAATGTCCATACTACCTAAAGCAATCTACAGATTTAATGCAATCCTTATCAAAGTTCCAATGACATTTTTCACAGAAATACAACAAAGAATCCTAAAATTTATATGGAGCAAAAAAAGACCCCAAATAGCCAAAGCAATCCAGAGAAAAAAGAACAAAGCTGGAGGCATCACACTCCCTAATCTCAAAGTATAGTACGAAGCGACAGTAACCAAAACAGCACAGTACTGGCGGGAAAACACACATGCAGATAAATGGGACAGAATTGAGAGCCCATAAATAAACCCACACATCTATGGAGAGCTAATCTTTGACAAAGGGGCCAAGAACATGTAATGGAAAAAAGAAAGTCTCTTCAATAAATGGTGCTGGGAAAACTGGACAGCCACATGCAAAAGAATGAAAGTAGATCATTATCTTACACCATACACAAAAATTAACTCAAAGTGGATTAAAGACTTTTATGTAAGACCTGAAACCATAAAACTCCTAGAAGAAAACATAGGCAGTACACTCTTTGACATTGGTCTTAGCAGCAATGCTTTTTTTTTTTTTATGCTTTTTGAATATGTCTCCTCAGGCAAGAGAAAGAAAAGAAAAAATAAGCAAATGAGACTACATCAGACTAAAAAGCTTCTGCATGGCAAAAGATACTATCAACAAAACTAAAAGACACCCTATTGGTTGGGAGAAGATATTTGCAAATCATTTATCCAATAAGGGGTTAATATCCAAAATAAAGAACTCATAAAACTCAACAAAAAAAGCAAAGAACCCGATTAAAAAATGGACAGAGGGTCTGAGCCAGCATTTTTCCAAAGAAGATATGCAGATGGCCAACAGGCACGTGAAAAAATGTTCAACATCACTAATTATTAAGGAAACGCAAATCAAAACCACAGTGAGCCATCACCTCGTGCCCATCTGGGTGGCTGTTACTAAGAAATCAGGAGGGGCCGGCCCTGTGGCTGAGTGGTTAAGTCTGTGCACTCTGCTTTGGCAGCCTGGGGTTCGCAGGTTTGGATCCTGGGCACAGACCTACACACTGCTCATCAAGCCATGCTGTGGCTCCATCCCACATAGAAGAACTAGAATGACCTACAACTAAGATACACAATCATGTACTGGGGCTTTTGGGAGAGGAAAACAAAAAGAAGATGACTGGCAACAGATGTTAGCTCAGGGCCAATCTTCCTCACAAAAAAAAAAAGAAATAACAAGGTTGGAGAGGATGTGGAGAAAAGGGAACCCTCATACACTGCTGGTGGGAGTGCAAACTGGTGCAGCCACTGTGGGAAACAGTATGGAGTTTCCTCGGAAAATTAAGAATAGATCTACCATATGATACAGCTATTCCACTGCTGGGTATCCATCCAAAGAACATGAAAATACTAATTTGAAATGATATATGCACCACTGTGTCCACTGCAGCATTACTCACAATAGCCAAGACTTGGAAACAACCTAGGTGCCCATCAATGGATGAATGGATAAAGAAGATGTGGTATATTTACACAATGGAATACTACCCAGCCATAGAAAAGATGAAATCTTGTCTTTTGTGACAACATGGATGGACCTTGAGGGTATTATGCTAAGTGGAATGTCAGATGGAGAAAGTCAAATACCATATGACTTCACTCATATGTGGAAGATAAAAAACAACAAGAAACAAACAGACACAGAGAATAGATCAGTGGTTACCAGAGGGGAAGGGAAGTGGGGGAGGACAAGAGGGCCAAAGGGGCACATCTATACGGTGACAGATGGCAGCTAGGCTTTTGATGGGGAACACGATGTAGTCTATACAGATGTCAAAATATAATGATGTACACCTGAAATTTATATAGTGTTGTAAGCCAATGTTACCTCAATAAAAAAATAAATTTAAAAAAATCCAATTCAAAAATTGGCAAAGGACTTGAATAGACATTTCTCCAAAGAAGTTATATCAATGGCCAATAAGCACATGAAAAGATGCTCCATACCACTAATCATTAGGGAAATGTAAATCAAAACTACAAAGAAATACCACCTCACACCCATTAGGATGGCTAGTATCAAAAAAATGGAAAACAGCAAGTGTTGACAAAGATGTGGAGAAATTGGAACCCTTGTGCTCTGTTGGTGGGAATAGAAAATGGTACAGCTGCTGTGGACAACAGCATGGCAGTTCCTCAAAAAATTAAAAGTAGAATTACCATATGATCCAGCAATTCCACTTCTAAGCACATACTCAGAATATTTGAAAGCAGGGTCTCAAAGATGTATTTGCACACCCATCTTCATAGTAGCATTATTCACAATAGCCAAAATGTGGATGCAACCAAAGTGCCCAACAACACATGAATGGATAAGCAAAATGTGGGCTACACGTACAATGGAATATTATTCAGCCTTAAAAAGGAAGGAAATTCTGCAATATGCTACAACATGGATGAACCTTGAGGACGTTATGCTAAGTGAAATAAGCCAGACACAAAAAGACAAAAACTGTATGATCCTACTTATATGAGGTACTTGGAGTAATCAAAATCATAGTGGTGGTTGCCAGGGTCTGGGAGGAGGAGGAATGGAGAGTTATTGTGTAGGCATAGCGTTTCAGTTTTCCAAGATGAAAAGAGTCATGGGGATGGGTGGTGGTGATGGCTGCACAACGGTTCGAATGTATTTAATAACTCTGAACTGTACACTTCAAAATGGTTCAGATGGTAAATTTTATGTTATGTGTATTTTACCACAGTAGAAAAAAAAGAAAAGAAATAAAACATCTTTACAACAGTTAATTGCTTATAGATATTGTACAAGAGAGACTACAGAAGTAATAAGAGAGTTCAGCAAATCTTCTATATATAAAGTCAATCGCATTCCCTCTACATCAGTAGCAAATAGAAAACATAACGTTTAAAATGTCCCATTTATAATAGCAACATTTTGTTTGTTTGTTTTAAATAAGATACCTAGAAATAATTTTCTGTTTTTTAAGATTGGCACCTGAGCTAACAACTGTTGCCAGTCTCTTTTCTTTCTTCTTCTTCTTCCCAAATCCCCCAGTACATAGTTGTGTATTCTCGTTGTGAGCGCCTCTGGTTGTGCTATGTGGGACGCCGCCTGAGCATGGCCTCATGAGCTGTGCCATGTCCACGCCCAGGATCCGAACCAGCGAAACCCCAGGCCACAGAAGCGGAGCGCGTGAACTTAACCACTCAGCCATGGGGCCGGCCCTGAACCTAGAAATAATTTAACAAAAGACATATATGAGGAAATTATAAAATTTTATTAAAATACATTAAATAAGGCCTAAATAAATGGAGAGATGTGCCATCTTAATGGCTGGGAGCTTAACATCACAAAAATATCAAATTCCCCAAGTTAATCTATGTTTTAATGCAATTCCAATGAGACTCTCAACGGGTTTGTTCATGGAACTTGACAAGCTGATTCCAATGTGTCTGTGGAATAGAAAAGGAAAATGAATAGCCAAGACAGTTTTGAAAGACAACAAGCTGGAGGGGCTCTCTCTACGAGGGAGCAAGACTTACTAGAAAGCTAGAGTGGTTAAGACAATATGGTACATTCATACCAAGATGGATAAACAAACCCGTGGAATAGGATGAAAAGGCTAGCACCAGACCGCTACATCTGTGGAACTTATGTCAGAAGAGAGAGTTCAAATCACTAGGCAAAGATGGACTATTCAATAAATTTCTTAAGAAAATTGGTTATCTACACAGAAAAAGATAAACCGTGTTTCTGCCTCACATTGAGTACAGATGTAAATTCCAGAATAAGGTGTTATTATGAAAAACAAAATTTTATAACTTCTAGAACATGTAGGAGAATATTTTTATAACCTAGAATAGAGAACTCTTAAACAAGATACAAAAAGCACAAAACAGAGGAAAAAATATAAATTTGACCACATTGAAATTTAAAACTTAGATTCATCAAAATATACTATACGTAAAGCTACAGACCAGACACAGACTGAAGCAGGTGCTTGCAGTGCGTAGACTGGCAAAGGGCTAATGTGAAGAGCATATAAAGAACCCTACAAATGAATGGAAAACGAACAACCCATCAGACAAACAGGCAAAAATGTGAACACGCAGTTCAACAGAAGATGAGATCAAAATTCTCAACCCGTTAATCATTTTAAAACCATATTGAAACAGCAGTGAAATATCATTTCACACCCGTCATATGAGCAACACTTTTAAAAATTTACTAATACGGAGGGTTGACAAGTCTGAACTCAGAAACATAGAGTAGAAAAGTGGTTGCCAGGGCCTGGGAGGGGGGGAATTAGGAAGAAGTTGGTGAAGGATAGAAACTTTCAGTTATAAGATGAATGAAGTCTAAAGATCTAATGTGTAACATCGTGACTATGGGGATTAACACTGTATCGTATAATTGAAATTTACTAACAGAGTAGAACTTAAATGTTTTCATCAAAAAAAAAAAGAAAAGATAAATAAGTGAAGTGATGGATGTGTTAACTAGGTGCGAGGAATCCTTTCACAACGTGTGTTTATATCAAATCAGCACGATGTACACTTCAAGTATCTTACAGTTTAATTTGTCAATTCTACCTCAATAAAGCTGAAGGAAAGAGAGACGACAAATCTGTAGAGTCACGGCGTTTCCCTGCACTGATGACAGGGGTATAAATTGGACAGACTCTTGGAGAACAAGCAATACGTAGTAAAAGTGAAGGTACAGCTACCTTCAACTGGTGGCTCCGCTTCTAAGCAGATAACCAAGACGTGGACCTGCATGCTGATTGCAACGTTCTTTGTAATAGTGAAAAAGAGAAAAGGAAAACCTTACAGGACAGTGGCTTTTTAAGTGGTACATTCATAGAGTATACTGCTGTACAGCAGTTAAGATGAATGAACTAGACCTAAAATATATCCAAATGGCTAAATGTTAAAAACTTCACATGGATTGCAAAACGAGTGAGTTTGCAGAAAGGGTAGAGTTACCATTTATGTAAAGTTTTAGAACATTCAAAACAGTGCTGTATGTTTTTGTATTTAGTGAACATATCAGAACCTTCAGGGAATGATAAACAGCAAATTCCATTTAATAGTTCCCTCTGGGAAGGAGGAAGGGGCAAGGGGTGGGAGAAGGATCCAGAGCCGCGAGATGGGCTGCATGGGTGTTGGGCTCTCACCTCTCTCCCCTAGGTGTGCCACAGGGGAGGCATGGCAGGACATCATGCTGGCCTGCATGCCAGGGAAGAAGTGTGCCCCGGAGTCAGAGCCCAGCAACAGCACGGAAGGGGAAACGCCCTGTGGCAGCAGCTTCGCCGTCTTCTACTTCATCAGCTTCTACATGCTCTGTGCCTTCCTGGTAAGCTGAGGTGGGACTAAACAGCCACAGGTAATGAGTGTGAGTGCAGGCAGCCCGAGCCCTCCATCTCTGCAGCTCAGGGTCGGGGCAGCCCCATTAGAGGTAACCTGAAAAGACTGACTCAGTAGAAGTGTCCAACCTCACTGAGATAAGGGCAGACGGCTCTGGGCCAGAGTGAGCTCAGCCAGCATCTTTCTTGTCCGTTCTTGGCACCTATGGTGGCACCGTCCCAGAGGACAGAGGGGACGTGTGTGTGGAGGCCTAGAGGCAACTTCTGCTCCTCTGGTGCTTTGATGAGGAGTGAGGGAAAGGTGGTGGACTAGCTTGCCATCTGTCCTCGGCAGCCCTACCCAGCAGCTTGGTCTGTGGGAAGCTGTGCAGCCCACCTGTGGGGTTCATCCCACATGACTCTGAGGGGAGCAGTGTCAAGTTCATATCCAAGAGACCCAAGTTCCAGGGGCTGGTGTTTTAAATGGTGACATATGGCTGGTCTTTAGAAATGTTGGCTTCTGCCATGTATGTACCAGCTGGCAAAGTGGATTCAAGTGGCAGTGTGTAGGAAGGTCCTCTTAGACTCATCACTCTCTGTCCTCTGCAGATCATCAACCTCTTTGTGGCTGTCATCATGGACAACTTTGACTACCTGACAAGGGACTGGTCCATCCTTGGTCCCCACCATCTGGATGAATTTAAAAGAATCTGGGCAGAGTATGACCCTGAAGCCAAGTAAGTTCCCAGAGGGAAGTCCTGATTGCAGAGCTGAGAGAGGGGATTGCAAGATCACACGTGTAGAAGAGCTCCTGACGGGTTAGCATCAGGAGGATGGATGGGAAACACTGAACTGCACCAGACCCCAGGGTCAAGGATCAAGGGCCAGCAATAGGAGGCCAGGCACCTTTGGCTAAGTCAAGAACATAGCTGCTGTTTTCAGTTGAATAGGATACGAGATCCTAGTGTTGGAAGGATGAGTAAGTGCTCGAGTTAGCACGTGGAGGCCAGGCAGATCTCGACTCTATTCCTGCCTCAGGTCCGAGGACACCCTCATCTACTGAGCACGTGTGGTTGACACTCAGCAAATACCACTTGGTCAGATGGTTAGTTGACTAAAACAGCAGGTACACATTGAGAATTTTACTCATTACTAAAATCCCTTCCACCTTGAACATAGCACTGATGGAAATTTCTCATTAAAATTTAAACATAAAATCTAAAAAATAAAAAAAAATTGTAACTGTGTAGTAATGAATATTAACTGGACTGTGGGGATCATTTCACAATATATACATATATCAAATCATTATGAAGTACACCTGAAACTAATACAATATTATATGTCAATTATATCTCAATTTTTTTTTAAAGACCCTTGAAACTCAATTCTGGGACTTTTGTTCAACTCCTGAGGATATTGAGCTTTCTCTTCCACCTGCCTGAGTGTCATAGGGATGTGAGCCTAAGAATGTCAGGGGTCTGCCTGAGAACACGCAGAGCCGGGGAGGAGCCGCCCGGGCAGAGGAGCCACCGAGAGACGCAGCCAGCGGGCGGGGGCGTGTGAGATCGGAATCAAGCTGCTTCCTGGGGCACATGTTCCAGTTTTTGCTTAAGTCATTTGGATTGGGGGTTCTCTCACTTCACCCAAAAGAACACTGACTTATTTAGGGATTGTTGTCAAGATGATGGATAAGCCTGATTTTTCCCACAGTGTGGTTCTCGTGCGTGGATACACATAAACAGGAAGTGCTAATAGCAATGGATTTCTTTTCATACGTATAAGAAAGATACGAATCTAACAAACTCTCCATTATTTCATGCATACCACTGCTTAGGAGTGAAACCAAATTTTTTAAAATTCTAAACATGCGTATATTGGGTTTGGAGTTTGACCCTGAAGTCCTGCAACTCTGCACCGAGTTTGACCATTAGGGCTACGGCTATGAGGAGTTCCTCCTGCAGGTGGCCCCGCCGCTCAGGCACACGAGCTGGGCTGTTGGCCGAGACCATGGCCCTTCTCACTGATAGTTCTCTTCTCTCCTTCCTCTTCCAGGGGTCGGATCAAACACCTAGATGTGGTCACGCTGCTCCGGCGGATTCAGCCCCCACTGGGTTTTGGGAAGCTGTGCCCTCACCGCGTGGCTTGCAAAGTAAGAGATGACCTGGATTCACGGGAGAAAGAGAATTATGGGCAGCAAGATGCCCATTTGTCTTGTGACCTTGGTCAGGACATTGATCCATTAAGGGAATAAAGACAATATTTTCTGTGCCTAAAGAAACGAGCCTGGGCCAGATTATATTTTAAGGTTCCTTCTAGCAATAAGTTCTCAGACTCTATAAAGAACAGCAGAGTGAAGGCCTCCTGGCCCCGAAGCCCATGCCCAGTCCTAAATAAAGGACCTTCTTCAGAGAAGGCTCTGCTGCCGCATCGAGCCACATCACCCAGGGGTCCTGGAAGACTTCCCCGCCTAGGATGGATGGATTAGGGGTTCTTTCCCTGGGATCAGAAGTCCATTTGAGAGTCCAGGCCTTGGCTTCAGGGACCTGTGAAGCCCTAAGATTGTACACAAAATCTCTGCAACACTCACACAGTGTGCTAGGGGGAGGATCCATATTTTCATCAGATTTCTAAGTGAGTCCATGACCCAAAAAAGATTGAGACAAGCATCCTAGGTTCTGTTAGACAAAGCTCTTGCTCGTGCGGCCCTTGCCTGAGCTGGAGAGTGAGCGTCCCTGAAGCTGTGTGCCCAGTGCCTCTCTTGCCCCCCGGTAACCCCCACCCAGTAGCCCAGCGGTCGCTGAAGAGTCTTGTCTCCACTCTCTCCCCTCTTCTTTCAACTTCTGTTCTCGCCATTCTGTACTCTCTGTTGGAATAACGATGAGCGGAAAAAGGGCTGGGAGGAAGTGAGGTCAGAGCACTGTACAGAGGAAGAAACACAGAAAAATTCAGCTCTGTGGATAATACACTCATGGAAAATGGAGAATTGAAGGAATTTAGAGCCTTCTACTTGTGCTCTGTTTTTCTCAGTCTTCTCTCATTTGCACCTCCACTTCATTCCAGAAAAGAGTTTAGAAGCTTTCCGAGAGTATAAAAGAGACTAGGTTACATCTCAGGTGAAAGCAGAGTAGGAGACAGGAGCAGGAGCAAGTTCGGCCTGTACGCCGCCTCCCGCGGGCCTGGACAGGCTGCGGACTGGGCAGGAAGCTTCCCAGTGGCCACGGGCAGTTCACACTGTCCATGAGATTCAGGAAGATCCAGTCGTTCAGGAAAATTACAGCCCTCTTGGCACTACGATTGACAGGAAGATGCTGTGTGATCTAACCGGTCACATCCTTGCCCACGTCCAGGAGCAGACGCCAGGCTGAGTTTCACGGCAGTGGACCCTGCTGTGTGCTGAGGGCCCTGCGCCCGAGCACAGAGCGAGGGCAGCGAGTCTGGGTGGTGGGAAAGGAGGGAGGGGGCAGTATGATCCTGTCCAGCATCAGCAAGCCTCCGATCCAGCTTGATGGAGAGGTGTGTTTTCAATATACAGAAAAGATGGTGCACTGCCTCTCCTGCAAGCACACCTCCCTTGCCGGCTCTCTTGCCGGGCACTAGTTAGTGCTGGCTGGTGGGGGCTCCCAGCCACTGCCCAGCATGTAGCTGTTCTTGTTGCCAGTAGAGAGCACACCCACTTGCCTGAGCAGACATTGAGCGGGGAAGGGGGTTGGGCTGCTTAACTTCCTTTTGTGGAAGCAAGGGTCTAATGAGGACAATTTCCATCCCTTCCTCAAAGTGGAGGGGCGAGAGTACTTACAGCAGAGCCAAGATTTTCCCCAGAACAGGTTCTGAATACATTTTAGTGACCCATGCTTACGCGCCCACCCACTCCCGACACACGCACCCAGTTTTCGCGCTCCCTCAGCGTTCTCCGGCCATGGCGGTTCTGTTGGTCCATGGAGAACCATTTTCTGTAATCACCAGCTCTGCCTCCTCTTCCCCTCCAGCGCCTGGTCTCCATGAACATGCCTCTGAATAGCGATGGGACGGTCATGTTCAATGCCACCCTGTTTGCCCTGGTCCGGACAGCCCTCAGGATCAAAACAGAAGGTAAGAGTCCCCCACAGGCCACTGGGAGGGCCGCTGGGAAGATGTAGCCGACCAATCAAAGGACTCAGCGGCCTGCAGAGTGCTCCCCGGACCTGCCCATCCCACGCAGCAGCAGAGCCACGTGGGCCAGCAATTACCTTCGTCTGGGGAAGTTAGAGGCCTGGCCTGGTCATGTTTTCTTTGCTTCTTGAATGGCCTCCTTGCCTCTAGCTTATTTATTTTGAACTCAAGCTTTCCATCAAACCATAGAAATTATTCTAGGTGATATTTTGAAGTCATAGTTCAAAAAGCAGAAGAAGATGTGTATTACCTGGAGCAGGACCAAGCCCCATCAACAGGGAATTTTACTGGCTACAAGTGGGCCTCTCAAGTGCTCAGCTCTTTTTAAGTGAAAAGGACTTGTGTCAGGAAGGGGTCACAGTGGCAAATGGTGACTGTGGCTGTGATCACCACATACCATTGTGCAGCTGACTGCTGGGAGTTAAGACCTCACCTGTGCTGTGCTAGTCAGCCACGCTCCCTCAGGCCGGGTCCACCTGAAAGGACGCCTTCTTCTGGTTCGCATAACGGTGCCCTGTTAGCAGCAGCCTTGGCTGAAACAATCTGCTGTCCGCATCGTTGATGATTATTTCTGAACCACTCTGTGGAAAAGGCTGTATAAAATGTCCCTAAGAAGACACCGTCACTCTCCAAGAGCTCCCGGCCCACCGCAGTGTCTCGCAGAGCGTGGTCAGGAGGCCGCTTGCCTTGGAATCTGCTGAGAGAACTGGTTTAAAATGTTGGGTCCCTATCACCAGCCCAGATTTGCTGAATCCGAATCTCTGAGAGTGGGGCTCAGGAATCTGTATTTGGAACCAACTACACAGACGATTCACATGTGAACTAAAGTCTGACCCTGCCGGTGCAGCATTTAGAACTGGCACAAGTGGGCCAGCAGTGTGCTTTCTTTTCTCCTTCTCCTGTCTCCATCTTAGAGTCTCAGGCTGCTGGTGACAGCACTCTCCTCGGTGTGATGGAAGGAGCACTGGGCAGGGAGATGGGAGATGGATTCTGATGACGTGCACGATAAGTCATGTATTCTCTGTCTACGTCGTTTCTTCATGTGTCAAATAAGAAGGGTAATCACATAAAGGGAAGTTAGTTCAGCGAATAACCCAGAGCATGCCTTCTCTTGGCTAAATCCTTCCAGAAAATAATAGAAACATCTGAAACAAAGGAAAACAAGAACCAGTCCAGCAAGATACATGTCTAAATAATGAACTAATCTTAAAAAAAATTCAGTAGTTCAAGTTCTGCTGCTAAACTAAAAAGAAACAAAGGCTAAGGAATGTTCTCTCAGAAGCCAGTGCAGTAACTCAATCTGAAATAGTGTGAGTGGGCTATTTCTGACACTGAAAGAATTAAATGCACACTGAACATACACACATTAGGAGAAAAATGGGAAGGAAATTTGTCAATATGTTGATAGTGACTCTCACTCAGGGTAGAATCGGCAGTGATTTCTACCTTCTTCCTCTGCTTTTGTTACTTTCCAAATTTTCTACAATGACGATTATCGCAGTTCCGTCTGGGGCAAGATCTTCTTTTCTCAGGAGAGAAGATGGAGTGAGTACTAGAAGGAATACACAGCAACACTTAAAGCAGGCCGTGAATTGAGGGTATAAACTTTCACCGGCACACTGAAGCCAGGACTCAGTGCCGTTGGAGATGCGCCGTCAGAGCAAACTGAGTCCCAGGGAAAGAACTCTGACAGCTCAAGAGAGCGACACCAGCCGAGCTGAGCCCAGAGTCCCACACCCACAGCTGAGCCAGAGGAGACGAGGGGAGCAGCCAGCCCCACCAGAGCTGCAGTCCGGTCAAGAATTAAAGAAAGCTTTCAACTCAAAGACGTTTATCTGCTGTGCTGCCTTGTCCCAGAGTTCACAATACTGTATTGCACACTTCAACTCCTGGTAAGGGGGTAGATCTCATGTTAAATGTTCTTGCCACAAAAAAATAAAAAGTTTAAAAACAGACTATCTTCCAAACAGCTGCGTTGCCAACTCCAAGGCAAACCTGCATCAGAGACAAGCCCCCCACAAACCTGTGGGGCTCTGAAGTCTGGGAGACAAAGGCAGGTTCTTAGAAGAGAGATCGAACCTGAAGTGAGTTCGCTCACCCGTTGCACAGCAAGCCAATCTCTGACACCAGGTGTGGTGGAAGAAAGTAGGAATTTTATTATTGCACAGTGCAGGGCAAGGAGAGAGGGCAGCTAACACTGAAATCCCAAACTCCTCAAAAAGCTGAAAGGAGGGGTTTTTATTTGGGGTTTTAGGTAGGGGAGGGGGAGCATATGGCCTTGCTGGTCGGAGCTTTCCCACCAGCCTGTCTTTGTTCTTGAGACACTTGCAGAGAGGAGGGAGCCCGTGACCTTGCTGGTCAGCAGCTTTCCCACCAGCCTGTATCTCTTTGTGGGGAGGAGATAAGGAATCCAGGTGGTTGTCCTTGGTGGTGTCTGTCTCCAAGGAGGATAGTGGATTCTGGAGCCAGGAAGCCAGGGAGCAAGCTGGGAATGAGTGTTTGGGTTTCAACCCCATATATGCTGGTTTTAATGTGGGGGAACTGATATCAGGGCCGGTATCAGAAGCAACTAGGAAGAAATGTGAGAAAGCATCTACATCTGTGAGGATAAGTCTTACGTCAGTCCTTATCCTTCAGACTTTCGAGAGTGGGAGGAATTGGAGAGAAACTATGCCTACCTCAGAGGACCAGGCCTCTCGTCCCAAGTCCAGTCTCAAGCCAGAGAAACCTTTGAAATAGAGAAGGAAGAGGTTTTAATACACTCGAATGATATGCCACAACTGTTGGTGGAGTTCCACACTTACATCAATCATTGTGGGAAGATTCAAGCTCGAAAACCTGTGAAAGATCCTTTTGGAAGATGCATTCATTGCCTAGATCTGCCCTAACAAATGATCACGAGCTTGGGGGCTAGCAACAGCAGGCAGGTGCTCTCTCATAGTTCAGGAGGCAGGGGTTTGAGTCGAGGTGTCGGCAGGCTGGGTCCTTATGGAGGCTCTGGGTCCTGATGGAGTGCTCGGCACTCACGGCCGTGTAGCTGTGTCACTCCGGTCTCTGCCTCCATCTCACACTGACTTCGTCCCCAGGTGTCTCTGTGTGTCCTCTCCTCTTCCTGTAAGAACACCAGTCATGTTGGATTTATGGCCTGCCCTAATCAATCGCCAAAGAGCCTATGTCCAACTCAGGCCACATGCAAAAGCTCTGGGGACATGACTGGGGGACACTCGTCAACCCACTACAGACAATAAGTGTATCTGAGCATTAAAGTAATTAGGACTCTTCTGCTGCATGTGTCTGAAACCACTGACCACCTTAACCAGGAAGGGAATTGATTGCCTCCACAACTGGAGCGCCCAGGAGTTGTCCTCTGGCTTCACTTCCTGTTTGGATCCAATGTTCGAACAGGGGAGTCAGGGGCCCGTCACTTTCTCTGCATTGCCACCTCTGCATGCTCCTGTTGGGCTTCCTTCCCGGAGCCTCTCCCACGTGGCCACAGGGCGGATGTCGTCTCAGGCAGTCTGAGGCCAGAGCACTGGACCCTGTTCTGTCCTGCCTCCCCTGTGTAACAGCAGTAAGCATCCTCACTGTTGGTCTCCTACTGCTGCGTAATCAATTACCACAAACTTTTTGGCTTAAAACAAGGCCCGGTTATTAGATCACAGTTCTAAAAACAGGTCAGGAGTCCAGCCACGGCCTAGCTGGGTTCTTTGCTCAGGGTCTCACGAGGCCAAATGAGGATATTGATCAGGATGGCTCTTCTTCCTAAGACTCTGGGGAAGAACCCCCTTCCCACCTCATCCAGGTTGTTGGCAGAATTCATCTTCTGCAGTGGTAGGACCAGCTCTCAGCTGGGGACCACTCAGCCCCTAGAGCTGTCTCTTTCAGTTCAGTTCACAGCATGTTGTGTGCTTCTGCCAGGACAGTGGCACCATCTCTCCACTCCTCCCCCTACTCACAGCTGGAGAGAACTCTCTATCTTTTGACCCCCTTCACACATTGTTTTTTTGTCTTTCTGTCCTTCTTCCTTCCTTTCTTCTTTCCTTCCTTCCTTCCTTCCTTCCGTCTTTCCTTTTTTTTCTTTCAAGATTGGCCCTGAGCTAATCTGTGCCAATCTCCCTCCATTTTGCATGCAGGACACTGCCACAGTGTGGCTTGTTGAGCAGTGTGTAGGTCCATGCCTGGGATCTGAACCCATGAACCCCAGGCTGCCACAGGGGAGCACGTGAACTTACCCACTACGCCACTGGGCCAGCCCCTATTTGTTTTGGCTTTTGTTTTATTTTTTTTTTTATTGAGATATAATTGAAATATAACATTCTATTAGTTTCAGGTGTACAACATAATCTGTATATAGTATTAAATGATCACCATAATAAGACTAGTTAACATCCATCACACACAGTTACAATTTTTTTTCTTGTGATGAGAACTTTTAAGATGTACTCTCTTAGCAAGTTTCAAATATAAAACACAGTATTATTAACTATAGTCACCATGCTGTGCCTTACATTGCATGGCTTATTTACTGTGTGACTGGAAGCTTGTGCCTGAGAACTCTCTACTTTCAAAGAACTCATGTGGTTAGGTCAGGCCCATCCAGATGATCGCCCCTTCTCAAGATCATGTGTGCCATATGATAAGACCTAATCCAGGAGTAAAAACCATCGTTATCTACAGTCCCAGGGATCATGCAGGGTGTGTGTATATTGGTGGTGGGGGAAGAAGGTTTGGAGGGATCCAACATCCTGCCTACCACACCCTCTCCCACAGCTGCACATCTCAGCTTTCCTTTTTCATAGCTATCAGGCCAGTATCTTGGAGGCTGCATGAGACGGGCATCTAATTAAGCCTGTTTTACCAGTGGAGAAAGTGGACCCAGAGAAGCTCCAAAACCACAGAACCCAGCATCTTCTGATTTCTGCTTCCACTGTGAGATTTTGTCACCTCCTCCCCACAGGAGACTCAGCAAAGGGCTTTGAGACAGAGGTCCCCCTGCGTGTGGATGCTCTGCATGAGTTCGCAGCGGGACACTGCTCTTCCTTCCAAGCACCCACGTTTCCCCAGTCCCCCACGGAGGCCGTGAGAAATGCCACCCACTGGAGCAGCCCTGTGCTCTCCTGGCGGGTGGCTGTCAAGCACAGTCTTGTCAGCTCCAAGGGCCACCCACCAGGAAAAGCAGTGTGTGGGGTGAAGGGACACCAGGGCAGCAGGCAGGGAAGAAGGGGAGAGGAATGGCATTGGACAGGGGAAGGAAAAGGGAGAGCAATATAAAGAGAAAAGGGATGAAGGTGGACAATGGGGAGAAAGAAAGTGAAACGGGCAGGTTGGGGCAAAGTGCCACCAGCAGTGGCTTCCCACTTTATGCAGAGGGACCCACCCCACAGGAGGACCCTCCAAGGGGCTACGATCATTTCAGCCTTGCATCTCCCTCCCCTCAGGGAACCTGGAACAAGCCAATGAGGAGTTGCGGGCCATAATCAAGAAGATCTGGAAGCGGACCAGCATGAAGCTGCTGGACCAAGTGGTGCCCCCTGCAGGTGGTAAGCGCGGCCTGCTCTCAGATCCCTCCGCATTTGCCCCACCCCCTACACGGTTTCTCGGCTCCTCCTCTCCTCCAGTCCTCCAGCTGTGGCACCATTAGAAGGGTGGACACGTCCCTGAGACCTGTACCCTTGAGTCCACCAGCCGTGCAGGAGACCTGGCTTCCCCACACCCTGCCTGTGGGCTCGGAGGCCCTCTGGGTGAGAAGCGACGAGGGTGCGATGCCCTCCCAAACTCACAGAGGCTCTCGGGCTGGGAGTCTGGTCCACTCTTGCGTTTCACAGATGGGGCCAGGCAAGCCCCCTTGATGCTTAGAGGCTTGGCAGAACTTCCAAGCAAACTCTGCAAAGTCTGGGTTTCCCCATAAACCAGTGAGCTGATTGCTCCAGGAATAATGGGGCCCTGAGATCCCCTCTTGGTGGAAATTCTTTTTGTTCTTTCCAGGGCGGTGTTTCTTGTCCCTATCAAGTCCAGAGCCCCTTTTTATAACAAGTAGTTTCTAACGCCCCTACTACTATCCTGAATGAAAATTATAAATAGACCCTCCCTACAGATATAATTTCCAAAATATTAAGAAAATGCTTCCACTCTGATATAAAATATATTAAAATTAAATGTTTTTGAATATATATAAATATTGAGGCATGACTATGCCAGATGTAATAATTAACTGATGAAATGCTTGCATGCACCCACTTATGATGAATAAGTTTGTATTTAAAGGAAATAAGGTAATATTGAATATTGTTGACATTTTGTATTTGTCATTTGGAAGTAAAGGCTAAGTATATTTATACACACGTGCGCGTGCAGTGTACACACACATACACTTAGGTGCATGCACTTCCTTAGAATAAATGCAGAATGATGCAGGCAACTGAGATACAGTGGGTGACTCAGATACACAAGGGGCATTGCCATCAGGGATACGGTTTTCCAAAATGTGAACCCCTCTTGGTCAAGTTGAAACAAAGCAAAGTACAGTCCTCCGTCGATTTACACAGCAGTTGTATTCCTGGTAAATTCCGGTTATGGTAAAACCATACAAAAAATGTTTGTGTTCGGATGTAAAGTGAAGTTAGGTTCTTAGCTCAAATAATTATAATCAAGTTGTTCCCCGACATGGACGTCTAGCATAATGCTTGGAGCTATGCAACAAAGCTATTATCTGCTGTGCAAAACACTTCTCTGCTTTAAGGACACATCTAGAACCAGTTAATGCCGCTAGCACCCCCAGTCACTGTGACAACTGAAAAAGCCCCATGCACTCCCAAAACACTCCTTAAAGGGTGACTCCACCCCTGTGGAGAAGCACTTCGCCAGGGCGGGCAGGACTGGGGCTGAGTGAAGGGTCGCCTGGACAGCCGAGCACCACCTGATGTTTTACAGGCGTTAGTTTATTTAATCCTTACAACATCTCTATGAAGTTCGCTCAAGGAATTTGCTCTTAGAAGCTAAATAGCTGACCCAAGGCTGCGTGGAGAGGACACGGCAGATTCAGGGTTCACGCCCAGGTCTGAGGGACGCCGGGACTCCTGGCCCGTCCCCCGCAGCTCTTCTTCCCTGACTGCCCCAGATAGGGGGCTCAGACCTTTCCCTCCCACATGGGAATGAGGCTCTCACCATGTGGAAGACCATCACTGCGGTGGAGCTGGCCATTCTTAGGGGACAACTAGGAGCAGGCAAACCATCACTGGCCCTAGATCTAACCCAGCTGGCTGTCTCCCAGGCCTATTGCCCTGCCCTTCACAAAGAACAGGGAGATGGAGCAAAGAGGCTACTGGTAGGGCATGAAATTTCCCCTCGGAGACTCCCTGGCTTCTCCACCACCTGGTTCATTCCCAAGACAGAGTCTGAGTATGTCATGTGTAACTTGGGTGCCCAGCCCTGGAAGGACTCAGGCAAGCCACATGGTAAGATAACCCAATCTGTCTGGTTGAAAGAAAAACCCAAACTTAGACAGGGGGAAGGCACTCCTTCCACGAACCCCTCCCATCAGCCTTTCAGCAGAACTGTTTGCACTTAGGGGACTGGTCAATGTGTGATGGGCATCTGAAGCTTTGGCATCAAATAAGCACTAGTTAGAAATTTCAGTTCAGTGAAAAAAAGGCAAGGAGGGAAATAATTTTGACAATACGCCACTTTTCTGTTAAAATGAAGAAGGGATAAGAATATATTTGCTTATTTGCTTAAAGCATTTGTGTGAAGAATCTCTGGAAAAATACTCAAGAAACTAATAAAAAGATTATGTATTAGGAGGTGGTATCTAGGCAGATCGGGCAGTGGGAGAGAGATTTTTCGCTGTATATCTTATCTCTTTGAACTATGTGAATGTACTATCTCCTCAAAAAAATTAAATTTAAAAAATTTAAGAAAGTTTGGATGCTGAAAAAAGATTACAGAAGCGAGCTGAGTTCCCTGTCCTCTCTTCGCATGTCTCAGATGACGAGGTCACGGTTGGCAAGTTTTACGCTACTTTCCTGATCCAAGAGTACTTCCGGAAGTTCAAGAAGCGCAAAGAGCAGGGCCTTGTGGGCAAGCCCTCCCAGAGGAACGCCCTGTCCCTGCAGGTGAGAGGCCAGGGGCCAGGGCCCCACCCCGGGGAAGCCTCCTCACCTTCCACCTCGGGCCAGGGCCCAGGCTCTCACCTGCAGCCTGGAGGCCAGGTCCCTTCAGAGAGCTCCAAGGTGGATGCTGAGGGGGGTGACACATTCCTTTCCCGCCTGCCATGCTCCCCACACACTGCCTTCCACAATCCTGCCTGCTGCACGTGGCCCCCCCGGCTCCCCCCACCTCTCTGGAACTCTGTCCAAGTGTCCATGACAGCCTGCTCATGCGCCTTCATCCTTCCTGGGTGCATGAATGGATTCTTCCACTCTGGGGCAGACACGAGAGGTCTCAAAGCACATCCCCTGGTTAGCACACGCAGACATAGCCTGGGAGGCTCGCCTACCATGCGGAGGAGCAGAGGGGCAGGTGACTGGGGGGAGGAGCGCCAGGGCCCTCATATGTCCCTCTGGGTTCCAGGCCGGCCTGCGTACCCTGCACGACATCGGGCCCGAGATCCGACGGGCCATCTCTGGAGATCTGACAGCCGAGGAGGAGCTGGACAAGGCCATGAAGGAGGCCGTGTGTGCGGCCTCCGAGGATGACATCTTCAGGGTGGGTAGATGCACAGTCGCACTCATGTCCCTTTGTAAAGTTCGGTGTGAGGCCAGAGGGTGAGCTGGTGTCTGCCAGAAGATCCAGGGAGACAGCCCTGAGCTCTATGGCAGATTCCAAGCTCATCCCGCTCGGCTGTTTCCTATCCCACTGTCTTTTCCAAGCCTGACTCCACCTGAGGCCAGGGCTCCCGGATATGGCAGCTCCCAGAGCTTCGCTGGCTCTCAGGGAAGGAGGGGAGGAGCCACTTTCCTAAGGGAAACGTTTCCTAAGAGAAACTGCAACATTAGAAGTTGCAAAGTGGTGGCCCCTGGGCCACGTCTAATCTGCAGACCTGTTTTGTTTGCCAACATTTGAAAATCTGGCACCTTCAAATAAAAATCTAGACTTCTGGCTTCTCTTAAAAAAAATCAGAAGATCTGGCAATATTGTGCTTGGGTCCTCATATGGCAGCACAGGGCTGAAACCAAGAGTCGATTGTCCTTTGGGGATAGAGTGTGTGTTCTCAGGTCACTAAAGTCCCCTCCGGCTTCTGTCTCTGCTCCTGGACACGGAAGCTGACCAGCTGCAATAGGAAAACTAAACAGGACCGTGCAGGAAAAACAGAACTCTTATGTCCAGCTCTCTTCACTCATTTGTGGTACCCTGAAGGTATTTGGCTAAAAATCCTTCTATAGCAAGGGAGAAGCTACCAACCATACTTGCACCAAGGCCCTGTCCCTCCCAGCCCCCATGCCCGGTCCCCGGGCTGTCGAACACGGTGAGGTAAGATGAGCCCATCCCGCCTGTGGCTGTCTTCTCATCACCATCCTCATTCTCATCACTATGAAATGTTCATCACTGAATGGCCTCGGGGATGCATCACCACGTTAACACCACCCCCAATGAGACCCCAGAAACCTGTCAGCAAAGCCTAGCGACCTTCTGATGTCAAGGATTAGACCAACCCTTACAAATAGCTACTTGCCCACTTGCCCAGGACGAGGAAAGAATGCTGAGAAAAAACATTCGTTCCTGATTTGAAATCTCCAAGAATCTCCTGGAGAAAGGAAGCCATAAAATGATTGATGTAGTAAATTCTTCCTTATTTTCAAAACCATTTGGCCAACACAATTTCTAGCTCAGTGAGCCAGTGGATTTCCATTTTTAAAAATCTGGTTAGAAACTTGTGGTCTCTTTCCCCATCCCTTGGCCCTCACAGTGCCTGCCTCAGAGCTGCCAGGGCAAGCTGCTGGCTGCAGTTACGGATTGCCGTCCTAGACTTGTCCTTGAGACTCCACCCCAGTCTTCAGGGGGATCATTAGAAATTTCCAGGCAGCAGCCTCCCTGCCTGACTCCACAGGAGTCCTCTCCCCACCGTTCCCCCAGCTGTCTTAGAGGGGAGTGTCGGGGTCCCTCCTTCTTGAGCTGCCAGGCCATGTGGGTGAAGAATTCCTGGCTGGCCATGTGCTGCCTGGCGTGGCCACACTCGGCAGGGCAGACACCTTCCGTGCCCGCACTTCTCCGAGCTGGCTGTCTGGGGAGAGGTGGCTGAGGGGCCTTCTCCTCCACCCACCCCTCCCATCTTGCCTGCAGAGGGCTGGTGGCCTGTTCGGTAACCACGTCAGCTACTACCAAAGCGACGGCCGGAGCGCCTACCCCCAGACCTTCACCACCCAGCGCCCGCTGCACATCAACAAGGCGGGTAACAGCCAAGGCGACACTGAGTCGCCATCCCACGAGAAACTGGTGGACTCCACTTTCACCCCCAGCAGCTACTCGTCCACTGGCTCCAACGCCAACATCAACAATGCCAACAACACTGCCCTGGGCCGCTTCCCCCGCCCCACCGGCTACCCCAGCGCGGTCAGCACCGTGGAGGGCCATGGGCTCCCCCTGTCTCCTGCCATCCGGGTGCAGGAGGCAGCGTGGAAGCTCAGCTCTAAGAGGTAAGCAGGAGGGTGGGGCACCTAGGGTGCACGGGGGCCTCCCGCACTCCAGCCCAGAGGGGAACGGGGGGAGGAGAGCTTGGCCCCGAGGCCTGCCACTCACCCCTCAAGCTGGGGTGAGGTTGCTGCCCCAGACCGCAGAGAGACAGCTAGGCAAACGCTGCCACCCAAGTCCTACCCTTGATGAAACGTGGCAGCCGCGCTCAGGGGAAGGCCCAGTGGCCCCACTGGCCGCCGGGTTCGGAGGCGCACACCTCTGGACAGAGCCTCCTCTGCTCTCAGCCTCCTTGAGCAGAGGAGCCCCGGCTGCTGCCCCCGTGATGTTTGCATCCTAGCTACACAATAGTTCCCTGGCCTTTCCCAAGTCTCTGCCGAAGCCTGGCCTTCGGCCCAACTGGGATGGGAATAGAGACCCCGCCTCTTGCTTAGACCCTTCTCATCCCTCCATGGAGAGGCATTTTGGTGGCAGGAGGCCCTTGGCTGTAGCACTTGCCCATTCGGCCCCAGTGTAGCATCAGTCCTGGTAGTCTTGACTGCGCCTCCCACCTGCGGACTCGCTCTTTTCCCCCATCCTCTGCTCCTTGGTGCCCCAGGATGCACTGCTGTGATGTGTTGGGATGGTAGGTGCCTCCTCCCGTGCTCCAGGCCTGGGCCTGGAGGGTCTTCTCCCCGTTTGTGTCAGCAGCTCCAGGGTTCCCGAGGTGGGATGGGAGACAACACGCCTCCGCATCTTGCCATACCACCCTTAGTGAGGGTGCTCTTCCAGAGCAGGGCAGCCACCTACAGCAGGACGGCAGACCCCAGCATGCCAGGTTCTTGGGCAGATCTTCTTTCCTGCCCTCTAGCTCAGAAAATAATCAAGAAGTACAAATGTCTTTCTAAATCCCCAGACAAGTGTCCTGAAACTGCTTTCATCCAAGGAGCCAGCAGCCCTGCCCTGGTTCCCTTCAGAACACCCATTATCAAGTGGCCACATGTAAGCCCACACAACCTGGGAATTTAATGGTATCTGATGATAGGCAAGTCAAAGTGGCCATCCATCTACCTTACTCTCTGGAAGACTGGCCGGTTAAACCCCCAAAAGCAGTGTTGGGTGAGTCCTTCGACTCAGGCGACATATATTGCTGCCCTCTATGCGCAAGGCAGTGTGCTCAGCCCTGGTTTTGTATGCTGATCAAAGAGGCTGGCTTTGCATAGGAGAATGTCAGAGTTTAAGTGGCCGGCCCGCTGGATGTGGAGGCTGGTGGTCTTGGTGGCCCACTCCCTTTTCTGCAGCCCTCCTCCCCTTTTTCAGCCTTCAGGGGCTCAGTCCTAGTACCATTTTCTCCCCCGCTCGCCTTAGCAAAACCTCTTCTTAAGGAAGGTTTATTGTGTCCATCAGTGGCTTCTCAGTGTCAACTAATACCTCCCTCAAAAAGTGTTTTCATATTAAACTTTGTTCTGTGTTAAATAAAGGGAGAGTGATTTTTAGAGAGGAAATAGGGAAAGCCATCAGGGGATTTTCTTCCTCTCCCCACAGACACATCTATCAATGACATGTGACACACGCAAAGCACCTAGCACCATGCCTAGCTCATAGTCAGTGCTCAGTAAACGCTGGCCCCCTCCCTTCCCTCATAGTTGGTGGAAAACCACACTCAGGGCACCAGGCTTCAGCTTGGTGAAGAGGAACCACTTAACCAAAGTTCTGGCTCTGGGGCCTTGTCCTTTGTGTCATAGCTCAAGGCTAACTGCCATGGCTCCAGCAGTGGCTTTGTCTTTGCTGGGGACATGCCAGCACATCTTGCACACAGCAGCCCCCAAGAAGTGGTGTTGCCTGCCTGCCGCCATTCTCCATCTCCAGCTCATCCCATGTGCCAAAGCTCCTTCCGCACTCCTGTCCTCCCACTCCCTCCAGAACCTTCGACATCTCATCTGTCCTTCCAACTGTGGGGTGGGCAGCCATTTGGTGGGGCCTTCCCCAGAGAATTACCCTTGCCCTTCCAGAGGGGCTCACAGGCCAGGCTCAAAGCTGGGGCCCGATTCAGCACTCAGCTCTGAAAGGATAAACTGGGATATTTCTCTGATGCCCTCTTGGGTCTGAGGATAAAGTGGGCCCCAACATTCAGGATCTATAGGAAGAAATATTGAGGGAGGCACCAAGCTAGGTGCAAACAGGAAAAGGGAGAACATCTAGACCAGAGCTAAAGAAGACATGACCAAATGAGCAGAAGACCCTGGCCTGGAGGGAAAGCAATATAATCCAAGGCACATCCTGGTGTGAGAGGGTCTCAGGCTCAGCAGGGGCTCAGACTCAGCAGGGACTCAGGCTCAGGAGGGACTCGGGCTCAGGAGGGACTCAGGCTTAGGAGGGACTCAGGCTCAGCAGGGGCTCGGGCTCAGCAGGGGCTCAGGTTCATGCCCCTCTGCTCGGAAGAATAAACCCTCTATGTGAGGATTTTCTGTGCCTTCATTCCAGGGAGCTGATCTCAAACTCCAAGGCATGTCAGGATATGACACCAGTAACTTCTCAGCTCTGCCCCACAAATGCCAAAGGCCTATCTGTCTATAGTAGAGAGAAGGGACAGCCCTCTCACTGGCCCACCCTGCCCTATATATTCAGCCCAGGACCCTTCTTTAAAAGCTGACCCTTCCCACCTTTCAAAGCATTGTCTCATCTTTTCCTTTGTTTGTTACTCACAGCAAGCTCTGAGGCGGGCAGGGCATGTGTCACTCTGATTCTGTTGGTGAAGATACTGAGACATGGGGGCTAGGTGACCTAAGCCAGAGGGTAACTGAATTGGGGTCAGAGCTCCGATCTCCTTGGATCCTAACCCAGAGGTCCTTCTCCCACGTAGAATCCTAACCCTAATTCTAATGCTTGTGTGGTTCTGTGGCTGCATCAGCATTGCGGAGGAAGAAGCCACAGCAGTTGTGTGTGCGTGCGTGTGCATATGTGTGTGCACGTGCGTGTGCTGCCTTTCTTGCTGAGGGAAGGGGAGGAGGGCTGGCAGTTTCTGATTATTTTTCTCCGTCTTGGACACTTTAGGTGCCCCTCCCGGGAGAGCCAGATAGCCATGGTGTGTCAGGAGGAGGTCTCTCACGAGGAGACCTATGACGTGAAGATGAGCGAAGACCCCCAGCGCGGCAGCGAGCCCAGCCTCATCTCCACGGAGAGGTGAGCCTGCTGCCTCCGCCCCTGGAGGGGGCACGTCCCTGGAGGCCGACTCGGGGAGGGACGAGGCCACACATCAGAGCATGTCACCTCATTATGGAGATGAAGCCCCCGACCCACACACACACATCGCCTTCCTCACGATACAGTGCTTTCAGGAAAATTTCTAAACATTCTTTCTTAAACTTTTTGACTACAGCCAACCACCATAGAGATATTTTATGGTGAGACCCGGTACACACCTGCATGTGTTGGCAAGTGAACAAAGGTTTATGGGACCACTTACCACGAAGCCCCCCAGCAGAGGGCGCTGTGGGCAAACTGCTGAGATTTTGTCAGGGCTGGAATTTTTTAAGAGAAGGGTTTCTTAACTGCTTTGGATAAGAAGAAAATATAATAGGGAGGGCTTACCAAGTTGAAAATGAGAGGAAAGTCTTGGCGGTTTTCGTTCAAAAGCTTTTATGACATCTACAAATGCTTGAAGGCAGTATGCCGGGGGCAGAGAAGGCAGCGCCGTCTCCGCTGGAAGTGTGTGGACTCACACCAGGGGCAGTCATTGCCTCATCTGTAACATGAAGGGTTAGAATGCAGCCTGGCTTCTTGGGCTGCGGGCTGCTCCCACTAGGACTGTAGAACCAACTTATTGGATTGCAACCGACATTTTTTAATGAAGTAGAGCAGACTAAAGTAGAACAGAGGCTATCAGAGTACAATGCATGCAATAAAGGTAGGCGTGGTTCATGGAGTTTATCCAATGGGTATGTCTGTGCATCCTGGAACTATGTAATATACTTTTTATTGTGAGTCCCCATCAAAAAGGCCTAAAGGGGCCAGCCGGTGGCACAGCAGTTAAGTTCGCACACTCGACTTTAGCAGTCCAGGGTTCGCTGGTTCGGATCCCAGGCACAGACCTACGCACTGCTTATCAAACCACACTGTGGCAGGCGTCCCACATATAAAATAGGGGAAGATGGGCACGGATGGTAGCTCAGGGCCAATCTTCCTCAGTAAAAAGAGGAGGATTGGCAGCTGATGTTAGCTCAAGGCCAATCTTCCTCAAAAAAAAAAAAAAGTGATAGAAGCCATTGACCAGATTGCCCTGAGATCCGTCCAGCTCTGCTGTTCACTACCTGGAGGACTGTGTGTTTGTTGTAGGCAGCTGCTTACGTGCTCTTGATGAAGAGGGGCACAGGCAGGGAGAAATTAGCTGCGGGGGCGGGGGGGGGGGAATGTTTGGGAGTAGTTGTGATAAACAGCATCAGCATATGTAAACAGAGGAGCCCAGGCCATTCCCGGAAAGGAACTTTGTGGGCCTAGAATTTTTTCCAACGTTCTCAACAACCTCAATCCAAGAGAGGCTCCATGGCCTCAGATCAGAAATGCAGGGCTCACGGGAGACAGGCTGTGTGAGGCACTGCACGCCAGAGAGCGGGCCCAGCTCCCTGGGGCGGCAGCTGCTGCTGCCCCTCCCCAAACCTTTGGGAAAGCACAAGGTGGGGGCTCCCTTCACCAAGGAGAAAAGCAAACTGCCTTCTGGGCTGGCAGCTGTCCCTCTGGGGTGGCAATTCTCAGCCTCTAGGAACAAGCCCCAAGAGTTCTCTGTTCCAGGCTCTCTTATCAGGATGATGAGCATCGACAGCTGACACCCCCCGAGGAGGACAAGAGGGACATCCGGCAATCTCCAAAGAGAGGTTTCCTCCGCTCCGCCTCGCTAGGTAAACACTCAGCCTGCTCTCCAGATGTGGCCAGCCAGCGCTCTCTCTGAGATCGATGGTCAGGCACTCAGGGAGGGCTGAGAAGTTCCTACAGCTGGGCGGTGGGCTGGGCTGATTTCCAAAACAACGGAACAGAATTCCAAGGGCAGGGGTCGTGGGATGGGACTTGGACATATACTACATGATATGTCTCAGAGAAAGGCGGAGGGGAAAGAGGAGGTGTGTCCGGGGCCACTAACACTGCCCCTTGCCCCCTCCCTGGGTACAACCGTCACAGACCTGCACCCACCCTTCCTGTGCTGAGCCCGGTTCTTTGGCTGGCTTTGCAGGTCGTAGGGCCTCCTTCCACTTGGAATGTCTGAAGCGACAGAAGAGTCAAGGGGGAGACGTCTCTCAGAAGACAGTCCTGCCCTTGCATCTGGTTCACCATCAGGTAGCCCAAACTCTTGGTCAGGCCACTGCCCTCCACTAGCAGGCTAGACAACCCCATGATTATGGGCAAATCCCCAAGATACCAGTCAGTCTTCCTGTCGCAGACCCTGCCACATCCCTACCCTGGTCCTAGCCACCCCCAGGCGAGGGGGCTTTTCCTATACAGGTGAGAACCTTGAGAAGGGCTGTCACTTCCCGGGGGGAGCAGGGTGCGGGGAGGAGGACGGTAGACACCTAGGAAATACTGGTGAGCAGGAGCTCCTCACAGGTCCCGAAGGATCAGCGGCTGTGGGATCCCACCTGAGCTTCCTTCTCACAGGGGCGCAGATGCTGCCTCCCCAGACGCTGGCTTATACTACAGGGCACTCAGGCAGGTGTGGTCGTACCTAGAGTTGCAAGACACCTGGAGATTTAGCTGCACAAAAATCTATACCCTGAAATATAGAAATGGTCAAAGACTCTGCCAGCAACAGGGTCAGGAGCAGAGAATGACATCCAGGGAGAGCCCATAGTTGGAATGTCTCTTGGCACGGCTGACTCCAGCTGAGCTAGTGAAATCCGAGACGCCAGTATCAAATGGACTCTTAGGATCTCACAACTCATGGAAACCTCAGTTATCTAAGGTCAATCTCTTACCTCCAGGCAGATTAAGGTCTAAACTAGAGTTTATCTCTTTAATTGTATTCTCCGTACACCGGGCCTGCGCTTTAAATGATTTTTTTATACCCAAAGGCATTCCCCTGCCAATCAAAGCTTATAATCTGCATAAGATGGCCAGTGTGGCTCGGCTAAGTTGGTATTATTTCAGCTCAGAGGAATACACTGTTTTGCTGAGCCTGTGTGGCACTGCCTACATACATATGATTTCCTCTGGGCTTTCTGGAATTGAGCACAGCCTTACACTTCCCTCAGATCTCCAGGGACCCGGGCTGGGGACCATCAAGAGCAGTGGGCAGGGGCGGCTGGCAGGCTGAGGGGACACTGTGTGTGCTATTCTAAAAGATCTCCAGAAGCTGATCTCACCCATCTGTTCTCATCATGCTGAAAGGCAAGGACTCCTGTCTGTTTGCAGTCTCCCCTTTATGCCTTTCCAGACCCTCCAACCGCAGCCATGACGCCCCCTTCACTCTGCCCCTTGGGCTGGGCTTTCCCACCACACCTGTTCTCCCAGGATGCATCACATCAGAGCAGGTCACTGTGGCATCTAGGATGAGGCCCTGACCTGCCCTCAGCACCCTCAAGCCCAGTTGGGGACAGATAGCTTCCTCACAACACAGTGTAAGGTTGGAACAATAGCTGAGACAAGCTGAGCTGGAGATTAGTGGGACGTTATTAACGGCCCAATTGACTGTAAAACTTAGACAGTCAGCCCTGTTTTGTCGAGCTCTGTGGCACTCAGCGTCCTTCCTGACAGGCCTTCTTTCCCTTGAGCCTCACTCAGCCCCAGGCGGAGGGACACGGGCCTGCTGCTCTGCTTTTCCAGGTGATGCAGGCGCCATTCTCTCTCCTCTACTAATGAGAAACCAAAAGCGAGAGAAGCCACAGCTCACAGGTGGTGGGCCAGCACTGAAGAGCCGGTGATCTCAGTGCCACTCCTGATTCTCAGCTTTCTGACTTTAGAGCAGAAAGAGATCACTTCAGACTGAGATGATCACAAAATATATTTTAGGATAGATGAAACTCAGGGTAGGAGTCTGGCGGGTGAAAAGATGGCGGGGTGAGTTCCAGGCAGGGGGACCCAGCTGGAAACAACAGCTGCCAGGAGGCAGAGGCCTGCCTCTCTGGCCTGAGCACTCCTAGTGACTCGTGCTTGTGTGTCTGCAGGCATTGGCAGTGGCGGGCCTGAGCCCCCTCCTCCAGAGAAGCCGTGCCCCCACCACCTGCCCCCAGCCCTGGGCCACGCCCAGCAGCCAAGGCTGGCCCCCGAGGCCCATCCCCACCCTGCGGCTGGAGGGGGCCGAGTCCAGCGAGAAACTCAACAGCAGCTTCCCGTCCATCCACTGCGGCTCCTGGTCTGGGGAGCCCACGGCCTGTGGTGGGGGCAGCAGCGCCCTCCGGAGAGCCCGGCCTGTGTCCCTCACTGTGCCCAGCCGGGCCGGGGCCCCGGGCAGGCAGCTCCACGGCAGTGCCAGCAGTCTGGTGGAAGCGGTGAGTCAGAGCTGCACGGCGGACAGGGCAAGGAAAGGCTGCGGGCAGCACGGGGACTTTGCATGGACAGCTGAGACAGGAGGACCCAATTCTTTCCCGAGTAGATTGGATGTCGGTCTCTTGGGCAGAAAGGCCCTCACTCTCAGGGCCTGCAGAAGGAGGGTGTGGCCTGCGGGAAATTATGACCACACAAGACCGCTCTTGGCTTCTGTTGGGCCTGACGCAGAGGGAAAGAGAAACTACTGAGCAACATGTCCCTGCTACAGGCCAGCGAGGCCCGGAGGGCTGTGGGGCTCCCGTTTACAAGCCCCAGGTCTGCTGCGACTGTTCCAGTGCAAGTGTGAGCTTGGGCTGCATTCGAGCCTGTGGAGAGTCAGTGTCTGTGCTCCGGGAGCCTGGGGCTCATTGGAATAACCTAGGGAGCTGCAGCAACCTAGGACCAATTAAATGGATATTTTTGAAAGCCCTTTGGTCATTCTAATGCACAGCCAGGGTTGAGAACCACTGGTCTAGAACAGGCGTGCTTTCAGTCCCACCATACTCTGCCCTGGTCAGAGCCTCTAGTGCAATCCTGGCACCACATTTTAGCAGATCTTTGACAAATTGGAACAAGCCCAGAGAAGGACAGTCAGGTTGGCAAGGTCCCTAGAAGCCATTTCCTATGAGAACAGTTTGAGGGAATTAGGGAAGAAACCCTGGAGAAGAGATGATTTAAGAGGCCATGATAGACATCTCAACCCTGGGAGGGCTTCATGGCCAGGTCTTGAGTACTGGACCAGAGTGACTAGATCAACCTGCCGGGCAGGGGAGATGTCACCTTCCCTGTGACAGAGGCTTCCACATGAGGCGGGCTTTCCTATAAAGGAGTGAGCCCCCACACTGGACACATGCTAGCAGAGACAAGACCCGTCCAGTCATCAGACTGTTGTGTGAGGTGGGGAGTTAGACCAGATGACTTCTAAGGTCCCTTCCAACTCTAAAAGCCTGTGATGCTTTGCCAGGCCCTGTTGTCCCTTCCTCAGGTCACAAAGCTCCATTGTGGACACTGCTCTGGGTGCAGGCTAAGGCTGAGGAGCAGCCTCTCTGCTCTCGTGCGCTCTCTTTGTGACGAGGAGAGACACACAGTAGACAAACATCATGTAACCCATCAGGAAGGGGTGGGAGCCGTGAAGACAGATTAAGCAGGATAAGGAGATCCAGAGTAGTGAGGTGGGGGAGCAGGACAACACAACGGGGAGAAAAGTCTCCCATTCTTCACTCTGTTGCTTCCCAGCCCCTGGGCTCAGTAGCTGACCCCTCTTCCCCCTGGGAAGGAGGGAGAGGTTCGGGATCACCTGCTGGCCTGCCAAGCAGCCGCAGAGGCAGGCTCATGCCTGGTGCCTTGCACTCCAGGGTCCTCACGCCCAGGAAGGCAGGTGGCGGGCAGTGGGCACCGGTTAACAGCTTCACCACAGGAGAAGGAAGCTTTCTTGGAAAGAATGCTATGGGAGCGTCTAGGGGTGCCGGGGAAGAGAGAAGATAGGGCAGGCTGGGTTCTGCCCAGGCGGCAGCCCCGCAGCCCCCCGGCCCCTCTGTGAGCCAGCTTGTCGTGTATTTGATAACAGTCTTACAGTACCCCAGCCCAAACGTCTCTCCTCCGACCCACACACCCCTAATTCCTTCGGGAGGTGCCCCATCTCCACTCTTGTGCTCTGGGCACCCCTCCCGAGACACACACACACACACACACACACACACACACACGCACGCCCGCGCGCACACAAACTTCCTGAAGTCACCAGCCCGAAGCCCCTTGCTCTGGCCCTGAAGAGCAGAGTAGAGCTCCAGGAATAATGTTCCTCTTTGGTTCTTCTTCGTGCCCCCCTTCAGGTCTTGATTTCAGAAGGACTGGGGCAGTTTGCTCAAGATCCCAAGTTTATCGAGGTCACAACCCAGGAGCTGGCTGACGCCTGCGACATGACGATAGAGGAGATGGAGAACGCTGCCGACAATATCCTCAGCGGAGGCACCCAGCAGAGCGCCAACGGCACCCTCTTCCCTTTTGTTAACTGCAGGGACCCAGGGCAGGACCGAGCAGGGGGCGAGGAGAACGAGACCTGCGCGCCAGCCCTGGAGCGTGGGAAGAGCGAGGGGGAGCCCCAGGACAGCAGAGCCTGCGGCGGCAGCCTGTAGGAGCCGGGGCTGGGGAGATGCTGGGTTTTTTATTTGTTTCAATGTTCCTAATGGGTTCGTTTCAGAAGTGCCTCACTGTTCTCGTGACCTGGAGTTAACCGGAACAGCGTCTTCATTCATTTCGTTGGGACAAGACGCAGAGTTGAGTGGTACCGAGAGTCAGCTTTTCAGGGGGGAAGAAAAGCAGCAACCCCAGTGTGTGTCCACAGAGGCAGAGTGGTGAGGAGGAGAAGGTGGAAGAATCAGGGAGGGAGAGCAAGAGAGGAGACGCCTGCCCTCCCGTGATATTTCAGGCCCTGCACGAGGAGCCAACTGTCGCCTCCGGGCATGAAAGAGAACCTCAGCTTCCTGCGGTAGCCCTCACCAAAAGGACCCTATGTCAAACGGGTGTCTTTCAACTTTGCTTGTAAAAAAAATCATTTTGCACATATTCTGTATGAGCCTCACTGTCTCCATAGAGCCAGGGCCCTGCGGATTTGCAGAAGGAAGCGGGCGTGACTTCGGCGAGGACCCAGCCCCAACCCAGAGGAGGGAGGAGGAAGCAGCGAGAGGCGCGGGAGCCGGGGAGCCGGGGAGCCGGGGAGGCGGGCCGGAGGGCGGGGCGCCGCGGGCGGGCGGAGCTCCTGCTGAGCGCTCTTTCGTTTCGTGGTTTGACATTTTTCTTGACAGCATGTTGCAGTTTTTGGGTTTTGGTTGTTTTTTTAATTATTATTTTGTTTTCCCAGGGGGAGGGGAGGAAGAAGAGCGTTTACAAAGTTTTGTAGCCACCCACCTTGCTGTTTTCACTTTTGCAAATGTAAATCGGGTTTGGTTTTATTGTATTATTTAAACGGTTGTGGGATCCTTTTCTACGGAGGGTTCAGTGGAACCGCTGTAGGAGAGTTTTACCAGCCATTGTGTATGCCCAATAATTTGTTATAATTTCCGTAGATAGTAACAAAAATTTTGGGGGGTTTGATTTTATAATTTAAAGATAATCAGCAATGCACTTGATATGGTCTTGCACATATGGGTGATTGAGTTGGGTTCTTCTTAATGCTGGGTGTGTTAGTGGGTGCCAGCAAGGGGAAGCATGTACGAGAGAGTCTGTGTGTGTGTGTGTGTTCCGTGTGTGTGTGTGGTGGGTCGTCTGTGTGTCATATGTGTGTACGTGCACCCACGCGTGAGCGTGAGTCCAGCTCCCCCTTCCGATTTGACTGTGGGGAGATCTGAATCTGGGGCCATTCGAAAGCAAAAACAAACCACTGTCTCTGCTTCTGAAACGGGAATCAGTAACTCTTTGCATTTTCTGTCCCACAAGATATGCAAAAACAATGCAATAATATTCATTTTAAAAATACAGTTGTGAGTTGTGTTGGCATTAAAACTGTATTTAAAAAAACCACACAGAAATTTAAGGGAAAACTCAAGAAGACATTTTGCTTCGACATATTCCGTGTAATGTTTTGTTGCATTGATAATGTTTCTGTTGAAGAAACCGTTATACTTGAATTCAGGTCAGTTTCAGTATTTTACAAATATTTTTTTAAAACTGAATTGCAGTTGTGCCAAGCGAATATAATGAATTGAATTAAGTTTGTTTTTGAATTCACTTCTTGTATATTTTGCTGCATGTAAGTAAACCATTTTGTATTTCGAGTGTGACAAGCTATACCGTTGAACTCTTAAGTGCTTTTCTATATGTGGCTGGGGGAAAGGGAAGGATTCTTCTTTTGCTTTGCACAATGCGCAGAGGGATCACCAGTGTAGATCCTGGCTCTCCCACCCACAAACAGGTTTGGACACTTCTGTTTTGCATATCTTGTGTTCACTTCCATTTCCCTCAACTTTTCTAAAACTATATGATAGGTATATTTGTACTGCATCTTGCTTTGAGAGGCCAGGATGTATCTTATTCCAGTCTTCACTTTATCCACTATTTGCTCTAGTTCTCTGATTTGGGATTTCTCTAGAAATCACCGTGAGGGGCCATGAGGCATTTGGGGGCGGAGGCACGACTGACTTCTGCCTTCACTCCCGCAGTGCACACCTGGCCTGGCGGTTTCCTTGGGAGAGCTCGCAGGGACTGAGGGGTGGGATTAGAGTCGGGCTGGTGGGAGGGGAAGGGAGTCTTCACTCTGGCAGCTGCTATACCCATACGCTGACTGCAGGGACCAGAGAAAGGCAACTGGGTAAAGTCCTTGTCTATCCAAAAGGCAAGTCTGTCTTGCTCACTTCTCCATCTTCTCCTCACTCTGGTCCAGGATCTCCTCCAGACCTGCCGTAGTGTGTGTGGTCTCTGTGCAGGGGGCCAGGGCAGTGAGGAACATCAAGAGTCACAGTGACGGTGGGACCAGAGACTGTGGGCGCGTCTCTTAGGCCTGCTTGCATCTACGTAGAACATCGCCCTATTGGTGCCGTTTCCTTTAGGGAGATTTCAACAATGATGGTTGAAAGGGACTGATCTGGGGAAAACAGAACCCAACCATTCATCTAGAATTTACCCAATGAAACTCTTCCAGTCCCAGTGTTCTCTCAGCCCTTCTTGGCCCTTACATGATCAACCTAGAAATTATAATCAAGGAAAGTCCATTTCTCAGTGAAGATGAGTTTTATTTTCCTGGACCGATTCATGAAAAAGTAGAGAAATGTGCCCGACACCCACAGGTTAATTGCAGTCTAGAGACAGGAGAGTTTTTTCCTGTTTCTCCAAGCCCAGCTTATCCGAACTTTCTCGGGTCCTTTTCAGTGCCATCAAGGTCTTCCAGAAATTCAGTTTAGGTGTCATTCTTTGTCCACTTTCCCCAAATGTCTGCCTCTGTGCTGCTGAGATGTTCGTTATGCTGGAGAGGGGAGCCCTTTTGGATCAATGTCTGGTTCTTGCTGCACATGTGGCCCCTAGGTAGAAATTTGGAATCTTAATTGACCACACACTCACACACACACACACACTCACACACACGCAACCTCTTCATGCCACCTTCTGTTTTCCTTTTGAACTTTTCACCTGCATCACCAAATCTCACTGGCAAGCGGCATGGGCTCACAGTGGGCTCAGGCCACCTACGCCCAGGACCCTGCCTAAGCATAGTCCCCTTACCCTTCACCACTATCACCCACAGGCTCCCTTCTCCTTTACAGCCAACTCTCAGGAAGACCAGCTAGGCCTCCTCCTCGCACCCTCCAAGAAGCGTGTCAGAAATGACAAGGGCACCTTGCCCTACGCTGCTGTGAAGGAAAGGAGTTTCAGGCAGGAGTCCCCTGTCTAGGGCAATGGGTCTTTCTGAGCCTGAGCTCATGACCGACTAGTATAGGATTAGCATGTGATACCTGTCATCACGACAGACTGATAACAATTAATCAGGAAACGGATGAACCTCATCCACAGTGGACGGAGTGATGTTTACTGTCCCCCAAAAATAGAACTTTCCCCATGACCTTCTAAAGCATAGTCAGCAAATCTTCTGAAAACCCTTGAGTGGCAGGAGAAAAACAACCAGCGTCTGAGGACCAAAAGGACCGGAAGGAGTTGAAGTTCTGGGGTTTCATTTGTCCTCTGCCAGGTCCAGCCTCTTTTATTTCCACACCTTGGTCTTTTAATCACTATTCATATGCATGGCTACAGTAAGCAGAAAGATTCCCAGCTGTCTCCTTTCTGCCTGTTCCTAGAAGGTTCTTTTTGGTCTTGAGGTCAAAAGAGGAGGCTTCTTTCCTAGATTTGGCTCGATTCCTGAATTTTTCTCTGCTTTGCTTCAGAAGCTGTTAGGTATGGTCCCTCCCTCATCTTCTAAGTCTGACAGCTGTCCCACTGACTAGAAAGTCCAAGGACAAAAGACTCTGTCTTTTATCCCCCTCAGTGGCCCTGCTTCCAAATTTCAGGGGCCTGTCTGGAGTGGAGCTGCCCACACTTTCTCACAGCCATCCTCTCTGCAGAACTTCTGATCATTCAGCAACCACAGAGAAGCATGCCTTTCAATGCCAGAGTAATATCTTTCTGAAAAACCAGAGCACCCTGAAAATGAGGAATCTGGTCATCAAAAGGATGATGGTTGTTTTACAGAGGCCAGCTGATACATGCACATCACTCCTGAAGGCCAAGAAATGTAACGAGAACTTGGATTGGGCACAGAGAAGAGCCCTGGGAGTCAGGGCTGTTAGCCTTGTCAGACTGTAGTCTTAAGTGTTGCTAAGGAGCGTGATGGCATCTCCATCTCCAGAGATCTGGAAAAATTGAAATGTCACTGTCTAAGAGTTAGAAAGAGTTTAGCAAAGAGGCCAAGAAAAGAGCAATGTGTTTTAAAAGGACCCTTTCGGCCCTGGGTTAGTCAGAAAACTGCTGATGGAGCCCCAGCTGGTTCTGTTTGTTAAAGACGTGGCTCTGGTCTGGGAAAGTGGCAGCACAGAGAGACTGGAAGAGAAATGGGGCCACAAAGGGGCATGTCTTGACTCCCCGTGTGTCTTTTCCTGTTTTATGGAAAGAAGTGTCCAGTTGAGCCACCCACAATGGCCAGTACAGTGGAGAGGCTGATGCCTCAAGGATCTACTTTGGAAGAAGAGAAAAATAGAATTTTCATCTGACGTTGTTTTCCCAGCCAGATCAACCGAGGCTGGCATCTGAGGACCCAGAGTGGGGAGACAAGGGAAGAAGCGTCCTCCAACTGCCAGGGCTAGAGCCTCCCTCCCCTTCCCCGAGCAGATGCTCTCTTCCGGCTTCCAGCCCTGGGGCCCAGTTTTCCCTCCTCCCTCCAGCCTAGTGAGAGGGACAGAGAACTGAAAGGATCCCGTGTGCAGATTCCTACACAGTTTCTTTGTGAAGCCATTTCTGGTTTCAACGTTATATATTTGTTTTTATTTCAAAGCAATGAAGCATTGTTCTATGGAGCCAGATACCAATATAAGAGGTAAACGCGTTCTACCAGATTTCTACATTGTTGGGGAGACACTTGAACACCACACGTCACACACACCACACACACACTCTTGTTCACATACACACACCCACATGCACATACACTGTCACATACACCACATGTACACACACCACACACTCTCACTCACATACACACTCTTGAACACACGTCCTTAAGGGACAAGTGTGGGTTTGGGGCCGAGCTCCAGATGGATGATTTTGTCCCAGCCCTAGCAGGCTGAGCACCGTATAGAGAGAGGTGGAGAGAGAACCAGAGTCACTTCCTTGGGTGGAAGGAGTGCCGTCTGGACCTATTATTACTGTAAACTAAATATTAATTTTCTACATTGAGAAAATACTCCTAAAATCAAGACTTTTCTTCACATGATTTTAAGAGGCTTGCCCCACAGCGGTGCAGGGGCAAGGACCCTTAGGCTTCCTGGCATTTTTAAAAGGCCTTCCAGTTGGTCTCTGATAGGGAATTCCAGATTGCAGCAGAATACAGCGAGCTGAGTGGAACAAACGGATTCAGCACTGAGAGTAGAGTCCAAGTGAGGACCTGTGACATTCTTAAGTTCCTACTAAGTGAAGGACGGCAAGACAAAGGCTAGATAGTTAAACAGAAGCTTGAAGTGCTGCATCCCCAGAGTCAGATGCCCTCCCCTCAGGTCAGATCCTGGCCTTCTCACAGGTGGCCTCCCCTCCTCAATTCTCAGAGGCTAAATAATCTGACTTGTAGAAGCCTCCTAAAAAGGCGGTGTGACACTTTACCAGGAATCAGGCATTCACTACAAAGTTGCTGTCCAAAAATCACTCGTGTGCCTCATACATAAGAAAATATTTCGCCAACGTCATGATCAGACAAATCTCTTGGTGGAAGAGGTTGTAAGTATTGAGGGAGGGTGATGTCTACGTGAGGAAATACAGAAATGGACAGGATGGTTCCTATCCACAGTTTGGGCCTGGAGAGTCCTCATTCGGGTGTTCTCAGGGCCGTCAAGTCTTCAAGCAGGGGTGAGGAAGGAGGGCGCAGGCGGCTGCCTCAGTGTGACTCGCTGCCACAGGGGCCTGAGGGCAGCAGATCTCAGACCCCCGTGTGGAGTCTCTCCTGAGCCTGCAGCCAGGAGGAGAGAGAAGGGAAAGGAAGGCTCCTTTCTGTGGAGTCACAGGAGGAAGGAAAGAGGACAGGTCACTGGGCCCTGCACCAAGCCCCTTCCCTCTACAGCTTCCCACCATGGAGAAACTACGCTGACGCTTTACAAGGGAAAAATACACCTTGGGAATCTGGGGCAGATGGTCTGTACACAATCCTGTGCAAAAGGCTCTTTTAGAAGGCAACTCCGTGACCCAAATGCTATGGGCTCCTGTCTGCTTGCACGCATCCCGCCATCCCCGTGTCACACTGCTGCCCGTTCCCCCAGACTTGGGATCCATCTCTTGACTTCCCGAGCAGATTCGGCACCACCCCACAGCTGCAGCATGCCCTGCCCAGAGCGTATGTTGTTCTCCCAGGGTTTCACGGGAATAAAGTCTAGCACAGAAATAGGCTGTGGGTATTAAAGCATAAGCAGGTTTTGACAGGTCTGTAATGATCATCGTTGAGAACAACCTGTGGAAGAACACACAAGTTCACTGAGAAATAGGATGGCAGGTCCTCAGTGGGTGAAGCGCTGGAATGTCCGTTACTCTCATAATTTTCCTGTTTTAGTTTAATACAGGAAAGAGCTACGAAGCAAACTTTCCCTCTGTGCAAGAGGCTCCAGATTCAGCCCCTTCATCTCTCCTCTCTTCGCGCCCCCTGCTCAGGCCCACCTTCACGCCCCCACACCAGTCTGCCCCCTGCTTGTCCTCAGAGAGATGCAGAGCGGTGGACAGGCCTCCGCTTCACTCCACTGCCTGCCACGCCCCCCCCCCCCACCTGCACACAACACACCTGCGCCTCCAGGCGCCTCGACGTCACAGTCTTACTGTTGTAAATATCGCTGTACAGTTTGTACTCATCCGCTAATCCCGTTATCAAAGGCCTCGCCTGCTGCGCCTTCTCGTCCTTGAGAAAGACCAGGGAATCTAGAAGGGACAGCCTTTCAAGAAGAGCTTCAGGGTCATCTCTGTGTGAGACGCTGTGTATATTCCTGTAAGATTGCATTTTTATCTAAGGAATGATGTTATTTAAAAAACAAACAAAAAAAACAAAAAACAAGACTTGCAAATAAATTTCTTAACAATGTCTACACTGGTTTAATCGGATCTTCCCTTTTCCATATCCCTTCTCTTCTCCTGTTTCCTAAATGTCACAAAATATACTTCACTCTCCAATTATCATCTCAGGTCCCCCGAAGGGAAGGAAGGCTGGGAAAAACATGGAAATCTGAATCTAATGATAATCTCTAACCTTGTTTCAGCAATTAATCTCATTATCCACCTCTTCCTTCCAACGAAAAGGTGAACAGAAACATGGCCAGAGGTCGACAAGGACACCCAAGAGGAGGAATTAAATGGATAATCCGCAAAACAGACAGCTGCCCCCAAATGTCTGGAAAGGCACAAAACTGGTTTTGAATGAATGAAGGAACGGAGGAAGGTGGAGGGGGATCTGAGATGATAGATATTGAAGTGCTTTGAAGACTATAAAAATGCCAGGTAGTTTTTGGGTTTTCGGGGGTTTTTGGTTATTAAACTGACTTAGACAAAGCTCCCAGAATAATTCCCTGCGTGAAAATAATTTGTCCCAGAAATCCATGTGTCTTAGTTAAATATGGTTATAACCTCTCCCCCTATTCCAGGAATTACGGCACATCAGCCGCCCTCCCTACTCCCCCACTTAGAGCCTCCTTCCGCCCTGCCCCACCACCCAGACCCTGGGCTCTGGAGTCCAGGTTTATATGAGAAGGAAAGAGCCATGGAAGGGCTGCAGAGAGTAGCAGAGCTCGACCTCCTCTGAAGCTGCTGCCTGCCCAGCTCCCAGGGCAGGTGAATGGTCTCCACCAGGACCTGCCCAGAAGACTGCAACCCTCCCGCAGAGCACTGTCAGTTGCCAGATGTTATTTGAAAACCAGTAATTATTAAAGTGTCAAAGTTTGCAAATGATGCTTTTTTTTTTTTGAGGAAGATTAGCCCTGAGGTAACTACTGCCAATCCTCCTCTTTTTGCTGAGGAAGGCTGGCCCTGAGCTAGCATCCATGCCCATCTTCCTCTACTTTATACATGGGACGCCTACCACAGCATGGCTTTTGCCAAGTGGTGCTATGTCCACACCCGGAATCCGAACCGGCAGACCCTGGGCCGCCGAGAGGAACATGCGAACTTAACTGCTGCAATACAGGGCCGGCCCCATGCAAATAATACTTTTGATCAGCTAGAACAGATTTAAGATTTACCTTGCTGTCTCGCATTTTGGTATGTGTTCTTTTTTTTTTTTTTTTTTTTAAAGATTGGCTCCTGAGCTAGTATCTGTTGCCATTCTTTTTTTTCTTTTTCTTCTCCCCAAAGTTCCCCAGTACATGGTTGTATATTCTAGTTGTGAGTGCCTCTGGTTGTGCTATGTGGGACGCCGCCTCAGCATGGCCTGATGAGCGGTGCCGTGTCCGCGCCCAGGATCCGAACTGGTGAAACCCTGGGCTGCCGAAGCGGAGCGCGAGAACTTAACCACTCAGCCACGGGGCTGGCCCCTGGTGTGCTTTATTGAATGGGAGTAAAAGGAGTGGAGGTTTCACCCACGGCAGGAATTATACCGTGAGAGCCTGTCACCAAAGTCAGTCATCCCCCGTGAGTGTAGGGGCTCCCTTCTGCTTTATAATTCGTTGTCAACTGTTTAGGTCTGGCCTAGCCTTCAATCCCTCTTCCTGCACCAAATCTGCTTCTGCCTGTTTCTTCCTTTCTCTCCACAAGGCAGATGTTGTTGATCTGTTGTCAATTATTCCTGTAATTGATCTGATTGGTCAGAGTATTAGGCATTAACTAGACCACCGTTACTAATGGGCTGGATTACAGCATGGTAAAAAGTCAGTAGACATACATAACACTCTCTCTTCTACTTTATTTTTCCCACCTCCATATAGTAAGCAGACTAGGCATTCTTCCTATATATCGCTATCTCTTTCCTTCTCTCTCTCCCCATTTCCATATGGCTTGCCAGGTAAGTGGGCTCAGCAGTCTCCCAATCTCTCGCCCTTCACAGGCACATTGGATTGATTTATCAGCCCAAGAATTTAGGCCATGGAAAGTGGGGAAGAAACTGAGCTGACAATAAGCAAAAGTGATGGGCCCCAATCCAGCCTTCACAAAGCATTACATTGTACATTATCAGACATTATTCCAGCTAATAATAAAATAGCACTTATATTTCTAATTGGCTACAATTCCGTGTGTATAATTTTCTGGGGAATCTCACAGGGAGGAGAGACAGGGCAGGACTTGGTTCTCTCGAGCAGCTTAAATACAGCAAACTCCCATGTAACCCCGTCAGATAGGTTGACAATTTAGCCCAAGTGTTTCAATGATGCCCCATTGACAGTTCATGTGACATGATTTTGGAATCAGAAAATATAGTTAATACGTTTGTATGCAGTTCCCTGTGTGGCACAATTCCTGACTCCCAGTAAAGCTTCTCCTCTCACAGTGGCACATGCAATTCCAGTTAGTGCCTTAACTTTAGGAATTTTATTCTCAAAGTGTGGTTTCGGAAACGCTCGTCAGAATTACTTGAGATGCTTGATTAAAAGACAAATTCTTGGAAGTTGGAGCCCATCAATATACATTTTAGCAAGCTCTCCAAGTGGTTCTTATCTTGACCCAATGTTGGGAACCACTGGTATCAGACTTTGATTTTTATTAAAATGCAAAGTCCCTGGGAGAGGAAATTCTTTAAACTTCTTCCGTTCCACTACATTCCAGTGGGAACCGAAGGTCTGAGAGTATAAATTAAACATTTGAGAGCAGGCTTTGACAGGAAATGGGAGCAATCAGGAGAGAGAGTGGAGAGGGGTGGGAAAGTATAACAAAGGGTGCAAAAGGGTAATGGTTTAGGTAGAAACACCAAAGGCATCATGAGCAAACTTCTCCTATTGCACCTGCCTAGAAATTTGACTTGGCTAGGGAAGCAATGAAGTCAGCTAAGGCCGGTGATCTGGCCTCTGTTCCAAGGTCCAGTGAGAAACAAAAGATGGCTTGACCTTCTGCACATGGCTGCCATCTTAAACATCTTATTAGAAAACTGGAAAGACTTCTGCAAACTCTTTTGAGGTATGGTGGTCATCAAAGCCAGGCTACTGTCAATGGAATGCCAACACTGAACAGCAGGAATTAGACTAATGGGCTGCGACCTGATAGTACAAAGGAAGAGAAGACTCTTAGTTGTTGGAGGGAGAGAGTCCTGAGGAATTACCTGTACTTCAGGCATTCTCCAAACATAGCAATGAGATGGCAGTCATCCCCAGAAATTCTACCTAATAATCTTGAGATGTTAGGTTTGTTTTCAGGAAAGGAGAGGATTCAAGATATGTTAGACTAGAGTGATCATACAATATGTTGTCTAAAACCAGGACTTTTGAGAATAAAGAGTGCCTGACCCCTTAGTTGTGCCAGTCCAACTAAGATGTTTGATCATCTGAGTTAGAACCGAGGAGAGGGGATGTAGCTTAGAAAAGATGGAGTGTGGATTGCCTGGCCCTTGGTAGACAGAGCCTCTGTTACCTCCACTCTTGCCCCTAAAGTCAAGCATCCACAGACTGACCTTTTTAAATAAATCAGATCACATCACATCCCTGCTCTCAACTATCTGCTCCTTTCCTATCACACTTGGATTAAAATCCAAAGCCTTGAGATCAGTGAAGATGGCAGCATACACAGACTCTGAACTCACCTCCTCCCACAAATACAACCAGGTTGCAACTGTTCTTGGAACAATTACCCCTCAGAGAGAACTAAAAACTGGATAAAAAGAACGCCCACAACAAGGGACAGTCCCGACTGAGGGTGAAGAAGCAGAAATTCCTTTTCTGGAGAGAAAAAAAGCCACCTTCACAAGCCACAGCACTCTAGAGCTAGGAGCAATCCTAAGGTACACAGCCTTTCCTGGAGGAGTGGGGTACCTGAGCAGGGGGCGAGTTACTGCTATAACCATCCTCTGGACTCAGCTCAACTGAGATGAATCTCATAATATCTGGCTTCGCTGGTTATTAACTGTAATGAGGAATATCCCCAGAAAAGCTATTGGACACAAGTGGGGAAAAGCTGGCTCTTAAAGGGCCCAGGCACAAATTCACCCATTTCAGAAAGCAACATAAAATCACCAGAAAAAACGGTAGACACTCCTTTGGTGAAAAGAGACTCACCTGGTAGGCTCTGGGTGCATCTCAGTGAGAGATGAGTCCTCTCTGGGGACTGAGACATTTGCAGTAGCCATTGTTGTGACCTAGTAAAGGCATTCTGACACAGATGCTGGCAGACACCATTGGAGTTCTTCCCCTGGTCTATTAGCCCAGGGGTCTGCCACACCCACTAGAGCACCAATTTAATCCAGCTCAGCCAGGGCAGGCAGGCAGCCCACCTCAGGGACTGGCCCTAGCCAACAGCAAGCCCTCAGGCTAGGTGCCTGGATCCTCTACAAGCAGGTGAGTGGGTCCACCTCTGCAGAACAGGGCCTGCATGAGGAGTGGCTGGAATGTGTGGGGCATTGATGTAGTGTGGGGGGGGCCTCTGCAGTGGGGTAACTGGGTATGCTCCAGGGGTTGAGATGTGTGTGTGGGCCAGGACTGTGTTGACAGTGTGTGTGGACCTTTGGGCCATGGGGCTTATCAGAGGCAGAAGACCTGTGCTTCTCAAACAGCCACGTAGGGATTGGCCCCACCTTCCAAAGCCTGAAACAATTAGGTGATCCTGTGCCTGGGGTCAGCCCCATTCAGCTGTAATCCTAAGGGAGCTGAAAAACACCTTGCAGGCCTGAGGGCTTCAGCAATTTTCAGCCCCTGAGCCTAGCAACCAGCCACACTGAGGGCCTACTCACTTAACAGAAAAACTGCAACAGGAATGTGCTATTAGTCCTTGTAGCCAACTCTGCTGGGGCTCCCCAAACATGATAAACTGACTGAAGGGTCCATAGCAGCCACACACAGCTGAGCATTACAACCAGCCAGCCTGGAGGACAGCCTAGACTCCTTGGGCATCTGCAGCAAGAACAACACTGCCGCCACAACAGAAGGACACACATAGCCCACAGAGGGGTCATTCCTGGAACATTTGGAACTGGTGAGGAGAGGGAAGAACACTGCTGGGCCTCAAAAGGCATTTCTTACATAAGGCCACTTCTCCAAGATTGGGAGACACAGCTGACCCACCTAACACATAGATATAAGCACAGAGAAAGAGGCAAAATGAGGAGGCAAAGGAATACCTTCTGAGCAAGGGAACAGGGAAAAACCCCAGAAGAAGAACTAAATGAAAGAGAAATAAACCATCTATCGGACAAAGAGTTCAAACATAAACTCATAAGGATGCTCACTTATCTTGGGAGCAGAATGGATGAACACAATGAGAACGTCAACAAACAATTGGAAAATATAAAAAAAGAACCAATCAGAGATGAGGAATACAATACTGGGAATGAAAAGTTCACTAGAGGGACTCAATAGCAGAGTATATGATACAGAAAAATAGATCAGTGAACTGGACTAAAGTCTAGAGGAAATCACCCTGGCTGAACAGATAAAGAAAAAAGAATTTAAAACAATGAGAACAGTCTAAGGGAACTCTGGGACAATATCAAGCACACCCACATCTGTTTATAGATATCCCAGACAGAGAAGAGAGAGGCAAAGGGACAGAGAATCTATTTGAAGAAATAATAGCTGAAAATTTTCCTAACCTAAGGAAGGAAACAGACACCCAGGTACAAGACGCACAGAGAGCCCCAAACAAGATAAACCCAAAGAGACCCACACCAAGATACATTATAATTAAAATGTCCAAAATTAAAGATAAAGAGAGAATCCTAAAAGCTGCAAGAGAAAAGCAACAAGTGACATACAAAGGAAATCCCATAAGGCTATCAGCTGACTTCTCAGCAGAAACCTTACTGGCTAGAAGGGAGTGACATGATATATTTAAAGAGCTGAAAGGGAAAAATCTACAGCCAAGAATACTCTACTTGGCAAGGTTATCATTCAGAATGGAAGGAGAGAGAAAGAGTTTCCCAGACAAGCAAAAATTAAAGGAGTTTATCACCAAGGAACCAGTTCTACAAGAAATGCTAATGGGACTTATTTAAGTGGGAAAGAGAAGACCACAAACAGGAATAAGAAAATTATCAAAAAGAAAAAAAGGCAATAAAATCACTGGCAAAGGCAAAAATACATTAAAGGTAGCAGCTCAACCACCTATGAAGATAACATGAAGGTCAAAAGACAAAAGTACTAAAATTACCTATATCAATGATAAGAGGGCAAAGGACACACACACACACACAAAGTGAGAGGTTAGATATGACATCAAAAACATAAAATGTGGGAGGAGGGGAGTAAAAGAGCAGAGCTTTCAGAAAGAGGACAAACTAAAGAGACCATCATCTCAATATGGATTACTATATATGTAGATTACTATATATGAACCTCATGTAACCACAAACCAGAAACCTATAATAAATATACAAATAATTAAGAGAAAGGAACCCAAACATAATACTAAAGAAAGACGTCAAACCACAAGGGAAGAGAGAAAGAGAAGAAAGGAACAGAGAAGAAGTACTAAAACACCCAGAAAAAAAGTAACAACATGGCAGTAAATACGTATTTATCAATAGCTTTAAATGTCAATGGGCTAAATGCTCCAATCAAAAGGCATAAGGTGATCAGTTGGATAAAAAAACAAGACACATATATATACTCCATACAAGAGACACCCTTCAGACCTAAAGATGCTCACAAACTAAAAGTGAAAGGATGGAAAAAGATACTCCACACAAATGGCAAAGAAAAGAAAGCTGGGGCAGCAATACTTGTATCAGACAAAATAGACTTTAAAACAAAAACTATAACAAAGACAAGGGCACTACATAATGATAAAGGGAACAGTCCAACAAGAGAATATAACACTTGTAAATACCTATGCACCCAACATAGCAGCACCTATATACATAAAGCAACTATTAACAGACATAAAATGAGAAATAGACAGAAACACAATAATAGTAGGGGACTTTAACACTCCACTTACACCAATGGATAGATCATCCAAACAGATCAATAAGGAAACATTGGCCTTAAATGACACATTAGAGCAGATGGGCTTAGTGGGTATATTTAGAACATTTCATCCAAAAACTGCAGAATACACATTCTTTTTAAACGCACATGGAACATTCTCCAGGATTGATCACATATTAGGCCACAAAACAAGTCTCAATAAATTTAAGGTTGAAATAATACCAAGCATCTTTTCTGACCACCAAGGTATGAAACTAGAAATCAACTACAGGAAGAAAATCAGAAAAGCCACAGATAGGTGGAGATTAAACAAAATGCTACTGAACAATGATTGAGTCAATGAAGAAACCAAAAGAGAAATAAAAAAATACCTGGAGACAAGTGAAAATGAAAATACAACATGCCAAAATCTATGGGATACAGGAAAAATGGTTCTAAGAAGGAAGTTGATAGCAATTCAGGCCTACTTCAACAAAGAAGAAAAATTCCAAATAAACAATCTAACAGTGCACCTAAAGAACTGGACAAAGAAGAACAAACAAACCCCAAACTCAGTAGAAGGAAGGAAATAACAAAAGCAGAAATAAATGAAATAGAGACTTAAAAAAAATAGAAAAAAATCAATGGAACCAGGAGCTAGTTCTTTGAAAAGATAAACAAAATTGACAAACCTTTAGCTAGACTCACCAAGAATAAAAGAGAGAGGGCTTAAATAAATAAAATCAGAAATGAAAGAGGATAAATTACAATGGGCACCTCAGAAATACAAAAGATTATAAGAGAATACTATGAAAAGCTACACACAAACGAACTGGATAATCTAGAAGAAATGGATAAACTCTTAAAATCATACAACCTTCCAAAACTGAGTCAAGAAGAAATAGAGAATCTGAATAGACCAATCATCATTAAGGAGATGGAAACAGTAATCAAAAACCTCCCAAAAAATAAAAGTCCAGGGCCAGACGGCTTCCCTGGTGAATTCCACTAAACATTCAAAGAAGACTTAATACCTATCCTTTTCAAACTCTTCCAAAAAATTGAAGAGGAGAGGAAGCTTCCTAGCTCATTCTACAAAGCCAACACTACCCTGATACCAACACCAGATAAGGACAACACAAACATTGAAAATTAAAGGCCAATATCACCAAGGAACATCGATGCAAAAATCCTCAACAAAATACTAGCAAATCGAATACAACAATACATTAAAAAGATCATACACCATGGTCAAGTGGGATTTATTCCAGGGATGGTTCCACATCCACAAATCAATCAACGTGATACACCACATTAACAAAATGAAGAATAAAAATCACATGATCACCTCAATAGATGCAGAGAAAGCATTCGACAAGATACAGCATCCATTTATGATAAAAACTCTGAATAAAATGGGTATAGAAGGAAAGTACTTCAACATAATAAAGGCCGTATATGACAAACCCACAGCTAATATCATTCTCAATGGAGAAAAACTGAAAGCTATCCTTCTAAGAACAGGAACCAGACAATGATGCCCACTTTCGCTGCTCTTATTTAACATAATATTGGAAGTCTCAGCCAGAGCAATGAGGCAAGAAAAACAAATAAAAGCAATCCAAATTGGAAAGGAATAAGTGAAACTGTCACTATTTGCAGATGACATGATTTTACATATAGAAAATAGAAAACCCTAAAGAATCCACTAGAAAACTTTTAGAAATAATAAATGAATACAGTCAAGTTGCAGGATACAAAATCAACATACAAAAATCAGTTGCATTTCTATACACTAACAATGAAGCAGCAGAAAGAGAAATTAAGATATAATCCCATTTACGATTGCAACAAAAAGAATAAACATTGTTGAAAGAAATTGAAGACAACACAAAGAAATGGAAAGATCTTCCATGCTCATGGATGGGGAGAAGTAACATAGTTAAAATGTCCATACTTCCTAAAGCAATCTATAGATTCAACGCAATCCCTATCAAAGTTCCAACAACATCTTTCACAGAAATAGAACAAAGAATCCTAAAGTTTATATGGAAGAACAAAAGACCTTGAATAGACAAAAGAACCCTGAGAAAAAAGAAAAATCTAGAGGTATCACAGTCCCTAATTTCAAAATATACTACAAAGCTAGTGTAATCAAAACAGCATGGTACTGGTACAAGAACAGACACACAAATCAATGGAACAGAATCAAGAGCCCCCAAATAAACCCACACATCTACGGACAGCTAATTTTCAACAAGGGAGCCAAGAACATACAATGGAGAAAGGAAAGTCTCTTCCATAAATGGTGTTGGGAAAACTGGACAGTCACATGCCTAAGAATCAAAGTAGACCATTATCTTACACCGTGCACAAAAATAACTCAAAGTGGACTAAAGGCTTGAATGCAAGATCTGAAACCATTAAACTTCTAGAAGAAAACATAGGCAGTGTGCTCTTCAACATCGGTCTTAGCAACATATTTTCAAATACGATGTCTCATCAGGCAAGGGAACAATAGAAAAAATAAACAAATGGGACTACATCAAACTAAAAAGCTTCTGCACAGCAAAGGAAACAATCAACAAAATGAAAAGACAACCTAACAATAAGGAGAAGATATTTCCAAATCATTTATCCAATAAGGGGTTAATGTCCAAAATATACAAAGAACTCATACATCTCAACAACAAAAATTTAACAACCCAATTTAAAAATGGGCAAAAGATCTGAACAGACATTTCTCCAAAGAAGATATACAGATGGCCAACAGGCACATGAAAAGATGTTCAACATCATTAACTATCAGGGAAATGCAAATCAAAACTACACTAAGAGATCACCTTACACCCATTAGAATGGCAAAAATAACCAGAACGAAATAACAAATGTTGGAGAGGTTGTGGAGAAAAATTAACTCTCATACACTGCTGGTGGGAATGCAAACTGGTGCAGCCACTACAGAAAACAGTATGGAGATTCCTCAAAAAATTAAGAATAGCTCTACCATATGATCCAGCTATTCCACTGCTGGGTATTTATCCAAGGAAAATGAAAATGCAAATGCATAAAGATACATGCATCCCTATGTTCATTGCAGAATTATTCACAATAGTCAAGACAACCCAGGTGCCCATCAAGGGATGAACGGGTAAAGAAGATGTGGTATTTTTATACAACAGAATACTACTCAGCCATAAGAAACGATGAAATCCGGCCTTTTGGGACAACATGGTTGGACCTTGATGGTATTATGCAAAGTGAAATAAGTCAGAGGGAGAAAGTCAAATACTGTATGATCTCACTCATAAGTGGAAGATAAAAACAACAACAAACAAACACATAGAAACAGATTGGATTGGTGGTTACCAAAAGGGAAGGGAGGAGGGAGGTGGGCGAAATGGGTGATTAGGTGTACGTGTGTGGTGATGGGTGGTAACTAGTCTTTGGGTGGTGAACATGACGTAATCTACACAGAATTTGAAACATATTACAATGTACACCTGAAATGTATATAATGTTATAAATCAATGTTATGGCAATAAAATAAATAAATTAGGGGGAGAAAAAGAAAGGCAAAAAGAAAACAGACAAAAGAGAGGAAAGTTGGCATATGTGTTAGCTCAGGGCAAATCTTCCTCAAGCAAAAAAAGGAAGATTGGCAACAGATGTTAGCTCAGGGCCAATCTTCCTCAGCAAATAAATAAACACATAAAAACTCAATTCCAGAAATATTTTCTGGCTCAGGATCTATACCATTTTCATTTGATTGAAAGCAAATTACTTTTTTTCACTTAAAAAAAATCCAAAGTCTTTACCGTGATCTATTAAGCCTTAAATGATCTGACCTCGTCTACCTCTCTGTTTCTCAGACCTCATTTTCCACCATTGTCTCTGCCCCACTCAGTCACTTTCAGCTACACTGGCCTTCCTGTTGTCTGTTAAACACACAAAATTTATTTACCCCTTTCCCAGTTATCAATTCATTGCCTCTCAGCACTAAATCCACACTTCTTTACCCTGCTGTGTGATACTAGAGCTTAACCCTTTATTATTTGTTTGTTTTTTGAGGAAGGCTGGCCCTGAGCTAACATCCGTGCCCATCTTCCTATACTTTATATCTGGGACACCTGCCACAACACAGTAGGTCTGCACCTGGGATCCAAACCGGTGAACCCCAGGCCGCCAAAGTGGAACATGCGAACTTAACCACTGCGCCACTGGGCTAGCCCCAGCTTGACCCTTTAAACATTTCTCCTTTGCCAGCTGGCTCAGTGTCAACAAAGAGGCTTTGTCAATAGAGAGCACTGAAGGGACGCTGCGAGGCCACTGCAGAATCAAGAGTTTCTTCTGAATTTTAGTGTGCTGTTTTAGGCACGCTAGCCAGTGGAGTGGTATGTAAGGGCCTGGTATTGCTCATCTCAGCAGCCTTTGCAGACCAGCTCCGGCCTGCTATGGCCCTCCAGCAAGTCTCTCCGCCACCCAGCAGGCCATGTGAATGAGGCCGTTCTGGCCACGCCCTCCAGCCAGTCTCCTTAGCACCGGCAGGCAGTGTGCTCCTACGGCAGGCATGCCTCTCCAAGAAGAGATGAGTCTGCCTTGAGGTGAATGGTGGGGAGAGCTCTTCCAGGTTCTTAATCCCTTCCTGAGTCACTGTCCCTCAGCTCTTGAGGTAGGAGCTGCTTTTTGCACTTGCCACTTCTGGTTTGATAGCTAACCACCTTTTATAAGTTACAATTCTTTGTATTAAATTTTTCTGGTTCAATTTGCCGGTGTGGTTTCTGTCTCCTGAGTGGACCTTAATAGAATTGGGACTGGGGGTGGCCTGAGGAGACAAACTCTCAAAGATGGGATCTGAGAATGGGTTGGGTCATGTGTTTGGGTTTGAGGGCAGTGGTGAGTTCCTTGAAGCTGGAAAATCAGCTGCTAGTTATCGATGACATACAATGACATTGCAGGTCATTAAATTATCACCTGTGGCTGACTGGGATGAAGTGCTAATTAAAGCAAACGCCTTGGGGGCCCCAGTGGCTGCTGCACTGGATTGTTATGGCGGTAGCAGTGACAACAAGGACTGCGGTGTGGAATTGATTTTCCCCGAGTGCACGGCAGCACTTACAGAAAGAAAAAGATAAGCTCAGGGTCACAGTCTGGGGATCAGAGAGCTTCCGTGCTCATCCGAATATAATCTCTTATTTCTTGTAACCACAGGGCCAGTATTGCTAAATATCAAACACAGGACTTAACTGTGCAAGTGGCTGAAATACAATAGCAGTTGAATTCGCAGATTTTACAAGTTTTACGTAAAAGTTAGGAGGTTGACTGAGAAGTAATGAGACTCTGAAACCTGGAATGGGGAAGTCTGGTAGGATTCAAATGAATTGAGAATCTCAAATCTCCAAGTCACTGTGACCATCCTTTGACAATACAAGTAGGTCAGACGAGCCTTCCTTTGCTGGAAAACCCTGTGACAACTTCACCCGGGGCAGATGCCTTGAAAGGGATGCTGATTCTCCTCACGACCCACTAGGTCTACAACTTGGGTCAAATCTCAGTATATTTCAGGAACTCGATACACAGTATGACCCAGGAGGAAATGGCTTATACACTAAAAGAATTGCAAGACTTTTCTAATATATGTTGGCAGAAACCTGGGGAATGTGTGTAGGAGTGGATTCTAAGCAACTTAGACCAAGGAGAGAGGAATATAGCACCATATCAGACAAATTAATTTATACGTGTGCACTTACTAGAGATCTCAGATTTCATATTTTAAATTGTACAGCTAGATGTGGCTCTAACATATTATTTGGCTGACTGACACTTGAACCCAACAGTGTTATCTACTTAATGAGAGTGAGATGCCATAGCTTCCGTGGTCTGATGTGGAGGAAGGAATCCAAAGGCTTAGGAAGATAGGAACGTTGATGTGGATTTATCATGTGTAACATGCATACCCATCCCCAACCACATCCCCTGAGAAGGCTCAGAAGACCCTCCCTTCACTAAGATTTTGAGAAATAAATTAGTGAAGGAGTACGTGCATCCTTTAAAAGCTCTATGGTTGCTCTCATTTATAGACTAGATATGACCATGGGAGGTGCTACTCTGATTTCAGTGAGGCTGATGAAATCCTGGAGTAACAGAGGCCAAGAGGCAGCACGTAACTGCCCAAGACAAAGTGGACACATTTACCATAAGAGCCAGCAGGAACAAAGGTCATCAGAATGCTTTGGCCCACGGGGATCTCAAGTGGTGATTAATTGATCACATACTAACAAAATAAACAGTCAGCCTACTAAAATATTGCTGGGTCTTTAGCAGGAATCAACACTATGACCCATGGCCAAATCCAGCCCTCCACCTATTTTTGTAAATGAAGTTTTATTGGAACGCAGCCACACCCATTCATCTGCATGTCGTCTGCGGCTGCCTTCCTGCCACAACAGGAGAGCTGAGTAGTTGTGGCAGAGACTGTTTGGTCTGCAAAGCCTAAAATATTTGCTTTCTGGCCCTTTTCAGAAAAAGTTTGCCATCCCTGATCCATAGAACTGAAAAACTTCTAGATCTGTTGGTTCAAGACCCGGTTTGAGTCACTGCAATGCAGAGTCATGGCCTCTCACAAAGTTTCCAGTCCTAAGCCAATCCACAGATCCAGAGTCCCTTGGCTGAAGGAGGGGGACTCTGCAGTACTGCCCCAAGTATAGCAAGTCCTCTCTAAGACTTCCCTGAACCGATCTGTAGTGATTTACTGGAGTGACTGGGCCCTGGAGAAAAGGAAAGACCCAGACTACTACGGGATCACTAGACATGGGCTCTGAAGTGATGCTAATTCCTAAGGACCCAGAACACCACTGTGTGCCACCAGTCAGAGTGGGGGCTCATGGTGCTCGGGTGATAGATACATACCTCACAGAACTGTTTCTGATCAAGGAACTAATTTTACAGCAAAGGAAGTGTAGCAATAGGCTCATGCCCATGGAATCTTACCACAATATCCCATCACCCCAAAACAGCTGGCTGAATTGAAAGGTGCAATGGCTTACTGAAAATTCAGTTACAGTATCAAGTGTGAGACAACACCCTGAAAGGGTGGGGTCTGTCTGACAGGCTGCACTATACGCTTTGACTCAGAGACCGTTGTATGGTGCTGTCTCCCAGAGAGTCAGAACAAATGTATCTGGGAATCAAAGGGTGGAAGTGAGAGCAGCTGCTGTGACTACTACACCTGAAAAAAACAGCAGCAGCGTTGTTCGTTTCCCATCCAGCAACTGTGAGCTCTTCTGGTTTGGAGGTCTCAGTTCCCAATGGGGGAATGCTTCTATCAAAGACACAACAATGATTCCAATGATTTGGAAGATGAGACTGCCACTTGGCCATTTTAGGCTCCTTATGCCACTGAACCAACAGGCACAAAAGAGTTACTCTACTGGATGGAGTGATTAATCAGAATTGCCATAACGGTGACTCATCCTCTCCCCAGTGGGATTCATCCAGATTTATTCAGTCCTCACTGGAGACTTGAGTGAGGCAGCAAGACGGGGGCCACTCCTAGGAGCTTGGGGAATCTGCCTGCAAGTCCAGCTGAAACTTCTTCTGTGGAGAAGAATTATCTTCTCTGCATTTACAATTAACATTGGGGAGCCAGAGCAGAAGCAATCAATCTCCTCAGAATCTTTAAATCTCTTGTTCTAAGACTATGAAAACTCTTCCTGATTTGAAAATACTGGAAGAATGAAGTAGCAAGCTCAATGCCCCAGGCTTCTGATGAGGACCAAATTAGACAGCACGTGTGAGAGAACTCTGAAATATTATCAAGTGCGTACCACCCACCCCACAGTTAGACAATGTTATCCTGGCTGTAGAGAGAGAAAACAAGAACAATAAATGTTTATTATATGAAAGGAAAGCAAAGAGGGTTAGCAGGAGGAAGCCCTGCCCCAGACACTAACTTCCCAGTGCAAGGGAGGAAGACTCTAAGTAAGAACTTCCAAACGTCAGTCAAGCCAAAACCTCGCACTTGAAAGCCCCTTTAACAGGTAGTGATGAATGCTGTACATGAAGAAACCCAAGCAGAAGAGGATGATCATGAAGGACAAGGTGGTGAGGGTGTAGAGGGCCATTCGTTTCTCCATGCTGCCCTGATGAGGCAGATAAAGGGTGCAGGGCAGGCCTCGGGGCTGCAGTGAATGACGGTGTGGCTCACCATTGGCAGTGGTTGGTACATGAGAAGGAATAAAAGCACACCCTGGGCGCCGACCTGCAGCAGGAAGTAAAGGAGGTACAAAAGGGAAAGCATCTTCTCCTGGGGGAGGTTCAGATGGACATTGGAGAGCGGTCTTGCTCCTGGATTCCCACCATGGAGCCCTCCTCCGCCTCACCTGCTACCGACTCCTCTGACTTGAGCTTGATCTGCTTATGCCGAATCTGAGCCATGAAGAATTCCATGAGGAAGAAGAGGGATAGGAAGACAAAGAAAAAGAAGTACCAAATTCCCACTACAGGACTGCTAAACCTTCTTTCAAAACACTCAGTCAAACAAGCATAGGTGATGTTGCCATGGCACTGGAAATGTTCATGGATGGAGGACCAGGGCATGCGGACCATGTACAACACCATTCCATACATGGCGATGAAGCCAAACCACAGATGTCACCCGACGTAGCAGCCAGACTTGTCACCGGCCACAGAGTGCAACACAGGGATCAGTCCAGCCACCGCTGCTGCAGCCATCTCCTCAGACTCTCAGGGGACAATGGAATCCGAGACTAAGAGAATGCTCACTGATGGCACCTCGGGAAGGAAAGGAAAGGAAAGAGAAGGACGCAGGGTCAGAACGGGAGAGCGGGTGCCAAGAACGCTAAGCACATCCGAGAAGACTGCTCGAGTGTGGATCCGCACCAGCAGTCAGTATCCTATCTTTACACACAAGCAGTATCTGCACTCCCATGACGCGGTTATTCCTCTCTCCAGGTTTCAGCCATGATAAAGGCCGTCCACCTCTGGACACGCTCAGCCACATTATAATTACACATGTCCGTGTCATCTCTCCTGCTGCATTATAAGCTTCTGGAGATCAGGAATGAGACTTTATTCACCTTTACAATGCCCTCATCATCCAGCATAGACCATTACATATAATAAGGACCTATTCAGACTAGACAAACGAATGAGGGAAGGAACAAATACGTAAATTGAACAATTCTGGTTGTGTCTGGCTGTTCTAGAAGCCCTACGGCAATCTCTATACTTTGTATCTTTGCCAGGAAATTCCCTAAGACCATAGAGAAAAGGAGTGGAACATCCCCTTTTCTTTCTTACACATGACTTTATTTCATCCATAACTCTTCAGATGGTACCTATCACCACACTTTATTTATAATAATAATGAAAATATTGACCACTTATGACTGGCTAAATACGGCAAGCCCTGTGCTAGTAGTTTAGATACATTACCTTTACAGAAGGATAAAACATTTTAAATATTTGTATTTGCTTAATTTGGGTAATTGTCAGTGTTTGTCCTCTCTTACATAGTTCTTATAAATGACAGGGACCAATCACTTAACTTGAGGTTTATAATATTTAATAAAATGCTTTGGGTTGTTTTATTACAGTAAAATATACATAACACAAAATTTACCATTTTGACCATTTTAACTGTCCAGTTCTGTGGCATTAAGTACATTCACATTGCTGTGCAACCATCACCACCATCCAGCTCCAAAACTATTTCATCTTCCCAAACTGAAATTCTGTACCCATTAAACAAACAATAACTGCCCATCTTCCCCCCTCTTTCCAGCCCCTGGAAACTACCATTCTACTTTCTGTCTCTACAAATTTGACTACTCTGGGAACCTCCTCCAAGAGGAATCATGCCATGTTTGTTCTTTCGTGTCTGGCTTATTTCACTTAGCATAATGTCTTTAAGTTTCATCTACGTTGTAGCACGTGCCAAAATTTCCTTCTTTTCTGGCTGAATAATACTCCACTGTGTGTACGTGCCGTCCCACACTGTGTTTCTCCATTCATTTATCAATGGACATTCGCGTTGTTTCCACCTTTCAGCTACCGTGAATAAAGCTGCTATGAGCATGAGTGTACAAATACGTTTGAGTCCCTGTGATCACTTCTTGCGAGTAGATGACCAGAAGTAGGACTGCTGGATCATGTGGTAATTCTGCGTTTGATTTTTTTGAGGAATCTCCACACTGTTTTCCACAGTGCCTTTGCCATTTTATATTCCCACCAGCAATGCACAAGCGTTCCCATTTCTCCATATCCTTGCCAGCACTTGTTATTTCTTGGGTTTAAAAAAAAAAAAACGCTTTGGATTTTATTGAAAAATAGTCACAGCTAGCACTTGAAAGTCTCTTTAAAAGATCAGCAATATTTCTAAATTACCCCCAAGTATCAGGTCACGTTTGAACAGTCCAAACACAGCAATCACGAGAGGCAGCCTCCAGAGTGAACTGGTGGATGCAGGACTGCATGCTCCGCCCGCGCGGAGGGTGGACCAGCAAAGAGCTGAAGGCATAGATGGGAACATGAGGCAACAATGCAGACATCGAGTGCCCACTATGCGCCAGGCACTCTGCTATCAACCAACAGTTATGCCTTCATTGTCTCATTTATTCCTTAGAACAACTTTGAGATGGGTATAAATATTCCCAATTTTCTATTGAGATAGGAACGATAAGAGAACTGAGAACAGACAAGAAAACTGGGATTTAGAATGCTTAAGTGACTGCCCCACAATCACGCAGCCGAGTAAACAGAGGCACCAGGATGAGAACCAGAACTGTCTTTAACTTGGCAGCCTGAATTTTGGACTTTGCCTGCTTCACAAGTTCGTGGCCCGAGTTGACAGGGAAGAAAGGGGAGAGCCACGGTGGGTCCCCACTCTCACCTGCCAACTCTCGTGAAAAATTAAATCGTTGGTGTCCTGGCCCACAGCTCTTTGTTTTCTTCCTTCAACAATTTGAGCTTTGTGGCTCAAATTAAAGAGCACATCTCCAACAACATGAGTCAAATGATGACTCAAAGCCTGCCTTCTCACGCAGCAGCCCGGCTTCTCTGGAACGGATCCTGTGTGGACGCCCCATGTCCCGGCTTCTGTCGCCGCAGCTCTGAAGCCCTACCTGCTCTCTCCTCTCCCGCTGAGGCCTCCTGTTCCAACCGACGCCTCTCCTTCCTCACCAACTGCTCCACTCCTTAGACCCTCTCCCCCAGCTAGCTGCCCATTGGCTACAGCACCTGCCTCTCTTCATGGTCTGTCCAATCATCACTCTCAGAAAAGCAGATGTCGGAGCACCTTCCAATCAAGTCTCCTATCTTTAGAAGGGAGGGTTTTAATGGGGTCAGGCGCTTGCTTTGAAGATTGAGCCTAGGCCCTGTTGAAATTCCTGTCAGAATCTATCCTTTTCCTTTTCTCCGTTCCTGGATTCAGATACCCCAATAGTCTGAACCTAGAACGGCTGATTAGCTGATTCGACAAGGATTATCTGGTACCTTTCCCGTCCTTTTCAAACCTCCACTCCCCTCCCACGCTTTCATCGCATTTAAACTGAAAAAAAAAAAAAAACACCCAGAAATCGTCAGCCAGTAAACTCCCTCATTTTCCGCGTGAGTCCCAGATACCATCCCCAGGCCTTCCCTGGGAGCAGGGACCCTGTCCCATTAGTCAGCCCCCTCTCCCCTGAATCCTCAGTTTCTGCCACTCTACAGAATTCTTCCCATCAGGATCCTGTTGCCCCTACCTGCCTTCAACACGCTCTCTCTGCTCTTACTCATAGCCAAGCTCCTTGAAAGAGATGACCGTCTACCCACACTGTCTACCCCTCCTCACTGCTGCTGCGTCACCCCCTCCTATGTGGGCAAGTCAGAATCTCCATCTCCACCAGAAGAATGATGTGCTTGCTTTAAATCAAGCAACAGGAACTCACTGTTTTCCTTTTGGCTTGCCTGAAATCTCAGAGCTACATGTCCAATTATAGCAATTTTATTAGACCAGGTTCATGGTATATTTATTTTCCTTTCCTGATATTTTTTGTTTTAATTTTATGGTTTGATACCATAGGTCATATTGTAAGCTACTGGAGCTAAAATTTCTAAATAGACAAGAAAAGAAACACCTGGATCAATTTGCGTTCAATTCAAAGAGCAATTTCAAAGGAATGATGACATAAATTAAGGTCAAAATATGAAAAAAAAGTAGTATGCAGTCATTTAGCTGTAAATCCTCAGTGCTTGGCCTACAGTAGATCTCAATAAATGCTTGTTGAATGTGTGAGTGACAAACCCAATGCTAAGAGAGGAAAACACTGCAAAGTTTTACACGCTTGATAAACACAACATTGCTTCCCTATGTGTGGCCCCATCGACCACTAGAGAAGTGGATAGAAAAGTGAAAACAGTGACACATTGGAATGGCAGAGTCGTAGGTGGATTTCTTTCTCTTTCATTTATTTTAATATTTTCACAATGAATAAAAATGAGAGTGGGGATGTGGTATATACTCTCTGATACAATTACACATCCTAGTGTTTCATTTGGCAGAAGGTGTGGTTTGGGTTACCTATTGCTGGAAATCAAACCACTTCAACTCTTCGTGACTTCAAACAGCAGTGACTGATTCATTTCTAAGGATTCTGTGTGTCAGAAGTCTGGGCAGGGCCTGGTTGGCTGGTCCTTCTGTTCCAGCTGGGGTCAGCAGGGGCGTCTCAGGAAGCTGCGATCCGATGGCAGCTGGGCTGAGATGGAAGGTCCGAGAAGGCTTCACTCACATGTCGGGTGTTCAGCTCCCCAACATGGCCTCTCACTGCTTATGCCACCTCATTCCTCGTACCTTATCTCCAGCTTCTTGACTGCGTGGCAGCTGGCTCCCCCAGAGAGAAACTGCACTGCTTGTCAGAGGCTAGCCTAGGAAGGCACACAATGTCACTCTGCCATCTTGGACTCACTCGAGGGGAGGGGAATAGACCCCACCTCCCGATGAGAGGAGAAGCAGGGTCTTGTTGCAGAAATCATGTGAGATGGTAGATACAGTTGTGGTTGTCTTTGGAAAACAGTCTGCCGTTGGGTGCTTAAATGATGTTTCATTCCAAAAGTTATAAAGAAGCCCCTTTTAACGTACTCCTACTTAGCACGCAGCCTGGTGGAATAGACTCTAAGGATAGTGGAACGTAAAACCCTGAGCGTTTATTTTAATCATCTCAATTGAAATGAACAAAGAAATGAGCAGCAGCAGGGGTCTCGAGCAGGTGCAAGGGTAACCTGAGGCACATCCAGAGGCGATGAGCCTGGCTACGGTGGCATCCTTGATGAGGACCAGCTGACTTCATCTGCCCATTATGGGCTCCTGAATCCATGGTTCCCAAGGTTCCCACTGGCGCCCAACTGACCCATTTCTCTCTCTTTCTCTCTCTCTCTCTCTCCAGCATTACTTGGAGGTTTTATTTTTTTCATTTGGAATTTTTTTATTGTGATAATATATATACAACATAAAATTTACCTTTTTAACCATTTTTCAGTGGCGTTAAGTACATTCATGTTGCTGTACAACCATCACCACCATCATCTCCAGAACTTTTTCATCTTCCCAAACTGAAACTCTATACCCATTAAACACTCACTCTCCATTCCATCTCCCCTCAGTCCCTGGCAAGCACAACTCTACTTTCTGTCTCTGTAAATTTGAGCACTATAGAAACCTCATACAAGTGGAATCATACAGCAATTTTCCTTTTGTGACTGCCTTCTTTCACTTAGCATAGTGTCCTCAATGTTCATCCTGTTGTAGCATGTGTCAGAATCTCCTTTTTTAAGGTTGAATCATATCCTGTTGTATGTATATACCACATTTTGTTTATCCATTCATCCATCAGTGGACACTTGGGTCACTTCCACCTTTTGGCTCTTGTGAATAATGATGCCATGAACGTGGGTCTATATATATTAAAAATGGTTTTTAGGGGCCAGCCCAGTGGTGTACTGGTTAAGTTCACATGCTCTGCTTTGGTGGGTCAGGGTTTGCAGATTCAGATCTCAGGCATGGACCTACACATCACTTATCAAGGCATGCTGTAGTGGCATCCCATACATAAAATGGAGGAGGATTGGCACAGATGTTAGCTCAGGGCCAATCTTCCTTACACACCCACACACACACACACACACACAAACCCTAAAATCCTTTAAAAAAAAAAAAAAAAAGGTTTTTAAAGGATAATTAGTTAAGTCAACTAGCATTTGTTGAGCATCTACCATGAGCCAGATGCTGTGCCAGGTGCCAGGGCCACAACAATAAATAAGACCCGAGACGTCGGTAGCAGCCTGCCAGAGCTCACAGCCTGAAGGGGAGACAGAGAGGCCGGAGGCGATTTCAGCATGGGGAGATGACTGTTAGGACAGGGACAATGGGTGCCCTGTGACCACATGGGCTGAGTACCCAGCTTAATCTCCAGATAAAGACTTTCTGGGTTGTGTCACTTGGAAGCTGAGATCTGAAAAATGAGTCTAGTACAAGAGTGTGGGGCAGAAAAAATTGGGCAGAGCAGCCTGGGCGGTAATCCAGAGGTGTCTGGGTCAGAAAATGTAAAAAGTGGGGTTGGCAGGCAACGAGGCTGGAGAGAGGAGCAAGAGCCAGAATGTACAATGAGGCCCTTGGGAGCCTGTTATAATGTTTGAGTTTGTCCTAAAAATAAATCATTGAAACGTTTCAAGTAGAGAGGTGACGCGATCGATTTTACATTTCACACAATCAACCTGTCTGTGGTGTGAGAGTGGATTGAACTGAATGGAGGCAAAAGGACAGAGAGGAAGCTACTGTTAATATCCAAGCTGTAAAGGGTGGAGGCCTGAACTCATGGGAAGTGGGGAATGTATACAAGGGACATCTAGTGGCTGATTGAATGTAGGAAGTGAGGGAAAAGGTGGCATCCAGGAAAAAGAACCATGGGTGGTTATTAAACAGGTAGCTTAAGCATAAAGAGAGGTGCAGTAAAATATCAAAAATACAGAGTAGGGGTGTGGTACTGACGTTTAGTTCTTCTACCAAGGGTCTGGGGGTTTATCCCTGTCTTGGTCTGTTCAGATCCTCCTTTTCCATCAGTCAGACTCGTTGTAGCCTGCTCGACCTCTTCCATGACCCACATCAAAACAGCTACCATTTTCACAGCATGACCTACGTCCTGCAACTCTCAACAGTCTGTTATGGACGAAATTGTGTTCCCCCCAAATTTATATGTTGAAACCCTAACCCCTAATGTGACTGTATTTGGAGATGTGGCCCATAAGGAGGTAAGAAAAGCTAAATGAGGTCATAAGGGTGGGGTCTTCATCTGAGAGGGCTGGTGTCCTTGTAAGAAGAGGAAGAGATGCCAGAGATCTCTCTCTCTGCCCACTCACAGAGATGAGGCCACGTGGGGACAGCAAGAAGGCAGCTATCTACAAGCCAGGCAGAGGGGCCTCACCAGAAACCAACCCTCCTGCCACCTCGGTCTTGGACTTCTGGCTTCCAAAACTGTGAGAAAATAAATGTGTGTCCTAAACCAAGGCCACCAGGTGGTGTTTTGGTGAGCCATCTGTGGTTTTTGCTGTGGCAGCCCTAGCAAACCAACACACAGTCTTAAGAGGTAGGTATCGTCATCCCAATTTATAGATGAAGAAACTGAGGCTCAGAAAGTTTGACTTGTCTGAGATCCCACAGATAGTAAGCACTCATCCTCTGCACTCCAGTGCAGGCTTCCTTATATCAAGCCTTTGTTTTTGCAGAGAACTGTCTGGACTTACCCTGGAAGAAGCAAGTATTTACCAACCCTATTTCTGCGACCCCAGCTGCTGCTCTTCCTCCAGCCTGCTGTGCAGACCCACGGAATGATGGAGGTTCAGGGCCCGCTCTGAAAAACTACCCCAGCCAGGCTTCCCATTCTCAGAGCTGCAGAGATCTGCTGCCCTGTTCCGACCTCCTGCCACAGCGAGGGGCTCGTCAGGGGCTGTAAACTGCTCAGCAGGGGCAGAGCTCCTTCCTGGCGGTTTCTGAGCTCATGAGACTCCCGCACTTCGCTGCCTTCTGCACCTACATACAGCGCTACTCGCCGGTAAGGAGGAGCGTCTTCCGATTTAAGTGTTGCTAGTCTTCTCTGTGTGAGCTATCGGAGCTTCTTATAGCCTGTTTAAAGTAGCTGGACATGGGCCCATGGAAGCAATTTCTGAAGTTGTAGTTTCAACCAGATGAAACTGCTGTTTTTATAGGTCAAAAGTGATCAAATATCAACAATGTCACAAAGGCAGCTGGCCCTCACCCCTCTCCTATCCATTTGGGAGCTTCTGGACGCCCAGGACTCATGCCGCCCTCCGATTGCTCTGGTCCGTAACTTGTTCCTACCACCCACACCAGGGGTGTGCCAGCTCTGGACAGAGACAGAGCCTGGGAGAGAAGTCCACAAAGGAAAAGAGATGAAATGGTCAGGGGGGTGCAAGGAGGGCCACAGAGACCAGGCAAGGGGAGAATTTCAGAGGCTCTGACCTGGAGGATTCCTCCCTCCCTGAGGCTGCTCTGACCACTGCATTTCTGGAGTGCCTCCCTCAGGAAGGCACTGGGAGCCACAATGACCTCACCACCCCTATCCCTGGCCTCGTGAATGACCTTTGCACACCTGTGTGCTGGTTTGACAATAAAATGAAGCCAAAACAACCATGTCACCATTCTTGTCAAAGCTGGCCCAGCCTTTGTGGCTGGTAGATTGCATTTGGCAAACGTTGGCAGAATTTTGTCTGAAAGACTTTGCAGTTCAAGACAAGAACAAGGGAAGTTCAAGGTGAGCGAAAGCCTCTCACCCCCTGTTACGGAGATGGTCTGATAAGGCCCTCGGCTGTGGACCTGTGGGGGTGTCCCACTGTGGGCTGGACTAGACCCACAGGTGTAGATGAGCTGAGGTTTAAGGGACAGGGAGGGGCCATGGTTTGAGTCAGCCTTTCCTGGATGGCTGCTGGCTGACTTAGAGCAGGCTGCTGGGGGCAGGGCTCTCAACAGGGGTACTCTCTGCATTTGGGGTGGAGCTTTCCATGAATGGGGCAGTTGGTTAGCCTCCCTGGCCTGGAAGAACCAAATGCCAGTAGGCATCAGGACTGCCCCCAAGTCCAGGGCTGGGAGCTGAAGGCAGTTCCCGGTGCTAATGAACTCCGAACTGAAAAGAGATGTTTCCATAGAACGGCCGGCCCCTCTCAATGCAGTCTTTAGCTGGACTCCACCTTCCTAGCTGTGACTCATCTGGTGTTGACAACCACAGGAGGAGGGAGAGGTGGCCGGAAGGGAGTTTGAGAAGAGAAATGCAGGGACTGTGGAGTCTCCAGCCCAGCTCCAGGCAGGGGACCGTCCAGAAGAGAAACCGATGACAAATAGGAGGAAACACGGTCAGTGGGTCAAACCCAACACCTGAGGCCAAGGTCACAACCTGTTGTTTAGGAGAAAGAGAAAGTAGGAGGGAAGAGGTCCATGGGCAACCCTAGGGCCCAGCAAAGACCTCAAAAGCACAAGAACCCGTGCTCCAGGGGCAAGTCCCTAACCTTGGGACCCCCAGGAGATAGGAAGCCCACATCCAGGTACTGAGAAAGTGGGCTGAGAGTGGGGAAGCAATGTTGGCGCTCTGGGCATGAGAACTCCAGGGGTTCCAGGTGACCTCCATCATCTCAAGAACAGGTCTCTGATGAGAGCAGGTGTTCCAGAGGACGTCTCCTCACTCCCTTACTCTGGAGGCCAGCACATACACGGGCCTGAGCAAAGTGAGGGGTGGCTGCCATGGAAGCAGACCGATCAGACAGCAGCAGAGGTGGACGGTGGGAAGTTGGGGGAGGTGGTACCAGGCTGCAGTGTCAGGTGGAGGCCCACCCTGTGTGTGGTGAGGCAGACACCCTGGAAACCGTCACATTGCCCCACCCATAAGAAGTGGTTAACACTCCTCAGACCACCTTGCCAAAGATACAAAGGAGCGGGGGGTTTCACACCAGTTCACGTGAGGTCATTATTTTGTTCTCTATGGCATCCCCAGGGCCTAGAGGAGCTAAATAAATAAATAAATAATAAGTAATAATCCCCTTTGGCCAAGAAAGGTATTTAAGATGATGTATTTCACAGTGCCCTAGCTTGAATTAAACAAAATCATGCCACACATTGAGCCAGAAGTAAACCAGGTCACCAAGAGGCAGGAGTGTGTACTCCGATGAATAGAGGACCCTGCCAGCAGCCAGAAGGAAGTCATAACCCGACTATCTACAAAAATTCCAGGGTTATCACAATGGGGATGACAGAGTGCTGAGAGGCCTGAAGACCCAGGGTTGGATCCTCAAGGGGAATTCCTTGTCCTGTAGGAGCTGTGGCGAAACCAAGGAGCTAACCAATACCCCAAGTTTAAGAGCAAGTTGGTGCTCACCTAAGAAGGACACCCCCTTGAGCCACTGAAATGCTCAGGTGGATCATCTCACCTGGAGGACTTGTGGTTTATAAGGAACTAGGACATTGCTGACCTGTCACAATGCTGCTCTGGGCATGAGATCATGATCCACTATCAAAAGATGAGCAGTGACAGTGCCAGAATGCATCTCGGATGTTGTTTATCCCTCACAATGCACCCACAAGGCCAGGACCCAAATAGGTCTCCATCTGACCAGTAGATAATGTACAGGGCTCATAGTTATATAGCAGGTAAGAGCAACAACATAGCAAAACCACATGATATGAATACAATTGATATAGCATAACCAGGAGACCATTTTCATGTCATGGCATCATTGTGCTGTTTGAGTGGATACTACTGCTGCAACTGTGGGGGTCCTTGCCAACGACCAAGGGTTGGCATGTGGGAAAACCACAACTATTGCTCTGATGAAGGAACTCACGTCACCATCTTTCATGTGCAGCACTGGCCCTCCCTCAGGATATAGCTGGACATTCTCCCCATCACACCATGTACAGGAGGCAGCAGAAGCAAATAAAAGATGGAACAGACTTGCAGAGAAGCAAATGTGCACGACCGTCTGCAACCTAAGCCAGAGGACATGCTTTCTACCAAAGCAGGAGAAACGCACAAGAGCCATCAGCAGGAAAAGGGGCATGTCCTCAATTTGACCTCTGTGGCAGCTCAAAATGAAGGGCTGGACGTGGGCGTGGATGTGGACATTACTCCATTAAGTGCTTTTTTTCATTTCACCAGCAGTGACTATGGGACCTGTGAAGCTGAGGTTCAGCTCCCTGTCTGAGGGAATGGCGGACTCTGGACAGACTATAAGCATCCCATAACCTCAAAGTCACCTTTCCTCTAGGGTGGTTCGGGCAAATCTTCTCGAACTCCAGCCGCACAAGGGAAGGACGGTGGGAGGAGATAGGTGCAGACTGTCAGGAGGAGGTGGGAGTATTGTTTCCTAACCAGCCCCAAAGCCCCAACCTATGGAACCTATGGCGTTCTGAGAGCACAGCCTGCGGCAGACACGGCCATCCTGCCCTTTTTCCATAGGACTAGAACAGCTGGGCACATAGCTGCCCTGAATAAGACCACATTTCCCAGCCTCTCCTGCAGCCAGAAACTTTCTGGTCAAGGGGATGTGAGCAGAAGTGAGGTGAGCACCTTCCAGGTTGTACACTCAAATGGGAAGGCTCTCCCTCCCCTCTGCCTTCCCCTCTTCCTGCTGGCTGAAATGCCATCCTCAGATGCAGACCAGGACATTCCCCCAGGAACAGGGGAATAAAAAGATAGAAGGAGCCTAGCCCACTGAGGGCTTCATGAAGCAGAGCCTCCATACCAATTTGAACTTTTATGTGCAAAAAAATACAATGTTTAAGTCAACATTCTTCTGGATGTCTTTTGTGTGTGTGTGAGGAAGACTGGCCCTGAGCTAACATCTGTACCAATCTTCCTCTATTTTATGTGGGACGCCGCCATAGTGTGGCCTGATGAGCGGTGCTAGGTCTGCACCCGGGATCCGGGCCTGCGAACCAGGACCACCAAAGGGGACAGCGCGAACCTAACCACTACACAACCGGCCTCTTCTGGATGTCTTTCGCCCCCAGCCAAATTAAAACCAGACCCAAGAACAGGCAACTGGGCAGAGTCAGGTAATTTCAAAGAGCTGAGAGAACACAGAATGAGTGGCTGAGAAAGGTCGAGGACAATATGACTTACAATCTAACGATAAAATTGCTCCCAGGGGAGTGGACCCTTAGCCGCCGCTCTGGAATCCTCCCCGAGAACCAAAAGCCAGCGAGGAGGGAGAGGGACCACGCGGGGCGCCTGGGCCTGCGCTGCTCCTGCCGAGGATCTTGCTGCAACGGCGTCCCAACTGGGCGCCGACCCCCATAGGGAGCTGGAAAGCCTGAGAGCACGACTTGGTGAGCCCCACTCCACTCCAAGAACTGCGGGGGCACAGAAAAATCATGCTAAGGGACACAGCGAGGAAGCCATCTGGCGAACATCAAGGCAGACCAAAAAGCCATCACCTGGAAATGGAGACTCTCGAAGTAAGACAGATCCACACAGTCCAGCCTTCCTGAGAGCTGAAGGACGAGCTGCGCCCGGTCGGGAATGCAGACTGGCTTGGCCACCACAGCCCTGACTGAAGGTTCTGGGTTCCTGGTATCTTTCAGCCTAAAGACAGTATAAAAAGCTCGAGGCCTATGCCTCTGGGTACCCCTGGCCTAGAAGATTCTTCACTCTGTGTGGACTGCGGAGAATGATGAACTTCAGGTACGCCTCCACGAGCAGCAAGGATGCACCAGGTAGCCAGATCTAATCACACTGACTAACCTTGATCTCACATATGCCCTTTCCACATCTTGTTTGCCAGTTCCGTACCAAAACATAGAAAAAAGGAGAAGGAAGGAAGGATGGAAGGGAGGGAGGGAGGAAGGAAGAAAACTTCAGCGGGACCTCGCGTGCTGGTGCCTGTGCTGCGTGCGCACCACCAGGGGGCGCACTCACCTAGAGTCCATGCTTGATGGCATTTCCTGGGATCGTGCGCCGCGTAGGTCCTGGCCTCAGGGGAGTCCAGCGGTGACGATCACAGGCCGGAACCCCGGTCAGTAGAGATGGTCTGCCTGGCTCACTGCTGGGGAGAGTCCGCGTGACCAGCCTTGAATTGGGGCTGAGCAGAGAAGGAAGGGAGCCAAAGGGGCTGTGAGACTGGAAGGAAACAAGCCGGGCTCCAGGGCCTGAGGGGGGGCCAGGTCTAGGGCTGCTGAGGGTGTGGGGGAGCAGGGAGAACCTTGCCATCTTCCTCAAAACTGATCTTCAGACTTAATTCTCGTGCGCTCGAAACCGCTGCTCTGTGACCCTGGGTAAAACACCTCGTCTCTCCAGACGCGTTGGCTCTTCTAGAACATGCCCACCTCTCAGGCGCTTGTGAGGAGTAAACGAGATAACCTGGGGGAAGCCTGCCAGGGCTGGCATTGGGTCGGCGCTCAGGAAACACGGGTTTCCTCACGCCCCCTCACCTGGGCCTCGGATGTCTGGAGCTTGTCTGAAAAGCTGTCCTGTAGGAACCCAGAGCTACAGCCCGAGGGGCTGGAAGAGATGAGCCGTGGGGCAGAGAGTTCCAGAACACAGGTATCTGGAAGGGGGAGGAGAGGGTGGTGGCCTCCCGGAGCTGCAGTCAGCATTGCCCAGAGTCACTGGCCACTCCTTCCAGCCATCACCCTAGCGCTGGCTTTCCTAAGATTTTTGAGACCTCATACATTAGTCGGCCCTGTGGGAGCTCCACTTCCCCAACACCTGCTTTCCCCTTGGGATCTGACTTCTGTCCCCACCACCCTACTGGGGCTGTGCTTTCAAAGGTCACATGGAGCCCCTTAAATCCTCCATCCTGTGGCCTTTCTGAGACTGGTGCCCCACGCAGGGCTGGGCTCAGAGAGCTCAATCTCAGTGAGAGCAAAAGATCTGTCTTCTCTGGCAGTCGCCACTTTACCCAGGTGACCACACTTACCCTGATAATAGTGGGGTGGAATGTTGTGGGGTGGCTACACAACCCTGTGACTGGGACTCCTAAACAACACAGAACTGGACCCTTAAAATGGGTGAATTGTATGGTATGTGAATGTATCTCAATAAAGCTGTTAAAATATAAGTAAAATAAATACTAGTGGGAGCAGCCTGATCTGATGGCCTCCTGATGTGATGTCATAGGACGTATACAGCATCGCCTGAGAGGCACTCTTGCCAAAAATGTCAAACTTGAATCAAACCTTTAGACCTCAGTTTACAGGCAGTGTAGGGAATAGAAAAAAAATAATGCTAAGAGACACTGCGAGGAAACTGTCAGTCAAATAGAAAATGTGGGATATTCAATGTCATTTTAAAAACAAAAAAGATGAGGGAACTGTTCTCGACTTAAAGAGACATAAAAACCCCATACAATATGTGAAACTTAAATGAACCCTGGTTTAAGAGAACTAACATTTCAGGACACAATTGGGGAAATTTGAACATGAACTGAATATTAGGGGTTATGGTTAATTTTCTTAGGTGTAGTAAAGGCACCATATTTATGTAGTAAGCTGTTCTTACCCTTAGGAGATGCTTGCTCAAATATTTTGGGGTCAAGTACCACGATGTTTACAACTTTCACGTGTCCCTGAAACACACTCACACTCACAGACATAGGAAGAGCAGACATGACAGCGTCTTAACTATTGAGGTAGTCAGAATAAGGGTTTACTTGTCATTTCAACTTTTCTTCATGTTTGGAATTTTGTGATAGAACGATTCAAAGAGTGAGTTCCTTTGTTTCTTCCTTCCCATGCTCACTGCCACCACCCTAAATAGCCATCCCCTGTCATCGAGGTGATGTAACCGAGACCCAGGCCTCTCCGGGGCACTCTGCCTGGTCTCGTGGAACAGCGAGTCCTCCAAGCCTGCATTAGGGGCCCCAGCAGCCTGGACACACCATTGTTAAGGTACGTACCACCCGCTGGTTGTCTATTCATTGTCCTTCCCACTTCTCAGTGAGCTCCTGGCATGGGGAGACCATACCCCTTCATCTGTGGGTCCCCACAGCACAGGCCTGGCACATGTAAGGGATCCATAAAGCCCAAATAAATGAAAGATTGGCTGAAGGAGTGAATGACTGGGCAAATGGATGGGCGAAAAAGCAGACAAAGGACTGAACAGGTCTTCTAGCACTCAGGCCCCACGGCTCCAGGGCACCTTATGCTGCACTGCCAGCCCGGCTGAGGGGTAGAGCCCTGCTCAGCACAGCCCCGTGGCTTCTCACTCTCCTACGGTAACTCCTATGCCACCCTGTCACATTTGACTACACACTTGCATTCCCTGGAAAAACTCTATGCCTTTCCCTTCAATGTTTCCTTTGCCTAATGCGCCCTTCTCTCCTGTCCACTCTCTCCTTTCTCAGGGCCCTTCTCAAAAGCCATTTCATCAACAAACCTCGCAGATACCACACAGATGGGACCTTTCCTCATCCCCCACGCCCCAAACCACTTTGATTGTGAAATGGTATATTTTTTTAAGTTTTATCTTAGCAGCTAACAGCAGAATTCTGGAAAAGGCATTTAACATCTATATTTTAGGAAAATATGTTAATAAGCTTGGTTACTTAGGTTTGCTAGGCATTTCAAACCATAGCCATCAAAATAACATACTTACTTTCTCAAGCTCATCAAACTCCTAAAAAGACAGACCTATGTTTTTTTCCAACAAAGCCATCCTAAGCATTTAAATTCTTTTCCTAGACCTTAAGTTGTAATTTAAAGATTCCACAAATCAAATTATCTTAAAAATCTGAGCATTGATTACAAAAGCAATCAGATTCTTAAACACATTTCAAATTATCCAAATCTATCATTCAACTTCTCAGATATATCAAAATAAATCACAAGACTAATATCAAATCCTCTTAAATGTTTCAAGTTAATCACAAGTGTAATATGCTAGATTCTCTGCCATGAGATTCTCCTAAATATTTCAAATGCCTTAAGAAATAATACCTACAAATTTCCATGATGATTTCAAAATTTATTTCTAAACCTAACACGAAGTAGTAATATGGATTCGATGTACTATTTCTCCTCTCTATGCTTATTTCTACAGCTTCAGAGCAGAGTCCCTATACTTGCCACACCAAGGAGATGAGAATTGCCACCTTGATTCGGTTGGGGCTACTCAGTCTGAAATTTGGGGCTGAGATGGGTTACAGAGTCCGGTGATAGTCGGAGATTCTGAATGACGACAGAGCAGCTGGGTCTACTTCCAGGGCCGTCCTCCCCGAGCCCCACAAAAACAAGGGGAGGATTTTCTTAGAGTTTTACAGTGACGGAACATTATAAGTCCATGCCTTTTCCTTGCAAATCAGTGCTTCATGGTTTAAAGGTAACCTCTAAAACAACCTTGAATTTTTCCCACTTTATTACGGAAAATTTCAAACATAAATAAAAGTTGAAAAATTGTACCATGAGCACCCATATACCCACCATCTGGATTCTACAATTAACGTTTTATGATATTTGCTTTGTCACATATCTGTGCTTTTATCCATTCCTCTATCCATCCATCAATCCACCTTATTTTTTTTATGCATTTCAAAGTTGCAGACATCAATACGCTTAGTGCTTCAGCATGCTTAGCATTTACTAGAGTTCGATATTTGTTCATAGTGTTTTTAGATAAAATTTACAAACAATTAAATACACAAATTTTGAATGTGCCATTAGATGAGTTTTGACCATCATATATACCCATGTAACCTAAACTTCTATAAAATATAAAACATTACTATCACTCTAAAAAGTTCCCTCGTGTCTACGGTTGCCAGATTTAGAAGGAAAAATAATAGAATGCCCAGTTAAATTTGAATTTCAGGGGCTGGCCCCGTGGCTGAGTGGTTAAGTTTGCGCGCTCCGCTGCAGGTGGGCCAGTGTTTCGTTGATTCGAATCCTGGGCACGGACATGGCACTGCTCATCAAACCACGCTGAGGCAGGTCCCACGTGCCACGACTAGAAGGACCCACAACACAGAATATACAACTATGTACCGGGGGGCTTTGGGGAGAAAAAGGAAAAAAATAAAATCTTTAAAAAAAAAAATTTGAATTTCAAGTAAAGAAGAGATAATTTCTTAGCACAACTATTGCATGAGAAATACTTGCCCTAAAAAATTATTGTTTGTCTGAAATTCAAATTTAACTGGGCATCCTGTATTTTGTCTGGCCGTTATAGTCATACTCCTTCCCACTCAGTCCTTGACATGTTTTGTCTATTTTTAAAAATTGAGTTGTTTGCCTTCTTATTATTGAGTTAAGGAGTTCTTTAAACATTCTGAATATCAGTTCTTTGTCAGGTACGTTTCAATAGACACCTCACAAGCTAATAGATGTGACTAGCTAATAAGCACATGAAAAGGTGCTTAACATTATTATGCAATAAGGAAATGCAAATTAAAACCACAATGAACAATATTTTTTCCCTGTGTCTTGTCTTCTCATTTTCTTTTTTTTTTTTTTTTTAAGATTTTTTTTATTTTTTCCTTTTTCTCGCCAAAGCCCCCCGGTACATAGTTGTGCATTCTTCGTTGTGGGTTACTCTAGTTGTGGCATGTGGGACGCTGCCTCAGCGTGGTCTGACAAGCAGTGCCATGTCCGCGCCCAGGATTCGAACCGACGAAACACTGGGCCGCCTGCAGCGGAGCGTGCGAACTTAACCACTCGGCCACGGGGCCAGCCCCAGTCTTCTCATTTTCTTAATGGTGCATTTGGTTAACAGAAGTTTTTAATTTTTACGAAGTTTAATTTATCATTTATCCTTTTATGGTTTTTACTTTCTATGTCCTAAGAAACCTTCATCTATGCCCAAGTTGCAAAGATATTCTCCTATATTTTCTTCTAGAGGCTTTAAAGTTTTAGCTTTTATGTTTAGATCTATGATTCATCTTGAATTACTTTTTCTGTATGGTGTGAGGTAGGCATAGAGGTTCACTTTTCTGTCGGGATCCAGTTGTTCCAGTACTGTTTGTTAAAAAGACTGTCTTTTTCCTGTTGGATTGCTTTGGCACCTTGTCAAAAACCAAGTGTGCATGTGTGCCTCTGTTCCTGGGATCTCTATTTATTCCTTTGGTTTACTTGCTGGTCCTTATGCCGGCCCTCTCCAGTACAGTTCTGATTACTGTAGCTTTACAGAAAGTATTGAAGCCAAGTCATATAAGTTCCCCAACTTCATTCTTTTCCAAGACTGCTTTGGATAGTCTGCTTTGAGTTTCCATATACATTTTATAGTCTTGGCAATTCCTATGAAAAAGCCTGTGGGATTTTGATTGAGAAATATTCTGCAAATTTTTTTTTTGGTTTTTTTGAAGATGAGGGGGGTTTTTTTGTAAGGAACTTTTTTGTTTTGTTTTTGCTCGGAAAGATTCATTCTGAGCTAACATCTGTTGCCAACCGTCCCCTCTCTTTTTTTTCCTACCCAAAACCCCTGTGCCTAGTTGTATATTCTAAGTGTAAGTCCTTCTGGTTCTTATATGTGAGCCACTACCACAGCATGGCTACTGACAGATGGGTGGTGTGGTTCTGTGCCCGGGAACTGAACCCAGGCCACCGAAGTGGAGTGTGCTGAACTTTAACCACTAGACCATCAGGACTGGATCAAATGTTTCTACATTTTACTTCCTTCTCAATGACCACCATTAGAGCCATGTTATTGACAAGCACTTTCACATAGTTCTATCGCCCACACCACATGTTTCTCTCTCTCTCATAAACAGGAATCACTTCTGAGCCTCTGATCCTTTTGCTCATCTTGCTCAATTTCTCCCAACATTATTTCTGTTCCATCATCTACATCCTTTCCCTCTCTTCCTTCAAATCTCAATGTTCCCTTTTAAAAAAATATACTTTCAATAATTACTCCTGGATGTAGTGATTCCCTTCTCTGACTTCATGTAAGAGGAAGAACCCATCTAAGAGTTCAGAACTTCTACCCCATTTACCAAGCTTACCGCCTGGCTCCCTCTCCACCCTTGGCTCTGCCACAGACTAGCTGTGTGACCTCAGGCAAGCGGTTTACTCCATCGGAGCCTAGTTTACTTCTCATTAAGTGAAAAGATTAGACTAAATCAGTGTTGTGGTTTTGTTGTGGTGGTTTGGTATGGTTTTGTTGATACCAAAATTCCTTCAAGAATCTGATGAAATTTATGAATTCTCTTTCCCGGGAAAATGACATTCACACATAAATATTTTGCAAATTATGTCCAAATGTTCACAGACTTCCTAGAGCCTATCCATGAACTTCAGCTTAATGATACCTGGACTGGGCCCCTTCCTTTTTGTTCCAATAGCTCTCTCTGGCTCTGATTTTAATTCCTCTTAGAAATAGAAACAGAACAGCAGCAATTTCCATCCCTTCTGAGAACATCCCTCCAAGAAGAATGGTGCTGACACCCTCAGCCACGTTCCGACGATCAGGATTCTGGAAAGTGCCTGTGCTAAGAAGACAAGCAGTTGAGGCAAGAAAGCTCTATGTATCTATTTATTTGCCTCCCAGACAATAATCATTTCTAGAATGTGATGGAATTCTCCCCTTAGGTAATATTTCTCCACCTTCCAGTCTGTTCCGTAAAATGTGACTGATATGTTTAGCAACTTGCAACTCCCACTTCTGTTGAATTTAGTTGGGAATGTTGTATTGAATTTAGATAGATATGTTGTCAGTAAAATAATTTAAGAATCTCTTTATATCACAACAGCAATTAGGGATTGGGTTAAGTGGGAATTATATTGGAACATGATTGTGAATTCTTTACCTTTTTAAAGTATAACTTTTCTAGCTCTATCACTAAAACTGATCTACGGCAAAATCACCCATTTCAGACTCATGGGACAACTTGATATGCACCCCTAGATCCCTGAACGGGGTTTCTAATACACCACTAAAACCAAAGCTTGGTGAAAAGTAGCTAATTCCATACCTTGTTGCCTGAAATGTCTTATTCGCAGAAAGCAAAATCCTTTCAGACCATCTGGGATGGCACCAAGAAGACAAGAGCCAGCCTAAAGGATCTTTCACTAGCCAAAACATTACAATTTGAACAATAAAAAGGAAATAATCATTATATGTCATTGGCACACATCTGAGAAAAATCATGAGCCTACGAGGGTATTCCAGAAGGGAGAAAAACATAACATGCACTAGAAGAAAATTTCAACTCATGAAAAGGATGATTATGTAGGATATATTAAAGATGATCATGTTATTCTCTGTTATCCACCTTAGTATTAATATTAAGTGTATTGCATTGCATTTCTTTTTTGAGGAGGATTAGCCCTGAGCTAACATCTGCTGCCAATCCTCCTCTTTTTGCTGAGGAAGATTGGCCCCGAGCTAACATCCATGCCCATCTTCCTCTACTTGATATGTGGGATGCCTGCCACAGCATGGCTTAAAAAGCGGTATGTAGGGCCACACCCGGGATCTGAACTGGCGAACCCTGGGCCACCGAAGCGGAACATGCCAGCTTAACCACTGCACCACTGGACCGGCCCCTGCATTGCATTTTTTATCATGTCAAGAAATTATTAAATACATTTATTTGTTTAAAAAGATCAAAATTTATGATTAGAAGGGTAATTGGCCCATTGACCATGGGGGAGATATCTACAAATGACTTTCAAATGAGAACTGATAAAAGAGAGAAAGTAAAATATTAGAAGAGTGTGGATTCCAATCAAGCAGTGAAGTAGTTACAATCTGCATAAAGGGTTCATTACCTCATCAACTGAAATCAGGAAGCAAAAGCTGTGAAAGAGATTCCGTTATTAAATGGATGGATGGGCCAGGTTTCAAGTAAAATACTTTGGCCTGAAAAGGCCCATTACAATAAGAAGGATTTCAGTCTGTGTGTCAGTTTGCTTTTGCTCCATAAAAAAACACCCCAAACTTAGTGGCTTAAGTTTTCACTTATTTCTCTCCATTCTGTGGGTCAACTGATCAGCTCTGCTGGTCTGGTCTGGTTCCGGCTAATGCTGAATGGTCAGGCTGAATGGTCAGTGTGAGGTGGCTGGGTCTAGGTGGCCTCAGCTGGGATGGCTTGCTCCACCTGGTGCCTCATCCTCCAGTAGGTTAGTCTCAGCTTCCTCACGTGGGGGTTTAAGGATTCCAAAGACAGTAAGATAGAGCAAGCCCCAGTGTGTCACATTTGCTATTGTCCTGCTGGCCCAAGCAACTCCAATGACCAAGCTCAGTGAGTGTGAGAGAGGATTACTCAAGGAGGCGTGGACAAAACAGGGACCCTGACTGCGGTAACCGACTACAGCTTGTTAACAGTTTAGTTTATTAGACTTCTATGTGTGGCTTAAATGCTTAGAAATATTTTGCTTGTTTGATTTACCTGATCAGCATTTGAAATGTTTGAGAGAAGCAGACACATAAAATTCGTGATGTGGTTTGAACTAAGAAAATTTAATCAATCAAGTTTCGAGTGGTGGTAAATGTTTAAAGACAATTTAATGTTAAATTTATGAGGTAACTGCACATGAATCAAAGAACAAGTAAAAGTGATTATTCTTATTTTATATAAATATTGCTAGATTAATAAGTGGACTAGCCAGATTTATAAGTTGAATTTAAAAGCTTGAGAAAAATCAGGATTTAAATTTTACAGCTTAATGTAAGTGAATAGTAATTCAAACCAATTATTGTAAATAATTTTTCCATACATAGAAAGTCTCTCTAACTTTAGTAAACCTCAGTTGATACATTTATTCAATTGTTTGTTCAAAACATATTTATTGCTCATCTGCTATGAGACGGGTGCTATTCTAGGCATTAGGAATATAGTGGAAAATGACTCCTGGTCCTGTCCTTCATTGAGAGTAAATACGAGTGGAGGATGCAGGGGCAGGAGGGTAGTGTCAAACAAGCCAACACATGACTTCAGATAATGGAGAGACAAATACCAGTCAATCAGAGACAGTTTCTTTACCTCCTGACTCTAACCCCATCTTCCTCATGGCAAAGGACCCTTTGTCCCCTCTCCCACTGTCCAGGAATAGAAGCAGTGGCCTTTCCCTTTTTCCATAGCCAAAGACACCACCAAGTTCTCCAACTCCTACCAGACTCCAGTTCCTGATACCAGCCTACCGATCCTCACATAACCAAAGAATCCACAAATGTTTATTAAGCATCTACTATATCACAGGGTGAGGCTCTGTCAGGGCAGAGAAGGGAAGAGGAAAGTAAGAATTCAGAGAATGTGCAGTAAACCAAGCAGCCCAATGGTAATGAGCACTCAGCAAGTGATACTGGCCCTGATATCAGTTCCCCTACATTAAGCCCGGCATATATGGGGTTAAACTCAAAAGGCACCCATCCCCTTTCCCTGCTTCTTTAAGTTACGTTCATATGTAAATATCAGTTTCTTTAACTTTTCTATCCCTGAGCTTCAGGCAAATAGAAGTTACACATTGTTTAAGCCCAGGTGGCCTCATGCTGGGCTCACACTGAAGTTGTGGCTGATTATGGGTCTCTGAAGTTTACTACAGGGAAACTGAGGTCTGGAGGATATCAAGAAGCTGAAGCTTCCCAGATCCCAGCTCCTGGGCTTCCTGGCACAGGAATCCACCACCCATCACAGAAGCAGACAACCAAGAACAGCCACCTGCGGATTCCCTTATCTCACCATCTCCCTCCCTAAAAGCAGCCTCACAAGGCCAAACACAGGCTGGTGGGAAGGCGACAACCAGCAAGGCCACAGGCTCCTCTCCCCTACCCAAAACACCAAATAAAAACCCCTATCATTTTCCCTTTGAGGAGGTGGATCTGAGTTTTAGCTCCCATCTCCTCTTCTGTCTGCCTTTCAATAATAAAAGCCCCTTTCCTTGCCATAAGCCTGGCATTCCAGTTTTTTATTTTTGGCCCCTCTTGTGTGCTGCGTAAAAGAACCTGTGTTTGTGTTTGGTGACACAAGTATTTCCTCTACACCTCCCACCCAGCTAAGCACTGAAGGGTGAGAGGCCATAGTGGTGAGGAAGCCAGGATCCTTGCCACCAGGGAGGACAGTCTTGTAGGGAAAGGAAGACCCTACTTCATTCAATTAAAGACACCCCTTTCTTTACATTTTACAATCTTTAAAATTGGACTTTATCTTACAATGGTGATGCTTTTGAGTGGATGAAACAGTTAACTATACCACAAAGCAGCATCATGCCTGAGAGCTGTGTAAAGCCTACGGCAATTAGAACAGTGGTCTGAAGTCAGGCTGCACATTAGAATCACCTGGGAAACTTTAAAAAAAATACTTAGGGGCTGGTCTTGTAGCCGAGTGGTTAAGTTCACGCGCTCCGCTGCAGGCGGCCCAGTGTTTCGTCAGTTCGAATCCTGGGCGCGGACATGGCACTGCTCATCAAACCACACTGAGGCGGCATCCCACGTGCCACAACTAGAAGGACCCACAACTAAGAATATGCAACTATGTACTGGGGGGGCTGCTTTGGGGAGAAAAAGGAAAAAAATAAAATCTTCAAAAAAAAATACTTATACCCAGACCCCACCCCAGACCAACTGAATGAGTTTGGAGAGGGTAGGGCTAGGGAGGGGTATTTTTGAAAGCACCCCATGTGATTCTACTATGTAGCCAGGGTTAAGAACCGGGCTGGCAGTTTCACATCCGTTCCCCTGAGGTTAATGAAGCCTCCCCAGGGGCACGCCTGCCTGGATACTTGAGGGCAGGGGTCAGCAAACAGAGCCTGTGGCCCAAATCTGGCCTGCTGCCTGCTTTTTTACCACCCAGGAGCTAAGATAGTTTTTACATTTTTAAATGGTTGGGAGAAAATATCAAAAGAAGAATATTTTGGGACATGTGAAAATTATACGAAATTCAAATGTAAGTATCCATAAATAAAGTTTTATTGGAACATAGCCATACCTCTTGGTTTACGTATTGTCTATGGCAGCTTTTGTGCTACAAGGGCAGAATTAAATAGCTGGAACAGAGGCCATCCAGCTGGCAACGCCTAAAATATTTATGATCTAACCCTTTATAGAAAAAGTTGGCTGATCCCAGCTTGAAGGGAATGGATTTCCAGAATCTCAACATCCCTGCGTCCTCTTCCGAGAACTTACCTGCCTGGGAAGACGTCAGCTGTGAAGGCTTAGGCGCTGTGGGGATCTTCTCCCACCTCTGGTTTACCTTAGCCCTCTCACCAGCCCTGGGGTGTAAAAGCCCCGAGGCCCTAAGCAGAGAAATAACCCCAAATACTGGTGTCTAATAGGGTTCTGAGGACTTTTTTTTTCAAGTCAGGTGGGTTCCGGATATTGCCTTCCAAAGACTGTGGAGGACTCAATCAAGTTTTCAGCTGCCAAATCGTTAAAAATATTTGGTGATAGATGGCTATGCGATTTTTGGCATCTAACTCAGAAAGCATTCAAAGAATTGAGTAACATGGCTATGCCAAAACTAGTGTCATAATTATTATGTAAACAAGGTTTTTTGAGGTTTACAACTAAAATATTTTAAATGCTGAATGTGGTCTCTTTCTATGAACAAGCAGTATTTGTCCACAGGAACATGACCACTAGGAGGAAATAAAGGTTCATCTCAGAAAAAGTGAATTTCAAATAACAGTTTATGTTTATTATTTATCAAAACTTGTCTCCTATTTACATTTGGGTCAATTATGTGCTGATAATTGTACTTATAAATGAGACCCTCACCATCTTGCTGCCCGCTCGCTCCTCCCCACTTGGGCCCTCCACAGGGCAGCTCACAGCAGCCCAGAGAGAGACGGAGCCAGCAGACCGAGGTCTTTTTGTAGCCTAATCTTCTAAGGGAAGCCCCATCATTTTTGTCTTATTCTATTCGTATTCTACTGACGGAAACAAGCGACTAGGCCTGGCCCGCACTCAAGGGGCGGGAGATACACCAGGACATGAATACCAGGAGGTGGGAGCACCAGAAGCCATCTTGGAAGCTGCCTGCTGCAAATGTCAAATTTTTCTTTTTTTTTTTTAAAGATTGGCACCTAAGCTAACTGTTGCCAATCTTTTTTTTTTTTTTCCTGCTTTTTCTCCCCAAATCTCCCAGTATGTAGTTGTATATTTTAGTTGTGGGTCCTTCTAGTTGTGGCATGTGGGACGCTGCCTGAGGGTGGCCTGACAGGGTGCCATGTCTACGCCCAGGATCTGAACCCACGAAACCCGGGCCGCTGAAGCGGAGCCCACGAACTTAACCACTCGGCCACTGGCCGGCCCCTACAAATGTCAAATTTTAATAACAGTTATATCCTCTACACTATTTAAACTTAGGATGACGAGTTTTAGATGTCATCTTAAAAATGTGTAAGAAATGCAGTTTTCCAAAATTCTTCTAGAAATAAACAAGTAAAGACATTTGAAGTCCGGGAGCGTCAGGCCTAATTTAGCTGGGTCGTGTCAGGCAGCGGGGCCTAACCAGAGGGTCACCAGGGGCCCGGCGGCTGCGGCGCTCTGCCAGTCCGAAAACCCACGGCCCCAGTGCGGGCGGGCGGAACACTGAGTGCGCCTGGCTCCGTGGGCGTCAGAGGCCGGGCCGGGGCCTTAGACTCGATAGGGAGGGAAAGGCAGACGATGGTGGGTTTCGGACGAAGGGAGGAAGAGGATAAGAAGTGCTGTTCTCAAAGGCAGGTGTGTCGGGAGCGTGTAGGATGAACCAGAGGCCGAGGCTCGGAACCGCGATCCGCAGCAGGGACCCAGGGGAGCAAAGGCGCCGGCCTTGGGGTGGTCCCCGCAGTCGGGAGAGGAGAGGATGCAGTCAGCACACGTTCTAGAGGATGAGTCCTCAGAACCGGAGGCTAACCAGTTAGCCGATGACGGTCCTTCAGCAGACGTGGAGCAAGACCCTTGGGAAACACGGCGGTCTGGGGCGCTGTGGGGACACAAAATGGTGAGACCAGGGGCAGCCCTCAAGGAATTCAATCTCCCGGAGTTGGCGCCAGATGTGTGGGAAATGATTGCTCGCGCTCCCTCCCCCCACCCGACGAAGCCAGGCGTCGGGAGCAGGAGCTGCCGGCCTGCGCAGGAGAAAGGAGAGCCGGGACGGCAGAGAGGCCTCGGGGAGAGAGGGGTGGGAAGAAGGGACGGGGCGAAGACAGCGGACTTCGTTGAGTCTCGAGTCGGGCCTGATGTCACATGACCGAGAAGGGAAAGGAGAGGGGCAAAGGACCAAAGCCGAGTTTTCCGGCTCGACGGGCAGAGCGAGGCCGGGCTCGGCGCGCGGGGAGGGGCGCGCACCTGCGGCGGGGCGGCGGGGCGGTGCAGCCCTCGGCCCGCCCCCTCGGCCGGCCCGCCCCGGCCGGCTGGAAGCCGGAAGCGGGCGGAGCAGAGCCGACGCGGGACGTCGCGGCCCAAGGAAGCCCCCGGGCGCTCCCTGGCTGCGCCCGCGCCCCGGGCCGCGAGTCCCCCCGACGGTGCTGGGGCCATGGGGGCTCCGCGCCGCGGGCCGCCCGTCTTCCCTGGGCCCCCGCCGGGGCTGCTGCCCCTGCTCCTGCTCCTGCTCCTACTCCTGAGCGGGCTGGCCCCGGGTCGCGCCTCCCCGCGGCTCCTGGAGCACCCGGCGCCCGTCTGCTCCCAGCAGGTGAGACCCGGACGCGTCCCGGAGGCGCGGGCGCCGCGAGGATGCTGCGGTGGCGGGGGGCGGAGAGGGCCGGCGGCTGGGGACCAGGTGCCCCGGGCTGGGCGGGCAGGAAGTCTGCGCTGGGGGTCCGAGGCCTGGGCACAAAGACCTGGGAGGACCGTCGCAGCGGTGGGAGTTGCGGTGTGGACCTGGGCGGAGAGGGAGTTTGTGGGGGTAAAAGATCGCGCTGCGCGTGTTGCACAATCTGAAGTGGCCTCCTGGGCGGGAGGCGGGAGTGACACCTCCGCCGTCGCCCCAGTTTGGGGAAGGAGACCGAGGCACGGGGCCCGGCCAGAGAGGCGGGGCAGGACTGCTTGGAAGGGGAGGTGGAAGGGGGCCATCGGAGGAGCCAGGCAGGACGCGACCGGCTTCCACGCAGCGCGGCGCACAGATCCCCGGCTGTGGTCCGGCGCGAGCCCGGGAGGCCGACTCGGGCCGCGGAAGCTGCCCCTTCAAAGGAGCCCGCGAGCGCACGGCAGCCGGCCCGAGGGCGCTGTGCGGAAGGTGGGGGCCCGACGGGGCTCAGCCCTGCTCCCCAGGGAGGGACCCCGCGTTGAGGGCCGCGCCACGAGCCGGGCGGCCTGCGGGGCCAGGAGCCTGAGCGGTGAGACGCGGCCTGTAGCCGTCCTGGGACAGTTGCGCGGAGGGCGGCCGGCAGACTCGGGGCAGCTCGGTGACACCTTCCCAGAGGGGCGAAGCCCTGGGATGGGGCAGATGGTTAAGCTACCCCTCCAGCTACCCCCCGCCCCCATCCACCGCCACTCGCATCTGGGATAACAGCCGCTTTGTATCTGTCAAGTCGTACCCCGAGCGGTGCCCACAGGAAGTGACACACCCACATGTTGGGTAGTGCCCTTGTTGTGGAGGACCATCTTAAGGAAAAAAAAAAGAGAAACAACAGAACACTGTATCCGCCTCCACAGCCTCTCCGCTCTAAGCTGTCCTCTCTTTCCTCCGCTTTCTCTCTGGTTTCTTCAGTCCCCTCTCCTCCACCGCCACTGACCCTAAGGAGTAATGCTCAGATCTGAGTCAGAGGATGTGAAACAACCAGAGATATTTCTCCTTATCTAATTTTATGGACTGTTTACCAAAAGAGGGTGGAGGGTGAGTGACTGTTTAGCAGAATTTTTTTTTATGTGAATGACATTGGGAAATGACTGTGACTCCCACTTTTGGGAAAAGCGGGGACATATGCCCAGCAGACCCTTCCTGCAGACTTGCCGTGGAAGTATTCTCCCATGGATGATTCAGTGTTCGTTTTTTGACTGCCATTGGCCCGGGGCCTGCAAAATACGAGGTTCTGTTGCTAGGAACTGAAGCTGTAAAGAAACGCATCCAGGACCCCAGTGTCCAGGGACTTAAATCATCCGGGAGGGAAAAAGGCTGGAAGGTAGGTCACTATGGTGCAAGGCAGTCTGTGGCAAGTGCTTTTCGTACACCCAGTGTGTGTACAGAATTCCAGGGAAGAGAAAAACTACTTCTAGCTGGGATGTTCCTCACGGCAGAGAAGACATTTGGGCAGCCCCAAAGGATGGAGCATTCCAACTGGTGGAAAGGGGCTGAGCCAAGGCCCTTGGGTGGGCAGGATAAGGTGTGTGGCTGGAGTGGAGGTCTCTGTGGCAGGAAAGTGAGAAAAGCTAGAAAAGGAGGTAGGGACTCCATCGTGTCGTGCATGAGAGGTGGGCTAAACAGGTTTGCCTTTGATTGTTCAGTGGAAAGCTGAAAGTCAGGAGCAGGAGTGGGGCACGGGAGGATTCCAGAGCGGGCTGGGGAGAGCTGCTGTTGGGCAGATGTGTCTGCCCTCTCCTTGCTCTTCCTTCCTCCCACTTGCCTTTGCATACACCTGGCTCGCAGGCAGACAACTCATAACAACTTCCCTGCTTCATTGACTAGTTCTTTTAAAAAGAAAGAAACCACGCCCTTCAGATTTCTTTCCCGCTTCTGATGTTTTAGTAGATGCAACACGATGTGGAGAGGGAAGAAAAGCTACAAACTTGGCCTCTGAGGACCTGGAATGGCCTCCAGACTTTACCCTTACAATCTCTGCAGTGTTGGGCAGTTCAGGCTGCTCGTGCCTGGGTTTCCTCATTTCCACAATGAAAGGGCCAGGTGAGCCATCTCAAGGTGGGCCTGTGCCACTTTCCAGAGTATAAATGTCTGTCCAAAGCCCAGCTGGCTGGGGCTCCCAGTGACTCCCTCCTAGGACAGAGACAAGCCTTGCGCAGGCCTGTGCTCTGCCTAGCCCAGTGTTGTAAGCACAGATGTGGGGCCTTGATGAATATTTGTGGAGTGAAAGAACGAAGGAATGAATGAATGGATGGATGAAGAATGATTAGCTTTGCTTGAAAAGCAGTGATAAACCAAGACCAGGCGTAGCACTGTTTCCGGCTGCCCGGATTTAGCACCTCAAAACCCACATGACTCTGAGTTCCCCACAGAAATCGATCTGGAGAAACCACAGGTCACTGCATCTCCCTGGGCAGCCTTATGGTCGGCCCTTCCCCTGCTGGGCTTTCTCACTGGGCCCCGTGGCTGCAGCCCAGAGGAAAGACAGCCCCTTGGAGCTGGTCACTGAGTGTTAACACACAGTTTTATGGACAGGATGTGTGTTGTGTTACAGATTCTTTTTTTTTCCTGAGCACTTGTGTTTTTGGCTTGTAGAGCAGCTGTTTGGTTTCACGCCTATCTTCTGGTTGCCGGAAGCTCTCAGCTGTGCCACTTTCCAGAGTATACGAAGTTGTGTTACGTGGACGTTCTCGTATGCTGTGGGTGTGCAGGCCGTCAGGGTTGGGGTCACTGCTGGTAGAGGAGTGAGCAAAGTTGACAGGCTCCTTGGCCACCATTCCTGACTTCTCGCTCTGGCTGCTCACTGCCAGCCTTCTGTCTGGAGACTGTGTGACATCAGATGAAGCATGTGGCGAGGTGGTGCAGGGGCGAGGACTCCGGGCTGAGAGTCAGAAGACCCCAGCTCTGGGTCACGCTTCCCCTGTCACCCACCCTGCAGCTTTGAGTTAGTCACTCCACCGCCCCAAGTCAGTGTCCTTGTCTGTATAAGGAGGTGGTCCTCACCTCAGTGGGTTATGGAGAGAGCAGATAACGTGCTAGCTGTGCGCAGGGGCCGGACCGGGGACACTGTGGTGTCGGAGGGCATGAGGGCGCTAACGTCCACCTGCAGCTTTGTGCTGGGCTCTGTGTGGGGCTTGGCGTGTGACTTCAGTCAGTGCTCACCACAGCCTGCCAGGCTGCTGTGATTAACCTGGCTTAGAGAGGCGGGGTGATGACCCATGGCCACACAGCTAGTGAGAGCTGGGCTGAGGGTCCGTGCAGGGCTGTGTCTGTGACTTCAGAGCCCGCTCTTCCTTACCAGGCACTTGGTAACGTTCTGTTAATGCACAGAGTTGCATGTGGTCTTTTATTTCTTCCTTTTAATCTCCACCACTGTGGACAGAGAATATTAGTCTCCCTTTTTATTTAGGGAAGCCGTAAGCAGTGATTGAGAGGGTGGGTTCAGAGCAAAACTGCATGGGTTCGTGTCAGCTCTGTGGGACCTCAGGCCACTCAGCTGACCTCCCCATGCCTCAGTTTCTCATCAGTAAAAATGGGATAATAGTACTTACCTCATAGGACTGTTGTAAAGATTAAATGGGATATTAAAGTGTTAAAGATCGGGTGATGCCCAGCACAAAAGAAGAGCTCAGTAAATATTAGCTGCTGCTGTCGTCGTCTTCATCATCACGAACATTCTCCCTCTTGGACTTCTGCAGGAGGCCTAACAAAATGCCACTCACAGGCAGGCAGTTCATAAAGAATATTCTGATCCTGCTATTTTTTTAAAAAGGGCATTTGAAGTAAAGAAATTGGGGATGATTTGTTGGAGGGGAATAAAACACAATCCAAAAAAGACCCTGCATGCATTTTTTACGTTGTTAAAAACGTTACTTTAAAGTAAATTCTATCTGGGAATTAAGTCATAAGGAAAACATGTCCACTATTCCTCCCCCTAAACAAGTTAATATTTTCATTTGTTCATCTCACTTTTCAATCCTTTCATTTGTTTGGAGTAACATCATGGATAAAATTCTATCTTGTAATTAATCCTTATCAAGGTAATATATGGTGATCCTTTAAAAATGGTACTAAGATGTTTAAAAGAAAGACAGCAGAGCCCTGTCCCACCCTCACCACCCCCTAGCCTCTTCCCCCGACGTTACTTGTGTTTCTTGTAGGTATTTCTTCTGGCGTTTGCCTCCATGTTTCTAAATGGACTGCTCTTGTCATTCTTGATTTGTCGATTTTAGATGCTACCTGTTAGAATAGATGCAAATTTAAGTTGCCTACGCTCCCCTGCTCCCACTGCTTCTCCTCCCAGTCTCCCTGTTGTAGTCGTAGCACGGTGTTAGTTAAATCAGTGCTCAGTGTTTATATTGTAACAAGTAGGTAATCCTCACTGCTGAGGCAAGTGTGTGTATTTTGATTATATTTCTTTTCTGGTATAATTTCTTTTCCCCCCTGGAGATGATAATTACTTTAATTCTTCACTTCCATCGTTTTCCGTGTAACTAGTCTTAGTGTTTTCTATCAGGTTTGTCGTATGCTTTTTCGTCCAACATCAGATATTCCACCAGTTTCAGAAAACTCCCTCCTGGGGCCTGTGTTCTCCAGCTGCAGCCTGACTGACTGCTCTCTGGGCCTGTGGCACGGCTGTCACACGAGATGCCCTGTCATGACTGTAGTTCCCGTGTCCTGGGTCCTGTGTCTTCCTTCTCAGAGATGAGCTCCCCCATTTCGCTGGAACATATCCTCCTGCAATGTCCTAAGAGAAGGTATAGGGGTATGAGATAGATATATAGATATAGATATAGATATGTTACAGGTCTGAACATGTCTTTATTCTACCCTCACACTTTTTTAACAGTTTGGTTAGGTATAAAAGTCTTAGGCTAAAGATGATTGTCCCTCAGAGTTTTGTTGCCTTCCCGCAAACAGTACAGACACTGAGAAAGCTGATGCCATGCTGACTGCACTCTCTTTGTGTGGCACCCGCTGTTTCCCCCTGGAAACATGTAGGATCTTCTTGTTATTTCTGGTGTTCCAAAAGTGTCATGCCATTGCGCCTTGGTCCAGATCTCTTTTTCATCTGTTGTGCACGCCATTCAGTGGACCTTTATTGTTTGGAATTATGTGTCCTTCAGTTTGGGAATCTTTTAATTTTTTCCTCTCTATTTTCTGTGTAAGCTGCTTCTGGAAATCCAGTAAATCATACCTTGTATTTCCTGAATTGATTCTCTAAATACTGATGTATTTTCTCTCCTTTGTCTGTTTGTATTTTTTCTACTTTCAGAGAAATTTCTGGAATTTTATAGCCCAACACTTACATGAAATTTTTTGTTTTCGCGCTTCATTTTTTTCTCTGCTTATTTTTCCAGTGTCCTGTCCTTGTCATATGGCTGCAGTGACCTCTCTTATCTCTTTGAAACAATAATAATTATATTTGTTTTAATTTTACTCTGTTCACAGCATTGTCTTATTTCCTCCAAAAGCATCTTTTTAAAAAAATTGTTTGTTTTGATCTATTTTTCATAGAGGAAACCATTCTCAAATATCTCGTACTTTTTGGCTATTTTAGAATATTTTAAGAATGAAATCCTAAAAAGCTGATTGAGTGAAATTCTGTGTAGATGGGGCTCATTGATCATTGGACGTCACTGTAGGGGTCAGGCGAGTGTGGCTTGTCTGTCGGGGGCTCTCAAATGTCGACCCCTGGAGGCCTTCTCTCTGGGCCTGGCTGCCAGCGTGCTGAGGTCAGGGCAGGGCACGCAGGGCTGAGGTTCCCAGCATGCCGTGTGTCGACCTTCGCTTGACTCACTGCCCGCTTCAGGCGCGTGCTCTGAACTACCTGCGGAGCACCTGCTCCCTCTAAGACCTGCTTCTGAGACGGTTGCGCTGAGCCTTTGGCTTCTTTCCTGCCAGTCTTCCCTCTGCAGCGTTGAGACTGAAGTTCCTCCACTCGGCCTGAGCCTGCTCCTTCCACTTTGTCTTTTAAAAATTTGTTCTCATCTCTTTTCCACTGATGTTTCCTCTTTGTCCTTGAGAATTTATAAAAATTTTCCCTTTCCTATGACTTTCATATGGTTTAGGGAGGGGGAGAAGAATATATGTGTACACGGTCAACACGACATGACCTCTAATGGAATTTTTTATTCTATATCCACTTAATTGCATATTTTTCTGTTTTCTTTAAATCTTTTCCCCTTATCTTCCCTCTCTCCATCTCCTCTGCTTCCATCCTTTGCCCCCAGTAACCAGTGTATTAACAGCCTGATATATGTCTGTCCACATGTTTTTATATGCTCATACAATCATATTTAAGCGTATAGAGAGAGAGAGAGGAGGGTTTTTTCATCACTTGTTTCCATAGAAAATTGGATTATATGATAAAAAGTTCTTTGCAACTTATTTTTCTCACTCATGAACACATCCTGGGTGTCACTCTAGGCCAACAGATATCTATATAACTAATTCTTTTTAATATTTACAGAATATTCCATAGTAGATGGCAATCTGTTCAACCATTTCTGTTTTGATAGCCATTGAGATTTAAACATTATTCAGCCGTTCCTGCTTCAATATCACAGAAAAAGAGGGACAGTTAGGGGCTGGCCCCGTGGCTGAGTGGTTAAGTTCGCGCGCTCTGCTGCAGGCGGCCCAGTGTTTCGTCGGTTCGAATCCTGGGCGCGGACATGGCACTGCTCGTCAGACCACGCTGAGGCAGCGTCCCACATGCCACAACTAGAGGAACCCACAACGAAGAATACACAACTATGTACCGGGGGGCTTTGGGGAGAAAAAGGAAAAAATAAAATCTTTAAAAAAAAAAAAAAAAAAGAGGGACAGTTACCCATTTTTAAAGCTAGCATAAACTTAATTCTAAAACTTGATAAACTGTATACAAAAAGAGGAAACTATGGACCAACGTCACTTTTGAATATAAATACAAACAATTCTATATAAAATATTAGCGAATTTAATCTAGCAGAATATGCTAGCATAATGCACCATAACCAAGTAGGATTTATGCCAAGAGTGCAGAGTTGGTCCGTTATCAGCAAATCTACCAACGTAATTCATTAGATCAATAAATTAAAGGAGAAAATCTACAAAGTTATGTAAATAAATGCTAGAGAGGTATTTGATAAGGGTCAGAAGCTGTTGTAATAACAACTATAAGCAAAATAGTAATAGACAAAATTTATGTACAATGATGACTATCAAAAACCAAAACCAAAAACAGTGTTATGGTGGCATAGCAAGCTATTCCATCAATCACAGGCATTAGAAGAGGACACCCTCCAGCGTCTTTGTTAATCAACTGACCGTGTTTTCAAACCCTCCCAGCTTCCTCTCAGTCTACTGAAGACAAGAGCCTTTCATCATGCGCATCGTCTTGCAGTGGCTTCTGAGTAGCTGCCAGTGGATAATAGAGAGTTACCCAAAATGAGTGTCTGTTTTCCTTTCTAGAAGAGCTCCCCATCTCAAGGTGAAAAAACCAGTTTCTTGTCCTCTGTGCCCTGGTCCTAGGAGTTTCAGGTGGGAGAAGAAATGAGAGCGTTCAGGGAGTGATAATCTCACCATTCAGGAAAGAGAGATGCTCGTTAGAGTGAGCAGAGGCAGCTAGATGGATTTCGTTGTTGAACAAGTGAGGAGGGCCCAGAGGGCTGTGATGGCCCTAGCTGAGAACTAATCACCAGGAGCTGGATAGGATACAGAAAATCTGGACCCTGAGGGCTTATGAACTGGTGTCCCACAAAGGGAGGATACGGACCAATGGCACGCTTAGACTCGGTCCTGAGCGTGCTCCAGGATACTATCTCTACATCCACTTTGTGAATGACCCCTGGTGCCATAGTGTTTTGTCCTTCCCATCATGAACCCTGCCCCTCCGCTCCCTCTTGAGAGGAAGACAGGTGCTGACCCCAGTACCCTATTCACAGGCATATACCACATCTCTCTGCGTCCTTAACATTGTGTTTCTGGTCTGCTTCAACATCTGACTTTCTGCCCCACGTGACGTGTTTGGTCCATTTGCCAGTTAAGATAGGTGGAAACACCTGAGCCTGAGTTCTTTCCTTGCTCCACTGCCAAATGGGAATGTGTGGAGGTCACCCGTTACAATACTAGCTTCTGTTTATTGAGTACTTGCCATATGCCAAGCTCTAAAGAAGGGGAGCCAGTAGTTAAAGAGCCGCCATTGTGTGCTAGACACTGGACAAATATTGTCTCATTTAGCAGGCAGTGCGATGGTTCTCTGGGCACTGCAGCCAACGAAATTCCTCATAATGATTCTTTTAGGGCTCCTGGTGAGCTGCCTGCTGAACAGTGCAGTAGCCGTGTATTATTTTATTTAATTGTGTAAAATATGAATACATTCCCATTGTTTGAAATCTTTTGCAATACAGATACGTTAGAAGTGAAAAGTGGAAGGCTCCCTCACCCACACTACTGTGGCCAACAGCCCATCTCCTGCCCCATGATCTTTATTTATATTTGTGTCATTTAATTCTCAACAACGCTATCAAGTTGGTATTATGGTTATTCTGATTTTACAGTTAAAGAAATGGAGGCTTGGCGATGTTAGATAAAGTCACTTAGCTGGTAAGTGGTGGTGAAGCGACACCTCCGGGGGTAGGTGTGTGTGTCCAGAGCGGAGTCAGCTAGCCAAACTGAAGCTCAGTGATGCCATTTCCCTCCTGTTTGTAATTGGGGCTTCTACATTCGGCCCTCGGGATCTCCTCTGGGTTAGAGAGTCAATACAAATTGCCAGACTGGGAGGCAGTATAGTGTAATATTGGTACTTGAGTTCCTTCATTTATAAAACGGAGCCAAGGGCACTTTATCGTTAAGTGTGCTATGAGGATGAGTGAGATGATATCTATGTCACCCAGAACAGTCTGGCACACCTTCCCTGGGGGAGTTTGTCGGGACTCAGTGGATTTCCATAGCTGATCCTGTCACAGAGCCTGTAGTTTTTGTCCCCCTCCTGCAGCACTGAAACCGAAGGCTGGAAGCCTCAGGAGAGGCGGAGGCCTGTTCAGCCAGATGCCCTGAGAGAACCCTCTTTGTGGCTTTTCAAGTCGGGAAGTTCCCAGCTCACAACAGTTACTCCAAAAGTGTCAGTTCCATTTTGCCATCCACTGTGCCTGCCTCTCCTGCTCTGTGAGGAGAATGTTGTCTCCCACTCCCAAGAGTGCCCCCAGAACGTGAGAAGGGAGAGCTGTGTGCATTTCATTCTCGAGAATGAGCCGGGGAAAGCGTCTGGAGCCTGGCTTGTGAATTAAAGTTCTTTCACACTGTAATTACCTCCTCCTTGTTTCCACAGGGGCTGAACTGCACAGTCAAGAATAGTAAGTCGTCTGGTTTGTTCCACTTGTTGTTGCTTTGTCAATCAAGTGCTCACCTCGTGCTCATCTCTGACGGACGCGCTGCCACTCGCTTCTGGTGTAGGCCGAGGGTTACAGCCTGCAGCAGGAAGGATCCTTGCGAATCTAGGGTGCATGCACCTGGGCTTCCCCTCATGCGTGTTCGTCATGCAGAAGTCAGGAAGTGAGAGGCGGCACTGTCGCCAGGACTGTGAGCGCCCTCCGGGAGCTGCTCCAGCGGGTCAGCACGGTCACTGGGGGGCTGTGAGCGCCCTCCAGGAGCTGCTCCAGTGGGTCTGCACGGTCACTGGGGGGCTGTGAGCACCCTCCGGGAGCTGCTCCAGTGGGTCTGCACGGTCACTGGGGGGCTGTGAGCACCCTCCGGGAGCTGCTCCAGTGGGTCTGCACGGTCACTGGGGGGCTGTGAGCACCCTCCGGGAGCTGCTCCAGTGGGTCTGCACGGTCACTGGGGGGCTGTGAGCGCCCTCCAGGAGCTGCTCCAGTGGGTCTGCACAGTCACTGGGGGGCTGTGAGCGCCCTCCGGGAGCTGCTCCAGCGGGCCTGTGATACAGGTAGATTTGCCAGAGCTCAGCACTGGAAAGCGAGAGCCGTCTGTGGTGTTGATTTTGGTTTGTGTTTTAATGCAAGAAGGAGGCACATATTTCAAGTGTCTGTGCTCCTTAGGGACCCCTGGCATATACAAATAAAGCAACACTGTTACCTCGCCATCTCTCCTGTGCCCCCATTTCCCACCACTGCTTCATCTCACAACCAAGTCGTGTGCTTTGTCCTCTCTCTTCAAATGCCCTGTAGACTTCTGAGCTTTGCAGTGACCCCAGACAAGCATTAGAAAAGAGGAGGCTGGGTGGGGAAGCTGAGAACCCACCAAGGGTCCCAGGCTCCTGACTGTTCAAAATCCAGCTCTCTGGACCCACTGCTGGGGCATCTTGTCTGTGTGCTTGTCTCTTGCAGTTTCTTCAGTTTTTTGCAGAGCATGCAAGTCTCTGATTTCTGCTTTTCCTGGCTACCAGGCACCTGCCTGGATGACAGCTGGCTCCACCCTCCACACCTGACCCCCTCCTCCCCAAAAGACGTCCAGATCCAGCTGCACTTTGCCCACACCCAGCAAGGAGACCTGCTCCCTGTGATTCACATCGAATGGACACTGCAGACAGATGGTGAGTGGGCATGTCAGCCGGGCCCTGGGGGAGCCTGCCCACCTCCAGGTGAATCTGCAAACTAGCCCTGGCCCTCCCATCAGACTCAGAATTGGGCTCCTAGTCCCGCACTCAGACATGAGGGCCCAAATTTAGTGCTGAAAGGACCCATCATTTCATGCAGTGCATACTTTTTCAGTGTTTTAGGCATTAACGCATGATGATATCTTCTCATCCCACCATCCTTCATGAAAGGCCTTCCTTTGGCCTAAAATCTCTATCACCCTGGGGGGAAAAAGTCAAGTGGTTAATTCTCTGACTTCAGTACTAAACATTTGCTGGAAAAATGGTAACACATTTGCCAGCCTGCTTTTCCCCTTAGTTTAGGGGCTGGAACTTCTTAAAACAACATTTCCCAAAGCTTTTCAAGGGTAGACACTTGTATTACAGGATTAGAAAGATTGGGGTTAAGAAGAGCCAGCCCCAGAGGTGTGAACAGGGCCGGAGGAGTTCTCTGTAAACTGGCTGCTGCCCCCTCAAGGACGGCAATGCCCGTGTTTGATGTGCCACGTTGCTGAGGCCTTGGCCACAGATTTGCAAAGCGTTTGCCTCTAGCCCAGTGTAAAATATCTCTTGTCCTTCTCCAGCTGGGAAGTGTCTGCAAGGCTGTAGGCTGCTCAGGCCCAAGAGTGAGCTAGAAGAAACGGGAAGTGGAGGGTTGAGTAAGATGGGCAGATTTTCTCTTAACAGTGAGCAAGCATAACAGACAGGGAAGTGGCACACCCGGCGGTGTGTGGTCTGCATCTGTCTCCTCCCCTCCCTCTGACCTTCAGCCAGCATCCTGTACCTGGAGGGTGCAGAGTTATCTGTCCTGCAGCTGAGCACCAATGAACGTTTGTGTGTCACGTTTGAGTTTCTGTCCAGACTGAAGCACCATCACAAGCGGGTAAGGCCGACTCCGGAGCGGGTCACGTCCATCTGAGGACAGTGAGGAGCAGAGCATGTTTTGAAAACTTCCCAGACCTGCCTCCCCCTGCTTTTCCTTCCAACCGTACCTACCTGTTCATTGTGAAGGAAGTTGAAAGGGAAGACAGCTTGCACACCGCCCTCCACCTTTATTCATAACCGAGATCAATCTGGGCCCTGCCTCCAGCAAGGAAGACATTGTCCAGACCAGAGGACTGCGGGGGGTGGGTAAAATGTTGATTCTCCCTTAGTTCGTTTAAAGCAGTGGTTCTCAATCTACGGCCCCAGGACCAGCAGCACCAGCATCCCCTGGGAACTTGTTAGAAATGCAGGTTCTGGGCCCCACCCTACACTTCCTGAATCAGAAGCTCTGAGGGTGCTTAACAACCCCCCAGGTGATTCTGATCCAAGCTCAAGTTTGAAAACTGCTAGTTTAAATCTGCAAAACGTGGCTATTTGCATACTTCCCACCAACACAGCAGCCAAGACAGAGCCCCTCTCCCATGCTTCATGCTTCATTGGGACCAGACCTGCCGGCTGGGTGGATGGTGAGGACTAGTGGCCTAGATCTACTGAGAAGCAAAGTCAGTATCTGTAATCTGCAACAAGCAGAAAATCTCTGCACAGATTCTGTCTCTGCAGCAAAGGCTCTGTGGGCGCAGGGTGAGCGAGACTGTTTATAGTCCTCCCTCCCACTTTTGTGCTCTAGGACATTCTCACGAGATGCCTGGCTTTCCCATTTAAGAAGGAAGTCATTTAGCAAATAGTTTTTAGCTGCGGCTGGCGTGCCAGCTCCCCCAACAGCCCCAGTCCTCTGGCCCGGCTCCCTCACACCCCCTCCCGGGGTGTGAGAGGGCTGGTGGGGAGGAGGCCTCTGTTGCCTTTCCCCAGATTCTCTTGCATATGACACTGCTGTCCACTGAGGAGGCCAGGCCTAGGTTTTTAAAATAGGCAGGAAGGACCAGAGGAAACAAAAACAGAGTTACAGATGCCTCTGATTTTGCATCTTGTTGTGATCTTCCTGTTTTTGAGTGATCTTTTGGGGGCGAGTGGGGTGGGGTTTTTGGGCAAGGCGGGTGAGAGGTGTGTGTGTGACCTGTCCAACCTCCGCCTCCTCCCTTCTTTTCAGTGGCGTTTTACCTTCGCTCACTTTGTGGTAGAGCCTGGCCAGGAGTACGAGGTGACCGTCCACCACCTGCCCAAGCCTTTCCCTCACGGGGACCCAAACCACCAGTCCAGGAACTTCCTCGTGCCTGGTAAGAGCGCCCTCCCACCAGTCCAGGAACTTCCTCGTGCCTGGTAAGAGCGCCCTCCCAGGCCATTGCCTGACCACTCGGCTCTGCAGAAGAAACCAGCAGGTGGCTCGTCTGCCCCTCTGCTTGGCTGGACGGTGGCTGCCGTTGTGTGCGTGTGGCGTATCCACAGAACAAACCCATGCCAGGGGTGGGAGCTCTTCGGGGCACGGCTGCAGCCTCTGCTGCCTAAAGGCAGAGCTGGTTCCCTGTTGGCACAAACGGTGGGTATTGGGCTAAGACCCCAGGCGTTCTCTGGCAGCTGGAGTCCCTCCCTCCGTCTAGAGGAGCACGCTTCCTGCCCAGAAAGTACCGGGAAGACAAGCCACGCTCGGAAGAGTTGTAACCCTGCTCCCAACCGAGTTCCAGCGCTCATCACCTTGTCCTTCGCTTTTTATCCGTCATCCTGCCTGCATGTATCTAACGCCGTCCCACGTATGACGCCGTCTCCCCTCCCCTCTAATCCGTCCTGCCTGTGAGCACTGCCAGCATCACCCTCTAAACACTTTTTATGTGTGTGCACCTTCGGTTCTCCGTCCTCCCCGGAATCTCGGCCATAGCCTGCAGTAGTTCTCATCGCTCAAAGTCAGCCACATCTGGACCCCCAGCCTGTTCATGCGGTCTCCAGAACCCCACAAATCACTTTGCATATGGTGATCACAAAGTGCTTGTTGAGGATGGTGATGGCCTTCTTCATCCCTGGAGCAGCCCCACCCCCCCCACACACACACTATCTGCTTACCCTGCTTTATTTTTCTTCATGTTACTCATCTCTCCTGGCATTTTACTGTCATGATATAATTATGACAGCGTGTCATGCTGTTTGCTTGTTTTTGTTGGTCTCTTCGACTGGAATGTGATCTCCGGGGTGGGGACTGTGTCTTATTCACCACCGGATTGCCAGTGCCTCAAACAGTGCCTGGCACGTAGTGGGTACTACATAAGTATTTGTTGAGTGAGCGAATCTCTCAGTCCCCTCCCCTGTTCCTAAAGTGGACTGACTCAGTGCCTGTCATTCCTCTGCGACTCATACCTGTCACATGTCTTCTTAAACCAAAGCGAAAATGTTAGAGTCAGGGAAGTTGGGGGAGGGGATCAAGAAGATAACTGGAGCAAAAGTCCTTAAGGTGGTGCCTGGACCAGCAACATCATCCAGTTACCTGGGAGCGTGTTGAAAGTGCAGCTTCTCAGGACCTACCCCAACCTGCTGAATCAGAAACTACTGATGATGATACACACAAAAGTTTGAGAAATGTTGCCATGGAGAAACAAAGTGCTTCTCCCCGTGTGAAAAGGCAGAGGCAGCCCTGGAGAGGAAGCTGCGGTGGGGAGAGAAGGAACTGGAGTGGACCGAGGCCCTCGGCCACCCAAAGCAAGCTCAGGAGGAATACACTTGAATCTGGAATGTTCCCTGAGAGAGGAGAGATGAGACAAGCAGTCAGCCCTCAGTTCTCTGGGACCCCTGGCCAGTAGCAGTGGGCCAGTCCTAGAGCTTGCTTTGAAGGGGCCATCTTTGAACAGGCTCCCCAGAAGGGAAAAAGCAGTTATCACTTGTGTCAGGAGTCTGGAAGCCAAGTTTCTAAGGCAGACACTTAACGGTTTCACTTTTTTCTGGGCCGCAGACTGCATGGACCCCAGGATGAGGATAACCACGCCGTGTGTGAGCTCAGGTAACTGCGCTGGGCGGGCTGGGCGAGAGTGCTCTCCCTGGTTGCAGGCACACCACGTGCGTGCAAGCCCTCTCCTCACTTGCACCCTCCCTCTGTGCCCTGGGCAGGCAGCCTGTGGGATCCCAACATCACTGTGGAGACCCTGGAGGCCCACCGGCTACGGGTGGACTTCACCCTGTGGAATGAATCTGCCCGTTACCAGATCCTGCTGAGCAGCTTTCCACACATGGAGAACCAGAGCTGCTTTGATGACGTACAGAATATACTCAAGGTGACTCTCTGCCACCTTCTTACCCCTCTAGCAGCTCAGAACCACCTCTCCACACCTCCAGTCTCCCTGACTGTCCTGCCAGAACTGCGGTTCGAGGAGCTCAGCACTCAGTACTGTGCTCGGTCAGTACTGACCCCGGGCTGCTGCTCTTCTCCTTTCCTGTGCTGTGAGCTGATGCCTAGTGGGTCCTCTTGCTCCTACAGCTGATCCTACATCTGACGGGCTGGAGTTGGTCTCTGCCTACGCCCTACCCAGGCCTTCTTGTTCTCCCCACCCCACGTTCTCCCCTATTCTCTGTTTTGCTTTGTTTATTCCACTTATTCCAAAAATCATTTGAAGATTTGAAAAATGTGGAAATTAAGACAAAGGGGAAGTATAGGTGGAGAAATAAGATGAAGCCAGGGTGCAGTTAGTGCAGAAAATGTGTGCTGTGCTGCCGGACGTGAGCACAGAGTTGTCTCTGTGATCCTGGCAGCCAAAGCAGAGAGGGGACTGCTGGTCACCAGATGTGTTCATGAGTTAACAACAAAGCTGTGCCCCAGGGACGTGTAGCTTCTCCCAGAACCGAAACCCGAGGAGCAGTTGTCCCTGTGGCCCTCCCGAGGGTGAGCGGGACAGCAGTGGGCAGCGTTCTCTCAGCTTCCTTGGCGGACGCGGCAGGTTCTCATTCAGCCAGTCGTCCGCATCCACCCCTCTCTCCTCAGCACACACCAGAGGCTTCCCACCAGCGGGCCAACATCACGCTCACCCTATCCGACTTTAATTGGTGCTGCCGCCACCACGTGCAGGTGGGTGAATGTGGTATGGACAGGTGTGGGAGGGCACAGGTGGCCATTTCTGCTAGATGGGCAAGGAGAGGAGGAGGGCAGCTCGTGGACCGGTGCTCTCTCCGAGGACCCAGCCCGCTGCTGTCTGGTATTCCCTGCCTGACGAGGCATCAGCTGCCTTCGCCAGCCGTGCCCTCCCAGCCCCATCTGGCAGGGGTGCTTTGAGCCCCTCTTGCTGATGGGCGATCTGGAGATTCTGCAGTAGCCAACTCAGGTCTCTGACTCTCAAATAGCCTGTGCTGGCGAGAAAGCCTCTGTGTGGGCTGGGGGCCTACGTCTCCTCCGCGTCTCAGAGTCCTGCTCTCTCCGCTCTTCCTGCCCTCACAGATCCAGCCCTTCTTCAGCAGCTGTCTGAACGACTGCCTCAGACACACTGTAACCGTACCCTGCCCGGAAATTCCAGATACTCCAGGTAGGAAGCCTATGGCTGTCCTGGGATGTAGTTGCGGGTGAGAATGGATAACAGTCAACAGCTTGAGCTGAACCCTGCCCTGGTCCTAAGGGTGGGTGCAGAGTGTAATTTAACTTGGAGTTATTCAGGCCTGCAGTGTGGGGCTTTAGAGAGACACTCTACTGGGTTGGACTCTTGACTGCCTTTCACTAGTGTAGCCCCAGACAAAGTACTTAACCTTTCTGATCCTCAAATTCCATGACTGGGAAAATGAGGGTTGTTATCATCATAGAGTTGCAGTTTTGCACCACTTAGCCAAGCGCTGTAGCATGTCGTCGATTTCCAATCCTCACAAACTGTGAGTCATAGTACTATGAAGGGAGACTCTCTCCCCCAGGTTCATAGATGAGGAGACTGAGGCAGAGAGATGTTACATAACTTGTCCCAGATCACACACCAAGGAAGTGGCAGAGGCCTGGTTTCTGGCCTGAGCCCATGAGAGTCGGCAGCCCCTCCCTCCCCCTGTACTGCCTCCCACTTCTGGTTCAGAAGCCTTCTGCAGCCCGACGTGTGGCCACAGCCAAGTGCCGATCAGTGACAGAGATTGCACTGGCCTGGATGAGAGCCCTGGCCTCCCAGGTGGGAGCGGGCGTCCCTTATTAGACTAACTTGTTTCACGGCAATGGTTTCATTATGTTGAACTCGTACCTAAAGTGCTCGGGGTAGGGTCAGGGTCATCTGCAGGCCCCCAGTGATGTCAGTGACGATTTTTGTGATTACTGCTAATGATTAAGAATACTGTTTTGCCTTTGTTCTCATTGCAGACTCGACTGCAGGTAAGTCCAGCTCGCCTTCCCATAGTGCTGCAGGAGTCCTCAGGGGCCACGTGGGAAGTCCCTGACCATGCCTTGTACGGAGCCGGGCAGACAAGGCTGGGCCAAGAGGCAGCCCAGGGGTGGGTGAGACGGTCAGCATGCCATGATGTGGGCCAGAGAGGACAGCCCAGGGCCAGCCATGGGCCCCGGGACCTCAGTGTTGGCAGAGCAGGCCTCCCCTGCCATGTCACTCGTGCTGTTCTGCTTGCCACAGACTATATGCCGCTGTGGGTGTACGGGTTCATCACGGGCCTCGTCGTCCTGCTGGTGGCTTCCGTCATCCTGCTGGTCGTCTGCATGGCCTGGAGGCTGCCTGGTAAGTGCAGGGGCTGTGGGAGCCAGTCCTGGGGCTTTCCCCTCTGTTCCTCTTTCTCCCCATGTCCCCTCTTCCCCCTCCATTCTCTGCGAGACTGTGCTCAGAGGGGACCCTTCAATTCCAGCCCTTCAACCTCAACCTAAGTACAGACATTGCGCCTCTTAGGCCTCGCCTTGGTTGTCAAGAACTCAGAGCCTACAGTCAGGCTGACCTGGGCCCAAATACCAGCTCCACCACTTACTATCTGGGCAAATTACTTAATTCTCTGAGCCCCAGGTTCCTCTTCTGTAAAATGGAAATTATAGTGATACCCACATCGTAAAATGGTTGTAAGGATTAAGTGAAATAGTGCCTCTGAATTTTGCACATGATACGTGCTCAGTATATATTGGCCACAATTGTATCTATTGCTACTAAAATTAGTCTTATTAAAATCAACAGGCTGGAAGCAGCTGGGGAGTCCCTGCATCAGAAGTGACTAGCCAGGCAGGTGGAGCAGCCTGAGCGGCGCCCTCCTGCAGCCCCTAGGCTTGTGCATGTGAGGCGAGCAGAGCAGCCAGGGGCAGCACAATGTGCTAGAGGAGGCTCGGGTAGACCCAGAACCCACGGGGGTGGACCCAGCTCTGCCTCATGGGTTTGCAGGCTTAGGAAGTTGCTTCCCAAACCTTGGACTTGGTTTTCTGCTCTGTAAGGCGGGATAAGAGCGCCTCCCTGTCAGGGCTGTGGTGAAGATCAAATGGTAGTGCTGACAAAGGTGCTTGCTGGTGGATGTTAATAATGTCGCTGCCCTCTCTCCCTGCAGCCCTCTCTGGCCAGGTCCTAAGCAGGAGAGAACATGGGTCTTCGGCTTAGGGGCCGGCCTCCCCTGCCCCTCCACGACCCTAGGCTGTTTCCTCAGTGACCTGGACTGTCGTTTCCACACTCACAGGCTTGTCAGGATCAGCTATTCGCCATTATTAATTATTGTACATGGAAAGAACCACACGCCAGCCACGCAAAGATCTAGTGGGAGGGCCCTTCCCCAGGGGACTACTCACATCTCTACAGGGCTTGAGAAACCATCGAGTCCTCTGGAGGTGTCTGGGGGCTTTTTGTTTCGTTTCTGCCGCTGCACTTCTGGCCTTTCCCCGAAGCGCCCCACGCTGCAGGGTGAAGGCAAGGACAGGAGACACCTCGCTCGTGGTTTGACTGTCTTTTGACAGTTCTGGGAAGAGGCCGAGGGGGTGGGGATTGAGATTGGGGTTCCAGTGTCATCCTCGGCCATCTGTGGGTTCCGTTCCCCCGTCCATGTCCCCAAGGACTTGACTCATGCACCAGTTTCCTTCGTCGCATCTCTGAGGGGAGCCGTTCGTTCCCCTTCCTCACCTCCCGAAAAATACCAGGAGGAAATGTTGTCAGCAGGCCTGGTGGGGGCTGCTTCTAGAGATGTCTTGTAAGATTTTGCCTCCTGAAGTGGGGAGTCTGCTTGGGGGTGGCCAATCTGGGGGGATGGAGGGCACAGAACTGTGGTGAGGTGCCGGCATGGACCCCCAGTCAGCATCCCGGGGGCCCCACTGGGTGGGTGTGTGGAATCGTTGCCCCCAGCTGACTGAGCACGTCCAATGTGCTGGGCACTCCACATGAAATCCCCTAACACACCCATTTCACAGAGGAGGAGACTGAGCTTCAGAGGGTGAGTAACCTTCCCAGCTCACAGCTCGCAGTGGCCGACCCGGGATCCGCACCGGACCTACTCCATGGTGCATCTCCCTGCAAAGGCCCGGAGGTGTCTGGGAGCCACTGCCTCGGGCGCCCTCCCTGTCGTGGGCCCTGGGTCAGGACTGGAGCAGTGCTCCCGTCAGATGCCCCTGTGAGCTGGGCCCTATTTCTCTTCCAAAAGAGCCACTCTGATGTATTTCTTTTCTTTCTAGGGTCTCATCATGAAAAATACGGTAATGACACCAAAAACACAGGTGAGTATTTGTGGTTGGATGGGCTGGGTTGGGGTGTGTTTTAAAGCTGTGGTGGAGATTCTCTTGAGATGCTTGGGGGGCAGCCTTCTGCAGTGCGACCCTGAGTCCCTTCAGGGGACCTCGCCTCCAGAGGACCCGCCTCCAGCACCCCAGATGGAAGGGACTTCAAATGGCAAGGCTGGGCTAACATTTTTTTAATCACTTACGAAGGGAAGGGAGGCGTACCGTATTTTGTGAAAAGAAGTCCTCCCTGTAACAGATATTTCTATTCCATAGGCAGGCCTTTGTGCCTTTTTTCCTTTTTTAATTAAAATAATTAGAGTAAAGGCCAGAGGCCAGTTAAGAAGATGAGAGAGAGAGATTCTTTTTCCAGAAGGCACCAGACTGTTTTTTTAGCAAAACAGATGAAACAGCAATATTCGGCTTCTTCCAAGGCCCCAGTGCATTTCTTGGGCAAGAGAGCCAAGCTCCACCTGGCCAGGTCCCTCCCAGGTCGGCCAGTGGGGGGTGCTGCCCTCGGCCTTGGTGTGAGGATCCATGCAGGCACACACCTAAACCTGCGGGCTTGGCTCCCCTTGTTTCCCTCAGAAGTCCTGCCTGCTGCCGGCCTGACTCCCCCACCCCTGAAGCCCAGGAAGGTCTGGATTGTCTACTCCGCCGACCACCCCCTCTATGTGGATGTGGTCCTAAAGTTTGCCCAGTTCCTGCTCACCGTCTGCGGCACTGAAGTGGCCCTCGACCTGCTGGAGGAACAGGTTATCTCAGAGGTGGGCGTCATGACCTGGGTGGGCCGCCAGAAGCAGGAAATGGTGGAGAGCAACTCCAAGATCATCATCCTGTGCTCCCGAGGCACCCAGGCCAAGTGGCAAGCCATCCTGGGCTGGGAGGAACCCGCCATCCAGCTTCGGTGTGACCACTGGAAGCCCGCCGGGGACCTTTTCACGGCGGCCATGAACATGATCCTACCAGACTTCAAGAAGCCAGCCTGCTTTGGCACCTACATCGTCTGCTACTTCAGTGACATCAGTGGTGAGAGTGATATCCCTGACCTCTTCAACATCACCCCCAGGTACCCACTCATGGACAAGTTTGAGGAGGTGTACTTCCGGATCCAGGACCTGGAGATGTTTGAACCTGGCCGGATGCACCGTGTTGGGGTGCTCGCAGGTGAAAATTACCTGCAGAACCCCAGCGGCTGGCAGCTCAGGGAAGCTGTGGAGAGGTTCCGGGAGTGGCAGGCTCAGTGGCCTGACTGGTTTGAGCGTGAGAACCTTTGCCTGGCAGATGACCAGGACCTCCCATCCCTGGACGAAGAGGTGTTTGAAGAGCCACTGCTGCCACCGAGAGGAGGGATCATCAAGCAAAAGCCTCTGGTGCGGGAGCCTGCCTCTGAGGGCTGCCTGGTGCTAGATCTGCTTGTCGGTGAGGAAGGAAGAGGAATGTCAAGGCTGGAACCTCAGCTTCAGCCCCAGGGGGAGCTGGCAGCCCAGACCCTGCAAACTACAGTGGTCCCTGTGAAGATCCCTCCAGCTCAGGCAGTGGAACCCGTCCCTGGAGCTGTGGAGGGCCACGCAGCCAGCCGGTTCGCCGTGGTGGAGGGTCAGGAGGCCTGCCCACTGCTGGAGGGCTGTGGCCCCCAGCGGAACAGTGTCCTCCTCCCTGACTCAGAGGACCTGCCTCTCTACAGCACCCCACCGGCGTCACCCGACCACCTCCCAGAGGACGTGAGGGAGCAGCTTGAAGACTTGATGTTCTCACTCTTCCAGCAGAGTCTGAGCTGCCAGGCCCAGGAGCGGTGGAGGAGGCCAGCCGTGGCCCTGCAAGGCCCACACACACCCTGCGAGGAGGGCCAGCGGCAGTCCGTGCAGTCAGACCAGGGCTATATCTCCAGGAGCTCCCCGCAGCCGCCCGACGGACTTACAGAGATGGAGGACGACGGAGAGCAGGACCTGGGAAAGTCGGCTGAGCCACTCTCTCCTGAGGACCTGGAGAGCCTGAGAAGCCTTCAGCAACAGCTTTTCTTCCAGGAGCTTCGGAAGAACTCTGGCTGGGACAGTGTGGAGCCAGAGACGCCGGCCTTGTAGGGGCCTCCCAGACCCAGAGCACTGAGAGAAGGGTGTGTGTGTGTTCATGGGTACACACGTGTGTCTGTAGATGTATATACGTTCGTGTGTGAGCTGTGTACCTTTAAAATGTAGACATCTTGATTCTGATCCCAGGGTATCCCCCTTAACTTTTCTTTCTCTGACCATCTGGTCATCTTCTGTCCCCACAAGAATCCACAGCTCATTCCCAGGAGCTGATGACACAGTGTCCCTAAGTCCCCATCATTCATTCATTCATTCAGCTTTATTTTGCACCTACTACATGGCAGGCATCTGAGATGGAAAGATAAATTACACTGGGCACGGCCCTGGCCACCAAGGAGCTTAATATTTAGTGAGAGCAGCAGATTAGACAGAGGATGGTCATGCAAGATGTAAGGGCTGAATGGAAGCCCACCCAGGGCTCTGAAAACACCCCAAAGGGGCCCCTGGCCCAGGGAGAAATTCCTGGAGGAGGTCATGTAGGAGCTGAAGAAGCTGGTTTGCTGGGCCAAGACCTTGTAGTGGGGCAGGCAGCAGTCCCAGGAGAGGGAGGAGCAGCCTGTGGCGAGGGCTGGGAGCGGAGTGGGGAGCTGCAGCTGAGCCTGGAGCGGAAGGAGCCAGAGCCCAGCTGGGAAGACCTTGTGGCCAGGCTGGGAGGCGGGCCGTCAGCCCAAAGGCCTGGGACTCCTTTAATAGGATGAGCTGTGGCCCTGCAGAGCAGAAGGCTGAGGGCCACACGTACCAGAAGCCACCTCGGATCGTTTTTGGAAAGAGACAAGATAGAAATGTATGATGTGAAACCTAACAGCCTTCAGCAGGGAGAAAACTCAAATCCTAAGCTCACGTTTTGGCAGTCAGTCAATGGGAGAGCTCCAGCAAAGCGTTCTTCAGGGGCTGCCTGGCTGAGTCCCTGGGCTCTGGAAGCACAGGAACTGGGAGCCCTCAGCTCCACACGGTGGTCCGATGCAGGGTGAGTTGAGTGTGGGATATGGAGGGCCCGCAGCAGGGTGGGGAGGCGGGGCGGAGTGGGAGTGGGAGGGCAATGAGGACCTGGCAGGCGCATTGACGAGAGAGGAGAGTGTGTCACTCTGCACTTAGAGGTCTGTGGTTCAAAGACATTTGAGGAGAGATGGTAAGGCTCAGTGTTGGAAGGAGTTGTCCCTGAAGTGCCTCCTTGGGAGAGACTGAAGTCTTCTGTCTATCTGGGCGTCCCAAAGAGCACGCTGGGATGCCGTCTTCCCTTGGAATTGAATGTCCTCCGTTGTCTATACCTGAGTCCTTAACTATAGCTCCAGGTTTCAACAAGCAGGAGAGGATTCTGAAATGTGATGGGACACCACCTGTCAGGGGTGTACATGTGTGCACGCATACACACACACATACATATATGTGAAAGATTATCAATAAAAGAATGAATGAATTTGTTAACTCTGGGAAGATTTCCTGGTGCTTATTTTGAGTCATATGTTACTATAGGTCAAGAAGTTCCTAGCTCTAGAGTTCTTTCTCGTATTGAAGTTTTTCCTAATAGCAGCAGGGCTGTCAAGGCCTAGGTCCCAGACAGGGTGTGGCTATAAACTGGAGGTCTGTGTCCCCCACAAATTCTTATGTTGACATTTAATCCCCAGTGTGAGAGTATTGAAGGTGGAGCCTCTGGGAGATGATGAGGTCCTGATGGTGGAGCCTCACGAATGGGATTAGTGCCCCTGGGAAGGAGGTTTCCTCCGCCCTTCCACCAGGTGAGGACAAGTGAAATGGTCGTCTGTGAAGCAGGAAGCAGGTTCTTCCCAGACGCTGAACCTGCCAGCGCCTTGGCCGTGACTTCCTGGCCCCCAGCACTGGGAGAGATAGATTTCTGTTGTTTATGAGCTACGCAGTCTGTGGCGCTGTTACAGCAGCCTGAAGGGACTAAGACGGGAAAGGAAGTGAGCGTTTCCAGCCGCCAGCCTCTGGGGCTCCGTCTCTCCAGTAATGCTAGAGGCAGCGTCATTGGGTCTGGACGCCCACCCAGCTTTCTCCGGCATGGCCCCAGCTTCCAATGAGCGCTTGTTGGGTGTTTAGGGGTTGGAATACCATGGCGGACTCTTCCCTCGCTGGAGCCAGGGTTCCACGTGGCAGCAGAATGTCCCCCCAGGTGAGGTCCTGGGGCCCAGAAGCACACTTCCATTCGGATTGCATTCCTCACAAACCTTGAATTCTAGCTTCGCTGGCCTTTGAGGCCAAATGTCCTCAATTGGCATTGTCCACTATGTCCCCTTTATCTTCAGGGCTGCTGCTTTTTTTATAACAGTTTTATTGAGATGAATCACATACCATACAATTCACAATTGACCCCGTGCAGTTCATTGGCTTCCAGGAGTTCAGAGTTCAGCAACCATAGGCATAAGCAATTGGAGAACATTTTTCTTTTTTTTTTAATTGAGTTAATGATAGGTTACAATGTTGTGAAATTTCAGTTGTACATTATCGTTTGTCAGTCGTGTTGTAGGTTCACCCCTTCACACTTTGTGCCCACCCCCCACCCCACCTTTCCTCTGGTAGCCACTAATCTGTTCTCTTTGTCTACATTTTTAAATTCCTCATATGAGTGGAGTCATACAGAGATCGTTCTTCTCTATCTGGCTTATTTCACTTAACATAATTCCCTCAAGGCCTATCCATGTGGTTGCAAATAGGACGATTTTGTTCTGTTTTACGGCTGAGTAGTATTCCATTGTATATATATATACCGCATCTTCTTTATCCAATCATCTGTTGATGGGCACTTAGGTTGCTTCCATGTCTTGGCTATTGTGAATAATGCTGCAGTGAACATAGGGGTGCGTGGGACTTTTGGAATTGCTGATTTCAGGTTCTTTGGTTAGATACCCAGTAGTGGAATAGCTGGATCGTATGGTATCTCTATTTTTAATTTTTTGAGGAATCTCCATACTGTTTTCCATAGTGGCTGCACCAGTTTGCATTCCCACCAGCAGTGTATGAGGGTTCCTTTTTCTCCACAACCTCTGCAACATTTGTTACTATTTGTTTTAGTTATTTTCGTCATTCTAATGGGTGTAAGGTGATATCTTAGTGTAGTTTTGATTTGCATTTCCCTGATGATCACTGATGATGAGCATCTTTTCATGTGCCTATTGGCCATCCGTATATCTTCTTTGGAGAAATGTCTGTTCATGTCTCCTGCCCATTTTTTGATCGGGTTGTTTGATTTTTTGTTGTTGAGTTGTGTGAGTTCTTTATACATTATGGATATTAAGCCTTTGTCAGATGTATGACTTGCAAATATTTTTTCCCAGTTAATGGATTGTTTTTTTGTTTCAATCCTGTTTTCCCTTTCCTTGAAGATGCTCTTTAGTCTGATAAAGTCCCATTTGTTTATTCTTTCTATTGTTTCTCTTGTCTGAGAAGACATGGTGTCCGAAAAGATCCTTTTAATACTAATGTCAAAGAGTGTACTGCCTACATTTTCTTCTAGAAACCTTATGGTTTCAGGTCTCAGCTTTAGGTCTTTCATCCATTTTGAGTTTATTTTGGTGAATGGTGAAACAGAATGCTCAATTTTCATTCTTACATGTGGCTTTCCAGTTTTCCCAGCACCATTTGTTGAAAAGACTTTCTTTTCTCCATTGTATGCCCTCAGCTCCTTTGTCGAAGATTAGCTGTCCATAGATGTGTGGTTTTATTTATGGGCTTTCAATTCTGTTCCATTAATCTGTGCACCTGTTTTTGTACCAGTACTATGCTGTTTTGATTACTGTAGCTTTGCAGTATGTTTTGAAGTCAGGGATTGTGCTGCCTCCAGCTGTGTTCTTTTTTCTCAGGATTGCTTTAGCAATTCGGGGTCCTTTCTTGCCCCATATGAATTTTAGGATTCTTTTTTTTTTTTAAAGATTTTATTTTTTTCCTTTTTCTCCCCAAAGCTCCTCACTAAATAGCTGTATATTCTTAGTTGTGGGTCCTTCCAGTTGTGGCATGTGGGACGCTGCCTCAGCGTGGTCTGATGAGCAGTGCCATGTCGGCGCCCAGGATTCGAACTGACGAAACACTGGGCCGCCTGCAGCGGAGCGCGCGAACTTAACCACTCGGCCACGGGGCCAGCCCCGAATTTTAGGATTCTTTGTTCTATTTCTGTAAAGAATGTCATTGGGATTCTGATTGGGATGGCGTTGAATCTGTAGATTGCTTTAGGTAGAATGGACCTTTTAACTATGTTTATTCTTCCAATCCATGTACATGGAATGTCTTTCCATCTCTTTATGTCGTCATCCATTTCTTTCAGAAAAGCCTTGTCATTTTCATTGTATCAGTCTTTCACTTCCTTAGTTAAATTCACCCCGAGGTATTTTATTCTTTTTGTTGTGATTGTGAATGGTATTGTGTTCTTGAGTTCTTTTTCTGTTAGTTTGTTATTAGAGTATAGAAATGCTACTGATTTATGTAAATTGATTTTATACCCTGCAACTTTGCTGTAGTTGTTGATTACTTCTAAAAGCTTTCCAATGGATTCTTTGGGGTTTTCTATATATAAGATCATGTCATCTGCAAACAGTGACAGTTTCACTTCTTCCCTCTCTATTTGGATTCCTTTTACTCCTTTTTCTTGCCTAATTGCTCTGGCCAAAACCTCCAGTGCTGTGTTAAATAAGAGTGGTGATAGAGGGCATCCGTGTCTCATTCCTGTTTTCAGGGGGATGGCGCTCAGTTTTTGCCCATTGAGTATGATGTTGGCTGTGGGTTTGTGGTATATGGCCTTTATTATGTTGAGGTAGTTTCCCTTCTATCCCCATTGCGTTAAGAGATTTTTATCATAAACGGCTGTTGGATCTTGTCAGATGCTTTCTCTGCATCTACTGAGATGATCATGTGGTTTTTACTCCTGTTTGTTGATGTGGTGTATCACGTTGATTGATTTGCGGATGTTGAACCATCCCTGTGTCCCTGGTATGAATCCCACCTGATCATGATGTAGGATCCTTTTGATGAATTGCTGGATTCGGGTTGCCAAAATTTTGTTGAGAATTTTTGCATCTATTTTCATCAGTGATATTGGCCTGTAGTTCTTCCTTTTTTGTGCTGTCCTTGTCAGGCTTTAGTATCAGCATGATGTTGGCCTTGTAGAATGTGTTAGGAAGTGTTCCATCCTCCCTAATTTTTTGGAATAGCTTGAAAAGGATAGGTATTAAATCCTCTCTGAAAGTTTGGTAGAATTCCCCAGGAAAGCCATCTGGTCCTGGGGTTTTATTCTTTGGGATGCTTTTGATTGCTGTTTCAATCTCTTTCCTTGTGATTGGTCTGTTCAAATTGTCTGCTTCTTCTTGACTAAGCTTTGGGAGATTGTAGGAGTCCAAGAATTTATCCATTTCCTCTAGGTTATCCATTTTGCTGGCATATAGTTTTTCATAGTATTCTCTTATAATCTGTTGTATTTCTGCGGAGTCTGTTATTTCTCCTCTTCCATTTCTGACTTTGTTTATTTGAGCTTTCTCCCTTTCTCTTTGTAAGTCTGGCTAGGAGTTTGTCAATTTTATTTATCTTCTCAAAGAACCAGCTCTTTGTTTCATTGATCCTTTCTGCTGCCTTTTTTGTTTCAATAGCATTTATTTCTGCTCTGATTTTTATTATTTCTCTCCTTCTGCTGACTTTGGGCTTTGTTTGTTCTTCTTTCTCTAATTCAGTTAGGTGTAGTTTAAGATTGCTTGTTTGGGATTTTTCTTGTTTGTTAAGATGTGCCTGTATTGTGATGAATTTTCCTCTTAATACAGCTTTTGCTGTATCCCATATGAGTTGGTATGGCATGTTATCATTTTCATTTGTCTCCAGGTATTTTTTGATTTCTTCTTTAATTTCTTCAATGATCTATTGCTTATTCAATAGCATATTGTTTAGTGTCCACATTCTTGTGCCTTTCTCAGCTTTTTTCTTGTAATTAATTTCTAGTTTTATAGCATTATGATTGGAGAAGATGCTTGTTATTATTTCAATTTTCTTAAATTTGTAGAGGCTTGCCTTGTTTCCCAACATATGGTCTATCCTTGAGAATGTTCCATGCGCGCTTGAGAAGAATGTGTATTCTGCTGTTTTTGGATGGAGTGTTCTATATATATCTATTAAGTCCAACTGTTTTAGCTTTTCATTTAGCTCCACTCTTTCTTTGTTGATTTTCTGTCTGGATGATCTGTCCATTGATGTGAGTGGGGTGTTGAGGTCCCCTACTGTTATTGTGTTATTTTTGATATCTTCTTTTAGATTTGTTAATAGTTGCCTTATGAACTTTGGTGCTCCTCTGTTGGGTGCATAGATATTTATAAGCGTTATTTCTTCTTAATGAAGTGTCCCTTTGATCATTACATATTGGCCCTCTATGTCTCTCTTTACCTGCCTTACCTTGAAGTCTGTTTTGTCTGATATAAGTATTGCGACACCTCCTTTCTTTTGTTTGCTATTAGCTTGGAGTATTGTCTTCCACCACTTCACCCTGAGTCTGTGTTTGTCCTTGGGGCTGAGGTGTGTTTCCTGGAGGCAACAAATTGTTGGATCTTGTTCTTTAATCCATTTTGCCACTCTGTCTTTTTTTCAGAGAGTTCAATCCATTTACATTGAGGGTGAGTATTGATGCATGAGGGCTTAATGCTGTCGTTCTGTTGCTCATTTTTCAGTTTTCCTGTGTTTCCTTTCTTTCTCGTCCTGTGTGTTTTAGTCTACACGTTGACTTCTGCAATTTCTTATGCTAGGTTTCTTAGATTTTTCCTTCTTTATGTTTTGTGTCTCTGTTCTGTTTTTTAGTTTAGTGGCTGCCCTGAAGTTTGTCTTCAGAATCTCGTGTATAACATAGTCCATTTTCTGGTGGTCTCTTACTTACTTAACCTAAACTGATTCAGTCCCTTTCCTCCTCCCCTCCTAAATTATTATTTTCATCTCCTATTCCAACTTGCGTTGTGAGTTTGTGGTTAGAGTGATAGGATTGTTTTTGCTTTGGTGATTTACTTCCCTTTATCCTAATGCTATAGTTGAATATTTTCTATCCTATTCTGATTCTATCTGTCTCCCTGCTCTGTGTTTTGTGACCCCTTTCTCCCTTTTTTCTTATTTCAGGTATGAGAGCCTTCTTGAGGATTTCCTGTAGTGGAGGTCTTGTGGCTACGAAGTCCCTTAGCTTTTGTTTGTCTGGAAAAGATTTAATTTCTCCCTCATATCTGAAGGATATTTTTGCTGGATAGAGTATTCTTGGCTGAAGATTTTTATCCTTTAAAATTTTGAATATGGCATTCCAATCTCTCCTAGCTTGTAAGGTTTCTGTAGAGAAATCCACTGAAAGTCTGATAGGGGTTCCTTTGTAGGTTATTTTCTTCTGCCTTGCTGCCCTGAGTATTCTTTCTTTGTCATTCATTTTTGCCATTTTTACTACTATGTGTCTTGCAGTAGGTCTTTTTACATTGACAAATCTAGGAGATCTGAAAGCTTCCTCCACACACATTTCTCTCTCAATCCCTAGATTTGGGAAGTTCTCTTCTATTATTTCGTTGAGCACACTTTCTGCTCCATTTTCTTTTTCCACACCCTCAGGACTTCCAATTATTCTTAAGTTTCATTTTCTCATTGAGTCAGCTATTTCTCGGAGATTTTCTTCAGTTATTTTAATCCTTAGTTTTCTTTCTTCCTCTGTCTGGAGCCATTCGGCCTGTCTATCTTCGATTATGCTCATTTGCTCCTCTGTGGTGTCTACACGGGCATTCAGGGAATCCATATTCTGTTTTATCTGATCCATTGTATTTTTCATCTCTAGTATTTCTGATTGATTCTTTATAGTTTCAATCTCTTTTGTGAAGTAACTCCAGAACTCATTGAGTTGTTTCTCCATATTTCCCTTTACCTCATTGAGTATTTTGATGATAGCAATTTTGACCTCATCTTCACTTAGTTTACTTATTTCCAAGTCCTCAGGACATTCTTCTGTGTTTTTATTGTTTTCCTTCTGGTCTGGGGCTTTTATAAATTGCTGGGTCGTAGAGGAGTGGTTTTTGCGCATGATGCTATTATTGGTTGCAGTTACAGCCTGTCGCCACTAGATGGGGGTTGAGAGCCGCATTCTGAGCCCTGCGCCTTCAGCCAAGATGGCGGAGCGCAGCAGAGGTTAGAGGAGGAGGGGCACTTTCTCTCGGGCACAGACCTGGATTGCGATCTGCACTCGCTCTCTGGTTTCCCGGGGCCCTGGCTTGATGCAGTCCCCCCACACAAAAGCTTTCCCCCGTTAGAGGGTTTCCACTGCTGTGGGAGTCCTGGATGGTCCCAGGATGTGCTGCCACTCCCCCATTCCTCCCCCCACCCCACAGGATCCCAGCCTCTAGGGGAGGGAGAAAAGTTCTCTCTTACACCGTTCCAGCTCCTCCAAGGGCAGCTCCAGCCTCTCCGCCCTCTGTCGCCTGGCTGCTGTGGGTTGCCAATGATTTATTAGGATTTTTTTTTGGTTGGAAAGCAGTTGCTCTTTTTGGTTGTAATTTGGAGGGGAAGAGTCCCGGTTGAGCTCATGCTGCCATGTTGCTGACATCACTCATCTGGAGAACATTTTTCTTACCCAAAAAAGAAACCCAGCACCCCTTAATCATTACTCCCAACCTCCTCACCTCCCTGTCCCTAGGCGACCACCAGTCTGCTTTCCTTCTATGGATTTGTCTGTTGTGGACACGTCATATATAAATGGAACCATAAAGTTCTCCAGGACTTTTTGACCCTTTTTTTAATGTCATTCCCTTGTTCCTCCCACATTCCCCCCCTACTCCTTCCCTGGAACTCCCAATGTCACGCTGGTCTTAGCTCCGCATAAGTACTAGAAATTCCGTCTGGTCAGCCAAATGCCAAGAGCTTCAAGAGTGTGTAAATAAAGCCATGCCTCTCTTTGTGTGTTACTCTGAACCATGGCCAGTAGAATCCAGCTTCCCCCAGAAGAGCCCCTCTGAGAACAGATGTCCTCTGAGCTGTGACCTTCCCACCTCTTGGGCCCTTCTCCTAAGTAGGGTGCAGCAGAGGTGGCTCGAGGTGGGCAGAAGGACCCGCAGTCAGCATGTGACCAGAACCTGCAGTGGAGCAGCTGCCCATGACTAGTGTCCAGCACAGTCCTGTGTGCTCCCACATGTGCGCCTTTGCCCCCTGCATGGCTTCCGTGGCTTTCTCCTGCCTGCTGTCTTGGTCCTAGTGAGGAGACAAAGGAGCAATGAGGAGATCTGGACATTGCTTGATACAGTGCTACTGACAACTTTGCTTCTAAACCAGTTTCTCTTTCCTACTGAGGAAGGTCCTCAGAGGCGTTTAGGTTTTGAATGGGTTTTATTCACTCCCTTGAACACCCACTCAGCAGTCTGAGCTGGGGTCTCTGAATGCCAGGCTGTGGAGGATGTTACTTATTTCCTGCTTACCTCTGACATTTAACAGGCTCAAAGACAAGTGGCACTTGCAGTGCAGGGGGTGCTTTCAACCCTGTGGCCTTTAGCCTCTGCGCTCGGGGTTCTCCCATCCCAAATAGAGAGGGGAGTGCCAGGCCCTGTTCTGCTCCAGATTGGGCAAGAAAGGACGCAGGCACACTTGCACTTGGAGTGAGACACAGAGCTGCCACTCCAGCCCCGGCCTGGGTCTCAGGCCAAGTGTGCTGGAGAGGGAGGTTCCTTGAAAAGAGGCTGGAAACCGTTACCACAGAGCTGGAACCCTGCCTCTGCTGCTTCTCAGTCAAGCAACTTAAGTTGTCTTCCTTAGCTCTCAGGTTGCCCATCTCTAAAATGTGTGCAGCAGGAGTTCCTACCTCAGAGGGGCCTTGCGAGGAGTGGGTGAGACAGACGTGGGAGCCCTCGGGGAGTGTCCTGCTTCCAAAAGCACTCACTGTGGGGCAGCCGTCATTCAGTCCAGGTGTCACCGCACTGCCACACTGCTGCCTTTGCCAGGAGTCCAGAGGCTTCCTTAGGTCTCTTTGCCTCTTAAGGAGGAGAAGCTTTCCGCCCTGGTTCTGGATCAGAGCAGCTTACGTGCCTGGGGCACTGTTCATCTAGCCTCTGTTCCTATTGCTGTCACTTTCTTCCTCAAGTGTTTGCTTTCTCAGATTATAAAAGTAATGTGTGACCCAGCGCTTGGCATATATTGGAGCTCAACAAGTGTGTGGGCTGAGCGAATATGCTCATTGTGGGAAAATGGAAACAATAGAGATGCTATAGATTATACGTTGTGGAAGAACATAAAACAAAGCAACTGCCCCCCCAACCCATGCGTGTAGGCTGTGAAGTTGGGGCGCCACATTGCTTTTTGCCAGGATGGGCTCTCACCAGATGTCTGCTTCCCACCCACGGCCTCCCACATCACTCCTAAATGGCTTCCAGGTGCATCACCTTTCTTTCAGTCTCTCCTCGGCTCTCCATGCCCTACTGCCTCTCCCATATCTTGGCACTGGGTCCGCACTCTCGTCCTGTCCATTTAGGTTGGTTAAGGCAGGTGGGGCACCCTGTTGAGCCAGCATTGCCTGTAAGAGGAACATGCAGTCCCGTCTCTCGTGATTTGAAGGATGCCAAGAAGTCTTGTCCAACATGCCTTCCCCCACGCTGGTGCCTATATTGCCTTCCTGGGAGGAGGAGCCCCTTAGGTTCGTAACACCTTAGTATGAATTAGTGTGCTGGATCCTTCCTTTCTGATTAGAGAGGAAGAAGATGCAAGTGGCCTGAGGAGAGGGAGCAGAAAGCAGAGGGGGAGGCATGACTGGCTGGCCCCTACTTTTTACCTGCACCCTGACTTTCGCTCCGTGCTTCGTCCATCAGACTCACCCAGAACATGAAGTTCAGCCCCTGCTTTTTAGCCAGAGCCGTGCAGCATTGACGAAGGGCAAGTTGAACCCACTTAACAGCTAAAGTCTGAAGGCTGCCTGGGGCAGTGTGGATTTTGGAGGCAGCCAGACCTGGGTTGAAATCTGGATTCCCTTCCTGACTGCAGGGTGGCATTCAGCAAGCCACTCCATCTTTCAGGACCTCAGGCAATGGAGATAAACCTACCTTGGAGGTGGCTGTGAGGATGAAATGAGCAAACATGCACCAAGGGCCTGATACAGCCAAGCACAGGACATATTTCTGTGTCCTTCCCTTGGGCCAGAACTGCACGGTCACACTCAACCCTGTGGTGGGGCCCGAGGGTGGCCCGCCTTGCCCTTTCACAAAGGGATGTCTCCTGCTGTCCTTCACCCGCGGTTCCCAAAGTGCCTTCGCACGCGCGCCGCCTGACCCAGATCACTGAGAGCTCACTGGCGTCACTGTGAGAAATGCATAAATATTTATAGCATGTTTAGTGAAATTAATCATCTTATTTTGCAGCTAGATTTACGAAGAATTGAAGACATGGTCTGACGCTGTTCTGTAATTATTTTATGTGTAAATTTTGTCCCGTTGTGATTATAAACATCTTGAGGAAAAGGACCCTTTTTGCATATGTCACTCATTTAATTCTCACCTCACCTTGTGAGGTAGGTAGCATGGCTCCTGTCTTATAAGTAATGAATATGTTCCAGGAGCTTGGGTGAGTGCCCAAAGCCACAGCTAGGAGGAAGCAGAGCATGCTCTCCCCAGGCTCTGATTTTGTCCTTCTCGCCCTACGGGGTCAAAGCACTGTGTGACCCTTGCAATGGCCAGAACCATTGTTGGGCAACAACTCAGAGTGGCTTGAATAGTGTGGGCTGTTTGTGCTAAAAATATATATATACAATAATTTTGTTTGTGTGCCGACTCAATATTCTGTTTTAGACTTCACAGTCCTCTTTGTGTTTTAAAAAAAAAGAACCAAAAAACCGAAAACCATGGCCTTGTTCTCTCATTCATATGTAAGAATTCAGGCTTCTGACTGGAGCGAGAGTAACAGAGGAGGGCAGAGTAGGATTCAAAAAGCAGTTTCTCAGTCTCTCCCTCTTTGGTAAGTTATTCTTGAAAGAAATGGGAGTAAAAGCCTTGGGTGGCTGAGGAAAGCATGCTCAGGCTAGGCACCCATCTGCGTCAGCTCTGCCTGCAGAGAGCCTGCGTGGACACCCGCGGGCCGAGGCCACTGCCACACTGCATCCTGAGGAGGATGCTGGCTGCCTAGAAGGGAGACAGCCAAGGTGTACCCATACTGTTAACACACACCTATAAAATGATGACGAATGGCACAGCGACATTTAAGAATTTAGTACGGAAACCAGGACAGGAAAGATCTTAAAACAAACCACACAGGAAGCTTGTCACAAGTCTCAAGTCTTTTATTTTCAGAACAGAGTCTGGTTTTATTTTTAAAAAGAGAAGGGGCGGGGGGAAACGTGATAAATGCCAGTGAGGTGCCACTTCCCCTCCTCCAGGTTCTAACTGTCAGCCCACTCTCTCCCGCAGAAGCACATGGAATCAGAACCAGGGCGTTTGATCCTAACGGTCTTTAGCTAAGGCCTAGTCCAACCCCTTTCCAGAACAGGTAAGGAGCCAGAGGCTCAGATCGAGGACACGTCTTGCTTGCACACATGTCAGGGGCAGGCAGTCTGGATGCTGAGCCCAGGGTTCTTTTCTGTGAATGGTGCTGCAGGCATGAGCCTCAGGAAACAGCGTATGTGCAGGTATTAGACCCACAGGGACATCTCCAGATTGACCCCTGCACTACAGGTGCCCCTAAAAAGCAAGGAAAGTGAAGCTTTAGGGGACGTTTCTTGTGAACAGGCCAAGGGAAGTAAGTAAAAGGACTCAAGAAAAACACACCAGAAGGAAGGGACTGACTCCCTGAGCACAAATTACTGGCACCAAATGTTTGAAAGAGGATGTCCAGGGGTGATTTGAGGGCCAGAAGACAGGGCCTGAACAGGCCTGGCCTCCGCCAGAATTAGCCTGGTGGCCATCAGTCTCTCAACTTACCTAGGGAAGTGGCAGCTCACTAGAACCTATCACAGCCTCCCAGCAGAAACCCAACAGTACTCAGAGCTTTCACAGTCACTCAGCAGGGAGACCGCCATCCTAACAGTAGCGAGGACGTGGACGGGGGCCAGCCACGTGCTGGCCATGGCTCAGACATAAAGTCCTTCACAGTCACTGAGATTAGGTAGCAGAGAAACAGCAAAGCTGGAGAGAGGGTGTGGGAACAGAGGGAGGAGCTAGTGGGACCCACCCAAGGCCTGGGCCCCGGAACTTTGAGCACATGGAGTTCAAAGGGAGAGAAGAGGAGTCAGGAGAGAGAAGGAGAGAAGGCAGAAAAAACCCAGTTAGCTGTGAAATCCAACCAGCTAATTACTGGACCTAGGAGGATGAGGGGCTGAGAGCACAAATTGTGCTTTGAGTGTGAACATTTTCCCCCCATTGTTCCCCACTCTGAGAGTAGTGGGAGGCTCCAGAGAACTCTGGTCAAGCCATCAGCCCCTCTTATGTCTCTGTCTACATGGACAACTTCTGTCAACAAGCCCCCAGAGAACCTGGGAGAGAGGGGCCCCAAGCGAGACCCGCGGCCCAGAAAGCAAGCGTAATGTGTCACTCAAAGCTAGTGAGCAACAGTGCCCATGACATCTGGGCCTTTGTCCAAGCTTATTACACCACACACAACTGCCCGAGCATGGGAAGAGAGAAGGGAAACAAAACTTCTTACAATTCCCTCCCCACCCCGGCAGCCTATGGCAGGGTGAAGAAAAGGCAGGATTTCCTGCTGCCAGCTGTCTTCCTGCACTCTTCCCTCCCCTAAACATAATTATCCTGCCTTAAATATTCCAAAAGTGATGTCCCACATCAAGACTGTAAGTGGGCAATGCCTGGATGTCCCTTGTCATCAAGCTCAGCAACAGGAATACCAGGGAGGAAGGCTGGGGGAGGGGAGTTAGCCACCCTAATCCATGCAGCCTGCCTTTCCCTAGAGATTCTCTTAACCAGGGCAGAGGAGAAAGGTCACCACTACCCCTTCTGATCTACACCAAGCTTCCTAGAGGAAGGACAGATGGGCAGTTGGGTTTCCTACTCCCTTGGGCCCACAGGAGGCCCACCTTCACATCCATCCAGGAACCCCACCAAAGCTGTTGTTCTGAGCCAAGATCTGACCCAGCCAGCAACAAACTTCAGGAAGGATGAGAGATCCAGGTGCAGAGGAAGGGACAAAGGGAGGGCAAGCCAATGGCTAATACTCCACAGACCCTGTAATAACACTGGCACCAAGCCCCAGCTGCATCTAGCAGCCATGTTGAATGCAATTTCTGAGTATTTTGTCTTTATTTTTGCAAGCAGCATCAGTGCATGATGCAACAAAAGTTGAAAGCACGGAGGTAGAAATGCTCACTCACCCAAAAAAGGGTGCAGTTTGGTCCCTAGAGTACGAATCCTCTCCTTCCCATAAGCTGGGAAGAGAGGAGTGGGATTGAGGAAGATTCTAGGTGAGCTTCTCCCTTGCAGGAGAACAACTGGGCAGCTCCCAGAAGCCCAGCTCCTTCTGGGAATTCATGGCCACAAATTCAGGTAGGAACAAGGAGGGTGGTGGTCTGTGCGGTGGGCAGGGCACCCCCAGATCTCCTACTGATTGCAATGGGCCACAGGGTGGACACAGAAAACAACAACAACACACACACGTAGACTTTGCATCCACCACCTGGAAGGAATCCAATAGACACATCAGGGTAACCGAGCATTCTGGGTCAATTTCAAAGTGTTGGGACAACGACCACTTACCAGAACCTAAAAGCTGGTACTTCCAAGCAAGGGGGAGGGCCCAAGGCCCCTGACCGCCTGCCTGGGCACCCCCTTCCTTCCATTGTCACCTACACTGGATAGGAATTTGCATGGAGGCGGGAAACACAAGAAGAAGAGGTACCCAGCCCTTTGGAGGCGAGTCTGAGTAGGGCATGGAGAAGGGATACGAGGGGACGTGGACTTTCCTCCCTCACCATTAGCTACTTGGTCTCCCTCCAAGCAGTCTTGACTCAAGAGGTGCAGAAGGACACACTGGCCCTTAGCCCTATTAACAGTTACCTCTCCCAAACACAGCCTGATCAAATCTGGGTGAGAGAAAGGTCAGAGGACAAGGGAGCTGGGGTCTCTCAACCCCAAATCAAGCCCCCTTCCCTTATCTCCCTCAATTCTGGGAGGCCACAGCCAGGGTGTTGACATAGCCATGGGCACCCCCCTCGTTCTCCGAGATGCAGTGGCCGAGCTGGGAGCCTCCCTGAGGTGGCAGCGGTGGCGGCGGGGCAGAGGGCGGACCGCCGTAGCCCCCTCTGGCCCGACTGGGGGAGGCCCGACTCCCCCGGTCCCAACAGCCCTCCAGGGCCTCCAGGCCGCGGCAGCCAAGGAAGAAGAGGTTCTTGAGCATGAAGATGGAGAGGGGCTGCTGGTAGCTCACCACCAGGAGGCAGCGCAGCGCCAGCAAGGGCACGTCTACTAGGCAGCCGCCCAGCAGGCGCAGAAGGCGGCTGCAGCTACCTGGACCCGAGGCCTGGCCCCAGGACGAAGCTGCCGCGGCGGCGTTGAGCTCGTAGAGCCAGAGCACCGGCGAGGCGAGGGTGAGAAAGTACACAGCGATGAGCAGGTAGCGCAGGTGCGCGGGTAGTGGCACGCGGCCCTCCAGCATCAGCTCCACCAGGGTGAAGCTGTCGAGCAGGTCCAGACACGTGCCCAGGAAGCAGCCGGCGGCGCGGTGCTGCTGGGGCTGCAGGAGCAGAGGTCCCGCCGAGCCAGGCGGGGCGCCCGCCTCGCTGATGGCCCGCACCAGGCTGTAGAGCAGGGGCACGGATAGCGCCATGGTGAGACGGAAGCCCATGGTGCCGAAGGGCGCGCGCAGCTCGATGAGGTCCAGAATGGACGTGCCCAGGATGAGCACCACCTTGGGCGTGAAGGCGATGGAGTAGATGAGCCAGGCCAGGTAAGCGAAGGCGAACTCGCCCGCCGCCCCAGCAGTCCCCGGGCCGCCCCCCGGGCCGCCCGCGCCCCCGCGGCCGCCGCGTGCCTTGGCCCCGGCCGCAGCCCCGGCGGAGGCTGCCGATGGGGCGGGCAGGTGCAGCGTGGGCGCGGCGTGGTGGTGGTGCTGGTGGTGGTTGTGCGCGCCGCTCGCCGCGCCGCCCCGACGGCCCCGGCTGTTCTTGGCGAAGAAGATGGCCCAGCCCACCACCACCACCAGGTCGGTGGCGATCCAGGAGCACCAGTACAGGTCGGTGACGGCGATGAGGTACAGGTCCAGCAGACCGCCCTGCGCCAGCAGCAGCACCACGGACAGCGCCTGGTAGCCCCAGCGGCACCCCGGGCTGGGGGCGCAGCCGCGGCGCCGACCCCTGCGGCCCGGGCGGGCTGGGCGGCCACAGCAGCAGCAACACGAACAGCAGGAGGTGCCGCTGCCGGTCCCGGGGCCGCCCGCGCCCCCAGCCGAGCGGCCCCCGGAGCCCCCGACGGCCCCGACCGCAGCGCCCCCGCCAAAGTCCGCGGCTGTCATGCTGCAGGAGGAGGTGGGCGTGGAGCTGGAGGAGGAGGTGGCGACCGAGGAGGAGAAAGCGGCGGGCGCTGGGTTGGCGGCTGGGGCGCCCCCCTGAGCCGGGGGCCCCTGGAGCCCGGAGGCGGCAGCCGGCACCAGCGGCTTGCTGATGCTGATGCTCTCGTCGTCGTCCTCTCGCTCCGCGCCGGTGCTGCTGCTGGGGGAGCCGCCGCCGCCGCCCCCGCCGCGTCTGCCGCCGCCTCCCCCCCGGCTGGTGCTGGTGCTGGTGCTGCTGTCGGCCGAACCTCTCCGGCCGCGGGAGGACGCCCCCCGGAGGAAGAGGGGCTGCAGCCGGGCGGCGGCGGGGGGCTGGGGGAAGGAGCCGGACGAGGTCGAGACCGAGCGGGGGTTGCCGAGCGCTGGGTGCATTGTCCTCCGAGGGGCTCCGGGGGGCTACCCAGCTGCTCCCTCCCGGCCAACTGCAGGCTGGCGAGGCGGCCGAGGGGAGCCGGGCCAGCCGCCGCCGCCTCCCCGGCAGCTGGAACTCCTACCCGGGTCGGCAGCAGCGAGATCCGGACTGGAGCCACCGGACTGGGCGAGCTAAGCCCCGGGTGGCTGCGAGCGGGCTAGGTGAGGGGCTGAACCCACCGCGATGACGGCGGGCGCGGAGGGGGCGGGGAGCGAGCCCGGGCGGAGAGGAAAGAGAGGCTGGCGGCGGGGAAACCAGGACTGGATTCAAGGGGGAGAGGAGGAGAGACCAGAGAAGGAGAAAGCCCGGCTCGCTGGATCAGCAGGAAGAAAAAGGATGGGGGATGCTGAGGCAGGAGAGTTGGGGTGGGGAGTCCTGTGGGCCTGGAGGATGAAAGGGGAGAAGGAGGTAGTGGTCAGAAGCCGGTGGGCAGCGGGGTGGGGGTTGGGGGCGGCGGCGCCGGGGCCGGCGGGACCTAAACAGAGCACGGGATTCCTAGAGAAGCCGCTCCGAGGTCCCGCTGGCTGAACGCGGAGCGTTAGTGACCGGATGGCCTTGGTCTCAGTGTAGACCTGCCTGCGAGCACCAGGCTCAGGGACAGGTTCAGGCCTCTGCTCCTGGTCAGCACAGCTTCTTCCGCAGGCAGCTGGGCAGCTCTGGCCTCTACACTCTGTCCAGTGCCCTTTCTCCTGGGCCATCCTGCCTCTCCTCAAGACATTTAAAAACCAGTTGGAGGAGTCAGGCCATACTGATAAAAGGACCAGAAACAGCAGCCCCAGACATGTATTCTCACATTTTCATGGCCCTCGCCGGGTTCAGTGACCCACCCTCTGGGAGGTCCCAACTTCCAGTGAAGTCCATCTTGTTTGATCTCTGAATGTAACTGTTTGGGAAGAGGACAGGTGAAAGAACCATTTATGTGGCCCCAGCCAAGTGGGGCTCTGGCATTCTCCAAGACGTTTTTTAAGCGAGAACTGGAAATTCTAGAAAGATGTATATAGCAGAGAAGAAAATAAAGTTACATTTAGAGGTAGGGGCACCTTGGTAAAAACAAAGGCTCAGGGGGCTGGCCCGGTTGCCGAGTGGTTAGGTTCCCACGCTCCACTTGGGCGGCCCAGGGTTTTGCCAGTTCGGATCCTCCGCACAGACATGGCACCGCTCATTAGGCCATGCTGAGGCGGCGTCCCACATGGCACAACTGGAAGGATCTACAACTAGAATATACAACTATGTACTGGGGGCCTTTGGGGAGAAGAAGGAGAAGAAGAAAGAAAGAAGATTGGCAAGAGATGTTAGCTCAAGTGCCAATCTTTAAAAAAAAAAAAAGGCTCAGAGAGGGTAATGGTGAATGTTACAACCGGCAGCGGGCCGGAAGGCACGGCGCCCTGCATCTACATCAGAACTCACTCTGACTCGCCCCATGGACTTAGTCCGTGACTGGGCCCGGATATCACGTAGCAACTCAGGAAGGCAGCAGCTGGAGTTACTCCTTTAGAGGGCTGGGGAGAAAGATGAGGGAGCAGTCGAGGACTGTGTATAATGCAGACATCCCAGCGCACCCCAGTGAGGCGGGAAGCTGCCAGACCCTTCCTCTTTCTTCGCATCCTTCAGGCTGCAAGTTCCCTGCCATGACTTCACTCTGTTAAAGCTGCTCTCCCTGGGGTTCCCCTTTCTAGGCGACAGCACGCAGCACCGGGCAGGGGGCAGGGACCACAGCGCGTGGTTGCCCAGGCCTTGCCCCTACACCTACCTCTTGAATAAGAATCAGGTTGAGCTAAACCTGCCTTCTCCAATCTCTGGGAGGTCAATCTGCCTAATCCGTGGTAGATGTGGGATTTGGAACTCACAGCCTGCACTATTTTCACCTGCCCCTGGCACACCACCTTTGAGAAGTTCTCTGTCAATCGTCATGCAAGGCAGAGCAGGTGTGGTGGTGAGAGCTTGAGCTCTGGGCTCGGTGGCCTCAGCTCTGCCACTTCGTTTGTGTGATCTTGGACTGGCTCTTTCACCTCTTGAGCCTCAGATTATCCAACAAGTCCTCTTTAATGGGCTGTTGTATTAAGAGAGGTCATGGGTTCAAAGAGTTTAGCCCAGTGCGTGGAAGTTAAAGGCAGCTGGTGTCATGCTCACGATCCCGCTGAGCTCACATCTTAACTTCCCTGAGAACACTTACTCATAGCCCAGGCCGCTACTGACTGTTTTCTGGGATGGATTCCTTCCTGAGGGCACCTTCCGAGTTCTGCTCCCCACCAGCTCTGCACTTCAGGAAGTGCAGGGAGCAAAGCCGCTCCTGTTAGGAGCGATGGTTCTTGGAGCTGAGCCAGCCTTCACAGGCTCCACGGTGTGAGAGACCCGGCTATGCCAGCTGGTGCCAAGGCCACCCGCGCGGGGCGCAGACGCAGCCTGCACTCACAAGTGAGCGTCACAGCAGGTCTGGCAGATGTTAGGGCTGAGCCAGTCCAGGTTGAAAAACGGATTGGGGAGCTGCCAACTGCTAATAGGAGTGATTATAGCCAATCTCCCAGCTCTCCCCCAGGGAAAACACCAGCCAACAGCTAACCTGAAAGCTGGCCCAAAACTTCTGCTGAAGTGAATGAAGCAGTAGAAGCAGAAGCAACCGATGAAGGCAAAGAACTGGGCTCCTGAGAGAACACTGAGGAACCACGCCCACTCCCCAGCCCCAGGCTGCACTACCCCGGCCCACTGGCACACTCTCCTCCTGCCCTCACCTGTCAGGCCTCCTCCCACAGGTGGCCCTGTGAGGACAGGCTTCCTCCCTGGTAACTGGGATTGTAACAGCCCTTTGAGGCTACCCTTTGTATTTCTGGGAAATGTGCTGTCAACTGGTCAGATTGACATTTCTGTATAAGATCCTTTAGCCCAATTTCTTTCAGGTCTGAGACCCTGAATCAAAAGACTCAGATAATAAAGATGATAAATCAGGGTGCACAATGGAATAAGTCGGTGGTCTGAGTATTGGAGGGATCTCTTCTTTGCACTGGTTTTTTTCTAATCTCCTGTGTACACACACACACACAGCCTTTGTTTCAGCCTAGAAAGGGCTTGACAAAGATGCGACAAGAATGAGAAGAAGGAAGGCAAAAAGACTTTCTCATAGATGAGTACAAATATCCCACAAGGATCTAGAAAAGGGAAGACAGTCACTGAGCACTCAAGAGCACCTAGGGTCTATGCTAGATATCTTACATACAATGCCTGGAAACTGAGAGACAGAGAGGTAAAGCAACTTACTCCAAGTCACACAGCTAATTAAGGGCAGAGTTAGGGGTAGATCTAGGCTTCCGACTCTCAGCCCAGGGCTCTCACCTGCCTACCACTCTCCTTCTCACAAACCTAGGATGGCAGCAGCTCATAGGCATCCTGGTAGACGAGGATAAACTAAGCAGATTTCAATCCAAAAAATATTTCCCTATGCACCTATTAAATGCTGGGCTCTGGATAAGACTCACCTGGGGACCTAATATTCTTGTCCTCCTGGAACAGAAAGGCTAATGTCTCATTGCCTTCCTGGAGCAGAGCAGATGGACTTGGAGGAAGGGAGAGATGTCCCTGGTCAGCTCAGAAGCAAAGGAAAGTTCAGGGAGGCAGGGCCAGCCCTACCTAGTACTGGACCATTGGCCCCATTCTTTACTGATCCATTCTCTGTTTCCTATTACTGGCCTCTTTCACCTGCACAGCAAGAATAAAGACCGGGTCCAAAGGGAACTCTCAGGAGGCATGGGGTGGGGGCGGGTTGTTGTGGAGCCTCACAGGTGACCCCTATGAAAAGACACAAGCAGGGCCCTCCGGTCCTCAGTCACACAGTCCCCATACTGACTCTCAGAAAATGAAAGGGAAGCTGGTGGGAGCTGTGACTGAGCAGGGTGGGCCTGTGAAGCTTCGGCTTATTAGGAACTCGAAGCCTCAGAACTACGTGAGAGCTCTCGGGAGACAGACACTCCATGTCCCCCGCCTCAGAGGCCCCTGATGCCTGGAGCCAGGCTGTGCCCTGAGCCGCTCCGTGGATGTCTCCTGGTGATGCTGCTACCCTCCCGGATAAAGGAGAAGTCCCAGCATCAGTGCCTCCATGTGTCAGTCCCTGCGCTAGGTGTGGGCTTCCTGAAAAGCAGCAAGTCCTTTCCTAGGAGTCCAGACTGGGAGGGAGACAGACACGTAAACAGTAAAGCACAATAAAGTGCTATGAAGGTTATGACCAAATTCTATACATGGTCCAGAAGAGGTACAAATTAGAGGCAGTGAAGCCTTCAGAGAAGAGGCGACGTGAGTGCTGTTGAGAAAGATAAGCCGACGTTGGTTAGCAGAAAGGAGGTGGAGTCGAGTCAGGAGAACATGCTAGGGTAGAAGGAGCAAGATGAACAAAGGACCTAAGGTATGAAATAGCGTTTAAGGAATTATAAATATTTAGCAGTGCTTAAATATGAAGTACAAGGAGAAGACGCAATGAAAGATAAGGCTGAGGAAATAGGCAGGGGCTAAGTTACAGAGGACCTCATGTGCCAGGCTGAGCTAGGGCTGCATTCTGAGAGAACAGGGAACTCTCGAAAGCAGAAATATTACATGAATAGATTTGCATTTTAGAAAAATCACTTTGTAGTAGAGCTATGGATTGGAGAGGAAAGAAAACAGAAGCAGACACTATGTTCCACTTCTGGCAATATTGTGAACAAATAATATACAACCTCCCTAGCATACAAGAAACACTAGATAAAATTTAACATCCTTTTAAATGCACAGTAAAGAGAGTAAGATAAATTCCTGGGGCCATAAATGAAGAGGAGACTGAAAACAAAAATGATGAGTGGAGCAAAGGACGCTGTGAGGCCCTTCAGATGAGGCAGACTTGTCTCAGTGAGGAATGCTGTTTAATACGGTGGGGACTATCCACCAGCAGCTATCTAAATTTAATATTATTTGAAATAAATTAAAATTTAAAATCCAGGTCCTGAGTCTCACTAACCACATTTCAAGTGTTCAAAAGCCCCGTGTGACTCGTGGCTGCTGTACGGGACAGCAGACGGAGGACAAGCCCGTCACCGTGGCGAGTTCTACTGGACAGCACTGATGGGGACTTGGACTTAACAGCCAAACAGATACAGGAGACCTGGCATTCACCCCAAAGGGGGCAAGAAGACAGAGCTGAGCTCCTACCTAAAATCAGGACCCTCAATGAAAGGGTGGACTAGCCACCCAAACAGGGAGACCACATGGAAATGAATGAACAGTGGCCTAGGTCTGAAGGGAAATAAAAAGCTCTCCTGGGATTTCATAACCATGGGCCTATTCCATTTGGGATTTGAAAACCTCATGCTGAGAAATCAACATAAAAATTACTTGTAGGCTGGTAAAAACTATGGGATGCCTAGCAAAAGCAAATATAAAACAGTTCTGGAGGGATGCAACTTCAACCCAGACCTTATAGGATTCCCATAGATAAAACACCAGTAAAAGGGAGCTCACAATCCCAAATTACAAAACACACAAGGAAATAACCCATCATGAATGAAAGCCCGCAGATAAAACAGACAGCAATGTTAAACCTCCCAAGAATTTTAGATGATAAAGGCTATATCAATAGGTTTACAATGATTAAGAACATAAAAAAGAACAAAATATTATGAAAAAGAATAACAGAAAAAGAAAAGAATAAGGCAGAGAGAAGTACATCCAAGAGTGGCAGTGTGTGGATTTCTGTGAATTTTCTCCCCTGTGAAACAACCATAATTGATGGATATTATAAAAAACAACCATTTAAAATTTCTGAAAGTTGTCTTAGGGCATCCAGCAAATGAAAAAGCATTTATTCAAGAATATCTACCAAATCTCAGTAAGAATGGTGAGAGTCTGGCATTTAAGCCACAACCTGCTCCCTCCCTTCCCCCAACTCAGTGTGACAGAAACTGTACTCCAGGTGAGTGTGGCCAAGAAGAAGGAGCTCCCTCTCCCCCATCTCCCAGTCTAGGATAATAGTTTCTCCCCAGGAGGGGCTGGTCACTGGCATTTCTAGTCTCCACCTCACCCCCAGCTTTGTGTGCAGAAACATTATTCCAAGAAAGCACAGCTAAGAGGTCTGAAGCTCCCTCCTTCCACCTAGTCCCTATTTGTAGAGTGGAAGATCTAATCCAGGCATTGCAGGCCAAAAATACTGGGCCAACCCACCGTGTCCCAGCTCACTTGTGGGATAGAGGTTCCATGCAGGGAGACACAAGCTGAGGAGACAAGGGGCTACTGCCCCCTCCTTCCATCCCCTTCCAACTCATAGAAAAAGTGTATCACACCAAGAAAAAGTGTACCCAGTCCCAGAGCAGGGGCACAGAGCTTCTGCCCTGGATGTAGAAACAGAGAGCTCTGTGGCTCAACCTAAGGAGACTGACTTTATTTAGAACAGTGTGGAGAAGTTTAAGCCTAAGGACACTGTTGAAAACAATGGAGATCTTGTGGTGAGTAATTTAGAGGAAGCTGGGAGTTCCATGATTGAACAAGCGAAACAAGAAACCAACTAGAACTAGCAGAGAGAACCAGAGAAAGGGACAACTAAAAAGAACTGACCTGGGGTCAGAGCAAGGCTTAAAGACTGGTCTTAAGAACTACCCCTGCAAACTTTACTGAATCAGATGTGGAGCAATTTATGCCCCAGGACATTGTCAAAAATAACAGAGCAATCAGCTGGCAATTAGTGTAGGTTAACAGCTGAGTGTGATACCAATACAGGCAGACCAGCCAGAAACTTAACAAGGAGATCAGGGGGAAAAAAGACAGTCAATGAGAACCCAGCTAAAACTGCAGCCATCCCAGGGGTGAAGGGCTACTGTGGGCACATCCAAGGCTACACTCTCTGAGAAGTGACATCAGAGGTATCATACTACAGGAAAAATAGACTTCACTGAATTTTTCCGGCCATAGCACTACACAACAACAAAAAGCAAACACCAGTAACGAAAAGTCCTGGGGTGGGGGTGAGGGGTCATGATCGGTTTCCAGAGTTGTGACAATATATTATCTTAAATATCCAGTTTTCAACAAAAAATTATAAGACATGTAAAGAAATAGGAAAGTGTGACCCATACACAGGGAAAGAAAGCCAGACAATAGAAACTGCCTTTGAGGGGCCCAGATGTTAGATTTAGCAAAGTCTTCAAAGCAGCTATTATAAATATGTTCAAAGAACTAAAGGAAACCATGCTTAAAGACTTAAAGGAAACTATGATGACAATGTCTCATCAAATAGAAAATATCTATAAAGAGAGAGAAATTATAATAATAATAATAAACCAATGGAAATTCTGGAGTTGAAAAGTACAATAACTAAAACAAAAAATTCCTTAGAGAGACAAAACAGTACATTTAAGCTGGCAAAAGAAAGAATCTGCAAACTTAAAGATACAATGACACAGATTAAACATTCAGAAGAACAGCGAGAAAAAAGACTGAGGAATAAAACGGAACCTCAGAGAGGTATGGGACACCACTCATCACATCAACATACACATGATGGGGGTACCTGAAGGAGAGGAGAGAAAGAAAGGAGCAGAAAAAAATATTCAAAGAAATAATGTCTGAAAACTTCCCATATTTGCTGAAAAACATTAATAATCTACACATCCCAGAAGCTCAACAAACTCCAAGTAGGATAGAGGTAGAGAATCTACATCCAGACACATCATAGTCAAAACGTTGAAAGGTAATGACAAAGAGAAAATCTTGAAAACAGCAAGAGAAAAGCTATATCACATACAAGGAATTCCAATAAGACTAACGGTTAACTTTTCGTCAGAAGGAGTGGAGGCCAGACAGCATATTCAATGACATATTCCAAGTGCTGAAAGAAAAAGTGAGACAAGGTTCTTATACCCAGCAAAACTGTCTTTTAAAAATGAAGATGAAATAAAGACATTTCTGATAAACAAAATCTGAGTAACCTGTTGTTAGCACACCTGTCTTATAAAAAATACTATACTGAAGAAAATTCTTCAGGTTGAAAGGAATAATTCAAATCCACACACAGAGAAAAACCAAAGAGTGTCAGTAAAGGCCATTATGTAGATAATTATAAATGACAATGTAATTGCATATTTCTTCTCTTTTATCCTAACTTATTTCAAAAGCAATTGCATCTTCATTACTGAAAGAAATCCATAATGACATAAAGAGACAGAAAGACATTCCATGCACATTGGTGAGAAGAATGAACACAGTTAAAATGTCCATACTTCCTAAAGCAATCCACAGATTCAGTGCAATCCCAATCAGAATCCCAATGACATTCTTCATGGAAATAGAACAGAGAATCTTAAAATTCATATGGGGCAACAAAAGACCCTGAATAGCCAAAGCAATCCTGAGAAAAAAGAACAAAGCTGGAGGCATCACAATCCCTGACTTCAAAACATACTACAAAGCTATAGTAATCAAAACTGCATGGTACTGATACAAAAAGACACACAGATCAATGGGACAGAATTGAAAGCCCAGAAATAAAACCACACATCTATGGACAGCTAATCTTCGACAAAGGAGCCAAGAACACACAATAGAGAAGGGAAAGCGTCTTCAATATATGGTGCTGGGAAAACTGGACAGCCACATGCAAAAGAATGAAAGTAGACCATTATCTTTTGCCATACACAAAAATTAACTCAGAATGGATTAAAGACTTGAAGGTAAGACCTGAAACCATAAAACTTCTAGAAGAAAATATAGGCAGTGCACTCTTTGACATCAGTCTTTTTTTGTGTGTATGTGAGGAATATTGGCCTTGAGCTAACATCTGTGCCAATCTTCCTTTATTTTTTATGTAGGATGCTACCACAATGTAGCATGACAAGTGGTGCTAGGTCCGCGCCAGGATCCAAACCTGCGAACCTCGGGCCACCAAAGTAGAGCATGTGAACTTAACCACTACACCACTGGGCCGGCTCTGACATCAGTCTTAAAAGGATCTTTTCGAATACCATGTCTACTTGGACAAGGGAAACAAAAGAAAAAATAAACAAGTGGGACTTTATCAGACTAAAGAGCTTCTGCAAGGCAAAGGAAACCAGGATCAAAACAAAAAGACAATCCATCAGTTGGGAGAAAATATTTGCAAATCATATATCTGACAAGGGGTTAATCTCCATAATATATAAAGAACTCACAAAATTAAACAACAAAAAAACAAACAGCCAGATCAAAAAGTGGGCAGAGGATATGAACAGACATTTTTCCAAAGAAGATATACAGATGGCCAGTAGGCAAATAAAAAGATGCTCAGCATCACTAATCATCAGGGAAATGCAAATCAAAACTACACTTAGATATCATTTTACACCCATTAGAATGGCTATAATCACCAAGACACAAAACAACAAATGTTGGGGAGGTTGTGGAGAAAAGGGAACCCTTATACATTGCTGGTGGGAATGCAAACTGGTGCATTTCCACTATGGAAAACAGTATGGAGATTTCTCAAAAAATTAAAAACAGAAATACCATATGACCCAGCTATCCCACTACTGGGTATTTATCCAAAGAATTTGAAAGCAACACTACAAAGAGACTTACGCACCTCTATGCTCATTGCAGCATTATTCACAGTAGCCAAGACATGGAAGCAACCCAAGTGCCCATCGACTGATGATTGGATAAAGAAGATGTAGTATATATATATATATATATATATATATATATATATATATATATACACAATGGAATACTACTCAGCCATGAAAAAGATGAAATCATCCCATTCACAACAACATGGATGGACCTTGAGGGTATTATATTAAGCGAAATAAGCCAGACAGAGAAAGACAAACACGGTATGATTTCACTCATTTGTAGAAGACAAAACACAAAAAGATAACAGTTTAGTGGTTACCAGAGAGAAGGGGTTTAGAGGGTGGGCACAAGTGGTGAAGGGGCACATTTATATTGTGACTGACAAATAATGTACAATTGAAATTTCACAATGTTATAAACTATTATGACCTCAATTTTTAAAAAAAGCAATCATGTCTTTTCATCAAATGGTACTGGAACAACTAGACATCCACATGCAAAGAAATGAATCTAGACACAGACCTTACACCCCTCACAAAAATTAACTCAGGGTGGATCACAGACCTAAATGTAAAACACAAAACCATAAAATTCCTAGAAGATAACATGGGAGAAAATCTAGATGACCTTGGATTTGGTAATGACTTTTTAGATACAACACCAAAGGCATGATCCATGAAAGGAAGAATTGATAAGCTAGACTTCATTAAAATTAAAAATTTCTGCTCTGTAAAAGACACTGTCAAGAGGATGAAAAGACAAGCCATGGACTGGGAGGAAAATATTTGCAAAAGACATATCTGATAAATGACTGTTATCCAAAATATACATGGGACCCTTAAACTCAACAATAAGAAAACAAACAAGCTGATTGAGAAACGGGCCATATGAAATAAGCTTATGAAAAGAAAGATGCTCAACATCATATGTCATCAGGGAAATGCAAATTCCAAACAGTGAGATACCACTACATGCCTATTAGAATGGCCAATATCCAGAACACTGACGACATCAAATGCTGGTGAGGATGTGGAGCAACAGGAACTCTCATTCACTGCTGGTGGGGATGCAAAATGGTACAGCCACTTTGGAAGACAGTTTGGCATTTTTACAGAACTAAACATACCCTTACCATATCATCCAGCAATTGCATTCCTTGGTATTTACCCAAAGGAGTTGAAAACTTATGTCCACACAAAAACCTGTACGTGATGTTTATAGCAGCTTTATTCCTAATTGCCAAAACTTGGAAACAACCAAGATGTCCTTCAATGGGCGAATAGATAAATAACCTGTGGTACATACAGACAATGGAATATTACTCAATGCTAAAAAGAAATGAGCAATCAAGCCATGAAAAGACATGAAGGAACCTTAAATGCATATTACTAAGTGAAAGAAGCCAATCTGAAAAACCTACATACTGTATGATTCCAAGTACATGACATTCTGGAAATGGCAAAATTATGGAGACAGTAAAAATGTCAGTGGTTGCCAGAAGTTAGGAGGGAGAGAGGGATGAATAAGTGGAACACAGGATTTTTAAGGCAGTGAAAACACTCTGTATGATCCTATAATGGATACGTGTCATTGTAAGTTTGTCCAAGCCCATATAATGTACGACACCAAAAGTAAACCCGTATGTAAACTAGGGACTTCGGGGGATAATGATGTGTCATTCTAAGTTCCTTGGTTGTAACAAATGTACCACTCTGGAGGGAAATATTGATAACTGGGGAGGCTGTGCCTGTGTGGAGGCAGGGGTGTATATGGGAAATCTCTGTATCTTTCTCTCAATTTTGCTGTGAACCTAAAACTGCTCTTAAAAAATTGTCTGAAAAAATTGCTTAAAACCATATGATTATAATTGTATTGTTGGGCCTTTAACATACACAAATGTAATATATTTGAGAATAACAGCACAAAGGAGGTGGGTGGGAGCAAAGCTGTATTAAAGCAAAGATCTGTCATAAGATGGTAATTTGAATCCTCAAAAATTAAAAGAACCAGAAATGGTAAATAAGAAGTTTAGTATGACAAACTGTATAAATATATACTTTCTCTCCCTTCTACTCTCAGCTTCTTCAAAAGACATAAAATTATATAAAGTAATAATTATAACAATGTATTGTTTGGTTTGTAACATACCTAGAAATTAAGATGTATAATAATAGCACAAAAAAGGGAATAGAAATATACAGAAGTATAGTTTCTATATCTCACTGGAATTAAATTGATATAAATTTGAAGCAGATTCTCATAAGCTAAGATGTATGTTGTAAGCCCTAGAGCAACCACTAAGAAAAAACTTAAAAATAGTTTAAAAATCATTAAAGAAATTAAATGTTATACTAGAAAAAGTTGATACAAAAAAGGAAAATTTTTTTAAAAGACCTTCAGATTTCAAATATATAGTCATTGAAAAAAATTTAATAGTTTAAGCAAAACGTAGACACAATTCAAGAGTTAGTAAATTTAATAATATATCTGAAGAAATTCTCTAGAATGCAGCACAGAGAGCTAGAGATTGGAACATATAAAAGAGAGATCCAAAGACATAGTGGATGAATTGGGAAGATCCAAAATATCCCTAATAGAAATTCCAGAAGTAGAAACCAGAAAGAATGGGGGAAAGGCAATAAAGAAATTTTGGCTGAGAATTTTCCAAAATTGATGAGAGAACTTCTCCAATTCATGATTAGGAATTGCAATGAATCCTAAACAGGATGAATAGAAATAAACATGCTCCTAGATGCTTTGATGTGAAACTATAGAATGTCTAAACAAGGAAAAGATCTTAAGAGAAACCAGACAGTAAAAACAAACTACTTGCAAAGAGCAATAGTTATGGGGTCAGCTGGCTGGCTCAGCAGTTAAGTGCCCACATTCCACTTCGGCGGCCCAGGGTTCACTGGTTCGGATCCCAGGTGCGGACATGGCACCCCTTGGCACGCCATGCTGTGGTAGGCATCCCACATAGAAAGTAGAGGAAGATGGGCACAGATGTTAGCTCAGGGCCAGTCTTCCTCAGCAAAAAGAGAAGGATTGGCAGCAGTTAGCTCAGGGCTAATCTTCCTCAAAAACAAAAACAAAAACAGTTACATATATATATTTTTTTAATTGCAGTAACATTGGATTATAACATTATATAGCTTTCAGATGTACCTTGTAATATATTTCAAATTCTGTGTGGATTACATAATGTTCACCACTCAAAAACTAATTATAGTCCATCCACTCATGTGTGAGCCTAATCACCCCTTTTGCTTTAACCCCTCTTCCCCTGTGGTAACCACCAGTCCAATCTCCATTGCTATGTGCTTGTCGTTGTTTTTATCTTCTACTTATGAGTGAGATCAAACAGTATTTGACTTTCTCCCTCTGACTAATTCGACTCAGCATAATACCCTCAAGGACCATCCATGTTGTCACAAATGGCCGGATTTCATCATTTCTTATGGCTGAGTAGTAGTCTATCATGTATAAATACCACATCTTCTTTATCCATTCATCCCTTGATGGGCACCTAGGTTGCTTCCATGTCTTGGCTATTGTGTATAATGCTGCAATGAACATAGGGGTGCAAGTATCTTTATGCCTTTGTGTTTTCAAGTTCTTTGGATAAATACCCAGCAGTGGGATAGCTGGATCTATCCTTAATTTTCTGAGGATACTCCATACTGCTTTCCATAGTGGCTGCACGAGTTTGCACTCCCACCAGCAGTGTACGAGGGTTCCCTTCTCTCCACATCCTCTCCAACATTTGTTGTTTCCTGTCTTGTTAATTATAGCCATTCTGACCAGAGTGAGGTGATACCTCATTGTAGTTTTGATTTGCATTTCCCTGATAGCTAATGATGTTGAGCATCTTTTCATATGCCTGTTGGCCATCCATATATCTTCTTTGGAGAAATCTCTGTTCAGATCTTTTGCCCATTTTTTAATTGGGTTGTTGGTTTTTTGGTTGTTGAGATCTATGAGTTCTTTGTATATTTTGGATATTAACCCCTTATCTGATATATGTTTTGCACATATCTTCTCCCAGTTGTTAGGTTGTCTTTTCGTTTAGAACAACAGTTGTACTGACAGCAGACCTCTCATCAGAAATAATAGAAGCCAGAATGCAATGGATAGTTAAAAAGAAAAAAGCTAAATATATCTGTAATCACAATAAATGTCCTATTAAATAACAGAGATTATCAGATTAGATTTTTTAAAAATTTCCAGCTATATGCTTTTACAAAAAAATATCCCTAAAATATAAAGACATTGAAAGTAAAAGGCTTAAAAATATATATGTATGTACACATATATATTTTTAACATATTTATAAAAATAAACCAGGAAAATATTAACTAAACTTAAGCTGGCATGGCTATATTAACATTAGAAAAAAATAAACTTCATGCCCAAGAAAATTATGAGGGATAAAGAATTTCACCGTATAATGATAAAAGAGAGAGAAGAGCATAGTAGTTAAGGACACACACTCTAGAACCAGACTACCTGGGTTCAAATCCTGACTCCACCACTTAGAAGCTGGGTCACCTTGGGCAAGTTACTTAACTCTCTGTCCTCAATTTTCTCATCTGTAAAATGGGGACAGTAGTTCCCAATTCATAGAGTTGTTATGAGGGATAAATGAATTAATATATCAAGAACACTTAGAAAATGCTTGGCACAAGGTGCTATATAGCTATTTGCGCTATAAAAGCACCAAGTTCCAGAAAGACACCATAGTTCTGAACTTCTACATACACAATAACACAGCTTCAAAATACATAAAGCAAAATGGATAATATTATAATTAGACATTGGCAAATACCTAATTAGAGTGGGAGGTACAAACACATCTCAGTAATTGATAGACCAAACAGATAAAACAATGGTAAATATACATACAAGTTTAACGACATCATTAACAAGCTTGATTTAATGGCCAAATATAAAACTCTCTACCCCTGAAAATTAGATACTACACATAGTTCACAAATGCATATTCAATATTTATAAAACCTAACCATGTACAGATCATATTCCTTGACCTCAAAGCAATTAGATTAGAACACAGGAACAGAAAGACAACCAACCACTCCCCATATATTTGGAAATTTTAAAACATACTTCCAAATAACTTATGCAAAAAGTGGAAAATATTTAGAACTAAATGATCACAAAAACACTGCTTGTCAAAAGGAATGGGACACAGCCAAAGCAAAACTTAGGGGCAAATTTATAGCCTTAAGTGTTTGTGTTCAAAAGGAGAAAGACAAAAAATTAATAAGCTAAGCATCCAAATTAATAAGTTGGAGAAAGAACAACAGAGTAAATGCAATGAAAACATACAGAAGGAAAAATTAAAGAACAGAAATAGTAAAAACTGATACTTAAATACACAAATATCTGGCATGATTTATTAAGAAAAAAAGGGAGAAAGCATAAATAAGCAATACAGGAATGAAAAAAGTGATCTAACTACAGAAACAATAGAGATTTTTAATGATAAGAATTTATGAACAACGTTACACCAATGTATTTGAAAACTTCGAGAAAAATGGAAAATTCTCTAGAAAAATATGACTTTCCCAAACTGTCAGAAGTAGAAAAATCTGAATATACATTTAATTATTAAAGAAATTTAATCAGTAATTAAAAGTCTCCCCCACAAAATTTACCAGGTCCAGATGGTTTTGTGTGTTCCACAAATATTGAAGGAACTGATAATCCCACTTTAAACAAACTGTCCCAGAAAACAGGAAAAGATGAAATGGGTCACCATTTATTTTATGAGGCTAATACAACTGATATCAAAACCAGACAGTCATAGACAAATGTTGGCCAATCTCATTTATGAACACACACAAAGAGCTCTGAAACAAAACATAGCTAGAAGAGCCAACCAAAGGCAGCGTGACCACATGGGCATCATCACAGGGATGACAGGCAGAGCCAAAGACGAAGAACATCTATCAGTGTAATTCACCACATTAACAGGTTAAAGGAGAAAAACATTTATGATAACTCCATACATATAGAGAAACAAGTTTCAACATTTATTCATGAATTGAAACAAAAACTAAACAAAACAGAATTTCTTTATCCTAGTAAACAGTGATATGGCGACAGAGACAGGCTAGATGCTGACAGATCCCATCTCCTTTTCCCAAACACAGAGAAAGACCACGTTTCCCAGCCTCTTGGGAGGTGCATTGGAACCCTGCGCCTGGCCAGTGGATATGGACAGAAGTGACGTACACCAGTCTCAGGTCTGGCCATAAATCCTTTCACAGTCACGCATTCTCTCTCCATCTTCCACAGAGACCTTAGAAACCACGTGTTGGAGATGACAGCATCGCAAAATGGACAGTGTCTGGATCCCTGAGTCCCACCTGGAGGGGAAAGGCCATGAAGCCACTTAGCCCACATCAGACTATGAAACAAACAAGAAACAAATACTTATTTTGTTAAGCCACATTTTCATATATTGCATATCCGCGTGTCTGAGTGCTATCTTGTCCCACTGGTTTGTATCCCTCCCTCTGCCAATGGAACACTGTCTTAATTACTGTAACTTTATAAAAATGTTTGCAATCTGATAGGGCCGAGTCCAGGGTAAAGACAGTGATGACCTCTTCCAGGACAAAAACAGTTTCTCGTGTCTTAGCCCGGGGCTTAGTATGTGCTCAACAGTCTTTTGATGAGTGAATAAACGAAGCCAAAAGAGGAAGTTAGAAAGACCAAGGGGAAAAGCAGACAAAGAGGGACATGCCCTCCCCTCACCAGAGAGAGGTCCCGGGAGTGCCAAGGCTGCTCTGGCAGAGTGTAAGCCAGAAGGCTCAAGTCAGAGTGGGAGGAGGGGGGGAGGAAGTTTCAAGCTAAACCCCTCCTCTCTGCCTCACAAGAAAGAGAAAATGACATAAGGCTGTGGGAACCAAGAGCTGGAGGAGCCTGGAAGCAAAAGCTGAAGCTCTGTCAGCTTCCCAGCAGTTCACACCCTGAGACAATCCTCCCACCTCCAACCCCCAAAGCTGCCAAGAGCCCCAGGCAGAGAAGCAGGCGTCCCAGCACAGCCGGCCTCAGCAGCACCACACAGCACTGGGGAAGTGACAGAGTGATTGGGGGAAAAACAACTATTATAGCTGAGATATTTTAAAATCCGCCCTCCAGGCAGCATCCGGTTGCCACAGCAACCCTAGCTCCGCTGGGGGTCCTGATTGCCGGCTTGCTCACCGCACCTGCCTTGGGAGCCCGAGGTGTCCTCAGGAGGCCAGAAGCTGCTGCCACCAAGGGGCACACTGAGGAAGTGCCCCTGTGTCTGACGCCAAGCTGCTTCTATGTGCTCACTGTGAACACCTGATGGCATCGTTTTGTTCAAGGTTAATAATTTCATTATAAATATGTGCTCACTTCCTGTTCAAATTGACTCACAAAGTCTTTTTCGTTTTGTATTCACTTGGCTCCAACAAACACAAAAAGGAAACATCTTCATTCAGTTTGGCGTTGAGCAAACGAAGCAGTTGGTTTTGAGTTTTGGTTCCACGGTTTAGACAAAGCCCCTAAGGAACAAGATTGGCAATGGAACTGAGAGGCTGGCCCTGCTCTCCAACATAGATTTGCATAAGTAATGTTGCTGTACACATGCTCTCTGGACCCCGTCTAGAATAGCTTGCAGTATCTTTAGGAAACCCAAACAAGTAAGAAAAGGAGAGAGGAGCCACAGAGCCAGAACGACTGCTAGTCAAAGGGACAGAGGCAAACAGACACAACTGCTGTCATTCTCTCTCTTCAAACTGGAGCTAAGTATTCTCGACTCTGGCAGCGTTCCTCCCCATGTAGCCACGTTTTCCAACTCACTTCTGCTCTCACTTGGCATTCCATTTGGTAAGCTCGACCCATCTGGCCCAAGGAGAGCCCACCTTGCCTGTATCTCCAACAGTAGCTGCTCTGGGACATAAAGCAATGCGTGGAGGAAGGACAGTGGCGGGCTGGGGTCAGGAAGGTCTTTGGTGCATGTCTTGGGGAGAACACTGGGCTCGGAGTTAGGAGTCCCAACTCTAGGCCCAGCCCCTCCATTTACTAACCGACTTTGGACACATCATCACTGAGGTGAACCCCACGAGGCAGGTGTTGTCGCCAATGACGTCACTGCTGTGGCACCTAGAATGGCACACGGCCCCAGCAGTCTTCAAGTGTTTCTGAAATGAAAGCATGGATGAATGGTCTCTGCCTGGGCGCCTTCATTTATAAAAGTGAGAGAGAGGAATTGCCTCTCTCCATTAGGGGCTTCGTGAGGCTCTAACAAGCATGGACAAAGGATGTCTGCTTTAAAATGCTTTGGTCAGGCTGGGTTTGAAAAGGTTAACTGATATGCAAATACGAGCTAGCCAGACTGTTACCTGACCAGCAGTTCAGACGACTGACAAGGGGCTTCGCTGGCTAGGGCTTCACCCGTTCCCTCAGAGCACTGGAGGAAGTCCTCGTAGCTCCCGCCTTCTGGGGCCCAGGAGCTGGAGTTGTACTGCTAGTTGCCCACCTCACATCCATCCCACTAGCCTCCCCTACAAACAGACCCTGATTTTGTCTGAGCAACAGTGTGCCCTGTCCCTGCCTCCGCGCAGCTACTGGTGACCCTGTGGCCCAAATGTAGTCCACAAGAGAGGACTGGAAGTCCTGAGGTGGAACTTCCGGAAAGTCCTTTACAGGGAGTCCAGCTCTACTGGCTTTGTCTTTGCCCTTTCCTCCTTCCTCTTGGGAATGTGGCTGCAAGGCCTGGAAGGGTACAGTGCCAGCCTGCACCTGGACAGACACACACGCTAAGACGGTGGCGGGCAAGGGCCTGCACCCCGGGTGACACCCTGGAGCTTGTTCCGCAGCCCAAATGCCCACCTCTGAACTTCTTACTTAGAAAAATGACCACCTACTTGTTCAGCCACTGTACTCAGATTTCTGTGGCAAACAGCTGAACAAAATCCTAAATTAAACAGTACTTCACTTAAAATAGCTCATTTCTGAAATACACATTCCCAATGCCAATTTTACAGACGAGAAAACGGAAGCTTGGAGAAGTGAAGGAAATTGCCCAAGGCCACATAGCTGGTGAGCAACAGAGCTGGGCTTCGATTCCATGTCAGTCTGACTCCAAGACCCTTCGTCTTCTCACTTTTGCCATACTCCCCAAGGGAGAAGAAAGGAAGGAAAGCCGTGTTTGTCTCTAAGGACCCTACAGGAGGTCTTTCAGGGTCTGAAACCCTGCCAAGTGCCAGGCATGTAGGTGTGGGGATAAAGAATGAGTCAATATGGACAATGTCCATGCAGCTCATATTTTAGTAGAAAACATAGATTAAGGACGTAAATATAGGTCATGAGGTGATAAGGACTATGGAAAACATTCAGCAGCATAAGAGGGCTAGAAACTGCTATTTTTTTTAGGAAGTTGAGGGATTCTCTTTGAAGTGACATATGCACCAGACCTTTAAGAAGTGATCAGAAAACAAAAAAGGGATAGAGCAAGTCATGTGGATATCAGAAGGCAGAGGGAATGCAAGTTCAGGGGCCCCGAGGAGGAGCGGACAGTGGCCCAGCAAGAGAGCCAGCACGGCTAGTGTGTGGTGACTGAAGGGGAAGGGGTAGGCCCGAGAAGCCGTGGTGGAACAGGATGCAGAGGCATTTGTGCGGTGGTCAGGAACTCTGGCTTTGACTCTGAGTGAGACAAGAAGTCAGAGGAGGGTTTTCAATCAGAATAGATCAAATGTACGATCTGACTTCTGGGCCCCCGAGTGGAAAGTATCAGGGAGGGAGAGAGGGAAGAGAGGAGGCAGGGAGGCCAGAGATTAGGTTTCTGCAAGAATCCAGGCGAGAGATGCCAGCAGACTGGACCAGCGTGGTGTTGAAGGCTGGAGAGTGCCCTTAGTCTGGTACATTCTGAAGGCAAAGCTGACAGGATCTGCTGGTGGACTGGACTGGACGTGGGAAATGAGAGAGAGAGAGAGAGAGAGAGAGAAGACAAGGATGAAGCCAAGCCTTCAGCCTAAACAAGAAAAAAGGAGTGCTACTGTCTCAAGTGGGGAGGATTAGAAGACCCAGATTACTCGGGGTACTGGAGGGGGACCAGCTGCGTCCTGCACGCGGTTAAGCTCTGATGCATGTGGAATGAGCACAGCTCCTCATCCTCCTTCACGAAACTCGTTCAGTCAGCTTCCAGGACACCAGCTCTCAATTCCCATCCCGTGTCACTGGCCGCTGTTTCTCAATTTCCTATGTTCCCTCCCCTCTCAATGACTACCAGGCATCCAAACAGAGGTGTCAAGAGGTGGGTCAGATAGAGCCAAAGTAAAGAGTGTTTTAAGAAGGGAAGGAGTAATCAGCTTGTGTCAAATGCAAACAACTGCTGGAGTCAGATGAGGACGAGAACTGACTAGGGGATTTGGCAAGCGTGAGGTCCTAGGTGACACAGACCATGGAAAGATGGAACTGGATTACTCCTAGAGGAGGAATAAAAGAAACACATACTTTCCAGAATCACTGTAGGAAAGCTCCTTCCTTTACAACAAACCATAAACCAGATCCTTTTTCTTTTCCACATCAGGAAAGACGCTAAGGATATGCCAAAGCCTGGCATGCACTCACTCCCAGACAGCCTGGGGCTTCACAGCCCGGCCTGGGGGGTGGGGGTTGTGGGAGAACAGCAGCAGGAGAGCGGACATCAGCACCTTACGGGAGGAAAATGCCACCAACTTCTCTGCCTCAAGGTCGCCCACACACTCACCCACTGTCGTTCCCCCACAGGGCTTTCTAGTACATTCCAGACAGAGCTTCAGAAGAGACAGCATAAGGAATATTTATTATGATTATTTTAATTTAAAAAAATAAGTCCCAAAGTCTGTAGGCAATAAGCTAAAATACAATAAAAAGTAGTATGTGAGTGTTAGTTACACACCTTGCTGGCACGCAGTGGTTGCTTCAATGCAGACAAAAGCCCTGCAGAAATTTCCACATTATTCCACACCACCTCCCCTTTTTTCAGAAGTCCCTTCTGAAATGATGAGGGAACTGAGGCACAGAGGTAAAGGGACTGGCCTGAGGTCAGAGTGCTAGGAGAGGCAGACAGGAATGAGGCCCAGAAAATCCTGAAGTTCTATCCAAAATGCTACCCAGGGTACAATTCTGTGGCAACTGCCCAGCAGAAAAAAAGCCACTGTCTTCTTGCGAGAGACCAATAACATCACACTGTGGGCCAGCAGGAAGAGTGTCACGGTAAGCAGGCCCTGACTCGATGCCCAGTGATCTGGGCTAGAGCGAGCCAACAGGACCCCTAGGGCTGCAGGCTCCCTCCCACCCCTTTGCCCCCACTGCCCAGCCCTCGCTACAAAGCCCAGCCCTCCTTGTGGAAAACCAGCTGCACAGCCTCGTCCACGTCGTGCACAATGTGGGATGCCTCCATGAGCTCCTGACTGAAGCGGAAGTCCCGGTGCCCGTGGAAGGGAGGCTCTTCTCCCCTCTGTGCAGGCTCTGTGGACACCGGGACCTTGGGACTGTACACGCCAGTGCACACCAGGATGGAGGTACAGCTCTGGGTGGCTGAGGGACGCTGCTTCCACAGGCCACCGGCCCCCAGCTCCTGTGCCCCATCATGCTTCACCATCTGCAGGTACTGGTGGAACAGGTTGGCACCGTAGACATCAGACATAGGGTTATCACTGGCAGGGGCAGCCACACCGGAAAAAGAAAGAGGAGAAAACCCGAGTTCAGTGTTGCAAGGCAAAGCAGCAGAAGACAGTTGTGGGGAGAGAGGTGTGCACTAGGCGTGGGGACACAGGGAGGTGAGTGGGTGGGGAGGAAGGGAAGGATGAGGAGATGGAGCAGAGCTCACCCTACAGCATAGAGGTTCTGGATGGGCGCGACCCAGCCCCGCCTCTCCGCCTGCTGCCTGATCAGGTCCTCTGCGTACTGGTAAGTGAGGATGCTGGGTTTGCCCATCAGGCCCTCATATCTCAGCTCTTTGCCCGTCACTTTCTGGTAAATGGTTTCCAGGCACAGCAGAAAGGTGCCGTGGCCAAACCTGCCAGAGAAAAGAGCCCAGCAACTCAGCCCTCTCCTCCCAGGCTCCTCCTGGCCACCTGCCATTCTCTAAGCAGTACCCTACACACCAACCTGTGACTCCAGGGCCCTGATGGGGAGAGGTCAAAGTGAAATTACTTCTAGTAAGAAGTAATTATATTTATTACCTATGTTTACGACCCGCTTTTATCTAATAACATGCTCACGCACTGGAGATGACATCTCACATTTAACTCTCAGAAACACCCTATGAGAGAGCTATCACTGTCCTCATTCTACAAGTGAGGACCTTGAGGCAGAGAGAGACGAAGGACCTTGCCCAACGTGGCAGAGCTAGGATTACAACCAGGCAGTCAGACTCCAGAAACCAAAGTTTAAATTCTGCTTTAGATTTGTGGCAGACTACTGGCTGCCATTCTCCTCTTTTTCCTTAGAGCAAATTTGCAGCGGAGAATATTGCCACTGGGTGTGAAAAGTACATTCCCATGCTTCCATTGCAGCTAGGAGTGCAGCCATGTGACTAAGCTATAGCCAGAGTCAATGGATCCAGAAGTGCTGGGCTAAACTTCTAGGAAGTACCCTTAAAATTGGAAAGGGGTGCTCATCTCCACCTCCCCTACTTCTTCCTGCTGTCTGGAATGCTGACATGATGGCTGGAGTTTGGGCAGCCACGTTGGATTATGTAGTGAAGGGCTAAGGACTGCACAGCAGGAAGACAGAATGTGCCTGTGTCCCTGACAAGTAGCCTTCCACACAAGCCTGGACTGCCTACCCCAGACCTTTTTTGACATGAGTAAGAAATAAACTTCTGTCTTGTATAAGACATCTTTGTTACGGGTTTTCATCCCTTGCTGCTAAACCAAATCCTAACTGATACTGTACAATATATTAAAGTTATATTTCAGCGTCACTTACACATACATATAACAAATTCTATTTCCAATTTTTAAATTTTTGACTGAAAAATTAATCTTAAGTCTGGTTTATAAATAGAAATGTGCCCCTTGCTATTCAGTCCACAGCTTGTATAACCAAACCCCTCACCTGGCGTCAGCACACCCTAACTCTAGGAAGAATACTTCAAAGAAAATCCCTAACCTCGAGCTGCAGAAATACACTTTAAAAGTAACACGAGAGAACGCCTTAATCCCCTTCTCCCTGGGGCTGTTGAGTCATGCGACTTAAGGCAGAACGGGGCCCTGCTGCCCTCTGCTGAAGGATCACTCGCACAGCTACTGGGAGTCAGCGGCAGCGAGAGAAACTCTTAGACTTTGGCCTTGCAGATAAGAGCAGCCACACAATCCACAGCAGCTGTCAGCTGTCCTTTCAGGAAGGCTCTTTGCGGGCCTGAAAAGGGCTGCCTGTGCTGTGCTCGGCCTCAGAAAAGGACAGGACAGATGCCATCTGCACAGCCGAGCAGGGTGTGTGGGCCTGTGGGAAAGTCACGTAGGCACTGGTTCTCACTCCTGGTCTCCACAATCTCAGAATAACTCTTGCTTGCCTCTCCCCCTCATCTTACGTGCCAGAGACACACGGAAGTGAAAGAACCAGGCCCCAGGGAGGAGGGGCAGCGGAACAATCTGCACGGGCACGCCTCGGCAACCGCCCAGCCTTTGGGTTCCGCTGGTCAACACCAGCATGTTCTGTTAAGACTCTGGAGGGCAAGGGTCGTGTGTTCAAGATCATCTCAACATAGCTTCAGTGCTCAGTAAGCTGTAGTTTTTGTTTAATCATTAAAATGTGAGGTGATCCTTGAAACCCCTCCCAGAAGGCCAGATTTCTGTGCAACTGCAGGGCCCCCAGGTAGGTGTCTGACCACCCAGAGCATCAGAATGACGGAGGAAGCATCAGCAGGGCAGCCTAGGCAGCAGCTGGAAGTGGACCACCAGGGTCAAGACCAGGGACTCTGTGTCCTCACCTGGGCATCTTGGCTTCAGCCATCCAAAGGAGATCCATGTTGCTGGCCAGGACAGGGAGATGAGGATAGGGGGCCGTCGCCAAACCAGTCCCTGGGTTCCCATTGCTGAGAAGGACATCCATGATCAGCTGCAGGCTTGTCTCCCAGCGGACTGGCTCCCCAAGGAGGAGCACCCCTTTAAAGAGCAAAGGCATGGCGGTGAGGGTTGCAGGGCACTCAGCCTACCCTCCATGGCAGGTAGCTAGCGGAAGGCCCTCAGGAGGCCAGCCGAGGCCAGTGGGTGCCACCCAACCACCAACTCTTCCCTGTGGTGCCCTCACCATAGCCATGACAGGGGACCCTGAATCAGCCTTGAAAGAGCCCCTCTCCCACTGACCCGTGGGGAACGAAGCCCAGGGCTCAGGAAGGAGGTTCCTGAGGGCGCCCATCTCCAGTGTCCACCGGTGCTTCCCAAAGGAGGTTAAGAAAAGGCAGCAGCAGTCTCAGGCCCGCTTTATCCTGCCAAAGGATGCTCTCCCCACCACCTCACCCTGCAGGGACTGGGCAAAGGGCCCACCTCCCTCAGCCGCTTCTCTCTGAGCCCCAGGCCAGTAAACCTAATGGCGAGGAGAGGGGGATCTGGACTGACAGAGACCTGAGCTCCAAGCCTGACTCTGCCAACTGTCCTCTGTGACTGTGGGCAAGGTATGTACCTCTGCTAAGCCTCAGCAGCCTGGACTAGAGAACACCACCTACTGCCATTACGAGGACAAAAGGGAGATATAATAAATAAAGTGCTTAACGATGCTGGACCCAGCACTCAAAAACGGAAGCTGCTGCTATCAACTACAAGACCAGTGAACTGAGCCAGCGCAGCAGCCCCGGGGAGCAGTGCCCCCGCTAGGGAGGTGGTCTAGAGACCAGAGGATGGGTTTTCACTGTCACAATGACTAACACTTAGTGGGTGAGGGTTGGGGGGGCGCGGGAGGCAAGATGCTCAGGACGGTCCTGCACAATCACAAACTTTCCCACCTCCTATGAAGGCGAGTGTGCAATCTGACACTCACACAGGTGAGCACCCTGTTGAGAACTACTTGAACCTACGTTCTCATTCCATTCTACGTGTAAACACAGAGGACTGGGGATACGGTCTTAACAAACACTGATTTTTCCAAAAACGTAACTATAAGTTAGGAGAAGACTGTACTTTATTTTTTCAAAACTTTATTAAGAGTTGTTCCCTATTTTGGAAAATCATTTCACCAATGACAATGCTGCCTCAAATTTCTGAGTCACCAATAAAACACATTTCTATCACACCTATAAACACACTCACATCAGTCTGCACTTGCAGCCGTAACACTCAGGGTGACTCTGTCTATGGTCATTTTAGCAGCTCCTTATGTCTGATTGGATTATTATTACATATTGAAAAACATATTCCTTTACTAAAAATGTTTCCTCTCATTTTTCCCTATTTCAATTCAGGCTTCATACTGAACTGATTAATTTTTAATATATGTGTAAAGGAAAGATATTATCTATGAATCTCATTTTGCGGTGGTAAAGGGGACATTACAACATTTTTGTTATATAAGGGGAAAACTGGGATTAAGAGGGTTGAGAAACACTGGACTACATTACCTCTAGGTACCTTTCCCCTCTAAGCTTTAAGCTTATGATTTCTCTGGAATAATCAGGCAATTGATACAGTGTAGGAAGGATTAATAATGAATGTCTTAGAGGTAGTGAGCGGCAAATCCTAGACCAGAACCCAAGTGAGCAGATGTCCAATGCCCCCAAGGCACTCCGCCCATCTGCAGGCAACTATCATACTAGAAAAGCCTGGAGGGCCTAGGGGAGAGAGAACACCCAGACCCACACCCACACAGGAGAGGAGCCATTACCTTCAATGGCGGGGAAATCACTCGGCGGAAGGGGCTGCCAGGAGACAAAGAGCAGGCCGTCAGTGCAACGGTCCCTTCCTACCACTGGACAACCACACACCACTTTCCGGGGAGGGGGGCAGGAGGAAAACACATTCCAGACAGAACAAAGATCACCCCCCGCTCTAGCCCAAGCTGAGGAGAAGCCAGAGACGACCGAGGAAGGTTCATGAAGAAAGGTGAAGAGAGAACGACCAGGCTGGTCACAGAACAGGCTGAGGGAGACCACATATAAAGGTCAGCCAAGAGGAAGGGCGAGTCAGCTGTCCTCCTCTGGTGAGGAGAGGAGATGAGATACAGGCCAAGCAAGAGTCTAGAACCAGGGAGCTAAAGATGAAGGGGTGTCTATGGAGAAAAGGGAGGCCATCAGGGCGTGATGCATCATTTCTCTTGATGTCAGATTAGGAGGCAGGAGCCTTCACTGAACCACCTCTTGGGGTCTGTTCCTTCCCCAGGTTATTACTGTCCTGGCTCTGCACTAGCCAGCCATGTATCCTGGGGTAAGTCACTTTCCCTGTGTGGGGCTCAGTCTCTGAGCCGTTCTGAGATCTGTTCCAACTCTGACATCCTGGTTCTCCACATAATCTGCATGGTTCTAAGAGAAAGCTCTCAACGGTGATGAAGGGCGCTATTCACGTGGAATGTTCTGGAGGAAGGAGGACTAGCGCTGTATAAACAAACAACAGTAAGCCTGTCTATTTATAACCGCATCTCATCACATTTTCCCAGTGGCCTGATTTAAAATATAGGCTGTGTGATATATAGAGTTCACACGAGGAGAAAGATGGCCAAGGGCCAGTGAGAGCCGGGCAGGCACGCTCCAGAGGATCACTGAGAGGCCCCGTGACTACCAACCAGAAGAGATGGGAAATCCAACCAGTGATTCAGAGAGGAGCTGAACCCAGAAGGCACACGGGCAGACACTCAGAACCGCCAGTCGCTTCTAGGCATGCTGTTTCTCACAAGGACAACTCTCTGTAGCATGCGTCAGGATAAGGTGCAGCAGTGAGTAACTTAAGGTTAATGATTCGCCCAAGCAACACTGGGAAAGCCAGCTGGGAAAATATAAAACTATTCATTGGAGATGCTAGGGCTCTGAGAGGAGTTCTCAGCTAATCACACACAATGCAAAAAGGAGAGGCCTCAGGAGCCTGCTGCTCCTCTGGGCCATTCTTGTACATCTGGGGAATGAAACCCTTGGCCAGATGGGCCTCTCCAAGGAGGCCGCTCTGCAAACACACAGACGAGATGCACTCTAAGCGGGGGTGGTCGTCAGGCCAGCGAGAGGAGCCCCTGCAGGAACAGGACAGAGCTGAGTACTGAGATCCCTGGGACATGCTTCTTAGTACCGTGGTCTTTGGCCGCCGCTGGAGATCAACCATGTCAAGCACAGGGAAGGCAGCCCGCAGCTCGTCCACAGTAACCACATTCTCGAAGCCCAGTCTAGAGCAAGATCAGGGAAGCAAAACTCGACAGTTCTGGGGGAAGATGCCTTTAAAGTGGGGGGAACCAACCTAGTCCTGATCAAACCAGTCCACCCAATCCCCAGACAGAGCCCAGCAAGGCCGACACCGATCCTGAAGGTGCTGGCAGGTGGGCTGTGACAGCACAGGCAGAGCGGGATGCGCACCCCCAGGGCCCAGGGACCACGCCAGGCACTCCCAGGGAACAAGGACATACAAGACCCTGTGTCCTCACAGAGCTCGCCACACGCCCAGAGCCCATGAAAGCAGCGCTCTGTGAACAGGGCTGCCGCTGCCTGCCGAGGAGTTCAGGAGAGAGACTCCTCGGGGGGCTGGGCAGGTGGGCAAATGGTCAGAGAGAAGTTACACTTGAGCTACATCTTGAAGGATGAACCAGATTCAGCCAGGAAGGGGAGAACCTGGTGAGGGGCAAGCCAGCTCCAGCCCTCTCTCTCCCAGCCCTGCCTCCATTTTCCTGTCCTCTACTGACACTTGCAATCCTAACTCGACATGGTTTCAGATTACTCTCAAAATGAATCCCCCAACAACGCTGCTTCCATCAGACCACCCCAGTCAGCAGTAAAGCCTGCACTGACTCCGGCTGCCTCATAAGCAAGTTCACTTACTTCTCGCGTTTACTTCCCATTTCCTACCCTAGGCACCACCTTCCCTAATCTCTCATTCCCCACCCGGCCCATTCCAGCCTCTGGCTTCAGGGTTCCTCACCATCCTTCCTCTTTCCAGCCTCCCTGGCTACTTCCCCTGCGTGGGGAACTTTAACTCTCTGGTGCATGGCCACCCCCTCCACGAAGTCACAGGTAATCCTACTCCTGAAACAGGCTCCCTCCCCCGACACCTGTGACTCTCGGAGCCTATGCTCTCTTCCTAGTCTTCCATCCTATGCTGTCTTAAATACTCCTCTGTTTATGGGGTGTGATTCCTGCGTCCCCAGGTATGAACCCCTTGATAAAGTCACAATCCTGCTGTGCTTTTCCTGGCCTCCTTCCCCCTTTAGAGCACGCAGCACAGTGCTGGTAACACAGGAAGTGCTAGCACAGGTTTGTGGAATGAGCAAATGAATAAGCTGCTTGAGAACAGGACCCAAGTCTCCTGCTTTCTGAGTGTGCAAAACACAGAAGGATGAGTTCACTGCAGATACTTAACACTGGCTGATAAGTTGACTGAGCACCCCAAGGAACAGCACTAGCGCAGCAGTGCCCAAACCTGATTACAGAATCGCCTAGCATTCTTTTCTTAAATACAGATTGCTGACTTTTATCCCAGACCTAGTGAATGCAGACTCCCCAGGGGTAAGGCCCAGCATTCTATATTTTAAGCTCTGCGGGAGGTTCTGTTGCAGTGGCATGTGGCCTGGCTTTTGGAGACCACCAGGCCCAGGACTGGCCATACCAGGGAGCCCTCCTCCCTCCCTCAGAGCCCACCACCTATCCCCTGAGCCCTGGCAGCCTGCGCCCGCCACGCCTCACTAGTCCTCCCTCGGCAGCCAGGGTGAGAAGCACCAGAGGATACGCTCGCGCATTCTCCACCAGCGGGCCCTGCCCGGACACCAGCATCCGCCTCCTGTGGTACTGTGAGAAGAGCTTCATGGGGCTGTGGGAGAGAATAACCTGGTCTGGCTCCACCTGCAGGGACAGCAAAGAGACAGAGGAGAGCAGACAACACAACTGTAGAGGGAAAGTCATGGGGAGATGGGTAGCAGGCTCTTTCACCTAGGAGGGGGGAAAACCTACCAGAAAAAGAAGAGAGAAAAGCCTTTTCTGGCACCCAGGACTTCTAGAAACTATCCAAACAGGTGTGAGAAGCATCTAATTTGGTTCTTGCCACACAAAACAAGAAAGCAGGAAACGCCAGGGGCCATGGGTTCTGACTGCTCCCCAGTGCTGTCCTGCTCAGCTCACTAGCACCCTCTGTGTGCCTCAGTCCCCTAACTGGAAACCACAGGGTTTGCGTGCACTCTTCGTCTGTCATAGAAACCTCCCTTTGACTTTGACTTTGTCTTTTCAGTTCTACTTAAAGACTTAGCTTTTTGACATTTATTCTAACTCCAACAATGCAGCCTTTACTCAGAATGTTTTGGAACTCTTTCTGGAGAGCAGAGAAGGAAACCAGCTTTATTCCTTCACTCGCTGTGGTCCTCCCCAAGCAGTGTCACCAGCCAATCAGCTACTTTATTTACTGTTTGGTTCCAAAGGACTGTTTCCAAAAACTAAATCCATCTTTCACAAAGAACACGTAACGCTGGGACACGGCCTGGAGCTGCAGGCGGCGGAAGAAGGGCTGCTTTTGGGGAAGCGCTCCTTCAGATGCGCGTTTCATTTCTGAGGAACAAGGGCTGTTACGTCAGAGTCCCACCTGTCACATGGAGACTAAGGCGAATGTGACCCTTCCTTTCCAGAGGCTGACAACCCACAAGACAACCCTGATGCCCAGAAGAAAAGAAATGGGCACAAAGACAGGAGACTCAAGCTGACAAACACATGAGCAGGATTTCTGGGCTCAATGTGTATTTATAGAATAAAAAAATGGCCCTACTGTTGCGGCTCTGCTCATGAGGCTGGGCTTGAACTCCAAGGCATTTTCCCGGCAGTGCTGGAAGATTTGTACTGACCCAACTGGCCACGCCCTCGGGTTTCTCCACACTGTGCCCCAGCCCAGGGAAGGAGCCTTGGTCAGAACTGGAGGGGGGGTCCCCGGGGAACCAGGTCCCTGGGCTTCCAGGTCTCTGGCGGCCTCCTGACCTTGAACCCCAGCAGGGCTGACAGCTCCTGGGCTTTGCCGTGTTGTAAGATGTTTCCAGCATTCGTGACAAAGACCACGGGCACCCGCAGCTGCCCCTGGGAGTCCAGCAGCCTGCGGAACGCTTCCAGAGCGGCGGGGATCACTCTGTGGCCCCGCACCAGCACTCCATCGATGTCCAACAGGAACCCAAAGGTGGGCGGGCTCTGCACAGGGGAGAAGAGAAGCAGCACTGCCCAGGGCCAGAGGCAGAGGGAGGACGGAGAAGACCCTCACAAAGAGGGGCTCCACGCCATCCTCAGGTCGGCTGGCGCCCTGGAAAAGCTGCGTCAGTGCAAACAGAAAATGAGGACATGGGGTTTCTGATAAGACAAGTCCAACTATAACAGAGAATTATTCTTTTTTCATGTATTTTTAAGCATATAACTATTTTGCTAAAATTATTTTTGCTTAATTAATATAAAGGAATTTTTTAACTGGAAAACAGAGAAGTTCAATAACAAAATCCCAGCACTTTAACACAACCAATTAATATTTTCCTTCCATCTCTCCTTTTTCTATTCTTATGTTTGTCATGTGGCTACTGTACGTTATGTGCAAGTTTGCATCTTGTTCTTTCTGCTTGACACAGAAGCATTTTTATCTGTTACAATAGCCTTCATAACTACCATTTCTTTCTTTCTTTATTTTTAAAGATTGGCCCTGAGCTAACGTCTGCTGCCAATCTTCTTTTTTTTTCCCCTTCTTCTTCTCCCCAAATCCCCCTAGTACATAGTTGTATATTTTACTTGTGGGTCCTTCTAGTTGTGGCATGTGGGACGCTGCCCCAGCCTGGCCTGATGAGCAGTGCCATGTCTGAGCCCAGGATCCAAACCGGCAAAATCCCGGGCTGCCAAAGCAGAGTACACGAACTTAACCAGTCGGCCACGGGGCCAGCCTTGCCTTCATAATCATCTTTTAAAATTTTGTTTTATTATAACCACATACACAGAGTTTTTAAAAAAAACTCAACTGCTACAGATGATATAAAAATTTTTTTAAAGTTTCTTGCTTCCTTCTTCCACCTAGTGCTATTCCCTCTCTTGTATATTTTCCAGAAACTTCTTACGGATATACAGTATATGAATTTCTTATCTTTTAACTAACACGATGGCATTATGTTGTTCTTTCTTTTCCATCTTACTTTTTTTTAGCTGGTATCTCTTGGTTATCTTTCCATATCAACACACACATCTCTACCTCCTAAACTTCATTTCTGGTTAACTAATATTCTGAGTGAATAACCCACTAACATTCTATTTCCCCTATTTTGGACAGTTAGGTTTCTCCACATTTTTGCTACTACAAATAATGCTATAAGGAATCTCTTCATGCTTCCTGATTTTTCCATATTAGGGATTTTTCCATATTAGGGATTTTTCTTTAAGCCGGTACTTAAAAGTGGGAGAAAGAAATCAAGAGTGCAAACATTTTAACAACGTAACACCTACTGACAAATTGTTTTCCAAAAACATGTACCAACTTATGTAGCTACTGGTAATACACTCTACCCTTGCCAATATTGATTTTCACATATATCAAAGAGTTTATTAATTACCAAAAGTCTTATTAATTTAAAAGTTTAAAAAACGTTATCTCGGGGCTGGCCTGGTGGCGCAGCGCTTAAGCAGCTTATTCCGCTTCAGCAACCCAGGGTTTGGCGGTTTGGATCCCAGGTGCAGACATGGCACCGCTTGTCAAGCCATGCTGTGGCAGGCGTCCCACATACAAAGTAGAGGAAGATGGGCACAGATGTTAGCTCAAGGCCAGCCTTCCTCAGCAAAAAGAGGGGGATTGGTGGCAGATGTTAGCTCAGGGCTAAATCTTCCTCAAAAAAAAACAAACAAAGGTATCTCATCTTGATCTGCATTTCCTGGATTTATAAAGTTGAACACTGCCCTCTTTTAAAAAATTCAACCCAGGGGCCAGCCCCGTGGCCAAGTGGTTAAGTTTGTGCGTTCCGCTTTGGCAGCCCAGGGTTCACTGGTTCAGATCCTGGGTGCAGACACAGCACGGCTCATCAGGCCATGCTGAGGCGGCGTTCCGCATAGCAGAGCCAGAAGGACCCACAACTAGAATATACCACTATGAACTGGGGGGCTTTGGGGAGAAGAAGAAAAAGAAAAGAAAAAAAGAGGAAGATTGGCAAGAGATGTTAGCTCACGGCCAATCTTCCTCACACACACACACAAATAATAATAATAATAATTTGACCCATTTCTTATTTTATAAACTGTTAGCATACAAGATGTTTTTCAATTGTCAAAAAAATCCAACCTAACCTGTTTACAATTTTTCTTTTGCTGGTGCCAAGTAGGTCAAGCCATCCTGACCCCACACACCTGCTCTATGCACAGGCTCCTTCTATGAGAAGCACCCAAAACACAGACGAACCACACTCCAGCGCCTCACTGCTTAGTTGAGAAGAAAGAACAAGCAACAGGTCTAGAAAATACTTAAACCCGCTAAAACTGCAGCATTTTCACAAGTGTAAAATCAATTTTAAGTACTTAACTTCTGAGTAAACGAACAGAAGTAAACAGGGGTAGTTTCTTAGAAGAGAATTTTGAGCTAGGCAATGAAAGAGTTAAATATATGCATTCACGTAACAAATACCCCTTGAGAGCGCCAGCAGCAGCAGACCACCCAAGCAGGCAGAGGGGGCCTCTGCCTACAGTTCAGTGGGGAAGACAGTCCAACAAGCAGCCACAGGGCAGTCTATGCTGAGTGCTACATCAAGAAATGAGGTTCCCCTCTGAGAAGCTGCATCAGGGGTACCTAAGCTGTGGCAGGTGAGAGGATTGGCCATCACAGGTCTCCCAGGTCAGTTTAAGGACTTTCAAAGAGGAAAGTGGCACTATCAGACCCGCGCGGTAGAAAACTCTTGGCTGCAGAGTGAAGAATGGATTGAGTGGACTGAAGAAAGTCAAGTTGAAGGGATCAGATGGGACCAACTGCAATCCAAGACAGAGACGACAGTGGCTTTAACTAGGTAGTGGCAACAGGAATGGAGAAAAGGGGGAAAATCATACATAGGAGGCAGAACAGCCAAGACCTGGAAACAGTCAGATGTGGGGACAGAAGGAGGGAGCGACCACAGGGACTCCCATGGGTGTTTTAGCTTGGGAACATGGGAGGGGGGATGCTGGTATCACTCACAGACTCAAGAAACTCTGGAAGAGCAGCAGCTATGAGATCAAGGAGGGCAGAAGATATGTCCCACCTTGGACCTGCAGACAGGCAAGTGGCCAAACCAGCACTGGACAGAAGGTCCTGGAGACGAAAATCTGGAAGGTCAGCTCTCAGACAACAGCTGAAACTTGGGAGCGGAGAGAGAGGAGAGCCTGAGAAGCACACACAGACTGTGAGCCGAAGTGAGGCTCCTGGAGAACAGGGAGAACATCGCCCTTTAAGGACGGGCCATGTCAGAGCCAGCAGGAAGAGCGCGGAGTAGCAGTCAGGGACAGGAGGAAAAGGAAGAGCATGTGGGGTCAAGGAAGCCGAGAGGGATGAGCTTCTGCAACCAGTGAAACAAGGAATGGAGTGACTGCAAAGTCACGATCCATCTCCCCTCCTTTAACAGGGAGGACCCCCCAGGAGGCGGTCTCCCAGCTCCTGCACAGCCGCCCAGGCTCAGACAACAGCTTCAGTGCCGAGCTGGAGGTGGGAAAGGACACTGGAAAAAGAGCAGGAAAGCAACTCCAATCAGCAAGACAGCACTTCTGACCACCAGCACACAGAGCTGCCAGGGAGAAACTGGTCAAGTCCATATGCCCTGCAGGAAATGCCTAAACAGTGTCTGGATCTCTTGGCTCCAAAGGCAGATTCTGTTGCACCCCGAGCTAGAAATGTAACAAACGTACATTTATTTAATCTTCATACCAGCGCTCTGGGGACGACTGTCCCTATCTCCAACTGACATTACCTACAAGAGGGACCTGTTTATACACGGTGTGCAGTACATATTCACCGGATAACTGACTGATGAATGAGAAACCAAATTCAGAGAGAACAAGTCAAAGGTGACCCCGTTCACAAATGCTGGATTCAGAATTCAGCCTCCAACTGCACTCACAGCAAAGTAAGCTCTTCAGCAGCCCACACGGCAGCACCTCGGAGCCAGGAGGGGATCCAGGAGGTACCAGGTCGGCCCTCAGCTCCCGCCAGGCCAAGCCATGAGTGCTCGTTCTCCTCTGTACTCAATGTGCTCTTGCACCCGACGGCCCTCAAAGATCCCCGGAACCCCTCCCTGTTCCTCAACAAATCCCACTAGAACAGGAGGCCTCACTTGGGGCCCACAGATAGACTCAGGGGGCCATAACTCCCTTAAAACTCTATGTGCATCTGTCCTGGGGAAAGGAACCACAGTTCTTTCCAGATTTTGTCTTACTCTTCTCAAAGAGAATCACTGCGGGGTCTAAAGGGGAGACCAGCTGTGATCCACCTTTTAACCCCCAATGTGATACAATGCTCAGACCCTCGGCAGTGCTCACTGAAGGCTGATGAATGCCGAACCACCAAAGGATGAAGGGTTAGGGGGAAATAAGACAGCCCTTCCCCTCAGGCACCTCCTGACCACCTGCCAAGGGGCAGGTGGGGCCTCTGGAAGGCAGGTCCCTGGGGTAAGGACTGTGCCATTGTAGCACATGGTCTGCCCTCCTTCTTGTACTGTATGGACACAGGGCATTCGGTTCTGAAAGTTCAAATGCAAAATGCATTTACCTATAATTTTCAGACAATCACGGACAATTTTGAAAGGACTGGATTTTAAGAGATATTAAAGAATTATTAATGTTGTCAGGCATAATGGATTGTGATTATGTTCAAACTGTCCTTATTTTTTCAGCGGTACACACAGAATTTAGGGTTGAATTGAAATGCTGTGAAAGCGTTTTACAAATGTAAAATATTATCATTATTACATACAGAAATTGTGAATTTAGAAGACAAAATGAGCCTCTTTTTTAAAAAACTGACCAGGGGGAAGGGAGGGTATGGCTCTGACTACCTTACAAAGTCCTGGCACAGTCGTCTAGCAGCTGCTTGACCTTAAAACAAAAAGCACTTCAAAACTCGACTCCAAGCCTCAGCGTCCTTCCTAAGACGCCGAGGCCTCTCCTACCTCCCAAGCCGCTGAGAAAATGAGACACCCAGCGCAACCTGGCGCCCCGCGCAGCCCGTCCTCGAGGCCAGCGCGCCCGCCGACGGCGGGGCGCTCCCAGGGCAGCCCGGGGGTCCGTCGCGAGTCCCCAGACCTCGTGAAGCTGCACTGTAGTTGAAAATCATCACCAAAGGCTCTCATCGAGGAAATCAAAGAGGCAGCGCAGGGATGACACCCTGACCGGGAAACGGGAGCACGGCCGCCACCGGGGGACTCTGGGGACGCGGAGCGGCAGGAAACGCCCGGCGCGCGGTTTGGGATTCTGTTCGGGTCTCGCTGGAGAGCCTTTCCTCCCAGCGCGCAGGCGCGGCAGGCCGCCGGGCCCGGTGAGGCGGGCGCGCCGCGGACGGCCGCGGCCGAGGCGAGAGCGAAGGGCTCCTGGGGTCAAGGCCGTTTCGCCCGAGGCTGGGGATGCTGGCGCTGCGGGGCCGCGAGCACCGTCCCGCGGCGCCCGGCCCACCCCAGCCCGCTCCGCCGGAACCCGGCGTCCTCACCTGCGCCGGGCCCGCAGCGTAGCCCCTCCCGGACCAGCGGCCCCGAAGCCCCAACGCCGCGCGCGCCGCCCACCGCCAGAGCCCGAAGCCGCCGAGCGCAGCCATCCGGCCCCGCCGCGCGCACGTGCACACGGCCGGCCCGCGCGGCCCCGCCGCCCCGCCCATCCGCCGCCGGGGGCGCGCGCCGGGCTCGCCCGAGACGTCTTGGGAGTTGTAGTCCCGCGTGTGTGTCTCGAGGCCGGGCCAGGGCTGCGCGCGGTGGGGGCCGGCGAAGGGAAGAGGCTCGAGGTCTCGCCGCCTTCTACACAGAGCCCCGGGGTCAGCGGGCCGGTGTGTACGGTTGCACGGCCCGTGTACCTGCTGACTTCCTGAAACGTACGCTTCAGGCCCAAGTCCCAGCTGCGTCAACCCTCGATGACTTTCAGGGAGAAGAGAAACCATGAGGAGGGAACTAAGCGGTGTTTGCAAGGAGCGGGTGGAGGAGCAAACCTTTCTGCTGATGTTGGAATCCACTGAGCCGCAGTCAAGGAATGCTCATCGGGTGCCAGTTATTCATTCTCGTATTCTTTCAGGGAATATTCGCTATAGTTCTTCCTGCCGGGTTCTGTGCTAAGACCTGGGGAGACTATACGTAAGTAGACCCCGTAAACTCACACCTGGGGGTGGGGAGGGTTGAGACAGGACTATAATACAAGGTCCTGAGATAATAACTGTCCTGAGAGAGGGTCGGATAACTAAGCAAACACATACTGAGCACAGCCGTGTGTCCCCGCCATTTAGAGTGTGAGGACGCTCCCTTCCATATCCATTGACCCGTCCCTAGATATAGTTATACTAAGAACGGGTGAGCCTGCGGTGTATTTAGCACCAGGAGGAGGAAGAGAGGTGGGGGACAGGGATAGACAGGGACTCTGCTAACTCAGAGATTAGCAATACACTTTGGTCCTCAGCTTTGAAGGCCAAAATCATTTTTTTTTTTTAGATCTCCTCTCTTAGCAACTTCAAATATGCAGTACAGTATTATGACCTATAGTCGCCATGCTGTATATTGTTTTCCCATGACATTTATTTTATAACTGGAAGTTTGTACATTTTGACTCCCTTCACCCATTCCCCCAACCCTCTGGCAACCACCAGTCTGTTCTCTTACTCTATCTATGAGCTTGGTTTTTTATTTGTTTGTTTTGTTTGTTTTTTCTTTCTCTGTCTGACATTTCATTTAGCTTAATGCTCTCAAGGTCCATCCGTGTTGCTTCAACTGGCAAGATTTCACTGTTTTTTATGGCTGAACAATATTCCATTGGATATTTATGCACATTTTCTTTATCCATTCATCCATCAATGACACTTAGGTTGTTTCCATATTGGCTATTATAAATAATGCTGCAGTGAACATGGAGGTGCATGTATCTTTTTGAGTTAGTCTTTTTGTTTTCTTCGAATAAATACCCAGAAGTGGTATTGCTGTATCATATGGTTTGTTCTATTTTTAACTTTTTGAGGACCTTCCGTACTGTTTTCCATAGTGGCTGCACCAGTTTACATTCCCACCGACACTGCACAAGGGTTCCCTTTTCTCCACATCCTCACCAAAACTTATTTCTTGTCTTTTTGATAATAGCCAAGGTGTGAGGTGATATCTCACTGTGGGTTTGATTTGCATTTCCCTGATGATTAGTGACATCGAGCATGTTTTCATGCACCTGTTGGCCATTTGCATGTCTTCTTTGGGAAAATGTCTATTCAGATCTTCTGCTCCTTTTTTTTTCATAATGATTGGCACCTGAGCTAACATCTGTTGCCAATCTTCTTTTTTTCCTATTCTTCTTCTCCCCAAGGCCCCCCAGTACATAGCTGTGTGTTCTAGTGGTAGGTTCTTGTTGCGCTCTGTGGGACGCCACCTCAGCGTGGCTTGATGAGCGGTGCTGTGTCTACACCCAGGATCCAAACCAGCAAAACCCTGGGCGACCAAAGCGGAACACACGAACTTAACCACTCAGCCATGGAACTGGCCCCATCAGCCCATTTTTTAATCAGATTCTTTGTTTTGTTGCTATTGAGTTGTATGAGTTCTTATATATTTTTTATATTAGCCCCTTATCAGATAAATGACTTGCACATATTTTCTCCCATTCAGTAGGTTGCCTTTTCGTTTTTTTGATGGTTTCCTTTTGCTGTGCAGAAGCTTTTTAGTATGATGTAGTCCCACCTGTTTATTTTTGCTTCTGTTGTCTTTGCTTTTTGTGTCAACTCCAAAAACTCATCACCAAGACAGATGTCAAGGAGCTTACCACCTTATGTTTTCTTCTAGGAGTTCTTTGGTTTCAGGTCTTCCATTCAGGTCTTTCATCCATTTTGAGTTAATTTTTGTGAATGGCATATAGTAGTGGTCCAGTTTCATTCTTTTGCATGTAGCTGTCCAGTTTCCCAACGCCATTTATTCCCTTCCCCATTGTATGTTCTTGTCTTCTTTGTCATAAATTAATTGACCATACATATGTGGGTTTATTTCTAGGTTCTCTATTCCTTTCCATTGTTCTGTGTGTCTGTTTCTCTGTCAGTACCATACTGTTTTGATTGCTATAGCTTTGTAATATAGTTTGAAATCAGGGAGTGTGACGCCTCCAGCTTTGTTCTTCTTTCTCCACATTACTTTGGCTATTTGGAGTCTTTTGTGCTTCCATACAAATTTTAGGATTGTTTGTTCTATTTCTGTGAAAAATGCCCTTAGAATTTTGACAGAGTTTGCATCGAATCTGTCGATTGCTTTGGGTAATATGGACATTTTAACAATATTAATTCTTCCAATCCATTAGCACAGAATATGTTTCCATTTATTTCCATCTTCAGTTTCTTTCATCAATATCTTATGGTTTTCAGTGTATAGATCTTTCACCTCCTGAGTTAAATTTATTCCTATTTTATTCTTTTCGATGCTATTATAAATGCGATTATTTTCTTAATTTCTCTTTCTGATAATTCACCATTAGTATATAGAAATGCAACTGATGTTTGTAAATTGATTTTGTATCCTGGAAGGTTACTGAATTTCCTTATTAGTTCTATCAGTTTTTTGGTGAAGTCTTTAAGGTTTTCTGTAAATAATATCATGTCATCTGCAAATAGAGACAGTTTCACTTCTTCCTTTCCAATTTGGATGCCTTCTATTTCTTTTTTGCCTAATTGCTCTGGCTAGGACTTCCAGTACTATGTTGAATAAAAGAGGCAAGAATGGACATCCTTGTCTTGTTTCTGATCTTATAGGAAAAGCTTTAAGCTATTCACCATTGAGTATGATGTCAACTGTGGGCCTGTCATGTATGGGTTTTATTATCTTGAGGTACCTGCCCTCTATACCCACTTTGTTGAGAGTTTTTATCATAAATTGATGTTGAATTTTGTCAAATGTTTTTCCTATGTCTGTTGAAATGATCATATGATTTTTATCCTTCATTTTGTTAATGTGGCCTATCACATTGATTGATTTGTGGCTACCGAGCCATCTTTGCATCCCTGGAATAAATCTCACTTGATCATGGCATATCATCTCTGTAATGTGCTATTGAATTTGGGTTGCTCATATTTTGTTGAGGATTTTTACGTCTATGTTCATCAGGGATATGGGCCTGGAACTTTCTTTTCTTGTGGGGTCTTTGTCTGGTTTTGGTATCAGGGTAATGTTGGACTCGTAAAATGAGTTTGGAAGTGTTTCCTCCTCTTCTGTTTTTTGCAAGAGTTTGAGAAGGACTGGTATTAACTTTTTGAATGTTCGATAAAATTCACCAGTGAAGCCATCTGGTCCTGAGCTTTTGCTTCTTGGGAGTTTTTGATTACTGATTCAATCTCCTTAGTAGTAATTGGTCTTTTCAGATTTTCTATTTCTTCATGATTCAGTCTTGGAAGGTTGCATGTTTCTAGAAATTCATCCATTTCCTATAGGTTGTCCAATTTCTTGGCATATAATTGTTCATGTTAGCCTCTTATAATCCTCTGTATTTCTGTAATATCAGTTGTAACATCTCTTCTTTCCCTTCTGATTTTATTTATTTGGGTCCTCTCTCTTTTTTTCTTTGTGAGTCTAACTAAAGTTTCATCAATTTTGTTTATCTTTTCAAAGAAACAGCTCTTGGTTTCATTGATCTTTTCTATTGTCTTTTTGTCTCTATCTCATTTATTCTATAACATAGTCTGCATTCACTTTTTTATGCTCTAGTATTTGTTATTTCCTTCCTTCTACTAACTTTGGGTTTCATTTGTTCTTATTTTTCTAGTTCCTTGAGGTGTAAAGTTAGGTTATTTATTTGAGATTTTCCTTATTTCTTAAGGTAGGCATTTACTGCTATGAACTTCCCTCTTAGAACTGCTTTTGCTGCATCCCATGAGTTTTAGTATGTTGTATTTTCATTTTCATTTGTCTCAAGGTACTTTTTTACTTATCTTTTCATTTCTTCATTGACCTATTTGTTGTTAAGTAGCATGTTGTTTAATCTCCACATACTTGTGAATTTTCAAGCTCCCTTCTTGTAATTGATTTCTAGTTTCATACCATTGTGATCAGAAAAGATGCTTGATAAGATTTCAATCTTCCTGAATTTGTTAAGACTTGTTACAAAAATTATTTGTTAAGAAACAGACAGCAATGCAATAATAGCTGGGGACTTTAATATGCCACTTACATCAGTGAATAGATCATCCAGACAGAAAATCAATAAGGAAACATTGGCCTTAAATGACACATTAGACCAAATGGATTTAACAGATATATACAGAACATTCCATACAAAAGCAACAGAATACACATTCGTCTCAAGTGAACATGGAGCATTCTCCGGGATAGATCATATTTTAAGCCACAAAACAAGTCTTAACAAATTTAAGAAGATTGAAATCATACCAAGATCTTAATTATGTCAGTTCACCCATGGTTAAGCAGGATCTGGAAGACTGACCCACGTTAGCCAAACCTACAATAAAACAACACATAAATTCTGCCAGAGGACATAGCTTTCCAGATTGGGATGTTCTTACTTTCTTCCTGCTTTCAAACTAGCTAGAAACTTCTTTAGTAATTAGAAGGTTTCTTGGTGTCATATGTTTTAAAATATATCCACTTGGAGACAGCCCCATGGCCAAGTGGTTAAGTTTGTGAGCTCCACTTCAGCAGCCTGAGGTTCACTGGTTCGGATCCCGTACTCGGACCTATGCATTGCTCATCAGGCCATGGTGAGGCAGCATCCCACATAGAACAACTAGAATGACCTACAACTAAGATATACAACTATGTACTGGGGCTTTGGGGAGAAAAAAAAGAGGAAGATTGACAACAGATATTATCTGAGGGCCAATCTTCCTCACAGAAAAAAAATCCACAATTTATTTGACAATCTTCTTCTCAAAAGGTGGTGTCTAATTCCACTCCTTTTGAATGTGGGCTGGAATTAATAACTCACTTTTAATAAATAAAGTGGAGCAGAAGTGATAGTATGGGATTGCCAAGGCCAGGTCATAAAAGATACTGTGGCCTCCACATTGCCCTTGTTTGGATCACTCATTCTAAGGAAGTCAAATGCTGTGTCATAAAGACACTCAAGCAACTCTCTGGAGAGGCCCGTGGATGAGAACCTGAAGCCTCCTGCCAACAGTGAAGTGAGACAACCATCCTAGAGGCAGATCCTTCAGCCCTGGCAGACACCTTGGCCAAAACCTCTTGAGTGACCCCAAGATGGAACTTCCTGGCTAAGGTACCCTTAATTCCTAACCCTTAAAACTGGGAGATGAAAAGTGTTTGTTGTTTTAAGCTACTAGGTTTTGGTAATTTGGTAACAACATTTGATTACTAATAAACTTGGTGATCAAAATTGTGCTGTAATCACTACTATTCATCTCGAGGGGTTCTCAGGGGTGTTCCCTCTCTGGGTCCTCCTGAGACCCTTGAGCTTTGCTCAAAGGACCCGCCTCTCCAGAAAAGGGGCAGAAGTCTCTCCATCTCACCTTTTCCCTCTGTGTGCAGCACTGACGAAGGAGCCTGACAAGGGGAGCTTCTGGAACAGTCCATACAAGGACTCTAATGGACAAGGCCTTGTGGGAGATTGGGGTTGGAGGGGAAATAGGTAGTTGTTCAAAGGGGTCCACTTGCAAGCTCCAAGTTTCTTTCAAATCTACGCTCCATTCTACTACATTGAATATCCCTATTTGTTTTATTATAACATTGTGTCATTACCCCCCTCCCCACAAATTAAAATTGGCATTCTGAAGGAGCTACCTTTTACCCTAAGGCCCCCTTACTCCTGGCACACAGCTATAAAGCCCTGAGGGTATGTGTGGCTTAGTCTGAAAAGCATGATTTTGGTGTAGTTGCCCTTCATGTCAGTTACAGCTGAGTCTTTTCCACATAAAAAGGCATTTAAGGATATTGGGGGGAAATTGACATTTTATGCTTCACACCAGAAGGAAGCAGACAAAAGGAAAAATCAGAGTTCATGAGTTCCTTGTAGAAGAATGGGTGGGATGCTGCGGCTGGAAGAAAGAGAGTGGAGAACAGGTAACAGACAGCAGAGACTGGTGGACCCGGCTGGTGTCAGTAAAGGGACTGCAGGAGAGTTCCTCTCTCTCTCTCTCTCTCTCTCTCTCACACACACACACACACACACACACAACTTTCCCTGGTCCCACCCACTCATCCTTGCTGAGGGACAATCCTGAGAAGAGGTGGCGCTCCTCTCTGTCAAGCAGAAACGCTTCCTCCCCTCTCCTCCTGTGTCCCAGAGAAAGGGACTTCTATTATTAACCCTCCTGGCCTCTCTCCCCCTGGGGCAGAGGACGGGTGGCGTACCTGATGGGTGAGCTTGTAAGAAAGTCCTGAGCATATGTGCCTCAGTCCTCTCTCCCCTTTGGGAGCTAGCCCGCCAAGGGGACCTGGGTGTTTGTTCTGTCCCTGTAGTGAGGAGGGCTGGGTTTTACCCCTGTGCCAATGATGGCTGATGAGAGTAATTCAAGGGTAGCAAGCCCATTTTGTCTCCCAAATAAACCACATTCTCCGAGAAGCTTTTAACAGAAATAAATCTGACATCTCTTCCATCTATCCTCAGTCTGTTTTTCGACGGGGTTCGATTTGAGCAGGAAAGCGAGCACCGTTGTTTATTGCCTTACACTTAGAGCCCCGACAGCAGGCTTCCCCACCAGCCCCAGACTAGTGCCCGCACCATGCCTTCCCGTACCCCATCACTTAATGGAGGAATTGGCCACAACCTGGTGTGAGATTCTGGGCAGGGCCAGCTCCAGGCCCTCAAGGCCCTCTGGTGGCAAGGAATCACGTTTGTCACCCATGATTAGGACTGACTTAAGACAGGCAGAAGAGGGACTCCGGAAGTTGGACTGATTCACTCCGCTGTGTAAGCGACTGGCCCTCACTTCCACCCTGACAGCATGACTTGCAAGTCGGCAGGAGGGAGGGGCTCCAGGCACCAGACGGCAATGACAGGGGCTGAGCACAGGCCAGAGACGGGCCTGAGGCTGGGGCCGACTTCAGTACCCCACAGAGCCTCCTGCACGCGGCCGCTCCTGTGTTCTCCAGCCCACCTGTCTCCCCTGCTGGGAAAAAGTCAGGCAGGGCAAGCAGTCATGTTAATCCTGGGCTAAGGGTGACAGGACCCTTCGTATGGCTGTGCCCCGGGTCTGGAACAGGAGGTGACAAACTACTTCCAAGGTCATGCCTGAGCTTCCCTGGGGCCAGTGCTGCAACTGGAGTGGGGGTGGAAGTCCTGGTCGGCGAGCTGGGATGATGACCTAGTCTCAGACCGACTACGTCACCCGTTTGTAGCCAGGTAACAGTTACAGGAACACTTTAAACCTCCTGGCTAAAGCACTGTGTCATCGGTCCCATACCCCAGACCTTCGCCCTCCCTTCCCCCACTGTGGAGAGGGTGTAGGGTGACTTTCCCACATCTTGACCCATCTAGAGTACAAACTGAAGAACCCAGGGAGCCACTTGGCCTAGCTGACAGATCTCCACACAGCCCCATGCCCCTGCTCAGGTGCTTCTGTCTCCCCCCACCTGCCAGTGTTTCCTGCCTTAGCCACATCCTCTTGTTCACTTCCTGTGTCCATCCTCTCCCCCACCCCCTCACCACCTGTTCCAGGGAACTCCAGCCCGAGAGAGGCTGGGCGGCCCGAGGCGTGGGAGGGTCTGGCTGTCCGAGCATGAGCTGGGTCACGCTCCACGTCCAGGCAGCAAGGAGGGAGCGCCTCGACTCGGGACTTGAGTGCGGCTCAGCCTGTGTGCCCAGCCTGGTTCCCTTGGCCAGGCCTGCACCTCTGTCCAATGTGTCCATACTGAACACAGCTCGATTTCTGAGGGGCAGTGAAAAGGACAGGAGAGGAGCGAGCAAAAGAAAAGGGAGTCGAGGGGAGGAGAGGAGAGAAAGGAAGAGGCAAGACACAGCTGATCAAGGGAACTTTCAAAGCCCAACAGAGACGTGACAGGAGGGAGGACAGCAGAGTTCTGAGCATCTGGGGAGCAGTGACATCCAGCGAGCCCTGGGCTGCGCTCCTCGCCAGGCCCAGGGGTCCAGCCTCCCTGCTCAAAGCCTGGTCGTCCTTCCCCTGGACTCCCTGCTACCTGCCTCCCAGGCAATTTAAGCTCCCCAGCCCTTCCCCAGACCCGGTCCCCAGGCTGCAGCGTACTTCTCAGTCAGGGCGGTGCCATATCCTGCAAATATGGCTCCCCACCCATTCCCTCTCCCGCAGCGCCCTGAGGGGACACGGGGAGCACTTACCACTGTGGCTCAGCCCTCATGCTCTCCTGCCTCTGGTCCCCAGGGAGCCTCTGAGCAGAACCAGTGGGCCCATCTGTGAGCTCATCCTGGCTGACCAGCCCCACAGGTGCAGGCCCCAGGGGAGGGGAGGGCGTTCAGGGGCCGCGGCAGGGGGCGGCGCCTGGAAGTCTCACTGTCCTCTGGAGCCCAGCCCCATGGTGGGCTGACAAATGGGGGTGCCGGCCCTGCCCAAGCCTGACGGAGCTGATCCCCTCTGGCTGCTGCCCTGCGGCTCCAGCCTGGGTGCCACAGGCCGTTGCTGGCTGCTCTCACTGGTATGCAGATGGGGAGGAGCACCACCTCAGAAAGAGTCCTGATGAAAGAATCAGATTAAATCTTATCAACACTCTAGATCCAACCACCAATTTACAGGAAATACAGGGGCCAGGGGAACATGGTGAAGAATAAGTGAGCTCCAGACTGGGAATCCTCTGCAGGACAAGCAACCTGGTTTCTCCACCAAACAAATCTTAAAAAAGAAAAGAAAAGAAAAAGAGAGCAGTGGCAGACAGCTCCAGAGGTGTGGCTGAAATGGCACTCAGTTATCATTGTTAGAAGTCAGAACATGACCTACCTGTAGGACCTGGACAGCAATAGTGAGCCTCAGGATGGAGAATTCACAGGTGGAAGTCAGGGGTTACAGTACCACAGGAGTGGAAAGAGAGAGCCACGTGCACATCCACCCTGGCCCTCCCCCTGCCTTAGTCCCTGTTGCTACTTTCTTGGGAGCTCTGGGGGATGGTCTGAAGGGTAGAGCCAGGATTCTGCAACCTGTCACCACTGACATTTTTTTCATGCTTTTTTTGGCGGGGGAGGGGTGAGGAAGATCGGCCCTGAGCTAACATCTGTTGCCAATCATCCTCTTTTTAATTTTTTTTCTCCCCAAAGCTCCAGTACATAGTTGTATATCCCAGTTGTAAGTCATCCTAGTTCTTCTATGTGGGATGCTGCCTCAGCGTGGCCTGATGAGCAGTGAGCTCCGAGCCCAGGATCCAAACTGGTGAACCCTGGCCGCCAAAGCGGAGCACATAAACTTAGCTACTTGGCCACAGGCCGGCCCCAACTACTGACATTTTGCGCAGGTAAGTCTCGGTTGTAGACGGCTATTCTGAGCATCGTGGGATGTCTAGTAGCATTTCTGGCAATAACGCCCCCTCCTGCAGCTGGAACAACCAAAAATGTTTCCAGACATGGCCACATATCCCCGGGGGCACATCACCACTGTTGAGAACCGCTGGGGTAGACAATCTTCTCACTTCCTGGGGGAGACAGAGAGGGTGACAGGAGCCCCAGAATTCCCGCTTCCCGGACGTGGCCTTCACAGGTCAGGAGGGGCCCTGAGCAGAAGCTGAGCTCCTCGCACTCTCCTCGGGCTCCCGCTCCAGCCTCGCCCTTCCCAGCGTGGAGACACTTCTATTCTCTCGAGAACCATATCCTGTTGACAGTTGATATCACCCTGATTTGTGTGTGAGGGAAATCTGTTAATTTCTGTATAACCTGGGAGCAGGGACACCTTCCTAACTATGAGTCAAAATTCAGAAGCAATTAAAACAAAAAGGATTGATACGTTCAATTACATAATATTAAAAATCTTTTGTGTGGCAAACAAAACAAAACACTTCACTGCAAAGTCAAAGGACAAATGAAAACTGGGAAAAATCATTTCACTTTATGTCACAGCTGAAGATCTAACATTCCTAAGATACAATACTCCTGAAAAGCAAGAGGAACAAGACCAAAAGCCAAACCCTACAGAAAGATGGGCAAATATAGACAGGCAAGTCACAGCAGAAGACGTAAAAATGACTTTCAAACCTATGAAAAGATGTTCACTTCATCCATCCACAGAGAAACACAATTGCCTATTGTGCTGAGCTCCCATTTCTCATTTATCAGTTTGTCAAAAATTAGGAAGCTTGGCAACACACCCTGTGGGCAACACCAGGTGGGAACAGGTGTTCCTATCCACTGTGGGGCTCTGCAAACTCGGGCGGGAGGTCTGTCAATATCTAACAAAACTACATGTGCGTTTATTCCTGGACCCACCAATGCCACTTCGGAGACTACCCCAAAGATAAACTGGCAGAAATACCAGTTCATTTATTCACAAGGTTATTTATTGTGATGTTACTTCTAATTTTTTTTAAAAACTAGAGGGCCAGCCCTGGTGGCCTAGTGGTTAAATTTGGTGGCCCAGGTTCAGTTCCTGGGTGCAGACCCATAGCACTTTTCTATCAGTGTCCATGCTGTGACGACAGCTCACACACAAAAGGAGGAAGATTGGCAACAAACGTTAGCTCAGGGTGAATCTTCCTCTGCAGAAAAATAGAAACAACTGCAATATTCACTATAGGCGATTGGTTGAATACGCCATAGGACATACCCACAGTGGAACACTGTGTAGGCAAAACAAGGAAGGAGTGAGGTGTCTGTGCAGCTTATGGACTGACCTCAAGTATATATTGTGAAGTTAAAAACAATGAAAGTCAAGGTGCTATATAGTATACATGATATGCTACCCTTTGTGGAAGAATCGGGGACACACAAATACATATTATATACGTATACAGTCATGCGTCCCTGAACGGCAGGGACGCATTCTGAGAAATGTCCCATCGGGCAATTCCGTGGTTGTTCAAATGTCATAGCGCGCACTTACACAAGCCTAGATGGCACAGCCTCCCGCACACCTAGGCTGCATGGTCCTGGTCTTATGGGACCACCATTGTATGTGTGGACCGTCATCGACCGAAACATAGTTACATGGTGCATGACTGTAATTATATTTTCAAATATATATGGCTTATGGTTTCTTTGGAAAGATAATTAACTCAAAAAGTTAGTATGTCTCCAGTCCAGCCACTGAGAGTAACACCATGCAAAGAGCATGCCCAGGCCTACTCTTCACGCCTGAAGACTCTGGTCTTTTACCTGCTGGCCTTTGAGCTCTGCCAGTCCTTTCTCTTTCAGGTCTATGGCAGCCTCTGTGAGGCTGAGGAAACCTGGGCCTTGGGCAGATAGGCTGCACCCTCGGTCCTCTGCCTGTGCCTGCCAGAGGCTCTCTGCCTCGAATGATGAGGCGCTGGTCTTCCCTCTGCTGAGGTGGGACCCATCTGAGACACAGAAGCAGTTGGCCCGTTCAACCTGACATTGCTGACTCAGGTGCAGGTCTCCTGAAGCAGCATCTTCCTTAGCACAGCCGTGTGCTCATTCCCATCCCTCTCTGCTCACTGACTGCCTATCCAAACCTGGAGTTCACTCTGCTGAGAGCAGCCCGAAGGAGCCAGCAGAGGCCAATCTTCTGGATTCTTCTTTCCTTTTCACGGAACACTACAGCCTTGAATGAGGCATGGTCTGCCTTCCAGGGCAAAGCGGACAACAGGCTGAGTCGATATTTGCTGAGTCACCCCTCCAGGTTTCCAGCCGGCGATAACTGACTTCTCTGCTCCCACAAAGCCAGAGCCCCGCATGCTAGGTTCCTCCACTTCCTGGGACTGGAGTCGGTGTCAGTTAGGATTAGGGTTAGCTGTGAGAAACATAAAATCCAAAGGAACGATAGCTTCAACAAGAGAAAACTTTCTCTGTTGTGTACATAAAATCTGGAGGTAGTCAGTCCAAGGCTGGCACGGGGATCCATAGTGCCAGGAATCCAGGCTCCTTTCATCTGTTTTCTTCAACACGTCCCTTCCACACATAGTTTCAACCTCATGGTTTAAGATGACTACCTGAGCTCCGACCGTCATATCCACATTCCAGCTACCAAGAAAGCAGAAGGGAGAGAAAAGGGTCAGTCCCTTTTCCCGGAATTTATACACACACTTTTACTCACATACCATTGACCAGAACTTAGTCACATGTCTGCACACAGCTGCAAAGAAGGCTGGAAGCTGTAGTCTTCATTCCAGGCAATGGTGTGCCCAACTAAAAATCAGGGCTTGGGGCCAGCCCAGTGGTGCAGTGGTTAAGTTTGCATGTTCCACCTCGGTGGCTCAGGGTTGGCCAGTTTGGATCCTGGGTCCGGACATGTCACCACTTGCCAAGCCATGCTGTTGCGGGCGTACTACATATAAAGGAGAGGAAGATGGGCATGGATGTTAGCCCAGGGCCAGTCTTCCTCAGCAAAAAGAGGAGGATTGGCAGCAGATGTTAGCCCAGGGCTAATCTTCCTGAAAATAGTAAATTTAAAAAAATAAAAAAAAATTTTAAAAAGGTTTTTTTTATAAATAAATAAAAATCAGGGCTCTATTTCCAAGGCTAAAGGGGTGACCAATACCAGGGGACAATAGCAGTCTCTGCCATATTATTCCTGAAGCAGAGCACAAGAGAAGGAGCAGGCCTCTTGTCTCAGACACCAGGCTGCGTGGTCTCCCAGCTTGTCCTCACCAGAAGCTTCCTCTTCCAAGATTCACTCAGGGTTGGATTTTTATTCAAAAGGATGGCGCCCCCCCAAGCCCCCCAGCTCCTATTGCTTGCCACAGACCGGGGCTTCTCCCCACAGTGTCAACGCTTCCCTGAAAGCAGAGAACGGAATGTCGGCGCCAGGCAGGTCCCTAAGGAAACAGCCACCCGGGTGCCTCCAGGAATAGAAAGGAGGGCTTCCAGCTAAGAGACCTCGAGGACTGGCCTGATAAGGGTCCCTGCATATGCATACACCTGAGGCACGAGTGGTGGCAGAGCAAGAGGGAGGCTCAGGCCTCAGGGCCAGCACTCTTTTCTCTCTCCACACTGACCTCCCCACATACCAGCCACAGGACCCCTTCCCTCCAGTCAGCAGGGTGGGATCAACCTGGAGCAGTCCACAGCCCTGCCAACGGTCCTCCAGGGGGACAGCTTGCGCTCTCCTTCACGCATCTGTTCTGCTGCCTGTGGCCTGTGGCGTGTTGCCCAGGGGCAAAGCAGGGCAGGGCTTTTCTGAAAGAGGTCTTGGGCCCTAGGTACAGCTCTTGACATCAGGACATGGCTGGGCCAGCAAGGAAGGAGGCGGTCAGGGGAGGCCGTGGCCAGAGCTCCCAGACCAAGGCACCAACGCCTCGGCCCTCCGCCCCCTTCAGAGCAGACGGTGCTGCAGGACTTTCTTATCTACTACAGAAGATTAAGTCTGAGAGAGAAGAAAACCAGTTCCTTATTTTTTACTTCAAAATGTTGTTCATATGTTTTCTTCTTTCCATTTTTAGTTCTAACCTGCCTGGACCAGGCCTTTGGCCTATGAAGCAAGACCGCTGCTGATGACAGAGGATTGTTTAGCACTTGTCTGGGGTTGCCTGAGCTGAGCTGTGGAGGAATCAGGGAGAGACTTGTCTACAAACCCAGGAGAGGGCCACAGTGCTCCTGTCATCTGCCCCTTATTCATCCATTGACTGTTAGGTTCTTATTATGGTCTAACGATGTTTATGATAACAGATATCTGAAGACAATGCAGGTGCCAAACTAGAGGAGCCTCATTGATTAAACCATAGCGCCTTCCCACAACAAAACACTATGAGTTAGAAATACGAAGTCCTCTCGAGGCAGAAATGGAAAGATCCCCAGGCATATTCTCAAGTAAAAAGAGCAAAGCTCAGAATGGTTGTGGGTAATGTGCTGCCTTTTATATCAGAGAGGGGAAAACAGAGTATTTGTATTGGCATCTGTTTATTTTGCATAAACTAATAAACATGGTGGGGAAAAAATGGGTGGCGTGGGAGAGAGGATGGGGGCAAGTAAGGGTGGAATTAAGACTTCCCAACGTGTCCCTTTTCGTGTTTTCTTATTTTTGAAATGTGATTCTACACCTGTTCAAAATTTTTATTTTAAATATCACAAATGTAAAAATGGTCACAGTCCCACTCCCCCGTCCTGTACTGCGAGCCCTGAATTCGGACGGCGCGCGGGCGTGGGCATTTCTGTTTCCCGCGACACTTTTTGACGTTTACAGTAAATTTGCCACCACAAGCATGATTAAATCAGAAATTTTTATTAGTAAGCGCTGCTGCCAGCAGTGACGGGAGGCGACAGCAGAGGACGCGGGAAGCAAGCGGAGAGCGAAGAGGGCGTCCGCGCGGTCCCGCGAGCAGCCGCCAGGGGCCAGGCGGGCGCCGCCCTCTGCCCGCGGGGACGCCCAGCCTCTGCCCGCGGGGACGCACGGCCTTCTGCCCGCGGGGACGCCCTCTGCCCGCGGGGACGCCCGGCCTCTGCCCGCGGGGACGCCCTCTGCCCGCGGGGACGCACGGCCTCTGTCCGCCGGGACGCCCTCTGCCCGCGGGGACGCCCGGCCTCTGCCCGCGGGGACGCACGGCCTTCTGCCCGCGGGGACGCCCTCTGCCCGCGGGGACGCCCTCTGCCCGCGGGGACGCACGGCCTCTGTCCGCCGGGACGCCCTCTGCCCGCGGGGACGCCCGGCCTCTGCCCGCGGGGACGCCCGGCCTCTGCCCACGGGGACGCCCTCTGCCCGCGGGGACGCCCGGCCTCTGCCCGCGGGGACGCACGGCCTTCTGCCCGCGGGGACGCCCTCTGCCCGCGGGGACGCACGGCCTCTGTCCGCGGGGATGGACGGCCTCTGCCCGCGGAGACAGCCCCTCTCTGCCCACGCGCTGTCGGGCCGCGCTCCAAGAGCCCACTCCTCCTGGGGACAGGAAGCGGAGGCCACGTCCGGACTGGGGCAGGGCCAGAGGAGGGCCAGAGGAGGGCCAAGGTCCCTGGAGGGAACTCGCTGCTCCAGGTCAGGCAAGGATTGTCCGTGGGTGGGTCAGGGGCTGAGGCTGCCCCAACCGCACCCTCGGAGCCAGAGAACCAAACTAGGCCCACCAGGAGTTCGTGGGGAACCCCTGAGAGGCAATTCAGACAAGGAGAGGAGAGAGCCCGCGCTGTAGGGTGAGCGCAGAGCCAAGACTGGAGAAACCTGCTGTCACCTACTGTGTGACCTTGCAAGTTATTTACCCTCTCTGGGCCTTAACCAAGTTCTCTGAAATACAAGGAGGTTAGATAAGATGATATTTAGGCTTCTCCCAGCTCTGATATTCTGTGAATCTAGAAATTCCAGTCCTCCCACCCTCCCCAACTGCAGAGAGGTCTGGCTGGACCTGGACAAACCTTGTCCCCCTGACTGTGGTCTCTGGACAGTCCCCAGGCAAAAGCCCTTTGGAAGGTTGGGTCCGGGCCATGCTGCAGGTGGAGGAGGAAGAGGCTGTCAGCTCAGAAGCCTGGGCAGAATGAACCCGCACCTCTGCCCTGGCCTCACACTGGGTCCGCCTGAGGGAGCAGCGTTGCTCAGGGCCCAGCCAGTCGAAGCTGCTGCCTGCCCCAGCCATGCTCGCAACACCCCAGCAGCTCTTCCAGGCCCAGGGTTTTATTCATATCCTTCCCAGGACAGAGGAGAAAGGACAAGGAAGGTTACGTTATTTTTAGGATGACTGCTATTTAAAGTAACATACATATATTATGTATGTGACAATAATACGTGTTTATAATCTAGCATGCTAACTTAATTTGGGCCTATAGATACGTTTATATATATCCAATCCTCAAGCGGTCAGTTTTTGTGAGGGGCAAGGGTCACATCATCATTCAGATTCCTGGCCTTGGGAAAAGAACGTTTGGGGATTCTGGACTTTGCTGGCTGAGGCGGGCTACAGAAGCCTACTCTGGTGCGCTTTGAAACAAACAGGCACTTCTTCCTGAGGAAGTGGCGGGCCGCTCCCCCAGAAGGTGGGACACGGTTTAGCCTTTCAGGGTCCCCTCCAGGCTGAGGACCTTATAATGTTCATCTCGTGTTAGTCAGTCTTCTGAAGCCAATGTACCTCCCCCTCGTTGTCCTCATTCCAGATGAAGAACTGACTCAGACTTTGTGGGCTTCTGAGGCTTACACGTATTTGAAGGGCGCCCTTGAAGAAAGACCGTTTAAACTCACTGATACACAATTTCTCTTAGAAGAGGCCCACGCGTGTGCAAGCCCTGAAACGGAAGCTTCGGTGACGCCTGTAAACCTGTCCCCAGTCTAGGGGCCACTTCACACTCTAAAAACTCCGTGGCTTTCTCCTCTTCTTCCAAATCTTTTCCTCTTCCCTCTCCTTCCCTTTTCTTGATTGGTTCCCCTCCCTTCGTTTGAGGCATCTGGGACCAGAGGGACCTGTGGGGCCAGCTAAAGAGGCGGCAGTAGGAGAGGAACACGGACTACGCACAAGAGGAATGAGCAAATATAACAATGCGCTGAGGACAGCGGGAGCCAGGTTTCTTACTTGCGGGGAACAGAGTTATAGAGGTGGGAAGAGCAGAGGCTGGAAAAAACGCTAGGGTGTGGAATGGACTTGGAGGTATGGGCGCAAACTCATGGTTTTTTAATATACATAGATAAATTTGAAAGTAGACTTAATGTGTATAAATATATATGTGTAAAATGATAGATTTAATGTATGTGGAAAATAGATATAAATTTATGTGCATAAATACGTATTTCTATTTTTAAATATATAAGTTGTATTTATGTGTATATATATATATATATATAAATCATATTTATGTGTGTGTATACACACACACACACACACACACCAGTAGCCAAGGGGACATCTAATGCCCAGATTAAGGCTTCTAAGTACTATTCTCTACTTAAAAGAACCAGAGTTCTCTGGAGAAATGGTTGATCTCCAGCATGAGATAGAGAAAACATAAAATAAACTTAGAACATTTTATTGTGTCAGAAAGTAAGGAAGTGCTGAAAAAATTATAGAGATTTATCAAAGAGTCACAGGAGTCAGCTTGACAGGGCTCCCATGGCCAAATCTGGAAGGTGTGACATCAAAATACATAATGATAGTAATAGATTATAGTCCATCGAATAGAGTCAGAATCCATGAGCCATGCTGATAAATAAATAAACAAATGAGAGGAAGCTCTTCCTTACAGCAGAATGGCAACTAATAAATATGGAAGAAATAGTGGCACTAGAAAGTCACCATTTGGTGATCGTATTTTCCAAAATATTTTTTAACAATATTTCTAATCGTACATGCCCTTCTTACAATGTGACTTGGACAGACTTCCATCAGAAGGTAGGGTCTCTGTTCCCTCCTCTTGAAACCAGGAGAGTTTAGACTAGAGAGATATGACCTATAGAGTATGGCAGAAGTGACACATGTGACTTCCAAGGTTATATCAGAAAAAACAATAGAGCTTCTGCTCTATTCCCTGAAGACTTACTCTCAAGCCTTTGGCTGCCCTGAAGTGCAGACTCCCAGACTGGCGCCCACGGAGGAGGCCGCGTGACTGAGCTCTGAGACTGTGTAGAGACAGGTGAAGCCTGGCCAGCTCCCAGCAGCCCCAGCTCCACCACCACTGTGACTGCAACCCCATGAGCGACCCCACCCAGAACTGCCCAGCTGGCCCTTCCCAAATCCCTGGCCCACAGAAACTGTGAGAGATAGATAAATAACAAAACTAAATAATTTATTATTTTCTAAGCCACTCAGTTTTGGGATAATTTGTTACACAGCACAGATAACTGGAAGAGCAACCATCATAGCAACAGCAGATTCAGACAATGACCCTAATGGAGGCAAAAACAAATGGGTAAAGCTTTCCTGAGGAATAAGATTTTTACATAGAGTTATGATGTCTCCCCACTAAATATTTATTAGTCACAAAGGGAAAAACTTTACAGTGGCAAATCCTGGTAGACACCACCTTAACAAAGTGACCAAAGTTAACGGCATCGTAATAGGACAAACAAGTTGGCTGCGTTGCTGTGCTGGGATATGTTTAACAACTGCTGGGGGCAGGGCACTGATTCCTAACATTTGCTGATTTCTGCGGTGTGAAAACTCCCACAGTGACGAATTTCAGACTGCTGCTGGTTTAACAACAGACTGAAATTTCAGTGACTGGCTGTTGTTTGCTGGTGCAGACCACGGCCGGCAGGTCCTGGCCCTCGTGCCCCTGATGCGACGCACTGGGAAGGACAAGACACCACTTCTGAGGCATTCCTCTCACAAGTGCATGACTGGAATCTCCTCACAAGGAAACGTTAGACAATCCCGAAATGAGGGACACTTTGCAAAACGACTGGCTTGTACTCTTCAAAAATGTCAAGGTCACAAAAGACAAGGAAAGACTGAGGAACTGTTCCAGACTGAAAGAGACAAGAGAGAGTTGATAACCAAATGTATCCCGTGATCCTGGACTGGATTCTGGGCCAGAAAAAACTGCTTGGAAGGGCCAGGGCCAGATGGTAGTATCCTGTCAGTGTTCACTTCCTGATTTTGATGGTTAGGGTGGTTACATATGAGAACGGCACCGTCTTTAGGAAATGTACACTGGAGTATTTAGAAGTAACGGGCATAGTGTCTGCAACTTAAGTCTCAACTGGTTAGAAAAAATAGGATATACAGATATAGACATCAAGAGAGATCTGGATATGGGTATGGATAGAGAATGATACAGCAAATGTAGAATGCTCACATTGGGGAACCTGGGCAAAGAGTATCTCAGAGTTCTTTGTAGTATTCTTGCAAGTTTTCTGAAGGTTTCACGTCATTTCAAGATAATAAGATAGATGTTCCATGGTTTTCCCTGAAGTTGAAGCCCAACTTCTAACCAGCTGGGAAAAAGGATGATTCACATCTCCAACAACAATCCCTTGTTTTGAATTTCTAGAAGCCGTCCTGCCCTTCCAGGGCGCTGTGCCGACAGAAGCAAAATTTCAGGACCCGAGAACAGGCAGCTGGCTGGGGCGTCCACCACAGGCCAGACAGTGGGGACATGCTGTGCAAAGATCCTGGCATGTCAGGGACTCTCCAGGCCCCTGGCCTTTAGGTTTTTCCAGCCCAGACAATTCATCTGACAAAGAAGGAAAAAGGATTTAACCTCACTCTAAGAAATAAATTAAAAAATATAGACTGCATGAATTCAAATTACAAAAAGACATCTTGTTAACAGAAAGCTTTGCTGCAGATTTTCTTTAAATAACTAGCAAGTCCCCAGATGCAGCCTCATTTGTATACTGAAATTCAATTAAGACACATTTTTTCCAAAAGACCTTTCTGTCAGGGCACCCTCTGGGACGTCCTGCAGGAGGAATGAGTGAAATCAGCTTCATCTACTCTACCCCCAGCAGAAATATTACTCAGGTCTGAGGGGGCTACAACCTGTTCCCAGATCTTCATAACTCAGATTCTGGTTCTGTTGGTGTTCCTAGTTCTCTGCTAGGATTCAGCCTATTGAACCAGCCCTGAAGGCAAGACTGTAGCTGGTTTATTTTGCCAAATCAGAGATTACATTGAGGCCAGGCCAGAGACCTTACACTCCTGGGAGACCCCAGTAACCATGGCAACTTGCTACTGAAGCCCATTCTACTAAGTTCCATTTTCACCATGTATTAAATGTAAGTCAGGGGTCAGCCCCGTGGCTGAGTGGTTAAGTCCGCGCACTCTGTTTCAGCAGCCCAGGGTTTTGCCAGTTCAGATCCCTGGCGCAGACATGGCACGGCTCGTCAAGCCACACTGAGGCAGCGTCCCACATAGCAGAGCCAGAAGCACCTAAAACTAGAATATACAACTATGTACTCAGGGGCTTTGGGGAGAAGAAGAAGGAAAAAAAACAGAAAGAAAAGAAAGAAGATTGGCAACAGATATTAGCTCAGGTGCCAATCTTTAAAAAAAAAAAGTAAGTCAGCTGATCTACTGGAGTTGGTTAAGGCAATGAATCAAAGACCCTTAGAAGTAGACAGGATCTTAGAGGTCATTTTGTTCCATCTGGGAATCAGCCTGTGGTTGAGGCCTCCTGGTCAGCAAGGCTTTTCCCAGTACCATGAACCAAACAGTGATAAACTACAAATGGAGAGCGGGTTGGCTGCTGCCTGAGAGCTCAGATGCGGGTGATGGATGATGGAGGAGAAGACATCTGAATCCACCCAGGACTTTTGAGGAATTCTTTGATTCTCCTTCACACCCTGTAGTCAAGTGAAGACAAGGCCTTTCTTCTCCCAAAGACCAGGCCAGGAGCCAGAATCTGATCCCACGAGGTCTTGTGTTTGGGGAGACTCTGCTCTGCTCTCTCCTGCCTCAGTAACCAGCTCAATACATACAGGTTGTATCTATTCATTCAACACATCTTTTATTGAGTACTGACTAGGTGCAGGGCATGGAGCTAGGCTCTGGGTTCACCATGTACATAAATCATTCGTGCCTGCCCATAGGGAGCTTACAGTCTGGTGGGAGAGAGACTACAAACACAGAGATAAATATGTAATTACGAATTGTGATAAGAGTCATGAAGGAAAATAAGTGCCGTGAGACAGAATAACAGGTTAGGGTTCTGGGAAAACTTCCTGAGACAATGACAGGAAACCTGAAACCTGAAGGGTGCGCACAAGGACATTCCAGGCAGAGAGAATGAGAAAGACCCTGATGTAGTATAGAGCTTAGCACAGCTGAGGAACAAAGGGCCAGTATGGCCAGAGTCTGGTGCACTAGGGGCGACTGGGGTGGGATGATGCTGAAAGGGGTCCAGATTAAACAGGATGCTATATGCCCTGTTGAGACATCTGAGTTTTTCTAAGTGCACTGAGTTGTAAGCAATGGAGTAACCTGATTTAATTTAATTCTTAGAAAGCCATTGTTCCATGAAAAATGAATTTGAGAAGGCAAAAATGAGGAGATCAATTAGGAGGCTGTTGTCAAAAGTCAGGCAAGAGGTGATAGTGGCTTCAACTCAGCCAATAGCAGTAGAGGTGGAGAGGGGTGGATAGAATCAAGAGAGATTTTGATGGAGGGACCAGGGGAGAGAGGAGTATCAGGAATTTCACTGAAAATTTCTCCTTTGAGCAACTGTGTGGAATGGATGGAAGTGCCATTTACCAAGATGGGAAAGACCAGGACAAGGTTGAAAGGAAAGAGATTGAGAATTCACAAGTGCACAAGGGAGGTTTCTGAGATTCCTGTGAGCCATCCAAGTGAATAAATAAATGTGGGCATCATCAGTAAATAAGTAGCATTTAAAAGCAAAGGAATGAATGAGACTAGGAAAAGAGTAGATAGTGAGAAGAGAAGAGAAAAGTAGAAGAGAGAAACAAAGAGACAAGAACCAAGAGAGGCAGGACTGAGCACTGAGGAAATTCAACACAGAGATCAGATGGAGAAGGAGCATCTGGAAAAGGGACTTTGGAAGCAATGCCCAGAAAGGAGAAAACGAAGAGAGTTGATGTCACTGAGGCTGAGAGGAGAGTATTTCAAAAAGATGAGTTCGGTCAACTGATTTCTGAGAGCTCAAGCAATATGGAGTCCACTGACGACCTTCACAAGGTCACTTTTGATAAAGAAATGGAGGTGGAGACTACACTGGAGTGGATTCAAGAATGATTGAAAGAAAATGAAGAGGGCTTGTGGAGGGAAGGAGAAGAATTGGGTGATGAATGGCTGCCTTCTCAGTTTGGCCTCCTGGCCAGGTCAGCTACAAACTTATTCCAACTCTCCTCCCAGGTTTTCATGGCCACCTTTTTCTCCATATCCAACAGGGCGCTGTACCTGCAGGAAAAGAAGCACCCAGGTCAGCCCCAGGGAAGGGGTTGTGGGACGGGACAAGCAGTATGAGGGGATCTCAGATGTTTGAGGAGCACATTTCTCCTCAGTCCAGGAGCAAGAACAAAACAGAGGCGAGGTGGAGAAAACCCACAGAAACCTTCCAGGCTTCTGCCCCAAACCTCTGGGAGGTGTAAACACAAGTTGTAGGATGGAAGAGGGAGTGGGAAGTGCACAGGAGACTCACTTGATAGAGTTCATGGCCAGCTGTTTGAGTGTCCTCAGGTCAGCCACCATCCCCCCAATGCCCATGAAGCCCTCATAGAAATCATAGGACAAGCCTTTGGCTCCAAACAAAGCTGGGTCATCAGAGCTGATCACCATGGGGTACCCGGTGGCCATCAGAACAGCTGCAGGGTGGTTTCTTAAGTCAGATACCAGTTTCAGAACCTGCCCAATAGGAGGCAAAGGAGAAAAACAAATTTTGATCCATAAAAAGAGTCGTCACAAGGGAGGTGAGACCCTAGAGCATAATCAGCTCCTTTTAATCCCCATCACTATTCTGAACATTGGGATGACTTCTGGGCAAAGTCCTGACAGGAAGAATAGAGTCAGTCCTCATGCTCTGCTTTTCTCCGGGTTTCATCACCACCACAAACCTTTGGTCTCTCTCGGTCCTGCGCAGAGCAGCTCTCCTCAACACAGCAACAGGAAGGTGCACAGAGAACCCGAGCAACTGTGGAAGCAGCAGGATCCTACGCCCCCCCCCCCCCCCCCCCCCCCCCCCCCCGCCACTTCCCTGGCCTTCCCCAGTGTCCCTTTAGGTTTGTCTACAGCTTTGCCTAAAATTCCACCCCACCGGTGACCCTCTCTGCTGCCTCATTGTGAGGAATGGTTTGGGCAAAGGGCCATTCCTAAATGTTTCTACTAATGGAGGGAGAGAGTGGAGGAATACAGAAAACAAGTGAGTTAAGGAGAGAGAAATTATACCGGGAAAAAGTTTGGGAATCAGAGCAGAGGTTGAGGTTGGGGCAAAAGATCATACTGGACTGGTCCCATGGATCATGCATACCTGGTTGGAGATGGGACAGACCTCGATGGGGATGTCCTTCTTCCAGGAGTCAGCCCAGACTGCTGGGTGTTTACTCAAAGCAAATCCATGGCCAATCCTGGTAGAGTTCAGTATTAGGGCATCCAGAAGGTTTCTGTCTACGGAAGTACCCTGCCAGTCTGGGGGTACAGGGGTCATCTTAAATAGGATGGATCTGACCCACAGATCATCCTCAGATAAAGGCTTCAGACCCCCCAAGCAAGAAAAGGGAGAGAAGCGCACATTAACACAAATACACGCACACACACATTTTCCTTATAACAATACTAAAGAGAGGTATGGTGTGCCTTTATTGTGTGCTGGTACCTATGTATGTATGTAACAGATGAGGACGTTGAAACTTACAAAGGCTTCATAAATTGAAGGAGGATACTCGGCTAGTAAGTAGCAAAACTGGCTTTCAAACCTCGGTCTATCTGACCCCACAGTCCATATTCTTTCTTTCCATTTTTTGTTTGTTTCCAGAGCTATTTTCTGGGAATTTTATATTTATGATCTTTACAACAGTGTGCTACAGACTCTGTCAATATAATTATTTGTATGTACTTACTTTAATTTATACTTTAACAGTACTCGTAGGACAATATCAATGGCAAGATGATGATGGCCAGCATGAACAAAGTGGTGGCAGATGCTGTTGCTGGTCCTCAGCAGCCATCCCTGCTGTGCCTTCCTGGCAGGTGGGCCCTCTTTACAGGGTGAAAATGACAGGTCCTGACTCTCTCAGCTTCCCAAGCAGCTAGCACAGCCCTAAGGCTGGCCTGGGAGGTTATTGGTGGGGCTCTCCTGAGGCTTCTGCCCTAATAGAAGAAGATGCCCTGGAGGAGACATCTAGTCTTCTACTGTACTGGATACGGTCACACCTGAGTGTGACTTCACTATCCCACAACCAAGTTGGGCGAAATCCCAGATACGATGAGGACAGCACAGGTTGCTTATTATGTGAGATAATAGACAATCTTACTGTAAAACCCATTGGATGTGCGCATTCCATTCCTGGCAGCCCAAAGCATCCTAACCAAGCCACATGGAAAATATGAAAACTCCACTTCTCTGTCAGGAATCAAACCCAAGCAATTCCCACTGCTGGTGAGGGCATGTGCTTCAGGTGGATTTCAAAGACTGGCTCTTCTTCTTCTTCTTTTTTAATAAGGACATTACTCGTTGGTATTAAATACCCAAGTCCTGGCAAAATCCTCTCCTGCAACCATATATTTTGGAATTTGGGTAGGTCCTGTGTTACAGTGCTTCATACTGTTGAAGTGGTTTCACACAGGTAGGCACGGTTTTCCCAACTGGACCACAAGCTCTTCAGGGCTGGCAACCCCCTTCCCCATCCCCCATAAACAGTTCTTCAAATCTCCTAGAACAGCTTTGATCTAAATTGGATCTAAAGTGACTCAAAATGTCAGGAAAAAGAGATTAATGCACAGGGACCCTTCCTCAGAGAGATGGTGTGATAAACCAAGGTTTGAGCCTGGTTGTGAAACTCAAGTTCCCACTGCGTTCTCCTCATCTCCTCGGTGTTCTGAGAGACGCCGGGGGTGGGTGGCAGCAAGCTTTCCTCCCAGTCAAAGCCCCCAAATCTTCATTTCGATCTGAGATTGCAGCCATGATCTGATACTCCTTTTGCTTAGGGTTTATGCATTTAAGGACTGGAATACGGAAGGGGCTGTGAAGTGACTAGTGAGCCCGTGGACTGAGCTTTGGGGAACTAAGATGTGGCTGGGCTAGGACATTTCGGGAACGAGAGCAGCCAGGCTGCCTGGGCAGGACAGGGGCTCCTCTTCAGCACTGCTGCGTGTGGACAGAGCCTCCTAGATGCCAGGGCAGCCCGGGTCTAGTCCCACTTCTGCCACTGAACAGTGTGTGACTTGGGACAGGTGAGTTCACCTCACCTCACCGTTCATCACAAAGTGCTCAGATTCAGACCCTGCCACTGACCAGCCCTTTATCCTTGGACCAGTTACACTGTGTGGAGCCTTGGGCTCTTCATTTATAAAATGGGGATAAAAACAACTTCTTAGCAGGACTGGAGTGAGAATTAGAAATAACATATGTGAAGTGCCTGATACTATTACTGTCAGCATGGTCCCTTCTCCTGGAGCTGCTGTCGAGATGAAAAGGGAGGACATACATGAAATGAAGAAGGGCCATAAATGACTCTAGACCCCCTCCACTGCCAAGGGCCCCATCGACACTCGTGAGCAATGGCGAGGAGCCTCCCGCCCATCACCTCCTCAGTCCTGATTGTCTCTGCACGGCTCACCTGTCTCTCCAGCATGGAAAAAGTAAGGCAGTTTCACCGCATGTGAGGCTGGAAGCATCAAAGCTTCCTTGTAGTCGTACAAGGAGTGGCCGGTGTCCTCACGCCCTACCTGCAGGACAGAGAGGAGAGGCATGGAGCCATCTGCTTGATCCATGCCTCACTTTTCCCTGCAGCCTGGGAGCAGCCTCCCTGGAACCCTCCAGTACTGCTTGAGGTCTTGCTCACACAGCCTTTTCAGAATGACCAGCAGCAGAACTGGGAAAGAAAAGAGTGCATTTTGCCCAGAAATAATGCCCCCTTAGGCAGAGGCTATGCCTCGTGTCCTTCCAGCCCTTTCCATCTTGTCTTCCCGGACCACCGTCCAAGCCCCTGTGCTTCAGCCCTGAGCTCCTCAGGGGCAAGAGAGTGTCAGAGCCACACAGAGACTGAAAGCGAGCAAGAGAGTGAGAGGCTGAGAGCGGGAGAGACAGGAAGAGAGCGGGAGAGACAGAGAGCTAGAGCCCTGGACCAGGAGTCAGGAGGAGTTCAGACGCAGCTTGGCCACTTGTCACATGTGGGTCTCTGGGCATGTCAGTTTCCTAGCAGAGTCCGTCTGCGACTCAGTTCCTCAGCTGTAACTGACATGAAGGGTAACTACACCAAAATCATGCTTTTCAGACTAAGCCACACATACCCTCAGGGCTTTATAGCTGTGTGCCAGGAGTAAGGGGGCCTTAGGATAAAAGGTAGCTCCTTCAGAATGCCAATTTTAATTTGTGGGGAGGGGGGTAATGACACAATGTTATAATAAAACAAATAGGGATATTCAATGTAGTAGAATGGAGCGTAGATTTGAAAGAAACTTGGAGCTTGCAAGTGGACCCCTTTGAACAACTACCTACCTATCTCCCCTCCAACCCCAATCTCCCACAAGGCCTTGTCCATTAGAGTCCTTGTATGGACTGTTCCAGAAGCTCCCCTTGTCAGGCTCCTTCGTCAGTGCTGCACACAGAGGGAAAAGGTGAGATGGAGAGACTTCTGCCCCTTTTCTGGAGAGGCGGGTCCTTTGAGCAAAGCTCAAGGGTCCCAGGAGGACGCCTTGGGTCCAAACAAAATGATTCCTTGAGAGACAGTCGTCTGGGCTCCGGCTGGTCTGAAAGCAGGAGCTTAAGCACAGTGTGGGGTAAAATGTACAGATTCTATGAGAAGGAATCAGGAGTGCCTTTCAGCCAGTTAGTCCAAATTAATTTAGCTTCCTTAATGAGATTAATGAGTTGTCACCTGGGAAGTGTGGCCTGGCTGTTAGGATCTGGCTACAGCTTTGATTTGTGGGTGTGAGGGGTATGGATGTGCAGCTTCAAAAACAGCTGGGGAAGCGATGGCAGGCGGGGGGAGGGACAGCTTTCACAGCCGTGACAGTTTGCCAGGGCGAGCCCCATCTCTGCTTCCAGACACGACCCCATGTGCCGCGGCTGGAAGGGCCAGATGGAGGGGAGCAGTGTGGGCAGAAGGCAGGGGAATGGGGAACAAGCCTATCACTATTGTCCGAACTCCCTGAATGCCTTCCTTATTCTGGAACTTCCCCTTTTAGCCATCCAGCCATTTCTGTCATCCCCTCGCAGGCCCCTAGAGAGGGTCAGCGCTGAACTCTGACCAGGCCGGTGGGTGGCAGCCTGAGCCTCTGCAGAGGGCTTCAGTGGGTGCTGCCTGGCCCTTCACCAAGAGCTGCTGCTGGGCCCGCCGTCGGACAGCCTTGCTGTGGGCAGAGTCCCTTACCAGATCAAATCCTGCCACCATCCTGGGGAACAGGGCTCGAAGCACCATGGCTGTTCGGACGGACTCCATGATGAGGGACACATCTTTGGATCTGCAAGAGAGACAGCGTGGCTCAGCACTGACAGAGCTGTGCACCCCAGAGGGCTCCCTCGGTGCCTATGGCTACTCTAGTCCAAGGTCCACAGCAACCATCTCCCAAACCCGCATCACCCTGTCCCCACAGGGCTGTTCTGATCCCTTTAAGTGGCTACATCTGAGAGCTATTTCGCCACATCCCTCTCTGTCAAGGACTCTGGCTGGCTCCAGAGGGACCCACATTCTCTGAAAAGAGGTGAGGCAAAGGGGCCCATGGGACAAGCTTTATCTATCTACATTTGGATGAAGCGAAGTGGCCTTGTCCAAAACTTGTCCTGCATCCCTGAGAGGGTGGGGCCTGGAAATCGGTGCAGTACAGAGGCCAGCTCTCTGTTCACTGGACACCTGTGAAATGCCACAGGTCACCCAAGTCCCTGTCAAGTCAGCTGGACCTGGCAACTACTTGTCCTCTTCCTCTGATTAAATCAGCAGGACGCTGGGCACTCCAGAAATCATACAACCAAGCTGTCTGACCCCCCTCTGTACCCTCTCTCTTCAAGTCCAGGACAGGGACGAGGCAAGCAGCATAACAACAAAACACCAAAAGAAAAGGCCTGGCACAACCTGCGATAGGACGAAGGTCCCTGCCAGCAGCTGGCTCACTCGTTCCAATCCTCAGTTCTGTGACCTAAAGTTTGTCCTGCCTCCTCTTCCCCACACTTGCCCATTCCCTCTCCCGCAGCGCCCTGAGGGGACACGGGGAGCACTTACCACTTCAGCTCAGCCCTCACGCCCTCCTGCCTCTGGTCCCCAGAGAGCCTCTAAGCAGAACCAGTGGGCCCATCTGTGAGCTCCATCCTGGCTGACCAGCCCACAGGTGCAGGCCCCAGAGGAGGGGAGGGTGTTCAGGGGCCGTGGCAGGGGGCAGTGCCTGGAAGTCTCACTGTCCTCTGGAGCCCAGCCCCATGGTGGGCTGACAAATGGGGGTGCCGGCCCTGTCCCTGCCCAAGCCTGACGGAGCTGATCCCCTCTGGCTGCTGCCCTGCGGCTCCAGCCTGGGTGCCACAGGCCATTGCTGGCTACTCATTGACAAGAGAGGAGAGCTCTTCCTTTGGTAAAATCAGAAGGAAAATTAAGCTATGAGGCTTTCTGCACTTGCTTGGGGAAGGAGTGGGTCCTCCACACTACCATGCTGCTGTGGGGTCCCCACACACAGACACTGAGACAGCTGTCACTCAGGGCCCGTCACCAACCAAGACGTCGCACACAGCCACACACAGCGAGCACGTGGCTGAGAGGAGACAGAGCCCCAGTGGCAAACTGAAACAAAGAAAAGGGCCAATTATCCAAACATTTAGGCAAAAGCATTATAGCCATAACTGAGTCACCAGGCCAATGTGGGGTCACAGCCTAGAATTATCTGGAAAATTGCCACAGTTCTTCATTTCAGTCTGGCTGTGAAGATTCAAACTAGAAGTGATTTCAGATACTGATTTTTTTTGGAGGAACATTAGCCCTGAGCTAACATCCACCGCCAATCCTCCTCTTTTTGCTGCGGAAGATGGGCCCTAAGCTAACATGCGTGCCCACCTTCCTCTACTTTATATGTTAGACACCTGCCACAGCATGGCTTGATAAGCGGAGCGTAGATCCCCGCCGGGGATCCGAACCTGTGAACCCAGGGCCACCAAAGAGGAGTGCACGAACTTAACCGCTGCGCCACAGAGCCGGTCCCTCAGATACTGAGTTTTGCACTCACACGCAAGCGCACACAGTAAGCCCTGGCTCTTTGACATCAAGGGATCTCTGACCTCTGGCTCCCAGCCTCCCTTCTCACCCCTTTCTCCCCTCTCCCTTCCCGGCCTGATAGCTCTGCCCACATCCCCTTCTGCCAACTCTTGCAGTTTCAGCCACGTTCTCTCTCACCTGTGATCCGAATAAATGATTTTGATTCCAATAAACCCAGGATGCTTTTTCGCAAACATACAAGCCACTTCTTTGTAAGTCTTCACTGACCACTCTCGGTTATGGACCATCCCGTTCAGTTCATACACCTGGGAGGGAAGCACCGTCCCGACTGAACATCAGAGGGGACCAAAGCAAATTTCATTCACAATAACCAATGGTCTCTAAAACTAGGCTGGGCTTTGCAGTCTCCTTGTTCAATGCCCTCGGTGGTCTCTGACACTTATCAGAAGTCCTGGCCCCGTCTGGGGGAAAGCTCTCAGATGCAATGAGGCTGGACACTCTGCCTGTCCTGTTCCTTGCTGGTCCTCCACCTAGAGGGCCTGGCACAGGCGGGTGCTCCATCAGTACTCATATAATGAACGAAGGACAGGTCAGCTAGGGAGAGGACAGGAGCCAGAGAGTGGTCCAAGGACCTGCTTCTTCTCCCCACTCTCCCAGCCCGTGTGAAGCATCCCTGAGGTGACCACAGCCACCAGGGACACCAAGAGTGACATGGTTGGGGCAGAGGGAGAAGGGCCAGGAGTGGGCAGTAGGTAAGACACAGGAGGAAGGGGCAGTGGAGAAGAGGACACTTGCGGGGGGGGGGGGGGTACAGGAGTCTCCTCTGAAATGCCTACCTAGCAGGTCAAGCCCCACCAGCCTGCTGGGAGAGGCACTGGACTGGGGCTGGAGGGGGGCTGGGCGCCTCCCCTGCAACTCCCTCTGCCCTCCCCTGTCACGGGGTGGGGCCTTACTCCTGCACACAGTGGTGTGTGCATTGGCAGTTGAAGGTCAGGAGAAGCTGTGGGAGTTTTTGCAGAGACTGTAGGCGAGGGAGGATGGGGAGACACCGGGGTTCAAGTCACTTCTACAGCATGAATGGAGGACCTGTGGTGTGTAAGGAACTGTGCCGGGCATTGGAAGGGAGGAAGACATGCTAACGAGCAGGATGCCTGCCGTCAAGGAGTTTTTGGAGGACAGACTCTCCCGTCTTTATAAACAAAGCAGGAAGAATTAAGTGCTAAACAGAGGTATAGGGATCGTAGAGGAAGAAGGGGCTCCCCGTCACTGGGTAGCCTCAGAGTGGCTCTCCCTGAGGAAGGCTGGGCCTGGAGAGGTGACTGGACTTGATAAGCAGGGACGGGGGCAGCCACTGTGTAGGTAGGTGGTCCCATCCCAGGTGGCCTCGGTGCTACAGGGTTGCTAGTCCTGGACTAGGGGACAGTGGCTCTGCCCAGAGCCAGGGCTGACAGGGTTCAGGGAGCAGAGGAAGAGGGAGGCAGGAGGGAGCCAAGAGCGGCCTCTTCATCCTGAAGGGAAAGTGCCTTCTCCTCACTGGAGTCAGCTCTCTGGCTCCCGATCCCCTGGCCTCACAGGAGCTGGGTGCTCAGGGGGCCTCTTCTCGTGCCCCCCGTCACTCGCCCCAGACCACTCTCCCAGCCCAGGGACCTCCCCGCCTGCTGGTGGCAGCTCTGCGGCACTGCCCTTGGTCCCTGAGCAGCAGGCTCCCCGGCAGGCCTCTGCCCGCCCGCCCTGCTGCAGACCACCTGGCCCTGGGGCGCCAGATCTCAGGGTACCGCCCTGATCGCTGGCCTCGGAGCAACCGTGTGCAGCCTCACCAAACGGTCCACTGCCAGGACTCCCAGAGAGGAGACCCTTAGGTACTGTTCCCTCAGTATCTAGGATCGCCCGTCTCACTATCGTCTACTGCAGGCATTGGAACATGCCACCCTGGAAATATGCCACTTTGCAGAAGGACTGTTTCAAACCGAAGGCAGTTAGGGAGCAGCGAACACAGACGGAGCTCTCTGCCCTGCTCCTACCTGCCTGGCAGCAGGACGCACCTCTCTGCCTGTGAAAGTGTCCCCTTCCAGCCCCCACACCAGGCGGAGGGCCACCCTTACCACGGGGGACAGCCAGCCGCTGAGTGGGGTCTGCAGACAGCCTTACCAAAAGAGCCCCACATTCACCTTCCCACACTGAGGGCCCCAGAAGCTCATACCTCTTTTCCTTTGTCTTGTCACTTCTCCACAGTTTATCACCATTTGCTAAAATAGTACATAAGCACCTGGTCTATCTACTTCTTTGGGTCTTCAATTTTCTATGAAGGCCTCCATGCATGTAAAAATTAAATATTCACATCAAAGAGAACTTGTATTCCTTTTCTCCTGTAAATGTGGCTTTTGTCAGTTTAATTTGCAGGTCCCAAGAATAGAATCTGAGAGAGTAAAAGAAAAGTTACTTTCCTCCTCTCCTACTTTACCAAGGACTTTTTAACAGAGCTTTTCCTGTCACTGATCAAGGCCTCAGCAGACTTCCAGGCACTCTGTTAGAATCTTCAAATCTTTGATGCTGAAAGAACCTATATGCTATACCCCAGCGGTTCTCAAAGTGTGCTCAGGGACCCCGTGGATCCCCTAGGCTTTTTCAGGCTATCTACAAAGTCAAAACTCTCTTCATAAAAATTTTAAGATGTTATTTGTCTTTTTCACTGTCATTCTCTCACACGTGTACAGAATTTTCCAGAAGCTGCATCATGTGTGACAATATTGCTCTGACAAATAAGGGATCATATGCTTGCGTAGTCTTGTTTTGAAAATTTCTCAGTTTTAATTTCTAATACAGGCTATATTATATGGGATTTAGTAGCTATAATCCACAGAAACAAAAGCTGTTTGGGATCCTCCAAGTTTTTTGAGTGTAAAAGTTTGAGAACCATTGTGTTAATCCAACGCAGAATTTTTATTTGAAGTGGTCTTGGCGTTCCCCAGCTGATCTGCAGAAGGGAAGAACAGAATTCTGCTCCATGCCTTGATGGCTCTGTCAGGACTCAGTCACCTGCCCAGACACCCTCACTGGATTGTAAACCCCTGAGTGTAGGGTCCATGTGGTTTTGATCTTCCCATCTCCTTCCTATGGCACCGGAGGAGAAGCTCCATCAATGGGCATTAACTTAAGAAGAGGGCTGTCCACCTGGAGTTTTAAAAGGCCTATGCCCCAGCCTGCATGGATGTATAGACGGTGCTGGAGGGGTGGCCAGTGGAGCAGTGCTAGTAGAACAGAAGGAAGACAGAAGAAAAACCTTTAAAAAAAATCAACAAACGACAACTCTGCCTAAAAGAAGATCTCCAGCAGATTAATCAAGTCTGCAGAGATAGGCAAATGATGCAGGGGGGGTGGGGGACGCGGGGGGCCTGATGGGGGCTTGCAGATGGCAGCGGTTCCAACTCATCAATTCTATCATTCCAGTGCTCATCACTGGAGAGCTGGGGCCCCTGCCTTCCAGGGTTCTAGTCCCGCTGCTGGTTCCCGTCACATGGGGAGCCATAAAGATCAAGTCTAGAGATGCTGAAGCCACATTCAGAGCATTTCCTAGATTCCTGGTACCCCAGTAAATTGCCACCAAGGCTGCCCATGCCCTGTGCTTCTGCGCCCCTGTCCTTGGGCAAAGAAACTGCAGGCTTCAGTGCTGGAAGCACCTAGGACAGAACCTGAATGCTCAAAAGAACCCCCACTTCAAGGAGTGGAAGGTCCCTTCCAGAGAGGAGACCTGCCACTCCTCACAGCCTCACAGCTAGTTTGGGTAGCACACCGCCATGAAGCCGGGTGTGCAGGAAAGGTCTCAGCTGGTTTGGAGGTTCGGGTCAGCCTTCCGGGTTCAGGCTCCCTGTGCCAAGTGTCATACCTCCTAGGGTTGTTGCAAGGATCAAATGAGCTAATATTTGTAAAGCACTTAGAAATGATAACTATTAATAATAATATTGCCAATCTATCATCAGATGTAGAAAAACAACTCAAACTCTGCAGTTGCCCTAGGAAAATGAGTTAATATCAAGAATTTAACAATCTGTAAGTACAAGTAGGTGGTGTCAATCACTCATCCAAGACTAAGTGATACAAAAGCTGCTATATCCATGTAATAGCCCCTCTTGAATTAAAAATATATTGGGCTCAATTTGGATTATCTCAACTTTTAACTACAGTCATGTGCCACATAAGGACGTTTCAGTGAACGAGGGACCATGTATGTGACAGTGGTCCCATTCAGCGTGGCTGTGTGGTAGGCTCTGCCGTCTCGGTGTGTGTGAGTGCTCTGCGGTGTTCACACAACAACAAAATCACCCAGAGACACATATCTCACAACATGTCCCCATTGTCAAATGACTCTTGACTGTCTAGTTTAATTGAGGACTATAAATTTGTGGGCAAATTATTCAAACCACATGCTACTTTCACAAGCCAATATAAGATTACAAAGTTTTATTGTCTACGGGTATCATGGAATGAAAGAATTCTGAAGCTGGAAGGGATCAAAGGGAACTTTGGGAGCAGAGTTGCTCAAGGTCACACAATTAGTTTGTATCAGACCAGAAATGAGGACTCAGAATTTCTCACTCCCGAAGCCACTGGCTTTCACTGCTCGAGCAGTTTCCCTCACAGGCATTGGCTGAGCTTCTGCTGGGTGCCAGGGGTAGGCTGAGAGCGTCACAGCAGAATCTCATTTCATTCTCAAAATCGCACTATTAGGTGGGTCTCATTTTAGAGATGAGGATTTTGAGGGTTAAAAAGGTTAAGAAAGTCAGTCCTACTCCAGTTGGAGTGGGGGCTGAAAGTCTGCTCAGTTTCAGAATCTTGCTGACTCTGAGGTCCCGTCAGCAGAGATCCCTGCCCTCACCTTCATACTACCGTGTCAGGGGTCGCAGAGCCTCAGCCCTGAATGCATATTAGAATCACTCAGGGAGGGCAACATGCTGGCTCCCACCCCAGACTAATTAAATCAGAAGCTCTGGGGTGGAACCTGTTAGGTTTTTTTACTTCCCCAGGTGATTCTCATGTATAGCGTATAGCTAGGGTTAAGGTCTACCATTCTTGTCGATTTGACAAACAGCATAATTACAGCGTAGGACGTTAAGTGCTATTGCCAGTACTCTCATAGAGAAACACCAATGATATGAAATGGTGGTCACTTCAGCAAAAAGCCAGGTGGTATTTGTAATGAAGGGTCTGCTAAGAATCCAGGAAAATCCTTGCGGGGTGGGGGGTGGATAGGGGGGCACTAGTCCTGCCTGCTACCCAAGTGACAGCATCCAGGAACATGTCTGGAAATGACCATGGTGGGCTCTCTTTGCCGCTGACGGTCTCTCTCCTAAGACCCCCATGAGTAAGCGCCAGCAGGGCGCCCTCCTGTTGCCAGCCCTCCAGGGGCCTGTAAGAGCTGCCCTCTGAGGAGTGGCCGGGACCCAGTCTAGGCCTCAGATGCTGGCCGTGGGGGAAGGGACTGGAGCCCAGGAGATAAGACCCGCCTAGCAACTGTTGCTAAAGGCAAGCAGCCTTTGTTATCAGCATTAGGAAGACAATAGGAGGCTGAGCCGCGAGGAGAGGCCATCAACATCCTCCCAGGCCCGGAATTAGCCCCACCAGCAAGAAGGGGGAGTCCTGCGGCTCAGCAAAAGAATTCCAGTGCAGACGGTTTTTAGTTGTTAATGTGTTGATGGCTCCCTGCTCTGGCTAATGGGGGGCATTAAGGCACAGACCCTCTGCTGCCAGAGGCCTTTGTTCCCGGGTCAGCCCAGAACAAATGGTCAAATCCCATCCCCCTCAGCTTCTACCAGAATCCCGAGTCCCGAGTCCCGGCAGCCGGCAGCTCTAGGAAGGCTGGCTAGGGGGTGGTGGGGGGTTGGCGGAGTGGGGAGAGAAGAGCTGGGCAGGCCCCCGGGGTAAATACCCTGGCGCCCAAGTGTCCGCCCTCGGCACGGTAAGGAGATAACACGAACACAAAAGGGGACGGATGGAGCTGGAAAACACTTCTCCAGCCTTTCTCTTTCCCTCCAGTCCAACTCGCACCAACTTCCCCCAGATACTTCTCCACCGGCCTCAAGATGGAAGCACAGCCCTCGAATCAACCTGGACCCGCACCCTCTCTCCGTGATGTCTCCCCGCCCCCTAAGGAGCCGCAGGCTTTACCAGGCTTGAGGGCCCTCCGGCTCCCGGCGCTGAAGAAGCTGCCAGGACTTGCCCCACGGCAAGCAACGCCCTAGTGGGAGCCAGCCCCATTCGGGGTGAGGCGTCAGCTCGCCAATCCGAGGGGCTCTGGTTTGCCGGGCAGGACTAGCATCGCAGCCGGATGCCCCCTGATGGAGCTCCTTTGGAGAGGACCGTGGCTGCCACAACGCTCAGAAAGCCCAGCACCCCGGCCTCTATCCTGTCCCTCCTTACCACCAACGTGACCTGGCTCAAGCTCTTTGACCTTTCCAAGCCTCAGTTTCCACATCTGTAAAATGCAGGGTTGTTGCGAGACTCAAACAAGACAATGTTTAGTGCTTTGTAAAAGTCAAGGTGAAGAAGGCCTTTCCCCGGCGCGGTCTGGATCCCAGCATCTGCATCCGAGCGGGGACGGCGGCTAGTTAACTTCGCAGCTTCCTGGGCCTGCCCAAGAGCGCGGAATCAGTCCTGGAGGCGGGGTCGAACAAGCCTCCAAACTATTCCTAGGTACACCCAAGTCTGAGGACCACCATCAAGACGCATGCCTGTCACTATCGGGGCCTCTTGAGGACACCAGGCAACGTAAGACCCGGTGCCGCCTGAAATAACCCACAGCTAGCCATAAGCAGCAAGGGCGGCACACGCGGGGCCCAGAGGGCGCCACCGGGACGCGGACGGCGCGGGGACGAGGCGGGCTGGGCCGGGCGAGGTGGGGGGGTGCTTCCAGGGGCGGAGCCCGCGCGCGGGGAGAGCGGGGTTTTCGGGGCCAAAGCGCAGGAGCGAACTGTCCTGGAAAGCACTGTTTCTTCCCGCCAGCCCGGGCCCAGCGCCGGCTCATCTCAGACATTCTCCTCTTACAGGCAGGTGGGTCGGACCCTCTCTTTCCTTTTCAAAGCATCGTTTCTGCGTAGGTCTTATCCGTGGCTCACAGAACTAGTGAGAGCTCTCCCGAGGGGCACAGGCAAGCCCGCTCTCGCTTCCCGAGAACCCAGAGCTAGACGTGCAGGTCGCTCTCAGTGTTAGACCTCAAACAGCGGGGCCTGGTGGGGAGATGACGTCACCTGAGGGCTGACGTCACGGCGGGGCCTGAGCTCACCTGAGAGAGGGGCCAGCGCATCTAAGGAGAGGGGCGGGTCAGCCCAGGACGCACAGAAAGGGGAGAGCTGAAACTGAGCAACCCTCGTCTCTGATGACAGCAAGGCGCACCGCCCCCAGCTGGCGTGACTGGTTCTTGGGGCGCGTGTGGCCTTCGTTAGAGAGTCCTTGAACCCTTTTCAGTCAAACCGGGCTGGTAACCTCAGTTTAGGAATCCCAAACAGAATTAAACATTTTTTAGAATGTAAAAACATCAGAGTCCCTGCACATTGCACTGTGTCCAGACACATTTTATGGGTGGGTATGGACTCATGTGAAAACACTGTCTTAATACTCGATTCATTCTAGTATCCCCCGCCCCGGTAAAGAGTGATAGCTTTCATCAGATTTTCCAAAAGTTAGGAACACTATTCTCTGCTCCCTTAGACTCTCAGAGCTCAATGACAGGGGTTATTAGGGTTCTGGCTCACCAACACCCTTCTGGCTATAATTTCGCTTCAAGAGAGGTTAAGATTTGCCTTAAAGGAGAGAATTTCCTGATCAGGAAGCATAAGTATCTAGTCTGATTGATAGCTTTTTCTGAAAACAGCACTCTGACTTTCTTGTTTGTACATCTCTCTCTTAGGAAATTTGGTCAATGTGTGTCAGTCCTCTGGAGCCGTATCACTTCTGGCTGTACAAACAATATAATTTCTGAGCCCATAAATGCCATGGAATATGCTAACAACCAAAAGAATGCCACCCTGTGGGCCCTGCCACGAACTTGGAGGCCAGTCACCAAGGCATTGGTGTACTTAATAAATATTTCAATGAATAAGAAGACTCATATGGACAAAATGTAGAGGAGAGCTCTACCCAAAGGTCGCTTCAAACCTATAATTAGCTCAACTTTTCGTGAGCCCACCAAATAGAACATTCAGAAATCCAACACTCCTACAATACCCCAACCCTGCTCCCCAAAGAAAAGTACTCAGGGGGCTGGCCAGTGGCATAGCGGTTAAGATCACACACTCCGCTTCAGCCCCTAGGGTTCATGGGTTCAGATCCTGGGTGCAGACCTGCACACTTCTCATCAAGCCATGCTGTAGTAGCATCCCACCGACAAAAAATAGAGGAAGATTGGCACAGATGTTAGCTCAGCGCCAATCTTCCTCACCAAAAAAAAAAAAAAAAAGGGTCCTCAGGAAAGTTCTCTTCAGTAGATTCACCAAAAGAATCATCTAGTAGCGTTTGATCATCCAGGGCTGCTCTCCTCAACAGATGCCCCCACCCCCAGAGTGCTTGAAGGCTGGGCTTCCGCAGTTCGTCTGTAAATCTGAGGTGGCTCCATCTCATAGCACCTGAAATCCTGACGTCTCTTGCTTCTGGACCAAATGCAAAACCCTAAAGTCAGTGATTGGGTGCTATTTTTGAATAGTGCTTCTTCTTTTGGGCTCTCCCTCCCCCTTTCCATTTCACTCTCTTCAACCTCTCTCCCTTAAATCGAAAAACAGAGCCATCTCTAACATCTTCTTGGAGTGCTGTGAGGGCCCCATTTTCTCAGCTTACTCAGGAGAGGCCCCTGCTCCTGCATCCCGACTCCACCATCCTGAGCCATTGCGGCCTGGTCTTCCTGGGTGTGCTGGATCCCAAGGACACGCACTCCCCCAGCTCTTGCAACTCGGTGGCCTTGCCTTGGTGCTTATCACCCAGCCTGCTCCCCTCAGATAAGTTAAGCTCAGATTTACCAGTTTCTCCCTGCCTCCCGTCTCTCCAGGTTGCTTCCTCCCTTAGCAGCCCCTGCAAGTTCCCAAGACTTGACCTCAGCTGGCCTCTGTCCAGCTGCCCTCTCTCTCGCTCCCTGCGCCCCCCAGCTGAGAGCCCCCTGCCTCGGCACTGCCCCCACGTCTTCACCTTGGTTCTCGCACATGGTTCATCCTGCTAACTGGGGCTCCATCATAACATTTTCTGTCCCTGTGGGTGGAGGTACAGAAGGGCATCACACTCCGGCTGGGGTGAATGCAGACCCCATCTCCATCCTAGGCTGACCCTCGGATCTCTAGGGGATCACTTCGTCTGTCTGGGATCAGCAACCTGTCCGTCCCTGAGGTGGTTCTCTCAAACCCCCCGCCACCTCTCGTGGCCCTGGGTCCAGTGGACATTCCTGCCTTGCCTGTGATAGAAATACAGGGAGGAGGCAGGACCTCCTCCCTCAGCTCCCAACTCTCGTCCCGCCAGCATCTCTACCTGCCCCTCGCCTGCCTTTCCTCCAGTCTTTGAGAGCGGTCTCTGGTTCAAGGACAGCCTCACTCCGGGTGCTGGAGTGGCCTCTCCTTTTGTCCCAAGGGTGCAGCATGCCTTCTCTCACTCTCTTCTCCCCTGTTTGTAACCTCTCCAGACTCCTTCCTTATGTGTGCAAAGTCAGCCCTGCCCTGAAAACAGGCCCCCTGGGCCCTGTGCTCCCTCTCTGCCTGCCTCCCTCTCTCTTTCTCTCAAGTCACAGGCGCCCAACCTGGCTCCAGTGTATCACCTGCATTTCCTTTTTCTCCTCCTGGAAATTAGGCTTCTCTTCTCAGCATGCCATGCCGTAGAAACTGCTCAAAGGCGACTTCCTAATTTCCAAATCTGATGGGCTCTTTTCAATCCACATTTTCCTTGGCCTCACCTTGCCACGTGGCTCCCTCTCTTCAAATCCCCTTCTCCTTGGCCCCTGGGACAGCTGTGTCCTAGTTCTCTACCTGCCCCATGCCTGCTCCTTCTAAGTCCACTTCATGAACTTTTCATCCTATTTCTGTTCACAGGGCTGCCCTCCCGGCCTGTTAATCTTCTCATCCTACAGCTTCCACGGGAGATTCATCCACTCTCAGAGTTTTAATGATCACCTTTCTGCAGATAAATGTCAAACATATGTTTCCAGGCTAGAACTCTCTTCTGCGCTCCTATGAAAGATGACAAGAGTGGAGTCCTATTAAAACGGAGCCAGAGCAGCTGTCTCAGAGGACTTGCCTTGCACGTCTTGTTTTCTTTATCTTCCAAACTGGACCAAGCTGCCAACATTCCAAGAAGTCAGTAAGGACAAGAATGTCCCGTTTATAAGGACTGGTGAAATTGGGGCTGGCCCCGTGGCCGAGTGGTTAAGTTCGCGAGCTCCGCTGCAGGCGGCCCAGTGTTTCGTTGGTTCGAATCCTGGGCGCGGACATGGCACTGCTCATCAGACCACGCTGAGGCAGTGTCCCACATGCCACAACTAGAAGGACCCACAACAAAGAATATACAACTATGTACCGGGGGGCTTTGGGGAGAAAAAGGGAAAAAATAAAAAAAAAAATCTTATAAGGACTGGTGAAATTGGACTTTGCTGAGGACTGAATCGCTAACCAATCAATGAAATGCAAGCCTAGCCTTTTGCCTGATGATCAAACCTCAGGCCGATCTGTGAAGTACAAACCTAGCCCGACCTCATCCAGCACCAATGGACTCTTCTTTCAAGCAACTCACTTCATCCTCCATTTTTCCCATAAAAACCCTAAGCTCCTATCCTGTAATCAGGACACTGGGTTTCTACCTGAATCTCTGCTTCCCGAATTCTTTGATCCCAAAATAAACACCTCACTGCCCCTCATTTTGGCTCTTTATTTTTAGGTCAACACTCCAAACTTATGTATCCGACCACTTCTGGGACATCTTCCTATGTGGATTGTCTCAGAGGTACCTCCAACTTGACCAGTTCAAAACCAAAATTATCATTTCTCCCTCCCCATCCTGCTCCTCCTCTTACATTCCCTATCTCCATAAATGTCACCATTGTCTGCCAAGCCAAATGCCAAATGCCAGCAAGTCATAGTAGAATCCTCACCCCCATGTAGTCAGTCACCAGGACTTGTAGGTTCTTCCCCCTGCACGTTGCTTGCATCCATCACTCCTCATTACTTCTGTCTTCATTCCAGTCCTCCCATCTTGAGCCTCCCTGTCTCTTCCATGGCCTCCAGCCTCCAGTCCCCCCTTTTAACCAGAGGAGCCCCTGACCCTCCAATCTGCTCTCCCCAGCGCTGCCAGAGTGACCTTCCTAAACTGCGAATGTGCTCATACCCCTTGCGGGAAACTGCCCGGTGGCTCCTTTCACCTCCGGAGTGCAGCCTTTGATAGGGAGCCAGAGCTTCTCCCCCTCAGCCTTGTCTCCCTCCCTGGTCTTATTTTCAGTGAGCACCCCTAGAGTCTTAGGACCCAGTCATGATGAGCTCCTTGATCTAGACCCACAAAGGCCCCACACAGGCCTCTATAGAACCTTTATCTTTGTTCGTGCTGCTTCACAGACAGATAGGACTTCTCCAGCCTTTGCCCTTCAACTCAGCAACCCATCCTTGTCTTCCAGGACTTGCTAGAGCTTTCTCCGTCCTCTACAATGCTGTTCCGTCTCCCTCCTACCCATCAGGCAGCACTAACCAATTCCTTCTGTGTATTCTCTCTACACCCTATCAACGGTTCTTTAGCATTACAAGAGTGTCTGTTATATTTACTTGTTTACCCAGGGAGAAACTTGTCCTTTGTAAGGGCGTGGTTTCTGTCCTCTATGCCTTTGTACACCCAGCAACTAGCACGGTGCTGACACAGAGGAGGAGCTTGCAGATGTTTGATGAATCAATGAAAGGAGAAAGGGAAGAAAAAGAAAAGAGAGATGGAGAGAGGGAGGAAGGAAAAAAGGTAGGAAGAAAGAAAGAGAAAGAAGATTGAGCAATAACGTTGGGGTGGTGAATACACTCCAGATGTGAGGGGCTCTCATTTCATGCCGAAGAGCTGAACTTTATTCCACTGACACTTGGGAATCACACACACAAAAACTGCATTTCAGAGAGATTAAAGAAAAGCTTGGGTATAGAATGATTTGAAGAGAAATCAGGGAGGAAGCTTCTGCAGTGGAACAAAGAGGAAACAGAGAGTCTGCAGTAGGCAGAGGGGAGGAAGGCAGAGGGGAAAGCATTGTGGAAGGGGCCGTCAGGACCTGGGCCCAGAGCAGAAACTGGCAGAGAGCGGGGGGGCCCCAGCCTGGGAGGAAGGGAAGTGGAGGTCACCAGGCCCTCGCCTTCCTTGCAGACACCTCAGCCAGCACTGCCAGCCCAGGGGTAGCTGTGTCCTGAGCTCTGCTAGAAGACACTGTCGTGGCAGATGGGCAGATGGGAAACCTGGGAGTGAGCTGTCCACCTGCTCTTCTGTCGCGGCAGCCTTGCCCATAGAAGACCGTGTTAAAGTGCAGTGGTGCTCCACAGAAAGGGCCCCCAGGAACTGACCAGTCCCCACCGTCACATGCAACTAGATCCATTTCCAGATTCAGCAGCTGTCCCTTGTACCAAGAGCATCACCACCCTGAGGGGTCGGGTAAGCTAAATTGTGACATGAAAGGAGCCGGCTCAAGAAAGGTCGAGGCACGAGGCCCAGCTCAGAGTCCACGGCCAGGGAACCCTGCGCACCCAGGAGGCTACACATCTGGGAGAAGGTGAGAGATGGGCATCGCGAGAGAAGGAGGGACAGGGTGGTGAGGGGCACGTTGACTGTTGTGCTGGGACCAGCCCAGTCCACTTCTGGGATCCTTGCTCATGGTGGCCCTGGAAAGGCACATGTCCCCTTGGGGCTGAAGCCGGCATTCAGTCCTGGACCAGTACCAGGGTAGAGAGCCTGTGAAGACCTACAGGGTGAGATCTGAAAGTCAAGCCAGAGCAGAGGACAGGAGAGACGGACTCACCGGGAACAGCATGGCTCTGAGCTCCAGATAGAGCACGCTGTCCTGGTAGAACTCCTCCAGGGCCTGGAAGACATAGTCTCTGAACACTGGGGCATAGTAGACAAGGCCGGAGATGGTGAAGAAGATGGCTTCAAACTTGGCCCAGACTGCATTTTGGTCTGCATAAGTCGCCTCGGGGTTCTCGGTCATCAGAGTGAAGTTCTTCAGCAGGCTGTCCGGGACACAAAGGGGGCAAGCTGAGGAGGCATGTACAGGCCTTCGCCTCCAGGCTCCTGAGATTCCTGCCCTCCTCACTTCTCCCATCCGGGAAAAACCAGGATGCACGGAGTGAGCAGTGATGAGAGCCAAGGGAAGCATCCTGGGCTCTGCCGGAGGCCTCTGTCCCAGGCCTGCTTTTACTCCCCAGGAGGCAACTCAGGCAGGACGTTCCCACCACTGGGCTCTCCTGTCCCTCCTCGTGCTTAGCCCATCTGATCCCTTCATACTTACAGCCTAGACTAGGTTCTCTTTGGGGGGTGTTATGCACTGAATTGTGTCTCCCCCAAATTCATATGTTGAAATTCTAAGTCCCCCATGTGACTGTATTTGGAGATGGGGCCTTTAAGGAGGCAATTAAGTTAAAATGAGATCATAAGGGTGGGGCCCTACTCAGATAGGTGTGGCTCAGAGACGCCAGGAGTGCACCCACAGGACACAGCAAGAAGGCGGTCATCTGCAAACAAAGGAGAGAGGCCTCAGGAGAAACCAACCCTGCCAACACCTCGGTCTTGGACTTCTGGCTTCCAGACCAGTGAGAAGCTAAATTTATATTGTTTAAGCGACCAGCCTGTGTTGGTCTGTCCGAGCATCCCAGTAAACTGACGCAGGGGGAATGATGGAACAGCTCTGGACTTGCACTGCATGACCCAGCTTACATCCCCGCCTAGCCGTTCACCAGCTGTGTGGCCTTGGGGAACTTCCTTAACCATGTAAAGCCTCATGTTTCTCATTCGTAAGGGAAATAACCGCATGAAAGCACTCTGTAGATGGTTCTGTGATTAAAATAATTATTACTATACAAGTTTGTTAGCAAGTGGCTCCATCACGTTTTCAAGCCATTTTATCCACAAGCTGGACTGGCATTGCTCCAGGAAGCGGGAACTCCCTTCTTCCTGGTCTTTTTGAGCACCTAGACAAAGCTCATTTGATGCAGCCACGGTGTTGCTCTTAACACTTTTTGCAGATCAAATCAGATTTTAAATGTACAGGAACTTGCTGTGAACAGAAAAGGTGTTGAATGCCTCTGTGAAGCCAAGTGTCCTGTAAAGTTAAAAAGAAAAAGCCACCTGACTCTTTTTTAGGCCAGATTTTTATATATGGGTTTGTACCAAGGAAGACACACCCGCACACCGCGTACCACCTCGGACAGGTGCGTGACACATTCCTTCTGAACTACACTCACCTGTTGTCAAACTCAGTGACGTTCTGCAGCCCCCTGCGATACTTCTCCAGCAAAATCCACTCCGAACATTCTGCTGGCCTAGGGGTCGGGGGAGTTGGGTAAGCAAATTTGAACTGCAGGGCCCCCTTCGGAGTGAAACAGAAATGGCAGTGGGGCCTGTAGGTGACATTTTTCACCAGCCAGTCCATGCTTAGGATGCTGAAGTCGTGGACGTGTAAGGCAGCCCCTGGAAAGGGAAGAAGAGGTGGTGAGGCGGAGGATCCCTGATTCCAGGGCTCCGTGCGGACAGCACACACGAACAAGTGGGAAGCACAAGGATTTCTTTCTGGCAGAACCTCCCAGCACTCAGCATACTGTACCTGTCACACTTGAGTTCAAAGCCCTCCCAGGCCTGGGTCTGCCTTTGTCCCCTCAGGATGGCCACTGCCTTCTTTGCTCTGGTCTAGGAATAGGTCTTTGGCTTTCTCCCTCACTAGTCCAAAGCCATGGGTGTTCTCAGTCAAGAGAGCAGCACGGTAGGGCAGGGCAGCAGCAGGCTTGGCATCAGAAGATTGGTGTACAAGTTGGGGCACCGTCAGCTTCTGGCTCTCAGTTGAGAGCCCAGGCCTTTGAATGCGGCCCTGCCCCCCAACACTCCATGATGGGACGTAATACAAATGAGCCTCGGCCCCCGCCCTCACTCTAGTCCTGTTTGCACAGTTGTCCTCGATCCTCTCATCTGGCTCCCCAATGGCTCACCCATTGCCTTTCCATTCCCTGCTTCCCACCAGTATCTAGGCTGCTTCTGGCCTGCAGGTTTTGCCATTTGAGGCGCCATGTTTATCCTTCAGGCCTGACAACAGTTTTGACTGCAGCGCTCCTGAAGACACAGTGTGCAATGTCCCTCTGCTCCTCCTGCTCCATCTGGCACCTGGCCTGGACACTGGCCCCTTAGCAGGTGTCCCAGCTGTGTGAGCTGTGCTGTGTCACCCTCTCTAACTCTTACATTCTCCATCAAGTGGGGATGCTACTTTATCAACCTTGCAGTTTTTATTTCTTTATTCTCTATTCATAACATTAAGATAAAAGAGGTACAGAAAAGTCCTTGTAAGCTGCAAACTGCTATTTATATGTCCAGGATTATAATTATTGTACTATTCATAGCAATGTATTTTGACTGTAGAAATATACTAGTAGAACTGTGTTCATCCAGAATGCTATTTCATACTGTCTCCTATTTGGTAACAGACCTCTGGAGAAAGGGTAGAAGAAAGGGGTGCGAGGAAAGATAAGAAGGGAGTAGCAAGGTTCTGTGGGCCCTGGATGCTATCTTTTGGGTGGACACTTTTCCGGCTTTGTCAGGGAAGACCAGTGATATCCAGGGTCCCCTCCCTACTCTCTCTCTGAGGCTGAGTCCCCTCAGAAGCAGGGTTTTGGGTTTTCAGGGAGAACAAGCAGCCCCCTTGGAACAGCCGCGTCCTGGTGTGCCAGCAAGAACAGAGGCTCAGAGTAGCGGAGTGGAGCTCTCTCTGCTCCGTTTAGAACAATAATAGCTCCAAGTTTGTTTTCCCCCACCTTCCCAGGACCCCAAAATCATCCTCTCCAAACATCTACCTTTTGGCATCTTCTTCAGGATATGAAACACCTCACTTTTCTCAATGAGATTCTTGGCCTGGAAAAAGTGCATGCTGGGTGGGAACTTCTGGGTCTTCATAGCCTGCGCCATCTCAGCCTTCTTGAGGGCCATGAGCCTCGCGTTGGCCAGCTCCTCCTGTTTGCCCAGCACCAGCCGCCCCCCCAACCGCATCATCTTCTCTCTCATCAACAGCTGGTTTCGTGCTTCATCTTTGGATGCGGCTGAGCAGAAAAAAGCCATCACCACTGCCAACAGCAGGGCGAGCCGGGCTGGCCGCCCAGGTGGGCCACCCGCCGACATTGGGATGCCTGCAAGAGGAAATGCACAGAGAGAGACTCAGTAGGGCTTAAAAGGGGTGTGAGTCAGTGAAAATCTACAGATGGAAGCGTGGAACTCTGATCCTCCTTCTCTTTCCCTGTTCTCAGGGCACCAGGAGGCAGGGGATGGGAGGGTTCTTCGCTAGGCCCCGGAGAAAAGACCTCCAGGAACAGACAAAGAGAGGTTTCTCAAAGAAAAGTCTCCACGAGACTTTTCCATCTGTATACTGGAGCTCAGTGGTCAGCAAGCCCTGCTCACACACACAGGAAGACACTGCAAACAGATTTGTAGGGTTTCACTTTTAAACATAACTAGAGCGCAAAGGAGCACAAGGCATGTGAAGAAAGCCTCCAACATAATAGCAAAACTAACAAGTAGCACACAGAGAGGAGCCACAGGTAAACAAAGACAGTGCAGGAAATAAAAGAAAAATTCAAAAGAGCTATAATTAATATCCTTACAGAGATAAAAAAGATATTCTGTCCATAAAACAGGAACTGGAGGTTATAAAAATAAACAGAATGAGACAGAGCTTTTAAAGGCTAAAAATATGAAAGCTGAAATTTTAAAAATTTACTAGCGATATTAGAAAATGGAATTGGAGAAAATCTTTTAGAAAGTAGGACAAAATAGGACAGAAGAAAATGAGATGATTATTGATTCAGGAAATCCAACATCCAAATAACAGATATCTCAGAAGGAAGGAGAAAAAATGGAAGGGAAAAAAGAAATAAATACTACAAGAAATTGTCCCGGAACTGAAGCCCTGCGTCTCTGGATTGAGAAGACGTTGCAGACTTAGAACAGAACCATCAGTGACGGTCATGTGTCACTTAACGACAGGGACGCGTTCTGAGAAATGGGTCATTAGGCCATTCTGTTGTGTGAACATCATAGCGTGCACTTACACAAACCTAGATGGTATAGCCTGCTACACCCCGAGGCTACATGGTACTGAGCTCATCGGACCACCATTGTATATGCAGGCTGCGGTGCATAACTGTACTCAACAGTGACACCAAGAGCCATCATCTTGATATTTCAGAATATGAGCATTAAAAAGATTCTAAAAGCTTCCAGAGAGCAGCTGGTCCAGGTTGGCCATGAGCAGGCGTTTAAGGGAGGAACGAAGGACACGTCCATCACGTCTCCCCCTGCCAGGGCCGTGCATGGTACTTCCCCGGGGTTATCAATTTGAATTACATTTAAGAATTGCTCCTGCATACTTGAAAGGCTGATACATTATACTGGAAAGATCAAGACCTAATTTACAAAATTAGGAGGCCTCAGGAACCTCCCGAATCAGGTGTCTTTGTGAGACCGTGGGCCAATCACCCAGCTGTCTGTGGTCTCTGTTTCCTCACCTACAAAAAGAGGCGAATTGGACTCGAGCCTTGGCTCTCATGGTGTGACGCGTGAGTCATCAGTGACACGAGATATCACTGTTTAGGTTGAATAAAAACATTTGAAATCAAGTTATTTGAAGAAAAATATTAAGTAAATAGAGGTTCACGGATATGACAAAAATGGAAAGTTGGGTAATGATTGAAATACACTATATCCAAGATTCTTTCCAGGGCTAGCATTAAATTATTCTATAGTATATCAGACTCCAAGAGGGCATGTTAAGAAGGAACTAGATCATTCTTTACTCTAGTGTCAGAGTTTTGGTAGGGGCTGTGCACCCCGAGTCAGAGAGACGGACCTTTGGAGAATCCCTTCGACTCCATGAAGTCCTCAAACCCTCCTCAGAATACAGTGTCTGCCTGCAGCCGAGAGCTCTGGGGCAAGGGGACCATGACATCACGTCATCATCCCAGCTACGCCACACTGAACCCTCCCCCAGCCCCTTGTCCCATTCTCCCTGGTGACATATAACAGAGGCCACCAAGTTCCAAAATCTCCAACTCCGTCCTCTCCAAGAACCCCAAAGGTGTCCGTGTGGCCCAGCACCTGGGACTTCTCCCGGCCGCCAGGCGACAGTTCATCTGATGTACGGGTCAGAACCAGCCTGGGCACGTATAGGGAAAATAATCCCTGTCACCACGGACTGCTCTATTTACTTCATCTTCTCTCTCTCCGTGAAATGTTCTTTCACTTTTGAAAGAGGGTGCATTAAAACTCTATAAAAATCATTTGCTTCCAGACTAAGAACAAGGAACAGAGCACGTGCAGCTGGGACTCTGGGTCAACGTCCCGGGGCCCACAGCCGTTCCTAAAGCCTGTTGTGGAGATGGCCCCTGCTCTTCCTCCCACCCGAAGTCACCCACCGCCTAAGGTAGGGGCGGAGAAGGCTGCCTCCAGGACCTCTCAGCCCAGTCTCCACCCAGACCCCCACCCCGGGGACCCCAGGTACCTCAGAAGAGTTCCAGATCTGTAGACTGTTTGCTTAGTCCCCCAAACAGCTGGCTCAGAAGCACAAGCCAAGCTGTCCGTCCTGTGCACTTCCTGTCAGGGCAGGTTTCACTTCCTTCCGGCCTCGCGGTTGCACAGGCCTCCAGAGCAAGGCTGGCAAAGAGGCTCGAGTGTGCGGCTTACACGCATGTGTGTATTTGTGCGTTTATGTGTTTGTGGGGGATTTATATGCGTGTTTAGATGGGTTTACGTGCATTTACATGGAAGGTATGAATACGTTTGTTGTGTTTCTGTGTTGGGGTCGTGTGTATGTTTGTGTGGGTGTTTATATGTTTGTGTGAGTTTATGTGTGGGGGGGTTATGCTTATCTGAGGGGAGGGTAGTATGTATTTATGCACAATGTGTCTTTGTAGGATCCAGAACATAGTTTCGGACAAGTACTGCAAGGAGGCATTCTAAAATCTGCTCATGAACTTTGGCAAGTGTACCCCTCCTCAAAATGTGATTGTGAATTGTGGGGCAACCCACTGGACAGAGGGTAAAAAAGGAGATACCATACCAGGTCAGTGTTTTAAGGGGAAGAATCAAGGATGTGGGGGCAGGACATTAGAGAGGGAAGAGGGGTGTGAGACTGGACTGGAGTTTGGGGAGGATGGGCAAGAAGACAAGGCTAACGGCTCCAGGAGGGAGAGCCGAGTGGGCCCAGCAGTGGTGCCCGGAGGGTGAGGCAGGCCCAGCTTCACACCCTGCCTGGCCATTCAGCTGTGTAGCCTCGGCCATGCTATTTAAACTCTCTATATTTCAGTTTCCTGATCTGAAAGTGGAGATAATGAAAGCACCTACTACGTAAGGTCCGTTGTGAGAATTCAATGAAGAAGGCATGCAAAGTCCCTGGGGTATGGGAAGTTCTCAGTTTCAGCCATTGCTATTATTGGAAGTGACTCCTGTGGTACGTCGGGCCAACCTAATTAGCACATGTGAGCTGCACCAGTGACTTCTAGTTGCACCCCAGGTCTACCTACTTGTCCTTTTCCTTCCCAATCCCCCTCTCAAAGCCTTCGGCCCCCAAATATACCCCCGCCCCCAGGAACTTCCACTTCCGCAGCTCCTAAATGGCTGGGACCTCTGGGCCCTTTGTCATCTTCTCCAAAAAAGTACAAAGGTTATCCATTTATAAACAAGAAGAAATCCAAAAGTGAAAATATAAAGGAATTAGGAATTTCCTCATCAATTGTTCAAGAGTAATTGTTTAAAAGTCAGAGGAATCAGAAGGAAAGTGGTAGTAAAGAAAAACAAAATTGATTAAAGCAGAAGGTAGGAAGGGCCAGTCACCAACTTCGAACACAGTCATCTGAAGATGTTTTAAATACCACATCAGAGCTAAAGATAAAGGTTTTCTTTACAAAAGCTTTGGTTAAAAGTAGAAGCTAATTGTCACCTCACAGAAGGCGGGCTCTAATGACTCCAGCGTGACCCGGCCAGGGAGTGCAGCAAAGCTGCCAGGCCTGCAGCCGTGAGGCTGGACTTATTCATCAGGCAGAACCTACCTTGGCTGGGGGAGTGGAGGACCCCAGACTGCGAGGACCCCAGACTGCGCGGCAGAAAGAGGGGAAATGGCTGGGCGCAGGTCCCTGGACACAGGATCCAAAACCATGAAGGCAAGCAGGGTCGGACCCAGGACGCCGACCAGCAGGCTCTGCAAAGCTCCTGGGGCAGGCAGCTGTCCAGAGCCAAGGTCTTGGCCTTTCATTGCCAGAACCACCTCCAGGAGGCCGTCAGCCTCTGGGGTGTGGCTCCAAGCATTGTCTAGCAGAAAAAGCATGGCGTCTGATGACAGCAAGCAACAGTGTAAAACAGTGAGAACATTCTGGAAGAATATTCTGCTGAGTGCGGAGACCGTAAAATGTAGAAGAGGGCTTGCTCTCCTTTTTACGCTTTATTGAAGACAACCGTCAGAAGCAGAACTGGACGTGTGTTCAAGTCTGAAAATCTACAGGGCAGAAAAAGAGAACCACAGCATCTTTTAGTGACTACAAACTAAACCTAAATGGAATGAAGCCTGAAAGCAGGGGTGGGTAATGACCCCCAAAATTGGAGACAGGAGAGGTTTCAAAGTTAAACCTATGGCTATGCAAATATTTGAGAGGTATTTTCATTAAAACATCTTTTTTTCCCACCAATACCATGAATTATCTGCTATTGCTATATATAACCTACAGCAGAGTACAGGAGAGTCACCTAGGGTTGAAGGTTTAAGCCACCGGCTATACCGTTTTCATGGGTGATAAATAAGGTTCTCTGATCCCCAGAGCTAAGAGAATGGAAATAATAGTAGCTAAAGCTAATTGAGAACTGGATATATTTACTCATTTAATCCTTGCAGTGATCTTATAAGGTAGGGACTATTCCCACACCCTTGACAGGTGAGTCCACTGAAGAGCCCGGAGATTAAGTGACAAGCCTAAGGTCACACAGCTGGTCAGGAGTAAAGTCTGGACTTGTCCCTAGGCAGGTTCCCCCACCTCCTTCCCTGGTAGCAAGGAAACGGAAGGTCATCCAGGCGTTGGGGAGCCCGCCGGGAGCAGCTGCCCCAGCACAGGGAGCAGATCCCTGGAGGAGAGCCCAGCAGGGAAGGCGGCCCAGGAACAGACACCAGCTGGCAGAAAAGGGAGTTTCCCAGATCCTGGGAGCTTGTGCTTTTAATAAGCAAACTCTTTTAGGAAATGTAAACATTAGCGGTGTGATTGTGAAAAAATTCTTAACATTTCTGAGCCTGAATGCTTTTATATGCAATAAGGGGAAAGTAACATGTGCCTCCTACTCAGTTTTTTACCAAATAAGTTTCACATGCAAAATAATACATGTGAAAATATTCTTAAAACTATATAGTAACTACATAACTATACAGTGTAAGTAATATTGCTTGTACACATCTTTCTAAAGTGTGTTTTTCTGGCTTCTTGGAGTGTGCTGAGCATGACTTGACCTTTATGGATGAGTGGGGGTCATTGTGAGCCTTTGTGAGACTCTGGGCCTGGAACTGCTGAAGCTCCGTCCCTGGGGGTGCCGTGCTCCTAGGTTTGAGCGCCGTTTACCCTGCTCTAGGTGGCTCTGCTTGGATAGACTTTCTGTATGATTTCTCTGTCCCTTCCTGTGCAGTTCACTTGCCACTTCTGGCGGGTCTTTCCTCGGGCGAGCCTCCCGTTTAATGGGCTCCTTCTTGTTGTCTGTGGACTGAGGAACCAGACCACCGAGCCTGCAAGCAGTGTGGGTGGGGGCAGAGCCTCTCCAGCCATCCTCTGAGGTGGGGCACAGCAGAGGCGCGTAACTGACTTGCGCGTAACTGACTTCAGTTAGAGAGGGCAGCTGGAACACATGAGTTTACCTCAGTTCCTCTCCAAAACCCGCCAAAATGACAGTGGAGAGAGGTGGGTTTTTTAAAGCATACATCCACAAGATGAAGAAAACAGGAACGGAGAAAATAGCAAAATATTTTTGGAAGCCGGAAGATAGATGAACAAGCTCTAACAATTTAGAAGTCTGAAAAAAGCGGAATCGTAAACCAGCAGTGAGGAAGGCCAAGAACCCACCTGGATGCCTCTGAAGGCAGGGCTGAAGGTGGGTCCAAGGGAGGAGGAGTGGAAAGCTATTTTAGGAAACACCTGGAAAAAAGACCGAGCATGCCAGACCATTTAAAAACAAAAACAAAAAATCTAGAGCCACAGACATCCCCCGTCTCTCTTCAGCAGAGCACCCAGGCTGGGCTTTGGAGGGCAGACCCGCTTCCCAGTGAAACTCTCAGCCCAGTGAAACTCTCAGCTCCGCCTATCTGTCAGGCTGAGGCTGCCGGTACAGCGAGCCAGGAGCCCAGTGGAGAAGCAACAGTGTCACACGCAGATGGGGCTCCTGCAGCGGTGCTGCAGTCTCCACCAGCCGTGAGGGGTCACTGCCAGGCTCTGAGGCAGGCCCTGGAAGAGGACGCTGAGCGACGCAACCATCCATCACTCTGGAGTTTTTGCTCGATGTCTACCTTCTCCATTAGATTGCAACACATTAAATATTTGTTCAAAAATTGTTAGCATTTAGTTAGCACTTACTGTGTGCCAGACACTACACTCAAAGGCTTTACCAGCCTTGTCTCGGGTGGTCCTCAGACAACTCTGTGAGGTGGATAATCTGCCCATTTTACAGACGCAGAAGTACAGCCCAGACCCGGGCAAATATCGGATGCCAGGCAGACAGACTCCAAGGGCCTTGCTCCCCACCACTCTGTTTTATTGCCTCCCATGTGGTCTTTTTCATTTATTTATTTATTTTTTCCAGCTTTATTGAGATGTAATTGACAAATAAGATGTGTAAGTTCAGGGTGTACAATGCAATGACTTGATATACGTCTATATTGTCCAATGATGACGATGATAAGGTTATCACTTCCCATAGTGTGTGTGTGTGTGGTGAGAACCCGAGATCTACTCTCGGCAACTGTCAAGTACACACCACAGAGGTGCTCGCTCAAGCCGCCATGCTGTGCGTTCCGTCCCCAGGCCTGCCTCACCGTCCTCCATGGGCAGGCAGGCACAGATGAATGCGAGGATGGAGGAAAAGGAAACTCTTGAGTGTTTGTTGCAGGTAGCAGACACGTGGGTCTTCTCACCCTGCTGTAATGGGGAAGAAGTAGGTGAGACCAGAGTGTCTTGCAAAGGGTGGCCAGTCAGCACAGCCATTCACCTGTAGGCCTCTTTGTGCGCCATCTACTGAAAAATTGTTGTAATAAATAGATGAGTCTATATCAGTGATGGAAACGGTGGTCTCTAGAATTGTGCAGTGCTCGACTTGCACAATTGCACATGGCAGCCTTGGCGGCAATGAGAAATGCTAATGGCATATTGATAGTGCTGGGCTGAATTAGTCTTTATCCATCTACAGTGAAACACTGAAGTATCCCTCGGGATCAAGTCTTGAGTCTCCTTGTCTCTCATCCTTCTGTTTCCAGTCTCCAACATACTCTTTGCAAGCACCACATTTGCCTTTACACTCTCCATAATTTTTTTGTTCCATTCTTATTTTTTCTTTTCCTAATTTTTTGGGGGGTAGCACAGGGACTTTTTCTTTATCACACCTGTCACAGTCTGTGAGCCTATATTTTGGTCCTTCCCTCTGGCTAGTTGAGGGATCCATTATCAATCATGCCAATGTCCATGTCTTGCCACCTTCAAAGTGGGTTCTGAATCCAGACATGGCTTGGCCTCCACTGAGATTGCACACACTTGGCCAGCACTTCTCTACCGCAGACACAGGAACAAGCCAGGCTCGTGCTGGCCTCCAGGCCCTTGCATGTGCACACTGAGCCTGGAAAAGTGTGTCCTTCCCCCTTCACCGAGCCAACTCCTACTTTCCAATCTCAGCTTGGACTTCTTTTAGTCTCAGAAGTCTTGACTCCCTCCCCCAGGACAAAAACCAGGTCAGCGCCCTATTTTAGCACTTAACATACTATACTGAAATGTTCAGGTACCTGTGTGTCTCCAAGGAGGATGCGCCTTCTCCGACGGCAGAGATGGTCTTGTTCGCCAAGCACTGTGCCTGGCACGTTGTAACTACTCCACCAGTATGAGCTCAGTGGATGAATAAACGAGTGAAAGAAGTCACATAGTTTCCCTTACCTCTTCCGGCTTCAGTTCCTGTCACCAAGGGAGCGTGGGAACAGGGGACTCAACGCTGTCCCTTGCCGGGTCTTTGTCACTCAGAGGTAAGTAGGTCTGTTGCTGAAGGGCATTGCCTTATCCCTGTTCTGCATCTCTCTACCTCCTCTTTGGTCCCACAGGCTCCATCCCGGGCCTCCCACGCTCAGACTATCGAGGAGGGTCAAGCGAGGAGCACGAGCAGGAGAGCGAAGACTTAGAGAGAGGCGGAGAGAGGGGGGAGGTGCTGGAGAGAGCGAGGTTGACAGGAGGAAGGGCTGGGGAGCAGAGGGCCGGGCTGAGCTCTGCGTCTCCTCTGCTCTGCCCTTTACCTACTGATGCCTTCCAGCTCTGTGGAGGACCTGTTGTTGTCCCTGTTGTATAAGATGTGGAAACTGAGGCTCTGAGGGTTCAATAACCAAACCATGTAGCCAGTTCTGGAGCTACCAAGAGGTGGGACCAGATGAAAATGGCAGCCATAGCGGCTATCCGCTGAGCGTCCACCGTGGGCTCGGCGCTCGGCCAGAATCCTTCCATGTAATCCACATGGTAGCCTTAGGAGTTAAGCTTCAGCCCATTTGACAGATGAGGAACCTGAAGTTCAGAGAAGTTAATAAACTCCATCCAGGTCCCAGAGTAAGTGGCTGTGTTGGGCCCAGTGCACTAAACCTGTCCTTTGTTTGAAGCCTCCTGGGGAGAGAAAACTGAGGCATGAGAAACCAAGAGAGCACACGGAGGATCGTTGAGAGGGAGGAGGGCCTCTGGAGCACGGCCCACGGGGACCTTGATCTCCTTCCCCAAGAGGAGCCCAGAGGCGGAGTGCGGGCGTCCCATCCCTCCTGGAAGTGCCCCCCTCGTTTTCCACAGGGTGAGCAGGCAGACGATGCCATCACAGCCTCCTCACTGGACACTTTTCACCCCCTCCCCCGGGTTGCCCAGAGCCACGATTAGCCCCAGGCCACTTGCTTTCCAAAGGACCCTCTGACCAACCCTTCATCCGCAGAGACTGGAGGAAGCCCCTGGAATGCTGGTCCCAGCCTGCAAGCCTCACTCCTTACAGTCACCTGGGAGATTGACAAGCCGCAAGACTCGGAGCCCCACCCCTGATCCATTAAATCAGAGTCCCTGGCCTTGGGCCTGGCGTACTAGTATTTTCTACAGCTTCCCTGGTGATTCTGTGCAGCCAGGGCTGAAACCCACTGCAACTGAAGAGAAAGGTGTGCGTGAAAAAGTTAAATAGCAATAGATGGCATTATCTACACACGTAATAAGACCCAAATTCCTCGGGAGCCGGGGAAGGGCCTTGGCGACTGCATCATAAGGAGGCAAGCTCTGCCGTGACCTGAGCAGCTTTCCGAGAAAGGAGGAAGGAGCCCTCAGATGAGGCACAGGGTCTGTGGCAGCTGACCGGACAGGGCGGGCACAGGCAGGCCAAGCAGAGGTCCCAGGATCGACGTTTGTTCTGGAGTGTATTTAAAAGTTGCCTGATGGTGTAGAACTGTTGAGAAGAGAGAAGTAGGGTGAGAACAGGAGAAGCCCTCCCTCTCCTCTGCCCTCGGGGATCCATCCTCCTCCCCCAAACGCATTCAGATTTCCTCTGCCTGCCTCCAGACCCAGCTCCATGCCCACCTCCAGGCCCAGCTCCAGACCCAGCTCCATGCCCACCTCCAGGCCCAGCTCCAGACCCACCTCCATGCCCACCTCCAGGCCCAGCTCCAGACCCACCTCCATGCCCACCTCCAGACCCACCTCCATGCCCACCTCCAGACCCAGCTCCATGTGCAGCTCTAGACCCAACTCCATGCCCATCTCCAGACCTAATTCCATGCCCACCTCCAGACCCACTTTCATTCCCACCTCCAGACCCACTTTCATGCCCACCTCCAGACCCACCTCCATGCCCAGCTCCAGACCCACCTCCATGCCCACCTCCAGACCCACCTCCATGCCCAGCTCTAGACCCAACTCCATGCCCATCTCCAGACCTAATTCCATGCCCACCTCCAGACCCACTTTCATTCCCACCTCCAGACCCACTTTCATGCCCACCTCCAGACCCACCTCCATGCCCAGCTCCAGACCCACCTCCATGCCCACCTCCAGACCCAGCTCCAAGCCCAGCTCCAGACCCAACTCCATGCCCACCTCCAGACCCACCTCCATGCCCACCTCCAGACCCAGCTCCAAGCCCAGCTCCAGACCCAACTCCATGCCCACCTCCAGACCCACCTCCATGCCCACCTCCAGACCCACCTCCATGCCCACCTCCAGACCCAGCTCCAAGCCCAGCTCCAGACCCAACTCCATGCCCACCTCCAGACCCACCTTCATGCCCACCTCCAGACCCACCTCCAGACCCACCTCCGTACCCACCTCCAGACACCTGTGCTTCCACCACGAACACAGGGACCTTCCCACACTGCTCCCAATGAGGAAGCACATGGTGGGGTACAGGGCCTGGATCCTCTGCTCCCAGAGCACGAAGCGAGGGCGGCCCGACGGCCACAGCTCCCCCTAAGCAGAAGCATCTGACAGGAACCAGCTATGTGGGCTGAGCCTCTGTCTCCTGGGGCCCACACCTTCTCCTCCTCCCCTCTCCAAACACTGGTGGAAATGTGCAACGAGCTCTGTTTTACAGAGAGAAATTGAGGTCCACAGGAGGAAAACAATCTGTGGACAGTGGTACACTTGGAAGTTCCGAGCTGAGACCGTTCTAGTGGGAGATGAGCAGAGAGGGGAACAGGGCCGTCCCTGCCTTCAAAACCAGCCCCACACAGAGCTTAGAATATCTGCTCCCCGCTTCCCAAGACCCATCAAAGACCCCCGAATGTTTCCCCTGCCTCTCAGTCAGCCTGGCGACCCAGTGGGCTCAACTCCAGAGCTTGGGGGCCGTGCGGCCTGTGTGCACTGCCCCCACTACCCCCACCACCTCCACCACCCCCAACTAACCAAGGACATCAATTAGCACCTGGAATTGTCAGACCAACCTCCTAGGTGACACTTCTTTATCCTCAACGCAAACGGAGAGATTTGAGGTGACTCCACCCCCAAACATAGAACCTGCAAGGTCTGTGTTAAAATATAAATGCAGGGGTCTTAACTACTTTAAAAGTTGTAATACAAGAAACGGATTGTCCGGATCCAAAAGGATTATCTTTTATATGCAAATGAAAATCATGCATCTTTAAGTACAGTTATTGTCAGGGTGATGAGCGACCCAGGCTAGGGGGAAGGGGCCAACTGGGTGGGCTCCAGTGCATTATAAAAAAAACCTCCAGGGGCCGGGTTGGTCGTGTGGTTGAGTTCGCCCGCTCCAATTAGGTAGCCCTGGGTTCGCAGGTTCAGATCCAGGGCGTGGACATACATACCGCACATCAAGCCACGCTGGGGCGGCATCCCACGTACTAGAGGAAGATTGGCACAGATGTTAGCTCAGAGCCAATCTTCCTCACTTAAAAAAAAAAATCTCCAGAGCAGAGAAGAAAAAGACTGAAAGGTGTTGCAAGAACCCAGGAGACAAAATAAAATGATCTACGGGGAAGCTGGAGTGTAGAAAGAGGACCAACTCCTGGGCTCAGTAACTAAGGGTGACAAGGAAGACACTTACTTCCACCAGAAAACTAAAGGGTCATCTGGAACAAAAATAGGACAAAAAGGGACTGTCTGAGAAACGGAAAGCAGGAAATTCCAGCAAACAGGCAGTACTGTGCCTGAGCACCTCGGCTTCCTCCCCTCCAGCGGTTCTCCTGCTCAAATCCTTCCTCTTCTTTCCAAGAATGTGCTGACCTGTGGGTTTCCTGACAGCGGGGACTCTGTGTGGAATCTCATTTTAATATGCCCAGTGCCTGGTATCGATTAAGCACTCATTGCAGAAGGAATGATGCTCTTTGCCTCTGCTGTCCTTCTACTCCTTCATCCACCCTCCCTATGTTTATTGAGATCTCCTGTATGCCAGCCAACGTAATGGGTGTGGTCTCTGCTCTCATGAAGTCTGCAGTCTATAGGGAGAGACAGAATGTGAATAAATGAACAATTAATTATATACCTGAAAATAATTGCATTTAAGGCATAGAAGGATAAGAACAGCATAGGAGGGAGATCCAACCCACAGCAGGGGAGTACAGGACAATTCCCACAGGAAATTACATTTAAAATGAGATCTGAAAGATGGATAGAAGTTAGCCAAAGGGAGAAGCAGCATTCCAGGCTAAGGGAAGAACATGTGCAAAGGTCCTGAGGTAGAAAGTTTAAGGGATTAAAAGAAGGATGGAGGTGGGGTAGCAGCAAAGGAAAGTAAGAGTATTCTGTGATGCTGAGAGGTGACAGTGAGTATTAACTTCCTTCTAGAAGAGCTGCCCCATCCGACGCACTGAGAGAAGACAAGCAAACCGATTCCACTGAATTGAAAATGGATTTGCAGTCTTCTCCCTGCTGGTCTTTTCTGATCTCCACAGTTTCCAGGCCGTGTCTTTGTTTCTCCGTCTGCTTTTTTCCAGCCCTGAACCCGACTCAGGAAGCAGCCCTCCTCCCCTGTGGCCTGGGCTGTCTGATACCAAACAAGCGGTGACTTGCACCGGGAAGTCACGGGCAGTGGAAACGGAGTTTTTTCGAGGGACTCATTGCTGGTGAGTCACCAGGAGAGTTTGAAGAAACGAGCAGAACAGGCCACCTTGGTGACCTCAGTAGGAGATGCTCTCACGCTGAAGCTGAAGCCAGAGGAACGGCAGAGCTGGCAGGCAGGGCGGGCCGGCTGAGGCTCCAGACAGAGGCTCAGGGCACCTGAGCACCCAGCCCCTCTGAGCAGAGTTTCTTAGTTCAAGGGAAGAAGAATAATCGTACGAATCTTTTCCAGAAAAATGAAGAAAACTCAGCGAAAGTATGAAAGAAGGAAGGACTAGCCAGGAAGCCAGAGACCTCCAAAATGGCCAAAGCTCAAAGGAATTAACCCTCTCGGGTAAGAGCATGAACACACCCTGAAGGTCAGAGGCAATACCGATTGAGGACCTGAAGTCAAATTTCCTCCTAGGCGGAGTGGGCTGGAGTGGGCCGGGGACAGGGTGGCCGCTTATACTTCCTGGTGGCACAGCCTCAGGGGTGCCATTCACATTGTCTCGAGGTTGATGGCACCCCTGGAGGTGTGCCGTAGGCCAGCTGGCGGCCGTGCAGGGTCAGAGGCCTGCGGTCAAGCGGAGAATGCTTTGAGAGGAGCTGAGCCTATCTCCAGGTCCAGCAGTGACTCAGATTCACAAATTTAAGACAAAGCTTCCGTTTTCTAGGCTACCAAAGTGCCTGCAGACAAGCTGGGCACCTGTAAGAGACTGTCCCTAAGCCAACCTGTCACGAGCCTTAGAGACGTTAGAACTAAAAAGAAAATCAGTGGTCACACGCAAGAACTGATGTTTGTGTGAAGTTAGTCCCTGACAGCTATTGATTATGTGGCAGAATATTGGAAAGAGACCAACAGTCCATCAATAGGAGACAGGTTAAGTAAATTATGGTACCTGTTTTTGGAGTACTATGCTTTGTAAAGATAGATGAAGAAGTGCTTTCTCTATGGACCATAAGAAAAATGTCTCCAAGCTGCATTTAAGTTAAAAAAAAACGCTGGATGCAAAGGTATGTACCGTATGCCACCTTCAATATAAGAAAGGGAGAAGAAAGAATAATATATATTCATGACTGTGTTTACAAAAAGCAACTCTGGAAGAATACAAAGAAACCGATGACAGTAGCTAGCTGGTAGGACGGGTGAGGAGTCGGGGGAAAGGACACGGAGTGGGAGAAGACTTTTTTCTGTAAACATTTTTATGTTATTCTGATTTTTTCCCACATAGTACTTCTTTATGGTAGGTAGGACAGCTCCCTAAAGATGTCCACGTCCTAACCCTTGGACCGTGCAGCTACACTGCACTATACATCAAAGGGGACCTTGTCCATGTCCTAACCCTTGGACCGTGCAGCTACACTGCACTATACATCAAAGGGGACCTTGCAGATGTCACTGAGGTCACAGACCTTTAAACGGGGAGACTGTCCTGGATTATCTGGGTGGGCCCCACGGGCCACGAGCAGAGAGCTTTCTCTGGCTGGAGTCAGCGAGATTCAGCAGAAGAAGGCAGAGCGATCTGAGCTTTGAGAGAGTCTCAGGCTGCTGTTGCTGGAGGGGCCTCAGGGGAAGCCCGGGGAGGAAAGCAGGACCGCAGAGCCTATCTCCAGCTGATGGCAGCAAGGAAGCAGGGACCTCAGTCCTGCAACCTCAGGAACAGACTGCAGCCAACAACGTGAGTGGGTTTAGAGGCAGACCCTGTCCAGAGCCTCTGGTGGGGAACACAGCCCTGCCAGCACTTTGACTTTGGCCCTTGCGAGACGTTGGGCAGAGGCCTTGGCGGAGCCTACCCAGTCTTCTGACCTGTGGAAATTGTGAGAAAATAAATTTGTGCTCTTTTAGGTTGCTGTGTTTGTGGTAATTTGTTACATCAGCAACAGAAAACTAATATACTATTCAATCTTTTAAAAAGCAATTTTTTAAACTGGTGCTCAGAAAATGTCAACTTCTTTGCAATTTTTGTTCCTTGAATGAAATTTAGAGCATGAGTCAAGAAGAGGCCTATGAAAACGTAGGCCCAGTTCCATCTACATGTTAGGACAAATTAGGGCCAAACATCCACTTTTGGTTCTATTTTGTCAACTCCAGTCCAGGACCCCGATCCAGGCTTTCCTCACACACTTGAGAGGGTGTTCATGGAAGCTGAAAAATCAATGCTTAGTCACACACACTCAGAGATATCGTATCCAGTATTCTAGTCCGGTGCTTCTCAAAGTGCGGGCCCTGGGCCAGCATCATCAGCATCACCTTCACACTAGTTAGCAATACAAAGCCTCAGACCCTTCCCAGACACACTGACGGGAAACTCTGGAGGTGGCGCCCAGGAGCCATGTTTAAGAAGTGCCCCTGACGGTCTGCTGCTGCTCAAGCTTGAGACCCCCGTGTGTCCCGGCCTGCATAATACCATCCTCCTTTAAGTGGTGAGGACGAGTGACAGAGCTGGTAGAGGGAGAGCAGAGAGGCATTTCAGAACGGGGAGGACCCCTAGCAGACGTCCAAGTGGCCATTAAGTTTCAGCGGCTTAAGGTAACAGCAGAAACTGTGCAGGGTCGCATAAGCTCCAACAGCGACAGTGTACCCTGCTAGGTTAGGCACACTCGGCGGGTGTGAAGGCACGGGGCAGGCTGCCCTTTCACAGTGGGTCAGCTGTCACGCCACACGGCAGACCCAGCCTGACGACACACCGTGGGACCACACTGGGAGGGGTACGCACTGCAGGGTGGCAGTCCATGCCATCCTCAGAAGTGCGGCTCTATGTCAGTAAATGTCTGCCTAGGAAACACTACTCCAGATCACACAAATGGCACGCCCAAGCAAATCTCAGAGCGCCTGCAATTGTTAACTGCCAAATGTTTTTAAAAACCTGAAAGGACTTTGTGTGCTTAGTTCAGATCTTATGTGGTTGGGCAAAGCGTGACACACAGTTGACCTCGGGAAATAGGAACTCAGGTGAGAAAACAGCTTTCCTAGTGCTTGTAAGAGAAAAAAGGAAGTGTCCTACAGGCACCCGAGAGAGGACTCTGGGGGTTAAACCACAGGAGAGCTGCCTCTCCACTGCCCCTGGGGTCCAGGCCTCTCACTGGATCTCCTAAACAAACACACAGCTGTCACATGGCCTGACCAGGCCTCCACTCATCGGCTGCCTTTTGGTCTTGCGTGCATTCGTGTCTCGCCTGTCTGTCCCCAGGAATTCATCTCCACACACCCGCCCTTAGATTCAGCTTCTCAGCCGGTGCTAGGAGCTTGGCCTCTGCCTGCCCCTACTCCCACCCTGGCCCACCTGATGGTAGTAACAGCTTGAACTAGACAGCCCGTGGATGGACTGCCTGGTGCCGTCCACCTGTGCAAAGAGAACCGAGCCCGGGGAGAACGTGCTCAGGAGTCGTCTCAACCACAGTGCAGCTGGTGCAGTGCACTTCCTTACACCATAAGGTGACAGATTTCACCTGGGTGCTTGTAGCAATGTGGGGCAGAGCACGCGACAGTGAGGATGGGCTTGGAGAGGTCAGAATCAGAGGAAGAATCTTGATGGAGACAGAGACCCTTTTTTGTTTGCAGGGAGCATCAGAAGGAGTAAAGCCATGACACAGCTGGACTGCAGGACTCCTTTGGGAATTCCCACACATGTGGACACGTGACGAGGGGGATTTCCAGAAAGCTTGGGCACTTCGCCTGTGCTAGAAGATACTTCCCCCTGGGGGTCTCTACTTCTCTATCCGTCTGAGGTCAGCAGGGCTGCCACAACAAAACACCTCAGACTGGGCAGTTTAAACAATAGCAATTTGTTTTCTCACCGTTCTGGAATCTAAAAGTCCAAGATCAAAGTGTCAGCCTGTCTGGTTTCTTTGGAGACCTCTCTCTTTGGCTGAGATGGCTGCCTCTTCCCTGTCTCCTCACGTGGTGTTTCCTCTGTGCCCTGCTCTTTGTGTGTCCAAATTTCCTCTTCTTATAAGGACACCAGTCAGCTCAGACGAGAGCCACCCTAACGGCCTCATTTTAACTTAATCACCTCTTTGAAGGCCCTGCCTCCAAGTGCAGTCAGATCCTGAGGTCCCGGCAGTCAGAGCTTCACCACAGGAATTTGGGGGGACACCAATCTGCCCTTAACACTATGTGAGTAAGGAATACTGACACCAATCTGTTTCACTCGCTGAAGGAGGTGACCGTGGAAGAGAAGGCGGAGATGTGTTAGAATCAGCAGATCACGTTTAGACCTAAGCACCCCCCGGAGAAACTCTGGAACAGTCTGTCCTGTCCTTTGTTAATAGGAAAAAATAACTCCTTCGGGTAGGAACCACTTATTGAGTGCTCTGTGTGCCCAACATCCTGAAGGTGGAGCCATCAAAGCTGAGACAAGGCCCACGGCAACGCAGACGGTGTCTGCCCGCGTCAAGGAGTGCTCATCGAGTGGTTCAGGTTAGAGAAGGACGAGACGTGCTCGATCCTAGTCCTAAAGGAGCTGGTAATTCCTGTCGCGAAGGCCAGACAAACTCCTCTGAAACAACAGGAGCAACCCAGGCAGTATATAACGGAGTTCTGAATTGTGCAGTACAGACTCAATTGCTGTTGGAATTCAGAATGAGGAAGATCGATGAGGCACCGGGTGGACAAGAGCTAAATCGCTCAGACTGAAGCATTCATTAGTCTGAGCCATTGTTCAGGCTACAGATTCTTCTGTTCAAAACAGCAAAGCCAGTCAGAAAGCCCTGATCACACGGACAAGCCAAGGTCTCTGGAGTTTCATTTCAAGTTTGGAGAATCACGAGACGACTGTGGGTCTTGGTCTGCTCGCCGTAGTCCCACCCACGACTGACACCACATGTGAAGTGAAAGCTCGCTCCCCTTGGCTTTCCGCTCCTGAGGGGAGATGGGAAAGGGCCCCTGTCCACCCCCGCTGCAGAGCCCACCTCTGGAGACACGCCCGACGGGGCAGTTTCAACAGGACTCGGCACACACACACCCCGCACCAGATTCCCACCGCCCCTCCACCCCTCAGCCCTCTGGGAGCGCTGCATTGCTGGTCGTAATGCCCTTGTCTGTCTGGGAGATCCATGGCCACTCACTGGCTGCACAGGGCAGCAGCTGACAGGATGTGGCAGGGAGGGAAGGAGGAAGAGAAAGAGGAGCCTGGGGAACTGGAGAAAGACAAACAGAATCCGAGAGGCAGAGAGGGGACAGAGAGCACAGGCGACTGAGGACCAGAACAGACTGTCTGATCTGACATGTGTTTCTCTCTCCCCCACATTTTTGGGGCTGGAGCTCCAGATTGGCCTGGGAGGGCAGGCAGCTCCCCTGGCCTCTCCTCAGCCCCACAGCGCCCCTCTGAAGGCCCCCCTATTTCACCCCAGTTCACGTGCTGCCTTCTGTAGCTCAGGGACCCTGCGGCCCTGCCTGGGCTTCCCGAGTGTGCTGGGCTCCCCTGGGTGGCCTCCCTCTCCTCTGCACACACAGTCCACAGGGCAGTGACCCAGCCCTAGTGATGGCCAAAGTGACTTCATTTCAGGTGACATGCTGGAAACATCTTTAAAACCTGTCTGAACCAAGTAGATTAGAATTCACTTGCCCTGACGGAGTGAGTGTCCCTGGGCCCTTTTAGGAGCAACATTTGCTGGTACGGTTGGAGATCAGCAGTGCACACTCAACCGGGGATGGGGGTGCGAGTGTCCCCAGAGCCTGGGCCCAGCAGTGCTGCTGGCCCCGAGCCACACCGCGCTCTGCAGGGCCACTGCTGGGGGCCCGAAAACCAGCTGCACTGGGGGAGGCTGGAGGGCCACAGCCTCCTCACTGAGCTTCCCCGTGGCTCTGGTACGGGACTTCCACACTGGCAGTTCCTCAGAAGCTTGATTCAGCATGAATCTGCCTTTAACAACAGGAGCAGAAGGATGCTAATCAACCCTCCTAGAATTCCCAAGAAAAAGGAGCCTAGAGCTGAGCTTCCCAAGAAACACTGCTTTAGTTTGCTCTCTCCCTCAGTACACGCACACAGATCCTGGAAGACCTGCCAAGTCCGACTCTAAATGTTTTTGGGCTAGAAAAAAGGGTTGAAATTCCTGAGCCCTGTGAGTCTCTGAGGTGTGGGGGAGCCGCGTCCGCGGGCACAGTGGAGCGCCAGCTACGGCGTGCTCAGTCACCTTGCTCACGCCATGGCCTGGAGGGAAGAGTGGAGACCCACAATCCAGGTATGCAACGGGGATATGTGCTTTGTTGCAGGAACCCCTGATAATAAATATATTATTACTTGAGGACTTATACGGTGCCAGGTGCTTTACATATATTATTTCATTTAATTTTCCAGGTAGTATTACCATCCCCATCATAGAGATGAGGAAACTGAGTCTCAAGAAGGTAACTCATCTAGAGAGTTAACTTGCCCAAGGTCACATGGCTAGTAATTGGGGAAGGTGGGATTGAACTCTGGTAACTCCATGACCCACATAGCAACTACTAGGCTTTACTCCCTCCCTCGTAAACTGGTATTGTCAATTCTCAGCTGTCAGCAGGGTGGAAACCAGGATGGAAAAACCAGGATGGAAAGGCCTTAGGAATAACATTCCAGTCCATAGAAAACTTACAGCTTGCAGGCCACATTGTTTTTTATACTTTATTGAGGCATATTTTACACACCATATAATTCATCCATTTCAAGTGTACAATTCAATGATTTTTAGTAAATTTACTATTAAGCTGTACAATCATCTTAAATACATGTTAGAACATTTTCATTACTGCAGTAATATCCCACATGTCAAAATCTGACCCACAGATGTGTTTGGTCCACTATATTTAAAATACTTTAAAAATTTTTTGCTAGTTTTTTTTTTTTTTAAAGATTGGCACCTGAGCTAACATCTGTTGCCAATCTTCTTTTCTCTTTCTTTTTTTTTTTCTTCTTCTTCTCCCCAAAGCCCCCCGGTACATAGTTGTATATTTTAGTTGTGTGTCCATCTAGTTGTGGCATGTGAGACGCCGCCTCAGCATGGCCTGATGAGTGGTGCCATGTCCGCGCCCAGGATCTGAACCAGTGAAACCCTGGGCCGCCGAAGTGGAGCTCGCGAACTCAACCACTTGGCCACGGGGCTGACCCCTTTGCTAGCTTTTTAAAATGGGATAATTTCACGTAAAAATTTAAAATTTTAACTTCTTTTTAAAAATCAGAAGATTGGGCAAGATTGGACCCTCCTTCATACAAGGCAAACGTCGCAGCTGCCCCTTTCAGACAAACACGTGCCCTCCATTTCCTCAGGAAATCAAGGAGAGGCCCAGGAGGGGCCCAGAACCATGGCCCCAAGTGTGCGCCCTACAGCCCCAGACAGCTGGTTCGGCAGCTCTCGGCAGATGGCAGAGGCTTGTGGCTGCTCCAGTGTCACACAGTTAGTTCTTGGTCCTCACAGAAAGGAGCTGCTCTTTTCCTTCTGCAACCTTCTCTGAAAACAAAGCCATGTGTCCGGTTGCAAAGCTTCATGATGAGGGTTTACGCCTGAGTGGCAAAGGGGCGCTCACGGTGTGCTTCTTTCTTCGCTGTCTCTTTGGAGCCCCCTTGCTGCACGTACAGATGGCATTTCTCGTATCCTGATTTTTGGCTTAGCTTGCCTGGACTCAGTGCAGTCACGTTTCTCCTCAGGGAGCTCCTGACACAGTTCATCGAGGATGACTTTGTTTAGCTGCTAAGGTAGACATTACTGGTTGTCTAACCAATTCCTCCTTTGTTCCTTATTATTTTGTTTAGAGCGGCAATATTTTCAGGGAAGGTGGACCCACACTCAGGGAGTGAACTGTGATTGGTCAGGCCCATGCTGGGGACCCAGGCTTCTTGACAGCGGTTTGCCTAGGAGTAGGAATATGACCTGCTCTAGTCAGAAGCATGAGGAGACATTGACTTTGGCTGGGGACCTTTGGAGCAGATCCCCCCTCTGTCTTCTTTGTTTACTGTCACAATGGTATGTAACACTTGGTGCTGCAGCAGCCACCTTGTGATCATGAGGGCAAAGCCAAGAGAATCATGGAGAAGCTGAAACAGAACTTTGACGTTGTTGAGCTGCCAAATCATTCAGCCTTCTCCTCCTGGACTTCCTGTTGTGTGAGATAAGGTTTGCCTTTATTGTTTAGGCCACTACTGGTCACGCATTCCGTTATTTAAAACTGAAAGCATCCTGACTGGAGTGTGACGTTCTGATCATGAGTCCAGCTGCCGACCCCAGGATGCTTCCCTGGTTTCCATCATTTGCTCAGTTCATTAACCATATTTTGGGGTGAGTTTCTCATGTATAAAGCTACATTCAACCATTTTATGTTGGTGTTTATTGTCTTTAAATCTCAAGAGGTGAGTTTTTCCTCATTTTATCTCCAGAGTTTATGTGCAAATGTCATACCCTAAAAACTGCGTTACACAAGGCCATGAGGGTAACTGAGGAGACCAGTGCCTTTAAGGCTCAAGCAGCCCGAATGACTTGCCCAAGACCAAAAAGCCGAAAATTTACAGCACTTGGTCTGACTGTCTCCAAAGTCCACCTTTTTCCCTTATACCATGCTGCAACGCTGCCACTCAGATCCGGGACAAGGGGGCCAGAGCTGTCGCCACACTCCTGGGTCGGGCCTTGAGTTGCAGCTACGGCTCTCTGGACAACTGCTTTCTGTCAGTGGGGCTCCCGCACCAGGGTCCTGAGCCTAAGCCCGCCTCTGGAGCCCCAGTTGGTAAAGGAAGACCCTTCTGCTCTGGGACTCATCCTGAGCTATGTTACAGGAACCCTCGGAGGGAAGGTTCAGGCTCCTCCCAGCCCACAATGTGCCTCCTTCTTGTCTGTCCTCCGCCTGAAACAGCTTCCCTAGGACAGCCTCCACCAGTAAGACACAGCCAGAGGCAGTACCTAGAGATCTAGAGATGTATTTGAAGGATGAAAGTCACCATGTTTGTAATTTACTTTAAAATGACTCAGAAATATATAGACGATAGGTAGATAGGTAGGTAGGCAGGCAGATGATCCATAGATAGAGTGAGCAAATATGGCAGAATGTTAACCATTGTTGAATCCAGGTGCTGAATATATAAATAGTCCTTGTATTGTCCCTTCTACATTTCTGTGTGCATTTTGAACAGAATAAAAATGGGCAAAAAAATTTTTTTCATAATGCAAAGTTTACACACTAAACAAAGATAGCTGTAGGACGGGGACTCGAAGCCAGGGTCTCTGTTGGTCAGGTGTTGCCCGCCTGGTGCCCTCTCTTGGTGTTCTGCCCAGCTATTGGGCCCTTCGCTGTTTCAGCCTAGACTCTCTGAGGCTTGAATGAGCTTAAAGACTGCCGTGCCCCTAAAACCACTCCAGCAAGCACTGGTTCTGGGGCTGGACGACCAAGGAGGGACTGCTGATTGGCATCTTGGAGATGAGGATAAACGTCTCTCCCATAAAGGTGGCTCCTGGGAGAGCAGGCCCGACACAGGAAAGCAGGGGCCCCTCCCGGGCATCCATCCCGGGGTGAGGCGGGGCAGGGCTAACAGCACAGCGAGATACACCTGTATCAATCAACACATTGTACGCCTTAAACTTACACAATGTTGTGCATCAATTATGTCTCAATAAAGCTAGAAAAAATAGATAGCACAGTAAGATAGTCAGCAGCAAGGCTGGGCCCTGAAGTTAGAACCATATACAGAGTAGAAAGTCATTCCTAGCTATGAAGATCAAAAATGAGATTGATGCTCCCCAAGTCCATCAACAGACTTAGCACAATTTTCATAAAACATCAGTGAACAAGTCTATGGAACTTGACAAAACTACCACATAATTCATGTGGAAAAAGATGTGGGCCAAACATACAGAGTTGAAGAATATTTTTGGAGATTGTAAGCTTGCTGAGGGAAAGAACCATGCCTGGCTTGTCTATCTCCCCACCAAAACCCTTATCACCACCATAGGGTCTTGCACACAATAGGTGTTCAAAATTTTTAAAAAATTGCTGGGGCCGGCCCCGTGGCCGAGTGGTTAAGTTCACGCACTCCGCTTCGGCAGCCCAGGGTTTCACCAGTTCCGATCTGGGCATGGACATGGCACCACTCATCAGGCCATGCTGAGGCGGTGTCCCACATGCCACAACTAGAAGGACCCACAACTAAACTATGCATCAATGTACCGGGGGGGATTTGGGGAGAAAAAGCAGAAAAAAAAAAAGATTGGCAACAGTTGTTAGCTCAGGTGCCAATCTTTAAAAATAAATAAATAAATAAAAATTGATTAAAATAAGCAGCAACAAAGTCAACCCCAGAAACGCAGCTCTCTGTGCTCACCAGACAGCCCTGCATTGTCGTCCCTGGGAGGCAGAGTCTCCATGGGGCTGAGCCCGCGCCCGCGGCCCAGAGAATCAAGGAGCACAGAGGTCTCAAAAGTCAGATTCCAAGAAGTTCAGCAACCAGGTTCCTCAGTGCCGATTTCCTTAGAATGTGGTACGAACGGCTGGAGAATGAACGGTGTGGATGCGGCCTTGGGCAGTGCTGGCATCGCAGATGCTGAGGCACACCATCCACCACTGAAGGGCCGGCCGCGTCAGCCAAGACTGCGTGACGTTTCTCTAGACCGCCAGCCCTGACTATGGAGTTAAGGAGACATAGCCTCAAACATTGGCTCCACCAACCACTTGATCCTTGAGCATAAATTTCCTCGTCTAGGGGCTGGCCCCGTGGCACTCGCACTCCACTGCAGGCGGCCCAGTGTTTCGTTGGTTCGAATCCTGGGCGCGGACATGGCACTGCTCATCAAGCCACGCTGAGGCAGTGTCCCACATGCCACAACTAGAAGGACCCACAACGAAGAATATACAACTACGTACCGGGGGGCTTTGGGGAGAAAAAGGAAAAAAAAATAAAATCTAAAAAAAAAAATTTCCTCATCTACAATGGAGATTTTAATAGTACCCTCTCATAAAGAATCCAGTAAGATAACATATGTAAAACACATACCAAAATGCACGGTACAGGTAGCAGGCGCTCAGTGAACAATAGCTGGCGTTGTGCTGATGATCGCAGTTGCAGTTGGCAAAGCACTTCTCAGTACCATCTACCTGAATAAATTGCTCGTGGTCAGTTTACTTAAATATAAGGAAGAAATCCCACTGTCACTTTTGAAATACATTTATCAGCCACCTTAATGATTTTTTTCCCCATGTTCTTTAAGGATGTAGGGAATAAAGGGAAATGCATGACAGAACTGTCCTCTAACGGTTTCATATGTCAGCTCTGGCTCACCAACAGCTCAATCAACTCTATCAGGATCAGGACCAGGTCATCTACGTCCTCCATATTGCTTTGGGTCCAGCAATGTCAGTCACAGAATAAGTGCTCAAAAACATTTGGTAAGCTGAACAGAATCCACCTGCAGCCAGAGAGCACTGACCCGACTTACGTAAGTGGAGCTCAGGGGTCTTGCCTGGGAGGGAGAAGGTGTGCATGGCGCAGGAGGCGGCGAAGGGGCCACTGACTCCATAGAAATCTGCACAGGACATTCTCAAGAGGATGGCATTCTGGCTCTTCTGCCCTTTGGAACCCTGACCTAAGAGAGAAACTTCCAGAGGTTTCTCATGATGAAAGTTTAAATTTGGGCTACAGCCAGCGCTTCTGGATTCAGGAAAACAGGCCGTTGTTCAAGCTCTAAGGAGTGATTTTATGGAGCTACCTGGTCTCTGGAGAAGGAAATGGGCTGCAGACAAAGAAACTAGCATTCTAAAAGCAGGAAAATCTATAAAGTAGAAAATGACCCTGAGATCTGAGCCTCCCATCCTACATTTTACACAGGAAGACCCAGAGAGGGGATGTGTCTGGCCCAGGAAACTTGTTAGCAGCAAAGCAGGTACAAACCAGAAGCTAAGCCTGCTAACCGCACATCCCAGCTCTTTGCACTCCCACTGGCCTCTCCCAGGAGCCAGCCCTCTGCCTTGCCCACTCACAGACGGACACACAGCCTCACCATTGCTCACTATTCCTCTTTCCCCAAACCTCTCAGTCAGTCCGCCCACAGACTTTTCCCCGCTCCCCGTCTGTGGACACCATGCAGTTCTGAGGGCATTGTGTTCAGAGAGCCGTGAGCTGGGACATGTGCTTGCCTGAGTTGTTGGGTTTCGGCTGCTTAAAGGAGCCAGTGGCCACTGGCTGCATTGGAGGCCTAAGCAAAAGACATTTGCGTGTCTTACACTGTCCCCAACTGCCAGGCCCAGTGCCAGAGAAGCAGATCCCTGGTCAACAGAGACGCCCTTGCTTTGTGCACTGAGGAGGAGGCGGAAAAAGTCCTCTGGCATCAGACTCGCCTCCCCGGGAGAAGGATGGTGGAATCATCTATGGAAGTTCCAGCAAATGTTCTCAAACAAACAAACAAGAAGAAAAAAATAATAAGATAGAGAAAGAGCCAAGGGAGAAAAAAACAAGCAAACTCTTGAAATTGCACTGTAATCAAAGCGTAACTGCCTTCCAGCCCCCGTGTGCTGAGAGGGGCGGGGTGTTTATTAACCTGGTCAGAAGACAGTAAGGCAAATTGAGCAGCAGCCCAGCCCTGCCTGCAGACAATGGGGCATGCAAATGAGACCTGAGCACTGGGGCGTGCAGGGGACCAGGAAGTGTAGCTGCCCAGGACTTGGGCAGTTGGAGAGGGTAATCCCAACTGGCCAGGGAAGGTGAAGGAGACCCTGCGGAGAAGGCCACAGGGGCGGGGGCAGCTAGCCTTCTCCACTGGGAACGGTTTTCGTTGTTTGGTCAGGGCTGACACCAAAGCTACGAGCTAGCTAGTTTGGCCCCAAGGGCTGTGCCAGTTCACAGGGGAGTACGCCAGACTGAGGCCCAGGGATATTTATGTGAGTTTGCGCCAGTACTAACCCAGTGGGGTGCTTACCCAAGCATAACCATTGCACCAAGGCCCAGAGCCCATGCCAGGGTGTTTGCATAGCAGAAACTAGCATATGGGCCCAAAGGAACTCTTCTGAGTGGGGGAGGGCGGGCTATCCTCCTGTGAATCACTCTCTGGTGGTTTTGCTTTGGTTGCAAAACCTGTGGCTAAGGCAGAAGGACGGAGAGGGCCCCTGGCCGGGTTGCTTTTTCTCCTCCCAGCTGCTTCTGTCTCTCTACAGGCTCCTGGACACAAAACAGCTGAGCAGATAAACAAGTCACCACCTGCTCCCTCCTCCCCCGTGACACTGCCCCTGTCCCCAGGTCCCACCCCTTCTCCCTTGCAGGCTCTTTCTCTCCCTTCCTCCCTGAAGCCAAACTTCCCTGCAGCAGCAGCTGCAGCCGCCTCGCTCCCCTCCTGCGCCTGCCCCCCCAGCACACCCCCACACCAGGCCCCTCGCTCCTGCTCCCCACCAATGGCAAATGAGGAACATGTGTACAGAGCCCTGGGCTCTCCCTCCTCCTGGAGCCATTTCAAACAAAACAGTTGTGCTTTCTGAAAGTAATTCGTGGAGCTCTGGGGTCCCCAGGAAAATGAGTTTATGGCATCTGCAGCCCTGGAGCCAGTGAGAGGCTGGCCACTTGGCCCAGAGCCCCACTGCCAGACACCAGACAGCTGGGAGGAAGGGGTTAACCTGAGCAGAGGCCAGGAGGGGTCCAGCTCCGTTCCAGACTGAGGGAGACCGCCCCCTGGGATGGAGGGCAGCAGGAAGCAGCTCAGAGGCCAGGAGGCCAAGGCCCAGTTTAAATCCTGAATAAAAGCCACTTTCTAGCAGCACACAGACACACACGCGTGCACACACACTCGCGCACACACAAACTCACACACAGGATGCTCTTGTTAACAAAATAAAGGTTGTCACAACAGACTCTGGGTTTGGTAGTCAGAGCTCCAAGCTGGTGCTCCTTAATAAGTCCCCAGTGCCAACGGCTGGCATTGCTGAAGCCCTTGGTCAGGGGGAAGACAGGCGAGGCACCCCAGAGCACCTCCTCCCGGAGAGGGGAGCCGTGTGCCAGGAGCAGGGTAATTCAGGAGCCAAGTAATTCTTTGTTGTGGGGCCCATCCTGTGCATCGTAGGATTTTCAGCAGCATCCTTGGCCTCTATCCACTAGATGCCAGTGGCACCTTTCCCTGGGGTTACGACAATCAAAATGTCTCTAGAGGCTGCCAAATGTCCCCTGGGAGCAAAACAACACCTGGTTGAGAATCACTGCTGTGAACTGGGAGCAGCAGTCCTTTAGGAGTCTGAGCCCAGGCTGTGCTCACAGTAGGGAGTGAGTAATTGTTCGAAGGATGGATGTTCACTGGTACCTTTCTTTTAAGCAAGAGAGACTCTCACAATGCCTGAGAAGGAAACTGCGGTCTTGGAGCAGGCAAAGAGTGGCTACTATGGCGGGCGAGGGCAGGGAGAGGGAGAGGCAGTGCCCGTGGAGCGCAGGCTGGAAGGGGAGCCGGCAGGCGCCCACCACCACTTCCCCCAGGGGCACTGCCTTGGCAGAAGTTCCCCACTGCGGGACTTTTGTCTCATCTGGTTTGCGGAATTGAGGTGAATTTTTGAATCAAGTTGCCGATGGATTCAGAGAGGGTTAGCTCTGTTCCTGACCTGGCTCTGTCACTAAACGAGCGCAATGACCTAGACAGGCCACTTCATTTCTCTGCAAGTGTTTCTTTGGCTGTGAAATGTGGTGGTTGGAGGCGATGAGTCCCACTGTCCCTTCCAGCTGTAAGTTCTAAGGCCTGTGGAGGCCACAGACGTGGTTGAACCGCTGGCTGGTCAGGGCGTCGCAAAGTTCTGGCTTATGCGCTGCAAACCTGCAGTGTGATTCTCCATATGTCTCTGTTAAGAGCTATCTTTGCCAAAAAATGTTTCACAAGTTCCTACCATGTCGAAGGCACTGTGCTAGCCACTGTGGAGACGGAAAGAAGACTTTCCCCTCTCTCCTTCAAGGGTTCACAATCTAGTCTAAGAGAAAAATAATCCCAGTGAAAGGCCAGAAATGAAAAATGCCGCGCACCCTCCGACAGCTTCGAAGTCAGGCTGAGCTGAGTTAGAAGGCTGGCTCTGCCACCGAGAGCCCTCACACATGTCCCGTGCTCTCAGTTTTCTCGCCTGTAAAATGGGCATAATAACAGCACCTGCGTCACAGAGTAATTGCAAGAGTTAAACGAGATCATACACACAAGACAATTAGCACGGGGCTGGCATATAATTAAATGCAAAAATATTGTTAGCAGCCAATTTGTATTGGGTCCTCTGCACCAGGCATTGTGCTAGGCCCTGGAAACAAAGACCAGGGCCAGGCTCCTGCTCTGGAAAAGCTCATCAGACGGTGCGGAAAAAAAATGAGGACAACTCCAGGGCCCTAAGAGGGCTGTGACATGGCCAAGTAGGAGGGACATAGACACAGGGAAGGCGTCTGATCCTGGCCACAGGACACCGAACGGAGTGATGTCTGTGCTGGACCTTGAAGCACGGCCAATGGCCTTCACTAGGTTAGGGAGGCAGAGCAGCCTGCTGCACAAAGGGGCCGAGCGTGTGCTTCTGCGGAATGATGGCTCTCGGGCAAGGCTGAATGTGGATAAGAAGTGGGCCTGCACGTCAGTTCCCAAAGAAGAGACCCACCCAAGAAACAACGGACAAATCTTTCCCCTTTGACACAACCACCAGGCAGCTCAGAGCCAATTTTTAGGCTCAGATGTTACAGCATTTCCCTGAATCTAGGTTTTCTGATACAATTATTCTCTTGCCTAGCTTCCTTTACAGCCTGGACCTCAGCTGTTAATCTGCTCTGGGGTGTTATGGTATGGTGCCATTAATTATCCACTTCCTGGAATCCTTTTTGAATACAGATGGCATGTAAACAAGTAAATAAGTGAACCATAAAACACAAACGTGGATGGAGGAGAATGAAGTCAGACCTGTAAGAGGGGCTCCACCAGGGCAGCGACAGTTGGCTTTGTGGGCAGCAGTGCCCAGGGCCCGGGTTGGCGCCCGGCCCACTGAGGAGCTCCACAAACCACTGCTAACTCCAAGTGACACCCGCAAATGTCTACCCGGAAGAAGAAGGCTTCTCCAGAAGGTACCCCAGGAATGACCTGGGGGACGGCTCACTGGCCCACCCCACATCTGGGCTCTGCGCTGGACTTCCTTGTGCATTGTTCCTAATCACGCGGCAAGACTTGCTGTCCTCACCAGCAGACGATCCCCCCAGGATGGGTGCTTTGCCATTGAGGCCATGTGTGTCTCCCAGAACTGCACCTGGCACAGAGCTCGTCACACACAGGCTCCCCAGATTTCTACAACTTTAGCCTAATAAACACCCATCTTCATTTGTAGTTGGACAGGAATGCGTAGCCCTGACCCTTCTGATCAGGCTGGAACCCTTTGCCTCTCGGACCTTACATTTGACCGTATGGGATAGCATCTCTTTCATTCATCCTGTCAGTCAATGAATATCTGCCAAATGGAAGACCTGCCTTTTATTGGTCCATGCTGAAGGATTTGGGGCACGTTTTTCTCAACAGCATTATTTGGCCTCTTCACACAAAAGGCAGGGAAGGCAAGAAGGAGCTCCCAGCCTTCTGGAGAAGGGACAGAGGCTCCCAAGGAGCAGAGGTGGGGCTGGCAGACCAGCCTCGAAAGTCACAGCCTCTGCTGCCGGCCACACTGGGTGGGCCTTTGCTCTCGGCTCACCAGGAGTCAGCGTCAGGCCAAGGACAGGATGATGGCACAGGGAGCGCTCACGTTCTGTCTGTGCTCAGTACTTCCTGCTGGCCCCTGATCCCGAAGGGCCTCTCACCTTCCTTCCTGCCATCCCCTCCCTTGTTTCCTTTCTCTCTCCCCCTTTCTCTCCCTGCCTCTCTCAGTGGAAGAACTCCCTTGACCAGAGAATCAGGTTTCAGTTGTCTGTGTCCTGGGAAATTACCAGATCCTTTCCCTTTTCTCTTTTGAACCAGGATCACACACTCTGGCGAGTTGGCTCCCCGGGCCTGCCCAGCTGCTGCAGGGCTGGAAGACGCCAGAGGCTTCTGGGCTTGGCTGCCCAGCTAGAGGGTGCGGAGGGTCCTGCAGTGGAAGCTTCCAGGCCTACTCTCCCCTCTTCTTAATTCCAGGGACCCTCCCCCAGGGATTCTGAGGGCAGGGTGTGGGCCTTCCTTGCAGAGGTGGAGCTGCTCAGGCGTGCCCTCTCTGGTCGGGCATCTGGCCATCAAGTCTCCTTCTACTCCATGGACCACGACTGCAAGGAGAAAGTGGGAAATGCCGGGCTATTTGTGGTCAGACTATTCTCTATTAGAAAGCGAAATGTTTTCCAACATATACATATATCAAATCAATAGGTTATACATCTTAAACTTAGACAATGTCATATGTCAATTATATCTCAATACGACTGGGAAAAAAAGAAAGAAACAGGAGGCCAAGAGAATAGATGTGAGGATGAGAACAACAGAGGGGAGAGAGTGAGGAGAGAGGAGAAAGAAAGGAGGAGCCCCAGAAACTCTCCGCTGCCCGGCGCCCCGGCCCCAGGAGGGCAGCAGAGTAAACGGGGCTCCGAGGACATGGCCCCAAACAGGGCTTACCTAGAAGGACCTAAAATTAGAAGAATTAGAAAAGAAAATTAGAAAAGATCAATTAAATTGATGGTACCAAAAATGGCACCAAAAGAAAATTAGAAAAGAAAAGAGAATTGGAAAAGATCAAAAGATTGGTTCCGGGAGTGTGGAAGACTGAGCCCTCTGCCATCCGTAATATTGACGGGATGCAGCTCTTCTTTCCAGCACAGTCGGGGCAAATTGTTCCTCAGTGTAAAAGTGCTCATTGCGTCCTCTAATCTGACAGGCCTGGGGAGCATGGCCCCATTTTGGCCTTTCCCACCACTCATGGACAAGTGGAGGTCGTGGGCTCGCTAAAGCGCTGGAGACTCGGTGTGACCAACGCCCTCATTTTACGGGTGGGAAAATGATGTCTGGGAGGTCCTGTGATGTCCCGAGTTCACTCAGGCACACAGTGATGGAACCAGCCCCGGAACCCAGGCCCTGACTCAGGGCTCCCCCGACACACACAGCGGGGCTGGCCAACAGAAGGAGGAGTGAAAAGTGACGAAACAAACAAAACAGACCCAGGTGCCAAAGCAAAAGGCGAGTCAGGGCAGAGGCTGTGGTGGTGGAGTTGGGGCAGAGGCTGGGGGTGGTGTAGTCAACTTGGGGCCCTGGAATGGCTCTGAAAAGGCAGGCCTGGTGTCAGCCCTCCCCTCTCCCCAGGCTCCTGCCTGAGGCTCCCTTGGCCCACTCCTGGCTGTTGGGGCACCTGGTATTTTTCAGGACACAATTTTTAGCCTTTAAAAAAAAAAAAAAAAAACCTTAAAAGAGGACCAAAGGAGAGTCAGCATGGGTTTCTAGCTCAGGTTTCCTTATTCTGGGCCGGATGTGGTCTTAGGATACTGCCCATGGTGCACAGTCCTATCATCCAAATGAAACATAAACCCAAGCCTCGGGAGTCACACGTGGTCACCAAGGACACCCCAGCCTGGGGCTAAGCCAAGGGCATCAGCCCTGGTGGCTCGTGACTGCTCTGCAGCTCGCAGCTCAATCAGTCCTTTCCCCAGACCCACTGCACCACCCCACCTATCCCTTCTCAGGACCCTCCAGCCAGGCCCCCTCAAGATGCAGTATCTCCTGTGCTCCCCTCAGGCTCACTGCGCTGTGGAAACAGCATGCAACTTCTCAGGGTTATGAGAAATAACTTTCCTAAGAGTGTCACCATCTGCAGACGCCCCTGTCATAAACTGTCCCAGCTCTAAGCTGCCTAGGGCTTTTATCCCCTCCCTCTTAGCTACTCATTACCCAGCTTAATTAGGCCAGGAAATGCTCTCACAGAGGACACTCTCTGCAGGAGGCGAGGCTGGAGGAGAGATTCTCAGCAGCTCCGCTTCCTGAGGCTTGAGATGGGGGCTGGGGAAGCCAGGAGTGGGCTGCCGGGGCGGGCAGGGCTGCGCACTCCCGCCGACAGCTGCGGAAGGAGGCAGAGATGCACACGTGCTCCCCAGGCCCTCCAGGGAGCTGAGGGCTGCGCTTGTTTACGGGAACAGCACCGGATCTGAAAGCTTGGAAGTGGCTGCCCACCCCCACTCCCCTCCCTCCTCAATTAACCAGTCTCACCCACCACCCTCCTCACGCTTGCTTGCCTCGGGAAGTGGTCGCACCCTCAGCAACCACTTACGGTCTGTCAGCCAGTCCCTGACGTGATCTCAGCCAAAGACACAGCCCGAGCCTGGCTCCCATTTTCAGCCAGCCCCTACCTCACCCTGAACTGCTTTGGGCTTCTGTGTGGCCAGCTGGGCCCCCCAAGAAAGAGAGCACCAAGGTGCTTCCGAGGTTGAACACAGGAGTGGGGCTGCCTGCTACAAAGCTGTGCGTGCTCCACCCATCTTTGCAGCTTTCTGCAGCGGTGGTGGTGGAGAGAGGAGTAGCGTTGTCTTGGGGGCAACAGCACAGGATTCAGGGTCTGGAGTCCAGCTCTGCTGTTGACTAATTCTGTGACCATGGATAAGCTGTTTCGTCTTTCTAAGCCTCGGTTTACTTAGCTGCCAAAATAGAGATAGTAACATTCACCTCTTGGGAGACGGAGATCATCTACTCCGTCCTTAGAGCAGACCCAGGCAACAGGCAGGAAGCGGAGCCAGCATCACTCGTGTGACTGCAGTGACCGACTGCCCCCGCCCCCGCTTTTCTTTGAGGGAAGCTTAGGAAAGGGCAAGCTAGTAGTACTGAGCTCCCACCATCTTCCGGGGGCATTCCCAATTCCGTTGTGTCACTTAGTTAGTAAATTATCTGCGGAGGCGTTGGGACGCAAATGAATAAACTAAAGCTCAGAGAGGGTGGCTAATATCTGGTAAATGGCAGAGCGTATCCTGCAACAGGGCTGTCGGCAGGCGCCCGGGTCTGCTACATCTAGGGCTGCGTCTTGGCCTGGGAACGGCAGGACAATACCAGCCTCGAGGGAGGAGGGCGACCTGAATCTCAGAAGCCCCACCGACGGGGTGGATGGTCACCCTCCAGGAAAAGATTGCAGGGCATAGACTCAGAATGTCGTCCAAGGGTGACTGTCTGGAGAGGCTGTCCCTCCTCCGGTGGAACACACACCCACTGACCTTGAAGCTCCGGAGCTATTTGGTTCAATAGCCCCTGTTTGTGCTTTTATGCCTTGCTGCTTCCATTGTATCAATGTTTTCTGAGAAAATATACATTTCTTGAAAATGTGACCTCATTTCCCTCACCAGTAGGAAGACAAAAGTGATTCTTGGTTCTCAGACATCCAATATCGCTCTGATATAGAGGGTTTGTAAGTAACTTTGCAACCAAGAGAAAATAAAAATGTTCCCCAGGAGGGATGGGGTGTGGAGGAGGCCGGGGTCCCTCCAGTTCCATCCAGAGGAGGGCAGTACTCCATTTACCCAGGACCCAGGTTCCCAGGCCCTCAAGGGAATCTGTGTCTCCTCTTGATCCACCCAAGGTAGTGTCCCCTGGCCTCCCAAAAGTGTCCATTGGTTTCTGGGGTGCATTGGTTTTGTTCTTGGACTTCCTTGACTGGTAAGGTGGTTTTTATCTGAAACCCATAAAATCAAAGAAAGCTCCTCACTGAGCAGGCAGAGGCAGAAAACCTTGGAATCCTAAACCCCGAGGGCCTCTGGCTTTGTCACCGTCTATTTGTGACCTGAGATGAGTAAAATCAGGGGTAGAGAGACAAATCAGAGCCTTCCCGGGATGCTGGAAAGCTGGTCAGGCAGAACTTCCATGTAGCTCCAGGGAGCAAAACTTGAGTGAAGTTACAGGGAGGCAGTGTAGGCCTAATATCCCAAGTCCCTCCCCCCCTGGAGTTGTGGGGACTCACTCTGTCCAGCCAAGGCAGCAAGGCCCAGGCGACACCTGTGCAGGTGGCTCCAGGTGAAGGAAGGTGGAGGACAGCCCGTGCACTGAGGCTCCTCCCCAGGGCTCTGTGGACAAGGAGGGTGTGAAGTATAACTCAGATGGGGGTGCACCGAGACACAGAACCAGGACACCCAGTTCTGACACACAGCAATTCTCAGCACCATCCGGGGCACCCTTTTAGGCCTTCGCCCTCCTGCGTTCCTTCTGCACCCACCCCTCCCTTCTTTCCACCCACTGGGAGGCACTGTCTCTCTGGCTGACTCCTACACAGAAGCAGGAGTAGGGGGTGCTGCCTCCACCTCGAGCCACTGGGGGCAAACATCCGGCCACTGCCGTTGTCTCCTCTCATTTGGGCAGTGGGAGGGACCTGGCGGAGCTTGGCAGTTTGGCGTACCCTCCTCCAAGGCGCTGGGAAAAGCTGAGAACACCCCTTGGCCTCTGAGAGGGATTTGCAGGGTGTCATTCCCCGGGGTGGGGCTGCTGGCCAGGAGAGAGAGGAGGAGTGACATTCGCCTTCCTTGGCAACACCCCTCACTTGTTCTCTGGCTCCCCTAAGCCTGGCAAGACCACGTGGCTCATGCAGACAGTCACCGTGTCCCTCCTTGCCCTCCGGCCAGCCCCTGTGCCACTTCTAGCCCCCCAGGCTCGCAGCAAAGGGCCTGGAGTCTTGGGTGTGGGCCGGTGTTTGTCTCGCCAAACGGCTCAGTGCCAGGCTGAGGGGACTGATTCACACATCCCACTGGGCCGGGCTGTGGGTTCAAGATTCACCTGCTGACCTGCTTAGAAAACACAGGGTTTTGTTCCAGCGCCTTGCCTGAAATCCCACCTACTCAACCCCAAGTTTCAAATGCCAGGTGTGGGATAGAGGGGACCACAGTGAGGATGGAAATATTGGTGTTGGGGTGCTGTGGTAAACTGATGGGCCCCTGCTCAGCAGGCGCCTGCTGGCTGGCAGAGCAGCAGACTCTACTGGAGGTGAATGCGACGCAGACACGCCCACCAATGCAGGGGTGGGATGAGGAGAACGAGTGACAGCAGGGCAAGCGAGTGAGCTTGAGGGCGCCAGGGACGGCACTGCTGGGGAAAGCCCGTCTAAGCTGAGGAGAGCAGAGACGAGGCAGGAGCAGCTGTCTCACCGGCGGCTTTCAGAGCTACATTTCCAGGGCAATACGAGGCAACATGTTCCAGAACCCAGCGGGCTCTGACTCAGAGTTCTACCTCTGGCCTTCCTAATGAATCATTGTGTGGCCTGACCAGCCCTTAATTTCCCTGTGGACGATACTATCAGCTTGTCTCCCCAGGATAAGAGGAGATGTGTGCCTCAAAAGTGTTTTGAGATCCCCAGACAAGGCCCAACGTATTGTTATCATCAGTTGCAACATGTTCCTTCTAGTTTCTACCCACTCCACGAAAAGAAGGGCCTTCCAGAGCGGGTTCCCACAGATACTTCCAGACGCCTGCATTCTCTCCTTGTGGATGATCTTGCAAATTAAGAGTTTGACTCCTGTTTCTCCTGTCTTTCCTTCCATGTCATCTTTATCATGCCTTTTGGTGATTTTTTTTACAAGTAAACAAACGATAAAAATATTCAGAAAAATGCAGGCACCTCCTCTCCCTCTTTGCTCCCACTCCCTTTACCCGACCCAGGTCTATTGCCACTGTCCACACTTTGGGGTGCCCTCCCCACACGTTACTTCACTCAGACATACACGCATAGCAACACACATGTTCTGGGATTTATCTTCCTGTCTGTGTGCTGATCTCTGGTTTTTGGCTGCTTCATAGGACAACTCAGTCTGGATCATGACTTGTTTAATTCCTTATTGATGGATATTTGGGTCCCCTTTCCTTCTTTATTTTGCTATTACGTATTGAGTGACTGCAAGGTGGGTTGGATTTCAGATGTTTATTTTCTAGAAAACCTTCTTCAACAGGGCAAGATGAATCCGCCTCTGACAGTGCTGTTTTGTTTTTCCCTGATTTAAGTCCTATCTTTGGAATCACGGCCCAACTGCCTTGGAGCGGGGCAGCCTCACGCTCTGATACCCTTAGCCTCCTCGCCCAGCGCCCCTCCCCAGTCCCCATCCATGGTTGCCCTGCTCCCTCGTTTCCTCTGAAACCCTGCCTTCCATCTCTAATGGGCCAGCTCACCATTTCTGGCCTGCGTGTGCCTCCCTCCCACAGTGGGGGTAAGTTACTCCCTCCCCGCCCAGCTCTCCAGTTGCTCGGGAGCCATTTGGACAAAGAGCTGGCTAGGACGTGAGTCATCTCTTACCTCAACCCCTCCAGCCTCCTCTCCCCCAGCAGGCTGCAGTGTTTTGACCTTTGTCTCTGTCTGTCCTGACGTCATTTGTCCAGTTACCCCTCGTTGACTGCTCTGCACCTTGACCTCTGAGCAGCTCACCAGCGGGTCCCCCCTGCGCGCTGCCCTGTGCCCACTTCCTTCTCCTCCCTCTCAGGCCTCTGGTTTCCCACCCCCTCCTCCCTCCAGGTTTGGGCCTCTCCCCTCTCCCCTGTGCTCTCCAGTCCACCAGCCTCTCCTCCTAGCCATCTCCTTTCCAGCACTGTCTTCTGGAGCCAGGTCTGTGTAACACAGAGTGAGGGAGCAGGTTGGCGACTATCTAAGGAGTCTACACAGCGCAGACAGCCAACTAAAACATCCTAGACACAGCGCATCCCCTCACCTTGCTGAGAGCTGAGCTCCAGTGAGGTCTGCCCTTCACAAGCTCTGTCACACCGTCCAGATGATTAGGGCAACAACAACCACAGCAACGTCTCTGAGCGCCATCTCTGCAGATAAAGGATATCTAAATACACCCACAAACAAACAAAAACAAAACACACAAGGGGTGGCCAATGGCATAGTGGTTGAGTTCCACATGCTCTGCTTTGGCAGCCCAGGTTCACGGGTTCAGATGCCAGGTGTGGACCTATACCACTTATTAGCCATGCTGTGATGGCATCCCACATACAAAATAGAGGAGGATTGGCAACAGATGTTAGCTCAGGGTTAATCTTCAGCAAAAAAAAAAAAAAAAAAAAAGACAAAAAAGCTGCTTTCTTAGAGTTGGTACATAATTGTCCATCCTCAAAATGGCAATTTCTGTAGAAAGTGTTCACCACAGTAACTTAACTCTCAGTGTTTTGTTCATAGATATGTCCTTTTCCAAAATATGGAACAGAATTGAGCGCAGCAGATTTTGTAACCCCAAAGACTTTGACTTTCCTCCGTCTTGCCTTGTTACAAAAGTACAAAGCAGAGGATCCCTGTGGAGTAAAACACAATTAATCAGCGCTAGTTGGCGCCTAGGGCTGGTCAAAGAGAAAAGCCACATCTCTGACCTCAACACATTTTTTTTTTTAAAGATTGGCACCTGAGCTAACATCTGTTGCCAATCTTCTTTTTCTTCTTCTCCCCAAAGCCCCCCAGTACATAGTTGTGTATTCTAGTCGTATGTCCTTCTAGTTGTGGCATGTGGGATGCCGCCTCAGCATGGCAGGATGGCGGTGCCATGTCTGCATCCAGGATCCAAACCGGTGAAACCCTGGGCCGCCAAAGTGGAGCACGCGAACTTAACCACTTGGCCATGGGGCCGGCCCCTGACCTCAACACATTTATTTTCTATTTGACAATTCCAATCAGAGAGTATTTGCTATTCTACCTCAATAGTTCTAGAAAATACTTAAATGATTTCAGTTGTTTTTCTGAACTGACAACTAGATGTATCATTTTGTTTTATTTGAGAAAATAAATGAATAACTAGGTACTTTTATCAATTTAAAAATATTTGACCATTAATACGAACTCAATTTAAAGAGAAAATATTAATTTAAAACATGGAGCATGCCTTTTTTGAACAAGTAAAACAAATAAAAATATATTTGAGGTTTTTCTGAGGAGTATTCTGGAAAACAGCTTTCTCTTTCTTCTCGTCCCTACCCCTACCCTGGGTTATCAGCCCTCGGAATGAGATGTAGTAAAACCACCCCTAAAGCCAAGCAAATCCTCGCCCCCCACCCCCTGGCCCCACCCCATGGAGGGGCCTCTCTACACGTGCCTGCAATTTCCTGGACTTGTAGATCTAAGGTCTGGTCTCAGGCCCCAGCTCCACCCACTTATTAGCTGTGTGTCTCTGGGTAAGTGACTCTCCCCGGTGAGCCTTGTCTCCCCCCGCATTTTGGGGAGCATAATAACCACCTCCAAGGGCTGTGGTCACAAGTAACCGAGATCCCATATTTGTGAAATTCCTTTAAAATGAAACTCAGTCAGTGCCCAACGGGCTCTTATGGGCATAAAATTACAAGGACGCTTTCTTTGCTGAACTGTGAGAAAAATACCTCCTTATGGATATGATGAGGGGCAGATTTGAGCTCACATGCCTTAGGGAATCAATTAAGAAAAATTTCACAAAAACACTAAATTTTCCATGTCAAAGAAAGGTTTCAGTAAGCTTTCAAAATGCCTTCTTCACATTTCTCACTTGTGAAGAACGAAGTGTTGGATTTATCTGGCCTCTAGATCTTCGGGCAAAGAAAGGCGAAGGCAGGATGCGGGCCTCCCCTCGGTCCGCAGCCCCTGCCCGCAGGCCAGGCGCCCGCCGGCTTCCCGGCTGCAATGCGAACGTGAGAACAGCGGCCTCCGGAAGGTGCGAAGGTTCCAGCAGTCTTCATCCTGGTTTCAAAAAGTAGCAGCATTGTGTGGGGAAGCGGGGGATGGGCAACTTCTCTCCCCCTCCCCAGCATCAGGTAAATAGCACTTCTTCAGGAAATATACACTTACAAGTGTTTATAAAAATATAAACACACACATAAATATGATGAATATTATCAAAATCTGGTAGTCAAAGAAGTCAGTATCTTGCTGTTGAAGAAGAAATGGAGGAGAAAGTACAAACGTATTTGCATGATGACAGTGCAATTAGAGGGAAAAGAAGATTATGATGAGGTACGGGATGAGAACACAGGAGATGGAAGAAGAAAAAAATGAAAAAACTTTTTTCAAAGAAATTTTTTTAAAAAGAAAAATTTGAGGGGCCAGTCCTGTGGCCAAATGGTTAAGTTTGCATGCTCCACTTAGGCAGCCCAGGGTTTCACCAGTTCAGATCCTGGGCACTGACATGGCACTGCTCATCAGGTCACGCTGAAGCGGAGTCCCACATAGTAGAACCAGAAGGACCACAACTACAATATACAACTAGGTACTGGGGCGGGGGGGCTTTGGAGAGAAGAAGAAGAAAAAGAATTAAAAAAAGAACATTGGCAACATATGTTAGCTCAGACGCCAAATTTAAAAAATAATAATAATAAATTAAAAAAGGAAGAAAAAAAATTGGTTCCATTTTGTAGGGTATAGAATTCTAGGTTGGTGGGGTTTTTTCCTTATCATTTAAATATTTCACCCACTCTCTTCTTGCTTGCATGAGTTTCTGAGAAAAAATTGGATGTAATTCTTTGTTCCTCTTTGGGTAAGAATTTTTTTTCCTCTGGCTTGTCTTAGGATTTTTTCCTTTCTTTGATTTTCTGTAGTTTGAAAATGATATGCCTAGGTGTATTTTTGTTTTTGACATTCATTCTACTTAATGTTCTCTGAGCTTCCTGGATCTGTAGTTTTGTGTCTGACATTAATTTGGGGAGATTCTCAGTCTTCATTATTTCAAATATTTCTTCCGTTCCTTTCTCTCTTTCTTCTCCTTCTTGTATTCCAATATGTTACATCTTTTGTGGTTGTCCCGTAGTCCTTAGGTATCCTGTTCTTTTTTTCCCTGTCTTTGTTGTCTTTGCTTTTCAGTTTTTGCTGTTTCTGTTGAGATATTCTCAAGCTCAGAGATTCTTCCCCCAGTGGTGTCTTGTCTAATAATAAGCCCATCTTCAGCACTCTGCATTTCTGATACAGTGTTTTTGAGCTCTAGTGTTTCTCCTTGGTTCTTTCTTAGGATTTCCATCTCTCTGCTTACATTGCCCATCTTTTCCTTCATGCTATCTACTTTATTCATTAGAGCCCACAGCTTATTAATCATAGTTGTTGTAAATTCCTGATCTCATACTTCCAGCATGCTTGCCATGTCTGGTTCTGATGCTTGCTCTGTCTCTTCAAAGTGTGTTTTTGGCCTTTTGCTGTGCCTTGTAATTTTGTCTTGATAGCGGGATGGGTACTGGGTCAAAGGGACTGCTGTCAGTAGGCCCTCAGTTTTGTGGTGATGAGGTGTGGGAGAGGGGCAGCATTCTGTGGTCCGACCATTAGGTCTCAGTCTTCTAGCGAGCCTGTGCCTCTGGCCTGTGAACTTCACAAGAGTTTCTCAGTTTTTCCCCCCTTAGGAGAAATAGGATGGCTAGAGTGGGCTGAACTTGGGTATTTCCAGTCGCTAGGTGGGTTAGGCTCTGATAATACCCCAGCAGGTTAGGTTTAGGTTAACTAGTTTCCCCTGAGGCCTTGTGAAGAAGAACAGAGTGCTCTGGCTATTTCAAGATAGTTCTTTTCCTCCTCCTCCTGCTGGAAGCCCAAGGGGATTTCTCCCTGTTTACTGTGGGAATTTGGTTGAGCCCTTGGTGGTAAGTCTCACAGTGTTTTCGGGGCTGCTGTATGACTAAGTCCCTCTGGAGTTTGTAACTCTCAGACTTGTCCACCCTGAGCCTCCAGCAATTCCTTAGTTCAGTTCAGGTTTTCCTGCCCCAGTGCTGGCTCCTGGGCAGTTTCTGCTTTAAGTCTCTGCTCATGTGAGCCAGGACTCCCTGGTTTCATCGGTCCATCTCTCCCGTCCTGGGGGCAGTGGTCTGCCCTGTGTCCTCCCCTCTCTTGTGGGTCCATAAGGATTGTTGAATTTTCAGTCTGTGCAGCTTTGTACTTGCCGTCCGGGCAGCGTGGAGACTCCCAAGCTCCTGCCATGCAGAACTGGAAACCAAAGTCTGGTTCCATTTTCCACTGAGGCAAAACCCATTCAGTTCTTAGCCTATAAAGTGTCACTTTCCTCCCCGTTTGCTGTTTCTGCTGTTGTCCTGAGGTATTTTAGACAGACAGCTCAGTTTGAGTGCAGGGTGTAAGTAGGTATGTATTAGCTAACCTCAGTTTGCTTGTTTTCAATAAGTTTTCTTGATCATGCCTTAAAGTTTTGCTTCTTCTTTGCTCTAACCTTTATTTTTACAGGATGTATTCTATCTCCTGTCTATACAAAACTGAAGAACACAAAACATCTAGTGCTTAGAAAGAGAGGAAAAAGACATGTGTGGTCTGAGTCACAGCACAAAAATTCATGTTTGATTGCTGTTTGTGCGTGCTTCCCCACTGTACCCATCAGAGCTGTTGGCTGAAAACAGCAAAACCAACTATGGACAATTCAAGCAGAGAAGGAACTGACTGAAAAGTCATCTCCAGGAAAACCAGGCTTGGGAAATGGGCAAAACCCAAGTCTGTCTGTGCATCCAAGAACACCATCCAGGACCCACCTCAGGAACAGGCTGGCCGATAAATCCCTGCAGGCGCTTGCCTCTTTTTCTGTGAATCATTGCGTACCATCTCTACATCTCTGAGTCACTCCCTCCGGATTCAAAGACTTGGGCTAACCCAGATTATGTACCCATGCCCACACCCTCTGTGGGAAGAGGGAATGCTGGTCCAGCCTTCCATAGTGGAAGACAGGGTCCTTCCTCCTACCAAGACTCCCTCATTGGGAAAGACTCATAAATCGGATGGAGGTTTGGGAGTGGGCAACCAAAGCAATGCCCCAGTCCACTCTTGCCCACCCTTTCATGCCCAATATCCACTGCAGCCTCTTCCTACACTTAACACTTCCCAGGAGGAGCTCCTGGGAGCCATGTTCCTCCCTACCCACGATATCTAGCAGCAATCCCACTTCCCTTGAAGGAAGGAAGACCAAGGACCCAGCCGACACTCCAACACTCCCTTTTTCCTGTTTGCCTGATGACACAAAGAGACAAAATACCAAGTGGGTGTATTGGCTTCCACTTCAATATGTCTCCTAGTGAAAGCGACCTTCCCATGGGCACCAAACCCTCTAAACTAGCAGAGAACAGATTCACAGGGATAGGAAGCAAAAAAATTTGTCAGGGGCCGCCCCGTGGCTGAGTGGTTAAGTTTGTGGACTCCACTTCGGTGGCCCAGGCTTTCACTGGTTCAGATCCTGAGTGCAGACCTAGCACCACTCATCAAGCCAAGCTGAGGCAGCGTCCCACATAGCACAAACAGAAGGACCTACAACTGGAACATACAACTATGTACCCAGGGACTTTGGGAAGAAGAAGAAAAAAAATTTGTGAATGGGTCATTGGGTATAATTTTGCCCACTTCCATCTCCTGGTTCTTAGCTCTGTATACTTTGACTATGGGAGGCGCCAAAGCATGCGTTGGTCTTTGGTTCAGAGCCCACACTGCATCCTGAATATGACACCCCAATCTCTGAGAGTGTTACGTCTTTTGTAGCCTGTGCCGCAACACTGTTCTTTAAGACTTCTGGATAATGGGGCATATGATGAGATTTTTGAATCTCCTAACAGTAATCCATTGCTTGTTTCTTTCACTGTAAAACAATGTTAGTGGGACGCCTTAAGAGTTGTTTAAGGCATTCATTAACTTCACAATTTTTATGTTAGCAAAATCAAGGAAAGCAAACACAAATCCAGGATAAGTCTCTATTCCAATGGGGACAAATGGAGGCACCTTTTCATGATGGAAGGCGTCTAGTGTAGTAGAGCTGTCACCAGGTAGCCGGCTGGTTTTCCCAACAAATAGAACCATAACAGAGAGTTGGTGTGCTACAAATTGAGCTCACGGCAGTGGTGGGGGTCAAGCCAGCCTTGGTGAGAGGAAGTTCTTATGGCTGAGACGGGGCATGATTTCTATTCCCGCCACTGACCTTTTGCTCCTGAACCTAAGGAGCCAGACCTGGGGTGATGGAGAAGGAGGCTCCCTGACATGCACAGGGCAGATCATCTTGCCCACCTGATTAAAAGCCTTTTGTGAAGTGGAGGCCTTTTGATAAGAATTCATAAGGGACATAACGTAATACCCAGAAACACCTACCTCCCTGGGTTATTGAGAGGAATCAATGAGCCAATAAATGTGAAATGCACAGCATGCAATTTGTGTTCAATAAATGGCAGTCATTATTACTAAAGAACAGAATATGTACAATGTATAAATATATCCTGAAACCATGTTGAAAAAATATGATAGAAAATATAAAGTATACTATTTGCGTAGTGCATAAAAGAACACTCAAAACAGGCTATACAACACGAAGAAACCATGTTTCTTTTCCAGGAAAACTTTTACTAGCTTTGATCAAATTCAATGCTAGTTACTTTAATCATAAAAAAAAGGTATTATTTTCATTTTGAAAACAAAATCACAATGTCAGGTTTAGGTGTGTGGTTGCCCAGACCTTAAATTCATGGGTATATGTAAATTATAGTAACGTTTATTCATGTGATACAGAAAACCACAAAAGGGAAAGTATTTACAGATTTTTTTAAGGGAATTGTATAATTTACTTCTTTTTTTTTTTTAAGATTTTATTTTTCCTTTTTCTCCCTAAAGCACCATAGCACTAGTTGTGCATTTTTAGTTGTGGGTCCTTCTAGTTGTGGTATGTGGGACACCACCTCAGCATTGCTCGACGAGCGGTGCCATGTCCTCACCCAGGATCCAAACCGGTGAACCCCAGGCCACCGAAGCGGAACGTGCGCACTCAACGGCTGCACCACCGGGCCGGGCCCCTATAATTTACTTTTATATGACTCTTTTCCCCCTAATGATCTAAAACTGCTTGGTACACAACTGTGGTCACTCTTGACAAAATGGGCAATAAATTTCATTAATAATCTAATTGATGCTTATTGCACAGGACATTTTGTGGCTTTGAGTCCAGGACAGAAAAGAAGATAGCTTCAGCTTTTGTGGCGCTCCAGCCCAGTGTGGATGGATATGGTGCTGACAGAGGCACACATGGAGAGCAACGAAATAAAACAAAGAGCACTGAAAGCCCGACACGTGGGACGTGATGGGTGAGCATCTACAGTTTTCTTCCCCTTAGTCTCTTTGAAAAACAGTTTGATCTTTCCAGAGAGAGCGGATGACTTTAGGTGCGCGGTACGAGGGGCAGAGTCAGTGTGGGTACCAGCTGAGCCCCAGGACACAGCGCAGCGCACAGCACGGCCAGGGGCAGGCCGGCTCGAAGGAGAGGGTTGACTGAGCTGCCAGGGCAGTAGCAGGAAATGAAGGGAATGAGCCAGGATGAAGGTCTTAAGGTCACACTACATGTTAAAGACAGAGCTGGTCAAGAAAACTCCCAGTCAACACTCCCAGGCTCCTAACATTACTGGGAGACCTCGCTTCCTTGATATCTCATAAATTACAGAACTTCCCAGATAAATAAACTCATTTAATTACCCTCTTTGCTGCTATCACTAAACTGGTACGTTTTCCCAGAGAGAGTTTCCTAGTCTTCGCACAGATAGTAGAGGTGGGAAACCTAGCTGACACTAACTACAAACAGATGAAATGTTGTCAGTTTGAGAGCCCCTTGACAGTCTGCAGCACTTCTCCCGAGCATTACAGACCTGCCCCCAGGAGACATCCCATCCATGACACCTTCATCCTAACTCTCCGGCTTGTCACTTCGCTGCAGGTTCCTTTCCATACTCTTTCATTTGCGTGTTCAGGCATGCACACATGTGCATGAACATGCACTACTGTAAATGCCTCAAACACCCAAGGTTTGTATGCTTTAACTCCCCCATATACATACATTATTGTGGTAGCAACCACATAGTTGGTTCCCAATAAACACTTGTACACCAAGAGAGAAAAATTTATGGGTAAAGATACCCTTGAAGTGCTATTCCTTTGTTCTCTACTTCTCAGTGACCTTCAGTGAAACCCCTTGCTCTCAGCGTTAATGTTCCCAGTACTTTCTGTTCAGCCTACAAAGAGCTGGGAGCTGTCTCCCACACAAACCAGCCATGCAGCTCCAAGAGTCTGTTGTCACCTTTGAAGTGTGATTTGAGGGGCCAGGCTTTTCTTCCTCCCTCGCTGATGCCTAAAATCTAACCACGAGAGATTCAGCCACCTGTACTCAGGATGTCATTTTCCCAATACCCTTAAAGCTTTTCCTTGAGCAGCAAAGAACACTGCATCAGGAGCCCAGCTAACTCCTCCAGGAAGCCTGAGACTCGTGAGACCTTGGGCAAGCCACGCAAGCCCTTCCTCTGCTCTAAACAGGGCTACCACTCCAGCTGCCCAGAGCTGCCTGAGAAGCAGACGAAATAATGCCCAGTGCTCAACACAGGGCCGGGGCTCCGGCCACGATAGCTTTCTGCATAACTTCCTCACTGCTCATCTATAAAATGGAGCTCATACTACTTGTCCAGCCTGCCTTCTACAGGCGAGCCAAGAATCTGCCTCCACGCCTGCCCCCTTTCAGGTCAGCGTCCTTTAGTATCGTGGCGTTTAAACATTTTTAATCCCAACTCACAGTAAAAAGTATATTTCACAGGATCAGTCCAGCATAGGCACAGATAACTGAAATAAAGTTTTATAAAACAATACTTATTAGAGCACTGCAGTTGGATATTTTCTACTCAATTGTATCTCATTTTCTACAAAAGGGTGGTCGAGACCTGCTACACGGATCTCATGGCCGGCTACTGAGCTATGAACCCTAGCTTGAAGAACACACTCTATCATCTAATGGGCAGACAGAGGTTTCCTCCCAGATCCCTCTTGAGTCACCCACTTGCAGGCTGTCCCTTGGTGTCGTGGGCTCTTCCCTTTGCTCCCAGTCCTGTCGGCCTACCTGACTCCCACCATGATGTGGAGCTCAGGGCGGGAGCTCCCTCTGCTCAGGGCCAGCAGAGGGACGCCTTTGTTTTCAGCATGTGGCTGAATGTGTTTTTATTGGAGGATTGAGTCACTAAAGGAAATGACATTGTAGGAGAGAAAACAAAGGACACCGCACCTAAGAGATCAGCTCTCTCTGGGGCCGAGGCCCCTCGAAGAACGTCCCCAGTCATATCTGGCTCCCTTCCCTGGGGATTGCTCCCCTCGGCCAAAATACCTGTGCACCCCACTTCCCCTCTCCCATCCTGAAAAACTCTCCTCCATCCCACCTTTTAGGAAACTCCACCGTGCCTAGAGGCTTGATGTCATCCCAGGAAGGACCACCGCCCTTCCTCCACAGTACAAGCCCACATCATGTGCTCTGGATGATTAGGGACTTGACCCCCAAATCCCACCTCCACCCGGGGGCTCTTTCTGTGCTCCAAGTCTCGTAGCAAGGGCCAGGGTGGGTGAGAGCTGCGTCGGGGACTCCCTTCAATCTCCCTTTCAGTGTGAGTATGGGCCCCTTCTCTCCACTCACAGCGGGTCACTGCTGCACCAAACACATGCTCTGACCTCGCCTGAGGACAAGCCCTTCGCAGAGGCATGTAGCTTACTCCTCAGGAGGCCTGTTTCTCCTCTGAGCCAGCCAGCTCATTCATCATGCCGAGCAGTGTTGAGTTCCTTTCCTTCAGTCTCCTACATACCTCCTCACCCTTCCCCTTCAGACCATCTGGTAACACACATCCCAAACGCATCTCCTTAGCTGCACAAAGAAGAGCTTAGGGGCTGTGGCTCTTGTGAGACTCCAATAAATTCTTAGCCAAATTGAAGCCTTTCCGTGGCTTCTATCTGCAAGAAGAGAAAGGGAAAGCTTATTTTCCAGCTACAAAAGATTTTTTTTAAGAATCTAATGAAATAATACATTTTAAAAAGTATTCTCATTACTGAAATACAAATACGATCCTGCAACTTATACCTTAGTCCCTATACCTTTACATGCATGCATTTATCAGGAAATTTGCAACCAGAGATTTTAGAGAAAGGAGGAGCAGTAGGGCAGGGAGGCAGAGAGGGGAGGAGGAGGCAGTACAGATCAAGTGCGCATTGCGAAGTGAAGATGGACATTGACCCTTGGATGATTTTGAGCCTCAGTCCTAGAACCCAGGAGCATACCTGAACTCCCCACCCGAGTTATTGCTTCACAAATCCTGCAAGATCATTCTTTTGTTTATTGAGACCCTCCTAAGCATCTCCAACCAGACATAGAGCTAAAGCCCCTACACTCAATGAGCTTACTGTTTAATGGAGAAGAGAAATGTACGCAGTATCAGTATGATACTATCTGTCTGACAGTGTACGTTTTCACAAAGGAGAGCACTGGGGTATTACCAGTATTACCACTGGCGGCGAACAGTCAAGGAAGGCCTTTCAGAGGAGTCATTTGGGTAGAATGCAGAATGGTGAATCAGAGGTCAGTTGGCCAAGGTGGTGGGGGAGAGCTTCCAAGGCCAGCTCGCAGTCGGTTGTGGGGATGCCCTCAGTCTCGTGGAAATGGAGGCAGGAGATGAGGCCAGAAGGGTTGGCAGGGAAGTTCCTTGGAAGACTCCTGTATGCCATGCCTGGGGCTTAGGGTTATCTCTTGGGGGGTAGACAATCATGCAAGATTTCGGTAAGGGAGTAATGGGGTCAGTTTGTGTTTTTGAAAGGTCCCTATGGCATCCACATAGAAGATATGCCATAAAAGGGGGCAGTAACTGCTATCAAGCAAAAGCATATCTTTGTGCAAAGGAAATGCCATTGGCAATGTCAGAGCTGTGGTGAACTTCCACGAGAAAGGACACAATGCTGTGGGAATCATAAGAGGCGGAGCTCACTGAGGACTGGAGTGATCGGGGACAGGGACCGATTGATCGGCACGCTCGTTGCTCACTGAGCACCTACTATGTGTTCTAGGCCTGAAGAGCAGCCAGCCGTTCGTGGTGACGCAGGCTCGTGGAGCAGGTTCCAGGCGATGCGGAAGACAGGCATGCCTCTGGGCTGCAGCAGAGGGTCAACGGAGCAGAATTCGAACATGGTTTTGAATAAGGCATAGGAGCCGAGCAGGCAGAAGAGAGAAAATGATCACAGTAAATCATATATTTTTGATTTACATACATACATTACATTTTTTATTTACATACATTAACGAACCCTTTGGGACTAAAACTCTTTTGAACAAACTCGTGCTGGGTCAGAGTGGGAAAGTTCTGGACTCAGGACTGGCTTCATGGCATGGTCTCTGTGGAGCAGGTACTAACAAAGTCTCAGGTGTGGCCTTTCCAGTGAGTGGTGACCTGGGCCCCTCAAAAAGCCCAGGCTCCCAAGAGTTGGGGAAGTAATGCTTAGTTTCAGCCATACGTCACTTCTGCGTCACTCAATCCGAGAGAGGCAAGAATGCCCTCTTCCAGGGTTAGGAGACAAAGCTCACCTCTCCTGGAAGGAAAGATGAGAATTGTGGCTCTCACTGGGAAGCCACAGCCTAGAAGACGCCCTGGTGCTGCCCACCTCTGACTGCTACAGTCGTTTGTTCTCACCTATCACACTGCATTGTAATCCTTTACAGATAATAATGTCTGCCTTACCAGACAAGGAGCTTCCTCTGTGCAGAAATAGACTTACTCATCTTGGCATCTTCTCCAGGGCATGCAACCTACTATGTGCTCAAGAAAGTCAATCAGGATTAAAAATGAATGAATGTGAGGGCCAGCCCCACGGCCGTGTGGTTAAGTTCATGCGCTCTGCTTTGGCAGCCCGGGTTTTGCCGGTTCGGATCCTGGGAGCGGACATGGCACCGCTCATCAAGCCGTGCTGAGGCGGCGTCCCACATAGCAGAGCCAGAAGGACCTACAACTAGAATATACAACTGTGTACTGGGGCGCTTTGGGGAGAAGAAGAAGAAGAAGAAGGAAAAGGAGGAGGAGGAGAAGGAAAGACTGGCAGTAGATGTTAGCTCAGGTGCCAATTTTTTAAAAAAAGAAACGAGTGAATGTGTATTGCTTCCCCTAGTCACAGCCACCACCGCCGCTTCCTGACATTAAGGCAACAACCTAATGCAAGTGACTGGGAACCCATCTGAAGTGTGCCTCCCTCCCTGCTGTTTGCCACATGAAACGGAGTGGTCTTTGTAATACACAGATCCTCTCTCGATCACCTCTCTCCGCTGCCCCAAACCCTTTGAATGCCCACTTTTGTTCTTGGAATGACTTCCAAACTCTAACCTGACTAACAAGGCCCAATATGATCTGGTCCGCTTCTCTCTCAGACCACACTCCGCCTGGAGCTCAAGCTGGTTCTAGGGAATGCCTTTAGCTCGCCAAAGGTGTCCTGCTGTCTTTCTTGCCTTTAGTTCTTTACACATGCTGGCATCCTCTCTTCGATTGTAGAGCCTGTGAGGGCCGGGAGCTTGTCTGTCTTGTTCACCACGATATCTTCAGAGCATGATGCTCAGCATTAGCCGTGGAATAAATAAACAGATTCTGGAAGAGGTGAAAGAAAATAATAGCTGCCAGCAGAAAAGGAGCTGAAGGAGGAGGGAATAAATGTGAGAACAGGGGCCGGCCCAGTGCCGCAGCAGTTAAGTTCGCAAATTCCGCTTCAGTGGCCCAGGGTTCCCCGGTTCGGATTCCAGGTGCAGACATGGCAGCGCTTGGCACGCCATGCTGTGGCAGGCGTCCCACATATAAAGTAGAGGAAGATGGGCACGGATATTAGCTCAGGGCCAGTCTTCTTTAGCAAAAAGAGGAGGATTGGCGGCAGATGTTAGCTCAGGGCTACTCTTCCTCAAAAAAAAAATTGAGAATAAAAGAGAGATGAAGGCTATAATCTAGAGTCTACGAGTAAATGTAATGGGGGTCCAGATTAAGGACAGTAGATCTGGGGGAGAATTCTGAGTTTTGTTTAGACATGTTAAACTTCAGGTCCCTGTGACGTCTCTGAGCAGAAATGACTAACAGGAAGTTGGAGATCAGTGTCAGGAGAGAGGACAAGCTGAAGCTGGAGCCTTACGAGTCAGGCCAGGAGAGGATGAAGTGAGAACATGCCGTGTAGGGGTGGACTCTGCTCACAGAGGGGGTGACAGGGACAGACTTGAAGAGGGGAGGCGGAGGGTCACAGCACCAAGGCCAGGGTAACGGTTTTAGGGCAGGAGGTCTTGGGCATGTGGATGGGGCAGTGAAAAAGCTGCGGTGGAAGGTAAACTGTGGGGGACAGAAGGTGATGGATCCAAGGCCCGGGTGGGTGGGAGGGGCTGGGCTTGGGGCACAGGTGGCAAGAGTAGCTCTGGAGAGGAGGAAGGACACCTTCTTCCTCTAAGCAAGGCAGGGAGAAAGAACGGATGAAGACACAGATATCACGCACACTGGGGGAGGAGAGCTGAGGGAGTTCCAGCTGACAGCCTGTCTTCCCTCCGTGAGATTGAAAGTTATCTCAGTGAAGAGTCTGGAGGCTAGTCCCAGCCCTACCAGTAACTGGCTGTGTGGCCTTGGGCTGTTCTCGGAATCAACGTCGCCAGGCCTTAAAGTGCTTTGAAAACAAGCCCATCCATCCTGATAATTCAACAACCTCCTTTATGGACACTCTTCCGTTGTGCAAAAATATCTGCTTGCCGCACAACACACATTTCAGCTAAGCTGTCTAACCCTAGAGGGATTGCCTTCTTGTGGAAGCAGAGAGAGTTTAGGGGGACAACAATAAAGCACCACAGAAGTGGCCAGTCTCCCAGTTTCGGTGCAGTAGCCTTGACATTCAGAGAATAGTTTAACACTCACACTGCTAGATAGTGCTACACGAGCCAAAGATGAGTACTGACTGTGTGGCTTATGAATTCTTTTTTTTTTTTTTTTTCAGTTTTTTCTTTCTTTATTTTTTTTATTTTATCTTTTTCCTTTTTCTCCCCAAAGCCCCCTGGTACATAGTTGTATATTCTTCGTTGTGGGTCCTTCTAGTTGTGGCATGTGGGATGCTGCCTCAGCATGGTTTGATGAGCAGTGCCATGTCCGCGCCCAGGATTCGAACCAACGAAACACTGGGCCGCCTGTAGTGGAGCACGCGAACTTAACCACTCTGCCACGGGGCCAGCCCTGGCTTATGAATTCTTATCGTCTCTCCAGGGAAGAATGCACAGGTAGCATTGACCCTGTTTTGAATAAATAATTTATTAATTTGCCCAGGAAAAATTTATTGAGCACCTGCTCTGTGCTCTGTGTTAAGGGAACTACACAGATGAATAAAAACCAGCCGTCACCACCACGCCAGGCTGGCATATTAGAGTGCACCACTGTCCTGTAGAAATAGAATGCGAACCACACACGCAATTTAAAATTTTCTAGTAGCCGTGTTAAAAAAAGAAACAGGTGAAATTAATCTTAATGTTTTCTTAAACTCAATATACCCAAAATATTATCATTTCAACATGTAATAAATATTTTAAAATTATTAACAGATAAGTTGTGTTCTTTTACATCTGCAGCAATCTCAGTTTGGACCAGCCAAGTTGCGAGCAGCTCCTGGTTACTACTGGACAGCGGGTTTGAGTGTCCCTTCACCCTAGGGTGATGTCAAAAGGCGCCTTCTGGGTGACTCTCACACCCGCTGCCTCCCTCGGTGCCGTCAGAAGCTGGATGAGGCAGGGCTGTGCCTGGCGGGCATGTGTTTGCTCTGAGCCGCCTCTGACTGAGGACGGAGGCTGGCCTCGTGTTTATCCCATTCCAAAGCCAGCCCGCGCCCACGCACGGTCAGAGGCAGAGCCTACGCCTCAAGCCGTCCAATCGCAACCAACAGTCACAGAACCAAACTTCTTCCCCAGGGGCCAGAAGCAAAGATAGTTATTGTCTTTCTTCTTGGGACCCACAGTCACCACCCAGTGGTGAGGCTGTTCCTTCCACGCCTCAGAAGCTCAGTTACCAGTGCTGTGCAGCTGTGACATTGCTTTCAGGCTTCCTCTGGGCTCATTGGCCAGCAACCCCCATCCTGCCCGCCACTGTACTTACTCACAGCAGTGGACATCTAGGGTTTTCTTTTTGTTTGCCCAGCATCCTTTCTTTTGGGGAACTGCCCCACCCCACTACTGTCATTTCATCTCATTTTTGGGGCTGTCAACCTCAGGGGCCTTCCCACTCCTACCATGCAAGTGGGCACCTGACCCTCCCAAGCCAGTCAGATGCTCTCTCCTTGGCGTTTAAATGTTGAGCAAAAACAGAAGTGACAAGGGCAAGTTGGAACCAGAGCCTGAAATCCACTTCAGTGCCTGAGACTGGCCCTTTGAGAGCCCTGGAGTTTCCTTCTGCCTTTAATTCTGTGGGCTATCCTTTCAACCCCCTCCCTTTCCCTTTCCTCTTCACCCCTCAAGTTAGCTGGAATCCATTTCTGTTACTTATAACCAGAGAATCCTGACACAAAATTTTACCTCAGTTTTACAATAAATGAAAAAGTAAACATACAGAATATACATATATATATATATATATTTGACTTCTGTCATATATATGTATGTATGCATAATTTCCCTTTTAAATTGTGCTAAATATAAGCTTTTTAAGGTTGGCAACCAGGTTTGTCTGGTTTTGTCTTTTGAAGCAAGGATTACTGGAATTTTCCTACGTTTCACTAGACTCCACAATCCACGTGTGTCCAGGTAAGATCATGCCACCTGCCATCTCTGGGCTTAGCAGTCAAGTGGCCATTGGGATGCCGGCAGGAAGTGAGCCCCACTGGCCCTCAGCCCCTGTGGAGAGGCTGCCCTCAGGCTGCTTCCTACAGCAGCTTCTGTGGATGTTGATCAGCTCTTTTCCTCCTATTGAGGGACCAAAGTTTTAATATTGTATTCACCTAGCTGCAGCAAAGGCAAATGGATGATGAGGTGAATAACACGCTCTTAGAATAAAGATACCACACAAGAACATTCTTTGTGCTTCAAACCATGTGTGATGTGGCCGCTGGGAAATCATATTTGTTTTGCTTCAGAAGAAGTACATTTCCTTAGCTGGGAAAAGGTGAATATTCTCTTTATCTTGTGTCATATTTAATTGAGAGTATGAAGGATTACGTAAATTAAAATTCCGTTTATTTAACCTGCTCCCCAAATATATGTGAGATATTTGAAAAGAGCCGAGGAAAGTCGAGGATCGCTATGTCAATAATCAGATACTGCACATTACTTTATAGAAATGTGTCTACATAAGTTTTGGCCTGTGATATATTGGTCGGTGACATAAAAACAAAAAAAGGAAAGAATGTAATTCTTCTGAAGCAGCTAACGATATAGGAGACACAGACCGTTTGACTTCATAATTAACTTTCACACAGAAAACCAGAAAGTAGTTTTAATCACAAGAAGATGAGCTGCATTTTAAAGTTTGATGGCAAGTTGGAAGTCAGAAACCTAACTTCTTTTTTTTCCAGGTCATACGCTGCCACTTGCCAGCTGTGACTCCTTGGTGGTGGCACTAAACCTCTTTATGCCCACCAGAACACAGAAGCAGGGTCTGGATTCAGACTTGGGTTCCTGGGTTAGTGAGGACCTGGCCCGAGTCAGGCCATCCTGCCTGCGAGCGCTGGCCGGCTCCCCTCTTGCTCCCACCCTTCTTGGCCTCAGTATCTTCAGCTGTCAGGTGGAGAAGATATCTCCTAGCATTGTCGGGATTATTAAACAAAGGCAACACAATTAAGGCACTTAGCCTTGGTGTTCACACAACAAATGTTAGTTCCTTTCTCTTATCTTTTTGGTTAAAACCTGAAATCCACATATTTTACTTTACCCAACTTGATTTAAAAGTATAAAAGAAAAAAATACATAAAAGACGAGTGAAAGTTGAATATGAAATCAGAGAGAGGCCAGGAATATAATTCGGCCTTGGCACTGAGAGGGTTCTCGCCTCAGCAGCCCGCTTCCTGGGATAGCATTATTGCTAATGAGTCCAGTAGAGCCCAGAAGAGCTGGCTCCAATACCTAGGACACACAAAAAACCAGTTAAACAGCAGGGACATTTTCTTGTAAACAGACAGCATTTGACCCTTGCTGCTGCAGCTAGAGAACTGTTGCATAATGGACTATGGAGATCTCCCGCGGGATCCAAGAAGATCCTCTCGGAAGCTGGGTGGCCGGTAAAACCCCTTGCTTCATACCAAACACATTTGCATTAGAGAATTCTCTAGCATTTCTACAACAGAAATTAGGAAAAAGGACAGTAGAAAAATAATTGATAGAGGCAGAAAATCCATAAACAATTACGTCTCTACAATTAATATGAATCCTGAGAAGTAAGCAGACCAGTGTGGGTTGTGGCCAGCACAAGACAGCAAAGGGCGAAGGCGTGGCGGCTTCTACCAGGGAGAGCCAGCCCTGGCATCTCTCCAGTTAATTAACATCCCAGTGAGAAGATAACATTGTCTTTTTAACTTTATGTTATTTTCAGTTTGTCTTAATTTCCCAAAATTGAATATAGTTAATTTCCGAGTAGGGAGTCAACATATGTTTCCGTTGACTTTCTAAAGTTCTGAATGAATGGTGCTGAGTGGACCAGTAAGGAGAGAGCTGAGTTCCTCAACAAGACTGTAAGCTCTTATTATTGTGTCACCAGATTCCGTGCTGGGCCTAAGAGAAGCACTCTCTTAGTACGTAACTACTTGCTGACTAGAAAGAGAGGGAGCCAGCTAGGTGTGTGGCGATGACCACACGCCCAGAGCAAGCGGACACGTGACCGCCCACTACAGCACAGTGCTGGGAGGGATTCTCCCCGTCCAGGTCACTACTCCTTACTCCAGGAGTTGAGCGAGGCAAAAAGAAGAGAAGAGAAAAAAATTGGAGGAGGAAAAGGAGAAAATATTTCACAGTCCCACCCCCAGCTCAACCCAGCCTGCCGTCTGTTGCCTGAACAAGTCTCCTACTCCCATCTCCCACTCTCATTCCTGTTCCCCCCAGCACCACCACAATAAACCTTTCTCCTCCCAGGATCTCTCTCTTGGTGGGGTACTTTGCTAATGGCTAATAGGAGAACACCAGTGGGGATATTTTTAGGCTCCTAGGCGGCAATTTCATTTTTAGTTGTGGCCTTTGTGGAGACAATGGCTCTGCCTACTTAAATTGTAAAAAGCCTAGAGATGTAGGAATAATCTTCTTCATAAAGGGAATGAATTGTCTGCAGTTCTGCCTCAAGATTACAAGTACAATGCTGTGGACTGAATTGTCTGAAATTCCTATGTTGGAGGCCTAACCCCCAGTGTGACTGTATTTGGAGACAGGGCCTTTAAGGAGGCAATTAAGGTTAAATGAGGTCATAAGAGTGAGGCCCTATTCCCATAGGACTGATGTCCATACAAGAAGAGGGAGAGACACCAGGGATGCACGTGCATAGAGATAAGGCCATGTGAGGACACAGTGAGAAGGCGGTCGTCTGCCAGCCGGTGAGAGAGCCCTCACAGGAACCAGCCCTGCTGGACCTGGATTTTGGACTTCCAGTCTTCAGGACTGTGAGACAACAGATTTCTCTTGTTCACACCTCCCGGTCTGTGGTATTCTGTTGCAGCAGCCCAAGTAGACAAGTAAGATGGTCAAAGACTCCTTGGGGAGATCCCTGTTGGCACACCAAGGAGTAGGGAAAACAGTGCCAGAGGCCAAACTGAGGCACCCTTCTTTTCTGTTTGTTTTTTTTTCTTCTCCCTAAAGCCCCCCAGTACATAGTTGTATACTCTGGTTGTAGGTCCTTCTAGTCGAGCTATGGGGGACGCCGCCTCAGCATGGCTTGATGAGTGGTGTGTAGATCCGCGCCCAGGATCCAGACCAGTGAGAGCCTGGGCCGCCACCGAAGTGGAGCAGGCGAACTTAACCACTCAGCCACAGGTCAGGCCGCTGAGGCACCTTTCTTGAGCTTCAAATTCACACTGAGATTTGTGGGAAACATTATTTTTATGTTAAAACAAACACAGATATATTCTGGGATGCAGTGTGGAATTCACACGCCTTTTTAAGCAAAGCATGATGTAGCAAAGAAACTTCCCCTTGGCAGCAGTGATCTCTGCTGTATTGGTCTGTGTCCAGTCAGGGGAATGGAGCTTCCAGCACAGGAGACTGGTTACACAGGTGTTGGAAGCAGCAAGGGGTCCAACAAGGGATAGTAAGTCAACTGAGATGTTAGCAGCAACACGAAATATTGCCACCCCTAGGGTCAGAAGGACGCAGAGACTAGGTGATGCTACTAAGCTCCTGAAGCCAGGGCTGATTGCTAGTGTTTGGGGGATGACAGGGGTTGCCAGGGGATGCTGGGGCTATGAAGAGAGACATGTCCAACTAGAGATGGAATCATGTAGGAAATGCAGGCTTTGCAGGACATAGGGCCTTTGTAAGAGGCGAACCACTGACTTCTTCCTTCCCCCTACCTTCCAGTACTTCGTGCTGCCTCCCGTTGGCTAGAGGGCAAGGGAACCTGGGAAATGTGGTGGCCTACCATGCATACCATACAAGGCAGGGCAGAGAAGGGGAGCAGATCTGAGAGCACACTGTCAGCACATGGCAAGGAGACGTGTTGCAGTGGGAAATCCAGGGAGCACTGGTTTAAGGGACTTGCATTTTTTCCTAGTTCTGAAGCCGAGAGAAACGATGAGGGGTGTTTCATCATCTATGGATTAGGTTACTTCGTCAGTCTCTTGCACTTTGACATGGAGAAACTTTAATTGGTGAATCTCTAAAAGTTGTATGTATGCTTGACTTCATGATCAACCTACAACCTCTGGGTTTGCTTGAAAGCTTGGCTTGTCTGGCTGTGCCCACTGCCAGCTCCCATCTTCTCGAGTCGGAGCAGGACAAGAGGGTCCTTAGTTATTTGGGAAAGGCCACGCCAGTCAGCTGTCCTAATGACCCTTCTCTCACAAAGAGCCGGGGCGTTGGAAAGGCACTTGCTCGCTCCAGGAGTCTCCCAGCTCCTCGGGGCTGGTGTGCGCCCGTGGCTTTGCTCCTTCTCCTCCCTCGGCTGCTCCTGCCTGTCCAAACCCTGCTTATTCTCTGAGGCCCAGCAAACACCAACGCCTTCCTAGGAGGGAGTGTGCTCGCTTTCTTCCTCTGGGCTTCTTCAGCACTGCGTTTTTCTCCGCTTGGTACTGATTTTCATCCTGTTTCTACCGGGGTGAGTTGCTGACAAGGCTGTCGCTCTCACTGAACCCCTGGAGGGCAAGGCCTGTGTCTTTTCCGTCCTTGTAGCCTCTGTGGTACCTAGAGCAGTGCCTTGCACTAGTATGGAATCATTGTCTATTGAAATGAAATGGGGAGAATTTTGCATAATTTTAAGGGACTGGGTCTGTTATGGACTGAATGTTTGTGGCCTACCAAAATTCACACATTGAAATCCTAACCCCCAGTGTGATGGTGTTAGGAGCTGGGGCCTTGGAGAGGTAATTAGGTCATGAGGGTGGAGCCCTCATGAATGAGATTAGTGCCCTTATGAAAGAGACCCCAGAGAGCTCTTTCCTTTCTGCCGAGTGAGGACACAGTGAGAAGACAGCTGTCTGTGAACAGGGAAGTGGACCCTCGCCAGATACGGAATCTGCCAGGACTTTGATCTGGGATTTCCCAGTCTCCAGAACCATGAGAAATAAATTTTTGTTATTTATAAGCCACCTAGTCTATGATTTTTTTTTAAGATTTTATTTTTCCTTTTTCTCCCCAAAGCCCCCCAGTACATAGTTGTGTATTTTTAGTTGTGGGTCCTTCTAGTTGTGCTATGTGGGACACCGCCTCAGCATGGCCTGATGGGAGGTGCCATGTCCGCACCCAGGATCTGAACCGGAGAAACCCTGGGCCGCTGAAGTGGAGCGCGTGAACTTAACCACTTGGCCATGGGGCCGGCCCCTATGATATTTTTGTTATAGCAGCCAAAACAGACTAAGACAAGGTCATTACCCCAAAATTTTGTGCCCAACTATGAAGAGCAGAGTGTAAACTGCACTCTGTGCTCCAGGCTGCAGGTCCCACAGTAACTCGTTGGTAACTGGAGCTAATTTCAACCTGAAGCAGATCATCTCTCAGCATTCAGTCCTCTCGCTCCTCCCTGCTTTCCTTCTAACAAATTCAAAGGAAGCCGTCTGCAGGACACAAGAAATCTCACCCCTTCTCCACCTCTGGAAAAGACGACTCCCAGGCCGCAGTAACTGAGGGTCGGAGGGAAGAGGTTAAGTTGGCTGAAGAAGCTGAGGCCCTTGCAGCTAGAAGACAGAGTGATTCCGCCGAGAAAACTCACCTGCAATAGGGGACCAAGAGTCCTTTTCCTAACCTTCTGGGTGACCTTGAGCAAGTCACTTCACCTCTATTTTTCCATTTCTACGAAATGAAGAGTTTGAAATAGTCACCTTAAAAATCAGTTTCAGAGCTAAAAATCTTCTGATTCTATAATTAATCGTCTGTAAAACTCTTTTTTCCCAGCTTTACTGATATAATTGCAAAGTAAAATTACGGCTATTTAAGGTATACAATGTGATGATTTGATGTACATATACATGTGAAATGATGACCACAATCAAGTTCATTAACACATCCATCACTTCACATAGGTACCTTTTTGTGTGTAGTGAAAACACAAGATCTACTCTCTTAGCAAATTTCAAGCATACAATACAGTATGATTAACTATAGTCACCATGATGTATGTTGCACCCCACATAAAACTCTTTCTAAGCTGATTTAAGCCAAGCTTAATAATTTTATGATTAAATTATTTTTTAGGTTTGTTATGTTCAATTCAAAGAAAAACTCTCCCTGAACCCCCCGAGAGGCAACAAAACATCTTGGTTACTTGGAGGCCTGTCCGATGCCTGACTTGAATGCCAGCTTTCAAGTACACGGCTCACCCGCTCTGCCGGAACCGTCCCGCAGGTGAGCACAGCCAGGCTACGTTTAGAAAACAGAAGCAGCCAGCGAGAACGCGGTGCAGAGGCAGGCTCCCTTTACTCCGAGGTCAGCTCCTCTGCTCTGTCAGGTTGATCTCTTGCCTGTTGCTGGCATTTGATCATCTCTTTGGAACTAGGTTAATTGTTTTTTGTTTTTTGGGGTTTTTTTGCTTGTTCAGATAACAGTCTAGTATCATCTTCAAAGACCAAATGTCTGGAAGAGAAACAAGATGACATTTAATAATTTACTGGCCTGTGCTTCTGATTAATAATTTTGGACACTTTAACCTACGGGGCCTGTTATTAGGAAGTTCCAAGTTTTAATTAGAAAGAGCAGGGAGATTTGCGAATTAAGAAGGGGTTAGTACTTGCTCTTCATTTTCTCTGTGAATACTCTAATGTGTAAGGAAAGAAAAAATAAATAAAAAGGACTGAGAAGTATCTGACCCAGCGAGTATTTTGTTTGTTTGTTTGTATTTTAAGTTGTTTTATTTTTAAATCAAAGAGCAATTCCTGGGTGACAATACCATTACTCTTTTTTAAGAGTCACCTTAAACAGCACAGGAAGCCCCAAACACACATGGCCCAGGAACCTGATTTGAGGTCAATTGTCTTTGTTTGTTGGTCTGGAAACTAGATCAGAGTACGTCCCTGGAGAATGAAGTGGGTACGTTTCTCATGCCATCTCCGTGGTGTTGTAGAAACTGGCCCTGCAAATGATGTTGGCAGCCCGGGAAGCCCTACAAAAGAAAGGAGCCCTAATGTTCGCAGATGACAAGTCCCTCCCTGATTTCTTGAGGACATATTTTCTGGTTTCTTTCCCTGCAATCAGCTCAAAGGACATGGCTATGGCTGTTCACTAGCGTTAACTAACATCGTGCATGGCTTTATCTCTGGAGCCAGCCTGCCTGGTTTGAATCCTGGGTCCACCAGTTACCACCCGCAGGACCTTGGGCAAGTTATTCTTTAGGCTTATTTCCTCTCACGTGTGTCCTAACACTTACGATGGAGTACACTGACTCACCAAGACCCACAGGAGACTTTTCACAGCCCTGCCCACATTAAATCTCATTCTGGGAATCTTCTCAGCTCATGGGATGTATCAGTTATCTACTGCTGTGTAACAAATTACCCAGAACTTAGCTGCATGAAACAATACATATTTATTTCCTCACAGTTTCTGAGGGTCAGGAATCCAGGCATGGCTGAGGCAGTGATGCTGGCTCAGAGTTGCACGGTAGGTTGTAGTAGGGATGTCAGCTGGGGTTATCGTCTAATCTTAGAAGTGACAGCTAGTCATTTTTGCCCCTCTGTGGAGGAAGGGTTGGAGGCCCAGAAAGGTGAGGCACTTTGCCTAATTGCCTCCATCCTGTCCTTGCAGACCCGGCCTGACTGTTTTCTGGAGACTGTTCTGAGCTTGACACAGATTCCCTGGCTCAAACACGCTGGCTCACGTCAGCAGTGCTAAGAACACTCAGGAACTCTAGCCAGGAAATATGGCATGGCGGAAAGAGCAGGTGCTTTAGACTCGGATAGGAGTGTGTTCAAATCCGGGCTCTGCTCCTTACTACCTGCACGACCTCAGTTACCCCCGTACGAATAGGGGGATAAGAGAATCGACCTGACAATGCTGTTAACATTTATAAAGAGATCCCTATAGTGGCAGTGAATATGACAGACCCAGTTCCACAATTTCTTTCCTAGAAATCTCTTTTGGATTGTTCCCTCTTGTTCATTCATCCAGGGACACTTGCTGATCCGGTCCTCCCCTGCTCATACCTGGTCCCCGACACTGTCTTCCCGCGAGTCTCTTGGCCTTGAGTTGGTCCTGCACCCTCAGCACTGACTTCTCTTCCTTCAGCTCTGCCTTGTGCTGCCAGGCTAGTCTCTCTTTGTCACTTCCTTCTTTCACGAAGACATTTTTCTGTTCTTATACTGCCTCCCAGTCACTCGTGGCATTCAGCGTAATTTCTTTCAAGTCTTCTCATGGGCCTTGGCTCCTCCTCAGTGAGCCCCAGGGCCCACACCGTCCTCCACTCGGTATGCTCTCTTCACTGCACTGCTTTTCCACTCCTGAACTCTGCTCCTTACATCCCTAGTCTGCAATGACCTGCCCCCCGATCCCCATTGATGAAAATCATGTGCCCACTTTAAGGCCCAGGACAAATCCCACTGCCCACAGGGCTTCCTCTACTGCTCTAGCCCAACTCAATTCAACCTGCATTTACTGAGCAACTGCTGTATGCAAGGAATTGCAGTAGGGGAGATCATAAAGTCAGACAAAATACATAGCTTTTGTCTTTCTAAGGGAAAAAATATAAAAAGGTGACATTTGAGCTGGAATTGGGAGGAGGGGCAGGGTTTTCCCCTGAGATAGGCAAGGTAGAAAGCAGTGGGTCTATTTGGTTGGATTAGTTTTTAGTTGCTTTTTTCAAGAAATGCCCCTCTCCCCGTGTACGTCACACATAGGCAAGGGTTACAACAGCCATTTGTGCCGTGAGACCCAATCCTTCCTGGCCGTAGATGACACTTGTTACACACCGCCATTTAGTTTTCTTACTTGTGAATTTGAATTCAGGGGTCATAGATGCTGGTTAGTCTCTATGTCTGCAACTGAAGACTTTGAACTCGGGAATCCTCTACCATGTGCCTAACATGCAGGAGAAGAGGAGGAATGAAACAAATGCTCCGAGGAGAGATGGGGCCATGGGTCTGCAGGGGGGCCAGCATTTCCCAGGTCCAGGTTCCAATTCCTTTTGAAGCTTGACCACATGTTATGCCTGTGGGTTTTATGAGATCTCTTCCTATCCTTACAACAAGCTTTCCCCTTTTTTGCTTGTTTGCATATTTTAGTTCCTTATAACAAAAAGTGTTTAACTAAGGCAGGCCTAAGCATTGGAATTTATAAAAAGAGGTAGGGTCGGAGATGCCCCTTTTGACCAGAGTACAAGGTGGAAGTACTTGGCCATCATGTTGGAAGGGTAGGTTGTTGTAGATACCTTGTGGAGGGCCTCGAATGCCACATATAGAAGTTGGGATTGTACTGCTTAAGAAGTAAAGAACTACTAAAGTTTTGTGCAGAAGAATAATTCACAGTTTTAGAGGTGGGCTTAGAAAGCTGAGTTCTGATGGAAGAGGTGGAACATGGATTTGAAACCCAGCTGGTAAATGGCAATGTTTCCTAGCTATGTTTCTAGACCTGGAGCAAATTACCTAACCTCTTAACTTTGGTTTCTGTGTTTGTAAAGCGAGAATTACTAGTGCTTAGCTCAAAAGATCTGAGAGGAAATTATATGAAATAATAATAAATTATCAATACTAAGCACTCAAATGGTAACTAGTATTATTTTTATCTTTCCTTTCTCTAAATTCCTGTTATACGTATTTCCAATACCGTATACATTTTGCCTTACTTATTTTTAAATTATTTCAAGTGTGCTGATTTTTTTTAAAGATTTTATTTTTTCCTTTTTCTCCCCAAAGCCCCCCAGTACATAGCTGTATATTCTTTGTTGTGGGTCCTTCTAGTTGTGGCATCTGGGATGCTTCCTCAGCATGGCTTGATGAGCAGTGCCATGTCCGCACTCAGGATTCGAACCAACGAAACACTGGGCCGCCTGCAGCAGAGCGCACGAACTTAACCACTCGGCCACGGGGCCAGCCCCAAGTGTGCTGATTTTATCTCATAATCAGATCAAAAGCCTCTGGGAATGATGACATCTTAAACTTTTTCTACATCTCTCATAATTCCTATATGAGCTTCTAGGCCCAGAGTATGAAGAACTAAATACTCTGGTTGGTTGGTTGTTGGCAGAAGCAAAATCACTCTGTTCTGGCATTTAGTGGCTGATAAACATTTCCACATGTTGACTCTTCATGAACTGATGGTCTGGGCTTGGGGCTTAGCAGAAAAATGACCACATCACCGAAGCCACTTCCCAAATTACGAGATTTAATGAGCCAAGGAAATTCAATTATTTCCCAAAGTGTCCTTTCTGGTTTAGATTATGACTCGATGGCAGCAGTTGTTACCGCTAAATCTTTTGGAAAAATTACACACAGACACAAATACATGTGGGCTCAAACACTACGATTTTATTCATTCACTCACATTTATTAAGAATCTACCATATGCTGGGTCTGGCCCTGTGGCCGAGTGGTTAAGTTTGCGCGCTCTGCTTTAGTGGCCCAGGGTTTCGCCGGTTCAGATCCCGGGCGCGGACATGGCACTGCTTGTCAAGCCATGCTGAGGCGGCATTCCAGATGCCACAACTAGAAGGACCCACAACTAAAAATACACAACTATGTACCGGGGGGCTTTGGGAGAAAAAGGAAAAATAAAATCTTTAAAAAAAAGGAATCTACCATATGAGAGGTATTGAATCAGGCAAGTGTGATGCAAAGATATCAGGTACAGAATAGGATCCCTGCCCACAGAGAGTTTGAAATCTCTCAGGAGAGCTAAGTGGTGGGAAGAAATAATTACAATACGAGGCAGCACGCGCAAAGTATAATCAAAATGGTGAATAGTCTACCAGAGCTTAAGAGGACTAAGAAGTCAGACAGGCCTCCTGGACAAAGTGCTGTGCACATTGGGCTTTGAAGGGTGAGTAGGATGTAAGGTTTCATCACCTGGCCATTTTAAGCTCAGCGAGGTGAGTGAAGATTGAAGGAGTCGGGGTGGCTGGGACATGAGGTCTGTTCAGAGGAACAGGGGCAGAAGGGGTAGATACGGCTGGGAGCCAGAGCCAGGAAAGCCTTGAATGCTGAGTGATGAGTTTGGATTTTGTAGGTTAGACAAGAGAAAGGTCTGAAAGATTCCGAGGAGAAGAATCTTGTGACATTTTTGGTACAATTTGTGATTAATTGGTGGTGATATGCAGTTAGGAGAAACCAGGCGTGAGGTGAGAAAGGCTGAATTTAGTGGGTAGCATTGGAAATAGAAAGGATATAGATAAGCAAAAGATTATGAGAGATTCATTAACTATCTGGACATGGAAGTCTGGGGAGACACCAAAGAGCATGTTCTCCTGAGACGATGAGTTGGGATCTAGGAATATTGATTTCGGTACTGTCAGGACAACCAAGTAAATATCTGGTAGGCACTAGAAATATGGCTGAAGCTCGGGAGGAAAATCAGAACCAGCAGAGAGTTCACAGTCCTTCCCATACAAAGGAGTTGTGGGAAGGAATTACATATCTGAAAGAAAGAAAACACATAGAGAAAAGAAGATAAATAGGCAAATTTTGAGCCATATTCAGGGAACTGGAAAGGGAGCCAGAGAAGGAGACTGAGAGAATTCAAAGATAAAGTAATTATAACTAACGTCGATTAAGTGCTTATTAGGTTTCAGGCACTATTGTAAGGGCTTTACAAGTATTAATTCATTTAATTCCACAACAACTTGAGGTAAGTACTATCACTGGAAACTGAGAGTCAGAGAGCTTAAGCAACCCGCCCAACCTCCCCCAACGAGGCTCAGAGCCCAGAGTCAAACACCAGCAATCAGCCAGCCAGGGCTGTGGTCTTAACCCTCAAACTGTTTTGCCTCAAAAGTGGTGGTACAGGCTTGGGTCCCTGAAATCAAGGGATCAAAGAGTTTCAGGGCCGGGGTGGTCAAAAGTGCTGGTGTTGATGAGAGGTCATAGAGAATGAGACTGATTACCATGAAGAGAGACCTGGAAGGGATGTTCGAAAGGAGGCTCTGGTTTCATAACATCGTGTATGCCCAAGTACACACTCCGCTGGACTGTTATACCTGCCCAGCTCCCTTTAACAAGGCTGGCTAAGCATAACAAGAAGGTTTTCACTCATGTGATTGTTCTGGAAACAAGGTGGCTAAATGCATTAGTCACCAGCCTTCTCTGTCATCATCTTAGATCCATTAAGCCCATTCAACCTGCCATTCAGGCAGCCAGAAAAGAACGCAAGCCAAACCCTGACTGTCCACCAAATGAGTCTTTAATGAAAGGTCAGAGTAATCTAATGAAAGCTTCAGCTCTCCTCTTTAGCCAAGGCCAATGAAAGGTGGGGAAAGGGATATTACAATCAAGGAATTTCACTAGGGCTTAAGCAGCACTGAGAGTTCTATTTCCCACTTATTCGCATAACAGAACATTAACTTGCGAGGACATTTGAAGAGTATTGAGTTTTTAGGTAAATTTATATTAGGGTGCTGGCTCGGATTTTTTTATTCTACTCGGTAATCTCTGTGCAGAATTCAGGTATACCTTCTGCTTGTTGGGTAGACTCCACTTAGCCTTCTATTAGCTGGTTAAGGGTGAATTCTGACCAGTGTGAAGCACACATGAGACCTCTGATCTGGACTTCATTATGACAGCTCTTCAGCCTTCCCCATCTCGAGCTCATTCATATGATCCCCGATGCTCAAGTCCATGTCTTTATCTGATTTGACCTGTCTATTTACACCATCCCCTATGACATGGAACGCTGCAGCCACTCCTTTCTCCTTAACTCCTTCATTTATTCATTCGACAACCATTTATTGAGAGCCTACAATGGAGCAGGCACTGTTCTAGTTGAAGACTTGAGTGAGGAGATGGTGGCGCTATTTTAGAAAGAGGGGTCAGAGTATGAAGGGCCATTTGAGCAAAGCCTCAAACGAAGTGAAGGATCCAGACACGGGGATATGCGTACTCTGATTAGGTTATAAACTGCTCGAAAACAGGGTTTGTGTCTTGCCCATTTTATATCCCTCGAAATATCTACTGCTCTCTCTTGCACCAAGTAGTTTCTCAGGAAATACCAGGAGAATGGCTACTCGAAGGTATAGTTGGGGGAGAAAAGCAACCTACTGACTGTTACATTGCACTAGAGAAAACATTTGCTGCACAGAACCTTTCTTTAGAAGGAACTTTATTATCACTAGATGTACCCAACATTTTTATATGGGACACGAGTGAACATGGGTTTGAAAAAGGTTTTATTGTATTTTAACAGAACTCTTCCTTGTAGCAATAATTATTATAATGAAATTTTATCTGTTGAATTAAGTAATTATTAGTTAGAATTTTGTATACTTTACCACACGTAAATTCCATTACAATTTTCTGCCTTTCTTGTAAAAATAATTATTTCAAGTAGGCAATACATTTATAAGATTTAAAAATCAGAAAGTATAAATAGGTACTCAATGACAAATCTTCCTCCCACTTTTTGCTCGTCCACTGCCCAGTTCCCACACTCACCCCCACTCCTACAGACAACAGCTATTACTAGTATCGTGTGGAGCCCTCCAGAGTTTCTTTATGCATATACAAATAAGTACAAATATATATCCTGATTCTCGTTTTTTTATACAAATAGTCTATTCAGCACCTTGCTGTGTAAGATTTCATAATGCATCCTGGCTATCTTTTCATATCGGTATAGACAGGGTTTTTCTTCCTATTTTACAGTTGCATAGCATTCCATTGTACCAAGGACGATGATTTATTTAAACAGTGTCCCACTGATGGACAATTAGCCTTCCAGTCTTTTGTTACTAAAAAAAAGCTTCCATAAATAGCCTGGAACATTTATCATTTTACACGTGTATGAGCATAACTATAAAATTCCTACAAGAAAAATTACTGGCTCAAAGTGTGTCTTAATTTTTAACTTTTATAGAATTGCTAAGTTGTTTTTCCTAGAGGTTGTACTGTCTAACTGCCCCGCCAGCAGTCAGCGAGAAGAACGTTTTTTTTCTTTCCTTCATTCATCACGTAAATGCTCACTGAATATCTGCCACCTCTGAGGCCTCATGGGAAGTATTAGGGATGAAGATCAAATAAGACACGTTTTCTGCCCTAAAGGAACTCACTGTCTAAGGCAGTAGTTCTCAACTGGGGCAATTTTATCCTCCAGGGGACGCGTGGCAACGTCTGGAGACACAACAAAATATCTGGTTGAAATATTGGCACTTTGTCATAGTGCCAAAGTTGAGAAACCCCAGTCTAGTGGGAGAGACAGACATTCAATATGCTGTGTAAAAGCTGTGTGCTTGAAACTTTGAGAAGAGGCTTCTGAAGGGCTTTTTCAGAGGGGGTGGATGGAAGTCTGAGCTGGCTTCTGAAGGTCAATCAAAGAAGGAAGGATGGCTGAGAAGGGAGGGGAATAGCAAGTGCAATGGCATGGAGGTGTGAAACACATGAGGAAGGATACGAGACTTTGAAGGGCTAGACCAGTGAAAGCTGTGTGAGTGAGGCCGTGCAGCAAGGCCAGAGAAACAGTCCTGGATCTGACTGACAAGGGCCTCAATTGCTAAGCTAAGGAATGTGGTCTTTAAGCAATCTGGGGAGTCACCGGAGGGTTTGAAGCAGGCGAGTGAGGTGCTTAAATGAGCATTTTAGAAACTCACATTGACTGCAGGAGGGAAGATGAGTTGGATGGGGGCCAAGTTAGTGACAGGCAGAAGAGTTAGGAGGCTGTGGCAGTGATCCAGGTTGGATGTGACAAGAGTCATAACCAAGGTGGGAACGGATGGGAGGGGATGGATTCAGGAGCTATAAAGGAAGGTAGAATCAGAAGGATATGGAGCTAAGAAGGAGAATTATTGGATGATTCCTAGATTTTCTGATATGTAAGCAATAGAGAGGACAGAGAGGTTATTCTGTAAAATAGAGAACACAGGAGGAGAACACAGGGAGAGGAAGAAGTGTTAACGGATGTGTTGAGTTTGAGTCAAGGAACAGGTGAATATTCAACCTGCAGTTCAGCAGAAAGCCCAGGGCTAGCACTACTATTTAAGCGGCACCAGCAAGTCAACTGTCCTTTGAAGCACTGGGTATGGATAAGATCAGCCAGGGGGCATGCAGAAAGAGAAGTGGGTGGAGGACAGAGCCCTTGGGACAAGCTGTAGAATGGTTTCATGGATTGTCATTCTCATTTCCTCTGGCTGTGTTGACACTGCTGCTCTCTGTTTTCTTCCATGCAAAAATCCCAATTTTTGACAACTCTCTAAAAGGCTGTGCAAATCTCACTTATTAATACTTTTGTTTCTGTTATCCCAGTTGCTCATCTGGTACCTGAAAGCCTCTGCCACACCCCCAAACCCTTCGCTAACAACTTTGTTCTTTAAAATTCAAGTATCTTTAGTTTCTTACCTGCCTCACAAGGACCCTGTGCAAATATCTGTCATGGAACTTCAATACTTCACTGTAGCTGTCTGTTTTTTGTCTGCTTCTGCAGTTACACTAAAGTTCGTTAAGGCAGGGATCATGGTTTATTTGTCTTAGAATCTCCAGCACCTAATACAGAGCTCAGCACTTAGGCAATTAAAAAATGATTGTTGAATGAATGACTTCGGTTGAGTTCTAAGAGATTTATTGACAGGACTACCATACATCCCAGGGCAGTCCTGATTTATACCCGTTGTCCTGGTATAGTTATTCATAATGACCCCTTTCAACCTCAAATGTGCCCTGGTTTGGAAGATAAAGTATATGGTTATCCTATTTATAGAACATCCAATAGTCATAGCTGGTCCTAACATTTGGCAGGTGTCTGTTTAGAAGACATTCCTGCCAGAGAAACCAGCACACACAGCAGGGCCTGTTCCTAATTCTAGTCAATGTCGATAATGGGAGCCGCAGTTCTGAAATTATGAGACAGAAATAAGACACCAGAGGGAGGTGAGAGAGAGGGAATTCAGGCAGATCCTCACATTAGCAAAACTTCTTTCAAAAGCAGTAAGCTATACAATCAGTGTAAAAGGGATTGGCACAAGTAGGATCATGCAGTGCTGAGACCCAAGAACCATAGGATTTTATAGGTATAAGGGGCCTCACGAATCAGGTAGGTACAATAATTCATTGTGTAAATGAGGAAACTGAGGCCCAGAGATGTTATGTTGAATTGACCAGTCATACAATTAGTGTAAAAATTGGGCCTAGACATAAGGATAATCCAATAGAACAATGAAAGAAAACAGAGAACTCAAAAACAGACCCACACCTAAACAGCCATGCAATGTTCAATAAAGGTACCAAGGCAATCCAGTTGGGAAAGTAAAGTGTTTTCAACAGATGGTGCTGAAACTACTAGATATCCATATGGGGAAAAATGAACCTTGACCCCCTACCTCACACCACTCACAATGACTAAGTTGAGATGGATTAGAGACCTAAATGTAAATTATAGAGCTCCTAGAAAAAAACACAGAAGAATATCTTTGTGACTTGAGGGTAGATAAATATTTCTTAGGGAGGAAACAAAAGAGGAACCATAAGAAACTGACAAATTAGATTTCACAAAAATTAAAAACTTCTACTCATCAAAAGATACCGTTAAGAAAAGAATAAGTAAGCCACACACTGAGGAAAAAAATCTGCAAAACATATCTAATAGAAACATATTAGTCATGAAGGGAAGAATAGTAACTTTGCAGTAGACAAATCTGGTAGATCTACCTTTAACTAAGTGATCAAAAAAAATTTTTTTTTCTAAGGAAGATTGGCCCTGAGCTACCATCTGTTGCCAATCTTCCTCTTTTGGCTTGAGGAAGTTTGTCGTTGAGCTCACATCTGTGCCCTTCATCCTCTATTTTGTACGTGGGACACCACCACAGCATGGCTTGATGAGCCACGTGTAGGTTCACGACTGGGATCTGAACCTGTGAACCCCAGACTGACGAAGTGAGCTGTGTAAACTTAACCACTATGGCACCAGGCCAGCCCCTAAATGATCAAATTTTGCATCCCCAGAAATAGGACGAATGGACATCATTGACCTCTTGCTAGGATGCACAGAGAAGGACTCAACCTCTCTTCTGTGGTGCAACTACCCACAAAATGCATAATCTCAATCTAAACATTCGGAAACATCAGACAAACTCCAAACAAGGGAAACTGTATAAAATGTCTGTCTTATACTCTTCCAATTTTCAAGATTATAAAAGCCAAAGAAATACTGAGAAATCTTCCAGATTATAGGGGACTAAAGAGACAAAATAACTGAATGAAATATGTGATCCCAGATGGAATCTTGGACCAAATAAAGGATACTAATGGGATTATTGGTGAAATTTGAGTAAGGTCAAAGTTTAGATAACAGTGTCATACCAACATTAATTTCTTAGTTCAATAATTGTACTGCTGTTATATGAGAGAACGCACTTTTTTAAAAAGGAAATATACACTGAAGAATTTAGAGGTAAAAAGACATCATGTCTGGAATTTACTCTCAAAGATAACAGAAAAAGTTATATCTATCCATTTATCTATACATATACATATATATGTATGTTTACATATATAGAGAGAGGATAATTGATAAAGCAAGAAGGGTAAACTTAACATGTGGGGAATATGGGTGAAGGATATGGGACTTCTCAGTGTCGTTTTTGCAATATTTTTGAAGTTTGAAATTATTTCAAAATAAAAAGCTAAAAATATAATAAATAAATATATACATATATATTTACATTATGTGTATATATATATATATATATATATATGACAAAGGATTTGCACCCAGAATATATAATGAATGCCTATAACTCAATAAAACAAAACAACCAAATTAAAAATTGGACAAAATATTTAAAGGGACACTTCACAAAGAAAGATATATAGATGACAAATAAATACAGGAAAAGATGCTCAAGATCATTAATCATTAGGGAAATGCAAATTAAGACCACGATGCATACCACTATACACCCATCAAATTAAAAAGATTGACAACACTAAATGTTGGCAAGGATGTAGAGCCACCAGACTTTAAAATATTGTCAGTGGGAATGTTAGATGGTACAATTACATGGGGAAAAGTTTTAACAATTTCATTTTTTTGCCTTTTTTTTTAGAGATTGGCACCTGAGCTAACATCTGTTGCCAATCTTTTTCTTCTTCTCCTTCCCCTCCCCCTCCCCTTCCTCCTCATCCTTCTTCTTCTCCTCAAAGCCCCCCAGTACATAGTTGTATATTCTAGTTGTAGGTCCTTCTGGTTGTGGCATGTGGGACGCCGCCTCAGCATGGCCTGATGAGCGGTGCCATGTCTGCGCCCAGGATCCGAACTGACAAAACTCTGGGCCATTGAAGCGGAGCGTGCTAACGTAACCACTTGGCCACGGGGTTTGCCCCTAACAATTTCTTATAAAACTAAATATACACTTCTATAATCCCACGAGAAACAAAAGCGTATGTCCACAAAAAGATTTGTGTTGGAACATTCATAGCAGTTTTATTCATAATGGCCTAAAACTAGAAATATTCTAAATATCCAGGAGAACGAATATACAAACTGTGGTATATTGAAACAATGGAGTACTATTCAATAATAAAAAAAAGAACAAATATATAGCAACATAGATGAATCTCAAAAACATTATGCTGAATGAAAGAAGCCTTGCACAGAATATACACACAGTCTGATTCCATTCGATGAATTTCTGGAATAGGCAAAACTTATCTATGATGAAAAAGATCAGAATAGGGTGGGCATTCAGACTGACTGGAAAGGATATGAGGAAACTTTCTGGGATGAAGGCAGTATTCAATGTCTTGATAGAAGTTTGGGCTACAGAGGTCTATGCATTTGTCAAATCTCATTGAATAGAACAGTGTATGTGATATTTATTCCACTGTACGTAAATTTTACCTAAATAAAAAGAACCAGGAACACTTACTGAACTTAGCTATCAATATGCATGTCAAAGAGTTCACAATATTGATGTACTGATGTCTGAAACTTACTTTAAAATGTATCAGAAAATAACATCCATTGACATATAGCTAGGTGGATGGCTAGATGAACAAATAAATGATAAAGCAAATAGAACAAAATGTTAATTGTAGGAGATATATAGGTAGCAGGTATATACATGTTTGTTGTACAATTATTTCAAATTTTCTTTATGTTTGAAATTTTTCATAATAAAATATTGGAGAAAAATTTGGTCCCCAAATCCTGGTCTCCTAATTCCCATTTTATTGTTTTTCCACTGCACCACACTGCCTCTTTGTTCTAGCTGCCTCCTCATCAGGCTTTCAGCATCTAATCATCAAACATGAGCAATCCATGTTGAGAAGTCAGGCCAGACTAACAAGAAACTATGAAGGAGGTAGGACGAGATATGCCAGGAAAATCCTCCATAAAGCCAAGGACATTAGGAAGCAAGCAATTCAGATCTGAAAAGCAGTCCCCCAACTAAATGAGGGCCCAAGAATGCTCTGAAAATCTAAGTAGAAAATCCCCTGAGGAAGGACCTTGTTGCCCTTTGGGGAGCTGGCAAGTACAGTATGGATGGCATCACCATAGCTGACACAGAATTTCAAACTATGTGAAAGACCTTCAATGCCAAGATAAGGTTTTATTAGATTTTATGTTTGTATGAATTCTGCCTTCCCTGGAGCGCATATCTAACTTCTTTAACAGTTTTATTGGCTTCATTCTTGAGTTATACTTACTTAAACAAGACAAGATCACCAAGAAGAAAGGTGCAAGAACACAACTGGTTTACCTGCACAGGAGCAAGATGTTTTGCAATTCCATTCACTGAACAGGACATGGAGAGGATGACTAAGAGGAAAATGCACAAACCATTGCTGTGTGGTAAACAGGACAAAAAGAGCAGTGAGCTGTCCACAGAAGCTCAGCTTTAAGCTGTGTTCTGTAACACTGAGTAAAGAGGCTGCAGACAAACCTGCTGGCACTCTTGGCGCAATAACAGAGGGCATCTTTAGCCAGCACAGTAGGGCTTCTGCAGAAGTAAAAAGGCTGTGCTACAAATAGCTGTCAATATTGATTCAGGCTTCCCTACAGCTGAATCCAAAACCAGAGGGCATCCTGTCTTGCCTCTTTCCTAGCGTCAAGAGGATGGTCGAGCTTCACTGGCCACACTCAGACACCTGGGTGGTACTTACCGACAGTGTCAACTTTGAGTACTAAGGATATACAGAGATAATGAGGTAATATACCAGGGCATCTAAAACGTGTTTAACCCTTAATTCATTTTTTAAACTCAAACTTATAGGAGACTTAAATTGGGGGTGATTTTTAAATATTTTATTACAAAAATAAGTGCTTATATAAAAAATTAGAAAAGTAGAAAATTGAAAAAGTAGAGTTATTCTCTCAACTTTTTAAGTTTACAGATAATATTCCCCATTGTAAAAGTTATTTATGCTTACTGTGAATAATTTGAGAAATGGAAAAATGTGAAGAAAAAATTTTAAGTGGTGATTATTCTCATCAAAACAATTCATTGCAGCATGTCTTTACATTTAGCTTTTTTCTCAAATGTTTAAAATTTGATAGACTCTTATACAACTCTTTCAAGAAGATGTCTGTTGTCTTTTTTTTTTTTAAGAGGCAGGGTATAAATGAAATAAATTACTAACTAAATAGCAGCTCAAGTACCAGTATTGTTTGTTCTGGTTTTAGCATACAACTAATTTCCAAGTTCCACCTCTAAATCAAATAAATTGAATAAAACTGGACTCTGCTTCACTCTACTGTGCTAAGGGAATGAATCTGCCAATGCCACAGTGATGACCACCCTTCTGAGGTGCCTCCTGTGTCACCAAGGGAGGCCACCTTAGGATCTCCTCCCTCTTCCCAGAGGCAGACACTGTGGCGAGGCCACAGAAGTGTCCCCAGTGTGCTGTGAACTTCTCTTAATTGGTACACCTGAGGGGCCGGGTTCAGATCCTGCTGATTCTGGTCGCCTTGGTTGTCTGCAAGGACTTGGGCTGGCGCTGGCAAGTCTCATTTCCCTCCGGCCCACGTGCGGAAAAACACCAGTCTTCTTCCTTTCTCTCCTTAACACAGCTGGGGACTACTGGGAATTTGCCAAAGGAACTTTCCTAAAAACTAAGGGAAGCCAAAAGGAAAATAAATAAGGGAAACTAAAAAATAACAGAAAACAGAGAGCGCACAGGTTTCTGAGCTTACAGTAACTACCTCACTTACGTGTCACTTCCTGTTTCCCAAGGGCCTCTGGGAACCTACCTTTACAACTTGAGGCTGATCCCATTACAGAGGCAGGATTGGGGGCCCAGTCTCCTAGGTGTTTCTAGGAAAACCAGGAGAAGAGAGCAGGGCTAATGGCTCATCCCCTTCATCCCATAGGCATCTAAGTAACCTTTACCTCCTTTCTCGAGAGTTAAGGAATTTTTTTGTGCATAGTGTCTTATATGAGGAGAATGTCCATGCTCCAAGCTCCTGTGAGACACAGTGCGACGCAGCGACAAGGGCCAGGGCCTTAAAGTCACCCTCCTGGCCTGAATCTGAATCAGGCTTTAACACAGCTTCCTGGCTGTGTACTCTTTTTTTTTTTAACCATTTTATTGAAATATAATTTACATATAACTCACCTATTTCTAAAGTGTACAATTAAATGGTTTTTACTCTATTCTCAGAGCTGTGCAACCACCACTGTAATCAGTTTTAGAACATTTTCATCACCCCTTAGAGAAATCCCAGACTGTCAGCAGTCACTCCCCTTTCCCCAAACCTCCCCACTCCCCCGAACCCCCACCTCAGGCAACCGCTCATCTTTCTGTCTCTATAAATTTGCCTATTCTGCTGGCTGTGTACTCTGGAAAAAATTATTTCACCTCTTTGAGCCACAATTTCTCCCTACGGAAAATGGAACTAACACCCTCCACATATGCAGCACATAGGAGACAGAAACGTTAGTTCTCTCCTTCCCTTTCATCATGGGCCTTAAGACACTGAAGGCTTTTTGTTTGTTTTAATGACACCTATGCTGAAACAGAGTCCTTGATCACCTATGACTTTATAAAAATGGGGTTAAAGTCACTGAGTTGATAACCACACATTTTCCTCCTTTGGCCCACTGTCTGAACAAGCTCCCACCACCAAGTGTCCTTGTAATAATAACCACCATCGTCTGCTAAGCACTGCTGAGAGCCTTTACACATAATGACCCACATAATCCTCACAAACCCCAGGAGGTAGGCGCTACTGCTTCCCTGTCCGTAGACCATGAACTCGAAGCACAGAACGGTTAAGTGACTTGCCCCAATTACACAGCACATAGGTAAGTGCCGGAGCCAAGTTTCACCTCAGGCAGGCTGCTCCAAAGCCGGGGTGCTGGACGGGCCCACGGTGCCTCTCCAGGACAAACCATCTGTGCCTGCCACATGTCATCAACCACAGGAGGGACCAACCGAAGGCCTGCCGTGGCTCAAGGAGTTCTTCCATTTCAGAGCTGTTCTTGAATAAAGTGTTTCCATTCCACAGCAGCAGAGTCCAGCTCAGCTGGAAAACCTTTGTTTCTAGATGCTACATTGCAGGAGCATCAGTGACTTCAGGGGACTCAGACGGAGGTCTGCGAACTCGGCTCAGGGACGTGTGAAGGTACTTGTTTCTAAATTGTATGGCTAACCACAAAACCACTCTGGGATGAAAAGAGCTTGTACTTCCAGATAGCGTACGACTGTGCTGAGCTGATGGTCAAGTCTGACCTTGGTGAAACGCCTCCATTATCACTTACTCGACTCGTTTCTTGCAGCTGCGTCATGCCCTCTGCTTCGGTACTGAGATCCCTTGGTAGTTCATTTGAAGTGTGGATCTGTTTTCTCCTGGTTTTCCAAGCTGTTTGAGGACAGCATCCATATCTGATAAACCTCTGTGTTTCTTAAAATTAATAGTTCGTAGCATATAATAGGTGCTTATATGTTTTCTGAAACGAATTAAATTGAATTGAACTGAACTGAATCAAATTGCTCTAGGTCTGAAAGTCCTAACATTTATTCACCAAAAGGTAACCCCAAATTCTTTACAATAATTTCAGTTCTGTTCTAATTCTGGTGGAGGCAGATCCATAAAGCTCACGACCTTGCCTTCTATCCTGCTTGGTGGTTGTTCTCTGGAGACCACAGAGCCGTGTTTTAGTCTGTGGCTTTGAGTCCCATCAGAAAGAAAATCAGTTGAAATGAAAATCTAGGCTTCCCCTTTTGGATCTGGCTTTAGTAAGAAATGGGATAAAGCAGGAGGAAAAAGAATCTCCTGCAAATTGTGAGGAGAGAGAGGGAGCACCCCTTTCTCCCTTGTGCGCCGTCCTGATGTCTTCAATTTCTATCACCCCAAAGTTGGTGTGTGAGGTCTGCTTCTCCCGGGCAGCTGATCTCCCCGCCGTGCTTTCACATCTTCCAGCGCATGCCCGCCCTGCGCTGGGCCACGCAGAGCCCATATTTCCTGCTTTCCTTTCCTCCCAAATGGTGTTTCCCCTACTTTTAAGTAGACTCTCTTTCAGTTTCTAGCGTCTTCTTGACTTGGTTTTGTGCAGCCGGCTGGAGAAGCTCTATTTCAACTCCTTTCTATTACAGAAACATCAGCACTCTCCTTCAATAGACTTCTTGTTCTCAGTTTACGAATACTGCATATATATTTATATTAGAAATTTACTAATGTAAAGTAATCCACTCCTAGAATTGTCTAAAGCTGTCTAATTTTGCTTTGCTCCTTCAGAAAAGAGGGTTGATCTCTTATGGCCTGTTGCCTATTTTGATTACTTATTTCACTCTTTCAGATATAACTGAGATACACTAACAGTAATATGCAAAGTATATGTACAAAAAGCTTTCAGTCTTCTCATAAACACCATTGTTACATTCAACCAAAAATATCAAAGCTAGGGGCCGGCCCGGTGGTGCAGTGGTTAAGTTCACAAATTCCGCTTCAGTGGCCCAGGGTTTGCCGGTTCGGATCCCGAGTGCAGACACGGTACCACTTGGCAGGCCATGCTGTGGCAGGTGTCCCACATATAAAGTAGAGGAAGATGGGCATGGATGTTAGCTCAGGGCCAATCTTCCTCAGTACAAAGTGGAGGATTAGCAGCAGATGTTAGCTCAGGGCTAGTCTTCCTCAAAAGAAAAAAAAACAAAGCTATTTGCAAATCTGGGCCAAAAGTCTCCTCAGTTCTGGTTTCTGTCAGATAACTGGGGTGACAAGAACAATGGGACTTGAACGGTACTAGCACTTCCCTTCCTTCTAAAAACAGACAGACGAACAATTCTCCTTTCTCTGGGTGTCAAGAAACCTGAAATTCTCCTGTAAGAAACTCATTTTGAGGGTTAAGCAGTGTCATTTCAAGGAGCTATCCTTTTAAAATGCAAATGGAAGGATAACACAAGTTCCCTACCCAGAAATCGAAATATAATGATACACACCTGAAATTTATATAATGCTATAAACCGATGTTACCTCAATAAAAAGAGAAGTTCCTATATAGTGTGAACTGCTTTATAATATAGTGTCTTTCTCAACTAGGGGGAAATGGAACAATTTGAGGCAACTGGGGGCCTGGAAGAGAGTGGGCAGGGAATTCAGTGTGTAAAAGCGCCTAGAACAGCAAGATGTGACAGAAACACATTTCTCTCCTTCGAAACTCTGCCTCAGGTCAGCTCTGGATGTAAACAGAACAGTCCAGTTTGAAAAAGAAATAATGTCTAACAGATGCTCTTACAAATCTCTATTCTTTTATTAGTCAATTCGCTTTAAAGAGAGAACTTTTGTTACAGTATCAACGTAGGATCTGAAAAATTCAGGATAATTTCCAAAATGTTCCATTGAGTCATATTTTGGCAATACATACACACATATTTTCATTTGGGTACATATGTATTCCCAAACTATTATGAATTAAATGTTTCTAGGATATTTGAAGAGCAACAGAGAACCAAAAAAACCAAAAAGAACAAACAAAACTGAATATATATCATCCAAATTAATTAAATTAACAGTTAAGTTCCTTCACCCTAAACTAACTACAATCTTATTATTTTACCGCCTCTGCTAATCTTTGCACCAACATACAGAAAATAACTTTCTGACACACATGGCAAGAAAACCTTTAAAGGGGACATTAGTCCAACCCTCTCATTTTACAGAGGAGGAAATTGAGATCCAGAAAGTGAACTAATTTGTTTAAGGTCCTTTGCTTAGTAAACAACAAATGGGCAACTAGAACTCAGCATTCCTAATTCCATATTCTAGGGTTTCCCCACAATGCTTTGTTGCCTTGTAAACAGAAAACTGATTTTGTTTTTGCTAAATGCATCTTCCAGTTTATTTAAACTGTTTGCCACTTCAGGTGTCTGTTGGGAACCGTGGCGCCGTCAGTCCTGCCTTTGGCAGAGATTGCAATTGTCTTCAAACATCCGTTCTCTCCTTCTTCCCTTGTAAGAGAACCCCTGATTTTTAGCTGGGCTCAGGAATACTCAGAATAAAGAGGTTATTCGCAAGCCTTCCTTGCAGCTGGTTGTGGTCATGTGACTAATTTCTGGCCAATAGGATGTAAGCCAAGGTGGTGTGTGCAACTTCCTAAAAGGGTCCTTGAAAGGAGGGAGCATAACCGTTTTCACTCCTTCTCTTTCCTGCTGACTGGAACACAGAGGTGATGGCTGGGGTATCATGAGAAAGAAACTGTGTGTCAAGGATGATAGAGTCCTCTAAAGGGAGAACTAAGAAAGGATAGAAGGAGTCTGAGTCTCTGATGATTGTAGAGTTTCCATACCTATCTTCCTTCGGACTATATTCCTTTTTGAGAAATATAATTTATATTGTGTAAGTAATTTTTGTTGTTGTTATTGTTACCTGCAGCTAGCTTACTCCTGAACCTTACTCTCACAGGAGCACCATCACACCAACTTGCATCTCTGCTTGAAAGTGCCGTTTCCACCTCTGTGCCTAAGTTCTGGATCCTGGCTACCCAGTCTCTCTCAGGTGGGTCCCTGAGCCCTAGCTCTCCTGATTTTCAGTCCTCTGTTCCTCTATTATAGAATAGGACATTGCTGAGCTGGTTATTTTCTGACATCCCCAACCTCGCCATTCATCTTCTGACTCTTCTCCATCCTGTTAAGTGACCCAAGAGGCTGACCTCTAAAGACCTCATCACTTGGGCTCCCTTGCCAGCTGGTTGGATCCAGCCGCTGAAAGGCACCACCAAGAGATCAGAAGGTAGGAGCAGAGAGATAGGGATGCTTCCTACCCTGCTCTCTCCCTGCTCCGGTCCTCGGCTCTATGTTTTCTATGACTATCACTCTGACAGGGAGGTTCCTCCTCCCTGGCTCTGTCTCTCTCTGGGCTCCATTAACACTGCTACCACCCCTTGTCCCTTCAGCCTATGGGTGGTGACGCCCACCTGCACTGGTGGTTCCTGAGTGCCTTGGCACCCCTTGCTGGTTCCCTTCACCTTGTCCAGCCCTCTGTCAAAGTCCTTCATTTCATTCTCTTCTGAATCCCATCTGAGTCTGCCTCTGTAGCCTGCTGGGACCAGGACTAAGAAAATGACAGCGTAATTGCTTGTCTGTTTCTCCTCTCCTAGACTAGAAGTTTCCTGAAGGTAGGGAACTTTATCTTTCTTTTCACAGCTTAAAGCATCAAAACATGATTTTTGACAAATAAATATTAGTTGAAGAATAAATACATGTTAATAAATATAAGAAACCAACAAAATATCTCCTTTGGTATGCTTTAATAGTTTAGACAGCTTATTTTAGGTATTTTATTTTATTTTATTTTTTTTAAAGATTGGCACCTGGGCTAACAACTGTTGCCAATCTTTTTTTTTTTCTGCTTTTTTTCTCCCCAAATCCTCCCAGTACATAGCTGTATATTTTTTAGTTGTGGGTCCTTCTAATTGTGGCATGTGGGATGCCACCTCAGTGTGGCCTGATGAGCGGTGCCATGTCCACGCCCAGGATATGAACCAGTGAAACCCTCGGCCTCCAAAGCTGAGTGCACGAATTTTAACCACTCGGCCACAGGGCTGGCTGCTTATTTTAGGTATTTTATTTGGAATAAATCATATGTCCTCCTTTCACCTCTACCCACTAGCCACCCAGATCCCCTTCCTGAGGCAAACAGTTTGGAATGGCATTTTAAGAAAATCTTTAGATATAAAACCAATGTTCATGAGCCAGCCCTGATGGCCTAGTGGTTAAAGTTCGATGCTCACCACTGGGGCAGCACTTGCCAGTCGCAGAACCACACTACCCGCCTGTCGGTTGCCACACCATGGCAGCGGCTCACATAGAAGAATGAGAAGGACTGACAACTGGGACAGACAACCACACACTGGGGCTTTGAAGAGGAAAAAAAAAGAGGCAGATTGACAACAGATGTTAGCTCAGGGTGAATCTTTCCCTGAAAATAAATAAATAAAATAAAATAAAAACCAATGTTCGTATTCCTCCAGATCGCTAATTTGGATATCACTGATTTGATGTATTTTTTAATGTCTTAGAGGACTGGAGGAAATTGTATGAGTTTCTTGATTAAGGTAAAATTTTAAAATTTCAAGCTCAAAAGGACTTCAAAGCACACTAAAAATTTTTATTAAAGAAGAAATAGTGAGTGTAAGTTGTTCTTAGCAAAAGTCCAGGAGTCAGGCGTGCAGCCTTGAGCCCATGTCTCCAACGCAGGCAGACGGAGGAGGCCGCTGGGACCTGCTGTCTTCTCTCCTAGAGGCGTCAGAGCTGGAGTTCGAGCCCGGGTTTACTCCTTTTCTCTGGTTTAAAACTTAAAAGGTGCCTTTAACTCCCCCTTTTCCTTCAGACTGGATAGCCAGGCCAGCTTCCCGGTTCTGTCTTTGGAACTTCTCTCCAACCACTGCTCTGCCCTCCTGCCGCTGTGAAGCTAATCTCGGCCCCTATTACTTCAGTCCGGCCTTTTGCAAGTATCCTAAAATAGCTTCACTGATTCCAGTTTCTCTCTCTTAAGTCCTGCCTGGCCCTGGGCAACCTACACAAACTGGCTCCCAATCCTCCCTAACAGCCATTCTCCTCCACTGAGAGCCTGGTCTGGCCCACCTCACAAACAGGCCTGCTCAATCCTGCCTCTGCCCGCCCCTTTGTTTACGTTGTTTCCCATCTCTGAAATGCCTGCCTGCCACTTCTCCGGCTACCCAGATCTCACCCTAGTTCAAGTTCAGCTGAGATTTCACCTTCACCATGAGCTTTCCTCCAACAACTCTTAACCACAATCACTGATTGCTCCCTTTCAAGGCATCCCACAGCATTTAGTTATAGAATCAAAGAGCTGGAAGGAACCTTAGTGATCAAAGAAATTACAGCATTAATTTTACCAAATGAGAAAGCAGATTCAGGGAGACAGTGAAGTGACCTGTCCAAAGTGATGCAGCTAGTAAACTGAAGAGCAGGGAGAACACCAAGACCCCAGCTCTTAGTCTTGGGCTCTTTCCACCACACTGTGCTGTTTCTCTTCCACTTGTCTCTACATTTAATGGGAATTTGTTTGTATTATTTATATTGGTCTCATGAAACAAAGTTGTATCTCCCTACATGAACTGAAAGTTTCTCTTGAGATTAGAAACTGCTTTTCACTTCTAGGTATTCTCACAGCAAATAACAGGAACTCAAAAAATCTTTGTTGTAGGGAGCTGTCCCTGCAGCTGAGTGGTTAAGTTTGTGCGCTCTGCTTCGGCAGCCTAGGGTTTCACTGGTTCGAATCCTGGGCACGGATATGGTACCGCTCATCAGGCCATGCCGAGGTGGTGTCCCATAGGCCACAACTAGAAGGATCCACAACTAAAAATACACAACTATGTACCTGGGGGTTTTTGGGGAGAAAAAGGGAAAGTAAAATCTTTAAAAACAAACAAAATCTTTATTGTATTGAATTTAAAAATTCTAAAGTCTTTGACAACTCTGCAGTGAGTTGCACACGATGAGATGTAGCAGAATTTCAGAAATACTAGGTGATTGATTAGCTGAGTGAAAGACATACACTCAGGCATTCCTTTACTCATTCAACTAAAAAGATATTATGCATTGGGCATCAACTAGGTGCTGGAGTATATGGATTATAATAGATGCTCAGGGATAGACAGTGTTGAAGGGAAGATGAAAATTCACACAGCACTACCACACAATAAAATAGGAACCCACTGGAGTGTGCACAGCAGGATGAGTGTTGGGAGGGATGCACAAAGAGGTCACCTTTGTGATGAGTCTTAAAGGAGGAATACAATTTCACCATTATAGAAAAAGAAGAGGAATTCCAGGAATCAGGGTCAGCAGATACACAGAGGCTGGCAAGTGGGCATTGTTAAGGGACAAGTAGGCATCAGGGCTGTGTTGGAGGAGACGAGAGTCTAGACAGGTAGGCTGACATTGCTAGTAAAGAACCTTGCATGTATGCAGCGCTAGAGTTTAGACTTTATCCTGTAGGCAATGGGGGTTCAGGAAACGTTTATAAGCAAGGAAGTGACAGGACCGGATACTTGAAAACACAGTGGGAAGCGGGGCCTGGAGGCAAGGAACCCAGTTTGGACACGATTCTGGGAGTCATGGAAGAGAGCTCAGAGCAGGCGGGAAGGGCGGGGGTGGGGACAGAGAAGAGGCAGTTGGAGTGGACAGATTTTTCTTTTCTCCCAATAATAAAAGGTATACCTGAGAAACAAGCCAGAAGGACAGGCACAAAAATATGGACAGTAATCTGTGGGTAATGGTATCACAGGCAGTTTTCTTTTCTACATGGTGCTTTTTAAAAAATTTCTTAAGTTTATACCTTGAGCATATATTATATATTGTTGTATTATATCATTATTCATTATATTGTATGTATTACTATGATTAGAAAAAGTAAATCCTACCTTAAATATAACACATGCTCAGTACAGAAGACTTCAGAAATACAAAAATGGGGACATTTTTAAACTCACCCATAAAAATGCTCATGTTATGTTATAATAAGGGAAATATTAAGGGAAAAAGGATACAAAATTATATATACAATCTCGTTTTTATTAAAAAAATATTTATGTAGGAAAGACTAGAAGGAAATATATCAACATGTTAATAGTAGTTATTTCTGATGGCGGGATTATGGGCAATTTTATTTTATATTTTGTTTAGTTTATTTTTAAATTCTCCACAATTAGTATGTATTTTTAATTTTTCTATTAAAATTTAATTTTATTGTCTTTTTCCTTTTAAAGGTAACACATAATCATAGTAGAATATTTGGAAAATGCATAAAAGTAGAAAGAAGTTTGGAGGGGCATCAGCTGGTGCACAACCCAAAGAGGGACTCACAATATTTTTATTATATTTCCTTAACAATTACAGTTACTTTTAAAAAGACATTTACCGTGTATCAGGAAGACTCCACTCATTTAACACTCACCACAAAACTTGAGGTGTAGTGAGATCAAGAAGTTAGTCCAAGAGGAGAAAAAGCATGAATGGTGGAGCTAGGGCCACATATTACTGTTTTTCAAAATAGCTTTATTAAGATATAACTTATAAACCATGATATATTACTTTTAAAATGGAAAAAAATTACATTTATTTATTTAAAAATCACAGAACTCTTAAGTTTCCAGAAAAAAAGAATCACTATTAACATTTTGATATCCGTCCCTCCTTCTGTGAATGTATCTTCTGTAACTGAGATCTCCTTTCGGACCTCAGAGAAAGGGACAGGATCGGATTCATGCCTCAAAGACACTGAGAAGGATAGACTCAGAAGCACAGTGTGGGCTAGCACGGGAGCGTGGGAAGGAGGAACAGAGGAGGATATGAACAACATTCCAGGTCAGGGGAAGAGAAGTCAGGGAGGTGATCACTGACATCTCTCTGTTCTCAGCAGTAGATGAGGGTTTCAGAGAGGGAGATGGAGAGGGCCAGACCACTAGGGTCTTGAGGGGAGTGGGCACAGTTTAGAACGGACGCAATAAGAATAGGAAGGCATGTTAACTAGGGACCCAGGAAAGGATGCTAAGCATCATCAGGACCCAGATGAAACGGAAAAATCATAACCGTTTCTGGCAGAGCCAATTAGCACACTTAACATGATTTTTTTCCAGCAACAACAATGCAACATAATCTCATTACCCTCTTCCTCTAGGTCTTATTTTAAAATGCTTTTCTGAAACTTCTTTATAGTCTCTACATGAAATTAACACATGGCACCTTTCTTTTGGCAGCAGTAAAGGCCTGTTTAATGCAGGTTGAGAGGGTCATCTTCTAGCAGATAAATGTAAACTTGTGTAATCAGGTTCCAAAAATCAGTTACAGAAAAATAGTTGGAGGGGCCCTTGGCCTGACAGTTCATTTACAAATTTGGAGATTTCTGTTCTCCATTAGCTCAATGTGAAGCAACTATTCTAGCTATATTCATAATATAAACATGCTTATCAGACCAAGGGAAGCAACACTATTGTACCGTGGATTGGTGAAATCACTTCTGTTTTTGTTTGCTTTTTTATGTACAATCCCAAGAAGAATCTTGGCAAAGAGCTTCGACAGGACCTTAAGAAGTCTTAAATCCATGCCACGTGAGCAAGGAGGAAGGGACCACAGCTCTGTCCTTAACCCTCTGCCATTCTCCTTTCATATGCCTCCCTATGGAAGCCACACCAAGGTCTTGTACACACACTGATGGTTCCCTCAGCTGTATCTCCACCAAGACCTATGTGCTGGTCTTGTGCATCCAAATGCCCGCTGGATGCCTCCCCCTGAATGCCCACAGTGCCTGAAGGTTATTGTGTATAAATCTGCTTGCACCACCTTTCTCTCCGAAACGATATTCCTCATTTCAGGCAGTGATATCACCACTTGCCTGGCTAGTCAAGTCATCTAGGACACCCATCTCTCAAGCACACACACGTTAGTCACCAAAGCCTACAGTTTCTAACTCTGCAATATCATCTTACTTTCCTTTTCCCCACTCCTTCTGCCATTGCCCCTGTTTGGATCTCACTGCTTCCAGTCTGAATTACTGAATTCAGCATTTGTGACTTCAGTGTATTTTCTAACTAGTCTTTCTGACTTCAGTCCCGTTTGCTTCCTCAAGCCATTCTCCATAATTCTAACAATTCCCTAAAAATAAAAGTCAGCTTATGTCATTCTCTTACTTAAAATCTTTCAATGGCTTCTCCAAATATTTCAGCATAAAGCTTCAACTGTGAACCTAGCACTCACAGCCCTTTATGATCCGGCTCTAGGTTACGTCTCCAGCCTCCTTCTTCACCACAACCAGCTTCAACCACCACAAAGTGCTTCACCCCAGCCACTCTGAACCACTTGGTTGTTTTAGGCCACTGTGCCTTTCTGCTTCCTCTGTCTCCATCCAGCTGGCTCTGTATCCTTCAAGCTCTACTGAAGCATCTCCTTGCGTAAGAACTCCTCTCTGGAATCCTACTACTTTGGATATTCCTCATCTGTGCCCCATACCACACTGTGCCTACACTTAACTGTAATCCTGGACTCATTTGTTTGACTTCCTCTCTAGACTTTAATTGCCAAAGTGCACAGACCCTTGTTTATTGAACTTTGTAAATCTAAATCCAGGGCCCAATACCATGCATGGCAGAGAAAAGGCCTTCAGTAAATGCTTTTGGTTTAGTTTTATTTTGATTTTACTTACTACACTTGAGCACTGCGCTAGGTGCCCGGAAGATAATAATGAACACTCCAGACCTGGGTCGTGCTCTAAATAAATGAACAAATAAATACTGACTAAATGAACTGGGAGTATTTACTTGGAGAAAAGAGAAATCTTAGAGTGGGAACGACGAGAGTCTTTAGGGCGCTATTAGGTAGAAGAGAAAGTAATACATTTTTATCTTGCTCTTAAATTAAGAATCACAGAGTAAAATTACAGAGAGGCAGATTTCACTTCTTTGAATAATTAAAATTCATAAAAACTGGAACAGTCTGGCTGATGATGTAGTGACTCCCCATCCCTGTAAAGAGACAGTGATCAGAGAAGGGCTAGTGGCATTACTCAGTCAGGGAAGGTTGACCCAGGGGGCCTTTAAGGCATCTCTGGACTGTGAACCCATGAGGCACTTCTACCTTTCACTCCTTTCAGTGCTCTGTCTTGCTAACCACCTTTGCACAGTTGTAGTCATTACCTCACTAACAGCTACTTCAATGATTTAACGTATACCATATTTTTCTTTCCACTTAGTTTTCTTTCATAACCTGTCCCTATTATGCATAAGCCATATCTACAAGATCATTTATACTCTTTACACTCGTCCCCAGCTCATCTGATTCTACTCTCCTTGGCTCATCACTAAAAATGTAGGCACACTCTTTATTTCAGATGATGGTGAGGAAAGAGCTAAAAGAACACAGCTGGGTATTTCATATCCCACTTGGGCTGACAGAGTTACCAGAAGTTGGGAATCACCCTTTCATCTCAAACAGAGTCAATTGGATTGGAAAGCCAATGAGGAAGAAATTAATCTAGTATCCTATAGTATCATTTTTATAGTTCCCATCGCTACCTAGAGGCAGCACAATGGAGAGCACTGTCCGCTTAATATTTAAGTGACTATCACCTGCAAACTAAGGCTCACTTATGCCAATACCAAAGATATCAGGTACAGTGTCAAGTGAACATCGGCTCAGAGTTTCTTTCTATTTGTTAGAATTAGAGAACTCAGGTACATGAAGAAAATAGAAAGGGAGATGTGGCAGTACCAAGTCTCCTGCCCTGTTTTTCCACACGAGAGGGCAGGACATGCTTAGCAGTTGTGCAGGCCTTCTCACCTGCCCAGTCACTGGGCCTCAGTCCTAACTTAGAGGAATAATAATGCTTTTTCACCTATATACAATTTTTCATTCTTCCACCACTGCTGACCATCACTAAGGATCCCACCAGCGCCCTCCTATTAGCCTTGTTTGGCTGTCACCTCCAATTGGCCTCAGCCAGAAATGGCAACAAGAAATGCTACTCTGTGCCATGTGTTATGGGTTTTGAGGCACAGACAGACACTTGTGCCTCTGCAAATGGACTGATGATATACATTTGTTTTTCACAGTTCACATTCAGCCTTTAGCTAGAAAGCTTGGTTGGAAGTTGGGTCTCTAATGGGCACACGGCATGTGCTCTAAAGGCCAGGGGACTAATTTGGGACCCAGAACTGTTAGAGATATTTTCAGAGTTCCTAGCCTTAGCAGTAAGTCTTGTGTCTGGAGATTTGTCTTTTCTGCGTTAATTAAGAAGTTGCTAACTCCCATTATTTAGTCTGGCAGGAATATGCTGCTCGTTCAGAATGTTTTTGAGGCTCTCATATTAGCTACTGTTTTGGTGGTGTAGGACAGAACTGATGCCAACTTCTAGACTGGCTGTGCTTTACCAGGAATGTCGGGTTCTTTGCCTTGATTACACCTAACAGTTGAATCATCTCCCAACCTGTGTGATAATAACTGCAGTTATCACAGAGGGCTCCTTAGTCTTCCTTGGTCACCAGCAGGGCTCCCCACCTGAGGGTCCCGCTCCTTTTAGGTTTCAGCTGTGCAAAGGCAACAACCTCACAGGCTTTGTGTCAGGTGTTATTGTTAAGTGAGGTAGGAAGTGATAGGAGAGGCTTGATTAACTTTAAAAATAATGATACCATAAACATAATAGATTTGAAGTTCATAGGAATTTCTAGGTCCTCAACTCTTAGCACAGTGCTTAGAACACAGTAGCTGCTCAATAAATAGTTACTGAATGAGTGCCTGGGGAAATCAAATTAGAAAACAATGTTAATCTCACAGTTTTATTCATGAAAAGTAGAAAATTTGGGGTTTTTTAGTAAAAGAATGAGGTTAGCTCAAGCAAGGTAATAGTCTGACCTTGTATTGTAATAAAATGAATAGTGTTTACTGTAACCGTTGAAAGTTACTCTAGACTATATAAATGTTTGCTCTTTATTCTAAGTTAAAAAATAAAGATAATAAGCAAGGAAGTTAATTTCCATGTTGCTCTTTTAAAAACATACTCAGATCAAGAAATCAAGAGCTTACCAATATATGGTTTTCACAGTCACGGCACCTGAAATACATTTCCCCCTTTCACTTTCCATTTTCTTATTAAAGGTGATAGGTACTTGAAAACACGCTGTATGAATTAAATTAATAGGCCAAGGCAGAGTCTATTAGAGGGAGATTTCACTGCTATTATGGAACAAAGCTCAGCTTATTTAATTTTCTATGCCCAACTTCACAGCCTTAATTGATATTTAACAATCAAATCAATGAAACAATAAGTAGATACTTGGTGCCTAATGAGAGATCCAGAAGAAGATATACCTCCTTAAAATGAGCATTTGTTCAAGTGTAACATGCATATTTTAGTCCTTCCCAACTCCATCTTAAATATATGGGCATGCAATATAAATCAATAGAGAAAGTAACTCACTTGGGACCTGTCCAGATAAATCAAAAAGTTCATTTTTTTAAGGAAATACATCACTTTCAAGTTGAGTAGGTTTAAAAACAATGATGTTAAGGGTCCCTCCCCGTGGCTGAGTGGTTAAGTTCACGTGCTCTGCTTTGGCGGCTCGGGGTTTTGCCGGTTCGGATCCTGAGTACCTACACGGCACCGCTCATCAGGCCACGCTGTGGCGGCATCCCACATGCCATCAGTAGAAGGACCCACATCTAAAAACATACAACTATCTATCGGGGAGCTTTGAGGAGAAAAAGGAAAAATAAAATCCTTAAAAAAAAATAATAATAATGAAGTTAATAATTCTTTATACATATATGGCAGTTTATAGTTTAAATAATTATCTTGTTTGCTCCACATATCAATCACGGAGGTAAATGGAGTTGGAGTGTGTGTTATTAATATTTGAAAACTGCAGTGTAATACCCAATCTTACACAGTTGCTAGGTACTAAAGTTATAACTAGAATCCCAGGTCTTTTGAAACCTAAAACATTGCTCTTGCCTTTACACTATATTGGTTTCTCTACTAAATATCACTTTAAGTTAAAAAAATTATTCTGACTTAATTGGTTTTGAATTCAATAGAATTTTACTTAACACTTTAAGCTCCGAATGAAGATAGCCAACCGTGTTTCCCACCAATTCAAGACCTGTCTTCCTCATGAAGCCTCACTCGACCACTAGCTCACACTAAATATTTCCTTCTCTGAACTCCTCTCTGAAAGGGGCCAACTAGACGAGGTTACTTCTTACACCCCTTTATAACTTTAACACTATACAGAATACTTAGAGTCTACACTACACGGATAATCTTATAAATTTCATTAAAAACTCCTTGAGGCCAGAGACTGAATTTTCCACCTAAATGTATATTTCTTTGTTAAATAAATCAAATCGGAGAGACAACACAGGCCCAGCTGAGGAGTGTGAGGCCAGAGGTATACAACCCTGGGCACTTTGTCAACCAAAACAACGTGAACTTTAAACTGAGAAGAGACAGTTTAAGGCCAAAGGAATGACACAAGGAGCTAAAATAATTAAAAAGAAAGTTAAAGAAATTAAGGATTGTAGTCTCTTTGAAAAGAGATTAAAGGAAGAACTCATTAAGATTCACCAGCTTCTGAATGGCCCCTGAGAATTGAGATGCTACAAAGCTATCTGACCTGGTGTCAAGAACAAGGGAAGACACCACAATAAGATAGGGCAGAGATGGACACTCCAGGAATTCAGAGAGGAATTTTGGAACAGAACAGCATAAACACGGGCTAAGCAACCCAGAGGCGGCAAGAGAACTCATTCTTAGATACAGTTTCTAGAATAGAACTGAAGTTCTTTAGCAGGCAATAAAATCTGGTGAGGTTCTGCGTCCTGAATCAGAGGGGGCTCATGGTAGACAGGACCCTCTCAACCCCCTTTTTCTTCTTGCCCATTGAGTACTAAGTTAGCTAACACTTGCAATAATCTCCTTTATGGCTGCATGTGCTGTCAAACAGTACTTGTTAGGATGTAGACCCCCAGCCCTGCTCCAAGCTGGCTTAAACCGGAGCAGACAGAAGCAATACTTGAGAGGGCAACAGCCTTGCTCATCGGGGCTGAACCTCTGAGAGCTCCAGGAGACTTTCCCAACAAGGGTCAGGAGGGTTTCAAGTCTGACACTTCGGTTTCACGGCAATAACTAATTACCAGTCTTAAGGTCAAAAATAAAGAGAGCTGCTCACATAGCGTTGGTCCAGGCAACCTTGCAGCTGTTATTAAAGTGTTGCAGAGGGACATTGAGGCTTACAAGCACCATAGTTCACAGAAATGAGACAGCCAGTCCTAAGGAGTTGGGACGAAAAATATGGACAGGCAGAAGGAAGAACCATGTTACTTTGAGCATGTTTCCACTTCAAGCTGGGCTGTAGGAAGGATAATTAACTGGAGAAATGCTTAGATAAATCTCTGCAAATAGGGGGACATTTACACAGAGCACAATACGGTTCACTAAAGAATTTCTGACCCTGGTTCTCTATTCACAGTGAATCTTTATAGCAACTTTGGCAATTTATCCCAACACGCTTTTTTTTTTTTAATTTAAACTTTCTCTCTCAATAAATTATCTCCTATTGTCTCTGTCACCTTCTTCTCCAACCAGTGGCCTGTCCATCCTTTTGAATCCTGCCATGCATCACTTCTGAAACTTGTTTTGTACAATATTTTAAACTGAGGAGCTTCCCATGGTAGGTGAAGGTAACAGAATGCCGGAGCACACGTTCCATGGCAGCTGGGAAGGAGAGCTGGGACAGGAGCTGGAAGGCTGTTGAGAAGGAAGGAAACATAAAGATAAGCAATGACAGCATCAGTAACACAAGAAAGGGAAATTGTATCTAATCCCTTTATAATTTACCTTTTGTTCACTTACTGCCCACGTGCCCTGTGTCCCAGGGCAGTGTTGCTGGCCTTCAACTGAAAATGAACATATACCTGTGCAATTTCATTTGTACAGTACTTAACTTGGTGTCACGTGAAATGAACTTGATGATATTATGAAAACAGTCAGAAACCAAAAGCCTGATATAATGAAAGGGAAAAATCAGGACTGGGGAAAACAACCTAAAAAAATATTATAGAAATCAGTATAAGGCGGAGAAATGAAGTGGAAATAGAAAATCAAGTTCATATGAAAGTCTTGAAAGTAATCTTAAAATTAGGTGGTTAACTAGATTACATAGTGATACAAGTATGTTCACACTTTAAAAATTATAATCTGCAGGGGCCAGCCTGGTGGTACAGTGGTTAAGTTCACTTTGGTGGCCTGGGGTTCACCGGTTTGGATCCCGGGTGCACATCTATGCACTGCTTATCAAGCCATGCCGTGGCAGGTGTCCCGCATATAAAGTAGAGGAAGATGGGCACAGATGTTAGCTCAGGGCTAATCTTCCTAAAAAAAAAAAATTATAATCTGCGTTCTACAATAGACCTTCTTTACAATTAAAAAAAAAAAAACATGTAGAGAGAGTAACTAGTGTTTTCAGTGAACTTACTGATAATAAGTTTCACAAACGTTCATTTATGATCAGTTATTTGTAGATTGCACTCAGGGAGCAGTGGGAGGACAGAAATAAAGGAGGCTGTTTCCTGTGGAAGACCCGGCTGGGATTTGCCCAGTGAAATTAAGCGTTCACGAAAGAGGTAAGTTGGGAGATGTTGCTGAAGGCCAGGAGATTTCGGGAAGCCTCCTGGAGTCAGGGAGGAGAGATAGAGCTTGGACAGGCCAAGAACCAAGGATGGAGAGGGCAGAGTGAGTTAAGGATCAGTGGTTACTGTAGATCTGTACTGCCTTAGTATGGTAGCCAGTAGCCACATGCGGCAGATTGCGCACTGAAACGTGGTCGGTCCTAATTGAGATGTGAATTTAAGTGTAAAGTACACACCAGATTTCAAAGACTTGGTTTGGAAAAAAAAGAATGTAAAATATCTCATTGATATTTCTCGTATTGATTACATGTTGAAATTATAATATTTTGGATATACTGGTTTAAGAAAATATAGTATTAAAATTAAATTCACCTTCTTAAAACTGATGTGCTGTTTTAAGAAGATAAATCTGACTATACTGGACAAAACAGAATAGGTGCAGGAGAAACTAAAGGAAAAAAAACCAGGAATGGAGCTTCTAAAACAGTGAGATGAAAAGAACCTGGGTCAGGGTGGAGACTAGGGTTATCAGAAGGTAAGGAAGGGGATACAGCAGACATCATGAAGGAAGAACCAGAAAAAAAAGAGGAAGAACCGTAAGATGGTGAATATTAGCCAAGAGAAAAGGGAGTGAAGAGCATCGTGGGTGAACCTAGGAGTCTAAAAAGACAGTTGTTCCATTAAAGGAGTTACAAACTCAGTAAGGGTGTATGAGTTGGAAAGAAAAAATGCTGAGCTAGTTTTTTCCCCTTCCTTTTAACATGTTGAGTTTAAGGTAATGGGTAGCATCCAATTAGTATTTGGGGAAATGACACTGGAGCTCACGGAGAGCAGCTAGGCTGAAGATGTGTACTGAGAAAGACGTGACCTTTAAGTCTGAGTGAATGAGTTCCATGAGGAAGAAAGCAGAAAGACAGAGGAAGGAACTAGGAATGTGAGCAAACCCACACCAGGCATTTAAAGGAGTTCTGAATTTCTTATGGTTTTATGCCATCACTTACATCATCATTACATAATCAAATTAATGATTTAACTGCCACATATTAGGGAGGCTCGCCCCCAAAGTCTAATCTTGTTGAGAAGAAAAAGACAACCTCAATTAGAGTAAAAGATTTAAGTAGCACTTCAAAATAAATAATAGAAAGATGACCCAAGAAAATGCTTCATAAATAAATCGTACAAACTATAATTTCTTGTGTTAAGAGTACCTGGAGAGATACCTCAAGCTGGGTGTTTTAGGAAAGCTTTATGAAGGAAGTGAGTTTTCAGTGGGTCATGATCTGAGAGGCTGAGTTGTAAGCCTTTCCAGGTAACTGAAAGGGCCTGATCAAAAGGAAGGAGGCAAGAAGATCCAGGCGGGTGAGTGAACCAGTTTGGCAGGAGGAGAGGAGTATCTGGTGGGAGGAGTGGGGGTGGGGAAAGCAGATAAGGCTGGGAAGGTAGGTTGAAAGCAAACTTCGTCAGGTCTTGAATCTACCAGACTCAGGACTTTCTCTAACGCTCAGGAGAGTCACTGAATTTGAGCAGGTGAGTGACATGATGGAATTTAAAATTCAGATCATTCGTCTGGCTCTATTTTAAAGGGAAAAGCCATAGAACTCAGGGACCATGCCGTTCAAGCCCTTCCTCTCACAGATGAAGACAGAAAGATTAAGAGCTGTTTCTAAGAGAGAACTCAGATTTCCTGACTGTTAGTTTAGTGCACTTTCTACAACTCTGAAATTTTAAATCAGCCTGCTTCCAGTCCTCTTTGGGAGTAGGTACATTATGGCACGCAGCTCTCTAAGGAGAAAGGAAGGTTGGTTGTGTGTGAGGGCGTCAACAATTTGTGAGGTACCTGGACTTCAGTCAGACACAGGCAACTAAAATGATAAAATAATGGCTAACCTCCGCTCCAGCTCCAATTTGATTCTGGGACTGAAACAAGGAGGATCCAGGTCAGGCTGGTCGGCAGAGGGAGAGAAAGGGCAATTTCAGTAGAAGAGAGAAACAGCACAATCCATTAGAGAGAAGACTGGACAAAGAGTGAGATGACTCAGAGTCTAATCCTGGGCAGCAGTGTTTGTGGATAAAGAAGCCACACTTGGGCTCACCCTGCTGAGGGACAGATAAATCAGATCACAGATGTTCTTAGAGGATCATTTGGAACTTGCGATGTATTTTCCAAGGAAACAGTGTTATAAAAAGGTGGTTAGTTTCTCAGATTATCCTCCAGGAACCTATATAAATCCCATGATAGCTGAAATTACTGCATATTCTGCAAAGAGAAAAATAAATATTTTTTGCAACATTAATAAGCAAAACAGATTAGCCAAACTAATTATTGTGTGTGTGTTTTTAATGGAAAACATTTAATTAGAAGAGCATATGGAACTGAAGGTTGTGGTGAATATGACAAAGAATGACTTCTTGGCACTTTCAAGGTCATCTGAGGTTAATAGCTCCGGCTCACAAACAGAAAAGAGGCAAGAGAAAGAAAGGGAAAGAAAGTTTGTGCTGTGTGTGTTTTTTTTGTGAGGAAAATTGGCCCTGAGCTAACATCTGTTGCCAATCTTCCTCTTTTTGCTTGAGGAAGATTGTTGCTGAGCTAACATCTGCTCCAATCTCCCTCTATTTTGTATGTGGGATGCCACCACAGCATGGCTTGATGAGCGGTGCATAGGTCCATGGCCGGGATCTGGGCTCACAAACCCTGGGCGGCCAAAGTGGAGTGAACGAACTTAACCACTATGTCACCGGGCCAGCCCCATAGATGCGTGTGTTTTTGAGGATGATGCAACTAGGACTTGGAGGGTGAAAGAATGGGCCAGGCTGGAAAAAGCCAGGAGTGAGAGCCCTCTCCCAATCAAAGCAGGAAAGGAAGCCGGCGAGCATCCAATGTTTAGGCACAGGGGTCAGGAATCTAGATTCCAGGAGATTAGGCCGGAAGTGAGTTCAGAAAATAGATCTGAGGCAGTTAAGTCCCACGGAGAAGGTGGGACAAATGTTCAAAGCAGGGCCTAAGATTCAGGCTATCGATTCCAACAGACGTAGAGGGACGGGTCCAAAGGCAAGGCTCTGACTGGAGCCCAATCTCTGGGAACACGGAGTCCACGCTTTCAGCCAGACCCAAGACATAGAAGACTCAGCCCCTGGGGCCAGGTTTGGTTCCGGACGGTGGGTGAAAGCTGGGGTGGGCCTCGAGCAGACCTTGTGGTTTTTGTCAAGCAAAAAAAGACAGAGACCGAAGCAGAGTTAGACAAGGATAGAAGAAACAGGCCTAACGTTGATGAGCCTGTTTACAGGAACATTGAGAAGAGACTCTCAGAAGAAAAAGGCAGCACAGAGGGCAAGTGCCTCCGAGGGAAAGAAGGTGCGAGGAAGAGCCGGGGGGACCAGTCCCTGGCCACCACCAGGGGGCACCTCCGGTCCCAGGACAGCTCTGTTGATTCCCAGGACGGGGCGGCGGTGAGGAGGGCAGGGGACAGCTGAGGACCTTCAGCTGGGGGCGGGGATCTCAGCCCGCCTTCGCACAGACCGGAGGAGCCGGGCTCCTCGGCCGCCGGCCTCCCGGCGTCGCGAACGTTCTGGGCACTGTTACGAAGGGGCTGGCGGCAGCGACAAGGGGGAGGCCAGGTAAAAACGCTTACACGTGATACAAGATAAGGGCAAGAAGACAGACGGAGAAGCAGGGAGAAAGAAGGTGGGGAAAGGACAGTCAGGATATAATGGATTAGAAACAAATGTGAGGAAAAGCAGTAATCCTTAAAAAAAAGAGACGAGGTGAAAAGTGTGGGAAGTCAAACCGATCTGTGAGGAAATGAACAAAGACAGAAGAAAGTTCAGAAGACATCTAATTCACGCTGTGTGATGAATTCCACAGCCGCTTGTCATCTGTTAACAGGGCGTCCACGGAGGAGCTGGGCTTTAGAAACGCACCAAAATGTAGCCTTCGCTCTTGAGGAGACCTGAGATGTGTGCTCCTTTTCGTCAAAGATCAAAACATACGGTAGAATTCAAGGATGCCTTTTAAATCATTAAATAGTTCCCGGTAATGAAAGAGCAAAGCTGCAGAATTTAAGGGCTATTTCTATGCCAGGAAAGACAGAGAGCGAGAAAAGCCAGTTTAGAAGAAGTATTTTGAGATTAGTTGATTCATAAAGGACCCACTTAAACACACTTTTTCTTTAAGAAGTAGGTTTTTTAAACGCTGCCTTATAACAATACAACAGGTTATGAAAGTGATCCGAATCAGGCGAGGGGCGGAGGGCGAGAGTTGCCAGCCAGGCCGCCCGCACTGCATCCCGAGCGCGTCATGGCCGCCGTCCCCGCCGGCCCTCCGGCTCCGCGGCTCCGCGGGCAGAGGCTCCCCGACCGCGCCGGGCGCTTCGCGGCGGGGCCAGCGGCGCAGTGAGCGCCTCGGGAGTTTGGGAGGGGCGGGGAGAGGGAGACCACAGAGCCCAGCGAAGGGCCTCGGCGGCTGGAGTCGAGGGGGACTAAACACGAACTGCAAGGATCAGGACAGACGTCTGGGCGTTCAAGGCACTCTCCCCAAACTTGGAGCCCGTCTCCGAGCTGAGCTGCCCTTCGGGCTCGGCCGAGGCCGGGGTCCCGCGGAGTTGAACGTTTCTCAGCGCGCGCCTCACGCCCGCCCGGCACATCCCGGCGGCCCGGGCAGAGCGCGCGCCTCGGCCCGCGTCCGCTCCCATCCCCCCTCAGCATTGTGCGCGCTCTTCCAGGCGCTGTCTGCAGCCGGGCGGCCGCCGGGCTCCCAGCCCGTCTTCTCTGGGGCGGTCACACGTGTCCATTCCCTGGGGGGAGGGGGTCGCTCTTCCCGCACGGCCGCTGATTGGTGCCTCCCCCTACCCCACCCTTCCCGCCCCACTCCGGCCTCCATCCTACTTGGTTCCAGCTTAACCAGCCCCGCCACCTTCTTCCTTCGGAGAAAAGAGCCACTTGAGAGCTCTTCATTGAAGCACCGTTCTTGGTTGGAATAAAAGTGCGAAAGAACAGGTGGAAGCCACTGAATTTCTCTAGGCCTCCTATTTCTGGGGTGCCTAGCCCACTGGTTCTCCTGCACGACCGTCAGCACCAATAACAACTGAACTCCCACACGTGCGTGTGTCTGGCTCGAGCCCCAACCGAAAGCACCACCCTGCGGGCCCTTTAAAAGGACGCGACCACTAAGGCCGAGTGGGGGGTGGGAGAGACCCTCATTGTCCTCACTCGGCAAAGTCACTAAACTCCGCAGCCGCGCACACCTGGGAGGCGGCGCGCGCGGCACGGGGGTTCGCGGGGCGCGCCTCGCCCCCTCCCAGGCCGCCCCTTGCTCCCTCGGGGCGCCCAGGCCCCGCCCCTCCCCCTCCGGCCCGTGCCGCCGCCGGGCGGGGGCGGGGGTTGTTGTGGTGGCGCGGGCGGCCCCGCCCCTCCTCGTGGGCGGCCCCTCCCCCGGCCGCGCGGCCCCTCCCCGCCCCCAGCCCCATCTGTTTCCCCGGCGGCGCGATGATTATATTGTGCGGGCCCGGGGGCCGCCGCAGCCGCGGCCGCGGGATGGGGCGCGCGCGCGGACCCCGTCGGCAGCCGCAGCCGCCTCAGTGACTCGGCCGGTCGCCGCCCCCCGCGCGGCGCCCGCCCTCAGCTCATGCGCTCGCCGAGCGGCGGCAGCAGCGGGAGAGGCCGCCCCCGCCCGAGGAGCTGAGCGCCGAGCGCCGAGCCCGCGCCGGCGGGAGTCCGAGCGGGCGGGCAGCGTGGGGCGGCCGGGCGCTCCGAGCCGGGGCCGCCGCCGGCGCCCCTGGGAGATGTGCCCGGAGGAGGGCGGCGCGGCCGGGCTGGGCGAGCTGCGCTCCTGGTGGGAAGTCCCGGCCATCGCGCACTTCTGCTCGCTCTTCCGCACCGCGTTCCGCCTGCCCGACTTCGAGATCGAGGTGAGCGCCGCGCGGGGCGGCCCGCCGCGCCTCCCTGGCCCTCGGCGTCCGGGGCGCCCGCGGCGGGGCGGGCGCGGAGGGGACGCGCGGCGCGGGGCCCGGCTCCGCGGGGCGCCGAGCGCGGGCGTCCGGCGCGGGACGTTGGCCGGGCCGCCGGCCCACGCGCGTCCTGGGCGAGGCGCGCGGCGGAGGGAGGGCGCGCCGCTGCCGGGCCGGCGGCGGGGCCGAGAGGGGCGGCGCGCTCCCGCCGGGCGGTGGAGGCGGCGGCCGGCTGCCCCCGGCGGGCAGGCGGGGAGGGTCCGCGGCCGGGGCCCGCCGCTCTGGGGCGCGTCGGCGAACTTGGGCGGCGGGCTCGGGGCCTGCGGCAGGCGCGAAAGTTTGGGACTCCGTTATTCTTCGGCAGCGCCGTCGCTCCCGGAACGCGTGCCTTCTGCGTGCGGGACCGGGCGTCCGAGCCGACTCTCCACCGTCCTCCCCCGCGCGGCGGGCGGCGCAGGGCCGGCAGCCGGCCCGGCCGAAGGCGCCGCCGCCCGCGGGCTTTGTGAGGGCCGGGCCGGAGCCGCGTCCCGGAGGTGGCGGGCGGCGGAGTCGGGGCGGCGCCGGCGTCCTCCGCCGGTGCTCGCGGGGGCGTGCGGCCCCGGGCCGGCTGGCGGGGCGGGGCGCGCGCTCGCCGGGGCCGGGACGTGCGGGACTTCCCACTTTCTGCCTTTGGACAAAGGTGGCTAGAGGCTGTCGGTGCGCTTTCCTCTCCAGCCCCGCCGGCGAGTCCGCCGAAGGAGTAATCCAGAGGAGAATCCCCTCCGCAGCGGCGAACCGTCGTCGTCGCCCTCCGCCCCATCTTACTTTCTGCCATTTTCGGATTGGTTTGAATTCGTTTACTCCTCAGATTTTTACCTCACCTTTATTTTTAGATTCAGTAGTGTTTGCGGAAATATTTGCTTCTCACATGAATGAAGTGTGGGAACTTGCTCTTGTTGAGGAGTTGATGAAATCGAGGAAAATAAAAAAGATCAAAAGGTAGAGGGGCGGCTGAGGAGGAATGCAGGCTGATGAAGTGGGACCGCTCGCTGGCTGCCGGGCCGGGGAAGCCATGTGAGGAAATCGCAGGCTCCTGCGTCCGGGGCAGGGGGTGGGCATTTTAGGGAGCCCCAGAGCATTTGTTTTCAGAGTTTGAACGTGACTGGAACAGGCGTGTTTTTAACTAAAAATTTTAGTGGGGGAACTGTTTATATTGACTGAAGAAGAGAAACAGGGCCACAGGAATTAAAAATTTGGGAATGCTAAAAGTCGAGAGATATTCAACAGTTATTCTGATACTCTTGTGTTTTCCTTTAGTTGGTGTAAAATCGTGAGTAGTTAAATTATATCCTGCTGCTCAAAATGGTGGCTCTTGTAGGAGGTGTTGCTTCTGACAATGCCATCTTGGGTGCTGGTAAACTTGCTCCTAGCCCATTTTCTTCCTTGCAAGATAATAAAGTTGAGGTGATGCTGAATTACAGATTTAGAGTCTAAGGATCCGATCTAAAAATACTGTGGAGAAACGTATCTTTCAAAATCCGTATGTTCCCATTTTGTTGATGGAAAAATACAGGTAACTCATTTTGCCATAAATTGTTAACAGATAATCTAGAATCATCCATAAATAACTTGTCTTATGTTCTGAGAAATAAACTTGTGGTTTCTAAGTATTAGCTGGTTTAATTCTTAAAGGAAATGTAAGCTGATCAAAGAGGTCAAATTTGTATGTATAACAGAAATGAAAAGTCCTTCTTGTTACAGGTGAATAATCTCAGGCCTATTTGAGATGACTGCCTTCTCTTTTGATGGGCGTGTTTTTTGGAAGTGACACTTGTTAGAGTGTGTGCTATTGAAATACATGCACCGTGAATGAACATCGAGAATCTGTTTTGATAGCTACCCATATCTGTTTTTATTTGGAGATGTTCAGTAGATGGATAACAAACGATAGTGACTTTTTACCTCTGCACATATTGTATAATCCTTTTCCTCTAAGGGGTGTTTTAACTTCAAGTTTTCAGTAGTTATCAGAAGTTAAAAATTCCAAATTTATTTTTTAGGCTTCCAGCATATTTAACTGAGTGACTGCAGAAGTCACTGAAAACATTATCCATTTTGATTCTCTTAAGTATAAATAATTTATTTTTATTTTGCCTCAAAGATTTTTTAATCTAATAGTTTACTGTCCTAACAGTTTGAGAAACAGTCCCTTGGTTAGAGTTTATGATACGGTGGAAGACCTTCTTAAAAAGAAAACAAAACAGTTCTAATGCTGAGTTGTACCTGTGAGGCCAGCTGGAAAGGCCCTACAGTCTTAATTTGCTGCAATTTTAAAAGCTAGAAATGATGAATAATACCAAGTGGTAGAAGTTGTATATTAGCTTTTTTTAGGACTCCAGTTTTCGCACGTGGGAAGGATCACATTTTTACCCTTGACCATGGAACTGAACCCGTGGATTTATAGAAAATTTAGGAAGCAGAATCCTCAAGGACTTGGCTTCTATTTATCTAAAGTGAAGCAATCTCTTAGATAGGAGCAGGGCAGGGCGGATTCATACTGCAAACCTCCCACTTAGAGAACTGATCCCCAAAGTGTGGGTATTTTTATTTTTGCATGTAAAAAAAAAGTTCTTACTCTATTAATCAAGCTTGAATGTATAGGATTTATTTAGAAGAGTCGGTATACTTAATTCTTGTTTTTAGAATGTGTTTAGGGACTTGTATGTTTCTCTCTCCCCAAACAGGGGTTCTGTAATCTTCAGACCAAGAACTTCTAAATGTATAGATAATGCTTTATGTTGTTCAGAATTTTTGGTTTAAAAAATAATACATAAACATTATATAAAACTTGAAAATTATACCAAAATATAAGAGAATTAAACTCGACCATAATCACCACTTAAAGATAAAAGCTGTTAACTGTTAACGTTGTGTCTTACCGCTTAGGGATAAAAGCTATTAACTGTTAACATATTTAGAAGTTCCCAAATACGCTCACAGTGTATTTGTGCCTAGATTAGGTGTTGTTTTTATTTTTCAGATGAGGAGGTTGAGGTATGGTTGGACAACAGTAGATTAATGACTGCAGTAGTTGGTACTGTTAAGCACGTGCTTAACATCAGACTGGGAGATTACCAAGGAAGCTCGTAACTCAACTCCTTTGCCTCAGAAGATTATCTGTGAATATTTCAGAACCACTTCATTTAAATCAAGTATTTTATAATTGTTTAACATTCCAGTGGGTTAGGCTGGTTAAATTTTGTCCTGATTTGAGAAATGAAGAAGGGTGAATTGACCTCCTCGAAGATTTGACACTGATTTTGTTCCCTAGCCAGGTGATCTTTACAGTGAATAGAGTGTCCTACTTGACCAAAGTAAGGTGAGGGAGGATGGAATCATTTTCAGAAATCTGGTCTGGAGTTAATCATGATGGGTGTGGGGTTGGGGCAGAGGCCCATCACAAACATTTGGGGCATGTTTTCTCTGAAGAGGAGAACGGGGTACCTCTGGGTGGCTATTTGAAAATGCTCATGTAGAATTATCTGAACGGTTTGTATCGTAGCAGAATGATGAAAATAATCTGATTGTCCTGTCTTCCCTTATCCCTGCGCTGCTTCTCTTTGAGTAGTCAGTTCTTTGCCTGCCTTGTTTCCCCTTGCTGGCTGTGGTTGTATGTGGTTCGAGTCCCTTACCTAATCAGCATGATGATCTGGGGGCAGTATCTTTAGTGCAGATTCCCAAATTCTACCCTTGGTGTTTTTTTGATCCAACCCCTTGAACAGGAGCACCAAGGCATGAATTACTAAGCTTGAAAAGAAGTAATAAAAACTGCCGAGAGTGACTTAGTAGTGTATCAGTCCTGCCAGTGGTTCCGAAGCCTGGGGCCTGTGTGTGAGCCACAGGAGATTTTGTGTTGTGTACGGATATGCACTTCGCTGGAGCAGAGGGCCTGTCGCTTTCATCAGATTCTGAAAGAGGTCCCCAACCATACAAAGGTTAAGAGGCCCTGATCCCTTGAAAGAGTAAGTGTAAGATGAAAGAGTAAGTTGGCCCTGAATGGGGGAACGAGAAGCTGAGTTTCATGACACAAGATGCACTGGACTAGGAATTAGGAAATTTGAGTTCTTGTAATAGTTGTGCCACTAACTAGCTGTGTGACCTTGAGCAGGTCAGAATAGCCTAGTGATAAATGACACTCATATAGTGGCTACTTTGTTACATTTTCCAAGTGTTATTTTATCCGTAGCCATCTTTAACCATCGCCGTGAGGTGGGACTTGTCCTCATTTTACAGATGAGGACGTGGGAAGTTTGCCAGGCTAAGTTGCTTACATGCAGACCCTCACCTGAATCTCAGGTTCTTTGATATCAAATTCTATGCCGCTGTTACTACATCACACTATTTCCACTTCAGTTTTCATTACGTATTAGATGAAGGGGTAGACCTGTTAAGTAATGGCCGAGATTCCACAATGCAGACCTATTTTTAATAATGTGGGGTATAGAAGCTCCTTTTATAACTTTGGCTGAACTAAGTATGGAGGACAAGTTCATGATTTCATTTCTTTCTTTCAGCACACATTGATTGAGCATCTCCTATTTGCTAGGCACAGTGTACTAAGTGCTGGAGGTACAAATGTGGACATAACATAAAAAATGCCTGCTCTCTTTTTAGTGGAAGGACAGTACACAAATTGGTTAAGTACACTGTGTCAGAAACTGACAAGAAATAAAGTGGGATAGAGGCCCAGGGAGGGCCAGGTGGAGGGGGGTTGGATGTTGCTATTTAAAATAGGGCGATTAGGTATGGCCTCACTGGAAAGATGGCATTTGAGCAGGACTGAAGGAGAGAAGAGATGTATAATTTAAAAATTAGTAGTTTGCCACACTAGTCTATTTAATGTAAGATACCAGATGATAAATGTCTTCTAAAGATTGAGGATCTGCTCCTCCTTGAAGGAGGAAAGCTCAGGAACAGGATGTGAATTACAGAGGGACAGATCTTTATGCAGTTTGACATCCTAAAAGGGGAGAATGTTCTGTCAGAGTGTCACTCTCCAAGAGTGAACACTGGATCTCTTTCTGTTTATACCAGCTTCTTGAAGGGAAAGGCTACTGCTGCTTCCCTTTTTTACCTGCCATGTGAAGCTTCAAGGAGGTAGTTTGGAGCTTCTGCCCTTGTAGACACGGCCGTACCCTCTCCTCTGAAGGAAAGCCTGTGTTAGCATCTGGCTTGCTTTACGACGGAAGTTCAATTTGGTCTTGCTTAGTTTTCTGGAACACAGTTAGGATAGCCTAAAATACAACCTGGCAGCACTCAGTATGGCCAGCCATCTGCCCTTGGGTCAGGAGAGGCCCGGTGCTGGATTCTTGTGCTGTGGAAGCGGTAGGAATGAGGAGCAGAGTGCTGGGAAACCCCAAGTACAGAGGGTGGTTCAGGTAGCAATTCAGTGTGGACAGAAGCGCACAGCTTCTAACTGTGTGGTCTTCCATGTAGTTGATGTGATTGAACGTATTTTCAAAAGGGATCAAGCAGAGAGGGCCAGAAGCCTGGATTGTGGGCCCACCTCTGTCATTACCTGGAGTTCTGATCTTAGGCAGATCACTTTTGTTTCAGATGCCCCATCTGTGAAATGGGAATTTTAGCCTAGATGATTCCTAGGTTTTCCTGGGTGTAAAGCTCTGTGATTCTAGGATGTTTCTCAGCATGCATTAGTTCTTTTAACTGATTGAGAAAATCACCAACCTTACTGGTTAGGCTCGAGGTTATGAGCTATGTTAGGCTCGGCTAGGATTTGTCTTACAAATTAATTTTGTACCAAGTGAAAGCTGCAAATCCATACTTGATGTGTTTGTGGATTATATTGATTTGTCTTTTTGTGGAAATCTTGTCTGTAAATACGCTGCTTTGAAAGTAGCTTTCATGGCTTGAAGATTGACATTTTTCACTGTCTTCAAGATCCTCAAACTGAGCTAAGATTTTGAGACTATGAGGAATTCTGGAGGATGAAGTTCTTGAATTCTCTTATTTTCCCTTCAGTTTTGTTTGTTCACTTATATTTCATTTCATTCATATGTAGAACTGTGCGTGAGTTCCAGTTCCAGCTTCTGGCTGGCGTTTTCAGATAGCTCTTGTCTCCCCATATTTTCATATTTCAGGGGATGCTGTTCCTTGTCATTGTATCTTCTCTACACTAGCCTCTAACAAATGTTAATCAGTTTATACTTGAAAACTTAGGAAAGTCTTTTTTTCAATAGTTCTTACGATGGAGAAAGGAATTGTGGGCTGATAATATTGAGCTCAGGATTCCCTGGGTTTCTTTAATGCTCAGGGTTTCTCAGCCTCAGCACTAGTAATATTTTGGGCCAAGTAAGAATTTGTTGTGAGAAGCTGTCATGCATTTTAGGATGTTCAGCAGCATCCCTGGGCTCTACCCTCTAAGTGCCAGTAGCACCCCTGGTCATGACAAATATAAATGTCTCTAGACATTGCCACATATCTCCTGGGGGGCCAAAATCGCCCTGCTTGAGAATCACCACTTTAGGGTGTAAATAGGGAAGAGACATAAGTGTTGATCATTGTATAGAAGGTACACTGTACAGTAGTCCCCTCTTGTCTGTGGGGGTACATCCCAAGACCCTCAGTGGATGCCTAAAATGCATACTACTGACCCCTATAGATACTGTGTTTTTTCCTATGCATACATACCTATGATAAAGTTTAATTGATAAATTAGGCACAGTAAGAGATTAACAACAACAAGTTCTCTTTGACAAATCTGAGTCGCCAGCATCACTTGCACTTTGGAGCCTTTAGTACATAAAATAAGGGTTACTTGAAGATAAGCACTGCAATACTGAGACAGTGAATCTGATAACCGAGAGGGCTAGGAGGTGACCAACGGGTGGGTAGTGTATACAGCGTGGATGCGCTGGACAAAGGGGCGATTCATGTCCCAGGCAGGACAGCGCGGGAGTTCATCGCACTATTCAGAATGCTGTGCAATTTAAAACTGGTGAATTGTTTATTTCTGGAATTTTCCATTTAATATTTTTGGACCCCAGGTAACTGAAACTGCGGAAAGCGAAACCGCAGATAAGGGGACTATTGTATATGAGGTAGATGAGTTTTTCCTTCTGATAGTGACTTTTTTCCTAAATGCAAACCTTTAATATTTGTGTTTATAGAAATTGGAGGAAGTTAAAGTTGCTCCCAGATGTGCGCGTCATTAGCAATTGCACATGTCAGAAACCTGGGAAACAGATGTTTTGTTAATTTTTCTTCCTTTTCTGGGGAGTCATTTAAGGGAAGGAGAGTGGTTTGGGGGCAGTTGAGAGGGAGATGTGAAGTCAACTGGGTCCAGTAGAGAAAGGCCTCCCTCAGGCAGGGCTTGGCTGGCCGTGCTGTCGTGGAAGGGGGTGCTGCGCCAAAGCCTCAGGCTGGCTTCCACGGAGGCCGCTGCCTGTCGGGGCGCAGGATCTTCTGGACAGCTCCCTCAAGCAGTAGGCAGTGGTGGACGGGGGGAGGGGTTAGTCATGACCAGGTCAAAATTCAGGCTACCTAAGTTAAAGGGGTGTGTGTGTGTCTGCGCACGTGTGCAGGCATATTTGGAACAGATGTATATATCCAGTTATATAAAGTTTATTAGCCCGTCAGAAGTTTCAATTTAGAATACACCAACCACAGAACTTTTCTTTAGGTTGCTGTAAATATTTTTAGTGATCTCTCCCATTGGATTTTTCTCTTATGCAAGTATGGCAAAATATTTCATGAATTCAAATAGATTTCATTTTGGTTTGGAGAAAAAACTGTTGTGATGGTAAATAATGCACTGTGAAGGGCTTTGAGCTTCTTGGAAGAAAGATACTGTAGTGCTTCAAGGGTATGTCGTAATTTATCTGTGGCTTGTGAAGGTCTTTCACTGAAAAGTGTCCATCTTTTTGCTGTCTTGGGGTATTTGGTCCCCACAGTGGCCCAGTGCCTCTTTTTTTTTTTTTTGGTGAGGAAGATTGGCCCTGAGCTAACATCTGTTGCCACTCCTCTTTTTTGCTTGAGGAAGATTGTTGCTGAGCTAAAATCTGTGCCAGTCTTCCTCTCTTTCATGTGGGATGCTGCCACAGCCTGGCTTGATGAATGGTGCTAGGTCTGCGCCTGGGATCTGAACCTATGGACCCTGGGCCACTGAAGCAGAGCGTGGGAAATTAACAACTATGCCATGGGGCTGGCCCTCCAGCACCTTATTTTTTTGTTCTTTATCTCTTTTGGCTGGGAACCAAGGCCTGACCACCTTTTCCCCTCCAACAATGGAGTAGGTCTTCTGATATTCTAGGGTTTGTTTTGGGCTGTGGTAGAGGAGGAGTAGAATTTCTGGCCTGCATCAGAGTATTAAATCTCAGAATTTGTATAAATAAATTGATGTGAAGTCAGTCACTCTGCAGCCAAAAGCTGTTTTCTCTTCTCTCGGAGGACAAATGACCCCTCAGAATAATTCTCTTATGTGCTGTTTTGTACTTATTGTCCACACCCATTTAAAATGTAATATGGTTTATGTAAAAATATATGGAAGACAGTGTTTCATTCTCCCGTTGAAGGCCCCCGACCTCACGTGACCTTTATGATAGCTATTTGGCTGGCTTAAGTGATGTCATGTTCTTCTAAGTTTCACACTGTTATGGTCAGCTCTCAGCTTTGATTCTACAGCCCAGACTCTGTAAGGAGCTGAGTTGGGTCTGCTTTTCCCTCGGGTGGGTTTGCTGGAGTAACTGCCTGACTTGGCGTGTGTCACTGAGGCATGTGAGGCACACATGAAATGTGTGAATGGCTGTGACAACAGACTGTGTGCACCCTTCTGTGCTCCACCCCCCACCCATAACCACCAAAAATAAGTGAAAATAGAGGAAGTGGTAGGGTCACAATTACACTGACCACTGCATGTTTTCAAAGTTGAAACTTAAATCTCCTCCAATTAATAATTCCTGAGAATGGAATAAGTTCTTATAATTGAGAATGTTGTTAAGCAGTCTGGTTGACCGCAAGAGTTTTTTTCCCTGGCCAGTTCCTTTTACCAAACACTCCTTCCCTGAGTGTCCATTGTTTCAGCAACAATGGCGCTAAGAACAGTTGATTTGCCTGACAGAGAATGTGTTAAGCTAACAGATCCACTTCTTTAGCAAGTCTTCTCTCTCTCCCATTCCCATTGTGTCTCTTCAGTCTGCCTGAAAGGTGGTTTGCTGATTCTTTTGGGTGTGGAAGACAATTTTTATAGTCAGTGTCCTGGAGTTCCTTGTTCAGGATACCCTGTCATATGGGAGAAAGGCAATTTAGAGAAAACTTTCACCTGTTGCCATAATTAAAGGATTTAATTTTGAAATTTTTTCCGCTCTTAGACTGATTTGGGTTAGTATCCTACACAAACTTACTATTTTTTTCACATTGTTTCTGAAAGACTTTTCTTCCCCATTTTCTCTTGTGTCGTTAAAGCAGGCACCCAGCCCTCATTACAGTATCTTGGGGATTGGGAGCCGAATGTTCTAATTGATGCTGAGGATATCTCTGTCTTCATAACACTAGATTTTCATCACTTTCAGTGATGGAGCCCATCTTCATTACCAGTAACTGTACTTGGATTTTTGTAACATGCAACTCTTTAAAGTAATAGTGGAATTAAAAAGAAAAGGAAAATCTTGGGGCTGGCCTGGTGGCATCATGGTTAAGTTCACATGCTCCGCTTCGGTGGCCTGGGGTTTCTGGGTTCAGATCCCAGGCATGGACCTACACACTGCTCATTGAGCCATGCTGTAGCAGGTGTCCCACATACAAAATAGAGGAAGATTGGCACAAATGTTAGCTCAGGGCAAATCTTCCTTAAGCAAAATGAGCAAAATTGTGAACAGATGGTAACTCAGGTCCAATCTTCCTCACCAAAAAAAAAAGGGGGAAATCTCAAATCCTGGTCAGTCTCCCTTCTGTCTGTTACTGTCATCTTTATTAATACTAAGGTTGTAGAGGTATGTGATAGGGTTGTTTTTCTCCTTCTGTCATGGGGAATTAGAGTATGTTAAATAAAAAATGGGGTGGGTGGGTGGCAGTGATAGTGTAAAACCTATGTTGTGTGCCAGGCAAGTAGTAGAGGACATGATGGCTGTAGGAGGTCAGAGGCAAGCAGTGATCACGAATGAAATGCTTCCTGGGGAAGGCAGGCCTTGGAGGCTCATGGTGAGTAAGTCAGTATAGCAAGCTAGATCAGAGTTCTGTTCTTACAGAGGGCTGATAGAAAATCGAGGGCGAGAGGTTGTAGGTGGGACATCGCTGCAGGCTTTGAATGCTAGGCTCACTAGTATTAATCATTTTTGTTCATGCATTCAAGTTTTAGATAAGAATGACATCAAAATTTGAGACTAAGAATGTCCTATGTACTCAATATTTTAAATTAAATGTGGTATTGGTAGCTGGGATAGAACAGAGTGGAGGAAGAAAGTTTAACTGTTGGGGTGGAATGGGTGTGAGATGCTGAGGGTAGTGGAAGCGGGAGGACATCATCACGGGCATTATTGAAGAGTGGGTAGGACTAGATGACCGACAGTGTTGGGATGCATAGAGAAGGCCGTGTCAGTTAAGGATGTTTTTTGGCTGCAAGTAACTGAAAGTTGTACTAACAGCGACCTAAAAACCCTGTGGACTATCCTGTGGTAAGTGGCTCCTGGCAAGTACGGAGGCTGAGCGAAGGATGTCCTTGAGCACTCAGTAAGGGCACTGCGGGTGGTCCCAGCATGGATTCCGCAGCTCTGAGGCCTGCATTGCTGAGTGATGCGGGTGAGTACGGGAAATTACAATTGAAAACAGCCATTGAGTTGGTGATTTGGAGAGGTCACAGATGACTTCAGAGAAAGCTGTTCGAAAGAGGAAGAGGGAAAGCTAAGACTGTGCTCTCCTGGAATGAGAGAGAAGAGCTCTCAGAGGAAGCTTATGAGAATAGTGGAAAAGAAAGAACTGTTTAAAAGAAACTTTTTTTTCTGCAAATAATATGTAACTGTTATAAAAAGAAATCCCAGCCGGTGCATGGTTAACGTTTTAGTGCTTTACTGAGGTGGTCAGTTGTAGGACGGCTTCCCCCTTTTCAAAAGAAAACCCAGCCTGTTTGCCAAACTCTACTCCACTTGTTATACTGGCAGTCCCCCTGTTTCTTCTGTTCCCCTCGGATTGGATCGTGGGAGGAGTGCTCGTTACCCACCCTGCGATTGTCAGTTGCTCAGTGTTTGAGCTTCCTGTGTAGTAAAATGAAAATGGAAATCTGGACACTCAGATATACCCTTTTTATCATTAGGATGTTAGATTTTCTTAACTATAGATTGTTTGGAATACTTCAGCTTTTTTAGTTTCTCTCTGTTAAGTATTTAATGATTCTACTACTTCCTGGGACTCTTTGATGCATTTGTAATGGGAATTTATGCGCAAATAAGATAGCCAGGCCTTAAGGTTATGTGTTCTGTCTAATACAGGTTCCCCATGCTTGGGGAAGGTACAGCTTAACAGAAAGGTGGTTTTTGTTTGTTTGTCTCATCTACCCACCGGCTTGCAAAAAATTTTGGAGGTTATCTGTCAGCTCTCCCTGCTCCTTACCCCTTCTCCCTCCTTCTGGATCAAATAAATTTATAACCTGGCTAGTAGTCAAACGTATCTTGCAAGAGAAGATGAAATGGGCCAATCAGATTCCTGTTCTCGGGAGTGTAACCTAGGAAATACGAGGATTATTGAGTTAGTGTGGAAAAGCAGCTACAAGGTCATAGTGAAAAGCCACGATGTAAGCCAAATTCTTGCATGTGAGGGAGCAGAAACAGAGAGAACCAGCCATGAGCAGAATTCGCAGGAAGGCTGCACCTCCCGGCCGTTGGTGTATATCCTGCTGCAAGTATGTGAGGGAGGCTGTGTTCCTTGCCCCCCAAAGAGCGGCACACTTCCTGCTTCTCTTTATGTGCATATATTAAATATTTTATAAGCATAGGATCATACTTTTACATACTCTTTTGAGTCCTGTTTTATTTAGTTAATATTACATGATACAGAATGCCCTTTTATCACATATATTATGACTTTTAATGGTTGCAGAGTATTCATACTCTGATTTATTTACTCAGTCCTCTATGGGGCAGTAAGGTTATTTTTAGTTATTTACTATCGTGGCAATTATGAACAGAAAGACTTTTTTCCCCAGGATAGGATTAGTGTTTTTTAATCATTAGACTTCTCTTACTTCCTATATTTGAAATTTTAAGTGTTGCTTTTTCTTCACAGTCATATTTTATCTTTCATTTTGTGATAAAAGCTAACGTGAATTTGGTGCCCATGATGGGTGCTCCAGGCACTACTTCAAGTGTTTCCTCATGCATCAACTAATCTATTCTTTTTTTTAATTGAGATATAATTGACATATAACATTATATTAGTTTCAGGCGTGCAACATAATGATTCGATATTTGTGTTTATTGCCATATGACCACCACAGTAAGTCTAATTAACATCTATCACTACAATAGTTACAGATTTTTTTTCTTATGATGAGAACTTTTAAGATGTCCTCTCAACAACTGTCAAATGTACAATACAGTTTTACTAACTACAGTTGCCGTGCTGTACATTACATCCTCAGGACCTATTTATTTTATAACTAGAAGTTTGTACCTTTTGACTGCTTTCACCCTTTTCCTGCCCCCTCCCTGTCTCTGGTAACCACAGATCTGACATGTTTTTCTGTGAGTTTTTTCTTAGATTCCACACGTTAAGTGAGATCATACAACATTTGTCTCTGTCTGACTTATTTCACTTAGCATAATGTACTCAAGGTCCATCCATATTGTTGCAAATGGCAGGTTTCCTGCTTTTTTATGGCTGAATAATATTCCTGTGTGTGTGTGTATGTGAGTGTATACCACATTTTCTTTATCTCTCCGTCAGTGTATACTTAGGTTGCTTCCATGTCTTGGCTATTGTAAATAATGCTGCAATGACATGGGGATGCAGGTATCTTTTTCAAGATAGTGTTTTCATTTCCTTCAGATAAATACCCAGAAGTAGAATAGCTGAATCATATAGTATTTCTATTTTTAATTTTTTCAGGAACCCCCGTACTGGTTTCCATAGTGGCTGCACTAATTTACATTCTCACCAGCAGTGCACAAGGGTTCCCTTTTCTTTACGTTCTCGCCAGCACTTCTTTCTTGTCTTTTTGATAGCAGCCATTCTAACAGCTGTGAAGTGATATGTCATTGTGGGTTTGATTTGCATTTCCCTGATGATTAGTGATGTTGCTCATCTTTTCATGTACCTGTTGGCCATCTGTATGTCTTCTTTGGAAAAATGTCTATTCGGATCCTCTGCCCACTTTTTAATCAGATTGCTTGTTTTTTTGCTATTTATTCTTTAAAAAATTATTTTTATTGATGTAACATTGGTTTATAACATTATGTAAATTTCAAGTGTACCTCTTTATATTCCGTGTACATCTTTATATTCCGACTACATCGTGTTCACCACCAAAAGTCTAGTTGCCATCCGTCGCCATACAAATGTGCCCGTTTGCCCCTTTTGTCCTCCCCCTTGCCCCCTTCCCCCCTGGTAACCACCAGTCTGTTCTCTGTGTCTATGTGTGTGCTTGTTGTTACTGTTCTTTTATTTTTGTTTTTGTTTTGCTGAGGAAGATTCGCACGTCCGTGCCAGTCTTCCTCTATTTTTTAGTATATGGGCTGCCAGCAAAGCATGGCCACTAACACAGTGATGTAGTCCATACCCGGGAACCGAACCTGGGCTCCTGAAGCAGAGCGTGCTGAACTTAACCACTAGGCCACCGGGGCTGGCCCTGTTACTGTTTTTTTGTCTTCCACATATGAGTGGACTCATACGGTTTTGGCTTTCTCTGTCTGACTTATTTCTACCTATTCTTTTTAATTCCCCCACGAGGTAGGCAGTCTGTACACGAGGAAACTGAGGTACATAGGTGAAGTGATTTGCCCACGGTCACACGGCCAGCAGGCGGTAGAGCCCAGACCTGAGCTTAAGAAGCTTGACTTCAGTAAAACGCAAGACACTCATTGGTAAAGGAACTGAATGGTTGTGTCAGTGACAGAGGATTGTTGTCTAGTGCAGATTATTTAGGGGCCTATCTGAAGGTAGGTGAGACTAAATTTTAGCTATTTTTGTGACATTAAAAAGGAGCCTTAAGCAAAACTATAGAGAGTACTGAGTTAGGAAACAATGACATTTTAGGAGTGAGAGAAATTCAGTTTTTTTCTTTTAATTAAATTATGAGAGAATTAATTAAATTATTGAGAATTTGTCAATATCTTTTAGGAATTAATTACTTTTGTTATTTTCCCACTTGACTATAATACTGGCTGGAACTTTTTAAACATTTATTTTTATTTTTGTTTTTGTTTTTAAAGATTGGCACCTGATCTAACATCTGTTGCCAGTCTTTTTTTTTTTTTCCCTTCCTCCTTCTGCCCAAAGCCCCCCAGAACATAGTTGTGTAGTTTAGTTGTGGGTCTTTCTAGTTGTGGCATGTGGGATGCCACCTCAGCATGGCCTGATGAGTGGTGCCATGTCGGCGCCCAGGATCTGAACCGGCAAAATCCTGGGCCACTGAAGCAGAACACGCGAATTTAGCCACTCAGCCGTGGGGCTGGCCCCTTTACTTTTAAATAATATCGAACTTGCAGAGAAATTGTACAGTTAGTACAAAGAATTCCTGAGCCTCTTCACCCAGATTCCCTGTTTGCTTTATCATTACCTCCCGCTTCTCTCCTCACCACTCTTCCTCTGTCCCCATCCATCCATCCGTTTCTACCTATATAATAATTTTTTCTGCACTTTCTAAGAGTAAGCTGCAGACATGATACCCTTTCATCCCTAAACATTGCAGTGTTTTTATGCCTTAAAAACAAGGACATTCTCTTACATAACCATAGTACAATTATCAAAATCAGGAAATTAATACTGAGTAAGATCTGTGGATAATACTATACCTATAGCAAATATTGCCAGCTGACCTGATAATGTTGTTTTGTTTTTTTTAAGATTTTTTATTTTTCCTTTTTCTCCCAAAGCCCCCGGTGCATAGTTGTGTATTTTTTATTGTGGCATGTGGGACACCGCCTCAGCGTCGCTTAATGAGTGGTGCCATGTCTCTGCCCAGGACTGGAACTGGCGAAACCCTAGGCCGCCAAAGCAGAGCACACGAACTTAACCACTTGGCCATGGGGCCGGCCCCCGTAGTAATGTTAATATATATGTTATATATTTTTTAATGAATTTCCAATATAGTATTATTTTAGAAATTGTTTTTGTTGGTTCAGGTTTTCAGTCTAGGATCATGCACTGCATTTAGTTGTTGGGTCTTTTTAGGCCCCTTTAATCCAGAGCAGTTTTTCAGTCTTTGTCTTTCATGATCTTGACCTTTTGAGGAAGAGTACATTTTATTGACTGTCCCTCAATTTGAGTTTGTTGGATATACCCTTATGATTAGATTCAGGTCCTGTGTTTTTGGCAGGAGTGCTAAAGAAGTGGTGTTGTGTCTTTTGTGCATCATATCAGAAGTCAGATGCCCATTGGTCCCATAATTGGTGGTGATGGGTATTATTAATTTTGATCACTTGGTTTAGGTGGTGTCTGCCAGGTCTCTCCACTGCGAAGTTACTGTTTTTCCCTTATAATTAATACATATCTGGTGGAGAAATACTATGTAACCATCCTGTTTTTCATTGCAATTTCACCCATTAGTAATTTTAATCCATGTGTGATTCTTTGCCTAAGTCATTACATCATAGTTGCCAAATAGATATTTTCAAATTCTGTCATTCCTTTTACTTTTATAACTTGGCATTCGTAGTTTTCATTGGTAGATTTTAAGTGTTTGATTCAAAATTGTTTTTAGTATCTGATAAGAATATAGTTTTTTAAAAAATTTGTTTTCTTGAAAATTTCATCTAAAGTGGATGAACATTGATAAACAAGATTCACAAAGTGAAATAATCTTTTAAAGCTTCAGATCTCATCTTTTCTTTTTACTTGGAAAAATTTCAAACATACAGTGAAGTTCCAAGACAAGTTTAAGGAAATCCCTGCATACCCTTTTACTTTAGAGTCACCAGTTGTTAACATTTTACCACAGTAGCTTTATGTGAGTTTTATGCTAAACCATTAGAAAGTAAGTTGGCAGGGTGATGATAATTTACCCCCAAAATACTTTAGCATGCAGTTCCTAAGAATAGGGACCTTCTCCCACATGACCACACTAGCATGCTCACACTTAGGAAAATTAACGATAATTTTATAATAACATCTAGTAAACAGTCCATATTCAAACATCCTCACTTGTCCCCACAATGACTTTCATAGATGTTGCTCCATACCTCTATCCTGGTTCACACTTTGTGGTTTGCTGTTAGGGGAAGAGTTCTGAAACAAGTTGAAGCCAACCCATTTATCATAGTAATAGGGAAGAATTGGTAAGATGATTTAAATTTTAAGCTGCAAGTACATTAAGTGAAATAATAAGAGAAAAAGAGAGTTTATTGGAATAACAGTGGCACCAGTTCAGGCTGTACTCAAGGTCTGAACCTCAGCTTCGTCACTGGCAAGTTTGTTGCTTATTCTATAGGGTTATGATGAAATTTGAATGAGCTAAGGCATATGAAGGCCTGGCACAAGTAGATTTCAACAACTGGTAATTATTGTTAATTTTTTTTCTCATTTTAGATTTTGAATAATAAGGATATTATAACAGCATCATTTGGGAGAAAGGAATTAAATAAAGATAAGTTTGTGTGGTCTCCCATATTATTTTGAAATCAAAGTATTAAACGCAATAAAATTCTTTAAGAAATCAGTATATTATGCTTATGTGGATTAGAGTGATTGGACAGTTTTATAATAGCTTTATTGAGATATAACTCATATACCATAGAATCCACCTATTTAAAGTGTTTAATTTGGTATTTTTTAGTATATTCACAAATAGGTGCAGTCGGTCACAGTCAGTTTTGGAACATTTTCATTACCTCAGAAAGAACCCCCTTATCCTTTTGCTATCACTGCTTTATCTCCCCCTGCCCCCATCCGTAAGAAACCACTTATCTGCTTTCTGTTTCTATAGATACCCTTTTTATGAGTTTTCATGATGAATGGAATCTCATAGTATGTGGTCTTCTGTGACTGGCTTTTTTCACTTAGCATAGTTCTTGCAAGACTCATCCATGTTGTAGCAAGTGTCAGTACTTCATTCCTTTTTATAGCTGAATAGTAGTATTCCATTGTATGGATATACTATATTTTATTTACCTATTGATGAACATGTAAGTTACTGTTACTTTTTGGTTATTATGAATAATACTGCTTTGAACATTGCTATTGGTGTACAGGTTTTTGTCTGATCATATGTTTTTGTTCTTTGGGTATATACCCAGGAGTGGAATTGCTGGGTCGTATGGTAACTGATCATTTGAGATACTGCCTGTTTACCAAAGAGGCTGCACCATTTTATATTCCCACCAGCGCATGAGGGTTCCAGTTTCTCCACATCCTTGCCAGCACTTGTTATATGACTCTGAGTCTAGCCATCTAGTTGGTGTGAAGGACTATCTAAATGTGGTCTTGATTTGCATTTCCCTGATGACTAATGATATTTAGCATCTTTTCATTTGCTTATTGGCTATTTGTATATCTTTCTTGGAGAAATATCTGTTCAGATCCTTTGCCCATTTTAAAATTGGGTTGTCTTTTTATTATTGAGTTATAAAAGTTCTTTATATATCCTAGATATAAGTTCCTTATCAGATATATGATTTGCACATATTTTCTCCTGTGGGTCATGTTTCCACTTTCTTGATGCTGTCCTTTGAAGAGCAAAAGTTTTAAAGTTTATCTGTTTTTTCTTTTGTTGCTCATGATGGTTTTGGTTTTATATCTAAGAATTCTTTGCCAAATCCATGAAGATTTATCCCTATACTTTCTTATAACAGTTTTATAGTATAGTATTTAAGTCTTTGATTTTGCATTAATTTTTATATATGATGTGAAGGGTTCAACTTCATTCCTTTTTCATATGGCTCTCTAGTTGTCCCAGCGCCATTTGTTGTAAAGACGACATTAAACATTGTTGAAAACAATTGGTGAAAAAAACATTGTTGAAAAGACACCATTGAACATTTCCCATTGAATGGTCTTGGCACCCTTGTCAGAATCAGTTGACCATGGATATATGGGTTTATTTCTAGACTCTGAATTCTGTTTGACTGATCTATATGTTTATCCTGTGCCAGTACTGCACTGTCTTGATTAATGATGCCTTGTAGTGAGTTTTGAAATCTGGAAGTATGAGTCCTCCTTTGTTCTTTTTCAGGATTGTTTTGGCCATGCTATACTGAGTCCTTTTAGAGTCAGTTTGTCAATTTCTACAGCGACATTGGCTGCAATTCTGATAGGGATTGTATTGAATCTGTAGAACAGTTTGGGGGCTAGTACCATTTTGACAGTGTTAAGTCTTCTGATCCAGGAACGTGGGATGTTTTCTTTCTTTTTTTTTTTGGAAGGTTAGCCCTGAGCTAACATCTGCTGCCAATCCTCCTCTTTTTGCTGAGGAAGCCTGGCCCTGAGCTAACATCCGTGCCCATCTTCCTCCACTTTATATGTGGGACCCCTACCACAGCATGGCTTGCCAAGCGGTGCCATGTCCGCACCCGGAATCTGAACCTGCGAACCCCGGACCGCTGAAGTGGAACGTGCGCTCTTAACCGCTGTGCCACCAGGCCAGCCCCTGGGATGTTTTCTCATTTGTTTAGATCTTTTAAAATTTCTTTGAACACTGTTTTGTAGTGTTCTGAGTATAAATTTTGTGCTTCTTTTGTTAAGTTTATTCTGAAATATTTTATGCTTTTTGATGCTATTGTAAATGGAGTTTTTTCTTTGATTTTCAGATTGTTCATTGAAAAATTGTTTTTTTAAATCAATTTCATTGCACTATGATTTAAATACAATAAAGTGCACTTTGGTTTTTTTTGAGGGAGATTAGCCCTGACCTAACATCTGCCACCAATTGTCCTCTTTTTGCTGAGGAAGATTGGCCCTGAGCTAACATCTGTGCCCTTTTTCCTCTACTTTATGTGTGAGATGCCTGCCACAGCATGGCTTGATAAGTGGTTGGTAGGTCTGCGCTCGGGATCCGAAGCGACAAACCCCGGCCGCTGAAGCGGAGCACGCAAACCTAACTGCTGAAATTCACTCTTTTTAAATGTATAGTTTGAGTTTTGACAAATACATGCAGTCTGGTAACTACCACAATTTCAAAGATAAAGAACATTTTTCTTTTTTTTTTTTTTAAAGATTTTATTTTTTTCCTTTTTCTCCCCAAAGCCCCCCAGTACATAGTTGTATATTCTTCGTTGTGGGTCCTTCTAGTTGTGGCATGTGGGACGCTGCCTCAGTGTGGTTTGATGAGCAGTGCCATGTCCGTGCCCAGGATTCGAACCAGTGAAACACTGGGCCGCCTGCAGCGGAGCGCATGAACTTAACCACTCGGCCACGGGGCCAGCCCCGAAGATAAAGAACATTTTTATTACCTCCTTATGTGTCTTGGCGGTTGACTCCCACCTGCACTCTAGTCTCAGGCAATCACCTATCTGCCTTCTGTCACTATAGATTAGTTTGCCTCTTCTAGCCTTTCGTATAAATAGTCTTACAGTTTGTGTTTTTTTTGTATCTGGCTTCTGTTAGTCAGCATAATGATTTTAAGATGAAGCCATATTGTTGTGTGTATGAGTGGTTAACTTTTTTAATTGCTGAATAGTATTCCATTGTATGGCTATACCACAGTTTATCCATTTTCCTGTTGATTTGGCAATTATGCATGAAAGTGCTGAGTATGTTCACATACAGGTTTTTGTGTGGACATATGTTTTCAATTCTCTTGAGTAAATACCTGGCAGTGGAATGGCTAGGTCCTATGTAAGTGTATGTTTAAGTTTATTAAAAAAACCACCAAATTGTTTTTCCAAACAAATTGCTGTTTTTATTGTTGATATATAATTTATATATATTAAAACCCTCCCTCCACCACCTCTAGTGTACATTTCCATGACTTTTCACAGTAGTATAACCACTACCAAAACAGCTTCATCACCCAAGAAATTTTCCTCACGCCCGTTTGTAATTAACCCTTTCCTTTAGCCCTTGGCAATCTCTTATTTGTTTTTTATCCCTGTAGTTTTGTCTATGTCATAATAAATGTAATGATACAGTATGTAGTCGTTTGAGTCTGGCGTCTTTTACTTGGCATAATATATTTGAGATTCATCCATGTTATTGCACCATTAAGCGCTTAATTCCTTTTTACTGCCAGGCAATAATGTATTGTTGGGACGAACCCCAACAGTATCATTTATCTACTCATTGACCAGTGGAAGAACGTTTGAGTTGTTTCTAGTTTTGGCAATCATGAAAGTTGCTTAAGCATTCACATATATGTTTTGTGAACACCTAGGAATAGGATTATTGAGTCATATGGTAAATGTGTGTTTAACTTTGGAGAACAGTTTTGTGCTTTCCGGTATTCCCACCAGCAGTGTGTGAGTTTCGGTTCCTCTGCATCCATCGTTTGTTACTGTCATTCTTTAGTTTTGTTTTATTTTAGCTATCTTAATAGGTGTGTACTTATATCTCATTGTGGCTTGAATTTACATTTACCTAATGACTTATTATACTGAGTATCTTTTCATATACTTATTTGCCATCCTTATACTTTGGTGAAGTATCTTTTAAAATCTTTTGCCCATTTTTGAAATTGGATTGTTTTCTTAATATTGAGTCTTGAGAGTTCCTAATGTATTCGCAATGTAAGTTCTTTATCAGATAACGTACTTAGCAAATATTTTCTCTTAGTCTGTGGCTTGTCTTTTCATTCTTTTAACAGTGTCTCTTGAAGAGCAGAAATTTTTAAATTTGAGAAGTCCAGTTTATCCAGTTTTTCTTTTTTGGATCATGGTTTTGGCATCATAGTTGAGAAATCTTTGCCTCACCTAAGATTACAAAGATTTCTTCTAGAAGTTTTATAGTTAATTTTATTTATTTATTTATTTTTTTGAGGAAGATTAGCCCTGAGCTAACTGCTGCCAGTCCTCCTCTTTTTGCTGAGGAAGACTGACCCTGAGCTAACATCCGTGCCCATCTTCCTCTACTTTATATGTGGGACGCCTACCACAGCATGGCTTGCCAAGCGGTGCCATGTCCACACCCAGGATCCGAACCAGCGAAACCTGGGCCACCGAAGCAGAACGTGCACACTTAACCGCTGTGCCACTGGGCCGGCCCCTAAATGTTTTTGTTGATAGTGTGTAAGAAGTCTTTTTATTGCTGTTCATTTAATCTCTAAGAAATAGGTGGTATTTCTCTATTTGCATGCAACTGTTTTGGCTGGAACAGTCTAGTGGGCTGACCCTTAGAGGCGAAGTTCTGACTTCTTTTTCCAGCTCAGTTCTGGAGCATAGAGAATCATTCTACATTGCAAAAGACAAATCTTCCTTTTAGGTTCGTGAAAGGGGATTTTCCTCAGAAGTTGGTTGCAGTGGTGTGGCAGAAGCGTTAACATTACAGTGTGTTAGTTTTGCATCCGTTTTCTCTGGGATACAGCTGGAGTTTGATGATGAAAATAAAGAGTAGATTCTTGTTGACTTGGTACAGGATAATTTAAAAAGCAACCGTAATCATTTCTTTGTTTGCTTATTTTACATTTGGTTCCTAGAGTACTTAATGGCTTACCTTGTAGATATGTAAATTAGTAAGTAAAACTGGGAAAATCTGAATATTGCTAGTGGGTGGTATCAATGTCAATATCCTGCTTTTAATATTATAGTTTTGCAAAATGTTACTGTTGGGGGAAGTAAATGAAGTGTACAGATGTCTCTGTTATTTCTTAGAAGTGCATGTGAATCTACAATTAATGAAAATTTCAATTAAGAAAGTAGGATGGGATTCGTAAACTCAAAAGATTTCAGAGCTGGAAGGTATTTTGGTGGTCATCCCTCAACTGAGTGATGCAGACCAGAAAATGTGGACTGAATAATCTGTGCAAGGTTGCTTGACTAGTTAATGGCACAACTAGATGAAAGGACTGATTGTTCTGACTGTCCAGGTTGTTTATGCTTTGCCTTCTTGCAACCACCTGAACACTTAACACATAACCTGGATATAAAAGAGCAGCAGAAACTTGAAGCAGACAAGCAGTAGGAAGCAGAGGCCTTGTAGCCTTAGAGAGCTCCAGGTCCGGAGAGAGGACTTTCCTGGCCTCATGACGCCTTGCCTGTACCTAGTGTGTAATTGTGGTTTTCCCACTGTGTAGATCGAACACTTCATCTAAAGCTGTTTAGATTAGAATGTGCCTGAATTGTATCAGAAAGTCTGTTCAGTGGAGAACTAATAAATCAGTTAATTTGATGTTGCATAGACAAATCTTTTGATTATATGAATTTATTTTTTTTACTTAATTTTTATTTTGGAAGATTTCAAACCTACAAAAAATTTGAAAGAATGGCACAGTGAACACTTATATACTCTTCATTTGGATTCAACAGTTAACATTTTACCACATTAGTTTATCTTTTCTTTGTATGTATATGTGTGTATGTGCGTGCATACTCACTTGTGTATAAACACAAATACTCATTTTTGTCAGGCACACATCATGACATTTCACTCTTTAATACTTCAGCGTACATTGCCTAAGAATAATATAAAAATAAGAACATTCGCCTATATAGCCACAATACCATTAATACTTCTAAGGAAAATTAAAAATATAGTTTCGTAATATTATCTAATAATGGTTCATAATATCTAATCTAATATTCAGCCCCTCCTCAATCACAAAAATATCTTTCATCACTGTTCTTATTGGTCAGTTTGGGTTTGGTCCAGGATCTCTTCAAGGTTTCATAGATATTCACTTGGATATTTCTAAATTTCTTTTCATCTATAATAGTCCCCTTGACTTTTTGCTTTTTTTTTTTTCTTCTTCCTGAGGAAGGTTCACCCTGAGCTAACATCTGTCACCAATCTTCCTCTTTTTGCTTGAGGAAGGTTCACTCAGAGCTAACATCTTTGCCTGTCTTGCTCTATTTTGTGTGTGGGTCACCACCACAGCATGGCTGCTAATGAGTGATGTAGGTCCAAACCTGGCATCTGAACCTGGGCCGCTGAAGCAATGTGTGCTGAACTTAACCACTAGGTCACGGGGCTGGCTCCAACCTTGACTTTTTGCTTTTTATAACGCTTTGAAGAGTCTGGGCCAGTTGTCTTGTAGGATATTCCATGTTTGGGATTTTTCTGTTTCCTCAAGATTAGATTCAAGTCAACAATTTTGGTAAGACTGCTTCATAGGTGTTGTTGGATACTCACTGTTTCACATCAGAAGGTGCATAATTTCAAGTTGTTTACTGTTACTTATGCTTATTTTGACCTCTTGGTTAAGGAAATTTTCGTTTTGATTGAATGATATTAGTAGGTTTCTCTTCTTAATCAGGTTGCCCACAACATTTAAGAGAGAGATGAAAAAATTATAGAGATGGATATTCAAACAGACTGTTGTAATACAGTTGTAGTACAATAAGATATTTGTTTAAATGGAAATGAGCAAACTGCAGTGGAAGAAATAGCTACGCCTATCTACGTCAATGGGGGAAGGTTTCACAGCTGCAACAGTCTGAAAGGCTGGTTACAAATCAACAGGTGGATAGGTAGGGAGAAAGGGTCACTTGGTAGAGATAACAGCCTGTCTGGGAACGCAGAGGAGAGAGTGTGCCAGAGAGATTGGGGAACATCAGGGATTGCAGGAGCCTGTTTGCAAGGTTGATGGGAGTGGCAAGAGCTGAGGCTATGTCAATAGTGAGGTTAGGGTTAGATAGAAAGACCATTTGATTAATTTGGATTTTATCCTAAAGGTGGAGTTTTCAGACTTATTTTAAAGCTATGAAGCACTTTGTTAAAAAGAAATCTTATTTAGAAACTCAATATATAAAACAGATAAAAGTGAAGCACTGTTAGAAAATTGCTGTAGGTGATGAGCTGTTAAAGTTGCAAGGGAGAGTGATAGGATTTAGTGTTTAGAACAGGCCTAGTATATGATCTGTGTGCAATAAATATTTGTTGATTGAGTGGAGAAATAATCTTTGCAGAGTAGAAAGTTCACTTCACTGTTGGTATAGAGTGAGCAGACCAGAACCAGAAAGACAAGTTACAAGGCTACTGCACTGGCCTGGGTGAGCGATGACAGGACCTGAGCTAGAGAAAGGATAACAGAGATTGAATGAGAGGCTGGATATGAGAATAGGAGACACAATTAACTGGACCTGGTTAGACAATGGCTTGTAAGAGAGGAAGAGTCTAGCACAGTGGGACCATCCACAGGGCTGAATGTGATCCCCAAGAAGTGTTCTGGGAATTTGTGGACACATTTTTAGTCACAGAGATTGGAAAACAATCCTGGCTTTTAGTGGATGGGGGCAAGCATGCTAGATGTTATACAGTGCAAGGACATTCCCAACAATGAAGAATTCACCCCCATTTTAAGAACTTTCATGTAGGTGAAAAAAAATTTGTATTTGAATCTAAGTCCAAACTGCCATTTTACATTATAAACACAAAGTAATTTTGCAGTGTTTTAATATATACTAAAATTTTTAGGAATGCAACTTTTGTGTGAATCAAGGGAAGACTATACTGTTTTGTTTGGAATATTACTGAGAGTTTTTCACCGTTTTGGAAAATCCTGTATCATATTGTCTTATTCATGACTGGTCATATTTGAATTGTTTATACTACAACACTGTGTCAGTCTGTGTTTGTTCCTTTTGGGTTCTGTGTTGAAGAACCAGCATCTGACTGTTGTGTGTTCTAATGCAGTCATGCTTAATCATTTACATTTTGAAATGTATTATATATTTCATTTTATGTTTCTTTGATTACAGTCGGGGTATATATTGATTATTTTTATGGATGTAGGAAGGTTTTGTTATCTATGAATTTCACATCAGAATAGTTGAGAGGTGTTAGAAATTTGTGTTATAGAGAAGAGAGCTGAAATGGGGCCAGTCCTGTGGCCTGTTGGTTAGGTTCAGCATGCCCCAGTTCGGTGGCCCAGGTTCACAGGTTTGGATTCTGTGCGTGGACCTACACCACTGTCAGCCGTGCTGTGGCAGTGAACCACATATAAAAAAAATACAAGAAGATTGGCACAGATGTTAGCTCAGGGCTAATCTTCCTCAGCAAAAAAAGAAAGAAAGGAGCTGACCAAGTTGAAGAATCACCAGTCTAGTGTGAGTCTCAAGATTCTGGCTTGGTGACTGCCTGAACGTCGTTACTCTTCATTGAGATGGGGAAAATGGAAAGAGGATTGAGTCTAGGGTGAAGGTCATGTTGAGTTTGGGGTTTGTGTGGGACATTTAAGTATTGATAATGGGGATTTGGAGTTAGGGAGAGAGTTCTGGGCTGGGAAAAAAAAGAATTAACATTTATTGAGAATGGTTAACATTTATTGAGAGTGAGGTGGTTAAGAATACAGATTGTGGAACCAGAGTGGGTTTGTTTTCTGTTGCCATACTCAGTACTTGTATGACATTTTACAAGTTACTTAACTGCTCTTACACCCAGTTAATGTGAGAATTCAGTGCCTTAAAACACATAATATACCCAAATAGTGCCAACTTAAAAGTTGTACTCAAATTAGCCATTATTATTCACCAAACATTCAGTAAGTGCGAAGAATTGTGAATTAATATTAATATGTGAATTATCTCATTTGGTCATTACAAAACAATATTTTTATGAGAAAACAGGCTTAAGGAAATTTAATATAAATTTGGAAGGCATAAATAATATAGTAATAATAAGCCTAAATTAGATAGGATTGGATCAAATGCTATCAGATCTTTCTACTCCATCTGTGATCCTGAAACCAGCAGCTTCCCCATCATCTGGGAGATTGTTAGACATGCAGAATCTCAGACCTCACCCTGGATCTACCAGATCAGACTCTGCATTTAAGTAGAGTTCTCGGGTGATCACTGTACACAGTGAAGTATGAGAAGCATTGGGCTCAGAGATCTGAGCTGGTCAAGGTCAGGGGTCGTTAAGTGGCATAGTAAAAGGCTCAGGAGGTAGAACGCCAAGTGCCGATCTGGCCCTCGCTCTAGGTTTCAGCTTCAGGACCTTGACAGCTCTTTCTTTCTTTCTGTGGACCTCAGTTTTCTCATCTTTAAGTGGGGCGAGTTGTCTTTTAGCTCTAACATTTTATGGTTCTAAGTCCCAAGTTGGCTACTGGGAAGATGGTCCTGAGGGATGCTTAGCTGGATGGTAGAAGAGGTAAATGATGATTTTAGGTAGAAGGATTGGCATAAGTACACTTAGGAATGAGTATACCGTGAGTGGAAAGTTGTGGATTTTACTAAAATAAATATTATATTTTTATCTAAAATTTAGTATATTTTAGTATAATTTCCTGCTTTCTGAATTTTCAGTGTTTGAATTTAAGGGAAAATTTCTCCAGTAATCTTAAAATTCAAGAAATAGATTCTTTTATCATGTTTTCAGATTTTAGGCCCCACATTTAATTCTGGTCTGCTAATGCTCCTATGGTAATTGGTTTTTTTTCATTATTAGGCCTCTTGTAATTCTCAAGTTAATCATCATAGGTGGACATATTTTATATTAAGTTCTAAAACAGTATGACTTTTTAAAAAAATCTAGAGTTCAGGTTTGGCTTCCACATTTGTCTGAGCTTCCTCATTTTCCTTTAATTTACTTAGGACATTGACAATGTCTACTACTACTTTGTACTTGCAGGGATGATGTCTAAAATATAAACATTTCAGTGTGACTTTGGTATCAGATAATGTTTTATTTGTAAGTGTTTTATTTACATGATTTTTCTGAAAAAGATATTAACTTCTTTGAAGATGAAAAATCCAGGTCTTCCCCCCTTGAATGTAGTTTCAAAGTAATCTTTAGGATTACTCTAAATTTTTATGCCAAACTCAGGTCAAGTGACTGAGGAAGAGGGGTTTGTATTGTGAAAAATAAAGAAAGGTATGTTGGAAGTGGAGAACTCGGTGACAGATAACCGCTGAGGTGTGGTGGAGTACATGAGTAGTAGTGGTGGTCCTGGATGGATGGATAGTAAGGTGGAAAGTAACTTAATGGTAAAGGTGCTTGTGAGGAGCAGAATAAGGTTAAAGAAGCTGGAGACTACCACCTCCCAACTTTTCTTTCTTTTTATCCTCTAGGAGACTTCGGAAATGTTCTGCTTCTGGCAGATCGTTGTATTTTGAAATCCTTCTATTAAAGAGAGGCTGCATTCTGTCTCCTGTGCCAAATGCCATCTTCTTTTCTCCTGGGTTTAGGAGCATAAGAAATGACAGCAAGTCTGGGAAGCCCTGAGATAGAAGAAGGGTTGTCCTAAAGGGGGATGATGGAACAGGGGTGGGGTTTGTTCCCTAAGTATCTGGGTAATTGTAATCTCATCTGCCTTTGTAGTATTTGTTGGCAGGATCCCATGAGAGTCTTGTGCTTGGAAGATTGTCTTTAGCCTTCTTCTAGAACAAGTGTGGCTGTGATTTAGAATCCTCCTCTCCCTCAAAGAAAAAATATTCCGGAGGAGAGAAAAGGTGGATGGCAGAAATTGGCTGCTGAAGAGGTTTTGTTGATGGATTAGTCTGTTTCTCCATACTACTGTTTGATATTGGAACACCAGAAGAATAGTGTATCAATTTAATTTATTTTTAAAAACAGCTTTATTGGACTATAATTGACATACAGTAAACTGCATATATATATACAATTTGATGTTTTGACTTGTCAAATTTGGTGTATACACTTGTACATCATCACCACAAAGTGAACATATCCATGACCCCCAAGAGTTTCCTTCTGCCCCTTTGTAATCCTTACCTCCTGTCCCTCGCTAACCCCCTTTCCCCAGGTAACACCAGATCTGCTTTCTACCACTGTACATTAGTTTGCATTTCCCAGAATTTGATGTAAGTGGAATCATACAGTACAAACTCTTTTTTTTTTTTTGGTTGCACTTTGCACACTCAGCATAATTAGTTTGTGATCTATCTGTGTTGTAGCATGTGTCATTAGTTCATTTCTTTTTATTGCTAAGTACTGTTTCACTTTATGGATATGCCACCATTTGTTTATCCACTTTACCTATTGAGAGACATTTGTGTACCATTCTTTGCACACGTGCTTTCATTTCTCTTGGGTAACTACCCAAAGTAGGGTGGCTGGATAATATGGTAGTTAAACATTTAACTTAAAAAAGACAAACTTTTTATTTTAGAATCATTTTAGATTTACAGAAAAGTTATAGTGGCAGTACAGGGAGATCAGATTTATCAAGGCTCAGCAAACTTTTCCTGTAGAGGTCCAGATAGTAAATATTTTAGCTTTTGTGGATCAGGTGATCTTTCTTAAAACTACTCAGCTCTACCATTGTCAGGCAATAGCAGTCATAGACAATGAGTAAATGAATGGGCGTGGCTGTTACAATAAAACTTTATTTGTAAAAACAGATGGCAAGTTGAATTTGGCCCCTGGGCTGTAGTTTGCCGACCCTTGCTGTGTATCCAGCTTCTCTAATGTTTAATCTTACTCCACCATGGTACATTTGTCAAAACTGAGATATTACCTTTGGTACAATACTAGTAACTAAACTACAGACTTTGGTTACTAACAGTTTCCCACAGTGTCTTTTTTTCCTTTCAAGTTTTAATCCTGCGTACCACATTACATTTAGTTATCTTGTCTCCTTAGTCTGTTATTATCATCAGTATAGACTCATGGATATTCATTTTATTTTGTGGGTTTTAATCTAAGACTATCTTTATATTGTTACTTAAATTGTTCTAGCTTTGGCCATTGGGAGTTCTTTGAGATTGGCTCCTATGTCCTTTAGACGTGTCCTCACTTTTTCTTTTTTGAATTACTACCTGCTGTCTGACTGAATAGTTTTACATTGTATAGATATACTCCTTTTTGTTTATTCATTCATCAGATGGTGGGCGTTTGGATTGTTTCAACTTTTGGGCTATTATGAATAATAGCTCTGTGTATTTGCTTATAGGTGTTTGTGTGGACATGTGTTTTCTTTTCTCTTGGGTAGATACCTAGGAGTGGGATTGGAGTTGTGTTTAACTTTTTAATAAACTGCCAAACTTGTTTACCACAGTGGCTGCACTGATTTATATTCTCAACAGCAATGTGTAAGAGTTCTGATTTCTCCACATCTTCTTCAGTACTTGTTATTGCCTGTCTTTTTTATTACAGTCATGCATCACTGATAATGATAGGGATATGTCCTGAGAAATGAGTCATTAGGCCATTTCGTTGTTTGAACGTCATAGAGCGCACTTACACAAACCTGGATGGTATGGCTTACTACACACCTAGGCTGTATGGTACTAATCTTATGGGACCGCCGTTGTCTATGTGGTTCGTCACTGACCGAAACATCGTGTGGCACATGACTGTATAGACGTTCCAGTGGATGTGAAGTGGCACCTCATTGTGGTGGTGGTTTCTATCTCCCTAATGCTAATGATGTTTGGCAACTTTTCATGTATTTATTAGCTCTTCACATATCTTTGGTGACATTTCTATTACTTAAAAAATTGTGTTTCTCTGTGAAGTTATTTATATGTTCTGGAGACAAGTCCTTCACCAGAAATATGATTTTTACATATATTCTCTCTATCTGTGTGTTGTCTTTTCAGAAATTTAAAATTTTGATAAATTCTAATTTATCAATTTATTCTTTTATAGTCCTGCTTTTATTATCATTACCTAAGAAATCTCTTCCTTACCCAGGGTCACAAAGGTTTTCTCTTATGTTTTGAGAAGTTGTTGTTTTAGATTTTATGTTTAGGTCCGCGATCCATTTTGAGTTGATTTTTGCATATGGTGTGAGGTATTGACAAAAGGATTTTTTTTGGTTTTATTCTTGCATATGTTCTAACACCATTTGTTGAAAAGGCCATCCATAATCACTGGATTGCCTTTGTACTTGTGAAAAATCTATCTGTGTGTGGGCTCATTTCTGGGCTGTTTATTCTATTTCATTAATCACTTTGTTTTTAGGCCAATACCACAGTCCCTAATTACTGTAGCTTTGTAATAAGTCTTAAAATTAAGTAATGTTAAAATTAAGTAATGTTCACCCTATTGTTAATTTTCAGTTGTTTTGGCTATTTTATATACTTTGCATTTCCATATGAATTTTAGAATTATTTTATCAGTTTCTACCCAAAAATAGCCTGCTGGGATTTTGATTGGGATTGTGTTGACTGTATAGATCAATTTGTGGAAAATTGACAAATTAATAGTATTTAGTCTTCTGATGTGTGAAAATTGCATCTCTCTCTCCATTAGGCTTTCTCCAATTTCTCACAGAAAAATTTTATATTTTTCACTGTTTAGGTTTCTCTCATCTTTTATTAGATTTATTCTGAAGCATTTCATACTCTTAGGCTATTGTACATTTAAAATAATTCCAGCTGTTTGTTAGTGTATAGAAATACCACTGTTTTTTATGTTGATCTTACGTCCTGTAACTTTCCTACACTCACTCCTTTTAGCACTGTTTTTGGTAGACTCCATTGGATTTCTGCGTAGATGATCATGTTATCTGCAGATAAAACAGTTTTGCTTTTCTTTTCAACCTGGATGCCTATTTCTTTTTCTTGCCTTATTGCAGTGTCTAGAACTTTCCATAAAATGTCAAAAAGAAGTGATCAGAGCAGACATCCTTGTCTTGTTTCTCATCTTAGGGAAAAGCATTCAGGCTTTCACCATTTCCCTTTTGATTTCTTTCTGAACCCATGGGTTGTTTTATTTTTTTATTTATTTTTTAGATTTTGTTTTTCCTTTTTTCTCCCAAAGCCACCCGGTACATAGTTGTGTATTTTTAGTTGTGGGTCCTTCTAGTTGTGGCATGTGGGATGCTGCCTCAGCATAGCTTGACGAGTGGTGCCATGTCCATGGCCAGGATTTGAACTGGCGAACCCTGGGCTGCCAAAGCAGGGCACACAAACTTAACCACTTGGCCATGGGGCTGGCCCAATAGTTTTTTTTTTTTTTTTTGGAAGATGAGCCTTGAGCTAATGTCTGTTGCCAATCCTCCTGTTTTTGCTGAGGAAGACTGGCCCTGAGCTAACATCAGTGCCCATCTGCCCATTTTCCTTTACTTTATATCTGGGACGCCTACCACAGCATGGCTTGCCAAGTGGTGCCATCTCTGCACCCGGGATCCAAACCAGTGAACCCTAGACCGTCGAAGCTGAATGTGGGAACTTAACCGCTGTGCCACTGGGCTGGCCCCACCATGGGTTATTTAGAAGTATGTTATTTAGTTTCAAATATTTGGAAATTTTTTAGAGAGCTTTCTATTACTGATGTCTAGTTTAATTCCATTTTGGGCGGACAATATACTTTACATGACTTGCATCCCTTTTAAACTTATTGAGATGTGTTTTATGGCCCAAAATGTGGTCTCTCCTGCTGAATGTTCCGTGTGCACTTGAAAAGAATGTGTATTCTGCTATTGTTGGCTGGAGTGTTCTATAAATGTCTATTAAGAAAGTTTTTATCTTTTAATACAAAATGGGTGAAATATGAAATGGATTAGTTTCCCTTTTCCCAAATACATAGTGTGAGTCCTTGGAAATTCTTCCAGCTCTTCTAGCTGAAGAGGAGTCTCCTGATTGGAATGACAGCTTTGAACTGGAAGACATTGTTTTATTAGTGCACTAATCAGCCACAGAGATTACCCGATTGGCTATTTAACAATTAAATGAAGTTGCTTGTAATTCTTTGAGCATACACAGAAGTAATTAAATTAACCCTTTACTGCCCAGTATGCCTGGGGTATTAGCATGTGAAAATGGAGGAGCCTAAAATCCTTGAAATCTCTGGGGAGATATCTAACCAGATGTGTTTCAGTCAACTTCAAAAGAAGTACCTTATTTAAGAGGCATGTTAAGTGCAGATTAAACAGAAAATAACAGATTCAGAACTATAGTCCTCTGACAACTTAAATATTCCTTTATTAACAGTGTTCTTGGGGTCTTAATGCAAAAGCTTTTCTACCAGTGCTGCTTTTGAATAGAAACTTGAGATGAACCCTCTTCATAGCCAGTTTTACTGTCTTTGAGGAGACTTCGGTGTAAAAGCATTTTTCCTTGGTTATTTCATCATATCCTTGCAACCACCTACTGAGACACAAGAGTGAGGTTGATGAAAGAGAAGGCTGCGTTGGAGTATAAATCGTAGGTGATGAACAAAATGTGGACTAGCATTTCAGAATTGGAAGAGACCTTGAATACGCTGACATTATTTCAGCCTCTCATTTTATAGATGTTTTGTAAACTGATGGTTGAGGAGATGAAGATTCAGAACAGTTAGGCGCTTGTCTAACGGTGCTTCTCAACAGGGGGTGATTTGCCCTCAGAGGACTTTGGCAGTGTCTGGAGACAATTTTGGTTACCACAACTTGGGGAGGGGGCCTACTCCTATCCATTGGGTAGAGGCCAGGGATATTGCCAAATGTCCTACAGTGCATAGGACAGCTGCCCAGAACAAAACAATGATCTGGCTCAAAATGTCAGTCAGTACTGCTGAGCTTAAGAAACTCGGGTGTAAGTCCAACTTATCTTGAGTTTTGATTAGAACATGCATCTCCAAAATTCTGCTTCATTGACTTAAGTAGTCTTGTCATCAGCTGTTGGTAATCACCGCTAAATTATTGTTATTTTTTATTCTTTTCAAGTTCATTTTTTAAATTGAAGTAAAATTTACATAAGATAAAATTAACCATTAATCATTTTAAAGTGTACAATTCAGTGGCATTTAGTAAATTCAATATGTTGTGCAGCAATCATCTCTGTCTAGTTCCAAGACATTTTTATCACTCCAAAAGGAAACCCTATACCCATTAAACAGTCACTCTCCATTTCCCCCTGCCCCTAGCCCCTGGCAACCGCTAGTCTGCTTTCTGTCTCTATGGATTCTAAATTATTTTTATGTTTACTTTTTTGTGGTGCTTGGAAAGAACACTGAATGAGGAGTCGAGAGAGTGGACTTCATGTCCGTTTCCCTATTGCTTCATCTGTTTGTGTGATTTGGGCAAGTCATTCGTCTGTCCTAACCCACAGTTTCCTCTTTATTTATGTAACAGCTGTCTCAGTAGCCAGAATGCCATTCTTCTTTAAATGAGATCTTTAAAATCTGAAATTCTAGCCCAGATTTTGTTTGCTCAGAATTTTTTCTTTTTTAAAGATTGGCACCTGAGCTAACAGCTGTTGCCAATCTTTTTTTTTCTTCAGCTTTTTTTCTCCCCAAATCCCCCCAGCACATAGTTGTGTACTTTTAGTTGTGGGTCCTTCTAGTTGTGGGATGTGGGATGCCACCTCAACGTGGCCTGACAAGCGGTGCCATGCCTGTGCCCAGGATCTGAACCAGTGAAACCCTGGGCCACCAAAGTGGAGTGCATGAACTTAACCACTTGGCTACAGGGCCAGCCTCATTTGCTCAGAATTTTTCTTGGACATCTGTAACAGAATTTTTTTTTTTTTTTATGTAAACCAATGTATTTTCTTTGGTGAGGAAGATTCGCCTTGAGTTAACATCTGTTGCCAGTCTTCCTCTTTTTGCTCAAGGAAGTTGTCCCTGAGCTAACTTCTGTGCCAGTCTTCCTCTATATTGTATGTGGGACGCCACCACAGCATGGCTTGATGAGCAGTGTGTAGGTCCGTGCCTGGGATGTGAACCCATGAACCTCAGGCCACAAAGGAGAGTATGTGAACTTAACCACTACACCACTGGGCTGTAGCAGAATTTTTAATCCTACAGGAATTTCTTTCTTAACCAGGATGCTTCTGAGCCACCTTTCCAGGTACTGAATTAGGTGTCCTTGGATTGATGTGCTTGGAACTAGAAATTAATTGTAGTTTCAGCTCAAATAAAGTATTTAGGGAGGTAAAGATGCCTCTAAAATATAAATTCATCCTATTACTAAACTTTATTTAAAGTTTAAAGTTTTATATTTTTATATTTTGTTACCTAATTTAGCACCTAACTTGTATTGCTTTATAATTAAAAAAACCAAAAACAAATATATTCCTATATTCTTATTCCTGGTTAAAAATCTCCAGTGGTTTATTCTTTCATTTAGAATAAGTTCTAAATTCCTTACCATTGCTTACTAGGGTCCCTACAAAATCTTTCTGCTTTTCTGGCCTTGCCTTGTACCATTCCCTACCTAGTTCATGCTGTAGCCACATCAGCTTTTTCTCTTCTCATGCAGGCTCTGAGCTCCTTAGGGCCATTACACCAGCTCTTTCCTCTCTCTGGAAGGCAGGCCCTGTTACTAGTTTCGGATCTCAGCTCAGATGTCATCTCAGTGAAACCTTTCATGATCATCCTATCTATGGCTTATTTTAGAAATTTAAAATTAATGTTGTAGAGAGAATAATACAATGAATTCCCGTCACCCAGCTTCAACAATTGTTAACATTCCGTTGTTCATGATCACCCAGTTTAAAGTACTACCACACTTCTCTTCCCAGCCCTGTCACTCTCTATCATACTACTCTTTTCAATTTTCTTTGTTTACTTTATTGTTTTTCCCCCCAAGACTGTGAGTTCCATTGAGCAGGGATCTTGTCTATCCTGTTCACTCTTGAATCCCCAGTACCTGGAATTGTCTGTGTACATAGTATGTACTCAATAAATATATGCTGAATGAATGAAATAAATTTAATAAAAGCAAGGACTATGTTTTATGCATATTTGTATTCTTAACTATGCCTAGTAAAGAGCTTCTTCACACGCTGAGTAAATATTCACTCTAATATTTTTCTAAGTCACTGCTCCCCTCTACTGAGAATAGGTTTGTTTACGTATTAACCTTCTGCACAATTTCTCTATTGGAAGGGAGAAGAGTATACTTTCCTTTCATTTACTTTCTGATCACCCTGCTTGTATAATAAGAACAGGCTTCTTACTGACTGGAGAATTTTTTCCCTTGCCAGATTCACATGGTTTTTAATCTTCCTTGTCTTCTGCTTGTAGGTAATTTGTAATACTTTCTGGAAGCCCACATTTGTCTTTTCTTTCCCTGATCTGTTGTTTCTAGAACTGTAGAAGGTAAGAGCTGGAAAGGCTGTTGGAGATAATTTAGGTTTAACTCATGGTTTTACAGATGAGGACATTGCCCAAGGTGGCACAATAAGGGTCGTGGGTTGAATTGGGTTAGAACCAAGAGAGCCAAGCCTAATGGTTAATAGTAGGCAGAGACTTAATCATTTTCTCATTGTTTCATATTTATGTGTTCTGTTTTATCATTTGGACTCGTAAGCTCTTTGTAATCAGGAACCATGTATTATACTCTCTTAGTACCTCCATAGCTTTTGGCACTAGGCACAGAGTAATATTTTTGGATTAAGAGAATATTATGAAGGCATTGCTTTATTTGAGAATTAATTTAATATTATATTTCTACCTGCCTTACGGGAGGAGGCGCCTGGAGAGCAAATCTTGATTGCTTGTGCAATGGGTATATAAAAGGAATTGGGAATGTAACAGATGAGACGGAGAGGATTAACAGAAGGCTGCAGATGGTGGCTTAGCACTTTGGAACGAGTCCATCAGTTCCTGCTGTCCAATCCAGTGTGAAAGATCCATCTGGGCCTCCCCTGAGTACAAGAATGTGATGTAATGGACGTAGGATGTCAAAGCTGGGTTTTGCTGAGAGTAACTGTCAGGTTGGATAGACTTGGAAGCGTAAGAGAGAGAGAGACAAGATAGGAAGAACTGAAAACTTGGTTTAGATTGGTCCTAATATATGACTTTTCTTTCCATTAATCTAGGAAAATCCAGACCATTGGCACCTTGGTTCCTATTTTAAATTTTTATAAGAAAGAAAACTTGTGTCAGAATTTAAAACAGTACCTTTTATCACAAAAAAAGTTGGTTGTAAAAACTTTAGAAAATTGAGATAAGCAAAAAGAAAAAAATAAAATGGTTATGTATAAATTAGTTATTTTGGGCCTACATAATATCTATACACATAATTTTTAAATATATGGTATCATTATAATGGATGATATAATGTCATGTCCTGTTAAAAGTAACATGTAATGAACGTTTTTTAGATTAATATGTGGATCTCTACTGTTATAATCAGATATGGCTATGCCATCACTTATTTAACCCCTCTCCTGTTGTTGGACATCCAGATTTTTCGCAATCTTACATAAAGTAACAGTTTTAAGATGACAGCTTTGTATATGTTGTGTACATGACTCTTTCCTTAGGATAAAATTTATAGTGAAATTTCTGTGCTCAAGGTTGTGTACCAGTTTTTTTAAAGCATTGTTTTCCTTGTTTATTTTTAATTGAGGTACCATCATATATATTTCAGTTGTACATCATTATATTTCAATTTCTTTGTAGACTATATTGTGTTCACCACCAAAAGCCTAGTGTCCATCCGTCACTGTACAAATGTGCCCCTTTACCCTTACCCCTTTTGTCCTCCTCTTTCTTCCTCTTCCCCTCTGTTAACTACCAATCTAGTCTCTGTGTCTGTGTGTTGGTTTGTTATTTTCTTTATTTTACACGTATGAGTGAAATCATATGATATTTGGCTTTTTCTGAGTTATTTCTCTTAGCATAATACCCTCAAGATTCAACTGTGTTGTCGCAAATGGCAAGATTTCATCTTTTTTTGTGGCTGAATAGTATTCCTTTTAAGTGATGTTTTGGATTGTCATGGCTAATATTCCAGTAACTTGCCTCATTTCTTCTACATGTCAAATACATGATGATCCATAGCTGTGACTGCAGTTCTGGTCTTCTTTTATTATAGCTAGAAATGATGGGAGAAGGGTAATTTCTATTTATGCAGTCTGGTTTCTCAAAATAAGGTAATAGGAATTGTCACCATTGAGTCTTAATAATGCGATTAAGTCTAGTTAATAAAGTCATTCTATTATTTTCTTGTGGCTATACTTCATTTTCTGTTTCTAATATTCCTTTCCATTTTAATTCCCTGCCCTCCCCCCTATACTCTTCAGCTACTAGTATTTTTTGTGCATGTCTATTTTGTGCAGGCCTGCATTTGGCTTAGCTCCCCTTCTTGGGGATGAAGCAGCCTTTGGCTCCCAGTTCAAAATTCTGTAGCATATGCTAATTTTCACATTAGAGGAGGGATATGAGGGCTATTTCAACTCCCTCCTACCTTCAAGAAAGGTAATGATGGAAGAATATTGCTGTGGGGTCAGAGAAGGTGGAGAACCGTTTTTTGTTAGAAGGCTCTGCTAAGGGTAAATTAGGACATCTGAGGTTGGGAAAATTGTGTCTGAAAGTATCTCTGTATGCCCATCAAAGCTCTTTGAAGTAATTTATGAAGCTTAAAAATGATTTGCGTCTCTGCCAGTGGTGTAGTGTGTCTTTATGTGGAGACAAGCGGTGGCCTCCCTGGTGAAGGGAGGCTGGGACCTGAGCCACTTCTCAGGGGAGCCATCCAGAGCTGCCCCCCTTCCTTGTGCATTCTGGGTATAGCCAGTCTATTTATTTGCACATCTGCATTCTGTCTTTTGAGGAGGATGTTATCTTTTTGCAGATAGGCTACAGTCTGACTTTCCAGTAGCCATTGTTTGAATTTTCTTCAGGAAATGCCCAGCACCCCTCTTTAAAAGTGTTTTGCGGTGGAGAGTCTCTGACTTCAACCTCCACACCCTTGTGGGGCACGCAAACCTTTCTCGGACCTTGTTGGTCATGCACCTTTTGCAGAGCCTGTAATTAGTTGTGAGGCTGGTTGTAAATGAAGGATCTCTGTGATGATTATGGATCTCCTATAAAGGGATCAGAATCAGAAAATTATTCTTGTGGAGAGAACAAAGAAAGCAAACTTAGAGTTCTGACTTTGGAAGCTAGAGTGTGAAGGAAAACAGGGAAGAGTTTTGTGTGTGTGTACTCACGGCACAGAGGTGGGACTGATTCCTTTGCAAGATTTCTTTGTTTCCAGGAACGTGCCCTTCAAGATCTAGAGTCACACTTTTGAGGCCATAGTGTCTATTTTTGCTTATAATTATTCTTGAGCATGTCCTTAAAGTGTTAGTCTGTCTTGGCTGGGATTGTCCCATTGAGTCAAGCTCGCTGTTCCTTCAGTTGCTTAGCTTGCATACTCTTTCAGCACTGTTCAGACTTGTGGGCCTGTGCAGTGGGAGAAACAAATTGTCTCATGTCAGAGGACCATCTTTGTTGCAGGACCCTAAGTCCAGTTTTTTATTTGGTATTCAGCCTGACATTCTGGACACGTTCTCCTCTCCAAGCTATTCTGTAAAGTCGCTGTGTGGTTTAAAGCTAGTCCAAATTCCACGTGCATTTGGAAGATGGATTCTAGAATCACTCTGTAGATCTCTTGGAAGACAGAGGTTCTTGATGACAAAGTTTTGAAGTTTATTGCAAGTACTTTGTTACTGATTGTGAGTTAGCTTAGCTGGCAAATGATGTACCTAAAAAAATTAATTTGAGCAGGTGCAAGATGATTGTTGTAATATTCCCACTTATATTTTCACGTGCGCTCTAGGAGGGGAGAAGAATTGTTGGGCTGAGGAGGAGTTGTGGATTATAGCTAGTATGGGCCAGAGTCTGTATATAATTCATTTACTTTTAGTCTTAGTGATATACCTATTGGGGCGTGCTTACATGTTTACAGCATCTATTTGCAACCGATGATTAATTCCTGAGGTGTGGTTTATAATGTGAGAATTGCTTGTGCACAATGTTAAAATATTTTTTAATAAATTGTCTCTTATTTGGAGGGTAGAAATGTGTGTAAGATGGTAACTTAATTCACTGAGAAGCTGTTTGTATGGGTGCCTAGCAGTGAGCACCTAAGTGTTTGAATAAATGAATAAATAAATGAGAATTATTTTCTTTTTGCTATTGAAACTTACGTATTAAAAGACGTTTGGCTTTTAGTCCAAGTTGTGGAGTTTAGTCTCAGCATTCCTCCCTGCCCTTTTGGCCCAGTGTGTTCATTCAGTATGCTGCTGAAGTAGGAACATTAGGTGCACTGCTTTCTGCTATATATTTCAAATAAAGAATTTTACAACTTATAGAATAATTCAGATGTAAATTGGGACGTGACTGGCATTTTGGGTATAATTTGTGAGAGCACTGGCTGTATGACCTGGCCCACAGTTTCTTTCATATTTTATATGTTTCTCCAGAGAAATACCCATAGACAAACAACATTTTCTAGATGATTTCTAGGTAGTAATTTACAGTCCCTAGTTTTACAAAATCCTAGGTTTTTCCAGTTATTTCATGGTGGTGTGAAATTCAAGGCACTCAAGATAAAATTTAAATTCACTGAAGAAATAATTCCATATGAAAGGATGCAAGGTACAAAACCAAAGTGCTGTGTAGTAGCTGAATTGACTTCTTTTGCTCTGAACTGGAGAGAAGGGAAGGGAAGTGTTTGCACATTATAAAAGCAGAGCCAGATTGTCTCCTCTTCTCTCCCAAGTGTGCTGGTATACCATAGTATTGTCATTTAGTACCATGTGTGAAATAGCTAGGGCTGCAGTTGAAAGGAGATAACTTAGTGGCCAAGTACATCTGAACTCTTGGAAACAATGTGATGAAAATACTTCCCAAGTACATAGAGAAAAATCTGAAAATCCAGCATTTTGTAGTCTAGAAAACCCCTATGGTAAGGCATCTCTGTACTGACCACTAGGCATACTAAGAGGTTTTTCTTGTAATATATTTTGTTGGTGGATTGATAAAGGGCGTTTTTTAAGAACTGTTTGGCTTGCTAGTGACAAGTTATTAACAAATTGTGGTACATCTTAATTGAACGGGAGAGAATATCAACATTCTTGATATATTTGCCCATTTTATATAATGCAGTTTTGAAGTCAAATACTACATTCAGTTGTGATTATCTCAAAGTATTTTGACATTTCATTTCATATATAATTTACGATGGCCTCAGGCCAATAGCAAAGGTATAGAAATGGTGGTATGGGTTAACTTTAGTGAGACCACCAGAAAACAGCACTGAGAAAGTGATTTGCACAAAGCTAAAACAGAAATGTGACCATTCAGAATTTGAGTATAGGTCATCCGCATTGCCCGATACTAATTTTTATGCATAAAGGTAAAGTTTATTTACCTTAAATAGGAAAGGAAACTCACACTTCACTTCACCTCTGTTAGGTTGTTTTCCCCTTCGGTGTCTAGAGTCCATTGGTACACAGCACAGCTTCTACGTTAATCCTGTCAGTAATTTCTCTTTTACATAGTGCTTCTGCAGCACTGAAGACTTCATGCCTCTGTTTATTTTTGTATTTCTTAATATAAGATTATTTAGTCAACTGTATTTTCAGTAAAGGAGTACCTAAGTATACTGTTCTATTATATATTATAGTTCATTTAAATTACTGTACCTTTTACAGTCGAAATGTACGCCGTACACAAGGTAAAATGCGGTGTCTTAAAGTTGTGTGGGACAGCCTCCTGCTGTCTGGAAAATCTGAGTCTGCGCCACGGGGATTCTGACTTCTGCTTTAGGCTGTCCTTGTTGGGGAGTAGAGGTTCCTGGTAGCATATCTTCATGAGATGTTTAGGGTTTGTGTTTACAAGTGAGTCAGAATTTGGATTTGAAAATGTTGGTCGTCACAATTTCAGTTTATCTAATTATTCCTTGCTTTATTCTGCAAATAATTTGAGCTTTTTATCTATCAATCATCCATCTGTCCATCCATCCATCCATACATCGCTAGCATCCATTGGGAACTGACTTTCTTCTTCATTTAATTTTTTGTTCACTGCAGATTTGATGCCTCACCACTACTTCCAGAGACCCACATTTCCTAGTGTATTGATGATTTCTGGGAAGAAACTGTAGGCTTGGTTTTAATGTTTCCAGATCTTTCCCATTCTGTGTTGGAGAGGTTGAAATGGTGAAACTAAGTTAGCATTGCTAAGGGAGTTGAGTGCCCTGTTTACTGAAATACCTTTGAATATGGCTCCCTTAATAGTGATTAATTTCATGTAAAATATTTGAATCTGGGCAGCTAAGTGTGTCTAGAGTCAAAAGCAAGCTGGAGACACAAAGAAAGGAGTTGTGATTTTTACAGTTATTACTGCTTCAAAATGATTACTAGTAATGAATTTAGAATTTTTTTATTTTGTGAGTCAAGAAGATGGAATATATATCCTTTTAAGTGTTTTCTTTGCCTAGACCTTTATTGTCCCTTACTCTTCTTTGTGTTTGTTTCCTTGGTTGTCAAATAGTGATAGATTCATTCCTCCTTATTAATGCTCTGAATGATAAACTGGGTAAAGCCAATATAGACTATTAGTTCAGAGTTTGGGTTCTACGTCTAAGCTGCCTAGATTCAAATCTTAGTCATATTATGAAAAGACTGTGATTATTTATTTAATTATTCCTCCAGTGTGGACCCTTAGATTGTTTCATTGCTTTGCTCTTTTTTTCTAAAGTACCAATGGATATCAAATGTGCACATTTATGATTATTTCCATATGATACACTCCTAAAAGTGCCTAAGATATGAATCTTTTAAGGGTTCTTGATACATGTGTCACATTGACATTATTGTCAGGTGTGTTCTTTCACAACAGAGGGACATTCTTTATCTTTTAAGAATTTAAAATACCTTTGTCACGTAACTTGCAGTTTAGTGTCTTACTCTTGCTAATTCTTTGTTCTTTTCTTTTTTTTTTTGGGTGAGGAAGATTGGCCCTGAGCTAACATCTGTGCCAGTCTTCCTCTATTTTTTGTATATGGGACGCCACCACAGCATGGCTTGATGAGAGTTGTGTAGATCTGGGCCCAGGATCTGAACCTGTGAACCCCAGGCCGCTGTAGTGAAAATCCGAACTTGACCCTTAGGCCGCCAGGCTCACCCCACTCTTGCTAATTCTTGAGCAAGAGACTTAATTTTTGATGGGCTTTCTTGCATGAATTCAATGAGTTTCTGTTGTTTGAATTTTAGTAGAAATAGCATTTAGATAAATTTAAATATAGGCCTAGCGACAGCCATTGTCTGACACTGTTTTCTTTGAGGGTCACCTCGTGATAATTCAGTTTTACTTTATAAAATGGGAACTTTTCTGTACTGTACTTCGTAGAGAGGCAATAATTACTTTTAGTTCTATGGAAAGAAAAAAATTTTCATAGCAACTTAAATTGTAGTTAGTGAAAGTAATATTTATGAATTCTCTGGACAAGTTTTCCAAAAACTGAGGAAACAATACTAGAATGCAAAGTGCTGTTGCTATAATCTCTGCTTAGGGTGAAAGGTGAAATTGGGGATCTCTGGAGTTTCCTCTGCTGCAGACCTTCTGAATAGCCCAGATTTCTGTATATTGCAGAGTTTACTGCTATTTACCACTTTATGGCCTAAATTTTTAATTTACCCATTTTGAGAAGAAATCTTAGTAGAATGTATTGTACCTCCCAGCCTTCTTTTAAATATTAACTTTATTGAAGTATAATTTACATATAAAATGCACAGATTATATTTTATTCTTTTACTGAGGTAACAGTGGTTTATAACATTATATAAATTTCAGGTGTACATCATTGTATTTCGATTTCTGTGTAGATTACATCATGTTCACCACCCAAAGACTAATTAGGATCCATCACCACACATGTGCCTAATCACCCCCCTTTCCCCCTCTTCCCTCCCCCTTCTGCTCTGGTAACCACCAGTCCAGTCTCTGTTTCTATGTGTTTGTCCTTGTTTTTATTTTCTACTTATGAGTGAGATCATGTGGTATTTGACTTTCTCCCCTCTGACTAATTTCACTTAGCCTAATGCCTTCAAGGTCCATCCATGTTGTCACAGATGGCCAGATTTCATCGTTTCTTATGACTGAATAGTATTCCATTGTGTATATACACCACATCTTCTTCATCCGTTGGTCCCTTGATGGGCACCTTGGTTGCTTCCAAGTCTTGGCTATTGTGAATAATGATGCAATGAACATAGGGGTGCGTGTATCTTTATGCATCGGTGTTTTCATGTTCTTTGGATAAATACCTAGCAGTGGAATAGCTGCATCATATAATAATGTACAGTGGGGATTCAACAACTGTATACTCCTGTGTAACTACCACCCCAAACAAAACACAGGTCATTTTCATTCCCCCAGAAAATTTCCTCATGCCCCTTGGAGTCATATCTCCCCCCCAAACAAACACATACCCTGCCCCATGCAGTCACTGATCTGATTTCGGTCACTACAGATGAGATTTGCCTGTCTTAGGAAATAGAACCATACAGTGTGTGTTCTTTTATGTCCTTCCCAACCTGATGTAGTATGTGGAATATACTTTTCTCTAGTCCCAGACATGGAACATTCTTATGCCTGTACTGCGCTGCAGCACAGGGATTTCATTTGTATTGGGCTTTGTGTGTTTTTGTCTCTAACTGTAGTAGCTCCGCACTTAGCTTTGGGGTGAGGGGTTCTTGTGCTAGTTTTTTTCCCCCCTCCACAAAGCCCTAGTATGTAGTTGTGTATCATAGTTGTAAGTCCTTCTAGTTCCACTGTGTGGGAAGCGCCACAGCATGGCTTGATGAGCCGTGCATAGGTCCGTGCCCAGCATCCAAACCAGCGAACTTGGGCCGCCAAAGCAGAACACGGGAACTTAACTACTACACCAGCCAGTACCTTGTGCTAGCTTTCTAAAAGATTGTTTCTGGCTCTGCGCTTCGTGTCTAACTGCTAACTACTAGGATACTGCTTTGTTTCTTGCCGTTTTATCTGCATTGTATCTTTCAAAGGTGGGGGCTATACAAACTGGGTAAACGTCCAGTATGGTGCTGTATGATAAATGCATGTAATTCGTGCTCATGTTTGTTTAGCAGAATGATGACCACAGGTTCCTGATACACGCTGCAAATGTGCATCCACAGGAGTGGTCCTACCTTTCTGCGCCCTGTCCCTGCCTCTCTTCCCACATGTCCTTTGGCCATCGTTCCATCTGTCTCTTGTTTTGCCCTCTAATTCTCCAGGATGTTATATCAGCCACTTTATTCCTCATCAGCCTTTATAGTTCATCACACTCAGTTATCTCCAACCCTCTCCCCGCAGCAACTCCCTGCTGCTCCTGTCTCAGGCTGGGGTTGATTTCCTTTCCACTCGCCAGTGTTCTCTCTAGGCTAGGTGCCTTCTCAGATTTTAATGCTGGGGAAAGAAGTGTTCCACCTTGAGCTTAAATTGTACTTCGTGCAGCCTGACTTGTTTCTTAGCATCCAGCCAAGGCTGCTTTGAAACCGTCCAGCAGGGAGGGAAGAGCAAGGTTGCATCATTCCTGTGGGTTGTGGCTGCAGTGTCTTTTGCTGGTTTTAAGAACAGCTCACTACTTTTTTTTGTGTGTGTGTGTGGGGGGTGGTGGGAAGATTAGCCCTGAGCTAACATCCATGCCCATCTTCCTCCACTTATATGTGGGACGCCTACCACAGCATGGCTTGCCAAGTGGTGCCATGTCCGCACCTGGGATCCGAACTGGCGAACCCTGGGCTGCTAAAGTGGAACATGCAAACTCAACCACTGTGCCACCAGGCCGGCCCCCAGCTCGCTACTTTTTTTCCAAGTGACCTGGAAACAATTACTTTGCCTATATAAGTCATAACAGTTATAGATGTTTACTGCCCACTATTTATATTTAATTATTATTTGGTGTAATTATGATAAAGCGTATCATTAGATATACACCAGATTAATGGGTAGTTTATTTGACCAATATGGTAACCTCTATTTGTAAATACTCTGTTTCCGTAGTTTGTTGTTCATGTTACATGATGAGGTTCACAACAACTTTGAGAGAACCCTGGTGAACATGACAGTATTGATGATCTTTGGGTATTGATCGTAAGCCTGATCATTTATATACATTTTGCTAGCTTTCTGAATGCTACATCAGTTTTTGCTGAGGCCTGGAGTAAAAGAAATTTGAGTGACTGTTTAATGTCAGGCTCTTAATAGACCTTATTTCATTTAGTTCTTATAACAACTGTGATGTAGGTAGCATTGTTATTTCTTTCACAGATAAGGAAACGAGCTTAGATTAATTAATTGAATTGTTCTCTTGTGATCTTGAGGATATTTGGTTTTGAGCCATTTCAAATGAAGGCAATAATACCTACCATGCAGGGTTGTTGGGAGGATTATAAATAATGTATATGTAAAGCATCACGCATAGTACCTGACACTGAAGTTGTTGTACAGACATTTTTCCTGTTCTAAGTAAATTTATGGTCTAGATTATCTTCCAAAACATCCTAGCCTTTGCTTGAATTTATTCATCTCTAAAGGTAGTCCATTCCATCTTGATCCACAGCATAGAATTATTTGTAATAGATTTTGAATAACTGCTGTCAGCACCTTGCTTTTGTACACTACAGTTCAACCTGAATTCAATAAATTAAAATAAGAGCATTAAAAAGACCATATATCCATTTTGAATGGTATCATTGGAGCATTACTTCAAAATGAAAAACAACTACAACCACAACCAAAAAATCCAGACTACATTTCCTGGGATATTTTCAAAGACTTGTTTTTTTTCCCCCTGGTAACAATTCATTGACAATTCACAAACCATATAATTCACTCATTTAAAATATACAATTCGAGGTTTTAGTATATTCACAAAGCTGTGCATCCATCACCACAATCAGTTTTAGCACATTTTTCATCAACCCTTAAAGAAACTCCAAACCTTCTAGCAGTCCCCTTCTACTCTTTCCTCCTCCCACCCCATTGTCTGGAAACCACTAATCTACTTTCTGTCTCTGGATTTGCCTGTTCCAGACATTTCCTATAAATGGAATCATACAAAATATGGCCTTTTGTGACTGACTTCTTTCACTTAGCATAATGTTTTTAAGGTTCATCCATGTTGTACAGGTATTATTGCTTCAGTCCTTTATTGCCAAGTAATATTCCATTGTATAGATATACTGCATTGTGTTTATCCATTCATCAGTTGATGGACATTTGGGTTGTTTCCATTTTTGGCTGTTATGAATAATGCTATGAATATTTTTGTGTGCACATAGGTTATCATTTCTTTTGGAGAACTGCCAGACTTTTCCAAAGTGACTGCACCATTTTATATTCCTAACAGCAGTGTATGAGGGTTCCAGTATCTACAGCATCACCAACTCTTGTTTGTGTCTTTTTTTATTATAGCTTTCATAGACTTTTACATATTGGCCTGGACGATGGGCAGATGCTTTAGTGATGTCTGTAAATGTGGTATACTCTGCATGGTGTTTTTACTGGTAGTTCTGATTGCCAGAGCGTTGCACGGACTTTGGGGTGGAACACTTATATCATTGGCAAGCTGGAGGCCTAATTCTTTGAACTGATACAAGTGATACCACTTACTGGTTAAAGTAATTATATGTGTGGAGGCCTAGCATTGCTGTATCTAAAAAGTCTTTAGAAACACTTTTCCTATATATTTAGTTTCAATAATAGACTTTAATAGGAATGCTGTTAGTATAGTACCTAGTTTGGGGAAAGTTTATTTGTAGAACTGACGAACGTATTTTAAACTTTGTCAGTAACACATATCAATTCAAATCATGTGCTGATTTGGTCAAAGAAATTAACTGTTGTTAAGCATTAGGTTGGCATTCTCCCTATGTCATTATTGTTATGGTTAATATCCAAACACTACTGAAGGCCTTCTCCAGGGGGTAATATTTCCCCAAAGGGAGTGAAAATTGGTTCTTTTAGGTGTGGGGTGAAAAAAGATCTTAGCTATTACAGTGGTTTCTGGCCACCTCAAGGGCCACAGTACATAAACTGATATGTAGGGTATCTGTGATACTAAAATTTCATAGTTTGGGGATGATTAGGGGAAAAAATATACAGAAAGGTTCCTTGTAAGGGTGGTAATGAAAAACAGGTTGAGAAACACTTCTCTACGGCACAAAACAGAGCTGCTAAAATGTGAGCCCATTAGAGATCATTGAGTCAGACCTTCTCATTGTACAGTGTTTAAATAAGGCACTGAAATGAAATAATTTACTTCCTGACAAAAAGAGTGCCTACTGTGTACAAGGACTCTACTATTCAGGGGGATAAAAAATGAAAAGACCTTCCGCTTCCCTTGGGAGAAGTCTTATCTAGAGTTAAATGTGGAGTGATTGATTATTGCTGTAGTTGAGGGAGGTCTATTCAAGGGGAGTGAGGGAGCACAATGGAAAGCCACATAAGACAGCTTGGGAGAGGCAGGGAAGGGTCCAGGAGGAGTACTGTGTGTAAGCTCTGAGTCTTGACTCACCCTTCTAGGCAGCTGTAGTAGAATTTAGTTATTTTTCAAACTTGAGTGTGTTTTATAACCACTGGGTTGCTTGTTTAAAATGCAGCTTCTGAAGCCTCACCCCAGAGAGTATGATTTGGGGTTGGGTTCTGGAGATTCTGGTGCAGGTAGTCTAAGAACCTTGTTTTGGGAAATGATGCGCTAAGAGGTGGCGTTGGAAAATTTTCATAGGCAAACACTTGGTCTAATCTTGCTTTGTGGACATTAACCCATTAGGCTGTTGCCTTTCTTCTTTTTTCCAGCAGCCTATAAATAAATACTCCCCAAACATGGATTAGAACTTTTTTCCCCTAGCTAAGCTGTCAGAACTGTTTCTTGCCTTCCTGGGTTGCTTATGTTCTGTTTGTATGTGTTTTCTTTAGCCATTTCTTTGTAGCCCTTGAGGGTGATGGGATCCTTTACCTATTGCTGTTCAGAATAAAGGCAATGTTAGTCCTGTCTTCTTTTATTTTTTTTAAAGATCGGCACCTGAGCTAACATCCGTTGCCAATCTTCTTTCTTTTTCTTTTTTCTTCTCCCCAAAGCCCCCCCTGGTACATAGTTGTGTATTTTTAGTTGTGGGTCCTTCTAGTTGTGGCATGTGGGACGCTGTCTCAGCATGGCCTGATGAGCAGTGCCATGTCTGTGCCCAGGATCCGAACCAGTGAAACCCTGGGCTGCCAAAGCGGAGAGCACGAACTTAACCACTCGGCCACGGGGTCAGCCCCTTCGTCCTGTCTTCTTACCTGGTTGAAGAATATTGCGTTCAATCCTGGGTGCTGCAGGTGACAGGATAGTGTCAAGTCAAGGGGACTTGAAGAGGAGAGAGACTAGCATTATCTGGGACTGATGGAAAGAAAGAACCCTGAGTGTTTAACTTGGAAAAGAACACATACTGGGCATTGTCCAAGTACGGGCTAAATCGCCACTCGTTAAAGTTGTAGAACTGGATGTCAAAACTACAGGGCCAGAGAGAAGATCCAAGATGGCGGCGTGAGCAGACTTCTTTCTCTCTCCCCCTTCAAATCTACAACTAATTGGACATTCATCGCTTGACAAAGGATATCTATATAGCATCTCAGGACGTCGGAGAGACCCACACTGCTATACATCAGAAGGCTAACGGACTTCCCTCCGGGAGGAGATGGAGATAGGTGAAAACTCTCCGACCCTGACCCCCGAACAGCCTAGATCCTGCGCGCGGCTTTCTCCTTGCGGACGCCCCCCAGAACATCGCTACACGCTAAGGGCAGGAGGGAGTGCACACCAGAGGAGCAACGGTGGAAACAGGTGAACAGACCCCTACCTAAGCCCCCGCAATTACACCTGAGACCAGAGGGAAGCTCCAGGGTTACACACCGGAGGCTGTGGGAAAAACCCCTACCCGCCATAAGCGGAGAGGTCCCCCCAGCATCAACAACGCCTGGGGGCTCCCGGAGAGAAACCCAAGCGGCGCGCCAGCCCACCAGCTGCCGCCGCCAGCTCCTCTGACCGGGCTTTCGCCCGGGAGGGGATCTGGACTACCGAAGATCTCCTGGGAGAGGTCCGGGCTGGGTGGAGCTCCAGCGGTTGGCAACTCGGCCTGGGGAAGAAACTCTGAAGTCCCGTCCCGGCGGCAGGCAGGGACTTTGCCTGCCATTATCGGAGAGGCCCCGCCCAGCCTCCACAACGCCTGGGGGCTCTCCCAAACGGCGCGCCAGCCCGCCAGCTGCCGCGGCAAGCTCCGCTGACCGGGGCTCTCGCCCGGGAGAGGCTTGGGACTACCGGAGATCTGCAGGGAGAGGTCCGGGGCTGAGTGGAGCTCCAGCGGCCGGCTCCGCGGCCTGGGGTAGAAACTCTGAAGGCCCGTCCGGGCAGCAGGCAGGGTCTTTGCCTGCCATTAGCAGACAGGCTCTGCCCAGCATCCACAACGCGGGGAGGGTCCCAAAGAGGAGAATCTCAGGCAGGGCAGCAGCCGACCAGCTGCCACTGAACTCAAGGTATCCGGCTATCCCCCAGTTAGGGGAATGAGCTCCCCGAGATCCTAGGGGAGAGGACTGGGGCTGGGTGGAGTTCCAGCTACCTGGCTCTGTGGCCCAGGGGGGAAACTCTACAGTCTCACAGAAGCCTCAGCGATAGCCTCTGCACAGCACTAGTAGAGAGCACCCATCTGGCAACCACAAGGCTGGAAGACCTTGGGACAAAAGTAGCATAGCTAGGGGAGCTAACCACAGACTGTAGAAAATGCCCATAGCTCTGCTGTGACCCATAGTGGAAAAGCGAGATTTTGTGGGCGCCGACAGTGACAGAGCTGCAAATATAAGTGATCCTGCCCCTGGCCGCTGGGAAAGCCCATAAAACTGCTGCAAAACCTAAGGAGGGACCACGTCTAGGTGGTCTGCAACAGTAGGCACCAGCAGTCTGAAGCCCCCCTGTGATGGCCTCCACAGCTGAAGAGGGAACCCATAGGATCACTCTGACTGCATGGAGGGGCCCAGGCCCAGTTAGCAACAGCTGATAGGGTTCCTGGTTGGAGCAGTATAAACAGCTGTCCCCCCACCACACCAGTAGAAACAAGTGGAAGCAGTAACTAAACTCTGTCTCTATGCGGAGGCACAAATCTACACCATCAAGCAATATGAAAAAATATATTAAATCTCCAGAACAGAAGGAAAATGACAAACACACAGAAAACAACCCCAAAGACAACGAAATATACAACCTAAATGATGATGACTTCAAAACAGCCATCATTAAAAAACTCAATGAGTTAAAAGACAATTCAGATAGACAGCTCAACGAGTTCAGGAGCTATGTCACAAAAGAGTTTGATACTGTAAAGAAGAACCAAACAAATACTGGAAATGAAGAACACAATAGAAGAGATTAAGAAAAATCTAGATGCACTGAACAGTAGGGCCGATAATATGGAGGAAAGAATTAGCAATTTGGAAGATAGAAATATAGAAATGCTGCAGGCAGAGGAGGAGAGCGAGCGAAGACTAAAAAGAAATGAAGAAACTCTCCGAGAATTATCTGACGCAATTAGGAGATGCAACCTAAGGATTATAGATATACCAGAGGGAGAAGAGAGGGAGAAGGGTGCAGAAAGCCTATTCAAAGAAATAATGGCTGAGAACTTCCCAAACCTGGGGAGGGAGATGGAACTTCATGTGACAGAAGCCAATAGATCTCCAAACTTTATCAATGCAAGTAGACCAACCCCAAGACATATAGTAGTGAAGCTAGCAAAGGTCAACAACAAGGAATACTAAGGGCAGCCAGGCAGAAGAAATTAACCTACAAAGGAAACCCCATCAGGCTTTCAGACTTCTCAGCAGAAACTTTACAGGCTAGAAGAGAGTGGAATGATATATTCAAAAATCTGAAGGACAAAAACCTGCAGCCAAGAATTCTCTACCTGGCGAAAATATCCTTCAAATACAATGGAGAAATAAAAACTTTCCCAGATAAACAAAAATTAAGGGAGTTCATTGCCCCCAAACCTCTTCTTCAAGAAATGCTCAGGAAAACCCTCATTCCTGAAAAATCAAAAAAAGGAAAGGGACTACAAAACCAAGAGCAAAGGAGATAAGTCGAAGGACAACAACAGAGAGTAGCAGCTCTACATCAGAACAGACTAAACCATGGGACGAGAAACAAAGGAAATTGAAGAGAACCAGAAAACAAGACATAAAATGGCAGCGGTAGGCCCCCACATTTCAATAATCACTCTAAAGGTAAATGGATTGAACTCTCCACTCAGAAGACACAGAGTGGCAGGATGGATCAAAGAACAAGACCCAACAATATGCTGCCTCCAGGAAACACACCTCAGCCCCAAAGACAAACACAGACTCAGAGTGAAGGGATGGAAGACAATACTCCAAGCTAATAATGAACAAAAGAAAGCAGGTGTCGCTATACTAACATCAGACAAAGTAGACTTCAAAGTAAAACAGGTAAAGAAAGACAAAGAGGGACAGTATATAATGATAAAAGGGACTCTCCACCAAGAAGACATAACACTTGTAAATATATATGCACCCAACACAGGAGCACCAAAATTTGTAAAGCAACTCTTAACAGAACTAAAAGAAGACATCAACAACAATACTGTAATAGTAGGGGACCTCAACACACCATTAACACCAATGGATAGAACATCCAGACAGAAAATCAGCAAGGAAATTATAGAATTAAATGAAAAATTAGACCAGATGGACTTAATAGATATATATAGAACACTTCATCCAAAAACAGCAGGCTACACATTCTTCTCAAGTGCGCATGGAACATTCTCAAGAATAGACCATATTCTGGGAAACAAAGCAAGCATCAATAAATACAAGAGAGTTGAAATACTATCAAGCATCTTTTCTGATCACAATGCTATGAAACTAGAAATCAACTACAAGAATAAAGCAGAGAAAGGTGCAAAAATGTGGAGACTAAACAACACGCTACTGAACAATGGATTATTGAAGAAATTAAAGAAGAAATCAAATATTATCTGGAGACAAATGAGAATGAGAACACGTCATACCAAATCATTTGGGATGCAGCAAAAGCAGTCCTAAGAGGGAAATTCATTGCAATACAGGCTCACCTCACAAAACAAGAAAAAGCTCACATAAGCAACCTCAAACGACACGTGACAGAATTAGAAAAAGAACAAAGCCCAGAGTCAGTAGAAGGAGGGAGATAATAAAAATAAGAGCAGGAATAAACGATATTGAAACTAAAAAGACAATAGAAAGGATCAATGAAACAAAGAGTTGGTTCTTCAAAAAAATTAACAAAATCAACAACCCTTGGCCAGACTCACCAAGAAAAGAAGAGAGAAATCTCAAATAAATAAAATTAGGAATGAGAGAGGAGAAATCACAACAGATGCCAAAGAAATACAAGGGATGATAAGAGAATACTATGAAAAACTATATGCCAACAAATTGAACAACCTAGAAGAAATGGACAAATTCCTGGACTCTTACAACCTCCCCAAACTGAACCAGGAAGAAATGGAGAATCTGAATAGGCCAATCACAAGTAAAGAAATAATAACAGTAATCAAAAACCTCCCCAAAAATAAGAGTCCAGGACCAGACGGCTTCTCTGGAGAATTCTACCAAACATTCAAAGAAGATTTACTACCTATCCTTCTCAAACTATTCCAGAAAATTGAGGGAGATGGAGTACTCCCCAACACATTCTATGAAGCCAACATCACTCTGATCCCCAAACCTGACAAGGACAACACAAAGAAGGAGAACTACAGGCTGATGTCACTGATGAACATGGATGCAGAAATCCTCAACAAAATTCTGGCAAACCGAATACAGCAATACGTAAAAAAAATTATACACCATGGTCAAGTGGGATTTATACCAGGGACACAGGGATGGTTCAACATCCTCAAGTCAATCAACGTGATACACTACATTAACAAAATGAGAAACAAAAACCACATATCATCTCAATAGATGCAGAGAAAGCATTCGACAAGATCCAACATCCATTTATGATAAAAACCCTCAATAAAATGGGTATAGAAGGAAAGTACCTCAACATAATAAAGGCCATATATGACAAACCCACAGCCAACATCATACTCAACGGACAAAAACTGAAAGCCATCCCTCTGAGGACAGGAACACGACAAGGGTGCCCACTTTCACCAATCCTATTCAACATAGTACTGGAGGTGTTAGCCAGAGCAATTAGGCAGGAGAAAGAAATAAAAGGAATCCAAATAGGCAATGAAGAAGTAAAACTTTCGCTGTTTGCAGACGACATGATCTTATATATAGAAAACCCCAAAGAATCCATAGGAAAACTATTAGAAATAATCAACAGCTACAGCAAAGTTGCAGGGTATAAAATCAACATACATAAATCAGTAGCATTTCTATACACAAACAATGAACCAACAGAAAAAGAACTCAAGAACTCAATCCCATTCACAATTGCAATGAAAAGAATAAAATACCTTGGGATACATTTAACCAAGGAAGTGAAAGATTTATGCAATGAAAACTACAAGACTTTCTTGAAAGAAATGGACGACGACATAAAGAGATTGAAAGACATTCCATGCACATGGATCGGAAGAATAAACATAGTTAAAATGTCCATACTGCCTAAAGCAATCTACAGATTCAGTGCTATCCCAATCAGAATCCCAAGGGCATTCTTTACAGAAATTGAACAAAGAATCCTAAAATTCACATGGGGCAGCAAAAGAGCACGAAAAGCTAAAACAATCCTGAGTAAGAAAAACAAAGCCGGAGGCATCACAATCCCCGATTTCAAAACATACTACAAAGCTACAGTGTTCAAAACAGCATGGTACTGGTACAAAAACAGGTGCACAGATCAATGGAACAGAATTGAAAGCCCAGAGATAAAACCACACATCTATGGACAGCTAATCTTCGACAAAGGAGCTGAGGGCCTACAATGGAGAAAAGAAAGTCTCTTCAACAAATGGTGTTGGGAAAACTGGACAGCCACATGTAAAAGAATGAAGATCGATCATTCTTTTTCACCATTCACAAAAATAAGCTCAAAATGGATCAAAGACTTAAAGGTTAGGCCTGAAACAATAAGTCTTCTAGAAGAGAATATAGGCAGTACACTCTTTGACATCAGTTTCAAAAGAATCTTTTTGGACACTATAACTCCTCAGATGAGGGAAACAATAGAAAGAATAAACAAATGGGACTTCATCAGACTAAAGAGTTTCTTCAAAGCAAGGGAAAACAGGATTGAAACAAAAAAACAGCCCACTAGTTGGGAAAAAATATTTACAAGCTACTTATCCGACAAAGGATTCATATCCATAATATACAAAGAACTCACACAGCTTAACAACAAAAAAACAAACAACCCGATCAAAAAATGGGCAGAGGACATGAACAGACATTTCTCCGAAGAAGATATAAGTATGGCCAAGAGACACATGAGAAGATGTTCATCATCCCTAATCATCAGGGAAATGCAAATCAAAACTACACTAAGATATCACCTTACACCCGTTAGATTGGCAAAAATATCCAAAACCAAAAGTGACAAATGTTGGAGATGTTGTGGAGAAAAAGGAACCCTCATACACTTTTGGTGGGAATGCAAACTAGTGCAGCCACTATCGAAAACAGTATGGAGATTTCTCAAAAAGTTAAAAGTAGAAATACCGTATGACCCAGCCATCCCACTACTGGGTATCTACCCTAAGAATCTGAAATCAGCAATCCCAAGAATCCCTTCCACCCCTATGTTCATCGCAGCATTATTTACAATAGCCAAGACATGGAACCAACCTAAATGCCCAGAACCTGACGACTGGATAAAGAAGATATGGTATATATACACAATGGAATACTACTCAGCCATAAAAAAGGACCAAATTGTTCCATTCGCATCAACATGGATGGACCTGGAGGGTATTATGTTAAGCGAAATAAGCCAGACAGAGAAAGACGAACTCTATATGGCCCCACTGATAGGTGGAAGTTAACATATAGACATGGAGAACCGATCGGTGCTTACCAGGGAAAAGGGGGGGTGGGGGGAGGCCACAAAGGGTGAAGTGGTGTGCCCACAACATTACTAACAATAATGTACAACTGAAATCTCACAAAGTTGTAATCTATCACAATCTGAAAAAAAAAAAAAAAAAAACTACAGGGCCAGACTGTAATTTAATGAGGTGGTGGGCCTGATGTACAGTATGTGACCTGGAGGGTACATGTCCATTCTAAAAGGGGCAGCCCCACCCATTAGCTCCAGCTGGATCTTATCATTAAGAGCCATGAATCAGTCAGATCTTATGATTTTTCAAGAGAAGTGAGATATCCAGATTTTTATGTAAACTCTCCCAGATTTTTTAAAAAATCACGCAACCAATTAAAGAAAAACAATAAAAACAGAACTACAGACCAAAACAAGTATTTCTGCATGCTACCAGTTTGTAATCTCTTATGTATCAGATAAAACTTTGACTAGTTAACCCATAAATTTTTTTCAAATTCTGTGATTAAGGTAGACAGCCCGCAAACAGGAACTTACTTATTTATAGGACCCGACCTTGGCAGCAAGATTGTAAGGCAAGGTAGAATTTGGAGATAAGATTGTATAATTGCAGGACCATACTTTTGTGAATTGTCGGTTAAAATTAGTTTGTCTCAAAGTGAGATTCAGGGTGCAGTGCCCCTTCCTCTCTCATCTCTAAATTTAGGAATCCCAGGACCCATTTAGGGCTATGTAGCCTAATAAAGAAGGTTTCTGGGGAATTAGCAAATGAGATCAGTCACAGAACATCCATTTTTGTTTAATCCAGTGAAAATTCTGGCCAGGCCATAACTACATTTAGCCTAGAGTACTCACTGGATCTCCTTTTACCCCCAAGAAAAATCAAACCAGTAGCAGCAGGGCCCTCCAACTTAACCCACTTAAATGGTTATTTTCTCGTAGTTGTGCTATCCCCTTAGACTAGACAGTCTCTCTCTGACCATTAATTAGTATGTCAGATGTTCTGAAATACACTGTAATAAATTAGAATTGGGGCCATCGAATATGAATTATTAGTAACCCTCCAAAGGTACTGGGCATCAGAAAAGGTAAATTCCCTAAGTTATTCATCTTCTTGAAATACAATTTGCTGTTAATCTTAATTATGCTTAATTACAGTCAAATCTGAATTCGGCCTTTGGATAGATTTTATATACAATACACAATACTTACATACATTTCCTCTTTCTAGTTTATCATTTAAAAAATTGGAGCAGCTTAAGAAAGATTTGAGTCAATTAAGAATCTTTACACACTGCTTGTTTGTTCCTACCTTTGACATGTATTTTAGTAAACTTATAGTCTTTCATCAGATGTTTGGGCTATGTTCCTTTTGAATAATTAATGTCCCTTTTGAATTAATTACTCTTTAGGTAACTGATTTTGAAAAACCTTTATTTGTACCACTACTAATTCTGACAATCCTTTTCTCAAATTGAGATGCCTTCTGTGACTACTCTCGTGTTGACTGAGTTTGTTTGTCACCACCGTTTTCCCCAAACAGGGAATCCCTATGGGACCAATATCACTCTTCGGTCAGGAAGAGGTTGTATAAATAGCTGTGGACACACTCAGAGGAGGGAAGGAGGAGAACTTAAGTGTTGGGCCCCAGATGTGAACTCCTCCTGTTTTTGTTTTAGGGTAATTAATGTTTCCTTGGATTGAGCTAAACTTGTGCTTCTCATTTTCAGTTCTGAATCAGCAACCTTTAGGCATGGGCTGGGGGTGGGGGAAATGGAGTTTGTATTTCATGTCATCCCCAGATGAATGGAGTAACATGAGAGCAATGCTTTTTTAAGCTTGGACTTGAGGCTAGAAAATGGGTTATGGAAGGTGGGAACTCTCCCCCTAGAATCCCAGAGACTTGGGAGAAACTAGACCACGAGGGGTCTCTTCTTATACTCTAATGACGTCAGTTCTTAGAGATCGTGTTGGGTTTTGTGGTGTTTGCTCCTAGGTTCTCTGGCTGATTGTGTTAAAAGGTGGGCTTGCTCCTGTCTGCCATTCTGCCTCCCTTTCGTCTCCCCCCTTCCCCCCCCAGCCTTCTAAATTAGATACATTCCCCCTCTGCTCCCAGACGTCTCCATCTCTTCGTCCCCTGACAGAGCAATCATTTATCAAGTTGTTTCACGCGTTGTCGGGAGGGGGGCCCTGGGGACTCGAGTTTGTTTCGTCCCTTTGTTGGAGCTCCACAGGATCGTCCAGCTTAGTCTCCAGCCAACTGCTGAGAGTTGCTGGACTCCAGGAGCAAATGTTAAAGGGGCCGCCTTTCATCTACTTGCTGCTACTTCAGTCTTGTATTTTAAATTCCAGTTTATTGGAACTGTAATCACCCTGAACTCTTAGAATTTCTGGATGGATGTAATCCTCAGAGGTTTTTGGTCTTTTTTTTTTTCATTACTTTTTCTTTCTTCCCTATCCCAGTCATTGAGGATCTGGAAATAGATTTCTATTCCCTTTATTTATCTTTGTTATTCCTTTTCTATTTTCTTTTCTTCCTTCGTTACTACCCCACTTCTTTCTAAGTGGTAGATTATTATGGATAGATTTAGTAAGTGGGAGTTTCTGCTTTTGTAAGACATCTTCTTTTTGGATATATTTTAACTTATCAACGTGTCATTTTTCCTGATGTCACATTTCATTATCAATAGATATATCTAAATAGTAGAGAGATTAAAAAAAGATTTTAAAGCTTGTTAAACTTAAATGCAAGGTGTTACTGCTTATTACTAGGGGTTATGCAAGTTTTCTAAAGTGTCTAGAAAAGTAAAAGGAACAATACACTTAGACTTAAGGATGTAGTATGAATGTTAACCAGTGTTCATTGACCATAAATTTGAAGATGCATGTTGCTTACTGTAATTTAATAGTTTAAAAGGGCCATGTTTATTTTGTAGAGTAATAGAAATCAGACTGTAATGTTACAAGGGTTATGAGAATTTTTTCTGTGATCCTGCAAATCCCCCCCACTCAATATTTTATTATGAAATCTTTCACATAAACGGAAAGGTTGAAAGGATTGTACCTTATATTTTGGGCTTAAAAAGTGTTTTTTCTTTACCAAGCTGAATGAAATGTAGTAATCTCACAATGCATTGTAAAGTTACATTCGGAAGCAAAATAACGAGGAAAAAATACCCCAGATGACATGCGTTAAAAACAGTCTGGGGCTGGCCCAGTGGTGCAAAGGTTGTTTGCACATTCCGCTTTAGTGGCCCAGGGTTCGCCAGTTGGGATCCCAGGTGCAGACCTATGCACTGCTTGTTAATCCATGCTATGGCATGCATCCCACATAAAATAGAGAAAGGTGGGCATGGATGTTAGCTCAGGGCCAGGCTTCCTCAGCAAAAAGAGGAGGATTGGCAGCAGATGTTAGCTCAGAGCTAATCTTCCTCAAAAAGAAAAAAGTCTGAATTCTAAAATGAGCCTACACTTGTGTTTCCTGTAGACAAGCTGAGCCCAGAACCTGAAGTTGTACGGCATTGCTAGTCGTCAGGTTTAATGGGGAAGATGTTCCCCCTCCTCATCGCACACTTGAGGTTGAAAGCATTTAGTCACCTTGATCAGACTTACCAACTGAAAAATAGTTTATAATGAGCAATAAATTGTCTTTAGTGCTGTGACTTTTAATATCAAAGTGAGTCCAAAATATTTTCCCCCAGGGTATGTCCTTATTGGGATATTTTTCAGCTATAAAACTGTAGTGTGTTATTTCCCATTGATTTTCACAATAAAACTTAATAAAATTGTATGTTGCTAATAAAAAGGATTTTTTCTTATATATACAACTATTCAAGTATCAGTAATACTTAGCTATATTTCAAGTTAATATGAAAGCAAGGAGACTTTGCATTAATCTGAAAATTTAATATGTGCTGTTTGCCAAGATACCGTTTTAGGCAGTTGGATTATAGCAGTGAATAAAACATGCAAAAATCCTCTTGGAGCTTCAGTTCTATGGAGGAAGACATATCAGGCACTCCATTTTCTTGATATTCTATGGCAAGAGTTGGTGAGCTTTTTTTCTATAAAGGGACAGACAATTTCTGTTGAATTACTCAACTTTTTATGTAAATGATTGGGCAAGCCTGTGTTTCAGTAAAACTTTATTTATAAGAACAACTGGCAGACCATAGTTTGCTGATCTCTTCTAAGCTGTAAAAGAAAGACAAACATTAGATCATAAAAATTCTTTAGAAATATTTGTATAACAAAAGACGCTTAAGTAAGTGGGTAAATGAGAGATTTAAGAAATAAGTGTTGGCAAAGCAGATGACGAAGAGTCGATACTGTTAATATATGTACATTCCAGTGGAACAGTAGGCAAAGGATGTGAAGAGGCAAATCACAGAAGAGCAAATTTAAATGGCCAGCAAATATCTGAAAAGATGCTCATCTGACTGGCAAAAATTGTAAGGAGGGTAATGTCTATTATTGGAAGAGAAAAGTGTACCCCTATATATTGCTAATGGGGAAAATGAGATTGATGCTGCCTTTTTGAAAAATAAGCTGACATCCATTAAAAATAAAACTTCATAAATATATAAACTCTGTCCCAGCAATGCAGCTCCTGGGGTTGGAGGAGGGGGCGGGGTAGTGATATTTCATTGCAATTTTATTTTTTCCGATTTTTTATTGTGTTAAAATACATATAACAATAACATAAAATTTACCATCTTAAGTGTACAGTTCATTGGTATTAAATATATTCATATTGTGCAATTATCACCACTGCCCAACTCCAGAACTCTTTTCATCTTGTAAAATTGAAACTCTGCACCTATTAAACAATAACTCTTCCCTCCCGCCAGCCCCTGACGACTACCATTTTACTTTGTCTGTCTGATTTTGACAACTATAAGTTCCTCAAAAAAGTAGAATCATACAGTCTTTGTCTTTTTGTGATGGCTTAATTGCATTTATCATAATCTCAAAGTTCATCCGTGTTGTAGAATATGCCAGAATTTCCTTCCCTTTTAAGGCTGAATAATCTGTTGTATGTATATACCACATTTTGCTTATCTCTTCATCTTTTGATGGGCAATTCCACATTTTAGCTGTTGTGAATAATGCTGCTATGAATGTGGATGTACAAACATCTCTGAGACCCTGCTTTCATTTCTGTTGAATATATACTCAGAAGTGGAATTGCTGGATCATATGGTAATTGTATTTTTAATTTTTTGAGGACCCGCCACACTGTTTTCCATAGCGGGTCTTCCATTTTATGTTCCCAGCAACTGTGTACAAGGGTTCCAATTTTTCCACGTTCTTGCCAACACTTGTTATTTTCTGGTTTTTTGGATAAGAGCCATCCTAATGGGTATGAGGTGATATCCCATTGTAGAAAGTTTTTATTTCAGTTATCTCTTATCAGATTTATTAGATGGAATAATAACCACCCCCTCACCAGCACTCCCTACACTCCCCACTTGGTCTGGGGCTGAGAAGCCAAGGCTGGCTGCAGCCTCTGTTATTCCTTAAACATTAATTTCCAGGCCTAGAGGATTTAGCAGGTAGGTTTTTATACACTTCTAGTCTTCCTTGCCACTGTGTCCTGTGTTTGTGTCTTAGATAAGCTTTGAAAAAACAGCTACCCAATACAATTATACAATTATTGGAGACTTACCTTTGTTTTCTGGCTTATTTATTTAGTAACTTAATGTCCAAGAAATTAGTACCTTTGTCTCTGTTGATGATTATGTTTCTAATTCCGTAGTTATTCAGAGAGTTATCATGTCTTATTATCACATGAAAATGGTATGTCTTGAGGAAGCAAGTATTAGGTGTTGGGAGTCTGGAATGATGGTGGATGAATTATACCTTTCCTGCTGGCAGGAAAATGACTATGGTGGAAGGCAGAAGTATGATGGTGTACTTAGATGATAATCTTAATACATAAAGCTGCTTAATTTTATTTTAGTTTATTAAATATTATTTGTGCTGCAGTATGGCTGTTTTAAACTAATTACCACTATTTTTATAGAATAATACATCATTTATTCAAACTGTTGAAAGCTTTCTTTTAAAGAAGAGTTGCCTGGGGAGATTCACCAAGAGTTTAATGGTTTCCCTGTGTCTTACTCTCTGACCCCTTTTTTTTTAATGAGTTTATGTTCTTGTTTTTGAGGATATTGCCAGAGGATAAGTTAGATAGTAGCTCAGTCCCAGATCTACGAATGGGTTATTTTTCAATCTTAATAGATTATCTGTTTCTAGGTTGACAATTTTACATGGAAACAAGATTAGGATAGATGATAAATAATTGTTTGCTTGAAGTGCTTTATGAAAGAAAATTTTAGAGAGATGTGATTGGCATAACTCACCTTTAGATAAGACTTTTATAGAATATATTTAAATATAAAATTCTAAAAGACCACACCAGGCAATCTGTTTGTCTATCAGTTAACAGTTTGTCTATCAAAAGGAAAGGAAAAATTGAGATACTCTAAGCCTATTTCTGAGCAGAAAGGGGATGACAGGCCTGTTGACCTTATTTTTAGTGAACATCTTGTACCTAGAATCAAACTCTTATTTCTCTGAAATTATACATATTCAAGAAGTTAACAACTCAGAAGAAGAGCCAGGAGGGAAGGGCAGTCAGAAAAAGAACGTTTAAACAGAGTATGTTATACTTGGAAGAATTCTGTGTAAAATTTCAGAATTTGGTCCCCCTTTAACGCTGTGTGCTTTGATGTTCATGTGAACCACGGTGAGGGAAGTTTCTTAAAAGTGGCGATCACTGGGCCTCATCTGAGATATTTTGATCCAGTAGGAGACTTAGCAATTGGCATTTTCTTTCTTTTTTTTTTCCCCCTCCCCAAAGCCCTAGTACATAGTTGTGTATCCTAGTTGTAAGTCCTTTTAGTTCTTCTATGTGGGTTGCTGCTATAGCATGGCTTGATGAGCAGGTGTGTAGGTCTGTGCCCAGGATCCAAACCATTTGACCCCAGGCTGCTGAGGTGGTGTGCGTGAGCTCAACCATTACGCCACCAGGCAGGCCCCTCAATTTGCATTTTTAGTAAGCACACCATGTAAGATGATTCAGATCCATAGAACACATATTGAGATACAGTTCTCTAAAACTTTGCTTAAATTAATGTCTTTGTTTTATTATTAGCATTCTAAAAAGGAGAGTGATGAATTAAATGATATGACAGATTTATGAACTAGAGAGGCAAAAGTAACTTGATCAGGTCACAAAACCCATCTCTACAATACTTGGTGCTAAAACCCTACTTTCTTGATAACACTTCCGATCTTCTTTTTTATTGTATTGATAAAATCTATCTCAGTGTTCATTTCAATGATTTTTGTTCATAAAAGCAACATTTTCTTATTTCAGAAATATGGGAAAAACTGTCAGTAATATGAGCTGCTGTCTTGCCACTGTAATTGGCATAAATGGAGCTACTTTTTTTCTTTAATACTTGTGATGAGTGGCAGCAATTTTTTTAACACCATTTCATCTTTTATGATTGTCCTTTGCATATTTTTCTATTGGGATTAGGATTTTTTTTCATATTGGGTTTAAAGAGCTCCTGTGTACCAGACAGCCATTTGTCCTACATTGCAATGTTTTACTTAGCAGTTGTTTGCTTTTGCATTCTACTTAGGGGTTATGTCAGACCTTTCAAGATTTCCTCTTTGAATGGAATGCTTAGACTTTTTTCATTTTAGTGTTAGTTTTGTGATTTTAATTAGTTTCTGTAATCCATACCAATTTTGTTTGGGTGTGTGGTATAAAATGGGAACCTAACGTTTTTCAGACAATTAACCAATTATATCAGAACCATTTATTGATCTTCTACTGATTTGAAATGCCACTGTGAGGGACATAATGTGTCTTTCCCATTGATCTGTCTGTTCATAGGCCAGCACTACACTGGTTGAATAATAACTTTATATGAGATTTTAATATGTGATACTTGATATTATTCTTTGCATGGGATCATCATGTTTTCGTATGTGAATTTGTTTATACAAGTTATAAATAATGTTTAAAAAATTACTAGATAATAACAGTAATTCATGATTCCACAGAATCATTAAAATTTCTGCTTAATGACTGAATGAATCATAGTTCTTGATGGGATTTTGCTGATATTTTGTTCAGGTTTTTCTCTTTTTTAACTTTATCTTGAAAATACCCCTTTGTTCTCATTTAAAGAACCTTTTTTGCATTCTTTAAATTGGGTTCCATTTAATTGCTGTCCAGTCTTGTTTAGTGGTATGTAGTCCTTTGTTCGTCTGCCTCTGAGCCGATCTCTAGTTCATTTTCTTAAAAAAACAAACAAAACCTCTCACCCAGCTATTCTACAAATCTTTGTATCTGTAAATGTGAAAAAACAAAGCCGATAGGAAGTTGGACGTGAAGTTAGAATGGGTGTGCTTTTAGGTTAGTGTTATGTGTGTAATCTTACCACTTGGTAGTGTTCCACGGGGTCATTTCTCTGTTAAAATTCTGCTTGGCTGTAACTTTGTAGTAATTGTAATCATATTTTAAATGGTGTTATTATCTTTGAAATTAATCTTGGAAGTTTCAGAAAGGAAGGAGGAGCAAAGTCCTTTTAAGCAACAAAAATCTATTATAAAGACTTCCTGGGAGCCTAGGGCAGATGGTGGAAAGGCACCGATAAGGAGGAGAAAAGATCATATTCAGTCCCAAGTGTTACTTATTTCTGATTTTGACCCGGAAGAGAGGAGAAACGCGTCCTAGCTGAGGAGGCTTGGGCAGCGCCACTTTCCAGCGGAGCAGCTGAAGCTCTCAGAGTGAAGCGCTGCAGGTGCTCTTCTCCCTGCAGCGCAGCCCTGAGTAGCAGTTCTCTGCACCTTATTCTCTTTGGTGACTCTGGTTGACTCCCCGTTCTTCCTAGTCTCCTTCCTGGTTTAGCCTGCTTCACCTTTTTGGGGTTCCTGTCTGACCCCTGGAGTCATTTAGATGTGTAACACCTAAAATAGGAGGCCCTTGGCTGACAAGCTGAGTATAGGAGCAAATATATAAAAGTTGATAGAGGGGCTGGCCCCGTGGCCCAGTGGTTAAGTTCGCGCGCTCCGCTGCAGGCGGCCCAGTGTTTCGTTGGTTCGAATCCTGGGCGCGGACATGGCACTGCTCATCAGACCACGCTGAGGCAGCGTCCCACATGCCACAACTAGAGGGACCCACAACGAAATATACAACTATGTACCGGGGGGCTTTGGGGAGAAAAAGGAGAAAAATAAAATCTTAAAAAAAAAAAAAGAAAGTTGATAGAGGCATAAAGATTCAGACTAGGAAAACATTTTGAAATGTGGAGCAGAAGAGAACAAAAATGATACAGCCGTATTGTAAAGAAGTAGAATTTGATGGCTAAAGGCAAGGTGGTTTGGATAGTTCACCAGCTTCTCTTTTGATCTACTAAAAGACTGGTTAAACCCTTTCAGCTTCAAAATCATCTTCTAGGTACTTGCGTATATAGCACACACACACATGCACTTTGCTGGTGCTCTTATAAGAGCTAATGGTGAACCCCTGCCTCTGGAGAGATGGTCTCCCTGGAGCTGGAATGTTCCTTTCTTACCAGTCTCTCCTTCAGCCTGCTGGTGGGTTCTCTTCATAGTTGACTGCCAGAGTTGATGGCAGGCAGTGAGGTTGTTGCTGGCTAATACAGATAGTGTTAATTCCCCAGCTAGCATCTAAGGCACCAGGTGATAGATGAATAAGCAACTCTTGTAGGTTGTCAGGCGGGTAAGGAATACCTAAAAAATAGCTTTGAACTACCACCATCACTATCATAAGATTTCCCATAGGAGAAGTTATATAAAATGAGAAATAGTAATAATGTCCTCTAAACCTTGCCTAGAACTACTCTCTGGAAGAGTGTAACCAGAAAGAGATGTTTTCTCTCTCCACTAAATCAGAGTTAGTGAAAACCTTCCAGTAAGAGGGCATGTGAATTTACTGTATTGATGATCTTGTTAGTAGCAATATTTTCTCAGGAAGATGATGCAGACAGTAATCTAATAGCTGCACTAAGAAGTATATTCAACAAAAAGCACCAAATAGCCTCACTTAAGATGAAAAAGAATATATCATGATTTCTTGTTGGAAAAAGTGATTTGCTCTTTAATTTCTCAAATAGGTAAAATTTTATTTTTCTCTTGCTTTAATGTTCTTAAGTGCTTTTGAATTCTGCATATTAACTTGGATTTGTTAGACTAGTCTTAATTGTCATATAATTAGGGAAACATTATACTTTATGGCCTAAGATTGGTAGATTTTCGTTTCAGCAGAAGGATTAGATTAATAGCAGGTAAATTAGTTGTAGAGCCTTGCATCAGCTTGTTAGAAATGCCTTACTCCAGACCTAGATGAGTCAATCTACATTTTAAGAAGCTCCCCTGGTGATTTCTATGCACACTCTAGTTTGAGGAACACTTTTCTAAAGCAGTAGCTTTCTGCTTTGCCTGCATTTAAAAATCACCTGAGTTTAAAAAAATATTTTATCTAGGTCTCATCTCTAGAGACCTTTATTTTTAAATAAGCTTTGGTCTAGGCATTAGGATTTAAAAAGTTCTCCTAGGTGGTTTTATTGTGCAGGCAAGGTTGAGGACCATTGTTCCAGAGCTATACCGTGCAGTGTAGTAGCCACTAGCCACATGTGGCTATGTAAATTTACATTCCTTAAAATCAAATAAAAATTTAAAATTAGTGTCTCATTCACAGTAGCCATATTTCAAGTGTTTAATAGCCACATGTGGCTAATGGCTGCTGTATTTGACAGTGCAAATAGAGGACAGATATGGTTCATCATCAGAGAAAATTCTCCCTTAATACTTTGAGAGCTTCCTGGATAACTTGTAATTTTTAGAGAGTTTTAATTTTAGAGAATTGATTTATACTGTTTTTTTTTATAATGAACAGACAAGAGTCTTTTTTATATATATGCTTTTTGGTGAGGAAGATTGGCCCTGAGCTAATATCTGTTGCCAATCTTCCTCTTTTTCTTTTTCTCTCCCCAAAGCCCCAGTACATAGTTGTATATCCTTAGTTGTAAGTCCTCCTAGTTCTTCTATGTGGGCTGCCACCACTGCATGGCTTGGTGAGCGGTATGTAGGTCCTCAACCAGGATCTGAATCAGTGAACCCTGGGCCACCAAAGCGGGATGTGCAAACTTAACCACTCAGCCACGGGCTAGCTCCAGTGATTTATACTATATTATAAATTGTTTCCTGGGGAAAAATACAAATAGACGTTCAAAGACTTGCAGATGTGAGTAGGGTGTGCGAAAACACGTGTGTTTTGGTTGAAACTTCCTTTTCACATCAAATCAACCAGTAATCAGTTATGCTTTTGCTATATGTAGTCAAGTGAAAAGACAAAAAAGTGAGATAGGTAGTACGTGTTCAAGACCCCAAAAAACTAGTTAGACATGACTGCTTTTGGCAAATAATTAAACACTTAGGTGCACTGGTATGAAAAATCAAAGTTAGATTAGTTATGTAACTAGTTGATGTAATAGCAGCTTTGTTTTAATTCTTATTAAATTAGATTTTTATAAATGTAATTAATGTAGTTTATTGTGTATGATGCGTTGAAGGAAGTAGTATAATGGAAGATCACTTTGTCATCTAACAGCAGTCAGTTCCTCCATTTACTTGCTGTGTGACCTTTGGTTTTCCCTGATGAATCTCCATTTTTGCATTTGTAAAATATAGTTAATAAGATCACCTACCTCATAGTGTTCCTGAGGATTAAATGAAATAGTGTATGTAAAGCTCTAAAACACTGCCTTGAAACAGTAGGTTTTCAATAAGACAGCTAACATTAACAGTATATTTATACTTTGGGACTAAGTAGATCTACTCTTGATCTTATGTCCCCCTCCATTCATTGCTGTCTTCCTTTCTCCAGTGTGAGTCGTCTTCATCTTTTCTAGGGCTATTGACTCCAATGCCAAATCAGTTGCTTTTCACTTTGGACTCTGTAGTACTTTCATCCTTCTATCCTGGGCTTCCCATGTGCTCCTCTCTTAACACCATTATCAGTTCTCCTCTTCAAGTTCCTTTTCTTGCACTCATCATTTAAATGTTAATATTCTGTTTTCTGCCCAGGGTGGTAAAATCTCTGAAACAGCAGCAGAAGACCATGGCTTGAATACAAACTCTGTCTCCTGCGCTCTATACTCCGTCACCTTTTGTTCCTCAGATACTTGAGACTCAACGTGCTTAACAGCGAACTCATTTTTCCTAACCCTCACACCTGCTATTTTACTTCTCTCCCCTGTCTTGGTAGCTGGCACCACCATCCATCTAGTTAAGACCATTTTCCATAGTCTCACACATTTAATTGGTAACCAGGTCTTACTTCCTAACCTTTTTTCATCTGTTCCTTGTTTAGTACTTAAGCATCTCTTGCCTGGACGATTGCAGTAGTCTGGTAAGTTTCCCTGCCTGCAGTGTCAGTCCCCTATGCAGAGCAGCACTGCTCCCGTTGGACTTCATTTCAATTATTTATGTACATAGCTGCATTTCTATGAGACAAGATTCCTCAAAGACAAGGATCGAGGCTCAGCACTGCATCTTCAACACATGCGAGGTAAATGAGCCTGAATAAACAGATGCAAGGCTTATGTAATAAACATCATTCTGCATTTAAGAAATGAGAACAATAGGAAGCAGGAATCTTTGAATTTGCTCTCTTAGCAGCTTGAATTTCCTGTTTTTTCTTACATGGAATTTGAACAGTCTTAAGTTGTAAATGTACATGCAAGCAATTTAGATACATTGGAGGAAAAGAATGGTGTAAAATTAGGGGTTTTTTAAAAATTAGTGTAGTACTGAAAGTCCTAGCCAGAGCAGTTGGGCAAGAAAAAGAAATAAAAGGCATCTGAATTGGGAAGGAAGAAGTAACATTGTCTCTATATGCAGATGACATGATATTCTGTGGGTTCTCATACTGTGGTGGCTTCTTGTTGCTGTGATGCTGAAAGCTCTGCCACTGGTATTTCAAATACCAGCAGGGTCACCCATGGTGGACAGGTTTCAGCAGACCTTCAAGACTAAGACAAACTAGGAGGAAGGACCTGCCCACCGGCTTCTGGAAGAATTGGCCATGAAAACCCTGTGAACAGCAGCAGACCCTTGTCTGGTATAGCACCAGAAGATGAGGGGGTGGTACAAAAAGACTGGGCAGGGTTCCGCTGTGCTGTACACAGGGTCGCTAGGAGGTGGAATCGACTCAGTGGCTCTAACAGCAACAAATGGTCTATGTAGAAAACCCTAAAGACTCCATCAAAAATCTATTAGAATTAATAAACAAATTCAGTAGAGTTCCAGGACAGAAAATCAATTTAAATCACTTGCATTTGTATGCACTAACAACAAACTATCAGAAAGAGAAATGAAGAAAACAATCACATTTACAGTAGCATCAAAAAGAATGAAATACTTAGGAATTAACTTAACCAAGGAGGTGAAAGATCAATGTACTGAAAAACTATAAGACATTGATGGAAGAAATTGAAGAAGACAGAAATAAATGGAAAGATATTTTGTGCTCATGGATTGGATGTAATAGTGTTAAAATATCCATACTACCCAAAACAATTATGTGATCAGTGCAATCCCTGTCAAAATTCCAGTGGGGTTTTTCACAGAAGAGAAAAAAGTTATAAAATTTATATGTGGCCACAAAAGACCCCAAATAGCCAAAGCAATCTTGAGAAAAAAGAACAAAGCTGGAGGCATCACACTTCCTGATTTCTAACTATATTATAAAGCTATAGCAATCAAAACTATGTAATTGGCATAGAAACACATACATGGATCAACGAAACAGAATAGAGAACCCAGGGGGCTGGCCCCGTGGCCAAGATTAGAAAAGTGGTTGCCAAGAGGTGGGGGAGATAGGGAGAGGTGGGTAAAAAGGGTATAAACTTTCAGTTATAAGATGAATAAAGTCTGAAGATTTAATGTATAACATGGTGACTATACTTGATAACACTACTGTATAATTGAAATCTGCTAAGAGAGTAAAACTTAAATGTTCTCAACCCCACCCCCCAAAAGGGGGAATAAACATGTAGAGTCAAGGATGTGTTGATTGAGTCAGTGGGGGGAATCCTTTTGCAATGTCTGTGTGTCAGATCATCACATTATACACTTTAAATATCTTACAGTCTTGTCAGTTATACCTCAATAAAGCTGAAGAAATTAGTTTTTAATGGGAAAAATGATAGATTAACTTAATTTCTTAAAACATTGAAACAGTACAAAAGTGTATGCAATGAAAAGATCTCTTCATTAACCACTGGTCATGTCTTTCCAGAAATACTTTCTGCATATGGAACCATCACCTGTGTGCATATATTTCCTTCTTCCTACTAAGTTACTTTGTCAGTTTGATTTCCCCAACTTCTAATCTAGTTTTAGCCATTATAATAAGTGGCATCATTATTGACTGAATTTTTGCCTACACCAAAATCTTAAGAGTCTTCTTAGCTTCCTGCTTTTCCTTTGCCTCACACCTTCCTGGGTGCTAGCAGTTCTGTTGGTTTTGCAGTCATCATAGATCTTGAATCTCTCCACTCTGTTGTTCGTCTCTTGCCCTGCTACTGCTCCAGTCCAAACCACTGTCATCCCACATCTGGATTATTATAGTTCCCTTCTAGCTGATCCCCCTGCTTTTCTTTGCCCCCTCTAATCCATGCACCGCCAGCAGCTAGAGTAATGAACACATTCAGATCTTGCCATTTTTCTGCATAAATAAGTCCCATTCCTCGTCAAAGCAGATAGAGACTTCTTGTCTCAGTCTACGAGGCCCTGTGTGATATCTCCCCTGCGTGCTTCATCTCATGCTGCATTTCACTGTGCTCATGCCATTCCTGCCTGACAAGATCCCTTTGGTTCCTCAGGTTGTTGAAGCTCCGAGCTTTTCAACTATGGTTTCATTTGCTTAGAAAGCTCTAATACTTTTTTGTGGCTGACTGCTTTGCATTCTTTAGGTCTCAGGTTAAATGTCATCTCAGCAAGACTTCCTTTTCCAGTTTCCCAGATTATTTCCATAAAAAATAATATGTTAGCGGGAGCTGGCCTGGTGCTGCAGTGGTTAAGTTTGCACATTCTGCTTCGGCGGCCCAGGGGTCGCCAGTTTCGATCCTAGGTGCAGACCTACGCATCACTTGTCAAACAATGCTATGGCAGGCGTCCCACATAAAATAGAGGAAGATGAGCACGGATGTTAGCTCAGGGCCAGTCTTCCTCAGCAAAAAGAGGAGGGTTGGCTGCAGATGTTAGCTCAGGGCTAATCTTCCTCAAAAAAAAAAAAAAAAAAAATATATATACACACACACACACACACACACACACACGTACGTACGTACAGCAGTGCACTAGGTATACAGCAATGAACTAGAGTTCCTACCCTTCATGTGTATAATAGCATGGCACTCTGTGCCTATCTTTTGAATAGTTCTAGAAGAAGGAGAATTGGTAATGCAAATGTCTAGAAATGGTGGAGGGTTTGGGTTGGGGAAACAACTATGAAGGCCCTGAGGCCACATCCAGACTTGGTATGTTAGTGGTCTAACAGTGAGCCCATTGGGCCTGATATAAGTCGGGGGAATAGTAGGAGTTCAGATTTGAGGTTGTCGGAAGGCAGACCATCTAGGACCTTCTAAGCCAGGACCTAAGTTTGAGTTTTATTCTGACTGTGATGGCAGTCTTTTAAAAGGATCCCTCTGGCATATGAGATTCTTTTCAAGGTCTCAGGCCTAAGAGGAGAGGAGGAAGAAAACTGGGTGATGGAGGTAGAGGTAATGAGCATGGTTAGGTGTTTGATCTGTTAAAGGTAGAGGCAACAGATTTTGCTGTTGGATTGGATATAGGGTGTGAGAGAGAGGAGTTAAGGATGATGCTAAAGATTTTGTCTTGAGCAGCTGAAACAATGGAGGTAAAAGTACCTTTTGCTGATATGAGGAAGACTGGGGAAGGAACACTTATGGGGTAGGTGCTATCTAGATTCAGTTTTTTGAAAGCATTAAATTTGAGATGTTTATTAGACATTGGTTATTGTTTAGGAAGTTGGATAGAGAGTCTGGAGTTCTAAGCTGGAAAGATAATTTTAGGAACCTTCAGTGTACAGGGAGTTCTTAAAGCCTTCAGAAGGGATCACTTAGGGATCACTTAGGGAAAGAGTGAGATAGAAAAGAGATTACTTCATCATGACTTGTAAATTTTTAAAAACTTAATTGTTTATTATCTGTGTTTTTTGCCAGCAGTAAACTTTATGAAAGCAGAGAGGTCTTTCTCATTCACCACGTCACTTTCCTGTTTATGAAATAGAGTACACACACAAATGTTTATTGAATGAATAAATACAGAGAGCTTCTTCCCTCCACCTCCATACAATACATTGTAGTACATAGTGGGGATATACCATAATTTTGCCCTTATTGGTGCATGTTTAGGTCTTTTCATGCTGGTGATAAAAATATATTTGTGCATATTTCTAGAAGTGGTATGTGAATTTGAAAAATTAACTTGCCAACTATCTTAAAAAGAGTTTTTCCCATTTATGAGAATGTTCCTTAAAATTTGGCGAATACTGTATTAGCCACATTTTCATTTAGAATAGTTTATGTACCAAATGGATACATCAACGCTGCATTCTCCTTGTTATAAAGGATATCGAGTTGACTGGCATAAGAATTATATTTTGGGGGGGGCTGAGGCGGCATCCCACATGCCACAACTCGAAGGACCCACATCTAAAAATACACAACTATGTAATGTGAGGCTTTGGGGAGAAAAAGGAAAAATAAAATCTTAAGAGAGAGAATTATATTTTTGGTTTTAGAAATATTTGCTTGATATGAATCTAAATTTTGATGACTTTTTTGGTCTATGATGAAATTTTATGTGCCTCAGAATCGTACAAGCACAGCTCATCTAAGACTGGAGTTCTCTGATCTGGGCCAGTACAGGGTTAGCTTTAGGCACACCTATCCACGTGCCAGGCATCAAATGTGTTAAGTTCTGGCCTTGCTGTTTCCCAGCACTGTGCTCTCAGGAGGGCACCTCCTCTTTTCTTTCACCTTATTTGTAAAATGATTGAGATAAGGCATGTAAAGAGTTTAGCACAGTATCTGCCACATAGAGCCCAGTATGAGTTAGCTAATACTGCCATCAATTGAAGTACTATACTTTTTGAAATTTTGTACTAATATGTGAAGTACTTTTTAATTGAAAAAAATAGAAAGTTTATCCATAAATTTATACTCTTAAGAAAAGGCCACCTTTTGTTCTGTCATCTTACTATTAGGTAAATAAGAATTTCAGTGATATTCATAGCTTCTTTTTAGTTTGAGGAATCGGGATGCTGACAGATCTGGTCAACAGGCAATGCTTGTGTAACTTTTTTACTGTTTTTGTTGAGTAGGGGCTACCTCTATCAATTACTGAGAGAGGAGTGTTGAAATCTTTGACTTAGATGTGAAATTCTTAAAATTGACTTTTCTTTTAAGGAAGCCATCTGAGTAGAGCTAAGCTGTGGTTTGAACAGGGAGTCAGAAAATTTACTGTTGCTGCTGGATTTGAGAGACAAACTTACTGTTAGTGGCTTTTAATAACTTCAGCTTAGAAAAGTAAGTAATAGCCAGCCTCCAAAATGCTCGCCAGTGTCCTTGTCCCCTTATCTCTGAATCAGGCCGACCTCTATGACCTATAGAATACTGTGGAAGGGACAGTGTGCAACTTCTGAAGCTAGGACATAAAGGACATTATGGCTTCTTCCTTGGTCTCTTGGATCGCATGCTGTGAGTGATGAACATGTGGTGTGAGGACACTCAGGCAACCCTCTGTGAAGAGAAACTGACTAGCCAACACCCAGCATCAACTTGCCAACTGAGTAAGTGAGCCACCTTGGAAGTGTGGATTCCCCAGCCCCAGTCAGTCCTTCAGATGACTGAAACTCTGGGCAACATCTCTCTACAGGCTCATGAGAGACCCTGAGCCAGAGCAGCCCGTGCCAAACTGCTCCCAAATTTCTGATCCACTAAAACTGTGAGAGATAACACATGTCTGTTGTTATTTTAAGCTGCTAAGTTTTGTGGTCAAGTGTTACACAGCAATAGATAACCAATCCAGAATGATTTATGATTAGTTTTTAAATTTTGGAAAATACCAAATTTTAAGAAAATTGTAACCTGTAGCCCCATGTTATTCATTTATCTTTAATAAAATTAGGAGGGTGTTAGGCGTATTATTACCTTTTTCCTTTGTTATTTATAGTTATATAATATTTCCATGCCAAACGCAGTCTTTTTTATTGATTTTTTAAAATTTTTGCACTCAGATATTCCTATCCCTAAATGCAGAAGAAAGTGAACCCACACTGCTGGGCTCTAAAATAGTGGTTCTCAACAGCATGTGTCACTGCTGCTCTTGGGGAACATGGTTTTGGTTTTCACAATAACTGGAGGGTGCTGCTGGCATTCAGAGAGCCAGGGATGCTAAATAGTCCTCTCACTTTTGCCTTCATACTACATTGGGAGAAGGACAGGGTCCCCAGAACTCCACCATTTTCCTGGGCAAGCCTACACTCCTCCTTTCCCCCAAAACTCACTCACTTGCTGTCTTTGTTCTATTTGAACTGTTCTCTTAGGCTCTTTATTCCTGTTTATGTCAGTCACTTTAAGACTCATGGGCCATCCCTCACCTCCTAGACCAGTACTGCTCAAAGTATGGTCCCTGTCTACACCAGATAAGGAGCTTTCATCAGAACATAAACCAGTTATGTCACTAAGTGTACTGTTTAGTTTAGCTGACTTTCTTTTCATAATACCTTTCTCAGTGAGGGAATAGGGCGTTGATTCACATCCTTCCTAAGTCCCGAAACATCCACCGTCAGTCGTGAGCAAAATTCCCATCATCAGTCTCTTTTGAATGTTTCCTACACTTTTTATTCTAAAACTAGTTCTCTCATGAGGACACTGCTTCCTTATAGCCCTCTAGGTCGTGGCTGTTTTCTTACCTCTAGCCCTCCTACCACTGAGCCTAGAAGTGAGTTTGGTGTCCAACTTACTCCTCATTGCTACTTCCAGAACCTTTCTGTCTTCTTCCTCCTTAAAGCCCCCAAGTTAAGAATTCATGATAACTGCTTTTTTTTTTCTTGCTATAGTCATCTATATACCTTCCTGTCACTCCCCCTTATTTATCAGTTATCTTGATTATGTCACTATCTACAGTACTCTAGTCCAACACTCGAGCCTCTTGGTTCCTAGCCCTCCCTTCTTCCACTGAGCTTGTCTTTCCTGCTTTAGCCACTCATTTACATGTTCTTGCTCTAGGCCAGAGCTTACCATTTGGGATGTCATGAGTGAACGGTTGGGTTGAGAAGATGGTCCCCCAGCACTCCCTCCCAACCCCCTTGGCTGGGTAGGCCTGAATTAGCAGGAAAAAACAGGTCTATAGTCCTGAGAAGGCTGTACAAGTACCTATTAGTGTCTTCTGAGTGTGACAGTGAGAAAAAGCCTAGACTTTCTCATTTACCAACAACTGCAGAATCTCCAAAGTTTTAATTTCAAGCATACCATTCTGACCATTGCTAGCCTACTCCTGGAACTGTGGCTCTGGCAATTTTTATATCCCCAGGATTTACATACATACATAACATACATACTGTCCCTATATTCATGTGTTCCCTACCCTCCTGATCTACTTCTGATTTCATGGTTTATTATTATAGTTCTTCTGTTGTATATGGCCTGCATTATTATCTGCTGACATGTAATAATGCATAACAGATGCAAACTTGGCAGCTTAAAACAATGGATGTTGGTTACCTCACTGTTTCTTTGGGCCAGGAGTTTGTGCACAGCTTAGTGGCAGTCAAGGTATTAGCTGGGGCTGTAGTCTCATATGAAGGCTCATCTGGGGAGGGATCTGCTTCCAAGTTTACCTGGTTGTATTGAAGTTTTAAAATTGAAGACCTCAGATTTTTTTTTAATTTAATTTTTATTGAGTTAATGATAGGTTACAATCTTGTGAAATTTCAGTTGTATGTTACTGTTTGTCAGTCGTGTTGTAGGTGCACCTCTTCACCCTTTGTGCCCACCCCCAACCCCAGCTTTCCCCTGGTAGCCACTAATCTGTTCTCTTTGTCTACATTTTTAAGTTCCTCATATGAGTGGAGTCATACAGAGATTGTCCTTCTCTATCTAGCTTATTTCACTTAACGTAATTCCCTCAAGGTCCATCCATGTTATTGCAAATGGGATGATTTTATTCTTTTTTGTGGCTGAGTAGTATTCCATTATGTATGTGTGTGTGTGTGTATATATATATATATATATATATATATACACACACCACATCTTCTTTATCCAGTCATCTGTTGATGGGCACTTAGGTTGCTTCCACATCTTAGCTATTGTAAATAATGCTGCAGTGAACATAGGGGTGCATGGGACTTTTGGAATTGCTGACTTCAAGCTCTTTGGATAGATACCCAGTAGTGGGGTAGATGGATCGAATGGTAGTTCTATTTTTAATTTTTGGGGGAATGTCCATACTGTTTTCCATAGTGGCTGCACCAGTTGGCATTCCCACCAGCAGTGTATGAGGGTTCCTTTTTCTCCACAACCTCTCCAACATTTGTTACTATTTGTTTTAGTTATTTTTGTCATTCTAATGGGTGTAAGGTGATATCTTAGTGTAGTTTTGATTTGCATTTCCCTGGTGGTCAGTGATGATGAACATCTTTTCATGTGCCTATTGGCCATCCCTATATCTTCTTGGGAGAAATGTCTATTCATGTCTCCTGCCCATTTTTTGATTGGGTTTGATTTTTTGTTGTTGAGTTGTGTGAGTTCTTTATATATTATGGATATTAGGCCTTTGTCAGATGTATGACTTGCAAATATTTTTTCCCAGTTAGTGGGTTGTTTTTTTTGTTTCACTCCTGTTTTCCTTTGCCTTGAAGAAGCTCTTTAGTCTGATGAAGTCCCATTTGTTTATTCTTTTGAAGACCTCAGATTTTTGCTGGTCGGAGGCTGCCCCTCAATTTCTCACCTCATGAACCTCCCAACATTGCTGCTTGCTTCATTGAAACCAGCTAGGGGGAGACTGTCTCAGCAAGACAAACATTACCATGTGAACGTAATCACAGAAGTGTTATCCTGTGACCTTTGCTGTATTGTTTTGGTCAGAAGCAAGTCCCAGATCCTGCTCACATTCAAGGAGAGGAGATCACACAAGGCTTGAGTGCTAGGATGCAGTGATAATTTGGGGAAACAGGGGCATGTTAGAGTCTGCCTGCTACCACTCCTTTGTCTCTTACCCTGACACTCTTACCCAGTTTTGGTTATAATCCGACTCTTCCTATTATGTATATCTTAGGACCTGCTGTGAAAGTAAATGTAGCTGAACAAAAATACACAACCATACCCGCAAGTCTGGTTTAAACTCATCACCACTAACTTAGGGAGTTGTTGGTTTCACCTAGTGATCTTACTGCATTTCCCTACATTCCATTATGATATGTGCGTTATCCATATTTTCTTCTGGTTTTCATAGTTGGCATTGTAAGTAACTCTTTAATCCCCGTGATATATGGTAGAAATCAAAACCTCTCCCCTAAATTTTTAACAAATGATTGCAGCACCTTGAATAGTCTACTGTTTACCATAGATAAAAATGCCATCTTTATTCTAAAAGTTTATGTATAGCTGAGTTTGCTTTTGGATTTCCATTCTCCTTCATTTTATCTAATGCCAACATCACACTTTTATTATGGTTTTATAATATGCTTTATTTTCTGGCTATGCTAGTTCCTCTTATTCTTTTTTCAAGTTCCACTTAGCCATTCTCCTAAGAGCTGACCCATGGCAACATAGAACATTGAATTTGTTGGGATCAAATCTGCTGCTTTCAAAGTGCTCTACTGTTTCAATACCCTAATATTTTGTCATTTACAACTTAAAACAATGAAACTTGAGTTTTTTTATTGATGTTATAGTAGTTTATAACATTGTGAAATTTCAGTTGTGCATTATTGTCAGTCACCATATATATGTGCCCCTTTACCCCTTTTGCTCAACCTCCAACCCCCTTCCCCTCTGGTAACCACTAGTCTATTCTTTTTGTCCTTGTGGGTTTTTTAACCTTCCACGTATTGAGTGAAATCATACGGTGTTTGTCTGGTTTATCTCACTTAACACAATACCCTCAAGGTCCATTCATGTTGTTGCGAATGGGACGATTTTGTCTTTTTTTATGGCTGAGTAGTATTCCACTGGAAATATATAGCATATCTTCTTTATCTAGTCACCAGTTGATGGGCACTTAGATTGCTTCCATGTCTTGGCTATAGTGAATAATGCTGCAATGAACATGAGGCTGCAGAAGTCTCTTTGGATTGTTGATTTCAAGTTCTTTGGATAAATATCAAGTAGTGAGATAGCTGGGTCATATGGTATTTCTATTTTTAATTTTTCAAGAAATCTGCATACTGTTTTCCATAGTGGCTGCAGCAGTTTGCATTCCCACCAGCAGTGTATGAGTTCCCTTTTCTCCACATCTTCTCCAACATTTTTTGTTTTTTGTCTTGGTAATTATAGCCATTCCAACAGGTGTAAGGTGATATTCATTGTAGTTTTGATTTGTATTTCCCTGATGATTAGTGATGTTGAACATCTTTTCATGTGCCTATTGGCCATCGTTATATCTTCTTTGGAGATATACTGATTTTCTTTGGAAAAATGTCCATATCCTCTCCCCAGTTTTTGATCAGGTTGTTTGTTTTCTTATTGTTGAGTTGTATGAGTTCTTTATATATTTTGGAGATTAACCCCGTGTTGGATATATGATTTGCAAATATTTTCTCCCAATTGGTCAGTTGTCTTTTTGTGTTGTTCATGGTTTCCTTTGCCTTGCAGAAGCTCTATAGTCTGATCAAGTCCCACTTGTTTATTTTTTATTTTGTTTCCTTTGCCTGAGTAGGTATGGTATTTGAAATGATCCTTCTAAGACCATTGTCAAAGAGTGTACTGCCTGTATTTTCTTCTTGGAGTTTTATGGTTTCACGTCTTACCATCAAGCCTTTAATCCATTTTGAGTTAATTTTTGTGTATGGTGAGAGGTAATGGTCTACTTTCATTCTTTTGCATGTGGCTGCCCAGTTTTCCCAACACTATTTATTGAATAGACTTTCCTTTCTCCATTGCATGTTCTTAGCTCCTTTGTGAAAGATTAGCTGTCCATAGATGTGTGGTTTTATTTCTGTTCCATTGACCTGTGTGTGTGTTTTTGTACGAGTACCGTGCTGTTTTGATTACTATAGCTTTGTAGTATATTTTGAAATCGGGGATTGTGATGCCTTCTGCTTTTTTCTTTTTTCTCGGGACTGCTTTAGCTATTTGGAATCTTCTGTTGCCCCGTATGAATGTTAGGATTCTTTGTTCTATTTCCTCAAAGAATGTCATTGGGATTCTGATTGAGACTGCATTGAATCTTGTAGATTGATTTCAGTAGTATGGACATTTTAAGATTATTTTTCCATTTCTTTATGTCATCATTGATTTCTTTCAATAATGTCTTAGAGTTTTCATTGTATAGGTCTTTCACTTCCTTGGTTAAATTTATTCCTAGATATTTTATTCTTTTTGTTGTAATTGTAAATGGGATTGTATTTTTGAATTCTCTTTCTGTTATTAGAATATAGAAATGCAATTGATTTTTGTATGTTGATTTTGTACCCTGCACCTTGGGTGTAGTTGTTGATTACTTTTAATAGTTTTCCGATGGATTTCTTTAGGGTTTTTTACATATAAAATCATATCATCTGCAAATGACGAGAGTTTCACTTCCTCCTTGCCATTTTGGATAGGTTTTATTTCTTTTTCTTGTGTAATTTCTGTGGCCAAAATCTTCAGTGCTATGTTGAATAAGAGTGGTGAGAGTGGGCACCCTTGTCTTGTTCCTATTCTTACAGGGATGGCTTTCAGTTTTTCTCTGTTTGAGTATAATGTTGGCTGTGTGTTTGTCATATACGCCCTTTATTATATTGAGATACTTTCCTTCTATACCCCTTTTATTGAGAGTTTTTATCATAGATGGATGTTGGATCTTGTCAGATGCTTTCTCAGCATCTGTTGAGATGATCATGTGGTTTTTATTCCTCATTTTGTTAATGTGGTGTATCACATTGATGGGTTTGCAGATGTTGACCCATCCTTGTGTCCCTGGTGTAAATCTCACTTGGTCATGGTATGTCATCCTTTTGATGTACTGCTGTATTCTGTTTGCCAGTATTTTGTTGAGGACTTTTGCATCTATATTCATCAGCGATATTGGCCTGTAGTTTTCCTTCTTTGTGTTGTCCTTGTCTGGCTTTGGGATCAGGTGATGTAGGCCTCGTAAAATGCGTTAGGAAGTGTTCTGTCTTCAATTTTTTGTAATAGTTTGAGGAGCATAGATGCTAAATCTTCTTTGAATGTTTGGTAAAATTCACTAGAGAAGCCGTCTGGTCCTGGACTTTTATTTTTGGGCAGGATTTGATTACTGTTTCAGTCTCTTTACTTGTGATTGGTCTATTCAGATTCTCTATTTCTTCTTGGTTCAGTTTTGGGAGGTTGTATGAGTCTAAGAATTTATCCATTTCTTCTAGATTGTCCAATTTGTTGGCATATAGTTTTCCATAGTATTCTCTTAGAGTCCTTTGTATTACTGTGGTATCCATTGTAATTTCTCCTCTTTCATTTCTAATTTTATTTATTTGACCCTTCTCTCTTTTTTCCTCAGTGAGTCTGGCTAAGGGTTTGTCAGTTTTATTTATCTTCTCAAAGAACCAGTGCTTAGTTTCATTGATCTTTTCTACTTTTTTTTTTTTTTTTTTGGTTTCAATTTTATTTATTTCTGCTTTAATTTTTATTACTTCTCTCCTTCTTAGATTTAGAGTTTTGTGCAAAGAGCCCTTAAAGTTGGCCATGTTAATAAGTTGTTGTTTCACAATGAAAACTAGAAATTTCTCTACTTTGGTGGCTTTGTTATAGCCCCTAAACTGGAAATAACCCAGATGTCCATCAACTGGTGAATGGTTAAATAAACTGTGGTACAGCCAATGCTGTGGAATACTACTCAGCAATAAAAAAGAGTGAACTGTGTGTGTGTATGTATGTGTATACAAATGAGTGCATGTAAGACTGATGAAATCAATATGGCGAGTGAAACGGTACCAATGCCAATTTCCTGGTTTTGATATTCTATTATAGTTATGCAAGATATTACTATTGGGGGAAACTGGGTGAAAAGTACACAGGACATCCCTGTATAGTTTTTTTACAACTTCCTATGAATCTATAATTATTTCAAAATAAAAAGGTTTTTTTAAAGAATGAATAAAAAGACTAATTAGAAAACAGGCACATCCTGATCATGCACAGAAGAATTAAAGCTACTAGGTTATTATTACCAAATATTCTTGAAAGCACTTACTAAAAGATGCAGTATTCTGTGTGTGTTCTTTTATTAAGGAACAGATTTCTTGAGTTGAAGTTTTGTATTCTTTATGTGCGTAACACAATTTTAGGTACTTTGTTTTAAAACATCTTTCAAAGGAACAAAAAATCTAATTTCAGGAGCTTTAAAAATATGCTACGAGGTTAGCATATTTGAATAATAGTGACTTTTAGCTTTGTGAAAATGTCGTTAATTGTGAATTACCATCTGCATCAGTTTTAAAAGAAACCAGCTTAAACTGGAGAAAGTAAAAGAGAACCATCCTCCCTCACCTTAAGCACATTTTTGTTTCCCAGTTAGTTACACAAAAGTATTGCAAGGGACTGACCAAGGATGTGAACTAGACTTAAACATTTGATCTACCTTAGAAACAGTTTTTCCTACACTAAGGGGTATTCTCTAATGATGAAGTTGTTTTCATATTAACCCTTGTCATATGATAAGATGGAACTAAATAGGCACATGTTCTAAGAGATTAGTTTTGATTTTAGTTTCTGTTGGATATTGCCAGTTGTGCTAAGATCCAGCAGAATGGTATGACTCAGACCCCTAAGAATCGCCAGGGTCAACTTGGGGTTTATGTTTGAGAAAAAAGATTGAGAGCAAAGATGCAATTTCTTACTACCAAAAATATTTTTAAAAGGGAGGGTAGAGGAAGAGAAAAACAAAAGCCACATACAGTCAAAATAATTATAGCTGCCTCTTGCTGGCAGCTTTTTAGACTGTTAAACATCTTCGTGAGTGAAGTCCAGTGTGCGCCCTCCTCCCTGTTTGAAAGTCTTCAGTGTGGGGGGTTTTCAAACAGGCAGTCTAAAGCAACTCTTTCTTGAAGCAAACTCTTGAGAAGCAGCTCACCCTTTCAACTCCTTGAGCAGAGCACTTTGTAAATTGTCTTTATGAAGGGCCGCGTGTGTTTACACCAGTAACAGCTTAAAGTATGCTATTCAGGTGTTTCTCAGGTTGTATTTGCTGGGGGCACAGTAGGGCACAGGTAACTGAAATAAAGTAGGAAACAAATTTCCCCCAAGCAAACAAAAACTCTGCCGCAGAACCCAGTCCCTTTATCATCTCCCTGTTTCCTGCAAGAGAGGCCCATTGTGTATTTCACGTGTACATCACTGCTGCTTTCACCCAGCTTGCTCTTGTCTGTGGGAGTGAGTCTGCCTGCTATGGCCCAAGTGCCCTGCCTTGCCGGGAGCTGCTCCTTAGACGTCCTTCCTTTGAGCTCTGTTCCCACCTAGCCATCCTCTGTTTGCTCAGTTCTCTTTTCTAATTCAGACCTCTCCAGTACTCAGTAGCTTTTTCTCTTCCATGTTATATTCCATTAAAACACAAATTATGCCCTAGCAATACAGGTTTTTATTTGACTCATTATTTTTAAAATTTATATCAGTATAGATCCATAAATATTTATTTTGTTTTTTATTTGCACATATATCATGTATTTTTATAGTTTTATAGTCCATTAGTTGATTTATGTTGTTATTCAGATTGTTCCAGCTTTGGCCATTGGGAGCGCTTTCAGTTGGCTATTGGGTGGTTTTGTTTGGTTTTGAGTACTTCCTTACTTTCAGACACTAAAAGATGCTCCAGGCTCATTTTGTATATTTCCTGCCCCAGTCCTACATTCAGCCATTTCTCCAAGGAGCTCTGGTTCCTTTTATTGGAGAATGGTGTTAGAAACCAAGATTTTGGTGCTAGGTGTGCTCTTTGCTACTGGGTAATTTTTGCTCTAGGCCTTCTCAGCTGGCAGAGCAAGGAGATATATGAGTGTATACTAACCTGTGTATATACGTATATTTACAAATATTTCCGTGTGTAACCCTCTCTGTAGTAAGACTAAACATGAGCTCATTCTGATGTCTCCAACTCAGATCCATTCCCCCATGGATCATTGCAGCCTCCTCCCCTTGCTTATCTGTAAACTCTCACTCCAGCAGTGAGAAACTGGGTTCCCACCTTCTGCCGTTCATTAGTTTAATTGTTCAATTCCAGTATACATGTATATCAGTATAAGAATCGTTAACCCATGGAAAACAACTCTATCAACCAGAATACAATGCTTCTATACACTCTTTTGCCTTTTAATCTCACAGATTCCACTCATTTCCAATGTTACTTAGGTCAGCACGCATTTATTTTATAGACACTCCCTCTTCCTCCAGCCCAGAAGGCAGTCCAGTGTCCTCAGTAGTCCTCGCCCATGACACTGACCTGTTTACAGTTGTAACTTGGAGTCTCCTCTGATGTTTTGTCTTCCCTCATTTTGGACCTTTGAGAGGGAGTGAAGGTTGCCCCTGCGTGAGTCATGTATTCCCCAATCACTCAGGAGTCTTGATTTTGGGGGTTCAGTTTCTTGCCTAGTCAGTTTTCTTGCTCCCTCTCATTTAAGTTTAAAGCTTCAGGTTGGCAAGCCTGTATGGAGACAGTCTTAGATGTTATGGATAGTCTCTGTCCCTAGTCATATGCCGCCACTCTTTAGTATCTTAATCTATGGCCTGATAGTTGAATCACCATCTTAAACGTTGTCTGCATTGCTACATCCTATATTTCACGTCCCATGTTTCTCTTCCACAAACCCAAACTTCATTTTGGGGGAAAAAACCTCTCTCGTTTGCACCAAATACTTTAAATTCCTGCCTAAGACTTCATTTCTGGGTCTCTCTGGTGAGTAGTCTTTCATCTCCACAAAAACTAGGAGGATATGGTCGACAAGTTTGGTTTAGTCTTAGCTGGCCTTTTGCCAAATCTGGAGACCTATTTGGGGAAAGCTATACTCCTTGTCGACGTACAAGTGCTTGTTGTTGCTTCCCCAATTCCCAACATTGAGGAAACACTCGTTCCTGTGATAGATTTTCCCCACTGGTTCCAGTAACTGAGCTGCTGTGCTGGTAGCACTTGTTATTTATCTGCAGAAGCAGAAAATTGTGTTTATGCAGAAAGTCTTAGTTAATCCTATTTGAGGAAAGCGTCTCTTCTCTTTCTCTCTTGATTCAGAGTTTATTCTTTTCCTCCAAAGCAACTTATTTTGCCAGACAACTTATTAGCATTAGTTTTGATTCCAACCAATCTCCTAAAACAATGATGAGTTTTTATTAAACAACCTGATTTCCTTGATCCTCTTTTAACTATTCTCTGTGTGCTGAGGCAGTATTGTTCAAGCCCCTTTCTCTTTTCAAGCACTCTTAGCTGATGGGTGCCTCAGGCAAAAAAATAAAGATAGCACACCCTATACTCCCCACCCCTTCCGTGTTTCCTATTTTGGATTAAGGTTCACATTTTAATTTACCACTGTTTGAGAGACTCAGCCTCTCTCTTGAAACTCCTGGGTACAGGAGTTTGGGCCTTTCATTATCAATAGACCAGTTTGTCCAGGTGAAAGCAATTAGCAGTGTCCAATTAGCAGATATTTGTTAGGGGCTCAGGCAGGCATAACTCAGGCCAGCCTTTCTCACAGGCAAGCCTCTGTGCACCAGGATGCACAGAAAATCAGCCTGCCTTCCAGGGTTTTGCCATTTTTGTCCCCTGTGATTGGATTGGATGGAAGTGAAGGAAGGACGTTTATTCTAACAGAAGAAATGACAGGAGTAAAAACTGGGAAGTACCTGTTACTTTTGAAAAATACAATTAGTTGGTTCTCCCCAAGATCTCTTTTCTTTTTTTTAAAGATTGGCACCTGAGCTAACAATTGTTGCCAGTCTTCTTTTTTTTCCTGCTTTTTTTTTCTCCCCAAATCTCCCCAGTACATAGTTGTATATTTTAGTTGTGGGTCCTTCTAGTTGCAGCATGTGGGACACCACTTCAACATGGCCTAAAGAGCGGTGCCATGTCCGCACCTGCGATCTGAACCCTGGGCCACCGAAGCCGAGCGTACAAACTTAACCACTCAGCCACGGGGTCGGCCCCCCCAAGATCTCTATCTTAATGGGAGAGAATATTGAAAAGGTAAGTTGAGGTCATTTCAGAAGGGCTTTGAATGGCGAGCTTAGGAGTTAGTGCTTGCTCAATTTGGTGAGCTGTGGGGGGGTCTCTGGAGGCTTCTAAACAAGTGATATGACAGTAATTGAATTTGAGCATATTTAATATGGCAGCGGGTTAGATTGTCTGTGTTGGGGGTGGGAGGTCAGCTTGGAGGTCCAGGTGAGAGTGTTGATTAGCAAATCCTGTCCATATTAGAGCAGTGGCAGTGGAGGTAGAGAGGAAAACATGGATTTAACAATACTCAAAGTGGAGCTCTTTAGCTGTCCAGTGTTCTTCAGCATTGCTTCCACCCAGAGAAGTGCTTCTCTGTCGCTTGTGTCTTCAACCCAAGGGTGAGCTTAATTTTCCCTCGGAGCAACACCTGTATTTGCTGTGTTAGTGAATAGTTACAAGTTTAATTTTTGAAGAAAATAGTTTTCATAGATCTAGGTAATTGTTAAATGACTTCAGACCAAACTTTAGCGTGATCATAAAATGTTTCAGGTGCTTTATTTTCATAATAGGCTTCTAATATTCATATTTTTGATATCCCATACAATAGCTAGACTTTAGGGTTTATTGGGATGTAGTCTTAAATTTAGAATCTTGGCTTATGGATGCTGGCCAACTTCTTTAAAAAAATATTTACTAAATGCTTACTCCAGGCAGATAGGATTTTGGGGACACAGCCACGAACAAAAAACAGACAAGGCTCCTCCAAGGAGTTTACATAATGGCAATGGAAGAAAGAAAATAAATGCATATAGTAGGTGATAAGTTAATTAGAAAAATAAGAGCACCACAGATGGACTAGGGAATGATGAGGACTTACAGGAGGTGAGATGGCAAACTGTGCGGATGCTAGGGGCGGGGCTCCTGCAGGCAGGGGAGGAGCAGGTGCAACGGGCTGAGGCCAGAGCATGCTGAGGGTGTCTGAGGAGCAGGTAAGAGGCGTGACCGACGGGGGTGAGCAAGAATAGGAGATTAGTAAGAAATGACAGGTGTCAGCAGGAGGCTCTGCAAGGTAAGATCCTAAAGCCCAGAGTATAAACTTTGGGTTTGCACAGAGGAGTGGCGTGCTCGCTGTTAACGTGGACAGACAAGACTAGAAGCAGGGAATTGAGTGAGGAGGCTGTCAGGTCGTGGCGAGGGTAGTGAGAAGAGAGGTCCATTTCTGAATCTGGTTTGAAGGTAGAGTCGACAAGATTTGTTAATGGATTGGATGTGAAAATGAGAGAAAAAATGGAGTCAAGGATGACTGAAAAATTTTCTGCCAGAGCAACTGGAAGAAGATGGCACTTACTGAGATTGGGAAGGGCAGAATGGAAACCGTGAGATCACAAGTTCAGTTTTGGTTACCTTATGTTTGTTGTGCCTGTTTGACACTCAGTGGTGATGTACCCAATTGGATATTCTGAGGAGTGGTGTGGAGCTATAAAGGGAGAGAGTTATTAGCATAATAGATGGTATTTAAAGGCATGAGGCTGGATGGGCTCATCAAAAGGACAGTGAAGAGAGGGGAGGTTCAAAGACCAAGCCCCAGAGGTATTCTGCAACATTTAGAATTAAAGGAGATGGGGCAAACCAGACAATGGAAAAGGAACACCAGTGAGGTGAGTAAGTGTTTTGAAGCCGAGAGAAGAAAGTGTTTTAAGATGGAGGAAATAAGCAACTAATTTAAATGCCTCTTTTAGGTCCAGCATAATGAGGGCTGAGAACCGTTCATTAGAGTTGACTTGGTCACTTGTCTGCAGCACTAATGTTGGCAGTAATATTTTGCACAGAGATTTTTTTTTTTTTTTACCATCTCTGAGATCCAGTCATTTTAGTGAAGAGTTTCACTCTTAAGTGAACTACTGTTTCATCAGTTTGAGGCAAATAATTAATCGAGAGTTTCATTGCTTGAGGCCAGCTGATGAAATTTCTTGACTGGTAAAGAGTTTTAAAAGGTATCCACATGTTTTTTTTAAATTCCCAATTCTTAAGTTGTCAGAGAAGTGACCATGTGTTGCAGTTGCCAACTCTCTGCTGCATATACCTGAGGGGTAGAGATTTGACAGAGTATCTTTGCTCTGCGACTCCTTTTTACCATGGCCCAATTTCAGTTAATTTTGGCAGTTATCTACATTTATTTTATGCTCATTGTGTGTTTGAGGAATCAGAGTCTTATGTGGATGTATGAATGAGTGCTTTCCAACAGTTTTTTGTTTTATTTTGTTTTTTAATGTCTTTTGGCCTGTCCTGGAGATACCAGTCTCTTCCATATATAAATGTCATCAGAATACTGCAGTATTCTACAAAGTATTTGTATCTAATATTTTGTTACAACCACCGGTAACCCTATTTCTTGGTTTTGTCCTTTGCTGTTCATAATGTACCTTCTGATCTTCTACCTGTATTATTCCTCTATCCTCCAGGTTGTTTGCATCAAAATCTTTAATCGAATTCAGTCTTCTGCCTAATACTTAAAGACCCTAACTGGTTTTTTTCTTGTTACCTTTCAACTCCTTCCTGCTATGAAGTTAACATTTCCCACTACAGTTGTTGATAAAACCTAATTGGGAAATATTGGATTATTTTACTAGTCAACTTGATTAAAAATACAGTTTTTGTGTGGAGGATGAAGGGGGATGGAAGCAAAAACAGAAATAGAGGGGAGAAATCTGGAGATTATAAAGATGCCTTCTAGATTGGGGCCTGGAGAACTAGAAGGGTATGTGTAAATAACTGGTTATAATGGAATATTGGATGGGGGTAGTAGGGTAATGATTCTCTTATGGGTGGGGTGTAGGTAGTGATTCTGATCTGTTTGAAAGTTGACTACGGAATATAATGAAGTCAGGCTATGTTTTAGAAGAAATGGGGTCATTGTAAAATATTATTCTCCACACCTTTTCCCCTTTCCAGACTTTTATGGTCTCTGCCTTTATGAGAGGTGTGATTCCCTTTCCTAAAGTGGGAAGAGCATGAGTTAGGAATTCTGGCTCAGTCACTTTTGTAGTAGTAGTAACATGTGTAAGTTCCCATATATGCTTAAATGTAAGCAATACCCCATCTTCCCAATGAGATGATTCAATAAAACTTTTTCGGAATACTGACTTAGAGTATATATAAACTTTTAATGACAGAGATGAAATAGCCGAATTTCTGTTTGGAAAAATTATTTTAGGGATTTTACATAAACATTTGAATTTTTAAATTTAGAAATAATTGCTTTTTTTCCCCATCTTTATTTCCAGAAATAATTTATCACTAGAACCACTTTTGAAGGACTAATAGTACACTAGAATACTTCAACCTCACTTTCATCTTAGGTTTTGAATCTGCTTCTGATGCTTTTTTCTGAAAATTTTATCCCAAGTCACAAGTACCTTTTCATTTAATAGTAGCATAGTTTGGTTTCTCAGTTTCTCTGTAGGTGTATATTTCTGATCATTATAACATAAATACATATATTTCTATTTAATGTGACTTTTATAGTGGCATTCAACACTTGTAATTGATATCACACCCCCAGAGCTATTACTGAATCATTGTAAAGTTTTGTTTCCTTGTAAAATGGATTCAATCAAATGACCTCTGTAAGCATGCTAAACTGGCATTGATTGAGGTTGTTTCAGGCTATTGTTTCTTAATTTCTGTTATCCAAAAATAAAACAATTGAGTGAGTGTCTTGTAATAGAAGAAACTTAGTATTTATGTTCAAGATAACTCTGTTTTGTGAGAGAGAATTTTGCTGAAAATTCTTTGCTCAGCCCAACAAAATCATGTGTGTTCATTTGCTAATTGGCTTCTATGGGTTCCCAGTTCTGGTCTTCAGCTTTGTAGGTTGAAAAATTTAACTATGTTGATAGCCCAAAGGTCTCAAAATGATATTTTGTGTATTTAAAATTGGATTAACATCCTTCCATGGTTGTTTTATTCACATCTGCCATTCACCACACACCACCTTCCTAATACCAAGACCCACTTACTAATAAAAGAGCTGAGAATCAAAGAGAATGAATTAGTCTTGAGGGGATAATGTCTCCCAGGCCTGATGAAATATTTCTGCCCCCATAACCGATATCATCAGTCGCTTTCCCAGGATAGGGCTGGATAAACACTGCCAAATTCTTTACCTTGGGGCATTTTTCACATCATAGATCGCATACAGGTTGTCTCCTTTTGGTTATAACATTCTTTTTTTTCCCCCAATGAGAATTTGATACTATTTTTTTTATAATTACACCCTGGTCATTCTTAGTTTGTCCTGCTTTTACAGATTTCTTCTCTTGTTTGGATTTCAGCCATTTCTGAAAATCTTAAGTTACACATTTCTATTTTAGACTGGTTGTTCCCAGTAGCTAATTTCTTTCTGTTTTCTCTGTGAACGTTTCGTGACCGCTTACTCTGTGGAGGCACTGGGCAATACCAGGGATTTCGGCACAGATTGTTAGGAAGTTTTCATTTTTAACATTTCATTCGTAGACGTGAGCCGCGTTCTACCGAGAACCTTGCTCTTCCCACCTCCTTGGAGTGCATTGGCTGAGTCCTGCTCATCTTCCACCTTTGCTGCTCTCCATGGGAGCATTTTGACTGTACCTCTGCTGTGCTAATCGTCCATTGAATGGAGATTGCTGCTAATTTTTGCCTGTCTCCCTTCTACATCTTACCTTACTTGGGAGTAGGGTCCTAAGCCTCCTCTCTGCATCCCCAGCACTGAACACAGAGCCTGGCACAGAGTGTGTCTTCACATGCCAGGGTTGCCTTTCCACTTGTGACATCCCACTGTCACATGACCATGATATGTAAACTGGCCAATTCAATCAGAAGGACACTCTCCCCGCCCGCCCCCGCACACATTGAAATTATATATAAAATTTTCTGTGCGTGTACATTTCTGCCGTTCTCAGGTAGGAGACCAGGACACAATCAGATATGAACAAGCAGGATTTAGGACACTGCAAGATTATTTCCCACCTTAAACTTCCAGGGCGTTAGCTCAAGCATCAAGTCTTTGTTGTCTGTATTCCCCCACCCATTGAACTTTTACTGTCCTTATTTTTGTTTCTCAATTAAAGATACCATAATCTTTTGGTGGGGGGGAAACAGGATTAAAACTTGCTACCTAGAATTTTTTGGTCCTTTTTTCCTCCACATACAGTTAGAATCATGTACCACATAATGGTATTTCAGTCAAGGACAGACCTCATGCACAACAGTGGTCCCATAGACTAGTACCATTTAGCCTAGGTGTGTAGTAGGCTATACCATCTAGGTTTGTGTAAGTACACGCTATGATGTCTGCACAGTGAGATCGCCCAACAATGCATTTCTCAGAACAGATCCCCGTCGTTAAGTGACAAGTGACTGTAGTTGCAATATCTCATTGACTCTGCTTCTGAAATTCTCTCCTTTCATCTCATCCTTTCTAGTGCTGGCCCCATCACTTCTTCCCTGGACTAGATCAGGGATCTTCAGTTTCTCTCCCTAACAATGTGACCTGCAAACCACAGATTAACCTTCCAGGTTTAATTATTCTTTCTTTTCCCTGTCCAAAAGCATTCCTTGTTCTTTAGTTGCTCCCCAGTACCTAAAATAACTTCAGCTAATCCAGCAGTGAGCTCCTAATGGCAGAGGATGACGATTGCACAACCTCAGAGGTCTAGAGCTATATAGTCAGAAGGAACTCCAAACGTAAATTGTGTGAAGTCTCTTGTTTTATTTTTAAAATTCATGCAAATGTTTATTTAAAATATCTTTCCAAGCAACAACAATGAAAACAAACAAAAAATCAAAGTAAAACCCATTCTCTAGGAAGCTGTGCCATTTCTACCTGGCGGTTTCCTCTATTGTGGCCACATACTGTGGAGTCCAGGGAACACACATACCCTAAATGGAAAGCCTTGGTCTGAGCGGTGAAGTCTAGACGACTCAACCTGGTATCTGCTGCGGTTGTGTGTATGGTTTGCCAAGAACCTACTTTTCCCAATCTCTTAGCTGCATGGCTGTGCTTGTCCATCACTAGCTTCACAGAACGTGCTGAGGAGCCTTCCAGCTTCTTCAGTGCTCAGGAATTGTTTGTGTATCATAGGCATTTTCTTGTGGTACAAGACCCATGAAACTTCTGAGCCTTTTTTTTTTTTTTTTTAATTCTGGAACCAGTTTTGGTAATTTATACCTTTTCAGAAAATCGTATTCTTCTAGATTTACACATTTATTGGTGTAATTAGTATTTTCCAGTTAACCTAATATTTTAGGGTAGCAGTCGTATTTGGGGGGAGGAGCTATCTGGGTTTCCTTTCTGTTACCCAACAGCGTAGCCAGTGACACAGCTGTTTCATGGACGGTTGAGAGCAGTGGTATGGTTACAGCAGAGCCGCAGTGGGGACCTGCTAGCCTTTGGGGACTCCTGGGATAAATCGCATGGCCCACTGAAAGTGTTATAATAGCCAGTTTCAGGTCCCTCACCATTATACCCACTCGAGCTGATTTATACGTTACAGTCTAAATTGGCATGGGGCAGGCCTTTGGGATTAAATTAATTTATACCAAGTTAGAAAGCATCAGCTGCCAGAGTGAGGAGTGCCTTCTGGAGGCTAGAGTGCTTATTTCTTCCTGTATTCTAAGCCCACGCTTGGGCATTCTCTCTTGGATAGCAGCTGGGGTAGTCCTTCAAGAGGGCCTGCTTTGCATCTTCTTTGTGTAGGCACGGTTCCGGGTCCTGTACAGAAGCCCTGATTTTTGACTGAGACTCACTACGTTGCAGTTCGTCCTTGTGGAAATTAGTAAGATTTGTAATCTTCTAAAATGTAACACAGCATATACGACTCTTTTTCCTTTGGGCCTTTTCCCCCTCCTTATGTAAACTCAAAGGAATTACTGTGCCTGAGTGGCAGTAGTGCAAATCTATGATCTTGATCCTTACTTGGAAGTTGGAAAAAAGAAGGTTTTTCTCTCTTTACCACCTTCTTTAGCACCAGATTAAAGAAAATTTTTAAAGATTAGAAGCATGTCAAACAATAAAAAGTAACTGTAATGTTATTTAAGAAAAGGTGTTAAGGTGGTGGTTGTTATACATGAAAGGAATTAGTAATATTCTGTGTCATTTTACTATCTCAAGACTGGAAATTATCTTTTTTTATTAGTCAGGCGGGACTTTTTAAAGTAAAAACTGTAAACCTTTTCCATGAAATATGCTGGAGGCCCTCTTTCCCTCCCTCCAGTTGCCTGTCGGGGTTGGAGCTGTTCCCCTTGCTTGGTCCTGAGTTCTTTTCCCAGCAGCCACTGCTGTTCTTGAGGGTGGAGGAGGTGGAGCCACGTTAAACAGACTTGTCCCTAATGAGCTGTGACGCCAGCTGCTAAGAGGGCAAATCCTGTTATTCCCTCCACCTACTCTCTGAAGCTACAGAAGGAGCAGTAGGAACGGTCTCCCTCCTCTAGGCTGATTTGCTGATTTTTCTGCCCACGCCCCCTTCTATCCCAGAGCATCTTGGCAAAGTTCAGATCTCTGTGCTCACAGTTCAATGCTCACAGTGAAAAGGAAATACAAAAGAGGAGGAGAGAAAGTGGGCACAGAGAGGGGGAGATCTTTTAGAAGGATATTCCTTATTGCCTTTAGTCTGAGACTTAAACTCTGGGTTGAAGGCATAAGTAGTGTAGCTTTGAATAACCTGGATTTCCAAATAGTTCTTTGGAGATAGTTTTATTGGCTCATGAACACGGTAGGCCATGTATTAAAAGAATTTGAATTTCTATTGTTCAAAAACCTCCGAATTTTAAAAAGACCACTTTCTATCTCTTCAATCTTTGTTTTTTTCCTGCACTGTCATTGTAAGGAAGATGAAGTAATTGTAATGTTAACATGTGGTAGAGCCTTTACCGAGTGCCAGGGACAGCCAGCTTTTATACGCATTTAATCATTACAACAGCCCTTGGAGGTGTAGACACTTTTAATGTGAACAACTTTTTTTCTAAATTGTGATAAAAAAACAACATAAAATTTACCATCTTAACCATTTTTAAGTGCACAATTCAGTAGTGTTAAGTATACTCACACTGTTGTGAAACGGAGCTCCAGAACTTTTTCATCTTGCGGATCTGACTCTATACCCATTAAAGTGAAAATTTTTTAACTGATTAGCCAGTTCTTTTTTGTTTGGCACGATTAAAATTGCTTTCCTGTTTCTTTTCTTCTTTGCTGTCTTTCTATAACATTTTCAGTCCATATTTCACCATAGGGTGGTAGAAACTGAGGCATGAGCCTGTGTGCCTTGGTTTTATCCATTTGATACAAACAGCTGGGGTTAATAGTTACTACGGGAACCAGGAGCAGCTTAGCGGGGCGGGGCAGTGTTCATCATCACCTATTCTTCATTCTAATCCTTTTATTGATTCTGCATTTTAAGTTCTGCTGAGCTAGAAGGGAAAAGTTCACTGATACCTGACAAGTTACCATGGGTCTGCATATTTTTTGGTGGGTTATCTAGGTAGCTTATGATTTATGAAGCATAATATCATAGAAATACGTTTTAAAAGCAATTTTATATTTCTGAGACCCATTTTCTTAATGATTTATGAGTTACTGTATTCCATGGGTAAAATGGTAGGCAAGGGTGAGGAGTTGCATTATATTTATAAATGACACATGGTTCCTCTCAATGCTTCTGTCATTTGAGAGACAGTTCACGCCTGCTCAGTTCTCCTTGGAAGAGCTGATTCAACATCCCTAATAGTCTACCCTTCAATGCAACAACCTTTGCCATTTGCTGACTCACTACATCATTATTGTGCTGGAAAAAGCAAACCCAGGTTCACCGGGGAGAATTTTTTGCTAATCCCTTTTAGCCTGTCCACCACAGTTGGGTAGAACAAGATCATTTAATTTTTTTTTTTTTTTGTAATTTAGATAGAGGTTGTTAGTCCCAGTTTATGCTGATATGTTAAGAAAACTATGGTTGACTCACCAATGAAGCCTAGGTACTGAGGCAGGCAGAAAATATAACGCAACGACTTTTTATTTCCTTCTTTTTTAAACCTCAGATTCACCTTTTTCCTTCTTTTATCTTTTAAACCTCAGAGTCACAGATTTTATTAATCATAATTATTGATTCACACATTCTTATCATGGGTCTTGATTTATTCATTCCTTTATATGTAATAACATCATCAGTGTCCATGCTTCTCTCCCATCCAATCTTCTGCTCCCAGCACCCATGGGAATTTCTAAAAGTCCAGATAGGGAGTAAAAAGTTACCTTAGATTTACTGAAGAAAATGTAGATTTGCTATACAGATTAACAGTTCAACTGTTGGGCATGTATTTTAAGATAAATAGTTCTTAGACTCTGAAAGAATCTAGTTATATACAGTTGATTTATTAATTTTGATTTCTGCTAACCACGATAGGTTAATAAGATGTTAGTTTCAAACTTGAAAATTCATAATTTACATGTAAATGAAATGTGGATTTAAGGACATTTTATCTTTTCGACATGTCACTCCAGACCTTTGTGGGTCTTAGCTTTTGTTTTGTCATTGAAGGTCTTACTTCACTCTAATTGTGTGTAATTCTATTTGATGACTGTTTGGGAACAATAATAAAAGGATATTGGCAGTTGATATTGTTTGGAGAACACTTTAACCAGAAATTTCATGATACACCCTCACATTCTTAGTTGGTTGCTAAATAAATTTATTGATAGAAATGACATTTTCCTATAAGGAGCAAATGACCCACTCTTCCCATCTATAACAACTAGTCTTGTATTTAGAGTAGATTGCTTAGTGGTCTACCGTATATTTGGATTACATTTAATTCTTCAATACAATAAATTTCAACAGGTTTCAGAGGTGGAGGCAGGAACTCTAAATTCCACAGATATTGATAACCAGACTTTGTCTGCATGATTTGATTATGATCATACATTACTGCTAGTGTTTTTAGATAAACAGGGTCTTTGTCTTGAGATTGTCATTTGAGTATGGTTGGGTTACAATGTAAGGATTTCATTCAGAGTCCTTATGTAAGAAATGAACTTGATTTATGAGAGTTCTCTCATATTTTAGAGCATTTTAGGTCCATGGCATTATTTCATTTCTGTTGGTAGTTATATTTATGTCTTTTGTTCATTAAACCAGCGTTTATTCATCTTTCACATGTTCTCAAATCCTTCCCTTCTCTATTCCCACAGCTGCTGTGGTATTTACTGTAGACTCTGACCTTTCGTCTTCCCGACTAGCGCCTCCCAACTCTCTATGCATGTGAGTCCTGGGGCTCTTGTTAGGATGCAGATTCTGGTTTCAGTAAGTCTGTTGTGGGGCCTGAGGTGCTGTGCATCCAGCAAACTTCCAGGTGATGCTGACGCTGCCAGTGTACACCCACCTCTGGTACCCGCAGTCATTCTGCATGCTACTCTCAGAACTCTTTTCCTGAGACAGAATTCTGCTCATTTCACTCTCCTTCCGACTTGATTGCATAGGGAAGTAAAATCCACTCTCTTTGGTGTGGTTTTCAGAAAAGGTCCTCAAGAAATAGGCTTGTCCCGTCTACTGTTCTCTCTCTAATCGCCATCTCTGCTTTGGGGAGAGCGATTGGTACTGCTACACATTCCATGAACTTCACACTTCACTCTTCCTCACTGTGCCTGTGCCAAGTAAGAGTCTCCCCTTCAAGGCCCCGTGCAAATCTTAGCTCCTTGGCAAAGTCTTACTCTGTGCTAGCCTCAACTTCTCTAGTTTTTTCCATTTTCCCATATCACTTGGTGTATTTAATATAGCTTTTATTATATTGTCTCAAAATTCTTTGGTATCATTCAGTCAAGAAAATGTTTTTACATCGGTTCTGCATCAGGTACTGTTCTAGTTGCTGGGGAGACAGCAGCGAACACAATAAAGAATAAACAAAAATTTCCCCTTTTTGACTTACATTTTAACCCTCCCTCAGACCCTCCCTTCCTTTTCCCTTCCTTCCTTCCATAAACATACTAGGACTTTCTTATTCACCTTTGTATCCCTACTGTCTGGCATGTGGTAGGTGAACTATATATAGATAAGTTAATTTGACTACCTACGATTTGCTAATTTTTATCCTAATATTATATGTAGGGCCCAAGAGAAGAAAACAAGAACATTTCTTTCCAATAAGCAGCTTAAGAAGAGGAGGTGAATGAAACTAACACTAATGTGTTATTTTTAAGGAAGAGAAAGGGCGTTCAGTGATGCTACTGCTACGTTTTATTTTTACCTTCTCAGAGGACAATGTTATAGGTAGAAACTGGACAGCTAGAGCTTGCCTCTGGTGAAGGTGACACTGATAGGAAGGAAATGCCCTGGTCCAGTGTTTCCACCTAAGCTAGAAGAGAACGTCTGCAGGTGGCAGACAGGAGATGGAAAAGAAAGGGAATTAATAGTATAGTTTAAACTTGTTTCTACAAGAGTGACATTTTTTAAGGAATCTCTGCTAAAAAGTTAATGTAGATTTTGCATTTTGCTCTATAGTATGATTGTTTTATAAAAGTAATGTTTTAAATAATTTACTAAGGAATAAAACTGGGGGGCCGGCCCAATGGCACAGCAGTTAAGTTCGCACGTTCTGCTTCTTGGCGGCCCAGGGTTCACCGGTTCGGATCCCAGGTGTGGACATGGCACCGCTTGGGAAGCCATGCTGTGGTAGGCGTCCCACATATAAAGTAGAGGAAGATGGGCATGGATGTTAGCTCAGGGCCAGGCTTCCTCAGCAAAAAAGAGGAGGACTGGCAGTAGTTAGCTCAGGGTTAATCTTCCTCAAAAAAAAAAAAAAAAAAGAAAGGAAGGAAGGAATAAAAGTGATCCACATTGTCTCCTGTGACTTCTAGGAATCCTGGCACAGCTTCGCAGTGATCTGTGGCAAGCTTCTTTCCGTCACCTCCTTGGGAAAGCCTTCCTAGTTCTTACCTCTTCCAATGTGGCCTTTTATCATCGTTTAATTTGATACTCTTCTTTAAAAACACTAGGAAGCAACAGTTAGTACAGAGTACAGCACCTCTAATCAAGAATCACTCTGCGTTCTTAATTTACACCGATGGGGAAAAGGACAGCATCGATAGAAATGTGTAACAATGAGTAAACATACAGTGAGAAAGGAATTGCTGAAGGAACCGGCAAAGTGGAACTCAGCCAGGAAGATTTTGTAGATAAAAGTTTTTCATGTAAGGGACTACAATATGGCTTGGCAGAAGGGAGCCAGGAAGGGATTTATTCTACATAGGGAGAGTGGTACCTGTCAGGGCTTGGAGAGGGCAGTGATGAGACGTTTACTATAAATGTTAAAACCATCAGGCCTTTCTAGAACAGAGAGCCTGTGTCAGTGGGAAGCTGCTTACTTTAAGGGAAGAGCACTGTACCTGATGATCTGGATTTCACTTGGCTCTGATTTGCTGAGTGCATCTGGGGAAGTGCATCTGGACCTAGTTTATCTTTAAATTGAGAAAGTTAAAATAATATCTTCTGTGATTTCCCTTCCAGCTCTAGCATTCAGTAATTCTGGCTTATCTATCAAACAAGATGGCCTGGGACTTTTTACTTCAAGGGTTTGGCTTCTGTTGTAATTGCGGTTTATTTTGGAGTCTGGCCCAGCTGACCAGGCTTAAAATATGAGTCATTCAAATCTTCCCTTGCTTTGCCTCTCCTTTACTTCTGTCAGATCTTGAATTCATGTTTCTTCTTCCTGCTGTTTCTCTCCTTAATTAAGTCCTTCAGAATCTTTCTCCTGGGCTGTTGCTTATACTGAACATTGCCTCACCTCCCCCCTCTGCCACTAGAATTCATCTTGTATGCACAGCAGCTAGATTAACCTCACTGTGTCTTTCCTCTGTAAAATAACTGTAGTGGATCTCCACTGTCTTCCAAAGAAAGGCCAGACTCATTAACTCTGTCTTCAGTATCAGCTCTCAGTCTTAGCTCACATTACTCCCCTCCATACTCTGTAGAATAACAGGGCCTAATATCCTCTTGATGCCCTTGCTCATGTTGTTCCTTGCACCTACTTGCGCCCTGCCTCTCCATCGTCACACAGGTCACAATTTTGCCATCTCAGGTGCCGCCCCCTTGGTGAAATCTCTCAGGCTTCACACAGCCAGAAGTAATCCTTTTCTTCTCAACTCCCACAGCACCCATAGCATCTTTTCTGTGCTTTAATAGTGCTAATTACTGTGTTTGTCTGTTTTGTACTGTCTTGTCTGTCCTGACTAAGCTAAGGTCCACAGTTCTTAGGAAATACTGTGTTATCTTACACAAGGTGGGTGCCCAGGAAATATTTGTTGAATAAATGAATTCTGACTAATTGGAGCTCAGATCCTTGTTATCTCTGATTGGCAGAGTTTCTTAGTTTTCTGGATAATCACTAACTAGAAGGTAGACAAGAACTCTGCCCAAAGGAGTTAATAAGCTAATATAAGAATAAGAACCATTGCTATGGGTGTGTTAATAATTCCCAAATTTGTATTTAAGGCAAGCAAAATGTTTTAAAGTTTGAGCCTTGTGTTTGAATTTTGAGTTTCATTTGCCTGGGGAACTGCCTCAGGGTGGTTTCTATTTTGTTTATTTTTATCAGTTACTGGGCTTAGCAGTTTTTTGTCCTGTGAAGTTTTTAGAGTGAGTGTTTACAGACTTAGGAATTTGTTAAAATAAGATAATAAATAGAACAATTAATATAGTTTACAGAAGAATTGTACTGTTTTTATACTACAAGCCGGCTACCCTCTTTAGTATATACTGTCCTGTAATTGGTGTTAAGGTCAGAATTGCATCTTATGCACACTTTGTGTTTTCAGAACCATTAATAAGATCCTCGGAAGTTTCATTTATAGATCTGGATAATAGAGCCTGGTCATGAGCTGGTCAAACCATAGGCATAGCGGACCCTTGGAAAATGGTTTGCATGCAGAAAATAGATAGCATCCTGGATTGAAAGAATATGGGCAAACTTTGCTTGAAAAGAGTTGATGACTTAGAACATAAATGTTTCGTCATCTCAGAGAATACCAGTTTATTATGGGAGATTGAGAAGAGAAATAAGATCTTGTAAAATTCCCCACTGTCACTTTTTGTCCCTGTAGCTCCTCTCAACTAATCTTTGTTTAGACTACTATGCTCAGACGAGTTAAGTCTTTGGCATGGTCCACCTGAACCCCAAGGAAAGCAAATACATCTCACCTAGGGTTAGGTCATTAACATAGACATTACCTCACTTCTCTCCAGATGATGTAAGACTACTCTCAGTTCTGGTAATCTCCTATCATCAGTCGTGTAAGTGTAGTGTCATGACAATAAAAATTCCAAAATTGTTTACACCAATACTATTTTTCAAAATGCAGTGGTTCTTTAAAGCTGTTGCTGATGGTTTACCTCTTGAAACTGTTAAGTGAAGAATACTTTCTGATTAACTACGTATTTGTTCCTTTATTCTCTTGCCATTAAAATAGAAAGCAATGCAAGGTATTTATATAAGTTAAGGTCTTTGATAATTATGCTAGCATTGATTTATAAAAGGAAATATATGTGTGTTTCTTCTAGAGCGCAGACGAAAGGAATGGAGCTGTGTAAGGAGCAATGGGAGAAATAAAGCCCATGGGACAAAAGAAAGTTGGACTCTAGTTGCTTTTCTAGCAGTAATAACTGTGGGAGGAAGGGCAGAGTTGATCCCTAACAAGCACTTCTGTTACAGTGACCATTCAGTTGCTTGAGGGGGTGATGGTGATGGTGGTGGAAGGGGTGGATGGATTTTAAGACATCTCTCTCTGTGTTTGATCCCTCAATCTCTGTCTCCCCTTCTCCATCTCAGGAGTTAGAAGCAGCTCTTCACAGAGATGACGTAGAGTTTATCAGTGACCTGATCGCCTGCCTGCTTCAGGGCTGCTATCAACGGAGGGATATCACGTGAGTAATCCTGATCTTACTAAGTATTTCTTGCGGAGAGAGCTAATTAACCAGTTGTAGTGATGTTTATGTCTTCTGTTACAAACCAGAACAGATCATTAGCCATTATATACCAGTGTAGACTGAGCAGTTACAAACAGATTCCCAAGCCCTGTGTTTGGCTCCTTCTGCAGTTGTTTTAATTTTATCATAAGCCTTGGCTTTACTTCACTCTCACAAGTCTATACCCCATACTCTTGGATCCACCAGCTAACACGTTCAAGTGTAGAATTTCTTCTTCTCAGCATATGACTTTCTTTCTGATTTTTGTTTGCAGTATTGGTAAAATGTTGCCTAACAAATTAAAACCAGATTTTACTGCCTTTCTACCCCTTGAGTATCTTCTGTGGCTCACGTAAATGGTAGTGTAATTTTCTACATGGAGCTTCTAGGCCCCTCACACCATAACTGCCAGGTAAACAGCTCTGCAGTGCATTTGAGGTGTGGGGGAAGTTTGGACCACAGTTTTATCTGTGTAGACAAATAAAGAGTATTCCTGATATGGCCTTGGCCTTGTCCCTTGTTTTGACCCTAACTTGATATACATTCTCTTTGCTGCTACATTTCCACACAGAACAGAACTATAGGGCCAACTCGCACAAAGCTGAGACAAAGCAAGTGTCCCAGCCTCCAGCCCGTCAGTCCATGGACGACTTTGGGATGCTATGATTTATATTTTTCAGATAGTTAAAGATGGGATCTGAAATACTTCTGTTCTGTTAAATCCACTCTTAGGTGTCTGTCAGGGCTGGGAAACCAGGCCTGATACTCATGTGTGATAAACTTGTGGTTACAAGGTGAATAAGAGTGACAAAATGCCAGTTTTTTCAGGGTGTAAGTGATGAAGTGCCCTTTTTTTCAGGGAATAAGTGTGTATTAAGAGAGAGTTACTGCTCCTGCACTCAGTATTATAATGACTTTTTCCCCCTAGAATACCCAAGTTGTGCCAAACCAAGAGGAGAAAGAAAAGGGGAAAATCGTTTGTCTTACTGCCAGAACATGATGTTGCAGTTTTTAGTCAGAAGAAATCCCCATTTAAGATACTTCTAATAAATTGCCACGGTACCCACCACAGAGGTTCTCCATTTTACCCTTGAACTGTCAGCACATGACCAGTATCTGTTTGCCTAACCCTCATTCTAGACACTGCCCTTTATATGCTGGGCCGCAGGTACTGTTGGAACAGACAGACACTCTCAGGGCCCTCATGGAACATATAGTCCTGTGCTGTAATAATTACAGTAATGATTATACAGTTGCAAATTATACAGTTCCCGTGATAATGCTCTCAAGTCAACGGAGCATATAACCTGGTGTGAGAAAGTTATGTGTGAACTGAGCCTTCATATAGGAGCTTCCCTGGGCCAGTGTCCATATCTTATAAAGCCCAATAAATAAGTGAACGAATGAATGAACAAACCCACCAAAGAAGTGCAGCTAGGAGGAATAATTTTCTAGGGTTTGATTCCCTAGAGCAGAACCTAGAGGTTACAGAAGGTCCCATGTGATTCAGAAACGTGATTTGTTTGAGCTGTACAGTTTTGCCTCTGAGTGTTAAATTTCCGTTTGTTGCCAACATCTAAAATGAGATTTCACATTTAAAATCTCGATTTATAGCTTCCAGAAAACATCCAATCAGTGGTCTGGCACCCATCAAGACACCCATTAGCTGGAGGGAAAACAGGGCCTGTGTGCTCTGCTCTGCCTCATCCGTAGCATTCCTTATTGCCCTTCCATGCTGGAGCTTATTGCTACTTACCATCTGTAATGTTCACGTGGCCCACCTCACATATTTTCTTTACCTACTTGTCTTCTACAGGCATTTCAGTTCAAGGAATCCAACATGGCCACAGCACAATAGGAATTGGAGCCTAATAGGCCCTGTAGGCTTCTTTAAGAATTTGGGGATATAATCCTAAAAGCAAAGAGATGGGGATATGGTGAGATTTGTGTTTTTATTTTTGAAAGGGAATTTTTTTTTCTTTTTGGGTGAGGAAGATTGTCCCTGAGCTAACATCTGTTGCCAATCCTCCTCTATTTTTTGAATATGGGACGCTGCCATAGCATGGCTTGATGAGCCGTGTGTTGGTCCACGCCCAGGATCCGAACTTGGGAACCCCGGGCCGCTGAAGCAGAGCGCACGAACTTAAACAGTGTGCCACTGGGCTGGCCCCTAGATTTTTGTTTTTAAATAAGCATCTTAAGGCAAGAGGGGAAACAGGAAGGTCAGATAGGGGCTAATGAATTAATCAGGCAAGAGAGGAGAGAAGTGGACAGAGTGGAGGACTACTATGAAGGTGAAATTGACTGGACTTGAGGTTTCTAATCTTGACCAGATAGGTAAAAGCTATTTTAACTTGGATTTCATTGATCCTTCCTCACATGTTCAATATCCTTTCTTACGTTTATTGGGCATATTGGTAATTTTTGTATGCTTGAATTTCCTGTTGTATACCAGGGTCATTTCTTCTATTGGTTTATTGATTGAAGATCAAGCAAAAGAAATGCCCATTTAAAATTTATCAGAGGTTGTTCTATTTTACTGTTCTCATGAGAGTGTTCCTCCACCTATGGCAGCTCTGGACATCACCCATGACACGCCAGCCCCTAGGTGCTGGTAGGACTAAAGTGTCTCCTCTCCATTGTGGAGCTTATAGTCTTCTGTGCGTGATGATGAGGAGGGGGGAGGGCAGGGTGTGGTTGACGATCTAAATAACTAAAGTCATTTCATACCATTTATGGGATAAGTCTTCCCTTCTCTGTTGGTATGATATCTGTTCAATCTTTTACATTTTGTACATATGCTAGAATCTACTTAGTTGTTTCTAATTGTACGTATCAGTCTGTTTTAACTCTAATACCGTTTTAATTAATCCTGCTTGGTAATTCTTGCAGAAAATGATTATGTAATCTGTCAAATTTGATAAGAAATTCGCTTGTTTTGATTAGAATCAAATAAAGCTATGAATAAATTTGGGCAAAATTGACATCTTTACAATGTTGAGATAACCCTTTTATTTAAGTCCTTCATATTACTCAATAAAAAGTTGTAAGCTTTGTTCATTTAGGTCAGATACATTCCTGGCTATTTTAATTTTTGTTGCTATTAAGAATAGAATCACATTCATACTACAAGTACTTTAGAATATATTCCTCCATATATATCTTGAATCTGCCCGGTTTATTGACCTTGTTTTTCTTTAATTGATTCTCTTTTGATTTTCTAGGATTATCATCCTACTTTCCTTTCAAGATTTGTCCCCTAGCCTGTTTCTTGCCATGTTAGTTATCTGCTGCTTTGTGACAAGGTGCCCTAGAACTTAGCAGCTTGCAAACAGCAAGAATGTATTCTATCTCAGTTTCTGTGGGTCAGTAGTCTGGGCGCAGCTTAGCCAGGCCTGTCTAGCTTAGGAGCTCTTCCTAGGCTGCAAAGTATCAGCTGGGACTACAGTTATCTGGAGGTGTGACTGGGGGGAAGATCCATAGATTTGTTTTCTATTGCTGCGTAGAAAATTTCCAGAAACTTAGTAGCTCAAAAAACACATTTTTGGGGGGCCAACCTTTTGGCACAGCAGTTAAGTTCACACATTCCGCTTCGGCAGCCTGGCGTTCACTGGTTCGGATCCTGGGTGCAGACATGGCACAGCTTGGCAAGCCATGCTGTGGCAGGCATCCCAGATATAAAGTAGAGGAAGATGGGCACAGGTGTTAGCTCAGGGCCAGCCTTCCTCAGCAAAAAGAAGATTGGCAGCAGATGTTAGCTCAGAGCTGATCTTCCTCACAAAAAAAAAAAACAAGACATTTTTGGGGGCCGACCTGGTGGTGTAGTGGTTAAGTTCATGTGCTCTGCTTCGGCCGCCCAGGGTTCATGGGTTCAGATCACTGGTGCGGGTCTATATGCCGCTTGTCAAGCCATGCTGTGGTGGTGTCCCACATACAAAATAAAGGAAGACTGACACAGATGTTAGCTCAGCAACAATCTTCCTCAAGCAAAAAGAGGAAGATTGGCAACAAATGTTTGCTCAGGGGCCAATCTTCCTCACCAGAAAACCCAGATTTATTATCTCTCAGTTTTGTAGGTCAGAAGTCTATACATGGCTTACCTGGGCCCTCTGCTCAAGGTCTCACAGGGCTGTCCTCAAGGTGTCAGCCAGTCTATGTTCTAATCTGGAGGCTTAAGTGGGGAGGAATTCAAGTTCATTCAGGTTGATGGCAGAGTCATCTCCTTGCAGTTGCAGGACTGAGGTCCTAATTTTGTTGCTGGCTGTTGGCTAGGAGCTCTGTCAGCTCCCAGGTCGCCCATAGTTCCTTTGCCACGTGGCCCTCTCACAACGTAGCTGTTTGTGTGTTCACAGCCGGCAGGAAAACAGCTTTAGTCTGCCAAAACAGAGTCTTATAAGACATAACATAGTCATGGAAGTGACATCCCTTTTGCCATATTCTTTTGACTAAAAGCAAGCCACAGACATTCTCCCTCACATTAGGAGAGGGGATTATACAGGGTGTGAATACCAGGAGGCAGAAGTCGTTTTGGGAGTCTCTTAAAGGCTACCTGCTGCGCATCCTTTTGTTGTACTGACCGTATCTTCCAGAGTACAAAACTTAACAACATTGGTAAGATGGATGCTTGCGTCTAATCACATTTACTTAGTTGTTGACAATATCTCATAAATTGTCTGTGTATTTTGATAGACTTTCGACAAGAACCAGTTGACTTATAGATCATCACATGTGGTGTTAGTGGACCCTTATGTATCTAAGGAGTGGCCAACAAGAGGTCTGATTTACCCTTTGTGTGGGTAAATGGCTGTAACCCACTTGTTCTTAGTTTAATTTTATTCCTTCCATTAGTCTTTCCTTTCCATTAGTCTCCAGTATAAATTATAGAAAAAGTATATATTTACATTGATAATACTCCCTTTAAAACCAATTTGTTTGAAAATGATGGATATTCTATGGAACATTTTCAGCTTAGATGCAACCTTTCCTGTCATTCATTATATTTTCATTTGGGTCCATTTCGTTTTTTCAGTCTCATGAGGTGATGAAGGAGAGATGGTAGGGGGTCATCTCGCAGGTCCTATTTTATAGGGGAGGAAACAGCACATCCAGAGAATGTGAGTTATTTATCAGGTCATATAGCCAGTTAGAAGATGAATAACTCTCACAAGGGCAAGAGGAAGTACAAAGAACTGAAAGAACAAGAGTTCAGATCTTTCATCATTCATAGAATCTGAATATTAGGCCTATAACTCAGCCCCCTTCTTGTTGTATCTTCTTCATATAGAATTAATGCATTTTGGTAGGATAAAAAGTTAGGTTTAAAAAAATCATCCAGTATAGTGTAGAGCAGAGATCCCCATCCTCTCCCTGAAGACGGGGCGCAGAATGGGGTAGGTGTCTCTTTCACATATGTATACCTAAAGGTAAAAATAGTATTTATGTATTTTAGAATGTATCTGTCTCATCGGTCACATGTAAATGCCGTGTACCATTCCGCCATCTGTTTCTGTCCTCTCCACAGCTTGTGTCCTCCTAGGCTGCACAGTGGCCAGTATTCGGGAGCAGTGCTGAATCAGAGCAGCTCTTAGGAATACCAGTTTGCTCCTTTCACAACACGGTGTCAGTTACTCCTACATGATTTCTTTTGAAATGAGGGATTGATTTCTTAAAGAAAAGACTACTCAAATGTCATAAAATTTCAAATGCTTGGTTATAATGGGGAGGAGGGAAATGAGTTTCTTCCTTTCCCTTTTGCCAGCAGCTGCTTCTTTGATTTTTCTGCTCTCTAAGGAAAATATGAGAGTCTCACACAGGCAGAAGCAGAGAGCGCACAGGGAGTGCAGTGCTCCAGCAGTGTTCATTATCCTTCTGTGGGGGCAGCACAGCCCCTCCCTGAGTGAGGAAGAGCTCTTCCGGAAGAGACAGGCCCTGCTGCTCTGTGCTGAGGCTGGGAAGCAAAGGATTGTTCCAGCATTTCTGAAACCATGTTCTGCAAAACATAGCTGTGAGCTATCAGAGCACTGCAGAAAACAATATGTGATTTTTATTTGTTTAAAAAAAATGGACACATGAAATAAAAATATTTCTGAATGGTCAAAGAAGTTTAGGAACTGGTAGCCCCAAGCTTTTGAATTAATTGTTCTGGGGTGAGGCGCAGGCTTCAGCCTTTTGAAAACTTGTTATTGTTGATGTATAATATACACACAGAAGCGTGCACCTTCCTTAACTATACAGCTCAATGAATTTTCACAAATTGAATATACTGTGTCCTGAGTACCCACAGAAGAAAACACAGTGATGGATTCTGCTTTTTCCATTGAAAGGAATTTCCCAAAGTGAGGGGTATTTTGTCCCACCAGTGGTATCCACAAGCATTTAGAGTGAATGCATGTTCATTGTTATGCTCTGAAGTTTTACGTTCATCCCATCCTAAAGAAAGAGAAATTTGGACAAATGAATGCTTGTGCTTTCTGTTTCTAAGACTTAACCTACTATATGGAGCTAAGAAAGTTACTTAATCTCTTTGTGTGTAACTTGCCTCATCTGTAAAATGGAAATGATGACAATACACACTAAAGTTACTGTGAGGATTAAATGAAATTATTTATGAAAAGCCTTAGAACAGTCTTGGGCTTTTAATAAATACCAGTTATTATCAGTGTATGTAAAAATATTATCATTAGTTTTCTACACATGCTGAGTAGAAAGTTGACATTGACTCAAGCAACTTTCCCTGTCTTATCTGTTGTAGTTTGCACATTTTAGAACTGGGATCATCAAACTCTTTTCTGTAAGGGGCCAGAGAATAAATATTTTAGGCTTTGTGTGGATCACATGATCTGTTAGAACTATTCACCTCTGTTGTCATGGTACGAAAGCAGCCATAGGCAATACTTAAATGACTGATTGTGGCTGTGTTTTATTAGAACTTTATGGACACTGAAATTTGAATTTTATATCATTTTCACATGTCATGAAGTAGTTGTCGTCTTTTGATTCTTTTTTCCCCCAACCATTTAACGAAGAGTGATTTTCACATTCTTAGCTTCCAGTATGGACTTGGCCCATGGGCCATAGTTTGCCAGCCTCTGTTTTTAGAAAATTAAATGGGTTACCATTCCAGTTCGACTAACTCAGTCTAATCTTTAAACTGGCATGTGGAAGCCACATTTCGTTTTAGTTGTATTCTCCAAACTCAAATTTGTGTCCCTATGGAGAGAGCGTGATGCTGTGTCTGGTTATGGGAATGGTAACTGTCTCTACTGTCTAGGCGCTGCTCAAAGTGCTTTTCAGGGGCTCCCATTTAATCCTCATAGCGGCTCTCTAAAGTGTTCTCTCACAGAGAGGTTAAACAGCTTTCCCAAGGTCACACAGCTGGTAGTTGGCCCCTAACTGTTGAACCCTAGACCTCCAGCCTCTAAACTACAGCCCCATGCTGTAAATGAAGTAAAAGAGAAATGTAATGAGAAGGTTTTCCTCTAAAACAAGGATTTTTAACTAATTTTGTACTGTGAGCTTCTTTGGCACTATAATGAAGTCTACGGGCCACATCTTAAGAATATGATTTCAAATCGCAAAGTAAAATAAGTAGGATTACAGCAGAACCCAACTATACTGAAACGTAGTCAGTAAGATATTATAAACAATTTTTTATACAGTAATGTGTTTCAACTCATTAAATAACATGCTCTAGCAGCAAGCCTGATTTCTCGAGATTACTATCTTAAAGTATGATGTTTATAAATATTATTTTAAGGTATCTATGATACCTGTAATGTAATATGAAAATATATGATATCTTTTGATGAAAAATAGACATATTCCTAAAATTACTGTATTTTATTGCCTGCAGTCATAATGGAACAGAATGTAAAATTTCAGTTAATAGGTTAGTTAAAAATTATTTCTCAGCCAGGCTCATGGACTGTCTGAATTCTGTCTGTGGACCTCTGCTTTAAAAGCTTTTTCAAATGTCAAATTAATCTACAGTTCAGAATCAGCATCTCAGAAGTAAAAGAACTTTAGATATCATCTAGTGCGATTTGTTTTACCTACGAGGAAGCTAAGGTAAACAGCAAGACTGGAACAAGCACCCAGGTCGCCTGACTCCCCTTTCCACACACATTCCGTCGGACTCTCTTGTGATAGCCAATCACACAGGTATCTAAACATTTTCTCAATAGTGCACTTGTATTCCAAGGCACATCTTTGGTTTGGCTTGGTTTTATTTTATTTAGGAATTTGAGGTGCCTGATTTAGAATAAAGTCTTAGTTCAAAAGTTTTTCAGGAATTTGTTCATTTTGCTGCCAAGAAAGGGTGGTGTCTTTAATGGGTACTGAGTGTGGCAGTTGGACTCTGAGGGGCACCCCCATGATCCTGTGGAAATCCTCTATGCGTTTGTGAGGTCCCCTCCCCTTGCGTGTGTGCAGGACCTGCTCCTAACTGTTCAAATATGGCAATGGTGATGGGATGTCACTCCTGATTAGCTTACATTAGCAAGACTCCAGCTTGCTATCAGATGCTCTAGAGACTCCCCTTGTTGCTTTGAGGAAGTAGACAGCCATGTTGGGAGTGCCTCCATGGCCACAGACTGCGGGGGTCTCTGGGAGCTGCGAGCAGCCATATCACCAGTATATACATTATCGTGAATAAAGCAGGCCAAAAAATAACATTGGCAAATAAAGCAGGTCACAGAAGCATACATGCCCTTGATTGTATTTTTATAAATGGAAAACTAAATGAGGATAAATGTATGTAGAAAGCTCAAAGAAAATCAAAGGAATATTAATGCAATTCAGGACCTGGTAAGAAGGGACTGTAGCTAGGGATGAGCATAAGTGGTAATAACATCTAAGGTAGTGATTATCAAAACTGGGGAACATCAGAATCACCTGGAGAGCTTGGTTAAAGACGTTGCTGGGTCTATCATCATCTAATTCAGTAGATCCAGGTGGGGCCTGAGAATTTGCATTCTTTACAAGTTCCAGGTGATGCTGATGTGCTGGTCCAGCACGTTGAAGTTCCACTAATTTAAGGTACTGCTAATTTTCTGTTAAGCTTGATGGTGGACGTACGGGTTCTTGTTTTATTTTTGGACCTTCTTTCCCTTTTTTTTTCTCTTAATATATAAGCTTAAAGACAGTTTTGAATTGTTAGTAACACACTTAGGACTTTCACAACACTCCGTACTTTTCTCCTGTATTCCCCCTGGAATTGTAATTCTAGCTGGTGGTTTTATGGGCCTGTATCAATAAAAGTACTTTAGGTATTTAAAGTGATTCATCAGCTAGGTGATCGTTCAGCTGCATTTCGTTTTCTTCATTGGGAAGGAGCCCAGCATAATTGAACACTGGATTGGAAATCAGGAGCTTCTGGTTTGTTCTTAGCTGTGAAAGTGAAGATAGACTTGAATCACTGTCTTGAGCAATGGTTTAAGCAGTATAAATATATTCTCCATTAAATGCTCATTATGATATTTGGCACCAAAAGATTTTTATCCTTTTGTCATCTTTATTAGAGTACTTTTTAGATAACCTAGACTAATTCATGCTTCATTGTGGTGGTTCCTTCACTTTTCTTTGTGGTTTCCACTCTTAAGTAGAAATTCATAACAATTGTAAATTTAACTTCTCAAGGTTAATTATGTATCTAACATTCTGTAATAGATTCTCTAAAGTCAATTAAAAACATTTAGTGTTTCGGGGTCTTATCTGCCCTCTATAGAAATATTATTTACCTTTTTGCAAATTACAACACTTCTGTTAAGTATGTTCATTTAAACTCATCTTTGTTGAGATAAAATTTAGACAATAAAATTCACGCAGTTTAAATATACAGGCCAGTGTTTTTTTGGCAAATGAATACATCATGTAGTCACCATCCTACTCAAAATGATAGGACATTTCCATCTCCCCAGAAAGTGTTCTTTGCATTAAATCTACTCTCCCTCCCCCCGCACCCCCCCCCCCCCCAAAATACAACCCAGGCAACCTCTGATCTGATTTGTATCACTGTAGATTAAGTTTTACCTTATTCTAGAGTTTTGGATGAATGGGATCATACAATATGTACTGTTGTGTGCGGCTTCTTCAGTTAGCGTGTCTCTGATATTCATTGATACTGTTGTATGTGTCAGTAATTTGTTCCTTTTGGGGAAGAGAGGGTCTAAATTGTATTCCAGTGTAAAAATATATCACAGTTTATCTGTCCACTAGTCAGTGGACTTGTATGTTGCTTCTGGTTGGGGGCTATTATGAGTAAAGTGTTCGTGTGGGCATATGTTTTCATTTCTCTTGGGAATAGCTGGGTCATATGGTTAGAGTATGTTTGACTTGAAGAAAATGCCAAGCTATTTTCTAAGCAGTTCCAACATTATACTCCTAACTAGCAACATATGAGCAGTCCAGTTGCTGCATGTCTTTGCCAATATTTGTTGTTTTTAATTCTACTGATTCTGTTTTGTGTAACTTGATAACTCATTGTAGTTTTAATTTGCATTTCCCTGATGACTAGGTATATAATGGGTTATGAATATTTTCTCCTGATGTGTAGCCTGCCTTTCCATTTGTTTGACAGTGTATTTTAAAGAATGGCAAGTTTTAATTTTGTTGAAGTACAGTTTGATTTTTCTAGTATGTTTCATACTTTTTATTACCTAGGAAATCAGAACCTACCTTGATGTCAAGATTTTCTGAGGGCTGGCCCCATGGCCTAGTGATTGAGTTTATTTCACTCTGCTTTGGCTGCCCAGGTGTGGTGCCTGGGCCTGGGCCTATGCCACTCGTCGGCTGCCATGCTGTGGCAGCAACCCACGTACAAAATAGAGGAAGATTGGCACGGATGTTAGCTCAGGGCAAATCTTCCCCAGCAAAAAACAAAACAAAACAAAAGTTTCTTCTAGGTTTTCTTTTAGTTTTATAATTTTAGCTTTTTGCAGTTGGCATAATGATGCATTTTGAGTTAATATATTTGTGTATGATATGAAGTAGAAAGTCTTTTCATTTTCTTCCTTACAAATACTGTATATGTTCCATCCATTTCTGGACTCTGCCTTATTCCATTGATCTGTATGTCTTACAATTTATACAAGTATCAGATTGTCTTGAAAAACCCTACTTAGAGAGAATGGACACTTTGAGCAATATTGAATTTCCCAGTCCTTGAACATGATATATATATATCTCCATTTGTTTATCTTCTTTGATTTCAGCAATATTTTGTAGTTTGCAATATAAGGATATTTGGACATATTTCCATTTGTTCCTAAGTATTTTTTAGTTTTTGATGATAATATTAAGTTCAATTATTTAAAAATTTTTATTTTCCATCTATTTGTTGCTAATATGTGTATAATACAGTTGATTTTTGTGTATTGACCATGTTCTGTAGTCTTCCTGAACTCACTTTAAAAATTTTACTGATTTTGTTGTAGATTCTTGAGGATTTTTTGTGTAGTCTGCAGTCAAAAACAGTTTTGCTGCTTCTATTCCATTCTTTATTCCTTGTTCTTCCTTCTCTTGGCTTACTATATGGGCTAAGACTCATAATATATTGTTCCTGATTTCGGGGAAAGTAATCAGTCCTTCACCATTGAGTATGATGGAATGTTGTCCCTCTTGTATATTGCTGAATTTGATTTGCTGATACTTTGAGGATTTTTGCATACTTGTATCTGAGAAATACTCGTCTGTAATTTTATTTTCTTCTAAATCTTCGTCAGGTTTTGGTACACGTTCCCTCCTCTGTTTTCTGAAAGAGTTTGTGTAGTTTCTTTCAAACAATTCCTTGAATATTTGAAAGAATTCACCACTTAAAGCCTTTGGGTTTGTAGGTTTCTTTGCAAGTTTTTTGTTATTATTGATTCACTTTCTTTAATAAATTAGGCTTTTCAGGTGTTCTATTTCTTAAGTCATTTTTGGTAAGTTATCTTGACACTTTTTAAGGAATTTGTCTATATTATCTAAGTTTGTGAGTTTATTTCTGTAATGCTGTTCATAATCTTCTCTTATCCTTTTAATGTATGGTCTACAGTGATATTGCCACTCTCATCCCTGATACTGTAATTTGTTGGTCCTCTCCCTCTTTATTCTTTCTACAGGTTTCCCAACTTTTCAAATGTTTACTGACGAAATAACTTTTTACCTTACCTATTGTTTACCTGCTTTCTATTTTATTAATTTCTTCTGTTTTATTGATTTCTTGTGTTTATTATTTTCTTATGTTTACTTTGGCTTTAGTTTGTTTTCCTTTTTTTTCTTCTTAAGTTGCAGTGCTGGTTTTGAGCCTTTTTTCTTTTCAATACAGCCATTTAAAGCTATAAATTTCTTCCTAAGCAGTGCTTGGCTGCATCCCACAAATTTTGATGTGCTGTGGTTTTATCATCATTCAAAACATGTTCTAATTTATTTTGTTATTTCTTCTATGAACCATGGGTTATTAACGGGGTGTTATTTAATTTCTGGATATACTAGTGTAAGTGAGTCCTAACTTAATTTCATATGTTCAAATAATATACCCTATGAGATTGCAGTCTTTTGAAGTTTTTTAAGGCTTATTTTATGTCCCAGTATGTGATTTATCTTGGTGAACATTTTACATGCATTAGAAAAGAATATGTATTCTACAGTTTTTGAGTACATATTCTGTAAATGTAAACTAGGTCAGGTTGGTAGTATTTTTGAGATCTCTGTCCTCATTGATTCTTTTGTCTACTTGGTATACTAATTAATGGAAAAGATATTAAAAATCTCTGGCAATGCTTGGGGATTTGTCATTTCTTCCTTTAGTTCTGTCAGTTTTTGTTTCATGAGTTTGATGTCCTGTTATTGGATATACACGTATAGCTTTGTTATATATTCCTAGTGAATTGGCTTTTTGTCTTTAGGTCTACTTTGACTGGTATTAATAGAACCATTCAGCTTTCTTGTGCTCATTCTGCCTAGTATATAACTTTCTATCCTTTTACTGTTTGTATTTTTGTATTTACATTGTATCTTATAGATGATATCCTATAGTTGGGTCTTGCTTTTTTTCTGCTTAGCCTGACAGTTTCTGCCTTTTAGTTGAGATGTTTAGTTCATTTACTTGTAGTGCAGTTATTGCTATGGTTGATTTTCCATTTGTTCTTCTGGGGTTCTTTTTAAATGTACAATTCATTGGTTTTTCATATATTTACAAAATTATGTAGTCATCACCACTATCTAATTCTGGAACATTTTTGTTGTCCCCAAAAGCACCTCATTAGCAGTCACTCCCCATTTCCTCCAATCTCCAATCCCAGGCAACCGCTAATTTGCTTTCTGTCTCTTTATTTTCGACTGTTCTAGGTACGTAAGTGGAATCATGCAAGATATGTCCTTTTGTGTCTGGCTTCTTTCACTTAACATAATGTTTTCAGGGTTCATCCATGTTGTAGCATGAATCAAGTACTTCATTCCTTTTCATGGGTGAAAAGTATTCTATTGTATAGATATATGTTTTATTTATCTAGTCATTAGTTCATAGATATTTGCACTGTTTGAACTTTTTAGCAATTATGAATTATGCTGCTTTGTCTGATTGATTGTGTACACATTTTTGTGTGGATGAATGTTTTCATTTCTCTTGGGTATATACCTAGAAGTGGAATGGGTGGGGCAGATGGTAGTTTTATATTTACCTTTTTGAGCAACTTGCCAGACTTGTCCAAAGTGGCTGCACTGTTTTACATTCCTACCAACAGTGTATGAGGGTTTTAATTTCTCCATGTCTAGGTCAGCACTTGTTATTATCTGTCTTTTTAATTTTAGCTATCCTGGTGGATATGAATTAGTATTTCATTGTGGTTTTGATTTTCATTTCCCAAATAACTGATGATGTCAAGCATCTTTTCACATGCTTCCTTCTGAGTTTTGTTCCTCTGTTGGTCCTTCAGTGCTTTCTTTTGCATTATTTTTAAGCATTTCACTTTATTTCATTTATTGGCTTATTTGTGTCTATGTTTGCGTGTTTGAGTGGTCCTAGGGCTGGCAATATGCATCCTTAAATTATCAGAAGCTATTCAGAATTTTTGTTGTACCTTTTCACACCTTACACTTGACACTTCAGACTTCCCCATTCATACAAATAGTATTTAGGATCCCATCTGGCTTCCGTTAGAAAACGTCCTTTATTGAGGCTAGCCCGGTGATGTAGTGGTTAAGTTTGCGTATTCCAGTTCTACAGCCCAGGGTTCCTAGTTTTGAATCCTGGGTGCAGACCTACATACCTCATCAAGCCATGCTTTGGGGGCATCCCACATACAAAATAGAGGAAGATTGGCACACATGTTAGCTCAGGGACGATCTTCCTCACCAAAAAAATAAATAAGTCCTTTATCTTTTTCAAGATTATTACATGTTGATTTCCATTTGACTTTTAATACTTTTCTTTTTTACCCAACATAAATATTCATAAACACATGTTAAAATCTATATTGTGTACATCTTTCCCTGCTGAAAGATATATTTTGTGTCTTAGTCATATTTTCCTTTAATTTGAAATTGCCATGATTTTTATTACATCCTTATGATTTTAAGATATATTGGCTATGGCAGCCACTATACAGCTTTAGAGAAGAGATGTTGTTAAAATTATTTTGGCCTGGGTCTTTTACAGTCTTTAAGGATAAACACTTTATCAAGTGTTCTTATGGAGCCTTTTACTTGTTGCTTCTTTATCTCAATCCAGTACTCATGTTAAATGTGGCTTGAATGTGCATACGTGTACTTCATTTGTTTCACAGATAGCTGCAGCAAAGGGGAGAAGGGGGTTTTTTCATTTAGTCTCCATTGTGCTACCCAGGATGCCATGCCATAATTGCTCCCCTGCAAGTAGACTAGGCATACCCTTTCACATCTCAAAGAACTCAGCAGCCTTCTTTCATCTGTGACCTTCTAAAACAGGTTGCAAGTGTTAAAATTTGTGGCCCTCCAGAGTCGGTTTCTGCCTGCTCCAGCCAGCTGAGACTTGTGCTAAGACCCTTTATTCAGGTCATGCCATCCTTGTCAACATTGGTCTCACCAGTAGAAGCATGTTCTGTCTGAAGCAAACTGAGAAATTCTCGGCTGGGATTCTAAGAAATGGCTAACTCTGGGAGTGTGGAAAGTGGGTCTCTGTCTCTGTCTCTCTCACTATTAAATGAAAGAAGGGTAATTAAAAGCTGCTCATTTAACAGCGTTTGGAATGTTTTTCAGACAAGAAAGAGTAGACTTGGTTGTGTTCAGAACCTCCAGTTGGTTTGATCTTTTTGTTACCATATTCTGTTGAAACATTTCATTATAATTCTGAGTAATTTGAGAAAGATGAGCAATAATTAAGTCATTAAGATAGAATTGCACTGAGCTGAATGGATGACTAAGTCAGTGAATGTTCCAGGCAACCTAAACTCTATAACTGTAGTCTGAGAAATTTTTAAAATATTATATCCCTTTTTAGCAGCTTCGTGCCACTCTACTCGTCTTTCTGTAAGTAGCAAAATCTGAAAGTGTGCACAAAATTGTGTGTGTGCTCATTTTTCTGAGGGGAGAGAATATATGGTCTTAATCAAATTCTTAAAGAGTTTTATGTCCAAGAGAAGATTAAGAACCTCTAAGTAGAAAGTATTAGCCTAATTTTTAGCTTCCTGAAGCCTTTTTGATTCAAATACTCTTGGCCAGATTGCCTTCAAAGGTTTTCCCCCTTGAATTTCTGATGTTTAAAAGAAAGGGATATAGATTTAGATGAGAAGGTTTATATATATATATATTATATATACAAGGAAAAGGAATTATCTTGAATTGTAAACCCTCAAGGTATGGAGATGCCTTAAGAAAACTTCTAGCAAAAGTGATGTAATTGAAACTGAGTAGGATAATAGGCCTATTGGAAAGGAATCTCAAACATGCAATTCTTTGAGACAAGTAGGGGCTTTCAGACAGATTGTAGGCACAAAGAGCAACACTGTTTACACACATACGATGGTCGCTGGACTGGTATGCTAAGGAGGGCCTCCCTAGTCTGGTCCAGGCTGTCTCCTGCCCTGTCTTCCAGCAAAGCTACATTCTGGTGAAATGATCTCAATGTCATAGATTCCATATTTTATTTTACTGCGGGAAAAACATGCCTTGTTGTTTGGGATGCTTGGTGTGCATTAGAAATTCTAGAAAGCATGTAATAGCTAAAGGTATTTATTACTGAAGAGAGATTGTTGTCTTCATAGTCGTCGCTACTGAAAAAACCCAATTTTTAAAAAACACCCCATTTTACTTTCAAATCACCATTACCACACTGTCTGCTTTTGCCACCAGTTTGAAGTGCTTTTGCCCGGCTCCTCCTTCCCAAAGAGCAGCACGAGCTTCACAGGCACTGGGGAGAGGAAGCCAGTCCCAACACACTGTGACGCAAGCAGGTATTCAAATGCCTGTGCTCAGGCTTTGGATGTGAATGCTGCAATCAAAGTGAATTTGTGAGAGCCTTGCAATTTACAGGTGTTATGCTGCATTTTGATAAGCTAACACATTCACATTTTGCCCAGTTGAGGTATCAATAGTGAGGAAATAAGGTTTGTTGTCTCTCTGAAAAAGCAGAATGTTTAATTTCTTATTTGCCTAAGGCCCTTTGGTTTGTTTTCCATGACTATTTCCTCTGACTCTTTTCTGCAAATATAACTACTGTGGCCGATAAGTCACCATGGGACAGGCCTCTTTTAAAAATTATGTTGATGCAGAACTCCTTCAGAGCCCCTGCGTAGGGAGAAAAAATTTTTAAATCAAGCATTAAGTGAAATTATATCCAGATTCTTTAATAGTTGAGATATAGAATAACCGTCTAACAATTAAACAGCACTGTATTATTATATAGGCACATTTAGGTACTAATGAAAATGCAATTGTAGAATTGCCAAACTCTAACAGAAAAAATTTAAGTTGCCACCAAACTGTCTTAAATGTTGCCTATTGAAAAATTATCTTCAAAATTTAGAATATAGTATTTTGTAACATGCCCCAAAGTTTGTGTATAACAGAATGCAAAATTATAGTTGCACATTGGCTTAGCCGCTCATCATTTGCCGCCTTTTCATCTTAACCTGAAATATAAATTGATTAGGCTAGGCAGACATTGAGTTTATTTTTTGTTTGCCCTCTAAGTTGTGGACCTAATTTTGAACTGAATATCCATCTGAACTGCATAGAGTCTCTTAAATTGTGTGAGTAAAGGGAAGACTGTTGCCTCAGTTTCACTCTCTGTACCATTGATTTTTAAAACTTTTACCTATTTCACCAGAATGTGCTTTTTGGGGTTTAAAGTAAAAAAAAAAAACCTGTTTAGCGAGAAACCCTGTTAACGTATTTATCTTCTTCGGGATTTGGCAATAGAAAGTTCAGGTAGATACTGTAATAACATGAAGTGATCAGCAGGGGACTTTCAGATCCTTCCCATTACTGCTTTCTCGTTTCCTGCTTTCAGTTTAAGGTTTGTGAGCTGTCATACCGTCACTTCTCTCCCCTTTCCCACCCGTCCTCTGTATCTTATATTAATGTACTTTTGTGGTAGGCCCCAGACGTTCCACAGCTACCTGGAGGACATCATCAACTACCGCTGGGAGCTCGAAGAAGGGAAACCCAACCCTCTGAGAGAAGCCAGTTTCCAGGAGCTGCCTCTTCGTACTCGTGTGGAAATCCTGCACCGACTCTGTGATTATCGGCTGGATGCAGATGACGTCTTTGATCTTCTCAAGGTGCTTAACTGGCGAGCCCTTTCCCGAGAGCAGAATCTGAAGTACTGAAAGAAGCCAGAGTTTGGCTTGTGTTACTAGTCTTGGGACTCTTGATTGACAGTAACGATGGATACGAAACCATGACCACTGTAGCCAGAGGAATCCAAGCCATGCATTTATATGACTGTGGGTTATTTTGGTTGAATTTCTAGTTTGGTTTTGTCTTCCTTTACGTGTGCTGAGTCCCATCGGACACCGGAACAATCAGAGGCACGTGTTTGTTCTTCCTGGCATCAGCCAAAATTGCAACTAAATTAGCCACTCAATGTTATTTCCCAACGTCTGAAATTTGATTTACCATATTGAAATATTTATTGAAAACTCTTAAGAACTTCAACCTGTATATACAAGTGAAGTTCATCCCTACATACACATTACAAAATTTATGTTGGAGAAGGAAGGTGTAAATCTCTCTTCCCTCCCTCTTACTCTGTTGTCATCATTTATTTTAGAAGTCTCTGTCCAAGTGAGGGTGTACAGGGTTGTTGCTTTTCACTCATGGGGAGGTCAGTTTCTAATCCTATTCAGTCAGAAATGATTAAATGTGTTGATGACTCCTCAGTTCACCCCCGTTCGTGGACATGGTATAAAAATCATTGTGCAGTTTAGCACGGTCTTTGCTAAGCACTCAAGGACTTCACTAGCAGTGGGAATGCCAATGCAGGTCAGACCCTGGGTAAGTTGGGAGCTGTGGTGCTGGATCTCAGCTGGAATGAGAGGCTGCTATAGGTTATGATGGAGCTGCCACAGGATCACATGGGACAACGCTTTCACAACCTTGGATTCCCTTGTGTTGTAGTTGTCTTTCCCTTTATGGGTGCACACGTAAATAACAGTAAGTCCAAACCAAACGTGTAATAGTTTCATCACAATTCCTTTTGGTTTTTCTTTCTTTTCTGAAATGAGGGCAACAATGGGGATAGGAAGCATTTGAAATATTTTCCCTATCCTCTTCATCAAAGAAGTGACCAGCTTCCCATTCTATCTGTGTTTCCTATGCCTTGATTGAAAATTACATAAGTTGCTTGGGCATTTTTTAATTATGAGGTTTATCATGAGTATATGAAGTATATCATGAGTATAAATTTTGAATCCTCATTTTAGGTCTTTCTTTTTTGTTTTGTTCCCCATTTCCCCAACCATTTCCCTGTTTTTCTACCTAGGGTCTGGATGCAGACAGTCTCCGTGTGGAACCATTGGGTGAAGACAATTCCGGGGCGCTCTATTGGTATTTCTATGGAACGCGAATGTACAAGGAGGACCCTATACAAGGAAAATCCAATGGAGAGCTCTATTTGAGCAGGTATACACTTTAAGACCAAGCTGTGATAGCTACTGTAAAAAATGTCATTAAAATTAAATACATCAGAATTCTGCAGCAAAAAAGTTTTTTCTTATGAAGGGATTGGCTATAACAGCATAACACAAATAGATGCAAAGAGTTATTTCATAGAAAAATTGAAAGGGCGGGGCCGGTCCCATGGCCGAGTGGTTAAGTTCGCGTGCTTGCTTCAGCGGCCCAGGGTTTCGCCAGTTTGGATCCTGGGTGCAGACATGGCACCGCTCGTCAGGCCATGCTGAGGTGGTATCCCACATAGCAGAGCCAGTAGGACCTACAACTAGAATATACAACTATGTGCTGGGGGGCTTAGGGTAGAAGAGGAAGAAGTAAAAAATAAATAAACCCAAAAAAAGGGCAGCAGATGTTAGCTCAGAGCAGGACAGTCATTTCACTGTAGCAGTTTTCCTCTTTCATAGTCACTTCTTGAGAATACCTTTTTTCTGCTAGAATTGGTGATCTACGCTGTCAGTATAGGACCAGATGGACCTTAAAGAATGCCTGAACATAAGCCTTCCTAAATGAGGAAGAGACCCCTGCTATCAATAGCATCCCAGAACAGTGCTGTCAGCTTGTTTTATTAGACTTTCCTATTGCTAGGAGTGCTCACTATTAAGAAAGTGCTACGTCTTACTCAGTTTTTAATAGTGTAGAAGGTCAGTTTTCCTTGGTTCCACTCTCTAGTAGTGGAAGACAGGAAGTCCCCTGTTCTTTCCCGATGGCTGCTGCATTTAGTCTTTTGTAGTAATCTCTTGGCCAGAAAAGCTGCAGTTACTCATTTAAAAGTCGTATGTAACACATCAATCCTATGACAGAACATTTCTAATTAATATACTATTTCTTAGGGAAAGCGAAGGACAAAAGAATGTCTCAAGTGTTCCTGGGAAAACAGGAAAAAGAAGAGGAAGACCCCCAAAAAGGAAGAAACTCCAGGAAGAGACTACAGTGAGGTAAGAAGATCTCATTAGTCTTTGATGGTTCTAGACCCTCATGCTGGGAGGGACCTAAATTTCATTTGTTCCTTCACCCTTGATCTTCGCTCGAGCCATCGGAAGGACGTAAATTATGGAGATCTCAATCAGACTCCCCATGAAATTACTGCGTGTGCGCTAGGCATCACGAAGCCCTAGCTGCACGACCTCCAGCAAGCTCCCTCCCCTCTCTAAGCCTGTTCTTTTATTGGACAGTGGGGATGCTAGTAGTAATGAGGATTGAATTGAACAAGACAGTGAATGTGACAGTGTAATGAACTGAAAACAATGAATGGCCCGTAGTGAGTGCTAAGTATGTGTTAACTTTTAATATTTGTTCTGCCGCACGTTTTTTCATAGGAGCGTGGAGCAAGTTAATTCTGTGATTAAGTGTTGACTAATAATCAGCATTTTAATAGAATTATATATCATACCTGAGTTCAGGAGTTAATTCTTTCCTGTTACAAGATTTTAGTAGCAAACATGCATTATTTTGTTTAAAATACCATTTCCTACAATAAAGAAAAGGTCAGATCTTTAACATTTTTATAGTCTTTATTTTATATTTAATTTTAGCAAAGAAAGATTACATTACGTTTCAGCAATTCTTTTAAGAAATTCTACCATCAGACCTGTCATTATCTACCTATGAAAGTTAGGTCATGTTCTTAAAAATTTGAATCACAGGACAAACTGCTTCTTCCCTCTAAATTTTAGAACTACTAAATAATCTAAATGCTTAGAGTAGGCCAAATTTCACTGTGTTGCTTATTAACCACTAAGAAGTGTTTGCTAGGAATTAGATTATGAATAAATCAATCAGAATTTGATATTTTTACATATAAGAATCTGCGTTCCACTTAACTTCCCGGAACGTGGCTGCAGCTGGCAGCTTTCCTCCTACCAGTGTTTGTGAGAAATGTCTCTGATCGTATTCTGTACATGTGGCCTCTGTGCTTGGATCTTGTTAGCAATCCACACCTCCTCCTGTGTTCAGAAAGCCGTTTTATGCCTATCTCCATTTTCTTGTAAGTACCAACAATTCAAGTGTTGGGAATATAGAATCACTCTAGCAAACATACGTGGACTTGTACTACCCTCTACTGGTGGTATTACTCTTTAGAGCTCTGTATCCAATACAGTATATACATATTTTTTAATTAAATAAAATTTAAAATTCAGTTCCTCAGTCACACAAGCCACATTTCAGGTGCTCAGTAGCCACATGTAGATCGTGGCTACCATATCGGACAGCAAAAATATAGAAATTTTAATCTTCACAGAAACTTCTGTAGAAGAGTACTGCTTTAGATAATTGAGAGCAAGCCCCCAAAAAAGTCCACAGAGAATGTCCTGTACGACTCGGGAATACAAATGGCAGTGATACCTAATGCCATTGTGCGAGTACTTTGTATTTTATATTAATCCCAACATCCCTTTGAGGTAGACGTTAGTAATAGCCCCATTTTACAGGAAAGTTAATTGGCTTTCCCAAGGTCAAGTGGTGAGTGACAAGCCTTGAACAGGGCCAGTCTGCCTTCAGAGCGCATGTTCTTACCCTCTGCTGTATGTGAGGTTATGTTAAATGTGCCTTGTCTATAGGGCAGCCTTGCCTCAGTGAGGAGGATATTGGAATCCCTATAGTTCTTTTTTTCTCGGCATTTAACTATTAACACTTAACTGTTTGATTACAAAAAAAAATGTTTTAAAAGTTAATATTTTTCTATTCATTGATGTTAGCATAACATTGGTTTCCTATACAGCAGTCCTTCTCTCTATACCAACACACCTACATCCTGGTGTTTGTTTATTCAGGACAGTCACTCATCATCTTTTTTTTTTTTTTTTTTTTTTAAAGATTGGCACTGGCGCTAACGTCTGTTGCCAATCTGGTTTTTTTCTTCTTTTTTTTTAAATTCTTCTCCCCAAATCCCTCCAGTACATAGTTGTACATTCTAGTTGTAGGTCATTCTAGTTGTGGCATGTGGGATGCTGCCTCAGCATGGCCTGATGAGCAGTGCCATGTCCACGCCTAGGATCTGAACCAGTGAAACCCTGGGCCACGAAGCAGAGTGTGCAAACTTAACCACTCGGCCACAGGGCCGGCCCCTCCTTATCTTGACCTTGCCCCGCTGACACACACACACACACACACCACTCTCCTTGTATTAAGTTAATTGAGTCTGCCTTATGGGGGAAGCACAGAACAATTTTGAACATGTCTTTGTTTTAACTGGTACCTCCTTTTCCTGTGTTTCAGTGAAAAGCCAGAAGAAAACTCCTTGGTATCTGAGACACAGACAAGAAATGGTAATGACCTTTGCTGGAGTTTAGAAAGGATTAAGTAAGCATGGTTGATTTATATTATGATGGTGACTCTCTCATTTTCCAGAGTCATACAAAGCAGTTAAGGTTATTGCAGTGACCTTCTAACTATTCTCCTTGCCCTCCAGTTCTCTCTTCCTCACACTTCATCCTGTCCCCATCTCTCCCTCTGATGAATAACTAGAGGGAAAGACCAGGTCTTTCCACTTGTATCCTGTTACCTGGACTCAGTGTAATAGACACCCAAACAGTGGGATGAATGAGCAACTTCTCAAAGAGCTATCTTTTTAATGGAGAATGCTTAACTGCATAAGGGAGTATACTGGTTTCCTACCTAGATTTCATTTCTGTAATCCAGATTGCATAAATTTGTCAGGAGATATCAGTTTACACTCTCAGTGTAAATGAAACAAGGAAGACTGCCAAACCTCAAGTCAAAATCAATTGCATGGAAAGTAAATACATTTAAGCATTTTTAGGATATTAAAATCTATCTTATGAAGGTCACAAAAGTTATATTTGTATTGCCTGTAGGCAATCTTAACTTTTAGGGGTAAATAGTGATAGTAACAGGTAAACCAAAAGTATACATTGTCAAGCTTAAAATTTAAAAAGTAATAGGTCTCCGTTTTTTCTGATTGCCTAGTTTTGGTCATGACCCAGGGTAAAAATGAAATTGAGAATAAATGGGAAAAAAGCTCCTAGTGAGATCTATTTAATGAACCCATCCTTTTCTTTTCTAGGATCCCAAGGGCCGGGTCAAGGCACTTGGTGGCTCCTTTGCCAAACAGAAGAAGAATGGAGACAGGTCACAGAGAGTTTTCGGGAGCGGACCTCCCTTCGAGAACGGCAGCTCTATAAGCTCCTCAGCGAGGATTTCCTGCCTGAAATCTGTAACATGATTGCCCAGAAGGTATGCGGTGATTCCTCCCTCTATAGGAGGTAATCCAGCCATGTTACGTAAGGATTATTCGTTAGAGGTTTTGAATACATTCACCTGTCTCCTGTAAGTGGTATAGCCTCTATCTTCTCTCATCTGGAGTGTTAAAAGGGGACCTCATGCTACCCACTCTCCTTCACTGTGAGTCAGTAATTTAATTCTCCTTACCCCAAGAAGTCCTCAGTGCCCCCCACCCCCAGTACCACAAGGGCTTTTCAAATCTGGAGCCACCTTTCCTTCTGTAACATTCCTCAGGAAACATTCCCTGAGCCTGCAGCTGTCTCTCAGAGCACCCTGTGCGTACCTCTGTGTATATGCTCCCAGCTTTTTAAAATTGTCTTCTTATGGCCTCCCTCTCTCCCACTAAGCAGCAAGCTCTGAAGAATCCTTGTCGCTCCAGTGCCGGCTCTTTTCCCAACTGGACCTGAGCTCTATGTGTCGCCTCCTCCAGCTTCAAGGCAATTTGTTTCATAAACCATACATCCTATATTTTCATACATATACACCCTAGTTCATGACTTTTTCCAACATCTTTCCCCTGTCTGCCCCACCTATTCGAATACTATTTCAAAAGCCCCATTTTAAAGCTATCTCCATGAGCCATCCCGTTTCTCCCAATCTTAGGATTCTCTTCCCTAACATGTTTCCTCATCCCTCACTTAATTTCACTGTGAGTTGTTTAAGCATCTTCAGATTAGGGACCATGTCTTACTCATCATTTTAAACCCCCACAACACCTGTGTGATGCCTTTTCTATGGCAGATGCTCAATAATTATTCAGTTTGCTTATTTCGTAATTCTAATACTCCTGATTGTTAATACATGTTAATAGAAGACAAAAACTTGACCACCTGCCCATGAAATCTGAAGAGAAAGTATTTATAAATTATTGCTGCAGTACCTTTAGAGAAGTAAAAAATGATAAATATATTATTTAATTTGTTGTGAATCCAATGATATTTCTAACCATTAAGCAAGTTGATGCTTTAGGGAAAATTCTGGAAATTCACCTTTCTCTAATAGCGAGAACTTACAAATAGTGCTTCAAGAATTACGTTTTCATGGGGCCGTTCCAGTGGTGCAGTGATTAAGTTGACATGCTCTGCTTTGGCGGCTCAGGGTTTGCAGGTTCAGGTCCTGAGTGCAGACCTACACACTGTTCATCAGGCTATGCTGTGTTGGCATCCCACATACAAAATAGAGGAAGATTGGCACAGATGTTAGCTCAGGGCCAATCTTCCTCACACACACACACACACAAAAAGAATTACATTATCACAAATGAGCAAAAAAGTCTGCATTTCCCCATCAATATACTTAATTCCATACACTATAATTACACGTAGTTTTTGTGATCTGTGGCTCACCGTGATGCTTTTTCCAAGAATTGAAATATATAATCTAATTGTTTAACTATTTTATAGAGATGGTTTTATAACTTTATGTAATCTTTTATGTGACTTTATTGCTAGGACTGATGATGGCACATTAAATCATCTATAAGGCGTATATCTAAACATGCTTAAACCTTCTTTTATAATTTCTGCTTTTTTACTGCAATGTTCAACCTGAGATTTTTTTGGATAGGATAACTAAGAGGAAAAAACCTACATGCATAAAGCTGATGGTTTTGATGCAAAAAATTTCAAGAATTGACTCTTTGCAAGAGAAGAAAAAATTAAGATAAACCTTAAATATAATTCTCAAGAACCATGAAATCAGAAACCAAAAAAAGAAATAATAAATTTGATATTTTGAGAACTGTGCAGTGCTCTAAATTTGCAAACCTCAGTGAAATGGGATGTTGATTACCAAAAAAAGAGAATCTAAATTGTGCAATAGAAAACCATAGCGGACCTGTCATTGGGGAAGAAGAGTTTTCACAAAAGAATCCCGTGAAAAGCTCCAGAATTATTTGGATTTATTCACAGGTAAAATTTTCTAAACCTTCCAGAGAAGATAATCTCCAAGCATGTCAAAAATGAAGAAATAGGTAGCTAACCTGTTCATATAGTATTGGTGTCTTAGATCCCTATTCCTCAGAAAATTAAACACACTCTCCTCATTCAGTAGTATAAATATCAACTCCTTGATACTGACAAGTAAAACCATCACTTCACCTAAAGAGTAACAACTCAGAACCCAGCAGGGTTAAGCCTAAGTCTGTAGTGCTGGTAATATTGTTTTGGAAGTCTTGTCCAGTGTAATATAACAAAAAAGAAGAGAAGAGGCAAAGTTTTAGAATGTTTTGCCTGGAGTAATGTAAATCCACTTATAAAGTCGATTGATTAGAACTTAGTAATAATACCGAGTAACTAGATGTCCTGCATCTGAATCACCTGGCGTGCTTAGTAAAAGCTCAGATTCCTGTCAATGCCCTGCCCCCAGGCCCCGCCAGAAGGTCAGAGGTGGTGTCTGTTAACCTGCAGATGTAAAAGCTCTTCAGGTGACTCTTGTGCATCCTAAAGTTTAAATATCACTGAAAATAAACCCATTTACAGTAGCAACAAGACAAATTTTGCTGTGAATCTAACTAGAGTTGTGTGTAGTTGATAAGAAAGAAAAAGCTACAAAACTATTAGACATGTTTTTGAGGTCTCAATGTAAATATATTAAGACGTCTCTTTCTGGAAAGAAAGACTAAGTTTGGGTGTCAGTATTCATCAAGATAAATTGGGATTCATTATAACCTTAGCCAAATCCTAGAATGATAAAGATTTTCCTCCTAAATACCAGGTGAATGTAAATATTATAAGGTGGGAGCAGTGGGATAACTAGTCCTACCATGTATAACCACATAGATCAGTATGTTAGAAGCATCTCAAGGAGCTTTCATTTAATAGACCAGCTATCATAAAGGATTTACTCAAGGCGGGACACAAGTATGAACTCCTCACAGTCTGCTGAACTTGGCCTTCAGCAGAGTTTTATGTTCATCAACGGTTGTAATATTTTTGCCAACCTGTTGTATCCATTGTAACTTATTACTGAATTTACACAATTAAATATCATGAAACCAATAAAGTATGAGCATAAAAATTTCTGTAAAAAGTTTTTATTAAAAAAATCATTAAAGATCAGTTGCTTCTAAAAAGTTGACTGTCAAATTAGGGTAAAACAGTAAAGACTGGATGGGAAAGAATTGTTAAAATCTTAAGATTTCTGTATTTGGATTACAAATGTCCTTAACATCTCACTTTCACTTAAAAAAAAACTAAACTAGAGGGAAAAATAAAGGAGTAAGAGGGTGATTTATATGAAAGAATCTCAGGAAACCCCTCTCGATGGGGCCCTCCATGTAGGATTGGTGAGTGACGGAACATTTCTACATTGTTAAAATAAGTGCTTGAAGTATATACATTTTCTAAATCCCTTGCTTTAACTGTGTTAACCTACCACTACCCATCCTACTTGTCTTGGCCAAAAGTAGTTTGCTCTGATAATGAAGAAAACCTATGATTCAAATCTGGAATTGAGACGCATATCAGTAAAATAGAATGTGATGCTTGCGTATGAAAATGTAGTATGTAAAGCAGTCACAGACACCTGGAACGATGGATGAAGGCTAATGTGTGGTATGGTGGGAGTGACTAGCTTTCCCTTCAGCTTCTATAAATTATAGTGCTGCCCTTTTCTTAGCTATCCCTTTGGATAAGTTACTTGATATCTCTGAATTTCACTTTTCTCATTAGTAAAACAAAAGGCCATAACTCCACAGAATTTTTCTGGGAATGAAAAGACCCACGTCATCATAGTACCTGGTGTAATACTTAGCAGTCACTGGGCACTTGGTCCCTTCCATTTTTTATGGTGGTGGATAATCGATGAGAAATTTTGGTAGAAAACTATGTCCACGCTTCTTACCAAAATGAGTACAAGTCAGAAGAGAGGTAAAGCAGATAGGATGAATTGTAAAGATGTGACAGCCCTGTAAACTTTAAAGGAATAAGAGAATCAGAGGTGAGGCCTGCTTTGACCATATAAAGTTAAATTTTTATGGTAAGATTTAAATAAAGGGGACGTAGACGAGTAAAAATATTTTTGCTAATCTTACAGACAGTAGTCTTTAGACAGCTTATAAGCATTAGATCTTTAACAAGTAAATTGATTAAGGGTATAGATAATTCACACCAAAGATGATAGTAAAGTACAGAGGAAAAGGAGCTCACCTTCTGTATCAAGAACACCACTTTTCCTTGATAGTAACTTTCATCTGATTTGGCGCAGTTGGAACCAGACTGTTATTGACCTATTGCTAGTGGCAGGGAAACTGGCATGATCTCTTTGAAAGGGAGTTCCGTGGTAAGGTTTTACGTTTTTTTTTTTTAAGTTGAAGACTCTTCCTGTTGGGGTCTTAAAGATTGTAGAGGGGTTGCTCACAGGCACATTAGAGAAAACTGCTGGGGTAGCTTTTGGGAAAAGGAGGCTCATGGCACCTCGGACAGTTGGGGTTGCATTTGAGTAGGCCTAGTCATTCTCATAACAGAAAAGCTTTCTAACGCTCTGTCTCATTAAATCAACTGCCATTGTTGTGCAGTATGTTTACAATGTATAAACCACCCCTGTTTTCATTGAGTTTTTTATCCTTTGTTGCTTTACCTGTTTGATTCTTCAAGTCTGAAGATTTTTGGTTAAGTGATGCCAGAACCAAACCTGGATAGTGCTGATACTGATACTGAAGCCACAGAAATTACTCATCTTAGGGGCCGGCCCGGTGGCTGAGTGGTTAAGTTTGCGTGCTCCGCTTTGGCGGCCGCAGGTTTTCCTGGTTCGGATCCTGGGCGCAGACATGGCACTGCTCATCAGGCTATGCTGAGGCGGCGGCCCATATACCACAACCAGAAGGACCTGCAACTATAATATACAACTAGGTACTGGGGGAATTTGGGGAGAAAAAGAAAAGAAATTACTCGGCTTCAAGACCCTTGCTTTACTACCTCTTAATAGTACTTCACAACGATGAAGCTATGGGGCTTATCCCACAGAAACAAAACTTAGATTGGCCATCAAAATGGTTGCCTAGCTTCAGACAGTCCTCACACTCCTCCTCTGAATTCCCTATGGCGCTCACTTTCTAGCCTCTGCAGACTTCTCAGGGCTCAGCCTCTCAGGCAGGCTCTGATTCCTGCTGGTGAGTCTTTCCCTTCTCTGTCTTACTCCTTCTGACCCAGCCCGGGCAGCTCCTCTTACTTCTCACTGCTGCCACTGAACCGCCTCGACAGGGATCTCTGCCGTCTGCTGCTTAGACGCCCTCTTTCAGAGCCATTCCTGTCAACTAAAGGTGATCAAGCATGGCTTTCCCTTAATAATTTGAAACAAAATATTTTTTTAAATGTTTAAACAAACAGTTAAGGGTATTTCTTGCCAGTCATAAAGATTGACAAAGGAGACACCTGGTGTCTATGAGTTGTTCTGGTTTTGTTTTTTTAATAGAATAAACTGGCTTGGTACCTTGTGGAGTTGAATAGTCATCTTTACTGACTGTCCTAAGGATACCTTTGGCCCTTTGTAGGTAAAGCCATCACCTATGTGCCTTAAAGGCCACTTTTCTACTGGCGGCAGCAGTGGCAGAAGCTGAGAACACCCTAATCTATCTCTTCCTTTCTTTTCCTCACTTCTGACCATAGGAAAAGCGTCTACAGCGCACAAAGGCAGAGTTGCAACCTAGGTGGATGTCTGACCACCTGTTCATCAAATCCATCAAGCGAGAGGTGAGTGTGTGTGAGAGTAGAGAGGAATTTTAAGTGTTCAAAAAGGATTGTTCCATTTTATTTTGTGTACTCCTTTTAGTCCTAATTCTTTATTTACATCATTTTTTAAAATCTCAGACCTTTATAGGGCATTCTTATACATAAAATGCATTTCTAGAAAGAGAAGGAATGATAAAAATAAGACATGAGTTCAAACTCTTGGATATTACAATCTCCTGGAATGATAAGCACATCATATTTAATTTCATATAGATCAGAATGATAAGTATCATAGTAAATATATATGTAATAGAAGTTCATGAATGCAAAGAGGTAAGGAATTGGAGCTGGCCAAAGAAAGGAGAGTTGGGACAGGCAGAGCTATATTTCACCTGAACCCGATAGGCTGGCTAAGATTTTGATGGTAGACAGAGAGGGTGGAGGAGTAATATGCAGGAGTAATGAAAACAAAAGCCCAGAGGATGGTGCATGCAGTCAGGCGCCACATAATGCTGTTTCAATTAAGGATGGACCACATGTACGACGGTGGTCCCATAAGATTAGTACCATATAGCCTAGGTGTGTAGTAGGCTCTACCGTGTAGCTTTGTGTAAGTACACTCTATGATGTTCACACAACAATTAAATTGCCTGACGACACATTTCTCAGAACATATCTTTGTCGTTAAGCGACACGTGACTATAATATGGTCAAAGAGCAGCGTGTATTTGGATGTGGCTAGCATATAGATATACTATAATGTAAAGTGGAAGAAAAGGCTGAAACAGATTTTGGAGTTCCCTGACTATCGTGCTTATATCTTCCATAGGCAGGCAGAAGTAAGGGAGGTTATATCATTCGATCTTTGTTTTAGGAAGATACGTCTCTGGTCACACCATGATAAATGATTTTGTAGGGAAAAACTGGAAGGTAAGAAAGCAGTTAGTGAGCAGTCCTTCCAGCAGGCACTGGCAGTTAGAATCCCTCCTATTGGAAATGCGGGGTCTGGAATAGAGGAGGAGATGACCTTTGAGCCGTAAAAACATTTCATTAGAGAATGGTAGCTATGAAAGTTCAAGTTGCAAGAAGTTGACTAGTTAATAAAAAGATGGATTCTTATTGATTATCGTGTTGTGTCCTTTTGAGAAGTATGATGATGAGAGAAAACAAATCATGAAAGGGTAAAGAGGCAAGATTGTGGAGAGCTTGTGGCAGGTTCCTTTTTTTTCCTAATTTGGAGGTATAGCATGGACATGAAAGATATCCAAGTGAGGAGCGTGGATGTTGCTGACTCGTAAGGTGAAGGGCCTACAAGCAGGTTCGCCATGGAGTAGAGTTGCTCACGTTTCTCCTATGTAAAGACAAACTTTTGAGGTGGCAAGGAAAATATCAGGAGTTCACGTTGGATGTCCGTCTGTTCTCTGAAGACAGACAGGGCATCAGGTGGTAGTTGAGATGCAATGTTCGGTGAAAAGAGGATATTTGGGGCAACAACTAGGTATTAAAAGGATTTACCAAGCAGCATCCAAGAGCCAACTGTTTGGTGTTTTCATTTTGTGACAGTTCAGAGTAGTTAAATGACTTTATCTAGCATCACACTTATAGGAAGGGACAAAATTGATACTTATATTTACTGAGATTTAAAATTTGGCAAGATGGGAGTGGAATGAGGCCTAAGGACCCTGGATCACAGGTAAGGATATATTTGATGATGGAATCAAATAGGAGAGTAAAGTGAAGGAAGAGGCCAGGAATAAGAGAGAGGCAGGCAAAATGGGGGTGTTGGGTGGCCTCTTCTCACTCTGAGGGCTGCAGAAGCTGCCTGCGCTCCCACACCTCCACCTCGCACACCTCCCCCTCTCACTCTTCTCTTTTACCTGAGAAGATTTTTCTCTGTTGATTGCTAATCTAACTCTCATGTCCAGACTCAGTGCTGGCCAGTTCTCATGCTCTCTCCACGTTTTAACCACTTCACTTGTTGCAGCTTTACATTTCACCGAACACTAAACAGTGGAGTGGTCGCAGCAAGGGTTACCTTGGGTTGACTCTAGACCATGTCTTTGGCTGGCCTTACAGTGTGGAACCTTCTTCCTGCCCCGCAGTGATGTTTTCATGGCTTAAATTGAAGTGACAATGTGATAGTACATTACAGAGATGATGGCATTAACTAAGTGTGTTCTACCCTGAAAAGGGAGAAACTATAGATTTGTATTTACTTCAGTATATTTGGACAACTCTTTTTTTCAGTTCATATACCTGTTCTGCCAGGGGATAAATTGCCCAACATGTAATAACTCTGGATTGGCAGCTCCAGAAGGACCGCCCTCGCTCTCCCCAGCGCAGCAGCTGGTTCTGAATGGCCCTCATGGCTCATGGCCAGCCACAGCTCTCAGATGGTTTTCTGGTTCCTCTTGCTTTCTCGGGTCCTCTCCACCATCTCTGTCACTTCGGAACCAGCACCTCTTTGGAAGCTCTCCTTCCTGCTCTGACCGCTCTGGCCTGAGTGCCCTCGTTTACATTTCAGATTGCACAGTTGTCTCAATACAGACCAAAAGTTCTTCATTGCTGCAAGCAAAAGCTTAGCTTCAAACGCTAAAAGCTTCTTCTTTTAGTTCTTCTTGGGAGTGATTTTTTTCCTTTTTTCCTTTCTTTTTTTCCCCTTCTCTTTAGTTTTAGTTACAGGTAACCATGGAATTATAGAGACTCTGAGTATCTGTAATGGTACCAAATATACTGCAGAAAACCTTAGTGTGGGCAGAGTTTTGTGCTTTTTTGTTTAAACAGCAGAAAATCTTCAGGCCTTTAAAGCCTTACAGGCAGGGTTTCTGACGGATAGTGATAACCCAGGAGTCCAATCTTCTTGCCTCCAAAAGTCTTTTAATTGTGACTCCTGGAGAACATAGCAGTGGAGAGAGATTGTCTCTCTGAACCCCGGGATTGGGGCTGCAGGGGTTATTTTTACCAGGGGATCTGGACATTGCTGTTGCTCGGGAGCTCATTGTGGTGGTACAATCTCAAGTGTGCTGCTAAAGCTGGCAAGGCTGCCAGGGAGTCTGATGACCTGCCCTTGGGGGAGGGGAGCACGGAAGGGGAGGCCTGGGCCCTGCTTCAACCGGAGATTTTATTTGTAGTCCTGTAGAGTATTTCAAAGTGCTTCTCATTAAAATCCCTACTTGATTCTAGCGGGCCTCTTTCTCGCCTATATAGCCTTTAAACACCAACCCACACCCCATTTGCAACTGACTCCATTTAAAGAAAGAAAAAATTGCAGTGTAAGATACTGTTTTTTATCTCTTCAGTTTTTTGTACAGTTTTTGTTCACTTGGTTGTACTTGTTTTTTAAATTATTAGTGTTCAAACTGTTTAAGTTTAAAACACTACTGGAAGTATCTTTGGCTGGTGAGTCCTGGGCTTTAGTGGTGAGTGTTTTCATTAGTACTTGCTTTACCCAGGGGTGGTGAGCTGCTGAAAATTAGCACAGAAATTTTAAGACAGACCCTTGGTGCACAACATAGATTTTTTTCAGATGTATATGATACAATTTATATAAAATAATTGTTAAATTCATATCAGATGGGAACTGCTGAAATTATAACACATTATGATGAAAGAGAAAAGGGCATGAGAAGGTTTCTATTGAAGAAGTGATGAAGCAGTACTGCTGGGTAGGAGGTCTGGGGAAAGTGATCAGAGAACAGGTGGAGTGAGAAGTGGAGGTTGAGTTTGGGGTGGAAACACAGGAAAGAGGCCACGGTGGGCACTGGTAGTCAGGCCAGTGCCAGTTCAGGGGCTTGACCTCCTTTCTTGCCCCTCAGCTTCAGTGGACATTCTGGGAGCTTTAAGTTTATTTTTTAAGATGCTATAAATTCGAGTGACTCAATTGTTACATCTTAACTGCTTAGCACAAATGTTAATGTATTTTAAAAACAACTAGACACATATCGTATGATCCCATTTATGTGAAATACACAGAGTAAGTGAATCCGTAGAGACAGAAAGCATTTTGGTGGATGCCAGGGGCTGGGAGAGTCAGGGAGCGACTGGTTAATGGGGCTGGTTTCAGGGTGCTGTAAATCTTTGCAACTTGGTATAGGTGGTGGTTGCACGACGTTGTGAATATACTAATTGCCACTGAAATGTTCACTTTAAAATCGTTAATTTTATGTGACTTTCACTTCAGTTAAAAAAACTTATTTGAGGTAATCTTTACGTATCTTTTAAAATGATGTAGAGCCTCTGACTTAGCAGTAATCATTTACATTTATGATTTTCCCAAGTTTTAAAATTCCTGCTTCATTGTTATCAAAATATCTTCAGCTGTCATCAGTTTTTAATACATCACCTTAAAATTTAAAAATTCTAAGCTTTTGGTACTTGAACATTTTAATTTTAGACTGTTAACAGGGATCACATAGTGGAGGGAGTAAAAAGTTAATAAAATTAGATCATTTTATAACATGTAATACAAGTTGATTTTCCCCAGATCACTTGGGAAGTGATTGTTCTGGGTCCAAAAGAATGTCCATGCTCTTGAAGAAAATGGGAGATGACACGTAGAAAAATCCCCGCAGTTCAGGAATCATCACTATTTACATTTTTACATGTTTGCTGCAGGCCATTTATGCATTTATTACAAATCTGGGATCATATTGAATATTATTTTGTGACCTGTGTTTTTTATTGAACATTGTGAGCATTTTCATGTTACATTAGATATTCCTCAGAAACAGAATTTTTAGTGATTGCATAGTGATGATTATATAATTTCACCTATTATTAAACATTTAGGATATTAACAGTTTTTCACCATTTTAAATAATGTTGACTTAAACCTACTTATACAAATATTTTGCTTATCTCATTTTTAAGATAAAATTACAGAAATGTTGGGGCCGGCTCCGTGGCCAAGTGGTTAAGTTCGCGTGCTCTGCTGTGGCAGCCCAGGGTTCGGATCCTGGGCGCGGACATGGCACCGCTTGTCAGGCCATGTTGAGGCGGTGTCCCACATCCCACAACTAGAAGGACCTGCAACTAAGATAGACAACTGTGTACGGGGGGGGGGGGGGGTTGGGGAGATAAAGCAGAAAAAGAAAAAAAAAAAGATTGGCAACAGTTCTTAGCCTAGGTGCCAATCCTTACAGAAAAAAAAAAATTACAGAAATGTAATTACTCTGTTTAGGGTTCCTGATACATATATCCAGATTGTCCTCCCGAAGACCTCTTCCCCGACAGGTTGATAACGTTCATTTTACCACATCTCTGCAATCACTTTTATCATCTTTAGCAGTTTTGTAAATGAAAAGGTTGTTTTACTTTCCTTTGATCATTGACATGGTTTGTCCATCTTCTGTGTATTCAAGTTCCATTTGATGGGGAGGGGTGCTACTGTTAATTGATTTGTAAGACATCTTTACATGTGAAGAATAATAAGTTATTGTCATATTTGTTGCAAAAAAGAATTATATAGATATTCTTAAGATTTATGTAATTATTTTTTCCCTTTTTCCCCCTTTCATTGACTTAATGCGTAAAACTCAGATGACTCTTTGGCGACTTAACATTTCTATTCATAAGTCAACGGCTTGCATTTCATTAGTCCTTATTCAAATGCTGGTCCTGTTTCATATCCCATAGTACTGGTTGAAGGAAGAATATTTCACATGTTTTCACCTGCCAACCTTTGTCAGGGAGGGACAGAATACACACACATTATCATTATTTTATATATATGTAAATAACTTATGGTTTTTATACATGCCTCTTTTTTCTCTCCTTTTTCATTGTGTCTGATGTGTAGAAAGCACTATAGTTTTCTTTGAAATACGGTCATACCTCGCTTAAGAAGAGGGATACCTTCTGAGAAATGTGTTAGCCTATTTCGTTATTGTGTGAACATCATAGAGTGTGCTTAGACAAACCTAGATGGTGTAACCTACTCACACCTAGGCGTATGGTCCTAATCTGTGGGACCACTGTTGTGTATGTGGTCTGTCATTCACCGAAATGTGGCTATGCAGTGCCGTGACAGTGATTCCTTTCTCAAAGCTTAGTTTTCCTCTGTCTTCTCCCTTTCCCCCACCCTATCAATTGATATCTTAGGGGTATCTCCTTGGAGTCACTGTACAGCTGAACGGAGCAAAGGCAAATTGGTTCATTAACTGTAGTTTCACCCTGACTTCTCAGCTGAGTGAAAATGTTGCCGGCCCCATGGCCGAGTGGTTAAGTTCGAGCACTCCACTTCGGCGGCCCAGGGTTTCGTCGGTTCAGATCCTGGGCACAGACATGGCACCGTTCATCAGGCCATGCTGAGGCAGTGTCCCACATGCCGCAGCTAGAAGGACCTGCAACTAAAAATACCCAACTATGTACCAGGGGGCTTTGGGGAGAAAAAGGAAAAATAAAATCTTTAAAAAAAAAAAAAAATGTTGCCAAAAAGTTGGGATAAGTGTGGCCCTGGGGGGTGGGTACTTCTGGAATGCAGGGAAGGTGCTTAACTGGCATTCAAGAGGCCATAGCTAGAGATGCAGTCCTGACAACAGTCCTGCTTAGTGCCAGGACCATCCCCGTTTCAGAAACATCATCTCGCATGTCTAAACTGCCTGCTCTTAGATGAAGATTTTAGGAAGCTTTCTCTAATTTTGTTTGGGCAGCTGCTGCTCCTTATGAGTACAGTGTTATGTGTGCAATATTGTTAATTTTTTTGTTTTATTTTTCTCTCTCCTCTCTTATTCACTCCACATTTTTACCTTGCAGGTGGCAAACTCTTTTAAAGTCAGGCTCATAGACTTTTAATGATAAAAATTACTTTGAGGGGCTGGCCCCGTGGCTGAGTGGTTAAGTTCATGCGCTCCGCTGCAGGCAGCCCAGTGTTTCGTTGGTTCGAATCCTGGGCGCGGACATGGCACTGCTCAAACCACGCTGAGGCAGCGTCCCACATGCCACAACTAGAACGACCCACAACGAAGAATATACAACTATGTACTGGGGGGCTTTGGGGAGAAAAAGGAAAAAAAAAATTTTTTTTAAAAATGACTTTGAGATCTGCTGTCAGGGAAGATCGTTTCCAAATTCTGAGTCAAATGAGAGTCTAGACTGGTTTTAAGAATCATAAAGAAAATAACATGAAATTGTGATCAGAGTAGTTTGTGTTTAATGATGACTTATATAAATGGCAATCTGCATTCATCTTTTTTCTCCCCACATGAAGACTACTTATGCAGTTTCCCTGATATAAAACTTTTGAAAATTTATCTGGCGTGGAAGATTCGTAGGTGGTCTTCCTATTGAAAAGATCTGTTAAGAAAAGCTTCACATTCCTGATTAAGTTTCACCTAAAATGGGATGGTTAATTTTACCTTTTCTGTGAGGTAATGTGAATTCTCCCTGTGCTGACACCTGATTCATTTTTCTGTATCTCTGCAGCTTACGCTCTCTACTGCAGGCAACAGTTACTACCTCATCAATAACAATTTCAAAAAATTGAAAATTGTAGCTTTCACATCAGCACAAAAGTCAAGGGAAGAAATTATAAATAATCTATCTCAGTCCTAGCTTCAGTGTTCTGGGCTACAGAATGGCTCAGAAATTAGTTATGTTGGAAAAATGTGCAGAGTAAACTTTCATAAATTAATGGCAGTAGTGGTTCTGTTTTCCTGTCTTTACTTTTCCTTTCAGTAAATTTCTTAGTCACATTCCCAGTGACCACCTGATGATATAAATATGGTCACCTTCATTTCTTCTCTGTATTTTAAAGGAAAGTGGTGGCCCTTCCTACCAAACCCCCAGTTTTAGTTAAAAAAAAAAAAACTATGAAAGTTAAGGGTTTCAAAGTTATGTACGTTATTGAAGGTGTGAATCTGTGTTCTCTCTAGTGGCTATCTGTGATCCTTCTAGTTTACTTAGATGAAGATACTTTTTAAGATTTCACTTTTACCAAATATTAAGTCTGTAAGAATTGTGTCTCTGAACTGCCTCAGTGTGTCTTCTCTGGTTCATCATATTCTTCATAAGATTATCTTCCAAAGACTACAAATTATGTAAATCATTGGGCCCAAAAGTTTTACCCTGTTTTAAATCTCCATTCTTTTAATGTTTCTATATATATAATGTTTATATATGTTTATATACATCCATACGTTTTTTCTTTAGATGATAACATCAATTTGTAGTTATGATATAAATTCTGTAGCTATCTAGTATTATTTATTGAATAACTCGAGTTCAATAAAAATTTAATCTTAACTCAAGGCAAAGAACTAATGTTACCTTATTGTGTATTGACCCTGTACACTTCCTGGCTCCTCACAGGAGACCCCTGTGCTCACCAGAATAGAAAAACAGAAGCGCAGAGAGGAGGAAGAAGAACGGCAGATTCTTCTAGCAGTGCAGAAGAAGGAGCAGGAGCAGATGCTAAAGGAGGAGAGGAAACGAGAGTTGGAGGAAAAAGTCAAGGCAGTGGAAGGTATGTGGGTTTTCTGTGCAGTCTGGAGAGCTGCATGTGGTGTGAGAATAGCCCTCCTGGAGCCAGAGCCACACCAAACTAGGTTCTAGCATTTGTCTAAGCTATTTCGCTCTAAATCTCTTGTCAGTTGTATTCTGTCTTATTTATGCATCTGGATCCAGTCTTCTTGCCGTTGCATTCCTGCTAAGGTACTTGTGCTTGTCATTCTTGGGATTCCTTTCAGGCTCTTGCTTGTTTGCTCTCATCTCTGCCATGTCCCTTGTGTGGAATAGCAAAAAAAAAAAATTAAGGTATTGATGACAACTAATTTCACAGAAATAATTTTGAACACAAATGAAATGTGCTTAAGAAAAAGTCTTAGAGATTTTGTTCAAGTATGGCACTATACAAATCTAGGTATTACCCATTAGTATTATGAGGGCACATAGTTTTCTCGGGCTTAGGTCTGGGTCTTAGTCTTAGTGTACTATTTTTCTTTCATTTGTGGTTAAAGCAGAGGATACCAACCATCTCTAGGTGTGTTAGCAGCCATATTTACAAGCTGTACCCGATAAACCTTGTGAAAACCAATCATTTGGCTTGGTTGAATACAGACTAATATTTCTTTTCTTTTAAATAAATGTATTGAACTTTTTGAATTTTTGAATACAACAGCATAATATGGATTCAACTTTTTTAATGCAGTGTTTCAATGAAAAATTATAACAAATTTTGGCTATTTAAAGGATTCTGGCCTTTTATATGCATTTTTACTCCCATTCCTAAGTAGTGCCTTATGTTTCTTAATAGGCTAACCTGATTCCTACCTCAATCATTTCTTCCTTCTAAAACCCTTAGTGTTTAATCGACATATTTATCCTGTGCCACATTATGTATTATATTCTACTTGTAAGATTTTGCATACGTTTTATTTCCGCTGCTAGATAGAAATTCCTCTAGAAGGTAACTATGCCTTGCATTTCTTTATAATTTTCAGCAGCATTCTTCTTGGGTGCACTATGGTCATTTAACCTTAATCTATACAGACAGGTTCAAAACTTATTTTTGTGGTTTAGTTTCTATACCTGTAAGATCAGTCATGCTTATGTTATACATTTTTGTTTAAATCAGCAAGTATTTCTTGAGCCACCTGTTCTGTGCTAAGCACTCTTCTAGGAATTTGGTAGTAAAACTCCTTTCCTGGAGCTTACATTCTAATGGTGGGAAGACAGAGAATAAACAAATATTGTAGAATCATAGATAGTGGTAAGAGATCTCAAGAAAAATAAAACTGGTTTAGAAAGAAGGAGCATCGTGTTATAAATGGCATTTAAGTTAAGATTGTTAAGAAGCCCTTCTCAGGGGCCAGCCCGGGGTGCAGCGGTTAAGTTCGCATGTTCCGCTTCTCAGCAGCCTGGGGTTCGCCAGTTCGGATCCCGGGTGCGGACATGGCACCACTTGGCAAAAGCCATGCTGTGGTAGGCGTCCCACATATAAAGTAGAGGAGGATGTTCATGGATGTTAGCTCAGGGCCAGTCTTCCTCAGCAATAAAGAGAGAGATTGGCAGTAGTTAGCTCAGGGCTAATCCTCCTCAAAAAAGAAAAAAGAAAAGAAGGCCTTCTCGGAAGATGTGGCACTTAATAATTAAATGAGTGAGGGTGCCGTATGAATATCTGATGGAGAAGAGCCCTGCAGTCTGGGGTAACAGCAAGTGCAAAGGCACTGAGGTGGGACTGTGTGGCAGGAGGCCCGTGTGGCTGGGTCAGAGTGAGCAGAGCAAGGAGAACGTTGGCAGGAAATGGTTCATAGAGGTAACGAGTCAGGTCATGTAGGGCCATGCAGACCTTGTTAGAAGGAATAAATGAAAGGACAGTCCCTAGCACACAGCAAGCTCACAGTGATAGTTATCATGGAGGAAATGTGGAGAGAATTTTTACAGGCTATAAAATAGTTACAACAAGAAACTTTTCCTGACTTCTTGGCAGCTAAGTTAAAAAAAAAAAAAAGGAAATAATAGATTATTTACTGATAGGAGAATTTTAAGGTTTGTAACAGTTAACTCAGAGAAACAAGCTTTTTGTGACATTAAATTGTAAGAGGATTTTATTGTGTGGGTCCTTTTTACCATAACAGTATTGATTGTGTTGAGGGTGCATCAGAACATTTTTCATATTGATGTTTAAGATCTATCTATAAATGAAGCAAACGACTTAATGATTAGTTTTACTCGATTGTGTGCTTCTGTTCATACGCATTGTCCCACCGGTACTAGCAGTCAGTCACTAGGATGAGGGTCCCCTGAAATTGCTGGTAAAACTAATGTAATGTGACACATGAGCACATATTTCCAAGGAGAGGCTTGTAGCTTTCATTTGTTTAAAGAAATTTGAAAGAAGGGAAGTGGATTAAGAAAAAGTAGAAACCAAAAGATAGAAACAACCCAAATGTCCATCAGTGGATGAATGGATGCACAAAATGTGGTATAATTGGATTTCCACAGTGTAGTTGTTATCACCTTTGCCTCACAAAATGTGTCATGTACTTACAGTGGATTATTATATAGCCTTAAAAAGCAATGAATTGCTGATACGTGCTGCAGCAGGGAAGAACCTTGAAGACATGACACAAAGGGAAATAAGTAGGGGAGAGGGGACTGAATATTTACGATTTAGCAGATAGAGGTTCTGTTTGGGTTGATGAAAAAGTTATGGAAATGGATAATGGTAGTAGTTGTACAACATTGTGAATGTACTTAGTGCTCCTGACTTTTACACTTAAAATGGTTTAAAAAGGTACATTTAATATATTTTTTACTAAAATTTTTAAAAAGGAAAAGCCCAAATAAATGTGCTACTATTTATTGGTGTTGTCTTTGTGTAAAAAGGTTGTTACAAGAGACTGGACAATGGCGTAAATCTCCATTCTAAGTCGAGCAAGTCAGTTTGGAAATGGACATTATTGAGACTTTCTCTCAGTAGGGTTAGTAGGTAACCTAAAAATTATTCTTGCCATGGAAATTATATTTGTAATATATTATCTATATGTTATAATATTTTATCTCATATTGTATAAATACCCTTTAAAGAGCATATCTGAAATCTTAATCAAAGAAGAGTTATCAGGAGCTCTTTTTAGGGGACTAAAAGCAGCATCCAGAAAGTGAGCAAACTCTTAGGTTGAATTGTGGCTGCCAGGAGTGGTCAGTCTAGGTCAGTCTAGGACCTCTACCTTGAGAATGATAACCATAAACAAATCCCTGCAAAAGATGAGTAGAAAACTAGACTTTCAGAGCACACAAGGAAGCACCACTGTGAGCAGTAGGTGATACATGCAACAGACAAAGAAGAAATATATTTAGCATTATCAGATATAAAAAGGAAGGAATTGTAAACATAAGGGAAAAAATAACCTTGATGAAAATACAGGCAAATTCAAAGGAAACAAATAGAACTGCTAAAAATGTAAAGTATGGTTATTGAAATAATAATTGAATAACTGGGTTAACAGGTTAAGTACACATGAGAAAAGAATCAGCAACCTGGAAGATATATCTGGGAAATTATTACAGAATGCAGCACTGAGATAAAGAAGATAGACATGACGAAGGAAGTTACCTTTGGTTAATCATTCAGTGTCTGGTTATGAAAACAAAAACTACATATGGGTCCTTGGTTAAACAGAAGTTAGAGAAGTAAAAAAAAGTTAAAGGAGTTCTGAAGTAGCACCCCTAAAGCAAGGGAAACAAAGGGAAGAGGTTGGGGTTATCAGAACCTGGAAGTTGAGGGGCTGTGCAAAGTTGGACCTCTGACACCTGAAGATGGTGCCTCTCTAGGCAGGCAGCAACCTGCTTCTGGGACTACCAAAAGAACTGGGTTATCAGAACCAGCTGCCTCTCCACAGATGAAGGACCAATGCTGGGGTAGTGTTGAATGGCAACAGCAAGCAAACAAGAAGAAAGAAATCCCTTCTCCCCTCATCTTGCCTCTCATTCTCCCTCTAGTACTCCCTTTTGACAGAATAAAGCCAGCAGAGAATGGAGAAATGATGGATTTGGAGCTCATAGAAATAGCTTAATAACTGACTCAGGTGGTGTATAGCATGAAAGATGCAGTATGTGTCTACTATAAGTTCTAGAATGAAACAACCAAGAGAATAGGCTAGAGAAAATATTCAGATGTAACGGTTGAGAATTTTTTTCATTTGATGAAAAACACGAATCCTGTGATTTAGAAAGCAAGAAGAGGACCAGCCCAGTGGCCGAGTGGTTAAGTTCACGCGCCTGCTTCGGCGGCCCAGGGTTTCACTGGTTCGGATCCTGGGCACAGACATGGCACCACTCATCAGGCCATGCTGAGGCGCCGTCCCACATAGCATAACCAGAAGGACCTATAACTATGTTCTGGGGGGGCTTTGGGGAGAAGAAGGAAAAAAAGACAGTTGGCAACAGATGTTAGCTCAGGTGCCAATCTTTTAAAAAAAAAAAAAATGGAACTTTCTTAACTAGTATCTAAAAAAAATCTGAACTAAACATTCTGTTTAATGGGGAACATAACAATTATTTCCTTTTAAAGTCAGGAAGAAAACAAAGATTTTCTCTATCATTGATTCTATTCCGTATTGTATTGTTTTGTAGGGATTTCTTCTCAACAAAGGAAAGAAATGTATGTATATATACATATGTATATATATTGTTTAGGAAATGTATGATTTCAAACTCCCAGGAAATAGTCAAGAAACTATTATAAGAATACAGCCAGGTAGCTAGATTCATTATTATTATTATACAACTATCAATATGAATAATTTTTTTTTTTTTTAAAGATTGGCACCTGGGCTAACAACTGTTGCCATTCTTTTGTTTGTTTGTTTGTTTTTCTGCTTTATCTCCCCAAACCCCCCCTGTACATAGTTGTATATCTTAGTTGCATGTCCTTCTAGTTGTGGGATGTGGGACGCCGCCTCAACATGGCCTGACGAGCAGTGCCATGTCTGTGCCCAGGATCCGAACCCTGAGCCGCCGCAGCGGAGCACGCGAACTTAACCACTCGGCCACGGAGCCGGCCCCACAATATGAATAATTTTTTTAAAGATAGCATGACCCAATAGCAACGAGCATGCCTAACACTCAGATGGTGGTCTCTAAATATAATTTCCCTCCAGAAGGAATGAAGACTCGGAAAATGACTGATTTCAGTACTAGGGCAGTAAAAATGTAAGATGAGCCTAGACTCTTTTATAATAGAAAGCAAAGAAGCATCAAAGACTCCTGGAACTCTGTCAAAAAGTATAGGAGCCAACCTGAAGGGGCTCTCGCTGGCCAAAATGGGACATTCCAAGCACTGAAGAAATAAAACAAAAACCTTAATAGATTACAAAACATCCAATGAGTTATAAATTCATGAGTTCATAATGATATTTTTTTAAAAATCAGTGATCACTGTAGGAGTTTAATGGGACAGCTTGTTATTCTGAAAACTGGTAAAATAGAGGAAAGAATCAAGTGTTTTTGTTTCCTTCTCTTTACAGACTGTATTTCAGAATATGCAAATAACTTATGAGGAAAAGAATTTGGTCAATAAATGTAGCAGGAATAATAGAATTTGAATAACAAATAATGGAAGACTGGATGTAGGCAAAGCTGCTCTCAACTAAGGTTTCAGGAGACTGTTGAGACCTAATGCCCTAAAGTAGAGATCCACCAACTTTCTGTAAAGGGCCAGAGGGTAAATAATTGAGGCTTGGAGGCCATATGGGGCTCTGTTCCCATAAAACCTTACTTAGGTATTTATTATTACACAAGCAGTCAGCTAGTCGCCCTACATGCTATAGTTTGCTCTTTGCAAACCCTGGACCCAAAGCATCCACTGCGCGTAATGAATTAACTTCTCTTCTGTGTGTCTTTAGAGGTACTGAATACATACCTTGGAACTATTGAGAACACAGTCACAAAAATAATTTTCCCCGCGCCTTAATTCTGTCTTGGAACTCTGGTTAAACTTTGGGTGAAAGACCGATGAGGAACTTTATAATGGAAGGGTCAGGTTAACACTGATGAAATTTAACATAATGAAGAGAGAGAACCAGATCTATTTCTCCTGATATGAGGGAAAGGGAAATACACAGCATCACTTCTGAAATAGTATTGCCCCCAAGTCAAACCTGTTCGTCTGTTCAAAGCCTCTAGATGTAACTGCCAGTTTACAGGAGGTCCAAGGAGTTGGGGGGCACATTAACACCACAGTGAAGATGCCGTCAGCCAAATTCAGAATGTGGGAAGTTCTACAAAGACAAAATTACCAAGTTTCTCCACCAAATAAATTGGAGAGGATACTGTTAGAAATTCAACTAGATTTAAGAGACATATCAACCACATGCAATGTGTGGACCTTTTTTGAGTTGATTTGAACAAACCAACTTTAAAGAAAAGTATTGAACAAGTGGGAAAGTTTGACCCTGGCTCAGTATTTGCTGTTAAATAAATCGTTTTGTGTTCCTAAGATTCATACAGAAGAGCAAAGGACCAAGGATAGCCAAGATAATTTCCAAAAATGGTATGGTAGGGACATTCATTCTATCAGATGGCAAAATAAAAGCTACAGTGAATGAGAGAGAATGGTGTTGGCATGGAGATAGGTGATGAGACCATGAAATGGAATACCCAGAAACAGACCTTGGTAGGCATGTGGGTTCTTTAGTAAGTGATACAGTACCTTCGCCTACTGATGGGGAAAACAATTACATCTCTGCTTTTCATATAAGGATAAGTTCTGGATAGACCAAAGGCCAAAACCCTTTTGGAGAAAATATAGGTGAATATCTTCAAGATATAAAGAATTTATTAAGTATGAAAAATTCAAACTATAAGGGGAGAGAGATTGATATATTTGATTAGATTAATTGCTGAAAAGTTAAATATGGCAAAAACACTATAAACAAAGTGAAAAGACAAACTACAGACTAGAAGGTGATTTTAACACATAGTCAACAAAGACTTGTGATCCAGATTATTTAAAGCAATTCTTCAAATCAGTAAGAAATTCAGCAACCCAGAGGGGGAAAAACGCAAGGACCGTAAAAAGGAAGTTCACGGGAGAGGATGTTCAATGGCCAGTAAGCATAGAAGATATGTTCGTTCTCACTTTAATTAGAAAAACGAGAATGAGAACATCAGAATTCCCTGTGATAGTCATCAGTTTGGCAAAATGCTAAAATTTTATCAAGTGAGTGTGAGGTAGTTCAAATCACTATTGAAAGGATAGATGGAACCCTTTGGAAATCATTGACAGTGCCTGATAAAGTTAAGGGAGATATATATGCCTATGTCTGGCAATTCCACTGCTGGGTTGGTATCACAGAGAGCTCTCACACATGCATAAGAAGACATGTCAAAATAATGGTCATTATAATACTGTTTACAAAATGTGGAAAATTGCAGTCAACTAGAAAATGGATTATTAAGCTGTGAAGTACTGTATTCAAGTTAATAAGGTAAAAATGTTAGCTTTGACGGTTTGGTAGGTACGTGGGTATTCATTAATTTAGTTACACTTTTCTTTAAGCTTAAAATTGTTCTCTTAAAATAGTTTTAAATGTTTTCAATGGTAAAGTGTCTTTGTAATTAAAGCAGATGTCGGTCACTCTATGTTTACAAGTGGAGATAATGTAGGAGCAAAAGCACAGGTCAGTGGAAGTCGGCAGGGGTGCGCTATTGGCAGGGTCACGCCACACTCACAGCAGTGGACTGACGTGGAGTAGATCCTTTGGAGAAGAAAACAGGATCTTTCCTGGCTTCTCCTTTCCATTTTTGTTTCTTGCTGTCTGACAGTGTTCTTCGTCTCCCTGCCTCTTTTATTTTCTGACCTTCCTGTTCCCTGCTGGCAATGAGTGCCCCATGGAGCTGGTAGTGGAATGCCAAGTATGTTTCTCAGGGCCATGGCTATGAGCCAGAGAAAAGTCATCCGTGTCTGTCAACTCCTTGCCAGTTCAGCTGGCATCTTTCCTTTGTTCCCAGCCAAACTTAGTTCTACCATGGCTTGGTAGGGGCCATTGACCATGGCGGGGGTGGGTTGCAGAGCAAAGACAATTGGTGTGTGTGAATGCCTTTGTAAATGTGAAACCTTGAGAGCTTGGATGTGCATATAAAATCCTGTATGTATATTTGGATTGAGAGTCTGATCCTAAAAAACGGATGTTGCTTTTTTTGAGAGAAAGCTAGGAAAGCCTTAGGTAGTCAAAGAAGGATAATCCTCGTTCAATCTTCTATTTTTCCTTTTTCTTCTAATTCTGTTTTTCTTCTACCTTTCTCTTTCCCCACTCCCCATCCCACTGCCCACCCATATCTCCCTCATCCCCCAACTTAAACTCAATATGATGACTAAGGAAATGGGTCCCATTCGTTTATATTTTTCTTAAAAGCATTCCACTATGGAATCATCCTAATTACCAAAAAGAGGATGGAAAGAAAGCAAAAATAGTTTCCTAATACTACTTTGGTGATCTTTGTTTCTTCCTCCTCTCAAGATGGTTGACAAACATCTAATGGCCTAGAAAGCAGTTGACTCATGGTGCTGCGGTGCTTTGTGTTCACTGTAGATCGAGCTAAGAGGAGAAAGCTCAGGGAAGAAAGGGCATGGCTGCTGGCACAAGGAAAGGAGCTCCCCCCAGAACTTTCTCATCTGGATCCTAACTCCCCCATGAGGGAAGAAAAGAAGACTAAAGACCTGTGAGTGTTTAATGATACTGACAGTAACAGCCGGTCACATTTGCCAGGCTCTTTCTCGTTTAATCCTCAAAACAGCCCTGTGTGGAGGCAGCGCTCAGTGTCCACACGCTCCTCAGTCTAATGAGTGCTTTTTTGGATTATTATTTGTTACATTAAAAAAATTAAGTAAAGTAAACCTGGAAAGAATTGTGCTATTAAATAACTGATATTATAGAATCATAAATTAAGTTCCAGATCATCTAGGCGAACCTCATCATTTTATAGATGAGGAAAATGATATTCCCTTTTTTACTAAGGTTTGCTAACTCTTATCTTTATAATTATTTCCTGGAGTGTTATCAGTGTTCCAGACTTATCTTTAGAAAAATTTATTGGGACTATTCCAAATCTTGTTGCAATCAGCGTGTGTCTGTGATTGGATTAAGGAACTAAGAGAAGGTGGTCAAAGTTACTATTGATTTCTTATTTTATGATTTACAGCTTTGAGTTGGATGATGATTTCACTGCCATGTATAAAGGTCAGTTTCCCATTCTCAACTATTGTATTTCTGGTAGAAGTATTCCCTAGTGTGCATGTGAACTAAGCTCTCTCCTGTGGCTCTCAGTTCTAGATGTGGTAAAGGCTCACAAGGATTCCTGGCCCTTTTTGGAGCCTGTGGATGAATCATATGCCCCAAACTACTACCAGATTATTAAGGTAGAGGCTGCCTTTGCAATTATACCTCCTATGGTATATTTGTCTTAATTTTGCGTTGTTGTTGTTTGTTTTGTTTTGTTTAAGTTCATCTGTTGTTCCTTGAAAATCAGGGTCGCTGGGTATACACCAGGCTTTTCAGCATCTCGTAACAGCATGATTCCTTTGCCTCATGGGGACTATGAGATGTTTTTTTCTCAATCATGTGATAACTTAAGGTGTCCTATTTTAGGTCCCCATGGATATCTCAAGCATGGAAAAGAAACTGAATGGAGGTGTATACTGTACCAAGGAGGAATTTGTAAATGACATGAAAACTATGTTCAGGAATTGTCGGAAATACAATGGAGAAAGTAGTGGTGAGTGGGGAAGGAGGTTGCTCTGGGTACACATTTGCTGGACCATCGTAAGCAAGCATACAACGCCTTCTCAGAAATACACATTCTAGTGACTCACCCCTTTCTTTGCAACTATAAAGAGAATGTGTATTAAAAGCCATCAGATTGGCCATTCCAGCCACCTACAAAATGTGTGCCAGGCCCACTCTCCTGTGCCACATGACGAGAGCGTATCTGGTGGCTACCTTGGCTCAGCTTGTTTCTTATTATCTTAGAGACCAGTCTGGGTCTAGTTTGTGCTGTGCCTTCTTGACACAGACAGTTAACCACTGATGAGACTGAACCTAGATAGAGCTGATTCTAGATCGTGTTGACAAGTCTGCAGAGTAGATCTCTAATAACAAGGTGTATATGGCTCCGAGTATAGAAACGTGGGCTCATTTGTGCATTAGCTCAAACTGCCTCCGTTTAAACACTTGGGCAGATTCAGTGATTATATTTAATATTTCTGCAATTTAGCCTTACAGAATTAAATTTTCACAGGTTTGAGGTAATAGTCCTAGACTCCCAGCAATGCAGCCTGGAGCCTCTGAGTATTGAAACCGTGTCTTCAACTTGCACCTGTAGCTCTACAACGTAATATGCACTCGAGCTGAATTAAACTCAGCGTTTACCCGAGTAGCACCTATTCTTGTTTATTAGGAGAGTAGTCCTTGTGGCCTGAAAAAGCTGTACCTGAAAGTCGATCCTTGTGTCTTCCTATAGAGTATACCAAGATGTCTGATAATCTGGAGAGGTGTTTCCATCGGGCTATGATGAAGCATTTTCCCGGTGAAGATGGAGACACAGATGAAGAGTTTTGGATCAGAGAGGATGAAAAGCGGGAGAAGAGACGGAATCGGGCGGGGCGAAGTGGCGGAAGCCATGTTTGGACCCGCTCCAGGGACTCCGAGGGGCCCAGCCGGAAACAGCAGCCCATTGAGAACGGAGGGCAGCCGTTGCCGCCCGCGCGCCGAGCCTCCCCTTCTGCGGGCGATCCGAACAGCAGTTCCTCCCAGCTCCCTCGGGGCGGGGGCGCCTCGCACGGCCGGGGCTTTTCTCGTCCCCTCTGTTACAGTGGGGTGCCCAGCCAGACACCCCTTTTAAACCAGATGGTAAGGAACAGCTAAGCTGTTGGGGTTTCTCCTAGTTGGTGAATTCAAAGGGGAAGTAAAGCCTTTCTGATTGGCTCCTCTTCCAAAACAATTTTTCTTTGTAGAGATGATTTCTTCTCCCTTCATCTGTCCTTCCTTTTTTCTTCCTTTATTTTAAATCCCCCTTTCTCTTGATCATTTGAACCACACGTTCTCAACATGGGCGGAAATTGGGATTAGAAAAACTTGCCTTTTTTCATGTGTATAAAACACAGAGCACATACAGTATGTAAAATATACAGCGTATCTGTGGTATGAAATTTCATTGGGGCTGGCCCCGTTGTGTAGTGGTTAAGTTTACGTGCTCCAGTTCAGCAACCCCGGGGATTTACAGGTTCAGATCCTGGACACACACCTAATACCGCTTGTCAAGCCATGCTGTGATGGCACCTCACATAAAGCAGAGGAAGAATAGCGGAGGTGTTAGCTCAGGGTCAATCTTCCTCTCCAAAAAAAAGAAAGAAAGAAAAATTTCATGGTGGGGGGCAATTAGGGGAAAAGTTGGCTAAAAAGTCTCCTGCAGGGAGGAGGCAATAATGAAAGAGATTAAGAAACACCAGTTTGTCTCTCCTGGAGAGGGAAATTGCTTTGGGCTCAGGAGCTGGTCCTGAGCTAGGTGAGCCGTGTGCTGGGCCATCTTCCTCTCCTGGCCCTCTCTCCTGCGTTGTTAGTGGTCTGTGTTATTTTAGCAGGACATTCATCTTCACGAAAGTCCTTATTTTCTACTGAATGTCTGTGCTTTCTCTTTTTTTTCTCCTCTTGCCTTTGCTCATTGCCCTCCAGAGGCCAGCAGTACCAGGAGCATTTGGCCCTCTTCGAGGATCAGACCCTGCTGCCTTATATGTCTCCCCTAGAGTCCCGGAGCCGCACCCTCGAGAGCCTGGACAGCAGCAGCCAGCTTTTGCCATGCAGGTAAGCAGCCTCCTCAGAAGGTGCAGGTGCAAAATGTCAGACATGCAGTCTCTTCCCAGGTTAAATTCAATTTATTATCTCTTCTTCTGTAGCATCTGTTTCTCTAGATTAAGCACGTTACAAAGTATGCCTTATTCTGTCAGTCTGGTGAACTCTGCTGTCTTCTCTTGTTGCCAGCCTCCTGTTGGAATTAACAACCATAGAGGACCCAGGCTAGGCACAGCCGAAGAGAATCAGGTGTGTGGAGGACTGACGCAGTTTGCTAACATGGGATCACACCCTGGATCCTTGCAGCTTGGGCAGATGAGTGGCCCCAGTCAGGATGGAAATATGTATCCCCCAACTCAATTCCAGCCAGGATTTATTACTCCCAGGCACGGTGGGGCTCCAGCCCGAGCCCTAGACTTTCCTGAAAGCTCAGAAATTCCTCCTGGCCACATGTACCGATCATACAAGTACCTGAATCGAGTGCAGTCTGCTGTCTGGAATGGGAACCACGGTGCTACAAACCCAGGACCCTTGGGGCCAGATGAGAAGCCCCCCATGGGGCCGGGACCCTCTCACCAGCCTCGTACTCTTGGTCAGATGATGGATTCCCCAGTGATGAGACCACCTCTCCCTCCAAACCAGTGGACTGAACAGTCAAACTTTCTACCTCATGGAGTCCCTTCTTCAGGGTATATGCGACCACCCTGTAAATCTGGTGGACATCGGTTACAGCCACCTCCAGCCCTAGCGCCCAGTCCTCTCTTTGGAGCTCCCTCCCAGGCACTGCGGGGTGTGCAGCGAGGGGCCTCCATGATGGATAGCCCGGAGATGATCGCCATGCAGCAGCTGTCTTCCCGTGTCTGCCCACCAGGTGTGCCTTACCACCCCCGACAGCCCGCTCCCCAACACGCGCCTAGCCCCTTCCCACCAGCTGCTCACTCAGCATCAGTAAGTGTGTCTGCCCCCAAGCCTGCCTTGGGGAACCCTGGGAGGATGCCGGATGACAGTGAGACACAAGAGCCTGAGAATGACCGAGGTAATTTATGCTGTCACTTTTGTCTGACTTCATGCTGTGTAAGCTGTTGAAGTCATGAGTAATCTCTTTACACAGAATATCAAACCAATTGTAAACTGGTTTCCAGCTTCTCTTTCTTGAATTACTGAAGGTCAGGCCAATCATAGTATTGTTTTTGGTCCAAAGATCCAGAAGGATTTCTGGTGATGGTGATCACTACACAGGTGTGGTACTCACTGTGCCAGGCACTCTTTTTGAGACTTGTGTGTGTAGTAACTCAATAATTCTCAGAACAAACCTTTGAGATAGCTACTGTTATCATCCTTGTTTTTACATGGAAAATCCAAGGCACAAAGACACTAGATTATCTGCCCTTACCTCACTAGTAAGTGGTGGACCTGAGATTTGAACCCACAGACTCGGTCAGCATCCATGCTCTTACCCCCTGCATCATCAAACTGCCTTTCAGAATCCCTGTCTTGAAAGTTTCATTATGAAATAAGTTTTCAGTATTTTACTTAAAGTCTACTCTCATCCTTCTGTTCATTTTGAGTACATGTCTGTATCTACTAAGAGTGAAGAACAGTGAGATCTAGCAAATCTTGAAAGAATTTCTTAGAAGTGCCATTTAAGAGAGTAAACCTGAAACTGGAGGAGAAAGATGAACACTTTGTGTGATTGATGTTTATTTCTAGGATAGATGTCTAGCATGTATTGCATGTAATTTTCTTCAGTTCGTGACTGGTAAGGAAGGCACCTAGACTTTTATAAAATATGAAGATTCCACATAAAATTGATAATAGGCCTAAACTCAAACTTAACTTCTTAGTGTTTCTTTCAAGGAAAGGCCTACTTTCTGAACACCAGCTCTAGCAGGATTTTTTAATACTGATTTCAGATGATGTCTGGAATTCAAAGCTTTAAAACAAGAGTCCCTCTGGTGAGACCTTGGAGAAGTCTGTTTGTTAGCCACCATGTTTTGTGCTGACTGAATAATGAAAAGTGCAGATTTTAATTTTCATTGTATACTTGTACCTTTGATCTTTAAAGCAGCGTTAGTTCATCAGTAGCCTGAGATCCTAGTAGATCTTTAAAAGTTGCTGTTAATCCTTAATCTTGTCCTTAAGATCTGTTACCAGAATTGTATTTGGACCACACCTGGGCAACAATTCTGTCCTACTTGAAAGATTATAATAATAAGACCATATTTATGGGTGGTACATTAGCAAGACAATTCTGAGTTTGTAATTAAGCATCTGAGTCTAGTATATTAATTTGTTTGGGTTTATTAAATTTCTGTAACATGTTAAAGATGCCTTTTGAGTTTTATGCTGTAGGCATCTTGTTTTCAAAACATCCAGACAAGATGAATATTTTCATTCATTCAGTAAATATTGACTGAGTCCCCGTTTTGTGCAAGTACTCAGAATATGGTGGGGAACACAACAGAGCCCCTACTCCTGTGGAGCTTATGTTCTGATGGAGCAGAAGTCGGGGATCCAGCCTTCCTGATACCCAGCACGTCCTGGTCCTTTTCATCGTGTGAGTTTTAGAGCTTCCCAGCCTGGCCTGCAATTCTAGTGACACCTGTGCCGTCCTGCTCTACTTACATGCATCTGCTGGAAGTCCATGGAGTCATCTCACACCCTCTTACTAATCTGGCTGTGACAGCACAGGAAGAGGGAGGCCAGGACATCTCCATTCTTTGGCAGACCCTCCAAGTAGCCGTAGAGGTGCTGGGTCTTACCTCCTGGTCTGTGAAAGGAAGTGTGCAAGGGCCTCAACATTAGGACCCTTTCAGGGACTCTCAAAAGAAGCTTGAATGGCCACACATCCACCTCAACTCTGAGTCCCCTTATCTGACTGCTTATGTTCTTTTCATTAACATGTCCCTCAGTAGTGTCATTTCAGCTACTGAATTAGTATTTTTTCTCCATTTTTCTTGCAGCAGATCCCTTGCCTGGGCTTGAGGAGAAACCACCAAGTGTCGGTGCATCAGAGGGGGTGTACCTCAAACAACTACCTCACCCCACGCCTCCTCTGCAGACCGACTGTGCCAGGCAGAGCTCTCCACAAGAAAGGGAAACAGAAGGCCCGGGGCTCAAAAGCGACTCCTTGGAATCTGGAGACAACTGTAAAGCAACAAAGGGCAAGAGTCCCTGGACCACAGAGAGCAGCTATGCCAGCACAGCAGCCCAAGGGTGTATGAGAGACCTCGCCGGGCTGGCGGAGAGAGGGGCTCTACCCGAAAACGGAGTGATCGTTGAAGCGTCCCCGTGTGGGTCAGAGGGGAAGGGCTTCAGTGGTAGTGGTTCAGAAAAGCCACTGTGCCCCAGAGGCAAAACACTGCAGGACACCATGCCATGTACAGGACAGACGCCAGCTACGCTTCCTAACACAGACCCTAATTTGATGGGAGGCACCATAAGCCAGTTTTCTCCCTTGTACATGCCTGGCCTGGAATACCCAAGTTCAGCTACACATTACCACATCACTCCAGGCCTGCAGGCTTTGGGCCCTGTGATGGGAGGTAAACCCTCAGTCTCACACCCTCAGCAGTTTCCCCCTAGGGGCTTTCAGTCTAACAACCCGCATTCGGGGATCTTTCCCCGGTATCGCCCCCACCAAGGGATGAGGTATTCCTACCAGCCACCACCTCAGGCTTCCTACCATCACTATCAGCGAACTCCTTATTATACATGTCCACAGGGTTTTTCTGACTGGCAGAGACATCTCCATCCCCCGGGAAGCCCAAGTGGGCCCCTACCTAGTCATCCTCTGCCACCAAGACCCCTCTTCTCAGATAAGAGCGCCATGGCTGATCTCCAAGGCTGTGAGACACTGAGTGCTGCCTTAACCTCCCCACCCCGAATGGAGGCGGTGGCTGCCACGGTGGTCACCACTGAGGGGCAGAATCCTGGTCCAGAGGGAGAGAAGCTGGATGAGTCTATGGAGAGGCCAGAAAGTCCCAAAGAATTTTTAGACCTGGACAACCATAATGCAGCTACCAAGCGACAGAGTTCATTGTCAGCCAACGAATATCTTTATGGAAGTCCTCCTCCCCCTCTGAGTTCGGGGATGGGGTTTGGCTCATCTGCTTTCCCACCCCACGGCGTGATGCTACCGTCGGGGCCTCCTTACACCCCTCAGCGGCCGGCCAGCCACTTCCAGCCCAGGGCTTACTCTTCCCCTGTGGCTGCTCACCCTCCTCGCCACCCAGCGGCCGCCCAGCCCAATGGCCTCTCTCAGGAGGGCCCCATCTATCGCTGCCACGAGGAGGGCCTGGGCCACTTTCAAGCAGTAATGATGGAACACGTTGCCGCTGGAAGTGGAATGAGGGGACCTTTCCAGGACATGTACAGACCGTCAGGGTAAGATTGCATTAGATTGAGTTTTTTTGAAAAAAGAATAGGTGTTGGTTTTAAAAAGAAAAATAGTCTTAGGAATAAAGATAAACTTTAGTGGTCTAGGTCTGGGATCACGCATGTGAATCATTGATGACTTACTGGAAATGTGTTAGCGTTCAGAGTCCAATTTTATCTTTGGCGTTTTCTTTCCCTCTTGAAAGTGAATTGACTTTTAAATGACTGTTTTGTTAGATTTTGATATTAGAAACTTGGCAGCTGGGTTGAGAGCTGTAGGCAGAGGGTTTAACATTGCTGCTGAGTTCAGACGTACTGACCAAGAGGTCTCTCTCAAACCCTGGGAGTATGGGAGGTCATGTGTGGTGTTCAGGGTTTACTCCTTACCCTCATTTCTTACCCTAATGTTGAATGAAAGAACTAGGTTTATCTAGAATTGGAACAAGTCATATAATATCCTCATAAGAATTCTCGGAAATGGTGATGTTTTTAAAGACCCACTGAGGTGATCTGTGATCCAGGAGGTTTCCAAATTAATAATATATAAGAGATGTGTAGATAAAATTGTTCATATTAAAGTTATGAAGCCTAATCATAAAACCAATACCATCCAACTTAAAAACCAGTGTGTCCACCGAAGCAGCCCTTGCCTCCAAACCCTCTCCCCAAGTTAACGTTTTGCCATGTTTGTTTGGTACCTCCATAAATATCTATTGTCATTTCATTTCTTTTCTTTGCCCCTTTTCTAAACCATTGGGAGGTAAGTTGCAGACACCATGACCCTTTATCCCTCAGTGCTTCAGCATGCATCTCCTAAGAATAAGGACTTTCTCCTGGAGCACAGTCTCAGACTGTCCTCACACCCAAGGAAGATAACCTTATGTAATGTAGAGTCCTTACTTAATTTCTTCACTTGTCGCCACAATGTCTGTTATAGCTGTGTTTCTTTGTTTTGATTTTTTTCCCATCCAGGATCCATTCAGGGTTCATGTATTTACATTTGGTTGCTATGTGTGTTTAGTCTCTTAATTTACAACATTCATCCTATTACCGTTTTTGTTTTTCAAAGACTCCAGGCCAGTTCTTATGTAGTGTCTCCCAGATTCTGGATTCTTCTCATTGTTTCCTCATGTCAGATTAAACACTTCCTCAAGCACATTACATATGTGGTGTCGTGACTTCTTGTGTCACACCTAGGGGCACATAATGTCACTTTTCCAGTATTGATTGCAAGTTTGATCACTTGGATAATTAAGGCAGTATTTGCCTGAGATAGGATTCAAGTATCTTTTTTTCTTTTCTAATTACTATATCTTCCTTCTTTCTCACTGTTCCTTTCTTATGTCTAGAATACAAATGCATCCGGTCCAGGCACAGGCCTCGTTTCCAAAGACCCCAGCACCGGCAGCATCGCAGGAAGAGCTGCCACCACATAAGCCCCCAACACTTCCCCTTGATCAAGTAAGAATCAGCAAATATCACAACTGTTCTGTCTCTTCCAAGTACGTGAGATCATTGCTGTTCTGAAAAAGTCTTCCGAGCTGTCCTGTTGATACAGGGGCTTTCCCTGGAAAGTGCTTCTGTCCTGCAGGCACCAGGTAGAAAGGGCCACTCAGCCGTGTGCTCCCTCTGAGCCGGCTGTGGAAAGGGCAGGAGAAGAAGGGCTGACAGAGGGCTGCTCCGCTCTTCCCTTGTGGTCCTTCTTCTTCTCATGGGATCAGCTGTTTAGGGGTTATTTAAACCTTATTTCTCCAGACTGGCTACTAGCATTCCTTTCGATAGGATACCTTGTCTCTTTTATCCTTACCACCTGTTTCTTGTGAGAGGGACAAGTCAGTGTGCCAGGCACGGTGCTGAGAGCTCCTACGTGCTGCATCCCACTCAGCCTCTTCATCGACCCTGAGAAGCAGTCATCATCCGCACCTCAGCAGTCTCGTCATTCCCCGATGTGCAGGGAGTCCTGCAGCCTCTGAGCTGGGGGCTGCAGTTGGAAGTGGGAGGCCCAGAACTTAGAGCTCACCCTCCGGTAGGTTGCAGTAAACTGTGGCAGGTGAAGCAAAATCAAGCCATTTTCCTAGATGTAGAGGAACATGAACAGCTCTTTGGCTTATTTGTTTTTAACGGTTAACACAAATGTTAATTTTAAGTTGTCTTTATTTTGCTTTTCTCAGAGCTAGTCCAAGGAGGAAATGACCCCCAAGGAAATGGAAAGCTGCACATGAAGACTGGAACAAGGAGAATCTGGGGGAACCATCTCCCCCATCACTGTTCCTCTCACCCCGCTGCGCCCTTCACCATGCATCACTTCATGCCATCTCATCGCTGGACCATTCCTGAGCCCTGGAAGCACATCCTTCGATAACCGACACACCGCTGCTGAGGTCCTGGGTTGGGGATCTCTCAGATGGCTGATAGTCAAGAACAAATGAACTGGAACCAGTGATGGCTTTTGTGAGTCCTGAGACTCTTGTTCAGGGAAAATCATCTTAAACTTGGCAGGGGGGCATACTTAATGGAGTGGTGCTTGTAAATCTTCATGAGCAGCTAAACTCAGGTATATGTTTGGGGAAGGGACTACTTGTAGTATTAATGTGTTTGGAGCTGGGTCCAGTTTACAGAATTTTCATGTTGCCTTTTAAAATAATTTTTGTTGTTGGTGGTGAATGTATTGTACATAGAGTGGGAAGGGTGGGTGGGGATGTGGAAGAAATGGAAATCCTCACTGGTGGGCACACCGCACTGGAGTGATCCTTATCTGTTTACAATCATGTCACGCTGAATACTTTGGGGAGCTGGAGACGAGGGTAGGAAAGGTTTGCTCGTGTGACATGGCACTGGGTTTCCTCAGTGGCCAGCCATCCTTTTAGTGCTCAAGGCCTTCTTTCTAGTCAGCCCAAGAGAGTACTGTTACACTGCCCCCAACAGCTCAGCTGCTCAGTTTGGAGGCAGAGAGCTCTCACGGCCTTCCAGAAGCTTCAGCCCAGAAGACAGGCTGCCCTCTCCTCTGGTGGCCCAAATCCTGGATAAGAGAGCAGTGCCCTTCCTGAATGCCACCAGCCCTACCAGATAGTAGTAAACAGTATCAGGAATTGGGATCACTAGAGTGTTTTGCTTATTAGAGGATAAAAGGAATCGCCCTCTTCACAGGCCTCCAGACTGTGGTCTGGAAGGCGCCAGGCAAAGCTTCTGGCACAAGCCACGTTGTGCGTGAGTGACTACTCAGGTCTGTGTATGTTAGTATCAACAAAGAAATTGCACAGTTTTGAATAGGAAAAATGTATTCTATAGATTTACAGTTTGGATTTAGGAATATTTCAATATATATAGTTTTTATTCAGTTTAAGTGAATCATAGTAAAATAAGTCATGGTGATTTAAAATAGCTATCAGGAGCAAGTTCTTGGAAATCATTTGTCGTATCTGTGATAGCAAACAATTTTACAGTATTAAATTACTTTATTACAGTTTTAGAAGTGAATTACACTGGATTCTCCCTGTTTAGCATTCTGTATTTGATTTTAGCTGAGATGCCACCAAAGTTAGGACTCATGTTTTAGACTTTTGAATATCCCACAAAGAAAAAAAGAAAAACTAAGGAAAATGCCCTGAAATTACAGGTTTTGTAAAGAATAGCATATTTTTAAGCATGCCTTTGGGATAGTAGAAAACCTTCCGTATAATATTAATCTGTCCTAGTTTCTTATAAATTCACCTGTGTGAGGGTCAGTAGAACCCCTCCCTCCAATTCCAGCATCCTTGATGAAACATGGAGCTGGCATGTTTAAAGTTTGCTAAACATAGGCTATCAGTAGGAAAAGAAACAAATGGGAGACGTCTGTGTGATACAGCTGGAACCCAAGTCACCAACTCCAGTATAATGGAAGTTAGTACAAAGAAGCGAGTGCTTACTGACCTGGCTGACGGCTCAGGCAGGATGGAGAGTTGGATCGGGAACACAGATGCCTTTAAGATCACAATGCACAAAAATACCACTGTTTCTCTAATCGACTTTAATTTTAAATTTGGTGTGCTTTTTTTAAGTGGAATGAGTTTTGAGACTGTGTTCTCATTTGATCCTGATTCTTGTTAGAAACTATCACATCGTCATCTGGTGTTTGCAGGAAGAATAGATGAGGAGGTTCGTGGACAGGCTCAGTCAGCCCTTGAACTAGGGAAAGGTGGCGTGGAGGAAGCGTTCCTACTTCCATGTCCGTGTGTGCAAAAGCAGGGAGGAGGAAAGACCAGCTGGTCTTTACAGCTAGTTTGGGCGTGGTTAGACCTGGTCTAGGCCTAGAGCATTCTGCCACCGACGGCCTTTCTCTTTTCACAGTAAAGCTGCTTTGAGAGGCCTCTGGCTCCTCCCTGACTGGGAGCACAGGAACCATGGGGCCTTTTCCCTTGGTGCTGGAACTACAGGGGATTGCTTTGTGCCGAATCACCCTGGGGCACAGGTAGGATGGGCTGAAAGCAGTAGGTGAGCTGATTTGTACCTGTCCTTCCGCCCTGGTGGTGTTGGAGCAGCTGTGTCCACACTGTTCTAGGTAACCCTTTCTCCTCTCTCCCAGCCCATTCCCCCAATTACCTGTTGCTAGAGAGAAGCTGTGAACAATATAGAACAAAAACAGTAAATTCTTTTATTGTTAATCTCCCTTCTTGGTATGTAGGGAGGTGAGAAGAATACTGAGGGAGAACAGTAGGAGATTGAACTGCTGTGAGCACAACACTGTGAACAAGGGCAGCAGCAGACCCGCAGTCCTGCTGACCCCACGTGGGACGGGTGTGCACACAGGTGCCAGTGCTTTGTCCTTTGTCTGCTGTGTCTTGAACCTTGAGTGGTCTTCAAAGTGCCGATCTGCTGAGAGCAGGCGGGAGCTGCAGGGTCACAGGAGCACTGGATGGAGAGCTGCCTGGACCAGTGTCCTGCTCTTCTGCCAGGCGGGCCTGTCTTTTCACCTCTTCTTTCTCCTCCAGCACTTCTTCCCAAGTGTCTTCAGCAGGCGCAAGCGCATTTGCCACCTTCTGCACTCGGGATTCATGGATAAGTGACATGCTGTAACTGGACAGGAGTGCGTAAGGGCATCCTGAAAAGCCTCCGGCCTCAGTCGAGAAGGCCTTTGACACTGCGGCTCCCTGCCACCTGTTGATGTGCCGGCTCTCGGTGGTCCCCACAAGGGACAGCTGAGCTCCATGGGTCATGAGAAATGCTCTCACACCTGTTTGATTGAACATCTAGGGCTGACCTTGATTTAGAGTTGCTAATAAGTTCGAAACTCTTTCCCCAAGACCCAAGAGAAATAAAAGACCCACAAAGAAAAGTAGAGCCTTTGGGAAGGTTTCCACTTTGGGTTTTTTTTTTTTTCCCATCAGAGTCTATTCATTTAGTTTTTGGCTAAAATATATTATAGTAAATGTATATGGAGAATAAATAAGGACAAAATACGCAGATTCTTACTCATAACTTTTTCCATCTCACTTTTTAAAAGTAAAATTAAACCTGTTCCATCTCACCTTAGTCGGATTTGCTTAGTTCTTCTGGTGCACACAAGCACACAGCTTATTATTAACAGTTCTTTGTTATTTTATTATTGAGTGAGCCCAAGTGGGCGAACTGTATAATGCTCATCTTCCTTTTTATGTTTATTGAAAACCTTAAGACCAGTAGTTTGTGCCCCTTGAAGTTCAGTCAAACCTCAGCAATAAGTGTCCGTTCCTCCTGGCCTCAGGCCGAGACCTTGAAAGTGCTTCTTGTGACTAGCCCTTTGGCGTCCTTATCCCATGGCCTTTATCTGCTGTATTATTATTACTGTTTATGTTAATTCCTGCTGGAGTGAAAGAGTACACTAAATGCTGTCCAAAACACAAATCTTCGTGTGGCCCTCATCACAGATGTTGGAAAAAACTTCTAATCTGTACTACTTTGTTGAACTTTCTTCTTCTTTTTTTTTAATGGAAGTTCAAATCTATAAATAATATACTGCTGTTAAGACCTAATTTGAAGTTTACAGGAAGTCTTAACCCAGCAGTCCCAAGGCAAGGACAATTAACATAGTGTCTGGACCCTAACCGGCTTTCAGAGAAACTGTCTTCAAGGAAATGAAGGGCTTAGAGTTTTCTAGCATCATTGCCTGCTTTGTGCCTGTCTGTCAGTTCACCGCCTGCCAGATACTGCATGGCCCCATCCTGGGAGTCAGCTCCGTGTGAGAGTGTGTATGTGTGTGTGTGCGTGTGTGTATGAGAGAGAGTCGAGGACTGCTCAGCCCTGGGGGTCTCTGGGATGCAGCATGCCTACAGCTAGCTCTCTGTTCAGCACTTCAGTGCGGACGTTGGGATTTGGGTTGAGCGTACAGAGGCTTTTATTCCTGGGTTCCCATCCCTGTCCAGGAGCTGAGAATGTGACTGAGATGTGCTGTGTGAAAAGGAACCAGGCCCTCTTTGGCTCTTTGGGTGGTTGAACTCTGTACCATGTCACCTTAGGACACTGAGCCTTGCCCTGCTTTCCTTTTGGGGAAGCAACTTGGGTGAACACTTCTGCATCCTTTCTCTCATATGGAGTCGTGACACAAAGCTTTGTCTCCAGGCTGGCTGTGTATTCCTCTCTGTGCTTTGTAGGGCTTTGCTGAATAGACATTTCGGGGGACTGTCTCCCTGGCTGTTCTCTCTCTCTGCACAGGGGACTCACTGAACTTCGATGTCGAAATGCCCGATAACCAACTGGTTGTCTTGCATGTGTTTGAAAAGGGTGGGGTGGGGTTGGGAACAGGGGTGTGGGTATTGAGTAAGTTACTGAAATGCTGAACCTGTTCGATATCCTCTATGACCCCTTCTTTTCCCTTGCCGGGCTCGGGTACCTCACTCTCCTGCCTTGCACACAGCTTCTGGAGCCCAGGCCAGTCTCCCCAGCCTGCCATGCACAGTGTCAGGGATTCTTTGCTCCTGCTGCAAAAGCCGTGTGAACTTTCCTGGCCAGTAATGGAAAGGGGAATGCTATTTATTTTTATATTGTGTATATTTTGTCGTGGTCTGCTGATTCCCTGTTTCACTGAGAGCGACACTTACCTCAATAGTTAGTTCAATATTGTGTGTTGGATAATTTTTTAAGAGAACTTTTTAAAAAGCTTTTGATCTTCAGAGGTCTGTAGATTTATTTCCATATGAACTGGTTATTTTGTATAAAGTACATTCTTAAAATAGCAAGGCTCTGATATGTGTGAGTTGTGTGTGTCTGTGTGTCACTTTTATGAGGACAACAGTTTGAACTGGGCCCCAGTGCCGTGACCTAAAAATGCCTCCCTGTCTCAACCTCGCTCTGTCAGGGGGGGTAATGTGGGGCGGGCGGTGGGGGCAGTGGGCCCTGTGCAGGCGATAGTGCTGTGTGCTCTGTAGAGACCTTCAGAGCAGTGGTCACACTGACTGACAACTGTACACAGAGTCAGGGATAAAGTACTCTTCCCAGCTAGGCCTATCCACACCCATCTCGTGCATCTACTCCCCATACCACCCACACATCCCCAGCCCTTGGTACGCCATCTTAAACATACTGTAATACACTAATTTTGATCTCCTTCCAAAATCTAGGGTGGACTGGGGGCCCAGGAGGCAGAATACAGTTGCTAATGGGGGAACAATGGTCAGCTCTGGTCTGGAGCCATTGGTGAATGAATTACAGGTGGCCCGACATGGGAACTATAAGTCTAATTAAGAAGATACTTTTCTGTAAGCCAATATGACCCCAATAAAATAAATTTAAAAAAAAAAATGGCCAGCCCCTGTGGCCAAGTGGTTGGGTTCGCGCGCTCTGCTTCAGCAGCCCAGGGTTTCGCCAGTTTGAATCCTGGGCACAGACATGGCACTGCTCATCAAGCCATGCTGAGGCGGCGTCCCACATGCCACAACTAGAACGACCTACAACTCGGATATACAACTATGTACTAGGGGCTTTGGGGAGAAGGAAAAATAAAATCTTCAAAAAAAAAAAAACAGAGAAGGTACTCTTCTACCTGCCCAATTTATTTATTTTTTATTTGCTGTTCCTGGGAGGGTTTTTTTTATTGGGGGAGGGGGAGAACAGATAAAAAGTCCACCTTATCAGTTAGCTATAGTCTTAAGGTACCAAAACTGGCCTGTTTTATCCTGAAATAATTGGCCTTGTAAGTAATCTCATTCAGTAAAAATTGTACCACAAATAGTACCAACTTCCAAATCTGTTGTCCTGTCAAGTTTGTCACTTTCCATGGCAATGAGAGAGCTTTCCGTCTTGACCTCCAGTTGTTTGGTGTCACTTATCCCCGTTGATGATGTATTGTTGGCTAACACATTTTTGTGACTTCCGTCCTGTTTTTTAACATCATGTTCAAAATTAAGTCATACTCCCATAAAAAGCATTTTTCCTATAAAATATCATGTCAGTCCCATATTCTAGTTTAGTAGTTACATTTCCATATGGTTTTTGAAACACAAAAAAGTCACCTATAAAGTGAGAATCCTTAGTAAACCGCAGTTTTACGTGATGCTGGTCAGATCGTTTCTCTCACTTGGTTCTCTCAGTATCTCTTGCCCTGGTGGGGCGGGGGCGGGGCACCATTCTGGCCTGGCTTCCTTTGCTGTCGTGACAACGGTGACACTGGAGCATCAGCTCCACTCCCTGTGCATATTGGTATCACACCCTTAAGAAACATGTAAAATTGGATTTCTAACTTTTGGATCCCCAACTGGAACCTCTCCTCCTGTGACATGAATTCCTCACCAAACAAACACCAAATGTTTTGACAGTTTTAACTAATGATAAGGTTTAACTTTATTCTTTAGCAGGAACTTAGCTCTCAGCTGAGTGCCCTTTAGCTTGGGACCAAAACAAAGTATCTTCCCCTGGTCAGCTGTCTCAAACTCAGCACAGCAGGCAGTGTAACCCAGCTCTGTTTGGGGATGATTATTTGGCAAGCCCCGTGCCCACCAGACCTTACACAAAGATTATCCTACTCAGTGAACGTGTTGCTTCAGATTGGGGCAGAGAGGAACGCTGAGAGGGTAAGATTTAGGGGAAAGGAAGGGAAGCCATAACCCAGCAATGAGGATTAGTCTCAGAATTCTGATGAGCTCCATTTTGACATGGGGAAACATCCAAAGGTGCTTGTTAAAACATTAACGTCTTTTGTCTCTAAACCAGTTCCTGTCATTGGGAGAAGAGGCGTCTGAATTTTATAAACAAGGACCCCCCTAGGGGCTCAGTTTTGCCATAATCCCCACAGTCTCCGAGAGTGCTATGAACAGAATTGAGAAAACACAGGTTGGGCTTTTTTGGAGGCTGACATTCATCCTGAAATCTTCCTGGAGAGGTAGATGGGCTATGTCTTTACATTGTGGCAAGAGTGGCCTTGGGAAGAGATTCCGTTGGACCTTTCCTTCCCGGTGGCTGGATTCTAGGCCAACGGGGAATGGCAGAGCCCTGAGTTCCCAGGCTGCCCCAGCCTTCACTGTCCCTCCCCCACTGGAGTCTCTGTAGGTGGGCCCTGTCAATCTATTTCTCTGGCCTCCTGGTTGCCTGTGGGTTTTTAAAAGAAGAACATCTATTTTAGTCCCCTTTCTGCTGCCAGGGCTCACTCCTCTAGTTTCCTTAGGCAATTTTAGCAAAAACCTTCAGTGCAAGATGGACTGTGAAGTCCTAGCCAAGAAGACAGCTGGAAGAGCCCCAGATCTGGTGGTTATGTGCTGAAATCCCACCTCCTGCACCGTGCTGTGCATGCAGATGCAGTGCTCCTGAGAAGAATTCAGGTTTGGGAAGTACTACCTGCTCCCAGAATCTTGCATTGGAACCTCATACCAGACAGCAAATGAGGAGGACACAGGGGCCCTACTCTAGCCGCTTAGAGCTGAACAGAACTTTTAAAAGTACTAGAGTCAGTTCCTGGATTGTAGCAAAGCTTATTGCTTTGGGAAGGAATTGAGTCCTCAGAGGGCAAAGACGCACCCAAGCAAAGCCTGGCCCGTGCGCGCCCCGAGAACTGAGATGAAGACAGCCGGACTCGCAGGCCAGTTCTCGTAGGTATTTAGCAGATACCCAGTGTGCGCCTTAGTGCTTTGCCTAGTTCCTAACAGTACAAGAGGGAAAAAAATTGCTTCCTCTGCTCAGACTTCATAATAAGCGAGACAGACAGAACACAGAAAAAGTGGGCCACAGTCAAGTGTCAGAAAAGACCCTGCTTGGCAGAAGTAGGAAGTTCGGGACAGGTGTGTGTGCCCTCCAGTTTGATCGTCCAGGGGGAGGGGTGCTCAGCTTGGATAGACCTCTGCGTGCAGGCTGCGTGTGGAGGGCTGGCATCTCCTCCCTGGGGCCTGCAGTTTCATAGCTTGTTCCCTATAGCAGTCTCTCCGCCCGCTTTCCTCTGAGTCCTTGTTCCAGCTTGAATCCCTCTCTCTTCACTCGTTCCACCCTCACTAGGCTAAACAGAGAGGATGACATATGCAGAGCCCAGGCACCAGCACCTCTCCCAGTGCAGTCCTGAGAGCGCACTTCCTAGAGATGGCTAGATCTGCAGGAACCGGCGCTGGTTTGGGGAGAAGCATGGCATGGCCCCACTCCGTCAGCCTTACGCAGTCTCAGTTCTCTTCTTGCGGTCACATCCTCTGCTCTGGTGGCTCACAGGGTGGTCTCTGGACCAGCAGCTTCAGCTTTGCCATCACCTGGGAATTTGTTAGAAATGCAAATTATGGGTCGCCATCCCAGACCTACAGGATCAAACAGGGTGGGCCTCAGCGGTTGTTGTAAGTGAGCCTTCCTGGTGCTGAGGCAAACTAAAATCTGAACGCTGACCTGTAGGAAAGGCCAGTAGTAACATGTTAGTCCTCAGGTGCACCTCATCCCGACTGACCGGTTCGTTCAAACTCAGTGCATGTCAGAGCATTCTGCTGATAAGCCGCTGGAAATTGATGCCCTCCTGCCGGTTCACGTGGGGACAGATGCTCCTCTGTTGCAAACCTGGGGGGCGATTGCAGAACAAGAAGGGCTGCAAAGACGAGGCCTTCGCTCATTGCCCACCCTGCCCCCTTGACTCCCTGCTTCTGGCCTCCCACTCCCTCCATCAAATCTCACGGCCAGTCTCTGCTTTCTCTGCCCCGTCTTCTGGGCTATTGGGTGTCTTTTTGGGATCTAAACCCAACAGACCACTGCCGTTCCAGCGTCTCGCTCTCCGTCACGTCAAGGCCCTCCCTGCTGTGTTACGGCCTCCTGCAGCTGCTGCTGGCATTTATTCAGCAAATTTCAGTGAGTTTTTATTTGGCTTTGCAATGCCCTAAACCAATTGTTGCCAATCTAGGCTGCCATTAGGGGGTTAACAACCTGGGCTTTAAAAAAAGTAGATACAAGCCAGCCCTGACGGCCTAGCCGTTAAAGTTCAGCCTCTGCGTTGGCGGCCCAAGTTCAGTTCCCGGGCTTGGAGCCACGCCGCTTGTCTGTCAGTAGCCACGCCGTGGCAGTGACTCACATGGAAGAACTAGGAGGACAACTAGAATCTACAACTATGTACTGGGGCTTTGGGGAGGAGGGAAGAAAGAAGATTGGCAACAGATGTGAGCTCAGGGTGAATCCCTGTGACGACAACAAGAGTCAGATACCTGGGCCCTCCCCCCAGAGAGTTTTCCACTGGGCTGGTTGCAGCCTGGGCAGAGGGAGTTTTCAAAGCTTTCCCATCAATTCTGTGGTGCAGCCAACATTTGACAATGTTTGCAGTTTACAAAACTCCAAAACCAGTGGCTTGCAAACTTGCATTCTGCCCATGAATCACCTGGGGAACCTTGACAGGGTCAGATTCTGGTTCACCAGGTCTGGGGTGGGTCCCGAGATGCTGCATTTTTAACAAGCTCATCACAGGATAACGCAGAGCACTAAGGCCTCAAGTGCATCCTTGCTTTCCCGCACCAATGACCTCACCTTGTTATTTAAAGAGGAGGCCTGGCCGCCCGTGGCCCAATGGTTATAGTTCTGTGCTCTGCTTCAGCAGCCTAGTTCCCGAGTTCAGATCCTGGGTGCAGACCTACTCTACTCATCAGCCATGCATACAAAAAAATAGACGAGGATTGACACAGATGTTAGCTCTGGGCCAATCTTCCTTAAGCAAAAAAAAAAAAAAAAAAGGAAGATTGGCAAAGGAATGGATGTAAGCTTAGGGCAAATCTTCCTCACCAGAAAAAAAAAGAGGGAGGCCACCTCACACAGTGCTCTCACTTGCCATGCTTTTCCAAATCTTTACCTTTCTTCTTTTCTGCCAGTGATGTCCCTTCATCAAAGCTGGCTTCCCCTTGTGCTTGTGTTCCAGCCTCTCCTGTCTGTGCCCTGACCAAATCCAGTCAACTAGCCTCTCCTCCTCCTCTCTGCCGTCCCTACACAAGTGGCTCCAGTTTCCTCTACTTAAGTATGACATATTGATCTCTTTGCCTTCATTCACACTCTTCGCTATAGGAGCTGGCATTTCTTTCTCTACTACCATCCTCCTGCAATTTGGCTATCCCCTCCACCCCCCGCCTTTCTAGAACTACTGACTTACAAACAGCCTCAGCCAGATCACTTCACAGCCCTCCAGCTCCTCAAGTTGGGCCCACACCTGCTGGGACCAGCTGTCGTGCCATGACCACGCTCACCCGGCTCTCCTGCCCCGCCCTCTGCTTCCCTTCCTAAGGTGTGCTCTTCCTAACACTCAGCCCCTCCTTAGCTTTACACACCTTCCTCTAGATGATCTTGTTTTTACCTGCAAGTTCAGTTGTCACGCTGTGCAGTCAACTTGTGCTTGCGAAATCTTCAGTTCAGACTTCTTTACCATCCTCTGGTCACATTTTCCAGATTTCTTCTGGATGTTGACACCGAGGTATCCTGCTGCCATTGTTTTGTGATTTTTTCTTTTTGTTTGCCACTGTTTTAAACTTTTTATCGGTAAAATGACTTGAAATTTTATTACCGACACCTTGCCTCCTTGTTTTTAAAATCCTTTCTAAGCCGTTTTATTACAATTCACCTTAATACTGACACCTCCCGTCTTCCTCTAATGCCATCCATTATGTTTAAATGTAATACACTGGTTTCATTGCTCACTTCTTTTCCTTTTTATTTGTTTATTTATTTTTGAGGAAGAGTAGCCCTGAGCTAACATCCCCTGCCAATCTTCCTTTTTGCTGAGGAAGATTGGCCCTGAGCTAACATCTGTGCCCATCTTCCTCTATTTTATATGTGGGATGCTGCCACAGCATGGCTTGACGAGTGGTATGTAAGTCTGTGCCCAGGATCCAAACTGGTGAACCCCAGGCCACAGAAGCGGACCACAAACTTAACCACTATGCCACTGGGCCGGCCTCTCTTCCTTTTTATTGTGATAAAATACACATAAAATTTCCCATTTTAAGCATTTTTAAGTGCACACTTCAGCTGCAGTATGTACATGCACATCATTGTGCAACCATCACCACCACCCATCCCAGAGGTTGACCCTGCCCAGACGCCAGCACCCATCACAGGCTAACTCCCCCGGGCCCTAGCAGCCCCTGTTCTACCTGCTGTCTCTGAATGTGACTATTCCAGGTGCTTCAGATAAGTAGAATCACAATATTTGACCTTTTGCGACTGACTTATTTCCCTGAGTATAATGTCCTCAAGCTTCCTCCATGTTGCAGCAGGTGTCAGAATTTCCTTCCTATTTGAGGCTGGATCATATTCCATTGTGTGTATAGGCCATATTTCTACCTACTCATCCGTCAGTGGACGTGTGGGTTTTGGCTACCGTGAACGATGTTGCAATGAACATGGGTGTACAAGTACATGTTCGAGACCCTGCTTTCAGTTCTGGGTATATCCGCAGAAGTGGGATTGCCGGGTCCTGTGGTAACTCTGTTTTCAGCCCTTTGCAGACCTGCCGGGTCTCCACAGCCGCCACACCATCTCGCCCTGCCGCAAGCTTGCAGGGCCCGGCCCACGCAGGTGCAGGGCGCTCCACTCGCTCTTTCTCAATTGCCATAGCTGCCACTAACCCCACATCAACAGCCAAATTTTTCTTCCCTCCTCTCTCGCCACCCACTCCTGATGCTCCTGGTTGGAGTGATAATCAGTCTTTCTCCCGCTGATCCGTGTTTGAAACCTGCCACTTGCCCCTGACATGTTTCATCAGCTGCCCAGCCCTGTCGATTCTGCACAGAAATCACTCGCCCCTCTTCCCGCCTGCATGCAGCTTCTCATTTTGTCTCTTGCCTTGATTATTGTAATCCCCTTGGCCTGTCCAAACCACCTGATGCTGCCATGAATTTGAACTGTGCCCTCTAACCCCATTCCACATCCTGCATCACCTTTCCATTGTTCACCAGAAAAAGGGAGGACAAAAGCATTTAGCAAACACCTTTTACGTGCCAGGCACTGTACTCAGTGTTCTGCATCTAAGTATGAGTCTCATTTTGTAGATGAGGAAGCAGGCACCGAGAAGTTAAGTAACCTGTTTAAAGTCACACAGCTAGTAAGTGGTAAACTGGAATTCAAACCAGTTCGAAAGCAGTCTTACTCCAAAGCCCATTCTTAGCCACACTGCTCTCCTGCCTCAGGAGATCCTCATAGCAATCCTAGGAAGTGGCTATCTCAATCCCCTTTTGATGAAGAAAAGCACTAAGTTAAGTAAGTTGCTTCGAGAGAGAGAGTTATTAGCCTGGCAGCTGGGATTGGAGCCTGGGTCTCTGACCCCAAAGTCTGTGCCCTGCAGGCTCCTCATCTCCCCAGTGCCTGGCGGGGCAGCGAGGTCCCCTCCCATCCGACCCGCATGGCTACAGCTTTCCTCCACCCCACTGCCTTAGCCCCTTGCCCCAGACTAGACGATGTGCCACTAAAGAGAAGCTGGTGTCGCTGTCACCTCTCTGCCTTTGCTCTTCAAGCCCCAAGTCAATCCCTAATTCCTCCCTGAAAAGCGGGAAGGAAGCCGCCCCGAGCCTGCGCCGAGTCCACAACTCAGCCGTGACGCTCGAGCGCGCGGAACCGTGCCGGCCCGGAGCGCGCCGTGTGGACCCCGCACGCCCACTCGCCGGAGCGGTCAGTGGCCGGAGTGGGAGAGCGCGCGGGCCGGAGCAGGGCCGCCCCGCGCTGCTGTCCCTGCGTGTCCCCGCCCCGCCCCCAGGCCTCCGGTGGCCGCGAGCGAAGCCTTCCTGGCGCGGGCTGTCGTCCCAGTCGGACCAGCGACCGAGGGCGGCCGGGCGACCGGCGGCGCGGCGGCCCCTTCGGGTTTCCTCCAGGCCCACCCGAGGGAAGGTGCCGGAGCCGGTGGGGCTGGGGCCGCGGCGGGGGCTGCGGCGGCGCGCAGACGGGGAGCCACAGACGGGCCGGGCCTGGCGCGGGCCTCTGGCGGGGAGCTGGCCCGATTCCTGGCGTCCTTCCTGACAGCAGGCGAGTGTGTGTCCGTCTGCGTCGAGCTTGGAGCTGCTCAGAAAAGACCCTCTTCGCGCACGTGGACAGCCGGGAAGAGGCGGGAGCGGTCGTGGGCAGACGGGCCCCCGGGGCAGCCGGCGCCGCCAGCTCACTCGAAGGATTGGCCCTCGTCCCTGAGCCTCTCACAAGGTGAAGCGTGAAGCGAGGAGGGCCGCGGAAGAGCAGAGCCGCCTGTCTCGCGGGGTCTCCCTCGGGCGTCACTCCGACATCCGCACGCGCCTCTGCCCTGGGCCCGTCTGTCTCCTCCGGTAACTTAGCATCGCGCCGAGGGCGCAGGCCAGGAGACAAACGGTCGTGACACAACGTGGGAAGTGCTCTAAGTGGGAATTAAACGGGGTCACAGAAGAGGGCCCCGCTCCAGGATTGGCGGGCCTTCAGGGCTCCTGGGAGGAAGCGGAAACCCACGGAACAACTGTGCTTCATCAGGTGGAGATGGGGAGGAGCGTCCTGGTCAACAGGGACAGTGTGTGCCCACCTCAGACAAGGGGCCTGGGCGCCTCCTGGAAGGGCAGGTCCAGGCGGCCGCAGGGGCGGGGGACGCAGCCCAGGGGGCAAGAGGGCCCATGAGGATGGAGTGGGGAAGCGGTCCTAGGAGGTGGGGTAAGTTAGCAAAGCCCTTTAGGAGGGAAGTGCCTACATGGCAGGCTGGAAATGGGGCCCAGCCCACCCTTCCCCTCACTTGGCCTGTTATAGGGAGTAGATTTGAGGGGAGGGAGGCTGAGGGCCGTGGGCCGAGTCAGGCTGTGGGGCTCCAGGCAGTAGGTGACACCTGTGTGATCTGGCCGTGGCTCTTGGGCCCTGGAGACAGTGTTTTCTTCCATGATGAAGGACCTGTTTTCCCTCAGTCCAATATAGACCTATAATTTTGTAAAATGTAATAAAAATGAATTACTAGAAAAATAGAATTTTTAAAAAAGATAAAATATAAGCCCACATTTTTATTAATGGATTCCAAAACATGAAATTCGTCAAGTTGCCATGAAAATTTCTGAGGCTTCACTCACAATTTCTGTGCGTGTCACAGACCACCCTGAGCCACACGCCTGAGCGGCACTGACTGAGGAGGAAGAGCTGATGGTGCGTGAGGACGGGTCATCTGTGGGAGGGTGGGTGGCCGTGTGCAGATTTATCCTGGGTGACTGAACGGCTGCAGGTGCTGTTCTCAGAGCTAGGGAGCCAGGAGGTCTGGAGGGGCGTTGTGAGCGGGAAGAGGAGAGTCCAGCACATTGTGTTGGACTGGACCAGCAGGGTGAGAGTGGCTGGGAGCAGTGAAGATGGTGGTGTGGACACAGACAGGGCAGAGCGCCTGAGCTGGGGCTGCTTGGGAGTCATGAGTGAGCAGACAGTGAGCAAGCCCAGGAGGAGGTGGGCTTGCTCAGGATGCCTGTGCAGAGGGCAAGGAGTCAAGAACTCAGGCAGGATTCTGCAGGCACCGGTGAGCGAGAAACATATGTCACAGGAGGCTGAGGAGCCACTGGGGAGAACCCAAGGGGTCACAGAAGTCCAGGGAATAGAGTGTTTTCCTGTGGGGTGATGACAAGCCACCACTTGATCTGAGGAGCTCAGAAACCCTGGCCTGCTAGGGCCTGCAGCTCCCCCCACCCGGGGATTGTTTCTCTAAAGAGATGTGTCCGAATGGCCTTGGTCAAAATAGGATCCTCAGAAACAATGCAGCAAGAATTACTTTACAGTTTTCTGTGCTTTCTGAATTTTCTAATGTTTTTCTATTAAGTATTTTAAGAACTAGAACGAATGTTCATTATTAACAAAAAAAAAGGAATTGATCATTGCCTAAGCATCTGTTAGCCAGCTATCTCCCTGGGAAGCAGATGGAACGGGTCACAGGTTAGTTTTGATGTGAGGGGTGGGTCCCTGGGGGTGGGGGAGGCCTGAGCAGCCCTTGGATGCCGCCCTCAGTGTGAGGAGACTGAGGGTAGAGGCCCGGCCTCTGACGCAAGGACTTCCCCCATCCACCAGAACCTGTCAGCAGCTGACTGCCCAGGACCACCCTGAGCCAGCTCCTGGTTTGCAGAATAGAGTTGACAGTCACGAGGGCAAGGGGCAAGCAGACCCATTGTGTACAAAAACACGCACACAAACACAGGGCAGAAATGCTTCTCGAAACTGGGCAGCCGAGGGTGGAAAGATGTGCCCCGGCCGTGCCCCAGCAGAATGAGGTGTCTGCGATTGCGTTGAGCTGGGTGTCCCTTCCCGCTGACTTGTCCCTGGAGGGGACACTTCCTGAAACGCAGGCAGCTTCTGTCTCATTGTCCCTCCCTCCCTGCAGGCAGCTCCTCTCCGTGCAGGCCTTCCTCCTCAGGTTGCAGGCCTCCAGCAGTTCCACGTCTCCATCTTCTGCAGCCCCCGCCCCTGTACTCTGCGCCCTCCCCACCGCCCTAGTCCTTGCCTCTCCACTCCATCCTTTACCACATGGTCTCCTGACTAGTCTCTGACCCCAGAGTTCCTTTTCTCAACCCGTTCTTCCAGAACTACTGTCCCCCTACCACACGCAGTTTGGGAGGTTGCCCTTTAAAAGCATTCAGTGTTTCCTTACTGCCTATAGGATCAAATCTGTCAAAGTTTACTTAATTCTGGGGTACACGCTTATCCGGTGATCTCCAGGTTCCCCACACCTGGCCTCAGCCACCTCTGCAGCTGCCTTCCCAGCGCGCCCTGCGGGCCGGCCAGGGCCCCATCTTCACGCCCGCAGTGCTCGCACCCAGGCTGCCTCCTCCCTCTTCTCCTTGTAAACTTTCTCTTGTTCATTCAGGCCACTTCTAGCCCTTTCTCCAAGCCAGTCCATAATGACCTGGCACGAACCCTACAGCACTCACTGTCTAAGCAGCCCTATTGCTATTAAATGGAATTTGAGAGTTTTAAAAGATATCCATTAGTTAAGGACTCTTTTGTTACCAAGTTACAAAAACTAACTAACTTGCTTAAGACTATCCTTTGCCAGAAGCATAGTGGAATATGCCCTCGGTACCCAAGGTCAGGAATGAAGTGGGTCGCTGTGTGACCAGGGTTTCTATTCATCTCTTGCTACAAGTTGTCTCTCAGTTTCCCAAACACTGTGACAGTTCACACGACTGCTGATAGGCCCCATGTTTTATATGTCCCAGAAAAAACTCATTGAAAGAGCTACATAGTCTCTTTGCTGGAAGGATTCCCCTTGCCCGGGGTCTTGCGAGGCCTGTGTTGGGAGAAGAGTGCGGAGGGTGCCCAGTGGGAGGGGCGCTGTGTCACTTTAGAAGTCTATTCCTGTCACTGCCAGAACCAGTAGCATTTAAACTCTGAGAAGGCAGGGACCTTGTTTTTGTTCTCAGCTGTATCCCTCCTGCCTAGAACTGTGACAGGCACACAGTGGGCACACATCACATACTTGTAGACTGACTAACACTGGGGCCTGTGGATTGCCTTAGGGATGGAGCAATTATGGGCCCTGTTGACAAGTTTGGGATTTTTGTGGTGTTGTGACTCCTTTAAAGCCTTGGCTGGCTGGCTGTCAGTTTCCTCTTTGCTGACTCTGTTTACTAGTGCACTTTCCAGTGCCAGAAACTTGTCAAATCATGGTCTCTGGTACTAAGTAAAGGCACTCTGTGGCTGCAGACGCTACCATGTCTGTCCAGTGGAGGTGTAGGGAGTGGACCTGGGATTGGGGTGTCCCTAATTTCTCTGGCTTCGGCGGCCCGGGGTTTGTGGGTTTGGATCCCGGTGTGGACCTACTCACCACTCATCAGCCATGCTGTGGCAGTGCCCCACATAAAAGAGAGGAAGATGGGCATGGATGTTAGCTCAGCAACAGTCTTCCTCAAGCAAAAAGAGGAGGATTGGCAACAGATACTAGCTCAGGGCCAGTCTTCCTCACACACACACACAAAATCCCTCTTTGGTATCCCCTCAGCTTCCCTCACCTCTGCTCTCCCTTGTCTCTCTAGAATGTCCCAGAATGCCCCAGAAGTCCTCCCCGTGAGCCATAGTTTAGGCCCATTATTCCTTTCTCTCATCCTCCCTTCTAGTCTCAATCCCAGAGTCCAAAGGTCTGGGAAGGGAAAGTAATGAAGCAAGCTGGCCCATGGCGGGCAAGTTGTGACTTGCTGGGAAGGTGGCTCAGGCCAGTCTCCACTGACACCCAGGCTCTGCCCGCACTGCTATGGCGGGGAGAGTCGAGGGCACGGATGCTGCTTCTGCTTCAGCCAGGGACCCCCTGAGGAGCACAGCCTGCGTCCCAGGGCCCCTGCCGTGCCCGGCCTGGTGCAGGATGTTCAGCCTGGATCAGAGGTGAACTCTGCCTGTCAGCCCTCTGGGCCAGGTTTCAGGGAAGGGTTGCTGTGGAGCTACATGTTGCCCGGCTTCTCGTCCAGATTCCTGGAGGACAGCTGAGCACAGCTGAGCCCTGCCCGGGGGAGCAGGCAAGAACCACTGACCCGCAGGATCCCCCCAAAAAGGAAAAAAACATCTACAGTTAAACATAATTTGTAATTATTTGGATAGCATCTTCTCAGATTGCAAAATTTAAGTCACAATTCTGTTTGTTGTCACCAGGTTTCCTGCGTGCTCCTCAAGGTCCAGTGGTGAGAATATCTAGGTTATCTGCTCTGACCACTCCCAGATGACCTCCCTCGCCTGAGAGACAAGGACGTCCTCCTAGGTCCCAGGAGTCTGAGAAAGCTTTATTTTCTATTTTGGTCTTCCAGAACTCCTGTGGGATGAGGGGCCCATGTTACGTGAAGTGTGACTTCACTTTTGGCCAGAATCAGACAGTCTCGATACTCCACCTGGTTCCTCTGCTGACAAGAAGCCCTCCTTCTCAGAAATGTGTGCTCTCCTATTATTAATAATAGCTATCACTTACCAAAGGCATTAACTTATTTCAGTCTCACAAAACCCCTGAGGCCAGTTCTACAGAGGGGAAAACAGGATCAGAGAAGTGAGGTAACTTGCTTAAGTGAACAGCAAAGCCAGGATTCAAATTCAGCTCTGACTGACCTGAAGCCAGGAATAAAATTGCAATGTGTTTGAAAACTTTTCCACACGTGGCTCCAATGGTGGGGGACAAGCCAGAGAGCAGCTGCTGGTGGCAGCTCTGATGGCAACCCTCGGAGCCTCGTTGAGGACTCCCACCCCATGGCAGGGCCCCAGGGGGCAGAGTTGGCCTCTGGGCTGGCTCCTTCCCAGAAGCCCTTGCAGTGCCCTAGCTTTACGAGCATTTCCCTGTGGGGTGAGGGCAAGATGCTTCAGCCCTGGTGAGGGCAGTGACCCCAGAGGAGGTGGCCAGGCCCTCCTGGCCCCTAACCTGTCTCTGGACCTGGATCTTGGAGAGGAAGGCACACCAGAGCAGCTGTGGGGGCTGCTGGGTGGGCAGGAGGCTGAGGAGAGCGGTCTCTGGACACCTGCAGGGTGTCAGTCCTACCCTTTTCCACTCTAGTCCCACTCTCCTGCCCTCCTCTCTCCGTTCGCCCGCCAGGCCTGGCCACGAGCCAGCCTCCCTCCGTGCTGCTGTCTCTTTCTGTGCCGCTTGCTCTCACTCTGTACTTCCCTCCACCCCATGGCCTAGTGTCACAGCAAAACTCATCAATGGAGGCGTGGCAGGGCTTGTGGGGGTGACCTGGGTGTTCCCCATTGACTTGGCCAAGACTCGACTGCAGAACCAGCATGGAAATATACCTACAAAGGGATGTAGGTCCTGGGGCTGGGGTGCGGCAGGCGGGGGGCCGCAGAGGAGGAGCATGGGGCTTCACTCCTTCCAGTTTCTGTAGGGGGTGTGTACATCAGGGGGTGTGTGTTGGAGGTTTGGGGGAGGCAGTCCCCTAGGGTGTGCCCAGCACAGGGTGGGGCAGGGCTGATGGAGCAGCCTCCTATTCACCACTAATTCCTTTTCTGACCTCTGCTTCTAAGATAGATTGCCTGATGAAGACAGCGAGGACGGAGGGCTTCTTGGACATGTACCGAGGCGGGCTTATTAGGCATCCCAGAGGCCTGGCTGGGCACAGGACGGAGGCTGTGGCACAGGAGCCCCAGTCTTTGTGAGTTTATAGGACATTGGGAAATGGCATTCCCTCTGCCCAGGGAATTCCTGGATGGGGCCTGGCCACCAGGTGATCCTGGACCACATGTGCTGTTCCCCAGCCCTCATGTTCTTTGGTGGAGGCAGAAGTGGTTATGGTGAGGTGTGGGGGCACCAGTGAGCACACTGAGGAACCCAGGAGCCCTGGGCTCCGGCCTGGCACCACCACTGCCTCACTGTGTGATGTTAGAAGCAAGTGAGCCCTCAAACTTCTTCCCCTCTCCTTCAGGGCTGTCAGGGCATCTAGGTGCTAACAGCAGAAGGGGGAGAGGCTGGCAGGGACAGAGATTGGAAAGACTTTGGAGCTCCTGGAAGGGAGTTACTGGGTGGCTCTTCCCTGACACAAGCCAGTGCTGTGTCGGTCCCCACAGCGTCCCTGTCCAGGGCAGCACAACTGTGAGTATACCTTGGAAAATGGAGACGGTGCTCTCGTGGAAAAGGAGCTGATGTGCGAGTACCCCTGAGAAATGAAGGAAACACCTGTGACCCACACCGCAGCCCATGGGCCTGGGCTAGTGCAGCAGAGTAACGAGGCCTCCAGCCCTGTCCCCCAAGCCTTATCATGGAGGCTTACTCTGGGAGCTGCTCGTTAACCGGCAGAGGTGGGCAGCACCAGGAAGGACAGTGAGCCCAAAGGAAACACACACATACAGAAGGGCAGCGTGCTGAGAGAAAACGACACAGAATGCATATTTCAGCAAAACAGGCAGAGGAACCCACCTTGACCCTGTTTACTTCCAGAAACTTCCCTGGCTAGAGCTGGGAGTGGGTTGCCAACGTGAGTGGCAGACTCAGGGAATCGTTACTCCTGAGGGGGCATTTCCTCCTCATCTTCGTTTGTCACTCCAGGGGCCGCTGGGAACCTAACCTTGGTCACTCTGGAGAAGGCCATCAAGTTGGCAGCCAACGACTTCTTCCGGCAGCTGCTAATGGAGGATGGGTACGCCAGGTGGGAGGATGAGACACGGAAATCCCGTCACTGTGTCTATGGTTTTTTGTTTTTCGGAAGGTGGTGGCGAGAGGACTGCAAATGTGCCTCAGTTTACCTTTCTGCATGTATATAAATATGTGCACACAAATGGCTGAGGGTTAGTGTGTTTTGGCAGATGGAAAGTGAAGGAATAAAATGAGCTGGTGTAATTTGGACGTTCTAGATAGACAGACACTGACTGACTGACTGACCATATAGAATATATATACACACACACGTATATTCATCAACTAGTGATGAATTTTTTTTCAGGTCTCATTGAGATATAATTGACATACAACACTGTAAGTAAGTTTAAGGTATACAACATAATGACTTGACATACATGTATTATGAAATGAATACAAGTCTAGTTAACATCCATCACCTCATATAGTTACAAAAAATTTTTTTTTTCCTTCTCATGATAACTTTTAAGATCTACTCTCTTAGCAACTTTCAAATTTACCATACAGCAGTGTTAACTGCGGTCATCATGCTGTACATTACATGCCCAGGACTTGTTTATTTTATAACTGGAGGTCTGTATCTTTTGACCACCTTCACCCAATTCCCCCACCCTGGTAACCACAAATCTGATCTTTTTCTGAGTTTGACTTTTTTTTAGATTCCACATGTAAGTGACATCATACAGTGTTTGTCTTTCTCTGACTTATTTCACTTAGCATAGTGTCCTCAGGGTCCATCCATGTTGTCACAAATGGCAGGATCTTCTTTTTTCTGGCTGAGCAGTATTCCACTGTGTGTACCACGTTGTCTCCATCCACCCATCTGTCAATGGAACTTAGGTTGTTTCCATGTCTCGAGTGTTGTCAGTAATGCGGCAGTGAACACGGGGTGCAGATGTCTCTTCAAGATGGTAATTTCCTTTCCTTTGGATAAATACGCAGACATGATATTGCTGGATCACATGGTAGTTCTATTTTTAATTTTTTGAGAAATCTCCAGACTGTTTTCCACAATGAGTGCACCAATTTACATTCCCAGCAACAGTGGACGAGAGTTCTGTTTTCTCCACGTCCTCTCCAACACTTACTTCTCCTGTTTTTAATGACAGCTATTCTAACAGCTGTGAGGTAATAGCTCATTGTTGGTTTTATTTGCATTCCCCTGATGACTAGTGATGCCGAGTGCCTTTTTCATGTACCTGTTGCCCATCTCTACGTCGTCTTTGGAGAAAGAAGATCCTCTGCCCCTTTTTTAATCAGATAGTTTTATTGCTATTGAGTTGTATGAGTTCTTGACACATTTTGGATTTAACCCCTTATCAGATGTGTGATTTGTAAATATTACCTCCCATTCAGTAGGTTGCCTTTTCATTTAGTTGACGGTCCTTTGCTGTGCAGCATTTTAGTTTGATGTAATCCTACTTATTTATTTTTGCTTTAGGTGCCATATTCAGGGAATCATTGCCGAGACCAATGTCAAGGAGCTTTCCCCCTGTTTTCTTCTAGGAGTTTATGGTTTCAGGTCTTACATTTAAGTCTTTAATCCATTTTGAGTTACGTTTTGTGACTGATGTAGGATATGCGTCTAGTTTCATTCTTTTACATGTGAATATCCAATTTTCACAACACCATTTATTGAAGAGACTGTCTTTTCTCCAGTGAGTTTTTATGGCTCCCTTGTCAAATATTAGTTGACTGTATGCTTGGGTTTATTTCTAGGCTCTCAATTCTGTTCCATTGATCTATGTGTCTGTTTTTATGCTGATGAATTTTTAAAAATCAACCCCCAAACACTTGCTGGTTCTCTCTGTACCCCTCTTTGCCCTAGTGATTACTGCTTAAGGGATCAGGGACAATCAAATGCCTGTAATGGGTAGTTCCATGGTACTAGTTTCAACTTTGATGGACTGCTACCTCCCTGGCAGCCTGTTTTTTTTTTTTTAAAGATTTTATTTTTCCTTTTTCTCCCCAAAGACCCCCAGTACATAGTTGCGTATTTTTAGTTGTGGCATGTGGGACGCCACCTCAGCATGGCTTGATGAGCAGTGCCATGTCTGTACCCAGGATCTGAACCGGCGAAACCCTGGGCCGCTGAAGCAGAGTGTGCAAACTTAACCACTCGGCCATGGGGCCAGCCCCCCTGGCAGCCTGTTTTAAATTTAGTCTTATGTCTTTAAGGAGATTCAGCCTGAGGGCCAGGTGATTATTTACTCAGCTGACTGAGTGGCAACCGATGGGGACAAGACTAACTACCACACATGGAAATTCCCAACTACCGAGGGAGGGTAGACAGGCCGGGTGGGATGGCAGGGCTGGGCTGTGTCTGGAGGAGCCTGACTCCTGGTCCCACAGGATGCAGCAGAATGTGAAGATGGAGATGCTAGCCAGATGTGGAGCTGGAAGGTGCCAGGTGCTAATGACCTGTCCCATGGAAGTGCTCAAGATTCAGCTGCAGGATGCTGGGCGTCTGGGGGAGGCCTATCCCAACTTCACACGGGGTTGATAAAGGGCTATGAGCAGAACAGATTTCCCCACATTCTGTGCTCATTTGCTAGACTGCGCGATCCAATCACTTTCCAGGTTAGTGCAAGTCTTTATTTTATGGTTATCATTCTAGATTTCAACTCTAGAACCACTCTAGCTCCAGAACCAATAGCAGAAATGAGAATCCTGATTCAGGAGGGACACAGAATACTCACCCTACTACCTCTATCATATTGCCTTGATATGTAGGCTTGATTTCCTAAAGATTTTAGGAACCGCCCATGGCCTGTAACACTTCTGTCCCCAAGTGCTGATAGGATACAGCTATAAATAGGTTCAGAGGTGGTTTAGAAATAGAACACAGATCAAAAGCAGTTTTAACAGGAGGATAAGGAATGGGGCGGGGGGATTATGACTGCTTCCTTTAAAGAAAGCCAGGCAGGCAATGGCTGTGCTCTTGGGAAGCATCTTATGCAGCAGAGACAACGCGTTAAGTAATACAGAACTTATAAAGATTTCTTTCGAGCCAAAATTAATGTTCTAAAATTAGGACAATCCTCAGAATTCTAGCAGGGTGTCAGCCTTGCCTCGGAGCGGTCCCAGGGATTGGACAGGGAGCCAGACTCGTGCGAGTGTTTTGCCGCATATGCTGGGCCTGCCTTGTGACGGGGAGTCTGTCTCTTGCTTTCCGTCCATCATCAGGGCTCGGCCTCAGCACCTTCCTCCTTCAGGTCCTACACTACTGGCTCAGCAGCCACCCACGAGCGCCCATCTGCCACCCTCACTGTCTGGGAGCTGCTTTGTACCCAGGGCCTGGCTGGTCTCTAAGGGTCTGGGTGCCACTCTCCTCAGGTGAAGAGACACAGGTGAGGAGGTGAGTTCTTCCTGGACTTGGGACACAGAAGGGAGAGGGAACAGAGGGCCAGAGAGATTGCTGCCCCAACCTGTCTCTGTGGTTTCCTAGAATATTCACACCCAGGATAGCAAACTATCTCGGTGCTTCCTACTTTGTCCAGAATTGGGCAGGGCTACATAGAATGGGCACCTGGAAGACTAGTCCTAGGCCCATCTCCAGTGACCAGGCCCACAGGAGTACTGGCTGTTCTGTGGCCAAAAGGCACTTAAGAATCTTCGTCTACCAAAGACCACGGATCGCTTAAAAGCATACACCCCATCATTTTACTTTGCTGCTTGGCCAAAATCCTTCAAGCTGATCAGAAGCATCCCACGACACGGCCTAGTTCTTCTGTCACCTGGGCAGTGGCTAAACGAACTGCACCTTCCTGCCCATCCCACCCCTCAACCCTTCCTTACAGCTCTTCACCAGCCACTTACCCAACTTACTAACTCTGACCGTGGCCTGCCTGCCCTCTTCTAAAGAACAAGTTACTGGTCGCTGAACCTGCACCTGGCTCCTCATCCAGAAGCTGCAGGTGCTGGTAGGGCAGAGTAACGAGCTGGGGGTGGGGGTGAAGGCAAACTGATCTCTCTGATGTTGTCGCCCTACATTATAATGGGTGCCATGGAAGGACTAAGTCGTTGTGGGTTTGTCTCTGACCCATCTGAGGAGCGCTACAGCTAGTGGGCTCACTGTATGACCTTGGGCAGAAGCCCGAGGCATGTGGCTCAGTGTTTCTTATTCCTCCCCTGCAGAGACATTCCCTTCGCCATCATCTACTTCCCACTGTTTGCCAACCTGAACCACCTTGGCTTCGATGAGCTTACTGGGAAGGCTTCCTCTGCTCACTCCTTTGCGCCAGGCTGTGTTGCAGGTTCTGTAGCTGCTGTCACAGTCACGCCTCTGGAGGGTAAGTGCATGGCAGATGTAGGGGCTTCAAGGGTTGATTTGCTTTACGAATTAGCCACCTGTGTAGTCATCCATAGGATAAACAGGAATTGTGCACATTTTTAGAGATGCGTCAGCCCCAACTTGAAAACCCTCTTGGGTCACAACCTGTGGCCACAGGCAGAAACTCACCAAAGGTCCTCACACAGAAAAGTGGGGCCCAGGAGACCTCTGCTTTCTTATCATTGACAAATCTCCTCACCTTCTAAGTGCTGATCTCATTAGCTTTTTGTCCCTCAGCAGAGTTGTGAGCATCAGCTATAAATGACTGCTGCTATTTTAAAGTTTGAGGCGGTGGGAGCCCTCACTTTAGGGCTGCGTCCAGCTGCTCTAACACGCAGATGGACCTTTCTAGAGTGCGAGTGACCTGGAGGGTTGTGCAGTTTCCAATTCCTTCATTTTATGAGACCAAAGAGAGGAGACCTTCCAGTACAGACCACAACGGCAGAACTGGCCTCAGGATTCATCTCACGTATACTGGCTCTAAAAGGAAACCCAACCACTTCATGCTGAGGACACCAAAAGCAAAGTTCACTACTTATATGGATTGTGGCTGGGACAGTTCTCCGTGCTGGTGTCCACCTATGCCAGATCTGGAGAACCATTTTATCACTGTGCTATGCTGAGCTCTGGATTTCTTTGAAATCTGTCCCTTTCCCTCACCTCTCAACAAAACCAGGATGCACTGGGACCTTTTTCCTTCATCCCTACACCATCTTTCTCCCAAAGGGTCTAGCCGGATTGAGCCTATTTTCCATGGCCTGGACCCAACTGCGTAGTAATCAAACTGCAAACACATAATGGGTGAGGCCCGGCTCCACCCACTGGGATCTCACTATTGTGGAAAGTGCTGCTGCTCTCAAAGGAAAGGCGTGCACACGCTGGAGGGGAGGACGCCACCTAGCTGCATTGTACTCCTGCCCATCAGCTCACTGGGCTCTTCTTTCTCCCCAGGAAACTCTGGATTCAGGAGGGACCATCTGCCTTCACGAAAGGAGCAGGCTGCCGGGCCCTTGTCATAGCTCCTCTCTTTGGGACTGCCCATAGTGTCTACTTCATTGGTATCGGGGAGAGTATCTTAAAGTGTTCTGAGTAGACAGAGCTGGAGCTCAAGTCCCCTTACTTGCTGCCATCTCTCCAGCTCATTCTTTCTAGACTAGAGGGGGAAGAGCAAGATGGCCCCCGTGTTGCATTTTGTCCTCTAACCTGCAGAACTACCTCAGTCTCAGAAGAAACCGCCTTATTCTAATAAGCAAGCTGGGTAGAGCCTTGCTCTCCCTTCGTGATACCTGCATTCATTTTCTTTGAGGCCACAGCTTCCAGGGAACTGCAGAAGCCCCTAACCACCTCCTTTTCAACAACAACTGAGCAGCCCAGGCAAAGTCAGGGCAGCCATCCTGTCCCAAATCCTCCTTCTGAAGCACAAGCTCTTGCAGACCAGTGTCCATGGAACACTGTTTGAAATAAAGTCAACTAGTTAAAATCTCGTCTTGTAAGTAGTGGGAGAAGCAGGCAGGCTGCAATGAATAGTGTCTGTCATCTACCTTTCTGTGTCCGTTTCAGAACCAAACTACAGTCATGCGCCACATAACGACGTTTTGGTCAACGACAGACAACATATACGACGGTGGTCCCATAAGACTATTACCACACAGCCTAGGCGTGTAGTAGGCTATCCCATCAAGGTTTGTGTTAAGTACACTCTGTGATGTTTACACAATGAAATCACCTAATGACACATTGCTCAGAACGCATCCCCGTTGTTAAGTGACATGCACGTAACTGGACAGTTCAATGAGCACTGGAGCAGGCCTCTGTCACTTACTCTTCAAACTGCTCCTCATGAGTGGGGAAGAGCAAGAGGAATACTTTACTTTATTTTTAAGTTGGATTTGGTTTTAAGTCTTGGTTCTATCACTTCCTAACTGCACCATCTTGAGGAACTGAGTCTGCAGTGACAGAGTCCTCATGCGCCTCAATTCCTTCCCCATAGGCTGCAATAGAGAAATGACATTACACAAGTGGAGTTAAGTCCTAAGAAAAAAATAGGTGTTCCAGGAGCTGGTATTCATTAGTCCTCACCTAATCTAAAACTTAAGTTAATGAAAAAACGGTCAGCCTTACTGGCCTCATTCTCTACCAAGAGGACTGCATGGAGTATAGGCTCTAGAGACAGAGCTGGAATTTCTGCCACGTACTAGCTGTCAGACCTTGGGCCGCTCTTACTAGACATCTGAGGAAAAAAGAATGAGGAGTGGGAAGAAGAGGATCTTTGGGAAAAGGTTTAGGCCTAACACACAGTAATCCCTAACCCCTCTCCCCTTAAAAAACCTTAGTTTCTTTTCTGTCTCTGCCAAAGCTAATAAAACTACTTCCTCAGTAAAGCTGTCAAACCCTCTAGAGGACAGGTAATACTGAACACTTGCATGAGTGGAGGTTCATACGGGGCTGGAAGGAACATTCCTTCTGGGTGAGTCTGGTAAAAATGAGCAGGAAGCACCAGAGGACACAGAGAGGGTTAATGGCTTCAAGTACTGACAGCTGTCAACCAGCAAATGCCACAGGGGTTTGGGAAATGCTTCTTTTCTAGATACGTCAGTAAGACATTTACCCTCTCAAACCACAAACTTGTAGTGCCTTGCATAATAAATTACACTGAAATCCACGTAAACCTTTTGTTTTAATAAATAAAGCATACTTGTCACTTAGATTTTAAATCACATTTACAAATAAGGAACATTTCTAGGCCCAAACAGCTAACAGTGAAGCTACTACTGCTGGAAGGAATGCACGCCCCACATGCATTTGAAGCCTAAAGAGCAGAGACTTAGCGGCACAGAAAACAGCAGACACATCACCCTCCAGACTAGATAACTAGGACCAGAGAGGAGCAGAAGACGTTCACGCAGCCACTATCTGACCCCTCACCCTCAGGCTGCAGAACCAGCCAGAAGCTGTGTTACTTTTAGATAAGCTAGAGGTAGGTTTCCTGATCATACAAGCGTAACTTTCTCCACTGGTAACAACAAGGCCAAGAGCATTAGCTACAGAAGGGCATTCACTGATAAATAGAGTATATTAGAACAGCAAAGTGGAAGCTACAGAGATCATCTTGTTTCTTCCAATATCAGAAACTTGCGCATCACAGCAGTGGAGCAGTGGATGAGCTCCAGCTCCCAAGGCTTAGTCCAAAAACTTCCTGTTGGCATTTGCACCAAACAAGGCTCCCCGCACTTCTGGCATCATCTGTGAAGAAATAAGTTTGTAAATAAATAAGCAGTCAACTGGAGAACGTGGAAACAACTGCACAGCTCAACCACAGGCGGCAAGTCATTAACGCCTACATGGCTGGGAAGGAAATCACAAAGCTAAGGGCATCCAATCTTTCCTTACTTATCTAAAGCACTGCAACAGAATCCTTGGTGAGAAACAACCCATCACAAACTTGGGGTTAAGACTGGCTGCTTAACGGGGACAAAGAAGAAAAACTAAAGTCATCATCAGTGTCTATAGCTTCTGCTACACTGTGATGCAGGGAGAAGAGATGAGTCCACCAACATCATGACCTCCTCATGTTCTGGATCACCCATGTTCTTTCTCTCAACCAGTATTTCCTGAGTGCCCACTCTGTGCCAAGCAGAACCCTTAGAATGCAAGGTCGTGCTGAAGCACTCGCCACGGCAACTGCAAACTCTAAGGATTTAACCTCAGTCTTCTAAGGCTGTGCTCTCCAACAGAGTAGCCACCAGCCACACGTGGTTACTGTGCATTTCAAAGCAGCAGTGCAACTGAGGAGCTGAATTTCTAATTTTACGTATTTTTAATTAAACTGAATACCCACATTTGGCTAGTGGCTACTCTCTTGGGCAACGCAGCTCTAGGGTCTGAGTTACCAGACGATACTTAAGGCCCAAGGGCTTTCACTATAAGACAAATAAGCAGCCACGGCAACAGACCACCACCACTGGAAGATGCCCAGCCTGCCGCAACAAGCCACTTTCCCTGCTTTGGCTCCCAGCATTTATTGGTGCAAACCTGGAAACATCTCAAGAGCCAGCACCTCTATGGTAATTCCCTTACCCAAGGATTTACTTTAGTTCCCATCATTCCTGTTGGAGAAAGAACTTTGGTCAGCATCTCTACATGTAGTACACATTAGAATCCTAGATCAACTAAACCCTTGTTCTGACCCCAAATCCTCCTTCGTGTAAATGGTATCGCCTCGGTAAATGCCACTAAATGCCTAAGCCCCATGCCTTTTAAGAAACTGTCAAAAAAAGGTGGAAAGAGACCGATGAATTCCAAATACCAGTGAATGAATGCGTGTTCTCTGTGCCACCTCAAGGCGACACGGCAGCTCCCGAGGAGCACACTCACCTGCTGGGCTATGAGGTCCAGCCGGCTCTCCAGGGTATTGCACACCTTTATCTTACGATCCCCATTATAGATCTCAACTCCTCCAGCTCTACAAAGAACACAGCAAGTAACAACTCCTATAGATTTGAGGCAGACAGACACACACAGTGCATTTACTTTATTTCCTTGAAGAAAAGCCGTTTTGGTGTGTGGAGTGTCTAAGCGGCCAATAAACATCAACAATGAGTTTGAAATTAATTCAAAAAGCTTCTGAGGATTTAAGGTATGCATAGTTATAACTGCCATTTACCAAGTGACTGCTCTGTGCTAATTTGATTTTATGTTATTGCACCTAATTTAATTCTACAGCCAGCCCTCCCCAACCAAGAGAAAAAGGGGAGGATTCAGTCCTAGTTTGCAAATCAACAGATAGAGTCCTCATCTGAATGTTCCTTAGAGGCCAGATCCTGCTAATTACCACGGGTTACTGATAAGGCGATGTTATGTATCAGGTAAAAGGTACCACACCAAACCTGTGCCAAGCTCGCCCTCAGAGAGTCCTGCCTCTGGCCGTACTTCCCTGCTGACAATTCTTTCCTCAAAGTTTCTCAGCATTTACAGGTTTGAGGTAAACAGATCAAATTCTATTACAGAGAGCCTAAGGGAATGACATTGTCTTGCTACATTAGAATTCTATAAAATATTTCTTGAAACAAGCAGGCGATGAGGCAAAGACTGGGGGAGGTTTTGCGAATTTTCTTTGGGAAACTGTAATGGACTCCGACTTCAGTTATTTTCATACTCCCTCCTAACTCCCCCCTATTTCTTTGTTTCATCTATCCTTGGTTTCTATAAACAGACTATATCCTTCATTAGGGCATGGGTGGTTCTTTCCTGAAATCCTGACCCCACTTCGGTGATATAATTCTTTGTCTCTGTTGGGGGAGTAAGGCAGGGAAGGAAGACTACCACTAAGTGAGAGCGTCTCCCGTGTGCCAGGCACTCGCCGGATATAAAGCCCAGGGCTTCCCACGACTTCCACCTGCCCCGTAAACCTCAGAGAGTCTTGGTATCCTCACCATTTCACAAACAAGGGAACAAGCATAACAAGGCTGGACAGAATGACAATATGTAAGCTTCCAAGAATTCTGTGACGTAGGTGTTATTATCCCAATTAAGAGACGACAAAATCAAGGCTCAGTGAGATTAGATAACTAGTCCAAGACTACCTAGTAAGAGGCAGAGTGGAGAATCAAACCTCAACAAGACAATAATGCTCAAGCTTTTTTCACTAGCGTATAGACTGTCTTATTTTATAAAGCAGTTTCATATACAGTAGTCCTCCCTTATCCATAGTTTCAGTTATCTGCAGTCAACCACAGTCCGAAAACATTAAATGGAAAATTCCAGAAACAATTTATAAGTTTTAAACTGCACGCCATTCTGAGTAGCATGATGAAACCTTGTGCTGTCCAGCTGTGTGCCACCTGGGACAGGAGTCATCTCTTTGGCCATGGAATCCACGCTGCATACACTAACCTACCCATTTGTCACTTAGTAGCCATCTGGGTTACCAGATCAACTGCGGTGGAATCGCAGTGCTTGTGTTCATGTAACCCTTATTTTACTTGATAATGGCCCCAAAGCGCAAGAGCAGTGATGCTCGCAAGTCGGATATGCCAAAGGGAAGCTATAAAGTGCTTCCTTTATGGGAAAAGGTGAAAGTTCTCAACTTAATAAGGAAAGAAAAAAATCATATGCTGAGATTGCTAAGATCTATGGTATATTGTTATAATTGTCCTATTTTATTATTGTTGTTGTTAACCTCCTACTGTGCCTAATTTATAAACTAAACTTTATCACAGGTATGCATGTATAGGAAAAAACATAGTATACATAGGGTTCAGTACTCTCCGAGGTTTCAGGCATCCACGGGGCTCTTGGAACATATCCCTCGAGGATAAGGGAGACTACTGCGTACTATCTCATCTTTTCTCCTCACTTTATGAAACAAAAAAGCAGAAAGCATTGATTCCATTTTACAAATGATAGAATTAAGTCCCCAGGTCCCACAGCTAGCAAAAGGTCAAATCACGACTCAAAGCTCGTTCTTACAGTCCTGAATCTGGTGCTCGTTCAAGTAAGTTCATGTGTCCCAATGACTCTGCAGTGTGAGCCAATGGTGTGCCAGCGCAGCATCAGACAGACAGGTGCAATGGGAAAATGACCCTGGCTGTACCCTTGTAAGGACTTTCCATAGCCTATCCCAAATGCACCAAGTTTATCAGGGATGCTGAAAAAATGTTCTGTCATTTCCTCACAGTCAGCAGAAATACCACTGGTATTTACAATTTTTTTTCTTGTTTTTGATAACTTCTCAGAAGTAGCGATTATCTTCCTCAGCATGTAATACAGAAAGTGGACCCAGCTTTGAGTTCTGGGCGCAGACTTAGTGCTGCATCTTTGTAGTTTGAACTGAGCGACCACAGGGAACTAGACCGTTACCAGATGTCTACTGGCTAACAAGAGAAAACAACAACAGTGTGGACAGAAACACAGCAATGATTGCAAGTGGAGCATAGTCACACCTCTGTGGCGAAGAGTGCCTTGGAGAACACTTTAAAAAGCCCAGTATAAAGGCCATTCTCACAGTGAGAGAAGCTTAGATGTTAAAAGCAGGAATACTCCTTACATTTCTTCAGGCAGGTAGGCCTCCTGATCAATTTGGACATCGACATCTCTTTTGGTGGCGATTTTGTACATAGGGATTGCTTTTTGCACTGCAGCCTGGAAAAACAGAAAACATAAGAAGTTTCAGCATAAACTCTGGAACAGGTATCCAAAAAAATCCACAAACTATATAAGCAAGAATATTCCTATTTATCTTTCAAGTAAAAGAATAGCTGCATTGCTGGTGGGAATGTAAAATGGTGTAGCTGTGGTGGAAAATGGTATGACAGTTCCTCTAAAAATTAACCCGAGAATCACCGTATGATCCAGCAACCTACCTGTGGGTCTACATCCAAAAGAAATGAAAGCAGAGACTCGAACATATACTTGTACCTCCGTGTTCACAGCAGCATTATTCATCAGAGCCAAAAGGAGAAACAACTTAAGTGTCTATTAACAGATGAGCAGATGAACAAAAATGTAGGATATACATACAATTTCAGCCTTAAAAAGGAAGGAGATTCTGACATATGCTACGACATGAATGAACCTTGAAGACATTATGCTAAGTAAAATAAGCCAGTCACAAAAGGACAAATATTGTAGGATTCCACTTACATGAGGTTCCTAGAGTAGTTAAATTCAGAGAGATGGAAAGCAGAATGGTGGTTTCCAGGGGAGAGGGATGGGGGGAACGGGCAGTTAGTGTTTAATGGGTGCAAAATTTCAGTTTGGGAAGAAGACAATTTCTGGAGATGGATGGTGGTGATGGTTGCAAGGTAATGTGAATGTACTTAATGCAACTGTACACTTAAAATGGTAACTTTTATGTTATGTGCATTTTACCACAATTTAAAAAAGACATGAACTCACTGTGGAAAAAAAGAATAGATGGAAGTGGGTTTTTAATGCTTTACTGCAATTAGCATGGTAAAACATAATTAGTGGAAAGTCCCGTCTTTGAACAATATTGTGCACTCTAGTCGACATGTAAATAACATTTTCTCGAAGGAACTTTAATATTTTTCTCTGACAAGAGTACTAGCTAACAGATCTATGTATACATTCAACTCTTTCCTGCTCTTCATATCTAATATAGCACCACCTTGGAGAGCTACTCTCTCACAGTGGATGCTGACACTGTGTTAATTTCAAGAAAAAACTTGGCTGGTACCTAGCAATATCATGGTATCATCTAGAAAAGGCTAGTTGGTCACTCAGACCTGCCTCCATAGAATGATTTTCACCTTGATGAACTCCCCTCTTACATCTAGCTCTCTGTTTTACCAGTTCATAAATAAGGCTGTCAGCACAAACACAGATCCGGGTTACTGGCATGGCTTATACACTAGAATCACAATTTATTAATTTATAGTGGAGACCGAGGGGAATCGACCCCTGTGTTGTCTGGCTGGGATGTTTTCTTTCCTAGGAGACATGTTACTTGGGGAGACAAATTATAATAAGAATGCGAATATATTATATGTTGTAAATGTATTAATTTATAGCAGGAAATACTGCTGAAGGACCACGCACCCACATCCTTGTCTGAAAGCAAGTTACGTGGAAGAATGTGAATCTACAGAGTAAGTTGATGACACAATCAGAGCCAGGACAGTTCATTCTAGGATTCGAGGCTCCTTCAGCCCAGAACATCTCTACTGCTACACGTGTATGTTCCTCCCATGTGGCCAGCAGATGCCCCCCAGGCCAGGGCACCTTCTCCCTCAGAGAGGACATGGAGGAGAACCTCAGTATTTGCCTCTGGGGCTGCAGCTATGTTTCCACGGCTGATCAGCCTTTTTTCTGGTACCCACATTCGATCTCTAGGTATAGGAATATACGAGGTTACAGCCAAGCCTTGCTAATCTGGGAAAATTTCACCCCTTTAAGATGGTATTGCCTCTCTTTGCTCTAATGCAATAGATCCTGCTTTTATTGCTGAATTTTCAGAAGATTATGGTATCACAAAGTCTCCAGAAAAGGAGGAGGGTACTAGGTGAGATGGCAAAACCTGACCTCTTTAAGAGAAGAAATCAGAGTCTTAGGTACACTTAAGTTAATATCTACAATGTGTTAAGACTCCTCTGATTCCTGTGGTTGAGCTGTCATCTATTAGAGCATGTACTTCATCCCTAACATTTTGATGTTAAAAAAAGAAAAAAGGGGGCAGGCCCAGTGGTGCAGCAGTTAAGTTCACACGTTCTGCTTTGGTGGCCCGGGGTTCACCAGTTTGGATCCCGGGTGCGGACATGGCACCGCTTGGCAAGCCATGCTGTGGTAGGCGTCCCACATATAAAGTAGAGGAAGATGGGCACGGATGTTAGCTCAGGGCCAGTCTTCCTCAGCAAGAGGAGGATTGGCAGCAGTTAGCTCAGGGCTAATCCTCCCCAAAAAAAGAAAAAAAAAAAGATTTCTTCTTTAAGCTCTTTACCTTTACCAGAGGGAAATCCTGTTTTTTGCAACGAACAATCATTCGGGGCTCCAACAACTGGTACAAACCCTATAAGACACAATCATATGCAGTTAGCAGGAAATGCAAACTATAAAAGAAAGCAACAGCAAAATAAAATGTTTTTATAATTCATTCTAGTTTGGAAAAAATGTCCTCTTGTAAGTTCCCCAAAAGACAATGTACATAGTATGAGAACGGGAAAGAAGATCTTGATTACACAGACCAGATAAATATACCCAATGCTCTGGTGGTAGGAATAAAATTCACATGGGAGTCTTATCTTACCTCCCCTAGGTTGAGGATAACTATTATTGTAATTAACATAAGTAAAACAAGGATTCAAAGCCGAGCAGAAAATAATTAAAATGCATACAGCCTTTGGTCTGAACTCCAATATCTAAAGCAAGTATTTTAGTGGTGAAATCAAATGAGGGAAGTTTAAAGCTGAAGTTGTAAGCAGATCTGACCATTGAGTTACAAAGGAACTAACAAGACTATGCAAAAGAGGGGGAAGCCTGGAAGTCAGATCCAATCGGACAGACATTACTACCCTCCCATGCATTTCTCTATTAGACAAGGAAAAGAGCAAAAGGAAAAAAAGCTAAGATGAGAAAAAAGGAAAAACAGAGCTGGTCTCTAATATATCTTGTCCCTTCTGTAAAAACTGCGGCTATCTCTGGTAAATCTGGCCTATAAGCTTACCTGGAGTACCAGTCCATCCAGCAGCACTTGGTACCTGGCTGTATCTTTTACCACTTTGCTGAGTCTCTGTTTTGCTTCATTTAGTAGGTCCTATAGAGAGTGGAAAACACAAAAGTTATCTACACATCTGGTAGCCAGCTCAGAACCCTTTGTAGGCTGGTCCTGGCTCATACCCCAGTGCTTCACATTTCACTGTTGTTTCCAAACATTTCTCACGTCCTCTGAGCAATATGATAAACCAGATGCTATGTACATTGTACACTGATACAAGGAAGCACGAAGCACCACCATGGCTCCCAGGAGTTCACACGCAAGCAAGACAGCCCAGATTATCAATTAATTCAGAAACCTGCATAACCGACTAACATGGAAAGGCGTCATGACGCAGATTTGAAAAGCAAGCCATCAAGACAGTTATGCAAGATGATTCCATTTTTTATTAGAAAAAGACAGATAATATCTGGATATAGATCAAAGTGTCAACAATGTTTACCTCTGGGAGGCTGCATTATCAACGATTTCAATTTTCTTTATGCTAGCTTGTATTTTCTAATTTGCCTATAATAAACATTGACTTCTGTACTAAAAATAAAATTAAAAAGGATTATCAGGAAACAAATCTCATATGGTTGAGAAGAACATCTTGGAAACTAGGCAAGAGTAAGAAGCATTTATTGGCTTACTGGCTAAAAGAGGACTCGGGTCTTTTAAAAGGAAGAGGTAATGCGTTTGAATTCAACTGCTGGCCCCTAACACTGTCAGGCACATTTAGTCATAGCAAGACTTCTACAGTCTATTTTACTTAATAAATATGATCTTTGGTAAGTTATGTTTTTTAGTATTTTAAGGACAAGGAAGAGACAGATGCTCATCTAGAGGACAATCAGCATTTGGGGAGAAAGGGCAGAGAGGAGAAGGTGGCCCTGTATGTTGAAACCTCCTTTAATACAGCTCTGAGAGCCAGCCCTGGTCCCCGTCCCTCTGAAGCACGGCCGCAGACACCTGCAGTGAGCAGTGCCCAGGCGAGGGTGCTGTCTGAAACTCACACATCTAATTGCAAGCAAACATTTCTTTTGACACCTATTAAGTCTTCTGACACCTACTAAGTGCAAATATACCAAGATTAAAAAACAATCAGGAATAATCACTTTAAGAGCCAATTAAAAAAATTTTTTTAAATAAAAAGTAAAACAGACTCAAAGACTTCAACAGCAAGGCCTGGTATTTCATCACAGGTCTATTCTAAGAACAGTGACCCCCACCTCCTCTACAGACTTACACTTTGCAACAAAATAGTCTTCAGAGTCAAATTTGACAGCAGACAACTAAATGTCCAACCACACACACTTTCATAGGAAGACTGTTTCGAATGCACTAACAAATTAAAAAAAAAAATTTAATGTGAGTATGCACTACCGTAGAAGATTTTTAATCTGTGGCTGGACACCTGCAAGAATTTCACGAAGGTGTTCTGAGGATCCAGGTCATTCAAGATTGTAACGGAAACTACTTAAAATTTATATCTTTTCAAAAGCAAACAAAATGATTAGTTTAAAAAAATTCTAATTCACATATTGTTATATACCTTAAGATTATCTTCACTGAATTCAACATCTGCACAAAATCCTTATACTACACATCACAATGTCTCTAGAACATCCAAACTAAGAAAAAAATATATGTATAATGATGTATTTCCAAGTTGGCTTTTCATTTATCTGGAAACAAAGACCAACCACACCTACAGTGAGTTATTTGCAGAGATATCCTTGCAAAAAGATTGCCCAAATTCTCTTATTTTGTCCTTAGAACCCTCTTCAATTATAAAAATAAACTGGTTGACCTTTTTAAGCTCCACATGCAAGGACTCCAGACATCAAGTGATGAATGCAGTTTCTATCCACTTTAGAAACTTTTAACACACTGTTTACTTATTCTTATATTTCAGTCTACATTATAATATATACTCCATCACCAAACCAAACATGACTTGATGCCATTCACTGGTCAATGAACCACACCTTTCACTCATATTTTAAGTAAAACGAAGTAGACTACACCACTTGTTAAATGGAGAAAAGGTAGGAAGATTATAATTATTTTAAATATATTTTAAATATACTTTAAAATACTAAATTTTTTCCCCTAAAAATCATGTTTATATTACATTCTGTACAAAACTGATGAAGCGATTAAAATTTCCAGGGGAGTCTGCAAGATTTGTTAACGAATCAAAAGAAGATAAAAATAATGCTCTTTTACTGCTTCTCTGTTATGACCCAAAGTAGAAGTCTTTTTCTAACAAGGCCCTATTTAAGAAAAGGGCCCCGGGCCAGCCCTGTGGCGTAGTAGTTGGGTTTGCGGGCTCCACTTGGGCAGCCTAGGGTTCGAGGGTTCAGATCCCGGATCCTGGGTGTGGACATGCAAACCACGCGTCGAGCCATGCTGTGGTGGCATCCCACATACAGGGTAGAAGAAGACTGGCACAGATGTTATCTCAGGGACAATCTTCCTCAAGCAAAAGGAGGAAGATTGGTGACAGATGTTAGCTCAGGGCTGATCTTCCTCACCAAAAAAAAAAGAAGAGGAGGAGGAGGAGACGGGCCCAAGTAACAGCAAAATATTATATAGTCTGAAAGCTGAAACAAGTCAGCAGGCAAGTTTTGCTAAATTTACCTATGAAGCAAAACCAAGCACTTTTGATATTAACAGCAATGTCCAAAAAGGCCGTTTTTCTTCTTCTGAATATGTAATTATTAGATGATAGTCACTTTCTGTTTCCCATTGGTGGGATCATCTTAGTGGTTACGGTAGGTTGGATCTATTTCCATTTCTATTCCCTCCTTCGCCAGCTTTGGTTCTGAGCATTCAGCTCAAAGGGGACTCCTGTGATAACTGCTATTATAGGAAGCTACTAAACAAACTGGGAAGCCATAACCTCTTGAGTGTGATTAGCTTCCAGATTTTTCTAGTCCCTGAAGGCTCAAGAGAAAGTGGAGCCTCAAAATCTCCCCCACAATGACAGTCATTCTCCAATGTTCTGCACAAACCAGACTAAATGATCAGAGCAAGAAAGATTTACACAGTAATTCACCACCTCACAACAATGTGGAGACTGAAGACAGGATTATAACTCTGAGTTAGGCCAGATCTGAAAGAAGTGATGACAACGGCAATGTGAAGAATGTCTTCTTTAAAGTTCAAAGGAAAAATATGTATTAAAAAAAAAAGGTGAGAAAATTAACGCCTGGGGGCTAAAAAGAAACTGGGTGGAACATCGTGCCTTGATAGAACATTTTTAGAATTAAAATTTATACATGAACATAGTGAAATTATTACAAGCTGATCAAAATTCAACCTCTCATTTTTGATGTCCATCAGAACAACTAAAGCCCTAGGAATGTTACTAATTAACCCTAACAGACTGGGAAGAAGTCGCTTAGGTGTCTAAAATCCAGGACGTTGATGGGCGCAAAGATTCAAAGCACATACTACATAAGACATTTGAAAGGAATCTCACCCCTCCTCACCAACAGATCCCTCACAGATTTTTCTCTTTGTGCTGAAAAGACTTAAGGGTTACCGGGTTAGGCAACTGGATACATGGTGGAAGAGGAGGGAAGGGTGATGATAAATCTCGGAGTCTGATTTGCTTTACGGATCCAAGTGAACAGTATGAGTGGGGCTTGAGACAGTGGTTGGGACTCAGATATGGACAGCACATAGGTCCCAGATAGAGTTGTGGACATGGGGGAGATCGCTAAGGTTATGCATGCAGAATTACAGGGCCAAGTAAAAAAACCGAGAAACACTAAATTTACTAAGCAGGAAAATAAGAGACTGCTAAGGAAACACGGGGAAAAAGTAGTCATGTTGGAGAAGAATAAGGAGAAGCCAAGGGAACAGAAAACTTGAAGAACAAAATGGTAATCTAACATAGTGTCTAAGGCTTCAAAGCAGCTCAGGAGGAAGAGCACAGGAGTCTGCAGCTTGAGCTGTTATTTTCCTAATTTATAACCAGAATTTCGTGAAAACAAACATTTAAATAATTTCAGTTGTTCTAAACACACTTGTTTCCTTAGCACTTTGCAGTCTAACTTCCTGCCATCAAGGAATTTAGCTCAGCAAACCACAATAAGCAAGAGGTAGGAGGGGTGAGAGCAGACTGAAATGACAGAGCACACAGGTTACACACACACAAAAGCACACACATGCCTCAAATGGACTTGCTATTGTAAAATATTTTATTTCTAACATAAAATGAAATGAAAATAGAAAAGTGAAAACTAAGAGATCAAATTAGTATAGAAAACACAGAGCATTTCGTTTGTGATAATTTTAGAGGTACGCAGACAAACTCTGGCTACCCTGGGGTCTACTGGATTTGGGGAAAATGTGCGGTGCGACCCAGAACGGCTGCTTTGTGTCCAAGTTATGAGCAGCAGTCCCCTTGCTCTAGCCCATCTCTTGCAGAAAATGACAGTTAACTGCATTTTGAAAAACTATCCAAAGTTGAATCTTCTCCAAGTGTAAAAGCAAAACATGTTCATTCCATACTACTCTCTATACCCACCCCTCAATTTCAAAATCACTATGTATGAGAGATGTTACTAACGTGTAAAATAATAGTATTAATATTCTAGATAGAGGGAAAAAAGCTGAGAAGCACTGGTACCGAAAAAGAGAAAAAGATAGAAAAGCAGAAAAGAAAAAAAACACACCCAGATTTCTGCTATATTTTATCAAAACACAACTCGTACTCAACATCCTAGGATGTTAAGTTCCACAAGGGCGAAGACTTGATTTGATCGTGTCCCTAGTACTTAGAATTGTGCGTGCCACTTAGTAAACATTCAAATATTCGATAAATAAATGACTGACCTGAATTTTAGGAGTCAAGTTTTCTTACTCATGACACCAAAAATTCCCTTCTAAAAGCCAAACCACTAATTCTTTTTTTTTTTTTTAAGATTTTATTTTTCCTTTTTCTCCTCAAAGACCCCGGTACACAGTTCTATTTATTTTTAGACGTGGGTCCTTCTAGTTGTGGCATGTGAGATGCCACCTCAGCATGGCTTGATGAGCGGTGCCATGTCCGCGCCCAGGATCCAAACCAGGGAAACCCTGGGCCACCGAAGCAAAGGGCGCAAACCCAACCGCCACGGGGCCAGGCCCCAAACCACTAATTCTTTATACAGTTAGGATTTAAAGCAGCTTACAAGAATATATTCAACAAAAAAATTCAAATTAAATTTTTAAAAAGTTAGGAAAAATCACTAATAAAATATAAGTAAGTAGATAAAAAAAGCAAGTCAATGAAAAAATAATTTTAATTGGAAGTGAGGTCAAATCAAATAAACCACTGGGTTGTTTACATAACCTAAGTATGCCATCTAAGATAAGTGTGCCATCAGAGAATGTATAATCAAAAGTATTTCTCGAACATCATAGATGATCTTTCTCAGGATTCAAAAAGGCAGCATAAAAAGATAAACCAGATAGAAACTCTAATAAAAACCTCTAACTGGGCAAGACTGCAACATTTAACATGTGTTATAGCCCCTAGTACTCAATATGAGTTATTCATATTATTACTTCAGTTATCTGCCCCTAACTATTGAATGGTACCAATAACAGCATCTACACAGCAGCTGACACAGTTGTCATTTTTGATTCCAGGCATAAATACCAAAGCAGCAACTTATGGTCAAGGGGCTTTCTGAGCATTGGCACCAATGAGCTGAGAGAACATCTTATCCACCCGGTCCTATTATGAGAAGGGTTACTACTGGAGAAGATGCGGGCTGGAGAGAGGGAACTAACATTTCTTCAATAAACACCACGTGCCAAGTGTTAAGTTAGGAGATTTAAATGTGTCCTCTGATTCAATCCTCACAGCAACGCCTGAATCAAGTATCATAATTAATATACCAAAGAGGAAACTGAGGGGTAGAAATAAGAATTTATTCAAACTAATACAGCAGAGCGGCAATTTAAATTCAAAGTTGATGGACTCTTAAGTCCAAGTTCTTCCACGACAAACTACCTTCCCTAGGCACACACTATTATTCTAAGAGCAGCTTATAAATTAGGTCCATCAGTTCAGGGTGCTAAAGGAAGCTGAACCCCCCAGCAGGAAATTCACTACTGATTACTGAAAGTCAACATTTTACTGAAGACACCTGATAACAGTTGTCCTGAGCTACTAACATTTTGGAGTTAAGACTTTCACAAGAAGCTCTCCAGTCCTCCTTCTGTGTTTTACAGAGGATGAACTAATACCGCGTAAGGCAGATTAGCAACAAACTTTCCCACATTCTTAGACTTGAAAAGCACTCAAATTTGAAGTATTATGGCAATTATGTTAGGTCGTCTCTGTGTGTCCTGAGTATCAGTCCCTCACACTTAACATCCTGACAGACATTTCCATCTAGAGGTTTCTTGGCCCCACAAAGTATGTCCAAAAGTGAGCTGGTTATTTTCCTTCAAAGAACTTATCCTCCTAACTTCCCACTTCTGTTAATGGAACCACCACTCCCCCAGTTAGCCAGGCCTGAAATTCAGTATTTAGTGTTGGACTTGGAAGAGGAGGAGGAGTTAATGTCTGGAACATCTTCCTGTAAAATGTGTCAACGATGACTCCCCTATTAGTTCTCACTGCCACTACGTAAGAATTGGCATCTTACAATATTAGTCTGTGTTTCTTGAATCATCCAAGAAATGGTTATGTCTTCCATTTATTCAAGTTTTATATTTTTAGTTTTGTAGCTATTTCATATAGGTCTTATTTACTAACATTCCTAATAATTTAATAATTTTGGTAGCTATTATAAAGGGATCTACTTTTAATTTTACTTGCTAATTGGTTATTGTTGGCATACAGATAAACGATTCATTTCTGTAGATTCTCTTGCTAGTCAGTCACCTTTCTGAACTAGTTACTAGTTCTTATTGTTTTTCAGATGTTGCACTTTCTCTGTAGACAATCATATCTGCAAAAAGTCATCACTGTTTCTTATTTCTTCATTTTATCAGGAAGCTGGAGCCTCTGCAATAACAATGGGTAACAGTGGAAACAGTAGGCATCCTTGTTTGGTTCCTGAATATCATTCAGATACCTCTAGGCTTTCTCAACCAAGTGGTATGCTTTTGTTAAGCTTCTGCCCTCTTCCTTGGACGACAATACTTCCCAAATGGTTTTCTTGTATCTAACCTCTTCCTTGTTAAATTTAGCCTACAAACTCACACTATGAACCCTATTTATGATATTCTTCATAAAATAAAAACTTCAATGGCTTTCTATTGAAAAGAGGTGAAGCTTTTTAGCCTTGCACTCATGGCCCCTATATATTTACATACATATAACTCCATCCTACCCCTTCAGTCTTATTAGTCCCTATCACTCTCAGAGCCCATACAGTCTACCATCATGGGCTGTACAATCCAGGAGAAGCTATATGCTCTTTTAGATAAGAAGGTCCTTGAAGACAGAGCATGTAACTTATTCATTGTTTTATTTTTACAAAACCTAGTATAATGATTTGCTGATGAAATGTTTTCCCTCCAAAATTGTTCATCAATTCCTTAATTAGCTAATGTTAACTGGTGAATTCTCTACAATAGGCAAATTAATAAAGATTTTGTAATTTTACAACTAATAAGGCTAATTACTCACTGTAATAAGGTCATCTCTCGCTCTGAGGACTTTCAGCCTTGCTTGATTCATCAAATTGGACATCTGACTGCAGAGAGCAGGGGAAAATAGTATCAGTGTAGCATAAAAACAAAAACTGCAAAGAAAGAGATATACAGCTCCCCACGTATATATAAATATTTCTCTTTGCACATACCCCAAAGAGAATCCCACCGAAATATATTTAATGGTTGCTACCAACTTATTTTCAAGGACAAGGAAATATTTATTGAGTGCTTACCAAGTGGCAAGCACTTTTATATCAGTTATTCCAATTTAATCTTTCAATAATGCTGTGAGGCTTCTATTTTCACAAATAAGGAAAGAAAAGTTAAGCAACTTGCCCAAAGTCAGATAAGTAGTAAGTTGTCCAGTGAAGACCGGAACCCTTCTCTGCCTGACTCCAAAGGACCTGCTCTGGCCTTTGTCACTATTGACTTTTTTTTTTTTTTTTTTTGGCGAGGAAGATTGGCCCTGAGCTACCATCTGTTGCCAATCTTCCTCTTTTTGCTTGAGGAAGATTGTCCTTGAGCTAACATCTGTAGAAATTTTCCTCTATTTTGTATGTGGGATGCCAGCACAGCATGGCTTGAAGAGCGGTATATAGGTCCATGCCCCGGATCTGAATCTGTGAATCCCAGGCCGCTGAAGAGGAGTGCACCAACTTAACCACTACACCACTGGGCTGGTCCCCCCACTGACTTTTCTAAGCTTCCTTAGCTCAGTACTGTGACCAGCATCTACTTACATTTTCTTCTGCTGCTCAATCTGCTTTTCCTTCTTTTCATAGTATTCCATAATCTTCAGTCTTTGGGTTTGCACGAGACGACCTTTCTCAATGTTGAACTCTTCTTCTGCCTACCAGGGAACTCACTATCAGTAATTCATTCTACCAGATTCGGAACTCACTATCAGTAATTCATTCTACCAGATTCTGACCAACAGTTTTATTCTAAGCAGCTGGTAACCAGGGGTACTTGCTTATAATCACTTTATTCCATATCTAAAACAGGAAATTTATTATGACTCATCTTCAAAGATTACTTGTAAGTTATTCAAAAGGAAAGTCTGGTGACTCTCATCATAAACGATGAACGAGAAGACTAAAATTTGATCAAGGAAAACAGTACCCAGCAACAAAGTTACAAAGGATATAACCAGATAGAAGATTCTGTATAAGAAAATAAATTATTATGTATTCTAAATTTAATCCACCTGCTTACTAGACGGCTAATGAACATGGAATGTGGAGTTTAGAAGGTCTGATCACTGCCTAAAAAAATTTAGTCAAGTAACTTCAGTCTTAGTGTCTGGCCTCACAAAATAAAAAAATAAAAACAGTATTCTTTCTACATAGGTCAAATAGCTAAGATAAATCTAACAGTCTTTTTAAAATTGTAAATTATATACATGTAAGTTATTAGTTTTATTAGTGCAAATTACTGAGCATTACTTTTTAAAAAGATTATCTTAGCAGCATATCAGATGTCTATGATTTTCAAACATAATTCAAGAAATTATGATTTTGGAAAATCATATGATTTTGGAAAATGAGTGAAAGTTGTTGATTCAGATGTTTAATGCTTGGCACCATCACTTGAGCTTTCATATTCTAAAATTAATGCCTAACAGCTTATTTCTATACCTATCACGGGAAATAAGCACAGATGACGGTGTTATAAGAGATAAGGCTATCTTAAATAGAAAAGCATTTACACCGAAGTAGAATTTCTGTATCTGTGCCAGAGAGAAATAAGGGGACTAGTCACATAAAACTGCAGTGCTTCTATGACCATCAACACAGTAAACCATGCCCATCGACTGTCATAGATCAATGGTAGGCAAAACAGTCTTTTTCCTCAAAGGATGAATTAGTCAAAGAGTTTAAAGTTTCAGAGAGTTTTAGTCCTAGAATACCAGGCACACATAATTTCAAGGCTGTATGATAAGTAACAACGTAACAGTAGATTAAATTAAAAGGACAATAAAATATTAGACAATATATTCTGGTTATAGTTTAAAAGCAGGTTTTTAAAATGCCTATTATGATTGTACTCAGGGAAAAGAACAATTTGATATATTGTGTATAAACAATGTACAACTGGAAATATCTGTAAAATTCCTAAAAGCTGATGGAGTGTCACCTTTGTGATGGACAGGGGCTCTCATTTTATACCTTATATATTTCCAAACTTTATTTTTTTGCAACAAGCACAAAGTAATAAAAAATCAAAATAACAATAAAAAGAATACTACACCCTCCCCTAACCAACTATCACAATTAGACGCAAATGCTAAATGTCTGAACTTTGGAGTCCATGAAAATATTAATCCATTACTTTTCTACTCCCTACCATAAAATTTTAGGACACTTATTGGCAATTAGAACGTTTAAAAAGGAAAACTTAATCTTAAAGAGATATTATTCTTAGTCCCATGCAATGCATTGTTAAATAATTTTACTAATTATTGTTTAGCAAAGCAAAACAATATGAAACTTCGATAACTTTTTTTTAAAAAAGATTGGCACCTGAGCTAACAACAGTTGCCAATCATCATCATGTTTTTTTCCCCCTTCTTTTTCTCCCCAAATCCCCCCAGTACATAGCTGTCTATTTTAGTTGTGGGTCCTTCTAGTTGTGGCATGTGGGACACCACCTCAGCGTGGCCTGACGAGTGGTGCCATGTCCGCGCCCAGGATCTGAACCAGCGAAACCCTGGGCCGCCAAAGCGGAGCGCATGAACTTAACCACTCAGCCATGGGGCCGGCCCCTCAATAACTTCTTCTTCTTTTTTTTTTTTCTGCTTTATTTCCCAAACCCCCACCCCCCGGGTACATAGTTGTATATCTTAGTTGCAGGTCCTTCTAGGTGTGGGATGTGGGATGCCGCCTCAATGTGGCCTGATGAGCGGTGCCATGTCTGCGCCCAGGATCTGAACCCTGGGCCGCCGCGGTGGAGCGCGCGAACTTAACCACCCGGCCACGGAGCCAGCCCCCTCAATAACTTCTTAAAGCTAGAAAATAGAATCTCACCTTAGCATCTATTTCTTCTGCTTTCTCATTGGCTTCTTGTTCAATGAAAGCCATCATATGCTTAATCTATAAGGAAAAAGAAAACTTTATTTTTTAATGTAACAAGAGAAGAAAATACATCTATCTTTTCTGATTCATTCAATAATCAACCATTTACTGAAGGTATATTATATGCTAGGCACTGCATACAAGGATAAGTGAGAGAGCTTCTGTCTTCAGGTAACTTGGAATCTGGAATTTGCTCTAGCAAATGGACCAGATGCAATATTCCGTATTACAGGCAAACAGGACATTATCCTACTCTCAAGGAACTCGGTGTCCTTAGGGGAGGGAGGACTAATATATATTCTCCTCTACTTCCTACCCCCTTCAGCCAGCACTCTCTTTCTCTTCTCTATCTCTAATAAAATGTACCAAAGAGCCATCTATATTTACTTTCTCAACTTTCTTACCTCTTACTCTCAACACCGTTCAATCTGACTTCTACCCCCTCTTCCAGTCCACTCAAATTACTCTCATAAAATGACAACAATTTCCTTGCCCTTAAATCTCAGCGTTATCTTACTTGATCTTTCAGCATCTCTTGATATGCTGACCAACCCTCCCTTCTGGAACAAGCACTTCCCTTTGATTCCATGACTTCTTTGTTCTCCTTCTTAGTCTTCTTTGGGGCCATACTCTTCTTCCTCTGCCTCCTAGACAGCTCTTTTCTGGATATTCTACTCAAAGTAACCTAAATTCAATACATTCGATAATAAACTGTGAATCACTCTCCTCCTCACCTCCCACTTTCATCTTGAGAATCTGCACCAATATCCAACTGTGACTCCTCCTTGTACCTCAGTCCTCACATCCAATCACCAAGTCCTAGCAATTCTCTCTTCTAATAGTTCTTTAATTTGTCCACATCTCTCCGTCTTTATAGCCTCTACCCTAGCCCTTGCTATCGTCTCCGCTCAGTGGAATTACTGCAACAGCTTCCAAATTTGCCTCCCTGCCCTCAGTCTTGTTTCCTCTCTAATCAGCTCTCCAGGGCAAGCAGAAAGATCCTTTAAAAATGCCTAACTCGTCACGTATTGCATTCCTGCCTCTTACGATAAAGTGCCAAGATTTTAGAAGGTACATGATCTGGTCACTGCTTACCTTTCCAGCGTCACATGAAACATAACCTTCACCACTCACCATTCTACAGACTCTTCATTCCTGTTATACTAAACTTATTTTTCAGTCCTTGAGTTTGCCGTTCTCTTTCTCACTTCCAAGATTTCAAAAATGCTGCTGTTTCTTCCACTTGGAACACTCTTCCTCCCCCTCTTCACCTAGCTTACTTTTTGGGCCTCAGCTTGCTTAACTGTCGCCTCCTTTGAAAAATCTTCCCTGAACCTCTCACCTATATGCACCTAGGGCACTCTGTACTTCCTCTACCTAAACACACATTCACGATTGCTTGCTTGCTTGTCCCTGTCCTCAACTGAACTATAAGGCTAGGAACTTGTTAAAGGGTTTTAGATCTCTGGCTACAATTGTAGAATAAAGTCCAACGAAGTCTTCTGAATGGGGCTTGGGGTAACTGATCCAACTTATACTCATAAATGAAGTACTGTCTCTAGGGGCAGATATAAAATAGACCCCAGTGAATACACAAGCAACACAGCTAATCAAACTCACTGGCATGTCATTTCATAGGGGCTCTCCCTGAAAGGGATGATGAAGTTAAAAAAAAAAAAGCTGATTAGAAAAATCAGGACCCTAGGTTACTAACTCATTTTGTTTATTCATTCTCCCACTTAAAGGTAAGCTCTATGAGTATTGGGATCTTGTCTGTCTTTTAGACCACTATAATCCCAGGACATGGAAATGCTACCATATTAGGTGCTCAACAGACATTTGTGAATAAATGAAACTCTGTTGGGAGTTTCTAGCCTTCTGAGGTATCCCAAGTACTTTTTAGAGTTTAACAATCTAGAAACAATTCCCAGCTTCTGCATGTTACACGAAGATACAATCAATCTAAGATATGCATAAGTGAGTTAAGATTTGTTTCACAAGAATGTGAACATACTTAACACTACTGAACTGTACACTTAAAAATGGTTAAGATGGTGAATTTTATGTTAAAATTAAACGTGAGTTAAGACTACAACCTTGCGGCATCAAAGTCTTAAAGAAAACGTACAGCACAGGCTTAGAAGGGAAGATTTGTTTTTTATCAAAATTCTTGGGAGCCAAAGTAATTATGATACCAGAACCTATTTTATAAGTAATACAATACTTATAAAATCTCAAGCCTTGAAGTATTTGGGGTACCTAATCCAGAGCTACATGGACAGAAAATTACTGTGACCTTACTAAAAGGACTGGCCCCCAACAGTGTGTATGTGTTCGTGGAGAGGAACCGTGTCTCCACAAGTTCAGTTTTAAGTCTCACTGAACTCAGCCCGGAATTTTAAAAGTAGCCTAACTAACTAAACACAGTAAACAAAGCAGGTGTTTACAAATGCTACAAAGCACATCTGGCCTCTCCAGGCGAACCCCGATTCAAACCTGCACTGTCTGCCTTGATCACTCTGCTGGACCCTCTGCTACCAGATTTGACTAGATCAGCACAGCCTAGAGCAAAACCACTAATTTTAACTCAGGTCAGAGAAGCCTGTTTACAGTCAGCATGATCCTGCCTTTAAGAGTTCCAACAAGAGAAACAGTCAACCCCGTAAGGACATTTAACTCTACCCCGAAGGCAGAAAAACCTGCCCTTTAAAAAATACTTTTCTTCTTCCTGCTAACCTAGTAATTTTTTGAAGTCAGATTCTTCTGAAAATCTGACGAAATGACCATACTCCCAAGACAAAAAAGGAAATATGTACAAATGTTTTAATACAACGGGGAGGAAGTCAGGGAATCTAGGATTTATTAACCACCTACTAAGTGCCTGGCACTTGGCCTATTCACTGCTGAGAATACACAGAAGGAACGCGCTGCTCTCATGGAGCTTACATGTGGTGTGGAGGGGTACAGGCAAGAGATGAAGATTTCTTCATTCTTCCTATTTTACAGGGAGAAAAAATGGTTTTTGGTCTAGATTCCAAGGAAATACACTGCTTTACCTTTCTATTTTTCCTATAACAAGAGAGGAAGATGAAGCAACAAGAAGAAGAAGAGAATCAGTACTACAATTGTGTTTACTAGAGTATGTGGAGGGCACTGTACTCTTCCACTCCATCAAGTTTTTCCTACAGTAAAAATCAGAAGCAGCAGTGATAAATGTTGAAAAAACCCCACTGTTCTGTAAGAACATGGTAAGAGTTCTCAAACTTCTCCACAGATACTTTTTCATTACCCTATTCTCCCTCTGTGATTAGCACAAGAACCAACGAAATGAAGAAGAAATTCCACTCTACCTCGTGCATATTAGTTTAAGAATAAAATGCAAAGACATTTAAGGAAATGGAAATATCCAAGGGAAAAAACCTCTTACCGCTCACCTAAGACGATTCACAAGCCAACGAGTGAGCTTTAGTCAGAGAACTTTCCTAGTGTTTTAAAAAGAAGTCGACTTAGTTCCCTAAACTATGCGGAGATTAAATTGCAGCCTTAAGTTTCCTTCTCTGAAAAACCTACTGGCAATATGACTACTAAATGCAATGACCCTGGTTTCGGCATATCTATTGACAGGAGAAACTGAAATTGCTTTTTCTCATGTTAGTTACAGCCCTATCAACACCACTATATTCTCCCGAGAGATTTTTGCAGTGTAACATCCCTAATGCCTACAAACCTGAAGGTATGACACATTTTAACAACTAAGGTTTCCCAGCACTTGCAAAATTGATGTAGGTTCACGACTTTCACAATTTTTCCCATAAACTTTGACTCATCTACTTTGTGCCAAACACTGTTAGGCGCGGGGCTCAAAGCTCTAAGAAAAAGAAGAGCTCTGCATTTGACAAATATTAACGTGGACTAGTGGGAGACCAACCACTACAATTCGTTATGACAGAGAAGACTCCTCCAAGACGAAGATTAGTTCATAAAAGTGTGTGATCTCACAACACTGGAAGCAGCTCTCGCCCCTCAGCACTCTTTCCTTTCTCGTACTGCGAACCATTCCTTCAGGGTTAAAATTCCAGTGGAGAGGAGGTTTCCAATTCCCGCCTCCAGTGTGCATTCCGACCCTTGCTTCCGGTCTCTGCTCTAGCAAGCACAGTTCGCACCCCGGGAAGACAGGCACCGCCGCGGCGGGAGCCAAGGAGCCGGCGCGTTCACGGCGGCGGCGCGCCAGCCCCGAGCCAAGGGAACCGGACCTGCGCGCAAGTCCCCGGGAGCAAATCCCTTCCCGCAGACGGACCACTCGGAGGCAGGGACCTGGGGCAAGGGACCTCCCCTCGGGAACTGGGCCGCCCAAGACCCGCGCCCTCCCTGAGCCGGGCTGCAGCCTTCCCCCAGGAGCGGCGTCGCCGCTCCGCCAGCCCCAGCCCCAGCCGGTCACCTGCTTCTGCACGTCAGCATCGCTGAGGGCCATGGCGAAAGCGATGCTAGGCCGGAAGGTAATTCGCTCGAGCTTAGGCTTGAAAGAAGCGTTGGAAAAAAGGAGGCAACGAAGGGAAGGTGAAAGGAAAAGCCGGCGCAGGCTTCCGCTTCCTTGCTTTATAGCCCCGGCTTCCGGTTCCTGCCAGGTGACCGCGCAGTGAGACCCCGTGAGCCTTCTCAGCCAGTGGGAAGAGCGCGGCCCCAGGAAGTCCCGCCCCCTCCCCGGCTGCGCGCGTGCGCGGACGGCCCCCACCAGTCCTTTAAGTCTCTGGCTTTTGACTTTGGTAGCGGCCTTCGCTCCAAGGGAAGGGAGGAGATGAGGGTTTCCGGTGTCTGAAATTAGTGGAGCTGTGTGGATTTCCCCAGCCTTACAGCCGTTGCTTTTTTTTTAGAAAAAGTTCAAATATTTTATTTATGCTAAAACCAAATTTATTATTTTACTTTCCTGGCCTTAAAGGAAGCAAATTCAGCAATGTTAATATTTTATTTTTAGAACAGTTTTACAGGAAAATTAAGCAGATAGTTTCCTCTATTATTAATACATTTGTGTGGTACATTTGTTACAATTAATTAACCGATATTGATGTACTAACCAAAGCCCATAATTTATTCAGATTTCCTTAGTTTTAACCTAATATCCTTTCTCTATTCCAGGATCCCATCCAGGATACTACATTTCTTTTAGTTGTTACATCTCCTAAGTTTCCTCTTGGCTGAGGCGGTTTCTTAACCTTTCCTTGTTTTGAATGACCTTGACAGTTTTGAGCAGTAATGGTTAGGTATATTGCAGGCTGCGCCTCTGCTGGAACTTCTCACGTGATTGGTCGGTCGTGATAGGTTTTTGACACAGAGGTAAAGGGCCATTCTCATCACAACATATGCTGTCAACCTGATTTCTGACTATTAGTGTTGACCGTGATCACCTGGCTGAAGCAGTTTGTCAGGTTTCCCCACTGTAAAGCTACTTTCCCCCCCTTTCCATACTGTAGAAGTACCTCGTGCAGCCCACACTTGAGGAATGAGTTTGCTCCACCTCCTGTAGGGTGGAGTATCTACGTAATTTATTTAGAATTCTTCTGAATGAGCCTTTGCATTTTTCAACATCATCTTCAGGCCTACTTAGAGGGAATTATTTGGAAAATTAGGGCAGCAAGTCCCCCTGACTTGTTTGCTTCAAGCCCCAATTTTTTTCCCCAACTATAAAGCCAAAAACTTTTGAAAACTGCTTTATTTTTAGGATAGACTCTTAATAGTAGAACTATGGGTCAAAAGATACACACATTTTTACCACTAGCTTTTTATTTTGAAGAAGTTTCAAATATAATAAGTGGTAAGAATAGTACAATGAACTCCCTTCACCTAGATTCACCAATTGTTAACATTGTGCTCTATTTGCTTTATCTTTCCATGTATCTATTATTCGTGACTCTGAATAGTTCAGCATGTGTTTCATAAGAACAAGGGTGTAGGTGGATCAAATTCAGGAAAGTTAAGTCCGTATTCAAATTTTGCCATCTGTCCCACTAATATCCCTTGTGGCAATTTTTTTTTCTGGCCCAGGATCCAATCCAAGGTCTCCTGTTGTATTGTCTTTTTAGTCTCCTTTAATATGAAACAGTTCCTCAGACCTAGTCTTTCCTGGTAGTGACGTTTTTGAAGAGTGCCAGACATTTGAAGAGGCCAGTTGTAGAAAGTCTCTCCATTTGGTTTTGTTTGATAGTTTCCTCATAGACAGACTCAGGTTATGCATTTTGGAAGGGGCACTGCATGAGTGATACTGTGTCCTCAGGGCATCACATTAGAAAGCCCATGCCACTTTGTCCTTTTAATGGGAATGGTGTGCACATTTTTAAGGCTGCCAAATTGTGTTTTCCAGCTGTACTAGTATATAATGTTCTTTGTAGTGTATGACAGATTGATACACGTATTTGAGAAAACTGGTCATGTTGGATAAGGGAAGGATTCAGCCACAGGACAATAAAACTAACAGGGCAGCAGAAATCCACACAGTTGATCTGAACTTGATCAGTATTCTAATCAACTGAGCTAAACCAGACGATAGGCTTGTTTCTCTCTTGTTAGTTTTGTATTATTAACTTCATTCTTCACCATCCCAGAAAACAGATTTCCAGGATTACCCCTCCCCCTAGCGTCCCTAGGTCAGGATGAGGTGGTATTCACTTGTTTGGATTACAGTCCCTCCTCCCGTTGATTTTTACAATGTTCTGCCAATAACAGGGGTCAGGGAATGGGAGCGGCAGCCTAAATGCCATATGCCCAATTGTTTGTGAATTAATGTCTGGAATAGATGTGCACTGTCCAGAGCAATGTGCTCTTGTTTTTTGGAAAACAGTGTGCTGATTTTTGTGATTTATTATTTTGAGACAAAAAATATAGAAAGGTACAAAGAATAATTCAAATATTCATGTACTATGTACAACTACCCACAACATTTGTCACACTTGCCTTAAGACTTTATTTTTTTTCTTTTTAAAGATTGGCACCTGAGCTAACATCTGTTGCCAATCTTTTTTTTTTGCTTCTTCTCCCCAAAGCCTCCCAGTACATAATTGTATATTCTAGTTGTGAGAGCCTCTGGTTGCGCTATGTGGGACGCCCTCAGCGCAGCCGGACTAGCAGTGCCATGTCCTCGCCCTGGATCTGAACTGGCAAAACCCTGGGCTGCCGAAGCAGAGTGCATGAACTTAACCACTAGGCTACAGGGCCGGCCTACAGACTTCATTTTTAAAATAAAAGAAATAGTATTACAGATGTAGTTAACATCCCCTTTTGGGCAGCTCTCTCCTCCCTCATGTTCATGCTCTTTACAACTAGTTTCTGCAGTACGTTGTTGATTCACCAAGGAACAGGCCAGGCCCTGTCTGATGAGAATGCAGTGAGCTTCAGAGAGTCTCTGGAGTGAAAACATTATGATGAGTACACGCAAAGATTAACTAGTTGGCAGTTTTCCAAATCCAATTTCCTCCTATACTGGCTAGGTCTGTGGAGAAGCTTTATTAAAACAGCTTGTCAGATAAATTCCAAAAATCCCACTCCCAGATAAGCCTATTTACTCATGGCTTCACCAAAATCACTGACCTAGATTCCTGTTAGGTTAGTCACAAAGAGATGGACTGTGACCTCCTTGTCTCACCTGCGCCCAGGCTGAGGCTTCACACTGTGGGTTAATTAGCAACTGAGACGGCAGAATAGATAAGCTAACTCTTGAGACTTTGGTGGGGGGACACGGGACATGATGGGATGACACAGAAAGAGAGACAGGAGGTAAATGTAAATCATCTGTCTTTGAATGTTGAGGAATTAATTTTATTTATTTTTTATTTAAAGATTTTATTTTTTTCCTTTTTCTCCCCAAAGCCCCCCAGTACATAGTTGTATATTCTTCGTTGTGGGTGCTTCTAATTGTGGCATGTGGGACGCTGCCTCAGCGTGGTTTGATGAGCAGTGCCATGTCCGCGCCCAGGATTCGAACCAACGAAACACTGGGCCGCCTGCAGCAGAGTGCGTGAACTTAACTACTCGGCCATGGGGCCGGCCCCGAGGAATTAATTTTAAAAAGAAAAAACAAATGGTAGCAGAAAGCAGTGAAACTCTAACTTTGGTGCCTGCACTTTTTGCCCCTTTCCAACCCAGTTTCCACACAGCAGTTATTTAAAACCTCAGTGGAGGCCAGCCCTATGGCTGAGGGGTTAAGTTCGAGCACTCCACTTTGGTGGCCCAGGGTTTCACCAGTTTGGATCCTGGGCACAGACATGGCACCGCTCATCAGGCCATGCTGAAGCGGCGCCCCACATTCCACAACTAGAAGGACCTACGACTAAAATTCACAACTATGTACTGGGGGGCTTTGGGGAGAAAGAAAAAAAAAAGATTGGCAATAGATATTAGCTGAGGTGCCAATCTTTAAAAAAAAAAAAATACAACTATGTACTGGGGGGCTTTGGGGAGAAGAGGAAGGAGGAAAAAAACCACACCTCAATGGATAGGGCCGGGAGTGGCCCCATCATAGTGGTGGGTTTGTGAGTTCAGATCCCAGGCACAGAACTACACACCACTCATCAAGCCTCGCTGTGGCGGCATCCGACATAAAACAGAGGAAGACTGGCACAGATATTAGCTCAGTGACAATCTGCCTCACCAAATAAATAAATCAGTCAATCAAACTTTAAATGGCATCTAGTCGCTCCCAATTTATAAGCCTCTAGTGGCTTCCATCTGCTCCTGAACACCTTCTGTTATGGTGTGTGAGCACTGCTAGGCCTGGGCCTGCCTGCTTGTCTGATCTCATCACTCCTCTTCCCTTCACTCCCCACCTCAAAGCTTCACTTTTTTTTTTTTCAGTTCCTGGAAAACAGCAAGTTTTTTGCCTGAGAAGTTCTTTTCCTCCACTTACCCCTTAGCTTGTTTTTCATCCTTTAGGTCTCAACTTAAAATATCTCCTTCTCAGACAGAGCTCTTCATAAACACCCTTTCACCTTATTTTTATTTTTTTAAGAAAGATTAGCCCTGAGCTAACATCTGCTGCCAATCCTTCTCTTTTTGCTGAGGAGGACTGGCCCTGAGCTAACATCGGTGCCCATCTTCCTCTACTTTATATGTGGGATGCCCACTGCAGCATGGCTTGCCAAGGGGTGCCATGTCCGCACCCAGGATCCAAACCAGTGAAACCCGGGCCACCCAATCGGAACATGCGCACTTAACTGCTGTGCCACCAGGCCGGGACCTCTTTGTTTGTGTGTGTGTGTGTGTGTGTGTGTGAGGAAGACTGGCTTTGAGCTAACATCTGTTGCCAATCTTCCTCTTTTCTGCTTGAGGAAGACTGTCCCTGAGCCAACATCTGTGCCCATCTTTCTCTGTCTTGTATGTGGGATGCCACCACAGCATGGCCTGATGAACAGTGTGTAGGTCCAGGCCTGGGATCCGAACTGGAGAACATGGGGCCAGTGAAGCAGGGTGCACAAACTTAACCATTATGTCACCGGGCTGGGCCTATGCATGATCCTGATTTTAAAAAAACTACAAAAGCCATTACTTGGACAACTGGAGAAATTTAATTATGGACTGGTTATTAGGTACTATTAGGGAATTTCTTAGCTGACTAAGACTTTTCTTGGCAAATCTTTGTCCCATTTCTCTATTAATGGTGTCACTGTTTTCTCAATCACACAAGCTTAAAGCCTCTTATGACGCTGGCTCCAACCTTCTTTTCCATTCCACCACCCAACCTCAGTTTTTTATGTTTTTATCACCTATTCTCTCAGTTTTATTGAGATACAACTTACATACCATAAAATTCAACTATTTAAAATGTACAATTAAATGGTTTCAAGTATATTCGTAGAGTTGTGCAACCATCACCATCACCACACTCAATCTGAGAACATTTTCCTCACTCCAAAAAGAAACCTTGTGCCCGTTAGCAGTCACTCCTCATCAGGCTTTTATCACTTCTGATCTGGCTCCTTAACAGCCTTCTAACTCCTGATCTTCAACGCTCTCCTTCCAAATTTATCTCACGTTGGAAGCAGAATTTGATTCCCCTAAAGCATGGTTTAGATACTGCACCCCCTGGACTAGACACCTTCAGTGACTCCCCCAAAGAACGCTTGGGTTCAAGTGAACAAACATCCACTGACACACATTCTCGTCCAGGCACTGTGCTAGGTGCTGGGAACAAAATGCTTACTACTGAAGATCCGCCATAGTGCAGGGCCCTCCTCCGGGAAGGACCTCTCTGTCCCCACCGCACCCCATCCGGCGGAAACCCTTCCCAATTTCAAGGAACATCTTCCCCACGAGCGGCTGCGAACTATGCAGCTCTCGGGACTCCTTGACTCCTCTCTCACTTGCCCACACGTACAGCACAATAGTTGTTTGCTCAGTACACACACAGAACGTGTTCCGTAGACGCAGCAACGCTCCTTCCCGCCGGAACCGCCAGCATCCCACCCCACCTTCGTCAGCCGTCAAACTGCTCTGCTACCGCAGGAACGGGAGATTTCAGCCACTCCTAGGAAGAGCTGGCTAGGAGAAATCAGGTCTTCCTGGTCACGTCTGCGCGACGAGACCTCCAGGCCTCTATGGTTCATGCTTCCGCTCGGGAGAACGGAGCCGCCCCCTTCCGGCGCTGCTCGGCGCCCCCGACCCGCCCCGACGCCGGCCGTGACGGAAGCACGTCGGGGGTGACCTAACCCTCCAACATGGCGGCGGCGGTAGATTAGGGCCGCGGGTCGAAGCAGCGACTGCCGCTGGGGGACCCTGTCGGAAACAGCTGCCACCGCCGCCGCCGCCGCCGCCGCCTCTTTCGTCTCCTCTGGGGCAGGGGCCAGGTGAGGGGAGCGGGGCTCCGGGCAGGCAGAGCTGGCTCCTCACCCAGCTCCTCAGGCGAGTTTCGCCGGGTAGGAAGGTGTCCAGAGTCTCTTCTGCCTAACCGCCGGCTCCCCAGTGGTTCCGACGACGCGTGAGTGAGTGAGAGTATGTATGTCCTGGTGCTCCTTCGCCCGAAGGTTCTCGAAGCTTAAGGGGTCCATTTCATCCTCCCCGGACGTGTCCTGGTGGTCCCCTCCTGGGGGTTGCTGGGCGCGGCGTCCCGAGGGGGCTGCCGGTGGCGTCGCGGCCCGGCCGGTGCCGTGCGCCTAGCCTCTGCCCCGCAGATCCCTTCACGCGAACCCCGTCCCATTTTAGGACCAGGCTGGGGAACGTGGACTTCTTTTTGGTCGAGGAAAGGGATTTCTTGTGACTCAGGTAGAATGATTGTAGATTGGCTTTGCCAGTCCTAGCCGTTTCTTCTCACAGGGTGTTAGAAATTTTTTATCCTTTATTCACTGCTGTTCTGATACCCATTATTATTCCCCCCCCCCCCCCGAAAAACCTGCCTTCTTACCCTTGGAGGCAGTACGGTTCACAGTAAGTCGTTTCTTCTTTTGACTTTCCTCCTCTCACCATTCCAAGGAGATGCCAGGTGTCCTTCCGTCGTAAGCGACCGTGAAGGAAGACTCCCAGACTGCGAGTTGGGGCCTTAAGCAGGTTGAGGAGCGGACACTGGCCGGCTGCTCGCGGGCTCCTGACCGGCAGCTTTGTTTAGCTCTTGACCGCTCCCCGCACAAGTGTTTGTTTATCCAAAAGAGCCGTCTCTCTCTTTCTATTTGGAAGTTTTAAACTAAACTCAGAGTGCCCCCGTTTTTTTCCCTTTATGATGTGAAGCAAAACAAACAAAAAGTCGTTTTGCGAAATTGTCAGTAAGATTTCCGCTGGAGGTTTGGTGTAAACCGGAATGTTGATCTCTGCCCTAACTTGTTGTGTGACCTTGGATGCGTTGCCACACCCTTCTAGTACCTTCTTTTTTTTTTTTTTTTATCTTCCAGAAAGTTAAGCAAATGTTTGTGTAGGTAATGAACTGTTTATACCCCATGCACACAGTTGGATAAATTTCTACTCACATTTGTACCTGGAAAATGAAAATGTTTAAACTATTATGAAATGTTCTTCGTATGATGATAGGCCACTAAGGATTTTGAAAATTCTTTTCCTCTGATTGGTGAGGTTCTATTCTCGGTATATTTGTTTCAAATGTTTCATTTTCTCATGGAGAACTGTATCCCAATAGTTGAATTCAGTTGAAGGATATGTAAGGTTGAGTCCCGCCAGGTTATAAGGAAAACGTGCTCACTAGCACATCAGTTAATGAGTGTTTACTAAATAGCTTACACACTAAGCTTTTAGGACAAGTGGTGTGCAGCAATAAGAATCATTGTTTTAAAAATATATTTCTCTTAAGAAATATTTTAGACATACAGAAGTTTTAAACAATTACTTAGTACTGCCATTCTGCTTTTTATCACTGGTTTTCAAACATGATTTTGATTCGTATCTTATTCCAAATAAATGGTCATCAAAAGTTCTTAATATGTATTACAGAATTGAAAAGAGGGAGCTGTTTTCAGAGTAGCTGATTTTTTAACAGCTTTGTTGAGATGTAATTAGCATCATGCAACTCACTAGTTGCAGAATTTAATGATTTTTAGTATATTCACTGTGCAACCATCATCACAATTTTTATCACCCCAAAAAGAAGCCCGTACCCATTAGCAGTCATTCTTTATTCCCGCTCTCCTTCATCTCTCCTACCTAGGCAACCACTGTCTTACTTTCTGTCTCTATAGTTCTGGACATTTCATCTAAATGGGATTATACAATATATGGTCTTTTGTGACTGGCTTCTTTCAGTTAGCATAATGTTTTCAGGGTTCATCTAAGTTGTAGCATTTATCAGTACTTATTCCTCTTTATGGCCACATAATATTCCATTGTGTGATATGCTCCATTTTCTCTATTAATTGATGGGCAGTTACTTCCACTGCCCATCAATTGTATATAACATTTAGTTGTTATATATAACAACTTCGGTGGTTATATATAATGCTTTTATGACCATTCATGTGCCAGTTTTTGTGTAGACATGTGCTTTCATTTCTCTTTGGCATATACCTAGAAGTGGAACAGAGTAATTTTATATCTTCCTTTTACACTAGTTATCTACATGTCTATAGGAAGCCTATTTAACTTATTGTGAGTCAGACTGTGTTTATGTGTTTGTGGGGAGAAAATGAGAGGGAAGCATTCCTCTCTGAGTACATTATCTTTGGGTGCCAGGTGCTGAGTGAAAATGTTTTCAGGCAGCTCTTAACACAAGATCGAACTAGAGGGTTTCAATTAGGCATATTTCAATTGGAAAGGGATAGTCTACACTAGAATACTTAGTGTCTGCTGAGTCTTAAAAACGACACTTTGCTCAGTTGCATTTCTCAGCTGGATGGTATGAATTTTTGCAATTTCACAATTTTTATTAGGATTATTTAATTTTACTTCTTTCATTTTGGAGAAAGTCCTAGAATTCTACAGGAACTAATAAAGCATGGATTAAAAAAATACAGTTATTGGACTTCTTGTTAATTTGTGGAACTTTTAGAAAAATTCCATACTCAAACCACCAGTGAGTTTTGAGACTAGAGATCTGGTAACCAAAAAACTTTGTTAATGTTTGAAATTCCAGAGTTTTGATTTGTGACTGAGTTATCTGTCTTATTTTTATCTTATTTTTCTCTTTTTAAATGGGGATTATAGATCTGTTCTACTCCATATTACTAGAATATTTAACAAATATTACTACATTATAATTTTATTTTAGTGGAAGGAAATAGTCTAAAAACAAAGAACTTCCTGAAATAATTTAATTAAAACATGTTAAATTAGGTTTCTGTTATGGTTCTATGGGGTTAAGGAATACAATATAGGTAGGATATTCTAAATTAGTATGTCTGAGGTGGGTGCTAGAAATTTCTTTCTTCCTTCCTTCCTCCCGCCCGCCACAGCATGGCCACTGAGAGTAGGTCCGGGCTGGGAACTGAACCCAGGCTGCCTGAAGCCGAACGTGGTGAACTTAACCACTGGGACTGGCCCAGAAATTTCTATTTTTAACAAGCATTCAAGGTGATTATGCTTAGACAAGTTTGGGAAACAACTGTAACAAACTCATGTTGCTGCAGATTTGTTTTTCATAAGAATTTAAAGTAGAATTTAATAGTTACTACATACCTTCTGGTTATAGTTCATAAAATGTACTTAATTCCTGTAGTACTGTCTGTGCTAGCATCTTGGGATTTGCACTGGTACTCATAAAGAAATCTGGCTTAAAAAAAAAAAAAGGAAACCATTATTGGAGATTGTGGATATTACATTTGTTACTGAAGAATCATGGATGTTTTATTTGAGACTGGTTTTGGAGATGCCACCAAATGAATGTATAAACACAGGATTAAGTTACCCTAAGCTTTCTCAGATTGTCCATCTGGCTGACGGGTACTTGTAACTTAATAGAGGAACAGACTAAAGGTGTCAGGCGGAGACAGAAATGGCAGGGTAGCGCAGATATGTTCAGTAGCTTGTCAGAATTGTGCGGAAGACAGGAGTTTTCATGTTTAAGATCATTCTTGTATTTAATCACATCTTGATACCAAGAACACTCGTGTGATTTGAATTCTAAAAGGTCTACTAGATAAAATGTAAAGAATAGAAGTAACTATGTCCTTCTCATCATTTAAAAAGAAGCTTGAGCTGTGTTAGATATGAAATGGACTCTGTGTTGGTGACACAGTGGTGGGATGGACCTGAGCATTGTCCCTGCTTCCAGGAAAGCTCTAGGGGTGGTCTCAGATCATAACTTACCTTTCATCCAATCTGTCTTTCTCCCTTTTTTTCCATGCCCCATTCTCAAAATTGACAAATGTACTTCTTTCAGTACTCTGGGTGTCTGAAATTTGGAAAACCACCTTGTTTTTCTACCATTTCTTCCTGCTATTATTTGTGTTACTATTTTCATCTCTCCCTTCCTCTCACCCAACACACTGCCTGGCGTGCAGTACATATGTGTTGAATGAATGCAGGTAAGGGCGAAGAGTTCGAACTGAAGAGAATGGACCTAACCAAGTGGTTGCACTGTTAACTAGCTCAATGATTTTGGGCCAATAAATTGTCTATTCTTGTTTCTCCATCAATAAAATTGAGACTCTTACCTTTTCCTTGTAGCACAGGGGATTGCAGTGACATCAAGTGGGAAAGAGCTTCAGAAGTAGAGATCTCATGGAGATGTAAATTATTTGTGATACTTGTTAGAAATGCTAGAGCCCATTCTGCAGCATGCTGATTATTCACCACTGAGTCTTGCACAGGAAGTGGATGCCTTCTCTTCCAGATACCTTAGAGTCCACGACCCTGTGGTAGTGCTCTGGAGTTTACATTTGGCCTTTTCTCAATGCCTTTGTCCTGTAATCTAATACAAATGCACTCGATGTGGTACTGTTCCTGAGCTCTCTACCCCACCACCTAAACACAGGCCTGAATGAGGTGCTTCATTGCTATACACTGGAAGCTCAAGCTAAATTAGAAGTTGGATGGATATTTTGTACTATAGGTCTGGTATGTTTATAACTAGAATGTCAAATTCACATTTAAAGCCTAAAAACCATATACTAAACTTAAATGATTGAAGTTTGTATTATCCTCTTCTCCATTAGTGTGAATCACTGAGAAATGACTGAATATAATTATTCACAAAATATGTAGATGTATGGGTATTAACATGTATACTAGCGCTGAGGACTTTATTGCAAATAGGATGGTGAGTGTGAAAGATGGAAAATTATGAAATCCATGATTAAGGTTGCATTTATGGTTAGGCAATTGAAATTTGTAAGAAAATTTGAAGAGTGCTAGGCTAAAAATCAAATTCGGAAACTCAGTGAACTATGCTTTGTCTATGACATATGGGTTGGAGAATGACTAAAAGTGTCTTCAATGATATGGATTTTTGATAAGTACAAGAAATTTGAATATAACATTCTAGAACATCAATTTTTTATTTAAAGCATTATTCAAAATATGAGTACTTTATTCCTGTTACCAAAAAATTCTGAGACTTTTTTTTTAAAGATTGGCCCGGAGCTAACGTCTGTTGCCAGTCTTCCTTTGTTTTTTTTCTCTCCCCAAAGCCACAGTATATAGTTGTATATTCTAGTTGTAGGTCCTGCTAGTTCTTGGGTGTGAGCTGCCACCACAGTATGGCTGCTGACAGATGAGCGGTGTGGTTCCGTGCCCAGGAACCAAACCTGGGCTGCTGAAGTTCAGCGTGATAAACTTTAACCACTAGGCCATCAGTGCTGGTTCTCTCTAAGACTTTTTAAAGCTTAAATTTTGTTACTGATTTCCTCTGTTCTTCCTCCCCCTCTCTTTTGAAATTTTACTTCATAATATATTCCTTGCTCTCTATATTTATATCTCACTGGCTCCTTCTCCACTGAGTGTAAACGTGCGTAAGTCTCTTTCATGGTGTACAAAAACAGAACAAAACAAAACAAAACAAATGCACTCTCAAACCTTTGTCTCTCTTTGGCCTCCATTATTTTCTTCCCTTCAAACCATGCTCTTTCTTTGAAAGAATAGACTAAAACTCAGCTTCTCTGCTTCTTCACTTCCCATTCACTCTTCAGCTCCTTGCCTTCTACCATTGCGCCTGCCAGTCAAACAAAACTGTCCTGTCAGGGATCATTACCCTGACATTTTCATTCTTTTTGATGTGTTGTTAGATTTGACAAATTTATTCACTACCTTCTTATTGTAGTGCCTCTGTTGACTTCTGTGAACACACTCTTGCCTGATTTTCTTCCTACCTTTGTGACTGTTCTAATCCAGACTTAAACATCTCTGCCAGCTTCTCATCTTTTGGCCTCCCTTGCAATTTTTGTTTTGCCCTGAATTCTAATTGTGTTTCTTTTTCAGATTAAACCAGTATTTCTCAACATTTTTTCTTAATGTCTGCTTTTAATAAATAAAAATTTCTCTGTCTCCTATTCCGGTGGTAGTGCTTGGAGTGGTGGAGTTGAGGGGTGCATTATTCCTCCCTCCCATCCCCTCACTGAGAGTCATTGATAGGAAGAAGATTGAAGATTTGCTGAGCTTTATTTTCTATTCTTTGTAATCTGAAAACAATAGGCACTGTTTCCTTTTCCAAGTAATGAAACTAGATATTGAATATGCTTTTTCGAATTATGTTACCCTTTCTCCCTCCCTGAAATTCTGACACTCCCTTCCAATAGGAAATCACTGCTCTCCATTCACTCTCTAGGTAGTTTTATTGGCTTGCCTCTATGCAGAGTGCAAATTTGTATCCCTAGTCCAGGCTGCTTTCTGAGTTTAAGACCTGTATGTCGAAGTATTTGTTGTACATCTCCACCTGGACAACCCATAGGGTATTTTAAAATTCAGTATGCCCTGAAGTGAACTTGTTACCCTTCTCTAAACCAGCTCTTCTTATATTATCTGATCTGAAAGATAGAAATAACACCACTTTCCATACTTTCTAATTACTGGATTACTTTGTAATTTAGTTGGTTAACAAATCTTTGAACTCTTAGTATTTTTCCTATCCATCATCCCTTTCTTCTTTCCAGTGTTCCTGCTCTAGTTCATACCTTCATACATCTCTGTTTGGATTTCTCCAATATTCCCCTAACTTGTGTCCTTGCCCCCAATCTCCATTCTATCTTCCAAGCTGCCTCTTAGGATGATTTTTCTAAAATATAATCTGTTAATATGCTTCTCTTGTTTAAAACCCTTCAGTGATTACTAATGTTGTTCTCTGGTAGTTTTTAGCCTGTTTTGCATCATGATCTAATTTAAGAATCGAATGAAAGAAATCTGATTTTTCTCTTCAGAAAAAATTCTCATGCACACAGAATTTGCACACAGCTTTAAGGGGTTCATTCATGGACCTGGTTAAAATAATTCCTAGCTTACAGGGTAAAATCCAAACTTCCTAGCCTTCCATAGCATACATGGCCCATCAAGTGCTGACTGCTGCTTACTGCTGAGCCTAATCCCCCTTAGATCTTATGATTTAGCCATGTCAAATTTCTTAATTTTTGTGGTCTTTTGTGCTGTTTCCAAACGCTTTTGTGCCTTTTCCTTGTCTTTTTTTTTTTTTTTGATGAGGAAAGTTGACCCTGAGCTACCATCCATTGCCAGTGTTCCTCTTTTTGCTTAAGATTGTCCCTGAGCTAACGTCTGTGCCAGTCTTCCTCTATTTTGTATGAGGGATGCCACCACAGCATGGCTTGATTAGTGGTGGGTAGGTCCACGCTCAGTATCTGAACCCACAAACCCGGGGCCACTGAAGCAGAGCGCACAAACTTAACCACTACACAACTGGGCCAGCCCCGCCTTGTCTTCTTTAAGTCTAAACTTCATCCCTGTCCATCCCCACACTGGTTCAATTAGTGAATATCTATTCATGTTCCAAGATTGGCTTAGATTTTACTTTATAAAGCCTTTCCTCATTTCCACTTCCTTTTTCTCTTCCCCAGGGAGACTTGCCCATGTCCTCTTTTGAGTTGCCCTCTCCCACTCCATGGATACTGACTTGTATCATAGAACTTTATTGTTCTTTTTTGTTTATATATTTTTGTTTTCTTCTTGGTTGAAAATGCCTGTGGGCAGGTGATTTATCTTAATTGTCTTTGTGCCTAATGCCTCTAGGGTACCTTGTATCTTAAGAAATGTGTGTTGAATGAATACAAAAAATTATCAGAAGGCGTTATCTTCTGTTTCTTTAGATGTAATTACTAGATCCATAGGCGGACTTTGCAGAATTAGAAGATTTTTCTAAAACTATAAATTTAGTAATCTTCACATGAAAGTAGTGTGTTATAATTCTTGGGGAATTGCTATAGAATTTTTCAGAAAATTAGGTTCGAGTAAGGTCTTGATTGCAAACAACACAAAATGACTTTAGCTTACTTAAGCAGAAAAGGAACTTATGGAAAGGGCATTATTAGGTAGCTCACAGAATGGATGGGAAAGCTGGAAAATTAGGCTTGGGAAACGGGCAGGAACCAAGGGAGACTTCTGCAGACTCAGCCAGGGTCAGTCCACAGAAATAGAAAAGTTAGGATCCATACCACTGCCTCTGCTGAACTCGTACCACCACCTTCTCCAGAATTATCTTTAAAGGTATTTCCGGATTCCAAATCCTACGTGGAAGCCTCTGACTTGGCTGAACCTAGATCACATATCTGTACCCTAGGTGCTAGGAAACAGGAGACTAGGAGAGAAAATGTCTAGCCCATTTTAGCTTTTGTAGGGGGGTCTGGGAGTTTTCTGTTACCTAAGATTAACGCAATGTGGGATGTTCCATAGATAGGAAATTGGGTTTTCCATTTCATTACATTACGTTACATCACACTGCTAGCTAATACTTGGTTGATAGGCCTGAGAATACTTGTTTTACCTCTGTGGGTTTCCCTTTTCTTATTTGTAAATTTGAAATACTGTCTTGTATTAAAAGGTAACAATGTAAAAGTATTATTAAATATTTTGAGCTCTTTGAGAGTAAAACACCCTGTAAGAACACAAGAATGTGGCTTTTATTCCCATGATGTAAGCTGTAACATTTTTTCCCTTTCTTTGGAATATTATTAATAATTTTGGAATACCTTTCTGAAGTTTATGGGAACTTTTAAAGTTGAACAGGGTAGTCCAAAGGCTGTTGTTCGATTTATTGAATATTTTGATATAATTGGGTAGCGTTGCCCCCTGAAGATAGAAACAATATGGACTTTTAACTGTTGAACCAAGATTTCTTTTGATAGCCTAAGTAAACATTGATATAAATAGCCTTTTTTAAAAATTAAAATTAAATGAATTTTTTTAAAAGAGTATTTAACCATTCCAACAGATTTCCATGTTGTCTTTCTTTTTATCTCTTTATGGAGCCACTCTTTTATTTTATACACTTCAAATTCTGTATGTATTTTTTTCACTATTTATCATCCTAGGACATTTTTGTTAGTTTGCCTATTACAGATCTTAAATTTTGCCGACATTGTCTGTCTCTTTTTCCTATTGTTAGTTATCTGAACCTCTTTTTCTTTCATGGGATATTTCTTGAGATCTTTGTTCTTTTTGAGGAAGATTAGCCCTGAGCTAACATCTGCTGCCAATCCTCCTCTTTTTGCTGAGAAAGACTGGCCCTGAGCTAACATCCGTGCCCATCTTCCTCTACTTTATATGTGGGACCCCTACCACAGCATGGCTTGACAAGCGGTGCCATGTCTGTACCTGGGATCCAAACCAGCAAACCCCAGGCGGCCGAAGCAGAACGTGTGCACTTAACTGCTGCGCCACCAGGCCAGCCCCTCGTGAGATCTTAAAGCAGTTTGAATTACTGTTTTAAGTAGAAAACAAAGTTCTTTGGGAACCTCGTAAGACATTTTGACTTGAAACAACTATTAAGGTACATAGTAGGGGGGCAAAAGGTTCAAGTTTCCAGTTATAAATCAGTCATGGGGTGTACTATACAGCATGATGTCTATAGTTAATGATACTATATTGCATATTTGAGAGTTGCTAAAGTAGATCTTAAAAAAAAAGATACATAATAGGAAAAACAGCTAAGTCCATGTGAAGAAGTGAGAGTTGTAGTTATATTGATTAGAGTACAGGTTAGGATGCCTAATGATGAGATTCAGAATAAAGTGGCTTAAGTAACAAGTCTGGAGGCGAGCAGTCCAGGCTGGCAGGGTGGCTCTGTTCCACATGGTTGTTCAGGGACCCAAGTTTCTTCTGTCTTGTTGCTTTACCCCCAAAGTGGCATAAAGCAACACTTTGCGTGTCAAGGCTAGGTGTGTGCCATAGTCACATTTCAAACGATAGCAAAGGGGGAAAAGGAAATATTTAGGAGAAACCCACAAATTACACATGTAACTTCTGCTCATGTTTCTCTGGCTCAGACAAATCATATGATACATTAAGCTGCAAAGGAGACTGGGAAATGTTGTCTGCAGCTGTATGGCCATGGACCTAGCTAAAATTTAGGCGGAGTCTTTATTAGTAAAAGTAATAAGAGGACATATACTGGGGCGGGGGGCATAGGTAGTATTTCTGTCATTCGTAAGTAGAGAACCGAGGGAGAGATAGAAGGGGAAATTTGCTTTTGATCTGAAATCTGAATAAATTCCCACTTGTAAATAAATTAAAGTTACATTTTTTTTTTTAAGATTACTGGGAAGAAAAGACTGAGAAATATTTATTTTGGTGTGTAGTTGAATAATTGGAGTCAATGGGAAAATGTACTGGCATGTAATAAACTTTAAACTGAAAAAATGTTCTATGTTTTTAGGTTTTACACATCTGTAAGTAGACCTTTTTGGAGCTCTGCAAGCCAACTCAATGGCGTCCTCCACAACTGTGCCTCTAGGATTTCACTATGAAACAAAGTATGTTGTTCTCAGCTACTTGGGACTCCTCTCTCAGGAGAAGCTGCAAGAGCAACATCTTTCCTCACCCCAAGGTATTATTTTTGGCTTATGGTGGTTATATTAAGTAGTGATACTTACTTTGTACATAAAAGTATATGAATCTGAGTAATTTATATCTTTGGTTATAAGATCAAATAATACTAATAGATTTTGAAAGAATAACCCTTCAGCCCATCCCTTCCCATCCCCTGATCCATTCCCAGAAGCAATTACTTTTGCTTTTTTTTTTTTTTTTTTAAAGATTTTATTTTTTCCTTTTTCTCCCCAAAGCCCCCCGGTACATAGTTGTATATTCTTCGTTGTGGGTCCTTCTAGTTGTGGCATGTGGGACGCCGCCTCAGCGTGGTTTGACGAGCAGTGCCATGTCCGTGCCCAGGATTCGAACCAACGAAACACTGGGCCACCTGCAGCGGAGCGCGCAAACTTAACCACTCGGCCACGCGGCCAGTGCTTTTTTTTTTTTTTTTTTAAAGATTTTATTTTTTTCCTTCTTCTCCCCAAAGTCTCCCGGTACATAGTTGTATATTCTTCGTTGTGGGTCCTTCTAGTTGTGGCATATGGGACGCTGCCTCAGCACGGTTTGATGAGCAGTGCCATGTCTGCGCCCAGGATTCGAACCAACAAAACACTGGGCCGCCTGCAGCGGAGTGTGCGAACTTAACCACTCGGCCACGGGGCCAGCCCCTACTTTTGCTTTTTAAGAGCTTGATATTTTAAATGATTGCTATTGGTAAATGTAAAAATGTACTCGGTACATTTAAATAAACAAATCCATTTGTTTTTAGAGATTTCATACTTAACAAGACATAGATTAGCGTTACATAGTTCTTTTTAAATTTTTTGTACAATTAAGTTCTTTGAATTGCCGTTTTTCAAGGATATTAGATTTAAACAATGGATTCATTTGTAGTGGTCCCCCCTTATCCACAAGAGGTATTTCCAAGACCCCCAGTAGATCCCTAAAACCATAGATAGTACTGAACCCTTAATATACCTTGTTTTTTCCTATACATACATACATATGATAAAGTTTAATTTATAAATTAGGCACAGTAAGAGATTAACAACAATAACTAATGATAAAATAGAATAATTATAACAATATACTGTAATAAATTGCCAGCATCACTACTCTTGCACTTTTGGGCCATTAAGTGAAATAAGGGTTACTTGAACACTAGCACTGTGATACTGCACCAGTTAATGTGATAACCAAGACGGCTGCTAAGTGACTAACAGGTGGGTAGCATATGCAGCCTGAATGTGCTGGACAAAGGGATGATTCACATCTCAGCAGGTTGGAGCAGAATGGCATGATATTTCACTACCCTACTCAGAATGGCGCAAAATTTAAAACTTAGGGATTGTTTATTTCTGGAGTTTTTCATTTAATATTTTGGATCGCAGGTCATGGAAACCGCAGATAAGGGTGGACTACTGTATCTGATAGACTTAGAAAGTTTTTAAGTCTTTGTATTGTGAAGTTGTATGTATCCTTCTTTAAATATTTTGCCAAACAAAGCTTAAAACAGTTACGGAGTCTCAGTTAGTCTTGTTCATTGAGCTGTAACATCATCATCTTAAATATTCTAATCCATAGATTTCTACTGCAGCTATAGAGGTACTTCTTATTTATCTCCTGCCATTCTAACTTGAGAAAGGATAGTCTTGAGAATTCAGCAATGATAGAATCGAGTAGCCATTCTAACAAGAGGGCTGACAGAAGGTATCTTAACAATGCTAATTTAAATACTGACGTGTAACTAGAGGATGTGTTCTGTTTTTAAATATTGAATCATATTTTGAGTACCCCAAGGCAGGTTGCTATTTAAACAAAATTACATCAAAATGACCTTAAAAACTCATAAAAGAAAACATGATACCAAATCTTTATTATTTCACCAAACTTACACAACTATTTTACTTTCTGTTGTCTTCTAATCTTTATCGATATACACATAGTTTTTACATAGTTGTAATCAGTTATTTGTGATTTTTTTCACTCAGTTTTATCTTAAAACATGTTTACGTTTCTATATTTCGTCTCTTCTATTATTGTGTGTCTAACTATTTCCAGTTTTTTAAAAAAATCAGTAGCATCGTATAAAATTTTTGCTTTACCATAAAAGCCTGTTTGCCTAGGTCACTAACACTGGCAGTAGGGCTTTAATTGAAAAAGTCATTTAAAGAGAGAATCATAAATAAAGAGGTTATTATAAGAAATTTTAATTTAAAATGTTAATAAATTTACATGTATTTAGCAATTTTGATGTAGGGCCAAAGCTTTTTTTTGAATGTGGGTCTGTTGATTGAGATTCCATGGCATATTTTTAGCATAAACCGTATCTATTACCTGTAGTTTCCAATTTATGTTTATTTAAAGTGGAGTAACAACATAAAGACACTTATAAAACAATCTGATTGAAGAGTCATTCTAAATTTTTATGACTTTTTTCTCCAATCTTTTACAGTTGGTTCTCTCACACCCAATAGGATATGGCATTTTTTAAGAATGTTTTTTTTTCTTTTTTCCTCCCCAAAGCCGCAGTACATACTTGTATAGTCTAGTTGTAAGTCCTTCTAGTTCTTCTACGTGAGCTGCTGCCACCACAGCATGGCTGCTGACAGACGAGTGATGTGGTTCCATGCCCGGGAACTGTACTCAGGCCACCGAAGCAGAGCACTACAAACTTCAACCACTAGGCCATCAGGGCTGACTCTGATGGGGTATTTTTAAAGCAACTTCCCCAAACATTTAATTTAGCTTTCATAGAAATATGAAGTCTCTTTGCACAATCATCTTTCAATTATGTCTATGATTTTAAATGTTAGAGAATTTCAGTAAGTATAATTTTCATAAACAGGTTGGGAGAGAAATAGCTGATTCTTGGTAAGCATACAACTTATGCAACTGTGCTAGAAAGTAGTCTACTAGCTGCATGTGTTCAGCTTGCTGTGGGCATTTTCAGTATGTTTTATAGTGAGGCTGTAGTGGGTCTCTTAATCCAACAAATCACTTCGCGGAGGTTAATTAAGAGCACTTCTACTATATATTGTTTTTCCCCCGGTTATTTACTTTTGCTAAATTATCTAGAGTCAAACTACTGCATCAAAGAGGAGTAATATTTTTGTGAGGAGCTTGCCATTTAAAGTAAGTAGGTAGCCTATAAATTGTCAAAGCATGTAACATATCTTTTTTAAGTTTTCACACATTGTCTTAAAAACTAGTTATAACTTCTGAAAATGCTGGATCCTATTGTTCTAAGACTTGGTGCTTCAGACTCAGTGAACATCTACCGTAATAGACTTACTTTGAGTCCAGCTGAGGAGTTGCATTGATAGTGATTAATGCATACATGGTTAGCACATCTGAAATAGGGATTGTGTCTGTACAGTATTGCGGTTTGGGAGGAAGATTCTCGGAATTAATTTTATGAAACGTGGTTTTTATATTGAACCTCCTAGAACTCTTTAGGTGCCAAAAATAGACATCCCGACTAAGTGAATTAGAGCAAGACCATTTATTACTCTAGCCCAGCAAACACCAGGAGTATTACCATGGTAGCAGTGGTTCCCCTGCCCCCAAGTACCATAGGGTAATGGAATGAACTCACTCGATGGCATTTCATGTAGTGGCTTGTGCTGCAGCTGAGGAACCTAGTACTAAGGGCTTAGCACCTTTTGTAGCAAACAGTAAGCAAGCTAGTTCCTTCTCCCAGAAAGCGAGCCGTCCATTGTGGTCATTTTGACTTACCTAATTGCCTTCCTGACTAGCTATAGGCATGGCTTAGAGTCAGAGGACAGGCGTTCAGTTTGTCATACTCGGCAAGGACATACAGGGATACTTAGGGCTCCTTGCAGGCTATTGGTCCCAACAATCTACCCCTCAAGATTAAATGCAGTGGCATTCAGTGGAATCCATTCAGTTTGTCTAATATAACACTTGATTCAGGCCATTATCAAGAGAATCTGAATTAGCAGGATGAGGCCATTCTGAGTGTTAATCTCAGGCATCCACCTCAGGACCCCAGATTCAGCCAAGTGAATAAGTCCCGAGGGGACTAGTAGGTCTTTTTTCACATAACCACTTAGTTTCCTTTCCTTTAGCATGTATGGGTTGTTCCACCTAACCAGTAGTAGTAATTCAACTCAACAGGAAATGTTGTCAGCTGTACATGCTCCTCCCTGTTCAGCCAGGATGTAGTTCAAGACCAGTCTATTGCCCATTATAATCCATGCAAGGGCATTTAGACTGATCTGCTGATCTTCTAGGGCTTGTTCCCTCTCATTGGCTGTTGTAGCTAAAGTTAAGGATACATTCCTGATTATTATCTGTGGGGCACGAACTCCAATACCAGAGAACAATATTTGCTTTGCTGTATGGAACCAGGAGTCAGTGTATCCCTGGATAGGACAGCTTTCTTTGTCTAGGGACACCACAAGGGGACTGCAGTCCAAAGGCTAGTGTCATTGACTCTTAGGAATATTGTCCAGGGCAGAGTTGGCAAACAGCAGGCCTTATAATGTTAGATTTAGTTCATTAAGAAACGTTTTCAAGTCTGCAGCAAAAGCTAATTTCCAAAGCTGTTCATTATTTGATAATAGTGGTTGACGGTGGTTCTTCTTGTTCAGAAAAATTCCTTTGTTGTTCTTGGGCTCAAAAAATTGTAATAAAACACTACCACTGCTTAGCCATTGAACTGCTGTGCGATAGGGTATGTAAGGGTATTCAGCTTTGATTTCTGACAAAAATTCATGGAACTGACAATGATTAAGTCCATGACAGCAAATGAAGGTCACTGTTGAAACCCCTGGTTCATTAACACAAGATAGATTGAAGTATTTCCCAGAATATCTATTGAAGAATACTACAACGAATAACCGTAAGTTTTAAATACCTTACAGTGTCACAATCTTTGTAAATTTCTCCAATTAATAAGCCACCTTCTGCTCCACACATATTTTTTTCCACTATCAGTAACACATCGTAGCAGATTCCACTTCGGGTTGTAGTGAATTAGTGTTTTCTCAATTTCTTTGAAAATACCTGTAATTGTTCTGTGCAGACTTTGCCGGTTCTTTGGTCACGTAGCACTTGGCATTGACTCCTTGAATAAACGGCAGCTGAGCAGTTTCAGACATCAGTTAGTACATCAAGAGCCAAGGAAAAGCACTCAATTGTTTGCCTTGTATTTCAGTTGACTGTTGATGTTGTTCCCCTTGTCCTCAACTCATTGAACAACTGTTCTCTCCAAAAGACTAATAATCTTAAATTTTTATTTTATCTGGACGTGTTTCTTCAGCTGCTGCAGTTGAGCACAATTTAATTAACTCAGTGTCAGTAGATGACTTTCCTTGCTTGGCTAACAACTGAGCCACTTAGAAACTTATTTTGGTTGTGGCCTTATTTTCATTTTTATGAAGAAATTCTATGATGAGATGTTACGCTTTTAAGTTTTCTAACTTTTTTGGCTGTTGCTTTCCTGTGAGTTGGGAATATTGTGATGAGTGCTTTATAGTCTGGTAATACCAATGTATATTGTGTTCTTTTAGCACAACTATAATGTCATTGCATAATAAACACAATACTTTGCCATCTAATTTGATGACAAAGTAATCTATATTCCATTATGCCTTACAAGGAGGATATTCAAAGTCCACTTGTCTCTTCTTTTCTTATTTTGACACCATGGGTGTGCACAGGTAAAATAAAAGTTGTGGTACAACAATGCCTATGGTGGTTGAAATGCCATTAGTTATAATTGTGTCACTGCAGTTTGTAGTGCACTGAGCAACAGTGTAAAGCTGTGAGAGCGCCTCGCATAGTCTCTGTTGCTCATCTCTGCCATTGTAGCACAAAACAACCATAGATGATAACTGAATGAATGAGTGTGGCCATATTCCAATTAAATTTTATTTATGGGCACTGGATTTCGTATAACTTTTATATATCACAAAATATTAATCTTCAGATTTTTTCAACCATTTGAAAAATGTAAAAACCATTCTTAGCTTGTGGGCTGTACAAAAACATGCAGGGGCTCAGATTTGCCCCATAGGTCGTAGTTTGCTGATACCTGAGGTATTACATCACTGCAAGGAACATTTTCTTTTTTTTCATTGTTATTAAGGAGCTCATTTCATTTATGCACAAACTAAATGCTGGATTTTTTTGTTTTTTTATAGATTTTATTTTTTTCCTTTTTCTCCCGAAAGCCCTCCGGTACATAGTTGTATATTTTTGGTTGTGGGTCCTTCTAGTTGGTGGCATGTGGGATGCCGCCTCAGCATGGCTTGATGAATGGTGCTATGTCTGCCCAGGATCCAAACCGGCGAAATCCTGGGGCTGCCGAAGCAGAGCACGCAAACTTAGCCACTCGGCCACTGGGCCGTCCCCTGTTTTTTTAATATTAAGCCCAAATTTGTCTCCTTGTCACTTTCATTCTTTAATCATATTTCATTTTTTATTATATAAGTAATATATATTTGAAGCTATTTAGAAAATGGAAAAAGAAAGTAAGAAGAAAATCTTATAATCCAGTAATTGAAATTAATAAATGTTAACATTTTTTCCAGACGTTTTTATAGGTACATATAAATTTGAATTTATGGTTTATAAAAGTGAGGTCATATGTATGATTTTTTTCTTTTTTAAGATTTTATTTTTCCTTTTTCTCCCAAAGCCCCCCGGTACATAGTTCTGTATTTTTAGTTGTGGGTCCTTCTAGTTGTGGCATGTGGGATGCTGCCTCAGCTTGGCTTGATGAGCAATGCCATGTCTGTGCCCAGGATTAGAACTGGCGAAACCCTGTGCCGCTGAAGCAGAGTGTGTGAACTTAACCACTCGGCCACAGGGCCGACTCCTATATGATGTTTTATAAGACTTTAAAAATTGACAGTATATGTGAACATCTGTCCATGTCAATAAATAAATATCTGTAGTCTCCTACTGTAGGACATTTAGGATATTCAGTATTTGCTGGTAAAAGGTAATCATCAGCCTTCTTTGGAGTGGGCACATGACAGTCCTTAAGTTAGCCCCCAAATTTCTTAAAACTTTTCCTTTCCACTTTCCTTTACTTTTCCAGAACCTTCCCCTGACTAGTAATGGCCTGATAGGTCTAGAAAAACACTTTTTAAATACGACTTTGTGCAATGATGAAAATGTTCTGTATCTGCTCTGTCCAATATTGCAGTCACAAGTCACATATGACAATTGAATGCTTGAAATGTGACTAGTGTGACTGAGGAACTGAAGTTTTAATGTTATTTAAACTTAAAAAGCAACATGTGGCTAGTGCCTACAGTATTAGACACACAGATCTAGAACTCAGTTTTTTATCTTCCACTCTAAGCCAGCCACTATTTTTACAGTAATTTGTTAATGATGCCACTTGCTAGCCATGCTTGAGACATAGGAGTCATCCTTGAGCTCTTATCTTTGCTTCTTGCCCTCTTACTTTGTCAGCTGTTAACCAACTGTCCCAGTTTTGTGATGATTTTCCTACAGGCCCTGCCCCAAATTATAGTAAATGTCTCCTGATTTTTCTCCTTCATTTTATGTCTTCTCCATCATACATTTTGCATACTGCAAGCAGATTGAGCTTCCTAACATTGCCTCTTGCGTGGAGAACCCACAGCTGCTCCCTTTTCCCTAGGGCTACTCTATAAAACTTCCCTTGGTTTCCGTGGTCTGGTCCCATTACCTATTGTGTCTTGTGTCTGTTATTGCCTTGTACTTTAAGCAAGCCATGTTTATTCGTATCTGTGTTTTTTCACTCAAGCTGAGATGCTCTAGAATGGTAAATTCCCATGATAGTGATTACTGATGCTTACCCATGTCTCATTCTTTTTCTCTCCTTCCTGGCCCATGGGAAAATTGCATTTAGGCAGGGCCATGTGACTAGTCCCAGCCAATGAAATATGAATGGATGTGATTTGTGTCACTTCTAGACTGTGGCATTTAAGAGCCAGTATGCCTTTCCCCATTTTTCCCCTTGCCTTGTAGTATGTATGTAGGGGTAGAGGGGAACCATATGTTCCTAATGGCCTAGTTAAAATAGGGCAGAACCACTATCAGGCAGGGTTTCTAAGTGACTGTATGAAGCAGTTGGCTTGCTTTCCATTTCCCCCAGTGACATATGTAACATGAGGGAGATATGGATCTTTGAGTTAAGTTGCTGAAATTTTGGCTTTATTTATTTTTGCAGCATAGACTAGCATGTCCTAATTAATGTAGCTCCCAAATAGACATATGAAGGTGACCAGCTGTCTGGTTTGCCAAGGATTAAGTAAAACTGGGAAAATCCGGGTCAAACTGGGACAAGTTGGTCACCATATAATACATACACACTTCTCTATCTATCCAAAAATTCTACTTATTTATGTTGTTTCTCAGCTGTAACAGACTTCATGCTCCACAAAAACCAGGCCTTTTCAACCCCTCTGATTTAGTAAATTTGTAAGGACCTTAAGGGATTATGTAAGCCTGTATTGATAATTTTTTTTCCTGCTTGAGCATAGAATTTTTTCCACCTGAAATTGTAGATTCTGAGAAGTTTACTTGCTCTAGCATTTTTGTTTTGCTTTGTTTTTGAAATTTGTTTGTCCTTATATTGTTTTCTTGTAAGCCCAAGTACAAAATATTTACACATAAATACAAACGTGTAGGCTAACTTTTTAGAGGGAAAAATAAGGTTCTTGTTGCTGTCTTTGCTGCTTTACTATCCTATTGGTTATCTAATTTGTTGCCTTACTATCCTATTTCTTGAGATGTGATGTCATGACTCATGCCATGCTGTTGTAAATAGGATGTGCTGTAGCAGTCATTGGGTAATGTAGGTAGAGTTTGGTTTCAAGTTCATGAAGCAAGAAGTATGAGAAAAAGAGACTAAAGGAGGTGACCCTTTCATGACTCAAGATTTCTGTCACATTAAATGTCTTTCGTTTTTTCCTGAGGCATGCTCAGTACAGAATTTTCCATAAATCGTTAACTCTACACTTCCAGAACTAGTCAACTCTTCCAATTCTTCCAGACTTCCAGATTTGTGCTGAATATAGTCAACACTGTTCAGTATTATATAGTCTGTCTAGTAGAAGTCCTGACTTGCATATTTGATGCCACATAATAACTTCTGTTATACTCAACTTTTCATTTATTAATATAGAGCACTTTGATGCTGTAGTAATTAATATGGATTTGACAATAAGACATTTCTTTCTTAGGAAAGAGAGCAAATTCATGTCTGTTAATTAGTAATGTAACTATCAAAGAGTAACCCCTCATTTTCCCCTCCTCCCTCCAGCTCCAGGCAACCGCTATTCCGCTTTCTGTCTCTATGAATTTTACTATTCTAGGCATCTCATTTGAGTGAAATTATACAATATTTGTCCTTTTGTATCTGCTTTATTTCGCTTAGCATAATGTCTTTAAGGTTTATTCATGTTGTAGCATGTATCAGAATTTCATTTCTTTTTAAAGATGAATAATATTCCATTGTATGCCTATAGCACATTTTATTTATCTATTCATCTATTGATAGACATTTGGGTAATTTCTACCTTTTGGCTATTGTGAATAATGCTACTATAAACATTGGTGTACAAATATTTGTTTGAGTCTCTGCTTTGAGTTCTTTTGGGTATATACCCTGGTGTAGAATTCCTGGATCACATGGTAATTCTGTTTAATTTTTTGAGGAAGTGCCATACTTTTTTTCATAGGAGCTGCACCATTTGACATTCCCATCAGCAATGTGTGGGGAATACAGAGGGGTTCTGGTTTCTCCATATCCTCACCAACACTTGTTTTTTGTTTTTTTTAATAATAGCCATCCTAATGGGTGTGGTGTGAAATGGTATCTCGTTGTGGTGGCTCATTTTATTGCTGAAGAATATTCCATTGTATGAGTACCATAGTTTGTTTATCTATTTACCTATTGGAGAACATCTTGGTTGCTTCCAAGTTTGGGCAATTATGAATAAAGCTGTTGTAAATTTTCATGTGCAGGTTTTTGTGTAGATGTAAGTTTTCAACTCATTTGGTAAATGCCAAGGAGGGTGATTGCTAGATCATGTGGTAAGAGTATGTTTAGTATAATAAGAAACTGCCAAGCTGTCTTCCAAAGTGGCTGTACCATTTTGCATTCCCACCAGCAATGTATGAGGAGGGTTCCAATTTCTCCACATCCTTGTCAAACTTGCTATTATCATATATATTTTTTTTTTAAGGAAGATTTGCCGTGAGCTAACATCTGCTGCCAATCCTCCTCTTTTTGCTGAGAAAGACTGGCCCTGAGCTAATATCTGTGCCCATCTTCCTCTACTTTATATGTGGGACACCTACCACAGCATAGCTTGACAAGTGGTGCGTAGGTCTGCACCTGAGATCTGAACTGGCAAACCCTGGGCTGCCGAAGCAGAATGTGTGAATTTAACCACTGCTCCACTGGGCTGGCCCCACTATTACCCATAGTTTTGATTATAGCTATCCTAATGGGTGTGTAGTCGTATCTCATTGTGGTTTTAATTTGCATTTTCCTAATGGCTAATGATGTTGAACATCTTTTCATGTGCTTCTTGGCTGTTTGTATATCTTTGGAGAAATATCTTCATATCTTTTGTCCATTTTTAATTGGGCTATTTGTCTTTCTATTGTTGAGTTGTAAGAATTCTTTATATATTTATATATTCTGGATACCATACCCATATCAGATATAATCGTGTGCTGCATAATGACATTTCAGTCTGCAACAGATTGCATATATGTTGGTGGTCCCATAAGATTAGTACTAGATAGCCTAGGTGTGAGGTAGGCTATACCCATCTAGGTTTGTATAAATACTGTAGGGGAGGAAGACATTTTCCTCTACTCTTGTAGGTTCTTCTGACTGGTCCACGAACTAAATTGACATGAGACAGATTAACGGGAGAAAAACAAACAAAAGTTTAATAGCATGTATACGTGGGAGAAACCCAGGAAAACCAAGTAACTTACCAAAATGACTGAAGTCCTCTCCTTAAATACCACCCTCAGCTAAAGACAAGAGAGGATGTTGGGGATGGGGAGAGTCAGGGACTTCAAAGGGAAGGAAAGCAATTCACAGGTAAGTGAAAAGGAGCAAATGTTTAGAAAACAAGTGTTTGGCCAGACAGAAACAGAAGAACACAGAAGGGAGCCCAACAAGCAAGCTTTTCTAGGTTCCTCCCTCCCTACCACCTAGTTCATGTGATGTTAAGGTGATAGCTCACTTCCTGAAACAGGTCTTTTTTTATTGGAATTCTTTAGGAGGCGGTTAAGGGGGAGGTAACAAGAAAACTTTCTGAGTCTTTTGTTTCTTAAAAATAATCAGCCTAAAATAATCCTCATGTTAAAGAGACACATTTTGGGGTGGCAAATTTTGTTACCCTTCCATATACTCTATGATGTTTGCACAGCAATGAAATTGCCTCATTACGCATTGCGTCATTACACATTTCTCAGAACATATCCCCATCATTGAGTAACACATGACCATATATGATTTCCAGATATTTTCTTCCATTCTCTGGTTTGTCTTTTCACTGTATTGGTAGTATCCTTTGACATACAGAAGTTTTTAATTTTTATGAAGTCCAGTTTATCTGTTTTCTCTGATTTCATGTGTTCTTGGTGTCATGTCTAAGTAACCATGGCTAAGTAACCTAATCTAGGGTCATGCGCATTTTCACCTATGTTTCCTTCTAAGAGTTTTATAGTTTTAGGTGTTAAATTTAGACCTTTGATCCATTTTGAATTAATTTTTGTGTATGGTGTGAAGTAGGGGTCCAGATTCGTTCTTTTGCATGGGAATATGCAGTTGTCCCAGCACCATTTGTTGAAAAGGCTGTTCTTTTCCCCATTGAATAGCCTTGGTACCCTTCTCAAAAGTCACTTGAGGGCCAGCCCGGTGGCGCAGTGGTTAAGTGTCCATGTTCCGCTTTGGCGGCCCGGGGTTCCCCGGTTCAGATCCCAGGTACAGACATGGCACTGCTCAGCACACCCTGCTGTGGTAGGCGTCTCACTTGTAGAGTGGAGGAAGATGGGCATGGATGTTGGCTCAGGGCTGGTCTTCCTCAGCAAGAAGAGGAGGGTTGGCAGCAGATGTTAGCTCAGGGCTAATCTCCCTCAAAATTAATTAATTAATTAAATAAATTAAAAAACAAAAAACCCCCACATATTTAAAATAATTTTTTTTTAAAAAAAAGTCAGTTGACCTTAAATATATGCATTGATTTGTGGCCTCTCAATTAGATTCCGTTGGTCTATATGTCTGTTCTTATACTGTTACCACATTATCTTGATTACTGTAGCTTTGTAGTAAATTTTGAAATTGTGAATTGTGAATCCTCCAACCTTCTTCTTCTTTTTCAAAATTGCTTTGACTATTTTGTGTCTCTTGCAATTCTATATCAATTTTAGGATTGTCTTGCCCAGTCCTGGAAAAAGGGCAGTTGGAATTTTGGTAGGGATTGTGTTGAGTCTGTAGATCAATTTGGGGAGTATTGCCATCTCAGATCAACTTTTCAAGACAGGTTCTTATAACCCATGTGGGGAAGGCAAAAATTTCCCCCCTTCTCTTCTTGTTTGTTATAGCTGGTGAAATAATTAAAATGCCATAAGGCAGGTTAACAGGAGAAAATCATATTTAATTTCTGTGCAAGGGGAATTCACATAAGCGTGAAAAATTCCAGACTCAGGCAAAATGAGGTATATATGTCATTCTGGACTAAGGAGAAGGGGTCAAGGGTCTGGGCCTTAAAAGGGAAAGGAGGCAGTTTACAGGAAGATGAAAAGACCTAATGTTTGGCACAGAAATATTTGTTGGGCCATCAGAGATATTGGGACACAGAGAAGACTTTGATCAAACGGGCCTTGCTAGGTTCCTTCCTGTCTACCTCACCTAGTACATATTATACTTTGTAGAGTATCTGTATATCTATACTATATAGCTGTTTCCTGAAACAGGCTTTCTATCTTAAATTTCTTTTTTTTTTTTGAAGGGAAGCTGAGTTTTATTTAGAAAATTAACAGCAATTGAAAAATAATGTTAAAATGTTTTAAGAACAGTTTCAAAATAATTAGCAATTTGTCATTTCATGAGTCTGGACATTCTAAATAAATTTGTTTTAAATTGTTATGATTATCTTTAAAAAAGAAAATATGTTGAAATAGTTGTCACAAGGCATTAGTTATATGTAGGAATTATAAGATAAAATATAAAATTAACAAGAACATGCAATTTTTAAAATTATCCTTTCAACTAGAAACTAAGTCTTTAGAGAATTTAGTTTTCATCTATCTATCACCGTCATTGTTATATAGTCCTTATAATGAATTGAATTCAATTCTGGATCACTTGCAGCAGGCAACATTTCTTCTGTTTTCTCTGAGAAAAAGGCTCACCTTCTTCAGTCATGTACTTGCTCAGTTCTTCCTTAGAAAGAGACCCACATTTTGCTGGCTCCAAGACCTCAAAAAATCGAAGAAGGATATCCTCTGGAATTGGTCTCTGTCCGTTTTCTAGCAGTGCTTCAGTCATCACTGGAAGAAATTTTTTGAATCAAACGTATCCAGTGGGTTCTTCTTCCTCTCCCTCTGCAATCAGATCCTGCAGCTCTCCTTGACTAGAGTAGCATCCTAATGAACTAAAGATTTTTCTGATCTTCTCCATTCCACCTCCTCTGAGGGGGGCTCCAGCCTCTCGGCCTTCTGTCATATGGCTGGGTGGATCTCTCAAACGTCTTCTGTGTTGTGTTTGGATGTCCTCTATTGGAGTATGGATGTCTTTTTCATTGTATGGTGGAGTGGAGAGATTACCAGGAATGCTCACTCATCGTGATGCTGATGTCACTCACTTGCCCAAGACTTACTTCTATCTTAAATTCTTTTAGGCAGTTGGTGGGAAGGTCAAAGTTTCTTCGTGAGTCTTTTGTTTCTTAAAAATAATCAGCCCAAAATAATCCTCAAGACAAACACATTTTGGAGTGGCAAATTCTTCTCCCTTATACTCCATCCCAAATTATGATTCACAATTCATTATTTCTGGAGATGTGTACTGTTTCATTTTCTCAGTCTTTCTATAAGGAACAGGAGATGTTTGACCCCGACCACTATGAAACCAGACTTTGAGTGGGTGCATGGTGGATTTTCTCTGTGTTCTTCTCCTTCAAATCTGTCGCCCAGTCTGCAGGATACCTGGGGGGTGTGGTAGCACTAGAACCTGAAAACTGCTATTGTGATTGGCTATTTTGGAATTTTTTTTTTTTTTTAAATCTGATTTCTTGCTTACTGGTCCAGTATGGTATCATTTGATGTAGTTGTTTTTTGCTACTGGATGAATAATTGAACCATGTTATCTATATGTTCAGTAGATGTTTTAAATTTGATTATAATTATCTGGGTTTTCTAGAGCAGTATTTGCCAAGATTAATTGCCTGAATGCTTTTAAAACAAAGATCATGGAGCCCTACCCTAGATCTGCTGAACCAGATGCTTCATGCTGGAGCCTGGGAATCTGTATTTTTAATATATTCTCTTAGTAATTTTAATGTGCCTCCGGTTTGGGAAACCATAGATTTAGAAAGTATTTTACTCTGGAATGTCTAGCCCTTGCAACTGTTCTAAACTTATTGATCTAATATTCACTTTGAAAGCCCTGAGTGTATTTCAGGGCTGGAATGTAATGATTGCTGACTCACCTGACTTCATTTGACACTGAAGTGGGTGGGGTTTAGTGTGCTAAAGTCTGTTTATCGCTGAAATATTTTTCTTTGGGTTTATAGCGCAAGATTTATGCTGCATTAGTGCTACTGTGTAGCTCTGTGCTTTTGAAAGTCTGGGCGGGGTTGATTAAATGAAAATCACTGAATCTGGCTTTGTCGTTGGTTAGCTAAATAAATAGCCTTTTGTGTCCTGACAGCAGTAGACTTTTTCTGGTTTAGGTTTTCCACATGGCTGATTATCAAGTATGACAACTTGTCATCTGCAATCAGCGTCACATTAGTCTCAGGAGAATAGGCACTCCTTTAATCAGCTGCTTTTCTTTAAATCTGGTGGGGTGAGGCATATGGTAACCAAGACATTATTGTCATTTACTTTGTGGCTTGGTGGTGGTGTGATTGGGTGTGTGGGTATGTGTATGTTTTAGGTGTGTAGATTTTCCAAAAGGCAGCAGATGGCAGATAGAACATTCATGTATTCCTTATTTTTCACTGTACATCAAAAATTATAATCGTATATTTTAGAAGTCAGTGATAATTTTGCTTACCAGAAGACCTACTTTCTAGTTTTGTTTGTGTATGATATATTTGAGCCTGGGCTAGTCATTTAAATTCTTTGAGTCCCATATTCTTCGTATAATAAGGAGGAAGAACAACTTTTACTTTACAGACCCTTTCAAATCTAAAATTCAGTTGGTTCAGAGAATGGTTAAACTCTCATAAGCATGGAGACAACAGTTGAGGTCTTATTCTTTCCATTCTTCATCCTCCATATTCTCCATCACAATTCCATCACCATAAATAAATGGTCTAGTTACTGTCCTATGTCTGTGTTGGGTCTGTACTCTGTTCTCTTATACAAAATGAATTCTCATTTTCTTTATTTCTTTTAACTGTTATTGTTTGAGCTAGCCTCAAAATATACTGATAACATTGGTTTTTTTATAGTCTTTTCTTTTTTTCTGCTTTTTCTCCCCAAATCCCCACAGTACATAGTTGTATATTTTTTAGTTGTGGGTTCTTCTAGTTGTGGAATGTGGGACGCTGCCTCAGCATGGCCTGATGAGCAGTGCCATGTCCGTGCCCAGGATCTGAACCGGCGAAACCCTGGGCCGCCGAAGTGGAGTGTGCGAACTTAATCACTTGGCCACGGAGCTGGCCCCAACATTGATTTTTTTTATTCCTCTGAATTTATATAACTTTCATTTCATTGTCTTTTTTCTTAAGCGTCCTCTCTCCCCGGCAAGGTTGTCATCTATACATTATAATCCTTTGAGTCTTCATCACAGTGACAGTGATAGCTATCACTATCAAGTGTTTGAGTACTTTTTTAGTTCTCGCTTGACACAAGTCTACTTGACACAAGTCTAGGACAAAGGAACTATCTCAAATAGTTTGTAATTTGGTCAGAATAATGATAATAAACTATAAAATCCTTGAACACTTTTAGTAAATATTTAAATGTTAAATGATGTGGCACAGGCTAAATGATATAAATGTTCAAATGTCAGTGATTTAGAAGTAGTCAGTGAAGATATTGTGGAGAAGCAGAGGGACTTAAACTGATTCTTGCAAAGTGGACAGAGTTTGAATAATCAGGAAAAGAAAGGACAGTCCAGGTTAGGTAAAATTGTAGCATAATATGTCTTTTTCGTTAGTGAAGAAATTGGCAGTGAGTTCATACTGAGAAGGAGCAGAAATGAATTTTTTAATTTATTTAAATTCATATAACTTATTGTGGCTTATAATAATACATAATGAAAGCATATAAATAAACAAATAAAAGTATTCTAATAAATAAAACCAGAATAGGGAAACTGTACACTTCTATAGTGGGAATAATAAATCACAGATATGTAGTCTATAAAGTCTCGTACAGTAATATTGATCAGTGAATTTGGTTCTGAGGCAAAACCAAAAAAAAAAATGGAGGTATACTTAGTAACAGGATTATTTTTCCATAACTAAAAGCTATACTATTTTCTTCTAAGTGGAACATTATTCTTTAAAAATATTTTTTTTCACTTAGAGCATTATTACATAGGGTACAGAGTAATGTAGTACAAAATATTGTCAATATCAAATACAGTATTAGGTTTCAAAACGTTGTCTCATAATGTGATTCTGGATAAAAGCTAAGGAAATGACACCAAAGTGCAACTCAGTTAAAACAAATAGTTGACACCATCTGGGTACCTAGATTATATGTGTGTACTTTTGTGATGATCCAGTTTAATATGAGGATAAAGTCTAGACTGCAGAAGAATGGAAGGACTACCTGTCACATCAGGAAACCTTATAAAAAATTAAATCCAACAGGTTGTATTTGGCAAGAATCTGAAATGTTTAGGTGCTCTGTGTTTCTGATTAAGGGCAGGTCAAGAGCAAACTAGCAGATGTTAAGTTCAAAATGTTTCTGTGGAACTTTTTAAAAGGCTAATAACCAAGACATTTTTCAGCATGGTTGTTACCCTACCTCTGTCATAGAAGTATGTTTGAAGGAGTATCAGTAGGTAAAAGAAGGACTTCTCTTAAAAGCACTTTCATTTACTGTAGCTCATGACAATGATTGATCAGACTTCTTACATTGTTGAATATGGCAGGGATTATTTTAGCCTGCAAAAGTTTGAAGGCAAATCTCTTATAGGTAAGTCACACCTTGAAATGTAGAAAATCATGGAACATCTGGTATTCAAGAATCTTAGCAGGGCTGAACACTCATGCCCGAGTGGTTAAGTTTGCATGCTCCGCTGCAGGCAGCCCAGTGTTTTGTTGGTTCGAATCCTGGGCGTGGACATGGCACTGCTCATCAAACCACGCTGAGGCAGCATCCCACATACCACAACTAGAAGGACCCACAACGAAGAATATACAACTATGTACTGGGGGGACTTGGGAAGAAAAAAGGAAAAAAATCTTAAAAAAAAAAAAAATGTTAGCTTCTTAGTAAAACTTCCCAGATGAGTTTATTGTGAAATGTACCCTAAATTAAAAAAATTTAATTTTCCTTTTGAATGTTTGAATATAAACTAATTAAATTCGGTTGGACATCTATTCAGGGAAAAAAGATTTTAGTTTTAGATCAGTTGATCTAAATTGATCATTTTCTCTTACAGCAAATGAAGAGCAAGAGTAATTGCCTGTCAAGATTTCTCCTAGTTCCTGTTATAACAGCCCTATATTATATCATTTGGCATTATTTAAACTATCAGAAGGTTGTTTCTGCTGATTTAAACTCTTACAGTACTGAAAGCAGATTCTGTATAAGTGTCATTGATTAGAAATTTATGATGAACTGTTTTTGTTCACAGAGACAAGGCTTGGGGAAAGATCACTGTTAAATAGTAACAAATTTTAGAGAATCAAAAAGGCTTGATGAGGGGCTGGCCTAGTAGCCTGGTTGTTAAGTTCAGTGCACTCTGCTTTAGCGACTTGGGTTGAGTTCCCGGGTGTGGACCTACACCATTTGTCAGTGGCCATGCTGTGGTGGTGACCCACATACAAAATAGAGGAAGACTGGCACAGATGTTAGCTGAGGGCAAATCTTCCCCAAGTAAAAAGAGAGGAAGATTGGTAACAGGTGTTAGCTCAGAGTGAATCTTTCTCACCACACACACACAAAAGGCTTGATGAGTGGGAACTACTATCTATTGAGCATTTTTGATTTGATGAAACTGGATTTATTTCTCTGATTACCCTTGACAACACCCCTTTGTGTTTCTTATGATTTTCCCATTTTACATAAGAGGAGAGGCTCAAGAAGATTATTGTTCTTGTCCAAGGTCACATGTAATGATGAGCTGGAATACTTGACTCCAAAGTTTATCTTCTACTTCTGCTGAGCTGCCTTCCAGGAAGCTGGAAGGGAGAGAGATAATTTCATTGAAAGACCTTAAATTGATTTCCCAGTCTTTATTTGCCCTGTTTTAATAAGTCACAATATCATATCATTATTGTTATAATTATAAACAATACTTGAGATTTATTGAAAATTTATCTGTTAGCAAAATAAGCCAGTCCCCGAAAGACAAATAGTGTATGATTCCATTTATATAAAGTACTTAGAGTGGTCAAAATCATAGTGACAGAAAATAGAAGGGTGATTTCTAGGGGCTGGGGGAATGAGGGTATGGGGAGTTATTGTTTAATGGTTTAGAGTTTTAGTTTTACTAAATGAAAAGAGTTTTGGAGATGGATGGTGGTGATAGTAGCACAGCATTATGAATGTGTTTAGTACTACTGACTATGTATTTAAAAATGGTTAAGATGGTAAATTTTGTTATTTTTATTTTACCACAATAAAAAAAATTGGGGGAAAAAAGCCTGTCTGTAAAAAGATAGACTTTTATGCTTTGTGAGAATTTGCAAAGATTGCCTTCTTCCTAGGATACATTGTCTTCAAATTTTGCATAATAGATTGTGTGTGTTTCATGGAATGTTTTTAGGTTTTTATGTAGTTTCATCTAAGATATTTATTTAGGCATAAATAAATGAAATGTCATTAAGCAAAATATATATTAACCATTACCTAGAGGGGATCCTTTGTGTTGCACTTCAACTAGAAATATGTAAGGAATTTTATATTTTCCACAAAAATTCTTTTTTTTTTTTTTAATATTTTCTTTTTTAAAGATTTTATTTTTCCTTTTTGTCCCCAAAGCCCCCCGCTACATAGTTGTATATTTTTAGTTGTGGGTCCTTCTAGTTGTTACATGTGGGATGCCACCTCAGCATGGCTTGATGAAAGGTGCTATGTCTGCCCAGGATCCGAACTGGCAAAACCCTGCATTGCCGAAGCAGAGCGCGTGAACTTAACCAGTTGGCCACGGGGCCGGCCCCTTCCACAAAAATTCTTTTAAGGGTGTGAGTTTTATTTTGGTTAGTCTCAGCTTAGAAGGCAAGTGTTTTATGTGGCCTAAAGGAAAATCATTTTTGTCCACTTTAAAACTTGAAACCTAATCAGAGAATCTGTGAGATATAGAAATATCTAACTTTGTTTTTCAGAGGTACTTCAAAGACCCATGGATGCTATAATAATCAGATTTCTTGGCCTAAACTAATAAGCTCATTTTTGAATTCAGAGTTTTTTGCTTGCAAAAATGAAAACATATTAACAGCTCATCTCTTTCTTTATAAAACTTGTCAGTGGTTGAGAATAGTGATATGACCCACTGAAAAAGTACTAGAAACGTGTCTATAAATTTTTCTCAATGGGAGGGGCGAGAGGTGTCATATTTGGATTCAGTGTTTTAGGTGAAATGATGAAGCTCTGCTCTGAATATCTGAGGCAGGAGAAATTAGTAAATTATCAAGTATCTGGTCTAATTTTCTCCTTTAGACTCTTCCCCTTTGTTTTCCACTCTGTCCTATAGACCAGGAGCTTCCTCCTCCTTTTACTGCATAAGGATAGCTTATGCCCAGTACTTTTGGTATATTTATAAGCTGGAGGATATAAATCTTTTGGTGATAATAGACATTCTCTTGGGCTGCCGTTTGCATAAAGATGTGAAGATAAGGGACCGTGAGTGTCAATGTCAGAAGACACTATCACTGATCTAGATGACCTTTCAGGTTCCTTTTCTATTACATCAAAAATGTTTCTAAGATATTTCCTTCCTAGCTGCCCAACCAGAAGATGAGTAGGACATAGCCTGGATGAATCGTTTTGTATTTAGACCAGCCTGAGTTCCAATCATATATACCAGTCCTCTGTGGGAGTAGTATAACCTACCCAAGCCTTAGCTTCCTTATCTTTAAATATCTCCTAGCCCCCCTAGCCTGGATAATGAGTTTTGATTTTGTATTTTCTAACTTAAAAGTTAAAATGCTACCCATATTCTAATGGCTTCTCTCTGTCTCTTTCAATGGTAATCTTTTTTGTTGGTTTCAGGAGTTCAACAAGATGTAACTTCACAAACTCTGGATCAAGAAGTTTTATTAAAAGTTAAAGCTGAAATTGAAGAAGAGCTAAAATCCCTGGACAAAGAAATTTCTGAAGGTCGGTTTATCTTTATCTTCCTAGGTAATTAGTAGATTCTGTTTCGTGTGTTTGCTGTTGATGTAGTTTGATTTTTTGCAGTAGAGTGTTCTCAACATTACACAACTTCATTGGTATAGGATTATAGGATGAAAATAGAAGATATCCTTTTTCTTTCCTGGGGGATATACTTATAAAAGTTTCCCAACTATACCCAACAGTTTAGATGTAGCCTTTTCTGGTGTTAAGTAATAGACTAAACAGTCATGATAAGATACTTTCCATTCAGTGTGGTTTGATTTATATTTGGTATCTTTGTAATTAATAATAACATTAAAGGGAAAAATGTAAGTAAGCTGCTTCCATTTTTGTATGCATATATGCTATACATGGTTGTAATCGTAATGTACCTGTAGTTTTATAGCCACATATTTTGTACTTAACATTACATCATAAACTTTTAAAATAGTTATTCTACTTAAATACATGAAATTCTGTATTGAATGAATATTTACTCAATCATTCCCTTATTATTGAGAGGAGCATTTGGATTATTTCTTATTTTGCCTTACATAAGTAACACTGCATTGAACCTCTTACCCAGTGATTTTCTTTTACAGCTTTATTCAGATATATTTCACATACCGTAAAATTTACTCATGTAAGGTGTACAGTTCATTGGTTTTTAGTATATTCACAGAATTGTACAACCGTCACCAAATCTAAGTTTAGAATACTTTTTCCGTCCCAAGAAGAAACACTCTGCACATTAGCAGTCGTTTACCATTTCTACTCCCACCAGCCCTTGCCCCTGTCCCCACCCATGGCAACCATTAATGTGCTTTCTGTCTCAATGCATTTATTATGGATATAAACGTAAATGGTGGTGGTCTTTTGGGACTTCTTTCTCTTAGCATAGTGTTTTCAAGGGTCATCTGTAGTATGTTTCAGTACTTCATTCCATTCTACAGTGGAATAATACTCCATTCTGTGGATAATACCACATTATGTTTATCCATTCGTTAGTTGATGAACATTAGGTTGTTTCCCCTTTTTGGCTATTATGTATAATGATGCTATGAATATTTTTGTAAAAGTGTCTATGTGAATGTATATTTCACAATAATTTTTAACAAGAAAAATTATAAATCATGTTTATAAATTAGTTCCCTGTTTGTACAGAAAGAGTATGAAAAGAAATATACAAATAATCCAGAAACCTAATTTTAATCTTCTCTTTTATTTGCCTTTATCAACATTTTTAACTGACTAAAGTTCCAATTCTATTTTAAGCCTTCTTCCATTTTTAAAAAAAATTCATACTGGTTTATAACATTGTGTAATTTCAGGTGTACGTTATTATCAGTTTCCTTATGGACTGCATCATGCTCACCACCAATAGTCTAATTTTTATCCATCACCATATTTTTGTGCCCCTTTACCCCTTTCGCCCGTCCCCACCCCCTTTCCCTCTGGTAACCACTAATCTGTTCTCTTTATCCATGTATTTATTTTTCTTCCACTTATGAGTGAAATCATGTGGGTTTGTCTTTCTCTGTCTGGCCTATGTCACTTAACATCATCATACCCTCAAGGTCCATTTATGTTGTTGCAAATGAGATGATTTTGTCTTTTTTTGTGGCTGAGTTACAGTATTCCATTGTATATATATGCCTCATCTTCTTTATCCATTCATCAGTCGATGGGCACTTGGGTTTCTTCCACATCTTTGCTATTGTGAATAGTGCTACAGTGAACATAGGGGTACCTAAATTTCTTTGAATTGTGGATTTCAAGCTCTTTGGATAAATATCCCACCAGCAGTGGATGAGGGTTCCCTTGTCTCCACATTCTCACCAGCTGTTGTTATTTTTTGTCTTGGTAATTATAGCCATTCTAACAGGTGTAAGGTGATAGCTCATTGAAGTTTTGATTTGCATTTCCCTAATGATTGGTGATGTTGAACATCTTTTGATGTGCCTATGTATCTTCTTTGGAGAAATTTCTCTTCATATATTTTGGAGATTAACCCCATTGTCAGATACATGATTTGCAAATATTTTCTCCCAGTTGGTGGGTTGTCTTTTAGTTTTGTTCATTTTTTCCTTTGTCTTGTAGAAGCTCTTTATAGTCTGCTGTAGTCTCCATTTGTTTATTTTTTCTTTTGTTTCCCTTGCCCAAGTAGACATAGTTTCTGAAAATATACTGCTAAGACTAATGTCAAAGAGTGTACTGGCTATATTTTCTTCTGGGAGTTTTATGGTTTCAGGTCTTACATTCAAGTCTTTAATCCATTTTTAGTTAATTTTTGTGTACAGTGTAAGATAATGCTCTCCTTTCATTCTTTTGCTTGTGGCTGTCCAGTTTTCCCAACACTATTTATTTATTTATTTATTTATTTATCTGAGGATGCCCAGCCCTGAGCTAACGTTTGCTGCCAATCCTCCTCTTTCACTGAGGAAGACTGGCTCTGAGCTAACATCCGTGCCCATCTTCCTCCACTTTATACGTGGGATGCCTACCACAGCATGGCTTGCCAAGTGGTGCCATGTCTGTACCCGGGATCCGAACCTGCCAACCTTGGGCCGCCAAAGCGGAATGTGCGCACTTAACTGCTACACCACCTGGCTGGCCCCAGCACCTTTTCTTGACACTTTCCTTTCTCCGTTTTATGTTCTTGGCTCCTTTGTTGAAGATTAGCTGTCCATAGATGTATGGTTTTGTTTCTAGGCTTTCAATTCTCTTCTATTGATCCGTGTGTCTGTTTTTGTGCCAGTACCGTGCTGTTTTGATTACTGTAGCTTTGTAGTCTATTTTGAAGTCAGAGATTGTGATGCCTCCAGCTTTGTTCTTTTCTCTCAGGATTGCTTTAGCTATGTGGGGTCTTTTGTTGCCCCATATGAATTTTAGGATTCTTTGTTCTATTTCCATGAAGAATGTAATTGGGATTCTGATTGGGATTGCACTGAGTCTATAAATTGCTTTCGGTAATATGGACGTTTTAACTATGTTTATTCTTCCAATCCATGAACATGGAATATCTTTCCATTTCTGTATATCTTCTTCAATTTCTTTCAATAATGTCTTTGTTTTCAGTATAGGTCTGTCCCCTCTTTGGTTAAATTTATTCCTAGATATTTTATTCTTTGTGTTGTGATTGTAAATGGGATTGTATTCTTGATTTCTCTTTCTGGTAGTTTGTTATTAGTATATAGAAATGTAACCGATTTTTGTAAGTTGATTTTGTACCGAGCAACTTTGCTAAAGTTGTTGGTTATTTCTAATAGTTTTCTGATGGATTCTTTAGAGTTTTCTATATATAGAATCACATCATCTGCAAATAGCAATTGTTTCATTTCTTCCTTTCTTTTTCTTACCTAATTGCTCTGGCCAAAATCTCTAGTACTATGTTGAATAAGAGTGGTGAGAGTGGGCACCCTTGTCTCATTCCCGTTCTTAGAGGGATGGCTTTTAGTTTTTTACTGTTATGTATGATGTTGGCTGTAAGTTTGTTATATATGGCCTTTATTATGTTGAGGTACTTTCCTTTTATACCCATTTTACTGAGAGTTTTTATCATAAATGGATGTTGGATCTTGTCAGATGCTTTCTCTGCATCTATTGAGATGATCACGTGATTTTTATTCGTCATTTTGTTAATGTGGTACATCACATTGTTTGATTTGTGGATGTTGAACCCTCCCTGAGTCCCTGGTATAAATCCCACGTGATCATGGTATGTGATCCTTTTAATGTACTGCTGTATTCATTTTGCCAATATTTTCTTGAGGATTTTTGCATCTATGTTCATCCAGAGATATTGGCCTGTAATTTTCCTTCTTCATGCTGTCCTTGCCTGCTTTTGGTATCAGGATAATATTGGCCTCACAGAATGAGTTGGGAAGTGTTCCATTTTCTTCAGTTTTTTTGGTCTAGTTTAAGAAGGGTTGCTATTAAATCTTCTTTGAATGTTTGGTAGACTTCTCCAGAGAAGCCATCTGGTCCTGGACTTTTGGGAGGTTTTTGATTGTCTTTTGAATCTGTTTACTAGTGATTGGTCCATTCAGATTCTCTATTTCTTCTTTATTCAGTTTTGGGAGGTTATATGGGTCTAAAAGTTTATCCATTTCCTTTAGGTTATCCAATTTGTGGGCTGTAGCTTTTCATAGTGTTCTCTTATAATCCTTTGTATTTCTGTGGTATCTATGGTAATTTCTCCTCTTTAATTTCTAATTGTATTTATTTGAGGCTTCTCTCTTTTTTTCTTAGTGAGTCTGGCTAAGGGTTTGCCAATTTTGTTTATCTCTTCCAAGAACCAGCTCTTGGTTTCATTGATCCTTTCTACTGTTTTTTTAGTCTCTGTTTCATTTACTTCTGCTCTGATTTTTATTATTTTCCTCTTCTGCTGACTTTGGGTTTTGTTTGTTCTTCTTTTTCCAATTCTGTTAGGTGTAGTTTAAAATTACTTATTTGAGATTTTTCTTGTTTGTTGAGGTGGGCCTGTATTGCTGTGAATTTCCCTCTTAAAACCGCTTTTGCTGCATCCCATAAGAGTTGGTATGATGTATTTTTATTTTCATGTCTCCAGATATTTTGTCATTTCCCATTTGATTTCTTCATTGATCCAGTTGTTGTTTAGTAGCATATTGTTTAGTCTCAACGTGTTTATGACTTTCCCAGCTTTGTTCTTGTAGCTGATTTCTAGTTTCATAGCATTGTGGTTGGGAAAGCCGCTTGATGTGATTTTAATCTTCTTAAATTTATTGAGGCTTTCCTTGTTTCCCAACATATGATCTATCTTTGAGAATGTTCCATATGCACTTGAGAAGAATGTATATTCTGCTGGTTTTGAATGTAATGTTCTATATATCTCTCTTAAGCCCATCTGGTCTAGGTTTTCATTTAAGGCCACTTTTTCCTTGTTGACTTTCTGTCTGGATGATCTATCCATTAATGTAAGTGAGGTGTTGAGATCTCCTACTATTATTGTGTTGCTGTTAAGTTCTCCCTTTAGGTGTGTTAATAGTTGCTTTATATACTTTGGTGCTCCTGTGTTAGGTGCATATATATTCATAAGTGTTATATTCTCTTGGTCGAATGCCCTTTTCTCATTATATACTGCCCTTCCTTGTTTCTCATTGCCTTTTTTATTTTGAAGTCTGCTTTGTCTGATATAAGTATGACGACATCTGCTTTCTTTTTGCTTGCCGTTAGCTTGGAGTATTGTCTTCCATCCCTTCACTCTGAGCCTGTGTTTATCTTTAGAGCTGAGATGTGTTTCCTGGAGGCAGCATATTGTTGGGTCTCATTTTTTAATCTATCCTGCCACTCTGTGTCTTTTCATTGGAGAATTCAATTCATTTAAATTTAGAGTGATTATTGATATATGAGGGGTTCATGCTGTCATTTTTTTCTCTTGTTTTCCGATTGTTCTACATTTCCCTTGTTTGTCTTCCCTTGTATTTCTTTTTTCCTTTTTTCTTCTTTGCTGAGGAAGGTTTACCCTGAGCTAACATTCATTGCCAATCTTCCTCGTTTTTTTTGGTTGAGGAACAGTCACCCTGAACTAACGTCTGTGCCAATCTTCCTCTATTTTTTTGTATGTGGGACACCTTGACAGGGTGGTTGGTGAGTAGAGTAAGTCTGCACCCAGGATCCAAACTTGCGAACCTGGTTCACCAAAGCAGAGCACGTGGAACTTGAACGACTCACCTACAGGGCCAGGCCCTGTTCTCTTGTATTTCTCACCGCTGTTTAAGTTTGGTTGTTTTCTGTGACGGTTTTCTCATTTTCTCTTAATTTATGTTTTGTGTCTCTGCTCTGATTTTTTGTTTAGTGGTTACCATGAGATTTGTATAAAAGATTTTGTAGATGAGATAGTCCATTTTCTGATAGCCTCTGATCTCCATTAGCCTAAGCAGGTTCCATCCCTTACGTCTTCCCCTTCTAAGTTATTTTTGTCACAATTTACTATTTTGTGTTATGAGTTTGTGATTAAAATGAAGTGTTTATAATTATATTTGATGCTTTCCTTCTCTTTATCTTTTATGTTGTAATTCAGTATTTGCTTAATCACCTGTTCTGATAGAGAGCTGCAATTTTCTGATTTTGTCTGTCTATTTATCTCTGCTCAAGGCTTTGTAAACCTTTGCCTTTTTGTTTCAGGTATGAGGGCATCCTTGATCATTTCTTGTAAAGGTCTAGTGGTGATGAACTCCCTCAGCTTTTGTTTATCTGGGAAACCTTTTTTTCTTCCATCATATCTGAAAGATAGTTTCACTGGATTGAGTATTCTTGGCTGAATGTTTTTGTCTTGCAGTATCTTGAATACCTCATACCACTCTTTCCTAGCCTGTAAGGTTTCTGCTGAAAGCCTGATAGGGGTTCCTTTGTCCATTATCCTCTTTTGCCTTGCTGCCCTTAATATTTTTTCTTTGTCAGTGACTGTTCCCAGTTTTGCTATTGTCTGCCTTGGAGGTCTTTTTGCATTATGTAATTAGGAGTTCTTTTGGCTTCATATACTTGTAAGTCCAGTCCCTTCCCCAGATTTGGGAAGTTCTCAGGTATTATTTCTTTGAACAAGCTCTCTGCTCTTTTCTCCTCCTCTCCCTCTGGAATTGAGTTGGATATTTCTCAGAGTGTCTTCATTCTTTTTAAGTCTTAGTTCTCTCTCTTCCTCCACCTGGAGCATTTCTGTATTTCTGTCCTCTAAATTACTAATTCTGTCCTCCATAACGTGAGCTTTGTATTTTGAGGTTTCTAGATTGTTTTTTATCTCATTCATTGCATTCTTTATCTCCAGGATTTCTGTTTGGCATTTTTTTTTGAGTTTTAATCTCTTTGGTGGAGAATTCCTTCTGCTCATTAATTTTATTCCTGAGTTCCTTGAATTGTTTCTGAGTTTTCTTGTAACTCATTGAGTTTTTTTATGAGAACTATTTTGAATTCTCTCTCATTTAATTTGTAAATTTCTGTGATTTTAGGATTGGTTTCTGGAGACTTATCATTTTCCTTCTCCTCTGGAGTGTTAATGTAGTTCTTCATGGTGTTTGATGAAGCAATCCTTTGCTGGCATGTAGTGATAGTTTTGGGTCACAGATTCCACCTGCCACCTCTACGGGGGGTAGGAGCTGTGTTTTATGAACCTGCCATGGCTGCTGGAAGTGCTCATAGCGCTCGTCTCCATTTCCCTGCTGGCCAAAGCCACTTGGTGGGTCACACATGCATGTGTAGGTGCTCTGGTGCAAAACCACTGCCTTGGCTGGGGAGTGGCCAAACTGGTGCACTAGGCGGGAAGGAAGGGGCATTTTTATTCACACACATGGGTCTGCTCTGAGCTCATGGGTCATTCGCCTGGGCCTCTGTGCTTGGTGGGGACACCTGCACGGTAGGTGAGCTGTGCCACTCGATGTGAAGCATTCCCGAAGGCTGGACAGCACTGTGAAAGTGAAAGTATTCAAGCACGGGTCTGCCTGCTCCTCCACCTCCTCTTATAGTTGCGCATCAGCTGCTGCATGAGAACCTGCGACCTGGATCACTGCTGCTGGGGTGCGAAAGGGGATCCATTCACCTCCTTCTGTTGCTTCCCAGGGATCCAGTAGCCCCACCTTCAGATGTATGGCTGGGTGGCTCTCTCTCTTGTGCTTTGTAGGGGATCCTGTGTTGGTTAATGAATGTCTGTTTGGTTCTAACTTAGAAGAGACTAAGGGAACAGCTCACTGCCCCCTGATGCTGACGTCACTCCAAGCCTTCGTCCTTTTCTGATAAAAATACTTATACGTAGTAAAATGGGCAAAAGACAGAAAGGAAAAAAAAAGCAACAAAGGCTTACATGCTCTCACTTATTGCACCTCATATTATCCAAAACTGATCATTATAATGGACAACAAAATATGTGTGAACTTTGCAGCCGTATGCATCTTTCTTGGAGGCAAGCACTTCACAGAGAAATATGTATTTAACTCTGTAGTAAAATTTGCAGCCTTCTAGAAGCAAGCCTTAGATTAATACCGTAAATACTTTATAGAGTTTATTGATAACTCTTAGGAGTGGATATAAGCCACTTGCTCTGCTGGGAGTCTATGCCCCCCATCCCATTTGTATCCTGGAACAACAATGATTCTACCTTTTCTTTCTGCACTTACAGAATGGCTAAGTCTATATAACTTGGAGTAAGAAAGCAGGTGAGATGCTGGTAGTGTGAGCTGAGGAGAGGTGGCTGTGACTACTTCTTCCATGTGCAACTTGTATAACCTTCATAGTTTTAAAATTTATTCATGTGCAAGAATATTGAGTTTAATAATTCATTTTGAAAAGGGAGTAAAAGTAATCTACTCATCCTCCAAGTTGGAATAAACTGATTAGAATCTGGTTTAAGAAGTGCCACATTTATAGAGGTAAAAGATTATTAAGAGAAGGATGAGAGTTAGGAGTTGTCTCTCCTTTATCATTTTTATACTAAATTGGTCTCTGGTAATACACTAAAATGGTTTGTGTATTTTAACACATCAGTTTAGTATTTTTCTTCTCTTGAAACTAAGATTTTTTTGTAAAAATCTTTCTTTAAAAAAAATCTCGAAGCTTAGGACCTATCAAATTTTTTGTTCCAGGAAAGATTAATATCCCATAATGACTATCTGACCTTTTTAAGTGACTTATAACTATTAGCTTGTTCCCAATAGTAAGTGCCTTAATCCTCCAAGCTTTTATAGTACAACTTTTGATATTGTTTATTAAATTAGGTTTTTCTTTTGCCCTGTCTTCAGCCTTTACCACCACAGGCTTTGACCGTCATACTTCTCCTGTGTTCAGCCCTGCTAACCCAGAAAGCTCAGTAGAAGACTGCTTGGCTCATCTTGGAGAGAAAGTGTCACAGGAACTGAAAGAACCTCTCCAGAAGGCGTTACAGATGCTCCTCAGCCAGTGAGTTACCATTGCTGAGTGGGAACACGGTTCTGTCAGTAGTCTCTGGATCCCTTATGCAGCACTGGGTTCATTAAGGCTATGTTTGGGTGAATGGTGTCACTTCTTTTCTCACTTTTCTTCACTTTTTCTTTTACTTTTACAAGCATCTCTGTTTGTGGTTTGAGTGACAACTTTTGCATCAAGTTGTGGTTTAACTGTTCCAACATGAATTTGATCATTTGTATTTACTTGTTGAGCTGTCAGGTTTCAACAGATGCTTTCACAGAGTTGTAAATATAAGCTGTTTCACTTGTCCTGACCACTTTTTAGTGCCATTCTCTCTAGCAGCCAACATAAATATAATGGATAGGGTTTTATGCATTGCAGTGTGGGATTAACATTTTATCCGTATTTTAGGTATCCCAGATGTTGTTAAACTTTGAGGTCACACATCTGTCCATGGAACTACTGCCACATTTTTATAGGGGAAACTTCTCTCCTAGCTATGGTTCTGACTGGTGAAGGTAAAGGCAAGAAGCTCATAGTGAAAGTGTATTAAAATAGAATCAAGTCATTTATTGTAACTCTTAAAAATTCATTTCCCCTTATTCTTTGCTGAGAGTCATTAAGGAATTTGTTTGAATTACAAAGATATTTGGTTTAATGAAGATTGACAACTATCTAAAACAGGATGAAGACTGTTCCTTCGCTAAAAGGCCAAAATTCAGATGCCAAATTGCTGTCGTAGTAAGGTAATTCCTTACTTTCACGTAAGCAAAGTTTATACTTTACCATTTGTTAAAGGAAGCAATTTGGGTTTAAGGAGAATTCACTTTGTTTCTGCATATTCTGGTGACATAAACAAATGTTATAAATCCAAATTATACATAGGAAACAGTAACATGAAAATTGTATTTGGATTTTCTTAACTTTATATATAGAAAAGTTTAAAGATAAATGTGAAGACATTTGGGTGTCAAGAAATAAAACTTAAATAAGAAATTTGGATATACAGCTGTGGCTTTCAGCATTAGGAGCCATGAGGAGGGGAGGGGAAGGGTGAGTGGGTGGGGCTTGTTAGGCCCTCTCCACTCTTCTTAAACTGGAACAGCTTGTACTTTCATATATTTTATATATTGAGGTTTCAAAACCTGCTGTTTTGCCAAAACAAACAAACAAAAAAACTTGTAAAAGCTTTTGGAACTGAGAGGAAAATGACTGAGGAAGCAAAAAAATCTGTTTCTAATTTTGGTACAAACTATTTGTAGCTTTGAACAAACCATTTCACTCTTTTTGTGTTTGTGTGAGGAAGATTGGCCCTGAGCTAACATCTGTGCCAATCTCCCTCTATTTTACATGGAATGCCGCCACAGCATGGCTCAATGAGCAGTGTGTAGGTCCGCATCCAGGATCCAAACCTGCGAATCCTGGGTCACCGAAGCAGAGCATGCGAACTTAACCACTACACCACTGGGCTAGCCCCTTACCATTTCACTCTTTATCTCAGTTTCTCTATCTCTTAATTTTAACTGTACTGAGATATTATAAGCTCTCTGAAGAACAGTGTTATATAGTTAAAAAAAGGAAAAGTATTATTTTTGGAGTCCTTTTCATAATCTGCAGAAAAAATTGGTATCTTCTCACTGCAAAATAACTTATATTTGTAAAAATATTGTCTTAGGGGGCCAGCCCCATGGCCGAGTGGTTAAGTTCGTGTGCTCCACTTTAGCAGCCCAGGGTTTTGCTGGTTCAGGTCCTTGGCGCGGATATGGCACCGCTCATCAAGCCATGCTGAGGCAGCATCCCACATACCACAACTAGAAGGACCCACAACTAAAATATACAACTAGGTACCGGGGGGCTTTGTGGAGGAAAAGGAAAATAAAATCTTAAAACAACAAAAAAAAACTGTCTTGGATGAATACTTGTTTTGGTTTTTTCCCCAAGCCTGAATACTGATATAATTATTTTTTAGATTGGTACTTCTGGTTGTATATCAAAGTCAGGCCTCTTTATGAATAATTTTTTTCAGACATCTACTTTTGAAAGTTGTTAAGCTCTGTTACTAATACTTTGAAAATAAAAAAGTGTTGTACAGGTTGATGGCAGTATCTTTTAAGGTAGAAAATATCACCTGCTCCTCCCAACAGTTTTGTTAAAGTGGGCAATTAATCCTGAACTCATCTATATAACTGAGCACCAGCAGTTTCAAAGGCTTCCCCCACCTGCCTCCTGCTGCTTCTTGTTTGCTCTGTTCAAATAGCTCATTAGATAGAGCTAATTTTTCAGCTACTTACTTTTCTATGTATTAGATTTCCTTTAAATGTTTTAATATGCTGGATCTTTTATGTCCATATATGTGTGTACATATAATGTTTCAAATCATATTTCATTCTGAAGGATGCTAAATACTTTAGCCTGATAGACAAACTACCATTAAGGACTACTGTGACCCACAGCAACATCAAACAGTTGAGGAAAGGAAGTGAAGGGACTGATAGACGCAATAAAGCTTCAGGGAGAATATAGGTAGGTAGACTGTATAGTATCTGCTGAAGTTCGAGTTTTACAACTACCTGGTATTTAGCCCAAGTCTTCTAAAAAATTCTAAGCTTACTTTACTAGGAATATATCAGGAAGGGAGTACATCGCATTTAATGAAAAAGGTTATCCCTGCGATCTTCTTTCAGCAAAGCTGAAGTGCTGATTTTATGTTGACTTGTAGAAAAGAATGATAGCTGTGTCATCAGAACTGTTTTCTGAAATACCTAGACCAGCACTGTACAATAGATATAATGCAGGTCACATATGTGTAATTTATTTTCTATCAGCCACATAAAATTAAATTAAGATTTTTAATAATATGTTATTTTACTCAATATATTAAAAATATTATAGTTTTAACAAGTACTCAATATAAAATATTATTAATGAGATATTTTACATTCTTCTTTTCTTACTAAGTCTTTGAAATCTGGTTGTATATTGCACCTTCAGCATATCAGTAGTCACATTTCAAATGCTTATTAGCCACATATGGCATCTAGACATTATCATGGCATGTGTCAAAATCCTAACTTAAAATAGGAACACTGTGGCCTTTGGAGCCAGATCTAATTGGGTGTGAATTCCTACATTACTGCTTGCCAACTGTGTGGATTTGGGATAGTCTCTTGACTTTTCTGAGCTTCAGTTTCCTAATGTGTAAAATGATAATATGTAATATATAATATAAATATAAAAAATATAAACCCCAACAGTAATCTACCAATAAGTGGTAGCTGTAATCAATCTAAAATATTCATAGGCTGAAGAGATCACAGGCCAGAGACATCAGAGCAGAAAATGCCTTTGGAGTAGATTTTAAAATCCTATAATAGACTCCTGTCCTTTTTTACATGTATGTTAATACTTTGCCCACAAAGGGGAGCGGGGGGTAAACTTTATTACACCTGTTACCCAAGCTATTGATTCCTGCTTATTTTACTTGGTACCAAGTATTTTTGTTGTTGTTAATTTGCTCGTGCAACCAAGGCTTAGAATACAGTACTTAAAGGCCCTCAATAAATTAGTGAGGGAGCATTGTTGTCATCACTCAATGATTTGAGTTTTTGGTATGAATAGAACTTACATGGAAATAATCAGAAAGGCTTATCTCTCTGCCCTCCAGGATTTTATGTCATAAGACTCCAAGTTAAAAATAGAGCTCCGTTTATTGGCCTTGTTTATTCAAACTCCTTATATCCTCTATTTGAAAAATCTTCCAGTGACATGTCTCTTTAATTTTCAAATATTTTAGATTTTTTGCCTTTTAAAAAAGTTAAAATTGTGCTTTTAATTTTATTAGAGATAATTTTTATTTGTTATTATTTGACCCTATATTAATAACCCAGTGTTTATGTTTATCTGCAACATAGAAATCCTGTTGGATGAGTTTCAAGCAATTATGAAAAAATTATTATTTATTATTATTTTGTTACGTTATTAACCGCTTTCCCAAGCTGTTAGCATGCATCTCAGCCTATAGAGTAATCCTTCAAGAAAAACGCATACCAAATGTTAAAAGCCCTGTTTCATACGAAACAATATATTGAATAATCTTTGTTACTTTAGTAAAAAGTTCAACAGCAGAGTAGTAACTGTATGTTTATTCATCTGGAGATTTAGAATTTTCCTTATTTATGACACAGACTTTTAAAAAAATCTCTACAGGCCAGTGACATATCAGGCATATCGGGAATGTACACTGGAGACTACAGTTCATGCCAACGGCTGGAATAAGGTATTAACCAAATTATCTTTTCTCTTTCAAGATTTTAGTGTGTTAAAGATAAAGTACAGAAGGAATTGCTAGCATTATATAAGAGAAAACTCTTAGAACTCATTATTTAATGCATAAATCCAACTGTGTTATGTGGATATTTTTGATTAAAGTAGTTTTTTGATTAACGTTCCAAGGTTCTGGTTGGCCCAAAAATAAGTGTCCCATAGTATGCCCCTCTTCCTTCCTCTCCGTCTGAATTTCTCATCATTTCTTCGTTTCTCTGCATTGGGACATGTATCTCTAGATGGTTGGTTATTTGTTAACATGTGAGTGTCTTGGGAAAAAAAGAATTAATGGCTTCATTTGGGGCACAACTTCTTCTGGTTCTCTTAAATGAATAATACCATTTGTGTTTTATAGTTTACAGGGTATCTCATGTCACATCTCATTTGATCATTACAACCATCCTTTGCAGAAGACTGAATGGATTTTATTAGCTTTTGTTTTGTTGTTTAGTTAGGTCAGGTAAATAATGAGAGAAAAAAATTAAATGACTTGTCTAGGACCCCTTGGCTAGTAAATAATGGAACCGACACTAGAGCTAAGATCTGCTGATTCTAGCTTCAGTGTTTTTTTCTAGTATACCATACTGCTTATCCGTTATCTCATACAGTATTACCTACTTAGCATTTTGAAAAGGCAGAGAGTCTAAGGGGATGCGGTATAGGATGGCTCAGCTCAGTGTGAGGAAGAAATATGGCCCTCAATGATGTAGTGCTAGGGATGAGAAAATTCAGTAGAATTATTTTTATAAATAGCCACCTCTACTCAGGATTGTTAATAATATGTCAGACCATGTGACCTAATTGATGTATATTATTTTTACTCACCTTAATACAGGCTTTGGAGGCATTATAGTATAATAATTAGCATCATAGGCTTTGTAATCAGACTTGTTTCAGATATCAGCTTTCTCATGGACTGGATGCGTGTCTTTGGACAGGTTAAGTAAGCTCTCTAAATGTTACTTTTCACGTCCGTTAAATGGAGCTGATAATACTAACCTCATAAGTTTTATTAGAATTAAATGATATGATATATGTTAAATGCTTTTAGCACGTTGTCTGAAAGTGCTAAAAAATAAAAAATAAGTGCTTACAATAGTAAGCACTCAGTAAACAGCAGCTATTATATTAGATTTAACACACGAGACCTTGTTCCCAAATAGTCACTGTTATGGAATTTTACTGTGTTACTTACCTATAAATAATTTGTTAAAATATCTGTTTCATTCGCTTTCTTGGAGTAAAAACACCTCTCTTGGATGGAAATTTGAAATAGATTTTATAAATAAAAATGAGCTCATATACTATGAGCTTAGAATATCCAACAACAAATATTTAGGTACCTAGTATTAGTAGCCTTCATCCCCTATTTTATGTTCTCTTCCTGTCACTCCTGTCTGGTAACTGTTATAATCAACTCTTATATATCCTCCTCTGACTGGATCCTAGGGTTATCCTAAAAAATCTGAGTAAACCCTAGTCTTCACTGTCTCTCTTCACCCATCCTTTTTGTCCATTCCCTCCTTCCATTTTAGTCCCTCATCTGGACCAAGGGCCAACTGTTGATCTTTGAGGCTGTGGTTTGATAACCTCATATAAATGAGGCATGCCAATTTGAATATTACTTGCTTCACTGAATCCAATATTATTCTCCTTCTAAGCCCTCTAGGGCTGAAAAGAACCTGGCTTATGATAGGCAACTGAAATGCCCCCCAAATCAAAGTCAGATGGCTAATTTGAAACAGCTCCTATTTTACATTTTACATGAATGTTTGCAAAATTCTGATATAACATTGTTATATGAGTGTGGCTCTCTGGCAGGTAAACGAGGCTCAAATGAAACACCCGTCAGAGGGAAAAGAAAAACATGTCTACAAAGCATGCCAGGTTAGGGCAAACTGAATATCACTTTATCTGTATAGGGGTTTTAAAAGCATCTTGGTAGAATACTCTTTAAATATATCAAAAGAAGTGGAGGAAAAAAGCTGGTCACAAACCTGTATTAATAGCATGATCTTTTCTTTAAAAAAAAGTAAACGGGGGCCGGCCTGGTGGCACAGCGGTTAAGTTCGCACATTCCGCTTCAGTGGCTGAGGGTTTGCCGGTTCGGATCCCGGGTGCAGATATGGCACCGCTTGGCAAGCCATGCTGTTGTAGGCATCCCACATATAAAGCAGAGGAAGATGGGCACAGATGTTAGCTCAGAGCCAGTCTTCCTCAGCAAAAAATGAGAATTGGCAGCAGATGTTAGCTCAGGGCTAATCTTCCTCAAAAAAAAAAAAGGGAAAAAAGGAAATGTATAAATGTAGATTGCATGTAGTCGGCCCTCTGTATCTGCAGTTCTGCATCCATAGAATCAACCAACCGCAGGTTGCCTCTGTACCAATGTGTACAGACCTTTTTTTCTTGTTGTTATTCCCTAAATAATTCAGTATAACAACTACTTAAATAGCGTTTACATTATATTAGGTGTTATAAGTAATCTAGAGATGATTTAAAGTATATAGGACGATGTGCTTAGGTTACATGCAAATACTACGCCATTTTATGTAAGGGACTTGAGCATTGTAGATTTTGGTATCTGTGGGGAATCCTGGAACCAATCCCTCACAGATACCGAGGGACAACATTTTTCTATATGCCTAGAAAAATAATTGGAGTATGTGCCAAAACATTAAGTAGTACATAATAGTTATCTCCGAATTGTAGGGTTTTTTTTTCCCCTCTCATGAGTATTGTTTTTTTCCTATGTACTTATCTGCTTATTGAAAAACAAAAGCTTAACCATCAAAGAGGAAAAAGTTAGCTAGAATGTTAGTGCATGATTTTCATAGTGTAATAAATAGACTTTAGAAAAATAATAAAGATAAATGAATTATTTGCCTTGGTTAATTTTTAGTGTCATGTTAAATCACTAATCTTTTAAAATCTTTTATTATTAAAATTCCAAGCATACACAAAAGCAGAGAGAGTAGTATAGGAAATCCCATGTAATCCATCGGTAAGCTTCAACAATTATCAGTATATGGTTGGTCTTGTTTCATCTATTCCTCCCCACACTCTTCCCACTCTCCTTCTAGATTATTTTGAAGTAGACCCTAGACATAATATCATTTTATTCATAAATACATTAGTATGTGTTTCCCAAGGATGATGTATCCTTTTTTAAACCAAATGATAATACCATCATTACACCTCAAAATATTAACGGTAATTCTAAATCATCACATAATCTATTCACTGTTCAGTGTTCAGATTTTCTCAGTTGTCTCATAAAGGTACTTTTCTAAGCTGATTTATTTTAATCAAGATCCAAACAAGGCCCATGCATTGTATTTGGTTGATATGTCTCTTAAGTTTTTCCCATTTTTAAAAAAATTGAAATATAATTTTTATACCATTCTAAAGTATACAATTCAGTGGTTTTTAGTACATGCACAGAATTCTGCAGCCATCTTCTGTCTAATTCCAGAACATTTTTATCTTCTCAAAAAGAAACCTCATACCTAGTAGTAGTCACTCCCCATTTCCTGCTTCTCCCAGCCTCTGACAATATTACTCTGTCTCTATGAATTTGCCTGCTGTTGACATTTCATATAAATGCAATCATACAATATGTGACTTTAGTCTCTTTTAATGTGTAGGCTTTCTCACCTTCTTGTGTTTTTTTTCTCTAATTTACTTATAAGTTATTTGTCTTGTAAAATTTCCTACCTTCTGGAGTTTATTGACTGCATCACTGAGATGTCACGTAATGTGTTCCTCTGTATCTATCTTTCCTTTCCATTGGTAGGTAGATCTAGAGGCCTAATCATATTCAGGTTTAATCTTTTTGGCAGGAATACTTTATTTGTGGTGTTCTCTATTTCCTCTTGCATCACTAGGTGATACATAATGTTTCATTGTCTCTTAAATGTTATTTTGAAGCAGATAGGTCAAAGACATACAAACCTAATCAATAAATCAGGTCCAGATAAAATTTGTGGGCTGTGACATTTACTAGAATTATTAAGCATAGGCAGGTTAAATAGTAGATCAATGGACCAAAATATGTAGTTTATCATTGCAAATATCTATTCTATTGGAAGAGACCCTCTGAGCTATAAATTGGTATACTTCATTTCTACACCAGGCAAGCTCATATATTCTTTAATAAAAGGATAATGTTAGCCAAGTCTAACCTTTTGGAGGAAGACACCACATGGTACATATGAGGAGACAGCTCCTGCAGGTAATCCTTTTTGATGGTCACAAGTACCTTAGCATTCCATTGCAAAAGTTATTGAAGAAAAAAATAATTTATATGGATTGTGGGGAGTACTGTTATCCAGTAAGGAAATGATTTACAGTAAGGAATTCAAAGGGTAAGACTATTTGATTACTTTTTAGTCCTAGAGATACGGATAGTGGGATCTTCTAGGAATGGATGCTTGAGGATCCAGTTTTATTTTAATGTTTCTTTAATACTGTGGGAGGGAGAGTACAAAACATATCAGGTGTAAAGATGATATAAAATTCTTTTGGCTAGTGAAATGCCAAATTGATAGAGATCAGTTGTAGAAATAACTCAGTGAAGCTTTGTGTATGATCACTCACAAAAATTAGAGGGTAAGTGGGTTTAACTATATAAAGACAATCTAAACTGTACTTAAAAGTTATTGGGTCTGGAAGTCATCATACAGGTCCCTGAAGATAATATGTCAGATAGGTAAAATAGACATAACATGTATTATCAACGAAGTAGAAGAGGTTAGTCCTGTAAAATAAAGTTTCTGCTCTCTTGTTACTGCAATTTCAAGACAGATGTAATTGGGATGGAGAAGATCCAGGAAAGGAGAACTTAAATGATCAAAGCAATGGAGGAATTGCCATATGAAGAATGGACTAAAAGATTAGTAGATTTCAGCCTAAAAAGTATAGTGAATGAGGGGGAATGTGATTAAGGACTAAAATTAAGACAGGAGTGAAAGAGGATTACAGTTTTACCTCTAGATTATTATAGAGTAAAACTAAGGCATCTAGTTTTTGATATGAGATAGATAAATTTGGAACAAATAGAAGTATTATTTTATGTAGCAAGTATAAAATGTTTGCATCTCATTTCCCTAAGAGCTTAAACACAAATAACTAAATTGTTGGATATGAGTAGATTATTATGGGAAGTCAGAACATTCCAGACCTTTCAGGTTGATATGATGTGAATCAGCTGATTCACAAGCTATTCTTTACTGCTCCTGCTAAGACAAAATAATGGGGCTAGATGAACAATAGTTTTTTGTGTTTGTTTTTAATAGTATGACAGGTTTTCTAATTGTGGAAAAAGCCTAATATATTCTTTACAGCCTTATACCCTCCATTAACATTAAGAAGAGGTTTTTAATATGTTTAGGGCTGGAGTTCATTTAGAATATCAAAAAAGTGAAGATATGTGTTTGTTACATTCTTTCTTTCAGACTTTGATACAGATTCCCTCAGGGCTACTTTTACGTAAAAGCCAAAGAATATTAGTAAGAATATAAACTCAGTGTTTTTTCTGTTTGTCCTCTTCTGCAGAAATATTTTGTAATCCCTCAGTTATTACCTTGGCCTTCAGTAACAAAGAACTGGACTTAGTTTCATTTCCTTTCGCATTCCTTTTCCAGTCATGTGGAGACCTCTTGGTGTTTCAGGCAAGAGAGGATTGCATGCAGATGGTTAACTGGAAATACTTAGTTCTTTTCAATGTGCAATTTTTAAGGGAATGCAAGGCTCTCTAGTTAGTCTTTGTCATAAATTTTGATGATTTTTAAATATTGAGCCACAGAGCTATTAGGAATGATAATAACTCCTTTGGTTTTGATGACCTTTATAAGATAGCTCATAATTTTGAAAGTTCTTATTTTTAAATAGGTAATAAAAGCACAGTACAAAATGCAAGAAGTATGGAATGGTATACATTGAAAAATAGTGTCCCACCCTTGCTGCCAGTTACCTAGTTCTCCTATTGTTAGGCTACCACTATTACCAGTTTCTTGTGTGTTTTTTCCAGAGATACTATAGGATTGTACAAACATGTATGTATGTATATGTATTGTTTTGTGTTTTTACACAAAGGATACCATCATTGTATACAGTCTCCTATATCTTGATTCTTTTCCTGGAAATAATTCTTTGGTGATTGGGCAGTGAACAGTCTTTTGAACAACTATGTGATATTTTACTGGATGACCAAAATCAATTTAACCAGTCCCTGTTGGGTCGTTTCCTGTCTTTTGCTGTTATAAATAATGCTTCAGTGTGAATTTCCTATACATATGTTGTTTGATACACATACGCACATGAGCCAAATTATTTTTATATAATAATTATTTCTAGCACCCTATGGTATAAAACCTACATGCATTAGTCAGAAAAATTCTAGTAGAAGTCAATGTTTTATTTCCTTTATTATAATAAAAATGAAATTCCATAATGATGCATCTGAATGTAATTTTCTGGTAATTGAACATATAAAATGAATTATAAGAATTTCAGTTTGTTTTTCTACTCTCATCTTTGCATTGAAGATTTTGGTGCCTCTGATTTTGCTACGACAAATGCTTTTGGAGTTAACAAGACGTGGTCAAGAACCTTTGAGTGCCTTGCTGCAGTTTGGTGTGACGTACCTTGAGGACTATGCAGCAGAGTACATCATTCAGCAAGGTGGCTGGGTATGAGCTGTTGTGTACTTTTTTTTAAAATTTTTTTTTTAATTAAGTACCTCATGGTGGTTGTTTTTAACAGCATAGGTTTAATATTTTAATATTATTTAGTATTGAATGGATGACAATCCATGGAAAGTCTATTCATACAGTTTAACTACTAAGATTTTACTTGTAATAAATCAATATGTGATATTTTTAAGTAGTTCTTCTCAGTAGTTCTAATTCTGAAACATTTCATACTAATAAAATTACGTGAATAACTACGGGGTGAAGAATAATAAAATAAACAGTTATGTATTTACTATCTCAATCCAAGAAAAGAACACAGCCAATTCAAAAGTGTTGTGAAGTACCTACTTGGCAAAGGTAACTCCTATTCTAAATTGTGTTTTTATTATACTTTAACCACATATCTATCTATCTATCCCTAGACAATATTTTCTATGTTTTGACTTTATGTAAATAGCATCATACTATATGTATTCTTCCATAACTTGCTTTTTTCACTTGATGTTATGTTCTTGAGATTCATCTAGGTCATTTTTTCTCAACTTTCTTTTCATTATCCCTCCCCGAAGGATCCTTTTCAGACATTTTTATCCTAATCATCTCCCTTCTCCCCGCCCATGAAATTTTAATACCACAAATATGTCTTTTTTAAAAATTTTTTTTTTAAAGATTTTAGTTTTTTTCCTTTTTCTCTCCTTAGCCCCCCGGTACATAGTTGTATATTCTTCGTTGTGGGTCATTCTAGTTGTGGCATGTGGGATGCTGCCTCAGTGTGGTTTGATGAGCAGTGCCATGTCTGCATCCAGGATTCGAACCAACGAAACACTGGGCCACCTGCAGCACAGCACGTGAACTTAACCGCTCAGCCACAGGGCCAGCCCCTACAAATATGTCTTTTTAAGTACTGTGGCCCATAGGAGGGCCACAAGCCATTGTAATATTAATATCTCAGATTTCCCCCACTTCCCCAAACCAGTTTTCACCCTTGAAATCATCCCTGTTGGGAATGCATTGTTTAGGTTCATGTGTTGGCTGACATTTGGTATTCCATTGTGTAAATATATCATAATTTATTTTTCTATAGTTTATTTATCTGTAGCCTTGTCAGTAGACATTTTCACCTTTTTACTGTTACAAACACTGCTGTATGAGTATTCTTATACATACCTGTAAGAATTCCTTTGGCTGTATACTTGGGAGTAGAATTTCTGGGTCCAAGAGCATAAACATGTCTTTACAAGATAATGCTAGTGTTTTCCAAAGTGGTTTTCCGACTGAAACTCTGTTAACAATATATAAGAATTTTTGTTTTTCTACATCATCCCTAACACTTAATATTGTTAGACTTATTAATTTTTAAAATTGTTTATTAAAACAAGATTATTATGAAAATCTGGACTCTCTGAACAGTAGGGCTGATAATATCAAGGACAGAATTAGCAATCTGGATGATAGGAATATAGAAATGCTTCAGATAGAGGAGTAGAGAGAACTAAGACTAAAAAGAAATGAAGAAACTCTCCAAGAAATATCCGACTCAATTAGGAAATGCAACATAAGGATTATAGGTATCCCAGAGGGAGAAGAGAAGGAGAATGGAGCAGAAACCTTGTTCAAAGAAATAATAGCTGAGAACTTCCCAAACCTGGAGAGGAAGCTGGAAATCCGTGTGACAGAAGCCAGTAGATCTCCAAACTTTATCAATGTAAAAAGACCAATTCCAAGGCTTATAGTAGTAAAGTTGGCAAAAGTAAATGGCACAGAAAAAATGTTAAGGGCAGCAAGGCAGAAGAAAATAACCTACAAAGGAACCCCTACCAGGCTGTCAGCAGATTTCTCAGCAGAAAACTTACAGGCTAGGAGAGAGTGGAATTATATATTCAAAATTCTGGAGAACAAAAACTTTCAGCCAAGAATACCCTATCCAGCGAAAATATCCATCAAATATGATTGAGAAATAAAAACTTTCCCAGATAGACAAAAGTTAAGGGAGTTCATCGCCACAAGACCCTGCCTACAAGAAATCTTCAGGAAGGCCCTCATACCTGGGCGGGGGGGTGGGGGGGGGGGCGGGAAGGAAAGGAGTTACAAAACCTTGAGCAAGGAGATAAGTAGAAAGACAAAATCAGAAAATTGCAACTCTCCATCAGAATAGGTTAGCAAATGCTTAAGTATAACATTGAATATAAAGGGAAAGGAAACACCAAGAATGAATATAATCTTGTCATTTTAACCAACTCACAGCACAAGAAGCAATAAAGATGTGACAGTAACAACTTAGAAGGGGAAGAGGAAAGGGATGCAACCACCTTAGTCTAAGGAAATAAGAGGCTATCAGAAAATGGAGTCTCATCTGTGAGATGTTTTGTACAGACCGCATGGTGACCACTAAACAAATAATTAGAACAGAGAGACAAATTACAAATATGGAGAAAACCAGCATAGAAAACTACCTACCTGAATTGGTAGTCCGAAATACAAGGGATGAGAAACAAAGGAAAAGCAGGAGAACTGGAAAACAAGTCATAAAATGGCAGCATTAGACTGCCACATTTCAGTAATCACTCTAAATCTAAATGGATTGAATTCTCCAGTCAAAAGACACAGAGTGGCAGGATGGATTAAAAAACAAGACCCAACAATATGCTGCCTCTTGGAAACACACTTCAGCCCCAAAGACAAACATAGATTCAGACTGAAGGGATGGAAGACAATACTCCAACCTAATAGCAGACAAAACAAAGCAGGTGTCACCGTACTTGTATCAGACAAAGTAGACTTCAAGACAAAACAGGTAAAGAGAAACAAAGAGGGGCAGTATATAATGATAAAAGGGACACTCCACTGAGAAGACATAACACCTATAAATATATATACACCCAACACAGGTGCACCAAAGTACATAAAGCAACTATTAACAAAACTAAAAGGAGATATCAACAACAATACGATAATAGTGGGGGACCTCAATACCCCACTAACACCAATGGATAGATCATCCAAACAAAAAGTCAGCAAGGAAATTGTAGAATTAAATGAAAAACTAGACCAGATGGACTTGATAGATGTGTATAGAACACTCCATCCAAAAACAGCAGAATACGCATTCTTCTCAAGCACGCACGGAACATTCTCAAAGTATACCATATATTGGGAAAGAAAGCAAGCCTCGATAAGTTTAAAAGGATTGAAATAATATCAAGGATCTTTTCTGACCATAATGCTATGAAACTAGAAATCAATTAAAAGGAAAAAGCTGGAGAAGGGGCAAAGATGTGGAGATTTAACAACATGCTATTGAACGACCAATGGATCGTTGAAGAAGTCAAAGGAGAAATCGAACATTATCTGGAGACAAGTGAAAATGAAAACACACCATACCGACTCATTTAGGATGCAGCAAAAGCAGTCCTAAGAGGGAGTTTCGTTGCAATACAGGCTCACCTCAGCAAACAAGAAAAATCTCAAATAAGCAATCTCAAACTACACCTAACAGAAAGAAAAAGAACAACAAACAAAGCCCAAAGTCAGTAGAAGAAGGGAAATAATAAAAATTAGAGCAGAAGTAAATGAAATTGAAACAAAAAAGACAGTAGAAAGTATCAATGAAACAAAGAGCTGATTCTTTGAGAAAATAAACATAATTGACAAACCCTTAGCCAGGCTCACTAAGGAAAAAAAGAGAGAACACTCAAAATCAGAAATGAGGAGAAATTACAACAGATACCACAGAAAAACAAAAGATTATAAAAGAATTCTATGAAAAACTATATGCCAACCAATTGGACAAACTAGAAGAAATGGATAAATTCTTAAGACTCTTACAACCTCCCAAAACTGAATCAAGAAGAAATAGAGAATCTGAATAGACCAATCACAAGTAAAGAGATTGAAACAGTAATCAAAAACCTCCCCAAAAATAAAAGTCCAGGACTAGACAACTTCTCTGGAGAATTCTACCAAACATGCAAAGAAGATTTAATACCTATCCTCCTCAAACTATTCCAGAAAATTGAGGAAGATGAAGCACTTCCTAACACATTCTACAAGGCCAGCATCACCCTGATACCAGAACCAGACAAGAATAACAGAAAGAAGGAAAATTACAGGGCTATTTTGCTGATGGATATAGATGCAAAAATCCTCAACAAAATATTGGCAAACTGAACACAGCACTACATTAAAAAGATCATACACCATGATCAAGTAGGATTTATGCCAGGGACACAGGGATGATTCAAAATCCGCAAGTCAATCAGTGTGATACACCACATCAACAAAATGAGGAACGCAAACCACATGATCATCTCAGTAGATGCAGAGAAAGCATTTGAGAAGATCCAACATCCATTTATGATGAAAACTCTCAATAAAATGGGTATAGAAGGAAAGTACCTCAACATAATAAAGGGCATATATGACAAAGCCACAGCCAACATCATGCTCAATGGGGAAAAACTGAAAGCCATCCCTCTGAGAACAGGAACAAGACAAGGGTGCCCACTCTCACCACTCTTTCAACATAATACTGTAGGTTTGGGCCAGAGCAATTAGGCAAGAAGAAGAAATAAAAGGAATCCAAATAGGCAATGAAGAAGTGAAACTCTTGCTGTTTGCAGATGACATGATCTTATACAGAGAAAAAAACCTAAATCCATCGAGAAGCTACTAGAAGTAATCAACAATTAAAGCAAAGTTACAGGGTACAAAATCAACTTACGTAAATCAGTTGCATGTTTATACTATAATAACAAACTAACAGAAAGAGAACTCAGGAACACAATCCCAACAAAAAGTATAAAATATCTTGGAATAAATTTAACCAGGGAAGTGAAAGACCTATACAATGAAAACTACAAGACTTTCCTGAAAAAAATTGATGATGAATAAAGAGATGGAAGGACGTTCCATGCATATGGATTGGAAGAATAAACATAGTTAAAATGTCCATACTACCTAGAGCAATCTACAGATTCAATGCAATCCCAATCAGAATCCCAATGACACTTTTCACAGAAGCAGAACAAAGAATCCTAAAATTCGTATGGGACAACAAAAGACCCCAAATTGCTAAAGCAATCCTGAGAAAAAAAAACAAAGCTGAAGGCATCACAATCCCTGACTTCAAAACATACTGCAAAGCTACAGTAATCAAAACAGCATGGTACTGGCGCAAAAACAGGTACACAGATCAATGGAACAGAAATGAAAGCCCAGAAATAAACCACACATCTATGGACAGCTAATCTTCGGCAAAGGATCTGAGAACATACAGTGGAGAAAGGAAATTCTCCTCAATGTGTGGTATTGGGAAAACTGGACACCCACATGTAACATAATGAAAATAGATCGTTGTCTTACACCATTCACAAAAATAAACTCAAAATGGATCAAAGACTTAAAGGTAAGACCTGAAACCATAAGACTTCTAGAAGAAAATATAGGCAGTACACTCTTTGACATCAGTCTTAAAAGGACCTACCGTGGCTTCTCCAACAAGGGAAACAATAGAAAGAATAAACAAGTGGGACATCAGACTAAAGAGCTTTTATAAGGTAAGGGAAAACAGGATTGAAATAAAAACACAACACACCAACTGGGAAAAAATATTTGCAAACCATATATCCAACAAAGGGTTAATCTCCATGCTATGTAAAGAACTCACACAACTCAACAACAAAAAAATCAAACAACCCCATCAAAAAATGGGCAGAGGATATGAACAGACATTTCTCCAAAGAAGATATACTGATGGCCAACAGGCAAATGAAAAGATGCTCATCATCACTGATCATCAGGGAAATGCAGATTAAAACTACACTAAGATATCACCTTGCACCCTTTGGAATGGCTATAATAACCAACACAAAAAATAACAAATGTTAGAGAGATTGTGGAGAAAAAGGAACCCTGATACACTGCTGGTGGGAATGCAAACTGATGCAGCCACTATGCAAAACAGTATGGAGATTTCTCAAAAACTTAAAAATAGAAATACCATATGACCCAGCCATCCCACTATTGCGTATCTGTCCAAAGAACTTGAAATCAGCAATTCAAAGAGACTCATGTACCCCTATGTTCATTGCAGCATTATTTACAATAGCCAAGATGTGGAAGCAACCCAAGTGCCCATCGACTGATGACTGGATCAAGAAGATGCGGTATGCGCGCGCGTGCGCGCGCGCACACACACACACACACACACACACACACAATGGAATACTACTCATCCATAAAAAACGATCCCATGCATAAATCATCCCATAAAAAATCGTCCCATTCACAACAACATGGATGGACCTTCAGGGTATTATGTTAAACGAAATAAGCCAGATAGAGAAAGACAAACTCTGTCTGATTCCACTCATATGCGGAAGATAAACACATGGACAAAGAGAAAAGATTAGTGGTTATCAGGGGAATTTGGGGTGAGCTCAAAGGGTGATGGGGTGCACCTATAAGATGACTGACAAATAAAATAATGTACAACTGAAGTTTCACAGTGTTGTAAACTATCATAACCTCAATAAAAACTTTTTTTAAAAAAGATTATTTTGGAATAATTTTAGATTTACAAAACAAGTTGCAAAGATAAAGCGTTCCCATATACCCTTCACCAGTTTCCCCTAGTGTTAACATCTTACCTGACTGTGGTACCTTTGTCAAATTGACTTTTCCATATTGATTATGTAGCCAGCAAATTTGTTAAACTCTCTTATTACGGTATTCTGATTACTGATCTCTAGATTCCTTTGCGTTTTCTACATTAAAAAATCACATCATCTGTGAGTAATCACAATTTTTTTCCTTGATGAGTCTCTTTTTAAAAAGTTTATTGCACTAATCAGGATTTCCAGTACAATATTAATAGAATAGGTGTTAGAAGGTATCCTTTTCTTTTTCCTGATGTTAAAATGAGTGTTTTTAATTATTTCACCATTTAGTTGTATCAATCTCAGTGAGTGGGGTTGACTTGTAATTTTTCTTATTTGATTTCAGTTTTAAGGGTATGGTGGCTTCATAAAAGAATTTAGAATTAGGAAGTGTTTGCTCATTTTCTATACTCTAGAATAATTTGTATAAGATTCATGTTATTGGTGCCTTGCTTCCTATAACATGCCTGTAAAACCACTTTGTATTTTCTTTGAGGGAAGATTTCTGGTTTTTCTTGTTTGCTTTGATATTTTTTCTAGGGTATTACCCCTAAATTTTAAGATTTGTTGTCATAGAGCTATTCATAATACTCTGTTATTTTTTGGAGGACAGTACAGTGGATTTTTGTTTCTTAATTCTCTTATACTACTTACTTTTTTAAAAAAATGTTTTATTTTGGAGAATTTTGAACATATGTGAAAATAGACAACATAGTTTAATGAACCCCAATCCCTAACAGTCAACTCATTGCTGGTTTGCTTTATTCACATCCTAATTACTTCCACTCTTAATATTATTTTGAAGCAAAACACAGACATCACAATTTTATTTATAAAAATTTCAGAATATATCTCTAAAAAATAAAAGTTCTCCTTTTTAATCACAGTCCTATTGTCACATCAAAAAAATTTTAAAATACTTTCTTCATATTATCAAATATCCTGTTAGCATCCAAATGTCTCAAAAATATCCTCTCTTAAATTTGGCAATGTATGGAGCTATATCTCCCTTTTCTTCCTAATATTATTTCTTAATTCCATCTTTCTTTTGTATGTATGTGTGTGTGTATTTATTTATTTTTTGTTTAAAATAATTTTTTATTGCACAGGATACTTTTTTTCTTGTGTCTTGGACTTTTTTGTTGTTTTCTCTTTAATAACTATAAATTCAAGCTTAGGGCTTGCCTTTATCTTGAACAAGAAAACAAAACAACAAAGATTTATCATTTGCTAGCCTGATCTCGTTTTGAGAGAGAGATGGTAGTTAACTTGCAAGAGTAAATTTATACCATGAATGATGTGGGTCTAAGTCTGGTGGTACTAAAAGGAAACAATAGCATTTTTGACAAAAGTGTCATCTGTTGGTGGCATTTGCAGAGAAGAAGCCCATGCAAATTTCTTAACAACAGTAAACTCTATTATGAAATTCTAAAGTGTCTTACAGGCCAAAAAGGGAATGAGGTTAGTAAAATGCCTTAGAGTTTGAATAAAGTACTGGATTTGAAAGTTATTGAAACTTGGATATGTAAAAATAGGGTGGTAGGTTGGATCATGCTTTCACTGGTCTCAGGTTCAAATAAACTACTGTGACAGTATAGCGCTTCACAGGCCACACGCTTTTCAAGGGGCTTTTCTTTCCTTCAGTACGTGCTGGAAGTAGGTATGCTCAGTCGATTCGAAAAGAGTTGCCTAGCCCCAAAGCTAAAACATGAGAAAGGAAGAGAGATGGAATGATCACCTTAAGAGATTCTGCAGAGGAAATACCACCTTTCTTCACGGCTCCACTTTTCCTCATGCTTAAAGAAACACAATGTTTAGGGTGCCTGAGGTGAAACTCCTTAGGTAGAATGTTTTCAGGTCTGCTGGACCAGTCACACAGTCTACATTTTTCTTCAAAGCAACAACTTCTTTCCCTCCTTTTACAACTTCTTCTGACAGAGACCTGTGGTCCCTGCTGGTGTGCATTTCCACATCAAACAGAATCTACCCACCTTCTGGTGGGGCAGGGCTATCACAGAACTGCCTCTTGAATTACTCTGTCCTGATTCTTGTTGTACATCCAGAAGAATCTTCACATCTCCATTGTGGATAGAGAGTGAGGAACGTACATGTTCCAGCCCCCGTTTTTCCCATTGCCATTCCTGCTGTTCCTGAGTAGCTCCACCCAGGGACCTTCCTCACCTATATGGTGCTTTACAACAAAGGGAGAAGAAAAATGCAAGCAATGGTGTGTATTCCTTTCTCACTTTTCAGTTTTATTATGATATAGTGCATCAGAATTTGTTGGTGATTATAGTTTGTTAACAAGAAAGTATTTTATTCAACTAAAATCTGTGTGCTAAAGAAAAAAGCAGTAATATGGATAAATGGTTTATTAGTATTTAAAATGTGTTTTTATCTCTAAATTTCAATGCCCAATCTGTATTTCACATTATTAGGTCTAAGCATTCTGATTTTTCATGTTTCAAATTGAGATTGCTTTTTTGCCTAATTGGTGAAAATTTATCCTCTGATACAAAGTGTCAACATGAATCACCTTTAAGGTACTTTGTGTTAAACATTACCTGACAGCTATTAAAACCATTAGGGCCACTCTTCCAGAGGAGAATCATTTGGCTACATGATGTTGCATGTCTGTTTACATAAAATCTGTAGTATGATTTTCATGTCATTTTGTCTTCAGCCACTTAAACAGAACAACAGAGTGAAACAAACTACCTAGCTCCCAAGGGGGAACTAGTGTGGAAACGTACAGAAGAGGAGGAGGTGCTGGCATCCATAACCTGCTGGATGAGTGGAGCGATAGCATATAGTTGTTTAGGAACAGGCAGGCTTTGGACATACAGATTTGCAGAGAGAAAAATTATGTTTTGTTCTCTGAATTACGCAAAGAAATTGCTAGGATAAATGCCTTTTGGAGTTCTGCGGATAGTTTTTACTTTTTCTGTGACTTACGTTTTGTGATTGTTTTTGTCTTAGTACATTTGAGATGGTTTTTCCATTGAACTGGTATTGAGAAGAGCACTTTATTGAGGTTTAGAAGTAACATGACCAGTTTGAATGTTTTTTAAATAGATTTTAGTTTTTAGAGTAGTTTGAGTTTCACAGAAATACTGAGCAGAAGGTACAGAGATTTCTTACATACTCCTTACCCTCACACATGCATGGCCTTTTCCATTATGAACATCTCCCCCCAGAGTGGCACATTTATTATAATTGATGAACCTACGTGGACACATCATCATCACCCAAAGTCCATAGTTTACATTATAGTTTACTCTTGATGTTGTACATTCTATGATTTGCACAGATTTATAATGACTGTATTCACCATTATAGTATCATACAGGGTAGTTTCACTGCCCTAAAAATCCTCCATATTCCACCTTTTTGTTCCCCCCTCTCCCCTAACCTCTGGCCGCCATTGCTCTTTTTACTCTCTCCATAGTTTTGCCTTTTCCAGAAAGTCATATAGTTGGAATCATGCAATATATAGCCTTTTAGACTGGCTTCTTTCACTTAGTAATATGCATTTAAGTTTCCTCCATGTTTTTTCATGGCTTGAGGTAGCTCATTTCTTTTTAGCACTGAATAATACTCCATTGTCTGGATGTACCACCATTTATTTATCCATTCACCTACTGAAGGAGATCTTGGTTGCTTCCAAGTTTTGGTAATTGTGATAAAGCTGCTACAAACGTCTGTGTACAGATTTTTGTGTGAACATAAGTTTCAAAGAACCAACTTTTTGTTTCATTAGTTTCCTCTGTTGATTTTCTATTTTCAGTTTTATTGATTTCTGCTCTTATTTTCATTCTTTTTTTTTCAGGAAGATTAGCCCTGAGCTAACTGCTGCCAATCCTCCTCTTTTTTTTTCTGAGGAAGGCTGGCCCTGAGCTAACATCTGTGCCCATCTTCCTCTACTTTCTATGTGGGACGCCTACCACAGCATGGCGTGCCAAGCCGTGCCATATCCGCACCCGGGATCCAAACCGGCGAACCTCGGGCCGCCGATAAGCGGAACATGCGAACTTAACCGCTGCACCACCGGGCCGGCCCCTCTTGTTTTTATTCTTACTTTCCTGATGCTTACTTTGGACTTCATTTGCTCTTCTTTTTCTTTTTTCTTTTTTTGTGAGGAAGATTTTTGCTGAGCTAACGTCTGTGCCAATCTTCCTCTGTTTTATGTGGGCTGCTGCCACAGTGTGGCTTGACAAGCAGTGTGTAGGTCCATGTCCAGGATCTGAACCTGTGAACCCTGGGCCGCCAAAGCAGAGCGTGCGAACTTAACCACTACGCTCCTACTCTTCTTTTTTCTAGTTTCCTAACTAGAAGCTTAGATGCTTAGGTCATTGATTTTAAAGATTGTACTTTCCTTTTTCTCCCCAAAGCCCCCTGGTACATAGTTGTGTATTTTTAGTTGTGGGTCCTTCTAGTTGTGGCATTTGGGATGCTGCCTCAGCATGGCCTAATGAGCCCTGCCATGCCTGCATCCAGGATTCGAACCAGCGAACCCCTGCGCCACTGAAGCAGAGCGCGCAAACTTAACCACTCGGCCACGGGGCCAGCCCCTAGACCATTGATTTTAGATGTTTGTTCTTTTCTAATATATGCATTCAATGTTGGGAATTCCCATCTGCTTTCACTGCCTTGCACAAATTTTAATAAGTTGTGTTTTCATGTTTTGGTTCAAAATATTTTTTTAACTTCTGTTGAGATTTGTTCTTTGACTCGTGTATTTAGAAGTATATTGTTTAATCTCCAAGTATTTTGAGATTTTCCAGATATCTTTCTGTTACTCATTTCTAATTGTATTCCATTGTGGTCTGAGACGAGGAGACATATTATGATTTCTATTCTTTTAAATTTGTTAAGGTGTGTTTCCCATCCCAGAGTGTGTTCTAGGTGACTAGTGCATGTGAGCTTGAGTAGAATGTGTATTCTGCTCTTGTTGGATGAGGTAGTCTATCGATGTCCCTGGATAGTATTGTTGAGTTGAACTATGTCCTTAGTGACTTTTTGCCCGCTGGATCTGTCCAATTCTGATGGAGGGGTGTTGACGTCTCCAATTATAATAATAAATTCATTTATTTTTCCTGCAGTTCTGTCAGTTTTTGCCTCCTATAGTTTGACACTCTGTTGTTAGGCACATACACATTAAAGATTCTTATGTCTTTTTTGGAGGTTTGACTGCTTCATCATTATGTACTGCTTCTCTTTATCCCTGATAACTTCCTTGCTCTGAAGTATGCTCTGTCTGAAATTAATATAGCTACTTCTGCTTTCTTTTGATTAGTGTTAGTGTGGTATATTATGGTATATTTTTCTCCATTCATTTACTTTTAATGCATATGTGTCTTTATATTTAAAGTGAGTTTCTTAGACAACATATAGTTGGGTCTTGTCTTTTTTGGTTTTTTTAAGTTTTTTTGAGGAAGATTAGCCCTGACCTAACATGTGCTGCCAATCCTCCTCCTTTTTTACTGAGGAAGATGGGCGCAGAGCTAACATCCGTGCCCATCTTCCTCTACATTATATGTGGGATGCCTACCACAGCATGGCTTGCCAAGCGGTTTGTGGGTCCGCACCCGGGATTCAAACCTGCGAACCTCAGGTTGCCGAAGCAGAACGTGCAAACTTAAACTGTCGCACCACCAGGCTGGCCCTGGGTCTTGTTTTTTGATCCACTCTGACAGTCTTTGTCTTTAATTGGTGTGCTTAGACTATTGCTGTTTAAAGTGATTACTGATATAATTGGATTAATATCTGCCATATTTGTTACTGTTTTCTACTTGTTGCCCTTATTTTTGTTCCTATTTTTGTCTTCACTCTTTTTCTGCCTTTTGTGGTTTTAATTGAGCATGTTATATGATTCCATTTTCTCTCCTTTCTTAGCATAACTGTTACATTTCTCTTTTTACTTTTTCTAGTTGTTACCCTAGAGTTTACAATATACATTTACAACTGATCCAAGTCCACTTTCAAATAACACTATACCACTTCACAAGTAGTGTGAGTACCTTATAATAACAAAATGATCCTAATTCCTCCTTCCCATCCCTTGTATCATTGCTGTTATTATTTCACTTAACATAAACATACATCACCATATGTGTGTGTATGCTACATACATAAGCATACATAATCAAATATATTGATGCTATTATTATTTTGAACAAACTGTTATTTGGTAGATCAATTAAGAATAAGAAAAATAAAAGTTTTTATTTTACCTTCATTTATTCCTTCTCTGATGTTCTTTCTTTATGTAGATCCAAGTTTCTGACCTATATTTTCTCTTTCTCTCTAAAGAACCTTTTTTCACATTGCTTCCAAGGCAGGTCTACTAGCAACACATTTCCTCTATTTTTGTTTAAGTAAGTCTTTATTTCTCCAGCACTTTTGAAGCATAATTTCACATGCACAGAATTCTTGTTTGGTGAGTTTTTTCTCTCACACTTAAAATATTTCTCTCTACTCTTTTCTTGCTTATGTAGCTTCTGAGAAGTTGGATGTAATTCTTGTCTTTGTTCCTCTTTAGGTAAGAATTCTCTTCCTCTGGCTTGTCTTAGGATTTTTTCCTTTATCTTTGATTTTCTGTAGTTTGAAAATGATATGCCTAGGTGTATTTTTGTTTTTGACATTTATTCTACTTAATGTTTTCTGAGCTTCCTGGATCTGTAGTTTTGTGTCTGACATTAATTTGGGGAAATTCTCAGTCTTTATTATTTCAATTATTTCTTCCGTTCTTTTCTCTCTTTCTTCTCCTTGTATTCCAATATGTTACAACTTTTGTGGTTGTCCCGTAGTCCTTAGATATCCTGTTCTTTTTTTCCCTGTCTTTGTTGTCTTTGCTTTTCAGTTTTGGCTGTTTCTGTTGAGATATTCTCAAGCTCAGAGATTCTTCCCCTAGTTGTGTCGTGTCTAATAATAAGCCCATCTTCGGCACTCTGCATTTCTGATATAGTGTTTTTGAGCTCTAGTGTTTCTCCTTGGTTCTTTCTTAGGATTTCCATCTCTCTGCTTACATTGCCCATCTTTTCCTTCATGCTATCTACTTTATTCATTAGAGCCCACAGCTTATTAATCATAGTTGTTGTAAATTCCTGATCTCATACTTCCAGCATGCTTGCCGTGTCTGGTTCTGATGCTTGCTCTGTCTCTTCAAATTGTGTTTTTGGCCGTTTGGTGTGCCTTGTAATTTTGTCTCGCTAGCTGGACACAGTAAAAGGAACTACTGTAAATAGGCTTTTAGTAATGTGGAGGTGGAGACGTGTAGGCATAGGGGAAGTATTCTATCGTCCTGTGATTAGGTCAGTCTTTTACTAAGCCTATGCCTCTGCACTGTGAACTTCACAAACGTTTCTCAGTCGTCCTCCACCCCCAACCTTTAGGTGGGTCAGGATGGCTGAAGTGGCCTGGAGTTGAGTATTTCCCTACCTCTAGATCGGTTAGGCTCTGGTTAACTAGTTTCTCTTGAGGGCAGGCCTTGTTAAGAACAAAGTGCTCTGGCGTATTTCAAAGTGGTTCCTTTTCCTCTTCCTCTTCCAGGAGCATGAGGGGATTTTTCTCTGGTATTTATCGTGAGTACCTGGTCGAGCTGCTGGAGGTAAATCTCACAAAATTTGCTGTAACTGAGTCCCCTGGAGTTTTTAACTCTCAGTGTTGTCCACCCTGAGCCTGCAGCAATTCGTCAATTATAGTTCTGGTTTCTCTACCCAGGCACTGGTTCTTGAGGAGGTTGCTGCTTGTGGGTTTCTACTCCAGTGAGTTGTGATACCCTGTATTGCCTGTTCGTCATTCCAGTCTTGGGAGCAGTGGTTTACCCTGTGGTCTCACTTCTCTTGTAGATCTAAGAAGAGTTATTCCTTTGTCTGTTCAGCTTCTTACTTGGGAGGATGGAGCAGTGACTTTCAGCCTTCTTATATACCTCTCAGAAACCAAAAGTTAAAATGACTTCAAGCTGAGACTTGGTTTTTTTTTTTTTTGAAACAAGGATCGCATCATTTTGTTTTTAGTTACTTCAACCATGGGCATAAGTCATATAGTTACAACTTCTATACCTTAGATGTAAAAGATTCTCAGTCTGCTTTTGAGCATTCCCAGTACTGATCCTCACTGTCATGTGAGGGTGAGACGTTTCCATAGTCCCTTTGAAATGTCTACATGGAATATAGAAGCTGGCGCTCCTGTTCCTTGGAGCTGTAATCTCAGCACCAACTCATGTCCTCTGTCGTGGTTTTCCTTGAGAAGTGGAATGGCCTAGTAGTGTTCATTACTGTCTAACTGCATGGCCTTAGATGAATCATTTTCCTGTGTATTCTTCAGATTATTTATAAACTCTAGTATACTAATGAAATCATTAGTAGTGTTTGCCCATTTTGCAAGGAGTTTGTGAAGATTAATTAATGTCTCTAATGCTATTTAAGCCCTTCAGATACTAATTTTCAATATACAATAAACCTTAATTGATTGCAAGTTATGCTAGGCACCATGCTAGATGCTGAGTATAGAAATGTTGAATAAAATATAGGTCCTACTTTTGAGCTCAGATCTGGCTGAAGAGACTTAAATGTAGGTAATCACATGTAGCATGTTACGTGCTGTGAGGTAGGTATCTTCAAAGTATAATAGGAAGACAAAAGGAGAGAATGTTTAACTGGGATGCAATTAGAAATATAAATTCAAATAGGACACACATCTTAACTATAATTAGCAATTTCAGAGCTAGAACTGGATTATAACCATTACTGTAATATCCTGGCATTGATAGGGGTTTGTGTTTGTTTGTTTGTTTTCTCTCTCCACCTTATTTTTTTACCCTACCAGAGAGTGGTGAGTTGAGAACAGGATTGGAAATCACAAGGTTTCTTTGTGGCCCCAGCTCTGCCAAATATTAGCCCTGTGTTTTTAAGGGAATTCATTTAACTTGTCTGAGCCTCAGTTTTATCAACTACAAAACAGGAAGAATAGCTTCTATGTCACACAAAAATAATGATGTAAAAGTGTTTGATGAAAATGCTACATTTTAACAAATGTTAGGTTTTAAGATATGTCTTGAGTGTGTATTTTCCTGTTCCTAAGTCTGATTGAAGTTTCCTTTGAGTTTTGGTTCTGCCTTTTGCTTGCCCTGCAGTGCAGTTAGGGCACAGACTAGTTGGCATGCTCAGATTTTCCCTGACTCATCTTGTTCCCTCCCTCCTCCTGCTCCTTCTCCTCACTGGCGTTCATTTCCTGGGATTGTGTTGCTACCTTAGAAGTCTGTCTTGTCTCCTGAAAAGGGCAGTGCAAGTCCACTGCGGTAAGGGTTCTCTTTTATTTTCTCCTATGTCATGTACTAAACTAAATACTTATTATGAAAAATGTAGTTTTATATTACATAAAAGATTATTGGAGAACATGTCATCTAATGTCTATCATAATATTTAAGTAGTTGAATAAAAGTAATTTTTGTCTTTTTTATCTTTGACTTGAAGTTTCTCATTTCTGTTTTAAGAATAGCAAACCTCAAAGTGTTGTTGTTGTTTTAATCAAGGATATTTGAAGACTGTCTCTTAGAAACTTTTAGGTAAGACTTTGTTACAATAGAGTTTCTACACTGTGGGAGGTGACACACAGTTTGTGATCTAAAAATCAGTTAAGTGGGTTTTGAAGCTAAAATAAAATTTTAGTGTAGTAAGGGTATGAGCTATTTGTTTTGAATGTGAGTGTGGGTGTTTACTTCATTGTGTTCTCAAATGTATTTTCGTGGGTCTTGGTCATAATATTAGGTAGAAAATTACTTCTCTGGAATTTCTTTCACATTCCCCATTTTCTTATTTTAGGCTAATAGTGATCTAAGAGGCATTTGCTTGTTAGTATCCTGTTGAGTGAATGTAGAAAACCAATTATCTGTTTTTATCTTTGCAAGGTGAATACTTGAGAGGTAGATATTATATAAAGGCTGAGAAGTAACGATAAAGATTTGTTGGCACATCTTAGGGGAGGTGAATCCCTAGGTGAATTTACCAATGAATGTGGTCTTTGCACTTCTGACAAACCATCTTCGATGGAAAAGTTAAGTCCGTAAGAGCTCAGTTTATCATCATCTGTGACCCTAAAGGTGAAATACTGCTTGAAATGGAAGAAAATTTGTAACTGATGTGAAACCAACAAAAAAAAGGAGGCAAAATGCAGTCAATATAGACATCATGAAGCAGCTACTGCACATTTTTGAAATGGTTCTTTGAATGATCTCCAAGCTGCTTTTACTTTGTTCCTACCACCAAAACCAAAAAGTTACATTTATATTTTATCTTACATTTATTTAAAAATATTCCTTTTATCTCCATATTTCAGTTTCTTCTCTACTTTTTATTTGAAGGTTTTCATGCACATGTCTTTGTGTTTGTGTTTCTTGCTTGAAGAAAACACCAAGAATAACCTTTTCCATTTCCTTCTTGCCGTGAACTCAGGGAAAAGCACTGGTACGGTAATTGGGGGGACTTCAGCCTAAGAGTTAGGGTAGCATAGTTGATGAAAGCATGGACCCTGGAAGTAAACTGTTTGGGCTTAAATCCAATCCGAGTTTTATGACTTTGGGCAAATTATTTATTATTCTCTTCAGTTGCTTCAATTTCCTTGTCTGTAAAATGGAAATAATAGTAAGATTTACTTGACAGCGTTGCAGGATTTAAATCGATTAAGTAAAGTCTTTAGAAGAGCACTTAAGAGTTATGTAAGGTATACCTCTTGTTACTGACATCTAGTTCTCATAGCAAGCTAGAGACCTTGGGCAAGTTCTTGATCTCTCTAGGCTTAATCTATTTAAAAAAAAAAAGGGGAGGGGGAAGGTCAGCCCCGGGGCTGAGTGGTTAAGTTCATGCACTCTGGTTAGGCAGCCCAGGATTTCACTGTTTCGGATCCTGGGTGCGGACCTAGCACCACTCATCAAGCCATGCTGAGGTGGTGTCCCACATAGCAGAGCCAGAAGGACCTACAACTAGAATGTTCAACTATGTACTGGGGTGTTTTGGGGAGAAGAAAAAGAAAAAAAGAGAGAGAGAGATTGGCAACAGATGTTAGCTCAGGCGCCAATCTTTAAAAAAAAAAAAAAAAAGGCATAGTTTGCTGATTCTTTTGTGCATAAACTCTGATAGTTGGTCCCAATTAGTTTTATATTTTTGAGTCCTTAAAGTTATTCCTTTGTGTTTTTGTATCAGTAGGACTAAAGAGCTGGATATTTCCAACAATATAAATATTTTGTGCTAAAAGTGATTTAGATTGTGGAAGTGGCTCTAAAGCTGGTTGAAGATGTTATTCCCCCAGTGTGCTAAGTTTAGGTGAGGTATTACTCAAAACAGCTCTTCATCTTTTACTGAAAGCCTACTCTTCATTAGTGACAGTAATTGTTAAGAGAGAGACCTCTTTTTATATTTTTGCTTTATATGAATTAGTTCCTAGGAGTAAAATTCTTGGTGGTCATCTATTCTTTCTTTTAAACTTTTTACATTAGGGAGAAAAAAACCTTCCTACATTAGAGCACAGAATTTTTGGTGAATCTTTATTAAAAGGTCACATGCCAAATACAGAAATAAATTGTAAGGGATGGAGACCATGACGACAAAGAAAAAAGCAATTAAATCTGAATTGGCTTTTGAGCAATGTATTATTCCAAAGTTGTAATTTGACAAACTTGTTGACCTAGTATGTTCGATGAGGTGAAAAGTTCCTCTAGATGTGGAACAAAGAATGTTTTTAACTCTTTTGCTATCTTTGAGCTGTTAAAAATAAAGAGAAAACTCATTTTTCACTAAATTCTATTTCATTTAATTTTTCCCTTATGTCTTCATGATGGCACTTTTGAAATTTCCTTTTCACTTGTTTTGGCTTAGAGCCCTAAAGAAAAAGTAGTGAAAGTCTGCTTTCTGACAATTAATATTCTTACTTCTTTTGTTATGGTTCTTTTGTTTTGTTTTGCTTTTGCTTTTTAAATTGGTTCTTGTTATTAGAGGTTCTGTTTTTAGAAATGCAGGTAAGTAACTTGTTGAGAATTCCTGTAAGTGAGCACTTAAGACCTCTCTGACCCTCGGATAACCATTCTGTTTGAAGAGTTCTGTAATTGTAAGGCTGCTCTGTGAATCCAGCTGTACTGTACATTTTTTGAAATGGCATGGAAACAGATTGCAAAACTTGTAGAGTGTGAACAGAGAATGCGAGCAGATGTGATTCTAAGACTAAGAATAAAGAACAAGGGAAATTACCTTCCTTATCTCCAGATAACTCAGTTGGGAGGTGGAGGTGGTTAGTAGCACCTTTTGAGTTTGTAGAGGAAAAGTTTTAAATGTTAATGGAAGAGGCAGGCGTGGTGGTCTAGTGGTTAAGATTCGGCCAGGTTTGTTTCCCGGTCGTGGAACTACGCTACCTGTCCGTCAGTTGTCATACTGCAGCAATGGCTCACAGAGAACTAAAAACTAACAACTAGGACACACAACCATGCACTGAAGCTTTAAAAAGAAAGAAAAGAAAAAGGAAAAAATATTAATAGAAGACTAAGAAGAATACACTATATTTTAAGTAACTTATTGTGGAGTAACTGATGTTCTTTGACTATTTGGCATAACTTTGTTTCTTTATGTTTGTTATTTTGGGATTTTTTTGAGGAAGATTAGCCTTGAGCTAACTGCTGCCAATCCTCCTCTTTTTGCTGAGGAAGACTGGTCCTGAGCTAATGTCCATGCCCATCTTCCTCTACTTTATATGTGGGACCCCTACCACAGCATGGCTTGCCAAGCGGTGCCATGTCCTCACCCAGGATCTGAACCTGCAAACCCCAGGCCACCGAAGTGGAACGTGTGCGCTTAACCACTGAGCCACCGGGCCAGCCCCTGGCATAACTTTGAAATGCAAATTCTTTGGATTTTGGTGTAGAATAGCAGGTTATGGTATGTGTTATATTGCACATAAAAGATGTTCCATCTTTATGGGTTGGTGATTCCAAGGCAGCAATCATGCAGAAAGAGAAATGACAGCTCTTCTGCAGTGGAAAAGATCCCAGATTCGAGAACTGGACCAGCTTGTCTAAGTTCCCCCAAACTAATATTATATTAATAGGATTATATTCAACTAATATAATCCTATTAGTATGATATGTATGGAATCCTGTAAGGCACATGGGAGGAATGGGACTGAGAAAAGAAAGAAATACAACAAAGATGTTATAAAAACATATCCTTAATCTCTGGGAACTTAGTGGGGATGTAAGGCAGATACACACTCTTTACTATATGTTTTATGGCCAAGAGAACAGATAAATCATTTAAGAGTTTAGAGACAATGAGAAGGGTTCAGAAGGGCAGAATTGAAAGGAGGGCATTCTAGGTGGATGGAACAAGGTAATGAGTCACAAAACAGGGATGTTGAGTTCTCTCTTCAGCACCAGCACTGTGTGACCTTGAACAACAGACACTGAGATGCAGTCCATATGTGTAGAAATATAGAGATGAATAAAGAGCTGCACCTACCAGTACCTGAGAAAACCAAAGTAGCTAGTGTTCAGAGCTGCTTTTATATCCAAAGATGGGACCAATTTTCCTGTCAGTCAAGCATTTATTGAGCACCACTGTTTGCTCGGCATACATTAGGCATTAAAAGGGGGATAATCAAGTTTAAAGCATATTTTCTTCCCTTGAGGTATTTATAATCTAGTTGGGGAGAGGATTAATACTTTTGAATAAATTAGTGAGAAATATGATATAAAATGTATAATTATGATACTTTGTGTGGCCCGAACTCAGAGCTATGAATGCAGGAGAAATAAGAGAGGGGGATTGGATTCAGTCTAGAGAGGGTGGAATTTAAGCCAGACCCTGGTTGAGCCAGATGAAGAGTCTTAAACTGGGACCCATGGATATTTCAGGGAGTCTGAAATTCCCCCTAAAATGGTATACTGCTTTGTATGAATGCACAGTTTTAAGGGAGAAGTCTCACACCTTTCATTATATTTGCAAAACATTTGTGTTCCTCAAAATGTTAACACCAGTACCCACATGAATAAGAAGCCAGGGCTTGGGAATTTAGTACAGCACTTGTAGGGACGATGAGCACCCCCCCCAAGATAAGCCTTCCCTCTTATGTGGAGCACTCACTATGTGGTTAAGACAAATGTAGGCTAAAGGCTGGCTCTAGGAATAGAGAGGAAATTAGCCTTGCCTCCTCTAATACCATTCACTGTACTGCAGCTTTAAAAAACACTTTTTTTCGTATACGTATTCATTTATTAATACCTGAATTAAAATTATTAGCAGTTAGGGAAAAGTTGTGTAAGATATTAAAATACAAGAGACATATGCAACATGCAGTGTTAAGGGAAAAAACTTGTGTATTGAGTAAATGACATACATTTTTTGGATTGGTATTATAATATTTAAAAGCATCAGAAATATCACAAGATACATTTGAGCCTAAAAATGTTATCTGACGCTTATAAAGTTATAGTTTTCTTAGATGCTATTTCCCTAGCCTTGTTATTTTTTCTTATTTTTCTTTTTTTGAGGTAATGTTGGTTTATAAATATGTAAATTTCAAGTATACATCATATTTCAGCTTCTGTGTAGACTGCATTGTGCTCACTACTAAAAGTCTATTGCCGTCCATTCCCATACGCATGTTCCCCTTTATCCCTTTAGCCCCGTACCGTCTTCCCCTCTGGTAACCACCAGTCTGTTCTCAGTATCTATGTATTTGGTGTTTGTTTATCTTCCACATATGCATGATATCATATGGTATTTGGCTTTCTTGGTCTGACTCATTTCACTTAAGATAATACCTTCCAGGTCCGTCCATGTTGTTGCAAATGGCAAGATTTCATCTTTTTTTTTTAATGGCTGAATAGTATTTCATTGTATACATGTACCACATCTTCTTTATCAGTTCATCTGTTGATGGGCACTTAGGTTGCCTCTAAGTCTTGGCTATTGTGAATAACACTGCAGTGAACATAAGGGTACATATATCTTTTCCAATTAGTGTTTTTGTGTTCTTTGGATAAATACCCAGAAGTGGAATAGCTGGATCATATGGTATTTCTATTTTTAATTTTTTCAGGAATCTCCTTACTGTTTTCCATAGTGGCTGTACCAATTTACATTCCCACCAGCAGTATATAAGGGTTCCTTTTTTTCCACATCTTATCCAACACTTATTATTTGTCTTTTTAATAATAGCCCTTCTGACAGGTGTGAGGTGATGTCTCATTGTAGTTTTCATTTGCACTTCCCTAATAATTAGTAATGTTGAACATCTTTTCATGTGCCTATTGGCCATCTCTATATCTTCTTTGGAAAAAATTACTGTTCAGATCCTCTGTCCATTTGTTGATTGGGTTGTTTTTCTGTTGTTGAGTTGTATGAGTTCTTTATATATTTTGGAGATTAACCCCATATTGGATATATGATTTGCAGATATCTTCTTCCAGTTGATAGGTCGTCTTTTCGTTTTGTTGATGATTTTCTTTGCCATGCAGAAGCCTTTTAGTTGGGTGTAGTCCCATTTGTTTATTTTTTCTTTTGTTTCCCTTGCCTGAGGAGACATATTCAAAAAATACTGCTAAGACTGTCGTCAAAGAGCATACTGCCTGTATTCTCTTCTAGGAATTTTATGGTTTCAGGTCTTACATTCAACTCTTTAATCCATTTTGAGTTAACTTTTGTGTATAGTGTAAGATAATGGTCTACTTTCATTCTTTTGCATGTGGCAGTCCAGTTTTCCCAACACCATTTGTTTAAGAGGCTTTCTTTTCTCCATTGTATAGTCTTGGCCCCTTTGTCAAAGATTGGCTGTCCATAGATGTGTAGGTTTATTTCTGGGCTCTCGATTCTGTTGCTTGGATCTATGTGTATAGTGTCAGTTTTACTTCTTCCTTTCCAATTTGGATCCCTTTTATTTCTTTTTCTTGTCTGATTGCTCTGGCTAGGACTTCCAATGCTCTATTGAATACGAGTGGTGAGAGTGAGCATCCTTGTCTTGTTCCTGTACTTGGAGGGATGGCTTTCAGTTTTTCACCATTGAGTATGATGTTAGCTGTGAGTTTGTAATATATGACCTTTATTATGTTGAGCTACTTTCCTTCTATGTCCATTTTATTGAGAGTTATCATAAATAGACATTGAATCTTGTCAAATGCTTTCTCTGCATCTGTTAAGATGAGCATGATTTTTATTCCTCATTTTGTTAATGTGATATATCACATTGTTTGATTTGCAGATGTTGAAGTAGGCCTGGCCCTGGAATAAATCCTACTTGATTGTGGTGTATGACCCTTTTAATGTATTGTATATGATTTGCTTATATTCTGTTGAGGATTTTTGTGTCTATGTTCATCAGCTATATATATATATATTAAAGATTGGCACCTGAGCTAACAACTGTTGCCAATCTTTTTTTTTCTGCTTTGTCTCCCAAAATCCCCCCAGTACATAGTTGTATATTTTAGTTGTGGGTCCTTCTAGTGTGGCATGTGGGACATCACCTCACTGTGGCCTGATGAGCGGTGCCATGTCTGTGCCCAGGATCCGAACCAGTGAAACCCTGAGCTGTTGAAGCGGAGCACGCAAACTTAACCACTTGGCCATGGGGCTGGCCCCCATCAGCAATATTGGTCTGTAATTTTCCTTTTTTGTGTTGTCTTTGTCTGGTTTTGGAATAAGGGTAATTTTGGCCTCATAAATGAGTTAGAAAGTGTCCTGTCCTCTTTAGTTTTTTGGTAGAGTTTGAGAAGGATAGGTATTAAATCTTCTTTGAATGTTTGGTGGAATTCAGCAGAGAAGCCATCTGATCGTGGACTTTTATTTTTTGAAAGGTTTTTGGTTACTGTTCAATCTTTTTACTAATGATTGGTCTATTCAGATTTTCTGTTTCTTCTTGATTCAATTTTTGGAGGTTGTATGATTCTATGAATTTATCCATCTGTTCTAGGTTATCCAATTTGTTGGTGTGTAGTTTTTCATAGTATTCTCCTATAATCCTTTGTATTTCTGTGGTATCTGTTGTAATTCCTCCTCTTTCACTTCTGAATTTATTTATTTGAGCCTTATCTCTTTTTTTCTTAGTGACTCTAGCTAAGAGTTTGTCAGTTATATCTCTTCAAAGAACCAGCTGTTAGTTTCATTGATCCTTTCTATTGTCTTTTTAGTCTCTGTTTCATTTATTTCCACTCTGATTTTTATTATTTCCTTCTTTCTACTAACTTTGGGCTTCATTTTTCTTCTTTTTCTAGTTCTTTTTGGTGTAATGTTAGATTGTTTATTGAAGATTTTTCTGGTTTCTTAACTTTCTTTAAGGTAGGCCTGTATTACTATAAATTTCCTGCTTAGTACTGCTTTTCCTGCATCCCATAGATTTTGGTATGTTGTGTTTTCATTTTCATTTGTCTCCAGATATTTTTTGATTTCTCCTTTGATTTCTTCATTGATCCAGTAGTTGTTCAGTAGCATGTTGTTTAGTCTCTACATATTTGTGGCTTTTTCAGCTTTCTTCTTGTGGTTGATTTCTAATTTCATACCATTGTGGTTGTAAAAGATGCTTGATATGATTTCAGTCTTAAATTTATTAAGACTTGTTTTATTTCCCAACATATGGTCTGTCTTGGAGAATGTTCCATGTGCACTTGAGAAGAATGTGTATCTATTAAGTCCATCTGGTTCTAATGTTTCATTTAAGGCCAATGTTTCCTTGTTAATTCTCTATCCATTGATGTAAAAGGGATATTAAAGTCCTCTACTATTATTGTATTGCTGTCAGTTTCTCCTTTTAGGTCTGTTAATAGTTGCTTTATATACTTTGGTGCTCCTATATTAGGTACATATATATTAATAAATGTTATGTCTTCTTGATAGATTGTCCCCTTTATCATTATATAATGTCCATCTTTGTCTCTTTTTTTTTGGCTTGAAGTCTATTTTGTCTGATATGATTATGGCTATACCTGCTTTCTTTTGGTTGCCATTTTCTAGGAGTATTATCTTCCATCCCTGAATTTTGAGTCTATGTTTGTCTTTAGAGCTGAGATGTGTCTCCTGGAGGCAGCATATTGTTGGGTCTTGTTTTTAAATCCATCCAGCCACTCAGTGTCTTTTGTTTGGTGAAGTCAATCCATTTACGTTTAGGGTGATTATTGATATATCAAGGCTTAATACTGCCATTTTATCTTAGTTTTGTGGTTGCTTTATCTGCCCATTGTTTCTTTTTCCTTATGTTTCTGTCTGCCATTTCAATTTGGTGGTTTTTTGTATTGTGTTTTTCAGTTTCCTCTTTTTTTATGTTTTTTGTTTCTGCTCTGAATTTTTGTTTTGTGGTTCCCATGAGGTTTGTATAAAAGATCTCATTGATGATCTAGTCCTTTTTCTGCTGATAACATCTTATCTCCATTTGCCTGTGGAGGTTCTGTCTTTTTCTTTTTCCTCTTTGTTTTGTGTTCACTAATTATCCCTTTTTGTATTGTGAGTTTGTTACCAAATTGAAGTGGTTATAGTTATTTTTAATTCTTTCTTTCCCTCTACCCTTTATATGATAATTGTTTACTAACCTATTCTGATACAGAGTTGCAATTTTCTGATTCTGTCTATTTGTCACCTTGCTTAAAGCTTTGTATACCTTTGCCTTTTTGTTTCAGGTGGGAGAGGGCTTTTCAAGATTTCTTGTAAGGCAGGTTAGTGGCAATGAACCCCCTCAGCTTTTGTTTGTCTGGGAAAGCCTTTATTTCTCCTTCATATTGGAAAGATAACTTTGCTGGATAGAGTATTCTTGGCTCACGGTTTTCATCTTTCAATATTTAATCATATCATTCCACTCTCTCCTGGCCTGTAGAGTTTCTGCTGAGAAATCCACTGATAGCCTAATGGGAATTCCTTTGTAGGTTACTGGTTTTTTCCCCTCTCTGGTCACCCTCAATCGTTCTTCTTTGTCACTGACTTTTGACAGTTTTAATATAATGTGCCTTGGAGAAGGTCTTCTTGCATCAAGATCATTAGGTGTTCTATTAGTTTCGTGTACTTGTCTATCCAGTTTCTTCCCCAAGTTTTGGCAGTTCTCAGCTATATTTCTTTAAGCTCTCTGCTCCATTATCCCTCCCTTCTCCTTCTGGGAAACTCATTATCTTTAGGTTGCTTTTCCTAATTGAGTTGTATATTTCCTGTAGAATTTCTCCATTTTTAAAAAATCTTAGCTCTCTCCCTTCCACCTGAATCGTTTCTAGATTGCTAATTCTCTTTTGCATATGGTCTGCTCTATCTCCAGTGCTTTCTGCTTTATTCTCCATTTCATTTATTGTGTTCTTCAGCTCCAAAATTTCTTCTTGGTTCTTTTTTAGAGTTTCAGTCTCCTTGGTGAAGTACTTCTTCTGTTTGTTAATTTTATTCCTGAACTCATTGATTTGTCTTTTTTTTTTTAAAGATTGGCACCTGAGCTAACAACTGTTGCCAATCTTTTTTTTTTTTTTCCTGCTTTGTCTCCCCCAAACCCCTCCTGGTACATAGTTGTGTATCTTAGTTGCAGGTCCTTCTAGTTGTGGCATATGGAATGCCACCTCAGTGTGGCCTGACAAGCGGTACCATGTCCGCACCCAGGATCCAAACCAGTGAAACCCTGGGCTGCTGAAGTGGAGCACATGACGTTAACCACTCGGCCACAGGGCCGGCCCCCTGATGTGTCTTTTTGAGTTTTCTTGTAGCTTGTTGAGTTTCTTTGTGACAGCTGTTTTGAATTGTGTATCAGTTAGATTGCAGTCTTCCATGACTTCAAGTTTGGTTTCTGGAGAGTTGTCATTTTCTTTTTGTGATACCATGTTTCTGTAGTTCTTCATGGTGCTTGATGAGTTCCTCCTCTGCTGGTGCATTTGTCGTAGCAAATACCTTTCTTACTTGGGTAAGCTTTGTTTGCTTTGATTCTGAGCTGCTTCTGGTTATATCTGAGAGCCTATGCTTTTCACCCTCCACTGCCTCTGCCAGAGGTATTGTCAGTGCCCTTCTTGTGCTGCTTGTGCCTCTGAGTTTGCTGGTGCTTTGCTGCTTACAGTGGCACTGCAGTTGCAGGTGTCGCCACCAGGGTCACAAGACTGACAAGCACTTCTGCTGCTTCTAGGGTCACCTGGATCACAGGTTCCCCCACTGTGGCGGATGGAGGGGCAGAGTGGGATGGGAGGCAGGGTAATAGGCGCCTCTGCCACATTCAAGTTTGTTGGGTCGGCAGGCATCACTGCTGCAGGTGAGGGTGTTGAAGTTGCAGGCACCACTGCAGCTGGGGGGCCCCAGAGGTTGTGGGCTCTGCTGTCACTGTTACCTGGCTCTCAACAGCCTCTCTACGGGTGCTGGTGCTGCTGCTGCTGCTGTGTGTGCCACCTGCACTGCTGCTCCCAGGTTTTCTGGAAGTGCTGGCACCACCACTGCTAGGTGGGCCAGTGTTATAGCGGACTTTACAACTGCCACAGGGGTAGAGGTACCTGGTCACAAGGGCTGCTGGGGTCTCTGGAGCCTCTGGGGTCTGGCACCTATGTGGTTCCTGGAGCCTCAGGTAACAGGCACCACCCACCACTGCTCGGGAGGAGGAACAACTGAGTTGCAAGTGCGACTGCAATTCCTGGAGCCTCTGGTCTCAAGCGCTGGTGCAATTCCTGGAACCTCAGGTCACCGGCACCACTGTCGCTGCCAGGGGTATTGGGGTCTTGGATGCAGCTCCCACTGCTGTGCAGGCCAGGGTCAAAGGCATAACCACTGGGGTTTGGAGGCTGGGTCACATTTATTGTCATGGTTCCCAAAGCTTCCAGTTGCAGCCCTACAGTTGGCCCTGGCACCTCTGGGAGTGTGGGCGGCCTGGGTTCCTGGGGTCTCCATTCATGAATGTTACCTCCGTTCCTGGGCCCTCTGCTAGAAGGCGTCGCCATGGTTCCTAGAGCCTCCAGTCTTGGGAGCTGCCACTGCTGCTCCCCTAGTTCAACCACCTCCAGGAGGTCCAGTCCACCCATCTTCAGATGTATAGATGTATGGATCTCTCAGGTGGTCTGGTGTGCTATGCAGAGTCCATTGTTGGTTGATGGATGTCTTACTGGTTGTAACTTAGAGGGGAGAGACAAAGGGAACAACTCACTCTGCCATGATGCTGACATCACTTCAAAATTTTTTTTTATTGAAGTACAATTGACATACAGTATTATGTTAGTTTCAAGTGTACAGTATAGTGTGATTCAACATTTGTATACATTGTGAAATGATCACCACAATAAGTCTAGTTACAATCTGTCACCATACAAAGTTAATACAATATTAAGTGTATTCCTCATGCTGTACATAACAGCCCGTGACTTATTTATTTTATAACTGAAAGTTTGTACTTCTTGATCTCCTTCACCCATTGCACACCCTCCTTAACCCCCCTCCTCTCTGACAACCACCAGTCTGTTCTCAGTATCTGTGAGTCTGAGTTTTGTTTTGTTTGTTTTGATTTTTAGATTCCACACAAGTCAAGTTATGCAGTATTTGTCTTTCTCTGTCTGACTGACTTCACTTAGTATCTTACCCTCAAAATCCATCCATGTTGTTGCAAATGGCAAGATTTCATTCTTTTCTATGGCTGAGTAGTATTCCATTGTGTGTGTGTGTGTGTGTGTGTGTATACACACACCACATCTTCTTTATCCATTCATCCATCAATGGACAGTTCATTTGTTTCCATGTCTTGGCTATTGTAAATAATCCTGCAGTTGAACGTAGGAATGCTAGAAATTTCTATATTTGGTTTTCTAAGAAAACTTTTAATGTGTTCAAGAAGAGATTATTATTCTCAATATTGTATGACTTTGCCCCCTTCATAACTGAAAGAGTCAGATAATTAGAAATAGATTTCAAATGTAGCACTACTCTATTTTATAAAATTCAAACCCAGCCTTTATCTAATGGCTGATGCTACCTTAGATTTATCTCTTCTGCTCTGAGTTATTGATGATGTCCAAGAGTTGCCATATTGGGAGATGAGAGGGAGTTTGATTTGGTTTTCAATAGAACCAAGACCTTTGTCAAACTCAGTAAGACTGTGGAGAAAACACTCACCTTCTAGGAGGTAGAGGCATATCCTTGTTTTATATCCAGGTGGACATTGGGATTTTGCTTTCCGTGCATTGGTATCATGCCTGACCTTCCCTGCTTCTCCGCTTTCATCTTTCTTCATTGCTCATCTTAAGCTTTGGAACACTGAAGAGCTAGTTGCCTGCGTATACTGTGAATTTCTCAGCACCCTGTTTTTATCTATGCTTTTCTGCTGCCTGGAGCATCTTTCTCACATCTTTGTTGGTTCTTACTCATTCTTTAAGATCCAGCTCTGTTGTTCTCTCTTCTAAGAAGCCTTCTGTGAGTCTCTAAATAAATTCCACTCCCCCTTGCCATGCTCCTAGAGTACCCTGTGTTTGTCTCCTTCACTAGATTTTAAACTATATTTTAAACTTTTTGAGGGCAGAGATGACATTGTTTTATTACAAGCCTCTAAGTAGCACAGTTCCCAACAATAAGAAATAACTACTTCAGGAATAGGGGAAATCCAGTATGACTCCCAGGTTTTTGGCTTAGGTGACTAGGGAAATGATGCTTTTCATCTGCAAATTGAATTTCAGGGTCAAGGAGACAGTCAGGAGTCTTTTGCATTAGTTCTAGTGAATGACAGTGATTGCTTATATTAGAGAAATAGCAGAAAATGTTGAGAGAAGGGGAAAAAATAGATTTAGATGTATTAAGATAAATTTAAGAATAAATATTTTGAGATGTGTTTAGTACTTAATGATTAAATATAGGGAGAGGAAGATGATGATGAGATAGATGCTAGCTAAAATAAAAAATTATTAAGTATGGGGTAAGACAGAGAAATGATGTAGAAGTGGTATTTGTAGTTTCTATTCTTCGGTAGGACAAGCATTGTCTTCTGGCTACTGTAACTGATGACCTCTGCTGTTCATGGGTATGTACAGTCTTTATGTGCTGCTTTTGTTTGTGAGAGGACTCTTTGTTATCATTCATTATTGATGATAGGCTCAGAACTGTTGAGTGGCTTTACATTACCATTATACTGATGAAAATATAATGAGAGTTTATAAAGCAGATGAATCCTGGGGCTGGCCCCATGGCCCAGTGGTTAAGTTCGCACGCTCCGTTTCGGCGGCCCAGGGTTTCTTTGGTTCGGATCCTGGGCGCAGACATGGCACTGCTCATCAGGCCATGCTGAGGCGGCATCCCACATGCCACAACTAGAAGGACCCACAACTGAAAATACACAACTATGTACTGGGGGACTTTGGGAGAAAAAGGAAAAATAAAATCTTTAAAAGAGATGAATCCCATAAGATTGTAGCTGTGAAAGTCTCTTTTAGTCATGTGGGGGTTGAAGGCTGGGAAAGGAATTCATAGGAGGAATGGCACTAATGGCAGATATCTTTTTAAAAATTAAAAAATAAAATTATTACCCAGCAGAGACTACTAGTTACTTTAGTACTTTTCCCCTCTGTTTCCTTTACTCTCAACCTTAATTCAAGCACCCATGCCCCTAAACAATTGGTTATTTTAATATTCAGCTATGTAGCAGTCTCGTTTAAGAATAAAAGATAAAACTCTTAACAATTCAACAATAAAAAGACAACCCAATTTAAAAATAGTCAAAAGATTTGAATAGACATTGTTCCAAAGAAGATATACAGATGGGCGGGAAGCACATGAAAAGATACTCAACATCATTAGTCAGTAGGAAATGCGAATCAAAACTACAGTGAGATACCACTTCCCATCCCCTAGGATGGCTGTAATTAAAAAAAAAAAAAAACAGACAATAACAAGTGTTAGGGAGGATCTGGAGAAATTGGAGCCCTTAGACATTGCTGGGAGGAATATAAATTGGTGCAGTTGCTTTGGAAAATAATTTGGCAGGTCCTCAATAAATTAAACATAGAATTATCATATGACCCAGCAATTCCACTCCTAGGTAGATACTCACAGAGTTGAAAATAGGTGGTCAAACAAAACCTTGTACATAGCATCACTATTTCTAATCAACAAAAGGTGAAAACAACCCAGATGTCAGCTGACTGATAATTAATCAACAAAATGTGGTATATCCATATTTTGACGCAAATAATCCATAACCAACCTATAAATCAAAATTGAGGTGAGTTTATTATGAGCCAAAGTGAGGATTATAACTCGGGAAGGCCTTAGAAGGCGTTCCAGAGAAGCATGAGTTTCAGTACAGTCTTATATATTTTTAGAACAAAGAGGATACATTAAACACACCCAGGATACATTTTCAAAGAGGTATTCAGTTAGCAGGTCAACATGACCATGATGCCAGGAAAGGGACCAGGCCTTACCAATAGGGTATAGGAGGGGAAGTATGCATTCTTTATCTCAAGAGAGATTCCTTACTTTAATGGATAAGCAGATGTACAATGTATGTTTGATAGACCATAAGTCAGGCTTTCTAGTTCAAGCCAAACCAGTTTTGAACTCGAATAGTTACCCCATATACCTCAATATGTGAAAATCTCTAGTCACATACAATGAACTATTTTGAAGCTATAAAAAGAAAGGAAGTACTGATACATGCTACAACATGGACAAACCTTGAAAACATCATGCTAAGTGAAAGAAGGCAGACACAGCAGGCTACATATTATATGATTCCATTTATATGGACTTCCCAAAATAGGCAAATCCAGAGACAGAAACTAGATTATTTGTTGCCAGAGGATAGAGGAGGGGAGAATCGGGAGTGACTGCTGAAGGTTTTCTTTTTGAGATGATGGAAACATTCAGGAATTAAATAGTGATGATGTTTGCACACATTGTGAATATACTAAAAATTACTGAATTGTACAGCTAAAAATGGTGAATGTTAGGTTATGTGGATTTTTTTATTTTAAGGATTTTATTTTGGGGGGGGCCTGGCCCCGTGGTCGAGTGATTAAGTTCATGCGCTTCACTTTGGCGGCCCTGGGTCTCGGCGGTTTGGATCCTGGGCATGGACATGGCACCGCTCGTCAAGCCATGCTGAGGCAGCGTCCCACATGCCACAACTAGAAGGACCCACAACTGAAAATACGCAACTATGTACCAGGAGGATTTGGGAGAAAAAAGAAAAATAAAATCTTTTAAAAAAAAAAAAGATTTTCTTTTCCTTCTTCTCCCCAAAGCCCCCAGGTACATAGTTGCGTATTTTCAGTTGTGTGTCCTTCTAGTTGTGGCATGTGGGATGCCGCCTCAGCATGGCCTGATGAGTGGTGCCATGTCCTCACCCAGGATCCTAACCAGTGAGACCCTGGGCCACCGAAGTGGAGCGTGAGGACTTAACCACTCGGCCACGGGGCCAGCCCCAGTTATGTGGATTTTATGAATGTAAATCTCAATCCTAAAAAACACAATAAAAGATAAAAAAAAGGAATACCAATTCCTAATAGTATATTCATATGCCCTGCCCTTTATTTTAGAGATGTGCAAAAGAAATTCAGGAGATTCTCTTTACCTGACTCAAAGTATTTCATACCTTATTATGAGATTGTTGAATATCCACTGATCTCGAGTTCCTAGGAGGTAGCAGAGCCCCATTTATATTTAAATTCTTTTTAAAAAGTGGAAATAGATTTTCTTTTACTAAGTCATGGCATTGTAAAAAATTTTTATAGTACACACTTTTCTTGTAATTCTGTCCCATAGAAGTAACCCCTATATTGGTTTGATGTATAGTAGTATACTTTCTAAAGAGATTTTATTTGCCAGTTTTGTGATGTCTCTATTAAAAGAGATGGGGGAGGAAGGAAAAGATTATCATCTTCTCTACTCAAAGAAGGGTATCATTTCAAATTGCTTTTACTTTTTAAATTTTTTTATCTAGATGGTACTTTGGAGTAGCTCTTTGTCCCATCACGTACCACCAAAACAACAATAGTAATAAAACAATGACAATAAAAACAATGAAAAAAATAGCATACTTAACTGATTGCTTTCTATGTAGAAGGTACTATGCTAAGCACTATAAATACTATGTGTGATTTTTGTAAGTCTTATCAAGTTAGTTATTCCCATTTTACTTAGGAGGAAATCGAAGTTTTAAAGGATTAAACAAGGCATTCAAATTCACACAGCTGGTATGTGGTGGAGCTGGAATTCAAACCAGTTCTTCTTTACTACAGACATTGTATTTGTAATTACTGTAATGTTTTGCCTCTCTACTTGTATTCCATTCATGGACTGCCCCTGATGCCTGCCAAGACCTCTTCTGAAGGAGCCTGAAGCAAGGGTTGAGGGGCTAAAATGCGGCGCAGTTTAGAATGTTGACATTATGACCATGTGATGTTTTCAGTTGTATTTCTCGTGTCCTTTTTGTGGGGCTGATAGAAGGACTCCTGATTTATGTTAGAGCCTTAGTATACACAGAGAGTTGTTGGTCTTGATTAAAGAGTAAAATTATATTTTATATGGCTTCATATAAATAGCAGCCATAATCACAAAATAAAGTAGGAATTAATTTGCTTTACATATCTTGCTGAGACTTTCTGTAGCATTTCTGAGTGTAATCCAGACTTTCTGTAAAACTTCTGTAGACGTCTGTGACATTACACTCCATTAGTTCTCTTCCTGCCTTTCTAATCATGTCTTAGCCTCTGAGTTCCCCAGCACCCCATGCATACTCCTATCTTAAAGATTACTGTATCATACTGAAATTAGTTATTCATATGTCAGTCTTCACATCGAGAAAGTGAATTTTTTAAGAAAAAGAATTGGGTCTCATTCTTCCTTATACCCTGGTGCCTAACACAGCACCTCATAGGCAATAAACACACAATGGGTCCTGTTAAACTAAACTGTGAAATGCGAACATGGAGACTGACACTATTTGTTATTGCTGCTTTTGTGTAGACTCTTGTTAAAGAGAGAAGCAAGAAGCTTCCATTTCTAGTGTCTCTCCGTCCTGCCACTGCTATCAGAGTAATTGGAAAGTGAAGCTCTCATTATTATGTTGTAGCTCAGAGACTTCATTGACTAACCATTTCCTGTTGAATAAAGTCCATGTTTCTTTGCTCTCTCGGGTTCCTCCATGGTCCTGTCCTAAGTGAATTTTCCATTCTTCTTCATGGACACTGTGCATTACTTAAACTGGGCTACTTGCTATTCCCCTTTTTTATATTCTATGCTTTTGATGATAGTGTGTCTTCTACATGGCTTTTCACCATGGAACCTTAGGCATTTTTCAGATGTCCAGTATAAATGCTGGTTCCCTCATTAGCTTTCAGTCATGTACCTGCCCTTTCCAGCCTCTACCAAAAGAAGTCATTTCCCATCTGAACTCTTAATAGTCCTTGGACTATGGTATAGCATTGCCCTACTAAGAGATGAAGTCCTTGAGAACAAGGTTCTTGCCTTTGTTTTCTCTGCTGTTTGGCATTAATTATTGCATTGAATATATATAAATTCAGTATAAATTAACTTTTTGATCTTTTAACTTCAAGGAGACTGGTCAGAGGACCATCTTGTTAAAATTCTTCCTCTGCATTGGTCTACAGGTAAATGCGTTCAATCCAGAAACTACATAGATTTACACAATGTATTTATTCCTAGAACTTCAGTTGAAGAAAGAATTTTTTTCCAGATTTATAGTTATTTTAAATATATTTGCCATTCTTTATATTGACTCTCCTTCTTTTCTAGGGCACTGTGTTTAATCTTGAGTCAGAGGAGGAGGAATACCCTGGAACTGTTGCAGAAGATAGCAATGACATTTATATCCTGCCCAGTGACAACTCTGGACAAGTTAGTCCTCCAGAGTCTCCAACTGTGACAACTTCTTGGCAGTCAGAGAGCTTACCTGTTTCACTGTCAGCCAGCCAGAGTTGGCACACAGAAAGCCTACCAGTGTCCCTAGGTCCTGAGTCCTGGCAGCAGATCGCAATGGATCCTGAAGAAGTCAAAAGCTTAGATAGCAATGGAGCTGGAGAGAAGAGTGAGAACAACTCTTCTAATTCTGACATTGTGCATGTGGAGAAGGAAGAAATACCTGAGGGTGTGGAAGAGGCTGCTGTGGCGTCTGTGGTCTTGCCAAGCAGGGAGCTGCAAGAGGCATTTCCTGAAGCCCCAGCTCCCTCGCTTCCACATATCACTGCCACTTCCTTGCTGGAGCCGAGGGAACCCGAGACAGAAATGATTGCGGTCGAGAAAGTCAGCCCTGCTACGTCTGTTTTTGTAGAACTTGATGAAGAAGAGCTGAAAGCAGCCACAGTTGAACCTATTAAACTGGAGGAGCAGGTGATCCCTGCTCTGGAGCCCACGAAAACACTGCTGAGTGAAGAGGAGAGAAGTGTCAGGAAGGAGAGTCTTACGGAAGTGTTCTCCTCTGCCAGAGAAGAGAAGGCCATCCCACTGTCTGAGGGCAAGGCTATACTGCTGTTTGGAGGGGCTGCCGCTGTTGCCATCCTGGCAGTGGCAGTTGGGGTAGCACTGGCGCTGAGAAAGAAATAGCAGATTTTTTGGAAGAGAAAGAAGACAAAAAGGATGTAAGGTTTTAGTCGTATTGACTGAATTTGAACTGCCAGCAGCTGATTGGACATTTGTGGAACACTGTGGGATAATTGGGGACTTCTGCTCAAGAAGGCAGTGGATTGGTCCACGTATTAGGGCTTAAGGCAGAGGGTGTTCATGTTTGTCTGATTGTAAGTTCCAAGGGCTTTGGCTTGTGCTAGATTCAGAATCTTATGAGTAAAGTACTCTCTCTAGAAGAGGGTTTCTCAACCTTGGCATTAATGACATCTTGAACATTCTTTATTGTAGGAGGCTGTCCCGTGCACTATAGAATGTTCAGCAACATCCGTGGTGTCTGCCCACTAAAGCCCAGTAGCACCCTTCCTTCAGTTGTGACAACCAAAAATGTCTCCTGACATTGCCAAATGTCCCCTGGGGGTAAAATTGTTCCCCTTGAAAAACACATCTTTACAGAGAGAGGGTTAATTTAGGAGAATCTGGGGTAGAAATTACCAGGCAAGAGAACTTAGCTGTGGGCTCCTCAGCTAGGGACTTGTTCCTGCCCTTGGAATTTCATCTTTCCTGATGAACATGCTGTGTTTCACAGCCATTCCTTTTTGGCTCTTCTTTCCTTCCCCGCCTTCTTAGTCCTGTAGTGTGAGGGTGCTCTCCCCTTATGTCTCAGCTGCATCTCAGGTACTGCAGCTTCTCTTCAACCCCAGGTTCCTTCTACGATCCCAGGGGACAGTCCTTGCTCTGCACCCATCAAGTCCTTGATGCTTCCTACAGCTCCACCTTGTAAAGATGTTGCCTTTAGTAATCTTTAAAAACATAAATATAAAAGAGATCTAGGGTTCCCTGCCTGTGAGTGCAAGGGCCAGTAACTGGCTAGTGAGATTTGTCTCGTTCAGAAGCAGAGTGGCTTAGATGACTATTGAGGTCTCTTCTGGCCCTTTTGTCTATGGCCACCCTACTGAGCTTATGGTTACTTCCCAGCAGCATCTCTGTTGCAGGATGGTCACTGTCTATCCTGGGCCAGTGTGTTTTCCCAGTATCTGGCCTCAGTTTTCTTACTGGTCAGCTAGCTCTTCTTTGGTCTCTTGCCACATGGTAAGGATTTTCATACTTGGGCTTATAGACCAATTGAATCATAATTCATATTAAATACAGAAAGTCTCCTAAATATCATTGAAGTGAAAAGAAAAGAGAAGCTTGAATTTCTCTAGGCTATCCTAGAGATTCTAGTTGGCTTTCAGAGTTCAAGAATGGAGGGTTCTTTGCTGAACTCTTCAGTCCAAATGCCAGAGTGATAAACCAAAATGATCCTAATCAGTATGTGTTAGTTGAGAATCAGCATAATTTTCTTTCGTCTGGCCAATCCCTTCCCTAAAGTGTGGGTGGGACTGTGTCCTTTCACGCCTGATGATCACAGTGTTACTGTGCAGGACACACATGCTTGATACAAATCATCTCAGATTTATCTTAGTAAATGTAACAAATTACTTTTTAGATCCTGAAATTTGTAATAAAATTACTTTACCTACCGTGATCACCAAAACTTGATGTTTTAAATGTGCTTTCTTTTTGAAATTTATTTTTTAAAATTAAATCTTCTCCCTGAAGCAGTACTATTTAAAAGTTGGTTAAGAAAAGATCTGCAGTGTGTTGATGTGTGTGTTCAGCTTTGTCACGCAGTGTATTTTCATGTTCTGAGTTTTAGCGTTTCATTCAGGGCGTGATGTTTTTAAGGGTTTTGATCTGCCTTGATTAATACAGCTAGGGGTGAGGGGAGAAATGAGATTAGTGAAGTAAAGCTTTTTCCTCCTTGGGCTCTGACAGTTGCATTCAATTACTCTGTATTCTAATTGGTTATGTTTGTGTGTGCATAGGGTGAGTTACCTTGATTTTTTTTCCCCTTTTATAATAAAATATTTTCCTCCCAGTATTCACAGTTTTTAAACTCTGGATTCTCAAACCCATTGGCTGAACACGTTTAAGCATTAATGGAAAGCAGGTTCGTTTCTGAGCTGCTAAAAGGAGATCTGTGGCTTAGGATATTTGGGTCTGTGTTCTCCACAAAAGGAAAGAATAAGACATGCGATATGATGCTGCTGCATGCTGCTTTATTTTCCCGTCTGTTGAACATTAACCCCAAGTGATTTGGCCAGTTGCATTTTGCTAGGTAATGGTAGGTAGATATTCTTTTCCATTGGCTTTCTCGGGATTGAACCATTGTTAGTTCCTGAGTAAAAGGATGTGTCAGTGTCCCCCTTCTTTCTTCACTTCCTTATCCTCTGCCTCTGGCAGTGGAAGGGAATACCCTAATAAGGACTGCTTCTTACAGCAGCTCCTATTCTTTGCTATTAAATTTAAAAAGATTATTTCTCAAACATCCCTCCCCCTTTTTGATGGGGGATGGTAGTAGGAGGCCATTCCTTCTTGCCCCGATTTACATCACATCTACACTTAAGGTAAAGGGAAGATTCAGAATAAATCCAACTTGCTTATGGAACTCAAATGCAGAATTAAGAACATCACCCTATTTATCACTCCTCACTCTTTGAACTATTGAAGAGAAGTTGTGTCCCCGCCTCCTCGGAAGATTAGCCCTGAGCTAACATCTGCTGCCAATCCACCTCTTTTTGTTGAAGAAGACTGGCCCTGAGCTAACATCCATGCCCATCTTCCTCTATTTTGTATGTGGGATGCCTGCCACAGCTTGGCTTGATAATGCTGTGTAGGTCTGCACCTGGGATCCAAACTGGCAAACCCCATGCCACCAAAGCAGAGTGGGTGAACTTAACCGCTGTACCACTGGGCGGGCTCCATGTTGAGGAAAAGTTTTTGTTAGAAAATCCTCTAGAACTTGTCTTAACTGCTCTATTGAATGTAATGATTTCTGATCACTTGGCAAAAAGCCAATGAAGGTTTCTTGAGAAAAATATCAGAATTAAAGAATGCCAATTTGTCTTCTCTGTATTAGAATAACAGTGCTGGGCCCAGAAATCAGTCAGTATCTACAGTGTGCCTTAGGGGGACTCTCATGATTATCACTGGCCTCTAGAGAGCTTTCTAGATAAACATAAGCATTGACCATCAGGTCACATTCACCACCCAAAGGCATCCTTGACACCTCCTCTCACCTGTGTTTCTGTCCCATCTCTAATATCAAATGCAGCCGCTACCTAGGTTTGTCCTAGGGGGAATAAACAGTGAACTCAGAGACGTGGTGTTTTTGAACCACAACTACTCTTAATTTCCTGTGGAAATTAATTTCCTCAGCCTTTTTGCTAATTTCCTCTGGTGATACATAAGTAATGCCTACTCCTTGCCTTTTTCCCTAATGGCATGACATGTGAACAAATGTCATACCCAGAGAATTTTTAAATTACTTTGAGATCTTTTATAGAAATAAAAGGTATTATAGCTAAGAATTTTTCCCTTTTCCTTTTTTTCTCTCAATTTCTTATGTCTTCTTACACAAACTTATGTTTCAAAGAATTTGAGGAGGTGGTAATCATAGTTTGTTAAGAGGGCCTGTTGGCTGTCTGATCACTTACAGAAACAGCCTCTAGTCTCTGAACCAATTCCCTCACAAACATTATCTCATTTAAAGTCTCAGCAACACACCTGATGCCAGAAAAATGTTTCGTCTTCTCTGGAGAACCAAGATCAGCCATTAGTGATGAGCTCCTGTTATACCATTCATCACTGAGGAGCTTCAGCTGTGACATAGGTTTGAGTTTAGGGTGCATATTTTTTTTCCATATTAGAATATCCTTTTCCTAAAAAATGTGTGGTAATTATAATTTTAACAAATGTAATATGCCAGAGATTGTTCCAGTGCCCTCACATACCTTATTTCACCCTGTGTTCTAATAGTTATGCACAGTTGTTTTATTCCCATTTTACAGATCAAGCAAACCTAATGAGAGTTTAATAACCTTTCTGAAGCCTTCTAGTGTAATCCAGCAATGATTTAAATTTTTCTGACTCCAAGTCTAGTGCTGCTTCCAGTTTTTACCATTTTTGTGACCCTGCAAAGAAGTATCAGCAGGCTCTGCAAACAGTTGTGCCAATTGTATACTGCACCAGGGCAGCCTGTGCTCACCATGGTGTGCATCCTGGAAGAAGGGGAGCCTTTTCCTAACTTGTACAAAGGTACCTGCAGGCTGGTCTAAATATTGAGCATGTTCTACTAGAGAAACTAAGAGTGAAGCTTAGGTCCAGCGTTGTTCCCAACTTCTAGTTAGACCGGATGTTTTCCCTCTAAATACTGAATGCCTTATGGTTATCACTGGTATAGATCTTCCGTTAGCTTTCTTAGTTAATATGTTAGATAAATATTTCTGCTTGTAAGCAAGGGTGAGGCAATCTGACACGGGAACCATTACAATGACTGCAGGGAGCACCACGGCACCTTTCCAGGTCAGCTCCTTCCCCCGCCTAGGCCATGGGTTGCACAGTGCGGGCTACCTCTAGACATTGCTTGGCCTCTCAACACTCAGAAGTCGCCAGCTCAAACAGGAGGGTTGACCCAGCACAGCCACAGGCTCAGAAGCTGACACTAGGTGACTTCCCGGTAAAAACCTTCCATTCTATTCTATGTATACTAGGGAATGTAAAGTTAATAGTAGCCTTGGCTGTAGAATACCAATTTCTTGAAATTCAGTCACTATTTTTTAGTTACCTCATAGATGGAGCTCCATGGTGAGTTGGAAACTCATGTTACTAAAATACTAATATATCTCCTCTTCCCTTTCTTTCCACAAGACTACTTAACCTCTACCTGGCTTGCCATGTTCCTGTGAATTAAAACCATCAGGGTCCTCCACATGTTTATGTTTACACTGCAAGAGCCCTAGCCAGGCAGCTGCTTCATTGTAAGCTCAGGTTGGAATTGTTCTCAGGGATATTTGCAAGGCCTTGTAATAAGTTAAAAAAGTAGCAGCTGGCTCCAGGTGATTCTTGCCCTGGTCTCACCTCTCCTAAGGGGAAATTTTATAGCGATATTGCTCATTTCAGTGAGTGTTCTTTGCACCACTAAGAAGAAATTGGTTAATTAGTGCACTATTTAGAACAAAAATTTTGACATTTTAAAATTACTAGTTTGTTGCTGCCTTCCCTGGTTTGAATAAAAGGAAGGAGAGATACAACCTTACCTGTTACAGTCTGGAATGATTCGGTGGTTCCTGATAATTTCTAGCAAGAGAATTGTATTATATAGACTAGTCCTTGGCCAGCACGAAAGGAACAGAGAATTTTTCTCCTAGACCTGTACTTTTCCTGCTACCATAGTCTTCCATTTCTTTCGCCCTTCAGATTAAAAGTGCCTCTTTCTACCTAACTCATTCCTTGACTGAGTCAATTTATTATTGGTTCTAATGCTTTCATCTTAGAATTACTGGAATTAAGTGGTAATTTTGGTAACTAGGTTACCACAAGCATTTCACTTAAGCAGCATATATTTCCTTTTTCTGTATGAAGTTCCATTAACTCTACTTGCTACAGCTCTGATTTGCTCAATTTATTACTGTGAGTTATTCTGGCTCCTTTTCTCTCCTGTTACCTGCCTTTTGGCCAATCTACTCTTCATCAGGGGAAAGGAACAAGATTAAAATCTATGAATTGTGCTTTCTGTGAGAAGCAGTGTGTGTGTGGGGGGGAGAACACATTGGAGGTTGCAATAAAATGAGATTTCAAGTTAACCGACAGACTCATCTTTCTATTCATATGGTAACCTTATGCCCTTGATTTAGGAGGGGTAATTTCAGATAATCTTGTAGTCGTCTTAAGTACATACTTGATTTGACTTCGGTTCTGAAAACATGATCACAATATCCAAAGGACACTCCACATTCACGTTCCCAAGTCAGCACAGCTAATGACAGTTTTTGAAAATAAAAACAGGCTGTGGGGCCATGATCCTGAAAGGCAGCCCTGAACATCTCAGCAGGTAATGCTGGATCTTAAGAGCTGAGGTCAGGAATGATTTGAACTCCTGAATACACCAAATAAATATTCCACCAGACTTTCAGTTATGCCAAGCATCTTTTGAGAAGAAAACTTTTTATCTTTTACCAAGGAATGTCCGTCACTTAATTCAAAAGTTAAAAAAACAGGATGAAACATATTCTCTGAATTAGCCACTTCCCAATTAAATACGCAAGGATTGTGTTACCAGTGTAAAATCTGTCAACTTCCAAGCTGTGCCTGAGTTATGGCTAAGATATGCTCACAAGCAGAACATTTTTGATACAGTGGAATCATTTTATAATGCTGACTTGGGTCAGAGGTGATAATCTTGCTGACTCAGAAAGTGTATCTTATCTAACTTGGTCTGGAAACATTTACACTAAAATGTGTACATTACATTAAAACAGTTGCCTACTGTAGTAATTTAAGCAGAACAGTAGAAGGTAAAGATGCTGTGAAAGATTAAAAGTATATAGTCCAGAAGTATTTGCTGTTGTAGAGCTCTTTTCTCTCCCAGTAATTTAGAGTTGACTACTATAATTGCTTCTTCCGGAAGAAAATCTCTCCCCTAGTGAGACTCTGTATTGACTGATGTTTATGTATGGATGAGAGTGTGTGTGTGTGTGTTTATGCGTACGTCAACTTATTTCCACTGTGATGCAAATTCTTAAAAAAAAAAAAGTCCACTCTCAAACATTCATAACAATAGTGTTACTGGAGGGTTTATTTCCAAATGGTGGTCTTTGCACTGCACGGCAACATCTGTTTGCGTTGAGTATCTGCAGCATACTGCAGACAGCAGATTGAGACGCAGCCCTGGTATATGTAATGCTGAACAATGTAGTTATTTTTCTTTCCTGATGAATTTAAACTCTCAAGGATGGAAAAGTGTTTGGTAACAACAAAGTATTTTATTAGTACTTCATTACTCTTGTTCATATGCTTCTCCAGAGCATCATGTTCATAGTAACAAGGGCATTACTGTTAGAATAAAGGGAATGTGTGTGGTGTGGACCCAGCATCCACCACCATACTTTTAAACAGAATCCCAGGAAACGCTCTTCGCTGAGAACGACAGACCAGTGTTGCACTGTTTCTAAACATTAAGCTCTCCCTGGTTTATTCTGGCACTACCTAAGTGACCTACTTTTGTTATAGGTATCTGACTGTGTCCCCAGGAAAGGGAACCACCTCAACTGTTGAATTTTTAAAAGCCTTAACTGTTCTTTCCTCTTTCTTTTGTGCCTAAACACCTGTTCTCTCCAGATGCAGCTTCTTAGGCATGGATGGAGCTGAGGGGTATGACTGGAAAATGAAAACATAAGATTATTAACAGACATTCCCCACAGGTATGCAGAAGCTTCTGGTACTCTATCAACTTAACATTTTTTTTTTTTAAAGATTTTATTTTTTCCTTTTTCTCCCCAAAGCCCCCTGGTACACAGTTGTATATTCTTCGTTGTGGGTCCTTCTAGTTGTGGCATGTGGGACGCTGCCTCAGCGTGGTTTGATAAGCAGTGCCATGTCTGCGCCCAGGATTCGAACCAACGAAACACTGGGCCGCCGGCAGCGGAGCGTGCAAACTTAACCACTCAGCCACGGGGCCAGCCCCTCAACTTAACATTTTTATCAAAGCCTTCACTTCTTGGAAAGAGAAAAGGTGCCTGATTTTGAAAACTGTGGTTGATATAGGCCTCCAAACCTATGGTTCTTCTTGACTCAAATAAAAGGAAATCAAGTTGAAAAAAGTCAAACACATGTTTTGAGGCCTGATTTCTCCATTGTTTGAGTACAAAACTGTAGTCCAGAAGCTCTTGTGCTATTTGATTTTCAAACAGGAACACTATTACCTCCTTAGTATTTTGAGAGGAATTTTTCATTTGTAAGGGGTATGTGCATTCCTTCTCCAATCCTTGCTCTCCTCAGACACAACACTGCCTACTCTAAGATCATGCCCAAGGTTGCACTTTAATAAACAGTAAAGATTTTTTGTTTTTGTTTTGTTTTATTGTTTTGTTTTTTGGGTTTTTTTTGAGGAAGATTAGCCCTGAGCTAATATCTGCTGCCAATCCTCCTCTTTTTGCTGAGGAAGACTGGCCCTGAGCTAACATCCATGCCCATCTTCCTCTCTTTTATGTAGGATGGCTGCCACAGCATGGCTTGACAAGCGGTGCATAGGTCCGCACCCGGGATCCGAACCAGAGAACCCTGGGCCGCCAAAGTGGAACAGGCGAACTCTGCTGCACCACTGGGCTGGCCCCTTATTTTTTTTTTAACAAAAAAACATTGTGGTTTTTTTCTTCTGCCTTACAATCTGCTTTTAAATTTAATTTTCATGTGGGGACCTATACGGCCGAAGATAAAGGCACAGTGTGTAGACAGATTTAGAAGATGGTATGAAAACTCATTCAAATATGTGCAAGTTGATGTTTTCATTATATTAATATAGAGATTCCTAAATGGGTCACCAGCTTAGAAATCATCTTTAAAATAGAAATAAATAGCTATTATCTCGTGCCTATCTTGTCTAAGAACCTTGTTTAAATGGCAATGGCTCCGTCTCTGTTGAAGGCAGCTATACTGCTGTCACCATATGAGGTTTTAACCAGTTACGCTTTTGCATCCATTCAATCCATCTCCTAGAGCAAGAAAGCAAAAACAGCCCGAATTAGTCTCATTCACAAACCAGGACTCAGTACTTAAGAACTCTAGTGCCACAATCAAGAGAGGTGAAGCTGGGGTTTATGCAAAAACACACTCTCTGGAGCCCTGTCATCCTCACGTCCCTGCAGCCTCCTTCGCTACATGAGAACTGCAAAACACAGGCTCTCAAGGTGCTGTGACCTGGGTGTGCACACCTCTGAGCCACTTACGGTGCCAAGAGGCTTCTTAGTGATCGGAGGCATCGAGGTTCTGCTCCGCCCTTCAGTGTCTGGTAAGTTGTTAATACAAACTACTGCTGAAGTCTTGCCCACTTACTCCCCCTTGAGATGGTGCTGGTGAAAGCTGTCCAGAACTTTCTCAGGCTCCTTCCAACAAGCCGGCTTGGTTTAACACCAGACTTGAGACTGAAACTCCTTCTCCCGTTTTAAAATGCCTGTGTAACTGAAGACCACAGCAGCTAGAGAATGCTTTTAAGGCTTATCAGTAAATACTAAGAGGCCGAGATGCGTGAGTAATGCTTCTGACATAGAAAATCCCAAACATTCACTAACATTTGCAAATTTATAGATCCAATAATCCACTTAACTTCCAGTTGGGTTTACGAACTGAAGCACCAGACTTAGAGGAGTGGGTGGCCCTTCTCAGGCAGCAGCATGAAGAACTGTGACTTAATATCCTGGTTATGGGACAGATGTTTTCTGGGGAAGATTTTAGGTAGTTTTCCCCCTTTTGACTATTCCTCTTGCTCTCTCTCTCTTTCCATCATCCTCTTTGGTAAGCATGTTTTTTAATTTAAATTATCCTTATTTCTGTCACAGGGTGGAGTTGAGAGCACAGAGGAGGCTGAGCTTGGGCCCTCCTGCCCCTGCCTTTCCTGCTCTCCACATCCATCCATACTCTTACGGTTCCATCAAGAGGACGAAGGGAGCCTTCACCACCCCTCTGATAGCAGCAGGTCTTACAAATAAAGCTGATAAATCTCGAAAGGACATTAAGTGTTCATTACCAGCTTCTGCCACATAACTTTCTTGCTCATGAAACCAAACCAAGCCTTTCCACCTGAGCAGAAAGGTCTCTAACAGCTTCTTTGTGGTTTGGTCGCCAGAAGCAGGGGGAGAGGAGGTGAAAGAAGCCCGGCAGGGGAGGGCTCTGCTGGGTCTCCAGACCTTGGAGGGAAACGAGTGTGGGGAGCAGACAGCAATCAAGAGGATTTAGTGAAATGCCAAGGAACTGACATCACCGGTTCTTACATTTCTGACTAAGTTCCTCACATAGGTGAGTAGGTTCTGGTTAATAAAGTTCACTGTTGTGCGAAAGACGTCACGGAGCAAAGACGGTGTGTGATTGGCCACCTTTTTGGCCAACAGCATGGACAACATCAGCATGGTCTTCTCCTTCTCCATGTCTTTAGGATAAGTCTGCATGACCTGCTCCAGCGCAGAAGTAAGGCACTGTCTTCTGTCCTGCACAGGGGTGAAAAGAAGGGGCACACAAAACCCACTAGCATTCTTCCCTCTGGAGGGGAAACAGTCCTCCACTGTTAAGTATGAAGAAGCATGCTTTCATTTGGAGGGACACACTTATTAAATAGCTAAGGAGGTTGGAGGAGAGAAGGAGAAACAATTTCATTTTGAACAGCAATGGAAAGGGAAGGCTGAGATCACTCCCAGAGTGGGATGCTCATTAACCACACACGTGTTTAGAGAGCATCATGTCTTCCCATTAGCGCTAGGCATCCTCTGCCTCTAAGGCCCTTAAAATCAGGAATTATTGAACTACCCAAGACATCCCATGCCTATCTTACTGGCATAGACCTCGCTAAAGGGAGGAGAATGAAGGGGGCTACATGTGACATTCCCACCTACATGGGAGAGGCATACTGTGGACAATTAGACCTGAAAGGACCTCACTGAACCATGTGCAAAATTAAGTTAACATTGTGGGAGAGGGCCCAAGGCAAAATATCACTAGATGTTTATATATGCTATGACAGTTGCTGGAGAACGTCAGACAGGGAGAGATCACTAGGGTGGGGACAAGCCTTCCTGGAGGCAGGAGACAAGCTGGCTGAACAGTGGAGGATGAATAGGTTTCTAGGTAGTGAAGGGCACCTGCATTTTCAGCTGAGAGTCAAAAGAATGGAAGCTTTCTCTCCTCTGAACTCTTGCAGGAATACATTTGACAGCTTTGGGTTACTTCCCTCTCCCACTAAATTTCCTCAGGAAGGACACCTTAGACCTCTCAGGAAGGGTGCCTTAGACCTCTCCCTGTATCCCACCCCCCCCCGAGTCTAGCAAATGGCAGAAGCTCTGTAAGTATCTGTAGATTGAGTATATCCATGAAGTCAAAAGGAGTAGGCTAAAATGTCACTTTTCTTGTCACACTTGGGTAAGTAACATAAAGTTCTCTATTGGCATTTGTATTCAACTCCCTATAACTGAAGAAAGAATAAGTTATTTCTGGAAGAGTCACATACATTTTGTTAATCTTTTTGGTGGCTTTTATCCCCAAACTCTTGACTCTGACTTTAGGTTCAGGTTTCCTAAATGTCAAGTAACTTAATTCTTTTGAAAGACAATTAACCATGCTAGGATTCTATTTCCAGTTCTTTTGTAGACAGTCATGAATTGAGTCACCTCACTGGACACTGGTCGGTCTGACAGAAGACAGAGGACAGACCTTGTTAGTTCAACTGACAACTGAAAAAGCCCTCACTGACCCAGATAAGGCACTGGCGGACTTTCTCACTTACTTCCTCCGACAGGTTCACATTCATAAACTGCATTGCCAGGTTATTCACCAGCCTTGGGTGGATGCTGTCGTCCATCCTGTCCCCTATTTGGGCAAGTTGCCTGGCGATATGCTGGATTATTTCCTCTTGACTCTCAGAATCTGAATGTTCAGGCAGGGGCAGCAGAGAAAAAGCAGATTCAGACAATCGCCCTGGTGGACACCCTCATCCCACGCCACCCTATACAGAAAAAGGATGGGATTCTGCTTTAGAACAAGGCTGGCTCCTGTTTCCGAGCACACCATGGCGGTCCCAGCCGAGCATTTGCTTTCCTCTCCTGGGGCGACAGTGTGAAGACCTGGGGATCTGTAGTTCAGGGGAGCACGGGCAGAGGGCTTGAGTGGGTCTGAGAAAGGAAAGGGCCTGAGTGAGCAGAAGACTGGCCTGGAGAAGCAGGCCTCTCCAGGAGTACGGGTTCTACATCTGCCCACTAAAAGGATCAGTGATGCTGGGCATCCATGACTACGGGCAGCTGAGGCAGGAACACGACAGCAGCCCTTATGGCTGCCAGCTCTAAACTCCATCCTTTAACAGATGTCAGCCTGAGAAGTCGTACAGTCAGAGCTCTGCAGTCAGATGAGCGAGGAGCCCCGCCTTCGCCATTCCCTAGCCACAGACCCTGCCACATCCTCCCCACCTGCTTCACAGGGCACCCACCTCCTCTCCCAAGTCCTGTCTCAGTAAAATCTGACGTCTTCACTGTGACCTAGAACGCCCTGGATGATCTGCGCCAGCCTCTCTAACAGAAACTCTCCCTACTTGCCCCTTCTCCCTCGTCTCCGGCTGCACTGTCCTCCCCGGAGAGCACGCTCCTTCTCTGCCTTCCTTATGGTCTACTCAAACGCCACTTTGTCCAAGATTAACACCCCCACTTCACAGCCACACACCCGCCTCCTCCGCCCTCCCTTTTCCTTCCTTGACACTCACTACTGTATCATACATTTTACCTGCCTGTGTTGTCTGCCTCCCTCACCAGAATGTAAGCTTCACAAGGGCTCTGATTTTTCAATGTTTTGTTTACTAGCAAATACGCAGCACCCAAAAACAATGCAAGGCACACAGTAGGTGCTCAATAAACAACTGCATGAATGAATGAATGAGTAAATGAATGGACCCTGTACCCAGTGCCTAGTAAGTATTCAATGAATGCTGGCTTTTATTATTTCTCCCACTAAATCCTATACTTTTCTCTGTTCTTGCAGTTTCCCTCTGGCTTCTTACTTACCCAGGATAAAACTCTCGTCCTCATCCTGGTCTTTGCTTTCGGGGCTTCAGTCCTGCTCACTGGGTTGAGAGGCCCGAGCCTAGGTCCTCAGAGTCACCCTGGGCTTTCAGGGCAGTGATTCTAACCAGGGTGTCCATCAGAAACACCTGGGGAGTCTCCATCCTAGACCATGCTGGGTCAGGCAGCTGGAGCAGGGCCCAGGGCCTATGCATTCTGCAAAAGTTCCTCATGGAACTCCAGTGTGCACACTACTGAGAACCACTGCTCCAGGCCCAAATCTGGGACTGGCTGAACCTCAACACGCTCCCCAGCCTCGCTCCCTCAGCCGTCAGCTCAGGGCGGCCTCCGTCAGTGGAGGCAGCGCCAGTGGCCGAGAGGAGTGAAAACTGAGGTTGGGAGGACAGCACAACTGTGAGGAAAGGGTGAAGAAAGTCTGGAAACTGTGATGCAGCACCGGGCAGTGGGAGCACGACTGGGTCCAGCCCCGAGGAAAGAGGCCTGGCCCCAGTCTCGGCTCAGCTGTGCCCTTAGTTGTTTGATTTGGGGCTTGTTGTTTACCCTTGTCTGGGCGGCCATTTCCTCATCTGGAAATGAGGTTCAGAATAGTTCAATGCCCCAGTTATCTGGTAGATAATTACAAGCCATAATATATATAAAAGTGTAAGGTGCTATACAGATGCAAAGAATCATTAGAAAGAAACTGAGTGGATTTCCAATGACTGGAAACTCAGCTACACCTGCCCCCTGGAGTAATCAAGCATAGACCAAACAACCTGTGACACCAACAGGGACAGGAGACTGAAAGCGTGGAGGTGGAGACAGAGCCCACAGGTCCCTTCCAGCACTTAGGTTCCCTAAATGTTACTGGTTACAGCAAAGCCCAGATGTGGAGCAGAGGAGGCTGGGCCAGATGCCTACCTGCCTCCGCTCTTGCCACGAAGTGGCTGCACCGGTTGCCATCTGTCTGCAGCTCGTCATGGTCCTCCCACAGGTAAGCTTGCACGGGCAGTTCATGGCCCAACACCTCCAGCTCTTTGTAGAAATGACGTTTGGAGCAGTTTTGGAGGAAGCTAAACACCAGCAAGTGTGTGATGTGCTCATCCTGGAGGCCTGAACCATTGCTGACCTAAGATGAAAGGGGAGTCAGGGAGACCTGTGGGAACCTGGTCCAGCCGGAGGCCCTCACTGCGGCTGAGCTGGCAGAGGGCTCCAGGTACAGCCAGGCCTGAAATAGCCTCACTGGCCTAAGAGATCTGAATAACCCTGTGGGCACAAGGACCACTGCAAGTGGGAGAGGCCAAGTGTGCAGTGCCTGCTTTGAGCAATGCCCCCTGTGGATGCCAAAGAGAAAGCTCCAATCCAGCACCATCTGCTTGACATCCTGACAACATGCAGCTGGAGTGAGCTTCCTTTCAGGGTAGGAAGCTCCAAAGGCTGTTAGGGAAGCCAAGCAAGCATCATCATTTAGATGCCATCCTTGTATTCATATGATTTGCCAAGTCTGACATATCTTACCGACTTAAGCCCACCTTTCCTAGCTATGCATCCAGCACTTAGAAGCTCTTTCTTTTCAAAAGTCTCCTTTGTGGGCCCAGGATTACATTGTGCAAACAGCAGACTTTCAATAAATACTGGGTAGTAGTGACCACAGATAACATCTGCCTCTGGGCAGGCTTGGTTTACTTCAGGTGGGTATGCCCCTGAACCAAAACCCAAAGAGGCGCGAGGATGGTTCCTGCTCCAACCAAGGGGCTGGTGTGCTCAGGCCCTGTCAGCTCTGTGGCCCAGGAGCAGCACTAGCCCCATTCAGCATCTGTGTTCTGGAGCCAGGAGGGACATCCCTGGTGTGCACACTGCATTTGGGACAGGATTCCTGACAAAGGTGAGTACCTGTAGCATCAGCAGCCACGTGTGCTCAGAACAAGCAAAGACCTAGGATGAAAGAGGAAATAATCTGGAAGGCTAGGGATACCGAGATCTGCCCAGATAAATGCAAAACAGACATGCTGGGCCATAACAGGCCAGTACAAGAAGATGAAGGTGTAAGTAAAATTTAGTTCCATCTTCTAGGTCCTTAATATTTTTTATTAATCAGAAAGCTTTTAGAGGACGGTTTTTAGAGGGCAAATTGTTTTAAATAAATAAAATGCATAAAATAAGTTGCTTATGTATTGCTATTCAGACTTCTCCAAAATTACTCCTAAAAAAGGAAAAATGTTATGTAAAAACTCTACTGGATCAAATCGTTACAGTGAGGCCAGGTGGCATAAAGCAGCTTGGAAACTCAAGAACATGCTTCACTGCTGCTTCAAACGGTATCCTGGGTAGAAGAGAAGAAAGGAGACCTGGGGCAGTGTTGTGGGTTAAACTGTGTTCCCCAAAAAGAAATGTTCAGGACTAACCCTACGTATCTATGAAAGGGCCCTCATTTGGAAATAGGGGCTCCGCAGATGTACTCAAGCTGAGATCAGGTCCTACCAGATTAGGGCAGACCCTAAATCCAATGACTGGTTTCTTTATAAGAGGAAGGAGAGGAGGATTTACACACAGACACACAAGGACAACACCACGTGAAGACGGGGCTGACGCTGGAGCGCTGTGTTAAAAGTCAAGGACTGCTGGCAGCCACCAGGAGTGGAGAGAGGCATGGGACAGATTCTCCTTCAGAAGCCTCAGAAGGAGCCAACGCTGCTGACACCTCGATGTCAGACTCCTGGCCTCCAGAAGTGTGAGGGGAAAATGCCCAGTTTGTAGTATGTTGTTACAGCAGCCGGAGGAACTAACGTAGGCAGCCTTTGCCAGAGGCCACCTTTTGATGCAGAGGTTGGTACACAGGGGTCCAAAGTCTGGAAGCAGAACAGTGGTTGCCACCAACTATGCCAGACCAGGTTATCAATATAAGTTCAGTGATCTTTGCCTTTCCCACATAAAATAAAAAGAATAGAGTTGGCAGGGAGGGAAAGGAAAGAATTTCATATGTTAGAGGAACACAGGTCCAGTAGCCCTGAGTAGATAACCTGTGAAGTCAAACGTTCAGTACCAGTTGGCTGGAAAATAGTCTAGACTGACTGTTTTGATGAGTATGTCAAGAACAGGCAGGACAGTGCCACAAAATGGGTAAGAGGCTCAGAAGACTGATAGTATTTAATTCCAAGAACAAACAGAGCTTGTGACGAGCCAAGTATGGAACTATGACCTTTTTTGATCCTTCTAGTGATAAAAGTTGAAATGGATGTCTCAGAACATGAAAGATTTGATAGTTGTTTATCCTTTTAGATCACAGGAAAAAAAAATACATTAAGAGAAATGATCAACACTTAGAAAATCTTGCTGGATATATTACAAAACTGATCTAAAGGAGGCAAAAATAACTCTCATGCTATAAAATCAGTTCCAGTGCAAAGAAAAACATGGAAAGCTATCCAATGTGTTTGATAAATTAGAATAATCCTGGTGCCCAATCCTGGCGAAAAGAGCACCAAACAGGGGGAAAAAAACCCCAAAAAATCCCCAAACAAATGTCACTTATTTTCTAAATATCAAAAAAGTCAAAGAAGAATGCTACAATATGGATGAATAGGACGATAAAAACTAAAAAAAAAACAAACCCAAGACATTATGCTAAGTGAAACAAGCCAGACACAAAGGACAAATGGGTCTGATCCATTTCTACAAGGGACCTCAAGGAGTCCAATTCAGAGACAGGAAGCAGAGCAAGGCTGGGAGGAGTGGGGGATGGGAGCTGGTGTTTAATGGGGACAGTTTCCGTTGGAAAGATGAACAAGTTCTGGAGATGGATGGTGGTGGTACAACAATGTGAGTGTATTTAACGCCACTGGATTGAACACTTAAAAAAGGTTAAATGGTAAAATCTATGATCTGTATATTTTACCACAATTTTAAAAAACTGGAAAAAAATTAAAGAAAAATCTACAACAGGATGAAATTCTGATGGCGGGGGGCGGGGGCGGCCAAACCCTGAAATGTAAGAGGAAATTGCTCAGTATGTGACTGTGAACCCCAACTCTGTGGGACACTGGGCAACGAGTGCGTCTCAGTTTCCTCACCTTGAAGGAAAAACACTAGGAGTAACGTCACCCACCTTCCGGTACTGAAGGCTGGCACGAGAAGTGGGACAATGTAGGAGGAACCACCCCTACAGTCAGTGTGCTCCACAAGGCCAAGGTGGCCGTGACACTGTAAGTCGCAGACGTCTCAAGAATAGGGGAGAGGAGACAACAGCTGCAAGGTGGAAGGGACAACAATGGGCAGGTTTAAATGGCGCCAACCGAAGAGTGTTTTGGACATTAACAGGCCTTTATCAGGACAAGGGGAGCTCCCCAAATCTCTTCTGTTCAAGCAACTACCTCTCTCCGGAGCCTGCGATGTCTTAGGCCCTCCAGCCAACAAACTGAAAGCCCGTGCTTCCCACCTTTTAGAAGGATTTCAACAAGTACATACTGAGAACCTTCCAGGAGCCAGGTGCTGCTATGTTCAGGGATTCACAAACTGTGGGCCACTGAGTTTACTAACCGCCAAATCCTTAGACTTTTGTAGATGCCCACAATGGCTGGTGAGAACAAACATTTGGGGTGGACAAGGAGGAGCCCCTGGTGCTAGTCGCCGCGAAGACTTCACAGAACTCGGCAAAGGAGGGAAGGAGAAAGACTAGAGAGTAAGCCAATGAATGAAGAGCTGTTGATCAGATATGCCTCAATTTTCTCTTCCAAGCCTGTTCAAAAGTAAGTGCGGACAAGGCACAGTTTGGGTGCCAGCCTGCTGAAGGCCGGGGAGTGGCCTATGACTGCTGGGTGACCTCTCCCAAGAACTCTACAGCTTTTAAAGAGTCTTGAATCAGAAAGCCTCCTTGCCCCGCAGCAAGCGCCCTGGCACAAGGTGTGGGAGGGAGAGGACGAGGAGATGAGAGCGCTCTGGTGTTCTTCTTTGCTGAGCTCCAGTAAGTGAAGGTGAGGCTCCTCTCTGCGGCTCTGTCAAATAGGGATCAGGCTGGGTCCACACTGAGAGCACACACGCCAAGAAGCTGGCCCCAGCCACCTTCACTCCCCCCCCACAGCATTCCTCCAGAAGTGCACTGTCTGACCTTAGAATCCATGGCACAGGCAGCCTTGGGGCGTTTCCACTCCCTCTGGCTTGCAGGTGTCCCAAGTCAGCAGCCTAGAAGAGGACACAAACACAGGGTAGGCGGCTGGTCCCGGCAGGGACTCCCACTCTGGGCGCCCTCAGGAAAGCATCAAGGAAGCCATCCTGGGCCCTGGCTCACAGGCGCTCCAGCTATGGCAGCCCAGCTCACCTGGCCCACCCCAAGCACGCTCACCCTGGGCTGCTGCTTTCTCCTCAGCACGGAACTGGGGCAGCAACCACGGGAGCCGCCCATGGAGAGTCCTCCAGACGGAGACTTGCCAAAGCAACAAGCTCCCCAGGATCGACCCTCCAACTTCAGAGTTCAACTCTCCCGCCCCAAGCTCACTGATAGGAAGACCCCACTGATCAGGCATACAGGACTGTCTGGTTTATGAACTCCTTTTTAGTAAATACCTATATTAGTGAGTTTTGTACAAAAATAACTTAGCTAACAAAGTATACCTGGACCTTTTCAGGGCATCTGTTTATTATTCCTATGACCACTAATATGGCCACTGTCACGATTCCTTCCAACAACAAAAGTCCCAACCCATTCCTTCAGCGTGCAAGGGTTCTGGAGCATTCACTGATTCTCTCTTGTTCCACAAGTGTGCTGAGAAGTAGGCAGTGTACTGTGTTCATTCTGACTCAGTGGATAAGAAAATAAGGTCTGGGAAGAAAGGGACACCCAGGCCAGTTCTCTCCATAGGCCACATGGCTTCAATGGACAGGTAAGACCAAAAATCCACAGAGAAAGAGCTCCTGTAAAATGTGTACACAGAAAGACAAAGAATGTATATTTGACAATTACACAAAAGATTAAAACTTCCATATGGCACAAACTCCAAACTAAATAACCCATCACAAATAACTGATCAGACAACAGCCAACTGGGGATTGAGTTAAAAAGACTGTGCCCCAAAATATCCAAAACCAAGAGTGACAAATGTTGGAGAGGCTGTGGAGAAAAGGGAACCCTTATACACTGTTGGTGGGAATGCAAACTGGTGCAGCCACTATGGAAAACAGTATGGAGGATTCCTCAAAAAGTTAAGAATAGAAATACCTTATGACCCAGCCATCCCACTACTGGGTATCTATCCTAAGAACCTGAAATCAGCAATTCCAAAAGTTCCATGCAGCCCTATGTTCATCGCAGCATTATTCACAATAGCCAAGACGTGGAAGCAACCTAAGTGCCCAGCAACTGATGATTGGATAAAGAAGATGTGGTATATATATACAATGGAATACTACTCAGCCATAAAAAAGGACAAAGTCGTCCCATTCACAACAACATGGATAGACCTTGAGGGTATTATGTTGAGTGAAATAAGCCAGACAGAGAAAGATGAACTCTGTATGACTCCACTCATAGGTAGTAGTTAACATATGGACAAAGAGAACTGATCGGTGGTTCCCAGGGGAAAGGGGGGTGGGGGGAGGGCACTAGGGGTGAAGTGGTGTACCTACAACATGACTAATAATGATGTACAACTGTAATTTCACAAGGATGTTAACTTTCATAACCTTAAAAAAAAAAAAAAAAAAGACTGTGCCCACTCTGTGTGTGTATCCACATAGAGAGATGCCCAAATATACTGAACAAAAGTTTCTGTAGAACAGTCTCAATGGAATAATCCTATTTTAATATATATTTGCCCATGTGTACATTTACACACAATATTAGGTTGAACCAAACGAAATGGTCATTTTGTAGGGCAAAAACAGTCAAATTTGACAATTTCATTGAAGACACAAAGAAATGGAAAGATAGTCTGTGCTCTTGGATTGGAAGAATTAACATAGTTAAAATGTCCATACTTCCTAAAACAATCTACGGATTCAATGTAATCTCTATCAGAACCCCAATGACATTTTTCACAGAAATAGAACAAAGAATCCTAAAATTTATAGGGAACAACAAAACACTCTGACTAGCCAAAGGAATCCTGAGAAAAAAGAACAAAGCTGGAGGTATCACACTCCCTGATTTCAAAATATACTACAAAGCCAGAGTAACCAAAAGAGCATGGTACTGGCACAAGAACAGGCACACAAATATCAATGGAACAGAACTGAGAGCCCAGAAGTAAACCCGCACATCTATGGACAGCTAATTTTTGACAAAGGAGTGAAGAACATACAATGGAGAAAGGAAAGTCTCTTCAATAAATGGCGTTGGGAAAACTGGACAGCCACACGCAAAAGAATCAAAGTAGACCGTTATCTTACACCATACAAAAAAATTAACTCAGAATGGATCAAAGACTTGATTGAATGTAAAATCTGAAACCATTAAACTTCTTTTTTTTCTGGTGAGGAAGATTCACTCTGAGCTAACACCTGTTGCCAGGCTCCCTCTGTTTTGTATGTGGGTCACCACCACAACATGGCTTGATGAGTGCTGCAGGTCTGTGCCTGGGATCCAAACCCACAAAGCCGGGCCACCGAAGCAGAGTGCACCAAACTTAACCACTACACGACCAGGCTGGCACCAAAACTTCCAGAAGAAAACACAGGCAGTACACCCTTCGACATCAGTCTTAATAGTATATTTTCAAGTACCATGTCTGACTGGGGAAGAGAAACAATAGAAAAAATAAACAAATGGGACTACATCAAACTAAAAAGCGTCTGCACAGCAAAGGAAACCACCAACAAAATGAAAAGACAACCTAACAATTGAGAGAAGATATCTGCAAACCATATATCTGATGAGGGATTAATATCCAAAATATACAAAGAACTCATACATCCCAACAACAGAAAATCTAACAACCCAATTAAAAAAATGGGCAAAAGATATGAACAGACATTTCTCCAAAGAAGATACACAGATGGCCAACAGGCACATGAAAAGATGTTCAACATCATTAACTATCAGGGAAATGCAAATCAAAACTACAGTGAGATATCACCTCATGCTCATCAGAATGGCTATAATTAACAAGACAGGAAATTGCAAGAGTTGGAGAGGATGTGGAGAAAAGAGAACTTGCATACACTGCTGGTGGGAGTGCAAACTGGTGCAGCCACTATGGAAAACAGTACAGAGATTCCTCAAAAAATTAAGAATAGATCTACCATATAATCCAGCTATTTCCACTGCTGGGTATTTATCCAAAGAACATGAAAATATGAATATGTAAAGATATATGCACCCCTGTGTTCATCGCAGCATTATTCACAATAGCCAAGACTTGGAAACAACCTAGGTGCCCATCAAGGGACGAATGGATAAAAAAGATGTGGTATTTATACACAATGGAATACTACTCAGCCATAAGAAATGATGCAATCCAACCATTGTGACAACATGGATGGACCTTGAGGGTATTATGTTAAGTGAAATAAGTCAGAGAAAGTCAAATACCATATGATCTCACTCATAAATATAAGATGAAAACAACAACAAACACAGCCAGCTCTCACGGCCCAGCAGTTAAAGTTCTGCATGCTCCGCTTCGGTGGTCTGGACTCAGTTCCCCGGGCGCAGAACCACACCACTTGTCTGTCAGTAGCCATGCTGTGGTGGCGGCTCACACAGAAGAACTAGAAGGACTTACAACTATATACAACTATGTACTGGGGCTTTGGGGGGAGGGGGAGGGAGGAAAAAGGAGCAAGATTGGCCACAGATGTTAGCATAGTGCAAATCCTCCCCTGCAAAGAAAAAAAAAAAGACACTGACTTCTCCTTCACACAGATTATGTCATTAAAAATAACAAAAACAACAAACATAGAGACAGATTAGATTGGTGGTTACTCGAGGGGAAGTGGGGAGAGAAGAGGGTGAAAGGGGTGGTTGGGCACATGTGTGCGGTGATCGATGCTAATTAGTCTTTGGGTGGTGAACATGATGTAATCTACAGAGAAATGCAAATACAGTGATGTACACCTGAAATTTATATGTTCTAAAACAATGCTACCTCCGTAAAAAAATAAATATCTGTATTGTAAAAAAAAAAAAATTGGCAATTTCACATGGTTCCTAAATACACAGGAGATAAAAACAGAAGAACAGACAACCAACTCATCTCCAGGAAGAAAGGGGGAGGCTCCAACCCGTGTGGAAGGGGGTGGCAAGAAGGCCGTGCCTTCCGTGCACCAGGCAGCCATCTTGTGCCGTGCCTGGGACACACCGCTCTCGGCGCTGCCCTCTCCCTGTCTTGGGTGCTAACGCCGGCCGTGGGGGTCATGCGCAGACAATGGGGGTCTGGCAGAGCCACCCCTCGGCTGGGTATGGCTGAGTGTTTGGGAGGAGAGGGCCAGGAGCAGAGGACTCTGGTTTACGTGGACAGACAACAAGGACACTGGCTTGCTGGCCATCCACACGGCGAGAGGCAAGAGCTGGAGCCATTATCAGCATCAGGACACAGAACCGAACAGAACATGCTCCTCAGGAAAAAGGCCACAGAAGCCAAACCACCTCCACAGTCACTGCCAAGGTGGAGGCGCAGCACGCGGAGTCCTGGCCTCTGCTCCGCCTCGCTCTGTCAGGAAGGAACTTCAGAAAGCCATGGGGGAGGCAGCACTCGAGAGAATTCACACAAACCTTTGATCTGATTTCCTTCCACACTCTGACACACACACCCACATCCTCAGGGAGACTTCCGTCGTCTTCTACTTTCACTTATGTTGGGATGATTGTTCCGCTTCAATGGATATTCTTCAAAAAATGTGTTAATGTTGACACAATATTCTTTTGCAGTGGCTCGTTCTTGACCAGCAGTAACTTTGCCCCTGAACAAATTTGGCCCAAGGAACATTTGGCAATGTCTGGAGACATTTTTGGGTGTCACACCTGGGAGGGGTGCTACTGGCATCCAGCGCGTAGAGGCTGGGATGCTGGTCAACGTCCTACAGTGTGCAGACAGCCCCCACAGCAAAAAATGACCCAGCACAAAGTGTCAATAGTGCTGAGGCTGAAAACCTTCTTCTATTGTACGGATGCACCAAAATACAATTAATCTCCTATTATTGGACATGTATACTTTCCAATTTTTTCACCCTTAAAAATAGGACTGTGATGAATACCCTGGTGTGGCATTTTCCTATTAAATCCAGAATCAAATGAGATAATAGATGTGAAAGTTCAGCATGTCATCTTCTATGTACTGGCCTCATGGTAGTCACAGATGACAAGAGTGATGTCGCTCAGTTGGGCTGTGCTGAGGTCACCCAGGCCGCAGGGTCACTGCCAGAGCACCCTGGGAGCATGCGGCCCAGTGCAGGTCCTTGGCAAGCAGGGGAGGTGGGTGGGCTGCATTCCCAGGCTCGGCTGGGCAGGGCCCCGGGGCACGCCTCGACCGGCAGGGCAGACCACCCGTCTGCATCTGGTTCGCCTCCGGTTTTATTCCTTTGTTACTGTGAAGAAACTCAGTGAGTCAACTGTCCGCTGTGAGGGCGCCAGGAGGACAGGGCTGGAGAAACCCAGGAAAACCTCAAAGGCTCCCAGTCAACAATGGCTTCATCCCCAAACCCCAATTCCTAACCAGAGTTGCCAGCAAGAAGGAGAATTGAAGCCACCAAGAGCTGATGTCCCCTCCTTTCTGAGACCCGATGGGAAAATGGCCAGGTGGGAGGGAACAGGGAACAATAACCTGCTGCCTTCCCCCCAGGAGGCTTCCTTTCTGCCTACCAAGCACACGCACAGCCAGGCTTTCACCATCTCTGAGACACACTGTGACAGACGCACCTGGACTCGACACTCTTCACGGGTTATTTCTCCAAGTCCCTCTCACCCTTTTAATAACAGCGGACACTGAGGTGCAGAGATGACACCTATTCTTACTCCTGACAACAAGGACCCCAGCAACCACCATGTATTGACAATGTCCAAACACGCCAGCCACAGTGCCAGGCTCACCTTTATAGGCCTTCTCTCTGATCCTCCCGACATCCCTGCAAGGAAGGCAGTTCTGCCCCAGTTTTCAGGGAGCAGTGCCCTGCGGGTGCCCGGTGAGAACAGGGAACACCTCGCCAGCTGCAAAGTACCCAAGCTGGGGGTGCTGGGGCAAGGCAGTGCCCACCTCTGGGCCTGTTGCCCCCGAGTAGGATAAGCAGACAGTGGATAGCTCACCCATGTCTGCTCAGACTCGAATCCCCCTTTCCCGAGGCCTGAGAACCTCATCCATACGCTACCCAAGCACCATGCAGATCGCAAGGCCACTCAACACTGCACAGGAGGGCACACAACACTGAAGCTGGGAGAACCCAGCTGAGCCTAGCCCCCAACCAGCTGTGTGGCTGTGTGGCCCTCATCGATGGACCGATACACATTCGGAGGTGGTTCCATGCGCAGGCCCTGCGCCTGGAGCTGGAGGAACAGGGTAAAAAGGAGCCACGAGTCTCTGCCCCAAGGAAGCTTATTTACACAAAAACGTGCAGTTATAAATGTAAACCCTGTTTTTAAAGTGTGTGCTGCTATAAAAAGTCATTAATGCATCCATCAAATATTCAGTGTAACCGCGGGCCCTCCAGGACCAGTTCAACCAACTCCATCTCATTCCCTGAGTGATAAAGGGTGGCTTTTCAGGAATGAGACCCCTTGTCCAGTTCACGCAGGTTGGTACCACCAACCCATCAGCTGGGCCTGCGCAGACACCTGCTAAGTGACTCTTTTGACGTCAAAGGGTTGAAAACTTCACCCTCAGAGCATGCTAACCCACCACTGTGAACATGTGTCCTGTGAAGAGCCATGAAGATCAACTGCGCTTGCGCAGATCACCAATTACCTCATTTCTCCTCACCTCCAATCACCTATCTCCACACTCAGACGCCCTGCCCTTCACTGCATAAATTGCGCCCCAGGCCCTGGGCCGGGGAGACAGATCTGAGGGCACATGTCTGTCTCCTTGCAGATCCATCTAGCAATAAAGCTCTTTCTTTCCCCAAAAGCTCATGCTGTAATAATCTTTTTTTATGCACATCAGGCAAGAGAACCCCAATTTTGTGTCGTAACAAGAGTGCCTACTGTCTGCAAGGAAAAGCTATGTCTTTCTTACGGCGTGCTCTCTCTCTCTATATATATAAAAGATAGAGATATTTATACACATTTTATAGACATATTTATATTTAAAGTGTCAAAATTGACTTTAGTGGAGACATTTTAAATGGAGTTTTGAGAAACTGCCATATTAACTATAACTTTTAACCAAAGTAATTGATTTCTGTCTCACAGAGAACCAGGGGTCGGTCCCTGCGAGCCATCCGTCATGCACAGCCACCGGGCAGAGTGGCCCAGCTCCAGAGCACCCGGCTCACCCTGCTGCAGCCATGTGAGCCACGCGCATCCCTTTCACATGTTCTCAGAGCAGCAGATGCATCCATTCATGCCAGCCCAAGACAAAGCCTCTGCCTGGTATATTAAAAGAACTTCAAATTATACCTAGTAATTAGTGTTTCAATATTCTTATTTATAAATTATCTAGGTATACAATGATTACCTATTAATTAGCTCAATTTAATATGAGTCCAAGGTTTTAGGTTATCTAAGCTTTATCTTGGAATACTGTTAAAATAAAAACATTGTCAGAATTTAATTCAATTTATTTGAACACAAATTTACATTTTTCATAACGTTAGACATTATGTAAGAGTAATATTAGCTGATTTGATAAGTAAACCTGTAGAAGTGTTTTGGGGAGGAACCATGTAGAATAAAATTTATTAAGTATTGATTATTAAATATAATCAGTATTATATTTAATACTGATAGATCAGAGAAAAGACATAGCTTCTTTTTTAAGATCGGCACCTGAGCTAACATCTGTTGCCAATCTTCCTTTTTCTTTTTCTTCTTCTCCTCCCCAAAGCCCCCCAGTACGTAGTTGTATATTCTAGTTGTGAGTGGCTCTGGTTGTGGCATGTGGGACGCCACCTCAGCGTGGCCTGATGAGTGGTGCCACGTCCACACCCAGGATCCGAACCGGCGAGACCCTGGGCCCCCCAAGCGGAGCTCGTGAACTTAACCACTCGGCCATGGGGCCAGCCCCAAGACAAAGCTTTTTTAAACCAAAATTATTAATTTATTCTCATTTGCCAAAGATTTATCTTTTTTTTTAAAGATTTTATTTTTCCTTTTTCTCCCAAAGCCCCCTGGTACATAGTTGCATATTTTCAGTTGTGGGTCCTTCTAGTTGTGGCATGTGGGACACCACCTCAGCATGGCCTGATGAGTGGTGCCATGTCTGTGCCCAGGATCTGAACCAGCGAAACCCTGGGCAAAGCAGAGCACACGAACTTAACCACTCGGCCACGGGGCCAGCGCCCAAAGATTTATCTTAATTACAAGAACCCGTAGTCTTAAAACATTTCTGAATTTGTTTCTGTAATAATATTTTTAAGTCTAGTGCATTTAAATTATTAAAAATGGAATCTCTTTATTTTCTGGAAATTTTATAAATATTTGATTTATATAAATTTTTTTTTAAGATTGGCACCTGAGCTAACAACTGTTGCCAATCTTTTTTTTTTCTGCTTTATCTCCCTAAATCCCCCCGTTACATAGTTGTATATCCTAGTTGCGGCATATGGGACGCCGCCTCAGCGTGGCCTGATGAGCGGTGCCATGTCGGCGCCCAGGATCCGAGACGGTGAAACCCTGGGCCACCAAAGCGGAGCACGCGAACTCAACCACTCAGCCAGGGGGCCGGCCCCATATATAAACATTTATTTAGGTCCATGCAGCCAATCAGAGCAGAGTTCCTCTAATTTAAGACACTTCACAACCTAACCCCCCAATGATGAGAACCATTTTTTTCCACATTTACACAATGAAAGCAAAGGCTTTTCTGAATTATAGACACACAGAGAGCTGGTGGCATCAGTTCTACAACTGTGAACACAGAAACATGAAGGCTCGCTGGGCCAGATGTCAAAGAGTTGTTCCTCCTGGTGGGCACAACATTCTGAACTGAAGTGAGCTCAAAAGAGACTGAGGACACAAACAAAAACTCCAACAATCCAGATTCTCTATCACTTACTCAACAGAACAGACCTCGGTCATCTGCCTAGGAAGGCAACAAACGGTTAGACCATAGAGCCAAATCCTCACTCGTGATGCCACCAATGGGAGTAACTGATTGGCTGTGCAAACCAGAAACCAAAACAAAAGACAAAGTCAGGAGAGAGAGAGAGGGGGTCAGAGTCAGCAAAGGTGGAAGTCCACTGCAGCTGGGGGTTCACCTCTGGCAGCTCAGCAAAGACCACGTGAGTCCACTGGGCATGCTTCTCAGTGGACGACCTCCAAAGCTGCTAATGGGTGAAGAAAAAAACAAGGTGAAACTATGACTTTCATACAAATATAAAATGATAAAATGGACACGTGTCAAAGATTTCTCTTAGCTCATTAACCAGTGAGATGATACAACCAGTTTCTAAAGATGCCGGCCAGTTCTAATATCTACTTTTATGGACATAAAACCACCAGTCTGGAGTCACAAGAAGACAGTCCTTCCCTTTAAGAGGGGTGAAGTCCAGTTACGGGGGTGGACAGGGTCAAGGCGAAGCCTGAAAGACGGCCCTGACGGCCTCAGGGGCTCAGAGCTGCAGAATGCCTGCTTCCCACGGTCCCCAGAAGACCACATGGGCTTCACGCACACTGACTTCTTCCTTTGGCTTCTGACTCCTCACCAGTTTTCACATGAGCTCTTTCTGACAGTGCATGGGGGGGAGGGTGTTGTCACTCTCAGCCAGCACACACTTCTGCAGTGGGCCACACTTCCACTCAGCCCAACTGGATCCATCAAAGGAGGAAGCTGAAGTTGGGACACTGGTCCCTCTACCCCCTGTACTAGGCCGAGTCGGAGACCCCAGCCCCTGTAGGCTTACCCCCAGACGTGGGGGGAAATTCCTCAGAAATTCAAATGCTCTACCCGACTACTCTGTTCCCCTCCCCTTCCACTGCAAAGGCATGGGAACCACGGATCTAACCATGTGCTTTCCAACCTGGCTGCACACTGGAATCAGCTTGGAAGCTTTAAAACAGACTGATTTGACGTGATCTTATGCACAGAAACAAGGGATCCACTAAAAACTACCAGAACTAAAAAACAAGTTCAGCAAGGTTACAGGATACAAGTAATTTGCAAGATCAATTGTACTTCTATACGATAGCGAGAAAAAACCCAAAAACGAAAATTAAGAAAACAATTCCTTGAGGCCAGCCCAGTGGCGCAGCAGTTAAGTTCACACCTTCCTCCTCAGCGGCCCAGGGTTCGCTGGTTCAGATCCCAGGTGCGGACCTACGTACCACTTGGCAAGCCATGCTGTGGCAGGTGTCCCACATATAAAGCAGAGGAAGATGGCCACAGATGTTAGCTGAGGGCCAATCTTCCTCAGCAAAAACAGGAGGATTGGCAGCGGATGTTAGCTCAGGGCTAATCTTCCTCAAAAAAAAAAAAAAATTCCATTTATAATGGCATCAAGAAAAATAAAATAATTAGGTATACATTTAACAAAAGAAGTGTAAGACCTGTACAATGAAACCTACAAACATCTTTGAAAGAAAGTAAAGATCTAAATAAATGAAAAGCCATGTGCATGAACTGGAGAGTTAATATCGTGAAGATGGCAGTACTCTCCAAATTGATCCTCAAATTCAATGCAATTCCTCTCAAACTCTCACCTGGCCTTTTTGCAGAAGTGACAAATGGTTCCTATGATTTCTATGGAAACTCAAGGGACACAGAATAGCCAATCTTGAAAAAGAGGAAAGTCAGTGGACTCACACTTCCTGATTCCAAAACTTATTACTAAGCGACAGCATCAAGACAGTGTGGTCCTGCAAAGATAAACACATAGATCAATGGGTTAGAGACAACAGTCCATCAATAAACCCTAATATTTATGGTTAATTGATGTTTGACAAAGAGGCCAAGACCAGAGCAAAAAACAGTGCTGGGACAACTGGATATCCATAAGCAAATGTACAAATTTGGCCCCTACCTCACATTATGCACAAAAACGAACTCAAAATAGATTACAGACCTAAATGTAAAAGCTAAAACTATAAAACTCTTAGGAGGAATAAAAGTTCGTATCTTGGGTCAGGCAATGATTTCTCAGACACAACACCAAAAGAACAAGTGACACAAGGAAAAAATAGACAAACTGAACTTCTTGAAGATTAAAACCTTTTGTGCTTCGAAAGATACCATCAAGAAAGAGAAAAGAGGGGCCGGGCTGGTGACATAGTGGTTAAGTTCAGACATTCCACTTTGGTGACCCAGGGTTCTCGGGTTCACACCCTGGATCCTGGGTGTGGACCTGCACACTGCTTGTCGAGCCATGCTGTGGTGGTGTCCCACATACCAATAGGGGAAGACTGGCACAGATGTTAGCTCAGCACAGATGTTAGCTCAGGGATAATCTTCCTCAAGCAAAAAGAGGAAGCCTGGCAATGGATGTTAGCTCAGGGCAAATCTTCCTCACCAAAAAAAAAAAGGAGGAGGAGGAAAGACAACTCATAGAAGGGGGGAAAGTATTTGCAAATCATTTATTTGACAACAGACTTGTATCCAGAATACTGTATATAAAGAATTCTTATAACTCAATAATAAAAAGACAACTGGATTGAAAATTTAGCAAAAGATTTAAATAGGATCCAAAGATGATATACAAATGGCCAAAAGGCACACGAAAAAGTGCTCAACATTATCAGCCATTACACAAATGCTCATCAAAACTACAGCGAGATACCACTTCACACCCACGAGCATGGCTAGAATAAAAAAGACAGATAATAGTAAACGGTAGCAAGGATGCTGAGAAACCGGAACCCTCACATACTGCTGGGAGGAACGTAAATGATGCTGCTGCTCTAGAAAATAGTTCAGCGGCTCCTCAACCCACTAAACAGAGTCTAACACCAGCAATTCCACTCCCAGGTACAGACCTAAGAGAAACGAAAACAAATCTCCAAAGAAAAACTTGTACATGAATGTTCACAGCAGTATTATCCATAATAATTAGAAAGTAAAAATAATCCCAATGTTCAACTAATGAATCAGTAAACAAAATGTGGTATATCCAGTACAATGGGGTTATCTGGGCATAAAAAGGAGTGGAGTTCTGATATATACTACAACATGGGTGAGCCTTGAAAACATCATGCCGAGCGAAAGAAGCCAGGCACAAAAGGCCACATACTGTAGGACTCCATTTACAAGAACTTCCCAGGATAGGCAAATCCACAGAGACAGAAGGCAGATCAGGGTTGCCTAGAGCTGCAGGGAGAGGGGGACCAGAGAGTGGCTGATAATGTGTATGCAGTTTTAGGGTGTGAAATGTTCTAAAATTAGATTGTGGTGATGGTTGCGCAACTCTGTGAATCTCACGGTATGTGAAACAGCTCAATAAAGCGGTTAAAAGAACGGCAGCTCGAGGGAGGGTGGTATAGACGTAACTCAGGCCGTCCCCTCACACAGGGCTGCTGCTCCAGCCAGGTGCTCGCAAGTCGACCACCCTGGGTGCCAGAGCCTCCTGCTCCCCTCACCGGCCAGGCCCTGGGTTCCTGAGATCTGTCACATGTGCAGGGCAAGATGGGCCAGCAGGGAGAGAGTCTGGTAGCCCAGGGCTACTCCAAAGTGTCTAGGCTGGCCTTGGATGGTCCCCCGCCTCTCCCTTCAACACTCCACAGCCATCCTCCCCTGGGAGCCTAGGCATGGGGAAGAAAAGCGACATTACCAAGGCCAGTCAGGGCCCCAGAACCGCGGCCGCCCTGGGGCTGCTTCCACACCGCCCTTTGGGGCCGGAGCCGGCAGGGGGCGCTGAACAGAGCAGCATGGCAAGGCCACCACGGTGTAGACAGAAGGGCCTTGCGTGGGCAGCAAGAGTCCTCCCGCCTCCCAAGTTCTGGTGGGAAAAACTCTTTCATCTATGAAAGGTGAAAATAACCTGCATTTGGGAGAACAGTGCAGGCCGCTGGCATGCGAAAAGACACAGTCAGTGCAATCATTTCACACAAAGTCCCACCCTAGCAAAATGCAGTGACCAACAAGGGCCCTGGACTCAGCTCCCTGGTCAGCCAGGTAAGAGTTTTAGAGGTTAGACGTCACCGTGGATCCTAGGAGCTATCCTGAGGAGAAAACAAGGCCTCTTGAGAAGTGGCGGACACCTGGGGGCCAAGTGGTCTCACAGTTAGGATGTCCCAAGGGAATGGAGACATTCACCAGGCTGGGCAGGAGCCTCCTCAAGGCTGTGCTGTCCCCCAGTCCCAGGGGCCCGCCAGCCTGGGCCAACGCCTCAGCCTCACGGCCCCACATCCACCCTCTCCAGGGCGGGGTGAGGACACGCCTGCGGGACAGTTTCTGGGGAGGTTCCCGTCAAGGGCTGGGGCCACCTGAACTCTTCCAGACACAAGCATGGATGTGAGAAACGCTCTCACCATCAATGTTCCACATCTGCAGAACTTCACAGAATTCAGGGGAGAACTAGAAGGAGATATACAGTTATGCAAATTAAACCAAACATGGGTGCAGACATGCCCACTAAGAGAAATACAGCAACACTTAACCACCGGCCTCAAACAAAAGCTCGGGGCCAAGGGTCCACGTGGGACAAGCGCGGGGAGACTCAGCAAGTTGGAGCCCCGCCAGGCTGCATCTGGAACTCCAGACAGGCCTGTGCCTGCCGCAGCACTTGCCCCGCTCTGAAGACACGGGTTTGTTAAGCAAGCAGGGTGAACGCCGACCTGCCCCACTGGTTAGCAGAGCCATCAGCATGGCAGGAGCTTAGTAACTGCAGGCGGGGGTCCTGTCCAGATGTCTCCCTCCACATGGTGGCAGCCCCACTCCTGAGCCTCTCCCACACTTCCACCAGGGCAGACGCCTCCCGGGCCCCCAGGGCAGTGTCAGGACAGTTCCTGTGTGTGCCTGAAGGTCACCTGCCTGCTTTTAAACCCAGTCTAGACTCAGAAGGTGCTTGTTTCCCCTTTAAAACTCCACCTCCAGGTGCCCACCTCCACCACCACCAAGCTGATAGGATTATTGAGGAAACAAGGAATTTAAAACAAACCACTTCCTCATTTTCTAAGTTGGTGGCTTCTAGGACCCTGGACACAAATACCCAAAAAGCCAACCAAGAATTCGATTTGCAAGGCAGCAGAACTCCAGAAATGGCTGCTTTCTGGTTCGTCCAGATGATCATATTGGCCCTTCATTTGAAACTTCCCCGTTTTGACCAATGGAGGCAGGAAGAGGAGGGGGAGGAGGGAGAAATCCCAAGGACAGGGTCCACAGCACCGCCCCCTGAAGCCTCACCCTCTCCCACATACATCACTAGCCACCTCGTCACCTGGGCTGCCTGCAGGGGAGGGGAGTCAGCAGAAAGGCCATGGCTAATCTCTCTGATCCTCCCCCCTCAATGTCTAACGCGTGCCGGGGTCCAGAGGCGGATGGGCCGGATCTGGGAGGTGGGGCAGTGAGAGGCCTGGAAATCCAGGCAGTGTAGGGTCATGGTTAGAGCTGGGCCTCTGGAGTCTGACTCTCTTGGCTGTGACCCTGGACAAGTTACTTAATCTCTCCATGTCTCAGTTTCCCCATCTACAGAACGGGTATCTAGTCTATGATTACTGTGATGTCCAAACGAGCTAATCAAGGCATATAAAGTTCTCTCCGTGTCTATCGGGCACACAGTGAGCTTGACTGTTACGGCTGATCATCACCATCCTCAAGTAGCTGTCTTTTCCAGACGAGCCAGTGGCTTTGGGCAAGGATACATGTGGCCTCTGGGTGCTGCTCATAGACCTTGTGCGTGGGAAGCCCAGTGGGGCAGGCAGCTGGCCTCCAGGGCACTCCAGGCCTGTGCTGCCCTCCACAGTCCCAGCCTGCAATGGTCACCAAAGGTCTAACCACAGAAAGCACTTCCAGCAGCCACAGCTCTAGGGCAAGCCTTCTCATGGGCTGACAGTCCAGAGCCAGCATCCTGGGTACCACCACCAAGACCCTCACAGTCCTGGATTAGGATGGCTGCTTGGCCTCCAACACCAACAGTATCACAACCTCCTTGAGTCCCCAGTCTTCTACTTTGAGAGAACAGCTGGAATATTGTTCACTGCCCTGCTGCAAGGCCAAGACTCTTGCCCTAGAAGGTTCTGTCATCCAAAATCCATCCTCCTCCCTATGCCTCATCCTTCCTTCTCAGTCCAGGGCCCTGGGCACTGCTGGGGCTCCTGGACAGGCTATTCTCATTTGCAAATGAGTGGCACCTCCAGTTCCTCCAATTAGTCTCCCCAGGTCGCTAAGGCTGTGAGTTTCCCCAAGCAAGGCCTCGGGGCAAGGCGCGCAACGCCCCCTCCCAACTAGAGATCCCCCTTTCCCACCCAGGCACCCTTCCGCCAGCATTCCCTGCACTGCCCTCAGTGCACCCTGCCATCTCCTCTGTGGGTAAGCTCCTATTCATTCTTCAGAGTCCACCTCACACAGCCTAACCTCCTCGGACAGCAACTCACCCCACCTTCCCGCAACTCTTTGCACCAAACACCAGTGAAGCCTGCATCCCAACGTATCAGAGTCGCCAGTCCCGCAGCTCCACTCTCACCAGACAGCACCCTGTCCGTCCCCGCAGCCCATGAGACGCCTGCCTCTCAGCCCAAGATGAAGTGCTGCCCAAGGCTCCGAGGGTTGACTGGCACCTCTTCCCTGGGCAGGGGGACAGGAGAGCGCACGCGCGCTGGGCAGCAAGCAAAGGCTGGGCGGCATCTTCTTTCCAGCAAGGCCTCACCAGAGGTCTGCCACCCAACTGCTCACACCGCCGACTGACTCCTCCGCCCTCCTTCCTCCTCGCTCCAGACCAGTCTCTTCCAGTAAGTCATGCACGACTCCGGGGCCCTGGCTCAGGGTCTGCCCCAAGATGGCACAGACCAGGCCCAGGAGAGCCTGGCCACCCTCAAAGCATGCCAAGTGCCTCAGATGGGTGGAGACGGAATGTGGAAAAGCCACATCCTTCTGCAGCGCCCCCAGCTCCCTTCCACAGCGAGAGGCCACTGAGCCGCCACTGAGTGAGGCCTGAGGGAGCAGCTAAGACTTACAGAAGGGCAGGCAAGGCGGGTGAAATCAGGCAGTCGCCTGAAAAGGTGTGGGAGCTCTGTGCTGCGTCCCCATCCTGCTCCTCACTTCGTCCCAGGCCCACCAGATGAAGACCAATCCAGTCCCAGAAGGCCTTATCTGTGTTCCTCAAGCACATCCCTCACTGCCACCAACACTGTCCCACCACAACCGCGGCACCCGCTGGACATTCCTATTTGTTGGATGAACGAATAAACGAACCCCTGCTAAGCCCAGCCACTTGGTGGCTGAGGGTTCAAGGGCTCTCCAAGAGTTCCCTGGGGTCATTGAGTCAATCAACAAACTGCTTTCTACCACCAGCAGGTATTTGCATATAATTTCTAACAGTTCTATGACAGACACTCTAGCTACACCGAGGCAGGTGTACGCAGGTGCTGGGGAAAGAGCCCTAGACCAGAGTCCAAGGTCTGCGTCTGGATTTGAGTTCCGGATCTGGCTCTGAACAGGTGTGTGACCTGAGCCCATCCCTTCCCGTGGGTTTTCTCATCTCGGGTTGGAACCGGCAGTGTAGCCGCGAACTGTCCTCGGACCCGCGGGCAGGGGCTGGCTTAGCCCCCCGCCACTGCGCCCCGCACGCCGGCCCGGCCGAGGCCCGACAAGCAGCCCGCCAAACCCGAGGCTCGCGCGGGGGGAGACGACAAAGGGCCTCCCGCCTCCCCGGGCGCCGGCCGGGCGGAAGGCGGGAACCACCGAGTCGCGCGCGGGCTCCTAGGGGCGAAGCTCCGGCGGCGGGCGGGCCGCGGGGTGACCCCTCGCGGCCGCGCGTCCCCTCCGGCTCCCACCCCAGAGCGCGAGCGGCCCGGACCCGCCTGTGGGGGCTGGGCCGGCGGCGGGAACCCCCGAACTCGCAGCTCCGCGCGGACCCAGAGGGCGCAGGGCTCGACGCCGGGCCGGGACGCACGAGGCCGGGCCGGGACGCACGAGGCCGCCCCGGGACGCTACTCACCCACCCTCCAGCCGCGGGAGCCCGGAAGGGGCGGCGGGGGCGCGGCGGGCACGGAAGCGGAGGACACGGAGGCGGAGGCGGAGACGGGCCCGGGACGCAGAGGACGCAGCCGCCGGCGCTACTTCCTCTAGTTCGCGCCCGCACTGCCCGGCCAGCCCGCGGCCCGCCGCCCGCCCCGCCCCCCGCCCCGCCCCCCGGGCCAGCCCCGCTCCCCGCCCCCGGGCCCGCCGCCCGCCGCCCGCCCCCGCCCCCGCCCCCGCCCCGCCCCCGCCCCGCCCACTGCCGCCCGCCCCGCCCCCGGACCCGCCGCCCGCCGCCCGCCTCAGCCCCGCCCACCGCCACCCACCACCCGCCGCCCGCCTCAGCCCCGCCCACCGCCACCCGCCCCGCCCCCGGACCCACCGCCCGCCCCGCCCACCGCCGCCGGGCCCGCCCGCGTCCCGCAGCCCGCGCGGAGCCCGCCCCGCCCACCACCGGCGGGGACCCGGACTCGGAGAGAAGTCGGGAGGGGACCGGAAAGCGAGCGGGACCCGGTCCTACGCTGCTCCCAAAGCCGGGGCGCCTGGAGCCGGTGGATGAGCCCGTAATGGAGAAGACGTGAGGTTGGCTTTATTCCCGAGAGTCCACGATTTGCACGCTCAGATGGGGTGCTTGTCAAGGCCGTCATCCGGGAAGGTTGGCCGCTTTTCCAGCCATGCGGGGATAATTCCTACTGTTTCTCGCGTGGCAGTGCTTTCACAATCCTCCCGGGCTGTTTTTGGAATAGCCTCGGGGGTGCCAATTCTCCGTCCTAACGGAACCAGGAAGAATAGAGTCTGATGAAGCCACTCACCAGTCTCTGTGTCCAGATAGCCCCACAACGCGGCAGCGCGGCCCAGGCCAGGGGAGAAACACACGTGACGCCTAGGAAAGAGAAACAGAAACGAGAAAGCAAATTCCTGGAAAGGGCAAGGAACCTAATAGGATCAAGGAAGTTGCCACACCTGAACAGAGGACTGGAAAGTGAATTTTAAAAAAGAAGAAAAAGACTGGAAGGAAATATAACCAAAACCCATCACGTGGTTACATTAAAATAATAAAAATCAGTGATTTTCTACTTTCTACTTTTTTGCATTTTCCAAATTTTCTTAAATGGCTGTGGCAGTAATTTTACAGTGACTAAAAACTATCATAATAAACATCACGTAAGGGAATAGTTCATTAGATTAGGCAGTGTAAACTGTACTTCAAGTTGATTTCTTTGTCACAGTTCCAAGTCCAAGTGATTAAAGTATAAATAGCAAGTAATATTTTTAAATAGGGTTTTCTCTGAGGTTCCTGGCAGCTAAAGCAAAAGGGAGAGAGAGATTAATTTCATAATTCTACAAAAACAGGATGGAGTATACCAATTTCCACTTCAAGACAGTCCAACTTTATCTTGCACCTAAATTTAAATAACATCTGTGGTTTTTATGTGCAGCTTAAATTGGCTCTGAAAGAGGTGTCAAAGGGGACAATCTGGAAATTTTGAGCAAAAGCAGGTTCACTCCAATAAATATATTTCCTCCCACAGTGACTGGTGTGAAGGGGACAACAATCATTAAGATGTCTGAGATCAGAGAATAAATGACCCCATCAGTGGCCCCTGCTGAACGCTCTCCTCTGGGGGAGTTAGAACTGTGCTGGAGTTAGAACTGTGCTGCGCCCAGGACAGACACTCCTCATCTGGGCAGCAGAGGCCGGCCCACATAAGCTATAAGTCACTTCTGGCACCAGCACTCTGGTACCGTAAGAACATTTCTAGGACCATAGATGCGTTTCTAGTGCTATATGTGGACCAGTCAGGCCAAATCACGCTACCCAAGAAGCTGTTCCCAGGCTCTCATGGCATATTCTTGTCAGGAGGAGTTTAACTTCTAACCAATGCATTTAACTAGCGGTCCTTCCAACCTCAACACCACTCAGCTCTCCTCTTACTCTCGCCGCTCCTGATTGCTAAACTTTGAATGATGGATGACATCATCCTCTGCCTTCTTAAACAGGACTCTGAATATACTTTCATTTTTCCCGTGCCTCGGGGTCCTCATTACACACATGGCCTCCCGTGCTGTGAGGTGCAGCCATGGCTCCAGGCAGCACTACTGTGCGCCCCAATCTCCCTCCATGCACATCCGCTCACCACCCATGCATCCCCAAATATGGCAGTTACACTAAAGCTTCTAGGGACATTCTCCGACAAGTCTTTTTGTGGACATACGTTTTCGCTTCTCTTGAGTATAATACCTGGGAGTGGAACTGCTAGGTCCTAGGGTTGGGGAATATTTCACTTTATTAGAAAGTGCCAGTTTTCCAAAGCGGCTGTACCATTTTGCACCCCTACCAGCAGTGTACGAGTGTCCCCGTGGCTCCACATCCCCTCTGGGCTCACCTCCTGTACCAGCTCCCTGGTCCAAGCCCCATCTCCCTCTGCTTCTTGCAGTAGCCTCCTGACCGTTCCCCTCACTTCTACCTTGGCTCCAACATGCTTTCTCCTTTTATATAAGGTCAAATGATGTCACTCCACTTTTTAAAATCCTCTATGGTTTTGTTACCACACAAAATTGGGGCTCTCTTGGCCAATGCACATAAAGAGCCAATTATTATGTCACCAACTTTTGGGAAAAGAAAACAGCTTATTGTGAGATCAATCTGCAAGGAGGAGACAGGCATATGTTTTCAGATCTGTCTCCCTGGTCCAGGGCTTGGGCACAATTTACAGGGTGAAGGGCAGGGCGTCTGAGTGTGGAGATAGGTGATTGGAGGTGAGGAGAAGTGAGGTAATTGGTGATCTGCTCAAGCGCAGTTGAGCTTCATGCCTCCTCACAGACTGTCGACGAAAATAATCCATAACCAATCTATCAATGAAAATTTGGAATGAGTTTATTCTGAGCTAAAATGTGAGGACCATGGCCCAGGGCCTTTCTTCGCAAAGGAAGAAAGGGCACTGAAGAAGTGGGGTGCACAGAGTGGTTATATAGCCCCAAAGAGGATGTTTCACATATGATTGAAATGTCCCTTTTACAATAGTCACAAGAGTGCTCTGTTGGCACGGTGATTGATGGACACAGCAGGTAGGTCTGCTGTCTCGGTGAACACAGCAGGGTGGCAGGTCTGTTGTCTCGAGCTGGGTGGTCACAGATGAGCTGGGTGGTCACAGGTGAGCACAGCAATCAGCTCCTAGCCTAAGGAAAGATGCTTATCCCTAAGGAAATGCCAATGTGGGGGGAAGTTGCACCTTTATCTCAAGGGCCTTTGTTCTTGCCATAGGAAATGTCTAAAGCAGATATACAATGCATGCTCAATGGCCACAGTCAGGCCCTTTTGGAAAAACAAAGTCAGGCCGAATTAGGTTTACACCCAATGGCTTCCTCATATACTCCAGTATATCCTATTGCTTGCCATTTCTAGTGTCACTCTAATATATCCTACTGCTTGCCATTTCTATTGTCACTCCAACATATCCTATTGCTTGCTATTTCTATTTGTCAGGATGCATGTTCACGATAGTGGTGGTAGCATGCTCTGTGGGTGGAGCATTCAGCCCTTTGATGTCAAAAGCGTCACTTATCGGGCACTTGTGCAGGCCCAGTTGATGCATTGGTGGTCTCAACCGGCCTGAGGTGGACAAGCAGGGGAATCTCAGATCCTGAAAAACCACTCTTAATCACTCTGTGGCTCTGATGGGGTCACTTGACCTGGTGCTGGTAGGCCCGTGGTCACAGTCTCCCAAGCTCTCCTCACTAGCCTGCAAAGTCCTACATGATCTGCCCCATCTCCAAGTGCTGACAAATTCATGGCAAGCAATAGGATATACTGGCGCGTGTGAGGAAGCCATTGGGTGTAAACCTAATTCATCCTGACCCTGTTTTTCCAAAAGGGCCTGACATGGCCGTTGAGCATGCATCTGCTTTAAGCATTTGCTATGTCCCAAAGGCAAGAACCAATGGCCTTAAGATAAAGATGCAACTTCCCCCACATTGGCGTTTCCTTAAGGATAAGCATCTCCCCTGGGCTAGGAATTGAATGTGGTGCTCACCTGTGACCACCCAGCTTGAGACAACAGACCTGCCAGCCTGCTGTGTCCATCAAGACAGCAGACCCACTACCTGCTGAGTCCATTAATCACTGTGCCGACAGGGCAGTCTCGTGACCCTTGTAAAAGGGACATTTCAATCATATGTGACACATGCTCTTTGAGGGTATATAACCACTCTGTACACCCCATTTCTTTGGTGCCCTTCTTTCCTTGGGGAAGGAAGGCCCTGGGATAAGCTAGTCCTCAGATCTGGCTCAGAATAGACTCACCCAGTTTTCATTTATGGATTGGTTATGCGTTATTTTCATCAACAACTCAAAACCTCACTGTCCCCTTGTAATTCCACTTCAGCCTCAGTGGCCTCTGTGCTTTCCCTAGACCTGGCTTCATCTTTTTCCACAGCACGTACTACAACCTGAAATGTCATGTAATTACTTGTTTGGGTCGGACTGTCTCCCCTCACTGGACAGGGCCTTGTTTTATTCATGCTCTTGCCTTGGTACCTAAAACAGCGCCCGGTCCTCCTGGGTGCTCAACAGACGGAATGAATGCGAGGACAGGAAAAGCATCAGGTGGGGTTGGGAACTGTACAGAAGACTAAACAGGACCCCGGGAGGGTGAGCGACCAAGTGGGTGACTGGTGAGTCTGGCCATCTAGGGAGGTGATATCTAAATTGATGGCTGAAGGTCAAAAAGGGACCAGACATGATGAGAGGGGAAGAGCACTGTGGGCACAGGAAGCATCCACTGCAAGCATTCCTGGGCTGGAAGGCTCTTGAGGCACCTGGTGCGCAGAGGGTGAGGCAAGGAAGGCCGGCTGTGGCAGGGGCCTGGCAAGTAGCTGGGATCTCACCCCAACTCGGTCCAGCCGGTCCCCAGTCTTGTGTCTCCTCTTCAGCTTTCTGCACTTGGGTGGCTTCTCCCCCTCCACTCCGCTGGGGTTCTTGTCCTTTTCTTATTAGTTTGTAGGATTCCTCAGATGTTCTAGATGATAGCCTCCTTTTTGTTTTCAGACGTTGCAGATATCTTCTTTCATCTGTTCTTGGCCTGTTAACTTTGTCCATGGTATTCCGTATGAAACACAATTCTCAAATTCATCCATTTCTCCCCTTACAGTCTGTGCTTTTGAAGTATGGTTTAAGAAGGCCTTTCCGCTATAGGTCACAAAGATATTCCCCTATATTTTTTCTATTTTATAAATTTGTGTGCACTGCTGGTGGGAGTGCAAACTGGCGCAGCCACTATGGAAAACAGTACGGAAGTTCCTCAAAAAAACTAAAAGTAGAACTACCATACGATCCAGCAATCCTACTTCTGAGTATTTATCTGAAGGAAATGAAAACACCATGTTGAAAAGATATCTGTACCTCCATGTTCATCGCAGCATTATTTACAACAGCCAAGACATAGAAGCAAACTAAGTGTCCAGTGATGGATAAATGGACAAAGAAGATGTGCTGTGCGCACGCGCGTGCACACACACACACACACAGAGGAATGTTATTCAGCCATAAAAAAGAAGGAAATCCTGATGTTTGCAACAACATGGATGGACTCTGAGGGCAATGTGCTAAATGAAATAAGTCAGACAGACATACAAATACCGTATGATCTCACCTATGTGAGGAATCTAAAAAAAACAGAACTCAAAGACATGGAGAACAGATTGGTGGTTGCCAGAGTCAGGGGGTGGGGGGTGGTCAAAATAGGTGAAGGGAGTCAAAAGGTACAAACTTCCAGTTATAAGAGAAATAAGTCCTGGTGATGTGATGTATGGCATGGTGACTATAGTTAATAGTACTCTATTGTATATTTGAAAGTTGCTAACAGAGTCTTTTTTTTTTTTTTTAAGATTGGCACTTGAGCTAACATCTGTTGCCAATCTTCTTTTTCTTTTTCTGCCTTCTTCCCCCCAAAGCCCCCCAGTACATAGTTGTATATTCTAGTTGTAGGTCCTTCTGGTTGTGCTATGTGGGACGCTGCCTTAGCATGGCCTGATGAGCGGTGCCACATCTGTCCCCAGGATCCGAACCAGCGAAACCCTGGGCTGCCGAAGGGGAGTGTGCGAACTTAACCACTCGGCCATGGGGCCGGCCCCTAACAGAGTAAACCTTTCTTTTTTTAGGACGATTAGCCCTGAGCTAACTGCTGCCAATCCTCCTCTTTTTGCTGAGGAAGACTGGCCCTGAGTTCACATCCGTGCCCATCTTCCTCTACTTTATACGTGAGACGCCTACCACAGCACGGCTTGCCAAGCAGTGCCATGTCTGCACCTGGGATCCGAACTGGCGAACCCTGTGCCACCAAAAAGTGGAGCTTGTGCACTTAACCACTGCGCCACTGGGCCAGCCCCACAGAGTAAATCTTAAAAGTTCTCATCACAAGAAAAAAAAATTGTAACTCTAGGAGGCGATGGGTGTTAATTAAACTTATTGTGATGATATATACATATATTAAATCATTATGTGGTATACTTAAAACTAGTACAATGTTATGTGTCAGTTACGTCTCAACAAAACTGGGGTGAAAAAGTTATTTCCTCGATAGGTGACAAAGATATTCTCCCATATTTTTTCTACTTTACAAATGGTGTGGTTTTATTTTTTACATGTTGGTCTTTAATTCATCCCAACTTTATCTTTATATGTAGTGTTACATAGGAAGCCAATTTTCTTTTTCTTTATATATAAAATAATGAATGGAAAATGAGCCCATTTTCCAAACACCGTTTGCAAAACAATCCATCATTCCTGTTGATTGTGGTGCCTGTCACCGTGGCCTGGGTCTGCATGGGTGCTGGTCCCTCGGAAGGCTCCCTTCAGCCCCATCGGTCCACTGGACCTTCTTCCCACACTGTTCTATTCTTATTCCCGTGGCTTTGTGTTAGGTCTTACTATAGCTAAGGCAACCTCCCTACAATTCTTCTAGTATTTGTGGGTTTTTATTCCTTGTATGAATGTGAAAGAGTTTCTGAGCCATCCCAGAGGACAGGTTTTGATAGAGAGCCAGGACGGAATGCACTGGGAGGAGGAAAGTGGGAAGAGGCCAAGCTGGGAAGATAGAGGGACCATCGACTTAGCCTAGTAGTCACTTTGTGGGGGCGGCGCCAGCACAAGTACAGGGAATGATGGTAAACTCGCAGGAGACAGATGCGCCCTGGGAGTCAGCGCATGCCCAGCCTTTGGGCACCGGAGGGAGGAGGGAGCGTGTGGACGGAGGGTCTGGGCAGGCTGCCCACCCAGGAGGTCAGGGGAGGTCAGGAGAGGTCGGGAGCCCTCCAATGTCATGGACAGTCATGGACAAGACCTCAGCCGTCACAGCTTGTTTTCTCAGCTCTGTTCCTTGCCAACTCTGTGGCCCTGGGCACAATACCTAATTGGTCCGAGGCTCAGTTTTCTCTTCAATTAAACGGGATGATAATGGTAGAAGGAGAATGCCTTTGAATATACTGACTGGTACTGAGTTCACGTTCCAATCACTACCTATTCAATGGAAAGGAGGGCGAACAGCATATGTTGGGCATAAAGTCAGAATGAGCAAGGCAAGTTCTCAGGAGCATGCAGAAACCCGGCATGAGGTCATTGGCAGTCCTGGGTTTGCAACCAAGGAGGCCAGCGGCTGCCCCCAGGAAAGTCAGCCACCGGCTCACCCCAGCCTGGGGCCCAGAGCAAGTTTCTTGAGTTCCTATCTCCTGTCTATAAAAGGAAATGATACCACACACTTCAAAGCTGTATTCTGAATAAATGAAATGTGGAAAGGTCTGGGCACACTGTCTGGTATGCAGTGAGTTCTCAGTAAGCAGGCTGTGGTCATTACTGCTGGGCAGGCCCTTTGGGGGCTCCTGGGCAGTTCTGTGCTGTGTGAGGATGGTTGGCTGAAGTCAGAGGTCAGGGTGCAGGGGGTGGTTCAGGGGTAGGAGCTCAGTAGCTGGGGCTTGTGAAGGGGCGCGAAGAGGAAGAAAGGAGAGGACAGGGAGTGCCTACTCACCCCTCCCCTTCCTCCGCTTGTCTCCTCCTGATCTGCCTCCACCACACACATCTGGACTTGATAATGAGCTTCTCCTCCAGGTGTTTGTCGTTTCCCCCCAGGGTGGGTGCCAGCATTGCCTTTGGGCTCTCAGTCGACCTCCGACCTCAGGTGCTCCCTGGAAACCGAGGGGAGGAGGAGGGAGGGGGAAAGGCCAGTGCCCATGGGCCTCGTTGTGAGAGGGCTGGGCAGCAGCTGCCTTGTTCACCGTTGGTCCCTGGTGCCACTTTGCTATGTGTGCGTTGACTCAAGTCGGTCATCTCATCCTCTCCCACTGCCGGAGGTGAAGGCCTCTGACTCCCCCAGAGACAAATACAGCCGGGGTCGGGGCTCTGGAGGGCACATGGGCTCACACCCTGCTTTCTGGCGCTCACTTCCCCACACCCCACTGCAGCCTCTTCAGACGTGCCAGTCTCAGGGTCACAGTTTCCATGAGCCCACAAATGCCACTTCTGTGCCTCCTCTGCAGTGCTCACAAAAGCTGACAGCCATCATGCGCCGGGTGACTCCTAACTTGTGGAGCGAAGGCTTCTTCCATCCTGGCCACCCCACCCCCCACTCTGGATAGAAACCGACAATCAATTCCTGCTGAGAGCTGGGGTGGTGGGAGGAGGTGAAGGTGGAAGGTCTTGTGGGGGCAGCAGAGGGATCTGGCGCTGCACAGAGTGGCCTGTACATAGCCGGTTCTCCATATTTGCTCACCACGTGACAGGAGTTGGGACATGGAGCCTCCAGGGCTCTCTAAGCCAACAGCCAAACTAACAGAGCGGCGAAGAGCATGGTGGCTCATTTCTTAATACCTCTGGCCCCCAAGACCTAAGCAAGCGAGCACCTCAGAGCTCCTCTTCTCTGCCTGATGCAGGACTGGGACCCAAAAGAAGAGTGAGGCCCGTGGCTTACCGTCTCGGAGGGACACGGGGCTGGCACACAGGAACCAACGACTTGGGGGGGATGGGGGGAGGCTATGGTGCTGCTATGAGAGGCCACAAGGGAGCCCAGGGAGGGCTGGAGGAGAGCAGGGGACGGAGCGGCTGATGTGGAGGGATGATGAGGGGCTAGGTGCTACAGACGAGACGCCCAGGAAGGAAAGGGTCCCCGCTTTTCTTTCCTCCAACAGTGGAGGGGCCCTCCCTATAGCATGGCCACTCGCCACCCATCTCCGTGCTGCATGAAAATGTCACACGGCCACCCTGACGGGAAAAGCACGGGGAGACGCTGTGGAGAGGACTGTCCGCAGCCTGGGAAAGGAAGGGAAGGGGGGACCAGCTCCCCCACCTTCAAGGTGCTTTCCCACCAAGACAGAGTCCGGGCTTTGGGCCTTGAAAGACAGGGCAGGGGGGCGGGGTTTGGAAGGCAGGAGAATCTAGAGAGAGGAAAGAGAACAAATCCTGCTGGAGGAGAGGGAAGATGGCTCGATCCAGGATCAGGGCCTGTGGAGCAAAACTTCCGTTCACACGCAAGATCATCACTGGCACTGCACCGGTGAGCTGTCAGAGCTGGAAACCCCATCTGGAGTCCTCCCAGCCCGACCTGGTGTGTGTTGGCAGGTGTGGCCCTGGGGGAAGCCGTGAGAGGCTAGCTCTGATCCAGCTGTGACTCAGGGCCTGCCTCGAGCTAACCACCGGTGTGGGGTTTCCAGTGCTACCTTAAGCAGCTTTCCCCATGGACATTTCAACCTGGGGCCAAGAACTTGCAGTTGCCACGGAGGCCCTCACCCAGGGAATCAAAGCAGAGTGACTTTCAGAGGACTGACTCCCAAGGCCTGAGTGGCTAGAAAACCAGCACTGTCCCCTCGCAGAGTGTGGCTGTGGCTAGAATGGGCTCCAGGGGAAGAGACAGGTGGGACAATCCCTGGAAGGTGGGCCGACTCTGCTGAAGCGTCCTCCAGCATCTGACCACCAGGGCTGGCCAGGCCAGGGGCTCCCCGTGCTCTCCTTGGTCTTGCCGCTGCCCTTTCTCAAGTCGGCTCTTTGGATGTGGCTGAATCACACCAAGCCAAGGGAAGGGAGTCGGGGTCCTGGCATGGGGTGGGGGCAGGAGCCTGGCTGAGACTGGCTTTATGTCTTACATGGTGATTTGTTACAGAGAGAGGTGTTAGAGACGGCAAGTCACAGCGTCCAGAATTCTGCTCAAGGATGCACAGATCAAGAGTGAGGATGCACAAGGATGATCAAGGATGCACAGTGGCAGAGTGAGCACTGTATGTGGGACTTGTGTCCCTTGAAGGGAGGGACAGTGACTCTCACTGCTGTGGCCTCCTGCACACCAGAGCAGGGGCAGTGAAGAATGCGTCGGCTCTGAATCACGAAGGCCAGGAGACTCCTGCCTCACCCTACGTGAAGTTTCTGCCTCTTCATCCTCTGCTGGATTTCCCCCACGCTCAGCCTCCCCTGTGGCTTCCTTCCTTTCCTACAAATGCTGTGCTGAGCTTCAGGCGTCATCACTAATTTCCCAGAAGCCAGCCTGGAGCAGCTGTTGCGGCTTCCCGTCACAGGCACTCGGGCGGGAGCAGCTCCCTGCCTCCTGGGACTCTGGCAATTCTGCTTTTGGGTAGGGGCTCAGATTCAGTCTTGAGGGGGTCGCCCATGTGGCTCTGGCGGCCAGTGTGGGACTCAGCAGCCACACCCACAAAATCCAGAGCACACAGCGTCTCTGGTCTCTCTTCAGCCCCAAAACCATGTTATGGGGCAGAAAGTGAAGGTTATTTTCCCATTTCAAGGTCGGGGGGCCTGCGCACGCTGTTCACTGTGTGGTGAAAACCAGCTTCTAGATGACACAGAGGCCATGGGCTCCCTTCCCTGGCTGAACTCACTGCTCAGCTCTCAAGGCCAAGGTCAGTTCTGGGGCAGCTTTTGGCTTACGCCTAAGTGCTCCTCAGTTGCCAGGTCCCGGACGCAGTCCCCACCTCAGCTGGAGGTGGCTGGTCAGCGTCCTTCTTGGCCCCAGACCACTGGGCAGGATGGCAGCTTTTCCCACCTGCTGCTGGCATGGCCCAGGCCACAGAGTGGTGTGTCCTCAGCTCTCCCAGGGTCCTTGGAGAATTCCTCTCCAGGTAGGAGGAAAGTCTTGGGTTCGGGGTGAGGAGGCCTGCAGGGTGGATATTATTCTGTTGCTTCCACTTGCTTTAAACACTGAATTCTTCACCCGCCTCCACCTCTTGACCTGGTGGGAGCTCCTGGCTGGTGGGCAAGGGGGCCCAGCTGCCAGGGCACCCCCACTCTAGAGGCGGACAGGCCTTCTCACGGGCACTCAGGGCTCTGGTGGGCTGCTCTCTATTCAGTGCCAACTGATCGCTTCTGCCTGCGGAGGCCTCGTCCCAGGTCCACCCGTCCACGTCCTTCTTATCACAATCCCAGCTTGAAACTGTCAGTTTCCTAATTTTTCATCCCTGATCATGTAGCGAGTTTCTGAGTCCAGGAGTCTTTTTATTGCCCTTAACACCCCTCCCCTCCCACCGCTCCAACAGTGGAGGGGCCCTCCCTACAGCACAGCCACTTGCCACCCATCTCCGTGCTGCATGAAAATGTCACACGGCCACCCTGAGGGGAAAAGCATGGGGAGACGCTGTGGAGAGGACTGTCCGCAGCCTGGGAAAGACAATTTTCCTGCCTGCCCTGCTCCTTCAAGAGGTCTGGTCCTGTCAAGGGAAGGAGAGGCAGAATTCTTACCAGCAGCAGTGCGCTCCCCCCACCAAAACAAACAAACAAGCAGGGTGGTGGGAGGGGCAGAAATGCTGGGGAGTAGAGGGCCCCATGACTCAGGAGCAGCGACACAGCCCTCCCACCCCACAGGGACTCCCTGCTGGAGGCCAACCTGGGGGCCCAGGCACTGGTGGGCAGCTGGTCCTGGTGCGGGGGCCTCACGGGGGGAAGGCGTCCCTGGAGCCCACGGTTTTATGGGCATATCCCAGCCCCCTGCGAGAGTGAGGAAAAACAATCTTCTTCCACACAGAAGAAGAAAATATGCAGACTTTATCTGGGTTGTTGCCCTGTGAGGAGTGCACACAGCTGGAGTCCTGAGCACGGGCCCGCAGGGCACGATTTTACCTTACGTTTACATGTAACGACTGCAAAGTCAGCACAACGGGGTACTTCCGCTCTCCCTGCTCTCCCAGGCACAGGGTTTCAGGAAACTTGTCTGTTCTGGATGCTTCTTCCAAACATCTCCCCACAGGAGAACTTGGCAGGGCCTCCGTCCTCCAGGGGTTAAGGCTTTGCTGAGTCTGGCTCCTTCTCTGGGCTACAGATGAGGCCGCGTGGAAAGGCCTGGGTGTCCCCTTGAGCTGAGAGAACTGGTGTGTTCCCAAATGGTGCTGATGCAGGCCAGCACTGTCCAGCCTCAGACACACAGCCCTCCACACGCACCCCTCCTGCCTCCCCACCCAGGTTTACAGGTGACACTAAGAACAATTTGATGACAACTTAAAACAATTACTGGGCCAGAATGTTACTGTGTCCCAATATGACGCTGGTATCAAGTGAGAGTCTGGCCCCAGCTACTTTTTTTTTTTTGAGGAAGATTAGCCCTGAGTTAACATCTGCCGCCAATCCTCCTCATTTTTGCTGAGGAAGACTGGCCCTTCTTCCTCTACTTTATATGTGGTACGCCTATCACAGCATGGCTTGACAAGTGGTGCGTAGGTCCGCTCCTGGTACCCAAACTGGTGAACCCCGGGCCGCCGAAGCAGAATGTGTGAACTTAACTGCTGCGCCACTGGGCCGGCCCCAACCAGTTACATTTTTTAAATGGTATTCAATTCTTTAAAAACATTAAAACATTACATAAAGTGAAACTGGGGAAAGCAGGCTGTTGGCTGTCAGATGCTTCTTGTTTTTCCTTTTCCCTCACAGAAAATACCAGGCATTCGAACTCTTGGGGAGACAACCTGAAGGCCGGAGTGCCAAACCTGGGGTATTGAGAGGGTTACTGTACCAACAAACACTCGTTTTCCTCATTACTTGCTGTGCCAGCTGCCGATGGTGTGTCCAGGTGACCCTTGTTCTTCTGCCTGTTGCTCGGTGCCCTCACATGGACACACCCTAACACTCACTGGCGCACCCCTTATCCTCGACACACCTCTGGAGGGCTGGGGACCCATGGTGTAACCCCAGAGCCACTGCTGGGAGAGGGATCTGGTGGAGCTGCCTTGAGGTGGAGGAGGCTGGCGGCTCTGGGCTGCAGAAATGAGGCAGGAGGAAAAAGACTGGGGTGTCCCCTTGATCTGAGAGTGTCAGCAGTGTTCCCAGAAAGGCCCCACGTGCTGCCTCGGGCCCAGCACTGTCCAGCCTCGGGCACACACCTGGCAGTGGCTCCTCTGAATGTTCTGGGAACACTGCTTATCTATAACCACCTGTGTCTAGTAAGTTCCTGAGAGGCAAGAGGATTCAGCCCAGCATTTAAAATAATTAAAAATACACGCACAGCTCTGTGGGCTCACCAGATAGACCTGACATGACCTTGGGCACAGGGTGCCAGCGCCTAGAGGAGCTGGGAGCACTTTGCCCTCAGTCTTCCTCGGTTTCTCACCCCTTCTTCAAGGCAAACCTGTTACTGTCACGAGCACTGTCTGTGCACCTACACAGGCCCTCGTTCACCGCCCTCCTCCGGCTCCCGTAGGTTGCTTACCAGCCCCAGGTTAGACCGAGGGAGGGAGGACCTGACCAGTCGAGTGATGCGCCTAAGGCTACCCCTGAAGGCAGGGAAGAGGCAGGGACGGTTCACGTCTGAACACTGACCCTGCTGCGGCCCAAACTGCATGTCCCACCCCTCTCTCACTTGTGGGCTCAGACGCCAGCCCCTCAGCACCACGCCACACTTGGCACTCCAAAGGGCCTTCCCCTGGGTCTGGAGGACGCTCCATCTGCCGACTTCAGAGACCGTTCAATACAAACGTAGTCTTCCAGGCTCCAGGCCACTGCAGAAAGACTCTCAACTTGGATCCTGCCCAGCCCTGTGGCCCAGGCCACCACCACAGCTGGTCCCACCCGGGATTCAAAGGCCGAAATCCAGCGTACTTTAGAACTAGATGTCCACTCTGGTTCAGAACGGTCATGCTGGGTATGAAAAGGAAGGAGTGGGTATGCGTGTGCGTGCGTGCATGCATCACGGGACACTGTCTCTCCCTCCACATCTGTCTTGTAACAGGTGGCTTCTCAGGCAGACGTGGCTGGCACATGTGACCGACCTCCAGAAGCCAGACTCCACCTTCCCCGTTTAAGGCCCAGCTGCAAGAAGAGCTCAGGGCAGGGGACACAAGGAGTGGGGCTGTCACAAACCCCTACCTAGTAAAGTTCAGCAGCAACAGCTGTCTGGGAGTGTCAGTGGAGGGCCTGTGTGGCCCTGGGCCCCTGGTCTAACAGGCTACCTGGTCGAGTGTGCTGAGGCATCGTCCTAGCTCCCGGGGTGGTGTTCGGAGGGACATACCCACCTAAGAGGGTGGTTTCTTGTCCTCCTGAGCACCAATGGGGCGGAATCCTCCAAGCAGGTATCGTGAAGGAGGAGAGCATCGCGTAAGTGGGCCAGTGTGGCCAGCTCATAAAGTGAAAGAAAATGGCACATTCTCTCCCTTACCATTTTTCACTCTGACTCCTAAGAAGGGACCATGAGGATTCAGGGTTCACGAGGAGTTCTGGAGCCATCAGACACGGGGGCTTCTTGGAAGGAAAGGGGGTCCATGAATCTGGGGTGGTGCTCACTTGGGGTGGGGCAGCCCTCCTTTCTGGTGCCCTGCCTAAAACAACAATCATCATTCCTGCCACCTGGGGTTGCTGTGAACTGCAGCCAAATCCTCTAATCAAAGTGAGTCCCTTTGAGGAACAGTAAGGTGACCACCAAACTCCGTCTTTCCCAACAGGCACGCCACCATCCACCCCGCCCTTTAGGAATCTGGGCCACAGCATATTCACTTGAGCTGGTTCAATTTCTTCCACCTGAGATGTCCACATTTGTGTCAACTCAGCCCCCTTTCCTCCTTCTGGAACAGCTGGCAATATGGCAGAAAGGCTCCGGGAGCCAGCTGCCATGGCAGTGACCTCCAGGCTGGGCAAGGCTCACCTCCACCCATTTATTGCCACTTTCTCTCCCCCTGCCAGCTCCACTGCTCCAGAGGGAAGCATTGTGCATGAGGGATTAGCTCTGTGGGTGATGACAAAGTTGGCTATACTCCTAATGGGTCAACACACCAAGGGAGGTGAAAGAGCGGGAATATGCCTCCATTTGGAAAAGCAGCTCAACAGGCTTCCTGTAGCACAGAGAGAAGAGTTGCCCAGGATTATTCCTTCCAATCTCTTGGGCGTGATTCCAGTCTAAAGAAGGGTGACATCAGCTCTCTCCAAGACCTTATGCATTGCATGGACTTCAGGGACCCTGACACATCTCAACGATTTAGGCCTGGAGGCTGCAGACTCCCAGGCCGCCTGTGTTGGAGGACAGACTTGGGCAGGCCTGGAAGCAGCCCAGGCGAGGAAGGGTGCCAGGACCACAGGATGGCCCTGACTTGGAGAATATTTCAAAGAATACGCTGCTTCTCTTCAAGACGGTACTGAGGCCCGGTTTTGACAAACAGGTTCTTACCACAATGGGTTGCTCCAGACATTTTCTCCAGTGACAGCAGCTGATGGCTGGGCCAGGATAATATGAAGGAGTTAAAGAAGCACAAACCTAAACAAAGCTGTGTTCTTTAAACAACCTTGTATTCACCCACACATACGCTAGATACATAATGGTCTGCGTGGACGCCCCCCACCTGAAAGAGGTGGGCAGTGGAACGTGGAGATGCAGCCTGGCTCGCTGCCACGTCCAGTAAAATGACTTAAGAAATACACTATTTCTTTTAAAAACTTTTATTGCGCATAAAATGGCCCGTTTCCCTTTGTAGCTCAGTTGTTACCACCTTCAACATTTTTTTCTTTAAACTCTCTTCACTTCTTGCCCCATGGAAAAACTTCTCTTTTTGAAAGGATAAATAACAGTCTATCATTGCGGATTGAAAGCAGCTGGAGGATGGCTCCAGGGGGCAGAGGACTGAAGACGTCATCTGAGCAGGGTCAGAACCCACAGGGAACTGCCGGCGGCCCTCGAACCCAGGCTGGGGTGCCTCTGCATCCCTCTGGTGACACTGAACCTGGCGGCCCACTGTCTGGCTCACTCAGACTCTGGCACTCTGAGAGACAGGCACGTTTCCTGCTCCCCTGCCTTCAAGGGGGCTTCACTCTTGGGAAGAAAACCTGGCTGGAGCTGCATACATTTCCAGAGCAGGAAAACATTTCATGCAGCATGTCACCAGGGTATTAAAATAAAATGCAAACTAGTGGTTATAAAATGGGAGCTTTAAAAAAAAGTGCTCTACTAGAACCCAAAGCCGTAACACTGCTGGGAGCGGGGAGCTGGGGAGAACTTGCGGGCGGTGGACTTCAAGCTTCTCAGCTGTCTGGGAGCTGCAGCAGCAGCGCGTGCTTCGGCAGGACACAGGGGCGTGCGAGGCTGACGAGTGCTGGTGGCAGGCAGCAGGGGCAGACAGGAACATCTGCTGCCCCTGCCCCCTCAGGCCGCTTGGGGCACGCACTGCATCCCTCTGCAGCACCACCGTGTGCCGCCCCCTGCTCTGGGGGGAGCAGGGGCTGTGAGGGACTCTCCCGGGGCTGGGCCAGCTCTGGGCACAGCGAGAGGTGGAGAGGCTTAGGGAAAAGGCCACAGGGGCGAGGAAGGTCCTGTCCCAAGTCCAATTTTATTGGAATGTTGGGGTTTAAAGATAGAATCCAGAACACCTTCCTCTCCCCCTTCATAAGAAAAGAGAATAAAAATGGAGACTCTGCCTCATCAGAAAACATGAAGTGAAGAATGTTGGAGCTGTGACAGTTGCTAGCAGCACATCTCCTGGATTTCCACAGGAGAGAGATGGCAGCTTTTGGACAAAGTGAGGAATAAGACAGGTTCTTTGCCCCTTTGTGGTGAGAATGGATGCGCAAGTTGAGGCACGGTCTGGTTTCCCACAGAAGCTCCACGGTCAGCATGGACGCCCGATCAGGGCTGCGAGGGCTCTGCTCTCTCTACACTGGCCCCTCTCCACCAGCAGTTGGCTGGATGATCCTTCCAGATTCGCCTGGCACTGTTGGCAATCCTTTCCGGGTTGTGTGCTAATTCTGTGGATGGACAAGCACGGTCTGGCCTGATGTTCTCAGACAGTCGTTCTACGAGCTGTACACAGCCAGTCCCTGGCTGAACCAGGAGAACCGAGCAGAGTTTGGCTCAAGGAGCCAGTTGCCTGGTGCTCATCATCCCCCAGCTTCCCATTGAGATCCAGGTAAAGGAGAGGTTGGGCTGGAGTTTTACCTGTCTGTGAGACCAACCTAAATCCAATATGTGCTGCAGCAAGTGCATTTCTCTCTGGTTGGAGCTGAGGCTGGGCTGAGGGAACTCTCACCAGCCGGATGGTTTACAAGGTCCCATCATACTGTCTCAGCCAGCCTGGGAGAGGCTTACCCAAAGACTTTCTTTAGCAAATGTGTGGTGGGAGGTTAAACTCTGGCACCAAAACTGAGAAAAACATGGGTTCTACAGAGCCAAGGTCCCAACAGGGAGAGACAAGCGGCATCTGTGCCTTCTGGCTTGGCCGCAAGCAGTGCTGAAATGTATCCCTGATGAGCGGCTGGGGCAGACATGAAGGCTGGCGCCAGAGCGCACGCAGGGAGCCGGGTGAAGGAAGAGGGCCAGACACCAAGTGCAGGAGGAAACACAGGGCTGTGGGCAAGGGCTGCACAAGGCCGCAGGGCACCCCGGCCGCCCACCCGAGACACTGAAGGAGGCCCAGGACAGGCAACATGGCGAGCCTGTGGTCGGCGTGCGGTGAGACTGTGCAGCACAAGCGGGACACCCTTGTCACTCCCGCAGCAGCTGCCGGGCGATCAGTGTCTCTAGTAAAGATATAAAAATGAAGTTGCTTCTTTTCAAGTATTAAAAAAATAAGTTAACTGACAAAAAGGGTCTGAAGTGGTGGAGAGTTTCAATGTGCAAACACAGGAAAGACGCCAAGGACAAGATTGTCTCCTGCCCGACAAGAAGTGTGGAACAGTGACAACACTGTCAACTGGGGGCTTGAAAGGCAGGCCTCACCCCTGTCCCCTGAAGTCAGCATTTTCCAGTGTCAAACAGTTGTGAATTAAAGCAAAACGCAACAATCCACAGGCCTCAGGCCACAGCCAGAGAGGCCTGGGCATTTGGCCACGTAGGGTCCAGTGTGTGGTTCAGGGGCTGGGAGCAGACCCCTCCAGGGTCCTCCTTACTTGCATAATGAATCTGGGAGCCAGCCCACCCTTGGCTCCCCTGTGATGCTGGGGTGGGCGCCGCCCTGGCTTGGCCCTGCCCCTCCTGGTCATGGTTCACATCTCGCTTTCCTGGAGAGCCGCCTCTGTTTCTTTGGTGGTCTTCAGGGAGCATGAGAAGCCAGCGGCCCCTGCGCTCCAGCGAGGGGCGCTCTTGGCTGCGGGCCTGGCAGAGAGGGGCTGCTTCCTTCTCTCACCGAACGCGCCTGTGCAAGAAGGCACCAGCCACCACGTCCTCAGGGAGCGTGCAGATTCTCCTTTTCCCACATCATCTGGCAAACACTCTAGGCTCTCTCCCTGGAGCGGGAAGTCAGGGTGGGCCTCTTCCGAGGAGGCTGAGCCATCTCAGGTAATCATCTCCACCTGGGGCTCCCAGCCGCACAGACACTTGGCTCACTTTCAAGAGGCGTGTGGACATTTGAGTGCAAACTCCTGGAGGTGCCAGGCCTTCTCAGATCTCGGATCTGGGCGGTTTGGGAGAACCCAGCCCAGGTCGGGCAGATGCTGCAGACCAGCCAGCCAGGGCACCGGCAGGAGCTCAGGACCAGTTCAGGCTGAAGCCCTTTGACAGCATGACGGCCTCCAGGTCCTTGTCCTCCTCTTTTTCCCGGAGCCGCTGCTCCTCTAGCAGGGCCACGAGGGCATCTCTCTGCTCCACTACGTCCAGCATCTCATTCAGGATCTTCTTCTCCTCTGACAACTCCTCCTCAGTCTTCAGGTGATCTGTGCAGTACCCGAAGACATTAGGTCCAGGGGGCCAGGAGCAGCAGACCCACCCCAGCTCCCCGCATGCACCTCACCTCCGCTCCCCTCTCACCTTCCACTGCCATCCGCTCCCGGAGCTCCTGCTGCAGGCGGCTCTGCCGGTCTTCCAGTTCCAGCTCCCGGGCGCTGGGATTGCAAGGGAGGGGAGGAAGACAAGTGACAGTGACTTGGGGACCACATCTTCTCATCTTCTAAATTAGGCAGGAGCTGTGCTCCTGCTGTGACAGGCACTGAGCCACTGTCCCCACTTAGCTGAGTCCCCAACCTAAGGCCACTCACAAAATCATCAGCTCCGACTCGTAGCGCACCATGGCATTCTTCTCTTGCACCAGCTTGAACCACTCCTGCATCAGCTTGGGGTCATCCTTCTTGCCCATTCCTGCCAAGAGAGAGGGTGGGTCAGGCGTAGGGACTGTCTGTGTCTACCCCGCCGGCAGGAATCATCACACTGGGGCAAATGTGCAAAGAGAGCCGAGCAAGATGCTGCCGGAACACTCCCAAGCCAGGTCCAAAGTTTGCCTACAGCCATGGGGGGAGGGGTACCACACTACCCTGGGGCCTGGCCGACTCTGTGCTCCCCATTCATCTTACCAGGCCTGGCCCTCACCCTCTCAGTAGCCTGGTCGCAGCTTGTTTGGACCTCTCCTGCCCAACGGTTTTCTTTTGGTATGTTTTGAGTGCTTTGCCCTCCTTTTAAGATACACTCGTTAATCCAGCTCTTTCCTGGGCTACGGCCCCCTCTGGGCCACTGGTACTGATGTCTCATCACTTCTTTATCTGGACCAGGGAGATAAGATACCTTTTCTCAACTCAGTGCTCTATCAGGCTTTCTGACAAACACTCTCCTAACGAATCCTGTATGGTATACAAAGTACATCCCAGGATGAGTACCAGGTTTCTCACTAAGGGCAAAGAAAGCCCAGCAGACCCTAGAGACTAAAGAAGGCTCCACTCACAGCTCTCATCCAATCCTAGCAGCAGTTTCTGGGGCTGGTGCCTCCTGCTAGCTCGGGCTGCCCTGCACCAACATGAGACGGGTATCTAAATTTCCCAGGGGTACCTGACTCCACTGGGCTTAACTGCAGGAGGACGGAATGAAGAACTTTCCAAGGAATCGAACCACCCAAGGGGGGAACAAACTTCTTTTCCTTGGAGCACAAAGAAGCTCACAGCAAGGGTGTGGCCCTGCCTAAGGGCAGAAACAGATTCTGTCTGTGGTGCTTCAGTATTTTTGGATTACAAACCACTGTGAGACTCTCAGGAAAGCCAGAGACTCTCCTAGAAAACGCATACGGACACATCCCACAATTTCAGATAGACCTCCAGGCTGCTCAAGAGCTTCCTGAAGTCCGTCCCTGGGCCCCAGGTTAGGAGGCGCTTGACTGCACAATCTCTCAGAGTGCCTTCCCTCTTACGAGTCACTTGGTTGGATGCACCATCCCGGTAAAGACCAAACCCAGGAATGTATGGAAACACCCTCGGGGGGACGACCCTCATGTACCAAGCTTCTCACTCACTGCTCTCTTGCATCCTTCTACCTGACTTCCCTGCACTTTGTTCAGACAACTCTCTCTGCATTGTTTGCATGACACACAGGAGGCCCCAGCCGGTTAGTCTTTCAACAGGGCCACACTCTGGAGAAGCAGAAATGAGTCGTGTTCACGCAAGCAGGGGTTAGTGTGTGCACTGTGTCCCAGTGCACGTGCAGCCGTGCTCCCGGGGCTGTGCTCCCATCCCTGAATCCTCCTCCGAAGGGTGGAAGCTCCCTCCTGGCTGCTTGAGCCTGCTATTGTGGAGTGCACGCCAGAGTGTCTGGGGACCAAAGCTCTCCTCACCCAACCCGATAGACTTGGTTCTTTGGCTTTTAAAGCAGCCTGCAGCTCAGTTCCATGCATTCCTCTCTGAGCATCTCTGCACAGTGTGCCCACATGGCCATGGAGGATGGAGCCCTGAGGCATGCAAGCCGTCCAGTGCAGCAAGCTGTGAATGCACTGGAAGTCTCTCCCTCCTTCCCACTTCCCCATGTGCAAGAACAAAAAAACCCACGGGGAGACATCCAAATACTGCTCACGAGCTATGGGAGAGATTGCTCACAGCCGATGAGCAAAGTATATGGTAGGGTGTGACAGTCACATGTGAGCACCATGGAGAGGCAGAGTAAGAGGTTAGCAAGGGTTAGTCATGACCACACTCCCCCTCCCCTCCCACATGCCTTCTCAACGACACTCTGATCACCACAACAGACTTCAAATCAGACCAACTTAAAAAAACCACACACTCGGCAAGACACAGGGCAGAGAAGTTTGCTTTTAGTGGTTGTTTTGGAAAAGGACTCAGGGCATTTGTGTAGATCAGTCTTTGTAAGGACAGTATTCCTCGACTCTGCCAACACAAATTGCTGCCACACAGGCGGGAGGTGCCCCACCTGTGTCCCTGCCCCTCTATCTGCTGGATGGGAGGCAGAAAGGCCCAACCACGAACGGTGGCACGATATCGTGGGATGCTCGCTCTGCTGCAGCCTGGAAGCTCTCTGGCTTCACTCCGAACCCCAGTCCTCCCCTGAGACCGTCAAAGGGATACTGTACCTTGTAAGAAACTGCCACATACTCATGGAGTTTTGTAACAGGGCTATCAAGTGTCCGAGAAAGACAGAGACGTCGCTGGGTCTGGGCCCTGCCTGACTGGCGGCGCTACGACCGGGAGAGGCGGGGAGGAGGGCGGTACGTTACCTTCCTGGACACAGCAAGGGCAGAAGGAGAGAGGTCTACGCCGTGGAGTCCCGCCACTGGGCTCAACTTCAAAAAGGACCAAACAAGGAGGAGGAGGATGGGGAGACGGAGACAGACAAAAAGGAGGAGGAGGGGAGGAGGGGGAGTTTGGAAGTGGAGAGGGCCAGAACAAAGGTGAAATAAAAAACAAGCAAAGGACAAAAAGCATAAAAAGTGAGAAAGGAACAACGGGAGGAAAAGAAAAAATACAAGAAATGGAAAAGCAGAAACAAGGGAAACAAAGTCTACAAATGAATTAAGTCCTTTTTTCAGCATGGAAGCTGCACGGGAGCAGACCCGGTGCTGGGTGTGTGGCCTGAGGAGGAACACGCGTTCCCCTTGGTGGGGTGGCTCACGGGGTGGGGACTGCTCCCTCTTCCTCTAGGCCTTACTGGGAAGGTGATGACATATGGGCACTACCATACAGTGGCCTTTAGGGTTTTGGGTGTTGGACTCCCTCCTCAAAAATGCCCAAAGCCCCTGGACAGGTCTGTCTACCTGTGTGCAACAGACCATGTTAAATACAAGGTCGATACTGCTTCCAGGTGTGCAGGTGACAACCCAGGGTCACCAACCAAACCCACGTAAAATATTCTAAGATGATGTCACCATAGACACATGTGCTCCAGGGAAAACTAACCTCGGGTAGTCTAAGGGGGAGGAGGGCCTCTGACCACTGGGCTGCCATGCCCACAGAAAGCAGCTCTGAGTCTACGGAGGCAGCACCCAATCTTGGGATGGGCTCCAGGGCTCTGACATCTGCAATGCTTTGAATTCTGAGGCAGGATGTGTTGGGGGAAATGTATCCAAACAGAGGTGACTCCCCCAGTCTGTACCACTGCCCGCATCTACCAGGGAGAGCCAACCACCTCCTTTTCTTCTGCCCCTTCCATCTCAGTGGAGGGACCCAATGCCACAGCTGGGGCAAGGCTGTCACACTCTGGACTGTAAGACCAAAAGGAGTGAGCTGACAGGACGAGCAAAAACTCACAGCAGCAATGCTGTAAGAGTTGTGCGCGGGCAACTGAGAGAAGACAGCATGAGAGAGACATCCCTAAGACTCGGCAGACCTGACGGTGACTCGAGGAAGAGGGAGAGGAGCCCAACAAGGGACCATCACAGAACCACAGGCACACACAGGAGACATGGGGCCTGGGGAGAAACCGCCTCGGGGACTGCAGGGTGGGTGAGCGGGGCTTTCGCACATTAGAACCGAGTGTAAGAAACAGCCTTGTTTTAGTGACCAGAAGGGCTGAGTAGACAAGCTGCTGGTAGAGGCCCTTCGGCTCTGCTGCTGAGCACACGCAGCCTCCACGCTTTCTCTTTCTTTTCGGGCTTCGTGACGTTCTCCATCGTGGCCTGTGCACAGTGAGTCTGACATTGGGCAAAACTGCACAACTAAAGCCTGAGAACGTGTGTGCGTGTGTGTGAAATGCTGATCACACCCAGTGTTCCAAACAGACGTGAGTGTGACCAGCTGACGTGCAGGGGCAGGGGAGAAGGGTCCCCGTCTTAAAAAACACGCTGCGCATTATAGCTGACCTACAGTCAACCCTCTTTCTTTCAAAGTATAGAGTCCATGTTGTGCTCAGAATACCAGAATAAATCCCACGAAATACAGTGTCAGTGAACAGTCTCTGCCACTTCCTGGACTGACGTCACACGCAAACAGGCCATGGTGCAGAGTGGAACAGTGTCCATATTCATTAGCAAGGGACAGTGACACGATACACAACAAATACACACCCAAAATAAGTCAGGATGTACCTGCATGTATATTTAAAAACGTGTTTCTGATTTCTGGGTGTCACAGAATAGCTTTTAGCTCCCTGTATGTAGCCCACATCCTCACACTCTGTTTCCAATACAAAAGACAGGATAACCGACAGCAGAACAGAAATTAGGAAATGAAATCAGAAAAGGGGCATCAGGTAAAGCAAGTGTTAAAAAGGAAAAGGCCTCCTCACAACAGGCAGAAGGAGTGTGTGGCACGGCCAGCAGGTGCCTCTGAAAGCAGCTGGGCAAGTTGACACTGTCTTCTTTAGACACGTCTGCACGCTCCAAAATTCCCATAATGTACATTACTTTTATAATCAGAAAAAACACCAATGAATACTGTTTTAAAAAGAAGAAAGTGAGGGGAAAAACCAGTCAAACAAGAGGAGTTCTACGAGACTTGAATCTGAATCAAGCAAGCAAGGGAAGCACAGAGACTGATTTTCAGTGCAATTTCTTTGCCTTTTTTGGAGATGTGAGAAATACATGACTTGGTTCACTAGTTCTAAGGGCAAAGACGTTGTCAAGCTTATGGCAGAAGCTTTAAAATTTATCGTATTTATTGTTTTTGCTGAGGAAGATGGTCCCCAAGCTAACATCTGTGCCAGTCTTCCTCTATTTTGCACGTGGGATGCCACCACAGCATGGCTGATGAGTGGTGTAGGTCTGTGCCTGGGATCTGAACCCACGAACCCGGGGCACTGATGCAGAGTGCACCAAACTTAACCACGACGCCACAGGGATGGCCCCCATTTTATTTTTTTCGTGCCAGTGAGAGAGTTCTTTCTCTTTGTAATGGGAGCCATATTTATCCCATGTAACTGTTTTTGTGTCCTCAGCGGTCCAGCCGTCGCTTCTGAGCGATGCCAGGATGTGGTGCTGGTTGGAGGCTCTTTACCGGCAGGCCTGCACTCTCATCTGGGACCACTCCGCCTGCCTTCAGCACTCTGCAAGCCCACCTGCTCCACTGCAGCCAACGCTGTTTCCCCTGAATCAGCACTTCCTTTTGCAACGTGACCACCATCAGCAGTTCTTGAGCACACATTCACCCGGACATCTGGGGGCAGGTGATATGTGTCACTGAGTTTTGAAAAGCAGCAGAATATCATCATGTAGTAAGGCAGGTGTCTTTATGTTCGGGGTGATGCATGAAATAAGCATGGGCAGAGCTTTATAGTTTCAAAACATCCTCACACCTTTGATTTCACTGGATCCTTACACTGGCCCAGGGTAGCTATCAGCATCTCTATTCTCAAATATGGGATCTGAGGCTCAAAGAGGGTAAATGTGGCACAGCCTGACTCAAACCCAGATCTTCCTTTCCCATTCTGAACTAAGAGTTTGCCCTCTTTAAAAGCCAACAAAGGCTCTAGGCAAATCTAACAAACGATAGCTATGGGAAGCAGCTCAAAGAAGAGGAGTCACACAGACCCTACTCAGCATGCCAGACCTGGCAGGGCAGCAAGGTCATCCCTTCCTCCCAGTCTTCTGGAGAGACCTAGAGAGGAGAAGACTTGGCTGGGGACAAAGTGAAGTCAGGGCCTGAATTCAGGTCTCGCCTTCCTAAGTTGGGGGTGCTCTCCACACTACCACTTTGCCTGACCCATGTGCACCTCTCTCTAGGCCCTGCCTCTCATGTGGCCCAGGGCTGGTCCAGGACCTAGCAGGTTGTGGAAAAGGTGGCAGGATAAGAAAACTGAATAGTCCTGTGGCAATTCCCCCTTCTCTACACTTGTTCTTTTTAATTTCCATCTTCTTCCTACTTCCTCATAAAGGCTTTGTCCAAGACACTTCGGCCCCAGAGCACTGCATCCTCCCCTCCCACCCTATCAGCCAACTGAATGAAATGTTAGGATAGCTGGAAAAAACCAACCAACCCTGCAGACAACGAGCCTGGACGTTCATCTGAAATATGGACAAACCCTACTTCAGTCCTTCTGGTTGTCAAAATCCCAGGATCCCCCAGCCCTCCAGCCCTGAGACTGAGACTGAGATGTAGGGAAGGGTCGGGCACCTTTCTCACAAGGAGAGGGGAGAGTGTGATTATAAAGCCCGCAGGGGCCAAGACCAAGCCTAGCTCCATGTACAGGCCAACGTCCACCAGGGACAACGCGGCTGTACCTGCCTCAGCCTGAGGCTCTGCATCTCCGTTCACTCCTTCCTTCCTGCCTGGTTACATTAACTCACTGGCTCCACACTCGTGCTAAATCAAAACAATGAGACTTGGCTGATGAGGTTCATGGGCTGGTGTGAAGGACCATATAAGAGACTAATAAATTATACAGGGAGTGTGGACTGAGCACTTGCGGCATACCAAGGGCTGTACTAGCTATACATTAGTCCGTTTTCTCTAGGAGCCAAAGAAGGAACAATTTTCTGATTGGAAGCAAGGATGAGGGCAGCCACAGCAGGAAAGTCAGTTGGTAGGCCAGTTGCAAGGACTCCTGAACAGACAGAAAGCGGACAACCAGGGAGCTGGTGGGGCCGAGAGGTAGCCATGGGGTCTGCCTTATCCCAGGTATCTGTATTCCCACCATACAGGCTCCCAGGGCCCTTGCTGGACAAAGGGACCTTCACCACAGGCTTAGAGCTGGAAGGTCACTACAGCCAGTGCCCAGCAGACCATGAAGAGGGGCCTGCTAGGAAGACGACTCGATTCCAGAAGTCCCAGCCTGGACTGCTGCACTTCCCCATGAAACACTGGTTACATCCCAGAGTGTCACAGCCTACTACTGCACGCTAGAAACACCGAGGAAGACATGAGCTGAGCCACCATTTATAACTGCATTTCCACATAAAAGTGAAAAATTCCAAATAATTAGCTCACAAACATCAGACTACCATCCTCACCTAGGCTCAAACTGCCCCCGGCACCTTCCCTCTGAGACGCCACAACTTGTCTCCTGCACAGGAACCTGCAGGTGCCGCAGGGTTAGGTTACTTCCTTCTCAGCTGCACTTTCATAAAATCCTGCTTAGAGGAAGAGATTCTTTTTGATTTTGACTTCCGTCTGGTGTCTGAACAAGCTCCCAGGTATCACGGATAGGAAAGAGGCATGCTTGTTTCTCGGTCACACTTGGAGGTCCCGCCTTCCTGCTCCAGGAGCTCTGGGCCGGTCTCTGGGGGCTAGCCTTGCACAGCCCTCATCTTGCCCAGGGGACTCTCATTGCTCACAGAGTTTGGGCAGCGATGCCACTATATTGGCTGATGACTGGCCCAGCACTGCAGCAATACCCTTTCATCTGATGCATGCTACGGACACGACCAGAATTTTGTTCACTTTTTCCTAAGAAACATCAGGAGCATCATCTTTCATGCTCAAGCTCAATATGCCAGATTAAATGTGTGGAAAGTCAATGCCCAGGGTTGGGAGAATTTCTTGGCGGTTCAGCTATAAGGAATGGGGCTCTCATTGATTTTCTTTTCTGTGTTTTCAGATTATACAGCCTGAAGCAAGGGAAGACCAACCAAATGTTTTGTTGACAAAGATTATACTTGACTGTTCTGACTCCTCACCCCAGGAAACCTATTTGCTCAGTATTAATGCCATGCCCCTGACATGAGGTAGCTTTGCATTATAAGGCTGAGGTGCCCAGTTTGAAACCCAGGGCACTGACAAGCACTGTGGCTCTAACAAGGAATCCAGTCAGCTGGTCTGCAATGCTGCAAAGCAGGAAGCAGGCATTATGACAGGGTGGAAGCTCTCTGGTCCAGCAGGCCCACTCTGCATACAGATGACAAGGCTGGGGAGATGCCTTGTGCTCTAAAAACTTGGTGCAGAATGAATCTCTAGATTGGGAGAAGGAATGAAGGCTAACAAAATGCACGAAGAATTGAGATTCAACACACACACACACACACACACACACACACACACACAGGAATGCTGGGGAATCTCAGGGATTTTAAAGTTCCTAAGCAAAAAGAGAGGCAGGCTAATGCTCAGACCAAACAGACAAGCCAAAAACCTACCAACATCAAGTTACGGGGAGTAAACAGAACAGGAAGATTCAGAGGGGAGGCTGAGCAGGTGGGGGGCCTCCCTGGGCCTCCTACCCCAGCTCACCAACAACAACGAAAAGACCACTTTCTGGTCCATTACGTTACATTTCTAAACCATTCACGTTCTTTCAACTTCCCTTTGAGACATACAAATTAAGAGACGAGGTCTAACTAGAAATTAGGTGTGTATATTTTTAATTTAAAATTCTTTAGAAGATATATGGCTTTTACCTAAAGATTTCCAGTCATCTATCTGTTCTAGTGCAGCAAAATGCAGAGGCTGGCAGGGCGAGCGGGCCTGTTCAGTGTCCTGGGGAAGAGGAGGGAGGGGGAGTGAGGTCACTTGGGGACCCTTCCTCTCCGGCCCAGGCTTGTTACATGTCCTTTTAACAGTTTCTCTGGAAAACACAGGTTCAGCTATGTGAAGAAAGAATCTTTATTCTCTATACTCTGTGGCTCAAAAAGAGACTTTTAATAGAGGTTTGGAGCTTTTAGTTAGCTGAGAGCCATCGAAAGACCATACAAGCCAGAGAGTGTGAAGGCAGAGCCTGAGGAGCCGTCAGGATCTGGACTCCTCCGGGCAGGTGTGGACTCCCAGCACCTGAATGCTGCCTGGAGCTTCGTCTTCTCCACATGATAAGATTGGTGCTGGGCCCAGCAATGGGGTTTCTGGGGGCCTTTTGGGGATGCAAGAGTAGGGAAGCAATCAGGTTCTACATTTCAAGATCTAGATTTAAAAAGGGTAATTTTTTCCCCCCAAATAATGAGTATTACCACGTGCTCCAAGAATGAAGCATGAGCAGAAACTAAAAATGGACTTAATTCTGGCATCTATGTTTTCCTCCTGGAGCTTGATGGGAACAGGGCCAGAGACCACTGCTCTCTGCCTGGACTACGTAAGTGACTCCCTTCGGAATGGACGTTTTCTTTGTGCTCCTCGGTAGGGCAGTAGGAGCCTCTATGAACCCATAAGAGATGTCTAAATTTTACATCATGAGCTGAGAAAAGAGGAAGTGATGAGTTGACGAGAACCATGTGGCAAGGGTCACAAGGTGTCTGACGGTGGGATATTTTTTAATTCAGAAGACAAACTGAGGTTCTTTTTTCTATTTATTTCATTTTCCCCCGGAATTTGCTGGAATTCTAAATCCAAAAGGCTAGTTGTTGGAGTCCAGGGACATACAAATGAAAACAGCCAACTACCTTTTATCACTCTAGAAATGGGGGCAAAGAAAACAAAACTAGACACACAAGGTAACCAGTGTGGCAATAGTATCTTGAGCTGGGAGGGAAGAGGGAATATAATAAAGAAATGGGTTTTGACAGTTCCTCCTTCCAGGAGATTTTGAATAAAAAAAAGTCTTTTCGCACATTGATATTCTTTCAGAATTGACCTGAACATTCCCGGGAGCGTTGAGAGGAGGCAGGAGAGGGGTCAGGACATCGACAGGGAGTGGGGTTTGTTAATCGGAATGTAAGCATCAGCCCTTTTACAGCATCAATGGCCACGAGTGTGGAAGTTCCTGAACACAGGAGAAGCTTCAGGCCACGGAAGGAATCTGCAGAGGGGTGGGAATCTGCGGGACAATGGGGCTTGAGAACAGAGAGCAGAGACCAGCGACAATCCACCTCACCCAACGAGGCCAAGGGCCAGCCTCCTTACTGGAGGAGCTTCTCTAAGAACTTGGCACTGTCTTATTGGCCCTGAGCTAATACCTGTTGCCAAGCTTCCTCTTTTTGCTTGAGGAGGATTGTTGCTGAGCTAACATCTGTGCCAACCATCCCCAATTTTATATGCGGGACATGGCCACAGCATGGCTTGATGAGCGGTGCTAGGTCCACACCTGGGATCTGAATCTGTGAACCCTGGGCTGCTGAAGTAGAGAGCGTGAACTTAACCACTATGCCATTGAGCCAGCTCCTATAGCTTTTGTTTTAAATGAATGGGCCAAGAAGTGACTCTCTTAAAAGAATAGGATTGTGGGAAAAAATGAGAAAGAATGACCTTTGCCAGTCCTTCTGTTTTAAGATCACTTCTAGGCCAGGAGCCTGCAAGGGGAGATGAAGAGGTCAGACTGCCCGATCAAGGACGCATGAACTCCAAGAAGGTTCAGAGTCCCCTCTGGTTAACCTTAGGAGCAGCTGCTTGGCACTCCTCTTAGCAAAATGGCAGCTTTCCAGGAGAAAAACTGCCCAAAGTCTAGAAATGAGACTCATAGATTAGTTATTTCTCTAAGCTAATAGAAATGGTGAGCTTTGTAGAGCAGGACATCAAAAATACCGAATTCCTTTAAGGTAGTGGTTCTCCCACTTTTAGAGGGCGGGACAATCACCTGAAGGTTTGTGAAAACACAACCAGGCCTCATCTCCAGAGTTCCTGAATTGGAAGGTCTGGGGTGTGGATTCAGAATTTGCATTTCTAATTAGCTTCCAGGTGACAATGCTGATGCTGCCGGTCCAAGGACCATACTTTGAGAAATCACCGCCTTAGACTTTTCCTGTCTTCCTTGAAAAGAACTGCAAAGTCAGGCCCAAGACAGAGCAAGGAGGGAGGGACGTTATTATAGGCATCTGTCGACACAGCCTTAAGCTTGATGACTTTGGGCAGAAATCACAAGTGATACTTTCCCCACGCACTTCGACTGCTTAGGGGAACCTGAGCACACCCTCACAAAAACGTCTGAGGCTGAGTTCTTCTCCTGTTTGGGTCGTGAGTGTGGTTGGCAGGGAGCTTCCTAGTGGATGTGATGCTTACAACTTGTGAGGGATGAGAGTCAGGGCAGAGGTCACGTTGGAGTGTGTGCATGTGTACGCGCACACACGAGCATGTATATGAGCGTATGTGAGTGTGTGCATGTATATGAGCACCTGTGAGTGTGTGCATGTGTACGAGCGCATGTGAGTGTGTGCATGTGTATGAGTGCATGTGAGTGTGTGTGTGTTGCTACTGCCAAACAATCAAACAATATTAGAGGGACCAGGATTCAGAGGCAAGGTTGATGGGTTGGGGTAGGTGAACTTTTATCATAAAAAAATTAAAATAACCCTGAGCAGCAAAAGCTATCTCAGATCTTCCTCTGGAGTACACATGGCCCGTGGGAGGATCCATATGCTGCCCCACTATGAGCTGGAAAAGGGCCTGTGCTTTTTTCATTTGGTTATCAGATTGATTTCTTCTTGTTGTTTGTGAGCAGGGACTGGGGAGAGCAGGCGGGGAGAGGGTGTCAGCAGGGTTAGTGTCAGCAACAGATGCTGCTATACATACCACCCAGATGCAAGTCGATGAGGTCACTGTAATAAGCCTCTCCCCAATAGTCTACAAGGAATTGGTGAAGAGAGAGTTATTGGAGCAGATAACCCTCCTGTCCCCCCAAACCCCAAACAATCAATGACATGAAGCATAAGAAACACACAGAGATACAGCAAGAGGGCAAAGAGGAGGCTGGCGAGCAGGCACCTCTCTGCAGTGCATGACATACATATACACATGCCGAGTGATACAGTTCCTGGTGGTCGGAGGGGAGCATTCACTAAAAACCACAGGCGATCGAGTTAATGGCCAGTCACAGTGTGATTCCTATTTATACCTCTGATCAGTTAGGACGGAAGGTCTTGGTTTTGTTGGGAATCCTGACCCTCCTGGGATGCAACCTTGTCTAATTAAGAAGATTTAAAAAAATCCAAGGGTGGATTAGGGGCTACTTACTTCCTTAGTTACGGGATGTTAGAGGCCCCAGCCTGAGGGGCTGAAGGCAGGACATGGACATCCTAATGAGCTGGCCAAGGACCCCAGTCCTTAGGTGGGTAGGCACAGCTCTCCCAAGAATTCACACATGGGGCCCCACTGGTGGGGACATCAAACCATCGAACTCCTTGCAGAACCACTTTTGCTGTACAGGTGTGAGAGGAAGGAGATCCTGTTTCTTCTGAGGTTAGGCCCCCAACTTCAGCCAGCCTTCTCTTTAACAGCAGGACAAGAGCTGTGACTATTTGCCCTAAGGCTCCTGAAGGTCTGCTGGTCACAGGCAATCCTAGCCTTTCAGCTCTGGCAGCCGTCCAGCAAGGACGTTATAGTCTTCCCATGCTGAGATGCAGAGCTGGGCAGTGCCGAGGGCTGGGTGTGGGCAGGTGGTCCTCATCCTCCCAGAATCATAAACAAATGCAGAGTACAACAAAAGCCACCTGCTACTTATTACCCTTTTCCTCCAAATCTCACAATCTGGATGCTGATCCTGGCAGCCACACGAGGGCTCCCCCTTCAAGAATGGACACATCAGAAAGCAGAATGGAACGGTTTTTCAACTCATGCTCAAGCCTGACCCAGTGGTTTAAGATTGAACCCGGGTTCCAGAAACTGAAAGGGCTTCCCAGGTGCTCCAGACCAGAAACCATGTGAGTCTCAGTCTTGCCCTGGGCTTGAAGGCTGTGGACCTAACCCGTGCAGTCTGCATACACATGAGCCTTGGGAAAGTTGAGATCAATGGGATGGCAGGTCCATATCTAATCTCTTCTCTGGAAGGGCAGCTTGGCTAACAGTCTGACCCTCTCAGAGAGCGAAGGAAGCTTGAGCCCATCAAGTGAGGCAGAACGGCAGGTTTGGCCAGCTGCACGCTCTCAGGAAGGGGCTGGCTAGCATTGTTGGAAGACTCTAGACTACCATGCTCAACTGAGAGTACCTTCTTAAGGGCCCAGCCAGGAGCAAGCAGACTAATAAGAGGAATGGAATGCAGAAGCAGGAGGGAAAGGAGTAGCCAGTGCACACAGTTTAGCCTGAAAGATGGTCTCTGCCAAGTCGGGACAGGAACTGCAGACAAGGGTGAGACTTGGAAGTGACACGCTTACAGTAAGAAAAGGAAAAGAATATATTGGAAATATAGTCTTATGGCAGGAGCTACTGTATCCTGAGAACTCTCCAAATGCATCATGGGGAAATCTCCCAAAGCAGCCACCAAAGCCCACTGTTAAACACAGCACAGACCTGCATGCTGGTGGAGGCGTTTTGCCAAAGCCTTGCTTACTTGGAGTAGAACAGTGGTTTTCAGACTGTTCTGTGGAACCCTGTTCTTCAAGTGGTGTTCCAGGGGTCTCCGAAATATCTGATTCACGAATACTTTTAACTCATTTAAAAAACTTGAATAAGACACACCACGTTCACATGTCTGATAGGCCAGCTTTTAACCTACTGAAGACCACCAACACATTAATTTGTGCTATCAGGAAAACCTGCCTTCCTTAGGCCCCAAGGAAATTTCTTCTGCCCTCTGTGGGGAAGTACCTGTACTCCCTGTAGATGTGTTAGGGAAGAGGACATTTTACTTATTTACTTAAATTCTGGACTGCACGTCGAATGCTTCTGTACGGCTCTGCAGGGGAGCATCCTGGGAGAGTTCTTATTCAGTGAGACCCCACCTCTCAGAGCAGCTCCCGTCGCAGACGGTCCTTGACGGGGGAACACTCGTCCGTGACATCACAGCACAGGTGGTGTCTGTGTTGACTGATGTCTGGGAGCTTCCAGCTGAGACGTATTCTTTACGAGGAATATGAACTGCTGTCAGGCTTGCTAGTGATTCAGCTGTTCACACAATGCCTACTGCCCCGCTTTAAGCTTCCAGCATCTAGATCATTTAAACTGCATCTATCCCGAGATTGCCAGGTGAGCTGTTGCAAAAACCTGTCACTCTTTACAGCAACTACGCCTATGTATCAGGATGTTCTCTACACTGTGCCCCAGGGATGAACTGGGTGCTGAGGCTTATGAGCACTTGCAGGTCTCTACTGTAACCTGTATTTTCAAATTTGTGTTTATTAACATCTTAGAGTAATTCTTTTTTATTTTAAATTTATAATTTGGCTTGTAAAAAGGGTTCTGCTGCTAAAAAACAAATTTGAAAACCACTGACTTTGAAGAAATTCTGGTTGTATATGTTTATTAAAAGGTAATTATCCAAAGAACTAGAAATTAGAATTTTGGCAAAATCCTATGCCAATCTTCAAAGGTCTATTTTTTCTGGCCCCGTGGCAGTCAGTGGCTGGAATAACGTGGGCTATTACAGAAATACAGAAGCACTGTCATAGCCTCATTCTGCATGGCAGCCGACAGGTGCAGGAGTGTTTACGGACCCCATCCGCCCCAGCGATGGAACTCCGCACCTCATAACCCTGTGCCCAGGAGGGGCAGATGTCTTCCTGGAGGACTAACGCTGTGAAACACAGGTGCACTGCCTGCTGAGCTAGCCTGTGCCATGAGAGCCACCCCTCACCTCCCATCTTGGCAGAAGGAATTTGTGGGGAGGGGTAAGAAGGAAGGATGATGGGCCCAGGCTCCCTCCTGATAATCTTCTGTAAGAAAAGAAAGCAGTGAGGGCAGGGCCTGGTCAGTCCCATTGCAGCCGGGTGCAGGGCATCTCTGGTGGGTCCAGGCTACCTTCCTCCAGGAGGTCAGGACTAATCGAGGAGGCCAAGTCAGAGCATGCAGGGCAGGGAGCAGAACAAGAATGCTGGGGAATACCACAGCTTCACTCGGGGTCCTTTTAGGTGACTAGAATCTCTACTCCTGGAGAGAGGTGCCAGTGCTTGCCTCGCACTCACACGTCCCAGGTTTCTGGCCTATTGACTGCTCAGGGTTCAAGTTTTTGCATTTCACTGGTGGTCTGGGCTTTGAGCAGTAAATCCAGCATCAGGTGAGGCACAAAAGCAAGAATATCACATCCTCATCTTTCTCTCCCAGCCCCTCTCTCTTCACCTGAAAGTCATCAATGAGCTGACTGTTAACTGCAGTTCCTAGGTCCTGAAGGGCCTAGAAAGGAGACCTACTTCTATGCTTGACCCTCGACGTCCCCCACACGGACTTCAGTCCTACAGAACCCCAGGAATTCATCTTGACTCCAGGGACATACCATGGGGTCGGCCCATTGGTCATTTTCCAGCAAGATCAGATGGCAGCAACTGGCCCCATTCCTGGCTGCCTCTGATTGGTTCTTCAGTTTAGAGACAGCCTGCTGCCAGGAGACGTACCACCCTCCCCTCTGCCACACCAGAACAAGGAAGTCCTGCAACGCCAGGCCACGCCATTCTTCATCTTCAGCCTCACAATGTGAATGCTGAACCTATAGGCTGGACTCTCTACAAAGAGATGTTTCCTCACCAGAGATGGGACCGAGACTCTGGAACTCTTGAGAAAGCAAACATCAGTCACTCCGTGCCTGAGTTGGGGCTACAGTGGGGCTGGCCCATGGTTTCAAAGTCCTGAACCAAAAAAGCTTCTCGGGCCCTTAGGACCAGGGATGACTCAGGTACTTCCTTGCTTTCTCTGCCCAACTGTGCTGGACCTACCCCCCAGGCTGCTTCGTGATGAGCAGGTGTGGCTGCACTATACTCTGAGCTCTTCCCCAGATGGCAGTCACCAGGCACATGGCCCGCATGGCTATCTCCCAGTGTCTGTGCCATGCCAGCTCACCATAGTCCCCGAGGCTCTCCACCCTGCCCTAAGCGATGGCCTCTGGGGAACAGAGCTTGGTTCACACTGGGAAACATGTGGGTTCTGCCCACAGGAGGTGGTGAGGGCTCTGCGGGGTGTGTTTCATCATGTGCTCTGTGCAGCTTGGGCAGGAGAGGAGCCCAGAGAGCTAAGAACAGGAGGTGGCAGGTGGGGAGCAGCCAGGGGCCCTGCCTGTGCAGTTCTGTGATGGTTCCTCATGGTACAGTCTCTCTCATTCCCAGTTATTTTCTTCTAGAGAGGATGGTGGGGTGGGACGCCCAGCGCTTGCCATGAGCAGGTGAAGAGGACTGAGATTTCATCCTACAGGAAGATGGCAAGCCCTAAGACAGGGTGGAGGAGCAGGTCTGGCCTGGGGCAGTCCCAACAGAGTTGCTTTTCTTTTCCTTTCTTAACAGGAAGCCCCAAATCTCAGTGATGTGGGGACCCAGAGAATCCTGCTGGAAAAGAAGCTGAATTCCAGATGAGGTGATGCCAACCAGCCTACCACAGGGGGTGGGGGCTTTCCTTCAGGAACAAACTCCTCACAAAGGACACCCAGACAGTACCTGCCTCACCGCGGAGCGCCTTCTCCACAGCGACCCCTCTCTCCTCCAGCTGCCTCTGCTTCTCCTCCACCTGCTCCAGCTGCCGCTGGATGATCTGCGGGAAAACAAGACAGTAGAAGCACCCAACTTTTCCTCTTATCTCCCAGCTTTCAGGAGGACAGCTGAACTGCACACAGAGAGGACACAGACAGATCAGGTCACAAGTTGGAAAGGCTCAGTCAACGGGTGTTATGCCTTGAGTGCAGTGTGCAGAGCACCTGCATCAACCCCCAGGCCTTGTCAGCTGTGCAGACCCCAGCCAGTAACCAGTAAGCACCGGGTGCATGGCGGCACATCAAAGGGGGGACCAGCCCCTCCTCAGGGCAGTTCAAAGAAATCAAGTGGAGAGAAACTCCTGTAGGAAGGATTCAAGATCTTCAACCTAAGATCTTTCCGATGGCGAGGGTACAAAAACAGGAGCAGGGGCTCTTGGAGAGAACTGCAGACATGCTGTCTCTACAAGATAAAAAATTAAAAAAAAGATCTAGAATGGAGCCACAAGCCGGAATCTGGATGTGAGTGATGAGAAGTTTCTCTGTGCTACGTGGGACTGATGACCGACACCCAGAAGGATGTCCAACCCCAAGCAGCAGCCAATGATGGGTATCTGTGGAGAAGGTCACACCGGAAAGGAATAAAATCCAGGGAGCCAATCAGACACAGAGAATGGGGATAGAGAATAACGCACGAGAAAAGGACTAGAAGACTGGTGGTTTTTGATGTTTGATGAAACACTGAATTCAGAGGAGCATCCTCCTTTGTATTTGTATTTGCTGTTAATCCTTCTCATTGTTGTAGAGCTTTTGATTAGCATCCTTATCTTTAGGAATACAACTATATACACTCGACTTCATTTAAAAAAACATTGTATTTAGGTATCTACTAACACTTTGTATAAGGAAATTGTCTTTTGTTCAAAAACAAAATCTAGAGTGGTCTAGGATCTGAGAGGCTTGGAGATAGGCTGATGACTGGAGGGCAGCTGCGACGTGTAAATCCTTGGCCCGTTGGAGGCTCAGGGCACAGACTGCCTCTTGGTAACAGTTCTCACAACTGAAGCAGCGGACTTTACAGGGTTAATGCAGATCCAGGAAGTCGGGAAACTCAGTGCTTGGGCTCTGCCCTTTCCGCCAACAGCTCCACAAAGTCGAGGCCTCTGCAGTTACATCAAGCCTGGGGCTTGTGGCCTGAGACTGTCCGCTCAGACAACGGGGACACCCGTCTACCTCTGCTCTGCCCTCTTCACCCTCCCTCATCACTGATGGGGACAGGCAGGCTACAGAGGAGGATGCTGCCTGGGACTTTCCCATTTGTGAGTCGCGGCCCCGCCATCTGTGGTTTTACCTGGGCTCGGTGCAGCCGCTTCAGTTCCTCTTGCTTGGCCTGTCTCCGAGCTGCCTTCTGCACGCGGCGGGTCAGCTTGGCATTCAGCTCCTCCTCTGTGTAGGTTCTTGGCTGGAGAGAACAAGAGCATTCCTCAGGCAGGGGCATGCAGGCCTGAGACGGGTGTGAGTGCTGGTTGGCAGGGCGTGGAGAGGACTGTCCCCTGCACTGGGGCTGCCTGTCCGCAGAGTGCCCGCTGGGTAGACGGAGGCATGAGTTGTGCGCAGACTCAGCCAGCGGCTCGGGGCACGCATCCCTGCTACAGCCCTAAATGCCGCAGGGAACACTGAAGATCTCCAAGTGAGATGCTTCCCTGCCAGGACAGGGATGGGAGGCTGAGTGGGGACTGACTATTAGGAAGTTAAAAGGACAAGGGGACATACACTCATTTATCACTGAGATCACCTGTTTCCCATATAAGGCTGTCTGTTCTTTTTAAGACTTTGTAGGGGTAAATGTATTAGTAAAATGTTCCCCAAGCCTCCTGCTTCTAGGAGGTGTGCAGGGAAAGGAAAAAGAGAAAAATCAGGGAACTTTTATTTTCTTGTTTGGTTTCAAAAGCCAACTCTCTTCAGATGAGTGATATATGATTCTTTTAAGAAGTAACATCTGAAATAGGAAAAACAGGGATGCTTCTATTTTAAGTCTGGTGAACCCCAAACCAACTCTACCATCTAAGGAAGGAGCTGAGGAGGTGAAGCCAGCTTGCCTCTGAGGTCTGCACAGAAGCAACCGCCAGCCCGGAGAGGAAGGGAGGAAGTGGTCTGGCAGGGCTGTTTCAGCCAGTGCCATCAAGAGCCGAGGAGGCGAATGACCAAACCCAGTGCAATTCTGCCTGCAAACATGGGCATGAAGGGCTCCAGGGAGGGTCAGACGCTTTGAATAAACACTGGGCAGCCAGTGAGAGGCAAATGTTGAGAGTCTGCCTCTTAGAAATAGAGGCAATTTGCCTCCTAGAAAATAAAGAAGGGAGACTTTTACAGACTTTAAAGGAGACTTTCAAATTTAACTCAGGAATATATCCTAATAACCTTTTTTTTTCCTAGTAATTTTTATTTTAAGAGCTCAAGTGATGGTAGAGGGCCAACTGAACAAGTCAGGGGTATCCTAAGCATTTCACCCTGCAGATCACAGAGCTGAGGGCTCAGGAACTCCCCATTCCTTTGGTGCCCAGTCCCAAAGGGCAGCAGCCCTGTCCCCCAGGCACCTGGATCGAAATGACACATGCACTCCAGCCAGGGAAGAGCGGGGTATCTCCCCGTCCTTCTTGGTCATGATGCAGCTAGAGAGAGTCCTGCTGCCCGTGTCTGCTGCTGCTCCATGCACATGTGAACGCAGTTAGTGAGGGTGCGGCTGGAAGGCCAGGGCTGGGGGTTGCTCTGGTGGTTAATCACAGACATGCATGCAACATGACCAGCCAATGGGAACGAGACACTACCTTTGATGCATATGATCTCCTGAATGCCAAGGCGTGTGGCACATAAATCGACTTTTAAGGGGATGGCAACAGAAAACAAAACAGAATAGTAATAATAATAACAATTAAAAAATTAAAAATAGAACACAGAAATGGAGCAAAATCAGTTAGAAGTTTAAAACAAACACACAAGACTAAAACATACGATTATTTTGCACGCTGTCACGCACGACTGTAAGAGCAGAACCTGGGGTCAGGTCCTAGGAGAGCGCCTTAGTGAATCCAGGTTTTCAATTAGGCCTGGTTCACTTTTCTACTGAGAAGAAAGTTTCTTCCTCACTATGCCCCAAATCTTCTCTTTTCTCTTCTCAGTCTTCCTTATGTATAAATTAAAACTGCTGGGGATGCTATTTCTCCTTTAGTAACCCATTTGCTTGTGGAAATTCAGACCCCTTCTTCCAGCTGAACGCTATGGGCTATTGGATGGAGGCCAGGTGGTGGGAGATTCCTGTCACCAGAGACACAGACACAGAACAAACTGAGTGTCAACCCTCACATTCCCTCCAGTGGTCCTCTCCTGGCAGTGATCCTGAACAGGGCCAGCTGGGCTCCTAGTGGGCCACCTGGCAACCCTAGGACAGGGGGCGGGGCCATTTCTTCATTATATACAGTGAAAGGGACCTGAAATAGCATAAATAACTGATATTCATCAAAAACATTTCAGGCAGTAATTGTGACCTCTTCTCACTCCACTAAACCTTGAGCAGATGTGCTCAGAGAGCCACGGTTGGTGACCTCTGCTCTTCCAGTCCTCTCACCAACCCCAGCAAACGGCTAAAAGGCAATAAGGGAGGGAGGGAGGAGGTGGTGGGGGTCTGGGTGCCCCCGGGTGGGGAGATTCTGAGAGCGTCAGGACGGACTGTGTGTCCCCGCTGCCCTGCTGCTCCCCCTGCTTCTGTGGGGCCCGGCCCACGGAGTACGCTGCCAGAGCAGACTGGCCCAGAGAAGACTGAGTTTCCTTCTGAGCAGCGACATTAACTGTGAACCCCTACACCTTGCCTCAGACTCACCCATCTCTCCCACAAACTAGAGTGAGAAGAACTTCATTATCAGAACAAGCCAGCTAAAAAAAAGTAGACAGACGCCTTCCCCAAGCAGTATGTGAGAAACCCCACAGGTACTAGGCAACTACAAGCTAAGGGGTCACCTGTAACATCTGTACTGTGGCCGGTGTAAAAAGTGGAGGGGGTGGGCAGTCATTTACCAATTTCTGGGGAGGGTACCAGCTTGGGAGAGGCCAGGACCAGAGGACTGAAATCATGACCTGTGCAGTGCGTCAAGAGTGGGGCCAGCCTGAGAGCTGGCGCCTTTGCGGTGAAGGCGGGGAGGGCCTGCCAGCGGGCCGATGCACACGCTCTGGTGTGCAGTCAGACTGAGGCAGAGAACTGAACGTGAGTTATCTCTTACTGGTAGTGCTGCAGGTGATTTTTTTTTAAAATCTGTATTATCTTTTCTATATAAACATTTTAATAAAAATAAGTGATTTTTAGTGGGTTTTTATTTTTTTTAATGAAACAAAACTCAGGCACTTGTTTTACAGATGCCTGACTCAGAGATGGGTCTGTGACACAAGAGGAACCATTTCCCCAGCTGTGCTGCCCTAGCAGCCTCCAGCTGTGGGGTCCAGGCACAGCTAGCAAGATGCTCCGTTCTGAGTAAATTCACACCCACTTCTGGTGTCTCCACTCCCCTCACTTCTTACCCTGAAAAATTTCAAACCTACAGAAAAGCTAAAAGAGGAGGACAGTGAACATCTGTATACCATTCACCTAGATTTGCTAAATGTTAGCATCTTGCCACACATTTGATATATATAATCTTTACATGTAATCACTTCTTTCTGAATCATTTGAACATATCATGATCTGTCATCCCCTCAGATTTTAGCGTGTACTTCCTAAGAACAGAGACATTTTCCTACATGACTACAGTACCTTCATCACTTACAAGGTACTTAGCATTAATGTGATAACGTTGCAGGTTTATGCACATTGTACCGCCCATGATCAAGTTTCCTTAAATGTTCCAAAGTGTCCTTTGTGGCTGTTTTTGTTTCGGTCTGTTTTCCTGCCTTAGCTTCCACGTCTTGAAAATACACGGTGCCTTGCTCTCACTCGGCCTGACCCCATAGCACAGTGGGGGTCGGGCAGCAGGTGTACGCTCGGCTTTGCCTTTAGCGTCCCTACGCAGCACCCTGACGGGCTCTGCCTCCGTGGGCGCACGTGGACCATGAGCCTCCCAAGGCCCCTGGTTCTGGGCTTCTAGGAGTGGGACTAAGACTTGTTTGTCTAGGTGGGGTGTGTGCCCCAGGCCTGCGAGGCCCTGGGAGGGGCTTTGGTCAGTGAGATATGTTGCTGAGCCCATGGCCTTGGCATAGCCAGCTCGGGCAGCCTGCCACTCAGAATTCTGCCAGGATGCTTCAGTAATTAATAGATAAACAGTGGAGAGACCTGACCACAAAAGGACTACAGATGGAAGCTTCTGACCAACACAGGATGAACTGGCTGTACATCTGCACATCTGCACTGAGAAAAAGGCAGGCTTGCACCACATTCTCCTTCTTCTCAGACTCCCTAGCAGTGCCAGTCTCCAGTGTGGGGAGGTTTAGGGACCCACACACATATCCAGAAGCAATTCTCAGTGCAGTGCTGATGCTCCCGCCTGGGCAGGCTCCACACAGAGCACTTGATGGAGCACATGAAGCCGGGTCCTCGTAGGGAGCACAGAGGAATCCAGCCTTAACTCAGTGCTGGCCTGGCTGGGACATGGGAGTCTGGCTCTGCAGATGGATGGGGTGGGGTAGGATGAGAGGTCTTACTGTCTAGGTATCCTTCTAGGAGAGTGGAGAGAGAAGGGGTCTCGTGGCGAAGAGAGACAGACAAATCAAGAATGAGATGAGAACTAAAAGACGGGTTTCCTCCAGTTTGCCAAGTTATTATTGGGAGGAGGGAGCTGGAAATAGGCTGCAGAAGTCACCTCTACTGAACGGGCATGTGAGGGCTCAGCCCTGCCATGGCCCTTCCTGGAAGTCAGCGGAGGGCAGACTCGAGTCCAAGCCTTTGGAAGCCTTGTGAAGAAGGTGCATGATGTTCTGGGAAAGTTTTCATTCAAAAAAGGGAGCTGAAGGCAGCTGGGCTGTCTCCTTGCACAGGAGGGTGTGCACATACCCCAGGGTTGGACAATGGAGACAGGCTGGGAAGGCTGCCACCGAGCTTCACCCACCCCTGTGAGCTGCTCGGCCTTCCTGCAGTCCCCACCCCATCACTGGCTCTGTGACACAGATGCCCTGTTAGAACTGTCCCTAATCCCTCTCCATCCTCCAACTTCACTGTGTCTCGACAAAGCTATAAGAGCCCTGGAAAATCAGAAGACGGAACAAAAAGAGAGGCTGGTGGGGAAGGAGCCTTCACACAGGGCTCGCTCTCAGGAGAGCCAAGTGAGTGGCCACACTGTCTCCCACACTGGGGGCAGCGAGAAGGGCCATGTCAGACCTCTGTCATGCCCTACTCAGCACAGGACCCAGGTCAGATTCCTGGACCAGTTCCTTGATAACAAAAGATGCTCTCTACTCCACAAACGCGCAAAGCAGGCAGGACAACAGGGCGTATGCCTCAGGGGCTCAGCCTCCATCGACCGTGCAGACCCCGAGCCCCATCCCAGCCTCCCCCAGACCCTGCGGCACGGGCGACCCTCCTCCTGTCACTTGGGCACTGTGGATGCTAGTGTACATGAGATTTCCAAGGACAAAAGAACTAACGAACAGCACCCGGCTGTTTCCTAGATGCAGCTTTGGGCATGGATATCTGTCTCCTTCACAAGAACTGAACACAGGAACTCTTGCCATGGATGCAATAATTCCCAGCTATTCACTGAAAAAGCCCAAGAGGAGAGCTCCTTTCAGGCCTCTCTTACTTGGATCACTGGGCTGGGCTCAGGATTCAGCTGTCTGTCTGCTGGGAGACGAGAGGAGGGCGCTAACTCCCCACCCCTGGCCTGAGACCGGCTTCCCTGTCCTCCACCTCATCAAAAACCAACACTAAACAGAGCACAGGACCCAAGGTCCCTCTGACCCCTTTGGAAGCCCCACGACCAACGGGCCTACATACCTCTCGCCTAGACTTCTGGGAGGACCTCTCCAGGATGTCGTCACTGGAGAGGTCAGAGTCCTCCGAGAAACTCAGCTGGCGCCCGAGCTGCAGCCCTAAGGGGACAGAAAGAAGACGCCAAACAAGGATGGCGAGCAGCCCGTTAGCATCACGGCGCTGTCCCGATTTCTACATTCACAAGAGCAGCCGGGGAGAGGGCTGGAGGCCTGATCTCCTTCTAGTTTAAGTGATTTTGTTCCCATGATGGGGAGATGGAAGCTCAGAAGCTGACACTTGTCCTGGCACTGGTGGTTTAGAGCCAACACTAAATAAATGGTGCCCCGAAGAGAGCCTGCCGGGCACCTCCTTCAGCACTGTGCTCCTGCCTACTCCAAATTGGGCCCTCCTTTGGGGCAACGTGACCGTAAGAAGGGCACAAACCTCCAAGGCTCTCTTACCCGGTTTCAAACTTCCATCAAACAGAACATGCTCCCAACCCACAGTTAGGTTCCCTTTCCCCCACCCTGAGCAGAGCTCCCGAGAACCCCTGCGGGAGCAGCGTGGGGAAGGGGATCTTTGAGAAGAGTCAGATGAATGGAGAAGGCACACCTCATGCTCCGTCCCACGAGGGGCCCTCGGTGCTGACGTACCTGCCCTCATGAGAGGAGACATCCTGTGCTTGCCCGAGTCCACAGTGGTCCTGCTGGAAGGGGTGCTGGAGCAGGACTTGTCCTCACCCTTCTTCTTCTTGTCCTTCTTGTACCCAGAGAAGACTGACTTCCACAAGGACTTGGGCTTGGTGGCTGCTTCCTCTAGGAGGCTTGGGCTGGGCTTCTCCGGGGGCCGGCCCGCTCCTTTGGACTTCTTCTCTTTCTTGTTTCTGCGAGGGGAGAAGAGTGACGATCTCTTCTTGCTCTTCCCACTGGAGCCCTCAGATGAGGTGACTGAACCATCTGGGCCCCCTGAGTCCGATGGAGGAGAGAGGACCCCCTCACTAGTGGCTTCATGCTTCAGGGTGGGCTCCTCGGGGCCTTTTAGCACTGGGCACTTAGGAGACTCTGGGCCGACTTCTTTGCCCTTGGAGAGCACAGAGGCGGCTCTGCGGGCGGTGCCACCGGGGGGCCTGGAGGTCCCAGCTGCCATCTCCATCTCCTTCATCCTACTCAGCTGCTTGGCCATGGCATCTCTCAATGCCTGGCTCTTGACAGACTTCTCCCTGGCTCGCATGCGCTCCTCAGCCAGCTCCTTGGCTTCTGGAGAGACTAAGGGCAGCCCCCTCTTCTGTGGCTGGACCCCACTCTCCTGAGTAGGCAACCTACCATTCTCCTTGGCTAGGGGTGGCTGGAGGGGCTTCTCAGAGCAGGACCAGCAGGAGGGGGGTGTGAAGAATTTCTCCTGCAGACTTGAGTCTTCAGTCTTGTCATCATACGTGTCTTCCACATCATCGGCAAAGGGGATCTCCTCCACACTCTCTACAAATGACTTCCGCAACTCCTCCTGGGGGGGCCGGGCAGACTCCCGGGGGGGACGCATAAAGGTAGCAGGTGGCAGAGGTGGGATCACTGAGGCCTTGGGCCCAGCTTCCTTATGCTCGTACCCCTGATACGGCTTCCCTTGAAGAGTGGCGGGCTCCTCGTCCGGAGGCGGAGGGGGGGGCGGGCTGGAAGGCGGAGTGAGCATGGTGGAGTCCGAGGTGTTGAAGCTCTGGCTGCCCAGAGTCTTCATGTTGGAGGAGCTTTCTTGAAGGCCCAGCCCGGAGCTGCTGGACAGGTCTCTCTGCTCCTCGTGGGAGCTCTTCAGCTGTCTGTCAGAGGGGGACTTGGGGGTCGGCAGGGAGGGCTGGTCACCATCTGACTTTGGCAGGCCCAGCCTCTTGGGAATAGGTGGTGGTTTTAGAAGATGGAGCCCCTCACCCTGCGGAGACTTCTCAACTGAATAGGACTTTGGGGACACTGGCTTAAAGGCAGGTGAGGGGAAGCTGGGCTCCGGCCCTTTGCTCCGATGTACGGGTGTTAGCCCAAGGCTGCGGCGGATTTCGGCGCTCTTCATCCAGAACTCTGCCACTAGGTCATTCCGTTTCAGGACCTCGTCCACAGCAAGAGGGCTACCCAGGCTGTCCTTGGCATCCCCTTGGTTCTTCATGGGGATGGGGGTCAGGGGGGTCGATGTTTTGGCTGGAACAGGCTGGAAGCGTATGGGGGACTTGGTTGGGGATGGTACAGTGGCCTCAGAGGAAGGCTGAGGCTGGGAGCAAATGGGGAGCTGGGTGGGGGGGGTGGAGGCGGCCAACGATGACAGGTGCTGTGAGCTAACTGGGGAGGTAGGTGTCCTGGCTTCCGGCAGAGCCACTGGCTGTGAGCGGATGGGAGAGGGCACCACTTTCTGATCAGTGGGTGCTTCTGCTCTGGGCTTTGCTGTGAGGAGCAAAGGCTCAGGGAAAAGGTGCTCTCCGGGCGATTTCCCGTTGGCAGCGGCAGAGGTGAGTGGGCTTTGGGCCCCCTGCAGAAAAGGAAGATAGAAGCTGCTCAGAAGGTAGGGTTTTAATGTCAGCAAAGATCCCTTGGGGCGCTCTCTCTCTCTCAAAAAGCCTGTGCTTCCTGAAATAAATTCCTCTCTCTGTCCTTTAAGCGATTAGTCAAACGGTTCCAGAAGAGCTTTTCTCACTTTCTGCTCTGTTTGTCCAATTTTTAGAACCACTCTCCTGAGTTGAACGGACTCAGCTTTCAGGGTTTGGTTCATCTTAAACACATCCTATATTCTTTGTCCACTGGAGTGAACACTGGTGAAAAGCACACTAATGAATTCAGCCCTCACTTCCCCACCATCAGCTCCCAGACTTCCAAGATCTCTGACGTACGAACACAGGGGCCAACACTGTAAGAAGATTTAAAATAGCCATCATTACAGTCTGTATTATAAATTGTCCTTCCCCAGAAGATCAGAGATCCAGATATTCCTGCACAAATCTTCATATCACCCCATCCAAGCACCTCGGCCAAGCCACCCATTTCACAGATGAAATCTCCAAATTCATCTTGCTGCTTAGAATCCCAAAGCCAAACCAGGCAGACCCATGTCTTGAACTCTGGCCTCCCTCCCTGATCTGTCCTCCAGACAGTATTTCCCAAAACGTGTTCCATGGGACATATTGTTACCATTTTTTACGTAGCATTCTCCAATGTGTGGTTCACACAACACTGGTAACCTGGATAAATATTTTTAAATTTAAAACTCATATTCATTTTAACATATTAACAAAAAAAAAAACGCACCCATCACACCAAACCAGTGATTCCACAAATATTATCACTTTAATTTAAAAATAAATTTATTTTTAAAACAGTAGAGTATGTGGGCACCACAAAGAGTGACATGGTAGTGGGGTGACTCAAGTTTGGGATTGGTGCAGAGCAGGGTTAGGGAGACACTGCCCAGACTGCTGTCCCCATGGCAAGGACTGGGCTTGGAACCCCAATATCACTCCTGTTTTCAACAGCCCCGCTTAGCACAAGAAACAAAAAAAATGGGTTCACACTAAGGGCCCTAAGACGAAGAATTAATACGTCCACTCAGGGTCCCATCAGCTCTAGCCCACGGGGAGCCCCAAACCTTACCTCTGTCTCAGGGCTGTGCACTGGGGAGAAGAGGACAGGCTGTTCCTCAGGGGACCGAGTGGGGCTGGAGACTTGGGAAGGACCTGAAAAGAAACAGGCACAGGATTTACAGCAGGAGACCCCTCATTCCCACTGACGGCTCCTCTCCCAGCCAGCTCTGCAGTGGGGCCACGCTGTCAGCCAGCCACTGGCAGACACCGAAAGGAGAGCAAGGGGACTGTGATTTCCTGAAGCGCCCGTCTTCTCCCTCTGCTTGAGTCACGGGGGTGGCTTTTATTTATGTGTACGGTCTGTGTCCAAAGCTTCGAGGTCTACCTTCTACCCTTTCATAGCCCTAAATAACACACAGAGAGGGGCTGTTGGCCAAAGCCATGTGCAGGGCACGTGCACAGGGACAGGGAGGAGGACCACAAGCCAGCTGTCTGCCATCTGGAGGCTGGCGTGTGGCGCCCTGGCTCTGCTCTGACGGCCTGCATCCTTGGTGCCCCTTGCATCCTCGAGCAGCTCTCAGCAGGATCCGGGAAGCAGTTTCTCCTCAACAACAGACTGACCTCTCTCTTGGCGCCTTGGTGTGGCCGGTGGTGGCTCCTCCTCATTTTCTGATACCCTCAACTCCAGCTCCGCCTCCACTGCTGCCTGGTGCTGCAGGCGCAGCTCCGTGTCGGCATCTGAGGGGACGTCATCAGACCAGTGCTGATCTGGCAGAGGGAAGGGGGAACACGGAACTTGAGCGAGGCCATGCTCATTTCCCAGGCTCCTGTCCTCCTCAGAGAACAGCCCCATCAGCTCTTCAGCTGCAGTGCAATTGCTGTGGTCGGGACCCAGCTCTGCATCCCAGCTGGGCCCAGCCCACTGGTCCCACCCAAGCTTCTGAGGGACGTGCTGAAAGCATGTTATCCTCTGAACAGTGTTCTCGTTAAAGCCTGCCGTGCTGTCTTCTTTTTAAATACAGCCAGGTGACACATGATGGGCCACAACAGAAAGAAACATGTGGTGTTTCAGGAGGCCCTGCCTCTGGGGACGCACCTCCCGGCCCAGCGCCCCCAGTGCCACAGTGGAGGGCTGTGCTCCCTCACACTCTTGCCTGGACTGTTCTCATTTCTCCCAGCTGAGTCTCTGCTCCCCTTTCCCCAACCAACCAACCAGACTATAATTCTCAAAATACCATCTCCTTGTTCCTAACTTTCACAGCTACAAATATAAAGCCTCAGATTGGCTTGTCTCTCAACTACAACTTAACGAATATAGGCCATGTCAAATGGTGGCTTATGGGTGGGTGAAATGACACACACTCAAGTTAATGGCAGAACAAGGGGACAAACCAGGACCCAACAGCCACCTCCTCTGAGCTCCTTGCTTTTGCTTTAATGTGTATTGTTGACGTATTTCCTGAGTTCAAATCACTCTGACCCTGTCCCCAGTGGGGAATAGGGTGGTCACCATGGGGGAGACGGTAGGCTCTGGGGTTCCCCGTACCATCATCCAGCTCAGCACCAGTGTCCCCTGTGTCCCCATTCTCTGCTGCCTCCCCTTCTATCTCTGCCGGCTCCGAGTCCACATCTTCCTCCAGGTCATTCTCATCAAATGGAACTGTAAAGCAGAAACATTCAAAGAAAGGAAGAAAAGGAAAGACAGACCAACAGACGGACTGCCTTTGCAGGCGGGAAAGCGGTAGTGGTTTTCCCAGGCTGTAATGTGCATACCCTTAGGAGACATGAGAAGGCAGACTCTGAAGTTTCTGGATTTGGACCCCAAGGTGGAAGTCAGTCAGCCTTGGGGGGAAGCTTCTCAAAGCAATGTTGGTGCTGGGGAGGCCTGGACCTTCCTGAACACGAGACTCGCTTGTCTCGACTCGAGCAGGGCTGACTAGAGGGGAAGAGCAGCTTAAGGCCTGGTCGTCTTTCCTCCTCCTCCAGAGGCTGCCATAAGAGCCCCCCTCTGAGAATGACAGAAGGAAATGCTGATTCTCCAGGTCCAGGCCCAGCAGGCACCAGCTGCAAATTGAGCAGCAGTCATGGCTCATATGCCAGACACTGTGTTGACTCTTCACAGGCCGTCAGTCAACGAATCCTCATAATCACACCATTAGAAGGAACGTTTCCAATTCCTATTGTTCAAAGAGAAAACTGAGGCCCAGAGAGGTTAGGTAATTTGTTCATGGCCACAGTCCTCAATCTGGTGGTTGCAGTGTCGTCTGTCAGTGAAATCACTGTTGGATAGTGACCCACCGAACCCCTGAGGGCACCATAGCTCTACTCTTAACTGACAGACGGTGCAGCCTCGCCTGGACCATTTAGAGAAATACTTTCTTCAAGTATAAGGGAGAAGGATGAGGGAATATGTAAAGTTCATTTTCTGGGCTCATGACTAGCTCTTTAGTGCTGCAAAATGAGGCAAAGCACAAATCCACTTCATTTCTCCTGTGGAGGAACCAGCCCCTAAACACACACACACACACACACACACGGACTCTCACGCCTGCTCCCAACCTCTGCACTTAGAACTCACACTAGCAGTATAGAGCCGGAGAAGGCACGTAAGAAAGCAACGAGCACCGCTCTGAAGGGTGCTGTCAGACCAGTGTTCCCGAGACTAACAGCACCTGCTCGTCAGGGGTCCTGAGGGTTCTTCTGGAGCTCTAAGCAGAGCCACCCTCAAATCATTCCAAAAGGTTTTCATTTCAGGAAAAAGGGTTATGCCCTAATTTGCATACACAAGAGCCTGAGGATCGAAGCCCAAGGGACTGCAGGCCACAGAGGAATCGACTGTGGCCCAGCTGGCTTAAAAGGCCATGCTGGAATTCGAGAGGACAGCCCACGTAATGACCAGACCCTCTACAGTAAGTGTCTCCTCACAGTCCACCCTCATGAATCTGCATCCCAGGCACCTTAAGGATGTGCAGAGTGAGTGAGGCCACCGAGGCCAGAGTACAGTCATGTGTCGATTAATGACAGGGACACGTTCTGAGAAAGGCATCCTTAGGTGATTTCGTCATCATGAGAACATCACAGAGTATACTGAAGGGGAACAAAATTTGCCACCCCAAAATGTGTCTCTTTAACATGAGCATTATTTCAGGATGATTATTTTTAAGGAAAAAAAGACTCAGAAAGTGCTTCTTGTTACCTACCCCTTAACTGCCTAGAAGAACTCGGATTAAAAAAACCTGTCTCAGGAAGTGAGACACGAACTTAGCATCACACTATCACACTAACAAGGTGGCAGTTACATGAGGTTTGTTTTTGTTTCAAATAATTCCTTAAGCTGTATATCAGCTTATTAAAAATAAAGTGATGGTTCACACTAGTTTTGAGGAACCACACGATGGTTTGGAAAGGACTAGACAGTCCAGGTTATGGGGAAAGACGGGAGAGCTCCAGAACGAGTTCTATGCTGGAAAAAAGTTAATGTCGCATTCGTCCTTTTGAGATGCCGGAGGGGCCCATGGAGCTGGCAATGCCGAGGAGCTTTCCTACGACGATGGCATTTGTGGGACAATACTGGGGGGAAAGCGACTTGATTATTTCCACAGGTTTAAGACCTTTGTGTGATGACATTGTTGGTCACTCAAGGAAGTCAGTTCATCACACAGCAAGGAGTGGGCCCTCTGAGGCATAACCAAAAGCCCCCTGCCACCTGAGCTTTCTGGTGGATGGTGAGTTCACTGGTGCGCTACACCACTTCTGAGCCAGCTGAGCAGGCGCCTCTCCTCCCCTCGGATCTTTCTCCTTTGGCAGTCATCCCAACCCAGCAGGAACAGAACCTGGGTCCATTCTGTGAAGAAGGCCCACTGTGCCTGACACATGTGCTCAAATGACCTGTGAGTGCCTGGATATTGAAAAGGAAATTTTACATTTTTGTTGGCAAGTACACCGGAAGCAAGCACAAAGGAGATCAGGACAAAGGACTCCCCAGTCTGCCATGGTTCAAGGCACACCACGCTGACTACCCTGATTCCCGTCTGGCCCCTTGGCCTTCACATGGTTCTCCTACTCCGAGTTTCTCCTAAGAAATGTCTGCTGTAGAGTCAGAAGGGTAAGAAGTCTACAGTCCTCGGGAGTACCTTGAAAGGAACAATTGTCATATATATCAAAAAACAAATGACAAACATGAGTGCAGCAGCAGCAGATGTTGAAAGAGACGCAGCTTGAGGGATGGAACTGGGGGATTAAATCCAGGTTAAGATGGAATGCAGGGTGCTAGAAGCTGCCACACACTATGGAAGCCAGGAATCGCTGACATACTGAGCTTCTGGTTTATTTCAGCTGCTAGCCAGGAAGTCCCGACACCTCAGCCTTGTCCAACCTTCCCGGGCATACGAACTAACTAGGGGACGGTGACCAGCAGTTTCTCTTCACAGAGCCAATGGCCTCAGGTTCGGCTCTCCCTACAGCACAGTGGGAAGGCCCCTCCTGACCTCAGCTTGCGTCCATTCTTCATGCTGTGCATGAGATGGTGGTAAAGATCCATGAGGTCCAATCCTGCCCACCCCAGAAGTCACTGCTGGGACAGTGGTGCTCAACCAGGGGCAAGACTGCCCTTCTTCAAGTGGTATCTGACATTGTAGAGAGGCATTTTTGGTTGTCTTAATGACTGGGGTGAGAGTGGAAGCTACACTATTGACATTTAGAGGGCAGAGGCCAAGGACGTTAAATGTCCTGTAACGGTAAGAACGTCCTGCCCCAAGGCCAGCAGCCCTCTTGTTGAGAAACACCTCTCCAGAAAAGTTTAGGAAGGACAACTAAGGTTTCTCACTTACCTCTTGGCCTAAGTACTTAAAGAGATGCCTTCACCTGGTCTGAAGCCATAGCTGGTGCTACACCTGGTCACCCCCGCCTGTCCTGCCACTTTCAGCTGAGCATCAGTCCACCAATGCTCTGCTCCCCTCTCTTCACTAATAAGTTTTCCATAAGTCCCCCCCTGAGTATTGACTGTCTCCTTCTCTGATATTTTGGTAGGTTTGTGGGATATTAACTGATTCCTCTACTTCATGCCCAATTGCTACCCAGTTTAATTTCTATAGACTTTAAATCTCAGTGCTAGAAATGTTCCTTTAGCTTTGGCCTTTACCCAATCTATTAATAAAAAAAATTGTTTGTCTCTGTCCTGTCCACACTATTGCTTTCCTCTGGGTCTTCCCTGAAGGGCGTGGGATGCGTGTCTGGTCCATGCAAGGACGGGCTGCCGGAGGGAGGCATGCACGTGCCCCTGCCCTCCACCCTCGCATGCACTAGCGCGGACCGGAGTCTAGTGTTAGGTACCAGCAGAGCTGCTGAGAGAGCGGTTACAGTGAGTGGGGGGAAGAAACATCACCAGACTACCTCGGGAGACCGTCTCCAGCCAGGCCTGCACTGCTGCGCGGCGTATGGAGGGAAGGCCAGGCACTGAATTTAAAACAGACGATAAATAGAGTTACACAGGAATAAGCGTTGCCAGTTGGGAGAGTAGAGGTCATCCCTAAAGTCCAAAACAGAAGAGAAACTGAGACAACGTTACAAGCCAGAGGCCCGTCCGGCACCGACGAGGGCCCACAGTCCTGTGACCTGTGATGGCTGTTCAGGACGAGGAAAGGAGAGAGAAAACACAGCAGTGTCGACCTCAGCTCAAGGGTGCAGAGCCATCCCCACTTTGCAGGCCAGTCTGACACCCCTGGTCAACAGGCTCTCTTTCCTCGACTCCTGCAGAGCTGCTGGCTGTTTAAACTGCTGCAAAAGTAGTTAACAGAGGCTGGTCTTGCCTATGGTGAAAATTTGGGGCTAGGAGGATAAAATGTTTCCAGTGAAGGCCAAGTTTCCTGAAGGCAGGGACCACCCCCTCTATATGCTCAGAACCTCGCCAGGTGGTGGCTCAACATGCACTGATTGGAAACATAAAGATAAGTGAAAGAGAGACAGAAGCTGATGACACCAAGAATCCGTATTTGGAAGATGGGGACACCGGGGTGGGAGGGATGAAGAATGACATGATAGGCGCCACATCCCTCAATAGACTCCATTTTTTTTCTTTTTCTTTTATTGCTATTCCTTAAAAGAAGCCAGAAAGGTTCATCTTCATCTTACTGTGGATCATCTGTAGATGTTCTGTAGATCATCTCACCTAAAACCTAGAGCTGGAAATTATGATAGCTACTTAGAGGGCTAATTGATATAAATCTCTTCTAAAACTTCATTTCAGTTCAGAATATGCTCCCCCACCCCGATCCTGCCAATGCACATTCACACCCAGAAACACTCCATGAGGAAAGCACCGGACATTTTATCAAGTGGAGAGAGAATAACGCTGCCTAGCAGTATGGGGGAAAGAAAGCAAATTCCTGGTTTTCCCAAGGTCAAGTTATTTTACTATTTTCCATCAGTGGAGAACGAGCCCATACCCTCTTAACCCACAGAGAACTTTACATATTCTCAAATGACAGCAAAGGGCAGTGGTCATGATTAACATCAGGAAAATGAAATGTTCTGTTGGCTCTTACTTTTGCTCAGACTGATGGTTGCGCCCTAACAGAAAAGTCCTCTGCAGCACCGAGATCGGGAGCAGGGACAGAAGGTGCTCCTGGGGGCATTGGGACCTCGGGTCTTGAAGCAGTTACCTCTAGAAGTAGAGGACTCAGAGGTCGGCACCATTCGCTCTTCCTCCTCTTTCTCATGAATATGCGTCCAGTGCACATCAGCCTGGATCTCCAAGGGATCGGCTGGATTCATGATCTGCTGTAGCCTGTGGCTCCCGGCTAGTGTACCAGATTCAAGGGGTGGAGGAGATGAGAAAGGGAGAGATGATGGGGAGGAAGGAAGGAAAAAATAAACAGTCAAAGGAAGAGGCAATGACATATCACAGGAAAGGAAACAGAAATGAATGTTACAGTATTTGCCAGGATCAGTTTGAATCAGAAAGAGGCAGAAATTGAGAATATGCATACACACACGCACCAGTGACTTCTTGTTCAACGTGATTCAGCCATTTCAAGCTTCACATATACTGTTAATTTCAACCAAGAGAACCACACATTCCAACTCCACTGCAGAAAGAACTTTCTTTTCTGATGCTCTTTTCATCTTAACTGCATTTGAAGGACCCAAATGTCATGTTAGGAAAAAAAAAAAGCAGGTCACAACCGGCCTCTGAAGGGCCATCCCTGCGGAGGACACACGTACTCAGCTCTGTCACCCAGTGCGGCGTGAGCTTCTGAGGACGCACCATTCACGTCCCACAGCACAGCGCTTACCACCAGCTGCCATGCTGACAGCTTCTCTTTTGAGATTTAAGCCAAGTGACAAGATGGAGGTGGGATGGGACAGTGTCATTGCCATGAACCAGCCAATTCATACCGGACAGTAGTTTATTTTGCTGGTACTTTGGTTTTTATCTTCTGCAGCTAGACAGAAAACACTCCCCCTTTCATAACAGGGCTCATGCTGCATGCTGGTCTGTGGCAGGGACATAGCTATGAGGAGAGGACGGCGTTAGGGGAGGCAATGGCTGGGAGAGGAAGCAGAGCTCAATCCTATAAATTCCCAAAGCTTTGGGAGTTCATGGGTAGGAATAAGACAATACCTCTGCCCTTTCTGAGGTCAAAGCCCTTTTCCTTAAACTCCATTTGGTGCCCTGTTGATCCCCTCTGGACACAGGAACTGGTTTCTCAGCTAAATGAGAATGCACCAGTGGCCCCTTCCGATTATTCTTGCTGTCAGAACCCAAGGAATCTGCATGCAGCCCCTGCCCTGTGGGCACCCTATAATCTGCGCTTGGACCACACCATTCAGTTGGGTTAAAATAAAGGGACAGCCAGCAACTTAGGGGGAAGGGGATGCTAAGGGAAGGAGAGTGGCTTTTCAGGCAGCAAGAGCAGGTGCCACCTGATCTTAAGGACTCTGGGGTTCCAGACAGGAGGCTGCTCTCAACAGTTTAACTGGACAATCTGGCTTTGGCTTCATCACTATAATTACCACCTCTTAACTTCCAAGCAGCAGGGAATGTGACATGGGCAGAAAGAACAATGAGACCACAAACGTGGATGCGACACTATGCTCTGTCATGCGTGGTGTGGCAGTGTCCCTTTTGCGCTCCTGTACCGGAGCTGCTGGGCTCTGTAGATTCAGGGACTTTTTCTAAGGTGGGTTGGCCTTATGGTGCTGGATGAGGCCGAATCACGGCAAAGTCGCGAAACAGCCTGACCGTCTTAGGACTGAGGAAGATAAGTCAAAGAGAAACAGGCCCTTTCTTCACCTTCTGAGCAACAAATGGAAGAGAGGGAGTCTTCTCCCTGGGTAACGTTCTGCTTTCTGTAACAAATGCAGCCATGGGGACTTATCAGCCAGCATCTCCTCCTTTCTCAGAGAAATGTTAAAAGGCACAGCGGAGGCAGGCCCCGGGCACCTGTGCTGGCTCCACCACTTCTGAGAGCTGTGAGGAGATGTGAGGTTCTCTGCCCTAGAGAAGAAGCCGAGTCTTCACTGGATGAGGGGAACTCACAGCAAAACATACAAGGTGCATGGCTGGGGTCAAACTCAACAGTCTGCTTATGGAGTCTTCTCTAACTTCCTCTTGAATCTCTGCCTCACATGCTATTTTGTACATGACTGTCCAAGAAGGCTGGGCCCAGCTAGGTATATGCCACAGCCTGTCAGTGCAGCTTTATAAAACACAGATCTTTTCATGTGGGACCTGCTCTTGGAGACAGATTTCAGACGGCTGCTGGGAGCCAGGGTGAAAGGTGGGCGAAGGGCAGAGAGGGTACCTTTACATGTACCCGTGTCTTCTTCTTCTGACAGATGCTGGAGCCACTGGCCTTGCCGGAGTTCTCTGTCCCAGGGGCAATACTCCCCTTCTACAGCAGGGGGAGCCCGACACCCATAAACACAGCATCAAGAATCCCGCGTGGGGATGAAGGAGGGAAAAGAGAATGGAGGGAGGAAAGAGAATAGAAAGGAGAGTTATGTTCAGCTGCAAGGCAGTAACATCCTGCCACTGTCTACACAGGCATCAAAGTCCACTGCCCAAAAGACACACATGGCGGGCTAGGAACAAAGGCCCAGGGTCTGGCTGAATTTGTCGGTCTGTGTTTCTCTAGTTAAAGCCTGTTCCCTTGCAGGTTTGGTCTTGACGCTAGTTCCAGGACCAGGGAACACGTCAGGATGAGGGAAAGTGGGGCTGACCTCACCTGAGAAGGTAAGGCTTTGACCATGCACTGTGTCTGGGGATCTAAGTCACTGAGCACACGGATCATCACGTGGGGACAATGAGGTCTGGAATGATACAAACTATCTTCCTTCCCTGGGGTGAGCTGTGAGCACGACCACCTGACAGGCAGGCCTGCGGAGGCAGCCACAGCTCTGGAGACAGCAGGATGGAGCAAAGAACCCAGGGCAGCAGATTCCCAGCCCAGCGCCTGCTTCCTTCTTGCACAGACCTTGCTCATTTCTCACAAACCAGAGTGAGGAGGGAGGGGCAGGCCACCAAGTGCTGCCTCGGTGGGCACCACCCCAGCCTCCGTCCCAGGAGGGAAGAGCAGGAAAGCCAGGTCTTCAGGAGCTCCTCAGGGAGCCTGCAGAAGGGCCCTGCCTCTGCTGTGCACTGAGGCGCACCACAGGCTCAGGGGGGCCACGCTTCTGCTTGCCTGCTCTGCCGCTCGCTCGGGGCAATGTCACGGGGCCGCACCACACCGGAGGCCCGGCTCTGTAACATGCACCCTGTCTGGGAAGGGCTTGGCACCTGGTCATGCTCAGTCCCTGCTGTGCCAGAGAAAACAGACCCTGGGATGGGACTGGGCAGCTGAGCACATCAAATTCCAGGGAGAGCAGAGATCAGCACGAAGAGCAGCAGAGCAGGCTGGTGCCAACTCGAGGCAGCCCGGGCGGGCCAGGGTTTAACGCTCTCCTCTGACTAACGGCTGGCAGGAGTTGGCGCCTACAAGGCCCACATCCTCTTCCTCCACTCCGTGGTCGCTGCAGAGTGAGCTTGGCACCATCCTCGGGAATTCAGGTCTCTCCCTGCCCTGGTTTCTTCCTCACCACCCACCTTACCACCCAGATTTCTGTGCAGCCAGGACAGGGAAGGAATGACCTTCTCTCCACATAGGCAAGAGAAGGAGGCCCATCAAGTCCTTCCTCATCACTCAAGGACACACAGAGGCAGACAGGGACAGAGCTGAAATATCTCAAGTCCAAGGCAAGAGAGCATTTCACAGCCAACCACACCAACTCAGTACTGGAGGCAATGCTCTTCTCAGGCACTGGTCCCAACACGTTACCATGTATCACTGACTGCAGCCTGGCCAACAGGCGCACAGCGCCCTCCTCAGTGCCGACAGCTGAGCAGATATGCGACTCAAGGCTCTGCAGCCTCCACTGTCCAGGACTAGAAGTTGGGGAATCCTTGAGAAAGCTAAACTCCCTTTCCTTATTACAGTAAGTTTCTTAACTGAAGCTAACGGGAAAAAAGAGAGAAAACGAGAAGGAGAGAATGAGTAACCTAACTGGGATGAAGTGCTCGCACTGGCCCTCTGCCTTCCACATCCCATTTCCACTCAGGGCGTGCACCAGAAGCCTTATCTGCACTGTCGCTGGTCTCCAAGGTCAGAGAGACAGGAGGGATGTCTCTGGGCTCTGTGGGAGGCACGTGCCTGGGGCTCGAGCCACAGGAACCTCGCACACTCAGCCCTCTCAGGGGCGGGTGGGCAGGCTGGGGGCGCGAGAAGAGATTTTTTCTGACCTTCACTAGACTCTTCCTCCTCCTCGTCATACTCCTCCTCCTCCTCCTCCTCCTCCTCCTCTTCCTCCTCCTCGTCCTCTTCATTCCCAGGCTCGTAGCTCTTCGAGGCCTCCAGTTCCTCTTCACTCTTCCCTTTCAGAAGAGCATGGATCCTCACAGCCTCCTTCCAAGGAACACCGCCCAGGTCCGAGGTGGGCAGTGGAGGCTGCTCCTCCTCCTCGTCCTCCTCCTCGTCCTCCTCCTCCATTTCAGACTCAGAACTGCTGTGGGGAAACAACCACCAGCCAAAGTGAGGGACGACAGAAACCAAGAAGGGGATGGTTGAAGCCACAGCCAGGGCCGAGTGTCCCTGCCGAGCGCCTGCCTGGCCCAGTGTGCTCCCTGCCCAGGTAAGACACACGAGGGGATGGAGAGAGTGACGGAGGGCAAGAGGGACACTCGCACACGCGTCACCCAACAGGAACCCGTGTGTGCACAGTCTGGTGGGGTGTCCTGCTTGGTGGACAGCACCATCACTGAGTTCAGGCTCTCAGAGGCCCTCAGTCTGACAGAAACTCAGCCTGGGAACAGAGAACGGAGAGAAAGCCTCCGCTCACAGGGATCCACTGTTTCGTCTAAGGAACTCAGTTCTACTTGATGCAGGTGGGTTGGAAGGCTCTCGTGAGAACCATGGCAGGGAAGGAGGAAACACCACCGAGAGGCCTACACTGAAGTCTTAACCACAGATGCGGGCAGCCAAGTGCGTGTGCAGGAGGGAGGTGCATGTGCAATTCCACGGTGTCCCTGGAGTCCTCTGAGCTGGATGCTGTGGGGACACAGGGAGTGTGGCAGCAAAGTCCTGGCTCACCACAAAGTGACAGGACAGGGACCAGGGGAAAGGCTGGAGACAACTATCCAGCCCGGGGCTGTTGCTCTTGACAATCAGCTGCATTTCCCACCACTGTTCCCTTCGCAGCCCACAGCCTAGTTCAGCTTGAAACAGGAAGCAGCGCTACATGCGAGGAGAAGACCCTGGCCAGGACTCACACAGCCAATAGCACGGATGCCCCTGCTAGGCGACACTCTGGAGCATTCGACCCTCCTCCCCTGCCCTGCGGAGAGAAGCAGTGCAACAGACAGTATGTGCATGACACTCGCTGACCGAAAATGCTGTCGGGTGCCAAGGCAGGAGAAAACCCCAAACATCATTGCACAAACAGACAAGTTTCTCAGACCCTGTTCATGGTCTGATAATTCCCCGAGTCTTTCTCAGGAGAGGCTTTGCCCTCAGAGAAGCATGTAGTTGACTGGGCTGGAGGAAATTTGGCTTTCACAATAAACGCAGTCCAACCTCTGGCACGATGCAGCCTCACACGCCGGACATGTCAGGCACGGGGGGCTGTCCAGTCCCGACTTCCTGTGATTGGGGGTGTTCTCCCCTCACCCAGAGCACGGCTGTGTGTGAGAGTGAGCAGAACACAGTGCAAAGGGACAAAGATGCCCCACGACCAGTGCTACTGGTGCCTGTGTAGTAATGAATTTAACCTTACTCAAAGAGACGTCTGGCCTTGGTCCTTGGCTTCTGGGAGGTCAACTCTGAGTGCTTGGAATGCCTTGCCTGACGGGAATGTCTCTGTTTCCCTGGGGGCCTTGGGTCATGGTGGGTGGTCTAACTGTGATTTAGGGTGAGGGCTGGCCACATCAGTAAGACTAACCATTTAGGGTGGGGGCTTTGGGTCATGTAGTATCAGCTGATCTGGAGACTGAGATCAACCACAACCACATGGGCAATCAGTCAGTCAATCAATCACTGTCTAGGTAACAGAGCCCCCAAATAAACTCTGGACACCAAGGCTTGAGTGAGCCATTACCCGTGGTTATCACGACACATTAATCCCAAGACAGTAACGCTGTCCCGACTCCACAGGGAGAGGACACTGCCCTCCGCACTTCTTCACTCGCTGATTGTATCTGGTACACTTTCCCTGCACTCCAACCACAACCCCGAGTCTAACACATTTCATTGAGTTCTGTGAGTCTTTCTAGCAAATCAGCACACCTGAGGGTGGTTTTGGGCACTCCTAAAGCTGGGTTCCTGAGCGTTACTGTAAATATTCAATAAGAACATGACTGCCCTTCGACCTTTTCAACCTTGTTCCCAGCAGAGACACAGATGAAAAGAAGTTAATCTTGTTAATTTGCTGTCTTCTTGTTTAACCTGAGGGGTGGCTCAAGGATCACAAGGACTTATGAGCTTGTTTTGCAGAAGAAAAGAAGCCTTTAAGGAGTTAAGGTCACCAGGTAGCCAGCCCCCAGCCGCTGTTGAGGCCTAGAAGTCCAATTTCCCAAGGGCTTATCTGGAGTGACAGAAACATAGATTTCCCCTGTTTTCTCTGAAACTCTTCCTGCCAAGCCCCCTTAGCTCTGTAAAGGCTCCCTGCTTTCCTCTTTCGTTAAGGTGGATTTGAGAGAACCTACCCTCCCACCTTCTCGTTCGGGCCAGTTTGAATAAATCTCTGTCCATCTCCAGGCTCTGGTGTCTCAGTGATTTTCTTATTGCGCATCAGGCACAGGAACTTGGGACTAAGAAGTTCCATGTCACTCCCACACTTCAGGTGGGTCAGAGAGAGGGCAGGGGCCAGCCCCGTGGCAAAGTGGTTAAGTTCTTTCACTCTGCTTGGATCCCGGGCATAGACCTAGTATCGCTCAGCAAACCATGCTGAGGCGGCATCCGACACAGCAGAGCCAGAAGGGCCTTTAACTAGAATATACAACTATGTACTGGGGTCTTTGGGGAGAAGGAAAAAAACAAAACAAAACACAAAAAAAGAAGATTGGCAACAGATGTTAGCTCAGGTGCCAATCTTTTTTAAAAAAAAAGGAAGTGAGGGCAGTCTTGTGGCTGTAATCCCTTCTACTTCTCAGGTGGCCACTTCCTCACAGTGCCACCTGGCTCTGCTACTTACCAGCTGTGTGACCCCGAGCTGATTATCTATGCTCTCTGAGCCTCAGTGTCCTCATCATAAGGAGGTCATGGTAATACCCACCTTGAGGGCATGTTGTGAAGATCAGGGATTTTATTGATTTTTATCGTGCTTGTGTCACACTCTGGGACTCTAGCTGTTGATTTATCTGTTGACTCATTTACACATTCACTCATTCATTCAACAAACATTTCTGAGCACCTACTAAAGCTCAGCCAACAGATAGAGAAATAAAAAGAGCCAGCTCCTTACTGTGAGCAGCTCAGTTTGGTGAATCTTACTTCATTCATTCACCCAACTAAAATTTACTGAGCATCTTCTACGTACAACGTGCTTCCTAAACACTGTAGGAAATACAAGGGTAACATACAAAAGATCCTCATTCCCAAGGGGAGATCAGATGCAAACAGGCCATGATAAAATAAGGTGGAACGTAACTACAGTGTGGTGGGGGGTTGGTAGGAGGCAGTTTAAAGTGGCAAACATAAGAATTTCGACCACGGAAAGCTTGGCATCTGGATTTTGATTATTTTTCAGTGTTTACTTAGGTATTATTTTTGCCTTACCTTCGTGATTTCATTTGTTTTCTTTCTTATTAATTAACAAGGTGTAACCCAAATGTATGTCATTTAACATTGTTCAAACGTGAAATAAGGGTAAGAATGCCTCCTATGCTCATCTTAATTTACGAACTTAAACTTAACTTTCTAAACCTTCAGGTGGGCAGATGAAGGCCAGCTTGTCCTTTCTTCACAGCTGAGCACACAAGGTCACCCCAGTAGTCAGCGGGCAGCAGCTTCTGGGGAGAGCGGCCTCAGTGCAGCCTGCTCCTCATCCCGTGCCACGCCACGAGGACGGCCGCACTGCGCATGATGTGGGCGATGAACACCCCGGGATAGGGTCAACGAGGCCCCACTTACAGCTCTGAGAGCCACACTGGCTCGTTTTAGGACAGCTCAAGGGCCATGGAGAATAGCAAGTGAGGCAGAGAACATACAAAACAGAGTGGAAAGGTCAAGCCTTGACTCTATTCATAACCTACAAGCTCTGACTCCGTTTCTGAGAGGCCTTGCTACACGTTTCTGGAAATGTGAGACAGGCAGACTGGCCTCCCTCCCTTTGGGAAGGAAAGAGAGACACTGACACTGACAGGTGTTGCCGACTGTCCCTCTCCAGGCCATCACTTCCATGGGACCCTGGAGCAGTCCTCTGGGTCCGGCCAGGCCCCTTAAGTCACGCAAGATCTGCAGTGTAAATTGAGTACCTCAAGGCTCATTTTATGTCCTCTGGCGTCTCCCAACGCCTGAATTTCTGGGTCTGGCCTTTGAAGAGGCTGGAAGAAGGGTGCAGAGGAGGAAGGAATCTGTAGTGAGGCAGACCCCGCCTTGGACTATGGCCTGGAAATTTCTTAAATGCGGATTATCACTATAGCAGAACAAAACGCAATATACCCACCCAACTTCTCTGCCCTTTTGGGAGGAGAGGATGACCTCTCAGGATGCAGCCTCCTAGGAGAGATGAGGCCAGAAAATCTAGTTGGCAAGATGAGCTCTCTGCTCTCCATCACAGCAGGCACCTGTTTGTGAACTTGTAACAATACATTGTTCCCTGTGACGTTCTGATGCAGGTCAGTGTCCCCTGGGTCACACTCCCTCTGAGAGCAGGGACAGCTCCCTGTGCCTCCCTGTGGTCCTAGCACAGCCAAGACAGCCAGTGCACACAGGGACCACATGCGGGACCAGGGCAGGCACTGCCTAAGCCGCCAGGCGTCAGAGGCAGCACCTCTGAAGCCCTGGCAGAGTGTCCCCACAAAGGAGCTGAGCCTTCCAGTCAGGATGAGCAGCATCTAGCAAAACCCTCCCGGCTGCAATGCACGCCCAGGCACTCATCTCGAAGCGCCTCCGGAATGTCCTCTCAGGTGCTCTCTTCTCAAGGGGGCCATGAGGGGCCCGGGAGGGAGAAGCAAAACCAATGGCACATGAACTAGATTCCAAAAAGACAAAGTTTGCCCTGGACTTAAATGAACTAAGCAGGGGTTCTGCTGGGCCAGGAGGACTGATCCAAGGATGACGATAACGGCAGTGGCAGCAAAGGCCCAGCGAGCCCTGACAACGCACAGCGCCACAAAGGGCAGTGCCCACGGATTAGCTCATGCAGCTACAGGCGACTCTAGGACACAGCCCCACTATCACGCCCACTCTTACAATGAGGAAGCCGAAGCTGAAGAAAGTCGGCTGGTTTGTGTGAGACGCCAGGATTCCCACCAGGGTCCACACCAGGTCACCAGAACCAACGTCAGGCGTGGTTCTCCAGGACCCAACAGCTCTTCAGCCACTAGCAGCTCCCAGGCGGCAAACCCAGGGAGAAGATGGTGACCAGGCTCCCAGCTGCCTGCATCTAACCCCAGAAAGTGCAGATTTTCTGGCGGGCCCTGACCACGAACGAGGCAGGCTGCTGAGTGGAGGGTCACTTGAAGTTCTTGGGTGGTTTTCAAGGGAAAACAGGGAATCATAGCTTTTACTGTTAAATGAATCCACCCATAATCAGAGGCTATGCAATCTCTGGCCTGCTCAGCTGCCCCTAGACCCCATCTACCCTGATAGCCAACTTCTGGAGGAGATGCACACCACCGTGACTTCTCCACAGAGGAACGTGATCCACGCCACAATCTGCACTGCGCTCAGCAATGGCCTGCTCATTTCCTGCCTCTGCGGGAGTAGGAGCGAGGCAGGAGAGCAACAGTCAGAACTCCTAGTTACCCAGAGTCCCCCTTGAAGGAGGGCCTTGCTCGTGGCGTTACTCTGAGGGAGACAAAGCCCCTTTGGGCTGGCCCATCATCGCCTTTTGGAGAGTCCTCGGTAACCCTGGCTGTCCCGTCTGGGAAACGCACCTGCTTGCTCCGGCCCTCACTGGCTTGTTCTCCAGCGGGAAGAATGTGTAGGCCCTGCAGGACTCAGGAGGTGACCTGCAGAGCCATCCTCACGGCCAGGGCGAGGGCTTCCAGACGGGCACTCACGGGGAACACGGCTAAAAACAGAAAGCCAGCTTCCTCTTGTCTTTCGCTGCCTCGTCTCTCCCAGAGAAAATAAAAGTGCTGTTTCCGGGGTCTCCTTTGGAAGACAGCCCCACGCCTCCCATGGAAGGGTCACACAGGTCATGAGCCCTGGGCCAAGAGTCAGAACTGAACCAGGAAGCTGACATAAGAATCACCCAGAGTGTCTGTTAGAAACACATACTCCTGGTCTCCACCCAAACCCACTGCATCCCACACTCCACGGGAGGCTGCAGGACTGGCTTTGTACCAAGTGTCCTAGGGGGTATTATTATCAGGGAAATTTGGGAAATTGAGAGCAGTGGTTCTCAAAATGTGGTCTCCAGACCACAGCATCAGCTGGGAACTCTTTAGAAATGCAAGTCTTGGGCTCCACCCAGACTGAAACAGACCCAGCCAGGGCCTGCCCTGCCCCTGCGCTTTAACAAGCCCGTGGGGTGACCCTGACCAGGCAAGGTCTGAGCACAGCTGCCCCATGGCAAAGCGACTTTGAGTTAAACCCAAAGTCTGACACTTAATCCAGTGTTTAAGGAAGCCAGTAGGAGGACGGCAGGCCTGCCTCCACAGTGAGGGCACCTGTCTCGTGCCTAGAACCACAAGGTAACAATCCTAAGGGTGGCATGATTCCTGTCACCGGGAGCCAATCACCATGCCAGTTGCCTTGTTTGATTTAATCCTCAGAACACACTTGAGGTGCGTGTCCTTTGCAGATGAGGAAACTGAGACCCAGAGAGGTTAGGAAACTTGCCCACAACTAGCAGGTGGCAGAGCCAGGCTCCGAGCGCAGGTGTGTTGGACTCCACAGCCATGTTCTGGGACACCGCCCTGTCCTGCCTCCCAGCAGACGCTGCAACCAGGAGCTCTTTAAACTTTCCATCAGAGCTGAGTTCCCGGGAGGGACCAGTTAATTCCCTACAACTCTGTCATTTCTCATCTTCAGGTCTAACATCCGTCAAGGACTTGACGGCTGAAAATGTACCTACCTCTGCTGGGTGCGTAGGGAAGATGCAGAATGCGTGACACACCGTGTGTCTGACAGCTTCCCTGGGGGAGTCAGACAACATCTGCAGCCCCTCCTCCGGACCCCCCACTTGGAAGAGACTGTTTATCCTGCACAGCAGCTAATGCTAGTTTCTTGTTTTCGCTTTTTAAACTTGAATTTAAGTAAGATGTGGGCATTTGTAGTACCATTTGACACTGATTTCCTCTTCTTCTGCCCTGCCTCCCATCCACACCGTTACAAATGCCAGACTTCACCTTTCCGGAAGCCTGCGCTGCGTTCTCTCAACTTGCTGCCCCTGGCCCCCACCTTTCAGTTTACAAATTACAGTGGAGGAAAAGGTGTTAGTGAAGGAAAGTGGTCTGACCCACACTCACCCCAAGCCCACGTCACCAGCTCTGCTTTGACTATAGGATCCCACCCCGAGAGTGGCCAGCGGGCTGTCCCTCATCTGAATATGGCAGGGAGTGGTAGGTCTCTGGGATGCTCTGGGTAGAGATGCTGAGTTACGTGACAATGACATGCATAGTGATGGCTTCAGAGGCTGCCCTGGGATGCACAGAAGAGCTGTCCTGAGGCCGGCCCCAGAAGCACTTGACCCAGAGCATGGCTGAGGTGGTGGAATGCAGCTGAGGGGCTCTGCCAGCAAACACCCTCTGGAAGACATTCTTAGAACTTAAAAAAAAGGCTCTGCTTTCTTTATCCCCACACATTCCCTTGCTCATGGCTATAGAGAACCACCCAGTGTGTGACTCAAACATCTCCATGTCAATCCAAAGCCTCCACCAGAGTCCAGGGTCATGCAAGCGCTCCCACCCCAGGACCCTGCAGGGGACTCTGGCCAGCACCCATTTCACCCCGTCTTTCTGATCTTCTGTTCTCTTTCGGCTCCCTTGATAACCTACTGAGCACTCTGAATCCTTGTGTACTGACAGTGGCAGGCATGGACAGGCCTGAGAACACAGTCCTGGGGTAAAGCATACTCAGGGAGTCTCATGGGGGCTGGAGCATGCATGTGCCCCAGAGGCACCACTCAGGTCAACACAACGAAAACACTGGACTGACAAAAAGCCACGTGCCGCTGTGCGTGGCCCCTGGGACACGAGTGTTTTGCTCCTCTCTTTACGTACAGGAGAAAGAAAGAAGCCTGGAGAGGTGAGGTGGCTTCCTCAAGGCTGCAGAGTGAACTAGGGGCTGAGTCTTAGCAGGAGGCCCTGATTCTACCCTGGCACTCCCTCCACACAGCCACCTGCCCCTCAGCAGCACCTGCTGTCTGGTGTGGAGGTGTCTTCCCTCCAAAACATCTGGAAGCAGACACCTGAGGGCAGAGCCTGTGAGTGCTGGGTTTTTAATTACCATTCCCATTAATGCTGAAGTGTCAAGGACATGACAGGTGTTCAGTAAACAGTCACGGAATCTCTGAATTAAGTGAAATGGATTGTGATCCTTACTGGCTGACAAGATGAGGAGAGAAGCCCTCAGTGATCTGGGGAGAATGGGTCACCATGCAGCAGGAAAACAAGAAGAACCCTGGGCTTGAACCAGAAACCTTGAGTTTGCATTCTCGTCAGCACCTAGTCACCATCAGTGTCCTTGCCTACAAAGCGACCAGATATACGCCCTCACCACTTTACAGGCTTCCTGAGAGGATGCCCAAGTGAGGTGATGGAGACAGAGCTGTCTGCAAATGGTCTGGCACCACATGGTCATAATAAAGGCAGCCACCACCTAAAGGAGTGCTATTCTAAACAATTCACGTGCCGAGTGCTGTTTTAAACAATTCATACATATCTCCTCATTTAACCCTCACACCGATTCTGTGAGGAAGGTACCGGCATTGCCCCCATTTCACAGATAAGGAAACGGAGGCATAGAAAGGTTGCCTGCAGCTGGCAGGTGGCACAGCCAAGATTCAAACTCAGTCTGCCTCGGATTCCACACTGCCAGCCAGGGGCTCTGCTGCCTTCTCCCAGCAGGCACTACATTTACCAGGGCCAGCCCCGCCACTGGTGCACACAGGAGACAGGGGTCGTAGCTCCTGCACACAAGCTCACCTGCTGGCCACGTCCTCCTCTGCGCCCTTGTCCAGCACGCTGCTCAGGTTGTGCTCGGCCTGCGTCTCCTCGGGCACCTCCTCCAGCTCCTCTGCCTGTTTCACAGACAGGCGGTAGTTCTCCAGCTCAATCCTTTCGGGAGTACCCCTCAGCCTCTTGGCAATGCTGGGCTCCTCCAGGCCATTCACACCTGAACCTGTGAGACAAGCAGAGAAGCAACGTTCTGATGACAAATGATGGGAACTGAACACAAGCCGTGGGGTCGACGGAGGAGGTGCAGGGAGGGAGGAGGCACCAGCGGAGGGAATATGTAAGTATCCATGGCAGCCACCACTCGCTTCAAGGGAAGGAGGGACAGCCCTCCCATGAGGGCCAAGGAGCCAGCCAAGGGACAGGCTAAGCTCGTGCAGGTCCTGGATTTGGCAGAGGCCTGGAGAGGACCCTGCTGTGCGAGCAGCAGGCCTTCACTGAGAGGAGGACAAGAGCCTGCACGTCTGCCCCTCAGGGCAGGTGTGCTCGCTCTCCCCCGTCATTCCCGGACAACGGTGGTGGCTGGTTGGGTGAAGGGGCTTGGGACCCGAGGAAGCTCTTCCAATCAGAACCAGGCCCCTCTAAAGCAGCCTTCATGGAGAAGGCATGTCCTTCCAGCTGCCCCCAACCCCGAAGGTCCAGGATCCAGGAAAGGTTCGTGTACTGCATGCGGCTGAGCCACCGAGGTGCCCAGGCTAGTTGCTCCGCAGATCTTCTCACACTGTGGCTTTGTCTGCCTCCTCAGGGTTAGACTCACAGCAAAGCACCACTGTCTAATAAGATGGCCACGTGGCGTGCTGTGCCCTCCCGCTGCACTTGGGCAGGAGGGTATGGTCAGGCTGCCTCACTCCTGGTCCCTCAGGCTCGCCTGCTTGCTGCAGGTGGGGCCCATCCACCTCTCTGTTGTAAAGAGACATTTTCCCCTATGTAATGAGTAAGTAGTCTTTGGGGTGATAATGTAGAAACTACGGGACTGCCAGCCCCCTCCATTCAGTGGGTTTAGCGTCCACTGATGATCTTTTCCTCAGTCAATTACTACACTGGGAGCCACAAAATGATAATTTTTAAAATTTGATCATTCGTTCTCTACTATCATTCTTTTGCAAGAAAGAACTTTCCCCTTTCTCTTTATTTTTTTGAGTACTACCATGGACTCATGGATTTTGAAAAACTTAAAATGTTGTATTTGACTATTATGTCTCCTGAGACTCCCTTAATCCAGAGTCTTTTTTGATGTACCTTATTGTGCCAAATTTGGTCAGAGGAGGTCTACCACTTGTTCTTTACTCTGTTCACTGTAATATGATGTGGCACACAGGTTTAGAGTCAGACAAATCCAAGTTAGACACCTGACTCCACCAGTGATCAGCTGAAGGGAAGCTGGGAAAATGGCCTAAGTCCTGAGAGGCCATTTCCTGACCTACAAATGAAGACCACACCCGCCTCCCAGGGTTATTAGGAACATGGGATGAAATTACACACATATATACAATGCACATGTGTGTGTGCCCCACACAGGTTATCTTCCTCTTCAACTTAAGCCCAGCACATGGCAGTATTTGGCAAACGTGAGTTTAGCAATACAGCTATGTCCAGTAACATTTTCACCACCAACTTGTGCATATTCTTGTGTAGTATGTTGTATCCATTTGCTCTGGATTACAAACAACAGTCACATGACAAAGAAAGATGGGAAGAGAGTTGCAGGTAGAGGGAGCAGCACTGGCTAAGGTATGTGACACGAAATGGCAGTTTAGTATGACTGGATCTTAAAGTGGGAGTGGACTCGAAGTGGCAGAGAAGAGGCAGAAACAGAGGAGAGATCAGGTCATGAATAGCCTTGCATCCTGGCCAGGACAGGCCATAACACTGGGTTTTGGCACGCAGTTTTCTACCAACTCAGTTGTGGATGACAGGTGGTCTATCAGGCAAAGCCTCGAGTCTCTACCACGCAGGACCAAAGGAAAGGAGCGGGAATATCAATCAGTAATTTCTGTGGCATGACAGCTTGTGCAGAAAATGTTATGGCAGCCTGGTACTTCTGTTGTGTGCAATGTTCTGAATCTCTTTGTAATATCATTAGAGAGAACTTCTTATGAATCCAACTAGTCACAGAATAAAATCTTAGTGCATCTGCTGGAATTGCCAGGATCTTTCTTCCAGCATCTTTCAAATTTACTAGAGAATCTTTACTGAAAAGCAAGACCCAGGGCATGTGCATTTACAAATTCAGGTGAATGTATAACGACAGAGTCTGGGCACGAATCCTTGGGCTCACCTGTGCCCTGTCTTCACACTCTTGGGAACGTCATTTTAAACATCCCTGCTCCATTCTTCAACACTAAGCTCAAGGCCCCCAAAGTGTAAGCTGTGATGCTGGACTAGAGCATCTGGAAGAATAGGAAATATGTGGACTCCAGGTAATAGCAAAAAAGATGCAGTCTATACCAGATCAAGTTAGAAGGTCCTAGAAGAGACCGAAAAAAATTCCTGAGAGCCAAACAGAGATGAAGGCAACTGGTGGAGCTGGGCCTGGAGGCAGGGAGCACAGCGCGAGCGTGCCTCTCAACACCCTCCAAACCTGCCCCCGCTCCGGTGGGCACAGGCCCCAACTGCACTGGGCCATTGTTTCCAAACCCCAGTCTTCCTGCCCTCTCTTTCTCTTTCTCCTTAGAGAAACCCAGCATAAGACAGACGAGACGAGAAGGACCCCTGACTATAATGCCAGTTGGTTCTTTCCTTACCATCACGCATAGCCGACAACCACCCTCAACAGAAAGATGAGAAAGGGAGACCAATGAGAAGCACTGCCCAAGGATACTGTTTTGGGGAACTCCACGGATATGGGATAAAAATCAGTACTTCTTTGAGCTGGGAGAAGAAAAATAGAATAAAAACTGTCACTTCAGGGAAAGCAAACAACTAACACTCATCAGTTCAGATCCCAGCCACGTCAAGGCAGAGTGAACAGCACACTCACGTAGGAAAACATGCAAGAAGGGAGGTCTGTTTTCAGGGGGTACCACATACTGCTCGCCAGAATTCTACTAGGACCTTGGGAAACAAAGCAGAGTACAACTCCCTCTACTCTTAAGGAGCCATAGGCTAGTCAGTATGGTGGCTCAAGTATTACGACTTACTCACGCTTGTGGTACTATGGGAGCACATCAAAGGGCAACTGAGCCCACCCAGGGATTCAAGGAAGGTGTTCTGGAGGATGATGGACTTAGCTTCGTCGGCTCTAAAAAAACATTCCGTGAGGTGGGTAATAATTTGTAAATGAGGTAACTGAAGTTCAGAGACATTAAGTAAGCTGCCCAAGGTCACACAGCTAGTGAGCAGTGGAGCCAAGATTTGAATCCAAGGAGGACAGCATTAACTCAGAAGACTACCATGCTGTCCCTAGACTTACGACATGAAGAGAAGAAAACAAAGGTGCACTTCCATAGAGTCCTATTCTGCTTTCCCCTTTGGGAGTCTTCACCATAATCTGCTCCTCCCATTATAATTTTCGAGATGAAGGATGCAGAACTTCATGAAAGTGTCTTAGAGCAGAGAATCTGGCATTTGGAATGACATTCTGTCCTCCTCCCAGTGTTATTTCTCTGGAGTTTTTACAAAGCTCTGCGAACTAACAGATCATCAAGCAACAGAATCGGGAGCCCAAGCCCAGAGTCTGGGCTCTGGGGAGGGCAAACACCGACTTAATTCTGGACTTGGCCACAATCAACAAAAAAGAAACCAGAAGCACTCAGAACTACGCAAATCATTCACACGTCAGTCCCCCAGAGAAAGGATGCTTTGGGCCATGAAAACTGTAAGAAGTGTCCCACTGGAGATTTTGTAAAAACTGAGGTGGAAGGAGCAGAGTCACCATGCCACTGCCGCAGTCCCACCAGGGCCATCGGTCAACATCCGCATGAGCCAGAACTCCCTAGAGCTCAGCGCAGGAAATGCATTGCAGGATGTTCCCTTGGGGCCAGGGCCCCACAGAGATCCCGTTTTCCTAGGGGAAGGTGGCACTCAGAGGGTATGTGGCAAATAGCCAAAACTCACCGAATGCCAAAGTATGTCTAACATTCCTAGCCCATAGCCTCAAAATGCCACAGGAAATTTAAAAAAAGAAACCAACAAATCAGCACTCTTGATTCTCTGTCCTGAGCAAAGGGACTATTTGCCAGATTCACCAGATGGTACTGATAAACTAAGCATCAAAGGGCTGACCGTGGAGGAGGCCTGGGCAGTGGCTGTAACAACCCTGTGACTAACAGAGAACCTGCCCCTCATCCCCCAGCCTTCCTCTCTCGTCAACTAATGGAAGAGCCTGGGAGGAGATGCAGATGTAAGAATAACTGTCAGACGCTGGTTTGGAAAGTCTAAGTATCATAAGGGTGGTCCGGTTAGTGGGCCACGACCCACCTGGCCCCTCTACCTCACGTGCTTTAGTGCAACCAAAAGCATACAGGGACTTGCAAACCTGATTCTTCACTAAGTCAGGGCAGGCAGACCTCAGGTCACTGGAGGTCAAGTCCAGCTTCACACACTGAGAGGAAGCGGCGCCAGGATCTCGGTTGCATCCTAAACAGGAGAAGACTCTGGGCCTGACCAAAGGGCTCTGCTTCTGAACAGCCACTGCCCACACGGGCTCCATCCATCATCCTGAAAGAAATATTTTTCCAAACAGGACAACCTGCTCTCAGCTAAAGTGCAAGAGCTCTCATGGGAAGCATGAATGAAACCATTTGAGTTGGTGGCTATTCTAAAGTGCAAGAGCAGCCAGAAGCCTTTATTTGTATCCCATTCCTGGAGAGACGTGAGGGATGGAGATGATACTCAAGGGGCGGGGCTCCCAGCGCCTCAGCAGGCAGCTCTCTTTCCCTTTCCTTCCCGCACAGTCACAAAGCCCCAGTACCAGCTGGGGCCAGCTGCTGGGCACTTTAGGACTTTGGGCAACTGTCAAGAATGTCACATAAGAGATGGGGACATCTGAGGGCCTTCTCTCCCTCTGCCCATATTCATATCTGGCCTGTTTTCCCATTTTTCCTTCCTTCTTTATAAGCTTGGGAAAGCTTTAACGAAACCTGAAAGTCAGAAAAAGACTCAGGAAAAGGCGCGGAGAACTGAGATTGATTTTCATCACATTTCCCATATCTGTAAGTAGGATGGCTGCCAGGATTCACTCATCCAACCAGTATTTACTGAATACCTACTTCCAGCCAGGCGCTCTGCCGGTGGACAAAACACGCACACTCTCTACCCCTGGGAAGCCTGTGTTCTGATGGACTGACCAATGACCCAGGGCATTAAAGGGTGTCAACTATGGCCATGTTCTAACAAGTAACGGCCCTGTGATTTGAAATGAGTGGTACCATTTGAGAAGAAAAATACACCTGCCATTTTGGAATACAGAGAGTCTCCCTTCAGGTTGTTCTCTCTGACTTATGTTTCCTTATCAAAAGCTACTGGCTATTTTTGCTGCAGCTTCTCTTTAAGGAAGATTAACTAAAGTCATTTCAGATGTCCACCTCACACTTCCACCTGAAGCCTTGCCTGCCCACGATCTTGCACTAATGACAGCACCGAGCCACAGCCCAGGTCTGAGCTACAAGGTCTCAGGGACGCGTTAAGGAAGAGGAAGCCTTTGGAAGAAGGAATCATTGGGCTGGCAGCATACAGGTAAACTCCCAGACCCGTGGCAAACTTGTCACAGTGACTTTCACACTGCCTGGTTCACTCCCCTCAGAAACATTCACAAAAACACCCTGGGAAATTAGGGTGCCCCTCTTCACACAGAACCCTGATCCTTACAAGGCTGTAAAGGGGGGATCTATGCCTCAATTTTGTTTTCTCCCCGTTCACGTTGGAAATGATAGAGCTGCTACACTCTCTCATGCCTTCTCATGCTGGGAAGCATGAATGAAACCATTTGAGTTGGTGGCTATTCTAAAACAGAACCATTGTTTGGCCCAGAGAGGCCTTACTCTACGAGACAAGGCACGGGTCTTGGGCCCTGCTTCCTTTCAGGACAGATTAGGCTGCTGCTGGACCCCAGTGACTTGCGCTGGGCGGGTCAGTGGGTATTAGTCCACTCCTTCCATCTTGCTTCTGGCTAAAGTTCCTGTGTGAGTTGTTGCTTAGCTGTCTGAAAAGCGGGCAGGGCACACACCATCCAAATTGAGTGCCATCTTGGCGTAGAAACCTAAAACAATGGCATGGGTCACTCTGCCTCGGGGACTTCACTGCTCTAGTGAAGCTGGACAATGTGACCTGATGGCTGTGGGAGAAGGGCTCTGGCCTGTGTCTAGGAGGGAGACGTCACTCCCAGCCTTAAACTCAATACAGGGAGGAAGATGTACTAGGGGCTAGTTAAAAGGCCCTGCAGACCACAAAGACCTTTCTTTGCTGATTAGAAAGGGCCTGGGACCACCAATTTGGGCTCTCCCACTCTTTAGCCTGTTGGCTCATTTGCCTTAGCAGACTCTGCTTTGACCAGGCTCACATTTTACAGCTATTTCTCATTATAAAAGGGCAGAAAACACTGCAAGGACTGCAGCTGTGCACAGAGAGGGATCCTCTTGCTTTGGAGGCCAAGGAAAGAAGTTCCCAAGCCACTGCTATGGCAAGGTGACTGCTGTGTCAGCACATCTACCCTCCCACAGACTCTCCTGTGGCTCCTACTGGCAAGGAGTAGGAGTTCACAGAATTTTTCCAAGATCATATGACACAAGGGCAGCAGGTGTTTGCTTGTGAAGTAGGTGATGAAAGCATAAGGGCAACTACCTATGTCAGGCACTATGACAGAAATGCGGCATACACTGGCCACCGATTGTCACAACACTCCCATCTGTCACTATTATTACACTGGGGGTCTGAGTCTCAGCGATGTCAAAGGATCAAATGAGGCAGGTCTGAGACTGAAGCTAGGACTCCTTCCACTCAACCAGGCAGGACAGATTGTCATTTGCCCCTCAAACAGGAACAATCTGTCCTTCATTTGGGATAACTATATTCTCATGTGGAGGCATGGAGAAAAGTAGGTCACGTGGATTCAGGGGAAGCTCAGTTACTTTGGAGATATTTAGTTACCAAGAGGTGGGAAATTCTGAGCCAAATATTACACGACAGAGAGGCTAAGGAGGGAAGTACCCAAGAGGGAACAAGTCGGAATTGCACCAGGAAAACCACCCACACGAACATGGGGACGCCATGCAGATGGGGAACACTGAGGGCACTCGCCCTCCCTCCACCCGGACACGGAGGGGCGCCTTCATCACCACAGCCCTTGGTTCTCAGTCTGCGTGGTCCTGTGGAACTTGGGCTCTTCAGTTAGTTTTCTAATGTTAAATTATTTTTACTAGTATTATTACAGTATCTCCCAAAGGTGCCTTTTTGGCAGATGGAAATCCTGGCACACATCACTGTATCTGGCCAAGGCAAAGGGGTTTCCTTTAAGATGTATACCCTACCCTCCATTGAAAAAAGTCTTACTAGTGCATCATGTAGCTGTCTTGATAATGTGTTTTTCATGTATTGTAATATCCCAGATAAAGCTTGACTTGGTCCTTAACAATCAGCTGGGTCATCCTACAAACGACTGCCTCTTTGGTGTCCGGAAGCTGTGGGCATGTCTAAAGCACTGGGGTTTGGTTGTGTTGTCTCAAACTCTGTGAGAGCTGTGCTCTAGCTAGTATCCCACCTTCCTTATCTGGCTGCCCACCTTCACACACCTGAGGTGAGATCTTAGAAAGGAGTCACTGTTGTGCGTGGGCCTCGAACTAATTATTTTAACTTATCAGCTCATATACGTGCCTGACAAACCAAGAGATTCTACACCCCTAAATAAGTAATCTACCAAATCAGCCCAATGGTGGGGCTGAGGCAGGTAAAGGGGCGACGGCTCAACAAGGCAAGCCGAGACGACCCCTCCTCTCCTACTTCTGCCCACTGCTGCCCGATGCTGCCTGCGGGCTCTACTCAGAAGGGGAGCCTCTCAAACAGCTCTTTCAGCAGCTTTATCACATCATCCCGCTCCTGTTCATGCATCTAAGGAATGCTGCTTTGTGTTTCTGCTGTCTATTAGGGTCTCAGAGTAGGAGATCAACAAAGCGTTCTGAATAAATGATCAGGATAAAAGTTCTAACCTTGAATCTAAACTGGAATAACACTTCACTATAATTTTAAGAAACTGAACATATTCTGGTCTCAGTTTCCTCATCTTACCACAGTAACTTAAGACGTCTATGTCTCTCAAGTAGCTCATGCTGGACAGGGCCCCAAAGAACAAGTGGGACATGTGCCACCCTGTGAACAGGGCACGTCTGCCAAGACAGTAACAGTTGCCTCAGCACCTGAGAAAGAGAAATTCCCAAGAAGATGCCACATCTTAGAGGATTCCATGCCTTAAGGCCCTAAAAAGAGACTCTCTGCAATGATCGGATGTCCTAAAACAATGATTTTGCTCCCTGGTGAGAGCAGTCCACCCCCGCGAGCAGCCTGCCCGCTAGACCAGGCCCAGAAATGGAGAGCGGAGGCGGGGCAAGGCAGGGAGAGAGCTCGAGTCCGCATGCGGGAACTCCAGGCTGATGCGCTTCTCCCAAGATGCTGAGGTCAAATGCCAGTGCCCCCATCCTCCGGGGCACTTCAGTCTAGAGTGTGTCCCAAGCTGGCTCCGAGGCGGCCCAAACACAGACAGCTGCACAGCCCCAGAGCAGGCTTGGTCTCTGAGCCATGAGAGTGATTTTCAAAGTCTTGGGGCTCTGCGCATAACCAGACTACCAACAGGGACAAACCCACACCCCAAGGGAAGGCTCTCTCAAACAGGTTCCCTTTTAAAGACACAAAATCTCATAAACAGCATTCCCTTAACTAGCTGAAGATATATTTTTGGAAAGGAACTAAAATGGCCTCCAGCAAAGCCCACAACTACTACTTGATGCCCCTATCTATCACAGTTACGCCTTTCTTTTCCTGTCAGAAGGTTACTGACACTGGCCTGGAAAAGAAACAGCAGTGCCTAGGGACAGAGGCCACAGAAGGCTGACGGGACAGGAGGGCACTGAATGGACTCAGGAGAACCCTCTCTCAGGAGTGACGTGGCGGCATCAGCTGCAGTGGTGGCCACAGTTCTCTGGCCGCCCATAAAGCACCCATCCTTGCCCTGATTCTGGAAGAGGAAGTCAGACTCCTTCTCCTACAAATAGGTCATGAGGTCGCACTGAGGTCCCTGAGGGACAGGGCTTGCGGGTCAAACGAGCACAGATCCAGACAGTACCCAGGACTGCTGTGACCCTAGCTCTGCCCTAAGACAAAGCTAACTGACTCCTGCTTAGCCCTCTGACTTCTGGGTCATGAGTTGAAAATTCAGCTTAATGTAAACCCTGTCTGTGACTGTTTTTACTTGTGTTATGACAGTGAAGAGCCCCTGGGGTGTCACAGAAATAGGAGGTGACGTCATATCACATCCTTGCAGGCTGAGGAAAACGCAATGCCAAATTTAGCCAAGGCTTTGCAGTCTTAATCCTTCCAAAGAGCTGGCACGCAGTATAGGTCCTCTCCCCGCCCATTCTGTGGAAGACGAGAGAGGGCCTAGCCCTTCTCACTGTTCTGTTTCCCCAAATCTCTGCTGGTTAGGAATACACCCCAATGGGCCATAGTGTCCTAATCCCACAGGACGCACAGACCTGAGAGGGAGACCATCAGCCAGTGAGTAGAAATAATCCTAACTCACTCTCTCCTTGAGATCACTCTAGCATCTTCTGGAATCCCCACCAATGATAATCTTATTTGTTATTCCTGTAACGCTCTTAAATAAACAAGTTTCCATATATTTTAGCTTATTTGCTTTTTACAAAAATCTTATGAGGTAGAAAAGAACAGGTGGCATTTTTTCCATTTTATAACATGGGGAAACTGAGGCTCCGGGAACTTCATGACCAGAGATGGCAAGGATCATAGGCTGCAGAACTGGAACTCAAACATGCATCTTCTGTTTTCAATATCTGTGCTTGTTCCATTTAGACCCAGCTCAGTTCACTGAGGCTGTGGTCACAGAGGATGAGCACATTCTGGGGATGCAGGGACAATTCACTGCGGTACAGGAAAAAAACACTAGAATTTCTGTTAATTTATTTTTTAGCCCTGCCTTCTAGAATGTTTTGTAATTGTCTGCTAGCACACACAGTATTAGTATAGGGGAACCAACATGGAAGTAAGGATCCAAATGTTGGGAAGTGTGCGCTCACAACTTTAACAGGGGCAGCAGCAAGACTGAGAGACTGCTGTTGTCAAATGTCACTGTGGTTCTGCATCACTTTCATTATCCTCACTCACTTTCTTCATCTCCTACTGGGAACAACAAATTTGAGGTTAACTGCATGTCAATGTCACGTCTGTGCTTTTGATGTTAGTCTAGATCAGTGGTTGCAAACTGGGGTGATTTCTTTCCTTGGGTCATTCGGCAATGTTGAGACATTTTCAGCTGTCACAACTGAGGTAAGGGGTGTACTGATAGCTAACACGGAGAGGCCAGGGATATTGCCAAATATCCTACAATGCCTAGGACAGCCCTTCAAAACAAAAACCTCTCTCACCAAAATGTCAACAGTGCTGAGCTTGAGAAATCTGGCCTAGAAGTTATATCAAACTATTTCTAATCTCTCACCAAGAGGCCAACCAATTCATCAGACACTCTGACAGTGGCCTGATGGGACTCGGTGCATTGAAAGCACAGCCATGAGCTCAGGAAGCTTCATCTTGGTTGCCACGGTAAGACATCTTGACCAGTGGAAGTACAGTATGGGAAGGACCAACTGAGAACTGTGATGCTGAACAGACGATTTGGCTTGTTGTCCACAGAGAGGAAATCCAGGGAAGATGTTCACAGGCTGAGTGACAACCTCGTCCCAATGCCACACACTGAGCAAATACACAAGTCACTGCACGAGGCAGCTGGGCACTTCACCATCCATGGCACAGCTCCACTTACAAAGGATGGCTCTGCTCCTTCACTGCGATGTCACTCAAGGGCAACCTACACAACGCCCACCCCATTCACGTCTGTCTGCGTTTGAGCCCTACTAGGCCAAAGCAGGACCTAAGTAGACAAAAGATGAGTCTGATGAACTATTCTCCTCTCACCTACTTTTTCCTAGCTGGATGCTGGAAGTCTGCTGATGGAGGGAACAGCCCTGTGACATTACAGCAGGTCCTCTCACTAAACCTAGGGAGAAGACTAGACTTAAAGATACGACGTGGAAAAACAAAGCTTTCTCTCTGTGTTCTTAACTCTTCTTTTTTTCCATTATCCAAAAACGTCCTATTGGTGAGATCCAAGGGCTCCCTGTCACAGCATGCCTTTCCAAGGCTATGTTTGCACATGCTCAGGGGACTTCCCGAAAGCATTTCTGTGCCAGAACCAAATTTCATGCAACAGGGCAAAACCAAAACTGCTCATCTGGAATATCTACATTTAGCCCAAAGATTTAAAAGTAAGTCATTTCAAGGGTGAGGTGAACCCAAAGTGGCCCAAAGTTGGATAGATAAGAATTTCCACGTTTCTCTCCTGTTACAGGTGATTCTGCTCCAACTGTCAGTACAAAGAGATGTACAATCATCTCTCTCTTTCCTTACATCCAAAGGCCACTCAGGGCCAGGGCAGGTAACTTCTCATGTGGACTGTGAATGTAGTTACAAAGGCAGTAAGAGAATGGAAATGTCAGCTCAACCATCACTGGGCCTTTAAAAAGTAGAATGAAATGAGATGGCAGAGCAAGAAGATAAGCCAATGGATCTGTAAGTCAGAAGTGAGTAGACTTGGGGCCCAGAGAGCAACAGGAAACATCCCCTCGAACTATAAAACCCATCTCCTCCAGATTCTCGCTCTCTGCTCCTTACTCCAGTATCTTTCCAAAGACATGTTCCTAGCCCTGGGGTGACTGCCAAAGAAGTTGAGGGACATATATTTCCCAGGAATAATCGAATGCATACTCAGTGATTTATATGGGGCATTGTTGAAGCATATTAAAAAATATATTATTTGTGGAACTAAACACACCACTCTCTCCTCTTACCAAGTGTGGTCAGGCTGAGGGTGGAGAATGGGTGAAGGGAAGCTGCATGGCGCAGCAGGGACACAATGCTCTCAGGTCCTCTGTAGAGTCTGTCCCGACTCTGCATTGATCAGTTAGGTGGCCTCGATCAAGTCTGCCTCACCTCCCTGTGCCTGTTTCCCCATCTGCAAAATGACACCACCTCACAGGCTACTGCGAGGATTGAAGAGCAACGCCCACAAAGCACCCAGACCGGGCCTAGTTCACAGCAAGGGCTACATGTCAGTTACGATCGTTGTTGCTACCATGACCATGTGCCTTTCCAGGTTGTTTTCTGTAAGGTAGGATGACAAGGGCCACTATGGTAAATGAACCAGTATTAATCATATGGGACAAAATAACAGGAGTCAGCACACTTCAAGGTTTACTCCCTATTTTTATTTGAGGAAAAGACTTCAGCAGAGGAGGGGGCTCTCTTGGTTATAAATAGAGACGGCCCCTCGGCACGGTACTCTCAGCAGCATGGAGGACGGTCGCCAGCTCTCAGCAATAGAGCAAAGCCAACAGACTGCGGTCTCTCCTCCTGTAGCCCATGAACTTCCCTCACCCCAGGTACCCAGTGCCGCCTGCTCCTCTGGGGATTCAAAGCCTTCCATAAGGTTTCGACTGCCCTGGAGCCACCTTCCTTGCACCCTGTGTCCCAGTGTTACTGGGCCTCCACCAAGGCCCATGCCCTGAGAAAAGGGAGCCCAGATGACAGGCAGGCAGGCAGCTGGTTCACAGTAATTCACACGAGACTAAACTCTAGGAGAGAGTATTTGCTTTTCAAAGGAGAATCTACTAACCTAATTAGGTCTCTAGTTGGTAAAACAGTGGGAGGAAAATTTTGTAGCTGGTCTCTTTCCAACCTGGTCTTTCTAGATCCTAGTTTAGTTCTAGAAAACAGGGAAACAAGAATAAATAAGGTGTTATAATCCTATTATAATTGCTATCAGCTATTCCTCAGTTACCAGATTGAGTTCGGTCCAAGAAACCCACACAATGGTTTAGCTTCTTAGAGACAAACTCTTTTCCCTAAGGTCCCAGCTAGAGTCTACTTAATCACACTTTTAAGGTTTGAACTCTGAGCAGCTACCAAATACCAAGAGGACTACCCTCTCTGGCATTCACTTGCACAGTACTCCTGGCTGTAATAACCTTGAAAGAACACGAGAACTCAATGCAAACATATTTAGGCTTTAGCCAGTGAAACAGCCCTGATTTTGGTCATATAGTTGCTGAGGAAGACCAAAACCTGCTGCGCCCTGTGTTCTGGTGCCTTAGGTCCCCACCTGGGACCACCATCCTCAGCGACTGGATGCGGGCCTGCCTCTCTGCCAGGCTCCCGTCTCTTGGGGAGCAGGCTTTGATGGAGGCCCAGTAGCACTGGACACAGGCTTCAGGGAAGGTGGCTTTGGAATCTCAGAGAAGCAGGTGGCCCTGGGTGTAAGGGCCGTGAGTTCTTATGGTGACAGGTGTCACTTAATATAAAATAATTATGAAAGAACTACAATTCCAGGCAAGGACCTAGAAGAAATCAGACTACGCTATGAAATAATGGTGATAAAGTAGAAGGAATCCTGATATTTCAAAGAAGTACAGAATAAGGGGCTCAATCACTTAATAGGTATAGACAAGACAGTTTCACGCACAATGTGTAATTACAATGAGCTGGCTGGGTACAGAAAGAACAGAGGTAAAGAAAACATAAGAGGCCATTAGAAATTCTGACTCAATGGTAAGGATTTTTCTTGTAACTACCCTTGCATGGCCCCAAGAGAATCTGTTCTGTAGTACGGCAGAGCTGGGGCCCTGGACTCCCTTTCTGCTGAAATGTGTTCCAAAACTTCCCCTTGATGCTGACAAGGGCTCTGTGTGAGGGTATGAGCCTTCTTCACATGTTAGGGGCTCTCTGACTACACCTGTGCACACGTCTCATTCTGGGAGGAAAAGGACAACATAAAGGCAAGGTCAAGTTTAGTTAGCTTGAGTTAGGGTTTGTGTGCGGGCAGTGACTCAACCTCTTGCCCACTGTCCTTTTCAGAGGCCCACTGAAGTGCCTCAGATATATTCAGAAAATGTTAATAAAGTATGCAAAGCTATGTGGAAGTTGACCCACAGGAAGTAAAAGGGAGCCATTGTTCCCATGGCTGGTGAAACCTGGAAGTAATCAAAGGAGAGTCATATGTACATGCCTGGAGCCCTACCTCTCTCCCCTGGCATATGGAAGGTGTTTCTGCACAAAAGCCTACCCCACTCCAAGAACATAAGTGGTGAAGAGACATGGCGCAATTGTGAAGAAAGAGGTGTCAGCAGCCAACACACGGTTGGAACTGTGGGCAGTGATGAGAGAGGAACACACAGGCCTGTGGCCTAACCCAGCAGGAGCACCCGTCTGACTTCCCTCCCTCATTTTATTATGACTCATCTACTTGTTTGCACTTGATGGATGCTTGGCTGGATCAGAGTTGCAAGGTAAGGACTGGTTTTGGAGTCTCAATGAGGTTTTAAAGCTTCGCGGAAGTTTCTCCCTGAAATCCTGTGCCTGGCTATTATATTTAAGAGAGCCCCAAGTCAGTGTTCTTTTTTATATTTGTACCTCAGGGAGACACTTGTAGGACCTCGATCCTACAAAGCATCACCCTGCCCTATTTCTCAGTATGCAAACAGAGCGGCCTACTTTCAGTGCCTATAGTGCTTGCGCGTCTGCACCACAGGAGCCCTCCTAGGGAGTGTCTAAATTAGGGAATCGCCAGGGAATTTATGAGAATAAAGAGAAAGGATCTCAACAAGTTTCAGAAAGAAAGGAGACTCAAAGGGAATTCTCCAGGGTCTTCACAATGGGCGGCACAGAATCATGCCAGCTGTCACCACCTTCCTGTTAGATGTTGCAGTACACTGTTCTGAACAATGACGGCTCTCCTCTCCTCTATTACTGGGATAAGGGAAGGCAACAGCAGCAAAGGTTTAAAACTTGAAAATTATATACATTTATCTATTCATCCCTATCATTGATTCTTTGTCAATTTATTAATCACTGCTTACTATATCCCCACATCCCAATTCTTTTTCTACCAGCCTTTTGCAGGCACCAGAATACTGATTGACTTATTTCAGAGAAAGGGGAACAACAGACTATAAGCTTGGGAGATGGGGAATGAACAGGCCAAGGAGGCACTCAAACTCTCTGTTGGGATAAATTCTGAACCAGCAATGCTCTGAGGATTAAAATGAAACCAAAGACAGTGTTCTGGAAGAGCTGGAAGCCATGCAGGGACACAGATGCACCCTGTGGGGAGGAGTCTGGTTACTTAGAACGCCTGGAGAATCTGGCACTCTGTCGCTCCATCCTGTGGAGAAGCCCAAGAACTCTTCAAGCCCCAAGAGGGCTGCTTCAGAATAGAGTAGGCCAGCAACGCCTTGCTAACAACACACACCCGATTTCCTAGAGCTCAGCAGAAGCAGACATAGAGCCAAGTGCTCCCCCTGCCAAGTGCCCTCTTTTGGTCCAATTCAGCACCCAAGCTGGGCTGTGCCACTGTGGTCGGCATGCAGACACAGCACAGGAGGCCACCGCTGCTAAGGTCACAGCAGGGTCTGTGAGAAGAGGACAGGCTTAAGAGTGGCTAAGCAGAATTGGATACGCTAGCTCGGCATCCAGGTCACAGCAAAGACAGCATGGGAGGCACGTCAGCTGGGGAGGACAGAGCAAGAGCCTCCAATGTCACCAGGAGCAAGGTCAGCGCACCCTAGGCAAGAGCCTCAAGGTAGTGGAGACAAACGTTAACTGCCCCGGTTCCCAAGAACAGCCAGCTAGAGTCAGAGACAGGAGAACGGCAACTGGCCCCGCGGCCTGCGCCACATACGGGCTCAGCGTGGAGCTCCTGTCCCTCCATCTGCTCCGCACATGAGCTGACCGAATGTGGGGCACGGGGAGGTCCTCCTCACTCTTCCACCTGCAGCTGCTACAACGCAAAATGTCTCCCACCATGCCAACCCCGCTGAACAGGAGCCCCTCTGTTAATCTTATTCCAGGTATGAACACCCTGATTCCCCATCTTAATAATCTGCACTCTCTCCCTGACCCCACCCCAGAAGCGAGAGTCCCGAGGCACAACGGCCTGCAAGCCCCCTCCCACCCTCCAATCAGGAGAAAGGGAAGGAAAAGAAAAACTCAGAAACCTGCAGATTGTTTGGAATTTATTCTCTTAAATAAGAATAACATTTGTTAAAAGAAAATTAAAAGCACAACACCTTAGTTTCACAGTAACGGCAAAAACAAAGTTACACAATTAAATTAAAAAACTCACAAAGAAACACACCGAAAACTCACAACAGCACAGGTTAAAAACAAGGCAAAAACAAAGGCTTTAGGGAAGGCCCGAAGTGGACGGGTGGCGCGCCCTTGCACAGGCCATCCCCCTTGCTCTGGTTCCTCTGCACCACTGCCGTGGGGACCCGGCTTACTGCCTCCTCCCCCCACACTTGCCTTCACCCTAAGCTACAGGGCCCAGAAAAAAGGGAACCCCTTAATTCACTGCTCAGGCCTTCAAGGCCACGCTGAGGCCCCTTGTAGGAGGGACTAAACACTTCCACTGTCCCACACTGACACACCCGACACTCAGAGCCAGGGAAGGTGCAGGCACGGACCCAGGGGGGCCGACACTCACACCTGAGAGCAGAGCAGAGGGAGCTGAGGCGTCTGGCCCCCTATGGTAGTCCACGAGCGACAAAACCTGCTACGTAATCTGCTCTTGAACCAACTTCCTGAGGTTGGGAGTGTGTCCTTCTCAGTTTGAGATACCTACCCCCGAAGTCTCCCTCCACGGGGGTGCTGGGCTGCGCTGCCTCCTCCAAATCCCAGCAGAGCACCAGGCCAGGCCAGTGGCACGGCCCCCAAGGGAAGAGCTCCCCAAGAGTTTGTTTCCCAACAAATAAGAGGCTTTAGAAACAGCTTCATTCTTATTGTTGTTATTATTATTTAGGACATGATATATAAATACTATTTGTATATATGAAATTAACCCTATATAAATATATATGTGCATATATATAAGTATTCACAAATCATCAACTACGACTCTTGGGGCAGGGTTATAGAATTACGCTGGGTTTCCAAATTCTCTTTGCTCTACTAACAGGTTTTCCAAAACGCCTATAAGGGAAGAGGGTTTGGGAAGCAGCGAGAGGATTTCCTCACTTCCTCCTGACAGCTAGGAACCCTAGGATTGAATGGAATTCCTTGTACTGCATAGCTATTCTAGCTGGTGTGGGAAACGCCTGCACTTCCTAACGGCCCAGTCAGCATGCAAACTCTGGAACCTAATGGTGATCATGCAAGGGGCGTGATGGACAGGGAGCAGGCACCTGCCACTTGTTTCTCTGCTAGGCGACCTTTTAAGTTAAGATCGTCTTTTCCATAAGACCACAGACAACTGAAGTGTTTCCCTCATCCCATCCCCGTGGCCTGGACTAGAAGAAATGCTCTTCTGTTCCCTTGTTGTGCTATCCCATAGCCTTTATGCTTCACCTTTGGTTATATGAGATGTAAAGGGGATTCCTCTGGACAGAAAAAGGATCCAAAAAACCCGCAAATATCCCATTTGGAGATTTTCTTTGTCTGTTATTGTCCAGACTTTTCCTAAAGTCAGGGCAGGTACTAAGAAGCCAGAGTAGGAAAATAGGTGCTGGGCCCACTGACCTGTAGCCGTGAGTTTAAAAGCTTGGAAACAAAGCGTTTACAGACGTGGAGAACAGAAAAGAGGGTTTCTATACTGAAAGCACATTAGACACAAACCACTGTAAAGCCTGTGCCCCAAGCGCTAAAGGAGGCTGCGGCTCCAGATCAGGTGCTGGAGAAAGCACCGTGGAGCAGGCCCGGAGCAGCTTCTTTTAACTCATGAGTTTGTTTTTTTGGCAACAGCACTAATTTTGGCATAAGGGAAGAGAATATAAGGCAGAAGAGGGAAATGCCACAAAACACAGAGGCAGTGCAGAGCAGGAGCACAGGCGGCCCACACGCCAGCCACAGCCACAGCTTCCCTGACTCTGCCTCCGGGGGATGGGGCGCTGGGAGGTGGTTTGTTTAGACAGGGAGAATCAAGTGCATCCCTTACAGCTTCTTGTCTGGGGTCCAGCAAGGAGACACACCTGGATATCAGTTAATGGCTGCCATCTAATACACACATTCTGGAACCCTGAAACACCTGAGTTTTTCTGAAAGTTTTCAAAAGGAAATTCTAGCTAACCAATCAAAGCTTTAGTTTGGGATTTAAAGAAGCAAATCCCTTTCAAAGGCAAAAATTTCACGCCAACTATGAAATACTCCCCATAATTCTGTTCTTTTTCTAGACAGGCTGACAAAATCAGACCCCGCTGAGGGAAAGTGCTGGTGCTCTGGAGTGAGTGCAGACTCAGCCATAGTTTCTAAGAAGCTTCAGTCTCCAGAGGCGGATCCCGAATCCCACTGCTCCTAGGCTCTGGCCTTCCCACTGCCTCGAGGGGACCTTCAATGGGGGGGATAGCGCCTGCCTCTTTCATCTTAGGGGTTCAGGGGTGACCCTTCAGGACGCCGCATCGTGAACTCCTTTGCTAACACAGGCAAGTCACCTTCAGGATCAAGAGCCACGGGGACTGTGACACCTTTAGAGCTCTGACTCTTCCTTAGTTGTTCTGATTCTTGACCAACACTGCCAGCTCTCATCTTCTCTCCCTGCCTTGTAGAATATTATTCTCCTTCTCTAAGGAACCCTTCATTCTTTAGACCCCTAAAGACCTAATATCCATTACGCTTTCAAACTAGACAGTAAGAATGGCAAATGGAACCGGCTGGGAATGCGAACACACTCGGCTTGCTCAGAATGACCTGAACTTCACTGTGCTTAACTCTTTGTTAAGAACCCTATATCCAAAAAGAAACTTTAATTTCTTTGAGTTGTTTTATTGAGTAGCCAGGTTCCTTGGAAAAACCATCTCTGTGGAACAAGGCCCAGACAAACACAGTGGTGCTCCCGCCTGGTCCAATGCACATCCTACGGTGCGAAGCCGAGCCTCTGTCCAGACCCCTTTGGTTATTTTTCTCTTCCAGCGCCTCCCCCTAGTGCTCTGAGAGTGCCCCCTGAAAATGTCAGCACTTCATGAGAAAGACAGATTGTAAAGGGTTCCAAGGCTAGAGGTTTCAAAGTCATTCGTAGCTTAAACATTGCTATAAAACATGGGTCTCACCTGTAGGGGACTTAAAGAGCGTCCCCAGACTGTAACAGGGCACACACAGCAGCAGGGGCCGAGTTCGCCTAGCTTGGCTGTGGTTGCTGTATCTCAGCCTAGATATCACAGCACTGCCAGCCTCTGGGCACATCCTCCTCTCCCAGAACTGGCACCATGGCTTCCACCGGTGCTTAGGCACGGGGAAAGAAGAAACTCTGGGAACCTCTTACTTGAAGGCCGAGTGGATAATTCTTCTCTTTTCCATGATGGAAATTCCACTAGCAACTCCTTCTCCATAGTTTCTGGCATTACCTGATAATCTTTATTTTTATAAGGTAATTTTTGGGAGTTTGTAAATGGCTGCTTGAGATATATTTTCTCTGAATGAGAGTAAACGTGTGACAAGCAGAAACATGGCCCTGTTGACTTCCTCTCTCACCTACACAGTGACCCTGGGCTGTGAACATCTGGGCTGTATTGAGGGCAGCAGGACCACCTAGCAGTTTGTGGAACTGTGGACACATCTCACAGGCTGGTTTAACATAAAGCAGAGAGAGGCAATTTTAAGGAGAAACACACAGTTCTTCACAACGAGCCTAGTGTCCATGAGCCTTTCCCAGTCCTGCCCCACTGAGGCCACAACAAATGTTTTTAGAGGTAGGGATGGTGTCATTCATGTCCTGACAAGGAAATGGTTAGTCAAAGTGGGACAAATTAGGGCTTGATCCTCTTTAGAAGTTCAAATGTCCCAAAGTGATCAGCACAAGGCATGTCCTTTAGCAGGGACAGGTCAAATAGAAGAACAGTGTCAGCTCGTCGAGACACCTCAAGAGGGACTGGGATGCAAGAGTCTCAAGTGCAGATGAACACAAATCCAGATCACGGGGCCTTTTCACCATTCCCCATGCTCTGTCAAAGGAGTCTGAGACAAGGAACTACAGAAGGCCCTGCAACTCTGGATTCTCACTTGCATCAGTGATAAAAGCAGCCTGTTCTGAATTCCTGTTTACCTGGACGGGGCCTGGACCAGCCACCCGTGTGACTGATGGCTGTGGGCAGGTCCCAGGGCTACAGCAGTAATACTCTGAGACTCTGGACAGACGACACTGAAGCTCAGGGATACCGCTTACCAGACGGTGCCCCTACTGGCTCATGGTCTGCCAGTGAAACTCCCCTCTGATTTGTACCAGCACCTCCGACAGGCCATAGAGAAAGGGGACTCCGAATGCAAGCAGCTGGCACATGAAAAAGGAGTCCAAAGGGTTTTGGGCCACTTGGTGCCCAAGTGAAGAGATGTTGCTTTGGAGGCGCTGGCTCACCCCCTTGGCCGCGTCACAGAGGCTGAGAGAGTGACGTACCACCCAGCCAAACAAGGAAGTGAGGCTACCTGGAGTTCTCGCAGCAGGGCTGGTGATGGCGTTGGCCCGTCCATTTGCGTCTGCAGTGGGGCCATCCTGCAGGGGTCCTCTGGCCTCCTAAGAAAGTCCAGAGGAAAGAAAGAGTGACTCTGGCTGAAGCACGTGCTGGCCTGCTGCTCTCGCCAGTCACCAGGGCCACACTCCTCACAGAGTAGGTCTTTCTTTAAAACCCAGGGCACATTTTATGTGGAGGCACCAGGAGTCCAAATCTGGATCCCTGGTATACCCTTCCCCTCAAGCCCTCTGCAGGCCAGAGCAGCTTTGCCGGGAGCATTAGCTGGCCTGCACACCAACAAGGCGACAGCGTGTAGTGTGGGGAACACGCGGTTTATCCTGCCAAAGACAGACAGGTGGAGGAGCTGGTTACTCTCATTTTAAAAAGTAAGAAAGAAAAAGGGACCTTAGATCAGTAATTCACAGAATACACAAAGTTAAAGGAATTGGCAGGCAGAGCAGATTATTTACAGCCAAGTTTGCTTACAGGGTGTCCTTCTCTCAGAAAGATGCTTATTTACAAAGGCAAAAGTCTTCTTTGACATAGAGTGAGCAGAAGGGAGGGGCTGCCGTAGCCTCCCAAATCTGACTCAGGTGGTAGATGGAGCATTACCTCACAAAATGCAACATGAGACTATGCTTGAAAAGTTGGCTCATTCCCCAAACTGGACTGTAGCCATCTCTCAGGCCCTTCTCACTCTCAGGACAGGCGATTCAAGGCCATGCAGCATGCCCTGCCGGCCCCACCCGGAGCTGCCAACACCCTGAAATGGTGCCTGCTGTTGTCCCCACTTACAGATGGATTACCATTACCTTTCCAGACAGAGGAGCCAGTGCTGGTCTCTTCCTCTGGGCGGAGCCGGAGAGTCGGTAACAGTAGTGCGGTTTGCAGTAGAATTTACCTGCAGACATCAAGAGGCAGGGGAAAGGCAGTGAGCAAGACTCTGTAAGTCTGAGCTTGACTCCCTGGTCTTAGCACATTCCTATCCATCTCTCTGGCTGTCGGACGCTATCACCGCTGCCCCAGCCTCCCCCAGGCCCAGTCTCTAGTCCAGGGAGGCCAGGCTCTCCCTACAGACTTTGATTTCAGTTCTCCTCTCCCCTTTGCCTGGAGGGGTGGGGGTTTCCTTTGGGTATGTGAAGGCCATTGAGCCATCATCCAATCAGTGCGCAGAGTACAGATGTGGGGCTCACATGGCAGGGCCAGCAAACAAAGTGGCAGTGTGTGCAGAACAAAGATGTGGTCACATGAAAAGCTGGGAGTAGCATTTCTGGGGAAACCAAGAATGAATACAAGTGTGGGGTGTAGGCCTGGAGGCTGCAGGGGGTGGGGCAGCATTGAGCATTCACTCTGACAGGACCCCTCAGCCGTTCTTGTCTCCTGCAACCATCCACAGGCCGGCGCCCGTCACACGGCAGCTTATGGCCCCTTAGTGGGTCAAGATCAGCATTAAAAAACAAAACAAAACAAAACAAAATCCAGCAATGGACTATGAATAGAATGAAACGGAATAAAATAGAATAAAAAGCACTGGAGTGCATAGTTGCATAATCAGAGTTAAGTCTTATCTCCTACAACTTTTAGCTGTGTCTACATGTGTTTTTCTGGGTCCTAATGTAACACGTATTTCCTAACGCGTCTGTGGTAAGAACAGTGATCTTGGTTTTTCCCATGACACTGGTAGTGGAATTCAGTCACATGGGGTCACTTTTTTGACTCTTTCTTTACTCCTACTTAAAAGCCCCAGCTTTTGAAAATTAAAGGACAGACTTGATGCACAAAGTGCTGGAATAGGAACAGTCCCACTCATCCTTCCCATCGGTAGACAGAGCTCCTTGACAACGAACTTTGCTGTTCTCAAGGTTAAAATAAGAGAATCTGATAATCAGAAAAATAATAGAAAAGATAACTGAAACTAAGGGTTTTCTTTTAACAGTACAAAATTCACAAACCTTTACCAGACTAATTCAGAAAAAAAGAGACAATTCAAATAAAATCAGGAGAGACATTACATCTGATACCAGAGAAATACAAATGATCACGAGAAACTATTATGAACAGTTATACACCAATAAAGTGGACAACTTAGAAGAAATGGATAAATTCCTAGACACATACAACCTACCAAGACTGAATTACTAAGAAATGGAAAATCTGAAACGACCAAAACTGAGTAAGGAGATTGAATTAGTAATCCAAACCCTCCCCCAAAAGAGAAAAGCCCAAAATCAGATGCGTCCACTGATGAATTCTACCAAACATTTAAAGAAGAATTAACAGAAATCACTCTCAAACTCTTCTAAAAAGCTGAACAGGAGGGAACATTACCAAACTTATTTTACAAGGTCAGCATTATCTCGATTCAAAAACCAGGTGAGGACGTTACAAGAAAAGAAAATTACTGACCACCATCTCTGATGAACATAAATGCAAAAATTCTCAACAAAATACTAGCAAACCAAATTCAACAGCACATTAAAAAGATCATTCACCATAATAAAGTGGGATTTATTCCTGAGATGCAAGTATGGTTCAACATACACAAATCAATAAATGTGAGACACCACATTAACAGAAAGAATTACACGATTATCTCAATAGATGCAGAAAAAGCATTTGACAAAGTACAACATCCTTTCATGATAAAAAACACTCAAAAAACTGTGTAGAGAAGGAACATACCTCAACACAGGAAAGGCCATATATGATACACTCACAGCCAACATCACACTCAATGATGAAAGTTTGAATGCTTTTCCTCTAAGATCAGGAACAAGACAAGGATGCCCACTCTCACCTCTCCTATTCAGCACAGTACCCTAAGTCCTAGTCAAAGCAATCAGGCAAGAAAAAAGAAAAGGCATCCAAATAGAAAAGAAAGAAGTAAAACTCTCTTTGTTTGCAGATGACATGATCTTATATATAGAAAATCCTAAATTCTCCACCAAAAAAATGCTAGAACTAATCAACAAATTTAGTAAAATTGCAGGGTACAAAGTCAACATACAGAAAACAGTTGTATTTCTATACATTACCAACAAAACATCTGAAAAAGAAATAAAGAAAACAATCCCATTCATGATAGCATCAAAAACAGTACAATACTTAGGAATAAATTTAACCAAGGAGGTGAAAGATCTGTACCCTGAAAACTATAAGATTTTGATGAAAGAAACTGAAGGAGACACAAATAAATGGAAAGGTAGCCCATGTTCATGGATCAGAAAAATTAATATTGTTAAAATGTCCATATTACCCAAAGCCATCTATAAATTCAATGTCATCTCTATCAAAATTCCAATGGTATTTTTCACAGAAATGGAAGAAACAATCCTAAAATTTGTACAAAAGACCCCAAATAGCCAAAGCAATCCTGAGGAAGAAGAACAAAGCCTAAAGCATCATACTTCCTAATTTAAAACTATACTGCAAAGCTACAGTCATCAAAACAGTATGGCACTGGAAAACAAAGCAGACACAAAGACCAATGGAACAGAACTGAGAGCCCAGTTCTATATAAACCTCTCTGTATAAGGTCAACTAATATTTGACAAGGTAGCCAAGAATACTTAATGGAGAAATGATAGTCTCTTCAATAAATGGTTTTGGGTAAACTAGATAACAACGTGTAGAAGAATGAAATTGGGCTCTTATCTTACACCACTCACAAAAATTAACTAGAAATGGATTAAAAACTTAAATGTAAGACCTGAAACTGTAAAACTTTCACAAGAAAATAGGGGAAAAGGTCCTTAAATGGGTTTTGGCAGTTATTTCCCAGATTTGACACCTAAAGCACAAGCAACAAAAGCAAAACATAAACAAGTGGGACTACATTAAACTTAAAAGCTTCTGCACAGCTAAAGAAACCATCAGCAAAATGAAAAGGCAGCTATAGAACTGGAGAAAACATTTGCAAATCATAAATCTGATAAGAGGTTAATATCCAAAATATATCAAGAATTTTATACAACTCAATAGCAAAAAAACGAGCAACCAAATTAAAAAATGGGCATAGGAACTGAAAACACAGTTTTCCAAAAAAGACATACAAATGGCCAACTGGTAGATGAAAAGGTGCTCAACATCACTATTCATAAGGAAACACAAATAAAAGCCACAAGGAGATATCACCTCACACCTGTCAGAATGGCTGTTATCAAAAAGACAAGAGATAGGGGCCAGCCCGGGGTTCACAGGCCCGGATCCCAGGCATGGACCTAGCACCACTCATCAAGCCATGCTATGGCGGCATCCCACATAAAATATAGGAAGACTGGCACAGATGTCAGCTCAAGGCCAACCATCCTCACACACACATACACACACAAGAGATGAGATAAGTGTTGATGAGGATGTAGAGAAAAAGGAACCTTTGTGCACTGTTGGTGGGAATGTAAATTGGTACAGCCACTACGGAAAATAGTATGAAGTTTCCTCAAAATTACAAATAGAACTAGCAATCCCACTTCTGGGTATATATCCAAAGAAACTGAAATCAGGATCTCATAGAGATATCTGTGCTCCCATGTTCACTGCAGCATTACTCACAACAGCCAAGATATGGAAATAAGCGTCCATCAACAGATGAATGGATAAAGCAGATGTGGTATATATACATATATGTATGTATATATACAATGGACTATTATTCAGCTATGAGATAGAAGGAAATCCTGCTACTTGGATGGACCTTGAGGGCATTATGCTAAGTGAAATAAGTCAGAGACAAATATTGTATGATACCACTTATATGTGGAATGTAAAAAAGACAAACTCAGAGTAACAGAGAGTAAAGTGGTGATTACTAGGGGTTGAAGGGTGGGGAATAATGGGGAGATACTGGTCACAGGGTACAAACTTCTGGTTATAAGATTATCAGGTTTGGTGATCTAACCTACAGCATGGTGATTATACCTAATAATACTGTATCATATACTTGAATGTTGCTAAGAGAGTGGATCTTAAATGTTCCCACCACAAAAAAAGAATTAGTAACTAAGTGACAGGATGGAGGTGGTAGCTAACACTATGATGGTAAGCATTTTACAATTTATAAATGCATCAAATCAATACTTGTAATACCTTACACTGATACAATGTTATGTGTCAATTATATCTCGATAAAGCTGAGAAAAAAGGGAAAACAAACAAACAAAAAGTAGGACCTAAAAGACAAAGGAAATAAAGATGAGATGGCATTCCTCCTTTTCCCTTCACCTGGATCTGATTATATCTTTCTTCTTTTACTTCAAAGTAACTGACTTCTGTTTTTCTTTTACCTGCACTCCCCCCCACTCCCAATGCTGAATAAATCTTTTAGAGAAATATTGTTTATGGATTTCCATAATTTCAAATAATATTCATACACACAGTATGTTTTCTGAAACAGAGCTTCCCATTAGCTACTGGCACTTAACGAGAACTCAGAGACACTGTATCTATTGTCAGGAGCACTGACAGCCACAGGACCACCAACCTCACTGCTCATTTCTCTATGAGGGGAGTCGAGTCACGGGTAATTTTCTTCAGCTTGGACACAACTTCCTTTTACAATCTGTAATAAACCATTTCACTTTTGTGAATTTTCACCAAGATAAAATGTAATTAGGACAAGACAAAATGTATTAGAACTTGGATCATGTACTACTTTTCTGTGTATTTTATGTCTCATTCTTTAAGGAATACTCCTCCCTCCTCCACTTGATTCTGATGGGGCTATCAACCATGTGGCAGCCTGCCACCACCCACTGCAGAAGTGGATATGTCACCCAGACTGGTCAGTCAGGCTGACCACAGCCATCCTGGGGGTTCTTATGGATGGTGAGAGAGAAGGGGCAGCCCTTCTCTGAGATTGCTATCTGGAAGGAAGACATAAATCTAATCCTTAAACTTTAATCTACTACTTATAACCAAGAGTCTTGTTTATTAGAGTATTAGACAACCAGTTATACTTACTTTCATTCCTTTCTTCTATTGTTTGCTGCATTAATTTGTGTTTTTCTACTAAAGTACAATCCTAGATTTAAAAATACAACTCAAGAGGCTAATCTATCAGGGAATCCTCATAGAATTCTGCTATGGTATCCTAAATTAATAAAGAAAACAGGTTTAGGGGCCAGCCTGTGGCATAGTGGTTAAGTTTGCATGCTCTGCTTCGGTGGTTCAGGGTTCACTGGTTGGGATCCCGGGTGCAGACCTACACACCACTTGTCAAGCCATGCTGTGGCAGGTGTCTCATATATAAAGTAGAGGAAGATGGGCACAGATGTTAGCTTAGGGCCAGTCCTCCTCAGCAAAAAGATGAGGATTGGTGGTGGACGTTAGCTCAGGGCTAATCTTCCTCAAAAAAAAATAAGAAGAAAAGAAATTTTAGGTTTCAAAAACAAGTCCCACAAGACTTACCAAAAGGTAATTTTCAAGAAAATTCCAAAGAATTGTTTTCTCTAGGAAAACAGTACAACATGACAGAAAGAAGATGAGCATTGAAGTCAGATCTCAGTTTAAATACCGTTTCAACTACTCAATAGCTATGTGAATTATTTAGCCTCTTCAAACATGTTTGCTTATGTAGAATATGAAGATAATACTTGTCTCAGAGCTTGAGACAAGGAAATGAGAGATCCTATGTCATATAGTTTAGGTGCTCAATTAATTTATCTCCTCATACTCCTTCCCAAACTCAACCTGGTGGTACTTTTTGCTTCTTAGATGAGTAACAAAAAGAGCTAATTTTTATCTAAAATTTACCATGTGCCAGACACTATAATAACTGCTTTACATCTATCTACTCATTTAATCCTCAAAACCCAACGAGACCAGGACTGCCGTTACCTACCTTTTTCCGGTTGAGGCACAGAAAGGGTAAGCAACCTGCCCAAAGTGTCACACACTCAGGAATCTCAGGCAGGATCTGACCCTAGGAAGTCCCCCAGAGTCTACACTTCCACTGTGGTGCCTGTCTCAATAAACACAGGCATGGCATGTTGTAAACTACGAATTATGGGTGATTTGGTCAAGTCACTGATCTCAGATCTAAATAAATTAAGGAACCGTGATAATTAAATATGGGAGTGACTGGAAAGGGAAATTTGAGAACATGAATGGCTAAAGGGCAAGCCTCCAGTAAACTGGGCCACATATTCATTCATTCAGCAACTCCCGAGTGCCAGGGGACGACAGCTACTAATCCAAACACCGAGAAGGCTCCATCAGGAAGACAGACTAGTCTCTGCTCTGATGGAGCACAGGATGCGTGGATAAGGATGAGGCAGCAGTGAGCACTGCAGACCAGGAGGTCTGCGAACACCCCTCTGAAGGAGGACCATGAAAGTGGAGATGCAAATGACAAGAAGCCCATCCTGCGAAGATTAGGGGGAAGTGCATTCTAGGAGAGGAGACAGCTAGCACCAAGTCCTTAGGTGGCAACGGCCTAATCATGTTTATGGAAGGGAAAAGAGGCCAGTGTGGCAGGAGTACAGTGAGCGAGGGGACAGCTGAGAGCAGAGAAGCTGGAGATGCCGGCTGGGGCAGATACGCGAAGCTCTCAGCCCAGGAGGACTGGGATGGTATCTCTACTGCAATGGGCAGTAAGGTACAAAGCAAGAGACTGGTAAGATCTGATTTACATTCATTTAAGATCCCTTGGGTTGCTCTGTGGAAGCAGACTGTAGGGGCAGTGGTGGAGGCAGGGACACCAGTGGGCAGGGTGGTGCTGGCAGAGACAGACAGCAGTGGACGGTTTCAGGCTTGTCTCTACCGAAGGCAGCCCTTCACAGCCACCTCAGCAGGTTTCACAGTGAAGACCTGACAGACTGATTTAGAGTCTTTGTCTTAAGAATTGACAGCAGTCAAAAATAAGCTAGTATCTGGCAAGGGAAAGAGTAGCATAGTTTTAGAGCAGACTATATCCTTTTGAAAGAGCTGAAGGGAAGAATAAACAGGGACAACGGTAAAACATGGGTATTTCCCTGAAGCGTATGATCCTCAATTCACCAGTTTGGAGGCGACATGGGCCCAGAGTCACTAATGCCAGAACATCTGACCTGGACGGGATCTCAGAGGTTATTTAGTGCAAACCAGCACTTACTAGTTGTGTGAACTTGGAGAAGCAACCTACAACTTCTCTGAATTCAGTTTCCTGATTTGTAAAATTACAATCATAAAACTAGCTCCCTTCTGGGGCTGTGGTGAGGACGAAACAGCACTGCATGTGTTAAAGGGCCGCACACACTGCCTCAGTGATCTCCTCTCTCCTCAGCCACAACTTCCCCGGCTTTTCTTCTCTTATCTGAGGCTCCTCAGTTAGCTTTCCGAATCACACAGTAAATTCCATTCTTTTCTCCAGTTCACCTCTCCTTTGACGAGAGGCTGAGCTGATGAAAAGTTCACCTGGGTTAAAATTTGGGGAGCTGGTTTAGACCCCTTATCCTCTGCCCCAGTGTTAAAAACAGCACACTCACCAGGCTGGCCTACCTTGTCCTGTCCTAACATCATGGTCATTACCATCTGAGCTCCTGTCGTCCTCACCTGGTATGCCACCTCTTCCCTCTACTTCTTAGCCACTTCATGAACTTCTCTCTCAGAGTCTAGCCTAAGGTCAGTTAAATCAATATTAATGGTTATTGAGCCTCATTGATTTCTACCTACTCTGAACTTCTGTAAAGTTATAATTTGTACTGTGTGACTTAGCCCTTAATCACATATTCTTACATTGTCTGTTGTTGCTTCATGTGCCCTTGTCTTATCATTTCAATCAGAATGCAAGCTCCCTGAGGCACATTTTACACTTCATCTGTATCCTCAAGAGCATGTGGCAAAGATGAGCACACAATCTATGGGCGGAAATACTTGTGGGTCAATTGGCTGGACCTTGAGGGATCTTCTTTCCAGGCACATCTCATAGTAAAAGGCTAACTAAAATACCCAGAGCATGAAGGACAGTTAAAGACATCAGGTGGGCTCCATCAGTTGGCTTCGCCAACGCCTATCCTTGGAGATGGAAGGCATTATCCAAACAGCAGGTGTGTGTTAACGGTGGAACCAGAAATGTGATATCCAACAACACACCCTCCTTATCTAGGCAACTGTCTTAGTCCTTCCCTCACTGATGTAACAAGAGGACCAGGCGCCATAATGGTTAGAGTTGGCTTCACTTGGTTCACGACTCCAGCTCCTTTCTTGCTTCTTCTCACAGAGCTGTCTGTTTGTTCACCATTAGGAGTGCCTGAAGTGACTCCTTCCTGATTGCATGGTGCCCTCTCCAGTATGACATCACCTCACAGTCTCCTCGGTTATGAAACTGCCTATCCGTATAATGGACATGATGTGGCCCTGTGAGGATTTACTTCCCTCATGACTTTTGAGTCAGTAAGACTGCCTGCCTCTCATGAAGTTCCTTCAGCATCCTCCTGTAGGACTGGGTGTAGGAATCATCAATGTCTTTGGTGACCTTCTTCAATTAATCTTAAAGCGTCTTTAGATGGTAGGCATGCCAGCCTGCCTCAGTCTGTCTCTCTATTGGGCTTTGTTATCGGTTTGCTAACTCTCTCCCTTCTGCCCTGTCAAGGTCTTTCCACTATAAAAACAACACATGTGACAAAAGGCCAGGGCTCGAACAACACAGTAAATTAGATTTAGGCCCTGTGCAATGAACTTTCAGCTCATCAGAAAGATGCTGGTGCCAGAGAGGTGGTGACACCGGGCAGAATCCAGCCATTTCAGGAGAAAAGGCCTGAGAACTCGGCATGGGACCTAGTTTCAACTTGTTGTCATTGACCTTAGGCAAGAAATGGGACTTCTACAGGCCTGTGATTTCCCTTCTCTAAAGTAAAGACAGCAAAGACCCATCCTCATGGTGTCCGGGCTGTCTTAGGAGCCCACCGTGAGGGAAGCAAGCCAGCGTCCGTGAAGCCGGGGAAAAGGCCGAGGGGACCCGCCATTGCCGTCACCAGCACCACCGTGGCGGACGGCGCTGGAACGGCCCGCGGCTCTGGGGACCACTTCTAAGGCAGAGTCTTAGAAGAACGTCAGAGAGGCAGGCGGCGGGCCGAGCGCGGGGCCGGGCGCCGACTCACCGGCCGCGGCGTCGTAGGCGTAGGCCGACAGGCGCAGCGTGGCGGCGCAGTGCTCGCACTGGAAGCAGCTCCGGTGGAAGAACTTGCCCTCGGCGCTCAGCCTCTCCATCACGTAGACTCGCTTCTGGCAAAAATAGCACGTGTCGCTGCCTCCCAGGTTCTGCGGGAACTCCTTCTTCACGGAGCCCTGCGGGCGGGGGGCGGGCGGTGAGGGCGGCGCCCGGGGCCCCTGCGCAGCCCCGACCCTCGCGGAGCCCGCCGGGTGGCCGCCGGCTCTGGCGCCCCCGGGAGCAGCGCGCCACTGCGGGCTGCTGCCCCACCGCCCACACAGCGCTTGGCATGAGGTGTTAATCAACAGCCAAGAGGAAACCCAAGTCCCTTTCACAGAATTTCCCAACAATCAAACCAAATCATTTTGGCAGAAGTCTATCTTGAAGGTAGCATAAAAATGTATACTCAGTGTTCACGTGGTTCTGCATGGATGTGGGTCCCCTGGACTCTGGAGCAATCACTTTTAGAGAATCCACACAACATTCTAAACAACTACTTCAGTCCTAGAAATTCAGTTACAATCAGACAATCTCAAAAAACATGACCATCACATGGCATATATCAGCTATATTTGTTACTAAGCTACTTAGAACAAACCGGGTTTGTTTATCACAGCTGTGTGCTATCTAGACAGACAGTGCCTCAGTACATCTCTTACCAGTTCCTTCTTGTCTAGAAGGGTTTTGGGCTGTTCTTTCCTTTGAAGCTGATTGGCTATCTGCTCAGCCAATGAGCTCACTCCGCCCGTGTACATCTTTATATACTTCTATTGGTTGGAGATTATAAAATGACCAGAATGAAGGGAAATGAGAAGGGAAAAAAATAAATAAATTAAGAAGACAGGAAAAAAAATCTTTGAAAGGCATAAAATGAATCAAGGTGCAGCAGCAAACCATGCCAACACAGTGCCCACAAGCAGGGAAACTTGGTGGTAAGAAAAGAGGTGTCAGTGTCCACACACAGGGATCAGCAGAGGGAGGAACAAGAGCTGCAGGAATCAAGTTCAGGGCGGGAACTCAGTCTTTCACATCTTCTTGGAATATATAGTGCAGGGCAATGCGGAGGTGGGAAGACAGGATGCACACAAATATGGAGGAGAGTAAGAAGGGCCTACAGCCCAGTGACTCAAATTACATCTACAGAATTCAAGAGGAACAACTCCCATCCAGGCAGTGGATACCAGATTGACAGCATGTCTCAAGGGTCTGGGAGAGGGCTTGGGAAGTTGCTTCCTCATTTAGAGAAAAACCAAACTCACTCTTGCAAAGGCTGACTCTCCCCTTGGGTGACAGATGCCCACAGCCTAGTATAACTTGTGACGGTCTCCCTCCTCAGGATTAATGCTTCCCTCAAAACCACTGTCACACGCATCCAACATTCCTGAGCTTTATCTGGAGGAAGCCTTCTCATGCCCCTCTCCCTGTCGATATTTATGTGTCTACCCAGGCACTGAGGTCAAAGCCTTCCAGACCGGGCTGGGCACCTCAGACACCGCGCAGCCATGTTGCTTAGCTGAGTCCTGGGAAGTCAGAATGTGTTTCTAGTCCAGGAGGGATTATTTTTTACAGGTTGAAAAAAGATAAAAGACAAAACCCAACCAACTCAATCCTCTTCCTGGCAATGTTGAAGAAGTAGCAGGAGGAAACCACCAAATTCCAATCGCAAGCCTTCCTGCTAGGCAGCCCGGCTTTGAGCCTGTCCCCAGGGAATGAGGTCAAAGTTGCTGGTGGCCCTTCAGAGTCCATGTCCAGGTCAGCCTTCTGGGTGGAGGTGGCCAGGACACCTAGCACGTGTAATACTCCTCTCATGAACTGTGTGGAGCAAGGGAGCTGCCTGCCAGTGCGAGGAGCCCTGGCTCTAATTCCGACTCAAACACACCAGGGACAGTTGTCCTGGGGTGTCCGCAACGCTGTTAGGAAGTGGTTTGAGTAGACAGACACACAGGGAATTGCTGGCCTGAGCAATGGCTTGCTCTGGGCCAGGACAAACAAGAGAAGTGCTCTGGGGTACACTAACCCGATGTAAACATGAGAACCACAGAAGCACAAACAAGCAAACAATCCCCCAGGTTCAGCTGGAACCGAGGAGCCAATTTTATTTTTTGATTTAAAATAAGGAGATTTCCAAGGATTGGTGCAATTTGCCCATTAACTCCACAGCGTATACTCATTAGTGGTCAAGAAAAACAAGTCGCTCTTAGATTAAACATTCTTTAAGTTAGAGATATTAGGGAAGCTTAGGCCTGGAGCAGACAGATACCAGGCAGAGCTGAACAGATCCTTCAATAGCTGACACAGAGGGAGCAGAAAATTGCGCTTCTGTCATTCCACAGCAGACAAGCGAGAGCGTGAACCAGGTGTCAAGCCCGAGACGGAAACACTGAGCAGGATCGGGGTCCTCACGGCTCAGCCAGGACCCTTTTCTCCCACCAGAAACCAGCACCCGCAGCAGTTGCAACCCAGGGCTGCTGCGTGCAAAGGTATTGTCACATTTAGTTCTCTGCGATGTGGCAATACTGACAAGCATCCCCTCCAGAGAAGTGGAGACGCAAGTACGATTTGTTTCTGGCGTGAAGAGCAGATGGCTCCCTTCTCCCGCTCTTACACAGCAGAAACGGAGCAATCGCTGGACTTACTGTGTCACACACGACATACACATCTGCCCCCACACACACGCGTAGTCTGGTGCTATCTCAAGAAGAGGAAACGTACACAGAAGGGCAAAAAGACCCTCTAATCTCTCTGTAAACTACTCTGCTACTCTGCAGCTGGATCAGCTCGACTGCAGAAAGCAGCAGGGTTCATTCCTTAAAGGACTACGGTTTAAGAGGCAGCTGGCATACTGTCTACTCACCATTCCACTTAAGAGATTTAATTATACTATGACTCATATTTTATACCCATATAAATATGAAGAGCTTTGGAGTTCAAAAAGTTAACGGCTGAAAAATGTTTTACATTATTTGGTATAGTTGACATACAATGAAAGTGAGCTTACGTCGACAGAATTTGATGCAATGAAAGCTAGCAGCCTCTTTAACTTTTGGTGTATGCCTACAGACCTCAAATGCTAGAGAGACACAGACACAGACACACACACACACACACAACCGGATTCCTACAGGAGAGAGCCAAAGTTAAGGGCTCTGCAATCTCCCTTGGGCCAGATGACATCTGTGGAGGTGAAGTGAGCAGAGGCTGAAGAGGACACACATCTGTGCCAAGTCCCGGCCGTGCTACCTGTCGGAGGGAGTCAGAGGAGGGAGAGGCGGGGCGGTTGGAAGAGCGGAGACTAAGAGAAAGCTCCCACTGGTCAACAAAAAATCGACGAGAAGGTTCAGGCTCTGGCTATAAAATACAAGATGGAGAAAAAAAAATCAAAAGAAATATTAAATAAAAAGTTACACACTGACCTGAACATAAGGAATTTGGCAGTTTTAGACCCTTTTACTTTAGACCTTCATCTAAATAACAGATGTAGTAAGAAATAATCTTTGCTCCCAGAAGCACATATGGCTCATTCAAAGCTTCCTCTCTGCTTTGGGCTCGCGCTTCCCTCATGCTTACATGGAGGCTGCTCTGGCACGTGGCCACTGTAGCTGTGGGCCACCTCTGAAAGCCTTGTGTTCTCTGACTCCATCCACCCTCAGGGGATAATGCTGCCAGCCAGGAGGTGGCGGAGGGCAGAAGCTGTGTCCTGCTCACACACGTGCCCTTTGTGCTCTGCAGAGCCCCTCACGTGGCCTGAGCTTGGATTTCTCCTGGGCAGAAGGAGAGTCTACCATCTTATCACTCTGCTAGCCTTACAAATAGTGGACAATAGAGACAGCAAATCTAGAGTGAAGCTCGCTTTTTCTACTTAAAGGCCAGGAATGTGGCTTCTCCTCCTCCTGTTGCTAGTGCTGGAGAAATTCTGCTTGCCAAGGAGCCAGCCAAATACCAGCAACGATCAGGAGAAAAGACTTGAGACCCTCAAGTCCTCTGCAGACTGCATGCAGTCTGGGCCAGGGTCCTCCTCAGTGGTGGGCTCATGCACCCAGGAACCCTCCAGTCCCCAGAGAGTGAGAAGGTGGCTGAGAGCTCTGGAAAGCAATAACTGCTTAGTTTCCTGCCAGGTTCAGGTGAAATATTTGCAGGGTGGAGGGAAGAGGCACTGCCATGGTAACGAGAAGCTCTCTGTCCCTCCAGCTCCTTGCAGATCTATAGCACCCCTATTCAGCCCACAGTAACTTCACAGCTGCGAGGGTGTGCCATATGCAGCGCCACCAATCCCTGCTCCAGACGCTGGCTGCTCACTGCCCTTAGCTCAGCACTCAGGGCGGGCTCAGCAACACAGGCCCTAGGGTGCGGCTGGTGGGGGGTGGTCTCTGCAGAACAGTACCCCCCACTAGAAAGAAACGAGAGAGGAGACTGAGCTCTGGGGGCAGGGAGTGGGGCAGCAGTCAGGGAGACAGTAGGGCAGAGAGCAGCTGAGTGCACAAGCAAGATTATGGAACAGTGGAGAGAACGTCCTGGAAGAGAACCCAAATAGTGACCCTCAAAAGTATGTAGAAGAGGAGCCCTGCAATGAAGAATCTGGAAATCAGCCCAGTGGGAAAGGAAAGAAAACTCCCGGCAAACCTCACTGCATCCTGAGCTCAGAGTCCTCCCTTCCTCCTGTGCACAGCAGCCCCAGCCTTCCCAGAGTTCTTCCCTGCCAACCTTTCCTTTTATTCAACAAACTCCTTTTAGTCTTTGTTTAGGCACCGTTTCATTAAAAATCATCAGGACCTCATGAAATACACATTCCCCAAATGCAGGACATTGCCCTGCTCAGTGAAAACGCCTAATTTTCTTTTTGAGAGGAATGTAGCCTGGGAAGAAGGAAGAAAGAGGCTGGGCACACACGGTGCTCAGGGAGGAGGCAGCCTCCGCTCTGGGGCTCCTCTTGGTGCCCCGGCAGGGCCCGGCTATGCGTGCTCGCGGCAGCACACGGCTGCCCACTCCAGGCTGGGTGAGAGGCTGTGGGAAGGCAGCAGGATGGCCAGCTGGCTTCCCACTGGACCCGGGCAGTGACCGGCTCACTGCTTAGCCCCAGCTGCACTTCTTGGAGGGCAGAGGCAGAAGGCAGGTAAAAACAAAGGAAAAAGGCCCGTGTGAAACGAAGAGCAGAGATGTCTTCACTTGAGCTGCAGAGCTCCACCCACTGAGAGAGCGTCCTCAAGGGTAACAATAACAAACCAATACAGTTTCATGAAATAAGCAGGCTCTGGAAATGGGCATCTCTGCACTCCACCAAATTATACGATGGCCAGGTGTAGCAGTCACTTCTCCCTTTAGTTTTCTAGAAAAGACTGGCTAAAGCTTTTCATTATGCACCCGCATCTTGTCATTATCTTCCTTCCCCTCCACCCTCTTCATGCTTGAAAACTCCCCACACCAGTAAGAGCTGTGGCTCTCTCAGCATTTCCACCTCAAGACCCCTGACTATGAAAACACTAGCAAATGCCACTGCATGATGACCTAGACCCTCCCCTATGAAGCTACACCTGATAGGCAAACGCTATCCCACCACCGGCACATATTCTGGAATGGGAAAGGTGGACAGAAATGGAAGTCAGTAAGGCCTTTACAACACAAGCTCTTAGGATTCGTATCTCCTCTGAATGCCGGGTGGATGAATGCTTCACTGTGAATGCTATTTGCATGGATCAACATTGTTAGCAAAAACAATTCTGGCTCTTGGCTGAGTGACAAGAGCGTGCAAAAAGCAAGGGGAGAGGGGACCGCCCCACCTTCCCTCTGCCCCCACCACAGCGTGCCCCATCTGTTTGGCTCTCAGCATCCATGCCGCAGTTCATGCTCTTTTACCCTCTCATGGTGGGGACTCTGCTTGCCACGGCTGTCAGCACCAAGATCCCTGTAAGTCTGTTGGCAACAAAGTAGAAACTTAAGCTCCATTCAAATGTTCTACTTGGACCTACTAAGTGACAGTGCCAGAAATTCAGTTTATTTCAACACATATCCCCTGCCCCCTACTGATTCCCACCCCAAGTAACCACAATCCCATCTACGTGAAATCCCATGACCCAAGGACAACTTTTTGCACAGCCATTCTGCCCATCTGGCCTCTAACGAGGTCAGCTACATAGAAAAAGAATGAACTATGGTTAGTACAAAGATGGAGCAAACATATTTCTCTCACATAGTGGCACAAGATCAGAGGCATCAAATGGAAGGTTTAAAAGGAGAGGCAGGTTAGAAGAGTACAAGTTTCCACAACAAGACAGAGAGGAAAGGTGGGGAGATGGAAAGTGGCTGGAATAAATGACCATTACAACAGCCCAGAGGAAACTCCAGTGTGGGGAGTGGTCCCTGAATGGGAACATGAGGCCAAAGCATAATTTATTAAAGGGAGAAGTGGACAAAGATTGGAAGCATTTTCAGTAAATAAGCAGGAACATGTACATGGGAGGCAAGGGAATCTGCAAGACAGACACACAGCTGCCTCCACGGACCTGGGGAAACCACTAACAGCAATCATGGCAACAGGGAAGACCACGTTCATCACCCTCTGGATAACTGAGGATTCACCTTACGGCCTTTTTCTGGTGGAGAAACTGATCCCGAGCTTCCAGTGTGGCCACTCTTACCCAGAGCCCATGAGCACTGTCTCAGCAGGCAGGACGAGGCCAGAGCTAGGGCTCCGGTCACACGAGCGGGTTCAGTTCCCGGCTCCATTACTCACTGTGTGACCTTGCACAAACTACTCTGCCCCCTGCCCTATGCTTCAGTCTCCTCATCTGCACAATGAGATGATAACTGAGCTGTCCTGTGGGGTTATGGTGGGAACTGATGAGACAACCCCTGAAGGAACCGAGAGCACTGCCTGGGTCACAAGCAACGCTCCTACATGTAAGTTCTCATGGAGAGACAAGGCACAGGGAGCCACTAAACCTGCAACAGTTCTGTTCCAGACCCAGGGACATAGGCTACTCCTTTAAAAATGAGACGCATCACTAGGAGTCACCTTTTAAAAAGGCCACCTTAGTTGAGAACATGTCCTTCCATAATCCTGCCTTTAAAATTAGTGTTTTATTTTATAGGGACATACTACAGAGGTCAACAAAGCCATTCCATAAATAGACTTCATGTAAGTGTGTTTGCCACAAACGTATACTTGCTGTCCTCATTGACCGTGTCTGCAGTTAACTCCTCTATAAAGAAGTTTTCGAATGATCTGCCTGGAGTGTGAGTGCAGTGGATGGGAAGGGTAGGTGTTTGCTGGCAGAAGTTGCATAAGCAAGATGTAGAACTCTCAAAATAGAAGGAACCAAACTCATATAGTGAGGGCCTATAGAAAGCCTCCAGAAGTTCATCTTAACTTTAGCTCCTTGGGCAGTAAGACAAAAAGGCTGCTTTAAATGAGGTTAGACAGATATGTGTTGCCCTCCAGGGCCTCTGACAAATACAGTTGAAATTCTAGTGGTGACTGCAGAGTTGTACTCCTATGATGTGGGATGAAACTAAACCGGGTTTGACTGTATTATGCACTATCTTGAGGTCCAATCCGAAATTGCTCATTTGTAGCAAGAAAGGTTGCTTCTGCTACAAATGGTTTCTACACATGGTCTTTCTGTTTTCTAACAGTTATCATTAAAAAGAGGGAATATTAATTTGGTCTCTGCCCTAGCCACCTACACAGGCAGGCAGGAAGACAAAGACAGGACAACAGAACATGCAGAGAAGATCACCTGCTGGCTGCCACGCGCCCGACAGGGAGGTGGAGTAGGGGGAGGAGAAAGTGTGATCACTTTTTTGGGACAGGTCCGAGAACGCTCCTTTTCCCGTCGCTTTTACACCAACAGACACAAACAGAGAGAACATTGGTGAAACAGTGGGCACATTTAGGCTGGTTCTGGAAGGACCAAAGGGCATTTGCCAAAAGCACGCCAGAGATGGTCTGGGATCACCTCTGGCCCCAGAGGCCACCTTCCTCGCCCCTCCATCCTCACTGCACGGTCAGGGAGGCGGCTTGTCGCAGTCTACTGTTGGCCTCCAGGCCAGGCTCGCACTGTTTGCTGGTGCGGATCACAAAGGTCATCTCTGCAGCTGGTCTTGGGGTCAGAACGTGAGCGCAGCACTTTGTAAATGCCAGGGATCAAGGACATTCTTCTTGGCTGGTTTTATCAGGGAAATCGTGGGGGAGAAGGAATGGGCTTTGTTATAAATAGAGAAAAAGGGCCCATAGGCCATCATCACAAGGGAGCCTGGCAAGTGCCTCTGACCGCCCAGTCACGTGGACACCCACAGTAGTAGAGCAACTCTTCTGCAGGGCCCACCTCAGACAACATCCTGCCATGGCTTCCCTCTTCTCAGTCCCCTCACTCACACTCAAAAGGGTCTGGAAAACTAGTAAGGAAATGTAAGGAAGAACAGGAAACAGGATCTTTCACTAAATGAGCACCATACACATGTCCATGGACCATTTCCCCATTTTGCCCTCTTTTTATTGCCCATTTTGCATTGCACACCTTCCTTGTGAAGCTGTCTAGGATTTGCAGAGCCCTTCAGTACTTAAGAAACAATCACACACTCCTCAGTCGGAGAAGCCCTCAATTTCCTCACACCCAGAATGACCACGTGGGGAGCACACAGTAACACCTGGGCAGGAGAGGGAGCGGTGGAAGTTCTGAAGCCAAGGGAAACAGTGCTACTGTTTGTCCCGACCTCACAGGACAATCTACTTCCAAACCAAGGCTGGTTAATGTGCAGTTTGCCTGCAGGATGCATTTCTGAGATCAAAAGACTAAAGGGTGGGGAGGGAAGAGCCAAAGTGTTTACACGGGAAGGCAAAAAAGAGAAGTCCCTGGCAAGCAGAGCTGTTGTTCATTTCCCTCTTCCATCCTGTAACCGGAGTTAAAGCTGGTCCTTGTGCCAACACGGCCACCACTGCTGTGCTTGCCACACCCTTGTGCCTCACTCCGAGCCACTTCAAGAGAAACACAAAGTGAGTCATTATAAGGGGCTGCCCATCAGCCCCCGCCTGCTGCTGGGGGCCAGCAGTCAGGGTGAGTGAGAAGCAGAGGGCCCCAGCACACCACTGGAGCACCATCCCTGATTAGTGCTGAGAAGAAATTATATGTGAGTATAATACATTTCACACGGATGTAAGAACTGTGAGTTATAGTTCTTTCACAGCCAAGCAAATTTACGATTCCTAACTCTACATCACATGAAGCACACACAGGGTCTCACAGGATGTTCACTGCTCACAGTTTCTCACTTATCCATCCGGCTCCTCTTTTGAACTGTGTGCTCTGTGCCCATTGCATAGAACCCAGGTTTGACTTCAATGGCTCTACTCTGCTGCCTGCATAGCCTCATAGCATTCGTCAACAGGAGAAACAGCACAAATACCAAGCTCCCGACGCCCTGCAGTACATGCAGCTCAACCAGGCGGTGAGCTGGCGTGCCCATCTTCACCAGCACGGAGGCCCCCACTGCGCCAGGTGCCTCGGGTCGCACTCGCTGACCTGAGACTTCCCAGCAAGCCCACCCAAAGCTGCTCCAGGCACGTGCCATTTGTAGTTAGTTGTTCAGCTGCTTGCACATCTTACACCTGACCCACCTTCTCCTTTGCTCCTCCTATCTCAGGTGACCGTTACGAACATTCTAAGAATCTAGAGTTTGGGGAATTTAGCTTCGAGTTCACTTTCTCCTTCAGCAGATACTCAACTAAAGATAACCTTTCAAAATCATACCTTCCACCTAGACTTCAAGGCAAAGGGTAAGAAAATAAAATGGAAGTGAATCCCCCTGAGGTTTCTCTTCCTTTGTTTCAGAAGATCTCCCCCGGGCAGAGGGAAAGAGGCGGCTTGGCTCTCTTGCGAGTCTGGACATTGCTCCTGAGTATCCACCTCATCCTCGCAGCCCTGCCTGTCACGTGGCATATTATTAAAGGAAAGGTTAGAGAGGAACATTTCGCCCTGAATATAATTCAAATAAAACCCAACTTGCCCTCCTCAGTACCTCCCAGGAACAGCCGTCACTTCACGCACAGGAGGAAACAGAGGCTCTGCTCGCAGCCTCTCAGAGTCCGAGCCCACGTGACAGCAAACCCCAGACAGTGGACCGAGGTGGGCTCACCAGGCTGCGATGCAGGAGAACACACAGAGGCCTCCCATCCCGCTGACGGGTGTCCCATCAGCCACCAGAGGCACCCCCCCTTTCTGTCCTGTTCTGTCCTGCTGATGAGAAATAGCTTTCCAGGAGATTCTGCAAAATTTTTAGTGAAAATTTCCAAAGTATTTTAAATGTAGACAAAACACCAAGAAAATGCCCGTGATTATCTTTGTCCAGGGTTTGAAACAAACAAACAAAAATCACAGTCTAAGACTATTTCTTGGATGATATTTTCCTATTTAACATGCAAGGCTCCAGTGCCCCAATTCCCAGGCTCGACAGTTTCCAGATTCCCCCTCCAACGGTCAGGACACATGTTAGCAAAAAGTCAACTTGGAACAAAGGTTATAAAACCCCAAAGGCTGTGGTGCCTGAATGACCCACCACACAGCTTCAGCTAGCTTCCACACCAATGAACAGCCCACTATCTTAACTGGTTTCCCAAATCCAAAGGAAGAAACAACTCATGCGATACAATCAGTATTGCCTATTAAACTTGCTCCCAGCGTCACTTCTCAAATGAGCAGAGGCTTCTGCCCTTGTGAACTTGGACTCTATGGGGCCAGCCCCAACCCTGGCTGGCTCAGAAGAAGGAGGGGTGGGAAGGCCCGGGGAGGGAGCACCAATTCTGGCCCCTGGGGAGCTCCTTTACCTGTTTCCACTGGGGGATGGAAGCAGGGCGACCCTGCTCAGGCAGGCAGCAGGATGGCTGGCTGACCCCACGCTCCTGTGTCGGCTGTGACACACAGGCCAAGTATGGGTGGGGGCAGGACATGGAGACAAAACAAAATAAAATACATTAAGGTAGGAGAAGACACATGTGTTCATGGAGGACAGATACATAACTATGAACTGGGGTGGGGGGGGACCAGACTATGGTGACACAGAATTAATTCTTAGAAAGTTATACCTATAAAGGAAACAAAATACACCACTCCCCCCGCTCCCCCACCAAAAGCAAATGCAGAAGAGAAACAGAAGCTGTAATTCTCATTATCCTTTACCCCAGCTCAATGCTCTGAACCTAAACCACTAATTCTTGTTTGGAAAACTAATCTTTCGACTCAAAATGAGGAAAGCAACCTTCTTTTAGGGGCACACTTCCTCTAAGGAAGAGCATGCCCACCTTCTTGAGGGGGGCTGTCAGAGCTGCCAGGCCACCTCAAAGGTTTACCAACAAACAGTATCATCTTCTCTGTGAGCCACAGCATGAAATGACTGGAGTCTAAAGATTAATAACCAAAGAGCAGATGTAAGAAGAAGTTAATGATGGCCAGACTCCAAGCAAAGTCAGTCCGACCCCCGGGTCCAGAGGAACAATGGCTGACGTGTAAGGAGATGAAAAAGAATGAAGAGAATGAGCTCCCTCTCCTCCAGGTGCTCTCTCAGGTCATTGGGGAGTTTTATAAGAAACTTAACAGTGTGACTCTCAAAATCCCAGCACCTCCTGTTATAAGACGTCCTAGTGACTCAGCCAAGCAGGAGAAGAGACAAGGCCTAACAAAGGCATCTCGGGTCAAATGCTCCTATCTGCACTCTCACAAGCATGACCTTTGGGAATGCAAGTTAGGACCCGTGAAGAACCTTTGACATGTTCATACTCTCAACCTGGTTTGAGAATAGCCCAAGAACATCATCTGGAACACACAGAAGCAGCTTGGTAACTAGAATGTCGGCCTCTGTACTTCATCACAGAAGAGAGAAAGGATGCTAACACACAGCACTAGTGGATGACTGTGGAAAGCAAGGCGCACACACATTTTCCAAGATGCTTGTAAAGGGTTTGCAACATGGAAATATGCCCAAAGTTACATGAAGAAAGCAGAATACAAAAGTGTATATTAAGAATGACCTCAACTATGAAAATAAGAATGCACGAAAAAAAGATCAGAAAGAAACATTAACAGATGACAGGTGCCTTAATTACCTGTATTACACTTTTCAGCATTTTCCTCAATAAGCATATACTTCTCTTACAATTTAAATATGGATGTGTGTATGTGAACATGCACTCCTGTATCTCTACAGGGGATTTTTAAAAACCCTCTGCTGATTTTTGTCACCGACACCTTGAACTGAACGGTGAGGATACAGCAGTCCTGACAGCACAGGAAGCGCTCTTCTCTGCCGCAGCCAGACAAGGGGGAGACCAGACAGCAGGCCTGACGGCACGAGAGCTCGAGTCTGTGACACAGCTCACCTCACATGACTGGAAAGATCCCTCCCTCCTCTGTGGCCAAACCGAGTGTGGACAGGCGAGGGATGGGATGGGGTTACCTGTCTCCTCATGCCAGTGGACTGTGGCGGTGCGTTCTCTTCAAATTTGGCCAGCAGCTGGGTTGCCATGTACTTCACTTTGTTCTGGTTACCGAGGGCCACGTCCATCCTCCTGTCCGTCAGAGTGCTCACCAGCGTGGGCCTTCCTCCTCGGTAGCCCCGGGGTACCTCCTCCTGATGAACAGTGACCACCCGAGAACCAGCCTCCATTAGAGGAGCCCCCTAAACGCCCTTTGCTCAGAGACACACAGCCAGTGTCTGGACCAGCAGCTGGATTTCTGCTTTAGGTTGAGCTTAACAGCTCTCTTCAAGGTTCTAATCTCAAGATGGGGTCAGCAAGGCCTTGGTGCGTGGGGCAGTATAAAGAGGTACTGGCACTTTTGCTGGTATTGTCATATCCCAGGAAAGCCAGTGTCCTTTGCCAAATGTGTGATTCCAAAGAGACAGGAACGCCCAGTGCACGTGTGTGTATGTTCCCGTGGATGCTCTCCAAAAAGTTAAACAAAAACAAAGTCGCAGAAAAAGCACCTGTGCACAAAATCTCTCATAAAAGATGAACACGAAAAGGTATAGCAACACCAATGTGGAAATTAAAAAAAAGGCTATTCAGTATAATCATTCTACAAACCCCAGATAATTCTCACCTCTTCTGATTGACTAGTCTTTCTCCTCTTTCCAGCACCATCCAAGTCCTTTTCCTTTTTATCCTACACCAAGAAAGGAGGGAAACGGCATTATTCTAGACCCTATACCTTGTCATTAGGTTTGCAGCTGGTAAGAAAAACCTTCTTACGCTTACCTTGGGAGAACGCTTCCGAGAGATGGTCTGCCCGAGTTTGCTTAGGAAGGAGATGGGAGACTTGGTGCTGGCTATCAGGACTGCCTTCTCCTCAGCATTCAGGGCCAAGGCGTCTGCGAACAGAGAGCAATGTGGAGGAGAGTCCTGGACGGGCCTCAAGGCACTGACCAGAACTGCCCTCCTTGCAGGGGTGCCTGGGACCCAGAGATTCTGCAGGTCCATTGGCTCCGACAGGAGGACAAGGAGCGCAGCAGGAAATGCCACAAGGGAAACGCACACTGAGGTCTGGATGTTGAGCCTTCTCTTCTCCATCCACACAAAAAAAATTAACTCTTTTCCACAGCCCACTTCAGTCACAAAAACCTCCACTTTTGCTTTTCAAAAGTTGGAATCTGCCTATGATTGTTAGTTACAGAGTGCTGAAGCCTCACCTTTGGGATAAAAATTTCAGGGCAGAGAGAGAAGGGAGGGAGGGTAGGAGCAACTGGTTTTGATGTATGCAGACACCATGCACTTGGCCGCACATAAGGGGGGCCCTCCCTGAGTGCGTCTGTCGACATTAGAGCTGTGGACTTCTGCTGTAGGAACCACGTATCTAACTAGAAAAAGCCACAGACATCTACAGAGTACACGGGCTGGAAGACATTGGATAAACACATACTCTGAGGGTTCCAATGTTTTATTAGTAATAATAGTAATTTTAAAAATAACAATTGAAATATAATATATTGCTAATATTTATTAAGTGCTTCAATTTGCCAAACATTCTTCTTAGCATATCACAATCTAATTATATATATAATCCCCATTTTACAGATGGGGAAACTGAGGCACAGGGCAATTTAGTAACTTGCCTAAAGGTGGAACAGGTGGACATACTGAGACCCAGGTCAGGTACCACGGTCAACACTTTTAAACATTATCCTATACTTACTCCTAGGGACAATAAATGACAACAGGAATATGTTTTTGTAGCACTCTAACAGACTGAGGCAGCAGGCTGAGGGCCAAGAAAAGATTTTTAGAAAACACTAAAAGGTAGGAGAAGAAAGAGAAACCAGAGAAGCAACAGTCACAGAACAAAGAGAACGAGACAAGTATATAGGACAGGGTCACAGAAACCAAGAAGGAGAACTTCAAGAAAAAGGATGTCATTTCACAGTGCTGAGCAATGCAGAAATGCCAAGTGCAGGAGAGATGAGAAATGAGAAAATAAATGGATTTGGTGATTCTTCCCAGCTGTGGAGGACAGCTTTGGCAGAGCAGGAAGTACAGAAGCCAGGCTGCAAAGTGCTTCCAAGTTTAGGCCGTGAGGAAGCAGAGCCACTAGCACGAACCACTTTTCAATAAGCTGGTTCTCAGAGAAAGGGTATGAGAAGGTGGTAGAGTCGGCAGTAGAGTCAAGGAAAAAATCTGCATAGAAATGATTTTTGCATTCTTACAGATTTAGTGAGAAAGATTTGGGAAAGAATGAGTGCTTGAGAACACACTAGTAGAGAAGGGAAAAGCAACGGAGCAAAGTCCCAGGGACTGACCCTGATAGCCGACCAGTAAAATCACAAGGTAAGCACAGGTTTGGCTTTTGGTGGTACTGATGAAGGACATGGTGAAAGGAAAGAAAAGGAAGCCAGGCAGCAGAGAGGATCGGAGGCCCTCCACCTCGTGCCGCCGGCCCTTACCCCTGGAGGAGAGCGAGTCCTTGAACATCTCGTAGAACTGAGTCAGGTACATCACCATGGACAGCTTGTCGGGCTCCCCCACCGAGGCCATTTCTTTGCCTGTCATGATGGGAGAAATGCCCAGTTCCTTCTCAGCAATATCAAAGGCCAGTTGGTTATTCTTCTCCACATTTTGCTCATCCAAAGAATCAAAATCTCTGAGAAACAGGATGAGGAAAACACGTCAAGATGAGTTGCTTATCCCCACACCAGAAAACACAATACCATGGAGTCGTCATCATTCTCAGTCTTTCAGCTAAAATCCAGGGTGCAGTGCCTCACCGTAATCTGAGAGCAACTCTGTTTATTTCATCTCAGTCTCCTTCCTTTTACTAAGGAAATACAAACCATCCTCAAGGAGAAGAAATGATTAAAGATACCCATAAAGGAAAAAAGAGGAGGAAAGTTGGAAAACTACCCTCATTTTTCCAAGATAAAGATAGGAACTATCTTTTTTTTTTTGAGGAAGATTAGCCCTGAGCTAACATCTGCTGCCAATCCTCCTCTTTTTTTTTTTTTTTTTTTTGAGGAAGACTGGCCCTGAGCTAACATCCATGCCCATCTTCCTCTACTTGATATGTGGGATGCCTGCCACAGCATGGCTTGACAAGTGGTGCCATGTCTGCACCTGGGATTTGAACCAGCAAACCCCGGGCTGCTGAAGTGGAACATGCGCACTTAACCACTATGCCACTGGGGCAGCCCCGATAGGAACCATCTTTAACACGTATCCTCTTGCACCTTGTGTGTGACTGTACATATTAAACTAATACTCAATAATGATAAAAATCCTCCTTAGATCAGACTGCTTCTAAGTCCTGGGACTATCACACACTGTGTCCTTTGGACCTGACAAGCTGTTCATGCCCTGAGTCAGCTCTGGTAAATCTTACTCAGCCTTCTACTTGAAGGGAAATTCCAAGACTTTCCTCAAAAGATTTTTCCATTGCTAAATTTCCTGAGTTTTCCCAAATACTTAGATTAACAAACATTTCCCACTGGGTTTCCAGCTTCTTGCTATTCAATCAAGTAACAACTGATAGCATTCTTCTCTAGGTGATTTCAGGCCTTATCGTGCATTAACCTGACTCATGGCAGTTTTTCATTTTTTAAAATTGCTTTTCTCTGTAGATTAAGCCTGCTAAACCATAGAGGCCGCATCCTGAATGAAGTCATTGTAGTCTAAACAGTGCCACGTGACCTACTCACTGGTTTGTGTTCTGTCACAAGAAAATCCCCCAGACCTTCTGCAGGCGGCCTTTGGTCAGGTCTACTGGGAATGTGTCCCCTCACCCCACACGACCCCCCGCCCCCACCTGCCTTCCCTTTGGAAGAGAACTGATTCACCTGGCCCTTCCTCTACAGCACTTCTGTGCCACTGGTCATAATCCTCCCGAAGCTGCTCCCCGATACCCCCTCTCCCGGTAGGGCGATAAGCCCTCCTTTCACCTGCCTTTTGCCAACCTCTGCAGGAGCTAAGGGACAGAAGCACCAGAGGTCAGTTATCTTTATCGAAGCGAATCAGAAATTCCCATTCCTGAACCACACTATGCAAGGCTATTTTTACTAGCTGTTGCCTCATTAATTTATAATCTAATATAAACAGGGACTAGGTCTTTGAGAATTCCTTAAGCAACCATTAAAACAAAAAACACACAAAAATTGGGCCCTTAAATGGGCCTGATGATAAAAGGACAGGCAGCCAAACTAATTCAACAAACTATGCCTTTGTTTCTAAATCTTCCTGTTTGGTGCCCACAGGAAGGAGGCCTACGGGGGAAATCTGAGCACCCTGGCTGCCACGGCCACCTGGGTCACCGAACTGTCCTAATTCTGCACGTGGGTGAGTAAAGAATGACCAGAAGACATGTTACCAATGTACATGGGTAAGGTAACCTGAGTTTTGGGGGCGCGAGAGAGTATGTTTGCAAAAAGTGCCATCCTTTACCAAAGAAAGGGGAGCCACTGGAAATTGGGGGAGGACTCACTTTTCTGTTTTGTTGGTGGTGACATATTTGCCTTTCGCCAGCCAAATGTTCCAGCCAGCTTTTCCTCATGACCATCAGCATTTGAGAGATGGCTGGCTGAAGTGAAGAGTTCAACCTGGGGCCAATCAACAGAGTTTTCCTTTGTGTAGAGTTAAGAGGCCCAGGTGGGCGCTAAAGCCAGCTTCTGACCTTCTGAGTGCAGTGATTTTAGAAACTCAGCTAGTCACTCCGGGGCTGAACTACGTAATGCTTGACATAAAGAGTTTTAAATATAACCACATCAAAATTAATGACTGTCTTCTAGAGAAAGTATCTTACTATGTATCTCATTCTAGGAAAATGTACAAAATTTGGCTACTTGAGAGCAGTGTGCCCTGAGATCCTTCAGGAATACAAAATGAAACACAGAGTCTGGTTACAACTTACATCAGATCGGGGCGGTATCTGTGGATAATCGCACACAGGGCCAGGCCACTTTTCCAAGACATGGTGAGGTCTGTCACATTCACCCCTGCGTAGCCATCGGTCTGCCTCTGGCACCAACCCAGCAGTTTGCTTGAACGAGCTACAGACTCTAAAACAAGAAAAGTATTGTTGGAAGTGTAGTCACTGAGTAGCACTGAGGATCCTCTGTAGTATACATATCCAGTTTGAAAAATTACTGAAGGTAGGGATAAAATAGTTGTCACCGGTTTTCAAAAGTAAGAAGCTATGTGACTGGTATCCTGATAGTGGAATTTTAGGTAGACAAGAAACTACAGATTTACCCAGACTCCGAGGTCACGTCTATCTCCCTAACAGATGGATAAGTCACACCAGGTTGTTTGGACCTGCTCAGGCTGAAGCCCGGTGTCCTGCGGTGCTCTGGTCACTGATTTACATGGCAGAGCGCCGTCTCCAGAGGCTGTCACCCCCACCTGCAGTGCTTCTATCGTTCCCCTGGAGAGTTGTGTGGCAGCTGGCAGGGGAAGCTCCCTCCCTTCGAGGTAAACTGGGAGGCTTAGGGCAGAGAAGCCTCCATTCCACCCAGCAGCACAGCAAACCAGCAGCGAACAAAGCCCTGCTTGCACCCTTGCGCAGGTGCTGAGCCACCTGCCAAGAGAAGACACTATACGATGACACTGGCCTGGCCAAGTCCCCCAGACCAGACGAACCTGGGTACTCTCGATTATAGATGATCACATCTTGAAAAACTGAATACGTAAACACATACACTTGGATGTTTTCTAGTTCATCCATATGTCTTCTATAACATGAAGAGCTTTTATGAAAATCCATTTGTCTTACAGCATCAGAAAAGCTCTGATATGGAGCATTCAGAAGAATCTGTGAACTTGTATTTGTGACCAAGAAAGTCTGCTACCTTAGTTTAGGCAGCTGAAAATATTTAACCTTGGACTAAGTCATTTAGTAATTTGTGAACATAAGATAAAAACCGCATATCATAAAAACCCTATTTCATTTAAGTCTTTCAGTGAAAATGTATTTTGAAACTATACAGTGTCATCCTGGTGTCATCATTGTAAATCTCTTGGCTTCAGAAATTAACTCTATTCTGATGTCTCCTAAGTCTGTATATTCATCAATCCAATACATATTGGGCAAATTCAATATTCCAGGCTCTAAAATAACAGTGAACAAAGATACATTCTCTACTTTCAAGGAGAAGAGATCCTAACAGAGAAAGACAAAAATGTTTCCAACTGCCTGTTGGTCATCATATTCATCTTGATAGCCCAAGAGCATATCAAATTCAGACTGTCAAAGCAGAACTGGAACGTTTTTACTCTCCCGTTTCCTTGTTCAGACTGATGGCAGCACGATTCACAACTACCTTTTGACCCAAAGCACAACCAAGCTGCCAATGCCTTTTGATTCTGGGTCCTTAATATTCTCTCTCTCACATAATTAATACCGGCATTGACAAAATGGCTGCCGTTTTTGACCACTCACTATATGCCAGGCATTGCAGTACAGAATGCTTATAATGTGAGGTGGATATTTGTTACCCCTGTTTCATAGACAAGGAAACCGAAGTTCAGAGATGCTACATAACCTGTTCAAGCCCACGCGATTCACAAATGGCAGAGCTTGGACTGCGACCCAGGTGCACCTGGCCCCAAAGTCACAGTTCTTCTTGCTCCACTGCCTTTTCCCTTCTCCATCCTCAGCGTCAACACCAGATTGAGGCTCCACCACTTTCAGCTTGACTATTGCAACGTACTTCCAACTAGGCCCCTGCCTTTGGCATTTTCCTTCTCCATCCTATCTTACAGGTAGCTGATCAGGTATACTCATGTCACGCTCCTTTTAAAAAAATCTTCAGGGGCCCTTCAATGAACACAAAATATGGAATGGCCTTTATTTCCATCACTGTATCATAACAATGTTGTAGTACTTAGCTAAAATGCTACGGCTTCTTCCATAAAAACCTTAGTTGGCATGTGTGTGCTCATTCTCCCTGTCTCTCTCAACAGCATCGGTATCTGATTTCTCTACACTCTCATAACACCTTAGACCGAGGTTTCTCAACCTCCGTGTTACTGCTATTTTTGGCTGGGTAATTTTTTATTGTGGGAGCTGACTTGTGCACATGGGAGGTTTGGCAGCATCCCTGGATGCCAGCAGCCACCCCCATCATGACAAACAAAAATGTCTCCAGACACCACCAAATATCCTCTGGGGGCAAAATGACCTCTGGTTGAGAACAACTGCCTTACGCAGTACTGTGCACACTGACAGCTCAACAAATAAGTACAGACTTCTCTGTACAGGTTACCTGGATTTCAAAAGGCCATTACCAGAACTCACCATTGCGTATCAACTTTGGGGTAGTTCGGGAATTCACCAGGTTCTCCATTTCCAGATGAATATCTTTTGTTTCTCCAGTATCATATAAATGGCGCACCTGGAAGAAAGATAAAAAGTCATAAAGAGGGAAAATCAAATACCAAGTAACAAATTCCCACCTGAGAGCAGAATGACTGAGAGGAAAGACTGGGACAGCAGGTCGGGCAGTTCAGACAGAGTTACGATGATGACCTTTAAATCCTTTCTGGAATGCAGAGGGGCTACATATAAGCAAATACATAGTAACTGTAATAAGTTGTGCTAAAAACTAGCTACTCAGCCAGGAAGTCCCTTTGATAGTCTCTGTTGGATCATCAATGCTGCCCATCGGCAGCAGGCTTCATGGACGCCTTAGGGACCACACACAAATACAGAGGCGTAAAGGTGTAAACTTCAGGTAGAAAGTGAGTAACAAATTACACTAGAACATAGGCCAATAAATTGAGTGGGCTGCTTTCTGAAAACTGCTGAGCTCTTTGGGATCATTATGCTTTATGAAATGTCACTCTAGTGTACTAATAAGGCTTTAGATATTCTGAGAAATAGCACAGAAGTACAAAAAACAGACCAGTGATGTCTTCTACTTGTAGAGAGTGTCTGACCTTTCAAAGTTCTTTCAAGTGAACAGTCTCACTTGCCCCATGGCGACCCCAAGAGCAGCAGGCATTATCGCCTCCCTTTACAGGTGAAGTGAAACGACCAGTCCAAGTCACAAGTGAGTGGTGGGTGATGGCAGCGCAAGTCACAGCTCCTGACTAGTGAACAAGTGCTGCTTCCCTCACAACCTGCAATCTGAATTAGGAGGCCTGCGATAAAGTCCGGAATCCATCATTTCTGTCACATTTGGTCTTCAACAACTGTCTGCCTCAGCAGCTGGCTCTTCTGCTGATGGGAAATAACACCTATTTTCGCCAATTCAGAGAGCATCTATTTGGATTATGAAAGAAGTGTTGTGTATATGTTTCATATTAATAGATACATTTCAATACTTCAGAGGTCTGATCGGCCCTGAAAATGGGCCCAGACATAGATGACCGACTGGAAGGCTCTTACCTGGCTTGGCCGGAGGAAGTTGACGTTAATATTGGGATATCTGGTGACAGGGTCTATGCTGTATTGGCTGAAGTTTTTACTCACATTCTCAGGGGTGGTCTGGGGCAGCAACCTATAAATACTCTCCCTGCAATAACACACAACAATATAAACAGGCATCACAAACATCTCCCCTCCCTTGACAATATTTCCATTTTATCTGAAGGATACGACAAATCCTCATCCTTGACCAGTTTCCTCCAATCCTACAACAGCCCTTGATTCCATAGGCACTGGACTGGCTAAGGGCTAGAAGAGCAAATACACTGCTGGGGGCAGGGATAAAAAGCCGGATTCTAATTTAAAAAGCAACAAATTTCTGTTTTGTTTCTCAAGTATGCCAATATTTAATTTTTAAGAAAATCACAGATGAAAAAAGAACTTCCCACCAAATTTACCCAGAGCACCTTAAGTAACAGACTTAAAATGACACCAACCACCAATTTCACCCAGGAAATCTTACTTCTCTAGTTTTTCTGGTCACGGCATTTGTTCCACATCAGCAAGCAAATCCTAGGAGTCTTACCTCATTTGCAATAATCAGCTTCAAAATATCTGACATTTGGGAGTCTGAGAAACGTGACGAGCAGTTCAGTGTTTTCCTTTGAATTCAGTCCCATTTAACTTCCTCTCTGATGTCAGTCAGCCCCCGCCCACCATGCTGACTCCATCCCTGCATGTGTTTCTAGTTGACAGAGCACGTAAGGTACTACTGTTTGTATCTGGTTGTGCAGCTGTCTTAGAGGAATCAGACGCCATCCCTCAGTGGTACAAAGATCCAGGTACCATTTGTCAGTAACAACTTTAACTTGGAAAGGGATAAGAGAAGAGCACTTACATTAGATGATCTTTAAATTTCTATGATTTTATGAATAATATCTTGCCTTTCCTCTCTTAAATATGAAAACATCTTTAATTAAGAAAGGGAAAGAGAGAAGGGAGAAAGAGCCTGGATTCTGCCTGAAGACCCAACCACCTGTCACTCCTAGTTTTCTCACAGAAGGACCCCTGCTACTTTCCATTACCTCTCTGCTAGGACTTCCAGGGGGCTTGTTCCTAGAGACCAACTTCGTACCATCCAGGCAGAGTCCATAGCAGCTAAAAAGCCCCGGGCTATTCCTGTTCCCATTGGCCAAAAAGGCTATGAAGGAGAGAGAAAACAAAGAATTAAAATAAATTACCTTCGAGAGTAGTTTTTGGCAACTGTTCAGATACTGGACTTCTATACTTCACAAACTGGGAGAAGGGCAAGTCACAAAAGTTGCTGAATTCCCATGAACACAGGGCTCCCCGCGGCCTGCAGTCCTCGCCCACTTCCTGCTGTGACTCCTGCTTACCTAAGCCACACAATGCTGCAGACACTCGTTTCACAGCCCGGGATACCCAGATTTGTTCCTAATTATTATTGCCTCTACTCTAAGGTGCTGACATCCTTAACACTCACCTCCAGGAGGCTGTCCCCAACCAGAGCCACTAATAATTGGTGTCCATTCTGCTCACGCACCAAGGCGGCGTTCTCGGAGGCATACATACAAGTGAAGTCAAACATGGCCACGTCGGGCTGCCCATAGTGATTGATGGCAAAATCCAGAGATGGCAGCTGCTGCTGGGTGGAAAAGTCTGCTGCCTCCCTGGCATAGCTCAGCAGAGCCTCTTGGTCCACATTTTCCCGGGAAAGCAAGAGCTCTGTGTCGGCGTAGTCCTGTTTCCAGAGAGAGAAGAGACTCGATGGCACAGCCCAGATAAGGATGTCCAGCCTAGCCACCCAGAGCTGTACTACCTGTGTTAGAGAGAACCTGGTTTCACAGCCTTTCCATTCTCCCTGAAGTGATTTCATATCCCAAAGTAAGTCTTTTACACAAATTAAAAAGATAGGGGCCGGCCCCGTGGCTGAGTGGTTGAGTTCGTGCCCTCCGCTTTGGTGGCCCAGGGTTTCACTGGTTTGGATCCTGGGCATGGACATGGCACCGCTCATCAGGCCATGCTGAGGCATCGTCCCACATGCCCCAACTACAAAATACACAACTATGTACCTGGGTGCTTTGGGGAGAAAAAGGAAAAATAAAATCTTAAAAAAATAAAAAGAAAAGGAGCAAAGCTGTTTCTAAAGCACAGGCTTTGCTGCCTAAAAACACAGTCCAAGCCTTCCAGTTACTTGGAGCAAGTCACTACTTTGACCCTGTCCATCCACCTCGTGGGGTTGTTTTCAATACCAAATAAAACAATTTATGTGATGGTACTTTGTAAACTGAAGAAGCATTTTGCCGTTTATATTGTTATCAGCAATCATTATCTTCCAGGTAGCAAATAGCTTTTGGCAACTGGGACCACATGAAGGACTAAGGAAGGACCCGAAAGCTTTAGGTGCCAAAAAGACGTGGAGGGAGGAGCAATAGCAGTCCAGGGGCTGGGAAGAAATACACTGAAGATGGAAGAGAGGTTTTCAGAATAACACATAAGATTCTGAAAGGCTCCAGAGAAACCCACCAAGAAAGAATAGCTCATGAGAGAAAAAAGCTTTCCACCTAAAGGACTGGACAACTCCTTTTCTGTTTGGAGGTTCCTGGCTACTGAGCCAAGTCTACTCTCCTAAAGTGGAGCCTCAGGTTTCCAAGTGCCCCGATGGCACTTTCAGCCACCACTACAAGATGTTAAAAGCCAAAACACAAACACTTGAGTTGGTCCTGGAAACAGCGTTTGTTCAACGTTGAGTAAGTGGCCACAATAGGTTTAATATTTAGCAGCACACACAGAAGGCATGGCCCTTGCCCTCTAAAAAAATGAATAAAAAGGAAAAGTAAATCAGGTCTTGGCATTCTAGATTATTCCTAAATAATTTCAACTGATAACTATAATTTTGCCTAAGATGATAGATTTAAGTCTTAACTTAGTCCCAAGGCACACCACTGGGCTTAGCGGCCATTCCTTATTGATAAAGCATCCAACCATATACATCTTGCTTGGCTTTTGGTAGAATGGGCTGTACAGACTGCTTTGTCTTGTTTCCCCTGATACATAAAGACCACGAAGCTGAGAAACAGATACAGGGTTCACGGGTGGGAAGGAGACTGTGCTGCAGGCACGTGCTCATCAGCTCACCCCTACACTGCTCTCAGATAACACAGTTGTGTAATTCAGACTGAAGTGACTTGATTCATCACCACCCTGACCCAGCTGTGAGTCTGTGGTAAGAACTGTACAGGCTTGAATCAGCACATATGGTGCCTCTTCTAGCCATCTCATCGCACAGGGACAGCAGTGCTCACATTCAGACCAAGGAGACCAAAGAAGACTTAAAGAAACTCTCCCTAAGGAACCATCCACCCTGTGGTTCTCTGACTTCATATTCAGATCATGATCTCAGGAAACATCATACAATGAGTCACCTGGTAAGAAGCTGAGCTGCACCTGACTCAGGATGGACAATAAGCCCTTATTGTTAGGTCATAAAGAGGTCTAAATACGCCCTGTCCAGTCAGTGTTGCCTGGACCTCTGACAGCCATGTCTGCAGTAAAACCACAATCATTCTCAGGCTCCCATCAACACCAGTTATTGCTTCTGGGTAAAACTCCCTTCCCTCTATCACCTTCTCCCAAAAGACAACCTACCAAATACCAACCAATAACCAGTCATAGATAGAATTCACTACAATCACAAACAAAATGACCTAAAATTAAATCAAATATTTAACACAAAATGATATCTGAGATTTGCTCTGAAAGAATCCAGGGGCGGGAATGGGGAGTGGGTTGGGGCACTACTGAAACAATACTGGCCAAGTTAGATAATGGGCACATAGGGTTCATTATACAATTCTCTCTACTTTTGTTTACACTTGAAAATTTCCATAATAAAAGATTTTTTAAAGTTACATTAAAAAACATTAGAGGAGTACATGTTCCCAGGAGATGAGTTTAGGTGGTCATTTTCATTCCCTCGCAGGAAAACTCATCAGACAAGAAAATTCTTTCTCTTGGTGACCACATTAACCAGTACAATATAAAATGTGGTTTGAAAGAAAGCCATCACTCACATGCAGTATCACCCCTTTGTCCAGTAAACTCTGCTTTTTGGCTGTCATAACGAAATAGTGCGTGTCATCTTTATAGTAGACGATGTTCTCCAAGTCGATACCTGTAACCAGAAAACAAACGCGTGCATACAGGGGTTTGCTGAAATGAAGGGACATTAGGGCAGAAGAAAGACCGTCCATGGGTCCACCAAGACCAGGGCTATAAAACTCCAGGGAGGAAAAGAGAAAATTAAAAAAAGACACTTGAGCCGAGGCTCTAGCACATTCAATTCATGACAAGAGGGGAGCTGTCTGCCCTGACACTGCTCTCTAACTCACTGGACACACCAAGTTACCCTAAAGACAATGATCAAGACAAGCAGAAAGATAAAGATGGGAAGAAAAAGAAAGGTTAACCTCTAGTAAGAGGGTTTGGGTTAGCTCTCAGGTTAAACCTCTTTGATAGTCATCAAGGCAATTGAGGGAAATGTCCTAGACTCTTAAGGACAGGACAGACAACTAAACATCGGGAAACAGAGAGTGAACTATCGACTTTTTAATTCAATTAATCTAAAAAATAGATGCAATGGACAGAAATCATGTTCTAGAAAACAGAGAATTGGAATTTGCTGCACATTTTTGTTGCAGCAAAATATCTAAGTTAATCTATTCAAAAGCTGTCACACGACAATCTCACTCCTATCTAGCATGTGGTTTGCTTCAAGACCAAACTGGAACTCAGGAGGAAGACTACATACTCAATGCGTGAAGTCAGGTTCTCAATAAACCAGAGAACTCCCAACCAACAGCTTACGTCACCAAGCACCATCACTGAGAGCGATGGCACAGAGGAAGGGGCTGGAGAAGAGTTGGTAGAAGGCAAAACAAACACTTAAAACAAACAGATAAGTAAAAACCAAAACCAGAGCAGCCCAGCCCAGCCACTGTGATGAGGATGAAGAATCCTGGAGTAGGAGACAAGCGATGTGGAAGGCATTACGCTAGGAACAAAGTATGGGAGTGAAGAATGAGCAGAGTGCAAACAGCACAACAATAACCCCAATGACCACCCACCCCTCAAACTCTCCAGAGAAAAATCACAAGTGGTTATTTAAACTTCTATCCTTATTGCTTTGGAGGCATCTACACCAACCTGTGGCTTCCCTCAGTTGCTGGAAAAATTTTTGGTTGAAAATAAAAGCCACACCACTGATCTCTTCCACTTTGGCTTCTGCTGTTGTATTTCTGTTAATAAAATTTGCTGTAATGGCAATGGCCAGTTTGCCACGAAATTCTTTGCGACGAAATCCTGGAAGGAAAGAAATTTTTAGAGGTAGCAATAGCTGGCTAGAGAAGAAGGAAGATCACTTCAAACAGGAGGAGTGTTGATGAAGGCATTGGGAACGTGGGGAGTGGGGGTCAATGGGAAAATCTGGGGGCAGCTCTTCTCTATCCGAAAATAAAGTATTTACCTTCCAAAGAACATAACAATTCAGGAAAGAAGTCAACGTCTCCCACACACTAATAAACAATTTGAAATCTGAGTGGCCAGAATATTACTCAGTACTAGGGATTCCATGAAAAAAAAAGGGAAGCCACCTGCTCATTCAACTTAGATTTAATCCTGCAGTGCCAACTGCTCAAAGTTTAGCTTGTCTCCTAGCACCCCAACAAGAGTGCCCTATAAGAAGTAACCCAAGAACCAGTTGGCTAAGGGAAGGCTGGGGCCTGTTATTCAATTAGAATAGGTAGCACACATATGCAGACTCTTAGGAGTGTGGACTCTGATGATACAAACTCACACACCAGGGTTGGAAGAGGGTCACCCTTCACTCTGCTATGAACCACGTAAAGCAGCATTGACCAATACCTTCCAAGGTGTTCCTCCGGCCATCCCCTCCGATGATCACTTCAAATTCGTACTCCGATACAGGATGAGTTTTGGGGTGCACTAGTGCCCGCCAACCTATCCCTGTAGACCAAAGTCAAAATGAAGGTCACTACCCACACCTTATTCATATATCTAAGATATCTCTAGATATTCTGGTAGGCAGACTGCACAACATCCCAAGCCAAAAACACTAGGTGTAAAAGCATGGGATACAAACCCACAGAAACAAGAAAGCCTTGAAGAAGGCTCACAAAGGAAGGGTCCCCATCATACGATTTTCTACAATGAATACTGCAATTGTTGCAGTGCTGCAATGTTTAATACTATGCCAAAGGCCTTCTCATTCAGTAAAAAGTTCCTCAAAAGACACAGGCCACACAAATGGAAAAGCCCCTTGAACTAGTTCTGAAAACAACCTGCAGATTCCTACAGTTTTCTCCCTCATTCACTGCCCTTTAATCCCTCCCTTATTTGTCCAATCCAACTCACGTTCATTTTCTTGGTCCTCAGGAGGCTGTACAAGTCCTTGGAATTCCACATTGACATGGATTTCAATGCCTAGGATCAAGGCTACTTTCAAAAGTATTAGTTGAAGCTGACGGATACCTGGGTAAACAAAGAGATTACACAAGTAGGGGCACACTGAAAAGAGAGTACTTGTCAGTGGTCACTGCTCACGTTCCCACCTGCCCACCTATGCAGAGTTTATTCAGATTCTCAAAGCCTCCTGTAGCAGGAGACATTTTTGAAGTCATGTTCCATAGCTTCCTTCTTTTCTAAGGGCAAATATAATTCAGTGCAAGAGATGTTCTGGAGAGACACACAAGGCCATGCCCGCCTCTTGGGTTAGTTTTCAAAACCACCAAAAGATCTGAGACAACATGAGATGGTGGCCAATAGGAGACTCTCCTTTCCATCTCCCCCTGATTCAGTCAGAGCCACAATTCAGCAGAATCTACACTCCTGACAGGACACTGTACTTACCACAGAAGGCAGAAGATGTGCGCTCACAGGTGTGCTTTCCAGTCTGACACAAAGGGGCTGCTGTACTGCTCCCCAGGATTCCCACAGCATCTCTTTCATCCTACTACCTCACTGACTTTCACACATCCTTACAGGGTGAGAAGGGGACGCCTCAATCCAACCTTAGTCTCTTGTCATTGCCCCTCCCACCACTGGTCTACAGTTGCAGAAACCAAGGCTCAAAATGATTGAAAATCTTGCTCATTATCATAGTGAGATTTATTTATTTGTTCCATGTCCAGTGAGTATCTACCAAGTGCCAGACATGGCAGCAGCCCCAGGTATACTCAGATAAAAATCTAGCCCTTGATGTAGGACCATCTCAGCTCCAGGATAAATCCTGCCACACAGAAGGCAGACAAATCCACTGAATTAAAGACCCTTGGTCCCCTCCTAAGACCAATCCTACCTGCAGTCTGTGAGTAATCTGCTCACAGGACATGCAAATCCTCCTCTAAGTCATCTTGGTCATCTTTCCCAGGTTACCACAACCACCACCCTTCTGAGTCACACTCCCAAAGACTCATTAATCCCATGCTAGAACACACTTTCTATTTGCAGACAACTGGGTTCCAAGATGCTTTACACATTAAAGCCTGATGGATGGGCAGAGTGCTTCCTCTGCCAGTGGAATGGGGCAGCTTTTGGCCACTGTTTGATAAACTGGCACAACCGCTTCAAACAGCAAAAGGTTCAGTTGTTGAATATATCTACAAGACACATCTGAAGGAGCTCAGAACAAAAGTTCCTTGACAAGCTTCTCTGGAATCATTAATGATGATCAATAAACAAGACTTCGACTTCATAATGTAGATACTGTCTGTTCTGAATTGCTTTTCAGATAGGCCACTCAACAGTCATGAAAACGAAATCACTGGCTCCATTAACCTGTATTTACTCTATGGGATCTCAGAGATGCATAGGTCCAAGCAGAGCATGGAGATGACAAGAGCGTAGCAAGAGCTATCCAGGCTGCAGACCTCATGAGAATCACCTAATCAAAGGAATCCCATTATTGACTTGCCATTCATGACCAAACTAGGAGTCTGCTTCTTCTACAACTGTGGTTTCCCCAGGACTGTGTCTCCACAGCATTTGTTCTTACATTAGTAGAGCATTTATCTTATCACATGACAGAGACCCATATGCCTTGTACTTCTTCCACTGGACTAAGAACCACCAAAGGGTCAAGGCCCAAACCGGTCCTCTGTTTCCTAGCCTGGCCCCAACGCCTGCCCCACCCACTGCAAGTGCTCAGTAATAATTCAAGACTTAACTAAGAAATCATTAAGCTAAAGTCACTTCATAGGAGATACCCTGGTAGCTAAGAGTCCTAAGTTACAGAACAAACACATGGCAGCTATTTTGACTCTGAGCAGAGTACGTTTTCTATACAATAGATACTAATGATATCAGAACAAACTGGGCTGTTGTGTATGAATTGCTCAGATAATCTGCCTGTCTCTTTCTACTGAACAAGTGGGTAGGGGGCAGGGGTGGGATCTTACAGAACTGGTTTTACTTACTGATATGGTCAATGGCTCCAGCACAGAACTTGCCATAGAACTTCTTGGCACCCAGACCTCGCAGATCATGTATGGTGAATGGCCAGAGATGCAAGACATTGTTGCGGGAGAAGGCATCTCGTTTCTCAATAACGACCACCTTAGCTCCCAATAAGGATAAGTCAATAGCTGTGCGGAGACCACAGGGGCCAGCTCCAATGATGAGACACTGAAAAACACAGCTGCTTTCAGGGCATAGGCAGCACCTCTTGAGAAAGCGCACATTTCTATAAAAGTTCCATGATCTCATAACCTTCATTCCCTAAAGTCCCCAAATAGGGCTATTCTCCCCACTACCATGAAACCTTCAAACCCATCTGGGTCATAGCAGTGCATCTGCAATGCTCGAGAGAAAAGCTGATGATTGCTATGGACAGATCAGACTCTTCATCATCAGTGCTGGATGTAAGGCCAGCACACGTTTGCCTTGTAGGCCTGCACCATATTTCAACAAACGATTTGAAAATCACATCCCATCTTTCATCAATAGCAGGAGACAATTTGGAAGGTCTGTAAGTCAAGGGGATTGCTGTCCAAGGAGAGACATACATTATTAAATACATAGTTCAGGCAATCAGAGTCCTGGAATGGGTCTACCACTCAATGATTCTCAGGAGTCAATTTTCAAGAGCCAAAGTTCCATGTGCTGAAAAGAGTTCTAAAATTACCATCTTTAGACTGAAAGTCCAGGGAAATGGTCTTGAAGGTCCATATTCTAGAGAAGTAGGTGACACTGGACACTTACCTTAACTAACTGGCATTGCATGTGCAGAACAAAAGAAAGATGCAATGCTTTTGGCTTTGAATTCTCTTTCGTCTTAATAAAACTCCAGAACTCACAAAAATCAGGCCTTTGAATTTCTCGAATTTTGCTGATGAATATTTACCCAAATGCAAATCTACCAGGGATGGGTGTCTAGGTATCCACACAGGGCAAATTAAAGCTCATGAAAGGACGTTAATGACATAGTCATGAAGCCATTTACAACTTCATTTCCCTGCTAGCTTTTTTCCAAACTTCTCACAGAAGGTGTTCTTATATAAAGAGGAAAGCAGGAAAGGTACTGTTCCTTCTCTACTTCCTCACACCCACCCCTGCACAGGTGACTGAATATCTCAGGTCTTTGCCCAGGCCTACCTGTTTCATGGAAACTATTTCTCTAGATTGTGAAGAAAGCAAAAGAAACATTTTGGTTCACAAGGCCCTTGGTTATCAAAACAGACCTTTGGAGTATGGATGAAAAGAGGTCTGAAGCCTGCCAATCCTCAGTTGGCAAATACAATCTATACCTTACTAGTTACTGAGTATGGAATGATGGCTTTGTAAAGATGACATGGCAAGCACCACAAAGCCATGTTCAGATAAGATGCTAACAGGGCTTGGGTAGTCCTTTGGCTAAGTGACCTGCATCCTCCTAGCAGCATGAGATTCAAAACAGAGCCTCACAAAATAAGAAATTCCTACCCTACTTGACTTTAGGGTTGTTCTGAGATAGCTGAAACTTGAATGTTCAATATGTGAACACAGGGAATAAGAATAGGGTCTGGCACACAGAACAGTCAAATGAACACAGGCAATGGATCCACAAAATTTCAACAAGGTATAAGCTTGACTTGCTATACAAGGTGGTGGCTAGACTCTGCCTAGTTCTCACCCAGTCTACCTCTACTCAATCCTTTTCTTTGGCCCACCTCTACTCAAACTCTTTTCTTTTCTGGTTAAATCTTAGGTCAGTGATCCCAGGCCTGAGGGCAGCCAAACCCTCACCTTGGTGTTGGCGCATGCTTTCCCCTTTTTGTAGTCCTTGTGGCTGCCCCGTTTGTCCAGCTTTGCCCAGAGGGCTTTGGCTTTCCAGTAGTTAAGCTTGGACTTGAGTTTGTGATAAAAGGAGCGGTAGTCCTTCGGCTTCAGCTCCAGGTGGTCACAGAGCTCTTGGAAGGCCTTGAGGGTCCCCTTGCAGGTGGTGGCCTGCACAAACCGGTCAAAGAGGAGGTGAGCTCGATTCACCATCTCCTTCTTGCTCTCCTCCATGCCTCCCTACTCTCAGCACCCTCTGACAAAGGGAGCAGTGGGATGGCTGCTGATCCAGCTGACACAGTCACGTTAATCTAACAAAAAGAAAGAAAAAGCAACAGTTAGCAAATCCAAATTTGTATCTATAAACATTTTCTAGGAGACATAACTCTTTCGAAGTGGAGTTCCTCAGTGTCATAGTCATTCACTCAGCAAACACATACCACACACCTTCTACACTCCAGCAGTCTCTGGGACACTGGGGATGGAAAGTGAGTAAGACGGTGTTTGCTTTCAAGGACCTTACAGCTTAGTGGGTGAGACAAACTCACGAACAGAATGTTAAATGTAGCAGGCTAAGTGTCATTAGAGAGAGAGGCACAGGGACTTGGGAACATAGAAGAGCATCTAAATCATAGGGAGGGGTCCTTGTTGAAAATGAACCTCTGAGAAGCGACAGCTGAGTCTCTCAGAATAAATAAGTGCTAGCCAGGCAGGGCAGAAACGCAGGACATGGGAAAGAAAGTAAAATAGGAAGGCTTGTGAGTGAATCTTACACTTGAAAGAGTCAAGACTGATCCCCAGGTTGCCAGCTTAGGCCACTGAGTAAATGGTGACACTAGGCCAACGGATTAAAGACAGCACTCATTTGTGAGGGTCGGGTGGCGAGTTCCGTTTTGGACCTGTTACATTTGAGCTGCCTTAGTGGAGGCGCTCTCTGGGCTGTCTGGTATGAGTGTGAAGCTCAGTGGAGTAGCTGGAGCCCCAGCCCCAGATTTGGGAGTCAGTAGCATCCAGGTGAGAATTGAACCTACGAAAGCCGGTAAAATCACACAAGGAGAATCCATGGGAAGAGAAGAGCCTGGGGCTCTGGATGAGAGCTGGGACTCATCCACCTGTAAGGGGCTGGTAGAACGAGATGAGCTCTCTAAAAAGATGACGAGGCACAGTGGAGAGCAGCCTGAAGAGAACAAGGGCAGTGTCACAGAGTCTAGGCAGCACAAAGTCAGCAGGGATTTAAAGGACTGAAAACTCCTGCCACTGCATGTGGCCCATGGCAGGGTGGGAAGGTTTTACAGCCACTCCACTTTGCCCACAAACTTATTTAACAATAATGGTGATGATGTCTATTCCTTCCACTTATCAAAAACATCCACACACCTACCATCCTACGTTTGCTGGATAGAAGCTTTAAGATGGGAAATGGCACCTTACATGCTCTTTTATCCACCCACTCCTTTGGGTCTGTCTCAACATTTTTCTACCATGTTTTATTTATCATTACCACTTAGAACTATTTTTGGGAGGGAGGAGGTAAAGGGCCAAAGACCAAAACTAAGCCTTAGCAAGTAATGAGACAAGCACTAACATGGCTCTGAGCCCACACCTGTCAGATACTGGTTGCATGAGCCTGAATAACCAGTATAAGACACTTGGCCTCACTAGGCCTCAATTTTCCCTTGTGTAAGACTAGGAGGTTAGACTGAACCATCTCTAAAACTCTCTTCCAATTCTGAAGTTCTCTGAGTTCAGTGCTGAGAAAATCTTCTCGGTCACAGTACTCATTTCTGGTGCTCTAGTCAGAATGGTTCATCACAGGTGCATCATCAACTTACCATGAAGGTGACAGACAGGACTGCACTGGAAATTTAGTTTAAAGAGGATTTACTCTTGGAGATGGGCAAAGGCGGAGGAAGGAGCTGTTCATCCACTGTGTTCAGGAGGGGCACAGAAGCAAGGAGTGAACCAACCTGAGGGTAGTGGGAGCCCCCAAACTGTATGTGCTGATGAAATAAATTCTCCGAAGACAGACACAGAAGAGACCCATGCTCTGTCCTGAAGCTCTGACACTGAGTCAGCCACTGAGCAACAAAATCCCCCTTCGTGAAGGAGAAATAAAATTCTGCTTCTTCCTACACCTCACCATGATATTATAAGGTTAAACCAAATCAACTGGAGATGTGTCAAGTTTCACGAGAGAAAGCAATAACTAAATACAAGGAACTGCCATTTTCCCCTTTTCTACGTCAACAGGCACAACACTCTCTGTGTTCCATGGAGGCCAAGTTGAAGACAGTAATTCTTTATCTGAAAGACACTGACTTACCTTCTCATCTCAAATATGTCACTTACTCCACAACCCTCCTGGCTCTGGATATGAAAACTACACTGCTAAAAACACAGCTTGTCCCAACATCCACACGGCCAGGAGGCCAGCAAGGAATGCAATTAACTGGAACTAACCTTCAGTTTTCCTTAAATAAAAGTTTATTCTAGGTAGCAGTAAAAAGCAAGAGAAATATTTTAAAGTTCCTAAAAAGAGCCCATTCTTTATCATATAAACCAACTCTTATCTTAGACATGGTAGGTAGTTAAAAGATGGCTTGTAGGGGCAGAAAAAGCCAGATGTGTTTATCCAAAGGCAGAAGAAAGGGTGAGATGTGACAACCAGTGACTAGAAACAAAGGTACCAGAGTGATCGCTCCATCAGGGGCCCTCTTTGCCACTTGCCTTCTTTGTGGGGATTTCTGTAGCTTTATTTGTTTTTTTGGCAAGCCTACAGCATTTTGCAATCCTGACCTTGCATACTCTACCTGTGTTTATAGTCAGCTTTAACTCCACCAGAGACACAATGTTTGCAAAGCTTTGAATACACCTGGTCTGATCTCTCTGCCTCCTGTCAAGGGAGAAAATGATTTTCTTTGTTCCTAAACAGCAGCCCCACCTTCCATTCCTTGACAGGATTTGGTGCACTCAGTGCCTGATGTTCTTGCTGAAACCAACACATTAAAGCTCCTGCAACATGTACTTCTAAAATGCTTTCCCCATAACGCCTGCCATAATGCCTGTCCTATGCTCATACCTCCCTCAGAGTCTTAGGCATTTATTTTCAAAGAAGAACGTGTAGGCTGTAGCCCACTCTGTTTGAAACAAATATTCACTTCCAAAGAGCTGGTAACTACCACAGATAATTTCCAAATCAGACCCCACCACAGATGAATACCTTCATTAATAACTGGCCCCCAGTCCTTCTGTTGATATAAAATACTTTGAAATTAACAGGGATCAGCCACAGCTCCCAAACAGCTGCAGTGCGCCTGCTTCTGAGCAGCAGGCAAGTATTAAGATTCAAGCCTAAGGGATTTCAACCTGCAGGTCACTAATGACAACAGATAAATAGAGGTAAGTTGGTCCCTGGAACAATGCGGCAGGCACCCAAGGTAAGACTACACAATATTAATTCCCTTGGGCTGCCTCGCTTTTCCTACTCTGCAAAGCAAATGACCCCAGCAGGAAGACATTCGAGAGTGCTACCTCATTATTCTGTCACTCTGTGGACCGGCACTGCCTCATCTCGTAAGGGAACTTATCCAGCATTCTGATCCACACTGAGAGCAGCTGGGGAGAACTACAGGAGAGGGGCCACTTTTATTATTGCCCTCATTTCCCTCATTCCTAAAGGTCAAACCCAGGTCCCGCTCCTCCTGGTCTCTCTCAGACCACCCCTGTGTACCATACATCCCAATATCCTGGGAAAATCAACATTCATAATCACAGGAACCTAGAGACCAGGAAACCTGGCCAGAAGGTGCCAGAAATCCTGGGGACTGAAAAGCCAAGGTGTGGAAGGAAGGGCTACAGGGAGCGAGGAGCCTGAGGAGGGAACAGGAAGAGGAGAGGATGCCAGGTTTCCAAGGCATCGATGCAATTTCTGCCAGTTGACAATATCCTGCGTGTTTTGTCCCGTGGCAGCTGACTGCTGACTCAGAAGCCTTGCACATTCCTTGGCTGTGGAGGAAAGTGCTGGAGAGACAGCCTATGAAGTACACACAGGAACAGAGTTTATGTTTCTATTTACAACAGGAGTAAAAGGTTGTCTGACTCATAGCTGGTTATGAGAACACTCAATCTCTGGCTCTTAGAATAGGTGAGTGGTTATTTGAGGGGTAGAGGGAGAATTATCTTTAAAAATAGAAAAAGGATGGGGCTGGCCCAGTGGTGCAGCAGTTAAGTTCACATGTTCCATTTCGGGGGCCTGGAGCTCGCCGGTTCAGATCCCAGGGGTGTGGACCTATGCACCACTTGTTAAGCCACGCTGTGGCAGGCGTCCCACATATAAAGTAGAGGAAGATGGGCACTGCTGTTAGCTCAGGGCCAGTCTTCCTCAGCGAAAAAAAAAAGAAAGAAAGAAAGAAAAAGAAAAAATAGAAAAAGGAAACAAAACAACAAATAAGAATTAAACTTCCAGAGTACGAAACTAGAGCCAAATTTAATTTTCTCTCTAGCCACTGCACCATTAATACACCAGATGTGCCAATCTGTCTCATACAGGAATCTATGAAATGTTCCTTTCCCAGCCTAGTCAGTCAGAGGTGTGACTTGTCTAAATAGATGTTAGAAGCAGGTATACAAAATGTCATTAGGAGGAAACTTAGATGAAAAATGTGCTTCAGATTATAGACATTCCTTCGTGTCTTGCCTCAGAAACAAGGACCAAGGTCGCCAAATGCCTTGGGTTCTTGACCAGTCTTTCTGCAACAAGGGCGGCTCAGGTCACTATCATCTGTGGATGGGGACACTGAGGCCCTCGCCTGGGTTGGGGGTCAATGAGCTGACAATCAGACCATCCGGGAATGAGCCTCCTTGTCACCTCTAACGCTTCCCAGTTCCTGTACCAAGCGCTTCTCATCTCTCAGAGCCCTCTGATAAGGTTTCTAGATAAGGGAACAAGCTCAAAAATACAAAAGGAAAGCAGTCTTTCTCATGTATTCTTGTTCCTGTGTGTACTCCATCCTCAGCTCTTTTCTGACTTTCCATCATCTTTAGCATCAAACTGCCACTTAACAGGATGTTGAAGAAACAGGAAACTAGCCCCCACCCCTACCTCCATGTCCCTCCCCACTCCATGCACCTGCTCTGTAGTCACAAGGTACGACTCCTCATCTGCACCAACCATTCCACAAGGACACTGTTTCCACGGCTGTCTCCTCCACGACTGAGAGCTTGCTTAGGGCAGGGGCCAGCTCTTTGTACTGTAGCCTGACCTATTGTGGAAACGTACTACATTGCTGTGGAGTTGATGAGGGGATTCCGTGCGGGAGCCCAGCAGCTCAGCACTGTAAGGACCAGTCCTGGGGAGAAGCATTAGTTTTGGCTCTTGTCGCTGGGGGAGGTGGAGGAGAAGTGGTTAGATGTTACAGAGGAGCCTTCGAACGTGCTACTGAAAAGCGGTATCTCAGAACGGAATGGTCAGCCTGGCAGGGAGTGATATTCTAAGAGGAGTAGTTAGCAAGAACGTTGCACTTTTGTTACAAAGCCTCACACCACGGTATTCTTGTCTGTGAAATGGCCCTCTCCAGGGCGGTTTGAGAGGAGCCTGGACCAGATGACCTCTGGGTTCTCTTCCAAGTCTCCAGCTCTGAAAGACACTGGTATGGCCCTAACTCTTACGTTATATCTTCTCTAACTTTTTATTTTTACTTTTTGCTAATAACCTATTTCTTCAGGAAAAGCAAGTTAAGAACACCTACACAACTGAGAAGTAAAGTGAGTCAGAAACGAACTGACCTCTGCCTTGTGGGTGTCACCTCAAACATACCATAGAAGTCCACGTCAGAACCAAACACCCAACAAACACGATGGGTGTACTGGTGCCAGTGCCCATGCCTGTCCCAGGCAATCCAGAGAACGAGGAGTCAAAAAGAACAAGGCCCAAGGCCCAGGGTCTTATAAATAGTTCCCTCGTCTGCAGAATGAAAGTAATACCCATCGAATCACAGGGTTTTGCAGGAATTGAGGTAATGAATACAAAATGCGCAGCAGTGCCAGGCACATAGCAACACCCAATAAATGGTAGTATTGTTATGACTATTTAGTAGTTTATAGTCCCAGCAACAAAAGGTTACACTCAGGCTAATAAATGGCTACTTACAGAACGGAGTGAGAGAGTGCAGATAGTTCTGTTGGGAAGGGAAGAAAAATGTTTCGCAACTTTCTCTGTTCCATCATCACTCTTTACCCTCTCCATTCCATCTGTTCTACAAGGTGTGATAATGGCACTGGGTGGGAGGGGCTAAAGGAATAAAATCTGTGTCAACAAGTTCCCACCAAATTTGGATGTTAAAACAAGAACGATGAAAGGACTTCTATGAATAACGGTAAAAACAGCTAACATACTGAATAGTTGCTAGTTGGAGATCCATACCTTATCTCACTTAATCTTCACCACAGTCCCATGAGGTCAAATATATTATCACCATTTTGCAGATGGGGAAACTACAGCTTAAAGAAGTTGAAAGATCACACAGCAAGAAAGCAGTGCAGCCATGTTTTGCATCAGACTGTCCACTGCAGAGCCCAAGGCCTTAGCCATTACGAAAAACCACCTGAGAATGTGGCTTGAGAAATAAAAGCTCATTAGAATGCATGCTCCTGGTCCCTCGCTGCCTGAAGGCCAGAACCTGCAAGTATAACAGATAGACCCTGTCTGCTAGGAAGATAGCTGCCCAGCTATCAAAAGATATGCAGTTTCAAGTAAATTTAGCAAGGACACATAACACAGGACTCTCTTTCTTCTCACCATTTATCGCTGTGTCTGCCCCTTTGAAAGGGGAGTTCTTTCATAAATGGAAGGAAGGGCAGTCTGGTTTCACAGTAACTCTTCCTATTGGCTGCTGGGAGGCTAAGTGCTAACACACACGCTCACCAGGCTGCACTCTTCAGCAGGTTCCAGCACCCTGGCCATCAGCAGTGCCTTTGAGGAGTCAATCACAAAGCATTTTCGAATCTCCTAACGCTTCTCCATTCATTGTAGGAACTCAGGGCAGGACAGGAGGTGAACCTCAGCCCACCCACTACTGAGCATCCAGAGCTGAGTTACAAAGAGACCAACACCCTCCTGCCCCACGGGTCTGAGAGCATCGCTAGGCCCCGGGCTTCAGGCGGTGAAAGGGCCTCTGACTGGGGAGAAAGGCTCTCTGAGGCTGTGGGAAAGCACAACCAAAAGCTGTTCTTTTCCAGAAGAGTGAGTCCCATCTATTCTGCTCAGCACTATGTGCCCAGTACCAGGCACACAGTAGGCACTCAACGAGTTTTTGCTGACTAGATGGCTACCAAGCCACTTGTGCTTGTGCAGACTCAGGAAGCGGTCTGGCTGGCAGCTGTGCAGGGTGCCCTCTGGGGCCACTACAGTACAGGAGCTCAGAGAAGCGGCAGCAGTCCAAAGGGCTGTAAAAATCCCATAAAGATGACTGGAGAGCTGGTGGGGAAAGTGCAAGGTCCCAGGAAGCACTCTGCAACATCTAATTACCGCCCTCTCCCAGGGGCAGAGCCTGCAGCTAAAGCTTTATAACGCTTGCCCAGAACACACAAACACTGGCAAGAGATTAACCTGGAACAGAATGTAGATGTTTCTCAGTTGTCCAGTCCGCCTACTACCAACTGCCACAAATCACAAAACACACAATGGTCAGGGCTGGGTGGGACATGAAAGGTCATCCAGTCTCATCAGCCATCACACACTTGCATCTTCTGTATGTCATCCACATCATGCAAACAGCTCCAATGACAGGCAACTTTCTACCTTATGAAGTTGTCTTCACAATCTTTGAACAGCCTCAAATGTTAATTTCCCAAGTACTCAATTTCTATGTAGAAGACCAAAATCATTCGTTTTTTAAAAAACATAGTTTTTTTACCCAGTGATCTAAAATTTCTCTCTTAGAGGCATCCAGAACAAAATTAGTTCCTCTTACATAACAGCCTTCCAACTATTTGCTCTCTATACAGTCTCCTCAGTTCCTTCAACCATTTCTATTTTCACATGGTTTTCAGCTTCTTCACCTTCTTAGCATTCTTCCACAAGCTCCTACCATTAATGTCCATACCCAACTCATCAGCCTTCCCTCCTATGACAATGAAAGACAACTATCCACATGCCTACCTAAAGCAACCCTCCCACTGTGTATCGATCCCCTCCCCTCTCTCTCACTCAGCGACATCACTTCCCACATTGGTCCCTTTCTCCTGCCTTGAGCCCTCCGTGCCAAACCAAACTATTCCCATCAACATGAGACCTCTCTTCTTTAAAACCCTGACCCCAGCCCCTCTGACTAGCTTACTCCACTCCCCAAAAGCACTGTCTGTGCTTGTGGTCACGATTTTCTCTTCTCCCACTATCTTCTGAACCTCCAACAATTAGGCTTCATCCCCACCACTCCATGGAAATGCCTCACCAAGGACACGCGTGATTTCCACACTGTCAAATCCAACAGTCAACTCCCAATCCTGGTTTCCTCAGCCTATGTGCAGCACAAGTCACGCTTCACCCCCTCCTCTTGGCCTCCAGGACAAATACTCCCTTGGGTCTCTACTTGCCTCATTAGCTGCATCCCACGTCCTCGGCTGGTTCCTCACATATCCCCAACCTTTGCATATTGAAATGGCCATGGCATCACTCAGTCTTTGGGTCTCTTCTCAATCTACATTCACTCCCTACACATTAGTGGCTTTCAAACTTTAAAAATCATACACAGTTATCTCTCTGTATATTTTTATATAAATGTAATCTTTTAAAAGTTTCACAAGACAAAATATATCCTTTCTACTGCAATACTCTGATGTTTTCTATTCTATTTCATCTAAAAAAAAATTGCTGATCCCCACTGTATTGATTCCATGATCCATTAATCAGACACAACCCACTTTGAAAAACTCTGCCCTTGATGATTTCTTCTAGTCCCAGAGCTTTAAGCACCATTTTATAGTACAGAGTTGATGGCACCCAAATATTTATTTTCTCTCTTCTGAACTTGTATAATCAATTGCTTACTTGACATTTCTACTTGGATATTTGACAGGCATCTCAAACTTACGCACAAAACCAAGCCCTTGATTCCCATTCCTGCCCCTTGCTTGCTTCTTCCTTAGTATTCTGCATCTCAGCAAATGGCACCACCATCCACCCAGCTGCTCAATCCAAAACCCTGGGAATTATCTTAATTTCTGTCACATTCCATAACCAATTCTTCAGTAACTTCTGCCTGTTCTATCTTCAAAATACAGCCCAAATCTAACCACTTTTCAGCGTCTCTTCCTCTAGTACCCTCGTCAAAGTCACCACCACCCCTCACTTGGATCACTGCAACAGCCTCTCCCTGCTTCCACTGTCCAAATCCGCCCCCCCTCCACCCTCCCCACCCCGTATTTCCCACACAGCAGCCAGAGCATTCACTTAACTGTCAGTCAAACCAGGTCACGCCTCTGCTCAAATGCTCCAATGGCTTCCCATCTCAGAGCTAAGCTCAGTCTTTACAAGGGCTGATAAGGCTCCGAGTGAGCTGCCCTCACGTCCATCTCCTCATTCGTGTCCTACCACATTCCCCTGTGCTCCTTAGGCTCTAGCCAGACGGGCCTCCTTCCTGTTCATCAAGCACCCCAGCAGGCTGCCCACACAAGGTCTTTGCCCTTCCTGGTCTCTCTGCCTGATGCTCTCCACCCAAAAGGCCACATGGCTTCTTCCTCATCTTCTTCAGGTCTTTGCTCAAATACCACCTGGTTAGAGAAACCTTTCCTCCCCACTTACATGAAAGAGCACCCGCCTCCCATCACTCTTTGTCCCCCTCACCTTGCTTTGTTTTTCCTCAGCTTTTCTTCCACCTGACACAGTATACTTACATTTATTTTAAAATTTAAAAAATATATATTTAAATATATATATTTATTAAGTATACTTATATTTATTTCTTTATTGTCTATCTCCTCCAGCAGAACATAAGCCTCAACTAAAAGAGAAAAGAGCTTGACTGGAACGTGCTCCAAGCTGTTGACAACACTGTACAGTACCACCCCAAACTCTTTTTGTCAGTGTTGCTTCCAAAACAGCTCCTCCCCACCTACAGTTATGTGCTTTGTTTTCAAGACCCATCAGGACCTTTTAACTATCTTCACTAAATTTCATCTTGACTGATTCAGCCAGAGCCATGGCTATGGCTCTCATCTTAGCATAAAAGTAAAGATTTTCACAACAGCCTACAAGTATAAGGCCCTACGACAGTGTCTCACAAAATTTTGGTCTCAGGACTCCCTTATAGTCTTAAAAATATTGAGGACCCAAAGAACTGTCAATATTTGCTGTATCTGAAGTTAAAACTGAGAAAAAAATTCAATATTTATTAACTCATTTTAAAACAACAATCAATTAACATATTAACATAAATATTTTATGAAAAAAGTTTTCCAAAAGAAAAATTTAGTGAGAAGAGCTGACATTGTTTTACATTTTTGCAAATCTCCTTAATGTCTGGTGTAAGAAATCAGCCAGATTTTCATATCTGCTTTCTGCAGTTCGTCTGCTGCAACATCACATATCACGTGACCTCCAGAAAACCCCGCTGAACACCGACAAGCAGACAAGAGGGGAAAAGGCAAATAACATCATCTTAGTCTTATCATGAAAGTCACTTTGGTCTCAGGGACCCCTTGGAAAGGTCTCAGGGAGCCCCCATGAGACCTGCACCCCTACACATCTTACCTCTCTCCCCTCCTCCTCCTGCTACCGCCTCGCTCATCCTCTTGGCCACAGTGGCCTCCCTGGCTGTTCCTTACACACTCAGACACACTCTCACCTCTGCCTTTCACTTGCTGCTCCTTTTGTCTGAAATACTCTGCCCCCAGGTCCAGTCCTGCACTCAAAACATACTGAGCATCCATTACGTGTCAAGCCCTTTTCTAGGCTCTAGAAATAATACTGCAGTGAACAGAGAAAAACCCTCTGCTGCAAGGGCACCTTCTAGAGGAGCTGGCACGTGCATGGCTTACTCCCTCACCACCCCTGGGTGTTTACTCGAACATTACCCTCTCAGTGTGGCCTTCCCCTACCACAACATTTAAAACTGACTCCCCACTCTGCTAATCCTCTTTCCCTGGTTTTTCCCGAAGCACTAACCACAACTTGACATACTATAAATGTTCTTTATTTATCGTCTGTCTTCCTCTCTAGAATGTAAGCTCTATGAAGGTAAGGATTGTTGCCATTTTGTTCACTGCTCCTTCGTCATGCCTAGAATAGTTCTCAGTACACAGCAGGTTCACAATAACTACCTCTTGAATGAATGAATGGATAGGTAAATGAGCTTCTCCAGCCTGCCCAGACGTCTGGGGATTCAGGTGGAATTCTGTTAAGATATGAGACAGAAGTCATATCAAATGAAAATGGATTGAGTGTCTTCAGGCAAGTGCCAGCAGGCTGGGAGAAGGAATACACACAAGGAGGTCTGGGAATCCTAACAGGGAACCCAGACGGTTTCTGCCCTCTGCTCCTCTGGGGACTTGCCCCTTCTCCATGACTACTACCTGCCCCAGACCTGCCTTACACGTGCTCTGCACAGCAGGCCCCTGCACCCAGCTCAGGACCTGTTCTTGTTGGCAGGAGAGGAGAGCAGGAGAGGAGCCAAGAGCTGGAGGCAGCATGTTTTCAACAGCCAAATAGTTTCACAGTGACTGTCCCCTATAAAAAGAAACAGGTTTCTAGAAAAAAAGAGTGGTATCAGTGTCATGAAATGCCATATGGCAGCCCCCAGCCCACTTCCTCAGAGAGATAAGTGAAGGACCCATGCTATTTCTAACTCCGAGTCGTGCGTCAGTAACCACGCAGCCGTCACAAGCCCAGGTGCCTGCAGAGGCAGTGCTTCATCAGAAGCAGGCTGATGAAGGGCGGCTGGAGGGTTACTGTGCACCTCACTCTGCACCAGCTTCCGATAAGGGTGCCCAGGGACTGGGTAGAGAGGGAGGGTGGCAACCAGACATGGAGAGCTGGGTACTTCAAACATCAGCTTCAGAAGTGGAATGCGGATGGGACAAAAACAACTTTTCTAAACCGCTGGAGAAAAAGAAGTCAGCAGTGCAGATTGATGCAGCTGTATCGACTATCCCTGCAACCACATGGGGCCTCAACACTGCCCACACTGGGTCCAGTAAACCCACCTCTGCGTTCTCAGGTCTCCACTCCATCTCATCCTTTCCACTCTCAATGCCCTTGGCCCTCATATGGTCGAGAAAAGAGACAAGGAAGACCTCACCTTCCTGCTCTCCAGCCTCCACATTTACTGGCCTCCCCACCCCCCGTGCCTCAGAGATGGGTCCCACTGGTCACAGGCTGTCCAGCCCAGCCCCTTTGTTCTCCTCTGAATCTGGCTCCATCTACTATCACACATTTTTTTCCATTTTAACCACTTTCAAGTATACAGTTGAGTAGCATGAAGCACATTCATGTGTTGCACAATCATCACCACCATCCCTCCGTCATACATTTCAAACTTCTTCCTCACTACCAGCTTACTTCTCCCTTGGCCTGCCAATATGCTCAAGCATCTCTTTTCTTTAAACACCCCCTCCCCCCCACCCCCTTCCCTGTACGCCCTTCAAGCTCCTGACTCTCCCTCTTGCTTTCATAATTGAGCTTCCTGAAAGAGCTGTCTACTCTTGCTGTCACCACTTCATGACCTCCTAATGACTCTTCTCTGGTCATCTTTTCACTCCCTCTCCAATCTGGCCTCTGTCTCCATCACTCCCCTGAGGTCGACAATGGCTTTCTAATTGTGAAAGGCTCACTTTTCTATCCTTATCTCACTTCCTTCTTCTCTATAGCTCTTCCTAGAAACTCTCCTCCCACAGCTTTGTCTCTGGCTTCTCCTACGACTATTCTCATCGCTGCTCAGTTCTCTCAGATGGCTCCAATTATTTCATCTGCCCCTCTCTTTCATAAAATCGGATGACCCCTAAACTTTTATCTTTTCTGACCTTGTTCCTGAGATCCAAATGCTACTAAATATCCGCATCTAGACATCCCACAGGTATCTCAAACCGAGGGAGTCCAAGACAGAACACTTCTGCTCTCTTCCCCCAATTCACACCCCCTCATATGGTCAAATGCCACCACCTCCACCCACCAAATGGAAATTTGGGGTCGTCTCAAACTGTTCTCTGTCTTTACCCCCTAGTCCAATTAACCAAAAGCAAAGTCCTGTTGATTCTAACTCTGTACGACCTCTATTTTATCAAGTTCATCTCCTGACCATTATCTTGGCAGAAGCACCCGTGACCTCTAGCTTGCCTTATAGTCTCTTAATCCTAACTCCCTTCCAATCCATCCTTCACGTGAATACCAGAGTGCTCTTTTTTAGGGGCAAACGTGACCCCTTGCCTCAAATCTGATCCTGTTACAGTCTTCCACTGTCTTTAGGAAATAATACCAACCCTCAGCAAGGTTCAAAAGGCTCATCAAAATCTAATGTCAGCCTTATTTTCTACATTTCCAAACACAGACTATTTTCTTCAGTTGTAGTTTCTAGCAAGCACCAGACTCTTACAAGCTCCCTCAACTTTATTCACGTCGTTCCCCTTTGCCCAATATGTCCTTCCTCCCCGTCCACCTGAGCTTCCTACTCATCACTCCAGACTACACTGAAATGACCCCATCAACCCAATCCCCAGGCAAAGGTAACCACTTCCTCCTGTGTGTTCCTTCTCACCTTGGCACATACCTCCCTGTCAACACTTCCATTTGCTCTAGAATTATATCCATGTCCGTCTACCCATTATCCCATGTGGCGCTGGTTAGCAGGACGAATAATTAAATTTTTTTTTTTTTAAGGATTTTATTTTTTCCTTTTTCTCCCCAAAGCCCCCCGGTACATAGTTGTATATTCTTCGTTGTGGGTCCTTCTAGTTGTGGTATGTGGGACGCCCGCCTCAACGTGGTTTGATGAGCAGTGTCATGTCCGCGCCCAGGATTCGAACCAACGAAACACTGGGCCGCCTGCAGCGGAGCGCGCGAACTTAACCACTCGGCCACGGGGCCAGCCCCACGAATAATTAATTTTTATACTTGCACCTAGTGTACACACTAGTGGAAAAGCAGGTGCCAGGAAAGAAGGAAAAAGATCAGTGAAAGTCTTACTTGGGCCACAAGTAAGGAAAGGGGGTTAAGATTAAGAGGCTATCTTGTCTAAAGTCACAGAACTACAGAAAAGGAGAAGAGGCATCTGGTGATGATTAGTTTGTTATTAACTTGTTATTGATTTATGGGGTGGGAGAAGAGCAAGGAAGTTGCCAGAGCTGAGTTCCCTATGCATCTGTGGACGGCTTCTGACCATGAGACGACCATTGCTCTCAGTGTACCTTCCAGGAGGACAGTCGCCTTTCTCAGATACTTCAGGATCACCGGTATCGTGGCTTCAGAGCCCCCAGGGGCTAGAGAGTCTAAGGAAAAGATTCACCAGATGCCCCACAGAGTTCTTGGGGATGGAAACAGGGAAGGAGGGAGGAGACAAAGCAAGTACAAGTATGCTCTTCTGAGAAGACTGGCTGCAAAACAGGAGAGTAAGACCCAGCTGTTTCAGGAAGCTGGCAGCTTACAAAGGAAAAGATCTTTGTTTTCCAAAGGCAGGTGTGCCCCTCCCCCCCACCCCACACACCCAGCAAACCGACCAGGACTGCCTCGGCTCCAGGCCACAGAGACAGTGGCCCTAGGTGGCTCCAAGGCCATGATTTTTTTCAACTGTTTTCATGGAGAAAACCTCAGATGTCCTCTATATGCAGAAATAAACCAAGAGGGCTAATCTTAAACCAGCTCAATAGAATATACTTTCCCTTCCAAATTAGCTTAAAAGTGCATGGGAGTTAGGTATAATTCTTCCCAATGAAACAGAAGTTTTCTCTGGATCAAACGCTCCTCAAGGCCAAACCTCTCACTCCTCTCTGACATCATCGATGATCACTCCCGCAGCTACATCCCTAACTCCTTCAGCTGGGAAAGAGTCCATTTGGTGACAAGTGAAATATCCAAAGAAAGGGAATAACAACAAGCTTTTCTTTCTTATAACTTAAGAAATATTACAAATTCTCCAAGCTATACTCTGGCAGTCTCTTCAAAGTAGACAGCCCATAACTTCTCCCAACTTACACCATCCCCTGCCCTGGGGGTGACCCACCCCATCAAAGGGGGTGCTGAAGTGTAGCCAAAACTTTCATTTCTTTTCTCCCAAAGCCCAACTGCCAAAAATCAATTGCCATGAGACCTTTGGGCTCCAAAATTCCAACTACTCCGGGCTGAAAGCCAGCAACCTACCAAAGTTTTTCTACAGGAGACAAAGTCATCTTTACTCAGTTCCATGCCAACGAAATGAGGTGGTGTACCCCAAAGGCCTGGAGGCTCTATTTCACACCCACCCTCGTCCTAAAATGCCAACATGTGATGGTCACGAGGCCCAGTGCCGCCTTCAGGCCTCCTTCTCTGGTCCAGCAGCAGCAGTTCCAGGTTATGAGTTGTTCCCTGTCCACCAGCTGATGTTCTAAAACCTGCACCTAATTTATGACAGGTGCACGACTACTGCTAATCAGCCTGCTGGCTCTGGTACACAGAAGGTCAACTCCTCGGCTTGCTGCATGGGCTGAAATCTAAAATCTAAGAGAACCCAAGTGCTCTCTAGGGGATATTATAAAGTGTTACTTACAGCCTGACCCTCTCACCACTTGTGCCTTAGGCAGGTCTAACTCCAGGGAAGCCATCCTTAGGAGGAAGGCAACCAAAGGCTGCCATCTGCTCACTCGTGAACCAGCAGACTTCTGTGCCTGTAGCCAGGACTCAGGACCACTCAGTACCAAGCATGACCAAGCTGATCCGGGTGCACCTCACCTTCTCAGGTTCCCCTTTTGGGTCCAGATTTAGTATATCACCTTTAGAAATATCACTCACTTTAAAACAGGGAAAAGAGAACGTATTCTGTTCAACTTAAATACATATTTCATCCAGATACTGGACATTATAGACATAAAGACTTTGTTAAAGGACCTTAACTAAGCCACCTTATATTTCAGAAGACGTCTGGCCAGAAGCCCAGAACACCTCTAACCGCAACATGAGGCTAGCGGGAATTCAATAACTATCACGCTGGGACGACAGCAGGAAAGGCGGCCTCTTTGTGCTCTGACTGCCTACCTCCTGTGGGGCAACTGAACCTACACGTTGACATTAAAGCCTCAATCCCTGTTAGTAACAGCAAGTTTGTTTTTCAGCAGTCTGGTGTGTGACAAGCGCTGACATACCACAGTGAAGGTGGACCAGATCTTTGCCATCATGAAGCTAATGGCTCCTCAAGGGAAAATTAATAATAATCAGATAGTGAAACAAACTTGTTTCATATTATTGCAATCCAACCAGATGGAGTGGCATTTGGGGTGAAGGCAGGGACATTTTTTTACCTCATTTCCAATCATCTAGATAATTTGGGGAAGAAAGCAAAAGAGGACAAAAAAGTTAGAGAATATGTAGACAACTGGAATCGTTACTTCCCCTCTTCTGCCACTGAACTTACAAATGGAACTGCACTCAGATTTTAGTTTCACGGAAATTCTGTTTACCCTGGAACTGGGTGTTAACAGAGCAATAAAATGGCCAAGCAGCAAGGGGAAAAAGAAAGAGTCACGGAATCCAAATAAACCACAAACTGGGTAATTGGCCTCTGGGCCCTGGAAAACCTGAGCTTCTCACCTTAGACCCTCTCGCAGAAACAGAAATGGGCGTGGCTTCTGCCTGGTAGATATTCCAACCAGGTCAGGTGCTGGACGCCCTGGGCAGAGAACTAGAGAGGAGCCAGGTGGAAGCCACAAGCTGTGCCAAATTCCTGACATCACGACCCTGCAGGATGAACCAAGAACCATGAGGACTTTGAGCAGGGCTTCTGGCTGCCCAAGAAGGGCGGCATCTGGCAGGGGACGGTGCAGCGCTCAGGACCAGAGTCGAACTTACATAGAATAAGATTCATCTGTTCTAAGTGTATAACTCAATGATGTTTAGTAAATTTACCAAGTTATGCAACCATCACCACAAACTCATTTTAGAACATTCCCATTGCTCTAGAGGGGGGCTTTAGTAACTCCCCAAACTGAAGACGATTATGGGTTAGTCAGGTTTAAGAGGCTGATGGATGGGAAGACAGAAGTTAGTATCCACTTGCTGTTGCTGCCAATTCAGCAACATGTCGGGAACTCGGAGCAGGCCACAGAAAGAAGTCACAGCCATCGTTCCTCGGGATGAGAAGCACTCAGCTGGGCTTGGCTTGGTGACCTGGACTCTTAGACAATCTTTTTAAAAAAGTAACTAATGCTGAGAATAGTGCTTCCCAAACGAAAACGAGGAATGCCTTAGTCTGTTTACACTTCCCAGCCCTCCCCCAACAGCGTCTCAGGACAGAGTTTATACCACAACCAAGGAATCAAACAGGAAGTCTTGAACCCAGCATTGCCCCTCTGACAGCTGTGCACTTTCAGAAGCACAGGGGAAGGCACCGGGTCATGAATTCCAAACCCAATAATTTTCCAAATCACTGATCACACAAAAGAATGTTGGTGATTCGTTCACAAACTTATGAAACTTATGAAAAAATGCCTTCACCTTTAAAACATAAACACACAGGGCCTGCCCTGTGGCCGAGTGGTTAAGTCCGTGAGCTCCACTTCGGCGGCCCAGGGTTTCGCTGGTGCGGATCCTGGGCGCGGACCTGGCATTGCTCATCAGGCCATGCTGAGGCAGCGTCCCACATGCCACAACTAGAGGCACTCACAACTGGGGTATACAACTACGTACTGGGGGGTTTTGGGGAGAAGAAGAAAAAAAACAAAAAATTGCCATAAACACAGACATCTTAATTGATGCTACCCATGGGATTGGAGGGTTTTACAGATGTCTTTTATCCTGAGACTGATGTTGGCGAAAAGCTGTCCATTTTTCGTCATATGTAGGATGTAACCAGAAGAAGCCAGGAGGACAGAAGACTCCGAGAATCAGAGGAGGTGCAACTTTCCCACAACTGCCCTGCTGAGACCGAACGCGCTCCTGGAGTCCACCTTACCACAGCCACCTCAGCACTCCACGACGTCCGTCCTCCCAGGCACAGCCTGACTTGGAGAGGGAACACCCCAAGAGAGAACGTGACCCCACTAAGAGCAACCCGAAAGCCAATTTAAAGGACAGAGGGTTATACACCTGAGCTCTCCTCTCTGGCTTCTCCCTGCATCTTCCTCGACTTCGGCCGCACTGATAAAGAGGAGGGCTCCTAGGGTTCTGTCCTTGGCCCTCTTCCATTCTGCACCATTTTTGTAACTCTCTCCTGGACATCTCCACAGAATAGGGCACCTCCAAGTCAGGTTACTCAAAACAGAACTCTTCACCTCCTCTTCCAAACTTGTTCCTCCCCCTGAATTGCAACCCTAGTGAAACTGCCATCCACCCAAGCCAGAATTCCAGGTGTTGGCCTCCACATCGGCCTGACTCCCCACACTCTTTTCCTTGCCAAAAATAGGGCGGTGGAGCACTGCACTATGCTGCGTTCTGGAGAGTGTAGATATGCTCCCACGTGCTCTTCCAAAGCTCTCCCCATAGAGCCCCTCCTTTCCATCTTCACTGCCTCGAACTGCATTCTCTCTACCTGGACTCCAGCAACACTCAAGTCTTAAATGTAGATCCTGCCTCAAGGTGGGATTTTTATTTTTATTTTTTGTGGTAAGATACATATAACATAAAATTTGCCATTTTAACCGTACAATTCAGTGGCATTCACAATGTTGTATGACGATCACCACTGTCTACTTCCACAACTTTTTCATCACACCCAACAGAAACTCTGAATCTGTTAAACAATAACTCCCCGTATCCCCCTCCCCTCCATCCCCTGGTAATCTCTATTCTACTTTCTGTCTGTATGAATTTGCCTATTCTAGGTATCTCATATAAGTGGAATCATATAGTATTTGTCCTTGTGTGTCCAGCTAGTTTCACTTGGCATAATATTGTCAATGTTTATCAACATTGTAACATGTACCAGAACTCCATTCCTTTTTTATGACTGAATAATACTCCATTGCATGCATATATTCATCCATTAGTGGACACTTGGGTTGTTTCCACCTTTCGGTTAGTGGGAATAATGCTGCTATGAACATAGGTGCACAAGGTTGTAGATGCTGCCTCAAGTTTGAAATTCAATTCATATACGATATTTCTTCCAAAGTGATCTTTCTAAACAAATCTAATCATGCCACTTCCCTGGTACACACATTGAAAGACGTCATTTCGCCAACAGACTGAACTCTCTGGCTGCCAGCCCATGCTGACATTGCTTCACCTCCATCCTCATCACTCTGTCCCTCCCAACATGCACCCCATGCTTCAGCCATTCACATCTGCTTGCTGCTCCAGGAACATGCCATGCTCTGCCTGTACATCCTGTACAATACATTTCCCTACCCACGCACATACTCAACCTCCTTCAGTCTTCTCTGAACTAAGGCAGATGATGAGTATGGACCTTGACATCCATCAGGGCTTCAGTATCACAACTTCTCTGAGCCCTACTCTGAACAACTTTGCTCTTCCCTTCTTCCTAGGTACCGATCTTTCCTCTGTTCCTAAACCCCTCCCACTAGACTCCACTCCTGGAAGACAGCGTTTCTCTCAGTCAGGTTTCTATCCCCAGCATTTAGCAGAGTGTCAGATCCACTACAAACATTCAAATCTTTATGGAATGAATTAAATTCCTGGCTTACATAAATATACTTAAGTGCTCAAGATAAAAAAAAATTTAAAAAGCAATAGAATTTAAAAAGTAATAGAAATATCTGTGGATCCAATATTTTGTTTTTAAAATCATGTATAAGTTGGGTTGCTAACTTCCAATCCTAAACCGTATTAGCTCTCTGAGAAAGGAGCAATAAATAACCACATTTTTTTCAAAGGCTTCCCTCTTCAAACATGCCTGAACCCCCATCTGTTCCCTGCTTCAGAAGGAACATGCCTCCTTAAAATCAAAGGGCTACTTGTAACTGAGAATAGTCTCATATCCAGAATATGTAAAGGATTTGTACACACCAAAAAAACAGACACCCAATGAAAAACGGGCAAAAGAGTTGACCAGGTACTTCACAAAAGACATCCAAATTGCCAAAAAGCATCTGAACAGGTGCCCAATATCATCAGTCATCAGGAAAATGTCAATCAAAACCACAATGAGATACTACTACACACCCATTAGGGTGACTAAAATTAAAGACTGACAATACCAAGAGTAGACAAGGATATGGAACAACGGGAACTCTTAGACACTGAGAGTGTAAGCTGGTACAACCACTTTGGAAAACTCTTCAGCAGTAGTTCTCGAAGCTAACCATATGTCTACCTTAAAACTCAACAATTCTATTCTTGGGGACACATCCAAAAGAAATGAATGTCTGTGTTGACCAAAAGACAAGACTCCAAAACTGGAAACAACCAAGATGACCACAGATAGCAAAACGAGAAAGAAGTTGCAGTTACGGTCATGCAATGGAACACCAGGCAGCAGTGAAAAGGAACGAGCTGCTGCAACATGCAGCAGCATGGATGAAACTTACAGATCAACAGCGGGTAAAAGGAGGCTGACAAAAAAAGAACATATTGCACGACTCTGTTTACATAAAGATCAAGAACACAATTCACATCCATGGTGCAGAAGTCAGGGAGAATAATGGTTAGGGGTAGGGATGGTGTTACTGTCTAGGAAGGGGCAAGAGAGAGGCTTTGGGATCCTGATTTGGATGGTGGCTACACAGAATGTCAGACAGTGCTGTGTCTGCTAGATTATGTTTTCCAGAATCCCCAGTTAAGAGTTCTGACTTAGAATTGGCCAAAAGAGGAACTTGTTTGAGATTTGGAAGATGGAATTGAAGCAGTGGCCATCACTCTCTAAAGGTCTTAGCAGTCCATTGTGGTGAGGGACAGAGACAGAGGTGCCTGGAAGGTTCCAGCCTGTCCTTGCTCTCCTCTACACTGCCTCCAGCTCTTCTTTCTCACTGCTGACCCTCCTGACCAAGAGCCTCAGGTCCACCACCAGACACTTGGCTGTGGACCCAACTGGACAGTAGCTACTCAGAGGCAACAGCTTCCCACAGAACTCTCCAGGAGTTCCCCTGTGGTGGTCGCACTTCAGCAATGGATGTGCCTGGCTTCTCAGACTTCCCTGTAAGCTCTGACTTGTCCACCAATGCCAATGCTTCAGGCAGACTGGGTAGCGACTCCTCTCTGACCGCCAATGCTCCCATCTGGAGCGTCACTCCCCCATCTCCTCCTACAATTGTGTTAGGTCTAATTCCTGTAATTTGACGCCCTTATTCCCAAAATTTCATAGTGACTCAACTCCCAACTGAACCCTGTCAATACAAACAGATGTTTATATATACACAAATTTGAGTGGTACACTTAAGATATATGCCCTTTAAGAACATATGTTATACCACCACTAAAAAAAAAGTCAAAAAATAAACCAAAAGGGCATCGCTTTTATGTCACATGAGAACCGTGTCCTGAGAAAACAGTAATCTGGGAGGCACCCAGCAGCACACATGAACAAAATCTACGCTATACTTCACTTACCAAGGAAGACTCCTACACAGCACTGCCCAGCACAAATCTGGCAGGCAGCTGGGAGCCCAATGGGTGCGGCCTCTAACCAGAGCCAGGGCAGTGCGTTTTAAAAATAGCAAATAGGACACATGCTCTCTGCCTGGCAGGCTATGAATTCCTTGGAAGCAAGCTCCATAGTCCAGAGTGAGTTTTCCCTTCTGAAGGGATAGACTCACCAAGTTCAATGTCACCAGAATGAAACCAAGTATAGGGTCTCTAAATGGGAAGAAAGGGACATGTGGGGGAAGGGCAGAGAGGAGCCACAGACACTCCTCTGCACCTGGGCACCCCCACAAGAATGAGATGTATACCTGGGCATCCCCAAAGTCACTATTTTCTTGGCAGAAGACCAACGTGTCTTGTTACCTTTTACTTCATTCATCCAAGTATTTATTGAGTGTGTGGTATATATATCAGGCCCTATACTTGACGTTAAATTTACATTGGTCAAGGAAAACACAGTGCCTGCCCTTAGAGAACTTACTGTCTAGTGGTGGATATAGACAAAAAACAAGCACACATCTACAAAATTTGAGTGCCAGAAAGGAAATGCACAGGTTACAGGAACTTAGAATAATAAGAGGGGCCCTAAGACAAGTTGGTCACGGAAGCTTTTCTGAGCAGGTAACTTAAAGTGGAGGTCTGAGCACTTTTCATTTGTAAGGTAAGTTTACTACTCTCCCGCCAGTGCTCCTGACTCTAGCTGAAATCTCAAGGACATTAAACACTTGTAGTAAAAACCATTTGGGTAACAAGCAATGAAGGATGAACACACATCCACATAGGCATTAGCGCTCATGACCCTGAACAAATACCAGGCTCCTGGTCCCCACCACTGGCCACCATGTACAGTAGTGCAAGCTCCCCAGTTAAGGGTGGGGGAGCAGAGGATGACATTCAGCCCACAGCCTCACTAAGCAAACCATACACCTGGTGAGGAGGAGAATCCACACAGGAGGGGTGCATTTTCCCACCCCACACAAAGGTGCTGTAGGAGCGAGTGATGGCCACTCATCCCTGCCATCCCTCAAAAAGAACACACACCGTGAGGTAGGACACAAAGCCCATGGGGCCTGGTCTGGGCTATGGACGGTGAATTCAGGCTGGCGAAAGCATCTGACTCCACACTGTACCTAGTGAAGAAGAGACCTGACTCTGTGTCTACAACTCTGAAAGGTGGCATCAGACAATCACTTCCAAAGGAGTCAAACAAATGCCTCTTTCCACACTTGGAAATGAAAAGCCCTTCCTGGTTGGAGAGTGACTGGGGAAACTAGGCTCCTATCTTTATACTAAATGAGAACGACTGCCCTCTTCTACAGCAAATAGTCCCACCCACTACTGCCTGTCTACTGCCAGAAACAGTTACCTCACCCAAGGCACCACGGAAACATTAGGCACCCATTCAAAAGACATCTGGAACCATCAACTCTATCCCACACACTATTGATCTGAGCTCATTTAAACAGACCCAGGAGTACGTACCATATCTACCAAAAGCACTAACAGGCAGCCCTAGAAGTCCGGTCACCAGCAGCAGTCCTGTGCTGCTCCAGGCCAGCACACACCTTCAGAGCCTGCAGAAGGCCCCTGGGCCACTTATAACTCTGAGGCCGAGGACAAAAGCCTGCGAACGGAAGTGCCATGGTCTGGGGTGTTTTTTCAAACAAAGAGCACATTTTCTTCCTTTGTTAGCAAAATGAAATAAGCAAATTATGAATAATCTGCTAAATCTTTTAAATATTTTCCCTTTGCCTTTTAAATAAAGGTATACACGTGTTATATTTTCAAGACAAAGGAACTAGGTAATATTAATTTTATCACAAGTTATAAAAAATATGAAAACTATAACGTTGGGGCTGTGGTGACTGACTTGCTCTTGTTAAGCTGATCTGCATAACCTATTTAATGACAGCAAAATGTCATATTTAATGATTAGCCAAAGATAATCTAAAATTAACCACCTTATTTTTTTGTAATATCAAAAAATAGTCCCATTGAATCCTATATGTATTAATCAATAAGGGATTATTAATACTGATGATCACTCAGCTTGCTATGGTTGGCTTTGAATAAAAGTATAAAAGATTCAGCAACTGTAAGGAGTAATAAATGATCAAGATTACCACTAGGGCTAGTGCCCATTCTTCTCAAAGAGAACTGACACAAAATTTACGAAACTCCTTATCTTTATTCTCAATAGTCAACACCAAATGTGTAAGACCCCTGAGCGTAAGTGATTCTATTATTATTCCCATAAAATTCTGAACTTCCCTGTTCCTTCTCTCACCTTCAATTCTCAAATCTGACCATTGTGCCTTCTGTAACTATCACTCCACACCCAGCTAACTCCCCTATATACTCAGCCTCACCTCCCAGAGGTTTCCCCCGTCCTTGCTCTCCCCTAAGACACGTCCTCTGCAGTCTTTCCGAGTGGGCACTTTTCATTAGGAGCTGATGTGCTTGGTGTCCGCTGATGTCCACTCTCTCTTCCAGACATCACCTCTCTACCATCTTATACAATATGTGGACTTTTGAGGATCAAGGTCTGATTTTTGCAATGTATCAATCAGCTGCCATTTTCATATTTGCCCTTTCTGGGCCAGTTGGACACAACTTTAAAAATAAGACTTCTTATTGGTGAAAAGCATTTGTGAGTCAGCCTATAAAAGAAGAGAACTGATCCTGACGAAGGCTGTTAAATCCATAGAACACAACTTTAGAAAAGCCAAACCAAACCCAAAGGTCAAAGGGAACAAGGAAGGACTAGCTCCATATTCAAGTCCAGTGACGGGCTATACGAACGCATGAAAGGATGTAACATACACGGGAGTAAAAGAATAAAAAATCTTTATCACAAGGAGAGAGGCACAGAGAACATAAACCCAAGGCTGTATAAATGCAAAAGCAATGGCAGCTTCAGGGAATCAGAAAGGGAGACTAGGCTGAGGAGGCGGCAGAAATTAAGTAGAGAATAATCAAATGCTTAAAGAACATTTTCTATATCTATGGACTAATTTCAAACGTTCACAGAGAGCTATTTAATCAGGCCGCAATAAATTACACAAAACAAGCCAAAAGCCATGCAAACTCCCATGATGTCAGAACACTGGCAGAACGATGAGTTAATCCACTCTTCCCTTACCTGCCCACGAAAAATGTACAAGACATCCAGTTGTGCCCACAGGCCAGAGGACAAAAGGACCAGTTAGAACACTTATTCCATCTACCTTATCACAGGCCCAGCAGGTGATCACTCAGCACTGACTGTACTCCACAATGCTCTTTGCTCTCTCAGACCTATACCAAGTCTTGATTTTGGTTACTGTGGGGGAAAATGCAGCTCAGAGCTATTCGACACCATTTTTCTCTGGCCTGCTATCACCCTAAGAGACTCAGAAGACTCCTGCCCAGAGAGATTCCATCATTAGAGAAGTGAACACAAGCACTAATGTCTACTGTCAGCCAAGCTGAAAACCATGGTCATCCTCAAGAGTGGAGATGAAGCCTTTCAACCAGCGGATAATGGTGACAGCAGGCCAAAGTCTGAGCACTGCAGGCATTGTCCCATCTCAGTTTTTCCAGAGAAAGGTGCCTGGGGCTTGGAGAGAGGCCCAATGGATTACGAAGGCCCTTAGCAGCTACAGCTGGGCTCTTCCCAGCAGACAAGGGGTTCCCTGCAAAGATGGAAGTTGAAGGAGGGAAAGCAGAGACCAGTTGAGCTTCAAGTGGCACAAGAGAGCAACAGATGTTATTGCTCATAAATTTAGGCAATTTTCAATTTATGGAACATATACTTCCTTCGATGATGAGAAAGAATTATCATGTGCATCCTATGTGCCACTTTTGGGATGTGTGAAAAAGGGAGAAAAAGGAAAACAAATTACATTTCACTATACTCTGAGATTAGCTATTTGTTCACTAGAATCATCAGGGAACCTGAAAAATACACCAATGTTCAGGCCTTACCCCAGATCAATCAAATCAGAATCTCTGTGGTGGCATGGGGTAGGTGTGTGCCACTCTACTCCAATCATGCTTCTAACGTGCCACCAGGGCTGAGAAGAAAGGAAACAGAAGGCAAGTCTGGGAATACAGCACACATTTGGCTGAATAATGAGAGGTTCGTCCATCTTCAGATGGGCCTTCATTCCTACATAAATGTCAACCATCTATTCAGCAAATCTCTACTCTCCCCAACCTTAAAATAACAATAACAAAAGGAGATGTGCCAAACAAAAGAACGGAGTAATATCCTACAGAGCTCAGGGAAATGGTGTGCCTAATCTCCGAGTGTGTATGCTTTGTTTAGGAAAATGTAAACCAGCTGTAATGCTCTGTCTCTCCTGGGGTTACACCACAAGCACCTAAAGATAGCCCAGTGATTGTATGCTGGCAGGGAGCACAGAATTCAGCACACTCCCAATGGGTAAAGGAAGACCATACACCAGCGACTGTGGCTGCCAGGCCAGCTTTTAGAGTTTCCTTTTGCCCAACAAATCAAAGTCCTGGGTGCTCCAAGAAGGGTAAATATAGCCTGGCCTCATAAAGGCTAGTTCTCTGGGTTGGGAGAGACGCCTGTCCAGTCCTCTCTTCCGCCAATGATGCCTCCTGTCAGACATACCTCACCTCCTCCTCTTACCAGAGTGGTTTGACTTTTCCGGTCAAGCTTTTTGGAAATGGTCATTAAGGTCAGTGCTAATTCAGGTATGACTATGAGTCTGAAGAAAGAAAAGTGGGTTGAAAAAATGTGTTCTGAGGTAACGTTTTGGGCCTTTGGCCATGCTTGTATGTAAAATGTAAGGAGAAAGGCTTTCAGATGCTTAGAGACCTCACCATGTCTAAAGACAGTCACCCAATGATCGTTGACAAAACAGAGAGCTTCATGCATTGGTGCTATCTGCTGCAGAAACCCCTGGAAGAAGCCTAGCCTCTGCATTAGGCTTCCACATAATCTGAGCAGCTACAGATGAGAAGCATCAAGCAATTCTGCTGGGCCGTACAAGGTGAGCCCACCCACAACGTCAACCAAGGCAGTCCTAAGGAGTTCAACTGTGATGGGTACTTCCCTAAGAGACTCAGGCCAGGCCAGGCCTGTCCTACTGGCTCACCCACGACCCAAGTGTTGTCTCTGCACCACACAGGCCCTGTAAGGGCCAAGGTAAAAGCAAATCTCATCAAGCCCATGGAAGAGTCAACTCAAAAGTCACTTCTGCTCCTTGGGCTCTTTAGATCAGAGGCAACACTCTTGTGGTTGTGCTACTCCCTTAATTCACATATTAGAGTTCTCATTATATGACGGAAGCATGCTGACAGCAAGAGTTCCCAAACTCTGCAAGGAAACAATGGAAATTTTTCCAATTATTATTTATTTTCCTGAACTTAACCCCTCTTTCTAACCTTTCTTGGGCCAGTAGAATGCGGTTTCTTTGAAAATGCCTCTACCTTTCTCCTAACAGAGAAGATTAAAGCAGAAAACCAAAATCTCTTCAGTGAAAAAAGTCTCTTCACCGCATGGGACTATGTGCTCTCATGAGAAACAAAGGCTTTTTCCATATATGAGAAGCCCCCTACTCTAGGGTCCCGAGACTGAACTTTATGAATAAATCAATGCAACCTGCAGCCATGGCTCTGCTCCCACCTCTTTCGATCTTGTCCGACAGCATGAACTGGAGGAGACAAAAGAGCAAGAGCACTGTGTCTGCTTTTTGGGGCCTGTCCCATAGAGAAAACAACCTGTCTGAGTCTTATGCCATGACATCATCAACCACCAATCAACACAGAGAAGCTGCAGCAGGTTTCCTCCCATGAAACCAACCAGTGCAACTGTCAGAGGCAATGCAGGTGTGAGGGAGGGTTTTCTTTCACGCTATTTTTGTGTTAAACTATAGAAGAAAATGAGAAGCAGGGGGAAAAACACGTTTCTATGGAGAAAATATAGAAACTCAAATATTCCCTACGTGTAAGTCACAGACCACCCAGGCCCCTATACCCGTGCCCCGCCGTTTTCCACCTTCCCCTCCTGCCAAGACGTACAGTGGAAGGCTTTGTTCTGTGAGGCACTGAATGGGAATCTTCCCAATCCTCTCTGCCAGCGAAATCGTTTTAGGAAAGTTGTTTTTGTTACCCGACCATGCATGTGTGAGTGTTTTCAAACAGGCTTCCGAAGCAGTGAAGCACTTGAGGAAGAAAAGGAAGATACCTTGGTTATCCAGACATCAGTTACACCTCTACCCAGAAACAAAACCGTGTTCACTTGTGCATCAGAGCTGGAGGTTCTTGAGACTTGGTTATTTTCGGTCCATTTTCCTCCCACAAAACACTGACCATCTTATGAATGAAGCTGTTTAGCCAAGGTTAGAATATGCCAGGAGAGAGGGGGTGGCGGTGTGGAGGGCACAGGGCTCCAGGAGAGCAGGGGTGAAGGAGAAAACTCACAGAGCAAACATTGTTTACAGCTGCAGAGCCAGGCCAGCATGGCCCCTCGCCTGTTTGAGTGCATTATCACAGTAAGTCCCGGACAATACAGCCGGAGGCAGCAAGAGCAGGGCCACCCGCCTCCACTTTGCCAACGGCACGAGGGCAGCATTCCATGCAAGTTCGCCCCAGCAACGGCGCGGGCCAGCTGTCCTGCGAACCCACCAGCCAGACTGCTGGGCACAGCCAGTCAGCAAGGAAGACAAGAACTTGCCTCTGACTACAGGCCCAAGTGACCGGGTCTCCAGAGGTGGGCACCACCCCAGTTCACAGACAGCTACAGGAGAAACTGCATTTACGTGAAAATAGGGTACAACTGAACATGTTGAGAGACGTATAGGTTGCTAGGTCCTCCAACAGCCATCTGAGGATGGGGCACCCCATACTAGTGGGAGGTGGAACAGTTGCCGAGAAATCACTGTACTATTTCCTTCTGATGATATCACTCTGAGCTCTTAAAACTTACTGTAATTGATAAATATACTATAAAATGCCATTAAATATGAAGGTCTTGCTCATAAGCAGTGCGCCTTTAGTTTTTTTTAACAGTATGACTAGATGTAAAATTAACATTAAGATTAAGCCAATAAGCATATGATCTAATATTAACTTCAGACCTAATCTATTCCTTTAGGTCCATCTTCCCTGGCTCCGCTTGGCCTGCAGTGGAGCGAGAAGAGTGCCAGCTGACAGCCTGAGGGCATCCGAGGGCCTGTGTTCCCTGACTCACCTGCGGAGGCATATGAAAATCTAAACTGAGAGGACCCCTTGGGTTCTGGCCCACAGCGAGGCTCACCCTGGCCAGCTCACCCTGCAGCTCGCAGTGCCACCATCTGCTGTGGCCCCTCTGAGCGCCTCCCACACACACTGGATCGTGTGGGCAGGACCGTCACCCGTTACAGAAAAATGAAGAGCCACAACAAGGGCACCAACTAGGAAGATCCTCAGTCACTTGCACTCCCGCGTTTCCCCAAATCAAACAACAGCCAGAGTCCCGTGACAAACCGCCTTCTTCTACCAGAGAAGCCACTCTTTAAGACTCAGATGTCAGGGTGCTGTGGACACCATTGCCTAGGGAGAGAGGGGCTCTGTGAGAGCGGCAGGCCTCCCTCTCCACACAAGACAGCCAGCAGCATCACCATGCCCCAACTCCACTGTGTGCTGCCCACCCACCCAAGAATGCCTTTCCAGCCAGCCCCAGAACGACCAGGGGACACACATCCAAAACAGCAGGCTATGTGGGAAAGTTTTTCTTCCCTGGAACATACAGTAAAATCCTCTATTTTGGGGTGATGTTTATTTCTTCCTTTGAACGAAGGTTGATTTATTTTCTCCTCTTTGTTCCAAAAACACACGTACTTGGAGCTCAGTTATCACAGGAGGACCATATCTGACCTGAGAGAGCAGTAAGCAGGGTCTTACAAGCTGCCTCTTTTTAGGCTCCAGTCCTTCTTGGCCTCTTCCCCAGGAAGCCGCCTCCCTCTGCTCTCCAGCAGACTGCTCTGCTAAGCACAGGAGCCCGACCCAAAGCGGCAAGGGAGGGTCGTGAGGGTCCTGATAGTGCCTCTCCACACTTCAGACTTCAAAGAGTAGGGACCAAGGAGCTCGTAGTAAAAGTGGGAGGGACGAAATTTTTTAAGTCACAAAGAAAGTAGGAGTGTGACTTCAGAAGAGAAATACTATACATAAATTGTTTCTTGTCCATCTAAGATCCGAGCAAAGCTGCTGTGCCACATGGCTGGATTGGCACAGCTTCTCCTCTCTGTTCTCGCAGGCCAGCCCTCAGCTCCTGCAGACACTGATCCACAGCCTGCATCCCTGCAGGCAAGGCTGATCCAGCCAGGACAGCCCCCACCCTGAAGAGACAGGGCTGCCCACCAGCAGAACCACCACCCCAAAGAGAGGGGCAGGCTTCTCCTTTACAAAGCAGGGAACTCAAAGGAAAGAAACCCTTTAAGGAAAGAGGAAAACACTCCAATATCTCCCTCCCGCTAAACTCCAAGATATGGCCCTCCTCTCATTAAACCTCCATTTATACACATGCAGTTGTTACAGAATTGTCAACATGAACTGAAAAGTGAATTCTGTTAATTCTGTTTTTCCATTGACTTGTCACTATAAAATTATAAGTATGGGAAGAAATCTCAATCCCCTGAAGAGTTAAAAGTTTTTAACGTGACTTACAACAAGGTTCAGAAACAGCAGATGAAGGGCTGGCCCCGTGGCCAAGTCATTAAGTTTGCCCTCTCCGCTGTGGCAGCCCAGGGTTTTGCCGGTTCGGATCCTGGCAAGGACATGGCACTGCTCATCAACCCAGGCCGAGGCGGCGTCCCACATGGCGGAGCCAGAAGGACCTACAACTCAAATATACAACTATGTACTGGGGGTCTCCGGGGAGAAGCAGCAGGAAAAAAAAAAAAAAGAAATAGCAGGTGAAACAGATGCAATGTAGAAAACAAGGCACATCGTCTACTTTATTGTAAATCACAGTAAAGGAAATGATGGTCCAGCTGGTGAACTTAATGATTTTCATCTTCAAAGAACTTGAAATACACTTGTGAATTCATTCACACATACCATGCCTTCTGGCAGACAGCATGCATTCAACAACAAAAAGTAGAACACAATTTGTGGTTGTCGATCTAGGACATCAACTCTAAGGTCTCCAGGTTTCAAGCCTCTGCTCTGACAAGTAAATGCACAATAGCTTAACAGGCCCCAAGACGCTGGTACCACCCCGTCTCCCCTCCCATCACCCGGCACTGAAGAAATCATTTTGCAGTCTGGTAAGTCCCCTCTCCCCATCCCTGTCCAGCTCCAGTGTGGGAATAAACACCAACAGCAGTCCTGACTCCCCCAACACCTGCACCAATTCTCGGCAAGCAGCTCCCTAAAACAGGAGGAAGTGCAAGAGCTCGGGGGAGGACGTTTCCACTGTATTGTCACAATCTTGCTGACTTTCTCACCGTATTCTGAGAGCGCCCAGGACAGTTATTTAGGTGAGATTCCACCTTTTTGTAGTTTGTTTTGTGCCTGTGTTTGCAGCAGCATGAATACTGGCGAGGGGTGGGACGGGCACAGTGTGCCACTGTCAGCCTCCCTCTGTCAAGCTCCTGCTCTTCCCAAGTCCTCACACCTCAGCCAAATAGCTGTGTTCTCGGGAAAACATGATACATGAGACAGGCACCTCGTTCCTCAGAAGCTTATGCCCCATCCTGGAAACCATGAAACAATACAAGGGAGGTAGATGTAACAGGACTCTTAAAAGTTGTCTCTATTTTATCCCTTTTATGAAATAGAAGATATCTCAAAGGTTAAGAAGAATCCAATTAAAGTGACTTAAAAAACTCTAGCTATCGCTGAGTCCATGAATGCATTCAGAGCACCTATGTGCCAGATGTTTGTCACAGACTTTGCCTATAGTACCTCATTTTATCTTCGGACTAATATCATAAGTATAATGTTACCCCCATTTTAGAGATCAGGCAATTAAATTAATGTTCAGAGAGGACAATCAACTCCCCCAAAGTCACGCACAGTAAGGGATGGAGCTGGGAGAATTTATCTCCTGAGGGTTTGGCTGGTTCCAGTGCCTATGCTCCTTCCACGGATGTTGCCCCACTTGGTGGGTTCAAATTTATTGTGTCCTCTTTTTCTTTTTCTTGCCCCTTTAGTAGTAAATTTTTATAAGCATGCATGTCATATCTCTTGTACAATTCTCTATATGCTCTGACAAATTTTTTAGTAAACAGTGATTCCAGTCAATCTACAGATATTGAGTAGGGCCTGCTCTGTGCCAAGGTTGCATCAGGTACTGCAAAGAGATCCAAAAAAAGGATGAATTTGGAAAGGAGAGGAAGAGAAGTGAAACAGTTTACTAATAACAAAAGGTGGTAAACAAGTACAACATCAAACCCACTTAGCCAACGCTCCTCTGTGCACACAAACCCCCTGGGGGCTGGGGCAAAGCAGAGCCCTATTCAGTCAGTATGAGGCCTGAGATGCTGTATTTCTAACCCACTTGAGAGCAGTGCCCATGCCGCTGATCAACAAGGAGCTGAAGTATTTCAAAGGTCTCCCTGGGCTGGGGTGGTCTAGATAAGGTAAAGCACATCAGAAACACAGCCTGCAGAGAACTGAGCAGGACTGGAGAAGTCTGGGGCAGAGTGTTGTGAAGAAAGAAAACAGTATTTTAGACGGGGGGGAAAAACTTAGGCAAAGGAGGAGCACGAACACACAGGTCATTCAGGGTATAGCTGTCTATTTAAAAAAAGATAAAAATACTCCTAAAGTGTATCACGACGTGATTGCCAGGAAATATGAGACTTCATTCTCTTTGAAAAGCCTTGAGTTTCTTATTGACTGGCCTGAGAATAAGTTCGAGGTAGGGAATAACTTTAGTTTGTTGATCTAAAAACGGGTAACATCCATGATAAACATCTTGGAGAAGGCAGCCCCAACTATGCAGCTACTTAGTGATTCTCAGAGGTTTAAAGCCATGAACTTTGGTGCATACCCAGACACTAGCCAAAGAATGTTTCATGGACATTTTTAAATACCTACCATCCCATAATGAACAGGAAAGGCAATCCCACTGTCAGCTCCACCCTGTGTTGGCTTCCAACACAGTTCTCCCAGGAGAAGGGCCAATACAGTGGTCTCTCCAGTTGGGCCATCTGGTGATGTGGCCCGGCTTCCTGGCTGGGTCACTTCCTCCACTGTCTCAGACAAAGTGGCACTGCCCTTTCCCAGTAAGTCCTCAGCAACAGAAATGAATACCCAGACGCAAGGAAAGGTGGCCTTGAGGACCCCGCAGCATGGACATACGGTGTCTCTGAAAGGCAGGTGACACGGCAGGGAGCACTGTGCTCAGAATCAGGGACAGGGATCTGAACGAGGGCTCTGTCATTAATAAGCTATCTAACCTTTCTAAATCCATTTTCACATTGAGAAAACGGAAATTACAGTCCGAGCTCTATCTGCATTACTGCTGTGGATCAAATTTGGCAATGCGTGTGAAAATGCTTCATAAGCTGTAAAGTACTGTGAAAACACGATCCCTTACCCCTCAAGGGTCTGAGAAATAAAAAGGCCCTTCCTGATACTCTCCCTTTTGTGTCAGTGCTCCACTATACGGATCTAGTGTTCACTACAGCCTTCACGAAAGGAAAAACTCAGAGCACAAGGAAGAAACCACTGACATGCTCAAGGTCAAACACCAAATGCACAACTTTTGAGGAATGAAATGACTATGGAAGGTTGCCATAAAGTCAAACATTTTTCTGTTATAGGATAATACGAGAGCAATCTACTAATTTGCCTCTAGAGAATCAATATTTTAACATTTCCTAAAGGTGCTCTGCAAGAGTCAAATCACTTAGAACTCCTTTGGTGTGGTCTGACATGCAGAGACCCAAGGGGAGCTGCCTGGAAGGACAGGAACAAGACTCCAGCACTAATGCCATGGCCCACCAGACCACACAACCTCGGACACAACACTTGCCTGGGCAGGATCCAGATTCCTCTCTGTAACCAGGCAGGACTGGACTAGCCAAGCAATTCAACTTTTTGTTAGTAGCTGGGTACACTGCTCTGACTGAAACAGGGATGGGCAGCCCCAGCCTCCCCAGTGTCCCTCACCTCTCTCCAGACCCTGTCAACAATCCTGTGTTTTCATTTCCTTGGGGCTCCACCAAGGAAATGCCAGCATCCAGATTACAAATCTCTGGAGGGAGGGCCTAGCGCTGACATGCAAAGGCAGCACACACCTCCTCCTCAAATCTCCTACCACACTCCACTCGCTGGCCTTTTAGAATTTGTACAATTCTGGAGTTGAGGAGGCAGAACTAAGCCAACCTGGGTATCTTCTGGGGAGAGGGAAGAAGGTGTGGGAACAGAAAGAGGGAAAGACCAAACATAAAAAAGAGGCTCCACAGCAATCAATCACACACTGCAAAAACTCGAAGCTTCCATGACTTGTCGTTAAGGTGAGGGCTGTGGAGGGAGGTCTACGCGCAGGCTGGTGCCGCACCAGGGGCTGAGGAGCGTGACCCCGGGAGAGCACCTGACACCACAGGATGCACCTGCCCAGCAGGGGACTGTTGCCTGTGTGTGAAGTTCCAGAAAGACCTCAGTTTAACTCCAACTCTGTCCCTTCCCCATCCACGTGACCTGGGTCGGGGGTGGGGAGTGGGGGGCGTTTCTTAACCTATCTCAGTTTCCTTTTCTGGCAAAAAGAAGATAACACCAAAGAAGAAGAAGGAAACATCTGTTTCAGGGGAAGGCTGTAACATGGCTCCTACAGTGCCCGGCACACAGCAGACACTCAATAAAGGCTAGAGATGATGAGAACGATGACGAGGACTCTGCTTCTGTCCGTAATGTCAGTACATTGACGGCAACCTCAAGTTCAAATCCTTCATTCAACAGGTCTCATGAACATGAGATGAACGTGTTCACTCTATGCCCCACTAGTGCAGTGTTCTTAGTGGACAGCAGACTCCTGACATCTTCCCTCCTCTTTGCTCTGAAGTGAAAGGAGGGCATCTATCTCCAGGCACCTGCATCTGATCTGAAGGCAGACAGCCAACCTTCTCAAAATCCACAGGGCTTGAGCCAGACTCCAGGGGAAAAAAAATAAGCAACTGACCAGCTACAATAAATTGAACACAGAACCTCTCTGAAACCAACGCTAAGGACAGCTCACAGCAAGAATTGACATTATCACTGATTTCCTGACCTTCACCCTCCCCTACCTCAAAACAACTCTGGGGGCAGCAGGGCGCAAAGCAACTCCATGCAGGCCAGAAGTACCCTTCCCTGGGCAGAAGGGAAGTGATTTGACAGGCAAAGCCAAATCCCAGATATGGGGGAACTCCTGAACCCCCCAGGTCTCCGATAAGGCACTACATCTTAGCTGCCCCATTATGATGCTGGGGGAGGTGGGAAATGGGGAGTAGGGATCAATATCCTAATATCCAACAAATAAGAAATCTCTCATTCTAGTGTTTGAGAAAAAGAAGTCATTTAAGGAACATTCTAGGAGAGAAGTGTGATATTTATATAAAATTTGAGGTTACAAAGATGTAATATAGGAAACTGATTGTGAAAGAAGGTGGGAAATTACCCCTCACTATAACACAAGCTCCACGAGGGTAAGGACTTCCATCTGTCTGGCTCACTATTATCATCTCCCAGAACCTCACCTAGAACACACAGTGGGCACTCAACACTTGTTGAATGAACCACAGAGGGAGAAGCAGAAATCTGACGTGATTAAGGGCACAGGCTTTGACTCAAACAGAACTGGATTCAAAGCCTGGTCTTGCTACTCACTAGCTGTGTACCTTTAACCAAGTCACTCAACCTCTCTGATACTCACTACCCACATCATAGGATTCTTGTTAAGGATTAAATGACAGTGCATTTAGCTACCAAGAATGCCTAGCACACAGTAAGCTCTCAATGAATGGTAGCTATGAGCTATATCTTCACCTCTCTCCTGTCCTACTCCTCAAAATCCCCTAGTTTGGAGTATAAAAGAGAGGCAGGCACTGTAAAGAACTGAAGGATCAGACTGGGAGTGGTATTGCAGCCCTGTTCCATCCTAACCCTAAGCCAACCTAAGCCACAGTGTGCCTGCCCTGCTCCACACCCTCTCTGCCCCTTGTTCCAGCAAAGCCCATGCCCACCCTCCCCTCTCCACAGGGAACCTCCCCATCCTCCTGCTCAGCACAGGATCCAGAGTCAGAACACAGAGAAGCAGCAGCAGCTGACCCACCCGGGGCAGCAGGGGAAGCAGACTGCACCTAAGAAGGCTCCCAGCTGAGCACCAAGTACCATCAGGAGCCCAGACAGTCATCTGCATTCACTTGCTCATTTCCACCTACCACCATCCCATAATAGACTCATTCATTCTTACCAATTAACACTTCCTCAAGCCACTGCTGGGAGCAACATTTTCTAAGATGAACTCTACATTTCTCTTGACAGCTCCATTTGCTATGCATCTCAACATGTCAGTGACAATTTCCTGGACAACTTCCAGCCAAGGGAGGGAGGTGGAAATAGATTTCATGCCTGAAAAGGCCCAAGAAGACACCACACAGTTGCTGAGGACTCGAACTGGAAAGGACCTGAGAGATCTCTAACTCACTCACTGCACTGATTATAGGATCCGGGTTTCCTAAGGACTTTGGGTCCAGAGAATTTAAGAACTTCAGATTTTTAGTCATAAACCAAAATCTTGGACCATTAAGCAGTGTTTGTGAACGTGTTTGCAAAAGGGGAGAAAATGAGCAGGACTCTTGAGAGTGTGTCCTCCATAATTCCTGATCTCTTAGGTGCAGCTGCAGAGAGAGGACATAAACACACACGCCAGTTTCTCTCACTTGAGTCTGCACTGGCTCAACCACCAGGTTCAGAGGTGCTGCGTGCACCTAGCTCCCACTCCTCTGGGGCCCTGAGACGGGGAGCTAAGCAATGAAGCTGAAAGGGTCGCACATCAGGATTACAACTTCTAAACAAGACAGCATTCAGAGAGGGGTAGGGAGAAAGAGCCAGAGACATCAAAACAGCAACCTCTCAGTACGCCCAGGCCTGCACTGCCACTGTTGTTGACTGAGATGGCACCACGAAATATACTCCCTCACCCACGGGGCTTCCTAGGGACTCCTGCAATAGCCTATCACTTGGCTCAAAGGAGAGAGGCAAGGACAGTCAGTCAGTACCTGGAGAAAGAATCACTGTGTGTATGTGTTCAGCTCCTCTCGATGTCCACAGGGGACAGGGCAGGAAGCAGACTCGCATGAAGCAGAAAGTATTTCTTAGACACCATAACTATAGCAAAGAAGTCAGACACACTTACAAACTATAACAAAGACTTCTTCCTTAGTAAGAGAACCCAATTTTATTAGGGCCTGCAATGTACTCAGTTACAAAACCACATTTCCCAGCTTTCCTTGAAGCTAGCTATGACAACATGTTCTAAGTGCTGGCCAATAAGACATAAGCAGAAGTGCGTGAGCCTTCCGGAAAGACTCCTTTAAAGGAGTTGTCTCACATGGGCAAGAATTTTTTGCCTTTCTCTCAATTTCCTCCTTTTTTGTTTTCCCTGGAAACAGAAATACATGATGGCTGGAGCTCCAACAGCCATATTTGACGATGAGGTAACCTAAAGGATAGATATCATGTGCCAGGGTAGTGGATTAAGTCAACTTAAATTCTCACCTGTCAATCCATGGAGCGGACCACACGCTGCAGCTAACAGCGCCAGAACTTCTATTTTTCTAAATAGAAGGAGCCAAAGTCCTGATGTCTCTGGGGCTGGTCATACTGGCTCTGGGTTTCCCAACTCTAGCCTTCTTTTACATAAAGGAGAAAATCTTCTTTCATGTTTAACAAAATTTTGAAATTTCCAACTGAGATTGATCCTAATTGATACACTAACCTTAACAGAAGACTTTATTTACTAAGGGCAGCTCTGAAGAAGATAAAATGGTCACAGTCTGAAATGGAGACAGGACAGACTCCACCACGGCAGCCTATCGACTGATGCCTGCTGACAGAACAGCTTTGGCTGGAGTTTCCTAAGTAGAAGCCCCGCCACTAATGAAAGAGTGGAGCTTTTCTGAGGGAGTTAAGAGGAAGGAAGACTCATCCATAAGGATCCACATAGTGCGCATTACCCATAACTGAAATCTCAGGATTTTACCCCTTCAGTGGGCCCTGGATGTATTGACTTTCCTCACCAATTAAAAGAATCCCATCACAACCAATCGCCAGCACTTTCAGGGCAGCCTAGCTTCTACTAGGACCTCCTGCGGACAAGCCCGACCCAAACAAAGCTCAGCAAACCTCTAAACCTTGGTTCACTAACTCACCAACCGAGGCGCACCTTCCAAGGGTTCCTTTAGGTCCTCAGGCCATGGTGCTAACTGTGCTCTGGTTCCTCAAAATGCATAAGCCTAGAAGTCAGAGACAATGTTGAATGAGCACTCTCTGTAGTGATGACGATGGTGACAAATGGCTGGAGGCAGTGATGGAAGGAAGGAGAGAGAGGGGGGCTCCAGTGTGGCTCAGGCGTCCTCTTCGCCTGCTAGCTGGCACAGGTGCGCTGCTCTACCTCAAAAGCCAAAGATGATCCTCGAGAGGTTGAGTTGAACTGTCTGTGGTAGCGTGGACCCCAGCACTGCCACACTGTAGCTGGCAGGGCAGCACTGGCCACAGGAAGGGCACTGAGGTGGCGGGGGCCCTGGCCCAGGGCCTGTTTTATACAAAGGGATGGTGCTAACTGCAGCTGGCACCACAGGCGATTTACGATGACTGCCTACAGTTGGGAGAAGGGAGAAGGGGGCAGAACTGTTTTTGCTAGTTAAGTATTAGGTAGGTTCAGAAAATAAATTCCTCCCCTGGTAGGGATGGAATCCTTCTAGGACAGAAAAACAAAAATAAAAGGGGAAAAAAACCTGGAATGGGTACAGAAAGAAAAAAAAAAGACTAACTGGATGTAAGACAGACCTTATAAGGAAAGGTTAAACGAACTGGACTCATTTGGCATGAAGATGAAAAAATTCACGATGCCTTCCCTGCCTTCAAGATTAGCAGTATTCCCGTGCCTAGAAGTATCGTTCGTATACAAAAAAGCAGTTAATATTTGTTGATTGCCTGATTAACAAAAGGAAATTGATGATTCTCTCTTAGCCTCATGGAAAAAGATGGAGAGAAGATGTGCAGTGAGAGCAGAATAGCTCAGGTAAGTCGGCCTCACCTGCAGGGTGGGGATAGTCTGTGCCGGAACCCCAGCCCCTCCCAGCATGCTCAGTTCCCTCCTCATTCCCACGAAGTTATTCCTGTCTCCTTCAGTACCGCCCCCACTACACTGCTATTTCATTATTTGCTCCTCACTAGGTAGTGAGTTGGATGGGAGGCACTAATTCATGTCTTACTCCCATGTGTGTGCTTGTGGCCCCCGGGACCTGGTTCCCCGAACAGAACAGACACAGAAGAAATGAAGGAAGCTAACGTTCACTGTTTGTTCTCTGTGTGCCAGGCGTGGAGGCAGAAGAGTGAGCGCAACAAACCAGCCCTGTCCTTGCGAAGCCTTCATTCTAGCAGGGAGACAGACAGGCCAGCGAACCCGAACCTACTGGAAAGAGAGCTAAGCTGTGGAGGAGAACCAGTGCGGAAGAGCAGAGGCAGCGCTGGGTGGGTTGGGAGGAGGCGGCGTGTCAGGCAGGACATCTGGGAAACCTGTGTGGGCAGGGAAAGCACAGCAAGGAACCGAAGGAGCAGCCATGGGGTCACGTGGGGGAAACCGTGGATGCAAGGCAACAGCATGTGCAAAATGGGAGGCTGGGTCAGCGACATCGAGGACACTTGGCCCGTGCGGGACCTTGTGGGCCAATGTGAGGTCTTCAGGGAACCAGTGAAGGGGTCTGAACAAGGAAGAATGACGAGACTGCAAGCCAGGCTCTACCAGGACCACTTTGGATGCTGCGTTGACAATATATGTAGGGGCACAAAGGTGGGAGCAGGGAAACCAATTTGGAGGTTACTGTGAGCAACCAGGAGATAGACGGCAGTGGCTTGGCCTAGAGAAGTACCAGTGTAGGCTGGGGTGAGATTCTGGATCAAAACAGGAAAGTGGAGTTGACAGGATTTGCTAATGGATAAAATATGAGGTGTGAGAATAAAAGGATAATCCCAAAATTTTTGGCCCAAGGAACTGAAAAGATAAATGAAGAACAAACTAACAAAAGAACAAACACACAAACTCCCTTCCTGTTGGGCCCTACTAGAGGCAGAAGAACAGAGGAAACAATCCCAAGGCCACTCTCATCGTGCAGGAGCCTCAGCCCCTGCGGAGGGTAGTCCCCCCACGGAGGTTGTCGCCCACACTCACGGTCTGACTGCAAAGGCAGCCCCACCCTCTCACCCCCAACTTTGCTCCTACACTGTCAGCCCCACGGTCCTTCCCTGGGTGGATGGGCACATGGTCTCACGCCCACGGACTCTGCTCCTGGAGCTCCTTATCAATCCTGAACAGGCCCACAGGAGCTCAACGGAGCTCCTGATAAAGCAGAAACACACATTCTTAGCACATACACCAACTGCTACAGTTTTCTCCCAACAATTTGTGCTACTTGAGGAGGCAAGAGTATCTCCAAAATGGCAGGAGGTAGCTCAGACTTGGGGGCAGAGGTGGGAGAAGAGGAGATAAGAGAAAGCAAGAGAGGCGGGAGGGTCTGCACCCCAAACCCACTCTTGGGCCACACCTGCAGTCAGCATTCTAGCACAGCTCTTGTTCAAAGGAAGCCCCCCAGCCCCGGCCACACCTGCTGCCCCCCCCCACCACATCACCCACCTAGAGCTCCTCCTCTCCTTTACCACCTCAGCTTCCAAACAGCCAAAGGGCACTTTGCATTACAGTAAGACTCACCTTTAAAAACACACTGTTGGGAGGGCTGGCTCAGTGGTGAAGTTTGAGCACTCCACGTCAGTGGCCCAGGGTTCACAGGTTTGGATCCTGGGTGCAGACCTACACACTGCTCATCAAGCCATGCTGTGGTGGCATTCCAGGTAAAACAGAGGAAGATTGGCAGAGATGTTAGCTCAGGGACAATCTTCCTCACCAAAAAAAATTTTACAAAAACCAAAACATGCTAAAACATGCTGTGTGGGGTTTCTTTTCCCAGCCAAATCCATACAACCTATGTCCTCAACATTTAGCCAAAGACAAACAATAAGAACTATGGAAAAAAGAACTCAAAATGGGACAAAGGTAGGTAAGTGCTTCTTACTGATTGTTTTCTGGGCCAATGACTATAAGAGAATGGTAAGTCTGTCAATCAAGAGTTTGCTGACTGCTTACAATGTGACCAGTGTATGAGGACCGCTGAAAGAGGCACGCAGAAAAGACACCTCCCACCCTCAGGACGCGGAGAGCCCAATCAAGGAAAATGCCAATGTGGGCACTACAGCAAACAAGCAAACATTTCCTAAACCATATGGGCAGGCTATCAGGGTAGGATAGTTAGGGTTTGGGTAAGCAGAGAAGAAAGGACCCTTTGGGTACAGAGAAGGCATAGACGAGGCTGGAGGCAGGACTTAGCAGAGCATGTGCATGAGACTGGGAGGAGGGTGAAGAGTCGGGCTGGGCAGGAGAGCTCACTGGGGACACGGGCAGGAGAAGCCCAGCCTTCAAAGCAGAATGGCCCAGCCGCAGACAGAAGGGTGGTATCAAGGAAGATGGAACAACAGCCAGGCAATGGCCAGGAGGCCTGGGCAATCACTTGGACATGAGATGAAGGGAAATCAAATCAGAACTGTGGCATGGGGAAGTGGAATTGCAAAAGGGCAAGTCATTTAACAAACACTGAGCATCAATTATGGCAGGTGCAGTTTTAGGTGCTGGGGATAAGCAATCTCCAAAGACATTTTGAAGAAAGAAATAACAAAGTAGATTGGATACAAAGGGTATACAAATCAAATACTGACTTTATTTATTATTACCAGCTTTTATTTACTTATTATATTTATTTATTTTATTACCTGTTCAAGGGCAGGAAGGCTGGCAAATACCTCTATACTCCAATCAATGGCTTAACTTTATCTACAACTTTCCAGACACAGAATATTTAAAGGAAGGCTCTGTTAGTGACAGCTATGCATGAGACAAAACCACAGCCATCTCCATTTCTTCATGGCAATTATTTTGCTCCCCTATGTTTTACATAAATATGGGGGGAAAGATCTGAAAATTCCTAACTATCTTCCAAGCAGTAAGGCGAGACAGCTGTTAACATGCAAAGGGCTCCTTCCCCGACTCCTTACACTGCCATGGCCAAGCACCATCTTCCCTCTGTGAAGTGGGCTGGGACTGGAAGAGTACTTCTGATACCCCTTGGCACTGAGGAAGCCTCTTCACTCACCTGAGCCCCCTCTGACACTCACAGTGCCCCATACGCCTCAGGAGTGACCACAAACTTGGCAAGTCAAGCTCCACTGAAGTCACAGCCACATTCACTGAGGGAGCCACAAAAGTCTCCTGCCATCTCCCATCCTAACCCACACTCCAATAAAATGCCACAGACTGAGCATCAGCCTTTCAAGGCAAGATGCTCCTGGCTTCAGACAAGTTGCCTCTTCACCCACTGGACAACCAGGTCAAACACGCACAAGGGCCTAGGGACATATTTTAAGGACATGGTCCCCAGCCTTACCGCATTTATAATACATGGCAAAATCTGAATCCCTCACAGATTTTTAATTGCAATGGCAATAACAACCAAGGTCCTAACAGAGGGACTTCCTCCTAGTCCTTCCCCAAGGCAGATGGAGGTCTGTCTGCTTTCTGACCCCAATCTACAACACTTTATAAACGAAGTATTAAAAACGGTATTACTACTGGAGGTAGAATTCTGCGTTCAAGGAGAATGAAGAAAGGAAGCAGTCATTACCCAACAATCAGCCTCTCTCCCCAGCTCCAGTGTGAAATCCAGGAAACGTAAAGCTGGAGGGAGGCCGCCTTGCTGCCGTCATCACGTGACTGTTCTTCCGCACCAGCCCTCCCTCCCATCACATCTTTCTGATAGCATTTTTCCTGGCACAGTTGAGGCCAAATATACACAGCCCAGTCTTTCAGCTATTTACAAAGTAACTGCTACCTGAAGATGTTCTTCCTTGTAGGACACCACTGAATGCCAGAGGCCCCCACACAGAGTCCTTATCTTTGTCGGATCATCTGCCCACAAGGCTAATGTGGGTATCCAGGTTTTGTTCACACCCCTGGACACGACGCCCATCCACACACATCACTAGCCACAATGGCAGGGGGTGGGGGGGTCAAAGGGATTAGCTCCACAGGACTTTGACTCTACATGAGATTAAAGTCTTCAAACCAAACTCACGCACCTCTCCCAGGCGCCACCGATCTCAACACTGTCATCGTCTACACTGGACTCCTACAGACAGCAAGGTTCTGTGGTAGGGAACAGTCCACAAATAAACTGTTCCTTTAAAGATGGGCAGCAATTTAAAAGCAGCTGGTTTCTGGTAGGAACCAGTCCTCAGAAAGCAACTCTCACTTCATCTACAAAGGGCAAGGTCCAAAGATTTGAGTTTTGTTTTGTTTTTTTTTAAAAAGGAAAGAACTGCTCCACATAGATAAATCCAAGACTCAGATACAACTGTTGCTTCAAGAACAAGGGTGGGGGTTTTTAGGAAAAGCAGCTGGAAGACACTGGCCTTGGCACTGCTGGTCTAGGTCTGTGACAAGGGGAGGGAAACATTCCAGAACAAGAACGCTGGAGCTAGAGGGGCACAAAGCAGACGCTAGGCTCACGCCGGGCCTCAGCGCCCCTCCACCCAGGACAGAGCCACAGGGCTGAGCCGCCCGCCCAGGAAGGGCCTCCGCCCAGCGCCCACTGCAGCAGGAGGTCCTGACAGGCAGGCGCCGTGTGGCTGAAGGAACCCGGGCATTCTCCTCTCTCCTCTCCCTCCCTCCCCCTTGCTATTTAAAAAGGAAGGGAAATATTTCTGTGCCTAACAAAGATGTGATTGCAAGAGTCCTTCTATGTCAAAAACAATGACTGACTTTTTAAAGGATTTCAGTAATACTTGGAATCTCTAAAAGATCCTAAAATTGGCGCATGATTATAATTTCAGTGCTTAAGAGAAGCACTGACGGCACAGCACCTCCACACAGTGATCAGAGGCAGCTTCTTACCACACATCCGGGAGGTTTCACTCTCCAGTCTTCGGCCTTAAATAAAGCACCTACTCCACACCGAGTCCCACAATGACAGTGATGACTATGCCATTACTAACACAGCAGCTACAACTTACTCATCACACATCACCATGCACCAGGCACTGTTTAAAAGCCATCTACCTACCTATCTATCCTTCCTCATATAATTCTAATAATGGTGAGGTAGGTACAATTATCAGCCTGATTTTATAGATAAGAAAAAGGAGACCCAGAGAGGTTAAGTAACTCATCTAAAGTCACACAATAAGTGATACAGCTGGCACTTGATCCCAGGCCTGGAATCACTAAACAGCCTCTGTATTTATAGCTGCTATCATCTTAATCCTGAAACAACCCTATGAGTCATCACTATTATGTGGAAATTACAGGGAGGGGGAAAAAAGAATGAAAGGTTAGAAAATTTGTCCAGTTAGTGAGCTACACAGCCAGGAGTCAAATCAGGTTCCTGACCTCCACATTTTGTACTTTTTCACTTCACCACACTCCAGGGTGGTTTGATCAACTGACATGGGACCTCTGCACAGATGGTTGTTCTTGGGACCAAAAGAGGTGACACTAGGTCCCAAGGGCACACAGGGAGAGAAGAATTAAAAAACAAGAACTAGACGGAAAGGTCTGAAGGCTACCACCCTGCCCGGAGGAGTCTGCCATCTGTTGCCAACCTCATGGCTCATCAGGAAGTTCATCCTGTCACATCTTGCTCAAAACCCAGAACTGTTTATTACCCCTTCATCATGTCTCCCGTGTGATTTCAAATCCCTCTGGCTCTACCTACCCAATCCCGCCTCCCACTTTCCCTGAGATATCCTGCCCCATTTAGCACCCCATCCCCAACCCCATCCCCACTGCCAAGAGCACATCCTTCTCACTCAGGCTTTGGTTCACGCCATTCCCTGCCCTCAATTCTTTCTCCCTCCTCTGCCTAGCCACATTTCAGACCCCAGCGAAGACTGTCTCCTTCACGCAGCCCCCTCATCGCCTCTAGTCTTTCCTGACCTCCGCCTCTGAGTTCCTTCGCAGTTCCAAACAACTCCATACTTATTCATACCCAAGCAGTATTGTCTGCTACTGTTTCTGCCTCCCCAACGGAAAATTCCTTAGGGGAAGAACCAGCTGGATCCTCAGGACGTGCAGAACCAGAAGGCTTCCAAGCGGAGGCTTAGAGTCAGACTGAGACTGAGTCCTGGTCCCACACACTCAGATGTCCAATTCCTAGTTAACTCACCTGCAAAATGGAGGGAAAGCAGCAACTACTTCAGAGGGTATTTCTAAGGAGTGAATGAGAGAAGGCATTTCTAAACACTTTCCACAACGCCCGACACAAATGCTCAAGGAACGATTATTTAAACGATTGTCCACCTGCCCACATCCTAGCCTCATGCTTGCTGAAAGTGCAGTTGGAGCTCGACAAGTAGTTACAATTAACTGATGGGAAATTATTGGAAGTTAGAGATTATTTGTAAAGATTAGACAAAGGAAGAAAAGCAAGAGGGAGCTCAAGAAAGTAAAATACCGGAGTGGAACAGGGAAAATTGGATCTAAGGACTAAATCCAATTTGTAAATACTTCCTGGGCGTGACTATGTGTAAACACTCCAGGGACACAAAGGGCAGGTAAGACAAAGGTCTCAGCTCATGGAGCTTACAATCTAGCTACGCAGTCAAGATAACACATAGAAAACTAGAAATACAAACAAGTACATAAATGCCAAATGAGTGGCACAGCTAGCAGTTCCTAGTTTTTCCTGGCATGATGACTCCTTTTTACCATCAACCATTTTTTTTGACTGTTATGTGATAGAGGCTGTTCCTTACAACCTGTTGATTAAAAAAAATGCCTAACAATAAAAAAGCTACAATGATTTCAACATTTTCTAATAAATTTGTACTCTGTTGATCATGACAGCATCTACATACACCGCAAAAGAAGCAGGACATGTATGCTCGAGATGTCATTAACTGAAGCTGTAAGGTTTGATGACTCAACTCGATGGATTCACAAGCCTGGCCAGTGGGCAGTACACACACACACATACACACACACTCACTGCCCACAGCATGGCGGGCATCGCTGGCATAGACTCCTACTGACAAAAGGAGTTCAAAATAGAGGTAAAGATTAGATGACAAACTTCTAAGCGATTCAATTCAATAAATATTTAACTATTTTAATTACAATAAACATTCAACTATTATAATGAAAAGCAATGCTTATAAAAATAGGTAAATAGATCCAGGAAAGTTTCATAGAAGAATAGGTGGATTTGAGGAGATCCTGAAGGATGGTAAGATGAAGACGGGCAGAGAGAAGGGGAAAGGAAGGAACAGGAGAGAATTAGCATGAGCAAAGGAGGAATACAGAAGCAAACCACAGTACTGAAGCTGGCCTTTGTGGGAATGCTGGCGGAAAAGTGAGGATAGGATAGGGACCTTGGCACAAAGTTTAGCCCCGCAATACTGAAGGGACGTAGCTTCTCAAAAAGATGAACCGTCCAGATGCCAGGAGCCACTGGCAAGAGCACAGGCTCCAGAGTTCTACAGAGGCAGACGTGGGCCTGGGATCCACCACTTACTGCAACCTCGGTCAGTCACGGCTTCCCAAGTCTACATTTTCCTCCCCGAGAAACAGAGACCTAACACTATTTACCTCAGAGGGAGGCAAGGATTTTGAGGTGAGGCCCAAATAAGTAACCACTGAGAAGTGCCCAGGACAGCGTCCAGCACAGAGCAGATGACTTGACAGTCACCAAGACGACTCACACCCACAAGGCAGTCTTAAAGGAAGACTGCTCCAGCTCTAGTTCAGCGGGCCTCCAGTAGATCTGGCCACCAAACAGTTTTAAACCAAAGTTTATGAAAAGAATACCGAAGCAGCTCCAGAGGTATTAGGTACACTTTGATTAGCATGGGAGACAAAAAAAACAAAACTGCCTAGTGATCCAAAACTATGAATTCAACATTGTGGTTAAATTTGTATTTTATTAATCACAAATAAAAAGGTCTCATGGATAAATTAACTATTGCAGAAAGTGATCAATTTTAAAAGCTTTATAAACAAAATTCTCTCCTCTACAAAAAAAATTACTCAAATTCAACCATTTTATTAACATCATGTTTTAATTTTCTTCAGAACACTTTTTAACAGTCCATGGAACACAGTTTGGGAAGCACTGCCTCAAAGTGGGGTAGGATGATGAAACAGAGGATAAGATAAATAGGAACAAGGAAGACACAACAAATAAAACATTTTTCTACATTTGTGTGAATCCTGCTAAATTACATGGCTTGGAAAGACAGCTGAACATGGTATCTCTTCCCACCACCCCCAAGTGAAGGACTATGAAAGCACCTACTGTGTGCCAGGAACATTACAGGCTTAGGGATAAGGACTTCTTGCGGGGGAGGAGGGACACCGGAGGAGGCAGGGAGGAGAAAATTAGCAAATTCTACTTCTGAATTTGGATCTTAAAAAACATAGGTACAACATTACTGTTGAAATATGATGCTTTTCAAGAATTGAAAAGTAAAGCTTACAAACAAACAAGACAGTCTGCCACTGTAATAAAATGGCGCCAGCCGACTGCAGAGGCTTCTTTACCTGCCTCCAAAGGGAGATCGGACCAGTGGGGACCGGCTGGAGAATGGAGACCCTCACAGTGTGGGCTCCACGGCTGGCTGACCGCTCTCTCAAGGATGGACTGAAGGACAGATTTAGAACTTGGCATCCACTCCCACCTCGTACTCAACAACATGAGTGGAGCTAATGGAGGAGAACCCGCCCCCTTTCTTCTTGCCAGGCTGAGAAAGTGGGCGTCAAGGCAGCTGAAAATGCCGTGCAGGACTGAAGGCAGGCAGAGGCAAGAGACGCCCAGAGGAACCGAAGACTGTGTGTCAGAGCGCTCCTCTCACCAAGGACAGTCGCCGAGACAGCCGCGTTCAGCTCCAGCCTGTGTGCTGAGCCAGGAGGGGCTAGAAAGATGGTCCAGTTACTTTCGTATGTTAGCCCCTGCAGCTCAAGCAGCAGAAGGCAAACTCAGGGCAGAGAAGGGAACCAAAGGAAAGTCTGATTAATAATTACACTGAGTTTACAGAGCGCCTCTTCTCTGACAAGCTCGAAGTGTTTTGGAGACATTACTTCACCAGGCCCTTCAGATTCTTTAGTTAAACATTTTCACCGGCAAGTCATAGACAGCATCCAGTACATGGGAGAGCTGAGATACTGAGTCCACTCCAAAAGACTGGGATAAGCACACGCACCTATAGCAGTCGGCGCGAGGGCAGGCAGAGGAGAGGAGACCAACAGCACTCCTCCGAGCTGCTCTGGCTAGTACCACGGGCTGCTCCTCAAAAACGATTCTGAGAGTTAGGAAAAAGTGAGTGTCCCAAAGTAAGTGTCTAGAATTCCACAGAACAGAATAATAGTCCTACCTCACCCTCCTCACAGTACAGCACAGATCAGGAGCCCAACTTGCCTTAAATCATTTCTAAGACAAGCCAAAAAAGGAATAAAGGAGAGAGAGAAGATGGGAGGAAGAAGGGAGGAAGAAAAGGGGGAAAAAAAAGCACATGCATTCTGCCTAGATCAAAGAGGTTTCCATTTTTATCTCAAGAGAGGGACACTGAGTGGTTCTGTAAGGTCTGCCTACTGCAAATCAACCAAAGCAGTATAATCTACAGGATAAATTGCTAGTCATTTTATGTTTCTTTCCTGTCCCTTGGAAAAAAGTACATAAACTTCTACAAGAACATGCAATCATTTAGCATTTACTATGAGTCTACTAAACCAGGCATCGTGTTGGGGCTGAGCAGAGAATGTGAACAAAACGCTATGTCTCCTTTGCCCCAGAAATGTAAATACAGTGGTGGACACAACCATCGGTATAAAAATGTCAAAACATAAATAGACAAGTAAGTTCATACTTTGGTATTGGGAAAAGGTCTGTGGGGAAAAAGAATAGCAGAAGGTAATAAAAACTAACAGAAGGTCATGTCCATCGCTGCAGTGGTCAGGAAAGACCTTGGTATGCAGTGGTATCTTGCCTGAGACTGGAAGGACCGTGCCAGTGAAGGCAGGAGCTTTCTCTAGGGGCAGAAGGAAGCACGCGTGTGCAGGCCGGCAGGTGAGAACAGACTTGGGCCTTCCAGGAACCACGGCCCAGTGGGCTTAGAGTTCACCGGGCAAGGAAGAAGACGACGGCAGGACAGGCGAGGCCATACTGTGCAAAGCCAGGCTAGGCATCTTAAGGAATCTGGATTTAAGGACTTTGCTTTTTCCTGTGTGCTTCACGGCACCCGGCCCAAAGCCTTCCTCACAGGAGACACTGAAAAAACACATGCTAATTCAGCAAATCAAATATAAACCAGGGACCACTTAACGAGCAACGCAGTGACTTAAAATCTTGACCCTCAAGAATTTTATAATCTGGTTTATAGAAAAAATAAACCAGACCACCCCTCCACCCCAAATGACAAACGCTCTTGAGATAGTAAGCAAGATATCCTGAGGCAGTATCTGATTAACTACCAAATGAAATGGTCAAGTCTCATACAGTTCACTGGAAGTGAGAATGATTTTAGGCTACGGTGGTGACAACAGGTTTCCCAGAGAGGGTGGGACTCCCAGTGGAAACCGAAGTCTGGTGAGAATTTAGCTTAGCCACCTGGGGAGGATGCTGCAGGATGAAGAACAGTGTAAACACAAGTGCAGAAGTAGAAATAAGCAAGGTCTGTTTGGGAGAAATAACCACACAGGACAGCCTGGCCCACCCTAAAACGCAGAGCAGTCCACCCCAGAGGGAGCTCCATGCCGGCTCACCCCCACCTCAGGGCCTTGCTAGGAGATGAGGAAGATTCCCAGGCCAGGGCCTGGGCTGGCCTCCTGCTTGGCACTCCCTGGGGGAGCAGGAGAAGGTAAGTGAGTGAGATATCTGCCCCAAGAAGAGAAGGAGAGGCTGAGAGCTGTGCATCTCATTCCCTGGGATAAAAAATTAAAAGCCAAGATGGAGGGTGAGAAGGGGAAAAAAATCCAAGTTGTTGTAGTACTATGCAACTGAAATTCCATGCATAAGCCAGGAGATTCAAAGGTCACAGTTCCCACAGCAACTGTAACCCGACCCGTCAGTGTATGTAGTCTTTGGCACTTCCAGACCCAAAGCAACCAACCGTGCTCAGCACTCAGCAGCCCACACGCCGCTCCATGGCCCAGCCCCTGTAGCGCCAGGCAGTCCGCCTGCGCTGGGCCCAGGCTCACCTGGCCGCTACATCAGGCTGCACTGGAGCCTAGGCCTTTCTCTGCAGTCCCCAATTCTTTCAGGCAGGGCTTCACCCTGACTCCATGCCTACTTAACTGCTGGTCTCTAATCTTAACTCTTCTGTGGGCTGAGTTACCTTAACAGGATGAGAAGTGTGTGCATGTGGCAGGGAGGGGCTGCTGCCACCCTCCTATCTTACAGCCTGCAGCATCCCAACACTAGCAAAGCCTCACTATAGGAGAAACAGGGCAGGGCAGAGGGAGGAGAGCAAGGTGTGGCAAAAGAGTGCTGGCTTCAAAAGACACCATGAAAAAAGTGGAAAGACTCCACAGAATGGGTGACTTCTGCAAGTCATCTATCTGATAAGGGACTTGCTTCTAGAGAATATGTAACTGAGAACAAGCCCTTCCCAAGAAAGGCCAGTACACAGACAAGGTCACCCAGACCCTGCACGCATCCTACAGAGCCTGTACTGTGACAGTGGAGTGGGGGCAGAGCCGCCCTCATACCCTCATCCCCGACCCCGGGGTAGGCATCTTTCTGCCTGTGGAAGAAGACCAATAGGCACCTGGCTTAGAATGGGCATGGGCCTTTTTAAAAGACAAGCCCCCTGGGGTCCTCCTCCTCACTGTTCAATCAACACAACAGAAAAGACTCAGCCAGACAAAGGTTTCTGTCCTGGAGCTCTTACCTCCCTCGGGCCCAGGGCTCATGTGAGTAGCTGAAATTACAGGCTCAGGGCAATACTCTGGCTGCCAAGGTGATCAGAGACACGAAAGCAAGGCGGTAGTCAAAAGAAGGCCCAGCTCCTGGGCTGTGCGACCAGGACTTGCTCTACACTGAGCAGCTGTTGGACCTCAGCGGCATGATAAAACCACCCTGCACGACTGTTGTAAGAATTACATCAGGCAATGCAAGAGCCTGCACCACAGGCCTAACGCAGAGGAGATGCTTGATAAAGGGGAATTACTAGTGTTGCTATTTCTTTTCACACTTCATGTTTTAGCAAAAATACTGCTACCCAACCCGATTACCCACTTCATTTATAAGAGCAGGGTCCAAATTACTGTTTTGGTTGGTCCACAGCAGCAGCAACAACACAGCAGCTAACACTGACTGTGTGCTCAGCATGGAGTGAGCACTATTTTGTATGCTGTTCTTTGAACATCACACAAGGTTTCATTGACTCCTCACAATAATCTCATGAGATAGGTATTATTATCCACATTTTGCAGGTGAAGAAACAGAAACTAAGGAAGGTACTCAAGGTCACATAGTTCTAGGCAGAAGATGGAACTGAAGCAGGCACTCTGCCTTTAGAGGCCCCCACGTAACCATATCACATCCACCTTCAAGTTATCTGTCCCCACCAAGAATACAGCAGGCAAAGAGGCCAAGGCTTCCTAGGGTCCAAAAACATTCCAAGAGTGACTTCTCTGAAAGAACTGTCAAGTCTGGGGTTGGCCCCATGATCACGAAACATATGGAAAGGTTCTGAGTTCTGCAGAAGCGAACCATCAGAACAATCCAAGATGCCATTGTCCCTCACTTTCATCCATTCCAGGCAACTTCATTCAAAGTGGGAACACAGGACCATGCCTCATTTCAAGATTACACTCGCTAAAAAGCTGCCCAAGCATTGTGATGCCTCAAGGGTAACCCTCAGTGAACAAGCCTGGGAAGTTTAAATTGTCTTGTACCCTACTGGATTCACTATTTCATGAATTGTCACAACCCTCTTGCATTTGAAAAGACAGAACTTCTCATCTCCACTTTTTCTTACCGAAGTTTCCTATCCCTCTTACATTTCTGTTCCACACACCCCAGCCCCCAGCTACATGATTAATACTTGTTCAGATTACGTGCAAAGAAAAAAACACATTCATGTACTCCAACTTAGAAATGGAAACACCTGATGAAGAGACCAAAAACAGATACAGAACAAATGAGGCTCTGAAATACCACATTTGCAAATAATCCCAAGTATGTCCCCCAAAAGAGACACCTGCATTCCCAAATACGAGTGGGCACCTGATGCTGGAGAAGAAACAGCCCCTGTTGTGCACGTCCTGAGCTTGCTCCTCAGTGAGGAAACAGCGCTTACTATCCCAGAGGCGGGAGGTGGCTCAGAGGAGGCCGGACATGAGACAGCCCACAGAACGCTGTCATGTAAGTACTACGTCGCACTTCTTTTTGGTCTTGTCTGCACAGCACAGCGAGAAGGTGAACTACTAAAATATTTTGTAGGGATCAGGGTAGGAGAGAGTTCTTCATTCTGGCAACTGATCTACACCACCCAGATACGCTTCTTGAGATTAAATCCCATGCCTCACATCAGAGTAAATAGAGCCGAAAATCTCATTAGACAACACGGGGAAGTTCAGACTACAATGGGAAATGACTGCTTCATTTTCCTGGCTTGTGCTTAAATGCACCCTCAGTGCACTTGTGTCCAACCTCTAGCTAGTCCCAGAAGCCTGGCCCCCAGTCCAAGTGTTCATCAGCTTAGGGTTGGTTGTTACCAGGGACACGACGAATAAAATGCTATAAAAAGCCTACATGCCTTAGTCTCTGCTTTCACAGGATTTTAAGTTTCGAAAAGCTAAAACAAAGTCACCAACATAAGAAATTCTTGAGTATTAAAGGCCGTGAGACTGGTTATAGACTATTCAACTCTAGAGACTCGTTACATATGACAGAAACACCTGAAAGCACAGAAATCTGTCGTGTAATCTGGGTTGACTCAAGAACAGAGGGCAAATCTGACTTGTCAAAATTAAAACTTTTATGCTTCAAAGCATAAAGGACACCATCAAGAAAGTGAAAAGACAACCCACAGAATGGGACAAAATAACTGCAAATGATGTATCTGATGAGGAATTTGTACCCAGAATACATAAAGAACTCTTACAACTCAATAATAAAAAGTAACCCAAATTTCTTAACGGGCAAAGGATTTCAATAGATATTGCTCTAAAGAAAATAAACAAATGGCTAATAAGCACATGAAAAGATGCTCAACATCATTAGTCATTAGAGAAACGCAAATTAAAACCACAATGAGATACTACTTCACATCCACTAGGATGGCTATAATCAAAAAGACAGACAGTAACAAGTGCTGGTGAGATATGGGCAAATCGGAACCCTCACACATTGCTGGTGGGAATGTAAAACAGTGCGGCCACATTGGAAAATAGTCTGGCAGTTCCTCAAAACGTTAAACATGGAGTTACCGTATTGTCCAGCAATTTCACTCCTAGGTATGTAGATACACACAAAAAATGAAAACATATGTCCACACAAAAACTTGCACATGAATATTCATAACATCATTATTCAAAATAGTCAAAAGTGAAATGTCCACCACCTGTTGAATATTTTTTTTTCCTGCTTTATTTCCCAACGCCACCTCCCCCCCCCCCCGCCCCCGTACATAGTTGTATATCTTAGTTGCAGGTCCTTCTAGTTGTGGGATTGAATGTTTAAGAAAATGTAGTATATCCATAAAATGAAATATTATTTGGCCATAAAAAGGAATGAAGTTCTGATCCATGCTATAACATGGATGAACTTTGAAACATTACACTAAGCGAAAGAACCAGACACAAAGTGTATGGTTCCATTTACATGAAATGTCCAGAATAACAAATCTACAGAGGCAGAAGGTAGATTAGAGGTTGCCAAGGGCTGGGGAGAGGAGGGCTGGAGAGAAGTGGAGAGTGACTGTTATGGGTACAGGGTTTCTCTTAGGGATGATAAAAATGTTCTAAAATTGATTGTGCTCATGGTTGTACAACTCTGTGAATACACTAAAAACCAGCAAATTGTATTCTTCATATGAATGAACTGTATGGTATGTGAATAATACTAAGAAAACCTGAGAGGAGTAACCCTATCTTAGTGTCACTGTAGTCTCATAGGGAACACAGGGCCTGGCACACAGCAGGTACTCAGTAAATGTTGGTAAAATCAAGAGAACAGAAGTGTGGAGTCTTTTTACCAAAGATTTCACCACAGGAATTCCCCACTGCACCCAGAGACTTCTGTGGGACAGTCCCAGGCCAGAGCAGACCGGGGCCCCTTCAGCACTCCTCCCAGCCCAGCACACCCTGAAACGCCAGGCTGATACTCTCTGTCTAAAGTCTCTTCTAAATCTGGATTCTGTGATGCTCTGCTGGTGGGTATAAAAAAAAAAAACAGATATTTCTGACAGCACACAATGTGAGCTCCTGGTCAGGTGCCATGAGGAACAGGAGGGAAGTGTGGGCCGGTCTCCAACAGAATTAGCAATCATAAAATAATCAGAGACCTCAGGGCAGCAGATGATAGGGATAAATCAGGAAACAAAGACAATAAGGGCCTCTGGTCAAAAGTGGGATACTTTTTTGGGGTCTCCCAAGTGAATTATTGCAAACTACTATCCTGCCTTGTCCATATGGCCTTCTCCACCCCACAATCAGAATTATGCTTCCTCCATAGCATTTCGTTCAAAGCCACCTTACAGACTGTTCACCATACGTACATCTGATTCCCCCAACACAAAATACCTTCCTAGTGGGCAAGGACAATGTTAACAACTTATGCCTCCTTGAAAACCATTACCACAAAGTCCTATACACAGTAGGTGGATAATTCATATTCGTCAAATTTAAGCGTTTACTTCACAAAAATATTATTAACACCTCTTTTCTGAAGCCACGTCTAGCTGGCCAAATGGGGACCTGTCTTTAATCGTCTCTGGCAACTGAATAAGCAACCTGACTAAAAGCAGAATCTTTAGACGGTTATTACGACCCTCGTATGACCTACAGCAAGCACCTACACAATCTGTCCAAGCCCACCTTTCCTTTGAGAACACCCATCTCCTTCCCTCTCATCATCATGCTCCCGTCACAGGAACTCTCGATTGTCCCTCACGCCAGTCTGTGCTTAAAGCACCATCTCCCCTGGGGGCCTTCCCAGACTCCCCCTCCAGCCCAGGTTAAGTACCTTGTCACACACTTTCACTGGACCCTGCACTGGTCCTTCCTCTGTGCCCTCCATACATTAGGTATCTCTATGATTATTTATCTATCTCCCCATTAAACTGAGAACACCGTGAAGGCAGTATTTATTCAACTCACTATGGTGATGTGCTGGTAAATGCTTAACAACCTATTCTCCAAAAACATGTTTGTGCATTTATATATACATAGATTTATTATAAATTTTACTGATATAAAAGATGCATAGCATATAAAGGAGTAAAATATACAATAAAGTAATAAATATGCACAGTAATAAATATACAATAACGTCTGTAGTAATAAAATATATAATACGCTTTAATGTAAATTTCATATATCCAATTGTCACAGAACACTGTCATAGTTTTTTGTCTAACCCATATCTGTGGCCAATCTATGGATTCAATTGATAAATAAGTGAATGCTGGTTAATATTTTCATTTATTTTAAGGGGTAAAACAAAACTGTAACAAGGAAGATATATATCAAACATGATATCAGCAACTCCTTTGCTGAACTGGACCCTAGTTTTCAAGTACTAGAATATTTCCTCAATTTTTTAGTGCTATTCATAATGTAACGATTACAGACACAAAGCACTTTAAGTTTAAACTGCAAATGTTAACATTTTCTCCATCACTTTCTTAAACAATGAACAAAACAATAAATCAAGCCCTGATTTGTAGTGTTTGTTGGTTTCCGTGGTATAAATACTCCCACCATGACACAAATACTCCCACCATGGCACAAATACTCCCATCACGGCACAAATACTCCCACCACGGCACAAATACTCCCACCACGGCACAAATACTCCCACCATGACACAAATACTCCCACCATGGCCAATTTCAAGCTACCAACTTGACACCTCTGAACACAGACAGAGCTGGGAAGAGACACTCCATATTCACCATTCCATAGTATTTCTACCACATGGATACAAGAGACATAAAAGCATAGTTAATGCTCAAATAATGAGGAAGTAATGAGTTTTGAGTATTTATTACCCTTGTTTTTAACATAATAAGTTTATAGAGTAAATTTTTAATAATGGCTGTATTTAACAACCAATTCACAAAATTCCTGAAAACTGAACACCGAGGCCTGAGTGGGCTCTTGGAGGCCATGGTTCACTACTCTATTCCCAGTGCTTGGTCCACAGAAGGTACTTGATGAATGTTTGTGGTGATGAAGTACAATCCTGTAGTTACCTCACTCCAAAGAGTCTGCTACTCCAGAGGGAATCAAGACTTTCCTCTAACAAGGTTTTCCTATAGCTGGGGATTCTGAAAGCTAGAGAGAACAGCACGATCTTCCAGGTAACACATTATCTTTAAAAAAGGTGGAGGGAGTCTTTAATACTTAGCATAAGCTCAAATGTAAGACATCTTCTTTGATAAATTCTCCCTGAGGCATTTCTTCCACAAAAACACTTGGGCACTGAGAGGTTAATTTTAAATCCGTCAAAAGTCTGATCTGGCTTGGCAGTCTGGGTGGCATTACTCACAGCTTGTTCCTTTAAAGCTAGTGAGCTCCAGCTCTGGAAAACACAGAGCCCAGCAAGTGCCCCCACCCCAGAGGGTGCTGGGCCGCACGGAGAACTGCTGGGAGCTCACGCACTCCCTCCCCAGGTCTCTCCCGGCTCCGTTTGGGTCTTCTTTCTTAACTCTGCTTCTTTTTACAGTGCTAGTGCTACACTCCCTTCTCTGGTCTCTCCCTTGCCCCGGTTCCCTGGAGACACCCTCCAAGGCTGGGTTTAGTCCTTGGCTTCCCACCATCCTCCCTCCTCAACACCACCTGTCTTTGTCAGTGATGACCCTAGATCTCCATCAGATGACCTGAATGCTCCTCTCTGCTTACTACCTTCAGGACAAAGCCTGGAGTACTCCCCGGCTATCAGCTGAGGCCTTCAGGTGAACAGGGTGTATCTCCAAGCCTCTGACAATATGGGCATGTCAGGGCTGCTCCTCCAGGAGCAGGAGACAGATCTGCCCACATCAGCCAGGAAGTGGTGGACCTTATCTTCTGTAGATTGTAACATGAATAAAGGGGGCAGTGATGTTTCATTTTCCCAAGTATTGAATAAAGCTTAACTGGCTTTTTCAGCATATGCACACTGCTCTCCTTCCCTGAAAGCAGCGCCCTCACATACAAGGCCTCTTGCCCACTGGCCCTGTGTTCACCCCGCCCCAAGCAGCACATACCCAAGACACCACTAAACATCTTGTGGCTCTATAGCCTTTTTCCACTTCTGGTCACCAATTCGTCCCCACCACCCTCCAGTGGAAATTACTCTACCTTGCCCGTTGGCGGGCCCTTGGGCCTCCAGCCCTCTTCCCAAGTACTGCTCATGTGGCACCACTTCCCCATTTGAGAAGCTAAGGCCCCTGTCGAAATCTAAGAGCATGTCCCTGTACCTCAGAAATAAACACTGAAGTATTTAGGGGTCAACATTAGGGTACAACGTCTCTAATTCAGAGAGAGAAGGAAAAAAACATAAGAAAGTACATGGGGTAACGTGAAAACAACTAGCGGTCTCAGCTGAAGGGTCCTATTCTCGCACTTTTCTGAAATTACATCAAAATAAAGTTAGAGAAAAAAATCAAAACCCCTCATTTTAGCACCAAAGTTTGACAATGAACAGCTCCTTCTAACTAACTCCTCAGTCAAGCTCGCCTGGGACTGTCACATCCCTCTCTCTACACCTAGACTCAGGATTTCCTCTGCTCCTTCCCACCAACCCGCTTCCTTCACTGACTCACTTCTTCCAGGGGCGCTGAGGAAGGAAGAGAACTGAGATTCCTGACCGTCTGCCCCCAGCCGGGCCCTTTTTGTGTATTGTTTCATCTAACTCTGCTCACAACTCCACAAGGGAGACAAGACACGATCCAAGGTGACAGAGCCACTGAGCGGGGGGCTGGGAGGGGGACCCAGGTGGGGCTCTGCTGTCCGCAGCACTGCCCACACCCCCCGCTCCCCTCTGCAGACCAGCTCACGCACAGCACCCTCATCCGCTCCCCACGGACGTACTGCCTGCTTAGTGCCAGGCCCCGTTCTAAATGCTTGGACTACATCAGAGAACAAAACAGAAAAAGCTTTCTGACCTCACAACGCTTCCATTTTAGCAGGAGGACACAGATAGTAAAAGCTTTATTTATCAAACACTCATACAGTGCTTGTTCCATGTCAGGTGTTATGCTAAGCATTTTATAAATATTAATTCATTTAACCCTCATAAAAATTCTGAAATAGGTATGATTCTAACAAATAATGAAACTGAGACTAACGGGGTTCAATCATCTACCCAAGGGCACACAAGCAGTGAGTGGGGAGTTGCGCTCAAGCAGTCTGGCCCCAGGGCCCAGGCCACTACACCTCCCAATAAACCTAAGGAGAGCAGCTGGAGGGTGGTAAGCACTTTGGAAAGAAGGAAAAAGGCAGGCAGGATAAAAAGAACCAGGAGTACGGGGGAAGGGGACAAAGTAAAATTTTACACCAGGCGGAGCGAATACCTTTCATGGAGAAGGTAGCATTTAAGCGAAGTCAATGCAGGAGCTCAGGGTGTTAACCACGCACTACCTTAGGGAAGAGTGTTTCAGGGACACAAAACCGTCTGTGCAAAAGTCCCGAGGCAGGGCATGCCTGGAGTGCACGAGGAGCAGTAAGGCAGCCAGAGAAGCTTAGCAGAGGGAGCAAGGCGAGTAGTAACCACTGCGTTTGGAACAGCAGAACACACATGCATGGTTTACACTTGATTCTCTGTATCTGTCAGGTATCCACTGGCTGCTCGTCCTATTTATCTTGACTCCTAAAGTGAACTGTGAACTCTGAGAACAGAGCCTGTGACCTCTACTCTTTGTGTATGTCCCTGGCACCTTGAAGTTTACGTTGACTGATTCCATCTGGCTTGCCTCTGGGGCCCATAAACTACAAAAAGCCAAGCAGATCCTCTCAGGGCAGCTTCTGCATCTGTCCATCGGTCCTGCCACACTCGTGCTGAGCAGGAACATCTATCTGTGTTGCGGGTGCACCTATGAAAACATCGTAAGTAAACGGTGCTTGTATTTTGTTTCCAAGCACATCTGCAAATTTTATACTTAAATTTTATCTCCAGTATGTCCCTTTAAGCTGGTTGATAGCCAACACCTCTCTACTTTAAAACCGGCAAAACTGTGACACAGAACCATTAAGTAGCTCCCTTGAGCCCCTGCACAGCAGCAGCTGAATCATGGTTTTCTCATCTGGACTGAGACCAGGGAAGGCAGAGGCACCCGGCATCTTCACCCCACTCTGCGACCCACCCACCCCTCCCATGCCCAGCACCGGGCCTTACAGATCTAAGACATGCGGGACTCTGGACTCTTGGATTTCAGACATCCTGGATCACAAAAACGGGCTCTTAAAGGGTCAGCAATGACTGAACACAGTGAAGGGTCCCAATCCCATCTACGTAGGCTTAAGGCAAAGACCAGCCATTTAGTCAAGTCACAGAGAACTTAGCAAAAGGCAGTGAGTTGCCCACTTTACACAAAGAAAAGAGCCTTCCCCATACTCCTCATCAGGAGCAAAATTCCAGATTCCTCTTCCCACCGTTCCCCTGGAACTAAGCAAGCTACAGCTACTCATAAGGAATTACAGAATATGCATGAGACTCTTCTCTATTTCTAGTTTCAGTCTTTTAAAGTCGCAAAAAGAAAATTCCTTCTAGCAGTAAGTCAGAAATGGTAGGACACCTTTTCCTCCCATTTTATTTATTGATTGATTTTATTTCCAATCAATTTCCAAACCAATTACTCCAATTTAATTCCATTTTATTTTCCAATCAAGCCTGGAAAGAATCAATTCTAGAAGAATCATTTTGCATGGGCTGAGATGCAGTGGACGAGAGAAAAGCTAAAAGTAAGAACATGTTTGTAACTGTAACTGAGCTCCTGGGGCTGGCGCTGCTGTTCCACTGAGGAGCTGACCTCTCATGCCGGCAGCAGGGACAGCCAGGAGCTCTGCGAGGGAAAACCCAGCACCCGCCCCCTGCCAGCTTAGAAGCTCAAGACAAGGAATGAGCCTTCGGCCCTGGGACTGCTGCTCCTTCTGGGCACTGTTGGTCCTCCACATCCCACTGAGCAGCCCCAGCATGGGTGCTGGAGAACTGCTGCTGCTGGGAGTGCAGGTCCCAGAGATGCTGTCCATAGCTCTGGCCAAGGGAAGAGCAGCAGCATTATCTACACGTCAGGTAATCTCCGAGTAAGAGGTATCGGAGGGTGCTCGCTTCAAAAACAACAATTAGAAAATGGTACTGCACCAATGTTAAGTTTCTTCATGTTGATCACTACACTGCGGTGGTAGAAGAGGATATCCTTACTCTTGATAAATCTACACTGAAGCATTCAGGAGTAAAGGGGGCACAATGTCTCCAACTTTCAAACAAGTCAGAAAAAATGCATATATACGAGTGGGGGGAGAATGACAAAGCAAATGGGGGAAATATAAACAATTAATAAAATCTAATTAATAAATCTAGACAACAGGTACAAGGGAGCTCGCAGTACTGCTCTTGCAACTCAGCTGTAAATTTGAAATTTTATCAAAATAAAGAGTTATCCAAAAAATGAACTTCATCTGTGCCCCAACAAATGGTGGGCGTGCTGTCCGAGTTACAGCAGGAGCCATCTCCTGCCTCACACCCCCACAGGCCAAGGCAGCCTGGTGACCGGCACAGCGACACTCCAGGGAGACAGTCGACAGTCAGCCATGCTGACAGAAGTCTGGGAGCACGGACTGCAGGGCTGCCTCTGGCCTTTTCTCTAGAATCAAGTCATGTTCTCTGGATTTTTCTCCAGAATTAAGACACAGCCTTGGCAACAGAAAACGAGACCAGTTTCACCAAAAGAGGGCTGGGAAGACACCAAACTTGGAAGTGAGCATTATCTGGAGCTCTTCCCTCTCCTTATCTCCTCTATCTAATCAGCGTCCTTGTTTGCAAATCTCTGGCATCAAGTCCGTCCCCTCTCTTTCCATCACCAACATCGTGTTCCAATTCCTTGTCACTCCACACCTGAATTACCACCAGCCGCTCAGTGGTGGGCAAACCACAAAGAGGCCAAATGCAACCTGCAAGCTAAAAATGGTTTTTACATTTTTTAATGGCTGGGGGAGAAATCAAAAGAAGACTCCTTCATGACATGTTAGAATTATATGAAATTCAAATTTGGGAGGCCATAAATAAAAGCTTTATTGGAACAGAGCCACACTCATTCATTTGCAATTGTCTATGGCTGCTTTCACACTACAACAGCAGAGCTGAGTGGCTGCATCAGAGACCACATGGCCCATTGAAACCTAAAATATTTACTTTCTGGCGCTTTAGAGAAAAAGTTCACTGACTCCTCCCACAGCCGGTCTTGCTAGACTTTCATTTCTCCTGCCTCCACCAGAGTAATCACCATAAAACACTACTTCTGTGCTCTTGCTGTGTTCAGACACCCGTGATGAACTCCCTGTTGCCTATGAACTTCACACTGTTGCCTGCCACCCATCCCCAGGTGAATAAACTTGCTTTGAGAAGAAAAGCCCACAAGGCCACGCCTTTGTTCGCGCTGTTCTCTGCCTTTCAGAAAACTCATGCTGCCTTCGACTCTCAGCTCACTGGCAACTCACCTCCCAGGACTCTGGGACACTCCCCAGTTCCCTCTCCTCTGCTCCAGGGCACCCTATACTTACCCTCAGTACAGATCTTACGCCACTACACCGAAATCATCTATTTGTGTGTCGGGCTCCTCGGCTACAGTAAGATTCCAGAGGGCAAGGAACATGTCTTACTCATCTCCCAACACCCAGACGGAAGCTGGCACAGCAGTCCATAAATACCAAACTCAACTCCGACCGGGCCAGGCGGGCATCTCACTGTCCCTGCACGCATCGCGCTCACTCTCAACCCTAAGCTTTTGCTCATGCCACCAGGCCTTCACCTCACCTAGGCAATCCTACCGATGCCCTGGGACACAGTCTAGAGGGGCCCACGGGGTCAGTGAAGACTAGAGTCCAAACCCCAGGCTGCTCTCAGTCATCTGCTGCATGCCCTGGACAAGACACTGACATCTCTGGGTCCTCATGTGTAAAGCAGGATAAAACAGTATCACCTAACTTGCAGGGCTGACAATGCATCTAAACCCATGCTTGGCATATAGTAAATTCTCAAAAGCTCATAGTTTATTGTCCTTGCTTTCCCCAAACATTGGATTTACTGTCTGTGCCATTCTGGTATTTCATTGCTTTTCTCGCCCCTTCCCCAACCATTTTGTACATTCATATTGTATCTCCTGAAGCAGACGGGTTCCTGAGCAGGGACAAGGTCATCTACTTCTACGAACCCAGACCCTGCCCCAATACCCAGTACAGTCCAATATGTGGAGGAGGACCCAACAGATGACAAATTAATGAACAAATTATTCCAGGAAGTCTAAAGAGTTGGTAATAAGAAAAACAACGCAGAGCCAAGGATGAGGCAGAGAGTAAGGAGAGAGAGCAGCAGTTGAAGCAGTAGCACTTGAGCATAAGCATGGACCCACACAGGCTACCATGGAGACTGTCCCTGGAGGAGAGGAAACCCAAAGTCTCAGCAGTCCATCCAAGAGTCCTAAGCATCGTCCAGGAGAGTACTGGCTGACACAGGTGCTCCCCGAGTGCCTGGCAGAACTCTAGATGCGTACGACCACACAAACTAACACTATTACACCACTGCACAGATGAAGAAACTGAGGCCCAGGGAGGTTAAAGAACACACCTAAGGTCACACACCCTAATAAACAGTGCAGTACAGTCTAGCTCCAGAGTTCATGCTCTTCACCACCACAGACTTCGGGTTTTTAATCTAATGGAGCTCCCTCATTTACCAGCTGAGAGGTCTCAGGCAAGTCATTACCTCTCTGAGCCCCATGTTTCCCAGCCTAAGTGGGCATCATATACTGAATCCATAAGACTGCTGTAAAGGTTAAAAGAGATCATGTCACTGAGCGTATTTATAAAGCAGACTCCCGATAAATTCGTTCCCTTCTCATCTTTCCCATGCCTCAATCTAAGTAAGGTTTTTAGCCACATCTCTTGACCTCCTTTACTCTCAGGGAATGATCCATACTCCACCCTGGACTTTCCTGCCTACTGCCTATGCCCAAGCACGTGGACCTCATAAAGCCTGCAGGGACAGCCTGGAGACCAGCATGAAGGAAAGCTACTGCCCACGGAGCCGAGTGAGGGGCACAGATGGAGATGGCCCAGATGACCGCTGGGTGCAAACAAACCGCATGACAAAGGCTGGCCGGCCAGGTGCGGCCAGGACACACCGTGACCCATAGCTGCAGCAGCACCTGGTCCTGTCTGCCAAAGCAGCAAGCCCGAGGACAGGCCTGGAAGCCTGGACAGGCAGAGCCCAGCAATATCTGTGGCTCAGAGGCTACACGTACGGTGGGGACAGAGAGGGCAGGGAAAGTGACAGGCAGTCAATTCCACAATGGTGGAAAATCAGGCTGCCTGAAAAAGTTGTATGTAGGAAAGTAAAATTTTAAATTCCAAGAGAAGGAATTCTCTTGCAAAATCCCTTTACTGTGAAGAATTAAATTTAAAGCCAAGAAGTACAGAGACACTATTATGTTCTGAAAGTCAATGCACATTTCCACACATCAAGTTTGTTAAAGTGAGCGATACACTGAAGGTGATGAACCCTTCTCTGGGGTCACTGTTCATGGACAGAGAGAATTTTTCACTTGCAGCATGTGAAAGAGTCCTAAATGTTATCACCAAATGGAGTCAATTCAATTAATATAGCAGGGAGCAGAGGTCAAAAGATGCTTAACTCATTTTCAGGGGACATAAGTAATTTCTATCTGAATGGACCTGATCAAAGTGATCCAAAGGTCTTATAAAACAAGAGACTAGAATACTAGCAAAAACTGCATCTCACTAAGGATCTCGAGCAAGAAGTCCCACTGGGCATCTCCCTACAATATATCAGCTTTGAAATACAGCGCATGACACAGAGCTACTTCAGGGAGATGGAGGAGTGGGAGGGCTGGTAGACACCACTACGAGGCTACCACCAGGTTCCAAGGTCCCTGTAGGCACAAGATTGTGGTCCTAGAGCTAGAAAAGAGCCTTAGAGGTAATGTGGTCTGATGTAATTCCCAAAGCGTCAGTTCAGCAGCTCCACGCCTGGGACTACTTTCACCCCTGCTAGAAAACCTAGACAGGGCACACCTGGGCAGCACCTCCTCTAGCAAGGGCCACTGGTCCCCGGAGCACCTGTACCTCCAGGCAAGCAGTGACTGTGCAAGAACAAGGGCGCCAAGCCCAAGCCTGACAGATCCAGTGTGATGAGCCTAAGGGGAGCCTGGCGAACGGGAGTGGCCCCACCCTTTCCTGCAACCAAGGTGCAGGGCTGGTCCTCAGAGAGCAGCTGCACAGTGACCTTCTGTTTGCAAAAACTCAAATATTCCAGAAACAACAGCACAGGAAGTAGGTAAATTCTAGAAATTCTCAATCTTATGTGCATGAAATTAACAAACCGAATCACAAAGAAACACTTTGCCAGTTAATATAAATTTTCCTACCACTCCATGTTCAGGGCTCGCTAGCCAGTTAAGTCACTTCTGACAACGTGGTTTTCTGCATTTGTGTCTGCCTCCCTTAGAAATACGGGGACCTCTTGTAGGTCTTGTAGGTGGACACCATCTCATTATCTGGCACTTGCCTTACATATAAGCTGCTCAACAAAAATGTGCTGAAAGAAAGTCTCAGAGTAAAACCTAAAGCTCATAGGTTCAGAAAACCTGCGTGTTCCTGGCTCCCTGAGGCTGGCTGAGGCTCAGGCCCACAGTGTGCAGTGCATCCTGAGGCTGATTCAAGTTGCCATCTCAGGAATTTCTTTCCCGTTTCTTCTTCCTTTAGCTCCCTCAACATTCCACCTTAAAGCGAGGTAAACACACAGGATTTCGAGTCATCCAGCCTCTGCAATTTACTGGGTTTACGAATCTTCGCCTCTCTGGAACAGTTTCTCTGCTGTAAACGGGAGTGATGGTACTCCCCCAAGACTAGAAATGTGTGCGTACAGAGCACTCGGCATGCATCTAGCCCATGGGAACACTCAATAAGTGACAGCCATCATAATATAACCGTCCACAGGACCCACTGGTCTAAAGGTGCTTAAAACGCCAAAGGCAAAAAGTTGATCTTTTTTCCCTCCCTTTGCAAGTCTGGTTTTGAGAAAAGCTATCCATTTTGGAACAAACTGACACATGCCCATGTCACTAGTTAAAATACTTCCCTTTTCCTTTTTTACAGGGAAATAAATGACTCCAACCAGTCATGACCAAAATGGGTAAAAGGTTCTCTTCCAAACAGAGGTCAGGACCTTAAACTAGCTTGTTTAAAGAACTAAACTAACTAAATAAATACAATGAAAAGGATCCACAGAGCAGCTGAGCTGGGGCCATGAGGGCTGTCCCATCAGAAACCCATGCCAAGAAAGAGGAGAGGAGGGAAGCTGAAGGGCTTCCACAGCTTTTCTGGGACACAGCTGTAATCAACACTCTCTCCAGAGTCCATGGCGCAGCCCCTAGGTCACTAAGACCCTCGCGTGGTCCTGAGCGCCCCTCTGAGAAGCCCACCGGGGCCTGTGTTCTCCAAATGCTTCACGCTTACCTCCCCTGACTCCACCCCAACTCTCAGGGAATATGCTAGTTAACCTAAACGCATCTCTCTCGTGGCATTTCAGACAGATAACTCAATAGGGAAGAGGGGAAAATGTGAAACGGTGGAGGGGAGGCTGGAAGAGAGGAAGGGGTGATGCCCAGGATGGAGATAACCCTGATAGGAGTAAGTCTGCCCAAGTCAGCTGCCCTAACTGGTCTGTGAGAGCACAACTAGTCTGAACCCTGACTCTACCAGCTTCTAACTGAGACACTCAGAAAGTCACGAGCTTTCTGTGCCTCGGCCTCCTCGTGTATAAAGCGAGGATCATGACAGCACCCCCTCTCAGGCTGCTGTGAGCACCGAGTGCACACATGCAGACATTCAGAACAGAGCCCAGTACACAGCCAATTGTCTCTAAGTGTCTGTGGCTGTCATCACTGCTAAGGTCATTATCATCATGATGCTCCTTCCCCACTGCCTTTCCTTTCCACTCACAAGCCAACACATCTCAATCACAACAAGGCAGCTGTGCTTGGAGGCAGAGACATGGAGGGAAGGCAGGGAGGAGTGTGGTTGGGACCTTTAAAGGCTGGGGACAGCCTGCACTGAAGGTTTGTTGTCGTAACCCAGGGACTGCAGGCGCCAGGAGTAGGTCCTGCCTACTCGCAGCCTTCCCTGCAGACTGCTCTGGCCCTCCCGAGCTCCAGCACTGACACAGGGAAAGCCTCCCAGACTCAGCCTCCTCTCTACTCCAATCAGCAACAGAAAAGAGGCAGGGCAGGAAAGAGGACAAGGCTGGGACCAATCAAAGTTGCATTTTGCCTTTTACATAGTTATTATTTTAAAGCAGTAAGGAAAAGTCAATAAAAGCTACTAGTTAACCACTTGACCATGCTATCCCTCTCCTTCCAGAATTAACCAGACCTGATCCTTCACTAGACACAGATCTCTGCAGACCTGTCTAAGGCAGAAGGACTCCTTCCCTGGCTTTCAATCATACACCAACACACGCCTGGTCCTTCCTTCTATGCGACAAACACGGCGCAGGCACTGCGGAGGGAGGCACGGACACAGTTGCTCCTACAGAGGAACCTGCTACCTAGCAGAAGCGCCCGCCCTTCCTGTTCCACCTGTCAGCAAAGGACAAACCAACAGTCCTACTTCTTCTCCTCTAATCTGATTAGCGCCACTTTCTTTTAAGTTGTGACAATTTTCTCTCCTCCGTGAAACTGACTCGTCAACGACAGAAAAATCAACGAACTGCAGGGTTTGGGGCCATAGCTTCCCTGTCTTCCCCCCCAGTTTCTTGATAATGACGACTATAAGCCTGCTCATCTATAAAGAGAGCTAAAGCCACTCCAAGAAACAGCAAGTCACGTACAGCTGAGCCCCAGAGGGGCAGGGATGCTGTTCTGTCCACTGGGGTACCCCAAGCACCTCGGTGCCTGACACCATCGACCGCTTCACCCACTTCCACAGGGTCAGAGCTGAGTTTTGAAAGGTAGGACCAAAGATGCAGGAGGGGCGACTGCAGGGAAGGGAAGTCCACTAAGAGTCTAGGTAAGGGGGCCAGTCGGGTGGCGCAGCGGTTAAGTTCGCACGCTCTGCTTCAGCGGCCCGGGGTTTGCTGGTTCGGATCCTGGGTGTGGACATGGCACCACTTGGCAAGCCATGCTGTGGTAGGCGTCCCACATATAAAGTAGAGGAAGATGGGCACGATGTTAGCTCAGGGCCAGTCTTCCTCAGCAAAAAGAGGAGGATTGACAGCAGATGTTAGGTCAGGGCTAATCTTCCTCAAAAAAAAAGAATCTAGGTAAGTTTCCAAACACCACCCTACCATTCCCACAATGTGCTGCATTATTTGCGGGAGCTGAAGACCCAAAAGGAAGCAGATTTTCAACTTTGCCGTCTAGAGTAGAAACTGAGACCTTATTTACAGCACAGATTTTAGCCCAAATGCCATGCCTCCAGGTTTACAATTTCAACCCACAGCTCAAGGTAAACAGCCTGCATACTGGGGTGTCCCTGGGTTAGAATATCACAAATTTCCTCTGTCCACAAACTATCTCGATTCTCTAGTCCCTATTCTCCCCATCTGGTCTTATTAAATACTTTGCACTCACCAAATAGAGATGTTTTTTCAGCTCTGATTATTTTCCCTAAAGGAATGATCCTCCACCTGGCTAGAGGAATGCTTCTGGCACAGGAACTATCCAGGTTGTGAAAACTCTTCTGCGATGAAAAGCAAAGCCCCAGGATAAGCACAGGCCCTCCGACCGGGGAAGCAGCAGCCACAGGTGTCAGGGCTCCGAGGTTTTCTCCTTAGTCACCACTAAAGCACGGGGTGAAGGGCACATGCTTTGGAACCAGCCTAGGTTTGAGTGCCAGCCCTGCTTTCTGTCTCTCCCTTGACCTGAGATCTCACCAGACACTAGCTCGTCATCGGTAAAACTAGGGATAAGAATGAGTCCTAGCTGGTACACTGTTGTGAGGAATCAATGAAGGAATGCACACAAAGTACCCAGCACAGGCCCCCACACATAAGCACTCCATAAAAGTCAACTACTATTAGCTATCTAGTAATGGAAAAGCACAATGGTCTGGTATCTTTAAGTCCTTTAGCTTCCCCAAAAAGAGGGGTTTTTTCCTACAAAACTATCAATGAAATGTAATATAAGAAGGAAAACTCATTTCAAGTCCAGCTCAGACAGCAACACACCTGCAACTTAGAGCAATGATCACCTCCATCTATAAAATAGAAATAATACACTGCACTAAGCTTTGATGACCTCAGACACAAGTAAGAATCAATGAGATAATAGGCGATGAAAAAGCTTTCACTTCTTCAAAGAAAAAGCAATAAGTAAATCCAGAGCGTGATTATTATTAAAATGTCACACCCAATATTAAGGGACATAAAAAAACCAGTGACATTTCTTACTCTTTCAAGAACATTAGGTTTGATAGCCTTTTAATCTGTTCACACGGAGCCTGCTACAAGCAGGAGGAGGGAAATGGCTGCTCCTTGCAAAGCTCAGTTTACCTGCAAAGCCCATCAAATCTGAGTCTGCCCCTGCCTGCTGGTCAGGCCTCACCATCCTGGGCCGTTTCTCAGATGCCAGTGCCACGAGCAATCAGGAGAGCTTCCTGGTTCCACTTGGACAGTTAACCAACAGCAACCAAAATCCTCACCCACGGGACTACTCAACAGGCTCAAGAAAGGGTTGATTCTGATCATTTGCTCTTCTGTACTGACTGCTGTAAGACTTCTTCTAAGGTACACACCATTCTTTCTGAAAAAATGCAACACAAGAACCAGGCAGAGCTCAATTTTTCCTTGTTGGATGTTTACTTCTAGGTCTAGAGGTTTGAGTTTCTTCCTTTTTTTTTTTCCAACACTTTTTGGTGAGGAAGATTGGCCCTGAGCTCACATCTGCTGCCAATCTTCCTTTTTTTTTCTCTCCCCAAAGCCCCAGTACATAGTTGCATATCCCAGTTGCAAGTCATTCTGCCTCTTCCATGGGGGACATCTCCAAGCGTGACTTGATGAGTGTTAAGTCTGTGCCCAGGATCCGAACCAGCAAACCCTGGGCCACCGAAGCGGAGCGTGCAAACTTAACCAAATGGCCATGGGGCCAGCCCCTTGAGTTTCATTTTTAATCTATCATAACAACTTCAGGATGAGAGCTACAGGTTAAGGTGGGAAGAGGATGGAGGAGCAGTAATCTTCCTAAGTCAAGAAGGGACGTGCAATCAAAACTGCATCCAGGGCTGGCCCGGTGGCGCAGCAGTTAAGTCCCCACATTCCACTTTGGCGGCCCGGGGTTCGCCAGTTCAGATCCCGGGTGCGGACATGGCACCGCTTGGCAAGTCATGCTGTGGGAGGCGTCCCACATATAAGGTAGAGGAAGATGGGCACGGATGTTAGCTCAGGGCCAGTCTTCCTCAGCAAAAAGAGGATTGGCAGCAGATGTTAGCTCAGGGCAAATCTTCCTCAAGAAAAATTTTTTAAAAAAACTGCATCCAATTTCATCACCCACAGGTCTCCCAAACCCAAAGAGAAAAGAAATTTACCTATGTTTATTAAAGATCTACTATGTGCCAAGCACTGCACTAACTGCTTTATAGACATCACTCCAAGCCCATTTTCTCTCCCACCCCCAGAAATAGCATGAAAAAGCCGTCAGCGGATAGGAACCATGGTGCGGGGCGGGGGGAGGGATCGCAATCTGGTAGTCAAGCTCTAGACGTGTCAAAGGTTAGCAGTGTGAACACAAAAAGGAGTCCTGGCTAAGAACCAGGTCCAAGTTCCTAAAGATTCTTTGCAAGAGGAACACCCAACCTATGTTTTCCCTATAATTCTGGAATTACCTCATGCTACTATCAAAAAAGTTTAAAAATTTTTTAAACCTGGAGCATAAGAACAACTCACTGTAGGGCTAAACAACCTGAGCCAAATTGCTGCTCCGAGGGCATGTGACCATCAAATGTGGAATTTACAATATCCTCCTCACAGCTCTTTACAGATGTGCTCACAGGCAAAAGCAACCACAACAATGAACCGGCATCTGTGTGGCCAGGTAGTGAGAGGGCAGGGCCTGCCCGCCGGCAGCAGCAAATCGAAAGAAGATGTCTTTCTCACCATAGAACCATCTCTCTCCCACCGCTGGGGTATAAGCCGTCATCCTAAACGACTGTCTACATAGCAAACTGTCACAGGGGTCCAAATACATACTGGTGTTCTGATGTTTAAATGCCATTCTCTCCATCCACATCCCACTAAAAAAGAAAAAAGTAATATGCCTTAAAAAAAAGACACTATTGACAATTCACCTCCATTCCTCTGCATTGACCCACTTCATGTAAACCATAATTAATGTCTGCGTTAAACAGCACCGTTAAAAGAATATAAATGTGGTTTGTATTCCTCCAGACGCTCTCCCTGAATTAAGACTCTGGAGAAAAACCAGCCCAGATATCGGCCTACCGCTGTCCTTTAACGAGATGAGGTACAGAGGCCTTGCCTGAGGGGCCCGACAAACCGCCGTGAGGACTCGTTTACCACGCATGCCGCCCCTGCAGAGCCAGGGCTGTCCCCACGTCTGGCCTTCTGCTAAGCCAGGCAACCCTCCTCGTGTTCAGGGACCCTCGAGACGAGTGGGAGACCGGGAATTTCCAGCGGACCGCGCAGACCTCCAACAGCGCGATCACCTTGTAAGGCAGTTAGGAAGGGGCGGCTCGCAGATAACTGACGTCACCGCACCCAGGCCACCACCATCGCAGCAATAGATATAAAAGGAAAAAGCACTTCAGGGTTCTCTCGTGGCCGCCCGCCCACAGCGACCTCAGCAACCCTAACTCGGCCACGCCAGACTCCAGACCACGGACTCAGGACCGGATCTACCCCCGGAGGCCGGACCGGCGCGCACGGGGCGACGGAGGGGCTCGACGCCGCCCGAGGGGGCCGGGCGGGCGCACCCATCCTCCGGCCTCGAACCCCGGATGAGGCGCGAGATCTTCGCCGCCGCAGACGCGGGCAGCCTCGCGGGAACTCGGGCGCGCCCGCCCCCGACCGAACGCCCACCCTGGAGGTCAAGGACGGGGCCCTGGCCCGGGAAGCGCCAGGAGGGGCTGCCCGCTGGCCCCGCGAGGGGAAGGGCTGGAAGGAGCCGCTAGGAGGAGGCGCCAGGCGCGCGCGGCGGGTCCTCGGCGGGAGGTCTTCAGCCACAGGTCGGGTCGCGGCGGTGACCCGCTCGGAGCCGCCGCCGGGGCCAGCTGGGCGCCGGGCCACCCCGCGCTCGCGACGCCTGCGGGATGCGCGCCAGCCGGGCGGCTGGGGCCGGGCAGGTTCCGTGCCCTGTCCTCACCTCCGCCTCATGCTGGCGTGTCCCGGCGCCGGCGTCCCCGGGGCCGCCCCGGGTCCCGCTCCGGGCCCGCAGCCCCGAGCCCCGCAGCCCCGCAGCGTCCGGCGCGGACACAGCACAGGCAGCTGCCGGAGCCGCGTCGCCGCGGGCGGCTGGGCGGGCACATGGGAGGGCGGAGCTGCGGCCCTGGAGACCGACCACAGGACCCCAGCCTCGGGGGCGACAGACCTAAGCGCGCCTCCGGGGCCGGCGCGCAGCGCCCGTCCTCAGGGCCGCCGTCCTACCTGCGGGCTCAGAGTCTGCCAGAGTCTCATGGTTGCAGCGGAAAGGTAAAGAATCGAGCCGTCGCCACGCCCTTCCTCCCTCTACCTCCCCGCACTGTCACTATGGTACATTCCTCACGGCGGGCCGGAGCGGGAAAGAGAGCAGCTGATTGGTTGGGAGTCTTGGAAGGGGGCGAGGAGCCACACAAAATGGCCAATGGGAAAGCACGGTGGGCATATCAAAGCCTACCCGAGGGGAGCAGAGAGGATGAGTTTAAAGGGGACGTGTGCGTTGGGCTCAGTAGTTGCTGTGAAACAAAACTAGCGTTTTCTTGCTGATCCTCTCCAGATGGAAACAAAGAGATTAGGGAATTCTCAAATTTTTGGATTACAGAGCTAGAAGGAAATATGGAGACAATCGAACCAGATATGTGTGTAATATTGAGTAGGTTACTCCATGACTCTGCCTCAGTTTCCTCATCTAATCCAATGAAGATATTGGACTATAACTGATCTCTCACGGTCCTTCTATTTTGTGATCCTACGATCCTTTGCACAGAATTACCAATATTTGCATATATTCTTCAATTTTGGGCATGCTCCTCCCACTTAAAGAACTTTGGTTGAAACAGGTAGACTCTCTGACATCAAATCCTTTATATAGACAGTATCAACCCACCTTTTTTTTTTTTTTGCCTGAGGAAGATTCATCCTGAGCTAACATCTGTGCCAATCCTCCTCTATTTTGTATGTGGGTTGCTGCCACAGCAGGGCTACTGTGGAGTAATGTAGATCTGTGCCCAGAACAGAACTGGGCCACCGAAGCAGAGTGTGCTGAACTTAACCACTAGGTCACAGGGCTGGCCCCCATCAACCCCACCTTTTGTAAAGACAAATTCAATATTCTTTTTGGGCCTCTCCTCTTATAAAGCAGAGCATTCTGCTATGTGTGGAGAACCTGACCCCCCAGTTGGACTATCGCATAATTTCTACTCTTTCAAGAGTCACCCCTTCCTCTTCCTTCTCTCTTCCTCCACATGATCAGACAAAGCTTCAATAATTCATTCACCTGTTGAACTGTCCAGAATTCCTGCCTTCAGCAACAAACCCCACTGGTTGGTCCTCCCCAGAGTTGCTAAATTGCCCATCTCTATCTGAAGTCTGCAGCATGCCATTCAACAATGCGTGGCCAATTATGCTGTCAGTCACACTACAGGTCAAATTCCAGACTTTGGAAACATCCCTTGGGGCCTAGTCTGCTCTATTTTAGAGCTTTATACAGTCAACTAGGCCTACATTTTGGCTAACAAACTTCAGACCAACTCTACCTTCGTTTTTCAGCATTTTTCAACCCCCCATCATCAGGTCACCCTACACCCACTCAACCTTCTTCCAAATTGTATCAGGCACTTGGGATACCCTTTCTAATAGCTCCACTCCCTGGCCAGACAACTCATCTTCCAACTATTATTCAGAGTTCTAGAAAGTCCAGTTCCTCCATGAAGGCTTCCACATTGGCTACCAGAAGCTGCCAGCTTATAGAGCTCCCATTTCTACTCTGTGCCCCTCCCCATAATCCTGATTTTCTGCCCCAATATGCAATTTTTTGGACATATTTGCCTCTCTCATTCATTTACAAGAGCAGTAGCAGCAGCTTACATTTACAGAAAGGCTTACTATGTGCTCAGTGCTGTTTGGAAGCGCTTTGCATGTACTATTTCATTTTACCCTCATATCAGCTCTACGAAGTGCTATTCTTGTTCTCATTTTATGGAGAGAAGATGAGGCTTAGAGAAGCTGATTTGCCCAAGTGTACACAGTGGAGGTCTAATTCTCCTGTCTACCTGTAGAGGCTATAAGACCCCGCAATGCAATACTATTTCCTATTTCTTAGGAAACTACTGCATTCCATAGAAAACATAATGTCATACACGTATATCATGTTTTACATTTATTTCTATACCTATAATATCATTTCAGCCTCAAAACAACCTTGTGAGAAGGGCTAGGAGCAGCTTGTTTACGGATAAGGAAGAAAACTACAGCTCAGAGAGGCTGACCAATTGGCTGCAGTAACAAGGTTGGTAAACAATGGAGCCTAGTTTTTCAAGTTTTACATTTTTTCCACTGAAATCCCTGCCCCTAGAGTGAATAGAACCTTTTCACATGTAACAACTAGAGAACAAAGTATAAACAACAGGTGAAGAAATACAAAACAGCAAAACCCACAGCATGGGACGGGGGGAGCCTCATCCCAGCACTCACAGCGGGCGCGAGGGCCAGGAGGACTTGGATGAGCAGCGAGCAGCTCTGCTCTGTGTATTTCCTTTTACTGGTATGTTGTTTATATTCTGTCAATGAGATTATGTCTTTGACACGTCGGGCAAATTCAATAGCAAAGGGCAACAGAAACTGCCTCTACTGCCTAGAGGGCCTGGACGTGGAATGAGCCCCATGCCCATAGGGAAAGGACTTCTGTGGGCAGTGCTGCTGCCCACCAGTGCCAGGAAGTTTCCAATTTGCTGTTTAGCAAAATATCCTGTTCGACTGACAGATGTAACATAGTCCTGAAAATATAAGCTTGGCCAATGATTTCATTCATTTTGAACTCTTGAAATCCTCACGGGTGGACATGCTAGCAAAATGGTGTGTGAGCCAGTAAACTTAACATCAACTAAGAAGACTGAGCATGGTCATTCTGAAGCCAGCACTTCTGAGTTGCGCTTTGCCTGGCCCAGCCCTAGTCAATCCAGTTAGTCTTCACTCCCATAGCTCTGCCGTATCTCCAGAGAGCTCTAAAAGGTCTCTGCTTATCTGAGTACTTTATTTCCACATGCAAACGTTTATTGGGCACCTACCATGAGCAGAGAACTATCAGGCTGTGTGGGGTTATCCTGATGGGTCACACAGGAAGCCTGGACTTGCTGATTGGTGGAGGCGGATAAACATCAGCCCTGCTTGGTGAGGAGTGGGTCAGCCTGAGTTCCTCAAAAGGTGTGTGACAGGATTCCATCCCCAGTTAATGTACAAGCTCATGTTGGAATGCCCCATCCGCTAGAGTAGGAGAAGCAGCACTGGGCTGAGTTCGGGGAGAGGGCAGGGGTGGGGGAGATGGGCATGTGTATTGGGGAGGAAGGCAGAGAGATGGAGGGTACCAGAAATAACTGGATATGTACCAAACAGTAGGGAGAACAATGTCAATCCATAATTTGGCCATTGGGAGAATTGTGGTGTTCTGTCTTATTTAAGAAAAAAAAATTTCTGATTTCAGAAGTAATACATGTTCATTATTTAAAAATTTTTAATAGAGAAAAGAACAACAAAAAATTACCCATTATCCTTTCTAGCATATCAGTGTTACAATTTTGATGTATATTTTTTCCGTGTAAGTGTGTATGTATCTTCTTTTTTGTATGTACTTTTTAAATAAAATTTGATCAAACTGCTTTGCAATCTACTTTTCTCCTTAACAATAGACTAGGAATTTTCCCATGCCACTATATATTATTCTAAAACATGATTTTAAATGGCTGCACCATAGGCCAATGCCTTAAGTTATCTAACCAAGATTCTATTTTTAGCCATTAAGATTATCTCCAATTTTTCATTATTATGTTTAACTTCAAGGATTATCCATGTATGTAAATGTTTATATATTTTTATAATTATTTCCTAATATTTCTAGAAATAGAATTGCTTGGTCAAAGGGAACACATTTTTAAAATGTCTCATTTATTGCCAAACTGTCCTTCAGGCAGTTTACACCAGTTACATTCCTCCCAGCAATGTATGATGGAGACATTTCTCTGAACCCTCACCAATCCTGGGTATTTCTCTTGTTTTGTAATCTTACCAATTTGACAGATGAAAAACATTATCTCATTGTTTTAATTATTATAGTGTATTTTTACCTATGAAGGTAATAAATATCTATCTTTCTTTCCAAGTGCCCTGGATTTCAACAGCAAAATGAGTGTTTCCCTTTTCTTCCATTCAACCACCCTTCTCCCAAATCCCTGAAAATGGATACAGAAATCAGAGTAGACTCTGCTTAAATGATCCATGATCAGACAAACTCAGTGTCGTTTCACCTGAACCAACCAAGAAGGTAGCAGAGCAGATGGCTCAAAACAACACGTTATCTATAAATTATAACTTTGAAGTGGGTAACAAATCCATACATAGAAATTTTTTCAACTACAAAAGGATATCAGTCTTCCGAGTTATATTTGGTACTGTCTAATATTAAAATCAGTTTGCATTTTTTCAACAATACGCGATTCTGTGATGGGGACAAATCCAAGGTGGGCCAAGCTGGCAGTCCATCCTCCATACTGAGCAGCTAATCCACTCAATATTGCTCTCAATTCCTGCCTAGCTTTCTTGTCCCTTGGCTTTATCTTGGTTTTGTGGTTGCTGCCACAGGACCTCCTCCTCTCCAGCCATCAGTAGTCTAATTTCCCATTGAAGAATTTACCCCACCCCATTCCCAGTGTGGTTTGGTTGGGATTGACCACAACTCCTCTCTGGGCTTAAAGTGGGATGCAGGTAGCTCTGGGAGCTGCTGGCAGCTATCTTGGGCCATGAGGTAGAGCCTACCTGGGAGTGGAGCCAACCTGAATTAGTGGAGTTGAAAAACAGAGAGAGGGAAATGTGGGTCTGGTCACATGTGAGAGCCCTGAATCAAGCCACACGGGAAGCCAGTTATGTGCAACAATAAATACAAATCTACTTCTGCATCAATTGTTTATAATATGATGGCAAAAAATTGAGACGTCTTCCCCCTAACTCATTGGCATGCATGCTCTGTATTAGCCAGAAGTTCTGTGTAAGTACAAGCAAGCAAAACCAAGATAGGAGTCTGTGGAAGAAACCTCCGGTCACCAAAGTCACTGCAAAGTAAAATCTAGAGTCACCATATTGTAATCATCATCAAAATAGAGTTCCCTAGAGTCTCGATTTTACTTGCAAGAAGATTCTTCCCTAAGCCAACTCAGACCAAGTTCTTGTAAGTCTCTAGGAAACACAAAAAGTTTTGCCAACAGAGTTTTTCTGGACTTATATCTTCACACACATCTACACCTAAGAAAAATGTACCAAAAAATAAAATAGATACAAATACAGCTGTAATAGAGAGAGAAACACATCTCTATTTGTCTGTTCGGCAGGACTTAGCTTCTTTGACCATAGACCTTAGGACTTGTGCCCACCATCAGACAGGATGGAATGCTGCCATCTGCAGAACTAGAACAAACGCACCCAAGTGACTGGCTCCGCTTGCAGTGAGGAGGGAAAGAAGCTATCTCTGTGATCCTGCCTTCCTCTGCTGCTCAGACACATTGCTTTTAAAACTAAAAACATCAGCTTCAGTATTGCATGAGGCAAAGGCTAAGGTCAGCCAAATTGGGTTATATTTGAATATGACATTTTACACAGCTCTATTTTCTTTTTTCTTTTTTAAGGAAAATTAGCCCTGAACTAACATCTGCTGCCAATCCTCCTCTTTTTGTTGAGAAGACTGGCCCTGAGCTAACATCCGTGCCCATCTTCCTCTACTTTATGTGTGGGACGCCTGCCACAGCATGGCGTGCCAAGTGGTGCCATGTCTGCACCCAGGATCCAAACCGGTGAACCCCAAGGGGCCAAAGCAGAACATGCAAACTTAACCACTGCGCCACTGGGTTGGCCCCTACACAGCTCTATTTCCAATTGTGAAAGAGAAAAGCTTCGAGAGAAAGGAATTGAGGGAAGGGAGGAGTGCAGGACAGCATATGATACTGCATGTTTAGGAAGTGGAATAAGGATAGAAATCATCCTGATAAAGCCTTGGAATGGAACTAACAAACTTGAAACCGCTGGCATGCACATCACCATTTTCAGATTTAAAAGAACACATCTAAGTGGATCAGCCTTTTATAGGGAAGGAGAATGTGTCAAATCTTCCTTTTTCCAGTGCCTGGTAAGGGCATAGACAGGGTCCCAAATCCTCTGTACTCCCATTGGAGAGCACAGAACCCCTTTGGAGTAAAGCCTCTGATCCTGTGTCATTCATCCACCGTGGGTGTCTCTGATGGGCAAGGCACTTGTCTGGGCGCTGAGAGCATTCCAAGATCAGTTAGACATCGCGTCTGTCCCCAAGGAGATGACAATAGAGCCGGGAAAGCGGGACATGGATAGAAAAGGACTTTCTTTGCCCAGTGGAAAGCGCTATCTTGTAAGGCCAAGAAGGCTTCCATCTAAGAGATCAGAAAGAGTTTCACAGAGGAGGGGTTATTTGAGTGATCTCACGAAAGAGAGAGAGAGACAGAAAGGCTTTCTAAGAATTGAGCCTCCGTCTTTCCTGTCCCAGTTCCCACAGGAAAGAACAAGCAGAGTTCCTCTCCACATACCCGGGCTTTCCTCACTGCCCTGGGGACGTTGGCGGCAGGGTAAGAAAGAAAGAGAATTGAAAGGATACATACTAACATGTTACTATCTAGGTGAAGAGAGGCATGAGCAAGGTTTCAGATTATCTGCTTTCTGTTTATTTGTGCTTTTTCCTTTGGGGAAAGAACGGACTATGGAACATATTTTGTAATGAGAAAAAAATAAATACAATTTTAAAACAACAGCTTCCTCCACCAAAAGAAAACAAAAGGGAATAAGCATCCATATGTCTTCCAGATTTAGCGGTTTTAGGGTCCTCTGGGTACCCACATGTTCACGGGTCTTGAATGTTGTCAAAGTCTCACCCTGCTCAGAAACCCACCATATGTGCATCAACAAGAGCCTACTGTGCTGTCAGAGCTGCCCCTCAGAAAGTATATTACAGCAACGTCGTTGGCTTTAACAAGACTGTAGGCAGAGACGTAAAACCTCGAAGATAGTCTAGGCTCCTTGGGCCAGATGTCCCTAATCTAATTCAGAAGTTACTTTTATTTCCTGAAAACCTTGCATTCCTGACAATGAAAACCCTAAGGAGGGAGTGGGGACAGAAGGTATCTGACAGTCACCACTATGGGCTCCATTCCCTTGCCTACCTGCTGGGAAGCCTCATTAAAACATGGGAGGCAGAGTGGGGTACAGGCCAAGCCAAGACTGGGCAATGGCAGCCAGTCTGAAGTTTTATTACAGTAGCTTGAGCTGTGTCACTAATGGGTACCACACATGGAAGCCCTCAGTTCTCAGAGCTGCCCAGCAGGGCCAGGGGTGATCAGAGCCAAAGCCCCCCAGCTAGCCTCCTCCTGCAGCAGCACCTTGTCAGTGCACCTCAGGATGCTGCTCCCACATCATCCTCCATGTGTATCATAACATGACACACATGGGGAGAGCATGAGGTAGGATATCAAGATGTATTGTTGCACTGCAACTTACTGGTCTGGAACTGCTGTCTCACGGGAGGTGATGTGAAAACCCAGCAGCAGCAAGTGTTCACGGAGCTGCCCGCTTGTGCCAGGCCCTGGGCTGGGATGCTCACTGCCTCAGCACTGTGGTAGACACCTGTGGCTTTTGCCTGCCCAGTGTGCAGGCCCCCTTGCAGGGTAAGACACCTACATCTTCTTTGTGGGTCTATGTCAGTCTTTCCCCCACTGCATGCAGGCTGTTTTCCTTCCATGGGGTAGGCAGCACATGGCCCAGCCAAGGCCAGGCTGACTTCTCTTCCTGGAATTTGAGTTTTAAGCAGAGAGACACAAGAGCTGAAAATAACCAGAGCTGATTCGTCCAGTTATGAATACCCTGAAGAAGGAGAGCGGTTGCCTCTCTGTCCTCTGGATCCCCCTAGCTGCCCTTGTTCGCTCATCCTTCCAAAGGCCTGGCTGTTTGCTTTTCATCTGGTCCTACGAGTTAATTCACACTCTTCCAATAAATTTCCTCCATCCTTCCCCAAAGTTTGCCCTCAAGTCTATTTCTGTTATTTGCAATCAAAAAACCCCAATAGGTATAAACTCTAACTCTTTTTTAATAACCTCATTTTGTGTCATTATTGTCCCTATTTTAATATAAGGTAATTGAGCTTCAGAGAAGTTAAAAAACTTGCCAGGGTCACATAGCTAATGAGGGTCACAGTCAGAATTTGAACCCAAATCATTTGATGTGGAAGCATGACAAGGGTGTGGGTTTTGTCATGAAAGCAAAATGAGCTCAAATCCTCACTTCCCTGCTTTCTTCATAAAAACTCCAATCACATATTGTCTTTGAATTTAAGCAACTCTCTCTAATCAGAAAACGGGACAAATAACGCTCATTTCACAGAACTGTTGAGAATTGATGGAAATGATGTATATGAAAGCATCTGGCCTGGAGTATGTGCTTAATACATATTAATGTCCCTTCCCTAAACATGAAAATTCTTATCTCTGCAAAGTAAATTCAACAAAGTAATTGACACTTTGTTCAGTCCAAAGATTACTGATTCTGAGTTGACCCAAGTACAGTATGATGTACAATCTCTCTTTCTCTCTCTCTCTCTCACACACACACACACATACACACAGCGTTTTGTTTGTGGGGATTTCCCTCGTGTCTCTATTCCCTACTTGTGTCCTGTCTATGCAAGGCCTATCAGAAAATGCAGACACCCTTAGGAAAAGAGCATAGGGGTACATAAACATGCCTACAACGGAAACTTTCCACCCAGCATGCCTGTGGAGAAGGAAGAGAGCAAGAATTTTCATTCCTCTTAAGCATGATGAAAATGAGACATGGAGACACTAAAAGTTTATCTCGAGGTTACACAGCAAGCCAAAGGTGAAAAAGAACCCAGGAATTATATATTAGGCCATTTGGTCTGAAAATACCAGCGCCTGGAAGAAAGAGAACAGGTTTTCGAAGTTGCTGGTTCTGTTCCGGCCCCCACCTTCTTCCCTGACTCCCACTTCAAATAAAACCGTTCTCCCATTTAAACGCCTACATTAGGCAAATTTCTAAGAACGTTTCCCCAGAGTTCTGTCCATTACACACCTTGTCTTTACTTAAAGTGTAAAGCTGTGGCCTACTTAAAGTGTTCTTACAATTCTTTTAATGGGGGAAAAAAATTCCCCAAAGATGTGTTCCCTGTGCTGGAAAAATTAAAGACCCCTTATGATATACAGTTAAAGAGAACATGTTATTTGTAGTAAGATTTCTGATGCTTCTTCAGAAATAAATTCAGGTTTGCCCAGGATCAAGATTGTGAAAAGTACAACTAAAAGACCTCGATATTTAGTCAGTCAACAAATATTCACAAACTACCTGCCATAAGTAAAGAATTTACCCAAGTTGGCATTAGCTTATAACAAGAGTGAAAGAAAATCCATACAGCTTGAATTTATTCAACATAATTGTGGCTCTCATGATTTTTTTTGTTTCTAGGGCCAAGAAAACATTTTACATTGTAATATAATTTCTGAGGTTTCTTTTCTTCTCCACATTAATTTTTTCCAATCTTGAAGGTTTTATCTGAGGTTTTTTGTTATTGAAAAGGCAATATACAAGAACAAATGAATTTTTAAAACTTAAAAATCATCTATAATCCGTCATTTTAGCACAGCAACTTGCACAACACGCACAGCAAAAACATTTTTTTTTCAAGATTGGCATCTGACCTAACAACTGTTGCCAATCTTCTTTTTTTTTTCTGCTTTTTCTTCCCAAATCCCCCCAGTACATAGTTGTATATTCTAGTCGTGAGCGCCTCTGACTGTGCTTTGTGGGACGCCGCCTCAGCATGACCTGATGAGCGGTGCCGTGTCCTTGCCCAGGATCCGAACCGGCAAAACCCTGGGCTGCCAAAGCGGAGCGTGAGAACTTAACCACTCGGCCACGGGGCCGGCACCACTAAAAACACTTGTATTTTGTCTTCCACATGCACACAGATTATTTAGAGTTACAAATATGGTGTGCTTGCTATTTTTGTATTCTACTGTTCATTTTTACCATAAATCTTTTCCATGTTTCTTTCTACATGTCTCTGGACTTAAGCTTTTGTTGTGAATGCAAAACATTTCACTGTATTGATGTACCACAATTTTTTAACCATTACTCTAATGTTGGACATTTCACCTATTTCTATTTTTTTTTTCTATCATAACTAACACAGTAGAGGGTAGCTTTCATGCATTTGGAATTTTTAAAATCTGTATTAAATAACTATCGGAAAAAATTCCTGGCTATGGTGCTCTTATGGCTGTTCCTATGTATTATCAGGTTGCATTCCCCCCAAATTTTACCAATTTACAAGGCAACTTGTAATAAGCAATGCAATTTTACTGCATCCTCAATAGCACTGTATGTTATTGTTTTTTAAAACTGTTAACCATTAGCAAGAAGTGAAAGCGTCCCACAGTGTTGCTGTGGTTTGCACATCTGACGGCTGTCATTATGAACACATATGTAGGCACTTACTCGATCCTCCATTACCTCATGGGGTGAATTTCTTCTTATTGATGGTGAATTTATCCATGGAGTTTCTCCCCCAATCAGGTTCATTGAGGTATAATTTACATGTTATAAAATTTACTCTTTTTAGGGGGCAGTTCTGAGTTTAACAAATATATGCAGTTACAGAACAGCTCTACCAGCCCCAAAGCCTCCTTGTGCTCCTTTGTAGTCAGCATCTCTCTCATCTCCAGCTCCTGGCAATCACTAATCTGTTTTCTCTCCCAATAGTTTTGTCTTTTCCAGAATGTCATGTAAATGAAATCATATAGTAAGTAGCTGTTAATGGAATTCTAATATTTTTTTAAATTTGAAGTATTTGCTTTTTGTAGTAGTCAAAATACTTTATTAAAGGTTTGGTTCAGGGGCCAGCCTGGTGGCCTAGTGGTTAAGTTTGGCATGCTCTGCTTCGGTGGCCCGAGTTCAGTTCCCAGATGTGGACCTACACATCACTCATCAGCAGCTAGCTGTGGCAGCGACCCACATACAAAATAGAGGAAGATTGGCAACAGATATTAGCTCAGGGCGAATCTTCCTTAGCAAAAAAAGAAAAGTTTGGTTCAATCTCAAAAGAATGGTGTAGGAGGAGCAAACGTTGTAACTCTAACTTACTCATTTTCTTGCATCACCACACCCAGGAAAATACACCTTCTAGAAGCAGGCCTCCAAAGGCCCAAGTCACTGCTGGCTTCTCTCCGTGTCTCCCTTTTCAATACCCCCACCCTTCTCCTTTTCTGAAATGGAGTCTCTGTTTAACAGATATTAACTTTCAATCTGTAACATATAATGCAAATATTTCCCGCACTCTATGCATTTTTCATTTGACAGAAATTTTAAATGTGAATTTGAATTAACAATCCTCTCCATGGATTCTTCTAGTGCTTCAAAATGACCTCTAGGTATAAAATATATTGGGTTTTTGTGGGGTTTTTTTTGCTAGCTCTTCTAGAGCTTGACTTTTTTATATTTAACTTTGATTCGACTTTAGTTTCTGTCAGTGTTTGCTGTAAGGCACAGACTTTAAAACCTTCTTCACTATTAGCCACGGTAAGAAATACATTTTGCATCATGCACACAAACAAATATACATATAGACGAAGCTGAAACACAAGTGCCAGGGGACAAAGCTTCCCCTTGCTGCAGGTGACACAGTCTCACACTCTTTCTTCTATTCTATTTGTTTCTCTTTTTAAAATGCTGGTCGTGACCCACCAAGCTGATCTCATGATCCACAGTTTGAAAAGCATAAAGCAGGGTTTTATTCATGCATCTCACTCCCTCCAGTATTCTCACTCTGAGCTTGGGTGGCACCTGGAGATGAAGCCAGAGAACTGGACAGTTTCCCCCAGGGGCCTGTGAAGTAAATTGCGCTTTTTCAGAGACTAGATATTGGTGGTCATGGCGGGGAGGGGCAATGAGAAATGAGCTATGGTTTTACTGTTCCCACCTTAGCCACCTGGTGGACTGGCAGCCCTCGCAGCGCTGGCCTGGTCTGCCCTGTGAGGTGGATCAGCTCCGAGGAGACCTGTTGGGTAAGGGTATTTGGTCCTGAGTAGCAGAAGCCCTGTGAGCCATCCTTCATGTGCAACTAGTGGAAAGCGGCTCCAGGGCAGCTGAGAGAGCCTGGAGCAGGCAGGGAAGCACGACCACGGCCCAGCTTTGGCAAGTGAATGCTGGGAAATCCTGTAGGAGGCCCAGGCAGGATAGGTGAAGGCATTGTCTCGGGAGGTTAGGTCGACTCCAGGAGGAGATGAATGGTGTTGCGTCTGTTGCTGTGCATAGATTAGAAAAACAGCGACTAAAGGGAAGGATGGAGGTTGTTATAACTGTCTCAGGCTTCTTGGAGAGGGTAAGCAGGCGCTAGGAAAGGGTTTTTCTAGGTCAGTACCCAAGAATGCAGAGACAAGTAAACCTATGCAGGAGCACGGGAGAGCTGTGGTCATTCTGTGGGCAGGAAATACCTCCCGGCCACTCCCTCAATGGCCCTGGCACACGAGGCTTTGTGATCCACATCAGGTGGCTTGTGTGATCTTTAAACAACTACTTGATTCTCTTGCCTGTTTACGAGGTGAATGACCGAGCCTTGCCAGAGGTTCCAGAGGACAGAGTGCATTTATGCCTATCCCCAAGGAGAGTGTAACCATTTCTCTATTTAACCAAAACTAAAGCAAGAGCATTAGGAATCTGTGACTTGTGAATTTCTGGCTCCAAGTAAGTAGATCACACTTTCTAGTGCATTTAAAATTCAAACGTCTCATGCCCAGAGTTTTAAGGTCTTACCTAATTTCCTCAAGCACCTTAGGCATTGCAAACTCAAACTCACTGTGCAGTTCCTGCCTCCCACCCACTTCACAGCACTTATGAATATTCACGAATAAGCTTAGCATGCAAGTATTGGAAGAACCTCTCACAACAGATCCGCCCTCCAGTCTGCAATAGACAGCGCCTGTAGACAGAGCTTACCCCAGTGCCTGAATTTTCAGGGAAACTAAGATTTGGGATTTCCCTCTAGTAGTAGGAGTTCAAGCCATTTTGAAGGGTTTGAGGCCTAAGAGGGATAACGCTTTATAATTCTTATTGTTGTTTCTCTCTTCTTTAGAGTGACCACTGCATTCCTACTCCCTCCGCTTCTTTCTAAGTGTCCATTCTCCTTGCAGTGGGTGGGCGATTTACACATGTGACTCTGGCTAGGACTAACAGGCCCTGGCTTTCACCCTACAGACTTGCAAAAGCATGCATCTCCTTTTCCCCTTGCCCTGGAATATAAATCAGAACACTTCATTCAGTGAGGGGATCTATTCTGAGAGAGAGGCTCACCTCATCCTGAGCCTCTTTGAGCAGCTCGATCCCCGCCAGCTCCCTTAACTTGCAGCTTCCAGGCATTCACGACAGTCATACTCCCTGCCCTACAGCAGCAGCCTATTTGAGAGGCTAGGCTACTACCAAGTTCACCAGGAAAAATGTCATCCCGATTGAATACAATGGTGGCTTGCAAATTTAACTCATGAGAATCACCTGGGAGCTTTTAAAAAGCGCACTGTTTAGGCTGTATCCTAGACCAATAAAGTCAGAATCTCTGTGGATGGGGCCCAGGCATCAGCGTTTTTAAAGAAACTCCTCTGGTTTTCCAACACGCAGCCAGGGTCGAGAACCACCGAGAGTAAGTCCCATAGGGGCCCAGCGGCACAGCCTTCAGCTTATCTTTTAACAAGATTTCACCCTTCCCTTGAAAGGAATCTATAACAAGGAAAACTCTAAATAGTTGCTCACAGGGCTAGACCAACAAGAAAGCTTTTTGGGGGAGTGCAGAGGGAGGAACGAGAAGGGTCAGCAGGCTCAGAGAGGACTCAATACACAGAAAGTGTTTTGCCATGGAATCGTAATCATTAGATTCCAAAACAACATGCAGTCCCCCAGAAGCCATTTGGGCTTTCCTTTTGCTTCCAGGAAGGAATGAACATAACCATCCTTTTGTTAAAGATCTCTGAGAGAACCACCTGTGCTGTGTCCATTGCAGTCTCCCGGTCATGCCGGGTGTGTGCGCCTTTCTCGTGTTCAGGCTGTTCCCTGAGTGTGCAGGACAGTGCTCACGCCCTCTGCTGGGGTGAGGTGGGTTCCCTGTGGGTGTAGCAATTGTTTCCTCAGGCTGAGCTAATGGATTCATTTCTCTGAGCTCACCAGAAAGGATGCGGCTTCACCAAAGACGTCCTGGCATTCCTCTGACATGGGGCATGGTACTGGTGCCTGGGGACATTATTACGTTGATTGCAGGGTAGGAACATAAAGCGAATTGGATGGAAGTGACTGGGAAACTGAGCCCTCTTGCTTCTCTGATAGGCTTTGGGGTGTGTATTTATGATGTATGGTATCCGCACCGGTAGGGGGTTGTGCGGTCATGGAGACAGGAGACTGGAGTGTAGTAGCTTCCACTAGTTAAGGGAGTAGCGCGTTTAAAGGGAGACGAAATAAAAATTCCAAGAAACCCAAAGATGTCGGAAAGGAAAATGCTTCCCAATCGTAAGCAGTTTAAAGATGTGATTTTTTTTTTTTTGAAGGCATCAATCAAGACCTGTACTCTTGTCATTTAGGAGGTTTGTTCACCCAAAGGAAGCCTTGGTGGTACTCACCGATTAGGTCTTCAAAAGGCATCTCCTGCATGCGTGAGAAACGCTGGACTCCAGGGTCCGCCGGTCCTCAGTACACAGGTGCTGCTGCTATGGCTGCACACATCCCAGCGCTGCACACGCCACCTTCCGGCTGGACGACCACCACCAGAGGAGAGCATCGGGAGGCTCCAAGGTACCTCCCTTGTCCCTTCCCCCCAATTCTCTCTCAGGGCCTGGAGGTTCGAGGTCGAGGCAACGAGGAAGGAATGAGCTCTGGGTGTCCGCCTGTCCTCACCGCGGCATCCCAGCTGGGGTTGGAGAAGTCAGCGGAGCCGAGCTGGCTGCTGGCTCCGGCTCGCCGCGGTTGCTATGGTGACCAGGAGCGGGCGGCTCCGCGGGGTTGGGGAAGGCGGTGGAGAAAAGGTAATGAGTGATGACGTGCTGGTCCCTCTCCGGGCATCTGCTGCGCCACAAGAGGTCTAAGAGAACTGGAGTCCCTGGATGGTACCACCCGCGATGTTTGCTCTTCAGCCTCAAACCAAAGCCCAGATCAAACCCTCCCTCCTCCTCCTGGTCTTTTTTCCTTTCCCTTTCTCCCCTTCCCATCTCTACCTCAGCACACAGACCAGCATTTTAAGGGTCGGAAATTCCAGCACTACCCTGAGGTCCCTTGCCCCAGGGAATCCTGCTAAATGGAGATTACTGCGTGGGTGACTCCCTGGGGGTAAGGTGCAGTTGCAAGAAGCCCTTAAGAACTCGGAACCTGCGCCTCTCTCCCCACTCTGAGAAAGGCCCCTGCTGCGGGAGTGCGAGCAGTCTTCTTTGACTCTTCCAAACAAGCCCCCTGGACCGTCCTGGCCCATGGAACGTGAAAGAAATCTGCCAAGCACTGAAAGAAGTCAGATGGAAGGATGGATTGGAATCAATTCCTATCAGCATTTGCTTACTATAATCAGAGCAGAAAGAAGCCTTAGAGCTTATTTTGTCTTCAAGGATCATTGGCCTCAGTGTGATATCCATCTGAAGCTGTGTGGTCAACAGTGGATTGCCTCCAGTCAGCGCCTTCAGAAGAGGGCTGACCCTTGGCTGATGACTCAGTGAGAACGGGCTCTTGCTTGTCTCTATTGCTGTCTCCTTAACCATGTAGTCATCCCTCATTAACTAGTGTTCCTCTTGTTTCCATAGCCATGAATGTGAGGAGTGGAACTGACAGCATCAGGGCTGTGCTCAGAGGTGGCCCCTGGTCATCAACTGGAGTCCCTCCATCACACCACTCTGCGTTAGTGTCTGTGCCACCTATGAATCTGCAGGTGTTTTGCTCCAGTTCTAGAATAAGAGAAGGGGATACATTTTTACTGAGCCCTGACAACGTGCCTGGGCTTTTCATGAGTTATTTCATTTAATCCTCCTGTCGAGCTGTGAGATTTTATATCACTGTTTTATAAATTAAGAACATAAGAGCATAGGGGCCCCGCCTGGTGGCGCAGCAGTTAAGTGTGCACGTTCCGCTTCTCGGTGGCCCGGGGTTCGCCAGTTCGGATCCCGGGTCTGCACAGGGCACCGCTTGGCAAGCCATGCTGTGGCAGGTGTCCCACATATACAGTAGAGGAAGATGGGCATGGATGTGAGCTCAGGGCTAATCTTCCTGAAAAAAAAAAAAAGAAGAAGAACATAAGAGCATAAAGAATAAGTTACTTGCTTGTGTAAGGCTGTTCAGCTGGGTAAGTGGTAAAGCTGGAATTCCTACCCAGTTCTGTTTGATGTGATAGCTGAAGGCACCAGGCCATCTGGGTATGGCTCAAATGGATATTAGGGAAAACTTCCTGGAACGTCCAGAATCACTGATAATTTCTCCCACCTCTCATCTTCTGATTTTATCTATTTCCACTGTTTTGTTTAAAAACAAATTCATATGTTGAAATCTAATCCCCAATTGATGGTATTTGAAGGTGGGGCTTTCGGAAGGTGATTAGGTCCTAAGGGCCGATTACTCATGAATGGGATTAGAGCCCTTACAAAAGAGACCCCAAGAGCTGCCTCACCCCTTCTGCCTTGAGAGGACACAGTGGGAAGACTACTGCCTATGTGCCTCACCAAGGCTGAACCTGCCAGCGCCTTGGCTGTAGACTTCCCAGCCCCCAGCAGTGGGAGAAAAAAATTTCTATTGTTTATAAACTGCCAGTCTGTGGTGCTCTGTTATAGCAGCCTGAAGGGACTAAGACAGAGGATACATATATATACACACATAAAATTGTATCCTGCTTTTCATTTTAAAAACCTTGTGAAAATTTTCTCCTCCATTAAGTTTCTTTAAAAACATTCTTCTAGGGGCCGGGGCCCCATGGCCGAGTGGTTAAGTTCGTATGCTCCGCTTCGGCAGCCTGGGGTTTCACTGGTTTGGATCCTGGGCGCAGACATGGCACCGCTCATCAGGCCACGCTGAGGTGGCGTCCCACATGCCACAACTAGAAGGACCCACAGCTACAATATACAACTATGTACCGGGGGGCTTTGGGGAGAAGAAGAAAAAAATAAAAAACATTATTTTAGGGAGCCAGCTCCATGGCCAAGTGGTTAAGTTCGTGCATTCTGCTCTGGCTGCCTGGGGTTCACAGGTTCGGATCCTGGGCGTGGACCTACCCAGTGCTCATCATGCCATGGTGTGCTGGCATCTCGCATAGAGGAACTAGAATGACCTACAACGAGGATATACAACTATGTACTGGGGCTTTAGGGAGAATTAAAAAAGAGGAAGATTGGCGACAGATATTAGCTCAGAGCCAATCTCCAAAACAAAAAAAATGCTTGGTTGGCTTTAAAAAATCATTTTAAATACCGTTAATATTTCATTATATGAATGTATCATAATTTCTTGTTATTGAATATTTGAGTTATTTCCAATTTTTATTGATTGCATATAACTGTAATAAACATTTTTCTACATAAATCTTGCCCATGTTTGTGAACATTTCCTTGCAATTGAGCCCTAGAAGTGGAATATTGGATCAAAGTTATGAACATTTTTTAAATTAAGACTTTAGTCTTTTAGAGCAGTTTTAGGTTCACAGCAAAATTGAGGGAAAGGTACAAAGATTTCCCATATATCCCCTGTCCCCAAACAGGCACAGTCTCCCCCATTATCAACATCCCCCACCAGAGTGGGACGTTTGTTATAATTAATGAACCTACTTTAACAATTCATTCTCACCCACCGGTCGTAGTTTGCATTAGGTTTCACTCTTGGTGTTGCACATTTTCTATAGGTTTGGACAAATGTGTAATGACATGTATTCCTCATTACGGTATCATACAGTATTTTTGCTGCCCTAAAAATTCTCAGTTTTACCTATTGTGGGGCATTTAATATGCATCCAACTTTCTTTCCTGTCTTTTCATGACTTGATAGTTCATTTCTTTTTAGTGCTGAGCAATATTCCATTGTCTGGATGGACCACAGTTCATTTACCCATTCACCTACTGAAGGAGATCTTGGAGGGTTCCAAGTGTTGGCAATTATGAATAAAGCTGCTGTAAATATCCATGTGCAGGGTTTTGTGTGGTCATAAGTCTTCCACTCTTTCGGGTAAATACCAAGGAGCGTGATTGCTGGATCATATGGTAAGAGTATGTTTAGTTTTGTAAGAAACAACCAGCCTGTCTTCCAAAGTGGCCGTATCACTTTACCTTCCTACCAGCGGTGAATGAGAGTTCCTGCTGTTCCACATCCTCACCAGCATTTGTTGCTGTCAGTGTTCCAGATTTTGGCCATTCTAATAGGTGTGTAGTTGTATTTCATTGTTTTAATTTGCGATTGCCTGATGACACATGATGAGGAGCATCTTTTCATGTTATTTGCCATCAGTATACCTTCTTTGGTGAGATGACTATTAAGATTTCTGGCCCATTTTTAAAATTGGCTTGTTTGTTTTCTTACTGTTGATTTTTAGGAGTTCTTTGTATATTTTGGATAATAATCCTTTATCAGATGTGTCTTTTGCAAATATTTTCTCCCAGTCTGTGGCTTGTCTTCTTCTTCTCTTGATATTGTCTTTTGTGAGTAGAAGTTTTTAAGTTTAATGAGGGCCAGGTTATTAATTATTTCTTTCATGGATTGTGCCTTTGCTGTTACACCTAAAAAAGTCATCGCCATACCCAAAGTCATCTAGCTTTTCTCCTCTGTTATCTTCTAGGAGTTTTATAGCTTTGCATTTTACATTTAGGTCTGTTGTCTATTTTGAGTTGATTTTTGTGAAGAGTGTGAGGTCTGTGTCTAGATTCATTTTCTTGCATGTGGGTGTCCAATTGTTCTGGCATCACTTTTTGAAAAAACTATCTTTCCCATTGTATTGTCTTTGCTCCTTTGTTGGAGACCAGTTGACTATATTTATGTAGGTTTATTTGTGGGCTCTCTCTTCGTTTCCATTGATCTATGTGTTCTTTCACCAGTACCATACTGTCCCGATTACTGTAGCTTTACAGTAGGTTTTGAAATCAGGTAGTGTCAGGCTTCTGACTTTGTTCTCTTTTAATATTGTGTTGGCTATTCTGGATCTTTTGCCTCTCCAAATGAACTTTATAATCAATGTGTTAATATCCACAAAATAACTTGCTGAAATTTTGATTGGGATTGTATTGAATCATAGACCAAGTTGGGAAGAACTGACATCTTGACAATATTGAGTCTTCTTATCCATGGAACACAGAATATCTCTCCATTTATTTAGTTCTTCTTTGATTTGTTTCATCAGAGTTTTGTAGTTTCCCTCAGATAGTTGTTGTACATATTTTGTTAGATTTGTACCCAAGTATTTCATTTTGGGGAGTGCTAATGTAAGGTATGAACATTTTTAAGACTTCTAATCCTCTTCTCTGGTGGGAATTTCCAAGTCACTGGCCCCTCCACAAGGTGTGCACAGTCCCTTCCACTCACCTGGCATTTGGTATTTAAGTTGTTTATCTCACAAACTGTTTGGGAAATTGGAGTTAGTTCTTTGTGGTTTTTTTTTTAGTGATGAAAAATTCAGTATCTTTTTATTATTTTAAAATAATGTAAGCAAGAAGCGGTAAAGCACTAGGCTTTAGGGAGGAAAGATTTGAGACAGAAGTGGGGAGGCAGGTCCTATGGTAAGTCAGGGATGCCAGAGCTTGGAGCTTATTTGCTGTTGACTCTGGTGGTGGCCTCAGCCCCAATCCTTTTCTAAAAAAGCTGTTCTTCCTTTCCCTCTGATCCTCACATTTCATGTCAGTGTTTAGCACTGACCAGATGGTTAGGTAAATTTAATAATGTTGTCATGGAGGGCTGGGGTTGGATGAGGGGGACTTCTGGGGGAAAGCAAGTAGAGTAATAGACCTGGCAAAGGTTGGGAGATAAGGCTGATCAATGTCACTGACACTTGGCCAAGGTGAACTGCAAGGAAAGCAAGTCCAGTGCTGGCTCCCGTCTTCCTTGGGAGAAGATGGGAAAAGAGGGAGGATGCACAGGGGAGGGTGGAGGTGGGTGCAACGCTGCTCCTGGTATATATTCAAGCCTTTCAAGCGTTCACGATTCCTCCATTGAAGAAGTTAGGTGTGCCAGGGTGAAAGGGGATCTAGTCCCTTTGATTATTTTTAAATGTACCTTGTAAATCCAGATCAGACCAAAAGGTTTTTACTTTTGACTACAGGGCTAAAGGCTGTTGCAAAATTGGAGTGGATAAAATGTGGTAACAGATCTTTCATAAATTCTCTTATTGAGCTATGTCAGAGTGAATTTCTGAATATAAAAACGTAATAATTAGCACTGATTTCACTGAAGAGAGTATAAGACTAATATTTCACAAAGTAGTTTTAGGTAAACTATGGAATTTAGTGCAATTAAATTGACAAAATACCTATACATTTTTGCAGCTTTTTCTTCCACAGACTAGAGCTACACAAAAGTAGAACATGTGTTTCTGAGTGAAGGTATCTACCACATTGTTGTTTTCAGAGTTTAATTTCTGTAAGAGAAAGCCTGAGGTTTAAAGTTGAAGTCCATGAATTTGAATGCAGAACATTTATGTATTAGTCAGAGTTCTCCAGAGAAACAGAACCAATAGGATGTATATGTATGATTACGGAGGCTGAGAAGTCCCATGATCGTCTGTCTGCAGATGGAGACCCAGGAAAGCTCATGGTATAATTCAGTCCGAGTCCAAAGGTCTGAGAACCAGGAGCTCCCATGTCTGACAGTAGGAGAGGAGAGATGTCCCAGTTCAAGAAGAGAGAGAGAATTTGCCCTTCCTCCACCTTGTATTCTATTCAGGCCCTCGACCAACGGGACTACCTATCTGGTCCAATGTTTTACCAGCTCTTTGGACATCCCTTAGGCCAGTCAAGTTGACACATAAAATTAACCATCACAATTTACTTGAGCAGTTTACACTGTAAGTGAAAGGAATGACTCTATTTTTTTTCCTCTTCCCAGTCTTTCACCAACTGGCCTTCTGAATTTGTATAAGATATATCAAAATTTCTTGGGAACTAGGAAGTCATTCCCTGCCCCCTTATTTTACGGTTGAGGAAACTGAGGCCTAAAGAGGTTAAATGACTAGTTCAAGGTCACGCTGAATTTTATTAGTAATCTTCAAGTTTGAAAGCAGGCTGATTAAATTTGCAGATGACAGGAAGCCAGAAAAGATAGCTAATAGAAATAGATTGAAATCTATTTCTAGTAGATGACAGGATAAACATTAAAAACTATCTGCCTGGAATGATAGGCTAAAACTAATAAGTAGAGATTTAGCATGATTAAATATAATGGTCTGCACTGCTGGTTGAAAAATCTATTGCACTCTACAGGCCTAACTTGGCTAAAGTTCATGTGAAACAGAAGATGCGGGAGTTAAGTCAACCATGGGTTCAGTAAAAGCCCTGAGTGGGAAGAAACTGCTCAAACACCTACTGCAACCCCAAGGGTTACATTAGTAGGCAGAGAGTGACCTAATGTTGCAGGGAGTGACTGGCCTGGGGTACTTGGTGTGGGCCATGTCATATTTGTACCACTCTGTGTGGCCCGGGGCACAATGTTCCAAGAAAGACCTTGATAAACTGGAGTCCATCCACGGGAAGATGGTGAGGCGCCTGACCTCTGCTCCACGGGATGAAGGGCCACATCAGCTGGCACGTTTAGGCTGGAGGGACATAATTACTGCCTTCAGATATCTGGCAGCCTGTCCAATGAAGAGGCCTGTGGCTTGTTCTCTGTGACTCACGGGGCAGAAGTAGGATCATTAGGGATGAAGGTTAATGGGACATGGATTTCTGCTCCATCCAAGAATTTTCCGAAATTGCTGACTCACAGCAGAATAGTCTACAAGCGTGCTCAGGGAAATGCTGGGTCCATGCATCAGAGATCTTGTAGGCGGAGACCTACTTTGGGAGAAAAACTGACTCCATGACTTCTAAGTTTCCTTTAACTCAAAGATTCTGCGAGTCTTCATGGGCTCATTTCCCCACTGCTATTTCACTTCAACAGATAATGTTTTAGTGCTTTGGACCTTCTGATTCCTGAAACCATTCAGAATGGTGTGTAATATTCGAATACATATTTTTAAAAAACAAATACAACTTTTAATGAAAAATTGAACCAGAAGGACCTCTGGCAAAAAGTGAGTTGCTACAGAATTTGGACACTAAATTAAAATCTAAGCTTGCTCAAAGTCTGGGCAAATACAGAAATGTGTGATGTTATAGATTCTTCTTGTTCAAGAGGAGGAAGCCTACGCTTTTATCAGTATCAGCGTTGACCCTGACTTCCCAATGGGACTATAAATCCATAATGACAGAGAACAAGTCCTTTACTTCATTTGAACTCCAATAACATCTATCAGAATATTTTATACAGAGTAGGTGCTTAGCGTCTTTTGAGTGATTTGGCTTTCTTAAAGGTAGAATAGGATGTTTTTTCCCCTTATTTTTCCTGGGGTCTGGTAGAAGTGTTGTGGCCAGGATCTAAGCCACAGTTCTGAAGCTGTACTATCTTGCTCCGATGCGGCAGCCTGAACTTGGCCTGCGGGAAGACCCAGCCGGCCATCACTGCATCTACTGGTCCCTCTTCCTGTTTTCAGAACAGGTTTCTGTCTTAAATGCATTTGTGCTGCAGACTACAGCTGTTCCAGGACACTTGCTTTCTGTCCTTTGTGGCTCTCCACTGCACCCAGGAGTAGCAATAAACAACATTTATATTTCACTCACTTAGAACACAAGCACTGTTTTAGGTGTTTGTTCCCCTCAACTGCTCTATTAAGTACTTGCTGCTCTCAGCTCTATTTCCAGATGAGGAAGTGGGGGCAGGGAGGTGAAGTGACTCGCTCAAGGTCACAGGTTAGTAAGTGGCAGAGCCAGAGCATGAGCTGAGCATTCTGCTCCAGATTCTGTGCTCCTAACCGCTGCACCCTTCTGTCTTTCAGCAGGTGTCCATGTGCAGTGCGTGTTTAATCGAGTTACCGAGGGACCAAGTCTGAAGTGAGTTCTGTCTTCTTGGTGGCCAGACACCAGGTGGTAACAGATTTCCTCTACCCCACCTCTTTCATGGCTCTTTCTTCCTTGGAGATCAGCTCAGAAGTTGCTGGTCTGTATTTCCTTCTCCAGCCGGGTCTCCTGAGATCGGCCCCTCTCTGGCTCTGCTACCAGCTCTGCTCGACTCAGGGCTTTGGAAGGAAAGACACAAGACTGAGCTCCTAGAGTGCCTCACATCTGTTTGCGGTGGTTACAGCCTGTTTTTGTGCCAGTTAGCAATTCTTCCTCCTCAAATCCAACTCTTCTCCATCTTCCCAAAAAATGCCAGATGGTATAATATTTATTTTAAAATCAATGTGAATTTTAATACACTTAGCTTTGGGAATTTATCACCACTTCCTCTGTCCCTTCACCTCCCCAGCACCGCCCCTTTCCCCCCATGGTATTGCAAAGCCTGGAGGCCTGGGTTGCTGTTCCAGGGCATGGTGTTGCCAAAATCACTCTTCCCCTGTGACCTGCAGGTAGACGCTTAATAGGAACTTTCTGATGATGACATCTCAGGTTAGGTGGAGGTAGGCCAGGACCAAGCCCTGTCTATGGCTTTGTCCAAGCCAGGGTGGAAGGGGGGCAGGTCTGTGCCTGGCGTCTCTTGCTTCTGTTCCTGTTAGACACAGCTAAGCCCAAGGGTAGGAGGAAACAGAGGGTGTGCCCATGGGAACCTTGTCCTCCTTTATGCAGTTTCCCACACAGCCTGGAGTGAGCCCCTTTCGTTCATTCCAGCCAGCCGAGTCACTGGCACCAAACAGACTGAAGCTGTATAAGTTCCCATACCAGTGAGTGTTCTCTGTTGTAGGAGGCCCCTTGGGGCTGGAGGGTTGGGAGAGGCTCCTGGACTTGAAGCAATAAACGAGCAAGTCAATACTCTTCTTTACCTGGACACAAGGAGGCTGTGTACCTGGAAACAGCCAGTGCACTTCCATGAACTTAGTCAAAGCTGCTGAGACAAAAGCCAGAAGGAAGCCAAATTTAAGGGGCCACACAGAGAACATCCAGATCTTTCATTCCTGGCCTGGCCCTGTTACAGGGTGGCAGGAAGAGCAAGGATAAATAAACACCAAGGATACTTCAAAAATGTCTTTAGACCTAAAATAAGAAGGCCTAGTCTGACTTCCAGCTGTGCCAGATATTGATTGCGTGACTTTGAAAGCATATGTTTCCTTGTCTGTCAAATGGAAGTAGAAATATCAGTTCCCTCATTTTGCAGGAGCATGTGAAGATCAGATGACGATGCTTGTGAAAACACTTTGTAAACTAAATAGTGCTATGAGAGTGTAGAGGATTATTATAAATTTCTATATATTTTAGTTAAAATAAATAATAGTCGTTTCATCAGTTTGTTCCTCACTCAGTTTTTGACCAGATCTGTGTAAATGGTAAAGTGGAAAGATTTGATCTTTCTCTCGCCTCCTGTTCTGTGTTCTGCCCCAGGCACTCAAGCGGGCAGGGAGCTGTGATTAGGAGGTGCAGTACAGACTTGCAGCAAACACAGGAGGTATGGAAAAGGCAAGTACCTGTGTACTCATCATGGTAAGGGAATAGAACTGGACAGAATTCAGGGTCAGCTGGAGGAGGTCAGTCTGGGTCACAATAGTAGGCCCTAGGCAGAGCTGACCATTAGGCAATGTGTCAAGCAAGAGGTGATCTCAAGCAAAGTTTGACGCCAAGACAGATATAACATAGAGGAAAAGTCTCCCCATGAAGTGGAGCTTCCTAACCTGGGCTGCTCAGAGAACCTTGGTCACCTCCACACTGGCCCTTGAGTGGTTGGAGTAAACTGGAGTTCCTGTGAGGGAGCATTCCTGCCTGTCCGGCCGACCGCCTTCAGCATCGCTGTCCAGATGAGCAGCTAAGTCCGCTGGCGATGTGGAATGTGCTTGTGTACCCACAGCCCCCCGAGGGGTTCCGATTCAGATTCCTAAGCAGGCAACGTTGGCTCACTGAAAGGGAAGCCTACATTTTTGGTATCAGAAACTTCATCCTTAATGAATCCTAGCTGCTTTCTGTGTCTGGGACAAGAGTTCTAACAGCAAAGATGCTGTTGTCACCCAGGCCAAGCTCTAAGAGAGATGTTTAAGGAAAAAAGCCTCAGGAAGCTCAAAGGAGAAGAGTGCAGAGAGTTCAAGTCATCCCCCACTGGCCTGCCAAACCCTACAGAGTTAAGTGTAATGGGTACCTAAGGGGCTGGGTCCCAGACTGATAGTCACCTGTTCCTAGAGGTGATTTTGTAGACTAAAAAAAGAAAACAAAAACGAAAACAAAATTGATCCCTGAAATGATTTGAAATGAGAGGATTATCAAGAAAGCTTAGTGCTTTGAGTAAAGACCTCAAGAAAAAAAGACTCTGGTTTTCCTGAGGTATTCAAAATAAGAAAAGTAAACTCTTAATCGATGATTCTTTGACTTAAGTCAGGGGTTACGAATTGGCCACGGGTCATGTGTAGTCAAGAGGTGTGTTTCTTTTGACCATTTTGTTAAGCCTGCCCAGTATTTTAAAGGCAATGTAACAGAAACTGGGGGTGATCTGGTTGAAACAGACTTCATAGACACTTAATAGGACTGAGAAGATAGCGAGAGCAGGGCCTCTGGGCACACCAGGGTATTTGATGAGAAAGCTGAGTTTATAATTTGCCTTGAAGAGGTGCAATGCATACACACAGAGAGAACTAATCCTACCTGTGGGCAGCAGATGGCCAGTGGGAGACGAGTGATAGCGACAAGGACCAGGAGAGTTCTGAGGAGATAGAGCTCACTCCCAGCTGAGTGGTGAGGGAAGCTTCTGGGGGAAAGGGCCTGAAGCAGTGTTTGGAAATGAGGGTGCCAGTGGAGAGGCGTGTTGTGGGGTACGGGAGTGAGTAAGCACAGACTCGGAGAAAGGAAATCTCCAGGTATATTCAGGAGATGATGAGCAGGCTAAGGCAGAGAATTCGAGCCGGACAGAAATGGGAGGTCTTGAATGAAGATGAGCTGGAATCCTGGCTCTGAATCTAAAACTTATGGAATTAAAAGTCTCCTGATTGAAAGAAGGGTCTTTGGGGGTGAGAGGTAAAGGCATCTGGTAGCCAGAAGCTCCCCTCCTCTCACTGCTGAGCTACCCATAGGGCGCACCACCCAGCTCCCTCCTTGGGAGCAGAGATCCCTTCAGCCTCGTTAATCAGACTGTGGCTAACAGGGCTTATCTTCCTTATCAGCAGGTGAGTGGCTGTGAAGAAGGCTAAGGAATGGCAAGATGATGGCTGACATCATAAGGCAGTTGGAGGCTTGCCAGCCAGAGTGTGTTCACTTTACACACTTCTCTTCCTGTCCAGAAACACAGTTACAGAGTACCTGAGACAAACCTCAGCTCAAAGCTTTTCTCTCTACCTCGCCTCACTGTGCACACACACACACACACACACACAGACATACACCAACCGCTATGGATGCATAGTCCCCCATGTACACACACGTTTACCAATCATATTGTACACTTAAGCAGACATGTAACCTGAACAAGCAGATTTACGCTACACACACACATACACAAAGCATATGTACGTGTATACAGTAGTCCCCCCTTATCCACAGGGGATAAGTTCCGAGACCCCCAGTGGATGCCTGAAATGCAGATAGCACTGAACCCTGTTATACTGTTTTTTCCTATACATGCACACCTATGATAAAGTTGAATTTATCAGTTAGGCACAGAAAGAGATTAACAACAACAATAATAAAACAGAACAATTATAACAATATACTGTAATAAAAGTTATGTGCATGTGGTCTCTCTCTCTCAAAAAACCTTCTTGTACTGTGCTCACCTTTCCTGTGATGATGTGGGATGAGACAGCACCTACGTGGTGAGATGGAGTGAGGTGAATGATGAAGGCACTGTGACATAGCCTTACTTTCCCACCACGGTTGACCTTGACTGTGGGTAGCTGAAACCTCGGAAAGGGAAACCGGGCATAAGGGAGGACTATGGGATATAGACAAGCCTGCACATATATTTGCTTGGATCTTTTTTCAGGATACTGAAAGTTAGAAGCATGCGTCACCTCTGGAAGATGCAGCCTCAAATAAATCTGTAGACCCCCTAGTATTTTATTTGGTCTAGAAAAACCTGTAGGGTTCCCAGTACCAATACCTCCAGTCCCCCTCCCTCCCAGGGTTTCCAGAACCACCATATCCCACTTCTCTCTCTCCTCCTTGTTCTGTCATCCTCATCTGATTGGCTCACACTGTAGACATTCCAAGTTCTGAGGGATCTTTGTGATATGAGGAAGGAAGAACTGAGCCGGCTCAGTGGCAAGTTTAGCTCTCAAGCCTACCACATATCCGCTTTCTTGGGAACATCCTTCAGCTGCTGTATCATTCAGAAGCGTGAAGCTCTTCCTTATTCCACCTTAGGGTCTCCCTTGAACTGAGGAAAGCCTATGAACTCCAAGAGGCAGACCAGAGAGCCTTCCTGTTCTACAGAGAAGACCTCAGTTTCTCCCCAAAGCTCCACTATGGAGTGACCTACTTGGCAAATCACATTCCTTGTGAGAAAAAGGCATTAAATCCTCGTCTCCGTGTGTCAGTCAGGGCACGATTTTTCTGTAGCAAGTTTCCGAGAAGTGATGGATCAGTACTTATGGAGTATCTGTTATGGACACGGTATAAGAATATAAAACGAAAAGAAGATGGGGCTCTTCCCTCTGGGAACTCATGTTTTCACTGAGGAGACAAGATGCCTGAAGTAAATATGAGGAAAACTGTTGGGTAATAATAGTCTAACTTGAGGAGCCTTGTTGAGCTAAAACTTAAATCAATTATAAAGCAAAAGGGAGTGAGTTAAAGGAACATTTTATGAAATCCCATCAGAGTTGGATCTTGCTACTGCCTTTTTTTCTTCCTGGCTGTATTTCAGGTTTTCTCTCCCACTAAAACTGATTAATCATTGTCAAACTTGCTTTCCTGTCACATTCCCCCTGTGAGGGGGCTGACCCTTGGCTAACCCGTGATGTGGGAACAGTTGGGTTTGGGCAATTTTTACTGTCCACCTCTATTGTTTCTCTTCGTGGCACCACCTCCCTATCTCCATGCTCCCTCTGGGCTGCCCTCAGGCCCCAGCATCCTACCCTCTCAAATCATTCTTTCCTTTTCCCTTGCATCTCCTTATCCCATTCAAAGCCACATCACATTTCAGCCAGTGCCATGGTAGAAATTAATCTCAGAAATGAATTTACACCGAGATGTAAGTGTCTAACAGTTTGACTGTAGAACCGTTTATTGGAAGGGACTTCAGAAACCACTTCGTTCAACCTCGTTATCTTACACATGAGGAGACTACGACCTATAGAGAGGAAGTGACTTGCTTGATGTCCCAGAAACAGAGACAGAGCTGGGGCTAAAACCCAAGAGTCCTCACTTCCAAGTCCCAGGCACCTCATCTCTTCGCCCCAGGGAGAGGTCCACCGCTCACCTGGCTGTGAATGCTGCAGACTCTGGGCTGCATTCTTGACACTTATTTCGACGTCAGCCTCCATCCAATCGATCACCAAGTCCTGTTTCTTTTACCTCTAAAATATATCTCGAATTTGTCTACTTTTTTTCAACTCTTCTGGTACAAGCCATCATCATCCCTTTGCTTGGACCTACCCGACACCTAATCAATGCCCTTACTCCCTCTTGAATTCATCCTGTGGGAAGAGTGATGTCTCTTTTCTTTTTCTTTTTTATTGTGGTAAAAGATATATAACATAGACTTAACATTTTAACTATTTTTTATTGTGGTAAAAAACACATAACATAAAATTTACCATTTTAAACACTTTTAAGCGTATAGTACAATAGTGTTAACCATATGCACATTGTTGTATAATGGATCTCTAGTACTTTTCATCTTGCAAAACTGAAACCCTATACCCATTGAACAACTCCCCACTCCCCACCCTCCTAGCCCCTGGCACCCACCATCCAACTTTCTGTTTCTAAGAATTCGACTACTTTAGCTACCTCATATAAGTGGAATCATGCCGTATTTGTCTTTTTCTGACTGGCTTATTTCACTTAGCATAATGTCCTCAAGATTCACCCATGATTAACATATGACAGAATTTCCTTCTTTGTTAAGGCTGAATGATATTCCATTGTATGTGTATATATTTTCTTGATCCATTTCTCCATGAATGGACATTTAGATTGCTTCCTCCTCTTGGTGAATGTGAATAACGTTGCAATGAACATGGGTGTGCAAATTTCTCTTTGAGATCCTGTTTTCAATTCCTCTGGATGTATACCCAGAAAGAGGATTGCTGAATCATAGGGTAGTTCTACTTTTAATTTTTTAGGAATCTCCATATTGTTTTCCAAAGTAGCTATCCCATTTTACATTCCCACCGACAGTGCACAAGGGTTCCAATTTCTCCATATCCTCACAAACACTTATTTTCTGTTTGGTTTTTTTTGATAGTGGCCAGCCTAGTGGGTATGTGGTGATATCTCACTGTGGTTTCGATTTGCATTTTCTTGGTGATTAGTGATGCTGAGCATCTTTCAATGTGTTTGTTGGTCATTTGTATGTCTTCTTTGGGGAAATGTCTCTTCAAGTCCTTTGCCCATTTTTCAATCAGGCTGTTTATTTTGTTGTTGTTGAGTTGTAGGAGTTCTTCATATATTCTGGATATTAACTCCTTGTCAGATATGTTCTGCAAATATTTTTTTCCCGTTCATAGCTTGTTTCCTTTGCTGCACTGAAGTTTTTAAGTTTGAGGTAGTCCCATTTGCCTATTTTTGCTTTTGTTGCCTATGCTTTTGGTGTCATACCAAAAAGTAATTGCCAAATCCAATCTCATGGAGCTTTTCCCCTATGTTTTCTTCTAGGAGTTTTATAGTTTCCAGTCTTACGGTTAGGTTTTTAATCCATTTTGGTTAACTTTTGTATTTTGTGCCTGTCAGGTAAGGTCCAACTTCATTCTTTTGCCTGTGGATATACAGTTTTCCCAGCACCCATTTGTCAAAGAGCCTCCCCTTTCCCCACTGTGTGGTCTTGACATCACTGCTGAAGATCCTTTGACCATATATGCAAAGGTTTATTTTTGGGCTATTTTGTTGCATTGATGTTTGTCTGTCTTTATGCTGGTACCATACTGTTTTGATTACTGTAGCTTTGTAATATAGTTTGAAATCAGAAAATGTCATCCCTCCAGCTTTGTTTGTTTTTCTCAAGATTGTTTTTGGCTATTTGGAGTCCTTTGAGATCATTTAAACCATTTTTAAGTGTGTAATTCAGTGGCATTAAGTACATTTACCATGTTGTGCAACCATCACCACCATCCATTTTCAAAATTTTTTCATCATTCCCAATTGAAACTCTGTACCCATTAAGTAATAATTCCTCATTCCCTCCTCCCCATAGTCCCTGACAACCACTATTCTACTTTCTGTCTCTATGAATTTGCCTATTCTAAATACCTCATGTAAGTGGAATCATGCAGTATTTGTCTTTCTGTGTTGGCTTATTTCACTTAGCATAGTATTTTCAAAGTACATTCATATTATGTGTGAGACTTTCCCTCCTATTTAAGGCTGAATATTAGTCCATTCTATGTATGTACCGCATTTTGTTTATCTGTTTATCCATTGATGGGCTAGAATGATATTTTGAAAACTCAAATCACATCATTCCCCTTTACCTTAAGGTGCTTCCTAATGCTCTGGGGGTAAAGTACAAAATCTTTCTGATCCTGTCTGATGGGACTTCTGTCTACTTAACCAGCCTTGTCTTCTGTCCTTCTCCCCACAGAGCCTTTATTTAGTTCCTCCAGCAAGCCTCACATCTTCCTGCCTCAGACTTCCACACATGTTGTTTCCCTCTGTGTGAAATGCATTTATCCCCCTTCACTCACCCCACCCTTTGCCTTGCTAGCTCCTACTTAACCTCCACATCTCAGCTGAGGCTTCTCTCCTCAGGGAAGCCTTCCCTGACCTCTCTGAGATGGTTGTCCCATGGCTTCCCTCAGGAAGAGCACTAACCACAGTTGTAGTTAATTAGTTTAAGGTCCATCTTCTTTGCTCATATTGTGAGAATTCATCTTTTTTTTCAGACCATTGAAAGAATTATCACTCCTTTGCCAGGGAGTGAAGGATGAAGAAGAGAAGGCCATTGTGGAACTATGGAGATTGCAGTGCATAGAACCTTCTCTACTGAGACACAGGCTGCCTATTAGTGAACAAAGTCCCTGTATGAGAAGCTACTAGAGGCTCCTCTTGCTACCTCATCCCCAGCATGGCCTGACTCCTCCTCCTGCTGCACTCCCCTTCATCCACTTTTCTCCTTTCCTTGAAGCTTCTTGGGTTTCTTTACTTCCTACTCACCAGCCATTTCCAAGGGAGGATCTGTCTCTCATCTTCAACGTGTTCAAATCAATCGTTCAAGAAAGTTTCCTTATAACCCCATCCCAAGCTGTGAGTCAGGACTCACTGTTTCTAGAAATGTGTACTGTTTCATTCCTCTCTCAGCCTTAAAAATGGATTCTAACCTTAGGTCAGAGGATGTTAATAGTTCAAACCAGTCCTTGTCAATAAATATTTATTTAGCTTCTACCATATGCTAGACATAGTACTGAGTTCTAGAGGCACAAAAATGAAAAGGAAATGGAAGTCTTTATTTTGGGGCAGTTGAGTGATGAAAATGTTCACATAAACAGATACTTTCAATCTAATATGATCAAGGCTATGATATAGGTATGCAAGGGGTTCTTGGACCCAGCTTGGGGTAAAGGGAAAGCCTCTTGGGTAAGAAACACCTGAGCTCTCTTGAAGGATAAGTAAATGTAATCAAGATGAAGAACGGTGGGACAGGAATTACAAAGGCTCTGAGTCATGAAATAGCACAATGAATATGAGGGCAAACTACAAGCAATTTAACTACTAGAACGTAAAGAGTCAGTGAATGGTGAGAGAGAAAACTGAAGAATTAGGAGAAACCAGGTTAGATAGGACCTTGAAGCTAAGCTAAGGAAGATGAACTTCACTCTGTGGGAGAATGAGGAGCCACCAAAGAATTTGAAGTCGCATAGTAACGTGCTCAGATCTGAGTTTTAGGCAGATCTGGCTATAGGTGGAATAAACCTTAAGGTACACTGTTATGTGAGAAAAGTAAGATGCAGAACAATGTATATAATATACTAGCATTTCTGCTAATAAAACATTATATATATATATACACACACACACGTATATATGTACATGAACTTGGAAATGCATAGACTATCTCTGTAAGGATATTCAAGAAACCGTAGTTATCTTGGTTGGGAGATCTGGGTGGCTGGAGACAGAGATGAAAAGGAGACTTATTTTTCACTGAATATATTTTCGTACTTTTAATTTTTTATTAAGAATGAATTTAGGCTTGCTCAGGAGCCGTCTTGAAAGACACTGACGTAGGAGGCTCCTGAACTCCTTTTCCTGAAGACACACGGAATGAACAGTACACAAAGAGCAATTCCCTCTGACAGAAATTCAGAAATAGCTAAGAGACTCCTACACATTTGGCAAATGAAAAAATATCCACATTGAAATGGATAGGAGAGGCTGAGAAACACTTTCGCCATAAATCCCACCCCCGGCACAGTGCCATGCACTTGGGCGGAAACCCCTAACTCCCAGCATCTCCTTGAGGAGCAAAGGGTTTGGATCCCACATCCAGCACCCCAACTTTTAAGACTTCTACCTGAGGAACAGGTCCCAAAACACCTAGCTCTGAAAGCCAATGGGGCTTGTGTCCCTGAGACTCACAAAGCTCCAGCAAACAAAAAAGCAGTTAATAACAGACAAGAGCACTCTCTGCGGCTATCACCTTAGGGCTCAATGCAGAGGGAGAAGGCAAAACCCACCAGTCTCCCAGTCTTTCCCTGAATGGAGTCCATCCACATTCTTTAAAAGTCGCTGCTGTGGGTCAGGCTTCTAATTTAGCATGCATATAGGCGCTAACTGTGATCCTCCCCAGAGACCAGGGAAGCCATCAGACACTTCCCCTGCCATCTCCCTCCTGTCCACCCTAAGTCAGTATCTCCTTGGAAGTAGCTTGTACACATGTCTGGTGCCCCAGCTCTTGTGGCTGCCACCTGAGAGATGGATGCCCAGATCACCCAGCTCTGATAGCCAATGAGGCTTGTATTCAAGAGTTCCATGGTATTGTAGCAAACAAAGAAGAAGTTCTCAATGGGCTCAGGAGCACTCCCACCTCCCCACACCATGGCTATACACCAGGGCCCAGTGGAGGGGAAACAGGTAAAAGACCTCCCTCCCAGTTTCTCCCCACAAAGGGCCTAACTACATACTTTCTCAGCTTCTGCCTGATAGTCTGGCTTCCAATCAGCCTGCATCTAGGTGCTAGGTGCTAACTGTGACCCTCCCGTTTGGGACGATGATGGATCTTGACACACCTTCAACTATAGGGAGCCACTAAGATCTAAGCTTGGACAATCACAAGCATTTGAGAGACAACCAGGAGCAATTGCCAGCCTGATTGATGAGGTTTATCTCTTACACAAGACCACTCTTTCAAAACTGGGAGAGGTGGCTATTTTATTTAATGCACAGAAATCAACACAGAGAGTTAAGGAAAATGAAGAAGCAGAGGAATATGTTTCAAACAAAAGAACAAGATAAAACTCTAGAAACAGATCTTAATGAAACAGAGATAAATGATTTACCTGATAGAGCATTCAAAATAATAGTCTTAGTGATGCTCACTGATGTCAAGAGAACAATGCATGAACAAAATGTGAATTTCAAGAAAGAGACAGAAGAGATAAAAAAAAGTACCAAACAGAATCACAGAGTAAAAGAATACAGGAACTGAACTAAAAAATTCAATAGAGGAAGGAGAGCATTTATGTGGTGACAGTCAGGAAATAATGTACAACTGAAATCTCACATTGATGTAAATTATTATGAACTCGATTTAAAAAACCCAAAAGATTCAGTAGAGGGATTCAACAATAGGCTAGATCAATTGGAGGAAAGGATCAGTGAACTTGAAGACAAGGCAGTGGAATTCATCCAGTCAGAGAAGCAAAAAGAAAAAAGAATGAAAAAGAGTGAAGATTCCTAAGGGACTTATGGGACACCATAAAGCAGGCTAATATACACATTATGGAGGTCCCAGAAGGAGAAGAGAGAGAAAAGGGCAGAAAGCTTCTCTGAAGAAATAATAGCTGCAAACTTCCCTGACCTGGGAAAAGACACAGACATCTAGATCCAGGAAGCCCAGAGAATTCCAAAAAGATGAATCCAAAGAGACCCACACCAAGAGACATTAAAATTGTCAAAAGTTAAAGACAAGGAGAGAGTTTTAAAAGCAGCAAGAGAAAATCGACTTGTTATGTACAAGGGAACCCCCAAAAAACTGTCAGCAGATTTTTCAGCAGAAACTCACAATGTTAAGTGAGTGGGATGACACATTCAAAGTACTGGAAAAAAAAGACTTGCAACCAAGAACACTCCACCCAGAAAAGTTGTCCTTCAGAATTGAAGGAGAGACAAAGAGTTTTCCAGACAAGCAAAAGCTGAAGGAGCTCATTACCACTAGACTGGCATTACAAGAAATGTTCAAGGGAGGTCTTCAAGCAGAAAGGAAAGGATGCTAATTAGTAACAGGAAAACATACGAAAGTATACAACTCACTGGTAAGGTTAAATACATAGTTAAATTCAGAATACTCTAATGTTGTAATGGTGGTGGGGAAATCACTTATAACTCTAGTGTGAAGGTTAAAAAACAAAGTATTAAAAATAACTATAACTACATTAATCTGTTAATGGATACACAATGTAAAAAAGAAGTAAATTGTCACTTCAAAAACATAAAATGTGGAGGAGAGTGTAAAAAGCAGAGCTTTTGTATGCAATTGAAGTTAAGTTATCAGCTTGAAATAGACTATTATAGATGTCAAATGTTTTTATGTAAGCCTTATGGTAACTACGAAGCAAAAATCTATAGTAGATACACAAAAGAAAAAGAGAAAGAAATCTAAGCATACCACTAGAGAAAATCATCAAATCACAAAGGAAGAGAGCAAGAAAGGAAGAAAAGAACAAAGGAATTACAAAACAACCAGAAATCAATTAACAAAATGTCAAAGGTAATTCCATACCTACCAATATTTACTTTAAATGTAAATGCATTAAATTCTCGAATCAAAAGACATAGAATGGCTGAATGGGAGAAAACCCCACCCAACTATATGCTGCCTACAAGGGACTTCCTTCAGATGTAAGGACACACACAGACTTAAAGAGAAGGTATGGAAAAGATATTCCATTGATATTGGAAGGATGACTATTGTTAAAATGTCCACAGTACCCAAGATTATCTACAGATTCAATGCAATCCCTATCAAAGTTCCAATGCCATTTTTCATAGAAATAGCAAAAACAATCCTAAAATTTGTATGGAACTACAAAAGACTCCAAATAGCCAAAGCTATCTTGAGAAAGAAGAACAAAGCTGGAGGCATCACACTTGCTGATTCCAAACTGTGTTACAAAGTTACAGTAACAAAAACAGTATGGTATTGGCAAAAACCAGACACATAGATCAATAGAACAGAATAGAGAGTCCAGAAATAAACCTACACATATATGATCAACAAGTTTATGACTAAGGAGCTGAGACTATACAATGGGGAAAGGATAGTCTCTTTAATAAATGGTGTTGGGAAAACTGTATATCCACATGCAAAAGAATGAAAGTAGACCCTTGTCTTACACCACATACAAAAATCATCTCAAAGTGGATTAAAGACTTGAATGTAAGACCTGAAGCCATAAAACTCCTAGAAGAAAACATGGGGGGTAAATCCTTAACATCAGTCTTGGCAGTGATTTTTTGGATATGACACCAAAGTAAAGGCAACAAAAGCAAAAATAAACAAGTGGAACTACATCAAACTAAAAAGCTTCGCATAGGAAAGGAAACCATCAACAAAATGAAAAAGCAACCTACTGAATGGAAGAAAATATATGCAAATCATATATCTGATAACAGGTTAATATCCAAAATGTATAAAGAACTCATACAACTCAATAGCAAAAACCCAAACAATCTGGGTAAAAAAATGGACAGAGGAACTGAATAGATATTTTTCCGAAGAAGATATAGAAATGGCCAACAGGTTCATGAAAAGATGCTCAACATCACTAAGTATCAGGGAAATTCAAATCAAAACCACAATGAGATGTCACCTCACAACTATTAGAATGGCTACCATTAAAAAGACAAGCAATAACAAGTGTTGGCAAGGATGTGGAGGAAAGAGAACCCTTGTGCACTGTTGATGGGAATGTAAATTGGTACAACTGTTATGGAAGACAGTAGGGAGGTTCCTCAAAAAATTAAAAATAGGACTACCATATGATTCAACAATCCCACTTATGGGTATATATCCAAAGGAACGGAAAGAGAATCTTGAAGAGACATCTGTACCCCTACGTTCATTGCAGCATTACTCACAATAGCGGAGATATGGAAACAACTTCAGTGTCTGTCAACAGATGAGTGGATAAGTGTGTGGAATATATATGCAATGAGATACTATTTAGCCACAAGAAAAAGGAAATCTTGTCATTCGTGACAACACGGATGGACCTTGAAGCCATTACGCTTTGAGAAATGTCAGACAGAGAAAGACAAACACTGTGTGATATTACTTATACATGGAATCTAAAAAAGCTGAACTCATGGAAATAGAGAGTAGAATGGTGGTTGCCAGGGGTGTAGGGGTGGAGGAAATGGGGAAATTTTGGTCAAAGAGTACAAACTTCCAATTGTAAGATGAGTAAGTTCTGGGAATCTAATATACAGCATGGTGATTACAATTAATAGTACTGTATTATGCAATTGAAAGTTGTTAAGAGAGTAGACCTCAAATGTTCTTATTACAAAAAAGAAATGTGACATAATGGATGTGTTAGCTAACCCTATGGTGGTAATCATTTTGTAATATAGGAGTGTATCAAATCAACACATTGTATACCTTAAACTTACACAATCTTATATGTCAATTATATCTCAATAAAGCTGGAAAAAAAAGAACAAACTTATAATTATACTACCACAGTCAAATTAAAAGCTTTGTGAATCTTCGATAAAAGTCTCTGTTCTTTCAAGAAAGTATAAACCTAACCACGAGTTAAGGAATGTGGCAGAGGACGAAGGCCAAGCCATACATTTGGTCATCATCCTTGTTAAAAGGGTTTTTTTGATACCTGGTCCTTGGAATGTTAATATATATTGTTGAATAGAGTTTTGTCACTGTTCATTAATTGCACGTAAATGTAACTGTTGGTACAAAGATACTAGAGAAAAATGCCCTGAGCACGAAACTTAGTAAAATAAAAAGAGCACAAGATTAGAGGCAGGACAACCAGAAAAGTGGTTGCTGTGATTGCCTAGGCAAGAAGTACTTAGGGCCTCAATGATGCAAGGTGGTAGGCAGGAGAAGGGGACACGGAAAGGAAGGAAATCGGTTGAAAGAGGGGATAAGAGATAATGAGTATTGTTGGCAGGAGTAGTCTGGGGTCTGCGCCATCAGACTGGGGATAGTTTTGGGGTGGTGGGAAAACAATTGGATTTGGGGTAGGAGACCTGGCCTTGAGTCCCACTGCTGCTACTTCTCACCCCAGTGGACTTGGGCATCTACTTAAATTCTCCGAGTTTCAATTTCCTCATTTTTCCAGTAGTGACTGGACTTCGCAGGTTGTCATAAGGACTAAATAACTCAGTATTTGTGAAATATGCTTCGTAAAGAGCTGGACCTGAGGCGGCTGAATAAGGAGGTATGTATGCTTAAAAAAGAGAAATGGTACTTGAAAAAGAACTCAGGTTTATGAGAAACTATTATGCACCATATATTGAAAGGGATATGGAGAGGCCACTTGGTCCTGGGGCAGCGATTGCTGTTTGCCTAACTTTTATCCACCCTCTCCTTGTGCCTCACTAACAAAACCCTGATTTTATTTGGGTGGCAATGTTCTCAGCTGTAAAACTATATTTCTCAGCTTCCTTTGCAAATGGAGCTGCCCAATTAGATTTATACCTAAGAACACTTGGGTAGAACTTCTAGTAAAGCTGCTTAATGATGGCCAACTCAGCTGGGGAGCCTGCTTTTTTGTCCTGACCCCCTCTTATACTTCCTTCTCCTGGAAACATGATGTGATGACTGGAGTTCCAGTAACTATTATGTGATCATGAGACAGTCTTGAAGGTGGAAGCCATGCAACAAGGATGGCAGAGCAGAAATACAGAAGAAGCCTCAGTCTCTGATGACCAACCGGACGCTATATCAGCCCAGTCTGCCTATCTCCAATTTTCTTTTACATGAGAGGAAAATGAACTCTCCTTATTCTAGCCACTATTATTTCAGGTTTCTATTTCTAGCAAACCAAACTTATTCCTGAGTGATATAGATCCTTTCCCAAAGATATTTAAGAATTGAAAAGCAATATTCCAGAGCAGGAGTCGGTAAAATTTTCTGGTAAAAGGCCAGATAATAAATATTTTAGGCTTTGCGAGCTTTGTGGTTTCTGTCGCAACTGCTCAACTCTGCTGTTGTGGTGCAAAAGCAGTGACAGAGAAGATGTCAACAAAGAAGCAGGGCTGTGTTCCAATAGAACTTTATTTATGGACACTGAAATTTGAATTTCACGTAATTTCACGTGTCATGAAATGTTACTTTGCTTTTGATTTTTTTAACCATCCAAACAATATAAAAAGCATCCTTTGCTCACAGATGGCACAAAAACAGGGTCTGGCCCCCAGGCTGTAGTCTGCCGCCCCCTAACTTACATGATACAATTCCAGCAAATAAACTGAGGAATGAGCATTGTAACTTTTATTGTGTATTTGTCAGTTATCTTTATGCTTCTGTATGTTTCAAAACCTTCTTGGAAGTAGCAGAATTGGACTCATAAAATGAGACTAATTTTTAATCAACATATCAAAAATTACACATCTAAATGAATGCTGCCTTCCCAGTGATGGCCTTGGGAAGTAGGAGGCCCATCCCAGCGATGCTGATCACAATATTACATGAAACTTTATTTGAATCTTTAAGACTTTATCTGTTAATTTAGAAAAATCAACCATCTTATTTCAATATCATACTTTTCAAGACCACTGTTGACCACTCAAGGTGTTAAGTGAGTGAAGACTAATGTGAGGCGGCCTGAAGCAGCACGGAGCACACCAAGGGCCCTTATCCACATCAGTGGTTGCTGCTCGCAGTGACCGATAAAGGCCGTTGGTGGTAGAAACAACAGAGCAGCTGTCAGGGTGCTGTGGGAAAGACTGGGGGAAACTTAGTCCTGGGTGGCTGGAGGGACATGAGGGTTGGGGTTTGAAAAGCCGTGGTTGTGTGAAGTCCAATCCTCACAGGTAACTTTCAGACGGGACAGGCACAGCATTCATGGAAAACAGGAGGACGGAGCCCACAGGTGTACAGTATTGAAGAGAGGGCGTTAAGGACACAGATCGTAAACTGTAAAGTAGTATGGAAAAGGCCAGTGTGTGTGTGTGTGTGTGTGTGTCTGTGTGTGTGTCTGTGTGTGTGTATAAACTGCCAGAGCCACTGACACTTTCTGAAAAAAAAATCAAACTATCTAACGTGAGGTGCAGAAGGTATTGGGTTGACCAAAATGTTGACTTTTCTTTCAGTAGGTGTGACGGTATACACACCCATCCTTGGTGTTGTGTATGCGAGAGTGTGTGTGTGCTCAGGGGAGGGTGGACAGGGAGGTCGATGGAAGCATGTGTGTGGAGGGCAGAGGGGGATTGGGTGTGAACAGTCCAGAAGTGGAGTGAGAGGATACGGAGAGGGTGAGGTCAGGGAGAGAGCGCTTCAATGGGCTCTCAGTCATGCCCAGAACAGTCCTTTAGCCTCACAGATGCTAGGAATAGAAGGGGTTCTCTCTCTGACTCAGTCTCTCCCTCGCTCTCTTTCCCCAGGCAGCTGTGCAAAGACCTGACCATGTGATCCTGAAAGCACAGCACTGAAAGCCTCTGCCTGTGCCAAGAGGAGAGGGCAGGGAGACAAAGGCCAAAGGCGCCGCCGCCGCCAGGAGCCCTGTCCCCAGCAGCGGCACAGAAACACGAGAGTAAGGCTCCATCTCCTGCTGCTCTCCTTGCCAGAGCCGGCCCTCACTCTTCTGCTCACCCCACCCTTCTCCTCACCGCTATGACACCCTCCTGTCCTCCCAACTCCTGGAGGACAGGCCTCTGGTTCCGAAAACAAGCTGCGCTTCTTCCTCTCCCTGGGGAGATGCAGGGCTACTACTACTGCAGGCTGAGTGGAATCCCTGGAGAGCGCAGGGGTTGGGGGTACAGGAGAGGGAAGGAGAACCTCTTGAGGGTTAAGCCCGGAAGTTTGATAAGGACCATATGACTTGGACACTGGGACCAGCTCATTATAAGTCTTAGGATGTGCTCAGAGCACCTCTGTCTAGTAGTGCTCCCATGCCTCTGTGCAATGCTTCTGCTGCTCCTGGTGATGGATTCTGCTAGGAGACCTTCAGGAGAAAGCAGAACCAGTCTCCTCCCTTCGTTATCTTTCTCTCTTTCTTTACCTCTCTAGACTCACTTCTCTCCATCCCGTTCCACTTCTTTCTGAAGTCTTCATTCTGCCCCAGGCTCTAGACCTGGACACTCTGGTTAGACTATTAGCAGACCCAAAGCACAATGTGCTTCCTATATAATGTTAAACCAGACATTTTTACTTCCCTGGGACTTGATTTTTGAAAATACTCATCTCCATCTACCTGTTCTCTCAAGGAAAAAAAAGGGGTTAAAATAGTAACTAATGAAAAACATTAAAAAAAGCACTATAAAAATATTACTACATAAATAAAGGTACACACATCACACATCCTGCTGATGTGTATGAAAAGGCCAGTTATTGACTATTAAAAATTTTGGCAGTATTCAACGAGTTAGTTTTAAGGTGCCAGATTGAGCTTTTGTCTTCCTTTTCTACCCTCTACTACTTGTGAGATGTCACTGACAGTAAAAGAGTCAAGCTTTTATTGACAAATTATTTTTGGTTGTCATTTTCTTTCTAGGAAGACGGTAAGCTGAACCAACACCAAAATTATTTTTACGTGCTTTTCTACAGTGTCAAAGTTGGTCACAATCACTCAACTCTTAAATCTTGTCATGAAATCTACAAATGAAGCTGGAATGCTATGGAATTGAGTGGAAATAAAGATCTTGATCTTGCCTTGCACCTTGCTGTGTGCCCTTGGGTGAGTGACTTGGTTTCATCTGTTACATGATATTTAGGGCTCTTGAGGCACTCACAGTCTCTAACTATAATCCAGATAGCATTTAGGATGGCTTCCAATTGGGTCAAAATCAGATAATTGTTTGTAGAAGGAAAAAGTTACAGACAGATCAACTTGAAGGGCCAAATGATTGAGTTACAATGGAGGCCTTTCTTCAGAAGGTTGGTTATTCTGCTGATCTCCCCACAAACAACAACGCTTAGGAAACCCTAGGTCTCTCTGATAATGTCTTTCTTAACACTCCCAATACTTTCCAACAAAGAACACTGGTTTAAGAATGATACTAAGAGCACATATATAATGTCTTCCATTCTCCTGAAATGTTAATCTGCATTCCTTGGCACTGGGTACATGCCCTATCTTGAGTCACATCTCACGTCGATTTCTTTCAAAGAGAAGGTACGGGTGTCATGAAATATAAATAAGCTAACAAGAGTAAATAAACAACAAGAATATTTTTCTCTAGGACCTGGGAATATTTAATAAATATAGCTCTCAAATCTCCACCATGTGTTGGTGCATTTAAGAGTCAAGGAAGCAAATGACAGATCTAGGACCACACAGGGAGCCAGAAGCACAACTGGAACAGACGTGCACAGTGGTGACCTGCTCTCACTGCTGGTTTACATTCTCTTACTTCTTAGGAATAATGTGGTGTCTGGATCAACTCCTTTGACTCTCTTAGAACCCATTCCTTTTCCAAGGGGGTTAGTTCTTTCCATCCAAAGGCAAACAGAGCCCTCTCTGCCCTTCTCTGGAGACTTATGGAGCTCTGCAGTCGCCATTGGGAGCTCACTGTTGTTAGTAAATCAGGCTCCTTGCACCCCTATTATCTCGCCCTGACTCTCTTACTCATCTCCTTTCCCAACCCTCCAATTTTCATCTGTCTTGTTATACTGCCTTTAATGGACTTCCCTTCCTGTCCTCCCTCATATTCCAAATGTTTCATTGCTTCAGTGTAATGGGGATTTTAAAGCCACTCTTGTTTCTTGCTACTACCCATTGGCCTGGGAAGTCAGATAGACCTGTAGAAAGAATTCATCTCAAGTGCTCGAGCAAAGAAGGCAAGGAAGGCAGCATCTAGAGGGAGAAAGATGGTGAGGTGTGGTTTTCACATGTGAGGGCTGGGTCACAGCCCTTATTCCCAGTGTGCAGAACACAAGCAAGGCTCAAGAAGCCTCAGGAATGGCAGTACCTCCCTTCATCTCTCTGTGTATTTCATACATCTACTTTGCAGAGGTCAGGGCAAATGAGATCCACAGTCCTCTATGAACCCATTTTTCTTTTTGGCTGTGATAACTTCTCTACGTTGGGTGGATCACAACCATTTGGAGGAAGCAGGGAAGATAACCAAATTTGTCTGACTTCCAAGTGACTGACAGACTAGTGACATCCCAAGATGAGATCATACTACAGAGGTGTGGGTTTGGAAATGTCCTGGACTGGGCTTAAGCCTTTTGGGAAGTGATTCCAGGAGACCCTTATACCATCGCAGAGTCTGAAGGTATGGGTCATGGGCTGCACCATACGTAACTAGGGGCAATTTACTTTATTGAGCATTATTAGAAAAGCTTTCCAAACATTCAATTTTATTATGGATAAGCTGAGGACAGTTGAGCGGGAAGATAAGGGACTGAGATAAGGGAGAATGGACCAGAAGAACCCTATCCCTTAGAGAATCTGGAGAAGTCTCAGCAGCAGCACGATGGCAGAGAGCCATAACTGCAGGGAAGGGCAAGCAGAAGACAAGATTTGAGTTACCTTTTAGGGAAGCAGCCTTACCAGCAATTCCAGTTTAAAAAATAACTTTGCCAGCACACATCAAGTCTTGGCTCCTTCTGCCTAGTACACTACGAGGAACACATCTTTGGGTTCAGCCATGAGTCTCTCCAGTCACCCCCTAGCTTGACGCTTGTGAGAGGCAGTGGAGTCCCTCATGACCATTTTGCTGGTAGGTCCCAAGGGCCTCAGAGGAAGTCTGGCCTCAGAGTTGGACCAGGCTGATAACTATCGATAACAAAACAAACTGCTCTATTGTGCAAAGAAGACGGACGTGGGCCCCACTGTCAGGGGAGAAAGATGTAGCTGGATTTTGGCACAACCTTTCTGGTTATCTTTCTGCCAGAATTTTTCCCAGTTAGCTCTTCCTCATGTGCACTGCAAATGATGATGTCAGGAAGAGGAAAGCCCTTAAGATGGGAGGAAACCATCTCCGGTTTCAGAAGACAGTTCTCCCTCGCCACCAAAACAGAAGCCTACTGAAAGCTTCTGCTGTTGTTTCTACTAATGACGTAGGGTGGGCCCTCATTAGACAAAGCAGGTGAGTCAGCTCTACCTTATTAGAGCAGTGTAGGGGCAATATTCAAGGCAGAGATGGATACAAAGGTCCAGGGATTACAGCTAACAGTGGCCTCTAGTTGGGGGTTGATTGAGTTCCTATAACCTATCCTTCTAAAGCTGAGTTCAGACTCTACTTCCCTTGGGAGGCCATCCTTTATAGTTCCAGCATAAAGCAAATTCCATTTTCTCTGAATTTGGTAGTATGTTTTTCTACAGTATAGACTTTGGCTCCAAATTGAATTGTATTTGTCCACAAATTATTTCATTTACTCTAAACCATTCTCTTCATCCAGATTGCACATGCTTGTCCCCCTCTTACTCCCCAAGCATGCAGCCCAGTGCTAGACACACAGAAGCTACTCACCAAACACCTGCTCAAGAAATAACTGGAATGAATAGCACAACCAACCTTGTATTGTGTGAGACTTTTGTTGTTGTTGTTGTTGAGGAAGATTGGCCCTGAGCTAACACCTGTTGCCAATCTCCCTCTTTTTGCTAGAGGAAGGCTGTCGCTGAGCTAACATCTGTGCCCATCTTCCTCTATTTTGTATGTGAGACGCTGCCACAGCATGGCTTCATGAGAGGTGTGTAGGTCTGTGCCTGGGATCTGAATCCGTGAACCCTGGGCCACTGAAGCACAGCATGTGAACTTAACCACTACGCTACTAGGCCGGCCCCATGTGAGGCATTTTGAGATACCAACGTTTCTTCCACTTGCCAGATTCTACCTTCCTAATAAGCTCATCCTCTCACTTTGAAGAAGACAGTTTCATACTCCTGACTCTCATTTTCAATCCACAGCACCCCTTCCCTGCTGTTCACATCAGGTAATGACCTCGCCTCACACTTCATAGAGAAACTGGTGTGATCAGAACAGAAATCTCGTCTTCCCACCACTCGTCCCCCAGCCGGCTGCGCCTGTCCCGCATGAGCAGGTCTCCTCCTTATTCCAACAGCAGAAACGCCCCTCTTCCTATCTGAGGCCAACCTTCTCTTTGGACTCTGGGAATCATCCCTTGCCTCCACAATGTCTTCACTCTGCTTCTTCCCTTTCTCTCCCAAATCTTCAATTTCTTTCTCTCTCTTTCCTCCCCCCATCATTTGCAATAAAAAGAAAAAAATGCCTTAATATTACTACCAACCCTTATAGTATGCTGCTTACTCTGTGCCAGGAACTCTTCTACCTGCTTTACATGGATTAACTCATTTAATCTTCACATCAGCCCTATGAGGCAAGAGGTGCTATTATATTTCAAAGATGAGGAAATGGAGGCATAAAGTTCACCAAGTTCTCTTGGTGTCTAAGGGAGACTCTTGAGTAGGCATCTCAAACTTAATACGTCTCAAACAATACTTGATTCCTTTCCACTCCAAGCCCATTTATTTCCTAGTCTTCTCCATCTTTTTTTTTGAAGATTAGCCCTGAGCTAACTACTGCCAATCCTCCTCTTTTTGCTGAGGAAGACTGGCCCTGAGCTAACATTCATGCCCATCTTCCTCTACTTTATATGTGGGACACCTGCCACAGCATGGCCTGATGAGCGGTGCCATGTCTGCACCCAGGATCCAAACCAGTGAACCCTGGGCCGCCAAAGTGGAACGTGCCCACTTAACCACTGCGCCTCTGGGCCGGCCCCTTCTCCATCTTATTAAGTGAAACCACTGTTTACCCTGTTGCTCAGGACAAAACCTAGGAGTCACCCTTAATTCTCTGCTTTCTCTTGCATCTCACAATGAATCTTCCTCTCTGTTTTATCTTCAAAATGCATTTCATGAAGGACTACAACTAACTACTCCACTGCCTCCACCCAGATCTAAGCCGCTGCCTTCTGTCTTCCTTGGACCACTGCCCCTACCTAATCTTCCTGTCTCCGTTCTTGCGCCCTCTGGCCCGGTCCATCCTCTCCATGGCAGCCTGAGGGATCTTTCTACAATAGGTGCTGCCTCATACCACTCTTCCCCTTGAAAAATTCTCTGGAATCCAAATCCCTCTCCACTGCCTACAAGGCCCTACATAACCGGCCTTGCTGGCTTCTGCAGGCACCTCCCTCTCCTCCCTCCTGTCCACGATGGTGCTGCCCTACTGGTCTTTGTTACATCCTCTGAACATGCCAGTGACTCTCCACTCTCTGTTCCCTCATCTCGGAACACTCTCGCCTGCTACGTGACTGCTTCCTCACCTTTCAGGTTGCAACACCCGCTCAGACAGACCTGCCCTAACCTCCCTCGAATCACTCTCTAGCTCCATTTCATGTTCTGTACAGCACTTATCAGTATGTGAAATTAGCTTGTATATCCATTGTTTATGTTGTCTGTCTCCAACTACCCCCCAAGTCTCCCACCTCAGCCCCAAGTGGACGCTGCTTGAGGCAGGGACTTGTCTTGTTCACTGCCATATTCCCAAGCCTAGAACTCTGCTTGGCACAGAGCAGGGACTGAATATTGTGGCGGACTCCAGCTCTCCTTTCGGTCCTGCCCATCCAGTGAGTATCCTCCAGAGAGAAAGGAGGCCCTGGGAAGTGAAGGCTGGGGTTTGTTCAGCCTTTCCCCTCCCCTAGGCCTGTGTCCAACTCATGGCCACCTGCCGCTTCCTGTTTTGGGCCCCGTTTGCTCAGTGTGGGTAGGCCACTAGCCAGTTTGTGGCTGGGGGTGAGAGTGGGTGGAAAGGGTGGGGCCAGCAAGTCAGTAAAAACACAGGCCACAGTCCAGACTGATGGTAACAAATCTTACTGACTTCAGCTGCATTTAATTAAAAATGGAATGGCTTACTGAAACACAGAACTTGTGGGCCAGTAGTCTGATCTCTGCTCTCATTTCTCTTCTCTTCCAAGTTTCAATTAAGTGAGCAACAAAAGATCCCTATCACGGGCCATGTGTGGTGATCTCATCGGCTAAGACAAATATTTTTTTCTGGTTATATTTATAGAACTCTTTCTTGTCTCCTTGGACAGCCCTAGCTGGCACTGTCTTGTTTACCTTCTCTAATCTAGATTCGTATTTGTAGGGGGCAGCCTTTCATCTGTTGCTCTCAGTTGCCTTGCATTTTTATTCCTCTGTTTTTTTTTCTCTTAGCTTTCATCTGTCGGGGCTCTTTTAAAGCCAAATAGTTTGTAATTGCCAGTTACCAAGGCTGTAACTAGTACTAATAAAACAATAGACAACATTGGCTCTGGATAAGCACTTTGAGATGCTTTTCTTAGCAGTGTCTTGTTGCCTCCTGGGGGAGGGTGGAGCTGGGTTTCTCTCCCCTTCCTACCAGTCGCGCTTCCTGCGGCCAGGTCCTCTCTTCACCCATCACAGGGGGAAGTGCAGGCCCTCCCTGCATACCTTTGCACCAATGCCAGTCTACCTTCTGGGGGTATCTGACCCTGCCTGTGGTCTCACAGAGAATCACAAGTGTTCCTCGGGAATCTACCTGCCCAGCAAAAGTCTCTCTTCCTCAAGGGCCCATTAACCTAGATATTGTAAGGGCAAGAAGGATGGGTCCCCGCAAGCTGGGGAGAGGCTGCATGTGGCTACATTCTGCTCCTGAAGCCTGGGAGTGGCTGCTGAGGATGCAGAGAGGCAGCGAGGTCAGACCAAGCAGACAGCATTGCATGAGGAGTTTGTTTTTGGGGCCCTCAGCTAAGTGATGTGTATATTTTCCCTCTGGATGATGGGTTCTCAACTATGCACTCTCACGCAGGTGAAACTGCCCCCAAGCAGGGGGACTGATTCTCAGGGGGCTGAAAAAAACCCGTACTCTTTTGATGTATAAAGCTCTGACAAACGTATAACACGCAAATAGATATACAGTGTATCTGTGGTATTAAAATTTCCTGAGGAGAGCGATGACCAGGAAAAAGATGTTTAAAAACCTTCTTTAAGGTGTGATGACAAAAGGTTGAGAGGCACCATCCTAGTCTCAAGTTCTTGTCTTCCTCTCTCCTGATCAAAACTTCGCTTTCAGCAAAGCATCTGAAACACATTCCTTCTAAGTTATAAATGACTGATAAAAATTTAAAACAGTGTCTCCCACAGGGATATCTGCTCACTAATAGCCTGACCACCCCTTAAGATACACAGGAATAAACTGTGGAATTGTAGGCTAGGGCAAGCAGAAGGGGATACTGCTTTTGGAAAAATGTGGATTCACTGACCGTATCTTTTTGAATAAAAAATTTGGACCCATTGTCTGCCCAAAGAGCCCTTTTAATCGATTTTAGATGCAAGAAGCTTCTTCTTAGCTGTAATTTAGAAATAGAAATGTTGGAACTTCTAGGATAATTTGATGATTTATGGCAAACAAGAATACAGTATTTGAAGTCAGGATAATTCTGAAAATCCCAGGACTTCTGATGAGATAGACACGGGGCCTTCTCCGTGCCCCCTAAATCGCAGTTCAGGCTTTGATCAGCTCTGCTTTGCAAGAGGCAGTTGCCAGTACTGAACTGGTCTAGACAGAGGTGAAAGTGACGGTGGGGTGTAGGAAGAGGAAGGGTTTTCACGGTCTTGGTGATCTCTCTGCGTTTTCCCTTAGCAAAGGCGGCAGCCTTGAGCCTCACGGTGCTCACCCTGCTCCATGGACAGCCCGGCTGGATTTCGTATCTGAGATGCACTAAAATGAGCATCGTGGGCAAGGCCCCAGGTCCGTGAAGTCATCCTCCCACTATTCTTGGCTTTACCCACAATCTTACTAGTGATCCATATCCGGTTTTGGCTTTAAAAGTAAAAAAGAGATTGGGAATGATTGGATAGGGTCCATATAAGAACAAATAAAAAGATTGAATGCTTGGAAAGTAGATCCTATGCAAAATGCAATCAGAATTAACTTGGACTAGAGAGGGCAGAAGGAAGAGGTTATTCATACGGGCAACAGTGATAAACTCTTCTCTTTTTCTGCCTTTTTGGATGCAGATGGGATAGAAATTATATTCATGCTTTATTTATTTCTCTCTGTTGAGAATCAAAGAAAGAAACTGGGCTTCATTTGCAATGCAGAGATGTAGGGCGAACCTAAGGAAAAGTCCCAGTATGTTCGTTGTTAGCTGCTGGTCCTGAGGGTGCTTGGTTTTGTTTCTTTTATTGGAAAATATGGAGAAAGCGAGCCATGTCAGGGATGGTTCTGCTGCAGCGGAGCCTGTTAATCTTTCTGCAGTGCCTGTGAGCTCAGACCTTGCTAGGCTCCAGAGAAGCTGGAAGATAGGTACAGTGGTCCCCCCTCATCCGCGGTTTCTCTTTCCGTCGTTTCAGTCACCCGCCATCCACTGTGGTCTGAATATATTAAATGGAAAATTCCAGAAGTAAACAATTCACCAGTTTTAAATTGCACATCATTCTGAATAGTGTGATGAACTCCTGCGCTGTCCTGCCTGGGACACGAATCGCCCCTTTGTCCAGCGCATCCACGCTGTATACACTACCCGCCCGTTGGTCACCTCCTAGCCCTCTCCGTTATCAGATTCACTTTCTTGGTATTGCAGTGCTTGTCTTCAAGTAACCCTTATTTTACGTACTAAAGGCCCCAAAGCACAAGTGATGCTGGCCGCTCAGATTTGTCAAAGAGAACTTGCTGTTGTTAATCTCTTACTGTGCCTAATTTATCAGTTAAACTTTATCACAGGTATTTATGCATAGGAAAAAACACAGTATCTATAGGGGTCAATACTATGCATTTTAGGCATTCACTGGGGGTCTTGGGATGTTCCCCTGAGGATAAGGGGGGACAACTGTACTCTCTGTTTCCTGAAAGGTCCTGATTTTGGGATTAATTATTCGGATTCTTTTCATTCCTAAAGGTTAAATGCATCCTGGAAAAGTGAGTGGAAGAAAGAGGTGAGCACTTGTCTGTGCATTTACTAACTTTCTGAACTTGGACAACCCACAGTCTCCTCATTTATAATGTAGTGGTGACAGTGGCTTTCCTTCTTATTTTGCAGGTTATTTAGTGTGTCAAATAAGAGAAAAAATATGACGGTGCCCCGTAAACTATGCAAATGCTATACAAATATAGTCACTGTTATTAATTTTAATAAACCATTCTTTAGGCCTTGATCAAAAGTATTTCCATCTGAAAGTATTGACTGAACCGGATTCCCAGGTTTGGATTTCAAAACCTGTGGGAGTATCTGCCATGTGGTTGGTATTGCTATAGGCACGGGGGCAGCGATGAATCAGATACAGTACCTGGCTTTAGGAAGGCAGGTGACCATGTAGTGAGGGCAGATGGGGAAGTAAACAGGCCATTACAGTGCTGCAGGATGAGTGCTCTGATCTGACCATGCAACGGGCACTGTAGGACCTCACTCGAGGGCCCTAGATCCAGCCTTGCAAGGGTGAAAGGAAACTCCTTAGAGGAAGTGATAGACAACACGGTCTTGAGTCACAGGACTTTGGGAAGTGAAGACAAAGACTCAGAAGCCAACGGAAGCTTGAAGAACTGCAGGTAAAGTTAAAGACTACCCATTGCCATGCAGGAGGACAGCGAAGAAGGGATGCATGTTAACCAGAAGCCACATTACAACTGACTTGTCTGCCTAGCTAAGGGCTTTACCTTGATAGCCATAGAGAGCCACTGAGGGGTTTTCAATAGGGAGTGTTAAGATCAGATTGAAGTTTTCTTTCTTTCTTCTTTTCATTCCTTTCTCTCTCTCTCTTTCTTTCTCTCTCTCCCCCCCCACCTCTCCTCCCTCCCTCCCTTTCTTTCTTTTTCTTTCTTTCTTTCTTCCTTCCTTCCTTCCTCCCTCTCGCCTTCCCTCCCTCCCTCCCTTCCATCCTTCCTTCCTTCCTTCCTCTCTCTCTCTCTCTCTTTCTTTTTGAGGAACGTTAGCCCTGAGCTAACATCTGCCACCAATCCTCCTCTTTTTGCTGAGGAAGACTGGCCCTGAGCTAACATCTGTGCCCATCTTCCTCTATTTTGTATGTGGGATGCTGCTACAGCATGGCTTGATGAGCAGTGCACAGGTCTGTACCTGGGATCCAAATCAGCGAACTCTAGCCACTGAAGCAGAGAGCATGAACTTAACTGCTATGCTACCAGGCTGGCCCCCCAGATTTAAGTTTTAGAAATGTCACTGCAGGGGGCCGGCTCCGTGGCCCAGTGGTTAAGTTTGCATGCTCTGCTTCGGCGGCACAGGGTTTTGCCAGGTCGAATCCTGGGCGTGGACATGGCACCGCTCATCAAGCCATGCTGAGGCGGCGTCCCACATGCCACAACTAGAAGGATCCATAACTAAAATACACAACTATGTACCAGGGGGCTTTGGGAGAAAAAGGAAAAATAAAATCTTCAAAAAAAGAGGGAAATATCACTGCTAATGCAATTTAGAGGATGAATTGAGGGGGCAAGACTCCCTTGAAGACCCATAAGGAGACTGTTGCAGCAATTCAGAAAGAAATGAAGGTGGCTTAACCGGGAAGAGAAAGGGTGGCGAAGAGCTTAAATGATGCAATGAGGGAGAGGCATTGGTACAACGGGAATAACAGGAGTAGAAAGCAGGAAAGACAGGAGGTTGAGATCAGATAGTGGGAGATAAAAGGTTCCCGAGGATGGCCAGGATCCCGGCCTTGAGGATGGAAGCTGGAAGTGGGTGGAGGTGAAGGTTACTGAAAGTGAGGCCATGGCATGGGAGGCTCCTTCTATGGCTTTTTGAAAAATTGTGGTAAAATACACAAAACATAAAATTTACCTCTTAATCATTTAAAGTGTATGGAGTGCCTTGTGTTAAGTGCAGTAAGTATATGAAGCGGCATGAAGTCCGTTCACGTTGTTGTGCTACCGTCACCACCGTCTATCCACAGAGCTTTGCATTGTGCGAAACTGAAACTCTGTCCCCAGTTTCCCCACCGCCACCCAGCCCCTGGCCACCGCCGTTCTACCGTCTGTCTCCATGAATGTGACTATTTAAGGTTCCTCACATAAATGGAATCATACAGTATTGGTCCTTCTGTGACTGGCTTATTTCATTTAGCATAATGTCCTCAAGGTTGATTGATGTTGTAGCATGTGTCAGAATTTTCTTTCCTTTTAAGGTTGAATAATATTCTCTTGTATATTCTTCTAGCCCTTTTAAACTTTTGATTATGGCCCACAATAAGAAATGTATTTTACATCATGACCTAGGACACATGTATGCCTTATGTTACTGAAATAATTTATTGAAATAATTATTAGTATATGTTATACATAATAATGTATTTATTATCGAAATATTTTACCCCCAAACCACCCTTCCCACATGTGAACTACTCTGATATTTTATTTCTATTCTGTTTCTTAAAAAAAAAATTCTAGTCACAATCCTCTGAATCAATTTCGTGACAAATTAATGGGTTTTGATCCCTGCTTTGTAAACAACTGGTCTGTTTGACTTTGAAGTTACCCAGGATGATAGCAAGACTTGGCATGGAGTGGAAGACTAGGAGTTTGGTGCCGAAGTCTTCGATGAATATAGAGGGGCTAAAACACAGCTTCATGCATTTGTCTCCATGAATGGCCTATAATTTCAGCACAATCTGTTAAGCAAAGATTTAAACTGTCAGTTTATTTCTAGTGTAAATAGGGTAATTCATGGATTTGCTGATTTTTTTCCCAATGGTCTCCAGCTGGCATGGTTCTTTTGCTTTGATTTATTCACTGCCAGTGACCATTCCTCTCCATTTTTCTATCATAGGGAAGAACGAAGTAAACTTCCCTTCTTCATATTCCCAGACCCCCACAATCTGATCTGGGAAAGGGAAAAGGGAGTTGGCAACCTCAGCAGCAGGTGGCTGTGGCCTCCAGACCCTGTAGTGCTTTCAAAGGCTCCATCTGTTTCACAGCTGCAAGAAGAACCCACCAGAGGGAGAGGCAATGTCTGGGTGGGGTGGGGTTCATCCTCCAGGCTGGATGCTGGGGATGTGCCTTGCCAGGAGAAGAGAGCAGGGTCCCAGGAGCACTGAAGATCAAGGGACAGGCCTCCCACTAGGTGTCTGTGCAGTGAGAGGAAAACAGGGGCAACTGGAGGTAGTGATGGTCTGAGAAGGCCAAAGGTTTTCATCATTGTCTCCCTGGGTCACTACACTCCCAGCTGTTTCTGATAAACATTAACACAAGTGTCAGGAGAGCTTTACCCTTATTAATTAGCTAATCTCTGTGATATTCCCACCGGATGAGTTCAGAAAGATCACCATCTCGACAGCAACGGAAAAATAAGTGCGGATGGGGAGGGAAATCATAGGAAATTCATCTATTCATCAAACATTCACTGAGCACCCACCGTGTGCCATGCACTGCATTAACTGTTGAAGATATGATGTGAAAAAGGCACAGCCTCTTTTTGAATGTCGACCTAAGACGTCGGGGTGAGCATGGTCAGACCAAGTATGTATTCTTAGTTAAGGGTGTGGAGTTTGCACAGGTGCAGTGATGAGAAAGAGCTTGACTGGTTCAGCAAAGTGGAATTGAGGTTGTTCATGTTGGGAGTGGACAGCCAGGCACGGACTGATCTCAAGATTTGATGAGGTTGGGCACTCTGGCCAATGAGAATCACAGGGAACCCTAGGATGCCTCAAAACTTAGGCTGAGCCATTTGACCACCAAAAAATATACCTGGAGAATGTCTATAAAACATTTGGAGCTGGAGACTTAACTATACAAGAACTTAAGGATTTTTACCAAACACAACTATATATGGTACCTTATTTACTCAATTTTCTATTACATCAGTGATTGCACTTTGTCTTTACAACTTAGGTCAGTAGAGGGGGCATTTACTAGTCCCTCTATTCTCACCCCCTACCCTCTTTCCTTGATAAAGGAACTGAGGATCAGAGGGTAAGCAACTTGTTCTGCGTTAACCAGAAAAAGAACCTGGATGTTCTGAGCCAGGCTAGAGGCCTCTCCATTACTCCAGGACTCTTGCTCAGATCCAGACCCTCCTCTAACTCTGCTTTTCCTGCACAGCCCTTTGAGTTCTGGCTTTGCCAGGATGAACTGTGCCAGCTAGGACAAAGGACACCTTGGGCTTCACATATGTTGGTCCTCAGAGGCAGTGCTGTATGCTACACACAGGTGTCTGAGGGGCACTGAGAACTCAGTCCTCCCTTTTATTCATTCCACATCTGGGAAGGGAAGAATGCAGCCTAGACTACGTTGTCGTGTCCCCACCTCCGCTCCCTGGAACTCACTGAACTTGTTCCTTTGGGAGAAACCCTGAGAGACGGAGTGGTGTGGTGTAGCAGTTTTGGTGTCACATTTGCGGGTTAGAATTTTGGCTCTGGCATTTCCTAACCGGGAACCTCAGGCAAGTTTATTAACTGTTCTAAGCCTCAGTCAAATGGTATCCCTGATAACCACCTGGTAGGACTGTGGGTACAATCAAGCCTGGCTCATAGGCTGCTGTTAGAAATGGGAGAAGGAAGAAGGGAGTTCGGAAGCCTCTGCAGTTTTATCAGAGGGTCCTGGCCCTGTCCCCTCTCTGTTGAAGGGTCAGGCTTTGCAGACCCACTTAGCCCAGGGCATCCTGAACACTGGAGATCACTTTTCTGGGATCCAAACGGCTCACAGAGTCACCTCAGGGCATCCTGACCTCTGAATCGCCTCCTTTAGGAGTGGCCTTTTCCCACCCTCCTCCACTTGCTAACTTACTGCAGATCAAAGATAGCACCAGTGAAAGGAACCTGGGTCCCAGGAAGGCCATGGCCAGCCCTGAGCTTGGAATTCCAGGGTAGGAGGGGCTTCCAGCGGTCTTGCACTCACTCCCCAACCCTCACTCCAGGCAGATACCCCTGCAGTGGAAATCTGTTAAAACTTTGAGCTCATTAAGGAGGCCCTTACTGACACCTAACGTCATTTTCCTCCTCGTCTGTTACCCCACCCTGCCTGAAAGTGCTCTCAGGATGGACGGCAGAGTCTGACCAAGCCTCCTCACAGCCCTCCCGGCTGAATGCAGGTCATCTCAACCTCTGTGTTTTGCTTGTACAGATCTTATTTTTCAATCTGAATTCACCTCTCACCTCTAGGCTCTCTTTGAGGTTTTTTTTTTTAAAGATTTTATTTTTTCCTTTTTCTCCCCAAAGCCCCCCGGTACATAGTTGTGTATTCTTCGTTGTGGGTTCCTCTAGTTGTGGCATGTGGGACGCTGCCTCAGCGTGGTCTGACGAGCAGTGCCATGTCCGCGCCCAGGATTCGAACCGACGAAACACTGGGCCGCCTGCAGCGGAGCGTGCGAACCTAACCACTCGGCCACAGGGCCAGCCCCTCTCTTTGAGGTTTTGTATTCCCTCTTTGATTCAGGTAGGACTTGGGATGGATGGGAGTGGAAGCCGAACCAACATAGTTTGGAAGAATGCCAGCAGCCAACATTCTCCTGATTTAGGAAGAGGAGGAGGGAAATGAAGGTTGCCACCCAAAGATACTATGTGCTCTCTTTTTGGCAATCCAGAGAGACACTAGTGTTTTCTTAGCCAAACAAGTACCAAAGGGGAGCCTCAGAGTGGAGGGTGGCAAGAGGTGGGGTGGCGACTGGGTGGGGGTGGGGAAGGCAGAGGGAGGGTGTGAGAGTTGGATGAAGAAGTTAGTTTTCCTGAACTGGATGTGTTAGTTAATGACAGGTGGTTGGTCTGGAAAATTGAGATCTCAGCCTTGATTTTACCTCGCTGGTGGAGACCTGGTTTCTCATCAGGCCAAGGGATCCTGGCCATTCTTTCATTGAACAAATAATCATGACCACTTCACTGGGTTAGGAGTTGGAAATACAGAAACAAAATACACAGCTCTCTACCCTGCAGGACTTAATAGTTTTGTGGGAGGTTCACGTAAGTAAACAGACGGTTAGGGTGCTACAATACAGGCGAGTATAGGGTGCTGCTACAAGAATAGAGACAGGGAGGCACTTAATCTACCTGAGAGAGGTGAAGAGGGATTCAGGAAAATCTTCCCAGAGGAGATGATAATTGAGCTGAAACCTAGAGGGTTACAGGGAGTTAGCCAGTCCAGGAAGCGGGAAAAGGCTCCCAAGAAGAGGGAATAATTTATTCAAAGTCCCAGGTTCAGAGAGAGCCGGGTGGGTCAGGAAAATGGCAGAGGGCCTTCCGACTGGAGATGTGGGTGTGAGAAATAAGGCTGGGAGGTGGGCAGAGGCTAGTGAACAGTAAGCCACTTCCAGTAGAGGGAATGAGCCCACGCTCCTTGAAGGAGTCTTACTGGCTGTGCCCACCAATGGCAGTCAATGGCTGCATCATCTCTCACAGCCCAGGCTCAAGAGCAAGCTGCGTAGTCAAGCCAGTGGAGGCGAAGGCAAGAAGGCAGGTGGGCAGAGGTTCTCCGCCATCATGATGGGGCACAGCTGTGGTATTCTCGGATCGTCCTGAGGATCAAAGATTCTTTCCACATACTTCGAGACTATCATGCTGAAGTCAGGAATTTCTTCACTGGTTCTTGAAAATGGGCATCTGCAGGGTGAGGCAGGGCAGGGTAGCTTGTTTGCAGCCAGCTGTATGCCAGTTGTATTTAGTATAGGGAGTAAAGGACAATACTGTTCCCAAAGCAAAGACTAATTGGGAAGGGAGGAAAAGTGAGTGGCTCAGAGGTGCCGCTGTTGGAATTTGGGCACATGGCTCACTTTGGAATCTGCTGGGCCCACCATGTCTGGGGGGCTGTGGGCCTCAGTGTGACAGCCCAAGGGAATGTTTTATTGCTACTTCCTGTTATTGAGCATTTAAAATGGATCTGACAGGGCAGGGAACATACCAATCCCAAACATACCAGCCCCTGCCCTTTCCAAGGGAAGTATGCCCCACATGCAACACTCTCCTGCTCCCTGTTCATACAAACTCCTTTCTCTGTTTGGCTGCTGAGGGTAGGGAGAAGAAGAAGGCACAGTGGGGAATGCCATTTGCTTTGCGTTTATTCTGCTTTGATCTATTGGGACAGCACTACGGTTCCCCAAATTCAGGTAGAAAGGGAATAGTCAGGATGAAACCTCTTGGTGAGGTGCTCAGTGTAGACTTACAGCTTATCCTGCATGCCCAGTAATTGGATGGCCAAGCTGTCTGTTTCAGAGGCAAGGTCTCATTTAGATCCCCCCAAAGAGTAGCTTGGCTGGGCAGCTTACCACCAGCCTGAGGCCCACAGACCAGTTATATGGTGATATACACCATCCTGCAGGAGTGGGATCATAGCCACAGGGCAGTTCTATTAAAACCACTCGCAGCTCAGCCACCTGAGCAATCCTTCTCTCCCCTCTTGCCCGTCTACTTCTCCCTGAACCTCTACTTCCCTCTCACGTTTCGTTTCACTAGGCAAAAAGATGACCTAAATTAAGTGCTTCTTCCTTGCACTTTTTTAATCCCCCTCTTTTCCATTCTCCCTTCCAGTTCCCTCTCACCCCATTCTTCTCCTCATGCTGCTACTGAGGCACTGTGCATCACCTGTTGGCAGGTTGGTACTTTGTCCTCCCAAATGTTCATCAGTACCTCTGCCATTGCACAGCCCCGGAGGGCAGATTCGCCTTGTGGTTTATGGCATATGCTAGGGGGTGCTTTTCACATATGGTACGATGTAAACGGTGCCCTCTGCACTGTGTACCTCAGTTGCCTTGGATTCCACGTGGGACTCAAAAGCCTTCAAAGCAACAAGTCTCTCAGAGGAAAATATTGGCCTCCTGGTGGAGAGCAGGTTCTCAGACTGGACATTTAAGCCTCTGACTAATGCCTCTGTGAATTGGAGTCTCCCTGCTGCTTTTAACCAGAGATTCAGAGCCTCTGACACAGAGACTTTAAATCTTCCCAATCCCCCCTCCAACCTCACCATCCACCACTCCCTCACACGACCACATCTGCGACAGATGATCTGAACATGCCATGTGTCATCCTGACTTCACACCTTGCTCCTGGAGTTCCTCCCCACCGGAATGCCTCCTCTCTAGATCGGAATCCAATTTGATCACTGACGCTCAGCTTCCCATCCTGCTGGAAGCCTTCCTTGTCCATCCCACCTCAGCGACATCTCTTCTCTATTCTCCAAACTCCTTCAGAAGTCTGTTCCTCTCATCTGACACTTTACATCAGACCACTGCTTAGAAACAATGGCTTCCCATTACAATGAGAATGAAATTCCCCCTTATCCTTCTTAGGCCCTGTGTGGTTTGACTTCAGCATAGTTCTCTGACTTCTTTTCTTCCTGCTCTTGCCCTCGTCCACTCCCCTTCAGCCGCATTGGCTGGCTCTCACACTCACCAGGTTCATATCCATCTCAAGCCTCTGCACTTGCTCTTCCCTCTGCTAGGAGAGACTCTTCCCCTAGACATCCAGGGGCTACCAGAATATAAAATCTGTAAGGGCAGAAGCACCATTGTATTCCAAGTGGCTTGAACAGTGCCTGGCAATGGTGGGTGATTAATAAGTATATGTTGGATGAAAAGTACAAATAATACACTGCCTTGCATTGTCTGTCTCCTCCTTCCCTTTGCTCCATCTTTCCTTTTGTATCTACCTCCTCCCCCAATCATAAGTGTCCTGAGGGCTTATGATTTGTATCCCCTCAGCATCTAGCCCAGTGCCTTAAGGTAAGTGCTTTAATAAAGACAGGGGGTGGGGGGAGAGTTCCTTCATGCCTTTCTCACTCAGCAGGCTGAGCAGCCTGTAAGGCAGAAAAAGGGTAACCTTTGTCCTCCCAGGGCTGCTCAGCCATTGGTTCAGTGAGCCAGCTGCCAGCCCCAGCCTCTGGGATGTCTGCTCCCATCGCAGCAGAGCTGTTCTCCACTTGGATTTCCCTTCTTGCCACCACCACCATCATTTTCTGAGCTGGGTGGATTTTGGCAAAGGGTATCTAATCTCCTAGAACTGCAGCTGCCCCCTCAGCACACACCTACTCTTAGGAGAAAACAGGGTTCTGCTGGACTAATTGCACTTTTTACAAAGTGAGATGTACTAGAAAGATTTATTAAAAGATCATGACTTTGGCTGCTATATTTCAAAGACTGGGCAGATGTTTAAGTGATAGAGTTAAATATTCCAAACTTACCTCATCCTCCCTCTCTCTCTCAAGGGTGAGCATTCTGTTCTTCCAAAACCATGTCCTTCTCCATATTTGGGAATCTGGAATGGGCACTAGAGGCACAGCCCTATCTCCTCTTGGTGTCTGGGAACTGTAGTTCCCAATGAGTGACGGCTGCTTTTTCCTGGCCAGCAAGTGGGCTGTCCTTCCTCAGGAGGACACAGCAGGAGCCCTGAATACACTGGGATGGAAGGGTACTATAGAAGGCTTTCCTTCTATTTTCAGCTCTCTGTGAGCTGGTTTTGAGCAAGGCATCATTGTTCTGTGGCTTAGGCTCCCCATATGTAAAATGGGGATAATTATGTCTCTCTTTTTCCAGCTGCCAGATTATTTCTTGGGTGGGGTAATTAGCCAGCACCCATTAAATGCTTTGAGCTCATTCCAGCAAGGAGTGCTTTATAAATAAAAATTGTTATCTTTAAAGAGGAAAACGTTAATTTTGATTGCCTAATTGCCTCCACCAACCCACTCTTCGTCTCCACGTCAGAGATGCTGCCTAATCCCTTTGTGCACATCTCCACGCACCCTGCACCAAATTGCTTCCTTGCATCTCCTTCCATTTTGTTTCATCAGCTCGAGTTTCCTATCCTCAAGAACAAACGCTCTCCTCCTCCTCTCTGAAAGGAGAGAATGAGACACACCAACTCTGCCCTTTGTCAAAAAGCATAAGAAAGTCATAGAGAAGGGATGATTCGGACTGGATTTGAGCTCCACGAACTTCACGTCTTCCCAACTTGTGCATGAATGTGACAAAGAGCTGTCAATCTCTGCTCCCTCTGAAGAAGGAACAGAGAATTCACTGTAGTAGGAAGGAGTTTTGAAAGATCTTAATAAGAACTCCCTTCTCTGGAGATTTGAAAAAGAGTACTGAGACCTAGCACCCTTAATTAGAGGAAAGAGGCTGGTACAGTGGAGTGCCATCAGCAGCAGGCTTAGAGTCAGGATGGCTGGAATCCTGGCTCTGAGACGAGGCAAATCATTTCACCTCTCGGGCCTTTCTTTATCTAGGAGATGGACATAACAATATACGTTAGAATGTTTTGCAAAGTGTGTACAAAGTTTAGTTGTTATAAGAGGCAGCATGATGCAGTGGCTAAAAACGGGAATTGTAAAGTCAGACACATTTGCATTAGAATTCCACCTGGATTTGCTGTGGAAATTTGATCAAATTACTTGACCTCTCCAAACCTTAGCTCTGTTATCTCTGAGATGGGGATAATGAGGACTACACGAGACAATGCATTGTAATGGACCTAGCACAGAGCCTGGCGCACACCAAGTTCTCAATACACGTAGTTGTGACCATTATCAATGTATTATGTAAATGTAAATGTAGTTATGACTATCAATGCATTATCATTGCATTATGATTATTTGTCTCATGCTTTGATTTTTTGTAATAATCAAATAAAATAATGTAAAGGGACTTTTTAAGTTGTAAAGTACTACACCAATCTGAGGAATGATTAGAATTAAATGCACAAAGGAGGGAGATGGACTTCCCAAAGACTTTTTTCCAGCTTCAGGGTTATACAAGATCAAGGATGTACAATTGCTTTTTAGCTACAAATAACTATAAACATGTAAATTGTCACTAGTAACAGCAGGATTATTCGTTTCTTGTTTTAGGTAGTAGGTAATACCAATATCCAAATGAAGAATAAAAAGGAGCCTCATAGGGGCTGACCTGGTGGCGCAGCGGTTAAGTTCACACGTTCCGCTTCTCGGCGGCCCGGGGTTCGCCAGTTCGGATCCCAGGTGTGGACATGGCACTGCTTGGCACGCCATGCTGTGGTAGGCGTCCCACATATGAAGTAGAGGAAGATGGGCACGATGTTAGCTCAGGTCCAAACTTCCTCAGCAAAAAAGAGGAGGACTGGCAGTAGTTAGCTCAGGGCTAATCTTCCTCAAAAAAAAAAAAAAAAAAAAAAGGAGTCCCATGACATACTGTGAGTAAGGCAGGTTACAGGGCAGCATAATTATCACTAAATACACATACCTACTATGTGTATTTATGGAAGGATGTCCATCAAAACATTAAAAGCGGTCATTTATGAATGGTGGGTTTCAGATGATTCTTATTCTCTTGTCCTTTTCTGTCTTGTTTGGATTATTTTTACTCTGGGTATATATTAACGAGAACAGTTAAAAGATATAAAAGGGCAGATATTGAACAATCAGATTTCAGGTTGTAAAACACTAGGAAGATCCATATGACGGTCCTTTAACCTTGGAGAATGTTTTCTTGGGTATGGAAAATGGAGTTTCCGTCAACAAGGAGTAGTTTGTGAGAATCATACTGACAAATGCCCGTGAAGAGAAGTCAGAGGGGAATGAATGGAGCCAGGGGAATGATGGCCCTGGGAAGAGAGCAAGAGGGGACCTCTTCTCTGTTTATTTTGTAGGCTGTAAGAATATGGTGGTTTCCATCATAGCCTGCATACATGTGAATTTCCTCGTTTGCTATGGTAACATGTTTCCTGTTATTCTACCTCTATTCTTTCTGGTCTTTTAGACTCAGCTGTCAGAGAGGAGAACTGTGAACTCACCCACTCGTCATGCTGCCCATACCTTTTGTCCTGAGGGATTAGGGGAAGGGTGGTGAACCTACCTACAACCTGCTTCCACTGTCCTGCTGCCTTTCAGAACCAGACGCACAAACAACAAACTCTCTTCCCAGCAGGACACAAAATAGCAGGGATGACAGCATGCCTTACCATTCGTGATGATCTTCTTCCCAGAGAACTTCCCACAGGCGAGTCCACACAAGCTTGCAAGCAGACTGTCCATTGGGCAGCCCATCCCCAATGAGGACAAAAGACATGTGCTGGGGGGAAAGGCAGGTTCTTTCCTGTTGCCACAAACAACTGAGATTGTCCTCAGAAAGAAGTGAACGTCTTTGGACTTCAGCATTAAAGCCCACTTAATGTGGAGCGAGGAACAAAGAGGGCTGCCATGTTTGGCCTTGCGGGTTGTAAAATCCACACAACTCCACGGGGTGCCATTCATACAGACTTGCTGGGAATGGCACCTCCTAGAGCTGTGCTGTGTGGATCCCAGGAAGCGGAATTTTTTCTGAGCATACTGATTTGCAGAGAAAGAGGCCTTTACAAAGCCAGGTAGATTGGCTGAGTAGTTCTTAACAAATTTTTGAAACGATCTGAGTTGTTGTCAGTTAAAGAATATGCTCAGACACCTATTTTTCTCATCTTACTAACCTTTTAGTGTTTTTCTTAGAGTCATTCTAACTGCTCCAGAGGCAGGTGCTGAGTGGAGTCAGCATATCTATGCAGCATGGCACTAGGCTTGGGGAGGTAACAGTCTGAGAATAGTAATTAGAACAAAAACAAAAGCAAACTGCAATCCCTTTTATTTCTTTTAGGCCCTGACACATGGGACAGGTTGGGCAAATATTTGTTTTACCTGCTGTAGTCAACTGAGTATGAACTCCAGTTTTAGGGTTGACTAAAGCTACCAGGATTGGTGCGACTGGAGGCCTGCCCTTGAGCTTCTTTGAGTTCTTACCTTTGAGGTTCTTTCTTTTCCTTCTACTCTCTCCTGGATAAGGTATAAAATTAAGATTTCTGGAAATCCTCCCAACATTTCTCTTTCCTCCCCCACTACCCAAATACCTTAATCAGGGCTGACCCAAAACCCCACTTCAGGAAATAACTTGGGGTGTAAATATTCTGTCAGTAGTTCTCAGCCTTTTAAATACAAATGACCACTTTTAGTTGCCCCTCCATCCCTCTTATATTCAGAATATTTTGTCTCCTAAACAAAATCTTTTAATCAATAACATTTGTAGCATTACTTCAAGTAAATACACAATTTATTCTTGAGATATTAAAGCTGTGTCGAGAACCCCTGCCTCTCATTTTCCCTGAGGGCCTGCTAGGGGGACCCTGCAGCTTTTGAGAACCACTGCTGCTCTCCCTGCAGGGGAGGGGATAGCCCTGGCGTGCTGGTGTCAATGGCCCGCAGTTGCTCCCAGCGCTGCTCTTCCCAGCCCGTATCTGTGCATCAAGAGTAACTTCTGATGCTGTGAATTACCCCAAAGTGATTACTGGCAGAGATTTCTGGGCTAGCGAGGAAAACATTTTTAAGCAAAGGTGAGGTCCTCTCTGGGGCAACACGGGATAGGGAAAGGAATGCTGCGTTCTTCTGCTGTGTGATATCAGGCCATAGATTAACCTCCCCCAGCCTCAGTTTCTTTTACTGTAGTATGATAAACCTCCTCCCAACTCTAAAATTTTATCACTCAAGGTGACTGAGTTTATTGAACTATTTCCTGGGAAATAAGGAAGACAGCACTAGAAGGAACATTGCAAATTACCCATAGACAAGAAGGCAGGCTGTGGGATCAGTATCTAGAAACAACTTTAAGTGTCTCTCTTTTTTGGGGGCTGAGTTATGGCATGTATCTCTTCAGCTTCCAACCTTTTCATACAGTGATCACCAGTGAGGCCGCCTGAATGTCAGGACAAAATGACATGAGACAGCTCAGGAGAGGGGGGGTCTCCCAGGGCATTGCATGCTTATTGTTTTACACCTTGCTAGATGGCACAGGGATCCTGAGATGGGCGAGACTCTACCCCTGTCCTCAGGAAGGGCACAGAAGAATAGAGGAGCGGCACAAATAACTATACGGAAACATGGAAATTGGGAAGGACCCACAGAGAGGCATAAAAAAACAAACTACGATTGGGAGTTTGAAGGAAGGAGTGATTAGCTTGAATTAGGGGTGATCAGGAAAGGCTGGGGGAGAGAGAATCTTTCTGCACTTCCACGATAGAGCCAGGGCTGACTTATCCCCAGTGATCACCCATTACTTGTTTTGTTTTTCAGGCTTGGTCTGGCATCATGAAGATTTGCTCGGCCTTCTCCTGAGCGAATCCTCTGACTCCTGAGGTGGGTGAGAAAAGAGGGAAGTTGGACAACAGGTCTCCTAGTGAGGCTCCTCCAGTCACCTTCAGGGGAGACGAAGAGGAGTGACAGACAGCCCTTTGAAGAATGCCCCTGGGTTTAGGATCTGGTTAGAAATCTCCAGTAATTGTTTTAGCTTTGCCATTGAAAGCACGTGTTTTGTGCTCAGGCAGTTTCTGAGCTTTAGTTTCCCATCTATAAATAGGAAAAATAATAATATACGTGCGTTACCTTGCTCACAGGTTTGCTGTCAAGCTCAACTAAGATAAGTGAAAGTAGCTTGTTCAACCAGCATTATACATTAGTGAAGAAGAGGCTCTGGAGCCAAATTGCCTGAATTTAAGTCCCAGCCCTCCTCTGCACTTCCCGTGTGACCTTGGGCAAGTCCCTTAACTTCTCTGTTGCCTTGGTTTCTTCATCGACAAAATAGGAATGACACTAGGACTTTTGTCACAGGCTTGTTGAGATATATATATATATACTTTTTTTTTTTTTTTGGTAAGGAAGATTAGCTCTGAGCTAATATCTGTTGCCAAGCCTCCTCTTTTTGCTTGAGGAAGACCGTTGCTGAGCTAACCTCTGTGCCACCCTTCCTCAATTTTGTATGTCGGGCACTCCCACAGTATGGCTTGATGAATGGTTTGCGGGTCTACGCCCGGGATCTGAACCCACAAACCCCAGGCCAGCAAAGTGGAGTGCATGAACGTAACCACTATGCCACTGCACTGGCCCCCAGGGTTGTTGATACTAAAATGAGTTACATGTAAAGCACTCAGAGCAGCACCTAGCACATAGTTAATACTGTCCTACATACAGGGAGCCGTCATTATGACTGTTGCAAAGTGCTCTACAGAATGATTATGATGATTACTTCTTAGACACAGAAGCAAAGTAAGAGTTCTGCTGTGTCTACATGGAGAGGAGCAAACAGGAAGCACTGAGTTTTGCCCTGAACTCCAAGTTCAGGCTTTAAAAAAGAGCCATAAAAATGCCATCTAACTTACGAAGGCCTGGAGTGAGGCAGGCACACCCCTCAATCATCCTGGACAAACATTATCTCCACCCTGCTAATACTTATCTCTTTGGGTGGCTTCTGGGCAAAGGTCACACTAGGCATGATCCTACTGTGCCCAGAGCTTCACCACCGACATCCCTGTACTGAGGGGCTCTGGTTGGGTGGGATGTGTTCAAATGGACAGCTATGGATGCTATCTATTGTCACAAAATGCAGAACCAGTAGAACCAGAGGACAGAACAGGCTGGGCTGACTGCAGCTGTGGGCATCTCTGACCTTTGGTAAGGAAGAGTCGAGTCAGATTCTAGGTCAGAAAGGAAGATTACAGAACTTTGAGGTAGAATGAGGTTCTTTCTTCTCCTTACTCATTCCCCAGTATATTATACCACCTCACCTTATATTAGCTTCAACTATTCCAGTGGTTTAAAGAGTTCCATGGGCTCTCACATGATCTCTTCTGATCCACACCTCGTGTGGCAGGTGTTGGTAGCAATATCCTCAGATGAGAAAACTGAGGCTCAGAGGCATTCGGTGACTTTCTGGAGGTCAGCTGTCTTAGTCACCGAAGGAACCAGGATTCTAAGCGGTGTAGCTCATCTCCCAGTTTAGTCCTCTTTCTGCTACAAAAACACTGACTCATCGCCTGCTTGAAGCAGGCTGAGCAAGTTCACATCCTCAGATTAAGGCAATAGGCTCAGCACCCTGTCGAACACCAAGTTCCAGGGCGTGGGTATGGGTTAGGGGATGGCTCATAATGTGGATTTTGTGTTTCATTCTACTAGTTTTCCCCAAATGGAATGATTCCAACAATACAAATTCTAACGAGTGAGGCCTTATAGACCTGAGAGAACTGTCCTTGTTTCCACTCTTTATTTTATCCCAAGGGGAGGTTTCCAAGCTTGCATCATGAGCCCTGAGTCACAAAGACTGCTTAGGTCTATGTCATACCTGTTCACTTTTCCTCAGGTGAAATAAATTTACTTATGTTTAGGATTGCTGTGTCTTAGTTTGAGAAATTCTGGGTACATTCAGACACAGAGGGGACGGTGGAGTCACAGAGGATGTGATGAGGAACCAACGTGGGCACCACAGTGCTAAAGTTAAACTGGTGACATACAATCCACTATGAAGCCTGTGTAATCAAAAATTGGGTGAAACACAGAAACAGAACACAATCATATTTTTATACGATTTTTTAGCAACCTTCCACTTCGTTAAATATCTTGACCTCAGTCTGGGAGCTGCAGCACTACTGAGGCGCATTTGTTTCTGGCAGGTCTCTTTCTTTTAAGGCTGTGCTGCCATCTCCTGGAAAAATTTGGGAATAGCAAGCAACCTCTTGTTCTGGCAGCCATCACTTAGAGGCGGTCCTCCTGGAAGTGAAGGGATGTGGTCCTGCCAGTCTCAACTTGCCGAGGCCTGGTCAGGTCTATTTTCTGATCCTACTGCTTTCCTGATTTTTCAGGGAAGACTTCTAAAATCAGTTTTGAGAAATAAGTTTTTTTGTCCAATAATTATATTATTACTAATGATCATCATCTGATGTCAAGTCTGAGGCAGAACTGATAAAATATTTTGGTAACTTCAGCCTTGGACGCATCCACATTTTCCAGAGATCTCTGCTTGCTTCTGGAGTTTGCTGTGTGGAAGGACCGTTGCTTGGTGAGGACGAGGGACTTAGGGCGGAGCTCCTCACAAATGACCCTGTGAATATCTTGGTCCCAAGGGCACTGTTCCACTGACAGAGGCCAGTCATGAGCACGAGGGCCACGTTTTCTCTCGGCTCCGCCCCAACTCTGGATTTACTGTTAGAAAACGAAGTTAAATCTAGATATCAACCCTATCCCTCCTCTGTTGTCACCCCTAATTCTCTTCTCCATTTATTTCTCCTTAGCATTTATTGCCGTTGACATGTTGCTGTATGTATGTTACTCGCTTCTTTTTAATCTTCTGTCTCCTTCCACGATGATGTGAGCTCCGCCACTGCAGACACCTGTCTCTTTGAAAAGTTCACTATGGGATCCTCAGCGCTTAGAGCAGAGCCTGGCACCTAGCAGGTGTTCAAACAGTACCTGTGGCAGAGCGAGGGCCTGGCTGCACCGCCTCACACGGACGGCTGCCGGCGTCCACGCCTCCGCCCCGGCTCCCACGAGGGCTGTCTGCAGAGGGCCGGGGCCCGCCGTCCTCACTGCGACCCCGCAGAAGCTCGGACTCAGAAGCGTCACGCGGCTCCACTCCCGCTGCTGGGATTTCCTCTGTTCGGCCTCTGCTGGAACTGCGTAATGAGGGGCCCTCCTCGTCTCACCACAGCCTCCGCTTTACTGTTGCCCGATGCCGAAGCGGTTGCGCCAGTTTGTTTTCCCCCGGGCCAGCAACGGTTTCTGGGGCACGGCACGCTGAGGGGTGTAGTCCGAACTCCGCCATCGGCATCCAGAGGGCGGCCCACCCGGGAACGGGAAATGACTACAACTCCCAGAGTGCCCCGCGCCGCCGGGAGCCTTGCGTCCGCCGGGGCTGCGAGGCCGGGAAGGTGCCGGCGCCCCGGCCCTCGCCTGCGGTGAGCGGCACTGTTCGTGAAGGGAACCCGGGGCGGCGCTCCCGGGGCGAGGTGGCGTTGGTCCGCGTCGTGCGCCAGAGGGGCTAGGGCCGGGTACCGCAGGGTCGGCTGTTCGCAGGCCCGAGTGTGGACACGGCCCCTCCTCTTCCTTCCCCGGGCCTTGGCCTCGGGAGGCCCTCGGCGAGCAATGAGGCCTCGCGTTCTTCCCGCTGGCCAGCGCGGCGGCCGCCCCGACGTGCGAGGGGCCCGGCCCTGAGCCCGGCGCCATGAGGAGCGGCGCCCCCAGCCCGGCGGCCCCGCCCCGGGCGCTCGCGGGGCCCCTGCGCAGCAGCGAGCCGGCGCGCGCCGCCCCCGTCCGGTCGGCGGCCGCGGCCCTGCTGGAGGAGGCGGCGGACCTGCTGGTGGTGCACCGGGACTTCGGCGCGGCGCTGCGGACCTGCGAGCGCGCCTGCCGGGCCCTGGCCTGCGGCGCCCCGGCGGAGGAGCCCGCGGGCGCGTACGTGCAGGCGCCGCGCGTCTCGGGGGCGGGGGGCCTGGAGCGCGGGAGGGGTCGTGCCGAGGCTGCGCCGCGCGTCGGGGGCGCCGCGCGCTCCTCCCGGGGAGCCTGGGCGTCGTCTTGTGTCCGTTCTCCAGAGGAGGAAAGTGAGGGTCCGCCCCGCGGGCGGGCAGGGGCCGGGTTCTGCCGCAGAGCCTAGGGGCAGCCCTGGTCGGGGGGGCGTGGTCGCTGGGAAGAGAGACTGGACCGACTGTCAGGGATGCAGTCAGCAGCGGGGGAGTCCTCCCCGCCCCCAGGCCGTCCGCTCGCGACCGTGGCGTATGGCGGGAGTGGGTTCAGGGCGGGCGTGGTGTCGCCCGTCGAAGGCCTGCCTGAAAGACTCAGCCCGAGGGAAGCCTCGGCCCCGCGTGGCTCTGCCTGGTGCTGCCAGCCTCGCGGAGCTGAGCGCGTCGTTCCTCGGGGCTGTAAGCTGCGTAGGCCGCGCCGGGCGGTGGGGGGTGGCGTCGTGCCCGCCGACCCCGGAGCCGGGGGCCGGAGGGCCCCCTGGGCGGCGCTCGGGGGTCGCGCCCTCCCCTCGGCGGCCGCTACCCTCCCGGACGCGGCGCTCCGCGGGGTCCTTTCCGCCCGGGGCTAGAGGAGGCCTTCCCGTTGTTTTACGCCTGGTTTTACTGCGGAGAAAGGTGTGTGTTGCTTGCTGCTGGAAGGTTTACAGCAACGGTTAACTGCTGGGAAAAGGGTCGTTTCCTCTTGTCGGGGCCCGTGAGACCGATTGCAGTTGTGAGGCCCGCTGGAACCCTAGTGGGGAGGATAGGGGTGCTGGCTGCCGGGGAAGAGAGTCCCAGGCGGAGGTGGGAATGGAAACGCAGGGGAACCGCTACTAAACGCGAGTTGGTTTTTCTGCTGACAGCTCCTTGGAGGTGAAATGCTCCCTGTGTGTTGTGGGGATCCAGGCCCTGGCAGAAATGAATCGGTGGCGGGAAGTCCTGTCCTGGGTTCTTCAGTATTACCAGGCTCCTGAAAAGCTGCCCCCCAAAGTCCTGGAGCTGTGGTAGGTCCTCCCTGCTGACTCGCTGGATCAGTCCAGGAACCAGAGAGTCTTCATGCTCTCTTCTGAGTCAGTGCCTCAGTCTCCTCTTTGCCACTTCCCAGCCATTTCCCTCCAAATCTAATTCTTTCCCTATTTTTTTTTTTCAGACCTCAAAACATAGCAAATAAAGGGTGAGGAAGGAAGAATTTAAGAATGGGATAGGGACAAGAGAAAGGGAGGGGACACTGGGAATAGGAGATCTGAAGTGGGATGACAGAAGTTGAATGTGTCAGCTGAGAAAGCTTCTTGCTGCTTCTTAGGAATTCCTAATTCTTGTCAATGTCAGCCTGCAGCAGGGAAGGGCTGGAGGGTGGAGGGGAGGACTTGGATAGGAAAAGTGTAGTGGTTATGAGAGATGAAGCGCTGTGCAGCACTGACTGTTCTTTTTTTGTGGATTGTATTATTTGGGGCTGCAGTGTTCTTTTATACAGCAAAATGCAAGAGCCTGCAGCCATGCTGGAAGTGGTCCGTGCCTGGCTCCAAGACCCAGACAATCAGGGCCTTCCAGAATACAGAGCCTTGGTAGAACTTCACCTGCAGCGGGTTCTGCTGCCTCTGGGCTGCTTGTCGGAGGCTGAGGAGCTAGTGGTGGACTCTGTAGCCTTCAGTGATGAGCAGCGGCTGGATGCACTCCAGGCCATTAGCACAGCGAGGGAACAGCAGAAACATGAACACTCTGGCTCTGAGGAGGCCCAGAAACTAAACCAGGAAGGTAGGATATTATCCTTCTGTGGCTTCTGTAAAGTGGAGTTGTGGGCTTTCATGGAGTTGTGGTCCATCATGACATTCCTGGGAGCTTGGGAGCAAGTCTTTGTATGAGTAACTTCCAAATCACAGAATAGGAAACCTGTTGAGTTGCTTAGAAAGCCAAGCCAACATGGCGGCGGAAGGAGAAGCTCCATATAGACAGGTGGTGCCGGCCGGGTCTCAGAACCTTGGCTCTTGTCTCCTGAAAGTCACCTGCTCCTTGGAATCCTCTCATTAGATCTTTTGCCTCCACCGTGCTGGCCTAGGTGGGATGTTACTCCTCCTTTGAATGCTGGCCCAAGTACAGACACAGCTGAGGTGTGCTTGGGATAGTCCAAGGAAATAAGCAACTAACACGATAAGTTGGTGACTTGACTTATGAGATAAAGAGTATGTCTCCTCAGCTTGGGCCCCCCTGGCCCGCATCCTGTCTGCCTACACTTACTAGACATCTTGGATGTCTTCTTCAGTGATTGATGTCCACCATCTTCAGGGGCAGCCCACCTCTGCCCATTAGAGTGCAGTTTTATAAAATGACTTCTATAGGGAAGCCACCTCACGACCCACCACCACACACCTGGCTGGCATCATACAAGGGTTCCTACACAGCGTTGGGTTGGGTGTGGGAGTTGTTTTTTTACAAAGAGACTTTAAAAGGTCTTCTAGTCTAGACCCTTCCCTGGTCTTGAATCCTCCTCATCCCTTTCCCTGGAGTGATCATCTAGTCTGCATATGAGTACCTCCAAGGACAGAAAATTCACCAGCTCCTGAAGCAGCTCATTCCATCTCTGGACAGTTCTGTAGGGAAGTTCTTCCTGATGCTGAATTTAAGCTTTTCTCTTCGTATTTTTTACCCACTGATCCTTGTTTTTTTTCTTGGTAATGTGGACAATAGGCCTAATCCCTTTTTTCACTTGAAAGCCCTTTGCCTATTAGGAGACTTGAATCCTGTTCTCCAAAATGTTTTTCTTTGCATCCTTAAGAGCATGAACTTGTTGAGATAGGATTACTTCTTTGTAAACAAGTTGTTGGCTTCGGGGATTCCCTGTGGCTACCCAAGCCCTCTGCTCTTCGATTCCCTGGGGAGAAATTAGGGAGGAAAGGGATTTGATGGCAAGTTCAGTACCTTTTGCTCAACTCTAAGCTCAGAAGCAGGGAGCTGATTCTCATGACTTATGCTGAAGTTATGCTCTCTCTCCCTGACAAGGCTCCTCCTCCCACAAATTTCTGTCACTACTGATGTCTCTTCGCCGGCTTTGGGACTTTGTAGTGAGCCACTTCTTTTCCCTGCCCTTCAAGAAGAGCCTTGTGGCTGCCTTGATCCTCTGCCTCTTGGTGGCAAGGTTTGATCCAGGTGAGTGAAGCCTGCCTCTGCCCCACCCTTCCTGGGGAAGGGGCAGTTGATGGGCTGGGCCTGTGGGAACCCTCCCGGGGGTGGAGGTACCTCCTGAGTATCTTCTACAAGGAGCATTGCTGGACCCGAGCAAGAGTCAGCCCCAACCCACAGAGAAGGAGATTGGTCTAATCCTGGAGTCCCTGAGAGCAGCCTGGAGAAAAGTCCATTCTATCCTGCTGGCTCTTGAATGTGCACTCTGGCTCATTTAGCCATCTCCTTTATCCAGGGGTGAACTCTGAGTAGAACCTCAGAATTTAAAAAAGAAAATCTTATCATAATGTCTAAAAAAACTGTGTTAATTTAAAACATATTAAATTGTAGAAATACATATACATTTTAGAAAATGTGGAAAATAGAGAAAAGTATGAAGAAGAAAACAGAAGTCACCTATATGTCTGCTATTGTAATGGTTATACTTTCAGTCTTTTTCTATGGATATAGATGCAGTTTTGCATGTCATAGATATTCTTTAAAGCATAGCTTTAAATGGCTAAATAATATTCCAATTTACAGAAGCTTCCGTAATTGATTTCATAACTCCCTCTTGTTGGACATTTGCTTGTTTCTTATTCTGTCTTCTGTTGTGCTGTGAAGGAGACATGAGCTTCCTAAGTGCTCTTGGGAATGGCCCTCTTGTTTCCTGAGGATTAATTCCTCAGAAGGCTGAGCACTGGGCCAGAGGTTAGGCAGGCGCTCACTTTTTTAGATTTTTTTTGTGTTACTCTGTGTGAGTTGTGATGTAATCTCTACTTTCCTTGTGAATTTAGACTTAGAATAGAATTACATAACTTTCAAAATGGAATGGAAAGAGGCTGGCCCCATGGCCTAGTGGTTAAGTTCAATGTGCTCTGCTTCGGCAGCCTGGGTTTAGATCCTGGGTGTGGACCTACACCACTAGTTGGAGGCCATGCAGTGGCTCACATACAAAGTAGAGGAAGATGGGCACGGATGTTAGCTCAGGGCCAGTCTTCCTCAGCAAGAAGAGGAGGATTGGCAGGAGTTAGCGCAGGGCTAATCTTCCTCAAAAAGAAAAAGAACCATAAAAAAAATTCTCTAAATTTTTATCAAGTCTCTGGAATAAAGCAGAAAGTCAGAGGGTAGACAGGAACAAACACGAACTATCCTTAGCTTTCCTGAGAGCTAATGAGGGATTCTTCCTACAAGAGACAGAGCTGTTCAGCCAGCACTCCTGCTTAGTGTTCAGCAAAGGGGTTAAAGGACGAGTGTGAGCTGTGCACAAAGAGCTCACTGAAGGAGAGAAAGGACTGTGGGGACACGGGAAGAGCTAAAGATTAAACCAAAAACTTGCAGTTTTGAAAAGAGACAAACTGTTTGTGTGACCCTGGGCTAGTCGCTTTTCTCTCTGGTTCTTAGGATTGCCAACCAAAAAAGAAAATGAAGGGACTAGAATAAAGGGTTTCCAGTTTTTTTGCCAAGCGGTGCCATGTTCGCACCCGGGATCGGAACCGGCGAACCCCGGGTCGCTGAGAAGTGGAACATGTGAACTTAACCACTGCGCCACTGGGCTGGCCCCATTTTTTATGGTTCTTATAAGCCCTTTAGTCTCATAAACCCTGGTCTCCTAAGTGGGGACGGCAAGGGGCCATTTGAGTTTGCTGTTTCCAAGCGTCCTCAGAGCGTTTTCAAAGCGCCCTGGCCTTACAGGCCTAACCTCGGTAGCAGTCTTGACTCATTGCAGTGGTGGTGCCTTGCGAAAGGAGTACCCATGACTGGGCCACAATTAGAACTCGGTAGAAAGGATATAAAGAGGGCAGATTGCCAACAGTTTTCTGTAGGAAGTAACATTTTTCTTTTTTTTCCTTTTTTTTTTTTTTTGAGGAACATTAGCTCTGAGCTAACTACTGCCGATCCTGTTTTTGCTGAGGAAGACTGGCCCAGAGCTAACATCCCTGCCCATCTTCCTCTACTTTATATGTGGGACGCCTACCACAGCATGGCTTGCTAAGCAGTGCCATGTCCGCACCCGGATCCGAACCAGTGAACCCTGGGACGCCGAAGTGAAACGTGCAAACTTAACCACTGCATCACCAGGCCGGCCCCGACATTTTTCTTTTTAAGAAAGAAAGAACAAAAAATCACTTAAAATCAGTAATTCAAATAAGGAAAACAAACAAACTAGCTCAGCTCTAATTCCAAAGAGGTAGATTTTACTTCATTTTATTTTCAATATAATTTACTTATGATAAAAAATAGGTAATACTGTCACTTGGCTCTAAATTTAAACGATGCAGCAAGGAATGTAGTGAAAAGTCTGTTTCCAAATTTATCTCCCCAGAGGTAGCCACCATTACCAGTTTTTGGTATATCAAAAAGTTAGATTAAGGTGCTGGCCTAGTGGCGCAGCAGTTAAGTGCGCACGTTCCGCTTCATGGTGGCCTGGGGCAGGAGTTAGCTCAGGGCTAATCTTCCTCAAAAAAAAAAAAGGTTAGATTAAAACATAATAAGTTTGGATCTTTTTCTCAGCAAACTTAAGGTCACTGTAATCCAAGTGAATAAAATATATCCCAGAGAATATATCCTAGAGAAAGTGAGATTCTTTACTGGGGAGGGGAGGAGGAGCAAATAACGTTAAGCATCAAAATATGCTTTAAAAACGGTGCTGTCTCCAAAGGCACTGGAGTTTCTGAGGGATGGGTGTGGGCTACGGGAGGAGGAGGAGGGAAAGAAGGCACACTGACCCGTCTCCCCTTTTCCCTGCAGCTTCTCCGTCTTCCCTGCCCTTCCTCTACAAGCTGGCGCACATCTTCCATCGGATCCGGGAGGCCGTGTCTTCTCCTCTCGGCCAGCTTCCCATCCAGAACTGAGCGGTCTTCCTCACTCACCTCACTGCCCCTCAGGTCTGCTGCGGCAGGGGCGAGTGACTCATCCATGGCAGCATGTTTCCTTTTGCTGGCTGGTTCCCTGTAGGAGTGGAGCCAGCCTAATTCTAGAAAGAGCTGATCCAGTCAGATGAACTGTATCTTGCTGCCTGAATGCTCTCCCCCTCGCACCACACTTTGGCTGGCCTTGGTAGGTAATGTGGAAATGGAGTGGGGCTAGAGGGCACAGGTCCTCCAGAAGAGTCACCTCTTATTCCCAGTGGCTCCTTGTGAAGGAGGAGTTTGGAAAAGGAGAGTGCATTCCTGAACATTCCATCTTCTTGGCAAAGGCAAAGGGCTGATTTTTTAGGTCAGGGTGTTAATGAAACTGGAAGTTCAGGAAAACCCTGATGGAGTGACCCTTGGCCTTTCACTTCCTTGGAAAACTTCCTCTGAAAATCACCCCAGAGGGTAGGCCCTTGATTAGGCAGAGTGAGATCTGAGAGAGCCTCTTTCTTTTCTATGCTCCTCTCCACAGATCCGGTCTAGGTATCAGTATACCATCCCCATGGTTTTGTGATGGGCTTGAAGCTGCTTGGGCCTTCTCTGTTCAGACCAGCACCTGGCTTTCGGAACCAACCAGGTGCCTGGTGAAAACAGAGTGAGGCTCTTCAGCCCCATCACTGGGTAAAGTGATCCTGCATCGTGCCTCTCGGGCCGCAGCTCGATTTCCCATGTCGTCCGTGGCCAAGCCCTGCTCTGTGACACTTGGTGTCTCCGCCTGCCCTCTCCCTCCCATCAGCCGTTCCCCTGCTCTGCAGTAGTAGTTTTGTGCTTTGTCCAACAGCTGTTTCCCAGGTTCTGCCTGCGTCCTTGCCTCCTTGGTACACTCCTTGACTGCTGGTTCTTCCCTTTCTGTGTCCTCTTGTTCTACTTCTGGTTTCTTGTTTGTATAATGCACAAGTGTTTCTGCTCGTGGGGTCTTGAAAACTAGGCCAGCCTCAGAGGCTGCTGAGCTGAAAATGGAACTGGGTAATCAGGTGAGCTGGAAGCAAGGTGCGGAGTGGGTTGGGCAGAAGGCAGACATGGGTTTTGAAGGCAACGAACAATTTATTCGTTATTGTCGGGAGGAGGCATCGGGGCCTTGGCATTTTGAGTATAGCTGAATGTTTCAGTGTTTTCTGTCACTGGCCAAAGGATCTTACATGTTTCTGTGCAAGTAAATGTAGAACACTACCTTGCTGTCAGGTGTGAAAGGCTTCCCGCAGGAGCCAGCCTTTCTGCAGTGGCAGTCCCGCAAGCGCCCCTGCTGGGACCTCTGTCAGTGTTGAGGTCAAGAATATGGGAGGTGCTTATTAGCTTTTCATAGGCTGATTTTTAGCAGTTGCAAGTCAACAGCTTCTCTTTAGTAAAAGGGATAGAGTAAGTGAACTTCACAGGCCCGTGGAGATTAAGTCCCTAAGCTGTGGTCCAACTCTGTAGAAAACAAATCTATGCTTTTACATATAGGCTTTTAAATAGAGTTAAGAACCTTGGGGAGAGGAAGGGAGATGGGTGAGCTTTGAGATCTCTCCTTTAGAAAGATTTTTTAAAATGAAAATCTGGTCCTGTTCACTACGCTAGATAAAACTCTTTAACGAATTCCCATGGCCTATAGGATAAAACCCAGATCCCTTTTTTTTTTTTTTTTTTTTAGGGAAAGAGCTGAGAGTTAGAATTTTTTTTTTATGCTCTTTTGGTGAGGAAGATTGGCCCCAAGTTAACATCTGTAGCCAATCTCCCTCTTTTTTTTCCTCCCCAAAGCCCCAGTACATAGTTGTATATCCTAGTTGCAGGTCATCCTAGTTCTTCTGTGTGGGACAGTGCCACAGTGTGGCTTGATGAGCGATGCTAGGTCTATGCCTAGGATCCGAACTGGTGAACCCTGGGCCGCTGAAGTGGAGCCTGTGAACTTAGCCACTTGGCCATGGGGCTGGCTCCAAAACCCGGATTCTTCTTCATGGAGTTTAAGGCCCGTTAGGCACTGGTTTGGGCTGACACTTCCACTTTCATGTGAGGCCTCTGTTCCTTATGCATGCTGCCCTCCGGCTGCTCAGCCAGTCATAGGTTCTGAACACTGCGCGTTCTCTCACATTTCCGTGCCTTTTGTACTTGCTGTTCCTTTTGGAAGGTCCAGCCTTCCTCCTTGCCTGATGAGTTCCTCGACCTTCCAGACTTACTCAAGGGTTACTCCTGGGAATCCTTTCCCCATGTCCCCTGCTTCTAGGCCCTATTTCATATCCCTTCTGTGGTAGTGACCCAGTGGCCTTATAATTGTGAAGTTCCTTGCTGCCTCCAGTAACTGTGAGCTCCTTGAAGCTGGGGACTGTGGCGTGTTGCAGTGTTTGAGTTGGGTCTGGATCCCCGCCCACCTCTCACAAGGCGTGGGACTGCTGGAAAGTGACTTCACCTTTTGGTCTCAGTGTTCTCATCTGCAGTATAGTTCTTTTCTCATAGGGACTTTTGGATGAGTAAATGAGATCCTGCTTATGGAGTGCTTAGCATGTTATCCTGTCCCAAGTAAGAACTCCCGTGAAGGGTAGCTGTCTCCCCATTGCCCAGCTGAGTGCCTGGAGGTTAGAAGGTGTTTAGAGGTGTTTAAATGAGTGAGTTGATATGATTGGCATGACAAGAGGTCTCTGCTTTTGGTGAGCCTGTGGGTTTTGTATTGTGAAACCCTGAGTATACAGAAGACCTGACTGTGCCCAGCTCACTTTTCTGTTCTCTCCTGAAGTTCTCCAGTACTGTTCTGCTTATAGGCCTCTCAGTCCTCTGTTTTATGTTTGTCTTGAACTCTCCAGTGTTGTCTTCCGAGTCAGACAAGGACCTCAGAGCCAAAACTGCTCCGATGACGACCTTTTCTGAGGATGCAGGTTGGTGCTCATATCCGTCTTCAACTCTGGGCTTAACAGGGTCAGAAGCAAAAAGAGGGCTTCCTTGTTAGATGTCCACCTGCGCTGTCTAGTACGCTAGCCGTTAGCCACAGATGGCTTTCGAGCACTTGAAGTGGAACTGGTCCAGATCAAGATGTTCTGTAAATGTAAAATATACACTGGATCTTGAAGACTTAGTACTGAAAAAAGAATGGAAACAATGATTTTTATATTGATTGCATGTTGAAATGATAATATTTTAGATAGATTGGGTTAAATAAAATCTATTAAAAATAATTTCACTTGTTTCTTTTTACTTCTTTTTTGTGGGGCTACTAGAATGTTTAAAATTACATATGTGGCTCGCATTATATTTCTGTCGGACAGCACTAGTGAACACACCCAGTACACATCAGGTTCAGAGGGGATGGGACTCAGAGAAGCAGCATTGTATGGTGGAATTTGGGGATGGTAGATCTGGAACGATCATCTATTATAGCCCCCTTCTCTTTCAGTTGAGGAAATTGAGACCCAGAGGGGTGAAGAGATTTGCCCCGTCACAAAGCCTGAATAAGACCAAGGTCTCCTGACCCTCAAGTCTAGAGTTCCTTTCACTTCCCCAGGATTCTGCCTCACTTGCCCTAAAATCAGTCACTCTTGAAGTTCACTGTTAAAATGCAAGTGTGTCTGGGAGTGGTAACTTCAGTTGGGGTTGATTAGTTCTACAGGGTTGTGAGAGAATACGACATAGGACAGATGTTTAAAATTTTGGGGTGCTGAGGAGAGCAAGAATGGGTAATACTCCTCCGTTTGGTGGTCAGATGGGAGGCCGGGAAGGATGAGGTGAGGTGGAGAGGAGAAATTAGGCTACTGTGGGTCATCATAGGGATGGAGGTGGGTGGCTGCAGAACAGATGGTGCCAGAGGAGGATGTTGGATTCCGCCTCCAGAAGGGGAGTTTGAAGGGACTGAGGAATTATTTCATAGCTTTGTGCAGCTGTTTGCATGTGTCTGTATGCAGACTATTTTAAAAATATATTTGCGTTTTATATAAATGGTCCAAAATTCAAAAGTTGTAAGAGGGAAGTCATGGAAAAGAAAGTCTTTTTTCTACCCTGTTGACATCTCCCAGTTTCCTGCCCAGAGTCCACACCGGGGCCAGTCTGTCTATGCTTCCAGAGCTAATCTCTGGTAGCAAGCTTTCTCTTACACAAATGATGGCATACCACACTGCCACACTTTTTTTTTTGAGGAAGATTAGTCCTGAGCTAACATCTGCCACCAGTCCTCCTCTTCTGAGGAAGACAGGCTCTGAGCTAACATCTGTGCCCATCTTCCTCTACTTTATAAGCGGGACACTGCCACAGCATGGCTTGACAAGCAGTGCATAGATTGCACCCGGGATCTGAACTGGCGAACCCCAAGCTGCCGAAGTGGAACGTGTGAACTTAACTGCTGCGCCACCAGGTTGGCCCCTGTGCCACACATTTTAAAAACTGTGCTTAATCTTGAATGTTTATTCCTCATCAGCTCATGTAGAGCTGCCTCGTTCTTGTTAGCTATGTGGTATTCCATTATATGAGAGGCTCACAGGGTATAAACCCTGCACCTTTTCTCTTTCTCTCTTTTTTTTTACTTTTTAAAAAATTGAGTTCATAATAGTTTACAACATTGCGAGGTTTCAGTTGTAGATTATTATTTGTCCATCACCATATAGGTGCTCCCCTTCACCTGCTCTGCCCTCCCCAGCCCCCTTCCCCTGGTAACTACTGAACTGTTCTCTTTGTCCGTGTGTTTGTTTATCTTCCATATATGAGTAAAACCACACGGTGTTTGTCTGTCTGGCTTATTTTGCTTAACATAATACCCTCCAGGTCCATCCATGTTGTTGTGAATGGGATGATTTTGTCTTTTTTATGGCTGAGTACTATTCCATTGTATATATATACACCGCATCTTCTTTATCCAATCATCGGTTGATGGGCACTTGGGTTGCTTCCACGTCTTGGCTATTGTGAATAATGCTGCAATGAACACAGGGGTGCATAAGTCACTTTGAATTGTTGATTTCATGTTCTTTGGATAAATACCCAGCATTGGGTTAGCTGGGTCATATGCTATTTCTATTTTTAGTTTTTTGAGAAAGTTCCATACTGTTTCCCATAGTGGCTGCACCAGTTTGCATTCCCACCAGCAGTGTATGAGGGTTTTCTTTTCTCCACATCCTCTCCAACATTTGTTATTTTTAGTCTTGGTGATTATAGCCATTCTAATGGGGGTAAGGTGATATCTTAGTGTAGTTTTGATTTGCATTTTCTCTGATGATTAGTGATGTTGAACATCTTTTCATGTGCCTATTGGCCATCTGTATATCTTCTTTGGAAAAATGTTCAGTTCCTCTGCCCACTTCTTTTGATTGGGTGGCTAGTTTTTTTGTTGTTGAGTTGTGTGAGTTCTTTATGTATTTTGGAAATTAACCCCTTGTCAGATATATGATTCGCAAATATTTTCTCCCAGCTGGTGGCTTGTCTTTTTTTTTTGTTCCTGGTTTCCTTTGCCTTGCAGAAGCTTTTTAGTCTGACAAAGTCTTATTTGTTAATTTTGAGTAGACATGGTATTCGAAAAGATGCTGCTAAGACCAATGTCAAAAAGTGTACTGCCTGTATTTTCTACTAGGAGTTTTATGGTTTCATCTCTATAGGACATGAAATGCTTTCTGTTCATTCCAACAACCCTGTTAAAAAAAAACCCATGAAAATAAAATTATCTATATTTTCTGTTCGATATACATTGATTTTTTATTATAAATACATCTCTGTTACTTTGAGTTCTGCAGTTTTCTTCATTTAATATCATCATCTATTCAGTTTCCACCATCATCTGCTTCCTCACTATATGTCTGTGTTTCCTATGGCAGCTGTAAGAAATTGCCACAAACTATGGGGCTTAAAACAACAGAAATTTCTTCTCTCACAGTTCTGGAGCCCAGGAGTCCAAAATCCAGGTGTCTCTCTGAAGGCTCTGGGGAGAATCCTTCCTGTGGTCTTCCAGCCTCTGGTGGCTCTGAGGGTCCTTGGCTTGTGGCAGCATAACTCCAATCTCTGTCTCCATCTTCACTTGGCCTTCTTCTGTGTTTTTACGTCTTCTCCTTGTCTGTCTCTTATGAGGGCACTTGTCATCGAATTTAGGACCTACCCTAATCCAGGATGACCTCATCTTGAGATCCTTAATTACATCTGCAAAGACCCTTATTCCAAATAAGGTGACGGTCTGAGGTTCCAAGTGGACATATCTTCTGGGGGCCACAATTCAACCGCTGACTCCCTGTGCAGTATTTGTCAGCCATTTCATTTTTTTCCAGCTTTTTGCTAATATGAATAACAGCTCTAACAGATTGCATATGAAAATGCTGTAAAACAGCACTGTTATTTTCCTTGTGTGTTGTTTTCTTGGGATAGTTTTCCAAAGTGTATTTGCAACATAAATGGTGAGAAGAGTTTTCTAGCTCGTTTAACGTACTGCCAGGGGGTCGTCCAGAAAGACTGGATCACTTTGCAATTGCCATAGCAATATGTGAAATAACTGAGAAAAAAAAGACAATTCAACCAATTGTTTCAGTGTCTGACAGGAGGGAAATATCCAAGTGAAGAATTAACCCTATATAGAATACCAAGGCCTCAGGGAGAAGAAGATAATGACCCACCTGCTTTCTTTCCTCTGGAGCCACTTTATCCCAGACGATCTGGCAGCTGAAGCAGGTGGTTATTCCATCTGTAACAGAGCCTTAGAGGCAGTGAGGTTAAGGGCTTCAGTGCTGGCCTCTGATCAGCTTGACCAATTTATGAAGAAGAGTTTTTTCTTAGTTCCCCAACCTCAGCCTTCTCTGCACTTTGCTACTCTGTCCTTGACCCCCAACCTAATCACTCACTGCCTCACGTTCTCATTGCCTCATCTTTCTGCTGAGTTCTATGTTACTGACTAATGTTAGCCTAAAGGGGAGGTGAGTTTAACAAGGATCAAAAGCTGAAGCTATGAAGACAATGCTCTGAAAGGTGCCATTTCTGACATCAACCCGTTGGGAGGAGTGAGTGGAGGGAAGAATCGGGGCCAGTAGGAAAATATTGCCTTCCCCAATGTAAGACAAAACAACCCAGTCTCTCCAAGGTTGATTTTGGAAGGAGACCTGCCTGGAAGAAGGGCCGGCTGGATTATGTGGCTCCAAATTTGTCCCAAGATCACCTTTTCTTTGGTGGTCTCTTGATCATGGCTGCTGCAAGCACGCAGCCTTAAAAGGGGAACCACTTTATCTGTGATTACTGTGGCCAAAGATGCCCACCTTTTCTTTCTCTTAGTCCCCTGTAGCATATGAGAAACAAGCTTGGAATATTAATATTTAAATATGAGTGTACTTAAAACTAGGGGTAACCAAAGTAAAATAAATACAGCAAATACCTACATCTAGATAATCCGATTATCAAATGTAGTCTGCTCTCTCAAACTCACAGGCTCCCCTCAGCAGTGTGGGTGCTTGGAAATTAACATGTTTCATGCGTCTTTTCCTCTGGGCTCACGGTCTCCCTCCACATCGTAAACTCCATCTTTAACGCCTATCCACTGGAGCAGCAGCCTAGGAATGTGGAGTCTCAAAGTCTAAGCTAAGAGAATGAAGACAAGCCCTCTGTGTCTCAGGTTTGCCTTTCCAGTTCCAGTTTACAGGTAATGATGAAACATCTGAGCTCAGCTTCTGGGGTCAGACTCCCTGAGTGCAAACCCCAGGTCCATCTCTTACCAGTTGTGTAATCAGGAACAAGAGTTAACATTTCTAAATCTCAAATGCTTCATCTGTAAAATGGAGATAATAGAAATTTTAATTTCAGAGGTTTGTTGTGAGGAGTAAAAGAGGTAAGCCCTTAGCACAGTGTTTGGCACCTAGAAAGTGTTCAGTGTTGGCATATTGTATAAATAACAGGTATATAAATATCATGAAGACCAACTCTTCTCCTGGGTGATTGATAGAAATTACCCCCTATGCAAATGGGTGTGGTTCAACTTTTTATAATTAGTGTATTGGAGAATATGACCCCATAGCACAAAAACTCATGCAAGAAGAAATACACTCACACATAGTACCTGGAATGTAGAGGAGGTGGAGTTATTTCTTTACAAGGCCTAAATCACACCGTGTGTGATTGCTTTCTCATAAATAGCCTGGATTTGACTTCAGTTTTACCACCTGCAAAAAGGGAACTGTATTTGTCAGGGTTCTCCAGAGAAATAGAACCAAGAGGAGATATATCCTGTTTATATCGATATCTATATCTATATCTATATCTATATCTATATCTGTATCTCTATAGGGAGAGGGAGAGAGAAGGAACTGGCTCATGTGATGATGGAGGCTGAGAAGTCCGAGATCTGCAGTCAGCAAGTTGGAGACCCAGGAGACCTGAGGGTGTAGGTTCCAGTCTGAGGTCAGGAGAAGACCGACGTCCCAGCTGAAGCAGGCAGGGAGGCAGCCTTCCCTCTGACTGGCCTTTTTGCTCTATTCAAGTCTTCCGTTGATTGGATGAGGCCCACCCACCTTAGGGGGCCAATCTACTCGACTCAAATCTGTCGATTCAAATGTTACTCTCATTCAGAAACACCCTCACAGACACATCCAGAATAATGATTGACCAAATGTCTGGGCATCCTGTGGCCCAAGAAAGTTGACACATAAAATTTACCATCACAGGGACTACAAAAACGCGTCCTTCCTTCTTTCCAAACTTCTCAGGGAGAGAAGAAGTATCAATGAGATCTGGGTTGCCACAAGTCAAATAATTGTAAGACGGAGGACTTAAAAACTGAAAAGAAGTAAACATTTTTTTATTCCAAAGACTCTTAAGGCCACTGTCTTAGTCTGCTCCATAACAAAATACTGCACACTGGGGAGTTTAAACCACAGAAGGTAATTTTCTTACAGCTCTGCTGGCTGGGAGTCCAAGATAGGCCCAGCGGGGTCTGTGTCCGGTGAGGCCTCTATCCGTGGCTTGTAGACAACCACCTTCTCTCTGTGTCCTCATGTGGCCGTCCTCTGTGCATGTGCACTCCTGGGCTCTCATAAGGACATCAGTCCTACTGGAGCAGGGCCCCACTCTTATGACCTCATTTAACCTTAATTACCTCCTAAAGGCCTGTCTTCAAATACAGTCACACAGAGGTTTAGGGCTTCACCATATGAATTTTTTTGGAACCCAAAGATACTATATCCCACATCTATGTTGTAGCCATGGCTCCCTACAGCCCTAAACCCCATAAAGGGAAAGATGATGAAGTTCAAAGGGCATTATCATAAGGATAGGCAATCGAATACAATCATAATCACCAGCATTGTCATCATTTTTATCCCGAGACATTAAGAACCTGTTCATAATGTATTTGCTGGTTCATAAAGAGAACTTGAAAAATCAGTTTATTAAGCAATGTTTATTGAGTGTCTTTGATGCACTCAACTAGCTACTTTTGATAGAGAGGTCACTAAGATGAATAACACAACACTAGCCTTCAAGGTGTTCCAGTTTTGGAGGAACACTCGCACACTCCCACATATCTAGAATCCACCCCAAAACAGAAAGTGATAAATGTAATGGAAGAAGTAATAGAATGTGCTATGGGAGTCTGGAAGAGAGAGAAATATGTAGTTAATAATAGTCATCATCCCTTATTGAGCATTTACCATTTGCTTGGCAGTTAGCTTAATCATGATTCTCAATTTTCGGGATCTTACATTATAAGAAAGACAAAAATTCAACTCATAATTTACTAAGTACTCTGGGTATCAATGGGTAAAGCGCTGTGTTTGTGTTTGGTACTCTCTCAGATGCAAAGATGATTAAGATGTGCCCTGTCTTCTGGAAACTCATAGTATAAATAAAAAAATATACAAATGGGTAGTCAGCAGAACAAATTGCTACATAAATAAAGAAAAAAGTGTTCTCATTCTCTACTGGCCAGAGATAGGCATCTCTTAGGAACAGAAGAGAAGGTAGATCTGTGTCTGTGGCCTGAAAACTTGGAGTCACCACGTCTGGTCGGAGCAGCTCTGTGTGGCAGTGTCTTGCAGAAAAGCCATGAATTTCCCTGGAGTGACTTGGTTGGTGGTCAGGTGCCTGACGAAGTGTGAGAGAAGGTGGAAGCAGGGTTACCGCTTTCAACATGGGTTGGCCCTGGTGGGGAATTTTGCAGTGAGTCCAAAAGACCATAATCATCCAGCCCACCACTAAACTGGGGGGAGGGGACAGGAATGTGGAGGAAGATTTAATAAAGTGGCCAAAATCTAAAGTGTGAAGTCGGACCCAGTTCCCCCTACTCCTCTCCAACTAGAGGGAGAGTAGGGGAAATCCCTTGCTCTTCAGCATCGTTTGTGGCCACCAAGAGGAGGTCCTATTACTGGCCAAAGAGGCAGCGAGAACTCTGATATCATCCTGTACGTTTTGGGCTTAAACGTAGGAAGAGGGGAGTGTGATAAGTGGATCAGGAAAGAGATTTGAAAATAACGGTGGAGAGGTGGTGCACACCGACAGAGTAGCTGAAACGGGAACAGGGGAAGTATGGAGCACCTGCTGTGTGCCGGGAGCTTTATGTACCTTAGCTCATTTGATTCTCCAAGGACCGGGTAGGCCTTGATGGAGGTAGAAACAGGCTTCCAGAGCAGCGGCTCAACAACTTGCTCACGCGAGCTGAGCCTGGAACCTGTTCCTCCTCCAGCGAGCCCGGCGCTATCTCCGCACTCTCCTGGGCTGAGGGTGACTGCAGTCAACGAATATTCACCAGGTGCCTTTCCTGCCTGGGCCAGTCCTTCCCGGCGGCGCTAGTGTTTGACAGCAGGGAGAGAATGAAAGTCTGGGGAGCAATGAACATTTTGTCTAACAACATTAACACATTTCTTTCCTAAGCAGCTGGAATTACAATGGCCGATCTCACAGAGGGCAGGAGACGCTGTGGTAAAAAGACTGCCCCAGGGTGCGGCGGCGAGGAGCCCGCTGCGAATTGCGATGGAGAGGCTGGACGGAGCAGGCCGGGCAGGGCCGGCGGGTGCCGGAGATTTGAGCCGCCGGTGGGGGCGGGAGGAGCAATTGTGACCCGCCGGGTCCCTCCCCTCCCCGGGCACTGTGATGCTGCAGGGCAGCTGCTGGCCCAGCATGTCTCTCCCCGTCCCCCTCCCGCCCAGTGTGTCACAACAGCGGAGGCGGCCGTATCTGGAGCAGTTGGGGTGGGCAGGCCCAGCGAGGAGGCGAGCCGGCGAGGAGAGCGGCCGCGATGGTGAGCTTTCTGGGGCTGGGGCAGAGGCCGGGTGCAGGGGCCCGGGGACCCGGGGCGCGGGGCAGGCGCCGAGCCGAGTGGAGAGCCGCGTCTTCGCGGGCTAACGGATCGAAGTCTCCCCGGGGGCGGTGTCCATTCAGGGTTGAGGGGGTCCGTACCCTCGGGCAGAGGACACCTGGTGCCATTACCCTTTTCTGTAGAGGGAAAGTAGAGACCTGGGGTGAGTTGCCTCTCAAAGGGACCTAAGGGCGATTTGCGCAAGCGGGTGAGAGAAGGGAGGACATGGGGAACCAGGTGAAGAAGGGGTGAGATTCTGAGGGATCCCTGGACAGGCAGGCGGCTCAAGGACCAGGTGGGGAGAAAAGGGGGCACTCCAGGGATTCCAGATGGTTGGGCTGGGCATGGGCAGCTGGGTATGTGGGCGCAGTCAGGTCCCCAAGCCCAGCCAAATGGGAGAGGGGACTCAGGGCATCTCAATCCCCCAGGCCTGGGGTCGTCCTCCTTGCTTGTCCAGGCCATCTGCTTGAGTTTGGGGCTCTTACAGCTTGAGGGCGCCCAGCTTCCCAGGCACCTGACACTCACGCCAACTCCCCAGTGTCCAGCGGTCGAAGTCAGAAGGACTTTGGCACACAGAACTCTCCCTCCTGAAAGGCAGGAGGCCTCAGACTTCTCATTTTGTTTCCTGCCTGCCTCAGGGGCTCTGCAGCGGCTCCTTTCCCCTCTCAGGCCTCTGTCTCCTTTCGCAGATGCGGATCTTACTTGCTGGAAAGGGCCTCTCCAAACTCCCCTGTTCCACCCTCTAGAGCCCCCTTTACCCTCCACATCTGGGGGTCTGTAAAATTCGCCTCCAGTCCACTTCTCTGTACTCCTGGAAACCCAGAGACCTTGCCTGGCATTTTGGCAGCAGGGAGGTGGGATGAAAAGGTGGGTGGGGGAAGGGGAGTGGGAGAAGCATGTCTGGCAGGCCAAGGTCAGTTCTCTGGGCACTCCTGCTGCAGGTGTCAGTGACCCAGCAGGCCAGGCGAGAACCCTCCCTCCTCCCCGGCCTCTGCTCATTTTGGAAAGTGCCCAGGGCTTTCTGGCTCTAGCCCCAGCTCTGCTGGTTCTAGCTCCAGGTCTGTCCAGCACTCTCCCTCTCCTGAGCATGCTTCTAGACATACCTGGGAGCTTGAAGAACCTGAGGAATAGTGGGGAGAATGGCCAGAGGAATCCACTCCTGCCTGAGGTCGCTGGTGTGGGGGAGAACACGCCCAGAGCTGGGAGTTAAGAATTTTGGCTCCTGGCTCTGCAGCTAGCCGGTGACTTGGAGAAGGTCACTTAACCTCTCTGGACTGCTTTTTCTCATCTACAAAGTGAAGAGAGGTTATAGTTCAAATTTCCAAAGCTCTACCTAGTTTTACGGTTTTAAACTTTTTATTATGAAGAATTTCAAACATATACGAAAGGAGACAGAATGGTATAATGATATATGCATCATCTGATTTCAACAATTATCTAATTAGGTGAGTCTTGCTTCATTTATTCTCCTTTCCCTCTCTCCCCGTTATTTTGAAGCAAATCCTAAGCAGCAGACTCAAGACCTGGTATTTAATATTTATAATGTCTAGCATATAGCTAGTGCTTTATAATTTTCAAAGTACTTTCTCTTGCATGTTTTAATTTTCACTCGAATGCCATGGTGACTCTCAGAGTGGAGCCTGAAGGAAGCTTACAGGGGAGCCAAGGCTCACAGTTTGCCCTCTAAGCGAAATTTGGTGTGTCTTCAGTAGGCAGGTTTCTGAAAATACCTGGTAAATCAAAGTTTAAACAGTAAAACCTTATTTTAAATGTGCTAAAGAATTTGGATGTTTAATTGAAAACCTATACTTGAATATTTTGGAAAAAGGTATCTTATTTATTTTGAAACACTGAATTTTGTATGGCAGGTTCTATTTAGGACATTGACTTTCACAGGCAGTGTGTCCTGATGGGAAACATTTTTTTATTGAACATCCCCCACTCAGAGCACCTCTTTTTGAAAATCCCTTGACACATTGCTGAAAGGCTAGAATGGCACATCTATAAACCTAGACCCAAGGAATCCCACCCTCACAGAAAAGACTTTCCTTCCTCCCACAGGTCAAGTGTTAAGCAGCCACCCCCACGCTCTCCTTTCCTTGTGGGGGTTGGGGAGAGGCTGCTGCTGTGTTAACGAGAATTTGATTCAGCATTTCTGTAGGTTCTAGATAAGAAATTTACACCTAATCCTATAACTGAGCATTCCCATCTGCTCCCAGTGTCCCTCCAGTAAGCAGTCCTCCTGGGAACTGAGACTGTGACACCTTTTTTGGGAAGTGGTCTGGAGAATCCCGGCCAGGTGCTCAAGCCAAGCTCATATCAGTGACAGCAGGGCTAGAGAACGTTTCTGTGGTTTAGGAGGAGGTGAGAGCCTCTCACATAGCCTCCTTAACTGCGTTTCTTCTGGACTGGGGAGCACCAGATGAGTTCAGATGGGAATAGGCATCAAATGGCAACAAAGAGCCTGCCTCTCCGCAAAAATGGGCAGCTAGAGACTAGGGGAGAGTGTTCTGGGGGCGAGATGGACACTGTTTCTATGTCTGTGGTCCTCTGCAAACTGCTGTTTGTAGGAAGGCGTGGCTGAGCTCTGCAGGGTTCATACTTAATTTCTGACCTCAGAGCTCTGCTTGGGGCACCCAAGGGGCTGCAGGTCACTGCTGCATCCTCCCTTCCCATCACTAAGTGTGAGTTCCCCAAGAAGTCATTGAGTACATGCCTCTGAGCAGCAGAGGAGCCCTGATGAGCAGACCCACCGCCCCCCAGCCGTGGCTGGGGCAAAGGTACTGGGCAAATGAGAAGGAACTGGTAAGTTTTCATAGGAAGCTTCCAGGCTCAGGTCAGCCCCCGGCAGAGCTAGAGGGTCAGTGCTGTTGCTGAGTGTCCTTTCTGAGGGGACTCCTGAGTGACCTTAAAAATAATTTTTGCGGAGAAAATAGCTGGTGAATACAGGGCCAGTGATGGGGGTGGGCGGGAGAAGGTGGCGCTCTTGGAGGAGCAGAAGTAGACCAACTATTCCTTTACTGTCTGTGGCCCTTGTGGTTATTTCCCCTGTTGGTGTCTTCCTGTTAGAAGTTCTCCCAGATAATGAGCTGTGGAAGAGAATGGGAAAGTGGAGTGGGCACTGGGCATCAGATTCAAACTCCTTAACTATCTCTTGCCCTTGCCCCTAATGTCAGCTAAGGCTCAAGGCCTTTTGACATCAAAGGGTCTCTTATGCTGGGAGTCTCCCCACCAAACCCCCCCATTCCTAAAGTGGGCGTCACGGCCCCTCGCTTGCTGCCCTAACTGTAGTGCTGATAATCGGAGCCCCTCCTGAGCCCCCTGCACTCACTCCTGTGAATTTAGGTGGACTCTTTGTTGTTGCTGTCTCTGGCTTGCTATCTATTCTTTGTTGGGAGTGGTTCCAAATATGCGCTAATTGAAGGGTTTTGAGCAGAGATAATTCAGTCTTTCATGAATCACATTTGTTCTCACTTTAATTATCCCTCTGTAACGCTGTGGATCTACTTTATAGTTACCATCTCTGCCCTAGATCCTAAAATTTACGTGATTTATTATCCCAGCCTGAAAACTAGAAATAATTTGGTGTAATGAGAAAGCAACTGTGTAGCATCTGACCACAAAGGTGATCAGGGGACTGGTCTCAGGTTTTCACATAGCATACACTGTTGGTCTGTGAAGAAACTTCCTTTCTTATATAATATACAGTTTTACGATACTTCAGAATGATTTTTTAAAGCTGCAAAGCCTCCTTTTACAGAGGATCGTGATTAGGGGATCTTAGTCCTCTGAGAGCAAAGCAACAGGGAAAGACTAATATTAAAATAGAAATAATGTAAGATTGACATAAGGAAAGGTTTCTTGCAGTGGAATTATAAAAGGGCTGTAAAGTTCTAGAATTTCTTTTTTTGATGTTCTGCAAAACCCAGGATCCCTTCCCCACGCATGATGGTTGTGGGTGGCATGGTTGTCTCATCTGCTCTGCCCTTCATGAGCCCACGCTTCAGACACACTGAGCAGTTTGTGGGACCTGCCCTGAATTTTCCTGCCTCTTCTTCACACTGCTTCTAAACCCAACTGAAAAGACTGTGTTGGCATGTCTGCGTTTCTCAAGGTCTCCGCAAATGTTCCTCCTTCAGGAAACCAAGCCAGGAGTTGTTTCTTCTCCTTTGAACTCCTGTTGCCTCTTAGGCACTGGCCACTCTCCTTGTTAAGTAGATCGTAGCCTCTCAGGGCAGGGTTTTCCTTCCCGTTCCCCCGTGTTGACTGGGAACCTGCTGCATTCCAGCTCCGTGCCCGATGCTGGGGTTCAGTGAAGAAACAAGGCTTCCTTGCCCAGAACAGGACTTACTGTCTCTCCTAGGAAAGTCAGAAAATAGAATGTGACCATAATGTGGGAGCACACAGTAGGGTCTATGCTGGTTGTGCTGGATCCAGACTTCCTGTACAAAGTGACATTTAATGAGAGACCTGAAGATTGAAGAGGAGTTAGCCCAGTACCTTTCAGTGCCTTCTTGCATGTAGTAACACAGTCAGTATTTACTGTAGGAATGAACAGAGGAGGTACCCTTTGTGGCTGGCCCAGCACTAGGTCTGTGTGAGTGAGTGTCATACTTTTCTTGAGAAGAGGAACTCCTCTGTTAGATCTCTCCATCTCCCTCATCTTCACCCCCTGGACTGCTTGGCAGAGGGGCTCCAGCAGCACCCAGGAGACCCCCTTCCCCTTACACGGTCCCAGGAGCATAGAACTGATCTGAGCTCTATAAGCTCAGATTCAAAATTAGAACTGAGAGACAGAAACACTATGAGAAAGTGTAAGTTCTGATTGTGGGAGGGGGAATCTGAAATATGAGTTTGGAGCGAATGTATGACTTAAATATCCTCTGCTGGGTCAGCTTACTCTCTGCACGGCCCTGCGTACACCAGCCCTGGGAAACAGATTCCTGGTTCTATCAGAGAAGGATGACTCATTTTCCAAGAGGCTGCCACCGGGAGCCACTCTGTTTCTCTCTGCACTGGAGCTTTTCTATATGAGTTTGGCCTTGTGCTACACCATCAGACTGCCTCCATGGAGTCGGCACCCCGGGGCCCTGGAAGTTCAGAGTGCAAGTGAGGCAGGAGGCTGTGTGGTGTAAAGGATAGAACTCAGGCTGAGGTCAGAAGGCCTGGGTCCCAGTCCAGGCTTTTTTGCTACAGAGCTGTGAATCTGTCGCTTTACCTTCCTGAGCTTCAGCCTTTTCATCTCTAAAATAATGTGGTGGGAATAATATTCGGTGATCCATGAGGCTAGTCCAGTTCTAGTATCCTAAACACTCTGAGCTAACATGACAACCCTGGTTATGACAGATGGATGACCTTTCTTGGGCATGAGGGCTGGCCTCCCGAAGCTCTCAGCACTAGGTCTGCTCTGTGTCTATCTGTGTAGAACGTCCAGGCAGGCGGATGGCGACGGTGATCAGGCAGAGTGGCTGGAGAAGGCTAGCTCAGTGTCTGAGCGAGGAGCTTTGCACTGCTCCTTGTTCCCTGCCTGGGAGCAGGTGCAAAAGGTGTGTCGCATTGGAATGCTGAGGGTATGCATTGATCCGAGCGCCCATGAGGGCTCATGTAACCTTTAATTTCACTTGTGACTTCTTCAAGTAACTTTAAAAGTCTTGTTTGCCCTGCTAAAATAGGCTCTTAGTAAATGTTGGTTGAATAAATGACAGAGTGAAATGGGACAGGAAGTGCCTGGGCCCTTCAGGATAAGGTAACTATGGTGAGTGATGTCCTTACCTCTGCTCTTCCTCTAGCTCCTGTCTTTAATTTTTTTCTTTTTAGTATGAAAATTTTCAAACCTTCAGAAACGTATAGTAGTATAATGCCACCCACATATCTGTCACATAGATTTGATAATTATTATTTTTCTGCCATATTTACTTAACTGCTGTTTGTTGAAGTATTTTAAAGTAAAATACAGACATCATGGCATTTTACCCCAAATGCTTCAGAAGGAACTCTAAAAAGTAAGGACATTTTCATACTGAACTACACTTTCATTATCATACTTAACAAAATTAATCACTTTCTCTATTCGTTCCCCAAATATTTTGATTTGTTCATACCAGAATTCAAAGTCCACATACTGCCTGTGGATGTTATTTCTTAAGTTTCTTTTGATGTGAAACAGTGCTCCCCTCACCTTTCCTTTTCGTGAGTTAAAAAGATTGGCTCAATTGCCCTGTAGAATGTCCCACCTTCTGGATTTATTTTATTGTTTTCTCATGATGTCACTTACTTATCCCTCTAATCCCTGTATTTTCTATAAAGTGGAAGCCAAATCTAATGGGTTGAATAGATTAAGGCTGAGTAGTTTTGACAAGAATTCCTCATGGGTAGTGGTGTGTGTGTCATACTGCATCACATTGGGTGGTCCTTCGTGTCTGCTTTTCTCATTATTAGTGGTTTTAAGATTGAACCCAGTGTTAGGCTGGTGACCACTGTAGTTACTTTCTCTCCTGTGACTTGTAAGTAACAATGATCCTTTAGTGTTATGTGAATATCCAGTTCCCCATTAACCTTGCACTTAGTGGTGTTGGCATCCTTGTCCAAATCAATTATCTAATTAGACACTGTAAAATGGCAGTATTTCTTAAGATATCATTCCTTCTACATTGATTAGCCAACACTTTTCTGTTAAAAAAAAGAGCCTTCTCTCATCAACAGGACTGTTTGGATGGGGACAAATAAGTTTTTTTTCTGGGGGTTTTCTTTTTTAACAACACTAAGAACTTGTGGATTTTTGTATACATCCTGTTTTGGTCAAGTAACATTATTTTTCTTTTTGATGCTCAGATTGTTTCACCTTTGCCAGTGGGAGCCTCTTCAAGTTGGTTTCTGAGATCTTTTGACATCAACCCGGTCCGTGTTATCTTTCGGGCTTTCAGGAACTGTAAGATGTTCCAGGCTCATCTTGTACATTCTTTGCCCCAGACCTAGAAACCTCCATTTCTCCAAGGAGCCCTGGATCCTGTTAGTGGGGAATGGTTTTGAGAGACCTTCCTCTTCTCTCTTTTTTTTCTTAAAGGTTGGTACCTGAGCTAACATCTGCTGCCAATCTTCTTTTTTTCCTTCTTCTCCCCAAAGCCCCCCAGTACATAGTTGTATATTCTAGTTGTAGGTCCTTCTGGTTGTGGCATGTGGGACGCCGCCTCAGCATGGCTTGATGAGTGGTGCCTTGTCTACGCCCAGGATACGAACTGGTGAAACCCTGGGCCGCTGAAGTGGAGTGTGGGAACCTAAGCACTTGGCCACGGGGCCAGCCCCCTTCCACTTCTCTTAATCGGTGTAGCCAGTTTTGGCTTTTGGAAGCACGTATGAACCTATCAGTTACTTCTGAGTATATTTTATACTTCCAATTACTCTTATGAATTAGTTTAACAAGGAAAATAGCTCTTCCTAAGGGGTGTGTGTGATAGAGGGTGGGGGGGGGGAGAGAAATGGATTTTTCTGTGAAGACTGGCATATTTATTAGTGTGAGATTCAAGGGGGCATCAAAAGGGACTAAAAACATTGCTATCACCATGTTGGTGGTTTTCAGGTCCCCAAGATCCTTACCTCTCCCTTCTGTGACCTTTGGTCTTCCTGAAATATCCCTGCATTCGGACAGAAAGGGCCCAGAGTGGTTCTGGAGGAGGGGTGACTGGGGACTAAGCAGCACCACAGATAGGCCTGGAGGATGGTTGAGGGATGGTGGTGGGAGCGGGCAAGGCTCTGAGGCTGAGGGTCAGGGCCATAGAGGATGTCATCACCAGGAAGGACAATGTGTGGGATCAGGCTCCTTTTAGGCCTCTCCAATGTCCCCTCAGCTTTGGATACCTCCTTAGGAAGCCACAGCTGCATGCTGGCTGTGAAGCTGTGGTCTGGTGGGTAATACGCTGGTTGGGGGTGGTTCCTGGGTGTAGGACACTGCTTTTCTTGGGCCTGAATTGAGTCCTAAGGTGAAGGCAGAAACTAGGTCTCACAATAAAGGTGAGTGGAATAGGGACCTGAGGTCTCTAACTTTCCACATGTGTCTCTCCCAGGTGAAGAATAAAGCTACAAGGGAGTATCATAATGAAAAAGATAATGGTAAAGACAACAACAACAATAATTGTGGCTAACATTATTTTCAGATGAGGAGAGGTTAAGTAACTCAGCCAAGGTCACATAGCACGGCAAGTAAATTGAGAGGCAAGATTCAAACCCTGCAGTGTGGGCAACTTTGTGAGTGAAGCCTTTCTCTGGCCACCAGGGTCATGGAAATACAGCTGGTTGTATTCTCAGCTAGGGCTCAGTTATACACTGGCTGCTGTAAACACCTCCATCCTCCCCAAAGGCGAGGGCACAGAGACAGGGATAGAGTAGGTGCTCAGTTGTAAAACCGAATTAGGGAGCAATGGGTCCTGACTCCTCTAACCCTTTGAGATGTTACTCAGGGTGGCTGCCCTCCTCCCATTCTCAGAGAGCCTCCAAGTTCCCAGGAGCCCCATGGTCTGACGTGGACTCGATGTATTTCTATGCCCAGCCATGCTCTCTGGAGGTTCTGCTCCTGGCTTGGGTTACCCAGAGCTGGAAAATGCCAGGTTGGGTCATGGATAAGAATAGAAACTCACAGACCAGGCACATGCTTCCCTGCTGGGCTCTGGTGGGTGTCATGGGCACAGAGGCACCTTGTGCCAGCCACTGCTTCCCTGCAGGGGGGATGAGGCGATCCTCCCAGCAAAACCCCACGGTCAGTTTCTGTTCATATACACACACTCACACATTCATATTCTCACTCTCACACACACACCTCCCCATCTTAAGCTGTTAGCACTAGGACCAATCAGGTAATTGTGGCTTGACACCAGAGTAACACAGAGATAAGGACACTCTAAATGTCAGCTTTATTTAACACTTGGCCTGACATAGGCAAGGGAGCAGGTGACGATGGCTATGAAGAAATTTCCCACTTCTCAGAGTTCAGGAAGAGCCTAATTTATACGCTCCCAACCCTCCCTTGCTGCTGTGCCAATCCATCTTATTCCTACATTTGTAACCAGAACACTAATGATACCTATGATACGTACTTCCAGACCCTGATCCTCCTTCCGTGAGTTTTTATCTGCTCTATGGTATTTTGAGACTCTGTGTGTGTGTGTCACTGTTGTCTAGGAAATTCAGGATCTGGGCATGAATAGAATGCTGCCACTGTGTCTGGTAGTGACTTTAGGAGTACTGTCTGCTGTTATTGCTGATTCCTCCTTTGACTTCCTTCATCAGCACAGGGTTTCATGGTTTGGAATGAGCCCCTGTTTCCTCTGTCCAGCAGCCCTCATCTTCCTTTTCCTGGTACAAAGGATTAACCCTGGAAAGCAACCTTTAGAGCAAGCCACAAAACCATGGTTCTTCTCTGGAGTCGGATCTTGGTCCAGATGCAGTGGTGCCCAGACACTGGAAACCTCAGCCCCCACCTGGTTCTGGGATGGCATGGCTGGAGGGATGCATATGCTGCCAGTTGAAGACCAGGGAGGGACAGGTCCTCACATGTGGGAACAAAGGCCAAAGGCATGGCCAGGGGCCCAGGACTCTCTGACCTTGACTTTGTACTCTCCCTACAGCGGGAATGCATATCAGTCCACGTGGGTCAAGCGGGAGTTCAGATTGGCAATGCTTGCTGGGAGCTCTTCTGCCTGGAACATGGCATCCAGGCGGATGGCACCTTTGCTGCCCAGACCAGCAAGATCAACGACGACGACTCATTCACCACCTTTTTCAGTGAGACTGGCAATGGGAAGCACGTGCCCCGGGCTGTCATGGTAGATCTGGAGCCTACTGTAGTAGGTGAGTGTGGGCTAGGGTCCTCTCCAGAAAACGACAATGAAGCTGCAGAGGCCTTGGCTCATGACTGCAGAATCTCTAATTGGAAGGACTCAACTAGAGTTCCTCCATCTCACCCCTCTTAGCTCCTTGAATTCTCCACAGTCTTGGGGAACCTTCCAGTAGGGATCAGGGATCTCTGCTCCCACTATAGCTCTAAGCTATGCAGAACAAAGTGCACACTACTTAAACCCCTTACACCTGCTGAGACAGACTGAAACTGTCAAGATTCTTTACTAAACACTAACGGTAAAAAATCTAAATAATTTTAGAAATTATAAGAAGCCTGCAAATAGTCAATTTCCCAAAGTATAGGGTTCTGATTCTATAGTAATTGCAGTCTGTTCTCACAGGTCTCTATCTTGCATACAAAATGGATTAACAGCAGGCACATTCTCCTCATATCCAGAGGTCGCTGTAGTTCTAGAATAAACCTCATTTGGATCTTGGAAAACAGGAATTCTGACTTGTGTTGGGGCAGGATTCTTGCTGCTTCCCCTCTTCCCCGTCCCCTGTGAACTCCCTCCTCCCAGTCCCACTTCCTCTGGGGCAGTCCTCAGCTCAGCGTCAGGATATCCTCAGCTTCAAGGCTGGCTCACCAAGCAAGGGATGGACAGGTTCCCCAGAGAATTTGGGCAAATGTCTGAATTCTAATTTTCAGGGTCAACAGACTACAGGTAACTACCCCTTGGATACTCTGCACAAATAGAAGAAGTGCAGATTACCTGGGCTGGTTTCATGGCCTAGTGGTTAGGTTCGGCATACTCTGCTTCAGTGGCTGGGTTTGCAGGTTTGGATCCCAGGCACGGATCTATGCCACTCGTCAGCCATGCTGTGGAGGCATCCCACATGTAAAATAGAGGAAGAGTGGCACGGATGTTAGCTTAGGGCTAATCTTCCTCAAGCAAAAAAAGAGGAAGATTGGCAACAGATGTTAGCTCAGGACAAATATTCCTTAGGGAAAAGAAAAGTGCAGATTACCTTCCCAGGCCACTGTGCAAATGGGTGATTTCCCTGGGGGTGGGGGGTTAGAGGGTCCATGAAGAGAAGAGGGGATGTAGTTGGGGCCTGGTGCATCTTAGTCGGGCACATGTCCACTTTGTGTGGACCCTGAGAGGTGCGCAGAGTCCCCTTGACAGCCTCTCCAGGGCTCCTGCTCTTCTGGAACCTGCAGTACAGCTTTGCTTCAAAGTCACCCTAAAATATCTCTACTGCCTGACATACATTATTGCCACCCTGGGGTGGAGGTTAAGGATGGGACAATTCCTGGGAGAGCCTAGGAACTGGGCAGATCACCCTGAATCTTTCTCCATGTCCCTAGAACATTTTAATGCAAGTGAAATTGGGTTACATTTTTGGGTAAACTTGCAGCAAGACAGAAAAAATAAAAGGGAAGCCTGGAGGGGTCAAGGTAGAAAGGAGAGGCGTTCAACTTCGGTGTTTGGTGAGTTATGTAAGCCTAAGACTTTTTAAAGTTCCAAACCAGCAGAAGAGCTGGCTTCTCATTGCCTGCTTGAGTCACAGGCTTCAGGCTCTGTTAGAGCCTTTGTTACCCAGAATTCTCTCAGCGTTTGGCAGATTTTATCATAGGGCTGTCTGGTTTCACCTCAGTGGAGTCTTACAGGTAGGGGAAATGGAGACCCAGGAGGGAGTCATGTGGTATTCTAATGGGGAGAGAGGCATCTCCTCTGGAAACCAGGTAGTAAGACCTGATGGTCCCCATCTCTTGGTAGATGAGGTTCGGGCAGGAACCTACCGCCAACTCTTTCATCCAGAGCAGCTGATCACAGGAAAGGAGGATGCAGCTAACAACTATGCCCGGGGCCACTACACAGTGGGCAAGGAGAGCATCGACCTGGTGCTGGACCGCATACGGAAGCTGGTAAGTGTTAACAAGGGCAGGGGATTGGTAAGTCAAGCTAAAGTGGACAGGCTTGGACTCAAACCCCTCTGAACATGCTGAGTAGGGGCACATGACCGCTGGCTACAGGATAAAGCTCCTAAGATTTGAGAATTTCTGCTTATGTTCTGAAAGGAGCATTCACGGGGATGGTACCCCTTCCTCTGCCTGGACATCATGGACTACTCTAGGCTGATGCCCTATAATACTTCTTGACACTCTATGGTAGTACCTGGGGGAAACTCCAGGTATAAGGAAGGCTGGCTCTTTGCTTGTTGGAAGCATAGGTTAACAAAGCATTTAACTTGGAAGAGAAGAGGAAGAGATTGTTGATACATTTCAGCACTTACAAATGCCATTACAAATGTCACTTAAATACACTGGTTCATTTAATCCCCTTAATAATGATACAAAGGCGGTCTCTCCTCTGTACTTGCAGAAGAAATTGAGGCCAGGATGGTTCAATAACAGCCCAGGTCACACAGCTAGAAAGTAGCACAGTTAGGATTTGACCCAGGTTGGCTGGACTAGGAAGCTCTGAGTTGTAGAGTGGGCCACTTTATCTATTTGAGCCCCATTTCCTTATCTGTGCAGTGTAAAAGGTTGGACTTGATCAGGGGTTCTTTGCTTGGGAGCTAAGGATACCATATTTTTGTATATGTTCACCTTTTCTATTTAGAGGAGGGCTCATCAGTCTCAAAGCCATCTGTGATCCCCAGAAGTTCAGAACCACTGGATTTAATGATCATAGATCACATCCAGTGGGAAAATCCTGTGACTCTATGAATTCTCTGAGTTCTGATAAGCACGAACAGCGAGTACTTACTCCATGTCAAGTCCTTGCTCAGCACATCATGCTATCTCATTTAATTATCACAATAACCTTATGAAATGAGTATTTTTTATTGTCCCCACTTTAACCAAGAAGAAAAAGAAGTCTGGGGAGGTTCAATAACTTGCTCAAGTTTTTACAACTGGGAAATGGCAAAGATGATATTAAAACTCGGGTTCTCTGACTCTGTGTCTGTTTCTGAAATTGGTACCCTGAGCCACCTTGCAAGGTTGGGCTATGTGCAGGTCAGCAGTTCCCAAAAAATCAAATGACAAGCACAGGGGAACTGGGCAAGGAGTTGGGGCTCTCAAAAGGCAAAGTCATTAACCACTTTGGTTCTACAACTCTCATTCTTGGTTCAACCAAGCCACTGGGCTGGAACCTTCATCAACCTAGAGTGATGTGCATGTGCAATTTGTCACCCAATATCTTAGCTAGTCCTCCCAAGATTAATCTAAATCCTTTTCTGTTTCCTTACTCCTTCAAGGCTTATTTTAATTTCACCCACATAAAAATGTTGAGGGATGGAGTGGCATTGCCTGCCTTTGTCCACCTGAGGGTATTCTCAGAAACTTCTCTTCTCTTGTCCTACTCTCCCAGACAGATGCCTGCTCTGGCCTGCAGGGCTTCCTGATCTTCCACAGTTTTGGTGGTGGCACTGGCTCAGGCTTCACTTCTCTGCTGATGGAACGCCTCTCTCTGGATTATGGCAAGAAGTCCAAACTAGAGTTTGCTATTTACCCGGCCCCCCAGGTCTCTACTGCAGTAGTCGAGCCTTACAACTCTATCCTGACCACCCACACCACACTGGAACATTCAGATTGTGCTTTCATGGTGGATAATGAAGCCATCTATGACATCTGCCGCAGGAACCTAGACATTGAGCGTCCCACGTATACCAACCTCAACCGCCTCATCAGCCAGATTGTGTCCTCCATCACTGCCTCTCTCCGCTTTGATGGGGCTCTCAATGTGGACCTCACCGAGTTCCAGACCAACCTGGTGCCCTACCCCCGCATCCACTTCCCCCTGGTCACATATGCACCCATCATTTCTGCTGAGAAAGCCTATCATGAACAACTCTCTGTGGCTGAGATCACCAGCTCCTGCTTTGAGCCCAACAGCCAGATGGTGAAGTGTGACCCGAGACATGGCAAGTACATGGCCTGCTGCATGCTCTACCGCGGGGATGTGGTGCCCAAGGATGTGAATGTTGCTATTGCCGCCATCAAGACCAAGAGGACCATCCAGTTTGTAGACTGGTGTCCCACAGGTTTCAAGGTGAGAGCTGATGACTTAGGGAGGAGATAGACAGCTAGGGAAGCTGAGAGAGATTACCAAGGATGGGGGAGAAAGATGCGTAAACTCCAGGGTCTTGGACTGGTATACAATTCCATGGGAGCTCAGGTTTATGGGATGATATGGAAAGAATGGCTTAAGCCAAATATAACTTCAGTTGCATTCATTCATTTAATTTAGGTAGAGAGACTTTATTTGAAAGGATTATTGAAAGAGGGGGAGGAAGACTGTCGCAATAGGCGGACGGGCACTATTGCAATAGGGAAAGTCTTCTACTCCTCCTACTGAAGATCTCCAAGCATCTCAAAGGTCAGGCAGAAAAGGGTTTTTCTTTTATAAGGAGGAGTGAACAAGGCTAGAAAGAACCTGTGTGGGCAGGTGGGATGAACAGGATAAATGGGTGGAGGTGGCTGTGATCTGACAATAGATCAGAGAATGAAGCTAACCAAATTACTAACGTTGTCAGAGAGGTATAATTTCCTCCTCTAACAAAAGATATGTTCTTCTCCCAATTTATTTTGAAAAGTTAAATATTCACCCTGTAGGTCTTAATCAATTTAGAGTAAGGATAAGGCCGACCTGGTGGCACAGCAGTTAAGTGCACACGTTCCACTTTGGTGGCCCGGGGTTTGCTGGTTCGGATCCCAGGTACGGACATGGCACCACTTGGCAAGCCATGCTGTGGTAGGTGTCCCACATATAAAGTAGAGGAAGATGGGCATGGATGTTAGCTCAGGGCCAGTCTTCCTCAGCAAAAAAGAGGAGGATTGGCAGCAATTAGCTCAGGGCTCATCTTCCTCAAAAAAAAAAAAAAAAAATAGAGTAAGGATAAGAAATTTTATGGTTTTATATGATTGTGAATCACTTATATTATGAAGCCCTGACATTTTCCATTGACTAGGAATAAGCAGAAGCTGAGGAAGCCTGTTGTAGATCAGGAAAATGCCAGACTCTGAGGGTTGGAGGGGAGACATAGAATAGCCAGAGAAGACCCGGGCTCCTAGGACTAGTGGATGTTGAGTGTTAGAAGCCACCCTTTGAGTTGCACTGGGTGGGGAGGCAGCTGGCTATGTGCATGTGAACTGCTTGACCACTTTGTCCTGTGTTGCTATGGTTTTTAACTAGATTCCACCATCAAAATAACTAGACATTGAACGTCCCGCGTATACCAACCTCAACTGCCTCATCAGCCAGATTGTGTTAATTAGTACCTCCCAGTCATGACTTTAATAATTCAGAGGTTTACAGAGTACCAGGGATGGTTGTACCAGTTTCTGGAGATACAGAGATGAGCATATCTGTGTTTCCCTGGTGGGACTTACAAAAACAAGGCACCATATGCCAGCGACTTGGCTGACCTGTTTGCGTATGAGGCTTTGACCCAGCTGATCTACTGAGTAAGGGAGTGTAGCATTCTTCCTCACTACTCTATTCTTAGCTAGATGTATAATCTTTCCCCCTAGACTATGCCTATTTTTTCTTTTTCAAATGGAAACAAACAACCAATCGAGCTATTAGGAAAATGAATAGGAAAAAAGTTAAAATATGAGATATGAGGATGGTTAGGGAGGTAACAAAAAGGAGATGCCCCTTCATGCTCTCTCCTTTATTTTAAGCTGAAGCTCTGGGGTTATGTCCAGAAAGATAACGTAGCGCTAGCATCTTTAACTGCTTTTCAGGAAAGCACATGCCATGGGGGTGGATGTTGTTGAACTTCATCTTCTTGTATCCTCCCCGAGGGTGTTTGTCCCCACTTCACTCAGGTCAAGAGATACAACTGTTCAAGAGAGAGGAGAGTTGGCTCTAGGCACAAAGTTTTGCTAGTCCGGGCCAGATCTAGCAATATACATGAGGGCAAAGTTTACATTCCTTGTCCTTCCCATTCTCATTTTTGGTCCTTTGCCCCTGTCTCAGCATTACCTCCACTACCAAGATGCCTCTTTTGTCTAAGAGGAATGACAGACCATTGTGAATTCAGGTAATGGGTTACCCACCTGGCTGTATATATAGCCTGCTGCCACCCCCACCTCCATCTCTCAGAGACATGCATTTTAAAGCAGTGAATTTAAGAGACTGACAATTAAGGCATAGTGGGCTGGGTAGGAGAGGGATTTTTCAGACAGCACCATGGTTCTCAGTGTCCCATAAATATTATCACAGTTTGTCACCTTAGACTTTTTCCAGTTTCCTACAGTTCCTGGGGTTGGCTTTGGTTTAGGATATGTGTGTGAGGAGAAGGGAGATTTCTAGGATGGCAGCCCCACTAACAGTCTGCGCTGGGGTTAGCTCGGAGGACCCTGTCGTGCCACCAGAACTTGGGAAGTTGGCTCGTCCAGGCGAGAGTTTTCCCTAACTTTCTTTGACCGGAGTCCTTACTTTCTTCCAAGAAGCCCCACTCCCCAGAGACACAGAGCCTGGTTAACACTAATACCATCCCCGAACTCTTTTGGATCTTTTTATTTATTTTTCTGGACTATCTCCATGACCTTTTGAACAGTCTTTCACCCTTGGCAGAGAAACTTCCCTAAGTTTATTGACAGCACAGCAAAGAGGAACTTCAGATGACCATTTGGGAAAGAATAAACTTTACAATAACTTCAAGTCTAGAAATTAATTTGCCTCTAAAAGGGATCTATTTCCCTTTTAGAGATAAACATATATTGTACACCTTCCTCTTAATCTCATTCGTTACCCTCCTTGGTCTGCTGGAATCTCCCCACTGACATTTCTACTTATTACCAGCCCTGTTATCCTTTTCTGCCCCAGTCTCCAGATTCCCCAGCCCCTCCTCTTGAATTTGCCTGTACCAATCCCACTCACTTTTACTTTCTCTTCAACACTCACCTCTCTAGCTGCCAGCTTTCCCAACCTCCGGACTCCCTCTTTTCCCATCCAGTCCTGCAGTCCTGTTCTCACATCTACAACTGTGTCTTGCTACCAACCACATTCCCAAGATCTTCCCATCTTGAGTTATCCTTTGGCTGCCTTGCGTCTTATTTTGTTGCTCCTCTTCTCTCTCTGTTCTTCAGGTGGGCATCAACTACCAGCCACCTACTGTGGTACCGGGAGGGGACCTGGCCAAAGTCCAGCGGGCTGTCTGCATGCTGAGCAACACCACAGCAATTGCGGAGGCCTGGGCCCGCCTTGACCACAAGTTTGACCTCATGTATGCCAAGCGGGCCTTTGTGCATTGGTATGTTGGAGAGGGAATGGAAGAAGGAGAATTTTCCGAGGCCAGGGAAGACCTGGCTGCCCTGGAGAAGGATTATGAAGAAGTGGGGACTGATTCGTTTGAAGAGGAAAATGAAGGGGAGGAATTTTAAATATACATGTTCCTCTTGGCTGTGCCTCTTTATTTATGCTGCTCTACTTCAAGCACATTTGACTATTCCAAGAGCAATAGGCCATACTCCCAACTCCAGCCTGATTTGTCTTACACGGGATGAGGGTGTCTGATACCAGTACTCATAGGTACTGGCTGAAAATGGACGCTGAGCTCTGTCAGACCCTCTATTGGGTAGGAACAGCTTTGTGTCACTAAAGAAAATGAGGGTCATTGTCTCTGGGGTAGAGTGAAGCCAAGTTACACATGTGAGGAGGCCTGATCAGGATTTTTAATTCTAGATTAGGCTGCTCCCCCTCCCCCAACACAACCTGCTGGCTGGGGAATGGTAAAACACTAGGGAAAGGAAAGATCTGGGCTTTGGGAAGATTCTGGGAAGGGAGTGGCACTGTTTGAAGAGCTAGAGAGTTAGTGAGAAACAAGACAGACATTTCCTGCCCTCGTAAATACACAAATAAATGAATGAGATAGTTTCAGATAGTGTCAAGTGATACGAAGTAGAAGAGCAGCAATGAGAGAAAGTGTCTGCGGGAGTGCTCCTTTAGATCGGGGCAGAGAAGGCCTCAGTGAGACCTAAACGAGAGGAAAGAGCTGGAGTCCGAGGATGCTGGCCTAGGGCCAGGCATGTGTGGGAACAAGCTTGGAGTGTCTAAGAACAGAAAGGAGGTCTATGTGCTGGAGGGTGGTGAGAGGTGGAGACAAGACACAAGAACCAAGAGGGGCCAGAGCATATTCAGCTTTACAGACCATGATGAGGAGTTCAGACTTTTTTCTAAGTGAAACAGAAGCATTTGGAAGGTTTTACGTAGGGTATCTATTACACTTTATCTCTATAGGCATACATACCTTACCTCCAATCCTCTCAATAATCTCAAAATGGGTATTCTGCTCATTTTATGGATGAAGAAACCAAAGTTTATTTACATCTTGGAGACAGTAAGCTTGGAGCTTGTATAGCAGGGATCAGCAATTCTATTCTCTTGTCTACCCGACACTGTTTTTATCTCTTAGTATTTGTGCCAGGTTCCAACTGCTGCCTCATAAAATGACGGATGGAGGAAAAACAAAAGTCTGTATCATTTACAAAGGAGAGGACAAGTTAATGTATCTCTTCCCTGAAGTTGGCAGCTCTGGTAGGATTTTAGGAAAAATCAAAAGGCTGCTTTTAAACTACTGGTAAGATACCCAGGATTGGGCCCTTACGTAGGTCCCTATGCATTAAATGTGCACCTCGTTAACTGTTGACTTTCGCTAAATGTTTCTATTCTATATTCCTTAGAAGTCCTGAGAAGAATAGAGTAAAATGTTCCAAGAAAAGGAAGATTAGGTAAGAAGTGATGCTAATCACTTCTAGAGGATTGTTTTCAAAGAGATCATACTTTCTTGCTCTTCTGTGAAAGAGAACATGGTGGTAAAAAAAGGAGGTCCAGATTGCTGTCCACTGTGGCCTCCCCTGCCAGGATCATTCCTGCACCAAGTTCCACAGGTGTCTGCATGGACAGACTTCGCTGCGGTAGAGCTGTCAGTCCCTTCTCAAGAAGGGGCATGTGCCCTCTTGACAGAAGTAAGAGACCTACCCATGGATTTCAGATAAGCCTCAAAGGATTTCCTGAGTGTATAATTATGACCTAATTAGGGAGAGAATACCCCCACGGCCCCAAGGCCAGGGTTTAGGGCTGGGGTAAATCACTTACGGTATGTTCCTTTCCTCTAGGTTTATGTGAATTAGGTTAAAATAAACACAAATGGCAAAGTCACAGAAGAGATGTCTACGAGGTATGAGTAAAGGGGAATGGGGCAGCAGGAAAGTTTGAGAGATGATGATACATAAGGGCCTTGGATATATTTCCCCCCAGTGTCTCCTCTTCCATTTCTCCTCATTTGGTGGGGTTGGGCACCTCTAGCCCTGCTCAGCTTTTATGGCTTTGTTAATGAAGTGGGATTATGGGATTTTAGAATTGGAGATGTGTCCCTACAAAGAGGGTCAATAGGAAAGTGGGTGATTCTCAACCATTGCCTGCCACAGGCAGCTTTGTAATTCTTTCTCCAGCAGGGGATTGGTGAGGCTTCTTAAGACCTTAAAGCAAGTTTGGCAGACACTCGATAAGAGACTGGTGTGACAGCCTTCAGCAGGCTGCTGGCGAGCTCACTTGGTTTTAGCCTGGGTTATCCAGTTTCTTGAATCCTAATGCCAGCTCTCAGGGACACCTAAGTCATTTTCACCTACAGAAAAAAAAGTCATTTTTACTTTTTTATGCTTTACCCTAGGAATTAGAAGAGTCCATAGTTAACATAATATCCAGTGAAATCATCTTTCATTTTCTGCCCAGTTTCTGAATGTACTTCTTGGTTCTTTCCAGTTGGGAGCATGGATGTTAATATATACCCCTTACCCCAGCATCTGCAGTCCTGGGTCCTGAATTTTCAACGAGAGAGACAGACTCCAGCCTTTGACAGCATCAACTTAGGCTCCAAAATGAACCTTCTAAGAAAGAAGTTATTATGCTTATTTTCTCCAAACTGCTGATTCTATCAGCAATTTGATCAGCATTTAACTTTTCTCTAACACAAAATTGCCACTAGCCCCACTATTCTGAGTTTTCAAGGGTCACTGAGTCTACTCCAGTGGAACTGCTTTTCCTATTACAATGCAAATCTGCTAAAGGGACCAAAAACTTCCCTTTTTGTGTTGTGAATCCAAACTGTCTACCTTAAAAAAACAACAGGGGCCATCCCCATGGCCTAGTGGTTAAGTTCGTGTGCTCCGCTTCGGCGGCCTGGGGTTTCCCTGGTTCGGATCCTGGGCGCGGACATGGCACCGCTCGTCAGGCCATGCTGAGGCGGCGTCCGACATGCCACAACTAGAAGGACCTGCAACTAAAATATGCAATTATGTACTGGGGGTCTTTGGGGAGAAAAAGCAGGAAAAAAAGAAGATTGAAAAACAAAAACAAAAACAAACAAAAACCACTGCTATAATTAGCTTTTTTTTTTTAGGCCTTGTGACAAATTTATCATGTTGACCATTTTAGGGATGATACAAGTGAGTGTGAGAGAGCGAGTGGAGCAGAAAGGGAGGATATCAATGCTGATAAGCAAATTTTGTAGTGCTTAGGATGGCCTTCCTTCTCTTATGCAACAGAATCCTCAACAGTAAAGGTGGGCCCTCATTTATCCACATTTTTTCATGAATATGCAGAATGGACTTCCTTACGTGACCTTCTATATATTGTATTTGGGGCTTAGAAACTAAAAGGCTGTAAGGCTGTTGATTCGGCTCAAGGTCAATGAGGCAGAACATGGTCCACCTAAGCAGGTCCCATTATCTTGCAGTGGGGGGAAATTTAAAAACACATAAAGGGGCTTTCCTTATAAATGTGAATGCAAAAATCATTAGTAAAATATTAGTAAACAGAAGTCATACCACACTAAAAAAATACAGCACAACCAAGAGGGATTTATTCCAGGAATTCCACTCTGGTTCAACATTAGGAATTCCATCAGTCTTAAAGCCAGCTTCTTAATGGGGAAACACTAGAGGCATTCCATCAAGGTCAAGAACAAGGCAAGGGTGCAGGATGCCTAGTATCTCCACTACTATTTAACTCGTACTAGAAGTATTATCTAATGCAGTTAGATAAGGGAAAATAATTAGAAGAAGAATAAATGAAAATGAAGATGTAAAACTCTATTTGTAGATGATATCTTGGTACATTTGGAAAATCCTATGCATAATAAGACTAAAAAACAAAATATGTCAGTAAAGTAGGATATTAACTTCCAAGAATTAATAGCCTTCATTTTACAAACATGATAATTAGTTAGGATACAGTGAAAGAGAAAACCTCCATTAACAGCAACAAAAAGAGAAATACTTAGAAATTACAACTTAAGAAATATTTAGAAGCCTTTATGAGAAAACCTTTAAATTCAAAGACACAAAAGTAGACAAGCAAATTTAAAGACATTCCTTATTATTGGTTAGTAATTCAACAAAATAAACATATTATTCTCCGTAAGTTAATTTATACATTTAATGCAATCCAGTAAAAATGCACATCACCTTTTTTTTTTAAAAAAAAAAACCCTTTTATTGTGAAATAATTATAGATTCATAAGAAGTCACAAAAACAGTACAGAGAGGTTGAGTGTACCCTTTACCCAGTTTCCTCCAATTATATTTTACATATCAAAACCAGGAAAGTGACATTGACACAACATGTGTGTACCTCTATGCCATTTTATCACGTGTAGATTCATGTAATTACCACTGCAATCAAGATGAGGAACTGTTCCATCATCTTGAGGAACAATTTCTCTCCTGCTATCCCTTGACACTCACACTCATCCCTCTCTCCCAACCACCCTTAACCACTGGCAACCGTTAATTTGTTTTCCATCTCCATAATTTATCACTTTGAAAAAGTTATATAAATGGAATTATATAGGACGTAAGTTCCCTTCTATTACTAGTTTTCTAAGAGTTTTAAATCATGAATAGGGGTTGAATTTTGTTAAATGCTTTTCTTGGATCAGTTGAATGATTGTTAGCCTGCTAATATGGTGGATTACATTAATTTTTGAACATTGAACCAGACTTGCATCCCTGGAATAAAATCCTACTTGGGGGCTGGCCCCGTGGCCGAGTGGTTAAGTTCGTGCGCTCCGCTGCAGGCGGCCCAGTGTTTCGTTGGTTCGAATGCTGGGCGCGGACATGGCACTGCTCATCAAACCACGCTGAGGCAGCGTCCCGCATGCCACAACTAGAAGGACCCACAATGAAGAATGTGCAACTATGTACCGGGGGGCTTTGGGGAGAAAAAGGAAAAAATAAAATCCTTAAAAAAAAAACCCTACTTGGTCGAAGTATATAATTCTTTTTGTATATTGCTGAATTCTATTTGCTAATATTTTGTGCAGGATTTTTGCACAATATTCATGAGAGATATTGGCCTGCGGTTTTCTCTTTTTTGTATTGTCTTTGTCTGACTTGGTATCAGGCAGTCAGGTCTCATAAAATGAGTTGGGAAGCGCTGCCTCCTCTTCTACTTTCTGGAAGTGTAGAATTGATGATAATTCTTAAAATACTTCATAGACTCCGACAGTGAAACCAGCTGGGCCTGGAGATTTCTTTTTTGGGGAGTTTTAAAAATTAAAAGTTCAATTTCTCTAAAAGTTATAGGGTTATTCAAATCATTTCTTTCATATTGGTGAGTTGTGGTAGTTTGTACTTTTCAAGGATGGTCCCGTTAAAGTAAGTTGTCAAAGTTCTGTGTGTAGAATTGTTTGTAGTATTCTCTGCTTATGCTCTTCTATCTGCAGGGTCTCCAGCAGCATCCCCTGTTTAATTCCTGAGAGTGATAATTTGTATCTTCTTTTTCTCTTTGTCAGTTGTGCTGGAGATTTGTCAATTTTATTGATCTTTTCAAAGAATAAACTTTCTGTTTCTTTGTTTTTTTTCATTGTGTATCTGTTTTTCCATTTCATTGATTTATGTTCTTATCTTTATTATTTTCTTCCTTCTGCTCGAATTGGGTTTATCTTGCTCTTGTTTTTCTAGTTTCTTAAGGTGAGAACTTAGTTTACTGATTTGAGAATTTTCTTCTTTTTTAACACAAGCATCTAAATGCTATAAATTTCTTTCTTAGAAAGCTTTAGCTATGTCCCACAATTTTGATATGCTGTATCAGTGGTCGGAAATGGTCTGTCTTGGTAAACGTTCCATGTGCACTTGAAAAGAATATGTATTCTGCTGTTGTTGGATAAAGTGTTCTATAAATATCGATTAGATACTGTTGGTTGATGGCATTGCTGAGTTCTATTATCCTTGCTGATTTTTCTGTCTAGCTGTCTATCAACTATTGAGAGAAGGGTCTTGACATCACTAACTATAAATGTAGATTTGTCTATTTCTCCTTTTAGTTCTATCACTTTTTGCTTTACATATTTGGCATCTGTACTTTTTTTTTTTTAAGCTTCAGTGCATGGTTGTGTATCCTAGTTGTTAGTTTTTAGTTCTCTCTGAGAGCCCCTGCTGCAGTATGACAACTGACAGATGGGTGGTGTAGTTCCATGACCCAGAAACAAACCCAGGCCACGGTGGTGAGAGTGCCGAATCTTAACCACTAGACCACCAGGGCTGGCTCAGCATCTGTACTTTTTTTTTGAGGAAGATAAGCCCTGAGCTAACATCCATGCCCATCTTCCTCTATTTTGTGTGGGACGCCTGCCACAGCATGGCTTGACAAGCGGTGTGTAGGTCTGCATCTGGGATGCGAACCTGCAAACCCCAGGCCACCGAAGCAGAACATTTGAACTTAACCGCTGCGCCACTAGGCCGGCCCCAGCATCTGTACTTTTTGATGCATACACGTTTAGGATTTCCATGTCTTCTTGGTGGATTGATCCTTTTATCATTATATAATGTCCCTTATAGTTTTCTTTGCTCTGAATTCCACTCTATCTGATATTAATATAGCCACTGCTGCTGTTTTTGATTATTGTTTGCATGGTTTACTATCAACCTACTATATCATTACATTTGGAGTGAGTTTCTTGTAGACAGCATATCGTTGGTTTATGTTTTTTTTTTTTAACTCACTCTGCCAATCTGTCTTTTAATCCATGTCTTTAGACCATTTACTTTATTTTTGCTGAAGAAGTTCACCCTGAGCTAACATCTGTTGCCAATCTTCCTCTTTTTGTATGTGAACCAACTCCACGGCATGGCCACTGACAGACAAGTGGTATAGGTCCATGCCTGGGAACCAAACCTGGGCCGCTGAAGCAGACAGTGCCAAACTTAACCACTAGGCCATGGGTGCTGGCCTGTAGACCATTTACATTGAATGCAATTATTGTTATGTTAGGGCTTAGGCTTGCTGTTTAATTTTTTTATCCATTTTTTCCTCTGTTCTTTTATTCTCTGTTTTCTTTTTACCGCCTCTTATGGGTTATTTGTGCCTTGCTTTAGAATTCCATTTTTATTTATCTATAGTGATTTTGAGTGTATCTCTTTGTGTAAATTCTGCAGTGGTTGCTCTAGGTGCTACATTATATTGGTATCACAGTCTACTGTGGACATTTTACCAGTTTAAGTGAAGTGTAGAGATCTTACATTCCTTTAAGTCCTTTTTGCCCTCCCTCATTTATAACATTTATCTCAAATATTTCTTTTAGATACTTTGAGAACAACATTGGACAATGTTATAATTTTTGCTTCAACCATCAAAGATACTCTAGAAGACTGAAGAGGAGAAGGAAAGTCTAGTGTATTTCCCGATATTTTTACCCTTTGTGTTGTTCTGTATTCCTCCTTGATGTTCTAAGATTCTTTCTTGTATCATTTCCTTTCAATGTCAAGAGCTTCCTGTAGCCGCTCTTTCAGGGCAGGTCTGCTGGTGGCGCATTCTCTCAGTTACCCTTCATCCGACAATGTCTTGCTATCTCTTTCATTCCTGAAGTGTGTTTTCGCTGGATGATGGGATTCTTGGTTGCCGGCTCTATTCTTCCAGCACTTGAGAATGTTGGGCCACTTTGCTTTGGCCTCTCCGGACCCTGAGGAGAAATCCACTGTCACTCTTTTGAAATGCTTTTCCTTTACAGAAAAGATGTCATTTCTGTCTTGCTCCTTTTCTTTGCCTTTAGTTTACAGAAGCTTCATTACAATGTTTATTGATATGGATTTCTTTGGTCTTATCTTGTTGGGAGTCCACGCACTTTCTTGAATCTGTAGGTTTACGTTTTTTGCCAAATTTGGGAAATTTTCAGCCATCGTATCATTGAATACTTTTCGGCCTCACACCTTCTTCTCTTTTTTTGGAACTTCATGACGTGAATGTCAGATCTTTCATTACAGCACCACAGGCCACTGAGGCTCTATTAATTTTTTTCAGTCTATTTTCTCTCTGCTTTTAATATTGGGTAATTTTTATTACTCAAATCTTCAAGTTCACTAATTTTTTCTTCTGCCATCTCCATTCTGATGAGCCTGCCCAGTGATTTTTTCCTTTTGAAACTTTGGACTGACCAAACATTTTTTTAAAATAAGCTTCTTTTTGCACTGATTTTAAATGCAGCTTTTGTTTAATAAACTGTATTTTCCACTTACAACACAATGCTAATAAAATGCAATGTTACCTCCTTTTCCTGTGTACATATTCCCTATTCAAGTAATGAGAATGCCCAGTAATTTAGTCTAGTAACCTTAAAACTGTCACTCAATTTGCTATAAATTTGGCTCCTTCAATTTTTTACTGTGGAGCAATGCTGAGGTATCTGTGCTCAGGTTGACTTAACTAACTGCTTCAATGGTGGGCCCAGAAGAGGCACCACGGATGCAGGAGCTCCATTACCAGGGAGGCCCCAGCCATTCCTCCTGGCATGCCTCTTGCACTCTGGTACAACTTGATAAAGTTGCAGATTGTTTCCAGCTCTTCCTGCTGATGTCCAATGTCTTCCTTCTCTGCAGTCTGATTCTAATTGAACCAGTTGATAACTTCATTATACTTGTCAAGGATCTTCTATTTGTCCTCATCTTTGATTTTGCCTTGAAGTTTCTCTCCCTTTTTTTTTTTTGGTGAGGAAGATTAGCCCTGAGCTAACATCTGTTGTCAATTTTCCTCTTTCTGCTTGAGGAAGATTGTCCCTGGGCTAACATCTGTGCCGATCTTCCTCTATTTTGTATGTGGGATGCCACCACCACATGGCTTGATGAGCGGTGTGTAGGTTCACACTCGGGATCTGAACCCATGAACCCTGGGCAGCCACAGTGGAGCATGTGAACTGAACCACTATGCCACTGGGCTGGCCCCAAAGTTTCTCATCTTTAACCATTGTTTCATGTTGAATGCATAGTTCATGCACTGAAGGTGTCTGGAAAGACCCTATATTCCTCTGCTTCTCATATTCAGCTTTGTACTTCTTAGCTTCTTGGACATTATGCTCACTGTCTTCCTTGCTCAAGTGGCCCTTGTCATTTTTGATGGTAATATTGTTCTATTTTCCTGTGCTCTTATCCACAACAGATGCACCAAAGATGCCATTGGCACCTGAAACTACATCATACAGAAACAAATACATTGAACTGTATAACCAACGAATACCACAACCATATATATGGAGAAAAAAATCTGATCCACAGTATTGAACATAATACTCTGACTATATATCTTCTGTGTAAAGATAAAAAGAATGGCAAAGAAATCTTGAACTTTATTTGGTAGGTTTGCTGTTGGTAGGAGTATGGGTATAGCTGTTCTGAAACAACTGTGTGTGTGTTGTCAGATTAAGCAAACAAATAAATAAATTGATACTAACGGGAGTCAGGGTTCTCACTGTAGAAGAAGGAATATACAATTATGGAATGGGACAGAGTCAGGAATAACTCTGTATGTAATATTGGGTAATATTGTAAAATTGGGTTGGAATTGGAGTCTTCACTATGAACTCATGTTTGTTTTTAATAAAATTCTATTTCCTAGCTCTGCTACTGAAAGGACCTAGAAGCAATGACACCCCACTGGCAATGAGAACATCTGGTGCCTGGATCTTGGTTTCTAAATACCATTCCCCTCTTAAAGGAACCATGAGTCATTGAAGAATTGGCTGATTTCAGGGCTGAGGCAGGAAAAGTACAAAATGAACCTAAAATATCTTGTGCCAGAAGGTAAGGAAGTACTTAAAAAATGATGGGGAACATGCATAAGGACATAGGAACCAGTATAACAGAGCTCCTATTGGCCAATTGAACATCAAAATTAATAATGACAGGGGCTGTCCCGGTGGCACAGTGGTTAAGTTCGCACATTCCGCTTTGGCGGCCCGGAGTTTGCTGGTTTGTATCCCGGGTGCAGACCTACAAACTGCTTGGCAAGCCATGCTGTGGGAGGCGTCCCACATACAAGGTAGAGGAAGATGGGCACAGATGTTGGCTCAAGGCCAGCCTTCCTCAGCAAAAAGAGGAAGACTGGCAGCATATGTCAGCTCAGGGCTAATCCTCCTCAAAGAAAAAAATTATTAAAAAAATTAATAATGACACTACACATCGAATATAAAAGAATTCCTGAGTCCATACTGATGTGAAGAAACAGGCAGAGAGGAGGGGGAGAAGGGAAAGCTCTTTGAGCAGAATGCCATAATAAACACAGAAGGACCATGATAGAATCATTAGGGGGAGCTAAAACCATTCCATGAAAGTTTCTTGGGGGTCAAAGATAAACAAAGCCAGATACTAGTTAAAGCAGTGAAAACAGATCTTACTCAGTATTACTGACAGTCAGGGGAAGAGCTGAGCTCCATTCTGATTTGCACAGAGGAGATGGGCGTTTCCAAGGGAAAATGAAGGTGTGGGGAGGGGGAGTGAGGGGGGCTCGAGTGAAAAGTCAGAAAAGGTTGGTCAGTGTACATGTGACTAGGCCAGCTGTGTCTACTTTCAGAAATTACCGAAGTGAGGATTTTGTCCTCGCACAGAGGCTGGGAGACAAGGGCCCTATCCTTCCTGGTGATATTTCAAAGGAATGGCTTTCAGGTCCTTGAGAAAGATGCTCCTGAGTTGTAGGAGATACATATACATTTCGAAGGGACAGGAAAGGATGCACAAGTGCAAGCTGTTTTTAGTAAGTGCTCTAAGAAGGGGAGGTCAAGGGCCTATCATAGGGTGTTGGTTAGAACAAACAGTGAATTATTTTCACAGCCCTGAGCTTTTCCAGACAGGAACTCAAAAGGGGGCTTTGTCCCAGGGCTGTGGCTTTAGGCTGCTAGAAGCTGTTAAAGTTTGGCCAAGTCTCTTAGTGCAGGGGTTTGAATGGAGTGTTTGTGCGGAAAACTTTTGCAGTTCTCATGGGTTAAACAATGTTCACACATTCTTCAAGGTATCTCATCTCACGTTACTTATTAATTGAAAGGGAGAAACAGGTACCTTTATAGTGGCGAAATCTGGTAGACACTACCTTAACGAGGTGAGGAAAGTTCTCATCACCAATAATAAGAGAAACTGGCAGCGGGTGGCTCCTGATGTGACGCACAGAGACCACAGCATCACGTATGTCCTACTGTTGTCAAAATGCAAAATCTGAGTCAAATCGTGAGGAAACAAGCTGACCAATCCAAATTAAGAGACATTCTAGGAAACAACAGGCCTGTACTCTAAAAATGTCAGTGTCATGAAGGACAATAAAAGGTCAACTCCAGATGAAAGGAAACTAGAGACATTAAAACTAAATGAAATATGAGACACACAATGAGATATTACTATACACCTGTCAGAATGGCTAAATAAAAAAGAATCATAACACTACATGCTGGCAGGGATGCAGGGAAACTGCATCACATATATACTGCTGGTGGGAATGTGAAATGTTAGTCACTCTGGAAAAGAATTGACGATTTCCTAAAAATTAGGCATGCACTACCATACCACCTAAAACTGCACTCCTGGGCATCTATCTCAGAAAAAGAAAAACTTATTTCCACACAAAAAACTTTTTTTTCCCTTTTTTTGTGGTGAGGAAGATCAGCCCTGAGCTAATATCTGTTGCCAAACTCCCTCTTTTTGCTTGAGGAAGACTGGCCCTGAGCTAACATCTGTGCCAATCTTCCTCTATTTTATACGCAGGACACCACCACAGTGTGGCTTGACGAGCAGCGTGTAGGTCCATGCTCAGGATCTGAACCCACAAACCCCGGGCTGCCAAAGCAGAGTGCATGAACTTAACCACTATGCCACTGGGCTGGCCCCCACAAAAAACTTTTATACAATTGTTAATAGCAGTTTTATTTGTAACAGACAAAACCTGTAAATAACTCAGATATTCTTCAACAGATGAATTGTTAAACAAACTATGGTACATTCATATCATAGACTACTACTCAGCAATAAAAAGGAACAAACCATTGATATACCCAACAATCTGGATAAATCGCCAAAGAATTACGCTGCGTGAAAAAAAGTCAATCCCAAAAGGTGACATACTGTGTGATTCCATTTAGATAACATTTTTGAAATGACAAAATCATAGAAATAGAGAATAGATTAGTAGTTGCCAGAGGTTAAGGAGGGGGTAGGGTAGGAAGAAAGTAGATATGGCTATAAAGGGGCAACATGAGGGATTCTTGTGTTGGTGGCAATGTTCTGTATTGCCGTTGGCTGCGTCAATGTCAGTATCCTGGTTGTAATACGGACCACAGTTTGACGAAATGGAAAAGCTCGAATCTCTCTGCATTATTTCTCACAACTGCATATGACTATAATTATCTCAAAATAAAAAGTTTAATAATAAAAAACCTAAATGCGTAAGATTATGGTTTGAATTCTGTATTGGAAAAAAGTTGATATAAAGGACAATATTGGGATAATTAGCCAAGTTTGACTATTGACTGTATATGTTGGAAAATTAAATTTCCTGAACTTGATAATAATTGTACTGGGGTTACGTCAGAAAATATTTTGATTCTAGTAGATACATTGAATTATTTAGGGCTGAAGAACCTTAATCTCTGCAATTTTCTCTCAAAGAGTCGCCCCCCCAAACCAAACTGATTTAATATATATACACGTAGATGTGTGTGTGTGTGTTTGTGTGTGTGAGAGAGAAGAGCACTAAAGCAACTGTGCCAAAATTTTAATAATGAGTGAAGAGTATATAGGGTCATTGTAAATTTGTATAACTTTTCTGTATGTTTAAAATTTACTTTCCAAAATAAAATATTTAATTTAAACAAAAGTCCTCCACTAAGTCAACAAAGTGCTAGGGGATAGAGAATGAGTAGGAAAGGTAACAGGAGCCAATCCACAGTCCACGTTAGTTGTAGCCTGAAACCCATGCCGGAGAAAATGAAACTTAGAGGTCCGTGTGACTTGCCCACTCAGCACCGCCCTCTGCTCTGTAGGAGAAGGTGTTTACCCAAATGAATGCTGTGAGGCGGATTCAATATGTACACCTCCAAAGCAAATTTAGTATTTATTTTTGGAACCATGCAAAATAAAGTAAAATTTAAAACAAAAAAAGCATATCTTGACAAAATGCAGAGAAGAAAATAGGCAAGAGAAAGAGGTGTGGAGAGGGAATGAACAAATCGGTCACACGAAGCCACATGAATGTGTAGAGAAATGACCTTTGTGACAAGGTACTAAGACTTTATTAGTCATGGACTTTGATCTTTCTTAAAACACCGCTTGTCCTTATCCCATGCAAAACACCCTGCCTTTTTCCTACAGCAAAAATCAGTGTCAGCTTCTGCAAGTTGCTCTTCACCTTGGATAAACTGCTTTTCTCTGCACTAGCCTCCCCCGTGAAGGAGAACTGGTTCACCCCATGAAGTCAGCCAAGCGTCTTCCTCTGGGACCAGATTTTTAGGCAGAATTTTCCAGTGAGGTGATTAGGTGTGCCTTCTTGCCTCACACTCCAAATTGAAAAAGAAAAAAGGAAAAAGAGAGAAAGAAATTCAGCTGATGGAAATTTCAGTGACACTGAAAATATCCCAAATAGGCAGCAATACCATGCAAAGAGAAAATGCTTCTCAGGGCCCAAACGTTCTTTTGAAATAAGTATTACGAAGTTTCAATTTAAACTCTTTCTTGGGTGGTTTTGAAAAATCTTTCAACTAACTCTTTCAAAGAGCACAAGTCTGGTAAGTCTTCAGGAAAAAAACTACCAGTTCATATCATTTTTTACATTAAAGACTTCTGAAACAACATTAAACTTACAGAAAAATTGCAAGTACAGTACAAAAATTCTTTTCTTGAACTATTTGAGAGTAAATTTTCCACATGATGCTTCATTTCTCCCTAATACCTTAGTATGAAATTACTACTACCTAATCCTCAGACCCCATTCAAGTTGCACCAGTTGCCCCAATACTGTCCTTTATAGCAAAAGGATCCAGTCGTAATTCTCTCTTTGGTCTGGAACAGTTTCTCATCCCTTCTTTGATTTTCATGACCTTGACACTTTTGAAGATTACAGGCCAGCTATTCTGTAGAATGTTCTTCACTGTGTGTTAGATGCTTTCTCATGATTGGATTGAGGCTCTGCATTTTTGATAGGACTATCACAGAAGTGATGCTGGGTTCTTTTCATTTCATCCTAACAGATGGCACATAATTTCAGTTTTCCCATCACTGATGGTGTCCACTGCTATTGTGAAAGTCCTTCTTTTCCTCTTTGTAATTAACATTTACATTTCCGGTGTGCCTGTTATAGATCCTTTAACCTTGTATATACCCGCACGCCCACCAGCTGAACTTCTCATGTCGCTGACCTCTTATTCTGTATGAAGGGGGGAAACTGAAGGCACAGCTGGCGGTAGTGGTGGTTAAACCTGAAGGCTGTGGGGTCAGACACCTTTGGAATCTGGGCTCCACCATTCACAATCTTGTGACCTTGGGCAGGTCACTTAACTTCTTTGAAATTTAATATTCCCTCCTATAAACAGGGATAAAAATGGAGCCTACATCAAGAGGCTGCTGAATAGATTATTAGGGTTAGAACTGAGTAGAGCCTGGCCTATTTCAGGGATCCAGGAAATGGCAGGTCGCACAGTTGGACGCCGCCCCTCGAGGTTCCGCGGAGGGAGAGCAGCTCGCCTTCCTTTCCCGACCCGCTCCATCATTCGCCAGATCCTCTGCGCTGGCTCCGCCGCAGAAGGACGACACCTCACCTCTGTGCCCTATTGCACCGACGCGATAGGCCATCGCTTATCAGATGCACAATCCAAGAAACTGTATCGTAGCATTAAGAGAGGAAAAAACGCTGCCACGTATACTAGGAAACAGCAGACGATTGTAAGACTTACCCAACTTCCAGGGATCTTACACCGTCAGGTACAAAGAGGCGCGGACAAACGGCATCTGTCGGAAGCAGGGCGCGTCTGGTTAAACGCGAAGGCGCCCTCCGCGCCGCCCCTCCCCGCGCCGCCGGCCGCGAGTTTCACTTTCCGTTCAGCGGGAAACGAAAGCCGGCGGCGCGGGCGGGGCGCGGGGACAGCGGGACGCGCCGCCGCGCGAGGAGCCGAGCTGTTCCCCCAGCGGCGGACTTCACGGCGGAGGCTGGACGCTCGCGTGGCGCTTGAGGCAAGTGTGGTGCTAACTTGGAAGGTTTCTTTCCAGCAAAGGCATCCAACGGGGTTCTGCTCAGATGCCGCCTGAATAACTAGGGAATTTGGGCTCTGCAAATTATCATGGTCTGTAGTCATTACACACAGATATTGGATCAATGAATTTTTTCCAGGCTAATGTATTTATTGGGACTTTTTGCATGACTTTGTGTTTAATTCAAAAAGAGATTACAAAAGCGTTTGCAAGCTTGTAAAAAAATTCAAACAATGCAGACAAATGTGTAATGTAGAAACAGAAGGTTCTCTTAATCCTCAACTCAGTGTCATTTTTGTGTATACCTTACCAGAAATTTCCCAGCGTACAGGTCTTTAAAATTGTTCTGTGATTTGCTTTTCTCCGCTTAACAGTATGTTTTGGACATCTTTTCATGGCAAGATACATAGATACGTCAACCTCGTTTTTAAAAATTGGTGCATAATATGAAAAATCCCTCATTGATTTAAACGGTTCATCAGTTCATGGACATTTAGGTTGTTTCCAGTTTTTTATGGTGAGGAAGATTGTCCCTGAGCTAACACCTGTGCTAGTCTTCCTCTATTTTGTTGGTGGGCATCGGCCACAGCGTGGCTTGATGAGCGGTGTGCAGGTCTGTGCCTGGATCCGGGCCTGTGACTCCCAGGCCGCCCACCGGGCTGCGGGAGCTCAACCACTACCCACCGGCTGGCGGGTTGTTTCCAGTTTTTTTTTTTTTTTTTTTTTTGAGAGAAGATTAGCACTGAGCTAACATCTGCTGCCAATCCTCCTCTTTTTGCTGAGGAAGACTGGCCCTAAGCTAAACTCCGTGCCCATCTTCCTCTACATTATATGTGGGGCGCCTACCACAGCGTGGCTTTTGCCAAGCAGTGCCATGTCTACACCCGGGATCCGAACCAGTGAACCCTGGGCCGCCAAAGCAGAACGTGTGCACTTAACCACTGCGCCACTGGGCCGGCCCCTGTTTCCAGTTTTAATGGAATCGTTGAAGTAGCCCTGAACATCATTTTGTATACTCATTCATGTGAATATGTAAGTATATTTGTGGAAAATTCCTAGAAGTGGAATTGCTGGGTCAGTGGGAATACATATTGAGAAATTTGAAAGATTTTGTTAAATTGTGCAAATCAGAGTGTTTTAGTCTTAATCCCCCTCCTTCTTCCTCCTTTTTCCTGGAAGAAAGCTACATTTAGAGCTTTTAATATAAAACTCCGTTTTTCCCACAACTAGAAGGACCTGCAACTAAGATATACAACTATGTACAGGGGCGGTTTGGGGAGATAAAGCAGAAAAAAAAAAAAGATTGGCAACAGTTGTTAGCCCAGGTGCCAATCTTTAAAAAAATAAATAAAACTCCTTTTTATGACCCCTGAAATCTGGGTTCAAAGTGTTTGAAAATTAAAGCAGAGGCTTGCATGCTTTACAGCATTGAGATAGTTATACTTCAAATTGTTCCAGAAAACAAGGCAAATATTTTTAAACATTTTAAAACATTTCTTTTTAATGTTACATTTGCATTGTGCAGAGTGAGGCACAGGGTTAGCGCTAGACATCGAGGCCGTTGCATGTGTTTTTAGGAACCAAATAGGTGGGTGAGTGACACAGGTGTACAGCTCCGTCTTGATTTATGGAGCACTGTCAAAGAACTAAAAAAAAAGCCACCCTTTTTGTTTGTTTTTCTTTTTCAGTATTAAGAAATGTATTGCCCAATTTCGGCACTTTTAGACAATGATGGGCTTGCAAAGGGGAAAATATTTAATACGTGCACAACCTCAAAGAAGATATGTCCCGATGCCTTTCATGTGGGCTGTTTCTGTCGCAGAGAGCAGCCGCAAAGATTCCCACTGGCTTGGGTTTCGTGTGGTGTGTTCTAATCTGTGTGCCCAGTAACGCACTCAGGAAACGCACAACAGATGGCTGAGGATGAGGTCTGAATTTGTTCTTGCCACGATGGGTGGGATTTGGAAGGCTGTGAGGTGGCTTGTCGTGTTCCAGTCAGGTTAATTTTGCTCCTCTTAGGGCCCTTAAAGACAAGTCAGTTTTCCTTGCAGACAATCTAGTTGTGAGTGAAGAGCCCAGTTAGAGACTGGGACAACCTCAGGTTTCCTGCATCATGTTTTTTGCTGTTTCTCCAAAGACTCTGTTTGATTCTGTGGCTACACTGATGGTGGGCGTAAGCCAGCGCTTCTATCGTTCAAATCTCCCAAGTATTTTAAGAGCAAACATTTTGGAAGGGTCGGAGCTAAGTTAGTTTAGTTCTTTGGAACCAAACATTTTTTTAAAATAATAGACTTTATTTTTTAGGGCACTTTTAGGTTGACAGCAAAATTGAGTGGGAAGCATAGAGAGTTCCAATATGCCCCCTGCCCCTACACAAGCACAGCCTCCCCCACTGTCAACGTCTTGCACCAGAGTGCTTGGAATTTGGTGAATTTACATTGACACATCATCTTCCACAGTTCATACCATGCAATAGGACTCACTTTTGGTGTTGTACATTCTGTGGGTTCTGATGGAGGTATAATGACACATACCCACCTTTATAGTATCATACAGATTAATTTCACTGTCTTAAGAATCCTCTGTTGGAGCCATGTTTTTGCATCAGGGCTTGAGTTTGAAAATTTAACTTCCTTGGAATATATCCGTTCTCTTTTCTGTGGTGGGTGCTTGTTGCCACCTGCTTAGCTCAAGTGCATGCTCTCTTTCCAGTCTGCCTTTCCCCATCCTTTTTAGATCTCTAAGTTTCACTTTCCTTCCTTCTGTTGCCCCACCTGCCCGTCTCCCTTCTGTGATCAGCTCTGAAGGTTGCTGCCTTTTCCTCTTACCCCTTTGGGATCTGGCCTGCTAGCCTGCCTAAATGATACACTACACTGGGTTTTACTGCCATATTTGGTTGTATTTACCATATTTTCGAGGTCTTGACAGAGTGTAGAACAATGTCTCTAGAAAACACAGGCTGGCCCCTTTCTGCTGTGTTTCATCAGGTTTCCCTCCGTGTGGTCTCCAAATCCTATTTCTTGCTGTGGGATTGTCTACTGCCATCATTTCTCTTTCTGCTTGGCTTTCCTAGGTGGAGCCTCGTAAGAAGAACTACTGTTTATGACTATTGAAAGCAAATATTTACTAAGAAAAAGAGGTTGTTATTTGAGCCATTTAACATGAATTTAATAATATATGCCACTTATACTTAGTTGTTTCCCAACTTCAGATGTTCTCCTTTCCTTCACATTTTGTAGAAGAATTAAAAAAAAATTCTAACACTTTTCATCCATAATTCATTAATTTTTTGAATCTTGGAATAGGAACACTGTTGCCAATAAAGATTCCCTTAGAAGACGTTAAATCTATTTCCTAAATAAATGATTGCTTATTTAAAAATTACATATTAGTTAATGACAGGAAATTTGAAAATTAAGAGAAATAATCAAGAAAAAGACAAAAATGATTTGTCATCCCACCAATAAGAGTTACCCTTTAATGACATTTTTGGTATATTTTGTCTCAGTCTTTTTCCTGTGAGTGTGTATAGTTATATTTATGTTTTATAAAATTAGGTTCATACCATATGATTTCTTTATAATTTCTTTTTTATTCAATGAAATATATAGTCATTTCCCCATCTTTATTAAACTGTCTAAAATGATTTTAATGTCACAATAGTATCACATTTTATGAGTGTGTCATAATTTACTTTTGTTGTTGCATTTCCTTTTTTTTGGCCATTGTAAATAGTGCTGCAGCCCTTGAATTTGAAAGTGTACTTTTATGTTTTGGCAGTTGACAACAACAACAAAATCCCCCTTTAAAAAATCATCTAGTGTTAATTAAGGAAGAACAAAAAGGTCCTTAAAAGGATGGACAAAAATGATAACAGAATGATTTTACCACAATCTCCTAAATGCTCCCGATTTTTCTTATCAATGTTTCATTTTACTTTATTTGTAGAACACAGAAAAAAAAAGGCCATAAAAATGAATTTTGGCAAAGAATCTCTTACATAGATGTTCGTATGTCTCTCACATTGTTTCCTGAAGATAGAGTGCTAGCAGTAGAGTTAGTATTAATCAGTACTCTTCCAGCTACAAGTAAGAGGAACCCGTTTCACACTAACTTTAAGACAGCAGAGGGGACTAGGAGTGGAGAAGTTTGGTGGGCAGGCAGATTGAGGCTTGGCTGGATCTGGGCCATAAGCTGGTGGCGTCAGGATTCTGTCTGTCTCACTCCATCTCTCGGCTCTGTTTCTTTTCGGTGGCTCTTTACTTTGGCTGGTGAGTTTTGTTCCTGTGGTGGAAAAGATGGTCTGATTTACGTCCTTGCAGCTTGAACCCCATCTAAGAAGTCTGGGTGCTGATTGTGATCAGCCCTGATTGGGTCACGTGACCTTTGCTGAAGGAGCCACCATGAACACTCTGCAGCCAGGCCTGGGTCATGTGACCACCCTTTGAGCTGAGGAGTGGATCTGGGGGGTTGGGGTGAGCGCCACCCGGTCCTCATAGTCTGAAAATGGAGACAGTTTTTGCAAAGAAAAAGTGAGTCTGCTACCGAAAGGAGAGGCACTGGGCTGGCAGAAATGACGGCTGTCCACTGTTATCATTTTTGAGGTTATGATATGTGTTACCAAATCGGTGTCCAGGCTGGCTGTCGCAGTGTCCACCACTCCCAGTGGCCATGTGTGGAGTGCCAGGGCAGTGGGGTAAATATGAAAAGTTGGCTGCCTCTGCTAGACCTGGACTGATAGATTTCTGTTGTCCATAGCTACACAAGTAAGCAGCATGAGGTTCTCACTAATGACTGCCTCAAATGGAAATACAGCAACCAGGAAACCATATACCTGTAGGGAGACTGATGCTGAGAGCGGTCTTCAGGAAACTCGTTGAAGATGGCCGCTCTGGGCTGGAACCCTTGCCCCGCCGCCAGCCCTCAGCTGCCAGGGCTGCTGCATCCTTATTGTCTGGAGCAGCTTCTCGGCCTTTAATGCACGTGTTGGACCTAGGAACCTTGTCAAAATGCAGGTTCCAATCCCGCAGGTCTGTGGGGCCCTGATATTCTGCCTTTTTAACAAGCTTTCAGGTGCTGCTGATGCTGCTGGTCCAGAGACCTGCCTTTCTTGTAGCAAGATGTTAGACCAGTGGTTTTCAATATTTTAAGAAAACAAAACAAAAAAATTCAGGACCCCACCCCCGTCAAGATAATAATTGTAATTTTAGTGTCTGTTAATTGAGAAAACACTGAAAATTACTGTGCATTTTGGAAAGCTTTTACATGATCTTATGTTTTTATAGTCATGACAGCATCTGCCTACCTTTTGGCACCTTTTGGCAGAACACTAAAGCTGAGTGTTAAAATCAATATTCAGTTACAGCTGAGGCCATCTGCGTCTCGCCTTTACTTAAACGCACAGCAATTCCAGCATCTTCGCTGGAGCTGAAGGACAGGAGGATGTTACAGCAGGTGTTGGATGAGAAATATTTGGATTCTCTAGAAGACTTTCTTGTAGCTACTTTTTCAGTAGGTTCCAGCAAACAAACTGCAGGCACTAAGTTCTGCAAACTGTAGGATTAAGGTTTTTTTGTGATTGTTACTGTTGGAGTGACCATCTAAGCACATGGTGTTTGCTGTTCCATAGTGTTTGAACATCTGAGTACCTGACAGAACAATTCCACCGTCTCTCTGGTGTCAGGTGGTGTGCGTGTCACTGATGCAGGGTGGTGGAGCTGCCCGCTGTCTTTCTCCTTTGGCCAGGACTTCTGTTCCATTCTCCTGTTCCATTCCTTCCTGAACACATACTGAAGGATGTGAACAGATCAATGTACGCAGGACAGGCTACATAATATGTGGGTCCCGTGGTAAAATAAAAACATGGGGCTCCTCGTTAAAAAATTGAGCATTTCAGGACTGCAGCAGGAGAACGTTGAACCAAGCCCAGGCTCTTTTGAGTGCAGGTCTCTGTGCAGCTACACAGGTTGCACACCCAAGAAGCCAGTCCTGACTCCATGTTTGTGACTCCTAAACCATTCGTAGCCTTCGTCTTATTTGTCCCACTGTTGATGACAATTGTATGGCATTGACATTTTAAAAACTGGTTTTCCAGTCTATAAATATTTCTTCAGTCAGATTTGCGAGGAGAGAATCCTGGCTGAATTTGTCATTAATCCGCTATGTCGTTAAGTTTAAAAGAGACTCTGGTTGTTTCTGTCTGTTCAGATGCCTGATGTACGTGATATAGAAGTAGCACATTTAAAATGATCATTTTTTTTCTTCGCGTGCACAGCAGAATATAAGTCAGGAAAATTATTTTTAGGAACATGTTTTCCAGAGCAATTCTAGGATTCCTAGGAGTCATAGTTTGGGCAACTCTCAAAAGTCGAGAGTTTCATTTTCCAGCTAGTGAATGGAGTGATAACCTAAGGCAATCATTTGGATAACGGTTTTTAGCGCCATAAATAGACTAAACACTATGAAGAGCAGTGTGCTTGATCCGTTTGTGTAGTCTGCGATTTTTGAAGTTTGACTAGTCAGAACAAACTGTGTTGGGTATCTTGTTTTTCTCTAACCTTTCTTCTTTTTTTCCAGATTTTTTTATATTCTTTATTACATCTGGATTGAATGATGATTTATTATTGATCTTTTAGTATATATGTTTGGAATTTTTCCTCCTCATGATAATTTGAAGTGGTAAACTTGACGTTCTGCTTTTAATTCATCTTCACAAGATGTGAAGAATTTGCAAATAGGCTTTTTCTTGAAAAACTTATGACTTAATTGGGATTAAATAATTAAAACTTAAATATAATTCTTAAAGATTATCTTGTTTAATATTAGGAATGCTGGTATGCCAAACAATTTTATAAATATAGAATTGATACAGTCTTAACTCTATTATTTTAAATTACTTTTAAAATTTAAAAAATAGTTGTAAGCCCCCAAAATATAATATTCTTCATAAACGATTCAGCGCATTTATTCTCTCTTTAATATATGTATTAATTTCAATTGCTTTTTAAGATTTTTAAATAATAGTTTTATATGTAAAGTTAGTGGCCCAAACCATTCATTATTGCAGCATCTTACTTTTGCAGTAAAAATTATGTTTTTATATCTCAGCATATAAAATAGATGAGATTTTCTACCCTAAGTTACGTGTGGGATATTTGCAACTGGATATGCAGATATATTAACTATTGGTCCAAGTGACCCCCCTTTTTGTTACACTGATTACATATGGTGGTGGCCAAAGCGATCACTCGGTCACGAACAAGCGCAGGGACCCCAGACATGCCGCTGAAGTGGGCGTTTGGTTATTTAGCCTTTCAAAGGCTGGGGCCAGATTGGAAGCGGACGAGCAGATCTTGGCTAAGTAATGATGTCGAAGCCACACTTTGGGGCTTTCCTACCTCCTCTGAAAAATTTGAGTCTTGATACAACATTTAGAATGCATTTGGATGCAGTGCCACTTTCATTAAGTGCCCTGGCTGTAGATGAGAATGACTTATCTTTCCATATGATTTAGAGTTTTCATATTATGACTTTTATTATTTGTTGTTTAATGTGTGCTCGTTTTTATTTACTTGGTACGCTGCGTGGCAGTTCTTCTTGAGCTCATTTCTACCTGGATATTCCTCGTATGTTTGACTAGGGGACAGTGCTTACATACCCAAACTCGGTTTGACTTCTGCCTTTCTCCCCCAGGAGGCAGTACAGTAAGAGCTTTGGGATGGCACTTCTGCCCTTAAGGGCTCTTCATAACAGTCAGTTAAAACTGAGTGTTGTTGGGGAAAATCCACAAAGTGATTTTTAATTCAGATTTGTCATCAATTGTGTTGTCTCTGCCTTAGTGCTTGAGCTGCGCACGTGCTCCACACAGGGAGAAGAGTGATTCTCTTAGGCCCATTTGAGACCCTGTCTGTTTTCCTCAGACCATTAGCCTTGACTCCACGTTCCAATTAATTATTTAACTAATGAATAATAAAATAAACATGTATGACACCCCTTCACCTCCAAACTAGAATATTCCTAGCAATAATATGCTCTCCACTTGTCTCATCCCTCTGCCCTCCATCAGAAGTAATCACCTGATCTTTGTGATTTTCATTATTTATTTAAAAAGCTGTATCACATACACACACGTATCGATGCCTAAACAACATAATGTTCCATTTTCCTTCAGTTTGAATCTACAAAAAGAAATATTATATATTGTCCTCCATGAATTGCTTTTTCAACTCAATATTATGTTTCTAAGATTCACGATATTGTGACATGTGCTGTTGTTCACTCAGATGTACTGATAAATATTATTTCATTGTGTAAATTTTTTACAGCTTATGCAGTCATTCCTCTGTGGATTGGGTTGAACACTTGGGTTGTTTCCATGTTTTTGCTATTATAAACAGTGCTGCCGGGAACATTTTTGTATATGTCTCCAGGGACACATATAGGAATTTCTCTTGGAATTTTTGGGTTGAAGTTAAGTGAATGTTTAACTTTGCAACGTGATGCCAAATTGTTTTTCCAAGTGATTGTGCCATTTCACACCCTTTCCCTAGTAGTATATAAAAGATCCTTTTTATCCACATCCCCTCCAACACTGGGTTCAATCAGAATTCTTAATTGTTGCCGATTGAGTAGTGTAAAATGGTTAGGGTTTGCATTTCCCTGACTACTAGTGACCGGTTACTTTTTATAAAAATTAAAATTCTGGAACTTTTTCATTTTATTCCAGTCTTAGTTTGGATTCACCTCTGCGATTCTTACAGTCCTTTGCACACTGTTCCTTGCATCCTCCTTCCCCAGCCATGGATCTTTTTCACACATTACCTGCCTTGCCTCAAGATGCCCATTTTTTCAAACCATACTCTTTCCTTTTAAATAAACTCAGTTCCAGACTCACCTTTTCTATGAAACCTATCCTTGTAAACATCAGTGAACTTGGGTTACTTCATTTAAGCACTGTGTCCTGACATACCTCTCACACTGCTGGTCAGAGTATAAACTGGTGCAAGGCATTTAGCAACATATATTAAGAACCTTTAACTTTGTGCACTTCGTTTCTCCTAAACCTTGATTTAGCAGCTCATTGTGTCTGATGGGCAGATAAGTTAGAGGGCTGCAGATTTGTTTGCATGGGGACAGCGGGGAACAACTGAGGAAATCTTGCATATATGCCCCTGAGTAGGAGAGAAGGGAGATGTAGAGAAGACAGTATGGTTTATGCTTCTCAGCTGAGACCTGGGGACCGGACTGAGAACCCTGGAGAGAGTGGCTGCAGGCAGAGGTTGAAGCCTTTTCCAAAGGGACTTGGTGAAACCAAAAGGCACAAGGCAGTGGGAGGAGCTGGGCCTGTATCCTGCTTCTGCAGTCAGCCCCTACTTGGAGATACAAGGGGATCTTCGTGCATTGATTACTGTGTCTGGCAGTGCCCTGCAGGTACCCTGTGGACATTCACAGGCGGGTAGTGGCAGGGTACAGTGGTTGTGACCTTGTTCCAAAACACATGAGAGACTCCTCCTGAGATTCCAGAACATGCTGGGGAGAGTGTACAGGTGGCTGAAGTCTGTGTTGTCAGGAGGAAGTAAAAGACGAGGCGGCTTTGGATATTGTGGTCAATATGACCTCATTTATAGTTACTGTTTTGTTGTGTCCTTGGACCTTTGGTTTGCATGAGGAAAAATCAAACAGGTAGAGAAAAATTTTATGCCTAAAAATGTTCACTTCAGTATTTTTTATAATTGTAAAAAATTGTAAACAACCAGGGTATTCCACAATGTTTTGTTACTATATCAGGCATCAAAAAAAATCTGTGAAGAGCTTAGAATGACTTGGGAAATTCTTCTTATAATGTGAAAAGGGAAAAGCAGTACAGTATCAACCATGGCAAAAATACATAGGAAGAAAGATTGAGAAGATAGATGGTGGTTATCCCTAGGTCCTGGGATTATGAGTAATTTATATTTCCTTCATTATACATTTTTGCGATTTGCAAATTTTCTTCATAAGTTAGCATTATTTGAAAAATAACAATCTTAAACATTATAATAAAAATCTTAAAAGAAAAGTATTTTTTCCTTGGAGGCCCTTTGTGTGTAAGGGGACCGTCTTCTCCAGGAACAGCCGTGAGTTCTCTTTCTGGCTGCTGTGGTAATTCTCTAGGAAACGTAGTTGAGTGGGACACATTTGAATGCTCCTACTTGAATTAAAATGAATATCTAGATGGAAGAATCACAGGCTTCAGGTTTGGAAGGGAAGTGAAAGATCCCAGCCCCCATTTACTGTTCAGTTCCTTTCTTCAGGGGCTGGCTCAGCCTCTGCTTCAATACCTCCAAGAGGGACAAATTTCAGCCGCTGGAGCTGGCTCCCTGGCCATGAGAAAGTTCCTATTTTCAGATGAAATCTCTTTGTAGTTTCACACAGTAGGGAATTTGAACCCCCCCCCCCCCCCGCAACCGCAAGCCCCAAAGACAAGAAGTCTCTGTCTGTGTCTCCTCCACATCGTGGCCTTTTAGCTGTGCGAACACGGCTGTTTTATTGCCTGTGGTACTCGTTCATTCATTCAGTGGTGGTTTATTGAATGCCTATCATGTACTGCACAAGGTGTAGTGGAAGTAGTTGAAAACACACAGTCCCTGCCTTCCAGGTGCTCACAGTTTAGGGTCTCAGGTCAGATGCTGAGAGTCTAAGATGTGCCTGTGGGAGGTTTATTGGGGAGTACCCTTGGGAACAACAGCTGGAATGGGTGAGCAAAGCAGGGATGGGCAGAGAGAAGAATTGAACTGCCAAACAGTTGCAACAGAGGCTCGGCTTGTCCTGAGCGGAGCTCTGGGGCTGGATGACCCTTCAGAGCTATTTCACCTTGAGGTGAGGCCTTTATCCCCGCTTGTTGTTCAGTCACTGGATAGGGATTGGCTGGCTTTCTTCTCTGAGGTAAATTCTTGGAGAGGGACTCAGCTGGGAGCTGTTAACCACCAGCACTTCCCTCCGCCTGGAAGTGGCATCTGTCCCGCAGGAGGAGTCCGGGCGGTGCATCACCATCCACCACACGTGGAGAGACAGTTATTCCCCACATTAGAACATGAAGAGTCAATTATTTAAGTTGCTCTGTGTACAAAGTGCGTGGGAGCATTGACAACACTCAGACCCATCTGAGGAGCCCGGACAGGCTAACCCCCTCCAAGACTTGGCTCTTTGGAATCAGAACTGATCACATGAATATGCTTTCTCCCTTCTCTTATCCTTACCTACTTGCTGTGTGTTTCCACAGAGGTCCCACCAAGGCTGACTCCTGTGAGCTCTTCCTGGAAGTGAGGTCGTGCAGTCCTAAAGACACGCCGGGCAGCTGGCGGCCTGGGGATTTTGGAGTGGTCACTAATGGGCAAGGTGTTTGGGGTTCCTGAAGATACTTGCTGGTCAGTCCTGGCTGAATCTCAGCATTGTGCGGCAGAAGCCGTTGAGAAGAAGGCAGAAGACAGCAACATGAAGAAGAAGCGGGAGCGGCTAAGAGAATGGTTCAGTGCCTGGGACTGCCCTCATGGTCATTAGATTCCTCCTATTTTTCTCGTTTTGACTGTGTAGAAATGCTTCACTCACTCGCTGTACTCTGGAACAGTAGAGCTTTGTGGCTAACGACTTCTGATCTCTTGTGCCTCCCTTTCTGCATCTGTAATGTGGGAATAATCATAGTACTGAGTGCAGAGGGTTGTTAGGAGGAATGAATGAGATAATCCATGGAAACTGCTTCAAACCAATGCTTGGCATGGAGCAGCTCTCAGGATCATCTCCGGTTTTTAGTGCCTGTGTGTCTAGGGGCACAGAGCTTCTGCTGATTGGGGAGGAGAAATCCGCACTTACCTGCTGCCCTGGATCTTTCCGTTCTTGTTACCCTGTCTTGTATGCACCACAAGCCTTTTCCCCATGAGCTCTGGGATTAGTGGTACTCCCTTCCTCTTAAATAACTCATCTCGTGGAGTGTGCTGGCCCTGGGCTGGGTTGGGAAAGGAGAGGCTGGTTGCTGGTGGGTCAGAGAATTGCTATCTTTTGGTTTTCTCATGTCCTCATCAGTTCCTTCTAGTTTCCAGCCTCTTGGGGTGAGTTTAGATTAGCGGATTGCCTCAAAAGCTTTCTTTTGATTTCCTCCAGCTATGTGGTGGGGCCTGGGCAGGGGCCTTTCCACTGGAGTCCAAAATAGACCAGCTGGGACATTCCTCTTATCCCCGAGCCCCGTAGATGCCCATTCTGACTCAACTCTGAGAGGAGCGTTTTGAATGAGAACTCATAATTCTCCCAGTTAGGCTTTCTGTAATGTTTTTTTCTTTTCCTTTGCTCTTACAACAAATCTTGTACTACTCATTTGACAATGAGTAATATGCTTTCTTGTGACGTCTCTTGTTTCCTAATGGACTGTTAAAACTTCTACTGCTATTTTGCTTTTCAGAGGTTCGTGCTTTCTCTCTCCTCTCCAATTTGTTTGCAAGCTCCTTAGTGAATTCTTTGTACCTCTGAGAATACAGGATTTCATGTCCTTAGTAGATTCTAGAAAAACATTTTTTTTTTTTTAAAGATTGGCACCTTAGCTAACAGCTGTTGCCAATCTTCTTCTTCTTCTTCTTCTTTTTTTTTTCTTCTTCTTCTCCCCAAAGCCCCCCAGTACGTAGTTGTATATTCCAATTGTAAGTGCCTCTGGCTGTGCTATGTGGGACGCCGCCTCAGCATGGCCTGATGAGCGGTGCCGTGTCCGCGCCCTGGATCTGAACCGGCGAAACCCCGGGGCTGCTGAAGCGGAGTGCGTGAACTCAACCACTCGGCCACGGGGCTGACTCCTAGAAAAACATTTGATTTTTGTTAAATCCCTTAGGTAGGCCTTGCCCTCAGTGTTTTGTTCTCTTCTCTTTATAGGCCCGGTTGGTTTACACAACATTGGACAGACCTGCTGCCTTAACTCCCTGCTTCAGGTATTGATCATGAACGTGGGCTTCACCAAGATATTGAAGCGGTAAGACTGTTATTCATGCTGAGAAACATTTATAGTATTTTCTGTTTTCAAATATTCAGTTGTTCACAGTGACTTGGAGTTTTAGAAGTCTTCTTTCAAAAGTTGCCAGAGAAAAGATCTTGTGGTCCCCATCTGGACTGCCCATTATGATCACCTAAGAAGTTTAAAAAAACATAAATGCCTAGTCCCACCCCAAGGCGTTTGGTTTCAGTTAGTCTAGGGTGGGGCCCAGGCCTTGGTACTTCTAAAAAGACTCCCCAAGTGATTTTAAAGTGCAGCCAGGCCTGCCAGCCAGTGATTTGGTTAGAAGGAAGTTGGGACTAGACCGGTGTCAAAGGAGGAGTAAATCAAGGGTAGGTCCACGGCTCTCTCCATTTTTTCCTCAAACAAAACACATTAACACACACGTATGTACTTTGCGTATGTCTACATATATATATAAACGCACACACATGTATGCTTTATCACACATCCTTTTCTGCCCTGTGCGTTCTCCTTTTTCCCTTCCATTGGCGTGGGCAATTGAGAGATGCCTATAATTTAATAAATCATTACCAGAGAGTACACTGGCATTGCTGCATGTTGCTCTTTCTTCCCAGGACTGAGACCAGTATTTCCTTTTCACCTTGGAATGCTTTGGGCTGGCCATTTTGCCCTGGACCCGCGACCTCCAGCATGTGTCCTTCACTTTAATGTGCTCGTTGGGCGGGAGAGGAGTGCAGGCAGCAGTGGAGCTTTTCTCTTCCTTTGGGGTGTGCTCTCTCTAGCCAGTTTGCCAGCATGGTGGTTCTCAACCTTATCTGTACATTTGAATCATCAGGGGAACTTAAAAATCTTGCTAACTGGGCCCCACCTCCGGAAATTCTGCTGCAGTTAGTCTGCAGACCTGGAGACTGGTGTGGACGTGGTGATCTGTGAGCGTTCCCCCAGGTGATTGCAGTGTGCACCCAGCATGGAGAACCATGGGCTAAGCAGGTTCCTGCTTGTTCTTGCTCCGCAGGATAACAGTGCCAAGGGGAGCAGAAGAGCAGAGGAGGAGCGTCCCCTTCCAGCTGCTCTTGTTGCTGGAGAAGATGCAGGACAGCCGACAGAAAGCAGTGCAACCCATGGAGCTCGCCTACTGTCTCCAGAAGTACAAAGTACCCTGTGAGACAGTCCTCCCAGCTCTGACCCCTGGCCTAGGGCCCCGAGGAGGGTGGGAGCTTGAGAAAGGGTAGGCAGAGGGGGAGGGACGGGGACTAGTGGTCATGGGCAAACGAGAAGGAAGTTAGGTAGATGGCGGACCCCTTGTATTGGAGACATTTGTATAGATCTGAAATGTTTTAAAGAGCCCGCATTTTTACAGGTGCAGAATTGGTATTATTTGTGCACATACTACTTTCACACTCACTCTTTTTTTGCGTCTCAGTAGAGTAAGCCTAAGAGTCTCCTCAAAGCTGATTCAGTTTCAGGTAAAGAATCTGAGGAAAACAGAACATAGCATTAATAAGGGGAAACCATGTTCTGCAAAAGAATACTTATAAATAGGTTAGTTTTTTTAAAAACAGCTTTATTGAGATGTCTGTCACATACTATAAAATTCACCCACTGAAAAATGTACAGTGGCCGGCCCAGTGGTGTAGTGGTTAAGTTCACACGCTCTGCTTTGGTGGCCTGGGGTTCGTGGGGCCTGGGGTTCATGGGTTCGGATTCCGATGCAGACCCAGCACACCACTCATCAAGACATGCTGTGGCGGCATCCCACATACGAAATAAAGGAAGATTGGCACAGATGTTAGCTCAGGGCCAATCTTTCTCACCAAAAAAAATAAAATAAAATAACAAAGAAAAATGTACAGTTAAGAGTTTTTAGTGTATTCACAGAGTTGTGCAATCATCCTCACAATCTAATTTTGGAGCATCTTCATTACCCCCAAAAGAAACCCCATATCCATTAGCAGTCCCTCACCATTCTTCTAAATTTTATAATTTTAGCTCTTATGTTTAAATCTGTGTTTCATTTTGAGTTAATTTTTGTGAATGGTGTGAGGTAGGTGTCCAGCTGCATTCTTTTGCATCTTGGCATCCAGTTGTTCCAGTGCCATTTCGTGAAGACTATTCTTTCCCCATTGAAGCATTTTGGTACTCTTATCAAAAATCAATTGACCATAAAAGTAGTTGTTTATTTCTGGACTCACATTCTATTTCATTGATCTTTATGTCTGTCCTTAAGCCAGAACCATACTGTCTTGATTACTGTAGCTTTGTAGTAAGTTTTGATATTAGAAAATGTGAGTCCTCCAATTTCATTCTTTTTCAATATTGTTTTGGCTCCCTGGCATTTCCATACAAATTTTAGGACCACCTTGTCAGTTTCTGCAAAAAAGCTAGCTGGGATTTTGATAGTGATGGCATTGAATCTGTGGATTAATTTGGGGAGTATTGCCATCTTAACACTGTTAAGTCTTCAGAACCATAAATATGGAATGCCTTTCAGTTTATTTGGATCTTTTTAAATTTCTTTCAAAAATGGTTTGTAGTTTCAGTGTACAAGTCTTGCACTTCTTTTGCTAAATTTATTAATGTGTTTTTTGATACTGTTGTAAATGGAATTCTTTTCTTAATTTTATTTTTCGGTTGTTATTGCTAGTTTATAAAATACGTGTGGTTTTTGTATATTGGTCTTATATCCACAATCTCCCTGAACTAATTTATTAGTTCTAATAATTCTTTTAGTAGATTCCTTAGGATATTTTATATACAAGATCATGTCATCTGCAAATAGAGGTGATTTTACCTCTTCCTTCCCAGTCTGGATGCCTTTTTATTTCCTTTTTGTGCCCAGTTGTTCTGGCTAGAATCTCCAATATGCTGTTGAATAGAAGTGGCAAGAACAGATATCCTTGTCTTGTTCCTGATCTTATGGGAAAGCAGTGAGTGTTTCATACCTACGTGTGATGTCAACTTTCATAGATGGCTTTTATCAAGTCGAGGAAGCTCTGTTCTGTTCCTATTTTGCTGAGTGTTTTAGTTAGGAAAGAGTGGTATTTTGTCAATGCTTTTCTGCATCAATTGAGATGATCATGTGGCTTTTGTACTTTATTAATATGTTTTGTTACATTGATTTTTTTATTGAGATAACATTGGTTTGTAACACTATAAATTTCACATGTGCATCATTATATTTTGACTTCTGTATAGACTACATCATGTTGACCACCAAAAGTCTAGTTTCCATCTATCACTGTACAGATGTCCCTCTTTACCCCTTTTGCCTTCCTCCCTCTCCTCTTCCCCTCTGATAACCACCAATCTGTTCTCTGTATATATCTGTTTGTTACTGTTTTTTTAAAATCTTCCATATATGAGTGAAATTATCCAGTATTTGTTTTTCTCTGTTTGACTTATTTCTCTTAGCCTAATACTCTCAAGGTCCATCCATGTTGTTGCAAATGGCAGGATTTCATCTTTTTTATGGCTGAGTAGTATTCCATTGTGTGTGTGTGTGTGCGTGTGTGTGTGTGTGTGTGAAGTGTATTTCATTGTGGTTTTGATTTGCATTTCCCTGATGATTAGTGATGTTGAACATCTTTTCATGTGCCTGTTGGCCATCTATATATCTTCTTTGGAAAAATGTTCAGATCTTCTGCCCATTTTTTAATACTTTCATTTTGTTGTTGTTGTTGTTGTTGAGTTGTTTGAGTTCTTTATATATTTTGGATATTAACCCCTTACGGGATATATGATTTACAGACATCTTCTCCCAATCAGTAGGTTGTCTTTCATTTTTTTGATAGTTTCCTTTGCAATGTGGAAGCTTTTTAGTCTGATGTAGTCCTAATTGTTTATTTTTCCTTTTCTTGCCCTTGCCTGAGTAGACAAGGTATTCAAAAAGATACTGCTAAGACTGATGTCAAAGAGGATACTTCCTATGTTTTCTTCTAGGAGTTTTAATGGTTTCAGGGCTTACATTCAAGTCTTCTGAGTTAATTTTGTGTATGATGAGTTAAGTTTTGTGTACGATGTAAGATACAGTGCCCCACTTTCATTATTTTGCTTGTGGCTGTCCAGTTTTCCCAACACCATTTATTGAAGAGGGTTTTCTTTCTTCATTGTATGTTTTTGGCTCCTTTGTTGAAAATTAGCTGTCTGTATATGTGTGGGATTATTTATGGGCTCTCAATTCTATTCCATTGCCCTGTGTGTCTGTTTTTCTGCCACTACCATGCTGTTTTGATTACAACAGCTCTGTAGTGTACTTTGAAATCTGGAAGCGTGATGCCTCCAACTTTGTTCTTGTTTTTTTTTTTTTTTTTTCAGAATTGCTTTGGCTATTCCGGGCCTTTTGTTGTTCCATATAAATTTTAGATTCTTTGTTCTATTTCCATAAAAAAAAGTCATTGGAATTTTGATAGAATTGCATTGAAACTGTAGATTGCTTCAGGTAATGTGGACATTTTAACTATATTAATTTTTTTAATCCATGAGCATGGAATATCTTTCCATTTCCTTGTGTCTTCTTTGATTTCTTTCAACAATGTCTTATAGTTTTCAGTGTACAGGTCTTTCACCTCCTTGGTTACATTTGCTCCTAGGTATTTTATTCTTTTTGTTGAGATTGTAAATGGGGTTGTATTCTTGATTTTTCTTTAGTTAGTAGTGTATAGAATTGCAACTGATTTTTGTGTGTTGATTTTGTACCCTGTAACTTTACTGTATTTATCATTTCTAAAAGTTTTTCTATGGATTCTTTAGGATTTTCTGTATATAAAGATATGTCATCTGCAAATAGTGACAGTTTTACTTCTTCCTTTCCAGTTTGGGTACCTTTTATTTCTTTTTCTGCCTAATTGCTCTGGCTAGGACTTCCAATACTATGCTGAATAGGAGTGGTGAGAGTGGGCATCCTTGCCTGGTTCCTGTTCTTAGAGGGATGGCTTTGAGTTTTTCACCACTGAGTATGCTGTTAGCTGTGGGTATGTCATATATGGCCTTTATTATGTTGAGGTGCTTTCTTTCTATACCCATTTCATTCAGAGTTTTTATCATAAATGGATGCTGAATCTTGTCAAATGTTTTCTCTGCATCTGTTGAGATGATCATGTGATTTTTGTTCTTAATTTTGTTAATGTGGTGTATCACTTGATTGATTTGCAAATGTTTAACCATCCTTTCATCCCTGGATTAAATCCTATTTGATTGTGGTATGTGGTCCTTTTAATGTAGTGTTGTATTCAATTTGCTAGTATTTTGTTGAGAATTTTTGCATCTATGTTCATCAGTGACGTTGGCCTGTAAGTTTCTTTTTTTACATTGTTCATTTAAGATGGATGTTTCCTTGTTGACTTTTTGTCTGGATGTTCTATCCATTGATGTAAGTGGAGTATTAAATTCCTCTACTAATATTGTGTTGCTGTCAGTTTCTCCCTTAGGTCTGTTAATAGTTGCTTTATATACTTTGGTGCTCCTGTGTTAGGTGCATATATATTAATAAATGTTATGGCTTCTTGATGGATTGTCCCTTTTATTGTTACATAATGCCCATCTTTGTCTCTTGTCTTTTTTGGCTTGAAGTCTATTTTTTCTGTATAAGTATGGTAGTACCCACTAGTTTTTGGTTGCTATTTGCTTGGAGTATCATCTTCTGTCCTTTGGCTCTGAGCCGATGTTTGCGTTTGGAGCTGAGATGGTCTTCTGGACACAGCATATCAGTGGGTCTTATTTTTTAATCCACCCAGCCATACTGTGTCTTTTGATTGGTGAATCAATCCATTTCATTTAGGGTGATTATTGATATAAGAGGGCTTAATACTGCCATTTTATCTTTTGTTTTCTGGTTGCTTTATGTTTCCATTGTTTCTTTTTCCTTGTGTTTCTGCCTGCCATTTCAGTTTGGTGTTTTCTGTGATGTGTTTCTCAGGTTTCTCTTTGTTTATGTTTTGTGACTCTGCTCTGAGTTTTTGTTATGTGGTTACCATGAGGTTTGTATAAAAGGTCTCATAGATAAGATAGTGCTTTTTCCGCTGATAACATCTTATCTCCATTAGCCTATGCAGATTCCATCCTTTTCTTCTTCCCCTTCTATGTTTTTGGAGTTGCAAATTTATCCCTTTTTTTGTGAGCACATTATCAAACTGAAGTGGTTATACTTCCTTTTTTTTTTGGTGAGGAAGATTGTCCCTGAGCTAACATCTGTGCCAATCTTTCCTCTATTTTGTATGAGGGACACTGCCACAGCATGGCTTGATGAGTGGTGCGTAGGTCTGTGCCTGGGATCTGAACCTGCAAACCCTGGGCCACCAAAGCAGAGTGTGCAAACTATGCCACTGGGCTGGTCCCGGTTATAGTTCTTTTTAATGCTTTATCTTCATTTAACTTTTATGTTATAATTAAGTGTTTACTAACCTTTTCTCATAGAGAGTTGTGATTTGCTGATTCTGCCTTGCTCAAGCTTTATAAACCTTTGCCTTTCTTTTTCAGTCTTAGGAGGGCTCCTTTCAACGTCTCTTGTAAGGCAGGTCAAGTGGCAATGACCTGCCTCAGGTTTTGTTTGTCTTGGAAAGCCTTTATTTCTCCTTCATATCTGAAGGATAACTTTGCTGGATTGAGTATTCTTAGCTGACAGTTTTTGTCTTTCAATATTTTGAATATATCATTCTACTCTCCTAGGCTATAGAGTTTCTGCTGAGAAATCTGCTTCTAACCTAATGGGGGTTCTCTTGTAAGTTATTGTACCCCACCCCCCCCCAGGCTGCCTTTAATATTCTTTCTTTGTCATTAACTTTTGACAATGTTATTTTCATGTGTCTTAAAGAAGGTCTTTTTGTGTTGTGATGGTTGGGTGTTCTGTTAGCTTCATGGATTTGTTCCTCCCCCAGGTTTGGGAAGTTCTCTGCCATTATTTCTTTAAATAAGCTCTCTGCTCCCTTCTCTCTCTGTCTTCTCCTTATGGGATACCCATCACCCTTATGTTGCTCTTTCTACTGGAGTCTCATAATTCCTGTAGAATTTTTACACGTTTAAACCTCAGTTCTCTCTCCTATTTGAGCATTGAGTTTTCTGTCTTGAGCTTGCTAATTCCCTCTTGCATGTGGTCTGCTTTATTTCCAATGCTTTCCAATGCATTCTTCATCTCATTTATTGAGTTCTTCAATTCCAGAATTTGTTTGTTTCTTTTTTTAGAGTTTCTAGTGTCTTTAGTAAAGTATTCTTTCTGTTCATTAATTTTATTCCTGAGCTCATTGAACTGCCTTTCTGAATTTTCTTGTAGCTCGTTCAGTTCCTTCATGACAACTATTTTGATTTCTTTTTCAGTTAGATCACAATCTTCCATGATTTTATGTTTGGTTTTTGGAGAGTTGTTATTTTCTTTTTGTGATGCTGTGTTACTGAGGCATTTTGTGGCACTTGAGTTACTGCTCTGCTTGTGCCTTTGTCATAGCCACCCTTCTTATTGAGGGAGAGCTGTGTTTCATTCTAACTGTTAAACTGACTGGAGATTGGAGGGCTTTCTGTTGTTTTCAGTAGGTGGCACAGTAGCACCAATATTTGATTTCTCTTACCTGAGCTGCCTGTGGCTGTATTTGAGGGTCTGCTCTTTCCACCCTCCTCTGCCTCTGTTAAGAGTGTCACCAGTGCTTTTGTCTTTATGGCAGCCTATGCCTCTGGGGATTGCTGTTGCCTTGCTGTTGCCAGTGTTGCTGCAGTTTCTGGCTTTGTGGCTGGGGGTACAGGGATGGCTGATGCTTCCACCCTGTCCAGGATTGCCTCAGTTAGAAGCACTACTTCCTGTAGAGGAAGAGGGAAGGTGAGGAGGGAGCTGAGTTTGTGGGGCCCTGCCTTTGCTGTTGTCCATATTCTTGTGGCTGCAGGTGCAACTGCACTTGGAAGGCTGCAGTGGTGTGTGTGCCTCTGCTGCTGCTACCAGGCTCTGAGCCATGGCCGAGGGCCTGGGACTGTGAGTCTTTGCCTCCCCTGTGGCTTTGCTCCCCGTGGCTGCAAGCACTGCCATGGCTGGGAGGCTGCAGTTATGCCCGTGCCTCCATGGCTACCCACCAGGATCTCTGCTGCGACTGGGTGGTGAGGATCCTGGGCGCTGCCTCTGCTGTTCCCCCAGTTCACTTCCTCTGTGTGCTCCAATCCACCCACCTTCATATATACTGATGTGTGGAACTCTCTGGCATCCTGATGTGTTGGGCAATGTAGCCTTTGTTGAGTTATGGATGTTTTAGTGACTGTAGATTGAAGGGGCGGGACAAAGGGATTGTCTCATACTGCTGTGAGGCTGTCACCTCCTGTATGTGTGTCTTTATGCAGTACTGCACTGTACTTGACTGCTGTAGCTTTGTAGCAAGTCTTGAAATCATGAAGTGTGAGCCCTTCAGTTTTCTTATTCTTTTTCAGAATTGTTTTGGCTTTTCGGGGTCCATTGAAATTCCATATGAATTTTAGGATGGGTTTTTCTATTTCTGCAAAAACCTTATTGGGATTTTGATAGAGTTTGCATTGAATCTCTAGTTTTCTTTGGGTAGTAATGTAAGACTGCAATTTAAATATTAGGTCTTCCTATCCATGAACATGGCATGTATTTCCATTTATTTATATTTTCTTTAATTCTTTCAGCAATGTTTTGTAGTTTTCATTGTACAAGTCTTTCACCACCTTGGTTAGGTTAATTCCCAAGTATTTCATTCTTTTTTTTTTTTATTGAGTTATTGATAGGTTACAATCTTGTGAAATTTCAATTGTACATTAATGTTTGTCAGTCATGTTGTAGGTGCACCACTTCACCCTTTGTGCCCACCCCCCGCCCCACCTTTCCCCTGGTATCCACTAAACTGTTCTTAGTCCATAATTTTAAATTCCTCATATGAGTGGAGTCATACACAGATTATCTTTCTCTCGCTGGCTTATTTCACTTAACATAATTCTCTCAAGGTCCATCCATGTTATTGCAAATGGAATGATTTTGTTCTGTTTTGCAGCTGAGTAGTATTCCATTGTATATGTGTACCACATCTTCTTTATCCATTCGTCTGTTGCTGGACACTTAGGTTGCTTCCACGTCTTGGCTATTGTAAACAGTGCTGCAATAAACATTGGGGTGCATAGGACTTTTGGGATTGCTGACTTCAAGCTCTTTGGATAAATACCCAGTAGTGGGATGGCTGGATCGTATGGTAGTTCTATTTTTAATTTTTTGAGGAATCTCCATACTGTTTTCCATAGTGGCTGCACCAGTTTGCATTCCCATCAGCAGTGTATGAGGGTTCCTTTTTCTCTGCAACCTCTCCAACATTTGTTGCTATTAGTTTTAGATATTTTTGTCATTCTAACGGGTGTAAGGTGATATCTTAGTGTAGTTTTGATTTGCATTTCCCTGATGATCAGCGATGATGAGCATCTTTTCATGTGCCTATTGGCCATCAGTATATCTTCTTTGGAGAAATGTCTGTTCATGTCTCCAGCCCATTTTTTTTTTTTAGATTTTTTTTATTGAGTTATTGATAGGTTACAATCTTGTGAAATTTCAATTGTACATTAATGTTTGTCAGTCATGTTGTAGGTGCACCACTTCACCCTTTGTGCCCACCCCCCACCCCACCTTTCCCCTGGTATCCACTAAACTGTTCTTGGTCCATAGTTTTAAATTCCTCATATGAGTGGAGTCATACACAGATTATCTTCCTCTTGCTGGCTTATTTCACTTAACATAATTCTCTCAAGGTCCATCCATGTTATTGCAAATAGAATGATTTTGTTCTGTTTTGCAGCTGAGTAGTATTCCATTGTATATATGTACCACATCTTCTTTATCCATTCGTCTGTTGATGGGCACTTAGGTTGCTTCCATGTCTTTCCAGCCCATTTTTTGATTGGGTTGTTTGATGTTTTGTTGTTGAGTTGTGAGAGTTCTTTATATATTATGGATATTAAGCCTTTGTCAGATATATGAGTTGCAAATATTTTTTCCCAATTAGTGGGTTGTTTTTTTGTTTCAATCCTGTTTTCATTTGCCTTGAAGAAGCTCCTTAATCTGATGAAGTCCCATTTGTTTATTCTTTCTATTGTTTCCCTTCTCTGAGAAGACATGGTGTCCGAAAAGATCCTTTTAATACTGATGTCAAAGAGTGTACTGCCTACGTTTTCTTCCAGAAGCCTTATGGTTTCAGGTCTCACCTTTAGGTCTTTAATCCATTTTGAGTTTATTTTGGTGAATGGTGAAAAAGAATGGTCAATTTTCATTCTTTTACATGTGGCTTTCCAGTTTTCCCAGCGCCATTTGTTGAAAAGACTTTCTTTTCTCCATTGTATGCCCTCAGCTCCTTTGTCAAAGATAAGCTGTCCATAGATGTGTGGTTTTATTTCTGGGCTTTCAATTCTGTTCCATTGATCTGTGCACCTGTTTTTGTACCAGTACCATGCTGTTTTGATTACTGTAGCTTTGTAGTATGTTTTGAAGTCAGGGATTGTGATGCCTCCCGTTTTGTTCTTTTTTCTCAGGATTGCTTTAGAAATTCAGGGTCTTTTGTTTCCCCATATGAATTTTAGGATTCTTTGTTCTAATTCTGTAAAGAATGTCATTGGGATTCTGATTGGGATGGCGTTGAATCTGTAGATTGCTTTAGGTAGAACGGACATTTTAACTATGTTTATTCTTCCAATCCATGTACATGGAATGTCTTTCCATCTCCTTGTGTCGTCATCCAATTCTCTCAGAAAGGCCTTGTAATTTTCATTATATAGGTCCTTCACTTCCTTAGTTAAGTTTACCCCAAGGTATTTTATTCTTTTTGTTGCGATTGTGAATGGTATTGTATTCTTGAGTTCTTTTTCTGTCGGTTCATTACTGGAGTATAGAAATGCTACTGATTTATGCAAATTGATTTTATACCCTGCAACTTTGCTGTAGTTGTTGATTACTTCTAACAGTTTTCCAATGGATTCTTTGGGGTTTTCTATATATAAGATCATGTCGTCTGCAAACAGCGAGAGTTTCACTTCTTCCCTCCCTATTTGGATTCCTTTTATTCCTTTTACTTGCCTGATTGCTCTGGCCAGGACCTCCAGTACTATGTTAAATAAGAGTGGTGATAGAGGGCATCCTTGTCTTGTTCCTGTTTTCAGGGGGATGGCGTTCAGTTTTTGCCCATTGAGTATGATGTTGGCTATGGGTTTGTCGTATATGGCCTTTATTATGTTGAGGTAGTTCCCTTCTATGCCCATTTTGTTCAGAGTTTTTATCATAAATGGCTGTTGGATCTTGTCAAATGCCTTCTCTGCATCTATTGAGATGATCATGTGGTTTTTATTCCTCAGTTTGTTGATGTGGTGTATCACGTTGATTGACTTGCGGATGTTGAACCATCCCTGTGTCCCTGGTATGAATCCCACCTGATCCTGATGTATGATTCTTTTGATGAATTGCTGAATTCTGGTTGCCAAAATTTTGTTTAGAATTTTTGCATCTATGTTCATCAGTGATATTGGCCTGTAGTTCTCTTTTTTCGTGGTGTCCTTGTCAGGTTTTGGGATCAGCGTGATGTTGGCCTCATAGAATGTGTTAGGAAGTGTTCCATCTTCCCTAATTTTTTGGAATAGCTTGAAAAGGATAGGTATTAAATCCTCTCTGAAAGTTTGGTAGAATTCCCCAGGAAAGCCATCTGGTCCTGGGGTTTTATCCTTTGGGATGTTTTTGATTGCTGTTTCAATCTCTTTCCTTGTGATTGGTCTGTTCAAATTGTCTGCCTCTTCTTGAGTGAGCTTTGGGAGATTGTAGGAGTCCAAGAATTTATCCATTTCCTCTAGGTTATCCATTCTGTTGGCATATAGTTTTTTGTAGTATTCTCTTATAATCTGTTGTATTTCTGCAGAGTCTGTTGTTATTTCTCCTCGCTCATTTCTGATTTTGTTTATTTGAGCTTTCTCCCTTTTTTTCTTTGTAAGTCTGGCTAGTGGTTTGTCAATTTTATTTATCTTCTCAAAAAACCAGCTCTTTGTCTCATTGATCTTTTCTACTGCCTTTTTCATTTCAATAGTATTTATTTCTGCTCTGGTTTTTATTATTTCTCTCCTTCTGCTGACTTTGGGCTTCATTTGTTCTTTTTTCTCTAGTTCAGTTAGGTGTGCTTTAAGGTTGCTTATTTGGGATTTTTCTTGTTTGTTAAGATGTGCCTGTATTGCGATGAATTTTCCTCTCAATACGGCTTTTGCTGTATCCCATATGAGTTGGTATGGCATGCTATCATTTTCATTTGTTTCCAGGTATTTTTTTTATTTCTTCTTTAATTTCTTCAATGATCTATTGCTTGTTCAATAGTGTGTTGTTTAGTTTCCACATCTTTGTGCCTTTCTCAGCTTTTTTCTTGTAATTAATTTCTAGCCTTATAGCACTATGATCTGAGAAGATGCTTGTTATTATTTCAATTTTTTTAAATTTGTAGAGGCTTGCCTTGTTTCCCAACATGTGGTCTATCCTAGAGAATGTTCCATGTGCACTTGAGAAGAATGTGTATTCTGCTCTTTCAGGGTGAAGTGATCTATTTATGTCTATTAAGTCCAATTGTTTTAGTTTTTCATTTAGCTCCACTATTTCCTTGTTGATTTTCTGTCTGGATGATCTGTCCATTGATGTGAGTGGGGTGTTGAGGTCCCCTACTATTATTGTGTTGTTTTTAACATCTTCCTTTAGGTCTGTTAATAGTTGCTTTATGACTCTTGGTGCTCCTGTGTTGGGTACATAGATATTTATAAGCGTTACTTCTCCTTGATGAAGTGTCCCTTTGATCATTATATATTGTCCCTCTGTGTCTCTCTTTACCTGTCTTATTTTGAAATCCACTTGGTCTGATATGAGAATTGCAACACCTGCCTTTTTTTCCTTGCTATTTGCTTGAAGTATTGTCCTCCACCCCTTCACCCTGAGTCTGTGTTTGTCCTTGGGGCTGAGGTGTGTTTCCTGGAGGCAACAAATTGTTGGATTGTGTTCTTTAATCCATTTTGCCACTCAGTGTCTTTTTATTGGAGAGTTCAATCCGTTTACATTGAGAGTGATGATTGATGCATGTGGACTTAATGCTGTCAATCTGTTGCTCATTATCTTGTTTTCCTGTGTTTCTTTTCCTGTGTGCTTTAGCCTACCCATTTAATATGCAATTTCTTATGCTGGGTTTCTTAGATTTTTCCTTATTTATGATTTGTGACTCTGTTCTGTACTTTATTTTAGTGTCTACCTTGAAGTTTGTATTTAGAATCTCGTGTATAATATAGTCTATTCTCTGGTGGTCTCCTACCTACTTGACCAATACTGATTTAGACCCTTTGCTCTTCCCCTCCTAAATAATTATTTTCATTTTTTATTCCAACTCGTCTTATTCATTTGTAGTTAGAGTGCTAAGATCGTCCTTGTTTTGGTAGTTTCCTTACCTTTACCCTAATGCTATAATTGAATATTTGCTATCCTGTTCTGGTTCTATCCATCAGTCTCCCTAGTCTGTGGATTGTGTCCCCTTTCTCCCTTTTTTCTTTTTTCAAGTATGAGAGCCTTCTTGAGGATTTCTTGTAATGGAGGGCTTTTAGTTACAAATTCCCTTAATTTTTGTTTGTCTGGAAAAGATTTAATTTCTCCCTCATATCTGAAGGAAATTCTTGCTGGATAGAGTATTCTTGGCTGAAGGTTTTTATCCTTTAAAGCTTTGAATATATCACTCCATTCTCTCCTAGCTTGTAGGGTTTCTGTAGAGAAATTCGCTGACAGTCTGATAGGGGCTCCTTTATAGGTTATTCTCTTTTTTTTCCTTACTTCCCTGAGTATTCTCTCCTTATCATTCCTATTTGCCAACTTTACTACTATGTGCCTTGGGGTAGCTCTTTTTACAGTGACAAATCTAGGAGATCTAAAACTCTTCTCTACACACATTTCTCCGTTGATCCCTAGATTTGGGAAGTTCTCTTCAATAATTTCGTTAAGCACACTTTCTGCTCCATTTTCCTTTTCCATATTCTCTGGAATTCCTATGATCCTTATGTTCTTACGCCTCATTGGATCCATTATCTCTCGGAGATTTTCCTCATTTTTTTAAATTCTTAGTTCTCTTTCTTCCTCTGTCTGGCGCCATTCAGCCTGTCTGTCCTCGATTATGCTAATTTTCTCCTCTATGTTGTCTACACGGGCATTCAGGGAATCCGTATTCTGTTTTATCTGGTCCATTGTGTTTTTCATCTCAAGTAATTCTGTTTGATTCTTCTTTATGATTTCAATCTCTTTTGTGAAGTAACTCCAGAACTCGTCTTGTTTCTCTATCTTTCTCTCTACCTCCTTGAGTTTTTTGATTATAGCTGCTCTGAATTCATTATCACTTAGTTTACCTAATTCCAAGTCCTCAGGACTTAATTCTGTGTTTTTATTGTTTTCCTTCTGGTCTGGGGCTTTTATAAATTGCTGGATGGTAGAGGAGCAGTTTTTTCGCATGGTGGTAGAATTCAGTTGCAGTTACAGCCTGTCGCCACTAGATGGGGTCGAGAGCGGCGTGTTAGCTCTCCGCCTTGGGGCAAGATGGCTGCGCCCACCGGCTTTGCTGTGGGGGTGGGGCTGTTACTCACACACGCCAGTCTGGATTCAGATCAGTTCTGTTCTCTGGTCTCCCGAGGCCCTTGATTTATAGGGGCCCCGCGGACGGAAGCTTTCCCCTCTGTCAGCGGGTCTCCACTGAACCAGCAGCAGGAGTCCTGGATGATCCCCCAGTCGCGCGGCCCCTCCCCCGCTCCTTCCCGACCCGCGCCGCAGCGATCGCAGACTCTAGGGGAGGGAGCGATGTTCTCTCCTACCGTTCCAGCGCCTCCGAGGCTGTAAGCAAGGTTATGATCTCAGCCTTCTTGGTATTGTAGGTCTCTAACGAGCTGGCATTATGTTTATTCTCTGAAATTCAGTTCTTCCAATCTTTTGTTGTATTTTGGAGGGGAGAGAATCCCGGGTCAGCTCACCCCACCATTTTGCTCTGTCTCCAGTATTTCATTCTTTTTGATGCTATTATAAGTGGATTTGTGTGTGTGTGTTTCTTTTCAGATTGTTTATTGTTCCTGTACGTATAGAAAATGCAGTTGATTTTTGTTGACCTTGTATCCTGCTATTTTTTTATTTCATTTATTAGATCTAAAAGCTTTTTTGTTGAGTCTTTATTTATTTATTTATGTTTTGAGGAAGATTAGTCCTGAGCTAACTACTGCCAATCCTCCTCTTTTTGCTGAGGAAGACTGGCCCTGAGCTAACATCCATGCCCATCTTCCTCTACTTTCTATGTGGGACGCTTACCACAGCATGGCATGCCACGCAGTGCCATGTCCGCACCTGGGATCCGGGCCGGCGAACCCTGGGCCACCGAGAAGCGGAACGTGCAAACTTAACTGCTGCACCACCCGGCCGGCCCCTATTTTTTTAACATATAAGGTTATATCATCTGTAAACAGAGATAATTTTTCTTTTCCTTTCCCAATTTGAATGCCTTTTATTTCTTTTTCTGGTCTAATTGCTCTGGCTAGAACTTCCAGTACTATGTTGAATAGAAGCTTTGAAAGTGGGCATCCTTGCATTGTTCCTCTTCTTAAGGAAAAGCTTTCTATCTTTTACAATTGAGTATGATGTTTGCTGTGGGTTTGTCACATGTGGCTTTTATATGTTGTCATAGTTTCCCTCTCTTCTGATTTGTTGGTTGTTTTTATCATGAAAAGGTGTTGAATTTTGTCAAATGCTTTTCCTGCACCAATTGAGATGATCATGTGTTTTTTTCTCCTTTGTTCTGTTGATGTGGCATATTACATTGATTGATTTTCATATGTTCACCCATCTTTGCATTCCAGGAATCAATCCCACTTGTTGCTGTATAATCCTTTTAATATGCTGCTGAATTCTGTTTCCTAAATTTTGTTGATGATTTTTGCATCAATGTTCATAAGGGATACTGGTCTTTAGTTTTCTTTTCTTGTACTATCTTTGTCTGGCTTTGGTATCAGGGTTGTGCTGGCCTTATAAAATGAATCAGGAAGTGTTTTCTCCTATTCTCTTTTCGTGAAAAGTTTGAGCAAGATTGATATTAGCTCTTTTTATATGTTTGGTAGAATTCACCAGCGAAGCCATCAGCACCATGACTTTTCTTTGTTGGGACATTTTGGATTACTGATTCAATCTCCTGACCAGGTATATGTCTATCACATTTTCTGTTTCTTCATGATTTAGTCTTGGTAGGTTTTGTTTTTCTAGAAATTTTTCCATTTCGTTTAGGTTATCGAATTTTTTGGTGTACAATTGTTCATAGTAGTCTCTTATCCTTTTTATTTTTGTGGAATTGATAATAATGTCACCACTTTCATGTCTAATTTTAGTAATTTGAGTTTTCTCTCTTTTTTCTTAGTCCACTTAGCTAAAGATCTGATGTTAGTATAGCCACTGCTGCTCTCTTTGGGTTACTATTTGCTTAGCATATTTTTTTTCATCCTTTCACTTTCCATCTCTTTGTGTCTTTGGATCTCAAATCAGTCTCTTATAGACGGCACATGGTTGGGTCATGTGTTTTTATCCATTTTGCCAATCTCTGTCTTTTGATTGGAGAGTTTAATGCATTCAAATTTTAAAATAATTACTGATAAGGCAGGACTTCTGTCATTGTGCTGTTGGTTTTCTATATGCCCTATAGCTTTTTTGTCCCTTATTTCCTGCATCCCTGTCTTCGTTTTAAATTGATTTTTTGTAGTGCACTTTCTTTTTGTGAAGAATTTCCTCTGTTCATTAATTTTATTCCTGATTTCATTGAGCTGTCATTCTGAGTTTTGTGTAACTGATTTTGTTGTGATAACTATTTTGAATTCTTTGTCATTTAGATTGTAAATTTCTCTGATTTAGGATTGATTTTTGGGTACTTGTCATTGTCCTGGTCAGGAGTGTTCACGCTCTTTGATGGGTTGGACTTGTGCCATCACATGGTGGTAGTATCTGGTTGCACATTGCACCTGCTGCCACTGGAGTAGGGGCAGGAGCTCTGTATTCTGAGCCCACTGCGATCCCTGGCAGCTGTGCCTGTCCTTTGAAGCTGTGCTGACAGGACCAGTCTGTGTTTGCCTGCCTGCTTTATGCATGTATGGGCAGGCACTCTGGCAGGGATCCCCTTGTCTGGCCAACCGGCTTAGCTGATGCCTCAGGTTGGGGGGGGGGTTTGCATGCGCAATCCCACATGCCCCCACTCTGTACTCACTGTCTTCGAACTTGGGCTGCTCTGATTGGTGTGGACACCCCTCAATTGCTTAGCTGCCTCAGTCTGGAACTTTCCCGTGTGCTGGGAGGCAACTCTGTGAGCACAAGCTTTCTTGCAGAGGGCTGCCTTTTCCCCCTTCTCCTCTCAGTGTTGTGCCCCAGCTGCTGTGCTAGATCCTGCTGCCTATATCGCTTCCTCTCTAGAGGGAAAAGAGATCTCCTTACCTCCTTCCACTGCTTCGTGGGATGAACCAGCACCCCCACCTTCAGACGTATGACTGTGTGGATCTCTCAGATTCCTGTTGTGTTGTGTGAATGTCGTCTCTTGGTTTATGAATGTCCTTTTAGTTGTGTCTTAGAGGGGAGAGACTAAGGGTAGAATTCACTCTGCCATGATGCTGATGTCACTCTTCCTCTCCCTCACTTTTGAAGGACAGTTTTGCCAGATACAGGATTCTTGGTTGATAGTTTTTATTTTAGCACTTTGAATATATTGGCTCACTGTTTTTTGGCTTCCACAGTTTCTGATGACACATCTGAAGATAATCTTATTGAGGACACCTTATATGTGGTGATTTGCCTCTCTTTTGCTGCTTTTAGATTTGTTTTTTTTTTTTGTTTTTGAAAATCTGATTGTACCATGTCTTGGGGTGGGTCTCTTTGAGTTTATCTTATTGGAGTTTGTGGAGCTTCTGTGTGTTTTATATTCATGTCTTTCATCAAATTTGGGATGTTTTCAGCCATTGTTTCTTCAGATATTCTCTCTGCCCTTCCTCTCCCTGTACTTCTTTTGGGAGTCCCTCAATGCATATTTTGTCAGCTTGTTGGTGTCCCACAGGTTCTTTGGGCTCTGTTGGCTTTCTTTCAGTCCTTTTTCTTTCTGTTCCATGGCCTCAATAATTTCCATTGTCCTCTCTTCAAGTTCACTGATTCTTTCTTCTACCTTTTCAAATCTTCCTTTGAATATCTGTAATGAATTTTTCATTTCAGTTATGGTACTTTTCACCTCCAGATTTCTTTTTGTTTGTTTTTAGGTTTTCTATTTCTTTATTGGTCTTTCCATTTTGTTCAAATGTCAATTTCTTGACTTTCTCCATGTCTTTCTTTAGTTCTTTAAGTATCTTTAAGACAGTTGTTTTAAAGTCTTTGTCTAGTGTGTTTGCCATTGGATCTTTTTCAGAGGCAGTTTCTGTTGATTTTTTTTTTTTTGCTTTGAATGTGTCATACTTTGCTGTTTCTTTGTATGCCTTGTTATATTTTGTTAAACACTGGACATTTGAATCTAGTAGTGTAGCAACTCTGGAAATCAGATTCTCCCCCTTATCCAGGATTTGCTGTTTTTTGTCATTATTTTTCTTTGTTGATTTTTGGTTTTTTGATTGTTGTAGACTGTCTCTGTGCCAAGGATCAGCTTGAGGTGTAAACTTAATGTCTTCCCTGGTCTTTTTGAGCCATTCCCATTGCATGCATGGTCAACTTCTAATTTTCCTGTATATGAAATTGCTTTTGGATGTCCTCGTCTTTAATGTCTGCCACTTGAAAGGGGAAAAGTGAAAAATGAAGGGGGAAAAATTGGGACACTGGCCCCTTAAATGCCCTGGGAGTCACTTGAGCCAGAGGGAGAGGGTCTTTCAACAATGTGGGGAGGTCCAGCTACAATGGCTGCCTCTTTGTCTGCATCTCTGTGATCATAAGCATCAAATAATGACCAGAGCACAGATACTCAATATTTGGAGGGAAAAATTCTTTTTTCCCCACCCCAGCTTTGACATGCTGTGTGTACAGCTTCCCCCAGAGCATGTGCACAACTGCCTGCCACGTGGTTGGGTGTGGGAGATGGGTAGGTTTCTGTTGCTGTGCTAAGAGCTGATATTGATGGGAATAAACCACAATTTATCGTCCAAGACTTCCCCTGGAAGTTGCAATCCTTCAGTGGACTCCAGAGTTCCAAAGTAATTATATTAGACAGATTCTGCTGGTGCAATTGTTGTCTACTTGGGGAGACAGCTTCCTGGTGCTTCCTACTCCTCCATGTTCCTAGAATCCTCTCCAGCTCACTTCTGTTTAACACTGGATAATATTCCATTGTCTGGATGGACCATGGTTTATCCTTTTGACTACTGAAGGACATCTTGGTTGCTTCCTAGTTTTAACAATTGTGAATAAAGCTGCTGTAAACATGTGTGTGCAGGTTTTGGTATGAAGATAAGTTTTTAACTCCTTCGAATAAATACTAAGTGGTGCCATTGCTGGATCCTATCGTCAGAGTATGTTTAGTTTTGTTAAGAAACCACCAAACTGCCTTCCAAAGTGGCTGTACCATTTTGGTTTCTCACCAGCTGTGAGTGAGAGTATCTGTTCTCCCTGTCCTCACCAGCATTTGATGTTGTCAGTGTTTTGGATTTTGGCCATTCTGATAGGTGTGTGGAGGTATCTTGTTGTTGTTTTAATTTGCAATTCCACAATGACATATGATGCTGAGAATCTTTACATATGCTTATTTGCCATCTTTATATCTGCTTAGGTGAAGTGTCTGTTCAAGTTTCTTACCTATTTTTTAATCAGGATGTTTGTTTTCTTACTGTTGAGTTTGAAGAGTTTTTTGTATATTTTGGATAACAGACCGGTATCAGATTTGTCTTTTGTAAATATTTTCTCTCAGTCTGTGGCTTATTTTCTCATGCTGTTGACAATGTCTTTTACAGAGCAGAAATTTTTAATTTTAATGAAGTCCAGTTTATCTGTTCTTTCCTTTGTTGATTGTGCATTGGTGTTGTATCTAAACAGTAATCACTAAACCCAAGATCATCTAGATTTTCTCCTATATTGTCTTTGGGAGTTTTATAGTTTTGCATTTTACATTTAGGTCTGTGATCCATTTTGAATTAGTTTTCTTTAAGGATGTAAGGTTGGTGTCTAGATTCATTTTTTTGCATGTTGATGTTCAGGTGTTCCAACAGCATTAGATAAAAAGACTGCCTTTGCTCCATTGTATTGCCTTTGCTTCTTTGTCAAAAAGCAGTTGACATTGTTTATGCAGGTGTATTTCTGGGCAGTCTATTCTGTTCCAGTGATCTATTTTTTCTGTTCTTTTTCAATACCCCATTGTCTTGATCACTGAAGCTTTGTAGTGCGTTCAAAATTAGTCCTCTGACTTTGTTCTTTTCCTTAAATACTGTGTTGTCTATTCTGAGTCTTCTGCCTCTCCAAATAAACTTTGTAATCAGTTTGTCAATATCCACAAAATAACTTGGTGGGATCTTGATTGGAATTGCATTAAGTGTATAAATCAAGTTGGAAAGAATTGACACCTTGACAATATTGAGTATTCCTATCCATGAACATGGAGTATCTCCCCATTTATGTAGTTCTTCTGAGTTCTTGCATCAGAGTTTGTGGCTTCTCTTATATAGATATTGTATATATTTGGTTAGATTTATACCTAAGTATTTCATCTTCATGGGTTCTAATGAAATTATATTGTGTTTTTAATTTAAAATTCCACTGGTTCATTGCTGATATGTAGGAAAGTGGTCGACTTTTATATATTTACCTTGTATCCTGCAACCTTGTTATAATCAGTTATTAGTTCCAGGAGTTTTTGGTTAATTCTTTTGGATTTTCTACCTGTATGATCATGTCATCTGCAAACAAGGACGTTCTTAATTCTTCCTTTCCAGTAAGTATACCTTTTATTTCCTCTTCTTGTCTTACTGCATTAGCTAAGACTTCCGATATGATGTTGAAAAGGCATGGTGAGAGGAGACATTCTTATCTTTTTCCTGATCTTAGTGGAAAAGCTTCTAGTTTCTCACCATTAAGTGTTATGTTAGCTGTAGGTTTTATGAAGATGTTACTTATCAAACTTAGAAAGTTCCTAGTTCTCAGTTGCTAGTTGGCTGAGAGGTTTTTTTGTTTGTTTGTTTTGTTTTTTTTAAATCATGAATGGGTGTTGGGCTTTGTCAAATACTTTTTCTTTATCTAATAATATGATCATGTACATTTTCTTTTTAGCCTGTTGATGTGACGGATTACATTAATTGGTTTTGAAATATTGAATTAGTCTTCCATACCTGGGATAAATCTCACTTGGTAGTGGTGTATAATTATTTTTGTATTTTGTTCAATTCTGTTTGCTAATATTTCTTGTGGATTTTTGCATCTATGTTCACGAGAGATATTGATCTGTAGTTTCCTTTCTTGTAATGTCTTTGATTTTGGTATTAAGGTAATTCTGGCCTTGTAGAATGAGTTAGGAAATATTCCTTCTGCTTCTATCTTACGAAGAGATTTTGAGAATTGGTATAATTTCTTCCATAGATGTTTGGTGGAATTCATCACTGAACTAATGGACACTCTGTTTATTTTTCCTCGTTCATTTTTCTTTCATTTTTCACACCATATAATCTCAATTGACCTATTTTCAAGTTTGATGATTCTGTCTTCTGCCAGCTCAAATCTGCTGTTGACCACCTCTAGTGAACTCTTCATTTCTGTTGTACTTTTCGACTCAAGAATTTCTATTTGGTCCTTTAAAATAATTTTTTCTCTTTATTGATATTCTTTATTTGGTGAGACATTATTTTCATAGTTTAGTTATTTTGACATGATTTTCTTTGGTTATTATAATATGTTCAAAGAACTAATCTAAAGTCTTTGTCTAGTAAGGCTAACACCTGGCTCCTCTCAGTGATAGTTTCTACTGATTGCTTTTTTTCCTGTGTGTGGGCCATACTTTTCTGTTTCATTGTGTGTCTTGTAATTTTTTTGTTAAAAACTAAACTTTTTAAATAATATAATGTGGCAACAGTGAAAATCAGAAACCCCTACAACAGGGTTTGTTGTTGTTGCTCTTTGTTTAGTGACTCTCCTGGACTAATTCTGTAAAGTCTGTATTTCCTGTAGTGTGTGGTCACTGAAGTTTCTGTTTGGTTAGCTTCATGTCAGCTAATGATTGGTCAGAGATTTCTTTAAATTCTTTGAACAGTACGTTTTCTGGTCTTTGCTGAGGGGCTCTGTGTGTCTACTGTGGCACACCTTCAGAGCTCAGGCAGTATATGACACTTTTAGCCTTCACTTTTGCTTTTGCAGAGCCTCAAAGTCAGCCGGAGGTGAAGAGATTGGGCCCTCTCCAGTCTCTCCTGGGCATGCAAATGGCCTTCTAGATCACCAGGAATATGTCAGAGCTTTAAAAAGTCCTCTATGGACATCTCATTCCCCAGATCTTTCTTTTAAGTTTTTGGCTGGGCTCTTTTTTGCCCCAACTGGTATTGTAGCCTTAGGTAACTGAGATATTAATTGTCACTGATTGTTTTCTGCAAACGCACTGGGAGAGGGCTTTGAGCTCTGAGTCTGGTCAAATAATGACAGTCTCCTTCGAATGGGGCATTTCCACAGAGCTGTAAGACAGAAACATAATGAAAATGCTCTTGGGATGAGACTTTTTGAAGAGCTCAGTCCCAGTCTGCCCCCTCTGGTGGTTGCAAGGTTTCCAGTTTTCAGGGCTACCACAGAGCTGGGAAGAAGGAAATGGGAATAGGCCAAATTGAAAAAGGCTCAAACCCTGCTCTTCTTACTTAGGTTTTTTGAATAAATATTCTGTAGAGTTTTATAAACTTTTAGCTAATTTCCAGAATCCTGAAGAAATTGATTTTGACAATTTTTGCCAGCATTTTTATTGCTTTTATGGAGGGGTAGATTTACTGAGACCCTCACTCTACCATTCCAGTTGTATTCTCACCTTCCTTTAGCTTTCCATAGCAGTTTGTATACCTTAGGAAATGTTTCTTATTCTTCTTTGAATTATGATTACAGTTGTCTCTCAATATCCACAAGGGATTGGTTTGGGACCCCCCTGCCATCAATACCCAAATCCACATATGCTCAACTCCCTTACATAAAATGCCTTAGTATTTGCATATAACCTATGCACATCCTCCCATACACTTTAAATCATCTCTAGATTACTTATAATACCTAATGCAACGTAAATGGCTGTTATGCTGTATTGTTTAGGAAATAATGACAGAGAAAGAGGTCCGTACGTGTTCAGTACAGGCACGGCCGTTGTAGGTCTTCCAGCCGACAGTTGAATCTGTAGCAGTGGAACCTGCAGATATGGAGGGCTGACTGTGTATGGATGCTTTTCCTCCATTAGAATGTAGGTTTCTTGGGGACAGGAACTCTCTCTGCCATGTGCAATGCCTTGCACACAGCAGGTGTTAATTAAATTATGGGTTGGGCAAGTGTCTTGTATTTCTTAGATGAATTGGGACTCTTAGTTCTGTTATGGTCAGATAAGGCAAAATGTGTTCACGTGGCAAGGTGATCCCACTTCCTTTCTGTCCAGTGGTGGCTCTGTGGCAGGCAGCCTTCTGTAAATAATTCCCTAGGGACAGCATCAGCCCTGCTTCTAGCCTGTTTGTCTCTAAGTTTGGGGATTATTTTAGAATATGAATTAATTAATCCATTCAACTGATATATAATTTTCACCTATTATGTGCCAGGTATTGTGCTGGTGCTTTAGATAAGGCAAAACGACTGATAAGAGTCTTTACCTCCATGGGGCTTACAATTTAAAGGAGAGATGGGCCACAAGAAAAATGGAACAAAAGAAACGCCCCCCAAAACATTAAGTACAAATTGTGATAAGTATCCTGAAGGAAACAAAATGGTGTTGAGATAGCAGATGTGAATATTTAGTACATTTACAATAACCGCCTTTTCCTTCAATGTCTTTGCGTTTTGGCAGACACGTGCTATTCTGTAAAACAGTCCTCAGCGTGTTTTCATTTTGTTTGTCTTACTAGATTTCTTTTGAACAACACAAATTCATTTATATCTGTACACAACACTTTTAGCCTTGCATTTACTTATATAACATATGTAGAAATCACTGCTTAATTCTTGCCTCCTCTTAGCTAAAATCGTCTGATGCTGAGACAGTCTTTTCCCTTCTTGTTCTCCTAGAAGCCTTTGGGGAAGAACTGGCTCAGATATGAGTACTGGGAAACCGCTCAATTTTTAGGGAGGTGAATAAAGAAAATGCATAAATGTACAGAGAAAGGAGTAGCTATAGGAGTCAGTTAGAGTATTGGCTTGGTGTAAACGTGGGAGAGAATCCATGCTGACTATTGGTTTTATCTAGCTGGGTCCTACAGTGAGGGCCAGTAGGGGTGGGTGGCAGGTCAGAGGACAGGAAACTTGTGTGATGCAGTGGGACTAGATTTTAAGTTTTAAGAAGAGTTTTAAAAAATCAACACCAAGCTTAGTTTTCATTTTTAGCACCTAGTAGAAGCTTAGCCTGAAAAGAGGGGGAAGACTAGTGTCGACGAAAATAATCCATAACCAATCTATAAATGAACATTTGGGAGAGTTTATTCTGAGCTTAAATCTGAGGATTATAACTCGGGGCCTTTCTTCCCGAAGGAAGAAAGGGTAGCAAAGAAGTGGGGTGCACAGAGTGGTTATGTACCCCCAGAGAGGATGTTTCATGTAGGATTGAAATGTCCCTTTTACAATAGTCGCGAGACTGCTCTGTCGGCACAGCAATTGATGTAAACAGCAGGTAGGTCTGCTGTCTCAGTGAACACAGCAGGGTGGCAGTCCGTTGTCTCCAGCTGACTGGTCACAGGTGAGCTGGGTGGTCAAAGGTGAGTGCAGCAATCAGTTCCTAGCCTAAGGAAAGATGCCCATCCCCAAGGAAATGCCAATGTGGGGGGAAGTTGCACCTTTATCTCAAGGCCTTTGTTCTTGCCATAGGAAATGTCTAAGCAGATATACAATGCGTGCTCAATAGCCACAGTCAGGCCCTTTTGGAAAAAACAAAGTCAGGCTGAATTAGGTTTATACCAAATGGCTTCGTCATATACTCCAATATATCCTATTGCTTGCCATTTTTATTTGTCGCTAGGAAAAGACAGAGTGATGAGTGCTCAACATGCATCTAGGTAGCTGGGGCGAACGTTCTTGAGGTGTCCCTGGTGACCTCACTAATTGGGCTGTTACTTTTCTCTTTGGCCAGTGTTTGTCCAGCATGATGCTGCTCAACTCTACCTCACAGTCTGGAACCTGATTAGGGACCAAATCACTGATGTCGACTTGGTAAGATCCTAGAACTAGAGAACTCAAAAGTTTAAGATGCTGCTCATTTAACTCATTCAGCTCTTATTAAAGTAATGTGTGGAGAGGATTAAAAGAGAAAATCCACATAAAAGGCTTATCACAATTCCATAACATTACCACTGTTATTGTTTTGCACCTTTTTGAGTAGAGCAAAGAGCATTAGTGGCTGCCATTTTTGAAACTTCTGGCTAGTGGCTCCAGCTTCTGGAAGTTGGCCTGACCTGGTTTATTTATGGCTTTATACTCTTCCTACCTCTCCCCTCCTCTCTCTTGCAGGTACAGAGGCTGCAGGCCCTGTATACAATCCAGATGAAGGAGTCCTTGGTTTGCCTCGACTGTACCCTGGAGAGTAGCAGAAACAGTAGCATGCTGACCCTCCCCCTTTCTCTTTTTGATATGGACTCAAAGCCCTTGAAGACACTGGTGAGGGTTTGTCTTGGTGAATTTGCTGTTCCCACACAACCCAGTGTTGCTGGTGCCCTCTTCTTCTGTAATCCACCCGTGGGTTTTAAAAAATAATTTCTATTTCCTTTGCATGGCTCTGGCTAAGTTCCCCTTTTATTAAAAAAAAAAATGTTTTTTCTCCTACTTCCCCTTTCCTCACACTATGCCCTTAACAAGTGTCCCTTCCTGTTTTTTCCCTCCAATCAGTAGGTACTTTTTGAGATCCTGCCATGTAAGCCACATTGGGCCAGACGTTAAGGGGGACGTGGAGAGAACCAGAAGAAAGAGTTAAATCCCCATCTGCAGGGCAAGGGGTTGTACTCTAGATGGGAAATACCAACCCTGCCTTTTCCGTGTTCTCCTGGGACAGGAGGATGCGCTTCGCTGTTTCTTCCAGCCCAGGGAGTTGTCAAACAAAAGCAAGTTCTTCTGTGAGCACTGTGGGAAGAAGACCTGTAGGAAACAGGTACTCACGCCCTGAAAGCAGATACTTCCCTCGTGTGGGCTTGCTGGGGGATTTCCAGTGGCTTTCCTGATAGAGTCTTCACACAGGCCCCCAGGGCGCCTCCTGCTGATTGAGGGAGGGAATCCACATCAGGCTAGTAGCTGGGATCCTGGGGCTTCTGATTTCCGGAGCTGTGGGTGTGCTTCTCATCACTGAGGGGGACAGAGCCTTTGAAGGACAAGAGGAGAAGATCCAAGAGCAGTGGGCAGAGTTTTTCCCTCCGGGCTAGACTAGCTCCCTAGAGCAGACTCTGTAGTTGCCTTGGGCTCTGGCACCTGTGCAGAACCCTGGGGCTGCTCGTGCCTTCTGTGAGAGAACTCAAGAGATTCAGCAAACAGGAGCCCTAAACTTTCTGCTTCACTCTTTTTGGGAAGAAGAATATACCATTAGCCCTGGTATTTATTTGAATCTACCCATTTCAAGTGCCTTAGGACTTCATCTCTACAGTGATCTTGCTTTTTCAGGTCTTGCAACTGACCCATTTGCCCCAGACCTTGACAGTTCACCTCATGCGGTTCTCTATCAGGAATATGAAGACAGAAAAAGTCTGCCACTCATTCTATTTCCCCCAGAGCCTGGATTTAAATCAGGTCCTGCTGACTGAGCAAGACCTCTGCGATGCTGAGGAACAGGTGAGATGCTCCTCACCTCTCTTCCGTCTTCCATCTCATCAGATACCATGTCTTTTCAATTTTGCCTCCCCTTCCTCTAAGCTCTTGAAGTCACCCACTCATCAGAGATGGCATTTATGGGTGTCTGATCGATGTCATTCTCTCATTTCAGAAATCATGTCCTCTGCTGACCATGCTCAGGATACACAAAGGGAGTAAAACATCTTGGTGTGATTGACAGAAACATATTCATATCATATATTCATATATTTTTATTTTTTAACAATATTTTAATGATGGAAACTTGCGTGTTTTTGAATAACAGTGATGGGTTGTTATTCTCCCCAGTACCACCACTATTTGCTGATTGTAGTTGCTTTTCTTTTCTTTTAACATTCAAAAGACTTTATTTCTATATATTGTGTTTGTACTCATATACCTCACAGCACTGAGGGAAGGAACCTATAATTCAGAACCTTGCTTTTAAATAAAAGGTGTAATGCTCACATAATCATACGTAAACATGAAACCTTGGGTTCTAAATACGGTGCCAATCTAACTTTCTTCTTAAAACAGCTTATACCCACTTTGAGGATAAGAAGAAAGGAGCCATTCATTGGGCCAAATTTAATCAAAATAAAGTTGAATTCAGTTTTCCTGAGCCAATAATTTATTGGGAGATTCTGAGAAAAAAAATGACTTAAATATCTTTTTCCGTAGGTTTGAAATGCTACATTTAGCAAATTCTGTATTGCCATTTATATATACATGGGTCCATTTTTGGACTGTTTTGTCCCATTGGTCTGTTTACTATTCACGCTCTAGAACCATGGTATTTTAAAATTGAGGCCTGATAATAAAATAGCTCCTATTATAACAAGGTTTCTTTACCTATTCAGGGCATATGCATTTCATAGGACTCTCATTTTCCTTATTTCTGCTTGCACAGCCTACATGATGAAGTATATCCTCAAATTTTTTCCACTTAAAAAGACTTTGCTATGGGAAATTTGAAATATGTACGAAAGTAGTGAGGAGTTCTACTGTGGACCCAGGTCTGTCGAGCAGCACCAGCAGCTAGAAAATCCGTGGCCAGTCTTGCTGTACTTACACCTCCACCCTCTTCTCTCTCCCACCCTCTGCTGGATTATTTTGAAGCAAATCCCGGACACCATACCGTTTCATTTTTAAGTATTTCACTATGTCTCTCTAAAGAAGAAGCACTCTTTTTCTCAACGTAATCAATTTCCTCTTACAATTCCTTAATATTATGTAATCTTCAGTCAATATTCAGATTTCTCTGACTGTCCTGAGTGGTTTGGTTTGTTTGACTCTAGGTCTTGACTTGAATTTGCTTAAGCTCATTTCCTCCCTCTTTCCCTCCCTTTCTTCTTTTTTTAGGTTAAGTCTCTTTTATGTTTCTCCTCCTTTTCTTTTCCTTGCAATTTTTATTTGGTTGAAGGATTTTTTATATATATCCAGAATTGGCTGGTTGGTGTTATTTAACATGTTTCTCTATCCCTTGTATTTCTTATAAACTGATAGTTAGATCTAGATATTGCCCTGCGTTTTTTAAATCCAGTGTAAGTTCCCAAGTGGAAATAGAGAATAATTTGAGCTGTCCCTTTTGGGTGACTGAGCTGCATTTGCTCTCCCTTGTTCCCCCCTCATGGATCCTGTTTTTTTAATTTTATTTTAATTTTATTTTTTATTTTTTTTTAATTAAGGTTATAAAAGTTAACATCCTTGTGAAATTACAGTTGTAGTTACACCACTTCACCCCTAGTGCCCTCCCCCCACCCTCCTTTCCCCTGGCAACCACCGATCAGTTCTCTTTGTCCATACGTTAACTACCACCTATGAGTGGAGTCATACAGAGGTCGTCTTTCTCTGTCTGGCTTATTTCACTCAACATAATACTCTCAAGGTCTATCCATGTTGTTGTGAATGGGACAACTTTGTCCTTTTTTATGGCTGAGTAGTATTCCATTGTATATATATACCACAACTTCTTTATCCAGTCATCAGTTGCTGGGCACTTAGGTTGGTTCCATGACTTGGCTATTGTGAATAATGCTGCAATAAAGATAGGGGTGCATGGAGCTTCTGAAATTGCTGATTTCAGGTTCTTAGGATATATACCCAGTAGTGGGATGGCTGGGTCATAAGGTATTTCTATTCTTAACTTTTTGAGGAATCTCCATACTGTTTTCCATAGTGGCTGCACCAGTTTGCATTCCCACCAACAGTGTATGAGGGTTCCCTTTTCTCCACAGCCTCTCCAACATTTGTCACTCTTGGTTTTGGATATTTTTGCCATTCTAACAGGTGTAAGGTGATATCTTAGGGTAGGTTTGATTTGCATTTCCCTGATGATTAGTGATGATGAGCACCTTTTCATGTGTCTATTGGCCATCCCTATATCTTCTTTGGAGAAATGTCTGTTCATGTCCCCTGCCCATTTTGTAATTGGGTTATTTGATTTTTTATTGTTGAGTTGTGTGAGTTCTTTGTATATTATGGAGATTAACCCTTTGTCGGATAAATAACTTGTGAATATTTTTTCCCACTTAGTGGGCTGTTTTTTTGTTTCAATCCTGTTTTCCCTTGCCTTGAAGAAGCTCTTTAGCCTGATGAAGTCCCATTTGTTTATCCTTTCTATTGTTTCCCTCATGTGAGGGGTTATGGTGTCCGAAAAAATTCTTTTGAAGCTGATGTCAAAGAGTGTGCTGCCGATATTCTCTTCTAGCAGACTTATTGTTTCAGGCCTAATCTTTAGGTCTTTGATCCATTTTGAGTTTATTTTAGTAAATGGTGAAAAAGAATGGTTGATTTTCATTCTTTTACATGTGGCTGTCCAGTTTTCCCAACACCATTTGTTGAAGAGACTTTCTTTCCTCCATTGTAGGCCCTCAGCTCCTTTGTCAAAGATTAGCTGTCCATAGATGTGTGGTTTTATTTCTGGGCTTTCAATTCTGTTCCATTGATCTGTGCATCTGTTTTTGTACCAGTACCATGCTGTTTGACTACTGTGGCTCATGGATTCTGTTTTAAAGTCTCAGATTGGTGAGATTATTTGACTGTATTGAGAAAAAAAGAATAAAGTATTCCTGACTAATATGGAGATCCTGCCCACAGTCAGTCAAAACTCTGTCTCTCTCGGGGCTGGCCCCGTGGCCGAGTGGTTAAGTTCGCGCGCTCTGCTGCAGGCAGCCCAGTGTTTCCTTGGTTCGAATCCTGGGCGCGGACATGGCACTGCTCATCAGACCACGCTGAGGCAGCATCCCACATGCCACAACTAGAAGAACCCACAACGAAGAATATACAACTATGTACCGGGGGGCTTTGGGGAGAAAAAGGAAATAATAAAATCTTTAAAAAAAAAACAAAAAAAAAAACAAAACTCTGTCTCTCCCACCACTATTCCCTTCAACAGAGAATTGTCTCTTATCTTGACTTTCTTAGATTTGAGGGAGTAGAATAACTTACTCCCAAATCTAATGGATGCTTTTTGGTCTTTCCCTTATTTGATCTTTTTGTGGTATTCTTTGTTATTGATCCTACTCTCCTTCAAAATCTATCTACCCTAGGGTTCTCTCCCAGGGTTTCTCCTAGGTTTCTTTCTCCATTGCTGGGTTTTTTCATGCCCATCCTTTTTACTGGTATTTAGTTTAATTCCATTTCTTTTTCTCCTCATTTTTCAAATGTCTTCCCATTAATTCTCATGGTTTCCATGATCACCTCAAGATGAAGACTTCCAAATCTGTATGTTCTGGCCAGGTCTTACTCTCAAGCTCCAAAGCAGTGTATCTACCTCCTACTGAATGTTGCCACACTGTCCCCAAATTCATTATTTTCATTCCCAAACAGCTGTGCCCCATATTTAACTTTATAGTACCAACATCTTCCTAATTTCCAAGCCAGAAATCTGGGATTCGTCCTTATAGTGCCTCCTACTTGTTTCTCCCGCTACCACATCCAATCAGTTACAAAATACTTTTAGTCATTTCTCCCTATTTTTGCATAAATCTGTCCCCACATCTTTGCCTTTACTCTCACTACCTCAGTATAGTGTAGGGTTAAGAGCTTGGGCTTTGAAGCCAGGCAGGTCTGGATTGGAATCCTGCCTCTTGTATTTATAAGCTCTGGCCCTTGGGTAAATTACTTTCCTCTCTATGCTCTGATTCCACCCCTGTAAAATAGGATTTGTACTACCACTCAGCGTATAGGATTGCTGTGAATATTAAATGAAATAATACATGTAAAGACTTAGCCAAATGCATAGCGAATGCTAAAAGTTAATTAATAATTATTACGTTAAAAAATAATTATCATTTTAGTGACTACTGCTGAAAGTAATTAATCAGGCTATCACCATTTCTTGCTTGCACTATTGTGGTGCCCTAATTTATCTCATTGGCTTCTTTCTCACTTGAGCTCTCAATCCATTTTTCAAACCATGTTATTTCAGTGTGTTTCTCAAACTCAAGTCTGATGATGTTGCTCCTCTGCTTAAAACCTTCTGATGAATGGCTCCCAGTCACTCATGGGATAAAGTTCTAATTCTTGACTTGACCTTTGTAGCCTCATCTTTTGTGACTTCCCAGCACCCTCCCTGACTTCCATTTCATCACTATGTTCTATTCTTTTATGCTGCTGAGCCTTTGCAATTTCTGGATCCACATTCAAGTATAACCCATTCCCATAACTTGTCTGCCAATCTTGTTCATCCTTCAAGATCAGTTCAAGCCTATCTTCCCTGGGGAGCTTTCCTCAGCTGGTTGTTCCTTCTTTTTGGGGAAAAAGTTGGGTCTTCCCAAACTTACTTGTAAATACAACTGGTATAAAACATGGCATTATAATTCTGGTTTAATTAGCTGTGAGATTCTTGAGGTCAAGGACTATTTTCTAGTTCCCTTGAAGCACCAGTGCATACCATAGAGTACACTGAGTGGATGTGTGATGAAGCAGTGTTTCCTTCTTCTAGATGAGGATTGGAAGAGGAGGGATGGTGGATGAGTTATTTTGTGCCTTGTATCCTTCCAGCCTGGAGGACAGTATGAACTCTTTGCTGTGATTGCCCATGTGGGGATGGCTGGCTTTGGTCATTACTGTGCCTATATCCGGAATTCTGTGGATGGAAAATGGTTCTGCTTCAATGACTCCAATGTTTGTAGGGTAAGGAACATCATCCAAAATCGCCCCTTGCCTTGGATTAGCCACCTCTAATAAATTCTGAGCCCAGGCCTAGACAACACCAAGACTCAATGTGGTCCTGTTCTCTCTGTGTGGAGGGCCTTTTATGAGGTTTAAAGTCCTTTTCTGCATGAAGTCTTCATCTGGCTCACAGCTCTGTAAAAGTCCACTTAGCTCAGTGTCTAGGCTTTTGGTGTTCTGGGCCCAGTGCCCCGCAGCTTCGTGCTCTGTGGGAAACTTATGGAAAGCAAGAAGAGTCAGAAATGTGTAAGTTAGAACTCTGGGCTGAGCATAACCAAGTTTAGACAGCGGGACAGGGATACTAGAAGTGGCTTCATGTTCATGGCACCCTATCACCAGATGGTCCAGGTCTTGGGAGTTACTAGGGTTGGGTTTGTCTGGATGAGTGAGGGAGGGCAAATTGTAGCACCCTGTACTTTCTGGATGCTTAGCGGATGTGAGCTGGCTGCTTCACTTCATCTGTTTGTGTACTTTCAGGTATCTTGGGAAGACATCCAGTGTACCTATGGAAATGATAACTACCGCTGGTAAGAGAAGTGTTTGAGTGACGGAAACCCAAAGAGTTTACGTAGGGTTCTTGTTGCTGTATGAAGCTCTCGTGGATTCAGCTGCAGCTCTCCTTGGCTAACTCTTCAGCCTCATCTTTCAATATCCATCCCACCACACCATGCTTTTCTCACAATTTAGACTCCAGCAATATGAAAGTCTAAGTAGCTCCCCAAACCTCATATCCTCCATCTTCCCTCCATGGCTTTGTACATGCAGTTCCTGGCCTGTATTGCCCTCTGCTATTTTATCATCGAGGCAGACTTCCGCTCATTCTTCAATACCTCTGTTCACGGCCTTTTCCTACTTGGTAAAGCCTTCACTGATTCACCCAGGTAGGTTTGCAGGGCTTCTCATATGCTTTCACTGCATTTGGAGCATGCCTGCTTTATAGCAGGGCCACACAGTTTTGCCATTGTTTGCTCTGTAACTTTCACTTTAGACCATGAACTTTCTGGGAGTGAGGGTCACTCTTTCCCTCTTTCTTTTTTTGGTACAGTAGCTTGCATTTAGTAAATAGCAGTAAATATATTTTTAAAAATAATAACTGCAGAGGGGAAACTGGAGAGAAAAAAGCAGAGAGACTTGCAAGTTTTCCCAGCTGAGTTTCTGGGTTAGGGGTGATATTGTATACCAAAGGGGATTTTTGAGATGATTTCAGCTGCAGCAGTAGGCCCAACCATTTGAAAAATAATGAATTAGGTGAAATTTGTGTTTGAAATCCTCCTCCAATCTTCTACTCTAGGACCTGGGCCTTGCTTGCTCAGCAAGAACCCACGTGCCCTATTGCAACCCTGTGTCCTCCTGGCCCCCTTCTGGGCAGGACGCTGAGCTGCTGGCATTTGTAACAATCTAGGGCCTGGCCAGCCCCGATCTTACCTTATCTCACCCAAAGAACATCACAAAGGAACACAGAGTTCCTCCACGTGAACTACGGTTCCTGGAAACTCTGGTCGTACCAGGGACAGCCCCCTTGGCAAGTACATAGCCTTTGTGCCCCCTGCCCGTATAAGCAGCCCCTTCCCTACCCATTGTAGCAGTGTGCAAGTCCAAGCAGCCGGCCACCACTGGACACTCCCTGTAACTGTCTCCCGATAACCTCTTATGTCTCGTTAGCTGTCTCTGGGTCTTTTCTTAGGTCTCTCTGCAACCTGTCCCACATAACCTTACCCAACTGGGCAGACTTCTGCATTTCATCTGCCTCTTCTCTTTCTTCTAAGCATCTCCCTTAGATGCCCACTCTTTGTCACTTTCTGGTTGTCAGTGATTCCCTCATTATTTAGATTAGGATTTGGCAAACTTTCTCTGTAAAGTGCCTGAGAGTAAATATTTTGGCCTTATGGGCCATGTGGTCTCTGTTGCAACTACTCAACTCTGTCCTTGTAGCACAAAAGCAGCCATAGGCAATACACGAATGAATAAGTGTGGCTCTTTCCAACTAAATTTATTTACAAAAACAGAGTTGGATTTGGCTCATGGGCTCATAGTTTGTCAACCACTGATTTAGAGGTTTTCTAATAGAAGCTTAGTGGTTATTTTCCCAGGTCACCTGTTTTGTTCCCCTCTAAGGTAATGGATAGACAAAGAATTGAAGAACAACCTGGAAAGTTTCCCACGCTTGTCCTATCATGAGTTAATAATGTGTTAATTAACTATGAATGTTTCATTTCTGCTATGCTGTTGCATTTTTTTTCTTTCTAGGGGGGAAATTGCATATCTTCTAGTTTACATGAAGATTGAGTCCTAATGGATGTGCCCTAAATCTCCAGAGACTGACAAAGTATCATTTTCCCTTTTTGTTCCTGAATCTGCCGACTCTTTTAAGAGATTTTTGCAATGAAGAGGAGAAGCACCATTTTCAAATTGTGTAATTAAACTTTATTTATAATCAGGGGTGCTTATCAAAATGTTTAACAGTGACACTGCCCAGGTATTGATCAGTCAGAATGGATCCTTCCAGCAGTGGGTGCTGGCCATGTGTCTGGAGCAGGTCCCGAGGGCTCCCTGCTGTGCAAGGCATTAGTCCTTTAGTGGGAGATCGTGGGAATCCAGGTGATCCCAGGGAGGGAGAGACCAGGCCAGCAATGGTAGTGGAAGGCATTTGAGTGGCAAGGGGCAGTGGTGGGGAAATATTTCAATATTTTACAACTAGTGTGACCATACCGGTATGTACTGGATGAATGGGATTTTATATATAATTTAAAAAACTTTTAGAGCTTGTGTTATTTCCATAAAACTCAAGTATTTTGTAACTGTTATTCATTTATTTGAGAAATATATATTGATCACCTGTTCTCCATAAGACAGCGTGGTAGGTACAGTAACGAATAAAGTTCTTTCTCGCAAAAGGAGTTTGCAGTTTAATGAGGGTAATAAAAATACATAAGATACTGAGGGTTTGGGGTACAGGAATTCAAAGGAAAGTGAAATCACTTTGTTGGGGACCATGAGAGAAAGCTTTTAGGCTGGAAAGGGGGTTAGGGAGGAGGATAATCTCTTTGCAGGGAAAGGCATACTTAATGGCATGATTGAAAAAGGCAAGGCTCAGGGTTCAAAGACCATTCATGAAGAAGGGCGTTCACAGTCACTAGAGCCATTGTGGAGGGAGAACGGATGTGGACAGTGAGAGAAGAGGGGTCAGGGGGTCTCCAGGACCAGGCTAGGAGGTGAGCAGACTAGATGTTAACATCTTCATTTTACAGATGAAACGATTGACACATTCAAGTTTAATGACTTGTTCAGCATTTCCTGCTTTTGGTAAGTGGCAGAGCTGAAAATTCCAACATAAGCATGGGTAATTTCTTTATTATTTTATTTTTATTGAAAAAAATTAGCCATGCAAAAATAAATTCTCACTGTAAAATATTCAAACAACATGGGAATATACAGAATCTCTTCCTTGAAGCTAACCCTTGTTAAACAGGTGCGTGTGAGCTTTCTAGGGCTGCCGTAACAAATGATCACGAGCTGGAGGCGGAAACAGCAGGCAGGTGCTCTCTCGCAGTTCAGGAGGCAGGGGTCTGAGTCGAGGTGTCGGCAGGCTGGGTCCTTATGGAGGCTCTGGGTCCTGATGGAGTGCTCGGCACTCATGGCCGTGTAGCTGTGTCACTCCGGTCTCTGCCTCCATCTCACACTGACTTCGTCCCCAGGTGTCTCTGTGTGTCCTCTCCTCTTCCTGTAAGAACACCAGTCATTGGGGCTCACCTAATCCAGGATGACCTTATTTTCACTTGGCTAATTATGTCTGCAAAGACCCTCTTTCCAAATAATTTCACATTCTGAGGTTCCAGATGGACGTGAGTATTTTTGGAGACAATATTCAATGCAGTAAAGGGTGTTTATCCCTCTGGGCCTTTTAAAAAACGCATTTGCATACATATATCTCCAGGTATAAATATTTTTACATCATAAATTATACTGTATAAATTATTCAGCTCATTGCTCTTTTCACTTAATGTCTTAGAAAATTTTCCAAGTCTGCATGTAGGTGGATAGTGTTCTTTTAAATTGTTGCATTTAATTCCATAGGTTGATATATTTTTCCGTTCCCATATTGGTAAATAATTTAGGACATTTCCATTTTTTTTCGCTATTTAAAAAAAATGCAGAGTGAATGAACACCTTTGGAAATATTTTGGCCATGTGTAAATATTTCTGTAGGAACTGAGAAGTGAACTTATGGGTCAAACGGCATGAGTGTCTAAATATTGTGGTAGATAGTGCTAAATTGACTCCACTTAACACAAGTTACTTTTCAAGTTTTTTTTTCTTTTAAATATTGGCACCTGAGCTAACATCTGTTGCAGACAAAACATTTGACAAAATCTAACACCCTGTCGTGATAAGGTCACTCTCCAAATTAGGAACAGAAGGGAACTCATGCAACCTGATCACGGGCTTCCACGGAGAGCCCACCCCTGATGTCTTAATGGTGCAACACTGAATGCTCTTCTCCTATGGTCAGGGACAAGACAAAGATGTCGCTCTTGTCACTTCTATTCACTGTTGTACTGGAGTGTCTAGCTAGGTGTCTTAATCTGTTATGGCTGCCGTAACAATATGCCACAGACTGAGTGGCTTAAACAGAACTTATTTTCTCACAACTCCGGAGGCTGGAAGTCCAAGTCAAGGTGTCAGCAGGTTTGATTTTTTTTTCTTGTTATGCCCTCTGTCAACACAAATAATCCATAACCAATCTATAAATGAAAATTGGGTGAGTGTATTCTGAGCCAAATCTTAGGACTAGCTTATCCCAGGGCCTTCCTTCCTGAAGGAAGGAAGGGCACCAAAGAAGTAGGGTGTACAGGGTGGTTATATACCCTCAAAGAGGATGTTTCACATATGATTGGCATGTCACTTTTACAATAGTCATGAGACTGCCCTATTGGCACAGTGATTGATGGACACAGCAGGTAGTAGGTCTGCTGTCTCAGTGGACACAGCAGGGTGGCAGGTCTGTTGTCTCAGTCTGGGTGGTCACAGGTGAGCTGGGTGGTCACAGATGAACACAGCAATCAATTCCTAGCCCAGGGAGAGATGCTTATCCTTAAGGAAATGCCAATGTGGGAGAAGTTGCATCTTTATCTGAAGGCCATTTGTTGTTGTCTTTGGGACACAGCAAATGTTTAAAGCAGATATACAATGCATGCTCAACGGCCATGTCAGGCACTTTTGGAAAAACAAAGTCAGGCTGAATTAGGTTTACGCCAAATGGCTTCCTCATATGCTCCAGTATATCCTATTGCTTGCCGTTTCTTTTTGTCACCTCACATGGCCTGTTCTCTCTGTGTGGGTGCCCTTCCTGTCTCCTCTTAAGAGAACACCAGTCCTGTTGGATTAGAACTCCACCTTTGTGACCTCATTTAACCTTAATCACCTCTTTAAAGACCTCATCTCCAAATACCGTCACATTAGGGGGTTAGGGCTTCAACATATAGGATTTTGGGGGGGGACAATTCAGTCCATAACACCAGGACAATAAGGCAAGAAAATGAATTAAAAAACATCAGATTGGAAAGGAGGATACGAAACTCTTTCTATTCTCAGATAACATGATCTTACATACAGAAAATTCTAAAGAATACACTAAAAACTATTAGAACTAATAAACAAGTTCAGCAAAGTGGAAAATTATAACATTAATATACACAAGTCAGTTGTCTTTATACTTGCAATGAGCAATGCATAATGAAATTAAGAAAACAATTCCATTTGGAAGAACATCATAAAGAAAAAGATAATTAGGAATAAACTTAGAGGTGCAAAACTTATACTTTGAAAACTATGAAACATTGTGAAAGAAATTAAATGGATAGCCCACATTCGTGGATCACAAGACTTAATATTGTTAAGATGCCATTGATCCCCAAACTGATCTGCAGATTCCACATAATGCTTATCAGAATCCCAGCTGACTTCTCTGTAGAAATTGACAGACGTCCTAGAGTTCGTATGAAAGCTCAAGGGATCCAAAATAGCTAAAACAATCTTAAAAAACAGGACCAAGTTGGAGGACTCATGCTTCTGTGGGGGCCGAAGATGTTTCCTCTACCCTCTCTGGGTTCTTCTGGCCAGAGAATGAATTAAATTCACATGAGACAGAATAACAGGAGAAAATTCAACAAAGTTTTATAACATGTATACACGGGAGAGGCTCAGGCAAGCTGAGCAACTTGCCAAAATGGCTGAAGCCCTCACCTTAAATATTATCTTCAGCTAACGACAAAGGAGGATTTTGGGGATGGAGGGGGAGTCGATCATGGGAAGTTACCACACAAGTACAGTAAACAAATGCAGATTTAAGTCCTTGCCTTTGGCATTGATTAAGAGTTTCTAGAGATAAGGTCATCCTCCCTTCCTGGTACAGAGAAGGAGACACTTTTACAGATGGAGATTTCCTTTACAATGTAAATGTCTCTTAACAAAGGGTAAGTAAATTCTACTTTTCAGTTGCTTTCCTGTCTGCAGTTTTTTAAAAGCAACCAGCCCCAAATAATCCTCATGCCAAAGAGACATATCTTGGGGTGGCCAATTCCAGGTCCCACACTTCATTACTTTAAAACTTATCAGAGTAACAGTAATCAAGTGTGGTACTTGCATAAGGGTGGGTGTCCAGATTAGTAAAATAGAGAGTCCAGGTATACACTCATATTTCTATGGTCAGTTGATTTGGGAGTGCTAAGACCATTCAAGGAGGAAGGAACAATCTTTTCAACAAATGTTGCTGGGACAACTGATAGGCACAAGAAAAATAATAAATTTGGACCCTTGCCTCACACTACATACAAACAGTAACTAAAATGGCTCAAAGACCTAAATGTAGGAGCCAAAACTATAAAACTCTTAGAAAAAAATATTGATGTAAATCTTTGTGACCTTGGATTTGGCAATGGATTTTTAGATATGACACCAAAAGCACAGCCAACCAAGTTAAAAATAGATAAGTTGGGTTTCCTCAAGGTTAAAAACTCTTGTTCTTTAAAGGACACTATAAAGAAAGTGAAAAGACAACCCACAGAATGGGATACAATATTTGCAAATCATCTATCTGATAAGGGTATAATAACAGGAATACATAAGTAACTCTTACAATTCAACAACAAAAAAGACAACACAATTACAAAATGGACAAAGGATTAGAATAGACATTTCTCCAAAGAAGATATATCGATGGCCAAAAATCACATGAAAAAATGCTCAAGATCATTAGTCATCAAGGATATGCAAATCAAAACCATGATGAGATAGAATTTTATACCCACTAGGATGGCTATAATTAAAAAATCAGATAGTAGCAAGTATTGGAGAGGAGGTGGAGAAATTAGAATCCACATACGCTGCTGGCAGCAATGTAGAATGGTGCAGACCTTTGGAAAACAGTCTGGCGGCTCCTCAAAGAATTAAATGTGGAGTTACCATTTGATCCAGTAGTTCTGCTCCTAGGGATATACTCAAGAGAAATGAAAATGTGTCCACACAATAATTTGTAAATGAATGTTCATAGCAGCATTATTCATAGGACTCAGAATGTGGAAGAGGTGTTGAGTTCCTTCAGTGCTTCTCCAGCTGTGCTTCTAGGAACCCTCAGGGAGCCGTCACGATGTGTGTATAGGGGGTGGGGGAGGGAGCCCAGGCCTTATCCCAGCCTCATCCAGACCAGCTCTGTCCTGTATTTGATACATGGGGATTGTGCATTGGTGTCACCAAAACAAAGTTTCCCTGTCAAAAAAGAAATGAAAATAAACCAAGGGCTAGATGACCTCCGTGTGCTCTTTGGGCTCCCTGTGTCTCTGCACCTTGTTTGACTTGTTCAGGAAGACAAGTAGGTTCATAGCCTATTGTCTGACAGAGGGACCTGGCGTCCCTGGCAATGGGAACAACACTGCAGCCATTTGAAATGGCAGACAATTTCCCACACTGCCATCAATGTCCTTTGGTGGGCCATAAACCTAGTTAGTGGGTTGACCTTTAAAATAAGAGAGAAAACATTGGAGAGCAACCCAACCAGTAAGGATCAAGTGTTTTGTGGAGTTGATCTTAGTTGTGTGTGTGTGTATGTGTGAGGACACTGTGTCAGTTGTGAAGCGTATTCCAGTTGGTGGTCAGAGTTGTAAGAATATGAAAACCAAGGGTGAGATGAATAGTTAATGATATAGAATAGAGTTTACATAGTTAAATATTTAAAAGCAGTTTACACAACCAGGTGAACATTATGATTCCATTTTGTAAAAATAATGCACATATATGGAAATACGGTGTCAACAGTCGTTATCTCTGGATGCCAGGATTTTTATAATCTTCGTTTTGCTTACTTTGTAAACTCTTTTTTCCACAATGATCATATATTTCTTTTGAAATAATAAACAAACAATGAAAGTTACCATATTAGGGGAAAAAAATCAGAAAATAATGGCAATTGCTTTTGAATAATGGATGGAGTCTTCTTCCTCTCCTGGCTTCAGTACTCCATTTGTGGCCTCTGTCTGGGCTGTGCTGGGCACCCAGCCCCTCCTGCCCTACCTCAGCCTCAAGGAGGGCTCAGAGGGCAGTTGCCAAACCACCTCCGATGTGTGGACTAGAGAATTGGGCTGGAGCTGAAAGGGCATGGGTGAGGGTACAAGAGATACAGGCCAGGGATGTCTGATGTATACAAGGGAACCTGGTGGTGGTGCGCTGAGTAGGCCAGAGCAACTGTGCAGGGGCCTCCTGGGCCTCTGACATTAGTGCTCCGGGCTCCATGTCCCCAGGGGGGTGGCTGAACCAGCCAAAGATGTGGGGGGAGAGGGCAGGACAAGCTTTGTGCGTTTGTCCAGATGAGTCTGGCTTTCATCTCAGCTCTGCTACTTACTGAGTGGGAGCGATCTTAGAGGCTCTATTTCCCGCTTAAACCATAGGGGAACCATAGTCCCCCCTCACACCCCCTGCCATGACGCTACTATATATGTCCCTTGTCCCCAAGGCCTGGCTATGCCAGGTGGTGACCTCATCACAGCCAGCTGCTCTGAGCTGGGCCAGGCTCTGGGGTGACCTCACTGGGCACCAAGTGCCCTCCCTGCTGAGCTGCTCTCAGCCCAGCAGGCTACTTCCTCTGGCCTCGCACGTCCACCGAGCCCTTGCAACTAGAGGATGTGGGAGTTGCTGTCCCCAGGCTGCCTGACTTGGGTCTGTGTCCCTGTGTCTCCTGAGCTTGCTGCCCAGCACCCAGCAGGAGTGGGGCCTCATGTGGAGACTCCAGGGCGGCAGAGGGAGAGGCAGCCTCCGCAGTTTCCTTGTTTACAATGTAGGGGACACAAAGTGCTGGCTGCCCCTCCCAGGCAGGCCTGAGTGAAATGGTATTCCTGCAGAGAGTGCTGTAAGCTGCAAAGGGCTCTGCAGATGGGCGTTCTTGCTTTGAGGAAAGAAGGTGTGTGGCGAAGGGCTGCAAAGGGTCCTGGCCTTGGATTCGTGAAACCTGCAGTGGCAACGTGGGTGATGGTGTGCTCATGTCCACTCGGTCCACCTGAGTTCACCTGCAGCTGGGGGAGTTGGTACCCAGTAGGCTGACAGCATCCCCTGGAACACCTGTGTCCCTCCTTTCTGCCTAAGGTCTATCTTTGGCACCCAAGAGGTGCCTCCTCTGCAAGCCTTCACGAGCCAGCATGTAGAAGCGTTACTGCCCCAGGGCAACCCCCGACTTGGGACAGGGCCAGTCGAGGTGGGTTTCCCAGCGACTGGGCCAGGGTGCCCACCACGGCACTCCCTCATCCAGGCCCCTTGCTGCTTTCCTCCTCCAGCCTCAACTTCCCACTCACTCAGCCTTTGTGGGATCGTCTGCAAAACAAATGACTTGCCCCCCAGTTCTTGTTCACTTTCAGGGAATCCACACTCTGCCATGCTTCCACCCTGCCTGTGGGACTGTGAGCAGGTTGTCCTGACCTTCTGAACTTGGGTTCCTCATCTGTAAAATGGGGACAAAAGGCCTACCTCATAAAGTCATTAAGGAGATACAGCATGCACAGATGTAAACTGATGTCGAAAGGCAAACCATGTAAAACAAACAACAGTTTTGAGAAGATTTTTGCCGAAATGCTATAATTTTGTCAGAGAAATTGTGTCACAGATACCCACTCAACCCTGGATATCTTCTTTGATTCTGGTGTCAGTGCATAGTTGCAATTATAGCCAATGTTTTGTTAAATATAAGATGCATTTTGTTTTACAACTTTAATTATATTATTTTTCAAGATAAAGTCCAAGTGTGCGCTTCTCTGTTATTTCTTTGAAGTACTGGCGTCTATTTAAGTAAAGTGGCCGACTCCTGGTGCCCCCTATCCTTCTCACTCTGTGGCCCACCCCCTTTGAGTCTGTCTTCTGCAGTGGTCGCCAGCTCCACGGGGGCGGGGGCCCATTGAGTTGTGCTCACTGATGAAGCTACAGTGCTTGACACACAGCAAGGACCAATGAATATTTGCTGAATGAGTGAGCGTATAAATGAGTGAATGAGATCCCAGAAGCAGAAGTCCTACAGGATGAGCCTTTACTTCAGGCAGGGTGGAGAGCATCCCAGGATGAGTGGCAGTGGGACACTTGCAGCTGTCCTTCCAGTGCAGAGCCTCCTTCACCTGCGATGTTTTGTCATCCTGGGTCTTCGTCGATTCCATCTCAAATAATGCTAACTCCTTCTGGGAACAAGGCAGCAGGAGGAGCCACCTGAGAAGGGACTTCCCAGATCCTACTTCCTGGAAGAACACCGTGCCGGTGGCAGGTGGCTCTAAAAGCACTCTAGGCACCAGGCAGGAGTTCCACAACTCACTTCTCAGGTACTTTTCCCAACAACCCAATAGGCAGACCCACTTATTTACCCATTTTACTGGGGGGAAACTGAGGCGCAGGGCCTTGCCTTGGCTCACCAGTGAGAAAGAGGCTGAAAGGGGCTAGAACTCCAGTCTACCTGATTTCAGCCTCTCTGCTGCTTCCTAACCTCTGTCCTGCACGGTGTCTCCCCTAGAACTCACGGGGCCTGGCTGCTTCTGGAGACTCACCCTCCCAAACTTGAGCTCTCATTGAACTTGGGAGGCAGAGCAGCCCCCTCTTCCTGGGGCTGAGTGTGGCATCCAGGGAAGGGCCAGCCCTGGGCACTGCAAGTTGTCCCATTAATTGCACCAGCCTATCTCTGGGCAGGACAAAGTTTCTCTCTGGTCACTAGGACCTTTAAACGTTCACAAAACCTCAGAGCTGAGGGGCCCCTCTGGGGGCATCTGGGTTTCGTCTCCTGGTCAGGTGGGCCATGCAGGGGTCTAACAGACACTGGGTTCAAACCTTGCCACTACCCCTCTATAGGGCATAGAAGAGGGTCAAGTTTCTTTAAGCCTTTTTCCTCATCGGTGAAATGGGGGCAATAATTCTACCTCCCCCATGGAGTTGTTGTAAGGACCCAATAAGATAATTCAAATGAAGAACAGAGGCGCCCGCTGTAATAGCTCAATAACCCATAGCTGTTCCAGCTGATGTTGCTGTCACTGTGAGCCCATTGCTGTCAGTGGCTCCTTGCTTCTGCCCACTCTATTCCCTCTGCCTGGCAAGCTCGGCTTGCTCTGACTCCACCGTCCTTCTAGAAAGCCTTTCTTCATCCTCCAGTTTAAGTGGGGTGTCCCTCGGCTGGGCTCACATAGCACTGGGGCTCACGCCATCAGACTCATGCTAGCGCTGGGACTAGAGATGACATGTCCTTGTGCTTGTGGACATCAAGTGTCCCAAGTGTTGAGACCTGCGCTTGGGGGCACCCCGATGTTTGTCACCTGCTCCATGGGCCAAATGTTGGTCATCTAGCGACTGAGGCTCCCTCCTTCCAAGGCAGCCAAACTGAGCTTCCCTGCCCTCCCTGGGAGGTTCCCTGCTCACCCTGTCTCTCCTCTGGGCCCTGGGTCATTTTGGTGGTGGAGACCAATGGCATTTTCTGGAGAAACTTATTTGGGATGGTGACTTTGGAGGGTTTGATTTCCAGCACTTCCTGCAAACAAATCCACATATAAAATTTCATTGCTCACAGTCCACCTGCCAACCCTGGTGGAAACGCTTAGCATTTCTTTAAAAATCATCATGGCTTTGGGGCTGGCCCCGTGGCTGAGCGGTTAAGTTCGCGTGCTCCGCTGCAGGCGGCCCAGTGTTTCGTTGGTTCGGGTCCTGGGCGCGGACATGACACTGCTCATCAAACCACGCTGAGGTGGCGTCCCACGTGCCACAGCTAGAAGGACCCACAACAAAGAATATACAACTGTGTACCGGGGGGCTTTGGGGAGAAAAAGGAAAAAGAGAAATCTTTAAAAAAAAAAAAAAAAATCATGGCTTTAAGCATTATTAATTTTAAAAAAAACTCTCCTGAACGTTAACTCTATGCTTCTTCAAATTCTCTGTTCCTTATTTCCATACTGTTTTTTTTTTACTTTAGAGTAAAAATCATACAACAATCATACAGAATACCTTTTATCTTCCTCTGAAGAAAAATGGCCCCTCCTGCCTCCCTGTACACTCCAATTAGGATATTATGTTCTTAAGATATAGGTACGTTTTTTGTTTTGTTGAGGAAGATTCACCCTGAGCTAATATCTGTGTCAGTCTTCCTCTACTTTGTATGTGGGTCACTGCCACAGCATGGCTGATGAGTGGTGTAGGTCTGTGCCCAGGATCTGAACCTGTGAACCTGGGCTGCCAAAGCAGAGCACACCGAACCCAACCACTATGCCATGGGACCAGCCCCCAGGTGTAGGTACTTTTCCAGGAAAACAAGAGAAGCAATATCCTTATTTTCCAAATAAGGAAGCCCCTGGAAACATTGATGAAATGATGTGGAAATATTTGAAAGAACTAGAATGATCTCTTACATGCTAAATGCTGTCCTGCCCATCACAGTAAATACCATTTTGCCTTAAAATAAAAATAAGAACTACCTCTCTGATGGGGGTGGGAAGGACTTTATCCCACAATATGCCTACATAGTACAATATATGATGTGGATAAGTTGAAAACTTCTATGTTTAATTCCATTCAATAAGCATTCCATTCTAATTTGTTAGCTTAAAAAATTGGAGAAATTATTAACAGATATGCTTAGAATATTCATTTAAGTATTTTCATTCTCAAGAGTAAGAGGAAATTTATTTTGGAAAAAACATTTTCCATTTTTTTCTTTAACATTATACAGATTTCTAATTTTTTTTTACAATTCTCTTTTAGGAAAATCACATTGAATGTAAACACTTTTGATTTTTTTCGTTTCTTCTGATTCAAAAGATCTTTGTTAAGATTATTTTATTGATGTTATATTGGCTTATAACATTGTGTAAATTTCAGCGTACATTATTATTTTTCAGTTTCCGTATAGACTGCTTTGTGCTCACTCTTGTCTAGTTTTTATCCATCACCACACACATCTGCCCCTTACTCCTTTCATCCTCCCCCCACCCTTTTCCTCTCTGGTAACCACTATCTGCTATCCTTATCTATGAAACTCTTTTGCTTTTTAAAGTTGCAACACAGGTTAAAATATTTACCTGATTGAGTTTTTGTGGCTAAGATTTCATAGCTCTGTGTATTTTTACCAGCCCTTGAAGGTTTAAGGCTGTAAGTGTTTTTTTAGCTAGAATTAAAGACCAAATTGGAAATAAGCATTCTGAAGCCTCCAACTAAATCTCTGGCATTAACCGGAAGGTGTAAACTATCCGAATCTGTCACTTTGATTTAGAGGTTTCAAGTTGCCTTGTACTTAGAGTTGCTTGACTTCCATTCTACTGAAGGATGACTTCCTTCCTTCTTGTACCTGCAGGAAGCAAAGGAAAGCATCCAGAATTGCAGGTATGATTCTGAGCTCTGGGACTTCAGAGCCTCATTGAAAACTAAGAATAAGCTGAATGTAATGAATGACCAGTGATGTTTGTCTTCTCTCTAAGTCCTCTTTTTACCTGGAATGCACTTTGGTAATAGATTTTAGCCTATGCTTGATACCTCAAACTGAACTAGAGTCCAGTTTCTCCAAGGGATTTTCTCCTTAGTCCAATTTGCGTTCTGTCATGGAGAAGCAGTGACAATTAGACTGGAAGCTAGCATTTATTTTTAAATGAATTGTTGGGAGAGAACAACACATTGAGTGCAGTAGAAGGTGATGCAAGATGGAAGTGGTGATTAAGTACCCCAGAGCCAGTCAGTTTCAGAAAACTATTTAGAAAATTAATCTTACAGGGAACTCATCTGCCTTGAAGACCACACTAAGTGATTTTTCAAACGGTGAGCCAGAATTCTTAGAAGGGTGGTTTACATAAGTGAAAAATTAGAAAAGGCAGTACATTTTTACAGGGAAAATAATTTTGAAACTGGAGCTCAGAAAAAAAAAAGATAGCAAAAGAGGGATAGAAGTCACTCCCAAATAAAACTATGATGCATGGGGGAATTGGAGGAAATGCCTATGCATTTTAGGTCAACATTATGATCTCAAAACTTATTTTAAAGAGAAATAGGTAGGAAAGAGAATAAAATGTCAAAGTTGTCAAATCTCATTTTATAGGGTATAATCTTCATCAAATTATCAGAAAATAGTCTCTGTTTCTATTCTTACTACAGTTTAATAGTAAATAATCTTCCAACGCTTAGGGAAAAAGGAAACATTAATGCTGTCCTCTGCTTTTCTGCTTGATTCTCAGTAGAGATGGCAATCCTTGAGCAGGAGAGGATGTGACAAGTTTGCCAAATTGGCACTTTTCATCATGGCTCATTAACAGCCCATGCCTCAGTGTTGGAATCTTCCAGACTACTCTGTCTTTTTCTTCCTATTTTCAAAACTTAGAAAACCTGCTAAGAGCAATAGCAGGTATTTGGGATCATATTCACAAGTAAGCTCACCAGAAATAGTTGACAAGTTTGTCTATTTTGCCCCCATTGCTCTGTTAATTCTGACTTATAATATTCTTGTGGCATATACATTCTAAAGAAAAGGACAAATTAGACTCCAGTCCTTGTTCAGAAAGGAAATGAGCAGCCAGATTTAGATATTGCTTTTAATATAGAACATGGTGTCTGTCTGTGTACTAACTAACATGGGATATAACTAACATGAATATATGCATAAGTAAGGAAACCTAATTAAAACTGGGGAACAACTCCTATCCAAAGTCCCTGAGTTATGAGCATTTGGCAGAGGATGATTTCATCTTAGAAAAATTAATTTTCATTAAAAAACCCTATAAATTTCATCACCATATCACTAAATTAGAATCAGGAGTGGTTATGGGAAACTGAGAGAGAGAATCTGGCTTAAGAGAGAGAAGTTTTTTTAGATTTTTATCTTCCATTCATGATCCCATTTTAATATTTTGTTTTTGTTGATTCCTAAAGGAACAAATGGACTGATTACCTTATGCACTGGCAGTTATATGTTTAAGGTAAATTAGAATATAACTGTATCTGGAAGATAACATTTTGGTTTAAACATTTTAGTCTGAACAAAACTAACATTTTATTTGATGACCTGCTGTGAAGAAAAATGCTCCCTGCTGCCTAGCTTTGTATGTGTATAAGGCGTTATAAAGACAGTTTCTGGAGAGGGGTTCAGTCTGTGTGGGGAGAAAGGGAGAAGGTGTACCAGTTCAGAGGTCTACAGAGTTCAGCATCAGCTCACTGTTGACCAAAGCCTTTAGTTAAAATGTTAACCTAATAGCAATATGTTAATAATTCCAGGTACAAATGATTTATAAACTCAAAGGAAATTCTCCTAAAAAAAACATGTAATTTTCAATTCAATCTTTCCTTTAAAATAAGCAATTCAGGCTGTATATGCTTTTTCTGTTGCTCTATTTGTATGTTTTTTTTTGCTCATCACTCCTTTAATTGTAGTTAAATAGGCTTTGGAAAAACTATTCTTAACTTTTTCCCTGCAAGCGAATCTCCCAAATCCGCCTCGTTGGCTTTTTTGGGTGCACTTCCCCATAAAAGCTTAAGAATAGAATGAATAATCTACGCCTATGAGAAGACTGAATGATGGCATAACAGAAGAGAAAGTCACAGGGTCTCGTGGCAGCACTCGTGATGTGCATGATGGAGCACAAATTGGGCCAGTTGACCTGTGTGAGATGTTCCTGCCACCAAAGATACTTGTGCATAGATGGAAACAAAGAAAGGCCATGGCAGGAGTGTGCAGAATGTAGACAAAACTGTTCAGTGTGGGTCCAAACAAACTTTGTCCACAAGGCATCTAGTTGAAAACACACCACTAGATGTTCAACATAGAAGCATAAAAAGTAATCTGTTTTTTCCCCCACAAAACAAAGAAAATCGTGTCCAGGAACTCCACTGATTTGGAGAAGTAGTACCACCAACACTTGGATATTGGCTTCCTCAGCTCTGGTAGGTTCTGACATGGTAAATTGTAGCCTCCCTCCCAACTGGGGAGAATAAGCCATCCATTCATCCATCCATCCATCCATCCATCCATCCATCATCTATCTATCTATTGATACGGAGGGGAGTGTGATTCTGAGATTCTATAGGGTGAGGACACCTCTGAGAGAAAGCAAAGCTGTTCTTGATACCTTTGTTACTCAGCCATACTGAAAGCAGATATATTATAGTAAGAAAAAGTAGGAAGATAAGAGTCCAACATGAACCATCTTCTTACTCGAGAATCTCAAGGTCCAAACTATTGTGCAAAAAAACCCCACTGATTTCCTCATCAAACATCTCTGGATGCTCCGTGATCTGCCGTGGCTGAGGCACAACAACCTGGGAGGCTGTTGAGATGCCAGCATCTTTCTGTTGGGCATATTCACAGCACTCCCTCTACTTCCTTCCCACCTATACCCAGGCCAGTCTTGGATTCTGGGTGGGGAAGGGGAATGCCACCCCTCTGGAGTCAGTCAGATCTGGGCCTTGGACAAGTTGCTTTCTTTCTGTGGGCCTCAGTTTCCTCATCTGTAAAACAGGGTTGACAATAGTACCTTTCTGATAGATGTGGTTGTGCCAAATGCCTGGCACAGCACCTGACACATAGCAGGATCTCAAAAAAGGGAGTGTTTTCATCATTATTTCCCTCATCTGCATTTCATTATCTCCAGCCAAGACCGGACCTTCCCGTCTTGTTATAATAGCAATCTGCCAGGGAGTCCATGGTCGCAGGTCCAGTTTCCTCCAGTGCTGTGGACACCACTGCTGATGACATTGATGGGAAAGTACTGTTTGCTTCTTATTCCAGAGTCACACTCTTGGCCACAGGGGACAGGCACTTTGACAGCTCTTGTCACCCATGTCGGACAGCCACAGTGGTTCAGTGTCACCAGTGACCTGAGAATGTGCTTCCCACCTGGACAGGCTTCCCTTTCTGTGTGGGCCCATTAGTTGGGTCCTCAGCACGGGAGCTAGCAGCCGTTGAGCTCTGAGTATGTGCAGCGACACTTCAAGTGCAGTCTCATTTAACTTGTCTTCCTAATAATACATTTCACAGACAAGGAAACAGGCTCAAATGGTAACACTTCTCCAAGGTCACTGGGTCTGACTGACCTCACAGGCCATGTTTCTCACCATTAAGCAGCACTGCCACCAACACAAGGCAGCCCTTCATTGTGATCCTTGGTGATCTCCACTCTTATCTGCTGCTCCCCAGTTCAATTAGGGGCTTCTCTCTCTTCCTCCAGGGAGTGTCTGGCTAGTTTCCTCCAGAGGACTGATGGATTGGAGGGGCTCTATTGCTAGGCAAGGAAGAGGCAGACTGCGGTCTCACCTGATAGCCTCAGATCAGGTGGACTTCCACATGAACTGTGAAGAAGACAAAGGCTCCCTCCCCTCCTCTCCACTTTAGTCTTGGGTGTGAGGCAAAGTTTCCTCCCATGCAGAAGCCGGTGTGCCTGTTATGTGGGTGCAGAGGTGGGAGCCGGGGGTGCCTGCCGGAGGAAGCTGAGGTGTGTTTTGGGGGCTGTGCACAGCTCCAAAGTCCCCAGTCTGATGCCCACAGCTTCTGCGGGCAACCTAACAAACTCTATAAAAGCTCCTCTCCTTACTCAAGCTCCAGCGGGTCCTGCTGTTGTGACTGAGAAGTTCATCTGGATCAGACACAGCCGAGGTTCTCCCTGTGACTCACGGACCTTAGATGTGCTTTCCTGACTGAGAGGAGAGGTGTGTGGCCTACACCCTCTTCTGTCCTGGATGGCAGAGAGAGGCTGATTGGCTCCCAAGGCACAGCCCAGATTCTGAAGCAGGAGAGACTGGGATGGGGCCTTCCAGGCTCTTGGGTTCACTCCTGGGTACTGAGACTGTTTCTCTCCCTAGGGTTTCAGCCCCACTGACAAGGAGAATTTTGACATTGGAAACTGTTACCAATACCTTAAAACATGGGTATATTGGACCCAGAAATTTTATTTCTAGGGATCTGTTATAAAAAAATAGAGTTTTATGAATGCAAACATTTCCTTTGGCACAACTGTGGGAGTGAAAAATTGGAAATTGCCCAATGTTCAATAGCAGGGACTTCTAAGTTAATTATGATAGGCAGCCACTGAAAATGTGCAACAGGAAGAGGACTGATTGGCCTGACCAGTGTTCATGTGTGGAGACATCAGGTTACAGAAGAGCTCATGCCTGTAGCCCTCCCCACCTGACACACACATGCACACATACATGCTGAACACACAGGTAATACGGTATTGTCACGTCCACACCCACACTGGGGAGGACTGGAAGGAAGGAGACACGTTAAGGGCACCATTTCCTGTGGAAGGACTATGTTCTTTACTTTATTCTTTTTTTAATTGAAACATTATTGACATATAACATTGTATAAGTTTAAGGCGTACAATATGTTGATTTGATACATTTATATATGGCAATGTGATTCCCACCTTGGTGTTAGATAACACCTCTGTCATGTCACATAATGATCATTTCTTTTTTTATGGTGGGAAGAATTAAGATCTAGTGTCTTAGCAACTTTAAATTTTATAACACAGTATTATTGACTATAATCGCTATGCTGTGCATTTAGCTTTCCAGGACTCATTTATTTACTTGTTCCAAGTCTCTACTCTTAAACAACATATCCCCAATTCTCTCAGCCCCAGCCTCCAGTACCCACCATTCATTCTACTCTCTATTTTTATGAGTCTGGCTATTTTAGATTCCACATGTAAGTGAGATCATACGGTATTTATCTTTCTCTGTCTGACTTATCTCACTCAGCATAAGGCCCTCAAGGTCCATCTGTGTTGTCTTGAATGGCAGGATTTCCTTCTTTCTCATGACTGAATAATATTCCATTGTATATGTATACCACAACTTCTTTATCCATTCATTAATTGATGGACACTTAGGCTGTTTCCATATCTTGCTTATTGTGAAAAATGCTGCAATAAACATAGGAGTGCATATATCTCTTCAAACTTCTGTTTTAATTTTCTTTGGAAATGTACCAAGAAGTGAAAATGCTGGATCACATTCTAGTTCTATTTTTAATTTTTTAAGGACCCTCCGTACTGTTTTCCATAGTGGCTGAAGTAATCTACATTCCTACCAACAGTTATATGAGGGTTCTCTTTTCTCCATATCCTTGCCAACACTTGTTATTTGTTGTCTTAAAAATTTATTTTTTATTTAAAAAATTATTTTATTGAAGTCACAGTGGCTTATAACAGTATATAAATTCCAGATGTACATCATTATATTTCGACTTCTTTATAGACTGCATAAAGTTCACCATCAAAAGTCTAGTTGCCTTATGTCACCGTACACATGTGCCTCTTTACTCCTTTTGTCCTTCCCTCACCCCCTTTCCCTCTAGTAACCACCAATCTGTTCTCCATATCTATGCGTTTGTTTATTTTCCACATATGAGCAAAATCATATGGTAATTGTTTCTTTCTATCTGACTTATTTCGCTTAGCATACAATCCTGGGAATCCATTGATGTTGTTGCAAATGGAAATATTTCATCTTTTTTATGGCTGAGTAGTATTCCATTATATATATATATATATATATATATATATATATATATATATATATATACCGTATCTTCTTTATCCATTCATAAGTTGATGGGCACTTAGGTTGCTTCCACATCTTGGCTATTGTGAATAATGCTGTGATAAACATAGGGATGCATAAATCTCTTTGAATTGTTGATTTTATATTCTTTGGATGAATATCCAGTAATAGGACATATATTTTTATTTTTAATTTTTTGAGGAATCTCCGTACTGTCTTCCATAGTGGCTGCACCAATTTACATTCCCACCAGCAGTCGTATGAGGGTTCCTTTCTCTCCACATCTTCTCTAATACTTGTTATTTCTTGTCTTTTTGATAATGGACATTCTGATGGGTGTGAGATGCTATCTCATTATAGTTTTTATTTGCATTTCCCTAATAATCAGTGATGTTGAACATCTTTTCATGTGCCTGTTGGCCATCTGTATATCCTCTTTGGAAAAACGTCTGTTCATATCCTCTGCCCGTCTTTTTTGTTGCTGTTGGTGTTGAGTTGTATGAGTTCTTTATATGTTTTGGACATTAACCCCTTATCAGATATATGATTTGCAAATATCTTCTCTCAATTGCTAAGTTGTCTTTTCGTTTTGTTGATGTTTCCTTTCTTGTGCAGAGATTTTTAGTTTGATGTAATCTCATTTGTTTATTTTTTCTCTTGTTTCCCTTGCCTGAGGAGACATGATATTCAAAAAGGTGCTGCTAAGACTGATGTCAAAGAGCATACTGCCTATATTTTCTTCTAGAAGTTTTATGGTTTCTGGTTTTACATTCAAGTCTTTAATTCATTTTGAGTTATTTTTTGAGTATGGTGTAAGTAGTTCTCTATTTTCATTCTTTTGCATATGGCTGTCCAGTTTTCCTAATACTATTTATTTGGAGAGACTCTCTTTTTTCCACTGTATGGTCTTGGCTCCTTTGTTGAAAATTAGCTGTCTGTAGAAGTGTGGATATATTTCTGGGCTTTCAATTCTGTTCCATTGATCTGTGTGTTTGTTTTTCTGCCACTACCATGCTGTTTTGATTACTATTGTAAATGGGCTTGTATTCTTGATTTCTCTTTCTCTTAGTTAATTGCTAGTGTATAGAAATGCAACTAATTTTTGTATGTTGATTTTGTACCCTGAAATTTTGCTATATTCATTAATTAATTGTAATAGTTTTTTTTAGTGGATTCTTCAGGATTTTCTATATATAGAATCATGTCATCTGCAGCACATAGTGACAGTTTTGCTTCTTCCTTGACAGTTTGGATTCCTTTTATTCCTTTTTCTTGCCTAATTGCTCTGGCCAAAACCTCCAGTACTATGTTGAATAAGAATGGTGAGAGTGGGCATCCTTGTCTTGTTCCTGTTCTCAGAGGGATGGCTTTCAGTTTTCCCCATTGAGTATGATGTTGGCTGTGAGTTTGTCATATATGGCCTTTATTATGTTGAGGTACTTTCCTTATATCCCCATTTTATTGAGAGTTTTTATAGTAAATGGATGTTGGATCTTGTCAAATGCTTTCTCTGCATCTATTGAGATGACAGGCTATAGCCTTCCATAGCATTCTCTTATAATCCTTTGCATTTCTGTGGTATCTGTTGTAATTACTCCTCTTTCATTTCTGATTTTATTTTTTTGAGCCTTCTCACTTTTTTCTTAGTGAATCTAGCTAAAGGTTTGTCAATTTTGTTTATCTTTTCAAAGAACCAGCTCTGAGTTTCATTGATCCTTTCTATTGTCTTTTTAGTCTCTATTTCATTTATGTCTGCTCTGATTTTTTTGTTTCCTTTCTTTTACTGACTTTCATTTCGTTTGTTCTTTTTTTCTAGTTCTTTTAGATGTAGTGTTAGATTGATTGTTTATTTGAGATTTCTTATTATATATTAAGGTAGGCCTATATTGCTATAAGCTTCTCTCTTAATACCACTTCAGCTGCATCCCATAGATTTTGGCATGTTGTGTTTTCATTTTCATTTGTCTTAAGGCATTTTTTTGATTTTCCTGTGATCCAATACTTGTTCAGTAGCATGTTGTTTAGACTCCACATACTCGTGACTTTTCCAGCTTTCTTTTTGTAGTTGATTTCTACTTTCATATCATGTGGTCAGAAAAGATGCTCAATATGAACTTTTGCTTCCCATCATATGGTCTATTATTGAGAATGTTTTATGTGCACTTTAGAAGAATGTGTATTCTGCTGCTTTTGTATGGAATCTTTTCTCTGTATATCTATTAAGTGCATCTGGTTCTAGTGTTTCATTTAAGGCCAGTGTTTCCTTGTTGACTTTTTGTTTGGATGATCTATCCATTGATGTAAGTGGGGTATTAAAGTACTGTACTGATACTATGTTGTGGTGAATTTCTCCCTTTAGGTCTGTTAATAGTTGCTTTATATACTTTGGTGCTCCTATGTTATGTGCATATATAATAATAAGTGTTATGTCTTCTTGGAGGAATGTCCATTTTATAATTATGTATTGTCCATCTTTGTCTCTTGTTATCATTTTTGTCTTGAAGTCTGTTTTGTCTGCTATATGTATGGCTGTAACCAGTTTCTTTGGGTCGCCATTTGGTTGGGGTACCATCTTCCTTACTTTCACTCTGAGCCTATGTTTCTCTTTAGAGTTGAGATGTATCTCCTGGAGGAAGTGTATTGTTGGATCTTCTTTTTTATTCCATCTAGCTACTCTGTGTCTTTTGACTGGTGAATTTAATCCATTTATGTTTGGGATGATTATTGATATATGAGGGCTTAATACTGCCCTTTTATGTCTTGCTTTTTGGTTGTCCTATATTTCCACTGTTTCTTTTTCCTTGTATTTCTGTCTGCCATTTCAGTTTTATGGTTTTCTGTGATGTTTTCCTCAGTTTTCTCTTTATTTATCATTTGTGACTCTGCTCTGAGTTTTTGTTTTTTGATTACCTTGAGGTTTGTATAAAAGATCTCATAGATGAGATAGTCCTTTTGTTGCTGATAGCATCTTATCTCCATTAGCCCATGCAGGTTCCGTCCTTTTTCCGCTCCTAAGTTTTTGTTGTCACTAATTATCCTTTTTGTCTTGGGAATTTGTGCCCAAATTGAAGTGGTTATAGTTATTTTTTTTTAAAGATTTTTTATTTTTTTTCCTTTTTCTCCCCAAAGCCCCCCAGTACATAGTTGTATATTCTTCTTTGTGGGTCCTTCTGGTTGTGGCATGTGGGATGCTGCCTCAGTGTGGTTTGATGAGCAGTGCCATGTCCACGCCCAGGATTCGAACCAACTAAACACTGGGCCACCTGCAGCGGAGCACGCAAACTTAACCACTAGGCCACGGGGCCAGCCCTGGTTATAGTTATTTTTAATGCTTTCTTTCCCTTTAGTCTCTGTGTTATAATTAAGTGTTTACTAACCTATTCTGATATAGAGTTGCAATTTTCTGCTTCTGTCTGTCTACTTGTTACCTTGCTCAAGCTTTATAAACCTTTGCCTTTTTGTTTCAGGTAGGAGGTCTCCTTTCAACATTTCTGGTAAGGCAGGTTTACTGGCAATGAACCCTCTCAGATTTTGTTTGGGAAAGCTTTTATTTCATATTTGAAGGATAACTTTTCTGGATAGAGTATTCTTGGCTGACAGTTTTTATCTTTCAGTGTTTTGAATACAGCATTGCACTCTCTCACAGGCTGTAGGGTTTCTGCTTAGAAATTCATTGAAAGCCTGATGGGAATTCCTTTGTAAGTTATTTTCTTCTCTCTGACTACACTTAATATTCTTTCTTCGTCACTGAATTTTGATTGTTTTAATATTATATGCCTTGGAGAAGATCTTTTTGTGTCGAGATAATTAGGTGTTCTATTAGCTTCACATAATTGTATATCCAGTTCCTTCCCCAGGTTTGGGAAGTTCTCAGCTATTATTTCTGTAAATAAGCTCTCTACTCCTTTGCCCCTCTCTTTTCCTTCTGGGATACCCTTGTCCTTATGTTGCTTTTCCTAATTGAGTTGGAGATTTCTCATAGAATTTCATTTTTAAAAAATCTTATTTTTCTCTCCTCTTCCACCTGAATCATGTCTAGGTTTCTATCTTTCAGCTTGCTAATACTCTGTTCCATATGGTCATCTTTATTTTCAATGCTTTCTACTTTATTTTTCGTCTCATTCATTGTGGTCTCCAGCTCCAGAATTTCTGTTTGGTTCTTTTTTAGAGTTTCAATCTCTTTGGTGAAGTGCTCCTTCTGTTCATTAATTTTTTTTCCTGAGCTCATTGAATTGTCTTCTGAGTTTTCTTGTAACTCGTTGATTTTCTTCACGACAGCCATTTTGAATTCTCTGTCAGTTAGATTTTAATCTTCTGTGACTTCAAGTGGGTTTCTGGAGAGTTGTCATTCTCTTTCTGTTCTGCCATGTTACTGTAGTTCTTCAACGTACTTCCTGAGTTGCTCCTCTGCTGGTGCATGTGTGTAACCACCTTTCTTACTTGGGTAAGGCTTTGGTTACTTTGGTTCTGAGCTGCTTCTGGTTGTATTTGAGAGCCTGTACTTTCCACCCTCCACTGCCTCTGCTAGATGCATTGTCAGTGCCCCTCCTTGTGCTGCTCGTGTGTCTCTGAGGGTGCTGGTGCCTTGCTACTTATGAAGTCCCTGCAGTTTCAGGTGTCGCCACTGGGATCATCAGGCTGCACGCACCTCTGCTGCTTCCAGGGTCACCTGGGTCTCATGGTTCTTCACTGGCTGTGGGCTCTCCATGGGCTCGGATGCTGCTGCCCTGTGCACCACCTGTGCTGCTACTTCTGGGTTGTCTAGGGTTGATGGCTACACTGCTTCTGGGAGTGCTGAAAGATTGATATCAAGGGGTGCTGGGTTCATGGGTGTTGCTGTTGCTGCTGGGGGGACTTGTATGCAGCCCCTGCTGCTGGCAGACCTGATGTTGAGGGTGTTGCCACTGGAAGTTTGGCCATGGGTTCTGCTGGGGTTCCGGAAGCCTCAGGTCAAATTTTCCACTTGCCATCTCTGGAGTGGGCAGGGGCTAAGCAGAGAGTGATTGTCTTTGCTTCTTGTTCATGCAGCCTCTGGTCACTGGCATGGGTAGATGTGTTTTGAAAACTCAAGTGAGCATGCCCTGCCCTACCTGGGAAAATTCACATTTTGTATATTGTCCCCACTGTTGGAAGGACTGGGCCACTGCTGTGGGAGGGGGAGGGGACTGGGTGACTGGCTCTGCTCTGGGTCCCGAATCCTAAGGACATGTGTGCCACCCGCCAATGCGGGGGTGGTGCAGGGGCTAAGCTGCAAGTGCCGTGTCTTCTCTTACAGTTTCTGTTAGCAGGCACAGTGTGCTGGATCTGCTGGGGGCGGGAAGGGGGGGGCAGGGGCAGTGCTGTGTCTGTCTCTGCAGGCTTTGTTCACAGGCACACGTGCCAGTTCTGCATTATGGATTAGCTGCTGCTGGGGGAGGGAGCTGGGTCACCAACTCCATTCTGTGTCCTAAATCCTCAGGGTGTGTGTGCCACCCACCACTGCTGGGCTTGGGGGGGGGGCGTGGGCAGGGGCTAAGCTGTGAGTTCTGTGTCTGCCCTGCAGCTTCTGTTCACAGGTGCATGTGCCAGTGTGAGGATCTGTGTTTTGGGTTGCTGTGGTGTGTCTGACTTGCTGTGTCACACTCCTTGTGGCATCTCTGATGGTGTGTAACACACTGCCTGTTGTCTCTGACTTCATGTGTAACTCTCCCCCTAGTGTCACTGACTTCATGTGTCAACATGCCCACGGCGTTTCTGACTTTGTGCGTCACACTCCCCTGGGGTCTCAGACTCCATGTGTAACAATCCCCCTGGTGAGTCTGAGCTCATGTATCACACTCCCCATGGTGTCTCAACTTCGTGTTTCACACCTCACCTATGGGTCTGACCTTGTGAGTCACAATCCCCTTGGCATCTGTGACTTCATGTTTCATACTCCCCATGTCATCTCTGACTTTGTGCATAACACTCCCCCTGGTATCGTTTTCATGAATAACACACCCCCTGGCCTCTATAACTTTGTGTGTCACACTCCCCCTGTCATCTCTGAATTCGTGTTTTACTAACCCCCTGATATCTTTGACTTCATATGTAACACTCCCCATCATGTCTCTGACTTTGTGGGTCACAATCTCCCTGTCTGCTCTGATTTTGTGTGTCACACTCTACCTGGTGTCTCAGAATCTGTGTGTAACACTCCCCGTGGTGTCTCTGACTTCGTGCATATCACTCCCCCTGTCGTCTCTGACTCCGTGTGTAACACTTCCCTGTGGTGTCACTAACTTCACATGTCACACTCCCTGTGGCATCTCTCATGTTGTGTGTAACACTCCACCTGTCATCTCTGGCTTCTTGTGTAACTCTCCCCCTGGCATCTCTGACTTCCTGTGTCACACTCCCCATGTCATCTATGACTTCTGGATAACATTACATGTGGAATCTCTGACTTCATGTGTAACACACCCTATGGCTTCTCTGACTTTGTGGTCACACTCCCCATTGTTTCTCTGAGTTTGTGCATCACACTCCCCCTGGTGTCTCTGACATCATATGTAACATCTTCCATGGCATCTCTGACTTCGAGTGTCACACACGACCTGTTGTCTCCAACTTCATGTATCACACTACCTGTGGCGTTTCTGACTTCCTGTGTTACACTATCCCCGGGCTTTCTGACTTTGTGTGTAATACTAACCTGTACTGTCTCTGGCTATGTGCATAACACTCCCCCATTCATCTCTGAATTCTTTGTCACAGTCTGTCTGGTGTCTCTGACGTCATGTGTAACACTCCACATGGCCTCTTCGACTTTGTGTGTAACACTCCCCCTAGTGTCTCAGGCTCCATGTGTAACTCTCCCCCTGGTGTCTATGATGTTACATATGTAACGTATGACTATGTTACACATGGTGTTCATGTGTAACACTCCATGTGGTATCTCTGTCTTTGTGCATAAAACTCCTTGTAGTGTTCTGACTTCTTGTGTCACACCCCAAATGTCGTCTCTGACTTTGTGTGTAACACTCCTGAGGTTGTCTGTGTTATCATGCAATACAATAACCCTGTTGTCTCTCACATGATGTGTAACACACCCCCTGGTGTCTTTGACTTCGTGGGTAACACGTTCCCTTGTCATCTGTGAATTTGTGTGTCACACCCCACTGTTGTCTCTGACTTCATGGTTCACTCTCCTGCCGCTGTTTTTGACTTTGTGTGTCACACTCCCACTTGCCTTACAGATTTCGTGTGTAACACACCACGTTGCATTTCTGACACCGTGTGTAACACTCCCCCTGGTGTCTTTGACTTTGTATGTAACACTTCACTTGATGTCTCTGAATTCCTGTAACAATCCCCCTGCCGTCTCTGACTTCATGTGTAACGCCCAACATGGCATGTCTGAATTAGTGTTTCATTCTCCTACGTGGCATGTCTGAATTGGTGTATCAAACTCACCATGTCATCTCTGATTTCATGTGTAACACTCCTCCTGTTGTCTCTGACGTTGTGTGTTACACTCCCTCTGGCATCTATGACTTTGTGTGTAACGCTCTCCATTGCGTGTCTGAATTCCTGTGTCACACTTTGCCAGGCGTCCCTGACTTCATGTATCACAGTCCCTGTGGTGTGTCTGACTTCATGTTTAACCTTCCCCATGGCGTACTTCCTTCAGGTGTCACAGCCCCCCTGGTGTCTCTGACTTCATTCTTCACAATTCCCCTGGCCTCTCTGACTTCATGGGTCACACTCCCTGTGGCATCTCTGACTTCATGTGTCACACACACCCTGGTGTCTCTGACTTTCTGTGTAACACTACCTCTGGCATTACTGACTTTGTGTGTCACACACCCCCTAGTGTCTCAGACTTAGTGTGTAACACTCCCCTTGTCATCTCTAACTTTGTGTGTAACACTCCATGTGGCGTTTATTCCATCGTGTATAACACTCCCCATGGTGCCTCTGACTTCATGTGTCAATCGTCCCCTTGTATCTCTTACTTCCTGTGTCACACACTCCCTGGTGTCTCTGACTTCCTGTGTAACTCTATGCCTTGTGTTTCTGATTTCGTGTGTCACAGTTGCCCTGGAGTCTCAGGCTTCTTGTGTAACACTCCCCGTGTTGTCTCAGAGTTCACGTGTAACACTCCAACTGGTGCCTGTGACATTGTGTGTAACACTCCATGTGATGTTTCTGCCTTTGAATGCTCCCATATGGTGTCTTGGACTTCTTGTATGACACTCACACTGGTGTGTCTCATTTTGTGTGTCAGGCAACCCCAGCTTCTCTCACTTCGAGTGTAACACTCACAGGGGTATCTCTGACTTTGTGTGTCACACTTCCTCTGGCGTCTCTGACTTTGAGGGTAACACTCACCATGGTACCTCTGACTTCATGTTTCACACTTCCCCTGGCATCTCTCACTTTGTGTGTCACACTGCATGTGGCGTCTCTGACTGTCTGTCACACACACCTTGGTGTCTCTGACTTCCTGTGTAACACTACCCCTGCTGTTTCTGATTTCATGTGTCACACACCCCCTTGCGTCTCAGACATTGTGTGTAATAATCCACATTGTGTTTCTGAGTTTGTGTATAAACTCCACCTGGCATCTCTGACGTCATGTGTAAAAGTCAACATGGTAGCTCTGATTTTGTGTGTCATGCTCCACGTGGCATCTGTGACTTTATGTGTTGCACTCAATCTGGTGTATCTGACTTCATGTGCAACACTCCCCATGGCATCTCTGAATTCGTGTGTCACAATCTGCCTGGTGTCCCTTACGTCGTGTTTCACACTCCTCCTGGTGTGTATGACTTCATGTGTATCTCACTCCATGGCCTCTATGAGTTTGTGTGTCACACTTCCATTTTCATCTCTGAGTATGTGTGTCACAGTCCCCCTGTCATCTATAATTTAGTGTGTAACACTCCCACTGCCATCTCTGAATTCGTGTATAACGCTCCCATTGGTGTCTCTGGCATCATGTATCACATTCTGGGGTCTGTGACTTCGTGTTTCACACACCCCCAGTCATCTCTGACTTGTTGCATAACACTCGCCCTGGTATCGTTGTTTTTGTGCATAATACCCCCCCCCCCCGACCTCTCTAACTTCATGTCACACTCCCCCTGTTGGCTCTGAATTCCTGTGTCACTAAGCCCCTGCTGTCTTGGACTCTGTGTGTAACACACCCTCTCTTGTTTCTGGCTTCGTGTGTAGCACTCCATGTGCTGTCTCTGACTTCGTGTGTCACACATCCCATGGCATCTTTGCCTTCGTGTTTCACAGTCATCCTGGCATCACTGACTTTGTGAGTAACACTCTCCCTAGTGTGTTTAACATCGTACGTAATATTCCCCTTGGGGTCTCTCACTTCATGAGTCACACTCACCCTGGCCTCACTGACATTGTGTGCCGCAAACCACCTGTCGTCTCTGACTCTGTTCATCACTCTGACCCTGATGTCTTTGACTTCGTGGATAACACTCCCCTGTGGCTTCTCTGGCTTAGTATGTAATGGTCCCCCTATTGTCTCTGACTTCATGTGTACCTCTCTCCCTGGCGTGTCTGACTTCATGTGTAACACTCCACCTTGTGTCTTTAATTTCATGCCTAACAATCCCACTGGTGTCTTTCACTTCGTTTCTAACACTCCCCATGGTGTCTCTGACTTTGTGTGTAACACACTCCTGGGTGTCTCTGACTTCCTGTGTAACACTAGCCCTGGGTTTCCTGACTTGTGTCACACTCCCCCTGGCATCTCAGGTTTCCTGTGTAACATTCCCCGTGATGTCTCTGAATTCATGTGTCACAATGCCTGGCATCCCTGACTTTGTGTATCGCACTTGGCAACTGTTGTATCTGACTTCATGTGTAGCACACCCAGTGACATCTCTGACTTCATGTGTCACACTCCACAGTGTCTTTGAGTTAGTGCATCACACTCACCCTGTCATCTTTGACTTCGTGTGTCACACTCCCCATTGTTTCTCTGAGTTTGTGTGTTACACGCCCCTTGTTGTCTCTGACTTCATATGTCAAACTCTACCTGGCATCTTTGACTTCGTGTGTCACACTCCCCCTTGTGTCACAGACTTCATTTGTAACACACCGTGTGGCATTTTTGATTCCATGTGTAAAACTCTCCTGGTGTCTTCACTTTGTGTGTAACACTCCACGTGACCTTTCTTTCTTCGTGTGTGACAGTCCCCCTGGTGTCTCTAACTTCATTTGTAATGCTCCCACTGGCAACTCTGAGTTTGTGTCTAAGCTTCCATGGGGTTCTCTGATTTCTTGTGTAACACACCCCCTGGCATCAATGACTCCATGTGTATCACTCCTCATGGGCTTTCTGAGTTCGTGTGTCACACTCCTCATGTTGTATTTGATTCATGTGTTACTCTCCTGCTCGTATCTTTGATTTCATGTGTCACACTTCCCCTGGTGTCTTTGACTCGTTTGTAACACTCCACCTGGCATCTCAGAATTCATGTCAAACAGTCACCATGGCCTCTCTGACTTCAGGTGTCACACTCTGCCTGGCAACCATGAGTTGGTGTATCACACTCCCTGTGGCGTCTCTGAGTTTGTTGTCACACACTGCCTTGTGTCCCTGGGCTCATATGTCACATTCCTTCTGCCATCTATAACTTCGTGTGTAACACTCCCCTTGGCATTTCTGACTTTGTGTATAACACTCCCCTGGTGTCTCTGACATTGTGTGTCAGAATCCCCGTGGCCTCTTTGACTTCATGTGTCACACTCCGCCTGGGGTATCAGACTTTGTCTGTAACAATCTCAATGGTGTCTCTGAGTTCATGTGTAACACTCCCCCATGGCATCTCTGACTTCCTGTGTCACACTCACCCTGTCATGTCTGACTTCGTGTGTAATACTTTTGGTGTCTCTGACTTCGTGTGTCACACTTACCATTTTGTCTCTCTCTTTGTGTGTCACAATCCCCCACACATCTCTGACTTCATGAGTTACTCTCATCCTGTTGTCACTGACTTCTTGTGTCACACTCCAATTTCTGTCTCTGACTCTGTGTGTAACACCCCCTGTGGCGACTCATTCTTCTTGAGTAACACTACCCCCGTCGTCTCTGACTTCTTGTTTCATGCTTCTCCGTGTCCTCTCCATCTTTGTGTGTCTCACTCCCTGTGCCATCTCTGACGTTCTGTGTAACACTGCCCGTGTTGTCTCTTACTTTTTGTACGACTCTCCCCTTGGCGTCTCTGACATTGTGTGTCACCCTACCCCTGGTGCCTCTGATTTCATGTGTAAAGCTCCACCTAGTGTCTCTGACTTCGTGTGTAACACTCCTTGTTGCACCTCTGATTCACGTATAACACACATCCTGGTGTCTCTGACTTTGTGTGCAACACCCCCCCTGTTGTCTCTGAATTCATGTGTAACACTCCCCTGTGATGTCTCTAAATTCTTGTGTCACACTCCCACTGTTGTCTCTGACTTCATGTGTAACATGACACCTCTTGTGTTTGACTTCATAACACTCCACCTGTCATCTCTGACTTCGTGTGTCACACATCCCATTGTGTCACTGACTTCCTTCATAACACTCCCCATGGTATCTGTGACTCTGTGCATAACACTCCTCCTTGTCTCTCTGACATCATGGGTAACACTTCTCCTGATGTGTTTGGCTTTGTGTGTAACATTCCACCGTATGTCTTTGAGTGCATTCATAACATTCCCACTGGTGTCTCTGACTTCCTTTGTAACACTCCCCCTGTAGTTTCTAACTTTGTGTGTCACACTCCCCCTGGTGTCTCTGATTTCATGCATCACACTCCCCCCAGCATCTCTAACTTTGTTTGTAACACTCCTACTGGTGTCTCTGACTTCGTGTGTAACACTCCCCCATGGCGTCTCTGACTTTGTGTTTAACACTCCCCATTGCACCTCTGAATTCGTGTGTCACTCTCCCCCTCCACCCCGGTGTATTTGACTTCATGTCTAACAGTCACCCTGGAGTCTCTGACTTTGTGTGTCACACTTAGCCTGTCATCTCTCACTGCGTGTGTCACACTCCCCCAGTCTTCTCTGACTTTGTATGTAACACTCCAACTGTCATCTCTGACTTTGTGTGTCACACTCCCTATGGCGTCTCTGATTTGGTGTTTCACACTAGTCCTCTCACCTCGGACTTCATGCATAATAATAGGCCTGTCGTCTCTGACTTTGTGTGTCCCACTACCCCTGGCATCTCTGACTTTGTGTGTCACACTCAACCTGTCATCTCATGTTCGTGTGTAACACTCTCCTTGGTGTCTCTCGCTTCGTGTGTAACACTCCCCCCCTTCCCTCTCTTACTTCATGTGTAATGCTCAATGTGGCATCTCTGAATTCATGTCTAACTCTCCCCAGTGGCATCTCTGAATTTGTGTGTCACACTTCCCCTCTCGTCTCTGACTTCATGTGTATCACTGCCCCTGGGTTCTCTGACATCATGTGTTACACTCTCCATGGCATCCCTGACCTTGTGTTTCATAGTCCTCCTGTCATCTCTGACTTCGTGCATAGCAATCCCCCTGTTGTTTCTGTCTTTGTGTGTCACACTCCACCTGGCATCTCTGATTTCCTGTGTCACACTTCCCCTTGCTGAGTTCATGTCTCACACTTCCCCTGGCATCTCGGATTTCATGTGTAACACTCCCCTTGGCATCTCTGACCTCATGTGTCATACTCACTGTGGCGTCTCTGAATTCATGTGTAACAGTTCCCATGGTATCTCTGCTTCGTTTGTCACACTCCCCATGGCATCTGTGACTTGGTGTTTCCCACTTCACTTGTGGTCTCTGATTTTGTGTGTCACACTCCCCCAGGCATCTCTGACTTTGTGTGTAACTCACCGCATGGAGTCTGTGACTTTGTGTTTCACATTCCCCTTCTCATCTCTGACTTTGTAGGTAACACTGCCCTTGTCATTGCTGTCTTCGTGTGTAACACTCCCCTTGTCATCTCTGAATTCGTGGATCACACTCCTCCTGGTCTCTTTGACTTTGTGTGTAACACTCCTCCTTTTGTCTTCAACATTGTGCATAGCACAACCACATGGCATCTCTGACTTCATGTGCAACACTCCCTGTGGCATCCAAGACTTTGTGTGTCACATTCCCATTTGTGTCTCTGAGTATCTGGGTGACACTCCCCCTGCCATCTACAGCTTTGTGTGTAACACTCCAAATGGCGTCTCTGACTTCGTGTATAACACTCTCACTGGTGTCTCTGACTTCGTGCATCACACTCCCCCCGGCACCTGTGACTTCGTTTTTCACATTCCCTCTGGCGTCTCTGACTTGGTGTGGAGCACTCCACCTGGTATTGTTGTTTTCGTGCATAACACACCCCTGTGGCCTCTCTAACTTCGTGTGTCACCCTCTCCCTGTCGTCTCTAAATTCATGTGTAACTAAACTGCTGGTTTAAAAAACCACTGCTGGTTTTAAAAAAACTGATGTTTTTTACTTCATGTGTAACACTCCTCCTCACGTCTCTGACTTCATGCGTCACTATCCCCCTGTCATCTCTGATTTAGGGTGTCACACTCTACTTGGTGTCTCTGACTCTGTGTGTATCACTCCCCATGGCATCTCTGACTTTATGAGTAACACTTCCGCTTTTGTCCCTGACTCCATGTGTAACACTTCCCTGTGCTGTCTCTGACTTCATGTGTCACACTTTCCCTGACGTCTTTGAATTCGTGTTTCCCTTTCTCTGTGGCATCACTGATGTCGTGTGAAACACTCCACACGGCATCTGTGACTTTGTGTGTAACACTCCCCCTGGTGTCTCTGACTTTATGTATAACACTCCACATGGCATTTCTGTCTTCATTTGTAACACTACTCCGTGGTGTCTCAGACAATGTGTGTCATACTCCACATGGCGTCTCTGACTTCATGTATCGCACTCCCCCTAGCATCTTAGATTTCATGTGGAACAATCCACCTGGTGCCTCTGAGCTCCTGTGTAACACTCTCCTGCCACGTCTGACTTCATCTGTAACACTCCACCTGGCGTCTCTGAATTCATGTGTCAAAGTCCCTCTGGCATCTCAGACTTTGTTTGTCACACTCTCCCTGGCATTTGTGACTTCGTGTGTCACACTCACCCTGGCATCTCTGACTTCATGTGTAAAAGTCCACGTGGCATTTCTTCCTTCATGTGTAACACTCTCTCGTGGTGTCTCGGACTTCGTGTGTAATAATCAACATGGCATCTCTGACTTAATGTGTAACACTCACAATTGTGTCTCTGAATTCATGTGTCACAATCCACCTGGCATCTCTAACTTAGTATGTCACACACCCTCTGGCGTGTCTGACTTTGTAACACTCCCTGTGTCACCTTTAAGTTCATATGTCACACTCCCCATGGTGTCTCTGACTTCGTCTGTAACACACTCCTTGATGTCTCTGGCTTCCTGTGTAACACTGCCCCTGGCGTCTCTGACATCATGTGTCATACTCCATCTGGGATCTCTGACTTTGTAACACTCTCCGATGTGCCTCTGACTTTGTCTGTCACATTTCCCCTGGCATATCTGACTTCATGTCTCACAATCCCCATGGCGTCTCTGACTTAGTCTGTCACAAACACCCTGTTGTCTCTGATTTCCTGTGTAACACTACACCTGGCATTTCTGATTGTGTGTCATACTCCCCCTGGCATCTCAGACTTTGTGTGTAACATTCACCATGGTGTCTTTGCCTTTGTGTGTCACAATCCCCCTGGCATCTCTAACTTCGTGTGTCAGAATCCCCCAGCATCTCTGAGTTTGTGTGTAACACTTCCTGTGGCGCCTATGACTTCTTGTGTCACACTTCCCTTGGCGTCCCTGACTTCATGTGTCGCACTCCTACTGTCATCTTTCACTTTGTGTGTCACAGTCTCTGCTGTGCCTCTGACTTCGTGTGTAACACACTCCCTGGTGTCTCTGACTTCCTGTGTAACACTACCCTTTGTGTTTCTGACTTGTGTCACACTCCTCCTGGAGTCTAATATTTCTTGTGTAACACTCCCTGTGGTGTCTCTGATTTCGTGTGTCACATTCCGCCTTGAGTCCCTGACTTTGTGTATCACACTCCCCTTTTCATCTCTGACTTCATGTATACACACCCAGTGGCATCTCTGAATTCATGTGTCTGACTCTCCCTGTAGTCTCTGTCTTTGTGTGTAACACTTCCTCTGGCGTGAATGACTTTGTGTGTCTTTCTAGCCACTGTTGTCTCTGATTTCATGCGTAGCACTCCCCCTCTCATCTCTGACATCTTGTGTAGTATTCTCCATGGCATCTCTGACTTCCTGTTTCACAAGTACCGTGTCGTCTCAGAATTTTTGGGTCACTCTTCCCTGGGTGTCTTTGACTTCGTGCATATCACTCCCCCATGGCATCTTGGATGTCATGTGAAACACTACACGTGGCTTCTGTGATTTCGTGTTTAACACTCCACCTGTAGTCTATGACTTTGTTTGTCACACTCCCCGTCCTGTCTCTGAATTTGTACATCACACTCCCCCCCTGCCATCTATAACTTTGTGGGTTACACTTCCCTGTGGCTTCTCTGGCTTAGTGTGTAACACTCTTACTCTTGACTCTTACTTCGGATGACACTCTACCCCTGGTGTCTCTGACTTTGTGCATCACACTTCCCCTGGCGTCTCTAAATCGTTTGTAATGTTCCCACTGGTATCTTTGAGTTCGTGTGTAACACTCCATGTGCCCTCTCAGAATTCGTGTGTAAAAATCTCTATGTTGTCTTTTTTCATGCATCACCCTCCCCTTGGTATCTTTGACCTCCTGTGTCCCACCTCCCATGGTGTCTTTGACTTCGTTTGTAACACTCCCCCTGTGGTCTCAGAATTCGTGTCTAACAGTCACTGTAGCGTCTCTGACTGTGTTTCACACTCCACACTGCTTCCCTGACTTCATGCATCAGACTACTCCTGGCATATCTGAGTTCATTTGTAACACAACCAGTGGTGTCTCTGACTTCGTGTGTCACACTCCCCTGGTGTCTGTGAGTTCATGTATCACACTCCCTCTGTCATTTGTAACTTCGTGTGTAACACTCCCACTGGCGTCTCTGACTTCATGAATAATACTCCCCCTGGCATCTCTGACATTGTGTGTAACATTCGCTGTGGCGTCTGAATTCGAGGGTCACACTCTACCTGTCATTTCTGACTCCATGTGCCACACACTCCCTGGTGTCTCTCACTTAGTGTGTAACATTCATCATGGCATCTCTGATTTCATCTGTCACAATGCCCCTGGCTTCTCTAACTTTGTGTGTGACAATTTCCCTGTCGTCTCTGATTTTGTGGGTAACATTCCCCTGTTGTCTCTGACATCATGTGTCACACTCCTTCTGGCATCTCTGACTTCGTGTGTCACACTTTCCCTCCGACGTCTTTGAATTTGTGTCCCTCTCTCTGTGGCGTTGCGGACTTCATGTGAAACACTCCACATGGTGTCTCTGACTTCATGTGTAACACTCACCCTTGTGTCTCTGACTTTGTGTGTAACGCTCAATGTGGCATCTGTGACTTCGTGTGTCACACTCCCCCTGGCATCTGTGACTTCATGTGTAACACTCCACGTGGTGTTTCTGCCTTCACTTGTAACACTATCCTGTGGTGTCTCGGACATCATGTGTCACACTCCATGTGGCGTCTCTGACTTCATGTGTAACACTCCCCTGGCATCTCTGATTTTGTCTGTAATACTCCACCTCGAGTCTATGACTTTGTGTGTCACAATCGCTCTGGCATCTCTGACTTCGTGTGTCACAATAAATCTGGTGTCTCTGAATAAGTGAGTAATATTCCCCCTGATGTCTGTGAATTCATGCATAACACTCCCTTGGCATCTCTCACTTCATCTGTAACCCTCCCCATGGCGTCTCTTACTTTGTGTGTAACACACCACTGGTCTCAGATTTTGTGTGTAACATTCCCCATGGCACCTCTTTCTTCGTATGTCACACTCTGCCTGACGTTCCTGACTTTGTGTATGACACTCCCCCTGTCATGTCTGACTTTGTGTGTAACATGGTGGCATCTCTGACTTCGTGTGTAACACTTCCCTATGGCATCTTTGACTTTGTGCGTCACACAACCTGTGGCATCTCTCACTCTGTGTTTAATACTTCCCATTTCATCTCTGAATTTTTGTGTAATTCTCCCCCTCACGATTCTGACTTGGTGTGTAATGCTCCACCTGTACCTATGACTTCATGCATAACATACCCCCTGTCGTCTCTGAGTTCGTGCATAACACTTCCCCTGGTGTCTCTGACTTTGTGTGTAACACTCCCCCTGGCATCTCTGACTTCATGTTTCACACCCTGCCAGTTGTCTCAGAATTGGTGTGTCACTCTCCCTCTCATGTCTTTGACATCCTGTGTAACACTTCACCTTGTGTCTTTCACTTCCTTCCTTACATGCCCACTATTGTCTTTGACTTCATTTGTAACACTCCCACTGGCACTCCACTTCGTGTGTCACACTCCATCTGGTGTCTCTGTCTTCATGTGTCACACTCAACATAGCTTCTATCACTTCATGTGTCACACTCCCCATTTCTGAATTTGTGTCACACTCCCCCTTGCATCTCTGACCCCATGTGTAACACTCACCACAGTGTCTCTGAGATTGTGTGTCACACTCCTCCTGTAGGCTCAAACTACATGTATCACACTGCTACTGCGTCTCTGACTTCGTGTGTCACACACCCCTTGGCATCTTTGACTTCGTGTGTAACACTCCCCCACTGAATTCGTGTATAACACTCCACGTGGCATTTCTGACTTCGACTTTTAGAAACGCTGTGATGCCATGGACTTTGTGTAACACCCTCCTCTTGTCTTTGACGTCATATGTAACCCTACCCGTGTCATCTCTGACTTCATGCATAACACTCCCACTGGTCTCTCTAACATCATGTGTAACACTCCTCCTTGTGTTTTTTACTTAGTTCATTACACTTCTCCTGGTGTCTGTGACTTTGTGCATAAACTACTCCTGGAGTCCCTGATTTCTTGCAAAACACTCACCCTGGTGTCTGTGACTTCTTGTGTAACACACCCCCTTGATGTCTGTGACTTTGTGTGTAGCACTCCCCGTGGTGTCTCTGACTCCATGTGTAACATTCCCGATAGTGTCTCTGACTATGTGTATAATAATCCACGTGGTTTCTCTGACTTGGTGTGTCACACAATCCATAGGGTCTCTGCCTCATGTGTAACACCTCCACTCATGTCTCTGTCTTTCTTTGTCACACTCCCCCTGACATCTGTGACTTCGTGTGTAACACTCTTCTGTGGTGTCTCTGACTTCATGCGAAACACTCACACTAGATCTCCCATTTCATGCATTACACTCCCCTTGGGGTCTATGACTTCGTGTCTGACACTCGCCCAGGATATTTTTAATTCTAGTGTCACACTTCTCATGGCATCTCGGACTTCACGTGTAACACTCCACCAGGAGTCTTTGACTGTGTGCGTAATACTCCTGGTCACATCTCTGACTTCGTGTGTCATTCTCCTGATATTGTCTCTGTCATCGTGTATAACACTCCCTCTCTTGTCTGTGACTTTCTGTGTAACAATCCCACTGGCATTGCTGACTTTGTATGTAACACACCTCATCACATCTCTGGCTTGATGTGTAACTCTCCTCATCTTGTCTGTGATTTTGTGTGTAACACCCCCTGGTGTCTCTGACATCACATGTAACACTCCCCCTGGTGTCTCTGACATCGTGTGTAGCACTTCCTCTGGCATCTCTGACTTCACGTGTAACACTCCCCCTGTGATCTCACACTTCGTGTGTTGGACTGCACCTGTCATCTCTGACATCATGTCACACTCCCAATGTCATCTCTGTCTTCTTGCAAAACATTCCACCTATCGTCTCTGACTTTGTGTGTCACACTACCCCTGGCATCACTAAATCCATGTGTCATATTCCCCCTGGCATCTCTGACTTCCTTTGTAACACTCACCATGGTGTCTCTGACTTTGTGTCTCAAAATCTGCATGGCGTCTCCAACTTCAAGTATCACACTCCCCCTGGCTTCTCTGTCTTTGTGTGTAACACTCCCCATGGCTCCTCAGATATCGTGCTTCACACTTCCCCAGGTGTCTCTGATTTCATGTATCTCAACTCCCTTGGCATCTCTGACTTCGTGTGTAACACTCTGCCTTGTGTCTCTGAGTTTGTGTGTAACACTCCCCCTGGCATTTCTGAATTCGTGTGTCACACACCCCCTTGCATCTCAGACTTCAGGTGTCACACTCACTGTGCCATCTCTGACTTCGTGAGTCACACTCCCCCTGGCATCTCTGATGTCATGTGTCACACTCCCCGTTGCTTCTCTGACTTCATGTGTCCCTGACTTCATGTGTCTAACACCCCCTGGTGTCTGTGACATCATGTGTAACACACCCCTTTTCTTCTCTGAATTTGTGTGTGACACTCCACTTGACATCTGTGACTTCATGTGTCACACTTCCCTTGGCATCTCTGACTTTGTGTGTGTTACACTCCCCATGGCATCCTTGACTTCCTGTTTCACACTTCACATGTGTTCTCTGTCTTCGTGTGTCACACACCCCATGGTATGATGGGCTTCGTGCATAGTGTCTCTGACTTGCCGTGTAATGGTGCCCTTTTCATCTCTGAATTCCTGTGTAACACTACATGTGGCTTTTGACTTCGTGTGTAACACTCCCCTGGTCTCTCTGACTTCGATTATAACACTCCCTGTGGTGTGTTTAACTTCATACTTAATACTCCCCGATGGGATCTCTCACTTCGTGATTAACACTTCCCCTGGAATCTCTGACTTCATGTGTCACACTTCCCCTGGTGTCTCTGACTTCATGTGCAACACACCCATTGGCATCTCTGACTTTGTTTGTCACACTCCCACTGGCATCTCTGACTTATTCTCTAACACTCACTGTGGCATCTCTGACTTCATGTGTCACACACTCCCTCGTGTCTCTGACTTCCTGTGTAACATTACCCCTGGTGTTTCTGCCTTCCTGTGTCACACTCGCCCTGGCATCTCAGACTTCATGTCTAACACTCCCCGAGGCGGCTCTGACTTCTTGTGTCACGTTCTGCCTGGCATCCCTGACTTCGTGTATCATATTCCCCATGGCGTTTCTGACTTCATGTGTCACACACCCAGTGGCATCTCCGAATTCGTGTGCCACACGCCCCTTGTGTCTCTGACTTCATGCATCACACTGCCCCTGCCATCTATAACTTTGTGTGTAACACTCCCCCCGAGCATCTCTTGTTCCTTGTGGAACATGCCCACTGTTGTCTCTGACTTTGTGTGTAACATTCCACGTGGCTTCTCTGACTTCATGTGTAACACTTTCCCTGCAGTTTCTGAATTCATGTGTAATTCTCCTATGTGGCATCTCTGTCTTCGTGTATCACACTCCCCATAGCATCTTTGACTTCATGTTTCACACTGCCCCTGTAATCTCTGAATTCCCCCTGTCATCTAGTACATCGTGTGTCACACTGCAACTGGCGTCTAGGACTTCCTGTCTAATACTCCCCCTGCTGTCTCTTACTTCGTGTGTAACACTGCATGTGGCGTTTCTGACTTCCTGTGTAACACTCCCCCTGACATCTCTGATTTTGTGTGTCACACTCCACATCATCTCTCTGACTTCGTTTGTAACCCTCCCCCTGTCATCTCTGACTTCATGTGTCACACTCCTCCTGGCCTCTCTGCCTTCGTGTGTAGTGCTCCCCCTTGGCGTCTCTGACTCATGTGTAACACTCCCTCTGTAGTCTGTGACTTCGTTCATAAAACTCCCCCTGGTGTCTCTGACTTCCTGTATAACACTTCCCCTGGTGTCTCCAATGTCATGTATAACACTCTCCTGTGGTGTCTCTGACTTTGTGTGTAACAATCACATTGGCATCTCTGGCTTCGTGTGTCAGAGTCCCCCTGGAGTCTCTGACTTCGTGTGTAACACTCCCCCTGGCATCTCCGACTTCGAGTTTAACACTCTACCTGTAGTCTCCAACATCATGTATCACTCTTGCCATTGTGTTTCTGTCTTCTTGTGTTACACTCTCCCTGTCGTCTATAACTTTGTTCTTATGGCTCCCAGTGGCATCTCCGACTTTGTGTGTAACACTCCCCTAAGCTTGTCTCACATCGTGTGTAGCATTCTCCATGTTGTCTCTGACTTCATGTGTCACAGTTGAACGTTCGTCTATGGCTTCATGTGGCACACACCTCCTGGCGTCTCTGACTTCGTATTTCACACTTCAGCTGTGGTCTCTGACTTTGTGAATCACACTCCACATGTCGTCTGTGACTTCGTGTTTCATACTCCCCATGTCGTATCTGAATTCGTGCATAACCTTCCCCCTGTCATGTCTGCCTATGTGTCACAGTCCACGTGGCATCTATAACTTCGTGTGTCACACTCCCCCTGACGTCTATCACTTTTTGTGAAACACTGCCACTGGCATCATGGACCTCATATATAATACAATCCTTGGCGTCTCTGACTGGGTTTGAAACATTCCCTGACGTGTCTCTGACTTCGAGTGTCACAGTCTACCTGTCGTCTCTGACTTCATGTGTCACAGTGCCCCTGGCAGTTGTGACTTCGTGTGTAACTCTCCCTGTTGCATCTCTGACTTCGTCTGTCACACTGCACGTGGCGTCTCTGACTTCGTGTGTAACACTCTCTTTGTTGTCTTTGACGTTGTGCATAACACTCCCCAGTTGTTTCTCTGACTTCCTGTGTCACAATCCCCCTGTTGTCTCTGACCGTGTGTAACTCTCCCCCTGGTGTCTATGACCTCATGCGTAACACATCCCTGTGCCGTCTGTGACTTTGTGAGTAAGACTCCCCCTGGTCTCTCTGACTTTGTGTGTTAGACTCTCCCTGGTGTGTTTGACTTTGTGCACAAGACTCCCCTTGGTGTCTCTGAATTCGTAACACTCCCCCTCGCATCTCTGACTTCATTTGTAACACTCCCTGTGGCGTCTCGGACGTCTTGCATAACACTCCCCTTTTCGAGTCTGACTTCGTGGGTAACACTCCTCTGGTGCCTTTGACTTCATTCATAACAGTATCCTGTGGCATTTCTGACTTTGTGTTTCACACTTCACCTGTCTTCTCTGACTTCGTGTGTAACACTCCCCATCATCTTTCACTTCCTGTGTCACAGTCCCCCTGTTGTCTCTGACTTCATGCATAACACTACCCCTGTTGTCTCTGACATTGTGGGTTACACTCAACCTGATGTCTTTGACTCAGTGTGCAACACACCCTGTGGCATCTCTGACTTGGTGCGTCATGCTCCCACTGTCATCTCTGACTTCTTGTTTAACACTACCCCTGGTGTCTCTGACATCCTGCAGAACACTCCCCCTGCTATCTTTGACTTTGTGGGTAACAATCCCCCGTGGCATCTCTTGACTTCCTATGTAATGCTCCCCCTGGTCTCTGTGACTTCGTGTGTAACACTCTTCCTGGTGTCTCTGACTTTGTGTGTAACACTCCACGTGGTGTAACTGTTTTTATGTATTACACTCCCCCTGGTGTCTTTGACTTTGTGTGTAACTCTCCCCCATGGCATCTCTGACTTCCTGTGTCCCATTCCCTCTCGTCTCTCACATTGTATGTCACTCTCCCACTAGTGTCTTGACTTCATGTGTAACACTCCCCCTGGTGTCTGACTTTGTTTGTAACAATCCACCTGGCATCTCTGACTTTGTGTGTAATACTCCCCCTGGCTTCTCTGACATCATGTGTAACACTCCACCTGGTGACCCTGACTTCTTGGTAACACTGCACATGTCGTCTCTGACTTTGTGTGTCACACTCCACCGGTGATCTCTGAATTCGAGTGTCATCCTCCACCAGTTGTCTTTTTTTCGTGTGTAAAAGTCCACCTGGTGACTTTGGCTTTGTGCCTAACCCCCCCACTGGTGTCTCTCACTTCATTTCTAACACTGCCCTTGGCATCTCTGACTTCATGTGGAATACGCCCCCTGTTGTCTCTGACTTCATGTGTCACAATCCTCCTGTCATCTCTGATTTCTTGTATCACACTCCCTTGGCTTCTCTGACTTTTTGTGTAGCACTTGCCATGTTGTCTCTGACTTTGTGTGTAACGTTCCCCCTCCTGTCTTTGACTTCGTGCATAACACTCCCTGATAGCATCTCTGACTTCCTTTTTCACACTCCCCCTGTCGTCTCTGACATTGTGTGTAACACTCTCCGGGGCGTCTCTGACTTCCTCTGTAATGTTCCCTGTGGCTTCTTTTACTTTGTATGTAACACTTGCCCTGGGTTCTCTGACTTCGTTAAAAGCCCCTACTTTAAGTCATATTCCTATGGAAGTAGTTATGTCTACAAGTGGTACAGGATGAAAGAACTAACACACAACCTATAGAGTTGTATAAAGGCGGCGTATAAATAGGAAAATTGTAAAAGATCAGAGATTACATATCTTTATATAGGGAAATACACACAGGTTGAGAGAGTCTCTGCTATACCTGGATTTGTGGTATATACAAAAGAGTACTTTGGGCAAATGTAAGTTTTCTTAATCTCCATACACATCAGCAAAATCAACAGTTTCTTGAAGGGTTGTGGGAAGATAAGTGAAAATTAAATGTCTCAGTGTGTTTATGGTACCTGGAAATATCCCACAAATATCAAGTACATATGGGCTACTGTGTGCGTTTGTTATTTTTTTAACTGGAGACAGTATGTTACCTTAAATGGGTTATCCTTACATATGTGAGTGTAAATTCTTCCTGTGTGAATTCACTCCTCTGTCAGAGGGATGACGATGCAGAGATGGAGCAGTGTGCTATCCAGGTAACTGTCCCCAGTGCGCCCGCCATGACCTAACTCCGTGATTACAACTGGAGCATCAATGTGCTGTCATATTGGATAATTTATCTCCTACCTTATTCAAAATATTTAACGAAAATTTACCTAAAACCTAATGTAGTTCCCCAGATGCGTTTTCATTTTAACTGACATGTACTAAGTTGTTTGTAACACTAAGGTACATTTTGTCATGGAGGAACCTAGGCCAGCACTAGGAAATTGAGCAAATTGAGAGAAAGTGAGATCATTGGAATAGGCTTTATATAATGAACTTTCATAAACATACCCTTTAGATAAAGAGATTCTCTACAGAAAAAATATTTAAAATCACTGTATTATACAACATCATGCTAACAAGATAAAATACACAATACATTTATGTATTGAATATATACATATGGATTCTATGATGTTATTTTAAGTCTGCCTGCACATTAAGGCCACAGAGGATTCTTCCATAGTATGATATAGCATTTCATGTAGACATAAATAAAGATGGATATAAACATCCCTAACAACACACCAATTAAAAGAAATACCAGAGTAATACTAGAGTAAAATGAGGATGGCAGGCACAAAATTGCACCTATGCTTCCTTTAAAAAAAAGAAAGAAAAAGAAAGAAAGAAAGAGAATTGATCTTGGCTATGGGGAAAATAGCAGTGTCAGGAGTCTGAGTGAGCCCTAAGAGAGCAAACAGAAAAATACAGCATTTAAAACATTAAAGTATAAATGTGTTTACAGGAAATCTCCACTTTCTTACATAAGACGTTGCTTATAAGCTTGTGAGCTTCTGAGATCATATCCTGACCCCATGTCCATGCTTTTTAATGTCAGAAATACTGAACTACTGGTAGGAAAAGATGTTTTAAATCAATGGAATAAGAAGCAACATAAATCTTGTTTAGGCGCAACGACGAAAAGCTAAAGAAAACAAATCACATCGGTAAGCGCTGACTTCCTGTAAGATGAGGGCAGGTAGTGGGGTTTCTCGCACCAGCTTTAGAGTTCTATGGAAAGCGTCAAGTTATCTTTTCATTGTCTACTATCTGTGTTATCAGATTATTATTGTTTAAACCTATACTGTTTAAGAAAATTATATCTGCTTTCTGACAGATTCCACTGGAAACTGAACATGCGTACGTTGTACCATCGCCATGAAACTGGGCACTTCAAAGTCTCCTAATGTCCAAAAATTCCAAATGTCCAAATATCGCTGAGATAGCATTTGGATTTTCGTTAAACCCATAGATCCCTTTGGCAGAAATTGATACCTTTACCATATTTAGTCTTCTAATCTATAAAAGCAAAAATGTCTCCCATTTGTTTAGATCTTTGATTTCTGTATTCAGCATGTTGTACTTTTTGGCAAACGGATCCTATACATATTTTGTTAGTTTCTACCTAAGTGTTCCTTGTCCTTGGGGGTGGTTGTTGTGTTTTTTTATTTCTGTTTCATTGTTGGTTTGTAGAAACCTGAATGATCTTTGCTTGTTGATCTTGCATCCTGTTACCTTGCTGAACTCACCTTTTAGGTCTAAGGTTTTTTGTTTGTTTTTTGTAGATTCCTTGAGATTTTAGTATTATGATTACCAATATCATTAGGTTTGTCTATCACACTGTTGTTCACTTTCTATTTGTCCCCTTTTTGCGCTATTTTTCCTTTTTTCTGTTCTATATTTTTATTGTGAACTGAAAAGCTATGACTTTTTTATTGTTATTTTAGTGCTTGCTTTAGAGTACTTAGTAAAGTATTTTACTTGTTCAAGTGTAATCATACACCTTCACTTATAAAATAGGAACTTAATATTTAACCACTCCCATCATGTCCTTTATACAATTTCATTATATACTTTTATTATTTTTAAATAATTAATCATCTAGGAGATTCAAATTATTAGAAATCCTATATGCAGCTATTAGTTCTGGCACTGTTCATTCGTTTGTCTCAATTCATGTTTCCATCTGGTATCACTTTCCTTCTGACTGAGGGCTTCCTTGATCATTTCTTACAGTGCAGTCTGCTGGCGATGGATTCTCAGAGCATTCGTACATCTGAAAAGTCTTTACTTTGCGTTCCTTTCTAAAAGTTCTTTTTCCCTGGGGACAGAATTCCAGGTTGACAGTTCTATTTTCGTTTCAGTGCTTTAATGATGTTTCTGCAATGACTTCTTACCTGCACTGATTCTGATGACAAACATGACATTATTCTCTTTGTCTCTCTGTACACAATGTACCCTTTTTATTAACTGCTTAAGGGTTTTTTTAATCACTGGCTTTGAGGAATTCGATTATGGTGTGCCTTCAAGCAGTTGTCTGCATGTTTCTTGTATCTGGGATTTATCAATCCTCTTAAATTTGAGAGTTTTAAATCTTTACCATATTTAACATTTTAACCTACATATTTTTGAATAACTTAATGCCCCTCTTTTTTGGGGAGTTCCATCAAATGTATATTTGGCTGCTTGAAGTTGTCTTCCAAGCTTATTTTTACTTTTTTCATTTTTTTAATTTTTTCACTCTGAGTTTCATTTTGGATACTTCCTATTGCTGTATTTACAGGTTCACTAACCTTTTCTTCTGTAATATCTAATCTGCATGAATACAACCCCATGCATCTTTCATCTTGAACATGGTACATTTTATTTCCAGAAGTTCAGTTTCTTTTTTTTAAGACCCTTCATGTCTCTACTTACCTTTCTGAAAATACGATATACAATTACAATAACCATTTTTTGTCCTTGTTTGATATTTCAAATATATCTGTGAGTTTTTGGTCAGTTTTGATTGATTAGTTATTCTGTTCATTATGGATCATGTTTCTCTGTCTTTTGTATGCCTGATAATTGTAAAATGTATCTCATACATTTTGCATTTTATTTTGGTGAATACTGGATAATTTTATGTTTTACAAATATTCTTGAGCTTTTTTCTGAGATAGTTATTTGGAAATAGTCTAATCCTTTCAGATATTGTTTTATAATTTCTTAGGTGGGTCCAGAGCAGTGTTCAATTTAGCATTAGTTATCCTCCTTTACTGGAGTAAGAACTTCTCGAGTGCTCTACCTAAAGTCCCGGGAGTATGAGTTTTTCTCCTCTCTAGGTAACAAATTGGCACAATTCCCGCCTCTTTGAGTTCTGGGCGCTGCTGTCTTTACTCCTTTCAGAGGATTCTTTCTTCAGCCTTGGATGGTTTCTGCCTGCATTCGCTGATCAGCCATCTATTGAGTAAGTGAGGGGGATTCTCTGCAGAGATCCAGTGTCCTTTCTCCACGCAGCTTCTTATCTTTGGCACTCCGTCTTGCAAGCTCTGGCTACCTTGGTCTCACTGGACTCTCAACTCTGTCTCTTCAACTTAAGGATTCTTCTAGGCTTTGCTTGGGTTTTCCCTTCTGGCAGCACAGCTTGGAAATTCTCTTAGGAAAGTGGGGGCAATCATAGGACTCACCTCATTGGTTCTTTGTCTCTTAGGGAAACTGTCCTTCAATGCCTGATAACAATGGTTTGAATATTATTTTTTCTTACATCTTGTCTTTGTTTTTGTTTTGTTTTGTTGTACGTTTTTCTTGTTTTAATGGAACGTTAAGTCCAGTCTGTACTACTCTGGATTTGCTGGAAGCAGAAAATGGTATTACGCATACCTTAAGATGAGCTCTGGAATTAGACTTTCTATTCTTTTTAAATTCTTAAACTTTTTAAAGCCTTTTACAACTCACGTAAACATGAAAAACTATTACTGATATTTAAAAAATTATGGAATATAATCACTACTTACCCTCTGACAATCCTCGCCCTGGTTTACGCTGCCCACAGTATGGCTTTTGCCAAGTGGTGCCATGGCCGCAGCTGGGATCCGAACTGGCGAACCCTGGGCCGCCTGCTGAGAAGTGGAATGTGCGAACTTAACTGCTGTGCTACCAGGCCCGCCCCCCTGTAGGGCATTTTTTACCTCATCATTCCTCAAACTGTAGATCATGGAATTCAGCACGGGTATTACCAAAGTCTAAAATACAGAGACCATTTTATCAATATCAAAGGAATGACTGGACTTGGGCTGCACACACATAAAGAATAGAGCCACATATAATACAACTATCCCTCTCTGGTGAGATACAAAGGGGGAGAAGGCCTTGTGCTTGGCCTCTGCAGAGTTCATCCTGAGGCTGGCCTTACGGATCATAATGGAGGATGCAAGGACCATCAGAAGAGGTGAAATCAAATTAAACACTCAAAAGATCTGTATTATCAACTCAGTTTCATGTGTGCTTGAGCACAGCAAAGTTAACAAGGGAAGACTGTCACAATATAAATGACTAATGACATTATGGCCTCAGAAAGATGACATAAAAATCTTTATGGTGGTTATCAGAGAGAGAAAGACACTGTAGAGACAGCAGACGCCCACCATCACCCAGCCTACCCTTTGTGATATGACTACTGGGTAGAGCAGAGGGTTACATACGGCCACACAGTAATCATAGGACATTGCTGACAGAATAAAAAGTTCACCAGTGATGAACAAGGTGAAGAAAGCTAGCTTTGTAGTACCAATTATCAGGGATTGTGTTTTGATTAGCTACAAAATTCACAAACATTTTGGGTCTCACAGCTGTTGAATAACCAAGAGCAATGAAAGCCAGGTGTCTGAGAAAAACGTACAAGGGTGTTTGTAGCCTGGAGGCCATCTTGGTGAGGATGATCACGTGCAAGTTGCCCACCGCTGAGACCATGTAGATGATGAGGAAGAGCCCAGATAATGGAGCCTGCAGCTCAGGGTGGTCTGTGATTCCCATGAGAATAAATTCTTTTAACACTGAGATTTTGTGTGTCCATCCAGGGCATTATGGAAAATTACTGCGGGAAGAACTATCAGAAGAGTTGTTGGGTTTCAGGAGCTATCACTTGTTAAGTAGTAGCCATTTTATTTTTATGTCACATGGTAGTTATCACTACAAGATATATACAGTCCTTTTATGGTTCTGTCAACAATGTATCATTAGAAACCTTTGGACTAGAATGGGAACCCTGATATTTGTTCAAAAATATTTTTCATTTAAAATGCATTGAATTAGTTAAAGCATATAAAATTTTAGAAGAAATTATAAGAAATAGTAATAGCTCTTTGTTTCTTACCCCTGCAACTTCAGTCCCAATCTCCAAAGAAAATCATAATTAATTCATTTCATAGACTTTCATTTACTTCTCTTCATTATGACTCCACATAGCTGAATGGTATTCTCATTCCACTATCCATTTTTTTAAAATTATATTCTCATTCCACTCTTTTTTATGAGTTTTGAACATTGTTTAATTATTTTTTGTAATGATAGAAAATGATTTAGCTACCTTGCAAAGTCCCCAACATGCCCACTCTAATGCTTATAAATAAGTTTTTTATTTCCTCTGGAAGAGTGTACCTGAAACTTCAGCACTTGTGTGCTGATTTTTGAAGTTTCTGATTTTTGCTATGTTGCGTATCAATTAAGACCTGCATGTATAGTTTATTAAATCAGAGGAAGAATGATTAGTGGTCCTTCCCATATTTGTTTTGATCTTAGCACTAATATCTCTGAAATTATGGATTTAATATTATAGTTATATTTTTATAATACATTTTAAGACTAGAAAACATTATTACGACATTTCTTAATGTACCACCTAAAATCATCTAGTAAACTACTATGAATATACTTGTCCGACAAAGAGCAGTATCACTCTAGAGAATGTTGTCTCAAATGCCTCAGGGGCTGGCAAACAATATCATTGCATGAAGGATAAGGAGGAAAGATAAAGAAAGTGATGAGGAAAAGGGAAACAAGATATTGCATGACTCATTTGAAACTCACTCAAATTTTACTTGTTTCAATGTACATGAACAGGACGGATAATTATTTGATTCACATAAAGCCAATAGGATATGCCATTGACAGAAATGGAGTACATGCATCACATTTTAATTTGAATACTATTCTTTTTTTTTTTTTTTAAAGATTTTTTATTTTTTCCTTTTTCTCCCCAAAGCCCCCCGGTACATAGTTGTGTATTCTTCATTGTGGGTTCTTCTAGTTGTGGCATGTGGGACACTGCCTCAGCGTGGTTTGATGAGCAGTGCCATGTCCGCGCCCAGGATTCGAACTAACGAAACACTGGGCCGCCTGCAGCGGAGCGCGCGAACTTAACCACTCGGCCACGGGGCCAGCCCCTTGAATACTATTCTTATACCTTTATTTCATCTTTTGTCAAGAATATATCAAATGTTTTGAACTAACACAATTTAACATAAGGATTGCATTTTCTTTACCTCTACTTCCCCAACTCCTTTCCTCTTCAGATTGTTTTACAGACAGGTGCTTCTAAACTTTCATGGAAAAATTCATCAATACTTATTGCAAACTCTTCCAGAGTTTAAAAAATGTGGACCATCCTACAACTCAGGATACTAGCAAATTCCTGATTAAAAATAAAAAGATATGATAAAAAAATGTATTTGGGCCTATCATTTCATTTATGGATATAAATATCCTAACCAAAGCTAACATAACTTTAATATCAATTTTAAAAATGCAGAAGAATTACAGTGCGTTATGTTCAAACCGGGTTGATCCCATGTTTGGCTAGATGATTTAATATTGAAAAATCTATAAATATAATTTACCACACTATCAGACTGAATTAGAGGAAAAATGTGAGCATTTGAATAGATGAAGAAGTAATACCATTTAGATGGGACGAAAACAATAAAAATTAAGAACAAAAGGGAAATTCCATAACTTGATAGACTATCTTGAAAACTAGACTGAATCTACTCTTAAAAGGAGAAAAATTACAAGTTTATTGATAAACATTGTAGAAGTCCTAAGTAAATTGTTGGAAATACTATGTTCCTGGATTACACAGCTTGGTGTTACAAAAATGTTGATTCTGCTCAAATGAATCTATTTGCTCAAAGCTTTTCCAATAAAAATCTCACTAGGGGATTTTGAGGACTTGACACTGATCTAAAATATTTTTAGAAAGTGCACATTATAAAGAATAAGCAAGACACTTTTGAAAGGATATGAAGTACCAGATATTAAAACTTACAATGCTAGAGTCATTGAGACAATGTGGCGTTGGCACAAGAACAGGCAAACATCAATGGAACAGAATAGAGAACTCAGAAATCTAAGACCCATGATTGCATAGAACTGTGGTGTATGACTGAGGTGGCATGTTAGGACAGTGAAGCAAAAATGGTCTATTCAATAAAAGCTGGAGAAAATGATTATCCCTATAGAAGATGATGAAATTGAATGTTTAGTTCATCCATATAAATATAAATCCTAGACTGATCAAGAACTTATTGTCCTGAGAAAATGTTTAAACTCATAGCCTTAAAAACTAGAACCTCTGGATGTTCCTTAAAAACCCCAGAAATAGGACTGGCCCCATGGCTGAGTGGTTAAGTTCGCATGCTCCGCTGCAGGAGGCCCAGTGTTTCGTTGGTTCGAGTCCTGGGCGCGGACATGGCACTGCTCATCAAACCACGCTGAGGCAGCATCCCACATGCCACAACTAGAAGGACTCACAACGAAGAATATACAACTATGTACTGGGGGGCTTTGGGGAGAAAAAGGAAAAAATAAAATAAAATCTTAAAAAAAAACCACCCAGAAATCTCAAGAAAATCAGGAGAGAGATTCAAGATTAATTTGGCAGATTAATTCTAGCTTGCAAAATTTATCCAAAAATCTATTCACAGTATTAATAAAATATTTACAAAAAAGTAAAAATAAACATTCATTATCAGCAACCAAACAAGGAAAATGGCAAAGCCCAATTCCATAAGCTACAAAAAGTTATACCCAAAGGAAGGAATATTCCATAATACAGTTTGGCCAACTTCATCCCAACACTGCCATGTTGTAATTTTACTAATCCCTGGGGTTCCTCTGAAAGGCAACTGAGTTGATGCTTCCTGTGCTCCTCCTCTCATCACCCCTATGCAAGCACAGACTGGAAAGAAACAGGGAATCAGAACAACAGCACTGCTATCTGACGGGAGCACAATCCCAGAGCTGCCCCAGGATTTGGAGCAAGTCTCTGAAGCCCAAGGGTGTGCTTCTATCCAAATGCAAACACCCAATCACCACTAAGCATTCTAAAAGTTGTTGCAAATAGTTTCAACTGAGAAAACAGGTTGGCCACATTGAAAACATTGTCTTCCCATTCAAAGGATGATAGAAAGAAAGAGGGAGGACAAAAGAAAGGAGAACCTGGATTGGTTTTAAAAATGTGTCAGGCTCAGAAGTCTTTGGGTGAGTTAGCATCAGCAGAAATATGTGCACCTATTATTTTAAAATTATAAAATAGGACAAAAACCCATACTTCTCTTACCCAATACAGCTAACAAGGCCGTGAGTGCTTATATATGTTTCCATTCATTATTGTGCAAAATACACTGCATTATGTCCATAAAAGAAGACTAACTCTGCAAAAAAGTAGTATCAGTGAACGATATAAAAACAATATAAATCTTTTCTAATGACAACTTTGGAATCTGACAAAATGGAGTGTTTGGCCAATCCTACTTAGCAAATACTAAACTTTTGTAACTTAAGATGTGCAGAATTATACTCACTGGCTGTGGGATTCAATGCCAACCCCCAAACCACTATTATGTGGCTTTTTATGATCCTTGAAGACTTTTAAAAACTATACTTCTTCATTATAATTATATCCCATTATGCTAGATTCTCAAACACGTGGGCAAAATTCTCTGAGCTGAGTGACATGGTTTATGTTTTACCTGTGTCATATAACTGGGAACTGTGTATGGAAAGGTCTCCTACCCTCCTTGTCCCATCCTTCAAAAGTAATATTGCCTATTCACCTGTGGTATGTGCAATTTATGACATAAAGAGCAACAGATTCCCTTGCTGCCCTTAGCTTCATCATGAGAGATGAAAGGGAAAACATATGCCTTGAATGGTGAAGTGTTTAAGGTGTGGCAAGTCCACAAATACATGTACCTGGCTAACAACTCTTCCAAGGATTCATCTTCCTTGTCCCTTTAATTGCACTGATCTTAAACTTGGTTTTGCCCCCACTATAAATATGTTAGGAGATCCTTTCAAGCCTTTAGCCTCACTATCCAAATGAAAACAAATTTAACACAAAGACAGTAGGGACAAAGACATGCTATTATTGTGGTGTCATAGACAGATTAGACAATTAAAAGTTTTTTTATATTATTTTGGCTTTGCCATCATATTACTATTGGAAACATCATGTAGCAGACACCTCTGTCTCCCTATCCCTTATTACTTTGGGCCACCTCTGACTTGGCCTACAGTCATCGTAGACTTTTCCTGGCATGCTGGCAGCCTCGCATTTCACTTCTTTTTCCTCAGGGCAGAGTGTCTTGAGAGCTTGCTCAGACCACATGCAAGTCAGCTTGGAATTGCGTGAGATTTCATGTGTCAAGGAGCAGTACTCAACCAGTAAGGGACAAGAATGAATGGATAAGCACTGAAGCTTTCCTAGTCTTCTTTAAAACAATTCCTAGAAGTGTAGAAGTGTTCTGAGGGATACTCCAAAGCATGTTGCAGGGGAGGAAGACATTTCCTCTACCCTCTCTGGGTTCGTCTGCCTGGAGAATGAATTAAATTCACATGGGACAGAATAGCAGGAGAAAATTAAACAAAGCTTTATAATATGTATACATGGGAGAGGTCAGGCAAGCTGAGCAGCTCGCCAAAATGGCTGAAGCCCCCACCTTAAATATCATCTTCAGGTAATGACAAAGGAGGATGTTGGGGGTGGAGGGGGAGTCAATCATGGGAGATTACCACACAAGCACAGTAAACAAATGCAGATTTAAGTCCTTGCCTTTGGTATTGATTAAGAGTTTCTAGAGATAAAGTCATCTCCCCTTCTTCCTGGTAGAGAGGGAGTTATCTTTACAGATGGAGATTTCCTTTACAATGTAAATGTCTCCTAACAAAGGGCAAGTAAATTCTACTTTTCAGTTGCTTTCCTGTCTGCAAAGTGACCAGCCTCAAAGCCTCATGCCAAAGAGACATATCTTGGGGTGGCCAATTCCAGGCCCCCACAATCTCAAGTGATGGACTCTTAGTTGCTTACGGCAGTAATCTATATTTTATTGCACACTTCATTAACTTTCTCTCTTCTTGGTCTCATATTCCACATTCCCTCATTTTTGCTTTCTGGTATCGTCTACCAAATAAACATGATATACTCAAATCCTTGCTTCAGCGTCTGCTCTTGGGGCAATTTCCTTTCTGATGATCTTAGTCCCTTGTATGCTATTAGTAGAATGAGGCCACACATATCTGTAGCACAAATGACACTCTATGGAGGCATGATAATAAGACATAGTGATAATATCATAATACTGGATAACTGGAAACCCTATCAGAAACCATTAACATCTAAGATGCAGACACTCAGTATCAATATCCCTGACCTGACCATCAGCATCTTTGCTTAGACAACATTCTAGGTGGAGCTTTCAAAAAATGCTTACTCTCCCTTCAGAATGTTTGTCTAGAATCATAGTATAAATATAGAAATAATACCAAACAGAAAGAAGGTCCCTTACTACCCTCAAAGAACATAATAATAGTGGTAAAAACATCATTACTCCAGAAAATATAGTTATAAAAAGAGATTATTAATATGCATGTGTTGGTGAAAATAATCCATAACCAACCTATAAATGAAAATTTGGGTGAGTTTATTCTGAAGTAAAATGTGAGGACCATGGCCTGGGGCCTTTCTTCTTAAAGCAAGAAAGGGCACCAAAGAAGTGAGATGTACAGAGTGGTTATATACCCCCAAAGAGGATGTTTCACATATGATTGAAATGTCCCTTTTACAATAGTCACAAGATTGCCCTGTCGGCACAGCGATTGATGGACACAACAGGTAGTAGGTCTGCTGTCTTGGTGGACACAGCAAGATGGTAGATCTGTTGTCTCAAGCTGGGTGGTCACAGGTGAGCACAGCAATCAGTTCCTAGCCTAAGGAAAAATGCTTATCCTTAAGGCAATGCCAATGTGGAGGGAAGTTGCACCTTTATATTAAGGGCCTTTGTTCTTGCCATAGGAAGTGTTTAAAGCAGATATACAATGCATGCTCAATGGCTGTGTTAGGAAGTTTTGGAAAAACAAAGTCAAGTCGAATTAGGTTTACACCAAATGGTTTCCTCATATACTCCAATACATCCTATTGCTTGCCACTTCTATTTGTCACATGGTATTATGGACTCAGTCTGATGTTGGTGACTATACTTATATTTATAATTTAAATTGAAGACAGGCATCAAAAATAGTCATCTAGTAATCATGCTAATCAGTGCCATTTCCTCACCTGAAATGAGGAATGAGTTCTGGTTCCCTCATGTGATTACTCACCTAACTGCAGCCAGAAGAATTTGTGAGTGTCTCTCCCCTTTGAGACACTCCCCTGGGGTCTTGAATATTTCTTGTTTATTCCCAAAGCATATGAGAAGAGGAAATGCCACCACTGGTCTTTGCTAACTTGCCAGGGTACCTTTGATTTTCCTGTTGAGGAAAAGTTCTTTTGTATAGAATTCACCTGCTTTCCTTTGTTATTATTTTTACTGCATCCACTCAAATGTAAGTACATTATTTGTTGAATACATGCTGTAATCATCAAGTTATTTCAACGTTCACCATTTTCCCCAATGCCTTCTTCCCAAGATTTATGTCTGGGGATGAAGACAAAACTCTTTAAACAAGTACTATAGTGTTTTAAAAGATTCAGAAGGAAAAAAATTATGAATATATGTGTGTGACTTATTTTTATTTCTTTTTGTGATTTAGGGGACTAAATTGAGTTAATGATACCCTACTGCCATATCTCATAATCATCGTCAGCTCTCATTCCCCATTCCCACTTCACTTTCCCTTCCCCACATGGGTACCTCCTCTACAGAAGTTGTTATTTGCCCTTAAAAAGGAATACAGCCCTACAAAGTAAATATAATGCAGGTTTTAATGTGCACACTTATGTTGTTATATAACTCATTTTGATACCTAAATGTTCTCACTCAACTATATGCTTTTGAAGCATATTGATTTCATTACATACACACCAATATTTTGCTTACTTTTTTATTGTAATTCGGATCTTCTTTCATTTAATGTATGTTTGTTCCCATAGTAATAGGCATTTAGTTAGTTACCAACTCTTGACTTCTACATGTATAACCACAATTAACAAGTTTGTTAATTGTGTGTGTGGTCCTCACTGATCCATGAATGAACAGTTCTGTGAATTTTCTCCTGGAATGGGTCCCTGATATGGGAAAAATAAGCATATTTAATTATTTAAGTATGGAACTATTTCAAAATTTCTTTTATCAATATACATTCCAGTATCAGAACAAGAATTTCATGCTCTGGACATACAACTTATAAATATGTACTGCTTATACATCTAGAAAAGGATTGCAATAAATGATTAAATCAGATTTAACTTCATAGAACTAAAATTGTTTTACTTGTCTTAATACATTATTTAAAAAAAATAATCCAAATACTGATCTGGATTTGAAATAGAAGGATGCACTAAGCACAATCAATGTCAACCAGAAAGTTCAGAGATTATAACAGAGACAGATAAACACCATTCTAATACAGTTTTAATATTTGAATGTCTATAATAGGGACAAGATAGACAACTGTGGATAATGCAGATGAAGCTGTTATTGAAGTGATGCAAAAAACTGACACACGCTCTGTAGCAGAGGGGACTGGCTGATCACCAATCTCTTTGCTTTTCCTCTTGGGCACATGGCTAGACTATTCCTCACCCTCCTTGCAGTCAGGTGTGGTATCACAGCCTCTTTCTCTCTCTAAACCATTCTCTCACCACTGTGTGTTTGTCATGAATGGTGTTCCACAGAGCCTTTGTGTTTTAGAGCTTGTAGTTTCCTATCATTGAAACACCAAATGTTGATAAAGTGTTGAAAAATTGTGAGAGAGGAAGCAAACAATGAGAAAAGTGATGACAACATAAGTGAAGATTCCACAAACATCAAGGAACTCTTTGTTTTTAGCCATATTGCTTATTCAGTGGTTGAGAAGCAATATTTTAAGCATTCATATCTTAATATGACAGTTTCTTACTTAGATATTTCATAAAGAGTTTTCAATTAATATACTATAATCTCATGAATCTTAGTCACTTTTTATGATTGTGTTGATTTTATCATTCAGTAATGTATTCTATTAGGATATTTTTTGCTGAGGAAGATTCACCTTGAGCTAACATCCATTGATAATCTTCCTCTTTTTGTATGTGAGCCACCACCAAAGCATGGCCACTGACAGACTAGTGGTTTAGATCCACACCCAGGGACCAAACCTGGGTCACTGAAGTGGAGCATGTGGAACTTAACCGGTAGGCCACTGGGGCTGGCCCTAGATCTTTGAAATATATATTTTATAAAGTTTTTTTTAATTACATCAATAGTAACCTTTTCTGACCATTGTAGCTCAAGCTGATTTGTGGTTATAATTGTTTTTTAAGAAGTAGATATTTTGATATTTAATTATTATTATATATTATATTATATATTTTAATATTGTTTGATATTTTAGTTAAGCCAAATTCATGTACATTTTGTGAGATGAGATAAAGAGTTTATCACACCTGTCAACAAAATTGGTCCAACCCAGATAATGGTTTTTTTTAAAAAAAAAGTCTTTATAAGTATTGAAAGAGTCAAAACAAATCCTGAACAGAAGCTCAGAATAGAAGGTGATGACTGGGATACAATATATGGAAGGGTCTCAAGCTTCATAAATAGCTCTATTTAATAGAAGGAAAGAATAGTTTTATAACCTTTAATTGAGATGTTGAAAGAAAAGAAAGGAGAGACAAGGAGTAAGAGAGAGGAGCCAGTATAATGGTTTAAGGCTGGGGGGACGTATAAAAAGGGCAAGTGAGAAATCCTTTTGTGTTGCAGAGTTGTTACTCTAAGAACAAGGAGGCCTGATGCTGTCATATAAACCTGTATTTTGTCTCTTTCCACCCACCTTTGCAGTGAAGTTTACTTTTTTTGGCTGATTTCTTTGAAAGGACTTTTTCATTTCCATGGATGTGGCCTGTGGAAACAGCCGTTTGGAAAGCAGAGGTGAGAGGTGTGACCTATGACAACAGAGACAACTGGAGTGAAGGCCTGTGGGCTCCCAGGAGGAGGACATTGGCTGCTCAAACCAAACTTATTTGGACATTAAGGGACAAGAAATTCTCCATTGGAAACCTTAAAATTCCTCAGTTTTACTTTTGAATTTAAAGAATTCTGAACTCCTGCCAATTTCTGTTATCTTTACTTTGCATGTCATGCCCACTCTCCCTCACTCCATTGTATTTTAGTAGTCTTTTACACATACAGTCAGAGAGATGGCTCATAATAACATTTTTTTTGGCCATGAGTGTCCTTGAGAATCAGTGTCACTTTGAGAACAATGAACTTTTTTTTTGTCTAATAACATTTCACTCCAAAAGAAGTAGTCTTGGTTGTTAAGGATTTCAGAGCAAAGACAATTAACTCTATATAACAATTTTTAGGATAAGCATATAATAAGAAAAAATTAATTATACATATTATTTGGATAAATATCAACATTTCGATTTGTGAACATGAGCCAGGTGAGAGGGATCAAAAAGTGGAATCCTTTTTTATATACTTTTTCAGTCTTTTTTGCCACATGTCCTTTTTCCATGGATAGCTCAATATTTTCTGTTTAGTTTTTATTTTCTCCCAAAAGTTTACTTTTTCCTGTGGTATAAAATTATTTTAAGTGCAAGATAAAAATAGGTTCAAAAATGTTGAGAAATTGATGGATAAAATGCTGCAAAATATAAAACCTTTAATAGTTGATCAAAAATATCTGTGGCAAGGAAGATGATCCGACTCTTGACCACATTCCAAGAAATGACTCCTGCAACTTCCACCGCCAGTCATCAGGCTTTCTCTCCTTGTTTAGAAATTATATAGTAACTTATATTTTCTCTTAAAAGGTGTTTACTTTCAAATTATTGTTTATTACTTATATGTATGTTTTCTTGGTCAATTAGTGCATTTTTCTGTAGAGAAAATTGTATATTTCAGGTTGGGATAAAAAGGACTAATATTTTTCCCATTGAAATTAGTGGCATTTTTAACTATTTACTGCCTCTTAACTTAGTAGGATTTTCAGGAGTAAAGGAAAACCCTTAAATGAAGACAGTTGTAGTTTTAAATTTACATTAGTTAGAACAATTGACATGGGTTACCAGCAATGTCTTCCATGCATCCTTCATGTCCTTGTTCCTTAGGCTGTAAATGAGGGTGTTCAGCATTGGTGTCACTAGGGTGTGGAATACTGAGGCCATTTTATCAGTAGCTAATGAGTGGTTGGGCTTTGGTTGCAAATACACAAAGAGAAAGGTCATGTAGAACACAATGACAGTCATCATGTGAGAGGCACAAGTGGAAAAGGCTTTTCCTTGCCCTTCTGAAGAATGTATCCTCAAAATGGCAAGAACGATGTTGAAGTAGGATATTAGAGCAATAATCATAGAGAAAAATAAATTGGTCCTCAAAGAGGTAAACACAGCTCTTTCTGAAATGTAAGTATCAGAACGGGATGATACTAACAAAGGGGCATTATATCACAGTAAAAATGGTTGATGACATTGGAAGAGCAATATGACACAGAGAAGACACAAGAAGAGATAGTGCTGTGTCCAGACACTGGAGGGCTGTGAGGGATGTCAGCAGAAGCAGACCTGTGGAGACACTGCCACCACGTAGAGCAGGGGGCTGCAAATAGTGGAGTAGTGGTCATAGGCCATTGCAGCCAGCATGAAAGTCGCAGCCACAATAAAAACTATGAATCCACCCAGTTGCGCTGCACATCCATAGTAGGATATGGTTTTCTTTGAAACCAAGAAGATAACCAGCATTTTAGTGGCAATGACAATAGAATTGCCAAGACTGATGATAGCCACGTGCTGGAGGGAAAAGTACATGAGGGTTTGAAGTTGAGAATCAACACTGGTGAGACTGATGATGCTCTGGTTCCCTAACACGGTCAGCCCATAGATGACTAGGAAAACAAAGAAGAGAGGCATCCGGTGTTCAGGACAGTCTGAGGCTCTTGTGAGGAGGAACTTGGTCACCTGAGCAAGAGTCCCTGGCGCCATTTATGCTATTGCTTTTATCTTTTAGTGAGGAAAATGGAAAGAGATCGACAGATGGTAAAATTGCTTTTTCTGTTAGATGCTAGATTGTTAAATGACTCATCTGAAATCAGTACATTTTTGTTCACAAACACTTAAAAGTTTCAGATCTTAATTGCTTTTCTTTCCATCCTTTCCCAAAATTCAGAAATACAAACTCTCCACAGACCAATTTCATATTCTTAGAACTCTGTGACAAAGCTATTAATTTTTTATTCATTGTTGGATAAAGTTTATATTGGATGAATATACAGTTTATTATAATAGTATATTAATTAATATTTATATACATATATTAATCATAATATATGATACTGTACGAATAGATATACATGCATGTATATATCTTCCTGTGTATATTTACATATGTTCACACATGCTTCTGTGTACATGTCTGTTTCCAATGATAAAAGAGAGCTACCTATAAGAAACTGATGGGTCAAAGTGACTTCTAGTATTTTTTCCTTAGCTGTCACAGGCCTTCTTTTAGCCCCTATTTTGTCATCATCCTTGAGAATTTCAGTATTTCTATGGGAAACACTTTTAGTACCCTGGGTTTTCCTTATCAGTTTCTACCACTCCACTATGCTTCAGCTGCCCACAAACAGACTACACCTCCATACTCTTCCTTCTTAGTATCATTCAGAAACCCTGAATATTCTTTATTTAATATTTCCTTTCTTCTGCCAAGTAAGCCATTCCTGTCCCATCACTCTGACTTCTACTTGCTCAGACGCCTCTATTATTTTATTCTCTCATCCCTCCTTTCCGTTCCAGCTTACAGCTCTTTCCTTTAAATTGTTTAAAGCCTGTTTTGATTTTTTAAATTGGTTACTTACAGTTTTGATTTGTTAAAGTTTGAACACTTTGTTGTACTTGGATAGAGAAATGAGTCGGGGAGAAAGCTAGCATTATTTACCGTTGTCTCCTCTCGGTGTTACTGAAAGTTAGGTCTCTGATCCTGATGTCAATCCAAATAATGAGAACAGAGTCTTGGGAGAAAAAGAAAAGCTTTACTTTGCCAGGCAGAGGGAGCAAAGCAAGGGCTAGTGCCCCAAAAGTTACTTGCTCCCTGTTAAGAAATGGGTAGGGGTTTTTATTTGGGGTTTTAGGTAGGGGAGGGGAACCATGTACTTCTTGGTCAGCGTTTTCCCATAAGCCTGTGTCTGGGGTTGCTTCCACCAGAGGAGACAAAGGATTCTCAGATGAGTGTGCTTGGCTGTGTATCTCCATGGTGGAAGGTAGACTCTGACGTCAGGAAGCCAAGGAGTCGGGCCTGGGAAGCTTCAGTTTCTTGATATTCCCTGGACATTAGTTTCTCTGTAAAAGAACTTCAAGGACCTGGGATTAGCTACAACTTTAGTGGGAGCCCAGTTTGAGGCCATCTGGGCTTTAATAATTTGTAAGTTCTATTTGGTTGTAAAGCTCAGGGATTCAGAGATTAAAGTAATAAACATTTACACATGAGTGTAACTAAAGACCCAGGGAACTAGAAATGCAGGTTTTTACTTTTAACCCCATAGATGCCAGGTTCACTGAAAGGGAAGCAATATCAGGGCTGATATTAACTAAGAGCTGGTAACATCAGAACTATGCTGGGCACTTTTTAAATAATGATCTCTTTATTCTGAAGAAATATCCTGGAAGATGTATACAATTACTTCTATGTCTGAAAGACAATTGAGATTCAATGAGGCTAAGTTACTCAAAGGATGTTGGTTAATGGTATGGTTTTATGGTTTTTGCTTGTTTGATTGGCTAGTTGGTTGGCTGAGCATTAGTCTATCAGTTATTAGCTGTGTGATTTCTATCATGTATTTGTATTCTTGTGTGAATTAAATGAGATAATGCACATATACAGGTTAGTTATTACAGAGCCTAGTAACAATGAGTGCAAAATATTTCATAGCAGTAGTTACAGTTATTAGCATGTTTTGAATGATGTTTTTTAATGTGGTTTCTTACTTGAGTCACAGTAACTCATTCTACCTCACTGAGGGCTTTTATAGTTGAAATAGAAATAGCAAGTGGACTACAATTTTCATATTCAGAAAACTGGGACACATGACAGCTAGCTATATACTCAAAAAACAAATCAGGCTCTGCTCTCCAATGATCTGATTCTCTCTTAAATCTGTGGTGCTTGTTTGTTTTCATTTAAAGGTGTTTTATTCCATGCATCAGATATGTGTCTGGAGTTGATCTCATGCTGTTGCATCAATTATCTTGTATCTTTTGTCTCCTACCACATCTAAAAAGAACTTCCCTAGCACACACAGTATGAAAACTGACAGACAAGTTGTGTGGTTCCCTGACCAGAAATGAACCCAGGCCACAGCAATGAGAGCACCAAATCTTAACCACTAGACCACAGGGCTGGCTCTATTTGCAAAAATCATTACCCATTAAAATTCCCTCTTCTACAGAAATATAACTGATGGTAAAGCTAGGGTTGCTTTTTGTTTCAGTAGCTATATGTCCCTGAAATAAAGATTCTGTAGAACAACCCCAGTTTTCTCCTGTTTCTTCAGAATCTTGTTTGATTTTGCATTTGTTCCTGATGTGTTATTTTAATTTTTTACATATAGTTTTTTTTCAAGTTTATTTCTGAAAAGAAATATTTTATAGGTCTACCAAAATAATAAATTCTCAGTAAATAAAACTGTAAGGGTTGGCCCCATGGCCAAGTGGTTATGTTCACGTGCTCCAGTTTGGTGGCCTAGGGTTTTGCTGGTTCAGATCTTGGGCACGGACATGGCGCCACTCCTCAAGTCATGCTGAGGTGGCATCCCACAGAGCACACCCGGAGGTGCTCACAACTAGAATATACATCTATGTACTGGGGGACTTTGGGGATGAGAAGAAGAAGGGGGAAAACTGTAAAAATTGTCTAAATGTTAATCATTTTATGTTACAATTTTGGGTGAGAAATAATATTGCAAATTAATTTTTAAATAGCTTCTGAAATGATTTCAAGAGTAGCCATTGGTCTCTAACTGTAGAATTTGTCTGAAACTTATTTAAAGGTGGGTTGTATTAGGGAAAACTGCATCTCGACATGAGCTCTCCGTGTCCACCAGCAGCATAGAGACTGACTGTTGACCCCAGGAATCCTTCTGTCTTATGATTTATCACTCTGTGAAAAATGGAAACTTGTTTTTATTGATGTTGTCATTTAGTAGGTCTTTCTTGGAGATAGAGAACCTTATATTTTAAAGACACCCAAGAAGCTTCTTATCTGGTCTAAAAGATCTGTCAATTCTACCAATTCAAAGGCAGATGACATCCTTTTTTTACACTAAGGTGAAATACACTCCCTGTAATGACTATTTGCTATTCTGCATGAGTGCTCAAGGAGTCTAATTTATCGATGGGAATGCTGGACTTATTGTTTAGGTCATATTATCTTCACTTCCACTTAGCAATCAGTGAGCAGAGATTTGAGTCTAGGAAAAGAGAAAAGTAGCTGATATCATTTCAGTCCTGCGTCTGATTTGAATTGATAAAACTTTCGAGGTACTTGGTCTTCATGTCTAGAATTAGTAATAAGTAAATTATTGGGTTTAACCTACTTGTACACAGAGATCTGGTGAGATTCACTCCTGAGGTTGCTGCATGAAGCATGCAAAATAGTTTTATGTGTCTGAAATCCCTGAAGACCTTCACATGGAAATATGTTTATTTATGCCCCGTTCCCTGAATGAGAACTAGAATTTCCAAATAAAAGTCTCATTCCCCAGGGATTGGTATGTTCAGATTGTCTGTTTCTACTTGACTCAGCTTTGGGAGGTTTAAGAGTCTCAGAATTTATCCATTTCCTCTATGTTATCCATTTTGTTAGCATATAGTTTTTCGTAGTATTCTCTTATAATCCATTGCATTTCTGTGGAGTCTGTTGTAATTTCTCCTCTTTTATTTCTGATTTTGTTTATTTGAGCTTTCCCTATTTTTTTTCTTTGTTAAGTCTGGCTAGAAGTTTCTCAATTTTATTTATCTTCTCAAAGAACCAGCCTTTTGTTTCATCGATCCTTTCCACTGCCTTTTTTGTTTCAATAGCATTTATTTCTGCTGTGATTTTTATTATTTCTCTCCTGCTGACTTTGGGCTTTGCTTGTTCTTCTTTCTGTAATTCAGTTAGGTGTAGTTTAAGATTGCTTATTTGGGATTTTTCTTGTTTGTTAAGATGTGCCTGTATTGTGATGAATTTCCCCCTTAATACAGCTTTTGCTGTATCCCATATGAGTTGGTATGGCTTGTTATCATTTTCATTTGTCTCCAGGTATTTTTTGATTTCTTCTTTAATTTCTTCAATGATCCATTGCTTGTTCAGTAGCATCTTGTTTAGTCTCCACATCTTTGTCCCTTTCCAGCTTTTTTCTTGTAATTAATTTCTGGCTTTATAGCATTATGAATGGAGAAGATACTTGTTATTATTTCAATTTTTAAAAATTTATAGAGGCTTGCCTTGCTTCGCATCATATAGTCTATCCTTGAGAATGTTCTATGCAGACTTGAGAAGAAGGTGTATTCTGCTGTTTTTGGATGAAGTCTTGTATATATGTCTATTAAGTCCAACTGTTTTAGCTTTTCATTTAATTCCACTGTTTCCTTGTTGATTTTCTGTCTGGATGATCTGTCCAATGATGTGAGTGGGGTGTTGAGGTCCCCTACTATTATTGTGTTATTTTTAATATCTTCTTTTAGGTTTGTTAATAGTTGCTTTATGAACTTTGGTGCTCCTGTGCTGGGTGCATAGATATTTATAAGCGATATTTCTTCTTGATGGAGTGTCCCTTTGATCATTCTATATTGCCCCTCTTTGTCTCTCTTTACCTGCCTTACCTGGAAGTCTACTTTGTTGGATAAGAGTATTGTGACACCTGCTTTCTTTTGTTTGCCATTAGCTTGTAGTATCATCTTCTATCCCTTCACTCTGAGCCTGTATTTGTCATTGGAGCTTAGATGTATTTCCTGGAGGCAACCAATTGTTGGATTTTGCTCTTTAATCCATCCTGCCACTCTGTGTCTTTTTATTGGAGAGTTCAATTCATTTACATTGAGGGTGATTATTGATGTGTGAGGGCTTCATGCTGTCATTATGTCACTCGTTTTCTGGTTTTCCTGCATTTCCTTTGTTTCTTGTCCTGCGTCTTTTGGTCTATCCATTGACTTATGCAGTTTCTTATTCTGTGTTTCTTAGATTTTTCCTTATTTATTTTTTGTGTCTCTGTTCTGCTTTTTAGTTTAGTGGCTACCCTGAAGTTTATGTTCAGAATCTCGTGAATAACATAGCCCATTTTCTGATGGCCTCTTATTTCCTTAGTCTAAACTGATTCAGTCCCTTTCCTCCTCCCCTCCTAAGTTATCCTCATATCTTATTCCAACTTGTATTGTGAGTTTGTGGTTAAAGTGACAAGATTGTCTTTGTTTTTGGTGTTTTCTTTCCCTTTAGCCTAATGTTATAGTTGAATATTTGCTATCTTATTCTGATTCTGTCTATCTATTTATCTCCTTACTCTGTGTTTTGTGACCCCTTTCTCCCTTTTTTTCTTTTTTCAGGTATGAGGACCTTCTTGAGGATTTCTTGCAGGGGGAGTCTCATAGCTATGAAGTCCCTTAACTTTTGTCTGTCTGGGAAAGATTTAATTTCTCCCTTATATCTGAAGGATATTTTTGCTGGATAGAGTATTTGTGGCTGAAGATTTTTATCTTTTAAAATTTTGAATATGTCATTCCATTCTTTCCTAGCTTGTCAAGTTTCTGCAGAGAAATCTGTGGAAAGTCTGATAGGGGTTCCTTTGTAGGTTATTTTCTTCTGTCTTGCTGCCCTGAGTATTCTTTCTTTGTCATTCATTTTTGCCAGTTTTACTACTATACGCCTTACACTAGGTCTTTTTACATTGACAAATCTAGGAGATCTGAAAGCTTCCTCCACACACATTTCCCTCTCATTCCCTAGACTTGGGAAGTTCTCTATTATTTCTTTGAGCACACTTTCTGCTCCATTCTTCTTCTCTTCATCTTCTTGAATATCTATAATTCTTATGTTGCATTTCCTCATTGAGTCGGATAATTCTTGGAGACTTTCTTCATTTCCTTTTAGTCTCAGTTCTCTCTCTTCCTCTGTCTGGAGCAATTCAACATGTCTATCTTCAATTATGCTGATGCTCTCTTCTATGGTGTCCACATGAGCATTCAGGGAATCTGTAATTTGTTTTCTCTCTTCCATTGTGTCTTTCATCTCTAGTATTTCTGATTGTTCTTTATAGTTTCAATCTCTTTTGTGAAGTAGCTCCTGAATTCGTTGAATTGTTTCTCTATATTCTCTTTTACCTCATTTAATTTTTTGATGAGAGCTATTTTGAATTCATCATCGTTTAGTTTACTTATATCTCAGTCTTCAGGACTGAATTCTGGGTATTTACTTTCTCTCTCTTCTGGAGATTTGATTAACTGCTGATGCTGGAAGAACGAGTTTTTCCCATTGTGATATTATTCGCTTGCAGTTACAGCCTATCGACACTAGATGGGGGTTGAGAGCCACATATTCTGAGCCCTCCACCTTTAGCTAAGATGGCACTGCATGGCGTAGTGTGGTGCAGGTGATGGTGGGGGGCGTTTTCTCCTGCGTGCAGTGCTGGGTTTCCCAATCAGCTCTCACTATCTGGTCTCCTGGGGTCTTGGCATGATGAAGTCACCCTACAAAAAAGCTTTTGCCTCATTAGAAGGCTTCCCTGTAGGCTGTAAGGGCCTTAGGGAATCCAGGGTGATCCTCTGGACACACGGCCCCTCCACCGCTCCTTCTCTTATGGAGCTTCCCATGGCAGTGATCCCAGTCTTTAGGGGAGGGAGCGAAGTTCTCTCTTACCCCATTCCAGCTCCTCCGAGGAGGGCTCCAGCCTCTCCACCCTTCATCATTTGGCTGCCATGACTCTCCGAGGATTCCTGTGCTATTAGGATATTTCTGTTGGAATACGGTTGTTCCTTTTTGTTGTATGTTTGAGGAGAGAGAGTCCTGGGCAAGCTCACTCCACCATGACACTGTTGTCACCCCTGCATTTGACTTTTTTATGTTGATTTTGTATCCTGCAACTTTACAGTATTTTTTGATTATTTCTAATAGATTTTTGGTGGATTCTTGAGGGTTTTCTATATTTAAAAACATGTCATCTGAAAATAGTGACAGTTTCACTACTTCCTTTTCAATTCAGATTCCTATTATTTCTTTTTCTTGCTTAATTGCTTTGGCCAAAACCTCCAGTACTATCTTGAATAAGAATGGTGAGAGTGGCACACTTGTCTTGTTCCTGTTCTCAGAGGGATGGCTTTCTGTTTTTCCCCATTAAGTATGATGTTGGTCGTGGGTGTGTCATATATGCCCTCTATTATGTTGAGGTACTTCTCTTCTATACCCATTATTCAGAATTTTTATCACAAATGGATGCTGCATCTTATCAAATACTTTCTCTGCATCTATTTTTATTCTTCATTTTGTTGGTGTGGTGTATCACATTGATTGATTTGTGGATGTTGAATCATCCCTACATCCTGGAATAAATCCCACTTGAATGTAGTTTGTGTTACTTTTCATGTACTGTTTTATTCAATTTGCTAATATTTTGTCGAGAATTTTTGCATTTTTGTTTATTAGTAATATTGGCCTGTAATTTTCCTTTTTTGTGTTGTCCTTGTCTGGTTTTGGTGTCGAAGTAATGTTGGCCTCATAAATGGAGTTAGGAAATGTCCTGTCCTCTTCAATTTTTTGGAAGAGTTTGAGAAGAATAGGTATTAATCTTTGATCATTTGGTAGAATTCACCAGAGAAACCATCTGGTCCTAAACTTTTGTTTTGGGGGAGGTTTGGATTACTATTTCAATCTTTTTACTTGTGATTGATCTGGTCAGATTTTCTGTTTCTTCTTGATTCAGTTTTGGGAGGTTGTATGATTCCAATAATATATCCACTTCTTCTATGTTATCCAATTTGTGGGCATATAGCTCTTCATAATATTCTCTTATAATTTTTTTTTTTGTATTTCTGTGATGTCCATTGTAATTTCTCCTCTTTCGTTTCTGACTTATTTATTTGCATCACCTGTATTTTTTTCTTAGTGAGTCTGGCTAAGGGCTTGTCAAATTTGTTCATCTGCTCCAAGAACCAGCTCTTAGTTTCATTGATCCTTTCTATTGGTTTTAGTCTCTGTTTCATTTATTTCTGCTCTGGTCTTTATTTCCTCCCTTCTACTGTCTTTGGATTTTGTTTGTTCCTCTTTATCTAGTTCTTTTAGGTATAGTGTAAGACTTTATTTGAGATTTTTCTTGTTTTCTTGAAGTAGGACTGTATTACAATAAACTTCCATGTTAGTATTGCTTTTGCTGCCTCACATAAGTTTTGGTATGTTGTGTTTTTATTTTCATTTGTCTCCAGCTATTTTCATTTTGATTTCTCCATTCATATGATAGTTGTTCAGTAGCATATTGTTTAGTCTCCACATATTTGTGACTTTTCCATCTTTCTTCTTGTAGTTGATTTCTAGTTTCATAGCATTGTGATCAGAGAAGATGCTTGATATGATTTCAAGCTTCTTGAATTTATTGAGACTTCCCTTGTTTCCCAACATATGGTCTATCTTTGAGAATTTTCCATGTGCACTTGAGAAGAATGTGTATTCTGCTGTTTTTGGATGAAATGTCCTATATGTATCTATTGAATCCATCTGATCTAATGTTTCATTAAGGCCACTGTTTCCTTCTTGACTTTCTGTCTGGTTGATCTATCCATTGACATAAGTTGAGTGTTAAGGGCCCCTACTATTATTGTGTTGCTGTTAATTTCTCCCTTTAGGTCTATTAATCATTTCTTTATATACTTTGGTGTTCTTGTGTTAGGTGCATATATATTAATGAGTGTCATGTCTTCTTGGTAGAATGTCCCTTTTATCATTATATAATGCTCATCTTTGTCTCACATTTTTTTGTCTTCAAGTCTGTTTTGTCTGATGTAAGTATAACTACACTCACTTTCTTCTGGTTGCCATTTGCTTGAAGTGTCATCTTCCATTCCTTCACTCTGAGCCTGTTTTTCTTTAGAGCTGAGTTGGGTCTCTTGGAGGCAGCATATTGTTGGGTCTTTTCCCTTAATCCATCTAACCACTCAGTGTCTTTTGATTGGTGAATTCAATCAATTTACATTTAGAGTGATTATAGAGGGCTTAGTACTGAGATTCTAGCTTTTGTTTTCTGGATGGTCTATATTTCCATTCTTTCTTTTTCCTGGTATTTCTGTCTGCCATTTCAGTTATGTGGTTTTCTGTGATATTTTTCTCCATTTTCTTTTAATTATGATTTGTGACTCTGCTCTGATTTTTTGCTTTGTGGTTACCATGAGATTTGTACAGAGGATCTCTAGATAAGATAGTGAATTTTCTGATAGTCTCTTATGTCCATTAGCCTATGCAGGTTCAGTCTTTTTCCTCTTCTCCTTCTATGTTTTTGTTGTCACAAATTATCCCTTTTTGTAGTGTAAGTTTGTTACCAATTGAAGTGGTTATAGTTAATGCTTTCTTTCCATTTGTTTTTATGTTATAATTGCCTAGTAATATATTCTGATATAGAGTTGAAATTTTCTGTTTCTGTCTATTTATCTCCTTGCTCAAAGCTTTGTAAAGCTTTTCTTATTTTTTTCAGGTAGGAGTGCTCCTTTCAACATTTCTTGTGGTCAGGTCTAGTGGTGCTGAACTCCCTCAGCTTTTGTTTGTTTGGGAAAACTTTAATTTCTTTGTCATATCTGAAGGATAATTTCACTGGATAGAGTATTCTTGGCTGATAGCTCTTGTCTTTCAGTATTTTGAAACGATCTTTCCACCATCTGCTAGTCTGTGATTAGGAGGGATTCTAGGGATTCTGCTGAGAAATCCGCTGAAAGCCTGATGGAGGTTCTTTTGTCAGTTATTTTGTTCTCTCTTGCCCTTAATATTTTTTCTTTGTCATTGGCCTTTGACAATTTTAAGATTACATTCCTTGGAGAAGTTCTTTTTGCATTGATGTCAGCAGGAGTTCTATTATCTTCATGTATTTGCATGTCAATTCATCCCCCTGGTTTGGGGATTTCTGTGCTATTATTTATTTGAATAAGCTCTCTGCTCCTTTCTCTCTCTTGTCTCCTTCTGGGATACCTATAATCCTTATGTTACTTTTCCTAAATTGACTTGGATATTTCTTGAAGAATTTCTTCATTTTCTAAAAATCTTAGTTCTCTCTCCTCCTCCACCTGAATCATTACTTGATTTCTATCTTCGCACTCACTAACTCTCTCCTACATATGCTCTGCTTTGTTTTTAATGCTACCTGCATTATTTTTCATCTCATTAATTGTGTTCTTCATCTCCAGAATTTCTGTTTGGAATTTTTTTTTAGAGTTTTACTCTCTTTGGTGAAGTACTCCTTCTGTTCATTAATTTTATTCCTGAGTTCATTGAACTGTCTTTCTGAGTTTTCCTGTCACTCGTTGAATTTCTTTATGACAGATACTTTGAATTATCTGTCATTTAGATTGTAATCTTCTGTGACTTCCTGTTTTGTTTGTGGAGAGTTGTCATTGTCTATCTGTTCTGCTGTGTCATTGTGGTGCTTCATGGTGTTTGATGAATTGATCCTCTGCTGGCACATTTGTGGTAGTAGTCATCTTTTCTTATTTGGGTATGCCTTTGGTTACTTTGATTTGGGGCTCCTTTTAGTTGTATTCAAGAGCCTGTACTTTTGACCCTCCACTGCTTCTTCTAGAAGTGTAATCAGTGCTCTCCTTCTGCTGCCTTGTGCCTCTGAGGTTGCTGGTGCCTTGCTGCTTATGATGTCACTGCAGTCTCAAGTGTTACCAGTGGGGTCACCAGGCTGCAAGCTCTTCTGCTACTTCCAGGGTCTCTTGGGTCTCATGTTCCTCCACTGGCTCTCCACAGGCTTGGATGCTGCTGCCCCATGCACTACCTGCAGTGCTACTCCTGTGTTGCCTGTGGGTGCTGCTTGCACCACTGCCAAGGTTGCTGGGTTTGTGGGTGTCATTGTCACTGCTGGGGGCCTGGGGAACCAGGGATTTGTATGCATCCCCTGGTACTAGTGGAGCTGGTGTTGGGGTGACACAACTGGTGGCTGGATCATTATTCAGCTGTAGTTACTGATGCCTCTTGTTGGAACCTGCAACAAGACCCACTGCTGGGCCTTTTTTTCTGCTCTTGCCACCGCTGTGCACAGTCACAAGAGCCACTGCTTGAGGATCCACACCCTGGGTCACAGTCACATGGGAGGGAGAAGGGGCCACTCTCCTAGTTCCACTGCCTCCCAGGAGTCCAGTCTATCCACTTTCACATGTATAGATGCATGGATGTGTTCTGTTGTGATGTGTAAGGAATCCTCTTTTGGTTATGGATGTCCAATTGGTTGTAACTTAAAAGGGAAAAATGGGAACAACTTACTCCTCCATGATGCTGATATCACCTCCCTTTCTTTTATTAGTGATAATAAATTCTCATATTCTAATCATGTAAACTTATTCAACTTTCTTGTGTTTAAGTTCTGTCTTCCAATTAGATTTCAAACCATAAGTAAATAAACCATTTTTAGTAGTCCTTTGTATCTCCTACAACACCTAATTCCAATGCTTTGAAATCAGTAACTCAATAAATTTAACGAGCTTATGAGAAAGCTAACAAAAGCTTAAGTGGCTTTTTCCGTCAGAGGTTACGGGTATTATTTTGTATTTTGTATTCAGAGACTGTGACCATCCTTTGTCTATAAATATTATTTATAAATATTTATCTTATATTTAGTCAGAGAGTCACCTAGAATAAAAAAAAAGTTGAGAAATCTAGAAGTTACTTTCTACTGTGCATGTTTGACTTTTCAAATATATTTTTAAATTATAGAACTACTCTTTAAATTTTGTCCCAGGCCTAGTCCCTTCCCAGTTTTTCTGCTTAAACCAATGCAAGGCCAGCTGGGTATTTTATAAAGAGCACCCTTACTGATAACTTATAGGGTTTACAAATGTGGTAGTTTTCTACCCCATGTCTGACAGCTAAGTCCCTAATACTTGGCAACACAGATAATGATATTGAAGATTATTCACATAATGAAGCCTGGACATTTACTTCTGTGCTGGTTTTTATTATTTCCCTCCTTCTACTGAGTTTGGACTTTGTTCTTCTTTTGCTAGTTCTTTTTGTTGTAGTTTAAGATTACTCATTTGAGACTTTTCTTGCTTGTTGAGGTAGGCCATTATTGCTATAAGTTTCCCTCTTAGTATCACTTTTGCTGCATCCCATAAGACTTGGTATCTTGTGTTTTCACTTTCATTTTCTCCAGCCTTTTTCCGATTTCTCCTTGATCTAATGGTTGTTCAGGAGCATGTTGTTTAGTCTACACATATTTTTGGCTTCCCCAGCTTTTTTCTTGTAGTTGATTTCAAGTTTCACAGCATTGTGGTCAGAAAAGATGCTTAATAAGATTTCAATCTTCTTAAATTTATTGAGGCTTGCCTTGTTTCCCAACATATGTACGATCCTTGAGAATGTTCCATGTGCACTTGAGAAGAATGTGTATCCTACTGTTTTTGGATGGAATGTCCTATATATATCTATTAAGTCCATCTAGTTTAATGTTTCATTTAAGGCCACCGTTTCCTTGTTGACGTTCTGTCTGAATGATCTATCCATTGACACAAGTAGGGTGTTGAGGTTCCCTACTATTGTTGTGCTGCTGTCACTTTCTCCCTTTAGTTCTGTTAATGGTTGCTTTAAATCCTACTGTTGGGTATTTATCCAAAGAACATGAAATAAACAATTCAAAGAGATTTTTGCATCCCTCTGGTCATTGTAGCATTATTCACCATTGCAAGGTGTGGAAGCAACCCAAGTGCCCATCAATGGATGAATGGACAAAGAAGATGTGGCATATATCAGTGGAATACTACTTACCATAAAAAAGGCAGGCAAAATCATGCCATTTGCAAAACGTGGATGTACCTTGAGGGTATTATGTTAAGCAAAATAAGTCAGGCAGAGAAAGACAAACACTGTGATTTCACTCATATGTGGAAGATAAACAAACACATGGATAAGGGGAACAGATTAATGGTTAAAAGAGGGATAGGGAGTGCAGGGAGGGCAAAAGGGGTAAAGGGGTACATATGTATGGTGATGGATAAAAACTAGACTATTGGTGGTGAACATGACACAGTTTATACAGAAACTGATATATAATAATGTACACTTGAAGTTTACACAATTTTATAACCTAATATGGTTTCAATAAAATAATTAAACAAAAAAACAATCTAGGACACCTACCAATTCCTAATGCCCAGATCTTTAGTGTACTCAAGTTTCCTCCATCTCCCCAGGGCACAAGTAGCCAGTGAGATTCCATTCCGTACTGTGTAGACCAGCCTGTGTACACTACTGGCTTGTTCTTATCTCCACCTCTCTCTTTGCTTTTTTCTTTCTATTGTCTTCTCGTTTCTCCTCTCTTCCCTCTGCTCTCCTTTCCCCTTCCCTTTTCTCCACCTCCCTTGCCCCCTCTCTCATTCTCTTTCTTCTTTATTTTATTAATCAAATATATATTAACACTTACTATATATGGGGCCCTATATCAGGCAGTGGGAACACTATGTTAGAGTTTATGGTTGAATAGAGAGGTGAATATTAATAAAATGATCACAAATTGTGATATGTCCTATAAAGGTAAAGAAAAGAGAGATATAATGGTAGGGTCCAGAGACCTGGTCTGATCTGGAGTGTTTGAGAACACATCCCTTGTTTTAAACTTATATCTGAGAGATAAGTTGAATTTACTAACTTATTCCCCTTTTCTCTTTTCTGTTTCATTTCTGAGAAAGAAATCTCCCCATCCGCCAGCTGCTGACACATATGGCCCAATGTAATGTTTTTATATTTTCTTGCTATGCTAGAATTTTCCCAATAATCAATAAAATTTCCATGAAACTAGGTTTTGGACATGTATTTGATATTTAACAAGTCTAAAGATGGTATCAGTAAAAGTTGACCTTGATTCTCCCCCATTGACTTGTGCCCCCATGGACCTCTGTCTCCCTTGCCCTTCTTGCACATCCCCTTGGTCTCCACCACTTGGTTTGGGGCTGCCTTCCTCTGGAAACCCAGATTGGATTCAATCTCTCTAGCTTCCCCATCCTTGTTTCTCTTCCTGTTAATTTTTCACTAAGTGAAACAAATAAAAAATCTTATTGAAGAAAATTTCCAATGTCACTGATGTACTTACCATATTCTAAGGCAGAAAAGTATATTCTAATCATATTTTTAGTAGCAAGGTATGATTTAAATTAATTTTACCTGATAAAGCTGAATGTTGGCAAAGGTGTGGAGAAAATAGAAGTTCTAATTCAATGTTACCAACACTCAAATTTGGAGGATTCATTGGCAGTGTCTACCAAGATTTTAAATGTACATGCTTCTTGACCCAGCAGATCCTCTCCAGGACATACTTGTACAAATTTTGCAAAGATGAATGTAGAAGAATGTTCACTGCTTCTCTTGTAATAAAAATTTAAAACAACCAAAAGGTCCACCACTGGGGATTGGAGAAATAAATAGTTCAATCATACACAAAGAATCTTGCTGCCAATAAAAGTAATGAGATAAATCAGTATGGACTGACATGGAAAAATGTTCACAATATACTGTTAAGTGGAAAAAATCAAAGTATAGAACGATGTAGGAGTATGATCCTATTTCTGAAAACAAAAATTAGAAATAGCAGCTCTGAAAGAATAAGTGAATACTAGTCATCTCTGGGTGGTAGGATATCTGGGTACGTGCATTTCCCAATATATCACTTCTGTAACGTTTGAACTTTCACAATGAGCATGTATTATTTTGTTAAATAAGTAATCATGGCTCTATAATATTATTATATATTAATTCACAGTGGAGTTTTCCCACTCCTATTCCCTACCTTTTATTTGAGCAGTTTCTGTCCTTAATTTCCTCAAGGAATGTAACAGAAAATTTTTAAAAAATCCTTTCCAGTCTTTCTGGCTTTTGCCTTTAGGAGAAGAGACTTCATTATGTGCATAAACAAAATGTTTTAATCAGCAGTAAGAGGAATACAGAATCTTCTTCATCCTAAGAAAAGATGCCACCTGACTGAGGTGAGAAAGGAGAGAGAGCCCGAGAGGCCATCAGAGGAAGAAAGACAACTTTTAATATCCTAGAGCAGAAATAACCCACACACTGTTCTCAGTAGGCGGGCCCAACAGGAGTAGGGGCCCAGCATTGGTGGGCCTTTTGATTTTTTCCTTATTTTCCCCAAAGCCCCCCAGTACATAGTTGTATATTCTAGTTATAGATCCTTCTTGGTTGTGCTATGTGGGATGCTGTCTCAGCATGGGCTGATGAGCAGTGCCATGTCCGTGGCCAGGATCTGAACTGATGAAACCCTGGGCTGCTAAAGCAGAGCTTGGAAACTTAACCACTCGGCCACAGGGCTGGCCCCTCTTTTGATTTTTTACATCAAACCTTAAGTTAAAAACTCAATTTTTAATTGGCTCAATTGTGCAGGTCAAACTAAGTGTATCTAAGTACATTTGGGCTGCTATAACACAATTTCATAGACTGGGTGGCTTATAAACAACAGAAACATTTCTCACAGTTCTGGAGGCTGGGAAGTCTAAGATCAAGTCACCAGAAGATTCAGTGTTCGGAAAAAGTTCCTGTGTTCCAAACATTGGTCAAGGACAAGGAACTGTGAGCATCTCTCTCCACAGGTGCCAATGTAGACCAGGACCACATGCTCCTTCCCACCCCCGATACCCTGCTTAAGACCAAGAACCATAGATGTTAGATTAAAGAAGATTAGAGATGAGGAAACAAGAAACCCAAGGGGACCTGATATGATGCTTTTTATCTGCTAATATAGGTGAATGGAGACACAGAATCATAAGTGAAATTGGGTAAGAAAAGAATCATTAATAATATAGATTATTTTTTGTAACCCTTGTAGGAAAAACAGGTGCTCTGCCCAGCCCCCTGGGGAGCCAGCTTTTTCTTAAGAACCACAGCCCTGGGGCCTTTTTTGCTGCTTGACCACCGCCATCATGGGTCACATGCATGCTCCCGGGAAGGGCTTGTCCCAGTGGGCTCTGCCCTTCTGCCACAGCATCCCCACTTGGCTGCAGTTGATTTATGATCTACAAACTGGCCAATAAGGGTCTGACTCCCTCACAAATTGATGTGGTCCTGAGAAACTCACATGGCACTGAACAAGTATGTTTTGTGACAGACAAAAAAATCTTGAGAATTCTTAAGTACAAAGGACTCAATGTCTTAAGTTTAATTTTAAAAAGCTGTTGCAGTTTGAAGGTATCTTGAGAGGAACAGAAAGGATAAGGATGCTAAATTCCATCTGATTCTGTTTGAGAGCCATATGCACCAGTTGGCTAGATATTATAAGACTAGATGAGTCCTCTCCCTCAATCAGAAATATGAGTCATCCACAGCCTCTCCCTGGTTGCATAAATTTGTCTATATACTCAAGCAACGAATAATGGTTTAACTAGAAAAAAAAAGACAACCACAGCCCTGGGCTGGCTTTGCCTGACTACTCCTGCTATCTCTTCCCACCAGCTCCATACATGATTCTTTCTCTTCCTGCCCAGCCCATGCCAGGAAGACTCAGTGCCCCATCTTCTACCACTGTCATCAGGACACAAGAGAAGGTTAGGCCCATGTAACTGGGGTTGTTAGTGAGAGTCAGAGGGATTTTTTTCCCGGAATTGTGAGAAAAATGAGTTTCTGGATACCAAGCTGGAACCCAGAACAAAGAGAAACAATGTAATAAGGAAGGTTTTGTTTCTTCAATGCAGTGAATAGTATAAATTGGCCATAGTAAGCCATGTCATGAGAGCTGGCCTGGAAAACTAAACCAACTCTTAATTAAAAAATGAGATATTGGGGGGCCTGAGCCCATGGCTGAGTCTTTAAATTCCTGCACTCTGCTTCAGTGGCCCATGGTTTCACCAGTTCAGGTCCTGGGTGCCAACCTAGCACCACTCACAAGCCATGCTGAGGAGGCATCTCACATAGCACAACTAGACGGACCTAAAACTATAATATACAACTCTGTACTGGACGGCTTTGGGGAGAAGAAGAAGAAAAAAAAGAAGATTGGCACAGATGTTATCTCAGGTGCCAACCTTTAAAAAATTTTTTTAAATTTTTAAAAAATGAGGTATTGGGGAGAGGCATTTTGAACTCCACTAATCTACAATCAAACCTCAGGTTCTTTTCACCACTGTCCTCTCTTCCATCTCTATTTTCTCTTCCTTATTTTGTCCATTGATTCTTACAGCTTCAGTTCATACCTCTACACAGATGAGTCAAAACCTAGATTTCAGTACAACTTCTCCTCCAAGCACCAGACACACTATCTGCATCCTTGGGTGTGTCCCAGCCTGGGCTTTCCAGAATGTTTCCCAGACACTTGTGGGGATTTTAATAAGGAGCTCCCTGGAGATGGGGGGGTGAGAAAAAGGAGGAGAAATGAAGGCAGGTACCTGAGGGGTACAGTAGATATCAAACCAATTTGCTGTTTTTCCTGTTTAACTTGAGGGGTGACTCAGAGGTCTCAAGGATTTGTGAGCTTGTTTTCCAGAGGATTTACGAGCTTGTTTTGCAGAATAAAGAGAACACCTTTTGGGAGGTCATGATCACTGAATGGCCAGCTCTCAGCAGCCCTGGAAGCCCAGAAGTCAGATTGCCCATGGATTTATTGGGAGTGTCTCATTTATTTCCCCAAAGCTCCTCCCGCAAAGTCGCTTAGCTCCATAAAACCCCCGTTTCTGTCCTAGGGAGCTGGATTTGAGGGAACCCAGGCTCCCACCACTCTTTTTGACAATTCAAATAAATCTTTCTCCATTTCTAAGCACTGATGTCTCACTGTTGGCTTCCTGTGAATTGGGCACACAAATAAGATTAAGAGGTTTGGTATCAATTTTGGCAAGCCAGTCAGGAATCTTTTGCCTGTGGCTGGACGGCCCTGGTGAGGGTTCCACTGGTTGGTGGTCCCCAGAAGCTGTGGGAAAGTCTTTGCCTGGGGGACTTGCTCTCCTGCTCCTCCCTCCCTGCCAGTATCTGCCACCATAGGTGCAACGCTCCCTTGGATTGGAGAAACAAGTTGGGCTTTTGTCCTTGTGTGTGAGTATGTATTTGTCTTATATGTGAGTCTGTTGTCAGTTGAGTTGCCATGACATGTGCAGTTGTGAATTCCCTGTCTCTCCATTTGCTTTTGTGTGAGTGATTCATTAGAAAGGAGAGTCTATCATTTGGGAGAGATCCAGGGTTTTCTTGGACTTCATCTTCTGTTTTTGTCCTTCTGGAGTTGGTTTTGCATTTGCTTGATGAGTTATTACAACACTCCCAGTTGTCAATCTTTGTATCTCCATTTGCATTTTGAGTGTGTGAAAGCAGACACCTTTGTTTGGGAGAGATCCAGGGGATTGTTGGACTTCACCTTTTGTTTTTGACCTACAGGAGTCGGGTTTGTCTTTGTGTGGATGTGTTTGTCTTTTGTATGTGTGTTTGTTGGTTTGATTGAAATTGGCATGTCCTCAGAGTTATTGGTAGTGGCGGTGGCCCAGGGGGAAGGCAGTGTGGATGGGAAGGTGGTGAGGAAGGCGGAGAGGGGCAGCCCAGTGCTCCCTGCCCTGTCATGGTGGTGATGGGAGGGGTGGCCTGAGGGCAGGCGGGCTCCTCTATGCTCAGCCAAGCCTGGCTCAGCCCAGGGGCCATGAGCAGCAGTGGTGGGGACAGTGGTAGAAGAGGTTGGGTGCCCAGTCACTTTGCTGTGGGCTGCACATCAGGCTGGAGCAGAAAGAAATATGTCCCTGGGTCAGAAGTTCACAGGCCTCATGAGAGGGCTGTGCTGGAGACTAACCCTGAGTGGAATCCCAATAACCCTGATGATCAAGAAAAGCAAGGATATTTTTGGAGTCTGCTTTTGAAAGCCACACAAATAGTAAGCCAGCCAACTATTAACTGGTCTAAATTAGGAGAGGTCCAACAAGGCCCTGAGAACAATCCCTCTGCCTTTCTTTCCAGAGGCTATGGGACTGCCTTGGGCTATAAACCCTGAGGCCCAGGGCAGTACAGTTAATAGCTATTGTTGGGGCCCAGGACAGGCCACCCCAAAAGATCCCACAGTGGCTTTATTATTTTGAATTGAAGTTACTCCTGAAGTTCAAAGGGCTTTCTGACCCTCCTGTCTCTGTTCCCCTGAAAGCAGGAAATGAATCTCCTATGTGAAAGGTCTTCTCCCTGCATCCTTATCACCAGAGCTGGGGGACTGATGGCTGAGAAGCTGCATAAACAAACCTTGCTAATTTACTATCTCATCCTAAATTCCCCACTAGTTACATGCCCCACACGTAAGTTTCTTTGTCCTGTCAATTTTTCACAAATTTACGTTTCTTGGCATAAAAGATGTATATCCTGCCTGTTTTCTTCACTCTCTGAACATCACTTCTTTATGGTCTCCAAAAGGTATGTAGTAAACTCGGTTTTTCTCTTGTTAATCTGATCTTGTGTCAATTTTACTCTTAGTCCAGCCATAAGAACCTAAGAAGGGAAGAAAGGAGATTTTCCCTGCCCTGACACTGTCCTGGCTGTTGTGAAGACTTTTAAATCTCTCCTTGGAAGAAGTCCCTTCACAGATACTGGCAGCCGAGTTCAGCAGGAACATGATTTCATGAAATAGACGAGACAATCTGAATGAAGCCTCAGAAATACAATGTGTGAGAAGGCACTTAGAAGGACGATCCTAACCAGCTACAAGCCAGAGCTTTTCTGCACAGTGTACTTTCCTTGAATGGATGCTACAGATATTCTCCCCTAGCTGTAGTAAAATGTTAAAAATCTCTCCCAGGAAAATGTCACCTCCAGCTCCTGTCAGGGTGAGCTCCGCAAGAGTTTCCCTTCATCACATGAGAGTGAGCGATTCTGTGTAGACTGAATGCCATGTATGAAAAGTCAATTATGAAGATGTTACTGAAGAGCCACAAGCTGGAGATTTTCTACACAGTGTAACCACATCGACTGAAAGGTACATATAATCTAGCCCAGTTGAAGTGAAAATTTTTCAATCTCTCCATTGAAGCAGCCCCTTCATAGCTGTGGGCATCTGAGTTCAACAGGAGCATGCTTCCACGACATGGGAGAGAGCCTGAGGGAAGGCAGTGAACCGCAATGTGAGCAAAAGCACTTACCAGGATGATCCTGAAGTGCTAGAAACCAAAGCTGCTCTGCACAGCGGACATTCCAAGAGTGGATGTTCTAGATGTTCTCTCAGCTGTGGTGAAAAGATTAAAGTTTCTCCCAGGACGATGTCACTTCCAGCTCTGGCAAGCTGAATTCAGCAATAGTTTTCCTTCATCACATGCGAGTGAGAGCCTCTGTGTAGACTGAACAGCAAGGCATTAGAAGTCACTATTCAAGATGATCCTAAAGAGGCACAATAAAGGGTGTTTCTCCCACATAAACTCTCCTAAAACAGATGTTACAGATTACCTGCTCCCAGTGTAGTGAATGGCTTTCAGTCTCTCCTTGGAAGAAGTCCATTCACAGCTTCGGGCAACTCAGTTCAGCAGGAGCATGCTTTCAAGACACAGGAGATAGAGCCTGCATGAGGGGTGTGAACTGCAATGTGTGTAAAGGAACTTACCAGGATGATCTGAAACAGCTACAGGTCAGAGCTTTTCTGCAAATTGTACTTTCAATGAATGGATATTATAGATCTTCTCTCCCAGCTGTAGTGAAACGGTTAAAAGCTCTCCTAAAAAATGCTACTTCCACCACCTGGCCACCTGCGCTCAGCCATAGCTTTCCCTCACCAAGGGCCTGTGAGAGCCTGTGACTAGACTGCTCAGGCCTGAGTTAGAAGACAATTATGAAGACGATGTTAAAGAGCCACAAGCAGGAGTTTGTCTAAACCATGTACCCTCACTGTACGAAAGTTACAGATAACCTGTCCTAGAGGCAGTGAAAGGTTTTCAATCTCTCCTTGGAAGAAGTCCCTTCACAGCTATGGGCAGTGGAGGGCAGCAGGAGCATGCTTTCATGTCATGGGTTAAGAGCCTGAGGGACGGCCATGAATGAGACTCTTACCTACATGATCTGAAACAGCTAGAAGCCAGGACGACGCTGCACAGTGTACTTTCCTTGAATGGAGCTTATAGATAGTCTTTCCCAGTTGTAGTGAAACGTTTAAAAGCTCCCCTAGGAAAATGTCACTTGTTGCCATTGGCAAGATGAGCTAAGTAATGGTTGTTCTTCATCACATGCATGTGAGAGAGCCTGTGTGTAGACTGCTCGGCATGGAATTAAAATTCATTTATGGGGGCCAGTCCCAGGGCCCGGTGGTTAAGTTTGTGTGCTCCATTTCAGTGGCCCAGGGTTTCATTAGTTCAGAGTCTGGCCACAGACATGGCACCACTTGCCAAGCCATGCTGAGATGGCATCCCACATGGCAGAGCCAGAAGGACCTACAACTAGAATATACAACTATGTACAGGGGGGCTTTGGGGAGAAGAAGAAAAAAAGTCACCTATGAATATGATTTAAAGAGCCATGAGCAGGGGTTTTTCTAAAGTGTGTACCCTGTATGAAAGGCAGAGATACTCAGTCCCCATGGTAGTGAACACTTTTCAATCTCTCCTTGGAAAAAGACCCTTCACAGCTATGGGCATCAGAGTTCAGCAGGGACAACCTTGCATGACAAGGGAGACAGAGCATCAGTGAACGCCATGAAGTGCAATGTATCAGGTACTTAACTAGATGATCTGAAACAGCTTGAAGCCAGGGCATTTCTGCAAACTGTGCTTCCCTTGAGTGTGTGTTATAGATATTTCTCACAGCCGTGGTGAAATGCTTAAAAGCTCTTCTGGGAAAATGTCACTTCCCCCACCTGGGATGGTTAGGTCACCAATAGTTTTCCTTCATCACACGCATGTGAGAGCCTCGATTTAGACTGCTCAGCATTGAACCAAAAGTCACTTGTAAAGATGACATTAAAGAGCCCAAAGCAGAAGTTTTTCTAAGCCATGTACCACATTGTGTGAAAGTTACAGATAATCATTCCCCGTGGCAGGAACAGCTTCTCAGGCTCTCGTTGGAAGGAGTCCCTTCACAGCTATGGACTGCTGAACGCAGCAGGAACGTGCTTTCACGTCATGGGAGAGAGAGCCTGAGTGAAGACCCAGAGCTGCAATGTGTGATCCACTCACCTGGACGGTCTGAAGCTGCTGGAAGGCAGGGCTTTCTGCACAGTGTAGTTTCCTTGAATGTGTGTTAGAGATACTATTTCCCAGCAGTAGTGAAATGTTTAAAACCTCTCCTGGGAAAACGTCGCTTCAACCCCTGGCATGGTGAGGTCAGCAGTAGTTTTCCTTCACCACATGCGCTTGACAGCCAGCGTCTTGACTGCTAGGCATAGAATTAAAAGTCACTTAAGAGAATGATACTAAAGAACCACAAGCATTTATTATGCTCAACCACGTACTCGTATTGTCCGAAAGCAACAAATAATCTGTCCCAAGGGTAGAGAAATGTTCTCAGTCTCTCCTTCGAAGAATTCTGTTCACAACTACAGACACTTGAGTTCAGCAGGGAAAATATTCCATGACAAGGGAGACAGATGCCTGAGCGAAGGTTGTGAACTGCAGTGAGTGGGTCGCTTACTTAGATGATCTGAAATGGCTGGAAGCCAGGGCTTTTCTGCATGGTGCACTTCCCTTGACTATGTCCTGTAGATATTGTGTCCCAGCAGCAGTGAAACATTTAAAAGCTCTCCTAGTCAAATGCCACTTGCAGCTCCTGGGAAGTTGAGCTCAGTAATAGTTTTCCTTCATCACATGCTGCTGAGAGCCTACGTGTCTGCAAGACTGCTCAGCATTCGGTTAAATGTCACTTATGTAGACCATATTAAAGACCCACAAGCAGGAGTTTTTCTAAATCTTATACCCACATTGTAGAAAATTTACAGATAATCATTCCCATTGGTTGTGAAAGTATTTCGAGAACTCCTTGGAAGAAGTTTCTTCAGAGCTATGGAGAGTAGAGTGCACTAGGAACATGTTTGCCTGTCCTGGGTTAGAAATCCTGAGTGAAGGCCGTGAACTGCAATGTGTGAGGCTCTGACCTAGCTGATCTGATACAGCTAGAAGGCGGGATGATTCTGCACAGCGAAGTTTCCTAGAAGGGAGCTCATAGATATTCTCTCCCAGCTGTATTGAAATGTTTAGAAACTCCTCTGGGAAGACGTCACTTCCTCCTCCTGGCGCGGTGAGGTCACTAATGTTTTCCTTCATCAAATGCGTGGGAGAGTCTGTGTCTAGACTGCTCAGCAGTGAATTAAATGTGACTTTTGAAGATGGTATTAAACAGCCACAAGCAGATTTTCTAAACTGTGTACCTGCCTAGAAAACAAGTTACATATAATCATTCCCAGAGGCAGTGAAGGCTTTTCAATCTCTCCGTGGAAGAAGTCCCTTCATAGTGATGGAGAGCAGAGTACAACAGGAACATGTTTTCATGGCGTGGGAGAGAAAGCCTGAGTGAAGGTCACGAAATGCAATGTGTGAGGCTCCGCCCTAGGTGATCTGATACAGCTGGAAGCCGGGGCTATTCTGCACAGTGTACTTTCCTCGAATGGAGCTTATAGATATTCTCTCCCAGCTGTACTTAAATGCATGAAACGTCTCCTGGGATAATGTCACGTGAACCTCCTGGTGTGGTGCTGTCACAATAGTTTTCCTTCATCACATCCGTGTGAGAGCCTGTGTCTAGACTGCTCCGCACTGAATTCAAAGTCACTCTTGAAGACGATGTTCAAGAGCCACAAGCAGGAGTTCTTCTGAACCGTGTACCCGCATTGTATAAAGTTAGAGACATTCGGTGGCTGCGCTAGTGAGCAGTTTTCAGTCTCTCCTTGGGAGAAGTCCCTTCACAGACACAGGCAACTGAGTGCAGTAGGAACCTGCTTTCATGACATGGGACAGAGCCTGGGCGAAGGCTGAGAACTGCGATGTGTGAGGCACTTACCTAGATGATCCAAAAGAGCTAGAAGCCGGGGCTGTTCTGCACAGTGTACTTTCGTTCAATGTGTGTGACAGAAGTTGTCTCCCAGCGGTATTGAAATGTTTCAAAGCTCTCCTAGTCAAATGGCACTTGCAGTTCCTGGCAAGCTCAGCTCAGAGATAGTTTTCCTTCATCACATGCCTGTGAGAGTCTGTATATAGACTGCTCAGCACTGGATTAAAAGTCACTCATGAAGATGATGTTACAGAGCCACAAGGAGAAGTTTTTCTAAACCATGAACCCACAATGAATGAAAGTTACTGATAATCTCTCCCAGCGGTAGGAAGGGGTTTTCAATCCCTCCTTGGAAGAAGTCCCTTCACAGCTGTGGGCAGATGAGTGCAGCAGGAACACGCTTTCACGCCATGGGAGACAGCCTGAGGGAGGCCATGACCTGCCATGCGTGGAAAGGAAGTTACCAGGATGATCCTCAGAGCTACCGGCCAGGAGTTTTACACACAGAGCACTTTCCTTGAATGTGTGAGATAGAGACGCTCTCCCAGCCTTGTGAAATGTTTAAAAGCTCCCCTGGGAAAAAGTCAGTTTCACCTCTTGACGTGGTGAGGTCAGCAGGTTTTCCTTCATGACGTGCATTTGACAGCCAGTGTCTTGAGTGCTTGGCATAGAATTAAAAGTGACTTAAAAACTATGTTAAAGAGCCACAAGCAGTTGTTCTAAACTGTGTACCCACACTGTCCAAAAGTAACAGCTAAACTGTCCCAGAGAGAGGGAAAGGTTTTCAATCTCTCCTTGGAAGAAATCCCTCCACAACTATGGGCATCTGAGTTCAGCAGGGACAGTCTTTCCTGACAAGGGAGGCAGAGCCTGAGTGTAGGCCGTGAACTGCAGTGTGTGAGGCCCTTACCTAGATGATCTGAAACAGCTGGAAGCCAGGGTTTTCGGCACAGTGTACTTACTTCCTTACACAGTGGACTAGAATAAAGGAAACCTCATTTTAAATGAGATTGGGAGGCTAGAAGGGGGAGCCTTCATGCACTACCACTTGATATCAATTACAGAAAGAATCATCAATTACAGACCCCAACAGGAAAATATGTCCATTGCATTCCCAACAAGAAATTGACTACCCCAGCAACTCAGCCCAGGAGAAATCATCACCACCGTGAACTCTCACTTACTACAAATGGCCTTTTGTTCAAAACAACCCCTCCCAACTTACTCCTTTTTCTCTATAAAATAACATTTCTCTCTTTTGTGTGCTGAACTTGCCTATGGCTTTTGCTATAGTTTGTTTGTCCTGAATTGTAATTCTTCTGCTATTCTTTAATAAACCCCTTCTGCTGGTGAAATAACAGGCTGTTTTATTTGCTTAGGTCAACAGTATGTAAAATGGAATAGTCTTAAAAAAGGAAATTCTTAAAAAAAGGAAATTCTGTTATGTGTTAAAACATAGATGAACCTTGAAGACATTATGTTAAGTGAAAGAAGCCAGACACAAAAGGACAAATATTGTATGATTCCACTAATATGAGGTACCTAGAATAGTCAAATTCAGAGACAGAAAGTAGCACAGTGGTTACCGGAGGCTGGGGGAAGGAGAAGATGGGGAGTTAGTGTTTAATTGATACAGAGTTTCAGTTTGAATGATGAAAGTTCTGGAGATGGATGGTAGTGATTGCACAACAAGGTGAATGTATTCAATGCCACTTGACTGTACACTTTAAAGTGGTAAATTTTATGTTATGTATATTTTACCACACACACAAAATACCTGCCTCTCAGCTTCTGTAGACCAGATTTGCTCCCAAGACCCAGAGTCAATTCTGAAATACGTTTCTGGATTCACACTTTCTCATCATTTCTGGCTTCTCTAGATTTTCTTTGCTTGTCCCATCAGAGTAGTAAATCTAATTTTTTCTGTATCCATCATTTAGGAAAATCTTTATTGGAAGGATATCAGAGGAAATCTAGTCCCTCATATTGCCAGAAACAAAAGTCCCTTTGCATGAGTTTAAAAGGGAGGTGAAATAGTTATATTGGTATTTTTAAACAATCGTGCCACCTGTTGACAGTAAGTGTAAGAGAGTTGAAGCAGAGAGGTCAGAAGATGCCTCTGTGGTTTTTTAGAGATATGATGGTCCCTGGGACTAGCCTGGCAGTGTTAGCATTAGAGGGACGTGGTCATTTTGCAGATTTAACAGGTGAGATATATTGAGTAGATGTGGCGGACGTGGGAGATAGAAGAACCATGGTTACTATCTGTATTTTCATGGATGGTGGTACCATCTACTGAGAGGAAAATTACCAGAGAGTAGTAAGTTGGGCATGGGAGGAATCTGGAGTTGTTTTTCTCATATTACATTGGAAATGCATATTTGATGTCCTTGGAGACAGATGGAATGGTTAATTGGATGGGTCTGCAGCTCCAAAGCTGGAGATGTGGATTTGGACATCATTAGCACATAGCTAATGCACACTGCTAACCATCTGACTGGGTGAGGTGAGCTAGACCAAGTATGGAGACAGAGAAAGAAGGGGTCCAGGTCAGACCCCCAGTACCTCCAAAGCTTAGAGGAGCCAGAAAATGGCACTAGTTTCTTTCCCAGATGCACTCCCAAGCACAAACACTGATCCTTCAGATCAGTTTTATGAGCACATGCATGTTCTTAAAAATAATTTTTGACTTTTTATTGTGTGATTGACATTTGTGTACTGACTTACTCTGCAGCTTATTTTTTTTGACTCAATAGTATGCCTTGTAGATCTTAACACACTTATTCTTGTACCAATACAATAATAATCTTAGAATATTTTTTCATAACTTGTATTGCAGAACCCTCTTATTTTTGTTCACTCCAAGAATTCTTTGCTCTCCTTGCTCTTTCACTCTTCCATATGTAGTTAAGTATTAGCTGGTGAAGACTCATGAAAAATGCTTTTCTTGGGAATTGCATTCAACTAACATTAATTTAGAGACAACTCATGCTCACAATAACATTCTCTTCCTAGTTACTTAGGAACACTACTCATTTTATTTTGTACTATTTTATACACTTTTTTGTTGTTTCAGAGTTTTTGCCCCACAAATCTGACATATTTCTCATTCAGCTTCTTCTTGGACCTTTTGCATGATTGCTTGTTATTGCAGATGATAGCTTTTTTTTTTTTTTTTTTTAAATGATTGGCACCTGAGCTAACAACTGTTGCCAATCTTCTTTTTTCTTTTTCTGCTTTTTCTCCCCAAATCCCCCTAGTACATAGTTGCAGATTTTGGTTGCAGGTCCTTCTAGTTGTGGCATATGGGATGCCACCTCAGCGTGGCCTGATGAGCAGTGCCATGTTCGAATCCAGGATCTGAACAGTTGAAACTCTGGGCGAACTTCACCACTTGGCCATGGGGCCGGCCCCAGATAATAGCTTTTTAAAAAAACAGTAGAATTTTTTGGGGGCAGATTTAGGTTTATGGAAAAATTGAGCAGAAAGCACAAAGAGTTTCAATATACCCCATTGCCCTCCCCCCATTTCCCCTTTCATTAATGTGTTGCATTACTGTGGTACATTTGTCACAGTTTATAAGCCAGTATTGATACATTGTTTTTAACTAAAGTCCATAATATACATTAGGGTTCACTCTTTGTGCTGTACATTCCATGGGTTTGGACAAATATAGAATGAGATATATCCTCCATTACAGTGTCATACAGGATAGTTTCACTGCCCTAAAGATCCCCTGAGCCCTCCTCTTCACCCCTCTCTCCCTGAGAACCTAGCTGATCTTTTTATTGTCTCCATAGTTTTGCCTTTTCCAGAATGTCATCTAGGTGGAGTCCTATGGTACGTACCTCTCTCAGATTGGCTTCTTTCACTTAGCAACATGCATTTAAGGTTCATCCATGTCTTTTTGTGGTTTGATAGTTCACTTCCTCTTAGCACTGAATAATATTTCATTATGTGGTATGGCTATATCACAATTTGTTTATCTCTTTACGTACTGAAAGATATCTTGTTTTTTTCCCCCTGTTTTGGTAATTATGAATAAAACTGTAATTATGAATAATTATGATAATTATGAGTAACGGCTCTAAACAGAGTAAAACAGTAACTGAGTGTAACTGACAAAAGACTTTAAAAAAAGGCAATGGGTAAATACAATTGACAAGAAAATTTGGGAATTTTTGTGACAGACATTTTAGATAGTAACTAGAATTATAGTTAATAACATTATATTAGCGCATATCAGATTTTTAGGAATTATATGCAATGCCTACAACATTTTAGTAACATTCACCCATACAATAAACCTAAAAACACTTATTATTGCTTATTTGACCATGTTTCTCATGTAATTTGACATACAAAATAAGCCTAATTAGTGTAACATATCTCTTTTTATAAGAAGAGGGAATAAATCTTTTGAGATGTCCCAGGTGCCACTTGGAAAATCCCAAAGTTACATCCAGGCTGAAAAAAAGTTCATTTAGAATTTGAATATTTTGGGAAGTTTGTCAAAATACCAAAAGGTTTGGACACTTGACCAAATAGGATCACAGATCAATGTAAGATAATACTTAAGTATATATTTGACCAAAGTAACAACAACAGGTTTCAAAGGCAAATAAAAAAGGTCACATGGCTATAAGCAAAACTCAACTCCAACACTAAGACTCAAGTTTTCCTAAGAAATTAGAGACCAAATTAAAAAAAAAAGCACAAGAAATCATTTTGATAAAACATAAAATCTCTGTTTTCTAGGCATATTACCTAAAGGCAAGGAAGCTTTCCAAATCTGTTATCAAGAGCAGACCAATCGCCCAAGAAAACCTTGTCCTTTCCAGAGAAGCGGAGGCCACATTGTAATTGTGCATCATCTCATTTCAGCATTAAAGCTCGTTTTAAGAAATTCATTTTAATCTTAGCCAGCTTGACCTCACATTAAAATGATTTTGTCAATATTCTTTTCCACAAACCCTCTACAGCTTTCTTTTTACATTTAGATTTTGTCCTATGTTTTCCTCTTTCCTATTCCAAAATAACCAGCTTCTCTTTAAGACAAAATTACATTCTTTTCCCTCAATAAAATGCATTTGTAATCCTTATAGCTCCTTTTACCAAAAACACATCCTACTTCCCTTGCATACAGGGATGTTTCCCTATTTATTTCTTGTAGCTTTAGTTACATATATTAGAATTCTTAACCCTTAGAATCCACAATTTCTGGTAAAAATTAAGAAGTAAGCAATTGTGAACTATATTAGCATTTTGTGTCTTGACAAACTTAAAATACCTTTTATAAATTTCTAGAAACATTGCTGTTTTTCATAGAAAATGTCTCAGCATGGCATAAAACACATTCAGTAATAGACTCAAATATCTTTAGTTTTCTGCAATAGGAAGCCAAAATTAGATAAACTTATCTTCAGTAATTAATGTTTTCGTATTTTATCTTGTTTGGAAAATGATTTAGGGATTCGATGACTATCCATTATTTAGTTTAACTTAGTATAAACTTTGGTCTCATTTACACTTATTTTAATTACCTGCTTTTAGCAATCATGCTTGGAGTGGACATTAAATAGCCAACCATCACCCTGTTACTTTCTTGCTGACAAATTTTGTAGCAGAGACAGCATGAGCCTACCTGACTCGTGAACCAGGCAGAGAGAAAAGCTGCACATTTGCGTCACGCCCAACTAACCACTCTGGAGACATGCCTGTTTTTAATTTATACCAACGACCTTCAGCCAGCTGTTATTTACTAAAGATTAATCCTAGATCACATAAACTTGAAAAGCATTTGAGTTGGTTTCTATTATATTTCTGAGATTTAGGAATACTTAATTTATAAGCAGTTAACTTCAAGCCAATTAGAGCTTTTTACAAGTCAATTCTAGTAATACCATTTGGAGGTAGGAAAATATCACATCTCTGTATCACACATATCTAGACACATAGACAGACATAAATAGAGATCTCATAGCTTCCATTTAAAAAATTTTAGATGTTTCAAAACAATAGTTGGATCCAAGTTGTATTTCTAGCAGATGGACTAAGGTAAAGTTAGTTGTTCAGAGATGGCTGAATTCTCTTACTGAAAGTTTTTATTTGCATCCTTTTACAGCTTCTTTTGGAGTCATTTTGTCTATTATCAAAAGTCTAGGGTAGTTGCTATTTAAACTTTTCCTTCTAGTTTTTATTTGCCCCAGTTAACTTAGAAATAGTAATAAGGAGATAAGCATTTGAATCCTCAGAGGTCTGATTTTAAAGGGGCAGGTTTTTGCAGAGAGGAAGAGAGGAAGGTGGCATCTGGGGTGGAGCCTGAGACAAAGGAATCTGGGAAGACAAGATGGCACCTGAGACAGAGAAAGGGGGAAGGGAGCAGGAGGCTTCAGAAGCCATTTTTTCTCAGTTTTTCAGCTGTTTTGGTTAATTTAGACAAGATATCTAGTAGTGAGGCAATTTTAGAGCTTTGTGGGTACCCAGAAGCCTTCAGGTACCAATGAAAATAGACACCACTTGTTTTGCTTAATTTTAGAACCATGGTCTTCCAATTTGATTTTAAAAAAAGCTACTTTGAGGAGATTGAATGTCCTCCATAATGCCTATTGCAATTCTGAACTGCTTTTGGTCAGTTTGTCCCACTTAGTTAAAAGTGTGCATGTAGAGGCCCATAGTTCTCTAATATAAACCTGGCTGGCATCCCTGAAGGAGGGTTTCCCTCAAAACATTTAGATGACTGGGATCCCATTTCTAAAATTTCCTCCGAAAACCCAAGAAAGTTGCTGGAGTCCTAGCCCTGATCCCTGACGGAATCTAAAAACAAAAGAGCTGCCGTATGCCCAGCCCTGACTCCAAAAGGAATCTGAAAACCAAGGAAACCTCCAGGAAGTCAGCCAACTTTGAGGAGTCCTGTGAGTCCTTCTAGGGGGCGAAGTATTAAACCTGAATGTGATCTGGAGGACCCCACCCTTGGGCCCAAAACACTGAGGTTCATGCCAAATCCTGGACACGAATGTTGTTAGCAGCTCTGCCCCAAGCTGGAAACCACACGATGTCCGTCAAAGAGCGAATGGCTAAAGAAATGGTCGGGAGTTAGTGGAACGGTGGGTGGAAATGGAGAGAGGTGTTGGGAGACTCATATCAGAGGAGGAATGGGCAGGACTGGGCAATGGGTTGTGTTTGATGTGGGGAGACCCAGGATGACGACATGCTTCTGGAGTATGGAATGAGCAGGGCACAGTTCACTCATGGGGGAAGCCTGGGGCATGGCTCAGGTGAGGCTGATCAGACTTTTAGTGTCAGATTGTTCTTGGAATATAACGTCCAGGCAGCATCCAAGTCAGAAGATCAACCAGGCAGTTGTATGTGTGATTCTGGGTGGAGATATCTGGGGTTTATAAGCATTGAGGTAATAATGAATGCCTTAGGAATGGACTGGATCACTCAGAGGTTATTTAAAACAATGAAAGCATAGAGATAAAAGAATAGGGCCCACAGTTGAGCTATGATGCACTTCAATTGTTAAAACCCAGGCAGAGGAGCCTCTGCTGGCAAACAGTCCTGCGGAGGAGCATCCAGAGAGGTAGAAAGAGAAGGAGAAGATTCTGGCATCAGGAGCAGAAACCAGAGTGTCCTCAGAAACAAGGCGGAGCTACACCCCCACTTCTTTGCCCCTGTCCACACCCTCAGTCTCTCTGCTCCACCCTGACCTGGGGTCAACTGGGGTGGGTGTGACCCCAACTGTCTTGGTCATTGGCATCTTCCACATACCAGAGCCCCTGGAAATTCAGTGGGCTGCTCCACCCCTCCAAGGCCTGGGGCTGGAAGACCCCATCTCTGGGCCAGTGCTGTCCTGCTCTCCAGGAGGCTCAGGCTGCTTTCCCAAGGAAAGGACATTCCCTCCACATGGCAGGGATGAGCCAAGGGGGTGGTATCCCTTTGCACCTGGACTCCATCTTACAAACTTCGAGTGCCCTCTACTATGGAGAAACAAGACCGATGCCTCAGGCCCCGCTGGCCTGCTGATATCCATGCTCTCATGGGAGGCATGAGCTCTCATTAGGTCCAGGGTCACCCAGCAGGCAGGGGAAAGACCCACAACACACACACACTCACACACTCACACACTCCCTGAGGGCCAGTCGGTCCTCGTGCTGGGGCCCAGCAGTGGTGGTAGCAAAAAACATTTCAGGAGACCATCACTGCCACTTCTTTGTCCCCTAAGCTGACAACCCCAGCCGATTCAAGTTCTGGTTGGATTGTTTGCTTGTTTGTTTGATGTTACTGCAAAGTGAGAGCTCTGAGCTTCCTAATCTGCATTTTATTCTGTCTAATCTACTCCTTCTCCAGAACACACAGTCATAATTAAGAAAACAATATTAGGCATATGCTGCATTTGGTTTTCAAACTTGAACCAAGGTTAGTAAGAGAGGGAAACTAAGTTGTCTTTGTTAAGGGAATTTTATCCTTTTTTTGATACAATCAAAATGTTCAAGTACAGTCTATAAAAACTTTAATATGTTCAAAATTGAGGGACATAAATAAGTGGCTCTTCATCGCTCTCTCTCGTCCTATCCTCTTCCCCTTCTCCGGGCTGCACAGCCTCCACTCCAGCTCTTATGACACTGGACTCCCCTGATGAAACACCTACCTCCCCACTGGTCTAGAAACTTCTGCCCTCACTCATCTCTATTGCCTGTGTTCACACATATCTAAGGCCACTGCAGCTACTAACATGGTAAATGAGGGAATTATTTCTCCACTGAGCCCAAGGGCTGGATGAAAAGAAAAACTCTCCCATCTCTTCTGTGAAGACACAGCCCCAATGGAGACTAGAACAAGTGAGTGTGAATGCTGGGAAGATTATTTCCACACCCATCCCTCACCTGCTGCACACCTAACAGGGTGGTGAACATAATGGACACCAATATTTCCCAGGGTGTTTAGAAGATCCAGGCCCAAAGGAGAAACCCGGCCACTTGGCAAAAGAGGGATCAGGCCAGGAGTGAGAGCAAGTCCCTTCTCACCTGCTGTGTCATTGTCATGAACTCAGCTGCCACCCGTCCTCCTCTGTGTCTCATCCAGGAACAGTCTGAAAACTAAGCACATAAAGCTGATGAAAGAGAAAGAAGTCATGAGAATCCAGTCTTTAAAACAGAAGAGACCAGATAGATAGAGAGTATTGCTGGATACACCAGGCACGAACCCCCGAACATTCACCTGGGAGTGGCCCCCACCCAGCCCAACCCACAGGAATGCGCCGTGATCGAAGACCAGCAGGGGGGCCCTCTCCCCTCCCAGGCTCAAAAGTAAGAAGGCTTTGGTGAATTTGCACATAGGAAGATAGCAATATCCCCATTTTACAGATAACAAAATGAGCATCAGGGGATGTTATGGGCTGGACTGTGTCCCCCCAAACTCACAAGTTGAAGTCCCCAGCCCCATTGTGTCTGTATTTAGAGGCAGGGTCTCTAAAGAGCTAATGAATGTTAAATGAGGTCCTCTGGGTGGGGCCCTAGCCATAGGACTGGTGTCCTTGTAAGAAGAGGAAGACACACAGAGGAAAGACCATGTGAGGATGTGGTGAGAAGGCAGCCGTCTGCAAGCCAAGGAGAGAGTCTCTGGAGAAACCAACCCTGCTGACACCTTGATCAACTTTCAGCTTCCAGAATTTCAAGAAAATACATTTCTGTTATTTAAGCCCAGTTTGTAGTATTCGGTTAAGGCAGCCCTCGCCGAATAATAATAGGATTTTATACTTTAATTAGACCTCCTGTTCAGAGTTATTAGTTAACTTTTAATTCCTAGGATTAACACTATATCTTAGGAAACCCTCACAATTGTCACATGGGGGTTCTTGTCTCCACAGCAGGGATGCCACTCCGGACTTTCTGGGTTAATAATTCTTGGTTAGGTGCACAGGACTGCTTCTCCAACACCCACCCCAGCCCTTTAGAGGCCCTACCCTCCCTGCTCTGCCCTGCCACCACCCTCCAGATGCACCTGCCTTCAGTCCCCTTGGCTCCCCCACATGTGGGATTCAGGCCACATCAGAGATTCAGCCCTAGCTCTGCTCACCATGGCCTTGGACGTGTGGCCAGGCTACTGTGGGACCTCTAATGGTGGGTGGAACAATCTAAGGACTAACGACTGGTTGGAGGGTCAGTGACTCTCACTACATGTCAGGCACTAACACCTCTCACACAGGAAAGAAGCAGGAGTGCACACACCACAAGTTTAGTTGTGTTCCATAGTCCCCACAGGGCAGACAGGCTGAGCAAACAGAGAGTTCAGGAGTTTAATTTGGGGGAAATTGAGTTGACTCCCGCAGATGTATTAGTGAAATGTTAGCTAGAGTTCCGTGCTTTAATTACCATGGGCAGAAACATTCGTGACTTCACAATTTACATATATGACAGCATTAGTAAACTGTAAAGTACTACCTAAATCAATATTCTTTTAAAGATTGGCACCTGAGCTAACATCTGTTGCCAATCTTTTTTTTTTCTTTTTCTTCTTCTCCCCAAAGCCCCCCAGTACATAGTCGTATATTCTAGTGGTGAGCGCCTTTGGTTGTGCTGTGTGAGATGCCGCCTCAGCATGGCTGATGAGTCGTGCCATGTCCAAGTCCAGGATCCAAAGAAGTGAAACCCTGGGCTGCTGAAGTGGAGCACACAAACTTAACCGCCTGGTCGTGGGGCTGGCCCAAAATCAATATTAATCATTAATTACTGCAAGGATGAATACTGACACTGTGTCAGGAAAAAGGATGGCTTAAAACACTTTGACCTGGAGGTCCCCAAAAGACAGAACATTTCTCATAGCTTTAGTTGAAACCCTGTGATGGGGATTTACATGTATTTGCTTCTTTATTCTCTACCATAACCCTGCTAGTTATAGATAAGTTACTCATTTTATAAGTGACATGAGCTAGGTTCAGAAAGCTTGATTAAAATGACAAAATCATGTGGCTAGAAAAATGACAGAGCCAGAACTTAAACTTAGCTCTGCCTGTCTCTGAATCTCAAATTCCTAAACCTGGTGGTCTTGAGGGGTGGCCCCCAGACTCGAGCTTTACCTGGATATGTCACCTCTCAGATCAGTGATCAGAGACACCCCTTCTTATCACAATGCTTCCCAGTGCAGCCTATTCACACAATCTCCCATGCCCAGGTTCTCCCACCACAGGGGCTCCTCAAGGGCGCTCAACCAACTTCCCCAAATCAGCCCCAGCTCTCCTCAGCTTTACAGGTCAGTTTCACCACACAAAAAAGTCTCAGGCCCCTCTGCCTTTCAGCATGCCTGATGACCGAGCCCCAAACCACAGGACAGCAATATCTCCCCTTCCCACAGCTGCATCTGTCATAGCCCCCAATGGGTTTTATAACTGACATTTATAACTTGACCCAGGTGGCTGGGACAGCTGGCCTCCTTTGGACAAAGCAGGCAAGCTGTAGGGTGCTCCTCTCCTACTGCCCCCATGTGTGCACTCATGGAGAGGGCCAGTATCAGCTCATAGTCACAGATTTCTCACGAGATTAGTGCCTTACGGAACAGGAGAGCATGGCTTTCCTGACTCCAGAGTTGAGGGCAGTACCTGCTGATGGAAGGGCATGCCTGGTGAGTTCCCTGTCTGTTCCCTAGGGTGCCTGTCTTGTGTGGCCACACTCCTTTGGCAAGCTGTTCTCGGCCTTGTGACTTGACAAAGTCTTTCCCTCTCTGGGTGTCGAAAGATTCATTTGTGGTGAGAGGCAGTGTCTTTCAGAACAAATGAGGCCTGGAATGAACCAGCAGGCAGAGGGACAGCTTGACCTCCGCTGCGGTCTGTTGCAGGCAAAGAGGGTGAGAAAACCACCACTGCCAAACAATGCAAATGGTGCCCTGGGAAAAGTAGAAGGGGATGTGAGGCACAGCTGAGGGAAATTGGAACCCACCGAGCCTTCACCAGCACATGATCACTGGAAGAGTGTGCCCTCACACCGTCAGAGCCCCGCTGACCCGATGCTCAGCAATCGTAGGGTCACTGCGAGGCCACAGGCACCGGTCACGAGGCATGTTCAGTTGGAGTGATGGCAAGAGGCAAGAGGGCTCCCAAAGGGGTGAGCATCAGTAGGAACTTTGGGAGAGGTAAGGGCCTCGGGGATGGTGTGGGTGGCCCATGACGCTCTCCTCAGATCCCCAAGATGCCAGGTGTCTGGTTCACAGCCACCTCCACACCCCCACCAAAGAAGCCACTGCCCCCACCACTCTTTCTCTCACCACCGCCAATAATATCTCAGCATAGGCCCGATGGGGCGGTGAAAGCTGGGTCCCCAGGTCACATCCACAGCCTCTGAATCAGACCTGGGTTCATGAGGAAGCGGGACATGGGGCAGGATAAAATCCACTGAGGCATGGGTGATGAGGCTCCCCGAATCCCGCTCCAATGGATGGTCGTGGCAACTGACAATCTCTGGACCATGAGACAGTCCCTCCCCCGAGACATGACCAGAGGCAACCCGTTCCCTGGCTCCAGAACCTGGGGTACCCAGCTCCTCCCAGGGCAACCCAGGAAATGATGGAAGACCTCCCTCACTGCTGGCTCCCTCTACCTGCCACTGCCAAGACAATCAACCTCCCTCGGGGGGCAGGGCACTGCCTCCAAGAATCCAGATGAAGCAGGCGCTACTTCCCACATAGGGCACACGATATGCCTGGTGGCTTCCTCCCCCACAGGGCCAATGACACCTCCCAGAAAACCTTCAGGACTCAGGGCCCTTTCCTCTGCCTTTGCCCCACTGACAGAGTCTTGGCCCAAATGAGTGGGACAGTCAGCCTCCTTTGGGTAAATCAGGTAAGCCCTAGGGTGGTCTCCCTCTGCCCCTCCTCTGTGGACTCAGGGAGTGGGCCAAGAGAGGGCCTCTCTTGGCCCTTCTTGTCAGGTATCTCCCAAGGGGAGTGTCATAGGTGGCAGGAATGCGGGCTTTCCTCAGTCCAGAGTGGAGGTGGGAACTGCTGATGGGAGAATGTGCCTGTGGGTCCCCTTTGTTCCCTGGGTGGCATGCCTGTGCTGCCACACTCCTTTGGCAAGCCTTTCTCAGCCTTGTCACTTGACACAGCCTTCCCAGCTCCTGGGGAAGAAAGGCTCATTCGTGATGAGAGGCTGTGTGTTTTTTTGAGCAATAAGTGAGGACGCAGATGAACCAGCTGGCACAGTGAGAGCCTTGCTGTCCTCTCGGCTCAGTTGTGAGCAAACAGGACTGGAAAACCTCTTCCAAGGAGGCAGCAGTGACCTGAGCAGAATGGGGGAAGGGGATGTGAGACACAGCTGAAAGAAAGCGGCCAAGCCAGAGTGTGCCACCCCCTCTGCCTTGTGGCTCTGCCCTCAGGAAGAGGGCCAGGAGAGGGTGTCGCTCTGCCCTTATTCTAGGATTTCTGCCAAGGGTAGTGCCCCAGGCAGCAGGACATCAGGCTTTTCTGATGCTGGAGTTGAGGGTGAGTCCTGCTGAGGGAAAAGCTTGCATGGGTGGCTTCCCATTTGCTCCCTAGGTGGCCCGTCTGCTGTGCCACACTACTGAGCAAAGCATTCTGGGACTTCTGAATAGACAGGGCCTTTCCTCCTCCTGGAGTCAAAGGGTTCATCTGTGATGTGGGGCCATGATTTTTCTACCAGTCACTGAGGCCTGGAATGAGCCAGCTGGCGGAGAGACAGCCTGGGTGTCCTCCCCCAGTCATTGTTGGAAAACGGGGCCAGAAGGCCTCCCCCGTGAGAAGGCCAGCAGCCACCTGAGCAGAAGGTCAGAAGGGGAGGTGAGAAACAGGCGGAGGAAAGATGGACCCTAGTTCACCTTCGAACATTTCTACCCCAGGAGGAGGGAAGACTGTGCCTAGTCTGTCAGAAGGCCTGGAGCTCCTTGCACAGAAGAGCGGCACAGCAGACTGGCCAACTGGGTAGCGGGTGGGGCGTCCCCCCAGGTAAGCGCTTGCACCAGCAGGAGCCACCCGCATGCCACTCTGGGACAGAGGGAGAGGAGAACCCCATAGCTTGCCGACTTTCCCAAAGAGGGCCAGCCAACGCAGCCCCTCGGGCCAAGATGGTGTCCGTGGGACTACTAGGAAGGAAAGAGCCCTGGGTCCAGAAAGTTTTCTGGGAAGGGTCATCAGCCCTGTCAGAGGAAGAAGCTGCCCAACTTCTCATGTGCCCGACCTGGGAGCTGCTGTCCGCCACATCCAGGTCCTTTCCTGACCTGCCCGGGCTCCCCAGGGAGGATGCCTGACTTGGTCTTAGCTTTGGCCTGAGGGATGCATGCGGTGAGGGGGGCGTTCCACAGTTGCCTGGGCTGCCCTGGGAGAGTCAGAGATCCCTGGGTGGTGGCCCCATGGAATGGGCCACCTCTGGCCACCTCTGGGGGAGGGAGCTGCCTCAGGGTCCAGAGATGGGTGGTAGCCAACATCGTCACCTGGAGCAGCCCTCAGGGATCTTCCACAGGGATTTTGTCCTGCCCCAGCACCCCTGTCAGATCCTATCCCCCTGTACCCAGGTCCGGGTTGGAGGCCATGGATTCACCATCCTGTCTGGCCTTCCCTGCGTCTTGCAGGGCGGTGGCGGGAAAAAAGCTTGCGGGGGCAGCCGGACATTTGGCTGTGGCTGCTGCGACCCAGGCATCCGGAACCTTAAGGACCTGAGGAAAGGAGGGCAGGTGCATGCGTGCCCTCCCCGCCTCCCCAACCTCGCCGAGGTGTCTGGCTGACTCTCACCCCTGTGGGAGCCCTGCTCCCTGGCCTGAGATTCGTCTCTCCCACTGCGCATGCACGGCGGGGGTGGGGACGGGATGTCGGGGGGCGGGGGGGGGGAGGTACCGGGCGAAGGTGAGAGGGGTGGGTGTAGGGGACGGCCTCTGGCCTCACCGTGACCGCCTAGCTTCCCTAGCGCTGGGTCCGGGGGCCCTGGCGGTGTGGCGGCGCCCTCTGGCGGAGGCCCCGTGCAGCTGCCAGTAAACTCGGGTTCTCATTTCCTTCAGCTGCTTCTCACGTCCTCCTCGCCCTTCTGCTCCCCTGAAGAGATACCTGACAAGAAGGGCCGAGAGAGGCCCTCTCTGGCCCACTCCCTGAGTCCACAGAGGAGGGGCAGAGGGAGAGGACCACCCCAGGGCTTGCCTGATTTACCCAAAGGAGGCCAACTGTCTCACTCACTTGGGCCAAGACTCTGTCAGTGGGGCAAAGGCAGAGGAAAGGGCCCTGAGTCCTGAAGGTTTTCTGGGAGGTGTCACTGGCCCTGCTGGGGGAGGGAGCCCCTGGCATGTCATGTGTCTGATGGGAGGTAGCACCGGCTTCACCGGGGGCTGTGCCAGCCATGCCCTGCCTCCTGAAGGAGGTTGATTTTCTTGGCAGTGGTGGAGAGAGGGACCTTCTGACCTCACAGAGACCTCCCCTAACCTAAGAGATGCCCTCTGAACTCAGAGAGACCTATCCTGACCTCACAGAGACCTCTCTGTCCTCAGAGACCTCCCCTGACCCCAGAGAGACCCCCTCTGACTTCAGAGACATCCCCTGACATCTGAGACACTGGTCTGACCTCACCTGGATCTCCCCTGACCTCACAAAGAAACCTCTCACCTCACAGAGACCCCTTCAGACCTCAGACCTCCCATGATGTCACAGAGACTACTTGGACCTCATAGAGACCTCCCATGACCACACAGATACCCTCTCTGTCCATAAAGAGCCCTGCTGTGACCTCAAAGAGACCTACTCTGATGTCACAGAGTCCTCCGCTGACCTCATAGAGACCACCTCTGACCTCACAGAGAACTCCCCTGACCTGACAGAGACCTACACTGACCTCACAGAGATCCCCTTTGACCTCACAGAGAACTCCTGGACCACACAGAGGCCTTACAGACCTCACAAAGTACTCCCCTTACCTAACAGAGACCTCCCATGACCTCACAGAGAACCTCTCTGACCTCACTGTGACCTCCCTTACCTCACAGAGATCACCCCTGATATCACAGAGATCCCCTCTGTCCTCATAGAGATATTACTGATGTCACAAAGACCTACCACGATGTCACAGAGACCTCCAGTGATGTCACAGAGACCACTCAGCCCTAACAGAGATCCTCCCTAACCTCTCAGAGACTCCTTATGACCTTACATATACCTCCAGGGACCTCAAATTGACAGCATCTGAACTCACAGAAACCTCCCCTGAGCTCACAGAGACCACCTCTGCCCTCACAGTGACTGCTCTGAACTCACAGAGTCCCTGACTTGATGGAATCCCACTCTGACCTCACAGAGACCTAACCTGACCTCAATGAACTCCCTCAAATCAGAGACCTCCCTGACCTCATTGAGACCTCCCCTGACCTCACAGAGGCCTCCCATGACCTGACAGAGACCCCCGCTCATCTCACAGAGACCTCCCCTGACCAACTCAGAGACCTCCCTCAACTAAGAAACCTGCCTGACCTCATAGAGATCTCCCCTGATCTCACAGAGACCTGCCCTGAACTCAGAGACATCCTCTGACATCACAGAGACCTCGCAGACTTCCATGTACTCACAGAGAACTCCACTGACCTCAGAGACTTCCTTGAATTCAGAGAGACCTCTGTGAGCTCAAAGAGACCTCCCCTGACCTCACAGAGACCTCCATGAACTCACAGATTCCTCCGTCAGGGACACACTCGGACATCACAGAGACTTCCCCTGATATCACACAGATCTCCTGTGACCAATCAGAGACACGCTCTGACCACACAGAGATATCAGTAATCTCACAGAGACCCCCCCGCGACCTCACAGAGACCTCCATAATGTAACAGAGATGCCCTTTGAACTAAGAGAGACCATGCCTGACCTCACAGAGATCTCCCTTACCTCACAAAGACCCCCTCTGACTTCACAGAGACTTCCCCTCACCTCATAGAGAATTCCTGGACTGCACAGAGACCTCCATGACCTCACAAAGAACTCCCATGACCTCACAGAGACCTCCCATTTCCCCCAGAGTTCCCCTCTGGCCTCACAGAGGCCTCTCCTGAGCTTATAGAGACCCACTCTGACCTCAAAGAGACCTCCCTTACCTCACAGAGACCTCCTGTGACCTTACAGAGATACTTTCTGACCTCACCAAGACCACCCAGACCTCATAGAGACCCCCTCTGACCTGACAGAGAGCCCTTCTCACCAATAGAGAGCTCTCCTGACCTCAAAGAGACTCAAGCTGACCTCACAAACTCAACCCTTGGCCTCATAAAGATGCCCTCTGAACTTACAGAGACCTCACCTGACCTCACGGAGACCCTACTTGACTTCACAGACACACCCTCCGACCACAAAGAGACCTCCCCTAACTCACAAAGCCCCTCTGACTTCATTGAAACCTCCCCTGGCCTCACAGATACACACTCTGATGTCACAAATACCTCCTTTGCCCTCACAAAGACACCTTCTGAAACACAGAGACCTCCCACAACCTCACAGAGAGCTCCCATGGCCCCACAGAGTACTTGCTGACCTCACAGAAGCCACAGCTGACATTGAGACCTCCCTGATCTCAGAGAGACATCCCCTTACATCACAGAGACCTACCCTGACCTCACAGAAACCTCCTCTTATATCATAGGTACCTCCTCTGACCTCATAGAGAACTCCTCTGACAACACACAGGCCTCTGCTGACCTCAGAGACCTCACATCACCTCACAGAGGCCTCCCTCGAACTCAGAGAACTCCCCTGATCTCAGAGACCTCCCTGACCTCACAGAAATCTCCCCTGAAGACACAGAGAACTGTGGGGGACTGGAATTGGCCACCCCAAGAAATGCCTCTTTGGCATGAGGATTATTTTGGGCTGGTTACTTTTAAAAACTGCAGACATGAGAGAAACTCTGAAAAGTAGAATTTACTTACCCATCTGTAAAGGTGTCTCCCTCTCTGTACCAGGAAGAAGGGAGGATGACATTATCTCTAGAAACTCTTATCAATGTAGAAGGCAAGGATTTAAATCTGCATAATAACCTTACTCTTGTTTACTGTGCTTTTCTGATAATCTCCCATAACTGACTCCCCCCACCACCAACATCCTTCTTTGTCTTTAGCTGAAGATGGTATTTAAGGTGGTGGCTTCAGCTATTTTGGCGAGTTACTCAGTTTTCCTGGGTCTCTCCCATGTATACTGTTATAAAGCTTTGTTTAATTTTCTCCTGTTATTCTGTCTTATGTGAATTTAATTTGTTGTCTGGCTAGAAAGACCCAGAGTGGGTAGAGGAAATGTATTCCTCCCTTACAGAACTCTGACTTCACAGAGATGACCCTGAACTCAGAGACCTGCATGATCACACAGAGACCTCCCTTCACATAAGAGACAGCCCATGATCACACAGAGACAACATCTGTCCTCACAGAGACCACCCCTGACCTCACAGGTACTCTCTCTGACCTCACAGAGATCTAATAGAGACACTCACTGACCTCACAGAGACCCCCTCTGACCTCACAGAGGCCTCCCCTGACTTCGGAGAGACCCAATCAAACCTCACAGAGACCTCCCCTGTCCACATGGACCTCCCAAGACATCAGAGGCAACCCCTCTGACCTCACAGAGACCCAATCTGACCTCACAGACACCTTCCCTGACCTCACAGAGACACCCACTTACCTCATAGAGATCCCCCCTGACCTCCGGGAGAGCGCCTCTGACCTCACAGATACCTCCCCTGACCTCACATACATGCCCTCTGACCTCACAGAGTCCTCCCCTGACCTTACAAGATGCCCTCTGACCTCACAGAGTCCTCCCTTGAATTCCCAGAGACCCTGTCTGAACTGACAGAGACCTGCCCTTATCACTGACTAGTTGCCCTGAGGAACTCAAGAGTGGGTTTAGAAGAATTTAACTCTTTTTCCAAATGTTTTTTCCTTTTATGTTAAGGAGATGCCATCACCAACCTCCTGGGACCAGACCAGGCCTCACCACAAGAGCTACACTTGTGAGCTTTGCCTTATTTTTTAAAGATTTTATTTTTTTCCTTTTTCTCCCCAAAGCCCCCTGGTACATAGTTGTATATTCTTTGTTGTGGGTCCTTCTAGTTGTGGCATGTGGGACGCTACCTCAGCATGGCTTGATGAGCAGTGCCATGTCCACGCCCAGGATTCGAACCAACGGAACACTGGGCCACCTGCAGCGGAGCACACGAACTTAACCACTTGGCCATGGGGCCAGCCCCCTTTGCCTTATTTTTAATGCTAAGATCTCTCCAGGAGGGGCTTAGGCCTTACTACCATCACCTGCAGTGTATGTGGAAGCATGTTTTCCATCTGAGCCCGTGCAAGAGGATACTCACCTCTCCCTTTCGAATATTCATTCCCCATCTGAAATAAATGTCCCTCCTTCCCTTTGCTTGGCGACACCATGACTCTGGAAATGAATCCTCATGGTCTCCTATTTGCTGCAAATATACCTTACTTTGTGAGACTACTACTTCTGGTGGAGAGTCTGATTGAACTCACCAGGAGGGACCCCACTTTGCTTTCAGTAACAAATTGGCACCTAATGTGGAGCCTGCCTCTTTATGGTGCTCACGCTGCTGGCTTGATGTTGCTGCCCCCTCAGGAGACCCAGCAGCAGCTGCACTGAGCGCTTTGCTCTGTGGATCCCTCAATGGAGTGGTGCCAACCCCATGACATGGCTGTAAGATTTATTTCTTTAAGTTGTCTCATAAAGTCTGCCTGTTAATGTCTGGCTTCAGGGTTTGAGTCCCATCTGGGGGTAGCCTGCCTCAGGGGAGTGAGAGTCCCCTCTGAGTGGAAGGATTGCATGACCCAGCCACTCAAGAAGGGCCAATGCTCAGCTCTGTGAAATGGGAGCAATCCCTGTTGACTAGTCAGGGATTCAGGTCCTCTCTGGAGATTGAGTCTTGTCTGGATTGCACAGGCCAGCCACTCTGGTGAACAGGAGCAATCCTTGTTGACTAGTCAGGGGTTCCAGTCCCCTCTGGAGAATGAATCTCCACTGGAATGATGAGGTGGGGGTTTGAGGCTCCCGCTGAAGCCACTGAGGCTGTCTTTGTGTTGTACTTGTGATCGGAGAGGGGTCCTCTTAGACGTGGTCAAGCCCCCTCTGGAGTTGGTGAGTCTGGTTTTTTTGTCATTTGTTTTTGTTGAGGATGCTCGACATCAATCTTGTTTTTCCACAGTCTGGCTTTTCTGGACTCTTAGGTCTCTTTCCTTGCCCTCCCTATCAGTGATGCCTGGGTAAAACCCAGTGTTCAGCCATTTCATTTTCCCTCAAGGATTTAGTTACTGGGCCAGGGTCTAGTTTCAGGTGACTAAGGTGCTAAACCTTCTCTGGGCACAGCCTTGTGGCATCTGCTTCACCACTAACCATTACAAGTTGCTCCTGGGAGGTGGAAACAGACCATAAGAAAAGATGCTAGAATATGGGGGGAGCAAGCTCCACCCCACAGGAAAGCCCATTGGGCTGCATCCTCCAGAATTGGAAGGCCCTCAGGTATTCCCCATTGACCTGAGAGCAGACAATCCTTTTACGTAACACAACCAGGCAGCAATATTCACTGGAAGATGGGGAAAGATGGCGAGAAATGGGACCCTAAATGTTAACACCATACTACAATTAGATCTATTTTGCAGAAGAACCAAGAAATTCCTTATGTCAAATACTTTATTATGTCTAAATGAAAGCTTAAAGGTTGAATCTAAGACATCTTTCTGACAAGGAGGACCTGCTCCTCCAAATTGGGCCAGAGGCTGTGACAGGGCCAAACATCTTACTGTCTGCCAACCCCCAGCAATCCCTCTGTCAATGCAAATAATCCATAACCAATCTATAAATCAAAATTGGGGTTGAGTTTATTATGAGCCAGAGTGAGGATTATAACCCGGGAAGGCCTTAGAAGGTGTGCTGGAGAAGCATGGGTTTCAGTACAGTCTTATATATTTTCAGAACAAAGAAGATAAATTAAACACACCCAGGATACATTTTCAAAGAGGTATTCAGTTGCAAACTAGGAGGTCAACAGGACCACGATGCCCAGAAAGGGACTAATCTGGGCATTACCAATAGGGCATCACCAATAGGGCATTAACAGTAGGACTAGGAGGGGAAGTATGCATTCTTAAGAGAGTACATTCTTTACTTTAATGGTTAAGCAGATGTACAATGTATGTTTGATAGGCCATAAATCAGGCTTTTTAGTTCAAGCTGAATCACTTTTGAACTCAAATAGTTACCCCATATACCTCAATATGTGAAAATCTCTCGTCACCTCCACAGGGAATTGGACTCTCCAACAACTAAAGACCCTTCATCCTCCTCTTCCAGGTAGTGCAACTAGATTAGGGACCAGTTACAAACCTGGGATACATCCCCCAAGACAGTTGCCTGGATGGTGAGGGGAGATTTGTTAATGTGCACGTACCCTTTTCCACTTCTGATTTGTACAGTTGGAAGGCACACACTGAAGGATGGAGTGACTCACCCTGGATGGAACCCCAATGATACTGATGATCAAGAAAAGCTAGGATATTTTCAGGGTCTGCTTTTGAAAGCCATGAGAATAGTATGACAGCCACACATTAACTGGTCTAAATTAAGAGAGGTCCAACAGGGCCCTGAGGAAAACCCCTCTGCTTATTTTCAGAGGCTGTGGGACTGCCTCACAGGATACGCAAATTGGGACCCCAAGACCCAGGGCAGTACAGTGCTTCTTAATACATATTTCATATCTCAAAGTGCTCCAGACATCCATAGGAAACTCCAAAAGTTGGCTATATGTCCTGATACTAATTCTGCACAACTACTAGAGGCTGCATTTAGGGTGCTCAGTAACCGGGATGAAGCTGAGGATGAAAAGTGCTACTGGCTCTTAGTTAATATCAGCCCTGATATCGGTTCCCCTACATTGAACCCAGCATATATGGGGTTAAAACCAAAAACATTCATCCCCACTCCCTGCTTCTTTAGTTACACTCATATGTAAATAGCTGCCTCTTTAACCTTTGACTCCCTGAGCTTTACAACCAAATAGAAGTTACAAGTTGTTAAAGCCCAGGTGGGCAGGTGTTGGGCTTACATTACAGTTGTAGCTAATCATGCGTCCTTGCAGTCTACCACAGCAAAAGTGTTGTGTAGAGAATATTAGAAAGCTGAGGTTTCCCAGACCTCAACTCCTCAGCTCCCTGACACTAGAATCCACCATGCATCATGAAGGCAAGACAGCCAAGGATGCCTACCTGCAATCATCCTGTTTTACCATTCTTCTCTCCCTGCAAGCAGCTTCTTGAGGCCAAACACAGGCTGGTGGGAAAACCACAGGAGCCATAAGGGCATCTTTTGTTATACTAATTACTTTACTCCTCAGTTCCTGAAATAAGTCCAGAATGACAAATTTGAAATGGTTTGTCTTATGTTATTCCTAACAAGGCTGTTTCAACCACACCTGAACTTATAGAAATCCCCTAAGGGTGGAGGCTAGTGGCCAGGGAAACCAAGTGTGTGATTTGGGGTTGTGAGTTTCAGCCCCATCTCCCTCCCCACATCTCCAGGTGGGGAGAGGGGCTGAAGATTATCAATTGTCAACAGCCAATGATCCAATAAACTAAACCTATATGATGAAGTCTCCATTAAAACCCAAAAGGATGGTGTTCAGACAGCTTCTGCATCAGCAAACACTTGGAGGTTCAGGGAGAGTGGCACATCCAGAGAGGGTCTGGGAGCTCCTCCTCCCTTCCTTACATATTTTTCTCTATGCATCTCTTCCACTGGGTTGTTAAGTAAAATGGTTTCCTGAGTTCTGTGAGCCACTCTGTCAAATTAATCAAATCCACAGAGGGTGTTGTGGGAACCTCTGATCTGTGGCTGGTTGGTCAGAAGCACAGGTGACAACCTGAGCTGGCAATTGGCATCTGGAAGGGGAGGTGAAGGATAATCCTGTGGGACTGAACACTTAACTTGTGGTACCTGATTCTATCCCCAGGTAAACAGTGTCAGAATTGAGTTAAATATGTTAAACTTCTTAGCTGGTAAGGGATATAAGGTGTCTAAAGAGGAGGCTCAAAGATCTAAAGAGACTGTAAAGTTTTGGGGGGGTCATCATTTCAAGGGGACAATGCAGCCTTCCCCAAGAGAGAAAAATGGTAACATGCTGACAAATAAAAATGGCAAGCAATAGGATATATTGGAGAATATGAGGAAGCCATTTTGTGTAAACCTAATTCGGCCTGACCTTGTCTTTCCAAAAGGGCCTGACCAAGGCCGTTGAGCAGGCATTGTATATCTGCTTTAGATATTCCCTATGGCAAGAGAAAAGGCCCTTGAGATAAAGGTGCAACTTCCCTCCCCCTCCCAATGTTGGCATCTCCTTAAGAATTAAGCATCTTTCCTTAGGCTAGAAACTGATTGCTGTGCTCACCTGTGACCGCCCAGCTCAAGACAATAGACTTGCCTCCTGCTACGCCCTCCGAGATAGCAGACCCACTACCTGCTGTGTCCATCAAGCGCTGTGCTGACAGGGCAATCTTGTGACTATTGTGGGAGGGACATTTCAATCATATGTGAAACGTCCTGTATGGGGGTATATAACCACTCTGTATACCTCACTTCTTTGGTGCGCTTTCTTCCTTTGGGAAGAAAGGCCCCGGGCCATGGTCCTCAGATTTCAGCTCAGAATAAATGCACCCAAATTTTCATGTATAGATTGGTTATGGATTATTTTCATCGACAATGCCAACTTGCTCCACTGAAAACTCATAGGCAGCTATCAGGACTCTAGGGAATGGCTGGGTTTTGCCACATTTGGATCCCTAACTTTGGATTAATTGCTAAGCCTCTCTAGGATTAACTACAGGGGCCAGAAAAGGACCCATTTGAATAGGATAAGCTAGACACTATGGTCAAAGGATGGCCCCCATGCTTGAGAGCTGTAGCTGCCACCTGCCTGTTACTCAAGAAAGCAGAACAACTGACTATGGGCCAATCTATGCTGGTGTGGACCACCCCCCCCATCAAGTCTCTAGCCTACTAGAGACTAAAGGACATCTTTGGATATCCCAGAATAGAATAATGCAACATCAAGCTATGCTGCTGTAGATTCCCCTCAGATTTATTAAAAACCCTGTCATACCTTAAACCCAGCTACCCTGCTCCTTGGTTCCAATGGACCTATTAGCCATGCTTGCCCATAAGTGATTGCTGGCCACAGAGGTCTCCAGAGTGAACCATGGACATTAAACATGGGCCAGAGATCCTTAAATTGTTAGAAGTGGTACAGGGCCCCAAGGAAGTAGATAGGGTCCATTGTAAAGGCCAGCCAAGTGGGGAATCAGAAGCCATAAAAGGAAATAACTTGGCAGCTACAGCTGCAGCTGCAAAAAGGGCTGCTATATCAGGAGCGTTTCTCCAATTACCGTTAATTCCTACTCTACCCTTCTATGAATTTACACCAGTGTATTCCCCTGATGAAGTGAGGGAAGCCACAACACAGGGTTACCGGTGGTCCTTAGTAGTCAAGGACTGGATGATAAACCAATGAAAGAAGATTTAGGTCCCCAAACAAACAGGTTGGGGGCCCCTTAAGAGTGCTCATGCTAACTTAACTCCCAAGGAGGGAACCCACTTTGATTTTGATAATATCCTGACCTCACTGAGACCCCCTCTGAGCACACAGAGAATTCTCTTTACCTAACAGAAACCCTCATCTCACAGAGACCTCCCCTGATTTCACAGAGACCCTCTCTGAACTCACAGAGATCTCACTTGGCCTCACAGAGACATCCCTTGACATCAGACTCCCCCTGACCACACAAAGACCTCCCATGCCCACATAGAGACTCCTCTGGTCACCCAGAAACCTCCACTGACCTCACAGTGACCCCCTCTTCCCTCAAAGTGATGTCTCCTGACTTCACAGAGAACTCCCTGAACACGCAAAGAACTCCAATGACCTCCCAGAGACTTCCAGTGACATTACAGAGATCCCTCCTCTGACCTCACTGAGACATCCCCTGACATCATAGAGACCAACCATTACCTCACCAAGACCCCCTACAACACAGTGAGAACTCTGCTGACCTCACAAGAACCTCAAGTGACTCTCAACACATCTGGGATCTCACGGAAATGAGGAGAGGATGGTGGGTGCACCCACCCCTCCTCAGCTGACTGACAAATTCCATGGGTACTATTGACTGTTAACACTCTGGAAGCCCTGCTCCATGGAGTAAAACCCTTCTCTTTATCTATGCATGCACAGCAACAGTGACTCTGGACTCACAAAGGCCCTTGGGCTTCCTGAGAGACAGGTCCTTGTGGCACTGAAAGTGTAAGGCAGCCCATTGGCAGTGGCTACTTACAGCTGCAGGTGAACTGGGGTTCCCAGCTCCTATGGCTGTGTCTCGCATCCACTTCTCCCCTTCTGCTCAGGTCCTGCTACCCTTCTTTGGCAGTGGCTTTCTGACCCTCTTTGCCCATCAGGGACCAGGGGGCAGAGCATGACTATCCCTCCTGCCTGCTGGTCATCCAGGACCTCCTTTATTGTTCGACAAAACAAGGTGTCACATCAGGAAGGAACTTTTCAACACAGGGAGCACGAAAGCCTTTGAGAAGTCAATGGGGCAGAGGAAGGCTAGACAAAGGAGTGTGGCCACACTAGGTGTGCCATGTCCCTTGCAGAAAGAGTGGAGAAACCAGTGGGCCTGCCCTTCCATGGGGGGGCACTGTTCTCCACTCTGGAGTCAGGAAAGCCATGCCCTCCTGCTGCCCAGAGCTCTGCTCTTGAGAGAAATCCAGAACTAAGGGCAGAGGCAGGCCCTCCCTTGGCCATCTCCCTGGGTGCACTGCTGTGGGGCACAGGGAGATGTGCATCCTATGGGGAGGCCTGCTTTGTCTGAATGAGGCTGGCCATCCGGGCTCCCCACTCTGAGACTCTGTTGGGGGTCTAGGACAGGGGAGAGGGCCCTGAGACCTGAAAATTCCCTGGCAGTTGTCCTCAACCTGCTTGGAGCAGGAGGCCACTGGCCAGCTGGGGCTCTGGACCTGCATCTTAGCCCCTCCACATCTGGGCCCCTTCTGGCTCCAGCCAGGCTTCTGAGGGAGGATGATAGGCTTGGCGGCAGCCAGTGCAGGAGTACCAGCAGCAGAGGTGGTATTCCACAGTCTCCTGGGATTCAATGGGCAGGGACAGACTCCCTGTGGTGTGGCACATGGACTGGTCAGCCTCTGGCCACCTCTGGGGCAGGGACCCACCTCAGCTCAACAGATGGACAGATGCCACAAATGACACTTGGAGAGGAACTCGGGGATCTTCACGCCCTTGCCTCAGGGTAATTCCTCTTGCCCCATCACTCCTATCAGACCTAATCTTGATATGCCTAGGTCCAGATTTGAGATCACAGTGGTGACCTTGAAAGCTACTTCTTACTTCCCTGTCCAGCCCACTGTGGTGGTGTTCTTGGTGGTTGAGGAAATTACACTGGCAGTGGCTGCAGTGGTAAAGGCCATGGTGGCAGCTGCTTCCCAGACATCTGGCACCTTGAGGACCTGAGGAGTGCATCATTGGTGTACCCACACCCTCCCCCCCAACCTCTCCCATCTGTCCTACTGACTCTCACCACTCCAGGAGCCCTGTTCTCTTGAGTTACAGCCATCACTCTGACTGCACTTGTTTAAATTATACAGCCTTGAAACCTCCCTCCATAAGCTATTCAGATCAAATTCCTCCCTGGAACCTTCAGAGTTGGCTGAGAGCAAAACAGCAAAGACCACAAAATTCTCCAAAATTAGAGGCAAGATTTTCATCTTGAACTTCCTGGGCACTCTCCTGGGCTCCTAAGCAGGCTGCATCTGACATTAAATAGGGATTTCAGGCCATCCCCTTCTGTCATTTTGAATCTGGTCTGCCTACCAGGATTTCATGTTCTGGCGAATACCTTTGGCTTTTTCCAGGTGAAACTTCAGTGTTTCCTCATGGCTTTGCTGCCTCCGTTGGTCCAACAGCTTATGGAGGTGGGCCTCCTGGGTCCACGTGACTTCACACATGTTAAGTCACTGTGAACCTGTGAGTGAAAGCATCTCACACTAATTCTATTCAATGGGTTCCTCCCTAATGTGAGATTTCTGCTTATTGGAGGAGATAAGAGGCATTTAAAAAACTGCCCATGGACATTCATTCGTTCTTTTCTCTACGTGTGAATTCTCGGCTAATCAGTCAGTCATAGTTCCTGGTTAAAAACCTTCCCCATGTAAGTTACATACACATGGTGTGTTACTCTCTTGCGTGCATTGAGATTTCTTCTTTATAACGTCTCAACTGTACAGTTGATTAATTTTATAACTTCATTGTGTTTCATAGACTAGGTATTTGAGCCATGTTTATACAATTGTCCTTTTATAAGAACTCAGGTTATAGCTCTGAGCTCAGGTTAATATCTTTCCTAAATTAAAATTAGGCAAAATTTTCTACTGGGACAGCACTTACTCCCAACTCAAATTATAGTCCTGTTATTGTGCTTTCCTAATAATCATCCCATTCCCAGGCCTCTAATGTAGGGGACCAGTGTTCAACCCAAGAAACACCATCACTGTGCAGTTAGATGGGCCCTTCCTGCAGATATCTGGTATAGGTACCACTTCTTGGTTTTAAAGGTCACTTCTCCTGCCTAAAGTCAATTAAAAAACAAATTTCTAGAGAGGTGTTAGGGAATCAAAATGTTGTAGAGCATGCAAGGCAAATATTGACCCTTACATGGGGAAAGAATGTGAAATGGAGTGATGCATCAGTAAGTAGAAACATGTTTTAGGGCACTATCAATTACAAAATGTTTTCAATATTGAAGAGAAAATTAAGATGGGGTTTTGGTAAGGTTCTGAGAGAAGAAGTCATCAACGGGAAGGGATGAGGGCAAAGAGTCTAAGAATTTATCCATTTCTTCTAGATTGTCCATTTTGTTGGCATATAGTATTTTGTAGTATTCTCTTATAGCTCGTTATATTTCTGTGGTGTCTGTTGTTATTTCTCCTCTTTCATTTCTAATTTTATTTGTCTGAGCTTTCTCTCTTTTTTTCTTTGTAAGTCTGGCTAGGGGTTTGTCTATTTTATTTATCTTCTCAAAGAACCAGCTCTTTGTTTCATTGATCCTTTCTACTGCCTTTTTTGTTTCCATAGCATTTATTTCAGCTCTGATTTTTATTATTGCTCTCCTCCTGCTAACTTTGGACTTTGTTATTTTTCTAATTCAATTAGGTGTAGTTTGAGATTGCTTATTTGGGATTTTTCTTGTGTGTTAAGGTGAACCTGTATTGTAATGAATTTCTCTCTTTATATGGCTTTAGCTGCATCCCATACGAGTTGGTGTGGTATGTTATCATTTTCATTTGTCTCCAGATGTTTTTTGATTTCTCCTTTTATTTATTCAATGACCAATTGCTTGTTCAATATCATGTTGTTTAGTCTCCACATCTTTGTCCCTTTCTCAGATTTTTTCTTTAATTAATTTCTAACTTCATAGCATTGTGATTGGAAAAGATGCTTGTTATTTCAACCTTCTTAAATTTATTGAGGCTTACCTTGTTTCCCAGTATAAGGTCTATCCTTGAGAATGTTCTGTGTGCACTTGAGAAGCATGTGTATTCTACTATTTTTGGATGGTGTGTTCTATATATGTCTCTTAAGCCCTACTGGTCTAGCTTTTCATTTAATTCCACTCTTTCCATGTTGATTTTCTCTCTGGATGATCTATCCATTGATGTGAGTGGAGTGTTGAGGTCCCCTACTGTTATTGTGTTATTATTAATATCTTCCTTTAGATTTGTTAACAGTTGCTTTATGAACTTTCATGCACCGTGTTGGGTGCATAGATATATATGTGTTATTTCTTCTTGACAGTGTCCCTTTGATTAAACATACTGCCCCTCTTTGTCTCTCTTTACTTGTGTTATCTTGAAGTCTACTTTGTCTGATACAAATATTGAAACACCTGCTTTCTTTTGTTTGGCATTAGCTTGGAGTGTCATCTTCCATCCCTTCACTCTGAGCCTGGGGTTGTCATTGGAGTTGAGAAGTGTTTCCTGGAAGCAGCATACTGTTGGGTCTTGTTCTTTAATCCATCGTGCTACTCTGTATCTTTTTATTGGAGAATGCAATCCATTTACTTTTAGGGTGATTATCAATATATGAGGGCTTAATGCTGCCATTTTATCACTTGCTCTCCTGTTCTCCTGCATTTCCTTTGTTTCTGATCCTATGTATTTTGGTCTACCAGTCGAGTTGTGTAGTTTTTTTTTATGTTGTGCTTCTTAGTTGTCTCCTTACTTATTATTTGTGTCTCTGTTCTGCTTTTTTTGTTTAATGGTTCATGAGGTTTGTATTGAGAATCTCATGCATAAGATAGTCTATTTTTGGATGGCCTCTTATTTCCTTAGACTAAATCAATTCATTCCCTTTCCTCTTCCCCTCCTAAGTTGTTTTTCTCACATCTTATTCCATCTTGCGTTATGAGTTTGTGGTTTAAATGACAAGATTATCTTTGCTTTTAGTGTTTTCCTTCTCTTTCTCTTTCATGCTATACTTGAGTATTTGGATCCTGCTCTGACTCTGTCTACCTGTTTATCTCCGTACTCCATGATTTGTAACCCTGTTCGGTTTTTCAGAGATGAGGGTCTTCTTGAAGATTATATGTAAAGGGGGTTTTGTGGCTACATCCTCCCTTAGCTTATGTTTGTCTAGGAAAGGTTTTATTTCTCCATCATATCTGAACGACATTTTCTCTGGATAGAATATTCTTGGCTGAAAGTTTTTGTCCCACAAATATTTGAATATGTCATTCCATTGTCTCTTGGTCTGTAAGGTTTCTGCAGAGAAATCTGCTGAAAGCCTTATAGGGGTTCCTTTGCAGGTTATTTTCTTCTGTCTTGCTGCCCTTAGTATTCTTTATTTGTCATTCACTTTTGCCAGTTTCACTACAATATTCCTTGCAGTAGGTCTCTTTACATTGACATATTTAGGAGACCTGATAGCTTCTTCCACACGGATTTTCATCTTTGAACAAGCTTTCTCTTCCATTCTCCTTCTCTCCTCCTTCTGGAAAACCTATAATTCTTATGTTGCATTTCCTAATTGAGTAAGGATATTTCTTTAAGACTTTATTCATTTCATTTCAGTCTTATTTCTCTCTCCTCCTCTATCTGGAGCATTTCAACATGTCTACCTTCGATTATGCTGATACACTCCCCTATGATGTCCTCTTGAACATGCAGAGAATCCATATTTTGCTGTATTTCTTCCGTCATGTCTTTCATCTCTAATATTTCCGATTGATTCTTCTTTATAGTTTCAGCCTCTTTTGTGAAGTAGTTCCTGAAATCATTGAATTGTTTCTCTACATTCTCTTTTACCTCATTGCGTTTTTTGATGAGAGCTGTTTTGAATTCATTGACATTTATGTTACATATTTCTGTGTCCTCAGGACTCTGTTCTGGGTACTTGTCATTTTCTCTCCCTGGTCTGGAGATTTGATGTCATGTTTGATACTAGTAGAGGAGGTGGCTCAGTTCTTATGCATCCTGATATTATTTGGTTGAAGTTATCACCTATTGTCACTGAGTGGGTGTCAAGAGCCGCATATTCTGAGCCTTCTGCCTTCAGCTGAGATCCCAGGCAGTAGATCACATGCTGGGCTGGTGTGGGGAGGAGCACTTTCTCCTGCATGCTCCCTGGGCTTTCTTGCTCTGCTCTATCTGCTCTTCTCTGGTGTTTGTTTGATGAGTTCACTGCCACAAAAGCTCTCGCCTCAGTACAGGTCTTCCCTCTAGGCTGCACAGACCCTCAGGGGTCCTTTATGTTTCCATGAACGAATCTCCTCTCCACTGTTCCTTCCCTCTTGGAGGCCTCCTGTGGTCACAGGTTGCAGTCTTTAGGGGACAGAGCTAAGTTTTCTCTTACTCCATTCCAGCTCCTCTGACAGGGGCTCAGCCTCTCCGCCCTCCATTGTATGGCTGCGTGTGTCACTCTGATGTTTTTTGTGTTGTGTTAGCATGTCCTCTGTTGAAGCATGAATGTACCTTTTCATTGTATGCTGAAGGGGAGAGAATCTCGGACAAGTTCACTCTGCCATGATGCTGACATCACTCAGACTTTTGTTTTTTGGGAGGTTTTTAATTACTATTTCAATCTCTTTACTTGTGATTGGTCTATTCAGATTCTAGTTCTTCTTGATTCAGTTTTGGGAAGTTGTATGATTCTAAGAATGTATCCTCTTCTTCTAGGTTATCCAATTTGTTGGCATATAGGTCTTCATAATATTCTCATATTCCCTTGTATTTCTGTGGTGTCCATTGTAATTTCTCCTCTTTCATTTCTGATTTATTTATTTGAGTCATCTGTCTTCTTTTCTTAGTAAGTGTGGCTAAGGGTTTGTCAAATTTGTTTATCTGGTTCAAGAACCAGCTCTCTGTTTCATTGATCCTTTCTATTAGATTTTTAGATTCTGTTTCCTTTATTTCTGCTCTGGTTTTTATTTCCTTCCTTCTACTGACTTTGGGCTTTGTTCGTTCTTCTTTATCTAGTTCTTTTAGGTATAGTGTAAGAGTGTGTATTTGAGATTTTTCTTGTTTCTCAAAGTAGGCTTGTATTACTATAAAATTCCCTCTTAGTACTGCTTTTGCTGCCTCCTATAAGTTTTGGTATGTTGTGTTTTTATTTTCATTTGTCTCCAGCCATTTTTAAAAATTTTTCTTTTGATATCTTCATTCATCCAATAGTTGTTCAGTAGCATATTGTTTAGTCTCCACATATTTGTGAGTTTTCCAGCTTCCTTCTTGTAGTTGATTTCTAGTTTCATAGCATTGCGACCAGAGAAGATCCTTGATAGGATTTCAATCTTCTTGAATTTATTGAGGCTTGCCTTGTTTCCCAACATATGGTCTATCTTTGAGAATGCTCCATGTGCACTTGAGTAGAATGTGTATTTTGCTGTTTTTGGATGGAGTGTTCTACATATATCTTTTGAGTCCATCTCATCAAATGTTTTATTAAGGCCACTGTTTCTTTGTTGACTTTCTGTCTGGATGATCCATCCATTGACATAAGTGGAGGGTTAAGGTCCCCTACCATTATTGTGTTGCTGCCAATTTCTCCCTTTAGGTGTGTTAATCTTTGCTTTATACACTTTGTTGCTCCTGTCTCAGGTGCATATATTAATGAGTGTTATGTCTTCCTGGTGGAATGTCCCTTTTATCATTATATAATGCCTATATTTGTCTCTTATCTTTTTTGTCTTTAAGTCTGTTTTGTCTGATGTAAGTATAACTACACTTGCTTTCTTCTGGTTGCCATTTTCTTGCAGTGTCATCTTCCATTCCTTCACTCTGAGCTTATGTTTTTCTTTAGACCTCAGATGGGTCTCTTGGAGACAGCATATGGTTGTGTCTTGTTTTTTAGTTGACATAGCCACTCTTTGTCTTTTCATTGGTGAATTCAATCCATCTACATTTAGAGTGATTATAGAGGGCTTAGTACTGTGATTTTATCTTTTGCTTTCTGCATGTTCTATGTTTCCATTCTTTCATTTTCCCAGTATTTCTGTCTACCATTTCAGTTTTGTGGTTTTCTTTGATGTTTTTATCCATTTTCTTTTCATTAATATTTGTGACTCCGCTCTGATTTTTTGTCTTGTGGTTAACATGAGGTTTGTGTAAAGGATCTCATAGATGAGATAGTCAATTTTCCGATCATCTCTTATGTCCATTAGTCTATGTAGGTTCATTCCTTTTCCTCATCCTCTTCTATGTTTCTGTTGACATAAATTAGCCCTTTTTGTAATGTGTTACCAATTGAAGTGGTTATAGTTACTTCTAATACTTTCTTTCCCTTTACTTTTTATGTTATAATTGTTTAGTAACATATTCTGATATAGAGTTGAAATTTTCTGTTTCTGTCTATTTATCTCCTTGCTCAAGGCTTTGTAAACATTTGTTTATTTGTTTCAGATAGGAGGGTTCCTTTCAACATTTCTTGTAAGGCAGGTCTAGTGGCGATGAACTCCCTCAGATTCTGTTTCTTTAGGAAAGTTTTTATTTCTTTGTCATATCTGAAGGATAATTTTACTGGATAGAGTATTCTTGGCTGGTAGTTCTTTTCTTTCAGTATTTTCAATATATCTTTCCACTCTCTCCTAGTCTGTAGGGTTTCTGCTGAGAAATCCACTGAAAGCCTGATGGGAGTTCCTTTGTAGTTTATTTTCTTTCTCTTGCCCTTAATATTTTTTCTTTGTCATTGAATTTTGACAGTTTTAATATTATATTACCTGGAGAGGTCTTTTTGCATTGATGTCATTAGGAGTTTTATTAGCCTCATATATTTCCATGTCCAGTCCTTCCCCAGGTTTAGGAGTTCTCTGTTATTATTTCTTTGAATAAGCTCTCTGCTCCTTTCTCTCTCTCTTCTCCTTCTGGGATACCTATTATCCTTATGTTACTTTTCCTAACTGAGTTGCACATTTCTTGGAGGATTTCTTCATTTTTGAAAAACCTTACTTCTTTCTCCTCCTCCACCTGAATCATTTCTTGATTTCTGTATTCAAGTTCACTTACTGTCTCCTACATATGGCCTGCTGTATTTTTAATGTTATCTACATTATTTTTCATCTTGTTAATTTTATTCTTCATCTCCAGAGTTTCAGTTTGGCATTTTTTTAGTTTTAATCTCTTTAGTGAAGTACTCTTTCAGTTCATTAATTTTATCCCTGAACTCATTGAACTGTCTTTATAAGTTTTCCTGTGATTCCTTGAGTTTCTTTATGACAGATACTTTGAATTCTCTGTCAGTTAGACTGTAATCTTCTATGACTTCATGTTTAGTTTCTGGAGAATTGTCATTGTGTCACTGTTCCACTGTGTTACTGTAGTTCTTCAGGGTGTTTGATGAATTGATCCTCTGTTGCCACATTTGTGGTAGTAGCCACCTTTTCTTAATTAGGTATGCCTTTTGTTGCTTTGGTTTGGGGCTGCTTCTGGTTTATTCAAGAACCTGTACCTTTCACCTTCCATTGCCTCTGCTAGAAGTGTTGTCAGTGCCTTCCTTCTGCTGCCTTGTGCCTCTGAAGTTGCTGGTGAATTACTGCTTATGATGTCACTGCAGTCTCAAATGTCATTGGGGTCACCAGGCTGCAAGCTCTTCTTCTGCTTCCAGGGTCTCCTGGTCTCATGTTCCTCCACTGGCTCTCCACAGACTTGGATGCTGCTGCCCATGCATCACATGCACTGTTCCTGGGTTGCCTGTGGGTGCTAGTGACACCACTGCTGGGGTTGCTGTGTTCACAAGTGTCATTGTCATTGCTGGGGGCCTGGGGACCCAGGCACTTGTATGCAGCCCCTGCTGCTGTGCAGCTGATGTTAGTGGTGACACCGCTGGTGGCTGGATCATCAATTCTGCTGTAGTTCCCAATGTCTCTTGTTGCAAGTTCCACCTGCCACTGTTGTTAGGGAGCAGCGTCCTTTTCCTGCTCCTACTACCTCTGCTCACAGTCACAATAGCAAGTGCATTAGGATCCACACCCTGGATCATGGTCACATGGGAGGGGGAAGGGGCTGTTCTGCTAGTTCCGTTGCCTCCTGGGGATCCAGTCCACCCACCTTCACATGTATGGATGCATGGATCTCTGTGTCCTGTTGTGATGTTTAGGCAATCCTCCCTTGGTATGGCTGTCCAATTGTAACTTATAATGAAGAGGCAAAGGGAACAATTTACACCACTGTTATGCTGACATCACCTCCCTTTCTTTTCTTAATGATAATAAATTCTCATATTCTAATCTTGTAAAGTTATTCAACTTTCTTGTATTTATATTCAGTCTTCCAATTAGATTTTAAACAATAATCATAAAAACCATTTTAAACATTTATTTGTATATACAACACCTAATTTCAGTCCTTTGAAACCAATAACTCAATAAATTTAATTAACTCTTGAGAAAGTCAACAAAAGCTGAAGTGGCTTTTTCCATCAGAGGTTACAAGGGTTTTTTTGTATTTTGTATTCAGAAAATGTGACCTTCCTTCATTTATAAATATTACTGGTAGATATTTATCCTATGTTTAGTTAGAGTCACCAAGACTAAAAAAAATAGTTAAGAGAAATCTAGAATGTACTTTCCGCTGTATATGTTTGATTTTTCAAATATATTTTTAAAATTATAGAGCTGATCTTTAAATTTTGTCCCAGGCCTAGTACCTGCTCAGCTTTTCTGCTTAAACTAATGCAAGGCCAGCTGGATATTTTATAAAGAACGCCCTTACTGATAACGTGTAGGGTTTTCAAATATGATAGTCTTCTACCCCATGTCTGATAGCTAAAGCTTAGCAGCACAGACAATGATCTTGAAGACTATTCACATAAAGAAGCTAGGACATTTATTTCTGTGCTGATTTTTATTTCCCTCCTTCTACTGACTTTTGGCTTTGTTTGTTCTTTTTCTAGTCCTTTTAGGAGTGGTATAACATCACTTATTTGAGATTTTTGTTGTTTGTTGAGGTAGGCCAGTATTGCTACAAAGTTTCCTCTTAGTACCACTTTGGTCGCATCTCATAAGACTTAGTATCTTGTGTTTTCCTTTTCATTTCCTCTAGCCTTTTTAAAAATTTCTCCTTGCTCTAAAGCTAAAGGTTGTTAAGGAGTATGTTGTTTAGTCTCCACATATTTGTGACATCCCCAGCTTTTTTCTTGTAGCTGATTTCTAGTTTCATATCATTGTGGTCAGAAAAGATGCTTGATAAGATTTCAAATTTCTTAAATTTATTAAGACTTGCCTTATTTCCAAAAATATGATGTATCTTTGAGAATGTTCCATATGCACTTGAGAAGAATGTATATCCTACTGTTTTTGGATGGAATGTTCTATATATGTCTATTAAGTCCATCTGGTCTGGTGTTTCATTTAAGGCCATTTTTCCCTTGTTGACTTTCTGTTGCATGATCTATCCATTCACATAAGTGAGATGTTGATGTCCCCTACAGTTATTGTGTTGCTGTCACTTTCTCCTTTTAGTTCTGTTAATGGCTGTTTTAAATCCTACTATTGAGTATTTATCCAAAGAACATGAAATCAACAATTCAAAGAGAGTTTTGCAGATCTATGTTCATTGTAGCATTGTTCACTGTTGCTAAGATGTGGAAGCAACCCAAGCGCTCATCAATGAGTGAATGGATAAAGAAGATATGGTTTACATATATATATATATATATATATATATATATATATATATATATATATACAGTGGAATACTAGTTACCATAAAAAAAGACAAAATCATGTCATTTGCAACAACATGGATGGAACTTGAGGGTATTATGCTAAGCAAAATAAGTCAGACAAAGACAAACATGATGATTTCACTCATTTGAGGAAGATAAACAAACACATGGACAAGGGGAACAGATTAGTGGTTACCAGAGCGGTAAGGGTGGGGGAGGCCACTTTCCTCTTTTCTTTTTTCTTTCTCTTCTCTTCTCTTTTCTCCTCTCCCCTGCCCTCCCTTACCCTCTGCTCTTCCTTCCCCTTCCCTTTTCTCCACCTCCCCTGCCCCCTCTCATTCTCTTTCTTCTTTATTTTATTCATCAAATATTCATTAACACTTACTATATGTGGGGCCCTATACCAGACAATGGGGACACAATGTTAGACCTGACGGTTGAATAGAGAAGTGAATATTAATAAGATGATCACAAATTGTGAAGAGTTCTATAAAGGTGAAGAATAGAGAGAAACAATAGTAGCTTCCAGAGACCCAGTCTGATCTGGAGTATTTGAGAACACGTCTCTAGCTTCAAACTTAGATCTGAGAGATAAGTTGAATTTAGTAACATTTCTTTTTGCTCTTTTCTGTTTCATTTCTGAGAGAGAAATCTCTCCATCTGCCAGCTGCTGACACATATGGCCCAATGTAACATTTTGATACCTTCTCTCTTTCTATGCTAGAATTTGCTTAATAATCAATAAAGATTCCCTGAAACTAGGTTTTGGACGTGTATTTGATACTTAACAAGTGTAAAGATAGTATCATAGCAAAATTGAACTTTCTTCTCCCCTATTGACTGGTGCCCCCATAAACATATGTCTCCCCTGCCTTTCTTTTCCCTCTGATTTTCTCAAATTGCACAGCCCTTGGTCTGCTTCACTTGGTTTTGGGCTGGCCTCATCTGTAAACCCAGGCTAGATTCAATCTCTGTAGCTTCCTCATCCCTGTTTCTTCTTCCTGCTAATTTTTCACTAAGTGAAGTACATCAAAAATCTTATTAAAGAAAATTTCCAATGTCACGGATATACTTACTAGATTCTAAGGCAGAAATTTATATTGTAATTATTTTTTTTAAAGATTGCCACCTGAGCTAACAACTGTTGCCAATCTTTTCTTCTGCTCTTTCTCCCCAAATACCCCCAGTACATAGTTGTATATTTTAGTTGTGCGTCTTTCTAGTTGTGGGTCTTTCTAGTTGTGGCATGTGGGACCTCACCCCAGCATGGCCTGATGAGTGGTGCCATGTCTGTGACCAGGATTCAAATCAGTGAAACCCTGAGCCACTGATGTGGAGAATGTGAACTTAATCACTTGGCCACGGGGCCCCCCTCAATCATATTTTTAATAGCAAGGTATGACTGAAATCAGTTTTACTTGATAAAGCTGAATACTGGAAAGGCTGCAGAGAAAATTGAAATTCTAATTCATTGTTACTGACACGGTAAAATTTGGAGGGTTTATTGGCAATGTCTACGAAAATTGTAAATGTACGTGCTCCTTGGCCCAGCAGATCCTCTTCCAGGACTTCTACAAGTTTTGTAAAGACTTATAATAAAAATTTAAAACAACCAAAAGATCCATCACTAGAGATTGGAGAAATAAATAGTTCAATCATACATGAAGAATCTTGCTGCCAATAAAAGCAATGAGATAAATCAGTATGGACTAACATGGAAAGGTGTTCTCAATATATTGTTATGGGGGAAAAAATCAAGCTATAGAACAATATAGGAACATGATCTTATTTCTGAAAAAAATTACAAGTAGCAACTCTGAAAGAATAAGTGAAGAGTAGTCATCTCTGGGTGGTAGGATATCTGGGTACACTCATTTCCCAATATGTCACCTCTGTAATCTTTGAACTTTCAAAACGTGCATGTATTATTTTGTTAAATAAATAATCATGGCTGTATCATATTATTATATGTTAGTTTACAGTGGAGATTTTCCCTCCTTTTCTCTTCCCTTTATTTGAGCAGTTTCTGTCCTTCATTTCCTGAAGGAATGTAACAGAAATTTTTTTTAAAAAGCCTTTCCAGTCTTTCTGGCTTTTATGTTCCAAAAGCATAAGCCCTCAGGGGGAGAGAATTTATTATGTGCTTAAACAAAATGTTTTATTCAGCAGAAAGAGGAAGGAAGAGTCTCCTCCAGACTAGGCAAAGATACCACTTTACTGAGGTGATGAGGGAGGGAAAGCGGGAGGCCATCAGAGGGAGACAGAGCTCTTTTAAGTTCATAGAGCAGAAATAACCCACATACTGTTCTCAGTAGCTGGCTGGCAGGGCAAGGAAGAGGGGTAGGAATAGGTAAGATTCCAGAAAATAGATGTATCTACGCCAGGAGTTGCAGCTCAGAGGCCTACAGGGGCTAGAGAGGTGACATAAAGGAGGGAAGCACAACGGTTATAAAAGACTACGAGGAGTGGTGGGCCATGACATCCTGGAGCAGCTCTTACTCAGGGTCTGCCTGTTGCTGCCCAACAGGAGTAGGGGCCCAGCGTTGCCAGATTTTTTGATTTTTTTTCTTCTCTCCAAAGCCCCCCAGTATATAGTTGTGTATTCTAGTTGTAGGTCCTTCTTGGTTATTCTATGCGGGTTATTCTATGTGGTTCCATGTCTGAGGCCTGGATCCGAACTGGTGGAACCTTGGGCCTCCAAAGTGGAGCACATGAACTTAACCACTTGGCCATGGAGGTGGCCCCTCTTTTGATTCTTTTACATCAAAGTTTAAGTTAAAAACTCTTAATTTTTAATTGGCTCAAATGTGCAGGTCAAACTAAGTGTACCTGTCTGAGTACATTTGGGGTGCTATAACAAAATATCCACTGGGTAGCTTGTAAACAACAGAAGCAATTCCAGTTCTGTAGGCTGGGAAGTCTAAGGTGAAGGCACCAGAAGATTCAGTATTTGGTGAGGTCCCACTTCCTGGTTCATAGTCATCTTATCACTGTGTCCTCCTGTGGTGCAAGGGGTAAGGGAGCTCTCTGGGACCTCTTTTTTAAGGGCACTAATCCCATTCACAAGCATTCCACCCTCATGACCTAAGCACCTCCTAAAGGCCCCAGCTCCAAATCCCATCATTTGGAGGTTAGGATTTCAACATGAGAATTTGAGAGAGGAACATAAACATTCAGTCCACTGCTGTACCTATGGCCACACATGTGTGAACTGATCAAGGCAGAAGTGGCCACCTTATGAAAAAGTTCCTGTACTCCAAACATTGGCCAAGTAGCAGGATGTGTGAACATCTCTCTCCTGAGGCGGCAGTTAGACCAGGACCATATGCTCCTTCCCACCTCCAATGCCTTGCTTAAGACCCAGAACCATAGATGATGGATTAAAGAAGAAGAGAGATGAGGGGACAAGAAACCCAAGAGGACCTGATGTGATGCTTTTATCTGCTAGTATAGGTGAATGGAGACCCAGAGTCAGAAATGAAATTGAGTAAAGGAAAGAATCATTAATAATATAGATTATTTTTTTGTAAACCTTGTAGGAAAAACAGAGGTGCTCAGCCCAGCCCCCTGTGGAGTCAGTTTTTCTTAAGAACCACAGCCCTGGGGATCTTTTTGCTGCCTGAACACTGCCATCATGGGTCACATGCATGCTTCTTGGAAGGGCTTGTTCCAGTAGGTTCTGCCCTTCCACCACAGCATCTCCACCTGGCTGAAGTTGATATATGATGACACAAAAGAGTAGATCTACAAACTAGCCAATAAGGGCCTGACCCCCTCACAAATTGATGTGGTACTGAGAAACTCACATGGCACTACACAAGTATGCTTTCTGATAGGCAATAAAATCTTCAGAATTCTTAATTACAAAGGATTAAAGGTCTTAAGTCTTACTTAAGAAAGCTGTTGAAGTTTGAAAGCATCTTGAGAGGAACAGAAAGGATAAGGACGTCAAATTCCATCTGATTCTGATTGAGAACCATATTCACCAGTTGGCTAGATATTATAAGACTAGACAAGTTCTCTCCTTCACTTAGAAATATGAGTCATCAACAGCCTCTCCCTGGTTGCATAGATTTGTCTATGTACTCAAGCAATAAATCATTGTTTAACTAGAAAAATAAAAGAGAACCACAGCCCTGGGCTGGCTTTGGCTTTTTGCTCCTGCTATCTCTCCTTTCCCACCTACTCCAGATGTGGTTCTTTCTCTTCCTGCTCAGCCCATGCCAGGAAGCCTCAGTGCCCCATCGTCTGCCACTGTCATCAAGACACAAGAGAAAGTTAGGTCCATGTAAGTGGGGTTATTAGTGAGATTCAGAGGGGAGGACTTTTATTTCTGGGGTTGTGAGAAAAGTGAGTTTCTGGAATCCCCAACTGGAACCCAGAACAAAGAGATACAATGTACTAAGGAGGGTTTTGTTGCTTTGGTGCATTAAATAGTATAAACTGGCCATATTAAGACATGTCATGAGAGCTGGCCTGGAAAACTAAACCAGCTGTTGATTTACAAAATGAAATATTGGGGAGAGACATTTTGAATTCCACTACCCTACAATTAAACCTCAGGTTCTCTTCACCAGTGCCCTCTCTTCCATCCCTACTTTCCCTCCCTTATTTTGCCCACTGATTCTTAAGCTTCAGTTCATACCTATACACAGATGAGTTAAAACCTGGACTTCAAGTGCAACTTCTCCTCTGAGCACCAGACACACACTTTCTGCAGCCTGGGGCGTATATCAGCCTGAGCTGTCCAGAAGGTTCCAGACACTTATGGGAATTTTCATAAAGAACTCCCTGGAGATTAGGGGGTGAGAAAAAGGAGGGGAAATGAAACCAGGTACATGAGGGGTACTGTAGTTATTAAACCAATTTGCTGTTTTTCCTTTTTAGCTTGAGGGGTGACTTGGGGTCTGAGCTTGTTTTCCAGAGGATTTATGAGTTTGCTTTGCAGAAGAAAGAGAGTACCTTTGGGGAGGTTGTGATCACCTAATGGTAGGTCCTCAGCAGCCCTGGAAGTCCAGAAGTCAGATTGCCCAGGGACTAATTGGGAGTGACATGTGTTTCCCCAACTCTCCTCCTACCAAGTCCCTTAGCTCCATAAAATACCCCTGTTCCTGTTCTTAGGGAGGTGGATTTGAGGGAACCCAGGCTCCCATCTACTCTGTTTGACAATTTGAATAAATCTTTCTCCATTTCTAAGCACTGATGTCTCAGTGTGGGCTTCCTGTGCATCAGGCACACAAACTTGAGATTAAGAGGTTCGGTATCAATTTTGGCAAGCAATTCAGGAGTCTTGTGCCTGTGGCTGGATGGTCCTGGTGAGGGTTTCAGTGGTTGGTGGTCCCCAGAGGCTGTGGGTAAGTCTTCACCTGGGAGACTTCCCCTGCTGCTCCTCCCTTCTGGCTAGGGTGTCTGCTGCCCTAGGCACAATACTCCCTTGGAGTGGAGAAATGCTTTGGACTTCAGTTTTTGTTTGTGGGTATGCTTTTGTCTTATATGTGAGTCTTGTCAGTTGAGTCGCCATGACATGTGCATTCATGAATTTTCTGCCTCTCCATTTGCATTTGGTGTGAGTGATTCATTGGAAAAGAAGGTCCCTCATTTGGGAGAGATCCAGGGGATTATTGGACTTCACCTTCTGTTTTTGTCCTGCAAGAGTCAGTTTTGCATTTTTTTTGTGAGTCAATACAACTCTCCCAGTCACCAATCTCTGTATCTCCATTTGCATTTTGAATGCATGAAAGCAGGGATCCTCATTTGGGAAAGATCTAGGAGATTGTTGGACTTCATCTTCTGTTTTTGACCTGCAGGAGTTGGATTTCTCTCTGTTTGGGTGTATCTGGCTTGTGCGTGTGTGTGTGTGTGTGTGCGTAAGTTGGTTGATTTGATTGAAATGGGCATGTCCTCAGAGTTATTGGTAGTAGTGGTGGTCCAGAGGGGAATGTGGCATAGATTGGAAGGTGGCACAGAAGGCAGAATGGGGTGGCCCAGTGCTCCCTGCCCCATCATGGCAGCAGGAGTGGCCCCAACAGTAGTAGTGATGGTGGTGGTGGGAGCGGTGGCCTTAGGGCATGTGGGCTCCTCTATGCTAGGCCCAGGGGCCATGAGTAGCATGGCAGTGGCAGTGGTGGGAGAAGCTGGGCACCTAGTTGCTTTGCTGTGAGCTGGACACCAGGCTGGAGTCAGAAGAAATATTTCCTTGGGCCTAATGGGAAGGCTGTGCTGGGGACTAACCCTGAATAGAATCCCAATAACTCTGATGATCAAGAAAAGTTAGGATATTTTTGGAGTCTGCTTTTGAAAGCCACACAAGTAGTAAGCCAGCCACGTATTAACTGCTCTAAATTAGGAGAGGTCCAACAAGGCCCTGAGGACAATCTCTCTGCTTTTCTTCCCAGAGGCTATGGGACTGCCTTTGGCTATAAACCCTAAGGCCCAGGGCAGTACAGTTAATACCTATTGTTGGGGCCCAGGCCAGGCCACCCCAAAATATCCCACAATGACATATTGGCTATTTTGAATTGAAGTTACTTGTGTAGCTAAAAGGGCTTTCTGACCCTCCTGTCTCTGTTCCCCTGAAAGCAGAAAATGAATCTCCCATGTGAAGGGTGTTCTCCCTGCATCCTTATCACCAGAGCTAGGGGATTGAGGGCCAAGAAGCTGCATAAACAAACCTTGCTAATTTACTATCTCATCCTAAATTCCCCAATAATTACCTGCCCCACACCTAAGTTTCTTTGTCCTGCCAATTTTTCACAAATTTGCTTCTGGATGTAAAAGATACATATCCTGCCTGTTTTGTTCACTCTCTAAGCATTATTTCTTTATGGTCTCCAAAACGTATGTATTAAACTGGGTTTTTCTCCTGTTAATCTGGTCTTGTGTCAATTTTACTATTAGACCAGCCATCAGAACCTAAAAGGGAAGAAAGGGGATCTCCCTGCCCTGACATTATTTCATATCTCAAAGTACTACAGATATATCCATTGGAATCTCCAAAAGTTGGCTATAGTTCCTGATGACATAAAAGAGGTATCAGGAAAAGGAGAGATCAAAAGATTTCTGGAGCCCTTTACTTGTGAAATAGGATCTAAACACAGAAGCATTCTTTTCTGTATGTACCAGACTGCCCTGTTCCTCCTCTAGGGAGGGACATGCTATCTAAGTTAGGGGCCCCAATAAGCTGGGAACAAGATAGAGATCCAAGCCCCTAAAAGTTGGGGAATTGAGCTCATGGCCCTATTGCAAGATACACCAGTACCTGAGAAAGAAGAGATTCCCCTATCACTGCCCCTGGTGAAACAATACCCCTTGACCCCAGAAGCCATAAGAGGACTCTTTCCTGTAATCAATAGGCTTTTAGAACAAGGATTGATCAGGCCAAGGAGATTCCCATGGAACACACCCATTTTACCCATTAAAAGGCTGGAAATGGGAATATAGATTTATTGAAGACATTACAGCTGTCAATGCTATACAGGGCTGGATTTAAAAGATGCTTTTGGATCCTCATCCCCCACCACCCCCAGGTGATGTCTGATCACACTTCCCTGCCTTCAGCAGGAATTTTGATAGGTTGGTGTGACTTTGTGATTTATAATCAGAACTACCTTCATTTCATTTGTGGCACAAAGCTCCTAAAACCCTTGTAATTTCTGATATAAGAGCCAAAAGGGCGTCTTTTTTTTTTTTTATAACAATTACTTTTGTCCTCAGTTCCTGAAATAACTCCAGATTATAAAAGTGAAAACGGTGTCCTTTGTTATCCATAAGAATTCCCTTTCAATCACACCTGCATTTATGTAAATAAGGTGACTTTTGGAAAGCCCCTAAGGGTAGAGGCTCTATCCAGGGGAACTAATTGTGTGATTAGAGGGTTGGAACTTTCAGCCACATCCCCTTCCCTAAACCTACAAGGAGGGGAGAGGGGCTGAAGATTGAGTTCAATATGGGGTTCAGAGAGCTTCTGGGTTGTGAACACAGGGAGACTTGGGGAGAGCGGCATGCCCAGAGAGAGCTTGGGAGCTCCACATCATTCTCCCACGTGTCTTGCTCTATGCATACTCTCCATCTGGCTGCTAAGTAAAATGTTTTCCTGAGTTCTGTGAGGTGCTCTATCAAAATGGCTTAATCAAATCCAAAGGAGGGGAGCTGTGGGAACCTCTGGTCTGTGGCTGGTTTATCAGAAGCACAGGTGACAACCTGGACATGCAATTGGTATAAAAAATGGAAGGCAAAGGGTAATCTTGTGGGATCTGATGTTATCTCTAGATAGATAGAGTCACAAATATCTAAAAATACTGTTAACTACTTAGGGTTTGAATATGAGAAGCCCAGAGAATCCTGTTCCCAGACAGGAGGGAAGCAGTCACTCAAGTTGTGACTCCTACTATCCATTGACAATTGCGTGGATTTTTCAGGAATGGCAGACTTCTGTCGAATTTGGATACTCAACTTCAGATTAATTTTAAAACCTCTATTTGAGGCCTTAAAGGGAAGATACCTCAAGCTTTTGATGTGGACACAAGAGTGCCAGAATGTGTTCAATCAAGTTAAAGAAAAATTATTAACTGCCCCAGCCTTGGGACTCCCAGATTTGAGAAATCCCTTTGATCTCTTTGTAAAGGAAATCAGGGCCTTAGTCTGGGAGTCCTGGCCCAGAACCTCAGGCCCAGCAGGATGCCCATGGCCTATTTTACTAAGCAGTTGGATCAGTCAAAGGTTAGCCACCTTGCTTCTGAGCCATTGCCACTGCCCATGACATACTACAAGAAGCTGAAAAGTTCACATTGGAGCAGCCCACCATGGTGCACACTCCCCACTGTGTCCTCCCTTTATTAGAACAGAAAAGAGGATATCGGCTAACCTCAAGATCAGTCTATTTTATTAGACAAGCCAGAGATAAATTTAAAGGCTATTTCTACCTTAAACCCTGCAGCCCTTCTACCTACCAAGTCAAATAGACTCCCCTTCATGATTGTCTTCAGACCATTGAACAGGCGTTCTCAAGCCAACCTGATTTGACTGAGCAACTGTTGGAGCAGCCAGACTTGGAACTGTTCACTGATGGAAGCAGCTTCATGGATCAGGGGCAATGTTGAGCAGGTTATGCAGTTGTCACCCTACAGGACACCATGGAAGCAAAGGCTCTACCTCCAGATATTTCAGCTGAAAAGGCTGAGTTTACAGCCCTAACTAGGGCTCTTCAAATAGTTAAAGACAAAAGAGTACAGACCCGAAATATGCCATTTTAGTGGTCCATGCCCCTGGGGTCATATGGAAAGATAGGGGACTCTTGACTGCTATAAGTTGGGACACAAAATATTCCCAGGAAATATTGACCTTATTAGAGGCCATTAATTACTCATGGCAGTAGCCATCATACACAGCCCTCAACATCAGAAAGGGAAACCTTTGGAAACCAGAGGTAATCAACTGGCTGATCAGGGAGTGAAGACTGCTGCTAGGACTGAGTTTCAAGGCAATATTGGTTCCCTTAGTTCTCCAAGTTGACTTTGCTATATTCCAGCCTAGCTACACACAGATAGATTTAGACAGAGCCAGAGAATGGAGATTTGACTCTTCTTCTCTGGAGCATCCAGGCTGGAAATCAGTAACTCAGTACTCAGTAAATCAGTAACTCAGAAGGATTCATCCTGGTACCTGAAGCCCTTCTGGGAGAAATTGTTAATCAAATCCATCAGAGCACTCATTATGGGAAAGTTATGCCACCTTGAAATGGGTCTAAAGCTATTTAATTTGTCCTAATTTGCAATGGACCACTAAGAAAGTCACCAAAAATGTGTGCTCTGTGCCAAAAACAATCCCAGGACAGGGTCACCCTTCTTGAACAAGGGGGTTCAACATCAAAGAGCAGTCCCCTGTGAGGACTGGAAAGTGGACTTTAATATAATGCTTGGAGCCTCTGGGAATGTCAAGTAACTCATAGATACCTTCACAGGGTGCGCTGAAGCTTTCCCTTCCAGAACAGAGAAGGCTGCCAAAGTGACCAAAGTTTTGTTAAAGGGGATCATTCCCAGGAACAGAATTCCACTGTTGACCCAGAGAGACAACAGAGGCACATTTATCTCCCAAATAATCCAGGAAGCATCAAATCCTTGGTGGATCACTTGAAAATTCCACAACTCACGGTGGCCTGAGTTGTCAGGAAAGAAAAGATGAACCACATAATAAAGAAGATGATTGTGAAAATCTGTCAGGAAACTAATTTAACTTGGGAAAGTTTTTGTTAAAACCATTTCAAACTTTTCACTCCAGCTTGGACAGAATGTCTATAACATTCATTCAAAGAAAGAACAAAGGGTATAAACACTCTTCCTCCTATGTCTTTAGGAGCATCTTTATGACATGCATGCAGTAAAGAGTGCTGTGTGAAAAACGTTCTTTAAGAGATTCCTAAAGATCTAGAAAGAAGAGTCTTTCTTGCCTCCGTTATCTCAAGGGATGGATGTAATAAATATTCTGTCCTAGCTGTAGTCAAATGTTTGAAACTTCTGACACAAAATGTGCCTTTTGAGAAAAGTGTGAGCTGAGGTCTGTGAGAGAACACCTTCGCTGTATGTGGGTGAGCACTTGGCTGAAGGCCGTGAAGTACAATATTGAATGACTTCTGTGAAGATCTTCATGATAAGCCAGAAGCAAGAGTGTTTCTCCTCCGTGTGATCTCATGGAATGGAAAAGAGAGATATTCTCTCTTGGCTGTAGTGAAGTTTGAAATCTTGCACAGGACAAGGTTCCCAAGCAGCACTTATACATTACGTTCAGACAGAGCATTCTTATTGCATTTAGGGGAGATTCTGCCTGTATGCCATCAAGTGCAGTTTGTTAAAAATGATCTCCGGAAATGTTCCTCAAGATGTAGAACCAGGCTTGTTTCTACCCTGTGCTGGTTCTTGGAATGTATCTTAGAGGATTTCCATCCTAGCTGTACTGAAAAGACTACAATCTTTGAAATGAATATGTTACTAAGAGGCGAGCTTTAGCCTGGGATAAGAGAGCGAACCTTGCATGTGACTTAGTGTCTGAGTGTATGCCATAACGAGCACTGTTTGAAAACTGTTTTTTAAGAGGTTCTTAAAGAACAAGAAGGAAGAGTGTTTCTTGCCTCTGTTATCTCAAGGGATGGATATAATAGATATTCTGTCCCAGCTGCAGTCAAATGTTTGAACCCTCTGACACAAAATGGGATTTTACAGATAGGTGATTGCTGAGTGCTGTGAGAGAATTACTTCAATGTGTGCATGTGAGCACTTGGTTGAAGGAAGTAAAGTGCGATATTGCATGAGTTATGCAAGATCTTCAGAAAGAGCCAGAAGAAAAAGTGTTTCTCCTCCTTGTGAGCTCATGGCAGGGATATTCTGCCATGCTCAAGACATGCCAATATCAAGACAGATATTCTGTCTCAGCTCTAGTGAAGTTTGAAATCTCAGATAGGGCAATGTTCCCCAGCAGCTACTTATGTGCTATGTTCAGAGAGAGCATTCTTATTGTGTGATAGGGAGCTTGTGTCAGTATGTCCTCAAGTGCAGTTTGTTAAAAATGTTCTCCTGAGATGTTCCTAAAGATGTAGAAGCTAGAGCTTTCTTACCCAGTATTCATTCCTTGAATGGGTGTTATAGGCATTCTTTCCAAGCTGTACTGAAAATATTGAAATCTCCGAAAGAACATGTTCCTAGCAGTGACTTAAAAGCTGGAGTGAGACAGTGTACATCATTACAGGTGAGTGAGGGGTTGACTGAATGCTATAAACAGCACTGGTTGAAAACTGTTCTTTAAGAGTGTCTTAAAGACCTATATGGGAGAGTGTTTCTTGCCTTTGTTATCTCGAGGGATGGATGTAATAGATATTCTGTCCTAGATGCAGTCAAATGTTTGAAACCTCTGACAGAAAATCTGCCTTTCGAGATAGGTGCTTGCTGAGTGCCGTGGGAGAATTCTTTCCCTTTCTGCAGGTGAGCACTCAATCAAAGGAAGAAAAGTGCAATATTGCATGAGTTATACAAGATCTTCACAAAGAGCCAGAGCAAGAGTGTTTCTCCTCCTTGTTATCGCATGACAAGGAAGTGATATATATTCTGTCTTGGCTCTAGGAAACTTTGAAGTGTCACCTTGAACCAGCTTCCCTAGCAACCATTTATGCACTGTGTTCAGACAGAGCATTCTTACATTTGTTGAGGGAGGCTCTGTCTCTATGTCATCAAGTGCAGTTTGTTAACGGTGTTCTCCAAATATCTTCCTAAAGACATAGAAGCAAGTGTTACTACCCTCGTTCATTCTTTGAATGTAGGTTCTACTTATACTGTCCTAGCTGTAGTGAAAATTTGAAATCCCTTAAACCACAATGTGACTAAGAGGGGAGTATAACCTGGGCTAAGGGAGAGCTTTTTTTATTGCACATGAGTGAGAGGCTCTCTGTCTTCCCCAAAGAGAGCTGTTGGGAGAATGTTACTCCAGTTCCTTTCAGCACACATTTTAAATGTGTTGCATCATTCCTTTGATCTCTGGTCAGTGACGCATGCACTGTAAAGGCTGAGGTAATACATCCTTTGGGAATTTTTTACAAATGCCTGGGAGAGTTCATTAAATGGAGTTTACATTAATAACACTTTTTGAGGGAAAATAAATTTTAAAAACCCAGTTTCTCCTTTTAATACTGTTGACTTAAAGTCTTTCTGCCTGATTTGGAGAAATGAGAACCTCCACATACACTTCCAAAATGTCTCTGAAATTATGCTACAGCTAGTGCTTCCTTATCTGCACACACATTTAAAAGTTTATGAGATTTTTGAATTTAGGGAGGCACGTTATGGCTATTTAAAAATTAAACTGCTGATTTTGATGGGGTACATACTCCTCTTCATAAACACATCACTTTTCCGTGTAATCAAATATCACATTTCACAGATACATGATCAAAATTTTAACTGTTATGGCAAAATGTATCTACATTATTGATTTCTTTATACTACCTGTCATGTTACATATGATGTCTGTTGTCATCATTACTGTTTACACCTCACTGAAATTACCTCACTCCCCCTTTCCTCCTGCCCTCCATGGCTCTTGTCAATTCTGTATTCTTTCCTTTGCTCTCAGACTATCAGCTGTCATTTGTTGTTGTTAATAACATTTGAGAGTCACTATGTCTTAATCTACCAATTTTATTCTATTTTTTGATTGTTGAGAAAACAGAATGTTAAGCCATATGAAAAGTGGTGAAACCATATGAAAATTTAGTAATTGTTTAATGTGTTTCAGTGAGATGTTTCACACATGGCTGTTCCGGGATGGATTCCATCACTGGTCAGATGCCTCCTTACTTACTCGTGTGTGTCTATGTCTGAATAACTTAAGTATTGAAATAAACTCCCAATACAATGATTCCATATTCCACATAAACAAACAAAATAATAATTCATCTCCCAAATTTGAAGACTCTAATTTATCATTTAGTTTGTATTATGCGTTTTGAGTTTACTGCTTTCCTAATTGTTGGAACAATTGACTGCCTGAAACCATCCAGGTTTGTTTTCATTGTAACTTGCATATATTTGTCATGAAAAATGTTTTCTATGCATGACTCTCAGGAGTCATGCATTTTTTACATCTTTGTTCCTCAGACTATAGATCAGTGGAAGCATTGGAAGGAAAATGGTATAGAACACAGATGCCACCTGTGCCTGGGTCAGGGATGATGTTATCAGGCTTCAAATATGTGAAAATCAGGGACTCAAAGAAGACAGTTAACACCCATGAGGTGAGGCACACAGGTGGAAAAGGCTTTCAGTCTGCCTACTGCAGACTGCATCCTGAGGATGGCTGAGATGATGGCAGTGTAAGTGACAGTGATGATGCGGAAACAATTACAAAGAGTGAACCCAGCCAGAATGAAGATCACTATTTCTATGCTGAATGTATCTAGACAGGACAGTGCCAAAAGAGCTGTAGTGTCACAGAAAAAATGACTGATGCTGGAATCACAGAATGCCAAACTGCTTATCACAGAGAAGGATATCAGAGAATTTGTGAAGCCTATGGTGTATGGCATAACTCCCAGTCAGTTACACACTTTCTGGGACTTAGCCATCAGACACAAGGGATTGCAGATTGCTACATAGCTATCATAGGCCACTGATCCCTAAAGAAAACATCAACTACAAAACAGACCCACAAAAAAGTACATTTGAATAAAGCAGCTGACAAAGGAGATGGTTTTCTCTTCATATTGGAAATTTACCAGGGCCTGGGGTTTTACAGTAGAGGAATAAAATATCTCAATAATGCTAAATGGCTAGAAGTACATAGATGTGTAAAGTTGAGTGTCAATTCTGGTTAACATGATTAGTCCAAGGTTCCTCAAAACAGTGAACAAATAAAGAGTAACATCAAGAAAAGGCTGACTCGTAGTTCAGGGTGATTTGTAAGTCCAGAGAAGAGAATCCTCTCAGTGAAACTGCTCTCAGCCATTTTTATCAATTCAGGCCTTTGACTTACCCGCTGAATAACAATAATTAAAGTTAGAGAAGGATTCATATCTAAAGAGCTGATACTCAAAGGTGACTTAGACTGCAATAATGGGAGAGTAACAGATGGAAAGCAAATATGTAATGACTTCAACTTAATTGAGAATTTATACAGGATTTTTATTTTTTATAGAAGTGAGAGACGTGAAAAATTTCAAAGTTCACAGTTGTGTGGAGCTGGTAGCACCATAACAGATATTTATCTGGAATGATTTCGAAGTGATTCCTCCTGAAATGTACCATCCTCTACCCCAGTACATCACTGCGCCTGAAATCATACACTTAGAAATTTATCTACTGGAATTAATTAGGTACCCTTAGAAAATAGGTCACTTAGGAAAGGAGGTTCCATAATTTGGGAATTTAATGATACTTTTGCGTGACAGTCTTAGTTTTTCAACACATAACTACTTTACAAGGTTGTTTTAGGAACTTAAGATCTTAGATGAACACAGTTCATAGTTCTTTAGACTCAAAAAGGCTTTGTTAAATTTTGTAAAATGTACATATGTGTGTATATATGTGAAAGAAGCATCCTGCTTATGTTACATGTTAATGCTAAAATTCATTATATATTTTTTCTATCACGTACTCTTTCTTTCTATTCATGAGCTAAGACCAAATGAGGAATTTAATCTATGACACAGCCAAATTGTTTTTTGTGTGTGGTTAGTGAATGCGTTTGTTTCCAACAAAAAGTACATGGTTATCTGTGACATCAGGTGATAGAGCCAATTCATTGCCAAACAGTAGTTTTCGAGTCAAGCCTATACACAGTAAAATGAATATGATTTGTTATATTTAAAATAAAGAACTAAAATCTAAGGTGATCTTACTAGAAATTAGAGAATTTATTTGCCTAATTCAATTGACATAAGTATGTGGTAAATAACTAAATATGAAACTAGCATGATATGAATCCACATTTGTTTCAGACATTTAACACTCTACTTGAGGAACCCAAAGGTACTTGATGCTATACTGAGAATACTTAATCATTCAGTGTCTCCGGTGTTCACAAGTGTTTCTATTCATTTATCCATTCATTTATTTAACAAACATTTAGTCGATGAAGGCATTGTATCTTGCCTGTAATTAAAGGCACTTTTCTTAAGGCTTACCAGAAGATACAGGCATGTAAAAAGGAAAAGTTTCTCAGTGTGAGAAACACATCCATAGAGAATTACTGGAAGAAGAGGATGATAAAATTAGACTTACCTGGGATTTAGTCATCCAAAGAAAATCCCCTTCTTTTTCAGATCTTTCTGATCTATTTTCAAGTTGATGATCAGACAACAAGAGGAGAAAACACTGCAATAATCACCAAACTCACCATTAATTTTTGGCATATAATTATATTTGCCTGATTTATAATTCTGAATCTTATGAATTGTCAGTATAATGGCTTGAAATTTATTGTTGCTGCTGCTGCTTCTGCTGTTGGCACAGAGCTCTATTTCTTATATAATGGATCCCTATTAATATCATGAAGTTGATGAAAAAAATATCGATGGTTTTGATGACAGCTCTGGGTATTGTGTATATTACATTCCATTAATAGGATAAAAATAAGAGCCAAATTAACAAAGTAATAGTTTGTTTACATTCTTGAGAATTAAAATAGAATTTTTTAGCTCAAACCTAGATTTCTATTCGGGATTAGTTTTGTTCTCAGTGTGTTTCTGAAGCTGTCATAGACAAAGAATTGTCTTCTGAAATCTATTGTGCTCAACAGTCTTCTTATACCAACATCTCTTCCTCAAACTCTCAAACTTATATCAATAAATTTGTTAATTAATGTCTTGGATCCCTTGACATTTGTGTCTTAGTTGTACCTCAAGGACTATTCTTAATTTGCTTAGGCTACATCTGCAGCGGGAACCTGCAGACATACATATTCCTTACTTTTGTGGATTTCAGTTTAAATGGCCATAGACATACTGAAATGTAATGGATATAGTATTAAAAATCATTTTTATTTTGATATTATTAGTGTATATACACAGACTTATATATATAACCTTTATGTATAAATAAAAAACCCTTTATAAAACCTTACGAAATTATGAGGCACATGATGTTGGAGCACCCTCCCAGCAAAACAAGTGAGATTTCGTATCTACTGATTTAATAGTGTTAATACACAGTGAAATTATGTTACCATCCAAGTCAACAAATCGTGTGTATTTATCTTTAATGCAGGCATTCAGTGATTTTCGATTGACTATGCTCAATGGTACATACACAAAATCATTGGCTGGAAAAAGAACAAGAAACCTTAAGGAAAAATGAGACTCAGGCTCTCAGTTTCATGCTGAACTGATGGGTCAGTACTTCTAAAAAGTCGGCTAGGAGTATTATTCCATTTTTTTGTTTGTTTGTTTTAAACAACTTCCTAGGCCACATCCTATAAAGATTCTAAGTTAGTAGGTCTGAGATTGACCCACAAAAATGAATTTTTCAAAATGCCTCAGGTCCATGGATCCTTGAGAAACACTTTGACAAACACTAGTTTAGAAGGATCTCACAGACTTGTCGAATTAAATTATTTCTCTACTGTGATTGTTGCATTCTCTTATTTTACTTACCTTTAAAAGAGATTTAGTTTTACAGCAGTGAAACAAGACAGTGTTCATTGGGGAAGAAAAAATACATCTCTTATTCTGCTTGTCACATTAGAGATTTAAAAAAGGAATAAAATCTATTATAGATGTGCCATATCACTTATTAATGATCAACATATTCAGATAACAGGACAAAAGAAACAGTAGTACATTTTTTCCCCTGTACTATGTATCTTGAGAAAATAAAACTTTGAAAGAATTGGGCTGTATACCTGAAATCTCAAATTCCCGTCCATTCTCTTACTTATTCTTTCAACACATGTTTATTAAGCATCTTTTCAATGACAGATACTATGGTTTGTGTGGGACTATGAAGATGAGAATGATACTGTCTCTTCTTTCATATTACTTAGAGTTAATGGCCTCTTTCAAGACTCAAAATTTGTCTTTCTTTAGTATTCTTATATTTGGTGAGCTAATAGGTACAGTGGCAACCAATATATAATTAGCATAAGATCTGTGGTTGACCACGCTCTAAGATCAATGGACAGTTAATAAATGCTTGCTCAATTGAATTCATATTCGCTTATAAACTTACTTTTGCTAATCAGCTATATTTAACTTTTTATTTAGATGTTTTTAGACTTACAGAGTTTCTATATGTACTTCACTCAGCTTCATGAATATTAATATCTTATGTAATCACAATACAATTATTAACACTAAGAAATTTACACTGATACAATAATATTAACTAATCTACAAATTTTCCTCAATTTCACCAGTTTTTCCAAAAGTCCTTTTTCTGTTCCAGTATCCAATCCGGAATATCATGCTGCAATGAGTGTCATGATGTCTCCTGAGTCTCCAGAAATCTGAGACTGCCTAATTTTTCTTCTTTTTCTTTCACCACCATGATTCTTTTCAAGATTATTGGTCAAATATTGTGTAGAAAGTCCCACAATTTAAGTTTGCCTGATGTTTTCTCCTGATTAAATTGAGATTATTCATTATGAGGAAAAGTACCAGAGAGGTGATATGTATGCCCTGTTCGTCTAATCAGAGGATACATGATGTTGATAATTGATATTACTAGTGATGTTGAACTTGGTGACTTAAAGTAGTGTCTGCCAGACTTCTTCACTGCAAAGTTATGATTCTTTTCTCTGTAATTTATATATATACTTATATATATAAGTATACGTGTATATTTGGATAAGATAATTTAGATCATGTAAATATTCCATTTGCACTTTTGATATCCTATTAATATGTTGCCTCTATGAATCATTACTGTGTTGTTTTGGTAGCAAATTTTCATTATTTAAAAAATATTTTTAGTTTATGTTTTTATTTTTTATCATTTTAGTTGCAGTAACATTGGATTGTAACATTATATAGCTTACAGATGTACATCGTGATATATTTCAAATTCTGTGTCGATTGCATCATGTTCAACATACAAAAACAAATTATAATACATCCCCTCACATGTGAACCTAATCACCCCTTTTGCCCTGCTCCAGCCCCGATTCCCCTCTGGTAACCACCAATCCAATCTCTGTTGCTAGGTAATTGTTTGTCGTTATTTTTATCTTCTGAGTGAGATCATACGGTATTTGACTTTCTCCCTCTGACTAATTTCACTCAGCATAATACCCTCAAGGACCATCCATGTTGTCACAAATGGCCGGATTTCATCATTTCTTATGTCTGAGTAGTATTCCGTTGTGTATACATACCACATCTTCTTTATCCATTTGTCCCTTGATGGGCACCTAGGTGGCTTCCATGTCTTGGCTATTGTGTATAATGCTGCAACGAACACAGGAGTGCATATATCTTTATGCCGTTGTGCTTTCAAGTTCTTTGGATAAATACCCAGCAGTGGGATAGTTGGATCATATGGTAGATCTATTTTTAATTTTTGCAAGATACTCCATACTGCTTTCCATAGTGGCTGCACCAGTTTGCACTCCCACCAGCAGTGTACGAGGATGCCCTTCTCTCCACATCCGCCTCCAACATTTGTTGTTTCCTGTCTTGTTAATAATAGCCATTCTGACCGGAGTGAGGTGATACCTCATTGTAGTTTTGATTTACACTTCCTTGATAGCTAATGATGTTGAACATCTTTTCATCTGCCTGTTGGCCATCCGTATATCTTCTTTGGAGAAATCTCTGTTCAGATCTTTTGCCCGTTTTTTAATTGGGTTGTTGGTTTTTTTGTTGTTGAAGTGTATGAGTCCTTTGTATATTTGGGATATTAACCCCTTATCTAACATATGGTTTGCAAATATCTTCTCCCAATTGTTAGGTTGTCTTTACATTTTGTTCATGGTTTCCTTTGCTGTGCAGAAGCTTTTTAGTTTGATGTAGTCCCATTTGTCTATTTTTTCTTTTGTTTCCCTTGCCCAGTCAGACATGGTATTTGAGAATATGTTCGTAAGACTGACGTCAAAGAACGTAGTGTCTATGTTTTCTTCTAGAAGTTTCAAGGTTTCGGGTCTTACATTCAAGTCTTTAATCCATTTTGAGTTGATTTTTGTGCATGGTGTAAGGTAATGCTCTACTTTCATTCTTTTGCATGTGGCTGTCCAGTTTTCCCAACACCATTTATTGAAGAGACTCTCCTTTCTCCATCGTATGCTCTTGGCTCCCTTGTTGAATATTAGCTGTCCATAAATGTGTGGGTTTATTTCTGGGCTCTCAATTCTGTTCCATTGATCTGAGTGTCTATTTTTGTGCCAGTACCATGCTGTTTTGGTTACTATGGCTTTGTAGTATATTTTGAAATCAGGGAGTGTGATACCTCCACCTTTGTTCTTTTCACAGGAATCGTTTGTCTATTCAGGGTCTTTTGTTGTTCCATATAAATTTTAGGCTTCTTTGTTCTATTTCTGTGAAAAATGTTGTTGGAACTTTGATTGGGATTGTGTTGAATCTATAGATTGCTTTAGGAAGTGTGGACATTTTAACGATGTTGATTCTTCAAATCCAAGAGCACGGAATATCTTTCCATTTCTTTGTGTCTTCTTCAATTTCTCTCAACAATGTTTTATAGTTTTCAGTGTACAGATCTTTCACCTCTTTGGTTAAGTTTATTCCTAGGCATTTTGTTCTTTTTGTTGCAATTGTAAATGGGATTGCATTCTTAATTTCTCTTTCTGCTACTTCGTTGTTAGTGTATAGAAACGCAACGAATTTTTGTACATTGATTTCATATCCCGTGACTTGACTGTATTCCTTTATTGGTTATAAAAGGTTTTTAGTGGATTCTTTAGGATTTTCTAGATATAAAATCACGTCGTCTGCAAAGAGTGACAGTTTCACTTCTTCTTTTCCAATGTGGGTCCCTTTTATTTCTCTTTCTTGCCTGATTGCTCTGGCTAGGACTTCCAATACTATGCTAAATGAGAGTGGTGACAGTGGGCATCCTCGTATGGTTCCTGTTCTTAAAGGGATGGCTTTCAGTTTTTCTCCATTGAGAATGATATTTACTCTGGGCTTTTCAAATATGGCTTTATTGTTTTGAGGTATTTTCCTTCTATACCCATTTTATTTAGAGTTTTTGTCATAAATGGATGCTTTATCTTGTCCAATGCTTTCTCTGCATCTATTGAGATGATCATGTGATTTTATTCTTCATTTTGTTAATGTGGTGTATCACGTTAATAGATTTGCAGATGTTGAACCATCCCTGCATCCCTGGAATGAAACCCGCTTGATCATGATGTATGATCTTTTTAATGTACTGTATTCGATTTGCTAGTATTTTATTGAGGATTTTTGCATTGATGTTCACCAGTGATACTGGCCTGTAATTTTCCTTTTTTGTGTTGTCCTTTTCCGGTTTTGGTGTCAGGATAATGTTGGCTTCATTGAATGAGTTAGGAAGCCTTCCCTCCTCTTCAATTTTCTAGAAGAGTTTGAGAAGGATAGGTACTAAGTCTTCTTTGAATGTTTGATAGAATTCACCAGGGAAGCCATCTGGTTCTGAACTTTTATTTTTTGGGAGGTTTTTGATTGCTGTTTCGATCTCCTTACTGGTGATTGGTTATTCAAATTGTCTACTTCTTCTTGGTCCAGTTTTGGAAGGTTGTATGTTTCTAAGAATTTATCCATTTCTTCTAGATTATCCAATTTGTTGGCATATAGCTTTTCATAGTATTCTCTTATTATCTTTTGTATTTCTGAGGTGTCTGTTGTAATCTCTCCTCTTTCATTTCCAATTTTATTTATTTGAGCCTTCTCTCTTTTTTTCTTGGTGAGTCTAGTTAAGGGTTTGTCAGTTTTGTTTATCTTTTCAAAGAACCAGCTCTTGGTTTCATTATTTCTTTCTATTTTTTTTAGTCTATTTCATTTATTTCTGCTCTAATTTTTTTAATCACTTTCTTCCTTCTGCTGATTTTGGGCTTTGTTTGTTGTTCTTTTCCAGTACCTTTAGATGCTCTTTTAGATTGTCTATTTGGAATTTTTCTTCTTTGTTGAGGTAGGCCTGAATTGCTATAAGCTTCCGTCTTAGAAGTGCTTTAGCTCTATCCCACAGATTTGTCATGTTGTATTTTCATTTTCATTTCTCTCCAGGAATTTTTTGATTTCTCCTTTGATTTCTTCATTGACTCAATTGTTGTTCAGTAGCATTTTGTTTAATCTCCACATTTTTTCGGCTTTTCTGGTTTTCTTCCTGTAGTTGATTTCTAGTTTCATACATTTGTGGTCAGAAAAGATGCATGGTATTATTTCGATCTTCTTAAATTTATTGAGACTTGTTTTGTGGCCTAATATGTGATCAATCCTGGAGAATGTTCCATGTGCATTTGAAAAGAATGTGTATTCTGTGGTTTTGGGGTAGAATGTTCTATATATATGTACTATGTCCATCTGGCCTAATGTGTCATTTAAGGCCAGGGTTTCCTTATTGATCTTCTGTTTGGATGACCTATCCATTGGTGTAAGTGGAGTGTTAAAGTTTCCTACGGTTATTGTGTTACTGTCTGTTTCTCCTTTTATGTCTGTTAATAATTGCTTTATATATTTAGGTGTTCCTATGTTGGGTGCATAGATATTTACAAGTGTTATATTTTTTTGTTGGAGTGTTCCCTTTATCTTCATGTAGTGTCCATCTTTGTCTCTTGTTACAGGTTTTCTTTTAAAATCTATTTTGTCAGATACAAGTATTGGGTAGCAAGTTTTCCTTTTCCTTATTATCTCAACATATTTTAATTGAAAGTATTCTTCAAGGAAGAGTCGTTCTTTCTTCCCTATGTGTTCATTATTTAGTTGTACCAATATGTACTTATTGATAATTATTTTGGCCTTTGGGTTATTATCCAATGCTACTATCATTTATTTTGTTGTCCAAATTGTTCTAGCTTTGCTAATGGAACCGTCATTGAATTAGATTCTGTGTGCTTTTCTGTTTGGACACACTCATTTTTTTTTCTTTTCTTCACTTCTTGCATTCTAGCAGCCCAAGCTCATGTTATATTTTCCTAGACTTGGCTCTAGAAACGAGCACTCCTCCAAGTATTGCTGCTATCTTTTATGGGAGGGTGGTACCTGGGAACCAGCATCTGGATGACATGTTCTATCTTTACGTGTGCACTTATATTTTTCCCTTAAGAATTTATGACACATATTTTCAACACTTTTAAATTTCCAAGTCATTGTAATTATAACTTTTAAAATCAAAACTCTATGCTATGGTTGAAAATGTTTAGATTTGGGAACCATAAGTCTGAGTTTGTGTCCAGAAATATAATTTACTGGCTTTATGATCATGTGAAAATTTCTTAATCTCTTTGATTCTCAGTGTCCGGGTCTACAAAGTGACAATGGTAGTAACTGCCTCGAGTATTTGTGATGAGTAAATTAAATAATAGTCTTAAAATATCTTGCATGATATTGAGGACGTAGTATGCATTCAATCAATATTTGTTATGTTAATATAAATGACTTTATATCTGTAAATAGACATTTATTAAACTATTTCCTTCCCTATTTGGCTCTTACATTAATTATGATTTTTCTTTGTTTATTTTTTCAAAAATTAATGCAGAAGACACATTGATTTTTTTCCTTTAGATAAATCACCAGTAGTGTTTTAGGGCCCAAACTACAACTTTAGGCTCCATATTAGCATGAGGGATCCTAGAGTGGTCTGACAAATTTCAATTTCCGTGAGCATTATTTCTGACTGTAGCTTTCATCATAACCTTGCCTACATTGACCATTTACATCTTATCAAGCTCCATATTTAATAGAGCTTGATAAATCAAAGATTATCTTATTAGGTATTTGTTTCATTACTATGCATGGGAAACTGCCTCATATGTTTGTTTATGATTTATATACCCATCGCTTTAAATATTATGGAAAACCTGATTCCAGTAAATGGCTGGGTTTTTTTTTTACTGCAATAGATGGAAAAACATAATTTTTTGATTATCTTTATTATTTATTTACTCTTCAGCATCAAATATGCTACTGCATGATAAGTAAGAAAATCCTATGAAATAATTAACTCATCAATTTATTAAGCAAGTATTATGCACCTACTATGTGATAATCACCTTCCCTGTAATCCTGGAACTATGAAGTTGAATAAGATGTGGTCTTTTCCTTACAGGAATAAACAATCCAGAAGAGAAATTAGAAGTGAAAACAACAATTTACTATCCAATGACCAGCATCCAGAGTCATATAAAGTCAATGTCCAGAATCAAAGATTCCCTTGAGGAAGGGAGGAGGTTTAGGAAATGACTGGTCAGCCCAGTCCCTCTGGTATTGGATAAAATCACAAGAATTTGGAGATGAGCTCCTGCATCCTCGTTCTGAGTCCTTGTCTTGAGACACCAAGCGTAAAGTGGACATGGCGTGTGTCAGGGCTTATGTTGGAGGTCTATTTTCTTCAGTGCATATGGTTCCTCTTCTGTATGGGGACTAAGTCTTATGACCTGATCACTAGTGTGGCAGTTGCTATAAAGGTGTCTGTGTCCTGCTTGCAGATTCTCCATGAGGAGATTGTCCATGTGGCCTTAGATCTTCACAGCATGTTGGCTGGATTTTAAGAGCAGCTTCCTGAGAGTGGCTTATGCTCAGAAGTCAAATAACATCATTTCCACTCTATTCTATTCATTGAAATAGACACATCCCTGCCTGGATTCAAGGTGAGGGAAAGTAAGCCTCATGCCTTTATGGGAAGTGTGTCCAAAACTTCGTAACCAATTTTTAAAGCCACCATGAATTAGATACGAGAATTGATTCATCCATTCTATTGTGGATGGATATTTGAGTAATTTCTACCATGGAGGAATGATGGACATTACTGTTGTACTCATTCTTGCTCCATTCTCTTGGCTCAAAAATGTTTGCATTTTAGTGGAGTGTATATCTAAGCGAATTGCTGGTCACTTTGCGTGTGTATCTGCAGCTTTAATACATAGATCCTGCCAAACAGTTTTCCAAAGTGGCTGTATGAATTCATACTCCTAACAGCAATGTATGAGCCTTCCAGTTGCTCTCCAGCCTCCCCTCCACTTGCTGCCATCAGCTCCACATTTAAAAACTGCTTTAACCCATTCTGTGGTTGTGTAGAAGATCCCAGTGTGGTTGAATTCTCATTTCTCTGATAACTAGTGATTTGAGCACCTTTTCATGTGCTTGTTAGTCATTGGGATAGTCTGTGTTTTGAAGTGCCTGTTCAAGTGTTTTGCCCATTTTTAACAAACTGGGTTGTTTGTCTCTGTGTTTTTACTGCAATGCTGAAGTTTTTGCGTATTCTGGATGTGAATTCTTTGTTGAATATTGGAATTGGCACAATCTCTTTGCATCCTGTGTCTTACCATTTCCCTCTTGTAATGTGCCTCATGATGAACTGAAATTCTACATTTTAATGAATTCCAGTTAATCAATCTTGTCTTTTACAAAGAGTGTTTTTCTGTGTGTGTCTTCTTTAAGAAGTTTTTGCTACCCTGTGTTCCTGAAGATGTTTTCTTATGTTATCTTATAGAGTTTTATTATTTTACCTTTCATCTTTAGTTCTAAGTGTCCAGGAATTGATTTTTCTTTGTTGTGAGGGTAAGGGTCAAGGTTCTTGTTGATATCCTTATGCTTATCTCTACAAGTAATAACCAGTAGCATTGGGTCAGGTGCACAAATGCCTGGGAGTTAGGATTCCTGTAATCTCAGCCTTAACCTATCTTTAAAGCACCCTCTGAACTTGGACAAGTTATTTTCCCAGGTCTCCATCCTCTCAGCCTCCCTCCTTCCTTCCTTCCTTCCATCTATCCATCCTATCATCTGGCCAGATATCAATCTGCCTGTTCACCTGTTTCTCCTTCTACTCTCCTTCCATCCTCTTTCTTCCCGTCTCTCCAACTTCTCTTCCTTGTCTTTATTCTTCCTGCTTTCCCTTTGACCCTCCATTTTGCCACTCTTCTTCTGTCCATTTAGGTATCCCCTCTGTCTATGCCTCTACCTATCTCTTTCTTCAGTCTCTTTCGTCTTCAACCACACTCACTCTCTTGGGTTCATCGCATTCACAGCTTTGCTCATCCTTCTACTCACAATCAATCCTTTCATCACTCACATTTATGGCTCACCTGTGAATTATTGTCCTGGGACAACTACTACTGGGGGACAGATGAACTTGAGGGGTTTCTCTCACTCTGTAGGGGGCTCTGATCCTACCTGATGACAGTCCTTTCCACAGCTCATGAGCCAGGCAGCAAGTTCCTGCCTACTTCCTCATCATCTGAGCAACCAGAAGCCATGACAACTATATGGGGCCCCCCTTCCTTCCCAAGAGATGCTCTTCAGTCCCACACCTCCACCAGCCAATTATTACATGGCAGCTGGGAAGCCGAGGTGTGCAATTCTGGTTTTAGGGTAATCATGCTGATCACAAAGATTATACCAATAATTCAATCTCATGCCAGCCCTCGGACAGCACCTAGTCTTGTGACATAAACAGACTATTATAGTAAAAGGTGGGCTGTTTTGAGGAGAGGCAACTCATATCATCGGAAGAGGAAGGGCTTTCTGGAGAAAGTTTTGCTCAATTGGGGATTTGAAGAATGAGTAGGAGTTATCTAGGAAAATAGGGTATGGAGAATGTTCCTGGCAGAGGGAAGTCAATGAGCAAAGGCCCAGTAGGCACAAACAGCATAGCATATGGGAGAATTGACAAGAACTTTGTTTGCCTGAAGCGCAAAGCCTAACTCAGAGTGAATAGATCAAAGAGGCTGAAGAGTCACTAGGAGCCAGATTTGGAAGGCCCTTGAATCCCAGGTCAAGATACTTGTATTTAACCCTCAAGACCTTAGAGAATCATGGGCGATAGTAGAGCAGGAGGGTTCCTAGTGAGATTTTCACTTCAGAGAAATGCTTCTAATGTTCAATGCGGAGAACATCCTTTAGATAGGGCATCCAATGAGCATGTTAGCATGTTGGTTCCAGTGAGAAAAGGTAAGACCTACCTGGGACATGGATGAAGAGAAGGAATGTATTGAGGAGCAATCTGCAAGTGGAATTGGTGTTACTGGGAGGTGAGGGAGGAGGAGCTGAGAGATGCACTGGTTTCAGCTTGGATGAGCACATCGGTGGCTGGTGGTTCCACTGGGGGAGATGACAACAGATGATAGTGAATTCACGACTTTGATCAGGTCTCAGGCCAGCTCTCCCCCTCTCTTCTTGAAGCTATGGGGCATGACCTGAAGGCCCTCCCACTCAACTTCAACATCTCCAACCTCCAGTATTCAACAGACACGAGCAAGGGCTCAGCCACGCTCTACAACACTGAGAAAATTCTGCAGAGCCTGATGAGAGTCTGGTCCAAGCAGCTCCTGGTAGGATGAGTCCCAGTCAGCCCTGCCCTACCCCCTCTCCCTCCTGCTCATCCTCCTCCTCCCTCCTCCCCAGCTTTGATCCCTGTTCAAGAAGAGTACCTGGGCCCCTTGTATTTAGGTTACAGACTGATCTCCCTCAGGTGAGACACTTTGCATAGCATTTGCCAGTCATGACGACTTTTGGTGACCACTCCATTTTTCACTCTTCCCACTCAATTGGCTCCTCCGTCCCTCTGGCACCCATTCTCAGAGGATACAGGACATCTCTCTAGAGTCCCCACATAACTCTCTCCCTGGGCGTCCAAATGATAGGGAAGCCAATAGCTTGGAAGCTGTCTGCACCTACCATCCGGACCCAATAGCTCATGAGAGAGAGTGTGACAGAGACCCCCTGTGACCGACAGCAGCATCCCTGGGAGCTGAACCAGCTGATCCACCGTGTCACCCAGAAGGACCTCTACTCCCTGGTCAGGGACAGCCTTTTCCTCAGTGTTGAGTGTTCATGCTAAGCTTGGATTCAGAGTGATCATTACTTATACCTGTTCTATTTTATTTCCTCTGTAACAAGTCACACTAGATTCTGGTTGGGGGACACAGAAACTGCATATGTAAAAAATTTCAACTTACAAGTGAAAACTGTGCTGTAAGTGGATTTGTAGATCCCAATCAAAAAAACAAAAGAATGTAAACTAACTCACTATTGATTTTTATACAAATTGCATTGGAAAATGATAATATCTTGGTTATAATGGGTTTAAATATACTATTAAAATTAGATTCACTTGTATATTTTTACCTTTTTAAATGTGGCAACTAAAAAAATTTAAATTCCATAAGATAGATTGTGAAATTCTACTGTTGGACAGCACTGGTCAAGCCATGAAAAAAAGCCCAGAGAAGATGGTTAGGGACAATTTTTCCCAAGGAAAGGAGTCAATCTGACCCACATGATAAGATGCAGAAAACAGTCTCATACACGCGTATACACACGAACAGACACACTCACACACACACACTTATGAAACAAAACCAACAACATCATAGAGTTTAACCACTACTTCTCAAGTGGCAAGAGGTTGCACTCCTATGTTGACCTGAGTGGACGAACCTCAGCAAAGAAGCCAGAAGTCAAGAGAATTTACCAATCAGGAAGATCTAAACCAGAGAGCAAGGGTCAGGATCTTTTGTGAGGTTCCCATTGGTGGATTCTGTTAGTAATTCAATAAGTTATGGACAATTTTGCAAGAAGGATTGTCACAGAACTCACTTTTCCTTTCCTATGTAAAAATATACAAGTTATGTAAAGAATAATAGCTCTAGCCCATCAATGAAAAGATAATAGAAGATGAATATCACTATTCTAAATCACTCCCGCATTAGTGAGCCAGTCAGGGAACAGATGACATTGGATTAAGTTGGACCTCATTAGGCTGATTCTGACTTCATGACCATCCTGTGGATTGTCTCATGCCAGGACCTCTAAAACGTGCTGCCCCCACCATTCTTTTGCCACCAAGGTCCACCAACCAGACCTTGCTGACAAATGCCCTGGCTGGGCCCCTTCTGACCACACCTGGAGGACTCTCCCCAAATCCTACTCCGTCACGGCGCTCTTCCACCAGCCACTGGCCAGGGAGGCATTTCCTCCAAGGCTGACACTCTGTGTGCCCAGCTCTGGGAATGACACATCTCCCTCAAGTGAAGAAAAGGATCTGAGTTCAGAGCCTGTGGGCTGCAGCTATTAGGACAAGGCCTGGGGTTTGCTGCCAGAGAGAAGAGAACCTGTGGTGGGTATGGGTCCCAGGGTTCAAGAAGCCCCTGTGATTCCCGGATAGAATCCCAGAAGATGATGCAGGACAGAGGAGGGATGCTTGGGTGTGATTGTGCTTGGGAATGTCCATAGGGAGGCGGATCTGCGATTGGTAATGCCTTCAACAGTGTTGTTCCTTCATCGATTCATCCTGTCTCAGGGAGTGCTGTCTACATCCTTCCAGCCCCTAGTCTCCCGTCTGGAGCAAACAGATAGCGTCAGAAGAACATTTACATTTCATTCATAATGTATGCGTACAGGGCATGCAATGTGCTGGATGTTGCAAGTGTTTTGAAACATTAACTCCTTTAGCACTCTCCATCTCCTCACAAATTAGCTACGCTTATCCTTCTTGCCAACAACAGATGAAGAAACTGAGGCACCAATGAGGTAAGTACTTTGCCCTCTACCAATATCTAGGAAGTGATTGAGATGGAATTTGAACATAAGATGTTGGCTCCATATTCTCTGCTCTTAACCATGTTCTTTGCTCTTTAAGACTTCACACCATGAAGACGTTGGCTCAGTGTATCCATTTTCTTGTTACACCCGGTAGCCCCACTCTTTGATCTCTGTCTGAAAAAGATGCTATTCGCATCAAAACTGTTGCACATACACAACCAAAATGACTTCTCCCCATATCCCATGTCCTGGAAAATACATAGAGAACATTTCAAAACATTTCTTGCCCAGGCTGGGGGTGCTTCTGGGAAATCCCACTGTTCCTCTAAGAAGCCAAGGGCAGGCTGGGAGCTGTGTCTCAGGGGAAAGGTGAGCTCAGGAGTTACCATGGGGTTACAAAATGGATGGGGGGGCCTCAGCAGGGATTGACTTCAGGATCTGGTGGTATTTCAAGCTGGGTGCTAATTTTCTGGCTTTGGGTGTAGGGGCTGGTGATGCATTCCAGGGAGAGGGGAGTCTCCCTGTGTTCTTGGGGAAACCAGACCCTTGAAAGCAAGGGAATGAGAGTTTCCTTTCACAATGGACTTGGGAGGGGAAACATTCAGCCCAGAAGAGACAGTCATGATCCTGAGGAAACCGGAAGAAGCTGCCTCCTCGTCTGCCAAGCAGAAAGCCCTCCTTCATGGACTCACTTTATCCAGATGAGACCAAGAAGGAGGACATCATGAGATGCCCTTGCAGGTGGGAGACCTGTGACAGTGGAGCCTGTGCCTGGGAAGCTCTGAAAGGCATCATAGGGGTGACATTTGCTGTGAGCAGGGTGCCAGATGAGAGGCACGCCTGCCTGTGTCTGGGAACAGTTTGAGTGTCAGGGAGAAGGCACCGCAGGCGCAGAGGCTCACAGGAAGAAGTGGGTCTGACCAGACAATGTCAGAAAGATGGCGGTGTGGCTGGAAGGAGCCTGAGAAGAGAGAGGAGGGCAGATGGGGACAGGCAGGGCCAGAGGGCAGGAACTGGCAGACTGTGCTTTTCCCGTCGCTCTCTGATGACACTGCTCTAAGACATTGCACCTAGAAAATACAAATCCTTAACATCTCACAAAGTGTGTGTGCCAGGAATGGGGCACAGCTTAGCTGGGTGCCTCTGCCTCAAGGTCTCTGTGAAGCAGGGGCTGTGGCTCTATTGCGGCTCAACTTGTGGAGGGTTTGCTCCCAAGTTCACTCACATGCATGTTGACGGGGTTTGTTTGGACTGAAAGTCTGAGTTCCTGCCTGTCTGTTGGCCGATCATTCCCTCCGTTCTCTCCTATGGAACATCTTCATAGGACAACTGAAAGCATGCACACTTGCTCCCCCAGTTCCAGAGATATAAGATGCAGAGAGAGAGAGAGATGGAAACAGAAGGAGGGAAAGACGGAGGGGACTAAAGCCAATGAGTAAGAAGGAAGGGCCAGGCTTTTTGTTCTTAACCCTGGGTTGCAGGCCATCCCATCACCTTGGCTGCATTCTATTCAGAAGGCAGTTCCTGACCACTTGTGGTTCCACAAGGACATGCACAGCAGAAGGCAGAAGCACTGGGAGCCATGGTGGAGGCTGCCCACCACATAGGCCGACACGAGGCACTTGGGTCTGATTGTAAGTCAAACAGGAGACTGTGGAAGGTTTCATGCCAGTGAATGGAAGTATCTGAATTTCCCCTAATTTCCACCTCTTAAAGGTGCGGACCTGGAAATGAGGCCCAGAGGGGCAGTGACTTTCTCAAGGTCACAGAGCTGGAACCCAGTCCTGTTTTGAGGGGTACTCCACACTACATCCCACCCCTTCTTGTCATTCTTTCATCTCTAAGTGTGTGCATCAGACACATGGAAACCAGACCACAGGTGTTGTCGCTATTGTCTGTTCTACACCTGAGGATGTCCCGAGGAAGATATTTCTGGCCTCGTCCCCATCGTGCAGGTTGGGTGATTGAGGAGGCCCTGGGAGGCCCATTGGCATTTCCAGGACACAGAGCTTGTAGGAAAAAAGAGGTTGGAACTCAGCTGCATGTCCTCAAGCTGGAACCCTGGTTCCATCTCAAGGTCCTGTGTTGGGATCTGTGCTGGCTATTTGTGTACAGTTCTGGAGGTGACATGGGCAAGGAGGGTGAGCAGCCAAGATCCCAGAGGGGTTTTTGGTGGGTGTGATTGAAGGAAGGGGCCAAGGTAAGGGAAACTTGAAGAAGTGACCTCACTTCCTTGGAGACAGACCCCAACAGAACTTAGCACACTGGTCTCCAGGCGCCCACATTCTAGACATAGCATCCTATCGAGCCCACTTGAGTGGTGACACTGAAGACAAGAGGATGTTCTCCTGCTGTCTCCCGAGTTGTGGAGGCTCTGGCTTCAGGAAAGCCAAGAAAAAGAGCCTTTTCAGTCACTATAGACACTGGCTTGGCCCCCACCTGCACCACCTCTGTCTAATTGGCAGGAGGAGCACTCAGGTAACACAGGGAAAGCCAACCAGGTTAGGCCACAACTGGATGCAACCCCCACACCCCTTTGAGCCTCCTTGTGTGTCGGAGGGGAGTGAGTGAGGGACGGCGGGAGAGAGCGGGGACCCACCCTGAGTAGGAGCCATTTGCTCGGTGTTGGAAGCCTGGCAGTGTGTCATGTTCCCAGCCTAGGTGGTGGCTAGCAGGATGGGAGAGTGGGTGCTGGGAACCAAGCTCCTCTACCCATAGGTTAGCCCCGGGCCATCCGGTTGTCATCTCATTCCCTGCCTGGCTGGAGGTCTATGCAAATGCTGCTCGATACCTGATCTGTGCTGGGGTTACCTCCTGTGGCCAAGTCGAGGCAGGCCCCTGAGACCTCCTGGCCCGCCTCTCGGGCACTGTCTTTGCAGAGCTGCACGCAGGAGGTGGTCGAAGAGCTGGCGGATGGCTTCGGGTACTCCATCTCCCTGGACAGGGGCCAGCTGCACCGCGCCACCATCAATCACCTGGGCTGCTCTGAGGTGAGAGTGGGCACGGAGAGGTCTTCCCACCCAGAACCCTGAGATGACCAGGGCAGGCCCAGAATCCAAACTCAAACTGCCCATCTCCTGGGACCCTAACAGGGCTGTCCCCCCTGAGTGTCCCACAGTCCCAAAGGAATCTGGACTTCCACTCCTCCCCACCAGCTGCATAGGAAGGTAGGAGGGCACTCTTTGCATTTCCCTAGGAAGATCAGAGAAAACGTTGATGTCGTTGTCACTTCCCAATAGGCCCTGAGTATCTTTGAATTTTGCCTTTTTTGGAACATGGAACCTCGATAAGGAGGGTCTCCAAACTCCCTTTAATGTAAGAGAAATAACCCTCAGCGTGTTTTGGAAGTCAAAGGGATTCTCAGAACGTGTCACTGCCCTGTACACTGTTTCCAGACCTGGGAGGGGTGAGGTGGCCACATAATATTTCCCTCCGGGTCAGGGTCCGATGAAGCCTCAGGCAGTTAGAGAGGCTGTCCCTCAGCCCCCAGTTTAGGCGGTTCTCAGTTCTGACCCACAGGACCTAGAGAAGCCACTTGGCATGCCAAAGCCTCTGTTCTCCTCTCTAGAGAGGGCGTGTCTGTTGAGGATTCACTGGGCTGGCGCTCTGCACAGAGGGAGCTCTGTTGTCCCTCAGCGAGCAAATGGCCTCGAGGGAGATCAATGTGGAGTCCTTCACCCGCCCAAAGTCCGATTGTACTTTGAAAGCCCAGAGCCTTGCTGAGTGTGGGAGCTCCTGTCTCTCCTGTCGCAGATGTCTGGGAGGGGCTAGGAGTTCCTGGGTCAGCTGCAGACCTCGATAATGCTGGTGGTTCACAGTGGTGGCCCTGACTCTGTGTCCCTCCTCGTCCCACCCAGAGTGAAGATGAGTCCACTCTGTCTGTCACTGAGGCCTGCAGGATGCGGGCCCTCCAGGCAGGCATGATGCAGAGGCTCTCAGAGTCTGTGCTGCCAGCCTTCCCCAGCAGAGTCCTCTGCAGTGTCATCACCTCCCTCTGCAGCTACTCAGGCTCCAGCACAGACCACCAGGTGCTGGACCAGCTGTTTCCCAGGTGACTGCCCACCTCCTCCTCAGCACAGTGGTGACTCTGCCCACTGCCAGCTGTGTGTCTTGCCTTGGGAATGTCACCACATCTCTCTGAGCCTGAGTTGGCTCCTCTGAAATGTGGAGTGTCAGAGGATGAACTTGCTAGGCTTCTCCCAGGGATGAACGGGATCAGCCATCCAGGTGCTTCCCTGGTGCCCGGCTCTGCAGAGAGGGCACTGGGTCATGCTGTGGTTGCTGGTGTTGATTATTTCTCTGCCTCCCATGAAAAGTAGTCTTCCTCTGACTTCACTGGCTTGTGGCTTTTTGAGTTTGGAAAAGCACCTGGAGAGCACCCTGTCAAGGAGTTTGAGATGGCATCCAGCTGGTCCTGGTGCTTGTCCTTGGTGTAGCCACTTAGGGATCTCTAGGGCCACAGAGGGGCCACAGGCCCACTCAGACACCTGGGGTGGTTCTGGTTGGAGTTCATTTAACAATGTCTATGAAGGACGTACTGTGTGCAGGGCATCTGGACACACTAAGTGTCACTCAGTGAATGAAGCAGACAGCCTCCCTGGCCCTCCTTTCTAATCTGAGAGTCAGTCACACTTGACATCATTCCTAGGTCCCATCTACCCTCCATCCTGGCCGATGCCCTCACCCCCTTTGGGACACATGGAGGCAGCTTGGCCCATTGTGTGCAGGATGCTGGAAGACAACACCACCTCCCAAAGTGAGTGGTCTTTGGGTCGAGAAGAAGGGCCTCTTGTCTCTAGCAAACAGGGTGCGGGGAGAGGATGGAGGCTGTGGCCGGGTCAGGCCTGGGAGAACCCTGCATCTCACCCATCTTGTGATTCCCATGGGAAGGCTGAGTTCTGGTGGCTTCCACTCCAGCAGGACTGGACTCAAAGAGAGCTATGCATGGGTCCCAGGCCCCCTTAGAACCGGAAGGGAGGCTGGGCTGAGTTGCCTCCTAGAGACCCAATCCCAGCAGAGTCCCAGCTCCTTCTGCCTCCCTTTCTCCACATCCACCCCTTGTGAGCGCCACCACCAGGTCCATAGTAGGAGGTGTGTGAGCAAGCTGCTCACAGATCTGCTGGAGTCTTCATTCCAGTGGCCCATTTGCATGGAGGGCTGGGGTGGGCTGTGTCCAGACCCTTGGGGAGGAGAGTGTCGGTGGGAACAAGAGACTCTCACAGACTCTGTGTTCGGCCTGCTGGATGAGCAGGCCTGCCACTGCCAGGACAGCCAGCCGGGGCTCAGGGCTGGGATGGGCCCCTCCTCTGGAGGGGGAGGGGATGACACAGGGGCCCAGATGCTAACAAGAGTGCTTCAGGCGGGCTGTGTTTAAGGAAAGGCCGGGCCACTGACTCTCTGGCCCATCTGCCTCCCCGCAGTGCTATCTATTTCCTGCTGGGAACCTGGCTGGGCCAAGGGCAGGATTGCAGGGAGCCCCTACAGTTTCCATGCTGGACCCTGCAGCTGGCCACTCTGCATGTCAGCTTTGGTGGCTCACATGTGGAGGGCCATGCCTACCTTCTGCCAGGACACCTGGAGCACCTGAAGGCCATTGAGGCCAAACAGAAAGGTGAGGGGACTGGAGTCTGGGAAGACTGTCTGTGTTGAGGTTCATGGGCTAGCGTTCCCTTAGAGGCAGTGGAGTCCTTCCTGTCTTTGGAAAGGCACAAAAACTGTCAGGTGTGTGGGTGAAACTTTCTCCTTATCCTGCTGCAGAGCCAGCTCCAAAGCTCCTGCCACATCCAGAGCCAGAGCCAGAGCCAGAACCAGCCCCTGGGCTAGAACCATCTCCAGCTCCAGCCCCACCACCCGTGGCAGAGCTGGAGCCAGCATCACCTGCATCGGACCCTACAGGGCTGGAGGAAGGGGCACCATTAGCTTCAGCCCCAGTGCCAGCTCCTGAACTAGAGCCCACTGGACCCTGGGCTGTGACCACCGAAAACCAGCTGAGGGAGGAGAAGCTGAACATCTTGGACTTCCCTCCCTGGCTGGTGGCAGAGCAGCTGACGAGGATGGAGGCGGTGAGCAGCGGGGCTTGCAGGGCAGGGGGGCCCTGCCTTCCTGTGCCATGAGCTGCCCCACACCTGCCATTCCCTGATCCAAAATCTGATGATCTGGGTCCACATTCCTGCTCCCCCGTTACCAACACTGCGACTTGGGCACTTTCTTAACCCCAAGCGCTCGCTGTCCCCACGTGCATGGCAGAGCCGGACACTAAGGGCACTTGCTGCACTGGGTGGCTGTGCCGATGAATGAGGTGGAACAGAGAGGAAGTTGGGCAGGGTCTGGCCCTTTGGTGCAGGAGGGAGCTCAATGAAGTGCTGCCAGGTCCTTGGGCCGATCACGCTTGTGCCCAGGGGGCCTTCAAATCCTCAGCACACATCAGGCATGTGATGTGTACTGACTCCAGCGGAGACAATCACATAAAGCCGGTGCTTCTCCCTGCCTCGGGGAAATGTGCATGGGAATGGGGAGTGGGACCCGAGGGGGATTGCTATGGGTGGAAGATGTCCCTTGGGGTGGGCCGGTGAGGGCTGTTTTCCGGGGCTTGGAGGAAGTGAGATGGGGCTGGGAGCAAATGCCTTCCCTTCTGCACAGCACTGTGTCCCGGGTCATCTTGTGCTGACACCTTCAGTGGACACAGACAAAACCCAGGGAATCCCACACACCTCAGAGATCACATCCTCTGCTTCCTGAGCTCCCGCTCTGTCCTCAACCCGCCTGGGACTGTGGAGGACCATGGATGCCGAGCTGGGGTGAGGCAGTGCTGGCAACACTCTGAATCTTCCTCAGGAGCTGTTCAAGAAATTGGTGCCTGCCCACTGCCTGGGCTCCATCTGGTCCCAGCGAGACCGCAGGGACCACAAGTACCTGGCACCCACCATCCGTGACACTGTGGCACACACGAACACCTTGGCCAACAATGTTATCGCTATGTGCCTCGGGGCCCTGGGCATGACAGCGCACGACAGGGCCAGGATGGTGGAGCTGTGGATTCATGTGGCCGATGTAAGTCATGGGAGGCCCATGGAGGCCCTGTCTGGAGTCATGGGAATTGCCTCTTGTTTCTCAGCTGTTGATATTGAAGTCTGTGGTCTGAGTCCCTGCACTGGCCCTAGACACTCCTGCCAGGGCCACACTGACCTTGACTTGAGGTCCTGGTGGTGGCAAGCTCACTTCCTTCCTGTGCTCCTTCCTTGTGTTCAGCTAAAAATCCTTGTGCCTGGCAGTATTACTCCTCAGGTCCCAGGTGTGCCCTCCCTGGGTTTCCTGGGCATCTGTCTCATCCAGGACAGGAGAAGTCCATGAGGGACAGAATCCAGAGCTGGAGAGCTCCAGCCCCCACTCACACCTCAATCTCTTCCCTTCCCTACGGGTGCCTAGGCCTCAGAAATTTCGCATCCTTCCACACGATCGTTTCTGCTCTGCAGAGCCCTGCCACTAAGCGTCTCAAAGACACCTGGGGACAAGTGTCCAGGTGGGTAGGCTGCTCTCCATCCAAGCACCACGAGGGGGAGGTGGACCCTGCACCCGGCATTGGGTGGCCATGGCCCCCGCAGTCAGCTTAGACCACCTGGGAGACAGTGAATGCCTGGGACACGGACTGATCTGGTTCCTGGGTCTCTGAGCCTCTCAGGGCCCTTAGGCCAGCGGTTCTGCCCAGGAACTCATTTCCTTCAATATCAGATCCTGACTTGAACCCAGTTGGAGATTCTTAAGTGTTTCCTTTGCAGCAACAGAAATCTCCATCCAACTGAAACCAAGAGTGTTCAAAACAGATCTATGTGGTAGATATGGGAATGGAGGCCCCAGATGACAACAGGAGAGGCCCCTCCCCAGTCCCATGGGGACCTCGGGGCTCAGAGCAACCCAGTGAAATCCCTCATCCAGGCCCCAGGCTGTTTGGGTCTTCTGGGATCTCAAACAAACGAGATTTGCCCTTCAACCACCCCATAATCTTTCTTTCTTTCTTTCCCCACTCCCCCAGGGAGAGATCCTACACCTTTAAGAAGTGGTGCAGGGGACAGCAGCACGTGAGCAAGAGACTGTTCCTGAAGGTAACCTGGGGCTGGAGATCTGGGAGGAGGGGTGTGGGAGGGGGCCGGGAACATCCTGAGGGCATCCTAGGAAGTGAGGCTATGGTAAGGCCATCCTGGGGTTCAGAGACCCCTGTCAGTGGGGCAGGAAGGAGATGCCGCACGGCCACCACCAACACCCTCTGCCCTCTCCCTCCATGTCTCAGTTTGGCTATTGTTGGGACACACTCTGGGAGTGCAGAGGTCAGGACCATGGTCAGTGGTGGGGCAGGGTGAGGGGTGAAGGCAGCGGGGACAGGGACTCTGGCTGGGAGGGAGAGTGGCCTCTCCTCAGTGGGTCCTTGAGCAAGTCTCTGCCCCTCTGTGGGCCTCGGTCTCCTCCTCTGGGAAATGGAGGGAGATGACATGGTGCAGGCCTCACAGTGGGGTGAAACTGTCCAAGGGAGGACAGGAATGGGAGGAGATTTGTGCTGGCTCCTCCTCGAGAGCTGAGGGGAGAGCAGTGATGACAGTCAGATGACAGGGAGTCCTCAGGAGAGCCCTGGAGGCAGGTGGAGTTCTCCCCACTCTTTCCTGATGAGGAAAGAGTCTCACGGAGGCCTGGGCAGGGCCAAGGTCACACAAGAGTGAGTCTTGGAGCCAGGACTGGTCTAGAATCAGAGCACCCTGGAGGTGGGAACAACATAGGCAGCAGGGGACTGGAGCCAGATGGCCAGGGTCTGAGGTCAGGGGCCTTGAGGGAACATGTGGAAGGGAGCAGGGCCTCTCTGACCCTGTCCTCGGCACTGACAGGAGGCGACCTCTGTGTTGGCCACTGCACAGAGGGGCCGCCATGGAGCCCGGGAGAGGCGGCGGCAGCAGGTGAGGGTGCCTGGGGGGGAGGTGCCCAGGAGTCAGAGGAGAGGGTGCTCCCCCTCCCAGCTAGAGGCCTGCCCCAGGAGAGGGGCCTTCCTCCTCCAGCACATCTGCTGTGGCTGCCGAGCCTGAAGTGCCTGCACTGGCAGTGAGCAGGAGGAGGCCTGGAAGGGCTGGGAGCAGGATGGTTTTGGGGTGGGGAAGTACAGGGGCCACACCCCCTGGGATTGGCCCACACCCAGCCCTGGGACATGACTGGGGGAGTTTGGTGTTCCTGGAGGGGAGGGGAGGAGGGAATTGTGTGTGGTGGGGGTTCCTGAGGGTCCTAGGCTACTGTACGTGGGAGCCTGGTGTGGGCAGGTGGCTGGGGTAAGGGGTTTCAGGGGAGGGTTCATGGGGGCACCTGAGTGCTGGAACTCATCACCATCCCCACTTTGATGGAGCAGGGTGTCATCCCCTCCCTTGAGATGATCTTCAGTTACCTGGAGCTGCTGCATGATGAGACGGATTATTATGTGGAGGTGAGTGAGCCTGGAGGTGGGGCCCTGGGATCAGGCTCCTGAGGGTTTGGGAGGAGAGAGTCCTGCCTGAGCCCTGAGCTCTCACACTTGGAAAGGTCCTCTCTGCAGAGCCTCCCAGCCTCCTGTGGAAGCCAGGGCATCAGGCCCATCTCAGCAATGAGTGATGGGAGGCTGTGCCTAGGCCGCCATCCAGGCTCCCAGGGCTGCTGAGGCTCAGAGCTGCCTGGCTGTGTGGCTGCAGGAGGTGGTGTCTGAGCTGGACTCAGCCTCTCCCTCTGGCCCTGCCTGTGAGGGAAAAGAAGTCGGGCCCCTCCCAGTCAGGAAGCACATCAGTGGCTGATCTGTCCCCTCCTGCCTGAGGCCTCAGTCTCCCCATGTGTCATCAGAGAGGGTTAGATTACAAGGTCTCAGCTCCTCTGCCCCAAGGTCTGGAGCCCAGAGCCTGGCCCAGGTCCAAGTCCGGTCTCTGGAAGGGCCTGCCCACTGGCAGCAGTGCAACACTGGAAGGGGTGGGATGGGGGCTAGTTCTGGGCTAAGGGGGCTGTTTCTGATGGACTTTGGCTGTCTGCCTTCCAGGACAATGTGCTCAGCTGTCGGAATGAGGTAAGGAGCTGCGGCCTCACTGTGGTGAGTGTGGGTGTGTGGGAATGAGAGAGCCCCCCTTTCATAACAAGCCCTCTAGCTCAATCCCTGGGGTCGGACATTTATTTACAGAGTTTGATATACAGAGCTGGGGATCCTATGGCGTTGGCGGGTGGGGGAAGGGCTGGCATCAATGACCCCTTCCTGGTAGAGGATCTATTTCGGGCCAACTGTGAGAACAGGCACGTCCTGACTGGAATTGCAGGGAAGGAGAGTTCCCAAGTTGGCAAAGGCCCCACACTGGCTCCTTGTCCCCATCCTCACCCCCTCCAAGAGCCCTGCAGGGTCCCCCACCCAGGCCATGTCTCCATCCTGTCCTTCCTCTGTCCCAGGAATTCAAATTCATCAAGGATATCGAGACGGTCCAGAAGGCTGCGAATCTGTACACCGTGCAGCCCGATGAGCATTTTGGGGCCTGGTTCCAGGCCGTGGAGCCCCTGAGTGAGGAGGCGAGGTGAGGCGGGGCAGGAGTTGGGTGAGGGCAGGGCAGACTCTCTCTGCAGACCAGCTCCAGTGTCCATGGCCGTGGCTCCATGGTCAGCCTCAGATCTGGCTGCATGGTGACTCCTGGGGCCCTGGGACTCCAGCTGCTGGGAGGCTCTGGGAGGCACAGCTCAGGCGTGGCTCCTGGGAGCCAACAACTCCACTCTGTCCTGTAGCTACAGCCTGTCCTGTCAGCTGGAGCCACGATACCAGTGGCCCAGAAAGATTCGACTCTTCTTCAAAGACAAGAAGAGCCAGTCATCTTCCCGCCCAGGGCTGAGTGAGTGTCTGGACTGGCAGTGGCTGAATCCAGGGGCTCAGTACAGATTCAGGCCAAGTCTGGGCCAGGGGAGTCAGACAGCTGTGGTGCTGGGGCCCCAGCTCCACCGCTGAGCAGTTCTGTCACGGGCGATTCCCCTCGCATTTCTGGGACTGGTTTGTTCCTCTGTGAAGTGGGTGACACTAAATATCAGCCCCTGTGTCAGAGACATGGGGTGCTGTTGGCTGACTGAGCACTCAGCACCGGGGCTGGGGCACAGGGTACAGTGGGTGCGGGGAGGGGGGAGAGTATGCTGTGTTTCTGGGGGAGGCCCCGTAGGAAATTCCTCTCTCTATCCAGACACCAGGCCCCCAAAAAAGAGCCCAGTGGTGGTGGCAGATGATGCTCCTGAGACCAGCTGAACTACAGCAGGGACACAGCGGGGACACTCAGGTGCATGGGGCCACCTCTCAGAGGCTGATGTGAATGAAAACTTTGTGATCCATTTCCTGGGGTCCCCTGAAGGCAACAAGGGAGTGGACGACCCCCCCATCTCCCTCACACATTTTCCCCAGCGCCTATTTCCCTCTTTGGAGGGGCCATGTTTTTGTTGTCAATGATAAATGCTAAGTTTGGGTATTCTATTAAATTTCTGTTTTTTTCTTAGCCTGGGAGTGGACATGTGGTTCTTTTGCTCTCTGTGCTCATGAAAATGAGATCCAGAATCTCACATTCCTCCTTGAATTCAGAAACCTCGCAGAGTCCTCAGCTCAGGGCATGTGGTGAAGAGAGAAGTGCCAGTGCCGTCCCTGGCTGCTGAAGGACAGTCCTGTGTCCCCCTCACTCAGAGGACAGGATCATTGCAGTGTGGTTCACCTGGTCCTGGAGCAGAAGTGGCCCCTCCGATCTCCTGGGGCTGAGACGTTGGAGGGACTTTCTCTGGCAGAACAACAGCCGTGGAAACGGGGGTGTCTTTAAAAGTAGCACTCGCTTGGGGCCAGCCCAGTGGTGCAGCGGTTCAGTTCCCATGGTCCCCTTTGGCCACCTGAGGTACGCTGGTACAGATCCTGAGTGCGGACCTAAGCATCCCTTGTCCAGCCACGCTGTGGCAGGTATCCCACATATAAAGTAGAGGAAGATGGGCACGCACGGATGTTAGCTCAGGGTCAGTCTTCCTCAGCAAAAATAGGAGGATTGGCTGCAGATGTTAGCTCAGACCTAACCTTCCTCAATAGCCAAAATCTGGCCCTGGCCTGTGCCTAGCACAATTCCTGCCCAGGACCGTGGCTGCCTTTCTGCACTTGGAGGACGAGGGAACATTTTCCCAGTTCCTCTTGCCCAAATGAGGAACTTGTTTTCTGATTCAGCCCCTGGAATTGCATCCACTGTAAGTGGGGAAAATCCTGTAAAACCTCAAAATGTGCACATGGAGAGGGCGAGGCTAGAGGAAGGTCCTGTGCAAAGGGACTAAGGGCAGGCAGGACTCTCCCTCTCTGGGCCCCTCTAGGGTCTCCCTGTTCACCTTTGACCTGGGCTTGGTCCTCCTGGGATTCGGGTCCTTGACTCTGATTCCCACTTCCTGCTTATTTTCTCTCCAAGGGGAAAGATTGGGGAGGTAGCTTTTAGCGCCACAGCCAGGTCTCCCTCCATGAACCTGGTGCTCCCTGTGAACTAGGATTTTCAGCATCCCTGCACTTTCGCATGCAATTCTCTCTTAGGGCAGAAATTCCCTAGATGCCCCTAGCCTTTCTGTCAGGTCCATCGTGGCCACTCCTTCCAGGCTGGACCTGATGGATCCCAGGTGAGCTCTGGTTTTCCAGACTAACAGACCATCATCTTGACCAGGAATGACCCCACAGTGTTCCTTGCTGCCCAGGGTGACCTCTGGGCTTGTGTGGTTCTCAGGTCCATGGTCTTGGACAATCACCAGTGTACACACTCTGGTGTAATTTGACTGGCTTTTCCTAAAGTGGCAGCTGGGCCCGAGCCCATGAAGCACGCAGCCCCTGGGGTGACTGGGGTCATTTCCACAGTCTTGTGCGGTGGTTCTGTCATCGAGGTGTGAACCTTTCCTGTTGGAAAGTTGGAAACATGAGGCCTAAGAAGGGTGTGAGTTGGGGGTCCTGCGGGCAATGCCACCAAACTAATGTTCTGTGGATGTGCATGGACACAGCCTCACCAAGTATAATCCGGAAATGCTCCCCATGTGGGTGTCCAACAGACACTGGTCTGGCTCAACCGGAGAACCCGCCTGATAACCAACAGCTAAAGAGTGACCACCCGGCCTTTCGAGCTTCATCCCCAGGAAACACCATGTAAGCAAGGACCAGATGAATCGCTTGTCACTTCTGAGTTATCCCCTCCTTCCTGATGGCTGCAAGTGTCACTCAGACACTTGGCAGGCTGGACTCTGCCAGGGACGCCGTCTCAGGACAGCCAGAAGCTGAGGATAAATCCTGGTTCCCGGCAGCCCAGGCCCTTGCTGATGCAGCACAGCCACCCAGGAAAGAGACTTGCCAGAGGAAGGTGGGGAAGGCTGTGCTGTCCCTCCAGGGAGAAAGAGTCATGGCAGGTCCCAGGGCTAGTCCAGGGCCAGGATGAAGGCACGGGTGTCCCACGAGTGTCTCCTCCAGGCCTGGGAGGCTCCTGAGAGCCGACCCGGCAGGTAGCAACATTCAGTAAGTCACATGGGTACAGGTGTGGCAGAGGAGGGACAATTTATCCCATCTATGGGTTTCAAATTGGAAATTGTTTGCTGAAGTCCGTGAGTAAAGCATTTAGAAAATCTGGATGACAGGTTTATTTTTGAAGGAAAGTATGAGTTACCAAAACTGGCTTCCTAAGAGCTAACTAAAGGGAAGAGAAAATAACAATGTGAATCTCTTGAAATCCCTCAGGTGCATATAGTGTCAGAGAGAAATCGTCAGAATATTTGAGGAACTGGAAAGCCGGGTTCTGTTTAGACTGTTGCAGGTGTAAGGTGGGGATGGGTGCTTGCATCTCGTCTTCCAGTGTAAGTGAAAACAAGATCACATTAGGAGTGAACTCAGTCTTTCCAAAGTGGTGTAAGACATGGGATTGTACTCCTCACTCACGTCCCTCAAGAATATCTTGCCACGTGGTCCATTCATTGATGCATCTTCCATTTACAGGAGCTAACAAAAAATCTGTCCCATTGACAGCCATATCATCCAGCTAAATGCCACCTCACCCCACTCACAGTGCCCCGCAAGCCTCTCTTGGTGATCTGTCTCATCACAGTGAGCGATTCATGCCAGAGTATTCCAGAACCCTGGGAACCATATTCATACCACCTCCAATTGCCAAGACAGGAGGGTCTCTGAATGGGAAACCTGACTCTCAAACACTGCCTTTCCCTTGGCTCGCCTTAGGATTTCTCCCTGAAAGACATGATTGGCCCATTCACCCGACTGCTGCCCCCTCAGTTTTGGTGGCTCTGGAAGAGGTACCAAGATGTACTGGCCTTTCCTTCACCATTGAGGAGACCAATGAGAACCCTTCTTGACTCCTCAACCTGCCCTTAGGTTTTGATGTCTTCACTGCCTGTCCCAGTGACCACAAGACCTTGGAGACCACTCTGACTCTCCTTAGGGAATTGAACTCTCTCTAACTACAACCACCAGACTAGAGCAAAACTGGGGCCACTGTTTTAGGAATAACTTCAGCATTTGCAGCTAAGGTTGGAACACTTCTGGAGATCTACCAAAGCCCCTGGGTAAGGGGTCTGGATTCTGGAGAGAGAGATTCTGGTCTTCACCAATGAGTTCTCTCATCCAATCATAGGGAAAGGCAGAAGCTCTACGTATGTCATCCCAAGGACTTCTCAGTTTGTGAGATTATTAACTGGGTTGGGAAGCAAGATGATGGTGAAGGAGAAGTGCCATGGAAACATTGAGACTCAGCCCAGGGTCATGCTCAAGCCAATGCATCCACCACACTGCTCCTGGGAACATTGGCTGAGGACAGCTCACAGCTCTTTCCCTCACAGGACATGCCCGCAGCATAGGGAACCACCTAACATTAGGACACAGCCCTCTCAAGGGACAGCCAGAGGCCCATGTCTGGCCGATAAGGGAATAAGAAGCCTGGTCTCAATTTGGCACAACACCAAAGGGCTGTCCCAGCTCCAGAGATCCTTGAGGGTTGGCAGAGACTCAGTGGCAACTGTCTTGTGCTTCAGCTTCTCCTTCAACTATCCCCGCCTTGCTAACTTCCCCTAGGGATATCTCCCCAGAACGCTTCCCTAAGCCTTCCACGTGGAATCCTCCCCCTCACAGTCTCTTTCCAGGGCCCCATCTGTGACAGGCAGCAATCAGGAGACATTAATGCTGAACACAGCAGCATGAGATTCGGCAAATGCTGTTCTGGAAGAATGATCTGTTAGACAATCGGAGAGGGTAGGTCATTGTAATCTCCAGGATAACTTAGGTAATGCTCTGGTAATAAATGCAACAATTGAGAAATTCATGACTAAAGATGTGTTTCTCCTCAGATTTACATCATACATTGATAGTTGAGGTGAAGGGACCCCTGCTTCCTAAGTCACGTGGGGCAAGGCTGAGGGAGGCCCCACGATCTTGTTGGTACACCATCTGAAACTGATGCCTTCTTCAGTTGCCACCAAAGGACAGAAAGAGCACCTAGGGTCTTACACCTCCTCTTTTATTCTCTGGCTTAAAAGTGATGCCATTGGTTGGAAGGTGCCACATATCCTTTCCAAAACCAAGAGGTCTAGGAAACATAGTCTTCTGTGTGCCAGAATGAAAGCAGAAGTGGATGCTGGCACCACACTCTCTTTCTTTTCACCAAAGGATATGATTGCTTTCCCTCTCACATAGAGAATTCACTCACCCTCTTTCCCAAGGAGGACATCTGAAGACCCGGTAGACTCAGAAACCCTAGCTGACCCTTGGGCTAATGGGACAAAGACTTCAGGGACCACACATGACAAAGAATACAGAACTCGCAGGAGTGGATCAGAAAATTCACTAAAGAAATGAACAAGGACTATTGTAATAAGCAGAAACAAGAAATGCTGGGGATGGGGAGAACCTGACATCCTCAATTGTCACATCATCCTATTCCAAATACTCAGTCTCCTGCAAGAAGCTGCAGGGCATACAAAGGGACAAAGAAGGATGGCTCATACAGAGGAAAACTTAATGATTAGAAGGGGCCCTTGAGGAAGCACTGAGGGGTTACTGCAGAAACTTTTGTCTGCTTGTTGCTATTCACATTCCTGTGCTGAGCCTATGTCTTCATAAGCTTGTCATGGGGATGCTGAACACCTCTGTTTCAGGGTAAGACAGAGTCAGAGGTCGTGGATACCAGCACCTGATTTGCCTATTCTCTTATGTCTTTCTCCATGACTATATCTACTGTCTCATCTTGCTTTACAAGCAAAACCTGGAAAACCTACCAAAGCAATTGTTTTTGGGTTTTTCTACCAATAGTACAGAAAATATGGCTGTTACTTTTGGTGCTGAAACTCAATTTTGTGGAGCAAATTTCAACCTGAATTTGAAGTTTGTTTAAAATAAACATAGAATAGCCATATGACCTGACCCTTCCACTCCTAGATATTTACCCCCTAAAATCGAACACTGGCATACAACCAACAATTTGTCTAGGAATATTCACATCAGCCCTGTGCGTAATAGTCCAAGGTGCAAGGTCCATCAACTGATGAAGGGAGAAACAAAAATGGGGACATCCATGCAATGGGATATGAATCAGCCATGGAAAGAAGTGAACTGCTGATGTGTGTATAATCTTTAAAAACATTATGCTAGTGAAAGAAGGCAGACACAAAAGGAGAAATCTTTATGTTTCTATAGATACGAAAAGTCCAGAAAAGGCAGATCAATAGATAGAATGTCCCATATATATATATATATGTTATATATTATATATATATTCAGCAGACAGCACAAGTTCCAATATCCCCCCTCATACCCCATTTCACACACACTTTCCCTTGTCATCAATATCTTGCATTTGTGAGATACATTGGTTATATTTGATGAGCCAACACTGATACAATATAAAGTAAACAGCTTATATTAGGGTTCACTCTGTGTGTTTTATCTTTAATGGGCTTTGAAGAATGTATAAGGACATTTATCCACTGTTACAGTATCATACACCATAATTTCTCTGCTCTAAAATTCCTCTGTGCTCCTCCTATTCATTCCTCCCTCCCTCTGCCCAAGTCCCGGTAACTACTGAAGTTTTTACCATCTCCTTGGTTTTGCCTTCTCCAAAATGGCACATAATTGGAATCATACAGTGTGAAGCCTTTTCCAATTGGCTTCTTTTACTAAGAAATGTGCATTTAAGATTCCTCCATGTTTTTTTCTTGGCTTGATAATTCATTTCTTTTCTATTGCTGAATAATATTCCATTGTTTGAATAGACAACAGTTTGTTTATCCATTTACCTCTTGGAGGACATCTTGTTTATTTGCCATCTTTTCCAATAATGAATAAAGCTGACATAAACATTCAACTGTAGGTTTTGTGTGGATATATGTTTTCAATTCATTCAAGTATATACCAAGGGGTGAAATTGCTGGATCTTAGGGCAAGAATGTCTAGCTTTGTAAGACACTTCCAAACTCTCCTCCAAAGTGGCTGCACTGTCTTGCATTCCCAACAGCGATGGATGAAGTTTCCTGTTGCTCCATGTCCTCCTCAGCATTTGCAGTTGTTAGTGTTCTGGGTTTTGGCCGTTCTAATAGGCCTGTACTTGTATCTGATTGTTATTTCTAATTTGCATTTCCCTGATGGCAAGGATGTTGAGCATCTTTCCGTGTGCTCATTTGCCATCTGTGTATGAAAGGGCAGAAACAGAATGGACTGCAGGAACAGAGATGGCTGGGATGACAGGAAAGTGGAGGCAGAGATGATCTTCAGGGCTAACTAGGCACTGACTATGCCCTCTGTCAGATAAATTGTGGTCTACCTAACACTGAGTTTTGAGTGAAAACTCCATAGTATCTGGTTGTGCACACATATATCTTATTGAGGCTTGAGTTTTTATATATGTTTTTACTGAAAGATGCGTAAGCCCTATGTATAAACAGGTTGCTGTACAGCAGGTGATGATGGTGTCAGAGATGATGAGAGTCTTCTTGAGTGGATGGTGTCTGCCATGCAAGCAGCATGTGTTGCCTATCACCAGAGGCAGAAACCCAAACACTTCTGCCACTGCATCTTAGTATTGGAGTCTCCAAGGAAAACACAATGCAGCCAAGCACTGGGTGGAACAATGCTTTACTCACATAGAGGAGACAGAGCAAGATCAGCTTCAGTGGTAGGCAGTGGTCCCCCATGGCCAGCGGGTTCCTCCTGGAAGCTGAGGCAGGGCAGTTGGCCTGCACACACCCCTCTCATGCCGTAGAAGAAAGAACCTGACCCCCTCTGCAGGGGACAAGTACAGCAGTGGAGTTGGCCAGCTGCCATATTATGCCCAAGCTTAAGCAGAACGAAGGAGAACACATTGAGTCTGGAATGGGAAAAAATAGTCCCACAAGAGGTGACAAGTCCAGCACAGGCTGTGCAGACTCCTTACCTCTTGGTGGGGAAATGTTCCCCGCCCACGACTCCTTCCTAAGTGGCCCAGTGAGGGTCCACAGACCACAGGCGCTGGATTGCCTCTCCCGGCAGTGTCAGTGGCAGCCAATGCCTCTCGCATTACGCATTTTCATTTTGCATTTGCCACCAGAGAGAGCTCTGAGAGGAGCTACATCTCTTTTATCTCTTGGAGGACACTTCATTCCTGAGAAGTTTCCGTATTCTTGGCTACATTGGGTTCATAATCTAATCATTTTTATATTTGTGTATGTAGCATGTGCAGTATCCCCTCTCTAATGTTCAGTTCACTTGCAACACTGGAGGTGCTTATTATTATATTTCTATTTTAGAGCTGAAGATTCTGAGGTCAGAAGAGATTACATAACATGTACGAAGTTATTATGTTTACTAAGTGCTGAAGCCATGTTACCAGGTCAGACAAGCTTCCTTCAGAGCTGACCTTTTTAACCTCTAATGACTTCTTGTAGAAAAGAAAAGAGTAAATGCAAGTGCTTTCTCAAGATCATTGATTGCAGTTCTTTGAAAAGAAAACAAAAAGCAACGCCTTCGTGTTAGGAGAAAACCTTACAGTTCTCCTTTACCCGGTGTCTCATCTTAATTTTCACACGGAACACCTCACTTCACCAAATCTATGTGGGTTTTCCCCACACCAAGCAATTCCGTGGACACCAGCTGGGCGTTCTACAATTTAACCTAATTCTGACACTCTGTAGCTGGAGATAGCGTCAGATCCCACTGGTTGAGGGCTCAGTCCCATGACACTGCCCCCTACTTCAGATGCCAATGGCAAGTGGTAGGTCCCCAGGTTACCCACATTTTCTGTCCAATTTAACTACAAATCAGAGGTTACCACGACTTCCTCCTCAGGTTCGATTAATTTCCTAGAGCAGTTCACAGAACTCAGGGAAACATTTATATATGTTTACCAGTTTATTGAAGGATATGATGAACGATACAGATGAACAGCCTAATGAAGAGACACACAGGGTGAGGTTGGGGAGGGTCCCGAACATGAGAGCATCTGTCCCTGTGGAGTCGGGATGGATCACCCCCACTGTAGGCAGATGCGTTCACCAACCTGGAGGCACCCCAAAGCCCATAGTATTGGGATTTCATGGAGGCTCCCTCACATAAGCATGACCGATTATTAACTCCACTTCCAGCCCCTCCTCTCTCTCTAGACAAGTTGGAGGAGAAAGGGGGGCTGGAAATCCCAAGCTTCTAATCACATCTTGGTCTTTTTGGTGTCCAGCCTGAATCCAAAGGCCACACAGGAGCCCACCCAGAGTCGCCTAGTTAGAACAAAAGAAGCTTCTATTGCTCTTGGCACTTAGGAATTTACCAGTGTTCCAGGAGCCCTGTGTCAGGAACTGTGGGCAGAGACCTGTCTATATTTCCTATTAGCTCACAACGTTTTTTCCATTTCACATTACTGTCTCCAGATACTGACTGTCGATACAGCACATGTTTGCACCCTTCTCTGCTGTATTAAGCCTGGATGGGCTTGACTGCTCCCAGAGGCCGCAGACGGGGAAGCGTGTGTAATCTGTAACGCCTGTTCATGAGTATCTGACTACAAATACTCTGCTCCTCAGGTATATGCAGACATGGATAAACTGCAGCCAGAGGCTCAAAATCTGGAAAGAAGGGGCTATTAGAAGCTGAATCCCTACATAGGATGGGGGGGGAAGAATTTTCCCTCTATTCTTCTAGGTTCTTCTGGCTGTTCTAAGAGTTAAATTGACATAAGACAGAAAAAAGGAGAAAAAGAAAACAAAGTTTAATAACGTGTATGCATGGGAGAAACCTAGGAAAACTGAGTAACTCACCAAAACGGCTGAAGCCACCACCTTAATTACCAGCTCAAGCTGAAGACACAGGGGATGTTGGCGGTGGGGGTTTGGGACTTCCAGGGTCAATTCATGTGGAGATGGGAAAGTAAATGTTTGGTAAATAATTGTTTGCCGTACCTGGCAGAGACTTTGGAGACAGAGAGGACTGTGATCCACCCGGCCTCTCTGGGTTCCTCGCTGTCTGTCACACCTCGTTCATATCACACTGTAGTTTCCATGGTAGGAGTTCCCTCCTGGAACAGGCCTTCCATCCAGAATTCTTTTAGGCAGTTATGGGGAAGGTCAAAGTCTTTTGCTCTTAAAATTGATCAAGCCAAAGAGACACATTTTGGGGTAGCAAATTCTGCTCCCCTACAGTAGTTAGATTCATGAGGATCTGGAGCAAATGGGAAATGTAAAGTTCTCCTCAAAGGAGGCCCACATTTTAGTTATCAGCATTATTACATATTTAAGTATGTAATGCATACATAGCACAACCGTTCAAAAGGCAAAAGGGGTCAGCAAACTTTCCTTCCAAGTGCTCAGACACACAGTAGTTCACTTCAGAGAGAACAGCGCTTTAATTTTGGTGTGTATCCTTGCAGAGAAGTTACTTTCATATACAAATAGGCAGATGCTGAAAATACATACACCTACCTATATGCGTATATAAATATATAGGTCTATACTATGTTAATATGCAATCTCAAATACATATATGCATTTCTAAGTATTTATTTTTTTCTTCACACACATGTGGTTCCAAATCAGTCCATTAGACGTGTCATTTCCCACAGCTTCAAATTAGGTCACAGTATGTGTGGCTGCAGCCTAGGTTAAATAACCCGTCTTCTACTAACACGCATTCAGGATTTCCCTGTATTCTTACAAGCAGCGCTCCAATTATTAAACCTGCATAAACTACAGTTTTCATCTATGTAGGCTTACATGTAAGTTAAATTTTCAAAAGTGTATTTTCTGTGTGCATTTTCACTTGTGATGAGTTTTCACTTGAGTGTCTTTTCACTTGAAAAATTTCTCATGGTGACTGTACCATTTTACGTTTTCACAGCAATGTGTGAGTGTCTGTTTCCCCAGCCCACAGTTCCTACTCTGACTCTCCATTCTTCTTGCGCTAATGCTCTACTTTCTCCTCACCTCAAATATCATTCAAAGAGACGTTTTCCCTCTGTGTCAAGGCTCAGCGAGGATTCCACACTTGTCACTTTAGCCACATCTGTACTACAAACAGGAGAACACTGCAATATTATTCCTTTTGTAGGTTCAGCAAAATAACATCTCATTCACACACATATTTCTAAGATTACTTAGGGTATTTCAATCTCTGACAATGGATAAAAACTAGGCTGAGAACATGATCCAGTACCTCTATAAAGAGTTTAACTGTTTAAAAAAATGTTACGTTTTGTGGACACTGAAAGCTCATGGAATAGGAGTAAATATGAGTTGGGAACTGTGAAATAATAAGAAATATATATATTGATGTCTTCTCCTGGTTCCTGATACAGAGCTCCTAAAACCCTTGTACAAACCTAAGTGGTGAGAGCAGTAGCAGCATCTTTTGTCCCAACAGGTGACTCTGGTGGGCCCCTGGATGACTCCAGGATGGGGGCTGGTTACCAGAAAGACCAAGTCTTGACTAGAAGTTTGGAATTTTGAGCCCCATCCTTCATCCTCCAGAGAGGGAGAGGGGCTAGAAACGGAGTTAATAATTGATCATGCCCACGAGAGAAAGCCTCCAGAAAACCCCAACAGTACAGCGTCTGGGGAGTTTCTGGGTGAACACGTGGAGGTGCTGGGAGAGTAGCATGCCTGGAGAGTGCATGGATCTGTGCCGGTTCCCCATGCCTTGCCCTAGGCATCTCTTCCATTTCATTGTTTCAGAGTTACATTCTTCTATGATAAACTGGTAATCTTAAAAGTAAAACATATCTCTGAGTCCTTTGAACTGCTGTAGCAAATTAAATTGAACCCAAGGAGGAGGTCGTGGGAACGTGTGATCTATAGCCTGTCGGTCAGAAGTGCAAGTGACAACCGGGGCTTGGGATTGGCATCTGAAGTTGGGGGGGAACAGTCTGGTAGGACTGAACCCTCAACCTGTGGAATCTGATGCTGTCTCCAGGTAAACAGTGTCAGAATTTGGGTGAATTGAGTTGCATTGTAGGACAGCCAGCTGGTCCAGGGTCCTGGGTCCAGGAACCTCAAAGAGGAACAGAGAAGGAAGTGACATGAAATAGCTGTTCTTTAATAATTCTATTATAAGAATTAATAATATTATCTGAGGAAATGTGGAAATCACACAAGCCAGGAAAGGAGAGACAAATGGCCATAAGATGCTTGTACAATAAAAAGAAATGTGAAAATTTGTTTGTGTGCTATAGAATTTTGCGTGTGTGTGTGCATTTTAAAGTATTATAACTTAATATACAATTATAACCCAGTTTCAGCTATCAGTATCGTAACAAAATAATTTCCCCATACAAAAAAATAAACACTTAAACATTTTAACGGCTACAAAATTATATTGAGGATGTTTCATTACTTACTTAACCATCTCAATCTTTGGGAAATTTAGTTGTTTTCCATAATATGCGATTATAAACGATGCTGGTATTAACATATATTTATACTAAAACATTCTGTATATTTTTTATTTTCTTACGCTAGACATATAAGAGAGCATGAACTGAGAAAAATTTTAATTGCTCCTAATTTATATTTCCACCAGCACTCCATAAAGTTTCTTACGTCAACAGCGTTACCATAAGGGATTAGTATTTCTTTAAACAATAATTTTGGAAAGGGAGCCTTGGAATGCAATCACAAAGGTAACCATTGCAGGACAGGAATTCTGAGTTTCCTTCCTATAGAGATTTTAAGAACTCTGCCTAAAGCCAAAGAGAAGCCCGATCTTCTTTTCTTCATTTTTTTATTTTTCCCAAGGATTGGCACCTGGGCTAACAACTGTTGCCAATCTTTTTTTTTTCTGCTTTTATCTCCCCAACCCCCCCCCCCCCCGTATAGTTGTATATCTTAGTTGCACGTCCTTCTAGTTGTGGGATGTGGGACACCGCCTCAACATGGCCTGACGAGCAGTGCCATGTCCGTGCCCAGGATCTGAACCCTGGGCCGCCACAGCGGAGTGCATGAACTTAACCATTCGGCCACGGAGCCGGTCCCTGGATCTTCTTTTATTTTATATGAATTTTTTTTTCTTTTTTACCCCTTTTACAAAAGAAAGATCCAACATCAAGTGATGGAGCCATTGGCTTCCACAAAGATGTTCACAGATCGCTGCATCCTTTGTCTCTCTTTTCTGGGAGGGGTACATATGATCAGGCTGTGTTAAACAACTTGATCACGAATATCATGTTGAGCTAGCTGATTTAATTACTCCTTCCCTGAGACTCCAGTGCCACAGGGACTGCTGGATTTGGAAAAAATGACCCGAGACCAAAAGGGGAAATTGGGTATGTTCCAGAACTTTTTAAAAATCTCTACTGCAGCAGAATGAATAAGACAACAGAGAGAAACTTTATTAAGCTGGATTTCAGGGTTTCTCAGCCTAGGCTTCCACTATAGGGATAATGTCCTGAGCAGAGAAATTTTTCTGTTAATCCTACATCACTTAGAAGAACTATTACTTACTTTTGGAGTGCCAGAACTGACATGTTGAACTAGGACATGGGAAGCAGGAAGAGTTAATAGTGGATGTCTGTGGAGTGTGCTGAGGAAAACTTTGTCTTGCCATGTCTCCTTAATGGACACAAGAAGATTCATACGTATAAGGGAACTCCATTTTCCTGTGAATATGTCCTCGCCTCATTGAAATACAGGAATTTTCTATCATTCAAAGGATGGAACGTATCTTAAAGAAAATTCTGAATGAGAATCAAAGCAAACAATGCTTTATTTTGATAAAAAAACAACAATAATAACAAAAACACTGAAGCAGTTATGCAGGTGCCATATCCCTCTGGTGTGCTGGGTTCCCTGCCCTGGTCTGAAGAGGAGAGTCCTCGCTACTACCTCACACAGCATTCCCTTCTGTATGTCTATGACATCTTCCATGTGTTTACTCCTGCAACACAAGGAGAGAACTCCAACTCAGTGACACCACGCCAATTGATGCACGCTGGCCATCTGGCCACTGAGGGCTCTGACAGTCTTCACTGATGGTCATGACCTCATGATGCATGGCACAGAACAATCTTCTCCACTTTGCCAAGTTTTAATATCCTCCACGATTACAGTGTTTAGACAACGAGTTACATGTTTATACGTTACAGTAGCTGGGAGGGGTTTCCTTCCAACTTCTGGTATTGGAGGGAAAGAAAGGACAACTTTGTGAGTCAGTCAAGCCATAGGAGACACACAAAGGCTGTTCACATTGTAGGAAATAATGAGATCTATTTTTTTAAAAAAATCAGTCTGTTGAGTGTTGAAGTCATTCTCTCCAACGTTTTGTCACTTGCAGAAATTCTTGTATGAATTCATTATAGGAGAAACCAAGTTTCTTCTGACTTTCTTATTATAATTAGAAACAGTGAGATGAAGGTGCTTAATAGGATTACTCCAGGGCAAGAGGGGTCCCTCTCTGAAGGGTCCTGTAGATGTGGATTTCCTACATACAATAAGTAGAATGATGGGATTTCATCTTTAGTTTGAGAAGAGGTCTTTTCATTAAACATTGTTCTTGGAAACAAGAGGGCGAGATGTTGGCAATAGTGGGGATAATGAAACTATTTTGAAATAAGCAGAACTTCAAACTGAGGAAACCTAGGGGATTGTTCCAGTGGCAATGAGGAAAGCGGGAACTGGAGAGACTATGCCACCAGCTTGGGGTAACAGGAACCTCACAGCTCCAACGGTGATCTGTCAGCATGAAGGAGGGTTAAGTGGTCTGAATCATCAGAATATGAAGAAAAGGACAAAAAGAAGACACCACAAGTCATCTCAGACCTAGGAAGAGACCCAGAGGCTTCACTTTGGGATCCTCCACGGTTAATAAACCTGTGTTCTTTCATAATTGTGAAAGGAGGCTCGCCTCCCCCAACAGTCACATTCAATTTCCATTATTAAGTTGACAAAATTAAGAATTTTCTTCTTTCTCCTCCAAAGCATACTGACAAATAAATACTAGATTTGCTGAGGCAGGATTCCTGTTTTGAGATCCACAGAAAAAAGAGCCTGAGTGAATTGTAGCTCTGTGAAAATAATCTTTGAAAGTGTCCAGTTAAGCTTATTTTAAGTACTGAGGCAATCAGATTGTAACCTACGGACTCAGAGGTCAGTGTGAGCTGGTCATTGACTTGAAATACATTTACAAAGAACAGTTACACTTGTCCTGAAACCAGTGTTTGTGCTTTAACTTTTTTAGAATCTGAATTTGGAGAAGAACCTAATTGCCCAGAATTATAACTTTAAGAACTTCATGAATAGAGATATTTCTTTCTTTTCACCTTCCTTTCTTCTATTTCATTTTCATTGTGAAATATACAAACACAAAAATGGATACATATTAGACAAGGAGAACTGATTGGTGGTTACCAGGGGAAAGGGGGAGTGGGGGGAGGGCACAAAGGGTGAAGTGGTGTACCCACAACATGACCAACAATAATGTACAACTGAAATCTCACAAGGTTGTAAACTATCATCATCTTAACAAAAAAAATGGATACATATAGATGGTTATTAAATAAACAACTGTGTGACATCAACCCAGGTCAAGAAATAGAGTACTACTACCACCAGTAGGTCTCCTGCATGCCCCCTACTGTTGCTAGACTCCTCTTGCCCCCAGGGTATCGAATATCCAAATTAGCATAATAACCCTCCCTTGCCTTTCTTTATACTCTTATCATGTCTATTTCTATGTCAAAATCATAGTCTGATTTTTGCCTGTTTTTTTTCCCTTGTGTAATTAGGGTAACATATATATACTGTTGCATCTGATTTCTTTCATTCAATATTAAGTATTTAAGATTCATACTCAATGTTGCAAGTTAATCCTATTAATACACCATTTTGTTTATTCCTTCGATTGTTGATGGAGGTCTGGATTGTGTTCACTTTTGGCAGTTACAAATGATGCTTCTGAGACGATTCTTCTGTGTGTATATATATATATACACATATATATATATATATATCTGGTTACCATTCACATGGATTTACTTATGGTATTAAGCAGGGATCATAGGGTAACCATATCTTCAGCTTTACTGGGGATATTGTCATTTTTTTTCTTCAAAGTCAACAAACCAATTGATAGTCCCACACTGTAATTCCCATATCTTCACATTCTTGCTGACACTTAATACTGTCCAGATTTTAATTTGAGGTTTCTGGTGGGTGTGTGGTGATGATTGTGGTGTAAATTTACTCAGCCTTTTCTTTTCTGTAATTCTGTCCCTGGTCAAGATTTGTGTGTGGGGGACAGGGTAGGAGGGAACCCGGGATTCCTACATCATCCTACATGAAAATGTTTGTGGGGCACTGATATCATTTATTTCTTTTACTTTACTTGGTATTTCAAGTGCACTGTCCAGTAGTGTGGCCAGGACACAGAGTCATTTCTCAAGGACCCCACGGAGTCTAAATATTAGACTCTAAATATTAGATCTTCTTGTTTCCCTTTGAAATAGCTTCTTTTGTCCATCTGATAAAACATCCTCGAGTACTCTTTTTAAAGACAATAATTAAGATATAATTGACATATTATATTAGTTTCAGGTGTACAACATAGCGATTCAATATCTGTGTATATTGTGAAATGGTCACCACAATAAGTCTAGTTAACATCCATCACTATACATAATTACATATTTTTTTCTTCTGATGAGAAATTTTAAGATCTACTCAGCCACTTTCAAATATACAATATAGCGTTATTAACTATAGTTAATATAAATATAAATAGAGTCAACAAGTGCGTTACATCCCCAAGACATTTATTTATAGCTGGAAGTTTGTTATTCAACCCTCTTCATCCCTTTCACCCCCCATCCCGAACCCCCACCTCAATTACTCTTGAGGGAGCATAAAATCCTCATACTGACTAATCGTGGGTACTTCCAAATTATTTGTCGGCTTCCACCCAGATCTTGCATTGAAAATCTCAAAGAGAGAGTTTAGATTTTCTTTCCTTCTCACTGCCTGACATGACCAAAATGTCATGCATCGCTACTGGCCTATTGCTACATCCAGGAGAGTCACTTGAGGAATAGACAAAACTGGAGGAAAAAACACATGGGTAATTTATCATTACATTGTCATCAAAAGCATGGAATTCACCAATGATGCCTAGGAAGAAATCGGGATCATTTATCGAATAGTGTAAAGAGAATATAGGAGATGTCTCAGCTGAAGAGAAAGAAGCTACAAAAAGTAATTATGAAAAAGATGGAGCAATAAAATGCATCAGGAGATTCAGGAGCATAAACAGAGTTAAGGAAAAAAATGACCCATATTTTCTTAGTTACTACTTATGGAGAGCAGGGTCAATTCCTAAAAGGTCAATTAATTCTGATTCTGATGTATTTGATGATAATGTTTATTACTAATGGTAATTTGTATTTTCAACTATCATCATGTAATGCTGATAATTTGCATATATAATTTATATTTCTATAGTTATTGCTTCTCTCCTCTTAGACTAGTGACCATTATTTTGAGCGACAAAAACAGTGCCTTGAGATTATCTGTCTGTTCATTATATGTGTTAAGTTATTGAATTTTTGTCTTGCATCAATTTTTATTTCATTAATTGATTGTCATTTAGATGATTCGGATGTTTACACATAATTATCAAGTCAAATCTCAGTATTTATTTAGCATTTCTCTCTTCAGTTATGGTTGGAAAATCTGCCCCTAACTTAATATTACAAAAACATATGCAGGTGTATCTCCAGATCGCTTTTACATTTAATTATTCATTCCATTTTGACTATTATAGCTTAGCCTAGAGAATTAAGTAAACATGTATTACTTCACTCCTACACACCGTTTAAACGCAGCTAATAGACAGTGAATAAACCGGCCCATCCCCGGCGGGATCAGGAGTTGCTTGCCCCGTATGCTGTCCCCAGGCTGCAGCCGCCTGAGGGGACTCGCCCGGGGCCCCGCCCTCAGAGCTCACACCCGCCGTGCGCTCTCGCCCCGGGGCCGCCCCGCCGACCCTCCCGCGCGGCTCTGCGCGCACAGGCCGGACGCTCGGAGCCGGCGCCGGGCCGCCCTGCTCTGCCTCCCCGACGCAGCGGCGCCTCTGGACCGAGCACGCGCACCAGCGGCCTCCGCGCAGGCTCCGTGCCCGCGCACGCGCCCTCGCGTCGCGCTCCTGGCGGAGAGACCTGCGCTCGGGCCGGGCTCCGGGCGGTTCTTGCGGTGCCGTTCCACCGGGACTTCCGCGCTTCGGCGGCCTTTCTGACGAGCCGCCGCGCCCAGAGATATTCAGGTTGGAGCGACACTTCCCAGAGAGCAGGTGTCACTCCAGATCTTCGGCTTCCATTCCGTTTTCGCGCGGTTCTCCCTCTTTGCAGGGTGAATTGAGCTCATTTGTGGATGTGTTAGCACAGGATGCGGGAATCCTGTGAAGCGAGTCAATTCGAGCCCGACGTGAACCAGGAGGGGTGGCGGTGGAAGCGCTCATAGCGTGGAGGCCGGTAGTAGGGACACCAGTCCTCACGGGACTCTCGGGCCTGAACGGCAGAGGACGGTGTGTGTCTGTGGGGACAGACGGGCAGCGTGTGGCGGGGTGTGTGTGTGAGAGACGCGAGTGAGCGGTGGGATGCGCCTCCGTGCCGTGGGTGTGGCTGCGAGGCTGTGACAGGTGCGTGGCTGTGCTGGGGTGACGGGGATTTGGTCGCATGTCCTTCACCTGTGCGGGTGTGATGGCTGTGGCTCTGTGGCGTCACTGTCTGGTGGCTCTGGGCTCCCTGGCGCTTCCTCCTCTTCTCTCCTCACAGCTGCTTGGCTGCAAGAGGGAAGTAGGATATTGAGCCCTAAAGGGAGATTTCCAGCCAGGGGACACCGAGGTTAGTTTGGGAAAGCCTAGAAAGTTCTCTACTTGGGAGCTCTGAGGGGCAGCTACTGTCTCAGAGCCTCGGGGTTCCCAGAGCTCGGACCCCAGAAACGTGCTGTAAACCTGTTCCCGTAGTCCAGGCTCTGTCCTCTTTTCCATCTGTTTATGTGTATGAGCAGGGCGGGTGTGGACCTGGAGAGTGTCGTGTAAGGAAGTCATTCTGTGCCCCAAGAACAGCCTGGTGCCTCCTGACTTCCTCCTCAGTCCTGCCATCCCCAAAAGAAGAACCTTGATGAGAGGAAAGAATTGTTTTACACACAAAAGTCAACATTGAGGATGGTTGATTTTCTTTCATAAAATCATTGATTTTAAATTATTGACATATGAAAAATTTAACAAAACTTTGCAATAATATCTGATTTTTAGTTGTCTTCCCAAAAACATGTCCAAATACTAATTGAAATAGAAGAAAATAAGGAATCATTTTATTTACCCACATGCCTTGTGTTGCTGCTTCAGGGCACTGTCAGTCTTACTAATGTTCTCACTTTATGAGATGCTTGATCACATCGGATTTTTTGGGCAGGTTATGATTCACAAATGTCTCTTTGTTTCTGCTCCATTTCAGTGGGAGGGAAATTTCCTCTCTTCTAGAAACTCTTGATTTATAAATTAAAAATGCATTCTCAAGTAAAAGTCCTGATTTTCCTCCCCTTTTTTTTGTGAGCATTATCAGAGCAGGGCTGATAAGCACAATTTTATCCTAAAAAGGCAAATTGTTTCTTTTATAATACCCAGTTAGGGGACATGCAATGTTCTTCAATAAAAATAGCTAACATATTTATATGGGATTACAACATATTATTAAGTTTTTATGTAGATTATATTTCTCTAAGATATTCATGCTTAAGAAGTGATCTTCATACTCTTGCCTCTACTGATGAAAAACCCAAGACACTAAAATGTCATGAACTCTAAGAGCAGTTACATTTAGAAAATCTGAGAACAGAATCTATGTCTTAAGTTTCAGCTGGATACCATTCCCCAGTTATGAGTGTGTACTTTACACTGGGACCAGTATCATCATGATTAATAGTCCTGTACATGCCATCACATAGCAGGACCAAATTAATTAACCTGTTCCCTCTTAGATTTTTGTGTTTCTGGTTTTGGCTGTCAAAAACTGCGTATTGAAGATACTCGTATCTCTTCTAGCCCAGTCTCTTCTAGCCAGTGTTTACGTACTCACTGACCAGATTATTCTCTCCTGTGTGCTCAACTTAGTAATATTAAGAGCTATAATGGAGGAAGGAAGAAATTAAGTCCTATAAAGAAATGATTTGAGCTTCCTGTGTCAGGACTGTAGTTGCATGAGAGATGGAGATCCCATTTGGCCAAGCAGGGAAAGACTGACATTCTCACAGACATGAGTTTTCTAGATACATGTGATAAAGCCCAGCAATGAATGGTCTCTGGAGGCTGAGATCCAATGCTCTGTGAGGTTTTTGGAATTGAATAGCAATATGAATTAGTGATTGTAATATATGGATCATGGTTCTTGGTAAGGAATTTCTGAATGATGAGTACAATGAATATTTTATTGCTGACTAGGATGTGCTGAAATTGAATGACCTTGGTATAATTCTGCATCATCATACATCGAGTATTCTCTAAATCAGGAACCGCAAAAGTGTTCAGTGAGGGATTGTTAATGGCCATAAAAGAGAATAAAAACATAAGCTGTTTAAGTTATCAGAGATGAAGAACAGAAAAGACCTTAGATATGTTGTCCAACCTAGTGTATAGAAACCTAGTCATCTGGAGATGATTACATCCATTATAACTGTAAGTTTGAGTGCTATGCAGCCATTCAAAATATTTGTTAAAATAAAACTATGTGGCATAGGATTTAACATAAAGAACTTGAGGATTGAAGACATCCCTTAGTTTATCAAACCCTCTCCTTTTTCTATCCCTTGTGACAATGTCTTTATTTCATTTGGAGTGTTTAGCCCATTTACATTTAATGTAATTATTGATACAGTTAGATTAAGGTCATCCAGTTTATTATTTTCTGTCTTTTCCATCTGGCTTTTGTTCCCATATTTCTCTATTTTGTCTTCTTGGGTTAATTAAGTATTTATTTAAAATTCTATGCTAATTTGCTTCTTTGCTATACTTTGTGATCATTTTTAGTGGTCACGGTCTGTATTATATATTCTTAACTATTCAGAATGTACTTAGAGTTAATATTGAACTCTGCTCTTACTCGTCAAGTGTAAGAACCTTGCAATTTATAGCCCCATCTTCTATATTGCAGCTGTCATATATATTACATCTATCTTTATATAAAACTATAATACCATGTTTTTAATAACATCTGTATTGATATAGAACACAGCACATATTTAAAGTATACACTTGGATTCATTTATTTAAAATTTTGATATAATAGACATATAACATTGAAGGAGAGCTGGCCTAAGAACATGAATGTGCTTGCATACAGGACATTTCATGGAGCTGACTTGCGGCTGAGCTTGCTTGCCAACAGGATGTTCTGCCCAGTCCTCTTATGGCCCTTCTGCGGAGAACATTGCCTGCAAACAGGAGTGTTCTCAGATCCTGGAATTCAGCCTAGGGGTGGGCAACAAACACAGCATTGTAAGCACGTGAGCGCGCTTGCGTAGAAGCATGTATGATGAGTCACCGCCTTGGGCTAGTTGCCGGCTTTGTCTAGGGGGATATAAAAATAAACAGCCCGTGCCAGACGGGGCTTTTTTTCTGCCACTGTTGACACCGGTGTCCGTCTCTTTTTTTGGGCCCCAACTTTCTTCATTTCGTCAGCAACATCACATTATATTAGTTTCAGGTGTACAACATAATGATTCAATATTTGTATATATTGAGAACTGATCACACTAATAAATATCCATCGCCACATATAGTTACAAATGGATTCATTTTGAAATGTGTATACATCCATGAAACCATGACTACAGTCAAGATAATGAACAAATCCATCACTCCCAAAGCCTTTGTAATCCCTCCCACCTCCCAGCCTCCTCCCCCTCTGCCTCCAGACAACCACTGATCTGCTTTCTGTGACCATAAATTAGTTTGCAATTTCTAGAAATGTATATAAATGTAATCAAACAGTATGTTTTCTTTTTGGTCTTGTTTCTTCCACTCAGCATAATTACTTTGAGATTCATCCATGTTGTTTCATGTATCAGTTCAATCCAATATATAGCTGAGTAGTATTCCATTATATGGATATATTATAATTCATTTATCCTTTCTCCTGTCAACAGACATTTGAGTTGCTCCAGTTTGGGGCTATTATGAATAAAGCTGCTATAAACATTTCTGTGAGAGTATCTGAATGGGTCTAAGTTTTTATTTCTCTTAGGTAAATACCTAGGTGTAAAATTGTTAGGAAGTAAGGTAGTTGTATGTTTGACTTTAGGATGAATTGACAAGCTGTTTTACAATTTTTAAAACTGTTTTATATTCCCACTATTAATTTATGACTGCTCCATTGACTCCACATCTTTATCATCCTTCTTACTATCAGACTTTTGAATTTTAGCCATTCCCTCTAAACTCATTTTTAACCTGAATGTCACAAATTTTGACATGTTCTATCTTCATTATTATTCAGGTCAACATATTTTAAGTTCCATTTGAAATTTCTTCTTTGACTCATGGGTTATATAAATATGTATTGCCTAATTTCCAAACATTTCCCAGATATTTCTGTTACTGATTCTAATAATTCCATTTTGGTCTAAGAATACACTCTGTGTGATTGGATATTCTAATTTATGAGACTAGAGTTTTGTTTCCCAACATATGGTCTAACCTGGTGACTATTCCTCATGCGCTTAAGAGAACAGGTGTTCTGTTGTTGTTGGGTGGAGTTTTCTATAATTGATAATTAAGTCTATTTGTTTGGTAGTGTTTTCTTGTTTGCTATTACTGATTTGCTATCTATTTACTGAGAGAAGTGTGTTGAAGCATCTTTACCATTTTATTTTTTTCCTATTACTTTTCACTTCTGTTTGTTTCCTATGTTTTGAAGCTATTATTATGTACATTCACACTTGTGAATGTGGGCTTGAGGAATTGGATACTTTTTCATTATGAAATGGCTTTCTGACTCTGGTAATATTCCTTGTTCTGAACTCTCCTTTGTCTGGTATTATCACAGCCACTACAGCTTTCTTTGGATTAGTGTTTCCATGATATTCTCTGTCTATCCTTTTACTTTTGACCTATTTTTCTTTAAAATGTATATATTGTGTAAATGTGTACATATATTAAAATGTGTAGTATTGTCCTTTCTTTCTTAAACCCAGCCTGACAATCTCTAAATGTAATCATTAGACAATTTACAATTGATGTAATTATCTATATCAGCAGTTCTAAAACTTTAACATGTATAAGAGTCACCTGGAGAGCTTGTTAAGCCATACTTTTCTGGACCCATCACCAGTATGTTCGGTGGAGCCCATGAATCTGCAGTGCTATCAAGTTCATCGCTCGTTCTAATGCTGGTCCAATAACCACATATCTATGCATTTATGTCTCTATGTACCACTGGTGCCTTTTTTCCTGTCTGCCTATCTGCTGCTTGTTTCCTTTTCCCACTTTCTTGCCTTGTCTTAAATTGAATTTTTTCTTTTGTATTTCCACTTTGACTTATCAGATATACCCCTTTATTTTATTTTTTTGAGATTATTCTGTGGTTTCCAGTATTTACCCCAGTCCATCCTCAAATACTGTCATACTGCCTAGCATATAAGGTAAGAATGTTAAACAGTATATTTACCTTTGCCTGCCTATCCTTTGGATTATTTTCATCATAAGCTCACTTCTGCCTATAATGTACAGCATACAATGCATCATTATTATTTTTGCTTTATGCATTGAGTCCTTTTTTAAAGAAATTTTAAAAATTCATTCTTCCACCACTTCCCCTCCAAAATTCTTACACCTGGCAGACACAAACTAAGGAGATCTCTCAGAGCTTCTTTTTATCTATTAATTTAAACCAAGGGGTAAGAGAATTTGATTGGAATACAGCCACACCCATTCATTTATATATTGTCAATGGCTGCTTTCCAGCTACAACAGCAGAGCTGAGTAACTACAAAAATATTTATCATCTGGCCCTTTATGAAAAGAACTGCTGATCCTCAGTTAACAGCTCTAGAGGAACTACCGGAATGAATGTCACTCAGGGGGATGCACTGTGGTGGTGCTCGAGGCGCTCTGCCCTGGGCTGCTTCCCTCCTCCTTGGCTTTCACTCACCAAGTGGACACAAAGTAGAGAGCAGCGTTTGGTCTTCCTAAATATACGTTAGTGACAAGGTAGCTGGCATATTTAGGGGATTAAGAATTCCTTAATAACCAGACACCGAATAGCCAGACAGCTGAGGAGGACAGTGCAATAAAACCACATAGAACAATGAATAAAACCACATATAACACTTGAGGCAGAATATAACATGCTTGACCATGGCATATTATTCTCTTGAAAAACTGCTCAGTTTTTCTTGTGAATATTTTATTCATAAGTTTTGTACAAATATTCAAAATTGGTATTAATATTGATTTCATACATTAATACTCAAAATTAAGAATTTAATAGTCTTAAATTTTTGTTATCGTCATTACATGTTCATCAAAAGTTAGAGGTGCAGGCCTGGTGGTTAAGCTCGCATGCTCCACTTTTGTGGCCCAGAATTCGCAGGTTCAGATCCTGGGTATGGACCTATACACTGCTCATCACAACATGCTGTGGTGAGCATCCCACATACAAAATAGAGGAAGATTGGCACAGGTATTCGCTCAGCGACAAACTTCCTCAAGCAGAAAGAGGAAGATTAGCAACAGATGATAGCTCAGGGCCAATCTTCCTCACCAAAAAATAAAAAAAAATCTACATTCAACTTGATTGCAAACCCATATGGCTCTGTTTTTTCATTTCATTTCCTTTCTTGCTATTTTAATATTAGAGTGTTAACCACTTTCCCAAATTCATCTGACAGACTAGTGTTTCCATTTCTACTTTGTTTGAAGCCAACAGATTACCTGGGTACCTGCCCCAGCCCAATTCCTTTGAGCACTTCTCATCCTGGTAGTACCGCTGGGTCCCACATAAAAGGAGCATCTCTAAATGAGCACCTCAGTGAAAATCAGGTATCATGTGTTCTTGGCCAATAGTATGCTGGAGCTCAGGGCCATTCTACAAGAGTATAAAATGCCATGTGGCTGCTTAGCCGTGTTTCGATACTTACCAGCAAACTTAACAACAGTGCAGATTCTTTAATGTGTGAAGGTTTTAAAGCAGAGTGAGAAATATCCACTAATGGTTTTATTTGTTTAATGTACCATGCCTAAAGTTATAATTTGTCAAATAATTGTCATTTCATTAAACTATCAACATCTCTCTAGATTTGCACTGTCAGATACAATAGCCACTAGCTACTTGTGGCTATTTAAATTTAATTGATTAAAATTAAATAAAATTAAAAATTGAATCCTTCACAGGTACTAGCCATAACCAAGTGTTCACTAGCCATGTGTATCGGACTTTACAGATAAAGAAGTTTTCTATCATCATAAAACTTTCTATCAGATAGGAATATTCTGAATACCTACATTTGACATAAATAAAGAGAATTTTATGGATTTAACTAATTAAATACTGCCACACATTTAATCATTTGCAAAATTAATTGAGTACTATAAAGCATATGGTTAAAATCATAAATCTTTGTCAGATATTTGAAAGCATCTTAATTCTTGTCTAGTAGAAACAATATGCAAAAATATTGTTTAAAAATAGTAAGTTGGAAAAAAGTTGACTTACATTTTGTTATTACCATTTTTATGTTTATACTTACTCATATTCTCATTTCTTACCGTATTTCCCCTGTGATTATGATAACTGGACGATTTTAGATGATTCCTGCAGTTTCCATGTTTTTGCCTGACACAAACACACAAAGTGTAATCACAAAAAGTGAATGTTTTGGATCTAGCTTATCAACCAAATATTTCTCAGTCAGGGCCTAGTTCTTGGTGACCTTGCGATGGAGGCCCCTAAATATCTTTCCTTTATTTCCTTCTTACAAACACGTGATTGAGATGGGTTAAGTTATAGTTTCAGACCCTTCCTCCCCTATGATGGAGTAACAAGGATCGCAGGCACTCTTTCACCTCAAACAACTTAAAAATATAAAAAATATGTGTGAAATGACAGTGTTCAGACATGAGTCAACTGCTCAAGACTAAGATCCCTGACTGCATAAACAGTCAAGGTGAACCCTATTATTTCTCCAAATGTAATGAACCAATAGCCACAGTGGAAAAACTCCATAATATATGGAATATTGGGTAAAGTACACAAAAGGAGACTGGCTTAATAGAGAGGAAAAATTAGACCTATGACATAAAAAAGCCCTTAACTTTTTAAAAGCTATTCTGGTCTTGCCTAACAAAGCTTAAAAATGCACCTTGAAAGGATCAAACACTTTCCAAGTTATACCACCTGCAAAGAAGCAGGAAAATGTGATACACAATCAGGAGAAAAATCAATATTCAAAACTGACTCAGATATAGAATTAGTAGACGGGTTATTAAAATAGTTATTCCTATGTTTCATATGGTGACAAAGGTAGAGCAAAATATGAGCATGTTAAGAGAGTCATGGGAGATTTTTAAAAACCCAAATTAAACATATGGAAATGAAAACTACAATGCCTGAAATGTAAACTACATTGGGGAAATTAACAACTGATTAGGTACTGCAGAGGAAAGATTATTGAGGTTGAAGGTATACTAATCAAAAAGAAACAGAATGAAAAGACTGTAAACTTATCAGTGAGCTGTGAGACAACTTTAAGTGAACTAATATTGTCATTAAAGCTCCCAAAGAATGAAGAAAGAGGAGGGGACTGAAAAATTATTTGAAGAATATGGTAAACAATTTTCCAAAATTGATGAAAATTATAGACCTAAAATTAAAACTCAGTGAACTGTAATCATAGGAATGTAGAAATATAAACCAAGGCTGATCATAACCCATGATTTTGAAACAGTGATGAAGAGGAAGTCAGCAGAGAAAGGAGACTCATTATATAAAGAACAAAAACAAGAATAAAATCAGATTTCTATTTGGAAACAAGAAGGTAGAAGGCAATTGAGTAAACTCCTGCAGTGCTGAAAAGAAAAATATTTCCTTGAATTCTATGCAAAGTAAAATATTTTCATAAAAAAGTAAAAATTAGTGTATGTCCAATTTTCTCACAAACATAAGAAATGAAAGAATTGATTTAACAGCATACCTGCACTATAAAAATGTTAAAGTCCCCCAGACAGATAGAAAATAAAATCAGATGAAAACTTAGATCTACACAAGACATGATAAAAATGTATGTAAGTATATTTCTTTCTTATTTTTTAAATTAGTAAAAAGATAACTGAGTGGGACCCTCAGAATGGTGTAATGAGGAGCTTGGCAATTTTCCCCACAAAGCAACGATGAAACTGCACAACGTTATTAAAACAATCACTTTCACTCTGTGGAAATTGATCAAACACATAAATGAATCAAGAAGCATTTATTCAAGCAAAACTACTGAACTCCAGGAAGGGACAATGGGAGTGTCCAGAGTTTTAGCCTAGGGATGCTCCCATCTCCCTCTGGCTTTGTTTTACCAGAGCTGAACAAGCTCTGAAAACCAGCAGCTTTGAGCTCTGGGAGACTGACATGAGTTGGAACGGAGTATGGAAAAACCCCATGCCTGTAGGTGTTGTGCAAAAGGAATGTGAACCTCAGTGCAAACAACTGGGGATGGATAGCCAACACAGACGGTCTGAGGGTGCAATATCATGAGACTAACCAGAGGTTAATCAAGACAATTCTGGAAATGAGAAAGCCAGAGAAGTTCTTAATAAGATTTGACATATTTGTGGTGGTCCAGAAGGTTGGTTTATGCATAAAGTTGTGAGAACCCTAGCCATCTGTTCATCTCTGGCTGAGTATGCAAAGAGGTGACAGGAGAAGGCCCTGCAGAAAGTAAAAAGCCAAGGATTTGTTTGTTTTATTTTATTGAGGTCATAATAATTTATATCATTGTGAAATGTCAGTTGTACATTATTGTTTGTCAGTCACTATATAAATGTGCCCCTTCACCCCTTGTCCCTACCCCCCAACACCCTTCACCTCTGGTAACACTAAACTGTTCTCTTTGTGTGTTAGTTTATCTTCCACTTATGAGTGAAATCATATGGTGTTTGTCTTTTTCTGTCTGGTAAAAGCCAGGGATTTTAATGTGTTTCCCAACCAACACTCAGAGCCATTGCCAAGGGGCAGAAGGCTCACCTAATCAAGGGGCTTATGGACAACATCTGAGCATTCATTGGCTGACCACTGAGCTATGCTGACCCAGAAGTGACTCTGTGAAGCCAGGCTTAAAGGAAAAAGAGAATTTAAAAAATAACAATAAACTGGTTGGAGACATCAGCATCTCCACGTTGCAAAGGAGACAGATTCCAGAATTAGTCAAGTCAGTACACAAAAGCAACAATATCAGTTCCTGGGGGAGTAGTAGATCTAAATCCAGAGTTGGTGCAATGTATTATCTAACATGTCCAGTTGTCAACAATGAAAAATGGGAACTGCAAAGAAAGGGGAAAGTGTAAACCGTACATGGGGAAAAGTCAACAGAAACTGTTTCTGGGGGAGGTGAAGATAGTGGACTCAGGAAAAAATACTTAAAAGGAGCTATTATAAATATATTCAAAGATCTAAATGAAACCATATTTGATGAACTAAAATAATGTATACAATGGCTCATCAAATAGAGAATCAATAAAGAGAGATTACTTTTTAAAAAGAACATAATAGAAATTCAAGACATAAAGTGTTGAATATCTGAAATGAAAAGTTCCAAAGACAAGCTCAACAGCAAATTGAGTTGTCAGAAGGAAGATTTTGTGAACCTGCTGATAGGTCAATGGAGATTATCCAGTCTGAAGAAACAAAGATAAAAGGAATAAAAATTAACAGAATGTCACAAACTGCTGGGAAAACAATCAAGCATAGCAAGCATACACATGACAGAAGTTCCAGGAGTGTAACAGTTACTTTGAAGGAGAGTAGAGAAAAGGACAGAAGAGTTCTTTGAAGAAATAATGGCCCCACATTTCCGCAAATGAGGAAAAACCAATCTACAAATCCAAGAAGGTCAACAAACTTCAAGTAGGATAAACAAAAGGAAATTCACATATAAACACATCATAGTCAAGCTACTGAATGCCAAAGACAAGTAGAAAATCTTGCAAGAAGCAAGAGAAAGAGGACTCATTATGTACAAGGGAACCACAAGCAACTGACAGCTGACTTCAGAAACAATGCAGGCCAGATGACACTGAAAATGCATTTTTCTCTTTCTTTCAACTGATTGTAAAGACGATTGCACAAAATGATGAAAAAACTGTAATGTTGGACCTATATAAATATGAAATATATGAAAAGTGCACAAAGACAGGGAGGAATGGAGCTATATCGAAACAGTTTCTAAACCTTACTGGAAGTAAATATTAATCTGAAGAGTATTATGTTAAGATGTATATTGTCTTCCCTTGAGTAACTACTAAGAAAATAATTCAGGCTATTAAGAGAACCAGTAAAATGTTTCTCTAGAAAAAAATATATTTGATGTGAAAAAGCAGTAAAAAAGGCACAAAAACACATAAGACATAGGAAACAGCAAAATGGGAGATAAAAAGTTAACAATATCGATAATTAAATTAAATTTGAAATGTATGAAGTACTCCAATTGAAAGCTGAGGTGGTTGGGGCCAGCTCTGTGGCACAGTGGTTAAGTTCATGTGCTCTGCTTCAGTCACCCAAGGTTTGCAGGTTCTGATCTCAGGTGGGACCTATCAGCTCTCGTCAGGCCACACTGCAGCAGCATCCCACTAAAGCAGAGCAAGATTGGCACAGATGTTAGCTCTGCAACAATCTTCTTCAAGCAAAAAGAGGAAGATTGGCAACAGACGTTAGCTCAGGGCCAATCGTCCTGGGGGTGGGGGGGGGAAAGCAAAGATTGTCAGTCTCAAAACAAAACAATATACAACTGTATGCTGTTTACAAGAGACAAACTTTAAATTCAAATAGACAAATAGGTTCAAGGTAAAATCATAGGAAAGTACACCATGCAAATAGTAACAAAATAGCTGGAGTGGCTATATCAATATTAGGCAAAATACTGTTTGATGCAAAAAATGTCACTAGAGACAAAAAGGAATATTTTATAAGGAGGAAAAGGGAAACTTACATAAATATTTAACAATTATAAACATAAACATTTGACAGCTGAGCAACAAAATATATGAAGCAAGTCTGGCAGAATTAAAGAAGATATAAACAAATTGTCAACAATAGCTGGGGTCTTTAATATGCTATTCTCAGTCTGGGTCCAATGAAGGAAGAGAAACCTCACAGTAATTTGAACAGGAAACTGTTAATATAAATGACTAACTATTAATTAATACTTACATAAGGGGATTAGAATAATGACAGATTAGCAAGTAAGTAAACAGTACGCTACAGAGTATAAGACTACAGATATAAGGAACACTAAACAGGGCTGAGATTGAGAGCCCATGGGAGATCCACTTGACAGGACTGAGATCCAGACCTTGTGGGAGAGGGCAAGGCCTTTACTTACTGACAGGACTCTGCGAATAAGCCATGGTAATGGATCTTCAAGAAGCCCACCCCCTAGTGTGCTGCGTAAAGCTGTCTATGGGGCATCCCACCAGAGATACTTAAGTGCGAAACTGTGCAATGGAGGACACACATGGAAACTGCTGATTACTGTGAGCTGCTGGCACCAGGCACTGGAGAAGCTCTGAGTGACACAGGAGCCAAGGGGATACTCTGCCATAAAATAACCCAAGGATCGGTGCGTGATTAAAGAGCACAGATGTATTTACAGAGCAGCCAGAATGAATGAAACTATAGCTGAGTCAATAATTTTTTAATTGTCACACAGCATTCCCAATAATGGAGAGAAAAACTAGATTAAAAAATGAATATGAACAATCTTATCTGCCAATTTGAATGACATCACATGTGTAGAATAGAGGCAGAGACCATATGCTAGGCTATAAAATGACTCAATATATTTAAAAGAACTGAAATAATGTAAAGTTCTCCTATCACAACATAATTGAATTAAAAAGCAACAGAAAGAAATGTGGGAAAATCTCAAAGTTTGGAAATTAAACTACATGCTTCTAAACCGCCCATATGTCAAAGAAGAAATCACAATGGAAACTAAAAATAATTTGAATGAATGAAACAAAAACAACATCTCACAACTGATAAGAAGTAAACGAGGATGCAGAGGAAAATTTATAGCCTTAACACCTATATTAGAAAAAATTATTTTAAATAAATACCTAATTGTTCACCTTAAGAAGGTAGAAAAGAGGAGCAAACAAAACCAAAAGCAAGCAGAAGGAAGGAAATGATCAAGAATAGAGCAGAGATGGAAGTCTATTAGAAATAATCAAAAATTACAGCAAAGATACAGGGTACAAAACAAACTTACACAGATCAGTTGCATTTCTATACTCTAATAATGAACTAAGAGAATTCAAGAATACAATCCCATTTACAATTGCAACAAAAAGAATAAAATATCTAGCAGTAAATTTAATCAAGGAGGTAAAAGACCTATACAATGAAAACTATAAGACATTACTGGAAGAAATTGATGATGACATAAAGAAATGGAAAGATATTCCATGAACTTGGATTGGAAGGATAAACATAGTTAAAATGTCCATACTACCTAAAGTGAGCTACAGATTCAATGCAATCCCAATCAGAATGCCAACAACATTCTTCATGGAAATAGAACAAAGAATCCTAAAATTCATATGGGGGAACAAAAGAACCCAAATAGCTAAAGCAATTCTGAGAAAAAAAAACAAAGCTGGAGGCATCACAATCCCTGACTTCACAATATACTACAAAGATATAGTAATCAAAACAGCATGGTACTGGTAAGAAAACAGGCACACAAATCAGTGGAACAGAAGAGAAAGCCCAGAAATAAAACCACACATCTACAGACAGCTAATCTTTGACAAGGGGGCTAAGAACATACAATGTAGAAAGGAAAGACTCTTCAATAAATGACATTGGGAAAACTGGACAACCATATGCAAAAGAATGAAAGTAGACCATTATCTTTCACCATAAACAAAAATTAACTCAAAATGGATCAACTACTTGAAGGTAAGACATGAAACTATAAAACTGTTAGAAGAAAATATAGGCAGTAGACTCTTTGACATGGGTCTTACAAAGATCTTTTTGAATACCATGTCTCTTCAGGCAAGGGAAAAAAAGAAATAACTGGGACTTCATCAGACTAAAGAGCTTCTGCAAGGAAAAGGGAACAAGGATCAAAATGAAAAGACAACCAGAGCTGGCCCAGTGGTGCAGTGGTTAAGTTCGCACGTTCCACTTTGGCGGCCCAGGTTTCGCTGGTTCGGATTCAAGGTGTGGATCTGGCACCACGTGGCAAGCCATGCTGTGGCAGGCATCCCACATATAAAGTAGAGGAAGATGGGCACCGATGTTAGCTCAGGGCAAGTCTTCCTCAGCAAAAAGAGGAGGATTGGCAGTAGTTAGCTCAGGGCTAGTCTTCCTCAAAAAAAAAAAAAAAGAAGAAAAGAAAATATACTAAGGCAGCAAGGCAGAAGAAAATAACTTGCAAAGGAACCCCATCAGGCTTTCAGTGGATTTCTCAGCAGAAACCTGACAGTCTAGGAGAGAGTGGAATGATCTATTCAAAATCCTGAATGACAAAACTTTCAGCCAAGAATACTCTATCCAATGAATATCTCCTTCAGATATGACAGAGAAATAAAAACTTTCCCAGATAAACAAAAGCTAAGGGAGTTCATTGCCACAAGTGCCCCCCTACAAGAAATCCTCAAGAAGGCCCTCATATCTGAAAAAAGAAATAGGAAAGGGGCTACAAAGCCCTGAGAAAGGAGATGAATAGGCAGGCAATAATCAAGAAGTGGCAGATCTCTATCAGATCAGGTTAGTAAACAATTCCAATGTCAAGGATAATATAAACAGAAAATACGAAAACAAAAATGACCTCATCTTTTTATCCATAGACGCACAACACAGGTTGGAAAAAGATATGACAAAATAACTTAGAAGGAAAATAGTAAAGGGATGGAATCAGTATAGTCTAAGGAAGTAGGAGGCTGTCAGAAAATGGACTATCTCAACTATGAGATTGTTTATATGAACTTAAGGGTAACCAATAACAAATAATCAGAACAGACATCTTTACAATAAACGAGGAGGAAAAGAAGAAAAACAACAGAGAAAACTACCTAATCAAATTGGTAGTCCAAACTACACAGGAAGGAAACAAAGGAAAGCAGAAGAATCAGGAAATGTGTGAGAAGATGGGAGTGTTAAGCCCTATATGTCAATAATCTCTCTAAATGTAAATGGATTGAATTCTCCAATCAAAAGAAACAGAGTGGCAAGATGGATTAAAGAACAAATGCCAACAATATGCTGCCTCCAGGAAACATATCTCAGCTCTAGAGACAAACATAGGCTCAGAGTGAAGAGATAGAAGACAATACTTCAAGTTGATGGCAAACCAAAGAAAGCAGGTGATGCCATACTTATCTCAGACAAAGTAGACTTCAAGATAAAACTGATAAAGAGAGACACAAAGGGGCAGTGTATAATAATAAAAGGGACTCACCACCAAGAAGACGTAACACTTATAAACATGTCTGCACCCAACACAGGAGCACCAAAGTACATAAAGCGACTATTAACAAAGCTAAAAGGAGATATTACCAACAACGCAATAATAGTAGGGGACCACAATACTCCACTTACATCACTGGATGGATCATCCAGACAAAAAGCCAACAGATACTGGACTAAATGAAAAACTAGATGAGATGAACGTAGTAGACATATAGAGTCCTCCATCCCAAAACAGCAGAATACACATTCTTCTCAAGAACACATAGAACATTCTCAGGGATAGAGCAAATATTGGGAAACAAGGCAAACCTTAATAAATTTAGGTAGATTGAAATGATATCTACTATTGTTTCTGACCATAATGCCGTGAAACTAGAAATCAACTACAAGAAAAAAGCTGGGAGAGGAACCAAAAACGTGGAGACTAGACAACATGCTACTGAACAACCAAAGGGTCATCAAAAAAATAAAGGAAGAGATCAAAAGATATTCGGAGGCAAACAAAAATGGGAACACCATGTTGACTCTTATGAGATGCAGTAAAAGCAGTCCTAAGAGGGAAATTTATAGCAATACAGCACCACATTAACAAACAAGAAAAAGCTCAAATAAACTATCTTAATCTACACCTAACAGAATTAGAAAAAGAAGAAGAAACAAAGCCCAAGCTCAGGAGAAGCAGGGAAATAATAAAAATTAAGTGCAGAAATAAATGAAATAGAAACAAAAAAGACTGTGAAAGGATCAATGAAACAAGGAGCTGGTTCTTTGAGAGGATGAACAAAATTGACAAACCCTTAGTGAGACTAAGAAAAAAAGAAAGAAGGCTCAAATAAATAAAATTAGAAATGAAAGAGCAGAAATTTCAATGGATAGCACAGAAATACAAAAGATTATGAGAATACTAATGAAAAACTATATGCTAACACACTGGACAACCTAGAAGAAATGGATAAATTCTTAGACTCTTACAACCTCCCAAAACTGAATCAAGAATAAACAGAGAATCTGAATAGACCAATCACAAGTAAAGAGATTGAAACAGTAATCAAAAACCTCTCCAAAAATAAAAGTCCAGGACCAGATGGATTCTCAGGAGAATCCTGCCAAACATTCAAAGACAATTTATTACCTATTCTTCTCAAACTATTCCAAAAAGTTGAGAAAGATGGAAATTCCCCTAACACATTCTATGAGGCCAACATCACCCTGATCCCACCACCAGACAAGAACAATACAAAGAAGGCAAATTACAGGTCAATATCGCTGATGAACATAGATGCAAAAATCCTCAACAAAATATTGGCAAACTGAATACAGTAATACATTAAAAAGATCATACACCATGATTAAGTAGTATTCATACCAGGGACACAGGGATGTTTCAACATCCACAAATCAGTAAATGTGATATACCATATAAACACAAAAGGAGGAAGAAAAACCACATGATCATCTCTATAGAAGCAGAGAAAGCATTTGACAAGATCCAGCATCCGTTCATGACAAAAATTCTCAATCAAATGGGTATAGAAGGAAAATATCCCCACAAAATAAAGGTCATATATGACAAACCCACAGCCAACATCATACTCAGTGGGGGAAACTGAAAGCCATCCCACTGATAACAGGAACAAGACAAGGATGCCCACTCTCTCCACTCTTATTCAACATAGTACCAGAGGTTTTGGCCAGAGCAATTAGGCAGGAAAAAGAAATAAAAAGAATCCAAATAGGCACTGAAGAAGTGAAACTTTCACTCTTTGCAGATGACATGATTTCTATATATAAAATGTATAGAAAACTCTAAAGAATCCATCGGAAAACTCTTAGAAAAAATCAACAACTACAGCAAAGTTGTAGCATACACAGTCAACGTACAAAAATCAGTGGCATTTCTATACTCTAATAACGAACTAATAGAGCAAGAACTCAAGAATACAACCCAATTTACAATTTCAACAAAAAGATTAAAATATCTAGGAATAAATTTAACCAAAGATGTGTAAAACCTATACAAGGAAAACTATAGGACATTACTGAAAGAAATCGATAATGACATAAAGAAATGGAAAGATAGTCCATGTACATGGATTGGAAAAATAAACATAGTTAAAATGGCCATACTACCTAAAGCAATCCACAGATTCAATGCAATCACAATCAGAATCCCAATGACAATCTTCACAGAAATAGAACAAAGAATCTTAAAATTCGTATGGGGCAACAAAAAACCCAGAATAGCCAAAGCAGTCCTGAGAAACAAGAAAACTGATGGCATCGAAATCCCTGATTTCAAAACATATTACAAAACTGTAGTAATCAGAACAGCATGGTACCAGTACAAAAACAGGCACAAGGGTCAGTGAAGCAGAACTGAAAGCCCTGAAATAAAACCACACATACATGGACAGCTAATCCTCAATAAAGGAAGCAAGAGGGGCTGGCCTGGTGGTGCTGTGGTTAAGTTTGCACATTCCTCTTTGGTGGTGCAGGGTTGGCCAGTTTGGATCCTGGGTGTGCACATGGCACCACTTGGCAAGCCATGCTGTGGTAGACATCCCACATATAAAGTAGAGGAGGATGGGCACAGACGTTAGCTCAGGGCCAGCCTTCCTCAGCAAAAAGAGGAGAATTGGCAGCAGACGTTAGCGCAGGGCTAATTTTCCTCAAAAACAAATAAATAAATAAAAAATAAAGGAACCAAGAACATAGAATGGAGTAAGGAAAGCCTCTTCAATAAGTGGTGCTGAGAAAACTAAAGAGCCACATCTAAAATATGAAAGTAGACCATTATCTTTCTCCATAGACAAAAATAGACCCAAAATGGATCAAAGACTTGAATGTAAGACCAGAAACTATAAAACTTCTGGAAGAAAATATAGGCAGTACACTCTTTGTCATCAGCCTTAAAAGGATCTTTACAAACATAGTGTCCACTCAGACAAGGGAAACAAAATAAACAATAAACAAGCAGGACTTCATCAGACTAAAGAGCTTCTGGAAAGCAAAAGAAACCAAAATGAAAAGACAACCCAGGAACTGAGAGAAAATATTTGCAAATCATAAATATTTGCAAATCATATATACGATAAGGGATTAATCTCTGCAATATATAAAGAGCTCACACAACTGAACTATGAAAGAATAAATGACCCAATCAATAAGTGGGCAGAGGATATGAACAGGCATTTTTCCAAAGAAGATATACAGATGGTCAATAGGCAGATGACAAGGTGTTAAACATCATTAATCATCAGGGAGATACAAATCAATGCTACAGTTAGATATCATCTTATGCCTGTTAGAACAGTTACAATCACCAAGACAAAAAAATAACAAATGTTGGAAAGGTTGTGGAGAAAAGGGAACCCTCATCTACTGCTGGTGGGAACGCAAACTTGTGCAGCCACTTTGGAAAACAGTATGGAGATTTCTCAAAAATTTAAAAATAGAATTACCATATGACCAGGCTATCCCACTACTGGGTATTTATCCAAAGATCTTGAAATCAACAATAAGAGACGTATGCACCTCTGTGTTCATTGCAGCATTATTCACAATAGCCAAGATGTGGAAGCAACCCAAGTGCCCAACGACTGATGATTGGATAAAGATGATGTGGTATATATATATACAATGGAATACTACTCCACATAATCGTCCCGTTCACAACCACATTGGTGGAACTTGAGGGCATCATGTTGAGAGAAATAAGCCACACAGAGAGAGAAAAGAACATATGATTTCACTCATATGTGGAATATAAACAAACTTATGGATGAAGAGAACAATTTAGTGGTTACTGTGGCAGCAGGAGAGTGGGTACAAGGGGTGCGGTGGCACATTGATATGGTGTTTGATAAATACTGATGTACAACTGAAATTTCAAAATGTTATAAACTAGTTAGACCACAATAGTTTTTTTTAAACTGGTTTCTTGGAAAGTTCAAAAAAGGTGAGACAACATGAGTGACATCAGCCTCATGGTGGAATTTTCCCCCTTGTCACGCCCCTCTAAGTTACAGCCAAATGGACATGCACTGACCAACATAGGATTTCCTATACAGCAGTAGAGGATGCCTAAGAGATCCATGCGTCTATACATCTGAAGGTGGGTGGACTCAACCCCCAGTAAGCAGTGGAACTAGGGGAGAAGCCCCCACCACCCTCCCTGAGTGGCAGCAATCCAGGTTGTGGATCCTCACACAGTGGCTTGCACAAGTGGTGAGGACAGCCCAGCTCACCTGACTGCCAGTGGAGCATGGATGGTGGCAGCCTGGCCTGTGTGACTGCTGGCACAGTGGAGGTGGCCTGGCCCACACAACTGTGAGCAAACGGGGTGGGGGCAGAAGAAATAGCCCCTTTGCCCCAGCACTGGCAGGTGGAACCTGTGACCAGAGGCTTCAGGAAACACAGCAGATCTGGTGACCTAGCCCCCACTGGTGGCACCCCCCAACACCAGCTCAGCAGCAGCAGGAGATACATATAGTTCTCCAGGTCCCTGGCAGGGATAGTGACACCTGTGAACCCAGGACCCCTGGCAGCAGTGCAACCAGCACCTTCGGACAACCCAGGACAAGCATCACCGGTCATGCATGGGGCAGCAGCACCCACGCCTATGGGAGCCAACAGAAAGCCAGTGGGGTCTCAGATAGACCAGCCTCACTATACCTGGAAGACCTAGAAAAAGAACAAACAAAGCCCAATGTCAGGAGAAGGAAGGAAATAATGGAATCAGAGCAGAAATAAATGAAACAGGAAGTGGAAAAACAATAGAAAGGATCAATGAAACTAAGAAGTGGTTCTTTGAGAAGATAAACAAAATTGACAATATCTCAGCCAGATTCAGAAAAAAGAGAGACGACTCGAATAAATACAATCAGAAATTACAGAGCAGTAACTACAATGGACACTGCAGAAACACATTGGATTACAGAAGAATACTATGAAACACTATATGTCAACAGACTGAATAGCCTGGAAGAAATGGATAAATTCTTAGAACCATATGACCTCCGAAAACTGAATCACAAAGAAATAAAGAATCTGAATACACCAATCACAAGCAGAGATTGAAACTGTTATCAAAAGCCTCCCAAAGAAAAAGTCCAGGACCATATGCTTCTCTGGTGAATTCTACCAAACATTCAAAGAAGATTTAATTCCTATGCTTCTCAAACTATTCTGAAAAATTGGGAGGATGGGACACTTCTGAATTCATTTTCTGAGGCAAACATTATCCTGATATGAAAACCAGACAAGGATGACACAAAAAAGGAAAATTACAGGCCAATATCAGTGATGAACATAGACACAAAAGTACTCAACAAAATATTAGGAAATTGAATACAACAATACATTAATTGGATCATAGACCACGATCAGGTGGGATTTACTGTAGGGGTGCTGAAATGGTTCAACATTAGCATATCCATCAATGTGATGTACCACATTAACAAAATGAAGAATGAAAATCACATGATCATCTCAATAGATGGAGAGAAAACATCTGACAATTTCCAATATCCATTTATGATAAAAACTCTCAATAAAATGGGTATAGAGGGAAAGTACCTCAACATTACAAAGGCCATATATGACCAACCCACCACCAACATCACACACAATGGTCAAAAAGTGAAAGCCATTCCTCTGAGAACAGGAACAAGACAAGGGTGCCCACTCTTGCCACTCTTCTTCAACATAGTACTGGGAATTTTAGCCAAACAAGTAAGGCAAGAAAAAGAAATAATAGGTATCCAAAACGGAAAGGAAGAATTGAAACTGTCACTATTTGTGGTTGACATGATTCTATATTCAGAAAACTGTAAAGAATCCAACAAAAAACTATTAGAAATAATCAACGAATACAGTAAAGCTGCAGAGTACAAAATCAACATTCAAAAATCATTTGCATTTCACTCCATAACGGGGGCCTGCAGTTTGCCAGTTGGGATCCTGGGCATGGACCTACACACCACTCATCAGGCCATGCTGTGGTGGCATCCCAAATAGATGAACTAGAACGATTTACAACTAGGATATACAACTATGTACTGGGGCTTTGGGGAGAAAATAAAAGAGGAAGATTGGCAAAATATGTTATCTCAAGGCCAGTCTTCCTCACACACACAAAATCAGTTGCATTCCTATACACTAGTAATATACCAGCAGAAAGAGGAGTCAAGACTATAATCCCATTTACAACTGCAACAAAAAAGAATAAAATACTTGGAATAAATTTAACCAAGGAGGTGAATGCCATATACTCCAAAAACTATGACATTAATGAAATAAAGAAGACAAAGAAATGGAAAGATATTCCATTCCCATGTATTGGAAGAATAAACACAGTTAAAATGTCCATATTACCTAAATCAATCTACAGATTGATCTACAGATCAACCTACAGACTTAATGCAAACCCGAATGGAATACCAATGACATTCTTCATGAAAAGAGAAAAAAGAATCTTAAAATTTATATGGAAAAACAAATGACACTGAATAGCCAAAGCAATTCTGAGGGGGGAAAAAACAATACTTGGATGTATCATGCTCCCTGAACTCAAAATATGCTACAAAGCTGTAGTAGTCAAAACAGCATGGGACTGGCATAAAAAACCCGGATATACAGATCAATGGAACAGAATTGAAAGCCCAGAAGTAAAACCACACATCAAGGGACAGCTAATCTTCAACAAAGAAGCCAAGAACACACAATGAAGAAAGGAAAGTCTCTTCAATTAATAGTGTTGGGAAAATTGGACAGCCACATGCAAAAGAATGAATGTAGACCATTGTCTCACATGATACACAAAAATTAACTCTAAATTGATTAAAGACTTGAATGTAAGACCTGAAACCATAAAACTCTTAGAAGAACATATAGGCAGTACAGATTTGATGTAGGTCTTAGTAGTATCTTTCTGAATACCATGTCTCCACAGGCAAGGGAATCAAAAGACAAAATAAAGAAATGGGACTACATCAGACTAAAGAGCTGCAAGGCAAAGAAAACCATCAGCAAAACGAAAAGACAACCTACCAATGGGAAGAAAACATTTGCAAATCATACATCTGACAAGGCGTTACTTTCCAAAATACATAAAGAGCTCATACAACTCATTAACAAGAAAAAAGAATAATCCAATAAAAAAAATGGACAGAGGATACGAACAGACATTTTTCAAAGACGATATCCAGATGGCCAACAGGCACACAAAAAGATGTTCGACATCACTAATCATCAGGGAAATGCAAATCAAAACGACAATGAGATATCACCTCAGACCAGTCAAATGGCTATAATTACCAAGACAAAAAATAACAAATGTTGGAGAGGATGTGGAGTAAAGGGAATGCTCATAAACTGGTGGTGGGAATGCAAACCGGTGCGACCACTATGGAAAACAGTATGCAAATTTCTCAAAAACTTAAAAACGGAAATACTGTATGATCCAGCCATTCTGCTACTGGGTATTTATCAAAAGAACATGAAATCACTAATTCAAAAAGATATATGCACCCGTATGCTCACCACAGCATTATTCACAATAGGCAAGATGTGGAAGCAACCTAGGTGCCCATCAAGAGACAAATGGATAAGAAGGTGTTGTATATGTATACAATGGAATACTACTCACCCGTAAAAACAGACAAACTCATCCCATGTGAGACAACATGGATGGATCTTGAGCAAAACAAGTCAGATGGAGAAAGAAACACTGTATGATTTCACTCCTATGTGGAATATAAGCAAACACATAGATGAGACTAGATTAGTGGTTACCAGAGGAAAAAGGGATGAGGGAGGATGAAATGGTAAAGCCACATATGTATGGTGACAGATAAAAACTGAATTATTGGTGATGAACACAATGCAGTCTAAAGAGAAACTGAAATATAATGATAGACACTTGAAATGCATACAAGGTTGAAAGCCAATATGACCCAATAAAATAATTATATATATATAAAAATACATATATATATACATATATATATATTTAAATACAGACAGTAACCACTAAAAATAGGCACATATAGAAAAAGCAAGTTAAAATGGAATTTTAAATAAATATTATTAACCCCAAAGAAGAAAAAAAGAGAAAGGGGAACAAAAGCCAAATGGAAAAAAAGAAAACAAGTAGTAAAATGGATGACCTAAATCTAACTGTCAATAATTACATTAAATGTAAAAGGATAAAATTATCCAATTGAAACTTAGAGTTTGTCATAACAGATAGAAAAACAGCATTTAAAAAGAAACAAAAGAATATCTTAAATACTCAAATTCTTTGTTAAATTCTATCATACGTAGTTTCATTATTTTGACAAATATTTTGAATGGCTGCATAGCACTCTAACTTATGGTATAATAGAATTAATCATGTTTAGATGATTATGATTTTATACATTAAGTTGGACAACATATCTAAGGTCTTTTCCGCTCTTGCTCTCTGTTAATTTAAGACATGATTTTACTCTCTCTTATGGCCACTAGCAATCCCTGACTTAGTACTTCTGTGGTTCATGAGTTAGAGGATACTAATGTAGGATGATCCAGAATTATATCAAAGTCATTAAAATTCATTGCATCCTAGTCAGCAATAAAATAGTCATATTTATCATTCAGGAATCCCTTACCAAGAACCATGATCCATATATTTTCAAGTCTTAAATCATATTGCTATTCAATTCCAAAAACCTCACAGAGCATTGGATCTCAGCCTTCAGAGACCGTTCATTGCTGGGCTTTATCACGTGTATCTAGAGAACTCACATCTGTGAGAATGTCAGAGTCTTTCCCTGCTTGGCCAAATGGGATCTCCATCTCTCATGCAACTACAGTCCTGACACAGGAAGCTCAAATCATTTTTCGACAGGACTTAATTTCTTCATTCCTCCATTATAGCTCTTAATATTACTAAGTTGAACACATAGGAGAGAATAATCTGGTCAGTGAATATATAAACACTGGCTAGAAGAGACTGGGCCACATAAGGAGGATTAGGTTATTTGGAACCATTGTTCAGTTCACTGGAATGGGAGGAACTGGGAAGCACATAATAACATGGGGTTCTTTTGGGTAGGAAGCTTCAGAACAATTAATGAAAACATTTACGTCTCACTATTTCAACGAGAAGGAAACACTAACTTACACATACCATGGTTTTGCACCTGCCAAAACAGATCACTCCTCCTTGGGATTCCTCTACTGGGAAAGAACAAAGAGAATCCAGAGCTGGGAAAGGAAAAAGAGACCATGAGAGCAAGCATAATTTAGGGTTACCATGAGAGGAAGTAACATTTGGCTCCTCCATTCCATTTTGCATAACACCTCTAACTGTACAAACATAACAATATGAAAAAATTAGAAGGACTGTAGACAAACCCAAACTCTTCCCCTAATGCCCAGGAAACCCAAACACTTCAACAGACAGTTTTCTGGCCAGACCTCCACTTTGGGGAAGCTGCTCTGCACCTGAGACTAGGCTGCTCAGCCCAGCCCTGAACAGGTCCTCCTCCCTCCATTCACACCTTCCAGGACTGAAAAGGAGCCACGCCATCCAGCCACACCTTACCTCATGGCCTTGGGGTCAGGTGAGGTTGAAGAGGTTAGAAAAGACATAGAACTGGTCAGGAAATATTCAGTATTCCAATTCCAGAAAAATGAATGGTTAAACACATTACAACATATCCACGTAATAAACGTGAAGTCAGGAAAAATATCGTGAACATGGAAAGCATTCCAGAAACACTGTCAGTAGAAAAATCAGGTTATAAAACTATAGGTACAATATGATACCATTTGAAGAACACATGTGTATCTCAATATCAAATGACTGAAAAATCATCAGACTTCAATAGACAGAAAAAATCTAGAAAGTTTTACATTTACATGTTGACAGTGCTTATCTTTTGCCCCCGATGGGGGATTTTGTTTGTTTAAGTATTTAACTTGCTGATTGTCCATTTCTTAAAATATCTATGCATGTGAAGATTTGTTGTGTGTTAAGTGGAAGCTGTTTTCCAAAATGTGGAAAGTTCATTCTTCTAAACAGAGTTTAGTTGGTCTTAGGGAAATGTACTAAATTTGGGTTGTTTTATTAAATGGTTTTTGATTCCTTCAGTTACCAGTGACACAATCTCCTCTCAGGTTTTTAGGCATGCTCATTGTTGGATGACTGTCTAGACAGATGGCTGAAGTCCCTGAGTATAGCTAATATGTATTGTTGCTGGTCTCAGGGCTACATCCTTTTGCAAGTTCTCTGTATGGAACCCTTTCCCATCCTGTTAGCCACGTCCTCCAGAAAGCTGCTCAATTTTCTTATCCTATCAGTCTCACTCAGCAACCATCATCATCAGAATAAAAAATGTAAAGTAGGAGTTACCGTGTGACCCAGCACTTCTGTCCTCAGCTATATACCGAAGAGAATGGAAATATGCATTCACACAAAAACTAGTACACAAATGTTCACATTTGTCACAGCCAAAAAGTGGAAGCAACCCAAATGTCCATCAACAGATGGATGAAGAAAATGCCATTTATGGATATAAGGGAATATTACGCAGTCAGAAAAATAAGGCTATTTTGATACCTACTCCTCGTGGATGACCTTGAGGACACTGTGCTAAGTAAAATGAGCCTGTCATGAAAGTATAAATTTTGCACGATTGCTCTACTATGAGGGTCCTAGAGAAGTCAAATTCATAGAGACAGAAAGGAGAACGGTGGCTGCCAGGGCTGGGCGGAGAGGGGAATGGGGAGTTAGTGTTTAATGGGACAGAGTTTCAGTCGAAGATGAAAAAGTCCTGGAAGTGGATGGTGCTGATGGTCGCACAACAATGTGAATGCACTTACTGTCACAGAACTGTACACTGAAAAGTGGTTAAAATGGCAAATGTAATGCCATGTATACTTTACAAAATAAAGTAAAAGAATGATGTGCTTATCTACCACATGGACGAACTTTGAAAACCTCATGCTAAGTGAAAGGAGCTAGACATAAAAGGACACATACTGCATGATTCCATGTAGACTGAATTTCAAGAGTCAGCAAATCCATGGAGACAGAAGCTGGGTTAGTGGTCTCCAGAGTATGGGAGGACGATGGAATAGGAAGTGACAGCTAACAAGGCCAGGGTTTCTTACTAAGGTGATCAAATATTTTGGAATTAGATAGTGGTACTGATTTGTACAACCTTGTGAATATAGTAAAAAGTTTTCTTTTGAGTAGATTTTTACAAGGTGAATTTGGGGCTGGCCCAGTGGCGTAGTGGTCAAGTTCAGCACATTTTGCTTTGGTGGCCCGGGTTCACAGGTTTGGGTCCCAGGCATGGACCTACACCACTCATCAAGCCATGTTGTGGTGGCACCCCACATACACAATAGAGGAAGATGGGCACAGATGTTAGCTCGGGGCCACTCTTCCTCAAGCAAAAAGAGGAAGATTGGCCACAGGTGTTAGCACAGGGCCAAACTACCTCACCGAAAAAAAAAAAGGGAGGAATTTTATGATCATGTATATATCTCAACTGAAAAAGTAAGGTAAAAATTTACAACATAAATTCCTTACCATCACGGTGCTCTCATAGGTCATCAGAGTTTGATCACAACCCGACAGTGGTGGCTGCAGTCAGAATGACATCACTGCCTTATCAAACACCAAGTCACATTATCTGAATCTCCCCAGTGGCCTTCGATGCATCTATTCCTATTCAGGGTTTACTTTACCTACCAGAAGGAACATAAGAGTATCAACAGTGTCATTTGAGTCTTTCTATCACCCCAAATACTAAGATGGCATGGTCTGGCATATGATAAGCATTTACTAAAAATCTGATTATTTTGCCCCAAATTCTAGTTCTAGACATTTCTTAAGAAAATATTGAGATAAAGAAATGCATGTACGAGTATCTTCAATACAGAGTTTTTGACAGCCAAAAACTAGAAACACAAAAATCTAAGAGGGAACAGGTTAATTAATTTGGTTCTGCTATGTGATGGCATGTACAGGATTATTAATCAGGATGATACTGGTCCAAGTGTAAAATATGCACTCATAACTGGGGAACGGTATCCAGTTGAAACTTAAGACATAGATTCTGTTCTCAGATTTTCTAAACGTAACTGCTCTTAGAGTTCATGACATTTTAGTGTCTTGGGTTTTTCATCAGTAAAGGCAAGAGTACGAAGATCACTTACTAAGCATGAATATGTTGGAGAAATATAATCTACATTGAAACTTAGTAATATGTTGTAATCCCATATAAATATGTTAGCTATTTTTATTGAAGAACATTGCATGTCCCCTAATTGGGTATTATAAAAGAAACGATTCTCCTTCCTAGAGTAAAATTGTGCTTATCAGCCCTGCTCTGATAATGCTCACAAAAATAATGGGCAAAATTAGATCTTTTGCTTGAGAATGCATTTTTAATTCATACATCAAGAGTTTCTAGAAAAGAGGAGGAAATTTCCCTCCTGCCGAAATGCAGCAGAAACAAAGAGACATTTGTGAATCACAACCTGCGCAAAGAAGCTGATGTGATCAAGGGTCTCAAAGTGAGAACATCAGTAAGACTCTCAGTGCCCTGAAGCAGCAACAAAAGACATGTTGGTAAATAAAACGATTCCTTATTTTCTTGTATTTCAATCAGTATTTGGAAATCTTTTTGGGAAGACAACTAAAAATCAGATATCATTGCAAAGTTTTGTTAAATTTTTCTTATATCAATAATTTAAAATCAGTGAATTTATGAAAGAAAGAAACAACTATCCTCAATGTTGATTTTTGCATGAAAACAATTCTTTCCCCTCCCCAAGATTCTTCTTTGGGGGATGGCAGGACTGAGGAGGAAGTCAGGAGGCACCTGGCTGTTCTTGGGGCACAGAATGACTTCCTTACATGTAGGACACTCTCCAGGTCCACACCCGCCCTGCTCATACACATAAACAGATGGAAAGGAGGACAGAGCCTGGACTACGGGTATAGGTTTACAGCACGTTCCTGGGGTCCGAGCTCTGGGAACCCCGAGGCTCTGAGACAGTAGCTGCCCCTCAGAGCTCCCAAGTAGAGAACTTTCTAGGCTTTCCCAAACTAACCTCGGTGCCCCCTGGCTGGAAATCTTCCTTTAGGGCTCAATATCCTACTTCCCTCTTGCAGCCAAGCAGCTGTGAAGAGAGAAGAGGAGGAACACCAGGGAGCCCAGAGCCACCAGACAGTGACGCCACAGAGCCACAGCCATCACACCCGCACAGGTGAAGGACATGCAACCAAATCCCCGTCACCCCAGCACAGCCACGCACCTGTCACAGCCTCGCAGCCACACCCACGGCACGGAGGCGCATCCCACCGCTCACTCGCGTCTCTCACACACACACCCCGCCACACGCTGCCCATCTGTCCCCACACACACCGTCCTCTGCCGTTCAGGCCCGAGAGTCCCGTGAGGACTGGCGTCCCTACTACGGGCCTCCACGCTGTGAGCGCTTCCGCCGCCACCCCTCCTGGTTCACGTCGGGCTCCGAATTGACTCGCTTCACAGGATTCCCGCATCCTGTGCTAATACATCCACAGATGAGCTCAACTCACCCTGCAAAGAGGGAGAACCGCGCGAAAACGGAATGGAAGCCGAAGATCTGGAGTGACCGCTGCCCTCTGGGAAGTGTCGCTCCAACCTGAACATCTCTGGGCGCGGCGGCTCGTCAGAAAGGCCGCCGAAGCGCGGAAGTCCCGGTGGAACGGCACCGCAAGAACCGCCCGGAGCCCGGCCCGAGCGCAGGTCTCTCCGCCAGGAGCGCGACGCGAGGGCGCGTGCGCGGGCACGGAGCCTGCGCGGAGGCCGCTGGTGCGCGTGCTCGGTCCAGAGGCGCCGCTGCGTCGGGGAGGCAGAGCAGGGCGGCCCGGCGCCGGCTCCGAGCGTCCGGCCTGTGCGCGCAGAGCCGCGCGGGAGGGTCGGCGGGGCGGCCCCGGGGCGAGAGCGCACGGCGGGTGTGAGCTCTGAGGGCGGGGCCCCGGGCGAGTCCCCTCAGGCGGCTGCAGCCTGGGGACAGCATACGGGGCAAGCAACTCCTGATCCCGCCGGGGATGGGCCGGTTTATTCACTGTCTATTAGCTGCGTTTAAACGGTGTGTAGGAGTGAAGTAATACATGTTTACTTAATTCTCTAGGCTAAGCTGTAATAATAAAAATGGAATGAATATTTGATTGTAAAAGTGCTGTGGTGAATATTTTGTATATACTTTGTAATATTGATTTAGGGACAGATTTTCCAAGCATGCCCAAAGAGAGGAATGTTAGTAAAATTTTGAGAGTCCACTGGATAATTATTGTAATCAACCTAATCACTTGAATGCAAATCAATTAATAAAAGTAAATCCTAGACAAAGATTTGATAGACTTATTTTAACAAATATAATGAGACCGCATTACAGCCTGCTTAATTAGAATCTCTAGAAAGCTTTTGTTTATGTCTGTGGAGGATTTTCACACAGCCAGTGCATGGACTAAGATTTGAGAGTCAGTGCCTAATAACCAGTATAATAATGCAAATAATAACTAATGGATACTTAATCCATGCCATAAGCCATGCACCAGGCCAAGCACTTCAGATTAATTATCTCCTTTCACATTCATAACAATCCAATGGTGTAGGTACTGTTACTATTCCTGTTTCATATGTGAGGGAACGGACGTTTAGATAGGTCAAGTTACGTGCTCAAGGTCACATGGTAGGACTTGAGCTCACGAAACAGACAAACAGCTTTTCAGCCTCTAGCTGTAACCATCAATTATATACAGAGGGCCAAGGAACATGTTAAATGGCACCATGGGGATTCAATCAGAAAACTCCAGAATGTGGGAAATTCCATGACATAAATGACTTGGGGTTTTTTTGACAATCAAAATGAATGAAACAGAGAGGGAAGAGAGACTTGTAGATCAGCACTGTGCTATAACACTTTGTGCAGTCGTGGAAATGTTCCATATCTGCACTATCCATGCGACTATTTGGCACTTGAAATGTGGCTGTTGCAACGGAGGAACTGAATTTTTAATTTTATTTAATTTGAATTAATTTGTGTTTAAATTTAAATGGATACATGTGGCTAGTGGCTACCATGTTGAACAGTGTAGTTATAGATTAGACTAAAGAGACAGGTCAGTCAAATGCTATGTGTAGACCTTATTTAAATCCTGAGTCAAACAAAATAATTCTAAAAAGATTTTATGAGACAACTGGGAAATGGCCACTGACTAGGTATGTGTTAAAATTTTTAAGTAGGATAATGGCTTTATGGTTATGCTTTTAAAAAAGAGACTTTACCTTTTAGAGATACACACTAAAATATGTAAGCATGGGGATGATATGACATCTGGAATTTGCTGTATAAGATTCCTTTGGGGGCAAGAGAGAGTACTGGTTGGAGTATAGATGAATATCACTGACCGTGAATGGATGATTGTTGAAGCTGGGTGATGGGCACATGAGGGTACAACTGTCTTCTCTCAACCTTAGAATAGGTTTGAAATTTTCAACAATTAAAAATTGTAAAAGATATTTGCGTAGTGCTTTTCCATGTATTATCTCATTTAATCATCAGAATTTAGGAAGTGACTGGAACAACTGTTTACAGATGGAGAATCCGAGGCTCAGAGAGATTAGGTAACGTGCCCGAGGTCACACAGCTAGTTGAAGGCCTAGACTCAAATCCAAGCAATCTACCTCCAAATGTTGTGATTCCATCTCCTCATACTCTGTGTGACAAGCTGTGTCATTGTCATGGGTTGCTTAACGGTGAATGAAGCAGGAAGGGTGAGGGAAACAGAGTAAACACCATTGCTCTCATTCAGAATGATGGCTTTGCAGCACGTGCTCCTCTAATTAGGAAGAGATGAACGTCAGCCACCAGCTGCATGAGCTGATTAGTGAGCACAGAGAGAGAATGCTGCTGAACAGGATTAATTTGTAAGTTCCAGCTGTGAAAGAGGCTTTGTAACCTTTTTCTATATACCACCAATGATGATACTAAAAGCCATTTAAGACATTAAGTCCATTGACTGCAATTGCTCTTCTCAGGACTCAAAGGTTATATTATGCTCCTTTTCCTTCAAAATATAGTCAATATGTGCTGAGGAAAATTTTTTCAGGGTAGTATCTGAAACAAAAGACAAGTAACTCGTATTTGATCTTGTTAATGCATCTATTCTCAAATTAAATGATTTTGGTCTTTAATTTCTTATGCCTTCCTCAAAGGCCTTGGTGCCTATCGGCATATGATGACACGTTAACGTTTCCTACATAAAAGATTTCACAGCAGAGGCACAGCTTGGCCAATGCTTTTAGGCAATATTTTCACTCCTTGACAATTATGATACAGTGAAGTATCTTTCTTAAGCTAATAAATTAACCACTTAGTATCTGTGGGAACTACAAACAAGAGAGATGAATATACTGATTATTACCCTTCGTATCCGGATCTTTGTCTAGGCTTCACTGCTTACTGGTTGTAGCCTATGATAGTAGTCACTCAGCACTCGAGTGAAGAGTCACATGTAGCTTCATCTCTAAAATTATTGGCAAATATTTGCCTAGATCTGTTGGAATGTAATAAAAGGGACAAAATATTAATGGCCTAATAATGACGGGATGCAGGAAAAAGGGTTATGAATTGAATCTTGAAGCAATTAAACTGTGTCCCATAGAATTTTATTCCTGGGCTGAGAGTAACGGCCTTGAAGCACTGAACCTTCTTGCTCAGAACAACTGCCTGCTTCCCAAGCAGCTGCTCTGAATCCATCTCCATCATCTCAAGCAGCCGTCATTCCCTCCTCAGGTCTGAGCTGACCCATCTCACCTGAGAGCTGGAGTTGCAGGAAGGCACGAGGCAGGAATTGGAGTCAGAAGGCAAATGGCAAGCGCAGATTTATGGAATGGTGAGTTCCAATAATTAAGTAACCAAAATGTCATACAGAAATGAGAGGTGCTGCCACACAAATTGTAACCATGAGTGCCTTGGAGTTTGCTGAGGAGAGAATAGGATTACGAAGACTTTACCCTAAGAAGGCTTTGTAAACTACAGATGTCTTTCCACGTGCTTTGAGTCGAGACTTGTTTTCTTCACGTTCTTATTAAAAAATCCACCTCTGGCCAAAAGGGTTTAAAGACTTTAGCACCTTCTAAAGATCGTGAAAATTGAAAATCAAAATGACTTTCCTTATGTAGGCTCCAAACTTTTCTAAAGTATTTGAGTTCTCTTCAAAGGAAATTTCACACATAATTTGGAGGAATGCACGTGTTGAGGTAAAGATTCTTCTTTTAGGGACATTTAGATGGTGAAAGTAAGCCCTACCCTCACCCCCACAGATAGTGCAATAAACCATTATTAGATCTTATACTGTTATTAAATAATATGTTTTACAAAAAAGATTGAACACCTAAAATAAGAACATACCTCTGATTGTTCCAGAAGTAAAAATATCATCAATTTGTATCAAAAAGCTCTTCCTGATTGACCACACCTGCTATGTTCCTTGTTCACTGTGTAGTTTATTGCTTATTTCTACAGGACGGCTCTGCAGATGTCACGTCTGGTTATGCAACAGGTTTGGAGTTTTAGTTTACTTTTGGCTGGGATGGTATGACAAAGTTTAATGTCTTGCATAAACTTAACATTTCAAAAATTTTTAGCCTGAACTTTGTTACATCTAGGACTTTCCTGAAACTTTGACCTGATAATGAGGAGAAAGTGAACATTATTCAAAAGAAGTAGGACAAGGAAGATAGGGAGAAAGGAGCATCAGTACTAAAGCCTCCAGATCAATCTTCACCCTCGACCTGATACGGTTATTAATGCTGCATTAGACAACCCGGCTCTGGGCAGTGAGCAGAAGCCTTTCAACGAAGACGTCTGGCTGCTACACACACTGTTTAGCATGGTTTCCCAATCGCAGGTTTCTGAATTTAATTTAACCTCACTGTTAGCCTCCCTTAATATCTGGCAGAGAAAGTGTTGCACAGTCTGGATAGAATCCTGCTGCAGGATTACCAGATTTCTGGACTATTAGTACTATTCTCCTTTAATGTCATCGTTGTGAAACAAAATGAACAACCTCAAAACTATATTTGCAAGTTAAGCTACAGTAACCATTTACTGCCAAAACTAAACGTGACCAAAAACCTCTAAACATGACAAAACACACACACACACACATGGGCTAGGAGCCATAAGGCAATAGTTTGATAAATTATACTACTATCAAAATCATACAACTCCCAAACACAAAGGATACACACAAGAGACAGAAAGGATGTGGGTAAGAGGAATCCTCACTTACTACTAGGGAAAAGTATGAACTCTATGAGACAACCACGCTGAAGAACACTTCACAATAGCCAGTAAGGAGGGTGCAGGACTCACAAACCAACAGCCTCCCTTGTAGACAGACACACTAGGGAAATCCTAGGACACGTGCACAAGGAGATATGTCAATGCAGCATTGTTTTTACTAAAGGAAAAAGGAATAATCTAAATGTTTATTAATTTTAAAATAGAAAAATATATTCACAAAAGGGACTGCTATTCGTGGGTTAAAAGGAATACTCTCAATCTATATGCATCCACATGGATAAATTTTGAAGTCATAGTGAATAACCATGCTGAATTGCAGAATGATATGCACAGTCTGGTGCAATTTATAGAAACTTTATAATTTTAAAAAATTATATATATACATTTTTAAAGAAACAGATCTATGAAAAAGTATAAAACCATGGGAGTGTACTGTTTAAGGTGTTGTCAAAATCACAGGTGACTCCCTTGTTTAGGCCAAGCCCAATTTGGGTTCTTTTAAAAATAAGCAATGAGGTAGAAGTTTCAGAATATCAAAAGACTACAGAGTATTCAGAAGTTTTTTTTTACTGTCCTTTAATTCTTTCTGCAAAAACGTTCAGACATGAGCACATTGGTTCCATCACCCTCCTCAGGAAATGTCTTCATTTGTCATGTGCCTGAGCAGATAGGAATGCCCCAGCCCACCTGCTTGCAACCTTTCATAGAGGCTGACGTTAGGGCTTTGACCCCAGCTAAAGTCTGCTCCAAAGTGGGCAGAAAGAGGTATTATGGCCTTTTTCAAATGAACCTCTCCTAGGGTCAAAATAAATTATTGTATAATATATAATATATCCAATCACAACTCAACGACCTCCTTTGAGGCAAGTTTAATGGGCAGATTCTTCTCTGTTCTTTATCAGCAACATCAGTCAGAAGGTGGCACAGTTTGTGAACAGCTTCTCATGGGAGCTTTGCGAGCCTCACTGTTGCAACGATGTGAACCTGGTCTCTCTTGGAAAGATGCTTGCAGATCCCGGGAAGGCTTACTTGAGAACAACTGTCCACAGACAATTCATTATTGCTGTCTTTTTTTCTTCTGAAAGACACAGGAAAATATTTAAACCTTTGGTGCATGTGAGGGGGTTTTCAGGTGAACAAAGGGTCTCCACAAACGATGCATGTCACCTTTGAGGTGGTGGTCACCTGTGGGGAGACATGGAGAAGAACGGCATCAGTGAGAGTGGAAAGAAGCTTCAACTGTACCTGTAACATTTTATTCTTTAAAAGACAAAGCTGAAGCAAATATTGCAAAATTACGGTAACATTTTAAAACTGGATGGTGGACATACAGGTGCTATTATATAATTCTCTCCTGCTTTCTGTACACTTGAAATGTTATACTTAAAAAAATGATAAAGAAACAAAGCAATGCTGAAGGGTGAACAACAAACTTGGAAAAATATATTCAGAACATGTATGGGTGCGGGCCCTGTGGCCGAGAGGTTAAGTTCATGTGCTCATCTTTGGCAGCCTGGGGTTTGCTGGTTCGGATCCTGGGTGTGGACCTACACACTGCTCACCAGGCCATGCTGCGGTAGCATCCCACATAGAAGAACTAGAATGACTTGGAACTAGGATATACAATTACGTACTGGGGCTTTGGGGAGAAAAAAAATACAGGAAGATTGGTAACAGGTGTTAGCTTAGGGCCACTCTTGCTCACCAAAAGAAAAGGAAAAGCATACTTAAAAAAAAAAGAACATGTATGAGAAAAGGGTCTATTTTCCTGATATGTAAAGACAAATCAATAAGGACAAGATAAATGACCCAAGAGAAAAATCTGTGGAGGATATGAATGGGGAATTTATAGAAAAATAGCTAATGAATTTATAAAATATATAGCCTAAATATATATGAATCTCTCTCCATGTGTGTCTATGTGTGTGTATACACTCATCAAACAAATGCAAATTGAGAAAACAATACTGCTTTTCACCATCATATTGGCAAAATTTCTTATATTTGGCAAAACACAGTGTTACTAATGGTGGAGAAGAAACATTCTCATGTGTTTTTGAGAAGACTGTATTGGTATAATCATTCTGGAAGGCAACATTTTTTACATTCCCTTTGAAAGACCAATTCCATTTCTAGGGTTTTTTTCCTTTGGATATAATTGCATGAATGCACACAGATATATGTATAAAGGTATTGTTTATCATAGTAAAAAATTGAAGAGAAAATAAATTTTCACCAGTGGAAGACAGATCAAATTGATGATGATACATCCAATTGCAGAATAGTCTGTATCAACAAATGAAGATCTCCACAATACAACATAAGTTTAGAATGAGCAAGTGGTGGAACCATGTATACAATACAATTCGATTTGCATGAAAGGCATGCGTTATACACACGTGTGCACCCAAATGTCTGAACGCAGCATCACAGTGATTGCCTCCGGGGCATGAAACTGGAGGTTGGGAACAGGCAAGAAACCTTTTCTTTCCTCTTAGACTTTTATTGCATCAGTTAGGACTCTATGCTGCAAATGACGGAAAATGGAAACTCAACCTGCTCTAAGAAGTGGGTGGATTTGCTGGCTTAATGTAACTGAAAAATCTGTGGGGAGTTTCAGTTCATCTTGAATCACGGCTCTGCAATGTCACCAGGATGCTTTTCCTGGGTCATGACTTCATCTTTTGCGTATGTGAATGGTGCCCTCTAGGGGTGTGTACCTGATGGCCCTGATCATCTGGATAGCTCCCCTATCCATTACCAAAGGCAAGGGGGGATGCTTCCCTTTTCCAGAAGCCTCTACTTACTGGCTCTCAAGGGTTCATCAGTTCTAATTGGATTGTATACCAATCTTTGAATCAAACATCATCAATCGTGGCAATGGGCTTGTGGATCAATTCCAGGCAAACAAATTAATATAAAATGGAGTCTGGATGGTTTCCCAAAAGAAAGAGGGATGCTGGGCAGCAAAGAGCAGATATCCACTATTGCTAGATAATGTTTTCCCAAGGGCATGTAATTATCTGTCTGTCTTATCTATCTATCTATCTATCTTTCTATCTATCTATCTATCTATCTATCTATCTATCTATTTTACAGTTCACTAGGGCCTAGACTCTGAGCTCCACAGGAAGGGACTATGTTTGTGTCACTCATTATCTGTCCTTTGGGTCTAAGACAGGTTCCTGGAACATGATAGGTGGTCAGATAATATTTGTAGAATAAAAACAAAATGAAACAACCTACATTGCAACCTGACTCCTAATCACTGTCTACAGATTAAGAAAACTTAGTCACAGAATGAGCATCCTCAAGGCTATCTTTCACAATATTTTCATCCCAAGTGATCAGAAGAGAGGCTGATGTAGTGAGAGAGACACAATTTTTAGGAGAAACACTGATGGCTCTTTTAAACATTTGCTGATACTGCTTTTTGTTGATAGAAATTATTTGATACATTGTGTGAATTCATTACTCCTGAACTATTGCAATAATGGTTGAACTCAGCTAATTCACTTACTCTATTGTTCAAATAGCTTAGGGTCAGGCTAATTTAAGACTTTTCTTCTTCTTTCTCTTCCCTTTCCTTGGCCCTCCTTTGGGTACTCCCCTCACCGGGCCACCGAGAACTGCTTCTGCCTGTGCAGCTTGCCACATATTTACGGTTGCCAGATAAAATACAGGATGCTCAGTAATGTGTGAATTTCAGATAAACAGCGCATTATTTTTCAGTACGTGTATGTCCCAGATATTGCATGGGACCAGATATTACATGGGGTATGCTTATCTAAAAGATTATTCATTGTTTATCAGAGTTCACATGTAACTGAGCATCCAGTGTTTTTATTTGCTGTAATTTCTTATTTTTATTTGCTAAATCTGGCAACTCTACACATAATGCCGGCTACCTGCAACTACTTTCAGTTTCCCAAAGGGTAAACCCCTGGGCTTTCTGGACCATGAAATAGCTGATTATTGGATTTTTACTTGTTAGTATGGCTCTTTTATACTTAAAGAGCAATCCTAAAGTAAACCCGTGTGTAACCACCCCCCAGGTGAAGAAACATAGCAGAACGATGCCAGTACCTTAGCGCCATCTGTGGTTCTTTCCTATATCAGCATCCTCCTCCCTCCCTTGAGGGGTAACGACTGGCTTTTTTCATCATTCTCTGGCATCTCTTTAGGTTTGCCACCTGTGTAAGCATGCATAACGATATAGCTCCTTTTGACTACCTTTGATAGTTTCTTTGTGACTTGTTTCTTTCACCCAACCTTGCACTTGTGAGGTTTATCCATGTTTATGAGTGCCGCTGTGCTTCCTTACTTGACATTGCTGCACAGTGTTCCAAAATGTGATCATACCCATGATTATCCATCCATTGTACTGTTGTGCGGTTGATGGGACAGTTTTAACTTAAGTTGAAAATTTTAGAATGTTTTAAATTTATTGCAGGAAACTAAAATAACTACCATAAAATAGTTTCATACCGTTTAGGGAAATTTCTAATACTTAGTACTCCTCTGAAAATTTCTGTTGCTATATTCAATAATTGGGCAAAGTTTAGAGGCTTATATAAAATGGTTCTCATTTATATTCACAAGTTGTTTTTTATTGTTGTATAAGAGACATATAGTAAAATGCACAAATCTTAAATATATATCTTGATGAATTTTTACATATGTATATACCTGTGTAACCATCACCCAGATCAAGATCTAGAACGTTTCCAGCATCCTTTTACTATGACTGTCTTGCAGCTCTTTTATTTCCTGTTGCTACCTACAAGATAGCTGTCTGTCTAAATTTTTGGACATGCCCAATACAAGTCTGTATGATGATGGGTTTTGGGCTTTCAGGTGCACCACATGGTGAGTCTGCACAATGCTAAGTGGTTCCTTTAGAGAAGGGCTCAAGCCATTCGATTTCCAAAAGGAAAAGTGATAATACAGATGCTGATGGGGCTAACAAAGTAGATGAACTAATGTTTCTATTAAATAAAAAAATATTTATCTTCCAAAAGGAGGATTTAAGATCAGGCGGATAGTAACATCACATGTCTTTATAGTTAAATTGAACATATAACTCTCTGCTTGTGTATTTATCATATAAAGAAAAAACTGACTTATTGCAAATATTATCACCCACTAGCTGTAAAATGCCTTGAACCTGGTGATGTGTAGAAAGTATAAGAATAAAGTTACATGCAAGCAATTTATTCAAAACTTTGAACTTATTGATATATTTTTTATTACTATACTGTATTCTGTATACTACTCTGTATTCTGACCACAAATTGCTGTGATTCCCCTCAGAATTATGCCACTCTCTAATGGCTACATAACAGCAATGTCTCTTAAAATATACCCAGTGGCACAGTGGTTAAGTTTGCACCCTCCACTTCAGCGGCCCAGGGTTCACCTGTTGGGATCCCGGGTGCAGACAGGCACCACTTGGCAAGCCATGCTGTGGCAGGCATCCCACATATAAAGTAGAGGAAGATGGGCATGAATGTTAGCTTAGGGCCAGTCTTCCTCAGCAAAAAGAGGGGGATTGGCTCAGGGCTAATCTGCCTAAAAAAAAAAAAAAAAAATATATATATATATATATATATATATATATGCACTTATTTATTTATTATTTATATTTTAATTGCAGTAACATTGGATTATAACATTATATAGCTTTGGGATGTACATCATAATATATTTCGAATTCTGTGTAGATTACATCCTGTTCACCACCGCAAAATTAATTATAGTCCATCCCCTCACATGTCAGCCTAATCACCCCTTTTGCCCTCCCCTCCTTTCCCTATGGCAACCACCAATCCAATCTCCATTGCTATGTGTTTGTTTGTCATTGCTTTTATCTTCTACTTATGAGTGAGGTCATACGGTATTTGACTTTCTCGCTCTGACTAATTTCACTCAGCAGAATACCCTCAAGGACCATCCATGTTGTCAGAAATGGCCATGTTTCATCATTTCTTATGGCTGAGTAGTATTCCACTGTGTATAAATACCACATCTTGTTTATCCATTCATCCCTTGATGGGCACCTAGGTTGCTCCCAAGTCTTGGCTATTGTGTATAATGCTGCAATGAACATAGGGGTGCATGCATCTTTATGCTTTTGTATTTTCAAGTTCTTTGGATGAATACCCTGCAGCAGAATAGCTGGATCATATGGTAGATCTATTCTTAATTTTCTGAGGATACTCCATACTGCTTTCCATAGTGGCTGCACCAGTTTGCACTCCCACCAGCAGTGTACAAGGGTTCCCTTCTCTCCACATACTCTCCAATATTTGTTGTTTCCTGTCTTGTTAATTATAGCCATTCTGACCAGAGGGAGGTGATACCTCATTGTAATTTTGATTTGCATGTCCCTGATAACTAATGATGTTGAGAACATTTTCATATGCCTGTTTGCCATCTGTGTATCTTCTTTAGAGAAATCTCTGTTCAGATCTTTTGCCCATTTTTTAATTGGATTGTTGGTTTTCTTGTTGAGCTGTATGAGTTCTTTGTATAATTTGGATACTAACCCCTTATCTGATATATGGTTTGCAAATATCTTCTCAATAAAGAAATACAGTCAAGTCGCAGGAAACAAAATCAATCTACAAAAATTAGTTGCGTTTGTACATACTAACAATGAAGCAGAAGAAAGAGAAATTAAGAATGCAATCCCACTTACAATTGCAATCAAAAGAATAAAATACCTAGGAATAAACTTAACCAAAGAGGTGAAAGATCTGTACACCGAAAACTATAAAACATTGATGAAAGAACTCAAAGAAGACACGTAGAAATGGAAAGATATTCCATGCTCTTGGATTTGAAGAATCAACATCATTAAAATGTCCATACTCCTTAAAGCAATCTGTAGATTCAATGCAATCCCTATCAAAGTTCCAACAAAATTTTTCAAAGAAATAGAACAAAGAATCCTAAAATTTATATGGAACAACAAAAGACCCTGAATAGCCAAAGAACACCTGAGAAAAAAGAACAAAGCTGGAGGTATCACACTTCCTGATTTCAAAATATACTACAAAGCTACAGTAACCAAAACAGCATGGTACTGGCACAAAAACAGACACACACATCAAGGGAACAGAATCGAGAGCCCAGAAATAAGCCCACACATTTATGGACAGCTAATATTCGACAAGGGAGCCAAGAGCATACCATGGAGAAAAGAGAGTCTCTTCAATAAATGGTGTTGGGAAAACTGGACAGCCACATGCAAAAGAATGAAAGTAGATCATTCCCTTACACCATGCACAAAAATCAACTCAAAATGGATTAAAGGCTTGAATGTAAGACCTGAAACCATGAAACTCCTGGAAGAAAACATAGGCAGTACGATCTTTGACGTCGGTCTTAGCAGCATATTTTCAAGTCACACGTCTGTCCGGGCAAGGGAAACTAAAGAAAAAATGAACAAGTGGGACTACATCAAACTAAAAAGCTTCTGCACAGCAAAGGAAACCATGTGAAATTTCTGAATGCTCACTAGAGATACGTTGTTCAGATAGATCTCTCCAGTATTTTACATTTTCAGCATGGGAAGAAAAGAGAACTCAAGCACTGAGAGTTTTAGTGAATATTAAGGAAAAGTATTCACATGTTAAATGAAATGATTTTGTGTGCACATGCAATACATGTTGAAGAGTAAGAGAGGGAAGAAGAAAATGGATGGGCACTAAACAATGTTTTATTTCTATAAATGTGGAGCTTACAATTGAGAATCTCTTGCAGGAAAGATTCCAGGTCAAGATGTACGCTGTGACACATGATTAATCCCCACTCTCTCATCTCCCACTGAAATTCCAACACAGATACTTTTCAAAATCACAGAACTATATCTGTAGAAAACGATTACAGTCTCGTCAGTGTGCCAGAAATTTTGAGGACTACCCGGAAAATAGAAAGCAAATGGGTTGAAATTTCCTGTAAAAATCAAAAGAGAAGAAATTGCATCTCAGGACACCAAAGCCAAGCCAGGTTCTTTCTAGGAATCCTCAGATAAGCTCTAGGCTCAGCATCAGCGGATTCAAAGGGAGGAGCTGGCTGTGGAGCAACCATCAGTGGAGTTCCCTCAAGATGCTTCCTCGTGAGAGTATTTGGGCCTGAGAGAAAAACCAAAGCCAGACTTGTAGTAATGTCAGAATTTAGACCCAAAAAAGCATTAAAACAAGATACTTTATAATATTAAAGGGGGAATTTGCAATGAAGGTATAAAATCTCTGCACCAAATAACATAGCATCAATATCGATAAAGCAACAACTGTAGGAGATGCAAGGAGAAATAGAAACCCACTAGAGATGGAGCCTTCAGTTCACCTCTCTCAATCTATTTTAGAGCAAGTAGACAAAAGTAAGAAAATAGAAGAAAGTGCAGTAATGTCTTCAAAGGTCTAGGGAAAGACTTTTTGAATTTAGCCTTATTGTTAATTAAGCATCAGGATAAAATGAAGACATCTGGAAATTAAAAAGTTACCATTCAGTCTCCCCACGAGAAAACAATTACTTGAAGTTCTTCAGGCCAAAAATGGGAAACCAAGACATCAGATTGTACATAATGGTGGCAACTAAGTACAACCAGAAAAAATAAAAGAAAAATTTAAGCAGCAAACTTTTAATGTCGTAGCCTTCAGTTTCCTTCTAAATTAGTTCAATCGCAATGTTTGGTTTGCGGTGAATAATACTTATGTAATCTTAATATTGTACATGCCGTCTATTGGTTTTCACTTTTGGGTGTCAAACAATGTCAAAAGCACAGAAGATTTAATAATTATATTACAGAACAGCAAGTAAATCTCATAAATCTTGGCAATTTAAAGATTACGTGGCAGGGTATCTCAGCCAACAAATTCAAATGTATAAGAAATATCACTTTATTTTCTACATTTCAGTTTAATTTCCACCTCTGGGAAATATTCTCTTTCTCCCTCTACCTCTCTCATAAGACCTGCTTGATGGGAAATGTAACCACAGACATTCCTGGGCTTTCTCTGCCCTCCCGGGGTCCCACCAAGGTATGCAGTTGCCAAATCATCAGAGAGAAGGGGCCCCCCAGGCTTCAGTGATCTGCACACCCGGGGACCCGGGAGCCTCCATGAATGACTCTTTCCAGCGCAGCAGATCTCTGCTCCATCGGGGCTCCACGCGCAGCATGGGAGTCTCAGCTGAGGTTGGAACCCTGTGCTAGGGTCCTGCTTTCCCCAAATAGCTGACACCACTACCTTTTCTGAGGTTTGCCCCTCCTAGGGCTCCACCATGGAGCGGTGTTTGTTTCCCAGGTAGCTTCTCAGCACCGCTCCGGCCCTCGCGGACCTCCGACGGGGGAGCCTCTCCTGCCCCTGCTCCTCCAGGGCCCCTGCGTCCTCCTGAATGTCGTGTGCTCCTCGCTGAGCTCAGGTGTGCGGACAAGTAAAACAGGCAAACATTTGACTGGCTAACTCTGCCCTCCTCCCTGCCCTGTGCCTCTCCTGAGGCAATAAAATTCACAGCATGTTATTGCTTGAATGGAAAAATGGAAAAGGGGAAACATGAATTAAGATCACACAGTATTTTTCAGACAATATTAACATAACTAAGAACAATAGGGAGGTAACTAGAGAGAAGAGGAGTAGAAGGGTAGTGTTCTTGCCTTTCATTGTGGATACTGAATCCATAGTAAATTTGATAAATCAAGAATTAAACATTTACATATGCTATTTAGAGTAAATAAGGCAATGACTAGAAAATAAAAATATAAACAATATAATCCAGAGGTGGAAGGGGAGTTAAATCATGATAAATTCTTAGTCCCTCAGAGTGGAATATCAATAGATTCTGTATAAACTTGATAAAACTTGAAGAAATATGATATAAAACTAAACTAAAAACTATTAACAGAGGTGATTTCTGGGAAATGAGTTAGGGCCTAGGGAGAAGAGGAGAAAACTGGGAAGAGGAGGGAGACTTTGTTATTTTCATTTTAAGCTTTTTTATTTTAATTTTTTTAATGATGCAATCCTTTTCTAACAAAAATTAGGTTAGTTAAAAATAAATGACTATTTTAACACACTGCCTCATCAACATTTATAAGACATATTTAATAAAGAATTCACACATTAAAATGTGCCTATGGGCACTAGGCCTTTACTTTAAAAATTCACCATTAAATTCCTTCCCATATTAGGAAGAGCTGCTAAAAAATCCACACCGAAAAACAAACCCCCTTAGCTTTATATAGATAAACAAATAATTTAGCCAAAAAGAAATACTTGAGAAACGACTAGAAGGAAACACTAACAAAAATTAGCAAGAGTGACAAGGCAATGGTAATGAGCACGCCGTCTTTCAAAAGAAGAAATCATTCAAAATATTTCTTTATCAGAGTCGGAAAAAAAATCATGTCCTCTGGTACAGTAAAACCACTTTAAAGATATATTCCAGCACCCTGCTCCATTCCATCACAGTTCCTGTATGTAATCTCTATCAGTGCACACTACACTATATATTTATTCCTGAGATCTAAACTTCATGTAAAACTACACATCATCCTGAATAAGAGAGAGTGCAAGATGGCACAGGCAAGCACACAGACTCAGTGCCCTCTTCACAGTCTATTTCCTTCAGAAGGTGGGCAAGTTCCTTTACCTCCAGCTCTTGTTTTTCTCCTCTGCCAATATGGAACTTCCAAATAGAGGTCTTATGAGGCTTTCCACATATGCCAAGAAGGAACCCAGCTACCAGGCAAAGAAGTCCAAGAGAGACCAAATGGAGAATCTGCTGGGGAAGGAAAGCCTAACCAAAGGGAGAGAATGGCCCCACTTGATAGTCAGCAACTGGGTCCACAAAGATGAGCGAGACGGCCGTGGATTCTCTCACTCTAGTGGGAGAATGAGAAGAGAGAATTAGAAAGGGGATCAATACCCATCCCAGCCAGTGCCTGGCCCTTTGAGCCAACCCAGCTGAGAACACAGACATGAAACACAGATGACTTGTTCCACTGAGATCTGCCCAAATTCCTGACCCACTGAATCAAGAGCAGATAAAATGGTGGTTGCTTTATGCTGCACATTTTGGGGTAATCTGCTACAAAGGAATAAGTAACGCATATAGTCCCCTTTGTGTATTCTCATTCATGATACTGTTTGTGTCTTCTTTTTTTGATCAATCTTGCTAGAGTTTTATCTATTTTAATTTTTTCAAAGAATGAAGTTTTAACTTTGTCGATTTTCTTATTGTATCTTTACTTTCTATTTCACTGGTTTGTGTACTTTCTTTTACCATCTTTCTATTTTCTTTGACTTTACTCAGTTATTATTTTTCTCATTTCTTAAGAGGGACACATATTAATTTTAAGATTTTCTTTTCTAATATAAGCATTTAAAATTTCTTTGAAAATTCCTTTCAAAGCACCTATTTTGCTATATCCCACTAGTCTTGATTTGCTTCTTCATTATCTTTTGGTTTTAGATATTTACATTTTCCATCATAAGTTTCATCTTAAACCCAGAAGTTACTAAACAGGGATTTTAAATTTATTTTTTGCTTTTAATTTCTAACTTTCTTGAGTCTATGCAGTTTGTTGAAGTTTTCTTCATGGCCTAATGTGTGATCATTTGTAACTCCTCCATATGTGCTCAAGGAAAATATGTGTTCTCTGATTATTGAATGTCCATTCGGTCAAGTTGGTTAATTCTTTTGTTGAGATCTTCTTTATATCATTGCTGAATTGTGTCTATTTGGTCAATCAGTGCTGAGAGAGGTGTGCTGAATCACTCACGATAACAGCGGATTCATCAGTTTTTCTCTGTAGTTCTGTAGATTTTTGCTTCATCAATAGTGAGCCTATTTTATTAGCTCCATACATGTTTAAAATTGCTCTAGCTTGGTGAATAGAATGTTTTATCATTGCACCATGACCCTCTCTGTTCCTAACAATGTGCCAGCTTCCTTTTGGAAAACTGCTTGGCAATTTCTTATAAAGTTAAGCGTACCCAGAATGACCCAGAAATACCACATCTATATTTCCCCAAGAGAAATAAAACATGCCCACAAAAAAGACTTGTACAAGAATGTTTATAGCAACTGTTGACCTTAAACAGACAGCCAGTTATTTCTCCAGCAAAAATGGGTTTATGGGGGACCAAGAAAGAATTGCAATTCAAAGTCTGAAACCATCTCGAGCCAGGTGCAAGTCGCTAGCAGCATGGAGGAGAAACTCTATTCTGGGCGGAAGAGGAAGTTGGGACGGCCATTGTAAACTTGGAGTCCAGAGGTATAGCAGCGTTTCACTAGCTGAGTTGTGATAGTCTCTCATTGCCTGAGCTTCTTGGTCAAGAAGAAGTCTGTCTTCTTCCTGTTGGGCTCTGCTAGGAGGTACGGTGTGAGAGCTCCGCCTTTGGGCCCCAAGACTCCAATTTAATGAAGTTTCTATTTATTAATTCCCACACAACTTTATTCATAATCGCTAAAAACGGAAACAATCCAGATGTCCAGCAATGGGTGAATGGGTAGACAAAGTATTCGATGGAATACTTTTCAGCAATAAAATCCAACTCCTGATCACGCAACAGTAGGGATGGATCTGGAAAGCATGGTTAGAGAAAGAAGGCCCACCTAGGGGAGGACCTACCCCCTTTATGTGTGTGGTGATGGAAATCAGAGCAGAGGTTGGCTGCCTAACAGTGGGCGCCTGGAAAGGGGATGAGGGAACTCTCAGTGATGGAAATACTCTGTATCCCGATTGGGTGGTGCTTACACAGCTGTTTACGTTTAGCAAAACTCATCAAATCACACACTAAAAGATCAATCCTTTCCACGGTATTTAAATTTTACCTCAATAAAAACCGGATGGGAAAAAAAAAGCCTGGCGATGTTGGAAAGTAACGCTAAGCGATGTAAGGAGAAATCTGCGGTAGTAAACCCTTTTTAAAAAATATTAAGTGAAGAAAACGTTCCAATGAGCTGTGCTGGATTTGTGTGACTAAATAAGGACGTTAAAAAGCCCTGCAAACAGTGCATCCCTTCTGCTCCGAGGAGCGCTTTCATTCTTCCTCCGATGCTGGGGCCCTGGAGCTCCGGGCGGATTAGGGACCCCACCGCCTCACCTGCGCCCCGGCCCCGCCCCTCAGGCATAATCGCGTCGGACCCACCCATCCTTTGAACCGTGCGTTCGCCTTTCAATCAATTCGAATAGCACAGGGAGAGAAACAATCGCAAGCCTCGTGGGAGAGAAGGGGCAGGCCCCTTTCCCGGAGGGGTTGCTCAAAGGCCCTCCAATCAGAGGCTGGATGTGGGAAGTTCGGATTCTGGGCGGCTCAGGTGTAGGCGGCACTGCTCCGAGGCGGCGGTGGCAGCGGCTCTCCAGACAGGGAGCGTTCCTTTCCTTTTGGTTTGACTGAGGTTTCACGCGACAGGCTGCCTGAGGAAGGTGGGTGCTGGGAGCTGGAGGAAGGGCGCTGGCTCGCCTCCTCCTAGAAGGTCTGGAAGGGTCTGAGGTGGGCAGTGGCGAGCTGGACGCCGCTTGGGGGAGGCTCCTCTAGGACCACTTACCTGTCCTTCCCGCAGCCGACGGCTCCGTCCTCCAGAAGAGTAAATATTTGTTGCCATAATCTATGCAGCAGTCAGCGTTTCACCACTGGGCCGTGATTGGCCTCTGGGGCGGGACGATGCTTAGCATCCTTGGTCCCGACCCTCAATTCCAGTAGCTGCTCCCAGAGCCAGCGACAACTAAACCCGCCCTGGTTGGGAACCTCTAGGCAAGCAAGACGAAGGCATTCTAGACTTTCAAGCTGGAAGAAACTCCACTCAGCCAAGAGGGGAACTTAGATGTCCTGTATGTGAAGAGCCAGGCTGCAGGGCTTGAGATCCCAGCTCCAGCGCCTGTTGGCTGTGCTAGCGCGGGCAGTTCTCTCCCTCACCTGTGTAACAGCGATGATACTAACCACCTGTGCTGGTTTAGGTGACAATTAAACACGCCTTTACTATTAACTCGAGCTTTTGCACACACCCTGTCTCTCTTTGTGGAGCATAGTACTATGCAGTATTTTAAAATAACTAATGGTTTATTGTTTAACATTTAGCACATTAATACTTGCAGGAGGTGGCAAGTCAAATAGTAGAGGAGCATGCTTACTGAAAAGTGGAGTCCTTTGTCACTTCCCCTGGGCTCTTACAGGAGAATGTTATTAGCATCCAGGTCAGAAGAATTCTCATTTTTTATATACTCTGTTGATTGCTTAAAATCATGTAACATTTTAATGGGTTGCATTTCTTGTGCAGATTGTTCTTTTATCTGGAGTTTTCTAGTGGACTGTCTCAGTTATTCTTGTTGTTGGAGAGTACAGTGTGCTTGGAACTTTTCTATCTTCCTATTGCAGACCTTCCCCTTTTTCTTTCTTTTTTTTTTCTTTTAAGCCAGCAACACTTGTGGAGAATCAGTCATCTTTCTCCCGTTGGGCTTGGTTGTTTTCTATACCAGCTGCATAGGTGACTCCCTTAGACTTTCCAGTTTCCTTTATTCTTTTCCTCATTTGAATGAAGGATTTGCTGGAACACATGGCATCCTGTTTCTTGTCCTTCTCCCTTGTTTGGCTTGAACACGTTCTCAAGAATCTTTCTAAGAAAAGAGTATGGGCCAGGTAAACAATATGATTTCTCACACGGCCGAAAATAATTTCATTATGCCCTCAAATGGCAAACTATGGTTATCCTTCTGTATCACCATGCTAATTCTTCTAAAAACCCATCTTTTGCTCAATCTTGTATATCCAACTGCCTGCTTATCATCCCTGTCTGTCTAATAGGCATCTCGTGTGTTTGTTTTGTTTTGTTTTGTGGCTTGAGAAAAAGTGCCAGGCTGCCTGCCTTCATCACAGGGAAAGGTTAGGAAACGATTCTATATACTGTCCTTAACTTACTCTCCCTATTCTCTCCTTTCCTTCACTCTTGTCACTTTGTAATGCTGTGCGGTGAGCCTAGAGCCTCTTGTTTGTGTTATGGCCCATCACTTCCTGGGCTTCACTTCATCTGTCAAGCAAGGCCCTATGTAGAACCCCAAAATAGACTGTACTATCTTTTGCTAACTTTCTTCCCACTTTGCAGTGTCACATATTTATTCCATTTTGTACTGAAAATTTTTTATTTCAGAATGCTCTGAGGTGGGGCAGGAGGTGAACTGGAATCTTAATTTTTTAAATAATATGAAAATCTATATAAGTTGTCTACCTTTCTTTTCCCTGGCAGGATGGCTGCATCACATTTTGCCAGTCAACTGAGAAAGGATTTAAGTATTGAGATGATTAGAACTAAAATTGCTGAGGAGAGATTTCTCTCTCAGAAAGGAGACAGATATGATAAATACGAACGAAAAAGACACTCTGGTTTGACGGATGTCAACCTTCCAACCTTGGAAGGTAGAAATCTTGAATTAGAGGAGACATCTCAAGAGCCTATTCCAGAAGAGATGAGTGTGAGGCAAAGTAAGTAAAGAGCTATTGTAATTTTAACTGCTTTGAAGAGGGGAAAAAAGTTGGTTTAATACCTGAGGTTAAAAAATCCTTGACCAGGGGCCAGCTGGGTGGTGTGGTGGTTAGGTTCACATACTCTGCTTCTGCGGCCCGAGGTTTGTGGGTTCGGATCCTGGGCATGGACCTACATACTGCTCATCAAGCCTGTGGCAGCATCCAGCAAACAAAATAGAGGAAGCTTTGGCAACAGATGTTACCTCAGGGACAATCTTCCATATCAAAAAAAAAAAAAAAAAAAAAAACTTACCAGAAGAATGGAGTTTTGAAATACCATTCTAAATAACTTGATATTTTCTATGACTAAATACTTCCTATTTAAGGTAAAGGCTGTGAAAGTTCCATTCACTTGTGGAGTGTTGTAATGCTTTAGGATTCCTGTAGGACAATATGGATAATAAAGTTCTGACTTCTGGAGTTTGAATAAGATAAGTGTTGACAAGATTAATTGATAAGGGACATTAAAATAGAAGTTTTGTAGCTAAATCAGGTCTCAAGTTGTTTAAATGTTCACTGCTTCAATTTTGTCATTTTCCAGGACCAGTGAAATATGCAGCCCAAGGGCCTTCTTTACAGGGAGACGAGCTTTACTCTGAGTGACATGAGAAGCCATTATTGGATTAGTGTGTTTATAATCTGCTTTATGTTTTAAAGCATCACTTATGGATGGTAGGGTGACCAGCATGGCCTCCAGGAGACCAGCTGGGAGACAACTGCAATAATTTAGCTCATGGTTGACCACAGTGGGAACGGCAACCCTGGGTGGTTTCATTCTGGTTATATTTTGAAGTTTGAACCAATAGGATTTCCTAATAGAGTGGATGTAGGTTGATAAAGAAAAGTCAGGATGGTTCTAAGGGTTTTGGCCTGAGCAACTGAAAAAATGGAGTGGCCATTTACTAAGTTGTAAAATACTGAGAGAAGAACTTGCCATCTGTAGATGGCAAGTCAGGGTACTGTCTAGTATGGTCTGATGATGTGAAATATAAAGCTGGGCTGTTTTAGTGAAGAGGAAGAAATAATTGAGAAACAGCAATGAGGGACCACCCCACACCCTGGCCCACTTCAGGCCCAGTGATATGACCTTTGTGGGAGAAGAAAACAGTCAACCACTTGAGAGGACAACTAGGGGAGCGTTGTCTTCAGGGGAGAGCCAGGTTACGGTTAGATCAAGAGATGAAGGGAACAGGAACTTCAGGGAAGTTGAGGATATAGGGGTTTCATCGATGATTAACCACTTCATCAACTGAGCTTTCACATCTTCTGTTCTCTGCCTGGATTATTTCTTTTAAACAACTTTATTGAGGTAGAATTTGCATACCATAAAATTCACCCATTTAAGTAAATGCCTTTTGTTTAGTAAATTTACTGAGTTGTGCAGTCATCTCCCTGGATTATTTTAAACCCTCACCCAGTGGGCAAACGCACTCTCATTCTTCAGAAACCTTCTCGGGTATTCTCTCTTCTGACAAGCCTTTCCTGACCTCCCCAGACAGGTTTATACTGATTCTCGATTGTGCATTCTCGTAGTCTTCATTCCATGCTAAACCAAATTGAAACTGTGCTCATCTCCCCCACGATACTGTGAGCCCTTCAGGGGCAGAAATTCTCTTATTCTTACTTTCTAAAAATGTCTGGTACATAGTAGCCACTCACATTTTTCAAACAAGTTTAAATAAACATGAGAATACATAGTAGAAACCTGAGTTGAGAATCATAGGTGGGAGGTAAGGAATCTGACAGGTTGCAGTCAAGGTGTCATCCAGGGATGCCTCTGAAGCTTGACTGAGGCTGGAGGAGCTGTTTCCAAGATGACTCACTCACATGACTGGCAAGTCGATACTGGCTTTTGGCAGGAGGCCTTAGTTCTTCGTCATGTGGTGTCTCCATAGGGCTGCTTGAGTCTCCTTAAGGCTCCACATGGCCACTGACTTCCCCAGCGCAAGTGATCTGAGAGAGAGCAGGGCCAAGCTGCACTGTCTTTAATGATACAGTCTTGGAAGCCACACTCCATCATTTCCACACTTTTCTTGGTGATACAGCTCAGCCCTATTCTGTGTGGAGGGGACAACACAAGGGTGTGACTACCAGGAGGTGAGAATTGTTGGAGGTCAGCTTGGAGGTGGGTGATCATAGAAGTTAATTAACTTAAAAGTGAAGTAATGCATGCCTAGTGGATGGCAAGCAGTTAATTTGTGAACAAGAGAAGGCAAAAGGGAGAGAAATTTTAAAAGAACAGGGGTTGAAATGTCTTGTGCGGTTAGCGTGCTAAGGAATCAATATGAAGTTACTGAAAGTATTGCTTAGCAGCTGTTGAAGTTAGATAATGGTATTTTAGACATTTGGATAACTTTATTTGAATGTTTTATATGCTATTTTCCCCCCTGCTTAGGATCAGCAAAGTCTCTTCTAAGTGATCAACGAAGACAAATGTTCCAGAAATACCTAGAGGAAAAGCGACTGAAAAAATTGAGAAACCTCAGCGATGACCATTTATAGTGGGTGTTTATAGACATGATAAGCCTATTTTTCTTTCATGAATACCAGCACACCAACCAAAAAAGGTAAATTTAGTATCATAACTTGATATTCAGGAATAGTTCTTAACCAGACTTTTCTTTAAGAGATTATACTTGATCTTAGCCAAGAGGCCAAGAAGCGATTATTTGAGTGTTTAAATGACTAAAACAACCCTTTCCCTGTAGTCCCTTTATTCACTTAGCTAGTTGGCAGGAGCCGGGAGTGACATCCTAATAGTTCAGAAGATGGAGATGAGGTCTCTCGGTGCAGCCATAGGTAGGTTGACACGGGATAAAATTAGCAAAGCAGTTAGAGCCGGGCTGGACGGGCAAGGCCGGGTGAAGGATCTGGCGTCCACCCTGTCGGATGCGGAGAGTCAAGAGAGGCCTATACATGAGCTTGTACCATGATCAGATTAATAATTCAGGAAGATTACCCTAGGCTGGAAGATCGTAGTCTGGAAGGGGAAGAACTTATAGGTAGGAAGACTGTAGTGAGACTGTCGTGCTAGAGTAGATGAGACAGGATAAGGGGACTGGGGCAGTGGGCTTAAAGGAAGAAACAGGTGTGAGACATCTCAGGAGATAAATTGACGGGGACCAAGCAGATGGTGAGGGGTGAAGGAAATTGAAGAGTCGGAGATAAGATGATTCTGAAGATAAATTAGTTTGAGCAACCATATAACTTGTGCTGCTGCTAAAAGAGGGGTGGAAGGCAGGAAAAGGAACATGCCTAAGTGGGTGCATATTGATAATGCTTTTCCTGCTTTTTCTGCAGCTCATTTGGGCCATCTGGATAACAGGCAGTTGGGAATAAAAATTTGAAAATCAGGACGGAGATCCATGCTGAGTGGTGGATTTAGGATATGATATTGGGAGTATGGATGGGGGCTTAAGCTCTAGGGCTAAATGAGACCACTCCAGTAAAGATATACACATTGTGAAAGAGTGAGGTCTAGAGAGCACCTTCAAGTGGGCAGAAGTCAGGTACCAGTGATAGGTCAGATTGGCAGGAGAGCTAAAACAGGACAGAAGCTGGAGGAGGGGTGATCTAAAGAAGAGAATGATCCATGAGTTAAGAGGGATGAAGTTTGAACACAGGCAGCTGGATTTGTAAATTAGGTAGTCACTGGTGATTTGCTCTTTTCAAGGTAGTCTCTTGTTGGCTGTGTATTCATTCCTGATTTAAATAAGAATTGAATAACATAAAAGCTCAAGATATCGCCTGTTTTTGTTTGCTTCAGGAATGTCATTGATTTATTTGAGAGACCTTTGATTACTCTGCATGTGACCTTAGGATAAGGTGGAAGTGACCAAAATTAGTAGAATGTAGCTCAAGGTGGAAAGATACAGAAAAATATAGTGTGTATGTGTTCGAGGAGGGTGAGATTATTTCTGTTTGGAGGAACATCAGAGAAGACCTCTTGGAAGGGGCTGAATTTAATCTGGCTTCTCAAGAGTATGTAAGGCACCAGTCATTGGTCTAAACTGTAAACAGCTATTTACAAAGCGTTATATGTAGGGGGAAAAAGACACACATTGTTGTGTTAAATAATACGCTTCACCAGTAGTTTTTCATTCTACTTAGACGATAGCCATCGCTGAATATTGTTTACTTTGTGCCTCGTTTCTTCAGCACTAGATCTTCCCTGAGATTTGCAGAAGCAAGTGGCTCCTAATCTACAGAAGAAGTCTGATTGTGCTTCTTCAGGAAATTTAGAGTTGATAAATAACTTATCACTTTTAATCAGTCCTTCTCTTGCTTTGTGATCAGGTCTCCATTTTCTTATGGACAGAGGACAAGTGCACAATCATTGGATTTGAAGGCAAACTGTCAAAGCTAAGAAAGTAAGCTGTACAGTATCTTTTCATAAACAGGAGAGAAGAGATCTTAATACTCTAGTTTCTTCATTGACCCCTTCCAAATATTTCCAGTTAATCATATTAACAAGGATTCTAATACCTGGAAAATATAGTATGAAATTTCTCCTTTGTGCTCACTGAGAAATATGAGTAAGTTTTGAGGCTTTTAAGCATAATTTAAATCAAACCAGAACCAGAAAAGAGAGTAATTTAAGTTAGCAAGTATCTTTTTGGCAAGTATCTTTTTGCCATAAATGATTAAGGGTTGGATGACTAAGGGTAAAATTTAACTTTAAAATGGAGACTTTATTTTGTAATGAGACATGGAAGTAAATTATGGCAGTTCATTTTTTTTTGACTTTGTCTTCTTTTGATTGTTTTAATGCTGTTCCATCTTGTATGGATTGCCAGGTCAAAGGCCAAAGCCCAAATGGAGCTGACTAGGGTGTAGTTGATAGTAGATAATTGTTACTAAAATGATGAATCGTGCTCCTTTTCGCAGAGTAAGTAAATTCATTTTAAATCTATTATCAGCTTCAATCAGAGTGATTATTTTACTAGAGTTAACAGTAGCAAACTCCCTGTTATTGGCATGGTGACATAGAGCAGTTTTGGCTAGATGCTAAGGAAGTACTCACTTGAAATATTCATTGCCAAACATCCCTTATGAGATCTATACCAACTCTGTGTGTCACTCTGTTTGTTTACTGGGCTCTATTATGCATTCATGTCACTATAAAATGCAGATAGGGATATAAAGCACGTGGGGGGGGGATAAACTTACGGGTCTTCAGAACACCACTATGGACAAAGTTAAGAGGAAGATTACTAAAATAAAATGAAGTGGGCAAGGAGGTAAATAGTATGTCTCTTTATCAGGTGAGAAGGCTCCATTTCATGTATTCAATAAATTGAGTCACTGCCATGTTCCTCTAGGCTCTAGGATATAGTAATGAATAAAGCAACATTCCCTGTTTTCATGGAGCTTACATGTGAGATAGGCAATGAAAAGAAAAATATATAGTATGTGAGGGTCATAAGTATTATGTGGGAAATAAAAAAAAAAAAAAAGAAGGCAGATGGGGAGTATTGAAGCTGTACAGGGTGAGCTTCCGATGGGGCCTCACTGAGACGGTGGCACTTTGAATGAAGTCTCCAAGGAAGTTGGAGAGTGCACTGTGGGAAGAGTTTTCTATCCAGGAGAAGATTTTTCCAGACAAAATTCAAAAGTTTTGAAGCGAAAACATGCTGGTATGTTTAAGGACTCTCAGAAGATTATAGTCAGCTATTTTGAATAGCTTAGGCTATTAGCATTTTCAAAATTCTAGGATTCTACAAAAAGTTTGTAAGGAAATCTATATAATGGAAAACTTTTTTCATCTCATCTTATTTGGGGTGGTGGATTTTTTGCTGGGTCATTTACAATAGATTTCAGATGAGGGGTCAAAATACCGATTGAAAATGTGGTAATTTGATTCATCAAGCAATTAAATCACATACCACCTAATCTTTTCAATAGATCATTAATAGGAGTGATGTTCGAGCAACATGATCTGGTCAAAGACAAACTTCTGAAAAGAAAGTGTCCAACGAGAAAACAGGTAGGGGTGTTAGCAATTATTATAAGCTCTGACGTTGCCGCAACAATGCTTTAGTAATTACCGAAAGCATTTAATTTCATGGTTCCCACAGCAGGGCAGCCTGCAATGCCCACGTGCGTGAGAACCACTCGGTTGATGACTCAAAGAGCGCAGCAGACCTCGGGGGCAGGCACCACCAGTGCTGCCTCCGCAGGAGCAGCCTTGGCTGTGCCAGCCACGCGAGCGGTGCATGGTGAGAACTGTTCCTTCATCAGTGGCTGAAGTAGAATGCTCTGGTCCCTGAGGTTTTTCGTGTTCAGTTTTTAAAGTCATCGTGTACTTCTTTGAGTAGGCGAGGAGGAAACGGGAGATTCCAGGTCCAGAAGACAGGTTCAGTGCCCCACCATCCAGTTAGCACACAGTGGGCGCTCAAGTGGTGAAGCATGTGCCTCGGTGGGCAGGGCCACAAAGTGAAGATTAATGGCCCCAGTAAATTACAGCCCATTTGTTTGGTGGAATACAGTGTAGCGGTTAAGAACGATCCTGTGAAAGACACTTCATGACATGCTTCAGGATATATTAAGTGGGCAAAGAATACAGGTCAAATTCTGAACAGTGTGATCACAATTCTAAAATATGTATGTGAATATGTGAACATAGGAAAAAAACTGGAAAAGCATACCCTGAATTGTCAGCAGTGATGATTTCTGAATAAGGTCATCTTGAGTGATTTTTATTTTTTGAGGAAGATTAGCCCTGAGCTAACATCTGCCGCTAATCCTCCTCTTTCTTGCTGAGGAAGAGTGGCTCGGAGCTAACATCAGTGCCCATCTTCCTCTGCTTTATATGTGGGACACCCGCCACAGCATGGTTTCGACAGGCAGTGGGTGGGTCCGCACCCGGGATCTGAGCGCCTGGGCTGCCAAAGCAGAAGCGTGAACTTACCTGCTGCGCAGCGGGGCCAACCCCTCTGGGGTGATGTTTTTTGCATTGTTTTTGTGCTTTGCTTTTCCTGATTTTCTATAAGAAATATGCATTTGATAGTCAGAGGCAAAAGGTAAAATACTTTAGCACCTTTGGTTTTGTAAACAGATATCCTATACTTGGCAGGAAGTTTTATCTGTATTTATCGTATTTAAATAGGGTATTTTAAATAGGATATTTTAAAATGACTTTTAATCATAAAATCCATTAAGGCATAGATTCATATTGTTGCCTTTTTTTCTTTCCCAAATTACCTAGTACTTTTTAATTTTTTTCGAGGAAGATTGGCCTTGAGCTAACATCTGTGCCCATCTTCCTCTAGTTTATACGTGGGACAGCTGCCACAGCATGGCTTGATAAGCAGTGCATAGGTCCATGCCCAGGATCTGAACCAGCAAACCCCGGGCCACCAAAGTGGAGTGTATGAACTCAGCTGCTATGCCACTGGACCGGCTCCTTACCTAGCATTTTTAATGCAGAATTTTCTATCTAGTCAAAATGGATCTGTTATGTCATTTTTATTTTAGATAATATAACAGAAAGAAAAGCACCAGATCAAGGAAGGCCTGCCGAAAAGATCGAAGAAGAACCAGGCAAGGTAGAGTATAAGTATCTGTTTATTTCTAGACATTTGGAAAATCTCATTTTTATTTTCATGAAGCTGAAATTAAGCTTACAGAACTGCTTCAAGAGGTTAACCTCCACGTGTGTGAAAACCTCTTGAAGCACAAGGAAGCGTCAAGAGGGTTTACTGTTATGGTTTGTGAGGTGTCTCATCTTTAAAACCTTATAGGTAGAGAACGTGTAGTTTGGTTAACAAGAGAGAAAATAAAAACACAGCTGACGGAAACCTTCATGTGAGCATCGGCTAGGAGATGGGTGCAGTGGGTGAAATGCGTTGACTCTGGATTCAGCTAGGCCTGAGTTTGCCTATTGTCTCGCTTCCAATTGGCTATATAATCTTGGGGAAGCTATGAGTTTGTTCTCCCAGCTGTAACATGTAATATCTACACAGAGTAGTTTCAAGAATGAAATCACCTGACGTTTCTGACAGCATCTAGCATAGTGCCTGGTAGAGTCTTCAAAAAGAGCCACCATTTCGAGGACCCAATCCCTTAATTTATAATCCATGCTATAATTCCTTAGCCTTAAAAAAAAAAAAAAAACAAAGTTATGCCAAAGTGTAAGAAACCTGGCTAGGTTCTTACCAAAAATCAGACATCGATCCTCCAAGGAAGGCAGTACAGGGTGATCACAGGCGAGCAGCTGGACCTCACAGCTCCTCCCTCGAGGTTGGTTTTCTCCTTAAGGATTATCGCTAGTGTCTACCTTTGCAGCCACACAGGCCTCAAGCACAGTGTTACCCTTAAACTCTCGTCCGGGTAGAAATACTCTGCTTTCAATTCGTATCTCATTAAAACTCAGAAACGTAGAAACCTCTAAAAATTATGTTGAAATGAGTGGATTAAATTGGCAAAGGTGGTCGAAAGGTACAAACTTCCAGTTATAAAATAAGTAAGTAGAGAATGTAATGTACTGCATGGTGACTACAGTTAATAATATTGTATATTTGAAAGTTGCTAAGAGTAGATCTTAAAAGTTCTCATCACAAGAAAACAAAATTTGTAACTGTGCATGGTGATGGATGTTAACTAGACTAACTGGGGTGATCATTGCACAATATACAAATATTGAATCATTATGTTGTATACCTGAAACTAATGTAATATTGTATGCCAATTATATTACAGTAAAAAAAATACCAAATAACAAATTGACTTGAAAAAGAAAATACGCTTCACATTTTATATGGTTAATCTTACTGTGTCACATTGAAAAATAGTTTTGCTCATATGATAAAGTTATTTATAATAATCCAAAGTTATTAAAAAAGATTTTGTCCTTGACAATACTGGTAATCCAATAAACACTGGATTTCTGATTCTCAAACCTTTGTAATTATCAACATAATTTAAGTAAAAAGATACGTATTTGTTAGGTGAGTGAATTTTTCCACCTTAGTTTTCATATATTTTAATTTTTGGTAATACCTAAAACCTATTATATAGTTTTTTTAATATGGATTGGTTCTCCCTCTTTCTGACCATAGCAATGGTTTATGTAGCTGGTCTTCTGACTCCATGTAAACATTTAATTGTATTTGTTTTTGTTTCTTAAATTATGTACATGGGACATATCTCTTAACTTTCACATTTTCGGGCCTAAAAAATTGGTGGAATATATCCCAAGAAGAGAGACTCTCACTCTATTCTGTTTATTCACATCCAGGTCATGTCTTTTAAAGTTGATAGCGAAGTAAATACTTTGGAATCACAAACCAGTGTGACAAACGGAAGGGATCCAGATGGAGTCATATCCAAAGTGGAAAAGTTACCTGAGACAAATCCTGCAGAAGTGAAAGGGAGGCCATCCTTTGCACCAGTAGATTTTCTGTTTCAGCCACCAGATGGTCTGAAGAGCTATGACGTAACACCTAGACTCCAACAAGCACCGCTACTTTGACAGCCAGTTACAGAATGAGATGTTATTAATGAATTCCTTGCTGACATGGAGAACGAATGCCTTTCTTAGATTTGGCCTGTGCTTTTTAAGTTATTTAGCTAGTAAACTACGTTCATTATAAATCATGAAAATTTGACCTTTCCAAAAAATTTTTCAGAAGGATACAATAATGTATTTGACAGATTTGATATTTTCTGTGCATTATTATTTTCACGATTCAATTTGCTTTTTTTGCTTTTAAGAAGTGACTTAATTGCAACACTTAGAAATAAATTTTTAGAAAGAAGAAATTGCTATACTGCAGCTCAGACATGGTTTGGATTTTTTTGTGTTTTTTTTACTGAGTATTACTTTATAAAAGCTATCTCAAAGGACAAAATGATTAACTTGTAAAGTGGGGAGAAAAAATCAGTTTGAATCTTTAAAAGAAATGGCAAGGTTGCTTTCCAAAGGCTGGCTGGCGGCAGATTGACTGAGAACTGCTCTGCGGCATCTGAGACTCCTAAGTGTGTATGTCCGGTTGAGAGGTCTTTGCATCTGTGGATCTCATCACAGGGGGCAGAGACGGGCCTTCCCGCTGGAGGTGTTTACGGTTTTTCCCTCTAGATTAGACATGTTTTAAAAAACAGAAACATATTTCTATTTTATCCCATGTTTTTAAAAAACAACATAATTCTGAAATCCTTCAATGAGATGTATGGGTTCATGTTTCATGAAGCGTATTTTTGCTCTTGCTTAGTGATGAGGCTCCAGAAGTAACAAAAGAAATGTTGGCACACAAAAGTGAAACTTCAGTACATCAAGATTCCGATGAATTACGCCGTCCTTTGAGTTCTCTGACGGGAGCACAGGTATGGTATTTTCATGAATTTTTTACTTGTTTCTCTGGGTTATGGTTTATCAGAGATCGTTTAGAGTCTTTTCCACCATGTGTCTCACCATGTAGCTCAGGGTGTGATCTCAGGGTCAGAAGAGACGGAAAAGCATGGGGAGGGCTATCTGGAGACAGAGCTGGAATGAGGACTGCAGACTGAGAGGGGGACCGAAATGTAAATTTGAAGAGATGAAGAACATTGAGAGACACTGTAAAAGGAGATCTGATGAATGAAATCTTTGAGGCAGAAATAAAATTTTATTTAAATTTTAAATTTATTTACAATTTTAAATTTTAATGTTGAAAAAATTGAAGGATTTAAGAAATTTGTCTTGTGGGGGATGTCATTATAGGAGTTGCTGCTTTGAAATGTATATGTAATGTTTTCTTTAATCTATAGATCGTGTCAAATAAAAATGAAACTACTACTGAAAATTTACATGGCTTTCCAATAAAAGAAGTCCCATCACTTGAAATAAAGGAGGATCAGACATCTCAGCAGCGACATGTGCTGCATTTCAGGTCTGTGCGTTTGTTCCCAGTGTAAGCATTTTGTATTAACGTCTAGACATTTAAAACCAAAATTAAACTATTTTAACCTTAATATAATACGTAGATGAATTAGGAGGAAACTGACATTGAGTGATTTTTATTTATCTTTTAAATTAAAAATCTTTTCCAATGGCTAGTATATTCATGTGGTTGCTAACTTAAAAGATAGAAAGAGGTACAAGTGAGAAGCCTTTTTTCCAACTCTGCTCCCAACCCTACAGTTCGAACCTTCCACAGAGGCAAGTGTTATTCATTTCTTGTGAATTCTTCCAGAGATACATAATGCACATGTAGATAAACTTTTTTTTTAATGTAAACAGTAGCATACTATTCTGTTTTCATTTAATGTTAAATGTAGGAGATATTCCATTTTAGTCCTTTAAGAACTTTCTCATGCTGTTTTTGTGTGTGTTTTAATGGCTGCATGGTATCCAATTGTATGGCTACACCACGATTTACTTAGTAGGTCCCTGTTGCTGGTTGTTTCCATTGAGTTCAATCTGGTAGTATTACTGTCAAGCCTGCAAAAAACAAGCTTGGATGCTTTTCAATCCTCTCCTGTGCAAATATATAAAGACCTCAATTTACATTCCCTCAGCAAAATATGGGAGTTCCTATTTTATCATACCTTTTTTTTCAAACAAAGAAACTAAGTTAATGTTTATTTTACAAAAGAAGGATAGAGGGAGATGATGGTAGGCTCCTTGGCCCACTAAATCATAAGATAGGATTATGTTTCTCCAACTATGAAGACTGAAAATTAGAGTTCCTGTTTGGGAACCTAAATGCCATGTCACCTAAATGCCTTGGACACAGATCAGAGGACTGCATCTGGAGAAAGGCCCCAACGCTCCACATCACACAGGAAATGATGACATACTATGTTCTTGAGTGAATGTAGCAAGGAGATTCTCACATCTTTTCCAATACAGTACTAACCACTTTTTTGGGCTTTGACAATCAAATAGAGGAGAAATATTATCTTCCTATACTTTTAATACTCATTTGTTCTATTATGAATGAGCATATTTCAGAGCCACTTCAGTTGTTTGTAGAACGTAAGTTTTATGATTGTAAGGAATTTTAGAGATGAGCTAGTCCACTGTGTTGTTGGACTGAGACATTGAGATAATAAGCAATTTACCCAACTAAATAATGTCGGATCTAAGACAAGTCTCCTTTCTCATTAATTAAGTTCTCATTAGATATAAAAAGCTAATTTTTTCTTCTAAGAAAAAAAACTATCCTCAGTTTCTCCTACTAAGATGCTTTTTATAAAGAGACAGATTCAATTTATCTCGGGCCGGGGTTTCTCAACTCGCACTACTGACATTTCAGATTGGATAATTCTTGTTGTGGGGCTGTCCTCTACATCGCAGGATGTTGTGTAACGTCCCAGACCAGTAGCACTCCTCTGGTTTGTGACAAAGGTGCTCTAGACACTGCCAGATGTCCCCTGGGGGGCAAAATTGACCGGTGTTGAGAACTACCGCCCTTGGACAAGCAAAGCCTACTCATTAGAATCTGTGAGGCCCTGACACTGTAATTTCAGTCTTACAGGGTTTAGCTTCAACTTACTCTGGGCAGTTGGGTTGGTCTCAGTTCCATGGGCAATACCAGAACTAAAGACAGAACTCAGGCATGTCTGGTTCTTTCTGTTTCATCTCTGATAAATGAGAACGGAAAGAACTAGAAATATTAGCTTGGAAAGTGGCTCTTGGCATTAACCATCCACGTAAGTTTTAGGTGTAGAAAGATGGACATGTATAGGATATCAACTTGTATTTATGGATTTTAATATATCACAGTTCATAAAATAAGCATCAGCTCTGGAAAATTGCTATTGTATAAGTATCATATTGCTAATACTTAGATATTAGTATGAGAAACATTTGTAAAACTGAAACATGTCATAATTTTAGAAAGATTCTCCGATACGAAAGAGAGGAATTTATATTGACCGACTGCCTTGAGTGGGAAAGGAAGCTTGAAGATTCCAAACAAAGGGGAGGGAACATTTATGTTTTTTGTCTTAGCTTTGTTTATTTTATTTTGTTTATGTATTTATTCTTTTTAGGAAGATCGGCCCTGAGCTAACATCTGTTGTCAATCTTCCTCTTTTTTTTCCCTCTCCCCAAAGCCCTGACATATAGCTGTATATCCTAGTTGTAGGTCATTCTAGTTCTTCTGCGTGGGATGCCAGCACAGCATGGCCTGATGAGCGGTGTGTAGGTCCGGGCCCAGGATCTGAACCAGTGAACCCTGGGCCACTGAAGGTGAGTGCATGGACCCAACCACTTGGCCACCAGGCTGGCTCTGCATTGTTTATTTTAATATGTCTACATTTATCTGAAACAAAAATCTAGTGTTGCCGAACTTTATAGTTTTGTTAATCAAAATAGCAAGACTTTTCATTTCTCAACATACGTTCACTAGTATCTCTGTGCTAAAATGGTAGATGACTTATAAGGTGTAAGTAATTAGAATGTTAGCCATCATTCCTGGGAGTTAAACGTTTGCCTATTTTATTAGATTTTTTATGACTTTTTGAATGACATCTATATCTAGTATTGTTTAATTATGCAAAATATTTTCTGAATGAAAATGACCTAAATAAATATGGAACAAATTTTCTGATATTTCCTTAATCTTATTTGGAGAAGCTTTTTAGAAAAAATCATTTGTGTGCTGTGTGAAGTCCTTAGATGCTGATGTACAGTGAGTTGTTTGAGGTTGAATTCTTATAAAGTACAAGGTGAGCAGAATGCTGTTTACTGTGTAGCAACATATATGAGAATGAATATGGCTACGTTTTAGTGGGAACAGAAGCAGACAGTTAATGCTCAGTATTTGTATGACAAAGTTTTGTAGTCGATGTTTTTTTGTTTTGCTTTAAGGTAAGAGTTTGATTCTGGAAGCCCCAGGATATTTGGGGTGAGGTCGTCTTATCAGCTGGCTGACTTGCAACCAAGGTCCTGTTTTGTTCTCTCGCTTTTGAAAATCTCATCTTTCCCTTAGCAGAAGATCTCATTCCCCTCGGAGTTGGTCAAAAAAGGCTCCTTAAGGCAGAAATATTCAAACGGTTTGAAGAACTGGTGGACAATTTGGAATACAAATGAGGCAAAAAGGATACCACCTGTGCAGACCTGGATGGGTTCTGGGACATGGCCAGCCTTCAGGTATGTGACCAAGATTTGGAATGGCTTAACTTTCGAGTCACATGTTTTTGGAAGTGAGGTAACAGTAGTAAAATGGGAGTAGTAGAGGCTGCTTAGGTATCTGTAATATTAAATGAGATATTAGCCCCTTTACAAACTGTAAAGCACTGTCTAAATTTTATGGCTGCTGTCCCCTCCTCCTGCATACTGTCAGGGTAATTTCTACATGGGTTGGAAATTGAGATTCTATTCAGCTGTTGCCTAGTCTGTGATGATTCCATGTGTGCGAAAATGAGGACGAGTCTTCAGTAGCTGGGTCCATCCAGCAGTTATTGTCCCTGCTGTGTGTCAGGCGTTGTATGAGGAGCTGACAAATAGGCACATTCTCTACCCCAGAGGAGTTTATAGTTTTATCAGAGTCAGACATAGCCCTCATTCCAATCTGGTGTAGAAAGTGCTGATAGAGGCCGTTACTAGGAAGATCAGTGAAGGTAGGGAGATGACAATTTCTAGCTTTTTGAGCTTATTTTAGAAATAAGCATATAAAAAACTAATTCAAGAACCAGTGGCCAAGAACCATGAGACATTTGCAGACAGCCCGAAACCTGGAAGAAGGGGCCACAGCAGCACAGGAAGGAAGGTGTCTGGATGAGGCCGTGGGCTGCTCCAGGAGAAAGAACTTTAAAAGCAAGTGTTAATATGCTCAAAGAGACCAGGCATTTTTTCTGCCAAATAAGAACAGTTATGCAAAAAAGAACATTCAGAGAACGACAACAAGAGCTCTTTGAAGTTAAAAACTATAAGAGCAGAAATGTAAGATTCACTAGAAAGATGGAATATGAAGCTGAGATCTCCCATAAATTAGAGCAAAAAGAGAGAGATAAAAGAGGAGAGACTAGATAAGAATATTAAGGGGACCAGTCTAGGAAGTATAATATCCAAATAACAGGGATTCCAGAAAAAGAGAACAGAAAAAATAGTGGAGAGGAAACGATCAATGAAATAGTTTGACATTTTCCTGGAACTGGAGGACCTGAATTCCAGATTGAAGGAGCCCATTGAGTGCCTAGCACTGTATGTCAGTGTAGACGCACACCAATGCACAATGAAATATAATTGTACAACTCTTGGGATGAGGAGAAACATCTAGAAACTTCCAGAGAGCAAAAACAAGTTTCATACAAAGGGTCAAAAATCAGAATAGCCCTAGATTTCTCAACAGCGACATCGAAAGCTGGGAGAACAAGGCCCTCAAACTTCTCGGGGAAAATAACACTCAGCCTGGCATTGTATACCCAGCCAATCACGCTTGAGGGTGGAAAGGCATGTTTCAGACACACGCAGTCTGAAATTTGACCTCCCATGCACCCTTTCTCAGGAAACTGAGAATGGCGCTCACAAAAATGAGGGAGTAAGCCAAGAAAGGGGAAGGAGGTGGGACAGATCCCCAAAAAGTCTAAGGGAATTGTGGCTGAGGTGAGTAAAGAGGGTGAGCAGCAGGCTTAGGAAGCAGCTGTTCAGACTGGAGCAGGAGGCTGGGGCTCGGCAAGATACTGTCTCTGAGGCTGAACGGAACAGAATACCCAATTGGTTTGCTTTTCTAGTTGTATTAAGAGGGAATTTATACATACTGTGCAGACTTTAGAGGCAAATTGATGATAGATACATTAAAAAACTAAGCAAACAAAAAGCAAAGCAATGATGAAGTCTAGAGAAAAATGTGAAGAAACACAATATTCTGGTAATTATATGGCGCAGAAGTGAATAGTGTTTATGGAGTCAGAATAATGTCAGCATTACTTTATGACCAGTTGACATAATAATGAGTTGGTTCACTAGCATCCTTCAATGGTGACCAATTAATTTTGTCTTTCTTAGTATCATAATTATTTTATGGATTTAAAAGTATTTGTGTTGGCATCGTTTACAGTCATTATCTTTAGTGATGCTCATTTCCCAGTTTTGGCCAGTGGGAGCCTCTTCAAGTTGGCTCCTGGGGCTTTTATTTATTTTAAAGAGCTATACTGAGGATAAACAATCTACATATGATAAAATTTGCCCATTCTAAGTGTAAAAGTCAATGATGTTTAGTAAATTTACAGAGTTGTGCAACCGTCGCTGCAATCCAAACTTAGAACGTTTTCATCACCATAGAAAGATGCCTCTTGCCTGTTTTCAGTCAGTTCCCATTGCCACTCCAAGTCCCAAGCAACCACGAGTCTCCTTACTGTCTCTGTAGATTTGCTTTTTCTGAACGTTTCATTCTAAGAATCACCCAATATGTGGTCTTTTGTATGTGGCTTCTTTCCCTCGGCGTGGTGTCTCTGGGGTTCCTCCGTGTTGCAGCACATGCCTGTACTTTGTTCCTTTCATGGCTGAGTAGCAGTTCATGGAGACATCAGTCTGTATTGTCCAGTTGATGGACATATAGGTTGTTTCCACTATTTGACGATTATGAATAATCTATGAATATTCACTTACAAATCTTCATTTGGGCATGTTTTCTTTCGCTTGGGTAGATATGGCTGGATCATGTGTTAAATTTCTGTTTAACTATTTAAGAAACTGCCAAACTGCTTTCCAAATTGATAACACCCTTTCACGTGCCCGCCAGCAGTGTGTGAGAGCTCCTGTTGCTCCGCGTCCTCACCAGTGCTTGCTCCTGTCTCTCTTAGAATCGGCCATCCTGTGGGGTGTGAACTGTCATATTGTAGATTTGATTTGCATTTCCCTAATGAGTAATGATGATCAGCATCTTTTCATGTGCTTATTATTAGACATTTGTATGTCGTCTTCGGTGAACTATCTATTCAAATCTTTTTGCCCATTTTTAATTGGGTTTGTCTTTTTGAGTTGTAAGTGTTCTTTGTATATTCTGGATACAAGTCCTTTATCAGAAATATTTGCAAATATTTCCTCCCAGTTTGTGGCTTGTTAATTTTCTTAATGGTATCTTTTGAAATGCAGCTGTTTTTAATTTTGATGAAGTTCAGTTTATCAATTTTTTTAATGTTGTGATTTTGGCATTATTTCCAAGAACTCTTTTTGCCTAACCATAGGTCACAAAGATTTTATCTTATGTTTACTTCTAAAAGCTTTATCTCTTTCACTTAGGTCTGTGAACATTTGGAGTTCATTTTTTAAAAAAATTAAGTTGTGATTAATTATTTTTTGCTAGGAAAGATTTGCCCTGAGCAAATCTGTTGCCAGTCTTCCTCTCTTTTTTTTCCTCCCCAAAGCCCTGGTACATAATTGTGTATTCTAGTTGTAAGTCCTACTAGTTCTTCTGTGTGAGCTGCCACCACAGCATGGCTACTGCTAGACAAGTCGTGTGGTTCCACACCCGGGAACTGAACTTGGGCTGCCGAAGCAGAGCATACTGAACTTTGACCACTAGGTTATCAGGGCTGGCTCTGGAGTTCATTTTTGTGTATGGTGTAGGAAAGAGCCCAAATTCATATTTTTTCTTGCAGATATCCACTTTTCCCAGTCCTGTTTGTTGGAAAAAACTATCTTTTCCTCATTGAATTGCATTGGCACTTTTGTTGAAAATCAATTGGTCATAAGTGTAATCCTGAGTCTTTTTGACATTTAAATTTTTTTGAGAAAGGGAGATTGAGAGTACCTATTTGTATAAATGCATAGTACGGAGACTCAAAGCATATTTATCCAACTGTTGACAGTGGTTACCACTTTGAGGAGACTGGAAATACCAGAAGGATGGGGATCATATATTCCCATCCTGCTAGTATGTATATTATTTGAATCCTTTAAAATGAGATTGTGCCAGGGTCAGCCCAGTGGTATAGTGGTTAAATTTGGCACACTCCACTTCATTGCCCCAGGGTTTGCGGGTTCTGATCCCAGGCATGGACCTACACCACTCATCAAGCCATGTTGTGGTGGTGACCCACGTACAAAATAGAGGAAGACTGGCACAGATGTTAGCTCAGGGCCAGTCTTACTCAAGCAAAAAAAGAAGAGGATTGGTAACAGATGTTAGGGCCGATCTTCCTCACCAAAAAAATAAAAATGAAAATAAAATGAGATTATGTCAAGAGAAAGAGAAGGCAAGCTACAGACTAGGGGAAACTTTTGCAAAAGACCTATCTGATAAAGGACTGTTTTCTAAAATATACAAAGAACTCTTAAAACTCAACAATGATAAAACAAGCAACCTGATTTAAAAATGGGCAAAAGAACTGAACAGACACTTGATCAAAGAAGACAGATGGATGGCAAGTAAGTGTATGAAAAGATAAGATGCTCAACATCATATGCCCTTAGAGAATTGCCAGTTAAAAGTACAATGAGACACCAGTACACACTTATTAGAATGGCAAAGATCCAAACCGCTGACAGCACCGGATGCTGGTGAGGATGTGGAGCAACAGGAGCGCTCATTCATCGCTGGTGGGGGTGCAAAATGGTGCAGCCACTTTGGAAGACAGTTTGGCAGTTTCTTACAAAACTAAACAGAGTCTTACCATACGATGCTGCAGTCACGCTCCTTGGTGTTTGCCCAAATGAGCTGAAAACCTGTGTCCACACAAACATGTGCACAGATGTTTATAGCAGCATTGTTCATAATTGCCAAGACTTGGAAGCAATGGATATGCTCCTCAGTAGGAGAAGGGATAAATAAACTGTAAAAAAAAAAAAAAAAAAAAGGAGAGATTGTGTTCACACTGTTAACATAAAATAACAATGAACAATTTTACCATAAGAATTCATTTGAATACAAAATTGACAATGACAGTCTAATTTTATGTCACCAGTCCAAGTCGTTGTCAATTTGTTTGAAGCTTTTGTGCATTAATTTGTAAATTTAATATGGTTAGCATTAATCTGATAAACTTGTGCTTTATTTATTAACAGATACAGGATCTACGCCAGAAATTCAACAATCTGACCATACTTGAGGAGTGTGGATGGGAGAAAGCCAGCAATACGAGCAAAGATGTGTTTCAGGTAAATTTGTGGATTTCTAATATAGACTTTTACTTTAATGAATTTAAGCTTTAGAAACATTTAGCTTCAGGTTTTTCATCATTTCACAAAACGTGTCATCTATTACAATGTCCTGATTGTCTTGAAAGAGTGAGGAAAGGTCAACACAAAATTCAGGATGGTTATTTCTGGCGGGGGAGGTGGGGCTGAGATTGGATTTGGTCCCCCTGAGAGCTTCTGAGTTGCTAAGTAACGGTATGTACCAGTGTGTTTTATTCTTTAAACTGTACCTATACATTGTTTTGTAGTAATAATAGCAGTAGTACATAATTTATATAATGTGCCAACTATGCTTCCCAGGCCCTCACACACATTGACTCAGTTAATCCTCACAACAGTCCTGTGAGGTGGGTGCCGTTATCCCCGGGTGGGGAATCTGAGGCCAGGAAGACTCGAGCACGTGCCCAGGCTGGAGCTGGGTTTCTCATTCCAGAACCCATGTTCTTAACTCACAGGTTATGCCATCTCTGCTTTCTATACTCTTGTGCATGATGTATTTCAAAATGAAAGAACTTTTTAAGTAGAAAAGAGGAACAATGACTCTTAGACTCTCTCTCTTCTTCCCAAATTTTATCATGTAAAATTTCCTATTTTCTCTGTAAAATTGGCTTTGTTGACATGATAGATTCCATTCTTATCTATTTGTAGTAATTTTTTTTCCTAAAATATTTTAACTCCAAGCTTTTGGTTCAGAATTGCTACTTCTCAAGCCAGCTTGGAGCCCTGCCACTTTTTCTTTTAGATTTTAGAAAAATGCCTCTGGTTGTAAAATCAGGTTTCTAAACTGGTACTTTATTATGCTGTGTAAACCAAATAAAAACTCTGTTTTGAATTCTGTCTTAGGAGTTTAAGATGTTAGAGTATTAAAGGATTATTGTAGGATTGTTTTACTAATGAAGTCTCCTTATTTTACTAATGAAGTAATGTCTTACTAAGATGTTAGTAATGTCTTACTAATGACAAAGGCCCTGAGGACAGTGACGAGATTGATTGAATGAATTTCAAGTCTGTTAAACAGGAAGGATGCTGGGACATTTGGACCTGCCTTGCGCATTTCTTATCGGGTGCTTAGTCCTGGGGACATAACACCATCAGTGACACAGATAACGGCTGTGTCAAGATAGCATTATGTCGGAGCCTTGTAATTCTGCCCCTTACCACCAGTGTTTCTCTCCTACATTATTTTATAGGCCACCGTTAAGACTACTGAACAGTTAAAATCAAACTAATCTTTTATCTGTACTTTGGAACCATTCCCCCAGATCTCTTATTCATTGACCTCTCATCCCATCAGTTAGCCTTGTTCTCTCTTTTCCATCAGTTTTTAGACATGTTGAAGGGTCCTATCTTTGTTTACATTAAACGACAATCACAACTAACTCCTTGAGGGCAGGAACTTTGTCCTTTACCTTTGACCCCCAGCATGTTTAGCACATACTAGGAACTTGATAAGCATAAGATGGATGTGTGAAATATTTTAGGCATGCTTTATTCATTTTTCTTATAAGATGGTAATGAGTTGCTTTAGTAAATGTCATAATTTCTCTTTGTAGGAAAAAGTTGTCTCGGGTATAGCGAGTGAACCAAAACATGACGATGCTGGGATCGCAGATGGGGGTCGCCTCGCTGCTGTGAAGAAGGCAATGAGAGAGAGGATGCAGCCGGGAGAGCGTGCTGAGGCCGTGGGCTCTGCGGTGCCAAAGGAAGTTGATCATAAAGCGTTTGACGCTGGATCTTTTAGAATCGAAAGTCCCGTTAAATCATTCTCAGGTTAGTTTTTCTATTGAGACTACTTAAGAAATGTACTTGGGTTGGATGGGAGCTTGTACAGGAGGTGAAAAAGTTTTCACAGGAAGCAATATAAGCTGTCTGTGATTTCTGGAAAATAGACCACATCCTCACCACCAAACACTTGCAGATTTTGTTTGACGGATGGGATTAGATTACCTGAAGTGACATATCTCCTAAAGTTGCTTTTCTGTGTTTTCTAAGTGACTTCACTTCCATTATTAGCCCCTAACCCCACGGTCCTGGGAGGAAGGTCCCAGGTCCCAAGAGGGAAGGGCGATGAGCATGAGGAGTGAGGTGATTTCCTTCAAGTTGGTGCCAGGCTGGATGAGAATTTCAGCAGGAAAGGAAGCTTAGGCACCAAACCATCACACTTCTCTGGCTGTTCTTAAAAAATGACGCTTAGGGAAGGTGGGTTTGGTTTTATTTTCATTTGTATCAAAACTTTTGCCCAGATCTTTTTGAAACACAACAGGCCAATCCACAGACAGAAAGGGGACTCATGGTTGCCAGGGGCTGGGGGTGGGGAATGGGGAGTGACTGCTACAGAGCCCGGGATTCCCTTGTAGGGGGATGTGAATGTTCTGGAACCAGACAGTGGTAATGGTTGTGCAACACTGTCTATGAAATAAAGGCCCCTGAATTGTACATCTTAAAATGGTTAAAATGCTGGTGGAACTTTATGTGAATTTTACCACCATAAAAAGAATGAAAGTATCTGCAGTATGATTTAGTTTATGTACAATTCTAGAAATCTCTAATCAATAGTGACCACAGGGAGCCTGGGGCTGGGGGCGGGAGGGATGAGAATGAAGCAGAGTTTAGGGGCCAGTGGAGACGCTCATCATGCTGAGTGTGCTGACGGCTTGACAGGCCCACTGGAGCTCACCAAACTGTCCACAGCAGACACCCACTGCTTCTCGCCCAGCAACCGTGCCCGGAGAAAGCCGCCAAAGAAGTAGAAAAGCTACACAGGTTTCAGCTCGTGGGGTCACTTTCATGCTCCCACACGAACATGCAAAGCGAGGACCACCTCGCCAATGGGGAGTGATCGCCACCCATAATGTTCAGAGAGAACACACCCAAGCATAGAACAGGGTACTACTTCTCATCCAAGAAAGGGAAGAAATTAAATATGTGTGTACATACACAGACGTATATTTGTAGGTATTTGCTCATATTAAAAAATAAAGGATAAGCCAACGTTATGAAAACTGTTACTTATGGGGGAGGAAGAGAGCAGAGTTGAACAGACAGGGGTAGACTCTGGACTTATGGGAATATATCTGGTTTGTGAGTTTTGACCTTGGAACCATGTACGTTTTTACATAATTATAAAACAAAATTTAAAAACATACTTTAAAAAGGCGATCTCTAACAGAAGAGAAGGGGACACTTCCGATCTTCCTCTTGGACCAGTGTTACCCTAATACCAAAACCAGACACAGGAATCACAGGAAAACTGCCAGCCAGTATCTCTTCTGGATACGGACACAAAAACCATCCACAGAATACCAGCCAGTGAAATACAGCCACGCAGAAAAAGGACCACACACGATAGCCAAGTGGGATTTGCTCCAGAACGCAAGGTTGGTTTAACATTGGAAAAACCAACTCACATAATGCACCTCATCCATAGAATAAAGAACCAAACCACACAGGCCTCTCAACAGACACAGGAAAAGCATCCGACCAAGCTAACATCTTTTCTTGATAAAAACGCTGAACAAACCAGGAATGGAAAGGAATGTCCCCAACCCGATAAACGGTATCTGTGAAAGCCCACGCTCACAGCATGCTTAGCGGTGAAGGACTGGATGCTTTTCCCAAGGCCAGGATCAAGAATCTCCACTCTCGGACATCAACACCACACCACGCTGCAGGTTCTTCCCAGAGCAGTCGGGCGGGATGAGGAAATAACAGATCCACACCGGGAAGGAAGAAGCGAAACTATTTCTAGCCGCAGGTAACATGATCATGTACACACAAAATCCTAACGAATATGCTAAAACACTATTAGAACGAATAAATGAGTTCAGAGGACTGCAGGATACAAGATCAGTACACAGGAATTAACTGCATTTTTATACACTTGCAATGAACAAGCTGAAAATAAAATTCAGAGAAGCATTCCAGTTATAATAGCACCAAAAAGAATAAAATGCTTCAGAACAAATTTAACAGAAGATGTGCAAAACTTATACTTGAAAACTACGAAACATTTTCGAAAGAAACTAAGACCTAAATGAGTAGAAGACGTCCTATGTACACGGATGAGAAGACAGTAGTATGACGGCCATACTCCCCACACCGATCTAGAGTCAACGCGAGCCCAGCAGAACCCCAGCTGGCCTCTCTGCAGAAACTGACAAGCTGACCCTAAAATCCATAAGGAGTTGCAAGGGTCCACGGAGAGCCAAAACAAGCTTGAGAAGGAACAAAGCTGGGGGACTCACACGTCCCATTTCAAAACCAACTACAAAGCAGCAGTAATCAAGACAGGGTGGAACTGGCATAAAGACACAAGGACAGGTCAAGGGCTAGAATCAGAATCCAGTACTAAACCCTCATATTTATGGGGAACTGATTTTCAACAAGGGGGCCAGGGCCGCTGGACGGGGAAAGAATGGTCTCTTCAGCCTTGGTGCTGAGACAACTGGATTTCCAGACATAAAAAATGGAGTTTGACCGCTGCATCACTATATTCAAAAATTAACTCAAAATGGATCAAAGACCTAGACGTAAAGGCCGAAACTAGAAACTCTCAGGAAAAAACAAAAGCAAATCTTCATGACCTTGCATCTGGCAATGATTTCTTGGATATGACAACAAAAGTACGGGCAACAAATGAAAAAACAGATAAAATGAACTTTATCAAACAAACAAAAACTTTTTGGCATCATGGAAGACTATCAAAAACTGAAAAAAGGGGTCAGCCTGGTGGTACAGTAGTTAAGTTTGCACACTCTGCTTCAGTGGCCCAGTGTTGGTGGGTTCAGATCCTGGGCACAGACTTACACACCACTCAACAAGCCATGCTGTTGCAGCAGCCCACATCCAAAATAGAGGAAGACTGGCACAGATGTTAGCTCAGGTCCAGTCTTCCTCAGCAAAAAAAAAAAAAAGGTTAAAAAAGACTCAGGTCAATTCTCAGTTTTTCAGGTGCTGAGTACATATAATTAAAAAAAAGAAAAAACAACTCAGAGAATGGGAAAAAATGCACACCAAGTATTGGATAAGGGACTTGAATCTAGAATATATAAAGAACTCTTACAATTGGACAATAAAGTGACAATCCAGTTAAAGAACGGGCACAGGATCTAAACAAACATTTCTACAAAGAAGATGCACAAATAGCCAATAAGCAGATGAAAAGCTGCTCAACATGACAGTCTTCAGGGAAATGCGAGTCAAAACGACCAGGAGACACTTCGTGCCCCCTAGGACACGCTGTCTACAATCAGCAAGACACAAGTGCTGGCGAGGGTGTGAGAGATCGGAACCCTCCTACGCTGCCAGTGGGAACGCAAAATGGGGCAGCTGCTTTGGGAAATGGTCTTGTGGCTCCTCAAAGCGTTAAACATGATGTCGCCATGTGTCCCAGCAATTCCACTCCTAGGTGTGTATATCTGAGAGAACCCTACACCTGCACACCAAGACTCGCACACGCATGTTCCAGCAGCCCTGTGCACCACAGCCCAAAGGAGGGCCAACCCAGACGTCCATCATTGATGAATGGATAAATGCACAACGGGACGCTGAAAGGACATGCCACTGACACACGCCCCAATACGGACGAACCTTGAAAACACAGGCTCACTTGTATTTTTGCTTTATTTTGCAATAAAGCACTTCCTTTATTGCTCCTCGCTTTACCGTGCTTTGCTTTATTGCGTTTTTCACCAGACGCTCCACCAGCAAAGAGAAGACGACTTGCTGAAGGCTCAGGTGCTGGTTAGCATTTTTTAGCAATATGGTATTTTTTAATTAGGGTATGCACTTTTCTTTAGCCATAATGCTATCACCCACTTAGACTACAGCATAGCATAAACCTAACTTTTATCTGCACTCGGAAACCAAACAATTCGTGTGACTCGCTTTATGGCGACATTCACTTTGTTGTGGGGGCCTGGAGCCGAGCCCGCAGTGTCGCCGGGGTCTGGCTGTGTGCTGAGGGAAAGAAGGCAGACACAAAAAGCCACACACGGTATGGATCTGTTTACATAAGACATCCAGGATACTCGAACCTTACAGAGACAGGAAGTGGATTAGTTGGGGGTGGGGGAGGGGGGATGACAGCTAAAGGGTACAGGGTTTCTTTTAGGGGGTGACAAAAATGTCCTCCAGTTGACTACGATGATGGCTGCACAACTCCGGGCATACACTGCATTGTGCTGAGTTGTACATTTTAAATGGGTGAACTGTGGTCCGAGAGTTATATCTCAATAAAGCAGTTCCAACAAGAAAAGAGGACAAGCCCTAAAAACTGCAAGCAAAAGGAAGCACGTGAACCATTCAGCAGGTGGAACAGAACCTGCTCACAACACACATGGACGGAGGGTCAGCATCCAGAATAGGAAGAGACATTCCAGAGAGGAGGGTGGAGATGAAGACAGAGAGAGAAAGCACCCCGGAAGCACAGGGGCAAAGGGGAAGCACAAGCACCCCAATGCGGCCTGAAGGCGGAGCTCAGGAGCACAGCCCAAGGCAGCCTGATCCATGGGGGAGCGGGACGCGTCAACGCCAGCACCCAGGAGGGGCCGTGCCAGCCGCTGGCTACACGGGAGCCTTTCTACGCAGCTGAGGAGATGTGGGAAACCACGATTGTGCTCGTCTACACGTGTCTACACATGTCAACACGGATGGCCTGGAGACATGCCACCGAATTTCAAAACCAAATGGTGAGACGATGCACGGGGGATCGTGTGTTAGGCTAAGTTCAAAATCGACATGTTGCTGCACATGGACTGTGGGTCCACTGGCACCCACCCTAGACAGGGAGAGACACGGGGCAGGAGGGCGCAGAGGAAGGCCCAGGCTGGACCTCAGGGGATCAGTTGCTTAAAAAATGCAAAGGTGAACGCTGCTCCATCTGGGAGGGCAACAACGCACAGGCATGTCTGTCTTCAATATTTGGCACAACCGTTAATACAGAGTCTCCACTGTGTTTCAGATCCTGAAAACAGAACACAAGCACCAACCCGTGAACGTGGTGCTGCCCAGAGGCAGCACGCAGGGCACCCACCTTGGCCACCTTGCCCATGTCCTCCATGGTGGCTCTCTCGTGCGGAAACTGGGCGAAGGTCCGCTCAATCTTGGCGATGACGGCATCGACGTTCACTGTCCCCTGCGGACGGCCTTGGGGGAAGTAGAAGGTGGGGATGCTCTGGCTGCTGGCTGGTGGCAGGGGCTCCTCCTTCTTTGTCTGGACCTGAGGAATGAGACAGGTGGTGAGGACTTGGGAACAGGAAACACCGTCCTCACATGAACCCGTAACAGACAGCGGCGGCACCATTCTCAAAGTGAGCGCACGGGGCCACGGAACCCCAATGTGCACAGAACGCCAGACAATCCTGGGGGCCAACTCCAGCCACGAGGCCACCCACACCCGAAAGGTCACACACCACAAGGGAGCGTCACATACCACTGATCCACACTGCTGAGCCTCCCCCAGCCCTGCCTCAGTGTGACCCCGCAACAGTGACAGCTGACGGCCCAGGCTGCCAGGGAGGCCGGCACAGGTCCTTGTGGGGAGCCTGCCCCGCAGTCCTCCTGGGGTCAGGGTCCTCCAGGCGGGCCGTCAACGGCGCTCACTCACAGCCAGGACAGGTGTGGCCTCTCTTTGGGGCCCACACCTGCAGTCGCTGGTTCCCACGTGTGCCTCCCGGAGAATGGGACGTACGTCTGTCACCTGACCTGGGATGGCCCTCCGGGAAAGGATCTGGCCCTGCGGCCTCTTTCTCGCCAGAAGGCAGAACGGCAGCTGAGCCACCCCAAGTGAAGCCAGCACCTTCAGCAGCAACTACCTCGGAGAAGTTTGACCTCCTGACATGCTTTCCAAGACACAGTGGTGTCGGGACGTGCCCTCGGGGATTCAGGGAGCTGACCTGCTGTGGGGCTGTCGTTACAGGCGGAAGGGGGAACTCTGTATATAAAACACGGTTGTTTAAAATGCCCCCAAGCAGAAAGAGCTGGGTTCTTACCCAGAGGAACGGCACTGCCAGCAGGCCCTAACGCCCAGGTGGGGGGTCCCCTCCATGCGCCACGGGGCACTCACATGTCAGCCACCCTCCCCAAGGCCGAGTGACAGAGCACAGCTCATGCAGCCACCACCTCATGCCACAGGGACCAGGGGCTGGAACACCAGATACCAACAGCACTACCAATTTGCCACCAGGACACACAGTCAACACGGCTCCACAGTGAAACCTGTGGGTGTCCTACACATCTCGTCCTGCAATGGGGGCCTCTTCCCCACCCAGCTGCAGCCTCTGGGACCGGCTAGTGTCCTCCTCAGTCCATCAGTCCATCTCAGGGATGGCCCATGTTCTCTCAGTCACATCTCGGGATGGCCCCACGTCCCCCTCACTCATGTCTAGGGATGGCCCCCCATGTCCCCCCAGTCACGTCTCAGGATGGCCCCACGTCCCCCTCAGTCACGTCTCGGGATGGCCCCGCGTCCCCTCAGTCACGTCTCAGGACGGCCCTGCATCTCCTCACTCACGTCCCGGGACGGTCCCTCGTCCCCCTCACTCACATCTCGGGAGGGGCCCACGTCCCCCTCAGTCATGTCTCAGGGTGGCCCCGCATCCCCTCAGTCACGTCTCAGCATGGCCCCATGTCCCCTTCAGTCACATCTCAGGACGGCCCCGCGTCCCCTCAGTCACGTCTTGGGACGGCCTTGCATCCTCTCAGTCATGTCCCGGGACGCCCTGTGTCACCTGTCTGTTTTCCCTCCAGCACTAGGAGAAGGAGTCACTTGTAAACGCTTTCTGTCCTGCCCCACTGACGTGACCCACAGATGGCAGCAACACGTCCAGAGGTGTTGCTGTCCTGAGTCTGCTGTACAGGGGGGCTATGGGGAGAGCCTGCAGACGCACGACAATGAGCCCTGTGATCACAACAGGGCAAATAAAACAGGGGTTTGACGCAGGGTCACCTCAGTGCTGAGAGCCGAGAGGCAGATGTGGACGGCACGGTGATCAGAAAGGAGAGGCTGCAAAGGGCGGCCCTGAGGTTCCGGCACCTATTGCAGGCCGGCTGTGCTGAGCGAGGCGGGTCTGCCATGGACGGTGGGAAGCACGAGGACCACACTGTGGACTAAGCCTCAGAGCAGAGCAAAGGCTGGATGATGACCTCGGGCCCACCCTTCACGAGACTCGGCCAGAGTCAGCACCCAGGGACACAGGCTGATCCCCCTCCTCCCAGCCCGGGATGTCCTGTTCCACGGGGATTGGGTTACAGTGTCAGAATCACTGAGTCCTGATGTGACAGCCCTGCACAGCAGCACTGAGCCAAAACCACACCCACCGTGGCCCAGGGACAGGCGGGAGGGGAAGCCACACCCAGAGCTGCCTCCTTGGAAGGAGAGGGTTCGGTTCAACAGACCTGCTGGGGGTGCCCACGATTCACTTTGAGGAAGATAACTTTTCCCCTCGATTTCTGGAACAAAGACTGAGGGCCGTTTTTCATTTTTTTAATTTTTTGTGAGGAAGACTGTTACTGAGCTAACATCTGTCCCAATCGTCTTCTACTTCATATCAAGGAGGCCGCCTCAGCGTGACTTGACGAGCGGTGCTAGGTCTGCGCCTGGGATCCGAACCCGCGAACCCCAGGCCACCGAAGCGGAGCCTGTAAACTTAACTGCTGTGCCCCCGGGGCAGGCCCCTGAGTGCCTGTTTCCTTGCCTTGTGGCGGTGGTTCCGTTTTCCCGTCTTTCTCTTTTCTTCTCTCCAGCGAGGCGGAATGAATTGCGAGCCCAATGCCCTGAGCTATCGGCCACAGTCGCTGCCCTTGTACCTTTGTGCAAGACGGTGTTGGTGTTTCCTGAGCACCGACCACATCTTCCCATGAGCCATCTCACTCAACTGCCGCGTTCAGGACAATCTGTGACTGACGTGCCACCAGCATCCTGTATTCACGGTGGGAAAACTGAGGCACAAGGAGTCTGGCGCTCCAGGCAGAGGGCAGGGCACCTACACTGTGGGGTGGCTGCCCCTGGGCTGGTTCTGGAGCAGTTGTCAACCATGTGCCTTCTCCCCAGTACACGGCTGGGCTGACACAGACCCCTGGGCTGCTAAGTCACAGGGACGTCGCTCCCTGCTGGTCAGCGCTAGGAGGCCGCGCACCTGGTCACCTGGGAAAGGACAAGGAAGAGGGATGACAGCGCTGCTACGCCTCCATGCAGACCCACTGCTCGGCCTCTCGCCTACGACCAGGTGTGATTCCTGAAAACGAGATTGCTGTCACCGTGTCAGCCGGCTTCTGCCAGACCCGTTACACAGTTAATACTCAGGCCGGTCCTGAGAAATGGACTTTGACAAAATGGACAGAACGTGACAAAGAACTTAAATCAAATCTTCCTGCGGCTGTCAGTGCACAGCAATCCACCACGAGGCTCACCCTCGCCCCCCTGGCTGGCCCGAGCGTCCCCATGGGTGCCCTCCTCCACCTGGATGGCCACAGGCACACTCCAGCTGGCGACGGCGTGATCCTGACTCCACCACACAAAGCCCTGAAAGCAGCGGGGTGGGCTCACTGGGGCGTCCTGGACATGTGGTGTCAGGCCCTGTGTTGCTCACGCCCACTAGCTGTCCCCCCCTCCTGTGGAGATATAGGGACATTTCCTGCCCAAGGGCTGCCAAGCGACAGCTCTGGAACCTCGCTGGACACTCACGAGGAAGTCTGTCTTCATCTGCACAAGTCACGCGTGGCGACCAGACCTCCTCATGAATCCGCAGTCTACGCAGATGCGAATCCAGGCTGGGATCCACGAGGAAGGCTTTGCCCTGGGGTCCTGGCGGCTCTGCCTGGGGAAGTAACGTGGCCTTTGTGCCCTGGTGACCTCACGGTGACCCGGCCGCCAGCACGCGTGAGGGGAGGGCGGGAGGCCAGCATGCCCCTTTGTGGAGCAGCAGCAACAGTAGCGAGTGCTCGTGGCTCCTGTCCTGGGCGTGAGGATACATGCAAGCACCTCCTGAGGGGGCTTCGGGGGCCTGGTGTCCCTGGTGCTGGTGTCTGCACACACCACAGTCCTAAAGGTGGGCGGTCCCCACCACGGGCTGGGCGCCTGTCCTGCGTTGTTTAAAGGTGAGCGAGTGCAAGAAGCTTACAAAGGCCCCAATCTGAACGGGAGCACAGGGAGGCAGCCGGCACGGCCTCAGCACCGCAAGAGTGTGGCTCGTCCACGTGCTCCTGCGGGAGGAGCTCCGGGGGCCACCACCATGTCCGACACCGCATTCCCTCCTGCCCCATCAGCAGAGAGCGCTGTCAAACTGAGGTTCCGCCGTCTGGGGGAACTAAGACACCACACGGGCATCATGCTCCACCCCCACCATACTCTGAACCGGGTGGAGCATCTCCTCATTTGTCTAAAAGGCAAGGACACCATCTTCCCTGCCCCTTCTCTGCTCCACGCTGTGCCGTCATTTCTGTTCCTCCTCTGACCATTCCCAGGGCGGCACGTGTCTTCGGCTTTGTGAGTTTTGTCCTCCGTCCCCAGGCCCCACGTCTTTTTATTTACTTTGTGACGTCTGTCACCACGTGGGAGTTTTTAGATCATGTTTGTAGTCGGCTTCATTCTCTCGTTGGTCTAACAGATGGTCCAAGGCAGCACTGGGAGCTACTTTATGACATCTGAGCACGTGCCCTGTGCTCGCGAACTCAGAATGACGGGCACCATGGGGACAACGTCTGAGGTCTGTACAGTGGCCAATCGACCCTCCCATGGCCCTGCTGGGCGGGGAGGCCTCAGAGAACAGGAGAGGCCAGAGGTATAGACAAGGACATGGGGGGCCAGTTCCAAGGAGGATGGACACCGGGCCCCCATGACGCAGGCTCGGCCGCAGTCCAGGAGGGGGAAGCTGATGGTCCACCCGGGCAGAGGGGCCAGCCTGGGCCAAGGGCACGGGGAGCCCCAGGTCCTGTGTGGGCCTCGCAAGGGGCAGAAACCACGCGTCAGGAGCAAGTTCACCAAACTTCTGTGGGTGGAGACGTGCCAACGTATCTTCTGAAGCTGCAAAGACTGAGCACTCTAGGAGGCAGTATTCACACTGCACGGGATGAACCACATGTGACAGTTTCTACCCGCTTCCTGAGCACATAGCGCAGAGATTCCCACGACAGCGATGGCACCGGCTCAGTCATCTGTTCCTCCTTCTCCATCCCCCACCGTCTGCTGGTCCACTTGTCTCCAGGGGCAGGAACAGGAAGGGGATGGGGCCCAACAGCCAAATGGGCCTCCCAGTCAGGACTGGCGGGGAAGGGCCTGCTGGTCGCGATGGAGACACACACACGCGTGAGGCCCCTACGCCCAGGGCTGCCGCGCGAGGGCCTGTCTCTGCCTCAGCTCGTGTGTCTGTTCCTGGGGGTGGACACACAGCTCGCCGATCTCCAGGAACCCCTCGCCTCGTGCGGCAGCCCGGGTCCTTCTGACCCTGAAACACAGCAGAGCTCCTGTCTTCCTCTGCTCCGAGCCCTGAGGCCTGGCCCCGAGGACACACGCATGGCTCCATGAGACATGACCTTCTGGACAGCGGCACAGGACGGGCAGAGTGGGACACGAGCAAGCTTACTGCCTGGGGAGCTTGACCATGGTGGAGGGAGGACGCCCACATGGGCTGCGCAGTGAGAGACGGCCCCTGTGGTCAGAGCCATGTGGACAGGGGAAATTTGGGGGGAATTTGGCAGATGGAGGGAGGGAGGAAGGGAGACAGCTACAAACTTAGGGGCAAAGACACAACCACAGGTCTTTGGTGCTCTTGACAGCGCCCTGCAGACACCCCGCATGGCCACACTGGCTGCTGCCAGCAGGAGGGCTTCCCTTGAGGGCACCACACGTCCCTTCCACCAACACACTGGTACAGGAGGACGGTCCCCTGGGTCAGGAGTTTGAGAACCACTGCACCACAGCTCCCTGGGGGACAGCGGGTGTGTGGAGGCGCTAACGACTGCCCCTGTCACTGCCCACCTCAGGGCCTTTGTGCCTACTGTTCCCAGGCGCCCCACAAACACTGCCTTACCTCATCTAAGACCATGATCAGATCCCACCTGCCACTAGCATGTCATCAACAGACAACACAACACCCACCGCCTGAGCCCACTCCCACCTGCCGTCCCCTCACACCAACCATCACCCCAGGTCACAAGGTCATCCCTGACACACCACACATCCCACCCCACCTGCCGCCCCCTCATAGTAACCGTTACCCCAGGTCACAAGGTCATCCCTGACAGGACAAACATCCCACCCTACCTGCCGCCCCTTCAGAGGAGCCATCACCCCAGGTCACAAGGTCATCCTACACACCACACATCCCACCCCACCTGCCGCCCCTTCACAGGTACTGTCACCCCAGTCAGGCTCTGTAGGCTTTTCTGTCATCCCAACTAGAAGGTGCAGCTACCTTCCAGTGCCTGGCACAGAGCAGGCCCCCAGCAATATGCAGTGATGGCACGCACATCCCAAAGAGCTCCCCTGAAAGGAAAACACCTTTCGCTGTGTTCGGAAAGCTGCTACCTCAGAGAACTTGGCCACGTGACTCTGTTTCCCTCTGTCCACAGTGAGTCTCTCCCAGCCTGGAACCTTCCATGTCTCTCACACTCATGGGGAAGCAAGCGTCTCCCACCAACTCACTCCCTGAGGCACAGTGCAACACTGGATGACCCAGTTCTGGTGCTGGACTTGCAGGATCGACTCAGGGAGAAGTAAATGCTAACATGTGTGCTCTTTCTGTGGCCCTGTCAAGACCCAGGTGCTCGGACCAGCCCTTCTGAGGAAGGCAGCTGGAAATGCTGGGGAGAGCACTTGACAAACATCTTCCTGAGTGCCTCACGGACTGGCAAGAGAGGAAGGACTCTCAGGGCACGGACGCTGGGAAGGGGCACCCAGCGAGGCCAGGAGAGGCTGGACAGGCGCTGCCTTCAGGGAGTGCACTCAAGGGGGTGAAGTGACCGTCACCTCACAGTGTTGCAGAGCTCGGGGACAGGAAGCAACATCCAGCATCCTCGACGGAGGCTGCCCCCTGAGCGGGATCCTGGGGGCTGCCCCTGCAGCAAGAAGAATGAAGTGGAAATAAATCCCCACCAACCTCTGACCCCAGGAAGGAAAGGACAATCATAGGCCTGGAAGCTGGTGCTGCATCAAGGGGCTGCGGGCAGGGGGTGGTGGCGAAGCTCCCGAGAGCTCACAGCAGACTCCCAGTCAAGTGTGCAAACCAAATGTACATCCTGTGCCTGGTCCCCAAACCCTCCAGGCGACGACGTCAGGCTGCCGCAGATCAGCAGTGCCCGGAAGCAGCAAGATGTGCTGAGGCGAACCATCCTCAACTCGGGACTCAGAAAACGCCCCAAGTTCCAAGGAAAGTGAGGCGTTCATGATCAAAACGCACAAACACACATGGAAGGAAGGCACCATGGGGGAGAGCCGGCAAGCAGGGAGCAGCTGGGCTGGCGAATACTCCGGACTCTGACGTTGTTGAGAATGAGAGCCGACACGCTTCATATATCAAGACAGGGAGAGGCTTGAAGATGCAAGAGTGAGGAGACTTAAGACAGCTCCAAATAAAACGTCCAGAAGAAAGGAAACACACTTGCTTTCTGGGTTGGAGAGCAGAGCAGCACAGCTGGGAGGGACTCGTGCCCCGGGAGGGAGGAGACGCAGGTGCTGAGCCTGCAGCTACAGAGCTGGAGACACATCCTGAGACCCGAGGCCCAAGGAACCCCAAGCAGGAGTCCTTGGAGCGACCCACACTGCACACCGGATGACGAGACTGGACAACACCCAAGACAGTGGCAGATCCTCAGAACCTGCCACAAGGAGACGGAACGGAACAGAAAAGGGGACCGTCTCCAAAGGAGCGACCCAGGAGCCCTGCAGCCAGCTTCTCGACAGAAATGCAGGGGCCAGAGCTGGAGGAGAGTGGCTGCCCTTTCGCCCAAACGCCACCTCCCGGGAGGTGTCTGCCACACAAAACCAACATGGAGACAGTTTGAGACCAAAACGGAAGAAAAGCAAAAGCGAGCCGGCCACTGTCAGCAGACGCTGGTCCAGGATGTGCGGGGGACCACGCGTCAGGCAGAAGCCAAGTGCTCCTGACGCAGGTCGGAGATGCAGGAAAGGGGAGTATGGGGGGCAAATCTCAACACACTGACTGTGTGAATCATCATAAGAAGGCAATTTTATTTCTTTTTAAAAACCCTCCGAAGGCAACAACAGCAGTGTAAAATGAATGGGGTCATGGAATGGAAGTGTCTGAGAGTTTTGCTTTTTTTGTTGAAGAAGATTAGCCCTGAGCATCTGCCGATCCTCCTCTTTTTGCTGAGGAAGACTGGGCCTGAGCTAACATCCGTGCCCATCTTCCTCTACTTTATATGTGGGATACCTACCACAGCATGGCTTGCCAAGTGGTGCCATGTCTGCACCTGGGATCCGAACTGGTGAACCCCGGGCCGCCGAAGCAGAACGTGCGCACTTAACTGCTGCGCCACTGGGCCAGCCCCCATCTGAGTGTTTTGAGCTGGAAGGCAAAGGTATTAATTTTTCACCTGGAAAAATCCAGTAGTGGCCATTTCTAGGATGAGCAGTCAGCTAGGAGCAAGGGAATACTCCAAAGTAGGAGAGGAAAAGAGAAAGAGGAGGCAAGAAAGGACAGGACGAAAATAAACCAAGATGGACGAACAGTCATAACACGTGGAAACAGACAAACAGCACAGGTAAAAGATGAAGATCAGAAGGAAAAAGAGAATCGTGTCTATTCACAAGAGACACACATAAGACGTAAGGGTGCAGAGGGTGAACATCTTCTCAAAAGATGGAAAAGGGTCGAGGGGCCGTGGGGTGGCTGGACTGACGTGCACACAGGAGGTGGAGGTGTGGACAGTACTAGAGAGAGACAGGGACCGCGTCAGGGCAGGCGACCAGGGGAAGCGACACGCCTCAGAGCTGGCCGATGCCGGCCCCAGGAGCCCCACACGGACACGGCAGACGCTGCAGGGAAAAGCAGAGGTCCAGCCCCCAGGGAGGCCGGGCCCAGCTCCCCGGAGCGATGACGGAGCTGACCGGACAACCAGAAACAAACAGCCTGCTGCAGACACGGGAGATTTACAAGTTTAATCTCCGAGACAGAAATAGATGCGGCCCCAGCACAGCTGCAGCTCTCACATTCTTTTCCAACACACAGGGCGCCGTTGGGGGCTGGCCACCTCCTGGGCCGCAAAACAGGTCTCAGCAGGTCCTGCAGGGACCGTGGGGTGCATTCCCCGACCTCCAGGGGACGCGGCCAGATGACTGGGATGAACAAAAGTGGCAAAACACACACATGTGTGTGTGAAAGGAGAGTCCTAAAGTACGGCTTAGGCCTCTTAAAAAATGACAACCAGCCGACCAGGGGGCATTCGGGTCCCCAAGCCTCTCGCCTGGGCTCCCACCCGCCCCGCCCCACGCAGGCCCCCTGCAGCCCCGATCAAGGGGCACTGCCTCACGGAGAGCTACTTCTGTAGAGGGCCCCGGCCGCCTGCTCCCTGACTCGACCCCACTCCTGGGACCTCAGACTCGCCCACGGGCCTCCCAGAACACACAGTGGGGCTGAGCGGTGCCCCCACGACCAAAATCCAAGCCCTGGGATAAAGCAAAGGCATCTCTTTTCCCGCAGAAGGGTGTGGGGGAGCCCAGCAGAAATCCGTCCAGCTGTGTCTCTGGGGTCACACCTCCCAACACCAGCCTCGGACGGTCAGATCCCAGAGGGGTCAGACGGCACGTGCTGGGACATCAGATGGGTCCCTCCGACTCCAACGGGCCAGGACAGGGCACAGGTGGCAGAATGAGAGCAGGCCAGGCAGGGACGCTGGGCCGGAGCGGCCAAGCCCAGCAGCGTCCTGGGCGGCTCCGTCTGAGACCGGATGTAGCAGCAAGGCCGGGACGGGGCCCTGGACGGGGCCAGGGAGCTCAGGGGGGCAGCCTGTGGATTCCAGGTGAGCCCAGGCCCCAAAGATGCTGCCACCCAACAGGAGGCCCCTGTGGGCCGCGAGCTTTCTCCTCGGCTCCCATGGACCCTCCACACCAGCTGGCAGGAGGTGCGCCAACTAAACGCGCGAACAACACTCCATGCCGACAGATGGGAGCCAGAGGTCAAAGTTTAACACAGGGGAGCCAAAGACAACAACGGGGGAGCCAGGCCCTGCACACGGCTTCGTGCGAAGGATCTCCCTCCAGCACAGGAGGGGCCGGGCTCACTGTGGAGGCTGCTGGGCCAGCCGCGTTCACAGGAGGGAGCAGAGCTGTGTCCCCAACACTGACACAAACGGGGGAGCCCGGCTGAGCGGGGTCCCCGGCCTGGACACTGACTGTCAGCCTGGCTCGGCACCTGCCCCACAGGACGGGCTCCCATGGGGGCGTGCGTGCGGCTCTGGAGTGGCCTGTGAGGGGAACCTGCATCCACAGCCGAGTGGACAGAGGGGGCGCTTCCAGCTGCCAGGGTCCTGGGAATGTGGATCAAAGGGGGTATTCATGACCCTTCCTGCAGGGTACTGTGACCCCACCCAGACTGGGACCCCAGACTGTGGCCCACTTGCCATCTGGGACGGGCAGAGCTGGGAGGCCACGCTGTCACCCCAGGGAGGGGAGGTCAGCTCAGAGTCCAGGACTGTCCCCAGGGGGTGGCCACACTGGGGTCTGGAATGACGCTCAGCGGGGTCTGTGTGCCCACCTGAAGGACCCTGCAGGGAGGCTGGACGGCGTGTCCGGGCCCACAGCAAGGTGACAGAGTGGAGGAGCAGAGGCGCCCGTCAACTGTGCCTGAGCCTGTTTGTGGAGAGTGGGCGATGGGACCCCCGGGGTACAGGACGCTCAGGACCCCTTCCAGTGGGGCGAGCCGAGCATGTCCTGGGCCTGAGGGAGCCTGCAGTGACCACCGGGAGTTGGCGCTGCTCGGCGCCCAGAAGGCCCGAGAATCCCTGGGCAGGGTGGGCGGGTGGACATGGGAGGTGGGAGCAGGGATGGCTCCACTGTGGACGGCACAGCTGTACCCCAGGGTCCTCTGCTCCGGGCCAGGGGGGCCCACTGAGCGGGTAGTGTGGCCGTCAGGCTGAAGCACCACCTCCCTCCCTCCACCCCCAGCCTCTCCCTCCACCCCCAGCCTCTCCCAAAGATGTTTGCTGAACCCCCAAGGCTGTGTCCCAAATCCGCCCTCCAACATCTTGGGGTGAAAGGAGCCAGGAGAACTCTCCTTCTGCTCCTCCCACAACCCCCATGAGAAAGACCCACTGGTCCACCGCCTGCAGCCCAGGGAGCACTCACGTTACGCAATGCACATCGTCACGGCTGAGAAACAAGGTTGAGACATGTTTTCTGTGACAAGAAACAACTTCCCATGAAATGAATTTATAAAGTTTGATTCCCAAAAAGTGATTTTCATTTGATAAGCAGCAGCCCTAAAGCAATGCAGACTTTCCTGCATGGGCTCTGCGGGGAGCCGGGCCCCCAGGCACGACCATCCTGGGCGAGGCTGGAGGGATTTCTGGGTCTCCCACACAGCCCAGTGGACCATCAGGAGAAACCCTAACTGCCCCACATCTGTCTTCCTATCGTCAAAGCAGGACCCGCATGGGGCAGATTCCACTCCTGGGTCTCCAAATGCAGGCACTTTCCTTAAAATCTAGGGACAGACTCACACCTTCCCCAGCTGCAGACAAAACTTCAGAAGTTGGAAGACACAAGACAGGAAAAATTCCCAAGCTGTGTAAAAGCTGAGATATGATCCCAGAAAAACTCCCATTAAAATATCAGCAGAAAGCAGGTCTTTTTTTCCCCCAGATGGCCCAGTCTGATTGGATGTCATTTTTTTTGGCCACAACAGGACGTTAAGTCCTGGCCTGGATAAAACGTGCAGGTGTCTAACTGCAAGAGGTGAGGCGTTCAGGAGCAGGAGCCCCGGCCCCAAGCCCTGTGGCCCTGCCCCCAGCACCGGCCCAGAGCTGAGGCGAGGACAAGATCTGCCACGGAGACCCCTCGAGTCACAGACAGACTCTGGGGATCACGGGCTGTCTGATGCTTCCAAACGACTGGGTCCCTCAAACTAACTCGTAACACGTCCAAGGTGTAGACACAGCAGGTCTTACTCCTCCGAGCACACACAACCATGGAGAGGGTATCTACACGGCAACTACTCACTATCAGCACCAAGCCATCCACTTGCCCGGCCCATGTGTGCAGATCCCCACAGCCCAGTAAACACCATGTGGCCGAGAAGGCCAGGCGTCCCACAGGGCCGTGTCATCACGGAGATGGCCGTGACCATGGGCCAGGCTTCCCACCGGGACCACAGGGTCAGGCCCCCACCCGAGCCAGAACCTGTCCACGCGCCGGGGGCTTGCATCCTGGCCACACCGCGGCACCACTGCCAAAACTCCAGCAACGGGCGAGCTCTTAGGAGCTCTCCCAGCGACTTCACGCGGGACCCACACTCCCTGCACGGGTGGGTGCGAGCAGCCCCCGCCCCCCCCCCACCAGTGGAGGGACTCGGGAGGGACCCGGATGGGCCGGGGGGGTGACATGCGGCAGACCTGGACCTGCTGGAGGGCCTTGAGCCTCTTCTTGAAGCGGGAGGGCAGCACGAAGTCGCAGCCGCGGGCCAGTGAGGCCAGCTCCTGCCTCAGGCTGGGGTCCTGGCACAGCGACAGCTCGTGGAGCCGCATGTCAGCTCGCGTGGGCCGCCAGGGCCCAAGCCAGGCACCTCGCTCTGGCTCTTGCTCTCGGGGCTGGGCCTGGCTGGGGCCGCTGGGCTTGGGGCGGCAGCTGCGCCCAGCAGGACGGTTGGGGTGGCTGGGCTCAGCGCACTCCGTGTGTCGCTGGGCAGGCGCTGTGGGGGCTAGCCCAGGCAGCGCGCGTTCCACAGGCTGAGGAGGGCACATGGCTGGAGGAGGGGTGGCAGGCCACCCCTCCCGCGGGCGGGCAGGCCGGCGGCTGTGCAGGCAGAAGGGGACAGCTGGCGCGCCCTGACCGAGCAGCTCTCTCTGCGCGGCTGCTGAGGGTGCGGGAGGCCTTGCAGGGGGCGGTGTCTGCAGGGACCCCGGCTGTGGCTCAGTGCGGACGCACAGGGCACAAACAGGTCAGCAAGGACAGCCGATCTGGGGCAGATCTGGGGCCGTCTGCCAGCGCTCGCACAGCGGGGAGGTGGGCTCTCCCCAGAAGCAAAGCCTGCCCGCCCGCCCGCGACTAAAGGGGACCTGCCACAGGCTCCTCGCGGAGGAGCAGGTTCTGCGCTGAGACCCCAGCCCAGGACCCAGATGCAGCCAAGCAGCTGTTCCCCCCCTGAAAACGCACTGGGAACAAAGGGGTCTGCCCGCCCCAGCTTCCCCTGCTCGTTAGAGGCTGAGAAAACATACTGAAGCTGCAAAGGACACCCGAAAGTTTTCTCTTCAAAAATCGGGTGAGTATTCTGGCTTCTGTAGTCTTGGTGCCGGTTCCACACGCAGAATGTCAGGACAGGGCAGAAAGTACCACAACATACAAGGTAACAATATGGAACGACAGTGTGGAACGTCACGACAAAGTACCAAGTAACCAGAACGTCCAAAATAACGACAGTGCACAAAGTACCTACAGGGCAGAACATAACCACAATGCAGGATGTAGCGTTAACGCACACCATAAGGTAGGAGCCGGTCACATAAACGCCAACAGGGCAGCAGATAGCAGGTGCACTGAGGATGCGGCCAGCGGACACACGGACACCCGGCACCTCCGCCCGCTCCTGCAGGAAGGACCAAGGCTGCGTTGGGGGCTGAGTCGCCTGGGCCCACGCCGGGTGCTGCGGGCACGGAGCCTGGGGGAGGCGCTGCCTCCTGAAGCCCAGACGGCTTCTGGGAGAATCTCTCAGGAGGAACCCGCCGTGGATGCACCTGGAGCAGCAGGGCAGGACCGCAGGGTCCAGCCCGGCCCACACCCACACCCATAGGAACCAAAATGCCGGAGGATGTGAGGCGGGTGGGAACACGGCGTCCCTGAGGGTCCCCCTCCCGCCCCTGGGAGGCCTTTGGAGCAGACGGGCGCAGAGAGCGTGTGGCTCTGCTGCGGGTGGCAGGACACAGGACCGGCGTGTGTGGGCCACACACCCCCATCTTCTGTGACACAAGCCTCTGGCACTGGCCAGCCTCCAGACACCCCTCCCAGGCCTTCCTCCCTCCCGGCCAGAGAGAAGCTGGCCCAGGTGGCCCCACTGCATGGAGGGGGTAGCGCCTCATGCATTCCAGACGCCCCCTGGGGCCCGCTCACCCTGACCCTCGGCCCTTGGCCCCCGGCCACCTGGGCTGCATCCTGGCCCACAGGGCACGGTCTTCCCTGCAGATCAGTGCGCTCACTGGCTCCCCGCTCTGCTTCCACCTTCTAACCCCGACCCCGAGAGGAAGAAGGGGGTTTCATCTGTCACTGCTTCTCCCTCCTCCTTCGGGCATCCTCCCCCCCTCCTCCCACCGAAGTTTATGAGTGTCCACTACAAGGCCGGCACGGCGGCCACACACGTGGACAGCGGACCAGCCCTGTGCGCATGGAGAGCTCAGCCCCACACACAGTGGGGAGTTTGTGCTGCAGAAAAAAGCAAACCCACAAACACAGGAGTCCCGAGAATAAGCCCTGGCAGCCCCGAGCAGCCCCACGCGGCGGGAGGCCCTGGGCTTCAGAACACACCCCGTCCTGGACCAGGCCCCACAAGGCCGCCCGCCCGGGTCGAGCTGCGTCCCCCCAGATGTCCCAGGACCCCAACGATGCCTCCCCAGCCCGCAGCTCTCCTGGCCACCCGACAGGTGGATGTGGCCTGTCCGTCCCGGCCCCTGGGGACAAAGATGCCCAGGAAACGACCCTGGTCGTCACCAGGCTTGGTGTCAGACGGTCTGTGGGTTTGGACAGATACGTAATGATGTGTGTCCACCGTTATGGGTCGTGCAGAGGAGTTTCACTGCCCTGAAGCCCCCATGCTCCGTCTGTCCATCTGTCCCTATCCATCCCCCTGGGACACTGGTCCCGTCACTGTCCCCTAGCTCATCCCTTCCAGAGGGTCCCCTGTGGGGTCACACAGGATGGAGCCTTTGTCTCCCGTCCATCGTCCTCACAGCCTCACTCGTGTCTCGGAGTCCTGCAAGGCGCCCCTCTCCCGTTCCTCCTCTGCCTTACCCGTCCCTCGGCCCTATTGCATCCTCCTCCCCCACTACCCTAACGTCCGCCAGGACCTGGGTCAGCCTCCAAGTCCTCCAAACAGACAGACCAGGCCACGTGCGACAGCGAGAGGCAACAGTAAGATCAGGGGCCGCGTGACCCACGGCGGGCGTGGGCCCTGGGGCAGGAGTCCTGCAAGCTGTTCAGACCCAGAGCCACACGCAGGACGGCAGCCCAGCACCACTTGAGCTCCCAGGGTGGAGCAGACTTCTATGCTGAGGGCATGGGCCTCGATGGGGCTGTCCCCGAGCAGCAGCCGCTCCCCACGCCTCCCCGGCCAGCATAGTCCTGGCGCTCGCTGGGCATCGGGCTTCCAGGCACGACGGGCCGCACCTGCTCATTCACTCTGCCTCCCTCCTTCCCTGTGAACCTTTGGGAAGAGATGCCCTCAGTGCAGCCTGAGAAAGCGGTGGGTGCTCCCCTGCAGGCCCACAGCCCCCGCAAGGTGGCCTTACAGCTGGTCCCACGAGGCGGCAGTGTGGACGTGCCACCCGAGAGCTGGGCTGGGCTGAGGGGGTGGCCGTGCGTCCCCATGCCAGCACTGACTGAAGGGTGCTGGCGCATCGGTGCCCCCTCATGGCTCCTGGAGCGCCCCTGCCGTGACACATGGGGCCAGCGGGCCGGGGTGAGAGCCCAGGGGCGGCAAACAAGCAGTGGTGCTGAGCAGTGACAGAACCGCCCAGCACAGGTTCACGAGCTCGGAGGACACGCTCAGCTCTGAATCCGGGTGGCTGGTTATGCGGCACAGCTCAAGCTGCCCGGTGCAGCACCCAACAGTGAGAGCCCACAGCAGAGGAGGTGGATGGGGAACCAGCAGAAACCCAGCAAACCGGTCAGGTCCCCACTGTGGAGTCGCCAGGTCAGGTGAAACAACCACTGCAATTCCGCTTCCCCAGTTTCTGTTGGAAACTCTGCAGCTGGTGCCAGAACATACGCACCAAGTCCAGTAGTGACGGCTGGATAAAAACTGACCTAACTTCTTCAACTAAAACACGGCTAGGGGCCGGCCCCGTGGCACAGTGGTTAGGGTTTTGCATGCTCCCCTTCAGCGGCCTGGGGTTTGCAGGTTCAGCCTGGGTGTGGACCTAGACCACTCAGCAGCCATGCTGACAGTGTGTGTATGTAGAGGCGTCGCACATACAAAACAGAGGAAGGTGGGCACGGATGTTAGCTCAGGGATAATCTTCCTCACCCAAAAAAAGAGGAGGATTGGAAACAGATGTTTGCTCAGGGCCAATTTTCCTCAGCAAAAAACAAAAAAAAAAGTTACAAACCAGAAATCTTAATACAAATAGAAAAAGAAAACTTTTCCTAATTTGTCCATTCCTCAATAAACTTTGGGGAAAGATTAACAGTTCTTCCAACTCTCAAAGGTCATTTACGAGAGAGAGAGGGAGACAGAGAGAGAAACTAGTAGGCACGGAGCAGTCTTGGGATGGGGAGGGAGGCAACCGCGGGCCTGGACTGGCCGCCGAACTGAGGCCACTTCCCAGCTGGAGAACTTCAGCCCCACCGTGTGACGACTCTGACAGCCACACCCCGTGGGAGCGCTCGCTCAGGAACGTGGTCCCTCAGCACCTGGACAGACAACACATCCCTGATTTTCTGACCGTGTGGGAGCAGCCCAGGCCCCTGTGCTCCCGACGCCTGAGCCACGGGCCGGTCTGAAGACACGGTCATGAGAAGCAGAGGGAGCCTGCTGCCGTAGGGGTGGGGGGCAGCGGCTCTCTGGGAACACGCTTGTGAAAAACCTCCACGTGCACAGCGCCTGCGGCTCGGGGCCCGGGGCCCGGGGCCCAGGCTGGGCACCTCTGAGGCCTGGCCTCCTTCCCAGGGGTAAGTTCCTGGGTGGCAACATGGACAAGACTCCTCCCAACTCCACGCTCGTCCTGTAATTCTCGAAGCTCGGAGCCAACCGTTGCCCAGAAAACTAAGAGGTGATTTATTTCCTGTAATTGACTGTAAATAAAATAAAACAGCTATTCCCAAAAACCGGCTCAGAGGCCCGTCTAGGGTGCGCCGTGTTCAGTCAACTGCCTGTGGGGAGGAAGAGGCACCACAGGCCGGCCCACGGCCCCGGCTCTGGTCGCATCTCCCGGCTCCCTGGCTCCTGAAAAGTACAAGGCGGCCAGGCCACAGGCTCTGCAAGGCCAGCTGGAGTATGCGAGGAGTGAGGGGATGTCCTCATTCCTGCACAGCTCTGAGCACTCATTACAGCGCCCGTGACGGCTTTCTGCTGGACCGACGCGCTTTATGAAGTCTGGTCCTGAGTTTCCAAGTTTATCTTCCAAAAACGATTTCTGAATTGCACTGTGATGAGAGAATGCTGTCTGCAGATAGGAAGCTCTTTTTGTTTGTTTTCGTGAGGAAGATTAGCCCTGGGCTAACATCCATTGCCAATCTTACTTTTTTTTCCCTTGAGGAAGATTGGCCCTGAGCCCATCCGTGCCCATAAATCCGGGCCACCTAAGTAGAGCATGAGGAAATTTAACCAGTAGGCCACGGGGCCGGCCACCAGGACAGGAAGTTTTTGACATTTGTTCAGACTTGTTCTCTGTGGTCTAGGATGCGACACCCAGGACAATACCTTCCAAAAATGAAGGTGAGACCTCTGCTTGCAGACAAAACGGAGGGATGGAGACCAGAATTGCCGCCCGGGCTAAACTTCATAAGGCACTTTAAGGAGGAAATGATAGCAATCTTGCACACACTCCTGCAGAAAACAGAGGAGGGGACATGATTCCCAACTCATTTCACGAGGCCAGTGCTACCACAATCCCAAAGCCAAAGACATGGAAACAAGAAACCAGGCGGATGTCCCCCTGACCACACACAGATCTCACAAAGACGTCAGCAGTCAGAACCCAGCAGCACACGAAAGAGACTATTAACTGTGATCAAGTGGTTTTATCCGAGGAAGCGAGGCAGGTTTAACACCCAAAACCAACCCACAAAACGCCACATCACTGGCCACAAGATTAGAAGGAACGTGATTTTTCATGTTAAGAGTTCTCAACAACCTAGGACCATCAGGTAACCTCCTCAAGCTGGTGAAGAGCGTCTATAGAAAAACTCATAACCAATATCATCCTTGACGAAGACTAGATGGTCTCTACCCAAGACGGGACACAGGGAGGCTGTCTGCTCTCGGCATGTCCACGATCCCAGCCACAGCGCTCAGGCAAGAAAAAGAAGTTACAGGGGCTGGCCTGGTGGCATAGTGGTTAAGTTCGCATGTTCCACTTCAGCAGCCTGGGCTTCACTGGTTTGGATCCTGGGTATGGACCTATGCATTTTTCATCAAGCCATGCACCCCAGATAGAAAATAGAGGAGGATGGGCACAGACGTTAGCACAGGGCCAATCTTCCTCAGCAAAAAAACAGAAAAAGAAAAAAGAAGTTCCAGGCATACAGACCGGGAGAGAAGCAGTAAGAGAGTTTTTATTCCCGTATGTGGAAAATCCTTGTGCATATCTGACTGACTACTAGAACTAACACGCGAGGTCAACAAGTTCACAGGGTACAAGACTAAAAAGATAAATCAGTAGAGCTTCTAGAACTAAGACGACAATTCCATTCACAGTAGCATCGAACAGAACAGCACACTCCTGGAAGGCTGCCCAGCAAAGAGAACACACTGCTGAGAAAAACGACAGACTCAAAAACGAGTCGCTCCTGCTCGAGGCCTAGAGGAGCAGGGCTGCTTCCAAGGATAAACGGGTCGGGTCGAGACAATGGCTATCGAAACCTCAGCAGGCTTTACGTAAAGCTGGACGGGAGGATCCCAAAAAGCGCATGGAATGCAGAGACCCTCCACCTCAGGAATCCACCCGAGAGAAAGGGAAATGCAGGTCCTCACGCAGACTCACTCACGAGGGCCCCCGGCAGGATTAACAGACAGCTCGAAAAGGGAAACAAGCCCAGGTCCGTTCACAGGGAGACAAGTGCGGCAGCGCCCCCCATGGACCCGCCCAGGCAAGAAGGAAAGACAGAGTGAACCCTGAAAGTTGGGGAGCCTCACAGTCTGCCACTTAGATGGGAACGCAGCTGGCACGGACCCGCTCGTCAGTGCAGAAGACGTCGCTGAAGGATGTGGAACAGCTGACACTGGCTGTGCAGGGAAACGGGGGGCGCCAGACAGGAGCAGGCGAGTCCTGAGAGCAGAGCAGCCTTCCTCGTCCTTTGGGTCCTAAACGGGAAAGCACTCCATCTTCAAAAATCAGCCACCTAACTTCCGACGGCCAGGAGACAATACCAAACCCGCGGGGGCTGCACTGAGGGTCTCTGCACATCGTGGACACAGGGGCCCACCCTGCACCGGATGAGCTCCCTGACCAGGCAGGTGCTCCACAGCAGGACAGGCGGCTAACGTTCAGCCATCGTCCGTGGCTGCTGGAGAGGCAGGTGCCTCGGCCCAGGCATCCGCCTCAGAGAAGCCCCAGAGCCCTGTGGCGGCAGACCTGATGAGGAGCCCCAACAGCCAGCGTCTCCCCGCAGAAGGCTAAGGGACGGCAGAGACACCGATGCAAATACAGCCTCTGGGAAGCAAAGTCAACTATCTGTAACAGTAAATTGACAGTGTCCAGTAATTTCAACGCTGCATGTATGTCCTGTAGAGTTAGGAAGGACTGCCTTAAACATGCATGATGCACACATGCCAAGACACGAGGATGGCCCCACGGTGGACCTGGGACCTTCAAACATCGCCTCCCGATGGGGCCCCTACAGCCAACTCCCAACAGGCCCCGACATCCCCGCCCCCACCTCTGGACGCCGCTCCGCACCCATCTGTGGACGCAGCCCCGCACCCACCTCCCAACGCAGCCCCCACACCCACCTCCCCACGAGGACCCCTCACCCAGCTGTGGACGCAGCCCCGCACCCACCTCCGGATGGAGCCACCGCACCCACCTCCTCCCGCACCCAGCTGCACTCCGCTCAGCCGGGCTGGCCCAGGCCGGTCCTGTGCTCCCTGGCGGCTGCTCCAGTGGCCCCTGCCCAGGTCTCAAGCACCCGCACCGCCCTCGCACCTTCCTCCCGCCAAGCTTGCAGGGCCGCCCCTCCCTCTCCTGCCCGCTGCCCCACATCGTGCACACCTACGTCCTATCTCCCTCCCAGCTGTCCTAACCCAGGGGTTCATTCCTCCTCCCAGGAGCGTTGAGGCCGCACTGACCACTAGCACGCGGGTCATAGGAAAGGCTCAGGCCCCTCCTCCCAGAGCCTGAGGCGCAGCGCTGGAAGCAGACCAGGGAGGCGAAGAGGGAGGACAGGGCGGCGACCAGGCTTGTACCACGGGAGCTTGGAGTCCGTGAGGGCGGCTCCTCGTCCCCAGTTCTCCCCCCGCTTCCAGGAGAAGGTCCACGCTCATGGCTGGGCTCAGGGCCCTCACACATGGGCACACAGACCACCTCACAGCCCTTAGAGCACTGACTTTGCATTCCCGTAAAATCAACAAATCACAGAAAGCTGGAAGGGAGGCCTGGAACAGACTTGCCCTCAGGAGGAACCAACCAGACCCCGGGAACACGTTAGGGGTGCAAATCCCACACACCACCCCAGACCCCAAAACTGAAACTCTGGAAGGGGCTCAGCCAGCTGTTTTCACAGCCTTCCCATCCAGCCATCCTCAGGGCCCTCCCATCGGGCTGTCCTAACAAGCCCTCACATCTGTCCATTTGTCCTCATGGCCCTCCATCCATCCATCCAACTGTCCTCAGGGCCCTCCAGGGGATTCTGACACTCTCCCAGGTGGAGAGCTGCTGCCAGGTCCTGGGGTGGCCACGAGGACCTCATCACGTGCCCCGAGCACCTCACATGCTCACAACACAGCACAAGACCCTACAGCTCTCTCTGCTGGGACCTTTTCCAAGAATGCGCTGCTTCTATACACTAACAACGAACTAGCAGAGAGAGAACTCAAGAATACAACCCCATTGACAATCACAACAAAAAGCATAAAATACCTACGAATAAATTTAACCAAGGAGGTGAAAGACTGTACACTGAATAGCGTAACACATTGTTGAAAGAAACCGATAGTGACAGAAAGAGATGGAAAGAGATTCCGTGCTCATGGATTGGAAGAATAAACATGGTTAAAATGTCCATCCTACCCAAAGCAATCTACAGATTCAGTGCAATCCCAATGAGAATCCCAATGGCATTCTTCACAGAAACAGAACAAAGAACCTTAAAATTCACATGGAACAAAAGGCCCCAAATAGTCAAAACAATCCTGAGAAAAAAGAAGAGAGCTGGAGGCATGACAATCCCTGACTTCAAAACCTACTACCAAGCTATCGTGATCAAAACAGCATGGTACTGTCACAAAACACACAAAGAGATCAATGGAATAGAACTGACAGCCCAGAAATAAAACTGCACACCTAGGGACAGATAATCTCTGACAGAGGAGCTGAGAACATGGAGAAAGGAGAGTCTCTTCAATAAACGGTGCTGGGAAATCTGGACAGCCACATGCAAAAGAATGCAAGTAGACCATTATCTTTTGCCATAAATTAACTCAAAATGGATCAAAGACTTGAAGGTAAGACCTGAAACAACAAAACTCCTAGAAGAAAACAGAGGCAGCACACTCTCTGACATCGGTTCTTAGCAGCATCCTTTTGAATATCATGTCTCTTCAGGCAAGAGAAACAAAAGAAACAATAACCAAATGGGACTACATCAGACTAAAGAGCTTCTGCAAGGCAAAGGAAACCATGAACAAAACGAAAAGACAACCCACTGACTGGGAGAAAATATTTGCAAATCATATATCTGACAAGGAGTTAATCTCTAAAATAAATAAAGAACTCCCAAAACTGAACTACAAAAAAAAACCAACCTGATCAAAAGATGGGCAGAGGATCTGAACAGAGATTTCTCCAAAGATATACAGATGCCAACAGGCACATGAAAAGATGCTCATCATCACTAATCATCAGGGAAATGCAAATCAAAACTACAATGAGATATCACCTTACACCCGTCAGAATGGCTATAATTAACAAGACGAGAAATAACCAATGTTGGAGAGCATGTGGAGAAAAGGGAACCCTCATCCACTGCTGGTGGGAATGCAAACTGGAGCAGCCACTATGGAAAACAGTATGGAGATTTCTCAAAAAATTAAAAATAGAAATACCGTATGATCCAGCCATCCCACTACAGGGTGTCTGTCCAAAGAACTTGAAATCAGCAATTCAAACAGAGCCATGCACCCCTATGTTCATCGCAGCATTATTCACAATAGTCAAGATGTGGAAGCAACCCAAGTGCCCATTGACCCATGACTGGATAAAGAAGATGTGGTGTAGATGTACAATGGAATACTACTCAGCCATAAAAAAGACAAAATCGTCCCATTCTCAACAACACGGATGGACCTTGGGGGTGTTACATTAAGCAAAATAAGTCAGACAGAGGAAGACAAACACCATATGACTTCACCCATATGTGGACAAAGAGAACAGAAGAGTGGTTAGCAGAGGGGAAGGCGGTGGGGTGGGGAAGGGGTGGGGGGTGGGCAAAAAGGCTAAAGGGGCACATATGTATGGTGATGGATAAAAGCTAGACTATTGGTGGTGAGTGCGATGCCATCTATACAGAAACTGAAATATAATAACGTACACCTGAAGTTACACAATGTTGTAACCCCAACAAAATAACTCTAAAAAAAAGAAATACATAAAAAACTCTCTTGAAAGGTTCTGAAAGCCCCTGTTAGTCTGGCCCCAACCTGAGCCCTTCCCACAATGTTGCCTCGATTACTGATAAAATTGATGTAAAAACCAGTAAAACAAACTTAAATCTTAGGCAGTCATATCAGAAAATGAGGACAGAGCGAGGGGAGTGTCCAGTTTTATCTAAAGGAAACGGTCTCTAAAATCCTTGAAAGATACACTTGCTGAAAGAGGTGGTATCTGAGTCACTGCTGACTCGGACCTGACTGCCCCAGCACCCGGGTCTCTGCTGGGGATTGTCCTCTGTGACGGGGGGAAGCCCAGACCCCACCTCCCTCGTCTGCTCTGTTCAGATGCCCAGGGAGGGGCCAGAACCCACCCAGAGCCGGGTCAGGACCCCTAACCGAGGACTTCTTGAAGGTGCACAGGCTCTTTTGAGCTGGAAACAAGAGAAGGTGCGTGTGGGGATGAGACACGCAGAGAGCACCCGGCTTCTGCTCACTCCTGATTCCCAGGGTCCCGGGGGACTGCAGGGCAGAAGGAGGTGACCCCTGCTGGGTCTGCTCCCGGGTAGAGCCTTAGGGCTGGTCCAGGACCCTGGCCCTTCCCACCGCTCCTGCCTCAATGACTCTCACCCACTTCCTATAAGTTCTTAAAAAACAAAAAAACAATTGAGGACCTTTCTCATAGCATCTTACGTATGAACATTACTCTGAAATTAATTTCCCATGTCTTGGAGCGAAACACGTGGAAGTGTAGGGAAGAACGTGGCAGAAACTGTAACTGTCAACAGCACCCTGAATACTTCAAGAATGTCAGATTTTACAGCCAAACCTTATTTAGTGATGCGTGTAACAGACGAAAGCTTCCTGTCACCCACACACATTAGCACAGCTCTTAACAGGGTCTTCAAAGGCTAATGGCTCTTTTCTCAAACATGCGAACCGAAGACACTCTAAAACTCTACAGACTAACAGAAGGTCAAGAATTTTTATTACTATTCTCCCCTGACGTAGCTGCTCCACATTCCCTCCCACCACAGAGCAACAGCTACATGTTAATCCTACTTAATGACTAGAAATTGAGCTTAAAATTATTAGTAACTAAAATTAATTTATATTTAAACGTAGTTGCATTGAATAAAAATGTTTGCATTATAGGGGCTGGCCCCATGGCCAAGTGGTTAAGTTCGCGCGCTCTGCTGCAGGCGGCCCAGTGTTTCGTTGGTTCGAATCCCGGGCACGGACATGGCACTGCTCGTCAAACCACGCTGAGGCAGCGTCCCACATGCCACAATTAGAAGGACCCACAACGAAGAATATACAACTATGTACTGGGGGGCTTTGGGGAGAAAGAGGAAAAAAATAAAATCTTTAAAAAAAAAATTACCCACTCAGACAGCTGAGAGAAAACAAACTGAAAAAAATAAATAAATATGAGAAGAACAGCATTTAGGAACTTGTGAGACTATAACTTGTGGGACTCTGTCATCAGAGTCCTGGAAGGAGATGGGGGTAGGGCAGAAAAAGCACTTGAAAGAATGGCTGAAAACTCCCCAAATTTGTCAAGAGTGGCAACCTATAAATTCAAGAAGCTGAGTGAATTCCAAAGGATAAACTCCAAAGAAATCCACACCAAGACAGAAATTTAATTAATATCAAAAACAAATATCAAAACTAAAGACAAGGATAAAATCTTGAAAGTAGCCAGAGAAAACAACAGCTTATAGATAAGAGAAAACCAAATATAATTAAAGCAGATTTCTCATTGGGAACCACGGAGGCCAGAGGGACGTGGCACAATGCTTTTCAGGTGCTGAAAGAAAAAGAACTGTCAAGAATTCCACACCCAGTGAAAATACCCTTAAGGAAAGAGAGGGAGATCAAGACATTCTCAGACAAAGGAAAACTGAGAGGATCTGTTAGCAGACTTACCGTAAAAAATATGGCTAAAGAAAGTTCTCTAAACAGAAAGAAAATGATAAAAGAACGAACCTTGGATCATGATAAAGGAAGCAAGAATACAGGAAGCAAAAATACATGTCATCAGTCTTCCCTTCTCTTGAGTTTTCTAAATTATGTTTGATGACTAAAGCAAAACTTACAACAGTGTCTGGTGCATTCTAAATTATGTAGAGGAAATATTTAAGACACTTACATGGGGAATGGTAAAGGAACGTAAAAGGTACTCCCTTTGCTTGAACAGGTAAAATGACACCACTAGTAGGCTGTGATAAACTATATATATATGTATAAAACGTAATGCCTTGAGCAATCACTAAAAAATCTATACTGAAAAAATCACTATAGATAAATATAAAATTTATCATAAAAAAATCAAACCCTAAGAAAAAAAATTCAAGGAGAAAGAGAAATGAAAATCAAAGAGAACAAACAGCAAATAAAAAATAATTATAGCCTAATATATCAATAATTATATTAAATGTAAATGGTCTAAACATGCCAATTAAAAGACCGAGACTGAAACAGTAGATGAAAAAAAATGATCCAACTATACACTGTCTACAAGAAACTCATTGCAAACATAATGATACAGACATGATAAAGTAAAAGAATGGTAAAGATACATCTTGCAAATATTAAAGGAGAGCAGAGTTGCTATATTAGTAACAAAGTAGACTTCAAAATAAAGAAAATGACAAGAGACAGAAAGAATATTATATAATAACCATGCTCGATTCATCAAGAAGACAAAGCAATCCTAAATGTATAGGCACCAAATAACAGATCTGCAAAGCACTGTGAAGAAAAACTGACAGAACTAGAAGGAAAAAAAAATAAACCCACAATTACAGTTGGAGACTTCAACATTCCTCTTTCAATAGTTCATAGAATAACTAGACAGAAAATCAGCAAGGACCCAGAGCAATCAACAATACCATCAACCAACAGAATCTAATTGACAGCTGTTAGAACAGTCCACCAAACAACAGCAGGTTATACTTTTTTTTAAGTGCCCACAGAACATAGACCACGACAGATCCTACCTTGGGCCATAAAACAAATCTCAATAGAATCAAAGAACTAAAATCAACGTTCTCAGACCACGACGAAACCAAACTAGATATCAGTAAGAGAAAGGTAACAGGAAAATCATCAAACATTTGGAAACTAAACAATACACTTCCAAATAATCTTTCGGTCAAAGAAGGAACCTCAAAGGAGATTTAAAAAAACACTGACATATTGGGGGCCGGCCCAGCGGTGCAGTGGTTAAGTTCACGTACTCTGCTTCAGTGGCCCAGGGTTCACAGGTTTGGATCCTGGGTGCAGACCTAGCACTATTCATCAAGCCATGCTGTGGCAGCAACCCACATAAAATAGAGGAGGACGGGCAACAGATGTTAGCTCAGTGACAGTCTTCCTCAAGCAAAAAGAGGAGGATTGGCAACAGACGTTAGCTCAGGGCCAATCCTCCTCACACACACAAAAATAATAAATAATGACATCAAAATTTGTGGGACACATCTAAAGCAGTCCTGAGAGGGAATGTTATTGCACTAAAACACTTACATTAGAAAAGAGAAAAGGTTTCCAATCAGTAAGCTCCCACCTCAAGAATCTAGAAAAAGAAGTACAAAATATACCCAAACCAAGAAGGAAATAAAGACAGGAGCAGAAACCAATTAAACTGAAATAGAAAAACAGTAAAATCAATGAAACAAAGAACTGGCTCTTTGAAAAAAATCAATAAAATTGATAAACTTCTTGCAAGACTGACCAAAAAAAAGAGAGAAGACACAAATTAAAATTAGGAAATACCACTATAGATCCTGTGGACATCAAAAGGACAACAAGGGAATATTATGAACAATTCTACAAACATTAATTTGACAACTTAGCTGAAATGGACCAATTTCTCAAAAAAACGCCAGATATTCTGAATATAACCCTATAACTATTAAGAAAATTGAATATGTCAAAAGGGGCGGAGCAAAATGGCGGGGTGAGCTGACCCGGGATTCTCTCCCCTCCAAAATACAACAAAGGATTGGAAAAACTGAATTTCAGAGAATAAACATAATGCCAGCACGTGAGAGACCTACAAAACCAAGAAGGCGGAGATCATAAACCCTACTTACAGCCTCGGAGGCACTGGAACGGTAGGAGAGAACATCGCTCCCTCCCCTAAAGTCTGCGAACGCTGCTGCGTGGGTAGGGAAGGAGCGGGGTAGGGGCCGCACGACCCGGGATCACCCAGGACTCCTGCTGCTGGTTCAGTGGAAACCTGCTGACGGGGGGAAAGCTTCCGTCCGTGGGGACCCCATAAACCAAGGGCCTTGGGAGACCAGAGAACAAAACTGATCTGAACCCAGACCGGCATGTGAGAGTAACAGCCCCTCCCTCCCGGCAAAGCCAGTGGGCGCAGCCATCTTGCCCCAAGGCGGAGAGCTCATAACACGCGGCTCTCGACCCCATCTAGTGACGACAGGCTGTAACTGCAACCGAATTCTACCACCATGCGAAAAAACCACTCCTCTACCATCCAGCAATTTATAAAAGCCCCAGACCAGAAGGAAAACAATAAAAACATAGAATTAAGTCCTGAGGACTTGGAATTAGGTAAAGTAACTGATAATGAGTTCAGAGCAGCTATAATCAAAAAATTCAATGAGGTAGAGAGAAAGAGAAACAAGCCGAGTTCTGGAGTTACTTCACAAAAGAGATTGAAATCATAAAGAAGAATCAAACAGAATTACTAGAGATGAAAAACACAATGGACCAGATAAAACAAATAAAACGGATTCCCTGAACGCCAGTGTCGACACCACAGAACAGCAAATTAACATAATTGAAGACAGACTGAATGGCTCCAGACAGAAGAAGAAAGAGAACTAAGAATTTAAAAAAATGAGGAAAATCTCCAAGAGATAATGGATTCAATGAGGAGTAAGAACATAAGGATCATAGGAATTCCCGAGAATGTGGAAAAGGAAAATGGAGCAGAAAGTGTGCTTAATGAAATTATTCAAGAGAACTTCCCAAATCTAGGGATTGACAGAGAAATGTGTGTAGAGGAAAGTCTCAGATCTCCTAGATTTGTCAATGTAAAAAGACCTACTGCAAGGCACATAGTAGTAAAATTGGCAAAAAGGAAAGATAAGAAAAGAACACTCAGGGAAGAAAGAAAAAAAGAGAGAATAACCTATAAAGGAACCCCTATCAGACTGTCAGTGGATTTCTCTACAGAAACCTTACAAGCTAGGAGAGAATGGAATGACATGTTCAAAGCTTTAAAAGATAAAAATCTTCAGCCAAAAATACTCTATCCAGCAGGAATTTCCTTCAGATATGAGGGAGAAATTAAATCTTTTCCGGACAAACAAAAGTTAAGGGAATTTGTAACTAAAAGCCCTCCATTACAAGAAATCCTCAAGAAGGCTCTCATACCTGAAAGAAAGAAAAAAGGGAGAAAGGGGACACAATCCACAGACTAGGGAGAGTGATGGATAGAACCAGAACAGGATAGCAAACATTCAACTATAGTATTAAGGTAAAGGTAAGGAAACTACCAAAGCAAGGACAATCTTATCACTCTAACTACAAATTCATAAGACGAGTTGGAATAAAAATGAAAATAATTATTTAGGAGGGGAAGAGCAAAGGGTCTAAATCAGTATTGGTCAAGTAAGTAAGAGACCACCAGAGAATAGACTATATTATACACGAGATTCTAAATACAAACTTCAAGGTAGACACTAAAAGTACAGAACAGAGTCACAAATCATAAACAAGGATAAATCTAAGAAACCCAGCGAAACTGCAGTATTAAATGGGTAGTCTAAAGCACACAGGAAAAGAAATGCAGGAAAACAAGATAATGAGCGACAGATTGACAGCATTAAGTCCACATGCATCAATAATCACTCTCAATGTAAACGGATTGAACTCTCCAATAAAAAGACACAGAGTGGCAAAATGGATTAAAGAACAAGATCCAACAATTTGTTGCCTCCAGGAAACACACCTCAGCCCCAAGGACAAACACAGACTCAGGGTGAAGGGGTGGAGGACAATACTTCAAGCTAATAGCAAGGAAAAAAAGGCAGGTGTTGCAATTCTTGTATCAGACCAAGTGGGTTTCAAAATAAGACAGGTAAAGAGAGACACAGAGGGACAATATATAATGATCAAAGGGACACTTCATGAAGAAGAAATAACGCTTATAAATATCTATGCACCCAACACAGGAGCACCAAGATTCATAAAGCAACTATTAACAGACCTAAAGGAAGATGTTAAAAACAACACAATAATAGTAGGGGACCTCAACACCCCACTCACATCAATGGACAGATCATCCAGACAGAAAATCAACAAGAAAATATTGGAGTTAAATGAAAAACTAAAACAATTGGACTTAATAGACATATATACATCACTTCACCCAGAAAGAACTGAATACACATTCTTCTCAAGTGCACATGGAACATTCTCAAGGATAGATCATATGTTGGGAAACAAGGCAAGCCTCTACAAATTTAAAAAAATTGAAATAATAACAAGCATCTTCTCCGATCATAGCGCTATAAGGCTAGAAATTAATTACAAGAAAAAAGCTGAGAAAGGCACAAAGATGTGGAGACTAAACAACACACTACTGAACAAGCAAGGGATCATTGAAAAAATTAAAGAAGAAATAAAAAAATACCTGGAGGCAAATGAAAATGATAACATGCCATACCAACTCATATGGGATACAGCAAAAGCTGTATTAAGAGGAAAATTCATCGCAATACAGGCACATCTTAACAAACAAGAAAAATCCCAAATAAGCAACCTTAAAGCACACCTAACTGAACTAAAGAAAAAAGAACAAATGAAGCCCAAAGTCAGCAGAAGGAGAGAAATAATAAAAATCAGAGCAGAAATAAATACTATTCAAACGAAAAAGGGAGTAGAAAGGATCAATGAAACAAAGAGCTGGTTTTTTGAGAAGATAAATAAAATTGACAAACCACTAGCCAGACTTACAAAGAAAAAAAGGGAGAAAGCTCAAATAAACAAAATCAGAAATGAAAGAGGAGAAATAACAGACTCCGCAAAAATACAATGGATTATAAGAGAATACTACAAAAAACTATATGCCAACAGAATGGATAACCTAGAGGAAATGGATAAATTCTTGGACTCCTACAATCTCCCAAAGCTCACTCAAGAAGAGGCAGACAATTTGAACAGACCAATCACAAGGAAAGAGATTGAAACAGCAATCAAAAACATCCCAAAGAATAAAACCCCAGGACCAGATGGCTTTCCTGGGGAATTCTACCAAACTTCCAGAGAGGATTTAATACCTATCCTTTTCAAGCTATTCTAAAAAATTAGGGAGGATGGAACACTTCCTAACACATTCTACGAGGCCAACATCACGCTGATACCAAAACCTGACAAGGACGCCACGAAAAAAGAGACCTACAGGCCAATATCACTGATGAACATAGATGCAAAAATTCTCAACAAAATTTTGGCAACCCGAATTCAGCAATACATCAAAAGGATCATACATCATAATCAGGTGGGATTCATACCAGGGACACAGGGATGGTTCAACATCCGCAAATCAATCAACGTGATACACCACATCAACAAACTGAGGAATAAAAACCACATGATCATCTCAATAGATGCAGAGAAGGCATTTGACAAGATCCAACAGCCATTTATGATAAAAACTCTGAACAAAATGGGCATACAAGGAAACTACCTCAACATAATACAGGCCATATATGACAAACCCATAGACAACATCATACTCAATGGGCAAAAACTGAACGCCATCCCCCTGAAAGCAGGAACGAGACAAGGATGCCCTCTATCACCACTTTTATTTAACATAGTACTGGAGGTCCTGGCCACAGCAATCAGGCAAGAAAAAGGAATAAAAGGAATCCAAATAGGGAGGGAAGAAGTGAAACTCTCGCTGTTTGCAGACGACATGATCTTATATATAGAAAACCCCAAAGAATCCATTGGAAAACTTTTGGAAGTAATCAACAACTACAGCAAAGTTGCAGACTATAAAATCAATTTACATAAATCAGTAGTATTTCTATACTGTAGTAACGAACTAAGAGAAAAAGAACTCAAGAATACAATACCATTCACAATTGCAACAAAAAGCATAAAATACCTCGGGGTGAATTTAAATAAGGAAGTGAAAGACCTATACAATGAAAATTACAAGGCTTTTCTGAAAGAATTGGATGACGACATAAAGAGATGGGAAGACATTCCGCGTACATGGATTGGAAGAATAGACATAGTTAAAATGTCCATTCTACCTAAAGCAATCTACAGATTCAACACCATCCCAATCAGAATCCCAATGACATTCTTTACAGAAATAGAACAAAGAATCCTAAAATTCATATGGGGCAACAAAAGACCCCAAATTGCTAAAGCAATCCTGAGAAAAAAAGAACACAGCTGGAGGCATCACAATCCCTGACTTCAAAACATACTACAAAGCTACAGCAATCAAACAGCATGGTACTGGTACAAAAACAGGTACACAGATCAATGGAACAGAATTGAAAGCCCAGAAATAAAACCACACATCTATGGACAGGTAATATTCGACAAAGGAACAGAGGGCCTACATTGGAGAAAAGAAAGTTTTTTCAACAAATGGTGCTGGGAAAACTGGAAAGCCACATGTAAAAGAAAGAAAATTGACCATTCTTTTTCACCATTCACCAAAATAAACTCAAAATGGATCAAAGACCTAAAGCTCAGACCTGAAACCATAAGACTTCTAGAAGAAAATGTAGGCAGTACACTCTTTGACATCAGTATTAAAAGGATCTTTTTGGACACCATGTCTTCTCAGACAAGGGAAACAACAGAAAGAATAAACAAATGGGACTTCATCAGACTAAAGAGCTTCTTCAAGGCAAGGGAAAATAGGATTGAAACAAAAAAACAACCCACTAACCGGGAAAAAATATTTGCAAGTAATACATCTGACAAAGGCTTAATATCCATAATACACAAAGAACTCTCACAACTCAACAACAAAAAATTAACCCCATCAAAAAGTGGGCAGGAGACATGAACAGACATTTCTCCAAAGAAGATATACAGATGGCCAATAGGCACATGAAAAGATGTTCATCATCGCTGATCATCAGGGAAATGCAAATCAAAACTACACTAACATATCACCTTACACCCATTAGAATGGCAAAAATAGCTAAAACAAATAGTAACAAATGTTGGAGAGGTTGTGGAGAAAAAGGAACCCTCATACACTGCTGGTGGGAATGCAAACTGGTGCAGCCACTATGGAAGACAGTATGGAGATTCCTCAAAAAATTAAAAATAGAACTACCATATGATCCAGCTATTCCACTACTGGGTATCTATCCAGAGAGCTTGAAGTCAGCAATTCCAAAAGACCTATGCACCCCAATGTTTATTGCAGCATTATTTACAATCGCCAAGATGTGGAAGCAACCTAAGTGCCCATCAACAGATAATTGGATAAAGAAGATGTGGTGTGTGTGTGTGTGTATGTATATATATATATATATATACATACACACACACAATGGAATACTACTCAGCCGTAGAAAAGAACAAAATCGTCCCATTTGCAACAACATGGATGGACCTTGAGGGAATTATGTTAAGTGAAATAAGCCAGATATAAAAGGACAATCTCTGTATGACTCCACTCATATGAGGAATTTAAACCTGTGGACAAAGAGAACAGATCAGTGGCTACCAGGGGAAAGGGGGGGGGGGGTGGGGGTGGGCACAAAGGGTGAAGGGTTGCACTTACAACACGACTGACAGACAATAATATACAACTGAAATTTCACAAGATTGTAACCTATGATTAACTCAACAAAAAATTTTTTTAAAAAACAGAAAAGAAGAATGAAACATGCAGGAATAAATTTAATCAAAGAGATTCAAAACTCAAACAATGAAAACTACAAAACATTGCTTAAAGAAATTACACAAGACCTAAATAAACAGAATGACAACCCGTGTTCATGGACTGAAGGATTTAATATTGTTAAGAGAGCAATATTCCGCAAGTGACCTACAGATTCAATGTAATCCCTATCAAAATTGCAACAGCCATTACTGCAGAAGTAGAAAAGTCAATTCAAAAATTCATAGGGAAATGCAAGGGATCCCAAACAGCCAAACCAATCCTGAAAAAGAACGACAGAGTTGGAACACTCTCACTTCCCAATTTCAAAACCTGCTACAAAACTAAAGTAATTAAAACAGTGTGGTACTAGCATAAGGATAGACATAGAGACTAATGGAACAAAACAGAACAGCCCAGAAATAAACCCATACATCTAGGGTCAACTGATATTGGACAAGGATGCCAAGACCACTGAATGGACAAAGAAGAGTCTCGTCAACAAAGGTGCTAGGCGAATTGTATATCCACGTGCAGAAGACTGAAGTTGGATTCCTATCTCACATCACGTACAAAAACTAACTGAAAATGTGTGATTAAGACCTAAATATAAGAGAGCTAAAATTATAAAATCCTTAGAAGAAAATAGAGATGAATCTTCAGAACTTTGGATTTGGCAAAGATTTCTTGGATGGCATCAAATACAGATACAACGAAAGAAAAAATAGATAACTTGGACTTCATCAAAACTGAAGACTTCTGTGCATCAAAGAACACAACCGAGAGAGTGAAAAGACAACCCACAGAAAGGGAAAAAATACTCACAAATCATCTATCTAATAAGGGATTAATATCCAGAACTTATAAATGACTCCTACAACTAAACAAAAAAAACCAAACACCCTAATTTAAAATTGGGCAAAAGACTTCAACAGACAGTTCTTTAAAGAAGACACATAAACAGCCAATAAGCACGTGAAAAGATGCTATACATCAGTAATCATTAGTGAAATACAAATCAAAACCACAATGAGATAACACTTTACATCCATTAGGTTGGCTATTATCAGAAAAATAAAATAAAAAGCATTGTTGGCAAGAATGTGAAGAAACTGGAATGCTTATACATTGCAGGGAATGTAAAATAGTACAGCTGCTGTAAAGAACGGTTTGTTGGTTCCTCAAGACATTAAAGATAGAATTCCACTTCTAGGTGTACACCCAAAAGAACTGAAAGCAGGGACTCGAACAGACATCTGTACACCACTGTTTACAACAGCACTACACACTATACTCAAAAGATAGAAACGAACCAAATGTCCATCAACAGATGGATGGATAAACATGGTATATACATACAATTAATGGAATATTATTCAGCCTTACAAAGGAATTAAGTTCTGATACATGCTACAAAATGGATGAACTTTGAGGACATTATGCTAAGTTAAATAAGCCAAACACAAAAGGACAAATATTGCACGATTCCACTTATATAGAGGTATCTAGAAAAGTCAAATTCACAGAGACAGAAAATAGAATGGTAGTTACCAGAGGTTTGGGGGGAGAGGGGATTGGGGAGCCATTGTTTAATGGGTACAGAGTTTCAGTTTGGGATAATGAAAAAGTTCTGGAGATGGATGGAGGTGACGGCTGCATCCATAAACAATGTGAATTATTTAACGCCACTGAATTGTACGTTTAAAAATAGTTAAAATGGTACATTTTATGTTTTGTAAATTTTATTACAATTAAATAAACAAAGCCAAAGCCAAAGCCTTAAGGTTTTCTTGCAGGTCCTACAAGATGGGAGCCCCTGTTTCCTGTATGGCCTTCTCTCCTACTAAGACAGCACCTTATGAAATTGCAACATCCCACCTTAGAACATCTACTCTGATCAATAATAATATTGAACTCTTAAAATGTACATGACATTATCTTATTTAATATTCACTTCCAATTACTTCTTTACTTTTAATACCCATTTTCAGTAGAAGTAATCATCAAGATTCAGAGATTGAATGAGTTTCCAAGGCAAGCATGGAACTGAATTAAGATTTTAACCCATGTCTTTATTACCATTAAGCTATACTTCCCCTTATGCTATGAGAGAAAAGCTGGGTTCCCCATAATACACAGACATTCGCAAATATGTAAAAGAATCTCCAAAACTTTTATTTTAATAAACAGTACATAGTAAATTTTATTCAAAATTAGTACGAATTATTTCTCACTACTCGTCTCCAGTCCCTAATCACATTTTACAGCGTTTATAATCTCATACTAAAAATATCTTGGTTGAAATTGTTTTTTTATACTGAGTATTGCTTGGTCTTTTTAAACAGGTTCTAAATAAACTTGCTTAAATAAAAAAAAAAAAATAGACCACAATGAGATATCACTTCACACCCACTAGAATGGCCATATTTTTTTTAAAAACACCAGAAAAGCGTTGGCAAGGAGTTGCAGAAACTGAAACTTTCAAAGACAGCTGATGGGAATGTTAAGATGTGCCACTGTAGAAAACAGTTCGGCATTTCCTCAGTAAGTGAAACACAGAATTACCATAAATTATGATTACGACTCAGCAATTCCACTCTTGGGTTTATATCCAAGAGATATGAACACATATGTCCAAACAAGAAAATGTACATAAATGTTCATAGTAGCACTATTCACAATAGCAAAAAGGGAGAAAAAAAACAAATGCCCATCGACTGGTGAATGGATACACAAATGTAGGATATCCATACAATGGAGTATTAATTAGTCATAAAAAGGAATGAAGTACTTGGGGTTGGCCCTGTGTCTGAATGGTTAAGTTCACACGCTCTGCTGCCGCGGCCCCGGGTTTCGCCGGTTCCTAATCCTGGGTGCGGGGACACGGCACCGCTCATAGATCCACGCTGAGACGGCGTCCCACATGTCACACCTAGAAGGACCCACAACTGAAAATACACAACTGTGTACTGGGGGGCTTTGGGAGAAAAAGGAAAAATACAATCTTTAAAAGAAAAAATAAGCAGCACAAGAGAAAAACAGCCTCCAAACGCACTTGATTGCTAAGAGGTGGCCTGCCAGGCACAGCCTCCCTTGCAATAAATCTTACTTCCCATCAACCCACGTTAACCAGCTCCCCATCCCTCGTGGAAGAAATAAATAGGCTCGAATTACTTTTGCTCGAAATTTGCCCAGAAAGTGGAGAAACATTTGAGGTCTGCCTTCCCACCCACTAAAGCCGGACTTCACAAAAAGCAACGCACACCAGTCATCCAGGAGGAAAACCCTGCGTTAGTATCCCCAGCCTCGAGGTAGACCCAAGGATATCCTTCAGGATCCGCGCACAGAAAGAATGGAAATTCCAGGCAAGCCCTCCCACTCACCCCCAAAACACGGACTGACCCCACGGGCTGCCGAAGAAAACATTCCGCAAGGACGGGGTATCACGAAGCCGTCCCAGGATCTCGCATCCTCCCGCCCGCTCGCCCGCCCCTCCCCCGCTCCCCACCCCCCACCCCCACTGCTGCCCCACGCAGTTTCCAGGCCCCAAGATTAGGAGGAATGACCGGGATACCAAAACCCGCCTCCGGCTTGGGAGTCTCAATCCCACCAGCTCCGGAGAATCAACAGAGGAGGGCGGCTGAGCCGCGGCGGCCGAGGAGGCTGAGGGAGCGCCCCCCACGCCACCCCCACCCCGGCCTGAGTCGAGCGCCAAAGCCTTCTCCCCGAAAGGGAAAAGGATGCCTCTCTCCGCCAAGCAACGCGCGAGCCTCAGCCCTCACGCCAGCGCTTCCCGACGCAGAGGGCGCAGAGGCCCGGCCCGCCGGGACCCGGGAGACGGGCTTGTGTTACCTCAGGGGTTCAGCAGTCACGGTTTCTCTTCAATGCCTTGTCGGCTTCAGCGAGCGGAGGGCGCCGCTCTGCGCTCCCGGCGCCCGGTTACGACAGAAATGCACCGGCCTCGTCGTCGTCCCCGCAGCTGCTGCTGGATCCTCCCCACAGCTCGAAGGCCGCTGCCGCTGCCACCGCCGCAGCAGCCGCGGAAACAAAGCGCCGCCGCCGCCGCCGCCGTTCTGTGGGGCCGAGGCTCAGGCAGGAGAAGCGGCGCGGCCTCCCTCTGCCGCGTCCCGTCGTCCACGGGCTCCCTCCGCCGCGGCGCAGGCGCTTATTGGCCGCGGAGACGCACCTTCGTTGGGGGCCTGCTGCTAAGGCGGTCTACGTCGTTTGATCCCCTCTACCGTGTCGTGGGGGGTCCAGTTCAGTCCCATTGACCTGCAAGTGCTAATGACGTATTCTGACTTTATTCGGAAAGTGCTTTTTGACCCGTCTTCTTTTCTTGCACTTATTGACAAAACAATAATATTCTACTATAGAATAATACTATATATGAATACTATAATATTAGTATATTACTATACTAAGCCTTTATCTGGGTTATCTCATGTAATCCTTATGCTCTTTGAGGCAGATAAACGCTTCTTAGCTACATTTTCCAGATGAGGAAACCAAGACACAAAGTCCCACAGTCATGGAACTGAAATTCAGACCAGACACTGCACTCTTAATCACTACTCTATATAGCCATATTGTATATTTTTTCTTATATTCCAGGTTATCGAGTTCTTTGCTTTCCTAGATGTTTTATATATAATAGTCAGCATGCCACAATGCTTAAAAACATAAACCCGCGGCCGAGTGGTTAAGTTCCCGCGCTCCGGGGCAGGTGGCCCAGTGTTTCGTCGGTTGGAGTCCTGGGCACGGACATGGCATGTTCATCAAACCACGCTGAGGCGGTGTCCCACATGCCACAACTGGAAGGACCCACAACGAAGAATATAATACAAATATGTACCAGAGTCTTTGGGGAGAAAAAGGAAAAAGAAAATCTTTAAAAAAAAAACATAAACATACACAGACATACCTCGTGTTATCGCGCTTCACTTTATTGCTCTTCTCACACATTGCACTTTTTACAAATTGAAGGTTTGTGGCCTTGAGCAAGTCTGTTGGTGCCATTTTTCCAACAGCATTTGCTTACTTCATGTCTGTGCACCACATTTTGGAAATTCTCGCAAAATTTCAAATGTTTTCATTATTACTATATTTGTTATCATGATCTGTGATCAGTGGTCTTTGAGATTACTACTATATTGTTTTAGGGCACCACGAACCTCACCTACATAAGACAGCAAACTGAATAGATGTGTGTTCGGACAGCAATTTCCCTTCTCTCTCCCGCTCCTCAGGCCTCCCTATTCCCTGAGACACAATATTAAAATTAGGCCAATTAATAACCCTACAATGGCCTATGGGTGTTCCAAGTGAAAGGAAGAGTCGCATGTCTCTCACTTTAAATCAAAACCTAGAAATGATTAAGCTTAGTGAGGAAGACATATCAAAAGCCAAGACAGGCTGAAAGCTAGGCCTCTTATGCCAAACAATTAGCCAAGCTGTGAATGCAAACGAAAAGTTCTTGAAGGAAATTAAAAGTGCTACTTCAGCGAACATGCAAATAAAAAAGCAAAAGAGCCTTATTGCTGAGATGGAGAAAGTTTTAGTAGTCTGGATAGAAGATCAAACCAGCCACAACATCCCCTATACCCAAAGCCTAATGCGGAGCAAGGTCCTAACTCTTCAATCCTCCGAAGGCTGAGAGAAGTGAGCAAGCTGCAGAAGAAAAGTTTGAAGCTAGCAGAGGTTGGTCCATGAGTTGCAAGGAAAGAAACCATCTCCATAACATGAAAGTGCAAGGTGAAGCAGCAAGTGCTGACGTGGAAGCTGCAGCAAGTTCTCCAGAAGATCTAACCAGGATAAAGATGATGGTGGCCACACTAAACAACAGATATTCAATGTAGACAAAACAGCCTTATATTAGAAGAAGATGCCATCTAGGACTTTCATAACTGGCGAGGAAAAGTCAATGCCTTGCTTCAAAGCTTCAAAGGACAGGCTGACTCTCTCATTAGGGGCTAATGTACCTGGTAACTTCAAGTTAAAGCCAATGCTCATGTACCATTCTGAAAATCCTAGGACCCTTAAGAATTATGCTAAAGGTACTCTGTCTAAGCTCTATAAATCAAACAACAAAGCCTGGATGACAGCACATCTATTTACAACATGGTTGAGTCAATATTTTAAGCCCACCATTGAGACCTACTGCTCAGAAAAAAAGATTCATTTCAAAATATTACTGCTTATTGACAATGCACCTGGTCACCCAAGAGCTCTGATGGAGATTGCAACGAGATTAATATTGTGTTCGTGCCTCCTCACACAACATCCATTCTGCAGCCCATGGACCAAGGAGTAACTTCAACTTTCAAGTCTTATTATTGAAGAAACACATTTTGTAATGCTATAGCTGCCATAGTTAGTGACTCCACTGATGGACCAGGGCAAAGTAAATTGCAAACCTTCTGGAAAGGATTCACCATTCCAGATGCCACTAAGAATATTTGTGATTCATGGGAACAGGTCAAAATAGCAACATTAACAGGAGTTTAGAAGAAGTTGATTCCAAACCTCATGGATGACTTTGAGGGGTTCAAAGACTTCAGCGGAGGAAGTAACGGCAGATGTGGTGGAAACAGCAAGAGAACTAGAATTGGAGGTGGAACGTGAGGATGTGACTATATTGCTCCAATCTCATGATAAAACTTTCACAGATGAGGAGTTGCTTCTTATGGATGAGCAAAGAAGGCGGTTTTTTGAGATGGAATCTACTCCTGGAGAAGATGCTGTGAAGATTATTGAAATGACAACAAAGAATTTAGGATATTACATAAACTTAGTCGATAAAGCAGTAGCAGGGTTTGAGAGGATTGATTCCAATTTCGAAAGAAGTTCTGTGGGTAAAATGCTATCAAACAGCATCACATGCTGCAGAGAAATCATTCATGAAAGAAAGAATCAATGTGGCAAACTTCACTGTTGTCTTATTTTAAGAAGTTGCCACAGCCACCCCAACCTTCAGCAATAACCACCCTGATCAGTCAGCAGCCATCAGCATTGAGGCAAGACCCTCCACCAGCAAAAAGATTATGACTTACAGAAGGCTCAGATGATGGTTAGCATTTTTTAGCGATAAAGTATTTTTAATTAAGGCATGTATATATTTTCAGACATAATGCCACTTCATATTAATAGACTTAATAGACTATAGCATAGTGTCAACATAACTTTTATATGTCCTGGGAAACCAAAAAGTTCCTGTGACTCGCTTTATTGTGCTATTTGCTTTATTGTGGTGGTCTGGAACCAAACCCACAATATCCCCAATGTATGCCTCTGTGCGTGTGTGTGTGTGTGTGTAACATAAGACCAACTTGAGATCTGCATATAATTCTTTCAATATTGAATAAATCCAAAACTGCCACTTGGAATACACATACACATCGACCTTTTCCCCAGTCTGATGTGATCTTTAGCTCACAGACCAACCAATCTAGGTCTATTTTCTCCTCATTACAGAGGTTTGGCTGGATGAGCTCTAAAAGCCTCTCCAACTTTCATGTTCTATAATTTAACTGTCGATTGGTAATCTCTGCAAGTCACAAATCAGTTCTCTAAATCGAATGGCTTCAAATTTTATTTCCAATTTTATTCCGCCATACATGTTTTAGTCCATTCCATTTACTTTTCTTGAAATTTGCAAGACCTCCTGTTGTGTTTAGGTGACAGGGTTGCTGCTTTCTACTGGAATAGCAAGTGATGAGCCTTTCTTGAATGGAACACTTTGATAATCTGATAGACTCAGGCAACTTTTTAACCAAGAGAAGCTTTTACACATTTCAAGTCCTCTGTCAAGTATTCAAGTACCATTGCCAAATATACAAACTAGCCTTCTGTATCTGGTATACTGATTTTATTCTTGTCTTCCATACATTAACTGTCACTTAAACATACAATTTGCAGAAGTTATATTTTCCTCCTTGGGAAATGCAATAAATTTGACAGGAGAGCCACTCCATTACATGACAGCACATGGCTTTTAAACTAGTTCTTGCTGACAAGACTCCTTAACACTAAACAGCATTAAATGACAAATTCCACAAATAGAGAACTATCTTAATAACAAAATGATAATCACAGAATTTTTAAGATTTGTGAATCATAAGAAAGACAAGTCCAATAAAGGATGACTAACAAAGTTTTACTGATAGATTATTGTACATACATCACTTTTAGTAGATGATTCTCAATGAGTTTCCTTCAGCTATATTTTAGAAAAAGTTCACTGGCCCATATCTCTTTCATATTTTTCATCAAATGGCCACAGAAATCAACATAAAACCTTTCTTGGACTCTTGACCATAAATGTGTAATTTGTGAATCTGCTTTGGAAGAAAGACAAAGTAAATTACCATTAAAAGAGCAAATCGGAGGAGAAAATAGATGCTCTCATAATTTGTAATAAATACCATCACAAATTGTGACTATTTTATGTCAAAATCATAACGCTTTAGCAATATCTATGAAATTTTTAAATGTGTATGTCCTTTAATCCAGAAATTTAACTTCTAGGAATTTATCCAACAGATATATGTGAAAAATGAGATGTTCACAAGACTATTCACTGCAGCATTGTTTGTAACATCAAAGCTTTGTAAATAACATAGATATTCCTCAATAGGAGACCGGTTAAGTGAAGTGTGCTATGCATACAACGGAATACCACATAGCACCTTAATATAAAAATTTTTCAAAAATCATTTGCATTTCCATGCACTAACAATGATCAATCCAAAAAAAAATTTTTAAACAAATCTCATTTACTATAGCAACAGCAAGGATAAAATACTAAGGAATAAACTGAACCAAGGAGGCAAAAGATTTGTACACTGAAATCTAGAAACTATTCCTAAAAGAAAATACAAATGAATGGAAAGACGCGCCGTGCTCACGGACTGGAAGACTTAGTGTTGTTAGATGGCCACACCAGCCAAAGGGACCTACAGATTCAATGAAATCCCTATCAAAGGCCCAACATCATTATTTGCAGAAATAGAAAAAAAATTCTAAAGTTCACATGGAAGCTCAAGGGACCCTGAATAGCCAATACAATCTTACAAAGGAAGAGCAAAGGTGAAGACTACACATTTCTTGGTTTCAAAAAATACTACAAAGCAACAGTAATCAAGATGATGTGGCATTGGCATGAAGACAGATATATAAACCAATGGAACAGAAAAGAAAGCCCAGAAATAAACCTTTGCATATATGGCCAAATAATTTTCAACAAGGATGCCAAGACTACACAATGGGGAAAAGACAGTCTGTTCAACAAATGGTGTGAGGAAAATTGGATATCCACTTGCAAATAGTGAAGTTGGACCCTCAACTTACACCATATACAAAAATTACCTCAAAATGGATTAAAGACCTAAACCTATAAAATTCCTAGAAGAACACATAGGGGAAAGATTCAGGACATTAGATTTGACAATGGTTTCTTGGATATGACACCAAAAGCACAGGCAACAAAAGTAAAATAGACAAATGAGACTACAGTCGTGTGCCACATAACGTTTCAGTTAACAACGGACCACATGTACAACAGTGGTCCCATAAGATTAATACCATACAGCCTAGGTGTGTAGTAGGCTATACCATCTAGGTTTGTGTAAGTACACTCTATGATCTTTGCACAACTCAGAAACCACCACATGATGCAGTTCTCAGACTTCCCCATCTTTAAGCAATGCATGACTGTATATCAAGCTTAAAAACTTCTGCACATCAAAGGAAACTATCAACAGAATGAAAAGACAACCTATTGGGGCCGGCCCCCTGGCTGAGTGGTTAAGTTTGTGCGCTCTACTTCCATAGCCCAGGGTTCCGCCAGTTCGGATCCTGGGCACAGACATGGCACCGCTCATCAGGCCATGCTGAGGTAGCATCCCGCACAGCACGAGAGGCACTCACAACTAGAATATGCAACTATGTAGTGGGGGTCTTTGGGAAGAAAAAAAAAGAAAATTGGCAACAGTTGTTAGCTCAGTTGCCAATCTTTAAAAAAAAAAAAAGACAACCTACGGAATAGGAGAAAATACTTGCAAATCATATATTGATAAGGGGTTAATATCCAGAATATATAAGGCACTTGTACAATTTAACACCAAAAAACAAATAACTCCATTAAAAAAATTGGTAAAGGACTTGAATAGACAATTCCCCAAAGAAGATATACAAATGACCAACAAACCTATGAAAAGATGCTCAGCATCACAAATCATAAGAGAAATTCAAATCAAAACAACAATGAGATATTACCTCATGCCTGTTGGAATGGCTATGATAAAAAGACAGGAATAAATGCTGGTGAGGATGTGGTGAAAGGGAACACTTATGCACTGTTGGTGGGGATGTAAAATGGTGTGGCTGCTGTGGAAAACAGTATGGAGGTTCCTCAAAAAGTTAAAAATAGGATTACCATATGGTCTAACATTTCCACTTCTGGATGCATACCTAAAACAAAAGAAAGCAGGGTCTCAGAGAGATATTTGATACTGATGTTTAATGGTAGCATTATTCACAATAGCCAAAGGGGGAAACAATCCAAATGTCCTTTTACAGATGAGTGAATAAAGAAAATGTGATATACCTCAACAAAATATTGGCAACCCGAATACAGCAATACATCAGAAAGATTATACACCATGATCAAGTGAGATTTACACCAGGGATGCACAGATGGTTCAACATCCACCAATCAATCAATCAATGTGATACACCACATTAAGAAAATGAGGAATAAAAATCATATGATCATCTCAATAGATGCAGAGAAAACATTTGACAAGATCCAACACCCTTTTACAATAAAATGGCTATAGAAGGAAAGTACCTCAACATAATAAAGGCCATATATGACAAACCCACAGCCAACATCATACTCAACAAGGAAAAACTAAGAGCCATCCCTCTGAGAACAGGAACAAGACAAGGGTGCCCACTCTCGCCACTCTTATTCAACATAGTAGTGGAGGTTTTGGCCAGAGCAATTGGGCAAGAAAAAAAAAGTTGTCCAAATTAGAAAGAAAGAAGAGAAACTCTCCCTGTTTGCAGATGACATGATTTTATATGCAGAAAACTCTGAAGAATCCATTGGAAAACTATTAGAACTAATCAAGAACTACAGCAAAGCTGCAGGGTACAAAATCAACTTACAAAAATCAGTTGCATTTCTATACTCTAATAACGAACTAACAGAAAGAGAACTCAAGAATACAATCCCATTTACAATTGCAACAAAAAGAATAAAATATCTAGGAATAAATTTAACCAAGGAGGTAAAAGATCTATACACTGAAAACTACAAGACATCATTGAAAGAAATCGATGATGACATAAAGAAAGGGAAAGATATTCCATGCTCATGGATCTGAAGAGTAAACATAGTTAAAATGCCCATAATACCTAAAGCAATCTACACATTCAATGCAATCCCAGTTAGAATCCTAATGACATTCTTCACAGAAATAAAACAAAGAATCCTAAAATTCATATGGGGTAACAAAAGACCCCAAATTTCTAAAGCAATGCTGAGAAAGATGAACGAAGCTGGAGGCATCACAATCCCTGACTTCAAAATATACTACAAAGCTACAGTGATCAAAACAGCATGGTACTAGTACAAAAACAGGCACACAGATCAATGCAATAGAATTGAAAGCCCAGAATGAAAACCACACATCTATGGACAGCTAATCTTTGACAAAGGCGCCAAGAATATACAATGGAGAAAGGAAAGTCTCTTCAATAAATGGTGTTGGGAAAACTGGACAGCCACATGCAAAAGAATGAAAGCAGACCATTATCTTTCATCATACACAAAAATCACCCAAAATGGAGTGAAGTCTTGAATGTAAGATGTGAAACCATAAAACTCCTAGAAGAAAACATAGGTAGTGCACTCTTTGACATCAGTCTTACAAGGACCTTTTCAAATACTATGTCTCTTCAGGCAAGGGAAACAAAAGAAAAAATAAACAAATGGGCCTACATCAGACTAAAAAGCTTCTGCAAGGCAAAGGAAGCCATGAAGTAAATGAAAGACAACCCACCAACTGGGAGATAATATTTGCAAATCATATATCTGACAAGAGGTTAATCTCCAAAATACATAAAGAACTCATACAACTCGAACAAAAAAGAAACAACCTGATCAAAAAGTGGGCAGAGGATACGAACAGACATTTTCCCAAAGAAGATATACAATAAGCACATGAAAAGATGTTCAACATAACTAGTTATTAGGGAAATGAAAATCCAAACTACAATGAGATACCACCTTACACCTGTTAGAATGGCTATAATTACCAAGACAAAAAACAGTAAATGTTGGAGAGGATGTGGAGACAAGGGAACCCTCCTACACTGCTGGTGGGAATGCAAACTGGTGCAGCTAATATAGAAAGCAGCATGGAGATTTATCAAAAAAGTAAAAAATAGAAATACCATATGGGGGCTGGCCCCGTGGCCGAGTGGTTGGGTTCACGTGCTCTGCTTCGGTGGCCCAGGGTTTCATAGGTTTGGATCCTGGGTGCGGACATGCCACCGCTCATCAGGCCATGCTGAAATGGCATCCCACATAGCACAACCAGAGGTGATCACAACTAGAATATACTGGGGGGCTTTAGAGAGACGAAGAAGGAAAAAAAAAAAGAAGAAGATTGGTTGGGGCCAGTCCCATGGCCGAGTGGTTAAGCTCCCGTGCTCCGCTTCGGTGGCCCGGGGTTTCACCAGTTCAAATCCTGGGTGCAGACATGGCACCGCTTGTCAAGCCATGCTGAGGCGGCATCCCACATGTCACAACTAGAAGGACCCACATCCAAAAATACACAACTATGTACGAGGGGAGGGGCTTTGGGAGAAAAAGGAAAAATAAAATCTTTTCTTTAAAAAAAAAAAGGAAGATTGACAACAGATTTTAGCTCACACGCCAATCTTTAAAAAAAGAAAAAAAGGGGGGGGGGGCGGCTCCATGGCCGAGTGGTTAAGTTCGTGCGCTCCGCTGCGGCGGCCCAGGGTTCAGATCCTGGGCGTGGACATGGCGCCGCTCGTCAGGCCATGTTGAGGTGGTGTCCCACATCCCACAAACAGAGGGACCTGCAACTAAGATATACAACTGTGTACAGGGGGGTTTGGGGAGATAAAGCAGAAAAAAAAAAAAAAAGACTGGCAACAGTTGTTAGCCCAGGTGCCAATCTTAAAAAAAAAGAAAAAAAAGAAAAAAAGAAATACCATATGACCTGGCTGTCCCACTACTGGGTATTTATCCAAATAATTTGAAATCAACAATTCAAAGAGACTTATGCACTCCTATGTTCATTGCAGCATTTATTCACTATAGCCAAGATACAGAAGTCAACCCAAGTGCCCATCGACTGACGAATGGATAAAGAAGATGTGGTATATATATATATACACACACACAATGGAATACTACTCAGCCATAGAAAAAGACAAAACTGTCCCATTTGCAACAACATGGATGGAGTTTGAGGCTATTATGTTAAGCTAAAGACCAGGCAGAGAAAGAAAAACACCAAATGATTTCACTCATATGTGGAAGATAAACAAATATATGGACAAAGAGAACAGATTAGTGCTTACCAGAGCAGGAGGGGGTTGGGAAGTGGACAAAAGAAGTAAAGGGCACATATATATATGATAACTCACAAATAATAACATACAACTGAAATTTCACAATGTTATAAAGTATTATGACCTCAATAAAATAAAGAACATATATATAAGAAAGAAAATGTGATATGCATACATACATATATACATACATACATACATACATACATACATAAATACATGCACACACAATGGAATATTATGCAGCCTTAAAAAAGAAGGCAATCCTTTCATGTGCTACGACATGAACGAACCTCGAGGATATCATGCTAAGGGAAATAAACCAGTCACAAAACGACAAATGCTTTATGATTCCATTCCTATGAAATATCTAAAATAGTCAAAATCATAGAAACAGAAAGTAGAAAAGTGGTTGACAAGGGTTAGGGAGGGGGCATTAGAGTTTAATGGGTATAGAGTTTCAGTTTGGCGAGATTATGCAGTTTGAAAGATCTGTTGCACAACAATGTGGAGATACTTAACACTACCGAACTGCACACTGAAAATGGTTCAAGTGGTAAATGGAATGTTTTGCGGGCTTTTGTGCCATGATAAAAACTTTTTTAAAGAAGGCAGGGCTAGATGTACAGATATGTGAGATGTTTTCCTAGTTATACTGTTAAATGAAAAAAAAAGCAAGTCACATAACACTGTGCATAGTATTTTAATATTTGTGTTAGGGGTGAGTGGGGAGAGGAGAGAGAGGATAAGATAAGATAAAAAGTGAAATAACTCGGAAAGAATGAAAATTACGCTTGATAATGGTGGCAGCCTTGGGAAAGTAATCTGGTAGCTGGGGGAACAGGGCAGGAGGCGGCTTCACTATACTTCACTATACTCTTCGTCCCGCTTATATTTTGTACCATCTGAGTGGATTTCCTATTCAAACAATGGATGTAATTTCAATATTAAGGCAGTGTAGTATTAGTGGAAGAATGCACAGATAGATCAGTGGAACAGAATAGAGGGCCCAGAAATAACCCGCACAAACAGAGTCAACTGATCTCTGACAAAGGACCAAAGGCAGTTCAATGGGGAGAGGACAGTCTTTTCAACAAATGCTGCTAGAAGAACTGGACATTTACATGCAAAGAAAGCAAAGCTAGACACAGACCTTGCACTTTTCATAAAAATTAACTCAAAATGGATACAGATCTAAATTTAAAATACAAAACTATAAACTCCTATAAGCAAAATGGAGAAAATTTAGGGGATTGTGAGTTTGGCAATGACTTCTCAGATGCAACACAAAAAGCATGATCTATTAAAGAAAAAATTGATAATTTGGATTTTATTATTAATTAAAAACTTCTGCTCTGCAAAAGACACTGTTAAGAGAATGAAAAGGTAAGCCAGAGACTGGGAGAAAATCTTTACAAAATATATCTAATAAAGGACTGGTATCCAAGATATGCAAAGAACTCTTACAACTCAACAATAAGAAAACAAAGACTCAACTTAAAAATGGGCAAAAGAACTGAACAGACACCTCATCAAAGAAGATATAGTGATGGCAAATAAACTTATAAAAAATGCTCATCATCATATGTCATCAGGAAATTGCACATTAAAAGAACAATGAGGGGCTGGTCTGGTGGCATAGTGGTTAAGTTTGCGTACTCTGCTTTGGCAGCCTGGGGTTCATGGTTCAGATTCCAGGCACAGCCTACACATGTCTCATCAAGCCATGCTCTAGTGGCAATCCCACATACAAGACAGAGGAAGATTAGCACGAATTTTAGTTCAGGGACAATCTTCCTCAAGCAAAGAGAGGAAGATTGGCAACAGATGATAGCTCAGGACCAATCTTCTTCACCAATAAATAAACAAACAAACAAACAAACAATGAGATACCACTACACACCTATTAGAACGGCTAAAATCCAAAACACTGACAACACCAAATGCTGATGAGGATGTGGGGCAACAGAAACTCTCATTCATTGCTGGTGGGAATGCAAAATGATACAACCATTTTGGAAGGTTTCTTACAAAGCTAAACATACCTTTATTATATAATCCTGCAATTGCAAACACGAATGAATGAATGAATTGAAAACTTACATCTACATAAAAACCTGCACACAGATGTTTATACCAACTTTACTCATAATTGCCAAAACTGGGAGCAACCAAGATGTCCTTCAGTAGGTGAATGGATCAATAAATGGTGGTAGAACCAGACAATGGAATATTGTTCAGCCCTAAAAGAAATTAGGTATCATGTCATGAAAAAACATGGATGAAATTTAAATGCATATTAATAAGTGAAAGAAGCCAATCTGAAAAGCATACATAGTATATGATTCCAACTAAATGATATTCTGGAAGAGACTAAACTATAGAGACTGTAAAAGATCAGTGGTTGCCAGAGGTCGAACAGACAAAGCACAGAGGATTTTTAGAGCAGTGAAACTACTCTGTATGATACTATAATGGTGGATACATGTCATTATACATTTGTCCAAACCCACAGAATGTACAACACCAAGAGTGAACTCTAATGTAAACTATGGACTCTGGGTGATAACGACGTGTCAATATGGGTTCATCAATTGCCACAAATATACCACACTAATGCAAGTAATTAATAATAGGGGAAACTTGGGGTTGAGGTAGGTAAGGGGGTGTGTGAAAACACTCTGTACTCTCTACTCAGCTTCTCTGTAAACCTAAAACTGCTCAAGAAAAAGCCTATTAAAAATGAATGTAATTAAAAAGCATAAAGTAACAATTCATTTCTTTTCTCCTAGGTCTGTCTAGTTTTTTTAACACAGAAGAAATTAAAACCACCTCTCCACTCACATTACGAAAATTATGAGGGAGAACAGAACCTTTAAAAGTAAACCAGGTACAAACTTCCAGTTATAAAATAAATAAGTCATGGGGATGTAATGTACAGCATGGCAACTATAGTTAATAATACTGTATTGCACATTTGAAAGTTGCTAAGAGAGTAAATTTTAAAAGTTCCCATCATGAGAAAAAAAATTTCTAACTATGTATGATGATGGATGTTAACTAGACATTGTGGTGATCATTTTGCAAGATACAGAAATACCAAATCATTATGTTGTACTCCTGAAAGTAACAAGGTGTATGTCAATTATACTGCAATAAAAAAATTAAACCAAACAAGCTTAATCTTATAGCTCCAAAGCAAATAATGTATCCTTCTTAGAAACTAGTGGGAGTTCAATAAATTATGCAATACTTTTCAAAGAGTCTAAACTTAAGCAAGTTAGTAATTAAGGTTTTTAACATCACTCTCCAAATCTTCTGATTTTTCAAAAAGAGTTACTAAAAAGTAGAAGAAAAAGAATCAGGTGTATTTGAAAATGAACCAAATAGAAATCTTAATTATAAATAAAGTGAAGTAAGAACCTCAATGAACTTACTGAAAGAAAAAAAAACAGCAAGAGATAGTGAATTTTAAGATAGCTATGCCAAAATAGCCTGAATAGTCTAGTTTGGGGAATATCAAGAAAATTGTATTCTTTAATGGTAAATGTCACTAACACATGCTGTTATTGTAGTAATGCCTTATTTTTCAAATTACCAAAATCAAGGTTGTCATGTGTGATGTTCTGAAGAAGAAAACAAAGTCGGCGATTACTCACAATGTGAATGCTACAAGTCATTAAAGGATTACCCGGAGTTACAGAAATTTAGCCTTTATACTGAGCAATTTTTTAAAGTCCATTTTAAAGAAATGCTTTAGAGCAAAAAGGTTTGGATGATACCTCCAAAAATATAGATTAGTTTTCTTCAAGTGATATGTCTGGGTGATTGTTTTTCTGGCTTTCTACTTGTCCATTTTCTCCAAATTTCCTACAATGAGCATATATTATAAAGCTGGTAGGGAAAGTTAAATGACTCTAATTGTGGTAAGCAACAATAGGACCATCCATTTTCTGCTGGCAAGTATGAATCCAAGCATCAATTATGCCAACATAAACCTTAGCTCAATATTATTTTAAAAAGTACTCTACCAAAATTCAAATATGATGATTAAGCTTTCTGAGCTTTCTACCTTAAAGTCTTAGTAGTATCTTCTTCATAAATTCTCTTTACCGATTGAGGAAGTTCCTGTCTATTCCTAGTTTTCTGAGCTGTCATTATCACCAAACAATATTGAATTTTGTCAAATGCTTTTTCTTCGCCAATTGAGACGATCTGTGGTTTTTTTCCTTCATTTTATTAATATGTATTATGTTAATTTATTTTTGTATCACAGGCATTCCCGGGATAAATCCCACTTGGTCATGGTGTATAATCCTTTAATATGCTGCCGCATTTGCTTTGCTGGTATCTCGTTAAGGATTTTTGCATCTATGTTTGTAAAGAGTATTGGCCTATAGTTTTGTCTGTGTATGTGATGTCTTTGACTGTTATCAGGGTAATACTGGCCTCGTGGAATGAGTTAGGAAGTGTTTCCTCCTCTTCTATTTTTTGGAAGCGTTTGAGAGGGATTGGTGATAATTTTTCATTAAATGTTTGGTAGAATTTACCTACTTGGGTTTTTCTTTATTGGAAGGTTTTGATTGACTCAATCTTTTTATTTTTTCTAGGTGTGTTCAGATTTTCTGTTTCTTTTTGAGGTTGCTATGGTAGGGTGTGTGTCCATTTCATTTAGGTTATCTAATTATTTAGCATACAATTATTCACAGTATACCATTATAAACCTTTTTATTTCTGTGATGTTAGTAATAGCCTCACTTTCATTTCTGATTTTGGCAATTTGAGTCTACTCTTTTTTTTCCTAGTGTAACTAAACATTTGTCAGTTTTGTTGATCTTTTCCAAAAACCAATGTTTGGTTTTGTTGATTTTCTCTATCGTTTTACTATTCTTTATTTTGTGTATCTCCATTCTAACCTAATCCTTAGTATTTCCTTCCTTCTGCTAGCTTTGGGTATAATTTCTTCTTCTATATGCCTCCTATAACTAGTTTCTTCTATATCTATAGTTTCTTCTTTTCTAATTACTTAAGTTGTAAAGTTAGGTTATTGATTTAAGATCTTTCTTCTTTTAATGTAGACATTTACAGATATAATTTTCCCTCTAGGCAATGCATTCCCTGCATTCAATACTACCACAAATGTGCTAGTAAAGGATCAGTTCATCAAACACCATGAATAACTACAGTAACACTTCAGAGCAGAAGGAAAATGACAAGTCTCCAGAAACCAATCCTGGACTCACAGAAACTTACAATTCAAACAACAGACAATTCAAAATAGTTATCATAAAGAAGCTCAATGAGTTACAAGAAAACTCAGAAAGACAGTTAAACGTGCACACGAATAAAATCAGTGAGCAGAACAAGTGCTTCAACAAAGATTGAAACTCTAAAAACAAAACAAACAGAAATTATGGGTATGAAGAACACAATTAACGAGATAAAAAATAATCTGGAAACCATAAAAAATAGAGCTGACATTATAGATTACAGAATTAGTGATTTAGAGACTAGAAATATAGAAATGCTTCAGGTATAGGAGGAGAGAGAACTAAGATCTTTAAAAAATGAAGAAATTCTGTGAGAAATATCTGACAATTAGGAAATGCAACATAAAGATTACAAATATTCTAGATGGAGAAAGGAGCAGAGGGCTTGTTCAAAGAAATAATACCTGAGAACTTCCCAAACCTAGGGAATAAACTGGATTTACAAGTATACGAAACCAATAGATCTCCTAATTAAATCAATGCAAAAAGACCTCCTCCAAGGAATATACTAGTAAAACTGGCAAAAGTCAACAACCAAGAAAAAATACTAAGGGCAGCAAGACAGAAGAAAATAACCTACACGGGAACCCCTATCAGATTTCAGGGGATTTCTCAGCAGAAAACTTACAAGTTAAGAGAAAATGGAATGATAGATTCAAAATACTGAAAGACAAAAACTTTCAGCCAAGAATACTCTATCCAGTGAAATTATCCTTCAGATATAATGAGGAAATAAAAACCTTTCCCAGATACACAAAACCCAAGGGAGCTCAACAAGACCTCTCTGACAAGAAATGATGAAGGGAGCCCTATTTCATGTACCAAAAGGCAAAGGTTTACAAAACCTTGATCAAGGAGGTAAATAGAATCACAAAATTGCAGCTCTATATTACAATAGGTCAGTAAACACTTAATTATAACATAAAAGACAATGGGAAGGAAAGCATACAAGTAAGTATAAACACTTCAATTTAGTCACAAACTCACAACACAGAAAACAATTTGTGAGAACAATAACTCAGAAGAGGAAAAGGAAAGGGATGGAACCTGCTTAGAATAATGGAGATAAGAGGCTATCAGAAAATGGACTATCTCATCTATGAGATCTTTTATACAAACCTCATGGTAACCACTAAAAAAAAAAGCCAGAGGAGTTGGGCTGGCCCAGTGATGCAGTGGTTAAGTTCACATGTTCTGCTCCATCGGCCCGGGTTTCACCAGTTTGGATCCCAGGTGCAGACCTACTCACTGCTTGTCAAGCCATGCTGTGGTAGGCATCCCACATATAAAACAGAGGAAGATAGGCACGGATGTTAGCTCAGGGCCAGTCTTCCTCAGCAAAAAAAAAGAGGAGGCTTGGCAGTAGATGTTAGCTCAGGGCTAATCTTCCTCAAGAAAAAAAAAAAAAAACCAGAGCAGAGCCACAAATCATAAATAAAGAGAAAATTGCCAGGAGCCGTGGCTACATCATTTGATCGGCTGTTTGACAGGGTCCAGCCAATTAACACTGAGCGGTACAGGGTCACCCCTTGGTGAAGAATAACCGGCCGGCCCCTCACATAGTTCTGAAACCTGTGCTGCTTCTAATTGCCCTTTATTCCTTTTCCTTTCTTAACCTCCAGTTTTCACTCCTTTGGGTGGCTGCTTGGGAGGCACTACCTCCTGGGAAAATCAGATATAGTAAGAGAATGTGACCACCTGCCGGTAACTTTCAAGATATTTTTCAGTTAATTAATGGAGGAGCACACAGTCCCTTTCGAGACAAGCAGAAAGGAATCCTGCCCAGATAAGATGTCGAGTTAGGTTTATGGCCTCCATCTGGTGAATGTTTCCTTCTCCCTCCAGTTCTTTGTCTAAATATATATATGCATCGTCCTTCTAAGTTTGCTGGTAAATTGGATGATCAAGAAGTTTCTATATATTATTCTTGACCTGCTTTCTGTTAAAATGTTATAGAGGTTTTCTCCTAAAAGCAATAAATAATAAATAATTGATGAGGAGAAGGGCCGAGGGGTGCAGGGATGCCCCTCGGTGAAGAATGGCCGGCCGACACCCCTGATATTTTCTGAATTACATGCATGCTTTCTAGCAAGGTTGTCTATACTTGTTTCTGTTTTTCATTCTTGAAGACATACACTTTAGCTTAGCTTTTCAGCCCTTTACTTTACTAACAAAATGATACTTTTTCTGGCAGTGTGCTTAAGGGACTGTGAGCTCTACAATCTAAAAGACAAAGGAATGCTTTCACCCCCTAAAGGGCGCGAAAATGTAAAGATGTTTAACTGCCCACTGAGAATGCAATTAGCCCTGGGGATAAGATACCCTGGAGTCACCTTTTGTTCCCATTAACCATCTACACTAATGGCGCAAATGATTGAGGGAGGCAGGGATGGCTCCACCAGGATGTAACCAGACGGACTGCTGTCCTGTCCGGAGGCCTGGACCTTCTGTCTTTGATTTAACCTTACCATGAATTACAACAGATGTCTAGGTACCTATCTCTTTTAGCTTAGAGACAATAAACACTAGTTAATTGTGGAGAAGACTACCATTAACCTTAGGCTCTATAGAATAGAATGCTAATAAATATTCTTGTGCTCCTTTTTTACTTCCTTATCTCTCCGAGAATATTTGTAGAGCTATTTCTGTACTAATCCTGAAAAATATAAATACGACACTTGTGCACAGTAAAGTTGGACTTGCTAACACCAACCCAAGTCTCACATCCCCTTTATTTTCCCCTCATTGCGCCGACGCCGTCCATCCCTCAGGAACCTGGACTCGGCCGGGGCGGGACTCTGGCAGAAAATTGAGAAAACCGTCACAGAAAACCACCAGTCTGAAATAGCAGTCAGAAATACAAAGGAAAAGAAATGATAGAAATATAGAGCAACCAGAAAACAAGAGACAGAATGGCAATATTAAGCCCTCATATATCAATAATCACTCTAAATGTAAATATATGGAATTCTCCAATCAAAAGACAGAGAGTAGCTAGACAGATTAAAAAACAAAACCCAACAATATGCTGCCTCCAGGAAACACATCCCAACTGTAAAGACAAATACATGGACAGAGTGAAGGTATGGAAGACGATAGTCCAAGCAAATGGAAAGCAAGAGAAAGAAGGTGTTGCCGTACTTGTATCAGACAAAGCAGATTTCAAGATAAAAAAGACAATGAGAGACATGGAGGGGCAGGCAGCATACAATAATAAAAGGGACATTCCACCAAGAGGACATAATGCTTATGAATATATACGTACCTAACACAGGAGCACCAAAGTAGAAAAAGCAACTATTAACAGACCTAAAGGGAGAAATCAACAGCAACACAATAATAGCAGTGGACTTCAACACTCCATTTAGATCAACGGATAGATCATCCAGACAGAAAGTCAACAAGGAAACAGTAGCCTTAAATGCAATACTGTTCAAGATAGACTTAACAGAGAACATTCTATGCAAAAAACAGCAGAATACACATTCTTCTCAAGTGCACATGGAACATTCTCAAGGATAGACCATATGTTGGGAAACAAGGCAAGCCTCAAGAAATTGAAGAAGATTGAAATAATATCAAGGATCTTTCCTGACCACAATGCTATGAAACTAGAAATCAGATACAAGAAAAAGGATGGGAAAGTCACAAATATGTTGAGACTAAACAACATGCTACTGAACAACCAGTGGGTCAATGGAGAAATCAAAAAATACCTGGAGACAAATGAAAATGAAAACACAACATACCAGCTCTTATGGGATGAAGCAAAAGTGGGGCTAAGAGGGAAATTTACAGCAATAGAGGCCTACCTCAACAAAGACCAAAAGTCTCAAATAAGTAATCTTAAACTACACCTAACAGAATTAGAAAAAGAAGAGCAAACCAAGCTGAAATAATCACAAGGAGGGAAATAATAAAAATTACAGCAGAAATAAATAAAATAGAGACTAAAAAAGCAATAGCAAGAATCAATTGAACTAAGAGCTGGCTCTTTGAGAAGATAAACAAAATTGACAAACTCTTAGCCAGACTTACTAAGGAAAAAAGAGAGAAGGTTCAAGTAAATAAAATTAAAAGTGAAAGAGGAGAAATTAAAACAGATACACAGAAATACAAAAGATTATAAGAGAATACTATGAAAAAATATATGACAACAACTTGGACAACCTAGAAGAAATGGATAAGTTCTTAGAACCATACAACCTCCCAAAACTGAATCAAGAAGAAATATAGCATCTGAAAAGACCAAAGTAAAGAGATTGAAACAGTAATCAAAAACCTCCCAAAAAATAAAACTCCAGGACCAGATGGCTTCTCTGGAGAATTCTACCAAACATTCAAAGAAGATTTAATACCTATCCTTCTCAAACTATCCAAAAAATTGAAGAAGACGAAATGCTTCAGAACTCATTCTATGAGGCCAAGATCACCCCAATACCAAAACCAGACAAGGACAACACAAACAAAGAAAATTACAGGCCAGTGTTGCAGATGAACATAGACGAAAACATGCTCAACAAAATATTGGCAAACGGAATATAGCAATACATTAAAAGGATCATACACCTCGGTCAAGTGGGATTTATACCAGGGATGTGTGGACTGTACAACATCTGCAAGTCGATCAATGTGATACACCACATTAACAAAATGAGGAATAAAACCCACATGATCATCTCAATAGATGCAGAGAACGCATTTGACAAGATCCAACATCGATTTATGATAAAAACTCTCAACAAAATGGGTATAGAAGGAAAGTATCTCAAGATAATTAAGGCCATATATGACAAACCCACAGCCAACATCATACTTAATGGTGAAAAACTGAAAGCCATCCCTCTGAGAACAGGCACAAGACAAGGGTGCTCACTCTCACCACTCCTATACTACTGGAGGTTTTGGCCAGTGCAATTAGGCAAGAAAAAGAAAAAAGAGGTCCAAAGTGGAGAAGAAGTAGAACTCTCACTGTTTGCAGATGACGTGATTCTATATATATAAAACTCTAAAGAATCTACCAGAAAACTATTAGAAATAATCAACAACTACAGAAAAGCTGCAGGATGGAATGTCAGCTTAGAAAAATCAGTTGCATTTCTATACTCTAATAACTAACAGAGTGAGGTCAAGAATATGATCCCATTTACAATCACAACAAAAAGAATAAAATATCTAGGAATAAATTTAACCAAGGACGTGAAAGACCTCTACACTTAAAAGTATAAGACATTATTGAAAGAAGTCAAAGAAGACATAAAGAAAGGGAAAGATATTCCATGCTCATGGATTGGAACAGTAAACATAGTTAAAAGGTCCATATTACCTAAAGCAATCTACACATTCAATGCAATCCCAATCAGAATCCCAATGACATTCTTCATGGAAATAAAATAAAGAATCCTAAAACTCATATGGAACAACAAAAGACCCCGAATAGCAAAAGGAATCCTGAGAAAAAAGAACGAAGCTGGAGGCATCACAATCCCTGACTTTAAAATATACTACAAAGCTACAGTAATCAAAAAGCATGGTACTGGAACAAAAACAGACACACGGATCAATGGAACAGAACTGAAAGCACAGAAAGGAAACCACACTCTATGGACAGCTAATCTTTGACAAAGGAGCCAAGCACATACGATAGAGAAAGGAAAGTCTCTTCAATAAATGGTGTTAGGAAAACTAGACAGCCACATGCAAAAGAATGAAAATAGACCATTATCTTACACCATACATAAAAATTAACTCAAAATGGATTAAAGACTTGAATTAAAGACCTGAAACCATAAAACTTATACAAGAAAATATAGGTAGTACACTCTTTGACATCGGTCTTAGCAGCATCTTTTTGAATACCACGTCTCCTCAGGCAAGGGAAACAAAAAAATAAACAAACGGGTCTACATCAGACTAAAAAGCTTCTGCAAGGCAAAGGGAACCATGAACAAAATGAAAAGACAACCCACCAACTGGGAGAAAATATTTACTAATTTTATATGTGACAAGGGATTAATTTCCAAAATATATAAAGAACTCATACAACTCAACAACAATAAAACAAACAACCTAATCAAAAAGTGGGCAGAAGATGTGAACAGACATTTTTCCAAAGAAGATATACTGATGGCTAACAGGCACATGAAAAGATGTTCAGCATCACTAATTTTCAGGAAAATGCAAATCAAAACTACAAAGATATCACCTCACACCTGTCAGAATGGCTGTAATTACAAAGACAAAAAAATAACAAATGTTGGAGAAGATGTGGAGAAAAGGGAACCCTCATACACTGCTGGTGGGAATGCAAAGTGTTGCAGCCACTATGGAAAATAGTATAGAGATTTCTAAAAAAATTAATAGAAATATCATAAAATACAGCTATCCTACTACTTGGTCTTTGTCCAAAGAACATGAAATCAACAATTCGAAGAGATTGTGCACCCCTATGTTCATTGCAGCAATATTCACAATAGCCAAGAGGTGGAAGCAACCCAAGTGCCCATCAACTGATGCATGGATAAAGAAGATGTGGTTTATATATACAATGGAATACTCTAAATACAGCTCTAAAGAAAGACAAAATCATTCCATTTGCAACAACATGGATGGACCTTGAGGGTATTATGTTAAGTGAAATAAGCGAGACAGAGAAAGACAAACACTATATTATTTCTCTTATATGTGGAAGATAACAAACACACAGATAAAGAGAACAGATTAGTAGTTACCAGAGTGGAAGGGGTTGGGAGGGTGGTCAAAAGGGGTAAAGGGGCACATACATATGGTGACTGATAAAATATAGACTCTTGTTGGTGAGCACGATGCAGTCTATTAAAAAACTGATAAATAATAATGTACACCTGAAATTACTCAATGTTATAAACCAATATGACCTCAATAAAATAATTGGAAAAAAAAGAGTGTACTGTTTAATTTATACATATTTATAAGTTTTCCGAATTTCCATCTGTTATTGATTTCTGGTTTTGTTCCACTGTAGTCAGAGAAGATACTTTGTACATTCCAATCTTTTTAAATTTATTGACTCCTGCTTGCGGCCTTATATATGGTCTAACCTGGCAAATGCTCCATGTGCACAAGACAAAAATGTGAATTTTGCTCTTGTTGCGTGAAGTGTTCTATACAAGTGACTCTAGTTGGTTTACGGTATTGCTCAGGCCCTCTATTTCCTTCATGATCTTCTTTCTGGCTGTTCTATTCATTATTGAAAGTAGAGTAGTGAATTCTTCAGGTATTATTATAGAACTGTCTATTTCCCCCTTCACCTTCAATTCTATGAATATTTGCTTCATCTATGTTGGGGCATCATGGTTCGGTGCATATATGTTTATAATTATTATATTCTCTTGATGAATTGACCCTTTTATCAATACATAATGTCCTTTTTTGTCTCTTGTAACAATTTTGACCTAAAGTCTATTTCGTCTGATAGTAATACAGTTTCCCTAGCTGTCTTTGGTTGCTACTTGCATGGAATATCTTTTTCTATTCTTTCATTTTTGACATATTTGATTCTTCACACCTAAAGGGATTCTCTTGTAGACAGCCCTCAGTTGTATTGCAGACGTTTTTAAATCTATTTTGCCATTCTATGTCTTTTTTTTTTGTCTCTTTAAAGATTTTATTTTTCCTTTTTCTTCCCAAACCCCCCGGTACATAGTTGTGTATTTTTAGTTGTGGGTCCTTCTAGTTGTGGCATGTGGGACGTTGTCTCAGCATGGCCTGATGAGCAGTGCCATGTCCATGCCCAGGATTCGAACCAGTGAAACCCGAGCCTGCTGAAGTGGAGTGCACAAACTTAACCACTTGGCCACGGGGCCAGCCCCCATTCTCTGCCTTCTAATTGGAGAGTTTAACTCATTTACATTTAAGTAATTAGTGATTATGAAGGACTTATTTCTTCTATTTTGCTATTTGTTTTCTATATGTCATATATAATTTGTTCTTCATTTCCTCCATCACTGCTCACTTTTGTGTTTAATTGATTTTTTGGAGTGTATCATTTTGATTCTCTTCTCACTTCCTGTTCTGTGTATTTTTACATTATTTTCATAGTGGGTTTCCTAGAACTACAATAAACATCTTAAACATAACAATCTACTGTGAATTAATGCAAACTTAACTTCAATAGGATATAAAAACTTTGATCCTATATGACTCCATCCTTTCCCTTTTATCTTATTATCATCAAACTTACATCTTTATACATTGTATGCTTATTAACATAGAATTATAATTATTTCATGCATATTCTTTTAAATCTTATAGGAATATAAAGAGGAGTCACAAACCGGAAATGCAATAATACTGGCTTTTATATTTACCTATGTGGTTACATTTACTAGTGTTCTTTATTTCTTCTTATGGCTCTGAGATACCACCTAGTATACTTTAATTTCAGCGTAAAAGAAGGCCTTGCTTTGGCATTTCTTGTTGGCAAGATCTACTGAAAACAAACTCTCAGCTTTTGCTTATCTGAGAATGTCTTAACTTTTCCTTCATTTTTGAAGGACTGTTATGCCAGATCTAGAATTCTTGGTTGACATTTTTTTTCTTTCAGCACTTTAAATACATCATCCCACTGCTTTCTGACCTTCTTGGTTTCTAATGAGAAATCGGCTCTTAGTCTTACTGAGGATCTCTGTACATGACAAATCACTTCTCTCTCGGTCCTTTCAAGATTCTCTGTCTGTCTTGGTATGTGGAGCTCTTTGTGTTTATTTTACTTGGAGTTTGACAAGCTTCTTAGACATTTAGATTGATGTCTTCCACTAAATTTGGGAAGTTTTCGGCCATTATTTCATGATGTATTCTTTCTGCCTTTTCGCTCTCTCCTCTCCTGCTGGGATTCTCATTATGTGTGTATTGGTGTGCTTGATGGTGTCCCACAGTTCTCTTAGTTTCTGTTTTCTTCATTGTTTTTTCTTTCAGGTTTTCCAACTGGATAACTGTAATTGACTTATCTTCATGTTCACTATTTTTCTTCTACTTGCTCAAATATGTTTTGGAAGCCCTTTAGTAATTTTTTTTCCCTTACTGTATCTTTCAGCTCAACAATTTCTATTTAGTTCTTTTTTATGATATCTATCTCTTTGGTTTTTTCCCCAAGAATAATGTTTTATTTTTTCCAGCTTTATTAAGATATAATTGACATAAAACATTGTGTAAGTTAAAGGTGTACAACATGATGATTTGATATACACATATTGTGAAATGTTACCACAATAAGGTTAGTTAATACATTCTTTACCTCACATAATTATCATTTTGTTGTTGTTATTGTTATGGTATAGCTCTTTATTGATATTCTCTGTTTGGTGAGATTATTCATCTAGTTTCCTTTAGTTCTTTGGCCATTGTTTCCTTTAGCTCTCGGAACATATTTTAAATAGCTGATGTAAAGTCTTTTTCTAGTAAGTCCAATCTCTGGGCTTCCTGAGGTATAGTTTCTCTTTTTTTCCCCCGTGAATGGCCGTATTTTCTTATTTCCTTATGTCCCTCATAATTTTTGTTGAAAACGACATTTTCAACATCAGAATGTGTTAACTCTGAAAATCAAATTCTCCTCCTTTCCCAAGGTTTGTTCTTGCTGCATGTTGTAGGTTGTAGTTTTTGCTTAGTGCATTTTCTAAACTGTCTTTGTAAAGACTGTATTCTTTTTCATGTCTCAACACTGAAGTTTCTGTTTCACTAGTTTAGTGGTCATCTAATGATTTGAGACTGATTTCCTTTAACACCTGGAGGCAAAAAAGGAAAATACTTTCTTGATCTTTGCAGCTTGCTTTGTGTTGGTACACTCCTTCAGCACTTAGCCAGTCTGTATACTACTCTGCCTTAGCCTTCACTTCCTGCTCCTAGGAAGCATGACAGCCAGAGGTGAAAGCTTAGAGAACTCATATCTTTTCTGAGCATGCATCCTGTTCTGGGTATATCAAGACTTTGCTTCCCAAAGTAAATCTCTTCTCAGCTCTTCCTCCCAGACTTCTGGCATATCCGTTGTTTGCCACAACTGCAATGTTGTGCCCCAAGCAGCAGTAGCTTGTTCGTTTGTCTTTCCTTATTTTTGAGGAACACCCCATGCATAGCTGCTTTTCTACCCTGAGAGATTTCTGAGTTAGGTGAAACTAACACAAGCTCCTTACAGCATTCCTTCATGGAACCTACAGACAGGTCAAAACAAACACAATTTGTTGGGAACAAGGTCTGCTCTGCTCTCTCTGTGACCAGTTACCCATGCTGGGAATACAGACTGCTGTCTTCAAGACTCTGCCACACCAAAGTCGGGGGATGGGGCAAGGCTAAAACACCACAGAGCTCTCCTACCACGCTTAAGTTGCCTTTTTCTTCATTCAGCATTCACTTAGTTGCTTTAAACCTTTAACTATTTTCCAGAGTTCCAACAAAGTTGATTCTGACAGTTTTTGCTCACTTTTTTCAGTGTTTCTGTGGAGGGATGGGCCCTCTGGGCTGTTTACTCTGCCATTTTTTTGTCTTGGCTATTTTGGGCCCTTCACATTGCCATATAAATTTTAAAATAAGCATTTCAATCTTCAAACACAAAAATGTGCTGGAATTTTTATTGGAATTGATATGAAAATTGAGAGCTTTATAATATTGAATTTTGAAATCTGTGAACAGGATACATCCTTTATTTTAGGTGTTCTCTAATTTTTCTCAACAACGGTCTGTAGTTTTCAGTATATGTCTTGCACATCTTTTATTACATTTATTCATAACACTATCTTAATCTGAATTAACATTTGACAGAACTATCTAGCTAGTCACTATGAGGGAATTTCATCTTCCTTTCTCCTGGTAAGCTTTTGGGACTTCAATTTAATATGTATGCTACCATAGCAAAATGGCAATACTGGTACTTTAGTATTTATTTTGCATATTAGAAAAACATTGGTATTTTATACGAATGTGAGATAAAATGGTCACATACATCCACATGCTGTCCTCACATGTTGTTCCCAGAAAAAGGGCCAGGAATCAGGATTAGAGAGTATTTGTACTTCTGGCTTGAGCTTTTCCAAATAGAATGATTAGGGAAGAAAATTTTGATAAAAAGAGGTGAGGAGAGGTCAGCTTTGTGAGAATGAATTTGATCTTCACGAAAAAAAGGGAGGAAAAAGGGAGAAACCTAGCAACAAAAGAAGAGAAGTAGTTGGCTTTTCAGGGGTCCTTGAATTGGTCCTGGAAACCTGCCTCTTTTTTTCCCTTTTCTCCTCAAACTTCCTTACTAGTCTCTCTGTTTCCCTAAGGTTTCTCTACCTTAATTCTAAGAAGATTCCATGGGAGACCTTTGGAATTAGATGGAGGCCCAAATTGGTTCTAATGAAATTGCAGATAACTAGTAAGAAAACATGTTCAGAGTTACTAATAACTTGGAAATTGGTAATTAAAACCATACCTTGGACGAATTTCAAAACTGGAAGAGGGTAAGAGTGGTAAGAATGTTTTTAAAGTAGTGCGTTCTTGTTCATTTAGAAATTTTCAAGTACCATGTAACTCTTTGGGTGTGACTCAGGAGATAAATGACTGACAAGATTTTCTTAAAGTACTGTAATAATACTATACTGAGAAGAATATTTTGCTGTTTCAGGACTTTAAAAATCTACCTTGTGAACTCATCATCCTTTAAAATTTCAATTCCTGTCACAGAAGCCTCTCCCCCCCTTTCCCTCCCACCCCCATCCCCCCAAGTGATCACACCCTTCTTTGCACCCACGCTATAACACATACTTTTCCACTAGCACATAGGATTGCACTTGTTTACATGTTTGTTTCCACCACAAAACAGCAGGCTACTCAGGGGTAAACATCTTTTTTCTTTCTTCAATCAGTGAAAATTTATTGGGCATGTACTTACTTACATGCAGGCATTTTAGAAAGTGAGCCAAAGACGAGTAAGACAATACCCCTGTTCCAAAGGAGCTTGCAGTTCAGGAGAGAAACAGGGCAGTCATACGATAAAATAATACAGATCAGCATGCACCAAAGAAGAGAGGAAGGGTATATAACCTACACTGGGAGGTCAGGAAAGCTTCCCAGAAATTATAATGTTTGAGCTGTATTTGGAGGGGGAGAAAACATTTCACTTATTTTATATGAAGATCATAAACAGAACTTCAGACCCAAAGTTGTCTAGCTGCAGCTGGTGGCCACACAGCCACGGCCAAGCATTATAAACGGGAAGGCTCAGATCAAATGGATTATTTCTGAGTCTGGATATTGGGTAGCTAACACATCTTGAGAGTTTTTTTTCCAGCTGGAAGTCATCATTTACAAAGCACTCTCGGGGACCAGCCTGGTGGCATAGCGGTTAAGTTCGCATGCTTTGCTTTGGCAGCCTGGGGTTCGTAGGTTTGGATCCTGGGCGTGGACCTAGCACCGCTCATCAGGCCACGCTATGGCAGCATCCCACGTGAAATAGAGGAAGACTGGCACACATTTTAGCTCAGTGACAATCTTCCTCAAGCAAAAAGAGAAAGATTGGCAACAGATGTTAGCTCAGGGCCAATCTTCCTCAAGCAAACAGAGGAAGATTGGCAACAGACTCGCTCAGGGCCAATCTTTGCTGCCTGCCCCTCCCCCTCCCTGACACACACAAAAGGATACAAAGCACTCACTGGAATATACTAATCAGGGGTCAGCCCCACGGCTGAGTAGCTTAAAGTTCTGTGTGCTCTGCTTCAGCTGCCTGGGGGGTTCGCGGGTTCGGATCCCAGGTGCAGACCTATTCCACTCGTCAGTCATGCTGTGTAGGCATCCCATGTACAAAGGAGGGGAAGATTAGCACAGATACTAGCTCGGGGTTAATCTTCCTCACGCAGAGAAAAAAAAGGGGGGGATTGGCCAGGGATGTTAGCTCGGGGTGAATCTTCCTCACAAAGAAAAGAAAAAAAACAGAAATATACTAGTCATCACTGATTCTGCAGGCAGGGTTTATATGAATGCCCCTAAATTGTCACCCAGAAGAGCCTGAAGATCATGCTTCAACATTTCCACCACGAGTCCTACTCTATCCAGCTATACTCACATTTTCAGGACAATGACCAAATACAAAGTGGGGTCGGCGAGGATACGTCAACACGGAGTCGGGGCCGAGGCATTAGCATCTGTTTTAATTTTGAACTCTGGTACAATATACAGAAATTGACCATCTTTGCCATTTGTAAATGTACAGTTCAGTAGTGTTAAGTTCATCACATGATTGTGCAACCTCCAGAATTCTTTTCATCTTGCAAAATTGAAACTCTATAACCATTAAAAGATAATTCTCGCTTCTCCCAGCCCCTGGCAACCACCATTGTGTCTGTCTCTATCAATTTGACTACCGTAGGTGCCTCCTATAAGTGCAATCATACAGTATTTGTCGTCTTTTGTGACTGGCTTATTTCATTCAGCACAACGTCCTCAAGGTTTATCCATGTGATAGTTTGTGTCAGAATTTCCTTGATTTTAAAGCGGAGTAATATTCCCTTACATGTATATACCATGGTTTCTTTGTCCATTCACCTGCCGATGAACACTTGGGTTGTAACTTTTACTTTTTGGCTATTGTGAATAATGCTGTTATGAACGTAGATGTACAAATATCTCTTTGAGATTCTGCTTCTAATTCTTTTGGACATGTACCCAGAAGAGGAATTGCTGGATCATATGGTAATTCTACTTTTAATTTTTTGAGGAATTGCCATACTATTTTCCATAGCAGCTGCACCATTTTATATTCCCACTACACAGCAGTGCACAAGGGTTCCAATTTCTCTCTATCCTTGCCAACATTCAGTTTGTTCTTTTGATTGTAGACATCCTAATGGGTGTGAGGTGGTATGCCACTGTGATTTTGATTTGTATTTATCTTACGATTGACAGTCATCAGTACTTTTTCCCCTAATTACGCCCAGGGAAAGTTGAGAGTGAAAGGAAGTACAAAGAGTTCTGAAGAGTAATCTCTAGGCTACTGCTGCTGTCTCCCGACCCAAATTCTACTTTCACGTATTAAAAGGAGTCAATCAGAACTCCTCCTTACTGCTAAAACCTGCATCAGCCCCTCCGGGCAAATGTCTCTAATTAGGATCCTTCTCCCAACAATTCAGATGTCAGGAAGCAACCAAGGCCGATTAACTGTGGTCAAGGTCGATTAACTGCGGGTTTTCGTGTCTCCAGGGAGTAATTGAATCTCCAAGTGAACCTAATCCATAGGGAATATGCAGCAAAAAGGGAAACCTGAAGGCATTTCCGTGGAATAACCTTCAGTAAATTGCTTCATCTCTTTAGGGCCAGTTTTCTTTAGCAGTCAAAATGAAGGGGCTGATTAAATGGCATCGAAGGTCCCTTGGGCTTTGACTTTCTATAATATTAGTATACTGTTACCATTGTTGATCTCATCCTTGTTCATAATTCGGCAGAACCCATTTAAATCAACATCTGATATTAACATATTGGTTCCAAGTGTATCCTCTCTAAAAAATATTTCAATGCATATTATTATACAATTAGCAGCTATAATGGCCCCCATAAGCATTTCACAGCTTCTTCAGAAATCTGACCACAAAACATCCTGCATTTCAGCTGATTTAATTTAACACCAAACCTGAATATCACAAATGATCTCTATTCAAAATGTAAATCCATCTTTAATATTTTGCATCATAGAACAGTAGTGCTGGAAGGGACACTGAGGTGATTTAGTACAATGCACTCACATTAGAATAAATAAATGGGTACAGAGAGGTTCAGGCGACTGCCCTATGATCACAAAGCTAGACAGAAAGAGTAAGGACTAAAACCTGTTTAAAAGCCAGATCTCTTTACATCCTGTCCAATGTTTCTACTCCATGTTTGAAAATGTACTATTGCCCAGTCTCATAGAACTTATCATGTCTGGGTAACTGTTTCAAATCAACTATTTAGTAGCAAAAAGAAATTACTCACAGTGTTTACTGACTGGGACAGAAGCTAGATAACCATTGAAAACAGCCATTCATCGACTCATCTATCTTGGCTGTTTTGACTAAACTAATGGGTGATAACATTAGCGAAGGATAATCTACGAAAGCATATATCTCAATCTAGAAATACTAAGGAAATTGGTCTACCAAATTCACTGTTGTTAGAGAGAAAGAACAACAACAAACATATGGGGTTTCATCAGACTAAAGAGCTTCTGCATGCAAAGGAAGCCAGGAAGAAAACGAAAAGACAACCCACCAACTGGGAGAAAATATTGGCTGACCATATATCCAACAAGTGATTAATCTCCAAAATATATAACGAACTCACATAATTCAAAAACAAAAAAAAACCCGATAAAAAAAATGGGCAGAGGATATGAACAGACATTTCTCCAAAGCAGATGGCCAACAGGCACATGAAAAGATGTTCAACATCACTAATCATCAGGAGAATGCAAATCAAAACTACACTAAGTATCACCTTACACCTGTCAGAATGGCTATAATCACCAAGACAAAAAACAACAAATGTTGGAGAGGGTGTGGAGAAAAGGGAACCTTCATACACTGCTGGTGGGAATGCAAACTGGTGCAGCAACTATGGAAAAACAGTATGAATATTTTTCAAAACATTAAAAATAGAAATAACACAGTATCCCACTACTGGGTATTTATCCAAAGAACATGAAATCAACAATTCAAAGAAACTTATGCACCCCTATGTTCACTGCAGCATTATTCACAACAGCCAAGATGTGGAAGCAACTCAAGTGCCCATCAACTGATGACTGGATAAAGAAGGTGTGTTGTACAGAGACAATGAGTACTACTCAGCCATAAAAAAAAGACAAAATCATCCCACTTGCAACAACATGGATGGACCTTGAAGGTTTTATGTTAAGTGAAGTGAGCCAGGCAGAGAAAGATAAACACTGTATGATCCCATTCAAATATGGAAGACGAACAAATACATGCACAAAGAGAACAGCTTAGCGGTTACTGGGGGAAGGAGGCTGGGGGTGGGCACAAAGGGTGAAGGGGTGCATATGTATGGTGACTGACAAAGAATAACGTACAACTGAAATTTCACGGTGTTGCAAACTATCATAACCTCAATAAAAAAAAGTCCAATATAAAACAGTGTTGCAATATACTCCCTCTTGTGTATGTCTATATAATAAATATCTCACATGCTGTACTCATATAAAAAAAAAAATTAAGGGCTGGCCCCATGGACGAGTGGTTGAGTTCCTGCACGCCGCTTCACTGGGCCAGGGTTTCACTGGTTCAGATCCTGGGCACAGACATGGCACTGTTCATCAAGCCATGCTGGGGCTGTGTCCCATATACCACAACCAGAAGGACCTGCAGGCAGCTAGAATGTACAACTATGTACTGGGGGGCTTTGGGGAGAAGAAAAAAAAAAGATTGGCAACAGATGTTAGCTCAGCTGCCAATCCTAAGAAAAGAAATTAGCAAATGAAATCAACAACACATAAAAAGAATTATACACCATGACCAAGTAGGATTTATCACAAGTATGCAAGGCTGGTTCAACACTCCAAAGTTAATTAATGTTATCCATCACATCAATAGGCTAAAAAAAACCCCACATGATCATTTCAATAGGTTCAGGAAAAGCATTTGACAAAATCCAAACCTATTCATGATAAAAACTCTCAGTAAACAAGGAGTAGCCAGGAACTTGCTCAACTTGATAAAGAATATCTACAAAAATCCTACAGCTAACATCATACTCAATGATGAGAAATTCGAAGCTATCCCACTAAGATCAGGTATGAGGATGTCCCCTCTCATTACTCCTTTTCAACATCGTACTGGAATTTCTAGTTAATGCAATAAGACAAGAAAAGGAAATAAAAAGCATATAGATTGGGAAGGAAGAAATAAAGCTGTTTTTGTTCACAGATGACATGATCACCTATTTAGAAGATCTGAAAAAAATAAACCAAGATAACTCCTGAAACTAACAAGGGATTACCGCAAGGTTGCAGGATACAAGGTTAATATACAAAAGTCAACTGCTTTCTTATATACCAGCAATGAACAAGAGAAATTTGAAATTAACAACACATCATTTACATTACCATCCTCAAAAATGAAAAGCTTAGATATAAATTCGGGAAAACATGTACAAGATCTATATGTGGAAAACTACAAAACTGTGATGAAAGAAATCAAAGAACTAAAGAAATGCAGAGATACTCCATGTTCATGGAGAAGAAGACTCAATATTGTCAAGATCCCAGTTCTTCCTAACTTCATCTATAGATTCAGTGCTATCCCAATCAAAATCTGAGCAAGCAATTTTGGGAGTATTGACAAATTGATTCTAAAGTTTATATGAAGAGGCAAACCCAGAACAGCAAAAACACAACACTGAAGGAGAACAAAGTTGGAGGACTGACACTACCCAACTTCAGGCTACAAGTAATCAAGACAGTGTGGGATTGGCAAAGAAAAGACGAACAGATCAATGGAAAGGAATAGAGAGCCCAGAAATAGACCCACATAAATACAGCCAACTGATATTTGACAAAAAAGAAAAGGCAGTTAAATGGAGAAAGGATAGTCATTTCAACAAATCGTGTCAAAACAACTGGACATCCATGAGTAAAGAAACAAACAAACAAAAAACACCTAATCTAGACATGGATCTTACACTTTTCTCAAAAATTAACTCAAAATGGATCATAGACCTAAATGAAAAAGGGAAAAATATAAAACTCCTAGAAGATAACATAGGAGAAAACCTAGATGACTTTGGGTACAGTGATGACTTTTTAGATAAAACACCAAAGACACAACCCATGACAGACATAATTGATAAGTTGTACTTAATTTAAAACTTCCACTCTGTGAAAGACAAAGTCAAGAGAGCAAGATGACAAGCCACAGGATGGGAGAAAAAATTTGCAAAAGGCATTTCTGATAAATGATTATTATCTAAAATATAAAAAGAACTCTTAAAACTCAACAATAAGAGAACAATCTGATTTAAAAAGGGACCCAACAGGGGCTGGCCCTGTGGCCTAGTGGTTGAGTTCAGTGTGCCTCGCTTCAGCGGCCCGTGTTCCCGGGTACGGACTTACACCACTCGTCAGACATGCTGTGGCGGTGACCCACATATAAAATAGAGGAATATTGGGGGCCAGCTCCATGGCACAGCGGTTAAGTTCACACATTCTGCATCAGTGGCCCAGGGTTCACTGGTTCAGATCCTGGGTGCGGACCTACGCACTGCTTATCAAGCCATGCTGTGGCAGGCGTCTCACATATACAGAGGAAGATAGGCACAAATGTTAGCTCAGGGCCAATCTTCCTCAGCAAAAAGAGGAGGATTGGTGGCAGATGTTAGCTCAGAGCTAATCTTCCTTAAAAAAATAAAAATTGAGGAAGATTGGCACAGATGTTAGCTCAGGGCTCATCTTCCTCAGCAAAAGACCCCACCCCGCACAAGACCCTAACAGACGTCTCACCAAAGAAGATATACAGATGGCAAATAAGCATTTGAAAAGATGCTCCACATCATAATTCATCAGGGAAATGTAGATCAGAACGAGATACCACTAAACACCTATTAGAATGGCCAAATAGCAGAACACTGACAAGAGCCAATGCTGAGGATGTGGAGCAACAGGAACTCTCATTCTTTGCTGCTGGGAGTGCAAAATGATACAGCAACTCTGGAAGATATTTTGGCAGTTTCTTACAAATCTAAACATACTCCTACCATATGATCCAGCAATCGTGCCCCTTGATATTTACTCAAAGGAGATGAAAACTTACGTCTGCACAAAAACCTGCACACCGATGTTTACAGCAGCTTTACTCATAACTGCCAAAACTTGGAAGCAACCAACATGTCCCTCAGTATGTGGATGGATAAAGAAACTCTGGTACATCTAGACAATGGAATATTATTCAGCATTTAAAAGAAACGAGCTATCAAGCCCTGAAAAGACATGGAGGAACTTTAAACACATATTACTAAGTGAAATAAATCAATCTGAAAAGTCTACATACTGTATGATTCCCACTATATGGCATTCTGGAAAAGGCAAAACTGGAGATAGTAAAAAGATCAGTGATTACCAAAGATTAGAGGGGAGGGATGAATTGGCAGAGTACAGAGGATTTTCAGGGCAGTAAAAATACTCCTTGTGATACCGTGTTAACAGATACATGTCATTATACATTTGCCCAAACCAGTAGAATGTATATGACCAAGAGTGAACTGTAATGTAAACTATGTACCTTGGGTGATTATCATGAGTCAATGTAGGTTCATCAACTGTAACAAATGTAGCACTCTGGTTGGGGATGCTGATAAAAGGGGAGGCTCTCCATGTGTAAGGGCAGGGAGTATATGGGAAATCTCTTATCTACCCCTCAATTCTGCTGTGAACCTGTAAAATGCTCTAAAAAATAGTCTTAATTAAAAAAAATACAAGTGAGAGAGGTCATGATTGATAGAGTGGGTGGGTACGGGATCCAGGGCACAGAAAAAGGCTTAAGCTTTGAACAAGATGAAGGAGCTTTTCCACTAAGACAAGAAGCAAGGGGGTAAAGACAGGTGCCTAGCTATACTAAGAACTTCAATATTACATAATGGTGGCATAATGGTGGGATTTATGCTGTGATTTACAAAGTTACTTGATAAACTGTACACTTCAAAATGGCTAAATGGGGCCGGCTCCGTGGCCGAGTGGTTAAGTTCGCGCGCTCCGCTGCGGCGGCCCAGGGTTCGGATCCTGGGTGTGGACATGGCACCGCTCGTCAGGCCACGTCCCACATCCCACAACTAGAAGGACCTGCAACTAAGATATACAACTATGTCCCGGGGTGGGTTTGGGAAATAAGGCAGAAAAGAGAAAGAAAAAAAAATTGGCAACAGTTAGCCCAGGTGCCAATCCTTAAAAAAAAAAAAGGAAGATTGGCAACAGTTGTTAGCCTAGGTGCCAATCTTTAAAAAACAAACAAACAAAAAAAATGGCTAAAATGGTAATTTTTATGTATATTTTACCACAACAAAAAACATATATAAAATTACTTGATTACTACCCAATTTCCATATTCTAAAAGGTTAGCGCTGACCATTACATTTCATGGTTAGCTCAAGTTTAGTTTCTATTTCACTAACTATTCTAGATTTTACATAAGACAAGTCCTATTTAACTTCTTGTGGCCATGGGAAAAGATGTATTCCACTTTTTCCAGTTTACCTATTCCTACTTAATAGAATAAACCAAAGATCTTACCATCTGAAATACATCAGAACCTTCATCAAAATCCACCATACCAAAAAATATCCTGTTGGTTAAATGCACTGGAGTATCGCCAGGAGTTTGCCAGGATCTGGAATTCTTCATCAGCTTGCCTGGATGCAATATGATTTTTGAAGATAACGTATAAAACATTTTTCAAAGCAATCTAGTTCATCAGCAGGAAAACATTCAAAGAAACGAGCAGTTTTTACAATGGGGTAAATATTAAAAAAAAAAAAAAAAAAAAAGACAAGCAAATCAGGCACTACCGAGAGGGTTAGGACAAACCTTGGAAAACACTGCCATTGTTTTGGCACAAAAGAAGCCTAATCCCAACTGTTGGGGATTTCAACAGAAAGTAGTAATTACCTGCCTCCGCTTCATAGTTTGTGCCTGTTTTCTTATCTCAAAGCTCTTTCAATAGTCGCTGGAAAAATCCAGCTAATAGTCTCTACAACAATTTTTTTTTAATTAAGATTATGATAGCTAACAACCTTGTGAAGTCCACAACAATTTTAATACCCTAAATTACTTCTAGGAGTTGAAACACAAGAGTAAAGTATTTCTCCAGAGAAAGTAGACGATAACATTAATCCATTAAAAAAATCTAAAGTACAAAATGCTACTTAGTAAATAAAAATACAGCCGGATGAATTATTAGGGTAAAAGATAAGAAGAATCTAGGGAATTGAGATTAATTGAAATCTCAAGTCATGTTTGACTTTTCCTTTACCACCCGCATTCTTTCAGTTTCCAAGATCTGATAATTCTTCATTTGTGATTATTTTTTAACTCCATCCCCTCCCATTTATTTTCATTGCTATCATCTGAAGTCAGATCCTTAATACCTGACATTAGAATATTAAAATACCAGCTCTAGTTTCTTCCCCTCCAATCTTTCTTACACAGTCTTCCTAAATTACCCCATTTTGAAACTCTTGAAAGATAGCGCCTTAGACGGTGGTGGCCTCAATGATCACTGGTCTACCTTCCAGCCTTGACGGTCTAAACGAGCTCTGGGCAGGGAGGGGCAGCAGGAACCAAGGGGGAGACTGATGGGAACCGACTGGCTGAGGTTTTCTGATGGAGCCAGGAGGATGAGAGTAAGAGGCCGGGGAGGGCCGGATGCAGAGAGCAGCAGCTAAGGTTATTGGCAACAGCCCTGGGGTCTCCCTCCTCCTCTTTTCAAGAGCAGTTTCTTCCTGAAAGATCCCAGGAGGTAGAAGGCTGGCCTGATCTCTCCCAGCATAAACAACCCCACTCATTATTTCAGAAATTACCGTTCCAGTTGTGCCCTGCAAGACTCGGGTCTGTGTCAAAATCCACAATTAAACTGCGAATACAATGAAAAGAGTAAAGTACTTCAAATTTTTGACAACCTCTCTTGAATCCAATTAATAATCAACAGACTTCTTTTAATTTTTAACAGATTCAACTCAAATATGCAGATTTCACTCTAGTTTATCTAAGCTTAAGAATCAGAAAACAGGCCCGATGAGGTGTAAATACCCAATTTACCAATTTTGGCAGTCGCTTGGAGTAACCATGAATCTCTCTCAGAACAACCCTTGCCAAGCCCAAAAACTTCCTAAACCCAAGTTCCCTATTCGGTAGGCAATTTCTGTCTTTTAAATTGTAAGAGAAAAAAGTTGAATAAGACCATTCCTTGCTTTCCACGACAGCCTGGTGAGGGTGGTAAGCCAGGGATCCCTAGTCCCAATTCATAGAAAAGGAAATGAAACTATACAAAGGGACTTGTTCAAGGTCGTGCAGCTGAAAGTGACAGGAAGATTAGAAGCAAAGTCTCCTGACTCCTGGTCCAGGACCCTCATCAGCACACAAACTGCTTCCCAGAAAAAGGCGTCCAGTCAAGAAGAGAGAACCTCCCTTAAAGCTCACCCCCCACCCCAGAACACTCACCAGGAAACTGAGGTCCACCCTTTCCCAAGCTGACCTGGCCCTTCTGCCCTGACAATCTATGACTTTGCAGCCTTGAGTGTTTGGTTAAGCTTTTGGTTTTAGATAAAAGGGGTCTTTCGCTGGCTGCTGGGAACCTGACCTCAGAGGAAGGCACCACATCCCAGGCCACAACCCCTGCCCTGCCACCCGACTCCGCTCTGCCATGTAAACAAGTCAAACCCTGGGAGCACTTAAGCACCATGAAAAACAGCCAGGCGAGGCACTTCAAAGCAATGTTTTCCATCTCGGGGGTTCTCCTGCAAAGGGACGGCGACACCTGGGTCACACCGGGCTGGAATGCGAAAGGAGCTCCCCTGGTCTCGTTCGGGGAGGGGAGGGAAAGCTCTTAGAGGATGGAGGATGGGCAAGACGGCGAGGAGGGGCCACAGACGCCTCCTGAGGAGACGGAGACGAGGCTGGGTCAGGGAGGCAAGGACCCCGCACGTCCGAAAGCCCTGCCCGTGCTCCGGAGAACCCTGGGCGCCGGGAGTGCAGGCGACCGCTGAGGGCCCAAGGGCCACTGGGGACCGCAGCCCAACTTCCCAGGCCGCTGTCACCCACACAAAGCCCTCCTCTCCGAAGCCACTCCAGGGACGGGCCCAGGACTCGGCGTCGTTGGAGGCGGCGGCTCTGACGCCGACCCGGGAGCTCCGGGACGGGACCGAGCCCTCTCCCGACAGCGCGGGCCAGGCAAGGGGCCCGGCCCTCCGACCCCGTGTCCCCACTCCGCGCCCGGCGGGGAGGAGCCCCAGCCCCCCGCCGACAGCGGGCCCCCCAGCCGAAGTTCGAAGGCCGGACGCTCGTGCCAGCCTTCGGGACCCTGCCCCGCTCTCCGGCCGCCGATGGCGACCACGACGGGGAAGAGGGCGGCTGCGCCAGACCGGAGGGCCGCCCACGGGCCACCCCGCACAGTCCTCCGGCCTCAGCCGCCCCGGGCGGACGAGTCCGAGCCCGGCCCCAAGACAGACGCCGGGGTCCTGGCAGCGGCGGGCCCCTCCCGAGCCCTGTGTCCCCTCCGCGGAGAAGCAGGCACGTTGGAGTCTCGGCACCCCCGGCACGACTCACGTGGCGGTCGGGCCGCGGGGAGCGGGAGGAGGCGCCCCGCGGCCGACCGGAGCGCCTCCCTTTGTCCCGCGCCGCCCGCGCGCTCCCCGCCGCGCCGCGCCCCGGACCCCGCACAGCCCCCCAGCCGGCAGGCGCACCCGCGCCCGCGAGGCCCGCGCGGCCGGCTCACCTGCGTCAAGTCCTCGTCGTTGAGCAGATGGGACTCGCGCGGCTTGAAGCAGTTCTGACACTTGCTCTTGTTGAAGATGTTGGCCTGGAACTTCCTGCACGGGTTCTCCTTGGCCGCCGACATGGTCGCGCGGCGGCGGCGCAGGCCCCGAGACCCCGCCAGGCCCGGCGCGCTGCGCGGCGGACGGCGTGCGGTGCGGCGGCGGCGGCAGCATCCACGGCGGCGGGCGGGCCGCTCAGCGCGGGCTCCGCCGCATGCCTCGCGGCCGGCCGCCTCTCACCGGGCCGCGCGGCGGTCGGGGCCTCGCGGGCGCCGGAACGCGGGCGCCTCCCCTCGCGTGGCGGCCCCGGGCGTGGGCCTCACAGAGCGCGAGGTCCCCGCCGCCCGCCCGCACGGCCGCGGAGCGCCCGCCGCAGGCCCATGGACGCGGCCCGCCCCCGGCGCCGGGTCGTGCCGCTCCGGGTCGCTGCCGCCGCCACTGCCCTCGGCGCCGCGCGGCCGCAGCAACTAGGAGCGGGGCGGCTCGCGCGCTCCGGGCGGCGCGGGGCGGGGCGGGGCGGGGCCGCGGCCGGGCGACCGGCGGCCCTGCCGGCCTATGGCAGAGGCTCGCCCTGCTAACAAAGGGAGGCCTCGGCCAATGGGAGCTGGGGGCGGGACGAAGGGCCCCCGGGCCCAAGGTAACTTGTGCAGGCGCAGGAAGGTGGGGGCGCGGCCATGGGACGCTCAGGTTTGGTGGACTGGCGCCCAGGCCGCCGAGCCCCTGACCGCTGCGGGGTAGTAGCGGGGGCCTGTCGGGGGCATGCGGGGGCGGGGCAGACCTCCGGCCGGCTCTCCGCAAACCTGGCTTCCAGCCTGGTCTTCCTGCGCCCATTCTGGACACCCGGGCCCAGCTCCGAGCTCTTGTTTTAACACCTACTATGCACCAGGCTGGGACTGCAAGAGGCAGGCAACACAGGCGGCCAGCTGGACCACCCCCTCCCTGGCCCCCCCATCTGCACCAGGGCCTGGAGGATAGCCAGCTGGCCAGGGCAAGGAAAGGCTGCCGCTCTTCCAGCCTGCAGCCCTGCATGTGGCCAGGCTGTGTTGTGGAGGTTTCTTTGGAGCCCGCATGCCTGAGTTCTGACCCTCTGGTTCACCAGGTCACTGTAGGGGCCATCCCTCTGCATGCGTGCATGCATTTGTGCATGAAAGTTATAGATATAGCATCTCCTTGGGTGTCAGTGTCCGTGCATGTCCAGGTGGGGTCTGGCTGCCTTTGAGAGTGAATAGAGGCATGGCCACGTTATGCATCTACGTGCATAGTGACCTGTTTATCTGTGGGTCCATGACGTGTGAGTGTGCGTGTGGGTTGTACGGAGGCGTACGTCTGTGTGTCTGCTGTGTATGTGTGAGACGGTGCCGCCTGTCTGTGTGTGTCTGTGGGTAGCTGCGCTATCCAGCTGCCCTGATACCTGCATGTCCATGTTTCTGTGGGATTGCCTGTGTGTTTACACTGTGTGTGTGTGTGTGTGTGTGTGTGTGTGTGTGTGTCTGCCTGTCTGCTCTGCCTGGTTGAGTTGTGTTTGCTTGCATGTCTGTTGTATGTATGAGCATCTCGGTGCGTCCATGCCTGTGTGTGAGTGTATGTCAGTTTCTGTAGCTGTGTGCTGTGTCTGACTGAGTGTATATATGTGTGCATGCATGTGAGTGTGTGTGTTGGATGCTGGGGGTCAGGGTTCGAATCTCTCACAATCAGCACCAGCTTCTCAGTTCCCTCTGCCTGTCCCCATAAGACGTACATAAGGCCCAAGCAGCCCCTGCCAGCCTGCTCTGGGGTGCCAAGGGCAAGGGCAGGCTGGCTGCAGGGTCCAGGCTTGGAGGGCTCTGGAGTCCACTCTTGGTGCACTCACACATTGCAGCTGCCAGCCTGCCCTGGCCTGGCTCCTAGGGGCCCCTTGCCCTGACCAGCTGGAGAGTCTGTGATCCGGGACACGGCCCCCACAGCCCGCCACCCCTTCGTCATCTGCCACGAGTGCTGCCTGAGGCCATTTGCTCATGGGCCTGATGTGATCACTCCCCACACACAGCCTGTGTGGTCGCCCTTCCTGTGAGGTGGCTGGGGGGCCCAGGGGTGCCATGGGGAGTTGAGGAGATGCGTAAATGAAGGGCATCTTGGGCATAAGAAAAGGAGCAGGATGCCTCAGAGCCTCAGGAGCAGAGGGGCCCTTGGAGACCCTCAGCTCCAGCCCTTTGTTTTATAGATAAAGACACTGGGCCCAGAGAGGGCAAGATCCTGACCTGAGGTCACACTGCAAGTCCCTAGCAGAGCTAGCATTCCGGGGGCCTGCCCCGTGGCACGGCGGTTAAGTTCACACGTTCCGCTCCGGCGGCCCAGGGTTTGCCGGTTTGGATCCTGGCTGCGGACATGACACCGCTTGGCAAGCCATGCTGTGGTAGGCGTCCCACATATGAAGTAGAGAAAGATGGGCACAGATGTGAGCTCAGGGCCAGTCTTCCTCAGCAAAAAGAGGAGGATTGGCAGCAGATATTAGCTCAGGGCAAATCTTCCTCCAAAAAAAAAAAAGAACTAGCATTCCCTTCAGAGAGCTGGGTAGCTCCAGAGTTCATGGCCCGGACCATAGGAGTCCTTCATTCATTCAATAAATGTGTATTGAGCACATCCTAAGGCCAGGCCCAGTCTGAGCCTGGGGACACAGCAGTGGACAAGACAGACACATTCCTGACCCTCATGGAGCATACACTGTAGTCAGAGAGACAGACAATAGACAAAGAGAGAAGATAAGGTGGAATCATGCTAAGGGAGAGGAAGGGAAAGCACACCTCCAGAAGCCTTGGAGTCGCGCTGTTCAGTACGTCAGCCACCAGCCACATTTAAGTTTCCATTAAGTAAAATTAAAGATTCCTTGGCCTCAGTGGCCACATTTCAGGTGCTCGTAAGCCACATGGGGTTGGTGGGTACTGTACTAGGCAGCAGAGAGAGGACATTTCTGTCATCGCGAAAAGTCCAACTAGACGGTGCCCATCTGGAGAGTGAAGAGAGGCTGGGGCGTTGCGACGGCTGAGGGCGCTGCCCTCTGAGCTGCCCAGTCCCATTGGGCAGGCCGCAGGGCAACGTTCCAGGAGCGAACGGCAGGTGCAGAGTCTGTGAGCTAGGACTGAGCATGGTGTGCTCAAGGGACAGTGAGGGGAGAGGACAAAGAGACGGGACTGGGAGGTCAACAGGAGCCTCTGGGGACTTGATAAGGAGTTTCTGCTCTATTTTAAGTTCATCAGGAAGCCATGGGTGGTGATTTAAGCAGAGGAGTGACATGGTTTTTAAAATATGTGGAGAATGGATTCGCAGTGGGGCAAGAGTGGAAGGAGGGAGACCTAGTGAGAATGCCATTGTGTCACAGAGAGGAAAGTGACTGTGATTCAGGTGATAAGGGGAGGGGGGAGAGCCAGTTATATTCAGGGTTCCGGGTCAAGCCATACCTGAAGCTAAGATTTGCTTAGCTCCCTCTTTCTCTCCTCTTAGTTCCTGGGCACTGACCTGAACACCCTCATTAGTACCACCTACCTATTTCCCCCTCCCCCACAGGATGCCTGAAACCCCTCCAGTTCCTGAATGCAGCACTCAGGCTAGTTCCCCAGGCTACACTCGGTGTCCTGGGTCCAGTTTTTTTCCAAGGGCTTTGCCCGTCTTACTGTGTCCCGGGACTGATAAGATAGGCCCATGTTGTTGCCTGGGGTCCGTGGGAAGATGCTTTAGGTCACGTGGTATTTCATTAACGTTCTCCACCGTGATGGTTATCTCAGAGCTGGCGAGGAGGAGGCAGGAAGAACCAGCTTGTTCTGGGTCCAGGGCGCCCTGGAAGAGAAGGCTTAGGCTTCAGATGTGACAGGAGGAACTTTGGTTTGGTCTTAGGAAGAACCTGTTCTCTAAGGAAAGCTGATGGCATAGCTGTGTATTACCAGTGTGGGGGACTCTCCAGAACGTCCTAAGAATGGGACAGGTGGCCTGTTCCCTGGAGAGGTGCTGCAGGAGCCTGCTGTCTGTTCCTCACACGCTCCAAGCTCTTCCCCTCCCAGCACCTGCCCTTGTCCTCCTCTCTGCCTGGAGCCTCCTTCACCCAGGACCCCTCTCCGGCCCAATCGGCATTCCCACTCTGAAATCTCACTTGTCTCCTGTATTGGAATGTGAGGTCCGTGAGGACAAAGCTGTAGTTTATCTTGTTTCCTTCTGCGACCCCATGTCTGAAACTGTGCCTGGCCAGTGGTAGAGGCTGCCGTGAGGTTTCCAGAGTGAGCAGATGCTCAGGTGAGCATCAGCTGGCAGCCGCCATTCACACAGAGCCTGGTGTGCACTGCATGCCTCACTGCACACTCTCACTGCACCCCTCTGTGCCCCCCGCCCAGGAAAGGGTTCGAACTCCTGTTGGCTGGATCCAGGCTGGATCCAGAAACTGAGGCTGGGAGAGGTGAGGTCTTCCGCCCGAGGTTCCACGGGCAGTTTGCAGCAGGCCAGCCTGGAGGGGTCGCAGGAGGACAGAGGTTGGGCGAGGCTGAGGGCACACTGCCTTTCCTCATGACAGCTCTCAAGTCATGCTCAGGCCTCTGCTTACTGCCCGTGGTCCTCAGGCACACCCCCCCCGCCCACACTGCCTGAGGGCGCCTGCTGGCGTTGCTCAGTGCCGGGCCCTGCCGCCCAGAGCCACACAGCTAAGGGAAGAGGCACGGCTGAAAATCATGCCCACTGTGGCCTCAGCAGGGCCCTGCTGGCGGAGGGAGGCCGGGCACGTGCGTGGCTCAGTGGTCACAGAGCAGGCAGACCTGCCCTCCGGGGGCTCTTGGCCACACCCTGGGCTTACATCAGCTGGGTGCCGCTGCAGCCTCTCCAAAGAATGCAGCTCATTGTTAGCGCTCCGCCAGGATTCCTTCCCCAACAGTCCCACCCGGAGGCGGGACTGTCCAGGCTGAGAGGGTGGCTGGAGGAGGTGTTGGAGGAAAGCTGGCCCCCTCCTCCCCACAACAATGGTCTGGGCGGCTCGCGGAGTAAGGACCAGAGTCCCCATCACTATCTGACCTTTCGACCACACATAAATATGACTTCTATAATGAGAGTGGAAAAGCAATACATGCTATAAAAATGACATCTATAACATTCACTCAACCCCGGACTATTCTAGTCACTACCTCATTTAATCCTCACATCAACTCTCTGAGGGGAGAGTGTTGCCAACACCCCCATTTTGCAGATGGGGAAACTGAGGCCCAGGTAACTTGCCAAAGTTCACAGAACTAGTGAGCAAGGGAGCCAGCACTCACAGCCAGCGTGGCCCCAGATCCTCCTTGCTCTTAAGCAGTACTCCAAACAGCTCTCAGAATCACGGTGCACACCAGATCTCGCCCTGAACCACGTGGCACGGCTGAGGGTACAGGGCATTTGAAGGATGAGTTCCAACTCCATTCCACTCTTTTTTGTGACCTTGGGCAAGTCGCTTACCCTCACTAGGTCTCATTTCCTCCTCTGTAAAGGGAGGGGTCCTGATACCTACCGCCCCAGCACCATTGGGCCATTCGTTGTGAGAGTGAGATGAAAGCCTGGAGGCAAACTGTCACGTATTCTGTCCCAGTGAGGAGCACCTGTGGCCCCTAGAGCCTGATTTGCAGGGTGATTATTGGTGCGGGATCCTCATCTCTCCTTGACTGTAAGCTCCCTGTATGTAAGAGACCACATCAAAATCACCTAGCCTCCCACAGGGCCTGGCCTGGAGTGACTGCGCGACTCAGCATGCCACGCGGGCTAAAAGCGCCAGCTGTGGCTGGGGCGAGCACTTTGGGAAACAGTTTGGTAGAACCTACTGAAACTAGAGAGACGTGCACCGGGAGACTGAGTCATCCCGCTCCTGGGCATCAGCCCACGGAAATGGGCATGAACGGCCACCAGGAGAGATGTACACAAACGTTCATAGTGGCTTTATTTGTGACAGCCAAGAACTGGAAACAGGGAAATCAGTATCACACACACATTCCCACTCAACGTTGGAAAACACACTGCTGATACATGCAACAGCATGGACGAAGCTGGGAGACGGCGTCGAGTGCAAGAAGCTGGACACAAAAGAAAACGCATAACGTGAATCCATCAGCAAGAATTTCAAGAAGAGACAAATGACTCTATGGTGGTAAAAGTCAGACTAGCGGCTGCCTCTGGCAGAGGAGGGCGTTGCCTGGAGACTGGCACAGGGCAGTCTGCTGGGCTGCTGGACATGCCCTGCATCTTGATCAGTGTGGTGGTCACATGTGTGTGTGCATGTGTTCCTAGCAGTACACTTACAATTTATGCACTTTATGGTCTGGGAGTTATATACAATTTTTTTTTTTGAGGAAGATTAGCCCTGAGCTAACATCTGCTGCCAATCCTCCTCTTTTTGCTGAGGAAGACTGGCCCTGAGTTCACATCTGTGCCCATCTTCCTCTACTTTATATGTGGGACGCCTACCACAGCGTGACTTGCTGAGCAGTGCCATGTCCGCAGCCAGGATCCGAACCGGCGAACCTGGGGCCCCCAAAGCGGAACGTGCGAACTTAACCGCTGTGCTACTGGGCTAGCCCCTATACAGAATTTTTTAAAAAATTAATAACTCTGAAAAAAGATTACAGGCTCAGGAGCCCGGCATGAATCTTGCTGCTACTTTCAAGCTGGGTGGCCTTGGTGAGGCATCTTCCCTGCCTTGCCGGGCCACAGTCTCTCGGTGTGGCAATGACACCCGCCCTGTAACAGTGGGGTCTCCAAGGGTGGAATGAGGCATAAAGCACTGGCCCAGTGCCAAGCCTAGAGCAAGTGTACAGTGTGGTAGCTGTTATCAATAGTGAAAGATTTACGCCCCGAGCTGTGAGACCTAGATTCCTCAAATATTTGCTAAATGCTCCGTGAGCCGGACGCTGGGCTGGGCTGTGCGGGCAGAGCAGACTCAGCACTTCCTTTCATGAGCTGACATTCTGGTTCCTTCACTCAGTCAACACACATACACCGTGACTTGCCCCAAACTGCACAGCTGATAAAGGTTTTGGCCAGGACCCAAGGCTGGCTCTTCCGGCTGTTTGAGAGGTGCCTACAGACCTCTGGGCCCCTGCCCAGCCAGTGGCCCTGGGTGCCTGTCACCACGAGAGGGGCGGATGCAAGTGCTGGGAGTGAGTACCAATGAGAGAGCTGAGTTGGCGAGGGAATCTGTAGCTTCCTTGCCTCGCGGTGGGAAAACCGAGGGGCTTCCCACCGTCTTTTCAGGGTCCCCTGAGGGAGTGAGCCAGTGGCAATCTACTCAGTCTTACACACGGTATTGGCCTCCCTTCCTCCTTCCCCCATCTGCTTCCTCACACTCCTATCAGTGCTTCTGGGCGTCATCCCCCCAAAGACGACTCGTCTCCAAATCCTTGTCTCAGAGTCTGCTTTTAGGGAGACCCACCTGAGAAAGCTGGCCATTGACCACCTGATGGGGAACCAGAGGAAGACGGCCTCTGGCTGCGGGTGTGGACCCAGCTGCCCTCCAGGACAGCTAGCCAGGAAGCCTGCTCTCTTTCAGGAAGGTTCTGCAGAGGGCAGAGAGCCTTGCGCGGCCTCGGCCATGACCTGGTTACCCTCCCCAGTCCTGAGTCCATTGGTGGCCACAGTCACCTAGGGAAGGAGGGCTAGCTTCCAGCAGGACAGCATGGTTGGTCCTGGCCCCTGGGAGATGGGACCCACTCACCTGGGGGATGGAGTCAGGTGTGCCCCAGGTGCAGTGCATGTCTAGGGCACCCCTTAGAGAAGAGGATGCCTCAGGCACCCCTGCTGTCCCCGCCTGCTCTGAGCACCCCAAACACCTAGCTCTGGCCCCATGGGGCTCTGCCCCTGCTCCTGCCAGCTACCCAGCCCTGAGGCTGAGTGGCCTTCCATGATGGTCTCTGAGGCTGGGTTTTGATTTCTGCCCCACGCTTCCTGTCTGTACTCTGCTTCTAAGGCCTCTGGGGCTCTCTGACCTTTGCAGGGCTGGGTGTGCTCTTCTGGAGTTTGGTACTGGCACCACAGGGTGCGGGGTGGTGTCAGATCAGGCGTCTGGGGTGAGCGTGGCAGAGCCCCTCGGAGGCCCGGGGAGCTGCTGCAGCCTGGATCCAATGGTCAGGGAGGCTTCAAGTCTATCCTTCTTGCCGTGAGCCCTCCCAAACACTGCATCAGTAACCACAGTAACAGGAACAATAATAACGTCTCCTTATCTGGAGATGGGGTAGCTACAGAGGTGACCAGGTCACAGTGAGGTCATTAGGGTGGGCCTAAGCAACATGACCAGTGTCCTTATAAAAAGGGGAAATCTTGGTACAGAGTCAGAGACGCACAAAGGGAAGACGACGTGAAGAGTCACAGGGAGACGATGGCAGCATGCAAATGACAGAGAGAGGCCTGGAGCAGCTCTTCCCCCACGGCCCCCACCCACACCTTGGTCTTGGACTTCTGGCCCCCAGAGCTGGAGACGGGAAGCTGGTCTTTTCAGCCCCTGTCTGCTGTGCTTTGTTACAGCAGCTCAGCAAGCTCACACGCAACTTTGTTGAGATATAATTCACACATCACAAAATTGCTCATTTAAAGTGTACAATTCAGTGCTTTCGCTTCTGTTCAGAGTTGCCTAACTCTCACCACAATTTAAATTTAGAGCATTTTCTTTGCCCCAAAGGAAAGTCCTGTACCTGTGAGGCAGTCATTCCTCATCTTCTCTGCTCCCAGCCCCTGACAACTACTCATCTACTTTCTGTCTCTACAGATTTGCTTATTCTGGACATTTCACACACATGGAATCATATAACACGTGGTCTTTTCTGACTGGCCTCTTTCACTTTGTTGTGTGTTCAGAGTTCACCCATGTGGTCGCGTGTGTCAGTACTTCATTCCTTTCTAAGGCTGCGTAATGTTCCGTTATATGGATAGACCACACTTTGTTTTTTCATTCATACGTTGATGTGTAATCTAATTTTGTTTTAGAAAGACGATCTGAAATATGGCAAAATGTTCACATTTGTTAAATCTGGGTGGTGAGAACATGGAATAGTTATGTTCCTTTATCTTTTCCTGGATGTTTGAAAGACTTCATCATTTTTAAATACTAATCAACAGATTTTAAAAATCTATATTGGAAGAGACAGAGAATGAGCCTCCAGCCATTGAAGGAAAATAATAGTTGCCGACATACCAAAGGAAAAGATGGGCACCACTAAGAAAAAAGAGAGGGGCCAGCCCTGTGGCTGAGTGGTTAAGTTTGTGTGCTCCGCTGCAGGTGGCCCAGGGTTTCACTGGTCCCAATCCTGGGGGCGGACATGGTACCACTCATCAAGCCACACTGAGGCAGCGTCCCACATGCCACAACTAGAAGGACCCGCAACTAAGAATACACAACTATGTACCGGGGCCTTTGGGGAGAAAAAGGAAAAAAGTAAAATCTTTAAAAAAAAAAAGAAAAAGAAAAAAGAGAAAGGGCTCTTGAAGCTTCTTTCCCAACTTCCTGCTCCCCTGCCGACCCTGATGCCAGGGGGACCAGGAGGCTACTTACCAGCCTTGGATGTGAGCCCGACAGGGACGAGGACCACGTCTGCCCTGTTCTCAGCTGCCTTCCCAGCAGGGCCTAGCCCAGGGTCAGCACTCAGAGAAAGTGTGTACTATTTCCTGAGAATGGTGGGCCTGGCCACTGTGGGAAGGGGCCAGTCAGGCTCCCTCGGCCCTGCCCGGGTCCCTAGCCACTGCAGCCTTCCCCTGTCCCCACCTGAGGGCTCATTCCAGCCAGACTTTGATAACCTGCCTTGTGCATCGACAGGGAGCTCACTCCCTTATGAGGTGGTCATCCAACGGGCAACCACCAGGGATGGACGCTCCAGGATCTCCTCCTGCTGGAGAGAGTCTGGCGGCAAACCCCAAAAGAGCTCAGAGGCCAAATATGTTTGGGGACCATATGTGATCTAATGCATCAGCACCACGTACTGAGCCCCAGGTGTGTGGCAGGCATGGCCCCGGGCTTTATGCTGCATGCCATCTTCCCACAGCTCCAAGTGGAGGACTCTGATTACTCCTGTTTGAAAGATGGTGCTCAGAGGGGCAAAGTCCTGACCAAGGTCCCATGGCTGGTGAGAGGCACTCTCAGGGCTCAGGTTTATTCTGCACCCACGCTCTCCTGTTAACTCACAGCACCAGCAGCAGACAACGGCCCTGGGACTCCCTGGCTCAGCTGATAATGGGATCCCGGCCCCCGTAATCCATGGGAGCAGCCTGCGGGGCCCATCCTGGGCAGTGCAGCTCTGGGCCTCCCACACCAGCTCCATCTGTCAGCCCTGCTCGCTTGTGGAAGCTTTTGCTGGGCGTCTGTGGCCAGGCGCTGAAACAAAGCTTCTCTTCTACGTTTCCTTGAGCCCATTTGGAGTTCATCCCGCTTGCGTCCCACAGCAGGAACGTCTACATTTTCACCCACGGGGATGCCTTGCCTAGCACGAAGGCTGTGACGGCGGAAGTTGAGGCGCAGTGGATGAAACGCAGCCTCAGGCCTGGAGGAGAAGCCAGTTCAGGTCTCCTGTGGGCTGGAGGTGGTGGGGAGGGCAGTGGTCTTGCTCATCTCAGTCTAAGGCAAGGGCTGTGCCTGTCCCACCCACCCCCACGGTGACTGAGCCCCGAAACATCTCAGCGGGTCCCATCCTTCAGGGAGAAGGAACAATTGTGTTTCTTAAGAGTGAGTTTCAGAGAGAGCCAAGATGGGGGTGGGAGGGAGGCCAGACCCACGCTTCCCTCCCACGAGACTGGCATTCTTTCCTCAAAACGTTGCAAACTAAGACCGTGTGGCCTCCCTGCTGTGGCCTCGTGCTCCACGGCATCGCCAAACTGCTGGAAGGGCAGGCGCCCTGGCCGCCCGTGGACTGAACAGTCGCCGGCCGAACCGCCCTGAGTGCATGCAGCTGAGCGGGTGGCCCTCCCACTGCATCTGAGTCCCAAGAATGTTGTCATCTGGCCACCCACAGCCTTATCAGCTTGGCCTTTCTCAGGATTGCTGGGACAAAGGGCGTGGGTGTTCTCAGGACTCTGGGGGATTCTGGGAATGCATCTTTACCTCCCCAAAATGCCCCCACTCAGGGCTGGGCAGGACCCTCATCCACCTCCTCAGTGAAGGGGAAACTGAGGCCCAGAGGGGACCGGGACTTGCCTGAGATCGTGACACTTCGTTATGTTACCCCGTTCTTTTTTTTTTTTTCTGCTTTTTTTGAGGAAGATTAGCCCTGAGCTAACATCTGCTGCCAATCCTCCTCCTTTTGCTGAGGAAGACTGGCCCTGAGCTCACATCCATGACCATCTTCCTCTACTTTATATGTGGGACACAGCATGGCTTGACAACCAGTGCCATGTCCACACCTGGGATCCGAACTGGTGAACCCCGGGCCACCGAAGCAGAACGTGTGCACTTTAACCGCTGCACCACCGGGCCGGCCCCGTTACCCTGTTCTTGACCTTCTCCCTGGGAGAGAGTGTGCCCCAGACCACTGGGGGCCACGTCAGGGGTCACGGCCCCTCGGAAGCCCAGTCACTGCAGCAGAGGCAAGTGGCAGTGGGGCTTCAGCGGGAGGCCCCAGGTGAAGTTGACAGGGCGCTGGGCGAGGAGCTGGCCGGCTTCAGCCCCTGCTCACCCAGACTTGCCAGAAGGATCTCTAAGGATCATCTCATTCCAGTTTAGGCGCCTGGAGGCCAGAGGGATCAAACAGGCAGTCAAGGCCGCCAGAATGAGACAGGAAGCAGGAGGAGGTGAGGTCAGCTGCGGGGTTCAGGTCCGAGGTCATCCTGTGGGCCCTGTGGGTGGATTCAGGGCCCTGAGGAGCCCCTGAGCAGAGGAGGGCCCCATCCGACTTCGTTCCTTCCTCTGCCCTCCAGTTCGCCGACTGCCCAGTTGCTGGCTCGCTGTCCTCCAGCGTTCTTGCTTCCTGGCCAGGGACACGAGCGCGTTCAACAAACAAGACCTGTGAGGGCACAGGGTGGCTGTGAGACAGGGCCCCCGTGTTTCTTGCCCCAGAAACATGACCACCGGGCAGGCGTGGTCAATCCCCTTCCTTCTGTTTTCCTCTCTCTTCTTGCCCAGCATTTCTTCCCAACAGACCCAAAGGCTCTCACTGAAATGATAGGTGCCCCGGCAGCCACCCAAGGCCTGTGAGGTGGTGGGAAGACGACAGCCGTGCATCAGCTGTACCCGTCCAGGTACCATTTGAGGGAAGAAGTCCCTTCCCCTCTCTGAGCCTGTTTCCTCACACGTAAAGAGGGCAGAGGGCAATGGTGGGTGGTGAAAAGGTCACGGCAGAAAGCTGTGTGAGGCTCCATTCATGTCCACGCCCTCCCCAGGGCCCATGTCGAAGAACAAAGCCCAGCAACTGCCTATCTCCCTTCAGTTGGGCTCCCAAGTCCTGACTGCACAGGAGTCTATTGAGAACACAAATTCAGTTCTGGTCACCTTCCTGCTCAACGCACTGCCAATGGCTTCTCAGCCCACCCAGAACTATATTTGGTTGGCCCCCGTGGCTTCCTGGCCCCAAAGCTCACACCTGCTTCCCTCTGTGGCTTGATCTCTCTCCTCTACCAGTCTCCTTTTTGGGGTCTCAAAATGCCTGCTCTTTCCTGCCTCAGGGCCTTTGCACTTGCTGTCCTCCTACCCAAACCAGTCTTTGCAGGCTGCCCTCTCTGAGCCATCTGCCACACCCACCCCCCAAACTTGCCCATCTGTGCTTGGCCCTCAGAGCTTCCTGCTCGTTCCCTGACCAGCACTCAAGGCTTTGAGGACTGGCACACGGGCTCCATGCCTGGCCCCCTACTAGCCTTGGCACCCTGTCAGACCAGGCAGCAGATCTCCACTGCCCATCACTTAGTCCTCAGCCCAGCCCTGGTGTTTGGCATGTGGGAGGTGTTCAGTGGTGACAGAAATTCTGGAGTTCATTCTGGACTTTTAGAGGAGCTGAGCACTGTCCCAAGGTGTGGCACCGGGGCAGATCTGGGGTCAGTCTTGTCCAGGCAGGGGCCTGGGACTGGAATGCCTCCGTGGCCCTCTTCTGGTCTATGTGCCCCTGAGTGAGTGGGCAGGGTCCCGGGGGTCTCGCACCCAGCCAGACAGGCTCCCCAGCCAGTTGGGCAGGATTGCCATGGGAAGCACTCAGCCCGCAGAATGGCCCATCCTGACACTCGTGGGCCGGGTCCCTGGTAAAAGGCTTTTGAGCTCTGGGCCCAGGCCTGGCTGAGCCTCTCCCTGGCCTCACTCCCTCAGGCTCCCTGGCCTTCTCTGCAGGAACCACACCCCTGTAACATCCACCAGAGGCCTCCCACTGGCAGGCCCTCTGCCCGGGCTAGGGGGCAAGCAGTGAGCTGAGTGGGAAGGTTGGGATTCCTGGAATTTACAGGTCAGGCGCATCAAACTACATTGACTGGCTGGAGTGTGGGAGCAGGGGAGCATTAGTACTCTTGCAAGAGCTCCACTTTAGTTAGGGTGCCCCCAGCCCGAAACGAGACTCAGCACAGGTGGCTTCCGTGGAGGTAAGCAGAAAACCTCCAGAGGTGACTGGGGAGGTGAGACGGGGAAGCGGAGGGACCCGGATGGGCTGCATTGGTGGGCAGGCCTCCATGGTGGGCACCTGAGGCCCCCTCCCCTGAAGAACTCACCCTACAGCCATCCCAGGCCCACCGCCAGCCAGCCAGGGCACAGAGCCGCCAGTTCCCACCAGGCGTGGGCCTTGGGCTGCTCTGAGATTGGGGTGACAAGGTTAATTCTGCAGTCCCCCCCTGGGGTGCCATGTATCACAGAGAAACACCTTCCGGGGTGAGGCCTGGGGTGGGCTCTGTGACAGCTTCTGCTACAATCTTTAAGGCCCTTTCCAAGGCCATCTGAGGAGTGGCGGTTTCTACGATAAGGCACACCTCTCCCCCCACTACAACATGCACACGTAAGACTTCCGAGGGACATGCAATTATCCCCAAGAATTCTCAGAATAAAAGCAGCCTCTCTGGCCGGGGCAGCCAGCAACAGCGGCACCCTCACTTGGCCTCTTCCCGCCTGACTTTGCAGCTTCTGGGCCTTCACACGCCATTCCCTCTGCCTAGAGTGCACTTTGACCTGTTGTTTCCGCTCTTTCCTGGTCTTGGTCAGGGCATGGTCCCCCCAGCCCTCCCCACTGGGCAGTCTCCTGCCAGCTCCTTGCTTCCTGCTCGGCAGTTATCAGGGCTGTGCTTCAGATGGGGTTGGGTTCTTGCTTGTTGAGTGGCCCTGTCTGCACACTGCAGTGCCCAGCTGCTCAGGAATGCTTGCTGCAAGAGTGAATGAATGCTCAGCAGAGATCCAGAACTGGAGTCCAGGCCTGCAGCGTCTCTAACTCAGTGTGTAACCTGGATGAGCGTTTCCTCTGCACAGTGTCTGCTGTCCATGGAGGTGTTGGTCCCCAGGCTCCCTGAGGGCCCTGTGGGCTCAGATCTTTGGGGTTCTGGGACAGAATTATCAAGGGAGAGTTGCTGTCCACAATCCCAGAACTGGAAGCACCAGCAAAGCCTTAGACCAATGACTGCCATTGCCCTCCCAACGAAGGGAGAGGGACCCCTGGCCTGGATCTAAGACGGCGCAGAGAAGGCTGCACGTGCTGGGAAGGCTTACTAGTCGCCTTGGCCTGGAAGTGGGAGAGCTGCAGAGAAAGCAGGGAGTCCAGGCTGGAGGAAGGAGAACACCCCACTCAGACCCTCCCCCTGGAACCTCGACCTGGTGGGGGAGGGCATATCCATCAAGATTCCTTAAATGACTGAAATCCACGCTGCTAAGTTAAGCCAAAACAAAACATGCAAAGAATGTACTGAGAGTACATAGGCTAGCTCACAGGAGCAAAAGAATAAGTGAAGAGTCAGACACTGGAAAAGACCGGTCTGGCCATGAGCTTTAGGTAACAGAACTCATGGGCAGCCTTTGGAATGAACATACTTTCTCTGCTTCCATCTTTGCGTCATTCTGCTCCAGACTCAAATTTCTTTACTATGTAAAGAGTTCCTACAAGTCACTAAGACAAATCAAATTGCAATAAAAAATGAGCAAGAATACAAACGAATAGTCCACAGAACAGGAAATACAGACGACTCTTAAACTTATGAAAAGATGTTTAGTCTTATTCACAACAGAAGTGCAAAAGGAAACTACAGTCCAATACCATTTTTTACCTATCAGATTGCCAATGATTCAAAACTTCGATAATACTGTGCTGGCGTGGGTATGGGAGATGAGTCCTCTCAACGTTACCAGTGGAAGTGTAAACTGGTAAAGTTGATATAAGAATTTTTTAAATATGCACATGCCTTGACCTAAAAACTCACTCCTAGGAATTCATACTTCCCGAGATATTTGCATGTGTACAAACGACACTAACACAAGGATATTTATTACAATTTTTTTTTTGCAATAGCAGAAGATTGAACACAACTTAAATACTCATCAATAGAGGACAATAAACTCCATAATAACATATCCACTCAGTGAACACTGCAGCTGTTAAAAAAAAAGGGATGAGGCAGTTGTATACGCTTTGGTCTGGAATGATCTCCAGACCAACTATTAAGTGAAGAGAGCAAGCTGGAGGACAGAGCATTACGTGTGCACGTGGCTGTGTCAAAGCCTCAGTCTCCTGTCCCCTAACTCAGGACACTCCCCTTCAGCCTGGAGCAGGTTCCCACACACCCCTGCTTTGGCTTCCAACTGTCTGCACCTGAAATTCCTTGGAGCGGACGGTCCTCAGGCTACTGGAGCTACTGTTCCTCCTTGCAGAGAGCTAGAAGTGTCCCCCCAGATGGCCTTAACTGGCAACTGCCAGTTAACTTAACTGGGAGAGTGTGAAAGCTCAGCATCCTAGCTCAGGCTGGGAAACGCTGGCATGCGGCTCAGTGCCCTGCGGGGTCGGCGAGCTCCCCGTGGTAGGACTCTGCCTGGGCTCAGAGCTTTGCCTGGCTGCTTGCCTTCTCGGTGTGCTGCCCCCGCTCCCTCACCACTCCCCCTGGGGGCACTTGCTGAATGGTCAGGCCACATAAATCAGGGCCTACTCCTGGGGAATGTGACCAAGACACCTCCTGTCTTCAACTGCTCCCTCTCTCCTGCCTTCCCACATGCACGAGGGCTAATGTGCTCGATGTCTCCTCGCAGGGGGGCTGTGAATAATATTAGTAAAAATACTAGCGCAGTAACGTTAAGAAAAATAGCTAACACGTGCTGAGCAGTTTTCAGGCGCCAGGCCTGGGTTAAGTGCTGCACCTGCCGTCTCCCGCCAACCCTCCAACAGCCTTTATGACATGGGTGTTAGGACTGTTCTCGGCCCACAGGCAGGGAAACTGAGGATCCCAGAGCTAGGGGACTTGCCCCAGGTCCCGGTTAAGAAGTGGCAAGTGGTTTTGAAGTCTGGCTCCACTGTCAAACTCATCTCCACTATGACATTGAAAATAACCCAACACGGTGAGCAGGAGAGCTCCGTGTGCGAGAAAAATCTGCATTTTCAAAGCAGAGAAAGACCAGGAGATTCTCTACTTTGCGGCATTCCCTTCATACACACACCCTCCAGTCTCAGAAGCAAATCCTAGGATGACAGTTAAGCCATTCAAGGTCGGCAGAGCCCCTGGAGCAGCCATGTCTGCAGAGGTGGGAAGGGAGCCACTGAGAGAGGTGCGCTCGGTCCCACTGCAGTGAGCTGTGGCCTCCCGATTTCCCAGGACCTTGGGTGTGGGAAAGAGCAGGCAGACCGTCGGCAAATTCACATACTTTTACCAGCCAGACTACATGCATTTCAACTCTGCTTCTTCTCCATGAACCAAATGCCACCTAGAACTGCAGGACCCCACCCCTAGCCCTGAACCTCAGTGTCCTGATGCCAGGTGGTGAGTCAGCCCCAGGAGGAAGGAGGATTCCTGGAAGCCAATCCCACACTGGGGTGACTAGAAACAACTTACCTGTACACCTGTGCACTAGACACCTATATGCCATAGGAAGCACCTATGAGCCACGTAAGTACAGCCCATTCAGCCCAAAGGAAGCCTAGCCCAGCTCACCTCCCCACAGCACCCATCGATCCTCCAACGCGCGTGGCCACTCCACCCGCCACACCCGGAGGAGTGTCACAGAAGGGAAGACAGACTGCACAGAGACGGTGGGCTTAGCCGACTGTGGTTAAATATCTCACTTGTGCAAAGATTTATACAGCACCTGCCCATGTGAACACGTGGCTGGAGGTCTTGGCAGGCCGGCACCCCTGCTGAGGAAGGAGCCACAGGTCAGGCCTTTTTACACAAATCCCAGTCTTGATTCTTGACCCTCCCTTACCACCCTGGCCACAAGACAGACCAGCCAAAGGTGTCCAGCAGTTGGTGGGACCAGCTTCCTAGGAGGCGCCCTGGCCTGGGAGCTCTGCCAGAGAGGACCCTCCCTATTGGACGAATGACCCACTCGCCACCCTCCTTCCTGTGGCATGGGGCTTGAGTTTGAGTCCCACCAAAGACAGCTGGAAAAACAAAGCCCACCTCAGAGGAAGCCGAGGACCCAGGGAGATGTGGAGAAATCAAGAAAACTGCAGGGGTCAGCCCCATGGCCGAGTGGTTAAGTTCACACACTCTGCTTCGGTGGCGCAAACTGCTTTCACCGGTTCGGATCCTGGGTGTGGACATGGCACCGCTCATCAGGCCACACTGAGGCGGCGTCCCACATGCCACAACTAGAAGGACAAGTGAAATATGCAACTATGTACTGGGTAGATTTGGGGAGAAAAAGCAGGAAAAATAAAAAAGATTGGCAGCAGTTGTTAGCTCAGGTGACAATCTTTAAAAAAAAAAGAAAAATGTAGTTGTATTTTGGCAGGGGACCCTAAAGTGATGTCAGCTCCTGATAGGGCCAGGGGATGGGTCACCCTGAACTTGACCCTCTTTCTCCTGGAGGCCCTGCCATGTGGCTCCTAGGAGGAATCTGGACCCTGAGCATCGGCTCTGTGATAAGGCACCTGAGTGCACCTGAGCTGCCACCTGCAACCAGTTGGCTCTGGCACCCAGAGGATCTGAATAGATGTCCCTTGCACTTTCCACTTATTTCACTGCTTTTCTACATCCGGGGTCTTGTATTCAACCCCAGAACTTATGAGTAAATCAGTGGCTTTTGATCACATAGACTGATAACAAATCTCACTAGATTGTCAATTGCAGAAGAGTGAGGACTAGTCTTGTGCCTGCTGGCTCCCCATCTAGAAGAGCGGCTGACAGTAAGAGGCTTCAGGTGGAGGAAGGACAGTGACCGTTTGTTGGGCCCTTTGCAAAAGGCATGGGTACACCCTTAATGTGGATCATCTCCTTCAGCTCACAGGACAGCCCCATTTTCCAGACGAGTAAATAAAGACTCAGAAAGGAGAACATGCTTGTCCAGCATCACGAGCAAGCAGTGAGGCTGGAATTTGAACCTGTCTGTTAGACTAAATACCTCCTCAGAAAAGGGAGCTGCCTGAGCCTGCGTTTGGGAACCTGGCCGGGAGGGCCAGAGTGGGAGCTGGGGCCAGGCCTCCCTTGCTCTGCCGTGTGAAGCGTTCTCATGGGCCTCTCCTCCCTTCAGCTTTTCTTCTCTGCCCCCACTCTCCTTCCTGGGGGCACAGAGGAGTGAGCAGAAAAGCATGCTGGAGGGCACAGTGTGCACAGAGGGCCCCCAAACCTGTGCCCCACATGGAGAGCAGCTCCCTGCAAGCTGAGTGTCTGCCAGCCAAGAAGTGATGTGGGCATCCAGGGAAGAGACTGAGGGAGGAAGGAAGGAGCCGGTCCTCTTCAAAGGGGCACCTGCCCTCAGTTCCTGAGGGACCCTCAGTGTTTCTGTCCATGGAGACCAGTCCCAAACACACTGGAGCGCAGGCCTTCCCCAGACCCGGGGCCATCCTCAGAGAAGCCAAGAGGACAACCTGTTCATCCCTCGCCGTGGGGCAGGACTTCTGGCCAGCCATCTCTTAGAGCCTCTGAATTACTGAGCATCGAATATAAATATAAAAAACAAAGTAACTTGTGTTCTTTATAGCAGATTTAAAAACACAGAAAAGTATAACAGAATGATAAGATAACCCTCCACTTAGGAATAAACACTTTTCCCCCCACATTTTATGACAAATTTCGAACATCCAAAGCAGTTGGCAGAATCGCACAAAGACCACCCAGGCTCTCGCCGCGGGACGCTGCGTTCGCGAGCCCTCCGGTCTTTACACACCTCTCTCCATCCCCCCACCCCGGCCTCTAGCCGTCCTTCCATTTCCCTTATGTTTTCATGCATTTCAAACTAAGTTGAAGACAATTTTAGCATGAATACTATTAATTAATGTAAAATAACTTTTTAAAAAGCTTTTATTATAGAAATGTTCAAATACACGAAAGTGGAGAAAAATAGTATAATTATACGAGAGCACGCATCTCTTAGCCTCACCAACTGTCAACATTTTTCCAATCTTGTTTCATCTATCCCTCACCTTTTTTTATGAAAAATCACAAATTTTCTAAAAGTAAGTTTTACTTTAAATTGTAAAAGTAATACACACTTGGAATCATCGGGATAATAATTGAGTCAGGCATTTGATGGATGCTAAACTATGAGTAAAAGCTTGGTGGGGAATAGGATATTCACACAGAAATATCACTCAGAAATTACTTATTAATGACATGGGGCCGACCCGGTGGTGCAGCAGTTAAGTGCGCACGTTCTGCACGTTCTGCTTCGGCCAGGGTTCGCCGGTTCGGATCCCAGGTGCGGACATGGCACCGCTTGGCAAGCCACTGCTTGGCTTTATATGTGGCAGGTGTCCCACATATAAAGTAGAGGAAGATGGGCACAGATGTTAGCTTAGGGCCAGTCTTCCTCAGCAAAAAGAGGAGGATTGGCAGCCATTAGCTCAGGGCTAATCTTCCTCAAAAAAAAAAATTTACTTATTAATGACAGAGGGAACAATTACCTCCACACTGGAGGACCTGGCAGACACTACCCTAACCAAGAGGTCAAGGTCAACATTACCAGTGATGAGAGAAGCCGACTTTGGGTGACTCCTGATAGGATGCACAAGGACAGACACAGTGTCACTGCTGTGAGATCCCAAACCCGCACAGCATGGAGCTAATCACGCGAAAACATCAGACGAACCGAAAGCAGAGACAATATACAAAGCAACCGTCTACACACATTAAAAAAATCAAGATCATGAAAAACAAAGACAGGCTGAGGAATCGTTCCAGGGTGGAAGGAAAAGAGAGATGTGACGCCTGAAGGCAGTGCGAGGTCCTGGTTTGGGTGGTGGATGGGGGGAAAGTAACACAGAGGATGCTGTTGGGACACATGGCAAAGTTTGAATATCATCTGAGTTTGACCACCATAGAGAAAGCCCTTGATCCTAGCATCTTAGGAGATCACACTGAAGCAATTGCGGGTGAAGGGCATGAGGTCTGCAGTCTGTGCAGGGATGGCTCAGGAGCCAACTTCCCAGACATGTACATATGATGTATCACTATGTGTAACCAGAACATATTATATATAACATAACTTAAAACATTTTTTTTAGGAAGACTAGCCCTGAGCTAACATCTGCCACCAATCCTCCCCTTTTTGCTGAGGAAGACTGGCCCTGAGCTAGCATCTGTGCCCATCTTCCTCTACTTTATACGTGGGACACCTGCCACAGCATGGCTTGCCAAGTGGTGCCATGTCCACACCCGGGATCCGAACCGGTGAACCCTGGGCCACCGAAGCGGAACATGCGAACTTAACTGCTGCACCACTGGGCCAGGCCTATATATAACTTATAATGTGTAATATATAATATATTATTATACCATGCATATTACAAAGAGTGAGGGAGAAAACAAAGGTCATAAAATGTTAACAACGGGTGACTCTAGGTGAAGGATATAAGAATGTTATTTTTTTAATGCTTGTAAATTTTCTGTAGGTTTGAAATTATTTCAGGATAGAACATTTAAAGGTAACGTGTGCACACAGCAGAGGTTCCAGCTGCTCACACGGCACGCGCAGGGAGGCAGGGGCCCCACCACCCAGGCCCCAGGCCCTTGTCCGCTCACGGAGGCAGCCTCATCAACCCGCTCATGGGCAATCTTGGCATCTTTTCCAAAATACGCATAGTTCTGTATCCTGCCCTTTTTGTGTAACATCATCTCATGAGCATTTTCCTGTGTTACAAAAATTTCCTCAAAAATACCACTTTTAATGGCTCTCTAGCAGCCTGCCCAAGGTTTCTTTGGGTATTCCCCTCTGTCAGAATGTGTATATTTTTCTGCCTTTTCACCACTGTGAATAATGCTGCAGTGAACAACTTTAAATGCTCATCTCTGCTGCAGCTCTGACCAGTCTCTTCAGGAAGATTCTGAGGAGGGAGACCCGGGGGAGTCTTCTAAAGTCATTCTGCAGGTCCCGCCACGCGTGGCCAGGGTTCCAGAATGCTCTGCCGGCGGGAGCGCCCCAGTGCAGGGCGCCTGCTCGGCAGCTCCCGGCATGCTCGGAGCTATTAGAAATCATTCAAACATTTGCCAGTTCAAGACGTCCCTCATGGCTCTCGTTGTCTGCTTTGATTACGGATATTCCCAGCTTTGTTTTTCCCTTTGGTGCAATGTCTGTTTGCCTCCTTTGCCCATTGTTCTCAGTCTGTCCCTGTGTTTTCCTTGTCAGTTTGTGGTGGCTGTGAGGACCCACAGGGGCCCATGCTCATGAAGAGCTGCCGCAGCAGAGGGGCAGCATCCAGCTTGTGCGGGCAAGGGCGCCACAGCACCGCCTGGGTCAAGGTCTGGTTCTGCTGCCTGCTGGCTCTGCCGCCCTGGCTGGGCTGCTCACCCTCAGCGTGCCTCAATTTCCCCTCTGTGAAAGGGGTTGCTGTGAGGGTTTCGGGAGCTCCTGCATGTGAAGTACTCAGACTGTGTCCTGCACACAACAAACACTCCATGAAACTTGCCATTATTTGTACATGAACGAATTGAGCCCTTCGTCCCTTTTGCTGCCAGTGGCTACCTTCCCCTGTCTGGAAGCTCTGCGATGTGGCTAACCCCGCAGGCTCCCCAGGGAGCCGGGCGGGGAGCCGAGGCTAGTGTTCACTGAGTGCTGTCTTGGAAACAATGTCTACCACTTGAAAACGTTCTCAGAGCCGTAAAGATAGGCCTGGTTGGCCCCAAACCAAAACCCAAATTAGACCCAAGGAAGATGTCGCAACTTCCTTTGAGAGATGGCTCCCAGCGATGCCTCCCAGCGTCCCAGGCTTGGGTGGGAGTGTCTTGCTTGAGGGCTAATCCAATTTCTTCCTGCTCTCCTAGCTTCTCCCCAGTCTCCTTGGGTGGAGGTGGCAGGGACTTTACCCCCAAAGAAAGCCCTCCCAGGGTTTGGCAGGTTCGATTCACCTCGGTGCCAGGTGAGGCCCTGAGAGGGCAAGACTGGGGCCTCTCAGCTTCAGCCCACGCCCTGCTTTCATTCCCTTCTTGTGACTCAACAGGGGAGGGACCCTGGTGCCACTCACCCCATCTTCTCAACCTGCCCCTCATCTCTGGATTCCTGGGGCTTCCTCTGCTCTGTATGGAGGAGCTGGGGCAACCTGAGCCAAAAGTGGGCGTCAGGTTGGGGTGGCTTGAAGAGGCCACAACTGCCTGGCATTGGCCTCCTGGCCTCTGGAGAACAGGCTGAGCTTGCAGCCGCATCTCAGCCCAACCTCTGTGCTGCATCACCTGACCTCCAGGGTGACCCCCTTGTGGGCATGTAGGCAACTCCACCCACTGCTCCATACACACCTCTGCCGCCCCTGCTTGAGAATCAGCTAGCTGTGTGATGTTTTAGAAACTTTTCCCGTGTTTGGAAAACATGCAGAGAAGGGCACCACACCACCACACCGTCACAGGAGAAAGCATTTCTTACACCACTGCTCTGTGCAGAGCAGGGGTCCCGACGCTGAGGCCCCAGCCCCCCAGAGAGGACGCCAACAGAATGCCGCCAGCCTCGGCACCCAGCCTGTAAAACCACATGCCTCAGGCCTTCTGGGTGACAGTGCCCAGAGCTCAGGCCTGGCGTTGCCGCCGTGGACAGGACTGTCCAACTCCTGGCTGAGCTGGAAGAAGACCTCCCTCAGCTGGAGGCAGCCTGGCCCTGCGGGGACTTGGCTCCCAGGAAGCACTGCCCATCAGGCTGCAGAGGGACAGAGGAGGACACCGCGCCCTCGCAGAGCTCTGAGCAGGCTGCAGAGGGACAGAGGAGGACACCGCGCCCTCGCAGAGCTTGGAGCAGGGCTCAGAACGCGCTGGAAGGGGTCTGGCATCCAGGCGAAACTGGTGCTTATGTCCACGCAAACGATGCCACCACATTCTACAACCACCGTAAACAAGCGCTCTGCACAGCAGCCTGGACAGAGTGTGCTGTGTTCACACCAGGAGACACCACGCAGCAAAGAAAAAGAGCGAATCCTCCCTCATGCGGCAACTTGGACGAATGTCACAAAGTGGGACAAGAGCATGCAGACACACAAAGAGTGCCAACTGCATGACTCCATTTACACGCAGGTCGCAAACAGGTCAAACTAATCAATGGTGATGGAATCAGGGTAGTGGCTTCCTGGGGGGTTGTTGGCTGGGAGGAGGCGTGAGGGAGCCTTCCGGGCTGCTGGGAATGTTTTAGATTCTCATCTGGGCTGTGGCTACTGCGGGGTACACGTTTGTAAAAAGGCAACACGTTGTACCCTAAGTTTGTGCACTTTGCTGTAAACTATACCTCAATTAAAAAAGGAGAGAAAGGAGGAAGGTGAGACCTGTGAGAATCCGTTGCTGCCGATCCTTGAGCGTTGATTCATTCGGTCCTCCCAGAGCCCAACGAGGTTCAAATTGGAACTCTCTCTGCCAGTGAAACAGATTGCCGGCTCACCCCGGGGCAGAATTTGGGGGCAGAGTTCCTGAGTCAGGAGGTCTGGGGCAGGACCCGGGAATTTGCGTTTCTAACACTTCTGTCGATCAGTCTATCCACAGGCAGCACCAAGGCTCCTGGCGCAGGCAGGGTGCTCTGAGAACCAACTGCTGGTCTGTGCCTCAGAACAGAAGGCAGGAAGGGGGACACACTACCGTGGTACCATGGGATCTCTCCAAATTGGGAAGGACCCAGGCAAATTCAGGAGGAGTTTCCCTTGAAGGATTAATAAGATCCGAATATGCCAAGTGAGCAGGAGCTGGGGGGTCCAGGGAGGGAAGACAGAGCTAGCCGAGGCAAGGAGGCAGCCGAGTGAGCAGACAGCGTCCAGTGCCCGGGTGCAGAGTGGTGAAGAGGACATTGGGTTTCTGCTTGTGGGGGTTTCTTTTGAGTGATAAAGCCTGAAACTAGGAGGAAGCTGACGACTCCTCTGGAAACATCCACGTACACACCCACTGGGGGTTTACGTTTCAGTCAGAAGGTATAGCAAGTCACCTGTGGTTGTTTACCTGTGACAACCTATCCATGGCCCGTGAAGGGGACACTGGAGCCTGGTCACAACACGTGCTGTTTCACTGGTTGGGTACCAGATGAAAGCATGCATGTGCACTGAGGGGTCACGTGGGGTGACAGCCTGGACGAAGAGGACCCTAGCAGTGCCCTGTAACCTGTGGGAGCTGGGCAGGTGGGCTGAGGCCGAGGGCAGCTGTGGGTAATGTGGGGAGCAGATTTGGGGGCAGCTGGGGTAGGGATGTGGGGGCCTGCACCTGCTGGTAGGTGGGAGGATGAGCTCATTATAAAGGGCTGCCCAGGACCACCTTCCTCCAGGTGTACCAGCTTCTCTCACAGGCTTTCCCGGAATGTTGTCTTTTCAACTTAGTCTTAGAGCTCTCATCCTGAGACACTATATTCATAACTCACTAAAAGTCACGTGTAGAATTAACATGTCATCCAGTAATTCCACTGCTGGGCATACACATAGATTCTCCAAACAACCAAAAGCAGGGATTCAAACAGATATTTGTACCCTTGTGTTCACAGCAGCATTATCCCAATAGCCAAAAGGTAGAAATCACCCAAGCATCATCGACAGGTGAGTGGATAGACAAAATGTGACATGTGCCTACAATGGAACATTATTCAGCCTTCAAAAGGGAACACCGACACCTGCGACAACGTGGGTGAACCTTGAAGACATCATGCTGAGTGAAATGAGCCAGACGCAAGGAGACAAACTCTGTGGGATTCCACATATATGAGGTCCCTGGAATAGGTAAATTCATAGGGACAGAAAGTGGAAGGGTGGCTGCCAGGGGCCGGGAGATGGGGGATGGGGAGTTAGTGTTCACTGGGTACAGAGTTTCAGTTTGAAAAGATGAAAAATTTCTGGAGACAGATGGTGGTGATAGTTGTACAATAATGTGAACGTACTTAATGCCACTGAACTATACACTTAAAATGGTTAAAATGGTCAATTTTACATTATACATATTTTATCAGTAGAAAAAGTCATCATACCCAAAGGGAGTTCCTCCATCTGCTTCCCCCACCCCCAACTAACCTCCCCTGCTGAGGTGGGGGCCTGCGGCCTGATCCGATCTTTCTCCAGCCGCTATTTGTTGGACAATGTCCTGTTCTGGACAAAGAGATGGGATCCCCATATTCAGGGTCCAGGTGCGTGGAACAGCAGTGGCGTGAGCAGAGGGAAGTCCATTTCTCCCGCATGCAGCCTGCAGGTAGGCGGTGCAGGGCTGGCGTGGCGACTCTGCTCCTCGCAGTCTTTCAGGGACCTGGGCTCCTCTCTGGCCCTCCCTATTTCTCTCACCCACGTGGCTCAAGGTGTTTTACCACCACATCCTGTCCTCAGCAGTGGAGGGAAGAATGAGCATGTTTCCTTCCTTTAAGACACTGTCCCTGGGTCTCTGTATTAGAAGGGGAGTGCGACTGCTGCTTGCTGTGTTGTCTGTCCCCTGCATCCCCCAACAAGATGCCAGCTGCACCCATCTCGCCATGGAGGTGGGCTGCTCAGATCACCTTTCCAGAGAAGCTGACAGCCTCCAGCTGCAGTGCCTTCGGGCACTTCGGCTATGACAGGCTTTGCCCTGGAGCACCCAGCAGACTGGCCGAGGCTCCCTGCCCACCTCCTGCCCACCTCCTCTGTGGGCTGGCACCTCTCCATGCTTGCTCATGCTCCCTGTCCACTTATTACAGACATTTTCCAACACATTTCTTGCACGTGTAACTCTGTCTTGTTGCTGGCTTCCCGAAGGACCCAAACTGACACCTTTGCTCAAGGTCGCATCCCCAGCACATAGGAGAGTGCTGAGCACACAGTAGGCACTCAATAAAATCTCCCAAGTGACCCAAGAAAATGCAGTAGGAACTCAATAAATGTGTGTTGACCTGAGCAGACTGCAAAGCAGCCAGGACCCAGCCATCTTCCTTCATCTGAGTGGAGTTCCTCTGTCACATTAGCTGGGGCCCTTTGCCAATGAAAACAGGAATGGAAAGTTAGAACCAGATTGGCTCCAGCCACCGGGCCCCCTTCCTGCCACCTGCAGGGCGGGGTCATCCTGAGCCCCAGAGGGCCCAGAGGGAAACATCTGCTCCTGGCCATGCAAACCACCCTGGTATGGGCACCTCGAGAGTCCCGGTCCCAGGAGCCGGGGACAATAAGGACGCTGCCAGGGCTGCCTCCCTGGGACGAGGGCCCAGGGCAGAGAAGGTCCCCCTGGCTTCCTGGCCACAAAGCCGATTAGACTGGATGGGGTTTGTTGGTGGTGACCCTTTTTTCCCTACAGTAGCTCCCCCGTGGACATATTTTCGAGGCCCCTCATGCCACCTACTTCCCCTGCTGCTGGCAGGAGCAAGGAGAACAGCCTCCTAATGGCCTGTTTGTTTATCAGAGGGCCACAGAGTCTGTTGCAGGAGCTTACCTCACGTCTTCTCTGGTCTCCTGGTCTGTGAGAGCTGTGGTGGCATGTGACGAGCTTGGTCTGTAGGTGGTGGCATGTGACAAGTTTGGTCTGTAGGTGACGCGCCGCACGAGGCTCAGTAACGGGCAGTGGAGGGGCCAGTGAGGAGCTGCAAGTGGCTCAGGCCACAGGGACAGACAGAAAGAAGTTTGGTCTGAGAAGGCAAGAAGGAGGCACCAGCAGCTATAGATGGTTCCAGGTCATTCCAGAATCATCTGGATGACTGGATGATTCCCTTCCGGTAGAAATGAGGACCTTGTTGGCTCTCTTCTCACCTTTGCTCCCTGGGGTCGCCTCTCTAGAAGGCATCGTCTCAGCCCAGATTCCGGGGTGGAGCACTGAGTGCAGAGCCCCAGGAAGGGACTGTGCAGGTGGGCACCCTGCTCAGGGGCTGGCAGGGCCCTGGCCCCTGGAAGGTGAGGTGGTGATCACCCCGTCATAGCTGACATCCCATTTACAGAGAATCTCGGTGGAGGGAGTGGGAGGGGAGCCTGGGTTTCCTGGTGATGTAGACGGCCGGCCAGGTGAAGGGGCGGCGTGGTGAAAGACTGTGGAAGGCAGCTGCAGAGCCTTGAAGACAGAGCATGGCATCCCTGGGGGCCTGCCGTGAAGGCTGAACAGCTGCAGCTGCTCCCCTGGCATGGCCAGCGTGTGGCTGATCCACGGGGTGGTAGCTGTGGGCCCTCACGGCCCTCCACATCGCGGTCAGTACCCACAGGCAGTGAGGGCGCCCGGAGCCTGGTCAGGGAGGTTCAGACAGGCGCCCCTGGAGTCCTGGGCTCTCTGAGCTGGAAGGGGCAGTCCCTCTCCCTGACAGAGGACAGAGGCCCCCTTACCTGGAGGCCAGAGGTCATGCCAGGCCTCCCAGGCCTTGTGTAAGCATCGTCCTCCTCACCTCGGCTGGTCTTCCCCCGCTCTTCTAGAATAATGACCAGGGTCAGATCCCAGCACAATGCCAGACAGAAATCCTGCAAACAGATTAAACCCAGAGAACACAAACCATCAGGACCCAGGGAAACGGGGTGGGTGGACCCACAAGGACTGGCACAGGCTAGGTGGTGATGAGGGTTGGTGACACGGCTGTGCTGGCCCAGGCTCCCTACTGAGGTCCTGGCCCACAGAGGGTGGTCTTCAGTGAGCTAGGTGGAGGTGCAGCGTGGCTGGTCAGTGTGCAGAGAGGGTCAGCTGTCCTCTGGAGACCAGAGCTGACACCGTGGAGCTGGGCCCCTCGAGTCAGCGGAGGCGACTGCAACCCCAGTGGTGGGGACAGGCAGCTCCAGCCACTGAGGCAGGGACAGCTTCTCCAACTAGCTCGCTGGCCACAGGCAGGACCACAGCCCAGGAGTGGGGAGTCACATCCTGCCACCGGGGACCTCGCTGCCCGTGGCTCCCTGCGGCTGTTTGGGTGATGGTGCTGAGAGGCGGGTGGTCCACATGCCAGTCAGCAGGCATGAGGGATGGAGGCCCAGGGCCTGGGGGGCCACCACTCAACTCACAGCCCCACAGAGCTTCCGCCTCCCCGTCTTTACCTGGTCCCCCTGCCTCTGGGATCACCTTCCAGGAGCTACAGCCTCCCTCAGACTCTGCCTCGAAGAGTCAGAGGCAAACACACTTCGTTAAACTTATTGCTAAGTCACTACCCGCACAACAGGCATTTCTCTCTAATTCAGAGTGGCTGGTGCCAGGAGTCATCACTGCATCCTCGGCTGTGCCCGGGATGCTGCAGACCCTTCGCCGAGCTCTCCCACAGGGCTGGGATGAGGCCCCAAAATCCTCCCCACAGGCAGCAGATGGCCACCCCAACATGACCTGGCTTGGCAAAAAACAAGGGAGCCTGAACACGGGGGAAAAGTGCGGAATTAGCACGGAGCATGAGGACAAAGTCACAGACACCTGGGGAGATAGCACATCCTCAGAGAGGGCTTAAGAGGTCAGACGATTTGGGCCCTTCAGAAAATGCCTCAAACCAAGTCTCAGGGCAGCGTCCTGCAAACAGCGCTGTCCCCCCTTTTTGGGGTGAAGATGGGGCTGTTCCAGCACCAGGCCCTCACCGTGGGTTCTTGTCTGTAGCTGCATCCCGTCTCCCCACAGCTCGGAGGCTAAAACCACACACGCCAATCATCACTGAGTGTCACAGCCGGGCTCCCACTGGGGTCAGGGTGACCGGTCTCCGCGGGGCTCTCCCCGGGGTTGGGTGGGCGGCCGCAGCTGGCTCTTCTCACTCTTGCAGGCTTGGCTTGTGGCTGGTGGTGGCAGGATGACATGGGGAGGAAGGAGTGGCCCATAATTAGGTAACGTGAATGATAATAGAGTTCCCTATGGGACCACTGCACTTCTTGAGGATTGATCCTCTGACACTCCTGCTGAGGCCCTTAGTCACCTAAGGACTCCTTTTGGTAAAGGCCAGGAGGAGCAGGAGTCCCTTTTCTTCAGAGCTGAACCCCTGCAGTCTCTCATTTCTCTATCAAGCAGTTTGTTCAGACTTTACAGACGCAATTCTTTCCAATTTTAAAGCCAAATTAAAAAGGTCAGCCTTCCCCATTCACTCCAAAGTTCCTCAAGGCTGCTCTGGCCTAGCAAATTCCTCCTAGGTTCCTCTTACCGAGGGTATGTACCGGTACCCCTTAAGACACCTAGTCTTAAGACCTTAATGAGCTCATGTAAGCTCTTGGACTGTCAACATAAAATAAGGAGGTCTGGGTTTCAGGAGAATTCACCAGGGTCACCTGAAGAATGCAGTGATCCAGGGGGGCTCAATGGGCCCCTATTGGTACCAAATGCTGGTTCAGTGTAGATTTCAAGTGGTCTCCCTTGGGTTTCTTTGACATCCTGCCACTACTATGCCAGGAAATGTTGACGAAAATAATCCGTAACCAATCTATAAATGAAAATTTTGGTGAGTTTATTCTGAGCTAAAATGTGAGGACCATGGTTCAGGGCCTTTCTTCCCAGTGGAAGGAAGGGCACCAAAGAAGTGGGGTGTACAGAACGGTTATATACCCCCAAACAGGATGTTTCACATGTGATTGAAATGTCCCTTTTACAATGGTCACGAGACTGCTCTGTCGGCACAGCGATTGATGGACACAGCAGGTAGGTCTGCTGTCTCGGTGGACACAGCAGAGTGGCAGGTCTGTTGTTTTGAGCTGAGTGGTCACAGGTGAGCTGGGTGGTCAAAGATGAGCACAACAATCAGCTCCTAGCCTAAGGAAAGATGCTTATCCTTAAGGAAACGCCAGTGTTGGGGGAAGTTGCACCTTTATCTTAAGGGCATTTGTTCTTGCCATAGGAAATATTTAAAGCAGATATGCAATGCATGCTTGATGACCATGTCAGGCCCCTGTGGAGAAAGAAAGTCAGGCCGATTAGGTTTACACCAAATGGCTTCCTCATATACTCCAATACATCCTATTGCTCGCCATTTCCATTTGTCAGGCCACATGTGGCTATTGAGTACTTGAAGGGTGGCATTGTCATTGGTTTTTATGGGTACTGATTTTTAATGTTACTGAGGTACTAGACTTTTAATTTTATTTAATTAGAATTAATTTTAATGTAAAAAGGCATTTGCCACTCCATATTGGACAACACATCTCTAAGAAGTGACCTGGAGAGAGGTTGCACAAGTAGGGGGACCTGCAACCCTCCCCTGGTGCCCAATGAGTGCTCTGTGTCTCTACCCCCTAGAGTAGATGGCGTAGTTGGCAATAACAGGAACAGATGATTGAAAGTTATAAATGATTTGATGCAAGCCATTCCATACTTGGGATTGGTAATCAGAGAAGACATCCTGAAGGAAATTCCACTGTAGGTGAATCCTGGCATATGAGTATGAGACACATGGTAAAGGAGAAAGGGATGAATGTGTTTCTAGACAGGGAAGAAATCATTTGAGAGGGAATTTACAAATTTACCCATGGCCTTGCCAAGTGATGACCCGTGCTCCCCCTCGCCATCATAAGATGGCCTGGTGCAATTTCAGTCCTCTGTGCCCAGAGGTATAAATTTGATTTAATTTGTTACACTCTTGTAATGTGATCATGGCCTTGGATTATGTAGCAAAGTGTCCTAATTTTTCAGATATGCAAACTGAAATGGGGTGAAATATCAGGATGTCTACTTGACTTTAATATTTCAGTGAAAATATGGGAGAAAGCATGGGTGGCAGGTCTGAATAATTTACACATTGGATGAAATATGGTTTTAACTGGATGAAGTTTACATTGTTAAATCAGGTCATGGGTGTTTCCAATATTGTTCTCCTTTTCTACCTGTTTCAAAAATTTTATTTAAAAAAGTAAAACACATTCATATGTATTCTCCATTTTATTGACTTCCAGGGTACTTTGCCAACAGAAGTGATGCCTTGACTGAGAATGCTAGTGAGTCTCAAGGAAGTCCTAGCCCAGGTGGGGCTTGTGCTTCATATCTCGATGCTGTGCCTCATCAAAGGGCGCCTTGCACACAGGGTCTTGGCTGATGATGAAAGCTGGCCAGACCATGTCAAGGACTGCTGAGCACAGTGGGCAACAGCAGGAGCCCTGGGGGAATAGCAGGAGGTGGCTCAGCCCAACATTTGTCTCCCCAGACCTCCCCTTCTGTGCCATCGTCCTCATCTGCTTGGCAGGACTCCTGGTGCTCATCACATGCCTGAACTGCTGTCTCCTAGTAAGCAGGGAAGTGTCGCTTGTCTTCTTACTATTGGGTTGTAAGAGCCCTTTGGATATTATAAACATATGTGCTTTGCTAAGGATCTGTTGTGCAGATAGTGTCTCCCATTGACCAGCTGGTGTTCATAGCTCCTTTAGAGCTTGAACCAGTTGTGAAATTGTCATCTGCCCAACTCTGAGTGACTGACTCCCCTGTCCCACATGTTTCCATCAACCCAAAGGATCATGTTCAAAAATAAATAATTCAGAAACGTATTAACCCACACAAATCCCTGATGGCCGGATTTTGGTCAAACACTCATACAACAGATACCCATTCCTCAAGATCGGAAGTGATGCCACATCACCGTGTTCTCAGCTTAATTTCTCTTCTCCTATCCTGCCATTCCTGCAATCTGTGGTCTGTGATCTCAGTAATTCCCTTGGAGCCGTCCAAAATTTCTTACTGCTCATCATATGTGTCTTGTAAAATTTCAACCCCAGAAGATCCTGATTATCAGCCAGGCCTTAGCTGCTGCCAATCTTATGATCTTATGACAAAACAGGATTTTTTTGGTACCAGTGTAAATGCAAAATCAGCTGCATCAACTGGGAAGCATCCCTAATGCCTGGAAATTCTAATTTCTTTTATGGATTGGCATATTTACGCCTTGATTTTCCACAAAGCCTGTTTTCAATGTTCCCCACATTTCTTTTTCCTTCATACATATTCAGGGTCCCTTAACTTGCCTGATATTTCACAGAGAAATTGCTGTCTCTTCTCCTTCCCTTTTGACATGAACCAGTAAGAAAAGGTCATCTACCTTATGTGTTTCTGTGGCCTCACCTGCAAACACCTCCTCAGAAAACCCCATGCTCCATCTGCTCTCACCATTCTATGGGTTGTTCCCTTGTAAGGCCACACTGACTCCTTTCTTACTAGACCAATAGGGGCTTTTCATCATTTATCTGACATGCTCATTCAGTGGGACACTTTGATAAGCTTGGAGCTCCTTAGATACGTGAATCTTATGTTACCTCTGTGAGCATTATAGTATCTCAACACAGATACTGCAGATGAGAAAATATACAACTGACAAATGAAGACTGTGCTCTGAATGGATTTGTAGATCCCGATTAAAACGAAAAAGAATGTGAACTATTTCATTGTTAATTTTTATATAGATTGCATGGACAAATGGTAATAGCTTGGTTATAATGGGTTTAAATATACTATTAAAATTAGTTTCACCTGTTTATTTTTACTTTTTTAAATGTGGCTACTAGAAAAAATTAAATTCCATAAGACAGATTGAGAAATTCTACTGTTGTACAGCACTGTTCAAGCCATGAGAATAAAGCCCAGAGAACGTGGTTATGGACAATTTTTCCAAGGAAAGAAGTCGATCTGAATGCATGGCAAGATGCAGAAAACAGTCTCATACACACATACACACACCAACACACACACACACACATAGAAAACAAGACCAACGTCATCATAGAGTTGCACTACTCTTCTCAAGTGGCAAGAGGTTGCAGTCCTACATTGTCCTAAGTGGACGAACCTCAGGAAAGCAGCCAGGAGTCAAGAGAATTTACCAATCAGGAAGATCTAACACCAGAGAGTAAAGATCAGGATCTTTCAAGAGGTTCCCAGTGGTGGATTCTGTTAGTGATTCAATACATTAGGGAGAACTTTGTAAGAAGCGTTGTTACAGAACTCACCTTTCCTTTCCTATGTAAAAATATACAAGTTTTGTAAAGAATAATAGCTCCTGCCAATCAATGAAAAGATGCTAGAACACGAATATCACTCTTGTAAATCACTCCTGGATTAGTGAGTCAGTCAGGGAACAGATGAACGTGGATTGAGCTGGACCTCATTAGGCTGATTCTGACTTGAAGACCATCCTATGGATCGTCTTGTGCCAGGACCTCTGAAACATGCTGCCCCCGCCACTCTTTCACCACCAAGGTCCACCAACCAGACAAGTCCTTGCTGAAAAATGCCCTGGCTGGGCCCCTTCTGACCACACCTGGAGGACTCTCCCCAAATCCCACTCCTTCACGGTGCTCTTCCACCTGCCACCGGCCAGGGAGACATTCCCTCCAAGGCTCACACTGTGTGTGCCCAGCTCTGGGGATGGCACTTCTCCCTCAAGTGAAGAAAAGGATCAGAGTGAAGAGCCTGTGGGCTGCAGCCATTAGGACAAGGCCTGGGGTTTGCTGCCAGAGAGAAGAGAACCTGTAGTGGGTGTGGGTCCCAGGGTTCAAGAAGCCCCCGTGATTCCTGGATAGAATCCCAGAAGATGATGCAGGACAGAGGAGGGATGCTTGGGTGTGATTGTGCTTGGGAATGTCCATAGGGAGGTGGATGTGCCATTGGTAATGCCTTCAACAGTGTTGTTCATTCATCGATACGTGCTGTCTCAGGGAGTGCTGTCTATCTCCTTCCAGCCCCTAGTCTCCCGTCTGGAGCAAACAGATAGCATCAGAAGAACATTTACATTTCATTCATAATGTATGTGTACAGGGCATGCAATGTGCTGGATGTTGCAAGCGTTTTGAATCATTAACTCCTTTAATACTCTCCGTATTCTCACAAATTAGGTACGCTTATCATTCTTGCCGACAACAGATGAAGAAAGTGAGGCACCGAAGAGGTGAATAACTTGCCCTCTACCAATATCAAGGAAGTGATTGAGCTGGAATTTGAACATAAGTTGTGGCTCCATATTCTCTGCTCTTAACCATGTTCTTTGCTCCCTATGACTTCACACCATGAAGACGTTGGCTCAGTGTATCCATTTTCTTGTTATACCCAGTAGCCCCACTCTTTGATCTCTGTCTGAAAAAGATGCTATTTGCATCAAAACTCTTGCACATACACAACCAAAATGACTTCTCCCCATATCCCATGTCCTGGAAAATACATAGAGAACATTTCAAAACATTTCTTGCCCAGGCTGGGAGTGCTTCTGGGAAATCCCACTGTTCCTCTAAGAAGCCAAGGGCAGGCTGGGAGCTGGGTCTGAGGGGAAAGGTGAGCTCAGGAGTTCCCATGGGATTACAAAGCGGATGGGAGGCCTCAGCAGGAACTGACTTCAGGATCTGGTGGTGTTTCAAGATGGGTGCTAATTTTCTGGCTTTGGGTGTAGGGGCTGGTGCCGCATTCCAGGGAGAGGCCAGTCTCCCTGTGTTCTTGGGGAAACCAGACCCTTGAAAGCAAGGGAATGAGAATTTCCTTTCACAATGGACTTGGGAGGGGAAACATTCAGCCCAGAAGACACAGTCATGATCCTGAGGAAACCAGAAGAAGCTGCCTCCTCGTCCGCCAAGCAGAAAGCCCTCCTTCATGGACTCACTTTATCCAGATGAGACCAAGAAGGAGGACATCATGAGATGCCCTTGCAGGTGGGAGACCTGTGACAGTGGAGCCTGTGCCTGGGAGGCTCTGAAAGGCCTCACAGAGGTGACATTTGCTGTGAGCAGAGTGACAGATGAGAGGCACGCCGGCCTGTGTCTGGGAACAGTTTGAGAGTCAGGGAGAAGGCACCGCTGGGGCAGAGACTCACAGGAAGAAGTGAGTGTGACTAGAGAAGGGCGGAGGGTGGGGGTGTGGCAAGAAGGAGCCTGAGAAGGGAGTGGAGGGCAGATGGGGGCACGGCAGGGCCATGTGGTGGGAACTGGTAGGCTGTGCTTTTTGCCATCGCTCTCTGACGACATTGCTCCAAGAGGTTGCACCCAAAAAGTACAAATCCTTAACATCTCACAAATTCTGTGTGCCAGGAAGAGGGCACGGCTCGGCTGGGTGCTTCTGCATCAAGGTCTCTCTGAAGCAGCGCCTGTGTCTCTATTGGGGCTCGACTTGGGGAGGGTTTGGTCCCAAGTTCAGTCACATGCGTGTTGATGGGTTTTGTTTGGACTGAAAATCTGAGATCCTGCGTGTCTGTTGGCCGATCATTCCCTCCATTCTCTCCTATGGAGCCTCTTAATAGGGCAACTGAAAACATGCACACTTGCTCCCCCAGTTCCAGAGAATTAAGAGGCAGAGAGAGAGACAGAAAGATGGAAACAGGAGGAGGGAAAGAGGGAGGGGGCTGGAGAAAATGAGTAAGAAGGAAGGGCCAGGCTTTTTATTCTTAACCCTGGGTTGCGTGCCATCCCATCACCTTGGCTGCATTCTGTTCAGAAGCCAGTTCCTGACCACTGTGTGTTCCACAAGGACGCGCACAGCAGAAGACAGTGAGCACCAGGAGCCATGGTGGAGGCTGCCCACCACATAGGCCGACACGAGGAACTTGGGTCTGATTCTGTCAAACAGGAGACCGTGCAAGGTTTCATGCCAGTGAATGGAAGTATCTGAATTTCCCCTAATTTCCACCTCTTAAAGGTGCAGACCTGGGAATGAGGCCCAGAGGGGCAGTGACTTTCTCAAGGTCACAGAGCTGGAACCCAGTCCTGTTTTGAGGGGTACTCCACACTACATCCCACCCCTTCTTGTCATTCTTTCATCTCTAAGTGTGTGCATCAGACACATGGAAACCAGACCACAGGTGTTGTCGCTATTGTCTGTTCTACACTTGAGGATGTCCCGAGGGAGATATTTCTGGCCTCGTCCCCATCGTGCAGGTTGGGTGATTGAGGAGGCCCTGGGAGGCCCATTGGCATTTCCAGGACACAGAGCTTGTAGGAAAAAAGAGGTCGGAACTCAGCTGCATGTCCTCAAGCTGGAACCCTGGTTCCGTCTCAAGGTCCTGTGTTGGGATCTGTGCTGGCTATTTGTCTACAGTTCTGGAGGTGACATGGGCAAGGAGGGTGAGCAGTCAAGATCCCAGAGAGGTTTTCGGTGGGTGTGATTGAAGAAGGCGCCCAGGTAAGGGAAACTTGAGGAAGTGACCTCACTTCCTTGGAGACAGACCCCAACAGAACTTAGCACACTGGTCTCCAGGCGCCCACATTCTAGACATAGCATCCCATCGAGCCCACTTGAGTGGTGACACTGAAGACAAGAGGATGTTCTCCTGCTGTCTCCCGAGTTGTGGAGGCTCTGGCTTCAGGAAAGCCAAGAAAAAGAGCCTTTTCAGTCACTATAGACACTGGCTTCGCCCTCACCTGCACCGCCTCTGTCCAATTGGTAGGAGGAGCACTCAGGTAACACAGGGAAAGCCAACAGGGTTAGGCCACAACTGGATGCCACCCGCACAACAATTTGAGCCTCCTTGTGTGTCGGAGGGGAGTGAGAGAGGGACGGCGGTGCTGAGCGGGGACCCACCCTGGGCAGGAGCCATTTGCTCGGTGTTGGAAGCCTGGCAGTGTGTCGTGTTCCCAGCCTAGGTAGTGGCTAGCAGGATGGGAGAGTGGGTGCTGGGAACCAAGCTCCTCTACCCATAGGTTAGTCCCGAGCCCTCCAGGTGTCATCTCATTCCCTCCCTGGCTAGAGGTCTATGCAGATGCTGCTCGGTACCTCACCTGTGCTGGGGTTTCCTCCTGTGGCCAAGTCGAGGCAGGCCCCTCAGACCTCCCGGCCCGGCTCTCGGGCACTGTCTTTGCAGAGCTGCACGCAGGAGGGGGTGGAAGAGCTGACGGATGGCTTCGGGTACTCCATCTCCCTGGACAGGGACCAGCTGCACCGCGCCACCATCAATAACCAGGGCTGCTCTGAGGTGAGAGTGGGCACGGAGGGGTCTTCCCACCCAGGCCCCTGAGATGACCAGGGCAGGCCCAGAATCCAACCTCAAACTGCCGTTCTCCTGGGACCCTAACAGGGCTGTCCCCCATGAGTGTCCCACAGTCCCATTCCCAAAGGAATCTGGACTTCCGCTCCTCCCCACCAGCTGCATAGGAGGGTAGGAGGGCACTCTTTGCATTTTCCTAGGAAGATTAGAGAAAACGTTGATGTCGTTGTCACTTCCCAATAGGCCCTGAGTATCTTTGAATTTTGCCTTTTTTGGAAAATGAAACCTCGATAACAAGGGTCTCCAAACTCCCTTTAATGTAAAAGAAATAACCATCAGCGTGTTTGGAAGTCAAAGGGATTCTCAGAACGTGTCACTGCCCTGTACACTGTTTCCAGACCTGGGAGGGGTGAGGTGGCCACATAACATTTCCCTCCGGGTCAGGGTCCGATGAAGCCTCAGGCAGTTAGAGGGGATGTCCCTCAGCCCTCACTTTGGGCGGTTCTCAGTTCTGAGCCACAGGACCTAGAGAAGCCACTTGGCATGCCAAAGCCTCTGTTCTCCTCTCTAGAGAGGGGTGTCTGTTGAGGATTCACTGGGCTGGCGCTCTGCACAGAGGGAGCTCTGTTGTCCCTCAGCGAGCAAATGGCCTCGAGGGAGATCAATGTGGAGTCCTTCGCAGGACCAAAGTCAGATTGTACTTTGAGAGCCCAGAACCTTGCTGAGTTGGGACCCCTGTCTCTCCTGTCGCAGATGTCTGGGAGGGGCTAGGAGTTCCTGGGTCAGCTGCAGACCCCGCTAACGCTCGTGGTTCGCAGTGGTGACCCTGACTCTGTGTCCCTCCTCGTCCCACCCAGAGTGAAGATGAGTCCACTCTGTCTGTCACTGAGGCCTGCAGGATGCGGGCCCTCCAGGCAGGCATGATGCAGAGGCTCTCAGAGACTGTGCTGCCAGCCTTCCCCAGCAGAGTCCTCTGCAGTGTCATCACCTCCCTCTGCAGCTACTCAGGCTCCAGCACAGCCCACCAGGTGCTGGACCAGCTGTTTCCCAGGTGACTGCCCACCTCCTCCTCAGCACAGTGGTGACTCTGCCCACTGCCAGCTGTGTGTCTTGCCTTGGGAATGTCACCACATCTCTCTGAGCCTGAGTTGGCTCCTCTGAAACGTGGGGTGGGAGAGGATGAACTTGCTAGGCTTCTCCCAGGGATGAATGGGATCAGCCCTCCAGGTGCTGCCCTGGTGCCCGGCTCTGCAGAGAGGGTGGTGGGCCATGCTGTGGTTGCTGGTGGTGATTATTTCTCTGTCCCCCACGGAAAGTAGTCTTCCTCTCCCTTCACTGGCTTGTGGCTTTTTGAGTTTGGAAAAGCACCTGGAGAGCACCCTGTCAAGGAGTTTGAGATGCCATCCAGCTGGTCCTGGTGCTTGTCCTTGGTGTAGCCAATTAGGGATCTCTAGGGCCACAGAGGGGCCACAGGCCCACTCAGACACCCGGGGTGGTTCTGGTTGGAGGTCATTCAACAATGTCTATGAAGGACCTACTCTGAGCAGGACTTCTGGACACACTAAGTGTCACTCAGTGACTGAAGCAGACAGCCTCCCTGGCCCTCCCCTCTAATCTGAGAGTCAGGCAGTCACACTTGACATCATTCACAGGTCCCATCTACCCTCCATCCCGGGCGATGCCCTCATCCCCTTTGGGACACATGGAGGCAGCTTGGCCCATTGCGTGCGGGATGCTGGAGGACAGGACCACCTCCCAAAGTGAGTGGTCTTTGGGTCGAGAAGGACGGCCTCCTGTCTCTAGCAAACAGGGTGCGGGGAGAGGATGGAGGCTGTGGCCGGGTCAGGCCTGGGAGAACCCTGCATCTCACCCATCTTGTGATTCCCATGGGAGGGCTGAGTTCTGGTGGCTTCCACTCCGGCAGGACTGGACTCAAAGAGAGCTGTGCATGGGTCCCAGGCCCCTTGAGAATTGGAAGGGAGGCTGGGCTGCGTTGTCCCCTAGAGACCCACTCCCAGCAGAGTCCCAGCCCCTCCTGCCTCCCTTTCTCCACATCCACACCTTGTGAGCACCACCGCCAGGTCCATAGTAGGAGGTGTGTGAGCAAGCTGCTCCCAAATCTGCTGGAGTCTTCATTCCAGTGGCCCACATTCATGCAGGGCTTGGGTGGGCTGTGTCCAGACCCTTGGGGAGGAGAGTATCGGTGGGAACAAGAGACTCTCACAGACTCTGTGTTCAGCCTGCTGGATGAGCAGACCTGCCACAGCCAGGACAGCCAGCCAGGGCTCAGGGCTGGGATGGGGCCCTCCTCTGGAGGGGGAGGGTCTGGCACAGGGGCGCAGATGCTAACAAGAGTGCCTTGGGAGGGCGGTGTTTAAGGAAAGGCCAGGCCACTGACTCTCTGGCCCATCTGCCTCCACGCAGTGCTATCTATTTCCTGCTGGGAACCTGGCTGGGCCAAGGGCAGGATTGCAGGGAGCCCCTGCGGTTTCCCTCTTGGACCCTGCAGCTGGCCACTCTGAACGTCAGCTCTGGTGGCTCCCACGCGGAGGGCCATGCCTACCTTCCGCCAGGCCACCTGGAGCATCTCAAGGCCATTGAGGCCGAACGGAGAGGTGAGGGGACTGGAGTCTGGGAAGACTGTCTGTGTTGAGGTTCATGGGCTAGCGTTCCCTTAGAGGCAGTGGAGCCCTTCCTATCTTTGGAAAGGCACAGAAACTGTCAGGTGTGTGGGTGGAACTTTCTCTTTATCCTGCTCCAGAGCCAGTTCCAAAGCTCCTGCCACTTCCAGAGCCAGAGCCAGTGCCATCCCCCGGGCTGGAGCCAGCTGCACCTCCAGTCTCACCACGTGTGGTAGAGCTGGAGCCAGCAGCCCCTGAGTCGGCCACTCCAGGACCAGAGCAAGGGCCATCATTAAAGGCAGCTTCGGAGCCCAGCTGCCCCTGGGCCGTGACCACCGAGGACCAGCTGCGGGAGGAGAAGCCGAACATCTTGGACTTCCCTCCCCAGCTGGTGGCAGAGCAGCTGACGAGGATGGCTGCGGTGAGCAGAGGAGCTCACTTGGCGGGTGGCCCCTGCCTTCCCGGTGCCATGAGCCGCCCCACACCTGCCATTCCCTGCTAGGGATTCCGATGATCTGGGTCCAAATCCCTGCTCCCTCCCTTATCAACACTGTGACCTGGGCAGCTTTCTTTCTCCCCAAGCCTTCGCTGTCCCCTAGCGAACAGGGGACGGTAGAGACGGACACTCAGCACCTGCTGTACAGGGTGGCTGTGCCGATGAATGAGGTGGGAGAGAGTGGAAGGTGGGCAGAGTCTGGCCCTTTGGTGGGGGATGGGCACTCACTGAAGTGCTGCCAGGTCCTTGGGTGGATCCCCCATCTGCGCAGGTGGCCCGGACAGCCTCAGCACTTATCAGGAAGGTGATGTGTATTGACTCCAGTGGAGACAGTCAAACAAAGCTGGGGGTTGTCCCTGCCTCGGGGGGAATGTGCATGGGAATGGGGAGTGGGACATGAGGGGCACTGGGATGGGTGGATGATGGCCCTTCTGGTGGGCATGTGTGGGCTGCCTTCTGGAGCTTGGAGGAAGTGAGACGGGGCTGGGAGCAAATGTCCCCTCCCTTCCCCACAGTCCTGAGTCCGGGGTCATCCTGGACTGGGTGCATTCAGTGGACACAGACAAAACCCAGGGACTCCCACAAGCCTCAGGCCACATGCTCTGCTTCCTGAGCTCCAGTTCTGATCTCACCCTGCCTGGGCCTATGGGGGACTGTGGACGCCGAGCTGGGCTGCGGCAGGACCGGGTGACACTCCGAATCTTCTGCCGGAGCTGTTCAAGACGTTGGTGCCCGCCCACTGCCTCGGCTCCATCTGGTCCGAGCGCGACAACAGGGAACGAGAGTACCTGGCACCCACCGTCCGTGACACTGTGATGCACGACAACGCCGTGGCCAATTGCATCCTCGTCACCTGCCTTGGGGACGCGAGCATGACAGCGCAGGACAGGGCCAGGGTGGTTGAGCTGTGGATCAGGGTGGCTGAGGTAAGCCTTGGCACGCCCCATCTGGATGCGTGAGAATTGCCTCTTGTTTCTCAGCTCTCAGGATTGAAGTCTGGGGTCTTAGTCCCTGGACTGTCCCTTGACTCTCATGCCAGGGCCACGTTGACCTTGACTTGAGGTCCCAGTGGGGACAAGCTCACTTCCTCCCTTGTGCTGAGCTACAAATCCTTGTGCCTGGCAGTGTTACTCGTCGGGTGGCAGGTGTGCCCTCCCTGGCTTCCCTGGGCATGTGTCTCCTCCAGGACGGGGGAAGTCCATGAGGGGACAGAAACCAGAGGCAGCAGAGCTTCAGCTCCCCCTCACGGCTCCATCTCTTCGCTTCCCCAGGAGTGTCGAGGCCTCGGGAACTTCTGTTCCCTCCACACAATCCTTTCTGCCCTGCAGAGCCCTGCCATTGCCCGTCTCCAAGACACCTGGGGACAAGTTTCCAGGTGGGTAGTGGGTGGTCTGCTCTCCAGCCAAGCACCATGAGGGTGAGGTGGCCCAGGCAGCCTGATTTGGGCCGGCATGTCCCCCAAAGTCAGCTGAGACCACCTGGGAGACAGCGAACGCCGGGCACAGGGACTGACCTGGGTGCTGGGTCTCTGAGTCTCTCAGCGCCCTTAGGCCAGCAGTTCCGTCCCAGGGATTCATTTCCTTCCGGACCAGATCCTGGCTTGAGCCCAGGTGGAGATTCTCAGGTGTTTCCTTTGCAGCAACAGAAGCCTCTATGCAGCTGAAACCAACACTGTTCCAAAGAGATCTGTTTGGGACATCTGGGAATGGAGGCCCCAAGGGACAAGAGGAGAGGCCCCTCCGCAGTCCCATGGGGACCTTAGAGCTCAGAACACCCCAGCGAAATCCCTCATCCAGGCCCCAGGCAGTTTGGATCTGCTGGGTTCTCAAACAAATGGGACTTGCCTTCAAGCATCCCACAGTTTTTCTTTCTTTCTTTCTTTCTTTCTTTCCCCACCCCGCAGGGAGAGTTCTCGAACCTGGAAGAAGTGGGTCAGGAGAGAGAAACGCGTGAGCAGGGAGCTGCTGGTGCAGGTAACCTGGAGGCTGGAGATCTGGAAGGAGGCCAGAAGGAGGGGGGAGGGGAGCATCCCGAGGGGATCCTAGGAGGTGAGGCTATGGCAAGGCTCGGCCCAGGCTGGGGGTCAGAGAGCCCCGTGAGGGTGGGGCAGGCCGGGGCCACTCGGCCAGGTCCCTCAAGACACCCTGCCCTCCCCCTCCCTGTCTGTTCAGCTGGGGTCTGGACGCACCCCTGGAGTCCAGAGGTCGGGGCCTTGGTCAGATTTGGAGCCAGGGCTGGGGTGAAGGCAGCGGGGACAGGGCCTGTAGCTGGCACGGGGAGCAGCCTCTCCCAGTGGGTCCTTGAGCCAGTCGCTGCCCCTCTGGGGGCCTCCGTCTCCTCCTCTGGGAAGTGGAGGGAAATGATCAGCGGTGCAGGCCTCCCAGCGGGGTGCTACCATCCAAGGGAGGACAGGAACGGGAGGAGATTTGTGCCGGCTCCTCCTCGAGAGGTGAGGGCAGAGCAGTGATGACACGCAGATGACTCTGAGTCCTCAGGAGACTCCTGGAAGCAGGTGACGTTCTCCTCACACTTTTCAGCTGAGGAAAGAGGGCCAGGGAGGCCTGGGCAGGCCCAAGGTCACACAGGACTGAGTGACCTGGAGCTGGGACTGGTCTAGAATCAGAGCACCCTGGAAGGTGGGAGCAGCAGAGGCAGCAGGGGACCGGAGCCGATGGCCAGGGTCTGAGATCAGGGGCCTTGGGGGACATGCGGAGGGGAGTATGGGCGCACTGACCCTGTCCTCGGCCCCGACAGGAGGCGACCTCCGTGTTAAAGACTGCAGAGAGGGCCCGCCAGGGAGCCCAGGAGAGGCAGCGGCAGCAGGTGAGGGTGACTGTGGGGGAGGGGCCCAGGAGTCAGAGGAGAGGGGGCTCCCCCTCCCAGCTGGAGACCTCCCTCAGGAGAGGGGCCTTCCTCCTCAGGCGAATCTGCTGTGGCTGCCAAGCATGACGGGCCTGCAGTGGCAGTGAGCAGGAGGAGGCCTGGAAGGGCTGGCAGCAGGGCAGATTTGGGGTGGGGAAGGGCAGGGGCCACTGCCCCTGGGAGGGGCCAACAGCCAGCCCTGGGACTTGACTGATGGAGTTTGGTGTTCCTGGAGGGGAGCGGGGGAGGGAATTGTGTGTGTTGGGGTGTCCCGAGGATCCTAGGCTGCTCTGTGTGGGAGCGTGGGGTGGGCAGGAGGCTGGGCTGAGGGGTTTCAGGGGAAGGTTCATGGGGGCACCTGAGAGCGGGAGCTCATCACCATGCCCATCCCGATGGCGGCACAGGGTGTCATCCCCTCCCTGGTGACGATCTTCCGTTCCCTGGAGCTGCTGGACGCTACGATGGAGGATTATGTGGAGGTGAGTGAGCCTGGAGGTGGGTCCGGGGGCTCAGGCTCCTGAGGGTGGGGAGGAGAGAGTCCTGTCCTGAGCCCTGAGCTCTCTGCATTTGGCAAAGGTCCTCTCAGCAGGGCCTCCAGGCTCGTGTGGGAGTTGGGGTGTCAGGCCCATCTCCCCAGTGGGTGACGCAGGCTCTGCATAAGCCACCGTCCAGGTTCCCTGGGCTGCTGAGGCTCAGAGCTGCCTGACTGTGTGGCCGCAGGAGGTGGTGTCTGAGCTGGACTCAGCCTCTCCCTCTGGCCCTGCCAGTGAGGGAAGAGAAGTCGGGCCCCTCCCAGTCAGGAAGCACATCAGAGGCTGAGCTGTCCCTTCCTGCCTGAGGCCTGAGTCTCCCCACGTGTCATCAGAGAGGGTTGGGTCACAAGGTCTGTTGCCTCAGTTGCTCTGCGCCCCCTGCTCTGGAGCCCAGAGACTGGCCCAGGTCCAAGTCCGGGCTCTGGATGGGCCTGCCCACTGGCAGTAGTGCAACATTGCAAGAGGTGTGGACGGGGGCTAGTGCTGGCCCAAGGGGGCTGTTTCTGATGGACTGCGGCTGTCTGCTTTCCAGGGCAATGTGCTCAACTGTCGGAAATGGAATGAGGTAAGCGGCTGCGGCCTCCCGGTGGGGAGGGTGGGGGTTGGAAATCAGAGACCCCCCCGCAGTGGGCAGGACCCCCTCTGGCCCAATCCCCAGGGTGGAACATTTATTTGCACAGTTCGATATACAGAGCTAGGGATCCTATGGCATTGGCGGGTGGGGGAAGGGCTGGCATCAAAGACTCCTTCCTGGAGGAGGAGCTATTTTGGGCCAAGTGTGAGAGCAGGCAAGCCCTGACTGGAATCGCAGGGAGGGAGGGTTCCCAAGTGGGCAAAGGCCCCAGACTGGCCCCTTGCACCCTTCCTCACCCCCTCCACGAGCCCTGCAGGGTCCCCCACTCAGGCCCTGTGGGCATCCTGTGCTTGCTCTGTCCTAGCAATTCAAACTGATGGACGAGATCGAGCTGCTCCAGGAGGCTGCAAATCTGTACACCGTGCAGCCCGACGAGCACTTTGGGGCCTGGTTCCAGGCCGTGGAGCCCCTGAGCAAGGAGGAGAGGTGAGTCGGGTCAGGAGTTGGGGGAGGGCAGGGCAGCCTCTCTCTGCTGACCAGCTCCAGAGCCCATGGCCGTTGCTCCATGGTCAGCCCCTGATCTGATTGCATGGCGACCCCTGGGGCCCTTCGACCCCAGCTGCTGGCAGGCTCCAGGATGCACATGTGATGTGTGGCTCCTGAGAGCTCCCAGCTCCGCTCTGTCCTGTAGCTACAGCCTGTCCTGCCAGCTGGAGCCCCGATACCACTGGGTCAGAAAGATTCGACTCTTCTTCAGAGGCAAGAAGAACCGCTCAGGCCAGAGTGAGTGTCCAGACCGGCAGTGGCTGAAACCATGGGCTCAGGAAACATTCAGGCTGAGCGTGGGCCTGGGGAGGCAGACAGCTGGCCCTGGGTTCCAGCTCCACTGCTGAGCAGTCCCGTCCTGGGCGATTGCACTCACGTTTCTGGGACTGGTTTCCTCCTCTGTGAAGTGGGTGACGCTAAATATCAGCCCCTGTGTCAGGGACAGATGGGGTGCTCTTGGCTGACTGAGCACTGAGCACAGGGCTGGAGCACAGAGTGCAGTGGGGGCCGGGATGGGGTGTGCACTGTGGTTCCAGGGCAGGCCGCTCAGGAAATGCCTCTCTTTCTCCAGACACCAGACCCCCAACCAAGGGCCCAGTGGTGGTGGTCGATGACCCTCCTGAGACCAGCTGAGCTACAGCGGGGACACAGCGTTGACACTCAGGGTGCACAGGGCCACCTCCCCTGATTCTGATGAGGAGAACTTTGTGATCCGTTTCTTGGGGTTCCCTGTTGGCCACGAGGGAAGGCACCAACCCCTCTTCCCCCTCCCCCCTTTTGCCCAGCACCTATTTCCCTATTTGGCGGGGCCATATTTTGTTGTCAATGGTAAATGCTCCGTTTGAGTATTATATTAAATTGTTGCTTCTTTCTAATCCTGGGAGTGGAGGTGTGAGTCTTTCGCTCGCAGCACTCATGGAAACCAGATCCAGAAACTCACATTCCTCCTCGAATTTAGAAATCTCCCAGAGTGAGCGGCTCAGTTTATGTGGAGAAGGGAGAAGTGCCAGTCCCCTCCCTGGCTACTGAAGGACGTGCCCAAGTGCCCCTCCCGCCGAGGACAGGATCATTGCAGTGTGGTTCACCCTGTCCAGGAGCAGAGATGGCCCCTCCGACCTCTTGGGACTAAGCGGTTGGAGGTGTTTTCTCAGGCAGAGCCACAACCACTAAGCTGAGTGTGTCTGTCAAACTAGCACGTGCCTGTCCCTAGCACACGTCCTGCCCAGGACAGTGGCTGCCTTTCGACACTCTGCCAGAAGAGGGAACATTTTCCCGGTTTCTCTTGCACACAGATTAGGACCTTGTTTTCTGATTCAGTCTCCGCAATGGCTTCAGCTCTAAGTGGGGAAAATACCGTCAAAAGCTCAAAACGTGCACATAGAGAGGACGAGGCCAGAGGAAGGTCCTGTGGACATGGACCATGGGCAGGCAGGACTCTTCCTTCTCGGGCCCACTAGGGGCTCCCTGTTCACCTCTGACCTAGACTGGATCCCCCTGGGCTTCTGGTCCCTGACTCCGAATACCATTTCCTGCTTGTTGCCTATCCAAGGGGAAAGCTGTGGGATGCAGCTTTTAGGGCCTCAGCCAGGTCTCCCTCCATAAACCTAGTGCTCCCTGTGAGCTAGGATTTTCAGCATCTCTGCACTTTTGCATACAATTGTATCTTGGGGCAGAAATTCCCTAGATGCCCCCAGCCTTTCTAATCATCATCCTGACCAGGAATGACCCTACAGTCCTCCTGCTGCCGAGGGTGACTTCTGCGCCTGTGTGCTTCCCAGGCCTGTGGTGTCGGACAGTCCCAAATTTACACAATCTGGAGTATTTTTAGTGATTTTCCTAAAGTCGTTGCTGTGCCTGAGCCCAGCAAGTGTGTAGCCCCTCGGCTGGCTGTGTTCTTTTCCACAGTCTTGTGCTGTGGTTCTGTCATGGGGATGTGTGCCTTTCCTGTTGGGAGCTTTGAAAGAGGAGGCCTAAGAAGGGTGTGAGTTGGGGGTCTTGCGGGGAATGTCAGCAACCTGATGATCTGTGGATGTGCGTGGACACAGCCTTACCAAGGGAAATGCTGAAATGCTTCCCATCTGGGTGCTAAACAGACACTGCTCTGAGCTCAACAGGAGCACCGGGTCCAGAAGCAGGAGCGAAAGCGTGACCACCCACCCTTTGCAATGTCGTCCCTTGGAAAGAGCCTGAAAGACAAGGGCAGGGTGAAGCGCTTGGCACTTCTGAGTTATCCCCTCCTTCCTGGTGGCTGCAAGTGTCACTCAGACACAGGCAGGCTGGGCTCTGCCAGGGAGGCCGTCTCAGCACAGCGGGAAGCTGAGGATCAATCCTGGTCCCCGGCAGCCCAGGTCTTTGCTGATGCGGCACAGCCACCCAGCAAAGAGACTTGCCAGAGGAAGGTGGGGAAGGCTGTCCAGTCCCTCGGAGGAGAAAGAGTCGTGGCAGGTCCCAGGGCTAGCCCAGGGCTGGGATGAAGACATGGGTGTCCCAAGAGAGTCTCCTCCGGGACTGGGGTGCTCCTGAGAGCCGACCCGGCAGGTAGCAATATTTAGTTTGTTGTGGGAGTACAGCTGTGGACACAGGAGGCACCATTCATCCCATCTTTGGGTTTCCAAATTGGAAGTAGGTTGTGGAAGTCCACGAGGAAAGAAATTAGCAAATCTGGATGAAATGTTTCTTGTTCAAGGCACACAGAAGTTACCAAAACTGGCTTCCTAGGAGCTGACTTAGGGGAAGAGAAAGTAACAATGTGAGTCCCTTGAAATGCCTCAGGTGAATATGGTCTTGGCAGGAAATGCTCAAAATGTTTGAGGAACTGTTAAGTTGGGTGCCATTTAAACTATTCCAGGTCTAAGGTGGGGATGGATGCTTGCATCTTGGCTTCCAGTGCAAGCGAAAACAAGGCTACGTTGGGATTCAACTCAGTCTTTCCAAAGTGGTCGATGAGACGGCGTTTGTACTCCTCACTCACGGACCTCGAGAACATCTTGCCGTGTGGTCCATGCACAGATGCATCTTCCATTTATGGGAGCTAACAAAAAATCTGTCCAGTTGACAGCCATACCATCCAACCTAATGCCGTCTCCCCCTACTCACAGTGCCCTGAACACCTGTCTTGCTGATTTGGACACGATTTGCCTCATCACAGTGAGGGAGCCATGCCAGGGGGTTCTAGAGCCCCGAGAACCATGTTCACACCCCCTCTATCTGCCAAGAAAGGAGCATCTCTGGACGGGTAACCTGAGTCCAGAACCCTGCCTTTCCCTAGGCTTGGTTTAGGATTTGTCCCTGAATGGCATGACTCGCCCATTCTCCCGAATGCTGCCCCCTGGCTTAGGTGTGTCTGGAAGAATTACCAGCATAGACTGGCCTTTCTTTCACCCTTGAGGAGACCAACGAGGACGCCCCTCGACTCGCCAAGCTGCCCCTGGGTTTCGATGTCTACCAGGCCTGTCCCTGTGATGCCAAGACCTTGGAGAGCACACTGTTCTGGCTATCTGGAGGGAATCGGACTCTCCCTAACTACAAGCGCCCGACTACAGCAAATCCGTGGCCACTGTTACAGGAACAACTTCAGCACTGTCAGCTGAGGTCGGAACCCTTCTGGAGCTCTCCAGAAGCCCCCAGGTAAGAGGGTCTGAATGCTGGAGAGAGAGATTCTGGTCTTCCCCCATGCCTTTCTCTCAGCCAATCACAGGGAAAGGCAGAGCTCTACATAAGTCCTCCCAGGGACATCCTCCCATGGGGAGATTGTTAACTGGGTTGGGAAGGAAGACCACGGTGAAGGAGAAGTGCCGTTGAAACATTGAGACTCAGCCCAGACTCATGCTCAAGGCCAAGGCATCCACCCCACAGCTCCTGGGAATATTGGCTGAGGACAGCTCACAGCTCTGTCCCTCACAGGACATTCCCACAGTGTAGGGAAGCGCCTAATCAGAGGATGCAGCCCTCTCCAGGGACAGCCAGGGGCCCATGTCTGGCAGATAAGAGAGTAAGAAGCCTGGTTCCCTTGTCTCAATTTGGGACAACACCAAAGGGCCGTCCCAGCTCCAGAGATCCCTGAGGGTTGGCTGAGACCCAGTGGCAGCAGGCTTGGGCTTCAGCTTCTCCTGCGGCCATCTCTGCTTTGCTACCTTCCCATAGGGATATCTCTCCAGAACACTTCCATACACTTTCCACATGCAATACTCCCCATCAGACTCAGAGTCTCTTGGCAGGGCCCTGATATGTGACAAGCAGCCGTCAGCAGACACGACTTCTGACCATAGCAACATGAGATTCAGGAAATTCTGCTTTGGGAGAATCACCTTTTAGACAATCTGAGAGGGTAGGTCATCGTAATCTTCAGGACAACCTTAGGTAATGCTCTGGTAAGAAATTAAATGCAATGATTAAGAAATCCATGACTCAAGATGTATTTCTCCTCAGATTTACATCAAACATTGGTCGCCGGGGTGAAGGGAACCCTGCTTCCCAAGTCTCGTTGGGCAAGGCTGATGGAGACCCCATGACCTTGTTGCTACACCATCTGAAACTCACGCCTTCTTCCATTGCCACTGAAGGACACAAAGAGCACCTGGGGCCTTACACACCCGCCTTTCTCCTTTGGCCTAAAAGTGATGCCTTGGGCAGAAGTAGCCACACATCCATTCGAAAACCAAGAGGGCTAGGAAACCTAGTCTTGTGTGTGCCAGAATGAAAGGAGAACTGGATGCAGTCTGCCACGCTCTTTCTCTACACCAAAGCAGACAGTCGCTCTCCCCGTCACATACAGTGTTCCCTCGCCCTGTTTCCCCAGGAGGACATCCTAAGACCCACTGAACTCAGGATCTCTAGAAGATCCTTAGGCTAACAGATCCAAGTGTTCAGTGGCCACACATGACAAACACTACAGAACTTTCAGGGTTGGATCAGAGTATCCCCTAAAGAAACTATCACCATCGATTGCAGTCAGCATCCCCCAGAAATGCTGGGGAGGGGGAGAACATGATTTCCCTAGTTGTCACGTCATAATATTCCAAATGGTAAGTTTTCTGCCAAAAGTCCCAGGGCATACAAAGAGACAAAGAAGGATGGCTCCTACCTAGGAAAAATCTAAGAACACATGGGGTCCCTGAGGAAGCCCTCAGGGGCGAGCACACAAAGCTTTCTCTAGCTGCTGTTCACATTCCTGTGTCGAGCCTCTGTCTTCCTAAGCAGCAATATGCTGAAAACCTCTGTTTCAGGGTCAAGACAGAGTCAGAGGCCGTGGATGCCGGAAATGGATTTCTCTCTTTTCTTCTGTCTTTGTCCGGGACTGTACCTACTGCCTCATCTCGATTTACAGGGAAAACCTGGGAAACCTACCCAAACAAGTGTGTTTTGGTTCCTGCAGGCAGAATACGGAAAATACTGCAGTTATTTTGGGTGACGAAACTCAACTTCGTGGAGCCACTTTCCACCTCAAGGTGAATTTTGCTTAGAAAAAATTAAACATAGAGTTATCAATGATCTAGCATGTTCATTTGAGATTTTCTGGCATGGAGGGCTGTGGCATCTGATCCGAAGGTCCGACTGTGGACCACATTTCCCAAAGGCCAAGGGGCAGAGACACGCAGCTTCTCTGTTTCCAGTAAAAAAGACTCCATTTCCCAGCAGGCAGCGGGCGGGAGGGGCGCGGCTCCAGGCGTTTGTGAGCAGGCAGTTGGCCAGCCTGGGCTCCGCCCCCACGGGTCGTCCTGTTGGCCACGCCTCCTCACACGCTCTGCTCCCGAGCTGGCACAGCCTCTCCGCTCACACTGCTCCTCGCGCTCCTGCTGTCTCCCCACTCAGGGCTCGACTGCCCCGCCCCCTGTGACCACGCCCCCTGCTCGCCACGCCCCCCCCGCCCCGCCTCCCCTCTCTGCCTGTCACTCAGAGTTATGCTCTCTGGCCTTCCCCTGTGAGGCTGCAGGCTGCAGCCCTGGCTCCTCTGTCTCCGCGCCTCCCCACTCGCCACGCCTCCTCACTCGCTCCGCCCCCCGCCCCTGAGCCAATGGGGAAGCCCCAGACATCCGCGTCAGGCGTGGCGATGCCACCGTGTGGAGCCGGTGAAAGGGGCTGCAGGTTCAGACCGGCGTGAGGGGCGTGCCTGACGCGGAGAGCCGGCAAGCTGGGGCCTCGCGGGCGTCCGCGACGATCCGGTTCCCCTCAGCCCAGTGCGCCCGGGGGCTGTCCCGTCCAGGCCTCGTCCCTTCTGGGCGGGAGCGGCCGGTCCAACGCGCGCCGCGTCGGGCGCTCGGCCGGCGGAGGACGGTCTGTGCCGCCCTGGCCCGCGAGGCCCCCGGGTTCCGTGCGTCGCTTCCGCGGGGAGCCCGGGCGGGAGCGCTTTGACGGGGCTCCGCGGAGACGAGGAGGCCCTCGGAGGACGGCGGGCAGGGCCGCAGCGGGGCGGGAGGGCCGCTCCGAGGGGAGACGCGCCCTGAGCCCGGGCACGGGTCCCGGACAGCCTTCCGGGCGGCGGCGCGGCCCTGGCCCGCCGTGTCCGCTGAGGCCTGCGGGGCGCTGTCCTCGAGGGCCGGGGCGCGGGGCTCGCGGGCTGCACAGGGCTCCTCGGGGCCTCCGTCCCCTCCGTCCCTGCTCCCCGGCGATGGCGGGGCCGTCCTGGCGGCTGTCTGAGGCTCAGAGAGGCAGCCTGCTGAGCTCCCCGCTCTCAGGGGCTCGAGGGAGGGACAGCCGGCTGAGTCCGGGCGGAGGGAGCGGGAGGCCGCCTGGTTCTCTACCTGCCTCCCCGCGACTCACCTGGTTGTGTCTCGCCTGGTGTAGACGCCTCCCGCCTCCCCACAGCTCCCTGTCCTGGAACGACCGGGACGCCATGCTTTGCTGTGGGAGGGCGGTGGGTTGGGGGACGGTGGAAGAGCCTCCTGAGTTCTTGTTCTTGTTCTCTGTTTTACTGGGATCGCCTGTAGAGGCTGAAATTTGCAAGCGTCGGAGGAAACACAGGGCAGCATTTCTTTGTAGGAGTTCAGAGCGACAGCCCCTTGCTTTTGAGGCCATGCTGAGCAGGATGGTTTGGGGAAGGATTTGGTCTATGATCATAAAGCAGTTGCAGAGGGAAGCAGAGGTATTTCCTGTCACCATTGGGTCCTGCTGGTGTTTATGCTGTTGCAACTGGCGTGTCGTGATTGGCATTAAGTTTCTGAGTAGATGAGGCGATGTTCCTCTGCTCCCTGGAGAAGGGAAGGTGTCTCGGGAGGTCGCTTAAAGGCTTTCTCTGCAGAAAGGGCCGCAGGTGGTGTTCTCCGCCTCCTGACAGTGCCGCTCAGATTCTGGGTCGGCACAGTGACCAAACTTTTGGACTTAATAACAGGTCACCATGTGAAGCACTCCTGTCACTTCAGCGCTAGCATCTGCGTGAACAATCTGCACGGATATTTACAGGGTAACGGCTTGCTGTTGTGTTCAGCGCTGCAGCAGTTGTTAAGACAATGAGATGATGCAGGGCTGTGTCAAGCGTAGAACCTGGCTGACAGCAAGTGAGAAAGGGCCCGGGAGGGGCCATCTGACCTTCGTAGAGGCGTGACTTCCAACACGATGACTCGTCCACGGAGGAAAGTGGATTGGTGCTCTCAGGCTGTTCTGTGATGACATCTAGGTGAGCACGGCATTTTCACAAGTGCTGAGGGGACGTGTGATGGTGTGAGGGAGCCTTTTTGTTGGTAGTTACTTTGGGGGCATCACTAGGGAAAATAAGTTAGAGAGAATGTAGTAACACCAAGTCCTGCCAGTACAGACTGATTCTGGAAGGAAACTCGGGAATCAAGCTTCTTTCTCTGTTCTGTCTTTTCCAGTGTCTGTGCTTCATCACGGGGTCTTCATTCCTCAATAGTATTTCCGTCTTTCATGGTTTATTCTTTGTCTCCCATTTTGGGAATGTCTGTTTATCCTCCTTCAATAGTTTGTTTTTGCAGTCATTAAAAAAATCTTTTTTTTCCCAGCAATTGATGTATGGTAGGCACTAAATCTTATTCTGGATGTTAAGTAATGACTAAGACACTGTTTATTCTCACAAGGCACTCATTGGCTAAACATGATGGGAGATGTAAAAAAATGTAATATCCAGAGGTGACATTGAACTCTGGTGAAGTCTATCCAAAGAAGTTGACTCTTCAGTGAGAGTCTAGTGAAAGCTTCACAGACAAGCTTGTGACTGCGCTCAGCCTTGAACAAGGTGTTGGAATTCTCCCAGGTGATCGAGAGGTGGGAGCACTCCAGGATGAGCCGGGAGAGGAGGACGTTTAGGGGGTAATTAGACTGGAAGGTGTGTGCATAAAATTGCAATACGACATTGTAATTGTAATGCAGATTATTCCTATTTGACCAATACTGCATAGCAGAGGGTGGGAAATGAGCCTGGTCAGAGAGAACACAGTCAGGTTAAGAAAGAGCCTTATATTTTGGCCACAGGATTGTGGTTTGATTCTGAAATTAGTGGACGGTAAGTGCAGGTTTCCTGCGAGGGGACAGCCATGATCAGGTCTGCTCTGTGGAAAAGTCACCCAGGTCAATGTGAGGAACAGACTGTTGCTGCTTTCAAAGTGTGAGAGAGACTGAGGGACGGAAACAGCACGGGAACCCTGGGAGTGGAAGGAGAGGAGCGGGTCTCTGAGGGGTGAAAAATAATGTATCCCAAAATTCCGATTAATTTTTCCATTAAGTAGTGAATTTTTACTAGAAACAATGCCAGAAATGTTATATTCATTATTTAAATCTCCCAGAAACTATGAATTTGGTTTCATTATCCTATTTCATGAAGAATGTGACTGTAGTGACAGTGCTTGTGCAGGGCACATAATGGAGCCTGGAGACATGTTCAGAACTCATGGTTTCCAGGTATTTTGCATTTCGCTAGTACTCTGATTTTTAATTCACTTTATTTTTTGAACAGTTGTACAGTTACAAAAACTTCCTGTGATAGTACAGAGAGTTTCCCTCAGCTCCGCTCGCAGTTTCTGCTCTTATGAACACATCCTGTCTGCTATCCTACACTACATTTAGTCCTTTCTGCCTAGCCTCCCCTGGCTGTGACAGGTTCTCGGGCTTTCCTTGTTCTTGAAGAACTTGGTAGTTTTAGGGAGTAATGGTCAGGTGTTTCGTAAAATGTTCTCCAACAGAATTTGTCTGTTTTATTCTCATGATTAGATTGGGATTATGGATTTGGGGCAAGAAGATCAGAGAGGTAAATTGCAATTTTCATCTCATCATTTCAAGGGTCCATGCTCTCCCTGTGACTTCCCCCCATTGATGTTAATGTTGGTCACCTGGCTGAGGCAGCATTTGTCAGATGTCTCCCCTGCGCAGTCACTCTGTCCCCTCTGTCCACACCGTGCCCTTTGTAGGGACTTTTGTCTGTGCAGCCCGTGCCTAAGAAGTGGAGAGTTAGCCTCGACCTCCTTTAGAGCAGAATGTCCGAGTGAATCATTGGTATTCTCCCGCACAGGAGATTTGTGTCTTTTCATTTCCTTATTATTCAGTTATTTACATTGGTACAGTATTGATATTCATACATTCTCCGGATTATAATCCAACAACTTTATTTATTTTGTTGCTCAGGTTGTTCCAGCTTTGGCGATTGAAAGCTCCTTCAGTTAGTCGATGTGTCCCTTTGGCGTCCCCCCAGCATTCTTGGCTTTTTTTGAGTAGCATTTCATGACTTTCTTATGTTGAATGACACTTTAGTCTCATTTTCTTACATTTCCTTCCCGAATCCTAGAATTGGTTATTTCTACAAGGAACCCTGTTTCCTTTTGTTGGACTGTGGTATTAGAATTAAGACCTGGGTACCAGGTGTGTTTGCAGCTGTCAGGGCATTAGGTTCTTTCAGCGGACATAGCAGGGAAATATATCTGTGTGTAGTAGCCTGTGTGTATTCAAACACCTATAAATATATCTATACACAGCCTTCTGTGTCTATGTTCAGCTAAAGTAAGTTCACACTGATGTCTCCAACTCTATCACCACGTGGATCATTCTAGCCTCTTCTCCTTGCTTATCTGTAAACTCCTACTCCAAATAATAACCTTGTGCCCACTGTTCACTGTCCATTTACTTATCTGCTCATTTTCAGTCCACATGGATAGAAGTATCAGCATTGTTAACAATACCCCCCGGGTCACAACTTTATCAGCTACAATACAGTGCGTCTGCACAGTTTCTTTCATCTTCAGTTTTACAGACTCGACTCACTTCCCAAATTACATATTTCTGCACCTTTTCACCCACTCCCTTCATTCAGACTGTTTCATACATTTGTAATACAGTTAGATTTTTTCCACAGTTTTCATTCACTTCGGGAATTTTCTTGGACACATACGTGGCTTTTTGCTTGCACACATTGTTTCACTCTCTGTGCTGTAAAATTCAGAGTTTTGATAACTATCTAAGGTTTTGTCCATATTTACAGTATTATGCAGAAGAGTTTCACTGCACTAAAAAATCCCTTGTGCTTTATCCATTCGACTCTCCTTCCTCTTCCATGAAGACCGTGCTACTACTGACATTTTATTGTCTCTATACATTTGCCATTTCTAGAATGACATAAAATTGGTGTTCTACAATAGCCTCTTCAGATCGCTTCTTTCACTTAGAAATAAGCGTTAAAATTCATTCATGTCTTTTTGTGACTTAATGCTTTGTTTCCTTTTATCACTAAATAATAATAATCCATTTTATAGCTGTACCCCGGTTCTTTCTCCACTCACCTATTGAAGAACATCTTGGTCATTTCCAGTGCTTAGAAAGTATAAATAAAGCTACTATCTATATTAGCCCACAGGTGTTTTGTAAACCTATTTCCAAATTACTTGGGTAAATACCTAAGAATGCAGTTGCTGGATTGTGTGGTAAGACTATGCTCATCTTTGTAAGAAACTGCCAAACTGTCTTCTGATATGGCTGTACCATTTTGCTTTCCAGATCGCAATGAATGAGAGTTTGCTTTGCCCCACATCCTCACGTGCAGTTGGTATTGTCAGTTTCCTGCATTTATCAGTTCTAATAGGTGTGTAGAAGTGTCTCATTGAGGTTTTATTTGAAATTCCCGAATGACCTGTGGCGGTGGTTGTCTGTCCTCAGGCTCGTTTGCCATCTGTATGTCTTCTTTGGTGAGGGATATATTCAGGTCTTTTGCCCATTTTTCAATAAGGTTGTTTATTTTTTTGTTGTGGTTGACTTTTTTTTTTGAAGATTTTATTTTTTCCTTTTTGTCCCCAAAGCCCCCCAGCACATAGTTGCATATTTCTCATTGTGGGTTCTTCTAGTTGTGGCACGTGGGACACTGCCTCAGCGTGGCTTGATGAGCAGTGCCATGTCTGCACCCAGGATTCGAACCAACGAAACACTGGGATGCCTGCAGCAGAGCGCGCGGACGTAACCACTCAGCCACGGGGCCAGCCCCCTGTTGTGGTTGACTTTTAAGAATTCTTTACATATATCTTGGACATATTTTCTTTATCATATATCTGTTTTGCGAATATCGTCTGCCAGTCTGTAATTTGTCCTTTGACTCATCGATTTTGCCTTCCACAAAGCAGGAGTTTTTAATTTAATAAAGTCTAGCTTGGGGCCAGCCCGCTGGCACAGTGGTGAAGTTCACGCACTCCACTTCGGCAGCCTGGGGTTCACAGGTTCGGATCCTGGGTGTAGACCTACACACAGCTTGTCAAGCCATGCCGTGACAGCATCCCACAGGCCAAATAGAGGAAAATCGGCACAGATGTTAGCTCAGGGTCAACCTTCCTTACCAAAATAATAAATAAAGTCTAACATCAGTTTTTTTTCATAGATTACATTTTCAGTTTGTATCTTAATAACATAATTCCAGATTCGAGTCCACTTAGAGTTTGTTGCATAATCTTTTTAGAAGTTGTATTGTTTTGCATTACATTTAGGTCTCTGTTCCATTTTCTAAAAGTTTGTGAAAGTGTAAATTCTATATCTATGTTCATTTTTGTAAGAGCTTTAATGAGGTGCAATTGATAGAAAAAGAACCTGACATATCTAATATGTACTATTTGATGACTTGCCCCCCCATATCAACTGACAGATATGTATAAATTTCTCCTTTAGCCTGTGATAGGGTGGATCACATTGATTTGATTTTGGAATGCTGATACAACCTTGCATACCTGAATAAATTTCCTCTTTGTCCTGGTGTATGATTGTTTTACATTGTTGGCTTCAGTTTTCTAATATTTGTAGAAGACAGTAACTGCTCATTTCTGAGACTTGCTGTTCTCAAGTTTTCCCTACTTTTAAACTCTAGTTTTGCTTTTAGGGTACTGCTGGGCTCATAAGATGAGTTGGAAAGTGTTGTCTCTGGTGATATTTTCTGGAACAGATTGTTGGGAGCACTAGGTTTATGGAGGGAGACCTGGCTGAGGCCCTAAAAGCTGCATCCCACAGCTTTCCCCTTGGATAGGCAACAAGCAGGAAATGGTATTCGGAGTCAGGGACCAGAAGCCCAGGGGGATCCAGTCTAGGTCAGAGGTGAACAGGGAGCCCCTAGTGGGCCCGAGAAGGAAGAGTCCTGCCTGCCCATGGTCCATGTCCACAGGACCTTCCTCTGGCCTCGTCCTCTCTATGTGCACGTTTTGAGCTTTTGACGGTATTTTCCCCACTTAGAGCTGAAGCCATTGCGGAGACTGAATCAGAAAACAAGGTCCTAATCTGTGTGCAAGAGAAACCGGGAAAATGTTCCCTCTTCTGGCAGAGTGTCGAAAGGCAGCCACTGTCCTGGGCAGGACGTGTGCTAGGGACAGGCACGTGCTAGTTTGACAGACACACTCAGCTTAGTGGTTGTGGCTCTGCCTGAGAAAACACCTCCAACCGCTTAGTCCCAAGAGGTCGGAGGGGCCATCTCTGCTCCTGGACAGGGTGAACCACACTGCAATGATCCTGTCCTCGGCGGGAGGGGCACTTGGGCACGTCCTTCAGTAGCCAGGGAGGGGACTGGCACTTCTCCCTTCTCCACATAAACTGAGCCGCTCACTCTGGGAGATTTCTAAATTCGAGGAGGAATGTGAGTTTCTGGATCTGGTTTCCATGAGTGCTGCGAGCGAAAGACTCACACCTCCACTCCCAGGATTAGAAAGAAGCAACAATTTAATATAATACTCAAACGGAGCATTTACCATTGACAACAAAATATGGCCCCGCCAAATAGGGAAATAGGTGCTGGGCAAAAGGGGGGAGGGGGAAGAGGGGTTGGTGCCTTCCCTCGTGGCCAACAGGGAACCCCAAGAAACGGATCACAAAGTTCTCCTCATCAGAATCAGGGGAGGTGGCCCTGTGCACCCTGAGTGTCAACGCTGTGTCCCCGCTGTAGCTCAGCTGGTCTCAGGAGGGTCATCGACCACCACCACTGGGCCCTTGGTTGGGGGTCTGGTGTCTGGAGAAAGAGAGGCATTTCCTGAGCGGCCTGCCCTGGAACCACAGTGCACACCCCATCCCGGCCCCCACTGCACTCTGTGCTCCAGCCCTGTGCTCAGTGCTCAGTCAGCCAAGAGCACCCCATCTGTCCCTGACACAGGGGCTGATATTTAGCGTCACCCACTTCACAGAGGAGGAAACCAGTCCCAGAAACGTGAGTGCAATCGCCCAGGACGGGACTGCTCAGCAGTGGAGCTGGAACCCAGGGCCAGCTGTCTGCCTCCCCAGGCCCACGCTCAGCCTGAATGTTTCCTGAGCCCATGGTTTCAGCCACTGCCGGTCTGGACACTCACTCTGGCCTGAGCGGTTCTTCTTGCCTCTGAAGAAGAGTCGAATCTTTCTGACCCAGTGGTATCGGGGCTCCAGCTGGCAGGACAGGCTGTAGCTACAGGACAGAGCGGAGCTGGGAGCTCTCAGGAGCCACACATCACATGTGCATCCTGGAGCCTGCCAGCAGCTGGGGTCGAAGGGCCCCAGGGGTCGCCATGCAATCAGATCAGGGGCTGACCATGGAGCAACGGCCATGGGCTCTGGAGCTGGTCAGCAGAGAGAGGCTGCCCTGCCCTCCCCCAACTCCTGACCCGACTCACCTCTCCTCCTTGCTCAGGGGCTCCACGGCCTGGAACCAGGCCCCAAAGTGCTCGTCGGGCTGCACGGTGTACAGATTTGCAGCCTCCTGGAGCAGCTCGATCTCGTCCATCAGTTTGAATTGCTAGGACAGAGCAAGCACAGGATGCCCACAGGGCCTGAGTGGGGGACCCTGCAGGGCTCGTGGAGGGGGTGAGGAAGGGTGCAAGGGGCCAGTCTGGGGCCTTTGCCCACTTGGGAACCCTCCCTCCCTGCGATTCCAGTCAGGGCTTGCCTGCTCTCACACTTGGCCCAAAATAGCTCCTCCTCCAGGAAGGAGTCTTTGATGCCAGCCCTTCCCCCACCCGCCAATGCCATAGGATCCCTAGCTCTGTATATCGAACTGTGCAAATAAATGTTCCACCCTGGGGATTGGGCCAGAGGGGGTCCTGCCCACTGCGGGGGGGTCTCTGATTTCCAACCCCCACCCTCCCCACCGGGAGGCCGCAGCCGCTTACCTCATTCCATTTCCGACAGTTGAGCACATTGCCCTGGAAAGCAGACAGCCGCAGTCCATCAGAAACAGCCCCCTTGGGCCAGCACTAGCCCCCGTCCACACCTCTTGCAATGTTGCACTACTGCCAGTGGGCAGGCCCATCCAGAGCCCGGACTTGGACCTGGGCCAGTCTCTGGGCTCCAGAGCAGGGGGCGCAGAGCAACTGAGGCAACAGACCTTGTGACCCAACCCTCTCTGATGACACGTGGGGAGACTCAGGCCTCAGGCAGGAAGGGACAGCTCAGCCTCTGATGTGCTTCCTGACTGGGAGGGGCCCGACTTCTCTTCCCTCACTGGCAGGGCCAGAGGGAGAGGCTGAGTCCAGCTCAGACACCACCTCCTGCGGCCACACAGTCAGGCAGCTCTGAGCCTCAGCAGCCCAGGGAACCTGGACGGTGGCTTATGCAGAGCCTGCGTCACCCACTGGGGAGATGGGCCTGACACCCCAACTCCCACACGAGCCTGGAGGCCCTGCTGAGAGGACCTTTGCCAAATGCAGAGAGCTCAGGGCTCAGGACAGGACTCTCTCCTCCCCACCCTCAGGAGCCTGAGCCCCCGGACCCACCTCCAGGCTCACTCACCTCCACATAATCCTCCATCGTAGCGTCCAGCAGCTCCAGGGAACGGAAGATCGTCACCAGGGAGGGGATGACACCCTGTGCCGCCATCGGGATGGGCATGGTGATGAGCTCCCGCTCTCAGGTGCCCCCATGAACCTTCCCCTGAAACCCCTCAGCCCAGCCTCCTGCCCACCCCACGCTCCCACACAGAGCAGCCTAGGATCCTCGGGACACCCCAACACACACAATTCCCTCCCCCGCTCCCCTCCAGGAACACCAAACTCCATCAGTCAAGTCCCAGGGCTGGCTGTTGGCCCCTCCCAGGGGCAGTGGCCCCTGCCCTTCCCCACCCCAAATCTGCCCTGCTGCCAGCCCTTCCAGGCCTCCTCCTGCTCACTGCCACTGCAGGCCCGTCATGCTTGGCAGCCACAGCAGATTCGCCTGAGGAGGAAGGCCCCTCTCCTGAGGGAGGTCTCCAGCTGGGAGGGGGAGCCCCCTCTCCTCTGACTCCTGGGCCCCTCCCCCACAGTCACCCTCACCTGCTGCCGCTGCCTCTCCTGGGCTCCCTGGCGGGCCCTCTCTGCAGTCTTTAACACGGAGGTCGCCTCCTGTCGGGGCCGAGGACAGGGTCAGTGCGCCCATACTCCCCTCCGCATGTCCCCCAAGGCCCCTGATCTCAGACCCTGGCCATCGGCTCCGGTCCCCTGCTGCCTCTGCTGCTCCCACCTTCCAGGGTGCTCTGATTCTAGACCAGTCCCAGCTCCAGGTCACTCAGTCCTGTGTGACCTTGGGCCTGCCCAGGCCTCCCTGGCCCTCTTTCCTCAGCTGAAAAGTGTGAGGAGAACGTCACCTGCTTCCAGGAGTCTCCTGAGGACTCAGAGTCATCTGCGTGTCATCACTGCTCTGCCCTCACCTCTCGAGGAGGAGCCGGCACAAATCTCCTCCCGTTCCTGTCCTCCCTTGGATGGTAGCACCCCGCTGGGAGGCCTGCACCGCTGATCATTTCCCTCCACTTCCCAGAGGAGGAGACGGAGGCCCCCAGAGGGGCAGCGACTGGCTCAAGGACCCACTGGGAGAGGCTGCTCCCCGTGCCAGCTACAGGCCCTGTCCCCGCTGCCTTCACCCCAGCCCTGGCTCCAAATCTGACCAAGGCCCCGACCTCTGGACTCCAGGGGTGCGTCCAGACCCCAGCTGAACAGACAGGGAGGGGGAGGGCAGGGTGTCTTGAGGGACCTGGCCGAGTGGCCCCGGCCTGCCCCACCCTCACGGGGCTCTCTGACCCCCAGCCTGGGCCGAGCCTTGCCATAGCCTCACCTCCTAGGATCCCCTCGGGATGCTCCCCTCCCCCCTCCTTCTGGCCTCCTTCCAGATCTCCAGCCTCCAGGTTACCTGCACCAGCAGCTCCCTGCTCACGCGTTTCTCTCTCCTGACCCACTTCTTCCAGGTTCGAGAACTCTCCCTGCGGGGTGGGGAAAGAAAGAAAGAAAGAAAGAAAGAAAAACTGTGGGATGCTTGAAGGCAAGTCCCATTTGTTTGAGAACCCAGCAGATCCAAACTGCCTGGGGCCTGGATGAGGGATTTCGCTGGGGTGTTCTGAGCTCTAAGGTCCCCATGGGACTGCGGAGGGGCCTCTCCTCTTGTCCCTTGGGGCCTCCATTCCCAGATGTCCCAAACAGATCTCTTTGGAACAGTGTTGGTTTCAGCTGCATAGAGGCTTCTGTTGCTGCAAAGGAAACACCTGAGAATCTCCACCTGGGCTCAAGCCAGGATCTGGTCCGGAAGGAAATGAATCCCTGGGACGGAACTGCTGGCCTAAGGGCGCTGAGAGACTCAGAGACCCAGCACCCAGGTCAGTCCCTGTGCCCGGCGTTCGCTGTCTCCCAGGTGGTCTCAGCTGACTTTGGGGGACATGCCGGCCCAAATCAGGCTGCCTGGGCCACCTCACCCTCATGGTGCTTGGCTGGAGAGCAGACCACCCACTACCCACCTGGAAACTTGTCCCCAGGTGTCTTGGAGACGGGCAATGGCAGGGCTCTGCAGGGCAGAAAGGATTGTGTGGAGGGAACAGAAGTTCCCGAGGCCTCGACACTCCTGGGGAAGCGAAGAGATGGAGCCGTGAGGGGGAGCTGAAGCTCTGCTGCCTCTGGTTTCTGTCCCCTCATGGACTTCCCCCGTCCTGGAGGAGACACATGCCCAGGGAAGCCAGGGAGGGCACACCTGCCACCCGACGAGTAACACTGCCAGGCACAAGGATTTGTAGCTCAGCACAAGGGAGGAAGTGAGCTTGTCCCCACTGGGACCTCAAGTCAAGGTCAACGTGGCCCTGGCATGAGAGTCAAGGGACAGTCCAGGGACTAAGACCCCAGACTTCAATCCTGAGAGCTGAGAAACAAGAGGCAATTCTCACGCATCCAGATGGGGCGTGCCAAGGCTTACCTCAGCCACCCTGATCCACAGCTCAACCACCCTGGCCCTGTCCTGCGCTGTCATGCTCGCGTCCCCAAGGCAGGTGACGAGGATGCAATTGGCCACGGCGTTGTCGTGCATCACAGTGTCACGGACGGTGGGTGCCAGGTACTCTCGTTCCCTGTTGTCGCGCTCGGACCAGATGGAGCCGAGGCAGTGGGCGGGCACCAACGTCTTGAACAGCTCCGGCAGAAGATTCGGAGTGTCACCCGGTCCTGCCGCAGCCCAGCTCGGCGTCCACAGTCCCCCATAGGCCCAGGCAGGGTGAGATCAGAACTGGAGCTCAGGAAGCAGAGCATGTGGCCTGAGGCTTGTGGGAGTCCCTGGGTTTTGTCTGTGTCCACTGAATGCACCCAGTCCAGGATGACCCCGGACTCAGGACTGTGGGGAAGGGAGGGGACATTTGCTCCCAGCCCCGTCTCACTTCCTCCAAGCTCCAGAAGGCAGCCCACACATGCCCACCAGAAGGGCCATCATCCACCCATCCCAGTGCCCCTCATGTCCCACTCCCCATTCCCATGCACATTCCCCCCGAGGCAGGGACAACCCCCAGCTTTGTTTGACTGTCTCCACTGGAGTCAATACACATCACCTTCCTGATAAGTGCTGAGGCTGTCCGGGCCACCTGCGCAGATGGGGGATCCACCCAAGGACCTGGCAGCACTTCAGTGAGTGCCCATCCCCCACCAAAGGGCCAGACTCTGCCCACCTTCCACTCTCTCCCACCTCATTCATCGGCACAGCCACCCTGTACAGCAGGTGCTGAGTGTCCGTCTCTACCGTCCCCTGTTCGCTAGGGGACAGCGAAGGCTTGGGGAGAAAGAAAGCTGCCCAGGTCACAGTGTTGATAAGGGAGGGAGCAGGGATTTGGACCCAGATCATCGGAATCCCTAGCAGGGAATGGCAGGTGTGGGGCGGCTCATGGCACCGGGAAGGCAGGGGCCACCCGCCAAGTGAGCTCCTCTGCTCACCGCAGCCATCCTCGTCAGCTGCTCTGCCACCAGCTGGGGAGGGAAGTCCAAGATGTTCGGCTTCTCCTCCCGCAGCTGGTCCTCGGTGGTCACGGCCCAGGGGCAGCTGGGCTCCGAAGCTGCCTTTAATGATGGCCCTTGCTCTGGTCCTGGAGTGGCCGACTCAGGGGCTGCTGGCTCCAGCTCTACCACACGTGGTGAGACTGGAGGTGCAGCTGGCTCCAGCCCGGGGGATGGCACTGGCTCTGGCTCTGGAAGTGGCAGGAGCTTTGGAACTGGCTCTGGAGCAGGATAAAGAGAAAGTTCCACCCACACACCTGACAGTTTCTGTGCCTTTCCAAAGATAGGAAGGGCTCCACTGCCTCTAAGGGAACGCTAGCCCATGAACCTCAACACAGACAGTCTTCCCAGACTCCAGTCCCCTCACCTCTCCGTTCGGCCTCAATGGCCTTGAGATGCTCCAGGTGGCCTGGCGGAAGGTAGGCATGGCCCTCCGCGTGGGAGCCACCAGAGCTGACGTTCAGAGTGGCCAGCTGCAGGGTCCAAGAGGGAAACCGCAGGGGCTCCCTGCAATCCTGCCCTTGGCCCAGCCAGGTTCCCAGCAGGAAATAGATAGCACTGCGTGGAGGCAGATGGGCCAGAGAGTCAGTGGCCTGGCCTTTCCTTAAACACCGCCCTCCCAAGGCACTCTTGTTAGCATCTGCGCCCCTGTGCCAGACCCTCCCCCTCCAGAGGAGGGCCCCATCCCAGCCCTGAGCCCTGGCTGGCTGTCCTGGCTGTGGCAGGTCTGCTCATCCAGCAGGCTGAACACAGAGTCTGTGAGAGTCTCTTGTTCCCACCGATACTCTCCTCCCCAAGGGTCTGGACACAGCCCACCCAAGCCCTGCATGAATGTGGGCCACTGGAATGAAGACTCCAGCAGATTTGGGAGCAGCTTGCTCACACACCTCCTACTATGGACCTGGCGGTGGTGCTCACAAGGTGTGGATGTGGAGAAAGGGAGGCAGGAGGGGCTGGGACTCTGCTGGGAGTGGGTCTCTAGGGGACAACGCAGCCCAGCCTCCCTTCCAATTCTCAAGGGGCCTGGGACCCATGCACAGCTCTCTTTGAGTCCAGTCCTGCCGGAGTGGAAGCCACCAGAACTCAGCCCTCCCATGGGAATCACAAGATGGGTGAGATGCAGGGTTCTCCCAGGCCTGACCCGGCCACAGCCTCCATCCTCTCCCCGCACCCTGTTTGCTAGAGACAGGAGGCCGTCCTTCTCGACCCAAAGACCACTCACTTTGGGAGGTGGTCCTGTCCTCCAGCATCCCGCACGCAATGGGCCAAGCTGCCTCCATGTGTCCCAAAGGGGATGAGGGCATCGCCCGGGATGGAGGGTAGATGGGACCTGTGAATGATGTCAAGTGTGACTGCCTGACTCTCAGATTAGAGGGGAGGGCCAGGGAGGCTGTCTGCTTCAGTCACTGAGTGACACTTAGTGTGTCCAGAAGTCCTGCTCAGAGTAGGTCCTTCATAGACATTGTTGAATGACCTCCAACCAGAACCACCCCGGGTGTCTGAGTGGGCCTGTGGCCCCTCTGTGGCCCTAGAGATCCCTAATTGGCTACACCAAGGACAAGCACCAGGACCAGCTGGATGGCATCTCAAACTCCTTGACAGGGTGCTCTCCAGGTGCTTTTCCAAACTCAAAAAGCCACAAGCCAGTGAAGGGAGAGGAAGACTACTTTCCGTGGGGGACAGAGAAATAATCACCACCAGCAACCACAGCATGGCCCACCACCCTCTCTGCAGAGCCGGGCACCAGGGCAGCACCTGGAGGGCTGATCCCATTCATCCCTGGGAGAAGCCTAGCAAGTTCATCCTCTCCCACCCCACGTTTCAGAGGAGCCAACTCAGGCTCAGAGAGATGTGGTGACATTCCCAAGGCAAGACACACAGCTGGCAGTGGGCAGAGTCACCACTGTGCTGAGGAGGAGGTGGGCAGTCACCTGGGAAACAGCTGGTCCAGCACCTGGTGGGCTGTGCTGGAGCCTGAGTAGCTGCAGAGGGAGGTGATGACACTGCAGAGGACTCTGCTGGGGAAGGCTGGCAGCACAGTCTCTGAGAGCCTCTGCATCATGCCTGCCTGGAGGGCCCGCATCCTGCAGGCCTCAGTGACAGACAGAGTGGACTCATCTTCACTCTGGGTGGGACGAGGAGGGACACAGAGTCAGGGTCACCACTGCGAACCACGAGCGTTAGCGGGGTCTGCAGCTGACCCAGGAACTCCTAGCCCCTCCCAGACATCTGCGACAGGAGAGACAGGGGTCCCAACTCAGCAAGGTTCTGGGCTCTCAAAGTACAATCTGACTTTGGTCCTGCGAAGGACTCCACATTGATCTCCCTCGAGGCCATTTGCTCGCTGAGGGACAACAGAGCTCCCTCTGTGCAGAGCGCCAGCCCAGTGAATCCTCAACAGACACCCCTCTCTAGAGAGGAGAACAGAGGCTTTGGCATGCCAAGTGGCTTCTCTAGGTCCTGTGGCTCAGAACTGAGAACCGCCCAAAGTGAGGGCTGAGGGACATCCCCTCTAACTGCCTGAGGCTTCATCGGACCCTGACCCGGAGGGAAATGTTATGTGGCCACCTCACCCCTCCCAGGTCTGGAAACAGTGTACAGGGCAGTGACACGTTCTGAGAATCCCTTTGACTTCCAAACACGCTGATGGTTATTTCTTTTACATTAAAGGGAGTTTGGAGACCCTTGTTATCGAGGTTTCATTTTCCAAAAAAGGCAAAATTCAAAGATACTCAGGGCCTATTGGGAAGTGACAACGACATCAACGTTTTCTCTAATCTTCCTAGGAAAATGCAAAGAGTGCCCTCCTACCCTCCTATGCAGCTGGTGGGGAGGAGCGGAAGTCCAGATTCCTTTGGGAATGGGACTGTGGGACACTCATGGGGGACAGCCCTGTTAGGGTCCCAGGAGAACGGCAGTTTGAGGTTGGATTCTGGGCCTGCCCTGGTCATCTCAGGGGCCTGGGTGGGAAGACCCCTCCGTGCCCACTCTCACCTCAGAGCAGCCCTGGTTATTGATGGTGGCGCGGTGCAGCTGGTCCCTGTCCAGGGAGATGGAGTACCCGAAGCCATCCGTCAGCTCTTCCACCCCCTCCTGCGTGCAGCTCTGCAAAGACAGTGCCCGAGAGCCGGGCCGGGAGGTCTGAGGGGCCTGCCTCGACTTGGCCACAGGAGGAAACCCCAGCACAGGTGAGGTACCGAGCAGCATCTGCATAGACCTCTAGCCAGGGAGGGAATGAGATGACACCTGGAGGGCTCGGGACTAACCTATGGGTAGAGGAGCTTGGTTCCCAGCACCCACTCTCCCATCCTGCTAGCCACTACCTAGGCTGGGAACACGACACACTGCCAGGCTTCCAACACCGAGCAAATGGCTCCTGCCCAGGGTGGGTCCCCGCTCAGCACCGCCGTCCCTCTCTCACTCCCCTCCGACACACAAGGAGGCTCAAATTGTTGTGCGGGTGGCATCCAGTTGTGGCCTAACCCTGTTGGCTTTCCCTGTGTTACCTGAGTGCTCCTCCTACCAATTGGACAGAGGCGGTGCAGGTGAGGGCGAAGCCAGTGTCTATAGTGACTGAAAAGGCTCTTTTTCTTGGCTTTCCTGAAGCCAGAGCCTCCACAACTCGGGAGACAGCAGGAGAACATCCTCTTGTCTTCAGTGTCACCACTCAAGTGGGCTCGATGGGATGCTATGTCTAGAATGTGGGCGCCTGGAGACCAGTGTGCTAAGTTCTGTTGGGGTCTGTCTCCAAGGAAGTGAGGTCACTTCCTCAAGTTTCCCTTACCTGGGCGCCTTCTTCAATCACACCCACCGAAAACCTCTCTGGGATCTTGACTGCTCACCCTCCTTGCCCATGTCACCTCCAGAACTGTAGACAAATAGCCAGCACAGATCCCAACACAGGACCTTGAGACGGAACCAGGGTTCCAGCTTGAGGACATGCAGCTGAGTTCCGACCTCTTTTTTCCTACAAGCTCTGTGTCCTGGAAATGCCAATGGGCCTCCCAGGGCCTCCTCAATCACCCAACCTGCACGATGGGGACGAGGCCAGAAATATCTCCCTCGGGACATCCTCAAGTGTAGAACAGACAATAGCGACAACACCTGTGGTCTGGTTTCCATGTGTCTGATGCACACACTTAGAGATGAAAGAATGACAAGAAGGGGTGGGATGTAGTGTGGAGTACCCCTCAAAACAGGACTGGGTTCCAGCTCTGTGACCTTGAGAAAGTCACTGCCCCTCTGGGCCTCATTCCCAGGTCTGCACCTTTAAGAGGTGGAAATTAGGGGAAATTCAGATACTTCCATTCACTGGCATGAAACCTTGCAAGGTCTCCTGTTTGACTTAGAATCAGACCCAAATGCCTCGTTTCGGCCTATGTAGTGGGCAGCCTCCACTATGGCTCCTGGTGCTCACTGTCTTCTGCTGTGCATGTCCTTGTGGAACACACAGTGCTCAGGAACTGGCTTCTGAATAGAATGCAGCCAAGGTGATGGGATGGCCTGCAACCCAGGGTTAAGAACAAAAAGCCTGGCCCTTCCTTCTTACTCATTGGCTTTAGTCCCCTCCCTCTTTCCCTCCTTCTGTTTCCATCTGTCTCTCTCCCTCTGCATCTTATATCTCTGGAACTGGGGGAGCAAGTGTGCATGCTTTCGGTTGTCCTATGAAGATGTTCCATAGGAGAGAACGGAGGGAATGATCGGCCAACAGACAGGCAGGAACTCAGACTTTCAGTCCAAACAAACCCCGTCAACATGCATGTGAGTGAACTTGGGAGCAAACCCTCCACAAGTCGAGCCGCAATATAGCCGCAGCCCCTGCTTCACAGAGACCTTGAGGCAGAGGCACCCAGCTAAGCTGTGCCCCATTCCTGGCACACAGAATTTGTGAGATGTTAAGGATTTGTATTTTCTAGGTGCAATGTCTTAGAGCAGTGTCATCAGAGAGCGACGGGAAAAGCACAGTCTGCCAGTTCCTGCCCTCTGGCCCTGCCTGTCCCCATCTACCCTCCTCTCTCTTCTCAGGCTCCTTCCAGCTCCACTGCCCTCTTTTGGACATTGTCTGGTCAGACCCACTTCTTCCTGTGAGCCTCTGCGCCAGCGGTGCCTTCTCCCTGACACTCAAACTGTTCCCAGACACAGGCAGGAGTGCCTCTCATCTGGCACCCTGCTCACAGCAAATGTCACCCCTATGATGCCTTTCAGAGCCTCCCAGGCACAGGCTCCACTGTCACAGGTCTCCCACCTGCAAGGGCATCTCATGATGTCCTCCTTCTTGGTCTCATCTGGATAAAGTGAGTCCATGAAGGAGGGCTTTCTGCTTGGCGGACGAGGAGGCAGCTTCTTCTGGTTTCCTCAGGATCATGACTGTGTCTTCTGGGCTGAATGTTTCCCCTCCCAAGTCCATTGTGAAAGGAAATTCTCATTCCCTTGCTTTCAAGGGTCTGGTTTCCCCAAGAACTCAGGGAGACTGGCCTCTCCCTGGAATGCGGCACCAGCCCCTACACCCAAAGCCAGAAAATTAGCACCCATCTTGAAACACCACCAGATCCTGAAGTCAATTCCTGCTGAGGTCCCCCATCCATTTTGTAACCCCATAGTATCTCCTGATCTCACCTTTCCCCTAAGACCCAGCTCCCAGCCTGCCCTTGGCTTCTTACAGGAACAGTGGGATTTCCCAGAAGCACTCCCAGACTGGGCAAGAAATGCCTTGAAATGTTCTCTATGTATTTTCCAGGACATGGGATATGGGGAGAAGTCATTTTGGTTGTGTACGTGCAACAGTTTTGATGCGAATAGCATCTTTTTCAGACAGAGATCAAAGAGTGGGGCTACCGGGTGTAACAAGAAAATGGATACACTGAGCCAACGTCTTCATGGTGTGAAGTCATAGGGAGCAAAGAACATGGTTAAGAGCAGAGAATATGGAGCCACAACTTATGTTCAAATTCCACCTCAATCACTTCCTAGATATTGGTAGAGGGCAAAGTACTTACCTCATTGGTGCCTCAGTTTCTTCATCTGTTGTTGGCAAGAAGGATAAGCGTACCTAATTTGTGAGGATATGGAGAGTGCTAAAGGAGTTAATGTTTCAAAACTCTTGCAACATCCAGCACATTGCATGCCCTGTACGCATACATTGCAAATGAAATGTAAATGTTCTTCTGACGCTGTCTGTTTGCTCCAGACGGGAGACTAGGGACTGGAAGGATGTGGACAGCACTCCCTGAGACAGGATGAATCGATGAATGAACAACACTGTTGAAGGCATTTCCAATGGCAGATCCGCCTCCCTATGGACATTCCCAAGGACAATCACACCCAAGCATCCCTCCTCCGTCCTGCATCGTCTTCTGGGATTCTATCCAGGAATCACGGGGGCTTCTTGAACCCTGGGACCCACACCCACCACAGGTTCTCTTCTGTCTGGCAGCAAACCCCAGGCCTTGTCCTAATGGCTGCAGCCCACAGGCTCTGAACTCAGATCCTTTTCTTCACTTGAGGGAGACGTGTCATTCCCAGAGCTGGGCACACAGAGTGTCAGCCTTGGAGGAAATGCCTCCCTGGCCAGTGGCAGGTGGAAGAGCGCTGTGACGGAGTAGGATTTGGGGAGAGTCCTCCAGGTGTGGTCAGAAGGGGCCCAGCCAGGGCATTTGTCAGCAAGGTCTGGTTCGTGGACCTTGGTGGCAAAAGAGTGGTGGGGACAGCATGTTTTAGAGTTCCTGGCATGAGACAATCCACAGGATGGTCATGAAGTCAGAATCAGCCTAATGAGGTCCAGCTCAATCCACTGTCATCTCTTCCCTGACTGGCTCACTAATCCAGGAGTGATTTACAAGGGGGATATTCGTGTTCTACCATCTTTTCGTTGATTGGCAGGAGCTAGTATTCTTTACAAAACTTGTGTATTTTTACATAGGAAAGGATAGGTGAGTTCTGTAACAACCCTTCTTGCAAAGTTCTCACTAACGTATTGAGTCTCTAACAGAATCCACCGCTGGGAACTTCACAAAAGATCCTGACCTTTACTCTCTGGTTTTAGATCTTCCTGGTTGGTAAATTTTCTTGACTCCTGGCTCCTTTCCTGAGGTTCGTCCACTTAGAGCAATGTAGTACTGCAACGTCTTGCCACTTGAGAAGTAGTGGTTCAACTCTATGATGATGTTGGTCTTGCTTACTAAGTGTGTGTGTGTGTATGTATGTGTGTATGAGACTGTTTTCTGCATCTTGCCACGTGGGTCAGATTGACTCCTTTCCTTGGAAAAATTGTCCCTAACCACTTTCTCTGGGCTTTATTTTCACGTCTTGAACAGTGCTGTCCAACAGTAGAATTTCACACTCTATCTAATGAAATTTAAACTTTTTTAAAATACTGACATTTAAAAAAGTGAAAATAAACAAGTGAAACTAATTTTTAATGGTATATTTAAACCCATTATAACCAAGATATTACCATTTGTCCAGGCAATCTATATAAAAATTAATAGTGAGATAGTTCACTTTTTTTTTTATTGGGATCAACAAATCCATTTACATAGTCTCCATTTGTAAGTTGAAACTTCTTACATACGTGGTTTCTGTGTCCCCCACTCAGAACCTGGGCTGACTTGTTAGAGAGGAAATAAAGCAGAACAGGCATAAGTAACGATCACTGTCAATCCAGCTCAGCACAAACACTCACAACTGACAAAAAGGCTGTCCCTGACCAGGGAGTAGAGGTCCCTCGGGGTCACATGGTGGATCAGCTGGTTCAGCACCCAGGAATGCTGCTCTCTGTCACATGGGGTCTCTGTCACACTCTCCATCATGAGCCATGGGGTCAGGGTGGTAGGTGCACACAGCTTCCATGCTGGAGGCTGCCCCTTCCTCCGCAGGCCCGGGGAGAGAGGAATGTGGGGACTCTAGAGAGATGTCCTGAATCCTCTGATAATGGGGGCCAGAGGGAGGGAGGAGCAAATTGGCAGTCAGTGGGAAGAGTGAAAATTGGGGTGGTCACCGAAAGTGTTCATGATTCTCAAATGCTCAGAAAAGGGACTTCCCTGAGGGAGATCAGTCTACAGCCCAAGACAAGGGGCCCAGGCTGCTCTTCTTGAACAAGGATCCAAGCAGGGGAGAAGGCAGGAGGAGGATGAGCAGGAGAGACAGCAGGTGGGGTGCGGCTGGCTGGGACTCATCCTGCCGGGAGCTGCTGGCACCAGGGTCTCATCAGGTGCTGCAGGACTCTCTCAGTGGAGTTCAATGTGGCTGAGCTCTTGCTCATGTCTGTCAAATACTGGATGTTGGAGATGGTGGAGTTGAGTGTGAGGGCCTTCAGGTCGTGCCCCTTGGCTGCAAGAAGAGAGGGAGAGAGATGGCCATCACTGAGAGCTGGGCTGAGACCAGATCAGAGTCCTGAACTCAGTATCATCTGTTGCCTTTGCTCCCAGTGGAACCACCACCCAATGCTGCGCTCATCCAAGTTGAAGCCAGCATAATCTCAGCTCCTCCTCCCTCACCTGCCGGTAACACAAATTGCACCTACAGATTGCTCCTCAATGCATTCCTTCTGTTCATTCACGTCCCAGGTAGGTCTTATCTTTTCTCATCGGAACCAACACCCTAACATGCTCACTGGATGCATTGTCTAAAGGATGTTCTCTGCCTTGAACATTAGAAGCATTTTTCTGAAATGAAGATCTCACTAGAACACTCCTGCTCTAGCATCACCCATGGCTCCCTAAGTCCTTCAGGGTTAAGTTCAAACTTCTTGACCTGGCACTCAAAGCCCTTGCACATCTGGCTCCTGCTGACTCTTCAGCCTCATTGATGCATTCACTCTGAGTTAGGCTTTGTGCTTCAGGCAAACCAAATTCCTGTCACTTCTCCCGTACACTATGCTGTTTTTGCCTACAGGGCCATTGCTCATGCAATTTCCTCTGCCAGGAACACGCTCCACACCTTATTTCCCTATATAACTCCTACTCCTTCTTAAAGACCCCAATTGGGCAAAACTCCCTCCAGAGAGCTCTTCCCACCCAAAGGATGCCAGGTGCTTCTCCTCAAAACATCCCACCTTGTATTAGAATTTTCCATGACTTTCACAAGACCAGGGGCTCTCTGAGGGCTGTATCAGATTGAAATATTGGTATAATCCTTGTGATCAGCATGCTTGCCCTCAAAGCAGAATTGCACACCTCGGCTTCCCAGCTGCCCAGTAAGAATTGGTCAGTTGAGGTGTGGGGCTGGAGAGCTCCTCTGGGGAAGGAAGAGGGGCCCCCTAGGCTTGTGGTGGCTTCTGGTTGCTCAAGCAATGAGGAAGGAGGCAGGAACATGCTGCCCAGCTCAGGAGCTGTGGAAAGGGCTGTCGTCTGGGAGAGACAGAGACCCCACACAGTGGGTGAAGCCCCACAGGCTCATCTGCACTCCAACAGTGGCTATCCCGGGACAACCATTCACAGGTGAGCCATAAATGTGAGTGACAGAAGGAGGGATTGTGTGAGTAGAGGGATGTTCGATCCTGTGAGTGAGATGAACCCAAGAGAGACAGTGTGCTTGAAGAAGAGAGAGACGCAACAAAGAGATAGGTAGAGGCACAGACAGAGGGGATACCTGGATGGACAGAGGAAGAGCGGACAAATGGAGGGTCACAGGGAAAGCAGGAAGAACAAAGACAAGGAAGAGAAGTTGAGACATGGGAGGAAAGAGGATGGAAGGAGAGAAGAAGGACAAACAGGCGAACAGGCAGGAGGACAGTTGGACAGATTGATACCTGGACAGATGCTCGGGTGGATAGATGGAAGGAAGGAAGGAAAGAATGGAGGGAGGGAGGGAGGGAGGAATGAAGGATAGGAGGAAGAGAGGAAGGAAGGAGTCTGAGAGGAGGGAGAACTGGGAAAATCACCTGCCCAAGTTCAGAGGGTGCTTTAAAGGGAGGTTAAGGCCGAGAATACAGGACCCCTAACTCCCAGGCTTGTGTCCACCTGTCCCAATGCTGCCTGTTATTACTCGTAGAGATGAGCATATGGATGTAAAAGAAACCTTGAGCCCTACCCTCACAATACACAAAACTCAATTCCTGGACACTTTGACCTAAAGGGGAAAGGTAAAATAATGAAACTTCTAGAAGACAACATAAGAAAACATCCTCGGGACCACAGGGTAGAAAAAACTTCTCAAAGAAGACACACACACACTCTCCATACAAGAAATATCGGTAAACTGGGATTCATTAAAATTTAGGCTTTCGGTTCATCATAAGACACATTACAAGAGGGAATTTGCAAGTCACAGGATGCGAAGAGATTGTCCCAGTTCCAATATTCAACAAAGGATTCACATGCAGAATACAGAAAATCTTCAGCATATTTATTAGATAAAATGCAGTGAAAGAGATACATATTAATGCTGGTTATTTTAATGAGCCACATTTATTTTACAAGGACAGTGAACAAAGCAATCTGAAAAGCAGGGGGTGAAAAATGAACAGTAGATAAACAGAATCCCAGGAGGGTTTGGAAAAAGCAAGAGAAGCCCCTTACATAACAGTTCATTGGCCTTAGAAAAGGAAAGTACTACTGGATTCTGTTAGGAAGTCAGAAAGATTGAAATATCTAGTGGTTTCAGCGGAAAAATAAGATAGGAAAAAATAACTATGATAGTTATTTGATTTTCCTCCAAATGACTTTATCCCTTAGAGAGCAAGGCACTTTCCTTTTCAATCATCAACACATCAAAGTTTAATTTCCCTCCATTTAGCCTTTTTCGTGGCCATAGGTTAGAAGCAGAAAAGGGGCTCAGCAGGCTGAACCAGTCTGCAGACATACTCTGTCCTGTTCCACACTGGCTCACACACGTGCAAAGTGGTCGCTTCTCACAGGGGAAAATCCTGCAGGGCTGAGGGGCAGCCACCCCTTGGACCCTGTTTGTTTGTACCATTGGAAATTTCTCCTGATCCCCTACTCAAAAAGGAAGTGGGTGGGGGGTAGAATAAGAAGGCCATATATTTGAAGGAAATAGGAGAAAATATTTCATTGTGAGAGTAATAAATATTGCTTTTCAGAAGTCATGTGTATGTTGAAAGTCTATGTCTTAAGGTACCATAATGAAACAGTGTACACCTCATCTTCTCCCTCTTTTATCTGAGCATTAGGTTAAAATCCATGAAATTCCTAAGCTTAAAAAAACACACAAAAATCACAAGGAAAGTTTTGGAGGTCATGGATGTGTTCAGCACTTGGTTGTGGGGATGATATCATGGGTGTATGCATATGTCCAAACTAATCAATACACATATAGAAAACGTGTGCATTTTTTGTCTATTACTCATACCTCAACAGAGCTAAAAATTCAAATAAATTCCTAAGTTTACTTTTTGAGGGTGTATAAAAGTCAAAATTTCTAATAAAATTCAGATTCTTAATTTCTGAACATAAATAGCATTCCTGCTTTGATGGGTGACCCCACGACTCTCAAAAAAATCAAGAGCAATTGCTACTGTCAATCTCAGTGGAAGTTATTTTCAACACCTCACCCCCTCCTTTACACCTCATTATTTAAAAACCAAGGAAATAGTCTTCAGCTTTTAAAATGAAGGAGTAAATGAGTCAGCTTGACATTATACTTTATTCAAGATTTAATGTTAAGTAAAGGAAATAACTGAGCATGAGCAGAATCCCTTCTATAACTCATCTTTTCTCCTATGCTGATAATAAAAATGACACTCTACTGAAACATAGTTTGCATGATATATTCTCAAGTAAATATACTTAACTGCTGGACATTTTATTTTGAGATTCTTATTCAATTTCTTCATATTTATCTATAAAACTTATTTGGCATCTTTCATCTTTTTACCATTTTCATCTTTTTAACTTTCAAAGGTTTAACTTTCCAAGAGACTATTTTTTAATGACGAGCTAACTGATGAATTTGTGCACCAACTGTTTTTTTGAGACTGAATATACAAATGGACAAAGGCCAGATCATATATGACAGTATAACTCTGACCCCCAACGTGGGAAGCAAACATCCCAAGGAGCCAAATCACAGCCCCTGCAGCATTCAGCACAGAACAGTCAGCACTTGGTCAGTAACTGCCAGTTTCCAAAACTCTCGTTCTGCTTTCAACACAGGACCGCCAGAGAAAGTCACATATGCTCCCTAAACCATCACATAGGATGCCTGCCTTCTACTTAGTGAGCTCCAGCTTCCCCGTGTCAACAACTTCCAATCAGGCCACCCCTCCCCCACTCCCCTGACCTCTGTCACCCTCTCCCCTCCCTTTCCCTTCTCTCCTCTTCTTGTGCATGCAACAATCCTCTCCTGTCGCATTACAGTCTCTGCAATATTTTTAACGTGTGATAGAGCAGCTCCTCCCTCAGAGTTCTTCCTGGTCCATATTTTCCTAGCTTAGCTTATGCGTTTATTTTTTCCATGTAGGATCATTTATCTAACTCAACAGAAAAGCTCGTTAAAATTTTTATTGGCATTGTATTCAATTTATAAAGTAATGGGACTGACCATTTAATGAAACTTCCTAACTTAAAACATAGACTGACTTTCCATTTGCCAACTATTTTTAATTGAAATTTATAGTGTGATCGTTGTAGATTCTACACTGCTGCAAGGAATAACTCCAAAAGTTCCAGTGTACACTTTACCCAGTTCCTTACAATGATAACATTCTGCAAAACTATAGGACAATACCACAGCCAGCTTGTTGGCATTGATGCAATCCACTATCTTATTCAGATTTCTCCAGTTTTACTTGTACTAATTTGTTCCTGTGTACTTAGTTCTGTACAATTTTATCAGATGTGCAAGTTTCTGTATCCATCACAGCTAAAATAATGACCAGTTTTATCACTACAAGGTATTCTTGTATTGCCTATTAAAAAATCGACGGATGTTATTTTTTAGAGCAGTTTTACGTTTACAGCAAAATTTAATGAAATACACAGTGTTCTCATATAGTCCTTGCCCCCACATATGCATAACCTTTCTGTTGTCAATATCCCTCATCAGAGTAGTATACTTTTCACAATTGATGAACATACATAGGCACATCATTATCACTCAAAGTCCATAATTTACATTAAGGTTCACTCTTGGTGTCAGAGATCACTAAGGTATAACTCTGTGGTCCATTTCTGGATTCTCTACTCTGTTCCATTGATTTATGTAGCTGTCCTACAATGAAAATGATGATGCTGTGATTACAGTATGTACAAGGCAATACTAAATATTGTTAAAGTGTTTACTGCCGCATTATTCTTCCTGTCACGATTGTTTTAGCTACTCTCAGCTATGTGCCTTTCTATATAAATTTTAGAAAAAGGTGTCTCTGTCTACAAACTGTGGTGGAATTTTTATTAGAATAATATTAGACCTATAGATCAATTTGGGGATAATTGAGACCTGTACTCATTATTCTATCCAGTAACATGGTGAGGACTGCAGAATTCTCAGCACATAACAACTCCTTCCAAACCCCTACACCAGGAGGAGACTCAACCAAACTCTGGTGTGGCTTCTAGCTGCATAAGTCTGTGTAACCGGAATGACTCCAGCCCACCATTAAAATGCCTTCCTGAGAGCTCAAAGCTGACAGAAAAATTTGCTATTTATTTTAGTCAACACCCAATTATAGGCCTCCGATCCCCCTTCTTAGAGTATTTACTAAAGAGGGCTTACAACTGTAGATATGTATCTCTCACAATTCTCTAAAGGACCTAAGAGCCACTCCTTTGAAATACGATCATTAAGACAGATAGAAACTCTTTCTCTCAACTTCTGAGTGAGGATAGAATCCTAACTTTGATAACTGCAAAGTAACGAACACAGTGGGTCTAATCACAGTTACACTGACCAACCTTTGTACTTTTTCACTTCTTTGACTCTACTGAGCCCCTCAACCCTCCTCCTTCATTCCCTCTTTAAAATTCTAGATTCACCTCCGTACAAATCTGAGCGCAGCTCAGCTTCTGTCAGCCATTATTGAATAAAATCTGCTTTCACCACTTTAACTAATTTCTGCTGCATTTGTCTTTGACAATAGTAAGTCTCTCAATTTATTTACATCTTCTTTAATTACCATAATCGGTATTTGATAATTTTCAGCATCAGATCCTGTACACGTGTTCTTGAATTTATGCCTGAATATTTCATGTTCTTCAGAGTGGTTTTCAACAATACAGCATTTTCAAGTTTATCATCTGCAGGTTCATCATTAGTTGTAGAAATAAAATTGTCTTTTGTGTGTTGATCTTGTACTTTGTACTTGGTGAACTTTTTGTACTCATGTATTAGTTCTGATTTTTTTTTTTGTAGATTCCCAGAGTTTTTTTACACAGACAACAATGAAACTAGGAATGGTTACATTTTTTCCTTTCTAAACTCTATGGCTTTTATTTCCTTTACTTCTGTTATTGCCAGAAGCTTCAGTATTTTGTTGAATAAGAGTAGTGAAAGTGGTATTCCTTTCCTTGTTCCTTATTGTGGGGAGAATCATTTAGTCTTTCCCTGTTAAGCATGAAGTCAACTGTGCATTTTCTGTAGATGACCTTCAACAAGTGAAAGTAGTTTCCATCTATTTCAAACTTGCTAGAAAATTTTATGACAAACAGGAGTTGGATTGTATCAAATGTTTTCTCTACATCTCTTGCTTATTAACAAGTCTTGCCCTTAAACAAATAGACAGCCAGTTATTTCTCTGGCAAAAATTGGTTTATCTGGGATTAGCAAAGAATAGCCATTTGGAGTGTGCAACCATGGCAAGCCATGCAGGAACACCCAGCAAGGAAGAGAGGAGAAGCTCTTTTATCTCAGAGTAGGGAAAACTGTGGGGGCTATTGGACACAGTCTTGAGGGCAGTGGCTTTTCATCGGCAGAGTTGTGACAGTCTCTCCTTGGGTTAGTTTCTGACTGGTCAGGAAGAGAAAGTCTTTATTCTTCCTGTTGCACTGCGCCTTTGACATAGGGCATGAGAACTCCCTCTATTAGCCTTCCAACACTATTTCAACTACGTTTCCGTTTATTAACTTTCACATGTCCCCATTTTGATTGCGATCTTTCTCTGAAAGCATTGTTGATCTGCAGTCAGATTTTTCCACTTTCAGTAGCCTCTTGTCCCTCGATGCCAGGAAGGAGCTTCTCTGGGAGTCATGTCCCAGGTTGGAGGAAAAACACACAGATTGGAAACCTATTGTGGCCACATTTGAGGAACACGGAGTGAGAGGAGGGAGAACTCTCTGGCACTTTTTACCTGAAGTTTGCATGTTATCAAGATCATAGGCATTGGAGATGATCTGAAGTGTCATGTCATCCTCAAAGGTTTGGCAGACAAACTTCCAACAGACCTGGTCCGGACACCTTGGAAACCTTCGCATCAGATACTGTCTGCTTCCATTTGGAGAAATCTTTATTTTTAAGTCACCAAATGAAGTGCAGTTCCCCCCAGAGTTTGTGCTTTCTTCAGGTGTGTCGCATGAATCCAAGTCTTGAGTTTTGTGGCAAAAAGCTTGGCTAGCAGCGCCCGATCGAGGAAAATACTATCATCTTGGTTGAGTTTTGTTAGTTTGAAATTTTTGGTAAGTTGTTCCTTGTTTTCAAGTTGTTAAATTTATGAGAATGGAGCTGTTTATATTATTTTCAATGGCTGAAGAACCTGCAGTGATCTATCCCTCTAGTGTGTCTCAGGACTTTGAGGGTGAAGAGGCTTCCCCAAAGCTTCTTGAGGCAGAACCCTGTTTGCTGTTGGCCCCTAACAGCTTGAGTGCATCTGGGTTGGGGAGGAGACAGAGACTTCCAAGAACAAGTTGTTTCTTCTTGAAGGAATGCTGAAGATGCCCAAAGTATGGTACTTTGACATACAAATTATTTGGAGCCAAAAGCAATCGAGAGCCAGCAGATGCAGGAAAAACTCTTGATCTCCACCTTGACTGCTTTAAATGAAGGATAGACTTCCTCTTTGGAAAGGAAATTTATGTTTATAAAGGAAATTTCCATTAGTAAAAGCATCTGCACCAGAAAGAGAATGACTCTTAGGGAATTTTTTTTGAGGAAGATTAGCCCTGAGCTAACATCCATGCTCATCCTCCTCTACTTTATACGTGGGATGCCTGCCACAGCATGGCTTGATAAGTGTTGTGTAGGTCCGCACCTGGGATCTGAACTGGTGAACCCCAGGCCATCAAAGCAGAATGTGTGAATTTAACCCGTGTGCCACCAGGCCAGCCCCTACAGAATTTTTTTTTTTTTTTAGGAAGATTAGCCCTGAGCTAACTGCTGCCAATCCTCCTCTTTTTGCTGAGGAAGACTGGCCCTGAGCTAGCATCCACACCCATCTTCCTCTGCTTTATGTGTGGGACACCTGCCACAGCCTGGCGTGCCAAGTAGTGCCATGTCTGCACCTGGGATCAGAACCGGCAAACCCCAGGCCACCAAAGTGGAACGTGCGCACTTAACCAGTGAACCATCAGGCCAACCCCTAGAGAATTTTTTTAACTGAGAGATTTATCTGCATAACAAGGCAAGCTTTATTTATTATACATTTTCTCCCCTCATCTTCCCATAATTTTTCTTCAGCCACTTCCTGCTGCTGCTCACCCAGATGGCTCCCTGCTTCCAAGCTCCCCCATGTGCACCCAGTGTGGACTGGACTTTCAACTGGCAGCTGGTGTGGAGCTGCCTGCTCGAGGGCTGCAGAGCACCATCCTAAGTCTCATCCCCAGCATGACCTACCTGGCCAGCAATACTCAGGATCTGCCACCACTGCACAGGATTGGGGCAGCTGCACTGATGGTTCAGATTGTGGGCAGTACCCAGCCCAATTCCCACTCACTTTTGTTGACCACACGCCTGTGCTGTTTGCAGATGGTACAGATTTAAAAGAGAAGTCATATCCTGTCGTTAAAGTGGAACTGTCGGGCTGACTTGAGGGATTTTTCAACACCTGTAAAACTAAAGAGAAGCTGGGAGAATTATCAGAAGAGTTCTACAAAAATGAACTACTATCGATTGAAATGTTGAATATACATGTGCCTGCAGTTGCTAAATTGAGATGTCTTTTAGATAGTTCTCCTAGGGAAGATTTACTAGACATTCTGACATCACTTATCCAAACAAGCAACAAAAATGCTCCAAATTTTAGATACTGTGACTCTGGAGGAAACTGTCCAAGATGATGATACCACTGCTGGTGAAACAAATGCAAGAATTGAAATTGCTTTAAAAAAACAGAAAACTTGGGGCCGACCTGGTGGCACAGTGGTTAGGTTTGCATGTTCTCCTTCAGTGGCCTGGAGTTTGCCGGTTCAGATCCTGGGTGCAGACCTATGCACCACTCATCAAGCCATTTTGTGGCAGGAGTCCCACATATAATGTAGAGGAAGGTGGGCATGGATGTTAGCACAGGGCCAGTCTTCCTCAGCAAAAAGAGGAGGATTGGTGGTAGATGTTAGTCAGGGCTAATCTTCCTCAAAAAAAAAATTATAACAATAAAACAGAAAAAGCGAGAAAGATGATAATAAATGCATTATATGAATATGCCTCAATAGGATTTCACACATCCTAGGTACTCTATTTTCTGGCACATTGTTATGGGATATCACGCAGGTGATTTCGACATACCCTGTGTGTTTTCCATGTGTGTCCGACACCTGATTCTGGCGTGTCCGGCAGGTAGTTTCAGTGAATCAGGCACCTGGTTCCGGCGTATCCAACAGGTGGTCCCGGCATGTCTGGTAGGCGATTCTAGCACATGTGACATGTGGTTCTGGCGTATCCGGCAGGGGATTTCGACGTGTCCGGCAGGTGGTTCCAGCATGTCCAGCACCTGGTTCTGGCATGTTTTGCAGGTGGTTCCGTCATGTCGGCACCTGGTTTTGGCATGTGCGACACCTGCGTCTGGTGTATCCGGCAGGTGGTACTCACAAGACTGGCAGGTGGTTCAGATGTGTCTGGCACCTGGTTCTGGCATTTCAGGCACCTGGTTCTGGCCTCTGCTGTACCTGTTTCTGGTGTATCCATCACATGGTTCCAGCGTGGCTGGCACATGGTTCTGGCATATTCGGCAGGTGGCTTCAGCGTACTGGGTGCCTGGTTCCGGCGTATCTGACAGTGGGTTCCATGGTTTCTGGCAGGTGGTTCCTGCGTGTCTGGCATGTGGTTCTGGTACGCTCTGAATGTGGTTCCAGCGTGTCCGTCAGGTGGCTACCATGTGTCCAGGACCTGATTCCATCGTGTGCGGTTGGTACTTTCAGAGTGTCCAGGTGTTGGTTCCCGCATGTCCAGGGGTGATTCCGGTGTGTCCAGCAGGTTGTTCCGGCCTTTTCCAGAAATTGCTTCTGGTGTACCCAGGACCTGGTTCTGGTGTATCCGGCAGGTGATTTTGGCGTGTCCAGCAGGTTGTTCCAATGTGTTACGCTGGTGGTTCCGGCCTCCGTGGCAGGTGTTTGTGGCATGTCTGGCACCTGATTCTGGCGTCTACGGCAGGTGGTTTCAGAGTATCTGGTACCTGGGTGCGGCACATCCAACAGGTGGTTCCTAAGTGTCTGGCAGGTGGTTCCAAAGTGTCTAGCATGTGGTTCTAGTACGTTCGGAAGATGGCTCAGGCGTGACCGTTGGGTGCTTCAGGCATGTGCGGGAGTTGGTTCTGGCGTGTCAGAGTCATGGTCCCAGCATGTCCGTCATTTGGTTCCAGGTGGTTCTGGCTTGTCTGGTGGGTGCTTCCAGTGTGTCTGGCGGGTTGTTCTGGCATGTCTGTGTGGTGGTTCCAGAGTGTGTGGCGGGTGGTTACGGCATGTCTACCAGGTTTTTCCAGCATCCAAGGTGCCTGGTTCCAGCGTATCAGGCAGGTGATTTTGGCGTGTCCAGCAGGTGGTTCAGGTCTGTCCGGGAGATGGTTCCGGCGTGTCCAACATGTGGTTCTGGCATATCTGAGAGGTGGCTCCGGTGTGTCCGGCAGGTGGTCCCGTTCTGTCTGGCACATGGTTACGGGGTATCATGCAGGTGATTTCAACGTGCCCTGTCGGTTGTCGAGGCCTGTCTGACATCTGGTTCTTGTGTGCCCGGCAGGTAGTTTCAGTGAATCAGGCACCTGGTTCTGGCATATCCAACAGGTGGTCCCGGCATGTCTGGTACGTGATTCCCGCCTGTGCAGCACATGGTTCCGGCGTATCCGGCAGGTGATTTTGACGTGAGCGGCAGGTGGTTCCAGCATGTCAGGCACCTGGTTCTGGCATGTCTTGCAGGTGACTCACTCGTGTCTGGGACTTGGTTCTGGCATTTCTTTAAGGTGGTTCATTCATGTCCAGCACCTGGTTTTGGCGTGTGCAACACCTGTTTCTGGAGTTCTTGGCAGGTGGTTCTCACAAGACTGGCAGGTGCTTCAGGCGTGTCCAGCAGGTGGTTCTGGCATGTCGGGCACCTGATTCTGGTGTGCCCAGCATGTGGTTCCAGACTGTCTGTCAAGTGGTTCAAGCTGGTCTAGCAGGTGTTTCAGGTGTGTCCAGCAGCTGTTTCAGGCGTGTCCGGCACCTGGTTCTGGCCTGTGCTGGACCTGTTTCTGGTGTATCCGTCACATGGTTCCAGCGTGTCTGGCACATGGTTCTGGCATATTCGGTAGGTGGCTTCAGCATACTGGGAGCCTGGTTCCGGTGTATCTGACAGTTGGTTCCATGGTGTCTGGCAGGTGGTTCCTGTGTGTCTGGCATATGGTTCTGGTACATTCGAAAGGTGGTTCCGGCATGTCCAGCAGGTTGCAACAGTGTGTCTGGGACCTGATTCCATCCTGTCCGGTTGATGCTTTCAGAGTGTCCTGGCTTTGGTTCCGGCCTGTCTTGCAATTAGTTCCCACATGTCCGGTGGGTGATTCTGGCGTGTCTGGCAGACTTTCCAGCCTTTTCCAGAAATTGGTACTGGCGTATCCAGGACCTGGTTCCAGTGTATCTGGCAGGTGATTTTGGCGTATCCAGCAGGTTGTTCTGGCGTGTTAGGATGGTGGTTCCAGCTTGTGTGGCAGGTGTTTGTGGCGTGTCTGGCACCTGGTTCTGGCATATTTGGGAGGTGGTTTCAGTGTATCTGGTACTTGGTTCTGGGATATCCAACAGGTGGTTCCGAAGTGTGTGGCATGTGGTTCTGGTAGGTTCAGAAGATGGTTCCGGCCTGTCCGTTAGGTGCTTCCAGAATGTCTGGAAGTTGGTTCTGGTGTGTCAGACTCATGTTTCCAGTGTGTCCAGTGGGTGGTTCCAGGTGGATCTGGTGTGTCCGGTGGGTGCTTCCGGTGAGTCTGCTGGGTCGTTATGGGATGTCTGTGTGGTGGTTCCAGAGTGTTCAGTGGGTGCTTTCGGCATGGCTGTCAGGCTTTTCCAGCCTCTAAGGTGCCTGGTTCAAGCATATCCAGCAGGTGAGTTCTTTCTCAGCTTCCTAAAGAGCTGGAAGCAAGACAGTTTGTGGCTTGTCTCCGCTTGAGGGACGGAGGCAGTGCTTTGTGCCATCCACCTCTCGAGCAATATAGGGCATGGTTGAGAGCAAATGGGCCTTTCTGACATAGGGGCTTTCTGACACTCTCTCCACGAATGCACAAGGACAGTTGGTTAAAAGCCTCTTGTCTCTATCCTCCTAAGCTTGTGGAATCACAATCATTCGGGCCTTGGCCCCATTGCTTAAGGGGAAGATGTAGCCATTACCCCTGAGCCGGGTTGGCAAGAGGGAAATGTGGCAGAAGCAGAAGTTCTAAAGCAGCGAGTTAAGGGCTGGGAGGAAATGGCGTTCAGCTGCCTGTGTATGAGAGGTTCCCAATATGCTGTAAGAGCACTGTGGAAAGCGACTTCTTTCTCAGCTTCCTAAAGAGCTGGAAGCAAGATGGTTTGTGTCCTGTCTCCCCTTGAGGGATGGAGGCGGTGCTTTGTGCCTTCCACCTCTAGAGCAATGTAGGGCACGGCTGAGAGCAAAGGGGCCTTTCTTCCATAGGTGCTTTCTGACACTCTCTCCTCCAGTGCACAAAAGCGGTTGGTTAAAAGCCTATTGTCTCTCTCCTCCTAAGCATGTGGATGCACAATCATTCGGGCCTCAGCCTCCTTGCTTAAGGAGAAGATGTAGGCATTTTGTCTGAGCAGGGTTGGCAAGATGGAAATGCCCCAAAAGCAGAAGTTCTAAAGCAGCGAGTTAAGGGCTCCAAATAAACAGCATTTCAGATGCCTTTGTATGAGATGTTCAAGGTACACTATAAGAACAGTGTGGCAAGTGAGTTCTTTTTCAGCTTCCTAAAGAGCTGGAAGCAAGATGGATTATTGCTCATCTCCCCTTGAGGGTTGGAGGCAGTGTTTTGTGCCTTGCAATTTTAGGGCAATGTAGGACTCTGCTGAGCAAACTTGGCCTTTCTTCCATAGCTGCTTTCTGAACACTCTCTCCACCCATGCACAAGGGCGGCATGAGAGGTTGCCAGTATGCTGTAAGAGCACTATGGAAAGCGAGTTTTTCTTAACTTCCAAAGAGTGGTTGGTTAAAATCCTATTGTCTCTCTCCTCCTAAGCATGTGGAAGGACAACCATTCATGCCTCAGCCGAATGATTCGGGCGGGACTTGTGTGACCCACCTGCCTTAAATGCTGGAACCAACTGTTGGACACTTCAGAAGCATCATCTGGAAACGGTGGAACCACCCACCGCAGATGTGAGAATCAGGTCCAAAACGTGCCAGAAGCACCTGCAGGACACACCAGAACCATCTGACTCAAATGCCAAAATCACCTGCCGGATACACAAGAAGCACTTGATGGACACTCCAGAATCACATGACGGGCATGAAAGAACCATCTCTCAGAGTGCCAGAACCATGTGCTGGAAATGCCGGAACCACATCACTGACAGACATGAACCACCTGCTGGACACGCCTGAACCACCTGCTTCACTCGCCGGAACCACCTTCTGGACAAGCCAAAATCACCTGCCGGATACACTGGAACCAGGCCCCTTAGAAGCCAGAAAAAGCCAACAGACATGCCAGAAGCACCTGCCGCACACTCTGGAACCACCATACAGACATGCCTGAATGACCCACCATACACACCAGAAGCACCCACCAGACACGCCAGAACCACCTGGAACCACCCGCCAGACACACTGGAACCATGACACTGACACGCCAGAACCACCTTGCAGACATGCCAGAAGCACCCAAAGGACATGCTGGAACCATCTTCCAAACGTACCAGAACCACATGCCAGACACACAGGAACCACCTGTCACACACTTCGCAACCACCTGTTGGATATGCCGAGACCATGTGCCAGATACACTGAAACCACCTCCCGAATACGCCAGAACCAGGTGCTGGCCATGCCACAAACACCTGCCAGACAAGCCGGAACCACCAGCCTAACACGCCAGCACAACCTGCCGGACATGCCAAAATCACCTGCTGGATAAACCGGAACCAGGTCCTGGATACGCCAGAACCAATTTCCAGAAAAGGCCAGAGCAACCTGCCAGACAGCCTGGAATCCCCCGCCAGGCATGCGGGAACCAATTGTCAAACACGCCGGAACCAACACCTGGACACATTGAACGCACCAACCACACACGAAGGAATCAGGTTCCTGACACATGGTAGCCACCAGTCGGACACTCCGGAACCTCCTTCAGAACATACTGGAACCATATGCCAGACACACAGGAACTACCTGCCAGACACCACGGAACCAATGGTCAGATACGATGGAACCAGGCGCCCAGTATGCTGAAGCCACCTGCTGAACACGCCCAAACACTGTGCTGGACATGCCAGATCCATATGATGGATACACCAGAAACAGGTCCAGCACAGGCCAGAACCAGGTTCCAGAAACAGCTGAAACAGCGGCTGGACACACCTGAACCACCTGTTAGACCAGCCTGAACCACTAGATGGAGAATCCTGAACCACATGCCAGGCACACTGTAACCAGGTGCCCGACACACCAGAACCACCTTCTGGACACGTCTGAACCACCTACAAGTCTTGTGAGAACCACCTGCCGGATACACCAGATACAGGTGTCGCACACACCGAAACCAGGTGATGGACATGACTGACCACCTGCAAGACATGCCAGAACCAGACATGCCAGATGGGGAAGAGGTGATTTTGGGGGAGAGGAGCTTTGTAGATTTCTCACTCGGGCACTTACCTGTTTTGTTCTCCATCCAGGTTTTTTCTGGGAGCAAGTTCTTGAGAAACCTATAATGAAAAGTATGAGCTATCTACATAGGGAGAACTCAGACTTCGTTCAGCAATTCCCTCGGCATCTGGAGACTCGATAGAATACTTTTTTCTTTTTCCATTGCCAACACCCATGCCCATTCAGGCCTATGTGAGTTTTTACAATGCTCCTCCAACTGGTCTCCAAGCCTCCAGCGTGCCTCATTTCTCTTCATCGTAGAGGAGAATAGCAGATCAATGTTTCTGAGGCATGGCTCCACCAGTGCCCTCTCTGATGCGGAAACCTTCCTCTCACTGCCTACCTGATAGACTCCAACTCTCTGCCTTAGCACTCAAGGGCCCCTCCGCCTTTCATGTATCCCACAGTCCTGCCAAACCGAACAGTACCCACTACCCAAAAACACACATTGCATTCTTCTCTTTCACCTCTGCCTGATCAGATGATGGAGTTGAAACAAAGCCATCATTTGCTAGTTAAGTGACTTTTGCACAGGTCATTTCACCTCCCTGACCTTCAGTTTCTGCATATATAAGTGATGAATAGTAAGATTCACCTCATATTGTTCTTATAAAGAATTAAAATTGACTTAGAGAGCATATGCAAAAACAGCTGGCTCCCTGCCTGACATGCTGCAGTCACCAATAATTATTCGGATCTAAATATTGGCTCATGCCATGCCCTGCTTCTTTTCCTATTAAAACCTTATCCTTCAAAAATCGGTGTGTACCCTTTCTTGAAAACCAGCCCAAGGTGTAAACTGAAGTTCATTTTCCTAAGCTGCTCAGTAACATTTATAACGCAAAGTCTAATGCGTTAGATCGGTTTTTTTTTTTTAAGCAAAAGAAGCTAACTCTGGCTAACTTCAGTTTTCTTATTAAAGAAATTGACTAGAAGGATTTATGGTAACTCACATAATGAAGGGAATTTTTGAAAAAAATCAACAAACAAAAAGCAAAAATAAGCTTTGGAAGATACAATAGAGCACAGTGTATAGTTATTATTACTGCCGTTCACCAAATATTGTCGGCACTTCTCTGGCACACAGAAGGGATGTATCTTCTTGGCCCCTTAAAGTCAAATGTGACTTTGTGAGCCTTTGGCAAATGAAACTTGAGCAAAAATGAGGCTGTCTCTTCCAGACAAACCTTGGCAAACAATAGGAGTGTGTTTTTCCTGCCTGGCAGTTGTGCAAGAAGTTGGATCGAGCATCTTTTAGCTGCCATCTACTCAATCCTCCAGAGTGAGCAAGGATAATACAGAGCCAGCCCCTGATGACATGGAGCATGTTCGAGAAATAAACCTTGGTTATTTTTAGCTGAGACGTAGGAGTTTGTTGTGAATACAGCACAACATGGACTATCTGACTGATGAAAACATATGTAGGGGAGGAAGACATTTCCTCTTCCCAAATGTGGGTTCGTCTGGCTGGAGAACGAATTAAATTCACATGAGACAGAAAAGCAAGAGAAAATTAAACAAAGCTTTATGAGGAACGGTGGCCCGGTGCCTTTCTTCCTGAAGGAAGAAAGGGCACCAAAGAAGTGGGGTGCACATAGTGGTTATATACCGCCAAATGGGGTGTTTCACATGTGATTGAAATGTCCCTCCCACAATAGTCACAAGATTGCCCTGTCGGCACTTGATGCACACAGCAGGTAGTGGGTCTGCTATCTCAGTGGGCATAGCAGGACTCAAGTCAATTGTCTGGAGCTGGGCGGTCACAGGTGAGCTCAGCAATCAGTTCCTAGCCTAAGGAAAGATGCTTAATCCTTAAGAAATGCCAACGTTGGGAGGGGGAGGAAAGTCAGTTACAGGAGGTTACCAGACTAGCACAATAAAATGCAGATTTAAGTCCTTGCCTTTGTAATTGATTAAGAGCTTTTAGAGAGAAGGTCATCTCCTTTCTTCTTCCTGGTACAGAGAGGGAGGCAACTTTTACAGATAGAGATTTACCTTACAAATGTAAATGTGCCCTAACAAAGGGCAAGTTCCATTCCTCCTTCCCTGTCCCAGTTTATCAAAAGCAATCAGCCTCAAATAATCCTGATGCCAAAGAGACATATCTTGGGGTGGCCATTTCCAGGTCCCCACACATACATATTACCAATTTCCTGTGCTGTTGACCGAAATGATGCGGGGTCGGTGAGCCGAGGAGTCGAAAGAAAGATTTCTTAGACTCTCAAGATCTGGCAGTAGTGCTCTTTTATTTAGAGAATAGTATAGAATAGCATGGGGACAGGACCCATGGGCAGGCAGAGCTGGTGCGTGGGGACAAGACTCACCGGCAGTCACAGCTCCTGCTGCTGCCCCTAGTTGAGGGTTAGGGCTAAATTTAAGGCATAGGTATATGATTCATCTCTTTACAAGACAAAGGAAAGAACATGAAAAAAAGTTAAAATGGTATCAGTGCAGGTGGGATCTGATCATTGGGTGATCCCATGACTTTTAGACAAGAATCAAACCGGATTGAGTAAATGGCAGAAGTCACCGCTTGAATTTTATCCTCGGCTAAAGACAAAGGAGGATTTGTGGGGGGGGAGGGGTGGGGGTCAGTTACATGAGGTTGCCAGACAGTAGCCAACTTAAGTTCTTGCCTCTGGCATTGATTAAGAGCTTCTAGAGATAAGACCATCCCCCCTTCTTCCTGGCACAGAGAGGGAGGCATCTTCACAGATAGAGGTTTCCCTTAGAAATGTAAATGTTTCCCAACAAAGGGGCAAACAAATTCCATTCCTTGGAGCCTGAATCTCATCTGTAGTTTTAAAACTAACCAGCCTAAAAATCCTCATCGTAAGCCATTTTAAAATTAAGCAGCCTAAAAATCCTCATCAAAAATGACTTCAGTGAGCCAATATTAGAATTCCTTTTCACAAAGTGGATAAGTGACAGATTAGAAGTCTACACTGTCCCAGGAGTGTAGACAGATACCATGCTTATATATAGCAAAAATATTTCCTCATTTTGTCCTTTACCTGTCAATAAAAAGGTATATCTATAGAAATCTGGAGGTAAAGCTCCAGACAAAACCAACATGGTGACAAGGAGGAACATTACATACTTGTAAAAGGAGCGACAGATGAGAAAATAATAATAATGGCTGGGAACTTATAGAACCTTGCATTGAAAGTGATCTCATATGGAACTCAGGAAATATGTATAGCTGAAAGCACTACATGACAAAATCTGGTGGATCGAATTAAACAATACTTAGAAGAAAGATAGCTTCAACATACGTATCTAAAAAGAAAAATTAGAAACCAATGAGCTACTTGTTCAAGAAGCTAGACAAAGAGCAAGACAGTAAAGTCAGGAAGAAAGGAAATGAGAAAGAGAAATGCCAAACCTTTGTTTCTATTTATTTGCTCTTTATTTATTGCTATGGACTGAATTCTCTCTCCCCGCCATTCATATATGGAAGCCCTGACCCCCCCTTGTGACCATGTCCAGACACAAGGTCTTTAGGAAGTAATTATGGTGAAAATGAAGTCATAATGGTGGAACCTAAATCAGATAGGACTGTGGCCTCATCAGAAGTGGAAGAGATCTCTCTTTCTGTTTCTTCACACGCATACACACACCCTGCCATCTGAGGACTCAGTGAGAAGGGGACCTTATGCAAGCTGAGGAGAGAGCCCTCGCCAGAACCTGACCATGCTGGCATCCTGCTCTCAGGCTTCCAGCCCCCAGAATGGTGAGAAAATAAATTTCTGTTTAAGTCACCCACGCTATGGCATTTTGTTATGGGAACACAAGCTAAGACGCTTATCTTTCACAGTTTGTTCCTAGGTTCTGGTACCAATTCCAATGTGTGTGGGGTTGGGGGTCGGGGGAGTCCCCCACACCAACAAGCAATTCTTGGGACACCAGCTGGGTGTCCTACAATTCAACTCCATTCTGACACTATGTACCCAGAGACAGCATCACATCCCACAGGTTAAGGGTTCAGCCCACAAGACTGCCCCCACTGCAGGTGCCAATAGCAAGTCTAGGTTGTCGCCTACGCTTCTGAGCAACTGGCTGTCAGTAAGAGGTTCCCAAGACTCTCTACTCCGGTTCGACGAATTTGCTAGGGCGGCTCACAGAACTCAGAGAAACCTCTTACTTACTAGATTACCTGTGTATTAGAAAAGGATATGACTCGGGAATAGCTCGATGGAACAGACGCATAGGGCAAGACATGGGGAAAGGGCACTGAGCTTCCATGCCCTCTCCAGGTAACCACTCTCCCAGAACCTGCACATGGTCACCAACCTGGATGCTCTTGGAAATCTGTCCTTTTGGGTTTTTATGCATAAGCTGTTTATTTATTCTCTTACCCTCAGCTGCTGTTTTTCCTTCCCCATTTACAGCCCAAAGCCAATCAAAGAAGGACATGTGCAGTGTGCTGCTGTTCCTGTACATTTTTTAAGTGCATAACAATGTAAGAATTTGTTAACGGAGACATACACATGTATGTCTTGACTATGCATAAAAATGTAATCTTTTGTTAATGGAGCCATGCACATGGATATTCTCGGAATCATAAAGAATGTAATTAATTTTAGGATATTGATACCTATGATGAGGGAGGGAGGAGAACGGGATGGAAATGTGAATTTTAGGTGTGACGGCAACATTTTGCTTCTTAAAAACAGAGATATCGTTGTGGGCTGAATCATGTCCCTGAAAATTCATATGTTGAAGTCCTAACTCCAGGACCTCAAAATAGGGCTGTATTTGGAGAGAGGGCCTCTAAAGAGGTAATTAAGGTCAAGTGAGGTCACATGGGTAGGCTCCAATCCAATGTGACTGATAGTCACGTAAGAAGAGAAGATTAGAACTCAGACACACACAGAGGGAAGACCGTGTGAGGACAACAGGGAGAAGCGGCCGGGGAGAGAGGCCTCAGAAGAGACTAAACCGGCCAACACCTTGATCTTGAACTTCGGCCTCCAGAACCGTGAGAAAATAGATTTCTATTGTTTAAGCCACCCTACGTGTGGTATTTTGTCATGGCAGCCCCAGCAAATGAATGCAACATCGGAAGCAAATAGGGCAGAATTGAACGTCTGTTCTTTCTGGGTATTGGGGCCGGAGATACAGGTCATACTATGTACTCTTCTGCTATTTGAAATATTTCCATAATAGTTAAGAAAATAACAAGCAGATCCCGAAAAAGAATAACCAGAGAGTAGACATTTATGTGTGATTGCCTTACAGGCCAAGGTGGGTTTCGTGTTGGGCAGGTGGTTCTCTTCCACAGGGTGTGTCAGTCACCCATGAATTCCCGTCTCTTGGCTCCGCCATTCCTGACGCCCGTATCATTGTCTGCAACCAATCTGCACAAGGAGAAAGAAGGAACACGGAGAAGACACACCTGCTTTCAAAAGTTCCAACCTGGAAATGGCACACACCACTTCCACTCCCATTGCATTGGCTGAAACATAGTCACACGCCACACCTCACTGCAAGTTGCTGGGTGACTGCCTTCCTGGGCACCCAGGACAAGGATGTGGACAAACAGCCAGTAGTCCCACCCACAATGTCATCAGGTTGACCCTGATCTTCATGCTGCTGCTCAGTCTACAGCGTGTCTGCCAGGCCTATGGTTAGGGTTTAGATATTTTACAAAGGCGCGGGGTTGGGGGTCATGGTTTGGGACTTCAAAGAGGAGGAAGCCAATTCACAGGGAGACAGAAAACCAAATGTTTGCTGGGCCATCTCTAAACAAATGAGAGAGAACTTGTGTAAAATGGGCCCGGCTAGGTACCTCCTTCTCTACCACATCTAGAGTTCCCTACGTTGACAGCTCCTTCCTGGAACAGGACTTCTGTCTTAAATTCTTTGAGGCAGTTAGGGGCAAGGCCAAAGTTTCTTTTATATATAAATTTTATGTGTATATATGTAATTTATAGAACTAAATAAATGAATTTAAATATAGATACAATGGATTATATATTCTATTATATATCAATATTAATATATTATATATATATAGATAGATAGATAATCTCCTTGGTTCTCCAGAGAGCCCTGACGAATACAGGAGGAGTTAATATTCTTTTATCTATGGCACTTACATTTAATCATTTGAAATTCTTAGTTACGACATTGTTATGGCTTGCAAGGAAGTGTCCTTTACAGTGTTTCATTTAGAGGCCTCAAGATACCAATTTTAAAAAGTTTCCCATTTTATTTGTTTGGTTTGATAGGCTTTTTCCAATTGAGTGCACAGATAAACCAATTTAGGAATTTCAAACGAGCCCCATTTAGACCAGTGAAGCTTTAAATCACCCTGAGTAATCTGAGCCCAGTGGGACAAAAATCTACATGTAGAAGGTCTGTATTCTTTAAAGACAAAACCAGCAGGAGTCCCAGAGTGGGGCTGTTCTTTGGTGGTCCTCTTAGAAAATGGATTTCTCATTTGTATGAACTTACCAAAGGATCAAAGGCCCAAAAAAGGAGTGAAAGAAACAGAAGTTTCTAACAAAGCTGACAATGGAAGGATGGCCAGAACCAGTATCAAAGGACGCCGACATAAAGAGTCTGGACCTCTACCAAAAATGGGAGGTCCAGGCCCAGGAGGACTTACCACCAGGAACCAGAGCCACCAGGAGGAGACGACAGAGCACAAAAGATTCTTTGCAGGCACCTTGCTTGTGTCTGTGAAGTGGCACCAGAATTGAAGGTCAGTAGCTAGGGATCCCACTTCTGTCACCATGTAAAGTCAGCAAATAAGAGGCATAAACTGCAAAAGAACCAAAAAGTTTATTTGGGGTCTCAAGAATTGCAATTCAGGAGATGTAGATTCGAGTAGAAGCTCAAATGTGCTCCTAGGAAGACAAAGGAGGCAGGGGTAGATGAAAGGAAAGGACACAGGCTTACAAAGGTCTACAGTGAACAGTTACTGACTGGTTCTGGCATGGGGTGAGCTGACTTGCCAGAACATAGTTGGTCCTAGGCAGACTGCCCCTTCTTGGAATGAGGAAACACTTCAAGATGTGACCTCTGCTGTCAGGTAAAGCTCAAAAGTTCAGTTAACATCTGGTGGTGGATGTGGTGTACAAGCATAAGCCCCACTTCCTTAATGGCCTCCCAGCTCCATTTTAGAAGCCTTGAAAATGGTACTCCATTTTGTCATTGTCATCCACCACAGTCACGCACCATGTAACAATATTAACGATGTTTCGGTCACTAATGGACCACATGTATGACAGTGGTCCCATACGGGTAGCACCACATAGCCTGGGTGTGTAGTAGGCTCTACCACTTAGGTTTGTGTAAGTACACTGTTTGATGTTCACACAACAGTGAAAGTGCCTAATGATGCATTTCTCAAAACATGTCCCTTTCATTAAGTGAGGTACGCCTGTACTGATTTTAGTCTTGTGAGTGTTGAATAATGAATTACTCATTTCAATTATTTGAGTCAGCCCCACTGGCTGAAGACGGTAAAGGCTGACTGAAGCAAAAAACTAAAATTTGTTATTCAACATTCACAAAACCAAATGAGTAAAGAACTTTAAGTTCTATATCAGGGTTCATGTAAGGCAAAAACATTCTAAAGGAAAGATGGATTTGAGGACATATATGATTCTGAGTGTAAATGTCTGGGTACTAGCAAAAATTCCAGGGAGCATTTCAGACTTCGAGGCAGTGGAATTGGTGAAACCAAAGTCAAGCTCTCCAAACAGTAAAGGGGGCCCAGGTAATATCTGGAGTACAGGTGGAACAGGCAGAAAATTCCATTAATGTAATTGTATGATATGATGAACGGACAGAGTTGGAAAATAGGATGGCAGGGTAGGGCAGAGGGACCTGGAGGGCCCAGGATGGATGGAGAGATCAGCTGGGCTGGTGGGGGGAAGGGGCCATGGGCACACCCTCTGCATGTCCCCTCCCCCACCCTCTGAAACCCTTTGTGACTCTTCAGTGCTCTGTGATGCAGGCCTGGGATTATAGGCAAGTGTGGACACTCTCAGAGCTCAGTTGCCTCAGGCAGCCTTGCGATTCAGAAAATGGAGTTCAGTCAATGGAATGTTCTCTCATTTCTGAATAGCCATATTGAATTGTTTTTGAGCATCTGCTCAACATTCTTAGATAGTGACCACAACCTCACCATCGTGTGTGGGTTGTGGTTGCTTCTTCTGTTCCTGTGCTTCCTGGTGGGGATTCCATCTTTACCAACCTTCTGGAAAACCAAAATCTACCAAAAGGTAAGGATCCCTGGGCAAGCCACCAACAGGGATTTTTTATTGTTGTTTCCATTTCTAGTCCCACATTTTTAAATGAGTTGGTCCAGAGAGACTCCTAAGATGGCAAGTCTGAATAGAGGATAGAACATCATCCTTCTAGGGGAATAGGCCAGGCAGGACTAGGGGTTCAGCTGGGACTGTTTCCCATTTAAAACTCACAGACCATCTGGGTGTGGTGGAGGATTCCTGGATAAAATCCCATCACTGATTTCACGGCCCTGCATTAGGTTATTTAGAGAGTTTGGGATCTGTGTAGGAGAACACTGTTCCCAACACTGGATCATGAGTCACATTCCCATGTCGGGCGTCATTCGACCAAACCGTCCTTTGTATTGGGCAGATCAGGAGAGCAGGGCTGAGCCTCTGAGCAGACGCTGGAGTGTGAGCTCTGTCCCAGGATACAGGGTCCTATCTGAGGAAGCACAGATGTGACTGTGGGCCTCAGAGTCTATGCCCTCCTTGAGCAGAGGACTTCTGACTGAGAAGATCAAGTGTGGACTCTAGCCAAAAATCCTCCTTCGAGTTTTTCAAAGAAGGAAAAATTGAAAGTATCTTATCACCTTTAGAAATTCAGAAAGGGAAAGAACACAAAGTGCTAGTAATAAAAATGGAGAGTGACATTAATCTTGGATGAATATCTGAGTTTCCTAGAGAGAGGAGCAAGCCAACTAAGTCCTCGCTCCTCATTCTTTTGTTTTTGTTCTCAGCGTCAGGGCAGAGCCAAGAGGAGAAGAAGAGGTGGAACATCAAGTGGTAAGGTTCCACCTATCCCACCTGAGCTCTCCAAGGGTGACCCTTCCTGTCCTCTCCATGAGGTCCCAGGTCCATGGTCTCCGAGGATGTCAGTCGCTAGATAAAGTCCCTCTCAGAAGATAGAGGCCTCAGAGGAAAGGCTCATGGGAAGGTAGTCAGAACCCGAGACATTTCTCAGATTCCTGCTCTGCCCAGCTCTGGACATGAAGCAGTGATGGGCCTGGACAATGGGTGTTGCCCAGTGGGTGGCCGTGGGAGACGTCAAGAGTCAGAACTTCTGTCTCCTGACCTTGTAGAAACTACGTTGACTTCCTGGATGATCAGACTCCTCGAGGTAACCATTGACCTCTGTTCCTCACATGGTGGTTTTGAACATATATGTATGTGACAGTACTTTATAAATGAAGCAACAAACACATGTGAACCTTATTAATATTATCATTGACCGTTTGACCACATCTACTGATTCTTGGGGCTTTCAGAGTTAATAGCCCGTTAATATCCCAAGGGTCTCCCATAAAGGGACTCCTGTGTAACACCGATGCTTCTACCTTTATTACATGTAATTCACTCTTCTGGTTTCCCAGGTTGGAGAAATTACCAGAGGGAAACAGAGGAGAAAAGGAGGCTAATTTCTATTCTGAAAAGGTGACTAGTCTTTTCTTTCCTGATCCCTCTTTAACATGTTCTCTGCAATTCCAGGGATTCAGTACAGCCTGCAGTAGTCATGGGAGGGGTTTGCCATAGGAACGGGTACGTGAATGAAGGCCTTGGGGTGAGGGCTGCTGAGTGTATGGTGAAGTCATAGACGTGGGGCATTGTGAAGGGGCAGCAGGCTTCAGGTGGCCCCTCCCCTGACAGGCCAGCAGGTCCTCCTTTCCATGTTCTGGTCCTGGCTACAGTTTTCTACTTCCTGTCTCCCGCAGGCCCCTAGGCCGGCCTCTCGATATCACCCGCTTTCGTCAACTATTATGCCCAGACCCCTCCTGTGAGGTGTGTAATAGCACAACTGCTGAGATCAATCGGCTCCTGGAGGACCTGGAAGATGATACCGCCTCTGTGTCCTCTATGGCTTCCACAGCTTCTGGGACTGAGTCATCATTCACTCTGTCCTCTGCCTTCTCAGAAGTCCCTCCAGGAGACCTAACACCATCCCCTCCACCTGACCCTTCCCCACCGCCCCCCTCCGTCCTCTCACCTAACCCAATGACACCCTTAGCTGACTTTCTTTCACCCTCACCACCGGGTCACTCTATGCCACCAGAGTCTTTTCCTCCCTTGGAGTCCAAATTCCCAGCAGACCGTTCCCCACCCCAACCCCTTGCCCTTCCCCCTCTGCCACCACATGACACCCAGGCAACGGGTCCTATTCTCCAACCAGAGGCCACTCTGTCTCTGAATACGATCTTCTCTCGACCGCACCCTTTCCCAAGATATTAACCCCTTACCAAATTTGTCCCAGATAATCAATCCCACTGATTCACTGGCTTGTCATCACACACCACCAAGCCTGTCTGTCTCACCACCGACAGACCACCCTTTAACTGTGACTCAATCTAAATTGGTTTCCATCTTATTGAAGTCTGTTCCAGAGAACTCATCTCCAGATAGCCCTGGTGGGTTGTCCACTTATGTCCCAACAGTCAGAGGCACTGACCATTCAAGCCTGTCAATTTCAGAATTATCCTGGTGGCAAGCTTGTGCCAAAGACTTGTTCTTAGCACCTTCCACCTTGGCACCATGTGATTTTAATCGAGAGTTTCTTGCCCTCCATTCTTCAGAGTCCTCTCTGGAGAGACACCCTACAGCTAACCTTATAGAGCCTGGTAACCTCTCATTTCTCAGCCCTCATGTCCTGGCACTCCTGGAGAGACAAGTCCGAAAGAGGAGTGATTTCCTGATGTGGAAAGAAAAGGAGAAGGAGAAGGGTTCTTTTCCAAAAAAACTTAGGCCAGGCCACCAACTAAATCCTTCGGGGAAAACGTTAGAGTCAAATGCTGATGAGTGTGACTCAGCATTCTCCCTTCCTTTTTGGAGCAGTGCAGGCAAACCAAAGGAGCTGCACATGCATGACCAGCCCCCATATCCTAAAATCTTGGAGGACCATTTACAGGAAAAATGTATGCAGCTCTTCTGGGGTCTTCCATCTCTGCACAGCGAGTCCTTGCCCTCTGCTATCCGTGACTCAAGTGACTGCACCACAATCTTCCTTTTCAATACCATCCCAAATGCCTCCACAGGCCAAGAATCCCCAGTACCTCTCCATCGCCCACCTCCATCCTTGCCTGAGATCCAGCCCCAACACTTGCCTCAAACCCTACCCCAATCCCAGCCCCTACCTCTCACTCAGGTCATGTCTCAGGCCCACCTTAAATCCCCACTCCCAATCCTACCATCTGGTCCTCTACCCCAGATAAGGATCTGTGGGGGGTGTGCCACCATAGACCCCAGGATGAATCAGAGTCTCTCACCTCATCTGAAATTCAACAACTGGAATGGAAAGTGTTGCAGAAGCAACAGGAAAGTTTGTGGGGTTCCCCCTCTGTAGTCCAAAGATCTCAGGAAGAATTTTGTTCTTCAGCTCCCAACTTTCCTTACCATCAGGCCTCCCAGGCCCATGCCTCCATCTCCATCCTTCCCGTAGAGTTTCCTCTCAGTGATGAGCTGAGGAAGAAACTGGAACATCACCTTCGAAAGAGGCTCATCCAACACCGGTGGGGCCTGCCCCGCAGGATCTGTGAGTGTCTGTCACTGATGATGCCTCCAAGAGATTTCTCAGAGATAGCTAAGTCAGAGAGCAATCGTGGACTCTCACGGATCTCGGTGAACAAAGATCTAAATGTTGGATTGAGCCAATCCAAAAGCTTCCATGAGAGGGGTTCAGAACTGCTTCAGGTAGAGAAGGAGATGGGGAAGGATCGGGGGCACAGCCCAGAGAACGGCCCAAAAGCTCATCTGTTGAGTGACCCAGAGCTCTTCAGATAAGGATCCGGCATATGACTCTGAGAAAGACCTAAATAGTCACGTGGCAAGTCTGTCAGGGAAAAATTCAAGGGCCTTGGAGGAAAGTCTAGATCAGAAACAACTTGAAAATGTCCTGAAAGCACATTTGAGCAAGAAGTTTGAGGAAATCAGTGAGGCTCGTCTCCCTGGGACGGTGCGCAGTTCATGGCATGCCAGCAAGCAGACATTGCTGCTTTCTGACAAATCCCACACCCAAATAACACAGAGGAGTTTGCCACCTTCAGTGGGTGGGGACTCCTCCCTGAATACCTTCCAGGAGCTTTGCTTCATTGATTCCAGTGCACAACAGATGATGGAAAGCCATATTAAAAGCTTTCGTATGAGAATGGAGTGGGGCCTTCCCTGCAGGGTCCTTGAATCCATACTGGCGTTTAAATTGGAAGATGCTGCATCCCAGTCCTTGACCTATTTCTACTGTCCCCCCTCAAATAACCCAACTTTGGAAGTGGACTCCAAATCCGAGGGCTTCGAGCCCCATAGAGGAAGCTCTAAATCTGTTCTTCAAGAAAAAGTGGAAACAACAAATTCAGCCCTGGTCCTGGATCGTCTTTGCCCTGCTACTTCACCTATGGGCAGGCAAGGACAAGGGGTGCCGAGACAATCACCCTCTGGTATCAACCAAGAGATTGCAGAGGTTGTTCAGAGGAGTAAGGGTGCCAGACAGACTCATCTGCCTGTCACATGTGGCATCACAGGCAAAGCGAGTCAGAAATTTACTCAGCTAGGCAACAGATGCCCCCCAGAGCTGCCTGCAAGGCAAGCTGGTGCCAAACATGAGACAAAGGATGAGAGAGTGAGTCCCAGTGATAGAAGAGAAGGGCGACAGGACAAAAAGATGAAGTCGGAAGCCTTTTCCGTGCACAGCACGGCCAGGGACATATTCAGGGCCAAGGAGCTCAACGTTCTGCAGTCAAAAACTGGTAATGTGTTGACAACCAGCAAGCCAGGAAGCTCCCAAAGGATACGTGAGAATCACAGTAAAATAGAAATTACTGGGACCATTGAAAGCGCTGCACCAAAAAGACAAGTTCCCCAAGACCCGAAGTCATCGGATCTTAAGGAACATCTGTTTAGGGAATTAAAGTCGAAACTAGAGAAGAGGAATCAGAGCCAGGTCCAAGGCCAACACACTGACAGGTCCCCTGCCTCAGAGAGCTTGACTTACAAGGCCTCACCGACTCATGCCCACAGTGTCTCCAGTGGGGACACGGGAGCTTCCCAGGTGCTGCATGTCCATCTGGAGGACACTGGGATCAGCAGGAAGCAGTGGCAGGAGCCTTGGGTCCCCAAGAAAGACCGAAAGAGGTACGAGGATAAGAAATTCCCAGCAGCTACAATGAGAGTGAGCCCTCTGGGCACCAACAAAGAAGAGCTTGGTGGGGGGATGCAGGGTTGGGGACATGCCAACCTACAAGAAAGAGTTTCCCTACTCAGATCACAGCATCAGAGGAGACGCTTGGGAGCAAGTCTTCCCAGACCTCATCACAGAAGGCACAGCCTCCTCCTGAAATGCTGTTCAGAAAAAAGATGAACCACAATTTTCAATGGCTTCGTCCTTGGACAAAAGGCAAAAACCAAGAACATCCCCAGGAAAAGGGCAGCCCCATATCATCTGCACAGAGCAGAGGCCTGGTTAAAGGGAGAGCTGCCGTTACTGGGACCACCACAGCTCAGAAGACCAGGACAGTCCCTGGGAAGTTCCCAGTGGAGAAACTGGGGCAGCGGTGTGCAGCAGAGGTCACCCGCCCTCAAGAGCCCCTTCCTTCCCTGAGGAAGTTTGTGAAAACTGACCAGAAGTCAGAAGAGCAGGCCCAGGCAGAGCCCGTCCAGGGGCATCCTTCCAACTACAGGGCTCCCTCCTGTAAAGTGCCAAGCACCAAGTCCTGCCACCAAGAAGTTGTCTTTGCTGGCCAGAATTATCCTACATGTTCTAGACGGATCAGAGACCAGAACAGACACCCTCAGAAAGCCGTGGCGTTTAAAGATCAGCTATTGGATCAGAAGCGTCCCTTATCTGTGCCCCGCAGGGAGCATGTGCCCCATCCAAGCTCCACCTGCAGGCGTCAAGCCGGCCCAGGGGCCTCCAGCTGTTCTCACCACTGCTAAAGGCACTATGTTTAGGGATCCGTCTCTATGTCAACAGAAAACGCTTTTCCAGCGTTTCGAGAGCGGAAAATTTCCCACCGCAAAATAATTCCTTCTTGTGGAGAATATTAATTCTCCCCAATAAATGATTCTCTAATAATAGTGATGTCTTTTCTGTGTCCTGTGTTGGGGGCATGGGTTTCAGGTAACTCAGGGCTTGTGCTTAGGGAAAAGGAGGAGTGAGTTCAGCTCTTACTGATTGCTTCCTCTGGCTTCTAAAAGGTCACCAGTGCTCTGGAGCTCTTGTTGACAAAGAGATATCACGTGCCCCCAAAAGCCCATTTCCTCCCTGATGAAGTTTGAGGAGGTGGGCTCTGCCTCCTGCCTCTTCGCTTAGCCTTAACGAAAGTGTAGAGCAGCCCACACCTTCCGCTCACTGAATGTTTTACATCCTTCAGAGAGTAGGGAAGACAGGTGTTCTCTCTCCGAAGAGGGTCAAGAATAGGTATGCAATTCATAAAACAACAATGAAGAAAAAACAGTGGCTTCATCATGATTTAGAGGTCAGTGACCAGAGGACCCCACAGGTGGGTGAACCCTGAATGGGATTTGGGGGGTGGGGGAGGGTATTGCTGCAGTGGATCCTGGGCTGGTGGGGGAGGGGCTAGCAACAGCACAGACACTCCTTAAGAATCTGTCATGTGAGTCATATTAATGTGTTAGGGAAGAATACTTTAAACTTTACATTGAGGTTTCCCTACTGGAAAGGCACCTGGGGGAAGTGGTTCCCCTCTGTAGGTATTTCTTCAGACTGCCAAATGATATTTTGTTGCAGAGCAAAAGCATCACTCAGCTGCCAGTAGTAACAATGTTGACCAGGTAGCCACCTACCTCCCAGGATAAAATAAAGCTGAGAGTAAGGAAAAGATGACTTGGAGTAAGCGAGGAGGGAAGAAAAAATGAAGAGGGGAAAGAAGGACCTTGCTGGTAGAACAAAGCTTTATGCCTCATCATCCATATGGTGACCCTGTCCTGTTCCCCCCGCCCCCTCCTCAATCTGATCCAGGCATCACCACCTTGAGGCTGATCCAGACACTGCACAGCACACTGATGCCTTATTCCAAAAAGGCACTGGGCTGTTCTTTGAATACTAAACAATATCTGCAGGGAGGTCATCAGGCATGGCATCCCCCTCTTTGGGGAAGGTGATCTTGCTGCCTTCCTTCCATCTATGCTTAATAGGAATATACAAGATCTTGCCCTTAGTGTGTACAGTTCACCTATCGGGATGGAAGTGCCGCCTCTGATATTCACGGCCTTGGTGGAGCCATGGCTGGTCTCCCCCAGAACACCTGCAGCTCATGAACCAGAGGTGAGTCCCAGACTATGCACCAGGTTACAGATATATGGGGGTCTCACCATGGACTGCACACATACCCACCCTTACAATAGGGGTTTGGAGGAAAGGCAACTCCACTTAGACAGACTGGGACTCAAAAATTGGCTGAGTGTCAACTGGGGCAAAATTCAAAAAGCATTATGATGGTGAGCGTTAAATACATTAAGTTGTAGACGTCTAAGTAAAATAAAGATGGCTACAAGGGTGGAAAAATAAAATACCAATTTTGTTTTCTAAAAACAACGTGATTTTAAAAATGGAAGGGAGGAGAAAAAGGGAAAAATAGAATAAAATGATTGTTCTATAAGTAATAAGAGGGGGTCAAGATATAGGTGACAAACGAAATAAGACTCCGAGTAAGGGAAAGGAATTTGAGGACATTAGAAAAGATACAAGTATAATGGTAACTATTGTAACAAAACCGAACACGCACGCGCGCACACACACACACACACTACACAAATGGGGTGAGTATCCCAGAGGGCACTGGAGGTAGTTTTCCCAGAAAGGCTTGTGAATGCTAGGTGTTAAAACAAAAACCAAAAACAAAACCGGTGTCCACTACAGCCTCTCTCACTCCACACTTGTATCTTCTCGTCCAGAGTTATGCCATTGAACCCACAATGTCTGAAACTTGAGGTCAAAGAAAGAATGCAGATTCTGTGGAGGTCCTGGGAGGGGGATGGGGCCCAGGGCAGGAGACTTGAAGAGGTGAGGAGGCCATGGAGGGCTCTACCATCGATGTGGATAGACCAGCCAAAGACCAGCCTCTCAGTTTCTGCATCATCTCATCTTAGGGTCCTTTCCTTCCATTCCAGTGTAGTTACTGCCACACTCCAGAGCTTATCACCAGGAAGACTTCAGCCATCCAGATTATTACAGTCGGACATTCCACCCCTTGGCCTCGTCTCTCATTCTTCTGATTCATATGCCCCTTGTTAACTTTTCAACTCCAGGCCCTTCATTTTTCCACTTGCTCCTTGTCTGTCGGTCAAGCTCTTGTTTACATTTCCTCCCTCTCCGGGGTAGACTCGATGGTCTGTCAGCTAACCAACATTTAAAAAGCTCCGCTACTAATGGGCCCCATCCAATCCCTTTTAATCCTGCCTGTCTGGCAAAATCCCATCTCTCTGCCTTTCCCAGAAATGCCTTCCTATAACTAATTGATCACTATTGGATTAAATCTCACAATGGAGTCTACCGATGCCACAGTAAATTCAGCCCCAGCACTAGCTGGGAATCACTCACTCATTCCACAAAGAATTATCCCATGCTTACTAACATGAGAACAAGACAAATGGAGCTTAGGTCGCTGTTTCCTTATTCCATTCTCTCTCCAGGGACACTCAAATTTATTTCAAATCTCCTTCACTTTCCTCAAATTTAGGCTGTCTCCATTTGCTCAGTAGATGTGCTGGACCACTGATCACAGAGGAACTAGAAGTCATGAGACAGGAACTTTCCATCAATAAAGCTTCACAAAAACCTTTTCCCGTTCCTCCTTTCCTTCTTTCCTGTTATATGAAAAGAGGTTTCCTTCCTAACCTCAATGATTACACTTCCTGAAATGTCCTTATTGAGAGAGCTAAACCCTCGTCTTGACGGACTGAGCCCCCTTGCCAGGTATCCTCTCGTCCCCTCCCTCTCTTTAGGAGGCACCCAGCTTCTTTCATTATTTTAAGCTTCTATTACAGAAATCTTTAAACATGCACGAGAGCAGTGGAACTTCCCATGTACCCCTTACCCCACTTTCACAGTTATCATCTGGCACGTGTGATACGGCCCGTCTCCTACACTACGGTTAAGGGGCAAAAGCCCATGGGAACATCCTGCCATCCGTCTCTCAGGTGTATGCTTTGTGCCCATGTCACAGCTCTCACGTTTCTTTGACATTTACTACCTGTGGAGCTCACTGACCCAAAACAGATGGACAGAGCCATGGGGAGGAAACGCACTGAGCTTCAGATGCTCTGGCCATCAGTTCTGCTCAGCCCTGTAGTCAAGCCTGAGAAGTCACTGAGTTAACTCCTCCCTCCACCCCACGCAGAAAGGAATCTTCCTAAGCAAATGCAGTGCACGGTGTTGCAGTCCTTCAGTCACACAGTGACTGCAGCACGTAGAGAGCACAGAAGGAGAAAACTGTACATGTGATAAGGACTTCACATCACCATGCAAGTGTTTTCAAATATTTAGAAGAAAGTTTCTTTCCTGTAATACATTCAAAACGAGCTACTGTATGATGAGTTAAACACAGGAGATCAAACACTTTTTTATCTCCTCTCCTTCCCCAAAAGTAAAATATTACATGAAAAGATGCTCCACATCATTAGTCACCAGGGAAATGCAAATCAAAACCATGGTGAGATAGCACTTCACACACAGGATGGCTAGAATCAAAAAGTTAGATAATAGCAAGTGTTAGAAGGCCGAGAAACGGAAACCCTTTTATGCTGCTGGTGGGTATGAAAAATGGTGCAGCTGTTTTGGAAAACCGTCTGGCAGTTCCTCAAAAGTTAAACACAGAATTACCACATTACCTAGAAATTCCACTTCTAGCTAGACACTCAAGAGAAATGAAAACATATGTCCACACAAGAACTTGTACACAAATGTCCATAGCAGTATTATTCATAACGGTCAAAAGACGGAAACAACCTAAACGTCCATCAACTGACGAATGGGTAAATAAATTACGGTATATCCACACAATGTAATATTTTTTGGCAATAAAAAGTTCTGATACATGCTACAATATGCACAAACCCTGACAACATTATGCAGAAGTGAAAGAGGCCAGTCACAAATAACCTCATATGATTCCATTCATACGAAATGTCCAGAACAGGGAAATCTAGAGCGAGAGGAAGTAGACTAGTGGTTGCTTAGGGCTGGGGGGATGAGAGGACAGGGGCATGACAGCTAAAGGTTATGAAGTTTCTTTTTGAAGTCATGAAAATGCTTTAAAATTGACTGTGGTGATGGTTACCCACCTGTGAATACACTAAAAATCATGGAATTATACACTTGAAATGGGTAAGTTGTATAGTATGTGAACTATATTTCAATAAAGCTGCTAAAACAAGTAAAGGATTTAAAAAGAACAAGGCCCTTGAGGATGACAAGAAGGGGAGAAGATATGACAAAAGATGTCAACACAATTTTTGAAGACGGAAATCCGGTGCAGGAGTGGTAACTGACTAGCAGAGCAGAGGAAGTGCCGGCAAACCAACTCACACCACAAAACCCCAGAAGATGGACGACCCAGTGGCACCAGATAAGGAAGAAATTAGGGGTTTCATGCTGTACACATGTTGAATATTTTGTTCTTTCCTTTGGTTCTTGTTTTATATTATGTATAATTTTTTTAAAAAAAATTTTGGGGGGGATGCTCTTTTCCAGTATTTTGTGAAACCCTGTTGAAATGTTAGCACACTTTAAATGTGCAAAGAGGATCCAGGGTTTCTTGCCTGGGACAGAACCTGCGACAACTGTTTTAAAGTCACCATTGCACACTTCTGGGGTCTGGGTAGGCTAGCGATGGCAGGTGCGGGAATAAAAGCCAGAAATTTCAAAGGTTAGGCAAAATTTGGGACAACAGCCAACAGTCCATTTTTAAAATGTATTTATTTAAAGATAAACTTGTGGAAAAGTTGCATGGATGGTAAACAACCTTCCCCCCCTTATCCAGGTGTACCCGTTAGTATTTTGACCCATTTTCGATATCTCTCCATTTTGTCTCTGTCTCCGCTCCCTCCCTCCCCTTTCTCTCTATATCAGCACACACACACACACACACACACACGGATGTCCATGAATGTGCCATGTTCGCGCCCGGGATCCAAACCGGCGAAATGCTGGGCCACCAAAGCGGAGTGTGCAAACTTAACCACTCGACCACGGGGCCGGCCCCACCTGAAACTATTGTTGGTGGAGCTTATCTTGCTCAGACTTTAAAGGATGATTTTACAATCATGAGTCCTGGGGACCTTAGGGGCAGTCAGGACCAGACTTGCTATAAAAAAAACAATGCCAGAGAAGCAAAGATACATAGAGGGATTTGTCTGAACAGAGACCTCCTGCAGTCGAGGGAGGGTACATGAGAGGGGTGGGCTTGAAGTGTACCTTCCTTTTGGGTAGAGACGATGGTGAAGCTGTGGATGAGGGAGAAGACAGGGAAAGAAAGGAGCTGTCATTACTGGTAAACCCTCTCACATGGGAGGGAAAGGATTGGGTGTCTGCGGCCAAGATAGATTCATCAGACTCAGCGAGGGAATGCGGGCAGGCAAAGGGAGGACATGACACAGGGCTTCATTCCAGCAGTTTAGCACTAAACAATGAAGCTGTAAAAGTTATACCTATTAAATGACTAGCTAGCGTGGGGGGAGATGAAATAAATATATATACACCATCAACAAAAATGACATTATTGTTTAAAAAGGTACAGAGATGTCAATGGGAATTTTGGGGAAAAGATAGAAAGTAGATGGGGAAAAAAATCATAAAACCTTTCATGGAAGAAGTAACCATAGGTGTGATTCAAAAAAAATCTAAAGGTACTGTCAAATATGATTACAACTGTGCTCACTAGAAGTTATGCTAAAGAGAAGCCTAGTCCTAAATCAAGATGAGATTGACCCTGCAGGTCATGGTCCAGCACAATTGCTCTGTAAAATAATGGAAAAGTTTAAAATTTTGCTGGGAGGAGGGGATTTGGCAGAGAAAAAGAGGGAGCAGCAGGGTGAGACACCGTATGGGTGGAAGGGGCCAGATTTGAGAACCTTTAGAGGCTGACTAGCCTAAGAGGGATTCGGGGAAAAGAAGAACTACCAAACATTTTCAAGTTGTTTGCCCTGGGTCCACGGATGTGCCACGCCCTTGTGGCCCTCTTTCTCATGCTTTCTGTTGGTTGATACAGGCTACTCTGTTCTCTCATGCTTTTTGGTGATAGTGGATTCTTTTGAGGAGATAACGGGAGGTGGGGCTGCTGCTGAGTGTATTTCTGGTTTCATACAGGTAAAAACACATTATGTATGAGGGGAAGTTTTAGTTGAAGGCCGAGTAGATCTTGGGGATGTAAATCCCTGGGCACAGGACCGACTTTCAAAGATGAGGTGGGGGTCCAAAAGGAGATCACCAAGCAATAAAAGGCTCTTAGGTAACAGCTGGGTAACAGAATAAATAGAAAATTTCACCAAGGTGAAATATATGCCATGGTGAATATGTGGAGTTGGAAGGTAAGTTGGAAGGATCTAAAGGGCCTCAGAGGGGTGGACTGATTTGCTGGCCTGGATGGTGGGGGAAGGGTTGTGGGTTCATCACTTCTGTGTTTTCCCCTCCCCGACCATCAAGAACCTTTGGTGTCTATGCTAAAGCTCTGTGATGCGGGCCTGGAACTCTAGTCTAGAATGTGCACTCTTAACGCCCAGCTGCCTGAGGTGGCAGTGCACTTCTGGTGATGCAGATCACCCTCTTTGTCTGAGGAATGTTAATGCACCACGGCTGAGCTCCAGCTTGAGCTCCTAGGTATTCCCATCCCTGCCTTCCTGTGTGGGGTGGGGCTCCTTCTTCTGTCACTCTGCTACCTAAAGAGGAGTCCATGTTTCCCAATATTTCGGAAAGAGAGAGACATCAATCAGGTAAGTAAATCAGGTCCCTCAGAAATATCAAATCTTTCTTTTCAAATAGATGCATTCAATGCTATCAATTTCCCCCTAAGTACTGCTTTTGCTATACCTTATAAATTTTAATAAGTTCTATTTTAATTTTCATTTAGTTTAAAATACTTTGAGACTTCTTCCTTGACCAATGTGTTTAGTAGCGTGTTGTTTAATCTCCAAACATTTTAGGATTTCCAGCTATCCTTCTGCAATTGATTCCTAGTTTAATTCCATTATGGTCTGAAAACATACTTTGTCCAATCTCTATTTACTTTTGTTAAAGTGTGTTTTGTGGCCAAGAACGTGGTCTATCTTGGTGAATGTTCCATGAGAGTTTGAGAAGAATGTGTATTATCGGATGAAGTACTCTACAAAATGTCAATTAGATCACGTTGACTGATGGTGCTGTTCAGGTCAACTGCATCTATACTGATTTTCTGCCTGCTGAATCTGTCCATTTCTGAGAGAGAGGGTGAAATCTCCAAACATAACAATAGATTCAACTATTTCTCTTTGCAGTTCTACCAGTTTTTGCCTCATATTTTGACACTATGTTGTTCGATGTATACATGTTGAGGACTGTGTGTCTTGTTGGAGCATGGACCCTTTATGGTTATGTAATACCCCTCTTTATCCCTGATAGTTTTCCTTCTTCTGAAGTCTGCTTTGTCTGAAATTAATATAGTTACTCCTGTTTTCTTTTGGTTAGTGTTAGCAGGGTACATTTTTCTCTGTCTTTATTTGTAATCTATCTGTATCTTTATTTTTAAAGTGGGCATTTTGTATACAACATTTAATTGGGTCTTGTTTTTTTATCCACTGACAGTCTCTGTTTTTTAATTGGTGAATTTACACGATTTATATTTAGCGATTTTTTAAAAAATACGGTAGGACTCATACCTACAATGTCTATAACTGTTTACTATTCATTATATCTATTCTTTTTTCTTCTCTTTTTCTGCGTTTTCTGGTTTTAGACAAGCATTTTCTATGATTCCATTTTCTCTCATCTCTTACTATATCAATTGTTCTTTAAAAAGAATTTCAGTGGTTGCTGTAGAGTTTGTAATATACGTTTATAAGTAATGTAAGTCCTCTGTCACATTGTTTTCATTCCTTTCACTTATCCATATACTATAATCACCCAATACATTGTCACTATTATTATTAGCTCAATTGAGAATAAGAAAAATAAAAGTTTCATTTTACCTTGATTTATTCCTTCTCTTCCTCTTTTTAATGAAGATCCAAGTTATCATTTTCCTTCTCCCTGAGGAACTTTTAAAAAATATTTATTGCAGAGCAGGTCTGCTGCTGATGAATTCCCTCAGTTTTTGTTTGTCTGAGAAAGGTTTTATTTCTCCTTCACTTTTGAATGATAATCTCACTAGATATAAAATTCAAGGTGGGTGGTGTTTTTTCTTCTTTCAACACTTTAAATATTTCACTCCACTCTCTTCTTGCTTGCATGGTTTATAATGAGAATCCCACAATTCTCATCCTTGTTCCTCTAGATGTAGGGTGTTTATTTTCCTCTGGATTCTTTCAAGATTTATCTTTTGGTTTCCTACAGTTTGAAGACGATATGTCCTGATGGGGATTTTTAGGCTGCTTAATTTTAAAACAGTTTATGATGAGGATTTTTAGGCTGGTTACTTTTAAAACTACAGATAAGAAGCAGGCTCCAAGGAGTGGAATTTGTTTGCCCTTTGATCAGAGACAATTGCATTTGTAAAGGAAATCTCCATGCCTCCCTCTCTGTGCCAGGAAGGGGGGGGGGATGGTCTTATCTCTAGAGGCTCTTGGTCAATGCCAGAGGCAAGAACTTAAGTTGGTTACTGTCTGGCAACCTCATGTAACTGACCCTCCCCCCCACAAATCCTCCTTTGTCTTTAGCCGAGGATAAAATTCAAGCGGTGACTTCTGCCATTTACTCAATCCGGTTTGATTCTTATCTACCATTGTAACTTTTTTACATATTCTTTGTCTTGTAAAGAGATAACTCACATACCTATGCCTTAAATTTAGCCCTAACCCTCAACTTGGGGCAGCAGCAGCAGGAGCTCTGACTGCCCGTGGGTCCTGTCCCCACGCACCAGCTCTGCCTGCCCATGGATCCTGTCCCCATGCCAGCGGGGGCAGCAGCAGCGGCAGCAGCAGAAGCTCTGACTGCCCATGAGTCCTGTCCCCATGCTATTCCACACTATTTTCTAAATAAAGGAGCACTACTGCCAGATCTTGAGAGTCTAAGAAATCTTTCTTTCGACTCCTCGGCTCACCGATCCCGCATCATGTCCAAGTATAGACTTTTTTAGTATTTATCTTGTTGGGGTCTTTTCTGAGCTTCTACAATCTATGGTTAACCTGTCATTAATTTTGGAACATCCTTGGCCATTATTACTTCAAATATTTTTCTACTCTGTTCTTTCTCTTTTCTCCTTCTGGTATGCCAATTACACATGCTACATATTTTGAAACTGTCTCACAGTTCTTGGATAGTCTGGGCTTTAAAATTTGTTTTCTTTTTCTCTGTGCATTTCAGTTTGCAAAGTTTCTATTGACATATATTCAAACTCACATATTCCTTCCTTGGCCGTATGCAATCTACAGATGAGCCAATCACAGGCCTTCTCCATTTCTTGTAGTGTTTTTGGTTTCTAACATTCCTTTTTGATTCTTTCTTAGAATTTCCCTCTGTCTGTTGACATTCCTCATCTGTTCTTGTGTGCCATCTATTTTTTCCATCAGAGCCCTTAACATACTAATCATGGTTATTTTGGATTCTATGTGTGATACTTCCAAAACCTGTGTCAATGTGAATGTGGATCTGATGCTTGCTTTGTCTGTTTAGACTGTTTTTTCTTGCCTTTTAGCATGCCTTGTAATTTTTGGTTGAAAGCCAGACATGCTGTATTAGGAAATAGGAACTGAAATAAATAAACCTTTAGTGTGAAGTTTTATGCTCATCTGGCTAGGTGTTGGGCTGTGTTTAATATTTACCGTAGCTGTGCATGTCAGAGGCTTCAATTTCCTCTAGTGTCCTTGTTTTTGTGTTTCTTGTGTCTTTAGGTTCCCCTAAATCTCCTCCTTAAACAGAGCCTATGCCTTGCAACTCTTTCAGCTATGATCCCATCACTATACTGCAGCCCTGGGGACATGGTGGGAAGGTGTTAAGGGAGGGGATATAATTAAATCTTTTAGTGGGCCTGTGTCCCTGGGTTGTGACCTTCACAAGTGTTTCTAAGCTTTTTTTTCCTTTTCTTTGAACTCTTTAGATGAGACAGGAAGGCTACAGGGGGCTGCAGTTGGGTAATTGCCCTTCACCCACGTGGGATAAGGCTTGGTACTCTTTTCCCCTGCTGAGGAGGCTTCTACTACGGAGCACACTCAGGGGATATTTCAAAATCCTTTCAAAATGGTAACCTTTCTCCCCCACCCTCCCGTGCCAGAAACATCAGAGTTTCTTCATGGTTCTTCACTGTGAGAACTTAGTAGGGTTCCTGGAAGTAAAACTCACGAGTAGGTAGGGCCTCCCCTTAAAGGGTCCTCCAGGAGTTTCTCACTTTCATGCTAGCCCACATGCATCCTCAGCAGTTTGTCAGTGTCTTTTACGTGTTTCTACCAGTTTATGGCTCTAGTGGCTTCTGCTCCAGGTAAGCTGATCTTAACTGTGATTCTCTGCATTCACCCTCTCTGAAGATTTTGGGTAGTAGTTTGCCCTGCAACCTCAATTCTCTGGTGACTTCAAGAAAAGCCATTGATTTTCAGTTTGCTCAGCTTTTGCTTCTCCTAAGGACCGTAGTAAAGACTCCCAATATCTTTAAGTGTTGGAGCTGGAACCAAAAGTCACTCCTCAAAGAATAATTCTTTACTTTCCTGTTCCCTTTCTCACATTTTTAAATGAGTTTGGCTGGGCCAGAGAGACACCTAAAATGGGAAGTCTGAGGAGAGGACAGACCATTGCTCCCTTAGGGGAAGAGAACAGGCAGAACTAGGGCTTCAGGGAGGACTAAGGATTCCATTTAAAGCTCACAGACTATCTGGGTGTGCTGGTAGGTTCCCAAATAAAATCCCAAACAGTGATTCTGTAGGCCTTGATTCAGTTATTTAGCGTTTCAGATCTGTGTAGGAGAACACCGTTCCCAGCACTTGATCATGAGTCATCTTGCCACGTCAGGTGCCACTTGCCAAGCCTTCCTTCGTGTTGGGCAGATCAGGAGAACAGAGCTGAGTCTCCGAGCAGATGCTGGAGCAAGAGCTCTGTCCCAGGATACAGGGGCCTATCTGAGGAAGCACAGATGTGACTGTGGGCCTCAGAGTCTATGCCCTCCTTGAGCAGAGGACTTCTGACTGAGAACATCAAGTGTGGACTCTAGCCAAAAATCCTCCTTCGAGGTTTTCAAAGCAGGAAAAACTGAAAGTATTTTATCACCTTTAAAAATTAATAAAAGGAAGGAATGCAAAATTATAGGAATTAAAATAGAGAGTCATATTATTCTTGGATAACAAATATCTGACTTTCCTAAACAGAGAAGTGAGACCAATGAGTCCCAGCCCCTCATTCTTTTCTTTTTGTTCTCAGTGTCAGGGCAGAGCCAAGAGGAGAAGAAAAGGTGGAACACCAAGTGGTAAGGTTCTACCTATCCCACCTGCGCTCTCCAAGGGTGACCCTTCCTGTCCTTTCCATAAGGTCCCAGGTCCATGGTCTCTGAGGATGTCAGTCACTAGATACAGTCCCTCTCAGAAAACAGAGCCCTCAGAGGAGAGGCTCATGGGAAAGCAGTCAGAATCTGAAACATTTCTCAGATTCCTGCTCTGCCCACATCTGGGCATGAAGCAGTGATGGACCTGGGCAATGGGCGTTTCCCACTTAAGTGGCCGTATGAGATGTCAAGAGTCAGAACTTCTGTCTCCTGACCTTGTGAAAGTACTTTGACTTCCTGGATGATCAGATTCTTCCTTGAAGTAACCAGTGACCTATGTTCCTCACATGGTGGTTTTGAGCCTCACATAGGATGACATACATATATGAATGAAAGCCCATTGTGAATGATAAAGCAACATACATACGTGAGCTTTATTATTATCATTAACCGTGTGATCTTGAATCCCAATTCTTGGAGCTCTCCAAGTCCAATCTACCAAGGGTACCATATAGGACATTCTACTCTGCCTCCTAAAATATCTCTTTGCTTCTGTCTTCATCACTTTCCTGGTTTCCCAGGTTGGAGAGCTTGCCAGAGTGAAGCAGAGGAGGCAAGGGAGGTGCTTTCTCTGCTGCAAAGGTGACTAAATACAATCCTTCTTTCCTGTATCCCGCTTCTTAGCAGGGTCTAAGAATTTCTAGGGCCTCAGTGAAACGTGAGATTGATAAGGGAGGGAAAATCCTCAGATTTTGAAATCCAGATTGTCTAAGTCTTAGGGAGAAGGATACAACATAGATTGTGAGCTCAAGGAAGTGGGGGGATGTGAAAGGACAGTATGCAATGGGTGCCCCTACCTCTGTCAGACCAGGGCCCCATATATTTGTTCTGGTCCTGGCTGCAGCTATGTATATCCTGTCTCCTTCAATCCCCGGGGCCAGTATCACGATACCACCTGCTTTCGTCAACTGCTATGTCCAGACCCCTCCTGTGAGGTGTGTAATAACACAACCATGGAGGTCAATCGGCTGCTGTTCCTGGAGGACCTGGAAGATGATACTGCCTCTGTGTCCTCTCTGCTTCCACAGCTTCTGGGAGTGAGTCATCATTCACTCTGTCCTCTGCCTTCTCAGAAGTCCCTCCAGGAGACCTAACACCATCCCCTCCACCTGACCCTTCCCCACCGCACCGCTCCGTTCTCTCACCTAACCCAATGACACCCTTAGCTGACTTTCTTTCACCCTCACCACCGGGTCACTCTATGCCACCAGAGCCTTTTCCTCCCTTGGAGTCCAACTTCCCAGTAGACCGTTCCCCACCCCAAACCCTTCCCCTTCCCCCTCTGCCACCACATGACACCCAGGCAACGGGTCCTATTCTCCAACCAGAGGCCACTCTGTCTCTGAATACGATCTTCTCTCTTGACCGCACCCTTTCCCAAGATATTAACCCCTTACCAAATTTGTCCCAGATAATGAATCCCAATGATTCACTGGCTTGTCATCACGCACCACCAAGCCTGTCTGTCTCACCACCGACAGACCACCCTTTAACTGTGACTCAATCTAAATCGGTTTCCATCTTATTGAAGTCTGTTCCAGAGAACTCATCTCCAGATAGCCCTGGTGGGTTGTCCACTTATGTCCCAACAGTCAGAGGCACTGACCATTCAAGTCTGTCAATTTCAGAATTCTCTTGTTGTCAGGCTCCTGCCAAGAACATGTTCCTCCCCACATTATCACACTCTGATTTTCAACGAGAGCAAGTTTCCCTCCGTCTACCAGAGACCTGTCTCTGGGGAGACTCTGCTACCAATCACATGGAGGCCAGCAGCCATTCTTTCCTTGGCCTTAACGGCCAGGCATTCTTGGCAAGACAAATAAAAAAGAGAATGGATTTCCAGATATTAGAGAAGAAAGAAAAGGAGGAAGGACTATTTTCAAAACAAATGTGCTCAGAAAACCAACGGATGTCTTCAGGGAATTCATTGCAGCCACTTGATGTACAAGACACCACAGCCCCCTAAACTGGCTGGGACATCACAGGCAAACCAGAGCAGCTGAGCATTTGTCAACAGCTACTGTATGTCAAGACTTTGGGAGAAAACTTGCAGCAGAAATATACCCAGCTCTTTTGGGGTCTTCCCTCTCTGCACAGTGAGTCCCTGCTGGCCACTCTCCTGGTTTCTAGTAGTAGTGCCCCACTAGGGTCTCATTTTGTTTTATTCAATGGAATCTGTAATGCTTCTGCAGTCAAGATGTGGGATCAAGAATCTCCACCACTTCCCCATTCTCACCCTCCTCCCCTCCCCGATGTACATCCGCAACCCTTCTCTCAGACCAACCCGCAATCCCAGCCCCCACCTTTCACTCAGGTCCAGCCCCATGCCCACCTTCAATCCCCACTCTCAATCCTACCATCTTCTTCTCCATCCCAGATTAGGGACCATGGAGTGTCTTTCCATAGATCCCAGATTGAGTCAGACTCTCATATCTCAACTGAAAATCAACACCTGAAATGGCACATGTTGCAGAAGCAACAAGAAAGTCTGTGGGGTTTAGTCCCTGCATTCCAAAAATCTCAAGAAGCCACTTGTCCTCAAGCTCTCACCCCTCCTTTGGTCAGCCAGTCCTCCCATGCCTATGTACCAGTCTCTGTCCTTCCTGGCCATTTTCATATCACCAGTGAACCCCAGGATAAAATGGAGCTCCACATTCCAAGGAGGCTATTCTCACACTGCTGCCTCTATGCCAGTAGGAATCTAGAGTCTCTGTGTAAATGCACAGAAACATCTCAGCAAAAAGGCAGACATGCTCACTCACAGCTCCGTCAGCTTCAGGGCCAGAGTAGCAAGGATCGAGCAGAGACTGAATTGAGTTTCCCAGGAAGCTTCCATGAGACGATCTCAACAAAGTTTCAACTAAGGCAGGACATGAAGAGGAATCTTGGATATATCCTAGAGAAGAGCCCAGAAGATAGTCCTCCAAGGGTCTCAGAATGCTACCTACTAAAGAGTCTGAGGGCTGCCTCAGAGACAAAAAGTAGCTGTGTGTGTCACTCAAGGAATTACTCAGGGAATGAACTCTTAAATGTCTCAAGGAAGGACACAGACCAGAATGAAATGAAAACCATTCTTAGATTACATCTAAGCCAGAAGTTTTGGCAGATCACTGCGGGGAGGAGCCCCCTTGGGGTGTGTCATTCATGGCTGGCTGAGGACAACCCATCCCCTCCTTCTGGGAGTTCCCAGAACAATATGGAAAACAGAAATTTGAAAAACATAACAGTAGGTGGGGTCCACCCCCAGATGACCACTTCAGAGCTTTCTTTTCTGGATCCCAACACCCGACAGGTGCTAGAAGCCCATATTATAAGGTTTCGTGTGAGTCAGAGGTGGGGCCTACCCCTCAAAGTTCTTGAATCCATAAAATCCTATAAGTTGAGAGAAGCCAAAACATGGCCTCTTCCCCAATTTGACTTTCTCTCCTCAGCCACCTATATTTCTGGGGTGGATTCCAAAGCTGAGGTTTCCAAGCCCCCTGAGGGAAGCTCTAAAAGTTTTCAGGGAAATAAGGTGAAAACAACGAATTCAGTCCCCATCCTGGATCTTCCACTCCCTGCTACCTCATCTATGGGCAACGAAGGACAGGGGTCCCTAAAACCATCCCACTCTGATATCGACCGGGAGCTTGCCAAGGACATCCAGGCAATCGAGCATGGCAGACAGACTTCAGAGATCCTCACACACAGCTTTATAGACAAAGTGAGTCACAGTAAGACTGCACTAGACAATAACAGATGCAGCTGAGAGGTGCCCACAAGGCAAGCTGGGGCTGGACATGTGCCAAGGGATGAGAATGTGAGTTCCAGTGATAGAGAGGACATGATTCAGGGCCAAAAGATAGTGGAGAAGAATTGAAAACATTTTTCCACGTCCACCATGAACTTCAGGGAGATATTCAAGGCTGAGGAGCTGTGCGTTCTTACATCACAATCTTGTGACATCTTGACAACCAACAAGTTGGGAAGCTCCCAAATGGTAAATATCAATGTGAGCAAAGTAGAAACTACCCTGACCAGTGAATGTCCCTCACCAAAAATACCAGTTCCCCAAGATTCCAAACCATCAGACATTAAAAAACAGCTCCCTACCGAGTTGAAGTTTCAATTGAAGAGCAAGGAACATAGCCAGCCTAAAGGCTCTCCTGCTGACATATCCCTTACTTCAGATAGCTTGCCTTCGACTCCTCACTGACTCAGTCCCAGAGCGTCTCCAGTGGAGACATGGGAGCTTCCCAGGTGCTGCAAGTCCACTTGGAGGACAATGGAGATTAGCGGGAACCCTGGGCCTCTAAGTATGTCTCATGAAAATGCCAGGATAGGAATTTCCCACCAGCTGCAAAGAGAGTGAGACCTCTGGACTCCAGAGCAGGAGAATGTGGAAGCGAGGATTCAGGAGTTGGGACGTCTAAAGCCAGAAAGAAGAGCCACTCTATTGAGGACAGAGAATTAGAGGGCACTTCCCCATATCTGTCACAGAGTGAACAGTTTCCTCCTGAAAGTTACTTCAGAAAAAAAATGAGGCAGTTTTTTCAGTGGATTAATTCCAAGAAAAAAATCACAGGGCAGGAAAGTCCCCAGCAAAAAGCCAAGTTCACGTCAACCTTTGCACCGCTCCGAGACCCAGCTCCAAGTGCAGCTCTCGTGAGCTGTGGGCCTCCTGAAGCTCATGAGCTCATGGCAGCCATCGGGAAGATCCTAGAGGAGAAACTGGCATGGAGATACGAACCTGAGGCTGCAGAGTTAAGTCAGCAGAAGGGGGAACTGCAGGCCCAGGTAGAGCCTGATGAGGGGCATCCCTCCAACTGCGGGGCTCTCTCTGACCCACAGCCAGGGGAATCGGCAAGGACCACATCCTGCAGCCAAGATGCTGTCCCTCCTGACAAGAGTTTTCGTACAAGGGTTAGACAGAAAAGAGACAGGATCAGACAGCCCTGGAAAGTTGTGGCCTTCAAGGACCAGCATTTATGCCAGAGTCAACCCCCTTCCCCACCCTACAGGGAGTCTGTGACCCATCCAAGACCCAACTGCATGCATGATGTATGCCACGTCCCTCCGGCCACCCTCACCTCTAATGAAAGCACTGTGTTCAGAGATCTGACTCTTCTATTCAAACAGGAAATGCTTCTCCAACACTTCCAGGGAGGAAAAATGTCCCCAAAGAAATCATTCAGTCCTTGTTGAGAAAGCATTGCAGTTTTCACGAGAACACATCCTCTGATGAGAACCATGGTTAGCACAACCAAGGATACTGATCGTCCTCAATAAATGTTTCTGCTAGGAGAGAGTAGTGTTCTCTGTGTGGTGCTTTGGGGGAGTGGATTTGGGGTTCCCAGTGCTTATGCTCAGGGAAAGGAAGGAGGGAAGTCAGCTCTTTTGGTTTCTGCAAGATGACCAGTCCCTTGTAGGGGGCCTGACAGTGGCTTTCTCAGTTTTATCTTGGGTCCTGTATTTGACCTTATTCAGATGTCCTGTACTTAAAACACTTTACTTTTTCATAAAAAGTACAAAAAGTTTACTCTAAAAACTTCCGGGCCTTTTCAAAATGAGAGAAACCCTTCAAGTCCAGAACTTGGCTCAACTTGTCTTTCCATCTGCTCCCTCACTATCCTGAACTATACACAGCTGCAGGGTGGGATGCGTTCCTCTGGAAGGATACAGCCAGAATTTCCCCTTGTTGCCTCAGAAAGTTTTGGAATTGGAAGTGTGGGGGTGTTTAGGCCCTGAGGTGAGTGGCAGGGGGAAATGTTGCTCTTGGATCTCTTGGTGAGGAATGAATGTCACCTGCTCCTAAGAGCCTTTCTCTCCCTCAGGAAGTCTGGGTGGTGGGCCACGTCCCCACGCCTCAGCTGACCCTAACGAAAATGGGGAGCAGTCCACCCTTCCCCTTCCTCTACCCTTCCTGGAGCAGAAGGGAGGAGAGAACTTGCAGCTCTGAAAAGGACCAGAGATAGGAATATTTTCCTGAAAACGGTAACTTACCTTCATTTAGAAAAAGTTGCTGATTCCTGAGTATCTCACAGGTGAGCAGTCAGTGCAGGTGTGCGTATGGATGGGTTTTGCGATTGTGGACACTGGCGTGGCCAGGGCAGGGTCCAGGAACTGGGTGGGTCCCGCTGAAGAATCTGTTATATGTGGGGTGTTAATCTGTCTGGAAGGCACATTCTGAGCTCAACAATGAGGTCTCCCTGCATGTGAGGACACCTCAAGGAATGGGAAGAGCCGCTCCCGAGGGAAACTGCCTCAGGATGCCCAGCTTGGTAGAATTATTGCAAGACCAAGAGATCACCTGGCTATCATTTGTAGGAATGGTCGTCGGGCAGCCACCCAGAATTTGGGGCAAAAGGAGACAAGTAGGGAAAAAGGAATGGTGGAGTGAGTGGAAAAGGAAGGAAAAAATGAGGAGGGGAAGAATGACCTTATCATCACTCCTCATGATCCCTGAGGGTCACTTCGAGCTCACAATGTCCCTTCCAGACAGATTAACACCCCACATCCTGGCCATCCACTCCACCCAGCACTACCTTACCTAGGCCTCACCTCCTGGAGACCAATCAGGGCTGGGGGGAGCACAATGATACCACTGCAGCTAAGAGAATTGGGGATAGTCTTCGAGATTGAAGACAGTATCTCCAGGAATGTTGTCAAGGAGGTTGTCCTCTCATCTGCTGCCTGCCTTCCCAGCCATGCTACATCTTACACCAAGGTTACAGTAATTTAGGGGTGGGTTAGTTACTATATAACAAATACCCCAAAAGTTAGTGGCTTAAAAAACCAAGTACTTATTAATTCATAGTTTCTGTTGGTGAGGAATCTAGGCAACGCCTACCTGGCTTCTCTGCTCCAAGGTCTCTCACAAGGCTGCAACTAAGGTGTCAGCTGGGGCTGGGGTCTCATCTGAAGGCTTGACTGGGGAAATACATGCTTCTTCGCTCACTTCTATAGCTGCTGGCTGGATGCAGTTCCTCAAGGCCTGTTGGACTGAGAGCCTCAATTCCTGGATGGCTGTTGGCTGGAGGCAACCTTCAGTTCCTTGTCATGTAGGCCTCTCCAACATGGCAGCTTGCTTCATCAAAGCCAGGAGAGAGTCTGCTAGCAAGACACAAGTCACAATCTTGTAAACTAATGAGGGAAATGATATCCCATCACCTTTCCCTTATCCTATTAGTCAGAAGCAAATCATGAGGTCCAGCTTACACTCAAGGGGAGCAGTTTATACAAGGGTGTGACTAGCAAAAGAAGGGATCTTTGGAACCTTCTTAGAACTCTTCCTAACACAAGGGTTTCTTCTTGGACATCCCACTGAGTTCACTGAAGCAAAAGTGACCAAAGGGACCAAGTGGATCCTTGTGCTCATCCATATCCGCGTCATCAAAGTTAAAGCTGTTTAATGGCTAAGTGGAGTAACGTCTGGTAAGAAAAACATCAAAGAGATTGAAGCATCCAAGGAAGGAGGGAAAGGTGGCAGGGAGGTAAAGGCGGTGTGGGGTCATCATGAACGGTAAAGTGAAAGGAGCCCTTAGAACCACCTGCCTCACCACTGCCAGTATTCAGACTTAGAGGGGAGGAAAAATTAGGTGCAAGACGGCTCATCCTCACTCCGCCACCGTATCTCCACTCTGCTCTAGCTCCCCAACTACAGGCCTAAAGAAGCAACCTTCAGTTCCCATAGAGATAGCCAGGCTTATAGAGGAAGCAAACCCTACAGCTTGCAAGGTTTAACTTCTGCTCTTATTGATATATTTAATATAGCACATCCAGCATTTCAAATTTGCTTCTCACAGCTTGAACATCAGAGAGGATGAATCACACAATCGATGGCAAAGCCAGTACTAGGGAATTCAGCATGTAGCTCCCATTCTGGGATGTTTTCCATGAACCCATTGCCAAAGAGCTTCTAACCAAGGGAGAGGTGGTGGCTCAAAAGGGCTGACTTACTGGCTGGGGCCACAAAACAAGTCATACCTGGTGCCCAGATATTTGCTTCTATTCAGAGAAACACTGGATGAGTCAACGAGACAGAATTTGCACACTCAGCACATCTAGGCAGTGAACTGTCCAAATGAGGTGACAGTACCACCCAGGAGTGATCCCACGCTCTTGTTCTGCTTCTAGTACTGTTTTCCTTTTTCCCAGATTCCAGTTCCTATGGGAAAGCAGGACTCTTACCAAAAGAAGGAAAACGTATTAGCTGAACAGTGACTGGAGAGATGAGGATGAATTTCTCTAGAAACAGATTTCATGGGCTTGCTGCTTATACCCAGAGATCAGTGCTGTGCAGCTTGGGGGGTGTGGGGGGTGGGGGTGGGGGTGGGGTTGGGGGTCTCATTTACACCATATTCTGTGGCGCCTGAAGAATTTTCAGTGACATAGAATGTGATGGGAATGGGTTACCTGAATTTTTATACACTCAAGCCCACACTCCAAACCTAATGTCAGGGCCAATAAAATGCATGAATTGACTGGTACCTTGATGTGGCTTGGGTATGGGAACCCCAGATCCCAGCTTCAGGTACTGTGAATTTCTCTGGTACCAGGTGCTGCCTAAGGGAATCAGCTTTCTTGAGGCAGCCTTCACATGGATTAACACTCAGAACTGTGCCCTAATCTGCAGCCACAATGAAGGGGACAAGGCTATGAGAAGGGGCTCTTCTCTCTCTCTCTTTTTTTTTTTAAAGATTGGCACCTGAGCTAACAACTGTTGCCAATCTTCTTCTTTTTTTCTCTTTTTGCTCCCCAAATCCCCTCAGTACATAGTTGTATATTTCAGTTGTGGGTCCCTCTAGTTGTGGCATGTGGGACGCCGCCTCAACGTGGCCTGATGAGCAGTGCCATGTCCACACCCAGGATCCGAACCAGTGAAACCCTGGGCCGCCAATGCGGAGGGTGTGAACTTAACCACTTGGCCACGGGGCTGGCCCCGGGGCTCCTCTTGAGGCCTTTCCTCTGGAACTTCCATTGGCCCTGGATCAGAGCCTAAATTAGGCTATTTTCCTGGGGTCACAAGGACACATTTGGTCTTCCTTAGGGAGGCCAAGTGGAAGCTCAGAGATTTGTGGAGGCTGCCTCCCTATCTCTCCCAGGAGACTCGGGGTCTGTTTCTTCCTTCTATGGGGGCCAGGAGGTAGAGAAGGAACTGAGTATTATGCAAGTTTAGCAATGCTTCACTGTGGGAGGGGGTTGGGCTGACAAGAGTAGGTAATTTTCCTTTGCAGGGATTCTTGCCCAGCTTGAGGCAACCTTCATTTGAAGCAGGATAATGCTGTTTCTACCCTCCACCTGAGGGGACTCCAGAAGGAATAAAAGTTACCTTTCCTCATTTGTCTTACAGGAAGTTCTGGGCTTCTGGGTTCAGGAGTTATTAATGGCTTTCATGTTTCCTGAACCCAAGGAGAAGTTGTGAGACACCTGTCGTACAGTTGTGGACACCTGTCCAGACCCTCATGTGGGAGGAGACTTTAGCTGGCTGCTCCAAGGAGAGAGGAGATAGGGGTTGACACAAATGCTGGGGTGAGAGAAGGAGAGTTGCCTAAAGGTAGCAGTGGCTCCAAGACTCTGAGAATCAGCATGTAGACACGAGTCCCTTAGGTGGACAGGTTCTGTGTGGAAGTCCTCTAGGAGACAGCACAATGTTTTAAGGGATGAAGTGATGATGCTGAGATGACTAATCATCAAGCCCCATCATCTTGAGAGCTGTCGCAAGACACAGCATTGCTCACACTTAGCACAGAGGCTGTGCAGCCACTGGCCTTTCAATGGGCCTGAAGGGCTTGGACAATGAAAATCCCAGGGGCAACCAAGATGGACTCAAGATCACAGGCTCTTACCTACATATTTGATGGTGAATACTTAACTAAATAGGCAAAAAGCTCCCATTAATGACTACTATTGTATATCTTCCTACCCTTTAAAATGGGGTCTTTGAGCCAGATTTAATTTAATTTAGAAAAATTAAGTACTGCTTATTGTACTTCAATGTTGTGAAACAAATTTATGCTTTTTATGTATATTATCCCATTTAAACTTTACAATGCTTTGAAGTAGGTTTCTTTACCCTCTTTTATCGAAGCACGACCTGAAGGGCAGAGAAGGTAATATATATTCAGAGTGCTAGCACAAAGAGGGAGCCAGGGATGGAGAGCCCCCTTACGCTGTGAGGGATTCTTTGGATGTAAATGATGGCAAGTACAATTCAATTGACTTTAAAAACAGGATCTGTTGACTCAGGCACCTGAAAAAGGTCTGGGAGTAAGGCTGCCCTCAGGCAGGAGGATTCATATTGGGGCTCAGCTGATGTCATCAAGTTTCAGTTTCTATCCATTTCTCTGCTCTAGATTCTGGACTGGCTACCTTGTAAGTCTGTCTGGCAAGTTCGTAGCTACATCTTCCAAACTAAAAGCACAGCTAAAAATGGGTTGTTTCTCCCACTAGTCCCTTCAAAAGTCCCACTGTGCCTTATTGTCTCCAGTTGGGTCACATGCCCATCCCTGACCAAACGCTGTTGCCAAAAGCATGGACCAATCTTTTTGGCCAAGCCTGACTTCAATGCCCTCCTTTAAAGTAAGAGCGTTAGTGATAAACAACTCCACTTGACATGGACTGAAACTGACAACGGGGTTAGATCCCCAGAGGGCAAAAGAAGGACTATTTTTAGAAGGTGAGTGAATGCTGAGTGTCAAAATAAAAACAAAAACAAAACGGATGTCTACTTCAGCCCTCTCTCTCACCACCCCATTTCTGCCTTCTTGTCCAGAGTCATGCCATGGACTGAAGGTTAGAGTTAGAGGAAATGCCAATTCTGTGGAGGACAGGAAAGGAACTCAAAGTGGAAGGAATCAATCAGAGGCCCCAACATCCATGCGGATAGACCATCCAATGATCTGATCTCTCACTGTATGCTCCTTCTCATCTTAGAGTCCTTTACCTTCATTCCAGTTCAGTTATGGCCATATCCTAGAACTTATCACCAGCAACATTTGTGTGTTCTGAAAAAATACAGTCTGACATTCCACCCTTTATCCTCTCAGCTTATGCCCTCAGCATGTTAATTCCTCAACCTATTCAGGAACTACAAGCCACTCTATACTTTCCCCTGCTCACCTGACAACCTTTGTCTTCATTTCCTCCCTCTCCAAGGAAAACTTCATGGGGCATCACTTAATCCTAAACCTAAATCTACTGCTCTGCTCTAAACAGCCTACCCCCTTCTTTCATTCGTCCTGTCTAGCAAAATCCAACTCTGCCTTTTTTAGAACTGCCTTCAAATAAGGGCCTGCTTCCTCTTGGATAAAATCACACAAGTGTGTTTGTGCCCCATAAACTTCTGTTCTACATTTGTTGCTCAGCTCCACCACTGCCTCAGAATCCAGTCATTCCTCCTGTGTTACCATGTGCCAGACGCTCTTCCAAGCACTTGGGACACCCAGTGGAGGCAACAGAGGCCCTGTCTCGGGGGAGCTTCTGTGATTGTTTTCTCAGTCAACTCGCTTGCCTAAGTTCTCAAAACAATTCCAGTTTCCTACACCTTGTCCACACTCCTCGCTCATTGATCATATGTGCTGCACCACCAGAGGGAAACAGAGAAGTCATCAGATGGGAACTTTTCTTCATAAAAACTTCAAAACAAAACAAAACAAAACCCAAAATGAGATCCTCCATCTCTTCTTTCCTCCTTCCTTCCCACCATACTGAAAGGTTTCCCTCAATGCTTTCCTTAATCCTCCCAACCTGGGATCTGCCCGCCCTTTCCAAGTCACAACACTTTCACATGTGTGGACTATCTGCCTTAATTATCTACTTTTCCAGAGGACCAAGACTACATTTACCTCATCACAGCTGGAAACACCAAGCAGAGCTCAGAATCCTCTGGAGGAATACATCGGCAATAGGAGGGATCTATGGGGAGGTCCTGCCCAGCATGCTCTGGGGCGGGGCCACGTCTGGGGGCAGGGCCTGAGAGACTCTGAGAGCCTGTTTGGCTTCTTGAGGGCGACGGCACCAGCAACATGGCCAGACATCTCACCTCAGGCTTCTGGAAGATATGAGTTGAGATTTAATTCAAAGACGGTTCTGAGGAAGGTTTCTGGATGCCTGAGTGACCTTCCCCACTGCCCAGCCTGAAGGATCCTTTCCTCCATCTGCCATTTCCATTACGGTGGGCAGGCCCTCACAGCCCCGGGGCCCCCAAACTCTCACTCCAGGCCCAGGCTTAGAAGGTGCTCAGAGGCCTGGGGGCAGGGCTGTGCCTGCCCAACACCACCCCCTTTGACGATGGCACTCTTAGGAACTCCACCAAGGTGAGAATAGTAATAAATAGAGTAACGATATTGACAACTGTTAAGGCTTCACCTTACACTGGCTGCCTGGCCTTGCACAAGTAGCCTGAGTCTCAGATCTCATCTATTATGCGCAGATACTGATGTGTACTGATAGGGTTGGTCCTCGGAACTGGAATGAATGAGTAAAGAGTTTTGAACAGTGTTTACCTAACACTAGAAGTTTAATATGTGCTACCCATTATTATCATTCATTTAAAATGCTAGGCCTCCTCTGTATTATTTTAGAAGTATCAATTTACCACTCATTCATTCTTCCTTCCTTCAGAATGAATTTATTTAGTACCTAACATGTGCCAGACACTATGCCAGGCTCTGGAATACAATGGTAAGCAAAAAGGTAGAGTCTCTGCCTTCATGGATCTTACAGTCTAGAGGGGAGATCAGGCAGAAATTAATTATACAAGATTGTGTAAATGTCCCCTGTTACATTCTATGAAGGGTTCATGAGCTGGTTGTCGGTGCCAAGGGAGCTTAAAACATGGGGATTTGGCCTAACCAAGGAGAAGAGGGTCTTCCTCACCCACCCCTCAGGAGCTGATAAGGCTTAAGAGGTAAAAGGTGAGTAGGAGACAACTTGGCAAAGCAGGGAGGGAGAAGTGTTCCACGCAGAGGAATCTGGGTGATGAGAGCAGAGAGAGTGAGGAGGGAGGAATGTGATGCAACAAGAAGAGGGAAAAGCGTGGGAGGCACAGATTAAGCAGAGTTCTCTGGGCCAAATCAACTAGTTAAGTCTTTGGAGCAATGGGGAGCCAGGGGAAATTTTTAAGTTAGGATATATTTATATGTGTAGGGTATTCAGATTTTAGTTGTATTATTTGAGTTTCCAAAAGATTACTGTGAATTAATACTGTGAATTAATGAATTACAGCGATTTAATGTGAAGAATGCTTTGGATGGGGTAAAGAGGATGTGAGAGACCAGTGAGAAGGCCACTGCAGTAATCTACGAAAGAAATGATGTCAGCATGGACCACAATGGTGGTGACCAAAGTGGAGTAACGTGGACGGATGTGAGTGGCATGACTTCATTAATTCTAATAAGACGGAACATTTTTCCTTTTGTTTCGCTCCAGTGCCCAAGAGGTACAGGTTGGTGCAAGATGTGGGGTCTTTTATAGAGTTGGACAAGTCAGCAGAAACGAAACATTTGAAAAGGCAGCTTGAACTGCTGACTAGCCAAAATCAAAGAGGAAGTTGACCTTCAACCCTTTGTTTCATTCCAGCTGCAGAAGTCATTTTCAGTTACTCTCTGACTCAAGTAAACACCACTCCCTGTCACCTTATCCCTTTGAGGGTTGGTTCACTTCTACATTTTCACTGGGACATGATTCTCACTGACAGTAGAAAGTTCGGCACCCAGACCTGCAGATGTGAAGACACTTGCTCCTCTCTCGAACTATTAGTACTTCTGGGAAACACGTCCCAGTGCCAAACTGTCCTGGTCCTGAAATGACCCCGTTATTTGGGGAGGTAGTGAAGGAAACTGCATGTTTTAAACCTCGAGCAGCACTCTCTTTGGACATCGAAAGGTGTAAATGATAAAATACTTACTAGACTTAAAGACCAGGGAGTAAACGGGGGGCTGGATGCTGCCCAGACTGTGTGTGTCAGCAAAACATATCTGAGCTCAGCGAAGGACCAAGTGTTTTCCTCAGTGGAATAATTAGACAACAGAGGTGGGCAATTTAGGAAAGATAACTTCTTCTGTCCCTGCTTTAGAATTTCTATTACAAACAAAACCCAATCCTTAGCAAGATTTAAGAGCATGGGACAAAGACTGCTAGATGTTGAACTGCTGGGAGTGGGCCCACGTTTTATTTATCTTTGTATCCAAGCACATCCGCAGTGCTTGCCACGAGGCAGATATTCAGTGAATGCTGGGTGGAACAAGGATTCCTCTGTATTTTCATGGGGTATTTATATGGTATGGGAATTCAGTCATTTTTTGCTCCACTAGGTAGAGATGGATGCTTTCTGTTCTCCATGTGTACTTTGAACACCATTTAGCTACAGGGATGTTCTAAAATGAAATAATAAGGAAACCAGCTTTAATACGATTTTATATATACAGACAGATACACTTTCTGACCACGTGGAGATATGAATGCTCTCCCTGGAAGATGCTTTTGTAACCTAAATTGCACTAGAATGAGGTTAGAGATGGGGAAGAAAGGGAAAGTAAGGTAAAAGTCACAGCTTAATTTCTAGACAGGATTGCTGCTTTAAAAATGAATTTCAGGTGCTTCTTGGCATACATGGCCCAAGCACTGGAGATTTAACAGTGATTTGTGATTTGGGGGGTGGGGGTGTGGGAAGAGTGGGGGGGTGGGGAGGGTGGGGGTGGGGGGAGGGGGGCGTTTATTGAGCTTTCCCTCGGGGAGCGGGAACCTCACTTGCCTTAGTGCTGCAGCATCAGAAAGCGCGCGAGGGCGCCCACTCCCGGGACAGTAGGAAGAAAGGGGAAGGGCACCAACGTGCAGCGGGCATCCAAACTTCACGAGGAAAGCTTGCTCTCCCCCGGCTCGGTCCTCCTCCTCTTTCCACTGCCTGGGAAACCGCCCTCGGGTGCTCTGCGGCCTCTGGGACAGACAGGAAAACTCCTAAGCACGGGAGGATCTTATTCCCTGACTCGCTTTGGGTTGCAAAGCCAGTCACCAGACCTCAGAGATCTTTGCAAGGGTTTACGAACTGCTTCTTGTTGTTTTCCAAAGCAGGGGTCTGTGGTCTGTGGTCCGGATGGACACCGACTGACTGAACCGGCGCCTCGCGATGGGCATGGAAGCCGCTTCCGCCCCCAAGCCCATCAGAGGGCCGTGGTCAACCCCCCCCCACCCCGCCCCGTTTCCTCAACAGCCCCTCCAAATCATCTCCATCGCCTGCCTCAAGCGGGATCGTCCTCATACCCGTTCGGTACCCGAAGAGATCAGAGGCCAGCTGGTCAAGAACTCTCCGTTTCCCCGCACCACCCCCCACCCCCGTTTGAACGTCCCTCTATTTCTCTCCACCCACCCCTCCCCTTTCCCTTTGGTTTTCCAGGAAGAGGGATTCAGCTTGGCAGTTCCAGGGTCCTGGCTCCACGTGGGGTGCCCTGGGAACCGTCTGCTCAGCCTCCCCCAAAGATCTCGTTCCCTCAGTTGGCCAGCTGCTTTCTCTTCGGCCCGTCTCTTTCCTTAAGCCGCTGAGCACACCCAAGTCTCTCCCAGCATCCACACCTCTCCTTTCCGCTCCTCCACCACCGCCTTCTCTCTCTACCTTTCACGGCTAAGCTGCTGCCAAAAGACCTCGACTCCTCGTCAGCCATCCAGTCATCGCCTCGTCTCTCACCGGCTCCTCGAAAGACTCCCCAAATCTCGTCGCCGTCCCGTCCTAGCAAGAGGCCAGGGCACGCCCTTCGGTTCCTCCGTCTTCCTAAACTCTCTGTGGTGTCTGAGGAATGCTGCCCACGCCTTCAGTCTCTGCAAGTTCTCGCCACCCTCTTTCTCTGGGGGATGGCCCCCTCCCCAGGTGCCCTTCCTAACCTCAGACCCCTCTGTCTCCCTTTCCTCTGCGGCTTCTCCTCCCGACCACTTCTCCAAGGGTTCTGTTCTCGAAGGCAAGGCACGGTCTTCAGGGAACAGGAACCCCTCGGGTCTCAGAGCAAGCTCATGCGCTCTCCTACGATTCGACTCGCCCCCCGGATGCCCAGGGCTTCTGAGTGCGTACGACTGACGTCACCCTGCCCCTGACTCCACGCTGCTTTCTCTAACTGCCTGCTGGACGCACCTCTCGGGATGTCCAAAGGCTTCTCAAAACCGACACGTCCAAAAGGGAGCCCGGTATCCTCCAAAAGAACCCTCCCCCTCCTCTTACCTTCCTTTCATCACCTCAGAAAACCTCTGCCCATCTCATCCCCACCCCCGAGAGCGAGAGGCCTCAGGGCCACGCTTGAGCTCTCTGTCTCACCCACTTGGCAGCCTACCGACTCCCAAAGGGAGCCGAGCGCCTTCCCGTCTTTGCCGTCCCCGCTGCTCTGCCGCATGCCTTCCTGTCTCTTGCACGCAACCAGCCCAGTAGACTCCTTACTGATCTTGCCGGCTGGCCTCCTGGCACACCGCACCGCCCCCCTCCCCGCTTGAACCCATCCTCCACACTGTTGGGAGGGTGACCCAAGAGGAAAACCCTGCCGTTACTGACAACACGGTGCCCGGCCCCCACAGGGGCGGACGTGGGCAAGAAAGTAACCAAAGTTTCTGAGGTTGTTTTGCAGAACAACAGGAAGACGGCAGATCAGAGAGCAGCTTGATGGCAGCCCCCCCGGACCCCGCCCGAGCGGACATCGTGCAGAGGCTTGGACCAGCTGAAATGACGGATCGCCCACTTTCCGCGTCACGGACAGAGATCCTCGCTCGGCGTGCAACGCGTCGAACCCCACTGACTTCGCACTTGTGACCCACGAAGAAATACGAGTGACAGTCGCACCTGAGCAGAGGACTCTTCAAGCTTCACCCCCAGCGCTCTCCTGGTCCCACCCCTACCCCAACCCCAGATAAACGCCCCAACGTTTTGTTTTCCCTTTGAGGAGGCGGGTTTGAGTTTTACGCCCACCTCCTTGTCTGGCCGCCTCTTGATCATAAACCTCTTTCCTTGCTGCACCCCTGACTTCTCACTGATTGGCTTGGCTGCGAAATCGGGTACCCGGACCTGAGTTTGTGTGTGGTCCCATCGCTTCCCTGCTTGAAAGGAATCCAGGGTTCTCCACTGCCTGCAGGCCAAACTGGAGCAGAATCTCCAAGGCCTCGCCCCTGCAGCCTTCCTCCCTGCTCCTCACCCACACGCGGGCCACCCTCCCGCCACGTGCGACTCTCTGCAGACCCCAAACAGGTTCTGACTCAAAGGACTTCAAGCTCATCGAGCGAGCCTAATCCTAGCAGGGTAATCCCTTCGATCCAGTGCACACCGCCAGTGTTCGACCTGCCTCTTCTTGGCAGGACTCAGAGGAGAGAGAGGTTGGACGGGAGGACGGGAGGACGGGCGGAGGCGGAAGGGGTGGAAGTCCAAGGCTCAGGGAAAGGCAGCAAGCAGCGGAGAGCAAGGAAAGGTGGATCCCCTTTCCTGCACCGCCTGCTCCCCCCACCCATGCCGGCTCGCCTTCTTCCATCCTCAACCTCTTCCCCGCCCCGCTTCCTGGGGCATTTCACACTCAGCGCCCGCCGGAAGAGCACGGCAGCAGGACCAAAGCAACACGGAGAAGCAGCTGCTGCCAAAGCCAAAGGGAGGAAGAGGATCCGGAGAACCCTTTTTCCTTTCACTGGCGCCCGGCGCCTGCATCCTGCTCCCGATTCCAAATTTCACGCGGGCAACAACTGGCACCGCTCCTTCCTCCTCGCCCTGGGCTGGAGGCAGCACCGCCTCCCGCTTCCCTGAAGGCCCAAGGGAAACGCACGCACCGAGGGGATCCCACCGGCTGGAAGCCCCTTTACAGATTTCCGCTGTCTGCACTTGGACCTCAAGGGTCTGCGCGGCGCGCCCTGCCCCCACGACCACCCCGCGTCACTCCTTAATCGCCCCCCCACCCCGCCCCGCTGGAGCCCAAGGCTGAGAATCCGGTCCCAGCACCCGCCAGCCCGCCGCGCCCCGCCCCGCCCCGCGCCCCCCACCCCAGCGCCGCCGTCATCGCCTGTGCAAAGGCACGCGCCCCAGGGATGGGAGTGGTGGCCCCAGGCAGCCAGCACGGGCGCCAGGGTCGCCGGCAGGACAGGAGAAGGCGCAGGTCCCTGCTCCCGGGGGCGGGGCCCGGGCGGTGGAGACCCCGACGGGTGCACGGAGGGAGGCGGCCGCCCGGGGCCCTCACCTGCCCATGCTCTGGTGGGCCCGCGGCCTCCCGCAGTGCAACGGCCACTACCTGGCGGCGGCGGCGGCGGCGGCGGCGGCGGCTCCCCAGCCTGCGGGGCTCCTGGCGCGCGCATCGGGACGGCCTGGCGGCTGCTCCCGCGCGACACTGCCGAGCCGGCGGCGGCGGCGGCGGGGGCGGCGGCGCCGGGCTCCCAGGCCCGCGGAGCTCGGGGCAGGCTGACCGGGACTTTCTGGTCGCTGCGGCGGCGGGTCCCCAGGCCCGCGGGGCCAGCCGCGCCGCCCCCGCGCCCCGCGCCGGGGCAGGAGCGCACGGCAGGCCCAGGGGGCGGCGCGCAGCCGGGCCTCGGCCGCCGGCGCCGAGTCGGGCCCCGAGGACGACGTTCCGCCGGGCTCAGCGGGGCTGGGGGCCGCGCGCTCCACGAGCACCTCTGGGTCCTTTCCCCGCTCCACCGCCCGCTCGACGCATGGGGAAGACTCCCTTCCCCGACCACAGCCCGCCCCGCGCTGACAGAAGCGGGCGCACAGCGTGCACGCGGTGTGCCACACCCCGCCTGTGGCGCCCGAGAGCCCCCAGGCTCCTCCCGGGGACCGCTTCTCCAGGCAGGGCCGCAGGAAGAGGGCGGCGAGGCGGCGGGGCAAGGACCCCGGCGACTGTGTGGGGGATGGCCACGGTCAGGGTGCTCAGGAGGGTCGTGCTTCCGCGCAGGGGGCCGACGTGTGTCCAAACACACTCGTCGGAACTCTGCAGGTGGAGGCGGGTCCCCACCTACCTTGGCCCTCCGAGTGTTCTCCAAGCCGGCTGGGAAGATCCCCGGCCGCAGGACAGGAGGGAGCGTGGGAGGCGCTTGGCGGCAGCCAGAGCCCTGGGGTCCTTTCTGCCCACACGCGCTGCCCCGCGCACAGGTGGCGGTGGTGTGGGGTTGGCGGCCTTCAGCGCGGCGTTCCTGGCGGGCGGCCCCAGGGGGCAGGGGGGCCGCCTGGCCCCCGGGGGCGGCACTGAAGCAGAGGGAGAGGGGGGCCCACCGCCGTGGTGGGAAGCCCTGGGGATGAGCGGAGGCCCACGGGGCTGGCGGTGGGGGGTGGAGGGGGGCGGAGCGGGGCACGCGTGTCAGGAGGTGGCCATGGGTGAGGGCCAGGCGGCAGGCCTCGCGGTTGCGGGCAGCCCCTCCCCTCCCCTCCGGGAGCCCCGAGCCCAACGGTTGGAGCCCGCGCCCCGCCCAGGCCCCGCCCAGGCCCCGCCCCAGCCCCGCCCAGGCCCCGCCCCCAGGCCGCCAGCCCGCCGTTGCCTAGCAGCGCCTGGCTGTGATTTGACTCTTAGCCTCGCGCAGCCGCCGGGGCCCTGACACTTGGCGGGGCTGTCCGACTGGGCTGGACGCTCTTCGCGGAGCGCACCAGGTCAGTGCTGTGACCCGCAGCGATGGCCTCCTGGTTTGGCCGCCCCGGCCTCGGCTCCGGCTTAGGCCATTCCCTGGGGCGAGTGGGCGGCAGCGTGGCTTCCCTCCCCGCACACCTCTCTGACTTCACCAGAGGTGTGCTGAGGGAGGGGACGCAAAAGCTGCCAGACTTACCCGACTCGGGGAGAACGGAGACGGAAGCCATTCGGGCGACCGGACCACCCGAGAAGGAGAGACCGGCAACTCCAGCTCGGAGAGACACCGCAACTCTGCGGGAAAGCCTCGAGGAAGGAGACACGAGGCTCGCCTCCCTGCAAGAAGAAGGCAGTCACCTGAGGGAAGCACTGGAGCCACAGAGACAACGGGCTCGAGCCGCTCCAGTGGTTGACCCGAACACCCTCGACGCCGGGACACAACTAGAATCTGAGGGGTCTCAACTGAAAGGGATCGAAGGTCACCTGGAGGAGGAAACCCAGCATCCTCCAAGGACCACTGAAGAGCAAAAGCAGAGGAAGGCGCTGAAACTTGGGACCGAAAAGACGATCCCTCTGACCGAGCGGCTTGATGAGCCGGACGACGATGAGACCGGGCCACGAACTCAGACGATCCGGCCGCAAGACTGGCAGAGCCAGGGCCTTCCCGCTCGCCTAGCTTCGGCTGCCTCCGTCCAGGATGCGGGGGGCCTCCAGCAGCAACTGCAAGCCTCTGCTTTGGAAAGGGAACGGGTGTTGGCCGTTTTCGACGAGAAGCTGAGGGAAAACAGCCACCTGAAAAGGGCGTATCACACAATGATGGACCTGCTGGTGGCCAAAGAAGCAGAGCTCGCGAAGCTGCGAGGCGAAAGTCAGACACGGCGCCCTCCATCTGACAGCGGCGGTGAGGACATGTTTCGAGAAGCGATCCGGCACTTATCACGCCTCGTCCGAGCCAAAGACATTGAAATCGGTGCCTTGAGCCAGAAATGTCAGACTTTACTGACCATCTGGCAAACGTCCGACGCCGGCCATGAGGTTCGGGGCGTGGACGCGAATCAGTGGGAGGAGCTTCTCCGGGAACGGGACACGTTGAAGCAGCGGGTCAACGTGCTGGAGGAGTGGCAGCGGCTGGTGCTCACCGAGGTGCACCATCTGCAGCGGGAGTCATCCCAACTTCAGAAAGAACTCCCACCACTCGAGGCACGGGCCTTAGTGGACAGCGAGGAGAAGCGTCGGCGACAGATGCACTCTGCCGCCCCGTTCCCGCGTCCTCGAGGGGATGCGACCCAACTCCGGCTCTTGGGGAAGAGACTGGCACAGATGCAGCTCGGCCTAGAGCAGCTCTGCAATGCCAAGGAGGTTCTCTTGGGTCCACCCGCCCTCACGTCACCACAGCCGCCCGCCGCATCGTCGCGGACTTGCGAGGCGGCCGGCTCTCAGGAGGCAATTAAGTCCGAGGCGCCGGGCGAGTCTTCGAAAGGGCCGCCAGCAGAGGTGGAAGCCTTAAGGCGAGCCACGGAGGAAAAAGACGCAGCCATCAGAAGCCTCCAGGAGGAGACTCAGAGACTGTCCGAGGCGATGGCCGCCACCTCGGAACGGGAGAGAGAACGGCACGCACAGACGGATTCCGAAATTCAGCGGCTCAAGGAGAAACAGGAGGCTTTACAGAACACGCTGGAGGACAGAGAGCTCTTAATCGAGGCGCAGAGGGAGGAATTCCTTTCTCTGAGGGAAACCCTCACGACCCAAGCGAGCGAAAACGAACTGTTGAGGCAGGCGGTGACAAACCTGAAGGAGAGGATAGTCCATCTGGAAGCGGATGCGTGCCAAGTCAAACGGGAGAATGCAAAACTGCTGGCAAGGTCCAGGGAGAAGGACACCGAAAACCAAGCCTTACAAGAGACGAACAGGCGCCTCTCTACGATGCTGAGGGAGAAGGAATTCGAATGCGTCTCCGTGAAGAAGAAGGCTCTGGCTTTTGAGTGCCTCCTGAGAGAAAAAGAAGAGGGCCGGGCTGGGGAATTCAGCCAGCTTCTCAATGCAGTGACCTCCATGCAGGAAAAGAGCATTGTCTTTCAGCACGAGAGAGATGAGGCGGCGCTGGCGCTGAGACAGGAACGAGCGGAAAAGTGCGCCCTGCGGGAGGAGGTTCGCCTTTTGCGGGACAAGGGAGCGCGCCTAGGCCAGGAGCTGGGGAGGTCTCGGACGCAGGCTTCAGAATGCGAAGACTGGCATCTCCGGGCAGCGCGGCTGGCAGAAGACAGAGCGGCTCAACTCAGGAGGAAAGTCACGGCGCTAGAGGAGAGGCTCCTGTCATCTTCCCACGCCATGCAGAAGGCGAGCCAGCGGGCCGCTGCCCGGGTCGGGTCCCTGCAGGAACAACTGGCTGCGGTCACCCAGCAGAAAGAGGAGACTGCCCTCCAGCTGTCCGCCTCCCGGGAAGCAGAGAAGCAGCAGGCCGGAGCCCTGGCCAACCTGAAGGTGGTCCTGGCCGAGTGGATGCAAAAGGCAGACGGCCTGGAAGGGAAGCTGAGGTCGCTGCAGGGACGGCTGGAGAGAGCGCAAGCCGCCTCGCGCCTGCAGGAGGAGCAGATCGGAGAACTGCAGCGACAAGACGAGGCCCGACGGGAAGTGCTGGAGGACGTCCAAAAGAAGTGGACCGACTTAGTGAGCACCCTGGAAGGAAAAGCAGACAAGGCCCTCCTGAGAAAGCTCTTCACGGACGCCTTGCAAAGCGCCAGACACGAACGCCGGGAAGCGTTCCGACGGATGGGAAGCACCCTGGGTGTGGAAAGGGAGGCCATGGAGCAGTTGCTGCAGGAAGAGCAGGGCGGCCTTACCGGATGGGTGACCGGGCGGCTCGGATCCCGCAGTGCCCCCGACACGCCTCCTCCTCGGAGACCCAACCAGCAATCCGAGCTCAAGAGTTCCTTCTCGGAGCTTTTCGTGAACTTTCTAGAAGCTGAGTCTCAGGGAGCTTCTCCACCACGACAGCTCCCCGCTCAGCCCAGGAAGCGTCCCGGAGCACCCGCCAGGAAGAGACTGCCTAAGAACGTGCCAGCTCTTCTGAGAACCGCCCTCGCAGCCACCCCCAGAAGATCGGACGGGAATCCCTGCTGCCCAGCCGTGTCTCTCATCGACCCACCCGGCCCCGGAACCGGAGGGTCTGGGCACCTTCTCTTAGACGCCGTGACCGACGTCGTGCCCACCGGCACACCTTGGCTGCTGCCACCCGCCAAGAGTGCTGCCGGGCTGCTCCAAGGCCTGTCCAAGCCCTAGAGGCTCCCCAAGCCGCAGAGGAGACGACGGCGCCTTCAGGAAAGCCGGTCCCTCGCTGCGGGTTCCTTAGCACAAAGTGGCCTTGTGCTAAAGCTCACAGGTTTCTCTGCGGCTTCACTGGAGCTTTCAAAGAAATAGCTATGGTTCGCGCTTTCAAAAGGGTGTCGCTGCAGGTAGCCACCCACCTTAAAGCGGACGGACGTCACTTCTCTGGAGAGCAGGCGCCGCACGGGTGGGATCGCAGGCTGTGGGCCAAGGACGCTTCCGATTCTGTTTGTCACGCTGTCACCGTCTGGGAGGAGCTGGGGGGCGTGGGGTGGGGGGGTGGGGGTTGGGTCTGGGAGGTGGGGGGGTTGCGGGCGGGTGGGGGGTGGGGGTGTGGGAAGAGTGGGGGGGTGGGAAGGGTGGGGGTGGGGGGAGGGGGGCGTTTATTGAGCTTTCCCTCGGGGAGCGGGAACCTCACTTGCCTTAGTGCTGCAGCATCAGAAAGCGCGCGAGGGCGCCCACTCCCGGGACAGTAGGAAGAAAGGGGAAGGGCACCAACGTGCAGCGGGCATCCAAACTTCACGAGGAAAGCTTGCTTTCCCCCGGCTCGGTCCTCCTCATCTTTCCACTGCCTGGGAAACCGCCCTCGGGTGCTCTGCGGCCTCTGGGACAGACAGGAAAACTCCTAAGCACGGGAGGATCTTATTCCCTGACTCGCTTTGGGTTGCAAAGCCAGTCACCAGACCTCAGAGATCTTTGCAAGGGTTTACGAACTGCTTCTTGTTGTTTTCCAAAGCAGGGGTCTGTGGTCTGTGGTCCGGATGGACACCGACTGACTGAACCGGCGCCTCGCGATGGGCATGGAAGCCGCTTCCGCCCCCAAGCCCATCAGAGGGCCGTGGTCAACCCCCCCCCACCCCGCCCCGTTTCCTCAACAGCCCCTCCAAATCATCTCCATCGCCTGCCTCAAGCGGGATCGTCCTCATACCCGTTCGGTACCCGAAGAGATCAGAGGCCAGCTGGTCAAGAACTCTCCGTTTCCCCGCACCACCCCCCACCCCCGTTTGAACGTCCCTCTATTTCTCTCCACCCACCCCTCCCCTTTCCCTTTGGTTTTCCAGGAAGAGGGATTCAGCTTGGCAGTTCCAGGGTCCTGGCTCCACGTGGGGTGCCCTGGGAACCGTCTGCTCAGCCTCCCCCAAAGATCTCGTTCCCTCAGTTGGCCAGCTGCTTTCTCTTCGGCCCGTCTCTTTCCTTAAGCCGCTGAGCACACCCAAGTCTCTCCCAGCATCCACACCTCTCCTTTCCGCTCCTCCACCACCGCCTTCTCTCTCTACCTTTCACGGCTAAGCTGCTGCCAAAAGACCTCGACTCCTCGTCAGCCATCCAGTCATCGCCTCGTCTCTCACCGGCTCCTCGAAAGACTCCCCAAATCTCGTCGCCGTCCCGTCCTAGCAAGAGGCCAGGGCACGCCCTTCGGTTCCTCCGTCTTCCTAAACTCTCTGTGGTGTCTGAGGAATGCTGCCCACGCCTTCAGTCTCTGCAAGTTCTCGCCACCCTCTTTCTCTGGGGGATGGCCCCCTCCCCAGGTGCCCTTCCTAACCTCAGACCCCTCTGTCTCCCTTTCCTCTGCGGCTTCTCCTCCCGACCACTTCTCCAAGGGTTCTGTTCTCGAAGGCAAGGCACGGTCTTCAGGGAACAGGAACCCCTCGGGTCTCAGAGCAAGCTCATGCGCTCTCCTACGATTCGACTCGCCCCCCGGATGCCCAGGGCTTCTGAGTGCGTACGACTGACGTCACCCTGCCCCTGACTCCACGCTGCTTTCTCTAACTGTCTGCTGGACGCACCTCTCGGGATGTCCAAAGGCTTCTCAAAACCGACACGTCCAAAAGGGAGCCCGGTATCCTCCAAAAGAACCCTCCCCCTCCTCTTACCTTCCTTTCATCACCTCAGAAAACCTCTGCCCATCTCATCCCCACCCCCGAGAGCGAGAGGCCTCAGGGCCACGCTTGAGCTCTCTGTCTCACCCACTTGGCAGCCTACCGACTCCCAAAGGGAGCCGAGCGCCTTCCCGTCTTTGCCGTCCCCGCTGCTCTGCCGCATGCCTTCCTGTCTCTTGCACGCAACCAGCCCAGTAGACTCCTTACTGATCTTGCCGGCTGGCCTCCTGGCACACCGCACCGCCCCCCTCCCCGCTTGAACCCATCCTCCACACTGTTGGGAGGGTGACCCAAGAGGAAAACCCTGCCGTTACTGACAACACGGTGCCCGGCCCCCACAGGGGCGGACGTGGGCAAGAAAGTAACCAAAGTTTCTGAGGTTGTTTTGCAGAACAACAGGAAGACGGCAGATCAGAGAGCAGCTTGATGGCAGCCCCCCCGGACCCCGCCCGAGCGGACATCGTGCAGAGGCTTGGACCAGCTGAAATGACGGATCGCCCACTTTCCGCGTCACGGACAGAGATCCTCGCTCGGCGTGCAACGCGTCGAACCCCACTGACTTCGCACTTGTGACCCACGAAGAAATACGAGTGACAGTCGCACCTGAGCAGAGGACTCTTCAAGCTTCACCCCCAGCGCTCTCCTGGTCCCACCCCTACCCCAACCCCAGATAAACGCCCCAACGTTTTGTTTTCCCTTTGAGGAGGCGGGTTTGAGTTTTACGCCCACCTCCTTGTCTGGCCGCCTCTTGATCATAAACCTCTTTCCTTGCTGCACCCCTGACTTCTCACTGATTGGCTTGGCTGCGAAATCGGGTACCCGGACCTGAGTTTGTGTGTGGTCCCATCGCTTCCCTGCTTGAAAGGAATCCAGGGTTCTCCACTGCCTGCAGGCCAAACTGGAGCAGAATCTCCAAGGCCTCGCCCCTGCAGCCTTCCTCCCTGCTCCTCACCCACACGCGGGCCACCCTCCCGCCACGTGCGACTCTCTGCAGACCCCAAACAGGTTCTGACTCAAAGGACTTCAAGCTCATCGAGCGAGCCTAATCCTAGCAGGGTAATCCCTTCGATCCAGTGCACACCGCCAGTGTTCGACCTGCCTCTTCTTGGCAGGACTCAGAGGAGAGAGAGGTTGGACGGGAGGACGGGAGGACGGGCGGAGGCGGAAGGGGTGGAAGTCCAAGGCTCAGGGAAAGGCAGCAAGCAGCGGAGAGCAAGGAAAGGTGGATCCCCTTTCCTGCACCGCCTGCTCCCCCCACCCATGCCGGCTCGCCTTCTTCCATCCTCAACCTCTTCCCCGCCCCGCTTCCTGGGGCATTTCACACTCAGCGCCCGCCGGAAGAGCACGGCAGCAGGACCAAAGCAACACGGAGAAGCAGCTGCTGCCAAAGCCAAAGGGAGGAAGAGGATCCGGAGAACCCTTTTTCCTTTCACTGGCGCCCGGCGCCTGCATCCTGCTCCCGATTCCAAATTTCACGCGGGCAACAACTGGCACCGCTCCTTCCTCCTCGCCCTGGGCTGGAGGCAGCACCGCCTCCCGCTTCCCTGAAGGCCCAAGGGAAACGCACGCACCGAGGGGATCCCACCGGCTGGAAGCCCCTTTACAGATTTCCGCTGTCTGCACTTGGACCTCAAGGGTCTGCGCGGCGCGCCCTGCCCCCACGACCACCCCGCGTCACTCCTTAATCGCCCCCCCACCCCGCCCCGCTGGAGCCCAAGGCTGAGAATCCGGTCCCAGCACCCGCCAGCCCGCCGCGCCCCGCCCCGCCCCGCGCCCCCCACCCCAGCGCCGCCGTCATCGCCTGTGCAAAGGCACGCGCCCCAGGGATGGGAGTGGTGGCCCCAGGCAGCCAGCACGGGCGCCAGGGTCGCCGGCAGGACAGGAGAAGGCGCAGGTCCCTGCTCCCGGGGGCGGGGCCCGGGCGGTGGAGACCCCGACGGGTGCACGGAGGGAGGCGGCCGCCCGGGGCCCTCACCTGCCCATGCTCTGGTGGGCCCGCGGCCTCCCGCAGTGCAACGGCCACTACCTGGCGGCGGCGGCGGCGGCGGCGGCGGCGGCTCCCCAGCCTGCGGGGCTCCTGGCGCGCGCATCGGGACGGCCTGGCGGCTGCTCCCGCGCGACACTGCCGAGCCGGCGGCGGCGGCGGCGGGGGCGGCGGCGCCGGGCTCCCAGGCCCGCGGAGCTCGGGGCAGGCTGACCGGGACTTTCTGGTCGCTGCGGCGGCGGGTCCCCAGGCCCGCGGGGCCAGCCGCGCCGCCCCCGCGCCCCGCGCCGGGGCAGGAGCGCACGGCAGGCCCAGGGGGCGGCGCGCAGCCGGGCCTCGGCCGCCGGCGCCGAGTCGGGCCCCGAGGACGACGTTCCGCCGGGCTCAGCGGGGCTGGGGGCCGCGCGCTCCACGAGCACCTCTGGGTCCTTTCCCCGCTCCACCGCCCGCTCGACGCATGGGGAAGACTCCCTTCCCCGACCACAGCCCGCCCCGCGCTGACAGAAGCGGGCGCACAGCGTGCACGCGGTGTGCCACACCCCGCCTGTGGCGCCCGAGAGCCCCCAGGCTCCTCCCGGGGACCGCTTCTCCAGGCAGGGCCGCAGGAAGAGGGCGGCGAGGCGGCGGGGCAAGGACCCCGGCGACTGTGTGGGGGATGGCCACGGTCAGGGTGCTCAGGAGGGTCGTGCTTCCGCGCAGGGGGCCGACGTGTGTCCAAACACACTCGTCGGAACTCTGCAGGTGGAGGCGGGTCCCCACCTACCTTGGCCCTCCGAGTGTTCTCCAAGCCGGCTGGGAAGATCCCCGGCCGCAGGACAGGAGGGAGCGTGGGAGGCGCTTGGCGGCAGCCAGAGCCCTGGGGTCCTTTCTGCCCACACGCGCTGCCCCGCGCACAGGTGGCGGTGGTGTGGGGTTGGCGGCCTTCAGCGCGGCGTTCCTGGCGGGCGGCCCCAGGGGGCAGGGGGGCCGCCTGGCCCCCGGGGGCGGCACTGAAGCAGAGGGAGAGGGGGGCCCACCGCCGTGGTGGGAAGCCCTGGGGATGAGCGGAGGCCCACGGGGCTGGCGGTGGGGGGTGGAGGGGGGCGGAGCGGGGCACGCGTGTCAGGAGGTGGCCATGGGTGAGGGCCAGGCGGCAGGCCTCGCGGTTGCGGGCAGCCCCTCCCCTCCCCTCCGGGAGCCCCGAGCCCAACGGTTGGAGCCCGCGCCCCGCCCAGGCCCCGCCCAGGCCCCGCCCCAGCCCCGCCCAGGCCCCGCCCCCAGGCCGCCAGCCCGCCGTTGCCTAGCAGCGCCTGGCTGTGATTTGACTCTTAGCCTCGCGCAGCCGCCGGGGCCCTGACACTTGGCGGGGCTGTCCGACTGGGCTGGACGCTCTTCGCGGAGCGCACCAGGTCAGTGCTGTGACCCGCAGCGATGGCCTCCTGGTTTGGCCGCCCCGGCCTCGGCTCCGGCTTAGGCCATTCCCTGGGGCGAGTGGGCGGCAGCGTGGCTTCCCTCCCCGCACACCTCTCTGACTTCACCAGAGGTGTGCTGAGGGAGGGGACGCAAAAGCTGCCAGACTTACCCGACTCGGGGAGAACGGAGACGGAAGCCATTCGGGCGACCGGACCACCCGAGAAGGAGAGACCGGCAACTCCAGCTCGGAGAGACACCGCAACTCTGCGGGAAAGCCTCGAGGAAGGAGACACGAGGCTCGCCTCCCTGCAAGAAGAAGGCAGTCACCTGAGGGAAGCACTGGAGCCACAGAGACAACGGGCTCGAGCCGCTCCAGTGGTTGACCCGAACACCCTCGACGCCGGGACACAACTAGAATCTGAGGGGTCTCAACTGAAAGGGATCGAAGGTCACCTGGAGGAGGAAACCCAGCATCCTCCAAGGACCACTGAAGAGCAAAAGCAGAGGAAGGCGCTGAAACTTGGGACCGAAAAGACGATCCCTCTGACCGAGCGGCTTGATGAGCCGGACGACGATGAGACCGGGCCACGAACTCAGACGATCCGGCCGCAAGACTGGCAGAGCCAGGGCCTTCCCGCTCGCCTAGCTTCGGCTGCCTCCGTCCAGGATGCGGGGGGCCTCCAGCAGCAACTGCAAGCCTCTGCTTTGGAAAGGGAACGGGTGTTGGCCGTTTTCGACGAGAAGCTGAGGGAAAACAGCCACCTGAAAAGGGCGTATCACACAATGATGGACCTGCTGGTGGCCAAAGAAGCAGAGCTCGCGAAGCTGCGAGGCGAAAGTCAGACACGGCGCCCTCCATCTGACAGCGGCGGTGAGGACATGTTTCGAGAAGCGATCCGGCACTTATCACGCCTCGTCCGAGCCAAAGACATTGAAATCGGTGCCTTGAGCCAGAAATGTCAGACTTTACTGACCATCTGGCAAACGTCCGACGCCGGCCATGAGGTTCGGGGCGTGGACGCGAATCAGTGGGAGGAGCTTCTCCGGGAACGGGACACGTTGAAGCAGCGGGTCAACGTGCTGGAGGAGTGGCAGCGGCTGGTGCTCACCGAGGTGCACCATCTGCAGCGGGAGTCATCCCAACTTCAGAAAGAACTCCCACCACTCGAGGCACGGGCCTTAGTGGACAGCGAGGAGAAGCGTCGGCGACAGATGCACTCTGCCGCCCCGTTCCCGCGTCCTCGAGGGGATGCGACCCAACTCCGGCTCTTGGGGAAGAGACTGGCACAGATGCAGCTCGGCCTAGAGCAGCTCTGCAATGCCAAGGAGGTTCTCTTGGGTCCACCCGCCCTCACGTCACCACAGCCGCCCGCCGCATCGTCGCGGACTTGCGAGGCGGCCGGCTCTCAGGAGGCAATTAAGTCCGAGGCGCCGGGCGAGTCTTCGAAAGGGCCGCCAGCAGAGGTGGAAGCCTTAAGGCGAGCCACGGAGGAAAAAGACGCAGCCATCAGAAGCCTCCAGGAGGAGACTCAGAGACTGTCCGAGGCGATGGCCGCCACCTCGGAACGGGAGAGAGAACGGCACGCACAGACGGATTCCGAAATTCAGCGGCTCAAGGAGAAACAGGAGGCTTTACAGAACACGCTGGAGGACAGAGAGCTCTTAATCGAGGCGCAGAGGGAGGAATTCCTTTCTCTGAGGGAAACCCTCACGACCCAAGCGAGCGAAAACGAACTGTTGAGGCAGGCGGTGACAAACCTGAAGGAGAGGATAGTCCATCTGGAAGCGGATGCGTGCCAAGTCAAACGGGAGAATGCAAAACTGCTGGCAAGGTCCAGGGAGAAGGACACCGAAAACCAAGCCTTACAAGAGACGAACAGGCGCCTCTCTACGATGCTGAGGGAGAAGGAATTCGAATGCGTCTCCGTGAAGAAGAAGGCTCTGGCTTTTGAGTGCCTCCTGAGAGAAAAAGAAGAGGGCCGGGCTGGGGAATTCAGCCAGCTTCTCAATGCAGTGACCTCCATGCAGGAAAAGAGCATTGTCTTTCAGCACGAGAGAGATGAGGCGGCGCTGGCGCTGAGACAGGAACGAGCGGAAAAGTGCGCCCTGCGGGAGGAGGTTCGCCTTTTGCGCGACAAGGGAGCGCGCCTAGGCCAGGAGCTGGGGAGGTCTCGGACGCAGGCTTCAGAATGCGAAGACTGGCATCTCCGGGCAGCGCGGCTGGCAGAAGACAGAGCGGCTCAACTCAGGAGGAAAGTCACGGCGCTAGAGGAGAGGCTCCTGTCATCTTCCCACGCCATGCAGAAGGCGAGCCAGCGGGCCGCTGCCCGGGTCGGGTCCCTGCAGGAACAACTGGCTGCGGTCACCCAGCAGAAAGAGGAGACTGCCCTCCAGCTGTCCGCCTCCCGGGAAGCAGAGAAGCAGCAGGCCGGAGCCCTGGCCAACCTGAAGGTGGTCCTGGCCGAGTGGATGCAAAAGGCAGACGGCCTGGAAGGGAAGCTGAGGTCGCTGCAGGGACGGCTGGAGAGAGCGCAAGCCGCCTCGCGCCTGCAGGAGGAGCAGATCGGAGAACTGCAGCGACAAGACGAGGCCCGACGGGAAGTGCTGGAGGACGTCCAAAAGAAGTGGACCGACTTAGTGAGCACCCTGGAAGGAAAAGCAGACAAGGCCCTCCTGAGAAAGCTCTTCACGGACGCCTTGCAAAGCGCCAGACACGAACGCCGGGAAGCGTTCCGACGGATGGGAAGCACCCTGGGTGTGGAAAGGGAGGCCATGGAGCAGTTGCTGCAGGAAGAGCAGGGCGGCCTTACCGGATGGGTGACCGGGCGGCTCGGATCCCGCAGTGCCCCCGACACGCCTCCTCCTCGGAGACCCAACCAGCAATCCGAGCTCAAGAGTTCCTTCTCGGAGCTTTTCGTGAACTTTCTAGAAGCTGAGTCTCAGGGAGCTTCTCCACCACGACAGCTCCCCGCTCAGCCCAGGAAGCGTCCCGGAGCACCCGCCAGGAAGAGACTGCCTAAGAACGTGCCAGCTCTTCTGAGAACCGCCCTCGCAGCCACCCCCAGAAGATCGGACGGGAATCCCTGCTGCCCAGCCGTGTCTCTCATCGACCCACCCGGCCCCGGAACCGGAGGGTCTGGGCACCTTCTCTTAGACGCCGTGACCGACGTCGTGCCCACCGGCACACCTTGGCTGCTGCCACCCGCCAAGAGTGCTGCCGGGCTGCTCCAAGGCCTGTCCAAGCCCTAGAGGCTCCCCAAGCCGCAGAGGAGACGACGGCGCCTTCAGGAAAGCCGGTCCCTCGCTGCGGGTTCCTTAGCACAAAGTGGCCTTGTGCTAAAGCTCACAGGTTTCTCTGCGGCTTCACTGGAGCTTTCAAAGAAATAGCTATGGTTCGCGCTTTCAAAAGGGTGTCGCTGCAGGTAGCCACCCACCTTAAAGCGGACGGACGTCACTTCTCTGGAGAGCAGGCGCCGCACGGGTGGGATCGCAGGCTGTGGGCCAAGGACGCTTCCGATTCTGTTTGTCACGCTGTCACCGTCTGGGAGGAGCTGGGGGGCGTGGGGTGGGGGGGTGGGGGTTGGGTCTGGGAGGTGGGGGGGTTGCGGGCGGGTGGGGGGTGGGGGTGTGGGAAGAGTGGGGGGGTGGGAAGGGTGGGGGTGGGGGGAGGGGGGCGTTTATTGAGCTTTCCCTCGGGGAGCGGGAACCTCACTTGCCTTAGTGCTGCAGCATCAGAAAGCGCGCGAGGGCGCCCACTCCCGGGACAGTAGGAAGAAAGGGGAAGGGCACCAACGTGCAGCGGGCATCCAAACTTCACGAGGAAAGCTTGCTTTCCCCCGGCTCGGTCCTCCTCATCTTTCCACTGCCTGGGAAACCGCCCTCGGGTGCTCTGCGGCCTCTGGGACAGACAGGAAAACTCCTAAGCACGGGAGGATCTTATTCCCTGACTCGCTTTGGGTTGCAAAGCCAGTCACCAGACCTCAGAGATCTTTGCAAGGGTTTACGAACTGCTTCTTGTTGTTTTCCAAAGCAGGGGTCTGTGGTCTGTGGTCCGGATGGACACCGACTGACTGAACCGGCGCCTCGCGATGGGCATGGAAGCCGCTTCCGCCCCCAAGCCCATCAGAGGGCCGTGGTCAACCCCCCCCCACCCCGCCCCGTTTCCTCAACAGCCCCTCCAAATCATCTCCATCGCCTGCCTCAAGCGGGATCGTCCTCATACCCGTTCGGTACCCGAAGAGATCAGAGGCCAGCTGGTCAAGAACTCTCCGTTTCCCCGCACCACCCCCCACCCCCGTTTGAACGTCCCTCTATTTCTCTCCACCCACCCCTCCCCTTTCCCTTTGGTTTTCCAGGAAGAGGGATTCAGCTTGGCAGTTCCAGGGTCCTGGCTCCACGTGGGGTGCCCTGGGAACCGTCTGCTCAGCCTCCCCCAAAGATCTCGTTCCCTCAGTTGGCCAGCTGCTTTCTCTTCGGCCCGTCTCTTTCCTTAAGCCGCTGAGCACACCCAAGTCTCTCCCAGCATCCACACCTCTCCTTTCCGCTCCTCCACCACCGCCTTCTCTCTCTACCTTTCACGGCTAAGCTGCTGCCAAAAGACCTCGACTCCTCGTCAGCCATCCAGTCATCGCCTCGTCTCTCACCGGCTCCTCGAAAGACTCCCCAAATCTCGTCGCCGTCCCGTCCTAGCAAGAGGCCAGGGCACGCCCTTCGGTTCCTCCGTCTTCCTAAACTCTCTGTGGTGTCTGAGGAATGCTGCCCACGCCTTCAGTCTCTGCAAGTTCTCGCCACCCTCTTTCTCTGGGGGATGGCCCCCTCCCCAGGTGCCCTTCCTAACCTCAGACCCCTCTGTCTCCCTTTCCTCTGCGGCTTCTCCTCCCGACCACTTCTCCAAGGGTTCTGTTCTCGAAGGCAAGGCACGGTCTTCAGGGAACAGGAACCCCTCGGGTCTCAGAGCAAGCTCATGCGCTCTCCTACGATTCGACTCGCCCCCCGGATGCCCAGGGCTTCTGAGTGCGTACGACTGACGTCACCCTGCCCCTGACTCCACGCTGCTTTCTCTAACTGCCTGCTGGACGCACCTCTCGGGATGTCCAAAGGCTTCTCAAAACCGACACGTCCAAAAGGGAGCCCGGTATCCTCCAAAAGAACCCTCCCCCTCCTCTTACCTTCCTTTCATCACCTCAGAAAACCTCTGCCCATCTCATCCCCACCCCCGAGAGCGAGAGGCCTCAGGGCCACGCTTGAGCTCTCTGTCTCACCCACTTGGCAGCCTACCGACTCCCAAAGGGAGCCGAGCGCCTTCCCGTCTTTGCCGTCCCCGCTGCTCTGCCGCATGCCTTCCTGTCTCTTGCACGCAACCAGCCCAGTAGACTCCTTACTGATCTTGCCGGCTGGCCTCCTGGCACACCGCACCGCCCCCCTCCCCGCTTGAACCCATCCTCCACACTGTTGGGAGGGTGACCCAAGAGGAAAACCCTGCCGTTACTGACAACACGGTGCCCGGCCCCCACAGGGGCGGACGTGGGCAAGAAAGTAACCAAAGTTTCTGAGGTTGTTTTGCAGAACAACAGGAAGACGGCAGATCAGAGAGCAGCTTGATGGCAGCCCCCCCGGACCCCGCCCGAGCGGACATCGTGCAGAGGCTTGGACCAGCTGAAATGACGGATCGCCCACTTTCCGCGTCACGGACAGAGATCCTCGCTCGGCGTGCAACGCGTCGAACCCCACTGACTTCGCACTTGTGACCCACGAAGAAATACGAGTGACAGTCGCACCTGAGCAGAGGACTCTTCAAGCTTCACCCCCAGCGCTCTCCTGGTCCCACCCCTACCCCAACCCCAGATAAACGCCCCAACGTTTTGTTTTCCCTTTGAGGAGGCGGGTTTGAGTTTTACGCCCACCTCCTTGTCTGGCCGCCTCTTGATCATAAACCTCTTTCCTTGCTGCACCCCTGACTTCTCACTGATTGGCTTGGCTGCGAAATCGGGTACCCGGACCTGAGTTTGTGTGTGGTCCCATCGCTTCCCTGCTTGAAAGGAATCCAGGGTTCTCCACTGCCTGCAGGCCAAACTGGAGCAGAATCTCCAAGGCCTCGCCCCTGCAGCCTTCCTCCCTGCTCCTCACCCACACGCGGGCCACCCTCCCGCCACGTGCGACTCTCTGCAGACCCCAAACAGGTTCTGACTCAAAGGACTTCAAGCTCATCGAGCGAGCCTAATCCTAGCAGGGTAATCCCTTCGATCCAGTGCACACCGCCAGTGTTCGACCTGCCTCTTCTTGGCAGGACTCAGAGGAGAGAGAGGTTGGACGGGAGGACGGGAGGACGGGCGGAGGCGGAAGGGGTGGAAGTCCAAGGCTCAGGGAAAGGCAGCAAGCAGCGGAGAGCAAGGAAAGGTGGATCCCCTTTCCTGCACCGCCTGCTCCCCCCACCCATGCCGGCTCGCCTTCTTCCATCCTCAACCTCTTCCCCGCCCCGCTTCCTGGGGCATTTCACACTCAGCGCCCGCCGGAAGAGCACGGCAGCAGGACCAAAGCAACACGGAGAAGCAGCTGCTGCCAAAGCCAAAGGGAGGAAGAGGATCCGGAGAACCCTTTTTCCTTTCACTGGCGCCCGGCGCCTGCATCCTGCTCCCGATTCCAAATTTCACGCGGGCAACAACTGGCACCGCTCCTTCCTCCTCGCCCTGGGCTGGAGGCAGCACCGCCTCCCGCTTCCCTGAAGGCCCAAGGGAAACGCACGCACCGAGGGGATCCCACCGGCTGGAAGCCCCTTTACAGATTTCCGCTGTCTGCACTTGGACCTCAAGGGTCTGCGCGGCGCGCCCTGCCCCCACGACCACCCCGCGTCACTCCTTAATCGCCCCCCCACCCCGCCCCGCTGGAGCCCAAGGCTGAGAATCCGGTCCCAGCACCCGCCAGCCCGCCGCGCCCCGCCCCGCCCCGCGCCCCCCACCCCAGCGCCGCCGTCATCGCCTGTGCAAAGGCACGCGCCCCAGGGATGGGAGTGGTGGCCCCAGGCAGCCAGCACGGGCGCCAGGGTCGCCGGCAGGACAGGAGAAGGCGCAGGTCCCTGCTCCCGGGGGCGGGGCCCGGGCGGTGGAGACCCCGACGGGTGCACGGAGGGAGGCGGCCGCCCGGGGCCCTCACCTGCCCATGCTCTGGTGGGCCCGCGGCCTCCCGCAGTGCAACGGCCACTACCTGGCGGCGGCGGCGGCGGCGGCGGCGGCGGCTCCCCAGCCTGCGGGGCTCCTGGCGCGCGCATCGGGACGGCCTGGCGGCTGCTCCCGCGCGACACTGCCGAGCCGGCGGCGGCGGCGGCGGGGGCGGCGGCGCCGGGCTCCCAGGCCCGCGGAGCTCGGGGCAGGCTGACCGGGACTTTCTGGTCGCTGCGGCGGCGGGTCCCCAGGCCCGCGGGGCCAGCCGCGCCGCCCCCGCGCCCCGCGCCGGGGCAGGAGCGCACGGCAGGCCCAGGGGGCGGCGCGCAGCCGGGCCTCGGCCGCCGGCGCCGAGTCGGGCCCCGAGGACGACGTTCCGCCGGGCTCAGCGGGGCTGGGGGCCGCGCGCTCCACGAGCACCTCTGGGTCCTTTCCCCGCTCCACCGCCCGCTCGACGCATGGGGAAGACTCCCTTCCCCGACCACAGCCCGCCCCGCGCTGACAGAAGCGGGCGCACAGCGTGCACGCGGTGTGCCACACCCCGCCTGTGGCGCCCGAGAGCCCCCAGGCTCCTCCCGGGGACCGCTTCTCCAGGCAGGGCCGCAGGAAGAGGGCGGCGAGGCGGCGGGGCAAGGACCCCGGCGACTGTGTGGGGGATGGCCACGGTCAGGGTGCTCAGGAGGGTCGTGCTTCCGCGCAGGGGGCCGACGTGTGTCCAAACACACTCGTCGGAACTCTGCAGGTGGAGGCGGGTCCCCACCTACCTTGGCCCTCCGAGTGTTCTCCAAGCCGGCTGGGAAGATCCCCGGCCGCAGGACAGGAGGGAGCGTGGGAGGCGCTTGGCGGCAGCCAGAGCCCTGGGGTCCTTTCTGCCCACACGCGCTGCCCCGCGCACAGGTGGCGGTGGTGTGGGGTTGGCGGCCTTCAGCGCGGCGTTCCTGGCGGGCGGCCCCAGGGGGCAGGGGGGCCGCCTGGCCCCCGGGGGCGGCACTGAAGCAGAGGGAGAGGGGGGCCCACCGCCGTGGTGGGAAGCCCTGGGGATGAGCGGAGGCCCACGGGGCTGGCGGTGGGGGGTGGAGGGGGGCGGAGCGGGGCACGCGTGTCAGGAGGTGGCCATGGGTGAGGGCCAGGCGGCAGGCCTCGCGGTTGCGGGCAGCCCCTCCCCTCCCCTCCGGGAGCCCCGAGCCCAACGGTTGGAGCCCGCGCCCCGCCCAGGCCCCGCCCAGGCCCCGCCCCAGCCCCGCCCAGGCCCCGCCCCCAGGCCGCCAGCCCGCCGTTGCCTAGCAGCGCCTGGCTGTGATTTGACTCTTAGCCTCGCGCAGCCGCCGGGGCCCTGACACTTGGCGGGGCTGTCCGACTGGGCTGGACGCTCTTCGCGGAGCGCACCAGGTCAGTGCTGTGACCCGCAGCGATGGCCTCCTGGTTTGGCCGCCCCGGCCTCGGCTCCGGCTTAGGCCATTCCCTGGGGCGAGTGGGCGGCAGCGTGGCTTCCCTCCCCGCACACCTCTCTGACTTCACCAGAGGTGTGCTGAGGGAGGGGACGCAAAAGCTGCCAGACTTACCCGACTCGGGGAGAACGGAGACGGAAGCCATTCGGGCGACCGGACCACCCGAGAAGGAGAGACCGGCAACTCCAGCTCGGAGAGACACCGCAACTCTGCGGGAAAGCCTCGAGGAAGGAGACACGAGGCTCGCCTCCCTGCAAGAAGAAGGCAGTCACCTGAGGGAAGCACTGGAGCCACAGAGACAACGGGCTCGAGCCGCTCCAGTGGTTGACCCGAACACCCTCGACGCCGGGACACAACTAGAATCTGAGGGGTCTCAACTGAAAGGGATCGAAGGTCACCTGGAGGAGGAAACCCAGCATCCTCCAAGGACCACTGAAGAGCAAAAGCAGAGGAAGGCGCTGAAACTTGGGACCGAAAAGACGATCCCTCTGACCGAGCGGCTTGATGAGCCGGACGACGATGAGACCGGGCCACGAACTCAGACGATCCGGCCGCAAGACTGGCAGAGCCAGGGCCTTCCCGCTCGCCTAGCTTCGGCTGCCTCCGTCCAGGATGCGGGGGGCCTCCAGCAGCAACTGCAAGCCTCTGCTTTGGAAAGGGAACGGGTGTTGGCCGTTTTCGACGAGAAGCTGAGGGAAAACAGCCACCTGAAAAGGGCGTATCACACAATGATGGACCTGCTGGTGGCCAAAGAAGCAGAGCTCGCGAAGCTGCGAGGCGAAAGTCAGACACGGCGCCCTCGATCTGACAGCGGCGGTGAGGACATGTTTCGAGAAGCGATCCGGCACTTATCACGCCTCGTCCGAGCCAAAGACATTGAAATCGGTGCCTTGAGCCAGAAATGTCAGACTTTACTGACCATCTGGCAAACGTCCGACGCCGGCCATGAGGTTCGGGGCGTGGACGCGAATCAGTGGGAGGAGCTTCTCCGGGAACGGGACACGTTGAAGCAGCGGGTCAACGTGCTGGAGGAGTGGCAGCGGCTGGTGCTCACCGAGGTGCACCATCTGCAGCGGGAGTCATCCCAACTTCAGAAAGAACTCCCACCACTCGAGGCACGGGCCTTAGTGGACAGCGAGGAGAAGCGTCGGCGACAGATGCACTCTGCCGCCCCGTTCCCGCGTCCTCGAGGGGATGCGACCCAACTCCGGCTCTTGGGGAAGAGACTGGCACAGATGCAGCTCGGCCTAGAGCAGCTCTGCAATGCCAAGGAGGTTCTCTTGGGTCCACCCGCCCTCACGTCACCACAGCCGCCCGCCGCATCGTCGCGGACTTGCGAGGCGGCCGGCTCTCAGGAGGCAATTAAGTCCGAGGCGCCGGGCGAGTCTTCGAAAGGGCCGCCAGCAGAGGTGGAAGCCTTAAGGCGAGCCACGGAGGAAAAAGACGCAGCCATCAGAAGCCTCCAGGAGGAGACTCAGAGACTGTCCGAGGCGATGGCCGCCACCTCGGAACGGGAGAGAGAACGGCACGCACAGACGGATTCCGAAATTCAGCGGCTCAAGGAGAAACAGGAGGCTTTACAGAACACGCTGGAGGACAGAGAGCTCTTAATCGAGGCGCAGAGGGAGGAATTCCTTTCTCTGAGGGAAACCCTCACGACCCAAGCGAGCGAAAACGAACTGTTGAGGCAGGCGGTGACAAACCTGAAGGAGAGGATAGTCCATCTGGAAGCGGATGCGTGCCAAGTCAAACGGGAGAATGCAAAACTGCTGGCAAGGTCCAGGGAGAAGGACACCGAAAACCAAGCCTTACAAGAGACGAACAGGCGCCTCTCTACGATGCTGAGGGAGAAGGAATTCGAATGCGTCTCCGTGAAGAAGAAGGCTCTGGCTTTTGAGTGCCTCCTGAGAGAAAAAGAAGAGGGCCGGGCTGGGGAATTCAGCCAGCTTCTCAATGCAGTGACCTCCATGCAGGAAAAGAGCATTGTCTTTCAGCACGAGAGAGATGAGGCGGCGCTGGCGCTGAGACAGGAACGAGCGGAAAAGTGCGCCCTGCGGGAGGAGGTTCGCCTTTTGCGCGACAAGGGAGCGCGCCTAGGCCAGGAGCTGGGGAGGTCTCGGACGCAGGCTTCAGAATGCGAAGACTGGCATCTCCGGGCAGCGCGGCTGGCAGAAGACAGAGCGGCTCAACTCAGGAGGAAAGTCACGGCGCTAGAGGAGAGGCTCCTGTCATCTTCCCACGCCATGCAGAAGGCGAGCCAGCGGGCCGCTGCCCGGGTCGGGTCCCTGCAGGAACAACTGGCTGCGGTCACCCAGCAGAAAGAGGAGACTGCCCTCCAGCTGTCCGCCTCCCGGGAAGCAGAGAAGCAGCAGGCCGGAGCCCTGGCCAACCTGAAGGTGGTCCTGGCCGAGTGGATGCAAAAGGCAGACGGCCTGGAAGGGAAGCTGAGGTCGCTGCAGGGACGGCTGGAGAGAGCGCAAGCCGCCTCGCGCCTGCAGGAGGAGCAGATCGGAGAACTGCAGCGACAAGACGAGGCCCGACGGGAAGTGCTGGAGGACGTCCAAAAGAAGTGGACCGACTTAGTGAGCACCCTGGAAGGAAAAGCAGACAAGGCCCTCCTGAGAAAGCTCTTCACGGACGCCTTGCAAAGCGCCAGACACGAACGCCGGGAAGCGTTCCGACGGATGGGAAGCACCCTGGGTGTGGAAAGGGAGGCCATGGAGCAGTTGCTGCAGGAAGAGCAGGGCGGCCTTACCGGATGGGTGACCGGGCGGCTCGGATCCCGCAGTGCCCCCGACACGCCTCCTCCTCGGAGACCCAACCAGCAATCCGAGCTCAAGAGTTCCTTCTCGGAGCTTTTCGTGAACTTTCTAGAAGCTGAGTCTCAGGGAGCTTCTCCACCACGACAGCTCCCCGCTCAGCCCAGGAAGCGTCCCGGAGCACCCGCCAGGAAGAGACTGCCTAAGAACGTGCCAGCTCTTCTGAGAACCGCCCTCGCAGCCACCCCCAGAAGATCGGACGGGAATCCCTGCTGCCCAGCCGTGTCTCTCATCGACCCACCCGGCCCCGGAACCGGAGGGTCTGGGCACCTTCTCTTAGACGCCGTGACCGACGTCGTGCCCACCGGCACACCTTGGCTGCTGCCACCCGCCAAGAGTGCTGCCGGGCTGCTCCAAGGCCTGTCCAAGCCCTAGAGGCTCCCCAAGCCGCAGAGGAGACGACGGCGCCTTCAGGAAAGCCGGTCCCTCGCTGCGGGTTCCTTAGCACAAAGTGGCCTTGTGCTAAAGCTCACAGGTTTCTCTGCGGCTTCACTGGAGCTTTCAAAGAAATAGCTATGGTTCGCGCTTTCAAAAGGGTGTCGCTGCAGGTAGCCACCCACCTTAAAGCGGACGGACGTCACTTCTCTGGAGAGCAGGCGCCGCACGGGTGGGATCGCAGGCTGTGGGCCAAGGACGCTTCCGATTCTGTTTGTCACGCTGTCACCGTCTGGGAGGAGCTGGGGGGCGTGGGGTGGGGGGGTGGGGGTTGGGTCTGGGAGGTGGGGGGGTTGCGGGCGGGTGGGGGGTGGGGGTGTGGGAAGAGTGGGGGGGTGGGAAGGGTGGGGGTGGGGGGAGGGGGGCGTTTATTGAGCTTTCCCTCGGGGAGCGGGAACCTCACTTGCCTTAGTGCTGCAGCATCAGAAAGCGCGCGAGGGCGCCCACTCCCGGGACAGTAGGAAGAAAGGGGAAGGGCACCAACGTGCAGCGGGCATCCAAACTTCACGAGGAAAGCTTGCTTTCCCCCGGCTCGGTCCTCCTCATCTTTCCACTGCCTGGGAAACCGCCCTCGGGTGCTCTGCGGCCTCTGGGACAGACAGGAAAACTCCTAAGCACGGGAGGATCTTATTCCCTGACTCGCTTTGGGTTGCAAAGCCAGTCACCAGACCTCAGAGATCTTTGCAAGGGTTTACGAACTGCTTCTTGTTGTTTTCCAAAGCAGGGGTCTGTGGTCTGTGGTCCGGATGGACACCGACTGACTGAACCGGCGCCTCGCGATGGGCATGGAAGCCGCTTCCGCCCCCAAGCCCATCAGAGGGCCGTGGTCAACCCCCCCCCACCCCGCCCCGTTTCCTCAACAGCCCCTCCAAATCATCTCCATCGCCTGCCTCAAGCGGGATCGTCCTCATACCCGTTCGGTACCCGAAGAGATCAGAGGCCAGCTGGTCAAGAACTCTCCGTTTCCCCGCACCACCCCCCACCCCCGTTTGAACGTCCCTCTATTTCTCTCCACCCACCCCTCCCCTTTCCCTTTGGTTTTCCAGGAAGAGGGATTCAGCTTGGCAGTTCCAGGGTCCTGGCTCCACGTGGGGTGCCCTGGGAACCGTCTGCTCAGCCTCCCCCAAAGATCTCGTTCCCTCAGTTGGCCAGCTGCTTTCTCTTCGGCCCGTCTCTTTCCTTAAGCCGCTGAGCACACCCAAGTCTCTCCCAGCATCCACACCTCTCCTTTCCGCTCCTCCACCACCGCCTTCTCTCTCTACCTTTCACGGCTAAGCTGCTGCCAAAAGACCTCGACTCCTCGTCAGCCATCCAGTCATCGCCTCGTCTCTCACCGGCTCCTCGAAAGACTCCCCAAATCTCGTCGCCGTCCCGTCCTAGCAAGAGGCCAGGGCACGCCCTTCGGTTCCTCCGTCTTCCTAAACTCTCTGTGGTGTCTGAGGAATGCTGCCCACGCCTTCAGTCTCTGCAAGTTCTCGCCACCCTCTTTCTCTGGGGGATGGCCCCCTCCCCAGGTGCCCTTCCTAACCTCAGACCCCTCTGTCTCCCTTTCCTCTGCGGCTTCTCCTCCCGACCACTTCTCCAAGGGTTCTGTTCTCGAAGGCAAGGCACGGTCTTCAGGGAACAGGAACCCCTCGGGTCTCAGAGCAAGCTCATGCGCTCTCCTACGATTCGACTCGCCCCCCGGATGCCCAGGGCTTCTGAGTGCGTACGACTGACGTCACCCTGCCCCTGACTCCACGCTGCTTTCTCTAACTGCCTGCTGGACGCACCTCTCGGGATGTCCAAAGGCTTCTCAAAACCGACACGTCCAAAAGGGAGCCCGGTATCCTCCAAAAGAACCCTCCCCCTCCTCTTACCTTCCTTTCATCACCTCAGAAAACCTCTGCCCATCTCATCCCCACCCCCGAGAGCGAGAGGCCTCAGGGCCACGCTTGAGCTCTCTGTCTCACCCACTTGGCAGCCTACCGACTCCCAAAGGGAGCCGAGCGCCTTCCCGTCTTTGCCGTCCCCGCTGCTCTGCCGCATGCCTTCCTGTCTCTTGCACGCAACCAGCCCAGTAGACTCCTTACTGATCTTGCCGGCTGGCCTCCTGGCACACCGCAGCCCCCCCCTCCCCGCTTGAACCCATCCTCCACACTGTTGGGAGGGTGACCCAAGAGGAAAACCCTGCCGTTACTGACAACACGGTGCCCGGCCCCCACAGGGGCGGACGTGGGCGAGAAAGTAACCAAAGTTTCTGAGGTTGTTTTGCAGAACAACAGGAAGACGGCAGATCAGAGAGCAGCTTGATGGCAGCCCCCCCGGACCCCGCCCGAGCGGACATCGTGCAGAGGCTTGGACCAGCTGAAATGACGGATCGCCCACTTTCCGCGTCACGGACAGAGATCCTCGGCGTGCAACGCGTCGAACCCCACTGACTTCGCACTTGTGACCCACGAAGAAATACGAGTGACAGTCGCACCTGAGCAGAGGACTCTTCAAGCTTCACCCCCAGCGCTCTCCTGGTCCCACCCCTACCCCAACCCCAGATAAACGCCCCAACGTTTTGTTTTCCCTTTGAGGAGGCGGGTTTGAGTTTTACGCCCACCTCCTTGTCTGGCCGCCTCTTGATCATAAACCTCTTTCCTTGCTGCACCCCTGACTTCTCACTGATTGGCTTGGCTGCGAAATCGGGTACCCGGACCTGAGTTTGTGTGTGGTCCCATCGCTTCCCTGCTTGAAAGGAATCCAGGGTTCTCCACTGCCTGCAGGCCAAACTGGAGCAGAATCTCCAAGGCCTCGCCCCTGCAGCCTTCCTCCCTGCTCCTCACCCACACGCGGGCCACCCTCCCGCCACGTGCGACTCTCTGCAGACCCCAAACAGGTTCTGACTCAAAGGACTTCAAGCTCATCGAGCGAGCCTAATCCTAGCAGGGTAATCCCTTCGATCCAGTGCACACCGCCAGTGTTCGACCTGCCTCTTCTTGGCAGGACTCAGAGGAGAGAGAGGTTGGACGGGAGGACGGGAGGACGGGCGGAGGCGGAAGGGGTGGAAGTCCAAGGCTCAGGGAAAGGCAGCAAGCAGCGGAGAGCAAGGAAAGGTGGATCCCCTTTCCTGCACCGCCTGCTCCCCCCACCCATGCCGGCTCGCCTTCTTCCATCCTCAACCTCTTCCCCGCCCCGCTTCCTGGGGCATTTCACACTCAGCGCCCGCCGGAAGAGCACGGCAGCAGGACCAAAGCAACACGGAGAAGCAGCTGCTGCCAAAGCCAAAGGGAGGAAGAGGATCCGGAGAACCCTTTTTCCTTTCACTGGCGCCCGGCGCCTGCATCCTGCTCCCGATTCCAAATTTCACGCGGGCAACAACTGGCACCGCTCCTTCCTCCTCGCCCTGGGCTGGAGGCAGCACCGCCTCCCGCTTCCCTGAAGGCCCAAGGGAAACGCACGCACCGAGGGGATCCCACCGGCTGGAAGCCCCTTTACAGATTTCCGCTGTCTGCACTTGGACCTCAAGGGTCTGCGCGGCGCGCCCTGCCCCCACGACCACCCCGCGTCACTCCTTAATCGCCCCCCCACCCCGCCCCGCTGGAGCCCAAGGCTGAGAATCCGGTCCCAGCACCCGCCAGCCCGCCGCGCCCCGCCCCGCCCCGCGCCCCCCACCCCAGCGCCGCCGTCATCGCCTGTGCAAAGGCACGCGCCCCAGGGATGGGAGTGGTGGCCCCAGGCAGCCAGCACGGGCGCCAGGGTCGCCGGCAGGACAGGAGAAGGCGCAGGTCCCTGCTCCCGGGGGCGGGGCCCGGGCGGTGGAGACCCCGACGGGTGCACGGAGGGAGGCGGCCGCCCGGGGCCCTCACCTGCCCATGCTCTGGTGGGCCCGCGGCCTCCCGCAGTGCAACGGCCACTACCTGGCGGCGGCGGCGGCGGCGGCGGCGGCGGCTCCCCAGCCTGCGGGGCTCCTGGCGCGCGCATCGGGACGGCCTGGCGGCTGCTCCCGCGCGACACTGCCGAGCCGGCGGCGGCGGCGGCGGGGGCGGCGGCGCCGGGCTCCCAGGCCCGCGGAGCTCGGGGCAGGCTGACCGGGACTTTCTGGTCGCTGCGGCGGCGGGTCCCCAGGCCCGCGGGGCCAGCCGCGCCGCCCCCGCGCCCCGCGCCGGGGCAGGAGCGCACGGCAGGCCCAGGGGGCGGCGCGCAGCCGGGCCTCGGCCGCCGGCGCCGAGTCGGGCCCCGAGGACGACGTTCCGCCGGGCTCAGCGGGGCTGGGGGCCGCGCGCTCCACGAGCACCTCTGGGTCCTTTCCCCGCTCCACCGCCCGCTCGACGCATGGGGAAGACTCCCTTCCCCGACCACAGCCCGCCCCGCGCTGACAGAAGCGGGCGCACAGCGTGCACGCGGTGTGCCACACCCCGCCTGTGGCGCCCGAGAGCCCCCAGGCTCCTCCCGGGGACCGCTTCTCCAGGCAGGGCCGCAGGAAGAGGGCGGCGAGGCGGCGGGGCAAGGACCCCGGCGACTGTGTGGGGGATGGCCACGGTCAGGGTGCTCAGGAGGGTCGTGCTTCCGCGCAGGGGGCCGACGTGTGTCCAAACACACTCGTCGGAACTCTGCAGGTGGAGGCGGGTCCCCACCTACCTTGGCCCTCCGAGTGTTCTCCAAGCCGGCTGGGAAGATCCCCGGCCGCAGGACAGGAGGGAGCGTGGGAGGCGCTTGGCGGCAGCCAGAGCCCTGGGGTCCTTTCTGCCCACACGCGCTGCCCCGCGCACAGGTGGCGGTGGTGTGGGGTTGGCGGCCTTCAGCGCGGCGTTCCTGGCGGGCGGCCCCAGGGGGCAGGGGGGCCGCCTGGCCCCCGGGGGCGGCACTGAAGCAGAGGGAGAGGGGGGCCCACCGCCGTGGTGGGAAGCCCTGGGGATGAGCGGAGGCCCACGGGGCTGGCGGTGGGGGGTGGAGGGGGGCGGAGCGGGGCACGCGTGTCAGGAGGTGGCCATGGGTGAGGGCCAGGCGGCAGGCCTCGCGGTTGCGGGCAGCCCCTCCCCTCCCCTCCGGGAGCCCCGAGCCCAACGGTTGGAGCCCGCGCCCCGCCCAGGCCCCGCCCAGGCCCCGCCCCAGCCCCGCCCAGGCCCCGCCCCCAGGCCGCCAGCCCGCCGTTGCCTAGCAGCGCCTGGCTGTGATTTGACTCTTAGCCTCGCGCAGCCGCCGGGGCCCTGACACTTGGCGGGGCTGTCCGACTGGGCTGGACGCTCTTCGCGGAGCGCACCAGGTCAGTGCTGTGACCCGCAGCGATGGCCTCCTGGTTTGGCCGCCCCGGCCTCGGCTCCGGCTTAGGCCATTCCCTGGGGCGAGTGGGCGGCAGCGTGGCTTCCCTCCCCGCACACCTCTCTGACTTCACCAGAGGTGTGCTGAGGGAGGGGACGCAAAAGCTGCCAGACTTACCCGACTCGGGGAGAACGGAGACGGAAGCCATTCGGGCGACCGGACCACCCGAGAAGGAGAGACCGGCAACTCCAGCTCGGAGAGACACCGCAACTCTGCGGGAAAGCCTCGAGGAAGGAGACACGAGGCTCGCCTCCCTGCAAGAAGAAGGCAGTCACCTGAGGGAAGCACTGGAGCCACAGAGACAACGGGCTCGAGCCGCTCCAGTGGTTGACCCGAACACCCTCGACGCCGGGACACAACTAGAATCTGAGGGGTCTCAACTGAAAGGGATCGAAGGTCACCTGGAGGAGGAAACCCAGCATCCTCCAAGGACCACTGAAGAGCAAAAGCAGAGGAAGGCGCTGAAACTTGGGACCGAAAAGACGATCCCTCTGACCGAGCGGCTTGATGAGCCGGACGACGATGAGACCGGGCCACGAACTCAGACGATCCGGCCGCAAGACTGGCAGAGCCAGGGCCTTCCCGCTCGCCTAGCTTCGGCTGCCTCCGTCCAGGATGCGGGGGGCCTCCAGCAGCAACTGCAAGCCTCTGCTTTGGAAAGGGAACGGGTGTTGGCCGTTTTCGACGAGAAGCTGAGGGAAAACAGCCACCTGAAAAGGGCGTATCACACAATGATGGACCTGCTGGTGGCCAAAGAAGCAGAGCTCGCGAAGCTGCGAGGCGAAAGTCAGACACGGCGCCCTCGATCTGACAGCGGCGGTGAGGACATGTTTCGAGAAGCGATCCGGCACTTATCACGCCTCGTCCGAGCCAAAGACATTGAAATCGGTGCCTTGAGCCAGAAATGTCAGACTTTACTGACCATCTGGCAAACGTCCGACGCCGGCCATGAGGTTCGGGGCGTGGACGCGAATCAGTGGGAGGAGCTTCTCCGGGAACGGGACACGTTGAAGCAGCGGGTCAACGTGCTGGAGGAGTGGCAGCGGCTGGTGCTCACCGAGGTGCACCATCTGCAGCGGGAGTCATCCCAACTTCAGAAAGAACTCCCACCACTCGAGGCACGGGCCTTAGTGGACAGCGAGGAGAAGCGTCGGCGACAGATGCACTCTGCCGCCCCGTTCCCGCGTCCTCGAGGGGATGCGACCCAACTCCGGCTCTTGGGGAAGAGACTGGCACAGATGCAGCTCGGCCTAGAGCAGCTCTGCAATGCCAAGGAGGTTCTCTTGGGTCCACCCGCCCTCACGTCACCACAGCCGCCCGCCGCATCGTCGCGGACTTGCGAGGCGGCCGGCTCTCAGGAGGCAATTAAGTCCGAGGCGCCGGGCGAGTCTTCGAAAGGGCCGCCAGCAGAGGTGGAAGCCTTAAGGCGAGCCACGGAGGAAAAAGACGCAGCCATCAGAAGCCTCCAGGAGGAGACTCAGAGACTGTCCGAGGCGATGGCCGCCACCTCGGAACGGGAGAGAGAACGGCACGCACAGACGGATTCCGAAATTCAGCGGCTCAAGGAGAAACAGGAGGCTTTACAGAACACGCTGGAGGACAGAGAGCTCTTAATCGAGGCGCAGAGGGAGGAATTCCTTTCTCTGAGGGAAACCCTCACGACCCAAGCGAGCGAAAACGAACTGTTGAGGCAGGCGGTGACAAACCTGAAGGAGAGGATAGTCCATCTGGAAGCGGATGCGTGCCAAGTCAAACGGGAGAATGCAAAACTGCTGGCAAGGTCCAGGGAGAAGGACACCGAAAACCAAGCCTTACAAGAGACGAACAGGCGCCTCTCTACGATGCTGAGGGAGAAGGAATTCGAATGCGTCTCCGTGAAGAAGAAGGCTCTGGCTTTTGAGTGCCTCCTGAGAGAAAAAGAAGAGGGCCGGGCTGGGGAATTCAGCCAGCTTCTCAATGCAGTGACCTCCATGCAGGAAAAGAGCATTGTCTTTCAGCACGAGAGAGATGAGGCGGCGCTGGCGCTGAGACAGGAACGAGCGGAAAAGTGCGCCCTGCGGGAGGAGGTTCGCCTTTTGCGCGACAAGGGAGCGCGCCTAGGCCAGGAGCTGGGGAGGTCTCGGACGCAGGCTTCAGAATGCGAAGACTGGCATCTCCGGGCAGCGCGGCTGGCAGAAGACAGAGCGGCTCAACTCAGGAGGAAAGTCACGGCGCTAGAGGAGAGGCTCCTGTCATCTTCCCACGCCATGCAGAAGGCGAGCCAGCGGGCCGCTGCCCGGGTCGGGTCCCTGCAGGAACAACTGGCTGCGGTCACCCAGCAGAAAGAGGAGACTGCCCTCCAGCTGTCCGCCTCCCGGGAAGCAGAGAAGCAGCAGGCCGGAGCCCTGGCCAACCTGAAGGTGGTCCTGGCCGAGTGGATGCAAAAGGCAGACGGCCTGGAAGGGAAGCTGAGGTCGCTGCAGGGACGGCTGGAGAGAGCGCAAGCCGCCTCGCGCCTGCAGGAGGAGCAGATCGGAGAACTGCAGCGACAAGACGAGGCCCGACGGGAAGTGCTGGAGGACGTCCAAAAGAAGTGGACCGACTTAGTGAGCACCCTGGAAGGAAAAGCAGACAAGGCCCTCCTGAGAAAGCTCTTCACGGACGCCTTGCAAAGCGCCAGACACGAACGCCGGGAAGCGTTCCGACGGATGGGAAGCACCCTGGGTGTGGAAAGGGAGGCCATGGAGCAGTTGCTGCAGGAAGAGCAGGGCGGCCTTACCGGATGGGTGACCGGGCGGCTCGGATCCCGCAGTGCCCCCGACACGCCTCCTCCTCGGAGACCCAACCAGCAATCCGAGCTCAAGAGTTCCTTCTCGGAGCTTTTCGTGAACTTTCTAGAAGCTGAGTCTCAGGGAGCTTCTCCACCACGACAGCTCCCCGCTCAGCCCAGGAAGCGTCCCGGAGCACCCGCCAGGAAGAGACTGCCTAAGAACGTGCCAGCTCTTCTGAGAACCGCCCTCGCAGCCACCCCCAGAAGATCGGACGGGAATCCCTGCTGCCCAGCCGTGTCTCTCATCGACCCACCCGGCCCCGGAACCGGAGGGTCTGGGCACCTTCTCTTAGACGCCGTGACCGACGTCGTGCCCACCGGCACACCTTGGCTGCTGCCACCCGCCAAGAGTGCTGCCGGGCTGCTCCAAGGCCTGTCCAAGCCCTAGAGGCTCCCCAAGCCGCAGAGGAGACGACGGCGCCTTCAGGAAAGCCGGTCCCTCGCTGCGGGTTCCTTAGCACAAAGTGGCCTTGTGCTAAAGCTCACAGGTTTCTCTGCGGCTTCACTGGAGCTTTCAAAGAAATAGCTATGGTTCGCGCTTTCAAAAGGGTGTCGCTGCAGGTAGCCACCCACCTTAAAGCGGACGGACGTCACTTCTCTGGAGAGCAGGCGCGGCACGGGTGGGATCGCAGGCTGTGGGCCAAGGACGCTTCCGATTCTGTTTGTCACGCTGTCACCGTCTGGGAGGAGCTGGGGGGCGTGGGGTGGGGGGGTGGGGGTTGGGTCTGGGAGGTGGGGGGGTTGCGGGCGGGTGGGGGGTGGGGGTGTGGGAAGAGTGGGGGGGTGGGAAGGGTGGGGGTGGGGGGAGGGGGGCGTTTATTGAGCTTTCCCTCGGGGAGCGGGAACCTCACTTGCCTTAGTGCTGCAGCATCAGAAAGCGCGCGAGGGCGCCCACTCCCGGGACAGTAGGAAGAAAGGGGAAGGGCACCAACGTGCAGCGGGCATCCAAACTTCACGAGGAAAGCTTGCTTTTCCCCGGCTCGGTCCTCCTCATCTTTCCACTGCCTGGGAAACCGCCCTCGGGTGCTCTGCGGCCTCTGGGACAGACAGGAAAACTCCTAAGCACGGGAGGATCTTATTCCCTGACTCGCTTTGGGTTGCAAAGCCAGTCACCAGACCTCAGAGATCTTTGCAAGGGTTTACGAACTGCTTCTTGTTGTTTTCCAAAGCAGGGGTCTGTGGTCTGTGGTCCGGATGGACACCGACTGACTGAACCGGCGCCTCGCGATGGGCATGGAAGCCGCTTCCGCCCCCAAGCCCATCAGAGGGCCGTGGTCAACCCCCCCCCACCCCGCCCCGTTTCCTCAACAGCCCCTCCAAATCATCTCCATCGCCTGCCTCAAGCGGGATCGTCCTCATACCCGTTCGGTACCCGAAGAGATCAGAGGCCAGCTGGTCAAGAACTCTCCGTTTCCCCGCACCACCCCCCACCCCCGTTTGAACGTCCCTCTATTTCTCTCCACCCACCCCTCCCCTTTCCCTTTGGTTTTCCAGGAAGAGGGATTCAGCTTGGCAGTTCCAGGGTCCTGGCTCCACGTGGGGTGCCCTGGGAACCGTCTGCTCAGCCTCCCCCAAAGATCTCGTTCCCTCAGTTGGCCAGCTGCTTTCTCTTCGGCCCGTCTCTTTCCTTAAGCCGCTGAGCACACCCAAGTCTCTCCCAGCATCCACACCTCTCCTTTCCGCTCCTCCACCACCGCCTTCTCTCTCTACCTTTCACGGCTAAGCTGCTGCCAAAAGACCTCGACTCCTCGTCAGCCATCCAGTCATCGCCTCGTCTCTCACCGGCTCCTCGAAAGACTCCCCAAATCTCGTCGCCGTCCCGTCCTAGCAAGAGGCCAGGGCACGCCCTTCGGTTCCTCCGTCTTCCTAAACTCTCTGTGGTGTCTGAGGAATGCTGCCCACGCCTTCAGTCTCTGCAAGTTCTCGCCACCCTCTTTCTCTGGGGGATGGCCCCCTCCCCAGGTGCCCTTCCTAACCTCAGACCCCTCTGTCTCCCTTTCCTCTGCGGCTTCTCCTCCCGACCACTTCTCCAAGGGTTCTGTTCTCGAAGGCAAGGCACGGTCTTCAGGGAACAGGAACCCCTCGGGTCTCAGAGCAAGCTCATGCGCTCTCCTACGATTCGACTCGCCCCCCGGATGCCCAGGGCTTCTGAGTGCGTACGACTGACGTCACCCTGCCCCTGACTCCACGCTGCTTTCTCTAACTGCCTGCTGGACGCACCTCTCGGGATGTCCAAAGGCTTCTCAAAACCGACACGTCCAAAAGGGAGCCCGGTATCCTCCAAAAGAACCCTCCCCCTCCTCTTACCTTCCTTTCATCACCTCAGAAAACCTCTGCCCATCTCATCCCCACCCCCGAGAGCGAGAGGCCTCAGGGCCACGCTTGAGCTCTCTGTCTCACCCACTTGGCAGCCTACCGACTCCCAAAGGGAGCCGAGCGCCTTCCCGTCTTTGCCGTCCCCGCTGCTCTGCCGCATGCCTTCCTGTCTCTTGCACGCAACCAGCCCAGTAGACTCCTTACTGATCTTGCCGGCTGGCCTCCTGGCACACCGCACCCCCCCCCTCCCCGCTTGAACCCATCCTCCACACTGTTGGGAGGGTGACCCAAGAGGAAAACCCTGCCGTTACTGACAACACGGTGCCCGGCCCCCACAGGGGCGGACGTGGGCAAGAAAGTAACCAAAGTTTCTGAGGTTGTTTTGCAGAACAACAGGAAGACGGCAGATCAGAGAGCAGCTTGATGGCAGCCCCCCCGGACCCCGCCCGAGCGGACATCGTGCAGAGGCTTGGACCAGCTGAAATGACGGATCGCCCACTTTCCGCGTCACGGACAGAGATCCTCGGCGTGCAACGCGTCGAACCCCACTGACTTCGCACTTGTGACCCACGAAGAAATACGAGTGACAGTCGCACCTGAGCAGAGGACTCTTCAAGCTTCACCCCCAGCGCTCTCCTGGTCCCACCCCTACCCCAACCCCAGATAAACGCCCCAACGTTTTGTTTTCCCTTTGAGGAGGCGGGTTTGAGTTTTACGCCCACCTCCTTGTCTGGCCGCCTCTTGATCATAAACCTCTTTCCTTGCTGCACCCCTGACTTCTCACTGATTGGCTTGGCTGCGAAATCGGGTACCCGGACCTGAGTTTGTGTGTGGTCCCATCGCTTCCCTGCTTGAAAGGAATCCAGGGTTCTCCACTGCCTGCAGGCCAAACTGGAGCAGAATCTCCAAGGCCTCGCCCCTGCAGCCTTCCTCCCTGCTCCTCACCCACACGCGGGCCACCCTCCCGCCACGTGCGACTCTCTGCAGACCCCAAACAGGTTCTGACTCAAAGGACTTCAAGCTCATCGAGCGAGCCTAATCCTAGCAGGGTAATCCCTTCGATCCAGTGCACACCGCCAGTGTTCGACCTGCCTCTTCTTGGCAGGACTCAGAGGAGAGAGAGGTTGGACGGGAGGACGGGAGGACGGGCGGAGGCGGAAGGGGTGGAAGTCCAAGGCTCAGGGAAAGGCAGCAAGCAGCGGAGAGCAAGGAAAGGTGGATCCCCTTTCCTGCACCGCCTGCTCCCCCCACCCATGCCGGCTCGCCTTCTTCCATCCTCAACCTCTTCCCCGCCCCGCTTCCTGGGGCATTTCACACTCAGCGCCCGCCGGAAGAGCACGGCAGCAGGACCAAAGCAACACGGAGAAGCAGCTGCTGCCAAAGCCAAAGGGAGGAAGAGGATCCGGAGAACCCTTTTTCCTTTCACTGGCGCCCGGCGCCTGCATCCTGCTCCCGATTCCAAATTTCACGCGGGCAACAACTGGCACCGCTCCTTCCTCCTCGCCCTGGGCTGGAGGCAGCACCGCCTCCCGCTTCCCTGAAGGCCCAAGGGAAACGCACGCACCGAGGGGATCCCACCGGCTGGAAGCCCCTTTACAGATTTCCGCTGTCTGCACTTGGACCTCAAGGGTCTGCGCGGCGCGCCCTGCCCCCACGACCACCCCGCGTCACTCCTTAATCGCCCCCCCACCCCGCCCCGCTGGAGCCCAAGGCTGAGAATCCGGTCCCAGCACCCGCCAGCCCGCCGCGCCCCGCCCCGCCCCGCGCCCCCCACCCCAGCGCCGCCGTCATCGCCTGTGCAAAGGCACGCGCCCCAGGGATGGGAGTGGTGGCCCCAGGCAGCCAGCACGGGCGCCAGGGTCGCCGGCAGGACAGGAGAAGGCGCAGGTCCCTGCTCCCGGGGGCGGGGCCCGGGCGGTGGAGACCCCGACGGGTGCACGGAGGGAGGCGGCCGCCCGGGGCCCTCACCTGCCCATGCTCTGGTGGGCCCGCGGCCTCCCGCAGTGCAACGGCCACTACCTGGCGGCGGCGGCGGCGGCGGCGGCGGCGGCTCCCCAGCCTGCGGGGCTCCTGGCGCGCGCATCGGGACGGCCTGGCGGCTGCTCCCGCGCGACACTGCCGAGCCGGCGGCGGCGGCGGCGGGGGCGGCGGCGCCGGGCTCCCAGGCCCGCGGAGCTCGGGGCAGGCTGACCGGGACTTTCTGGTCGCTGCGGCGGCGGGTCCCCAGGCCCGCGGGGCCAGCCGCGCCGCCCCCGCGCCCCGCGCCGGGGCAGGAGCGCACGGCAGGCCCAGGGGGCGGCGCGCAGCCGGGCCTCGGCCGCCGGCGCCGAGTCGGGCCCCGAGGACGACGTTCCGCCGGGCTCAGCGGGGCTGGGGGCCGCGCGCTCCACGAGCACCTCTGGGTCCTTTCCCCGCTCCACCGCCCGCTCGACGCATGGGGAAGACTCCCTTCCCCGACCACAGCCCGCCCCGCGCTGACAGAAGCGGGCGCACAGCGTGCACGCGGTGTGCCACACCCCGCCTGTGGCGCCCGAGAGCCCCCAGGCTCCTCCCGGGGACCGCTTCTCCAGGCAGGGCCGCAGGAAGAGGGCGGCGAGGCGGCGGGGCAAGGACCCCGGCGACTGTGTGGGGGATGGCCACGGTCAGGGTGCTCAGGAGGGTCGTGCTTCCGCGCAGGGGGCCGACGTGTGTCCAAACACACTCGTCGGAACTCTGCAGGTGGAGGCGGGTCCCCACCTACCTTGGCCCTCCGAGTGTTCTCCAAGCCGGCTGGGAAGATCCCCGGCCGCAGGACAGGAGGGAGCGTGGGAGGCGCTTGGCGGCAGCCAGAGCCCTGGGGTCCTTTCTGCCCACACGCGCTGCCCCGCGCACAGGTGGCGGTGGTGTGGGGTTGGCGGCCTTCAGCGCGGCGTTCCTGGCGGGCGGCCCCAGGGGGCAGGGGGGCCGCCTGGCCCCCGGGGGCGGCACTGAAGCAGAGGGAGAGGGGGGCCCACCGCCGTGGTGGGAAGCCCTGGGGATGAGCGGAGGCCCACGGGGCTGGCGGTGGGGGGTGGAGGGGGGCGGAGCGGGGCACGCGTGTCAGGAGGTGGCCATGGGTGAGGGCCAGGCGGCAGGCCTCGCGGTTGCGGGCAGCCCCTCCCCTCCCCTCCGGGAGCCCCGAGCCCAACGGTTGGAGCCCGCGCCCCGCCCAGGCCCCGCCCAGGCCCCGCCCCAGCCCCGCCCAGGCCCCGCCCCCAGGCCGCCAGCCCGCCGTTGCCTAGCAGCGCCTGGCTGTGATTTGACTCTTAGCCTCGCGCAGCCGCCGGGGCCCTGACACTTGGCGGGGCTGTCCGACTGGGCTGGACGCTCTTCGCGGAGCGCACCAGGTCAGTGCTGTGACCCGCAGCGATGGCCTCCTGGTTTGGCCGCCCCGGCCTCGGCTCCGGCTTAGGCCATTCCCTGGGGCGAGTGGGCGGCAGCGTGGCTTCCCTCCCCGCACACCTCTCTGACTTCACCAGAGGTGTGCTGAGGGAGGGGACGCAAAAGCTGCCAGACTTACCCGACTCGGGGAGAACGGAGACGGAAGCCATTCGGGCGACCGGACCACCCGAGAAGGAGAGACCGGCAACTCCAGCTCGGAGAGACACCGCAACTCTGCGGGAAAGCCTCGAGGAAGGAGACACGAGGCTCGCCTCCCTGCAAGAAGAAGGCAGTCACCTGAGGGAAGCACTGGAGCCACAGAGACAACGGGCTCGAGCCGCTCCAGTGGTTGACCCGAACACCCTCGACGCCGGGACACAACTAGAATCTGAGGGGTCTCAACTGAAAGGGATCGAAGGTCACCTGGAGGAGGAAACCCAGCATCCTCCAAGGACCACTGAAGAGCAAAAGCAGAGGAAGGCGCTGAAACTTGGGACCGAAAAGACGATCCCTCTGACCGAGCGGCTTGATGAGCCGGACGACGATGAGACCGGGCCACGAACTCAGACGATCCGGCCGCAAGACTGGCAGAGCCAGGGCCTTCCCGCTCGCCTAGCTTCGGCTGCCTCCGTCCAGGATGCGGGGGGCCTCCAGCAGCAACTGCAAGCCTCTGCTTTGGAAAGGGAACGGGTGTTGGCCGTTTTCGACGAGAAGCTGAGGGAAAACAGCCACCTGAAAAGGGCGTATCACACAATGATGGACCTGCTGGTGGCCAAAGAAGCAGAGCTCGCGAAGCTGCGAGGCGAAAGTCAGACACGGCGCCCTCGATCTGACAGCGGCGGTGAGGACATGTTTCGAGAAGCGATCCGGCACTTATCACGCCTCGTCCGAGCCAAAGACATTGAAATCGGTGCCTTGAGCCAGAAATGTCAGACTTTACTGACCATCTGGCAAACGTCCGACGCCGGCCATGAGGTTCGGGGCGTGGACGCGAATCAGTGGGAGGAGCTTCTCCGGGAACGGGACACGTTGAAGCAGCGGGTCAACGTGCTGGAGGAGTGGCAGCGGCTGGTGCTCACCGAGGTGCACCATCTGCAGCGGGAGTCATCCCAACTTCAGAAAGAACTCCCACCACTCGAGGCACGGGCCTTAGTGGACAGCGAGGAGAAGCGTCGGCGACAGATGCACTCTGCCGCCCCGTTCCCGCGTCCTCGAGGGGATGCGACCCAACTCCGGCTCTTGGGGAAGAGACTGGCACAGATGCAGCTCGGCCTAGAGCAGCTCTGCAATGCCAAGGAGGTTCTCTTGGGTCCACCCGCCCTCACGTCACCACAGCCGCCCGCCGCATCGTCGCGGACTTGCGAGGCGGCCGGCTCTCAGGAGGCAATTAAGTCCGAGGCGCCGGGCGAGTCTTCGAAAGGGCCGCCAGCAGAGGTGGAAGCCTTAAGGCGAGCCACGGAGGAAAAAGACGCAGCCATCAGAAGCCTCCAGGAGGAGACTCAGAGACTGTCCGAGGCGATGGCCGCCACCTCGGAACGGGAGAGAGAACGGCACGCACAGACGGATTCCGAAATTCAGCGGCTCAAGGAGAAACAGGAGGCTTTACAGAACACGCTGGAGGACAGAGAGCTCTTAATCGAGGCGCAGAGGGAGGAATTCCTTTCTCTGAGGGAAACCCTCACGACCCAAGCGAGCGAAAACGAACTGTTGAGGCAGGCGGTGACAAACCTGAAGGAGAGGATAGTCCATCTGGAAGCGGATGCGTGCCAAGTCAAACGGGAGAATGCAAAACTGCTGGCAAGGTCCAGGGAGAAGGACACCGAAAACCAAGCCTTACAAGAGACGAACAGGCGCCTCTCTACGATGCTGAGGGAGAAGGAATTCGAATGCGTCTCCGTGAAGAAGAAGGCTCTGGCTTTTGAGTGCCTCCTGAGAGAAAAAGAAGAGGGCCGGGCTGGGGAATTCAGCCAGCTTCTCAATGCAGTGACCTCCATGCAGGAAAAGAGCATTGTCTTTCAGCACGAGAGAGATGAGGCGGCGCTGGCGCTGAGACAGGAACGAGCGGAAAAGTGCGCCCTGCGGGAGGAGGTTCGCCTTTTGCGCGACAAGGGAGCGCGCCTAGGCCAGGAGCTGGGGAGGTCTCGGACGCAGGCTTCAGAATGCGAAGACTGGCATCTCCGGGCAGCGCGGCTGGCAGAAGACAGAGCGGCTCAACTCAGGAGGAAAGTCACGGCGCTAGAGGAGAGGCTCCTGTCATCTTCCCACGCCATGCAGAAGGCGAGCCAGCGGGCCGCTGCCCGGGTCGGGTCCCTGCAGGAACAACTGGCTGCGGTCACCCAGCAGAAAGAGGAGACTGCCCTCCAGCTGTCCGCCTCCCGGGAAGCAGAGAAGCAGCAGGCCGGAGCCCTGGCCAACCTGAAGGTGGTCCTGGCCGAGTGGATGCAAAAGGCAGACGGCCTGGAAGGGAAGCTGAGGTCGCTGCAGGGACGGCTGGAGAGAGCGCAAGCCGCCTCGCGCCTGCAGGAGGAGCAGATCGGAGAACTGCAGCGACAAGACGAGGCCCGACGGGAAGTGCTGGAGGACGTCCAAAAGAAGTGGACCGACTTAGTGAGCACCCTGGAAGGAAAAGCAGACAAGGCCCTCCTGAGAAAGCTCTTCACGGACGCCTTGCAAAGCGCCAGACACGAACGCCGGGAAGCGTTCCGACGGATGGGAAGCACCCTGGGTGTGGAAAGGGAGGCCATGGAGCAGTTGCTGCAGGAAGAGCAGGGCGGCCTTACCGGATGGGTGACCGGGCGGCTCGGATCCCGCAGTGCCCCCGACACGCCTCCTCCTCGGAGACCCAACCAGCAATCCGAGCTCAAGAGTTCCTTCTCGGAGCTTTTCGTGAACTTTCTAGAAGCTGAGTCTCAGGGAGCTTCTCCACCACGACAGCTCCCCGCTCAGCCCAGGAAGCGTCCCGGAGCACCCGCCAGGAAGAGACTGCCTAAGAACGTGCCAGCTCTTCTGAGAACCGCCCTCGCAGCCACCCCCAGAAGATCGGACGGGAATCCCTGCTGCCCAGCCGTGTCTCTCATCGACCCACCCGGCCCCGGAACCGGAGGGTCTGGGCACCTTCTCTTAGACGCCGTGACCGACGTCGTGCCCACCGGCACACCTTGGCTGCTGCCACCCGCCAAGAGTGCTGCCGGGCTGCTCCAAGGCCTGTCCAAGCCCTAGAGGCTCCCCAAGCCGCAGAGGAGACGACGGCGCCTTCAGGAAAGCCGGTCCCTCGCTGCGGGTTCCTTAGCACAAAGTGGCCTTGTGCTAAAGCTCACAGGTTTCTCTGCGGCTTCACTGGAGCTTTCAAAGAAATAGCTATGGTTCGCGCTTTCAAAAGGGTGTCGCTGCAGGTAGCCACCCACCTTAAAGCGGACGGACGTCACTTCTCTGGAGAGCAGGCGCGGCACGGGTGGGATCGCAGGCTGTGGGCCAAGGACGCTTCCGATTCTGTTTGTCACGCTGTCACCGTCTGGGAGGAGCTGGGGGGCGTGGGGTGGGGGGGTGGGGGTTGGGTCTGGGAGGTGGGGGGGTTGCGGGCGGGTGGGGGGTGGGGGTGTGGGAAGAGTGGGGGGGTGGGAAGGGTGGGGGTGGGGGGAGGGGGGCGTTTATTGAGCTTTCCCTCGGGGAGCGGGAACCTCACTTGCCTTAGTGCTGCAGCATCAGAAAGCGCGCGAGGGCGCCCACTCCCGGGACAGTAGGAAGAAAGGGGAAGGGCACCAACGTGCAGCGGGCATCCAAACTTCACGAGGAAAGCTTGCTTTCCCCCGGCTCGGTCCTCCTCATCTTTCCACTGCCTGGGAAACCGCCCTCGGGTGCTCTGCGGCCTCTGGGACAGACAGGAAAACTCCTAAGCACGGGAGGATCTTATTCCCTGACTCGCTTTGGGTTGCAAAGCCAGTCACCAGACCTCAGAGATCTTTGCAAGGGTTTACGAACTGCTTCTTGTTGTTTTCCAAAGCAGGGGTCTGTGGTCTGTGGTCCGGATGGACACCGACTGACTGAACCGGCGCCTCGCGATGGGCATGGAAGCCGCTTCCGCCCCCAAGCCCATCAGAGGGCCGTGGTCAACCCCCCCCCCACCCCGCCCCGTTTCCTCAACAGCCCCTCCAAATCATCTCCATCGCCTGCCTCAAGCGGGATCGTCCTCATACCCGTTCGGTACCCGAAGAGATCAGAGGCCAGCTGGTCAAGAACTCTCCGTTTCCCCGCACCACCCCCCACCCCCGTTTGAACGTCCCTCTATTTCTCTCCACCCACCCCTCCCCTTTCCCTTTGGTTTTCCAGGAAGAGGGATTCAGCTTGGCAGTTCCAGGGTCCTGGCTCCACGTGGGGTGCCCTGGGAACCGTCTGCTCAGCCTCCCCCAAAGATCTCGTTCCCTCAGTTGGCCAGCTGCTTTCTCTTCGGCCCGTCTCTTTCCTTAAGCCGCTGAGCACACCCAAGTCTCTCCCAGCATCCACACCTCTCCTTTCCGCTCCTCCACCACCGCCTTCTCTCTCTACCTTTCACGGCTAAGCTGCTGCCAAAAGACCTCGACTCCTCGTCAGCCATCCAGTCATCGCCTCGTCTCTCACCGGCTCCTCGAAAGACTCCCCAAATCTCGTCGCCGTCCCGTCCTAGCAAGAGGCCAGGGCACGCCCTTCGGTTCCTCCGTCTTCCTAAACTCTCTGTGGTGTCTGAGGAATGCTGCCCACGCCTTCAGTCTCTGCAAGTTCTCGCCACCCTCTTTCTCTGGGGGATGGCCCCCTCCCCAGGTGCCCTTCCTAACCTCAGACCCCTCTGTCTCCCTTTCCTCTGCGGCTTCTCCTCCCGACCACTTCTCCAAGGGTTCTGTTCTCGAAGGCAAGGCACGGTCTTCAGGGAACAGGAACCCCTCGGGTCTCAGAGCAAGCTCATGCGCTCTCCTACGATTCGACTCGCCCCCCGGATGCCCAGGGCTTCTGAGTGCGTACGACTGACGTCACCCTGCCCCTGACTCCACGCTGCTTTCTCTAACTGCCTGCTGGACGCACCTCTCGGGATGTCCAAAGGCTTCTCAAAACCGACACGTCCAAAAGGGAGCCCGGTATCCTCCAAAAGAACCCTCCCCCTCCTCTTACCTTCCTTTCATCACCTCAGAAAACCTCTGCCCATCTCATCCCCACCCCCGAGAGCGAGAGGCCTCAGGGCCACGCTTGAGCTCTCTGTCTCACCCACTTGGCAGCCTACCGACTCCCAAAGGGAGCCGAGCGCCTTCCCGTCTTTGCCGTCCCCGCTGCTCTGCCGCATGCCTTCCTGTCTCTTGCACGCAACCAGCCCAGTAGACTCCTTACTGATCTTGCCGGCTGGCCTCCTGGCACACCGCACCCCCCCCCTCCCCGCTTGAACCCATCCTCCACACTGTTGGGAGGGTGACCCAAGAGGAAAACCCTGCCGTTACTGACAACACGGTGCCCGGCCCCCACAGGGGCGGACGTGGGCAAGAAAGTAACCAAAGTTTCTGAGGTTGTTTTGCAGAACAACAGGAAGACGGCAGATCAGAGAGCAGCTTGATGGCAGCCCCCCCGGACCCCGCCCGAGCGGACATCGTGCAGAGGCTTGGACCAGCTGAAATGACGGATCGCCCACTTTCCGCGTCACGGACAGAGATCCTCGGCGTGCAACGCGTCGAACCCCACTGACTTCGCACTTGTGACCCACGAAGAAATACGAGTGACAGTCGCACCTGAGCAGAGGACTCTTCAAGCTTCACCCCCAGCGCTCTCCTGGTCCCACCCCTACCCCAACCCCAGATAAACGCCCCAACGTTTTGTTTTCCCTTTGAGGAGGCGGGTTTGAGTTTTACGCCCACCTCCTTGTCTGGCCGCCTCTTGATCATAAACCTCTTTCCTTGCTGCACCCCTGACTTCTCACTGATTGGCTTGGCTGCGAAATCGGGTACCCGGACCTGAGTTTGTGTGTGGTCCCATCGCTTCCCTGCTTGAAAGGAATCCAGGGTTCTCCACTGCCTGCAGGCCAAACTGGAGCAGAATCTCCAAGGCCTCGCCCCTGCAGCCTTCCTCCCTGCTCCTCACCCACACGCGGGCCACCCTCCCGCCACGTGCGACTCTCTGCAGACCCCAAACAGGTTCTGACTCAAAGGACTTCAAGCTCATCGAGCGAGCCTAATCCTAGCAGGGTAATCCCTTCGATCCAGTGCACACCGCCAGTGTTCGACCTGCCTCTTCTTGGCAGGACTCAGAGGAGAGAGAGGTTGGACGGGAGGACGGGAGGACGGGCGGAGGCGGAAGGGGTGGAAGTCCAAGGCTCAGGGAAAGGCAGCAAGCAGCGGAGAGCAAGGAAAGGTGGATCCCCTTTCCTGCACCGCCTGCTCCCCCCACCCATGCCGGCTCGCCTTCTTCCATCCTCAACCTCTTCCCCGCCCCGCTTCCTGGGGCATTTCACACTCAGCGCCCGCCGGAAGAGCACGGCAGCAGGACCAAAGCAACACGGAGAAGCAGCTGCTGCCAAAGCCAAAGGGAGGAAGAGGATCCGGAGAACCCTTTTTCCTTTCACTGGCGCCCGGCGCCTGCATCCTGCTCCCGATTCCAAATTTCACGCGGGCAACAACTGGCACCGCTCCTTCCTCCTCGCCCTGGGCTGGAGGCAGCACCGCCTCCCGCTTCCCTGAAGGCCCAAGGGAAACGCACGCACCGAGGGGATCCCACCGGCTGGAAGCCCCTTTACAGATTTCCGCTGTCTGCACTTGGACCTCAAGGGTCTGCGCGGCGCGCCCTGCCCCCACGACCACCCCGCGTCACTCCTTAATCGCCCCCCCACCCCGCCCCGCTGGAGCCCAAGGCTGAGAATCCGGTCCCAGCACCCGCCAGCCCGCCGCGCCCCGCCCCGCCCCGCGCCCCCCACCCCAGCGCCGCCGTCATCGCCTGTGCAAAGGCACGCGCCCCAGGGATGGGAGTGGTGGCCCCAGGCAGCCAGCACGGGCGCCAGGGTCGCCGGCAGGACAGGAGAAGGCGCAGGTCCCTGCTCCCGGGGGCGGGGCCCGGGCGGTGGAGACCCCGACGGGTGCACGGAGGGAGGCGGCCGCCCGGGGCCCTCACCTGCCCATGCTCTGGTGGGCCCGCGGCCTCCCGCAGTGCAACGGCCACTACCTGGCGGCGGCGGCGGCGGCGGCGGCGGCGGCTCCCCAGCCTGCGGGGCTCCTGGCGCGCGCATCGGGACGGCCTGGCGGCTGCTCCCGCGCGACACTGCCGAGCCGGCGGCGGCGGCGGCGGGGGCGGCGGCGCCGGGCTCCCAGGCCCGCGGAGCTCGGGGCAGGCTGACCGGGACTTTCTGGTCGCTGCGGCGGCGGGTCCCCAGGCCCGCGGGGCCAGCCGCGCCGCCCCCGCGCCCCGCGCCGGGGCAGGAGCGCACGGCAGGCCCAGGGGGCGGCGCGCAGCCGGGCCTCGGCCGCCGGCGCCGAGTCGGGCCCCGAGGACGACGTTCCGCCGGGCTCAGCGGGGCTGGGGGCCGCGCGCTCCACGAGCACCTCTGGGTCCTTTCCCCGCTCCACCGCCCGCTCGACGCATGGGGAAGACTCCCTTCCCCGACCACAGCCCGCCCCGCGCTGACAGAAGCGGGCGCACAGCGTGCACGCGGTGTGCCACACCCCGCCTGTGGCGCCCGAGAGCCCCCAGGCTCCTCCCGGGGACCGCTTCTCCAGGCAGGGCCGCAGGAAGAGGGCGGCGAGGCGGCGGGGCAAGGACCCCGGCGACTGTGTGGGGGATGGCCACGGTCAGGGTGCTCAGGAGGGTCGTGCTTCCGCGCAGGGGGCCGACGTGTGTCCAAACACACTCGTCGGAACTCTGCAGGTGGAGGCGGGTCCCCACCTACCTTGGCCCTCCGAGTGTTCTCCAAGCCGGCTGGGAAGATCCCCGGCCGCAGGACAGGAGGGAGCGTGGGAGGCGCTTGGCGGCAGCCAGAGCCCTGGGGTCCTTTCTGCCCACACGCGCTGCCCCGCGCACAGGTGGCGGTGGTGTGGGGTTGGCGGCCTTCAGCGCGGCGTTCCTGGCGGGCGGCCCCAGGGGGCAGGGGGGCCGCCTGGCCCCCGGGGGCGGCACTGAAGCAGAGGGAGAGGGGGGCCCACCGCCGTGGTGGGAAGCCCTGGGGATGAGCGGAGGCCCACGGGGCTGGCGGTGGGGGGTGGAGGGGGGCGGAGCGGGGCACGCGTGTCAGGAGGTGGCCATGGGTGAGGGCCAGGCGGCAGGCCTCGCGGTTGCGGGCAGCCCCTCCCCTCCCCTCCGGGAGCCCCGAGCCCAACGGTTGGAGCCCGCGCCCCGCCCAGGCCCCGCCCAGGCCCCGCCCCAGCCCCGCCCAGGCCCCGCCCCCAGGCCGCCAGCCCGCCGTTGCCTAGCAGCGCCTGGCTGTGATTTGACTCTTAGCCTCGCGCAGCCGCCGGGGCCCTGACACTTGGCGGGGCTGTCCGACTGGGCTGGACGCTCTTCGCGGAGCGCACCAGGTCAGTGCTGTGACCCGCAGCGATGGCCTCCTGGTTTGGCCGCCCCGGCCTCGGCTCCGGCTTAGGCCATTCCCTGGGGCGAGTGGGCGGCAGCGTGGCTTCCCTCCCCGCACACCTCTCTGACTTCACCAGAGGTGTGCTGAGGGAGGGGACGCAAAAGCTGCCAGACTTACCCGACTCGGGGAGAACGGAGACGGAAGCCATTCGGGCGACCGGACCACCCGAGAAGGAGAGACCGGCAACTCCAGCTCGGAGAGACACCGCAACTCTGCGGGAAAGCCTCGAGGAAGGAGACACGAGGCTCGCCTCCCTGCAAGAAGAAGGCAGTCACCTGAGGGAAGCACTGGAGCCACAGAGACAACGGGCTCGAGCCGCTCCAGTGGTTGACCCGAACACCCTCGACGCCGGGACACAACTAGAATCTGAGGGGTCTCAACTGAAAGGGATCGAAGGTCACCTGGAGGAGGAAACCCAGCATCCTCCAAGGACCACTGAAGAGCAAAAGCAGAGGAAGGCGCTGAAACTTGGGACCGAAAAGACGATCCCTCTGACCGAGCGGCTTGATGAGCCGGACGACGATGAGACCGGGCCACGAACTCAGACGATCCGGCCGCAAGACTGGCAGAGCCAGGGCCTTCCCGCTCGCCTAGCTTCGGCTGCCTCCGTCCAGGATGCGGGGGGCCTCCAGCAGCAACTGCAAGCCTCTGCTTTGGAAAGGGAACGGGTGTTGGCCGTTTTCGACGAGAAGCTGAGGGAAAACAGCCACCTGAAAAGGGCGTATCACACAATGATGGACCTGCTGGTGGCCAAAGAAGCAGAGCTCGCGAAGCTGCGAGGCGAAAGTCAGACACGGCGCCCTCGATCTGACAGCGGCGGTGAGGACATGTTTCGAGAAGCGATCCGGCACTTATCACGCCTCGTCCGAGCCAAAGACATTGAAATCGGTGCCTTGAGCCAGAAATGTCAGACTTTACTGACCATCTGGCAAACGTCCGACGCCGGCCATGAGGTTCGGGGCGTGGACGCGAATCAGTGGGAGGAGCTTCTCCGGGAACGGGACACGTTGAAGCAGCGGGTCAACGTGCTGGAGGAGTGGCAGCGGCTGGTGCTCACCGAGGTGCACCATCTGCAGCGGGAGTCATCCCAACTTCAGAAAGAACTCCCACCACTCGAGGCACGGGCCTTAGTGGACAGCGAGGAGAAGCGTCGGCGACAGATGCACTCTGCCGCCCCGTTCCCGCGTCCTCGAGGGGATGCGACCCAACTCCGGCTCTTGGGGAAGAGACTGGCACAGATGCAGCTCGGCCTAGAGCAGCTCTGCAATGCCAAGGAGGTTCTCTTGGGTCCACCCGCCCTCACGTCACCACAGCCGCCCGCCGCATCGTCGCGGACTTGCGAGGCGGCCGGCTCTCAGGAGGCAATTAAGTCCGAGGCGCCGGGCGAGTCTTCGAAAGGGCCGCCAGCAGAGGTGGAAGCCTTAAGGCGAGCCACGGAGGAAAAAGACGCAGCCATCAGAAGCCTCCAGGAGGAGACTCAGAGACTGTCCGAGGCGATGGCCGCCACCTCGGAACGGGAGAGAGAACGGCACGCACAGACGGATTCCGAAATTCAGCGGCTCAAGGAGAAACAGGAGGCTTTACAGAACACGCTGGAGGACAGAGAGCTCTTAATCGAGGCGCAGAGGGAGGAATTCCTTTCTCTGAGGGAAACCCTCACGACCCAAGCGAGCGAAAACGAACTGTTGAGGCAGGCGGTGACAAACCTGAAGGAGAGGATAGTCCATCTGGAAGCGGATGCGTGCCAAGTCAAACGGGAGAATGCAAAACTGCTGGCAAGGTCCAGGGAGAAGGACACCGAAAACCAAGCCTTACAAGAGACGAACAGGCGCCTCTCTACGATGCTGAGGGAGAAGGAATTCGAATGCGTCTCCGTGAAGAAGAAGGCTCTGGCTTTTGAGTGCCTCCTGAGAGAAAAAGAAGAGGGCCGGGCTGGGGAATTCAGCCAGCTTCTCAATGCAGTGACCTCCATGCAGGAAAAGAGCATTGTCTTTCAGCACGAGAGAGATGAGGCGGCGCTGGCGCTGAGACAGGAACGAGCGGAAAAGTGCGCCCTGCGGGAGGAGGTTCGCCTTTTGCGCGACAAGGGAGCGCGCCTAGGCCAGGAGCTGGGGAGGTCTCGGACGCAGGCTTCAGAATGCGAAGACTGGCATCTCCGGGCAGCGCGGCTGGCAGAAGACAGAGCGGCTCAACTCAGGAGGAAAGTCACGGCGCTAGAGGAGAGGCTCCTGTCATCTTCCCACGCCATGCAGAAGGCGAGCCAGCGGGCCGCTGCCCGGGTCGGGTCCCTGCAGGAACAACTGGCTGCGGTCACCCAGCAGAAAGAGGAGACTGCCCTCCAGCTGTCCGCCTCCCGGGAAGCAGAGAAGCAGCAGGCCGGAGCCCTGGCCAACCTGAAGGTGGTCCTGGCCGAGTGGATGCAAAAGGCAGACGGCCTGGAAGGGAAGCTGAGGTCGCTGCAGGGACGGCTGGAGAGAGCGCAAGCCGCCTCGCGCCTGCAGGAGGAGCAGATCGGAGAACTGCAGCGACAAGACGAGGCCCGACGGGAAGTGCTGGAGGACGTCCAAAAGAAGTGGACCGACTTAGTGAGCACCCTGGAAGGAAAAGCAGACAAGGCCCTCCTGAGAAAGCTCTTCACGGACGCCTTGCAAAGCGCCAGACACGAACGCCGGGAAGCGTTCCGACGGATGGGAAGCACCCTGGGTGTGGAAAGGGAGGCCATGGAGCAGTTGCTGCAGGAAGAGCAGGGCGGCCTTACCGGATGGGTGACCGGGCGGCTCGGATCCCGCAGTGCCCCCGACACGCCTCCTCCTCGGAGACCCAACCAGCAATCCGAGCTCAAGAGTTCCTTCTCGGAGCTTTTCGTGAACTTTCTAGAAGCTGAGTCTCAGGGAGCTTCTCCACCACGACAGCTCCCCGCTCAGCCCAGGAAGCGTCCCGGAGCACCCGCCAGGAAGAGACTGCCTAAGAACGTGCCAGCTCTTCTGAGAACCGCCCTCGCAGCCACCCCCAGAAGATCGGACGGGAATCCCTGCTGCCCAGCCGTGTCTCTCATCGACCCACCCGGCCCCGGAACCGGAGGGTCTGGGCACCTTCTCTTAGACGCCGTGACCGACGTCGTGCCCACCGGCACACCTTGGCTGCTGCCACCCGCCAAGAGTGCTGCCGGGCTGCTCCAAGGCCTGTCCAAGCCCTAGAGGCTCCCCAAGCCGCAGAGGAGACGACGGCGCCTTCAGGAAAGCCGGTCCCTCGCTGCGGGTTCCTTAGCACAAAGTGGCCTTGTGCTAAAGCTCACAGGTTTCTCTGCGGCTTCACTGGAGCTTTCAAAGAAATAGCTATGGTTCGCGCTTTCAAAAGGGTGTCGCTGCAGGTAGCCACCCACCTTAAAGCGGACGGACGTCACTTCTCTGGAGAGCAGGCGCGGCACGGGTGGGATCGCAGGCTGTGGGCCAAGGACGCTTCCGATTCTGTTTGTCACGCTGTCACCGTCTGGGAGGAGCTGGGGGGCGTGGGGTGGGGGGGTGGGGGTTGGGTCTGGGAGGTGGGGGGGTTGCGGGCGGGTGGGGGGTGGGGGTGTGGGAAGAGTGGGGGGGTGGGAAGGGTGGGGGTGGGGGGAGGGGGGCGTTTATTGAGCTTTCCCTCGGGGAGCGGGAACCTCACTTGCCTTAGTGCTGCAGCATCAGAAAGCGCGCGAGGGCGCCCACTCCCGGGACAGTAGGAAGAAAGGGGAAGGGCACCAACGTGCAGCGGGCATCCAAACTTCACGAGGAAAGCTTGCTTTCCCCCGGCTCGGTCCTCCTCATCTTTCCACTGCCTGGGAAACCGCCCTCGGGTGCTCTGCGGCCTCTGGGACAGACAGGAAAACTCCTAAGCACGGGAGGATCTTATTCCCTGACTCGCTTTGGGTTGCAAAGCCAGTCACCAGACCTCAGAGATCTTTGCAAGGGTTTACGAACTGCTTCTTGTTGTTTTCCAAAGCAGGGGTCTGTGGTCTGTGGTCCGGATGGACACCGACTGACTGAACCGGCGCCTCGCGATGGGCATGGAAGCCGCTTCCGCCCCCAAGCCCATCAGAGGGCCGTGGTCAACCCCCCCCCACCCCGCCCCGTTTCCTCAACAGCCCCTCCAAATCATCTCCATCGCCTGCCTCAAGCGGGATCGTCCTCATACCCGTTCGGTACCCGAAGAGATCAGAGGCCAGCTGGTCAAGAACTCTCCGTTTCCCCGCACCACCCCCCACCCCCGTTTGAACGTCCCTCTATTTCTCTCCACCCACCCCTCCCCTTTCCCTTTGGTTTTCCAGGAAGAGGGATTCAGCTTGGCAGTTCCAGGGTCCTGGCTCCACGTGGGGTGCCCTGGGAACCGTCTGCTCAGCCTCCCCCAAAGATCTCGTTCCCTCAGTTGGCCAGCTGCTTTCTCTTCGGCCCGTCTCTTTCCTTAAGCCGCTGAGCACACCCAAGTCTCTCCCAGCATCCACACCTCTCCTTTCCGCTCCTCCACCACCGCCTTCTCTCTCTACCTTTCACGGCTAAGCTGCTGCCAAAAGACCTCGACTCCTCGTCAGCCATCCAGTCATCGCCTCGTCTCTCACCGGCTCCTCGAAAGACTCCCCAAATCTCGTCGCCGTCCCGTCCTAGCAAGAGGCCAGGGCACGCCCTTCGGTTCCTCCGTCTTCCTAAACTCTCTGTGGTGTCTGAGGAATGCTGCCCACGCCTTCAGTCTCTGCAAGTTCTCGCCACCCTCTTTCTCTGGGGGATGGCCCCCTCCCCAGGTGCCCTTCCTAACCTCAGACCCCTCTGTCTCCCTTTCCTCTGCGGCTTCTCCTCCCGACCACTTCTCCAAGGGTTCTGTTCTCGAAGGCAAGGCACGGTCTTCAGGGAACAGGAACCCCTCGGGTCTCAGAGCAAGCTCATGCGCTCTCCTACGATTCGACTCGCCCCCCGGATGCCCAGGGCTTCTGAGTGCGTACGACTGACGTCACCCTGCCCCTGACTCCACGCTGCTTTCTCTAACTGCCTGCTGGACGCACCTCTCGGGATGTCCAAAGGCTTCTCAAAACCGACACGTCCAAAAGGGAGCCCGGTATCCTCCAAAAGAACCCTCCCCCTCCTCTTACCTTCCTTTCATCACCTCAGAAAACCTCTGCCCATCTCATCCCCACCCCCGAGAGCGAGAGGCCTCAGGGCCACGCTTGAGCTCTCTGTCTCACCCACTTGGCAGCCTACCGACTCCCAAAGGGAGCCGAGCGCCTTCCCGTCTTTGCCGTCCCCGCTGCTCTGCCGCATGCCTTCCTGTCTCTTGCACGCAACCAGCCCAGTAGACTCCTTACTGATCTTGCCGGCTGGCCTCCTGGCACACCGCACCCCCCCCCCTCCCCGCTTGAACCCATCCTCCACACTGTTGGGAGGGTGACCCAAGAGGAAAACCCTGCCGTTACTGACAACACGGTGCCCGGCCCCCACAGGGGCGGACGTGGGCAAGAAAGTAACCAAAGTTTCTGAGGTTGTTTTGCAGAACAACAGGAAGACGGCAGATCAGAGAGCAGCTTGATGGCAGCCCCCCCGGACCCCGCCCGAGCGGACATCGTGCAGAGGCTTGGACCAGCTGAAATGACGGATCGCCCACTTTCCGCGTCACGGACAGAGATCCTCGGCGTGCAACGCGTCGAACCCCACTGACTTCGCACTTGTGACCCACGAAGAAATACGAGTGACAGTCGCACCTGAGCAGAGGACTCTTCAAGCTTCACCCCCAGCGCTCTCCTGGTCCCACCCCTACCCCAACCCCAGATAAACGCCCCAACGTTTTGTTTTCCCTTTGAGGAGGCGGGTTTGAGTTTTACGCCCACCTCCTTGTCTGGCCGCCTCTTGATCATAAACCTCTTTCCTTGCTGCACCCCTGACTTCTCACTGATTGGCTTGGCTGCGAAATCGGGTACCCGGACCTGAGTTTGTGTGTGGTCCCATCGCTTCCCTGCTTGAAAGGAATCCAGGGTTCTCCACTGCCTGCAGGCCAAACTGGAGCAGAATCTCCAAGGCCTCGCCCCTGCAGCCTTCCTCCCTGCTCCTCACCCACACGCGGGCCACCCTCCCGCCACGTGCGACTCTCTGCAGACCCCAAACAGGTTCTGACTCAAAGGACTTCAAGCTCATCGAGCGAGCCTAATCCTAGCAGGGTAATCCCTTCGATCCAGTGCACACCGCCAGTGTTCGACCTGCCTCTTCTTGGCAGGACTCAGAGGAGAGAGAGGTTGGACGGGAGGACGGGAGGACGGGCGGAGGCGGAAGGGGTGGAAGTCCAAGGCTCAGGGAAAGGCAGCAAGCAGCGGAGAGCAAGGAAAGGTGGATCCCCTTTCCTGCACCGCCTGCTCCCCCCACCCATGCCGGCTCGCCTTCTTCCATCCTCAACCTCTTCCCCGCCCCGCTTCCTGGGGCATTTCACACTCAGCGCCCGCCGGAAGAGCACGGCAGCAGGACCAAAGCAACACGGAGAAGCAGCTGCTGCCAAAGCCAAAGGGAGGAAGAGGATCCGGAGAACCCTTTTTCCTTTCACTGGCGCCCGGCGCCTGCATCCTGCTCCCGATTCCAAATTTCACGCGGGCAACAACTGGCACCGCTCCTTCCTCCTCGCCCTGGGCTGGAGGCAGCACCGCCTCCCGCTTCCCTGAAGGCCCAAGGGAAACGCACGCACCGAGGGGATCCCACCGGCTGGAAGCCCCTTTACAGATTTCCGCTGTCTGCACTTGGACCTCAAGGGTCTGCGCGGCGCGCCCTGCCCCCACGACCACCCCGCGTCACTCCTTAATCGCCCCCCCACCCCGCCCCGCTGGAGCCCAAGGCTGAGAATCCGGTCCCAGCACCCGCCAGCCCGCCGCGCCCCGCCCCGCCCCGCGCCCCCCACCCCAGCGCCGCCGTCATCGCCTGTGCAAAGGCACGCGCCCCAGGGATGGGAGTGGTGGCCCCAGGCAGCCAGCACGGGCGCCAGGGTCGCCGGCAGGACAGGAGAAGGCGCAGGTCCCTGCTCCCGGGGGCGGGGCCCGGGCGGTGGAGACCCCGACGGGTGCACGGAGGGAGGCGGCCGCCCGGGGCCCTCACCTGCCCATGCTCTGGTGGGCCCGCGGCCTCCCGCAGTGCAACGGCCACTACCTGGCGGCGGCGGCGGCGGCGGCGGCGGCGGCTCCCCAGCCTGCGGGGCTCCTGGCGCGCGCATCGGGACGGCCTGGCGGCTGCTCCCGCGCGACACTGCCGAGCCGGCGGCGGCGGCGGCGGGGGCGGCGGCGCCGGGCTCCCAGGCCCGCGGAGCTCGGGGCAGGCTGACCGGGACTTTCTGGTCGCTGCGGCGGCGGGTCCCCAGGCCCGCGGGGCCAGCCGCGCCGCCCCCGCGCCCCGCGCCGGGGCAGGAGCGCACGGCAGGCCCAGGGGGCGGCGCGCAGCCGGGCCTCGGCCGCCGGCGCCGAGTCGGGCCCCGAGGACGACGTTCCGCCGGGCTCAGCGGGGCTGGGGGCCGCGCGCTCCACGAGCACCTCTGGGTCCTTTCCCCGCTCCACCGCCCGCTCGACGCATGGGGAAGACTCCCTTCCCCGACCACAGCCCGCCCCGCGCTGACAGAAGCGGGCGCACAGCGTGCACGCGGTGTGCCACACCCCGCCTGTGGCGCCCGAGAGCCCCCAGGCTCCTCCCGGGGACCGCTTCTCCAGGCAGGGCCGCAGGAAGAGGGCGGCGAGGCGGCGGGGCAAGGACCCCGGCGACTGTGTGGGGGATGGCCACGGTCAGGGTGCTCAGGAGGGTCGTGCTTCCGCGCAGGGGGCCGACGTGTGTCCAAACACACTCGTCGGAACTCTGCAGGTGGAGGCGGGTCCCCACCTACCTTGGCCCTCCGAGTGTTCTCCAAGCCGGCTGGGAAGATCCCCGGCCGCAGGACAGGAGGGAGCGTGGGAGGCGCTTGGCGGCAGCCAGAGCCCTGGGGTCCTTTCTGCCCACACGCGCTGCCCCGCGCACAGGTGGCGGTGGTGTGGGGTTGGCGGCCTTCAGCGCGGCGTTCCTGGCGGGCGGCCCCAGGGGGCAGGGGGGCCGCCTGGCCCCCGGGGGCGGCACTGAAGCAGAGGGAGAGGGGGGCCCACCGCCGTGGTGGGAAGCCCTGGGGATGAGCGGAGGCCCACGGGGCTGGCGGTGGGGGGTGGAGGGGGGCGGAGCGGGGCACGCGTGTCAGGAGGTGGCCATGGGTGAGGGCCAGGCGGCAGGCCTCGCGGTTGCGGGCAGCCCCTCCCCTCCCCTCCGGGAGCCCCGAGCCCAACGGTTGGAGCCCGCGCCCCGCCCAGGCCCCGCCCAGGCCCCGCCCCAGCCCCGCCCAGGCCCCGCCCCCAGGCCGCCAGCCCGCCGTTGCCTAGCAGCGCCTGGCTGTGATTTGACTCTTAGCCTCGCGCAGCCGCCGGGGCCCTGACACTTGGCGGGGCTGTCCGACTGGTCTGGACGCTCTTCGCGGAGCGCACCAGGTCAGTGCTGTGACCCGCAGCGATGGCCTCCTGGTTTGGCCGCCCCGGCCTCGGCTCCGGCTTAGGCCATTCCCTGGGGCGAGTGGGCGGCAGCGTGGCTTCCCTCCCCGCACACCTCTCTGACTTCACCAGAGGTGTGCTGAGGGAGGGGACGCAAAAGCTGCCAGACTTACCCGACTCGGGGAGAACGGAGACGGAAGCCATTCGGGCGACCGGACCACCCGAGAAGGAGAGACCGGCAACTCCAGCTCGGAGAGACACCGCAACTCTGCGGGAAAGCCTCGAGGAAGGAGACACGAGGCTCGCCTCCCTGCAAGAAGAAGGCAGTCACCTGAGGGAAGCACTGGAGCCACAGAGACAACGGGCTCGAGCCGCTCCAGTGGTTGACCCGAACACCCTCGACGCCGGGACACAACTAGAATCTGAGGGGTCTCAACTGAAAGGGATCGAAGGTCACCTGGAGGAGGAAACCCAGCATCCTCCAAGGACCACTGAAGAGCAAAAGCAGAGGAAGGCGCTGAAACTTGGGACCGAAAAGACGATCCCTCTGACCGAGCGGCTTGATGAGCCGGACGACGATGAGACCGGGCCACGAACTCAGACGATCCGGCCGCAAGACTGGCAGAGCCAGGGCCTTCCCGCTCGCCTAGCTTCGGCTGCCTCCGTCCAGGATGCGGGGGGCCTCCAGCAGCAACTGCAAGCCTCTGCTTTGGAAAGGGAACGGGTGTTGGCCGTTTTCGACGAGAAGCTGAGGGAAAACAGCCACCTGAAAAGGGCGTATCACACAATGATGGACCTGCTGGTGGCCAAAGAAGCAGAGCTCGCGAAGCTGCGAGGCGAAAGTCAGACACGGCGCCCTCCATCTGACAGCGGCGGTGAGGACATGTTTCGAGAAGCGATCCGGCACTTATCACGCCTCGTCCGAGCCAAAGACATTGAAATCGGTGCCTTGAGCCAGAAATGTCAGACTTTACTGACCATCTGGCAAACGTCCGACGCCGGCCATGAGGTTCGGGGCGTGGACGCGAATCAGTGGGAGGAGCTTCTCCGGGAACGGGACACGTTGAAGCAGCGGGTCAACGTGCTGGAGGAGTGGCAGCGGCTGGTGCTCACCGAGGTGCACCATCTGCAGCGGGAGTCATCCCAACTTCAGAAAGAACTCCCACCACTCGAGGCACGGGCCTTAGTGGACAGCGAGGAGAAGCGTCGGCGACAGATGCACTCTGCCGCCCCGTTCCCGCGTCCTCGAGGGGATGCGACCCAACTCCGGCTCTTGGGGAAGAGACTGGCACAGATGCAGCTCGGCCTAGAGCAGCTCTGCAATGCCAAGGAGGTTCTCTTGGGTCCACCCGCCCTCACGTCACCACAGCCGCCCGCCGCATCGTCGCGGACTTGCGAGGCGGCCGGCTCTCAGGAGGCAATTAAGTCCGAGGCGCCGGGCGAGTCTTCGAAAGGGCCGCCAGCAGAGGTGGAAGCCTTAAGGCGAGCCACGGAGGAAAAAGACGCAGCCATCAGAAGCCTCCAGGAGGAGACTCAGAGACTGTCCGAGGCGATGGCCGCCACCTCGGAACGGGAGAGAGAACGGCACGCACAGACGGATTCCGAAATTCAGCGGCTCAAGGAGAAACAGGAGGCTTTACAGAACACGCTGGAGGACAGAGAGCTCTTAATCGAGGCGCAGAGGGAGGAATTCCTTTCTCTGAGGGAAACCCTCACGACCCAAGCGAGCGAAAACGAACTGTTGAGGCAGGCGGTGACAAACCTGAAGGAGAGGATAGTCCATCTGGAAGCGGATGCGTGCCAAGTCAAACGGGAGAATGCAAAACTGCTGGCAAGGTCCAGGGAGAAGGACACCGAAAACCAAGCCTTACAAGAGACGAACAGGCGCCTCTCTACGATGCTGAGGGAGAAGGAATTCGAATGCGTCTCCGTGAAGAAGAAGGCTCTGGCTTTTGAGTGCCTCCTGAGAGAAAAAGAAGAGGGCCGGGCTGGGGAATTCAGCCAGCTTCTCAATGCAGTGACCTCCATGCAGGAAAAGAGCATTGTCTTTCAGCACGAGAGAGATGAGGCGGCGCTGGCGCTGAGACAGGAACGAGCGGAAAAGTGCGCCCTGCGGGAGGAGGTTCGCCTTTTGCGCGACAAGGGAGCGCGCCTAGGCCAGGAGCTGGGGAGGTCTCGGACGCAGGCTTCAGAATGCGAAGACTGGCATCTCCGGGCAGCGCGGCTGGCAGAAGACAGAGCGGCTCAACTCAGGAGGAAAGTCACGGCGCTAGAGGAGAGGCTCCTGTCATCTTCCCACGCCATGCAGAAGGCGAGCCAGCGGGCCGCTGCCCGGGTCGGGTCCCTGCAGGAACAACTGGCTGCGGTCACCCAGCAGAAAGAGGAGACTGCCCTCCAGCTGTCCGCCTCCCGGGAAGCAGAGAAGCAGCAGGCCGGAGCCCTGGCCAACCTGAAGGTGGTCCTGGCCGAGTGGATGCAAAAGGCAGACGGCCTGGAAGGGAAGCTGAGGTCGCTGCAGGGACGGCTGGAGAGAGCGCAAGCCGCCTCGCGCCTGCAGGAGGAGCAGATCGGAGAACTGCAGCGACAAGACGAGGCCCGACGGGAAGTGCTGGAGGACGTCCAAAAGAAGTGGACCGACTTAGTGAGCACCCTGGAAGGAAAAGCAGACAAGGCCCTCCTGAGAAAGCTCTTCACGGACGCCTTGCAAAGCGCCAGACACGAACGCCGGGAAGCGTTCCGACGGATGGGAAGCACCCTGGGTGTGGAAAGGGAGGCCATGGAGCAGTTGCTGCAGGAAGAGCAGGGCGGCCTTACCGGATGGGTGACCGGGCGGCTCGGATCCCGCAGTGCCCCCGACACGCCTCCTCCTCGGAGACCCAACCAGCAATCCGAGCTCAAGAGTTCCTTCTCGGAGCTTTTCGTGAACTTTCTAGAAGCTGAGTCTCAGGGAGCTTCTCCACCACGACAGCTCCCCGCTCAGCCCAGGAAGCGTCCCGGAGCACCCGCCAGGAAGAGACTGCCTAAGAACGTGCCAGCTCTTCTGAGAACCGCCCTCGCAGCCACCCCCAGAAGATCGGACGGGAATCCCTGCTGCCCAGCCGTGTCTCTCATCGACCCACCCGGCCCCGGAACCGGAGGGTCTGGGCACCTTCTCTTAGACGCCGTGACCGACGTCGTGCCCACCGGCACACCTTGGCTGCTGCCACCCGCCAAGAGTGCTGCCGGGCTGCTCCAAGGCCTGTCCAAGCCCTAGAGGCTCCCCAAGCCGCAGAGGAGACGACGGCGCCTTCAGGAAAGCCGGTCCCTCGCTGCGGGTTCCTTAGCACAAAGTGGCCTTGTGCTAAAGCTCACAGGTTTCTCTGCGGCTTCACTGGAGCTTTCAAAGAAATAGCTATGGTTCGCGCTTTCAAAAGGGTGTCGCTGCAGGTAGCCACCCACCTTAAAGCGGACGGACGTCACTTCTCTGGAGAGCAGGCGCCGCACGGGTGGGATCGCAGGCTGTGGGCCAAGGACGCTTCCGATTCTGTTTGTCACGCTGTCACCGTCTGGGAGGAGCTGGGGGGCGTGGGGTGGGGGGGTGGGGGTTGGGTCTGGGAGGTGGGGGGGTTGCGGGCGGGTGGGGGGTGGGGGTGTGGGAAGAGTGGGGGGGTGGGAAGGGTGGGGGTGGGGGGAGGGGGGCGTTTATTGAGCTTTCCCTCGGGGAGCGGGAACCTCACTTGCCTTAGTGCTGCAGCATCAGAAAGCGCGCGAGGGCGCCCACTCCCGGGACAGTAGGAAGAAAGGGGAAGGGCACCAACGTGCAGCGGGCATCCAAACTTCACGAGGAAAGCTTGCTTTCCCCCGGCTCGGTCCTCCTCATCTTTCCACTGCCTGGGAAACCGCCCTCGGGTGCTCTGCGGCCTCTGGGACAGACAGGAAAACTCCTAAGCACGGGAGGATCTTATTCCCTGACTCGCTTTGGGTTGCAAAGCCAGTCACCAGACCTCAGAGATCTTTGCAAGGGTTTACGAACTGCTTCTTGTTGTTTTCCAAAGCAGGGGTCTGTGGTCTGTGGTCCGGATGGACACCGACTGACTGAACCGGCGCCTCGCGATGGGCATGGAAGCCGCTTCCGCCCCCAAGCCCATCAGAGGGCCGTGGTCAACCCCCCCCCACCCCGCCCCGTTTCCTCAACAGCCCCTCCAAATCATCTCCATCGCCTGCCTCAAGCGGGATCGTCCTCATACCCGTTCGGTACCCGAAGAGATCAGAGGCCAGCTGGTCAAGAACTCTCCGTTTCCCCGCACCACCCCCCACCCCCGTTTGAACGTCCCTCTATTTCTCTCCACCCACCCCTCCCCTTTCCCTTTGGTTTTCCAGGAAGAGGGATTCAGCTTGGCAGTTCCAGGGTCCTGGCTCCACGTGGGGTGCCCTGGGAACCGTCTGCTCAGCCTCCCCCAAAGATCTCGTTCCCTCAGTTGGCCAGCTGCTTTCTCTTCGGCCCGTCTCTTTCCTTAAGCCGCTGAGCACACCCAAGTCTCTCCCAGCATCCACACCTCTCCTTTCCGCTCCTCCACCACCGCCTTCTCTCTCTACCTTTCACGGCTAAGCTGCTGCCAAAAGACCTCGACTCCTCGTCAGCCATCCAGTCATCGCCTCGTCTCTCACCGGCTCCTCGAAAGACTCCCCAAATCTCGTCGCCGTCCCGTCCTAGCAAGAGGCCAGGGCACGCCCTTCGGTTCCTCCGTCTTCCTAAACTCTCTGTGGTGTCTGAGGAATGCTGCCCACGCCTTCAGTCTCTGCAAGTTCTCGCCACCCTCTTTCTCTGGGGGATGGCCCCCTCCCCAGGTGCCCTTCCTAACCTCAGACCCCTCTGTCTCCCTTTCCTCTGCGGCTTCTCCTCCCGACCACTTCTCCAAGGGTTCTGTTCTCGAAGGCAAGGCACGGTCTTCAGGGAACAGGAACCCCTCGGGTCTCAGAGCAAGCTCATGCGCTCTCCTACGATTCGACTCGCCCCCCGGATGCCCAGGGCTTCTGAGTGCGTACGACTGACGTCACCCTGCCCCTGACTCCACGCTGCTTTCTCTAACTGCCTGCTGGACGCACCTCTCGGGATGTCCAAAGGCTTCTCAAAACCGACACGTCCAAAAGGGAGCCCGGTATCCTCCAAAAGAACCCTCCCCCTCCTCTTACCTTCCTTTCATCACCTCAGAAAACCTCTGCCCATCTCATCCCCACCCCCGAGAGCGAGAGGCCTCAGGGCCACGCTTGAGCTCTCTGTCTCACCCACTTGGCAGCCTACCGACTCCCAAAGGGAGCCGAGCGCCTTCCCGTCTTTGCCGTCCCCGCTGCTCTGCCGCATGCCTTCCTGTCTCTTGCACGCAACCAGCCCAGTAGACTCCTTACTGATCTTGCCGGCTGGCCTCCTGGCACACCGCACCCCCCCCCTCCCCGCTTGAACCCATCCTCCACACTGTTGGGAGGGTGACCCAAGAGGAAAACCCTGCCGTTACTGACAACACGGTGCCGGGCCCCCACAGGGGCGGACGTGGGCAAGAAAGTAACCAAAGTTTCTGAGGTTGTTTTGCAGAACAACAGGAAGACGGCAGATCAGAGAGCAGCTTGATGGCAGCCCCCCCGGACCCCGCCCGAGCGGACATCGTGCAGAGGCTTGGACCAGCTGAAATGACGGATCGCCCACTTTCCGCGTCACGGACAGAGATCCTCGGCGTGCAACGCGTCGAACCCCACTGACTTCGCACTTGTGACCCACGAAGAAATACGAGTGACAGTCGCACCTGAGCAGAGGACTCTTCAAGCTTCACCCCCAGCGCTCTCCTGGTCCCACCCCTACCCCAACCCCAGATAAACGCCCCAACGTTTTGTTTTCCCTTTGAGGAGGCGGGTTTGAGTTTTACGCCCACCTCCTTGTCTGGCCGCCTCTTGATCATAAACCTCTTTCCTTGCTGCACCCCTGACTTCTCACTGATTGGCTTGGCTGCGAAATCGGGTACCCGGACCTGAGTTTGTGTGTGGTCCCATCGCTTCCCTGCTTGAAAGGAATCCAGGGTTCTCCACTGCCTGCAGGCCAAACTGGAGCAGAATCTCCAAGGCCTCGCCCCTGCAGCCTTCCTCCCTGCTCCTCACCCACACGCGGGCCACCCTCCCGCCACGTGCGACTCTCTGCAGACCCCAAACAGGTTCTGACTCAAAGGACTTCAAGCTCATCGAGCGAGCCTAATCCTAGCAGGGTAATCCCTTCGATCCAGTGCACACCGCCAGTGTTCGACCTGCCTCTTCTTGGCAGGACTCAGAGGAGAGAGAGGTTGGACGGGAGGACGGGAGGACGGGCGGAGGCGGAAGGGGTGGAAGTCCAAGGCTCAGGGAAAGGCAGCAAGCAGCGGAGAGCAAGGAAAGGTGGATCCCCTTTCCTGCACCGCCTGCTCCCCCCACCCATGCCGGCTCGCCTTCTTCCATCCTCAACCTCTTCCCCGCCCCGCTTCCTGGGGCATTTCACACTCAGCGCCCGCCGGAAGAGCACGGCAGCAGGACCAAAGCAACACGGAGAAGCAGCTGCTGCCAAAGCCAAAGGGAGGAAGAGGATCCGGAGAACCCTTTTTCCTTTCACTGGCGCCCGGCGCCTGCATCCTGCTCCCGATTCCAAATTTCACGCGGGCAACAACTGGCACCGCTCCTTCCTCCTCGCCCTGGGCTGGAGGCAGCACCGCCTCCCGCTTCCCTGAAGGCCCAAGGGAAACGCACGCACCGAGGGGATCCCACCGGCTGGAAGCCCCTTTACAGATTTCCGCTGTCTGCACTTGGACCTCAAGGGTCTGCGCGGCGCGCCCTGCCCCCACGACCACCCCGCGTCACTCCTTAATCGCCCCCCCACCCCGCCCCGCTGGAGCCCAAGGCTGAGAATCCGGTCCCAGCACCCGCCAGCCCGCCGCGCCCCGCCCCGCCCCGCGCCCCCCACCCCAGCGCCGCCGTCATCGCCTGTGCAAAGGCACGCGCCCCAGGGATGGGAGTGGTGGCCCCAGGCAGCCAGCACGGGCGCCAGGGTCGCCGGCAGGACAGGAGAAGGCGCAGGTCCCTGCTCCCGGGGGCGGGGCCCGGGCGGTGGAGACCCCGACGGGTGCACGGAGGGAGGCGGCCGCCCGGGGCCCTCACCTGCCCATGCTCTGGTGGGCCCGCGGCCTCCCGCAGTGCAACGGCCACTACCTGGCGGCGGCGGCGGCGGCGGCGGCGGCGGCTCCCCAGCCTGCGGGGCTCCTGGCGCGCGCATCGGGACGGCCTGGCGGCTGCTCCCGCGCGACACTGCCGAGCCGGCGGCGGCGGCGGCGGCGGCGCCGGGCTCCCAGGCCCGCGGAGCTCGGGGCAGGCTGACCGGGACTTTCTGGTCGCTGCGGCGGCGGGTCCCCAGGCCCGCGGGGCCAGCCGCGCCGCCCCCGCGCCCCGCGCCGGGGCAGGAGCGCACGGCAGGCCCAGGGGGCGGCGCGCAGCCGGGCCTCGGCCGCCGGCGCCGAGTCGGGCCCCGAGGACGACGTTCCGCCGGGCTCAGCGGGGCTGGGGGCCGCGCGCTCCACGAGCACCTCTGGGTCCTTTCCCCGCTCCACCGCCCGCTCGACGCATGGGGAAGACTCCCTTCCCCGACCACAGCCCGCCCCGCGCTGACAGAAGCGGGCGCACAGCGTGCACGCGGTGTGCCACACCCCGCCTGTGGCGCCCGAGAGCCCCCAGGCTCCTCCCGGGGACCGCTTCTCCAGGCAGGGCCGCAGGAAGAGGGCGGCGAGGCGGCGGGGCAAGGACCCCGGCGACTGTGTGGGGGATGGCCACGGTCAGGGTGCTCAGGAGGGTCGTGCTTCCGCGCAGGGGGCCGACGTGTGTCCAAACACACTCGTCGGAACTCTGCAGGTGGAGGCGGGTCCCCACCTACCTTGGCCCTCCGAGTGTTCTCCAAGCCGGCTGGGAAGATCCCCGGCCGCAGGACAGGAGGGAGCGTGGGAGGCGCTTGGCGGCAGCCAGAGCCCTGGGGTCCTTTCTGCCCACACGCGCTGCCCCGCGCACAGGTGGCGGTGGTGTGGGGTTGGCGGCCTTCAGCGCGGCGTTCCTGGCGGGCGGCCCCAGGGGGCAGGGGGGCCGCCTGGCCCCCGGGGGCGGCACTGAAGCAGAGGGAGAGGGGGGCCCACCGCCGTGGTGGGAAGCCCTGGGGATGAGCGGAGGCCCACGGGGCTGGCGGTGGGGGGTGGAGGGGGGCGGAGCGGGGCACGCGTGTCAGGAGGTGGCCATGGGTGAGGGCCAGGCGGCAGGCCTCGCGGTTGCGGGCAGCCCCTCCCCTCCCCTCCGGGAGCCCCGAGCCCAACGGTTGGAGCCCGCGCCCCGCCCAGGCCCCGCCCAGGCCCCGCCCCAGCCCCGCCCAGGCCCCGCCCCCAGGCCGCCAGCCCGCCGTTGCCTAGCAGCGCCTGGCTGTGATTTGACTCTTAGCCTCGCGCAGCCGCCGGGGCCCTGACACTTGGCGGGGCTGTCCGACTGGGCTGGACGCTCTTCGCGGAGCGCACCAGGTCAGTGCTGTGACCCGCAGCGATGGCCTCCTGGTTTGGCCGCCCCGGCCTCGGCTCCGGCTTAGGCCATTCCCTGGGGCGAGTGGGCGGCAGCGTGGCTTCCCTCCCCGCACACCTCTCTGACTTCACCAGAGGTGTGCTGAGGGAGGGGACGCAAAAGCTGCCAGACTTACCCGACTCGGGGAGAACGGAGACGGAAGCCATTCGGGCGACCGGACCACCCGAGAAGGAGAGACCGGCAACTCCAGCTCGGAGAGACACCGCAACTCTGCGGGAAAGCCTCGAGGAAGGAGACACGAGGCTCGCCTCCCTGCAAGAAGAAGGCAGTCACCTGAGGGAAGCACTGGAGCCACAGAGACAACGGGCTCGAGCCGCTCCAGTGGTTGACCCGAACACCCTCGACGCCGGGACACAACTAGAATCTGAGGGGTCTCAACTGAAAGGGATCGAAGGTCACCTGGAGGAGGAAACCCAGCATCCTCCAAGGACCACTGAAGAGCAAAAGCAGAGGAAGGCGCTGAAACTTGGGACCGAAAAGACGATCCCTCTGACCGAGCGGCTTGATGAGCCGGACGACGATGAGACCGGGCCACGAACTCAGACGATCCGGCCGCAAGACTGGCAGAGCCAGGGCCTTCCCGCTCGCCTAGCTTCGGCTGCCTCCGTCCAGGATGCGGGGGGCCTCCAGCAGCAACTGCAAGCCTCTGCTTTGGAAAGGGAACGGGTGTTGGCCGTTTTCGACGAGAAGCTGAGGGAAAACAGCCACCTGAAAAGGGCGTATCACACAATGATGGACCTGCTGGTGGCCAAAGAAGCAGAGCTCGCGAAGCTGCGAGGCGAAAGTCAGACACGGCGCCCTCCATCTGACAGCGGCGGTGAGGACATGTTTCGAGAAGCGATCCGGCACTTATCACGCCTCGTCCGAGCCAAAGACATTGAAATCGGTGCCTTGAGCCAGAAATGTCAGACTTTACTGACCATCTGGCAAACGTCCGACGCCGGCCATGAGGTTCGGGGCGTGGACGCGAATCAGTGGGAGGAGCTTCTCCGGGAACGGGACACGTTGAAGCAGCGGGTCAACGTGCTGGAGGAGTGGCAGCGGCTGGTGCTCACCGAGGTGCACCATCTGCAGCGGGAGTCATCCCAACTTCAGAAAGAACTCCCACCACTCGAGGCACGGGCCTTAGTGGACAGCGAGGAGAAGCGTCGGCGACAGATGCACTCTGCCGCCCCGTTCCCGCGTCCTCGAGGGGATGCGACCCAACTCCGGCTCTTGGGGAAGAGACTGGCACAGATGCAGCTCGGCCTAGAGCAGCTCTGCAATGCCAAGGAGGTTCTCTTGGGTCCACCCGCCCTCACGTCACCACAGCCGCCCGCCGCATCGTCGCGGACTTGCGAGGCGGCCGGCTCTCAGGAGGCAATTAAGTCCGAGGCGCCGGGCGAGTCTTCGAAAGGGCCGCCAGCAGAGGTGGAAGCCTTAAGGCGAGCCACGGAGGAAAAAGACGCAGCCATCAGAAGCCTCCAGGAGGAGACTCAGAGACTGTCCGAGGCGATGGCCGCCACCTCGGAACGGGAGAGAGAACGGCACGCACAGACGGATTCCGAAATTCAGCGGCTCAAGGAGAAACAGGAGGCTTTACAGAACACGCTGGAGGACAGAGAGCTCTTAATCGAGGCGCAGAGGGAGGAATTCCTTTCTCTGAGGGAAACCCTCACGACCCAAGCGAGCGAAAACGAACTGTTGAGGCAGGCGGTGACAAACCTGAAGGAGAGGATAGTCCATCTGGAAGCGGATGCGTGCCAAGTCAAACGGGAGAATGCAAAACTGCTGGCAAGGTCCAGGGAGAAGGACACCGAAAACCAAGCCTTACAAGAGACGAACAGGCGCCTCTCTACGATGCTGAGGGAGAAGGAATTCGAATGCGTCTCCGTGAAGAAGAAGGCTCTGGCTTTTGAGTGCCTCCTGAGAGAAAAAGAAGAGGGCCGGGCTGGGGAATTCAGCCAGCTTCTCAATGCAGTGACCTCCATGCAGGAAAAGAGCATTGTCTTTCAGCACGAGAGAGATGAGGCGGCGCTGGCGCTGAGACAGGAACGAGCGGAAAAGTGCGCCCTGCGGGAGGAGGTTCGCCTTTTGCGCGACAAGGGAGCGCGCCTAGGCCAGGAGCTGGGGAGGTCTCGGACGCAGGCTTCAGAATGCGAAGACTGGCATCTCCGGGCAGCGCGGCTGGCAGAAGACAGAGCGGCTCAACTCAGGAGGAAAGTCACGGCGCTAGAGGAGAGGCTCCTGTCATCTTCCCACGCCATGCAGAAGGCGAGCCAGCGGGCCGCTGCCCGGGTCGGGTCCCTGCAGGAACAACTGGCTGCGGTCACCCAGCAGAAAGAGGAGACTGCCCTCCAGCTGTCCGCCTCCCGGGAAGCAGAGAAGCAGCAGGCCGGAGCCCTGGCCAACCTGAAGGTGGTCCTGGCCGAGTGGATGCAAAAGGCAGACGGCCTGGAAGGGAAGCTGAGGTCGCTGCAGGGACGGCTGGAGAGAGCGCAAGCCGCCTCGCGCCTGCAGGAGGAGCAGATCGGAGAACTGCAGCGACAAGACGAGGCCCGACGGGAAGTGCTGGAGGACGTCCAAAAGAAGTGGACCGACTTAGTGAGCACCCTGGAAGGAAAAGCAGACAAGGCCCTCCTGAGAAAGCTCTTCACGGACGCCTTGCAAAGCGCCAGACACGAACGCCGGGAAGCGTTCCGACGGATGGGAAGCACCCTGGGTGTGGAAAGGGAGGCCATGGAGCAGTTGCTGCAGGAAGAGCAGGGCGGCCTTACCGGATGGGTGACCGGGCGGCTCGGATCCCGCAGTGCCCCCGACACGCCTCCTCCTCGGAGACCCAACCAGCAATCCGAGCTCAAGAGTTCCTTCTCGGAGCTTTTCGTGAACTTTCTAGAAGCTGAGTCTCAGGGAGCTTCTCCACCACGACAGCTCCCCGCTCAGCCCAGGAAGCGTCCCGGAGCACCCGCCAGGAAGAGACTGCCTAAGAACGTGCCAGCTCTTCTGAGAACCGCCCTCGCAGCCACCCCCAGAAGATCGGACGGGAATCCCTGCTGCCCAGCCGTGTCTCTCATCGACCCACCCGGCCCCGGAACCGGAGGGTCTGGGCACCTTCTCTTAGACGCCGTGACCGACGTCGTGCCCACCGGCACACCTTGGCTGCTGCCACCCGCCAAGAGTGCTGCCGGGCTGCTCCAAGGCCTGTCCAAGCCCTAGAGGCTCCCCAAGCCGCAGAGGAGACGACGGCGCCTTCAGGAAAGCCGGTCCCTCGCTGCGGGTTCCTTAGCACAAAGTGGCCTTGTGCTAAAGCTCACAGGTTTCTCTGCGGCTTCACTGGAGCTTTCAAAGAAATAGCTATGGTTCGCGCTTTCAAAAGGGTGTCGCTGCAGGTAGCCACCCACCTTAAAGCGGACGGACGTCACTTCTCTGGAGAGCAGGCGCCGCACGGGTGGGATCGCAGGCTGTGGGCCAAGGACGCTTCCGATTCTGTTTGTCACGCTGTCACCGTCTGGGAGGAGCTGGGGGGCGTGGGGTGGGGGGGTGGGGGTTGGGTCTGGGAGGTGGGGGGGTTGCGGGCGGGTGGGGGGTGGGGGTGTGGGAAGAGTGGGGGGGTGGGAAGGGTGGGGGTGGGGGGAGGGGGGCGTTTATTGAGCTTTCCCTCGGGGAGCGGGAACCTCACTTGCCTTAGTGCTGCAGCATCAGAAAGCGCGCGAGGGCGCCCACTCCCGGGACAGTAGGAAGAAAGGGGAAGGGCACCAACGTGCAGCGGGCATCCAAACTTCACGAGGAAAGCTTGCTTTCCCCCGGCTCGGTCCTCCTCATCTTTCCACTGCCTGGGAAACCGCCCTCGGGTGCTCTGCGGCCTCTGGGACAGACAGGAAAACTCCTAAGCACGGGAGGATCTTATTCCCTGACTCGCTTTGGGTTGCAAAGCCAGTCACCAGACCTCAGAGATCTTTGCAAGGGTTTACGAACTGCTTCTTGTTGTTTTCCAAAGCAGGGGTCTGTGGTCTGTGGTCCGGATGGACACCGACTGACTGAACCGGCGCCTCGCGATGGGCATGGAAGCCGCTTCCGCCCCCAAGCCCATCAGAGGGCCGTGGTCAACCCCCCCCCACCCCGCCCCGTTTCCTCAACAGCCCCTCCAAATCATCTCCATCGCCTGCCTCAAGCGGGATCGTCCTCATACCCGTTCGGTACCCGAAGAGATCAGAGGCCAGCTGGTCAAGAACTCTCCGTTTCCCCGCACCACCCCCCACCCCCGTTTGAACGTCCCTCTATTTCTCTCCACCCACCCCTCCCCTTTCCCTTTGGTTTTCCAGGAAGAGGGATTCAGCTTGGCAGTTCCAGGGTCCTGGCTCCACGTGGGGTGCCCTGGGAACCGTCTGCTCAGCCTCCCCCAAAGATCTCGTTCCCTCAGTTGGCCAGCTGCTTTCTCTTCGGCCCGTCTCTTTCCTTAAGCCGCTGAGCACACCCAAGTCTCTCCCAGCATCCACACCTCTCCTTTCCGCTCCTCCACCACCGCCTTCTCTCTCTACCTTTCACGGCTAAGCTGCTGCCAAAAGACCTCGACTCCTCGTCAGCCATCCAGTCATCGCCTCGTCTCTCACCGGCTCCTCGAAAGACTCCCCAAATCTCGTCGCCGTCCCGTCCTAGCAAGAGGCCAGGGCACGCCCTTCGGTTCCTCCGTCTTCCTAAACTCTCTGTGGTGTCTGAGGAATGCTGCCCACGCCTTCAGTCTCTGCAAGTTCTCGCCACCCTCTTTCTCTGGGGGATGGCCCCCTCCCCAGGTGCCCTTCCTAACCTCAGACCCCTCTGTCTCCCTTTCCTCTGCGGCTTCTCCTCCCGACCACTTCTCCAAGGGTTCTGTTCTCGAAGGCAAGGCACGGTCTTCAGGGAACAGGAACCCCTCGGGTCTCAGAGCAAGCTCATGCGCTCTCCTACGATTCGACTCGCCCCCCGGATGCCCAGGGCTTCTGAGTGCGTACGACTGACGTCACCCTGCCCCTGACTCCACGCTGCTTTCTCTAACTGCCTGCTGGACGCACCTCTCGGGATGTCCAAAGGCTTCTCAAAACCGACACGTCCAAAAGGGAGCCCGGTATCCTCCAAAAGAACCCTCCCCCTCCTCTTACCTTCCTTTCATCACCTCAGAAAACCTCTGCCCATCTCATCCCCACCCCCGAGAGCGAGAGGCCTCAGGGCCACGCTTGAGCTCTCTGTCTCACCCACTTGGCAGCCTACCGACTCCCAAAGGGAGCCGAGCGCCTTCCCGTCTTTGCCGTCCCCGCTGCTCTGCCGCATGCCTTCCTGTCTCTTGCACGCAACCAGCCCAGTAGACTCCTTACTGATCTTGCCGGCTGGCCTCCTGGCACACCGCACCCCCCCCCTCCCCGCTTGAACCCATCCTCCACACTGTTGGGAGGGTGACCCAAGAGGAAAACCCTGCCGTTACTGACAACACGGTGCCGGGCCCCCACAGGGGCGGACGTGGGCAAGAAAGTAACCAAAGTTTCTGAGGTTGTTTTGCAGAACAACAGGAAGACGGCAGATCAGAGAGCAGCTTGATGGCAGCCCCCCCGGACCCCGCCCGAGCGGACATCGTGCAGAGGCTTGGACCAGCTGAAATGACGGATCGCCCACTTTCCGCGTCACGGACAGAGATCCTCGGCGTGCAACGCGTCGAACCCCACTGACTTCGCACTTGTGACCCACGAAGAAATACGAGTGACAGTCGCACCTGAGCAGAGGACTCTTCAAGCTTCACCCCCAGCGCTCTCCTGGTCCCACCCCTACCCCAACCCCAGATAAACGCCCCAACGTTTTGTTTTCCCTTTGAGGAGGCGGGTTTGAGTTTTACGCCCACCTCCTTGTCTGGCCGCCTCTTGATCATAAACCTCTTTCCTTGCTGCACCCCTGACTTCTCACTGATTGGCTTGGCTGCGAAATCGGGTACCCGGACCTGAGTTTGTGTGTGGTCCCATCGCTTCCCTGCTTGAAAGGAATCCAGGGTTCTCCACTGCCTGCAGGCCAAACTGGAGCAGAATCTCCAAGGCCTCGCCCCTGCAGCCTTCCTCCCTGCTCCTCACCCACACGCGGGCCACCCTCCCGCCACGTGCGACTCTCTGCAGACCCCAAACAGGTTCTGACTCAAAGGACTTCAAGCTCATCGAGCGAGCCTAATCCTAGCAGGGTAATCCCTTCGATCCAGTGCACACCGCCAGTGTTCGACCTGCCTCTTCTTGGCAGGACTCAGAGGAGAGAGAGGTTGGACGGGAGGACGGGAGGACGGGCGGAGGCGGAAGGGGTGGAAGTCCAAGGCTCAGGGAAAGGCAGCAAGCAGCGGAGAGCAAGGAAAGGTGGATCCCCTTTCCTGCACCGCCTGCTCCCCCCACCCATGCCGGCTCGCCTTCTTCCATCCTCAACCTCTTCCCCGCCCCGCTTCCTGGGGCATTTCACACTCAGCGCCCGCCGGAAGAGCACGGCAGCAGGACCAAAGCAACACGGAGAAGCAGCTGCTGCCAAAGCCAAAGGGAGGAAGAGGATCCGGAGAACCCTTTTTCCTTTCACTGGCGCCCGGCGCCTGCATCCTGCTCCCGATTCCAAATTTCACGCGGGCAACAACTGGCACCGCTCCTTCCTCCTCGCCCTGGGCTGGAGGCAGCACCGCCTCCCGCTTCCCTGAAGGCCCAAGGGAAACGCACGCACCGAGGGGATCCCACCGGCTGGAAGCCCCTTTACAGATTTCCGCTGTCTGCACTTGGACCTCAAGGGTCTGCGCGGCGCGCCCTGCCCCCACGACCACCCCGCGTCACTCCTTAATCGCCCCCCCACCCCGCCCCGCTGGAGCCCAAGGCTGAGAATCCGGTCCCAGCACCCGCCAGCCCGCCGCGCCCCGCCCCGCCCCGCGCCCCCCACCCCAGCGCCGCCGTCATCGCCTGTGCAAAGGCACGCGCCCCAGGGATGGGAGTGGTGGCCCCAGGCAGCCAGCACGGGCGCCAGGGTCGCCGGCAGGACAGGAGAAGGCGCAGGTCCCTGCTCCCGGGGGCGGGGCCCGGGCGGTGGAGACCCCGACGGGTGCACGGAGGGAGGCGGCCGCCCGGGGCCCTCACCTGCCCATGCTCTGGTGGGCCCGCGGCCTCCCGCAGTGCAACGGCCACTACCTGGCGGCGGCGGCGGCGGCGGCGGCGGCGGCTCCCCAGCCTGCGGGGCTCCTGGCGCGCGCATCGGGACGGCCTGGCGGCTGCTCCCGCGCGACACTGCCGAGCCGGCGGCGGCGGCGGCGGGGGCGGCGGCGCCGGGCTCCCAGGCCCGCGGAGCTCGGGGCAGGCTGACCGGGACTTTCTGGTCGCTGCGGCGGCGGGTCCCCAGGCCCGCGGGGCCAGCCGCGCCGCCCCCGCGCCCCGCGCCGGGGCAGGAGCGCACGGCAGGCCCAGGGGGCGGCGCGCAGCCGGGCCTCGGCCGCCGGCGCCGAGTCGGGCCCCGAGGACGACGTTCCGCCGGGCTCAGCGGGGCTGGGGGCCGCGCGCTCCACGAGCACCTCTGGGTCCTTTCCCCGCTCCACCGCCCGCTCGACGCATGGGGAAGACTCCCTTCCCCGACCACAGCCCGCCCCGCGCTGACAGAAGCGGGCGCACAGCGTGCACGCGGTGTGCCACACCCCGCCTGTGGCGCCCGAGAGCCCCCAGGCTCCTCCCGGGGACCGCTTCTCCAGGCAGGGCCGCAGGAAGAGGGCGGCGAGGCGGCGGGGCAAGGACCCCGGCGACTGTGTGGGGGATGGCCACGGTCAGGGTGCTCAGGAGGGTCGTGCTTCCGCGCAGGGGGCCGACGTGTGTCCAAACACACTCGTCGGAACTCTGCAGGTGGAGGCGGGTCCCCACCTACCTTGGCCCTCCGAGTGTTCTCCAAGCCGGCTGGGAAGATCCCCGGCCGCAGGACAGGAGGGAGCGTGGGAGGCGCTTGGCGGCAGCCAGAGCCCTGGGGTCCTTTCTGCCCACACGCGCTGCCCCGCGCACAGGTGGCGGTGGTGTGGGGTTGGCGGCCTTCAGCGCGGCGTTCCTGGCGGGCGGCCCCAGGGGGCAGGGGGGCCGCCTGGCCCCCGGGGGCGGCACTGAAGCAGAGGGAGAGGGGGGCCCACCGCCGTGGTGGGAAGCCCTGGGGATGAGCGGAGGCCCACGGGGCTGGCGGTGGGGGGTGGAGGGGGGCGGAGCGGGGCACGCGTGTCAGGAGGTGGCCATGGGTGAGGGCCAGGCGGCAGGCCTCGCGGTTGCGGGCAGCCCCTCCCCTCCCCTCCGGGAGCCCCGAGCCCAACGGTTGGAGCCCGCGCCCCGCCCAGGCCCCGCCCAGGCCCCGCCCCAGCCCCGCCCAGGCCCCGCCCCCAGGCCGCCAGCCCGCCGTTGCCTAGCAGCGCCTGGCTGTGATTTGACTCTTAGCCTCGCGCAGCCGCCGGGGCCCTGACACTTGGCGGGGCTGTCCGACTGGGCTGGACGCTCTTCGCGGAGCGCACCAGGTCAGTGCTGTGACCCGCAGCGATGGCCTCCTGGTTTGGCCGCCCCGGCCTCGGCTCCGGCTTAGGCCATTCCCTGGGGCGAGTGGGCGGCAGCGTGGCTTCCCTCCCCGCACACCTCTCTGACTTCACCAGAGGTGTGCTGAGGGAGGGGACGCAAAAGCTGCCAGACTTACCCGACTCGGGGAGAACGGAGACGGAAGCCATTCGGGCGACCGGACCACCCGAGAAGGAGAGACCGGCAACTCCAGCTCGGAGAGACACCGCAACTCTGCGGGAAAGCCTCGAGGAAGGAGACACGAGGCTCGCCTCCCTGCAAGAAGAAGGCAGTCACCTGAGGGAAGCACTGGAGCCACAGAGACAACGGGCTCGAGCCGCTCCAGTGGTTGACCCGAACACCCTCGACGCCGGGACACAACTAGAATCTGAGGGGTCTCAACTGAAAGGGATCGAAGGTCACCTGGAGGAGGAAACCCAGCATCCTCCAAGGACCACTGAAGAGCAAAAGCAGAGGAAGGCGCTGAAACTTGGGACCGAAAAGACGATCCCTCTGACCGAGCGGCTTGATGAGCCGGACGACGATGAGACCGGGCCACGAACTCAGACGATCCGGCCGCAAGACTGGCAGAGCCAGGGCCTTCCCGCTCGCCTAGCTTCGGCTGCCTCCGTCCAGGATGCGGGGGGCCTCCAGCAGCAACTGCAAGCCTCTGCTTTGGAAAGGGAACGGGTGTTGGCCGTTTTCGACGAGAAGCTGAGGGAAAACAGCCACCTGAAAAGGGCGTATCACACAATGATGGACCTGCTGGTGGCCAAAGAAGCAGAGCTCGCGAAGCTGCGAGGCGAAAGTCAGACACGGCGCCCTCGATCTGACAGCGGCGGTGAGGACATGTTTCGAGAAGCGATCCGGCACTTATCACGCCTCGTCCGAGCCAAAGACATTGAAATCGGTGCCTTGAGCCAGAAATGTCAGACTTTACTGACCATCTGGCAAACGTCCGACGCCGGCCATGAGGTTCGGGGCGTGGACGCGAATCAGTGGGAGGAGCTTCTCCGGGAACGGGACACGTTGAAGCAGCGGGTCAACGTGCTGGAGGAGTGGCAGCGGCTGGTGCTCACCGAGGTGCACCATCTGCAGCGGGAGTCATCCCAACTTCAGAAAGAACTCCCACCACTCGAGGCACGGGCCTTAGTGGACAGCGAGGAGAAGCGTCGGCGACAGATGCACTCTGCCGCCCCGTTCCCGCGTCCTCGAGGGGATGCGACCCAACTCCGGCTCTTGGGGAAGAGACTGGCACAGATGCAGCTCGGCCTAGAGCAGCTCTGCAATGCCAAGGAGGTTCTCTTGGGTCCACCCGCCCTCACGTCACCACAGCCGCCCGCCGCATCGTCGCGGACTTGCGAGGCGGCCGGCTCTCAGGAGGCAATTAAGTCCGAGGCGCCGGGCGAGTCTTCGAAAGGGCCGCCAGCAGAGGTGGAAGCCTTAAGGCGAGCCACGGAGGAAAAAGACGCAGCCATCAGAAGCCTCCAGGAGGAGACTCAGAGACTGTCCGAGGCGATGGCCGCCACCTCGGAACGGGAGAGAGAACGGCACGCACAGACGGATTCCGAAATTCAGCGGCTCAAGGAGAAACAGGAGGCTTTACAGAACACGCTGGAGGACAGAGAGCTCTTAATCGAGGCGCAGAGGGAGGAATTCCTTTCTCTGAGGGAAACCCTCACGACCCAAGCGAGCGAAAACGAACTGTTGAGGCAGGCGGTGACAAACCTGAAGGAGAGGATAGTCCATCTGGAAGCGGATGCGTGCCAAGTCAAACGGGAGAATGCAAAACTGCTGGCAAGGTCCAGGGAGAAGGACACCGAAAACCAAGCCTTACAAGAGACGAACAGGCGCCTCTCTACGATGCTGAGGGAGAAGGAATTCGAATGCGTCTCCGTGAAGAAGAAGGCTCTGGCTTTTGAGTGCCTCCTGAGAGAAAAAGAAGAGGGCCGGGCTGGGGAATTCAGCCAGCTTCTCAATGCAGTGACCTCCATGCAGGAAAAGAGCATTGTCTTTCAGCACGAGAGAGATGAGGCGGCGCTGGCGCTGAGACAGGAACGAGCGGAAAAGTGCGCCCTGCGGGAGGAGGTTCGCCTTTTGCGCGACAAGGGAGCGCGCCTAGGCCAGGAGCTGGGGAGGTCTCGGACGCAGGCTTCAGAATGCGAAGACTGGCATCTCCGGGCAGCGCGGCTGGCAGAAGACAGAGCGGCTCAACTCAGGAGGAAAGTCACGGCGCTAGAGGAGAGGCTCCTGTCATCTTCCCACGCCATGCAGAAGGCGAGCCAGCGGGCCGCTGCCCGGGTCGGGTCCCTGCAGGAACAACTGGCTGCGGTCACCCAGCAGAAAGAGGAGACTGCCCTCCAGCTGTCCGCCTCCCGGGAAGCAGAGAAGCAGCAGGCCGGAGCCCTGGCCAACCTGAAGGTGGTCCTGGCCGAGTGGATGCAAAAGGCAGACGGCCTGGAAGGGAAGCTGAGGTCGCTGCAGGGACGGCTGGAGAGAGCGCAAGCCGCCTCGCGCCTGCAGGAGGAGCAGATCGGAGAACTGCAGCGACAAGACGAGGCCCGACGGGAAGTGCTGGAGGACGTCCAAAAGAAGTGGACCGACTTAGTGAGCACCCTGGAAGGAAAAGCAGACAAGGCCCTCCTGAGAAAGCTCTTCACGGACGCCTTGCAAAGCGCCAGACACGAACGCCGGGAAGCGTTCCGACGGATGGGAAGCACCCTGGGTGTGGAAAGGGAGGCCATGGAGCAGTTGCTGCAGGAAGAGCAGGGCGGCCTTACCGGATGGGTGACCGGGCGGCTCGGATCCCGCAGTGCCCCCGACACGCCTCCTCCTCGGAGACCCAACCAGCAATCCGAGCTCAAGAGTTCCTTCTCGGAGCTTTTCGTGAACTTTCTAGAAGCTGAGTCTCAGGGAGCTTCTCCACCACGACAGCTCCCCGCTCAGCCCAGGAAGCGTCCCGGAGCACCCGCCAGGAAGAGACTGCCTAAGAACGTGCCAGCTCTTCTGAGAACCGCCCTCGCAGCCACCCCCAGAAGATCGGACGGGAATCCCTGCTGCCCAGCCGTGTCTCTCATCGACCCACCCGGCCCCGGAACCGGAGGGTCTGGGCACCTTCTCTTAGACGCCGTGACCGACGTCGTGCCCACCGGCACACCTTGGCTGCTGCCACCCGCCAAGAGTGCTGCCGGGCTGCTCCAAGGCCTGTCCAAGCCCTAGAGGCTCCCCAAGCCGCAGAGGAGACGACGGCGCCTTCAGGAAAGCCGGTCCCTCGCTGCGGGTTCCTTAGCACAAAGTGGCCTTGTGCTAAAGCTCACAGGTTTCTCTGCGGCTTCACTGGAGCTTTCAAAGAAATAGCTATGGTTCGCGCTTTCAAAAGGGTGTCGCTGCAGGTAGCCACCCACCTTAAAGCGGACGGACGTCACTTCTCTGGAGAGCAGGCGCGGCACGGGTGGGATCGCAGGCTGTGGGCCAAGGACGCTTCCGATTCTGTTTGTCACGCTGTCACCGTCTGGGAGGAGCTGGGGGGCGTGGGGTGGGGGGGTGGGGGTTGGGTCTGGGAGGTGGGGGGGTTGCGGGCGGGTGGGGGGTGGGGGTGTGGGAAGAGTGGGGGGGTGGGAAGGGTGGGGGTGGGGGGAGGGGGGCGTTTATTGAGCTTTCCCTCGGGGAGCGGGAACCTCACTTGCCTTAGTGCTGCAGCATCAGAAAGCGCGCGAGGGCGCCCACTCCCGGGACAGTAGGAAGAAAGGGGAAGGGCACCAACGTGCAGCGGGCATCCAAACTTCACGAGGAAAGCTTGCTTTCCCCCGGCTCGGTCCTCCTCATCTTTCCACTGCCTGGGAAACCGCCCTCGGGTGCTCTGCGGCCTCTGGGACAGACAGGAAAACTCCTAAGCACGGGAGGATCTTATTCCCTGACTCGCTTTGGGTTGCAAAGCCAGTCACCAGACCTCAGAGATCTTTGCAAGGGTTTACGAACTGCTTCTTGTTGTTTTCCAAAGCAGGGGTCTGTGGTCTGTGGTCCGGATGGACACCGACTGACTGAACCGGCGCCTCGCGATGGGCATGGAAGCCGCTTCCGCCCCCAAGCCCATCAGAGGGCCGTGGTCAACCCCCCCCCACCCCGCCCCGTTTCCTCAACAGCCCCTCCAAATCATCTCCATCGCCTGCCTCAAGCGGGATCGTCCTCATACCCGTTCGGTACCCGAAGAGATCAGAGGCCAGCTGGTCAAGAACTCTCCGTTTCCCCGCACCACCCCCCACCCCCGTTTGAACGTCCCTCTATTTCTCTCCACCCACCCCTCCCCTTTCCCTTTGGTTTTCCAGGAAGAGGGATTCAGCTTGGCAGTTCCAGGGTCCTGGCTCCACGTGGGGTGCCCTGGGAACCGTCTGCTCAGCCTCCCCCAAAGATCTCGTTCCCTCAGTTGGCCAGCTGCTTTCTCTTCGGCCCGTCTCTTTCCTTAAGCCGCTGAGCACACCCAAGTCTCTCCCAGCATCCACACCTCTCCTTTCCGCTCCTCCACCACCGCCTTCTCTCTCTACCTTTCACGGCTAAGCTGCTGCCAAAAGACCTCGACTCCTCGTCAGCCATCCAGTCATCGCCTCGTCTCTCACCGGCTCCTCGAAAGACTCCCCAAATCTCGTCGCCGTCCCGTCCTAGCAAGAGGCCAGGGCACGCCCTTCGGTTCCTCCGTCTTCCTAAACTCTCTGTGGTGTCTGAGGAATGCTGCCCACGCCTTCAGTCTCTGCAAGTTCTCGCCACCCTCTTTCTCTGGGGGATGGCCCCCTCCCCAGGTGCCCTTCCTAACCTCAGACCCCTCTGTCTCCCTTTCCTCTGCGGCTTCTCCTCCCGACCACTTCTCCAAGGGTTCTGTTCTCGAAGGCAAGGCACGGTCTTCAGGGAACAGGAACCCCTCGGGTCTCAGAGCAAGCTCATGCGCTCTCCTACGATTCGACTCGCCCCCCGGATGCCCAGGGCTTCTGAGTGCGTACGACTGACGTCACCCTGCCCCTGACTCCACGCTGCTTTCTCTAACTGTCTGCTGGACGCACCTCTCGGGATGTCCAAAGGCTTCTCAAAACCGACACGTCCAAAAGGGAGCCCGGTATCCTCCAAAAGAACCCTCCCCCTCCTCTTACCTTCCTTTCATCACCTCAGAAAACCTCTGCCCATCTCATCCCCACCCCCGAGAGCGAGAGGCCTCAGGGCCACGCTTGAGCTCTCTGTCTCACCCACTTGGCAGCCTACCGACTCCCAAAGGGAGCCGAGCGCCTTCCCGTCTTTGCCGTCCCCGCTGCTCTGCCGCATGCCTTCCTGTCTCTTGCACGCAACCAGCCCAGTAGACTCCTTACTGATCTTGCCGGCTGGCCTCCTGGCACACCGCAGCCCCCCCCTCCCCGCTTGAACCCATCCTCCACACTGTTGGGAGGGTGACCCAAGAGGAAAACCCTGCCGTTACTGACAACACGGTGCCCGGCCCCCACAGGGGCGGACGTGGGCGAGAAAGTAACCAAAGTTTCTGAGGTTGTTTTGCAGAACAACAGGAAGACGGCAGATCAGAGAGCAGCTTGATGGCAGCCCCCCCGGACCCCGCCCGAGCGGACATCGTGCAGAGGCTTGGACCAGCTGAAATGACGGATCGCCCACTTTCCGCGTCACGGACAGAGATCCTCGGCGTGCAACGCGTCGAACCCCACTGACTTCGCACTTGTGACCCACGAAGAAATACGAGTGACAGTCGCACCTGAGCAGAGGACTCTTCAAGCTTCACCCCCAGCGCTCTCCTGGTCCCACCCCTACCCCAACCCCAGATAAACGCCCCAACGTTTTGTTTTCCCTTTGAGGAGGCGGGTTTGAGTTTTACGCCCACCTCCTTGTCTGGCCGCCTCTTGATCATAAACCTCTTTCCTTGCTGCACCCCTGACTTCTCACTGATTGGCTTGGCTGCGAAATCGGGTACCCGGACCTGAGTTTGTGTGTGGTCCCATCGCTTCCCTGCTTGAAAGGAATCCAGGGTTCTCCACTGCCTGCAGGCCAAACTGGAGCAGAATCTCCAAGGCCTCGCCCCTGCAGCCTTCCTCCCTGCTCCTCACCCACACGCGGGCCACCCTCCCGCCACGTGCGACTCTCTGCAGACCCCAAACAGGTTCTGACTCAAAGGACTTCAAGCTCATCGAGCGAGCCTAATCCTAGCAGGGTAATCCCTTCGATCCAGTGCACACCGCCAGTGTTCGACCTGCCTCTTCTTGGCAGGACTCAGAGGAGAGAGAGGTTGGACGGGAGGACGGGAGGACGGGCGGAGGCGGAAGGGGTGGAAGTCCAAGGCTCAGGGAAAGGCAGCAAGCAGCGGAGAGCAAGGAAAGGTGGATCCCCTTTCCTGCACCGCCTGCTCCCCCCACCCATGCCGGCTCGCCTTCTTCCATCCTCAACCTCTTCCCCGCCCCGCTTCCTGGGGCATTTCACACTCAGCGCCCGCCGGAAGAGCACGGCAGCAGGACCAAAGCAACACGGAGAAGCAGCTGCTGCCAAAGCCAAAGGGAGGAAGAGGATCCGGAGAACCCTTTTTCCTTTCACTGGCGCCCGGCGCCTGCATCCTGCTCCCGATTCCAAATTTCACGCGGGCAACAACTGGCACCGCTCCTTCCTCCTCGCCCTGGGCTGGAGGCAGCACCGCCTCCCGCTTCCCTGAAGGCCCAAGGGAAACGCACGCACCGAGGGGATCCCACCGGCTGGAAGCCCCTTTACAGATTTCCGCTGTCTGCACTTGGACCTCAAGGGTCTGCGCGGCGCGCCCTGCCCCCACGACCACCCCGCGTCACTCCTTAATCGCCCCCCCACCCCGCCCCGCTGGAGCCCAAGGCTGAGAATCCGGTCCCAGCACCCGCCAGCCCGCCGCGCCCCGCCCCGCCCCGCGCCCCCCACCCCAGCGCCGCCGTCATCGCCTGTGCAAAGGCACGCGCCCCAGGGATGGGAGTGGTGGCCCCAGGCAGCCAGCACGGGCGCCAGGGTCGCCGGCAGGACAGGAGAAGGCGCAGGTCCCTGCTCCCGGGGGCGGGGCCCGGGCGGTGGAGACCCCGACGGGTGCACGGAGGGAGGCGGCCGCCCGGGGCCCTCACCTGCCCATGCTCTGGTGGGCCCGCGGCCTCCCGCAGTGCAACGGCCACTACCTGGCGGCGGCGGCGGCGGCGGCGGCGGCGGCTCCCCAGCCTGCGGGGCTCCTGGCGCGCGCATCGGGACGGCCTGGCGGCTGCTCCCGCGCGACACTGCCGAGCCGGCGGCGGCGGCGGCGGGGGCGGCGGCGCCGGGCTCCCAGGCCCGCGGAGCTCGGGGCAGGCTGACCGGGACTTTCTGGTCGCTGCGGCGGCGGGTCCCCAGGCCCGCGGGGCCAGCCGCGCCGCCCCCGCGCCCCGCGCCGGGGCAGGAGCGCACGGCAGGCCCAGGGGGCGGCGCGCAGCCGGGCCTCGGCCGCCGGCGCCGAGTCGGGCCCCGAGGACGACGTTCCGCCGGGCTCAGCGGGGCTGGGGGCCGCGCGCTCCACGAGCACCTCTGGGTCCTTTCCCCGCTCCACCGCCCGCTCGACGCATGGGGAAGACTCCCTTCCCCGACCACAGCCCGCCCCGCGCTGACAGAAGCGGGCGCACAGCGTGCACGCGGTGTGCCACACCCCGCCTGTGGCGCCCGAGAGCCCCCAGGCTCCTCCCGGGGACCGCTTCTCCAGGCAGGGCCGCAGGAAGAGGGCGGCGAGGCGGCGGGGCAAGGACCCCGGCGACTGTGTGGGGGATGGCCACGGTCAGGGTGCTCAGGAGGGTCGTGCTTCCGCGCAGGGGGCCGACGTGTGTCCAAACACACTCGTCGGAACTCTGCAGGTGGAGGCGGGTCCCCACCTACCTTGGCCCTCCGAGTGTTCTCCAAGCCGGCTGGGAAGATCCCCGGCCGCAGGACAGGAGGGAGCGTGGGAGGCGCTTGGCGGCAGCCAGAGCCCTGGGGTCCTTTCTGCCCACACGCGCTGCCCCGCGCACAGGTGGCGGTGGTGTGGGGTTGGCGGCCTTCAGCGCGGCGTTCCTGGCGGGCGGCCCCAGGGGGCAGGGGGGCCGCCTGGCCCCCGGGGGCGGCACTGAAGCAGAGGGAGAGGGGGGCCCACCGCCGTGGTGGGAAGCCCTGGGGATGAGCGGAGGCCCACGGGGCTGGCGGTGGGGGGTGGAGGGGGGCGGAGCGGGGCACGCGTGTCAGGAGGTGGCCATGGGTGAGGGCCAGGCGGCAGGCCTCGCGGTTGCGGGCAGCCCCTCCCCTCCCCTCCGGGAGCCCCGAGCCCAACGGTTGGAGCCCGCGCCCCGCCCAGGCCCCGCCCAGGCCCCGCCCCAGCCCCGCCCAGGCCCCGCCCCCAGGCCGCCAGCCCGCCGTTGCCTAGCAGCGCCTGGCTGTGATTTGACTCTTAGCCTCGCGCAGCCGCCGGGGCCCTGACACTTGGCGGGGCTGTCCGACTGGGCTGGACGCTCTTCGCGGAGCGCACCAGGTCAGTGCTGTGACCCGCAGCGATGGCCTCCTGGTTTGGCCGCCCCGGCCTCGGCTCCGGCTTAGGCCATTCCCTGGGGCGAGTGGGCGGCAGCGTGGCTTCCCTCCCCGCACACCTCTCTGACTTCACCAGAGGTGTGCTGAGGGAGGGGACGCAAAAGCTGCCAGACTTACCCGACTCGGGGAGAACGGAGACGGAAGCCATTCGGGCGACCGGACCACCCGAGAAGGAGAGACCGGCAACTCCAGCTCGGAGAGACACCGCAACTCTGCGGGAAAGCCTCGAGGAAGGAGACACGAGGCTCGCCTCCCTGCAAGAAGAAGGCAGTCACCTGAGGGAAGCACTGGAGCCACAGAGACAACGGGCTCGAGCCGCTCCAGTGGTTGACCCGAACACCCTCGACGCCGGGACACAACTAGAATCTGAGGGGTCTCAACTGAAAGGGATCGAAGGTCACCTGGAGGAGGAAACCCAGCATCCTCCAAGGACCACTGAAGAGCAAAAGCAGAGGAAGGCGCTGAAACTTGGGACCGAAAAGACGATCCCTCTGACCGAGCGGCTTGATGAGCCGGACGACGATGAGACCGGGCCACGAACTCAGACGATCCGGCCGCAAGACTGGCAGAGCCAGGGCCTTCCCGCTCGCCTAGCTTCGGCTGCCTCCGTCCAGGATGCGGGGGGCCTCCAGCAGCAACTGCAAGCCTCTGCTTTGGAAAGGGAACGGGTGTTGGCCGTTTTCGACGAGAAGCTGAGGGAAAACAGCCACCTGAAAAGGGCGTATCACACAATGATGGACCTGCTGGTGGCCAAAGAAGCAGAGCTCGCGAAGCTGCGAGGCGAAAGTCAGACACGGCGCCCTCGATCTGACAGCGGCGGTGAGGACATGTTTCGAGAAGCGATCCGGCACTTATCACGCCTCGTCCGAGCCAAAGACATTGAAATCGGTGCCTTGAGCCAGAAATGTCAGACTTTACTGACCATCTGGCAAACGTCCGACGCCGGCCATGAGGTTCGGGGCGTGGACGCGAATCAGTGGGAGGAGCTTCTCCGGGAACGGGACACGTTGAAGCAGCGGGTCAACGTGCTGGAGGAGTGGCAGCGGCTGGTGCTCACCGAGGTGCACCATCTGCAGCGGGAGTCATCCCAACTTCAGAAAGAACTCCCACCACTCGAGGCACGGGCCTTAGTGGACAGCGAGGAGAAGCGTCGGCGACAGATGCACTCTGCCGCCCCGTTCCCGCGTCCTCGAGGGGATGCGACCCAACTCCGGCTCTTGGGGAAGAGACTGGCACAGATGCAGCTCGGCCTAGAGCAGCTCTGCAATGCCAAGGAGGTTCTCTTGGGTCCACCCGCCCTCACGTCACCACAGCCGCCCGCCGCATCGTCGCGGACTTGCGAGGCGGCCGGCTCTCAGGAGGCAATTAAGTCCGAGGCGCCGGGCGAGTCTTCGAAAGGGCCGCCAGCAGAGGTGGAAGCCTTAAGGCGAGCCACGGAGGAAAAAGACGCAGCCATCAGAAGCCTCCAGGAGGAGACTCAGAGACTGTCCGAGGCGATGGCCGCCACCTCGGAACGGGAGAGAGAACGGCACGCACAGACGGATTCCGAAATTCAGCGGCTCAAGGAGAAACAGGAGGCTTTACAGAACACGCTGGAGGACAGAGAGCTCTTAATCGAGGCGCAGAGGGAGGAATTCCTTTCTCTGAGGGAAACCCTCACGACCCAAGCGAGCGAAAACGAACTGTTGAGGCAGGCGGTGACAAACCTGAAGGAGAGGATAGTCCATCTGGAAGCGGATGCGTGCCAAGTCAAACGGGAGAATGCAAAACTGCTGGCAAGGTCCAGGGAGAAGGACACCGAAAACCAAGCCTTACAAGAGACGAACAGGCGCCTCTCTACGATGCTGAGGGAGAAGGAATTCGAATGCGTCTCCGTGAAGAAGAAGGCTCTGGCTTTTGAGTGCCTCCTGAGAGAAAAAGAAGAGGGCCGGGCTGGGGAATTCAGCCAGCTTCTCAATGCAGTGACCTCCATGCAGGAAAAGAGCATTGTCTTTCAGCACGAGAGAGATGAGGCGGCGCTGGCGCTGAGACAGGAACGAGCGGAAAAGTGCGCCCTGCGGGAGGAGGTTCGCCTTTTGCGCGACAAGGGAGCGCGCCTAGGCCAGGAGCTGGGGAGGTCTCGGACGCAGGCTTCAGAATGCGAAGACTGGCATCTCCGGGCAGCGCGGCTGGCAGAAGACAGAGCGGCTCAACTCAGGAGGAAAGTCACGGCGCTAGAGGAGAGGCTCCTGTCATCTTCCCACGCCATGCAGAAGGCGAGCCAGCGGGCCGCTGCCCGGGTCGGGTCCCTGCAGGAACAACTGGCTGCGGTCACCCAGCAGAAAGAGGAGACTGCCCTCCAGCTGTCCGCCTCCCGGGAAGCAGAGAAGCAGCAGGCCGGAGCCCTGGCCAACCTGAAGGTGGTCCTGGCCGAGTGGATGCAAAAGGCAGACGGCCTGGAAGGGAAGCTGAGGTCGCTGCAGGGACGGCTGGAGAGAGCGCAAGCCGCCTCGCGCCTGCAGGAGGAGCAGATCGGAGAACTGCAGCGACAAGACGAGGCCCGACGGGAAGTGCTGGAGGACGTCCAAAAGAAGTGGACCGACTTAGTGAGCACCCTGGAAGGAAAAGCAGACAAGGCCCTCCTGAGAAAGCTCTTCACGGACGCCTTGCAAAGCGCCAGACACGAACGCCGGGAAGCGTTCCGACGGATGGGAAGCACCCTGGGTGTGGAAAGGGAGGCCATGGAGCAGTTGCTGCAGGAAGAGCAGGGCGGCCTTACCGGATGGGTGACCGGGCGGCTCGGATCCCGCAGTGCCCCCGACACGCCTCCTCCTCGGAGACCCAACCAGCAATCCGAGCTCAAGAGTTCCTTCTCGGAGCTTTTCGTGAACTTTCTAGAAGCTGAGTCTCAGGGAGCTTCTCCACCACGACAGCTCCCCGCTCAGCCCAGGAAGCGTCCCGGAGCACCCGCCAGGAAGAGACTGCCTAAGAACGTGCCAGCTCTTCTGAGAACCGCCCTCGCAGCCACCCCCAGAAGATCGGACGGGAATCCCTGCTGCCCAGCCGTGTCTCTCATCGACCCACCCGGCCCCGGAACCGGAGGGTCTGGGCACCTTCTCTTAGACGCCGTGACCGACGTCGTGCCCACCGGCACACCTTGGCTGCTGCCACCCGCCAAGAGTGCTGCCGGGCTGCTCCAAGGCCTGTCCAAGCCCTAGAGGCTCCCCAAGCCGCAGAGGAGACGACGGCGCCTTCAGGAAAGCCGGTCCCTCGCTGCGGGTTCCTTAGCACAAAGTGGCCTTGTGCTAAAGCTCACAGGTTTCTCTGCGGCTTCACTGGAGCTTTCAAAGAAATAGCTATGGTTCGCGCTTTCAAAAGGGTGTCGCTGCAGGTAGCCACCCACCTTAAAGCGGACGGACGTCACTTCTCTGGAGAGCAGGCGCCGCACGGGTGGGATCGCAGGCTGTGGGCCAAGGACGCTTCCGATTCTGTTTGTCACGCTGTCACCGTCTGGGAGGAGCTGGGGGGCGTGGGGTGGGGGGGTGGGGGTTGGGTCTGGGAGGTGGGGGGGTTGCGGGCGGGTGGGGGGTGGGGGTGTGGGAAGAGTGGGGGGGTGGGAAGGGTGGGGGTGGGGGGAGGGGGGCGTTTATTGAGCTTTCCCTCGGGGAGCGGGAACCTCACTTGCCTTAGTGCTGCAGCATCAGAAAGCGCGCGAGGGCGCCCACTCCCGGGACAGTAGGAAGAAAGGGGAAGGGCACCAACGTGCAGCGGGCATCCAAACTTCACGAGGAAAGCTTGCTTTCCCCCGGCTCGGTCCTCCTCATCTTTCCACTGCCTGGGAAACCGCCCTCGGGTGCTCTGCGGCCTCTGGGACAGACAGGAAAACTCCTAAGCACGGGAGGATCTTATTCCCTGACTCGCTTTGGGTTGCAAAGCCAGTCACCAGACCTCAGAGATCTTTGCAAGGGTTTACGAACTGCTTCTTGTTGTTTTCCAAAGCAGGGGTCTGTGGTCTGTGGTCCGGATGGACACCGACTGACTGAACCGGCGCCTCGCGATGGGCATGGAAGCCGCTTCCGCCCCCAAGCCCATCAGAGGGCCGTGGTCAACCCCCCCCCACCCCGCCCCGTTTCCTCAACAGCCCCTCCAAATCATCTCCATCGCCTGCCTCAAGCGGGATCGTCCTCATACCCGTTCGGTACCCGAAGAGATCAGAGGCCAGCTGGTCAAGAACTCTCCGTTTCCCCGCACCACCCCCCACCCCCGTTTGAACGTCCCTCTATTTCTCTCCACCCACCCCTCCCCTTTCCCTTTGGTTTTCCAGGAAGAGGGATTCAGCTTGGCAGTTCCAGGGTCCTGGCTCCACGTGGGGTGCCCTGGGAACCGTCTGCTCAGCCTCCCCCAAAGATCTCGTTCCCTCAGTTGGCCAGCTGCTTTCTCTTCGGCCCGTCTCTTTCCTTAAGCCGCTGAGCACACCCAAGTCTCTCCCAGCATCCACACCTCTCCTTTCCGCTCCTCCACCACCGCCTTCTCTCTCTACCTTTCACGGCTAAGCTGCTGCCAAAAGACCTCGACTCCTCGTCAGCCATCCAGTCATCGCCTCGTCTCTCACCGGCTCCTCGAAAGACTCCCCAAATCTCGTCGCCGTCCCGTCCTAGCAAGAGGCCAGGGCACGCCCTTCGGTTCCTCCGTCTTCCTAAACTCTCTGTGGTGTCTGAGGAATGCTGCCCACGCCTTCAGTCTCTGCAAGTTCTCGCCACCCTCTTTCTCTGGGGGATGGCCCCCTCCCCAGGTGCCCTTCCTAACCTCAGACCCCTCTGTCTCCCTTTCCTCTGCGGCTTCTCCTCCCGACCACTTCTCCAAGGGTTCTGTTCTCGAAGGCAAGGCACGGTCTTCAGGGAACAGGAACCCCTCGGGTCTCAGAGCAAGCTCATGCGCTCTCCTACGATTCGACTCGCCCCCCGGATGCCCAGGGCTTCTGAGTGCGTACGACTGACGTCACCCTGCCCCTGACTCCACGCTGCTTTCTCTAACTGCCTGCTGGACGCACCTCTCGGGATGTCCAAAGGCTTCTCAAAACCGACACGTCCAAAAGGGAGCCCGGTATCCTCCAAAAGAACCCTCCCCCTCCTCTTACCTTCCTTTCATCACCTCAGAAAACCTCTGCCCATCTCATCCCCACCCCCGAGAGCGAGAGGCCTCAGGGCCACGCTTGAGCTCTCTGTCTCACCCACTTGGCAGCCTACCGACTCCCAAAGGGAGCCGAGCGCCTTCCCGTCTTTGCCGTCCCCGCTGCTCTGCCTCATGCCTTCCTGTCTCTTGCACGCAACCAGCCCAGTAGACTCCTTACTGATCTTGCCGGCTGGCCTCCTGGCACACCGCACCCCCCCCCCTCCCCGCTTGAACCCATCCTCCACACTGTTGGGAGGGTGACCCAAGAGGAAAACCCTGCCGTTACTGACAACACGGTGCCCGGCCCCCACAGGGGCGGACGTGGGCAAGAAAGTAACCAAAGTTTCTGAGGTTGTTTTGCAGAACAACAGGAAGACGGCAGATCAGAGAGCAGCTTGATGGCAGCCCCCCCGGACCCCGCCCGAGCGGACATCGTGCAGAGGCTTGGACCAGCTGAAATGACGGATCGCCCACTTTCCGCGTCACGGACAGAGATCCTCGGCGTGCAACGCGTCGAACCCCACTGACTTCGCACTTGTGACCCACGAAGAAATACGAGTGACAGTCGCACCTGAGCAGAGGACTCTTCAAGCTTCACCCCCAGCGCTCTCCTGGTCCCACCCCTACCCCAACCCCAGATAAACGCCCCAACGTTTTGTTTTCCCTTTGAGGAGGCGGGTTTGAGTTTTACGCCCACCTCCTTGTCTGGCCGCCTCTTGATCATAAACCTCTTTCCTTGCTGCACCCCTGACTTCTCACTGATTGGCTTGGCTGCGAAATCGGGTACCCGGACCTGAGTTTGTGTGTGGTCCCATCGCTTCCCTGCTTGAAAGGAATCCAGGGTTCTCCACTGCCTGCAGGCCAAACTGGAGCAGAATCTCCAAGGCCTCGCCCCTGCAGCCTTCCTCCCTGCTCCTCACCCACACGCGGGCCACCCTCCCGCCACGTGCGACTCTCTGCAGACCCCAAACAGGTTCTGACTCAAAGGACTTCAAGCTCATCGAGCGAGCCTAATCCTAGCAGGGTAATCCCTTCGATCCAGTGCACACCGCCAGTGTTCGACCTGCCTCTTCTTGGCAGGACTCAGAGGAGAGAGAGGTTGGACGGGAGGACGGGAGGACGGGCGGAGGCGGAAGGGGTGGAAGTCCAAGGCTCAGGGAAAGGCAGCAAGCAGCGGAGAGCAAGGAAAGGTGGATCCCCTTTCCTGCACCGCCTGCTCCCCCCACCCATGCCGGCTCGCCTTCTTCCATCCTCAACCTCTTCCCCGCCCCGCTTCCTGGGGCATTTCACACTCAGCGCCCGCCGGAAGAGCACGGCAGCAGGACCAAAGCAACACGGAGAAGCAGCTGCTGCCAAAGCCAAAGGGAGGAAGAGGATCCGGAGAACCCTTTTTCCTTTCACTGGCGCCCGGCGCCTGCATCCTGCTCCCGATTCCAAATTTCACGCGGGCAACAACTGGCACCGCTCCTTCCTCCTCGCCCTGGGCTGGAGGCAGCACCGCCTCCCGCTTCCCTGAAGGCCCAAGGGAAACGCACGCACCGAGGGGATCCCACCGGCTGGAAGCCCCTTTACAGATTTCCGCTGTCTGCACTTGGACCTCAAGGGTCTGCGCGGCGCGCCCTGCCCCCACGACCACCCCGCGTCACTCCTTAATCGCCCCCCCACCCCGCCCCGCTGGAGCCCAAGGCTGAGAATCCGGTCCCAGCACCCGCCAGCCCGCCGCGCCCCGCCCCGCCCCGCGCCCCCCACCCCAGCGCCGCCGTCATCGCCTGTGCAAAGGCACGCGCCCCAGGGATGGGAGTGGTGGCCCCAGGCAGCCAGCACGGGCGCCAGGGTCGCCGGCAGGACAGGAGAAGGCGCAGGTCCCTGCTCCCGGGGGCGGGGCCCGGGCGGTGGAGACCCCGACGGGTGCACGGAGGGAGGCGGCCGCCCGGGGCCCTCACCTGCCCATGCTCTGGTGGGCCCGCGGCCTCCCGCAGTGCAACGGCCACTACCTGGCGGCGGCGGCGGCGGCGGCGGCGGCGGCTCCCCAGCCTGCGGGGCTCCTGGCGCGCGCATCGGGACGGCCTGGCGGCTGCTCCCGCGCGACACTGCCGAGCCGGCGGCGGCGGCGGCGGGGGCGGCGGCGCCGGGCTCCCAGGCCCGCGGAGCTCGGGGCAGGCTGACCGGGACTTTCTGGTCGCTGCGGCGGCGGGTCCCCAGGCCCGCGGGGCCAGCCGCGCCGCCCCCGCGCCCCGCGCCGGGGCAGGAGCGCACGGCAGGCCCAGGGGGCGGCGCGCAGCCGGGCCTCGGCCGCCGGCGCCGAGTCGGGCCCCGAGGACGACGTTCCGCCGGGCTCAGCGGGGCTGGGGGCCGCGCGCTCCACGAGCACCTCTGGGTCCTTTCCCCGCTCCACCGCCCGCTCGACGCATGGGGAAGACTCCCTTCCCCGACCACAGCCCGCCCCGCGCTGACAGAAGCGGGCGCACAGCGTGCACGCGGTGTGCCACACCCCGCCTGTGGCGCCCGAGAGCCCCCAGGCTCCTCCCGGGGACCGCTTCTCCAGGCAGGGCCGCAGGAAGAGGGCGGCGAGGCGGCGGGGCAAGGACCCCGGCGACTGTGTGGGGGATGGCCACGGTCAGGGTGCTCAGGAGGGTCGTGCTTCCGCGCAGGGGGCCGACGTGTGTCCAAACACACTCGTCGGAACTCTGCAGGTGGAGGCGGGTCCCCACCTACCTTGGCCCTCCGAGTGTTCTCCAAGCCGGCTGGGAAGATCCCCGGCCGCAGGACAGGAGGGAGCGTGGGAGGCGCTTGGCGGCAGCCAGAGCCCTGGGGTCCTTTCTGCCCACACGCGCTGCCCCGCGCACAGGTGGCGGTGGTGTGGGGTTGGCGGCCTTCAGCGCGGCGTTCCTGGCGGGCGGCCCCAGGGGGCAGGGGGGCCGCCTGGCCCCCGGGGGCGGCACTGAAGCAGAGGGAGAGGGGGGCCCACCGCCGTGGTGGGAAGCCCTGGGGATGAGCGGAGGCCCACGGGGCTGGCGGTGGGGGGTGGAGGGGGGCGGAGCGGGGCACGCGTGTCAGGAGGTGGCCATGGGTGAGGGCCAGGCGGCAGGCCTCGCGGTTGCGGGCAGCCCCTCCCCTCCCCTCCGGGAGCCCCGAGCCCAACGGTTGGAGCCCGCGCCCCGCCCAGGCCCCGCCCAGGCCCCGCCCCAGCCCCGCCCAGGCCCCGCCCCCAGGCCGCCAGCCCGCCGTTGCCTAGCAGCGCCTGGCTGTGATTTGACTCTTAGCCTCGCGCAGCCGCCGGGGCCCTGACACTTGGCGGGGCTGTCCGACTGGGCTGGACGCTCTTCGCGGAGCGCACCAGGTCAGTGCTGTGACCCGCAGCGATGGCCTCCTGGTTTGGCCGCCCCGGCCTCGGCTCCGGCTTAGGCCATTCCCTGGGGCGAGTGGGCGGCAGCGTGGCTTCCCTCCCCGCACACCTCTCTGACTTCACCAGAGGTGTGCTGAGGGAGGGGACGCAAAAGCTGCCAGACTTACCCGACTCGGGGAGAACGGAGACGGAAGCCATTCGGGCGACCGGACCACCCGAGAAGGAGAGACCGGCAACTCCAGCTCGGAGAGACACCGCAACTCTGCGGGAAAGCCTCGAGGAAGGAGACACGAGGCTCGCCTCCCTGCAAGAAGAAGGCAGTCACCTGAGGGAAGCACTGGAGCCACAGAGACAACGGGCTCGAGCCGCTCCAGTGGTTGACCCGAACACCCTCGACGCCGGGACACAACTAGAATCTGAGGGGTCTCAACTGAAAGGGATCGAAGGTCACCTGGAGGAGGAAACCCAGCATCCTCCAAGGACCACTGAAGAGCAAAAGCAGAGGAAGGCGCTGAAACTTGGGACCGAAAAGACGATCCCTCTGACCGAGCGGCTTGATGAGCCGGACGACGATGAGACCGGGCCACGAACTCAGACGATCCGGCCGCAAGACTGGCAGAGCCAGGGCCTTCCCGCTCGCCTAGCTTCGGCTGCCTCCGTCCAGGATGCGGGGGGCCTCCAGCAGCAACTGCAAGCCTCTGCTTTGGAAAGGGAACGGGTGTTGGCCGTTTTCGACGAGAAGCTGAGGGAAAACAGCCACCTGAAAAGGGCGTATCACACAATGATGGACCTGCTGGTGGCCAAAGAAGCAGAGCTCGCGAAGCTGCGAGGCGAAAGTCAGACACGGCGCCCTCGATCTGACAGCGGCGGTGAGGACATGTTTCGAGAAGCGATCCGGCACTTATCACGCCTCGTCCGAGCCAAAGACATTGAAATCGGTGCCTTGAGCCAGAAATGTCAGACTTTACTGACCATCTGGCAAACGTCCGACGCCGGCCATGAGGTTCGGGGCGTGGACGCGAATCAGTGGGAGGAGCTTCTCCGGGAACGGGACACGTTGAAGCAGCGGGTCAACGTGCTGGAGGAGTGGCAGCGGCTGGTGCTCACCGAGGTGCACCATCTGCAGCGGGAGTCATCCCAACTTCAGAAAGAACTCCCACCACTCGAGGCACGGGCCTTAGTGGACAGCGAGGAGAAGCGTCGGCGACAGATGCACTCTGCCGCCCCGTTCCCGCGTCCTCGAGGGGATGCGACCCAACTCCGGCTCTTGGGGAAGAGACTGGCACAGATGCAGCTCGGCCTAGAGCAGCTCTGCAATGCCAAGGAGGTTCTCTTGGGTCCACCCGCCCTCACGTCACCACAGCCGCCCGCCGCATCGTCGCGGACTTGCGAGGCGGCCGGCTCTCAGGAGGCAATTAAGTCCGAGGCGCCGGGCGAGTCTTCGAAAGGGCCGCCAGCAGAGGTGGAAGCCTTAAGGCGAGCCACGGAGGAAAAAGACGCAGCCATCAGAAGCCTCCAGGAGGAGACTCAGAGACTGTCCGAGGCGATGGCCGCCACCTCGGAACGGGAGAGAGAACGGCACGCACAGACGGATTCCGAAATTCAGCGGCTCAAGGAGAAACAGGAGGCTTTACAGAACACGCTGGAGGACAGAGAGCTCTTAATCGAGGCGCAGAGGGAGGAATTCCTTTCTCTGAGGGAAACCCTCACGACCCAAGCGAGCGAAAACGAACTGTTGAGGCAGGCGGTGACAAACCTGAAGGAGAGGATAGTCCATCTGGAAGCGGATGCGTGCCAAGTCAAACGGGAGAATGCAAAACTGCTGGCAAGGTCCAGGGAGAAGGACACCGAAAACCAAGCCTTACAAGAGACGAACAGGCGCCTCTCTACGATGCTGAGGGAGAAGGAATTCGAATGCGTCTCCGTGAAGAAGAAGGCTCTGGCTTTTGAGTGCCTCCTGAGAGAAAAAGAAGAGGGCCGGGCTGGGGAATTCAGCCAGCTTCTCAATGCAGTGACCTCCATGCAGGAAAAGAGCATTGTCTTTCAGCACGAGAGAGATGAGGCGGCGCTGGCGCTGAGACAGGAACGAGCGGAAAAGTGCGCCCTGCGGGAGGAGGTTCGCCTTTTGCGCGACAAGGGAGCGCGCCTAGGCCAGGAGCTGGGGAGGTCTCGGACGCAGGCTTCAGAATGCGAAGACTGGCATCTCCGGGCAGCGCGGCTGGCAGAAGACAGAGCGGCTCAACTCAGGAGGAAAGTCACGGCGCTAGAGGAGAGGCTCCTGTCATCTTCCCACGCCATGCAGAAGGCGAGCCAGCGGGCCGCTGCCCGGGTCGGGTCCCTGCAGGAACAACTGGCTGCGGTCACCCAGCAGAAAGAGGAGACTGCCCTCCAGCTGTCCGCCTCCCGGGAAGCAGAGAAGCAGCAGGCCGGAGCCCTGGCCAACCTGAAGGTGGTCCTGGCCGAGTGGATGCAAAAGGCAGACGGCCTGGAAGGGAAGCTGAGGTCGCTGCAGGGACGGCTGGAGAGAGCGCAAGCCGCCTCGCGCCTGCAGGAGGAGCAGATCGGAGAACTGCAGCGACAAGACGAGGCCCGACGGGAAGTGCTGGAGGACGTCCAAAAGAAGTGGACCGACTTAGTGAGCACCCTGGAAGGAAAAGCAGACAAGGCCCTCCTGAGAAAGCTCTTCACGGACGCCTTGCAAAGCGCCAGACACGAACGCCGGGAAGCGTTCCGACGGATGGGAAGCACCCTGGGTGTGGAAAGGGAGGCCATGGAGCAGTTGCTGCAGGAAGAGCAGGGCGGCCTTACCGGATGGGTGACCGGGCGGCTCGGATCCCGCAGTGCCCCCGACACGCCTCCTCCTCGGAGACCCAACCAGCAATCCGAGCTCAAGAGTTCCTTCTCGGAGCTTTTCGTGAACTTTCTAGAAGCTGAGTCTCAGGGAGCTTCTCCACCACGACAGCTCCCCGCTCAGCCCAGGAAGCGTCCCGGAGCACCCGCCAGGAAGAGACTGCCTAAGAACGTGCCAGCTCTTCTGAGAACCGCCCTCGCAGCCACCCCCAGAAGATCGGACGGGAATCCCTGCTGCCCAGCCGTGTCTCTCATCGACCCACCCGGCCCCGGAACCGGAGGGTCTGGGCACCTTCTCTTAGACGCCGTGACCGACGTCGTGCCCACCGGCACACCTTGGCTGCTGCCACCCGCCAAGAGTGCTGCCGGGCTGCTCCAAGGCCTGTCCAAGCCCTAGAGGCTCCCCAAGCCGCAGAGGAGACGACGGCGCCTTCAGGAAAGCCGGTCCCTCGCTGCGGGTTCCTTAGCACAAAGTGGCCTTGTGCTAAAGCTCACAGGTTTCTCTGCGGCTTCACTGGAGCTTTCAAAGAAATAGCTATGGTTCGCGCTTTCAAAAGGGTGTCGCTGCAGGTAGCCACCCACCTTAAAGCGGACGGACGTCACTTCTCTGGAGAGCAGGCGCCGCACGGGTGGGATCGCAGGCTGTGGGCCAAGGACGCTTCCGATTCTGTTTGTCACGCTGTCACCGTCTGGGAGGAGCTGGGGGGCGTGGGGTGGGGGGGTGGGGGTTGGGTCTGGGAGGTGGGGGGGTTGCGGGCGGGTGGGGGGTGGGGGTGTGGGAAGAGTGGGGGGGTGGGAAGGGTGGGGGTGGGGGGAGGGGGGCGTTTATTGAGCTTTCCCTCGGGGAGCGGGAACCTCACTTGCCTTAGTGCTGCAGCATCAGAAAGCGCGCGAGGGCGCCCACTCCCGGGACAGTAGGAAGAAAGGGGAAGGGCACCAACGTGCAGCGGGCATCCAAACTTCACGAGGAAAGCTTGCTTTCCCCCGGCTCGGTCCTCCTCATCTTTCCACTGCCTGGGAAACCGCCCTCGGGTGCTCTGCGGCCTCTGGGACAGACAGGAAAACTCCTAAGCACGGGAGGATCTTATTCCCTGACTCGCTTTGGGTTGCAAAGCCAGTCACCAGACCTCAGAGATCTTTGCAAGGGTTTACGAACTGCTTCTTGTTGTTTTCCAAAGCAGGGGTCTGTGGTCTGTGGTCCGGATGGACACCGACTGACTGAACCGGCGCCTCGCGATGGGCATGGAAGCCGCTTCCGCCCCCAAGCCCATCAGAGGGCCGTGGTCAACCCCCCCCCACCCCGCCCCGTTTCCTCAACAGCCCCTCCAAATCATCTCCATCGCCTGCCTCAAGCGGGATCGTCCTCATACCCGTTCGGTACCCGAAGAGATCAGAGGCCAGCTGGTCAAGAACTCTCCGTTTCCCCGCACCACCCCCCACCCCCGTTTGAACGTCCCTCTATTTCTCTCCACCCACCCCTCCCCTTTCCCTTTGGTTTTCCAGGAAGAGGGATTCAGCTTGGCAGTTCCAGGGTCCTGGCTCCACGTGGGGTGCCCTGGGAACCGTCTGCTCAGCCTCCCCCAAAGATCTCGTTCCCTCAGTTGGCCAGCTGCTTTCTCTTCGGCCCGTCTCTTTCCTTAAGCCGCTGAGCACACCCAAGTCTCTCCCAGCATCCACACCTCTCCTTTCCGCTCCTCCACCACCGCCTTCTCTCTCTACCTTTCACGGCTAAGCTGCTGCCAAAAGACCTCGACTCCTCGTCAGCCATCCAGTCATCGCCTCGTCTCTCACCGGCTCCTCGAAAGACTCCCCAAATCTCGTCGCCGTCCCGTCCTAGCAAGAGGCCAGGGCACGCCCTTCGGTTCCTCCGTCTTCCTAAACTCTCTGTGGTGTCTGAGGAATGCTGCCCACGCCTTCAGTCTCTGCAAGTTCTCGCCACCCTCTTTCTCTGGGGGATGGCCCCCTCCCCAGGTGCCCTTCCTAACCTCAGACCCCTCTGTCTCCCTTTCCTCTGCGGCTTCTCCTCCCGACCACTTCTCCAAGGGTTCTGTTCTCGAAGGCAAGGCACGGTCTTCAGGGAACAGGAACCCCTCGGGTCTCAGAGCAAGCTCATGCGCTCTCCTACGATTCGACTCGCCCCCCGGATGCCCAGGGCTTCTGAGTGCGTACGACTGACGTCACCCTGCCCCTGACTCCACGCTGCTTTCTCTAACTGCCTGCTGGACGCACCTCTCGGGATGTCCAAAGGCTTCTCAAAACCGACACGTCCAAAAGGGAGCCCGGTATCCTCCAAAAGAACCCTCCCCCTCCTCTTACCTTCCTTTCATCACCTCAGAAAACCTCTGCCCATCTCATCCCCACCCCCGAGAGCGAGAGGCCTCAGGGCCACGCTTGAGCTCTCTGTCTCACCCACTTGGCAGCCTACCGACTCCCAAAGGGAGCCGAGCGCCTTCCCGTCTTTGCCGTCCCCGCTGCTCTGCCGCATGCCTTCCTGTCTCTTGCACGCAACCAGCCCAGTAGACTCCTTACTGATCTTGCCGGCTGGCCTCCTGGCACACCGCACCCCCCCCCTCCCCGCTTGAACCCATCCTCCACACTGTTGGGAGGGTGACCCAAGAGGAAAACCCTGCCGTTACTGACAACACGGTGCCGGGCCCCCACAGGGGCGGACGTGGGCAAGAAAGTAACCAAAGTTTCTGAGGTTGTTTTGCAGAACAACAGGAAGACGGCAGATCAGAGAGCAGCTTGATGGCAGCCCCCCCGGACCCCGCCCGAGCGGACATCGTGCAGAGGCTTGGACCAGCTGAAATGACGGATCGCCCACTTTCCGCGTCACGGACAGAGATCCTCGGCGTGCAACGCGTCGAACCCCACTGACTTCGCACTTGTGACCCACGAAGAAATACGAGTGACAGTCGCACCTGAGCAGAGGACTCTTCAAGCTTCACCCCCAGCGCTCTCCTGGTCCCACCCCTACCCCAACCCCAGATAAACGCCCCAACGTTTTGTTTTCCCTTTGAGGAGGCGGGTTTGAGTTTTACGCCCACCTCCTTGTCTGGCCGCCTCTTGATCATAAACCTCTTTCCTTGCTGCACCCCTGACTTCTCACTGATTGGCTTGGCTGCGAAATCGGGTACCCGGACCTGAGTTTGTGTGTGGTCCCATCGCTTCCCTGCTTGAAAGGAATCCAGGGTTCTCCACTGCCTGCAGGCCAAACTGGAGCAGAATCTCCAAGGCCTCGCCCCTGCAGCCTTCCTCCCTGCTCCTCACCCACACGCGGGCCACCCTCCCGCCACGTGCGACTCTCTGCAGACCCCAAACAGGTTCTGACTCAAAGGACTTCAAGCTCATCGAGCGAGCCTAATCCTAGCAGGGTAATCCCTTCGATCCAGTGCACACCGCCAGTGTTCGACCTGCCTCTTCTTGGCAGGACTCAGAGGAGAGAGAGGTTGGACGGGAGGACGGGAGGACGGGCGGAGGCGGAAGGGGTGGAAGTCCAAGGCTCAGGGAAAGGCAGCAAGCAGCGGAGAGCAAGGAAAGGTGGATCCCCTTTCCTGCACCGCCTGCTCCCCCCACCCATGCCGGCTCGCCTTCTTCCATCCTCAACCTCTTCCCCGCCCCGCTTCCTGGGGCATTTCACACTCAGCGCCCGCCGGAAGAGCACGGCAGCAGGACCAAAGCAACACGGAGAAGCAGCTGCTGCCAAAGCCAAAGGGAGGAAGAGGATCCGGAGAACCCTTTTTCCTTTCACTGGCGCCCGGCGCCTGCATCCTGCTCCCGATTCCAAATTTCACGCGGGCAACAACTGGCACCGCTCCTTCCTCCTCGCCCTGGGCTGGAGGCAGCACCGCCTCCCGCTTCCCTGAAGGCCCAAGGGAAACGCACGCACCGAGGGGATCCCACCGGCTGGAAGCCCCTTTACAGATTTCCGCTGTCTGCACTTGGACCTCAAGGGTCTGCGCGGCGCGCCCTGCCCCCACGACCACCCCGCGTCACTCCTTAATCGCCCCCCCACCCCGCCCCGCTGGAGCCCAAGGCTGAGAATCCGGTCCCAGCACCCGCCAGCCCGCCGCGCCCCGCCCCGCCCCGCGCCCCCCACCCCAGCGCCGCCGTCATCGCCTGTGCAAAGGCACGCGCCCCAGGGATGGGAGTGGTGGCCCCAGGCAGCCAGCACGGGCGCCAGGGTCGCCGGCAGGACAGGAGAAGGCGCAGGTCCCTGCTCCCGGGGGCGGGGCCCGGGCGGTGGAGACCCCGACGGGTGCACGGAGGGAGGCGGCCGCCCGGGGCCCTCACCTGCCCATGCTCTGGTGGGCCCGCGGCCTCCCGCAGTGCAACGGCCACTACCTGGCGGCGGCGGCGGCGGCGGCGGCGGCGGCTCCCCAGCCTGCGGGGCTCCTGGCGCGCGCATCGGGACGGCCTGGCGGCTGCTCCCGCGCGACACTGCCGAGCCGGCGGCGGCGGCGGCGGCGGCGCCGGGCTCCCAGGCCCGCGGAGCTCGGGGCAGGCTGACCGGGACTTTCTGGTCGCTGCGGCGGCGGGTCCCCAGGCCCGCGGGGCCAGCCGCGCCGCCCCCGCGCCCCGCGCCGGGGCAGGAGCGCACGGCAGGCCCAGGGGGCGGCGCGCAGCCGGGCCTCGGCCGCCGGCGCCGAGTCGGGCCCCGAGGACGACGTTCCGCCGGGCTCAGCGGGGCTGGGGGCCGCGCGCTCCACGAGCACCTCTGGGTCCTTTCCCCGCTCCACCGCCCGCTCGACGCATGGGGAAGACTCCCTTCCCCGACCACAGCCCGCCCCGCGCTGACAGAAGCGGGCGCACAGCGTGCACGCGGTGTGCCACACCCCGCCTGTGGCGCCCGAGAGCCCCCAGGCTCCTCCCGGGGACCGCTTCTCCAGGCAGGGCCGCAGGAAGAGGGCGGCGAGGCGGCGGGGCAAGGACCCCGGCGACTGTGTGGGGGATGGCCACGGTCAGGGTGCTCAGGAGGGTCGTGCTTCCGCGCAGGGGGCCGACGTGTGTCCAAACACACTCGTCGGAACTCTGCAGGTGGAGGCGGGTCCCCACCTACCTTGGCCCTCCGAGTGTTCTCCAAGCCGGCTGGGAAGATCCCCGGCCGCAGGACAGGAGGGAGCGTGGGAGGCGCTTGGCGGCAGCCAGAGCCCTGGGGTCCTTTCTGCCCACACGCGCTGCCCCGCGCACAGGTGGCGGTGGTGTGGGGTTGGCGGCCTTCAGCGCGGCGTTCCTGGCGGGCGGCCCCAGGGGGCAGGGGGGCCGCCTGGCCCCCGGGGGCGGCACTGAAGCAGAGGGAGAGGGGGGCCCACCGCCGTGGTGGGAAGCCCTGGGGATGAGCGGAGGCCCACGGGGCTGGCGGTGGGGGGTGGAGGGGGGCGGAGCGGGGCACGCGTGTCAGGAGGTGGCCATGGGTGAGGGCCAGGCGGCAGGCCTCGCGGTTGCGGGCAGCCCCTCCCCTCCCCTCCGGGAGCCCCGAGCCCAACGGTTGGAGCCCGCGCCCCGCCCAGGCCCCGCCCAGGCCCCGCCCCAGCCCCGCCCAGGCCCCGCCCCCAGGCCGCCAGCCCGCCGTTGCCTAGCAGCGCCTGGCTGTGATTTGACTCTTAGCCTCGCGCAGCCGCCGGGGCCCTGACACTTGGCGGGGCTGTCCGACTGGGCTGGACGCTCTTCGCGGAGCGCACCAGGTCAGTGCTGTGACCCGCAGCGATGGCCTCCTGGTTTGGCCGCCCCGGCCTCGGCTCCGGCTTAGGCCATTCCCTGGGGCGAGTGGGCGGCAGCGTGGCTTCCCTCCCCGCACACCTCTCTGACTTCACCAGAGGTGTGCTGAGGGAGGGGACGCAAAAGCTGCCAGACTTACCCGACTCGGGGAGAACGGAGACGGAAGCCATTCGGGCGACCGGACCACCCGAGAAGGAGAGACCGGCAACTCCAGCTCGGAGAGACACCGCAACTCTGCGGGAAAGCCTCGAGGAAGGAGACACGAGGCTCGCCTCCCTGCAAGAAGAAGGCAGTCACCTGAGGGAAGCACTGGAGCCACAGAGACAACGGGCTCGAGCCGCTCCAGTGGTTGACCCGAACACCCTCGACGCCGGGACACAACTAGAATCTGAGGGGTCTCAACTGAAAGGGATCGAAGGTCACCTGGAGGAGGAAACCCAGCATCCTCCAAGGACCACTGAAGAGCAAAAGCAGAGGAAGGCGCTGAAACTTGGGACCGAAAAGACGATCCCTCTGACCGAGCGGCTTGATGAGCCGGACGACGATGAGACCGGGCCACGAACTCAGACGATCCGGCCGCAAGACTGGCAGAGCCAGGGCCTTCCCGCTCGCCTAGCTTCGGCTGCCTCCGTCCAGGATGCGGGGGGCCTCCAGCAGCAACTGCAAGCCTCTGCTTTGGAAAGGGAACGGGTGTTGGCCGTTTTCGACGAGAAGCTGAGGGAAAACAGCCACCTGAAAAGGGCGTATCACACAATGATGGACCTGCTGGTGGCCAAAGAAGCAGAGCTCGCGAAGCTGCGAGGCGAAAGTCAGACACGGCGCCCTCGATCTGACAGCGGCGGTGAGGACATGTTTCGAGAAGCGATCCGGCACTTATCACGCCTCGTCCGAGCCAAAGACATTGAAATCGGTGCCTTGAGCCAGAAATGTCAGACTTTACTGACCATCTGGCAAACGTCCGACGCCGGCCATGAGGTTCGGGGCGTGGACGCGAATCAGTGGGAGGAGCTTCTCCGGGAACGGGACACGTTGAAGCAGCGGGTCAACGTGCTGGAGGAGTGGCAGCGGCTGGTGCTCACCGAGGTGCACCATCTGCAGCGGGAGTCATCCCAACTTCAGAAAGAACTCCCACCACTCGAGGCACGGGCCTTAGTGGACAGCGAGGAGAAGCGTCGGCGACAGATGCACTCTGCCGCCCCGTTCCCGCGTCCTCGAGGGGATGCGACCCAACTCCGGCTCTTGGGGAAGAGACTGGCACAGATGCAGCTCGGCCTAGAGCAGCTCTGCAATGCCAAGGAGGTTCTCTTGGGTCCACCCGCCCTCACGTCACCACAGCCGCCCGCCGCATCGTCGCGGACTTGCGAGGCGGCCGGCTCTCAGGAGGCAATTAAGTCCGAGGCGCCGGGCGAGTCTTCGAAAGGGCCGCCAGCAGAGGTGGAAGCCTTAAGGCGAGCCACGGAGGAAAAAGACGCAGCCATCAGAAGCCTCCAGGAGGAGACTCAGAGACTGTCCGAGGCGATGGCCGCCACCTCGGAACGGGAGAGAGAACGGCACGCACAGACGGATTCCGAAATTCAGCGGCTCAAGGAGAAACAGGAGGCTTTACAGAACACGCTGGAGGACAGAGAGCTCTTAATCGAGGCGCAGAGGGAGGAATTCCTTTCTCTGAGGGAAACCCTCACGACCCAAGCGAGCGAAAACGAACTGTTGAGGCAGGCGGTGACAAACCTGAAGGAGAGGATAGTCCATCTGGAAGCGGATGCGTGCCAAGTCAAACGGGAGAATGCAAAACTGCTGGCAAGGTCCAGGGAGAAGGACACCGAAAACCAAGCCTTACAAGAGACGAACAGGCGCCTCTCTACGATGCTGAGGGAGAAGGAATTCGAATGCGTCTCCGTGAAGAAGAAGGCTCTGGCTTTTGAGTGCCTCCTGAGAGAAAAAGAAGAGGGCCGGGCTGGGGAATTCAGCCAGCTTCTCAATGCAGTGACCTCCATGCAGGAAAAGAGCATTGTCTTTCAGCACGAGAGAGATGAGGCGGCGCTGGCGCTGAGACAGGAACGAGCGGAAAAGTGCGCCCTGCGGGAGGAGGTTCGCCTTTTGCGCGACAAGGGAGCGCGCCTAGGCCAGGAGCTGGGGAGGTCTCGGACGCAGGCTTCAGAATGCGAAGACTGGCATCTCCGGGCAGCGCGGCTGGCAGAAGACAGAGCGGCTCAACTCAGGAGGAAAGTCACGGCGCTAGAGGAGAGGCTCCTGTCATCTTCCCACGCCATGCAGAAGGCGAGCCAGCGGGCCGCTGCCCGGGTCGGGTCCCTGCAGGAACAACTGGCTGCGGTCACCCAGCAGAAAGAGGAGACTGCCCTCCAGCTGTCCGCCTCCCGGGAAGCAGAGAAGCAGCAGGCCGGAGCCCTGGCCAACCTGAAGGTGGTCCTGGCCGAGTGGATGCAAAAGGCAGACGGCCTGGAAGGGAAGCTGAGGTCGCTGCAGGGACGGCTGGAGAGAGCGCAAGCCGCCTCGCGCCTGCAGGAGGAGCAGATCGGAGAACTGCAGCGACAAGACGAGGCCCGACGGGAAGTGCTGGAGGACGTCCAAAAGAAGTGGACCGACTTAGTGAGCACCCTGGAAGGAAAAGCAGACAAGGCCCTCCTGAGAAAGCTCTTCACGGACGCCTTGCAAAGCGCCAGACACGAACGCCGGGAAGCGTTCCGACGGATGGGAAGCACCCTGGGTGTGGAAAGGGAGGCCATGGAGCAGTTGCTGCAGGAAGAGCAGGGCGGCCTTACCGGATGGGTGACCGGGCGGCTCGGATCCCGCAGTGCCCCCGACACGCCTCCTCCTCGGAGACCCAACCAGCAATCCGAGCTCAAGAGTTCCTTCTCGGAGCTTTTCGTGAACTTTCTAGAAGCTGAGTCTCAGGGAGCTTCTCCACCACGACAGCTCCCCGCTCAGCCCAGGAAGCGTCCCGGAGCACCCGCCAGGAAGAGACTGCCTAAGAACGTGCCAGCTCTTCTGAGAACCGCCCTCGCAGCCACCCCCAGAAGATCGGACGGGAATCCCTGCTGCCCAGCCGTGTCTCTCATCGACCCACCCGGCCCCGGAACCGGAGGGTCTGGGCACCTTCTCTTAGACGCCGTGACCGACGTCGTGCCCACCGGCACACCTTGGCTGCTGCCACCCGCCAAGAGTGCTGCCGGGCTGCTCCAAGGCCTGTCCAAGCCCTAGAGGCTCCCCAAGCCGCAGAGGAGACGACGGCGCCTTCAGGAAAGCCGGTCCCTCGCTGCGGGTTCCTTAGCACAAAGTGGCCTTGTGCTAAAGCTCACAGGTTTCTCTGCGGCTTCACTGGAGCTTTCAAAGAAATAGCTATGGTTCGCGCTTTCAAAAGGGTGTCGCTGCAGGTAGCCACCCACCTTAAAGCGGACGGACGTCACTTCTCTGGAGAGCAGGCGCCGCACGGGTGGGATCGCAGGCTGTGGGCCAAGGACGCTTCCGATTCTGTTTGTCACGCTGTCACCGTCTGGGAGGAGCTGGGGGGCGTGGGGTGGGGGGGTGGGGGTTGGGTCTGGGAGGTGGGGGGGTTGCGGGCGGGTGGGGGGTGGGGGTGTGGGAAGAGTGGGGGGGTGGGAAGGGTGGGGGTGGGGGGAGGGGGGCGTTTATTGAGCTTTCCCTCGGGGAGCGGGAACCTCACTTGCCTTAGTGCTGCAGCATCAGAAAGCGCGCGAGGGCGCCCACTCCCGGGACAGTAGGAAGAAAGGGGAAGGGCACCAACGTGCAGCGGGCATCCAAACTTCACGAGGAAAGCTTGCTTTCCCCCGGCTCGGTCCTCCTCATCTTTCCACTGCCTGGGAAACCGCCCTCGGGTGCTCTGCGGCCTCTGGGACAGACAGGAAAACTCCTAAGCACGGGAGGATCTTATTCCCTGACTCGCTTTGGGTTGCAAAGCCAGTCACCAGACCTCAGAGATCTTTGCAAGGGTTTACGAACTGCTTCTTGTTGTTTTCCAAAGCAGGGGTCTGTGGTCTGTGGTCCGGATGGACACCGACTGACTGAACCGGCGCCTCGCGATGGGCATGGAAGCCGCTTCCGCCCCCAAGCCCATCAGAGGGCCGTGGTCAACCCCCCCCCACCCCGCCCCGTTTCCTCAACAGCCCCTCCAAATCATCTCCATCGCCTGCCTCAAGCGGGATCGTCCTCATACCCGTTCGGTACCCGAAGAGATCAGAGGCCAGCTGGTCAAGAACTCTCCGTTTCCCCGCACCACCCCCCACCCCCGTTTGAACGTCCCTCTATTTCTCTCCACCCACCCCTCCCCTTTCCCTTTGGTTTTCCAGGAAGAGGGATTCAGCTTGGCAGTTCCAGGGTCCTGGCTCCACGTGGGGTGCCCTGGGAACCGTCTGCTCAGCCTCCCCCAAAGATCTCGTTCCCTCAGTTGGCCAGCTGCTTTCTCTTCGGCCCGTCTCTTTCCTTAAGCCGCTGAGCACACCCAAGTCTCTCCCAGCATCCACACCTCTCCTTTCCGCTCCTCCACCACCGCCTTCTCTCTCTACCTTTCACGGCTAAGCTGCTGCCAAAAGACCTCGACTCCTCGTCAGCCATCCAGTCATCGCCTCGTCTCTCACCGGCTCCTCGAAAGACTCCCCAAATCTCGTCGCCGTCCCGTCCTAGCAAGAGGCCAGGGCACGCCCTTCGGTTCCTCCGTCTTCCTAAACTCTCTGTGGTGTCTGAGGAATGCTGCCCACGCCTTCAGTCTCTGCAAGTTCTCGCCACCCTCTTTCTCTGGGGGATGGCCCCCTCCCCAGGTGCCCTTCCTAACCTCAGACCCCTCTGTCTCCCTTTCCTCTGCGGCTTCTCCTCCCGACCACTTCTCCAAGGGTTCTGTTCTCGAAGGCAAGGCACGGTCTTCAGGGAACAGGAACCCCTCGGGTCTCAGAGCAAGCTCATGCGCTCTCCTACGATTCGACTCGCCCCCCGGATGCCCAGGGCTTCTGAGTGCGTACGACTGACGTCACCCTGCCCCTGACTCCACGCTGCTTTCTCTAACTGCCTGCTGGACGCACCTCTCGGGATGTCCAAAGGCTTCTCAAAACCGACACGTCCAAAAGGGAGCCCGGTATCCTCCAAAAGAACCCTCCCCCTCCTCTTACCTTCCTTTCATCACCTCAGAAAACCTCTGCCCATCTCATCCCCACCCCCGAGAGCGAGAGGCCTCAGGGCCACGCTTGAGCTCTCTGTCTCACCCACTTGGCAGCCTACCGACTCCCAAAGGGAGCCGAGCGCCTTCCCGTCTTTGCCGTCCCCGCTGCTCTGCCGCATGCCTTCCTGTCTCTTGCACGCAACCAGCCCAGTAGACTCCTTACTGATCTTGCCGGCTGGCCTCCTGGCACACCGCACCCCCCCCTCCCCGCTTGAACCCATCCTCCACACTGTTGGGAGGGTGACCCAAGAGGAAAACCCTGCCGTTACTGACAACACGGTGCCCGGCCCCCACAGGGGCGGACGTGGGCGAGAAAGTAACCAAAGTTTCTGAGGTTGTTTTGCAGAACAACAGGAAGACGGCAGATCAGAGAGCAGCTTGATGGCAGCCCCCCCGGACCCCGCCCGAGCGGACATCGTGCAGAGGCTTGGACCAGCTGAAATGACGGATCGCCCACTTTCCGCGTCACGGACAGAGATCCTCGGCGTGCAACGCGTCGAACCCCACTGACTTCGCACTTGTGACCCACGAAGAAATACGAGTGACAGTCGCACCTGAGCAGAGGACTCTTCAAGCTTCACCCCCAGCGCTCTCCTGGTCCCACCCCTACCCCAACCCCAGATAAACGCCCCAACGTTTTGTTTTCCCTTTGAGGAGGCGGGTTTGAGTTTTACGCCCACCTCCTTGTCTGGCCGCCTCTTGATCATAAACCTCTTTCCTTGCTGCACCCCTGACTTCTCACTGATTGGCTTGGCTGCAAAATCGGGTACCCGGACCTGAGTTTGTGTGTGGTCCCATCGCTTCCCTGCTTGAAAGGAATCCAGGGTTCTCCACTGCCTGCAGGCCAAACTGGAGCAGAATCTCCAAGGCCTCGCCCCTGCAGCCTTCCTCCCTGCTCCTCACCCACACGCGGGCCACCCTCCCGCCACGTGCGACTCTCTGCAGACCCCAAACAGGTTCTGACTCAAAGGACTTCAAGCTCATCGAGCGAGCCTAATCCTAGCAGGGTAATCCCTTCGATCCAGTGCACACCGCAAGTGTTCGACCTGCCTCTTCTTGGCAGGACTCAGAGGAGAGAGAGGTTGGACGGGAGGACGGGAGGACGGGCGGAGGCGGAAGGGGTGGAAGTCCAAGGCTCAGGGAAAGGCAGCAAGCAGCGGAGAGCAAGGAAAGGTGGATCCCCTTTCCTGCACCGCCTGCTCCCCCCACCCATGCCGGCTCGCCTTCTTCCATCCTCAACCTCTTCCCCGCCCCGCTTCCTGGGGCATTTCACACTCAGCGCCCGCCGGAAGAGCACGGCAGCAGGACCAAAGCAACACGGAGAAGCAGCTGCTGCCAAAGCCAAAGGGAGGAAGAGGATCCGGAGAACCCTTTTTCCTTTCACTGGCGCCCGGCGCCTGCATCCTGCTCCCGATTCCAAATTTCACGCGGGCAACAACTGGCACCGCTCCTTCCTCCTCGCCCTGGGCTGGAGGCAGCACCGCCTCCCGCTTCCCTGAAGGCCCAAGGGAAACGCACGCACCGAGGGGATCCCACCGGCTGGAAGCCCCTTTACAGATTTCCGCTGTCTGCACTTGGACCTCAAGGGTCTGCGCGGCGCGCCCTGCCCCCACGACCACCCCGCGTCACTCCTTAATCGCCCCCCCACCCCGCCCCGCTGGAGCCCAAGGCTGAGAATCCGGTCCCAGCACCCGCCAGCCCGCCGCGCCCCGCCCCGCCCCGCGCCCCCCACCCCAGCGCCGCCGTCATCGCCTGTGCAAAGGCACGCGCCCCAGGGATGGGAGTGGTGGCCCCAGGCAGCCAGCACGGGCGCCAGGGTCGCCGGCAGGACAGGAGAAGGCGCAGGTCCCTGCTCCCGGGGGCGGGGCCCGGGCGGTGGAGACCCCGACGGGTGCACGGAGGGAGGCGGCCGCCCGGGGCCCTCACCTGCCCATGCTCTGGTGGGCCCGCGGCCTCCCGCAGTGCAACGGCCACTACCTGGCGGCGGCGGCGGCGGCGGCGGCGGCGGCTCCCCAGCCTGCGGGGCTCCTGGCGCGCGCATCGGGACGGCCTGGCGGCTGCTCCCGCGCGACACTGCCGAGCCGGCGGCGGCGGCGGCGGGGGCGGCGGCGCCGGGCTCCCAGGCCCGCGGAGCTCGGGGCAGGCTGACCGGGACTTTCTGGTCGCTGCGGCGGCGGGTCCCCAGGCCCGCGGGGCCAGCCGCGCCGCCCCCGCGCCCCGCGCCGGGGCAGGAGCGCACGGCAGGCCCAGGGGGCGGCGCGCAGCCGGGCCTCGGCCGCCGGCGCCGAGTCGGGCCCCGAGGACGACGTTCCGCCGGGCTCAGCGGGGCTGGGGGCCGCGCGCTCCACGAGCACCTCTGGGTCCTTTCCCCGCTCCACCGCCCGCTCGACGCATGGGGAAGACTCCCTTCCCCGACCACAGCCCGCCCCGCGCTGACAGAAGCGGGCGCACAGCGTGCACGCGGTGTGCCACACCCCGCCTGTGGCGCCCGAGAGCCCCCAGGCTCCTCCCGGGGACCGCTTCTCCAGGCAGGGCCGCAGGAAGAGGGCGGCGAGGCGGCGGGGCAAGGACCCCGGCGACTGTGTGGGGGATGGCCACGGTCAGGGTGCTCAGGAGGGTCGTGCTTCCGCGCAGGGGGCCGACGTGTGTCCAAACACACTCGTCGGAACTCTGCAGGTGGAGGCGGGTCCCCACCTACCTTGGCCCTCCGAGTGTTCTCCAAGCCGGCTGGGAAGATCCCCGGCCGCAGGACAGGAGGGAGCGTGGGAGGCGCTTGGCGGCAGCCAGAGCCCTGGGGTCCTTTCTGCCCACACGCGCTGCCCCGCGCACAGGTGGCGGTGGTGTGGGGTTGGCGGCCTTCAGCGCGGCGTTCCTGGCGGGCGGCCCCAGGGGGCAGGGGGGCCGCCTGGCCCCCGGGGGCGGCACTGAAGCAGAGGGAGAGGGGGGCCCACCGCCGTGGTGGGAAGCCCTGGGGATGAGCGGAGGCCCACGGGGCTGGCGGTGGGGGGTGGAGGGGGGCGGAGCGGGGCACGCGTGTCAGGAGGTGGCCATGGGTGAGGGCCAGGCGGCAGGCCTCGCGGTTGCGGGCAGCCCCTCCCCTCCCCTCCGGGAGCCCCGAGCCCAACGGTTGGAGCCCGCGCCCCGCCCAGGCCCCGCCCAGGCCCCGCCCCAGCCCCGCCCAGGCCCCGCCCCCAGGCCGCCAGCCCGCCGTTGCCTAGCAGCGCCTGGCTGTGATTTGACTCTTAGCCTCGCGCAGCCGCCGGGGCCCTGACACTTGGCGGGGCTGTCCGACTGGGCTGGACGCTCTTCGCGGAGCGCACCAGGTCAGTGCTGTGACCCGCAGCGATGGCCTCCTGGTTTGGCCGCCCCGGCCTCGGCTCCGGCTTAGGCCATTCCCTGGGGCGAGTGGGCGGCAGCGTGGCTTCCCTCCCCGCACACCTCTCTGACTTCACCAGAGGTGTGCTGAGGGAGGGGACGCAAAAGCTGCCAGACTTACCCGACTCGGGGAGAACGGAGACGGAAGCCATTCGGGCGACCGGACCACCCGAGAAGGAGAGACCGGCAACTCCAGCTCGGAGAGACACCGCAACTCTGCGGGAAAGCCTCGAGGAAGGAGACACGAGGCTCGCCTCCCTGCAAGAAGAAGGCAGTCACCTGAGGGAAGCACTGGAGCCACAGAGACAACGGGCTCGAGCCGCTCCAGTGGTTGACCCGAACACCCTCGACGCCGGGACACAACTAGAATCTGAGGGGTCTCAACTGAAAGGGATCGAAGGTCACCTGGAGGAGGAAACCCAGCATCCTCCAAGGACCACTGAAGAGCAAAAGCAGAGGAAGGCGCTGAAACTTGGGACCGAAAAGACGATCCCTCTGACCGAGCGGCTTGATGAGCCGGACGACGATGAGACCGGGCCACGAACTCAGACGATCCGGCCGCAAGACTGGCAGAGCCAGGGCCTTCCCGCTCGCCTAGCTTCGGCTGCCTCCGTCCAGGATGCGGGGGGCCTCCAGCAGCAACTGCAAGCCTCTGCTTTGGAAAGGGAACGGGTGTTGGCCGTTTTCGACGAGAAGCTGAGGGAAAACAGCCACCTGAAAAGGGCGTATCACACAATGATGGACCTGCTGGTGGCCAAAGAAGCAGAGCTCGCGAAGCTGCGAGGCGAAAGTCAGACACGGCGCCCTCGATCTGACAGCGGCGGTGAGGACATGTTTCGAGAAGCGATCCGGCACTTATCACGCCTCGTCCGAGCCAAAGACATTGAAATCGGTGCCTTGAGCCAGAAATGTCAGACTTTACTGACCATCTGGCAAACGTCCGACGCCGGCCATGAGGTTCGGGGCGTGGACGCGAATCAGTGGGAGGAGCTTCTCCGGGAACGGGACACGTTGAAGCAGCGGGTCAACGTGCTGGAGGAGTGGCAGCGGCTGGTGCTCACCGAGGTGCACCATCTGCAGCGGGAGTCATCCCAACTTCAGAAAGAACTCCCACCACTCGAGGCACGGGCCTTAGTGGACAGCGAGGAGAAGCGTCGGCGACAGATGCACTCTGCCGCCCCGTTCCCGCGTCCTCGAGGGGATGCGACCCAACTCCGGCTCTTGGGGAAGAGACTGGCACAGATGCAGCTCGGCCTAGAGCAGCTCTGCAATGCCAAGGAGGTTCTCTTGGGTCCACCCGCCCTCACGTCACCACAGCCGCCCGCCGCATCGTCGCGGACTTGCGAGGCGGCCGGCTCTCAGGAGGCAATTAAGTCCGAGGCGCCGGGCGAGTCTTCGAAAGGGCCGCCAGCAGAGGTGGAAGCCTTAAGGCGAGCCACGGAGGAAAAAGACGCAGCCATCAGAAGCCTCCAGGAGGAGACTCAGAGACTGTCCGAGGCGATGGCCGCCACCTCGGAACGGGAGAGAGAACGGCACGCACAGACGGATTCCGAAATTCAGCGGCTCAAGGAGAAACAGGAGGCTTTACAGAACACGCTGGAGGACAGAGAGCTCTTAATCGAGGCGCAGAGGGAGGAATTCCTTTCTCTGAGGGAAACCCTCACGACCCAAGCGAGCGAAAACGAACTGTTGAGGCAGGCGGTGACAAACCTGAAGGAGAGGATAGTCCATCTGGAAGCGGATGCGTGCCAAGTCAAACGGGAGAATGCAAAACTGCTGGCAAGGTCCAGGGAGAAGGACACCGAAAACCAAGCCTTACAAGAGACGAACAGGCGCCTCTCTACGATGCTGAGGGAGAAGGAATTCGAATGCGTCTCCGTGAAGAAGAAGGCTCTGGCTTTTGAGTGCCTCCTGAGAGAAAAAGAAGAGGGCCGGGCTGGGGAATTCAGCCAGCTTCTCAATGCAGTGACCTCCATGCAGGAAAAGAGCATTGTCTTTCAGCACGAGAGAGATGAGGCGGCGCTGGCGCTGAGACAGGAACGAGCGGAAAAGTGCGCCCTGCGGGAGGAGGTTCGCCTTTTGCGCGACAAGGGAGCGCGCCTAGGCCAGGAGCTGGGGAGGTCTCGGACGCAGGCTTCAGAATGCGAAGACTGGCATCTCCGGGCAGCGCGGCTGGCAGAAGACAGAGCGGCTCAACTCAGGAGGAAAGTCACGGCGCTAGAGGAGAGGCTCCTGTCATCTTCCCACGCCATGCAGAAGGCGAGCCAGCGGGCCGCTGCCCGGGTCGGGTCCCTGCAGGAACAACTGGCTGCGGTCACCCAGCAGAAAGAGGAGACTGCCCTCCAGCTGTCCGCCTCCCGGGAAGCAGAGAAGCAGCAGGCCGGAGCCCTGGCCAACCTGAAGGTGGTCCTGGCCGAGTGGATGCAAAAGGCAGACGGCCTGGAAGGGAAGCTGAGGTCGCTGCAGGGACGGCTGGAGAGAGCGCAAGCCGCCTCGCGCCTGCAGGAGGAGCAGATCGGAGAACTGCAGCGACAAGACGAGGCCCGACGGGAAGTGCTGGAGGACGTCCAAAAGAAGTGGACCGACTTAGTGAGCACCCTGGAAGGAAAAGCAGACAAGGCCCTCCTGAGAAAGCTCTTCACGGACGCCTTGCAAAGCGCCAGACACGAACGCCGGGAAGCGTTCCGACGGATGGGAAGCACCCTGGGTGTGGAAAGGGAGGCCATGGAGCAGTTGCTGCAGGAAGAGCAGGGCGGCCTTACCGGATGGGTGACCGGGCGGCTCGGATCCCGCAGTGCCCCCGACACGCCTCCTCCTCGGAGACCCAACCAGCAATCCGAGCTCAAGAGTTCCTTCTCGGAGCTTTTCGTGAACTTTCTAGAAGCTGAGTCTCAGGGAGCTTCTCCACCACGACAGCTCCCCGCTCAGCCCAGGAAGCGTCCCGGAGCACCCGCCAGGAAGAGACTGCCTAAGAACGTGCCAGCTCTTCTGAGAACCGCCCTCGCAGCCACCCCCAGAAGATCGGACGGGAATCCCTGCTGCCCAGCCGTGTCTCTCATCGACCCACCCGGCCCCGGAACCGGAGGGTCTGGGCACCTTCTCTTAGACGCCGTGACCGACGTCGTGCCCACCGGCACACCTTGGCTGCTGCCACCCGCCAAGAGTGCTGCCGGGCTGCTCCAAGGCCTGTCCAAGCCCTAGAGGCTCCCCAAGCCGCAGAGGAGACGACGGCGCCTTCAGGAAAGCCGGTCCCTCGCTGCGGGTTCCTTAGCACAAAGTGGCCTTGTGCTAAAGCTCACAGGTTTCTCTGCGGCTTCACTGGAGCTTTCAAAGAAATAGCTATGGTTCGCGCTTTCAAAAGGGTGTCGCTGCAGGTAGCCACCCACCTTAAAGCGGACGGACGTCACTTCTCTGGAGAGCAGGCGCGGCACGGGTGGGATCGCAGGCTGTGGGCCAAGGACGCTTCCGATTCTGTTTGTCACGCTGTCACCGTCTGGGAGGAGCTGGGGGGCGTGGGGTGGGGGGGTGGGGGTTGGGTCTGGGAGGTGGGGGGGTTGCGGGCGGGTGGGGGGTGGGGGTGTGGGAAGAGTGGGGGGGTGGGAAGGGTGGGGGTGGGGGGAGGGGGGCGTTTATTGAGCTTTCCCTCGGGGAGCGGGAACCTCACTTGCCTTAGTGCTGCAGCATCAGAAAGCGCGCGAGGGCGCCCACTCCCGGGACAGTAGGAAGAAAGGGGAAGGGCACCAACGTGCAGCGGGCATCCAAACTTCACGAGGAAAGCTTGCTTTCCCCCGGCTCGGTCCTCCTCATCTTTCCACTGCCTGGGAAACCGCCCTCGGGTGCTCTGCGGCCTCTGGGACAGACAGGAAAACTCCTAAGCACGGGAGGATCTTATTCCCTGACTCGCTTTGGGTTGCAAAGCCAGTCACCAGACCTCAGAGATCTTTGCAAGGGTTTACGAACTGCTTCTTGTTGTTTTCCAAAGCAGGGGTCTGTGGTCTGTGGTCCGGATGGACACCGACTGACTGAACCGGCGCCTCGCGATGGGCATGGAAGCCGCTTCCGCCCCCAAGCCCATCAGAGGGCCGTGGTCAACCCCCCCCCACCCCGCCCCGTTTCCTCAACAGCCCCTCCAAATCATCTCCATCGCCTGCCTCAAGCGGGATCGTCCTCATACCCGTTCGGTACCCGAAGAGATCAGAGGCCAGCTGGTCAAGAACTCTCCGTTTCCCCGCACCACCCCCCACCCCCGTTTGAACGTCCCTCTATTTCTCTCCACCCACCCCTCCCCTTTCCCTTTGGTTTTCCAGGAAGAGGGATTCAGCTTGGCAGTTCCAGGGTCCTGGCTCCACGTGGGGTGCCCTGGGAACCGTCTGCTCAGCCTCCCCCAAAGATCTCGTTCCCTCAGTTGGCCAGCTGCTTTCTCTTCGGCCCGTCTCTTTCCTTAAGCCGCTGAGCACACCCAAGTCTCTCCCAGCATCCACACCTCTCCTTTCCGCTCCTCCACCACCGCCTTCTCTCTCTACCTTTCACGGCTAAGCTGCTGCCAAAAGACCTCGACTCCTCGTCAGCCATCCAGTCATCGCCTCGTCTCTCACCGGCTCCTCGAAAGACTCCCCAAATCTCGTCGCCGTCCCGTCCTAGCAAGAGGCCAGGGCACGCCCTTCGGTTCCTCCGTCTTCCTAAACTCTCTGTGGTGTCTGAGGAATGCTGCCCACGCCTTCAGTCTCTGCAAGTTCTCGCCACCCTCTTTCTCTGGGGGATGGCCCCCTCCCCAGGTGCCCTTCCTAACCTCAGACCCCTCTGTCTCCCTTTCCTCTGCGGCTTCTCCTCCCGACCACTTCTCCAAGGGTTCTGTTCTCGAAGGCAAGGCACGGTCTTCAGGGAACAGGAACCCCTCGGGTCTCAGAGCAAGCTCATGCGCTCTCCTACGATTCGACTCGCCCCCCGGATGCCCAGGGCTTCTGAGTGCGTACGACTGACGTCACCCTGCCCCTGACTCCACGCTGCTTTCTCTAACTGCCTGCTGGACGCACCTCTCGGGATGTCCAAAGGCTTCTCAAAACCGACACGTCCAAAAGGGAGCCCGGTATCCTCCAAAAGAACCCTCCCCCTCCTCTTACCTTCCTTTCATCACCTCAGAAAACCTCTGCCCATCTCATCCCCACCCCCGAGAGCGAGAGGCCTCAGGGCCACGCTTGAGCTCTCTGTCTCACCCACTTGGCAGCCTACCGACTCCCAAAGGGAGCCGAGCGCCTTCCCGTCTTTGCCGTCCCCGCTGCTCTGCCGCATGCCTTCCTGTCTCTTGCACGCAACCAGCCCAGTAGACTCCTTACTGATCTTGCCGGCTGGCCTCCTGGCACACCGCACCCCCCCCTCCCCGCTTGAACCCATCCTCCACACTGTTGGGAGGGTGACCCAAGAGGAAAACCCTGCCGTTACTGACAACACGGTGCCCGGCCCCCACAGGGGCGGACGTGGGCGAGAAAGTAACCAAAGTTTCTGAGGTTGTTTTGCAGAACAACAGGAAGACGGCAGATCAGAGAGCAGCTTGATGGCAGCCCCCCCGGACCCCGCCCGAGCGGACATCGTGCAGAGGCTTGGACCAGCTGAAATGACGGATCGCCCACTTTCCGCGTCACGGACAGAGATCCTCGGCGTGCAACGCGTCGAACCCCACTGACTTCGCACTTGTGACCCACGAAGAAATACGAGTGACAGTCGCACCTGAGCAGAGGACTCTTCAAGCTTCACCCCCAGCGCTCTCCTGGTCCCACCCCTACCCCAACCCCAGATAAACGCCCCAACGTTTTGTTTTCCCTTTGAGGAGGCGGGTTTGAGTTTTACGCCCACCTCCTTGTCTGGCCGCCTCTTGATCATAAACCTCTTTCCTTGCTGCACCCCTGACTTCTCACTGATTGGCTTGGCTGCGAAATCGGGTACCCGGACCTGAGTTTGTGTGTGGTCCCATCGCTTCCCTGCTTGAAAGGAATCCAGGGTTCTCCACTGCCTGCAGGCCAAACTGGAGCAGAATCTCCAAGGCCTCGCCCCTGCAGCCTTCCTCCCTGCTCCTCACCCACACGCGGGCCACCCTCCCGCCACGTGCGACTCTCTGCAGACCCCAAACAGGTTCTGACTCAAAGGACTTCAAGCTCATCGAGCGAGCCTAATCCTAGCAGGGTAATCCCTTCGATCCAGTGCACACCGCAAGTGTTCGACCTGCCTCTTCTTGGCAGGACTCAGAGGAGAGAGAGGTTGGACGGGAGGACGGGAGGACGGGCGGAGGCGGAAGGGGTGGAAGTCCAAGGCTCAGGGAAAGGCAGCAAGCAGCGGAGAGCAAGGAAAGGTGGATCCCCTTTCCTGCACCGCCTGCTCCCCCCACCCATGCCGGCTCGCCTTCTTCCATCCTCAACCTCTTCCCCGCCCCGCTTCCTGGGGCATTTCACACTCAGCGCCCGCCGGAAGAGCACGGCAGCAGGACCAAAGCAACACGGAGAAGCAGCTGCTGCCAAAGCCAAAGGGAGGAAGAGGATCCGGAGAACCCTTTTTCCTTTCACTGGCGCCCGGCGCCTGCATCCTGCTCCCGATTCCAAATTTCACGCGGGCAACAACTGGCACCGCTCCTTCCTCCTCGCCCTGGGCTGGAGGCAGCACCGCCTCCCGCTTCCCTGAAGGCCCAAGGGAAACGCACGCACCGAGGGGATCCCACCGGCTGGAAGCCCCTTTACAGATTTCCGCTGTCTGCACTTGGACCTCAAGGGTCTGCGCGGCGCGCCCTGCCCCCACGACCACCCCGCGTCACTCCTTAATCGCCCCCCCACCCCGCCCCGCTGGAGCCCAAGGCTGAGAATCCGGTCCCAGCACCCGCCAGCCCGCCGCGCCCCGCCCCGCCCCGCGCCCCCCACCCCAGCGCCGCCGTCATCGCCTGTGCAAAGGCACGCGCCCCAGGGATGGGAGTGGTGGCCCCAGGCAGCCAGCACGGGCGCCAGGGTCGCCGGCAGGACAGGAGAAGGCGCAGGTCCCTGCTCCCGGGGGCGGGGCCCGGGCGGTGGAGACCCCGACGGGTGCACGGAGGGAGGCGGCCGCCCGGGGCCCTCACCTGCCCATGCTCTGGTGGGCCCGCGGCCTCCCGCAGTGCAACGGCCACTACCTGGCGGCGGCGGCGGCGGCGGCGGCGGCGGCTCCCCAGCCTGCGGGGCTCCTGGCGCGCGCATCGGGACGGCCTGGCGGCTGCTCCCGCGCGACACTGCCGAGCCGGCGGCGGCGGCGGCGGGGGCGGCGGCGCCGGGCTCCCAGGCCCGCGGAGCTCGGGGCAGGCTGACCGGGACTTTCTGGTCGCTGCGGCGGCGGGTCCCCAGGCCCGCGGGGCCAGCCGCGCCGCCCCCGCGCCCCGCGCCGGGGCAGGAGCGCACGGCAGGCCCAGGGGGCGGCGCGCAGCCGGGCCTCGGCCGCCGGCGCCGAGTCGGGCCCCGAGGACGACGTTCCGCCGGGCTCAGCGGGGCTGGGGGCCGCGCGCTCCACGAGCACCTCTGGGTCCTTTCCCCGCTCCACCGCCCGCTCGACGCATGGGGAAGACTCCCTTCCCCGACCACAGCCCGCCCCGCGCTGACAGAAGCGGGCGCACAGCGTGCACGCGGTGTGCCACACCCCGCCTGTGGCGCCCGAGAGCCCCCAGGCTCCTCCCGGGGACCGCTTCTCCAGGCAGGGCCGCAGGAAGAGGGCGGCGAGGCGGCGGGGCAAGGACCCCGGCGACTGTGTGGGGGATGGCCACGGTCAGGGTGCTCAGGAGGGTCGTGCTTCCGCGCAGGGGGCCGACGTGTGTCCAAACACACTCGTCGGAACTCTGCAGGTGGAGGCGGGTCCCCACCTACCTTGGCCCTCCGAGTGTTCTCCAAGCCGGCTGGGAAGATCCCCGGCCGCAGGACAGGAGGGAGCGTGGGAGGCGCTTGGCGGCAGCCAGAGCCCTGGGGTCCTTTCTGCCCACACGCGCTGCCCCGCGCACAGGTGGCGGTGGTGTGGGGTTGGCGGCCTTCAGCGCGGCGTTCCTGGCGGGCGGCCCCAGGGGGCAGGGGGGCCGCCTGGCCCCCGGGGGCGGCACTGAAGCAGAGGGAGAGGGGGGCCCACCGCCGTGGTGGGAAGCCCTGGGGATGAGCGGAGGCCCACGGGGCTGGCGGTGGGGGGTGGAGGGGGGCGGAGCGGGGCACGCGTGTCAGGAGGTGGCCATGGGTGAGGGCCAGGCGGCAGGCCTCGCGGTTGCGGGCAGCCCCTCCCCTCCCCTCCGGGAGCCCCGAGCCCAACGGTTGGAGCCCGCGCCCCGCCCAGGCCCCGCCCAGGCCCCGCCCCAGCCCCGCCCAGGCCCCGCCCCCAGGCCGCCAGCCCGCCGTTGCCTAGCAGCGCCTGGCTGTGATTTGACTCTTAGCCTCGCGCAGCCGCCGGGGCCCTGACACTTGGCGGGGCTGTCCGACTGGGCTGGACGCTCTTCGCGGAGCGCACCAGGTCAGTGCTGTGACCCGCAGCGATGGCCTCCTGGTTTGGCCGCCCCGGCCTCGGCTCCGGCTTAGGCCATTCCCTGGGGCGAGTGGGCGGCAGCGTGGCTTCCCTCCCCGCACACCTCTCTGACTTCACCAGAGGTGTGCTGAGGGAGGGGACGCAAAAGCTGCCAGACTTACCCGACTCGGGGAGAACGGAGACGGAAGCCATTCGGGCGACCGGACCACCCGAGAAGGAGAGACCGGCAACTCCAGCTCGGAGAGACACCGCAACTCTGCGGGAAAGCCTCGAGGAAGGAGACACGAGGCTCGCCTCCCTGCAAGAAGAAGGCAGTCACCTGAGGGAAGCACTGGAGCCACAGAGACAACGGGCTCGAGCCGCTCCAGTGGTTGACCCGAACACCCTCGACGCCGGGACACAACTAGAATCTGAGGGGTCTCAACTGAAAGGGATCGAAGGTCACCTGGAGGAGGAAACCCAGCATCCTCCAAGGACCACTGAAGAGCAAAAGCAGAGGAAGGCGCTGAAACTTGGGACCGAAAAGACGATCCCTCTGACCGAGCGGCTTGATGAGCCGGACGACGATGAGACCGGGCCACGAACTCAGACGATCCGGCCGCAAGACTGGCAGAGCCAGGGCCTTCCCGCTCGCCTAGCTTCGGCTGCCTCCGTCCAGGATGCGGGGGGCCTCCAGCAGCAACTGCAAGCCTCTGCTTTGGAAAGGGAACGGGTGTTGGCCGTTTTCGACGAGAAGCTGAGGGAAAACAGCCACCTGAAAAGGGCGTATCACACAATGATGGACCTGCTGGTGGCCAAAGAAGCAGAGCTCGCGAAGCTGCGAGGCGAAAGTCAGACACGGCGCCCTCGATCTGACAGCGGCGGTGAGGACATGTTTCGAGAAGCGATCCGGCACTTATCACGCCTCGTCCGAGCCAAAGACATTGAAATCGGTGCCTTGAGCCAGAAATGTCAGACTTTACTGACCATCTGGCAAACGTCCGACGCCGGCCATGAGGTTCGGGGCGTGGACGCGAATCAGTGGGAGGAGCTTCTCCGGGAACGGGACACGTTGAAGCAGCGGGTCAACGTGCTGGAGGAGTGGCAGCGGCTGGTGCTCACCGAGGTGCACCATCTGCAGCGGGAGTCATCCCAACTTCAGAAAGAACTCCCACCACTCGAGGCACGGGCCTTAGTGGACAGCGAGGAGAAGCGTCGGCGACAGATGCACTCTGCCGCCCCGTTCCCGCGTCCTCGAGGGGATGCGACCCAACTCCGGCTCTTGGGGAAGAGACTGGCACAGATGCAGCTCGGCCTAGAGCAGCTCTGCAATGCCAAGGAGGTTCTCTTGGGTCCACCCGCCCTCACGTCACCACAGCCGCCCGCCGCATCGTCGCGGACTTGCGAGGCGGCCGGCTCTCAGGAGGCAATTAAGTCCGAGGCGCCGGGCGAGTCTTCGAAAGGGCCGCCAGCAGAGGTGGAAGCCTTAAGGCGAGCCACGGAGGAAAAAGACGCAGCCATCAGAAGCCTCCAGGAGGAGACTCAGAGACTGTCCGAGGCGATGGCCGCCACCTCGGAACGGGAGAGAGAACGGCACGCACAGACGGATTCCGAAATTCAGCGGCTCAAGGAGAAACAGGAGGCTTTACAGAACACGCTGGAGGACAGAGAGCTCTTAATCGAGGCGCAGAGGGAGGAATTCCTTTCTCTGAGGGAAACCCTCACGACCCAAGCGAGCGAAAACGAACTGTTGAGGCAGGCGGTGACAAACCTGAAGGAGAGGATAGTCCATCTGGAAGCGGATGCGTGCCAAGTCAAACGGGAGAATGCAAAACTGCTGGCAAGGTCCAGGGAGAAGGACACCGAAAACCAAGCCTTACAAGAGACGAACAGGCGCCTCTCTACGATGCTGAGGGAGAAGGAATTCGAATGCGTCTCCGTGAAGAAGAAGGCTCTGGCTTTTGAGTGCCTCCTGAGAGAAAAAGAAGAGGGCCGGGCTGGGGAATTCAGCCAGCTTCTCAATGCAGTGACCTCCATGCAGGAAAAGAGCATTGTCTTTCAGCACGAGAGAGATGAGGCGGCGCTGGCGCTGAGACAGGAACGAGCGGAAAAGTGCGCCCTGCGGGAGGAGGTTCGCCTTTTGCGCGACAAGGGAGCGCGCCTAGGCCAGGAGCTGGGGAGGTCTCGGACGCAGGCTTCAGAATGCGAAGACTGGCATCTCCGGGCAGCGCGGCTGGCAGAAGACAGAGCGGCTCAACTCAGGAGGAAAGTCACGGCGCTAGAGGAGAGGCTCCTGTCATCTTCCCACGCCATGCAGAAGGCGAGCCAGCGGGCCGCTGCCCGGGTCGGGTCCCTGCAGGAACAACTGGCTGCGGTCACCCAGCAGAAAGAGGAGACTGCCCTCCAGCTGTCCGCCTCCCGGGAAGCAGAGAAGCAGCAGGCCGGAGCCCTGGCCAACCTGAAGGTGGTCCTGGCCGAGTGGATGCAAAAGGCAGACGGCCTGGAAGGGAAGCTGAGGTCGCTGCAGGGACGGCTGGAGAGAGCGCAAGCCGCCTCGCGCCTGCAGGAGGAGCAGATCGGAGAACTGCAGCGACAAGACGAGGCCCGACGGGAAGTGCTGGAGGACGTCCAAAAGAAGTGGACCGACTTAGTGAGCACCCTGGAAGGAAAAGCAGACAAGGCCCTCCTGAGAAAGCTCTTCACGGACGCCTTGCAAAGCGCCAGACACGAACGCCGGGAAGCGTTCCGACGGATGGGAAGCACCCTGGGTGTGGAAAGGGAGGCCATGGAGCAGTTGCTGCAGGAAGAGCAGGGCGGCCTTACCGGATGGGTGACCGGGCGGCTCGGATCCCGCAGTGCCCCCGACACGCCTCCTCCTCGGAGACCCAACCAGCAATCCGAGCTCAAGAGTTCCTTCTCGGAGCTTTTCGTGAACTTTCTAGAAGCTGAGTCTCAGGGAGCTTCTCCACCACGACAGCTCCCCGCTCAGCCCAGGAAGCGTCCCGGAGCACCCGCCAGGAAGAGACTGCCTAAGAACGTGCCAGCTCTTCTGAGAACCGCCCTCGCAGCCACCCCCAGAAGATCGGACGGGAATCCCTGCTGCCCAGCCGTGTCTCTCATCGACCCACCCGGCCCCGGAACCGGAGGGTCTGGGCACCTTCTCTTAGACGCCGTGACCGACGTCGTGCCCACCGGCACACCTTGGCTGCTGCCACCCGCCAAGAGTGCTGCCGGGCTGCTCCAAGGCCTGTCCAAGCCCTAGAGGCTCCCCAAGCCGCAGAGGAGACGACGGCGCCTTCAGGAAAGCCGGTCCCTCGCTGCGGGTTCCTTAGCACAAAGTGGCCTTGTGCTAAAGCTCACAGGTTTCTCTGCGGCTTCACTGGAGCTTTCAAAGAAATAGCTATGGTTCGCGCTTTCAAAAGGGTGTCGCTGCAGGTAGCCACCCACCTTAAAGCGGACGGACGTCACTTCTCTGGAGAGCAGGCGCCGCACGGGTGGGATCGCAGGCTGTGGGCCAAGGACGCTTCCGATTCTGTTTGTCACGCTGTCACCGTCTGGGAGGAGCTGGGGGGCGTGGGGTGGGGGGGTGGGGGTTGGGTCTGGGAGGTGGGGGGGTTGCGGGCGGGTGGGGGGTGGGGGTGTGGGAAGAGTGGGGGGGTGGGAAGGGTGGGGGTGGGGGGAGGGGGGCGTTTATTGAGCTTTCCCTCGGGGAGCGGGAACCTCACTTGCCTTAGTGCTGCAGCATCAGAAAGCGCGCGAGGGCGCCCACTCCCGGGACAGTAGGAAGAAAGGGGAAGGGCACCAACGTGCAGCGGGCATCCAAACTTCACGAGGAAAGCTTGCTTTCCCCCGGCTCGGTCCTCCTCATCTTTCCACTGCCTGGGAAACCGCCCTCGGGTGCTCTGCGGCCTCTGGGACAGACAGGAAAACTCCTAAGCACGGGAGGATCTTATTCCCTGACTCGCTTTGGGTTGCAAAGCCAGTCACCAGACCTCAGAGATCTTTGCAAGGGTTTACGAACTGCTTCTTGTTGTTTTCCAAAGCAGGGGTCTGTGGTCTGTGGTCCGGATGGACACCGACTGACTGAACCGGCGCCTCGCGATGGGCATGGAAGCCGCTTCCGCCCCCAAGCCCATCAGAGGGCCGTGGTCAACCCCCCCCCACCCCGCCCCGTTTCCTCAACAGCCCCTCCAAATCATCTCCATCGCCTGCCTCAAGCGGGATCGTCCTCATACCCGTTCGGTACCCGAAGAGATCAGAGGCCAGCTGGTCAAGAACTCTCCGTTTCCCCGCACCACCCCCCACCCCCGTTTGAACGTCCCTCTATTTCTCTCCACCCACCCCTCCCCTTTCCCTTTGGTTTTCCAGGAAGAGGGATTCAGCTTGGCAGTTCCAGGGTCCTGGCTCCACGTGGGGTGCCCTGGGAACCGTCTGCTCAGCCTCCCCCAAAGATCTCGTTCCCTCAGTTGGCCAGCTGCTTTCTCTTCGGCCCGTCTCTTTCCTTAAGCCGCTGAGCACACCCAAGTCTCTCCCAGCATCCACACCTCTCCTTTCCGCTCCTCCACCACCGCCTTCTCTCTCTACCTTTCACGGCTAAGCTGCTGCCAAAAGACCTCGACTCCTCGTCAGCCATCCAGTCATCGCCTCGTCTCTCACCGGCTCCTCGAAAGACTCCCCAAATCTCGTCGCCGTCCCGTCCTAGCAAGAGGCCAGGGCACGCCCTTCGGTTCCTCCGTCTTCCTAAACTCTCTGTGGTGTCTGAGGAATGCTGCCCACGCCTTCAGTCTCTGCAAGTTCTCGCCACCCTCTTTCTCTGGGGGATGGCCCCCTCCCCAGGTGCCCTTCCTAACCTCAGACCCCTCTGTCTCCCTTTCCTCTGCGGCTTCTCCTCCCGACCACTTCTCCAAGGGTTCTGTTCTCGAAGGCAAGGCACGGTCTTCAGGGAACAGGAACCCCTCGGGTCTCAGAGCAAGCTCATGCGCTCTCCTACGATTCGACTCGCCCCCCGGATGCCCAGGGCTTCTGAGTGCGTACGACTGACGTCACCCTGCCCCTGACTCCACGCTGCTTTCTCTAACTGCCTGCTGGACGCACCTCTCGGGATGTCCAAAGGCTTCTCAAAACCGACACGTCCAAAAGGGAGCCCGGTATCCTCCAAAAGAACCCTCCCCCTCCTCTTACCTTCCTTTCATCACCTCAGAAAACCTCTGCCCATCTCATCCCCACCCCCGAGAGCGAGAGGCCTCAGGGCCACGCTTGAGCTCTCTGTCTCACCCACTTGGCAGCCTACCGACTCCCAAAGGGAGCCGAGCGCCTTCCCGTCTTTGCCGTCCCCGCTGCTCTGCCGCATGCCTTCCTGTCTCTTGCACGCAACCAGCCCAGTAGACTCCTTACTGATCTTGCCGGCTGGCCTCCTGGCACACCGCACCCCCCCATCCCCGCTTGAACCCATCCTCCACACTGTTGGGAGGGTGACCCAAGAGGAAAACCCTGCCGTTACTGACAACACGGTGCCCGGCCCCCACAGGGGTGGACGTGGGCGAGAAAGTAACCAAAGTTTCTGAGGTTGTTTTGCAGAACAACAGGAAGACGGCAGATCAGAGAGCAGCTTGATGGCAGCCCCCCCGGACCCCGCCCGAGCGGACATCGTGCAGAGGCTTGGACCAGCTGAAATGACGGATCGCCCACTTTCCGCGTCACGGACAGAGATCCTCGGCGTGCAACGCGTCGAACCCCACTGACTTCGCACTTGTGACCCACGAAGAAATACGAGTGACAGTCGCACCTGAGCAGAGGACTCTTCAAGCTTCACCCCCAGCGCTCTCCTGGTCCCACCCCTACCCCAACCCCAGATAAACGCCCCAACGTTTTGTTTTCCCTTTGAGGAGGCGGGTTTGAGTTTTACGCCCACCTCCTTGTCTGGCCGCCTCTTGATCATAAACCTCTTTCCTTGCTGCACCCCTGACTTCTCACTGATTGGCTTGGCTGCGAAATCGGGTACCCGGACCTGAGTTTGTGTGTGGTCCCATCGCTTCCCTGCTTGAAAGGAATCCAGGGTTCTCCACTGCCTGCAGGCCAAACTGGAGCAGAATCTCCAAGGCCTCGCCCCTGCAGCCTTCCTCCCTGCTCCTCACCCACACGCGGGCCACCCTCCCGCCACGTGCGACTCTCTGCAGACCCCAAACAGGTTCTGACTCAAAGGACTTCAAGCTCATCGAGCGAGCCTAATCCTAGCAGGGTAATCCCTTCGATCCAGTGCACACCGCCAGTGTTCGACCTGCCTCTTCTTGGCAGGACTCAGAGGAGAGAGAGGTTGGACGGGAGGACGGGAGGACGGGCGGAGGCGGAAGGGGTGGAAGTCCAAGGCTCAGGGAAAGGCAGCAAGCAGCGGAGAGCAAGGAAAGGTGGATCCCCTTTCCTGCACCGCCTGCTCCCCCCACCCATGCCGGCTCGCCTTCTTCCATCCTCAACCTCTTCCCCGCCCCGCTTCCTGGGGCATTTCACACTCAGCGCCCGCCGGAAGAGCACGGCAGCAGGACCAAAGCAACACGGAGAAGCAGCTGCTGCCAAAGCCAAAGGGAGGAAGAGGATCCGGAGAACCCTTTTTCCTTTCACTGGCGCCCGGCGCCTGCATCCTGCTCCCGATTCCAAATTTCACGCGGGCAACAACTGGCACCGCTCCTTCCTCCTCGCCCTGGGCTGGAGGCAGCACCGCCTCCCGCTTCCCTGAAGGCCCAAGGGAAACGCACGCACCGAGGGGATCCCACCGGCTGGAAGCCCCTTTACAGATTTCCGCTGTCTGCACTTGGACCTCAAGGGTCTGCGCGGCGCGCCCTGCCCCCACGACCACCCCGCGTCACTCCTTAATCGCCCCCCCACCCCGCCCCGCTGGAGCCCAAGGCTGAGAATCCGGTCCCAGCACCCGCCAGCCCGCCGCGCCCCGCCCCGCCCCGCGCCCCCCACCCCAGCGCCGCCGTCATCGCCTGTGCAAAGGCACGCGCCCCAGGGATGGGAGTGGTGGCCCCAGGCAGCCAGCACGGGCGCCAGGGTCGCCGGCAGGACAGGAGAAGGCGCAGGTCCCTGCTCCCGGGGGCGGGGCCCGGGCGGTGGAGACCCCGACGGGTGCACGGAGGGAGGCGGCCGCCCGGGGCCCTCACCTGCCCATGCTCTGGTGGGCCCGCGGCCTCCCGCAGTGCAACGGCCACTACCTGGCGGCGGCGGCGGCGGCGGCGGCGGCGGCTCCCCAGCCTGCGGGGCTCCTGGCGCGCGCATCGGGACGGCCTGGCGGCTGCTCCCGCGCGACACTGCCGAGCCGGCGGCGGCGGCGGCGGGGGCGGCGGCGCCGGGCTCCCAGGCCCGCGGAGCTCGGGGCAGGCTGACCGGGACTTTCTGGTCGCTGCGGCGGCGGGTCCCCAGGCCCGCGGGGCCAGCCGCGCCGCCCCCGCGCCCCGCGCCGGGGCAGGAGCGCACGGCAGGCCCAGGGGGCGGCGCGCAGCCGGGCCTCGGCCGCCGGCGCCGAGTCGGGCCCCGAGGACGACGTTCCGCCGGGCTCAGCGGGGCTGGGGGCCGCGCGCTCCACGAGCACCTCTGGGTCCTTTCCCCGCTCCACCGCCCGCTCGACGCATGGGGAAGACTCCCTTCCCCGACCACAGCCCGCCCCGCGCTGACAGAAGCGGGCGCACAGCGTGCACGCGGTGTGCCACACCCCGCCTGTGGCGCCCGAGAGCCCCCAGGCTCCTCCCGGGGACCGCTTCTCCAGGCAGGGCCGCAGGAAGAGGGCGGCGAGGCGGCGGGGCAAGGACCCCGGCGACTGTGTGGGGGATGGCCACGGTCAGGGTGCTCAGGAGGGTCGTGCTTCCGCGCAGGGGGCCGACGTGTGTCCAAACACACTCGTCGGAACTCTGCAGGTGGAGGCGGGTCCCCACCTACCTTGGCCCTCCGAGTGTTCTCCAAGCCGGCTGGGAAGATCCCCGGCCGCAGGACAGGAGGGAGCGTGGGAGGCGCTTGGCGGCAGCCAGAGCCCTGGGGTCCTTTCTGCCCACACGCGCTGCCCCGCGCACAGGTGGCGGTGGTGTGGGGTTGGCGGCCTTCAGCGCGGCGTTCCTGGCGGGCGGCCCCAGGGGGCAGGGGGGCCGCCTGGCCCCCGGGGGCGGCACTGAAGCAGAGGGAGAGGGGGGCCCACCGCCGTGGTGGGAAGCCCTGGGGATGAGCGGAGGCCCACGGGGCTGGCGGTGGGGGGTGGAGGGGGGCGGAGCGGGGCACGCGTGTCAGGAGGTGGCCATGGGTGAGGGCCAGGCGGCAGGCCTCGCGGTTGCGGGCAGCCCCTCCCCTCCCCTCCGGGAGCCCCGAGCCCAACGGTTGGAGCCCGCGCCCCGCCCAGGCCCCGCCCAGGCCCCGCCCCAGCCCCGCCCAGGCCCCGCCCCCAGGCCGCCAGCCCGCCGTTGCCTAGCAGCGCCTGGCTGTGATTTGACTCTTAGCCTCGCGCAGCCGCCGGGGCCCTGACACTTGGCGGGGCTGTCCGACTGGGCTGGACGCTCTTCGCGGAGCGCACCAGGTCAGTGCTGTGACCCGCAGCGATGGCCTCCTGGTTTGGCCGCCCCGGCCTCGGCTCCGGCTTAGGCCATTCCCTGGGGCGAGTGGGCGGCAGCGTGGCTTCCCTCCCCGCACACCTCTCTGACTTCACCAGAGGTGTGCTGAGGGAGGGGACGCAAAAGCTGCCAGACTTACCCGACTCGGGGAGAACGGAGACGGAAGCCATTCGGGCGACCGGACCACCCGAGAAGGAGAGACCGGCAACTCCAGCTCGGAGAGACACCGCAACTCTGCGGGAAAGCCTCGAGGAAGGAGACACGAGGCTCGCCTCCCTGCAAGAAGAAGGCAGTCACCTGAGGGAAGCACTGGAGCCACAGAGACAACGGGCTCGAGCCGCTCCAGTGGTTGACCCGAACACCCTCGACGCCGGGACACAACTAGAATCTGAGGGGTCTCAACTGAAAGGGATCGAAGGTCACCTGGAGGAGGAAACCCAGCATCCTCCAAGGACCACTGAAGAGCAAAAGCAGAGGAAGGCGCTGAAACTTGGGACCGAAAAGACGATCCCTCTGACCGAGCGGCTTGATGAGCCGGACGACGATGAGACCGGGCCACGAACTCAGACGATCCGGCCGCAAGACTGGCAGAGCCAGGGCCTTCCCGCTCGCCTAGCTTCGGCTGCCTCCGTCCAGGATGCGGGGGGCCTCCAGCAGCAACTGCAAGCCTCTGCTTTGGAAAGGGAACGGGTGTTGGCCGTTTTCGACGAGAAGCTGAGGGAAAACAGCCACCTGAAAAGGGCGTATCACACAATGATGGACCTGCTGGTGGCCAAAGAAGCAGAGCTCGCGAAGCTGCGAGGCGAAAGTCAGACACGGCGCCCTCGATCTGACAGCGGCGGTGAGGACATGTTTCGAGAAGCGATCCGGCACTTATCACGCCTCGTCCGAGCCAAAGACATTGAAATCGGTGCCTTGAGCCAGAAATGTCAGACTTTACTGACCATCTGGCAAACGTCCGACGCCGGCCATGAGGTTCGGGGCGTGGACGCGAATCAGTGGGAGGAGCTTCTCCGGGAACGGGACACGTTGAAGCAGCGGGTCAACGTGCTGGAGGAGTGGCAGCGGCTGGTGCTCACCGAGGTGCACCATCTGCAGCGGGAGTCATCCCAACTTCAGAAAGAACTCCCACCACTCGAGGCACGGGCCTTAGTGGACAGCGAGGAGAAGCGTCGGCGACAGATGCACTCTGCCGCCCCGTTCCCGCGTCCTCGAGGGGATGCGACCCAACTCCGGCTCTTGGGGAAGAGACTGGCACAGATGCAGCTCGGCCTAGAGCAGCTCTGCAATGCCAAGGAGGTTCTCTTGGGTCCACCCGCCCTCACGTCACCACAGCCGCCCGCCGCATCGTCGCGGACTTGCGAGGCGGCCGGCTCTCAGGAGGCAATTAAGTCCGAGGCGCCGGGCGAGTCTTCGAAAGGGCCGCCAGCAGAGGTGGAAGCCTTAAGGCGAGCCACGGAGGAAAAAGACGCAGCCATCAGAAGCCTCCAGGAGGAGACTCAGAGACTGTCCGAGGCGATGGCCGCCACCTCGGAACGGGAGAGAGAACGGCACGCACAGACGGATTCCGAAATTCAGCGGCTCAAGGAGAAACAGGAGGCTTTACAGAACACGCTGGAGGACAGAGAGCTCTTAATCGAGGCGCAGAGGGAGGAATTCCTTTCTCTGAGGGAAACCCTCACGACCCAAGCGAGCGAAAACGAACTGTTGAGGCAGGCGGTGACAAACCTGAAGGAGAGGATAGTCCATCTGGAAGCGGATGCGTGCCAAGTCAAACGGGAGAATGCAAAACTGCTGGCAAGGTCCAGGGAGAAGGACACCGAAAACCAAGCCTTACAAGAGACGAACAGGCGCCTCTCTACGATGCTGAGGGAGAAGGAATTCGAATGCGTCTCCGTGAAGAAGAAGGCTCTGGCTTTTGAGTGCCTCCTGAGAGAAAAAGAAGAGGGCCGGGCTGGGGAATTCAGCCAGCTTCTCAATGCAGTGACCTCCATGCAGGAAAAGAGCATTGTCTTTCAGCACGAGAGAGATGAGGCGGCGCTGGCGCTGAGACAGGAACGAGCGGAAAAGTGCGCCCTGCGGGAGGAGGTTCGCCTTTTGCGCGACAAGGGAGCGCGCCTAGGCCAGGAGCTGGGGAGGTCTCGGACGCAGGCTTCAGAATGCGAAGACTGGCATCTCCGGGCAGCGCGGCTGGCAGAAGACAGAGCGGCTCAACTCAGGAGGAAAGTCACGGCGCTAGAGGAGAGGCTCCTGTCATCTTCCCACGCCATGCAGAAGGCGAGCCAGCGGGCCGCTGCCCGGGTCGGGTCCCTGCAGGAACAACTGGCTGCGGTCACCCAGCAGAAAGAGGAGACTGCCCTCCAGCTGTCCGCCTCCCGGGAAGCAGAGAAGCAGCAGGCCGGAGCCCTGGCCAACCTGAAGGTGGTCCTGGCCGAGTGGATGCAAAAGGCAGACGGCCTGGAAGGGAAGCTGAGGTCGCTGCAGGGACGGCTGGAGAGAGCGCAAGCCGCCTCGCGCCTGCAGGAGGAGCAGATCGGAGAACTGCAGCGACAAGACGAGGCCCGACGGGAAGTGCTGGAGGACGTCCAAAAGAAGTGGACCGACTTAGTGAGCACCCTGGAAGGAAAAGCAGACAAGGCCCTCCTGAGAAAGCTCTTCACGGACGCCTTGCAAAGCGCCAGACACGAACGCCGGGAAGCGTTCCGACGGATGGGAAGCACCCTGGGTGTGGAAAGGGAGGCCATGGAGCAGTTGCTGCAGGAAGAGCAGGGCGGCCTTACCGGATGGGTGACCGGGCGGCTCGGATCCCGCAGTGCCCCCGACACGCCTCCTCCTCGGAGACCCAACCAGCAATCCGAGCTCAAGAGTTCCTTCTCGGAGCTTTTCGTGAACTTTCTAGAAGCTGAGTCTCAGGGAGCTTCTCCACCACGACAGCTCCCCGCTCAGCCCAGGAAGCGTCCCGGAGCACCCGCCAGGAAGAGACTGCCTAAGAACGTGCCAGCTCTTCTGAGAACCGCCCTCGCAGCCACCCCCAGAAGATCGGACGGGAATCCCTGCTGCCCAGCCGTGTCTCTCATCGACCCACCCGGCCCCGGAACCGGAGGGTCTGGGCACCTTCTCTTAGACGCCGTGACCGACGTCGTGCCCACCGGCACACCTTGGCTGCTGCCACCCGCCAAGAGTGCTGCCGGGCTGCTCCAAGGCCTGTCCAAGCCCTAGAGGCTCCCCAAGCCGCAGAGGAGACGACGGCGCCTTCAGGAAAGCCGGTCCCTCGCTGCGGGTTCCTTAGCACAAAGTGGCCTTGTGCTAAAGCTCACAGGTTTCTCTGCGGCTTCACTGGAGCTTTCAAAGAAATAGCTATGGTTCGCGCTTTCAAAAGGGTGTCGCTGCAGGTAGCCACCCACCTTAAAGCGGACGGACGTCACTTCTCTGGAGAGCAGGCGCGGCACGGGTGGGATCGCAGGCTGTGGGCCAAGGACGCTTCCGATTCTGTTTGTCACGCTGTCACCGTCTGGGAGGAGCTGGGGGGCGTGGGGTGGGGGGGTGGGGGTTGGGTCTGGGAGGTGGGGGGGTTGCGGGCGGGTGGGGGGTGGGGGTGTGGGAAGAGTGGGGGGGTGGGGGGAGGGGGGCGTTTATTGAGCTTTCCCTCGGGGAGCGGGAACCTCACTTGCCTTAGTGCTGCAGCATCAGAAAGCGCGCGAGGGCGCCCACTCCCGGGACAGTAGGAAGAAAGGGGAAGGGCACCAACGTGCAGCGGGCATCCAAACTTCACGAGGAAAGCTTGCTCTCCCCCGGCTCGGTCCTCCTCCTCTTTCCACTGCCTGGGAAACCGCCCTCGGGTGCTCTGCGGCCTCTGGGACAGACAGGAAAACTCCTAAGCACGGGAGGATCTTATTCCCTGACTCGCTTTGGGTTGCAAAGCCAGTCACCAGACCTCAGAGATCTTTGCAAGGGTTTACGAACTGCTTCTTGTTGTTTTCCAAAGCAGGGGTCTGTGGTCTGTGGTCCGGATGGACACCGACTGACTGAACCGGCGCCTCGCGATGGGCATGGAAGCCGCTTCCGCCCCCAAGCCCCTCAGAGGGCCGTGGTCAACCCCCCCCCACCCCGCCCCGTTTCCTCAACAGCCCCTCCAAATCATCTCCATCGCCTGCCTCAAGCGGGATCGTCCTCATACCCGTTCGGTACCCGAAGAGATCAGAGGCCAGCTGGTCAAGAACTCTCCGTTTCCCCGCACCACCCCCCACCCCCGTTTGAACGTCCCTCTATTTCTCTCCACCCACCCCTCCCCTTTCCCTTTGGTTTTCCAGGAAGAGGGATTCAGCTTGGCAGTTCCAGGGTCCTGGCTCCACGTGGGGTGCCCTGGGAACCGTCTGCTCAGCCTCCCCCAAAGATCTCGTTCCCTCAGTTGGCCAGCTGCTTTCTCTTCGGCCCGTCTCTTTCCTTAAGCCGCTGAGCACACCCAAGTCTCTCCCAGCATCCACACCTCTCCTTTCCGCTCCTCCACCACCGCCTTCTCTCTCTACCTTTCACGGCTAAGCTGCTGCCAAAAGACCTCGACTCCTCGTCAGCCATCCAGTCATCGCCTCGTCTCTCACCGGCTCCTCGAAAGACTCCCCAAATCTCGTCCTAGCAAGAGGCCAGGGCACGCCCTTCGGTTCCTTCGCCTTCCTAAACTCTCTGTGGTGTCTGAGGAATGCTGCCCACGCCTTCAGTCTCTGCAAGTTCTCTCCACCCTCTTTCTCTGGGGGATGGCCCCCTCCCCAGGTGCCCTTCCTAACCTCAGACCCCTCTGTCTCCCTTTCCTCTGCGGCTTCTCCTCCCGACCACTTCTCCAAGGGTTCTGTTCTCGAAGGCAAGGCACGGTCTTCAGGGAGCAGGAACCCCTCGGGTCTCAGAGCAAGCTCATGCGCTCTCCTACGATTCGACTCGCCCCCCGGATGCCCAGGGCTTCTGAGTGCGTATGACTGACGTCACCCTGCCCCTGACTCCACGCTGCTTTCTCTAACTGTCTGCTGGACGCACCTCTCGGGATGTCCAAAGGCTTCTCAAAACCGACACGTCCAAAAGGGAGCCCGGTATCCTCCAAAAGAACCCTCCCCCTCCTCTTACCTTCCTTTCATCACCTCAGAAAATCTCTGCCCATCTCATCCCCCCCCCCCCCCGAGAGCGAGAGGCCTCAGGGCCACGCTTGAGCTCTCTGTCTCACCCACTTGGCAGCCTACCGACTCCCAAAGGGAGCCGAGCGCCTTCCCGACTTTGCCGTCCCCGCTGCTCTGCCGCATGCCTTCCTGTCTCTTGCACGCAACCAGCCCAGTAGACTCCTTACTGATCTTGCCGGCTGGCCTCCTGGCACACCGCACCCCCCCATCCCCGCTTGAACCCATCCTCCACACTGTTGGGAGGGTGACCCAAGAGGAAAACCCTGCCGTTACTGACAACACGGTGCCCGGCCCCCACAGGGGTGGACGTGGGCGAGAAAGTAACCAAAGTTTCTGAGGTTGTTTTGCAGAACAACAGGAAGACGGCAGATCAGAGAGCAGCTTGATGGCAGCCCCCCCGGACCCCGCCCGAGCGGACATCGTGCAGAGGCTTGGACCAGCTGAAATGACGGATCGCCCACTTTCCGCGTCACGGACAGAGATCCTCGGCGTGCAACGCGTCGAACCCCACTGACTTCGCACTTGTGACCCACGAAGAAATACGAGTGACAGTCGCACCTGAGCAGAGGACTCTTCAAGCTTCACCCCCAGCGCTCTCCTGGTCCCACCCCTACCCCAACCCCAGATAAACGCCCCAACGTTTTGTTTTCCCTTTGAGGAGGCGGGTTTGAGTTTTACGCCCACCTCCTTGTCTGGACGCCTCTTGATCATAAACCTCTTTCCTTGCTGCACCCCTGACTTCTCACTGATTGGCTTGGCTGCGAAATCGGGTACCCGGACCTGAGTTTGTGTGTGGTCCCATCGCTTCCCTGCTTGAAAGGAATCCAGGGTTCTCCACTGCCTGCAGGCCAAACTGGAGCAGAATCTCCAAGGCCTCGCCCCTGCAGCCTTCCTCCCTGCTCCTCACCCACACGCGGGCCACCCTCCCGCCACGTGCGACTCTCTGCAGACCCCAAACAGGTTCTGACTCAAAGGACTTCAAGCTCATCGAGCGAGCCTAATCCTAGCAGGGTAATCCCTTCGATCCAGTGCACACCGCCAGTGTTCGACCTGCCTCTTCTTGGCAGGACTCAGAGGAGAGAGAGGTTGGACGGGAGGACGGGAGGACGGGCGGAGGCGGAAGGGGTGGAAGTCCAAGGCTCAGGGAAAGGCAGCAAGCAGCGGAGAGCAAGGAAAGGTGGATCCCCTTTCCTGCACCGCCTGCTCCCCCCACCCATGCCGGCTCGCCTTCTTCCATCCTCAACCTCTTCCCCGCCCCGCTTCCTGGGGCATTTCACACTCAGCGCCCGCCGGAAGAGCACGGCAGCAGGACCAAAGCAACACGGAGAAGCAGCTGCTGCCAAAGCCAAAGGGAGGAAGAGGATCCGGAGAACCCTTTTTCCTTTCACTGGCGCCCGGCGCCTGCATCCTGCTCCCGATTCCAAATTTCACGCGGGCAACAACTGGCACCGCTCCTTCCTCCTCGCCCTGGGCTGGAGGCAGCACCGCCTCCCGCTTCCCTGAAGGCCCAAGGGAAACGCACGCACCGAGGGGATCCCACCGGCTGGAAGCCCCTTTACAGATTTCCGCTGTCTGCACTTGGACCTCAAGGGTCTGCGCGGCGCGCCCTGCCCCCACGACCACCCCACGTCACTCCTTAATCGCCCCCCCACCCCGCCCCGCTGGAGCCCAAGGCTGAGAATCCGGTCCCAGCACCCGCCAGCCCGCCTCGCCCCGCCCCGCCCAGCGCCCCCCACCCCAGCGCCGCCGTCATCGCCTGTGCAAAGGCACGCGCCCCAGGGATGGGAGTGGTGGCCCCAGGCAGCCAGCACGGGCGCCAGGGTCGCCGGCAGGACAGGAGAAGGCGCAGGTCCCTGCTCCCGGGGGCGGGGCCCGGGCGGTGGAGACCCCGACGGGTGCACGGAGGGAGGCGGCCGCCCGGGGCCCTCACCTGCCCATGCTCTGGTGGGCCCGCGGCCTCCCGCAGTGCAACGGCCACTACCTGGCGGCGGCGGCGGCGGCGGCGGCGGCGGCTCCCCAGCCTGCGGGGCTCCTGGCGCGCGCATCGGGACGGCCTGGCGGCTGCTCCCGCGCGACACTGCCGAGCCGGCGGCGGCGGCGGCGGGGGCGGCGGCGCCGGGCTCCCAGGCCCGCGGAGCTCGGGGCAGGCTGACCGGGACTTTCTGGTCGCTGCGGCGGCGGGTCCCCAGGCCCGCGGGGCCAGCCGCGCCGCCCCCGCGCCCCGCGCCGGGGCAGGAGCGCACGGCAGGCCCAGGGGGCGGCGCGCAGCCGGGCCTCGGCCGCCGGCCCCGAGTCGGGCCCCGAGGACGACGTTCCGCCGGGCTCAGCGGGGCTGGGGGCCGCGCGCTCCACGAGCACCTCTGGGTCCTTTCCCCGCTCCACCGCCCGCTCGACGCATGGGGAAGACTCCCTTCCCCGACCACAGCCCGCCCCGCGCTGACAGAAGCGGGCGCACAGCGTGCACGCGGTGTGCCACACCCCGCCTGTGGCGCCCGAGAGCCCCCAGGCTCCTCCCGGGGACCGCTTCTCCAGGCAGGGCCGCAGGAAGAGGGCGGCGAGGCGGCGGGGCAAGGACCCCGGCGACTGTGTGGGGGATGGCCACGGTCAGGGTGCTCAGGAGGGTCGTGCTTCCGCGCAGGGGGCCGACGTGTGTCCAAACACACTCGTCGGAACTCTGCAGGTGGAGGCGGGTCCCCACCTACCTTGGCCCTCCGAGTGTTCTCCAAGCCGGCTGGGAAGATCCCCGGCCGCAGGACAGGAGGGAGCGTGGGAGGCGCTTGGCGGCAGCCAGAGCCCTGGGGTCCTTTCTGCCCACACGCGCTGCCCCGCGCACAGGTGGCGGTGGTGTGGGGATGGCGGCCTTCAGCGCGGCGTTCCTGGCGGGCGGCCCCAGGGGGCAGGGGGGCCGCCTGGCCCCCGGGGGCGGCACTGAAGCAGAGGGAGAGGGGGGCCCACCGCCGTGTTGGGAAGCCCTGGGGATGAGCGGAGGTCCACGGGGCTGGCGGTGGGGGGTGGAGGGGGGCGGAGCGGGGCACGCGTGTCAGGAGGTGGCCATGGGTGAGGGCCAGGCGGCAGGCCTCGCGGTTGCGGGCAGCCCCTCCCCTCCCCTCCGGGAGCCCCGAGCCCAACGGTTGGAGCCCGCGCCCCGCCCAGGCCCCGCCCAGGCCCCGCCCCAGCCCCGCCCAGGCCCCGCCCCCAGGCCGCCAGCCCGCCGTTGCCTAGCAGCGCCTGGCTGTGATTTGACTCTTAGCCTCGCGCAGCCGCCGGGGCCCTGACACTTGGCGGGGCTGTCCGACTGGGCTGGACGCTCTTCGCGGAGCGCACCAGGTCAGTGCTGTGACCCGCAGCGATGGCCTCCTGGTTTGGCCGCCCCGGCCTCGGCTCCGGCTTAGGCCATTCCCTGGGGCGAGTGGGCGGCAGCGTGGCTTCCCTCCCCGCACACCTCTCTGACTTCACCAGAGGTGTGCTGAGGGAGGGGACGCAAAAGCTGCCAGACTTACCCGACTCGGGGAGAACGGAGACGGAAGCCATTCGGGCGACCGGACCACCCGAGAAGGAGAGACCGGCAACTCCAGCTCGGAGAGACACCGCAACTCTGCGGGAAAGCCTCGAGGAAGGAGACACGAGGCTCGCCTCCCTGCAAGAAGAAGGCAGTCACCTGAGGGAAGCACTGGAGCCACAGAGACAACGGGCTCGAGCCGCTCCAGTGGTTGACCCGAACACCCTCGACGCCGGGACACAACTAGAATCTGAGGGGTCTCAACTGAAAGGGATCGAAGGTCACCTGGAGGAGGAAACCCAGCATCCTCCAAGGACCACTGAAGAGCAAAAGCAGAGGAAGGCGCTGAAACTTGGGACCGAAAAGACGATCCCTCTGACCGAGCGGCTTGATGAGCCGGACGACGATGAGACCGGGCCACGAACTCAGACGATCCGGCCGCAAGACTGGCAGAGCCAGGGCCTTCCCGCTCGCCTAGCTTCGGCTGCCTCCGTCCAGGATGCGGGGGGCCTCCAGCAGCAACTGCAAGCCTCTGCTTTGGAAAGGGAACGGGTGTTGGCCGTTTTCGACGAGAAGCTGAGGGAAAACAGCCACCTGAAAAGGGCGTATCACACAATGATGGACCTGCTGGTGGCCAAAGAAGCAGAGCTCGCGAAGCTGCGAGGCGAAAGTCAGACACGGCGCCCTCGATCTGACAGCGGCGGTGAGGACATGTTTCGAGAAGCGATCCGGCACTTATCACGCCTCGTCCGAGCCAAAGACATTGAAATCGGTGCCTTGAGCCAGAAATGTCAGACTTTACTGACCATCTGGCAAACGTCCGACGCCGGCCATGAGGTTCGGGGCGTGGACGCGAATCAGTGGGAGGAGCTTCTCCGGGAACGGGACACGTTGAAGCAGCGGGTCAACGTGCTGGAGGAGTGGCAGCGGCTGGTGCTCACCGAGGTGCACCATCTGCAGCGGGAGTCATCCCAACTTCAGAAAGAACTCCCACCACTCGAGGCACGGGCCTTAGTGGACAGCGAGGAGAAGCGTCGGCGACAGATGCACTCTGCCGCCCCGTTCCCGCGTCCTCGAGGGGATGCGACCCAACTCCGGCTCTTGGGGAAGAGACTGGCACAGATGCAGCTCGGCCTAGAGCAGCTCTGCAATGCCAAGGAGGTTCTCTTGGGTCCACCCGCCCTCACGTCACCACAGCCGCCCGCCGCATCGTCGCGGACTTGCGAGGCGGCCGGCTCTCAGGAGGCAATTAAGTCCGAGGCGCCGGGCGAGTCTTCGAAAGGGCCGCCAGCAGAGGTGGAAGCCTTAAGGCGAGCCACGGAGGAAAAAGACGCAGCCATCAGAAGCCTCCAGGAGGAGACTCAGAGACTGTCCGAGGCGATGGCCGCCACCTCGGAACGGGAGAGAGAACGGCACGCACAGACGGATTCCGAAATTCAGCGGCTCAAGGAGAAACAGGAGGCTTTACAGAACACGCTGGAGGACAGAGAGCTCTTAATCGAGGCGCAGAGGGAGGAATTCCTTTCTCTGAGGGAAACCCTCACGACCCAAGCGAGCGAAAACGAACTGTTGAGGCAGGCGGTGACAAACCTGAAGGAGAGGATAGTCCATCTGGAAGCGGATGCGTGCCAAGTCAAACGGGAGAATGCAAAACTGCTGGCAAGGTCCAGGGAGAAGGACACCGAAAACCAAGCCTTACAAGAGACGAACAGGCGCCTCTCTACGATGCTGAGGGAGAAGGAATTCGAATGCGTCTCCGTGAAGAAGAAGGCTCTGGCTTTTGAGTGCCTCCTGAGAGAAAAAGAAGAGGGCCGGGCTGGGGAATTCAGCCAGCTTCTCAATGCAGTGACCTCCATGCAGGAAAAGAGCATTGTCTTTCAGCACGAGAGAGATGAGGCGGCGCTGGCGCTGAGACAGGAACGAGCGGAAAAGTGCGCCCTGCGGGAGGAGGTTCGCCTTTTGCGCGACAAGGGAGCGCGCCTAGGCCAGGAGCTGGGGAGGTCTCGGACGCAGGCTTCAGAATGCGAAGACTGGCATCTCCGGGCAGCGCGGCTGGCAGAAGACAGAGCGGCTCAACTCAGGAGGAAAGTCACGGCGCTAGAGGAGAGGCTCCTGTCATCTTCCCACGCCATGCAGAAGGCGAGCCAGCGGGCCGCTGCCCGGGTCGGGTCCCTGCAGGAACAACTGGCTGCGGTCACCCAGCAGAAAGAGGAGACTGCCCTCCAGCTGTCCGCCTCCCGGGAAGCAGAGAAGCAGCAGGCCGGAGCCCTGGCCAACCTGAAGGTGGTCCTGGCCGAGTGGATGCAAAAGGCAGACGGCCTGGAAGGGAAGCTGAGGTCGCTGCAGGGACGGCTGGAGAGAGCGCAAGCCGCCTCGCGCCTGCAGGAGGAGCAGATCGGAGAACTGCAGCGACAAGACGAGGCCCGACGGGAAGTGCTGGAGGACGTCCAAAAGAAGTGGACCGACTTAGTGAGCACCCTGGAAGGAAAAGCAGACAAGGCCCTCCTGAGAAAGCTCTTCACGGACGCCTTGCAAAGCGCCAGACACGAACGCCGGGAAGCGTTCCGACGGATGGGAAGCACCCTGGGTGTGGAAAGGGAGGCCATGGAGCAGTTGCTGCAGGAAGAGCAGGGCGGCCTTACCGGATGGGTGACCGGGCGGCTCGGATCCCGCAGTGCCCCCGACACGCCTCCTCCTCGGAGACCCAACCAGCAATCCGAGCTCAAGAGTTCCTTCTCGGAGCTTTTCGTGAACTTTCTAGAAGCTGAGTCTCAGGGAGCTTCTCCACCACGACAGCTCCCCGCTCAGCCCAGGAAGCGTCCCGGAGCACCCGCCAGGAAGAGACTGCCTAAGAACGTGCCAGCTCTTCTGAGAACCGCCCTCGCAGCCACCCCCAGAAGATCGGACGGGAATCCCTGCTGCCCAGCCGTGTCTCTCATCGACCCACCCGGCCCCGGAACCGGAGGGTCTGGGCACCTTCTCTTAGACGCCGTGACCGACGTCGTGCCCACCGGCACACCTTGGCTGCTGCCACCCGCCAAGAGTGCTGCCGGGCTGCTCCAAGGCCTGTCCAAGCCCTAGAGGCTCCCCAAGCCGCAGAGGAGACGACGGCGCCTTCAGGAAAGCCGGTCCCTCGCTGCGGGTTCCTTAGCACAAAGTGGCCTTGTGCTAAAGCTCACAGGTTTCTCTGCGGCTTCACTGGAGCTTTCAAAGAAATAGCTATGGTTCGCGCTTTCAAAAGGGTGTCGCTGCAGGTAGCCACCCACCTTAAAGCGGACGGACGTCACTTCTCTGGAGAGCAGGCGCCGCACGGGTGGGATCGCAGGCTGTGGGCCAAGGACGCTTCCGATTCTGTTTGTCACGCTGTCACCGTCTGGGAGGAGCTGGGGGGCGTGGGGTGGGGGGGTGGGGGTTGGGTCTGGGAGGTGGGGGGGTTGCGGGCGGGTGGGGGGTGGGGGTGTGGGAAGAGTGGGGGGGTGGGAAGGGTGGGGGTGGGGGGAGGGGGGCGTTTATTGAGCTTTCCCTCGGGGAGCGGGAACCTCACTTGCCTTAGTGCTGCAGCATCAGAAAGCGCGCGAGGGCGCCCACTCCCGGGACAGTAGGAAGAAAGGGGAAGGGCACCAACGTGCAGCGGGCATCCAAACTTCACGAGGAAAGCTTGCTCTCCCCCGGCTCGGTCCTCCTCCTCTTTCCACTGCCTGGGAAACCGCCCTCGGGTGCTCTGCGGCCTCTGGGACAGACAGGAAAACTCCTAAGCACGGGAGGATCTTATTCCCTGACTCGCTTTGGGTTGCAAAGCCAGTCACCAGACCTCAGAGATCTTTGCAAGGGTTTACGAACTGCTTCTTGTTGTTTTCCAAAGCAGGGGTCTGTGGTCTGTGGTCCGGATGGACACCGACTGACTGAACCGGCGCCTCGCGATGGGCATGGAAGCCGCTTCCGCCCCCAAGCCCATCAGAGGGCCGTGGTCAACCCCCCCCCACCCCGCCCCGTTTCCTCAACAGCCCCTCCAAATCATCTCCATCGCCTGCCTCAAGCGGGATCGTCCTCATACCCGTTCGGTACCCGAAGAGATCAGAGGCCAGCTGGTCAAGAACTCTCCGTTTCCCCGCACCACCCCCCACCCCCGTTTGAACGTCCCTCTATTTCTCTCCACCCACCCCTCCCCTTTCCCTTTGGTTTTCCAGGAAGAGGGATTCAGCTTGGCAGTTCCAGGGTCCTGGCTCCACGTGGGGTGCCCTGGGAACCGTCTGCTCAGCCTCCCCCAAAGATCTCGTTCCCTCAGTTGGCCAGCTGCTTTCTCTTCGGCCCGTCTCTTTCCTTAAGCCGCTGAGCACACCCAAGTCTCTCCCAGCATCCACACCTCTCCTTTCCGCTCCTCCACCACCGCCTTCTCTCTCTACCTTTCACGGCTAAGCTGCTGCCAAAAGACCTCGACTCCTCGTCAGCCATCCAGTCATCGCCTCGTCTCTCACCGGCTCCTCGAAAGACTCCCCAAATCTCGTCGCCGTCCCGTCCTAGCAAGAGGCCAGGGCACGCCCTTCGGTTCCTCCGTCTTCCTAAACTCTCTGTGGTGTCTGAGGAATGCTGCCCACGCCTTCAGTCTCTGCAAGTTCTCGCCACCCTCTTTCTCTGGGGGATGGCCCCCTCCCCAGGTGCCCTTCCTAACCTCAGACCCCTCTGTCTCCCTTTCCTCTGCGGCTTCTCCTCCCGACCACTTCTCCAAGGGTTCTGTTCTCGAAGGCAAGGCACGGTCTTCAGGGAACAGGAACCCCTCGGGTCTCAGAGCAAGCTCATGCGCTCTCCTACGATTCGACTCGCCCCCCGGATGCCCAGGGCTTCTGAGTGCGTACGACTGACGTCACCCTGCCCCTGACTCCACGCTGCTTTCTCTAACTGTCTGCTGGACGCACCTCTCGGGATGTCCAAAGGCTTCTCAAAACCGACACGTCCAAAAGGGAGCCCGGTATCCTCCAAAAGAACCCTCCCCCTCCTCTTACCTTCCTTTCATCACCTCAGAAAACCTCTGCCCATCTCATCCCCACCCCCGAGAGCGAGAGGCCTCAGGGCCACGCTTGAGCTCTCTGTCTCACCCACTTGGCAGCCTACCGACTCCCAAAGGGAGCCGAGCGCCTTCCTGTCTTTGCCGTCCCCGCTGCTCTGCCGCATGCCTTCCTGTCTCTTGCACGCAACCAGCCCAGTAGACTCCTTACTGATCTTGCCGGCTGGCCTCCTGGCACACCGCACCCCCCCCTCCCCGCTTGAACCCATCCTCCACACTGTTGGGAGGGTGACCCAAGAGGAAAACCCTGCCGTTACTGACAACACGGTGCCCGGCCCCCACAGGGGCGGACGTGGGCAAGAAAGTAACCAAAGTTTCTGAGGTTGTTTTGCAGAACAACAGGAAGACGGCAGATCAGAGAGCAGCTTGATGGCAGCCCCCCCGGACCCCGCCCGAGCGGACATCGTGCAGAGGCTTGGACCAGCTGAAATGACGGATCGCCCACTTTCCGCGTCACGGACAGAGATCCTCGGCGTGCAACGCGTCGAACCCCACTGACTTCGCACTTGTGACCCACGAAGAAATACGAGTGACAGTCGCACCTGAGCAGAGGACTCTTCAAGCTTCACCCCCAGCGCTCTCCTGGTCCCACCCCTACCCCAACCCCAGATAAACGCCCCAACGTTTTGTTTTCCCTTTGAGGAGGCGGGTTTGAGTTTTACGCCCACCTCCTTGTCTGGCCGCCTCTTGATCATAAACCTCTTTCCTTGCTGCACCCCTGACTTCTCACTGATTGGCTTGGCTGCGAAATCGGGTACCCGGACCTGAGTTTGTGTGTGGTCCCATCGCTTCCCTGCTTGAAAGGAATCCAGGGTTCTCCACTGCCTGCAGGCCAAACTGGAGCAGAATCTCCAAGGCCTCGCCCCTGCAGCCTTCCTCCCTGCTCCTCACCCACACGCGGGCCACCCTCCCGCCACGTGCGACTCTCTGCAGACCCCAAACAGGTTCTGACTCAAAGGACTTCAAGCTCATCGAGCGAGCCTAATCCTAGCAGGGTAATCCCTTCGATCCAGTGCACACCGCCAGTGTTCGACCTGCCTCTTCTTGGCAGGACTCAGAGGAGAGAGAGGTTGGACGGGAGGACGGGAGGACGGGCGGAGGCGGAAGGGGTGGAAGTCCAAGGCTCAGGGAAAGGCAGCAAGCAGCGGAGAGCAAGGAAAGGTGGATCCCCTTTCCTGCACCGCCTGCTCCCCCCACCCATGCCGGCTCGCCTTCTTCCATCCTCAACCTCTTCCCCGCCCCGCTTCCTGGGGCATTTCACACTCAGCGCCCGCCGGAAGAGCACGGCAGCAGGACCAAAGCAACACGGAGAAGCAGCTGCTGCCAAAGCCAAAGGGAGGAAGAGGATCCGGAGAACCCTTTTTCCTTTCACTGGCGCCCGGCGCCTGCATCCTGCTCCCGATTCCAAATTTCACGCGGGCAACAACTGGCACCGCTCCTTCCTCCTCGCCCTGGGCTGGAGGCAGCACCACCTCCCGCTTCCCTGAAGGCCCAAGGGAAACGCACGCACCGAGGGGATCCCACCGGCTGGAAGCCCCTTTACAGATTTCCGCTGTCTGCACTTGGACCTCAAGGGTCTGCGCGGCGCGCCCTGCCCCCACGACCACCCCGCGTCACTCCTTAATCGCCCCCCCACCCCGCCCCGCTGGAGCCCAAGGCTGAGAATCCGGTCCCAGCACCCGCCAGCCCGCCGCGCCCCGCCCCGCCCCGCGCCCCCCACCCCAGCGCCGCCGTCATCGCCTGTGCAAAGGCACGCGCCCCAGGGATGGGAGTGGTGGCCCCAGGCAGCCAGCACGGGCGCCAGGGTCGCCGGCAGGACAGGAGAAGGCGCAGGTCCCTGCTCCCGGGGGCGGGGCCCGGGCGGTGGAGACCCCGACGGGTGCACGGAGGGAGGCGGCCGCCCGGGGCCCTCACCTGCCCATGCTCTGGTGGGCCCGCGGCCTCCCGCAGTGCAACGGCCACTACCTGGCGGCGGCGGCGGCGGCGGCGGCGGCGGCTCCCCAGCCTGCGGGGCTCCTGGCGCGCGCATCGGGACGGCCTGGCGGCTGCTCCCGCGCGACACTGCCGAGCCGGCGGCGGCGGCGGCGGTGGCGGCGGCGCCGGGCTCCCAGGCCCGCGGAGCTCGGGGCAGGCTGACCGGGACTTTCTGGTCGCTGCGGCGGCGGGTCCCCAGGCCCGCGGGGCCAGCCGCGCCGCCCCCGCGCCCCGCGCCGGGGCAGGAGCGCACGGCAGGCCCAGGGGGCGGCGCGCAGCCGGGCCTCGGCCGCCGGCGCCGAGTCGGGCCCCGAGGACGACGTTCCGCCGGGCTCAGCGGGGCTGGGGGCCGCGCGCTCCACGAGCACCTCTGGGTCCTTTCCCCGCTCCACCGCCCGCTCGACGCATGGGGAAGACTCCCTTCCCCGACCACAGCCCGCCCCGCGCTGACAGAAGCGGGCGCACAGCGTGCACGCGGTGTGCCACACCCCGCCTGTGGCGCCCGAGAGCCCCCAGGCTCCTCCCGGGGACCGCTTCTCCAGGCAGGGCCGCAGGAAGAGGGCGGCGAGGCGGCGGGGCAAGGACCCCGGCGACTGTGTGGGGGATGGCCACGGTCAGGGTGCTCAGGAGGGTCGTGCTTCCGCGCAGGGGGCCGACGTGTGTCCAAACACACTCGTCGGAACTCTGCAGGTGGAGGCGGGTCCCCACCTACCTTGGCCCTCCGAGTGTTCTCCAAGCCGGCTGGGAAGATCCCCGGCCGCAGGACAGGAGGGAGCGTGGGAGGCGCTTGGCGGCAGCCAGAGCCCTGGGGTCCTTTCTGCCCACACGCGCTGCCCCGCGCACAGGTGGCGGTGGTGTGGGGTTGGCGGCCTTCAGCGCGGCGTTCCTGGCGGGCGGCCCCAGGGGGCAGGGGGGCCGCCTGGCCCCCGGGGGCGGCACTGAAGCAGAGGGAGAGGGGGGCCCACCGCCGTGGTGGGAAGCCCTGGGGATGAGCGGAGGCCCACGGGGCTGGCGGTGGGGGGTGGAGGGGGGCGGAGCGGGGCACGCGTGTCAGGAGGTGGCCATGGGTGAGGGCCAGGCGGCAGGCCTCGCGGTTGCGGGCAGCCCCTCCCCTCCCCTCCGGGAGCCCCGAGCCCAACGGTTGGAGCCCGCGCCCCGCCCAGGCCCCGCCCAGGCCCCGCCCCAGCCCCGCCCAGGCCCCGCCCCCAGGCCGCCAGCCCGCCGTTGCCTAGCAGCGCCTGGCTGTGATTTGACTCTTAGCCTCGCGCAGCCGCCGGGGCCCTGACACTTGGCGGGGCTGTCCGACTGGGCTGGACGCTCTTCGCGGAGCGCACCAGGTCAGTGCTGTGACCCGCAGCGATGGCCTCCTGGTTTGGCCGCCCCGGCCTCGGCTCCGGCTTAGGCCATTCCCTGGGGCGAGTGGGCGGCAGCGTGGCTTCCCTCCCCGCACACCTCTCTGACTTCACCAGAGGTGTGCTGAGGGAGGGGACGCAAAAGCTGCCAGACTTACCCGACTCGGGGAGAACGGAGACGGAAGCCATTCGGGCGACCGGACCACCCGAGAAGGAGAGACCGGCAACTCCAGCTCGGAGAGACACCGCAACTCTGCGGGAAAGCCTCGAGGAAGGAGACACGAGGCTCGCCTCCCTGCAAGAAGAAGGCAGTCACCTGAGGGAAGCACTGGAGCCACAGAGACAACGGGCTCGAGCCGCTCCAGTGGTTGACCCGAACACCCTCGACGCCGGGACACAACTAGAATCTGAGGGGTCTCAACTGAAAGGGATCGAAGGTCACCTGGAGGAGGAAACCCAGCATCCTCCAAGGACCACTGAAGAGCAAAAGCAGAGGAAGGCGCTGAAACTTGGGACCGAAAAGACGATCCCTCTGACCGAGCGGCTTGATGAGCCGGACGACGATGAGACCGGGCCACGAACTCAGACGATCCGGCCGCAAGACTGGCAGAGCCAGGGCCTTCCCGCTCGCCTAGCTTCGGCTGCCTCCGTCCAGGATGCGGGGGGCCTCCAGCAGCAACTGCAAGCCTCTGCTTTGGAAAGGGAACGGGTGTTGGCCGTTTTCGACGAGAAGCTGAGGGAAAACAGCCACCTGAAAAGGGCGTATCACACAATGATGGACCTGCTGGTGGCCAAAGAAGCAGAGCTCGCGAAGCTGCGAGGCGAAAGTCAGACACGGCGCCCTCGATCTGACAGCGGCGGTGAGGACATGTTTCGAGAAGCGATCCGGCACTTATCACGCCTCGTCCGAGCCAAAGACATTGAAATCGGTGCCTTGAGCCAGAAATGTCAGACTTTACTGACCATCTGGCAAACGTCCGACGCCGGCCATGAGGTTCGGGGCGTGGACGCGAATCAGTGGGAGGAGCTTCTCCGGGAACGGGACACGTTGAAGCAGCGGGTCAACGTGCTGGAGGAGTGGCAGCGGCTGGTGCTCACCGAGGTGCACCATCTGCAGCGGGAGTCATCCCAACTTCAGAAAGAACTCCCACCACTCGAGGCACGGGCCTTAGTGGACAGCGAGGAGAAGCGTCGGCGACAGATGCACTCTGCCGCCCCGTTCCCGCGTCCTCGAGGGGATGCGACCCAACTCCGGCTCTTGGGGAAGAGACTGGCACAGATGCAGCTCGGCCTAGAGCAGCTCTGCAATGCCAAGGAGGTTCTCTTGGGTCCACCCGCCCTCACGTCACCACAGCCGCCCGCCGCATCGTCGCGGACTTGCGAGGCGGCCGGCTCTCAGGAGGCAATTAAGTCCGAGGCGCCGGGCGAGTCTTCGAAAGGGCCGCCAGCAGAGGTGGAAGCCTTAAGGCGAGCCACGGAGGAAAAAGACGCAGCCATCAGAAGCCTCCAGGAGGAGACTCAGAGACTGTCCGAGGCGATGGCCGCCACCTCGGAACGGGAGAGAGAACGGCACGCACAGACGGATTCCGAAATTCAGCGGCTCAAGGAGAAACAGGAGGCTTTACAGAACACGCTGGAGGACAGAGAGCTCTTAATCGAGGCGCAGAGGGAGGAATTCCTTTCTCTGAGGGAAACCCTCACGACCCAAGCGAGCGAAAACGAACTGTTGAGGCAGGCGGTGACAAACCTGAAGGAGAGGATAGTCCATCTGGAAGCGGATGCGTGCCAAGTCAAACGGGAGAATGCAAAACTGCTGGCAAGGTCCAGGGAGAAGGACACCGAAAACCAAGCCTTACAAGAGACGAACAGGCGCCTCTCTACGATGCTGAGGGAGAAGGAATTCGAATGCGTCTCCGTGAAGAAGAAGGCTCTGGCTTTTGAGTGCCTCCTGAGAGAAAAAGAAGAGGGCCGGGCTGGGGAATTCAGCCAGCTTCTCAATGCAGTGACCTCCATGCAGGAAAAGAGCATTGTCTTTCAGCACGAGAGAGATGAGGCGGCGCTGGCGCTGAGACAGGAACGAGCGGAAAAGTGCGCCCTGCGGGAGGAGGTTCGCCTTTTGCGCGACAAGGGAGCGCGCCTAGGCCAGGAGCTGGGGAGGTCTCGGACGCAGGCTTCAGAATGCGAAGACTGGCATCTCCGGGCAGCGCGGCTGGCAGAAGACAGAGCGGCTCAACTCAGGAGGAAAGTCACGGCGCTAGAGGAGAGGCTCCTGTCATCTTCCCACGCCATGCAGAAGGCGAGCCAGCGGGCCGCTGCCCGGGTCGGGTCCCTGCAGGAACAACTGGCTGCGGTCACCCAGCAGAAAGAGGAGACTGCCCTCCAGCTGTCCGCCTCCCGGGAAGCAGAGAAGCAGCAGGCCGGAGCCCTGGCCAACCTGAAGGTGGTCCTGGCCGAGTGGATGCAAAAGGCAGACGGCCTGGAAGGGAAGCTGAGGTCGCTGCAGGGACGGCTGGAGAGAGCGCAAGCCGCCTCGCGCCTGCAGGAGGAGCAGATCGGAGAACTGCAGCGACAAGACGAGGCCCGACGGGAAGTGCTGGAGGACGTCCAAAAGAAGTGGACCGACTTAGTGAGCACCCTGGAAGGAAAAGCAGACAAGGCCCTCCTGAGAAAGCTCTTCACGGACGCCTTGCAAAGCGCCAGACACGAACGCCGGGAAGCGTTCCGACGGATGGGAAGCACCCTGGGTGTGGAAAGGGAGGCCATGGAGCAGTTGCTGCAGGAAGAGCAGGGCGGCCTTACCGGATGGGTGACCGGGCGGCTCGGATCCCGCAGTGCCCCCGACACGCCTCCTCCTCGGAGACCCAACCAGCAATCCGAGCTCAAGAGTTCCTTCTCGGAGCTTTTCGTGAACTTTCTAGAAGCTGAGTCTCAGGGAGCTTCTCCACCACGACAGCTCCCCGCTCAGCCCAGGAAGCGTCCCGGAGCACCCGCCAGGAAGAGACTGCCTAAGAACGTGCCAGCTCTTCTGAGAACCGCCCTCGCAGCCACCCCCAGAAGATCGGACGGGAATCCCTGCTGCCCAGCCGTGTCTCTCATCGACCCACCCGGCCCCGGAACCGGAGGGTCTGGGCACCTTCTCTTAGACGCCGTGACCGACGTCGTGCCCACCGGCACACCTTGGCTGCTGCCACCCGCCAAGAGTGCTGCCGGGCTGCTCCAAGGCCTGTCCAAGCCCTAGAGGCTCCCCAAGCCGCAGAGGAGACGACGGCGCCTTCAGGAAAGCCGGTCCCTCGCTGCGGGTTCCTTAGCACAAAGTGGCCTTGTGCTAAAGCTCACAGGTTTCTCTGCGGCTTCACTGGAGCTTTCAAAGAAATAGCTATGGTTCGCGCTTTCAAAAGGGTGTCGCTGCAGGTAGCCACCCACCTTAAAGCGGACGGACGTCACTTCTCTGGAGAGCAGGCGCGGCACGGGTGGGATCGCAGGCTGTGGGCCAAGGACGCTTCCGATTCTGTTTGTCACGCTGTCACCGTCTGGGAGGAGCTGGGGGGCGTGGGGTGGGGGGGTGGGGGTTGGGTCTGGGAGGTGGGGGGGTTGCGGGCGGGTGGGGGGTGGGGGTGTGGGAAGAGTGGGGGGGTGGGAAGGGTGGGGGTGGGGGGAGGGGGGCGTTTATTGAGCTTTCCCTCGGGGAGCGGGAACCTCACTTGCCTTAGTGCTGCAGCATCAGAAAGCGCGCGAGGGCGCCCACTCCCGGGACAGTAGGAAGAAAGGGGAAGGGCACCAACGTGCAGCGGGCATCCAAACTTCACGAGGAAAGCTTGCTTTCCCCCGGCTCGGTCCTCCTCATCTTTCCACTGCCTGGGAAACCGCCCTCGGGTGCTCTGCGGCCTCTGGGACAGACAGGAAAACTCCTAAGCACGGGAGGATCTTATTCCCTGACTCGCTTTGGGTTGCAAAGCCAGTCACCAGACCTCAGAGATCTTTGCAAGGGTTTACGAACTGCTTCTTGTTGTTTTCCAAAGCAGGGGTCTGTGGTCTGTGGTCCGGATGGACACCGACTGACTGAACCGGCGCCTCGCGATGGGCATGGAAGCCGCTTCCGCCCCCAAGCCCATCAGAGGGCCGTGGTCAACCCCCCCCCACCCCGCCCCGTTTCCTCAACAGCCCCTCCAAATCATCTCCATCGCCTGCCTCAAGCGGGATCGTCCTCATACCCATTCGGTACCCGAAGAGATCAGAGGCCAGCTGGTCAAGAACTCTCCGTTTCCCCGCACCACCCCCCACCCCCGTTTGAACGTCCCTCTATTTCTCTCCACCCACCCCTCCCCTTTCCCTTTGGTTTTCCAGGAAGAGGGATTCAGCTTGGCAGTTCCAGGGTCCTGGCTCCACGTGGGGTGCCCTGGGAACCGTCTGCTCAGCCTCCCCCAAAGATCTCGTTCCCTCAGTTGGCCAGCTGCTTTCTCTTCGGCCCGTCTCTTTCCTTAAGCCGCTGAGCACACCCAAGTCTCTCCCAGCATCCACACCTCTCCTTTCCGCTCCTCCACCACCGCCTTCTCTCTCTACCTTTCACGGCTAAGCTGCTGCCAAAAGACCTCGACTCCTCGTCAGCCATCCAGTCATCGCCTCGTCTCTCACCGGCTCCTCGAAAGACTCCCCAAATCTCGTCGCCGTCCCGTCCTAGCAAGAGGCCAGGGCACGCCCTTCGGTTCCTCCGTCTTCCTAAACTCTCTGTGGTGTCTGAGGAATGCTGCCCACGCCTTCAGTCTCTGCAAGTTCTCGCCACCCTCTTTCTCTGGGGGATGGCCCCCTCCCCAGGTGCCCTTCCTAACCTCAGACCCCTCTGTCTCCCTTTCCTCTGCGGCTTCTCCTCCCGACCACTTCTCCAAGGGTTCTGTTCTCGAAGGCAAGGCACGGTCTTCAGGGAACAGGAACCCCTCGGGTCTCAGAGCAAGCTCATGCGCTCTCCTACGATTCGACTCGCCCCCCGGATGCCCAGGGCTTCTGAGTGCGTACGACTGACGTCACCCTGCCCCTGACTCCACGCTGCTTTCTCTAACTGTCTGCTGGACGCACCTCTCGGGATGTCCAAAGGCTTCTCAAAACCGACACGTCCAAAAGGGAGCCCGGTATCCTCCAAAAGAACCCTCCCCCTCCTCTTACCTTCCTTTCATCACCTCAGAAAACCTCTGCCCATCTCATCCCCACCCCCGAGAGCGAGAGGCCTCAGGGCCACGCTTGAGCTCTCTGTCTCACCCACTTGGCAGCCTACCGACTCCCAAAGGGAGCCGAGCGCCTTCCTGTCTTTGCCGTCCCCGCTGCTCTGCCGCATGCCTTCCTGTCTCTTGCACGCAACCAGCCCAGTAGACTCCTTACTGATCTTGCCGGCTGGCCTCCTGGCACACCGTACCCCCCCATCCCCGCTTGAACCCATCCTCCACACTGTTGGGAGGGTGACCCAAGAGGAAAACCCTGCCGTTACTGACAACACGGTGCCCGGCCCCCACAGGGGCGGACGTGGGCAAGAAAGTAACCAAAGTTTCTGAGGTTGTTTTGCAGAACAACAGGAAGACGGCAGATCAGAGAGCAGCTTGATGGCAGCCCCCCCGGACCCCGCCCGAGCGGACATCGTGCAGAGGCTTGGACCAGCTGAAATGACGGATCGCCCACTTTCCGCGTCACGGACAGAGATCCTCGGCGTGCAACGCGTCGAACCCCACTGACTTCGCACTTGTGACCCACGAAGAAATACGAGTGACAGTCGCACCTGAGCAGAGGACTCTTCAAGCTTCACCCCCAGCGCTCTCCTGGTCCCACCCCTACCCCAACCCCAGATAAACGCCCCAACGTTTTGTTTTCCCTTTGAGGAGGCGGGTTTGAGTTTTACGCCCACCTCCTTGTCTGGCCGCCTCTTGATCATAAACCTCTTTCCTTGCTGCACCCCTGACTTCTCACTGATTGGCTTGGCTGCGAAATCGGGTACCCGGACCTGAGTTTGTGTGTGGTCCCATCGCTTCCCTGCTTGAAAGGAATCCAGGGTTCTCCACTGCCTGCAGGCCAAACTGGAGCAGAATCTCCAAGGCCTCGCCCCTGCAGCCTTCCTCCCTGCTCCTCACCCACACGCGGGCCACCCTCCCGCCACGTGCGACTCTCTGCAGACCCCAAACAGGTTCTGACTCAAAGGACTTCAAGCTCATCGAGCGAGCCTAATCCTAGCAGGGTAATCCCTTCGATCCAGTGCACACCGCCAGTGTTCGACCTGCCTCTTCTTGGCAGGACTCAGAGGAGAGAGAGGTTGGACGGGAGGACGGGAGGACGGGCGGAGGCGGAAGGGGTGGAAGTCCAAGGCTCAGGGAAAGGCAGCAAGCAGCGGAGAGCAAGGAAAGGTGGATCCCCTTTCCTGCACCGCCTGCTCCCCCCACCCATGCCGGCTCGCCTTCTTCCATCCTCAACCTCTTCCCCGCCCCGCTTCCTGGGGCATTTCACACTCAGCGCCCGCCGGAAGAGCACGGCAGCAGGACCAAAGCAACACGGAGAAGCAGCTGCTGCCAAAGCCAAAGGGAGGAAGAGGATCCGGAGAACCCTTTTTCCTTTCACTGGCGCCCGGCGCCTGCATCCTGCTCCCGATTCCAAATTTCACGCGGGCAACAACTGGCACCGCTCCTTCCTCCTCGCCCTGGGCTGGAGGCAGCACCGCCTCCCGCTTCCCTGAAGGCCCAAGGGAAACGCACGCACCGAGGGGATCCCACCGGCTGGAAGCCCCTTTACAGATTTCCGCTGTCTGCACTTGGACCTCAAGGGTCTGCGCGGCGCGCCCTGCCCCCACGACCACCCCGCGTCACTCCTTAATCGCCCCCCCACCCCGCCCCGCTGGAGCCCAAGGCTGAGAATCCGGTCCCAGCACCCGCCAGCCCGCCGCGCCCCGCCCCGCCCCGCGCCCCCCACCCCAGCGCCGCCGTCATCGCCTGTGCAAAGGCACGCGCCCCAGGGATGGGAGTGGTGGCCCCAGGCAGCCAGCACGGGCGCCAGGGTCGCCGGCAGGACAGGAGAAGGCGCAGGTCCCTGCTCCCGGGGGCGGGGCCCGGGCGGTGGAGACCCCGACGGGTGCACGGAGGGAGGCGGCCGCCCGGGGCCCTCACCTGCCCATGCTCTGGTGGGCCCGCGGCCTCCCGCAGTGCAACGGCCACTACCTGGCGGCGGCGGCGGCGGCGGCGGCGGCGGCTCCCCAGCCTGCGGGGCTCCTGGCGCGCGCATCGGGACGGCCTGGCGGCTGCTCCCGCGCGACACTGCCGAGCCGGCGGCGGCGGCGGCGGGGGCGGCGGCGCCGGGCTCCCAGGCCCGCGGAGCTCGGGGCAGGCTGACCGGGACTTTCTGGTCGCTGCGGCGGCGGGTCCCCAGGCCCGCGGGGCCAGCCGCGCCGCCCCCGCGCCCCGCGCCGGGGCAGGAGCGCACGGCAGGCCCAGGGGGCGGCGCGCAGCCGGGCCTCGGCCGCCGGCGCCGAGTCGGGCCCCGAGGACGACGTTCCGCCGGGCTCAGCGGGGCTGGGGGCCGCGCGCTCCACGAGCACCTCTGGGTCCTTTCCCCGCTCCACCGCCCGCTCGACGCATGGGGAAGACTCCCTTCCCCGACCACAGCCCGCCCCGCGCTGACAGAAGCGGGCGCACAGCGTGCACGCGGTGTGCCACACCCCGCCTGTGGCGCCCGAGAGCCCCCAGGCTCCTCCCGGGGACCGCTTCTCCAGGCAGGGCCGCAGGAAGAGGGCGGCGAGGCGGCGGGGCAAGGACCCCGGCGACTGTGTGGGGGATGGCCACGGTCAGGGTGCTCAGGAGGGTCGTGCTTCCGCGCAGGGGGCCGACGTGTGTCCAAACACACTCGTCGGAACTCTGCAGGTGGAGGCGGGTCCCCACCTACCTTGGCCCTCCGAGTGTTCTCCAAGCCGGCTGGGAAGATCCCCGGCCGCAGGACAGGAGGGAGCGTGGGAGGCGCTTGGCGGCAGCCAGAGCCCTGGGGTCCTTTCTGCCCACACGCGCTGCCCCGCGCACAGGTGGCGGTGGTGTGGGGTTGGCGGCCTTCAGCGCGGCGTTCCTGGCGGGCGGCCCCAGGGGGCAGGGGGGCCGCCTGGCCCCCGGGGGCGGCACTGAAGCAGAGGGAGAGGGGGGCCCACCGCCGTGGTGGGAAGCCCTGGGGATGAGCGGAGGCCCACGGGGCTGGCGGTGGGGGGTGGAGGGGGGCGGAGCGGGGCACGCGTGTCAGGAGGTGGCCATGGGTGAGGGCCAGGCGGCAGGCCTCGCGGTTGCGGGCAGCCCCTCCCCTCCCCTCCGGGAGCCCCGAGCCCAACGGTTGGAGCCCGCGCCCCGCCCAGGCCCCGCCCAGGCCCCGCCCCAGCCCCGCCCAGGCCCCGCCCCCAGGCCGCCAGCCCGCCGTTGCCTAGCAGCGCCTGGCTGTGATTTGACTCTTAGCCTCGCGCAGCCGCCGGGGCCCTGACACTTGGCGGGGCTGTCCGACTGGGCTGGACGCTCTTCGCGGAGCGCACCAGGTCAGTGCTGTGACCCGCAGCGATGGCCTCCTGGTTTGGCCGCCCCGGCCTCGGCTCCGGCTTAGGCCATTCCCTGGGGCGAGTGGGCGGCAGCGTGGCTTCCCTCCCCGCACACCTCTCTGACTTCACCAGAGGTGTGCTGAGGGAGGGGACGCAAAAGCTGCCAGACTTACCCGACTCGGGGAGAACGGAGACGGAAGCCATTCGGGCGACCGGACCACCCGAGAAGGAGAGACCGGCAACTCCAGCTCGGAGAGACACCGCAACTCTGCGGGAAAGCCTCGAGGAAGGAGACACGAGGCTCGCCTCCCTGCAAGAAGAAGGCAGTCACCTGAGGGAAGCACTGGAGCCACAGAGACAACGGGCTCGAGCCGCTCCAGTGGTTGACCCGAACACCCTCGACGCCGGGACACAACTAGAATCTGAGGGGTCTCAACTGAAAGGGATCGAAGGTCACCTGGAGGAGGAAACCCAGCATCCTCCAAGGACCACTGAAGAGCAAAAGCAGAGGAAGGCGCTGAAACTTGGGACCGAAAAGACGATCCCTCTGACCGAGCGGCTTGATGAGCCGGACGACGATGAGACCGGGCCACGAACTCAGACGATCCGGCCGCAAGACTGGCAGAGCCAGGGCCTTCCCGCTCGCCTAGCTTCGGCTGCCTCCGTCCAGGATGCGGGGGGCCTCCAGCAGCAACTGCAAGCCTCTGCTTTGGAAAGGGAACGGGTGTTGGCCGTTTTCGACGAGAAGCTGAGGGAAAACAGCCACCTGAAAAGGGCGTATCACACAATGATGGACCTGCTGGTGGCCAAAGAAGCAGAGCTCGCGAAGCTGCGAGGCGAAAGTCAGACACGGCGCCCTCGATCTGACAGCGGCGGTGAGGACATGTTTCGAGAAGCGATCCGGCACTTATCACGCCTCGTCCGAGCCAAAGACATTGAAATCGGTGCCTTGAGCCAGAAATGTCAGACTTTACTGACCATCTGGCAAACGTCCGACGCCGGCCATGAGGTTCGGGGCGTGGACGCGAATCAGTGGGAGGAGCTTCTCCGGGAACGGGACACGTTGAAGCAGCGGGTCAACGTGCTGGAGGAGTGGCAGCGGCTGGTGCTCACCGAGGTGCACCATCTGCAGCGGGAGTCATCCCAACTTCAGAAAGAACTCCCACCACTCGAGGCACGGGCCTTAGTGGACAGCGAGGAGAAGCGTCGGCGACAGATGCACTCTGCCGCCCCGTTCCCGCGTCCTCGAGGGGATGCGACCCAACTCCGGCTCTTGGGGAAGAGACTGGCACAGATGCAGCTCGGCCTAGAGCAGCTCTGCAATGCCAAGGAGGTTCTCTTGGGTCCACCCGCCCTCACGTCACCACAGCCGCCCGCCGCATCGTCGCGGACTTGCGAGGCGGCCGGCTCTCAGGAGGCAATTAAGTCCGAGGCGCCGGGCGAGTCTTCGAAAGGGCCGCCAGCAGAGGTGGAAGCCTTAAGGCGAGCCACGGAGGAAAAAGACGCAGCCATCAGAAGCCTCCAGGAGGAGACTCAGAGACTGTCCGAGGCGATGGCCGCCACCTCGGAACGGGAGAGAGAACGGCACGCACAGACGGATTCCGAAATTCAGCGGCTCAAGGAGAAACAGGAGGCTTTACAGAACACGCTGGAGGACAGAGAGCTCTTAATCGAGGCGCAGAGGGAGGAATTCCTTTCTCTGAGGGAAACCCTCACGACCCAAGCGAGCGAAAACGAACTGTTGAGGCAGGCGGTGACAAACCTGAAGGAGAGGATAGTCCATCTGGAAGCGGATGCGTGCCAAGTCAAACGGGAGAATGCAAAACTGCTGGCAAGGTCCAGGGAGAAGGACACCGAAAACCAAGCCTTACAAGAGACGAACAGGCGCCTCTCTACGATGCTGAGGGAGAAGGAATTCGAATGCGTCTCCGTGAAGAAGAAGGCTCTGGCTTTTGAGTGCCTCCTGAGAGAAAAAGAAGAGGGCCGGGCTGGGGAATTCAGCCAGCTTCTCAATGCAGTGACCTCCATGCAGGAAAAGAGCATTGTCTTTCAGCACGAGAGAGATGAGGCGGCGCTGGCGCTGAGACAGGAACGAGCGGAAAAGTGCGCCCTGCGGGAGGAGGTTCGCCTTTTGCGGGACAAGGGAGCGCGCCTAGGCCAGGAGCTGGGGAGGTCTCGGACGCAGGCTTCAGAATGCGAAGACTGGCATCTCCGGGCAGCGCGGCTGGCAGAAGACAGAGCGGCTCAACTCAGGAGGAAAGTCACGGCGCTAGAGGAGAGGCTCCTGTCATCTTCCCACGCCATGCAGAAGGCGAGCCAGCGGGCCGCTGCCCGGGTCGGGTCCCTGCAGGAACAACTGGCTGCGGTCACCCAGCAGAAAGAGGAGACTGCCCTCCAGCTGTCCGCCTCCCGGGAAGCAGAGAAGCAGCAGGCCGGAGCCCTGGCCAACCTGAAGGTGGTCCTGGCCGAGTGGATGCAAAAGGCAGACGGCCTGGAAGGGAAGCTGAGGTCGCTGCAGGGACGGCTGGAGAGAGCGCAAGCCGCCTCGCGCCTGCAGGAGGAGCAGATCGGAGAACTGCAGCGACAAGACGAGGCCCGACGGGAAGTGCTGGAGGACGTCCAAAAGAAGTGGACCGACTTAGTGAGCACCCTGGAAGGAAAAGCAGACAAGGCCCTCCTGAGAAAGCTCTTCACGGACGCCTTGCAAAGCGCCAGACACGAACGCCGGGAAGCGTTCCGACGGATGGGAAGCACCCTGGGTGTGGAAAGGGAGGCCATGGAGCAGTTGCTGCAGGAAGAGCAGGGCGGCCTTACCGGATGGGTGACCGGGCGGCTCGGATCCCGCAGTGCCCCCGACACGCCTCCTCCTCGGAGACCCAACCAGCAATCCGAGCTCAAGAGTTCCTTCTCGGAGCTTTTCGTGAACTTTCTAGAAGCTGAGTCTCAGGGAGCTTCTCCACCACGACAGCTCCCCGCTCAGCCCAGGAAGCGTCCCGGAGCACCCGCCAGGAAGAGACTGCCTAAGAACGTGCCAGCTCTTCTGAGAACCGCCCTCGCAGCCACCCCCAGAAGATCGGACGGGAATCCCTGCTGCCCAGCCGTGTCTCTCATCGACCCACCCGGCCCCGGAACCGGAGGGTCTGGGCACCTTCTCTTAGACGCCGTGACCGACGTCGTGCCCACCGGCACACCTTGGCTGCTGCCACCCGCCAAGAGTGCTGCCGGGCTGCTCCAAGGCCTGTCCAAGCCCTAGAGGCTCCCCAAGCCGCAGAGGAGACGACGGCGCCTTCAGGAAAGCCGGTCCCTCGCTGCGGGTTCCTTAGCACAAAGTGGCCTTGTGCTAAAGCTCACAGGTTTCTCTGCGGCTTCACTGGAGCTTTCAAAGAAATAGCTATGGTTCGCGCTTTCAAAAGGGTGTCGCTGCAGGTAGCCACCCACCTTAAAGCGGACGGACGTCACTTCTCTGGAGAGCAGGCGCGGCACGGGTGGGATCGCAGGCTGTGGGCCAAGGACGCTTCCGATTCTGTTTGTCACGCTGTCACCGTCTGGGAGGAGCTGGGGGGCGTGGGGTGGGGGGGTGGGGGTTGGGTCTGGGAGGTGGGGGGGTTGCGGGCGGGTGGGGGGTGGGGGTGTGGGAAGAGTGGGGGGGTGGGAAGGGTGGGGGTGGGGGGAGGGGGGCGTTTATTGAGCTTTCCCTCGGGGAGCGGGAACCTCACTTGCCTTAGTGCTGCAGCATCAGAAAGCGCGCGAGGGCGCCCACTCCCGGGACAGTAGGAAGAAAGGGGAAGGGCACCAACGTGCAGCGGGCATCCAAACTTCACGAGGAAAGCTTGCTTTCCCCCGGCTCGGTCCTCCTCATCTTTCCACTGCCTGGGAAACCGCCCTCGGGTGCTCTGCGGCCTCTGGGACAGACAGGAAAACTCCTAAGCACGGGAGGATCTTATTCCCTGACTCGCTTTGGGTTGCAAAGCCAGTCACCAGACCTCAGAGATCTTTGCAAGGGTTTACGAACTGCTTCTTGTTGTTTTCCAAAGCAGGGGTCTGTGGTCTGTGGTCCGGATGGACACCGACTGACTGAACCGGCGCCTCGCGATGGGCATGGAAGCCGCTTCCGCCCCCAAGCCCATCAGAGGGCCGTGGTCAACCCCCCCCCACCCCGCCCCGTTTCCTCAACAGCCCCTCCAAATCATCTCCATCGCCTGCCTCAAGCGGGATCGTCCTCATACCCATTCGGTACCCGAAGAGATCAGAGGCCAGCTGGTCAAGAACTCTCCGTTTCCCCGCACCACCCCCCACCCCCCGTTTGAACGTCCCTCTATTTCTCTCCACCCACCCCTCCCCTTTCCCTTTGGTTTTCCAGGAAGAGGGATTCAGCTTGGCAGTTCCAGGGTCCTGGCTCCACGTGGGGTGCCCTGGGAACCGTCTGCTCAGCCTCCCCCAAAGATCTCGTTCCCTCAGTTGGCCAGCTGCTTTCTCTTCGGCCCGTCTCTTTCCTTAAGCCGCTGAGCACACCCAAGTCTCTCCCAGCATCCACACCTCTCCTTTCCGCTCCTCCACCACCGCCTTCTCTCTCTACCTTTCACGGCTAAGCTGCTGCCAAAAGACCTCGACTCCTCGTCAGCCATCCAGTCATCGCCTCGTCTCTCACCGGCTCCTCGAAAGACTCCCCAAATCTCGTCGCCGTCCCGTCCTAGCAAGAGGCCAGGGCACGCCCTTCGGTTCCTCCGTCTTCCTAAACTCTCTGTGGTGTCTGAGGAATGCTGCCCACGCCTTCAGTCTCTGCAAGTTCTCGCCACCCTCTTTCTCTGGGGGATGGCCCCCTCCCCAGGTGCCCTTCCTAACCTCAGACCCCTCTGTCTCCCTTTCCTCTGCGGCTTCTCCTCCCGACCACTTCTCCAAGGGTTCTGTTCTCGAAGGCAAGGCACGGTCTTCAGGGAACAGGAACCCCTCGGGTCTCAGAGCAAGCTCATGCGCTCTCCTACGATTCGACTCGCCCCCCGGATGCCCAGGGCTTCTGAGTGCGTACGACTGACGTCACCCTGCCCCTGACTCCACGCTGCTTTCTCTAACTGTCTGCTGGACGCACCTCTCGGGATGTCCAAAGGCTTCTCAAAACCGACACGTCCAAAAGGGAGCCCGGTATCCTCCAAAAGAACCCTCCCCCTCCTCTTACCTTCCTTTCATCACCTCAGAAAACCTCTGCCCATCTCATCCCCACCCCCGAGAGCGAGAGGCCTCAGGGCCACGCTTGAGCTCTCTGTCTCACCCACTTGGCAGCCTACCGACTCCCAAAGGGAGCCGAGCGCCTTCCTGTCTTTGCCGTCCCCGCTGCTCTGCCGCATGCCTTCCTGTCTCTTGCACGCAACCAGCCCAGTAGACTCCTTACTGATCTTGCCGGCTGGCCTCCTGGCACACCGCACCCCCCCATCCCCGCTTGAACCCATCCTCCACACTGTTGGGAGGGTGACCCAAGAGGAAAACCCTGCCGTTACTGACAACACGGTGCCCGGCCCCCACAGGGGCGGACGTGGGCAAGAAAGTAACCAAAGTTTCTGAGGTTGTTTTGCAGAACAACAGGAAGACGGCAGATCAGAGAGCAGCTTGATGGCAGCCCCCCCGGACCCCGCCCGAGCGGACATCGTGCAGAGGCTTGGACCAGCTGAAATGACGGATCGCCCACTTTCCGCGTCACGGACAGAGATCCTCGGCGTGCAACGCGTCGAACCCCACTGACTTCGCACTTGTGACCCACGAAGAAATACGAGTGACAGTCGCACCTGAGCAGAGGACTCTTCAAGCTTCACCCCCAGCGCTCTCCTGGTCCCACCCCTACCCCAACCCCAGATAAACGCCCCAACGTTTTGTTTTCCCTTTGAGGAGGCGGGTTTGAGTTTTACGCCCACCTCCTTGTCTGGCCGCCTCTTGATCATAAACCTCTTTCCTTGCTGCACCCCTGACTTCTCACTGATTGGCTTGGCTGCGAAATCGGGTACCCGGACCTGAGTTTGTGTGTGGTCCCATCGCTTCCCTGCTTGAAAGGAATCCAGGGTTCTCCACTGCCTGCAGGCCAAACTGGAGCAGAATCTCCAAGGCCTCGCCCCTGCAGCCTTCCTCCCTGCTCCTCACCCACACGCGGGCCACCCTCCCGCCACGTGCGACTCTCTGCAGACCCCAAACAGGTTCTGACTCAAAGGACTTCAAGCTCATCGAGCGAGCCTAATCCTAGCAGGGTAATCCCTTCGATCCAGTGCACACCGCCAGTGTTCGACCTGCCTCTTCTTGGCAGGACTCAGAGGAGAGAGAGGTTGGACGGGAGGACGGGAGGACGGGCGGAGGCGGAAGGGGTGGAAGTCCAAGGCTCAGGGAAAGGCAGCAAGCAGCGGAGAGCAAGGAAAGGTGGATCCCCTTTCCTGCACCGCCTGCTCCCCCCACCCATGCCGGCTCGCCTTCTTCCATCCTCAACCTCTTCCCCGCCCCGCTTCCTGGGGCATTTCACACTCAGCGCCCGCCGGAAGAGCACGGCAGCAGGACCAAAGCAACACGGAGAAGCAGCTGCTGCCAAAGCCAAAGGGAGGAAGAGGATCCGGAGAACCCTTTTTCCTTTCACTGGCGCCCGGCGCCTGCATCCTGCTCCCGATTCCAAATTTCACGCGGGCAACAACTGGCACCGCTCCTTCCTCCTCGCCCTGGGCTGGAGGCAGCACCGCCTCCCGCTTCCCTGAAGGCCCAAGGGAAACGCACGCACCGAGGGGATCCCACCGGCTGGAAGCCCCTTTACAGATTTCCGCTGTCTGCACTTGGACCTCAAGGGTCTGCGCGGCGCGCCCTGCCCCCACGACCACCCCGCGTCACTCCTTAATCGCCCCCCCACCCCGCCCCGCTGGAGCCCAAGGCTGAGAATCCGGTCCCAGCACCCGCCAGCCCGCCGCGCCCCGCCCCGCCCCGCGCCCCCCACCCCAGCGCCGCCGTCATCGCCTGTGCAAAGGCACGCGCCCCAGGGATGGGAGTGGTGGCCCCAGGCAGCCAGCACGGGCGCCAGGGTCGCCGGCAGGACAGGAGAAGGCGCAGGTCCCTGCTCCCGGGGGCGGGGCCCGGGCGGTGGAGACCCCGACGGGTGCACGGAGGGAGGCGGCCGCCCGGGGCCCTCACCTGCCCATGCTCTGGTGGGCCCGCGGCCTCCCGCAGTGCAACGGCCACTACCTGGCGGCGGCGGCGGCGGCGGCGGCGGCGGCTCCCCAGCCTGCGGGGCTCCTGGCGCGCGCATCGGGACGGCCTGGCGGCTGCTCCCGCGCGACACTGCCGAGCCGGCGGCGGCGGCGGCGGGGGCGGCGGCGCCGGGCTCCCAGGCCCGCGGAGCTCGGGGCAGGCTGACCGGGACTTTCTGGTCGCTGCGGCGGCGGGTCCCCAGGCCCGCGGGGCCAGCCGCGCCGCCCCCGCGCCCCGCGCCGGGGCAGGAGCGCACGGCAGGCCCAGGGGGCGGCGCGCAGCCGGGCCTCGGCCGCCGGCGCCGAGTCGGGCCCCGAGGACGACGTTCCGCCGGGCTCAGCGGGGCTGGGGGCCGCGCGCTCCACGAGCACCTCTGGGTCCTTTCCCCGCTCCACCGCCCGCTCGACGCATGGGGAAGACTCCCTTCCCCGACCACAGCCCGCCCCGCGCTGACAGAAGCGGGCGCACAGCGTGCACGCGGTGTGCCACACCCCGCCTGTGGCGCCCGAGAGCCCCCAGGCTCCTCCCGGGGACCGCTTCTCCAGGCAGGGCCGCAGGAAGAGGGCGGCGAGGCGGCGGGGCAAGGACCCCGGCGACTGTGTGGGGGATGGCCACGGTCAGGGTGCTCAGGAGGGTCGTGCTTCCGCGCAGGGGGCCGACGTGTGTCCAAACACACTCGTCGGAACTCTGCAGGTGGAGGCGGGTCCCCACCTACCTTGGCCCTCCGAGTGTTCTCCAAGCCGGCTGGGAAGATCCCCGGCCGCAGGACAGGAGGGAGCGTGGGAGGCGCTTGGCGGCAGCCAGAGCCCTGGGGTCCTTTCTGCCCACACGCGCTGCCCCGCGCACAGGTGGCGGTGGTGTGGGGTTGGCGGCCTTCAGCGCGGCGTTCCTGGCGGGCGGCCCCAGGGGGCAGGGGGGCCGCCTGGCCCCCGGGGGCGGCACTGAAGCAGAGGGAGAGGGGGGCCCACCGCCGTGGTGGGAAGCCCTGGGGATGAGCGGAGGCCCACGGGGCTGGCGGTGGGGGGTGGAGGGGGGCGGAGCGGGGCACGCGTGTCAGGAGGTGGCCATGGGTGAGGGCCAGGCGGCAGGCCTCGCGGTTGCGGGCAGCCCCTCCCCTCCCCTCCGGGAGCCCCGAGCCCAACGGTTGGAGCCCGCGCCCCGCCCAGGCCCCGCCCAGGCCCCGCCCCAGCCCCGCCCAGGCCCCGCCCCCAGGCCGCCAGCCCGCCGTTGCCTAGCAGCGCCTGGCTGTGATTTGACTCTTAGCCTCGCGCAGCCGCCGGGGCCCTGACACTTGGCGGGGCTGTCCGACTGGGCTGGACGCTCTTCGCGGAGCGCACCAGGTCAGTGCTGTGACCCGCAGCGATGGCCTCCTGGTTTGGCCGCCCCGGCCTCGGCTCCGGCTTAGGCCATTCCCTGGGGCGAGTGGGCGGCAGCGTGGCTTCCCTCCCCGCACACCTCTCTGACTTCACCAGAGGTGTGCTGAGGGAGGGGACGCAAAAGCTGCCAGACTTACCCGACTCGGGGAGAACGGAGACGGAAGCCATTCGGGCGACCGGACCACCCGAGAAGGAGAGACCGGCAACTCCAGCTCGGAGAGACACCGCAACTCTGCGGGAAAGCCTCGAGGAAGGAGACACGAGGCTCGCCTCCCTGCAAGAAGAAGGCAGTCACCTGAGGGAAGCACTGGAGCCACAGAGACAACGGGCTCGAGCCGCTCCAGTGGTTGACCCGAACACCCTCGACGCCGGGACACAACTAGAATCTGAGGGGTCTCAACTGAAAGGGATCGAAGGTCACCTGGAGGAGGAAACCCAGCATCCTCCAAGGACCACTGAAGAGCAAAAGCAGAGGAAGGCGCTGAAACTTGGGACCGAAAAGACGATCCCTCTGACCGAGCGGCTTGATGAGCCGGACGACGATGAGACCGGGCCACGAACTCAGACGATCCGGCCGCAAGACTGGCAGAGCCAGGGCCTTCCCGCTCGCCTAGCTTCGGCTGCCTCCGTCCAGGATGCGGGGGGCCTCCAGCAGCAACTGCAAGCCTCTGCTTTGGAAAGGGAACGGGTGTTGGCCGTTTTCGACGAGAAGCTGAGGGAAAACAGCCACCTGAAAAGGGCGTATCACACAATGATGGACCTGCTGGTGGCCAAAGAAGCAGAGCTCGCGAAGCTGCGAGGCGAAAGTCAGACACGGCGCCCTCGATCTGACAGCGGCGGTGAGGACATGTTTCGAGAAGCGATCCGGCACTTATCACGCCTCGTCCGAGCCAAAGACATTGAAATCGGTGCCTTGAGCCAGAAATGTCAGACTTTACTGACCATCTGGCAAACGTCCGACGCCGGCCATGAGGTTCGGGGCGTGGACGCGAATCAGTGGGAGGAGCTTCTCCGGGAACGGGACACGTTGAAGCAGCGGGTCAACGTGCTGGAGGAGTGGCAGCGGCTGGTGCTCACCGAGGTGCACCATCTGCAGCGGGAGTCATCCCAACTTCAGAAAGAACTCCCACCACTCGAGGCACGGGCCTTAGTGGACAGCGAGGAGAAGCGTCGGCGACAGATGCACTCTGCCGCCCCGTTCCCGCGTCCTCGAGGGGATGCGACCCAACTCCGGCTCTTGGGGAAGAGACTGGCACAGATGCAGCTCGGCCTAGAGCAGCTCTGCAATGCCAAGGAGGTTCTCTTGGGTCCACCCGCCCTCACGTCACCACAGCCGCCCGCCGCATCGTCGCGGACTTGCGAGGCGGCCGGCTCTCAGGAGGCAATTAAGTCCGAGGCGCCGGGCGAGTCTTCGAAAGGGCCGCCAGCAGAGGTGGAAGCCTTAAGGCGAGCCACGGAGGAAAAAGACGCAGCCATCAGAAGCCTCCAGGAGGAGACTCAGAGACTGTCCGAGGCGATGGCCGCCACCTCGGAACGGGAGAGAGAACGGCACGCACAGACGGATTCCGAAATTCAGCGGCTCAAGGAGAAACAGGAGGCTTTACAGAACACGCTGGAGGACAGAGAGCTCTTAATCGAGGCGCAGAGGGAGGAATTCCTTTCTCTGAGGGAAACCCTCACGACCCAAGCGAGCGAAAACGAACTGTTGAGGCAGGCGGTGACAAACCTGAAGGAGAGGATAGTCCATCTGGAAGCGGATGCGTGCCAAGTCAAACGGGAGAATGCAAAACTGCTGGCAAGGTCCAGGGAGAAGGACACCGAAAACCAAGCCTTACAAGAGACGAACAGGCGCCTCTCTACGATGCTGAGGGAGAAGGAATTCGAATGCGTCTCCGTGAAGAAGAAGGCTCTGGCTTTTGAGTGCCTCCTGAGAGAAAAAGAAGAGGGCCGGGCTGGGGAATTCAGCCAGCTTCTCAATGCAGTGACCTCCATGCAGGAAAAGAGCATTGTCTTTCAGCACGAGAGAGATGAGGCGGCGCTGGCGCTGAGACAGGAACGAGCGGAAAAGTGCGCCCTGCGGGAGGAGGTTCGCCTTTTGCGCGACAAGGGAGCGCGCCTAGGCCAGGAGCTGGGGAGGTCTCGGACGCAGGCTTCAGAATGCGAAGACTGGCATCTCCGGGCAGCGCGGCTGGCAGAAGACAGAGCGGCTCAACTCAGGAGGAAAGTCACGGCGCTAGAGGAGAGGCTCCTGTCATCTTCCCACGCCATGCAGAAGGCGAGCCAGCGGGCCGCTGCCCGGGTCGGGTCCCTGCAGGAACAACTGGCTGCGGTCACCCAGCAGAAAGAGGAGACTGCCCTCCAGCTGTCCGCCTCCCGGGAAGCAGAGAAGCAGCAGGCCGGAGCCCTGGCCAACCTGAAGGTGGTCCTGGCCGAGTGGATGCAAAAGGCAGACGGCCTGGAAGGGAAGCTGAGGTCGCTGCAGGGACGGCTGGAGAGAGCGCAAGCCGCCTCGCGCCTGCAGGAGGAGCAGATCGGAGAACTGCAGCGACAAGACGAGGCCCGACGGGAAGTGCTGGAGGACGTCCAAAAGAAGTGGACCGACTTAGTGAGCACCCTGGAAGGAAAAGCAGACAAGGCCCTCCTGAGAAAGCTCTTCACGGACGCCTTGCAAAGCGCCAGACACGAACGCCGGGAAGCGTTCCGACGGATGGGAAGCACCCTGGGTGTGGAAAGGGAGGCCATGGAGCAGTTGCTGCAGGAAGAGCAGGGCGGCCTTACCGGATGGGTGACCGGGCGGCTCGGATCCCGCAGTGCCCCCGACACGCCTCCTCCTCGGAGACCCAACCAGCAATCCGAGCTCAAGAGTTCCTTCTCGGAGCTTTTCGTGAACTTTCTAGAAGCTGAGTCTCAGGGAGCTTCTCCACCACGACAGCTCCCCGCTCAGCCCAGGAAGCGTCCCGGAGCACCCGCCAGGAAGAGACTGCCTAAGAACGTGCCAGCTCTTCTGAGAACCGCCCTCGCAGCCACCCCCAGAAGATCGGACGGGAATCCCTGCTGCCCAGCCGTGTCTCTCATCGACCCACCCGGCCCCGGAACCGGAGGGTCTGGGCACCTTCTCTTAGACGCCGTGACCGACGTCGTGCCCACCGGCACACCTTGGCTGCTGCCACCCGCCAAGAGTGCTGCCGGGCTGCTCCAAGGCCTGTCCAAGCCCTAGAGGCTCCCCAAGCCGCAGAGGAGACGACGGCGCCTTCAGGAAAGCCGGTCCCTCGCTGCGGGTTCCTTAGCACAAAGTGGCCTTGTGCTAAAGCTCACAGGTTTCTCTGCGGCTTCACTGGAGCTTTCAAAGAAATAGCTATGGTTCGCGCTTTCAAAAGGGTGTCGCTGCAGGTAGCCACCCACCTTAAAGCGGACGGACGTCACTTCTCTGGAGAGCAGGCGCGGCACGGGTGGGATCGCAGGCTGTGGGCCAAGGACGCTTCCGATTCTGTTTGTCACGCTGTCACCGTCTGGGAGGAGCTGGGGGGCGTGGGGTGGGGGGGTGGGGGTTGGGTCTGGGAGGTGGGGGGGTTGCGGGCGGGTGGGGGGTGGGGGTGTGGGAAGAGTGGGGGGGTGGGAAGGGTGGGGGTGGGGGGAGGGGGGCGTTTATTGAGCTTTCCCTCGGGGAGCGGGAACCTCACTTGCCTTAGTGCTGCAGCATCAGAAAGCGCGCGAGGGCGCCCACTCCCGGGACAGTAGGAAGAAAGGGGAAGGGCACCAACGTGCAGCGGGCATCCAAACTTCACGAGGAAAGCTTGCTTTCCCCCGGCTCGGTCCTCCTCATCTTTCCACTGCCTGGGAAACCGCCCTCGGGTGCTCTGCGGCCTCTGGGACAGACAGGAAAACTCCTAAGCACGGGAGGATCTTATTCCCTGACTCGCTTTGGGTTGCAAAGCCAGTCACCAGACCTCAGAGATCTTTGCAAGGGTTTACGAACTGCTTCTTGTTGTTTTCCAAAGCAGGGGTCTGTGGTCTGTGGTCCGGATGGACACCGACTGACTGAACCGGCGCCTCGCGATGGGCATGGAAGCCGCTTCCGCCCCCAAGCCCATCAGAGGGCCGTGGTCAACCCCCCCCCACCCCGCCCCGTTTCCTCAACAGCCCCTCCAAATCATCTCCATCGCCTGCCTCAAGCGGGATCGTCCTCATACCCATTCGGTACCCGAAGAGATCAGAGGCCAGCTGGTCAAGAACTCTCCGTTTCCCCGCACCACCCCCCACCCCCGTTTGAACGTCCCTCTATTTCTCTCCACCCACCCCTCCCCTTTCCCTTTGGTTTTCCAGGAAGAGGGATTCAGCTTGGCAGTTCCAGGGTCCTGGCTCCACGTGGGGTGCCCTGGGAACCGTCTGCTCAGCCTCCCCCAAAGATCTCGTTCCCTCAGTTGGCCAGCTGCTTTCTCTTCGGCCCGTCTCTTTCCTTAAGCCGCTGAGCACACCCAAGTCTCTCCCAGCATCCACACCTCTCCTTTCCGCTCCTCCACCACCGCCTTCTCTCTCTACCTTTCACGGCTAAGCTGCTGCCAAAAGACCTCGACTCCTCGTCAGCCATCCAGTCATCGCCTCGTCTCTCACCGGCTCCTCGAAAGACTCCCCAAATCTCGTCGCCGTCCCGTCCTAGCAAGAGGCCAGGGCACGCCCTTCGGTTCCTCCGTCTTCCTAAACTCTCTGTGGTGTCTGAGGAATGCTGCCCACGCCTTCAGTCTCTGCAAGTTCTCGCCACCCTCTTTCTCTGGGGGATGGCCCCCTCCCCAGGTGCCCTTCCTAACCTCAGACCCCTCTGTCTCCCTTTCCTCTGCGGCTTCTCCTCCCGACCACTTCTCCAAGGGTTCTGTTCTCGAAGGCAAGGCACGGTCTTCAGGGAACAGGAACCCCTCGGGTCTCAGAGCAAGCTCATGCGCTCTCCTACGATTCGACTCGCCCCCCGGATGCCCAGGGCTTCTGAGTGCGTACGACTGACGTCACCCTGCCCCTGACTCCACGCTGCTTTCTCTAACTGTCTGCTGGACGCACCTCTCGGGATGTCCAAAGGCTTCTCAAAACCGACACGTCCAAAAGGGAGCCCGGTATCCTCCAAAAGAACCCTCCCCCTCCTCTTACCTTCCTTTCATCACCTCAGAAAACCTCTGCCCATCTCATCCCCACCCCCGAGAGCGAGAGGCCTCAGGGCCACGCTTGAGCTCTCTGTCTCACCCACTTGGCAGCCTACCGACTCCCAAAGGGAGCCGAGCGCCTTCCTGTCTTTGCCGTCCCCGCTGCTCTGCCGCATGCCTTCCTGTCTCTTGCACGCAACCAGCCCAGTAGACTCCTTACTGATCTTGCCGGCTGGCCTCCTGGCACACCGCACCCCCCCATCCCCGCTTGAACCCATCCTCCACACTGTTGGGAGGGTGACCCAAGAGGAAAACCCTGCCGTTACTGACAACACGGTGCCCGGCCCCCACAGGGGCGGACGTGGGCAAGAAAGTAACCAAAGTTTCTGAGGTTGTTTTGCAGAACAACAGGAAGACGGCAGATCAGAGAGCAGCTTGATGGCAGCCCCCCCGGACCCCGCCCGAGCGGACATCGTGCAGAGGCTTGGACCAGCTGAAATGACGGATCGCCCACTTTCCGCGTCACGGACAGAGATCCTCGGCGTGCAACGCGTCGAACCCCACTGACTTCGCACTTGTGACCCACGAAGAAATACGAGTGACAGTCGCACCTGAGCAGAGGACTCTTCAAGCTTCACCCCCAGCGCTCTCCTGGTCCCACCCCTACCCCAACCCCAGATAAACGCCCCAACGTTTTGTTTTCCCTTTGAGGAGGCGGGTTTGAGTTTTACGCCCACCTCCTTGTCTGGCCGCCTCTTGATCATAAACCTCTTTCCTTGCTGCACCCCTGACTTCTCACTGATTGGCTTGGCTGCGAAATCGGGTACCCGGACCTGAGTTTGTGTGTGGTCCCATCGCTTCCCTGCTTGAAAGGAATCCAGGGTTCTCCACTGCCTGCAGGCCAAACTGGAGCAGAATCTCCAAGGCCTCGCCCCTGCAGCCTTCCTCCCTGCTCCTCACCCACACGCGGGCCACCCTCCCGCCACGTGCGACTCTCTGCAGACCCCAAACAGGTTCTGACTCAAAGGACTTCAAGCTCATCGAGCGAGCCTAATCCTAGCAGGGTAATCCCTTCGATCCAGTGCACACCGCCAGTGTTCGACCTGCCTCTTCTTGGCAGGACTCAGAGGAGAGAGAGGTTGGACGGGAGGACGGGAGGACGGGCGGAGGCGGAAGGGGTGGAAGTCCAAGGCTCAGGGAAAGGCAGCAAGCAGCGGAGAGCAAGGAAAGGTGGATCCCCTTTCCTGCACCGCCTGCTCCCCCCACCCATGCCGGCTCGCCTTCTTCCATCCTCAACCTCTTCCCCGCCCCGCTTCCTGGGGCATTTCACACTCAGCGCCCGCCGGAAGAGCACGGCAGCAGGACCAAAGCAACACGGAGAAGCAGCTGCTGCCAAAGCCAAAGGGAGGAAGAGGATCCGGAGAACCCTTTTTCCTTTCACTGGCGCCCGGCGCCTGCATCCTGCTCCCGATTCCAAATTTCACGCGGGCAACAACTGGCACCGCTCCTTCCTCCTCGCCCTGGGCTGGAGGCAGCACCGCCTCCCGCTTCCCTGAAGGCCCAAGGGAAACGCACGCACCGAGGGGATCCCACCGGCTGGAAGCCCCTTTACAGATTTCCGCTGTCTGCACTTGGACCTCAAGGGTCTGCGCGGCGCGCCCTGCCCCCACGACCACCCCGCGTCACTCCTTAATCGCCCCCCCACCCCGCCCCGCTGGAGCCCAAGGCTGAGAATCCGGTCCCAGCACCCGCCAGCCCGCCGCGCCCCGCCCCGCCCCGCGCCCCCCACCCCAGCGCCGCCGTCATCGCCTGTGCAAAGGCACGCGCCCCAGGGATGGGAGTGGTGGCCCCAGGCAGCCAGCACGGGCGCCAGGGTCGCCGGCAGGACAGGAGAAGGCGCAGGTCCCTGCTCCCGGGGGCGGGGCCCGGGCGGTGGAGACCCCGACGGGTGCACGGAGGGAGGCGGCCGCCCGGGGCCCTCACCTGCCCATGCTCTGGTGGGCCCGCGGCCTCCCGCAGTGCAACGGCCACTACCTGGCGGCGGCGGCGGCGGCGGCGGCGGCGGCTCCCCAGCCTGCGGGGCTCCTGGCGCGCGCATCGGGACGGCCTGGCGGCTGCTCCCGCGCGACACTGCCGAGCCGGCGGCGGCGGCGGCGGGGGCGGCGGCGCCGGGCTCCCAGGCCCGCGGAGCTCGGGGCAGGCTGACCGGGACTTTCTGGTCGCTGCGGCGGCGGGTCCCCAGGCCCGCGGGGCCAGCCGCGCCGCCCCCGCGCCCCGCGCCGGGGCAGGAGCGCACGGCAGGCCCAGGGGGCGGCGCGCAGCCGGGCCTCGGCCGCCGGCGCCGAGTCGGGCCCCGAGGACGACGTTCCGCCGGGCTCAGCGGGGCTGGGGGCCGCGCGCTCCACGAGCACCTCTGGGTCCTTTTCCCGCTCCACCGCCCGCTCGACGCATGGGGAAGACTCCCTTCCCCGACCACAGCCCGCCCCGCGCTGACAGAAGCGGGCGCACAGCGTGCACGCGGTGTGCCACACCCCGCCTGTGGCGCCCGAGAGCCCCCAGGCTCCTCCCGGGGACCGCTTCTCCAGGCAGGGCCGCAGGAAGAGGGCGGCGAGGCGGCGGGGCAAGGACCCCGGCGACTGTGTGGGGGATGGCCACGGTCAGGGTGCTCAGGAGGGTCGTGCTTCCGCGCAGGGGGCCGACGTGTGTCCAAACACACTCGTCGGAACTCTGCAGGTGGAGGCGGGTCCCCACCTACCTTGGCCCTCCGAGTGTTCTCCAAGCCGGCTGGGAAGATCCCCGGCCGCAGGACAGGAGGGAGCGTGGGAGGCGCTTGGCGGCAGCCAGAGCCCTGGGGTCCTTTCTGCCCACACGCGCTGCCCCGCGCACAGGTGGCGGTGGTGTGGGGTTGGCGGCCTTCAGCGCGGCGTTCCTGGCGGGCGGCCCCAGGGGGCAGGGGGGCCGCCTGGCCCCCGGGGGCGGCACTGAAGCAGAGGGAGAGGGGGGCCCACCGCCGTGGTGGGAAGCCCTGGGGATGAGCGGAGGCCCACGGGGCTGGCGGTGGGGGGTGGAGGGGGGCGGAGCGGGGCACGCGTGTCAGGAGGTGGCCATGGGTGAGGGCCAGGCGGCAGGCCTCGCGGTTGCGGGCAGCCCCTCCCCTCCCCTCCGGGAGCCCCGAGCCCAACGGTTGGAGCCCGCGCCCCGCCCAGGCCCCGCCCAGGCCCCGCCCCAGCCCCGCCCAGGCCCCGCCCCCAGGCCGCCAGCCCGCCGTTGCCTAGCAGCGCCTGGCTGTGATTTGACTCTTAGCCTCGCGCAGCCGCCGGGGCCCTGACACTTGGCGGGGCTGTCCGACTGGGCTGGACGCTCTTCGCGGAGCGCACCAGGTCAGTGCTGTGACCCGCAGCGATGGCCTCCTGGTTTGGCCGCCCCGGCCTCGGCTCCGGCTTAGGCCATTCCCTGGGGCGAGTGGGCGGCAGCGTGGCTTCCCTCCCCGCACACCTCTCTGACTTCACCAGAGGTGTGCTGAGGGAGGGGACGCAAAAGCTGCCAGACTTACCCGACTCGGGGAGAACGGAGACGGAAGCCATTCGGGCGACCGGACCACCCGAGAAGGAGAGACCGGCAACTCCAGCTCGGAGAGACACCGCAACTCTGCGGGAAAGCCTCGAGGAAGGAGACACGAGGCTCGCCTCCCTGCAAGAAGAAGGCAGTCACCTGAGGGAAGCACTGGAGCCACAGAGACAACGGGCTCGAGCCGCTCCAGTGGTTGACCCGAACACCCTCGACGCCGGGACACAACTAGAATCTGAGGGGTCTCAACTGAAAGGGATCGAAGGTCACCTGGAGGAGGAAACCCAGCATCCTCCAAGGACCACTGAAGAGCAAAAGCAGAGGAAGGCGCTGAAACTTGGGACCGAAAAGACGATCCCTCTGACCGAGCGGCTTGATGAGCCGGACGACGATGAGACCGGGCCACGAACTCAGACGATCCGGCCGCAAGACTGGCAGAGCCAGGGCCTTCCCGCTCGCCTAGCTTCGGCTGCCTCCGTCCAGGATGCGGGGGGCCTCCAGCAGCAACTGCAAGCCTCTGCTTTGGAAAGGGAACGGGTGTTGGCCGTTTTCGACGAGAAGCTGAGGGAAAACAGCCACCTGAAAAGGGCGTATCACACAATGATGGACCTGCTGGTGGCCAAAGAAGCAGAGCTCGCGAAGCTGCGAGGCGAAAGTCAGACACGGCGCCCTCGATCTGACAGCGGCGGTGAGGACATGTTTCGAGAAGCGATCCGGCACTTATCACGCCTCGTCCGAGCCAAAGACATTGAAATCGGTGCCTTGAGCCAGAAATGTCAGACTTTACTGACCATCTGGCAAACGTCCGACGCCGGCCATGAGGTTCGGGGCGTGGACGCGAATCAGTGGGAGGAGCTTCTCCGGGAACGGGACACGTTGAAGCAGCGGGTCAACGTGCTGGAGGAGTGGCAGCGGCTGGTGCTCACCGAGGTGCACCATCTGCAGCGGGAGTCATCCCAACTTCAGAAAGAACTCCCACCACTCGAGGCACGGGCCTTAGTGGACAGCGAGGAGAAGCGTCGGCGACAGATGCACTCTGCCGCCCCGTTCCCGCGTCCTCGAGGGGATGCGACCCAACTCCGGCTCTTGGGGAAGAGACTGGCACAGATGCAGCTCGGCCTAGAGCAGCTCTGCAATGCCAAGGAGGTTCTCTTGGGTCCACCCGCCCTCACGTCACCACAGCCGCCCGCCGCATCGTCGCGGACTTGCGAGGCGGCCGGCTCTCAGGAGGCAATTAAGTCCGAGGCGCCGGGCGAGTCTTCGAAAGGGCCGCCAGCAGAGGTGGAAGCCTTAAGGCGAGCCACGGAGGAAAAAGACGCAGCCATCAGAAGCCTCCAGGAGGAGACTCAGAGACTGTCCGAGGCGATGGCCGCCACCTCGGAACGGGAGAGAGAACGGCACGCACAGACGGATTCCGAAATTCAGCGGCTCAAGGAGAAACAGGAGGCTTTACAGAACACGCTGGAGGACAGAGAGCTCTTAATCGAGGCGCAGAGGGAGGAATTCCTTTCTCTGAGGGAAACCCTCACGACCCAAGCGAGCGAAAACGAACTGTTGAGGCAGGCGGTGACAAACCTGAAGGAGAGGATAGTCCATCTGGAAGCGGATGCGTGCCAAGTCAAACGGGAGAATGCAAAACTGCTGGCAAGGTCCAGGGAGAAGGACACCGAAAACCAAGCCTTACAAGAGACGAACAGGCGCCTCTCTACGATGCTGAGGGAGAAGGAATTCGAATGCGTCTCCGTGAAGAAGAAGGCTCTGGCTTTTGAGTGCCTCCTGAGAGAAAAAGAAGAGGGCCGGGCTGGGGAATTCAGCCAGCTTCTCAATGCAGTGACCTCCATGCAGGAAAAGAGCATTGTCTTTCAGCACGAGAGAGATGAGGCGGCGCTGGCGCTGAGACAGGAACGAGCGGAAAAGTGCGCCCTGCGGGAGGAGGTTCGCCTTTTGCGCGACAAGGGAGCGCGCCTAGGCCAGGAGCTGGGGAGGTCTCGGACGCAGGCTTCAGAATGCGAAGACTGGCATCTCCGGGCAGCGCGGCTGGCAGAAGACAGAGCGGCTCAACTCAGGAGGAAAGTCACGGCGCTAGAGGAGAGGCTCCTGTCATCTTCCCACGCCATGCAGAAGGCGAGCCAGCGGGCCGCTGCCCGGGTCGGGTCCCTGCAGGAACAACTGGCTGCGGTCACCCAGCAGAAAGAGGAGACTGCCCTCCAGCTGTCCGCCTCCCGGGAAGCAGAGAAGCAGCAGGCCGGAGCCCTGGCCAACCTGAAGGTGGTCCTGGCCGAGTGGATGCAAAAGGCAGACGGCCTGGAAGGGAAGCTGAGGTCGCTGCAGGGACGGCTGGAGAGAGCGCAAGCCGCCTCGCGCCTGCAGGAGGAGCAGATCGGAGAACTGCAGCGACAAGACGAGGCCCGACGGGAAGTGCTGGAGGACGTCCAAAAGAAGTGGACCGACTTAGTGAGCACCCTGGAAGGAAAAGCAGACAAGGCCCTCCTGAGAAAGCTCTTCACGGACGCCTTGCAAAGCGCCAGACACGAACGCCGGGAAGCGTTCCGACGGATGGGAAGCACCCTGGGTGTGGAAAGGGAGGCCATGGAGCAGTTGCTGCAGGAAGAGCAGGGCGGCCTTACCGGATGGGTGACCGGGCGGCTCGGATCCCGCAGTGCCCCCGACACGCCTCCTCCTCGGAGACCCAACCAGCAATCCGAGCTCAAGAGTTCCTTCTCGGAGCTTTTCGTGAACTTTCTAGAAGCTGAGTCTCAGGGAGCTTCTCCACCACGACAGCTCCCCGCTCAGCCCAGGAAGCGTCCCGGAGCACCCGCCAGGAAGAGACTGCCTAAGAACGTGCCAGCTCTTCTGAGAACCGCCCTCGCAGCCACCCCCAGAAGATCGGACGGGAATCCCTGCTGCCCAGCCGTGTCTCTCATCGACCCACCCGGCCCCGGAACCGGAGGGTCTGGGCACCTTCTCTTAGACGCCGTGACCGACGTCGTGCCCACCGGCACACCTTGGCTGCTGCCACCCGCCAAGAGTGCTGCCGGGCTGCTCCAAGGCCTGTCCAAGCCCTAGAGGCTCCCCAAGCCGCAGAGGAGACGACGGCGCCTTCAGGAAAGCCGGTCCCTCGCTGCGGGTTCCTTAGCACAAAGTGGCCTTGTGCTAAAGCTCACAGGTTTCTCTGCGGCTTCACTGGAGCTTTCAAAGAAATAGCTATGGTTCGCGCTTTCAAAAGGGTGTCGCTGCAGGTAGCCACCCACCTTAAAGCGGACGGACGTCACTTCTCTGGAGAGCAGGCGCGGCACGGGTGGGATCGCAGGCTGTGGGCCAAGGACGCTTCCGATTCTGTTTGTCACGCTGTCACCGTCTGGGAGGAGCTGGGGGGCGTGGGGTGGGGGGGTGGGGGTTGGGTCTGGGAGGTGGGGGGGTTGCGGGCGGGTGGGGGGTGGGGGTGTGGGAAGAGTGGGGGGGTGGGGGGGAGGGGGGCGTTTATTGAGCTTTCCCTCGGGGAGCGGGAACCTCACTTGCCTTAGTGCTGCAGCATCAGAAAGCGCGCGAGGGCGCCCACTCCCGGGACAGTAGGAAGAAAGGGGAAGGGCACCAACGTGCAGCGGGCATCCAAACTTCACGAGGAAAGCTTGCTCTCCCCTGGCTCGGTCCTCCTCCTCTTTCCACTGCCTGGGAAACCGCCCTCGGGTGCTCTGCGGCCTCTGGGACAGACAGGAAAACTCCTAAGCACGGGAGGATCTTATTCCCTGACTCGCTTTGGGTTGCAAAGCCAGTCACCAGACCTCAGAGATCTTTGCAAGGGTTTACGAACTGCTTCTTGTTGTTTTCCAAAGCAGGGGTCTGTGGTCTGTGGTCCGGATGGACACCGACTGACTGAACCGGCGCCTCGCGATGGGCATGGAAGCCGCTTCCGCCCCCAAGCCCCTCAGAGGGCCGTGGTCAACCCCCCCCCACCCCGCCCCGTTTCCTCAACAGCCCCTCCAAATCATCTCCATCGCCTGCCTCAAGCGGGATCGTCCTCATACCCGTTCGGTACCCGAAGAGATCAGAGGCCAGCTGGTCAAGAACTCTCCGTTTCCCCGCACCACCCCCCACCCCCGTTTGAACGTCCCTCTATTTCTCTCCACCCACCCCTCCCCTTTCCCTTTGGTTTTCCAGGAAGAGGGATTCAGCTTGGCAGTTCCAGGGTCCTGGCTCCACGTGGGGTGCCCTGGGAACCGTCTGCTCAGCCTCCCCCAAAGATCTCGTTCCCTCAGTTGGCCAGCTGCTTTCTCTTCGGCCCGTCTCTTTCCTTAAGCCGCTGAGCACACCCAAGTCTCTCCCAGCATCCACACCTCTCCTTTCCGCTCCTCCACCACCGCCTTCTCTCTCTACCTTTCACGGCTAAGCTGCTGCCAAAAGACCTCGACTCCTCGTCAGCCATCCAGTCATCGCCTCGTCTCTCACCGGCTCCTCGAAAGACTCCCCAAATCTCGTCCTAGCAAGAGGCCAGGGCACGCCCTTCGGTTCCTTCGCCTTCCTAAACTCTCTGTGGTGTCTGAGGAATGCTGCCCACGCCTTCAGTCTCTACAAGTTCTCTCCACCCTCTTTCTCTGGGGGATGGCCCCCTCCCCAGGTGCCCTTCCTAACCTCAGACCCCTCTGTCTCCCTTTCCTCTGCGGCTTCTCCTCCCGACCACTTCTCCAAGGGTTCTGTTCTCGAAGGCAAGGCACGGTCTTCAGGGAGCAGGAACCCCTCGGGTCTCAGAGCAAGCTCATGCGCTCTCCTACGATTCGACTCGCCCCCCGGATGCCCAGGGCTTCTGAGTGCGTACGACTGACGTCACCCTGCCCCTGACTCCACGCTGCTTTCTCTAACTGTCTGCTGGACGCACCTCTCGGGATGTCCAAAGGCTTCTCAAAACCGACACGTCCAAAAGGGAGCCCGGTATCCTCCAAAAGAACCCTCCCCCTCCTCTTACCTTCCTTTCATCACCTCAGAAAATCTCTGCCCATCTCATCCCCCCCCCCCCCCCCGAGAGCGAGAGGCCTCAGGGCCACGCTTGAGCTCTCTGTCTCACCCACTTGGCAGCCTACCGACTCCCAAAGGGAGCCGAGCGCCTTCCCGACTTTGCCGTCCCCGCTGCTCTGCCGCATGCCTTCCTGTCTCTTGCACGCAACCAGCCCAGTAGACTCCTTACTGATCTTGCCGGCTGGCCTCCTGGCACACCGCACCCCCCCATCCCCGCTTGAACCCATCCTCCACACTGTTGGGAGGGTGACCCAAGAGGAAAACCCTGCCGTTACTGACAACACGGTGCCCGGCCCCCACAGGGGTGGACGTGGGCGAGAAAGTAACCAAAGTTTCTGAGGTTGTTTTGCAGAACAACAGGAAGACGGCAGATCAGAGAGCAGCTTGATGGCAGCCCCCCCGGACCCCGCCCGAGCGGACATCGTGCAGAGGCTTGGACCAGCTGAAATGACGGATCGCCCACTTTCCGCGTCACGGACAGAGATCCTCGGCGTGCAACGCGTCGAACCCCACTGACTTCGCACTTGTGACCCACGAAGAAATACGAGTGACAGTCGCACCTGAGCAGAGGACTCTTCAAGCTTCACCCCCAGCGCTCTCCTGGTCCCACCCCTACCCCAACCCCAGATAAACGCCCCAACGTTTTGTTTTCCCTTTGAGGAGGCGGGTTTGAGTTTTACGCCCACCTCCTTGTCTGGCCGCCTCTTGATCATAAACCTCTTTCCTTGCTGCACCCCTGACTTCTCACTGATTGGCTTGGCTGCGAAATCGGGTACCCGGACCTGAGTTTGTGTGTGGTCCCATCGCTTCCCTGCTTGAAAGGAATCCAGGGTTCTCCACTGCCTGCAGGCCAAACTGGAGCAGAATCTCCAAGGCCTCGCCCCTGCAGCCTTCCTCCCTGCTCCTCACCCACACGCGGGCCACCCTCCCGCCACGTGCGACTCTCTGCAGACCCCAAACAGGTTCTGACTCAAAGGACTTCAAGCTCATCGAGCGAGCCTAATCCTAGCAGGGTAATCCCTTCGATCCAGTGCACACCGCCAGTGTTCGACCTGCCTCTTCTTGGCAGGACTCAGAGGAGAGAGAGGTTGGACGGGAGGACGGGAGGACGGGCGGAGGCGGAAGGGGTGGAAGTCCAAGGCTCAGGGAAAGGCAGCAAGCAGCGGAGAGCAAGGAAAGGTGGATCCCCTTTCCTGCACCGCCTGCTCCCCCCACCCATGCCGGCTCGCCTTCTTCCATCCTCAACCTCTTCCCCGCCCCGCTTCCTGGGGCATTTCACACTCAGCGCCCGCCGGAAGAGCACGGCAGCAGGACCAAAGCAACACGGAGAAGCAGCTGCTGCCAAAGCCAAAGGGAGGAAGAGGATCCGGAGAACCCTTTTTCCTTTCACTGGCGCCCGGCGCCTGCATCCTGCTCCCGATTCCAAATTTCACGCGGGCAACAACTGGCACCGCTCCTTCCTCCTCGCCCTGGGCTGGAGGCAGCACCGCCTCCCGCTTCCCTGAAGGCCCAAGGGAAACGCACGCACCGAGGGGATCCCACCGGCTGGAAGCCCCTTTACAGATTTCCGCTGTCTGCACTTGGACCTCAAGGGTCTGCGCGGCGCGCCCTGCCCCCACGACCACCCCGCGTCACTCCTTAATCGCCCCCCCACCCCGCCCCGCTGGAGCCCAAGGCTGAGAATCCGGTCCCAGCACCCGCCAGCCCGCCGCGCCCCGCCCCGCCCCGCGCCCCCCACCCCAGCGCCGCCGTCATCGCCTGTGCAAAGGCACGCGCCCCAGGGATGGGAGTGGTGGCCCCAGGCAGCCAGCACGGGCGCCAGGGTCGCCGGCAGGACAGGAGAAGGCGCAGGTCCCTGCTCCCGGGGGCGGGGCCCGGGCGGTGGAGACCCCGACGGGTGCACGGAGGGAGGCGGCCGCCCGGGGCCCTCACCTGCCCATGCTCTGGTGGGCCCGCGGCCTCCCGCAGTGCAACGGCCACTACCTGGCGGCGGCGGCGGCGGCGGCGGCGGCGGCTCCCCAGCCTGCGGGGCTCCTGGCGCGCGCATCGGGACGGCCTGGCGGCTGCTCCCGCGCGACACTGCCGAGCCGGCGGCGGCGGCGGCGGGGGCGGCGGCGCCGGGCTCCCAGGCCCGCGGAGCTCGGGGCAGGCTGACCGGGACTTTCTGGTCGCTGCGGCGGCGGGTCCCCAGGCCCGCGGGGCCAGCCGCGCCGCCCCCGCGCCCCGCGCCGGGGCAGGAGCGCACGGCAGGCCCAGGGGGCGGCGCGCAGCCGGGCCTCGGCCGCCGGCGCCGAGTCGGGCCCCGAGGACGACGTTCCGCCGGGCTCAGCGGGGCTGGGGGCCGCGCGCTCCACGAGCACCTCTGGGTCCTTTCCCCGCTCCACCGCCCGCTCGACGCATGGGGAAGACTCCCTTCCCCGACCACAGCCCGCCCCGCGCTGACAGAAGCGGGCGCACAGCGTGCACGCGGTGTGCCACACCCCGCCTGTGGCGCCCGAGAGCCCCCAGGCTCCTCCCGGGGACCGCTTCTCCAGGCAGGGCCGCAGGAAGAGGGCGGCGAGGCGGCGGGGCAAGGACCCCGGCGACTGTGTGGGGGATGGCCACGGTCAGGGTGCTCAGGAGGGTCGTGCTTCCGCGCAGGGGGCCGACGTGTGTCCAAACACACTCGTCGGAACTCTGCAGGTGGAGGCGGGTCCCCACCTACCTTGGCCCTCCGAGTGTTCTCCAAGCCGGCTGGGAAGATCCCCGGCCGCAGGACAGGAGGGAGCGTGGGAGGCGCTTGGCGGCAGCCAGAGCCCTGGGGTCCTTTCTGCCCACACGCGCTGCCCCGCGCACAGGTGGCGGTGGTGTGGGGTTGGCGGCCTTCAGCGCGGCGTTCCTGGCGGGCGGCCCCAGGGGGCAGGGGGGCCGCCTGGCCCCCGGGGGCGGCACTGAAGCAGAGGGAGAGGGGGGCCCACCGCCGTGGTGGGAAGCCCTGGGGATGAGCGGAGGCCCACGGGGCTGGCGGTGGGGGGTGGAGGGGGGCGGAGCGGGGCACGCGTGTCAGGAGGTGGCCATGGGTGAGGGCCAGGCGGCAGGCCTCGCGGTTGCGGGCAGCCCCTCCCCTCCCCTCCGGGAGCCCCGAGCCCAACGGTTGGAGCCCGCGCCCCGCCCAGGCCCCGCCCAGGCCCCGCCCCAGCCCCGCCCAGGCCCCGCCCCCAGGCCGCCAGCCCGCCGTTGCCTAGCAGCGCCTGGCTGTGATTTGACTCTTAGCCTCGCGCAGCCGCCGGGGCCCTGACACTTGGCGGGGCTGTCCGACTGGGCTGGACGCTCTTCGCGGAGCGCACCAGGTCAGTGCTGTGACCCGCAGCGATGGCCTCCTGGTTTGGCCGCCCCGGCCTCGGCTCCGGCTTAGGCCATTCCCTGGGGCGAGTGGGCGGCAGCGTGGCTTCCCTCCCCGCACACCTCTCTGACTTCACCAGAGGTGTGCTGAGGGAGGGGACGCAAAAGCTGCCAGACTTACCCGACTCGGGGAGAACGGAGACGGAAGCCATTCGGGCGACCGGACCACCCGAGAAGGAGAGACCGGCAACTCCAGCTCGGAGAGACACCGCAACTCTGCGGGAAAGCCTCGAGGAAGGAGACACGAGGCTCGCCTCCCTGCAAGAAGAAGGCAGTCACCTGAGGGAAGCACTGGAGCCACAGAGACAACGGGCTCGAGCCGCTCCAGTGGTTGACCCGAACACCCTCGACGCCGGGACACAACTAGAATCTGAGGGGTCTCAACTGAAAGGGATCGAAGGTCACCTGGAGGAGGAAACCCAGCATCCTCCAAGGACCACTGAAGAGCAAAAGCAGAGGAAGGCGCTGAAACTTGGGACCGAAAAGACGATCCCTCTGACCGAGCGGCTTGATGAGCCGGACGACGATGAGACCGGGCCACGAACTCAGACGATCCGGCCGCAAGACTGGCAGAGCCAGGGCCTTCCCGCTCGCCTAGCTTCGGCTGCCTCCGTCCAGGATGCGGGGGGCCTCCAGCAGCAACTGCAAGCCTCTGCTTTGGAAAGGGAACGGGTGTTGGCCGTTTTCGACGAGAAGCTGAGGGAAAACAGCCACCTGAAAAGGGCGTATCACACAATGATGGACCTGCTGGTGGCCAAAGAAGCAGAGCTCGCGAAGCTGCGAGGCGAAAGTCAGACACGGCGCCCTCGATCTGACAGCGGCGGTGAGGACATGTTTCGAGAAGCGATCCGGCACTTATCACGCCTCGTCCGAGCCAAAGACATTGAAATCGGTGCCTTGAGCCAGAAATGTCAGACTTTACTGACCATCTGGCAAACGTCCGACGCCGGCCATGAGGTTCGGGGCGTGGACGCGAATCAGTGGGAGGAGCTTCTCCGGGAACGGGACACGTTGAAGCAGCGGGTCAACGTGCTGGAGGAGTGGCAGCGGCTGGTGCTCACCGAGGTGCACCATCTGCAGCGGGAGTCATCCCAACTTCAGAAAGAACTCCCACCACTCGAGGCACGGGCCTTAGTGGACAGCGAGGAGAAGCGTCGGCGACAGATGCACTCTGCCGCCCCGTTCCCGCGTCCTCGAGGGGATGCGACCCAACTCCGGCTCTTGGGGAAGAGACTGGCACAGATGCAGCTCGGCCTAGAGCAGCTCTGCAATGCCAAGGAGGTTCTCTTGGGTCCACCCGCCCTCACGTCACCACAGCCGCCCGCCGCATCGTCGCGGACTTGCGAGGCGGCCGGCTCTCAGGAGGCAATTAAGTCCGAGGCGCCGGGCGAGTCTTCGAAAGGGCCGCCAGCAGAGGTGGAAGCCTTAAGGCGAGCCACGGAGGAAAAAGACGCAGCCATCAGAAGCCTCCAGGAGGAGACTCAGAGACTGTCCGAGGCGATGGCCGCCACCTCGGAACGGGAGAGAGAACGGCACGCACAGACGGATTCCGAAATTCAGCGGCTCAAGGAGAAACAGGAGGCTTTACAGAACACGCTGGAGGACAGAGAGCTCTTAATCGAGGCGCAGAGGGAGGAATTCCTTTCTCTGAGGGAAACCCTCACGACCCAAGCGAGCGAAAACGAACTGTTGAGGCAGGCGGTGACAAACCTGAAGGAGAGGATAGTCCATCTGGAAGCGGATGCGTGCCAAGTCAAACGGGAGAATGCAAAACTGCTGGCAAGGTCCAGGGAGAAGGACACCGAAAACCAAGCCTTACAAGAGACGAACAGGCGCCTCTCTACGATGCTGAGGGAGAAGGAATTCGAATGCGTCTCCGTGAAGAAGAAGGCTCTGGCTTTTGAGTGCCTCCTGAGAGAAAAAGAAGAGGGCCGGGCTGGGGAATTCAGCCAGCTTCTCAATGCAGTGACCTCCATGCAGGAAAAGAGCATTGTCTTTCAGCACGAGAGAGATGAGGCGGCGCTGGCGCTGAGACAGGAACGAGCGGAAAAGTGCGCCCTGCGGGAGGAGGTTCGCCTTTTGCGCGACAAGGGAGCGCGCCTAGGCCAGGAGCTGGGGAGGTCTCGGACGCAGGCTTCAGAATGCGAAGACTGGCATCTCCGGGCAGCGCGGCTGGCAGAAGACAGAGCGGCTCAACTCAGGAGGAAAGTCACGGCGCTAGAGGAGAGGCTCCTGTCATCTTCCCACGCCATGCAGAAGGCGAGCCAGCGGGCCGCTGCCCGGGTCGGGTCCCTGCAGGAACAACTGGCTGCGGTCACCCAGCAGAAAGAGGAGACTGCCCTCCAGCTGTCCGCCTCCCGGGAAGCAGAGAAGCAGCAGGCCGGAGCCCTGGCCAACCTGAAGGTGGTCCTGGCCGAGTGGATGCAAAAGGCAGACGGCCTGGAAGGGAAGCTGAGGTCGCTGCAGGGACGGCTGGAGAGAGCGCAAGCCGCCTCGCGCCTGCAGGAGGAGCAGATCGGAGAACTGCAGCGACAAGACGAGGCCCGACGGGAAGTGCTGGAGGACGTCCAAAAGAAGTGGACCGACTTAGTGAGCACCCTGGAAGGAAAAGCAGACAAGGCCCTCCTGAGAAAGCTCTTCACGGACGCCTTGCAAAGCGCCAGACACGAACGCCGGGAAGCGTTCCGACGGATGGGAAGCACCCTGGGTGTGGAAAGGGAGGCCATGGAGCAGTTGCTGCAGGAAGAGCAGGGCGGCCTTACCGGATGGGTGACCGGGCGGCTCGGATCCCGCAGTGCCCCCGACACGCCTCCTCCTCGGAGACCCAACCAGCAATCCGAGCTCAAGAGTTCCTTCTCGGAGCTTTTCGTGAACTTTCTAGAAGCTGAGTCTCAGGGAGCTTCTCCACCACGACAGCTCCCCGCTCAGCCCAGGAAGCGTCCCGGAGCACCCGCCAGGAAGAGACTGCCTAAGAACGTGCCAGCTCTTCTGAGAACCGCCCTCGCAGCCACCCCCAGAAGATCGGACGGGAATCCCTGCTGCCCAGCCGTGTCTCTCATCGACCCACCCGGCCCCGGAACCGGAGGGTCTGGGCACCTTCTCTTAGACGCCGTGACCGACGTCGTGCCCACCGGCACACCTTGGCTGCTGCCACCCGCCAAGAGTGCTGCCGGGCTGCTCCAAGGCCTGTCCAAGCCCTAGAGGCTCCCCAAGCCGCAGAGGAGACGACGGCGCCTTCAGGAAAGCCGGTCCCTCGCTGCGGGTTCCTTAGCACAAAGTGGCCTTGTGCTAAAGCTCACAGGTTTCTCTGCGGCTTCACTGGAGCTTTCAAAGAAATAGCTATGGTTCGCGCTTTCAAAAGGGTGTCGCTGCAGGTAGCCACCCACCTTAAAGCGGACGGACGTCACTTCTCTGGAGAGCAGGCGCGGCACGGGTGGGATCGCAGGCTGTGGGCCAAGGACGCTTCCGATTCTGTTTGTCACGCTGTCACCGTCTGGGAGGAGCTGGGGGGCGTGGGGTGGGGGGGTGGGGGTTGGGTCTGGGAGGTGGGGGGGTTGCGGGCGGGTGGGGGGTGGGGGTGTGGGAAGAGTGGGGGGGTGGGGGGAGGGGGGCGTTTATTGAGCTTTCCCTCGGGGAGCGGGAACCTCACTTGCCTTAGTGCTGCAGCATCAGAAAGCGCGCGAGGGCGCCCACTCCCGGGACAGTAGGAAGAAAGGGGAAGGGCACCAACGTGCAGCGGGCATCCAAACTTCACGAGGAAAGCTTGCTCTCCCCTGGCTCGGTCCTCCTCCTCTTTCCACTGCCTGGGAAACCGCCCTCGGGTGCTCTGCGGCCTCTGGGACAGACAGGAAAACTCCTAAGCACGGGAGGATCTTATTCCCTGACTCGCTTTGGGTTGCAAAGCCAGTCACCAGACCTCAGAGATCTTTGCAAGGGTTTACGAACTGCTTCTTGTTGTTTTCCAAAGCAGGGGTCTGTGGTCTGTGGTCCGGATGGACACCGACTGACTGAACCGGCGCCTCGCGATGGGCATGGAAGCCGCTTCCGCCCCCAAGCCCCTCAGAGGGCCGTGGTCAACCCCCCCCCACCCCGCCCCGTTTCCTCAACAGCCCCTCCAAATCATCTCCATCGCCTGCCTCAAGCGGGATCGTCCTCATACCCGTTCGGTACCCGAAGAGATCAGAGGCCAGCTGGTCAAGAACTCTCCGTTTCCCCGCACCACCCCCCACCCCCGTTTGAACGTCCCTCTATTTCTCTCCACCCACCCCTCCCCTTTCCCTTTGGTTTTCCAGGAAGAGGGATTCAGCTTGGCAGTTCCAGGGTCCTGGCTCCACGTGGGGTGCCCTGGGAACCGTCTGCTCAGCCTCCCCCAAAGATCTCGTTCCCTCAGTTGGCCAGCTGCTTTCTCTTCGGCCCGTCTCTTTCCTTAAGCCGCTGAGCACACCCAAGTCTCTCCCAGCATCCACACCTCTCCTTTCCGCTCCTCCACCACCGCCTTCTCTCTCTACCTTTCACGGCTAAGCTGCTGCCAAAAGACCTCGACTCCTCGTCAGCCATCCAGTCATCGCCTCGTCTCTCACCGGCTCCTCGAAAGACTCCCCAAATCTCGTCCTAGCAAGAGGCCAGGGCACGCCCTTCGGTTCCTTCGCCTTCCTAAACTCTCTGTGGTGTCTGAGGAATGCTGCCCACGCCTTCAGTCTCTACAAGTTCTCTCCACCCTCTTTCTCTGGGGGATGGCCCCCTCCCCAGGTGCCCTTCCTAACCTCAGACCCCTCTGTCTCCCTTTCCTCTGCGGCTTCTCCTCCCGACCACTTCTCCAAGGGTTCTGTTCTCGAAGGCAAGGCACGGTCTTCAGGGAGCAGGAACCCCTCGGGTCTCAGAGCAAGCTCATGCGCTCTCCTACGATTCGACTCGCCCCCCGGATGCCCAGGGCTTCTGAGTGCGTACGACTGACGTCACCCTGCCCCTGACTCCACGCTGCTTTCTCTAACTGTCTGCTGGACGCACCTCTCGGGATGTCCAAAGGCTTCTCAAAACCGACACGTCCAAAAGGGAGCCCGGTATCCTCCAAAAGAACCCTCCCCCTCCTCTTACCTTCCTTTCATCACCTCAGAAAATCTCTGCCCATCTCATCCCCCCCCCCCCCCCCCGAGAGCGAGAGGCCTCAGGGCCACGCTTGAGCTCTCTGTCTCACCCACTTGGCAGCCTACCGACTCCCAAAGGGAGCCGAGCGCCTTCCCGACTTTGCCGTCCCCGCTGCTCTGCCGCATGCCTTCCTGTCTCTTGCACGCAACCAGCCCAGTAGACTCCTTACTGATCTTGCCGGCTGGCCTCCTGGCACACCGCACCCCCCCATCCCCGCTTGAACCCATCCTCCACACTGTTGGGAGGGTGACCCAAGAGGAAAACCCTGCCGTTACTGACAACACGGTGCCCGGCCCCCACAGGGGTGGACGTGGGCGAGAAAGTAACCAAAGTTTCTGAGGTTGTTTTGCAGAACAACAGGAAGACGGCAGATCAGAGAGCAGCTTGATGGCAGCCCCCCCGGACCCCGCCCGAGCGGACATCGTGCAGAGGCTTGGACCAGCTGAAATGACGGATCGCCCACTTTCCGCGTCACGGACAGAGATCCTCGGCGTGCAACGCGTCGAACCCCACTGACTTCGCACTTGTGACCCACGAAGAAATACGAGTGACAGTCGCACCTGAGCAGAGGACTCTTCAAGCTTCACCCCCAGCGCTCTCCTGGTCCCACCCCTACCCCAACCCCAGATAAACGCCCCAACGTTTTGTTTTCCCTTTGAGGAGGCGGGTTTGAGTTTTACGCCCACCTCCTTGTCTGGCCGCCTCTTGATCATAAACCTCTTTCCTTGCTGCACCCCTGACTTCTCACTGATTGGCTTGGCTGCGAAATCGGGTACCCGGACCTGAGTTTGTGTGTGGTCCCATCGCTTCCCTGCTTGAAAGGAATCCAGGGTTCTCCACTGCCTGCAGGCCAAACTGGAGCAGAATCTCCAAGGCCTCGCCCCTGCAGCCTTCCTCCCTGCTCCTCACCCACACGCGGGCCACCCTCCCGCCACGTGCGACTCTCTGCAGACCCCAAACAGGTTCTGACTCAAAGGACTTCAAGCTCATCGAGCGAGCCTAATCCTAGCAGGGTAATCCCTTCGATCCAGTGCACACCGCCAGTGTTCGACCTGCCTCTTCTTGGCAGGACTCAGAGGAGAGAGAGGTTGGACGGGAGGACGGGAGGACGGGCGGAGGCGGAAGGGGTGGAAGTCCAAGGCTCAGGGAAAGGCAGCAAGCAGCGGAGAGCAAGGAAAGGTGGATCCCCTTTCCTGCACCGCCTGCTCCCCCCACCCATGCCGGCTCGCCTTCTTCCATCCTCAACCTCTTCCCCGCCCCGCTTCCTGGGGCATTTCACACTCAGCGCCCGCCGGAAGAGCACGGCAGCAGGACCAAAGCAACACGGAGAAGCAGCTGCTGCCAAAGCCAAAGGGAGGAAGAGGATCCGGAGAACCCTTTTTCCTTTCACTGGCGCCCGGCGCCTGCATCCTGCTCCCGATTCCAAATTTCACGCGGGCAACAACTGGCACCGCTCCTTCCTCCTCGCCCTGGGCTGGAGGCAGCACCGCCTCCCGCTTCCCTGAAGGCCCAAGGGAAACGCACGCACCGAGGGGATCCCACCGGCTGGAAGCCCCTTTACAGATTTCCGCTGTCTGCACTTGGACCTCAAGGGTCTGCGCGGCGCGCCCTGCCCCCACGACCACCCCGCGTCACTCCTTAATCGCCCCCCCACCCCGCCCCGCTGGAGCCCAAGGCTGAGAATCCGGTCCCAGCACCCGCCAGCCCGCCGCGCCCCGCCCCGCCCCGCGCCCCCCACCCCAGCGCCGCCGTCATCGCCTGTGCAAAGGCACGCGCCCCAGGGATGGGAGTGGTGGCCCCAGGCAGCCAGCACGGGCGCCAGGGTCGCCGGCAGGACAGGAGAAGGCGCAGGTCCCTGCTCCCGGGGGCGGGGCCCGGGCGGTGGAGACCCCGACGGGTGCACGGAGGGAGGCGGCCGCCCGGGGCCCTCACCTGCCCATGCTCTGGTGGGCCCGCGGCCTCCCGCAGTGCAACGGCCACTACCTGGCGGCGGCGGCGGCGGCGGCGGCGGCGGCTCCCCAGCCTGCGGGGCTCCTGGCGCGCGCATCGGGACGGCCTGGCGGCTGCTCCCGCGCGACACTGCCGAGCCGGCGGCGGCGGCGGCGGGGGCGGCGGCGCCGGGCTCCCAGGCCCGCGGAGCTCGGGGCAGGCTGACCGGGACTTTCTGGTCGCTGCGGCGGCGGGTCCCCAGGCCCGCGGGGCCAGCCGCGCCGCCCCCGCGCCCCGCGCCGGGGCAGGAGCGCACGGCAGGCCCAGGGGGCGGCGCGCAGCCGGGCCTCGGCCGCCGGCGCCGAGTCGGGCCCCGAGGACGACGTTCCGCCGGGCTCAGCGGGGCTGGGGGCCGCGCGCTCCACGAGCACCTCTGGGTCCTTTCCCCGCTCCACCGCCCGCTCGACGCATGGGGAAGACTCCCTTCCCCGACCACAGCCCGCCCCGCGCTGACAGAAGCGGGCGCACAGCGTGCACGCGGTGTGCCACACCCCGCCTGTGGCGCCCGAGAGCCCCCAGGCTCCTCCCGGGGACCGCTTCTCCAGGCAGGGCCGCAGGAAGAGGGCGGCGAGGCGGCGGGGCAAGGACCCCGGCGACTGTGTGGGGGATGGCCACGGTCAGGGTGCTCAGGAGGGTCGTGCTTCCGCGCAGGGGGCCGACGTGTGTCCAAACACACTCGTCGGAACTCTGCAGGTGGAGGCGGGTCCCCACCTACCTTGGCCCTCCGAGTGTTCTCCAAGCCGGCTGGGAAGATCCCCGGCCGCAGGACAGGAGGGAGCGTGGGAGGCGCTTGGCGGCAGCCAGAGCCCTGGGGTCCTTTCTGCCCACACGCGCTGCCCCGCGCACAGGTGGCGGTGGTGTGGGGTTGGCGGCCTTCAGCGCGGCGTTCCTGGCGGGCGGCCCCAGGGGGCAGGGGGGCCGCCTGGCCCCCGGGGGCGGCACTGAAGCAGAGGGAGAGGGGGGCCCACCGCCGTGGTGGGAAGCCCTGGGGATGAGCGGAGGCCCACGGGGCTGGCGGTGGGGGGTGGAGGGGGGCGGAGCGGGGCACGCGTGTCAGGAGGTGGCCATGGGTGAGGGCCAGGCGGCAGGCCTCGCGGTTGCGGGCAGCCCCTCCCCTCCCCTCCGGGAGCCCCGAGCCCAACGGTTGGAGCCCGCGCCCCGCCCAGGCCCCGCCCAGGCCCCGCCCCAGCCCCGCCCAGGCCCCGCCCCCAGGCCGCCAGCCCGCCGTTGCCTAGCAGCGCCTGGCTGTGATTTGACTCTTAGCCTCGCGCAGCCGCCGGGGCCCTGACACTTGGCGGGGCTGTCCGACTGGGCTGGACGCTCTTCGCGGAGCGCACCAGGTCAGTGCTGTGACCCGCAGCGATGGCCTCCTGGTTTGGCCGCCCCGGCCTCGGCTCCGGCTTAGGCCATTCCCTGGGGCGAGTGGGCGGCAGCGTGGCTTCCCTCCCCGCACACCTCTCTGACTTCACCAGAGGTGTGCTGAGGGAGGGGACGCAAAAGCTGCCAGACTTACCCGACTCGGGGAGAACGGAGACGGAAGCCATTCGGGCGACCGGACCACCCGAGAAGGAGAGACCGGCAACTCCAGCTCGGAGAGACACCGCAACTCTGCGGGAAAGCCTCGAGGAAGGAGACACGAGGCTCGCCTCCCTGCAAGAAGAAGGCAGTCACCTGAGGGAAGCACTGGAGCCACAGAGACAACGGGCTCGAGCCGCTCCAGTGGTTGACCCGAACACCCTCGACGCCGGGACACAACTAGAATCTGAGGGGTCTCAACTGAAAGGGATCGAAGGTCACCTGGAGGAGGAAACCCAGCATCCTCCAAGGACCACTGAAGAGCAAAAGCAGAGGAAGGCGCTGAAACTTGGGACCGAAAAGACGATCCCTCTGACCGAGCGGCTTGATGAGCCGGACGACGATGAGACCGGGCCACGAACTCAGACGATCCGGCCGCAAGACTGGCAGAGCCAGGGCCTTCCCGCTCGCCTAGCTTCGGCTGCCTCCGTCCAGGATGCGGGGGGCCTCCAGCAGCAACTGCAAGCCTCTGCTTTGGAAAGGGAACGGGTGTTGGCCGTTTTCGACGAGAAGCTGAGGGAAAACAGCCACCTGAAAAGGGCGTATCACACAATGATGGACCTGCTGGTGGCCAAAGAAGCAGAGCTCGCGAAGCTGCGAGGCGAAAGTCAGACACGGCGCCCTCGATCTGACAGCGGCGGTGAGGACATGTTTCGAGAAGCGATCCGGCACTTATCACGCCTCGTCCGAGCCAAAGACATTGAAATCGGTGCCTTGAGCCAGAAATGTCAGACTTTACTGACCATCTGGCAAACGTCCGACGCCGGCCATGAGGTTCGGGGCGTGGACGCGAATCAGTGGGAGGAGCTTCTCCGGGAACGGGACACGTTGAAGCAGCGGGTCAACGTGCTGGAGGAGTGGCAGCGGCTGGTGCTCACCGAGGTGCACCATCTGCAGCGGGAGTCATCCCAACTTCAGAAAGAACTCCCACCACTCGAGGCACGGGCCTTAGTGGACAGCGAGGAGAAGCGTCGGCGACAGATGCACTCTGCCGCCCCGTTCCCGCGTCCTCGAGGGGATGCGACCCAACTCCGGCTCTTGGGGAAGAGACTGGCACAGATGCAGCTCGGCCTAGAGCAGCTCTGCAATGCCAAGGAGGTTCTCTTGGGTCCACCCGCCCTCACGTCACCACAGCCGCCCGCCGCATCGTCGCGGACTTGCGAGGCGGCCGGCTCTCAGGAGGCAATTAAGTCCGAGGCGCCGGGCGAGTCTTCGAAAGGGCCGCCAGCAGAGGTGGAAGCCTTAAGGCGAGCCACGGAGGAAAAAGACGCAGCCATCAGAAGCCTCCAGGAGGAGACTCAGAGACTGTCCGAGGCGATGGCCGCCACCTCGGAACGGGAGAGAGAACGGCACGCACAGACGGATTCCGAAATTCAGCGGCTCAAGGAGAAACAGGAGGCTTTACAGAACACGCTGGAGGACAGAGAGCTCTTAATCGAGGCGCAGAGGGAGGAATTCCTTTCTCTGAGGGAAACCCTCACGACCCAAGCGAGCGAAAACGAACTGTTGAGGCAGGCGGTGACAAACCTGAAGGAGAGGATAGTCCATCTGGAAGCGGATGCGTGCCAAGTCAAACGGGAGAATGCAAAACTGCTGGCAAGGTCCAGGGAGAAGGACACCGAAAACCAAGCCTTACAAGAGACGAACAGGCGCCTCTCTACGATGCTGAGGGAGAAGGAATTCGAATGCGTCTCCGTGAAGAAGAAGGCTCTGGCTTTTGAGTGCCTCCTGAGAGAAAAAGAAGAGGGCCGGGCTGGGGAATTCAGCCAGCTTCTCAATGCAGTGACCTCCATGCAGGAAAAGAGCATTGTCTTTCAGCACGAGAGAGATGAGGCGGCGCTGGCGCTGAGACAGGAACGAGCGGAAAAGTGCGCCCTGCGGGAGGAGGTTCGCCTTTTGCGGGACAAGGGAGCGCGCCTAGGCCAGGAGCTGGGGAGGTCTCGGACGCAGGCTTCAGAATGCGAAGACTGGCATCTCCGGGCAGCGCGGCTGGCAGAAGACAGAGCGGCTCAACTCAGGAGGAAAGTCACGGCGCTAGAGGAGAGGCTCCTGTCATCTTCCCACGCCATGCAGAAGGCGAGCCAGCGGGCCGCTGCCCGGGTCGGGTCCCTGCAGGAACAACTGGCTGCGGTCACCCAGCAGAAAGAGGAGACTGCCCTCCAGCTGTCCGCCTCCCGGGAAGCAGAGAAGCAGCAGGCCGGAGCCCTGGCCAACCTGAAGGTGGTCCTGGCCGAGTGGATGCAAAAGGCAGACGGCCTGGAAGGGAAGCTGAGGTCGCTGCAGGGACGGCTGGAGAGAGCGCAAGCCGCCTCGCGCCTGCAGGAGGAGCAGATCGGAGAACTGCAGCGACAAGACGAGGCCCGACGGGAAGTGCTGGAGGACGTCCAAAAGAAGTGGACCGACTTAGTGAGCACCCTGGAAGGAAAAGCAGACAAGGCCCTCCTGAGAAAGCTCTTCACGGACGCCTTGCAAAGCGCCAGACACGAACGCCGGGAAGCGTTCCGACGGATGGGAAGCACCCTGGGTGTGGAAAGGGAGGCCATGGAGCAGTTGCTGCAGGAAGAGCAGGGCGGCCTTACCGGATGGGTGACCGGGCGGCTCGGATCCCGCAGTGCCCCCGACACGCCTCCTCCTCGGAGACCCAACCAGCAATCCGAGCTCAAGAGTTCCTTCTCGGAGCTTTTCGTGAACTTTCTAGAAGCTGAGTCTCAGGGAGCTTCTCCACCACGACAGCTCCCCGCTCAGCCCAGGAAGCGTCCCGGAGCACCCGCCAGGAAGAGACTGCCTAAGAACGTGCCAGCTCTTCTGAGAACCGCCCTCGCAGCCACCCCCAGAAGATCGGACGGGAATCCCTGCTGCCCAGCCGTGTCTCTCATCGACCCACCCGGCCCCGGAACCGGAGGGTCTGGGCACCTTCTCTTAGACGCCGTGACCGACGTCGTGCCCACCGGCACACCTTGGCTGCTGCCACCCGCCAAGAGTGCTGCCGGGCTGCTCCAAGGCCTGTCCAAGCCCTAGAGGCTCCCCAAGCCGCAGAGGAGACGACGGCGCCTTCAGGAAAGCCGGTCCCTCGCTGCGGGTTCCTTAGCACAAAGTGGCCTTGTGCTAAAGCTCACAGGTTTCTCTGCGGCTTCACTGGAGCTTTCAAAGAAATAGCTATGGTTCGCGCTTTCAAAAGGGTGTCGCTGCAGGTAGCCACCCACCTTAAAGCGGACGGACGTCACTTCTCTGGAGAGCAGGCGCGGCACGGGTGGGATCGCAGGCTGTGGGCCAAGGACGCTTCCGATTCTGTTTGTCACGCTGTCACCGTCTGGGAGGAGCTGGGGGGCGTGGGGTGGGGGGGTGGGGGTTGGGTCTGGGAGGTGGGGGGGTTGCGGGCGGGTGGGGGGTGGGGGTGTGGGAAGAGTGGGGGGGTGGGAAGGGTGGGGGTGGGGGGAGGGGGGCGTTTATTGAGCTTTCCCTCGGGGAGCGGGAACCTCACTTGCCTTAGTGCTGCAGCATCAGAAAGCGCGCGAGGGCGCCCACTCCCGGGACAGTAGGAAGAAAGGGGAAGGGCACCAACGTGCAGCGGGCATCCAAACTTCACGAGGAAAGCTTGCTTTCCCCCGGCTCGGTCCTCCTCATCTTTCCACTGCCTGGGAAACCGCCCTCGGGTGCTCTGCGGCCTCTGGGACAGACAGGAAAACTCCTAAGCACGGGAGGATCTTATTCCCTGACTCGCTTTGGGTTGCAAAGCCAGTCACCAGACCTCAGAGATCTTTGCAAGGGTTTACGAACTGCTTCTTGTTGTTTTCCAAAGCAGGGGTCTGTGGTCTGTGGTCCGGATGGACACCGACTGACTGAACCGGCGCCTCGCGATGGGCATGGAAGCCGCTTCCGCCCCCAAGCCCATCAGAGGGCCGTGGTCAACCCCCCCCCACCCCGCCCCGTTTCCTCAACAGCCCCTCCAAATCATCTCCATCGCCTGCCTCAAGCGGGATCGTCCTCATACCCATTCGGTACCCGAAGAGATCAGAGGCCAGCTGGTCAAGAACTCTCCGTTTCCCCGCACCACCCCCCACCCCCGTTTGAACGTCCCTCTATTTCTCTCCACCCACCCCTCCCCTTTCCCTTTGGTTTTCCAGGAAGAGGGATTCAGCTTGGCAGTTCCAGGGTCCTGGCTCCACGTGGGGTGCCCTGGGAACCGTCTGCTCAGCCTCCCCCAAAGATCTCGTTCCCTCAGTTGGCCAGCTGCTTTCTCTTCGGCCCGTCTCTTTCCTTAAGCCGCTGAGCACACCCAAGTCTCTCCCAGCATCCACACCTCTCCTTTCCGCTCCTCCACCACCGCCTTCTCTCTCTACCTTTCACGGCTAAGCTGCTGCCAAAAGACCTCGACTCCTCGTCAGCCATCCAGTCATCGCCTCGTCTCTCACCGGCTCCTCGAAAGACTCCCCAAATCTCGTCGCCGTCCCGTCCTAGCAAGAGGCCAGGGCACGCCCTTCGGTTCCTCCGTCTTCCTAAACTCTCTGTGGTGTCTGAGGAATGCTGCCCACGCCTTCAGTCTCTGCAAGTTCTCGCCACCCTCTTTCTCTGGGGGATGGCCCCCTCCCCAGGTGCCCTTCCTAACCTCAGACCCCTCTGTCTCCCTTTCCTCTGCGGCTTCTCCTCCCGACCACTTCTCCAAGGGTTCTGTTCTCGAAGGCAAGGCACGGTCTTCAGGGAACAGGAACCCCTCGGGTCTCAGAGCAAGCTCATGCGCTCTCCTACGATTCGACTCGCCCCCCGGATGCCCAGGGCTTCTGAGTGCGTACGACTGACGTCACCCTGCCCCTGACTCCACGCTGCTTTCTCTAACTGTCTGCTGGACGCACCTCTCGGGATGTCCAAAGGCTTCTCAAAACCGACACGTCCAAAAGGGAGCCCGGTATCCTCCAAAAGAACCCTCCCCCTCCTCTTACCTTCCTTTCATCACCTCAGAAAACCTCTGCCCATCTCATCCCCACCCCCGAGAGCGAGAGGCCTCAGGGCCACGCTTGAGCTCTCTGTCTCACCCACTTGGCAGCCTACCGACTCCCAAAGGGAGCCGAGCGCCTTCCTGTCTTTGCCGTCCCCGCTGCTCTGCCGCATGCCTTCCTGTCTCTTGCACGCAACCAGCCCAGTAGACTCCTTACTGATCTTGCCGGCTGGCCTCCTGGCACACCGCACCCCCCCATCCCCGCTTGAACCCATCCTCCACACTGTTGGGAGGGTGACCCAAGAGGAAAACCCTGCCGTTACTGACAACACGGTGCCCGGCCCCCACAGGGGCGGACGTGGGCAAGAAAGTAACCAAAGTTTCTGAGGTTGTTTTGCAGAACAACAGGAAGACGGCAGATCAGAGAGCAGCTTGATGGCAGCCCCCCCGGACCCCGCCCGAGCGGACATCGTGCAGAGGCTTGGACCAGCTGAAATGACGGATCGCCCACTTTCCGCGTCACGGACAGAGATCCTCGGCGTGCAACGCGTCGAACCCCACTGACTTCGCACTTGTGACCCACGAAGAAATACGAGTGACAGTCGCACCTGAGCAGAGGACTCTTCAAGCTTCACCCCCAGCGCTCTCCTGGTCCCACCCCTACCCCAACCCCAGATAAACGCCCCAACGTTTTGTTTTCCCTTTGAGGAGGCGGGTTTGAGTTTTACGCCCACCTCCTTGTCTGGCCGCCTCTTGATCATAAACCTCTTTCCTTGCTGCACCCCTGACTTCTCACTGATTGGCTTGGCTGCGAAATCGGGTACCCGGACCTGAGTTTGTGTGTGGTCCCATCGCTTCCCTGCTTGAAAGGAATCCAGGGTTCTCCACTGCCTGCAGGCCAAACTGGAGCAGAATCTCCAAGGCCTCGCCCCTGCAGCCTTCCTCCCTGCTCCTCACCCACACGCGGGCCACCCTCCCGCCACGTGCGACTCTCTGCAGACCCCAAACAGGTTCTGACTCAAAGGACTTCAAGCTCATCGAGCGAGCCTAATCCTAGCAGGGTAATCCCTTCGATCCAGTGCACACCGCCAGTGTTCGACCTGCCTCTTCTTGGCAGGACTCAGAGGAGAGAGAGGTTGGACGGGAGGACGGGAGGACGGGCGGAGGCGGAAGGGGTGGAAGTCCAAGGCTCAGGGAAAGGCAGCAAGCAGCGGAGAGCAAGGAAAGGTGGATCCCCTTTCCTGCACCGCCTGCTCCCCCCACCCATGCCGGCTCGCCTTCTTCCATCCTCAACCTCTTCCCCGCCCCGCTTCCTGGGGCATTTCACACTCAGCGCCCGCCGGAAGAGCACGGCAGCAGGACCAAAGCAACACGGAGAAGCAGCTGCTGCCAAAGCCAAAGGGAGGAAGAGGATCCGGAGAACCCTTTTTCCTTTCACTGGCGCCCGGCGCCTGCATCCTGCTCCCGATTCCAAATTTCACGCGGGCAACAACTGGCACCGCTCCTTCCTCCTCGCCCTGGGCTGGAGGCAGCACCGCCTCCCGCTTCCCTGAAGGCCCAAGGGAAACGCACGCACCGAGGGGATCCCACCGGCTGGAAGCCCCTTTACAGATTTCCGCTGTCTGCACTTGGACCTCAAGGGTCTGCGCGGCGCGCCCTGCCCCCACGACCACCCCGCGTCACTCCTTAATCGCCCCCCCACCCCGCCCCGCTGGAGCCCAAGGCTGAGAATCCGGTCCCAGCACCCGCCAGCCCGCCGCGCCCCGCCCCGCCCCGCGCCCCCCACCCCAGCGCCGCCGTCATCGCCTGTGCAAAGGCACGCGCCCCAGGGATGGGAGTGGTGGCCCCAGGCAGCCAGCACGGGCGCCAGGGTCGCCGGCAGGACAGGAGAAGGCGCAGGTCCCTGCTCCCGGGGGCGGGGCCCGGGCGGTGGAGACCCCGACGGGTGCACGGAGGGAGGCGGCCGCCCGGGGCCCTCACCTGCCCATGCTCTGGTGGGCCCGCGGCCTCCCGCAGTGCAACGGCCACTACCTGGCGGCGGCGGCGGCGGCGGCGGCGGCGGCTCCCCAGCCTGCGGGGCTCCTGGCGCGCGCATCGGGACGGCCTGGCGGCTGCTCCCGCGCGACACTGCCGAGCCGGCGGCGGCGGCGGCGGGGGCGGCGGCGCCGGGCTCCCAGGCCCGCGGAGCTCGGGGCAGGCTGACCGGGACTTTCTGGTCGCTGCGGCGGCGGGTCCCCAGGCCCGCGGGGCCAGCCGCGCCGCCCCCGCGCCCCGCGCCGGGGCAGGAGCGCACGGCAGGCCCAGGGGGCGGCGCGCAGCCGGGCCTCGGCCGCCGGCGCCGAGTCGGGCCCCGAGGACGACGTTCCGCCGGGCTCAGCGGGGCTGGGGGCCGCGCGCTCCACGAGCACCTCTGGGTCCTTTCCCCGCTCCACCGCCCGCTCGACGCATGGGGAAGACTCCCTTCCCCGACCACAGCCCGCCCCGCGCTGACAGAAGCGGGCGCACAGCGTGCACGCGGTGTGCCACACCCCGCCTGTGGCGCCCGAGAGCCCCCAGGCTCCTCCCGGGGACCGCTTCTCCAGGCAGGGCCGCAGGAAGAGGGCGGCGAGGCGGCGGGGCAAGGACCCCGGCGACTGTGTGGGGGATGGCCACGGTCAGGGTGCTCAGGAGGGTCGTGCTTCCGCGCAGGGGGCCGACGTGTGTCCAAACACACTCGTCGGAACTCTGCAGGTGGAGGCGGGTCCCCACCTACCTTGGCCCTCCGAGTGTTCTCCAAGCCGGCTGGGAAGATCCCCGGCCGCAGGACAGGAGGGAGCGTGGGAGGCGCTTGGCGGCAGCCAGAGCCCTGGGGTCCTTTCTGCCCACACGCGCTGCCCCGCGCACAGGTGGCGGTGGTGTGGGGTTGGCGGCCTTCAGCGCGGCGTTCCTGGCGGGCGGCCCCAGGGGGCAGGGGGGCCGCCTGGCCCCCGGGGGCGGCACTGAAGCAGAGGGAGAGGGGGGCCCACCGCCGTGGTGGGAAGCCCTGGGGATGAGCGGAGGCCCACGGGGCTGGCGGTGGGGGGTGGAGGGGGGCGGAGCGGGGCACGCGTGTCAGGAGGTGGCCATGGGTGAGGGCCAGGCGGCAGGCCTCGCGGTTGCGGGCAGCCCCTCCCCTCCCCTCCGGGAGCCCCGAGCCCAACGGTTGGAGCCCGCGCCCCGCCCAGGCCCCGCCCAGGCCCCGCCCCAGCCCCGCCCAGGCCCCGCCCCCAGGCCGCCAGCCCGCCGTTGCCTAGCAGCGCCTGGCTGTGATTTGACTCTTAGCCTCGCGCAGCCGCCGGGGCCCTGACACTTGGCGGGGCTGTCCGACTGGGCTGGACGCTCTTCGCGGAGCGCACCAGGTCAGTGCTGTGACCCGCAGCGATGGCCTCCTGGTTTGGCCGCCCCGGCCTCGGCTCCGGCTTAGGCCATTCCCTGGGGCGAGTGGGCGGCAGCGTGGCTTCCCTCCCCGCACACCTCTCTGACTTCACCAGAGGTGTGCTGAGGGAGGGGACGCAAAAGCTGCCAGACTTACCCGACTCGGGGAGAACGGAGACGGAAGCCATTCGGGCGACCGGACCACCCGAGAAGGAGAGACCGGCAACTCCAGCTCGGAGAGACACCGCAACTCTGCGGGAAAGCCTCGAGGAAGGAGACACGAGGCTCGCCTCCCTGCAAGAAGAAGGCAGTCACCTGAGGGAAGCACTGGAGCCACAGAGACAACGGGCTCGAGCCGCTCCAGTGGTTGACCCGAACACCCTCGACGCCGGGACACAACTAGAATCTGAGGGGTCTCAACTGAAAGGGATCGAAGGTCACCTGGAGGAGGAAACCCAGCATCCTCCAAGGACCACTGAAGAGCAAAAGCAGAGGAAGGCGCTGAAACTTGGGACCGAAAAGACGATCCCTCTGACCGAGCGGCTTGATGAGCCGGACGACGATGAGACCGGGCCACGAACTCAGACGATCCGGCCGCAAGACTGGCAGAGCCAGGGCCTTCCCGCTCGCCTAGCTTCGGCTGCCTCCGTCCAGGATGCGGGGGGCCTCCAGCAGCAACTGCAAGCCTCTGCTTTGGAAAGGGAACGGGTGTTGGCCGTTTTCGACGAGAAGCTGAGGGAAAACAGCCACCTGAAAAGGGCGTATCACACAATGATGGACCTGCTGGTGGCCAAAGAAGCAGAGCTCGCGAAGCTGCGAGGCGAAAGTCAGACACGGCGCCCTCGATCTGACAGCGGCGGTGAGGACATGTTTCGAGAAGCGATCCGGCACTTATCACGCCTCGTCCGAGCCAAAGACATTGAAATCGGTGCCTTGAGCCAGAAATGTCAGACTTTACTGACCATCTGGCAAACGTCCGACGCCGGCCATGAGGTTCGGGGCGTGGACGCGAATCAGTGGGAGGAGCTTCTCCGGGAACGGGACACGTTGAAGCAGCGGGTCAACGTGCTGGAGGAGTGGCAGCGGCTGGTGCTCACCGAGGTGCACCATCTGCAGCGGGAGTCATCCCAACTTCAGAAAGAACTCCCACCACTCGAGGCACGGGCCTTAGTGGACAGCGAGGAGAAGCGTCGGCGACAGATGCACTCTGCCGCCCCGTTCCCGCGTCCTCGAGGGGATGCGACCCAACTCCGGCTCTTGGGGAAGAGACTGGCACAGATGCAGCTCGGCCTAGAGCAGCTCTGCAATGCCAAGGAGGTTCTCTTGGGTCCACCCGCCCTCACGTCACCACAGCCGCCCGCCGCATCGTCGCGGACTTGCGAGGCGGCCGGCTCTCAGGAGGCAATTAAGTCCGAGGCGCCGGGCGAGTCTTCGAAAGGGCCGCCAGCAGAGGTGGAAGCCTTAAGGCGAGCCACGGAGGAAAAAGACGCAGCCATCAGAAGCCTCCAGGAGGAGACTCAGAGACTGTCCGAGGCGATGGCCGCCACCTCGGAACGGGAGAGAGAACGGCACGCACAGACGGATTCCGAAATTCAGCGGCTCAAGGAGAAACAGGAGGCTTTACAGAACACGCTGGAGGACAGAGAGCTCTTAATCGAGGCGCAGAGGGAGGAATTCCTTTCTCTGAGGGAAACCCTCACGACCCAAGCGAGCGAAAACGAACTGTTGAGGCAGGCGGTGACAAACCTGAAGGAGAGGATAGTCCATCTGGAAGCGGATGCGTGCCAAGTCAAACGGGAGAATGCAAAACTGCTGGCAAGGTCCAGGGAGAAGGACACCGAAAACCAAGCCTTACAAGAGACGAACAGGCGCCTCTCTACGATGCTGAGGGAGAAGGAATTCGAATGCGTCTCCGTGAAGAAGAAGGCTCTGGCTTTTGAGTGCCTCCTGAGAGAAAAAGAAGAGGGCCGGGCTGGGGAATTCAGCCAGCTTCTCAATGCAGTGACCTCCATGCAGGAAAAGAGCATTGTCTTTCAGCACGAGAGAGATGAGGCGGCGCTGGCGCTGAGACAGGAACGAGCGGAAAAGTGCGCCCTGCGGGAGGAGGTTCGCCTTTTGCGCGACAAGGGAGCGCGCCTAGGCCAGGAGCTGGGGAGGTCTCGGACGCAGGCTTCAGAATGCGAAGACTGGCATCTCCGGGCAGCGCGGCTGGCAGAAGACAGAGCGGCTCAACTCAGGAGGAAAGTCACGGCGCTAGAGGAGAGGCTCCTGTCATCTTCCCACGCCATGCAGAAGGCGAGCCAGCGGGCCGCTGCCCGGGTCGGGTCCCTGCAGGAACAACTGGCTGCGGTCACCCAGCAGAAAGAGGAGACTGCCCTCCAGCTGTCCGCCTCCCGGGAAGCAGAGAAGCAGCAGGCCGGAGCCCTGGCCAACCTGAAGGTGGTCCTGGCCGAGTGGATGCAAAAGGCAGACGGCCTGGAAGGGAAGCTGAGGTCGCTGCAGGGACGGCTGGAGAGAGCGCAAGCCGCCTCGCGCCTGCAGGAGGAGCAGATCGGAGAACTGCAGCGACAAGACGAGGCCCGACGGGAAGTGCTGGAGGACGTCCAAAAGAAGTGGACCGACTTAGTGAGCACCCTGGAAGGAAAAGCAGACAAGGCCCTCCTGAGAAAGCTCTTCACGGACGCCTTGCAAAGCGCCAGACACGAACGCCGGGAAGCGTTCCGACGGATGGGAAGCACCCTGGGTGTGGAAAGGGAGGCCATGGAGCAGTTGCTGCAGGAAGAGCAGGGCGGCCTTACCGGATGGGTGACCGGGCGGCTCGGATCCCGCAGTGCCCCCGACACGCCTCCTCCTCGGAGACCCAACCAGCAATCCGAGCTCAAGAGTTCCTTCTCGGAGCTTTTCGTGAACTTTCTAGAAGCTGAGTCTCAGGGAGCTTCTCCACCACGACAGCTCCCCGCTCAGCCCAGGAAGCGTCCCGGAGCACCCGCCAGGAAGAGACTGCCTAAGAACGTGCCAGCTCTTCTGAGAACCGCCCTCGCAGCCACCCCCAGAAGATCGGACGGGAATCCCTGCTGCCCAGCCGTGTCTCTCATCGACCCACCCGGCCCCGGAACCGGAGGGTCTGGGCACCTTCTCTTAGACGCCGTGACCGACGTCGTGCCCACCGGCACACCTTGGCTGCTGCCACCCGCCAAGAGTGCTGCCGGGCTGCTCCAAGGCCTGTCCAAGCCCTAGAGGCTCCCCAAGCCGCAGAGGAGACGACGGCGCCTTCAGGAAAGCCGGTCCCTCGCTGCGGGTTCCTTAGCACAAAGTGGCCTTGTGCTAAAGCTCACAGGTTTCTCTGCGGCTTCACTGGAGCTTTCAAAGAAATAGCTATGGTTCGCGCTTTCAAAAGGGTGTCGCTGCAGGTAGCCACCCACCTTAAAGCGGACGGACGTCACTTCTCTGGAGAGCAGGCGCCGCACGGGTGGGATCGCAGGCTGTGGGCCAAGGACGCTTCCGATTCTGTTTGTCACGCTGTCACCGTCTGGGAGGAGCTGGGGGGCGTGGGGTGGGGGGGTGGGGGTTGGGTCTGGGAGGTGGGGGGGTTGCGGGCGGGTGGGGGGTGGGGGTGTGGGAAGAGTGGGGGGGTGGGGGGAGGGGGGCGTTTATTGAGCTTTCCCTCGGGGAGCGGGAACCTCACTTGCCTTAGTGCTGCAGCATCAGAAAGCGCGCGAGGGCGCCCACTCCCGGGACAGTAGGAAGAAAGGGGAAGGGCACCAACGTGCAGCGGGCATCCAAACTTCACGAGGAAAGCTTGCTCTCCCCTGGCTCGGTCCTCCTCCTCTTTCCACTGCCTGGGAAACCGCCCTCGGGTGCTCTGCGGCCTCTGGGACAGACAGGAAAACTCCTAAGCACGGGAGGATCTTATTCCCTGACTCGCTTTGGGTTGCAAAGCCAGTCACCAGACCTCAGAGATCTTTGCAAGGGTTTACGAACTGCTTCTTGTTGTTTTCCAAAGCAGGGGTCTGTGGTCTGTGGTCCGGATGGACACCGACTGACTGAACCGGCGCCTCGCGATGGGCATGGAAGCCGCTTCCGCCCCCAAGCCCCTCAGAGGGCCGTGGTCAACCCCCCCCCACCCCGCCCCGTTTCCTCAACAGCCCCTCCAAATCATCTCCATCGCCTGCCTCAAGCGGGATCGTCCTCATACCCGTTCGGTACCCGAAGAGATCAGAGGCCAGCTGGTCAAGAACTCTCCGTTTCCCCGCACCACCCCCCACCCCCGTTTGAACGTCCCTCTATTTCTCTCCACCCACCCCTCCCCTTTCCCTTTGGTTTTCCAGGAAGAGGGATTCAGCTTGGCAGTTCCAGGGTCCTGGCTCCACGTGGGGTGCCCTGGGAACCGTCTGCTCAGCCTCCCCCAAAGATCTCGTTCCCTCAGTTGGCCAGCTGCTTTCTCTTCGGCCCGTCTCTTTCCTTAAGCCGCTGAGCACACCCAAGTCTCTCCCAGCATCCACACCTCTCCTTTCCGCTCCTCCACCACCGCCTTCTCTCTCTACCTTTCACGGCTAAGCTGCTGCCAAAAGACCTCGACTCCTCGTCAGCCATCCAGTCATCGCCTCGTCTCTCACCGGCTCCTCGAAAGACTCCCCAAATCTCGTCCTAGCAAGAGGCCAGGGCACGCCCTTCGGTTCCTTCGCCTTCCTAAACTCTCTGTGGTGTCTGAGGAATGCTGCCCACGCCTTCAGTCTCTACAAGTTCTCTCCACCCTCTTTCTCTGGGGGATGGCCCCCTCCCCAGGTGCCCTTCCTAACCTCAGACCCCTCTGTCTCCCTTTCCTCTGCGGCTTCTCCTCCCGACCACTTCTCCAAGGGTTCTGTTCTCGAAGGCAAGGCACGGTCTTCAGGGAGCAGGAACCCCTCGGGTCTCAGAGCAAGCTCATGCGCTCTCCTACGATTCGACTCGCCCCCCGGATGCCCAGGGCTTCTGAGTGCGTACGACTGACGTCACCCTGCCCCTGACTCCACGCTGCTTTCTCTAACTGTCTGCTGGACGCACCTCTTGGGATGTCCAAAGGCTTCTCAAAACCGACACGTCCAAAAGGGAGCCCGGTATCCTCCAAAAGAACCCTCCCCCTCCTCTTACCTTCCTTTCATCACCTCAGAAAATCTCTGCCCATCTCATCCCCCCCCCCCCCCCCGAGAGCGAGAGGCCTCAGGGCCACGCTTGAGCTCTCTGTCTCACCCACTTGGCAGCCTACCGACTCCCAAAGGGAGCCGAGCGCCTTCCCGACTTTGCCGTCCCCGCTGCTCTGCCGCATGCCTTCCTGTCTCTTGCACGCAACCAGCCCAGTAGACTCCTTACTGATCTTGCCGGCTGGCCTCCTGGCACACCGCACCCCCCCATCCCCGCTTGAACCCATCCTCCACACTGTTGGGAGGGTGACCCAAGAGGAAAACCCTGCCGTTACTGACAACACGGTGCCCGGCCCCCACAGGGGTGGACGTGGGCGAGAAAGTAACCAAAGTTTCTGAGGTTGTTTTGCAGAACAACAGGAAGACGGCAGATCAGAGAGCAGCTTGATGGCAGCCCCCCCGGACCCCGCCCGAGCGGACATCGTGCAGAGGCTTGGACCAGCTGAAATGACGGATCGCCCACTTTCCGCGTCACGGACAGAGATCCTCGGCGTGCAACGCGTCGAACCCCACTGACTTCGCACTTGTGACCCACGAAGAAATACGAGTGACAGTCGCACCTGAGCAGAGGACTCTTCAAGCTTCACCCCCAGCGCTCTCCTGGTCCCACCCCTACCCCAACCCCAGATAAACGCCCCAACGTTTTGTTTTCCCTTTGAGGAGGCGGGTTTGAGTTTTACGCCCACCTCCTTGTCTGGCCGCCTCTTGATCATAAACCTCTTTCCTTGCTGCACCCCTGACTTCTCACTGATTGGCTTGGCTGCGAAATCGGGTACCCGGACCTGAGTTTGTGTGTGGTCCCATCGCTTCCCTGCTTGAAAGGAATCCAGGGTTCTCCACTGCCTGCAGGCCAAACTGGAGCAGAATCTCCAAGGCCTCGCCCCTGCAGCCTTCCTCCCTGCTCCTCACCCACACGCGGGCCACCCTCCCGCCACGTGCGACTCTCTGCAGACCCCAAACAGGTTCTGACTCAAAGGACTTCAAGCTCATCGAGCGAGCCTAATCCTAGCAGGGTAATCCCTTCGATCCAGTGCACACCGCCAGTGTTCGACCTGCCTCTTCTTGGCAGGACTCAGAGGAGAGAGAGGTTGGACGGGAGGACGGGAGGACGGGCGGAGGCGGAAGGGGTGGAAGTCCAAGGCTCAGGGAAAGGCAGCAAGCAGCGGAGAGCAAGGAAAGGTGGATCCCCTTTCCTGCACCGCCTGCTCCCCCCACCCATGCCGGCTCGCCTTCTTCCATCCTCAACCTCTTCCCCGCCCCGCTTCCTGGGGCATTTCACACTCAGCGCCCGCCGGAAGAGCACGGCAGCAGGACCAAAGCAACACGGAGAAGCAGCTGCTGCCAAAGCCAAAGGGAGGAAGAGGATCCGGAGAACCCTTTTTCCTTTCACTGGCGCCCGGCGCCTGCATCCTGCTCCCGATTCCAAATTTCACGCGGGCAACAACTGGCACCGCTCCTTCCTCCTCGCCCTGGGCTGGAGGCAGCACCGCCTCCCGCTTCCCTGAAGGCCCAAGGGAAACGCACGCACCGAGGGGATCCCACCGGCTGGAAGCCCCTTTACAGATTTCCGCTGTCTGCACTTGGACCTCAAGGGTCTGCGCGGCGCGCCCTGCCCCCACGACCACCCCACGTCACTCCTTAATCGCCCCCCCACCCCGCCCCGCTGGAGCCCAAGGCTGAGAATCCGGTCCCAGCACCCGCCAGCCCGCCGCGCCCCGCCCCGCCCAGCGCCCCCCACCCCAGCGCCGCCGTCATCGCCTGTGCAAAGGCACGCGCCCCAGGGATGGGAGTGGTGGCCCCAGGCAGCCAGCCCGGGCGCCAGGGTCGCCGGCAGGACAGGAGAAGGCGCAGGTCCCTGCTCCCGGGGGCGGGGCCCGGGCGGTGGAGACCCCGACGGGTGCACGGAGGGAGGCGGCCGCCCGGGGCCCTCACCTGCCCATGCTCTGGTGGGCCCGCGGCCTCCCGCAGTGCAACGGCCACTACCTGGCGGCGGCGGCGGCGGCGGCGGCTCCCCAGCCTGCGGGGCTCCTGGCGCGCGCATCGGGACGGCCTGGCGGCTGCTCCCGCGCGACACTGCCGAGCCGGCGGCGGCGGCGGCGGGGGCGGCGGCGCCGGGCTCCCAGGCCCGCGGAGCTCGGGGCAGGCTGACCGGGACTTTCTGGTCGCTGCGGCGGCGGGTCCCCAGGCCCGCGGGGCCAGCCGCGCCGCCCCCGCGCCCCGCGCCGGGGCAGGAGCGCACGGCAGGCCCAGGGGGCGGCGCGCAGCCGGGCCTCGGCCGCCGGCCCCGAGTCGGGCCCCGAGGACGACGTTCCGCCGGGCTCAGCGGGGCTGGGGGCCGCGCGCTCCACGAGCACCTCTGGGTCCTTTCCCCGCTCCACCGCCCGCTCGACGCATGGGGAAGACTCCCTTCCCCGACCACAGCCCGCCCCGCGCTGACAGAAGCGGGCGCACAGCGTGCACGCGGTGTGCCACACCCCGCCTGTGGCGCCCGAGAGCCCCCAGGCTCCTCCCGGGGACCGCTTCTCCAGGCAGGGCCGCAGGAAGAGGGCGGCGAGGCGGCGGGGCAAGGACCCCGGCGACTGTGTGGGGGATGGCCACGGTCAGGGTGCTCAGGAGGGTCGTGCTTCCGCGCAGGGGGCCGACGTGTGTCCAAACACACTCGTCGGAACTCTGCAGGTGGAGGCGGGTCCCCACCTACCTTGGCCCTCCGAGTGTTCTCCAAGCCGGCTGGGAAGATCCCCGGCCGCAGGACAGGAGGGAGCGTGGGAGGCGCTTGGCGGCAGCCAGAGCCCTGGGGTCCTTTCTGCCCACACGCGCTGCCCCGCGCACAGGTGGCGGTGGTGTGGGGATGGCGGCCTTCAGCGCGGCGTTCCTGGCGGGCGGCCCCAGGGGGCAGGGGGGCCGCCTGGCCCCCGGGGGCGGCACTGAAGCAGAGGGAGAGGGGGGCCCACCGCCGTGTTGGGAAGCCCTGGGGATGAGCGGAGGTCCACGGGGCTGGCGGTGGGGGGTGGAGGGGGGCGGAGCGGGGCACGCGTGTCAGGAGGTGGCCATGGGTGAGGGCCAGGCGGCAGGCCTCGCGGTTGCGGGCAGCCCCTCCCCTCCCCTCCGGGAGCCCCGAGCCCAACGGTTGGAGCCCGCGCCCCGCCCAGGCCCCGCCCAGGCCCCGCCCCAGCCCCGCCCAGGCCCCGCCCCCAGGCCGCCAGCCCGCCGTTGCCTAGCAGCGCCTGGCTGTGATTTGACTCTTAGCCTCGCGCAGCCGCCGGGGCCCTGACACTTGGCGGGGCTGTCCGACTGGGCTGGACGCTCTTCGCGGAGCGCACCAGGTCAGTGCTGTGACCCGCAGCGATGGCCTCCTGGTTTGGCCGCCCCGGCCTCGGCTCCGGCTTAGGCCATTCCCTGGGGCGAGTGGGCGGCAGCGTGGCTTCCCTCCCCGCACACCTCTCTGACTTCACCAGAGGTGTGCTGAGGGAGGGGACGCAAAAGCTGCCAGACTTACCCGACTCGGGGAGAACGGAGACGGAAGCCATTCGGGCGACCGGACCACCCGAGAAGGAGAGACCGGCAACTCCAGCTCGGAGAGACACCGCAACTCTGCGGGAAAGCCTCGAGGAAGGAGACACGAGGCTCGCCTCCCTGCAAGAAGAAGGCAGTCACCTGAGGGAAGCACTGGAGCCACAGAGACAACGGGCTCGAGCCGCTCCAGTGGTTGACCCGAACACCCTCGACGCCGGGACACAACTAGAATCTGAGGGGTCTCAACTGAAAGGGATCGAAGGTCACCTGGAGGAGGAAACCCAGCATCCTCCAAGGACCACTGAAGAGCAAAAGCAGAGGAAGGCGCTGAAACTTGGGACCGAAAAGACGATCCCTCTGACCGAGCGGCTTGATGAGCCGGACGACGATGAGACCGGGCCACGAACTCAGACGATCCGGCCGCAAGACTGGCAGAGCCAGGGCCTTCCCGCTCGCCTAGCTTCGGCTGCCTCCGTCCAGGATGCGGGGGGCCTCCAGCAGCAACTGCAAGCCTCTGCTTTGGAAAGGGAACGGGTGTTGGCCGTTTTCGACGAGAAGCTGAGGGAAAACAGCCACCTGAAAAGGGCGTATCACACAATGATGGACCTGCTGGTGGCCAAAGAAGCAGAGCTCGCGAAGCTGCGAGGCGAAAGTCAGACACGGCGCCCTCGATCTGACAGCGGCGGTGAGGACATGTTTCGAGAAGCGATCCGGCACTTATCACGCCTCGTCCGAGCCAAAGACATTGAAATCGGTGCCTTGAGCCAGAAATGTCAGACTTTACTGACCATCTGGCAAACGTCCGACGCCGGCCATGAGGTTCGGGGCGTGGACGCGAATCAGTGGGAGGAGCTTCTCCGGGAACGGGACACGTTGAAGCAGCGGGTCAACGTGCTGGAGGAGTGGCAGCGGCTGGTGCTCACCGAGGTGCACCATCTGCAGCGGGAGTCATCCCAACTTCAGAAAGAACTCCCACCACTCGAGGCACGGGCCTTAGTGGACAGCGAGGAGAAGCGTCGGCGACAGATGCACTCTGCCGCCCCGTTCCCGCGTCCTCGAGGGGATGCGACCCAACTCCGGCTCTTGGGGAAGAGACTGGCACAGATGCAGCTCGGCCTAGAGCAGCTCTGCAATGCCAAGGAGGTTCTCTTGGGTCCACCCGCCCTCACGTCACCACAGCCGCCCGCCGCATCGTCGCGGACTTGCGAGGCGGCCGGCTCTCAGGAGGCAATTAAGTCCGAGGCGCCGGGCGAGTCTTCGAAAGGGCCGCCAGCAGAGGTGGAAGCCTTAAGGCGAGCCACGGAGGAAAAAGACGCAGCCATCAGAAGCCTCCAGGAGGAGACTCAGAGACTGTCCGAGGCGATGGCCGCCACCTCGGAACGGGAGAGAGAACGGCACGCACAGACGGATTCCGAAATTCAGCGGCTCAAGGAGAAACAGGAGGCTTTACAGAACACGCTGGAGGACAGAGAGCTCTTAATCGAGGCGCAGAGGGAGGAATTCCTTTCTCTGAGGGAAACCCTCACGACCCAAGCGAGCGAAAACGAACTGTTGAGGCAGGCGGTGACAAACCTGAAGGAGAGGATAGTCCATCTGGAAGCGGATGCGTGCCAAGTCAAACGGGAGAATGCAAAACTGCTGGCAAGGTCCAGGGAGAAGGACACCGAAAACCAAGCCTTACAAGAGACGAACAGGCGCCTCTCTACGATGCTGAGGGAGAAGGAATTCGAATGCGTCTCCGTGAAGAAGAAGGCTCTGGCTTTTGAGTGCCTCCTGAGAGAAAAAGAAGAGGGCCGGGCTGGGGAATTCAGCCAGCTTCTCAATGCAGTGACCTCCATGCAGGAAAAGAGCATTGTCTTTCAGCACGAGAGAGATGAGGCGGCGCTGGCGCTGAGACAGGAACGAGCGGAAAAGTGCGCCCTGCGGGAGGAGGTTCGCCTTTTGCGCGACAAGGGAGCGCGCCTAGGCCAGGAGCTGGGGAGGTCTCGGACGCAGGCTTCAGAATGCGAAGACTGGCATCTCCGGGCAGCGCGGCTGGCAGAAGACAGAGCGGCTCAACTCAGGAGGAAAGTCACGGCGCTAGAGGAGAGGCTCCTGTCATCTTCCCACGCCATGCAGAAGGCGAGCCAGCGGGCCGCTGCCCGGGTCGGGTCCCTGCAGGAACAACTGGCTGCGGTCACCCAGCAGAAAGAGGAGACTGCCCTCCAGCTGTCCGCCTCCCGGGAAGCAGAGAAGCAGCAGGCCGGAGCCCTGGCCAACCTGAAGGTGGTCCTGGCCGAGTGGATGCAAAAGGCAGACGGCCTGGAAGGGAAGCTGAGGTCGCTGCAGGGACGGCTGGAGAGAGCGCAAGCCGCCTCGCGCCTGCAGGAGGAGCAGATCGGAGAACTGCAGCGACAAGACGAGGCCCGACGGGAAGTGCTGGAGGACGTCCAAAAGAAGTGGACCGACTTAGTGAGCACCCTGGAAGGAAAAGCAGACAAGGCCCTCCTGAGAAAGCTCTTCACGGACGCCTTGCAAAGCGCCAGACACGAACGCCGGGAAGCGTTCCGACGGATGGGAAGCACCCTGGGTGTGGAAAGGGAGGCCATGGAGCAGTTGCTGCAGGAAGAGCAGGGCGGCCTTACCGGATGGGTGACCGGGCGGCTCGGATCCCGCAGTGCCCCCGACACGCCTCCTCCTCGGAGACCCAACCAGCAATCCGAGCTCAAGAGTTCCTTCTCGGAGCTTTTCGTGAACTTTCTAGAAGCTGAGTCTCAGGGAGCTTCTCCACCACGACAGCTCCCCGCTCAGCCCAGGAAGCGTCCCGGAGCACCCGCCAGGAAGAGACTGCCTAAGAACGTGCCAGCTCTTCTGAGAACCGCCCTCGCAGCCACCCCCAGAAGATCGGACGGGAATCCCTGCTGCCCAGCCGTGTCTCTCATCGACCCACCCGGCCCCGGAACCGGAGGGTCTGGGCACCTTCTCTTAGACGCCGTGACCGACGTCGTGCCCACCGGCACACCTTGGCTGCTGCCACCCGCCAAGAGTGCTGCCGGGCTGCTCCAAGGCCTGTCCAAGCCCTAGAGGCTCCCCAAGCCGCAGAGGAGACGACGGCGCCTTCAGGAAAGCCGGTCCCTCGCTGCGGGTTCCTTAGCACAAAGTGGCCTTGTGCTAAAGCTCACAGGTTTCTCTGCGGCTTCACTGGAGCTTTCAAAGAAATAGCTATGGTTCGCGCTTTCAAAAGGGTGTCGCTGCAGGTAGCCACCCACCTTAAAGCGGACGGACGTCACTTCTCTGGAGAGCAGGCGCCGCACGGGTGGGATCGCAGGCTGTGGGCCAAGGACGCTTCCGATTCTGTTTGTCACGCTGTCACCGTCTGGGAGGAGCTGGGGGGCGTGGGGTGGGGGGGTGGGGGTTGGGTCTGGGAGGTGGGGGGGTTGCGGGCGGGTGGGGGGTGGGGGTGTGGGAAGAGTGGGGGGGTGGGAAGGGTGGGGGTGGGGGGAGGGGGGCGTTTATTGAGCTTTCCCTCGGGGAGCGGGAACCTCACTTGCCTTAGTGCTGCAGCATCAGAAAGCGCGCGAGGGCGCCCACTCCCGGGACAGTAGGAAGAAAGGGGAAGGGCACCAACGTGCAGCGGGCATCCAAACTTCACGAGGAAAGCTTGCTTTCCCCCGGCTCGGTCCTCCTCATCTTTCCACTGCCTGGGAAACCGCCCTCGGGTGCTCTGCGGCCTCTGGGACAGACAGGAAAACTCCTAAGCACGGGAGGATCTTATTCCCTGACTCGCTTTGGGTTGCAAAGCCAGTCACCAGACCTCAGAGATCTTTGCAAGGGTTTACGAACTGCTTCTTGTTGTTTTCCAAAGCAGGGGTCTGTGGTCTGTGGTCCGGATGGACACCGACTGACTGAACCGGCGCCTCGCGATGGGCATGGAAGCCGCTTCCGCCCCCAAGCCCATCAGAGGGCCGTGGTCAACCCCCCCCCACCCCGCCCCGTTTCCTCAACAGCCCCTCCAAATCATCTCCATCGCCTGCCTCAAGCGGGATCGTCCTCATACCCATTCGGTACCCGAAGAGATCAGAGGCCAGCTGGTCAAGAACTCTCCGTTTCCCCGCACCACCCCCCACCCCCGTTTGAACGTCCCTCTATTTCTCTCCACCCACCCCTCCCCTTTCCCTTTGGTTTTCCAGGAAGAGGGATTCAGCTTGGCAGTTCCAGGGTCCTGGCTCCACGTGGGGTGCCCTGGGAACCGTCTGCTCAGCCTCCCCCAAAGATCTCGTTCCCTCAGTTGGCCAGCTGCTTTCTCTTCGGCCCGTCTCTTTCCTTAAGCCGCTGAGCACACCCAAGTCTCTCCCAGCATCCACACCTCTCCTTTCCGCTCCTCCACCACCGCCTTCTCTCTCTACCTTTCACGGCTAAGCTGCTGCCAAAAGACCTCGACTCCTCGTCAGCCATCCAGTCATCGCCTCGTCTCTCACCGGCTCCTCGAAAGACTCCCCAAATCTCGTCGCCGTCCCGTCCTAGCAAGAGGCCAGGGCACGCCCTTCGGTTCCTCCGTCTTCCTAAACTCTCTGTGGTGTCTGAGGAATGCTGCCCACGCCTTCAGTCTCTGCAAGTTCTCGCCACCCTCTTTCTCTGGGGGATGGCCCCCTCCCCAGGTGCCCTTCCTAACCTCAGACCCCTCTGTCTCCCTTTCCTCTGCGGCTTCTCCTCCCGACCACTTCTCCAAGGGTTCTGTTCTCGAAGGCAAGGCACGGTCTTCAGGGAACAGGAACCCCTCGGGTCTCAGAGCAAGCTCATGCGCTCTCCTACGATTCGACTCGCCCCCCGGATGCCCAGGGCTTCTGAGTGCGTACGACTGACGTCACCCTGCCCCTGACTCCACGCTGCTTTCTCTAACTGTCTGCTGGACGCACCTCTCGGGATGTCCAAAGGCTTCTCAAAACCGACACGTCCAAAAGGGAGCCCGGTATCCTCCAAAAGAACCCTCCCCCTCCTCTTACCTTCCTTTCATCACCTCAGAAAACCTCTGCCCATCTCATCCCCACCCCCGAGAGCGAGAGGCCTCAGGGCCACGCTTGAGCTCTCTGTCTCACCCACTTGGCAGCCTACCGACTCCCAAAGGGAGCCGAGCGCCTTCCCGACTTTGCCGTCCCCGCTGCTCTGCCGCATGCCTTCCTGTCTCTTGCACGCAACCAGCCCAGTAGACTCCTTACTGATCTTGCCGGCTGGCCTCCTGGCACACCGCACCCCCCCATCCCCGCTTGAACCCATCCTCCACACTGTTGGGAGGGTGACCCAAGAGGAAAACCCTGCCGTTACTGACAACACGGTGCCCGGCCCCCACAGGGGTGGACGTGGGCGAGAAAGTAACCAAAGTTTCTGAGGTTGTTTTGCAGAACAACAGGAAGACGGCAGATCAGAGAGCAGCTTGATGGCAGCCCCCCCGGACCCCGCCCGAGCGGACATCGTGCAGAGGCTTGGACCAGCTGAAATGACGGATCGCCCACTTTCCGCGTCACGGACAGAGATCCTCGGCGTGCAACGCGTCGAACCCCACTGACTTCGCACTTGTGACCCACGAAGAAATACGAGTGACAGTCGCACCTGAGCAGAGGACTCTTCAAGCTTCACCCCCAGCGCTCTCCTGGTCCCACCCCTACCCCAACCCCAGATAAACGCCCCAACGTTTTGCTTTCCCTTTGAGGAGGCGGGTTTGAGTTTTACGCCCACCTCCTTGTCTGGCCGCCTCTTGATCATAAACCTCTTTCCTTGCTGCACCCCTGACTTCTCACTGATTGGCTTGGCTGCGAAATCGGGTACCCGGACCTGAGTTTGTGTGTGGTCCCATCGCTTCCCTGCTTGAAAGGAATCCAGGGTTCTCCACTGCCTGCAGGCCAAACTGGAGCAGAATCTCCAAGGCCTCGCCCCTGCAGCCTTCCTCCCTGCTCCTCACCCACACGCGGGCCACCCTCCCGCCACGTGCGACTCTCTGCAGACCCCAAACAGGTTCTGACTCAAAGGACTTCAAGCTCATCGAGCGAGCCTAATCCTAGCAGGGTAATCCCTTCGATCCAGTGCACACCGCCAGTGTTCGACCTGCCTCTTCTTGGCAGGACTCAGAGGAGAGAGAGGTTGGACGGGAGGACGGGAGGACGGGCGGAGGCGGAAGGGGTGGAAGTCCAAGGCTCAGGGAAAGGCAGCAAGCAGCGGAGAGCAAGGAAAGGTGGATCCCCTTTCCTGCACCGCCTGCTCCCCCCACCCATGCCGGCTCGCCTTCTTCCATCCTCAACCTCTTCCCCGCCCCGCTTCCTGGGGCATTTCACACTCAGCGCCCGCCGGAAGAGCACGGCAGCAGGACCAAAGCAACACGGAGAAGCAGCTGCTGCCAAAGCCAAAGGGAGGAAGAGGATCCGGAGAACCCTTTTTCCTTTCACTGGCGCCCGGCGCCTGCATCCTGCTCCCGATTCCAAATTTCACGCGGGCAACAACTGGCACCGCTCCTTCCTCCTCGCCCTGGGCTGGAGGCAGCACCGCCTCCCGCTTCCCTGAAGGCCCAAGGGAAACGCACGCACCGAGGGGATCCCACCGGCTGGAAGCCCCTTTACAGATTTCCGCTGTCTGCACTTGGACCTCAAGGGTCTGCGCGGCGCGCCCTGCCCCCACGACCACCCCACGTCACTCCTTAATCGCCCCCCCACCCCGCCCCGCTGGAGCCCAAGGCTGAGAATCCGGTCCCAGCACCCGCCAGCCCGCCGCGCCCCGCCCCGCCCCGCGCCCCCCACCCCAGCGCCGCCGTCATCGCCTGTGCAAAGGCACGCGCCCCAGGGATGCGAGTGGTGGCCCCAGGCAGCCAGCACGGGCGCCAGGGTCGCCGGCAGGACAGGAGAAGGCGCAGGTCCCTGCTCCCGGGGGCGGGGCCCGGGCGGTGGAGACCCCGACGGGTGCACGGAGGGAGGCGGCCGCCCGGGGCCCTCACCTGCCCATGCTCTGGTGGGCCCGCGGCCTCCCGCAGTGCAACGGCCACTACCTGGCGGCGGCGGCGGCGGCGGCGGCGGCGGCTCCCCAGCCTGCGGGGCTCCTGGCGCGCGCATCGGGACGGCCTGGCGGCTGCTCCCGCGCGACACTGCCGAGCCGGCGGCGGCGGCGGCGGGGGCGGCGGCGCCGGGCTCCCAGGCCCGCGGAGCTCGGGGCAGGCTGACCGGGACTTTCTGGTCGCTGCGGCGGCGGGTCCCCAGGCCCGCGGGGCCAGCCGCGCCGCCCCCGCGCCCCGCGCCGGGGCAGGAGCGCACGGCAGGCCCAGGGGGCGGCGCGCAGCCGGGCCTCGGCCGCCGGCCCCGAGTCGGGCCCCGAGGACGACGTTCCGCCGGGCTCAGCGGGGCTGGGGGCCGCGCGCTCCACGAGCACCTCTGGGTCCTTTCCCCGCTCCACCGCCCGCTCGACGCATGGGGAAGACTCCCTTCCCCGACCACAGCCCGCCCCGCGCTGACAGAAGCGGGCGCACAGCGTGCACGCGGTGTGCCACACCCCGCCTGTGGCGCCCGAGAGCCCCCAGGCTCCTCCCGGGGACCGCTTCTCCAGGCAGGGCCGCAGGAAGAGGGCGGCGAGGCGGCGGGGCAAGGACCCCGGCGACTGTGTGGGGGATGGCCACGGTCAGGGTGCTCAGGAGGGTCGTGCTTCCGCGCAGGGGGCCGACGTGTGTCCAAACACACTCGTCGGAACTCTGCAGGTGGAGGCGGGTCCCCACCTACCTTGGCCCTCCGAGTGTTCTCCAAGCCGGCTGGGAAGATCCCCGGCCGCAGGACAGGAGGGAGCGTGGGAGGCGCTTGGCGGCAGCCAGAGCCCTGGGGTCCTTTCTGCCCACACGCGCTGCCCCGCGCACAGGTGGCGGTGGTGTGGGGATGGCGGCCTTCAGCGCGGCGTTCCTGGCGGGCGGCCCCAGGGGGCAGGGGGGCCGCCTGGCCCCCGGGGGCGGCACTGAAGCAGAGGGAGAGGGGGGCCCACCGCCGTGGTGGGAAGCCCTGGGGATGAGCGGAGGTCCACGGGGCTGGCGGTGGGGGGTGGAGGGGGGCGGAGCGGGGCACGCGTGTCAGGAGGTGGCCATGGGTGAGGGCCAGGCGGCAGGCCTCGCGGTTGCGGGCAGCCCCTCCCCTCCCCTCCGGGAGCCCCGAGCCCAACGGTTGGAGCCCGCGCCCCGCCCAGGCCCCGCCCAGGCCCCGCCCCAGCCCCGCCCAGGCCCCGCCCCCAGGCCGCCAGCCCGCCGTTGCCTAGCAGCGCCTGGCTGTGATTTGACTCTTAGCCTCGCGCAGCCGCCGGGGCCCTGACACTTGGCGGGGCTGTCCGACTGGGCTGGACGCTCTTCGCGGAGCGCACCAGGTCAGTGCTGTGACCCGCAGCGATGGCCTCCTGGTTTGGCCGCCCCGGCCTCGGCTCCGGCTTAGGCCATTCCCTGGGGCGAGTGGGCGGCAGCGTGGCTTCCCTCCCCGCACACCTCTCTGACTTCACCAGAGGTGTGCTGAGGGAGGGGACGCAAAAGCTGCCAGACTTACCCGACTCGGGGAGAACGGAGACGGAAGCCATTCGGGCGACCGGACCACCCGAGAAGGAGAGACCGGCAACTCCAGCTCGGAGAGACACCGCAACTCTGCGGGAAAGCCTCGAGGAAGGAGACACGAGGCTCGCCTCCCTGCAAGAAGAAGGCAGTCACCTGAGGGAAGCACTGGAGCCACAGAGACAACGGGCTCGAGCCGCTCCAGTGGTTGACCCGAACACCCTCGACGCCGGGACACAACTAGAATCTGAGGGGTCTCAACTGAAAGGGATCGAAGGTCACCTGGAGGAGGAAACCCAGCATCCTCCAAGGACCACTGAAGAGCAAAAGCAGAGGAAGGCGCTGAAACTTGGGACCGAAAAGACGATCCCTCTGACCGAGCGGCTTGATGAGCCGGACGACGATGAGACCGGGCCACGAACTCAGACGATCCGGCCGCAAGACTGGCAGAGCCAGGGCCTTCCCGCTCGCCTAGCTTCGGCTGCCTCCGTCCAGGATGCGGGGGGCCTCCAGCAGCAACTGCAAGCCTCTGCTTTGGAAAGGGAACGGGTGTTGGCCGTTTTCGACGAGAAGCTGAGGGAAAACAGCCACCTGAAAAGGGCGTATCACACAATGATGGACCTGCTGGTGGCCAAAGAAGCAGAGCTCGCGAAGCTGCGAGGCGAAAGTCAGACACGGCGCCCTCGATCTGACAGCGGCGGTGAGGACATGTTTCGAGAAGCGATCCGGCACTTATCACGCCTCGTCCGAGCCAAAGACATTGAAATCGGTGCCTTGAGCCAGAAATGTCAGACTTTACTGACCATCTGGCAAACGTCCGACGCCGGCCATGAGGTTCGGGGCGTGGACGCGAATCAGTGGGAGGAGCTTCTCCGGGAACGGGACACGTTGAAGCAGCGGGTCAACGTGCTGGAGGAGTGGCAGCGGCTGGTGCTCACCGAGGTGCACCATCTGCAGCGGGAGTCATCCCAACTTCAGAAAGAACTCCCACCACTCGAGGCACGGGCCTTAGTGGACAGCGAGGAGAAGCGTCGGCGACAGATGCACTCTGCCGCCCCGTTCCCGCGTCCTCGAGGGGATGCGACCCAACTCCGGCTCTTGGGGAAGAGACTGGCACAGATGCAGCTCGGCCTAGAGCAGCTCTGCAATGCCAAGGAGGTTCTCTTGGGTCCACCCGCCCTCACGTCACCACAGCCGCCCGCCGCATCGTCGCGGACTTGCGAGGCGGCCGGCTCTCAGGAGGCAATTAAGTCCGAGGCGCCGGGCGAGTCTTCGAAAGGGCCGCCAGCAGAGGTGGAAGCCTTAAGGCGAGCCACGGAGGAAAAAGACGCAGCCATCAGAAGCCTCCAGGAGGAGACTCAGAGACTGTCCGAGGCGATGGCCGCCACCTCGGAACGGGAGAGAGAACGGCACGCACAGACGGATTCCGAAATTCAGCGGCTCAAGGAGAAACAGGAGGCTTTACAGAACACGCTGGAGGACAGAGAGCTCTTAATCGAGGCGCAGAGGGAGGAATTCCTTTCTCTGAGGGAAACCCTCACGACCCAAGCGAGCGAAAACGAACTGTTGAGGCAGGCGGTGACAAACCTGAAGGAGAGGATAGTCCATCTGGAAGCGGATGCGTGCCAAGTCAAACGGGAGAATGCAAAACTGCTGGCAAGGTCCAGGGAGAAGGACACCGAAAACCAAGCCTTACAAGAGACGAACAGGCGCCTCTCTACGATGCTGAGGGAGAAGGAATTCGAATGCGTCTCCGTGAAGAAGAAGGCTCTGGCTTTTGAGTGCCTCCTGAGAGAAAAAGAAGAGGGCCGGGCTGGGGAATTCAGCCAGCTTCTCAATGCAGTGACCTCCATGCAGGAAAAGAGCATTGTCTTTCAGCACGAGAGAGATGAGGCGGCGCTGGCGCTGAGACAGGAACGAGCGGAAAAGTGCGCCCTGCGGGAGGAGGTTCGCCTTTTGCGGGACAAGGGAGCGCGCCTAGGCCAGGAGCTGGGGAGGTCTCGGACGCAGGCTTCAGAATGCGAAGACTGGCATCTCCGGGCAGCGCGGCTGGCAGAAGACAGAGCGGCTCAACTCAGGAGGAAAGTCACGGCGCTAGAGGAGAGGCTCCTGTCATCTTCCCACGCCATGCAGAAGGCGAGCCAGCGGGCCGCTGCCCGGGTCGGGTCCCTGCAGGAACAACTGGCTGCGGTCACCCAGCAGAAAGAGGAGACTGCCCTCCAGCTGTCCGCCTCCCGGGAAGCAGAGAAGCAGCAGGCCGGAGCCCTGGCCAACCTGAAGGTGGTCCTGGCCGAGTGGATGCAAAAGGCAGACGGCCTGGAAGGGAAGCTGAGGTCGCTGCAGGGACGGCTGGAGAGAGCGCAAGCCGCCTCGCGCCTGCAGGAGGAGCAGATCGGAGAACTGCAGCGACAAGACGAGGCCCGACGGGAAGTGCTGGAGGACGTCCAAAAGAAGTGGACCGACTTAGTGAGCACCCTGGAAGGAAAAGCAGACAAGGCCCTCCTGAGAAAGCTCTTCACGGACGCCTTGCAAAGCGCCAGACACGAACGCCGGGAAGCGTTCCGACGGATGGGAAGCACCCTGGGTGTGGAAAGGGAGGCCATGGAGCAGTTGCTGCAGGAAGAGCAGGGCGGCCTTACCGGATGGGTGACCGGGCGGCTCGGATCCCGCAGTGCCCCCGACACGCCTCCTCCTCGGAGACCCAACCAGCAATCCGAGCTCAAGAGTTCCTTCTCGGAGCTTTTCGTGAACTTTCTAGAAGCTGAGTCTCAGGGAGCTTCTCCACCACGACAGCTCCCCGCTCAGCCCAGGAAGCGTCCCGGAGCACCCGCCAGGAAGAGACTGCCTAAGAACGTGCCAGCTCTTCTGAGAACCGCCCTCGCAGCCACCCCCAGAAGATCGGACGGGAATCCCTGCTGCCCAGCCGTGTCTCTCATCGACCCACCCGGCCCCGGAACCGGAGGGTCTGGGCACCTTCTCTTAGACGCCGTGACCGACGTCGTGCCCACCGGCACACCTTGGCTGCTGCCACCCGCCAAGAGTGCTGCCGGGCTGCTCCAAGGCCTGTCCAAGCCCTAGAGGCTCCCCAAGCCGCAGAGGAGACGACGGCGCCTTCAGGAAAGCCGGTCCCTCGCTGCGGGTTCCTTAGCACAAAGTGGCCTTGTGCTAAAGCTCACAGGTTTCTCTGCGGCTTCACTGGAGCTTTCAAAGAAATAGCTATGGTTCGCGCTTTCAAAAGGGTGTCGCTGCAGGTAGCCACCCACCTTAAAGCGGACGGACGTCACTTCTCTGGAGAGCAGGCGCCGCACGGGTGGGATCGCAGGCTGTGGGCCAAGGACGCTTCCGATTCTGTTTGTCACGCTGTCACCGTCTGGGAGGAGCTGGGGGGCGTGGGGTGGGGGGGTGGGGGTTGGGTCTGGGAGGTGGGGGGGTTGCGGGCGGGTGGGGGGTGGGGGTGTGGGAAGAGTGGGGGGGTGGGGGGAGGGGGGCGTTTATTGAGCTTTCCCTCGGGGAGCGGGAACCTCACTTGCCTTAGTGCTGCAGCATCAGAAAGCGCGCGAGGGCGCCCACTCCCGGGACAGTAGGAAGAAAGGGGAAGGGCACCAACGTGCAGCGGGCATCCAAACTTCACGAGGAAAGCTTGCTCTCCCCCGGCTCGGTCCTCCTCCTCTTTCCACTGCCTGGGAAACCGCCCTCGGGTGCTCTGCGGCCTCTGGGACAGACAGGAAAACTCCTAAGCACGGGAGGATCTTATTCCCTGACTCGCTTTGGGTTGCAAAGCCAGTCACCAGACCTCAGAGATCTTTGCAAGGGTTTACGAACTGCTTCTTGTTGTTTTCCAAAGCAGGGGTCTGTGGTCTGTGGTCCGGATGGACACCGACTGACTGAACCGGCGCCTCGCGATGGGCATGGAAGCCGCTTCCGCCCCCAAGCCCCTCAGAGGGCCGTGGTCAACCCCCCCCCACCCCGCCCCGTTTCCTCAACAGCCCCTCCAAATCATCTCCATCGCCTGCCTCAAGCGGGATCGTCCTCATACCCGTTCGGTACCCGAAGAGATCAGAGGCCAGCTGGTCAAGAACTCTCCGTTTCCCCGCACCACCCCCCACCCCCGTTTGAACGTCCCTCTATTTCTCTCCACCCACCCCTCCCCTTTCCCTTTGGTTTTCCAGGAAGAGGGATTCAGCTTGGCAGTTCCAGGGTCCTGGCTCCACGTGGGGTGCCCTGGGAACCGTCTGCTCAGCCTCCCCCAAAGATCTCGTTCCCTCAGTTGGCCAGCTGCTTTCTCTTCGGCCCGTCTCTTTCCTTAAGCCGCTGAGCACACCCAAGTCTCTCCCAGCATCCACACCTCTCCTTTCCGCTCCTCCACCACCGCCTTCTCTCTCTACCTTTCACGGCTAAGCTGCTGCCAAAAGACCTCGACTCCTCGTCAGCCATCCAGTCATCGCCTCGTCTCTCACCGGCTCCTCGAAAGACTCCCCAAATCTCGTCCTATCAAGAGGCCAGGGCACGCCCTTCGGTTCCTTCGCCTTCCTAAACTCTCTGTGGTGTCTGAGGAATGCTGCCCACGCCTTCAGTCTCTGCAAGTTCTCTCCACCCTCTTTCTCTGGGGGATGGCCCCCTCCCCAGGTGCCCTTCCTAACCTCAGACCCCTCTGTCTCCCTTTCCTCTGCGGCTTCTCCTCCCGACCACTTCTCCAAGGGTTCTGTTCTCGAAGGCAAGGCACGGTCTTCAGGGAGCAGGAACCCCTCGGGTCTCAGAGCAAGCTCATGCGCTCTCCTACGATTCGACTCGCCCCCCGGATGCCCAGGGCTTCTGAGTGCGTACGACTGACGTCACCCTGCCCCTGACTCCACGCTGCTTTCTCTAACTGTCTGCTGGACGCACCTCTCGGGATGTCCAAAGGCTTCTCAAAACCGACACGTCCAAAAGGGAGCCCGGTATCCTCCAAAAGAACCCTCCCCCTCCTCTTACCTTCCTTTCATCACCTCAGAAAATCTCTGCCCATCTCATCCCCCCCCCCCCCCCCCCCCGAGAGCGAGAGGCCTCAGGGCCACGCTTGAGCTCTCTGTCTCACCCACTTGGCAGCCTACCGACTCCCAAAGGGAGCCGAGCGCCTTCCCGACTTTGCCGTCCCCGCTGCTCTGCCGCATGCCTTCCTGTCTCTTGCACGCAACCAGCCCAGTAGACTCCTTACTGATCTTGCCGGCTGGCCTCCTGGCACACCGCACCCCCCCATCCCCGCTTGAACCCATCCTCCACACTGTTGGGAGGGTGACCCAAGAGGAAAACCCTGCCGTTACTGACAACACGGTGCCCGGCCCCCACAGGGGTGGACGTGGGCGAGAAAGTAACCAAAGTTTCTGAGGTTGTTTTGCAGAACAACAGGAAGACGGCAGATCAGAGAGCAGCTTGATGGCAGCCCCCCCGGACCCCGCCCGAGCGGACATCGTGCAGAGGCTTGGACCAGCTGAAATGACGGATCGCCCACTTTCCGCGTCACGGACAGAGATCCTCGGCGTGCAACGCGTCGAACCCCACTGACTTCGCACTTGTGACCCACGAAGAAATACGAGTGACAGTCGCACCTGAGCAGAGGACTCTTCAAGCTTCACCCCCAGCGCTCTCCTGGTCCCACCCCTACCCCAACCCCAGATAAACGCCCCAACGTTTTGCTTTCCCTTTGAGGAGGCGGGTTTGAGTTTTACGCCCACCTCCTTGTCTGGCCGCCTCTTGATCATAAACCTCTTTCCTTGCTGCACCCCTGACTTCTCACTGATTGGCTTGGCTGCGAAATCGGGTACCCGGACCTGAGTTTGTGTGTGGTCCCATCGCTTCCCTGCTTGAAAGGAATCCAGGGTTCTCCACTGCCTGCAGGCCAAACTGGAGCAGAATCTCCAAGGCCTCGCCCCTGCAGCCTTCCTCCCTGCTCCTCACCCACACGCGGGCCACCCTCCCGCCACGTGCGACTCTCTGCAGACCCCAAACAGGTTCTGACTCAAAGGACTTCAAGCTCATCGAGCGAGCCTAATCCTAGCAGGGTAATCCCTTCGATCCAGTGCACACCGCCAGTGTTCGACCTGCCTCTTCTTGGCAGGACTCAGAGGAGAGAGAGGTTGGACGGGAGGACGGGAGGACGGGCGGAGGCGGAAGGGGTGGAAGTCCAAGGCTCAGGGAAAGGCAGCAAGCAGCGGAGAGCAAGGAAAGGTGGATCCCCTTTCCTGCACCGCCTGCTCCCCCCACCCATGCCGGCTCGCCTTCTTCCATCCTCAACCTCTTCCCCGCCCCGCTTCCTGGGGCATTTCACACTCAGCGCCCGCCGGAAGAGCACGGCAGCAGGACCAAAGCAACACGGAGAAGCAGCTGCTGCCAAAGCCAAAGGGAGGAAGAGGATCCGGAGAACCCTTTTTCCTTTCACTGGCGCCCGGCGCCTGCATCCTGCTCCCGATTCCAAATTTCACGCGGGCAACAACTGGCACCGCTCCTTCCTCCTCGCCCTGGGCTGGAGGCAGCACCGCCTCCCGCTTCCCTGAAGGCCCAAGGGAAACGCACGCACCGAGGGGATCCCACCGGCTGGAAGCCCCTTTACAGATTTCCGCTGTCTGCACTTGGACCTCAAGGGTCTGCGCGGCGCGCCCTGCCCCCACGACCACCCCACGTCACTCCTTAATCGCCCCCCCACCCCGCCCCGCTGGAGCCCAAGGCTGAGAATCCGGTCCCAGCACCCGCCAGCCCGCCGCGCCCCGCCCCGCCCCGCGCCCCCCACCCCAGCGCCGCCGTCATCGCCTGTGCAAAGGCACGCGCCCCAGGGATGGGAGTGGTGGCCCCAGGCAGCCAGCACGGGCGCCAGGGTCGCCGGCAGGACAGGAGAAGGCGCAGGTCCCTGCTCCCGGGGGCGGGGCCCGGGCGGTGGAGACCCCGACGGGTGCACGGAGGGAGGCGGCCGCCCGGGGCCCTCACCTGCCCATGCTCTGGTGGGCCCGCGGCCTCCCGCAGTGCAACGGCCACTACCTGGCGGCGGCGGCGGCGGCGGCGGCGGCGGCTCCCCAGCCTGCGGGGCTCCTGGCGCGCGCATCGGGACGGCCTGGCGGCTGCTCCCGCGCGACACTGCCGAGCCGGCGGCGGCGGCGGCGGGGGCGGCGGCGCCGGGCTCCCAGGCCCGCGGAGCTCGGGGCAGGCTGACCGGGACTTTCTGGTCGCTGCGGCGGCGGGTCCCCAGGCCCGCGGGGCCAGCCGCGCCGCCCCCGCGCCCCGCGCCGGGGCAGGAGCGCACGGCAGGCCCAGGGGGCGGCGCGCAGCCGGGCCTCGGCCGCCGGCCCCGAGTCGGGCCCCGAGGACGACGTTCCGCCGGGCTCAGCGGGGCTGGGGGCCGCGCGCTCCACGAGCACCTCTGGGTCCTTTCCCCGCTCCACCGCCCGCTCGACGCATGGGGAAGACTCCCTTCCCCGACCACAGCCCGCCCCGCGCTGACAGAAGCGGGCGCACAGCGTGCACGCGGTGTGCCACACCCCGCCTGTGGCGCCCGAGAGCCCCCAGGCTCCTCCCGGGGACCGCTTCTCCAGGCAGGGCCGCAGGAAGAGGGCGGCGAGGCGGCGGGGCAAGGACCCCGGCGACTGTGTGGGGGATGGCCACGGTCAGGGTGCTCAGGAGGGTCGTGCTTCCGCGCAGGGGGCCGACGTGTGTCCAAACACACTCGTCGGAACTCTGCAGGTGGAGGCGGGTCCCCACCTACCTTGGCCCTCCGAGTGTTCTCCAAGCCGGCTGGGAAGATCCCCGGCCGCAGGACAGGAGGGAGCGTGGGAGGCGCTTGGCGGCAGCCAGAGCCCTGGGGTCCTTTCTGCCCACACGCGCTGCCCCGCGCACAGGTGGCGGTGGTGTGGGGATGGCGGCCTTCAGCGCGGCGTTCCTGGCGGGCGGCCCCAGGGGGCAGGGGGGCCGCCTGGCCCCCGGGGGCGGCACTGAAGCAGAGGGAGAGGGGGGCCCACCGCCGTGGTGGGAAGCCCTGGGGATGAGCGGAGGTCCACGGGGCTGGCGGTGGGGGGTGGAGGGGGGCGGAGCGGGGCACGCGTGTCAGGAGGTGGCCATGGGTGAGGGCCAGGCGGCAGGCCTCGCGGTTGCGGGCAGCCCCTCCCCTCCCCTCCGGGAGCCCCGAGCCCAACGGTTGGAGCCCGCGCCCCGCCCAGGCCCCGCCCAGGCCCCGCCCCAGCCCCGCCCAGGCCCCGCCCCCAGGCCGCCAGCCCGCCGTTGCCTAGCAGCGCCTGGCTGTGATTTGACTCTTAGCCTCGCGCAGCCGCCGGGGCCCTGACACTTGGCGGGGCTGTCCGACTGGGCTGGACGCTCTTCGCGGAGCGCACCAGGTCAGTGCTGTGACCCGCAGCGATGGCCTCCTGGTTTGGCCGCCCCGGCCTCGGCTCCGGCTTAGGCCATTCCCTGGGGCGAGTGGGCGGCAGCGTGGCTTCCCTCCCCGCACACCTCTCTGACTTCACCAGAGGTGTGCTGAGGGAGGGGACGCAAAAGCTGCCAGACTTACCCGACTCGGGGAGAACGGAGACGGAAGCCATTCGGGCGACCGGACCACCCGAGAAGGAGAGACCGGCAACTCCAGCTCGGAGAGACACCGCAACTCTGCGGGAAAGCCTCGAGGAAGGAGACACGAGGCTCGCCTCCCTGCAAGAAGAAGGCAGTCACCTGAGGGAAGCACTGGAGCCACAGAGACAACGGGCTCGAGCCGCTCCAGTGGTTGACCCGAACACCCTCGACGCCGGGACACAACTAGAATCTGAGGGGTCTCAACTGAAAGGGATCGAAGGTCACCTGGAGGAGGAAACCCAGCATCCTCCAAGGACCACTGAAGAGCAAAAGCAGAGGAAGGCGCTGAAACTTGGGACCGAAAAGACGATCCCTCTGACCGAGCGGCTTGATGAGCCGGACGACGATGAGACCGGGCCACGAACTCAGACGATCCGGCCGCAAGACTGGCAGAGCCAGGGCCTTCCCGCTCGCCTAGCTTCGGCTGCCTCCGTCCAGGATGCGGGGGGCCTCCAGCAGCAACTGCAAGCCTCTGCTTTGGAAAGGGAACGGGTGTTGGCCGTTTTCGACGAGAAGCTGAGGGAAAACAGCCACCTGAAAAGGGCGTATCACACAATGATGGACCTGCTGGTGGCCAAAGAAGCAGAGCTCGCGAAGCTGCGAGGCGAAAGTCAGACACGGCGCCCTCGATCTGACAGCGGCGGTGAGGACATGTTTCGAGAAGCGATCCGGCACTTATCACGCCTCGTCCGAGCCAAAGACATTGAAATCGGTGCCTTGAGCCAGAAATGTCAGACTTTACTGACCATCTGGCAAACGTCCGACGCCGGCCATGAGGTTCGGGGCGTGGACGCGAATCAGTGGGAGGAGCTTCTCCGGGAACGGGACACGTTGAAGCAGCGGGTCAACGTGCTGGAGGAGTGGCAGCGGCTGGTGCTCACCGAGGTGCACCATCTGCAGCGGGAGTCATCCCAACTTCAGAAAGAACTCCCACCACTCGAGGCACGGGCCTTAGTGGACAGCGAGGAGAAGCGTCGGCGACAGATGCACTCTGCCGCCCCGTTCCCGCGTCCTCGAGGGGATGCGACCCAACTCCGGCTCTTGGGGAAGAGACTGGCACAGATGCAGCTCGGCCTAGAGCAGCTCTGCAATGCCAAGGAGGTTCTCTTGGGTCCACCCGCCCTCACGTCACCACAGCCGCCCGCCGCATCGTCGCGGACTTGCGAGGCGGCCGGCTCTCAGGAGGCAATTAAGTCCGAGGCGCCGGGCGAGTCTTCGAAAGGGCCGCCAGCAGAGGTGGAAGCCTTAAGGCGAGCCACGGAGGAAAAAGACGCAGCCATCAGAAGCCTCCAGGAGGAGACTCAGAGACTGTCCGAGGCGATGGCCGCCACCTCGGAACGGGAGAGAGAACGGCACGCACAGACGGATTCCGAAATTCAGCGGCTCAAGGAGAAACAGGAGGCTTTACAGAACACGCTGGAGGACAGAGAGCTCTTAATCGAGGCGCAGAGGGAGGAATTCCTTTCTCTGAGGGAAACCCTCACGACCCAAGCGAGCGAAAACGAACTGTTGAGGCAGGCGGTGACAAACCTGAAGGAGAGGATAGTCCATCTGGAAGCGGATGCGTGCCAAGTCAAACGGGAGAATGCAAAACTGCTGGCAAGGTCCAGGGAGAAGGACACCGAAAACCAAGCCTTACAAGAGACGAACAGGCGCCTCTCTACGATGCTGAGGGAGAAGGAATTCGAATGCGTCTCCGTGAAGAAGAAGGCTCTGGCTTTTGAGTGCCTCCTGAGAGAAAAAGAAGAGGGCCGGGCTGGGGAATTCAGCCAGCTTCTCAATGCAGTGACCTCCATGCAGGAAAAGAGCATTGTCTTTCAGCACGAGAGAGATGAGGCGGCGCTGGCGCTGAGACAGGAACGAGCGGAAAAGTGCGCCCTGCGGGAGGAGGTTCGCCTTTTGCGCGACAAGGGAGCGCGCCTAGGCCAGGAGCTGGGGAGGTCTCGGACGCAGGCTTCAGAATGCGAAGACTGGCATCTCCGGGCAGCGCGGCTGGCAGAAGACAGAGCGGCTCAACTCAGGAGGAAAGTCACGGCGCTAGAGGAGAGGCTCCTGTCATCTTCCCACGCCATGCAGAAGGCGAGCCAGCGGGCCGCTGCCCGGGTCGGGTCCCTGCAGGAACAACTGGCTGCGGTCACCCAGCAGAAAGAGGAGACTGCCCTCCAGCTGTCCGCCTCCCGGGAAGCAGAGAAGCAGCAGGCCGGAGCCCTGGCCAACCTGAAGGTGGTCCTGGCCGAGTGGATGCAAAAGGCAGACGGCCTGGAAGGGAAGCTGAGGTCGCTGCAGGGACGGCTGGAGAGAGCGCAAGCCGCCTCGCGCCTGCAGGAGGAGCAGATCGGAGAACTGCAGCGACAAGACGAGGCCCGACGGGAAGTGCTGGAGGACGTCCAAAAGAAGTGGACCGACTTAGTGAGCACCCTGGAAGGAAAAGCAGACAAGGCCCTCCTGAGAAAGCTCTTCACGGACGCCTTGCAAAGCGCCAGACACGAACGCCGGGAAGCGTTCCGACGGATGGGAAGCACCCTGGGTGTGGAAAGGGAGGCCATGGAGCAGTTGCTGCAGGAAGAGCAGGGCGGCCTTACCGGATGGGTGACCGGGCGGCTCGGATCCCGCAGTGCCCCCGACACGCCTCCTCCTCGGAGACCCAACCAGCAATCCGAGCTCAAGAGTTCCTTCTCGGAGCTTTTCGTGAACTTTCTAGAAGCTGAGTCTCAGGGAGCTTCTCCACCACGACAGCTCCCCGCTCAGCCCAGGAAGCGTCCCGGAGCACCCGCCAGGAAGAGACTGCCTAAGAACGTGCCAGCTCTTCTGAGAACCGCCCTCGCAGCCACCCCCAGAAGATCGGACGGGAATCCCTGCTGCCCAGCCGTGTCTCTCATCGACCCACCCGGCCCCGGAACCGGAGGGTCTGGGCACCTTCTCTTAGACGCCGTGACCGACGTCGTGCCCACCGGCACACCTTGGCTGCTGCCACCCGCCAAGAGTGCTGCCGGGCTGCTCCAAGGCCTGTCCAAGCCCTAGAGGCTCCCCAAGCCGCAGAGGAGACGACGGCGCCTTCAGGAAAGCCGGTCCCTCGCTGCGGGTTCCTTAGCACAAAGTGGCCTTGTGCTAAAGCTCACAGGTTTCTCTGCGGCTTCACTGGAGCTTTCAAAGAAATAGCTATGGTTCGCGCTTTCAAAAGGGTGTCGCTGCAGGTAGCCACCCACCTTAAAGCGGACGGACGTCACTTCTCTGGAGAGCAGGCGCGGCACGGGTGGGATCGCAGGCTGTGGGCCAAGGACGCTTCCGATTCTGTTTGTCACGCTGTCACCGTCTGGGAGGAGCTGGGGGGCGTGGGGTGGGGGGGTGGGGGTTGGGTCTGGGAGGTGGGGGGGTTGCGGGCGGGTGGGGGGTGGGGGTGTGGGAAGAGTGGGGGGGTGGGGGGAGGGGGGCGTTTATTGAGCTTTCCCTCGGGGAGCGGGAACCTCACTTGCCTTAGTGCTGCAGCATCAGAAAGCGCGCGAGGGCGCCCACTCCCGGGACAGTAGGAAGAAAGGGGAAGGGCACCAACGTGCAGCGGGCATCCAAACTTCACGAGGAAAGCTTGCTCTCCCCCGGCTCGGTCCTCCTCCTCTTTCCACTGCCTGGGAAACCGCCCTCGGGTGCTCTGCGGCCTCTGGGACAGACAGGAAAACTCCTAAGCACGGGAGGATCTTATTCCCTGACTCGCTTTGGGTTGCAAAGCCAGTCACCAGACCTCAGAGATCTTTGCAAGGGTTTACGAACTGCTTCTTGTTGTTTTCCAAAGCAGGGGTCTGTGGTCTGTGGTCCGGATGGACACCGACTGACTGAACCGGCGCCTCGCGATGGGCATGGAAGCCGCTTCCGCCCCCAAGCCCCTCAGAGGGCCGTGGTCAACCCCCCCCCACCCCGCCCCGTTTCCTCAACAGCCCCTCCAAATCATCTCCATCGCCTGCCTCAAGCGGGATCGTCCTCATACCCGTTCGGTACCCGAAGAGATCAGAGGCCAGCTGGTCAAGAACTCTCCGTTTCCCCGCACCACCCCCCACCCCCGTTTGAACGTCCCTCTATTTCTCTCCACCCACCCCTCCCCTTTCCCTTTGGTTTTCCAGGAAGAGGGATTCAGCTTGGCAGTTCCAGGGTCCTGGCTCCACGTGGGGTGCCCTGGGAACCGTCTGCTCAGCCTCCCCCAAAGATCTCGTTCCCTCAGTTGGCCAGCTGCTTTCTCTTCGGCCCGTCTCTTTCCTTAAGCCGCTGAGCACACCCAAGTCTCTCCCAGCATCCACACCTCTCCTTTCCGCTCCTCCACCACCGCCTTCTCTCTCTACCTTTCACGGCTAAGCTGCTGCCAAAAGACCTCGACTCCTCGTCAGCCATCCAGTCATCGCCTCGTCTCTCACCGGCTCCTCGAAAGACTCCCCAAATCTCGTCCTAGCAAGAGGCCAGGGCACGCCCTTCGGTTCCTTCGCCTTCCTAAACTCTCTGTGGTGTCTGAGGAATGCTGCCCACGCCTTCAGTCTCTGCAAGTTCTCTCCACCCTCTTTCTCTGGGGGATGGCCCCCTCCCCAGGTGCCCTTCCTAACCTCAGACCCCTCTGTCTCCCTTTCCTCTGCGGCTTCTCCTCCCGACCACTTCTCCAAGGGTTCTGTTCTCGAAGGCAAGGCACGGTCTTCAGGGAGCAGGAACCCCTCGGGTCTCAGAGCAAGCTCATGCGCTCTCCTACGATTCGACTCGCCCCCCGGATGCCCAGGGCTTCTGAGTGCGTACGACTGACGTCACCCTGCCCCTGACTCCACGCTGCTTTCTCTAACTGTCTGCTGGACGCACCTCTCGGGATGTCCAAAGGCTTCTCAAAACCGACACGTCCAAAAGGGAGCCCGGTATCCTCCAAAAGAACCCTCCCCCTCCTCTTACCTTCCTTTCATCACCTCAGAAAATCTCTGCCCATCTCATCCCCCCCCCCCCCCCCCGAGAGCGAGAGGCCTCAGGGCCACGCTTGAGCTCTCTGTCTCACCCACTTGGCAGCCTACCGACTCCCAAAGGGAGCCGAGCGCCTTCCCGACTTTGCCGTCCCCGCTGCTCTGCCGCATGCCTTCCTGTCTCTTGCACGCAACCAGCCCAGTAGACTCCTTACTGATCTTGCCGGCTGGCCTCCTGGCACACCGCACCCCCCCATCCCCGCTTGAACCCATCCTCCACACTGTTGGGAGGGTGACCCAAGAGGAAAACCCTGCCGTTACTGACAACACGGTGCCCGGCCCCCACAGGGGTGGACGTGGGCGAGAAAGTAACCAAAGTTTCTGAGGTTGTTTTGCAGAACAACAGGAAGACGGCAGATCAGAGAGCAGCTTGATGGCAGCCCCCCCGGACCCCGCCCGAGCGGACATCGTGCAGAGGCTTGGACCAGCTGAAATGACGGATCGCCCACTTTCCGCGTCACGGACAGAGATCCTCGGCGTGCAACGCGTCGAACCCCACTGACTTCGCACTTGTGACCCACGAAGAAATACGAGTGACAGTCGCACCTGAGCAGAGGACTCTTCAAGCTTCACCCCCAGCGCTCTCCTGGTCCCACCCCTACCCCAACCCCAGATAAACGCCCCAACGTTTTGCTTTCCCTTTGAGGAGGCGGGTTTGAGTTTTACGCCCACCTCCTTGTCTGGCCGCCTCTTGATCATAAACCTCTTTCCTTGCTGCACCCCTGACTTCTCACTGATTGGCTTGGCTGCGAAATCGGGTACCCGGACCTGAGTTTGTGTGTGGTCCCATCGCTTCCCTGCTTGAAAGGAATCCAGGGTTCTCCACTGCCTGCAGGCCAAACTGGAGCAGAATCTCCAAGGCCTCGCCCCTGCAGCCTTCCTCCCTGCTCCTCACCCACACGCGGGCCACCCTCCCGCCACGTGCGACTCTCTGCAGACCCCAAACAGGTTCTGACTCAAAGGACTTCAAGCTCATCGAGCGAGCCTAATCCTAGCAGGGTAATCCCTTCGATCCAGTGCACACCGCCAGTGTTCGACCTGCCTCTTCTTGGCAGGACTCAGAGGAGAGAGAGGTTGGACGGGAGGACGGGAGGACGGGCGGAGGCGGAAGGGGTGGAAGTCCAAGGCTCAGGGAAAGGCAGCAAGCAGCGGAGAGCAAGGAAAGGTGGATCCCCTTTCCTGCACCGCCTGCTCCCCCCACCCATGCCGGCTCGCCTTCTTCCATCCTCAACCTCTTCCCCGCCCCGCTTCCTGGGGCATTTCACACTCAGCGCCCGCCGGAAGAGCACGGCAGCAGGACCAAAGCAACACGGAGAAGCAGCTGCTGCCAAAGCCAAAGGGAGGAAGAGGATCCGGAGAACCCTTTTTCCTTTCACTGGCGCCCGGCGCCTGCATCCTGCTCCCGATTCCAAATTTCACGCGGGCAACAACTGGCACCGCTCCTTCCTCCTCGCCCTGGGCTGGAGGCAGCACCGCCTCCCGCTTCCCTGAAGGCCCAAGGGAAACGCACGCACCGAGGGGATCCCACCGGCTGGAAGCCCCTTTACAGATTTCCGCTGTCTGCACTTGGACCTCAAGGGTCTGCGCGGCGCGCCCTGCCCCCACGACCACCCCACGTCACTCCTTAATCGCCCCCCCACCCCGCCCCGCTGGAGCCCAAGGCTGAGAATCCGGTCCCAGCACCCGCCAGCCCGCCGCGCCCCGCCCCGCCCCGCGCCCCCCACCCCAGCGCCGCCGTCATCGCCTGTGCAAAGGCACGCGCCCCAGGGATGGGAGTGGTGGCCCCAGGCAGCCAGCACGGGCGCCAGGGTCGCCGGCAGGACAGGAGAAGGCGCAGGTCCCTGCTCCCGGGGGCGGGGCCCGGGCGGTGGAGACCCCGACGGGTGCACGGAGGGAGGCGGCCGCCCGGGGCCCTCACCTGCCCATGCTCTGGTGGGCCCGCGGCCTCCCGCAGTGCAACGGCCACTACCTGGCGGCGGCGGCGGCGGCGGCGGCGGCGGCTCCCCAGCCTGCGGGGCTCCTGGCGCGCGCATCGGGACGGCCTGGCGGCTGCTCCCGCGCGACACTGCCGAGCCGGCGGCGGCGGCGGCGGGGGCGGCGGCGCCGGGCTCCCAGGCCCGCGGAGCTCGGGGCAGGCTGACCGGGACTTTCTGGTCGCTGCGGCGGCGGGTCCCCAGGCCCGCGGGGCCAGCCGCGCCGCCCCCGCGCCCCGCGCCGGGGCAGGAGCGCACGGCAGGCCCAGGGGGCGGCGCGCAGCCGGGCCTCGGCCGCCGGCCCCGAGTCGGGCCCCGAGGACGACGTTCCGCCGGGCTCAGCGGGGCTGGGGGCCGCGCGCTCCACGAGCACCTCTGGGTCCTTTCCCCGCTCCACCGCCCGCTCGACGCATGGGGAAGACTCCCTTCCCCGACCACAGCCCGCCCCGCGCTGACAGAAGCGGGCGCACAGCGTGCACGCGGTGTGCCACACCCCGCCTGTGGCGCCCGAGAGCCCCCAGGCTCCTCCCGGGGACCGCTTCTCCAGGCAGGGCCGCAGGAAGAGGGCGGCGAGGCGGCGGGGCAAGGACCCCGGCGACTGTGTGGGGGATGGCCACGGTCAGGGTGCTCAGGAGGGTCGTGCTTCCGCGCAGGGGGCCGACGTGTGTCCAAACACACTCGTCGGAACTCTGCAGGTGGAGGCGGGTCCCCACCTACCTTGGCCCTCCGAGTGTTCTCCAAGCCGGCTGGGAAGATCCCCGGCCGCAGGACAGGAGGGAGCGTGGGAGGCGCTTGGCGGCAGCCAGAGCCCTGGGGTCCTTTCTGCCCACACGCGCTGCCCCGCGCACAGGTGGCGGTGGTGTGGGGATGGCGGCCTTCAGCGCGGCGTTCCTGGCGGGCGGCCCCAGGGGGCAGGGGGGCCGCCTGGCCCCCGGGGGCGGCACTGAAGCAGAGGGAGAGGGGGGCCCACCGCCGTGGTGGGAAGCCCTGGGGATGAGCGGAGGTCCACGGGGCTGGCGGTGGGGGGTGGAGGGGGGCGGAGCGGGGCACGCGTGTCAGGAGGTGGCCATGGGTGAGGGCCAGGCGGCAGGCCTCGCGGTTGCGGGCAGCCCCTCCCCTCCCCTCCGGGAGCCCCGAGCCCAACGGTTGGAGCCCGCGCCCCGCCCAGGCCCCGCCCAGGCCCCGCCCCAGCCCCGCCCAGGCCCCGCCCCCAGGCCGCCAGCCCGCCGTTGCCTAGCAGCGCCTGGCTGTGATTTGACTCTTAGCCTCGCGCAGCCGCCGGGGCCCTGACACTTGGCGGGGCTGTCCGACTGGGCTGGACGCTCTTCGCGGAGCGCACCAGGTCAGTGCTGTGACCCGCAGCGATGGCCTCCTGGTTTGGCCGCCCCGGCCTCGGCTCCGGCTTAGGCCATTCCCTGGGGCGAGTGGGCGGCAGCGTGGCTTCCCTCCCCGCACACCTCTCTGACTTCACCAGAGGTGTGCTGAGGGAGGGGACGCAAAAGCTGCCAGACTTACCCGACTCGGGGAGAACGGAGACGGAAGCCATTCGGGCGACCGGACCACCCGAGAAGGAGAGACCGGCAACTCCAGCTCGGAGAGACACCGCAACTCTGCGGGAAAGCCTCGAGGAAGGAGACACGAGGCTCGCCTCCCTGCAAGAAGAAGGCAGTCACCTGAGGGAAGCACTGGAGCCACAGAGACAACGGGCTCGAGCCGCTCCAGTGGTTGACCCGAACACCCTCGACGCCGGGACACAACTAGAATCTGAGGGGTCTCAACTGAAAGGGATCGAAGGTCACCTGGAGGAGGAAACCCAGCATCCTCCAAGGACCACTGAAGAGCAAAAGCAGAGGAAGGCGCTGAAACTTGGGACCGAAAAGACGATCCCTCTGACCGAGCGGCTTGATGAGCCGGACGACGATGAGACCGGGCCACGAACTCAGACGATCCGGCCGCAAGACTGGCAGAGCCAGGGCCTTCCCGCTCGCCTAGCTTCGGCTGCCTCCGTCCAGGATGCGGGGGGCCTCCAGCAGCAACTGCAAGCCTCTGCTTTGGAAAGGGAACGGGTGTTGGCCGTTTTCGACGAGAAGCTGAGGGAAAACAGCCACCTGAAAAGGGCGTATCACACAATGATGGACCTGCTGGTGGCCAAAGAAGCAGAGCTCGCGAAGCTGCGAGGCGAAAGTCAGACACGGCGCCCTCGATCTGACAGCGGCGGTGAGGACATGTTTCGAGAAGCGATCCGGCACTTATCACGCCTCGTCCGAGCCAAAGACATTGAAATCGGTGCCTTGAGCCAGAAATGTCAGACTTTACTGACCATCTGGCAAACGTCCGACGCCGGCCATGAGGTTCGGGGCGTGGACGCGAATCAGTGGGAGGAGCTTCTCCGGGAACGGGACACGTTGAAGCAGCGGGTCAACGTGCTGGAGGAGTGGCAGCGGCTGGTGCTCACCGAGGTGCACCATCTGCAGCGGGAGTCATCCCAACTTCAGAAAGAACTCCCACCACTCGAGGCACGGGCCTTAGTGGACAGCGAGGAGAAGCGTCGGCGACAGATGCACTCTGCCGCCCCGTTCCCGCGTCCTCGAGGGGATGCGACCCAACTCCGGCTCTTGGGGAAGAGACTGGCACAGATGCAGCTCGGCCTAGAGCAGCTCTGCAATGCCAAGGAGGTTCTCTTGGGTCCACCCGCCCTCACGTCACCACAGCCGCCCGCCGCATCGTCGCGGACTTGCGAGGCGGCCGGCTCTCAGGAGGCAATTAAGTCCGAGGCGCCGGGCGAGTCTTCGAAAGGGCCGCCAGCAGAGGTGGAAGCCTTAAGGCGAGCCACGGAGGAAAAAGACGCAGCCATCAGAAGCCTCCAGGAGGAGACTCAGAGACTGTCCGAGGCGATGGCCGCCACCTCGGAACGGGAGAGAGAACGGCACGCACAGACGGATTCCGAAATTCAGCGGCTCAAGGAGAAACAGGAGGCTTTACAGAACACGCTGGAGGACAGAGAGCTCTTAATCGAGGCGCAGAGGGAGGAATTCCTTTCTCTGAGGGAAACCCTCACGACCCAAGCGAGCGAAAACGAACTGTTGAGGCAGGCGGTGACAAACCTGAAGGAGAGGATAGTCCATCTGGAAGCGGATGCGTGCCAAGTCAAACGGGAGAATGCAAAACTGCTGGCAAGGTCCAGGGAGAAGGACACCGAAAACCAAGCCTTACAAGAGACGAACAGGCGCCTCTCTACGATGCTGAGGGAGAAGGAATTCGAATGCGTCTCCGTGAAGAAGAAGGCTCTGGCTTTTGAGTGCCTCCTGAGAGAAAAAGAAGAGGGCCGGGCTGGGGAATTCAGCCAGCTTCTCAATGCAGTGACCTCCATGCAGGAAAAGAGCATTGTCTTTCAGCACGAGAGAGATGAGGCGGCGCTGGCGCTGAGACAGGAACGAGCGGAAAAGTGCGCCCTGCGGGAGGAGGTTCGCCTTTTGCGCGACAAGGGAGCGCGCCTAGGCCAGGAGCTGGGGAGGTCTCGGACGCAGGCTTCAGAATGCGAAGACTGGCATCTCCGGGCAGCGCGGCTGGCAGAAGACAGAGCGGCTCAACTCAGGAGGAAAGTCACGGCGCTAGAGGAGAGGCTCCTGTCATCTTCCCACGCCATGCAGAAGGCGAGCCAGCGGGCCGCTGCCCGGGTCGGGTCCCTGCAGGAACAACTGGCTGCGGTCACCCAGCAGAAAGAGGAGACTGCCCTCCAGCTGTCCGCCTCCCGGGAAGCAGAGAAGCAGCAGGCCGGAGCCCTGGCCAACCTGAAGGTGGTCCTGGCCGAGTGGATGCAAAAGGCAGACGGCCTGGAAGGGAAGCTGAGGTCGCTGCAGGGACGGCTGGAGAGAGCGCAAGCCGCCTCGCGCCTGCAGGAGGAGCAGATCGGAGAACTGCAGCGACAAGACGAGGCCCGACGGGAAGTGCTGGAGGACGTCCAAAAGAAGTGGACCGACTTAGTGAGCACCCTGGAAGGAAAAGCAGACAAGGCCCTCCTGAGAAAGCTCTTCACGGACGCCTTGCAAAGCGCCAGACACGAACGCCGGGAAGCGTTCCGACGGATGGGAAGCACCCTGGGTGTGGAAAGGGAGGCCATGGAGCAGTTGCTGCAGGAAGAGCAGGGCGGCCTTACCGGATGGGTGACCGGGCGGCTCGGATCCCGCAGTGCCCCCGACACGCCTCCTCCTCGGAGACCCAACCAGCAATCCGAGCTCAAGAGTTCCTTCTCGGAGCTTTTCGTGAACTTTCTAGAAGCTGAGTCTCAGGGAGCTTCTCCACCACGACAGCTCCCCGCTCAGCCCAGGAAGCGTCCCGGAGCACCCGCCAGGAAGAGACTGCCTAAGAACGTGCCAGCTCTTCTGAGAACCGCCCTCGCAGCCACCCCCAGAAGATCGGACGGGAATCCCTGCTGCCCAGCCGTGTCTCTCATCGACCCACCCGGCCCCGGAACCGGAGGGTCTGGGCACCTTCTCTTAGACGCCGTGACCGACGTCGTGCCCACCGGCACACCTTGGCTGCTGCCACCCGCCAAGAGTGCTGCCGGGCTGCTCCAAGGCCTGTCCAAGCCCTAGAGGCTCCCCAAGCCGCAGAGGAGACGACGGCGCCTTCAGGAAAGCCGGTCCCTCGCTGCGGGTTCCTTAGCACAAAGTGGCCTTGTGCTAAAGCTCACAGGTTTCTCTGCGGCTTCACTGGAGCTTTCAAAGAAATAGCTATGGTTCGCGCTTTCAAAAGGGTGTCGCTGCAGGTAGCCACCCACCTTAAAGCGGACGGACGTCACTTCTCTGGAGAGCAGGCGCCGCACGGGTGGGATCGCAGGCTGTGGGCCAAGGACGCTTCCGATTCTGTTTGTCACGCTGTCACCGTCTGGGAGGAGCTGGGGGGCGTGGGGTGGGGGGGTGGGGGTTGGGTCTGGGAGGTGGGGGGGTTGCGGGCGGGTGGGGGGTGGGGGTGTGGGAAGAGTGGGGGGGTGGGAAGGGTGGGGGTGGGGGGAGGGGGGCGTTTATTGAGCTTTCCCTCGGGGAGCGGGAACCTCACTTGCCTTAGTGCTGCAGCATCAGAAAGCGCGCGAGGGCGCCCACTCCCGGGACAGTAGGAAGAAAGGGGAAGGGCACCAACGTGCAGCGGGCATCCAAACTTCACGAGGAAAGCTTGCTTTCCCCCGGCTCGGTCCTCCTCATCTTTCCACTGCCTGGGAAACCGCCCTCGGGTGCTCTGCGGCCTCTGGGACAGACAGGAAAACTCCTAAGCACGGGAGGATCTTATTCCCTGACTCGCTTTGGGTTGCAAAGCCAGTCACCAGACCTCAGAGATCTTTGCAAGGGTTTACGAACTGCTTCTTGTTGTTTTCCAAAGCAGGGGTCTGTGGTCTGTGGTCCGGATGGACACCGACTGACTGAACCGGCGCCTCGCGATGGGCATGGAAGCCGCTTCCGCCCCCAAGCCCATCAGAGGGCCGTGGTCAACCCCCCCCCACCCCGCCCCGTTTCCTCAACAGCCCCTCCAAATCATCTCCATCGCCTGCCTCAAGCGGGATCGTCCTCATACCCGTTCGGTACCCGAAGAGATCAGAGGCCAGCTGGTCAAGAACTCTCCGTTTCCCCGCACCACCCCCCACCCCCGTTTGAACGTCCCTCTATTTCTCTCCACCCACCCCTCCCCTTTCCCTTTGGTTTTCCAGGAAGAGGGATTCAGCTTGGCAGTTCCAGGGTCCTGGCTCCACGTGGGGTGCCCTGGGAACCGTCTGCTCAGCCTCCCCCAAAGATCTCGTTCCCTCAGTTGGCCAGCTGCTTTCTCTTCGGCCCGTCTCTTTCCTTAAGCCGCTGAGCACACCCAAGTCTCTCCCAGCATCCACACCTCTCCTTTCCGCTCCTCCACCACCGCCTTCTCTCTCTACCTTTCACGGCTAAGCTGCTGCCAAAAGACCTCGACTCCTCGTCAGCCATCCAGTCATCGCCTCGTCTCTCACCGGCTCCTCGAAAGACTCCCCAAATCTCGTCGCCGTCCCGTCCTAGCAAGAGGCCAGGGCACGCCCTTCGGTTCCTCCGTCTTCCTAAACTCTCTGTGGTGTCTGAGGAATGCTGCCCACGCCTTCAGTCTCTGCAAGTTCTCGCCACCCTCTTTCTCTGGGGGATGGCCCCCTCCCCAGGTGCCCTTCCTAACCTCAGACCCCTCTGTCTCCCTTTCCTCTGCGGCTTCTCCTCCCGACCACTTCTCCAAGGGTTCTGTTCTCGAAGGCAAGGCACGGTCTTCAGGGAACAGGAACCCCTCGGGTCTCAGAGCAAGCTCATGCGCTCTCCTACGATTCGACTCGCCCCCCGGATGCCCAGGGCTTCTGAGTGCGTACGACTGACGTCACCCTGCCCCTGACTCCACGCTGCTTTCTCTAACTGTCTGCTGGACGCACCTCTCGGGATGTCCAAAGGCTTCTCAAAACCGACACGTCCAAAAGGGAGCCCGGTATCCTCCAAAAGAACCCTCCCCCTCCTCTTACCTTCCTTTCATCACCTCAGAAAACCTCTGCCCATCTCATCCCCACCCCCGAGAGCGAGAGGCCTCAGGGCCACGCTTGAGCTCTCTGTCTCACCCACTTGGCAGCCTACCGACTCCCAAAGGGAGCCGAGCGCCTTCCCGACTTTGCCGTCCCCGCTGCTCTGCCGCATGCCTTCCTGTCTCTTGCACGCAACCAGCCCAGTAGACTCCTTACTGATCTTGCCGGCTGGCCTCCTGGCACACCGCACCCCCCCATCCCCGCTTGAACCCATCCTCCACACTGTTGGGAGGGTGACCCAAGAGGAAAACCCTGCCGTTACTGACAACACGGTGCCCGGCCCCCACAGGGGTGGACGTGGGCGAGAAAGTAACCAAAGTTTCTGAGGTTGTTTTGCAGAACAACAGGAAGACGGCAGATCAGAGAGCAGCTTGATGGCAGCCCCCCCGGACCCCGCCCGAGCGGACATCGTGCAGAGGCTTGGACCAGCTGAAATGACGGATCGCCCACTTTCCGCGTCACGGACAGAGATCCTCGGCGTGCAACGCGTCGAACCCCACTGACTTCGCACTTGTGACCCACGAAGAAATACGAGTGACAGTCGCACCTGAGCAGAGGACTCTTCAAGCTTCACCCCCAGCGCTCTCCTGGTCCCACCCCTACCCCAACCCCAGATAAACGCCCCAACGTTTTGCTTTCCCTTTGAGGAGGCGGGTTTGAGTTTTACGCCCACCTCCTTGTCTGGCCGCCTCTTGATCATAAACCTCTTTCCTTGCTGCACCCCTGACTTCTCACTGATTGGCTTGGCTGCGAAATCGGGTACCCGGACCTGAGTTTGTGTGTGGTCCCATCGCTTCCCTGCTTGAAAGGAATCCAGGGTTCTCCACTGCCTGCAGGCCAAACTGGAGCAGAATCTCCAAGGCCTCGCCCCTGCAGCCTTCCTCCCTGCTCCTCACCCACACGCGGGCCACCCTCCCGCCACGTGCGACTCTCTGCAGACCCCAAACAGGTTCTGACTCAAAGGACTTCAAGCTCATCGAGCGAGCCTAATCCTAGCAGGGTAATCCCTTCGATCCAGTGCACACCGCCAGTGTTCGACCTGCCTCTTCTTGGCAGGACTCAGAGGAGAGAGAGGTTGGACGGGAGGACGGGAGGACGGGCGGAGGCGGAAGGGGTGGAAGTCCAAGGCTCAGGGAAAGGCAGCAAGCAGCGGAGAGCAAGGAAAGGTGGATCCCCTTTCCTGCACCGCCTGCTCCCCCCACCCATGCCGGCTCGCCTTCTTCCATCCTCAACCTCTTCCCCGCCCCGCTTCCTGGGGCATTTCACACTCAGCGCCCGCCGGAAGAGCACGGCAGCAGGACCAAAGCAACACGGAGAAGCAGCTGCTGCCAAAGCCAAAGGGAGGAAGAGGATCCGGAGAACCCTTTTTCCTTTCACTGGCGCCCGGCGCCTGCATCCTGCTCCCGATTCCAAATTTCACGCGGGCAACAACTGGCACCGCTCCTTCCTCCTCGCCCTGGGCTGGAGGCAGCACCGCCTCCCGCTTCCCTGAAGGCCCAAGGGAAACGCACGCACCGAGGGGATCCCACCGGCTGGAAGCCCCTTTACAGATTTCCGCTGTCTGCACTTGGACCTCAAGGGTCTGCGCGGCGCGCCCTGCCCCCACGACCACCCCACGTCACTCCTTAATCGCCCCCCCACCCCGCCCCGCTGGAGCCCAAGGCTGAGAATCCGGTCCCAGCACCCGCCAGCCCGCCGCGCCCCGCCCCGCCCCGCGCCCCCCACCCCAGCGCCGCCGTCATCGCCTGTGCAAAGGCACGCGCCCCAGGGATGCGAGTGGTGGCCCCAGGCAGCCAGCACGGGCGCCAGGGTCGCCGGCAGGACAGGAGAAGGCGCAGGTCCCTGCTCCCGGGGGCGGGGCCCGGGCGGTGGAGACCCCGACGGGTGCACGGAGGGAGGCGGCCGCCCGGGGCCCTCACCTGCCCATGCTCTGGTGGGCCCGCGGCCTCCCGCAGTGCAACGGCCACTACCTGGCGGCGGCGGCGGCGGCGGCGGCGGCGGCTCCCCAGCCTGCGGGGCTCCTGGCGCGCGCATCGGGACGGCCTGGCGGCTGCTCCCGCGCGACACTGCCGAGCCGGCGGCGGCGGCGGCGGGGGCGGCGGCGCCGGGCTCCCAGGCCCGCGGAGCTCGGGGCAGGCTGACCGGGACTTTCTGGTCGCTGCGGCGGCGGGTCCCCAGGCCCGCGGGGCCAGCCGCGCCGCCCCCGCGCCCCGCGCCGGGGCAGGAGCGCACGGCAGGCCCAGGGGGCGGCGCGCAGCCGGGCCTCGGCCGCCGGCCCCGAGTCGGGCCCCGAGGACGACGTTCCGCCGGGCTCAGCGGGGCTGGGGGCCGCGCGCTCCACGAGCACCTCTGGGTCCTTTCCCCGCTCCACCGCCCGCTCGACGCATGGGGAAGACTCCCTTCCCCGACCACAGCCCGCCCCGCGCTGACAGAAGCGGGCGCACAGCGTGCACGCGGTGTGCCACACCCCGCCTGTGGCGCCCGAGAGCCCCCAGGCTCCTCCCGGGGACCGCTTCTCCAGGCAGGGCCGCAGGAAGAGGGCGGCGAGGCGGCGGGGCAAGGACCCCGGCGACTGTGTGGGGGATGGCCACGGTCAGGGTGCTCAGGAGGGTCGTGCTTCCGCGCAGGGGGCCGACGTGTGTCCAAACACACTCGTCGGAACTCTGCAGGTGGAGGCGGGTCCCCACCTACCTTGGCCCTCCGAGTGTTCTCCAAGCCGGCTGGGAAGATCCCCGGCCGCAGGACAGGAGGGAGCGTGGGAGGCGCTTGGCGGCAGCCAGAGCCCTGGGGTCCTTTCTGCCCACACGCGCTGCCCCGCGCACAGGTGGCGGTGGTGTGGGGATGGCGGCCTTCAGCGCGGCGTTCCTGGCGGGCGGCCCCAGGGGGCAGGGGGGCCGCCTGGCCCCCGGGGGCGGCACTGAAGCAGAGGGAGAGGGGGGCCCACCGCCGTGGTGGGAAGCCCTGGGGATGAGCGGAGGTCCACGGGGCTGGCGGTGGGGGGTGGAGGGGGGCGGAGCGGGGCACGCGTGTCAGGAGGTGGCCATGGGTGAGGGCCAGGCGGCAGGCCTCGCGGTTGCGGGCAGCCCCTCCCCTCCCCTCCGGGAGCCCCGAGCCCAACGGTTGGAGCCCGCGCCCCGCCCAGGCCCCGCCCAGGCCCCGCCCCAGCCCCGCCCAGGCCCCGCCCCCAGGCCGCCAGCCCGCCGTTGCCTAGCAGCGCCTGGCTGTGATTTGACTCTTAGCCTCGCGCAGCCGCCGGGGCCCTGACACTTGGCGGGGCTGTCCGACTGGGCTGGACGCTCTTCGCGGAGCGCACCAGGTCAGTGCTGTGACCCGCAGCGATGGCCTCCTGGTTTGGCCGCCCCGGCCTCGGCTCCGGCTTAGGCCATTCCCTGGGGCGAGTGGGCGGCAGCGTGGCTTCCCTCCCCGCACACCTCTCTGACTTCACCAGAGGTGTGCTGAGGGAGGGGACGCAAAAGCTGCCAGACTTACCCGACTCGGGGAGAACGGAGACGGAAGCCATTCGGGCGACCGGACCACCCGAGAAGGAGAGACCGGCAACTCCAGCTCGGAGAGACACCGCAACTCTGCGGGAAAGCCTCGAGGAAGGAGACACGAGGCTCGCCTCCCTGCAAGAAGAAGGCAGTCACCTGAGGGAAGCACTGGAGCCACAGAGACAACGGGCTCGAGCCGCTCCAGTGGTTGACCCGAACACCCTCGACGCCGGGACACAACTAGAATCTGAGGGGTCTCAACTGAAAGGGATCGAAGGTCACCTGGAGGAGGAAACCCAGCATCCTCCAAGGACCACTGAAGAGCAAAAGCAGAGGAAGGCGCTGAAACTTGGGACCGAAAAGACGATCCCTCTGACCGAGCGGCTTGATGAGCCGGACGACGATGAGACCGGGCCACGAACTCAGACGATCCGGCCGCAAGACTGGCAGAGCCAGGGCCTTCCCGCTCGCCTAGCTTCGGCTGCCTCCGTCCAGGATGCGGGGGGCCTCCAGCAGCAACTGCAAGCCTCTGCTTTGGAAAGGGAACGGGTGTTGGCCGTTTTCGACGAGAAGCTGAGGGAAAACAGCCACCTGAAAAGGGCGTATCACACAATGATGGACCTGCTGGTGGCCAAAGAAGCAGAGCTCGCGAAGCTGCGAGGCGAAAGTCAGACACGGCGCCCTCGATCTGACAGCGGCGGTGAGGACATGTTTCGAGAAGCGATCCGGCACTTATCACGCCTCGTCCGAGCCAAAGACATTGAAATCGGTGCCTTGAGCCAGAAATGTCAGACTTTACTGACCATCTGGCAAACGTCCGACGCCGGCCATGAGGTTCGGGGCGTGGACGCGAATCAGTGGGAGGAGCTTCTCCGGGAACGGGACACGTTGAAGCAGCGGGTCAACGTGCTGGAGGAGTGGCAGCGGCTGGTGCTCACCGAGGTGCACCATCTGCAGCGGGAGTCATCCCAACTTCAGAAAGAACTCCCACCACTCGAGGCACGGGCCTTAGTGGACAGCGAGGAGAAGCGTCGGCGACAGATGCACTCTGCCGCCCCGTTCCCGCGTCCTCGAGGGGATGCGACCCAACTCCGGCTCTTGGGGAAGAGACTGGCACAGATGCAGCTCGGCCTAGAGCAGCTCTGCAATGCCAAGGAGGTTCTCTTGGGTCCACCCGCCCTCACGTCACCACAGCCGCCCGCCGCATCGTCGCGGACTTGCGAGGCGGCCGGCTCTCAGGAGGCAATTAAGTCCGAGGCGCCGGGCGAGTCTTCGAAAGGGCCGCCAGCAGAGGTGGAAGCCTTAAGGCGAGCCACGGAGGAAAAAGACGCAGCCATCAGAAGCCTCCAGGAGGAGACTCAGAGACTGTCCGAGGCGATGGCCGCCACCTCGGAACGGGAGAGAGAACGGCACGCACAGACGGATTCCGAAATTCAGCGGCTCAAGGAGAAACAGGAGGCTTTACAGAACACGCTGGAGGACAGAGAGCTCTTAATCGAGGCGCAGAGGGAGGAATTCCTTTCTCTGAGGGAAACCCTCACGACCCAAGCGAGCGAAAACGAACTGTTGAGGCAGGCGGTGACAAACCTGAAGGAGAGGATAGTCCATCTGGAAGCGGATGCGTGCCAAGTCAAACGGGAGAATGCAAAACTGCTGGCAAGGTCCAGGGAGAAGGACACCGAAAACCAAGCCTTACAAGAGACGAACAGGCGCCTCTCTACGATGCTGAGGGAGAAGGAATTCGAATGCGTCTCCGTGAAGAAGAAGGCTCTGGCTTTTGAGTGCCTCCTGAGAGAAAAAGAAGAGGGCCGGGCTGGGGAATTCAGCCAGCTTCTCAATGCAGTGACCTCCATGCAGGAAAAGAGCATTGTCTTTCAGCACGAGAGAGATGAGGCGGCGCTGGCGCTGAGACAGGAACGAGCGGAAAAGTGCGCCCTGCGGGAGGAGGTTCGCCTTTTGCGCGACAAGGGAGCGCGCCTAGGCCAGGAGCTGGGGAGGTCTCGGACGCAGGCTTCAGAATGCGAAGACTGGCATCTCCGGGCAGCGCGGCTGGCAGAAGACAGAGCGGCTCAACTCAGGAGGAAAGTCACGGCGCTAGAGGAGAGGCTCCTGTCATCTTCCCACGCCATGCAGAAGGCGAGCCAGCGGGCCGCTGCCCGGGTCGGGTCCCTGCAGGAACAACTGGCTGCGGTCACCCAGCAGAAAGAGGAGACTGCCCTCCAGCTGTCCGCCTCCCGGGAAGCAGAGAAGCAGCAGGCCGGAGCCCTGGCCAACCTGAAGGTGGTCCTGGCCGAGTGGATGCAAAAGGCAGACGGCCTGGAAGGGAAGCTGAGGTCGCTGCAGGGACGGCTGGAGAGAGCGCAAGCCGCCTCGCGCCTGCAGGAGGAGCAGATCGGAGAACTGCAGCGACAAGACGAGGCCCGACGGGAAGTGCTGGAGGACGTCCAAAAGAAGTGGACCGACTTAGTGAGCACCCTGGAAGGAAAAGCAGACAAGGCCCTCCTGAGAAAGCTCTTCACGGACGCCTTGCAAAGCGCCAGACACGAACGCCGGGAAGCGTTCCGACGGATGGGAAGCACCCTGGGTGTGGAAAGGGAGGCCATGGAGCAGTTGCTGCAGGAAGAGCAGGGCGGCCTTACCGGATGGGTGACCGGGCGGCTCGGATCCCGCAGTGCCCCCGACACGCCTCCTCCTCGGAGACCCAACCAGCAATCCGAGCTCAAGAGTTCCTTCTCGGAGCTTTTCGTGAACTTTCTAGAAGCTGAGTCTCAGGGAGCTTCTCCACCACGACAGCTCCCCGCTCAGCCCAGGAAGCGTCCCGGAGCACCCGCCAGGAAGAGACTGCCTAAGAACGTGCCAGCTCTTCTGAGAACCGCCCTCGCAGCCACCCCCAGAAGATCGGACGGGAATCCCTGCTGCCCAGCCGTGTCTCTCATCGACCCACCCGGCCCCGGAACCGGAGGGTCTGGGCACCTTCTCTTAGACGCCGTGACCGACGTCGTGCCCACCGGCACACCTTGGCTGCTGCCACCCGCCAAGAGTGCTGCCGGGCTGCTCCAAGGCCTGTCCAAGCCCTAGAGGCTCCCCAAGCCGCAGAGGAGACGACGGCGCCTTCAGGAAAGCCGGTCCCTCGCTGCGGGTTCCTTAGCACAAAGTGGCCTTGTGCTAAAGCTCACAGGTTTCTCTGCGGCTTCACTGGAGCTTTCAAAGAAATAGCTATGGTTCGCGCTTTCAAAAGGGTGTCGCTGCAGGTAGCCACCCACCTTAAAGCGGACGGACGTCACTTCTCTGGAGAGCAGGCGCGGCACGGGTGGGATCGCAGGCTGTGGGCCAAGGACGCTTCCGATTCTGTTTGTCACGCTGTCACCGTCTGGGAGGAGCTGGGGGGCGTGGGGTGGGGGGGTGGGGGTTGGGTCTGGGAGGTGGGGGGGTTGCGGGCGGGTGGGGGGTGGGGGTGTGGGAAGAGTGGGGGGGTGGGGGGAGGGGGGCGTTTATTGAGCTTTCCCTCGGGGAGCGGGAACCTCACTTGCCTTAGTGCTGCAGCATCAGAAAGCGCGCGAGGGCGCCCACTCCCGGGAGAGTAGGAAGAAAGGGGAAGGGCACCAACGTGCAGCGGGCATCCAAACTTCACGAGGAAAGCTTGCTCTCCCCCGGCTCGGTCCTCCTCCTCTTTCCACTGCCTGGGAAACCGCCCTCGGGTGCTCTGCGGCCTCTGGGACAGACAGGAAAACTCCTAAGCACGGGAGGATCTTATTCCCTGACTCGCTTTGGGTTGCAAAGCCAGTCACCAGACCTCAGAGATCTTTGCAAGGGTTTACGAACTGCTTCTTGTTGTTTTCCAAAGCAGGGGTCTGTGGTCTGTGGTCCGGATGGACACCGACTGACTGAACCGGCGCCTCGCGATGGGCATGGAAGCCGCTTCCGCCCCCAAGCCCCTCAGAGGGCCGTGGTCAACCCCCCCCCACCCCGCCCCGTTTCCTCAACAGCCCCTCCAAATCATCTCCATCGCCTGCCTCAAGCGGGATCGTCCTCATACCCGTTCGGTACCCGAAGAGATCAGAGGCCAGCTGGTCAAGAACTCTCCGTTTCCCCGCACCACCCCCCACCCCCGTTTGAACGTCCCTCTATTTCTCTCCACCCACCCCTCCCCTTTCCCTTTGGTTTTCCAGGAAGAGGGATTCAGCTTGGCAGTTCCAGGGTCCTGGCTCCACGTGGGGTGCCCTGGGAACCGTCTGCTCAGCCTCCCCCAAAGATCTCGTTCCCTCAGTTGGCCAGCTGCTTTCTCTTCGGCCCGTCTCTTTCCTTAAGCCGCTGAGCACACCCAAGTCTCTCCCAGCATCCACACCTCTCCTTTCCGCTCCTCCACCACCGCCTTCTCTCTCTACCTTTCACGGCTAAGCTGCTGCCAAAAGACCTCGACTCCTCGTCAGCCATCCAGTCATCGCCTCGTCTCTCACCGGCTCCTCGAAAGACTCCCCAAATCTCGTCCTATCAAGAGGCCAGGGCACGCCCTTCGGTTCCTTCGCCTTCCTAAACTCTCTGTGGTGTCTGAGGAATGCTGCCCACGCCTTCAGTCTCTGCAAGTTCTCTCCACCCTCTTTCTCTGGGGGATGGCCCCCTCCCCAGGTGCCCTTCCTAACCTCAGACCCCTCTGTCTCCCTTTCCTCTGCGGCTTCTCCTCCCGACCACTTCTCCAAGGGTTCTGTTCTCGAAGGCAAGGCACGGTCTTCAGGGAGCAGGAACCCCTCGGGTCTCAGAGCAAGCTCATGCGCTCTCCTACGATTCGACTCGCCCCCCGGATGCCCAGGGCTTCTGAGTGCGTACGACTGACGTCACCCTGCCCCTGACTCCACGCTGCTTTCTCTAACTGTCTGCTGGACGCACCTCTCGGGATGTCCAAAGGCTTCTCAAAACCGACACGTCCAAAAGGGAGCCCGGTATCCTCCAAAAGAACCCTCCCCCTCCTCTTACCTTCCTTTCATCACCTCAGAAAATCTCTGCCCATCTCATCCCCCCCCCCCCCCGAGAGCGAGAGGCCTCAGGGCCACGCTTGAGCTCTCTGTCTCACCCACTTGGCAGCCTACCGACTCCCAAAGGGAGCCGAGCGCCTTCCCGACTTTGCCGTCCCCGCTGCTCTGCCGCATGCCTTCCTGTCTCTTGCACGCAACCAGCCCAGTAGACTCCTTACTGATCTTGCCGGCTGGCCTCCTGGCACACCGCACCCCCCCATCCCCGCTTGAACCCATCCTCCACACTGTTGGGAGGGTGACCCAAGAGGAAAACCCTGCCGTTACTGACAACACGGTGCCCGGCCCCCACAGGGGTGGACGTGGGCGAGAAAGTAACCAAAGTTTCTGAGGTTGTTTTGCAGAACAACAGGAAGACGGCAGATCAGAGAGCAGCTTGATGGCAGCCCCCCCGGACCCCGCCCGAGCGGACATCGTGCAGAGGCTTGGACCAGCTGAAATGACGGATCGCCCACTTTCCGCGTCACGGACAGAGATCCTCGGCGTGCAACGCGTCGAACCCCACTGACTTCGCACTTGTGACCCACGAAGAAATACGAGTGACAGTCGCACCTGAGCAGAGGACTCTTCAAGCTTCACCCCCAGCGCTCTCCTGGTCCCACCCCTACCCCAACCCCAGATAAACGCCCCAACGTTTTGCTTTCCCTTTGAGGAGGCGGGTTTGAGTTTTACGCCCACCTCCTTGTCTGGCCGCCTCTTGATCATAAACCTCTTTCCTTGCTGCACCCCTGACTTCTCACTGATTGGCTTGGCTGCGAAATCGGGTACCCGGACCTGAGTTTGTGTGTGGTCCCATCGCTTCCCTGCTTGAAAGGAATCCAGGGTTCTCCACTGCCTGCAGGCCAAACTGGAGCAGAATCTCCAAGGCCTCGCCCCTGCAGCCTTCCTCCCTGCTCCTCACCCACACGCGGGCCACCCTCCCGCCACGTGCGACTCTCTGCAGACCCCAAACAGGTTCTGACTCAAAGGACTTCAAGCTCATCGAGCGAGCCTAATCCTAGCAGGGTAATCCCTTCGATCCAGTGCACACCGCCAGTGTTCGACCTGCCTCTTCTTGGCAGGACTCAGAGGAGAGAGAGGTTGGACGGGAGGACGGGAGGACGGGCGGAGGCGGAAGGGGTGGAAGTCCAAGGCTCAGGGAAAGGCAGCAAGCAGCGGAGAGCAAGGAAAGGTGGATCCCCTTTCCTGCACCGCCTGCTCCCCCCACCCATGCCGGCTCGCCTTCTTCCATCCTCAACCTCTTCCCCGCCCCGCTTCCTGGGGCATTTCACACTCAGCGCCCGCCGGAAGAGCACGGCAGCAGGACCAAAGCAACACGGAGAAGCAGCTGCTGCCAAAGCCAAAGGGAGGAAGAGGATCCGGAGAACCCTTTTTCCTTTCACTGGCGCCCGGCGCCTGCATCCTGCTCCCGATTCCAAATTTCACGCGGGCAACAACTGGCACCGCTCCTTCCTCCTCGCCCTGGGCTGGAGGCAGCACCGCCTCCCGCTTCCCTGAAGGCCCAAGGGAAACGCACGCACCGAGGGGATCCCACCGGCTGGAAGCCCCTTTACAGATTTCCGCTGTCTGCACTTGGACCTCAAGGGTCTGCGCGGCGCGCCCTGCCCCCACGACCACCCCACGTCACTCCTTAATCGCCCCCCCACCCCGCCCCGCTGGAGCCCAAGGCTGAGAATCCGGTCCCAGCACCCGCCAGCCCGCCGCGCCCCGCCCCGCCCCGCGCCCCCCACCCCAGCGCCGCCGTCATCGCCTGTGCAAAGGCACGCGCCCCAGGGATGGGAGTGGTGGCCCCAGGCAGCCAGCACGGGCGCCAGGGTCGCCGGCAGGACAGGAGAAGGCGCAGGTCCCTGCTCCCGGGGGCGGGGCCCGGGCGGTGGAGACCCCGACGGGTGCACGGAGGGAGGCGGCCGCCCGGGGCCCTCACCTGCCCATGCTCTGGTGGGCCCGCGGCCTCCCGCAGTGCAACGGCCACTACCTGGCGGCGGCGGCGGCGGCGGCGGCGGCGGCTCCCCAGCCTGCGGGGCTCCTGGCGCGCGCATCGGGACGGCCTGGCGGCTGCTCCCGCGCGACACTGCCGAGCCGGCGGCGGCGGCGGCGGGGGCGGCGGCGCCGGGCTCCCAGGCCCGCGGAGCTCGGGGCAGGCTGACCGGGACTTTCTGGTCGCTGCGGCGGCGGGTCCCCAGGCCCGCGGGGCCAGCCGCGCCGCCCCCGCGCCCCGCGCCGGGGCAGGAGCGCACGGCAGGCCCAGGGGGCGGCGCGCAGCCGGGCCTCGGCCGCCGGCCCCGAGTCGGGCCCCGAGGACGACGTTCCGCCGGGCTCAGCGGGGCTGGGGGCCGCGCGCTCCACGAGCACCTCTGGGTCCTTTCCCCGCTCCACCGCCCGCTCGACGCATGGGGAAGACTCCCTTCCCCGACCACAGCCCGCCCCGCGCTGACAGAAGCGGGCGCACAGCGTGCACGCGGTGTGCCACACCCCGCCTGTGGCGCCCGAGAGCCCCCAGGCTCCTCCCGGGGACCGCTTCTCCAGGCAGGGCCGCAGGAAGAGGGCGGCGAGGCGGCGGGGCAAGGACCCCGGCGACTGTGTGGGGGATGGCCACGGTCAGGGTGCTCAGGAGGGTCGTGCTTCCGCGCAGGGGGCCGACGTGTGTCCAAACACACTCGTCGGAACTCTGCAGGTGGAGGCGGGTCCCCACCTACCTTGGCCCTCCGAGTGTTCTCCAAGCCGGCTGGGAAGATCCCCGGCCGCAGGACAGGAGGGAGCGTGGGAGGCGCTTGGCGGCAGCCAGAGCCCTGGGGTCCTTTCTGCCCACACGCGCTGCCCCGCGCACAGGTGGCGGTGGTGTGGGGATGGCGGCCTTCAGCGCGGCGTTCCTGGCGGGCGGCCCCAGGGGGCAGGGGGGCCGCCTGGCCCCCGGGGGCGGCACTGAAGCAGAGGGAGAGGGGGGCCCACCGCCGTGGTGGGAAGCCCTGGGGATGAGCGGAGGTCCACGGGGCTGGCGGTGGGGGGTGGAGGGGGGCGGAGCGGGGCACGCGTGTCAGGAGGTGGCCATGGGTGAGGGCCAGGCGGCAGGCCTCGCGGTTGCGGGCAGCCCCTCCCCTCCCCTCCGGGAGCCCCGAGCCCAACGGTTGGAGCCCGCGCCCCGCCCAGGCCCCGCCCAGGCCCCGCCCAGGCCCCGCCCAGGCCCCGCCCCCAGGCCGCCAGCCCGCCGTTGCCTAGCAGCGCCTGGCTGTGATTTGACTCTTAGCCTCGCGCAGCCGCCGGGGCCCTGACACTTGGCGGGGCTGTCCGACTGGGCTGGACGCTCTTCGCGGAGCGCACCAGGTCAGTGCTGTGACCCGCAGCGATGGCCTCCTGGTTTGGCCGCCCCGGCCTCGGCTCCGGCTTAGGCCATTCCCTGGGGCGAGTGGGCGGCAGCGTGGCTTCCCTCCCCGCACACCTCTCTGACTTCACCAGAGGTGTGCTGAGGGAGGGGACGCAAAAGCTGCCAGACTTACCCGACTCGGGGAGAACGGAGACGGAAGCCATTCGGGCGACCGGACCACCCGAGAAGGAGAGACCGGCAACTCCAGCTCGGAGAGACACCGCAACTCTGCGGGAAAGCCTCGAGGAAGGAGACACGAGGCTCGCCTCCCTGCAAGAAGAAGGCAGTCACCTGAGGGAAGCACTGGAGCCACAGAGACAACGGGCTCGAGCCGCTCCAGTGGTTGACCCGAACACCCTCGACGCCGGGACACAACTAGAATCTGAGGGGTCTCAACTGAAAGGGATCGAAGGTCACCTGGAGGAGGAAACCCAGCATCCTCCAAGGACCACTGAAGAGCAAAAGCAGAGGAAGGCGCTGAAACTTGGGACCGAAAAGACGATCCCTCTGACCGAGCGGCTTGATGAGCCGGACGACGATGAGACCGGGCCACGAACTCAGACGATCCGGCCGCAAGACTGGCAGAGCCAGGGCCTTCCCGCTCGCCTAGCTTCGGCTGCCTCCGTCCAGGATGCGGGGGGCCTCCAGCAGCAACTGCAAGCCTCTGCTTTGGAAAGGGAACGGGTGTTGGCCGTTTTCGACGAGAAGCTGAGGGAAAACAGCCACCTGAAAAGGGCGTATCACACAATGATGGACCTGCTGGTGGCCAAAGAAGCAGAGCTCGCGAAGCTGCGAGGCGAAAGTCAGACACGGCGCCCTCGATCTGACAGCGGCGGTGAGGACATGTTTCGAGAAGCGATCCGGCACTTATCACGCCTCGTCCGAGCCAAAGACATTGAAATCGGTGCCTTGAGCCAGAAATGTCAGACTTTACTGACCATCTGGCAAACGTCCGACGCCGGCCATGAGGTTCGGGGCGTGGACGCGAATCAGTGGGAGGAGCTTCTCCGGGAACGGGACACGTTGAAGCAGCGGGTCAACGTGCTGGAGGAGTGGCAGCGGCTGGTGCTCACCGAGGTGCACCATCTGCAGCGGGAGTCATCCCAACTTCAGAAAGAACTCCCACCACTCGAGGCACGGGCCTTAGTGGACAGCGAGGAGAAGCGTCGGCGACAGATGCACTCTGCCGCCCCGTTCCCGCGTCCTCGAGGGGATGCGACCCAACTCCGGCTCTTGGGGAAGAGACTGGCACAGATGCAGCTCGGCCTAGAGCAGCTCTGCAATGCCAAGGAGGTTCTCTTGGGTCCACCCGCCCTCACGTCACCACAGCCGCCCGCCGCATCGTCGCGGACTTGCGAGGCGGCCGGCTCTCAGGAGGCAATTAAGTCCGAGGCGCCGGGCGAGTCTTCGAAAGGGCCGCCAGCAGAGGTGGAAGCCTTAAGGCGAGCCACGGAGGAAAAAGACGCAGCCATCAGAAGCCTCCAGGAGGAGACTCAGAGACTGTCCGAGGCGATGGCCGCCACCTCGGAACGGGAGAGAGAACGGCACGCACAGACGGATTCCGAAATTCAGCGGCTCAAGGAGAAACAGGAGGCTTTACAGAACACGCTGGAGGACAGAGAGCTCTTAATCGAGGCGCAGAGGGAGGAATTCCTTTCTCTGAGGGAAACCCTCACGACCCAAGCGAGCGAAAACGAACTGTTGAGGCAGGCGGTGACAAACCTGAAGGAGAGGATAGTCCATCTGGAAGCGGATGCGTGCCAAGTCAAACGGGAGAATGCAAAACTGCTGGCAAGGTCCAGGGAGAAGGACACCGAAAACCAAGCCTTACAAGAGACGAACAGGCGCCTCTCTACGATGCTGAGGGAGAAGGAATTCGAATGCGTCTCCGTGAAGAAGAAGGCTCTGGCTTTTGAGTGCCTCCTGAGAGAAAAAGAAGAGGGCCGGGCTGGGGAATTCAGCCAGCTTCTCAATGCAGTGACCTCCATGCAGGAAAAGAGCATTGTCTTTCAGCACGAGAGAGATGAGGCGGCGCTGGCGCTGAGACAGGAACGAGCGGAAAAGTGCGCCCTGCGGGAGGAGGTTCGCCTTTTGCGGGACAAGGGAGCGCGCCTAGGCCAGGAGCTGGGGAGGTCTCGGACGCAGGCTTCAGAATGCGAAGACTGGCATCTCCGGGCAGCGCGGCTGGCAGAAGACAGAGCGGCTCAACTCAGGAGGAAAGTCACGGCGCTAGAGGAGAGGCTCCTGTCATCTTCCCACGCCATGCAGAAGGCGAGCCAGCGGGCCGCTGCCCGGGTCGGGTCCCTGCAGGAACAACTGGCTGCGGTCACCCAGCAGAAAGAGGAGACTGCCCTCCAGCTGTCCGCCTCCCGGGAAGCAGAGAAGCAGCAGGCCGGAGCCCTGGCCAACCTGAAGGTGGTCCTGGCCGAGTGGATGCAAAAGGCAGACGGCCTGGAAGGGAAGCTGAGGTCGCTGCAGGGACGGCTGGAGAGAGCGCAAGCCGCCTCGCGCCTGCAGGAGGAGCAGATCGGAGAACTGCAGCGACAAGACGAGGCCCGACGGGAAGTGCTGGAGGACGTCCAAAAGAAGTGGACCGACTTAGTGAGCACCCTGGAAGGAAAAGCAGACAAGGCCCTCCTGAGAAAGCTCTTCACGGACGCCTTGCAAAGCGCCAGACACGAACGCCGGGAAGCGTTCCGACGGATGGGAAGCACCCTGGGTGTGGAAAGGGAGGCCATGGAGCAGTTGCTGCAGGAAGAGCAGGGCGGCCTTACCGGATGGGTGACCGGGCGGCTCGGATCCCGCAGTGCCCCCGACACGCCTCCTCCTCGGAGACCCAACCAGCAATCCGAGCTCAAGAGTTCCTTCTCGGAGCTTTTCGTGAACTTTCTAGAAGCTGAGTCTCAGGGAGCTTCTCCACCACGACAGCTCCCCGCTCAGCCCAGGAAGCGTCCCGGAGCACCCGCCAGGAAGAGACTGCCTAAGAACGTGCCAGCTCTTCTGAGAACCGCCCTCGCAGCCACCCCCAGAAGATCGGACGGGAATCCCTGCTGCCCAGCCGTGTCTCTCATCGACCCACCCGGCCCCGGAACCGGAGGGTCTGGGCACCTTCTCTTAGACGCCGTGACCGACGTCGTGCCCACCGGCACACCTTGGCTGCTGCCACCCGCCAAGAGTGCTGCCGGGCTGCTCCAAGGCCTGTCCAAGCCCTAGAGGCTCCCCAAGCCGCAGAGGAGACGACGGCGCCTTCAGGAAAGCCGGTCCCTCGCTGCGGGTTCCTTAGCACAAAGTGGCCTTGTGCTAAAGCTCACAGGTTTCTCTGCGGCTTCACTGGAGCTTTCAAAGAAATAGCTATGGTTCGCGCTTTCAAAAGGGTGTCGCTGCAGGTAGCCACCCACCTTAAAGCGGACGGACGTCACTTCTCTGGAGAGCAGGCGCGGCACGGGTGGGATCGCAGGCTGTGGGCCAAGGACGCTTCCGATTCTGTTTGTCACGCTGTCACCGTCTGGGAGGAGCTGGGGGGCGTGGGGTGGGGGGGTGGGGGTTGGGTCTGGGAGGTGGGGGGGTTGCGGGCGGGTGGGGGGTGGGGGTGTGGGAAGAGTGGGGGGGTGGGGGGAGGGGGGCGTTTATTGAGCTTTCCCTCGGGGAGCGGGAACCTCACTTGCCTTAGTGCTGCAGCATCAGAAAGCGCGCGAGGGCGCCCACTCCCGGGACAGTAGGAAGAAAGGGGAAGGGCACCAACGTGCAGCGGGCATCCAAACTTCACGAGGAAAGCTTGCTCTCCCCCGGCTCGGTCCTCCTCCTCTTTCCACTGCCTGGGAAACCGCCCTCGGGTGCTCTGCGGCCTCTGGGACAGAGAGGAAAACTCCTAAGCACGGGAGGATCTTATTCCCTGACTCGCTTTGGGTTGCAAAGCCAGTCACCAGACCTCAGAGATCTTTGCAAGGGTTTACGAACTGCTTCTTGTTGTTTTCCAAAGCAGGGGTCTGTGGTCTGTGGTCCGGATGGACACCGACTGACTGAACCGGCGCCTCGCGATGGGCATGGAAGCCGCTTCCGCCCCCAAGCCCCTCAGAGGGCCGTGGTCAACCCCCCCCCACCCCGCCCCGTTTCCTCAACAGCCCCTCCAAATCATCTCCATCGCCTGCCTCAAGCGGGATCGTCCTCATACCCGTTCGGTACCCGAAGAGATCAGAGGCCAGCTGGTCAAGAACTCTCCGTTTCCCCGCACCACCCCCCACCCCCGTTTGAACGTCCCTCTATTTCTCTCCACCCACCCCTCCCCTTTCCCTTTGGTTTTCCAGGAAGAGGGATTCAGCTTGGCAGTTCCAGGGTCCTGGCTCCACGTGGGGTGCCCTGGGAACCGTCTGCTCAGCCTCCCCCAAAGATCTCGTTCCCTCAGTTGGCCAGCTGCTTTCTCTTCGGCCCGTCTCTTTCCTTAAGCCGCTGAGCACACCCAAGTCTCTCCCAGCATCCACACCTCTCCTTTCCGCTCCTCCACCACCGCCTTCTCTCTCTACCTTTCACGGCTAAGCTGCTGCCAAAAGACCTCGACTCCTCGTCAGCCATCCAGTCATCGCCTCGTCTCTCACCGGCTCCTCGAAAGACTCCCCAAATCTCGTCCTATCAAGAGGCCAGGGCACGCCCTTCGGTTCCTTCGCCTTCCTAAACTCTCTGTGGTGTCTGAGGAATGCTGCCCACGCCTTCAGTCTCTGCAAGTTCTCTCCACCCTCTTTCTCTGGGGGATGGCCCCCTCCCCAGGTGCCCTTCCTAACCTCAGACCCCTCTGTCTCCCTTTCCTCTGCGGCTTCTCCTCCCGACCACTTCTCCAAGGGTTCTGTTCTCGAAGGCAAGGCACGGTCTTCAGGGAGCAGGAACCCCTCGGGTCTCAGAGCAAGCTCATGCGCTCTCCTACGATTCGACTCGCCCCCCGGATGCCCAGGGCTTCTGAGTGCGTACGACTGACGTCACCCTGCCCCTGACTCCACGCTGCTTTCTCTAACTGTCTGCTGGACGCACCTCTCGGGATGTCCAAAGGCTTCTCAAAACCGACACGTCCAAAAGGGAGCCCGGTATCCTCCAAAAGAACCCTCCCCCTCCTCTTACCTTCCTTTCATCACCTCAGAAAATCTCTGCCCATCTCATCCCCCCCCCCCCCCGAGAGCGAGAGGCCTCAGGGCCACGCTTGAGCTCTCTGTCTCACCCACTTGGCAGCCTACCGACTCCCAAAGGGAGCCGAGCGCCTTCCCGACTTTGCCGTCCCCGCTGCTCTGCCGCATGCCTTCCTGTCTCTTGCACGCAACCAGCCCAGTAGACTCCTTACTGATCTTGCCGGCTGGCCTCCTGGCACACCGCACCCCCCCATCCCCGCTTGAACCCATCCTCCACACTGTTGGGAGGGTGACCCAAGAGGAAAACCCTGCCGTTACTGACAACACGGTGCCCGGCCCCCACAGGGGTGGACGTGGGCGAGAAAGTAACCAAAGTTTCTGAGGTTGTTTTGCAGAACAACAGGAAGACGGCAGATCAGAGAGCAGCTTGATGGCAGCCCCCCCGGACCCCGCCCGAGCGGACATCGTGCAGAGGCTTGGACCAGCTGAAATGACGGATCGCCCACTTTCCGCGTCACGGACAGAGATCCTCGGCGTGCAACGCGTCGAACCCCACTGACTTCGCACTTGTGACCCACGAAGAAATACGAGTGACAGTCGCACCTGAGCAGAGGACTCTTCAAGCTTCACCCCCAGCGCTCTCCTGGTCCCACCCCTACCCCAACCCCAGATAAACGCCCCAACGTTTTGCTTTCCCTTTGAGGAGGCGGGTTTGAGTTTTACGCCCACCTCCTTGTCTGGCCGCCTCTTGATCATAAACCTCTTTCCTTGCTGCACCCCTGACTTCTCACTGATTGGCTTGGCTGCGAAATCGGGTACCCGGACCTGAGTTTGTGTGTGGTCCCATCGCTTCCCTGCTTGAAAGGAATCCAGGGTTCTCCACTGCCTGCAGGCCAAACTGGAGCAGAATCTCCAAGGCCTCGCCCCTGCAGCCTTCCTCCCTGCTCCTCACCCACACGCGGGCCACCCTCCCGCCACGTGCGACTCTCTGCAGACCCCAAACAGGTTCTGACTCAAAGGACTTCAAGCTCATCGAGCGAGCCTAATCCTAGCAGGGTAATCCCTTCGATCCAGTGCACACCGCCAGTGTTCGACCTGCCTCTTCTTGGCAGGACTCAGAGGAGAGAGAGGTTGGACGGGAGGACGGGAGGACGGGCGGAGGCGGAAGGGGTGGAAGTCCAAGGCTCAGGGAAAGGCAGCAAGCAGCGGAGAGCAAGGAAAGGTGGATCCCCTTTCCTGCACCGCCTGCTCCCCCCACCCATGCCGGCTCGCCTTCTTCCATCCTCAACCTCTTCCCCGCCCCGCTTCCTGGGGCATTTCACACTCAGCGCCCGCCGGAAGAGCACGGCAGCAGGACCAAAGCAACACGGAGAAGCAGCTGCTGCCAAAGCCAAAGGGAGGAAGAGGATCCGGAGAACCCTTTTTCCTTTCACTGGCGCCCGGCGCCTGCATCCTGCTCCCGATTCCAAATTTCACGCGGGCAACAACTGGCACCGCTCCTTCCTCCTCGCCCTGGGCTGGAGGCAGCACCGCCTCCCGCTTCCCTGAAGGCCCAAGGGAAACGCACGCACCGAGGGGATCCCACCGGCTGGAAGCCCCTTTACAGATTTCCGCTGTCTGCACTTGGACCTCAAGGGTCTGCGCGGCGCGCCCTGCCCCCACGACCACCCCACGTCACTCCTTAATCGCCCCCCCACCCCGCCCCGCTGGAGCCCAAGGCTGAGAATCCGGTCCCAGCACCCGCCAGCCCGCCGCGCCCCGCCCCGCCCCGCGCCCCCCACCCCAGCGCCGCCGTCATCGCCTGTGCAAAGGCACGCGCCCCAGGGATGCGAGTGGTGGCCCCAGGCAGCCAGCACGGGCGCCAGGGTCGCCGGCAGGACAGGAGAAGGCGCAGGTCCCTGCTCCCGGGGGCGGGGCCCGGGCGGTGGAGACCCCGACGGGTGCACGGAGGGAGGCGGCCGCCCGGGGCCCTCACCTGCCCATGCTCTGGTGGGCCCGCGGCCTCCCGCAGTGCAACGGCCACTACCTGGCGGCGGCGGCGGCGGCGGCGGCGGCGGCTCCCCAGCCTGCGGGGCTCCTGGCGCGCGCATCGGGACGGCCTGGCGGCTGCTCCCGCGCGACACTGCCGAGCCGGCGGCGGCGGCGGCGGGGGCGGCGGCGCCGGGCTCCCAGGCCCGCGGAGCTCGGGGCAGGCTGACCGGGACTTTCTGGTCGCTGCGGCGGCGGGTCCCCAGGCCCGCGGGGCCAGCCGCGCCGCCCCCGCGCCCCGCGCCGGGGCAGGAGCGCACGGCAGGCCCAGGGGGCGGCGCGCAGCCGGGCCTCGGCCGCCGGCCCCGAGTCGGGCCCCGAGGACGACGTTCCGCCGGGCTCAGCGGGGCTGGGGGCCGCGCGCTCCACGAGCACCTCTGGGTCCTTTCCCCGCTCCACCGCCCGCTCGACGCATGGGGAAGACTCCCTTCCCCGACCACAGCCCGCCCCGCGCTGACAGAAGCGGGCGCACAGCGTGCACGCGGTGTGCCACACCCCGCCTGTGGCGCCCGAGAGCCCCCAGGCTCCTCCCGGGGACCGCTTCTCCAGGCAGGGCCGCAGGAAGAGGGCGGCGAGGCGGCGGGGCAAGGACCCCGGCGACTGTGTGGGGGATGGCCACGGTCAGGGTGCTCAGGAGGGTCGTGCTTCCGCGCAGGGGGCCGACGTGTGTCCAAACACACTCGTCGGAACTCTGCAGGTGGAGGCGGGTCCCCACCTACCTTGGCCCTCCGAGTGTTCTCCAAGCCGGCTGGGAAGATCCCCGGCCGCAGGACAGGAGGGAGCGTGGGAGGCGCTTGGCGGCAGCCAGAGCCCTGGGGTCCTTTCTGCCCACACGCGCTGCCCCGCGCACAGGTGGCGGTGGTGTGGGGATGGCGGCCTTCAGCGCGGCGTTCCTGGCGGGCGGCCCCAGGGGGCAGGGGGGCCGCCTGGCCCCCGGGGGCGGCACTGAAGCAGAGGGAGAGGGGGGCCCACCGCCGTGGTGGGAAGCCCTGGGGATGAGCGGAGGTCCACGGGGCTGGCGGTGGGGGGTGGAGGGGGGCGGAGCGGGGCACGCGTGTCAGGAGGTGGCCATGGGTGAGGGCCAGGCGGCAGGCCTCGCGGTTGCGGGCAGCCCCTCCCCTCCCCTCCGGGAGCCCCGAGCCCAACGGTTGGAGCCCGCGCCCCGCCCAGGCCCCGCCCAGGCCCCGCCCAGGCCCCGCCCAGGCCCCGCCCCCAGGCCGCCAGCCCGCCGTTGCCTAGCAGCGCCTGGCTGTGATTTGACTCTTAGCCTCGCGCAGCCGCCGGGGCCCTGACACTTGGCGGGGCTGTCCGACTGGGCTGGACGCTCTTCGCGGAGCGCACCAGGTCAGTGCTGTGACCCGCAGCGATGGCCTCCTGGTTTGGCCGCCCCGGCCTCGGCTCCGGCTTAGGCCATTCCCTGGGGCGAGTGGGCGGCAGCGTGGCTTCCCTCCCCGCACACCTCTCTGACTTCACCAGAGGTGTGCTGAGGGAGGGGACGCAAAAGCTGCCAGACTTACCCGACTCGGGGAGAACGGAGACGGAAGCCATTCGGGCGACCGGACCACCCGAGAAGGAGAGACCGGCAACTCCAGCTCGGAGAGACACCGCAACTCTGCGGGAAAGCCTCGAGGAAGGAGACACGAGGCTCGCCTCCCTGCAAGAAGAAGGCAGTCACCTGAGGGAAGCACTGGAGCCACAGAGACAACGGGCTCGAGCCGCTCCAGTGGTTGACCCGAACACCCTCGACGCCGGGACACAACTAGAATCTGAGGGGTCTCAACTGAAAGGGATCGAAGGTCACCTGGAGGAGGAAACCCAGCATCCTCCAAGGACCACTGAAGAGCAAAAGCAGAGGAAGGCGCTGAAACTTGGGACCGAAAAGACGATCCCTCTGACCGAGCGGCTTGATGAGCCGGACGACGATGAGACCGGGCCACGAACTCAGACGATCCGGCCGCAAGACTGGCAGAGCCAGGGCCTTCCCGCTCGCCTAGCTTCGGCTGCCTCCGTCCAGGATGCGGGGGGCCTCCAGCAGCAACTGCAAGCCTCTGCTTTGGAAAGGGAACGGGTGTTGGCCGTTTTCGACGAGAAGCTGAGGGAAAACAGCCACCTGAAAAGGGCGTATCACACAATGATGGACCTGCTGGTGGCCAAAGAAGCAGAGCTCGCGAAGCTGCGAGGCGAAAGTCAGACACGGCGCCCTCGATCTGACAGCGGCGGTGAGGACATGTTTCGAGAAGCGATCCGGCACTTATCACGCCTCGTCCGAGCCAAAGACATTGAAATCGGTGCCTTGAGCCAGAAATGTCAGACTTTACTGACCATCTGGCAAACGTCCGACGCCGGCCATGAGGTTCGGGGCGTGGACGCGAATCAGTGGGAGGAGCTTCTCCGGGAACGGGACACGTTGAAGCAGCGGGTCAACGTGCTGGAGGAGTGGCAGCGGCTGGTGCTCACCGAGGTGCACCATCTGCAGCGGGAGTCATCCCAACTTCAGAAAGAACTCCCACCACTCGAGGCACGGGCCTTAGTGGACAGCGAGGAGAAGCGTCGGCGACAGATGCACTCTGCCGCCCCGTTCCCGCGTCCTCGAGGGGATGCGACCCAACTCCGGCTCTTGGGGAAGAGACTGGCACAGATGCAGCTCGGCCTAGAGCAGCTCTGCAATGCCAAGGAGGTTCTCTTGGGTCCACCCGCCCTCACGTCACCACAGCCGCCCGCCGCATCGTCGCGGACTTGCGAGGCGGCCGGCTCTCAGGAGGCAATTAAGTCCGAGGCGCCGGGCGAGTCTTCGAAAGGGCCGCCAGCAGAGGTGGAAGCCTTAAGGCGAGCCACGGAGGAAAAAGACGCAGCCATCAGAAGCCTCCAGGAGGAGACTCAGAGACTGTCCGAGGCGATGGCCGCCACCTCGGAACGGGAGAGAGAACGGCACGCACAGACGGATTCCGAAATTCAGCGGCTCAAGGAGAAACAGGAGGCTTTACAGAACACGCTGGAGGACAGAGAGCTCTTAATCGAGGCGCAGAGGGAGGAATTCCTTTCTCTGAGGGAAACCCTCACGACCCAAGCGAGCGAAAACGAACTGTTGAGGCAGGCGGTGACAAACCTGAAGGAGAGGATAGTCCATCTGGAAGCGGATGCGTGCCAAGTCAAACGGGAGAATGCAAAACTGCTGGCAAGGTCCAGGGAGAAGGACACCGAAAACCAAGCCTTACAAGAGACGAACAGGCGCCTCTCTACGATGCTGAGGGAGAAGGAATTCGAATGCGTCTCCGTGAAGAAGAAGGCTCTGGCTTTTGAGTGCCTCCTGAGAGAAAAAGAAGAGGGCCGGGCTGGGGAATTCAGCCAGCTTCTCAATGCAGTGACCTCCATGCAGGAAAAGAGCATTGTCTTTCAGCACGAGAGAGATGAGGCGGCGCTGGCGCTGAGACAGGAACGAGCGGAAAAGTGCGCCCTGCGGGAGGAGGTTCGCCTTTTGCGGGACAAGGGAGCGCGCCTAGGCCAGGAGCTGGGGAGGTCTCGGACGCAGGCTTCAGAATGCGAAGACTGGCATCTCCGGGCAGCGCGGCTGGCAGAAGACAGAGCGGCTCAACTCAGGAGGAAAGTCACGGCGCTAGAGGAGAGGCTCCTGTCATCTTCCCACGCCATGCAGAAGGCGAGCCAGCGGGCCGCTGCCCGGGTCGGGTCCCTGCAGGAACAACTGGCTGCGGTCACCCAGCAGAAAGAGGAGACTGCCCTCCAGCTGTCCGCCTCCCGGGAAGCAGAGAAGCAGCAGGCCGGAGCCCTGGCCAACCTGAAGGTGGTCCTGGCCGAGTGGATGCAAAAGGCAGACGGCCTGGAAGGGAAGCTGAGGTCGCTGCAGGGACGGCTGGAGAGAGCGCAAGCCGCCTCGCGCCTGCAGGAGGAGCAGATCGGAGAACTGCAGCGACAAGACGAGGCCCGACGGGAAGTGCTGGAGGACGTCCAAAAGAAGTGGACCGACTTAGTGAGCACCCTGGAAGGAAAAGCAGACAAGGCCCTCCTGAGAAAGCTCTTCACGGACGCCTTGCAAAGCGCCAGACACGAACGCCGGGAAGCGTTCCGACGGATGGGAAGCACCCTGGGTGTGGAAAGGGAGGCCATGGAGCAGTTGCTGCAGGAAGAGCAGGGCGGCCTTACCGGATGGGTGACCGGGCGGCTCGGATCCCGCAGTGCCCCCGACACGCCTCCTCCTCGGAGACCCAACCAGCAATCCGAGCTCAAGAGTTCCTTCTCGGAGCTTTTCGTGAACTTTCTAGAAGCTGAGTCTCAGGGAGCTTCTCCACCACGACAGCTCCCCGCTCAGCCCAGGAAGCGTCCCGGAGCACCCGCCAGGAAGAGACTGCCTAAGAACGTGCCAGCTCTTCTGAGAACCGCCCTCGCAGCCACCCCCAGAAGATCGGACGGGAATCCCTGCTGCCCAGCCGTGTCTCTCATCGACCCACCCGGCCCCGGAACCGGAGGGTCTGGGCACCTTCTCTTAGACGCCGTGACCGACGTCGTGCCCACCGGCACACCTTGGCTGCTGCCACCCGCCAAGAGTGCTGCCGGGCTGCTCCAAGGCCTGTCCAAGCCCTAGAGGCTCCCCAAGCCGCAGAGGAGACGACGGCGCCTTCAGGAAAGCCGGTCCCTCGCTGCGGGTTCCTTAGCACAAAGTGGCCTTGTGCTAAAGCTCACAGGTTTCTCTGCGGCTTCACTGGAGCTTTCAAAGAAATAGCTATGGTTCGCGCTTTCAAAAGGGTGTCGCTGCAGGTAGCCACCCACCTTAAAGCGGACGGACGTCACTTCTCTGGAGAGCAGGCGCGGCACGGGTGGGATCGCAGGCTGTGGGCCAAGGACGCTTCCGATTCTGTTTGTCACGCTGTCACCGTCTGGGAGGAGCTGGGGGGCGTGGGGTGGGGGGGTGGGGGTTGGGTCTGGGAGGTGGGGGGGTTGCGGGCGGGTGGGGGGTGGGGGTGTGGGAAGAGTGGGGGGGTGGGGGGAGGGGGGCGTTTATTGAGCTTTCCCTCGGGGAGCGGGAACCTCACTTGCCTTAGTGCTGCAGCATCAGAAAGCGCGCGAGGGCGCCCACTCCCGGGACAGTAGGAAGAAAGGGGAAGGGCACCAACGTGCAGCGGGCATCCAAACTTCACGAGGAAAGCTTGCTCTCCCCCGGCTCGGTCCTCCTCCTCTTTCCACTGCCTGGGAAACCGCCCTCGGGTGCTCTGCGGCCTCTGGGACAGAGAGGAAAACTCCTAAGCACGGGAGGATCTTATTCCCTGACTCGCTTTGGGTTGCAAAGCCAGTCACCAGACCTCAGAGATCTTTGCAAGGGTTTACGAACTGCTTCTTGTTGTTTTCCAAAGCAGGGGTCTGTGGTCTGTGGTCCGGATGGACACCGACTGACTGAACCGGCGCCTCGCGATGGGCATGGAAGCCGCTTCCGCCCCCAAGCCCCTCAGAGGGCCGTGGTCAACCCCCCCCCACCCCGCCCCGTTTCCTCAACAGCCCCTCCAAATCATCTCCATCGCCTGCCTCAAGCGGGATCGTCCTCATACCCGTTCGGTACCCGAAGAGATCAGAGGCCAGCTGGTCAAGAACTCTCCGTTTCCCCGCACCACCCCCCACCCCCGTTTGAACGTCCCTCTATTTCTCTCCACCCACCCCTCCCCTTTCCCTTTGGTTTTCCAGGAAGAGGGATTCAGCTTGGCAGTTCCAGGGTCCTGGCTCCACGTGGGGTGCCCTGGGAACCGTCTGCTCAGCCTCCCCCAAAGATCTCGTTCCCTCAGTTGGCCAGCTGCTTTCTCTTCGGCCCGTCTCTTTCCTTAAGCCGCTGAGCACACCCAAGTCTCTCCCAGCATCCACACCTCTCCTTTCCGCTCCTCCACCACCGCCTTCTCTCTCTACCTTTCACGGCTAAGCTGCTGCCAAAAGACCTCGACTCCTCGTCAGCCATCCAGTCATCGCCTCGTCTCTCACCGGCTCCTCGAAAGACTCCCCAAATCTCGTCCTATCAAGAGGCCAGGGCACGCCCTTCGGTTCCTTCGCCTTCCTAAACTCTCTGTGGTGTCTGAGGAATGCTGCCCACGCCTTCAGTCTCTGCAAGTTCTCTCCACCCTCTTTCTCTGGGGGATGGCCCCCTCCCCAGGTGCCCTTCCTAACCTCAGACCCCTCTGTCTCCCTTTCCTCTGCGGCTTCTCCTCCCGACCACTTCTCCAAGGGTTCTGTTCTCGAAGGCAAGGCACGGTCTTCAGGGAGCAGGAACCCCTCGGGTCTCAGAGCAAGCTCATGCGCTCTCCTACGATTCGACTCGCCCCCCGGATGCCCAGGGCTTCTGAGTGCGTACGACTGACGTCACCCTGCCCCTGACTCCACGCTGCTTTCTCTAACTGTCTGCTGGACGCACCTCTCGGGATGTCCAAAGGCTTCTCAAAACCGACACGTCCAAAAGGGAGCCCGGTATCCTCCAAAAGAACCCTCCCCCTCCTCTTACCTTCCTTTCATCACCTCAGAAAATCTCTGCCCATCTCATCCCCCCCCCCCCCGAGAGCGAGAGGCCTCAGGGCCACGCTTGAGCTCTCTGTCTCACCCACTTGGCAGCCTACCGACTCCCAAAGGGAGCCGAGCGCCTTCCCGACTTTGCCGTCCCCGCTGCTCTGCCGCATGCCTTCCTGTCTCTTGCACGCAACCAGCCCAGTAGACTCCTTACTGATCTTGCCGGCTGGCCTCCTGGCACACCGCACCCCCCCATCCCCGCTTGAACCCATCCTCCACACTGTTGGGAGGGTGACCCAAGAGGAAAACCCTGCCGTTACTGACAACACGGTGCCCGGCCCCCACAGGGGTGGACGTGGGCGAGAAAGTAACCAAAGTTTCTGAGGTTGTTTTGCAGAACAACAGGAAGACGGCAGATCAGAGAGCAGCTTGATGGCAGCCCCCCCGGACCCCGCCCGAGCGGACATCGTGCAGAGGCTTGGACCAGCTGAAATGACGGATCGCCCACTTTCCGCGTCACGGACAGAGATCCTCGGCGTGCAACGCGTCGAACCCCACTGACTTCGCACTTGTGACCCACGAAGAAATACGAGTGACAGTCGCACCTGAGCAGAGGACTCTTCAAGCTTCACCCCCAGCGCTCTCCTGGTCCCACCCCTACCCCAACCCCAGATAAACGCCCCAACGTTTTGCTTTCCCTTTGAGGAGGCGGGTTTGAGTTTTACGCCCACCTCCTTGTCTGGCCGCCTCTTGATCATAAACCTCTTTCCTTGCTGCACCCCTGACTTCTCACTGATTGGCTTGGCTGCGAAATCGGGTACCCGGACCTGAGTTTGTGTGTGGTCCCATCGCTTCCCTGCTTGAAAGGAATCCAGGGTTCTCCACTGCCTGCAGGCCAAACTGGAGCAGAATCTCCAAGGCCTCGCCCCTGCAGCCTTCCTCCCTGCTCCTCACCCACACGCGGGCCACCCTCCCGCCACGTGCGACTCTCTGCAGACCCCAAACAGGTTCTGACTCAAAGGACTTCAAGCTCATCGAGCGAGCCTAATCCTAGCAGGGTAATCCCTTCGATCCAGTGCACACCGCCAGTGTTCGACCTGCCTCTTCTTGGCAGGACTCAGAGGAGAGAGAGGTTGGACGGGAGGACGGGAGGACGGGCGGAGGCGGAAGGGGTGGAAGTCCAAGGCTCAGGGAAAGGCAGCAAGCAGCGGAGAGCAAGGAAAGGTGGATCCCCTTTCCTGCACCGCCTGCTCCCCCCACCCATGCCGGCTCGCCTTCTTCCATCCTCAACCTCTTCCCCGCCCCGCTTCCTGGGGCATTTCACACTCAGCGCCCGCCGGAAGAGCACGGCAGCAGGACCAAAGCAACACGGAGAAGCAGCTGCTGCCAAAGCCAAAGGGAGGAAGAGGATCCGGAGAACCCTTTTTCCTTTCACTGGCGCCCGGCGCCTGCATCCTGCTCCCGATTCCAAATTTCACGCGGGCAACAACTGGCACCGCTCCTTCCTCCTCGCCCTGGGCTGGAGGCAGCACCGCCTCCCGCTTCCCTGAAGGCCCAAGGGAAACGCACGCACCGAGGGGATCCCACCGGCTGGAAGCCCCTTTACAGATTTCCGCTGTCTGCACTTGGACCTCAAGGGTCTGCGCGGCGCGCCCTGCCCCCACGACCACCCCACGTCACTCCTTAATCGCCCCCCCACCCCGCCCCGCTGGAGCCCAAGGCTGAGAATCCGGTCCCAGCACCCGCCAGCCCGCCGCGCCCCGCCCCGCCCCGCGCCCCCCACCCCAGCGCCGCCGTCATCGCCTGTGCAAAGGCACGCGCCCCAGGGATGCGAGTGGTGGCCCCAGGCAGCCAGCACGGGCGCCAGGGTCGCCGGCAGGACAGGAGAAGGCGCAGGTCCCTGCTCCCGGGGGCGGGGCCCGGGCGGTGGAGACCCCGACGGGTGCACGGAGGGAGGCGGCCGCCCGGGGCCCTCACCTGCCCATGCTCTGGTGGGCCCGCGGCCTCCCGCAGTGCAACGGCCACTACCTGGCGGCGGCGGCGGCGGCGGCGGCGGCGGCTCCCCAGCCTGCGGGGCTCCTGGCGCGCGCATCGGGACGGCCTGGCGGCTGCTCCCGCGCGACACTGCCGAGCCGGCGGCGGCGGCGGCGGGGGCGGCGGCGCCGGGCTCCCAGGCCCGCGGAGCTCGGGGCAGGCTGACCGGGACTTTCTGGTCGCTGCGGCGGCGGGTCCCCAGGCCCGCGGGGCCAGCCGCGCCGCCCCCGCGCCCCGCGCCGGGGCAGGAGCGCACGGCAGGCCCAGGGGGCGGCGCGCAGCCGGGCCTCGGCCGCCGGCCCCGAGTCGGGCCCCGAGGACGACGTTCCGCCGGGCTCAGCGGGGCTGGGGGCCGCGCGCTCCACGAGCACCTCTGGGTCCTTTCCCCGCTCCACCGCCCGCTCGACGCATGGGGAAGACTCCCTTCCCCGACCACAGCCCGCCCCGCGCTGACAGAAGCGGGCGCACAGCGTGCACGCGGTGTGCCACACCCCGCCTGTGGCGCCCGAGAGCCCCCAGGCTCCTCCCGGGGACCGCTTCTCCAGGCAGGGCCGCAGGAAGAGGGCGGCGAGGCGGCGGGGCAAGGACCCCGGCGACTGTGTGGGGGATGGCCACGGTCAGGGTGCTCAGGAGGGTCGTGCTTCCGCGCAGGGGGCCGACGTGTGTCCAAACACACTCGTCGGAACTCTGCAGGTGGAGGCGGGTCCCCACCTACCTTGGCCCTCCGAGTGTTCTCCAAGCCGGCTGGGAAGATCCCCGGCCGCAGGACAGGAGGGAGCGTGGGAGGCGCTTGGCGGCAGCCAGAGCCCTGGGGTCCTTTCTGCCCACACGCGCTGCCCCGCGCACAGGTGGCGGTGGTGTGGGGATGGCGGCCTTCAGCGCGGCGTTCCTGGCGGGCGGCCCCAGGGGGCAGGGGGGCCGCCTGGCCCCCGGGGGCGGCACTGAAGCAGAGGGAGAGGGGGGCCCACCGCCGTGGTGGGAAGCCCTGGGGATGAGCGGAGGTCCACGGGGCTGGCGGTGGGGGGTGGAGGGGGGCGGAGCGGGGCACGCGTGTCAGGAGGTGGCCATGGGTGAGGGCCAGGCGGCAGGCCTCGCGGTTGCGGGCAGCCCCTCCCCTCCCCTCCGGGAGCCCCGAGCCCAACGGTTGGAGCCCGCGCCCCGCCCAGGCCCCGCCCAGGCCCCGCCCCAGCCCCGCCCAGGCCCCGCCCCCAGGCCGCCAGCCCGCCGTTGCCTAGCAGCGCCTGGCTGTGATTTGACTCTTAGCCTCGCGCAGCCGCCGGGGCCCTGACACTTGGCGGGGCTGTCCGACTGGGCTGGACGCTCTTCGCGGAGCGCACCAGGTCAGTGCTGTGACCCGCAGCGATGGCCTCCTGGTTTGGCCGCCCCGGCCTCGGCTCCGGCTTAGGCCATTCCCTGGGGCGAGTGGGCGGCAGCGTGGCTTCCCTCCCCGCACACCTCTCTGACTTCACCAGAGGTGTGCTGAGGGAGGGGACGCAAAAGCTGCCAGACTTACCCGACTCGGGGAGAACGGAGACGGAAGCCATTCGGGCGACCGGACCACCCGAGAAGGAGAGACCGGCAACTCCAGCTCGGAGAGACACCGCAACTCTGCGGGAAAGCCTCGAGGAAGGAGACACGAGGCTCGCCTCCCTGCAAGAAGAAGGCAGTCACCTGAGGGAAGCACTGGAGCCACAGAGACAACGGGCTCGAGCCGCTCCAGTGGTTGACCCGAACACCCTCGACGCCGGGACACAACTAGAATCTGAGGGGTCTCAACTGAAAGGGATCGAAGGTCACCTGGAGGAGGAAACCCAGCATCCTCCAAGGACCACTGAAGAGCAAAAGCAGAGGAAGGCGCTGAAACTTGGGACCGAAAAGACGATCCCTCTGACCGAGCGGCTTGATGAGCCGGACGACGATGAGACCGGGCCACGAACTCAGACGATCCGGCCGCAAGACTGGCAGAGCCAGGGCCTTCCCGCTCGCCTAGCTTCGGCTGCCTCCGTCCAGGATGCGGGGGGCCTCCAGCAGCAACTGCAAGCCTCTGCTTTGGAAAGGGAACGGGTGTTGGCCGTTTTCGACGAGAAGCTGAGGGAAAACAGCCACCTGAAAAGGGCGTATCACACAATGATGGACCTGCTGGTGGCCAAAGAAGCAGAGCTCGCGAAGCTGCGAGGCGAAAGTCAGACACGGCGCCCTCGATCTGACAGCGGCGGTGAGGACATGTTTCGAGAAGCGATCCGGCACTTATCACGCCTCGTCCGAGCCAAAGACATTGAAATCGGTGCCTTGAGCCAGAAATGTCAGACTTTACTGACCATCTGGCAAACGTCCGACGCCGGCCATGAGGTTCGGGGCGTGGACGCGAATCAGTGGGAGGAGCTTCTCCGGGAACGGGACACGTTGAAGCAGCGGGTCAACGTGCTGGAGGAGTGGCAGCGGCTGGTGCTCACCGAGGTGCACCATCTGCAGCGGGAGTCATCCCAACTTCAGAAAGAACTCCCACCACTCGAGGCACGGGCCTTAGTGGACAGCGAGGAGAAGCGTCGGCGACAGATGCACTCTGCCGCCCCGTTCCCGCGTCCTCGAGGGGATGCGACCCAACTCCGGCTCTTGGGGAAGAGACTGGCACAGATGCAGCTCGGCCTAGAGCAGCTCTGCAATGCCAAGGAGGTTCTCTTGGGTCCACCCGCCCTCACGTCACCACAGCCGCCCGCCGCATCGTCGCGGACTTGCGAGGCGGCCGGCTCTCAGGAGGCAATTAAGTCCGAGGCGCCGGGCGAGTCTTCGAAAGGGCCGCCAGCAGAGGTGGAAGCCTTAAGGCGAGCCACGGAGGAAAAAGACGCAGCCATCAGAAGCCTCCAGGAGGAGACTCAGAGACTGTCCGAGGCGATGGCCGCCACCTCGGAACGGGAGAGAGAACGGCACGCACAGACGGATTCCGAAATTCAGCGGCTCAAGGAGAAACAGGAGGCTTTACAGAACACGCTGGAGGACAGAGAGCTCTTAATCGAGGCGCAGAGGGAGGAATTCCTTTCTCTGAGGGAAACCCTCACGACCCAAGCGAGCGAAAACGAACTGTTGAGGCAGGCGGTGACAAACCTGAAGGAGAGGATAGTCCATCTGGAAGCGGATGCGTGCCAAGTCAAACGGGAGAATGCAAAACTGCTGGCAAGGTCCAGGGAGAAGGACACCGAAAACCAAGCCTTACAAGAGACGAACAGGCGCCTCTCTACGATGCTGAGGGAGAAGGAATTCGAATGCGTCTCCGTGAAGAAGAAGGCTCTGGCTTTTGAGTGCCTCCTGAGAGAAAAAGAAGAGGGCCGGGCTGGGGAATTCAGCCAGCTTCTCAATGCAGTGACCTCCATGCAGGAAAAGAGCATTGTCTTTCAGCACGAGAGAGATGAGGCGGCGCTGGCGCTGAGACAGGAACGAGCGGAAAAGTGCGCCCTGCGGGAGGAGGTTCGCCTTTTGCGGGACAAGGGAGCGCGCCTAGGCCAGGAGCTGGGGAGGTCTCGGACGCAGGCTTCAGAATGCGAAGACTGGCATCTCCGGGCAGCGCGGCTGGCAGAAGACAGAGCGGCTCAACTCAGGAGGAAAGTCACGGCGCTAGAGGAGAGGCTCCTGTCATCTTCCCACGCCATGCAGAAGGCGAGCCAGCGGGCCGCTGCCCGGGTCGGGTCCCTGCAGGAACAACTGGCTGCGGTCACCCAGCAGAAAGAGGAGACTGCCCTCCAGCTGTCCGCCTCCCGGGAAGCAGAGAAGCAGCAGGCCGGAGCCCTGGCCAACCTGAAGGTGGTCCTGGCCGAGTGGATGCAAAAGGCAGACGGCCTGGAAGGGAAGCTGAGGTCGCTGCAGGGACGGCTGGAGAGAGCGCAAGCCGCCTCGCGCCTGCAGGAGGAGCAGATCGGAGAACTGCAGCGACAAGACGAGGCCCGACGGGAAGTGCTGGAGGACGTCCAAAAGAAGTGGACCGACTTAGTGAGCACCCTGGAAGGAAAAGCAGACAAGGCCCTCCTGAGAAAGCTCTTCACGGACGCCTTGCAAAGCGCCAGACACGAACGCCGGGAAGCGTTCCGACGGATGGGAAGCACCCTGGGTGTGGAAAGGGAGGCCATGGAGCAGTTGCTGCAGGAAGAGCAGGGCGGCCTTACCGGATGGGTGACCGGGCGGCTCGGATCCCGCAGTGCCCCCGACACGCCTCCTCCTCGGAGACCCAACCAGCAATCCGAGCTCAAGAGTTCCTTCTCGGAGCTTTTCGTGAACTTTCTAGAAGCTGAGTCTCAGGGAGCTTCTCCACCACGACAGCTCCCCGCTCAGCCCAGGAAGCGTCCCGGAGCACCCGCCAGGAAGAGACTGCCTAAGAACGTGCCAGCTCTTCTGAGAACCGCCCTCGCAGCCACCCCCAGAAGATCGGACGGGAATCCCTGCTGCCCAGCCGTGTCTCTCATCGACCCACCCGGCCCCGGAACCGGAGGGTCTGGGCACCTTCTCTTAGACGCCGTGACCGACGTCGTGCCCACCGGCACACCTTGGCTGCTGCCACCCGCCAAGAGTGCTGCCGGGCTGCTCCAAGGCCTGTCCAAGCCCTAGAGGCTCCCCAAGCCGCAGAGGAGACGACGGCGCCTTCAGGAAAGCCGGTCCCTCGCTGCGGGTTCCTTAGCACAAAGTGGCCTTGTGCTAAAGCTCACAGGTTTCTCTGCGGCTTCACTGGAGCTTTCAAAGAAATAGCTATGGTTCGCGCTTTCAAAAGGGTGTCGCTGCAGGTAGCCACCCACCTTAAAGCGGACGGACGTCACTTCTCTGGAGAGCAGGCGCGGCACGGGTGGGATCGCAGGCTGTGGGCCAAGGACGCTTCCGATTCTGTTTGTCACGCTGTCACCGTCTGGGAGGAGCTGGGGGGCGTGGGGTGGGGGGGTGGGGGTTGGGTCTGGGAGGTGGGGGGGTTGCGGGCGGGTGGGGGGTGGGGGTGTGGGAAGAGTGGGGGGGTGGGGGGAGGGGGGCGTTTATTGAGCTTTCCCTCGGGGAGCGGGAACCTCACTTGCCTTAGTGCTGCAGCATCAGAAAGCGCGCGAGGGCGCCCACTCCCGGGAGAGTAGGAAGAAAGGGGAAGGGCACCAACGTGCAGCGGGCATCCAAACTTCACGAGGAAAGCTTGCTCTCCCCCGGCTCGGTCCTCCTCCTCTTTCCACTGCCTGGGAAACCGCCCTCGGGTGCTCTGCGGCCTCTGGGACAGACAGGAAAACTCCTAAGCACGGGAGGATCTTATTCCCTGACTCGCTTTGGGTTGCAAAGCCAGTCACCAGACCTCAGAGATCTTTGCAAGGGTTTACGAACTGCTTCTTGTTGTTTTCCAAAGCAGGGGTCTGTGGTCTGTGGTCCGGATGGACACCGACTGACTGAACCGGCGCCTCGCGATGGGCATGGAAGCCGCTTCCGCCCCCAAGCCCCTCAGAGGGCCGTGGTCAACCCCCCCCCACCCCGCCCCGTTTCCTCAACAGCCCCTCCAAATCATCTCCATCGCCTGCCTCAAGCGGGATCGTCCTCATACCCGTTCGGTACCCGAAGAGATCAGAGGCCAGCTGGTCAAGAACTCTCCGTTTCCCCGCACCACCCCCCACCCCCGTTTGAACGTCCCTCTATTTCTCTCCACCCACCCCTCCCCTTTCCCTTTGGTTTTCCAGGAAGAGGGATTCAGCTTGGCAGTTCCAGGGTCCTGGCTCCACGTGGGGTGCCCTGGGAACCGTCTGCTCAGCCTCCCCCAAAGATCTCGTTCCCTCAGTTGGCCAGCTGCTTTCTCTTCGGCCCGTCTCTTTCCTTAAGCCGCTGAGCACACCCAAGTCTCTCCCAGCATCCACACCTCTCCTTTCCGCTCCTCCACCACCGCCTTCTCTCTCTACCTTTCACGGCTAAGCTGCTGCCAAAAGACCTCGACTCCTCGTCAGCCATCCAGTCATCGCCTCGTCTCTCACCGGCTCCTCGAAAGACTCCCCAAATCTCGTCCTATCAAGAGGCCAGGGCACGCCCTTCGGTTCCTTCGCCTTCCTAAACTCTCTGTGGTGTCTGAGGAATGCTGCCCACGCCTTCAGTCTCTGCAAGTTCTCTCCACCCTCTTTCTCTGGGGGATGGCCCCCTCCCCAGGTGCCCTTCCTAACCTCAGACCCCTCTGTCTCCCTTTCCTCTGCGGCTTCTCCTCCCGACCACTTCTCCAAGGGTTCTGTTCTCGAAGGCAAGGCACGGTCTTCAGGGAGCAGGAACCCCTCGGGTCTCAGAGCAAGCTCATGCGCTCTCCTACGATTCGACTCGCCCCCCGGATGCCCAGGGCTTCTGAGTGCGTACGACTGACGTCACCCTGCCCCTGACTCCACGCTGCTTTCTCTAACTGTCTGCTGGACGCACCTCTCGGGATGTCCAAAGGCTTCTCAAAACCGACACGTCCAAAAGGGAGCCCGGTATCCTCCAAAAGAACCCTCCCCCTCCTCTTACCTTCCTTTCATCACCTCAGAAAATCTCTGCCCATCTCATCCCCCCCCCCCCCCGAGAGCGAGAGGCCTCAGGGCCACGCTTGAGCTCTCTGTCTCACCCACTTGGCAGCCTACCGACTCCCAAAGGGAGCCGAGCGCCTTCCCGACTTTGCCGTCCCCGCTGCTCTGCCGCATGCCTTCCTGTCTCTTGCACGCAACCAGCCCAGTAGACTCCTTACTGATCTTGCCGGCTGGCCTCCTGGCACACCGCACCCCCCCATCCCCGCTTGAACCCATCCTCCACACTGTTGGGAGGGTGACCCAAGAGGAAAACCCTGCCGTTACTGACAACACGGTGCCCGGCCCCCACAGGGGTGGACGTGGGCGAGAAAGTAACCAAAGTTTCTGAGGTTGTTTTGCAGAACAACAGGAAGACGGCAGATCAGAGAGCAGCTTGATGGCAGCCCCCCCGGACCCCGCCCGAGCGGACATCGTGCAGAGGCTTGGACCAGCTGAAATGACGGATCGCCCACTTTCCGCGTCACGGACAGAGATCCTCGGCGTGCAACGCGTCGAACCCCACTGACTTCGCACTTGTGACCCACGAAGAAATACGAGTGACAGTCGCACCTGAGCAGAGGACTCTTCAAGCTTCACCCCCAGCGCTCTCCTGGTCCCACCCCTACCCCAACCCCAGATAAACGCCCCAACGTTTTGCTTTCCCTTTGAGGAGGCGGGTTTGAGTTTTACGCCCACCTCCTTGTCTGGCCGCCTCTTGATCATAAACCTCTTTCCTTGCTGCACCCCTGACTTCTCACTGATTGGCTTGGCTGCGAAATCGGGTACCCGGACCTGAGTTTGTGTGTGGTCCCATCGCTTCCCTGCTTGAAAGGAATCCAGGGTTCTCCACTGCCTGCAGGCCAAACTGGAGCAGAATCTCCAAGGCCTCGCCCCTGCAGCCTTCCTCCCTGCTCCTCACCCACACGCGGGCCACCCTCCCGCCACGTGCGACTCTCTGCAGACCCCAAACAGGTTCTGACTCAAAGGACTTCAAGCTCATCGAGCGAGCCTAATCCTAGCAGGGTAATCCCTTCGATCCAGTGCACACCGCCAGTGTTCGACCTGCCTCTTCTTGGCAGGACTCAGAGGAGAGAGAGGTTGGACGGGAGGACGGGAGGACGGGCGGAGGCGGAAGGGGTGGAAGTCCAAGGCTCAGGGAAAGGCAGCAAGCAGCGGAGAGCAAGGAAAGGTGGATCCCCTTTCCTGCACCGCCTGCTCCCCCCACCCATGCCGGCTCGCCTTCTTCCATCCTCAACCTCTTCCCCGCCCCGCTTCCTGGGGCATTTCACACTCAGCGCCCGCCGGAAGAGCACGGCAGCAGGACCAAAGCAACACGGAGAAGCAGCTGCTGCCAAAGCCAAAGGGAGGAAGAGGATCCGGAGAACCCTTTTTCCTTTCACTGGCGCCCGGCGCCTGCATCCTGCTCCCGATTCCAAATTTCACGCGGGCAACAACTGGCACCGCTCCTTCCTCCTCGCCCTGGGCTGGAGGCAGCACCGCCTCCCGCTTCCCTGAAGGCCCAAGGGAAACGCACGCACCGAGGGGATCCCACCGGCTGGAAGCCCCTTTACAGATTTCCGCTGTCTGCACTTGGACCTCAAGGGTCTGCGCGGCGCGCCCTGCCCCCACGACCACCCCACGTCACTCCTTAATCGCCCCCCCACCCCGCCCCGCTGGAGCCCAAGGCTGAGAATCCGGTCCCAGCACCCGCCAGCCCGCCGCGCCCCGCCCCGCCCCGCGCCCCCCACCCCAGCGCCGCCGTCATCGCCTGTGCAAAGGCACGCGCCCCAGGGATGGGAGTGGTGGCCCCAGGCAGCCAGCACGGGCGCCAGGGTCGCCGGCAGGACAGGAGAAGGCGCAGGTCCCTGCTCCCGGGGGCGGGGCCCGGGCGGTGGAGACCCCGACGGGTGCACGGAGGGAGGCGGCCGCCCGGGGCCCTCACCTGCCCATGCTCTGGTGGGCCCGCGGCCTCCCGCAGTGCAACGGCCACTACCTGGCGGCGGCGGCGGCGGCGGCGGCGGCGGCTCCCCAGCCTGCGGGGCTCCTGGCGCGCGCATCGGGACGGCCTGGCGGCTGCTCCCGCGCGACACTGCCGAGCCGGCGGCGGCGGCGGCGGGGGCGGCGGCGCCGGGCTCCCAGGCCCGCGGAGCTCGGGGCAGGCTGACCGGGACTTTCTGGTCGCTGCGGCGGCGGGTCCCCAGGCCCGCGGGGCCAGCCGCGCCGCCCCCGCGCCCCGCGCCGGGGCAGGAGCGCACGGCAGGCCCAGGGGGCGGCGCGCAGCCGGGCCTCGGCCGCCGGCCCCGAGTCGGGCCCCGAGGACGACGTTCCGCCGGGCTCAGCGGGGCTGGGGGCCGCGCGCTCCACGAGCACCTCTGGGTCCTTTCCCCGCTCCACCGCCCGCTCGACGCATGGGGAAGACTCCCTTCCCCGACCACAGCCCGCCCCGCGCTGACAGAAGCGGGCGCACAGCGTGCACGCGGTGTGCCACACCCCGCCTGTGGCGCCCGAGAGCCCCCAGGCTCCTCCCGGGGACCGCTTCTCCAGGCAGGGCCGCAGGAAGAGGGCGGCGAGGCGGCGGGGCAAGGACCCCGGCGACTGTGTGGGGGATGGCCACGGTCAGGGTGCTCAGGAGGGTCGTGCTTCCGCGCAGGGGGCCGACGTGTGTCCAAACACACTCGTCGGAACTCTGCAGGTGGAGGCGGGTCCCCACCTACCTTGGCCCTCCGAGTGTTCTCCAAGCCGGCTGGGAAGATCCCCGGCCGCAGGACAGGAGGGAGCGTGGGAGGCGCTTGGCGGCAGCCAGAGCCCTGGGGTCCTTTCTGCCCACACGCGCTGCCCCGCGCACAGGTGGCGGTGGTGTGGGGATGGCGGCCTTCAGCGCGGCGTTCCTGGCGGGCGGCCCCAGGGGGCAGGGGGGCCGCCTGGCCCCCGGGGGCGGCACTGAAGCAGAGGGAGAGGGGGGCCCACCGCCGTGGTGGGAAGCCCTGGGGATGAGCGGAGGTCCACGGGGCTGGCGGTGGGGGGTGGAGGGGGGCGGAGCGGGGCACGCGTGTCAGGAGGTGGCCATGGGTGAGGGCCAGGCGGCAGGCCTCGCGGTTGCGGGCAGCCCCTCCCCTCCCCTCCGGGAGCCCCGAGCCCAACGGTTGGAGCCCGCGCCCCGCCCAGGCCCCGCCCAGGCCCCGCCCAGGCCCCGCCCAGGCCCCGCCCCCAGGCCGCCAGCCCGCCGTTGCCTAGCAGCGCCTGGCTGTGATTTGACTCTTAGCCTCGCGCAGCCGCCGGGGCCCTGACACTTGGCGGGGCTGTCCGACTGGGCTGGACGCTCTTCGCGGAGCGCACCAGGTCAGTGCTGTGACCCGCAGCGATGGCCTCCTGGTTTGGCCGCCCCGGCCTCGGCTCCGGCTTAGGCCATTCCCTGGGGCGAGTGGGCGGCAGCGTGGCTTCCCTCCCCGCACACCTCTCTGACTTCACCAGAGGTGTGCTGAGGGAGGGGACGCAAAAGCTGCCAGACTTACCCGACTCGGGGAGAACGGAGACGGAAGCCATTCGGGCGACCGGACCACCCGAGAAGGAGAGACCGGCAACTCCAGCTCGGAGAGACACCGCAACTCTGCGGGAAAGCCTCGAGGAAGGAGACACGAGGCTCGCCTCCCTGCAAGAAGAAGGCAGTCACCTGAGGGAAGCACTGGAGCCACAGAGACAACGGGCTCGAGCCGCTCCAGTGGTTGACCCGAACACCCTCGACGCCGGGACACAACTAGAATCTGAGGGGTCTCAACTGAAAGGGATCGAAGGTCACCTGGAGGAGGAAACCCAGCATCCTCCAAGGACCACTGAAGAGCAAAAGCAGAGGAAGGCGCTGAAACTTGGGACCGAAAAGACGATCCCTCTGACCGAGCGGCTTGATGAGCCGGACGACGATGAGACCGGGCCACGAACTCAGACGATCCGGCCGCAAGACTGGCAGAGCCAGGGCCTTCCCGCTCGCCTAGCTTCGGCTGCCTCCGTCCAGGATGCGGGGGGCCTCCAGCAGCAACTGCAAGCCTCTGCTTTGGAAAGGGAACGGGTGTTGGCCGTTTTCGACGAGAAGCTGAGGGAAAACAGCCACCTGAAAAGGGCGTATCACACAATGATGGACCTGCTGGTGGCCAAAGAAGCAGAGCTCGCGAAGCTGCGAGGCGAAAGTCAGACACGGCGCCCTCGATCTGACAGCGGCGGTGAGGACATGTTTCGAGAAGCGATCCGGCACTTATCACGCCTCGTCCGAGCCAAAGACATTGAAATCGGTGCCTTGAGCCAGAAATGTCAGACTTTACTGACCATCTGGCAAACGTCCGACGCCGGCCATGAGGTTCGGGGCGTGGACGCGAATCAGTGGGAGGAGCTTCTCCGGGAACGGGACACGTTGAAGCAGCGGGTCAACGTGCTGGAGGAGTGGCAGCGGCTGGTGCTCACCGAGGTGCACCATCTGCAGCGGGAGTCATCCCAACTTCAGAAAGAACTCCCACCACTCGAGGCACGGGCCTTAGTGGACAGCGAGGAGAAGCGTCGGCGACAGATGCACTCTGCCGCCCCGTTCCCGCGTCCTCGAGGGGATGCGACCCAACTCCGGCTCTTGGGGAAGAGACTGGCACAGATGCAGCTCGGCCTAGAGCAGCTCTGCAATGCCAAGGAGGTTCTCTTGGGTCCACCCGCCCTCACGTCACCACAGCCGCCCGCCGCATCGTCGCGGACTTGCGAGGCGGCCGGCTCTCAGGAGGCAATTAAGTCCGAGGCGCCGGGCGAGTCTTCGAAAGGGCCGCCAGCAGAGGTGGAAGCCTTAAGGCGAGCCACGGAGGAAAAAGACGCAGCCATCAGAAGCCTCCAGGAGGAGACTCAGAGACTGTCCGAGGCGATGGCCGCCACCTCGGAACGGGAGAGAGAACGGCACGCACAGACGGATTCCGAAATTCAGCGGCTCAAGGAGAAACAGGAGGCTTTACAGAACACGCTGGAGGACAGAGAGCTCTTAATCGAGGCGCAGAGGGAGGAATTCCTTTCTCTGAGGGAAACCCTCACGACCCAAGCGAGCGAAAACGAACTGTTGAGGCAGGCGGTGACAAACCTGAAGGAGAGGATAGTCCATCTGGAAGCGGATGCGTGCCAAGTCAAACGGGAGAATGCAAAACTGCTGGCAAGGTCCAGGGAGAAGGACACCGAAAACCAAGCCTTACAAGAGACGAACAGGCGCCTCTCTACGATGCTGAGGGAGAAGGAATTCGAATGCGTCTCCGTGAAGAAGAAGGCTCTGGCTTTTGAGTGCCTCCTGAGAGAAAAAGAAGAGGGCCGGGCTGGGGAATTCAGCCAGCTTCTCAATGCAGTGACCTCCATGCAGGAAAAGAGCATTGTCTTTCAGCACGAGAGAGATGAGGCGGCGCTGGCGCTGAGACAGGAACGAGCGGAAAAGTGCGCCCTGCGGGAGGAGGTTCGCCTTTTGCGGGACAAGGGAGCGCGCCTAGGCCAGGAGCTGGGGAGGTCTCGGACGCAGGCTTCAGAATGCGAAGACTGGCATCTCCGGGCAGCGCGGCTGGCAGAAGACAGAGCGGCTCAACTCAGGAGGAAAGTCACGGCGCTAGAGGAGAGGCTCCTGTCATCTTCCCACGCCATGCAGAAGGCGAGCCAGCGGGCCGCTGCCCGGGTCGGGTCCCTGCAGGAACAACTGGCTGCGGTCACCCAGCAGAAAGAGGAGACTGCCCTCCAGCTGTCCGCCTCCCGGGAAGCAGAGAAGCAGCAGGCCGGAGCCCTGGCCAACCTGAAGGTGGTCCTGGCCGAGTGGATGCAAAAGGCAGACGGCCTGGAAGGGAAGCTGAGGTCGCTGCAGGGACGGCTGGAGAGAGCGCAAGCCGCCTCGCGCCTGCAGGAGGAGCAGATCGGAGAACTGCAGCGACAAGACGAGGCCCGACGGGAAGTGCTGGAGGACGTCCAAAAGAAGTGGACCGACTTAGTGAGCACCCTGGAAGGAAAAGCAGACAAGGCCCTCCTGAGAAAGCTCTTCACGGACGCCTTGCAAAGCGCCAGACACGAACGCCGGGAAGCGTTCCGACGGATGGGAAGCACCCTGGGTGTGGAAAGGGAGGCCATGGAGCAGTTGCTGCAGGAAGAGCAGGGCGGCCTTACCGGATGGGTGACCGGGCGGCTCGGATCCCGCAGTGCCCCCGACACGCCTCCTCCTCGGAGACCCAACCAGCAATCCGAGCTCAAGAGTTCCTTCTCGGAGCTTTTCGTGAACTTTCTAGAAGCTGAGTCTCAGGGAGCTTCTCCACCACGACAGCTCCCCGCTCAGCCCAGGAAGCGTCCCGGAGCACCCGCCAGGAAGAGACTGCCTAAGAACGTGCCAGCTCTTCTGAGAACCGCCCTCGCAGCCACCCCCAGAAGATCGGACGGGAATCCCTGCTGCCCAGCCGTGTCTCTCATCGACCCACCCGGCCCCGGAACCGGAGGGTCTGGGCACCTTCTCTTAGACGCCGTGACCGACGTCGTGCCCACCGGCACACCTTGGCTGCTGCCACCCGCCAAGAGTGCTGCCGGGCTGCTCCAAGGCCTGTCCAAGCCCTAGAGGCTCCCCAAGCCGCAGAGGAGACGACGGCGCCTTCAGGAAAGCCGGTCCCTCGCTGCGGGTTCCTTAGCACAAAGTGGCCTTGTGCTAAAGCTCACAGGTTTCTCTGCGGCTTCACTGGAGCTTTCAAAGAAATAGCTATGGTTCGCGCTTTCAAAAGGGTGTCGCTGCAGGTAGCCACCCACCTTAAAGCGGACGGACGTCACTTCTCTGGAGAGCAGGCGCGGCACGGGTGGGATCGCAGGCTGTGGGCCAAGGACGCTTCCGATTCTGTTTGTCACGCTGTCACCGTCTGGGAGGAGCTGGGGGGCGTGGGGTGGGGGGGTGGGGGTTGGGTCTGGGAGGTGGGGGGGTTGCGGGCGGGTGGGGGGTGGGGGTGTGGGAAGAGTGGGGGGGTGGGGGGAGGGGGGCGTTTATTGAGCTTTCCCTCGGGGAGCGGGAACCTCACTTGCCTTAGTGCTGCAGCATCAGAAAGCGCGCGAGGGCGCCCACTCCCGGGACAGTAGGAAGAAAGGGGAAGGGCACCAACGTGCAGCGGGCATCCAAACTTCACGAGGAAAGCTTGCTCTCCCCCGGCTCGGTCCTCCTCCTCTTTCCACTGCCTGGGAAACCGCCCTCGGGTGCTCTGCGGCCTCTGGGACAGAGAGGAAAACTCCTAAGCACGGGAGGATCTTATTCCCTGACTCGCTTTGGGTTGCAAAGCCAGTCACCAGACCTCAGAGATCTTTGCAAGGGTTTACGAACTGCTTCTTGTTGTTTTCCAAAGCAGGGGTCTGTGGTCTGTGGTCCGGATGGACACCGACTGACTGAACCGGCGCCTCGCGATGGGCATGGAAGCCGCTTCCGCCCCCAAGCCCCTCAGAGGGCCGTGGTCAACCCCCCCCCACCCCGCCCCGTTTCCTCAACAGCCCCTCCAAATCATCTCCATCGCCTGCCTCAAGCGGGATCGTCCTCATACCCGTTCGGTACCCGAAGAGATCAGAGGCCAGCTGGTCAAGAACTCTCCGTTTCCCCGCACCACCCCCCACCCCCGTTTGAACGTCCCTCTATTTCTCTCCACCCACCCCTCCCCTTTCCCTTTGGTTTTCCAGGAAGAGGGATTCAGCTTGGCAGTTCCAGGGTCCTGGCTCCACGTGGGGTGCCCTGGGAACCGTCTGCTCAGCCTCCCCCAAAGATCTCGTTCCCTCAGTTGGCCAGCTGCTTTCTCTTCGGCCCGTCTCTTTCCTTAAGCCGCTGAGCACACCCAAGTCTCTCCCAGCATCCACACCTCTCCTTTCCGCTCCTCCACCACCGCCTTCTCTCTCTACCTTTCACGGCTAAGCTGCTGCCAAAAGACCTCGACTCCTCGTCAGCCATCCAGTCATCGCCTCGTCTCTCACCGGCTCCTCGAAAGACTCCCCAAATCTCGTCCTATCAAGAGGCCAGGGCACGCCCTTCGGTTCCTTCGCCTTCCTAAACTCTCTGTGGTGTCTGAGGAATGCTGCCCACGCCTTCAGTCTCTGCAAGTTCTCTCCACCCTCTTTCTCTGGGGGATGGCCCCCTCCCCAGGTGCCCTTCCTAACCTCAGACCCCTCTGTCTCCCTTTCCTCTGCGGCTTCTCCTCCCGACCACTTCTCCAAGGGTTCTGTTCTCGAAGGCAAGGCACGGTCTTCAGGGAGCAGGAACCCCTCGGGTCTCAGAGCAAGCTCATGCGCTCTCCTACGATTCGACTCGCCCCCCGGATGCCCAGGGCTTCTGAGTGCGTACGACTGACGTCACCCTGCCCCTGACTCCACGCTGCTTTCTCTAACTGTCTGCTGGACGCACCTCTCGGGATGTCCAAAGGCTTCTCAAAACCGACACGTCCAAAAGGGAGCCCGGTATCCTCCAAAAGAACCCTCCCCCTCCTCTTACCTTCCTTTCATCACCTCAGAAAATCTCTGCCCATCTCATCCCCCCCCCCCCCCGAGAGCGAGAGGCCTCAGGGCCACGCTTGAGCTCTCTGTCTCACCCACTTGGCAGCCTACCGACTCCCAAAGGGAGCCGAGCGCCTTCCCGACTTTGCCGTCCCCGCTGCTCTGCCGCATGCCTTCCTGTCTCTTGCACGCAACCAGCCCAGTAGACTCCTTACTGATCTTGCCGGCTGGCCTCCTGGCACACCGCACCCCCCCATCCCCGCTTGAACCCATCCTCCACACTGTTGGGAGGGTGACCCAAGAGGAAAACCCTGCCGTTACTGACAACACGGTGCCCGGCCCCCACAGGGGTGGACGTGGGCGAGAAAGTAACCAAAGTTTCTGAGGTTGTTTTGCAGAACAACAGGAAGACGGCAGATCAGAGAGCAGCTTGATGGCAGCCCCCCCGGACCCCGCCCGAGCGGACATCGTGCAGAGGCTTGGACCAGCTGAAATGACGGATCGCCCACTTTCCGCGTCACGGACAGAGATCCTCGGCGTGCAACGCGTCGAACCCCACTGACTTCGCACTTGTGACCCACGAAGAAATACGAGTGACAGTCGCACCTGAGCAGAGGACTCTTCAAGCTTCACCCCCAGCGCTCTCCTGGTCCCACCCCTACCCCAACCCCAGATAAACGCCCCAACGTTTTGCTTTCCCTTTGAGGAGGCGGGTTTGAGTTTTACGCCCACCTCCTTGTCTGGCCGCCTCTTGATCATAAACCTCTTTCCTTGCTGCACCCCTGACTTCTCACTGATTGGCTTGGCTGCGAAATCGGGTACCCGGACCTGAGTTTGTGTGTGGTCCCATCGCTTCCCTGCTTGAAAGGAATCCAGGGTTCTCCACTGCCTGCAGGCCAAACTGGAGCAGAATCTCCAAGGCCTCGCCCCTGCAGCCTTCCTCCCTGCTCCTCACCCACACGCGGGCCACCCTCCCGCCACGTGCGACTCTCTGCAGACCCCAAACAGGTTCTGACTCAAAGGACTTCAAGCTCATCGAGCGAGCCTAATCCTAGCAGGGTAATCCCTTCGATCCAGTGCACACCGCCAGTGTTCGACCTGCCTCTTCTTGGCAGGACTCAGAGGAGAGAGAGGTTGGACGGGAGGACGGGAGGACGGGCGGAGGCGGAAGGGGTGGAAGTCCAAGGCTCAGGGAAAGGCAGCAAGCAGCGGAGAGCAAGGAAAGGTGGATCCCCTTTCCTGCACCGCCTGCTCCCCCCACCCATGCCGGCTCGCCTTCTTCCATCCTCAACCTCTTCCCCGCCCCGCTTCCTGGGGCATTTCACACTCAGCGCCCGCCGGAAGAGCACGGCAGCAGGACCAAAGCAACACGGAGAAGCAGCTGCTGCCAAAGCCAAAGGGAGGAAGAGGATCCGGAGAACCCTTTTTCCTTTCACTGGCGCCCGGCGCCTGCATCCTGCTCCCGATTCCAAATTTCACGCGGGCAACAACTGGCACCGCTCCTTCCTCCTCGCCCTGGGCTGGAGGCAGCACCGCCTCCCGCTTCCCTGAAGGCCCAAGGGAAACGCACGCACCGAGGGGATCCCACCGGCTGGAAGCCCCTTTACAGATTTCCGCTGTCTGCACTTGGACCTCAAGGGTCTGCGCGGCGCGCCCTGCCCCCACGACCACCCCACGTCACTCCTTAATCGCCCCCCCACCCCGCCCCGCTGGAGCCCAAGGCTGAGAATCCGGTCCCAGCACCCGCCAGCCCGCCGCGCCCCGCCCCGCCCCGCGCCCCCCACCCCAGCGCCGCCGTGATCGCCTGTGCAAAGGCACGCGCCCCAGGGATGGGAGTGGTGGCCCCAGGCAGCCAGCACGGGCGCCAGGGTCGCCGGCAGGACAGGAGAAGGCGCAGGTCCCTGCTCCCGGGGGCGGGGCCCGGGCGGTGGAGACCCCGACGGGTGCACGGAGGGAGGCGGCCGCCCGGGGCCCTCACCTGCCCATGCTCTGGTGGGCCCGCGGCCTCCCGCAGTGCAACGGCCACTACCTGGCGGCGGCGGCGGCGGCGGCGGCGGCGGCTCCCCAGCCTGCGGGGCTCCTGGCGCGCGCATCGGGACGGCCTGGCGGCTGCTCCCGCGCGACACTGCCGAGCCGGCGGCGGCGGCGGCGGGGGCGGCGGCGCCGGGCTCCCAGGCCCGCGGAGCTCGGGGCAGGCTGACCGGGACTTTCTGGTCGCTGCGGCGGCGGGTCCCCAGGCCCGCGGGGCCAGCCGCGCCGCCCCCGCGCCCCGCGCCGGGGCAGGAGCGCACGGCAGGCCCAGGGGGCGGCGCGCAGCCGGGCCTCGGCCGCCGGCCCCGAGTCGGGCCCCGAGGACGACGTTCCGCCGGGCTCAGCGGGGCTGGGGGCCGCGCGCTCCACGAGCACCTCTGGGTCCTTTCCCCGCTCCACCGCCCGCTCGACGCATGGGGAAGACTCCCTTCCCCGACCACAGCCCGCCCCGCGCTGACAGAAGCGGGCGCACAGCGTGCACGCGGTGTGCCACACCCCGCCTGTGGCGCCCGAGAGCCCCCAGGCTCCTCCCGGGGACCGCTTCTCCAGGCAGGGCCGCAGGAAGAGGGCGGCGAGGCGGCGGGGCAAGGACCCCGGCGACTGTGTGGGGGATGGCCACGGTCAGGGTGCTCAGGAGGGTCGTGCTTCCGCGCAGGGGGCCGACGTGTGTCCAAACACACTCGTCGGAACTCTGCAGGTGGAGGCGGGTCCCCACCTACCTTGGCCCTCCGAGTGTTCTCCAAGCCGGCTGGGAAGATCCCCGGCCGCAGGACAGGAGGGAGCGTGGGAGGCGCTTGGCGGCAGCCAGAGCCCTGGGGTCCTTTCTGCCCACACGCGCTGCCCCGCGCACAGGTGGCGGTGGTGTGGGGATGGCGGCCTTCAGCGCGGCGTTCCTGGCGGGCGGCCCCAGGGGGCAGGGGGGCCGCCTGGCCCCCGGGGGCGGCACTGAAGCAGAGGGAGAGGGGGGCCCACCGCCGTGGTGGGAAGCCCTGGGGATGAGCGGAGGTCCACGGGGCTGGCGGTGGGGGGTGGAGGGGGGCGGAGCGGGGCACGCGTGTCAGGAGGTGGCCATGGGTGAGGGCCAGGCGGCAGGCCTCGCGGTTGCGGGCAGCCCCTCCCCTCCCCTCCGGGAGCCCCGAGCCCAACGGTTGGAGCCCGCGCCCCGCCCAGGCCCCGCCCAGGCCCCGCCCCAGCCCCGCCCAGGCCCCGCCCCCAGGCCGCCAGCCCGCCGTTGCCTAGCAGCGCCTGGCTGTGATTTGACTCTTAGCCTCGCGCAGCCGCCGGGGCCCTGACACTTGGCGGGGCTGTCCGACTGGGCTGGACGCTCTTCGCGGAGCGCACCAGGTCAGTGCTGTGACCCGCAGCGATGGCCTCCTGGTTTGGCCGCCCCGGCCTCGGCTCCGGCTTAGGCCATTCCCTGGGGCGAGTGGGCGGCAGCGTGGCTTCCCTCCCCGCACACCTCTCTGACTTCACCAGAGGTGTGCTGAGGGAGGGGACGCAAAAGCTGCCAGACTTACCCGACTCGGGGAGAACGGAGACGGAAGCCATTCGGGCGACCGGACCACCCGAGAAGGAGAGACCGGCAACTCCAGCTCGGAGAGACACCGCAACTCTGCGGGAAAGCCTCGAGGAAGGAGACACGAGGCTCGCCTCCCTGCAAGAAGAAGGCAGTCACCTGAGGGAAGCACTGGAGCCACAGAGACAACGGGCTCGAGCCGCTCCAGTGGTTGACCCGAACACCCTCGACGCCGGGACACAACTAGAATCTGAGGGGTCTCAACTGAAAGGGATCGAAGGTCACCTGGAGGAGGAAACCCAGCATCCTCCAAGGACCACTGAAGAGCAAAAGCAGAGGAAGGCGCTGAAACTTGGGACCGAAAAGACGATCCCTCTGACCGAGCGGCTTGATGAGCCGGACGACGATGAGACCGGGCCACGAACTCAGACGATCCGGCCGCAAGACTGGCAGAGCCAGGGCCTTCCCGCTCGCCTAGCTTCGGCTGCCTCCGTCCAGGATGCGGGGGGCCTCCAGCAGCAACTGCAAGCCTCTGCTTTGGAAAGGGAACGGGTGTTGGCCGTTTTCGACGAGAAGCTGAGGGAAAACAGCCACCTGAAAAGGGCGTATCACACAATGATGGACCTGCTGGTGGCCAAAGAAGCAGAGCTCGCGAAGCTGCGAGGCGAAAGTCAGACACGGCGCCCTCGATCTGACAGCGGCGGTGAGGACATGTTTCGAGAAGCGATCCGGCACTTATCACGCCTCGTCCGAGCCAAAGACATTGAAATCGGTGCCTTGAGCCAGAAATGTCAGACTTTACTGACCATCTGGCAAACGTCCGACGCCGGCCATGAGGTTCGGGGCGTGGACGCGAATCAGTGGGAGGAGCTTCTCCGGGAACGGGACACGTTGAAGCAGCGGGTCAACGTGCTGGAGGAGTGGCAGCGGCTGGTGCTCACCGAGGTGCACCATCTGCAGCGGGAGTCATCCCAACTTCAGAAAGAACTCCCACCACTCGAGGCACGGGCCTTAGTGGACAGCGAGGAGAAGCGTCGGCGACAGATGCACTCTGCCGCCCCGTTCCCGCGTCCTCGAGGGGATGCGACCCAACTCCGGCTCTTGGGGAAGAGACTGGCACAGATGCAGCTCGGCCTAGAGCAGCTCTGCAATGCCAAGGAGGTTCTCTTGGGTCCACCCGCCCTCACGTCACCACAGCCGCCCGCCGCATCGTCGCGGACTTGCGAGGCGGCCGGCTCTCAGGAGGCAATTAAGTCCGAGGCGCCGGGCGAGTCTTCGAAAGGGCCGCCAGCAGAGGTGGAAGCCTTAAGGCGAGCCACGGAGGAAAAAGACGCAGCCATCAGAAGCCTCCAGGAGGAGACTCAGAGACTGTCCGAGGCGATGGCCGCCACCTCGGAACGGGAGAGAGAACGGCACGCACAGACGGATTCCGAAATTCAGCGGCTCAAGGAGAAACAGGAGGCTTTACAGAACACGCTGGAGGACAGAGAGCTCTTAATCGAGGCGCAGAGGGAGGAATTCCTTTCTCTGAGGGAAACCCTCACGACCCAAGCGAGCGAAAACGAACTGTTGAGGCAGGCGGTGACAAACCTGAAGGAGAGGATAGTCCATCTGGAAGCGGATGCGTGCCAAGTCAAACGGGAGAATGCAAAACTGCTGGCAAGGTCCAGGGAGAAGGACACCGAAAACCAAGCCTTACAAGAGACGAACAGGCGCCTCTCTACGATGCTGAGGGAGAAGGAATTCGAATGCGTCTCCGTGAAGAAGAAGGCTCTGGCTTTTGAGTGCCTCCTGAGAGAAAAAGAAGAGGGCCGGGCTGGGGAATTCAGCCAGCTTCTCAATGCAGTGACCTCCATGCAGGAAAAGAGCATTGTCTTTCAGCACGAGAGAGATGAGGCGGCGCTGGCGCTGAGACAGGAACGAGCGGAAAAGTGCGCCCTGCGGGAGGAGGTTCGCCTTTTGCGCGACAAGGGAGCGCGCCTAGGCCAGGAGCTGGGGAGGTCTCGGACGCAGGCTTCAGAATGCGAAGACTGGCATCTCCGGGCAGCGCGGCTGGCAGAAGACAGAGCGGCTCAACTCAGGAGGAAAGTCACGGCGCTAGAGGAGAGGCTCCTGTCATCTTCCCACGCCATGCAGAAGGCGAGCCAGCGGGCCGCTGCCCGGGTCGGGTCCCTGCAGGAACAACTGGCTGCGGTCACCCAGCAGAAAGAGGAGACTGCCCTCCAGCTGTTCGCCTCCCGGGAAGCAGAGAAGCAGCAGGCCGGAGCCCTGGCCAACCTGAAGGTGGTCCTGGCCGAGTGGATGCAAAAGGCAGACGGCCTGGAAGGGAAGCTGAGGTCGCTGCAGGGACGGCTGGAGAGAGCGCAAGCCGCCTCGCGCCTGCAGGAGGAGCAGATCGGAGAACTGCAGCGACAAGACGAGGCCCGACGGGAAGTGCTGGAGGACGTCCAAAAGAAGTGGACCGACTTAGTGAGCACCCTGGAAGGAAAAGCAGACAAGGCCCTCCTGAGAAAGCTCTTCACGGACGCCTTGCAAAGCGCCAGACACGAACGCCGGGAAGCGTTCCGACGGATGGGAAGCACCCTGGGTGTGGAAAGGGAGGCCATGGAGCAGTTGCTGCAGGAAGAGCAGGGCGGCCTTACCGGATGGGTGACCGGGCGGCTCGGATCCCGCAGTGCCCCCGACACGCCTCCTCCTCGGAGACCCAACCAGCAATCCGAGCTCAAGAGTTCCTTCTCGGAGCTTTTCGTGAACTTTCTAGAAGCTGAGTCTCAGGGAGCTTCTCCACCACGACAGCTCCCCGCTCAGCCCAGGAAGCGTCCCGGAGCACCCGCCAGGAAGAGACTGCCTAAGAACGTGCCAGCTCTTCTGAGAACCGCCCTCGCAGCCACCCCCAGAAGATCGGACGGGAATCCCTGCTGCCCAGCCGTGTCTCTCATCGACCCACCCGGCCCCGGAACCGGAGGGTCTGGGCACCTTCTCTTAGACGCCGTGACCGACGTCGTGCCCACCGGCACACCTTGGCTGCTGCCACCCGCCAAGAGTGCTGCCGGGCTGCTCCAAGGCCTGTCCAAGCCCTAGAGGCTCCCCAAGCCGCAGAGGAGACGACGGCGCCTTCAGGAAAGCCGGTCCCTCGCTGCGGGTTCCTTAGCACAAAGTGGCCTTGTGCTAAAGCTCACAGGTTTCTCTGCGGCTTCACTGGAGCTTTCAAAGAAATAGCTATGGTTCGCGCTTTCAAAAGGGTGTCGCTGCAGGTAGCCACCCACCTTAAAGCGGACGGACGTCACTTCTCTGGAGAGCAGGCGCGGCACGGGTGGGATCGCAGGCTGTGGGCCAAGGACGCTTCCGATTCTGTTTGTCACGCTGTCACCGTCTGGGAGGAGCTGGGGGGCGTGGGGTGGGGGGGTGGGGGTTGGGTCTTGGAGGTGGGGGGTTGCGGGCGGGTGGGGGGTGGGGGTGTGGGAAGAGTGGGGGGGTGGGGGGAGGGGGGCGTTTATTGAGCTTTCCCTCGGGGAGCGGGAACCTCACTTGCCTTAGTGCTGCAGCATCAGAAAGCGCGCGAGGGCGCCCACTCCCGGGACAGTAGGAAGAAAGGGGAAGGGCACCAACGTGCAGCGGGCATCCAAACTTCACGAGGAAAGCTTGCTCTCCCCCGGCTCGGTCCTCCTCCTCTTTCCACTGCCTGGGAAACCGCCCTCGGGTGCTCTGCGGCCTCTGGGACAGACAGGAAAACTCCTAAGCACGGGAGGATCTTATTCCCTGACTCGCTTTGGGTTGCAAAGCCAGTCACCAGACCTCAGAGATCTTTGCAAGGGTTTACGAACTGCTTCTTGTTGTTTTCCAAAGCAGGGGTCTGTGGTCTGTGGTCCGGATGGACACCGACTGACTGAACCGGCGCCTCGCGATGGGCATGGAAGCCGCTTCCGCCCCCAAGCCCCTCAGAGGGCCGTGGTCAACCCCCCCCCACCCCGCCCCGTTTCCTCAACAGCCCCTCCAAATCATCTCCATCGCCTGCCTCAAGCGGGATCGTCCTCATACCCGTTCGGTACCCGAAGAGATCAGAGGCCAGCTGGTCAAGAACTCTCCGTTTCCCCGCACCACCCCCCACCCCCGTTTGAACGTCCCTCTATTTCTCTCCACCCACCCCTCCCCTTTCCCTTTGGTTTTCCAGGAAGAGGGATTCAGCTTGGCAGTTCCAGGGTCCTGGCTCCACGTGGGGTGCCCTGGGAACCGTCTGCTCAGCCTCCCCCAAAGATCTCGTTCCCTCAGTTGGCCAGCTGCTTTCTCTTCGGCCCGTCTCTTTCCTTAAGCCGCTGAGCACACCCAAGTCTCTCCCAGCATCCACACCTCTCCTTTCCGCTCCTCCACCACCGCCTTCTCTCTCTACCTTTCACGGCTAAGCTGCTGCCAAAAGACCTCGACTCCTCGTCAGCCATCCAGTCATCGCCTCGTCTCTCACCGGCTCCTCGAAAGACTCCCCAAATCTCGTCCTAGCAAGAGGCCAGGGCACGCCCTTCGGTTCCTTCGCCTTCCTAAACTCTCTGTGGTGTCTGAGGAATGCTGCCCACGCCTTCAGTCTCTACAAGTTCTCTCCACCCTCTTTCTCTGGGGGATGGCCCCCTCCCCAGGTGCCCTTCCTAACCTCAGACCCCTCTGTCTCCCTTTCCTCTGCGGCTTCTCCTCCCGACCACTTCTCCAAGGGTTCTGTTCTCGAAGGCAAGGCACGGTCTTCAGGGAGCAGGAACCCCTCGGGTCTCAGAGCAAGCTCATGCGCTCTCCTACGATTCGACTCGCCCCCCGGATGCCCAGGGCTTCTGAGTGCGTACGACTGACGTCACCCTGCCCCTGACTCCACGCTGCTTTCTCTAACTGTCTGCTGGACGCACCTCTCGGGATGTCCAAAGGCTTCTCAAAACCGACACGTCCAAAAGGGAGCCCGGTATCCTCCAAAAGAACCCTCCCCCTCCTCTTACCTTCCTTTCATCACCTCAGAAAATCTCTGCCCATCTCATCCCCCCCCCCCCCCCCCCCGAGAGCGAGAGGCCTCAGGGCCACGCTTGAGCTCTCTGTCTCACCCACTTGGCAGCCTACCGACTCCCAAAGGGAGCCGAGCGCCTTCCCGACTTTGCCGTCCCCGCTGCTCTGCCGCATGCCTTCCTGTCTCTTGCACGCAACCAGCCCAGTAGACTCCTTACTGATCTTGCCGGCTGGCCTCCTGGCACACCGCACCCCCCCATCCCCGCTTGAACCCATCCTCCACACTGTTGGGAGGGTGACCCAAGAGGAAAACCCTGCCGTTACTGACAACACGGTGCCCGGCCCCCACAGGGGTGGACGTGGGCGAGAAAGTAACCAAAGTTTCTGAGGTTGTTTTGCAGAACAACAGGAAGACGGCAGATCAGAGAGCAGCTTGATGGCAGCCCCCCCGGACCCCGCCCGAGCGGACATCGTGCAGAGGCTTGGACCAGCTGAAATGACGGATCGCCCACTTTCCGCGTCACGGACAGAGATCCTCGGCGTGCAACGCGTCGAACCCCACTGACTTCGCACTTGTGACCCACGAAGAAATACGAGTGACAGTCGCACCTGAGCAGAGGACTCTTCAAGCTTCACCCCCAGCGCTCTCCTGGTCCCACCCCTACCCCAACCCCAGATAAACGCCCCAACGTTTTGTTTTCCCTTTGAGGAGGCGGGTTTGAGTTTTACGCCCACCTCCTTGTCTGGCCGCCTCTTGATCATAAACCTCTTTCCTTGCTGCACCCCTGACTTCTCACTGATTGGCTTGGCTGCGAAATCGGGTACCCGGACCTGAGTTTGTGTGTGGTCCCATCGCTTCCCTGCTTGAAAGGAATCCAGGGTTCTCCACTGCCTGCAGGCCAAACTGGAGCAGAATCTCCAAGGCCTCGCCCCTGCAGCCTTCCTCCCTGCTCCTCACCCACACGCGGGCCACCCTCCCGCCACGTGCGACTCTCTGCAGACCCCAAACAGGTTCTGACTCAAAGGACTTCAAGCTCATCGAGCGAGCCTAATCCTAGCAGGGTAATCCCTTCGATCCAGTGCACACCGCCAGTGTTCGACCTGCCTCTTCTTGGCAGGACTCAGAGGAGAGAGAGGTTGGACGGGAGGACGGGAGGACGGGCGGAGGCGGAAGGGGTGGAAGTCCAAGGCTCAGGGAAAGGCAGCAAGCAGCGGAGAGCAAGGAAAGGTGGATCCCCTTTCCTGCACCGCCTGCTCCCCCCACCCATGCCGGCTCGCCTTCTTCCATCCTCAACCTCTTCCCCGCCCCGCTTCCTGGGGCATTTCACACTCAGCGCCCGCCGGAAGAGCACGGCAGCAGGACCAAAGCAACACGGAGAAGCAGCTGCTGCCAAAGCCAAAGGGAGGAAGAGGATCCGGAGAACCCTTTTTCCTTTCACTGGCGCCCGGCGCCTGCATCCTGCTCCCGATTCCAAATTTCACGCGGGCAACAACTGGCACCGCTCCTTCCTCCTCGCCCTGGGCTGGAGGCAGCACCGCCTCCCGCTTCCCTGAAGGCCCAAGGGAAACGCACGCACCGAGGGGATCCCACCGGCTGGAAGCCCCTTTACAGATTTCCGCTGTCTGCACTTGGACCTCAAGGGTCTGCGCGGCGCGCCCTGCCCCCACGACCACCCCACGTCACTCCTTAATCGCCCCCCCACCCCGCCCCGCTGGAGCCCAAGGCTGAGAATCCGGTCCCAGCACCCGCCAGCCCGCCGCGCCCCGCCCCGCCCCGCGCCCCCCACCCCAGCGCCGCCGTCATCGCCTGTGCAAAGGCACGCGCCCCAGGGATGCGAGTGGTGGCCCCAGGCAGCCAGCACGGGCGCCAGGGTCGCCGGCAGGACAGGAGAAGGCGCAGGTCCCTGCTCCCGGGGGCGGGGCCCGGGCGGTGGAGACCCCGACGGGTGCACGGAGGGAGGCGGCCGCCCGGGGCCCTCACCTGCCCATGCTCTGGTGGGCCCGCGGCCTCCCGCAGTGCAACGGCCACTACCTGGCGGCGGCGGCGGCGGCGGCGGCGGCGGCTCCCCAGCCTGCGGGGCTCCTGGCGCGCGCATCGGGACGGCCTGGCGGCTGCTCCCGCGCGACACTGCCGAGCCGGCGGCGGCGGCGGCGGGGGCGGCGGCGCCGGGCTCCCAGGCCCGCGGAGCTCGGGGCAGGCTGACCGGGACTTTCTGGTCGCTGCGGCGGCGGGTCCCCAGGCCCGCGGGGCCAGCCGCGCCGCCCCCGCGCCCCGCGCCGGGGCAGGAGCGCACGGCAGGCCCAGGGGGCGGCGCGCAGCCGGGCCTCGGCCGCCGGCCCCGAGTCGGGCCCCGAGGACGACGTTCCGCCGGGCTCAGCGGGGCTGGGGGCCGCGCGCTCCACGAGCACCTCTGGGTCCTTTCCCCGCTCCACCGCCCGCTCGACGCATGGGGAAGACTCCCTTCCCCGACCACAGCCCGCCCCGCGCTGACAGAAGCGGGCGCACAGCGTGCACGCGGTGTGCCACACCCCGCCTGTGGCGCCCGAGAGCCCCCAGGCTCCTCCCGGGGACCGCTTCTCCAGGCAGGGCCGCAGGAAGAGGGCGGCGAGGCGGCGGGGCAAGGACCCCGGCGACTGTGTGGGGGATGGCCACGGTCAGGGTGCTCAGGAGGGTCGTGCTTCCGCGCAGGGGGCCGACGTGTGTCCAAACACACTCGTCGGAACTCTGCAGGTGGAGGCGGGTCCCCACCTACCTTGGCCCTCCGAGTGTTCTCCAAGCCGGCTGGGAAGATCCCCGGCCGCAGGACAGGAGGGAGCGTGGGAGGCGCTTGGCGGCAGCCAGAGCCCTGGGGTCCTTTCTGCCCACACGCGCTGCCCCGCGCACAGGTGGCGGTGGTGTGGGGATGGCGGCCTTCAGCGCGGCGTTCCTGGCGGGCGGCCCCAGGGGGCAGGGGGGCCGCCTGGCCCCCGGGGGCGGCACTGAAGCAGAGGGAGAGGGGGGCCCACCGCCGTGGTGGGAAGCCCTGGGGATGAGCGGAGGTCCACGGGGCTGGCGGTGGGGGGTGGAGGGGGGCGGAGCGGGGCACGCGTGTCAGGAGGTGGCCATGGGTGAGGGCCAGGCGGCAGGCCTCGCGGTTGCGGGCAGCCCCTCCCCTCCCCTCCGGGAGCCCCGAGCCCAACGGTTGGAGCCCGCGCCCCGCCCAGGCCCCGCCCAGGCCCCGCCCCAGCCCCGCCCAGGCCCCGCCCCCAGGCCGCCAGCCCGCCGTTGCCTAGCAGCGCCTGGCTGTGATTTGACTCTTAGCCTCGCGCAGCCGCCGGGGCCCTGACACTTGGCGGGGCTGTCCGACTGGGCTGGACGCTCTTCGCGGAGCGCACCAGGTCAGTGCTGTGACCCGCAGCGATGGCCTCCTGGTTTGGCCGCCCCGGCCTCGGCTCCGGCTTAGGCCATTCCCTGGGGCGAGTGGGCGGCAGCGTGGCTTCCCTCCCCGCACACCTCTCTGACTTCACCAGAGGTGTGCTGAGGGAGGGGACGCAAAAGCTGCCAGACTTACCCGACTCGGGGAGAACGGAGACGGAAGCCATTCGGGCGACCGGACCACCCGAGAAGGAGAGACCGGCAACTCCAGCTCGGAGAGACACCGCAACTCTGCGGGAAAGCCTCGAGGAAGGAGACACGAGGCTCGCCTCCCTGCAAGAAGAAGGCAGTCACCTGAGGGAAGCACTGGAGCCACAGAGACAACGGGCTCGAGCCGCTCCAGTGGTTGACCCGAACACCCTCGACGCCGGGACACAACTAGAATCTGAGGGGTCTCAACTGAAAGGGATCGAAGGTCACCTGGAGGAGGAAACCCAGCATCCTCCAAGGACCACTGAAGAGCAAAAGCAGAGGAAGGCGCTGAAACTTGGGACCGAAAAGACGATCCCTCTGACCGAGCGGCTTGATGAGCCGGACGACGATGAGACCGGGCCACGAACTCAGACGATCCGGCCGCAAGACTGGCAGAGCCAGGGCCTTCCCGCTCGCCTAGCTTCGGCTGCCTCCGTCCAGGATGCGGGGGGCCTCCAGCAGCAACTGCAAGCCTCTGCTTTGGAAAGGGAACGGGTGTTGGCCGTTTTCGACGAGAAGCTGAGGGAAAACAGCCACCTGAAAAGGGCGTATCACACAATGATGGACCTGCTGGTGGCCAAAGAAGCAGAGCTCGCGAAGCTGCGAGGCGAAAGTCAGACACGGCGCCCTCGATCTGACAGCGGCGGTGAGGACATGTTTCGAGAAGCGATCCGGCACTTATCACGCCTCGTCCGAGCCAAAGACATTGAAATCGGTGCCTTGAGCCAGAAATGTCAGACTTTACTGACCATCTGGCAAACGTCCGACGCCGGCCATGAGGTTCGGGGCGTGGACGCGAATCAGTGGGAGGAGCTTCTCCGGGAACGGGACACGTTGAAGCAGCGGGTCAACGTGCTGGAGGAGTGGCAGCGGCTGGTGCTCACCGAGGTGCACCATCTGCAGCGGGAGTCATCCCAACTTCAGAAAGAACTCCCACCACTCGAGGCACGGGCCTTAGTGGACAGCGAGGAGAAGCGTCGGCGACAGATGCACTCTGCCGCCCCGTTCCCGCGTCCTCGAGGGGATGCGACCCAACTCCGGCTCTTGGGGAAGAGACTGGCACAGATGCAGCTCGGCCTAGAGCAGCTCTGCAATGCCAAGGAGGTTCTCTTGGGTCCACCCGCCCTCACGTCACCACAGCCGCCCGCCGCATCGTCGCGGACTTGCGAGGCGGCCGGCTCTCAGGAGGCAATTAAGTCCGAGGCGCCGGGCGAGTCTTCGAAAGGGCCGCCAGCAGAGGTGGAAGCCTTAAGGCGAGCCACGGAGGAAAAAGACGCAGCCATCAGAAGCCTCCAGGAGGAGACTCAGAGACTGTCCGAGGCGATGGCCGCCACCTCGGAACGGGAGAGAGAACGGCACGCACAGACGGATTCCGAAATTCAGCGGCTCAAGGAGAAACAGGAGGCTTTACAGAACACGCTGGAGGACAGAGAGCTCTTAATCGAGGCGCAGAGGGAGGAATTCCTTTCTCTGAGGGAAACCCTCACGACCCAAGCGAGCGAAAACGAACTGTTGAGGCAGGCGGTGACAAACCTGAAGGAGAGGATAGTCCATCTGGAAGCGGATGCGTGCCAAGTCAAACGGGAGAATGCAAAACTGCTGGCAAGGTCCAGGGAGAAGGACACCGAAAACCAAGCCTTACAAGAGACGAACAGGCGCCTCTCTACGATGCTGAGGGAGAAGGAATTCGAATGCGTCTCCGTGAAGAAGAAGGCTCTGGCTTTTGAGTGCCTCCTGAGAGAAAAAGAAGAGGGCCGGGCTGGGGAATTCAGCCAGCTTCTCAATGCAGTGACCTCCATGCAGGAAAAGAGCATTGTCTTTCAGCACGAGAGAGATGAGGCGGCGCTGGCGCTGAGACAGGAACGAGCGGAAAAGTGCGCCCTGCGGGAGGAGGTTCGCCTTTTGCGCGACAAGGGAGCGCGCCTAGGCCAGGAGCTGGGGAGGTCTCGGACGCAGGCTTCAGAATGCGAAGACTGGCATCTCCGGGCAGCGCGGCTGGCAGAAGACAGAGCGGCTCAACTCAGGAGGAAAGTCACGGCGCTAGAGGAGAGGCTCCTGTCATCTTCCCACGCCATGCAGAAGGCGAGCCAGCGGGCCGCTGCCCGGGTCGGGTCCCTGCAGGAACAACTGGCTGCGGTCACCCAGCAGAAAGAGGAGACTGCCCTCCAGCTGTCCGCCTCCCGGGAAGCAGAGAAGCAGCAGGCCGGAGCCCTGGCCAACCTGAAGGTGGTCCTGGCCGAGTGGATGCAAAAGGCAGACGGCCTGGAAGGGAAGCTGAGGTCGCTGCAGGGACGGCTGGAGAGAGCGCAAGCCGCCTCGCGCCTGCAGGAGGAGCAGATCGGAGAACTGCAGCGACAAGACGAGGCCCGACGGGAAGTGCTGGAGGACGTCCAAAAGAAGTGGACCGACTTAGTGAGCACCCTGGAAGGAAAAGCAGACAAGGCCCTCCTGAGAAAGCTCTTCACGGACGCCTTGCAAAGCGCCAGACACGAACGCCGGGAAGCGTTCCGACGGATGGGAAGCACCCTGGGTGTGGAAAGGGAGGCCATGGAGCAGTTGCTGCAGGAAGAGCAGGGCGGCCTTACCGGATGGGTGACCGGGCGGCTCGGATCCCGCAGTGCCCCCGACACGCCTCCTCCTCGGAGACCCAACCAGCAATCCGAGCTCAAGAGTTCCTTCTCGGAGCTTTTCGTGAACTTTCTAGAAGCTGAGTCTCAGGGAGCTTCTCCACCACGACAGCTCCCCGCTCAGCCCAGGAAGCGTCCCGGAGCACCCGCCAGGAAGAGACTGCCTAAGAACGTGCCAGCTCTTCTGAGAACCGCCCTCGCAGCCACCCCCAGAAGATCGGACGGGAATCCCTGCTGCCCAGCCGTGTCTCTCATCGACCCACCCGGCCCCGGAACCGGAGGGTCTGGGCACCTTCTCTTAGACGCCGTGACCGACGTCGTGCCCACCGGCACACCTTGGCTGCTGCCACCCGCCAAGAGTGCTGCCGGGCTGCTCCAAGGCCTGTCCAAGCCCTAGAGGCTCCCCAAGCCGCAGAGGAGACGACGGCGCCTTCAGGAAAGCCGGTCCCTCGCTGCGGGTTCCTTAGCACAAAGTGGCCTTGTGCTAAAGCTCACAGGTTTCTCTGCGGCTTCACTGGAGCTTTCAAAGAAATAGCTATGGTTCGCGCTTTCAAAAGGGTGTCGCTGCAGGTAGCCACCCACCTTAAAGCGGACGGACGTCACTTCTCTGGAGAGCAGGCGCGGCACGGGTGGGATCGCAGGCTGTGGGCCAAGGACGCTTCCGATTCTGTTTGTCACGCTGTCACCGTCTGGGAGGAGCTGGGGGGCGTGGGGTGGGGGGTGGGGGTTGGGTCTGGGAGGTGGGGGGGTTGCGGGCGGGTGGGGGGTGTGGGGTGGGGGTGTGGGAAGAGTGGGGGGGTGGGAAGGGTGGGGGTGGGGGGAGGGGGGCGTTTATTGAGCTTTCCCTCGGGGAGCGGGAACCTCACTTGCCTTAGTGCTGCAGCATCAGAAAGCGCGCTAGGGCGCCCACTCCCGGGACAGTAGGAAGAAAGGGGAAGGGCACCAACGTGCAGCGGGCATCCAAACTTCACGAGGAAAGCTTGCTTACCCCGGCTCGGTCCTCCTCCTCTTTCCACTGCCTGGGAAACCGCCCTCGGGTGCTCTGCGGCCTCTGGGACAGACAGGAAAACTCCTAAGCACGGGAGGATCTTATGCCCTGACTCGCTTTGGGTTGCAAAGCCAGTCACCAGACCTCAGAGATCTTTGCAAGGGTTTATGAACTGCATCTTGTTGTTTTCCAAAGCAGGGGTCTGTGGTCTGTGGTCCGGATGGACACCGACTGACTGAACCGGCGCCTCGCGATGGGCATGGAAGCCGCTTCCGCCCCCAAGCCCCTCAGAGGGCCGTGGTCAACCCCCCCCCACCCCGCCCCGTTTCCTCAACAGCCCCTCCAAATCATCTCCATCGCCTGCCTCAAGCGGGATCGTCCTCATACCGTTCGGTACCCGAAGAGATCAGAGGCCAGCTAGTCAAGAACTCTCCGTTTCCCGCACCACCCCCCCCCCCCGTTTGAAAGTCCCTCTATTTCTCTCCACCCACCCCTCCCCTTTCCCTTTGGTTTTCCAGGAAGAGGGATTCAGCTTGGCAGTTCCAGGGCCCTGGCTCCACGTGGGGTGCCCTGGGAACCGTCTGCTCAGCCTCCCCCAAAGATCTCGTTCGCTCAGTTTGCCAGCTGCTTTCTCTTCGGCCCGTCTCTTTCCTTAAGCCGCTGAGCACACCCAAGTCTCTCCCAGCATCCACACCTCTCCTTTCCGCTCCTCCACCACCGCCTTCTCTCTCTACCTTTCACGGCTAAGCTGCTGCCGAAAGACCTCGACTCCTCGTCAGCCATCCAGTCATCGCCTCGTCTCTCACCGGCTCCTCGAAAGACTCCCCAAATCTCGTCGCCGTCCCGTCCTAAGCAAGAGGCCAGGGCACGCCCTTCGGTTCCTTCGCCTTCCTAAACTCTCTGTGGTGTCTGAGGAATGCTGCCCACGCCTTCAGTCTCTGCAAGTTCTCTCCACCCTCTTTCTCTGGGGGATGGCCCCCTCCCCAGGTGCCCTTCCTAACCTCAGACCCCTCTGTCTCCCTTTCCTCTGCGGCTTCTCCTCCCGACCACTTCTCCAAGGGTTCTGTTCTCGAAGGCACGGTCTTCAGGGAACAGGAACCCCTCGGGTCTCAGAGCAAGCTCATGCGCTCTCCTACGATTCGACTCGCCCCCCGGATGCCCAGGGCTTCTGAGTGCGTACGACTGACGTCACCCTGCCCCTGACTCCACGCTGCTTTCTCTAACTGTCTGCTGGACGCACCTCTCGGGATGTCCAAAGGCTTCTCAAAACCGACACGTCCAAAAGGGAGCCCGGTGTCCTCCAAAGAAACCCTCCCCCTCCTCTTACCTTCCTTTCATCACCTCAGAAAACCTCTGCCCATCTCATCCCCCCCGAGAGCGAGAGGCCTCAGGGCCACGCTTGAGCTCTCTGTCTCACCCACTTGGCAGCCTACCGACTCCCAAAGGGAGCCGAGCGCCTTTCCGTCTTTGCCGTCCCCGCTGCTCGGCCACATGCCTTCCTGTCTCTTGCACGCAACCAGCCCAGTAGACTCCTTACTGATCTTGCCGGCTTGCCTCCTGGCACACCGCACCCCCCTCCCCACTTGAACCCATCCTCCACACTGTTGGGAGGGTGACCCAAGAGGAAAACCCTGCCGTTACTGACACCACGGTGCCCGGCCCCCACAGGGGTGGACGTGGCCAAGAAAGTAACCAAGGGTTCTGAGGATGATTTGCAGAACAACTGGAAGACGGTTGAGCAGAGAACAGCTTTATGGCAGCCCCCTGGCCCCCGCCTGACTGGACATCGTGCAGAGGCTTGGACCAGCTGAAATGACGGATCGCCCACTTTCCACGTCTCGGACAGAGATCCTTGGCATGCACCACGTCGAACCCTACTGAGTTCGCACTTGTGACCCATGAGGAAATGGGATCGACCGTTGCACCTGAGCAGAGGACTCTTCAAGCTTCACCTGCAGCGCTCTCCTGATCCTACCCTTCCCTCTCGAGGCGATATACTCCTTGTCTACAAATATTACTTAAGGCCATCTATGGTGTCACCTACATATTAGCCCAGCTTCTTCGTGGACCCCCTCCAGCAAAAGACTCTAGAAGCTATCCTAATTAAAATCAACAAGCCATCCCACTATTGCCCTCAGAGACTCCTCTGGTGAAGAGGCTTCGGCAACCTCCTCTCATGCTTCCTGGAAAACCCAAAACGTGGGTAAGTTTCTGTCGGTTCCTGAGCAAGAAGCCCGCCTCATTGGTCCTGCATTCGGCAGTATTAGAGCAGCAATCAGTGGCCTGTTTTGGAAATAGAGTCTTTCCTGGACACTGAGGCCTCCATTCCCAGCTGCCTATTATCACTTTAGTCCTGGAAGCAGCACGCAACAAGTGTGGGAAGGTTACCAAGGCCTCCTTGCAACAGGATGGATCCAAAAATGGTCCCTGTGGCATGTCCTAAGTGTCAGATTCGGTGCCCTCCCCTGTCCTCCATCCATTGCCGAAAAGCATGGAGCTGCAGATGTCACCTCTCCCAGAGAACCCTTGGCTACCTTACTGATCTTATTGGCTGCCCTCTTGGCCCCCCTTGGATCCATCCTTCACACTGCTGGGAGGGTGAACTAAGAGGAAAACCCTGCCGTTACTGACACGGTCCCCGGCCCCCATAGGGGTGGACGTGGCAAAGAACGTAACCAAAGTTTCTGAGGTTGTTTTGCAGAACAACAGGAAGACGGCAGACCAGAGAGCAGCTTGATGGCAACCCCCGGCCCCCGCACGACTGGACATCGTGCAGACGCTTGGACCAGCTGAAATGACAGATCGCCAACTTTCCGCGTCACAGACAAAGATCCACGGCATGCAACACGTCGAACCCCACTAACTTCGCACTTGTGACCCACGAAGAAACACAAACGACAGTCGCACCTGAGCAGAGGACTCTTCAAGCTTCACCTGCAGCGCTCTCCTGGTCCCCACCCCTACCCGAAATCGAAACCGCAGCTAAAAACCCCAGCATTTTTCCTTTGAGTTTTGCGTAGCTACTCTCACCTCCTTGTCTGGCTGCCTCTTGTTCATAAACCTCTTTCCTTGCTATAATCCTAACGTTTCACTGATTGGCTTTGCTGCAAAATCGGGTAAACAAACCTGAGTTTGTGTTTCGTTTCATCGCTTCCCTGCTTGAAATAATTCAGGGTTCCTCATTTCCTGGAAGCTGAACTTTAGCTGAATCTCCAAGACCTCGCCTCTGCAGCTTTCCTCCCTGCTCCTCACCCACATACAGGCCACCCTCCTGCCACGTGCGATTTTCTGCAAACCCCAAACTGGTTCTGACTCAAATGACTTCAGGACCATCTGCCTTATCACAACAGAGCCCTTGCTTCAAGAAACTACACACCAGAAGTGTTTAATTTTCCTTCTCTTCACTTAGATGCTGCAACTCTCACCCCCTCTCAGGTGATGGCATGTCTGAATGCTTTACAGATGAGCTCAACAACAGTTTATTTGTCAAGTAATCTCCCATCCCAGGGGAATACACTGCACTCCATGCAGAGCCAAACAGGGAGAGCTCTTTGGAAGAGAGTAAATATGTATGGCTATGGGAGCACACTTTTCAGTGACAAGAGGGTGGTTGTGACCCTTGGTTCCTGCAGGAAGGTATGATTGCCTTCTTTGAGTAATTACACAGGCTGATAGTAAACTGGAGCCTACTACTTGTGGAGCAACTGTGCCTGGTCCCTGTGATAAAGGGGTCTTTTTGGTGAGGGGACCTTAACTGTGGGAGCAGAGAGGGTAGGGAACTTGCAAGTAGGCCATTTAAGGCCCTCTGATTTGACCGGAAGTCAAGGCCACACTTAATACTGAATCTTCGTTTCAGGCCTCATACCAGAATTGATTCTTTGATGCCTTGACATCAATTACACCTTGGTGATGACTGAGACTTTTAGGGAGGAAGACAAATGCTTCCCTGGAAGCACAATTGGCCAGAAAGGAGAAGTGGTCATCAGCAAACTCAAGTATATGAACTCTCGTTGACATTCACTCGGTTGATCCTAAGGGAATCCCCAGGTACTAAGCGACCTGGGGAAGGGGTAACATCCTCCAGCATCATGGCATCTGGCAATGGAGTGGGGACAGGGGAGAGCACCCTTGCCAGCAGGTAGGACATGCCATGTGGCCCAGGTTTGGCTCCATCCTGTAGCAAAGAGGCCTTGCTAACTCCTGAACTTGTGGGGTACTGCTTCCATGACCCAAGGAATAGTGGGCAGCTGGGTATGGAGGCTCAAGGTCTGGGAGAATCCCGAAGATCCCAGTGCATGACCAGTGATTGCTGCTCTACTATAGTATAATGCAGGGCCAAGGAGGGAGGTTTCTTGCATCAGAAGCCCAGAGACAGTGTATGCACATCGTGGGTGGTCCAGAGTCTCCAGGAAGCGTAAGAGGAGGTCGCTGAAGCCTCTTCACTGAAGGAGTCTCTGAGGCTCTGACAGGAGTGCCTGGTGATTTTAATTTGGACAGTTTGCAGAGCCTTTTGTTGGAGCAGACCCCCGCTGAAGGTGGGCTAATTTATTTGTAACAGCATAAATAGGCTTAAATAAAATTTGCACACAAGGGTTATGTTGCCTCCAGAACCAAAAAACTACTAAAAGATTGTGGACTTGTATGTCCATTGCAAGTGTGTCAAACAAATGTCCTCGAAGGAGGAGGTCATAAAAGTTGCTTCATACCTGTACTCTTGGGGAAAGGGGGATTCAGTGAGGATCCTGTCTGCAAAGACTGCCTGTGAGAGCAGAATGGCTTAGGTACTTGTGGGTAAGAAGGTAAAAACATGTCCTCTCAGAGGTGATGGCAAACTGTGGCTGAGAGGATGTTCAAACAGGCTCTGAACAGAATGTATTAACCAAATATAAAATAGCAAAATATTCAGCCTTGTGTAAATGAAGTGGGATCCCAGGTGTTTTAAGGGTACCCAAGATTTGTTTCCACTAGGTACAGTCTAACACAAAGATACAGAAATAGCTGTCATGAAGAAAGAAGTTTTCTGTCCTCACAGATCTTGATCAACAGAAGGCAGGGCACACCGTGGAGGGCCACACAGGGCAGCGCCAGGGTCAGTCAGGAGGCAGAAGGAGCAAGGGGAAAACGTGGGCAAGAGCCTTTCTTGTGGATTCCACAGGAAGCGAGGAGCAAGGTGACGAAAACAGGTGTTAGATTGGCTAGTTTGACTCATTTCAGTGGGCTCAGGGCTCAGTGGTGTCCCTGGTTGTCTGGTCCCTGTCCCTGAGGTAATGAGGGCAGAAGAGTGGCCCAGAGTGGAAGAGCCTCATAGAGGAGGGGGTTGGGGTGTTGACTCTAGATGATTACCTATGAAAGGAGCGCACTGAGGAGTCATCTGCTATCTCTAGCAACTAGTTAGCCCTGGCAGAGACAGTCCCTCCAGGGTGACCAAGGCCTCAGATGTCAAAGCGTTTAGTACAGAAAGTGGAAAACATGGTTACTACACTAAGTATAACTGTAATTTGAGCCCTGGTGTAAAGCCTTGAAGGTTTGCCAACTGGTGCATTTTAGCAGATGTTAAAGTTAGTTCAGAACCAGTGTTGTAGAGGCAAAAGGCCAGTCAGTGCCATTTATCTTTTCACCATATAAATTATTTTAGTAAATTTTCAATTTCTAAGTGGGCCAAATTGTGAGCCTTTCTGGAATTCGTTCTTTTGTGTGATTGCTTCCTCCAGATGTATCCAGCTTTCTCTCCTTCATTTATCTTTTGATTGGTCTGATGGTCAAGGATGCACTTGAGGCTGGGGAGTGTCTTTCTGCCCTGCTCTTGTGTATCAGTTTTCCCTCCAGAGAGGCTCAGGTCGGGAGCATCAGGGTTAGGGCCACTCTCACAGCAATGGTTGTATTTAAGTCAGGTTTGAATTAACACCTTCACTGTGCCACAGGGGTGCTGTGCGTTATTTTCCTCATAACCCTGAGGATCAGGGTTTTGTGCCACCCAGGCTTAGGCAGCAGGGTGCATGGAGGAGCACAGGCCCCCCCACCATCCAGACGTTGAGGGGTGGAAGCCATCTTCTGCTGCAGCTCTACCTTCTCCCCCCTGGGGACTGATTCCCTCCCCCTCACCTTCTCTCTGTACATATTCTCTCAGGACATTTTTGCCTCTAGAGTCACAGTGTTTGTGTTTCTGCATCCAATGACATGTGGACAGACCTTCTGAGTGGTTATGGAGAAAGAGAACCAGGTGTTGGACCTCATAGATGAGTATCCTTTTCCTCCAGGGAATGCCAGTCAATCTCCCCAGTACTGAAGTCCACATCCGGGAGGTCATTTTGTCTATGGCCAAGGTGGGGACCTCAAGCCTCTTGATGACAAGATTAGTCCTTTGGCATGCTGGTCAGGAACAACACTAAGCAAAGCCCAAGTGTGCTGGTTAGGGGTTTTGCATTGGGAGAGAAGTTGAATATGAAGTGCTCCCCTACACACACTTTTGCCTTTTGTCATCAGTGCCTGGGCCATGAGCTGCCATACATGTGCACCTCGAAACCCTTATGGGTCTGGAGAGCCCCTGACAGCAGCAAGATGAGCAGCAGCACAGGAGATGGGTGAGCTCACTGCCTTTGCCTGAACAGCACTGACTCAGGAGGGAACCAGGAGTCCTTCTGAAATCTTCCTGGGCTTGTGGCCTCCTTCCTTTTCTCGAGCTAAAGAGGGGGTCATCCCCAGGACTGTATGGGGGGTGTACTTTCCCAAACAGTGTCTCTGTGACTGCCCCAAGCAGCCACTGATGGTAATCTGGCTAGACACAGTGACCAAGGAGCACCAGCCCAACATTCAGGAAGTGGAACTCAAGCACCCACCAGTTAGGAGGTTGTGTTGTCACTGGCCTCAGGTGCGAGCCTGGGAGACTGCCTGCCAGACACAGGCCACACCTGATGGCACCTCAGTCCAGTATACAGTAAATTAAGAATATGTTTTGCCTTGTGGGCAAGAATGAGACATTTGGGTGGGAAGAGATGGCAGCATCCACTTGAGAGAACAGAACACAAGCTAAAGCTCAAGCTGGCCGGCAATCGGCCCTCACACCCGAGATGGTAACTCCTGCCAATGACCCAGTTAGTTAGAAGAGGAATAGTTAGTGAAAGCTGTCTGGGTGTCCTCAGGTGAGGTTGGGTCATCTTGTTTATGATGCTGTTTTAGTCACCTCCTCTTTACTCCATTGGTGAGAGAGAGATTCCCATCCAAGACTCATGGGGATGTCTGAACACAGAACACAGGACACTCGGCAACAAACAGACAGGATGAGCAGGAGTTTGTTAGTTTATCATGTATACTCACAGCCTGGGGAGGAGGACAACACACACCATGCAGGGCCACATGGGGATCGCACTTGGGGGCTGACTGAACAAGCAGAGGTTTGGGTAGTAACAGGACTCTGTGGTAACAAGAGGGTGAGGTGAGCCCTGGTTCCCACAGGAGGGTGTGATGGGCTTGTTGGAATAATTCCATGATAGGGAACTGAAGCCTGAGGTCGGGAACAAGCAGGCACTGTGTCTGCTCCCTGTGATGAGAAGGGTTGTTTGGCCAGGGGACCTTACGTGTGGGAGGAGAGGGCGAAGAGGAGTGGGGAATTGCAGTTAGGCCATTTGAGGTCCCCCAGATTTACCGGATATCAAGACAGTTCATAATATTGCATCTTAATATCATGCCTTATACCACAAGTAGTTATTAAAAAAGTAATTCTTCCTAGAAGTAACAATAGAGTTCACCAATGTCATAGGAAGGAGATAAACACACAAAAGTCAGTTGTATTTCTGTGTCCGAGCAATGAATATGTGGACAGCAAAGTTTAAAATACACTTAGGATCACTAATAAAAAAAATACTTAGATGTAAATCTAACAAAACATGTCCAGGACTTGTATGCTGAAAACTACACAACACTGGGAAAAGAAATCAAAGATCTAAATCAGTGGAGAGACAGATCATGTTCATGATTGGAAGACTAAAGGCAGTAAAGATGTCAATTCTCCCCACATTGATATAGAGATCTAACGCAATAAAGAAAACCAGTAAGATTTTTTTGTAGCTATAGACAAAATAATTCTAAAATTTACATGGAAAGACAAAGGAACCAAAATAGCTAAAACAGTTTTGCAAAAGAAGACTAAGTGGGAGCCATCAGTCTACCTGGTTTCACAACTTATATACAGCTACAGTAACCAAGACTGTGTAGTATTTGCAGAGGGATAGACACATAGATGAATGAAACAGAACAGAGAACCCAGAAATAGTCCCAACAAATACGCCCGACTGATTTTTGACAAAGTTGCAATAGTAACTCAATGGAAGAAAGATAACCTTTCTAACAGACTACAGCTGTTTAAGGCTTGTTGGGGAAATCAGGCCAAAGATGGAACCACAAAGAAGGAAGATAATGATTTGAATGAGGTGCTAGGATGTGATGATGGGAAGGGAGGGATAATCTGTGCCCAGCTCAGGAGTAAAGTTGCAATTGCCAGGTGACAGTTTATTTCATCTTTCTGAATTCTCCTGTTTCTGACAGACGAGCTCCATAGGCTCTGGTAATTTTCCCATCAGTTAACACACTCTAAACTCAGGTCACCCCTAGCTACGCATACACTGCCTCAGACTCCATTAGCCTTCCCATTAGCATCATTCTCAGGCTATATAAGGTGGCAAGAGGACTCTCATTAGGTTCAAATTTACCTCCTCCCAGGTTCAAGTCTGGCAGGAAAGAGAGCACTTCCAGACTTTGTAACTTTTATTCAATTCCTGGGATTCATTCTGATTGGACCAACCTGGTGAAACTCTGCACACACAAAAGCACATACATACCCTGGAAGTATATCTGGGGTGCTTTGTATGTGCTTGACAGGCCTTGGTAAGGTCTGCCCTCAGTGCCAGGCATGGAGCCTCACCTGATCCAGGTAGACCGAAAGGAGAGTTTAGTTCTTCAGAATAAACTCTAGCTCTTGTAATAGAAGCATGAAATCCTGGACAGGCAATGCAACAAATGTCCTCTCTAGCCTCTCCGGGAGAAGTTCCATGGTTAATACACAGATTTTCTCTCCAAATATTAATGTTCATGTGGATTGTAAACTCCAGTCACTCTTTTTTTGACTTTGTCAGAGGATGCAAATTAGGTGGCACTGAACTTTCTCAGGCTGGGACACTGTTCTCGGCTACCCCAGAGCAGTCACATATTTGCAGACATCGTGCAGCCCGAGATAGCTAAGCTTGCCACTTCCAGATGCCTCTGCTAAGTTGTAAAGTTCCAGCCCCTTGATCAGGAGCTTAAATGGAATGAGCTGGCCCTGTCTGCAGGAAGCCTTTGGGGTGGCCCCTCACCGAAAAACTGACCAAAATCTCTGAATCACCGGTTTTTCTGACTCAAAGTCTTGGCAAAGAACACAAGCATTCTTTGCTCATCAATCAATAGAGGTATATCAATGCATCTGCCTCCACTTTCTTCCAGTCACCCTCAGCCTCACCATCCAGAGCTATGGGATCCACACCTTCTACTACGTGTTGTGACACTTACTACCCACTAATACCCATGGACTGTGTACACTGTCAAGCTGGAAGACTGTGATTGTTCAGTGGTTTGCAATACCCTCTAGGCTGAGAATGAGTCAAGGAGAGTGGTGGATTTCATCTTATCACGACTCCCCCTGGCTAAACTCCCTAACCTCTGCCTTCCCCACTGTCATTTCTACTTTGCGTATCAGTGAGCTCTTGTTTCTCCATTGAATAGCTTTTAATATCTGATCTTGACACAAGATATGTGTATTGGGTTTTGCTGTTATTGTTTGTTTGTTTTGCTTGTGTGTGTGTGTGTGTGTGATCCAAGGTTGTTAAAGTTTGAGTATATCTATTCCCTGGTACCCAACAGATAATGAAATGAAATATACAAGCATACATCTTTTTTTATTTACTTATAAAATGTTTCATAATAAACACAGTATAAAATATATGTTGTGAACATCCTGAATATGCATAATAATGAAACAAACATGTGAACGCACCCCAACTAGAGAAGTCGTTGAGTCGTCTCTGTACTCCTTCCCCATTCCCATCTTTGTCTTCCAGTGTCCTACCATCCTCTCTTACTAAAGGTCACAAATATCCTGATTCCTGTTTTTCCCTTCATTACTTTACCTTCCTGTATAGTATTTTACCACATATGTGCATTTCTGTAAACAATATTAGTTTTGCTTGGTTTGAACTTTACAAAAACGTTATATTTCCTTCTTTCACTGAGTAGTATGTTGCTGAAATTCAGCCATTGATGCTTGTAACTGGGAGCTCTGGTTTATTTTCGGCGCTACATAGTTTTCCATTGTATTACTTTTCCACACATTCCTTCCTTCACAAAAAATGCGATTACGCGTGGGAAGCACGTTGCACAGTACCTGGCGCAGATTGGGCGCTCCATAAATATTTGTTACATTATTGAATGAGATTGAGTCCCGACTGACTGTAATGCTGACATTTGTTTCCCCAGGCTGGATTCTCTGCCCTTCGCCCTAGTCCCGAGTATCCTGCCAGCTCTTCCGCCCTGAGTTAATTGCAGTTATAAAATTTCGTACCAGCAACAAGAAACCCGGCGGCCTGCCTACGCACCTAAGACTACAATTCCCTGAAAGCACTTCGGTGATCTTGCGTCCATTTAAGTTTACGTTCCTTCCGGGTGAACTTCCGGGTTACGTGGGCGGGGCCGAAAGAGTTCTCCAATGAGCTCGCTTGCGGACGGAGCGGGGCGGGGAAATGGTCCGGTGAGCGTCTAGGCGGCGGCGGCAGCGCCGACGAGGGGACAGCTGCGGGGCCGTCGTGGTGGGAGGCGTCTCTGAGCCTCGCCAGCCTAGCCGAGCCGGGTGGAGTCCGGCCGCTCACCCCTGCTTTCTCCCGGACTCGTTCATTCCCCCGGCGTCCGTGGACGCCGCTCCGTGTCCCCGGTGGGCACAGCAGCCCGGGCCCTCCACGCCCATGGCCACTAGCCTGAGGAGGCCCTCCTTCAGCTCCGGCTCTTCCTCCTCGCCCGACGCAGAAGACGAGGGCGTGCGCAGCACCTGTGAAGATGCTTCTATTTGCAAGAGGTGCCTGGGGGCTGGGGCCTGGGGGCGTGGGGCTGGGGGCTGGTGGGAGGCGAGCCTGTATCTGAGGAAGAGGCTTGTGCGCCAAGAGGTGCCCGTCAGGTCGCGAGACAGCTGTGCGGCGCGGGGAGCGAGGGGGGTCTCTTCGTGCGCGTCACACGTTCATGGAACGGGCGGTGTGTGCCGGGCACGGGGCCAGCCTGGGGATGCGGTGCCCGGGAGTGGGACGCTGAAGCGGCACCCGTGGTCTTGGCTTCTTGGAACCAAGTCTTGCTGGAAAGACAGAGGTGAAGTAGATAATAATAACGTTGGTTTCGATGGGTTCTGAGGAGTGCAGGTCTCCCTCTTTTAGAGGATACATTCCACTGGGGTTGTCATCATCCCCATTGTGCACCTGAAGCTCAGGTCAGTTCAGGGGAAAATGGCCTGTCTAGACCACATAATATTTGTGTGCAGAGCCCAAAGCTTTCCAGAGCCCTTGAGTGTGTGCACAAGAGCCTACCTGTTAGGGGGCTGTGTGGGGAGCATTGTGAGCACAGGTATGTATCCTGCACTTGAAAGCATGAAAAAGAAAGCATGAGGCTCAAGGGTACTCACTCCATTCCTTCCTTCCACAGAAATTATTGAGAGTTCACTCTGTGCCAGGCCCTTCCTTTCTACTGGTTGGTTGGTGGGTATTCAGTGATCAGGACACATGATGAGCAAGACTGACGTGGTGTATGACGTAGTGGACCTCACAGCCTGGTTGGAAAGGATAGACAGGGAGCAAATAAGTACATAAAGTAGATAATTACAATTTTGTGTTGAGTGCTGGGAAATACAGCATTTACCATTAGAGGTCGTATTTTAGACGATGATGTTTAAGGTTAGAACTAAAATAAATAAATAGTGCAGGAGAGCATTCAGAGAGAGCAAGAAAGGAGAGGAACTGAAAGAATGCCCTGGAAGCTGGGCCCGCATAGGGACTATAGGGTGGGGAAAACAAAGGCTGGCACTTTTTGTACGTTCTTGGAGACTAAGCAAAGTGCTTCAGAACATGACTCTGGAGCCAGACTGTGTCAGACGGACCCTAGCTCTGCCACTTAGGAGCTGTGTGAACTTGGGCGAGTTACTAAACCGTTCTGTGTCTCGCTTCCCTGATCTGTAAAATGGGGTGATCATAATCGGTACTTCATAGGTGAGTGTAAAGATTGAATGATATTTCGTTATTAATAAAGTACTTAGAGCAGTGTCTGGCATTTAGTAGTTGTTAGTAGTGGTTGATTAAATGAATGGATAAATACGTACATAGGTGTTAAAGGCTTGGAGACCGTTAGTGGTGAAATGTGTGGACTTAAATGGATTATACCCAACTTTATTTCTTCTCCAGCTTGCAGTTGCTACTGATCACATCTGTAGCACTGTTGAATTGGAAATAGTATCTCTCGTATCTACTGCTATTTGCAAAGAAAATCTGAAGTGCCGTCAGAATTATCAAAGGGAAATAAAATAGTTTTCAGTAGCACATTAGGGTTAGGCTTATTTGATATTGATTGGTTTTATTGGTTTATTTAATATCTGTTGGTAACATTTTTTGTAAACTTATTTAAAGTAAACTAGCTATAAAATAGTTCAGACACAAAGAAATGTACAGAGAAATAGTTTAACTAGAGTATGTTTTTCCTTGACTCTCTGTTGGATGGTTTTTATAATTTCAGCTCTTCTCTGCCTCAGTTTCCAATGCCCTCTGTGTCTGCAGATGTCTAAACATGTAGGGGAAGTTTGGGTTTGGAACTGCGGGGAATCTAAGGCAGTAGTTCCCAACTCACACTGCACATCACTGTTGTCTGTGGGGCTTTTTAAAAGAGCACAGATGCTCAGGGCCTGCGCTGGACCCACTGACTCAGAATCTTCTGGGATATGTCCTAACTGAAAAGACCACACACGTTCGTCATCCGGAGGCATTTCATCAAAGGTTTTTTGCATGGGGTTTTCCCTCATCTGAAAAAACATGCAAAGAAATTGTGAGAATCTATAATATAATGTTTTAAGATCTTTTGCAAGACTCAGTGTCTTTCAGGTTCTGTGATACTGTGATCTGCATTTTTACTGTAATGTATTAAAACTTTAAATCTTGTGAAAAAGTCATGTTATTAAAGAAGGATTCCTTGTGTGAATCATGGGCAAGTTACCCACTTTCTGCCTCAGTCTCCTCACCTTTAAAGTGGGGATGATAGTGGTAACCTACCTTTTGGATGTGAGGGTTAAGTGAGATAATCGATGCAAAGCAGGTAGCGCAGGATCTGGCACAAAGTCAAGGCTTCCATAAGTTATTATTATATTAGTTTTGATTTTCCTCCAGTCTGAATAGTATTTGGTTGAAGTTACTGAATATGTTGTAGCTGTGGGTCAGGCTGGTGTCTGCCGCCGTGAGTTAAGCCATAAAAATCCCTAAAGTAACTTTAAAAAAGCCTGTCAGTCTCTCGAGGCTCCTACACTTCCGTTACTTCTGTTTTTGCTTGCTCCCTCCTTTGGAACAGAGCCCGTCTGGGGATCCTAATGAGGTCATCTGTCTCATGGGTTGTTGTGAGGATTAAATGTGGAGTGCTCGGCACACAGTAGGTGTCATCAGACCATCACCATCATTGTTGTCATGATGGCCTCGTGCTATCACTCCTACAATCTGATAGTTAGGACTCGTCAGATTGGATATACTAGGTTTATACCTAATAATTCCATTTGTTTCAGCAGATATCTGTCAAGCACTTACCATGATAGCTAACTCTCCCCACTCCCCATTCTCTCTCCTTATCTTCCCTGTCGTGCTGTGCCCCTAGTCAGTTCTCTACTCTTTTGTTTACCCATGATCCCCCCAAACCCTCCCAGTGTCCTCTGAAATTACCACTCCATAATCACCAGCCACCTCTATTTCCTCAGCCTCTCCTTAGTCCTTCCCTCCCTCTCTTTGCCTTGACCCTGGCCCTTCCCTAGGAATATCCTTTTCTTGAGGCCCTGTCAAGTGGTGCTTCTGTTTTCTCATACACTGCAGATCTCAGGATTAGCAGGTTGGAGATTTGTGTCTTCTCTGCTCTTTGTCCCCTGCCCCATTTCTTTGAGATCCATGGTCCTCAGCTGGAGCACCCTCTCTTCCTCCTCATTACTCTTTTCTGCCTGATTACTCCCCTATTTCATTGAAGATTTGGGTGCCTGGCCCACAGCCTTCCTCTCTGCCTCAATTCTTGCCATTATCCTAGTTCACATCAGTGTGCATGTGGAGGACCCAGTGTACACCCAGGGCACTCATTTTCTTCAAAGCCTCATCTGCAGTGCTGACCTCTTCTCATCCACCTGTCGCCATTCCCACCATGATAGCCTGGATTTCTGTTCTGAGGCCCTCAGCATCTTTTTCCATAGGACCTCCATGGTATTTTTTATCCTTTAGACGCTTCCTCTAGGCTCTTACCTCTCAGTTGAGCTCGGGGTTCATAATGTATCGTTCCGGAATTCTCTTGGCAATGCCTCCTCTCCCTTGCCCTTCAGTCCCAGTAAACCCAAAACCAAACTACCCATTTTTGTCTTGAGTACTGGTGATAGGACTCACAGAGCAGGGCAGCTGGGTACTATTTCGAATTCATGTCACCCCACCTCACCTGTGCCCTCACAGAGCCTGACCATTCTAGTATGATTCTCTTGTCAAGTCACTCTCCCATGCTCCAGAATATTTAATGCAGACGTTTTCCACAAACTTCTGATTTACTCCCCCCAACCCTTCATTCTCAAGATAATATGGGTGATGTTTTGAGCATGCTTAACATAGAAAATAGAAGCCTTCAGATTGGAACTCCATTCACTTCCTACAAGAAACTTAACCAACCAACCTATCCTACTGTTAGAGTTGCAATGTCCTCCAGCAAAGACCACCAGAAACACATCAGTAGGTAAACCAGTTGGGTTTAATTACTCTTTGTAATGAGGGAGGCCTCACATCATAGGGAACTCTGGGGCCTATCAGGATGAGGGCGTTAGAAAGAACTTACAGGATTTGGGCTTTGGGTGGATAGTTTGGGGAGGGTTCAAGGAAGCAGGGATTTGCTCTGGACTGGGTGCTGACAGGAGGCAGGGACGATTCTGTGATCGTGTAGCTCAATCAATCAATTCTAGAAGGAATTGTGACTAGAGTGAGACAAACGCTATAATTCATAAAGAAGCCACAGTTGCTCGCTTCAGCCAGGAGAGAGGGATGTTTGGTATTTTCTGGATGGCATGACGGCCTTCTATTTGTCTGTTTAGGCAAAATGATGAAGTGGTCTTGTTTTGTCTCACATCATCGCTGTTGCAGCGTGACCTTGTGCTGGTGTCTGTGAGAAGTTTATGTCCAATAGGTAAACAGCATGGTTTGTGTGAGCATGAGGCCAGCTTCTAACAACAGGAAAGCCTGGCTCATGGTGAAGTGGGGTCAGCAAGCCGAAGAGTCAAAAGAAAGATTTCTTGGACTCTCAAGGTCTGGCAGTAGTGCTCTTTTATTTAGATAATAGTGTGGAATAACATGGGGACAGGACCCATGGGCAGTCAAGAGCTGCTGCATGGGGACAGGACCCATGGGCAGTCAGAGCTGCTGCTGCTGCTGCACACATGGGTTGAGAGTAGGGCTAAATTTAAGCCATAGGTATGTGAGTTATCTCTTTACAAGAGAAAGGAAAGAATATGTAAAAAAAAGTTGTTAAAGTGGTATCAGTGCTGGTGGGGTCTGGTTATTGGGTGGTCTTATAACTTTTAGATAAGAATCAAACAGGATTAAGTAAATGGCAGAAGCCACCACCTTAAATATTATCTTCAGCTAAAGACAAAGGAGGATGTTGGTGGTGGTGGGTAACCATGAGGTTACCAGACAAGTGCAATAAACAAGACTTAAGTCCTTGCCTCCCCATTAAAAGTTTCCAGAGATAGGGTCATCTCCCTTCCTCCTGGTGCAGAGAGGGAGACACTCCCCGCAGATGGAGACTTCCTTCACAAATACAAATGTCTCTCATCAAAGGGCAAGCAAATTCCACTCCTCAGAGCTTCCTCATCTGCAGTTTTTAAAAGTAACCAGCCTAAAATAATCCTCATCAATGGTACCGGGCTAGCTCCTGGATGTCAGCACTGCTTTTCTTCTTTTCACAGTGGAGGAAGTGAGTCTTAAAAAGATAGGTGTTTGTCAGGCAGGAGAAGACAACATGACCTAAACAGCAATGTAGATTGATGCAGAGGATTATTTGCAGAGGATTATCTGCAGATTATGCAGAGTATTAGGAGAAGTGGACTTTCAGTAGGGGTGTGGGTGGCCAGAGAACTCCAGAGAGGTTGTCGGAGAATGAAATGCAGAAGTCCCAAGGTGAATAGAAGGTCCTGAGGGGTTTTAAGTGGAAGAACTGACATGATCTGGTGTGTGTTGTAGAAAAATCCCCAGCAGCCGTGCAGGAGATGGGGTGGTGACAAAGAGAAGGTCTGTGCTCTTTTCCTTCCCCACTCCCGTAGCCCTTGCTCACGTCTGCTCGTTCACCCGGTCTATTGCACCACGTCCTTGTTGTCGGACCTGCTTTGGTCTAACCCCCTCCTCCAACCCAGTGTTTATGCTGTGGCCAGGGTGATTTTGGGGAATCACAAATCTTGTCCTATCACTTTGTCACTTAAAACCTTTGGATGTCCCATCAACCAGAAGGTAAAAACCTACACGACGTTGCATGACACTACACCCTTCATGATCTGATCATGCCCTGGATACCCACCGCTGACTGGAAAACTCCATTTGGAGGTCTCAGAATGATCTCAAACTCATTATTTCCAAAACTGTCTTCAAGATCATCTTCATGTGCTCTCCTCCTCGTCACCTCCCCAAACCCAGTGAATGGGCTGTTCATTCAGTTCCCAAGTGCAAAAGGTAGGAGTCAGCTTGGAACTGCCCTTTCACTTACCCCGATGCGATCAGTCCCCCAGACCTGTTGATTACGTGTGCTGAACATTTCTGGAACCAACTCTTTTTCTCCACCTCTGCTGCTTCTATCTCACTGCAAGCTGAGGTCACCTGTAGTCTGAGCTATGGCACTAGTCCGCTAACTGAGGACCCTAAGTCACTCTTCCCTCCCCCAAATCCATATCTCCCACTGAAGCCAGAGGTTTGTAAAGGGCATATGTAATCCCTCATTTAATGACTTCTTGTGGCTGTGGGAAAAAGACCAAGGATTCCTACGTGTTCTCCACAGCCCTGCCTGCTCCGTCGTACTTCTCCAGCCTCACTTCACATCACTCCGTGCTTCCCTTTGGGGTCTCCTTTGTTCTTCAGATATGCCCTGTTCCTGCCTTCTGTGGGGCCTTTCAGCACGCTGCTCCCTCTGCCCACAAGGCTTTCTCCCAGCCTTCCTGTCTCAGTAGTTCTACATCATCTCTCAGATGGAGGCATCCATTCAACACTCTTTATTGAGTGCCTGCTCAGTTTCTGGAGACACTGTTCTAGTGCAGTTATAGTAGTGAGCAAAACTGGAGCTCTTATGGTGCATTTTTTTTCCAGGGGGCAAACAGAAAGGAAGCCAAAATACCTGGCATGTCAGGTGGAGGTAGATGTAGTGGGAGTGTTGGAAGGAGTTGTCACTGGAGATGGGATGGCCAGGGAAGGCCCTGCTGACAAGGCCAATGCTGGGGAAAGACTTGTGGGGGGTGAGGAGTGAGCCCTGTGGATATCTGGGGAAACAGTGTCCAGGTAGACAGAACAGAGAGCAGAGAGGCCCTGAGGCAGGAGCTGGCCTCCCCTGTTCTAGGAGCCACAGGCCAGCATGAGTGAGAGGGAGAAGAGTAGCAGATGGAATCTGGGAGGCCGTGGGGACAGATGTTGCAGGCTCTTGTAAGGCCCTAACTTGTGCTCTGAGATGGGAGCCACTGGAGGATTTTGAACTGAAGAAGGTGACGTGACTTGAATTTCCACAGGATCGCTTCAGCTTCTCTGTGGAGAACAGACCGTAGAGGACAAGGATAGAACAGGGAGATGAGTTAGTGGTACTGGAATATCCCAAGTCAGAGATGCTCGTGGCTTGGATCAGGATGGTAGTGGAGCAAGTGCTGAGAGTCGGTCAGATTCTGGGTCCACTTTGAAGGTAGATTGAGCTGATGGAATGCGTTGACAGACTGGATGTCGGGGGAGACTCAAGTGTCAATGATGACTGCAAGGTTTTTGGTTTCTCTCAGATGAGGAACCCTCAAGGAGGCCTCTCTGATGCCCGCAGTCAAGATCTTGCCCCTGTTATATGTCCTCATGACACTCTCTGCATCGCCTCTGTGGTCATCAGCCCAGTTGTAATTCAGACATAGTGTTTCATGTTTTTCTCTCTGACTAGAGTAAATGTGGTACAGAGCAAGGACCATGTCTGCCTTAATGCCGTGTGCATTGTAGACGCATAATAATTTGTCAGATGGCTGAAGTGAAGAGGAACTCAGTGTAGATGGTCAAGATTACCTTTCCTGATGAGGTCTTAAAATTCTGGTTTTCTGTTTTACTGGTTTTCAGTTATCTGTATGTTTTAGAAACCAGTCCAGGGGCTGTAAATCTGAAATTCCATTGTGAATATTACAGAGTTTAATTTGATTTTCCAATGGAATCGAAAAATGCCCCTCTTGACATGCAGGCAGGCCACAGTGTCACCTCTCAGGAAAGGCGGCCTTTTCCTGGGGGCCTCGGCCTTTCCAGCACACTAATCATATCTTCACAGCTGTGCCCCAGAGAGCAGGGCTGAAATTTTCATCAGAAATATTTTGACGACAGTGGCTGCTGCTTTCCTCCCTGGAGATGATATGTCACTTTAGAACTAGAACATTCTATTGAGGATAAATTAGCTGCCAAAGTTGCCCATCAAGAAAGTCAAATAAATTGTGGATTTTTCCCCTTTTAAAAAGAGGAATTAAATTTTGGAAAATATCTGTGAAAGATAATGATCTTAGATCTAGAATATTAGCATCACATCATTTTTTTCTCTTAAAAACTTTTTTTAATTAATTACAAAAGTGAATACTTTTTCCCCCTCAGTAGCATAATATGAACCTATTGTATGTAGTTTCACACAGATCCACTTCATTCTTTTTAATGGCTGCACAGTATTCGCAGTGTGGTTGTAATTTACTTGACTGCTCTTCTGTTGGATTTTTGCACGTGGCTTGAGTTTTCCTATGAGATGGATTTCAGGGGAGAAGTTTCTGTAAAATGGTTCTTGAAAGAGGTTATGTTAGTTTTCATTCCCATCTGTAGTGAATAAGATGCTAATCACCGAATATTCTTAGTTTCTTAAATTGTTTATCAACTGGCAGCTGGAAAATAATACTTCTTTTTAGTTTGTATTACTATAATCACTAGTGAGGCAGAATTTTTAATCTGCTCACTATGATTGATATTTTCTATGTGAGCCCTCTCTCCATATCATTTTCCTAGTGGGCTGTTGTCTTTTACTTGTTTGGTTATTTGTGTTTTTATTATTGATTTGTAAGAACTTTTTATGTCAGGGATAGTAATCTGTTGCCTCTGTATTTGTTGCAGTATTTTCTCTCAAACTCATGCTTGTCTTTCAGTTTAGCTTGTATGGTACATTTCATAATACAGAAATTGTGAATCTTTACGGTGCAGAATCTGACAACTTAACTTTATGGCTTGTGGATTTCAGGTAATGCTTTGAAAGACCATATTCTCGATCATTCTAACATTTTCTTGTAGCACTTTTATGTTTTTGACTTTTATGCTTAGATCATTCATCTATCTTTATTATTTTATATATTATAAAGTAGCAGTCTAACTTAATTTTATCTCAAATTATTAGCCAGTTGTCCCTACACCATCTATTGAATGGTCTCTATTTTCCCATTGATTTGAAACATCACTTGGATTATATACTAAATTCTTATATATATTTTAACACAGCAATGCATTTGTCATTCTTGAGTTCCAGTTGAAATTGCTTTTTTTTCATTTTGATGCCTGAAAACTTTGACTCACAAAGTTACTTAGCTGTGAATTGATTCAGAGCTCCCATAGCTTGTTTCACAGGGTAAGAATAGGTTTGTACCAGGGAATATCAGAATTTTTTAGTCTGTTTGAGCAGCTGTGCTCCAGGAAGAAAGAAAAGGAAGGGGTGCTAACAAAAGACATGTGTCTGAGTCTGTCCCTTTTCATCAGGAAAGCAATAGCTTTACGGGAAACCCTACCCTGTAGGCTTCTATGTACTTCTCCTTAGCCAGAACTAGGACATGTGGCCCCACCCCTGGCTGCAGGAATGCGTGGGGAGGTGAGAATTTCTACTTGGGTAGATTGACACCTCAAACAAAATTGGGGTCCTCTTCGTAAGGAGAAAGGGGTGAGTGGATATTGAAAAGGGAACTTGGAGGGTCAACTACATTTCTCATCTTATCTTTTTCCCCCCCAAATTTCCCCAGGTATTCTTAAGAGAAATTGGGGGGTGGGAGGTGGGGGGCGGGGAAGAAGAGGGAGGTGGAGGGAGGGGGAGAGAGGAAGATAATTTATATAATAAAAAGCTCAAGTTGTCAGTGTTCAGTTTGATGAGTGCTGACAACTGTATATATCTGTTACCACCACCAGAAACAAGATATAAAATATTTCTGAAACTCCAGAAATTTCCCCTGTATCTCTTTCTGGTTAGTCTTCCAACCTCCACTTAGTCCTTTTCTGATTTCGGCCACGATTGATTAGATTCGCCTATTCTTGAATGTCATGTCAGTGGAATCATATGATATGTATTCTTTCTGTGTCTTCTTTCACTCAACGTGTTCTTTGAGATTCGTCCATGTTGTGTGCACTGTCAAAGATCAACAAAGCCAGATAGTAGTTAAAGTGGTAAGGACAGATTTTAATCACTAATAACTACTGCAATAAAGAAAAGACTCCAGTGTGAACTAAACCCAACTTTGATTTGTCCAGAGGGCATTTTAAAGGGAGAATGAGGGAGTAAGGAGAATAATGAGTAGAGTCAGAGAAGAGAAAAATTACGCAAAGTGGGAAAGAGGGATCGGTCCATGTGAAACCATCTGAAATTGCTAACTGGAAGACTGGGGCCCTATCTTTAAGTGTTGCTTGGAACAAACAGTAAATGCTTTTGCCAGCGTTGAGTTTTCTTAGGCGGGCACTTCAAGGGGGACTAGCGTCATCCTAGGGGTGTGGCTTTGAGCTGTTAGAAGCTATCTTAGTGTTTGTTCAAGTCTTTATAGAATAAACCAAGTTTGAGGCCTGTCGAGAAGAGGGCTCAGGGGAGCCTGGCTAGAGTTTGGTCAGGGAGAGAACCTTTGTCAGTGTAAAGTAGTTTGCTCCTTTTTATGTTGTGTGAATATACTCTGATTAGTTCATCCATTCACCTGATTATGGATGAGTTGTATCCAGTTTTTGGCCATTGTGAATAGCCTGCAATGGACATTTTATATGTCTTTCATTTCTCTTGGATAAATGTCTAGGAGTGGAATTGCTTAGTCAGAAGGTGGGTATGTATTTTAATTGCCAGACTAATTTCCAAAGTGGTTTATCAGTTTACACCAGCAATATATCAAAACTGCCATTGCTTCATATCCTTGTTAACATTCGGTATTGTCAGTGTGTGTGAAATAGCATTTCATTATGGTTTTAAATTGCATTTCCCTGGCAACTAACGAGGTTAAACATCTTTCTATGTGCCTGTTGGCCATTCCTGTATCTTCTTTTGTGAACTGTCTTTCCAAAACTGCGCATTTTTGATGATGTATACATGCACACGTGTATATACGTGTATGTGTTTTATTGTACATGTGTATGTATATACAAACAGGTACACAAACACACTCACAAACAGATACACATGACGTAAACAACTGAAGTGTTGGAAGAGGGGTCTAGATCAGGTGGGTAAGTAGGTTTGAAAAGCAGCAGAATGAAGTTCTCTGCAAGGTTGCACATCTTGAGGAAACTACCTTAACATCTGTCTGTAAAGCAGTGCCTTCCTTGTAGGCTTGTTAGGAGGGTTATGTGTTCCTATGTGTTAAGCGTTTAGAATAATGCTTGGCGCCTAGTGAGCACTCATGAGTGTTGATTAGAAGTAAAATGAACCAACCCAGCCTTGATCCTCATCAGCCAGCGAGCAGAGAGGGCACCTTCTCGTGCCCTGAACCCTCTGATGAAGGGATGCCTATGGGAGGCTTTTTCACACCTTTGCCATGAAATTCCCATTGTGGCAGTTGACACCCACGCAGATGGGACAGAGTCAGTAAATCTTTCTTGGATGAATAGACAGAGGTTGGGCCAGGTCAGTGTTTCCCACGGGAGGAATGTGAGATGGTTTCAGGCGGTACACAGACTGGTATTTTAAATTTAAATAATTAGGTATTTATTACAGAATGCGTTAGGTCTGATATGCTACCAGATATCTTCTTCTGAGTATTAACAAAAAGGTAGTTGATTTCAAGACATATTAAATTGAACATGTGGTATGTGAATGTCATGAAAATTTTTAGAGTAGTAGTGGATTGAATGAAATTGAGAAAATCTTTGAGGTCTGTCTAAATCTGAGATATTTGATTCTTTGCATCTGGGTTTCAAACATGAAATTAGGACATACAAGTAGAAGGGATGTTCTCTGGGTTTTGGGAACAGAGGACTAATGGGAATGGACAGCAAACAAGATGCACAGGATCGTGGTATGGAGATAAGTAGTATTAGATTTTTGGTATCTACTTTGGACAGTCTTTATGTATATGTATATGTTCATTCTAGCAAAATTGGGAACATCCTGTATATGTAATTTTGTATTCTGCTTTGTTCGCCTGATGCGATAATTCCAGGTTCAGTATTCTTGTACAAAAATCTTTGTGTCCATTCTTGTTTCCTTAGGATAAGATCCCAGAAGTGGGGTTGTTCTGTCATTGTGTACACATGCTTTTCTGGCTTTCTGTACCTGTTGCCACGGTGCCTTGGACGTGCCTGTGCCAGTTGATTGTTCTGGCGGTGGTGTTGAGTGCCATCCTCCTCAGCCCTCTCCAGCGCCAGCTTCTGTTAAAAAATAGTCCTGTTGCCAATTTGATAGGAGAAGTACTGCTCTCTGCTTTTGCTTTCATTGTGCTTTTTAAAAAATTATTGATAGAGCTGATATGTGTGTTCATTGATCAGTTGGATTTCTTTTGTGAATTGTTCTTTTTTCTGTCTTTTGTCCTTTTTTTCCTTCTTGGATATTAGGGGTTTTTTCTTACTAATTTACTAGTCCTTTATACTGAAAGGATGTTAATACTTTGTGGTGTGTCACAGATATTTTTCCTAGTTTAATATTTGCCTTTTATGTTTGTTACTGTTTTCTTCTTGTGAAGCAATGCTGTGTTTGATTGATTCTGTGACACATGTGTTCTTGCCTTTTAACTTTTTTGAAATCAGATGTGACTTATTCTTGATGTGTCCTGCAGTCACTGTCAGGTTGTGTTAGATTTGTCATTACCTGTGCAAGTGGACATGGTCGTTATTCCTGGTGGCAGGGCTGGACCTCTGCAACCACAGCCCCTGGATGCTTTTGTCCCCATACCATTTAAAGGCCATTTGAAGAAGGAGCACAGATCCTGATTGCTGTTTGAAAACCATCCATTGATACCTTCTGATGGGATCAAGAAAAGGTATCAAAACTTACAGAGTGAGGGGCAGCAGCTTGGAAGAAAATCTCAGAGAAAGATGATGATGGTCTTTTAAGAAATGCGGCGTCACCAACACCCTCGATGGTATGAAGGTCGCTATTGTGTGGAAACTCACAGATATCCTGAAAGTGAAAACTTAATCAACTTATTTCCCTCATCTTTTTCTTTTTGTGTGTGTACAAGAGAGAGAGATGATGGTAATCTGTTTAAAGAAGTCTAAAAGAGCTTTTTCAATAACCACAAAATTAAAATTCTAAGCGATAAGAAAAACTAATCGGCAGTGTATTTTCTTTCTTTTTTCAGTCATACAATTGATTGCATCTTAGATATAATGAGATATGGCATGTGGTTGTTAGTGTACAAATTTTAAAAACATAGATACATTTAAAAGAACCCAGAAATCTCAGAGATAATCATTAACATTTTGATACCAATTAGTCCTCCACTACTTCTGTATTTACAGACATACACATATGAAACTGGCAACCAGTTAGCCATTGATGATTAAGTAGCTAGGAACTAATATTCTTTTTCCTTTTTGCAATTACTGATTATAGCTTTTAGCAGTTTATCCTACCCATTGTTAACTGTGCTGTTTAGGCAGTATGCTATCTGACTCCCTCTAGGTTCCTATAGATAACATCTCCCTGGAGCCTGGGTCACCATGGTAATGGGTGTTTAAACTGTTTTTCAGGAATTAGAACCCCTTTGTCCACTCCAGGCCAGTTGAGACCACCAACTCATCAGCTGGACCCACGCAGATATCTGATAGGCGACCTTTTGATGTCAGGAGGCTAAAAACCCCATCCTCACATCATGTTCACACTGCCATTTTGTGAGCATGTGTCCTCTAAAGAGGCATGAAGTCTGACTATGCATGCACACATCATCAATTACTTCACCTCTCCTTATCTCCACATTTCAGACCACCTTGCCCCCCTATCCCATAAATATCCTTGAGTTCCTATTTTCGGGGAAGTGGATTTGAGACTCATGCTCTCGCTTCCTCACGTGGCTGTCTTGTGATTAAACTCTCTCTCTGCTGCAATCTCGTCATCTCTGTATTTGGCTTTCCAGGTGGCAGGCAAAAGTGAGCCTGGCACGGTAACACACCTATTTGTGGCACATACGCTACATGTATTTTTGGTCTTACCTTTTTCTCTGAAAAGCGTATCTTGACCATCTTGCCATGTCCAGTTCTTTTAGTTTATGTTTTCAAGATTGGTTAGTATTTCATTGCGTGGATGCACTGTGATTTGCTCAGCTAATCGCCACTTGATGGCCTGTAAGTCCTGAAACATGCTCATTCACCTCAGAACTCCCATGAGCAGTGCCCAGCAGCACTCTCTTCCTTACTCTTTCCCACAGTGTGTTGTAAAGCTTTTTATCTTGGCCAATCTCATAGGCAAATCAGTGAGGTCCTTTTTCCTCGAGACAGGGGAACCACTGTCAGTCATCTTGATTTGAAGATCAGAAAGAAACACGTGTTAGAAACACCAGGAAGCAGGAATTGTGGGAACTAGGATCAGATGTACTTGTGTTCCGTCCTGTTGCATCTCCCCACCTTTTGTGCTGCGCATCACTGACCACGTCCAGTGTGCTGTTGAGATCAGTCCCAGGCTCCTGCCAGGCCCTCTGTGACCTCAGCTGGCTTCTCTCTCTAGAGTCCTCTCTGGTTTCTCCTGTTTTCTACTGTTCTCCAGCCCCCATGCCTACTTTCTGATACTAGAACGCTCCCAGTCCATTCCCACCCCGCAGCGTTTCTATCTGCTGTTCCTCCCGTCTGGAATGACTTTTGCACAGCTGACTTTGTCCAATTCCCTAGGACTCAACTCAGCATCCCCTTTTCAGAGAGGCCTTCCCTTTCACCTTCTCTAAAGTAGGTCCCTCTATCCTCCATACTGTTGAATCCTTCATTTGTTATAATCTCTTATTTATGTTTGTCTCTGTCCCTTCTCTGTCTTGTCACCACTGTATCCCCAATGCCTCGCACTTAGCAGACACTCAATAAATGTTGCTTGACTGAATCAATAGTATTTAATTGACTGATAATACAGAACTGAGAGGAATAGAAACTGCTCCTTGTTATCCAAGAGGCAATAATAAGTCCAGGAAGGAGCGCTTAGAGGGAAGCAAATTGACCAGCTTTTCAGCAGTTGCTTAGCAGTGGAGTGAGTGCCTTCTTTGTGGGGAGTAGTCAAGCAGTGGCTTAATACTGTTGAAAGCATTCTTGCGCTGGATATTGGAGTTGACTAGATCATTTCTAAGTCCGCTTCCTACCCTTAACCTGTTTGGTTTGTGTTCTCATCACTGCTCTACCACTCCTGCCTCAACTGCAGGTATGGCTTTTACCGCCAGATGGCACCAGAGGATTCCTTTGAAATCAGTTTTCATCACATGGCCACCAACAGTGAGAAAACACATTTCATTGCACTTAGACCCCCAACATGTGCTTGAAACAAAAGCTTCACGAAACAGTCTTAACCCTTACTATGTGTAATGCATGCTTATATTTTCCGTTTTACTTTGTTTTTTTAAATGCAGACTTGCATAGTATTCAACTGATTTCATATTAAAACAGCTCACTGTTTGAAAAGCACTCTTTTAGATAACTGAGCAGGTTTACCCTGTAAAACTTGTGGGTCTGCTGTTTTCCTTGGACATCTGGGCTTATAGCAAATTGTGTCCTTTAGTGAGTCTTTGTGTGTTTCTGTGCTGAGTTGTTGCATCGAGTAGCTGAACATGTGCTTCCTTAGGAGTGTCTATGGATGTACAAATATGGATGGAGAGACTGTGGGGGACATGTTTGTAGGGAAGTCAGCACCTGTTGCAGTCAAGGCAGCAGCAAGCCTTGTGAGTAGATAGAAAGAAAAGATATAGTATCTGCTTCTGGGGCCTCAGAATCCAGCTGGGTGAGATCCCATACACACACACACACACACACACACACACGCGCGCGCGAGCGCGCGCGCGCGCACACACATATCTTAATTTTCAGCTTACTTATCAAGCAACATGGAGATGGGTGTATTATTTGGGATATCACTTAGGATGCTACAGCCTGCAAGTAACAGAAGCCAGGCTCAAGTTGACTCAAGTGGTGAAGACGTTTATTATCTCACAAACTATCCGTTGAGAGGTAGAGCAGGCTCCAGGTCCACAGGGGTGTGGCGTGGCATTGCCTTAGGGATCCAGGTTCCTTCCATGACTTCTCAGTTGTCCCGATGCTGGTTCCACTCATGGTTGCCAGAAGACTTCCAGTGGTAATCTGGGCTTCAGCTCCTAGGCTTGGAACACTAAAATCTTAATTCCTTGTAATGTACACTGAGAGAGAGTTTAGGCTACCATAGCATTTGCCAGGTTGTAGCTGTTTTGTTTACTTTCCCCTGGTTTCCCCACTATGACCTCCTTAAGGGACGTGAAATGACTGGCACTTAGCACAGAGTTGGGAGAAGTACTTAGGGAGTTAGTAATGATGTTTGCCAGATACTTCTGGGTCTCGCTTCTCTGGACCCAGAACTTTTGGTTGAGTGGAGTTATGTGACTAGATCTGGCCAGGGAGCTTGCTAAGTAAATAAATAGTTGTAAGTGATCTGTGTGAAGTATGAGGTGAGGTTATTTGCTGTTTAGGCTTCTGAGAAAGGAATTAGCGACATGAGGAAAGAGAGAGGTAAGAAATGACCACTATGGGAAACGTGATGGGCATGTATATGAATAAAAAATGGATGGATGAGTATGTTTAAATTTGTAGAGGGGCACTCTATGTGCATTGATTGGCCTTTTGAGGGAGATAATTTTCCTCTGGATCCTTGACCTGGCTCCTGGGAACTTGGCCTGAACCTGTTCTCTACTCATCTGCCTCCTTTTTCATCCCTTTCAGGTTTGCAGTAAGCATTGGCTACTGGCATGACCCTTACCTCCAGCATTTTGTGAAACTGTCTAAAGAGAGGAAGGCCCCTGAGATTAACAGAGGCAAGTGACCATCCCCCTCCCAGGATCTCCTCATCAGCCGAGAGGCCTGAGGTTTTAGAGACTCATTCTTAGAGAGTTCCGGTGTGCACTCTCTCCTCTAGTCTACGGAGTGCTAATTTCCCAACATCCTCACCAACACAGTGTATTATGGAACTGTTTAATCTGTTAATCTGATACTTGAAAAATGCTATAGTAATTTTATTTTATATTCCTCCTATTTACGGGTAAGATTGAAGATCATTTTCATACGTTTAAAAGCCATTCATATATCTTTTACTGTGAATGGTCTATTTTGCTGCCGTATTAAAGTGTTAGTAACAGTATTAGGCTCTGCAAATAATTTCCATCAAAGAAGTCACAGAATTTGAGACAGGAGTGTGGCGTAGCCTCAGCCAGACTGAGAAACTGACCAGGTAATTCCTGTGTGTGCTGGAAATCTTGGCCCTAAGGATGGATCCTGAGGTAGGTTCTTTCAGAAATACAAAGAAATTTTGAAGTGGAGGTTCCTGAGAATAAGGACACGGTATTTCCTTTGAGCTGAGGGTGAATCCAGGCATCCGTAAGATTGGGCGAGGCCTGGCAAAGAGGCCTTAAGCCTCCCTCCTGTGCTCTTGAGGCACATTTCCTTCGGAATGCTGCAGAGGGACGCACCATGGCGCCTGACTCTGTGCTTCGGGCAGCATGTCAGCCCTCCTTCCTTCCTTCTTCCTCTGCCTGGGTTTGCCTCTGTACTGGGGACCTGCAGCCCAATAGGAGAGTGCTTCCCAAACAGTGTGTGGTGAGGATCTCTTTTCCCCAATATCCAATCCATTGTGGATGACATTTCTGTAAAATACAATAAAAATGATTTACTAGCAAAATAAAATGAATAAGACATGCAAAATACAAGCCCAAATTATTTACTAGTAGATTCAACAGGCATAAGATTCCTGTGTCAAATTGCAATAAAACTTTTTTTTTTTTTAAAGATTGGCACCTTGCGCTAACATGTGTTGCCAGTCTTCTTTTTTTTTTTCTTCTCCCCAAAGCCCCCCCGGTACCTAGTTGTATATTCTAGTTGTGCCTCTGGTTGTGCTACGTGGGATGCCACCTGAGCATGGCCTGACGAGTGGTGCCATGTCCACACCCAGGATCCAAACCGGTGAAACCCTGGGCCGCCAAAGCAGAGCATGCGAACTTAACCACTCAGCCACGGGGCCAGCCCCACAATAAAAGTTTCTAAATGCCACTCTCAAATTTTGTTCTTAAAATAGTCACACTTAGAGCAGCCAGCCTTACAACACAGACAGACTTTATCTTCCTTTGTTCTTCTTTATTTCTCATCTCCTTTGCCCAGCTCCCCACCCCAGAGCTTAACAAGTCAATTTGTTAGACAAGCATTCCTCCCCCAATCTGTGATGCCATGTTACAGACACCGAGGCTCTAACCTATACAGGGTGGAGATGACAGGAACACAATAAGAAGTGTGGCTTTCTTTGCTTCGACACTCATCCATCCAATATCCTGACCTAAAAATATTATTTTCCATGTGACCTTGCAATTTCGAGTTTTACCACAGAGCTAAGTAGCTTTTACTATAGCTATGAAAAGGCACACTTCCTAGAGGAACATTTAGATCAGATGTTTTCATGTAAAATACTTGTCTTTCGTAAGTAAAATTATAGTGCATTTTATTTTTCTTAGGATAGTTAATTCTGCCATTAAATAGATTGTACTTACTTTGGTTCAAACGGCTGAAAAAAAAAAGAAGAGAATTTAAAATTTGCTATTTCTCCTATAAAGTCACGGATAATCCGCTGACCCCGAGGAAGGGCAGAAGTGCTCTGTTTGGCTCTCCTGCTGCAGAGAGCTTTGCAGGGATTATTTCTCATCGCTGAGTGACAGCTTGTTTCTGTCTCTCTCTGTTAGGATATTTTGCTCGTGTCCATGGCATCAGGCAGCTTATAAAGGCATTTCTACAGAAGACAGAATGTCAGTGCCAAATTATAAACCTGGGCGCTGGGATGGATACAGCCTTCTGGACATTAAAGGTAAGTTAATATCCCCCCTCTTTTTTCCCCAGTTGTTTAAATTTGATTTTGTGAAGATTTTCACCATATTCAAAACTTTTAAAACTATATTAAAAGGGATGCAGTGACAGCCTGTCTCCCACCATTGTCCCCACCTGCTTGCACACCCCCCCCCCACAACCCCCATCAGCCCCGTACTTTATCTCACCGGGGCCCTGGTGAAGGATATGTGGGTTGTTTCTCATCTTTTGCTGTTACAAACAGGGTTATAAAAAAAATCTTTGTATATATTTCCCCCTGCATGTGTGGAAATATATCAGGAGAGAAAATTCTGCCAGTGGAATTGCTGAGACAAAGAGCACATGCCTTTGTAATTTTGATAATAACTAAGATTTTATTGTCAGCATAGCAGCGTTTAGGTAAAATTTCTCTGGGCGATGATAATATGATACAAAGCCCTTTTGTAGCCAATCTGTGATTTGATCCCTTACCTGCTCTGTTAGGATTCAAGAGCAGGTGTAATTGCATTCACAGGACAGGAAACTTGGGTCTCATTACAGGCAGAAGCAGGACTAAAGCACTGGGCTTTGACTCCTGGGGTGGAATTTTGCCTTCAAACCTTTGCCCTACGAAGATTCCACTGATCGTATTTTCTTTTTTGTAGGTTTGTACAGATTTTTTTAGGGTCTTCTATCAGGTCAGTCATGTGGCAGTAATGGGTATGTGCATTTCCCCAGATTTCTCCAGATGTCCACCAAGATAAATTAGAGTGTGAGGGCATAACCCGACCTGCATATCTGTTTTGTCCCTAATCAGCTCACCTGATAAGATGGCCTTTAGTCATCAGAGCTCCCAGCCTTTCTCTTACTCAAGGGAGAAGTCGGTGGCATCAACATGGTCTTAGTATTAAACGTTTGCCTCTGCATTCTTCATTTAGGATAAGATAACTAACATTTATGAGGTGCTTTTACATACATGGCCTCACGAATTAACATGAGACCTCTGTGAGAGGGGAGAGCTTTACACAGATGGGGAAAGTGGGGCTACGAGAGCTTGTGTCTTTCCCCAAATTGGATATCTGGTGGCACTGGAATGTGGAACAAACATTGGAGCCCAGCTCATCGAACTGCAGACTCCTTCCCCTTTCCTCTACACACAGCCCTGTGGGTGTTCCAGCGGTTCTTTTCTGTAGGTTGATTGTGCCTGTGTAACACGGGGACCATGGTGTAGCAGAAGGAACTGGAAGAGAATGCAGCGTAAGCGAATGTGCAGTGTCAGTGTTCACAGGGGCCACTGGAGAAATCCCTCCTTTGGGCCTGACACCTTTTTGACTGGTCCCATGGTTTGGTTTTGTCCCCGTCTTGCAAGTGAGTTAATAATTAATAAATCTGAGATTTTTATTTCTGAGCAAGGTACACAGAGGCTTACGTGCTCCTTCCAAGGAAAAGGCTGTCTGTCAGTAGTGAGGAAGGAGAGTAGCGCAGGGTCTGAAAGTCTTTTGTGGAAGTTTTTTGTTTTGTTTGATAATCATATTGGTCTGAAGGGATTTTTTAAAATCTAAAGTTCCTCCTTTTTTGAAAAACAATTATTATGTTTGCTCTTTTGGAGCCGAGGTTGCATGGGCCAAATCCAGCCTGCCACCTATTTTTAGAAATCAAGTTTTATGGGATGCAGCCACTCCCATTTATTTCCATATTCTCTGTGGCTGCTTTAGCACTGTGACCGCGGAGTTCAGCAGTTATGACAGACCGTCTGGCCTTCACAGGCTAAAATACTTATTTCTGACTCTTTACAGAAAATTTGCTAATCCCTGTTTTAGAAATATATGTGCTCCTATAAAAGAGTGAGGAAAATCTTGTCTGTTGGTCTTGTTGTCTCATGCACCTCCCACCTTGGATGGTCCCCTGGCTGCCCCAGCAGAGGCTTAGCTGTGAGTCAAGGCTTTCTGCTGTCACTACTATATGAGTTTGGTCTGTATGATCTCAGGGGCCCAGGACTGGAGGGTTGAAGACTCCCATCTTCGGGCAGCGGGCAAGAATAGGGCAAGGGAGAGCCGGTATTGTCACAAAGAATAAGGAGTGAGTGAAACTCTTAAGGGGCCTCAGTTGTTTGGTGTCTCTTGAATTCTGTTTCTACAAACTGAAAGGTCAAGTACATAGGGGAAGGATTGTCAATTTTGCTGGCCTGTGAAACAGTCGGCCATGTTGGATCTGCTTTGAGACTAAGTGGTACCCTTCCTCCTGGCTGCTCCTGGCTGCCCTCTGGTACTTATAGTCAGTCTTGGGTGTCTCTCCTGCCTCCTTGAGACGTGTGAGCTACTTGGGAGTGGAGCGTCAGAAGGGCCTAGAGAATCACAGACTAAAAAGTGAAAGTATCACTTCCCACAGCCATTTTGCCCTTTTCTGAAAGCCGAGAAAGAGGATGTCTGTTTCTTAAAAGCTCCAGGTGTGCCTTTTGGAAGCTTCCCTTCCACAGTGCCCTCTTATTCAGAATCCTTGGGAGGATCAAATGAGCTACTGCAGGGAAAGCTCTTTCCAAAGTCAGAAGACCCATTTGAGTTGTAGGACTCTATGCTATCTGTCATTCATTTGCTTTTAATTGCTCTCTTTGTCTTCTGGAATTTTAGACTATCTTTAACTTTCCATACCCTGAGAGTAAAAGTTCTTGAAAGGTCTCGTAGAATTTCCTAGAGAAAGTCAGGAAACCCCTTAATGGGTTTCGCTCACTCCTTATTCTTTATGACAATACCGGCTGGCTCTCCCTTGCCCGCTGCCGGAACATGGGAGTCTTCAACGCTCCAGTCCTGGGCCCCTGAGGTCATACAGATCAAGTTCATGTAGCAGTGGCAGCAGAAGGCCTTGACTCGCAGCTAAGCCTCTGCTGGTGCAGCCAGGGGACCACGCCAGGTGGGAGGTGCGATTTCCACACATCCTTTAAACACGTCCTCCACGGATCTTCAAATAGATTACATAGCCCTACTCTGCTGATAGGCGGGAGCTCCTCTGATGTCAGGAAACTGTCTTGTTTATTCCTCCCCCCACCCTCCGCCACTGCCCCCCTCGTACCTTCCTTTCCTTCCTCTCTTCTCTCTCTCTTTCTCTTGCCCCATCCTTCCCTCTCTCCCTCCCTCCCTCTCTTCCTTCCTCCTCCCCCACCCCTCCAGATCCCCTAGGACTTTAACTGAGGACTAGTGTCTGCATAGGGTGGGGGAGCTGGATCTCACATTTCTGACACTTGCCCTTAGGGGTCACCTTCCTACTAGGAAATGCTTGCTCATGATTTCCATTCCCATCATGCTGTCCCATCAGGTGGTCTGCTGCCCCTCCATACTGCTCTCCATCTCTTACTACTGTCTACATAAATGGTTCTCTCTCCTGCCCAGTTGCTCAGGGCAGAAACAAGGGTGCCATCCTTATTCCTCCTTTTTCTTTATTCCACCCTCTATTGACACCACCACCAGGTTCTGGATATCAGCAACTTTCTTTTTAAATAAGTAGTTCTGTATTTCTGGAATATAAGCACAGATGGGAGCAGGGATGTTAAAAGAGTACTAGGCCAGAAGGTGGGCAGGTCGGCCAGGTTGTGGAGCACCCAGCATCTTAGCTCAATCTTAGAGGTGGGAAGGGCTGCTGCAGGCAACATGAAGTGTGTCGTTGAAAGAGATCAGAAAGGGATGTTGTTAGAGTCTGTGCAGTTGGGGATAGAGCGGAAGAGGAGAGGATGCATTCTAGGATAGTCAGCAGGCAGGGCTGAGTGACTGATCAAACAGGGTGGAGATGGAGAGAATTCTAGGATGACCAGTGAGTGACTGTGGGGAGAAGGGTATAGTACCAACCAAGCTAGGGAAAGCAGAAGGGGAAGCAGGGCCGTGTTTGTGTGTCTCTATGTGTGAGGTGTTCACAGTTTTTTTTTTTACTGCAGCTCACAGTAAAAAATAAATGTATATCCCAATCTAGCACCCACATCTATGTACTGATGTCTGTAAATAATAAGGGCACACACATGGTGCTTACTAGGTGCAGGCCCTGTTCTCTCACTGCTGTATTTCCTCATTAATCCTCACAACCCCACGAGGTGGCATCATTTTCTCTACTTTTCAAATGAGGAAGCCTTGGCTCAGGGAGTTTAGTGACTTTCCCAAGGCCTCAGAGTGAACAAGTGGTGGAGCTGGGATTTGAACCCTGTCCACCCGGGCTGCAGAGTCCCTGTCCTTTACCACCCCAGTATACTCCACTGTCAGAGAAAAAAGTAAATATATTACAAAATAGTACTTACCCTCACCTCATGTGATGCTTTCTGATATTTGCTATTTTATTTCATTTCATCCAAAAGATTCTTGTCCATACCCACTACACTGATTTCCTGACTCTCTCTAATTGGTCTCAAGCTGCTTACTGTTACATCCTACGTCCAGAGTGCCTCCTGCTCCTCCCCACTCCATCCCAGTGGACGCGTCCCCAGTTCTGGCTGCCCATTACTTCTTGCCTAGGTGACCACAGTAACCTCCTAATTTTTTGCGCCATCTGTTCCTCATACTGAGACCAAAGTAATTTAGAAAATGCATTTCTGACCATATCATCCCCTGATTTAAAATCCTTAAATACCCCATTGCTCCTCGGGCCTTGGTACTTGGTCTGTGAGGATGATCAGTGAATATATGACTGAATAAATAATTATAAAGATAACTGTGTTTTTTCTCAGGATGAGGGTCTTCTCCCAAGGAAATATTTTGAAGTTGACTTTCCGGTGATAGTCACGAGAAAGCTACACAGCATCAAGTAAGTGTGGCTTTGGCCAGAAGAGAGAGCCTGGTAGAATTCAGAACCAGCCTTCAGTAGACAGCAGGTCTGAGTGCCAGAGACCTCATTTTAGGGCCCTGCTCTCCTCACTTGCTTTCTTGCCCCGAGACCCTCATTCCAGTGTGTCTTGCAGTCTTCAAAATGAAAAATACCCTCCCTTGTGACTCTTCTCTCCATTCATGTAACTTCTCTGAACACTTAAAAAGTGACCTATCATAGTTTAGTAATCTGAATTAAAATTCACATAATGTGTATTTTGTTTACTTCTTTATCCCAGGGCACAGAAAGGTACCTGGTCCAGAAAAGATATGTAGTAAATATTTTTTGAATGAATGAATGAATGGGAAACTGAACTTAATCATTTATTATATATGAGATATGTGGGGGCCATTCTGAGTCGAGGTTTCAAGGAGTTAGCAAAGTTGTAGATGATGAGTTTGCTCATCTTTGCCGAGAGCTTTCCGTGTTAAATGCTTCACTTGGATTGTCTCATTCAATCCTCGGAGCAGACTCATGAATTAGTGCTATTATTAGCCCCTTCTTACAGATGAGGAAACTGAGGCTCAAGGAAGTTAAGTTAATTTGCCTAAAGTCACCTGGCTAGGAAGGGGTGGAGCTGAGCTTTAAACCCTGACTTCAAGCCCAAGGTCAAGGTTTCTCAGTACAGTCGTGTGTCCCCTAACAGTAACAGGGATGCGTTCTGAGAAATGCATTGCTAGGTGATTTCAGTGTCATGTGAACGTCGTGGATTACACTTACACAGTCCCAGATGGTGTAGCCTACTATACATCTGGGCTATATGGTGCTAATATTGAAGGACCACTAGCACGTATGTGGTCTGTGGTTGACTGAAACGTCATTATGTGGTGTGTGACTTAGTTTTAACCTGTACTCCCTCCTTTTAAAATTATCTAAATAAAATTCTAATTCTTATATTTAAACAACATTTTAATAAACGCAAAAGTTTCTACCTGTCCTTTAGAGATGTCTAATCCTCACAAACTGGAAATGTTTTTTCTTCTCTAGTTTATCCTAGGAAAATAAGTTTTTTTACCCTTTCCAAATATAAAATTGCATTTTACATTAAATAGGCTTTTTGGATAATATATGGCAATTCTGATGCTCTGGGAACTGCAAAGTACTACTAAGCTTGTTAAAACTCTGAGTGAAGTAAGAGTAAGTAGGCTCTAAATCAAGGCCAGACACGGTTTCCTGGGGTGAAAAACGCAGTGGCGTTTGTGTATGGTTATTGGTATAATGAATTTGGCTCTCTGATTTCTGATTTTTTACATATTCTTCATTGAGGGAGTTATCACATAAATGTTACTGAACTTTAGGTCTGAGTGAAAGTCAATTTTTGTTATCTGTGAGAAACAATAGCTATCTTAAAAATTTTGTTTGAGAAGAGGCAAGAAACTTGGGATGACCTGAAAAACGCTGGAACATTTGGAAAATGCGTGCTAGCCTATCTGTAGCTATTTCTAAGTATTTCATGATCAGTTTGCAATTTGACATCAAATTCTGAGTGTAATGCTTAGCTGACCTAACCCGAGAGCTGTATCCGCTGGATTTTTGCTGTACGTGGTCAAATGTAATTAAACAGAAGGCCTTCTGTAGTGGCCCTTGCTTTGAACAGTAGCAGTATACAAGTCCCATCTCTGTAGTGGGCCTCTGCATTTTTAGAGTAAATGAGCTGCTTGACTTCTCCTTCTCTCTCCCATCTTCCCATAGATTCAAGTCTCTCCTATCAAAAACCAATTTAGACTTACATTCAGAGGAGACACTTCAAATGGGTAAGTATCCTTGACCTAAGTGATACAGTACGGACTATGTAACTGTTTTGGCTTTCCCCCCTTTCCTTCTTAAAGATGGTCTGTATCTGTGGGCATGTGTGTGCATACACGATGTCATACAGCATGTGCTTCTGCTGATACATTTAGACTTTTATTGCAGTTACCATGGAGGAATTTAGAACAATTGCTCGTATGACTCTTCTTAAATGTCCACAGGTCCCCAATCTTAAATCTTTTTTAAAAAATTTAAATTAGCTGCCAACATTTCAAAAAGGAGATTTTTCATGAGAATCTTGATTTCCAGCTTTCCTTGGAAAAGTTACATCTGGCAACATTAGACCCGAACTCCTACGTGGCAATAATTGAGCAGCGGCCGCCTCGTTGGGAGGGGTCGTGCATTCTCCACTTCTGTCCTCGCCCCTCTCGGTTGTCTTATACTTTACCTACTTCCCTCACTTCTGTTACCTCCTCAGCCCCTGCAGTCAACTTTTCCAATCAAGTTTTAATTATGAGTGTTTCCAACAACACTTCCTCATTTCTAAGCCTTTCAACTTATGGTAAGCCTCTTCCAGAATCTTCCATCATTTTCAGTCTTTGTCTGACAGAGAGAAGATCAATGGGGTTATTAATAATTCAGATCAGGGCTGGCCCGGTGGCGCAGGGGTTAAGTGCGCATATTCTCGGCGGCCCGGGGTTCGCCGGTTCCGATCCCGGGTGCGGATGTGGCACCTCTTGGCAAGCCATGCTGTGGTAGGCGTCCCACGTATAAAGTAGAGGAAGATGGACACGGATGTTAGCTCAGGGCCAATCTTCCTCAGCAAAAAGAGGAGCATTGGCAGTAGTTAGCTCAGGGCTAATCTTCCTCAAAAAAAAAAAAAATCAGGTCAGAAAACATGCTTAGAGAGGATGGTCTTCTCGGATGGTCAACACAATAACATCAGGAACATCACAGCTCGATAAGCTGCCTTTTACACACAGCCACAGTGCTTCAGTCCTTCTTTCCTTCTGCTAATCACATTCACAATTAAGTTTGTACAGAAAACATCTCCCCCATCCTTGGTTTCCCTCATACAGTTGGAAGTAGAACCTATTCAGGCTTTGCCGTTTGCTGGCCTCTTTGCTTTTCCACACTTTTGCTATCATTTTCTACATATTTGGTTAATATTTGTGTCAGAATGGTTATCTGTAACAAAAGATCTAATACTTTGAGTTCCTTTTGATGAAATAATGTAGAAATATATGAAATAGAAAGTAAAGACCCTCCATAATCTCACCCACCCCCAGAAGATAACCACTATTCAGTGTGTTCTCCTACAGATGAGCAGTATACCCAGAGACAGGTAAATAGATGCACACTTAAATGCAACCCAGGGCCTGGCACAAAAGAGGTTCAGTACTCCTTTTTTGAATGAATGTATATACACATCGAATAAATATATGTTGTAGTTCACTGTGTATTTGTTGAATTATAGATTACATGGAACTTTAATTAACAGTGAATAATTTATACATACTGTTTTGCAACTTGCTTTTTTTCATACCCAGTAAATCATGGCTGTCTTTTCATGTCGGCCTGTAGGAATCTACTTCATTATTTCTAATGGCTTTATAGTACTCCTTTGCGTGGAAATTCCATTTAATCTCTTTCCTACCGATAGTCATTTAGATTGCTGTCTTTTTTATGTTTTTGTATTAAACAGGATTGTAGGAAACATATGTATATGTGCATATCTGCAGGAACTGTTTGCTCAAAGAATTGGCCATTATGAATTTTAGCTACTGCCCAACTGTTCTTCAAGACCTCTTTATGAATTCCTACTTTCACAAAGGTGGGTCAAGATTCTCTTTCCCTACACCCTCACTTACACTGGGTATTGTTATTTTCTAAAATTTCTACCAATCTGATAGGCTGAAATGATGTCCTATTATTTTAAAGCTTTCTATCACTTTGAAGGCTAGTGAGGTGGCTGGAGTAGCTTTCCTTAGTTTTATTGGCCTGCCTGGCCCCATGCCCAGTTGCGTGAGCGGTGTGGGATAGGCTGCAGACAGACCAAAGAAAAGACCTGGAGATGGCAAACAACACATAGGGGTTTATTAGGAGTTACTTACAGGGAATGTCCAGTGGTGGCCGGCTAGATGGAAGTGTGCACCTGCTACCTCAGGTCGGGAGGGGGTTGCTTCTATAGGAAGGGGCACAAAGGCTATATGCTTGCCAAGAGGAGCTGTCCCTGTTACGGCCAGCATTCCCAGGAACAGTAGTTCATGTGGAGGGGCTCTGTGTTTCTTTAAGACATGATGGTCTTTGAGTGAGATAAAGTAAGATCCAGGCTGGCCAGGCCTGGGATCGTTACAAATTTCAGCAGCTGGGCGTCCTGTCCAGATGGTTGGCATCCTGCCCAGGACGACACATGGCTCTTAAAGGGCACTCAGGGTAGTGCCCCTACATGGCTGTTGGGATGACTTTGTAAATTTCCTTTTTTATTTCCTTTGCCCTTTTTTTCCCAGTTGAATTGCTTCCTTTTCTTTTCAATTTATAGGAACCCTTTATGACATAAAGATATGTTCTTTGATGAAGGTCCCTTGTCAACCTTTCTATTGCAGATGTTTTCGTTAATCTTTTATTTGATTTTGTAACTCTGTGTGTGTCTTTTGTAGGCAAATCCGCCCGCTGTACAAACTATTGGGACTTCCTGGCTGATTGTGGTGTGGATGTTGTAAGTACCAATTTGCTGTGTGCTTCCCCGCTCCTTCTTCTGTTCCTCTTTATCCCCGCTCCTTGTTCTCTTTCCCTTTATCAATAAACTCTGATTGCTCAAACAACCAAATAGCCTTGGCGGTACCTATCATTCCTCACCCTTTGCGGCTGCGGACAACAGCAACCCTAACTAGTGAGTGTTAAGGAAAAAAAAAATCAAGCGCCTGCTTTTAATTCATGGCAAATGGGCTGAAAAGCTGATTTAGTGAATTATAATTTTAGATTGAAATTCCCAAGGCAGTTATAGAGGAGCTTGTCAAACCACAGAAACCAATGGAATCAAGAGATGACTTGAACTGGGCAGTGGTTCAATCCGTTTCAGAGATACCATCCATTATGCAAACCCAAAACCTTGAAAACTTTCTAACGTACAACCCTAGCAATCTCTCATTCACCTAAAGTCTCAAGGCCCCTCTCCTGACTCAATTTAAAATGAAAAATGCCTGGTATGACTTACAAATGTAAAAATAATTAAATCATGTTATGATGTCTGGGGAACACCAGTGCAATTGGCCAAATCTCATCATAGTTTGATTTCAAACATAGTTTGATCTCAAATGGGAGTTTGGCAGGGTCTTCTAGAACAGTCCTACCTTCTCAAATGCCTTCAGCTCTGCAGAAAAATGGAAGGCAAAGCATGCCCTCGGCATTCTAAATGCCTCAGTCCCTCTCCAGGGCAGGTGGCCTCCATTCCTACTGTGGGCTCAAGAAAACATCAGCAGGAAAGCCTGCAGAGCCTGCCCCCTTCCATACCCCGTCCCCTTAGTGGAGAAGGCTGGCTGCAGGTACCCCAGGAAATCAGACTCTTCTCCTCCTTTGGCTCAAGTTACAGTACACCAAATTCTGGAATCTGGTTTGCATTATTCTCTGGAGAGCTACTTAAGAGCTGCTTAAGGGCTTGAAATCCCTCATTCAGACATAATCTTGAAATAAAAGATGATATCCTAATGAAAAATGCATTACAGCTTTCTCTGTTGGGCCTTCCATACTGATAGGCAGGATAGAAGGAAGGAACTAAGAAAAATGAAGAAGAAAAGCAAAGGAAAATTAGGAGACAAAGGGGAGAGAAGAGGAGGAAGAAATTTATGTCACATACTCTGCGTGGGGGCACTTTAAATGCCATTTCAGTTCATCCTCACATAATCCCTTGCAAATCAGTCATATTGAGCCCATTCTGCAGATGAAGAAATTGAGGCTTGGTGATATTAAGTAACTTGTCCAGGGTCACACAAAGAGGATGCAGTGGATTCTGACTCAGAGATACAAAAACAGGCACCAAACAATGTTGCCTCTAACTGCTCTCTTCCTTCCTCTGAAGGGTCTAACAGAGGTTTGTTCTAGAACCATAGTATTATAGTGGGTGCATGTACCCTATGGAGACAATGTAACCTCATGAGATAAGAAACAGATTTAAAAAAAACGAAAGAAGGAAACAGATTAATATTAAGTAACCTGGCATCAAATAAAACTATCTGGCAAAGCAAAACCAGACCCAGTTTTTCTAACTCTCATGTCATACTCAGTCCACCTGACCAGAATCTGTTTTATAAGTAGTTTATATGGATCAAATATGGGACTCCTGATTCATGAGTGAACAGCTGAGAATTTTCCTGCCTTCAAGAAAATGTTCATTGGGAAGAAATGAGATAGTTATTTGTGAATTGTCTTTTTCTGCCTCAATGCTTCTGTTTCTATCGGGCTCCTTTTGTTGGGGTTGCAATATATCTGGGAGTATTTCCCCCACGCTGTTGCAAAATCTGTAAGAGGGGAAAAAAAACTAAATTAAAATAGCACGTGGAAGCCATAATTCTGACAACTACAAAGGGTACAGGTGTGCCAATTACTTTCTGAAATGAGTTTAAGCCAGAGTCACAGACTGGTGGCCGGCTGGCTGTATCCAGCCCACAGGTGGGTTTTGTTTGTCCGCAGTCCTGGCCCACACCACGCTTTGAAGAAATTTCGATCTGTTGCCAACGTTAAGAACCAGACAATTTCACGTCTAAACCTGGCTTTGCAGTTTCTCTTACTAAGTGGAGGATCTGATAACCCTGACGCCACATTTGCACGTGGAAAAGAGTAGCTGGAACGGAGCAGTGGCTGCCGGTTTAGACAGAGAATGTGCGTCCCAGTTTCTCCCCACCTGGTCTATTTCATTCATTTATATAATCGCTGTGGGCCCAGAAGGCATCTGAGTGGCTGACCCTTTGTTTAAGACATTAAGAAGATGTAGATTGCAAAGCCAATCATTATTAGACTTTTCCCAAAAATATTCCCAATAAGAGACTCTTCAGTCAGTAGTATGATAGCAGTGATAGAAGGTAAAGCATATGAGACCAAAATGATTTGAGAAATGGAAAAACCCAGTAGTTGGGTCCATTTGGTTTTCTGCTCTAGGATACTCACTTTTTGTTTAGAAAATACGTTCACTTTTACTTCATTTACTCCTTCCAAAAATCCTGCAAGTAAGAAATTACTCTCAGATCAACAACCTGAAACCGAGTGACCTTAAATAGGTTATCCAGCCAGGATCATCCAACTATTAAGTTGCAAAACCAGGTTATGAACCCAGTTTTAGCCAGCTCCAAACACTGTGCTTTTGTAAACCCATGAGACTTGTTTCCACCTCAGGGCCTTTGTACCTGCTGTTCCCTCTACTGGAAACCTCTCCACCTAGATCTTCACATGGCAGGATCTTACTCTTTCATTTCATTTACATCACCTCCACAGAGAGGTTTCCCCTAACCATTTCACTTAAAATAATATCTGTGCATGCACACACACCCCCCCCCCCAATTACTCTCTAGACTCCTGCTTCTCAAAGTGAGGTTCAGGGATCAGCAGCATCAGCATCAACTGGGAAGTTAGAAATGCAGAGTCTGAGGCCCCTCCCCAGTCCTGCTGAATCAGAATCTGCATGTTAACAACACCGCAGGTGATCCATGTGCATTTCACGTTTAAAAAGCACTGTTCTACAGGAGCCCTGCCCAATGGAAATGCAATGGGAGTCACAAGTGTCATTTTAAGTTTTCTATAGCCACATTAAAACGGTTAAAAGAAAGACTCGTTTGTTTGCTGTCTCCTCTACCACCCTACTAAAAGATGCCATTTCCACAAGAACAGGTCCTCCCTCTGTCTTGTTCTCCACTTTATCCTCAGTACCTAAAACAGTACTGGGCACCTGGTAAACGTTATTGAATGTTTGAAGAATGAAAGAAGGAAAAGACATTCTAGTAATTTCTGTGCGGCAGCGTGGTACAGGGAAAGAAACCAGCACTCTGAAATTGGACAGATGTGGTCAACTCAACCAATGACCAGCTGAGCAAACTTGAGCAAGTGGTTCACCCTCCAGGAGCCACCTGTAAACCAGGATTGTTGCTGTTTAACTCACAGCCTCATCATGACACCCCGATGTGATAACATATCTATAAAGCAACCACCACCACAATCACAAGGGTTCAAGAAATGCCAGTGCCTCTCCTCTGTCTTCTTTCATTCTTTCCAGATACCATGTGTGAAAAATGCTGGGGACCACTTTCCTCTGGGAGGCATGAGCATGACTATTGAAGCTGTTACCAGCGCACTGGGTTCTTGTTGTCCCCCAGGATAGAAATCAAGAGAGACAACAAATGGGAGTAGAAAAGTAAAAGTTTATTAGTTTGTGCACAAGGGGGGCACAAGGGAGCCAGCCACCGGCCCCTTTCCTTTCCACACCGGCCCCCTACTTCTGTAGGGATGTTTGTTATGTTATGTTATCTTGATAACCCTTGGGAAGAGGCCATGAGGGCGAGGCCTGGTCACCTCTTTCCCTTAGTTGTCTATCTCATTCATCCCCTCCTCTGTTGTCACCAAGTCAAGGTTAAATTCCAGCTGGACCTGAGCAGAACCTGAAACTTCTGAAAAATCAAAATCTTGAAAAACTTTCTATCAGGGACTTAACTCTCAACCCTGGCGTTGGGAGCCCCAGCTCCCAGCTTTCTCCAAGCCTTTGGCTCTTGCCTCCCTGGCTTGCCTGGTGCCGGTTCAGGGACTAAGTGCCTAGGTTGAATGGGACTTGACTAAATCTTATAAGTATACTGACACCTGCAGTTGGGCTCTGCACCCTTCTCCAGGCCCACTGTCAGTTTGACACTGGCTTTACCATCATGGGGGACAACCCAAGCATCCCCGGAGACTCACCACTTGGGTGAAACACTTTCAATTGGATGAGTTATGCCTCAGAAACTCCATCTTGGAGAATACTTGAGTGGTTTCTCTGTGCCTTTGTGATGTAGTTGGACAGGTAGATCAACCTATAATGTCATTTGAGGTACAACCCAATTTCTCAGAAATCAAGAGCAACTGTCCTTAAAAAAATCCTTGCAAGACTGGGAATGCAGCTCTAGAGACAGTTCAGGTTCCACCCATTTCAGTTACCTCAAAGAGCTTGCCAACCCTCCAGGGAATATCTAGCCCATCATTAATTCCTAGGACTGAGGAAAAAAAGTAAAAAAGGAAGGAAAGAAAAATGGCCATAAGAGCAGCTTAGCCAAAAATCTAGCATCTTGAGTGTCTTCTCCACAAAACATTAGTAAAAGGCCTAAAACAAAACTTGGATTCATAGCCAGGGAGCTTTGTATTACTGTACCTGATTCATAGCTGTAATTCTAAACAATAGCTGTGGAGTTTTTCTTTGTCTCTATGTGTGCTATATGTGTTATATTTTATCTCCAGATGGTATAATTTCTAAAGAACTATATGCAGTTGGTTTAAAGTAAGCACTTACATAAATTATTTCTAAATGGAATAGAAACCACCCAAATGTCTTTCAAGTTAACATGATATGAAATAATCTTTGGTAAAGAGAAGCTTAGTTAAGTTTGTTGGTTTGATTAAAGTAAGCATGCCCTTAAAGTTATCAACATTGGATATGATGCAGACAGGCAGCTAGGTTTACTAGTCAAATAAGCCCATGTTATCCTTGTTCCAAATTTGTTAGCAAAGTAATAAGTTAAAATGATGGCTAATTTTGTCTAATGTCTCATGAAGTTTTGCAGGCAACCTAAATAATTATTGGGAACAAGTAAACTAAATAGACACGAAAAAGATAAGAGTGTTGGGTGAACTTTTTAACAATTATGTGTTATGGCATGTGTATTTAAAATCACTTCCAAAATATTTCTGCTAACTTGAAACTTTGAAGTTTTGCCAGGTGAAATTAAATGATAAAAAACTCTTTAGATATCTGGGTAATTTTCAAATACAGTAACCTATTGAAACATTGTCACTAAACATGTCTAAGTTTATCTACTTTTGGCTTCTTATTACAGAGAAACTAAAATATGCTTAGATATTGTATTCTTTTAAAGATTGTACTATGAAATAACATGTTTTTAGAAATTATAAAAAGCGCTTAGAATGCTAATATAAAAGATAGTACATAATTGCTTACTTTTTAGTTTTCACTAAGGTCTGTAAGGGTTCAAAATTCTACTAAAAATTAATAAGGAAAACATCTTTGTATTCAACAAAAGCCAGGTGTATGCTTCAGTAAAGAAGGTATAAACAAAGGAAATATTTTTGTTTTGTTCAGAAAGATAAATTTGGGGCCAGCCTGGTGGCGCAGTGGTTAAGTTCCCACATTCCTCTTTGGCGGCCCAATGAAGACAACTTGAAACCATGGAGGGTGACTTCCCATTGCCCTGGAGCTGAGTGGTTTCCAAAGCAAAGCGGTCGTGGTTACTGTACAGTCTGTAAACCACGAGGGAGACCACAGCTCGAGTCGTCTCTGTCACTTTGATGAGTTCTGCCGTGGCAGCCAGCTGGCCTGCCACAAGGTCTCATCCCTTAGATCAGTTTAAGTTTTCTGCCCAGACACTGTGTATCAGCTCATACTGAAAGATGTGTTGTGGCTTTACCCTTTTACTTGGGGGAGGTGGGTGAAGGGAGGAAGGAGTGGAGAGTTCAGCCTACTCCCACTTATTAATCATTGGCCTGTGTCCATCCACCAAGTGAGGCTTGCTTCTCCGTAGCTTTAACACACACATCCTAATCCATCAGTCTATCCTGCCCTGAAAACCAAATGCACATGGTCTCGTCTCAGATGTGTTTTTAAATCACATTAGATTGATGGCATGAGAGAAAGCAAAACCTAGATTTAAACATAACTGGAGTGACACCAGAAATAAATCTGCTAGGGCTGCCTGGTTGGATATGAGGAAACCCAAAGCCAGCTGCTCTGGGAGCAGCCCTAATTTCTTCTTGCTCTCCCTCTTGCTGAAAACACAGCAACCAGAAACACTTGCAGAATTAGTAGGCTATTGGGAAGCACACCAAAAACAAAAAGAAATACAAAAACAAATAAATGGGGGGAAAATTAAAGTCTTTAATTAACCTGTGGATCTCTAACTACTCAAACAGTAGAGTAAGATTTCAGGCAGAATACCTGGTATAACCATTTAAGTACAGATGTCACCATTTAAAAGACGGAGTTGTACCAGGGAACCAAGAGGTGTCTTTTACTGGTTTGAATCAATGCCACTGTTTCCTTTTCTACAACAGAGTGAGGTTGTCATCCCCTCTTCCTACATGGGAGAAAGAGAGGAGAGACAGAGCTAATGAAAATCCCACAAATGTCCTCAAAACACTGCTGTCCCTTGTAAGGCTGGAGAGCTATCCAAGGCCAGTCCCAGCACACTCAGCAACTGTGGGTCCAAGGGGTTTCTGGGAGTCTTCTCAACAGACAGGTTTGGGTGGCTAATGATTCCCTCTATGTTGGAGAGATTCTCCTCCAGCACTTCCAGTCGGCACCACTGAGCATCATAAGGGTCTCGCATGGGTGAGTTTCTGGAGTCGCAGATCGAGGACACAGAGATACCATGTGGTCCTCTGAAGTGAGGATCAAGGGAATCTAGCTCTATCCATGTCTCTTCAGCGTAACAGTTATACGGCGGCTACCAAATATTGACACCATGCCCCAAATATCACAAGTGATGGCTGAGAGAACCATAAAGCTGGAATGACATCTTCAGTAACCATGTCATGACAGCGAGGCCGGTTCATACCTTCTTTTCCCAACAGCAGTATTTAAGAACATGAGAAAATCTGGCATCTTCTATCCTTTCATTCAGAAAATTCTCCAGACCCTACGATGGGACCTCCTGACACGCATTCCACCATGCACCCTACATCAACTTCAAGTCACCTGAATCAAACACCCCATCTCTATTTCCAGCTGCCACAAAGCAACACAACACATGTTGGAAAGGTCTGATCTTCAGGCCTTCCTCACCCCCAAGGGGCATCTGACACTTCTCACAAGATACACAGCTTTGAAATTAGAACTGGAAAAGAGCACAGTGACCCTCAGAGGGCTGAAGCAACCCCATAGCAGAAAGCAGAACATTCCTACAACCAACGATTAAACAACCGAAACCTTCCCAAACATCTCCTCCTTTCTCTGGCTTGCTGTTGTTGCATTAATCCTCCTAACACCTTTTGTAATTCTAATCGCAAACTGGAAGCCATGACTTGCAATGTTATAAATACTGATTTTCCAGTTCAAGTAGGCATTGACTGGCTTCTGTTTTGATAGGAAGGGGCTGTTTGAGGCCTCCTAAAATGTTGCAATTAGTTCTCGCTGTTGAAACAGACAAGATATTGACAGACACGTTTACTGTTTCCATTTAACCGGTGGAATGTTTATGCCTAAATGTACTTTTCTCAAGCTTTGAAAGAATAAGGCGTATTTTTTAAAGTGGAAGAAATCAATCAATACATATTATATATTCATATATAATATATATTACATAATACACACATATAGTAATATATATTATTATATAATACACTATATATTTCTTAAGTTAGGTTATTTCTAAAACTCTTGCAGGCTGTAATTTAAACTTAGAAAGCACATCTCTTCAACAGCAAGGCACCTTGTCAGGAAAAAATCCTTATTTTACCTATTGGCCTTGTGAAGATGATAATATCACTTTAGCTGACAAAACCTGTGTTTGGCTCACAACTCCAATTAATTACTGAGATGCAACAGAGATGGGACCAGCCATCCAGATGTTTTCCAGAAAGAGATAAAAGGTGGGGGGGGGAGCAAAGGATGTTTGCCTTTGGGGCATCTGCTCCAGTGTTATTTAAATGTTATGGCTGGCAGGAAAGCCGGATCACTAATTTATTTTACCTGCACTTAACTTTCTACTCTCCTCTCCTTTCCCTCACCGCTAGGAGACCGTGGAAGAGAAGGGAGATGAACATCTGTTGCGAAGGAGGCGCCGGTTAGAAAGGGCAGGGGTGCAGGATGTAAAAACTCTTAGGGCACCGACTGTCCTGCAGACCTTGATGCTCCTGATGCAAAATCAACCCAGGGTTCCTGCAGCCACCTGGGGATAGAAAGTCCTGGAGATGGGGAACATCCTCAGTCTTTTCTAGCAAGCCAAAACTCACCAGCGCCATCTTTTTAACTGTTCCCTGTTCATTTTGCTCTAACCTGAAAATACTAAAGTCGGATTTCAGACACGCAAATACGTTTGAGGGCGATTTTGAGAGATTCCAGGAGAACTCAAAGCCCTTCAGTCAATCTAGCTATCCTGCTTCATGCCTTAGCGTCCCCAACGCAGCAGAGCAGAGCCCCACAAGAGCCTGGGCTGGGAAACACCCCGCGGGCACCTGGGCTGGGGATTCCCAGGCGTGGAGCTAGGCAGCTTCAGAAAGCACCTCCCTGGGTGAGGAGACTGAGGCAGGCAGAGCAGTGTGACACCAGCTCCCCTAGCCCTGAAATACAGCGATCCCTGGCCAGCCTCCAGCCCTCTCCGCGCTCCCCCGAGCAGCCCCGCCAGGGTCCGCAGAGGCCTCGTGGGGCGAAGGGCTCTCGGAGAGGTGCCTGGATGTCGAAGGGCGTGGGAAGCCGCAGCTTTCCCTCTGGGTCTTCCCCACGCATCTATCCCCTGCGCCGAGCCCAGAGTCCTACCTGTACCACTCTAGCCCCTTTTCGTAGTTCCTGTCGAAGAAGCGCGGCTCTATGCCCACCGCCCACACCTCCGGGTGGACTCGGATCGCCTCCAGCCGCGCGGGTGCCTCCTTTCTTGACCCCAATGATGAGGGCCTGTGGCAGCTTCTTCTCCCCATAGTTGGGGGTGCTGAGGGCGCCACCCCTCTCGCTGCTCCCATTGACAGCTCTCCGGCCTGCGAGCTCGTCGTGGGTGGTGCTGGACTCCTGCGCTTCCCTCTCCAGCAGCGCGCTCTGCGCCGTGATCATCTCGACAGGGGCCACCGGGATCCGGAGCCAGGTGTCCCGAGCGCCCCCGCTGTCGCTCGCCAGCCCCCAGCCGTCGGCCACGGGGGCAGGGGGCTGCTTGGAGGGCTCCGGGGGCTCCCCGTGGCTCGCGTTGTCCGGCGGCGGGGGGGACGGCTGCGAGGGGGTGCCGAGGCGCACGGGGGCGGTAGTAGAGAGGGTGGCGGCGGGCTCGGGGGCTCCTGCAGCACCACGGGGAACTGCAGGGTGCCCGAGCCGCCCAGGAGGCTGTAGCACAGGTAGGTGACAGACAGGGACAAGGCGCAGAGAAAAAACAGCTTGCGCGCCAGGCAACGGCGGCGCGGCGAAAGGTGGAGGCGGAGGAGGTGCGGGCCACGGGGTCATCGCGGCTCCGGGCTCGCGGCGGCGGCGGCGGCAGCCCCCGGCGCTGCCCGAACATGGTTTCAGCCGCCGTCAGCGCCCCCGCCCGACCACCCCCCAGCCGCCCAGGCTGCATGAAGCGACGCCCCCGGCCCTGGCCGCTGTCTCGCTGCGCCGGGGAAGAGCCCGGCTGCATGATCCCCCTCCCCACTCTTCCCGCTCAGTTCGGGTGGCCCCCCACCACCTCCCTCAGCCTCCGGCAAGGGGACCGAGGGGGACGCGCGGACCCGCCGGCTGCACCTGCTCCGTCTGCAGCGCCCCCGCTTCTCCGGCTCCGACGCGGCTCCTGCTTCAGCCTCTGCCGCCGCCGCCGCGCCCTGTTGCAGCCCCGAGTTCCTTCCCCGCTGCTAACTTTCTGCGGGGAGAGAGAGGCTCGGAGGGGAGATGGAGGGGAGGCGGAGGGGCCTGGGCGCGCGGTCCGCGCCGCCGAGGGAAGGAGGAGTGCGGCTCACGCGCGCCTGCAGAGGGGGACGCGGAACAGAGGCGTGCGCTACGCCTGGGGCACCCGGCAAAGCGGAGATCGTGCCCCTCCACCGCCCCCCACCCCGCCTCGCACCACATTCATGCTGGAGAGGTTCCCCGCCCAACCCCGCGTGCTTCCCCTCACCTGGGAGCCTGGGACGCCAGTTTCTCCTTCCCTCTCCAGATACTTTCAGGGACTTAGAGCCCGACGCCTGCCTCCAGTGCCGCCCAACAGGAAGCTGGGGGCCACAAGGTGGTGAGCTCTCGCTTCCCCTTTTCTCATGGGACTCCTGGCAAACTCGGTCCATCCGTGACCCGCCCTTCTCCCTCCCTGGACATCGTCCTGCCTTTGACCCAGGAGGAATTTCTTGTCCGTACCAGGTTTCCCATCCCAACTTCCATCTTTCCAGCCTCCCCATCTTAGCTTGAAGCTCCTGATTGGTGGAGCTTCGACACAAACCCCCAGATTTCCTTGCCCTAGAGCTTTTGCCTCTCTCCCGCCACCGGTTGACTGTGCTTTCTGCTCCAAAAGGAGAGGCTGTCTCCTCCTCGACACCCTGAAGAACAGATGCACATGCGCCCCTTGGGGACCATTGCCGCTAAAGGAGTTCAGATTTCCCTGGACCAAAATAGACTGAGACTATCATCGCTCTGAACACCTTATAAGCAGAGAGAAGCTATGTTGCTGTGTCTGTGCATCGCTTCATTGAATTAAAAAGTATCTTCTTTGCAGAGAGATTTCCGTCCCTCACCTCCCTCTCCTGGGGGGAATGGTAAACATCAGAAGGCTTTGGAACATTCAAAACTAGACTTTGCTTCCTGTTTCCTTTTGCTCAGGGAGGTGGAGGAAACGCGAGGCTGGAATGTCAGGAATAGGCAGAGCTATCAACTGAGGCACTCCAGCGGACTCTGCTTCCTGGGGGCAGGGGCTGGCCCTGCACGCACCTGGCCCCAGTCTTTCCCAGAGGCTGGCTCCAGTGAGTCCTGTTTACCCTGCTAGCCACAGCTGGGTGCCTGCAGGGTCTCCTTTCGCCTACAGGGCTGATGTGCTTGGCATCTCCGGTTTTGTCTGATCACATAACAGGAACAACGGTTGAAAGAAAATGTATATAATGTCTAAATATTAACTAGATACCTAGTGCCAAAGAGAGAAAAAAATGCTACTCCAATAACATGAACACAGACTTTTCCCTGAGTGAACAGAAGCTCATGGCTGCTCTCAGCCGGACGTGAGCTTCCTTCACTGCAGCTTCAGCTCAGATAAAGATTATTCCTTTAGAATATATTTTTTATGGTACACCGGAGACCTCTGAAATGCAGAGTCTGGTGTCCTGTAAATCATTTCGTGGAACTAGGGATGCTTTTTCAAACTCCACGCGACTGCACTCCTGTAATGTTAATGGGAAGGGGCCAACTGGAGCTGGGAGCAGCACAGCTTGCCCATCCCTCCTTCGGCTCCAAGCCCAGCTCTGGGTGGTCGCCCAGGAGGGCCCGGTTGCAGCAAATATTGTCACTGCCGTGGTCCATCTCCCTTTCAAAGCTCAGGCGCCAGGATGCCCAGCACGTGGTCCAGGGGCCTCCCTACAGTCCCTGCCAGGCTCCCAGACTTCTCTGTGCCCGCTCTCGGCAATCCAAATGAACCTGCTCTGTAGCTAGTTTTACTAAACATGTGCTTTCAAATTTGGAAAGGTTTTGATAAAATGGTACTAACATTTAACCTAGAGGTGGCAAACTGGTAACAAATTAAGAGCTGAATGTGGCCAGCGCAGTGATATTTAGAAGTTTAAACTGGTTGCCATGTTTTAAAATTGAGGACTTTCCCAAAAAATTTGGCTATGAGGTTTCTGCTGAAATAGTGGATCCAGCAACTTTGGGCCCCTCAGCCAGAACTGAAAGACCCCCCTGACATGGAGCATGTGCCCTGTTCTTCATGGTGCCTCCCCCCGCCCCAGAGTGCCCTCATACATTTATGTTACTTGCCTGGATGCTGCTAATGAGGACACTTCCCAGTGTCCCTTCTCCCTCTTGTCCACAGATAGTCCTACTTAAATAAGAGACTCTTGAAAGAACGGAACCCCATTGGTGAAATGTTAGGCCCCACAACTGATGGGGAAGAGGTGATTTTGGGGGAGAGGAGCTTTGTAGATTTCTCACTTGGGCACTTACCTGTTTTGTTCTCCATCCAGGTTTTTTCTGGGAGCCAGTTCTTGAGAAACCTATAATGAAAAGTACGAGCTATCTACATAGGGAGAACTCAGACTTCGTTCAGCAATTCCCTGCGCGTCTGGAGACTGGATAGAATACTTTTTTCTTTTTCCATTGCCAACACCCATGCCCATTCAGGCCTATGTGAGTTTTTACAGTGCTCCTCCAACTGGTCTCCAAGCCTCCAGCGTGCCTCATTTCTCTTCATCGTAGAGGACAATAGCAGATCAATGTTTCTGAGGCATGGCTCCACCAGTGCCCTCTCTGATGCGGAAACCTTCCTCTCACTGCCTACCTGATAGACTCCAACTCTCTGCCTTAGCACTCAAGGGCCCCTCCGCCTTTCATGTATCCCACAGTCCTGCCAAACCGAACAGTACCCACTACCCAAAAACACACATTGCATTCTTCTCTTTCACCTCTGCCTGATCAGATGATGGAGTTGAAACAAAGCCATCATTTGCTAGTTAAGTGACTTTTGCACAGGTCATTTCACCTCCCTGACCCTCAGTTTCTGCATATGTAAGTGATGAATAGTAAGATTCACCTCATATTGTTCTTATAAAGAATTAAAATTGACTTAGAGAGCATATGCAAAAACAGCTGGCTCCCTGCCTGACATGCTGCAGTCACCAATAATTATTCGGATCTAAATATTGGCTCATGCCATGCCCTGCTTCTTTTCCTATTAAAACCTTATCCTTCAAAAATCGGTGTGTACCCTTTCTTGAAAACCAGCCCAAGGTGTAAACTGAAGTTCACTTTCCTAAACCGCTCAGTGACATTTATAACGCAAAGTCTAATGCGTTAGATCTTTTTTTTTTTTAAGCAAAAGAAGCTAACTCTGGCTAACTTCAGTTTTCTTATTAAAGAAATTGACTAGAAGGATTTATGGTAACTCACATAACTGAAGGGAATTTTTGAAAAAATCAACAAACAAAAAGCAAAAATAAGCTTTGGAAGGCACAATAGAGCACAGTGTATAGTTATTATTACTGCCGTTCACCAGATATTGTCGGCTCTTCTCTGGCACACAGAAGGGATGTATCTTCTTGGCCCCTTAAAGTCAAATGTGACTTTGTGAGCCTTTGGCAAATGAAACTTGAGCAAAAATGAGGCTGTCTCTTCCAGACAAACCTTGGCAAACAGTAGGAGTGTGTTTTTCCTGCCTGGCAGTTGTGCAAGAAGTTGGATCGAGCATCTTTTAGCTGCCATCTACTCAATCCTCCAGAGTGAGCAAGGATAATACAGAGCCAGCCCCTGATGACATGGAGCATGTTCGAGAAATAAACCTTGGTTATTTTTAGCTGAGACGTAGGAGTTTGTTGTGAATACAGCACAACATGGACTATCTGACTGATGAAAACATATGTAGGGGAGGAAGACATTTCCTCTTCCCAAATTTGGGTTCGTCTGGCTGGAGAACGAATTAAATTCACATGAGACAGAATAGCAAGAGAAAATTAAACAAAGCTTTATGAGGAACCGTGGCCCGGTGCCTTTCTTCCCGAAGGAAGAAAGGGCACCAAAGAAGTGGGGTGCACATAGTGGTTATATACCGCCAAACAGGGTGTTTCACATGTGATTGAAATGTCCCTCCCACAATAGTCACAAGATTGCCCTGTCGCACTTGATGGACACAGCAGGTAGTGGGTCTGCTATCTCAGTGGGCATAGCAGGACTCAAGTCGATTGTCTGGAGCTGGGCGGTCACAGGTGAGCTCAGCAATCAGTTCCTAGCCTAAGGAAAGATGCTTAATCCTTAAGAAATGCCAACGTTGGGAGAGGGAGGGAAGTCAGTTACAGGAGGTTACCAGACTAGCACAATAAAATGCAGATTTAAGTCCTTGCCTTTGGTATTGATTAAGAGTTTTTAGAGAGAAGGTCATCTCCTTTCTTCTTCCTGGTACAGAGAGGGAGGCAACTTTTACAGATAGAGATTTACCTTACAAATGTAAATGTGCCCTAACAAAGGGCAAGTTCCATTCCTCCTTCCCTGTCCCAGTTTATCAAAAGCAATCAGCCTCAAATAATCCTGATGCCAAAGAGACATATCTTGGGGTGGCCATTTCCAGGTCCCCACACATACATATTACCAATTTCCTGTGCTGTTGACCGAAATGATGCGGGGTCGGTGAGCCAAGGAGTCGAAAGAAAGATTTCTTAGACTCTCAAGATCTGGCAGTAGTGCTCTTTTATTTAGAGAATAGTATAGAATAGCATGGGGACAGGACCCATGGGCAGGCAGAGCTGGTGCGTGGGGACAAGACTCACCGGCAGTCAGAGCTCCTGCTGCTGCCCCTAGTTGAGGGTTAGGGCTAAATTTAAGGCATAGGTATATGATTCATCTCTTTACAAGACAAAGGAAAGAACATGAAAAAAAGTTAAAATGGTATCAGTGCAGGTGGGATCTGATCATTGGGTGATCCCATGACTTTTAGACAAGAATCAAACCGGATTGAGTAAATGGCAGAAGTCACCGCTTGAATTTTATCCTCGGCTAAAGACAAAGGAGGATTTGTGGGGGGGGAGGGGTGGGGGTCAGTTACATGAGGTTGCCAGACAGTAGCCAACTTAAGTTCTTGCCTCTGGCATTGATTAAGAGCTTCTAGAGATAAGACCATCCCCCCTTCTTCCTGGCACAGAGAGGGAGGCATCTTCACAGATAGAGGTTTCCCTTAGAAATGTAAATGTTTCCCAACAAAGGGGCAAACAAATTCCATTCCTTGGAGCCTGAATCTCATCTGTAGTTTTAAAACTAACCAGCCTAAAAATCCTCATCGTAAGCCATTTTAAAATTAAGCAGCCTAAAAATCCTCATCAAAAATGACTTCAGTGAGCCAATATTAGAATTCCTTTTCACAAAGTGGATAAGTGACAGATTAGAAGTCTACACTGTCCCAGGAGTGTAGACAGATACCATGCTTATATATAGCAAAAATATTTCCTCATTTTGTCCTTTACCTGTCAATAAAAAGGTATATCTATAGAAATCTGGAGGTAAAGCTCCAGACAAAACCAACATGGTGACAAGGAGGAACATTACATACTTGTAAAAGGAGCGACAGATGAGAAAATAATAATAATGGCTGGGAACTTATAGAACCTTGCATTGAAAGTGATCTCATATGGAACTCAGGAAATATTTATAGCTGAAAGCACTACATGACAAAATCTGGTGGATCGAATTAAACAATACTTAGAAGAAAGATAGCTTCAACATACGTATCTAAAAAGAAAAATTAGAAACCAATGAGCTACTTGTTCAAGAAGCTAGACAAAGAGCAAGACAGTAAAGTCAGGAAGAAAGGAAATGAGAAAGAGAAATGCCAAACCTTTGTTTCTATTTATTTGCTCTTTATTTATTGCTATGGACTGAATTCTCTCTCCCCGCCATTCATATATGGAAGCCCTGGCCCCCCTTGTGACCATGTCCAGACACAAGGTCTTTAGGAAGTAATTATGGTGAAAATGAAGTCATAATGGTGGAACCTAAATCAGATAGGACTGTGGCCTCATCAGAAGTGGAAGAGATCTCTCTTTCTGTTTCTTCACACGCATACACACACCCTGCCATCTGAGGACTCAGTGAGAAGGGGACCTTATGCAAGCTGAGGAGAGAGCCCTCGCCAGAACCTGACCATGCTGGCATCCTGCTCTCAGGCTTCCAGCCCCCAGAATGGTGAGAAAATAAATTTCTGTTTAAGTCACCCACGCTATAGCATTTTGTTATGGGAACCCAAGCTAAGACGCTTATCTTTCACAGTTTGTTCCTAGGTTCTGGTACCAATTCCAATGTGTGTGGGGTTGGGGGTCGGGGGAGTCCCCCACACCAACAAGCAATTCTTGGGACACCAGCTGGGTGTCCTACAATTCAACTCGATTCTGACACTATGTACCCAGAGACAGCATCACATCCCACAGGTTAAGGGTTCAGCCCACAAGACTGCCCCCACTGCAGGTGCCAAGAGCAAGTCTAGGTTGTCGCCTATGATTCTGAGCAACTGGCTGTCAGTAGGAGGTTCCCAAGACTCTCTACTCCGGTTCGATGAATTTGCTAGGGCGGCTCACAGAACTCAGAGAAACCTCTTACTTACTAGATTACCTGTGTATTAGAAAAGGATATGACTCGGGAATAGCTCGATGGAACAGACGCATAGGGCAAGACATGGGGAAAGGGCACTGAGCTTCCATGCCCTCTCCAGGTAACCACTCTCCCAGAACCTGCACATGGTCACCAACCTGGATGCTCTTGGAAATCTGTCCTTTTGGGTTTTTATGCATAAGCTGTTTATTTATTCTCTTACCCTCAGCTGCTGTTTTTCCTTCCCCATTTACAGCCCAAAGCCAATCAAAGAAGGACATGTGCAGTGTGCTGCTGTTCCTGTACATTTTTTAAGTGCATAACAATGTAAGAATTTGTTAACGGAGACATACACATGTATGTCTTGACTATGCATAAAAATGTAATCTTTTGTTAATGGAGCCATGCACATGGATATTCTCGGAATCATAAAGAATGCAATTAATTTTAGGATATTGATACCTATGATGAGGGAGGGAGGAGAACGGGATGGAAATGTGAATTTTAGGTGTGACGGCAACATTTTGCTTCTTAAAAACAGATATCGTTGTGGGCTGAATCATGTCCCTGAAAATTCATATGTTGAAGTCCTAACTCCAGGACCTCAAAATAGGGCGGTATTTGGAGAGAGGGCCTCTAAAGAGGTAATTAAGGTCAAGTGAGGTCACATGGGTAGGCTCCAATCCAATGTGACTGATAGTCACGTAAGAAGAGAAGATTAGAACTCAGACACACACAGAGGGAAGACCGTGTGAGGACACAGGGAGAAGCGGCCGGGGAGAGAGGCCTCAGAAGAGACTAAACCGGCCAACGCCTTGATCTTGAACTTCGGCCTCCAGAACCGTGAGAAAATAGATTTCTATTGTTTAAGCCACCCTACGTGTGGTATTTTGTCATGGCAGCCCCAGAAAATGAATGCAACATCGGAAGCAAATAGGGCAGAATTGAACGTCTGTTCTTTCTGGGTATTGGGGCCGGAGATAGAGGTCATACTATGTACTCTTCTGCTATTTGAAATATTTCCATAATAGTTAAGAAAATAACAAGCAGATCCCGAAAAAGAATAACCAGAGAGTAGAAATTTATGTGTGATTGCCTTACAGGCCAAGGTGTGTTTCGCGTTGGGCAGGTGGTTCTCTTCCACAGGGTGTGTCAGTCACCCATGAATTCCCGTCTCTTGGCTCCGCCATTCCTGACGCCCGTATCATTGTCTGCAACCAATCTGCACAAGGAGAAAGAAGGAACACGGAGAAGACACACCTGCTTTCAAAAGTTCCAACCTGGAAATGGCACACACCACTTCCACTCCCATTGCATTGGCTGAAACATAGTCACACGCCACACCTCACTGCAAGTTGCTGGGTGACTGCCTTCCTGGGCACCCAGGACAAGGATGTGGACAAACAGCCAGTAGTCCCACCCACAATGTCATCAGGTTGACCCTGGTCTTCATGCTGCTGCTCAGTCTACAGCGTGTCTGCCAGGCCTATGGTTAGGGTTTAGATATTTTACAAAGGCGTGGGGTTGGGGGTCATGGTTTGGGACTTCAAAGAGGAGGAAGCCAATTCACAGGGAGACAGAAAACCAAATGTTTGCTGGGCCATCTCTAAACAAATGAGAGAGAACTTGTGTAAAATGGGCCCGGCTAGGTACCTCCTTCTCTACCACATCTAGAGTTCCCTACGTTGACAGCTCCTTCCTGGAACAGGACTTCTGTCTTAAATTCTTTGAGGCAGTTAGGGGCAAGGCCAAAGTTTCTTTTATATATAAATTTTATGTGTATATATGTAATTTATAGAACTAAATAAATGAATTTAAATATAGATACAATGGATTATATATTCTATTATATATCAATATTAATATATTATATATATATAGATAGATAGATAATCTCCTTGGTTCTCCAGAGAGCCCTGACGAATACAGGAGGAGTTAATATTCTTTTATCTATGGCACTTACATTTAATCATTTGAAATTCTTAGTTACGACATTGTTATGGCTTGCAAGGAAGTGTCCTTTACAGTGTTTCATTTAGAGGCCTCAAGATACCAATTTTAAAAAGTTTCCCATTTTATTTGTTTGGTTTGATAGGCTTTTTCCAATTGAGTGCACAGATAAACCAATTTAGGAATTTCAAACGAGCCCCATTTAGACCAGTGAAGCTTTAAATCACCCTGAGTAATCTGAGCCCAGTGGGACAAAAATCTACATGTAGAAGGTCTGTATTCTTTAAAGACAAAACCAGCAGGAGTCCCAGAGTGGGGCTGTTCTTTGGTGGTCCTCTTAGAAAATGGATTTCTCATTTGTATGAACTTACCAAAGGATCAAAGGCCCAAAAAAGGAGTGAAAGAAACAGAAGTTTCTAACAAAGCTGACAATGGAAGGATGGCCAGAACCAGTATCAAAGGACGCCGACATAAAGAGTCTGGACCTCTACCAAAAATGGGAGGTCCAGGCCCAGGAGGACTTACCACCAGGAACCAGAGCCACCAGGAGGAGACGACAGAGCACAAAAGATTCTTTGCAGGCACCTTGCTTGTGTCTGTGAAGTGGCACCAGAATTGAAGGTCAGTAGCTAGGGATCCCACTTCTGTCACCATGTAAAGTCAGCAAATAAGAGGCATAAACTGCAAAAGAACCAAAAAGTTTATTTGGGGTCTCAAGAATTGCAATTCAGGAGATGTAGATTCGAGTAGAAGCTCAAATGTGCTCCTAGGAAGACAAAGGAGGCAGGGGTAGATGAAAGGAAAGGACACAGGCTTACAAAGGTCTACAGTGAACAGTTACTGACTGGTTCTGGCATGGGGTGAGCTGACTTGCCAGAACATAGTTGGTCCTAGGCAGACTGCCCCTTCTTGGAATGAGGAAACACTTCAAGATGTGACCTCTGCTGTCAGGTAAAGCTCAAAAGTTCAGTTAACATCTGGTGGTGGATGTGGTGTACAAGCATAAGCCCCACTTCCTTAATGGCCTCCCAGCTCCATTTTAGAAGCCTTGAAAATGGTACTCCATTTTGTCATTGTCATCCACCACAGTCACGCACCATGTAACAATATTAACGATGTTTCGGTCACTAATGGACCACATGTATGACAGTGGTCCCATACGGGTAGCACCACATAGCCTGGGTGTGTAGTAGGCTCTACCACTTAGGTTTGTGTAAGTACACTGTTTGATGTTCACACAACAGTGAAAGTGCCTAATGATGCATTTCTCAAAACATGTCCCTTTCATTAAGTGAGGTACGCCTGTACTGATTTTAGTCTTGTGAGTGTTGAATAATGAATTACTCATTTCAATTATTTGAGTCAGCCCCACTGGCTGAAGACGGTAAAGGCTGACTGAAGCAAAAAACTAAAATTTGTTATTCAACATTCACAAAACCAAATGAGTAAAGAACTTTAAGTTCTATATCAGGGTTCATGTAAGGCAAAAACATTCTAAAGGAAAGATGGATTTGAGGACATATATGATTCTGAGTGTAAATGTCTGGGTACTAGCAAAAATTCCAGGGAGCATTTCAGACTTCGAGGCAGTGGAATTGGTGAAACCAAAGTCAAGCTCTCCAAACAGTAAAGGGGGCCCAGGTAATATCTGGAGTACAGGTGGAACAGGCAGAAAATTCCATTAATGTAATTGTATGATATGATGAACGGACAGAGTTGGAAAATAGGATGGCAGGGTAGGGCAGAGGGACCTGGAGGGCCCAGGATGGATGGAGAGATCAGCTGGGCTGGTGGGGGGAAGGGGCCATGGGCACACCCTCTGCATGTCCCCTCCCCCACCCTCTGAAACCCTTTGTGACTCTTCAGTGCTCTGTGATGCAGGCCTGGGATTATAGGCAAGTGTGGACACTCTCAGAGCTCAGTTGCCTCAGGCAGCCTTGCGATTCAGAAAATGGAGTTCAGTCAATGGAATGTTCTCTCATTTCTGAATAGCCATATTGAATTGTTTTTGAGCATCTGCTCAACATTCTTAGATAGTGACCACAACCTCACCATCGTGTGTGGGTTGTGGTTGCTTCTTCTGTTCCTGTGCTTCCTGGTGGGGATTCCATCTTTACCAACCTTCTGGAAAACCAAAATCTACCAAAAGGTAAGGATCCCTGGGCAAGCCACCAACAGGGATTTTTTATTGTTGTTTCCATTTCTAGTCCCACATTTTTAAATGAGTTGGTCCAGAGAGACTCCTAAGATGGCAAGTCTGAATAGAGGATAGAACATCATCCTTCTAGGGGAATAGGCCAGGCAGGACTAGGGGTTCAGCTGGGACTGTTTCCCATTTAAAACTCACAGACCATCTGGGTGTGGTGGAGGATTCCTGGATAAAATCCCATCACTGATTTCACGGCCCTGCATTAGGTTATTTAGAGAGTTTGGGATCTGTGTAGGAGAACACTGTTCCCAACACTGGATCATGAGTCACATTCCCATGTCGGGCGTCATTCGACCAAACCGTCCTTTGTATTGGGCAGATCAGGAGAGCAGGGCTGAGCCTCTGAGCAGACGCTGGAGTGTGAGCTCTGTCCCAGGATACAGGGTCCTATCTGAGGAAGCACAGATGTGACTGTGGGCCTCAGAGTCTATGCCCTCCTTGAGCAGAGGACTTCTGACTGAGAAGATCAAGTGTGGACTCTAGCCAAAAATCCTCCTTCGAGTTTTTCAAAGAAGGAAAAATTGAAAGTATCTTATCACCTTTAGAAATTCAGAAAGGGAAAGAACACAAAGTGCTAGTAATAAAAATGGAGAGTGACATTAATCTTGGATGAATATCTGAGTTTCCTAGAGAGAGGAGCAAGCCAACTAAGTCCTCGCTCCTCATTCTTTTGTTTTTGTTCTCAGCGTCAGGGCACAGCCAAGAGGAGAAGAAGAGGTGGAACATCAAGTGGTAAGGTTCCACCTATCCCACCTGAGCTCTCCAAGGGTGACCCTTCCTGTCCTCTCCATGAGGTCCCAGGTCCATGGTCTCCGAGGATGTCAGTCGCTAGATAGAGTCCCTCTCAGAAGATAGAGGCCTCAGAGGAAAGGCTCATGGGAAGGTAGTCAGAACCCGAGACATTTCTCAGATTCCTGCTCTGCCCAGCTCTGGACATGAAGCAGTGATGGGCCTTGACAATGGGTGTTGCCCAGTGGGTGGCCGTGGGAGACGTCAAGAGTCAGAACTTCTGTCTCCTGACCTTGTAGAAACTACGTTGACTTCCTGGATGATCAGACTCCTCGAGGTAACCATTGACCTCTGTTCCTCACATGGTGGTTTTGAACATATATGTATGTGACAGTACTTTATAAATGAAGCAACAAACACATGTGAACCTTATTAATATTATCATTGACCGTTTGACCACATCTACTGATTCTTGGGGCTTTCAGAGTTAATAGCCCGTTAATATCCCAAGGGTCTCCCATAAAGGGACTCCTGTGTAACACCTATGCTTCTACCTTTATTACATGTAATTCACTCTTCTGGTTTCCCAGGTTGGAGAAATTACCAGAGGGAAACAGAGGAGAAAAGGAGGCTAATTTCTATTCTGAAAAGGTGACTAGTCTTTTCTTTCCTGATCCCTCTTTAACATGTTCTCTGCAATTCCAGGGATTCAGTACAGCCTGCAGTAGTCATGGGAGGGGTTTGCCATAGGAACGGGTATGTGAATGAAGGCCTTGGGGTGAGGGCTGCTGAGTGTATGGTGAAGTCATAGACGTGGGGCATTGTGAAGGGGCAGCAGGCTTCAGGTGGCCCCTCCCCTGACAGGCCAGCAGGTCCTCCTTTCCATGTTCTGGTCCTGGCTACAGTTTTCTACTTCCTGTCTCCCGCAGGCCCCTAGGCCGGCCTCTCGATATCACCCGCTTTCGTCAACTATTATGCCCAGACCCCTCCTGTGAGGTGTGTAATAGCACAACTGCTGAGATCAATCGGCTCCTGGAGGACCTGGAAGATGATACTGCCTCTGTGTCCTCTATGGCTTCCACAGCTTCTGGGACTGAGTCATCATTCACTCTGTCCTCTGCCTTCTCAGAAGTCCCTCCAGGAGACCTAACACCATCCCCTCCACCTGACCCTTCCCCACCGCACCCCTCCGTCCTCTCACCTAACCCAATGACACCCTTAGCTGACTTTCTTTCACCCTCACCACCGGGTCACTCTATGCCACCAGAGTCTTTTCCTCCCTTGGAGTCCAAATTCCCAGCAGACCGTTCCCCACCCCAACCCCTTGCCCTTCCCCCTCTGCCACCACATGACACCCAGGCAACGGGTCCTATTCTCCAACCAGAGGCCACTCTGTCTCTGAATACGATCTTCTCTCGACCGCACCCTTTCCCAAGATATTAACCCCTTACCAAATTTGTCCCAGATAATCAATCCCACTGATTCACTGGCTTGTCATCACACACCACCAAGCCTGTCTGTCTCACCACCGACAGACCACCCTTTAACTGTGACTCAATCTAAATTGGTTTCCATCTTATTGAAGTCTGTTCCAGAGAACTCATCTCCAGATAGCCCTGGTGGGTTGTCCACTTATGTCCCAACAGTCAGAGGCACTGACCATTCAAGCCTGTCAATTTCAGAATTATCCTGGTGGCAAGCTTGTGCCAAAGACTTGTTCTTAGCACCTTCCACCTTGGCACCATGTGATTTTAATCGAGAGTTTCTTGCCCTCCATTCTTCAGAGTCCTCTCTGGAGAGACACCCTACAGCTAACCTTATAGAGCCTGGTAACCTCTCATTTCTCAGCCCTCATGTCCTGGCACTCCTGGAGAGACAAGTCCGAAAGAGGAGTGATTTCCTGATGTGGAAAGAAAAGGAGAAGGAGAAGGGTTCTTTTCCAAAAAAACTTAGGCCAGGCCACCAACTAAATCCTTCGGGGAAAACGTTAGAGTCAAATGCTGATGAGTGTGACTCAGCATTCTCCCTTCCTTTCTGGAGCAGTGCAGGCAAACCAAAGGAGCTGCACGTGCATGAGCAGCCCCCATATCCTAAAATCTTGGAGGACCATTTACAGGAAAAATGTATGCAGCTCTTCTGGGGTCTTCCATCTCTGCACAGCGAGTCCTTGCCCTCTGCTATCCGTGACTCAAGTGACTGCACCACAATCTTCCTTTTCAATACCATCCCAAATGCCTCCACGGGCCAAGAATCCCCAGTACCTCTCCATCGCCCACCTCCATCCTTGCCTGAGATCCAGCCCCAACACTTGCCTCAAACCCTGCCCCAATCTCAGCCACTACCTCTCACTCAGGTCAAGTCCCAGGCCCACCTTAAATCTCCACTCCCAATCCTACCATCTGGTCCTCTACCCCAGATAAGGATCTGTGGGGTGTGTCACCATAGACCCCAGGATGAATCAGAGTCTCTCACCTCATCTGAAATTCAACAACTGGAATGGAAAGTGTTGCAGAAGCAACAGGAAAGTTTGTGGGGTTCCCCCTCTGTAGTCCAAAGATCTCAGGAAGAATTTTGTTCTTCAGCTCCCAACTTTCCTTACCATCAGGCCTCCCAGGCCCATGCCTCCATCTCCATCCTTCCCGTAGAGTTTCCTCTCAGTGATGAGCTGAGGAAGAAACTGGAACATCACCTTCGAAAGAGGCTCATCCAACACCGGTGGGGCCTGCCCCGCAGGATCTGTGAGTGTCTGTCACTGATGATGCCTCCAAGAGATTCCTCAGAGATAGTTAAGTCAGAGAGCAATTGTGGACTCTCATGGATCTCGGTGAACAAAGATCTAAATGTTGGATTGAGCCAATCCAAAAGCTTCCATGAGAGGGGTTCAGAACTGCTTCAGGTAGAGAAGGAGATGGGGAAGGATCGGGGGCACAGCCCAGAGAACGGCCCAAAAGCTCATCTGTTGAGTGACCCAGAGAGCTCTTCAGATAAGGATCCGGCATATGACTCTGAGAAAGACCTAAATAGTCACGTGGCAAGTCTGTCAGGGAAAAATTCAAGGGCCTTGGAGGAAAGTCTAGATCAGAAACAACTTGAAAATGTCCTGAAAGCACATTTGAGCAAGAAGTTTGAGGAAATCAGTGAGGCTCGGCTCCCTGGGACGGTGCGCAGTTCATGGCATGCCAGCAAGCAGACATTGCTGCTTTCTGACAAATCCCGCACCCAAATAACACAGAGGAGTTTGCCACCTTCAGTGGGTGGGGACTCCTCCCTGAATACCTTCCAGGAGCTTTGCTTCATTGATTCCAGTGCACAACAGATGATGGAAAGCCATATTAAAAGCTTTCGTATGAGAATGGAGTGGGGCCTTCCCTGCAGGGTCCTTGAATCCATACAGGCGTTTAAATTGGAAGATGCTGCATCCCAGTCCTTGACCTATTTCTACTGTCCCCCCTCAAATAACCCAACTTTGGAAGTGGACTCCAAATCCGAGGGCTTCGAGCCCCATAGAGGAAGCTCTAAATCTGTTCTTCAAGAAAAAGCGGAAACAACAAATTCAGCCCTGGTCCTGGATCGTCTTTGCCCTGCTACTTCACCTATGGGCAGGCAAGGACAAGGGGTGCCGAGACAATCACCCTCTGGTATCAACCAAGAGATTGCAAAGGTTGTTCAGAGGAGTAAGGGTGCCAGGCAGACTCATCTGCCTGTCACATGTGGCATCACAGGCAAAGCGAGTCAGAAATTTACTCAGCTAGGCAACAGATGCCCCCCAGAGCTGCCTGCAAGGCAAGCTGGTGCCAAACATGAGACAAAGGATGAGAGAGTGAGTCCCAGTGATAGAAGAGAAGGGCGACAGGACAAAAAGATGAAGTCGGAACCCTTTTCCGTGCACAGCACGGCCAGGGACATATTCAGGGCCAAGGAGCTCAACGCTCTGCAGTCAAAAACTGGTAATGTGTTGACAACCAGCAAGCCAGGAAGCTCCCAAAGGATACGTGAGAATCACAGTAAAATAGAAATTACTGGGACCATTGAAAGCCCTGCACCAAAAAGACAAGTTCCCCAAGACCCAAAGTCATCGGATCTTAAGGAACATCTGTTTGGGGAATTAAAGTCGAAACTAGAGAAGAGGAATCAGAGCCAGGTCCAAGGCCAACACACTGACAGGTCCCCTTCCTCAGAGAGCTTGACTTACAAGGCCTCACCGACTCATGCCCACGGTGTCTCCAGTGGGGACATGGGAGCTTCCCAGGTGCTGCATGTCCATCTGGAGGACACTGGGATCAGCAGGAAGCAGCGGCAGGAGCCTTGGGTCCCTAAGAAAGACCGAAAGAGGTACGAGGATAAGAAATTCCCACCAGCTACAATGAGAGTGAGCCCTCTGGGCACCAACAAAGAAGAGCTTGGTGGAGGGGATGCAGGGTTGGGGACATGCCAACCTACAAGAAAGAGTTTCCCTACTCAGATCACAGCATCAGAGGAGACGCTTGGGAGCAAGTCTTCCCAGACCTCATCACAGAAGGCACAGCCTCCTCCTGAAAGTCTGTTCAGAAAAAAGATGAACCACATTTTTCAATGGCTTCGTCCTGGGACAAAAGGCAAAAACCAAGAACATCCCCAGGAAAAGGGCAGCCCCATATCATCTGCACAGAGCAGAGGCCTGGTTAAAGGGAGAGCTGCCGTTACTGGGACCACCACAGCTCAGAAGACCAGGACAGTCCCTGGGAAGTTCCCAGTGGAGAAACTGGGGCAGCGGTGTGCAGCAGAGGTCACCCGCCCTCAAGAGCCCCTTCCTTCCCTGAGGAAGTTTGTGAAAACTGAGCAGAAGGCAGAAGAGCAGGCCCAGGCAGAGCCCGTCCAGGGGCATCCTTCCAACTACAGGGCTCCCTCCTGTAAAGTGCCAAGCACCAAGTCCTGCCACCAAGAAGTTGTCTTTGCTGGCCAGAATTATCCTACATGTTCTAGACGGATCAGAGACCAGAACAGACACCCTCAGAAAGCCGTGGCGTTTAAAGATCAGCTATTGGATCAGAAGCGTCCCTTATCTGTGCCCCGCAGGGAGCATGTGCCCCATGCAAGCTCCACCTGCAGGCGTCAAGCCGGCCCAGGGGCCTCCAGCTGTTCTCACCACTGCTAAAGGCACTATGTTTAGGGATCCGTCTCTATGTCAATAGAAAACGCTTTTCCAGCGTTTCGAGAGCGGAAAATTTCCCACCGCAAAATAATTCCTTCTTGTGGAGAATGTTAATTCTCCCCAATAAATGATTCTCTAATAATAGTGATGTCTTTTCTGTGTCCTGTGTTGGGGGCATGGGTTTCAGGTAACTCAGGGCTTGTGCTTAGGGAAAAGGAGGAGTGAGTTCAGCTCTTACTGATTGCTTCCTCTGGCTTCTAAAAGGTCACCAGTGCTCTGGAGCTCTTGTTGACAAAGAGATATCACGTGCCCCCAAAAGCCCATTTCCTCCCTGATGAAGTTTGAGGAGGTGGGCTCTGCCTCCTGCCTCTTCGCTTAGCCTTAACGAAAGTGTAGAGCAGCCCACACCTTCCGCTCACTGAATGTTTTACATCCTTCAGAGAGTAGGGAAGACAGGTGTTCTCTCTCCGAAGAGGGTCAAGAATAGGTATGCAGTTCATAAAACAACAATGAAGAAAAAACAGTGGCTTCATCATGATTTAGAGGTCAGTGACCAGAGGACCCCACAGGTGGGTGAACCCTGAATGGGATTTGGGGGGTGGGGGAGGGTATTGCTGCAGTGGATCCTGGGCTGGTGGGGGAGGGGGTAGGAACAGCACAGACACTCCTTAAGAATCTGTCATGTGAGTATATTAATGTGTTAGGGAAGAATACTTTAAACTTTACATTGAGGTTTCCCTACTGGAAAGGAACCTGGGGGAAGTGGTTCCCCTCTCTAGGTATTTCTTCAGACTGCCAAATGATATTTTGTTGCAGAGCAAAAGCATCACTCAGCTGCCAGTAGTAACAATGTTGACCGGGGAGCCACCTACCTCCCAGGATAAAATAAAGCTGAGAGTAAGGAAAAGATGACTTGGAGTAAGCGAGGAGGGAAGAAAAAATGAAGAGGGGAAAGAAGGACCTTGCTGGTAGAACAAAGCTTTATGCCTCATCATCCATATGGTGACCCTGTCCTGTTCCCCCCGCCCCCTCCTCAATCTGATCCAGGCATCACCACCTTGAGGCTGATCCAGGCACTGCACAGCACACTGATGCCTTATTCCAAAAAGGCACTGGGCTGTTCTTTGAATACTAAACAATATCTGCAGGGAGGTCATCAGGCATGGCATCCCCCTCTATGGGGAAGGTGATCTTGCTGCCTTCCTTCCATCTATGCTTAATAGGAATATACAAGATCTTGCCCTTAGTGTGTACAGTTCACCTATCGGGATGGAAGTGCCGCCTCTGATATTCACGGCCTTGGTGGAGCCATGGCTGGTCTCCACCAGAACACCTGCAGCTCATGAACCAGAGGTGAGTCCCAGACTATGCACCAGGTTACAGATATATGGGGGTCTCACCATGGACTGCACACATACCCACCCTTACAATAGGGGTTTGGAGGAAAGGCAACTCCACTTAGACAGACTGGGACTCAAAAATTGGCTGAGTGTCAACTGGGGCAAAATTCAAAAAGCATTATGATGGTGAGCATTAAATACATTAAGTTGCAGATGTCTAAGTAAAATAAAGATGGTTACAAGGGTGGAAAAATAAAATACCAATTTTGTTTTCTAAAAACAACATGATTTTAAAAATGGAAGGGAGGAGAAAAAGGGAAAAATAGAATAAAATGATTGTTCTGTAAGTAATAAGAGGGGGTCAAGATACAGGTGACAAACGAAATAAGACACCAAGTAAGGGAAAGGTATTTGAGGACGTTAGAAAAGATAAAAGTATAATGGTAACTATTGTAACAAAACCGAACGCACGCGCACACACTCACACACACACAAGCTCTACACAAATGGGGTATCCCAGAGGGCACTGGAGGTAGTTTTCCCAGAAAGGCTTGTGAATGCTAGGTGTTAAAACAAAAACCAAAAACAAAACCGGTGTCCACTACAGCCTCTCTCACTCCACACTTGTATCTTCTCGTCCAGAGTTATGCCATTGAACCCACAATGTCTGAAACTTGAGGTCAAAGAAAGAATGCAGATTCTGTGGAGGTCCTGGGAGGGGGATGGGGCCCAGGGCAGGAGACTTGAAGAGGTGAGGAGGCCATGGAGGGCTCTACCATCGATGTGGATAGACCAGCCAAAGACCAGCCTCTCAGTTTCTGCATCATCTCATCTTAGGGTCCTTTCCTTCCATTCCAGTGTAGTTACTGCCACACTCCAGAGCTTATCACCAGGAAGACTTCAGCCATCCAGATTATTACAGTCGGACATTCCACCCCTTGGCCTCGTCTCTCATTCTTCTGATTCATATGCCCCTTGTTAACTTTTCAACTCCAGGCCCTTCATTTTTCCACTTGCTCCTTGTCTGTCGGTCAAGCTCTTGTTTACATTTCCTCCCTCTCCGGGGTAGACTCGATGGTCTGTCAGCTAACCAACATTTAAAAAGCTCCGCTACTAATGGGCCCCATCCAATCCCTTTTAATCCTGCCTGTCTGGCAAAATCCCATCTCTCTGCCTTTCCCAGAAATGCCTTCCTATAACTAATTGATCACTATTGGATTAAATCTCACAATGGAGTCTACCGATGCCACAGTAAATTCAGCCCCAGCACTAGCTGGGAATCACTCACTCATTCCACAAAGAATTATCCCATGCTTACTAACATGAGAACAAGACAAATGGAGCTTAGGTCGCTGTTTCCTTATTCCATTCTCTCTCCAGGGACACTCAAATCTATTTCAAATCTCCTTCACTTTCCTCAAATTTAGGCTGTCTCCATTTGCTCAGTAGATGTGCTGGACCACTGATCACAGAGGAACTAGAAGTCATGAGACAGGAACTTTCCATCAATAAAGCTTCACAAAAACCTTTTCCCGTTCCTCCTTTCCTTCTTTCCTGTTATATGAAAAGAGGTTTCCTTCCTAACCTCAATGATTACACTTCCTGAAATGTCCTTATTGAGAGAGCTAAACCCTCGTCTTGACGGACTGAGCCCCCTTGCCAGGTATCCTCTCGTCCCCTCCCTCTCTTTAGGAGGCACCCAGCTTCTTTCATTATTTTAAGCTTCTATTACAGAAATCTTTAAACATGCACGAGAGCAGTGGAACTTCCCATGTACCCCTTACCCCACTTTCACAGTTATCATCTGGCACGTGTGATACGGCCCGTCTCCTACACTACGGTTAAGGGGCAAAAGCCCATGGGAACATCCTGCCATCCGTCTCTCAGGTGTATGCTTTGTGCCCATGTCACAGCTCTCACGTTTCTTTGACATTTACTACCTGTGGAGCTCACTGACCCAAAACAGATGGACAGAGCCATGGGGAGGAAACGCACTGAGCTTCAGATGCTCTGGCCATCAGTTCTGCTCAGCCCTGTAGTCAAGCCTGAGAAGTCACTGAGTTAACTCCTCCCTCCACCCCACGCAGAAAGGAATCTTCCTAAGCAAATGCAGTGCACGGTGTTGCAGTCCCTCAGTCACACAGTGACTGCAGCACGTAGAGAGCACAGAAGGAGAAAACTGTACATGTGATAAGGACTTCACATCACCATGCAAGTGTTTTCAAATATTTAGAAGAAAGTTTCTTTCCTGTAATACATTTAAAACGAGCTACTGTATGATGAGTTAAACACAGGAGATCAAACACTTTTTTATCTCCTCTCCTTCCCCAAAAGTAAAATATTACATGAAAAGATGCTCCACATCATTAGTCACCAGGGAAATGCAAATCAAAACCACGGTGAGATAGCACTTCACACACAGGATGGCTAGAATCAAAAAGTTAGATAATAGCAAGTGTTAGAAGGCCGAGAAACGGAAACCCTTCTATGCTGCTGGTGGGTATGAAAAATGGTGCAGCTGTTTTGGAAAACCGTCTGGCAGTTCCTCAAAAGTTAAACACAGAATTACCACATTACCTAGAAATTCCACTTCTAGCTAGACACTCAAGAGAAATGAAAACATATGTCCACACAAGAACTTGTACACAAATGTCCATAGCAGTATTATTCATAACGGTCAAAAGACGGAAACAACCTAAACGTCCATCAACTGACGAATGGGTAAATAAATTACGGTATATCCACACAATGTAATATTTTTTGGCAATAAAAAGTACTGATACATGCTACAATATGCACAAACCCTGACAACATTATGCAGAAGTGAAAGAGGCCAGTCACAAATAACCTCATATGATTCCATTCATACGAAATGTCCAGAACAGGGAAATCTAGAGCGAGAGGAAGTAGACTAGTGGTTGCTTAGGGCTGGGGGGATGAGAGGACAGGGGCATGACAGCTAAAGGTTATGAAGTTTCTTTTTGAAGTCATGAAAATGCTTTAAAATTGACTGTGGTGATGGTTACCCATCTGTGAATACACTAAAAATCATGGAATTATACACTTTAAATGGGTAAGTTGTATAGTATGTGAACTATATTTCAATAAAGCTGCTAAAACAAAGGATTTAAAAAGAACAAGGCCCTTGAGGATGACAAGAAGGGGAGAAGATATGACAAAAGATGTCAACACAATTTTTGAAGACGGAAATCCGGTGCAGGAGTGGTAACTGACTAGCAGAGCAGAGGAAGTGCCGGCAAACCAACTCACACCACAAAACCCCAGAAGATGGACGACCCAGTGGCACCAGATAAGGAAGAAATTAGGGGTTTCATGCTGTACACATGTTGAATATTTTGTTCTTTCCTTTGGTTCTTGTTTTATATTATGTATAATTTTTTTAAAAAAAATTTTGGGGGGGATGCTCTTTTCCAGTATTTTGTGAAACCCTGTTGAAATGTTAGCACACTTTAAATGTGCAAAGAGGATCCAGGGTTTCTTGCCTGGGACAGAACCTGCGACAACTGTTTTAAAGTCACCATTGCACACTTCTGGGGTCTGGGTAGGCTAGCGATGGCAGGTGCGGGAATAAAAGCCAGAAATTTCAAAGGTTAGGCAAAATTTGGGACAACAGCCAACAGTCCATTTTTAAAATGTATTTATTTAAAGATAAACTTGTGGAAAAGTTGCATGGATGGTAAACAACCTTCCCCCCCTTATCCAGGTGTACCCGTTAGTATTTTGACCCATTTTCGATATCTCTCCATTTTGTCTCTGTCTCCGCTCCCTCCCTCCCCTTTCTCTCTATATCAGCACACACACACACACACACACACACGGATGTCCATGAATGTGCCATGTTCGCGCCCGGGATCCAAACCGGCGAAATGCTGGGCCACCAAAGCGGAGTGTGCAAACTTAACCACTCGACCACGGGGCCGGCCCCACCTGAAACTATTGTTGGTGGAGCTTATCTTGCTCAGACTTTAAAGGATGATTTTACAATCATGAGTCCTGGGGACCTTAGGGGCAGTCAGGACCAGACTTGCTATAAAAAAAACAATGCCAGAGAAGCAAAGATACATAGAGGGATTTGTCTGAACAGAGACCTCCTGCAGTCGAGGGAGGGTACATGAGAGGGGTGGGCTTGAAGTGTACCTTCCTTTTGGGTAGAGACGATGGTGAAGCTGTGGATGAGGGAGAAGACAGGGAAAGAAAGGAGCTGTCATTACTGGTAAACCCTCTCACATGGGAGGGAAAGGATTGGGTGTCTGCGGCCAAGATAGATTCATCAGACTCAGCGAGGGAATGCGGGCAGGCAAAGGGAGGACATGACACAGGGCTTCATTCCAGCAGTTTAGCACTAAACAATGAAGCTGTAAAAGTTATACCTATTAAATGACTAGCTAGCGTGGGGGGAGATGAAATAAATATATATACACCATCAACAAAAATGACATTATTGTTTAAAAAGGTACAGAGATGTCAATGGGAATTTTGGGGAAAAGATAGAAAGTAGATGGGGAAAAAAATCATAAAACCTTTCATGGAAGAAGTAACCATAGGTGTGATTCAAAAAAAATCTAAAGGTACTGTCAAATATGATTACAACTGTGCTCACTAGAAGTTATGCTAAAGAGAAGCCTAGTCCTAAATCAAGATGAGATTGACCCTGCAGGTCATGGTCCAGCACAATTGCTCTGTAAAATAATGGAAAAGTTTAAAATTTTGCTGGGAGGAGGGGATTTGGCAGAGAAAAAGAGGGAGCAGCAGGGTGAGACACCGTATGGGTGGAAGGGGCCAGATTTGAGAACCTTTAGAGGCTGACTAGCCTAAGAGGGATTCGGGGAAAAGAAGAACTACCAAACATTTTCAAGTTGTTTGCCCTGGGTCCACGGATGTGCCACGCCCTTGTGGCCCTCTTTCTCATGCTTTCTGTTGGTTGATACAGGCTACTCTGTTCTCTCATGCTTTTTGGTGATAGTGGATTCTTTTGAGGAGATAACGGGAGGTGGGGCTGCTGCTGAGTGTATTTCTGGTTTCATACAGGTAAAAACACATTATGTATGAGGGGAAGTTTTAGTTGAAGGCCGAGTAGATCTTGGGGATGTAAATCCCTGGGCACAGGACCGACTTTCAAAGATGAGGTGGGGGTCCAAAAGGAGATCACCAAGCAATAAAAGGCTCTTAGGTAACAGCTGGGTAACAGAATAAATAGAAAATTTCACCAAGGTGAAATATATGCCATGGTGAATATGTGGAGTTGGAAGGTAAGTTGGAAGGATCTAAAGGGCCTCAGAGGGGTGGACTGATTTGCTGGCCTGGATGGTGGGGGAAGGGTTGTGGGTTCATCACTTCTGTGTTTTCCCCTCCCCGACCATCAAGAACCTTTGGTGTCTATGCTAAAGCTCTGTGATGCGGGCCTGGAACTCTAGTCTAGAATGTGCACTCTTAACGCCCAGCTGCCTGAGGTGGCAGTGCACTTCTGGTGATGCAGATCACCCTCTTTGTCTGAGGAATGTTAATGCACCACGGCTGAGCTCCAGCTTGAGCTCCTAGGTATTCCCATCCCTGCCTTCCTGTGTGGGGTGGGGCTCCTTCTTCTGTCACTCTGCTACCTAAAGAGGAGTCCATGTTTCCCAATATTTCGGAAAGAGAGAGACATCAATCAGGTAAGTAAATCAGGTCCCTCAGAAATATCAAATCTTTCTTTTCAAATAGATGCATTCAATGCTATCAATTTCCCCCTAAGTACTGCTTTTGCTATACCTTATAAATTTTAATAAGTTCTATTTTAATTTTCATTTAGTTTAAAATACTTTGAGACTTCTTCCTTGACCAATGTGTTTAGTAGCGTGTTGTTTAATCTCCAAACATTTTAGGATTTCCAGCTATCCTTCTGCAATTGATTCCTAGTTTAATTCCATTATGGTCTGAAAACATACTTTGTCCAATCTCTATTTACTTTTGTTAAAGTGTGTTTTGTGGCCAAGAACGTGGTCTATCTTGGTGAATGTTCCATGAGAGTTTGAGAAGAATGTGTATTATCGGATGAAGTACTCTACAAAATGTCAATTAGATCACGTTGACTGATGGTGCTGTTCAGGTCAACTGCATCTATACTGATTTTCTGCCTGCTGAATCTGTCCATTTCTGAGAGAGAGGGTGAAATCTCCAAACATAACAATAGATTCAACTATTTCTCTTTGCAGTTCTACCAGTTTTTGCCTCATATTTTGACACTATGTTGTTCGATGTATACATGTTGAGGACTGTGTGTCTTGTTGGAGCATGGACCCTTTATGGTTATGTAATACCCCTCTTTATCCCTGATAGTTTTCCTTGTTCTGAAGTCTGCTTTGTCTGAAATTAATATAGTTACTCCTGTTTTCTTTTGGTTAGTGTTAGCAGGGTACATTTTTCTCTGTCTTTATTTGTAATCTATCTGTATCTTTATTTTTAAAGTGGGCATTTTGTATACAACATTTAATTGGGTCTTGTTTTTTTATCCACTGACAGTCTCTGTTTTTTAATTGGTGAATTTACACGATTTATATTTAGCGATTTTTTTTAAAATACGGTAGGACTCATACCTACAATGTCTATAACTGTTTACTATTCATTATATCTATTCTTTTTTCGTCTCTTTTTCTGCGTTTTCTGGTTTTAGACAAGCATTTTCTATGATTCCATTTTCTCTCATCTCTTACTATATCAATTGTTCTTTAAAAAAAATTTCAGTGGTTGCTGTAGAGTTTGTAATATACGTTTATAAGTAATGTAAGTCCTCTGTCACATTGTTTTCATTCCTTTCACTTATCCATATACTATAATCACCCAATACATTGTCACTATTACTATTAGCTCAATTGAGAATAAGAAAAATAAAAGTTTCATTTTACCTTGATTTATTCCTTCTCTTCCTCTTTTTAATGAAGATCCAAGTTATCATTTTCCTTCTCCCTGAGGAACTTTTAAAAAATATTTATTGCAGAGCAGGTCTGCTGCTGATGAATTCCCTCAGTTTTTGTTTGTCTGAGAAAGGTTTGATTTCTCCTTCACTTTTGAATGATAATCTCACTAGATATAAAATTCTAGGTGGGTGGTGGTTTTTCTTCTTTCAACACTTTAAATATTTCACTCCACTCTCTTCTTGCTTGCATGGTTTATAATGAGAATCCCACAATTCTCATCCTTGTTCCTCTAGATGTAGGGTGTTTATTTTCCTCTGGATTCTTTCAAGATTTATCTTTTGGTTTCCTACAGTTTGAAGACGATATGTCCAAGTATAGACGTTTTTAGTATTTATCTTGTTGGGGTCTTTTCTGAGCTTCTACAATCTATGGTTAACCTGTCATTAATTTTGGAACATCCTTGGCCATTATTACTTCAAATATTTTTCTACTCTGTTCTTTCTCTTTTCTCCTTCTGGTATGCCAATTACACATGCTACATATTTTGAAACTGTCTCACAGTTCTTGGATACTCTGGGCTTTAAAATTTGTTTTCTTTTTCTCTGTGCATTTCAGTTTGCAAAGTTTCTATTGACATATATTCAAACTCACATATTCCTTCCTTGGCCGTATGCAATCTACAGATGAGCCAATCACAGGCCTTCTCCATTTCTTGTAGTGTTTTTGGTTTCTAACATTCCTTTTTGATTCTTTCTTAGAATTTCCCTCTGTCTGTTGACATTCCTCATCTGTTCTTGTGTGCCATCTATTTTTTCCATCAGAGCCCTTAACATACTAATCATGGTTATTTTGGATTCTATGTGTGATACTTCCAAAACCTGTGTCAATGTGAATGTGGATCTGATGCTTGCTTTGTCTGTTTAGACTGTTTTTTCTTGCCTTTTAGCATGCCTTGTAATTTTTGGTTGAAAGCCAGACATGCTGTATTAGGAAATAGGAACTGAAATAAATAAACCTTTAGTGTGAAGTTTTATGCTCATCTGGCTAGGTGTTGGGCTGTGTTTAATATTTACCGTAGCTGTGCATGTCAGAGGCTTCAATTTCCTCTAGTGTCCTTGTTTTTGTGTTTCTTGTGTCTTTAGGTTCCCCTAAATCTCCTCCTTAAACAGAGCCTATGCCTTGCAACTCTTTCAGCTATGATCCCATCACTATACTGCAGCCCTGGGGACGTGGTGGGAAGGTGTTAAGGGAGGGGATATAATTAAATCTTTTAGTGGGCCTGTGTCCCTGGGTTGTGACGTTCAAAAGTGTTTCTAAGCTTTTTTTTTTCTTTCCTTTGAACTCTTTAGGTGAGACAGGAAGGCTACAGGGGGTTGCAGTTGGGTAATTGCCCTTCACCCACGTGGGATAAGGCTTGGTACTCTTTTCCCCTGCTGAGGAGGCTTCTATTACGGAGCACACTCAGGGGATATTTCAAAATCCTTTCAAAATGGTAACCTTTCTCCCCCACCCTCCCGTGCCAGAAACATCAGAGTTTCTTCATGGTTCTTCACTGTGAGAACTTAGTAGGGTTCCTGGAAGTAAAACTCACGAGTAGGTGGGGCCTCCCCTTAAATGGTCCTCCAGGAGTTTCTCACTTTCATGCTAGCCCACATGCATCCTCAGCAGTTTGTCAGTGTCTTTTACATGTTTCTACCAGTTTATGGCTCTAGTGGCTTCTGCTCCAGGTAAGCTGATCTTAACTGTGATTCTCTGCATTCACCCTCTCTGAAGATTTTGGGTAGTAGTTTGCCCTGCAACCTCAATTCTCTGGTGACTTCAAGAAAAGCCATTGATTTTCAGTTTGCTCAGCTTTTGCTTCTCCTAAGGACCATAGTAAAGACTCCCAAGATCTTTAAGTGTTGGAGCTGGAACCAAAAGTCACTCCTCAAAGGATAATTCTTTATTTTCCTGTTCCCTTTCTCACATTTTTAAATGAGTTTGGCTGGGCCAGAGAGACACCTAAAATGGGAAGTCTGAGGAGAGGACAGACCATTGCTCCCTTAGGGGAAGAGAACAGGCAGAACTAGGGCTTCAGGGAGGACTAAGGATTCCATTTAAAGCTCACAGACTATCTGGGTGTGCTGGTAGGTTCCCCAATAAAATCCCAAACAGTGATTCTGTAGTCCTTGATTCAGTTATTTAGCGTTTCAGATCTGTGTAGGAGAACATCGTTCCCAGCACTTGATCATGAGTCATCTTGCCATGTCAGGTGCCACTTGCCAAGCCTTCCTTCGTGTTGGGCAGATCAGGAGAGCAGGGCTGAGCCTCTGAGCAGACACTGGAGTGTGAGCTCTGTCCCAGGATACAGGGTCCCATCTGAGGAAGCACAGATGTGACTGTGGGCCTCAGAGTCTATGCCCTCCTTGAGCAGAGGACTTCTGACTGAGAAGATCAAGTGTGGACCTCATAGCCAAAAGTCCTCCTTCAAGGTTTTCAAAGCAGGAAAAACTGAAAGTATTTTATCACCTTTAAAAATTAATAAAAGGAAGGAATGCAAAATTATAGGAATTAAAATAGAGAGTCATATTATTCTTGGATAACAAATATCTGACTTTCCTAAACAGAGAAGTGAGACCAATGAGTCCCAGCCCCTCATTCTTTTCTTTTTGTTCTCAGTATCAGGGCAGAGCCAAGAGGAGAAGAAAAGGTGGAACACCAAGTGGTAAGGTTCTACCTATCCCACCTGAGCTCTCCAAGGGTGACCCTTCCTGTCCTTTCCATGAGGTCCCAGGTCCATGGTCTCTGAGGATGTCAGTCACTAGATACAGTCCCTCTCAGAAAACAGAGCCCTCAGAGGAGAGGCTCATGGGAAAGCAGTCAGAACCTGAAGCATTTCTCAGATTCCTGCTCTGCCCACATCTGGGCATGAAGCAGTGATGGACCTGGGCAATGTGCGTTGCCCAATAAGTGGCCATATGAGATGTCAAGAGTCAGAACTTCTGTCTCCTGACCTTGTGAAAGTACTTTGACTTCCTGGATGATCAGATTCTTCCTTGAAGTAACCAGTGACCTATGTTCCTCACATGGTGTTTTTGAGCCTCACATGGGTTGACATACATATATGAATAAAAGCCCTTTGTGAATGATAAAGCAACATACATACGTGAGCTTTATTATTATCATTAACCATGCGATCTTGAATCCTAACTCTTGGAGCTCTCCAAGTCCAATCTACCAAGGGTACCATAAAGGACATTCTACTCTGCCTCCTAAAAGATCTCTTTGCTTCTGTCTTCATCACTTTCCTGGTTTCCCAGGTGGGAGAGCTTGCCAGAGCGAAGCAGAGGAGGCAAGGAAGGTGCTTTCTCTGCTGCAAAGGTGACTAAACACAATCCTTCTTTCCTGTATCCCGCTTCTTAGCAGGGTCTAAGAATTTCTAGGGCCTCAGTGAAACGTGAGATTGATAAGGGAGGGAAAATCCTCAGATTTTGAAATCCAGATTGTGAAAGTCTTGGGGAGAAGGAAACAACATAGATTGTGAGCTCAAGGAAGTGGGGGGATGTGAAAGGACAGTATGCAATGGGTGCCCCTACCTCTGTCAGACCTGCCAGGGCCCCATATATTTGTTCTGGTCCTGGCTGCAGCTATGTATATCCTGTCTCCTTCAGTCCCCGGGGCCAGCATCGCGATACCATCTGCTTTCGTCAACTGCTATGTCCAGACCCCTCCTGTGAGGTGTGTAATAGCACAACCGTGGAGGTCAATCGGCTGCTGTTCCTGGGGGACCTGGAAGATGATACTGCCTCTGTGTCCTCTATGGTTTCTTCAGCTTCTGGGACTGAGTCATCATTCACTCTGTCCTCTGCCTTCTCAGAAGTCCCTCCAGGAGACCTAACACCATCCCCTCCACCTGACCCTTCCCCACCGCCCCCCTCTGTTCTCTCACCTAACCCAATGACACCCTTAGCTGACTTTCTTTCACCCTCACCACCGGCTCACTCTATGCCACCAGAGCCTTTTCCTCCCTTGGAGTCCAAACTCCCAGGAGATCATTCCCCACCCCAACCCCTTGACCTTCCCCCTCTCCCACCGCATGACACCCAGGCAACGGATCCTTTTCTCCAACCAGAGGCCACTCTGTCTCCTAATACGATCTTCTCTCTTGACCGCACCCTTTCCCAAGATATTAACCCCTTACCAAATTTGTCCCAGATAATGAATCCCAATGACTCACTGGCTTGTCATCACGCAGCACCAAGCCTGTCTGTCTCACCACCGACAGACCACCCTTTAACTGTGACTCAATCTAAATCGGTTTCCATCTTATTGAAGTCTGCTCCAGAGAACTCATCTCCAGGTAGCGCTGGTGGGTTGTCCACTTATGTCCCAACAGTCAGAGGCACTGACCATTCAAGTCTGTCAATTTCAGAATTCTCTTGTTGTCAGGCTCCTGCCAAGAACATGTTCCTCCCCACATTATCACACTCTGATTTTCAACGAGAGCAAGTTTCCCTCCGTCTACCAGAGACTTGTCTCTGGGGAGACTCTGCTACCAATCACATGGAGGCCAGCAGACTTTCTTTCCTTGGCCTTAACGGCCAGGCATTCTTGGCAAGACAAATAAAAAATAGAATGGATTTCCAGATTTTAGAGAAGATAGAAAAGGAGGAAGGACGATTTTCAAAACAAATGTGCTCAGAAAACCAACGGATGTCTTCAGGGAATTCATTGCAGCCACTTGATGTACAAGACACCACAGTCCCCAAAATTGGCTGGGACATCACAGGCAAACCAGAGCAGCTGAGCATTTGTCAACAGCTACTGTATGTCAAGACTTTGGGAGAAAACTTGCAGCAGAAATATACCCAGCTCTTTTGGGGTCTTCCCTCTCTGCACAGTGAGTCCCTGCTGGCCACTCCTGGTTTCTAGTAGTAGTGCCCCACTAGGGTCGCATTTTGTCTTATTCAATGGAATCTGTAATGCTTCTGCAGTCAAGATGTGGGATCAAGAATCTCCACCACTTCCCCATTCTCACCCTCCTCCCTTCCCCGATGTACATCCGCAACCCTTCTCTCAGACCAACTCCCAATCCCAGCCCCCACCTTTCACTCAGGTCCAGCCCCATGCCCACCTTCAACCCCCACTCTCAATCCTACCATCTTCTTCTCCATCCCAGATTAGGGACCATGGAGTGTCTTTCCATAGATCCCAGATTGAGTCAGACTCTCATATCTCAACTGAAAATCAACACCTGAAATGGCACATGTTGCAGAAGCAACAAGAAAGTCTGTCAGGTTTAGTCCCTGCATTCCAAAAATCTCAAGAAGCCACTTGTCCTCAAGCTCTCACCCCTCCTTTGGTCAGCCAGTCCTCCCATGCCTATGTACCAGTCTCTGTCCTTCCTGGCCATTTTCATATCACCAGTGAACCCCAGGATAAAATGGAACTCCACATTCCAAGGAGGCTATTCTCACACTGCTGCCTCCAGGCCAGTAGGAATCTAGAGTCTCTGTGTAAATGCACAGAAACATCTCAGCAAAAAGGCAGACATGCTCACTCACAGCTCCGTCAGCTTCAGGGCCAGAGTAGCAAGGATCTAGCAGAGACTGAATTGAGTTTCCCAGGAAGCTTCCATGAGACGATCTCAACAAAGTTTCAACTAAGGCAGGACATGAAGAGGAATCTTGGATATATCCTAGAGAAGAGCCCAGAAGATAGTCCTCCAAGGGTCTCAGAATGCTACCTACTAAAGAGTCTGAGGGCTGCCTCAGAGACAAAAAGTAGCTGTGTGTGTCACTCAAGGAATTACTCAGGGAATGAACTCTTAAATGTCTCAAGGAAGGACACAGACCAGAATGAAATGAAAACCATTCTTAGATTACATCTAAGCCAGAAGTTTTGGCAGATCACTGCAGGGAGGATCCCCCTCGGGGTGTGTCATTCATGGCTGGCTGAGGACAACCCATCCCCTCCTTCTGGGAGTTCCCAGAACAATATGGAAAACAGAAATTTGAAAAACATAACAGTAGGTGGGGTCCACCCCCAGATGACCACTCCAGAGCTTTCTTTTCTGGATCCCAACACCCGACAGGTGCTAGAAGCCCACATTATAAGGTTTTGCGTGAGTCAGAGGTGGGGCCTACCCCTCAAAGTTCTTGAATCCATAAAATCCTATAAGTTGAGAGAAGCCAAAACATGGCCTCTTCCCCAATTTGACTTTCTCTCCTCAGCCACCTATATTTCTGGGGTGGATTCCAAAAGCTGAGGTTTCCAAGCTCCTTGAGGGAAGCTCTAAAAGTTTTCTGGGAAATAAGGTGAAAACAACGAATTCAGTCCCCATCCTGGATCTTCCACTCCCTGCTACCTCATCTGTGGGCAACGAAGGACGGGGGCCCTAAAACCATCCCACTCTGATATCGACCGGGAGCTTGCCAAGGACATCCAGGCAATCGAGCATGGCAGACAGACTTCAGAGATCCTCACACACAGCTTTATAGACAAAGTGAGTCAGAGTAAGACTGCACTAGACAATAACAGATGCAGCTGAGAGGTGTCCACAAGGCAAGCTGGGGCTGGACATGTGCCAAGGGATGAGAATGTGAGTTCCAGTGATAGAGAGGACATGATTCAGGGCCAAAAGATGGTGGAGAAGAATTGAAAACATTTTTCCACGTCCACCATGAACTTCAGGGAGATATTCAAGGCTGAGGAGCTGTGCGTTCTTACATCACAATCTCATGACATCTTGACAACCAACAAGTTGGGAAGCTCCCAAATGGTAAATATCAATGTGAGCAAAGTAGAAACTACCCTGACCAGTGAACATTCCTCACCAAAAATACCAGTACCCCAAGATTCCAAACCATCAGACATTAAAAAACAGCTCCTTACCGAGTTGAAGTTTCAAATGAAGAGCAAGGAACATAGCCAGCCTAAAGGCTCTCCCGCTGACATATCCCTTACTTCAGATAGCTTGCCTTCGACGCCTCACTGACTCAGTCCCAGAGCGTCTCCAGTGGGGACATGGGAGCTTCCCAGATGCTGCAAGTCCACTTGAAGGACAATGGGGATTGGCGGGAACCCTGGGCCTCTAAGCATGTCTCATGGAAATGCCAGGATAGGAATTTCCCACCAGCTGCAAAGACAGTGAGACCTCTGGACTCCAGAGCAGGAGAATGTGGAAGCGAGGATTCAGGAGTTGGGACATCTAAAGCCAGAAATAAGAGCCACTCTATTGAGGACAGAGAATTAGAGGGCACTTCCCCGTATCTGTCACAGAATGTACAGTTTCCTCCTGAAAGTTACTTCAGAAAAATAATGAGGCAGTTTTTTCAGTGGATTAATTCCAAGAAAAAAATCACAGGGCAGGAAAGTCCCCAGCAAAAAGCCAAGTTCACGTCAACCTTTGCACCGCTCCGAGACCCAGCTCAAAGTGCAGCTCTCGTGAGCTGTGGGCCTCCTGAAGCTCATGAGCTCATGGCAGCCATCGGGAAGATCCTAGAGGAGAAACTGGCATGGAGATACGAACCTGAGGCTGCAGAGTTAAGTCAGCAGAAGGGGGAACTGCAGGCCCAGGTAGAGCCTGACGAGGGACGTCCCTCCAACTACGGGGCTCTCTCTGACCCACAGCCAGGGGAATGGGCAAGGACCACATCCTGCAGCCAAGATGCTGTCCCTCCTGACAAGAGTTTTCGTACAAGGGTTAGACAGAAAAGAGACAGGATCAGACAGCCCTGGAAAGTTGTGGCCTTCAGGGACCAGCATTTATGCCAGAGTCAACCCCCTTCCCCACCCTACAGGGAGTCTGTGCCCCATCCAAGACCCACCTGCATGCATGATGCACGCCACTTCCCTCCGGCCACCCTCACCTCTAATGAAAGCACTGTGTTCAGAGATCTGACTCTTCTATTCAAACAGGAAATGCTTCTCCAACACTTCCAGGGAGGAACAATGTCCCCAAAGAAATCATTCAGTCCTTGTTGAGAAAGCATTGCAGTTTTCACGAGAACACATTCTCTGATGAGAACCATGGTTAGCACAACCAAGGATACTGATCGTCCTCAATAAATGTTTCTGCTAAGAGAGAGTAGTGTTCTCTGTGTGGTGCTTTGGGGGAGTGGGTTTGGGTTTCCCAGCGCTTATGCTCAGGGAAAGGAAGGAGGGAAGTCAGCTCTGACTGATTTCCTCTTTCGGTTTCTGCAAGACGACCAGTCTCTTGTAGGGGGCCTGACAGTGGCTTTCTCAGTTTTATCTTGGGTCCTGTATTTGACCTTACTCAGATGTCCTGTACTTAAAACACTTTACTTTTTCATAAAAAGTACAAAAGTTTACTCTAAAAACTTCCAGGCCTTTTCAAAATGAGAAAAACCCTTCAAGTCCAGAACTTGGCTCAACTTGTCTTTCCATCTGCTCCCTCACTATCCTGAACTATACACAGCTGCAGGGTGGGATGCGTTCCTCTGGAAGGATACAGCCAGAATGTCCCCTTGTTGCCTCAGAAAGTTTTGGAATTGGAAGTGTGGGGGTGTTTAGGCCCTGAGGTGAGTGGCAGGGGGAAATGTTGCTCTTGGATCTCTTGGTGAGGAATGAATGTCACCTGCTCCTAAGAGCCTTTCTCTCCCTCAGGAGGTCTGGGTGGTGGGCCACGTCCCCACGCCTCAGCTGACCCTAACAAAAATGGGGAGCAGTCCACCCTTCCCCTTCCTCTACCCTTCCTGGAGCAGAAGGGAGGAGAGAACTTGCAGCTCTGAAAAGGACCAGAGATAGGAATATTTTCCTGAAAACGGAAACTTACCTTCATTTAGAAGAAGTTGCTGATTCCTGAGTATCTCACAGGTGAGCAGTCAGTGCAGGTGTGCGTATGGATGGGTTTTGCGATTGTGGACACTGGAGTAGCCAGGGCAGGGTCCAGGAACTGGGTGGGTCCCGCTGAAGAATCTGTTATATGTGGGGTGTTAATCTGTCTGGAAGGCACATTCTGAGCTCAACAATGAGGTCTCCCTGCATGTGAGGACACCTCAAGGAATGGGAAGAGCCGCTCCCGAGGGAAACTGCCTCAGGATGCCCAGCTTGGTAGAATTATTGCAAGACCAAGAGATCACCTTGCTATCATTTGTAGGAATGGTCATCGGGCAGCCACCCAGAATTTGGGGCAAAAGGAGACAACAAGTAGGGAGAAAGGAATGGTGGAGTGAGTGGAAAAGGAAGGAAAAAATGAGGAGGGGAAGAATGACCTTATCATCACTCCTCATGATCCCTGAGGGTCACTTCGAGCTCACAATGTCCCTTCCAGACAGATTAACACCCCACATCCTGGCCATCCACTCCACCCAGCACTACCTTACCTAGGCCTCACCTCCTGGAGACTAATCAGGGCTGGGGGGAGCACAATGATACCACTGCAGCTAAGAGAACTTGGGATAGTCTTCGAGATTGAAGACAGTATCTCCAGGAATGTTGTCAAGGAGGTTGTCCTCTCATTTGGTGCCTGCCTTCCCAGCCATGCTACATCTTACACCAAGGTTACAGTAATTTAGGGGTGTGTTAGTTACTATATAACAAATACCCCAAAAGTTAGTGGCTTAAAAAACCAAGTATTTATTAATTCATGGTTTCTGTTGGTGAGGAATCTAGGCAAGGCCTACCTGGGTTCTCTGCTCCAAGGTCTCTCACAAGGCTGCAATTAAGGTGTCAGCTGGGGCTGGGGTCTCATCTGAAGGCTTGACTGGGGAAATACACGCTTCTTCACTCACTTCTATAGCTGCTGGCTGGATGCAGTTCCTCAAGGCCTGTTGGACTGAGAGCCTCAATTCCTGGATGGCTGTTGGCTGGAGCTGGCTGGAGGCAACCTTCAGTTCCTTGTCATGTAGGCCTCTCCAACATGGCAGCTTGCTTCATCAAAGCCAGGAGAGAGTCTGCTAGCAAGACAGAAGTCACAATCTTGTAAACTAATGAGGGAAATGATATCCCATCACCTTTCCCTTATTCTATTGGTCAGAAGCAAATCACGAGGTCCAGCTTACACTCAAGGGGAGCAGTTTATACAAGGGTGTGACTAGCAAAAGAAGGGATCTTTGGAACCTTCTTAGAACTCTTCCTAACACAAGGGTTTCTTCTTGGACATCCCACTGAGTTCACTGAAGCAAAAGTGACCAAAGGGACCAAGTGGATCCTTGTGCTCATCCATATCCACGTCATCAAAGTTAAAGCTGTTTAATGGCTAAGCGGAGTAACGTCTGGTAAGAAAAACTTCAAAGAGATTGGACCATCCAAAGAAGCAGGGAAAGGTGGCATGGAGGTAAAGGCGGTGTGGGGTCATCATGAATGGTAAAGTGAAAGGAGCCCTTAGAACCACCTGCCTCACCACTGCCAGTATTCAGACTTAGAGGGGAGGAAAAATTAGGAGCAAGACGGCTCATCCTTGCTCTGCCACCGTATCTCCACTCTGCTCTAGCTCCCCGACTATAGGCCTAAAGAAGCAACCTTCAGTTCCCATAGAGATAGCCAGGCTGATAGAGGATGCAAACCCTACAGCTTGCAAGGTTTAACTTCTGCTCTTATTGATATATTTAATATAGCACATCCATCATTTCAAATTTGCTTCTCACAGCTTGAACATCAGAGAGAATGAATCACACAATCGATGGCAAAGCCAGTACTAGGGAATTCAGCATGTAGCTCCCATTCTGGGATGTTTTGCATGAACCCATTGCCAAAGAGCTTCTAACCAAGGGAGAGGTGGTGGCTCAAAAGGGCTGACTTACTGGCTGGGGTCACAAAACTAGTCATACCTGGTGCCCAGATATTTGCTTCTATTCAGAGAAACACTGGATGAGGCAACGAGACAGAATTTGCACACTCAGCACATCTAGGCAGTGAACTGTCCAAATGAGGTGACAGTACCACCCAGGAGTGATCCCACACTCTTGTTCTGCTTCTAGTACTGTTTTCCTTTTTCCCAGATTCCAGTTCCTATGGGAAAGCAGGACTCTTACCAAAAGAAGGAAAACGTATTAGCTGAACAGTGACTGGAGAGATGAGGATGAATTTCTCTAGAAACAGATTTCATGGGCTTGCTGCTTATACCCAGAGATCAGTGCTGTGCAGCTTGGGGGGTGTGGGGGTCTCATTTACATGATATTCTGTGGCACCTGAAGAATTTTCAGTGACATAGAATGTGATGGGAATGGGTTACCTGAATTTTTATACCCTCAAGCCCACACTCCAAACCTAATGTCGGGGCAAATAAAATGCATGAATTGACTGGTACCTTGATGTGACTTGGGTATGGGAACCCCAGATCCCAGCTTCAGGCACTGTGAATGTCTCTGGTACCTGGAGCTGCCTAAGGGAATCATCTTTCTTGAGGCAGCCTTCACATGGATTAACACTCAGAACTGTGCCCTAATCTGCAGCCACAATGAAGGGGCCCAGGCTATGAGAAGGGGCTCTTCTCTCTCTCTCTCTCTCTTTTTTTTTAAAGATTGGCACCTGAGCCAACAACTGCTGCCAATCTTCTTCTTCTTTTTTTCTCTTTTTTCTCCCCAAATCCCCTCAGTACATAGTTGTATATTTCAGTTGTGGGTCCCTCTAGTTGTGGCATGTGGGACGCCGCCTCAACGTGGCCTGATGAGCGGTGCCATGTCCACACCCAGGATCCAAACCAGTGAAACCCTGGGCCGCCAATGCGGAGTGTGTGAACTTAACCTCTTGGCCACGGGGCCGGCCCCGGGGCTCCTCTTGAGGCCTTTCCTCTGGAACTTCCATTGGCCCTGGATCAGAGCCTAAATTAGGCTATTTTCCTGGGGTCACAAGGACACGTTTGGTCTTCCTTAGGGAGGCCAAGTGGAAGCTCAGAGATTTGTGGAGGCTGCCTCCCTATCTCTCCCAGGAGACTCGGGGTCTGTTCCTTCCTTCTATGGGGGCCAGGAGGTAGAGAAGGAACTGAATATTATGCAAGTTTAGCAATGATTCACTGTGGGAGGGGGTTGGGCTGACAAGAGTAGGTAATTTTCCTTTGCAGGGATTCCTGCCCAGCTTGAGGCAACCTTCATTTGAAACAGGATAATGCTGTTTCTACCCTCCACCTGAGGGGACTCCAGAAGGAATAAAAGTTACCTTTCCTCATTTGTCTTACAGGAAGTTCTGGGCTTCTGGGTTCAGGAGTTATTAATGGCTTTCATGTTTCCTGAACCCAAGCAGAAGTTGTGAGATACCTGTTGTACCGTCCTGCCCAGACCCTCATGTGGGAGGAGACTTTAGCTGGCTGCTCCAAGGAGAGAGGAGATGGGGGTTGACACAAGTGCTGGGGTGAGAGAAGGAGAGTTGCCTAAAGGTAGCAGTGGCTCCAAGACCCTGAGAATCGGGATGTAGAGACGAGTCCCTTAGGTGGACGGGTTCTGTGTGGCAGTCCTCTAGGAGACAGCACAATGTTTTAAGGGATGAAGCGATGATGCTGAGATGACTAATCATCAAGTCCCATCATCTTGAGAGCTGTCACAAGACATGGCATTGCTCACACTTAGCACAGAGGCTGTGCAGCCACTGGCCTTTCAATGGGCCTGAAGGGCTTGGGCAATGAAAATACCAGGGGCAACCAAGATGGACTCAAGATCACAGGCTCTTACCTACATATTTGATGGTGAATACTTAACTAAATAGGCCAAAAGCTCCCATTAATGACTACTATTGTATATCTTCCTACCCTTTAAAATGGGGTCTTTGAGCCAGATTTAATTTAATTTAGAAAAATTAAGTACTGCTTATTGTACTTCAATGTTGTGAAATAAATTTATGCTTTTTATGTATATTATCCCATTTAAACTTTACAATGCTTTGAAGTAGGTTTCTTTACCCTCTTTTATAGAAGGGCACGACCTGAAGGACAGAGAAGGTAATATATATTCAGAGTGCTAGCACAGAAGAGGGAGCCAGGGATGGAGAGCCCCCTTACGCTGTGAGGGATTCTTTGGATGTAAATGATGGCAAGTACAATTCAACTGACTTTAAAAACAGGATCTGTTGACTCAGGCACCTGAAAAAGCTCTGGGAGTAAGGCTGCCCTCAGGCAGGAGGATTCATATTGGGGCTCAGCTGATGTCATCAAGTTTCAGTTTCTATCCATTTCTCTGCTCTAGATTCTGGACTGGCTACCTTGTAAGTCTGTCTGGCAAGTTCGTAGCTACATCTTCCAAACTAAAAGCGCAGCTAAAAATGGGTTGTTTCTCCCACTAGTCCCTTCAAAAGTCCCACTGTGCCTTATTGTCTCCAGTTGGGTCACATGCCCATCCGTGACCAATCACTGTTGCCAAAAGCATGGACCAATCTTTTTGGCCAAGCCTGACTTCAATGCCCTCCTTTAAAGTAAGAGCGTTAGTGATAAACAACTCCACTTGACATGGACTGAAACTGACGACAGGGTTAGATCCCCAGAGGGCAAAAGAAGGACTATTTTTAGAAGGTGAGTGAATGCTGAGTGTCAAAATAAAAACAAAAACAAAACGGATGTCTGCTTCAGCCCTCTCTCTCACCACCCCATTTCTGCCGTCTTGTCCAGAGTCATGCCATGGACTGAAGGTTAGAGTTAGAGGAAATGCCAATTCTGTGGAGGACAGGAAAGGAACTCAAAGTGGAAGGAATCAATCAGAGGCCCCAACATCCATGTGGATATACCATCCAATGATCTGATCTCTCACTGTCTGCTCCTTCTCATCTTAGAGTCCTTTACCTTCATTCCAGTTCAGTTATGGCCATATCCTAGAACTTAACACCAGCAACACTTGAGTGTTCTGAAAAAATACAGTCTGACATTCCACCCTTTATCCACTCAGCTTATGCCCTCAGCATGCTAATTCCTCAACCTATTCAGGAACTACAAGGCACTCTAAACTTAGGCAAGCGAGTTGACTGAGAAAACAATCACAGAAGCTCCCCCGAGACAGGGCCTCTGTTTGTTGCCTCCACTGGGTGTCCCAAGTGCTTGGAAGAGTGTCTGGCACATGGTAACACAGGAGGAATGACTGGATTCTGAGGCAGTGGTGGAGCTGAGCAACAGATGTAGAACAGAAGTTTATGGGGCACAAACACACTTGTGTGATTTTATCCAAGAGGAAGCAGGCCCTTATTTGAAGGCAGTTCTAAAACAGGCAGAGTTGGATTTTGCTAGACGGGACGAATGAAAAAGGGGGTAGGCTGTTTAGAGAAGAGCACTATATTTAGGTTTAGGATTAAGTGATGCCCCATGAAGTTAGGGAAACAGAGAAGTCATCCGATTGGAACTTTTCTTCATAAAAACTTTTTTACTTTGACGTAGTCCCGTTTGTTCATTTTGTGTTTTGTTTCCATTGCCCAGTCAGACACGGTGCTTGAAAATAGGCTGCTAAGACTGATGTCAAAGAGCATACTGCCTATGTTTTCTTGTAGAAGTTGCATGGTTTCAGGTCTGACGTTCAAGTTGTTGTGGTTGTTTGGTTGGTTGGTGGTTTTGCTTGGGTGTACGTGTGATCTAAGGTTCTTCAAGTCGAAGTCTGTGCGTTCCCTGGTAGCCAATAGGAAATGAAATACACAAGCATACTTCTTTTATTTATTTAGAAAATATTTTACCGTAAGTCCAGTACCAAATGCGTTGTGAACATCTTCAGTACGCACAATTGTGAAACAAACACAAGTGAGCAGAGCCCAACTGGAGAAATCATTGAGGTGTCTCTGTACTCCTTCCCCATGCCCGTTCTTTGTCGACCAGTGTCCTACCCTCCCCGCTTGCTCAAGGTGGCAGATCCTGCTTGCTGTTTTTTCCCCCTCATTCCTTTCCTTTTCTGTGTAGTATTTTTCCTACATGGATGTATGTTGCTCTAAACGACATTATTATTGCTTGGTTTGAACTTTACCAGAATGTCCTATTTCTTTCTTACACTGAATATTCTGTTCCTGAAATTCAGCCGCTGATGCTTGTAACCGGTAGCTCTAGTCCATTTTCACTGCTTCCTAGTTTTCCGCACATTCCTTTCTTCACAACAAAGGCGAGCAGGTGTGCCAAGCCCACAGCACAGTTCCCGCCGTGAGTCTGCTCTCAGTCAACATTTGTTGAATGGAACTGAGCCCGGACTGACGGTTAACAGCGACGCTTGGTTCCCTAGGCTGCATTCTCTGTCCTTCGCGCCAGGGCGAAGGATCCTGCCATGTCTCCCGCCCCCAGTAAGCTGCAGTTCTCAAAGTTCTGGGTCAGCCATAAGAATACCCGCGGCCTCTCGAGGAACCCCAGGAGGCTGCAGTTCCCCTAGAGCGTAGCGGGGACCCTGCGTCCCTGTCAGCGCACCTTCCGGCTCCGCGGAGGTCCGAAGCAGCGTGTGGGCGGGGCCCCAGGAGTTCTCCCAGGAGGGTGTCCCTGTCGCTGTCCGCAGTCCAGCGCCGGAGGGGGGGGGCAGCGGCCGGGGAGCGTCTGGGCGGCGGCGCGCGCGGGGAGCGCGCGCGGCTGCTGGGCCGCCGTCCGGGGAGGCGTCGGCGAGCCGCGCCTGCCTGCCCAGAGCCGAGCCCGGCGGAGTCCGGCCACGCTGTGCCGCTCTCTCCCGGGCCGGGCTCGTCCGTTCCCCCGGCGTCCGTGGACGCCGCTCCGTGTCCCCGCTGGGCACAGCAGCCCGGGCCCTCCACGGCCACGGCCGCTAGCCTGAGGAGGCCCTCCTTCAGCTCCCGCTCTTCCTGCTCGCCGGACACGGACGACCAGGGCGCCTGCGAAGATGATTCCATCTGGGAGAGGCACCTGGGGGCGTGGGCCTGGGGGCTGGTGGGAGGCGAGCGTGTGCCTGAGGAATAGGCTTGTGCGCCCAGAGGTGCCCATCAGGTCGCGGGACAGCTGTGCGGCGCGGGGAGCGAGGGGGTCTCTTCGTGCGCTTCACGCGTTCATGGAACGGGCGGTGTGTGCCGGGCACGGGGCCAGCCTGGGGATGCGGGACCCGGGAGTCGGGCGCTGAAGCGGCACCCGTGGTCTTGGCTTCTTGGAAGGACAGACGCTAAGTAGATAAGGATACTGGTCTGGATGCGTTCTGAGGAGGGCAGGTCTCCCTCTTTTAGAGGCTACGTTCCGTTGGGGTTTTCATGAAGCCTGTTGTGCCCCTGAAGCTCAGCCCGGTCCAGGGGAAGTGGCCTGTCGAGGGCCACGTAACGTTTGTGTGCAGAGCCAGTGCTTTCCAAAGCCCTTGACTGTGCAGAAGTCTACCGGTTAGTGGTGCAGTGGGGGCTGTCCGGGGAGCATTGTGAGCACAGGTGTGTGTCCCACACTTGAAAGTCTGGCAAAGAAAGCGTGAGGCTTGAGGGTGCTCCGTTCGTTCCCTCCTTCCACAGAAAGTCTGGAGAGTTGGCTTTGGGACTTTGGGACTTCCTTTCCTCTGGTCGGTGCGTGTTCAGTGGTCTGGACACTTGGTGGGCAAGACTGACAGGGTGTTTGACGTACTGGACCTAGCAGCCTAGTTGGAAAGGACAGACAGGCAGCAACTAATTACCTAGGAGATACGTGAAAGCAATTTTGTGTTGAGTGGTGAGAAATACAGCAATTACTGTTAGACTTTGTGACTTGGGCAGTGATGTTTAAGCTGAGAGCAGATGCCTAAAAGAAAAGGAGGACTTGTGCGGGAGAGTGTTGGGACAGGGCAAGGGAGGAGTATGGCCTGTCAAAGGAGCTGAAAGAATGCCCTGGAGACTGGGGCCGCGTAGGGACTGTAGGCTGGGGAAAATAAAACTTTTCGATTAAGGCTGGCGCTTTCTATAGGTTTTTGGAGACTAAGCGTGGTGATTCAGAACGTGGACTCTGGAGCCAGACTCTGTCAAATGGGTCCTAGCTCTGCCACCTACGGGCTGTGTGAACTTGGGCAAGTTACTGTACCATTCTGTGTGTCAGTTTCCTGATCTGTAAAACGGGGATGATTATAATACACACTCCATAGGTGAGTGTAAAGGTGAGAGGATATTTCATATCCGTAAAGTACTTAGAGCAGTGTCTGGCCTTTAGTAGGCATTAGTAGTGGTTGATTAAATAAATGGATAAATGCATACATACGTAAGTATTCAAGGCTTGGAGGCTGTCCCTGGTGAAACGTGTGAACTGGAATGGATTACACCCAACTTTGTTTCCTTTCCAGCTTGCAGTTGCTACTGACCGCATCTGTAGCATTGTGGAATTAGAAATAATCTCCCTCGACTTGGCTGCTCTTGGTAAAACAATCTAATGCTGTCCAAATTATCCCAGGGAAATAAAAGCCTTTTCAGTAGCATAGATCACTTGACTTTTACACCCAAAGTCCTGGACATTATTTTTGTCTCCAGTTTATATGAGGACACTGAGACTTAGATGGATGAAAGGACTTTGCCAAGGTCACCCGGTTAGTAAAGTGTAGAATCAGTATTAGAACCTGACTTTATATCCTCATCTCTGTGCATAGTGCCATAGGTGCTAAACAGGTTATTTTAATTAACGTGATCAGGCACAGAGTACCCTGAACTCTCTTATAAGTTCTTGCTCCCTTAGAAAAGGAATCTGCTGCTGTCCTTAAGGAGCCTATAAGATCTCTGGGGTAATAGAATACATTGTTTGTAATAGACAATTATGAAAGGGTGAGTCTGCAGGGCTAAAATGTTGAACAATGTGTGTGCATTAAGAGTCTTTTAGTTGCAAGTGGTAGAAACTCAACTCAAAATGGCTTCAGGAGAAAAGAATACATGTATTGGAACACTTAACTGATTCAGATATGGCTGGATCAAGGAGTTCAAATAATGCCATTGGGCATATGTCTCCTTTTGTTTTATTCTTGATTCTTAACCAGTCTCTCCTCAGTAAGGGAAAAGATGGGCACAGGCATCTCCAGGGTCTACACCCTACCAGCTTGTCCACCCCAGAATAAAAATTGTGTCTATTTCCCAACATAGGTTTAACAAACATCCTGAGGTACGGTAGTTGGCCCAGGTTGGGTGGTATCTCATTCTTGGAGCCTGGGGTTGGAGTTGAGCTTCAGATAAATCACCTGGACTGATAATTTGGATGTGCTGCCTCCCTCAAAAGAAAATTGGAGGTTACTTCCAGAAGGAGTGATTAATGACATAGGCAGGCAATAAAACAAAAAACATACTTTCACTACAGATAGAATATTTGGAGTTTCAGATTAACCCGTTTGTCCCGGTGTGATCCCTGTTGGCTTCCTGGAGGAAGTAGATTTTCCCTTTGGCCTTGATAAACATGGAGGGTATTGTGGTGAGGAGAGAAACAGGAAAGGTATTTCAGGCAGGGAGCCCCTTCTTCGCAAAGACTGAGATGTGGGAAGATGTGTGCAGGGGCACTGAGGAGAGGGTTTGCCCTCACAGAAAGGTTAGGGCTAGTGTCTCTTGATTAGGTCCCTGCTGTGTGCCCACAAGTGATCGAGCTCCTCGAAGGGCTATGGATAGTCGAGAGTCATCGCACAGTCTCTGGAGGCGGATGCTTGAGTTTCATCGTCATTTTCAAGCTGTGTGATGTTGGGCAAAATCTTCACGTTCCAGGGCTCAGTCTCCTGTTCTGAAAAATGGGAATAATAGTACCACCTCGCTGTAAGAATTAAAGCCAGTGGGGGCCGGCCCGGTGGCACGGCGGTTAAGTGCGCACCTTCTGCTTCTCGGTGGCCCGGGCTTCGCCAGTTCGGATGCCGGGTGCGGACATGGCACAGCTTGGCAAGCCATGCTGTGGTAGGCGTCCAATGTATAAAGTAGAGGAAGCTGGGCAAAGATATTAGCTCAGGGCCAGGCTTCCTCAGCAAAAAAGAGGAGGATTGGAAGCAGTTAGCTCAGGGCTAATCTTCCTCAAAAAAAAAAAAAAAAGAATTAAAGCCAGTGATGCCCAGAGAGTGCTTAGCATTGTGTCTGTCACATTAATATTCGATAAACGTATTATTTTTATTTCCCTCAGTGACATGAGGTTAGTTTGACTCCCCCCTTTCAGATGAAGGTAAGCAACACGTGTAATGTGCTCTGAATCCAGAGACATGGCCCTCCTCTTATCAGAAAGCTCTTTGTTGGGGGGAAAGACAATTAGATAGCTAAGGCAGGGCTGAATCATGTGGAGTCTTACCTCGTCCTAACAGAGCTGTGCTCCCACCATTCCAAATCCATGTCAATGTGGGGTTTTGAGTCAGAAACACCTGCCTTTAGGTCCCACTTCTACCCTGTACTGGTTTTGTGACTCATGAGCTACTCTCACGGTGCACATTTTAGGATAAGTGACATCTTTCGATATCACACAGTTAAGAAGATTCAAAGCCCAGATTTGAATGTTGGTCTTCTGATTCCAGACAGGGGAAATCACAATCTAGGATGTTCAACTCTAGGAATCTCTAGAAATTCAAGGGCTAAAATGACACGGTAGCATCCTCCTCCATCCATAAAAGCCCTTAGGAATTCAAGTAGCTCTTGGGGAAACCAAGGCCCCTCCTTGTCTCTCCACACCCCTTGGCCTCGTTCAGTCTCTGGGCCAACAGCTGAGCGCCCACCACATGTGGACACTGTAGGAGGTAGGAGGCCGCCTGTTGTTCAACACATGACCCAGGACCCTCTGGCCTTCCTGGGGTCAAACGCAGCTTTTCCTGCCCATGGCATCCATCTTAGGGTCGCTCTTGATTGCAGGATGTGGTGTCAGAAGTCTACTCAGTCATTCACACACATTAACCCACTCATCTGGATTATATAGCTCTGCCATTTTGAAAGCTCTCTCATATATGTATTTTCATACCATTCTCCTGGGAACAGCAATACCTACCATCTATTGGATATTTACTGTGTGAGTCTGGCTCTCTGCTCAAGTCCTGATGTATGTAGACCCACCAGGTTGTTTAAATGTCACCTTCTCAGTATGACCTTCTTGACCACTCTATTTAAAATTGCCTGCATCCTCCACTGCCCATTAGCATCCCTAGTCTCCTTCTTTCAGTTAATTTTTCTCAGTAACAGTTACCTCTCCCTAACGTAACATCCAACGTAATTATTCATTTCCTAGTGTCTGTCTTCTCCCACTGGGATGTAAGTTCCACACAAGCAGTTGTTTCTGTTTTGATTACTTCCGTGTGCCCAGAACCAAGCCTGGAAACTGGCATTATGGATGAATGAATAAATGAGCTTAATATTCACAATATCTCTGGGAGGTCAGTTGTGTTATTACCCCACTTTACAGACGATGAGGCTAAAGGTTAGGGGGAGTGCTTCGTTTTCATTTTCATTTTTAGTTAATTTGCCCCCAATGTCACAAAACAGGAGAGACCAGAAGCGAGACCCATGGCCAGGGTCTCTGGTTCCCAGTCCCCTGCTGTTTGAGCAGCCACGCGGAGGGAAACAAGTCAATTCAGTGGCAGTCCTGTTTCAGTCAGCACTGCTGTTTATGCTTGCAGTGTCCATAAAAATGTTATTTTAGTCCTGACACTGATGCTTATGAATAAAATTTAGTCCTCATTCAAAAGCACGTTAGCTGAAGCCATTTGGCGTCCTGTTACAGCGTTAATTTTTATGGAGAAGAATACACTGGTGAGGAGTACCTCTTCCACCTTCAAACAGAACAAGCGCCTCGAAGGCCAGGCCTGGCGACGCTCCCTCTGATCATAAGGCATTCCGGCATGTTGCTGTCGCTTTACTTATGGGACCAGGGATGTAATTTTCAGATGGTGGTTTGTTTTGCCGCCGCGTTACATCTCGGGCTTGGCAATTACATTTCATTAACAGGGAAACATAAGCCATAAATCATTGATCAGAAACAGGTTGTTAATTGGTCTAGTTAAAGCGGCTGCCGGCTGGTAGGGTGCGGACTACAAATTGATGGATGCCTGGGCTCAGAACTTGCCCAGGTAGCCCATTAAAGCAATACTGCTAATAATTATCACTAATATTTATTGAGCTAGATTCCTATGTGCCTGTAAGTGCTTTATCCTCACAGCAACCCTAAAAGGACTATTCCCATATTACAGATGAGGAAATTGAATTCCAAAATGGTTAAATGATTGGCGGCAGTTCACACAACTTGCATGTGGCAGGGTTTGGACTCTGAAGCTGGTGCTCTTAGTACATTCCTCCTTCCTGAACTTCACCATTGGAGGGGGAAAGGGGACCGCATTTGAGGCCACCGGCCAAATGTCTGACTTGCACACTGCTCCCCGTGGCGGCGCCTTTCTGGGGAACAGACCTAAGGCAACAGCAAGGAGGTTTTGGGAGAAACGTAGAATTTGCAAGACTGAATTTTAATCTGTGCCTCCAAACAGCTGAAGTTGACCAGCACGGCCAGGCTGCAGGCTAATTCATCTGACTTCGTCTCCACGCCTGTCGTCCGCGAGCAGAGTGGTGGCAGCTAGGCCCGTTCACATCCTATTAACCTTGTCTGTTGGAATGACACCTGGCTGTGCTGAAGCCTTGGTTCCTGTAATTAGGAATGTAAACAACTCCAGCTTCCTCCCATCAGCGCTGGCTCTGTGCCTGCCTCCAGGTCTCCCAGCCCCAGGCTGTGCCTCCTGAAACAGGTGCCCTCCCCAAGCTGAGGCCCCATGGAACTGTGGGTGCCTTTTATTTGGGGTCTAACAGTGACCTGTTGGTCCCCTTGCCCTTTCTAAGGCATGACCTCAGTTAAACTCATAGTGACCTCACCTGGGTTATTTATTCCCATTTTATGGATAAGAACATGACTTTGGGAGAGATTGAATGCATGAGCTAAGGTGATACAGCTACTTTATCTCTGGGACAGGTTTTTTTTTTTAATCATCAAAAGTCCAGAGTATACATTAGTGTTCACTCTTGGTGTCGTACATTCTGTGTACAATATAAATTTGTTTGGACACATTTCTAAAGACATATACCCACCATCGTAGTATCATACAGAATAGTTTCACTGCTCTAAAAAATCTCTGTGCTCTGCCTGTTTCTCTCCCAGCCCCCCAACCCGGTGAAACACGCATCTTATTACTGTTTCCGTAGTGTTCCCTTTTCCAGAATGTCATATAGTTGGAATTATACAGTATGTAGCCTTTTCAGATTGGCTCCTTTCACTTAGTAATATGCATTTAAGCTTCCTCCGTGTCTTTTCATGACTTAATAGCTCATTTCTTTTCAGCACAGAATAATATTCCATTGTCTGGATGTCCCACAGCTTATTTATCCATTCACCTGTGGAACGACATCTTGATTGCTTGCAGGTTTCGGCAGTTATGAATAAAGCCGCTGTAAACATCCACGTGCAGGTTTTTGTGTGGACATAAGTTTTCAGCTCCTTTGCGTAAATACCAAGGAGCACAATTGCTGGGTCCTTGGTAAGAGTATGCTTAGCTTTGTGAGCAGCCACCAAACTGTCTTCCACAGTGGCTGGACCATTTTGCATTCCCACCAGCAATGAACAAGAGTTCCTGCTGCTCCTCATCCTCACTCGCATTTGGTGGTGTCAGTGGTCTGGATTTTGGCCAGTCTAAAAAACTTTTGAACCCAGATGTTTTGGCTCTAAATCCAGTGAACCTTCTAGTGGGATAATAATGCGTATCTAATAGGACCAGTGTGAAGATGAAATGACATCACACATGTATTAGGAAAAGGAGAATATCTAACCTTTGGCACGTGCCTGGCGCTGTGCTAAGTGACAGGCGGACTTCATCCTCACAATAACCTCGGGACTCAGGTGCTGTTACTATCTCCATTTTGCAGATAAAGACAGAAACTCAGCGAGATTAAGTGCTGTGCCCAAGGATGTGTAGGGAGTGGCAGAGCCAGATTGAAACCCAAAGCTGCCTGACTCTGGGGTCAGTGCCTTTAACCACTGGGCTCTGCCTTGCCTCGTATATAAGATAGATGTTCAATAACAGTGTTGTTCTCCCTCAGGCACACAGCAGGATCAGTTTCCATTCATTGCAGCAAAGGATCCACTGTGATGCCAGGGTCTCCATCAGGTGGCCTGTGGTGGTCCTCCTTGTAGCTTTTGTTATAAGACCCTGCGGTCAGCTCGCCAGCACACCCCGGCAGAGCCCCGAGTCCGTGCCTGCGGAGAATACGGAAGCCCAGAGCATCACCCCCATCACAGCCTCAGCATGCGCTCTGAATCCTCGTATCATCAATAACATTGATACCAACTAATTTAAACCCACTGAACCAGTGAACTTGGGCTGCAGATGTGTTTATGAGCAGGATACTAAGTAGCTATTTTAACTAAGTGGAACATTTCTTGCTTCAATTAATGAAAAGGTAGCAACTCTGAGGAAATATTAGGGGCATTAAGTTTTATATTGGCGCCATTTATTATATATGATTTTTAACACTTTTAATCACTTTATTCCATGTTGACAGCTACTGAGAGAAAAAGAGCTTTCCACGGTGAGTGTGACCCAGGAATTACTGTCAAGCTGAGACAGATGATCATTAGCCCCTGAGTTGCCTTGGTCTTTTGAGGAAATAATGAGGATTTTATTAGTTTTATTAATGGCACTCAGGGAGATCAAGTTATTGATTAGCAAAGAATGAGTCCTTAACATGCACATTTCTTGGAAAGGGTAAACGAAGTAGAAGGGAATTAACATTTATTCAGCACCTACTGTGTGTCAGGTGTGTGCTGGGCTATCTACATACTGAATTAAATCTCCAAGCAGTCCTGTGAGGCTGGCTACAGTGATGTCCATTACACAGAGGAGGAAATGGAAAGACTGAGATACTTGCTCATTCAGTAAAACTTTTGCAACCTGCTAGTTCACGACGGGGCTTAGATCGTGAATACTATAGTACACTCCCTGCCCTCAGGAAGCTTCTATTCTGGTGGGGGAACTAGATATTTATGATTATTTTTGATGATTATAATAGTGAAACAAGTGCTGGGACAAGGAGAGAATGGAGGTTCTCTGGGAACCTGGAAAAGGCAAACTTCATTTAGACCTTAGGGTGAGAAGTTAAGGAGGGCTTCCTGGAGGAAGTGATGTCTAAGCTGAGATCTGGATGATGACCAGGGCTCAGCCAGGCAAACAGGGGAGGTGGAAGAGGGGTGGAAGCGTGTGCCAGGTAGAGGGAATATTATGTACCAAGGCACAGTGGTGGGGCAGAACCACTAACTTCCCAAGGCTCGTGTCTCTAGTATGTGACAAAGCTAATGTCTGAATCCAGGTTTATCTGACACTTTCTATTGAAACCCAACACAAAAGGGAACCCGTGCTCTTCTTAGCCACATAATTAAAATATCTAGTCCTCAAAGCAAGCATCCAAGTAGTCTGAGATATGCCTACGGCTCCTAGTTCGTGCCTTGGTGGTCTGACAGTGACGTCCGTGGTCCCAGAGAGTCAGCATCTTAGGGCTTTGAAGCTAGGCGTGAGAATTGTTCTTGGCTTCCTTCATGGTTTCTCACACAGCGATTTAAGGCTTCAAGGGGATGTCTCTGTAAATGTTAGGTTGTGAGGAAGGAATCCCCGGGCTCGCCAGCTCAAGCGCTTGTAAGGTGCGGGGAGCATTTTGCCTTCGCGTTGGCGTGACTGAGGGTAAAGCAGTGCCAGCAGAATGGTGGTTCTTTCTCCACTGCCTGGCTCCGTCTTGCACCCTATGTGGCCCATTCCCAGGCAGGTGCTCCCCCTTGTGGGGTGGATGGCTCTCGCCGTTGTGATTCTTCATATTGTCGGTTGAAGTCCCGACCATATACGCAGGATGGGGTGGGATGCGAGCGACAACCTAAGCTCAAATGGAAGCCCTGCCATCTGAGACCCCTGGCTCTGATTGGCCGGCTTCAGCCGTCTGCTCTCCCTGGAACACTCGCTGTTGTGAAGGGAATGCGATAAGCTGGTTGGCTGAGGCCGGGCTTGGGCGCTCCACGCCAGCTGCACAGGGGCTGCGCGTGTCCAAGACACGGTTCTGGGGTGGGGGGGAAATGGGGCTGTAACTGAAAGGATGGGGGGTGGATCCCGGGCTCTTGCGAGACTACCTCATGCCCTAAGGATATCAGTCCTCTCTTGAAATCCCAGTGACACCCACGACAAACACCAGCCTTGGGGAAACGCTGAGGGGGAGCCACAGCTGTTTCAGGGGTCGCGTGGAAGGAAGCCAGTCTGCTCTAGAAACCCCAACACCGGCGTTCCCGTCGAAGCTGCACTTCTACGCGCTGTGACACCTCAGGCACATCTTTTAGTCACTCCGGGCCTCAGCTTCCCTCTTTGTGAAATAGGAATGTTGATCCTGGGTTTGCAGTGCTATTGGTAGGATAGATGGGATACGGGACATAAAACCCCCGGTACCTGTCACACACCGTCCACGCGGTAACCGCCAGCAGATCCAGTGAGCTGCCTGGCTTTGAATCCTTCCGCTCCTCTTAGTATGTTATTCAACTCCGTTAGCTGTATGATATCTTCCTTTTTCCTATTATTACCTTATCATATTTTTCTTTTTGTTCTATGTAGTCTTGTTTGGTATTTTTAATCTTTTAGATTTATTTTTTCAATCTTATTATAACTTATTCTCTCTATTTACCCATTTTATCTTATGTTATCTACATAGCTTACCATTTCGTACGATATTGTAAAGAGAACATGATATACTGTGTTTATTTTCTAGTCACCATTTTTATCTTTCTAAGACTGCCTTTGAGCGAATTTCTTCTATTAGTAAATGCAATTAAGTTGATCCTACTTATTTATTTTTTAACGAATATTCGTTTCTTTAAATATGTTATTTGTTTTTAATGCTGGGTCTAAATACTCGGTGATTATCTGTTGTAATAATGGCACTGGAATTCTAAGCTGTACCCAGATACCCCAGCAACATTTAACAATATTACATTAGAGCCCTTTGCAATTAAAAAAATAAATAAAAGTACTTTAATAGCCAAGATCTTATTTTCGTCTCACAAAAGCTCTGCCAGGAGGAAGAGAAAAAATTAAAGTTCAGAAAAGTGCACCCTCTTGACTCAAATCGCATAGCTGAATGGTGGAAGCAGAATTCTCTTTCTTTTCTTTTGACTCAGAGCCCACTGTTCTTTCCATGTTAACGTTCTTTTGCTTCAGGACCATGCACCTGTTGAATAAAGCCAAATCCTTGGGAACTGGACTTCACTGTTTTTTTCAGGACAATTGAAATCTCATTTCCATCAAATTTCCCAGAATGTTCTTCACTAATCAAAGACAGTGTAGAGTTCACAGCAGGCTGAGGACTTGTCAGTTATCACAGCAGATTCTTGAGTGAATTATACTATTTTCCTCCAGCTAAGAGTGTTTTACCAGGAAACAGGGCCTTGTAGAAAGATCATGACCTTTGGAGTCAAGAAGAAAGACGTTTATATCTTGGCTTTATCATTTCTTAGCTCTGTGGTGACTCGGTTAATCAAGACATTTTCCATACCAGGGACAGCAGCCCAATGTAAAGTGATTTAAGTAAATAGAGGAATTTGTCAGTCTATGTATATGCAGAGTTCAAAGGTAGCATTTGCTAGGTCTCGTGCCTATCTCTGAACCAATCTCTGTGTCCAGGGAGGGAAACACAGTGATTGGCTCTGCCTCAGCCATGTGCACATCCCTGGATGCACAAGGACTCAGAATGGGGGTGGATAGTTTCTCAAAGAGAAATCAAGAGTCCTGAAAGGAGAGAACAGTCAGGAAGCTTCATCAAGAAAGTTATCACAATGACCTTGAGCAAATTATTTCACCTTGCTGATCCTTAGTCTCCTTATTTATGAGACAGGAAGAATGACATACTTACTCTGCTTGTGGTTTGGATGAGATGTCAAAAATATTTTGCATGTAGTAGGTGAACAATAAATGTGAGTTTTCTTGATGCTTCCACCTCCATTTTTCCCAGACTCTCCCAGGAGTATGTATTGCAACAGCGATAGTGTGTCACCTTAGTAAGAAGTGTAGTTGCTTTAGTTGATTTGTTCTTCCTCCTTATAAAAAATGGTATATTTGTAGATAAGACGGAGCAGGAGATAATCAGTAAAAATAATGATACAGGAAATTCTTTCCTTGCTGAGAACCAAAAAAGAAATGTGATCCAAGACCAGATAAGATTTGGGATGAAAATGCTTTCTAATTGTTGTTTATAGCAATTCTCTGCAGACATTGGTGGTGGTAACATTCTACCCTGATACCTTCCTAGGTTCTCAGGAGAATCCTTAATTTGTTGTGTGACTGATTGCTTTATACCCGTCCTCTTCTACCAGAGGGCTGGGATAAGACTGAGGACAAGAGAAAGTGCTAGGAGAGAATTTTAGAGCTGTTTTGTGTGGTTTAAATATCTAGAGAGATGCATATCATTTAAAATTATAACATAGGATTTAACTATATTATTTTTTCTTTACATTTAGATTTTTAATCTATCTAAAATTTAATATACAGTATAAAGTAACAGATTTCATTTTTTTCCCAGATAAAAGGCAGTTGTGTCAATACTATTAAATAAAAGTATGCTTTGGTTACTGGCATTTTTCATTATTTACAATTGTCATCTATAATGCAATTTATCTCAAGGTTCACCCCCCATCTATTTATTTATTTATGTCAATACCGCATGGTTTTTATTATGATGATTTCATTATATGTTGTAATACCTTGCAAGGCATGTCATTCCTCACTATTCTTCTTTATTGTATTTTTGGTTATTTGGGGAAATTAGTTCTCCAAGTGAAAATTACCATCATTTTATAAAATTGACAAAAGTTTCGTATCCAAATTGAAATTATATTGAATTAATATGATAATTTTCAAATAGATATTTTAATACGTTGTCATGCCATCCATGGACATTTATCTTCCCACTTACTGTATCTACATTCATATTCTTAAATACAATTTTATAGATTTCTTCATTTAATTCCCATATCTTTGCGTTTAATGCATTTCTAAATATTTCCTAGCTTTTATCATGTTTATGAATATGTTTTTCCCATTTTTATTTCTGAGTGCTCAATTTAGAAATGTATTGATTTTTGTGTATTTATATTACATACAGCCACTTTATCAAATTAAAATGTTTTTGTTTTTTTTTTGAGGAAGATTAGCCCTGAGCTAACTGCTGCTAAAATGGTTTTTGTCTGTAGACTCTTAGACTTTCTATATTTATAATCGTATCAGCAAAGATAAAAAAAATTTTCTCTTCTTTTCCAATAGTTCAGCAATCATTTATTTTTCTTGTCTTCTTGTATTTTATAAAACCTCCCCCAAAATGAAAAATAATGCTCGTGTGCAGAGCATCTTTACCTTGTTCTTGATGTCAGTGAAATGGTTTTTGAGAGTTTAAGGAGAGCAGTCCTGATGTCCATGTGCCATTTCAATTTCAAAATTAACAGTTCCTTTACTCGTATCTCATAAGACATGTTTTAAGGTTGAATTAGGTAGAAATCTTATGGCGGCAAATGGCAGAAACTGAAGTTAAACTAGGTAAAGAACATTTGTAAATTCAAATAACTGAAAAGTTCATGATGGCTTCAGGAACGATTGGACCAAGGTTCTCATTAATGACATCAGGAGCCTGTCTCTCTCCATCTGTGATATTTTCTCCACTGGCTTCATGGCCACACTGTCCTCTAGTAACCCCAGACTTACGTCCCTTCAATGCAGCAAGCCAAACAGAAAGTGCACATTTTCCTAATAGTTCCAACTGAAGTCCTGACCTGATTTGGTGATCATGAGCCTCAAAACTAATCAGTCGCTTTTGCCATGAGGATAAAACTGTGACGGGACATGCCTGGATTATATGCCTATTGCTCTGGCTGATTTTAAGGCCCAGCATGGGCTAAGAATGGGGATGGGAGAGATGATTCCCTAAGGAAAAATGAAGTGTTGTTCCCTAAAGAATGAGAATCAGCAAAACAACACGTTCCACCGAGTGACTCCTCATTATCCTAGTCTTCCTCTGGATATGTTCTCTCTCTTTTTAAGAAATTAATATTCCTTTAAAACTGAGTACTATATTAAAGTGTACTAACCAGAACACTGTGGAGGGAGACTATCATCTTCTTCTTTCTAGACAGTATACTTTTGCAGTATAACCTAAGATTCGTCACGTTTTTGCTAACCACATCATATTTCTGAGTCCTTTTGAGTTAGTGTTGAATAACTGACATCACAGATGTGACTACTTTCCCGGTCTTATCTACCAAAGTTTAGTACCATATTTGGTATTTTTAGAATCGGCTCCATCACTCCAGATTATTGGACTATTTTCCATTCCTAGTCCTGACATTTAGTCCTTGTTTCATTCTTTTCAGGCTTGTGTCATTTGATGAATATTTATTTCCTCCATGTATTCATCCCTCCGAGCCTTTGCCCTCCAGATTCCCATTGCCTGGGATGAACGTCCCTCTCCCATCCATTTGATGAATCCATAGTCTAATTTTGAGAACTAGCAAAATGCTCCTGCTGAAGTGCCCTGATAAGTTTTCAATATTTCTCTGTGAGCATTTATCACATTATGCTTTAAAAGAATGTTCTATAACAGATTAAATGACATAAGACTTTTCTATTTCTTGAAGATTTGACAGAATTCACTTCTGAAGCTTTCTAGGCATGTATTTTTTCTTGCAAAGTTGGATTGCCTCTGTGTCTGAGACTCTTTCTCCATTCTTCGATATTGAGAATTTGAATTTTGTTCTCCTTCTCTTTATTAAGTGAACAGATTTTTTTTCCCCAGAAAACCATGTTTGGAGTTGTATTCATCATTTCAACTTTTTTTTTTTCTATTTCATAATCTGGTAATTTCTGCTTTTATCTTTGGAAAGTGCTGCCATCTGTTTTCCTTGAGTTAAGTATAATTTATTTTCATTTGTATAATTTAAAATTCATAACATTTAGAACTATGAATTTTCCTCTGAGACCTCCTTTGATACATCCTAGGGGTTCTCAGGAATTCATATTGAACTTTCTGTTTAAAGTATAATTTTAAATAATTATGTACTTACATCTTCTACCTGACTACTCATGAGCAAAGCTGAACAGTGTTTATAGAAATATGTGAACGCAGAATCTAAGAAATGTTGATCTGTTCTGTAGATAAATGTGCACAACGTTGAAGAGTAAGTGTGTGTATTATCATCTGAGTCTGTTACCATGCTTGGACTTCAGCAACACAGGCCAGTATGAAAAAAGAGCATCAAGTCAGATTCTTGCAGTTGACAAGTTAGCTTAATCCACACAGGAATTTACCCACTCATGCAACTGAAAAGTCCTGGGTAATGAAGGATACAGGCATGATGCAATCAGCTGCTTAAATGATGTCATCACATATCTCATCCTCTCTTTTTCTCTTTCACACACACTTCAAGTTGTAGCTATGTTTTCCCTTATTATCCTCTCTCTCTGTATTGTAATAAGCTGCCCTTCCTCTACAGATCCACACATGCACTCCTTATAATTCACAAGGCTTGAGGAAAAGAGGTACGTCCTGTGAAGTCCGGAGAAAGCCCAGGACAGCTCAACTTGGGATATGTGCCCATACTTGCATTTCTGTGGCTAAGGAGAGGAAGGACCTTGATTAGCCATTCCTGGTCCCTGATGATATCTCTAGAACCACAGAAGTGGGATCTACCCCATGGAAAAAATGAAGATTGAGCAGCATTAGTAAGGAATTCAGGGTTGGGGGGCATTCCCCAAAGGAATGGATGTTGGACAGGCAAACAGATTCCACAATGGCTGATCCCTAGGTGTTCAGTCAGACAGGGTTCATGGGTAATATCAAAAGGAGGAATGTGTGGACTCTAGGAAGAGTCAAAATTTAGAGACCTTGAATGCCACATTGAAAATATTTGGGCTTCCTAGACATGTCACCCTAAGGAGGACAGGGTTTTACTTATGTGGCATCCAGTCGGGGAATGGTTCATTTAAATCTCATCATGAGGAAACATCAGACAAACCCAAATGAGGAAAGTTCCATTTAAGAGAAAAAAATGGACTCTACAAAAAAAAGTCAATGTCATAAAAGATAAAGAAAGGTTGTGGGAATGTTCCAGATTAAAGGAAACCAAAGAGACACAGCAACTAAATGCAAGCTGTGATCTACTACGTCCTGTACTAGAAGGAAGAAAACTGCAATAAGGGACTTTATTGGGTCACTTGACGATATTGGAATTCAGACGGTAGATTAGATAAAAGTATTGAATCAGTGTTAAATTTAGTGAAGAGGATAACTAGACAGTGGTGACATAAAAACACCTCTTATTCTCAGAAATACACACTGAACTATGAAAGGTAAAAGGCCGTGATATATACGACATACTCTAAAGTGGTTCTGGAAAATAATTGTGTGGTGTGTCTGAATATTTACATAGAGCAAATGATAAAGTAAAATGTTAGCAACAGGTAAATCTGAGTAAAGCGTATACAGGTATTCTTCGTAATATTTTTGTTCTTTCAACTTTTCTGTAAGTTTTAAATTATTTCCAAATAGAACGTTTAAAAATATATTGGGATTTGTCTTTCTTTAGGCAATAGCAAAGTAATTCAAGTTTTTCAACAAGCTTGTGATATACGATACATTTTTAAATCTATTTCAAAAGACACTGCAATTAATGTCAACTCAGCCCTGATTCAGAACGCGATTGAGTTCATCTTGTTGGCAGAGATATCACACCATGCTCTTATTGGTTGTTTGAGGGAATTTTCAAGGGAATTCAGGAAAGGGTTTCCTCACTGCTTATATCTGCTGTGCCCTTTTCTCTAAAAATCGGAAGCACCTTTTAAACAGAGATTGTGCTGTTTACGATGGCGAGGGCACATTAGAATGGAGATGACCTGGAGGTAGGAGGGTATTTAGTGGGCTCTTGGCAATAGTTCTGCCGAGAAACAATGAGGGGAAGAGAATAGAGAATGTCTCTGGGAGATATTTAAGGGAGTGTTGTCAGGACTTAGTAACTAATTGAACATGGAAGCCGGGGCAAGGATGATGAAAAAGCCAAGTTGTCTGCTGTCGAATCCTGAGTGAATGATAATGCCGTTAGCGGAACTGAAATAGAGGTAGAGAAGTGGGTGGATGGAGCTTCTGGAGCAACGTGGAAGAGAATGAGGTTGTTTTGGCGTTGTTGCCTCTAAGGGATTTCTAGTTGCACATATTGAGTAGGAGATTGGAATGAGAGGTATGGTGTTGAGAAGAAGAGTCAAGACGCCCTGTGAAGTTTGCCGGTCCTCAGGGCATAGGTGGTCATAAAGCCTTGGGGACGGCTGGACTTCCTCAGGAAAAGTGGAGGCATGAAAAAGGAGAGGACTCTGGGATCATTGCTTTTTATGGATCACTCCAGAGCTCCTGGGACAATAAAAATTCACCACGCTTGAAATATATCTCATGAAGCCAAGTGGGACAAGTTGGGCAAAGTCCTAGTTTGTTTATTATCGAGGAAATAACTCAGAAATAGTGGAAGAGGTTAAGACTTAAATTCCTTGCTGACCAGAAATCTGAGTAGCTGGCAAATCCAGGCGAATGGTGGAAAGGTGGGCCTAGGTGTTGGGGGCTATCCAGAAATAAGAGCTGTTGAACATATGCCTTTAGACAGAACACAAGAATTGGATTATTCCATGTTTCCAGAGAAAGGACTTTAGCTGCCCAAACGCATCGCTAGAGTTCCTTACTTGAAAACGAGTCACAGAAGTGTTTATTAAGGCATTTAACACAAATAGTTTTTCTCTGCTTGTCAGGTTCCTATCAGTAAAGATTTCTGGGTAGACGAGATAGTTGACTGGTTAAGTCTCTCTCCGACAGAAGGGACAGAAATCCACCTCCAACTGACTTAAACGAGTGTGTTGACTCACGGAACTCACCACCAGGGATTATACAGTATAATGTTTAAACTTTTAGGCTCTGGAACCTGACACCCTGAGTTAGAATCTTTGCTCCACTACTTACTTATCCAAACAGTTTTCTCCTCAGGAAAACAGAGACAATTATAGTACCTACATCATAAGGCTGCATGAGGGTTAATTGATTTAATATCAGTAAATCTCTTAGAACAGGGTCTGACACAGAGTAACTGCTAGTAAGCGTTGGCTAATTTTATCCCGGAGTAACTGGTGTTCCAACAATGCCCTGCATGAATCTGCCTCTGCCAGTTTTTGGACTGGCTCTCCTGTTGACATTGATCTCAGGCAAGCTCTCCCCTGTGCAAAGACAACCACCAGAACCTGCAAGCTCGATGTTACCGGGTTAGCAATCCCGGAAGAAGGAATGTGTCTTTTGCTTAATATTTCCAGCAAAAGTTCTGAGGGGCCGGCTCCGTGGCTGAGTGGTTTATGTTCTCGCGATCTGCTGCAGCGGCCCAGGGTTCGGATCCTGGGCGCGGACATGGCACCGCTCGTCAGGCTACGTTGAGGCAGCATCCCACATCCCACAACTGGAAGGACCTGCAACTAAGATATACAACTGTGTACAGGGGCGGTTTGGGGAGATAAAGCAGGAAAAAAAAAAAAAAAAAGATTGGCATCAGTTGCTAGCCCAGGTGCCAATCCTTAAAAAAAATTAAAAAAAAAAAGATTGGCAACAGTTGTTAGCCCAGGTGCCAATCTTTAAAAGAAAAAAAAAGGTTCTGAGGGTGACTTTCACTGGAACTAGGTAAAATGGCCATCTCTGAACTGGTCACTATGGGCAGTGGAATGAACTAGACTAATGTTCCCTCTGGAGCCAAACACTGTGTTTGCTTCTCTTTCATATTGAAGGTATTTTCATCGTGACACTTGAGAGGGTAGGTTGGAAGCGGGTGAAGGGATGGCCTGGCAGTGCAGGACGAGAAAAGTAGACTTTTAACCAATCCTGCTGTATTTAGCCTTATGCCACACACTCACCTCTTGCAAGTGCCTGGTACCCCCAAGTCCCAGGCCTTCCACATTCCTTTGGAACAAATTTGCTTGCTCCTTTTTCGTGTCTGCCAGTGTGGGTGCTTAATTCCAGCTTTTTCCATGCTGCCAAGTCAGTTTTGTCACCCACTCTTGTCCCCTCTCAAGTTCACTTTATCCGTGTATATTTACGCTACTTAACATGTATTTACAGTCATGTTAGTGGACTTTCTGGAGAGAAAGGAGAAGAATGCACATGTTCATTCCAGCTTGTAATCTTGATGCCCTACAGAAAGTTTTCTTAAGGCGGTGATTCCTGCCGTGCTAACAAATACTGTTCTCGAGTTTAACGGTTTCCCTCAATAAGATGTGTTGGATAAATAGGAGGGACTATGGATTCTGCCTGCTTCCCTGAGCAGTGAGGATGCTTCTTTCTCTGCCATTGATGGGAGGCACAGCAGAACTATGCTTTAAGAGCAGCTGGTGAAGAAACTGGTTAGTAAGTACCCTTAAAGATGCTGTGGTAAGGACAGCATTTGGTAGAGAGATGTACAATGGTTAAGATCATGTGTCCAGTCTTATTAATCATAAATAAAGGTAAAAGAGCCCTTAAATGAGATCTGTGGGGAAACTCAACACAAGAAGCAGATGCTTAACTTCTATGGGCACTTCTGGAAGCATCCATTTCATGAGACATCTCATGGCCAATGTCTCTGCGTTACATATGCAACAGTGTTTCTAGGTGCCAACACCTTGGGCCAGCATATGGGATATGAAGGTGAATAAAACAGAGCATCCACTGTTGCTTTGTTTCCCATTGGAAGGACTAAAATATTTTGGTAAAATGTGATGGCTGCCAAAATAGTAAAATGCCCACTGTGGGATGTGACATATAGCATGTTATACAGAATAAATTAAAATACCTGGTCAAAGTGATTTCCTGATTACGTTTTTTCAGACTCTTCAGTCAGTGGTTTCCACCTGAATTGGGAAGATATTTCTGTTTTTTTGTCCATAAGCATCAGCTCAGTGCCTATGGCTAATGTTCAGAGTTAACCCATTTTTATTATAATGCCTGTGGTTTTTGTATTTGTTGTCGTTACTTAATATCCGAGCTCATCTTCCCATTTAATGTCTTTTCTTTCAAGCATAAAATTTCCCCGCCTATGCTGAAATAGCATTTTAAAGAAAAAGGGTTCCCATATGAGTGTGTATTTTTAGGGCTAAAAGCAAAGATCCTGTTAAGGTGAATGCAAAAACTCCACTCTCTAAGTTAGCCTTGGGGCTGGTTAAGACCCAGAAGGTGGCAGGTAGAAGGAAGTGCTCAGGCCGGTTTGGGAAATCAATGGGAAAGTGTAAAAGTGGAATTTCTTAATAATACCCCATCCTGAAAACTAGGGTGACTTTGATTTTACTCAATAATATAATGAGTATTATTTTGAGTGATGCTGGATTTAATGGCTAAATCGATATGTGTATTTAGCGTTGGGCTTTATTTCCACAGTAAGTGACAGGAGATAAGCAGCCTTAGAGTGTGTTAATTGGTTTGTGTTTAGCATTTAGGCTAATCAGCAGTAGCAGAGGTGCCCCGGGCCACCTCGGGCCTGGTAATGGGCTTTATCTAAACCAGGCTTTGTTTACGTTATTGACTGGAGTTGAATTGCTCCTGTTTCTTATACACTTGAACGTTAAGCTGGATTTGCAAGTGTAACTCAAGAATTAGCCCAGGTCTGGAACAAGGCAAACCAAATGAAAAGCAAGTATCATGCCATCCCTGGCATAGGACAGCTGTGAAGGGTAATAAGAGCTGGAGAAGACTTAGCTGGGTGAAGAAAACCAGACATCAGAGCTCGAGGGACCACGTGTGAAACCAGGATTTCTCAAATTCAGCACTATTGCCACTTAGGGCTGGATAATTCTTTGGTGGGGGTTATCTTGTGCATGGGGGGGACGTTTAGAAGCATCCCTGGCCTCCTTCCAGCAGAGGAGAGTAGCACTCCTGCCCCAAGTTTTGACAAACAAGTGTCTCCAGACATTGCCGACTATCTCCTGGGAGCCAGCATCACACTGGATTGAGAACCACTGGGTTAAATGAGGCTCAAATATAGCTTTGGTCCCTGCAGAGGTAGGCATGTATGTATGTCTGTATGTATTTGTATTAGATGCTAGCATTTTAATAGTTTGGAGATTTCATGTAATTATCCGCATTTTGGGGTTCTCCTGAAATATGGGGAGATCTGTCCTCAGTGCCACATGGTAATTGCCAACAGGAGGTGGTTAGTAGCTGTCCGTTTTGAAAAAGACACATGCTGTCCAGGCACCCCTCTGCTGTGTCTCTCCCAGGCTGCTTCTCTCATTTGCCTGCACTGGCTCCTGGAGGCATTTGGTTTTCTAACTCCTGCTTTAACTTTTGCACTGTCGGAAGCTTATCCCTTCACGCCAGGAGGATTTGGGATCAGATGGAACTGAACTTGGGTCTTGGCTTGACCATTACCGCTTTTGAGACTTCTCTGTGTCTCAGTTTCCTTATCTGTTGTATGGTTTAGCCTCAGGAGCATCTGCAAAATGGGAATGTTAACATATACAATTTAGAGAAGTTAGAGACTTAAAAGGGACCATATCTGAAAGCCCTAGAACATAATAAATGTTGCTCCCCTGTCTCATTTTTTCAAATGCCCTTGGGCTTCTGTTCCAAAGGTGCGCAGACTCATAAGATTAGGCCATTTCCTCCCTTTCTATTTGTGTCTTTTCAGGCTGTGGAGACCGGAGCCTCTATCCATCACCTGACAATGGCCGTCAGGGCTGCCTCGCTTTGTTTTCATGAACTATGAGGGGAAATGGGGGTTTATGAGGCAATATCAAGGAAAGCTGCTTCAACACTACTTTTCTCTCTTTCCCCTCAAGGACAAACTTCTGGGGACCAAGGCAGTTAGATACAGTGCCCCCATTACACACACACACACACACACACACACACACGGATCAAGCAGGAAGTCAGGCATTCAGGACATGCAGCATGGATTCGGACTCAGCTGGCATCTGTGAATTAGCTCCTAGGACCTTGAGGTCCTGAGTAATTTCTCCTGTACTGTCTCACTTGGCAGCTTCCGTCCTGCTGGTGGTCAGAGAAAGTGGGACGTTCTGAGTTAGTTTTGCTGGTGCTTCACTGGCTTTTACACAGCTCCTTAAACCGTGGGGTCTTGTCCTGGAGTCTTTGCACATGCTGTTCCCTCTGTCTCACGTGTGCCTCTCCTCTCCCCCAAACCCTTTATCTAGTTACTTGTTCCCTTCCTTCAGCTCTCTGCTCAATTGTGAATTCCTCAGGGAAATGTCTTCTGATCACCTGATTCTGTTAATTTGTTTCATGGCCTCATGCTCCTCCTCTCAAAGTGTCTGTCATTGTTACCCTGTAGTCTCTTTAATAAATATTTGTCTTCCCCGATAGACTTGCACTTCTCTCAGGTCAAAGGCCATATCTGATTTTGCACACCTTTACATCCTTAGCTCCCAGCATAGTGCCTAGAACATATTAGGTGCTCAATAAATATTTGTCAAGTGAATGAGAGAATAGGTTTTCCTGGAGTAGCAATCTCCAGATTCCAATGGCTTAAAACAGCAAAGGGGTCTTTCCCCTTCAGGCACGCTTCTTGTCCACAGCAGTAGGCTCCAGCCTCTGCTGCATGTCATCCTTTCTCAGATCTGTAGGCAGAGGCAGCCTCTGCCATCTGGACTGTTGCATGGTCAGTGTGGCCAAATGTGCACCAGCTCTTAAATAGCCTTCCACCCAGAAGTGACATATTTCACTTCTACTCACATTGTATGGGCTAAAGCAGGTCACATGTTCTTGCCTAACCTCAGTGGGGTGGGAAGTGCAATGCTCCTGTGTAAAAACCAGTTTAACCATCTTGGCTATAAGACCTGTGTGAACTACAGCCACTGACTTTGGGGAATCAACTCTGCCAAGTCAGCCTTTCATTTTAGCTTAATTTATCCTGGCAGCGTGGGCCACATCTCCCTTGTTCTTAGGAAGCCCACATTAGCATCCATTCTTCCATTCCTTCAACTAACATTTTCAGAAACTGCATTCTGGGCCAGGCCCAAGGTGAGCAATGAGGCCAAAGATGAGTAAGGCGTGGTCCCTGCCTTCAAGAGGTCTATAGACTAGTATGGGTGGGAGTTTTTAATGTGTTTATAGTCTAAGTGGCTTTACAGTGTGGAAAGTGTAATTTTTAAATATAGTTTTGTTTGTTAAGGTAGGGTTTTTAAATTGAGGTTCAAGGAAACCTGGCAATCTCTGGATATATTCTTGGATGTCTGTCACTGTCAAGTCTGAGAAGTATTCGTCTAGGGGGTATTTACATGGAATCAAATAAATGCAACAAAGTCTGATGACTTCACAAAGACACGTTATGTATAGTGCTGAGGGAATACTCAAGAGGGAATGACTAATTCTGCTTGTGGGAAGTGAAAGAAGCCTTCACAGAGGAGAGATTGTCTTAACTGGGTATTGAAGAAGAAGGCAGAATGACTAGATAACTTGTTAGAAGAGAGAGTATGTTTTGGAGCTGATAGCTGATTCCTAGTCTGGGATTTGCCATTGATCAGCTACATTATATTAAACAATTCTCTTAATCTCTCTAAGACCGGGTTTCTGTTCTGTAAGAATGGATGTGACAACACTTCCTGTTGTGAGAATGGTTAGCACACATACCACATTCGCAGCTATCATTACCAGCTTGAGAAGGAAAAAAGAGTCCAAGTATGGAGGTACGTGTGCAGTGGCAGAAAGCTAAGACACAGCTTGGCATGGTTAGGAAAGTGGAAGTAGTTCAATGTGACTAGAGCTATGGATTGCTAACTCAAATTCCTCCAGGGGCCAGGCAGGTAAGATCAGCAAGTGAAACCAGAGAATAAAGAGGGGTGGAGACTATGGCAAGCTGGAGATCCCACCTATTGCCTGAAAACATTGAAATTTAACTGTTTAAAACACACGAGCAGGTACAATAAATCATGACTTCAGGCTGGGTTTGGCTGGTGGACTGCCAATAACAGCCTGATAACAGGTATGTGTGTGGTCATGAGTGTGTGTGCTTGTGTGCGTGTGCATGCAGAAAACGGGCTTGGAATGGAGACAATGTGAGGGATTATAATAGGGAGGCAAAATTACAAGGGCTATATGAGGTTGAGATCTGAGTTACAGAAGTGAGGATATGAAATCTATAGATTCCAGGCTTCCCTTCCCATGTGTTATTCAAACCAAAATTAATGAAAGCCAGGCCAGGGTCAAAGAGCCTTTGGAGTTTCTGGAAGAGATTGAGAGGGCTGTAAAGTTGGAGAACAGAGTAGATTCTACACCTGAATAATCAGTTAATGCCTTTTTAATGATTGTGAAGGAGATATGTACAAGTTCCAAGTCAATCTCAAGGATTAATTAACCGAGGCAACAGGGCCTGTGTCTCAGCAGATAAGCCAGCAGAGAGTGGCTTGCAGACAAGCCCATTTTACCGTCAAACAGGAAGACACAGATTCACGTCTTACCTCCTCTCATGTGGCATCTGCAGAAAGGACTCAGCATTTTCCTGTCAAAGTGTATGAGTTTGAGGAGCAGGGAAAGGAGAAATGATATGCAAGAACACTAAAAAGAAAGGAAGGTTTGTTCCTCATCCAATGAGCCAAATCTAATAAAGAAAGCTCCAGGGAGAAGAAAATCAAGATTCAGGCAGCTGAGAAAACCTGGTTAGCAGAATCTTTTCTAAGTGCTATTGAAGATTTCCTGAAATTTGTAATTCCACTACCACAGTTTTTTGTTTCTCAGAAGCCACTAATATTTTTTCCATTGTTTATGAAAATGTCCAGGTACCCTAGCAATAAATTTTGTACATCACAGCCTCGGCTGACATGTCCCTGTTGGGAAGACAAGCTGAAGAGCATGAGACAGTTAAATGGCATTTCGAGGCTTGAAATAGTACATTATAATTTTGCCCTTGTCTCTACCCCTGCGCTCCAGGAGGTATAGAGGCTGGGCAACATTCTTTATATTCCCCCTGCCTGTTCAAGGGCCGGGAACCTGGCAGGTGTTTGATCAATGCATGTTGAATAAATTAATTTATTAAATAAGAAATTCACGGTAAAAGCCCAAGTGTGTTTGGAGAGGTCGCAACAAAGAGACCAGATCTTAGATTGGAGCTATTGTTAAAACGTGCAGTTCAGCAGAGTGGTCGGGGGCAAGGTCATCGAGAGCCAACTGCCCAGTTCCTATTCCTAGTTTTACCACTTAAAAGCTGTGTGAATTTGGGCAATTCACTTAAGACACTTGCCTCAGTTTCCTCTTCTATCAAAATGGTGAAGAGAATGTTATCTCCCTCAGGAGGTTGTTGTGAGCATCACATACATTAGTTGATATTAAATCTATGGGAAGCACACAATAGAATTCAATCAGTATTATTCCTGGGGTGTTTTCTGGTGACGTTCAACACACATTTATGCAGATTCACCTAAAAGATCCTTGAATTTTCATTTAAGTGCCAGGTACTGAGTTCATTAATTTTGTAGGCTTAATTTTCTTTAATCCTTGATGACTGTGTTTTTCTGTACTTCAAATATGCCAAACTTGTTCCTACCTCAGGACCTTTGCACAAATGATTCTCCTCAGGTGTTCTCGAAGGGCTCTGTTGAAAAGAACACCCACTCCTACTGTCCCTTTCTCTTCTCTTACCTGCTTCATTTCCTTGGTGGCACTTTTCATCATCTGAAGTTGTTCATTTGTGGTCCATCTCTCCTACTGGAATGTGAACTCCCTGAGGGCAGGGACCTCGTGTTGTTCGCTGCTGTACCCTGGGGGCCAATTCAGTGCCTGGCACATGATGGGCACATCCTGAATACTTAGTGAATGGACAAATGAAAGTTCTGTCATCACCATTTTACACATGAGGACAGCATGTCTCAAAAAGGTGAAGTCACTTGCCCACTATATATAAGCAAAAGGACAGAATTAGGATTTATAGTCATGATTCCGAGGTCTGGGCTATTTCCACCACACCTATGTGACTTAATGTGTTGGAAACTACTCCTGGCTGTTACAGTGAGCTAAAGCTCTTGAACACAGCCCTTCCCCCAAAGGAGCTATGCTGAGCCACCAGAGAAAAGATTTTTAAGACAAAATTAATAAAATTGGTGGTTAAAAATAGATGACCCTATTACACCTGTACTTGGAGTTAGCCAAACGGGAGGTTAAGGATATAGTCTTCTAAATGCCCAATCTGCCCAAGATTTCTGACTCCAGCCACAAGTTCAGGGATCCTCAGGGCCACTCTCACTTCAGACCAGCTGGTTACAAATTTTGGGGTTCCCACAACTACCCTCGGGTGCAATATTTCACTAGAATGACTCTCAGAGCTCAGGAAAGTGCTATACTTATGATTGTGCTTTATTATAGCAAAAAGATACACATCAGAACCAGCCAAAGAAAGAGGCGTATAGGGCAGAATCAGGCAGGCAGTTCCAAATGCAGAGCTTCTGTGCTCCTCAGAGATGCCTCATCCTCCGGACATCAAGTGTGGCCTTTCGCATGTGGTATAGCCAAGGCAGGATGTTCCTCCAAGCTTTGTCGTCCAGAGTTTTCATTGAGGCTCCATGACTTTGGCATGACTGATTGAATGTGGTTGAGCTCCATCTCCAGCCCTCCTCCCCTCCACCCACATCAGGCTGCTGCTGCGAAGCTCAAAGCCTCTGAGCACAGGGTTGGTCTTTGTGGTCCAGGCACGGCCAGACCCCTCTCAGGCAGTTGGGTAACAGTTTATAAACTATCTCTGGGCCCCCTTTGAGGAACTTCATTAGCATAAACTATTCGGGTGCGGCCCCTCATGAATAACAGAGACATTCTAGTCACTCAGGAAATTCTCCCAAGAGCGAGGACAAAGGTCAGACCTCTCTCTAGAGGCCAAATTCCTTACTCCTCAAGCTGTCTCTCCAATTTTTTGGATTTAAGTTAAACCAACATTTCTCAGCTAAGAGTTCTTGGAATCCCACCCAGGGACATTGTCAGGTAGGAGAGACATTTTTGGTTGTCACAACTGTGTTGGGAGGTGGTGCGACTGTTACCAAAATATGAACAGACCGATTTTGCCCTCTCACACGATGTCTTGCTCCTGCAAACACAGCAACTCTGATGAGGCTATCCTTATAGGTAAGGATATAGGAATCTGCCTACAAATGTGGCGGTCAGACCAGGCCCCAAATATCTGATTCTGTTCACCTAGACATGCTGTAGGTCAGAGTAGCTCACAGGTGTGAGTACCGCTGGTATATACTACATCATTCTAGAAGCTACGTGGACAGGGCGTTAAATAACACCGAGTCACATAATTAGGACGTTACTCACATTTTACTTCTCTTTCTGTCTGATTTTGCCAAGGAGAGTGTCTGAGTTTGGGGCTAGTGTATCTTTAGCACCTCTCTATCGTTAGCTTACCTCTTTGTTTTTTATAAAGAAAGAGTGGTTTTCGACTTGGACCCTTTATCGACAATATCTACATAAAATTTTAAAGTGTACTTCGTTTCTGTTTCTGATATATTTGTGCTCACCATCTATTTTTGGCAAATGATACCAGTTAAGTTTCCTTATACATATAATTTCTCTCAAGAAGTACAAGTTCTAATTTAAATGAGAGCTTTTTATGTAAAAGTCATTCAATTGAAAGACGATATTAAGTAAATGTGGTAGAAACTTGTGGTGCTCACTCATATCTGGTCCTCCCTTTGGGCATCCAAGGGGACTCTGTCCCATTTTCCTGCAGGTAGACAGGGCCGGGACATTAGTCCTGGCTCAGAGGCAGACTGAGGCAGGGAGTAGCCCACGTGATCTCCCCACTGTCACTCAGCCAACATCCACCCAGAAGCCATGTGCTGAGAGGACCATAAGCACTTTCTGGTGGAGCCTCCCTGAGGTGGGGGCAGAGCACAGCTCCTGCCAGCCAACACTGGGCATGTGGCATGAGCAAGAAGTAGGCATTGTCTGCATTAGACAATTGACACCTCAGGATTCGTTTGTTATTACAACATAGCCTAGCTCTCTTTGCAACACAGAAATTAGTACCAGGAGTGGGGTGATTTTATAACAACAACTGAAAACATGAAGCATTAGCTTAGCAGTTGGAAGATGAGGCACCTGCAAACTGCTGTCAGAGGCCACTGGCATGGTTCTCCCTGGTGGGCAGCAGCAAACATTTGGTCACACTGTCCCTTGTGATAACTTGGGAGGCAGACCATGTACGTGATTGACTGATGGCTCTAAGAAAGAATTGGAAAATAATATACTAGGAGTGTGTGTTGGCTGCATGTGGCAATATATTGTGTGAAAGCAATGAGCTAGGAAAAAATTGGTCAGTTTGTAGTCAGAAATAAAAAATAAATGAATAAAGAGATTCCAGCAATTGTTTGCATAATCATAGTCATAGAACAGGAGGTATGTAGTTCTGGCCAAAACGAAAACCTTCATGGCAGCACTGTCCAGAGCTGACTCTTTCTGTTGATGAGTTACTGTTTAAATGAAGTCCCCTGTGTCAGGAGGGCACATCTCCAGGATCAGTCATCAGCAGAATCATGGAGTTCATGTGAAATCAGAACTAGGGTTCTTCAAGTTGGAAAGAGTCTTCAAGGATCCCTTGATGAATAAGGCTAAGATATAGGTTTAGGATATTTAATGCTGAAGGGCTGAGGGAGGCAAGAGCCTTGAGAAGAAAACACAATTTGGAAGGAAAGGCAGGCTCCATGGATGGTATGCAAGGGAGATTGGGACAATCAGGATTATGCTGAGAAGGACTGTCAGGAGGGAGCAGAGAGGGACTTCTGACATGAATTTTCAGAAGTCAGGGAGCAGCACCAGGATTCTAGAATGTGTTTTCTAAGGTAGGATTATGGGTGAGTTAGACAGTTGAGTCAAAAAGATACGCCAAAATGGCTCCTTGCACACATCTCCACTAAAGAGTTGATCACATAGCATTCCTCTTCCAGGCTCACTTGTTATTCGACCTCTCTAGTTTGGGTGTTGCTTGAGAGCAGAGCTAAGGTCGTTGTCTCTATGCCCAGTGCCCAGCACGGGACCTAACGTAGGAGAGTGGGACTACATTAAGATCTCATAGATGAATGACTAAATGAGTGAAAGTGGATAAAGGGAAATATAAATTGAGCAAGCAGCAGAGTTGGAGACCAGGGTTTATGTCTTGGTCAACAGGACGAGGAGTTGCAGAGAGAAGACTGGTCAGAACTGACAGTAAGGAACCAGAAGACTGGATGTTAGGACCCTCACTCATTCTTTCATTTATTCAGTCATTCAACAAACATTTTCTGTGCACTAGCTATGCTCCCGGCATGTTGCTGTGCTCTGGGGGGATCATGGTGAGCAAAAGAGACATAATAATTGCCCTCAAAGTGCTTACAGCCTAAAAGACTCTATTTTACAAATGAGGAAACTGAGTCCTAGAGAGGGAAGGGTAATACAGCCAGCTATTGACAAGGTCAGGAAAGGACACGATATCCTGACCTCTGCTTTTAAGTATTAGAAACTATACCAAAGACTGCAACTAGTGCCCCAGGAGCCATATCTGGTCCTCAAAAACATTGTATTTGGCTCACATAGTGTTTGGAAAATTGGGAAATTTAGACAAACATCAAGTTTTTGACTTTCTCTTGAAAATCAGAATATCTGGCAACGCTGGGCCCATGCATCCTCATGGCAAAAAACTGACAGGAGCTGAATAGCAAGCAGGTGTTTACTTTCAACACAGTCACCCCATCTCCATTCCCTTTGTGGCACCACCTGGCTCCCATAGTCATGTGACTTTGCAACCCCTGTTCCACACTATCTTTAATTTCCACATCTTGGTGCTAAGGATTCTTCCAGCCGTCTAACAAAGGGTGGCAAACATCACATTCTTATCCTGCAAGTGGAAGCTGCCAGCTACTCAACTTTTCTTTCTCATCCAATCTCTCCTCCATCTTGCCTCTCAAGCCTGACTTCTACTCGAGCATAGGAGCAAAATGGCAGGGTGAGCTGACCCGGGATTCTCTCCCCTCCAAAATACAACAAAAGATTGGAAGAACTGAATTTCAGAGAATAAACATAATGCCAGCTGGTTAGAGACCTACAATACCAAGAAGGTGGAGATCATAAACCTTGCTTACACCTTCAGAGGCACTGGAACGGTAGAGAGAACATCGCTCCCTCCCCTAGAGTCTGCGATCGCTGCGGCGCCAGTCGGGAAGGAGCGGGGAAGGGGCCGCATGACCAGGGGACCATCCAGGACTCCTGCCGCTGATTCAGTGGAGAGCCACTGACGGGGGGAAAGCTTCTGTCCATGGGGACCCTATAAATCAAGGGCCTTGGGAGACCAGAGAACAGAACTGATCTGAACCCAGACCAGCACGTGTGAGTAACAGCCCCCCCCCGGCAAAACCAGTGGGCGCAGCTATCTTGCCCCAAGGCGGACAGCTCATAACACGCGGCTCTTGACCCCCATCTAGTGGCGACAGGCTTAACTGCAACCGAATTCTACCACCATGTGAAAACACCGCTCCTCTACCATCCAGCAATTTATAAAAGTCCCAGACCAGAAGGAAAACAATAAAAACACAGAATTAAGTCCTGAGGACTTGGAATTAGGTAAACTAAGTGATAATGAATTCAGAGCAGCTATAATCAAAAAACTCAAGGAGGTAGAGAGAAAGATAGAGAAACAAGCCGAGTTCTGGAGTTACTTTACAAAAGAGATTGAAATCATAAAGAAGAATCAAACAATTACTTGAGATGAAAAACACAATGGACCAGATAAAACAGAATACGGATTCCCTGAATGCCCGTGTAGGCAACATAGAGGAGCAAATTACCATAATCGAAGATAGACAGGCTGAATGGTGCCAGACAGAGGAAGAAAGAGAACTAAGAATTAAAAAAATGAGAAAAATCTCCGAGAGATAATGGATTCAATGAGGAGTAAGAACATAAGGATCATAGGAATTCCCAAGAATATGGAAAAGGAAAATGGAGCAGAAAGTGTGCTTAACGAAATTATTGAAGAGAACTTCCCAAATCTAGGGATCAATGGAGAAATGTGTGTAGAGGAGGGTTTTAGATCTCCTAGATTTGTCAATGTAAAAAGACCTACTGCAAGGCACATAGTAGTAAAGTTGGCAAATAGGAAAGATAAGGAGAGAATACTCAGGGAAGTAAGGAAAAAAAAGAGAATAACCTATAAAGGAGCCCCTATCAGACTGTCAGCAGATTTCTCTACAGAAACCCTACAAGCTAGGAGAGAATGGAGTGATATATTCAAAGCTTTAAAGGATAAAAATCTTCAGCCAAGAATGCTCTATCCAGCAAGAATTTCCTTCAGATATGAGGGAGAAATTAAATCTTTTCCAGACAAACAAAAGTTAAGGGAATTTGTAACTAAAAGCCCTCCATTACAAGAAATCCTCAAGAAGGCTCTCATACCTGAAAAAAGAAAAAAGGGAGAAAGGGGACACAATACACAGACTAGGGAGACCAATGGATAGAACCAGAACAGGATAGCAAATATTCAATTATAGCATTAGAGTAAAGGTAAGGAAACTACCAAAGCAAGGACGATCTTAGCACTCTAACTACAAATTAGTAAGACGAGTTGGAATAAAAAATGAAAATAATTATTTAGGAGGGGAAGAGCAAAGGGTCTAAATCAGTATTGGTCAAGTAGGTAAGAGACCACCAGAGAATAGACTATATTATACACGAGATTCTAAATACAAACTTCAAGGTAGACACTAAAATAAAGTACAGAACAGAGTCACAAATCATAAATAAGGAAAAATCTAAGAAACCCAGCATAAGAAATTGCAGTATTAAATGGGTAGTCTAAAGCAAACAGGAAAAGAAACACAGGAAAACAAGATAATGAGCGACAGATTAACAGCATTAAGTCCACATGCATCAATAATCACTCTCAATGTAAAAGGATTGAACTCTCCAATAAAAAGACACAGAGTGGCAAAATGGATTAAAGAGCACGACCCAACAATTTGTTGCCTCCAGGAAACACACCTCAGCCCCAAGGACAAACACAGACTCAGGGTGAAGGGCTGGAGGACAATACTTCAAGCAAATAGCAAGGAAAAAAAGGCAGGTGTTGCAATTCTCATATCAGGCCAAGTGGATTTCAAAATAAGACAGGTAAAGAGAGACACAGAGGGACAGTATATAATGATCAAAGGGACACTTCATCAAGAAGAAATAATGCTTATAAATATCTATGCACCCAAGACAGGAGCACCAAGATTCATAAAGCAACTATTAACAGACATAAAGGAAGATGTTAAAAACAACACAATAATAGTAGGGGACCTCAACACGCCACTCACATCAATGGACAGATCATCCAGACAGAAAATCAACAAGGAAATAGTGGAGCTAAACGAAAAACTAAAACAATTGGACTTAATAGACATATATAGATCACTCCACCCTGAAAGAGCTGAATACGCATTCTTCTCAAGTGCACATGGAACATTCTCTAGGATAGACCATACGTTGGGAAACCAGGCAAGCCTCTACAAATTTAAAAAAATTGAAATAATAACAAGCATCTTCTCAGATCATAGTGCTATAAGGCTAGAAATTAATTACAAGAAAAAAGCTGAGACAGGCACAAAGATTTGGAGACTAAACAACACACTACTGAACAAGCAATGGATCATTGAAGAAATTAAAGAAGAAATAAAAAAATACCTGGAAACAAGTGAAAATGATAGCATGCCATACCAACTCATATGGGATACAGCAAAAGCTGTGTTAAGAGGAAAATTCATCGCAATACAGGCACATCTTAACAAACAAGAAAAATCCCAAATAAGCAACCTTAAAGCACACCTAACTGAACTAGAGAAAAAAGAACAAATGAAGCCCAAAGTCAGCAGAAGGAGAGAAATAGTAAAAATCAGAACAGAAATAAACACTATTGAAACGAAAAAGGCAGTAGAAAGGATCAATGAGACACAAAGAGCTGGTTTTTTGAGAAGATAAATAAAATTGACAAACCACTAGCCAGACTTACAAAGAAAAAAAGGGAGAAAGCTCAAATAAACAGAATCAGAAATGAGCGAGGAGAAATAACAACAGACTCTGCAGAAATACAACAGATTATAAGAGAATACTACAAAAAACTATATGCCAACAGAATGGATAACCTAGAGGAAATGGATAAATTCTTGGACTCCTACAATCTCCCAAAGCTCACTCAAGAAGAGGCAGACAATTTGAACAGACCAATCACAAGGAAAAAGATTGAAACAGTAATCAAAAACATCCCAAAGTATAAAACCCCAGGACCAGATGGCTTTCCTGGGGAATTCTACCAAACTTTCAGAGAGGATTTAATACCTATCCTTTTCAAGCTATTCCAAAAAATTAGGGAGGATGGAACACTTCCTAACACATTCTATGAGGCCAACATCACGCTGATATCAAAACCTGACAAGGACACCACGGAAAAAGAGAACTACAAGCCAATATCACTGATGAACATAGATGCAAAAATTCTAAACAAAATTTTGGCAACCAGAATTCAGCAATTCATCAAAAGAATCATACATCAGGATCAGGTGGGATTCATACCAGGGACACAGGGATGGTTCAACATCCGCAAATCAATCAACGTGATACACCACATCAACAAACTGAAGAATAAAAACCACATGATCATCTCAATAGATGCAGAGAAGGCATTTGACAAGATCCAACAGCCATTTGTGATAAAAACTCTGAACTAAATGGGCATAGAAGGAAACTACCTCAACATAATAAAGGCCATATACGACAAACCCATAGCCAACCTCATACTCAATGGGCAAAAACTGAACGCCATCCCCCTGAAAACAGGAACGAGACAAGGATGCCCACTATCACCACTCTTACTCAACATAGTACTGGAGGTCCTGGCCAGAGCAATCAGGCAAGTAAAAGGAATAAAAGGAATCCAAATAGGGAGGGAAGAAGTGAAACTCTCGCTGTTTGCAGACGACATGATCTTATATATAGAAAACCCCAAAGAATCCATTGGAAAACTGTTAGAAGTAATCAACAACTACAGCAAGGTTGCAGGGTATAAAATCAATTTGCATAAATCAAGCCTGACTTCTAAACAGTGATAGGAATGTCCAGGGGTCCTGTGGTCTTCACACATCCCTCCATCCCCAGATCCCGAAGCACGGCGTTGGTGTGTGAGGAAGGGCACCATCATTTTTATATCCTAATCCTTCTGGTCTCTAAGTTCATTCATTATGTATGCAAAAATGGTAATATGCTGGTACTTTAATGCTCTTAAGCATAAATATTATTAAAACAAGTGCCTTTTTTTCATCCCTAATTGAATGGTTTGCTTTATTATTGCTTTATAGTGGTGACTTTCCATTTCCATTTTCTATAGAGTGCCTGATTTTACCAGGAGGGCACCCAGAATCAGGAGGGCTGGCTGTACTAATTGCCTTCATTATAAGAGCAGCTAGCATTCAGGCACCAGAGCGATAATGTTCCTGGGACCAGAGTGAAAACACACACGGAGGGAGGTGGATCCCTCTGGCTCCTGGGGATCCAGTATGCCATTTCTTATCAAAACAGATCCTGGATCTGAAAAATGTAACCTCTTTTCCTCAGTGGTGACAGTTTGAACATTAACATGGATCGAGGGTTATTTATATCAGTTTGTACATTTAATCAGTTTTTTTTTTTGCAGTTTTCAGCAAGATGTGAACTCTATCTCTGTCCAAGGCGTTTGGTTCAAATCAGCTGAGACAGAGAATAATCAAGATTTATGATTCTCATTCTGACTCCCACCACACAGTCACTGCAATTGCTACTTGCCAGCTGTACCCTCCCCCCGCCATCCCCAGTCTGACTGACACCCACTTCACTTTCTCTCCAGCAAGTGATTTAATGTCCATCTTGAAAACTGTCAAAACACTTCTGGTGCTCCAGATAACAGCTGTGTGGTTTCTGTGGTCCCCTGACACCCTGCCTCCAGTTACACCCAGCTCCCACCAATCTTCCCTTCCGAAGGCTATAGACATCTGAAGCCAGGGCATGGGGGCTTCTGAGAGGGAGTGTCAAGCCCAGAGCACACGGTGGCAGTCACCTTTGACAGGTGGTAGTGGAATCAAACAGGTGACTTGAGTCAAACCAGGATAATTTCCTCTGGCTTTATCTTGGCCTGAGTGGAGGGTAAATGTGCAAAACAGAGACATTCTAAGGCCACAGCCCCTGCTTCTATTTAAAGAAGTGCTGCTCTTCATGAGGCGTCAGGAATTATAGATACACTAAGAGCCATTGGCACCCTCTGCTGTGTCTGCGCTACCCAGGCGAGAGTCAAGGTCCTAAGAGAGGGAGATCTGACACGGGTTACTTCCACAGGCAAGCTGGGCTCATCTGAAAGGGTGGGGCTGTGGGAGCCCTATGACTGAGGCTTTGCATTTCTAAGCGCTCCAGCTTGCATTAGAACCATCTGGAGGGCGTGGCAAACAGATTGCTGGGCCCCACCCCAAAACTTCAGGTCTGGGGTGGGACCTGATGAATTGCATTTCTAAGGGGCTCTCAGGGGATGTTGGTGCTGCTGTCTGGGCATCACCTTTGAGAACCCCTGGTGAAGTGGTTAGGGGCTTTCCTATGCTAAGTGTGGTTCATGGACTGGTGGCATCAGCATTGCCTGGGAGCTTGTTAGAAATGACCCACAAGCCCCACCCCAGACCTCCTGAAGCGGAATCTGCGCTTAACTAGATCTTCAAATGATCCATGTCCACATTAAACGGGGAGAGTTTCGGCTAAGAACACAAAGTCTGGACCCACGTTGCCTGGGTTCACACCCTATCTCTACACTTAGGGGTTTTGTTATCTTTGGTGAATTACTTAACCTGTCTATGCATCAGTTTCCATGTCTGTACAATGGTGTTGGTGAAGATGGCCCTTGCGTCATAAAGGAATAGATTTGTTCACATATGTAAAGCTCTTACAACAGCGCCCAGCATGTGACAAGCACTCATTAAACATAGTTTTTAATATTTATCTGAGTGTGTGGAGCTTTAATACTTTGAAGTAGACCTTGTGTAAGGACGTGAGTATCCATCAGATATTCAAATCTATGTCTGTCAGGTATACGTCTGAGATCGTTGCGAACTTAATCGTTGTGAATTTAATTTTAGCAGACTTGGACAACTTTTCAGCCTACAGACCAAACTGGTCTGGCAAATTTCTATTGTTCCATGTGGTGATTTAAAAAAATAGTTGCCAACTTTTGAATATGGGGAGATTTTATGTCGCCTAATATCTGGATTTTCAGCTTCCTTAGAAACATTAAAAGATCTGGCCACTCTGGCTCTTCATTCCCACCGAGCAGTGACCAGCCGAGGGTGGGCAGCAGCCTCCGTCATTAGACGGATGGGATGGGCTTTTTTCCCCATTCACTTCTGTGTCTATCACTGCCTGTTGTCTTACAAGCAGCCCACTTTCCTCATTTGCATGATGTGTCTAGCGCCTATAGACATTTGAGTTAGCAATGCCTGCACTTTATTATATGAGTTTCACTGACAGTGATATAAAGTGGCCATTCCTGAGTCTGCAGCAGAAACCCACAGAGCTGCAAGGCAGTGCTCGAGGCCTCTGAACACGACCCATGGAGGTTCTCATCTCAGTAAAACTGGGAATACACAACTCACGGGTGAATCTCGGCTGGATTCAAGAAAGCCAAATCTAAATGTGTTAGTGGGAGGTGATTTCTAACGGTACTGATTTCTACTCTTTATCTGCTGTTCCCACAGGACTAATACTGAGCAATGGGCAAGGGGACATGTTTTAATTGCAGCCCTCTAAGTCTGGGGTCAGCACACGTTTTCTGGAAAGCACAGATAGTAAAGATTTTTAGGCTTTAGGGGCTAAGAGGCCTCCTGCTCTAAACCTTTGTAGCATGAAGGCAGTGACAGAGTATACATAAAGGAAGGCGTGTGGCTGCATTCGCACGCTCTACGAAACAGGCAGCACGTCAGACCTGGCCTGTGGATCTCAGTTTGTTCATCCGCTCTAAGTCGATAAGAAGGCCCTGTTTGCAGAGTTCTTTCTAGTCTATGAAAATGCTTTCTAAATCACTGTGACCATTTCAGTGCACATACCTCTTGGTATTTTTTCTTTTTCGTTATCTCACTTTATTTCTCAAGCATTTTCCTATGTTTTTAAAACATCTTAATGATTTTCATGGTTTACAGCTACAGATTATATCATATTGATGTAAGATTTGTGCCACGTGCTTCCCTATAAAGACAATGTATATCCATGGGTCATATGTATGGGGACCAGATATATATATGTGGGTTTTTCTCCTGCCTCAAACATTGGCACAGCTGTTTTGATAAGAGGAAAGGTATTTAAAGGAACAGAAGGACAGAATTTTAAAAACAATTTTTTTTAAGATTTTATTTTTTTTCCTTTTTCTCCCCAAAGCCCTCCAGTACATAGTTGTATATTCTTCATTGTGGGTCCTTCTAGTTGTGGCATGTGGGACGCTGCCTCAGCGTGGTTTGATGAGCAGTGCCATGTCCACGCCCAGGATTCGAGCCAATGAAACACTGGGCTGCCTGCAGCGGAGTGCGTGAACTTAACCACTCGGCCACTGTTCCAGCCCCTAAAAAACAATTTTGATTGCATTGAAAGTCTAATATGCGTAATAAAGGAGCCATCGGACTTCCTAGCTGATATAGCTCAATAGAGCAGAATGAACATGAGGTTTGCAGCCGGACATGTAAAAGTCTGCACCCTGGCTTTGTCACTTACAAGTCGTGTGATCTCAGCCAGTTGTTCAATCTGAGTCTCCATGTCTTCATCTGAAAATGCTTTTCCTGCAAGGTCATTCTTGGTATTAGAGACAGTGTATAGAAGACACTTGGCTCAGTGCATGGTATCCAGAAGGTGTCTATAAATGAGATCTCTGAGTATTGTCATAGGCCGCTCAGTGTTATATCATGACCCAATTTAATAGTCTATCTTCCCTTTAGAACTATGACACAGTCACATGTAAGAAGAGCGCCCTAGAACTATTTTGTCTGTTTGTGTTTTTTTAAAACAAGTCTTCTTTCACATAGTGCTTCATGGTTTATAAAACACTCTCAATACCTCTTTAATTGATCTTCGTGTAATCCTAGCCTTAGCCAATTGACAGAATATAATCTATCACAGGCCGCGAGTCAAGTGCAGCATTCCCATTTTTGTGGGTATACCAAAGGCCAGATTATCTTAGTGACCTGCTTAGAGTTGTGTGGCCAGCTAGGAGCTTATCTGTAGGATACGACTTATCTTGATTTTATGGACCCCCCTTTCCCCTTCCATTACTAGTAAAGTTGCTAATGGGTAAGATTCTAATTTTATTTTTTTACTTAATTCCATCCTATCCATTCCAGACCGTGGGGTTCATGTTGCTCTTTTATAGATTTGCAGAGAATAAAAATTACACTCCTAAGCCACCTCTGATATAAGAAGCTATGTATAGTATTGCTTTTTAACAAAAAGGTCAAATTTTTCCAACAGGAAAGTACTACCCCATCACCTGGTGTTCAGATCGACCCCACTTGTGGGTGTGGTTGGTCACCAGGTTTCTCTGATTGTCTCACTACCTGTCACTATTTCAATCTTACCCCGAGTTCCCCATCTAATATCCAAAATTCTCCCCAGGACTCAAAGTGGTCTTTGGTCACCTGGCGATGTGCCATTGGGTCTTCAACTGTTAGCTAGCAAAGAGAGGGTGGTGAAGTCAACTCTTTAGCAAGAGTTGAAGGCTAGGATTGACTACTACTGCCACTGTAGTATGGATGGATGTCACATGCAGGATGGGCAATCACAGGGAATCAAGTTTCCTAAGTAATGAAAGGCTTAGAAACAACAGTTTTTGTTGATAAACTTCCTTATCTCTCCTTACGTTTATAGCCAGGACCAATTCTTTGATTTCAAAAGCCGCTATATTAGAGCTTCATCAGAAAGTGTGCTTTTAGCCACACGTAACAAAGAGCTTTGATTCTTTCAGGTTATCCAATAAGAACAGTTCGTTGCTGCACGTAAGGAGAAGTTTGGAAGGTAGGGTGGCGCCAAGGTTGGATAATTCAGCAGCTCAATGATGTCACGGGTGATCTGGTTATTCTTGGCTTTCTCCTCTCCTGTTGTGATAGGTCAGTTTTCTGTACAAGCTAGCTTTTCTTCATGGTTGTGAAGTAGATTCAGCAATATTAGGCATCACACCCAGAATCAACACCATCCAAAAGAACAAGAACGTGAAAAACAAGATATGACACCACATTTCTGGTGCCTTTTTTTTTTTTTATCAGAGAGGAAACCTTTCTCGGAAGCCGCCCAGCTGATTTCTGCTCAAGTCTGTTCTCCAGAATTGGGTCACATAGCCTCCCCTGCATGAATCACTGGCAAGAGAAATGGGATCATCATAATTGTTTTGGATTAATCAGATGTGTCCTCTAAGGCCGATGGGGAAATGGACACTGGTGCTCAAGCCATCAAAGAAGGAGCCACGAGAACCTGCTGCCACAGGGCAAAGGGGAGAGTAGATGTCGTTATGGGTCACTTAAATGATAAATGACAAACCTTTTTATGTGCATACATCTGTGGGCTAAGCATTTAGAAAATATCCTGCGACACATGATAGAATCCTTACTCCTAAGTCATTGTCTTCCCTCCTCGTTCAAAGGGCCCCTGTTTATAAATTTCTACTGCCTAAGTCCCAACTGTAGACCTTTGGAATATGAAAAAATACCCTTTTTAATTTCAGAAGTAAAATCTGTTTTACCTTTTCAAAAGTGAAAGTCAAACTCTGAGCTGGAGAATATTTGCATGCAGCCATGCCGTCTGGGAACTATAGAGAGGTCCATTCTTAAGAGGTAATGTGGCTTTCATTGGCCGGTAATTGAAACACTACCTACTGAGTGCTTACTGTTCAGTCTAACAGCCCAGCTTAATATTTCCTCTTCCAAGAAGACTTCCTTAGTTCACCCAGTCTGAGGTCCTGTTTCCAGTTCTCTGTGAACATTGTTTTCTCTGTAGTCTAGTTATTTAGGTCCACATTTACTTCCTCCTTGCTGACTAGTCTGTGAGCTCCTCCGGATCTGGGCCTCAATCTCAATCTGTTTCTCCAAACTGTGGTACAGAGCTGGACATAGGAAGTATGCAGCAATATTTCTATATGTTGATAAATGAATGAATATGTGACTGAACCAGCAGAGGAGTTAGCTGAGAACAACTTAATAACACTACTGCCAATCACACCACTACTAATTGTTAACACCCATGAAGCACGTTACCAATATGCTGGGCGCTTAAGAGTCACAACCTTATGAACTGGGCATTCCTTTATTACATGATGAAGAAACTGAGGCTCAGGAGAGGTTTGATACTTGCTCGAGTTGACACATCTGGTAACACGAGGGGCTGGGCCTAAACTCAGTTATGCCTGTCTCCACGGTCTTAAGCACTTTGCACATCTAAGGATGTGGTTGGATTATGTTCCATCACACGGGAAAGAAATGACCTGGATAACAGAGTCTTCTTAATTTTGGTCTAAATGGACTAAATATGGTAAAAGAGTGAGTGGGTGTGAACTTGGGGTTCTGTTTTTAAACCCCCTTAAAATTTGTGATAATTGAATAGAAAACTCTGTTGCCTTGAATGGATGTGTTTGGTTATCAAGGAGAGAAGCTTCTCGATCTGATTGTTGAGTGCAGCGTGGAGGCCTGGTCCCTGGGATAGCCCAGGGATGAGGTGGCCTCGGCAGCAACAACAGTTTGTTAAGAAGTTCAGGCTACCCGGCGTCTCCACTTGGGTTTCCTCTCTAGGCTTTGGGAAGATGTTCATGGCACTGGACAGTTGTTGACATGTGTTGATTCCATCTCCCGGCAAAGCCTAACTGGTCCAGGCCCTTTTTACAATCCAGGCGCAAAACCATCTGAAGTCGGGATTAGACACAGAAGCCCTGAGCTGTGGGCAGGAGGCACAGTAGTAGACTGTGTAAGAACACGGGCTTTGGCGTCAGAGGATCTCAGCTTTGAGCCCCGGGACTCCACAAATGTTATGCATTAGTTGTCATTTCATTATTATTCTGATCTTGACATGGTTACTAATTCCGAGAACTTGATCAAGTCATTCTTGGCCTTACAGATTTAGTTTCCTCAGCTGGAACTTGGGCATGACAATACTCAGTTCCCAGAATTGTCATGAAGAAAAAATGAGATAAGGGAGGTGACGTTGTAGCTCAGGGAGACCAGGGGCAGGCCTGGATTTGTGGGCATGTGGCCTGTGCAGTTGCACAGGGCCCTGTGCTTAGGAGAGCTCCATGCTTGGTTTAATGATCTACTGTCGCCATCTTGAAATTCTTAATAATTTCTGAACAGGGGTCCTCACGTTTTCATTTTGCACTGGGCCCCACAAAATCTGTAGCTGCTCTGCCTGGAGATCCCCTGGACATGTTACAGCACCAGTCCCAGGAGGAGAAAGATGCTCCCCGGAAGGAGCTGGCCAGGGAGGGGCTCTTCCTGGTTGGGAGAGCACCGTTTCCACATCTGGTGTCAAAAGGAGTTAGTGATCATCTGGCCCTTTTTTGGGGGAACCAGGATGTGCTCTTCCTTACCCCTGGACCTTTGCACACCCTTTCCTCTTGCCAGTAACACTTTTCCCCTGCATGCCTGTCAAGACTGAACTCCTAGTCCTCCACATCTTTTGCTCTTTATGAGAAAAGACCTTTCAAACTTGCGAGCAAGTGGCATGATAGTATAGCCCTGGGGACATTTGGGAATCTAGGCTTCCTTTAATGCAAGATCAATTTGTATCTCATCTTTGAGGAGTGAGTAGACATAGTGGGGAGGAATTAGACCCGGCACCAGCCAGCCTGGGTTCACATCCCAGCTCTGCCCCTTCCTAGCTCCATGACTTTGGGGGAGTTTCATAAACACTCAATCCTTTAGTCTCCTCATCTGTAAGAAAGAAATAATACTAAAATTACCTACATTCACAGGTCAGCTAGGAGGAGCAGATGAACCCATGCAGACACAGCAGCTGGAGCCATGCCTTTGCAGAGTGGGTACTCTTGTCCATAAGCTAGAATTATGATGCTTTTCCACGCTCTGTGATCTGATTAACTGAAAGACCTTTAGAATCAGTAAGAACCAGTTTGCAACTGCCCCTGGGAACTTGCTAGCTGTGTGAACCCAGGCACAAGCTGTTATATCTTGATCTTACCCCTTCAATCATAGGAATTCTGGGAGTAAGACCTGCGATCAGCTGCAAGAGGTAGGATGTAAGGGAAGGAGCATAGGTTCGGGTCTTAGAAGCCAGCGCTTACATTTCATCTCTTCTCTTTACCAGCTGTGTGAAATTCCAAGTTATGAAAACTCCCAGAACCTTATTTTTCTCTTTAAAAATGGGGGTAGCAGTACCATTTAGAGAGGTGCTCCTCCACAAAAGAACACGAGTTCCACAAGGAGAGGGGTTTGCTTGCTTTGTTCTTTGCTGCATCCCTCGGACAGTGCCTAGCACTCAAGAAATGCAAAATAAACATTTGAAGGAAGGGATTGTTGAGAGAATTAAATAGCATGATTTATGTAAAGTACCTAGCATGGAGACAGGCCCCTACATAGCAGACGCTCAGGAAAGCAATGGCTGTGGATATTTTCAAGTCAGGTGGGTGGGAACACTGTGGGTCTAGCCAAGGGCTCCATTCGGAGCAGGACTGCCTGTCCCTGCTCCTGCCCAGGCATGCTGCTGGGATTGAGAAGAGGGATCTGCCACAGCAAGGATGAGCAGAGTTGCTGAAGTGAAAACGAGGTGCATGGACCTCTCCAGTAGAACGAGGGGAAGGAGATGGCTGTAGGTCACGTGGCAGTTTCCACTTACGCAGCAGCAGGAAGAATGCCCCGCGACTCCCTCAGGCAGAGATGAGGCTCTCATCTCACTCTTTTCTACCAGAGTAAGCTTAGAATCGTGGTAGAGCTTAGCTTACCTGAGGAAGGTGTTTGTATTCCAGCCAGGGAGGGGCTGGGGAAGGCTGGCACCCACTGCAACACGCTGCACAAAAGTAAGCTCTGATTATCACTCCATTTGTTTTGACTAGGCAAGTGTTAGATCCTAATCAAGCAGAGAGGAGCAAATTGGTTCCAAATTTAAAAAATGAAAGAGAAGAATGATCATTTAGAAAGCGTGTCAACAAGGGACACTGGCCTGATTCACCGGCTGCATGGCCCAGCGGAGAGTAAGGTGTGGTTTGAGTTCTGATTTCGACTCTAAGCCAGAGTATCCTCATAATACATTAGAATAAAGTGGCTCTAGCTGAGGTGTTCTCTTTACACTCACTGGAGAGTGTGTATGAGGTGAGACTCCCTCATTAAGACCTTGAAGAGAGGCTGTGAAGTTGAGTGGAATGAACACAGGCTGTGGAATTGGGCTGGTCTGGATTTGGTGCATGCTCCACTGCTTGCAGGCTGGACAATCTCAGCCTCTCTGAGCCTCAGTTCCCTCATCTCTAAGCAAAAGTAATAAGAACGCCAGTGTGCAGTGAGAATTAAGTGGACATTACATATAGTCTTGCTTAATAAATGTTCCCTGGGTCCATACCCCCGCAATCCAGAATCCCAGGTTCCACAGTCAGATTTCAGCTCTGGCTGATTCTAGGAAAGCCAATGAGAGCTGCAATAAATTATTGAGAGAGTCTCACCCCTGATCGCCTCTTCTCTAGGACCTTCCTGGAGTCTCTGCTGTCTGACTCAATTCCACAGGTTCTTGGGAGGAGGGTAGGGTGAGGGAGGGACGGCGGGAGGCAGGCCCATGGATATCTTGATATCAGGGGCAAGACTCTGCTGGGTTCTAAGTGCAGATGCCCAACCACCGAGGCAGCACTTAAGGGTAATATATGCCAGGATGTCTGAATGACGTCTTCAGCATCCTCAGCCAGGCCTCATCACTGCTCCGTATATTCATCATCTGCAGAGTTAACACACATTTATTGAAGCCCGCTTTGTAACAGGCCTGTCCTGGCCCAAGAACAAAAGAGGTGTAAGTCATGGATCCTGCCCTTATTCTTGGGACCACATGGAATAAGTCAGATAATATCCCCAAGTTACCTTGCTCCCCATCCTGCATGGCTTCCAGCCTGCTCTTTGTGCTGGATCCTTGTCCACAGGACATAAACTAGTTCATCCATTCCTGTCCTAATGTGTAATCTCCCAAACTGGAGATGCTTCATGAAGTATGGAATAGGAGGTCTGGACGCATAGAGTACAGGGTTTCAGATTCCAGATGCCTGGTGTCTCCATTTCAAGAACCAATAAAAGACAAAGTAGAATTAGCCTCATCGTCTGCCCAGATCTCTTTTGCCATCTCTATGCAAGGCGTTGCTATGATTCTGCCATGAAAAATATTTAACAAAGTCAAAATACCATCTGCAGAAATTAGCAGGGGCGGGGAAGATTGGGTTTAAGTAGGAACAAGTCATGGGTGCATGCATTTTGAGAGGGAGAAAAACCAAGAGCATAAATGTAAGATGGAAAGAGTTGTCGGAGGGAACACAGAGGGGACAGTTATGAGGTTGGTCTCTGGCTCGCTCTTCTCCTCTCACTGATATAATTCACGTCTTTGGCTTTCTACGTAGACTGGCAAGTTAATATCTCCAACTCAGATACATCCTCTGTGTTCCATATTTGTATATCCAATTGCCTCTTAACACTTTCTCTTAGGTATTTCAAAATACTCCAAACTGAAGCCATGCTCTTCATGACTCCCTTCCTCGAGTCTGCTTCTCTTTCTGATTTCCCTCTATCGGTGAAGTCACCGTGATCCATTCACTTGCACAAAGCGCAAACTTAGGAATCATTTGTGACGTCTCTTTCTCCCTCCGTCCCCCATATCCAATTCATCACCAGCCTGTTGACTTTAATTCCTAAAAGTCACTCAAGTCGATCTACTTCTCTTCCACCTCCTGCCAATATGCTAGTCCAAACTGCCATTTCTTTCCTCAAAACTCCCCACAGTCTTCCAGCTGGTCTTCTTGCATGCAGTTTCTTCCTCACCCTGCACCCAGAGGGATTCTCCCCAGATGCGTCTCTGATCACATCATCCTGCCATTGACTCTGTCCTCATAGGGACATACTAAAACTCTTCAGTGGTGGCTCCTTGCTCATATGATAAAGATATGCTCTAGAGCTGGAGACAAAGTGAGCTCTCCCCAGCTGAGCACGGAAGTGGGAGTGGAGGAAGGGTTCTTTATCAAGGCCAGGTACGAAGCTGTTACAGCACAAGGGGAAGTGGATGCTGGTCATGGAGAGACAGCAGACATCCACCACAAGGACAGTCTCTCAAGGGAGAGTTTTCTCAAGGAAGAACTTTGCAAGGGATTAACAGGATTTCAAGACCCTGTACAGGAGGGCTGAGATAATGGTTTCAGCAAGAGACTAAGAGACCTTATAGGCTTAGGGAAAAGCTGACTGAGTGGAATCAGGGCATGTATATCAAGTTTAGGGCAGCGTTAGTAAGACCGCACTAGTGGTGAGGCCAAGGCACCTAATATGCATCTGACTGCTGAAGACTTCCAGTTCATGGAGCTATACAGGAGCAGGCTGGGGCTGACAGGAGTCTGGCATGACTTGGTCATACTGAACCTCCGTTGGCTTCTCCCTGCTCAGAAACCATCTGTTCTATAATGTCTTCTAGAATTGAACTGGGATTTGATGTTGTACTGCCCGATCTCTAATTCCTGGGAGTCAGCCTTGAATCTTTGTTCTTGCCTGAAAATGAGCTCAATTGCTCATCGCCAGTCTCCTGGTGTCTCTCTCACCTACCTACCCTGAAGATTTCTTCTTTCTTTCTTGAAGTTGAACTTATATTTCATAATAGGTGCCTCTGCTTAATCCACCGTTTGAAGTGCTGGAGGAGCAAGAAAGGCCAGACGAGTTTCTTCCCTTTCAGCCCATCTTCTGTGTCTCTCTAGAGACATTAAAAAAAAAAAAAAAAGCCAGCTCTCTGTTTAAAAGCCTCCAATTTTCTGCAGACTAAAGTTCAGCCGCTCTAATGTGGCACATGGAATTCTTTGTAACACGGCCTGCATCTTGTAGGGTTTCTTGGTTACAGGCACAGTAACTATCTCTGAATGGTGCAAGCCTTAGAAAGCTCATGGAATGGAAGGCATAGCTGATCAAAGAAGCCTAAGAAAGGACTGGAACCAGGAGACCTCCAATAATCCAGAGAATAGGACTTAAGCGACAATCTCTTCAAGACCCTGTGGCTGGTACAAACCAGTTCCAAGACATTTCCCTCAGCCCATCCGTTCATGATTTAAAATCCTAAGAACCACCTCCCACCACCACTGTGTAGCTTCTTAGAGGAAATACCAACCAAGGTGTCCCATGTCCCTTGGGTAAGGAGCAGTGACCTAAGCTCAGCCAGCTTGATTGAGGAGGGAAGCGCCATTCTTAAGCCCATGCAGAAAACATCCCTGCACTGAGTCATCCGCCATAGAAGTCTCCACTCTAGTCCTTCTCCCATCACATCTTCCCAGGGGATAAGGAGGCCACAGGCCAAGGGCACTTGCCCACCTCAACCTGCACCCTCCCTTCTGGACCATTCTCTTGGTCACGGAGACCCTGGACTTCCCTGCCCAAGTTGGCTCTTTCCTGGATCTGTCCTCCCGAGGGCACATGGCACATGAAAGCCAGAGGGGATGTAAAGACTGCTGTCCACCCATTTTCACTGTGCAGGTTATGATGTACTCACACACGTACAAAAAGCCACTACAGTGATGGGCAGAGCTGGGAGTAGGAAGAGAAGTGGGGAACAGGCTGAGGGTAGGGATCCAGGAGCCATAAGCCAGGAGCCAGCTCTCCCTATGCTGCTATATTTTGGCAAGAAAATCTGAGAAGTCAGAGGATTCCAAATTTGAACTTGGCCTTCCAGGTCATTATGAAGATAGGAGGATAGTACATATTTTAAATGACACTTTAATAGATTGCTTTATAACTTTCAAATCCCTGGGCATGTGGTATATGGCCCTTCATTTGTACTCTTCCTCTGGGTCCTGCAAGGGTATAGGCAGGTCGGTCAAAGAGCATCAGGATGCTGCTACCCGAGGAAGAGGCCAGTGATGTCCACGTGCTGTTGAGATTCCGTGTTCCCACCCCTGTATGTAGTGACCCAGCACCCCGTGACTCAGCTGCCCAGGCCCTGAGCAGACCCTGCAAATGCCGGAGGCTCCCAACTGTCTCCCTGCCTCCACGTTAGCCCCCTGGAGTCTTCTCAGTCAAGCATCCAGAGGTATCTTTGAAACATATAATGAATCAAGCCACTTCCCAGTTTAAAAGCCTACGGTGACCGCTCCCCACCCCCACCTACCCCGCCCAGAGGAAAAGTCAAAATCCTTTCCACATTTCACAAAGCTTTGCACGACACCTCCCAGCCTCCATCCACCGTCTCTCTGTCCTCTTGCTGACCCACTCCAGCCATGCTGTCCTTCTGGTGGTCGCTGGGACACGTCAAGCTCAGCCCTGCATGGGGTCCTCTGCACCTGCTGTCCTTGTGGCTGGAACATTCTTCCCTTGGTTGTCCCCATGGCTAGCTCTTTCAGCTCCTTCAGCTCTCTGTTTATGCTACTTCCTAGCACAATCTTCTCTGGTGACCCCAACTAAAGTAGGGGACCCCGTTCCCACCGCAGCATCTCCCACTTCCTTTCCCTGCATTATTCTCCGCACAGCACTCCCCGTCACACTATGCATCTTGATTGTTTCTTGCATGTTATCTATCTAGACAGACTAGAAGAGAAGCAACGTGCGGGCAGGGACCTTTGTCTGTCTGTTCCCTGCTGTCTCTCCAGCACCTGAAACACTCCTGAGCTCAGAGGTGACACTCCACAAATGTTTGTTGAGTGAATAATGGGATGAATGAATGAAAGCATACATGCCATGCCCCTGAGCCCCTGCATATGGTCCCCTCTCTGTCTGGGACGCCACCATCATCTTCTCCTTCAAGGCCTAGCTCAGCTTTACCCTATCTCTGCGGCACCTCCTCCTCTCCATCCCACCCCAGCAGCATTGTTTTTCGTTCCCCCATCATACTTTACACATACTTCTCTAATAATACTCACTACATTCAATTATTGTCTGTTGGTCTTTTTTCTTTTAAAAGATGTACATAAGCAGTACATGAATACATTCACTTTATTAAATATTCAGACAATATAGTAAGTGAAAGATCTCCTCTAGGCTACTCTCAAAATCTACCTTTCCTTTCCAGAAGTAATCTTGTCTGGGAATTTACATACACATACATGGATAAAAAAGTAAAGTTTTGTTTTGAGTATGCATGTGTGTGCTTTATTATACCCATGTGCTGGCATTTTCTATGATTTGCATCTTTGACACAGAGTACTTTGTGTGATTGTCCATTTTGTACCTGTATGCATTTAAATCACTTTAAAAAATACTTTAGCATTGAATTAGATAGAATGGAGGCATGAAGATTTAGTTGGCCATTCCCCATCTTATGGGTATTTAGATGGTTCACATTGCTGCAGCCATGCCACAGTGAAAGTTCCTACACAGGTCTGTTAGAGCATATGTGTTTCTCCAGACTACATACCTAGAAGGGAAATAGAGGATTTGAAAAGTGTGCAGATTTTAACCTGCCAATTCACCCTTTAAAAAGCCTGTAAAAATTATGCTTCTGTGAAGGTGGGATATTTTTAATATTTGCCTATTTGCTGGGAGAAAATGTCTCATTCGAGTTTTGTTTTTCATTTCCCTGATTATTGCTGAAGTTTACATGTTTGTCTATATTTATTAGAATTTAGTTTCTCTTTTGTGACTCGTTTTTCCATCTTCTTGGCCCGTTTTTCTTTTCTCTTGCTGTCACTATCTTACGTGCCTGTTTGTTTTACTTGACTGTGAGCTCCTTCAGGTGGTCATCACATCTTATTTATCAAGGTTTCCCCTTCCAGAGCACACAGACAGTGCTTAATGAATGTATATCCAATTGCATTATTGAAGCCATAGGCATTACCCTCTATCATGGTTATCATCATTATCATCCTCCTCATCACTGCCAGTACCATTTATTTAGTCTCACAGGATGCTAAGCCCTGTCTCGGGAGGTGTGCGTATATTGTCTCTCATCTTCCTAATACCTCGCCCAACAAAGTGACTATTGGTAGCTCTGTTTTACAGATAAAGCAGTTGAGACTCACGCAAGTTACACTGGCTGCCCAAGGACACTCAGCCGGATTATGAAGGGAGGGATTATGGAGCAGAGTCTTTTCAGCCTGGTTCCAAAGTATGTGCAGTCTCCCTTAGAGCAATTGGCCTCTTCCTGGCCACGCATTAGAATCACCTGAACAGGCTTTTAAATGATAGCTATATCCAGTCCTACCCCAGGCCAATTGATTCAGAAACTCTGGGACTAGGTCTGGGGAAGTGGTGTTATAAAAATCCCTACATGATTTTGATGTGCAGAAATGGTTGAAACCCTTTGGTCTACATTGGGAGTGAACCAGCTTTTTTTGTAAAGTGCCAGATAGTAAATATTTTAGACTTTGCCTGCCATACAGTCTCTGTGGCAACTATCCACCTTTGCTGTTGTAGGGTCAAAACAGCCAAACACAAAAATGAACGAACATGACTGTGTTCCAATTAAAACCCATTTACAAAAACAAATGGCAGCCAAATTCGGTCCATGGGCTGTAGTTTGTGGACCCCTAGTCTATATCATAATACTTCGAAGATCTTGGAATTTCGGATTGTCCCAGTCAAACCACGACATCTGGTCACATTAATTACCATGCTAAGTCTCAAGGACAGTGGCATGAGAATCCTTGCCCCACCTCAAGAGATTCTGCTTCAGTAGGTTGGGGCCTGGGCGTCTGCATTTCAACAAGGGATGCAGCTGATTCTGATGTAAGCAGACTTCGTGGGTCCTTACTGCAAGAATCACTGGGCTACCGAAGTATAATGTTCTTGGCAAGTAGCGAAAGCTTGGCTGGAGAAGCAGAAGTGGTTCTTATCCAAAAATTCTTTAAGCTCACGGATAGACATTTTGTGCGTCCCTGCCTTCCTTATGTTCCAGCATCCTGCCTCCAAGGTTCTGGAACCTTTGGTGCCCCAGCATCAAATCTTCCCAGTCTGCATGTTGGCAGAGAAGGAAGCCGTCCTGCCTCTTCAACTCTGAAATTAGTAGAAGACCAAAGTCCTTGTATATTTCAAAATATTGAAGAAGAAAGTGACTGTTTAACCACCTACGTGATAAAACTGATACTGGCATTTATCAGTCTGTGTGTGTGTGTGTGTGTGTGTGTGTGTTTTAATAGTTCAGTAGTTAGAAAATGGAGCCTCCATTTTCCCCTCATCCGCTTTGAAGCTATGTAGTGTGTGAATGCCATCATTTCTGTTTCTGACCTCTTTAGCATCCATTATTTCTCTGTTGTCTACATCTAATAGTCTGGATCCTTTTAGTTGTTGATGGCACAGCGATTACTGGGGCTGCTGCTTTAGGATGACATCCAAATGCCTCTGAACAGTTGAATTTACTTACTGCTTCCCTCCTGAAAGCTTTTTAGCATGATCCAGCTGGGGTGGTTTCATCGGGAAAACCATTATTTGTGGCTCTCTTTTTTTGAGGGGTAGAAATAAATTTCCCAAAAGATGAAAGTGGACGCTGTTCATTGTGGATCTGCAATCTTACTTTTTCTTCTCTCTCCTTCTTACATTTCATTTGCACAGTTTTCCTCAGGAATGACTTCTTTCTGGGGAAATGGAATGTTCTAACTTGTACAATTGAGTCAAATCAATGTTTAGAGTGGTTTGGACTTTTAAGCCTTTTGCTGGATTTTGGCAGTATCATTTTATACTGTAAAACCCCTTTTTCCCAGGTAACCTATAATATTCATATTGAAAATTATTCACAGCTTTCTAACACCCCCTCATTTCACTTAGCTATCAGCTAAGCAAATAGTGCTCAAGAGTTAAAAATATGCTATTCTTCCTCTACAGCACATGCACTTTTATGTGAAAGGGGAACCGCTCTGTGTTCCTAATCTCTATATACATATCTATCTGTGCATGTAGTAGCTTTCAACACTGTAATTAGACACAGAAACCACACCGTGCCAACACAGTGCACACATGCAGGTTTATAGAGCAGTTGTGACAAATATATAATATGGTAAAACAACTTTTCACTAGCTGGGACAAATTCTAGAGTATACAAGGAGAGTTTCAAATGAAAATTAGGTAGAAGAATCTGAACTATTTCATGCAGGAGGACTGCACAGATGAAAATATCTAGGACGCCTCTCTGGAAGAGTGTATTTGAGAGGCAGTGTGCAATACTGGAAGGCTGATAGCTCAAGGAGTCCAATCCTCTTGGATTTAAATCCCAGCCAAGGTGCTGTGTGATCTTGGGCAAGTTGCTTTACCTCTCTGAGACTCAAGTACCCTGTTACATCACAGAGATAATAGCAGCACGTTTACCTCATGGGGCTCATGTGAGGATTAAGTGAGGTAACAAATGTCAGGCTGCAGACACACTTTCGTCATCTGAGGATCGGAACCACAGTGTGGTGATGAAAATGAAAGGAGATATGTCATCATTACAACAGAACTCTCTGGAATATGCCCCTCCCTGCCACACACACAGCAAATATGAGTCTCTTTTGTGAACTGTCAATGTTAATAGCATCCACATTTACTCAGCTACCCTCATAAAAAAAATTAGGAGCTACGCTTAAATGGTTTCTCTCTCCTCCTACCTGTCCTCTTCTTCTCGTGCCTGATCCCCCATGGTCACTTGGTACCAAATTGTGCCATTCAGCCTCTGAAATAACTTTCTAATTCGGTCTCCTCAGCTTCATCCTCCCTGTCACTGCCTCAGTTCAGACCCTTATTGTCTTTTGTCTGGATTAATGCAAGAACCTCTTAACCAGTTTCAGTATCTTCGGCTTGGATCCTCCATGATCCATTAGTAGCCCCATTTTACAGATTAGAAAATTGAGACAGAGAGAGGTTCAATCAAGAGCCCCAAATCACACAGCTAGTAAGTGGTGTTATAGGGATTCCAACCTCAGCAGCCTGGCTCTAGGATCTCTGCCCTTTCCTACCTTGGAGCTTGGTGCAGTGCATTATTTGGTTGTGGAAATCGGCAGTACCTCCTACGTCTGGTAATTGCCTCGAGTGAGTCCTGTTTCCCCCTCACCAGATGTTTCCTTAGAGCTGCTCTAACTGATACATCGATCCTGCAGGAGCTCCAAGGAGCAGCCAAGCCATTCTGCAGGAAGAGAGCGGGTGAAGGAGGAACAGGCAGAAATGTACAAATGAGTTCTGGTGGGAGACCATTAGTGCATCGTGGATGCTGTCCAGAGGCTGACGTGGGCCACGTATAAAAAGAGGAGGCTGAACTAGGGATGGAGAAAGTAGGGATTCAGGTCCATTTCAGCATTTCAGGAGTCTGGTCCAGTGGGTGGGGCCTGGCATGAAGAACTGCCAGGGGGGATGATGCTCGGATTCTGGCAGTAACAGAGGCTGCTGGTTTAGAGCAGGATCGCAGGCAGACGTGATGCTGTGGTACCACAGGGACAGATCATCCATGTTCCCGTGAAGCCACAGCCACTCTGAAGCCAGGGCCAGGGCTTTCCCATGCCCTGTGGTCATAGGCACTAGAGTGGCAGGAAAAGTAAACTGAGAAACTACAAGTTTCTCCTTGTAGAAACCTTACTCATTCTTTAAAGCTCACTTAAAAATTAATATTTATCTAAGGAATCCATACTTGTGCCTTTAAAATCAAATAGTACTGAAGGCTTTATAAAGGACCGTGACAGGCCCTCCCCAACCTCACAACCCCAGTCCTTTCTATCCCCCCAGTTCCATTCCCCATGGAAACCACTTGAGCCATTTCTATCATAGCTGTTCTTGTGTTTACCTCCATTTATATAACTAGTACAAATACTTGTATTTAAAAGTAATTTTAAAATATTAGATGCTAACTTCTTGCCGTGGTAGATAAAATTTGAGTAGGTAAAATTGCAGGTGGATGAAATTTGGTCGACACCCCATTCCCCTCTTCACTCTTCTCAGTCTGTCCTCACTTAAATCTTTATTCATGAAAGTTCATCTTGGCATGGAAGGTGACCCCTTTCCTGGAACGTGTTCAGAGACTGCTCCTCCCCTGCTCCCACAGAGCTGTGTATCTCTCTTAGTGCACTGTTCCCCTTGCCCTTCCACGTTGGGGTTATCTATAGAACAGGTCACACAACTGTGGTCTTTACTGCTGTGTGCCCGATATTGGTAAACCCTGCTCTTCTTCCCTGTCCCTAGCCATCTGTATATCTCTCTGCTTTGCCAGTCTCTGGGTGGGGGGAAACCAAAGTGGGTACTTCATGTGTGCCCTGAAAGGCTGGGACACTGGTCGTTCACTCTGCTCTCTCTTTCCCTGAAAGGAGAGCTCTTTCTAGCTGAGGAGTTCCCTCTTAGCACTGAGTAATGCCAGCTTAAAGGATGGGGTGATGCAGGCAAAATGAAGCTGTTCTTCTTTCTCTTTATGTGTGGTTATTCTCACATTTTTTGTTCTGCTATGTTGCTAAAGTTTCTTAAGAGGGCTTTAGAGCTCTCCCAGAACTCTTTTTGATCATGGGTAGGTAGCAGTCTAATTGTTGATCTTTCTGGGAGGACAGAGGCTAAGATCTCCTACTGCCCCATCTTGGTGACATCACTCACTAACACATCGTTAAGGAATTTTCATTTATATTCATGAGGGATAGTGGTCTTGTCTTTGCATGTGATGTCTTCACTTGCCATTGAAATCAAGGTAACTCTGGCCTAATAGAATGATGTGAGACCAGCTCTCTCCTTCGATATTTTCTGAAATAGATGGTGGGAGATTGGGATTATTTTCTCCATTAATAGTCAATGGAATTCACCAGTTGAGTCATCCGAATCTGGGCTTTTCTTCCCTGAAAGGGTTTTAATTACTAATTTAATTTTCTTGTTTGTTACAGATCTATGGAGATTTTCTATTTCTCTTTGAGTCAGTTTTGGAAATTTGGATCTAAGAATTTGCCAATATCTTATAAATTGTCTAATTTGTGTCATAAAGTTCATAATATTCTCTTATAATCCTTTAATTTCTCTGTGGGTGGCCCTTTATAATTTCTGATTTTGGTAAATTCTATCTTCTCTCTTCCTTGGGGATGCTAGCTAAGGGATTGTCAACTTTATCTGGTAAACAGCCAATTTCTGGTTTTATTGATCTTTGTGTTTTGTATTTCACAGACATGTGTTCTAATCTTTTGTATTTCCTTTCTTTTGCTTGTTTTCAGTTTGGTTTATTTTCCTTTCTTTCCTTTCTTAGGGTAGGAACTTAAATTATTGATTTGAGACTTTCCTGTCTTCCACTATAGGTGTTTAATACTATAAATTTCTCTCTAAGTACTGCTTTAGGCACATCCCATAGACTTTGATATTCTATTTTTAAATTTTCATTCACTTCAAAGTACTTTCAAATTTTGTTCCCAATTTATTCTTTGACTCATGTGTTATTCAGATGGGTGTCATTTAAGTTCCAAATGTTTGTGGATATCCCAGATATATTCCATTCTTGATAGCTCACATTCCATTGTGGTTGGAGAACATATTTTATATTATTTCATTCTTGCTAAATCTGTTGAATTTATTTTATGGCTGAGTACACGGTCTATCCTGGAGCATGTTCCATGTGCTATTGAAAAGAATGTGTATTTTGTAGTCATTGAGTGCAGTGATCTATACACGTCACTTAATTTAATTTGGTTGATAGTGCTGTTCAAGTCTTTTATAACCTTGCTGATTGTCTTTCCTCTTTTTAATCCATTATGGGCAGGAGGTAGTTGAAATTTCCAAGTATTGTTGTTGAATTGTCTCTTTCTCCTTTCATTTCTGTCAAATTTTACTTCATGTATCTTGAAGCTCTGTTGTTACATTTGTAAGCATTGGTAATTTTTATATCTTTCTGATGTATTGACATTTTGTCATTTGGATATGTCCCTCTTTGCTTCTAATAATATTTCTTGTTTTAAAATCTACATTGTCCAGTATTAATACAACCCTCTAGCAATCTTTTGGTAACTATTTGTATGATATGTCTTTTCCATCCTTCTAGTTTCAACTTCTGTTTGTCTTTGAATCTAAGTGTGTCTTTTGTAGATCACATATAGTTGGATCTTGCTTTATTATTCATTTTCCCAATCTCTGTCTTCTAATTGTTTTTTTTAGACCATTCACATTTAGTGCAGTTATTGATAGGATCAGAGTTACATTTGCCATTTTGCTATTTGTTTTCTATGTCTTCAGGCATTTTTGTTCTCTGTCCTTCCTTTATTAACTTCTTTTGTGCTAAATAAATCTTTCAGTATATCATTTTAATTCCTCTATTGAATATTTTTTACTGTTTTTGAGCTATTTTCCTAGTGTCTGTGCTAGGGATTCCAATATGCATTTTAACTGACTATGGTCTATTTCAAACGAATATTAACTTAATTCCTATGAAATATAGAATGTTTCCTCCAATGTAACTCTATTACTTTCCCCTCTTGTGCTATTATTTTTATATATATTATATCTATATATGTTACAAAACCAATACTAGAATGTTACAATTATTTCTTTGTACAATCTCATGTCTTTTAAAGAATTTAACAGAAGAAATGAGAAAATATATTTATAGATTCTTTTTTTAAACCCAGAAATTTATTACTTCTGGCTCTCTTAATTTCTTCCAGCTGATTCGAGGTACTGTCTGATGTCATTTTCTTCCAGCCCAAAGAATTTCCTTTAGTATTTCTCACAATTCAGTTCTGATATCAAGAAATTCTTCCAGTCTTTTTAAATTTAAAAATGTCCTTATTTTACCTTTATAATTAGTGGATAGTCTTGCTGGATAAAAAAATTCTTCTTTACCATTTTTTCTTTCAGTATTTTGAATATGCCATTTCTCTGCCTTCTAGGGTCTATTTTCTCTGATGAGCAGTTAGATATTATTTATGTTGATGCTCTCCTGTACATGTTCAGTTGTTTTTCTCTTTCTTCTTTTAAGATTTTCTCTTTGTGTGTGGCTTCCAACAGTTTGACTATGATGTGTCTAGGTAAAAATATATCTTTGTATTTATCCTACTTGGAGTTCAGTAAGCTTCTTGGATGTGTAAATTAACATTGTTTCATCAACTTTGGGAAGTTTTGGACATTATTTCTTCAAAAAATTACAACTATTAGATCCACAATTTGAGGAGGTGTATTAGATGGGATTTGGGACATTTACTGGGAAAGTCTAGGAACCTGGAAATTGGAATGATTACATGTATTTGGATTCAGTTATAGCTGAACTCATTGGGCACAATGAATCTCCCTTGATTTCATAAGCAGTTGTTTCTCCCTGTGTGAGGCTGTTCCTTCATTGCTGGTATTCAACTATAGGATGAATCTCAAAATCATTATCCTGAGTGAAAAAAAAAAGCCACACAAAAATACACTGTATGATTCCTTTTGCATGAAACCCTAAAAAGATAAAACTAGTCTAATATTGACAGGCATAGAGAGAAACAGTTCCCAGATGGAGGTGTCTGAACAGTTTGAAAAGTGATCCAATATACTGGGGCTCTCAATAGATTGCCTCAATTACTCACTCAGATAAGGTTTGAATACAAGAATATCTTCAAGAGGGACATTATGTTCCTCAGTATTTTATAAAATGATCACTACCCATATGAGGGTGAATGCCAGGTAAGTACACCTCCCCCAGTTACTGCTAGGATGGACTCAGTGTGAGGTCAAGATTAAGGTGAAGAAATTGTATTCCTTCACTTACATGGATTTACCGAGCATCTAGGAAGCCCAAAGTTATTATCAGAGGAGAAGGATATGGTCAAACATATACTACTACTTGGTCAGAACAGATATTCTATACTCTGTGCACTTTGCCTGGCAGGTGTACACTTGCCTCTGCACAGCTTTGAGGCTTATTAGACAGTTCAAGTTTGTTGTACCTGCCACACTCTCTGCAATTTTAAGGCCTTTAAGGTATACTAAAAGTCACTGCTTTGAGGAGCTTAGAAAAAGAAGTGAAGAGTAACTGAATTCTGACAGTGTCTCTCTCACTTCTCTCTCTCTCTCTCCAAATCCTAAGGGGTGATCCTAGTATAAGTTATCCCTGAAGGAGATACACACTATCCTCAGGCCCTGTCCGAACTGCCTTACTGGGTCCAGGCCCATAATGGGAATAAAAAAACAGCTATGTTCAGAGTAAAATTGCAAGAAATCCAGAAATTAAAAAACCAAAAACACAAAAGTAACTCAAGATCTTGCCCAATAAAGCAGAAACTAGGTAGCATATAAGCGGGTGGATCTTACCATATTAGATTAGGAAGGATGAATTATGTTTGGATAGGCTCAAATTAATCAATATGAGTATACTCCCTGTGGACTCAGGAGCAGCCCATGTTGCATTTCAAAGCAATGAAATATGTATTTTCTCTAATGGGATACTGACAAATGTTTTTTAAAACTCTTAGAGTGTTTCTCATGTGCAGCCATCTTTTGTGGTGACATGAAGGGATAAGTGGTGGTGGCTCTTTGATCATGACGTTCATTGAAATGAAATAGATGGGTATTCTACCTTGATGCTTCTTGAGATATATATCTATATACATGTGAAATTCTGGATCTTGTGGGCAGAAAATGAACACAAATCACCACAACAGGGATTCAGATTCTCTGTCTAAATCCTTGATATATCCTACTTTATAGACAGGAGGCTTTGACTAAAGGGAAGGCTGGGTCCCTTTGACAAAATTCCTCATAACTTGGTCACAAGAATATACAATTAAGCATTTCCCAAAAGTCCCCAAGGGAGACCTGTGGCCACATACCCATCAACTCTCCTTCAAACTGGGTTTACAGTGTATGGTGGCATCATTGGAAATTATGGCTGCTACAATTACAGTCTCACTTAGGGGTGGTTCTGAAACATGTGGTGAAAAAAATCTTCCCAGTGGGTAGAGTTTAAGGAGGTATATTTAGTTCACTTTGTGAAGAACTGACATGTACTTGAGTTTCAATTTATACTGATTTATGTCCAGTAGCTCAGTGAGTTGACAGGTAGTAGGGGGCTAAACAAGAATAAGACTGGAAAATTGGTGACAAAAAGGTCTAGAAGAGACATATGTGGATGGAATTCTAAGAATAGGTATTGAATGGGGTTTATAAATGCTTAACAGAGGATAGGATATCAGAGGGAAGAGAACAAGTGAGGTGTTGGGTATTTATTCCTTTGGCTCTCCGTGCTGAGCCATGTAATGGGCATTCACAATATTTCTCTTCCTAAGACCACAGCTCTCGTAAGGGTGGCCTTTTGTGCTAAGTTCTGATAGTGTTACCTACTCTCACTACAGCCCTGGGGGTGATAATAACTCTCTACCAACACTAGTTACAGGATGCTTCACTAACCCTACCCACATTTTTAGAACCCTATTTTATTAGACTCTCCTCAAGTGTCCCATGGTTTCTTGACAACTGACACCTGTTTCTTGAGGGGACCCTGACTAATAGGCCCCACAACAACCCTGATCATAAACTCCATGGCGGTAGGGAATTTACTCTCTTTTATTTGATGTTGCTATCCCAGCACCTAGAATGATGTCGACTGTACAGTCAGTTTTCAATAAATGTTTGTTAAATGACATATGTTGTGACCACTTTCTCTCCTTCGTGATCTTTATGTTAAAGTCTATTATGATTGATTTAATATAGTTTAACCAGCATTCTTGTGCTTTTATCTGTAATTTGCTAAAGAATGACAAAGAATTATAAACGTCAGCAAAAAGCAAGCAAACTTGTCGTTATGTGCATGGCAATCCAAGATATTTAACACAAAAATTTATGAAACAATAAGAGGATTTAGCAAGAAGCAATGTTAATGTATAAAACCCAACAGATTTCCTATAAACATCCACCCCTGGAGCACCTGTGCAGACCCTCAGTAGAATCTGCACACTGGGCCCCAGGCGCGCCAGGATGGGGCTCAGGGGTTGGTGGGTCCGGCGGCTGTAAAGGAACAGGGTGGAGGTCCCAGGTTGAAAAATTGTAAAATTATAATTTTACAGCTATATAATTTAACTACTTCAGTCGTCATGTCTTTTTCTTTTTACAAAGTCAATTTTCCTACATAACTCCAAATTTTTTTCACACCATCTAAGTAATATTTTAATATTTTCCATATCCAATCCGTATTCAAATTTCCCCAATTACCTCCAAATGACTTATGAAAAAAAATGCTATTTTAATCGGGAGCCAATAGCGGATTACTCTTTGCATTTGACAGCAGAGTTCAGGCTTAACCCTTAACCTCTTCGGGCTCGGAGGACCCTGGGCAGGAGTGATTTAAGAACATCGTCCTCCCGCTTTCGCGGAAAGGCCAAGAGTGACTTGAAATGTAGACGCGGAGGCCTATGGGAAATGTAGTTTTAAATTGGTGAGGTTCACGGCCTGGACTCTGGGAAGGGGACGCCACGCTCCTTCTGCGCATGTGCAGCCGTAGCCTCCTCGTTTGTCTTCTCAGGACTCCAGAGAACCGTTGGGGAACTTTGGGGTGTGCTCGGAAAATGCAGGGTGCGCACCTAGGGCGAGGGACTAGCTGGGAAGGGTGTGCCTGTGCTTGGGGATGGGAGCAGGAAGTGTCTGGGACCTCGTCGCCCCCCGCGGCGGTGTATAAACCCGGGCGGGCCGTCAGATCGGGTAAGGTCGATGGGGGAGACCCCGGCCCTCGGGCTCCCGGGGCGCAGGTGTTCGGGGCGGTCCGGGGTGCTCGAGGATCGTGTGACCAGCCCGCCTGCAGCCCGACCGGAGAGAAGCCGTGTCGGCGGCGGTGGGTGCGGGAGGGAGGAGTGCGTTTATCAGGCGGACGGTGACCGTGGGTCTGCGGTGGAGCCCAAGCTCTGGAGAACTACAGGCCCGGTCAGTGCCAGCTCTGTCACCTGTAAGCAGGGGCGACAGAAGGAACCTGGGCGAGAGTCAGGGTTCTCATCTATAACTATTAATAATGATTGTTTCACGGCGGCGTTTGGAAACATAGATCACTATTTTAGACAAGTGCCAGGTAGGAAGCCTTAAGTAAGTGACAACTGCTCTTATAGTTAGAGGACGCTTTGTTTTTTTACTGGATAGTTTAATGTACCCTGACAACCACTTCACCAGAAACCGAGGCTCGGGTCGGTGGCCCGATGTGCTCGAGTCAGGAGCTCCCAGCCAGGGAATTTGGATTCGAGGGCAGGTGTGCTTCGCTTCAGTCTCAGGCTTTGTCTGATGTCACACCTGCCCAAGACTGGCATTACAGCCTTCACAGCACTTAGGAACATGGCCTGTCCCTGCGTCCCCAAGGATGTAAAGGAAAGGATGTGGATGGAATCCCACCGTGTGTCACATGTATCCTGGGATTTCTAGTGTCTCTTCAGGTCCCTTGGGTCAGACAGAGGTGCCTGGCCCCCTCTGCATTGTCAGGCTTTCTGTCCTTGAAGTCTAATGTTATAATGAATTCCAAGAGTCAGGCTTTTTGCCCCTAAAATGAATTTATTTCTCAGATCCATGTCCCAGTTGCCTTGAAACAAACCAGCCCTTGTGAGGCAGGAAGCAGGGGGCCTCTGTGAGGGAGTCTTACCTGGAAGAGAGCGCCCCTCTGACCTTAGACCTCTCTCCAGAGCTTCAGAGCAGAGACAAGAGCCCAGAAAGGAGCAGATGCTAGATTTGCAAGATCAGAAGCAGGTCTTGATCCTCCTGCCCAGAATGAACCAGACTTGATGATGATGCCACCTTCAGGAGCCACCACACTGTGTGACAGTGGGGCATTTGGGCCGTCCCTGGGAAGTACAGGTGAGCTGGGGTGGCCCAGGGGCGGGCTGCTCAGGAAAGGCTGCTTTGTTGGAGAGCTGTGAGGGCAAGGTCTGGGGGTAAGGGACAACCAGGCAGAGGGAGGAAGTTCTGTCTCCAGTCCCCTTAAATGGCCCCCGCTATTTACAGATGCGCTGCTGTCACACATGTCCACCACCACATGTGACATTAGTGACGTTATCCTGACGTCACAGGATCCAAGAATGATGATCTGTGAAGAGTTTTCCAAGGTCACCTACTTCTAACTCTTTTGAAAGATTTAAAGACATTGGGCCTGAAAATTTCAGTGACTTGTCCAGGGAAACGCAGTTTGTGACAGTTCACTCTCTCACAGGTAAGTTACCAAAAGCATCTATCAAAAGGGCCTTTTGAGAAATACTTCCCATCTGAAATGAACAATTAAAAATTCCTGCCTTAAATCCTCCCATCTCTTTTACTAGGCTTTCCGTGGATTGTGTATACCAGGGGTTAAATAATATTACTGAGAAAAATAGATAAATGATGCATACTGAGTATTTTTCTGCTAAGTTAACTTTAATGAAGGAATAGTGTCTTGTCGTTTGGCGTACTTTAATTCAACTAATCGGTTGTTTTTATTTCTTTCTGTTATTCAGAAGGACACATGCGTTATTGTTAAATCAATCGAGTAAAGTTTATGTTCACTCAGTAAAAAACTGCAGATTTCAGCTCCATGGTCATTTCAGAATCACACAAAGAGAGGTGTTGCTGCCTGTCCATGATCCTTCTTGTGCCTTTTCAAGGCCCAGAGGGCCCTGTGCCTATGGGGAGGATGATCCCCAACTGGGGTGCTGAGATTTGAGGAGCTGAATCTAAGAGCTGTAAGACAGCTAAATCTCAGGACCCCTGTCTTCTCTCTGTCCCCTCAGCTGAACCACAGTCCTCTGTACTCGCCCAGGAGCCACAGAAAGTGAACATCCCTCAGGTGAGCTCTTTATTCATTCCCCACTTTATGTTGTAATGGATTTATAAGGTTTAGCAGGATCCATGCATTAAAGGAAAAGGAGAAGTAGAAATAGTAGAAATCAAGTCAGTCTTAAGGAAAAATATACCGTGTTTTACTATTAATTGTGATGTTGGCTGTTAGCTTTGAGTGGGTAACTTTGTCAGGGTAAGTAGTTTCCCACTAAGCTACCTGTTTCAATCTCTTTACTTGTGATTGGGCTATTCAGATTCTGTGTTTCTTCTTGATTCAGTTTTGGAAAGTTGTATGAGTCTTAGAATTTATCTGTTTCTTCTAGATTGTCCAGTTTGTTGCTATATAGTTTTTCATAGTATTCTCTTATAATCCTTTATATTTCTGTGGTATCTGTTGTAATTTCTCCTCTTTCATTTCTAATTTTATTTATTTGAGCCTTCTCTCTTTTTTTCTTAGCGAGTCAGGCTAAGGGTTTGTCAATTTTGCATATCTTCTCAAAGAACCAGTTCTTTGTTTCACTGATCTTTTCTACTATTCTTTTTTCTTTTTTGGTTTCAATTTCATTTATTTCTGCTCTGATTTTTATTATTTCCCTCCTTCAGCTGACTTTGGGCTTTGTTGGTTCATTTTCTAACTGTATTTTAAGATTGCTTATGTGAGATCTTTCTTGTTTTTTAAGCTGGGCCTGTATTGCTATGAATTTCCCTCATAGGACCACTTTTTCTGCATCCCATATGAGTTGGTGTGGTGTATTTTCATTTTCATTTGTCTCCAGATATTTTTTGATTTCTCTTTTAATTTCTTCAATGATCCATTGGTTGTTCAGTAGCATGTTGTGTAGTCTCCACATATTTGTCACTTCCCAGCTTTTCTCCTGTAGCTGATTTCTAGTCTCCTAGCATTTTGGTCAGAAAAGATGCTTGATGTGATTTCAATCTTCTTAAATTTATCAAGGCCTGTCTTGTTTCAAAACATATGGTCTGTCCTTTGAATGCTCCATGTGCACTTGAGAAGAATGTGTATTCTGCTGTTTTTGGATAGAATGTTCCATATATATCTATTAAGTCCATCTCGTCTCGTTTTTCATTTAATTCCACTATTTCCTTGTTAATTTTCTGTCTGGATGATCTATCCATCGATGTAAGTAGAGTGTTGGGGCCCCCTACTATTATTATGTTGTTGTTAATATCTCTTTTTAGGTCTGTTAATAGTTGCTTTATGTACTTTGGTACTCCTTTGTTGGGTACACGTATATTTATAAGTGTTATGTCTTCTTGTTGGAGTGTCCCTTTTATCATTATATACTGCCCCTCTTTGTCTCTCATTGCCTTTTTTATCTTGAAGTCTACAGTGTCTGATGTAAGTATTGCAATAACTGCTTTCTTTTGTTTGCCATTAGCTTAGAGTATCATCTTCCGTCCCTTCACTCTGAGCCTGTGTTTGCCTTTAGAGCTAAGAGTGTTTCCTGAAGGCAGCATATTGATGAGTCTTGTTTTTCAATCCATCCCACAACTCTGTCTTTTGATTGGAGAATCCAATCTATTTACATTTAGAGTGATTATTTATATATAAGGGCTTAATGCTGCCATTTTATCACTTGTTTTCCAGTTCTGTATTTCCCTTGTTTCTTGTCTTGTGTATTTTGGACTGCCAGTTCAGTTTGGTAGTTCTCTATGATGGTTTTCTCAGTTTTCTCTTTTTTGTGTGTGAGGAAGACTGACCCTGAGCTAACATCTGTAAGCAATCTTCCTCTCTTTTAGCTTGAGGAAGATTGTTGCTGAGCTAACATCTGTGGCAATCTTCCTCTGTTTTTTGTATGTGGGATGCCAGCACAGCAGGGCTTGATGAGAGATGCATAGGTCTGTGCCTGGGACCTGAAGCTGCAAACCCTGGGTGGCTGAAGCAGAGCATGAGAACTTAACCATTATGCCACTGGGACAGCCCCTCAGTTTTCTTTTTTTTGTATCATTTGTGTCTCTGTTCTGATTATTTGTTTAGTGGTTACCATCAGGTTTGTATAAAAAATCTCGTAGATGAGCTATACCATTTTCTGATAGCCTCTTATTTCCTTGGTCTAAGCCAGTTCCATCCTTTTCCTCTTCCTCTGATTTGTTGGTCATAACATATTCTGTTTTGTGTTGTGATTTTGTGGTTAAAATCACAAGATTATAGTCATTTTTGATGTTTTCCTTCCCTTTATTTTTAAGGTCATAATTAAGTTTTTGCTAACCTGTTCTGGTAGAGAGCTGCAATTTTCTGACTTTGGCTGCCTATTTGTCTCCTTGCTCAAGGCTTTGTGAACTCTTTTTGTTCTTTTTCAGGTATGAAGGTCTTCTTGAGCATTTCCTGTTTGGGGTGTCTTGTGGCGATGAACTACCTCAGCTTTTGTTTATGTGGGAAAGTTTTTATTTCTCCACCATATCTGTAGGATATTTTTCCCTGGATAGAGTATTCTTGGCTGAAGGGTTTTGTCTTTCAGAATTTTGAATATCTCATTCTACCTTCTCGTAGCCTGTAAAGATTCTGCTGAGAAATCTCCTGAAAGTTTGGTATGGTCTTTGTAAGTTATTTTCTTCTGCCTTGCTGCCTTTAAAAATATTTCTTCTTTGTCACTGACTTTTGCCAGTTTTACTACTCTGTGCCTTGGAGTAGGTCTTTTTACATTGATGTAATCAGAAGTTCTGTTAGCGTCTTTTACTTGTAATTCCAGCTCCTTTCCCAGGTTTGAACAGACTTTCTGCTCCTTTCTCCCTCCCTTCTCCCTCTATAATACCCATAGTTTTTATGTTGCATTTCCTAATTGAATCAGATATTTCTCAGAGAATTTCTTCGTTTCTTTTTAGTCTCAATTCTCTCTCCTCCTCCATCTGAAGCCTTTCTATATTTCAGTCCTCCAGATTGCTAATTCCGTCTTCCATAACGTCAGCTCTGTAATTCAGGGTATCCAGATTTTTCTTTATCTCATTGTGTTTTTCATCTCCAACATTTCTGATTGGTTTCTCTTTATAGGGTCAATCTCTTTTGTGAAGTATTCCCTCTGTTTATTAATTTTATTCCTGATTTAATTGAACTATCTGAATTTTCTTGTAACTCGTTGAGTTTTTTAATGTTAGCTATTTTGAGTTCTCTGTCGTTTACATTGTAAATTTGTGTGCCTTCAGGATTGATTTCTAGGTGCTTTTCATTTTCCTTCTGGTCTGGACTATTAATATATTTCTTCATACTATTTGATGGGGTTGGTTTGTGCCTTCACATAGATAGTATCTGGTTTCAGATTCCACCTGCCACCACTGGAGGAGGTTCAGGAGCTGTGTATTCTGAGCCTGCTGTGATCCCTGGTGTCTGTGCTTGTCCTTTGGAATCTATGCTGACAGGACCCATCTGCGATTGCCTGCTTGTAGCTGCTGCTTTGCTAATGTATGCACGGGCACTCTAGATGGGGTCCCTTGCTCTGGCTGACTGCCTGAGCTTGTGAGCCCAGCAGGGGGAGGGGCACTTCTTTTGCATGTGCCATCCGGTGGGTGTTCTCTCTTTGCCCTCGCTGTCTGTCCTCCTGGCATGCTGGCTTCATGAAGACAGCCCCACAATAGCTTAGCCTCCTCTGTGGAGCTTTCCTATGGGATGTGAGGGAACTTGGAGAGCGAAGGCATTCCCACAGAGTCTCCCCCCCAGGCCCCTCTTTTCTCAGAGCTGTGCATGGTCCTGTGCCCTAGGTCATTGCTGGGGAGGGAGAGGAGATCCCCTTACTTCCTCCTTCTTCCTCCTGGGGGGTCCAGCACCTCCACCTTCAGACATATGGCTGCATGGGTCTCTCAGATGTCTTTTGTGTTCTGTGCCTGTCCTCTGTTGGTTTATGAATGTCCTTTTCATTGTTTCTTAGGGAGGAGAGTCTAAGGGAAGAGCTCACTCTGCCATGATGCTGATGTCATGCCTGGTCATTCTATTTTTAAGTTTTTGACGAATCTCTGTACTGTTTTCCACAGTGGCTGCACCAATTTACATTCCCACCAGCAGTGTATTTCTCCTATCCTCTCCAACACTTCTGTTTTCTTTGTAAAGATTGGCACCTGAGCTAACATCTGTTGTCTATCTTTTTTTCCTTCTTGTTCTCCCCAAACCCTCCCAGTACATAGTTGTATATTCTAGTTGTATGTCCTTCTGGCTGTGCTGTGTGGGATGCCACCTCAGCATAGCTTGATGAGTGGTGCCATGTCCAGGCCCAGGATCCAAACCGGCAAAACCCTGGGCTGCTGAAGTAGCGCACACGAACTTAACCACTCGGCCATGGCACTGGCCCCTCTCCAACACTTCTTATTTCTTGCCTTTTAATAATAGCCATTCTGATGGGCATGAGGTGATATCTCATTGTGGTTTTGATTTGTATTTCTCTAATAATTAGTGATGTTGAACATCTTTTCATGTGCCTGTTGGCCATCTGTATATCTTTGGGAAAATGTCTGTTCAAATCCTCTGCCCATTTCTTGACTAAGTTTGTTCTTTTGTTGTTGAGTTCTTCATATATTTTGGATAGCAACCCCTTATTGGATAAATGATTTGCAGATATCTTCTTCCAATTGCTAGGTTGTCTTTTCATTTTATTGATGTTTCCTTTGCCATACAGACACTTTTTAGTTTGATGTAGTCCCATTAGCTTATTTTTTCTTTTGTTTCCCTTTCCTGAGGAGACATATTCAAAAACATACTGCTAAGAATGATAGCAAAGAGCTTACTGCCTACGTTTTCTTCTTTGGAGTTTTATGGTTTCAGGTCTTACATTCAAGTCTTTAATCCATTTTGAGTTAATTTTTGTGCATGGTGTAAGAAAATGGTCTACTTTCATTCTTTTGTGTGCGGCTGTCCGTTTTCCCAACAGTGTTTATTGAAGAGACTTTCCCTTCTCCATTGTATGTTCTTAGCTCCTTTGTTGAAAATTGGCTGTTCCTAAATGTATGGGTTTATTTCTTGGCTATCAATTCTGTTCCATTGATCTGTGTCTGCTTTTCTGCCAGTATCGTGCTGTTTTGATTAATACAGCTTTGTAGTATACTTTGAAATTAGGGAATGTGATGCCTCCAGCTTTGTTCTTTTTTCTCTGGAGTGCTGTGGATCTTTGGGGACTTTTGTTGTTTCCAATAAATTTTAGAATTCTTCTATTTCTGTGAAAAATGTCATTGGGGTTTTGATAGGGATTACATTGAATCTGTAGATTGCTTTAGGTAATATGGACTTTTTCACTATGTTAATTCTTCTAATCCATGAGCACAGAATATCCTTCTATTTCTTTATGTCTTTAATTTCTTTCAACAATGTCTTATAGTCTTCAGTGTATAGGTCTTTCACCTCATTGGTTAAATTTATTCCTACCCACTTAATTCTTTTTGTTGTGATTGTAAATAGGATTGTATTCTTGATTTTTTATTTCTGCTAGTTTGTTTTTAGTTTTTTGATGGATTCTTTAGCGTTTTCTATATGTAAAATCTCATCATCCACAAGTAGTGACAGTTTTACTTCTTCCTTTCCAGTTTGAATATGTTTTATTTATTTTTCTTACTTGATTGCTCTGGCTAGGACTAAGAAGGGTGAGTGTGGGCATCCTTGTCTTGTTCCTGCTCTTAGAGGGATAGCTATCAGTTTACACCATTGAGTATAATGTTAGCTGTTGGTTTGTCATATATGGCCTTTATTATGTTGAGGTACTTTCCTTCTATAATTATTTTATTGAGAGTTATTATCATAAATATGTGGTGAATCTTGTCAAATGCTTTCTCTGCATCTGTTGAGATGATCATGTGATTTTTATTCTTCATTTTGTTAATGTAGTTTATAACATTGATAAAGAATACTGTTGTAATCCTTTGTATTTCTGTTATATTGCTTGTGATTTCTTCTCTTTCTGATTTTATTTATTTGAGGCTTCTCTCTTTTTGTCTTATTCTACCTAAAGGTTTGTCAATTTTGTTTATATTTTCAAAGAACTAGCTCTTAGTTTCGCTGATCTTTTCTATTTTCTTTTTACTCTCCATGTCATTTATTTCAGCTCTGATTTCTAGTAGTTCCTTTGCTCTCCTGACTTTGGGCACTTCATTTTTCTGATTCTTTTGGATGTATTGTTAGATTGTTTATTTGAGATTTTTCCTGTTTCTCAAGGTAGGCCTGTGTTGCTAGGAACTTCCCTCTTAGAACTGCTTTTGCTGTATCCAATAGATTTTGGTACACTGTATTTTCCTTTTCATTTGTCTCCAGATATTTTTCCATTTCTCCTTTAATTTTGTTGTTGTTCCAATAGTTAATGAATAGCACGTTGTTTAGGCTCCACATATTTGTGACTTTTCCAGCTTTCTCCTTGTGGTTGATTTCTAGTTTCATACCATTGTGGTTGGAAAAGATGCTTGATATCTTTTCAGTCTTCTTAAGTTTATTGGGAGTTGTTTTGTTTCCCAACAAACAGTGTATCTTTGAGAATGTTTCATGTGTACTTGAGAGAAAATGTATATCCTGCTGCTTTTGGATTGAATATTATATATGTATCTGTTCAATTCATCTGGTCTAGTGTTTCATTTAAGGTCAACGTTTCTTTGTTGATTTTTCTCTCTAGAAGACCTATCCGTTGATGTAAGTGGGGTATTAAAGTTCCCTACTCTTATGGTGTTGCTGTCAGTTTCTCCCTTTAGATCTGTTAATAGTTGTTTTATAGACTTTGGTGCTTCTACGTTAGGTGCATATATATTAATAAATGTTATGTCTTCTTGATGGATTATCCCCTTTATCATTATATAATGCCCATCTTTGTCTCCTGTCTTTTTTGGCTTGAAGTCTATTTTGTCTGATAGAATTATGGCTACACTCACTTTCTTTTGGTTGTCATTTGGTTGGAGTATCATCTTCCACCCCTTCACTCTGAGCCTATGTTTTTCTTTAGAGCTGAGATGGGTCTCCTGGAGGCAGCACATTTTTGGGTCTTTTTCTTAACCTGTCCAGCCTCTCTGTCTTTTCATTGGTGCATTCAATCCATTTACATTTAGGATGATTATGGATATATAGGGACTTATTATTGCCATCTTATCTTTTGTTTTATGGTTGCTCTATATTTCCTTTGTTTCTTTTTCCTTGTGTTTCTCACTACAATTTCAGCTTGACGGTTTTTGGTGATGTGTTTTTCAGTTTCCTCTTTTTTTATGTTTCGTGACTCTGCCTTAATTTTTGTTTTGTGGTTACCATGAGGTTTGTATAAAAGGTCTCACAGATGAGATAGTTCTTTTTCTGCTGATAGCATTTTTGCTTCATTTGACTAGGCAAGTTCTGTCCTTTTCTTCTTCCCTTGCTATTTTTGTTGTCAAAATTATTTCCTTCTGTATTGTGAATTTGTTACCAAATTGGAATGGTTAATGTTATTTTTAATGCTTTCTTTCCCTTTAACCTTTGCATCATAATTGTTTACTAACATGTTCTGATACAGAGTTGCAGTTTTCTGATTTTATCTATTTATCAACTTGTTTAAAGCTTTGTATCCTTTGCCTTTTCATTTCAGACAGGAGAGCTCTTTTTGACATTTCTTATAAGGCAGGTCTAGTGGCGATGGACTCCCTCAGTTTTTGTTTCTTCCTCACACTTTATTTCTCAGCTGCGGCAGTGGACCCCCAGCTGTCGCAGCACCCAAGGACACAGAGCTGATTATTACAGTGTTGATTAATACAGTCCCTAAGTAGCTCTCAAATACTTGTACTTTTCTGCATCCTTTCTGAAACCACCCTAGTCGAAGTAAGCAACTAAGTAACTGGATGACTTTAATGACCTCATGTCTCTTCTCCTCAATTTCTTGGTTTGTGAAATGAGGCAGTTAGAAGGAACACCAAGTTTCTTCCTTCTCTATATTCTGTGATTATCAGAATCTACAACTATGGAGAGACTCAGGGAAAAATCAATTCCAGTGTTTTGGGAAACCATCTCATTTTCTCCATTTAAATTAACTCTTGGGGTGACTGAAATTGTGCCTCATATCCTCTCATAACACTGCTCTTAAGGACAGTCTCAGAATCTTCAAGACAACTTAAAAGAAGGCCCTTTCTCTTAAATAGGAATCTGCCTTATGCCATGTTTTGAGCTGTAGAAAATATTTTAGAATGAGATTCTAGTGTTGGTAACAAATTTATCTACATTGTTAATTCATCTGAAAGCTCCTATTCTTGAAAATGTCCCATGTGGGGGTAAAGAAGTTCCATGTAAAGGTTTAGTCCATTTTTGTTGACAATCTCTTGAGTGTATGTTAAAAACCTGGATAACAGGATAATGTTAATGGAGATTGGGGGGAGGGACAGTGATGAATGAGTTTGGTTGACTTTCAGCAGTAGTAAGGTCAAAATGAAAGCATTATAAAAGAAGAGTAGAGATTTAGGTCAGGGCTTTCTATGAAAAAATAGTAAAAACCATAAGCAGATGGAAAAAGTTTAAGTGACACAGTATGGCAGATTCCACTGATGAGTTTAATAGGCAGCCATTTTAGTGGCAGAGAGAGTAGACTGAAAAGTGAGGAGAAGTTTGGAAAATTCAAGGGACAAGAACCAGAAAAGCAAGGGGTCCCATCCTGCCCTGAGGATTCTTTTGTTCTGAAGTGTGTTAGCCCAGCTGAGTGAAGACCTGGGGAGGATGTTGTAGATCCTCTAAAAGGGGCATCCATCAGCTGCAGGAAGATGTGCCATCTCTCCCCAAAGCTCATTAGCAGATTGGAAGTGGGATGCTGCATTACTCTGATTAGCATTAATTTTATAATTCTAGGCAGAGAACTTTCCTCCACATGAGTCAGCCTTCACACAAAAACACAGACTCACATGGTGTAGATAAAACACAAGTAACCTTACTGCTGCTTCCCATCTTCCAAGGACCCAGTGGGAAGGAAAATGTGGTTCCCTAGCAAAGAGGGGAGTTAAGGGCTGGAGTTTTCTAGCTCTCCAAGCTGGGTGCAGGTCCCACAAATCGGGGAGAAGTGCAATGCCATCTTTCTGGCAGATCAAGACTTTGGGAAAACTGGGTCCTTCTGATCTGGTTAGGGAAGACGCAGTACTTCCAACAGCCACTGCAGCAGGGCAACGACAGCATTACAAGTGAGATGAGGAACGTTACCTCAGAGCCTCCCAGGGAGGGAGCATTTAGGCCCCTACCGTTTATTGGGATAACTGGTTCCTGGCCCTTTGGAAAATACCCAGTCATCCCAGGGCTAGACTTCTCAGGAAAAGTAACTTGCCAGTCCCTTTAAAATTTGCAACTAAAACCTATCTACACTTTTATTTGTTACATATATTGTTGGGGCTTCATTTCAAACTGCTATATTACAAAACTGTTTCAGATAACTTTAAACCCATGGCAGTGACTTTCAAGTTCTTTTGATGGCAACTCACAAAATAAATCTATAAATTATTTTTTATCATAAATCAGTATATACGCACACACACCAAAAGAATATAAAAATTTTATGAAACTGTTGTTACCTTTTTACGTATAATACACTCTAATATTATCTATTCCATTTTGTTTCATTGTTTTTTAAGTGCTTGTCACAACCTCTAGAATTATTTCATAATCCACTAGTGGGTCAGGACCTGCAGTTTGAAAAACACTATTTTAAAATTATTGGCTCCAGGTACCCTAGCCGGTAGTCTGGTATCCAGATTTTTTAAAGGCTTATTAAAATGCATCATCAAAAAGCAATATTTGCTAAAGGACACTCAGTTTCTATTAAGAGCACTGTCTTGGGGATTCCAACCATAAGTTACCAGATAAATAACCAGCTTTCCTTTGCAGAACTGAGATGTGAGCTCAACACCAAGTAAAAATGACATAAAATCAGAACAAAGTTGGAAAAGGAGGACCACCTCCAAATGCAATGTGTGGTGCTTCTGGGAAACATGCAGCAGCCTAGAGTGAGGTGAGGGGGACAAAACAGAAAAAAACATTAATGGAGAAAAATCAAGCTCGTAACTGCTGTCTCCAGGCTTCACAAGGTGCACTTGTACTTCCAACCCTAAGAGACAGAGTGATGTTCAGCATGACTCCATAATCCTGTGGCCTTGAGAACCTCAGCAGACATCAGTTAAGTCATTTAAGGATAACTGCAAATTAAATTAGTTCATCCTAATTATGCAAAAATGATAAATTCAAATAAGCAAGGTAATTCAATTCTGAATTAAAAATTTTTTAATCACTTGACATCTCAAATCAAAGCAAATGGGTAATGTTACCAATTATATCAATTCGACTCTATATTTCAATACATAAACATATGATGAACAATTAAAATTCTTATGTGATATGCATTTAACTTGTTAACATTTATGCTACAGTAGGGAACCACACTCGAGAAACAGAGTCATGTCCTTGAAAACCAAAGAAGGTTATCACAAAAGAGTCTTTGTAAGAATCCAGCAACAGAATGAGTCCCCAAAATCTATTAAGTAAACTATCCCACAGGAAAAGTGAGGCAGATCACACTAGTAAAGGCAAGACTATAGAAGCTTATGAAATAGTTATCAAGGGAAATATTTGATACATAATAAAAATATTTAGTTTTAGGAAGCAGTATGATAGGCTCTGATATGGTTGCACTTATGAGTACAGGACTTTCATAGGAAGGAAAGAAATGGAAATTCACTGAATGTCTGTGTTTTGTCATGCATCACTAAATACCTTCGATTACATTATAGCATTGGAAACTAGGAAGCAGAAATGTTAAATAACTTGTTGTAGGCCACACCGTAATAAATGACAGAACTAGGACTTAAACTCCATCTTCTAATTACACATCCATTATTCTTGTCACATCAATACCACTTTATCCTGAACTAGTACTCAAAATATGATAGTGCTTAAAATATTTGCTTAAGCATTTCTTAGGATTTCTGATCAAGGTGGATTCAAATTCCAATTTCAAGGCTAATGAATAAGAAAGTGACCTTTATTTTTTTTTTTTTAGCTTCATGGAATCTGTTTTTTAATAATGATAAAATAAAACAATACTTAGTATACAATTATTATTGTAGAACTGAAATATATTTTAGTGTCCTGATCCGCTCGGCATTCATCTTCCCCTCCGCTAATACATGCTGACTGTCATCGGCTGCCTCTGCACTCCTGGTTCATATGAACCAGCCCCTGGCACACTGGGTGAGCACATGCCCCAGGCTGACCAATGGGAGTGCCACACCTCCACATCCCCAGAGACACACCCCCACACCACAGGGTGGGTGCTTGACCCTAGCCAGGCCAGCAAGAGCCCAGCCCAGAACCAAGAAAGTGACCTTTAAAAGGAAAAAAATACGTAAAAAATATACATGCATTCCGGGTGGCATTATGAATCTTCAAACTTTCGATATTCTTTGTGTCTCGTGTAAGGATGAAAAGAGTTATCTATTGCTGTATAACAAACCACAACAAAGTGGAGTAGCTTGAAACAGTAACTTATTCTTGTCTCTTATTGTTCTGTGGATTGGCTGGGATTCGCTGGGCAGTTCTTGCTTGGGGTCTCCTAGGAAGTACAGTCAGATGTCTGCTTGGGCTGAAATCCTCTTTGCCTCTGTTGTGCTGGATGTCAAGATGGTTCATTTCTGTGTTTGCTGAGGATGCTGGCTGTTATCTTATTCGGGGCTGCCAACTGGAGGGCCTGCATGTGGCCTCTTCATGTGACTTGGGCATCTCTCAAAGTGGTGGCTGGGTTCCAAAAGAAAGCATCCCGAGAGGAAATATTCCAAAAGACCAGGCTTCTTACAGCCTAGCCTCAGAAGTCCCAGAAAGTCACCTCCACAGCATCCTATTGGTTGAGCCAGTCACTGAGACCTAGGGGGAGGGATGTAGATTCCATCTTTTGATATGAGAAGCAGCAGGCAATAAGGGAGGGAGGGAGACTGCCCATCTCACCTTAGTCTTTAGCCTCCCATCTGGCATCTCTACTTTACCCAACTGAGTTAGAAGGGGAAATAGATGATACAACTACAATAACACAAATTATTGTGTGGTGTTTTCTCTATCTCTTTGGCACTCTCTCTTTCTCTGGAAACACAGCACTTCTTGAATGAATGGATAAATGAGTCTCTCCCTTTTCCTCTCTACTCCTTTTTTGCCTCCTCACCTTTCTTTTCTTCTTTTTAACTGCAGATGAAAGGTTAAAAAAAATGTTTTAAGCAGCAACATACTCTAATTAGTAAATCTTATAGTTAGTTTCTACTCAGATCTCCCATTTGATGTCTACCTGCCTAATTCAGTCATCGTCCTATCAGGGAAGGTGATAAGAATGCAAGCAAAGGAGAGAAGAGAGGGAAAAATAGGAAAGCAAAAGTAGATTATCAAGGGAAGAAGGAAAATATAAAGGGGAAGGGAAATAAATCAGGAGCACTGAACACCGTTAAGCCCAAATGGCTGAAAAGACAAAGGGAAAGAAGCAATTTTTTCCCTTATGATGCTGCATCCATCCTTCCTTCCTTTCCAATCCATGGCCGCCATCGCCAGCCTAGTCTAACCTTATTTCTTAATGCCTGAATTTTTGCTATATCATCTTACCTAATCTCCCTGCCTAGTTTTTACCCCTTAGAAATCATCAAAAATGGGGCCAGCCAGGTGGTGTAGTGGTTAAGATTGTGTGCTCCTCTTTGGCGGCCTGCGGTTTGTAGGTTCCCATTCTGGCACAGACCTATACACTGCTTATCAGGCCATGCTGTGGCAGGCAAGCCACGGATGAAATGGAGGAAGATGGGCACGGATGTTAGCTCAGGGCCAATCTTCCTCCAAGAAAAGAGAAAGAAATAAAATAAAATAGATCATCAAAAACACGCCTTTCCTCATGGTGCTCTCATTTACAAAAAAAAGAAAAGAGAACACTAAATGACTTCTGAAGGATTAAGTCCAATATAAACATTTTAAGAATTTTCATAATCTGACCTAACTTTCCTTGCCACTCTTGTTTCTCAAGTCTCCCATACGTGAAACTCTTTACTCAGCCAGAGCACTCTACTCAATGTATCCAAATACACAGAAAAATGAGACTAGATCTCACTACTACATCATGAAAAATACAAAACCTGAATCAAGGAAAATAACAGACAACAAAAATATTACATTACAGAAAGCAGTGTGGTGACATTATAAGCTTATAATTATAGCGGTTATGGTCCAGCTCACTTCTCACGAATACAGCTTTCTCCTTTTGTCTTCTGTCCTTTGCTCTAAGGATCCTATCACCAGGAGCATTCCCTGCCGCTCTCTGCCTTCCTAAATCCTGTCTCATCAGGACCCACAACATTAACTGACTAATTTAGAAGAAGTGTGATTAACAGAATTATTCTGGACCTGAAGTCCCTTGTTAACACTACAGCATCAGATTTGATTCTCGATGGACACCAAGTCACTCAAATTCCATCTCAGTTTTTACTCTGTAGATTTGTTCAGTATACGGTTGATTAAAGGACCATTCACCCCAGTTTGGTAGATAATTCAACCAGCCTCCAATCCAAAGTTTGTACAACTTTGATTTGTAGTAATTACAAACAGTAATTACAGAAACAGTTAAAACATTCATTGCTAATATTTTAACTCTTTGGGAACCTGATATAAATGCAGTTTTTAAAAAACAGGATATTTGAAGATAGTAACGTACACTGTGATTAACAAGATTTTGTGGTGAGAGTAGTTTATTGTCAGGTATAATTAAAGCTGTAGATGCTATTCTGAAAGTACAGACTTTAGGGGGCAAGGGAAGAGAGTTTTTGAAGCAAAGTACAAATTAGGAATAATTACAATGATGGTTATGGAATGTCAACATCCATTTCATCATGATGAGCTCAGTCTCCTTCAAAATTCACTTGAGTCCGGGAAAGCATTAGTGTAAGACAAAAGGCAGCTTTGGGAAAAATACCTTTGAAGTATTAAGGAGTAGAGTGATTGGCAGTCAGCAAACATAAAAATGGACAAAAGAGTAAATGTCTTGATCACCTACGGAAAGTGTACACTTCAAGTATCTTATTAAAAAACCAGTGTTCTTTTTCATGTCCAATGTTGAATGCACCTGCAATTGTTGTTTTTTAATCTATTTTGATCCCCAAACTGGATATAACTAAATGTTTTATGGGAGTTTATAAAGGTGATGAAATTATAAAGAAAAGTAAGTGAAAGATTATCAGACAGGAGAGTGGAGGCTTCTGGGGTGATATCAACATTGTATGATTTGACATGAGTGGTGGGTCTGTGGGTGCTCACTTCATTCTCCTTGTTTATGGTTTATGCGTGTCGCTGTTTACAAAGCAGTTATGTAGAAAATCCGCTGACACTAATACCTTCGACAGTTCATTAGCCCAAGGGTGTCTGTTATGCTTTAACCAGGGCTTTGCTGACGTTCCCTTTTGCCCACATGAAGCCAGTTGTGCATTAAGAGATGACACAAACATCTCTTGAAACAAGAGATTTCTTCTTGTTTTCTAGAAGAAATAGCGAAGCTGGTCTAGCGCTTGGTGATATTTCCAAACAGTCCTTTTGTGAATGGCCATGAGAAGATGTCCTTCTTCAGCCAAGGATGAAGCCTTATACTTTGTATTATTTAAAGTACCTGATGCCATGCTACACAACTAGTGTGTGTGCATCCATTCATCTGACAGATATTTATTGTGACAAATAAAAATGGCAAGCATTAGGATATATTGGAGTATATAAGGAAGCCATTTGGTATAAAACTAATTCGGCCTGATTCTTTTTTTCAAAAGGGCCTGACTGTGGCTATTGAGCACGCATTGCATATCTACTTAGACATTTCCTATGGCCAGAACAAAGGCCCTTGAGATAAAGGTGCAACTTTCCCCCACATTAGCATTTCCTTAGGGATAAGCATTTTTCCTTAGGCTAGGAATTGATTGCTGCACTCACCTCCCAGCTCACCTGTGACCACCCAGCTGGAGACAACAGACTGCCACCCTGCTGTGTTCACCGAGACAGCAGACCTACCTGCTATTTCCATCAATCGCTGTGCCGACAGAGCAGTCTCGCGACTATTGTAAAAGGGACATTTCAATCCTATGTGAAACATTCTCTTTGAGGGTATATAACCACCCTTATACCCCGACTTCTTTGGAGTGCTCTGTTCCTTTGTGGAAAGACTCTCCCGGGTTATAATCCTCAGATTTAAGCTCAGAATAAACTCACCCAAATTTTCATTTATAGATTGGATATGGATTATTTTCGTCGACAGTTCTTGGCGTAGTTGCGGCAGGATTTCAGAGACACCCACCGGAGGCCACCTGGAATCTACACTGAACCGGCATTCGGTACCAATAAGGGCCCATTGAGCCCTCCGGATCACTGCATTCTTCAGGTGACCTTGGTGAGTTCTCCTGAAACCCGGACCTCCTTATTTTAAGTCGATGGTCCAAGAGTTTATATGAGCTGGGTAAGGTCTTAAGACTAGAGGTTTTGAGGGGTACCGGTACAGTTCCTAGGTGGAGAAAAACCTAGAGAGAATTCCTAAGCCTCAGGGGCTTAGAGGAGCTTGGAGTGAGCTGGGTTGGTTGTCCATTTAATTTGGCTTTGAATTGGAAAGAATTGTATTTATAAAGTCTGAACAAACTGCTTGATAGAGAAATGAGAGACTGAATGTCTTCAGCTCCGAAGAAAAGGGACACTTGCTCCTCCCGGCCTTTACCAAAAGGCGCCCTTAGGTGACTAAGGACCTCAGCGGGAGTGTCAGAGGATCAATCCTCGGACATGCAGCGGTCCCATAGGGAACTCCACTCTCATTCACGGTAATTAATTACAGGCTCGTCCGGGGACGCGCACATAAGGGCTGGTCACCTGCGCTCCGAGCTCCCACGGCAGTATTAGGCGGCCGGAGGGAAAAACCGAGGCACGTAAGAGAGTGTTTACGACCTTTCTATGGGGAGTAACACTCACAAGCAGCACACTTCTGACCCACTACACTGTCCTTAGAAGTTGTTCAGACTTTATCAAAAAAAAAAAACAGACAAGCAAAAAGAAAATGGGAAAACCGTGCTTTTTAAAGCCGGCCAGCTCCCGGATGGACGACCTCCCAATGGAACTCCAGCTGGTTTGCTGTATGGAAACAATGCTTGCAAGTATCTAACAAAATGGGAAGGATTAACTAAGAATGACTTAAGTGGCCAAAGTGGGGAACGTTCGATATCTCAAAGCTACTCTATTTGTGCGCACAAGTAGAAAGAGCCGGCTCTAAAACTAAAGCAAAAGAATGTGAAGCTTATTATGATTGGCATTTAGAGGCTTCAAAACGTAATAATGATAAAGTGAATTCTTTACAGGAGACTAACCGTAAATTGGCAGAGACTGTATCTGAATTTAAAAAGGATAAGAAGCCACAAACTGTCCCACCCCGTTTATCCCTTCCATCTCCTCTGCAGCTGCCTTTGGAATCTCAGAGCCCATCTCCTTCTTTTCTAAAGAGCTCTATTCCTTCTATTAAAGTAAGCGCTTACAAAAAGTTTTTCTGAATAGAACTAACCCAAATGTCTTCATCTCTCTTAGAGTTACAATGGCCATTTTCGTCTCCTTTTTAGCTTTGCAACCGGGAAACAAATCTTTAAGGAGTAAAAGGCTCCACCCCTGGGAGCCCCAACTTTGGGTTTCTGGGCCTGATCACCCCAGCAACCCTAAGTGGGGTGCCCTCTCTTGACAGTTGACTCATTGAGTATTTTAGTCACCTACTGAGTCAGTTATAAGGGTAGGAGACCTGTGATTTATTCTGTGAACTGTCCTGGGGTTGTGTGCCCAGCATGGGAACCGTTGTGTGACTCTTATCTTGATAACCCTCTGGAAGAGGCCATGAGGGCGAGGTTTGATCTCATCTCTTCTTTTCTTTGTCTGTTTTGCTCATCATCTCTTCTGTTGTCACCAAGTCGAGGTTAAGTTCAGGCTGGACCTGACCAGAACCTGGACCTCCTGTAAATCGAAAACTTGGGTTTGTCTGTGCCTTTGTGATGCAGTTGGACAGGTAGATCAACTTGGAATGTAATTTGAGTTAAAACCCAGTTTCTGAGAAATCAAGAGTTTTGGCATAAAGTAAGTGCTTACATAAATTCTAAATGTAGTAGAAATTAACCCAGTATCTTTCAAGGTTAACGTCTTGTGAATTAACCTTTGGTAAATGAAAGCTTGTTTAAGTTTGTTGGTTTGATTGAAAATAGTCTTGTTGTCAGAGTTGTCGGTATTTGCATAACGATGCAGGCATGCAGCCTGGGTTTACTAGTCAAATAAGTTCATGTTGTCTGTTAGAAATTCGTCAGCAAAATAATAGCTTTAAATGAGGACCAGTTTTGTCTCATGTCTCATGAGGTTTTCATAGGTAATCTGAACATAAGTGTTGGAAACAAACGGTTTAAATAGATAAAAGTGGGTACAATAACTGTTTTATGGTCTGTATACTTGGAAAAGAAAACACCTTTGAAATTCTTTTTGGTTTTGCCAAGTCAAGTTAAATGATAAAAATCTGAGTATCTGGGTAATTTTTGGATTGGATAGAACAAACGTTGCTAAACATCTAAGTTTATCTGCTTTTGGTTTTTATTGCAGAGATGCTAAAGTCTATGGGTCTTTTACTGTAAAGTGATGTGTTCCTAGAAATTATGAAGTGTTTAGAATGCTGATATAAAAGACAATTTGTAATTGCTTACCTTTTAGTGTTTACTAGGGTCTGTTAATGGTTAAAAGTTCTAATTAACATATGTAATTAAAGCCATTGGAAATTAATAAGGAAAACAGCTCTGCATTCAAGGAAAGTTAAAATGTAAGTTTTCAGTAAAAAGGGTATAAAGAATGGAAATATTTTTGTTTGGTTGGTTAAGAAAGATAAATTTGTCCTAATGTACTAGAAGAGAAGAAAGAAAGCATGGGACAAATTCTGAAGGCAAAAAGAAAGTTGTAGAAGGTTTGTGAAGGAGAAATTCTGAAAGGAGTTTTATGCCTGGTCAAGTAGACTGAGATTAAAGTAAATCCAATTAAGTAAATGAGTTTTAATGTTAAAAAAAAACACAAAACTGCTAACAGAGATTAAGATCAAGAACCGGTTATACAGGACTGAATGAACTGAGGATGATTATAATTTTTACGACTTTTGTTTGAAATATTGTTTTTGATGTGTTGTTTTGTTTTCTCAGATTTAAGGAAATCTTTTCTCTTATGCTAACCATGTCTTATAGCAATCAGTGAAATTATACCTTTGTGAGCAAAACTGAAACATTTGTCTTTTTCTCCCTACCTGATCCCTCCAGAATTTGGAAACTCTTTGTGAGTATGGCTATTTCTTGGCAATATAGTTATTTGCATAAGTTCAATAAGAATCTGTTCTCCTTGTAACAGTACACATTTGTTATCTTACCAAAACTTTGACTGGAATGTCATGTTTGAGAGAAAGACACAGACTCAGATATGACAATACTGCCTTTGAGGAATAAGGTTGACTTTCTGGAAATAAAGCCACTTGGAAATATGGGCCTGGTACCTTGCTTTACAGAGAGAGATTCCAGCAATCTTACCTGGTAAGTAAGGAAGATTGCTTATCTGGCAGGTGCAATGAACCTCGAAATATTCTGGGGAATCTCAAGAAAGGAGAGAAGTCACCCAAATCTAAGGTATTGCAGGCAAGGCCTCATGGCACAAATCCTTGGCTTGACTTTTCTGGCCTCAAGAAGTCTTTAAAGTTCAATCTGAGATTCCTCATGAAAAATTCCAGCAAAGCAGATTTAAGAACCTATATGATCAATTGCTATTCTTGCTGCACTTATGTAAATAATTGGGCCAAGTTTCTTGAAACTAAACTTATTTTGGCAAACCAATTAGTCTTAACTTGACTATCTTTGGTAAAAATGAGGGTGATTTTAGAAAGAAGAATTGTTTCAGTGAAAAATTATAATACGCATTTGTGGATATTAGATCCTAGTTCTGTTAATTGTCTTTGAGGCTTTTTCTACCTGTGAAGTGAACTGCATCCTGAATTCTTCTACTGAAATATCTGGTTACAAACCTCCAAACTAATGTTTTCAATTTTTCCCTCATTTTCATTTGGAATCATTGAGAATTGATCATGCTCTTTTTCCTGAAACCTTGCAAACTGAAGCTGAACAACTTGATAGAAACTTAAGAGAGATTCCTATCTGTTGCTGTGTAAGCTGTAAGCCACTCAAAAGATACCTGAGTGCCCGATGACATCATCAGACATTTCAAGCTGCAAAAAGATGCTTTGACTCTGACATCTAGAAGTCTTCTTGACTGCCTGCCCCTGGATGCAGGAACTAATTTATAATTTGCTCCAACCATTAACCTTGTTACCTTCCAACATCACAAGGGAGAGAAGACCACGACTGCATTCTATTGTTTAATTTGGTTTACAAATGAGTCTTACTTAAGTGTAGGTGAGGATGTTACACTGTCTAGCCTCAAGAATGCCTGCTACTTTCTGTTAACTCTGCTAACCCAGTAAAAGATTTCCTTCTACAGGCTCAAGAAATTACCACAGAACAAGAGAAACAGATGTGGCAGTCAAAAGGGGGAATTTTTGACACCCCCTCTCAGATGTGGTTCGGGCCCAATAAGAAACCCACTCACAAGGCCACTTTCCCTTCCTAAGGGACCCTTTGAGGTATGACAATTGGACTTTGTCCAAATGCCACCATCTCAAGGATAAACATATCTTGTAATGATCTGTATGTTCTCACATTGTTTTGAGGCCTTTCCTTGCAGAAGAGCGATGGCTTTAGGTAAATTATTATCGAAAAGAATAAATTCCTGTTTGAGGAATTCCTCCTGAGTTACACAGTGACTGGGGGAACTCAAATCTATTTGTAATGTTTGGCCAATATTGCAGCATTTCTACTGTGCCCACCATCCTCAATCCTCAGTATTGGTAAAAGGAACTAATGGCACAACCAATAGTTAATTGGCAAGCTTTCAGAAACATTTACTCTCTCACGGCCAAAAGCTCTTCTGCTAGTGCTCTTTAATCTTAGATCTATACTTTTTGTAAACATCGGCTGTCTCCTTTTAAATAATACAACAGCCTATGCAATTAAATGAAGAAATATATGAACCAGCTTTGCTTAAGGGATGTATTACATTGTTTTCATGGTCTTATTGTGGTGCTTAAAAGAAATGAAAGATTTGTAGCTGATTCTTTCACAGAGAAGTCCCAGAACTTAAGGATCATGGACTGTAACCTGAAGAATTTATGTATTGAAAGAGACATCAAATAAGACTGTTTGCAGCCCTGTCGAAAAGGACCAAACCAGGAGGAGAAGAAGACGACATCTGTTGTAGACAGCTGTCCCAAGACTCCGGACCAGGCCTGTATTCCCAACCTTATATCTCCTCATTTAAACCTTTGTTATGCTTAAACTGTATACCTATTTTATAATCGTTTGGAATCCTATCATACTTAAAGTGATTAATTTGGAACAGACTGGTCTTGAAGGCCAGGAATTTATCGAGTGACTCCTAATGGAACTCAATGGTTATGTGGAACAAATCTTTGGCCTTGGCTACTGCCTGGATGGCTAAAACATTGCACCCCGAGTTTCCTTTAAAAGCAGGGAAGGAGTCAGGCTGAGTTAAAACCTGTCGCCAATCTCCCTCTCTTTAAGGCCGGATGGGCTTGTCAGTGCTCCACTGGTATGGCTATATTTGCAGCCATATTTGCTCCTTTGGACCTAAAAGATGTCATTATTACATATGGAAGATCTGACTAAATTTACTCAAGAAGCCCTTAACAATAGTCAAGCAGGAATAGTCTCATTAAATACTGAAATGCCTTTAATGAGAAGGGCTGTCATTCAAAACAGAATGGCTTTAGATATTCTTACTGCATCCCAAGGTGGTACATAGACAATCATTCAGACTGAATGCTGTGCTTTTATACGTCATGAATCTTCCAATGTGTCATCTCTGAAGAAGCAAGTGGATGCCTTATGTGATCCGACACCCAGTCTTGAGTTGTTTGGTTAGCTCCCTTCCGGTATCAGTTCCCTTTTCCAATCCAGATTGGAATTCTTATTTCTACTACTTCTTGGAATCCTTGTACTGGTCATAATATTCAAACTAATTGTTGTTTTCTTTTCTCAGTGTTGTAAGAGTAGCATACAAACTAAAGTAATGATTGCTCGACGGCTTTAGATGGTTGATCTGTCTTATAACCCTGGACAAATTTCCTTTTCTGCTAGAGACTATGACTAAGAATGCATTTCAGACTAATCCTTTCAAAAATGCTGTTATTATCGTTACTGTACTTGTTCTATAATCATATACAATGTAAATGCAAGGTGTCATAGAAAAGCGCATATACAATGTTTGTGCAACAATCTAAATTAATTACATAACATATGAAATGCTTCCTCTGTTAATAAATATACTTCCATGCTTGTCCACTATTTCCCCCCAACGTGGACGACTAGGCAAATAAATAAGATAAAAGCCTAGCACCGAGGGACATGATGGACCCAGGGCAGGCAGCAACCACCCTGGCGCCGAGGGACAATATTTTGATCATCAATGCTTTCTATCGAAAGATTAGAGATCAAAAGGGGGAAATGACAAATAAAAATGGCAAGCATTAGGATATATTGGAGTATATGAGGAAGCCATTTGGTATAAAACTAATTCGGCCTGATTCTTTTTTTCAAAAGGGCCTGACTGTGGCTATTGAGCACGCATTGCATATCTACTTAGACATTTCCTATGGCCAGAACAAAGGCCCTTGAGATAAAGGTGCAACTTTCCCCCACATTAGCATTTCCTTAGGGATAAGCATTTTTCCTTAGGCTAGGAATTGATTGCTGCACTCACCTCCCAGCTCACCTGTGACCACCCAGCTGGAGACAACAGACTGCCACCCTGCTGTGTTCACCGAGACAGCAGACCTACCTGCTATTTCCATCAATCGCTGTGCCGACAGAGCAGTCTCGCGACTATTGTAAAAGGGACATTTCAATCCTATGTGAAACATCCTCTTTGAGGGTATATAACCACCCTTATACCCCGACTTCTTTGGAGTGCTCTGTTCCTTTGTGGAAAGACTCTCCCGGGTTATAATCCTCAGATTTAAGCTCAGAATAAACTCACCCAAATTTTCATTTATAGATTGGATATGGATTATTTTCGTCGACAGTTCACTCACCTACCAGCTGACTCCCTGGGAAGCCAGAGCAGTTTGCCAACTAATATGGTTAATTGGGATTTGATAAGTGCTATGAAGACACCAGAGATTCAGCAGTTTCTCCCAGCTATCGAACTTATTTTGGCTAATGGATATCACTCCCACTCCCATTTCAATCTTACAAAGGGATGCTAGAAGAGGATTGACCAGTCAGAAGGTGGAAACTTAATAAAAATTGAAAGTCAGAGACGGGAGGGAATGAAAGCAGCAGAGGAAGAAGGAGGCAGAGACTGGACGGCCAGCAAGGCCTCAGTGCCCTGCACAGTTTAAGCTGAGCCGGGTATTCTTCCTGTTTCCTTGCTTGATCTTTGCTTGATCCTCCCTCTTGCCGACGCCCTCACCTGGAGGAGTCAAGCCCAGCACAGATGCCACTGAGACAGGTCAAAGCCAGGGAAAGGTCCTGGGATCAAAACTTGGCTAAGTATGATCCAAACTTCCAAGCAGTCAGAAGTAGAAAGAGCCAGAAGATAAACCTAACCCATTTTTGAAGGGGTGCCAAAGGTGAAAAGCAGGAAAACCAAAATTACTCATCAAGTCTAAAGGGGGAGCACAGAGCCAGAAGCTGAGAGGAGAAGAGGAGTCAAGCAAGTCAGTGCCAGGTAAAAACAGAAATAGAGAGTTGAAAAAAAAAACAAAGCAAAGCGAAATGAAGGGTCCAAGACAATAATTGGGAGCATTCCTTGGGGTTTGATAATGGATTTTATGGGTTAGCTTAAGTTAAAAGCAAAAGATGTGAGCGGGTACCTTCCTTCCTTCTGACATTATCTCCCACCTTATCAACAGTCCATTGTTACCAAGGCATTAACAACACTTACCAAACAAAGTCTAGAAGCCCTTTGGGCAGTCTTGCTAAGAACCATTTTAGTCTAGACTGATTTGGCCTTGAGGATGACCACATCTCCTCAGGACAGTTCTCCCTGGATTCCTCCATTGGCTATTTTGGGAAATGACGCACTTGGACAAATGGTCTACCTAAATGAATGGTTCAGGTCTGAGCAGCATGAGACACTGGCAGATAGGAATGCCTCCCTTAGCAGCAGGAAATTCAGCGCTTACCACGTCCCATGCGGCGTGCTCTCCCAGAATACTTTAAATATGATATCCCAGTGTATTTAACATTTTAAAATTACTCCATTTGGTTAAAATCAATTAGATCTTTTTGAGGATCTTGGTCTTTCTCCAGCCCAGTTTAAACCATAATTTCCTGAAGACTAGGATTATCTCGCCGTGTTCTTTTTCACGTCCCCGTCGTTTCTAGTCAAGCCTCAAAACGTGAAGTCTGCACTGTGGGTTCATAGCACCTCAGAGATCATCTCGATTCTCCCCATCCCACGGTGGGAAATTGACCTCAGTGAACGTGGAGTAGAGTGTTTAGTATCAGCCTTAAAATAAGTGTTTTCTTTTTTATTGTCTTTTCTTCCTGTCTGCTTTTCAGAGTAGAAGCAACAGTAATTTAAACTTTTCTGCTATGTGACCTACACTCCACAGGTACCTTATAATAGCTGAGCCAGGGCTTAACAAAGGAATTGGGTGTGTGTGGTATTTGTGTGAGCATGTGCTTGGGTGTGTGTGGTATTTGTGTGAGCATGTGCTTGTGTGTGTGTGTGTGTGTGTGTGTGCGTCACAATCTGATTGCCGATGTGGGATGGGAGATGGGAAAGAATGTTTAGGCACTTGTGTATTTATATCAAAGAGATGGTAGGACCCACAAAAAAGAATTCATTTTTTGTGATGTTAATGTTATATTTTGGGGGGAGGTTTTGGGGGAGGAAGATTTGCTTCTAAGGGGTGGACTCATATCTCTGTGTGGGGAGGCTCAGTTATAACGACAACTGAAGTCTCTCCTGGTGTTGGGATAGTTCATTCTCGTAGGGAGAAATGCAATGCTCATCCCTCCTCCCTCACACCCCCCCCCCACCACTTCCTTGGTGCCCTTCCAAGGTAGGGCCCTTGGTGCTGGCTGCTCATTCCTCCCCCAGGGGTGGCTTTCCAAGGCCAAGAGGGCCAGAGAGGGCTGCTCCCAGAGATGCTTCTGTTCTGGCTCCTTCTCACTCCCCTTCCTGTCTGCTGGGGCTTTTGGTGGCAGCACCTAGTCCTGACGGGGTTAGAGTACCACCCTGGAGCGGATGGTGTGTGCACCAGCAAGCATCCAGTCAATTCATGAGTTATCCTCTGTGTGAGCTGGGCTGTGATGTGCTGTTATCTTCCTGCTCCCATTTTACACTTCACACACCAGCTTTCTCTCCAGACAGTTGTTTGATCACTAACTACTTCGAATATCATGACCATAGGCTCATTTAATTTTTCTGTTTTAAAGGATGGTGCTGGTGTGCACAGGGAGCAGCCACGTCAATTTACACATTTGCCAAGGTATCCGATTGTGAGCTGCCTATCAAGGTGCTGACTTTAATAAAAGCTTATTACCGTGAGCATTATTTAGCATTTATGTGGCTCCTCACAATTGTTTACCCATTATTTCTCAGCGCTCCCCTGTCCAGGTGATGATCAGTGTTAGCAACCCGCATTGTAGAGGCAATAAATCCGGGGTCCTGGAGAGGTTTTAGTAATATCCCCAAAAGGACACAAAGTGAATAACCACAGAACAGTGACTTTCCTGGAACCCCTTGAAACTGGCCTGGACCCCTCTCCCTCTAGCATACTTGGCGAGTTCACTCATTCCATCCTCTGGTTTGCAGACCTGCACAGGGTGGGCTCTTCTCGCAGATTGCAGCTCAGATACCCTGAGGCCTTCCCTGGCTACCTTATCTACAACAGCATCCCCTCCCCAAGGCTCTATCACATTCTTGTGTTTATGGACTCCACAGAGCTTAGTGCCACCTGAAGTTATCTTGTTTATGTGAAGTTGTGTGTCTTTGTGTTTGTTGTCTGTCTGTACCATTCAGGAAGGTCATCACTATGAAAATAGCAGTCTTGCCTGGGTTGTTCATTGCTATGTCTATCCTCTTTGTTGAAAGCAACTGTCATTACAGTAGGCACTCAATAATGCTTGTTGAGAGAATGACAAAGACAGACCCTGTAAATACTGTTACTCACACATCATTTTCTTTGCCTTTTCATCTCTTTCTGGATTTTCTGGCCATAGTCACACATACAGTCAGTTATTCTCAATTACGCTGGAGCTAATGATCCAGGCTGTGGATGGCCCAGGTCCTTGGCTTCCTTCCTTCTCTGGCTTCCTCTCCTCTGGAGATTCCTCCAGATCTTTCGGTCTTTTCTGGCCTTAGTTGAGAGGGGTCGAGAGGAGAGTAGGGCAATGAAAGTCCTATTAGACAATTTTGCAAGTTCTAATAGCTTTTGACAGGTACAAAGTTGAAATTATTGATCTTAAGATTTATTTTTTACCTTATTTGTGGATTCAAAAAAATGCATCTGTTTTATATATGCAGTACAGTGAAAAGTGCTTTGAAGAAGTTAAAAGCACTGTATAAATGTAAGAGAGAATTACGTATGCATGTAGTCCCATTAACCTTGGTAATTGAGACTTGGTTGTAGATTTAAAATATAATTAGTTTTGATAGAACAGTAGCTCACACTTTTCTAATGGGTAGAGCCAGACAAGGCTTAGAAAATGTGCCTTTGGTAGATTTTATTTTTGAGCCATCAAATCAAGACAAAGCTTACAATCCCTTCAGAGGCTAAAAGGGTGGCAGTAGTGGTGATTTCTCATCAACAAGTCAGAATAGGCAAATGGTCTTAAATGATTGAATTTTCTTGCTTCAAATTTCAGGACAATGAGAATACAGTTTCCTCCGAAAAAATCTTAGGCTGATCTTGGAAGAAAGACCCCCTGGATCATCTAAAAATAAAGTTTTCTATTTAAAGGTTGGTTTTAATGTTCATTATAGCCCTATGTGCTACCATAAAATGGTTTGCCTTTTTGTTTTAAACATAAGGAATCAATGTAATGCCTTATACCTGATAACCTGTGCTGTTGTATTTGGTCCTCCCTACAACTCTGTCCATAGATATTATTGTTGCCACTTTATAGATGAAAAAACGGAAGCAAAACCATTAAGCGCCTTCCCCAAGGTCTTAAAAGAAGTCACCAAGAAGGTGGTGTGGCTCAAGTCTCCTGACTCCAGTTTACTATTCCCCACAATAATGTTGGAAAACCACATTGGAACGGGAAGACTCATTCCAAGTACTGCTGTCACACCAGCAAGCTTCAAAGGTCAGGCAGATATTTTACTTTACGGTTAAATTGGCCACATTTGCTCAGTGTGTACTATATCCTAGGCCCTGTGCTTTGCCCTGGGAGGATTCAGAGAAAGTAAAAGACGGATTAGACTTTCCTGGCTCTTACAAGCTGGTGGTAATGGGAGACACATGCATACAAACGTGTAAGGGCAAGGGGGACAGTGCACTAAGAGAGATACACAGCTCTGTGGGAGCCGGGAAAGAGCAGTCTCTGAACACGTTCCAGGAAAGGGGTCACCTTCCATGCCAAGATGAACTTTGCATGAATAAAGATTTAAGTGAGGACAGATTGAGAAGAGTGAAGAGGGGAATGGGGTGTCGACCAAATTTCATCCACCTGCAATTTTACCTACTCAAATTTTATCTACCATGGCAAGAAGTTAGTGTCTAATATTTTAAAATTACTTTTAAATACAAGTATTTGCATATTAGTTATATAAATAGAGGTAAACACCAGAACAACTATGATAGAAATGGCTCAAGTGGTTTCCATGGCGAATGGAACTAGGGGCATAGGAAGGATTGGGGTTGTGAGGTGGGGGAGGGCCTGCCGTGGTTCTTTATAAAGCCTTCAGTACTATTTGGTTTTAAAGGCACAGGTATGGATTCCTTAGATAAATATTAATTTTTAAGTGAGCCTTAAAGAATGAGTAAGGTTTCTACAAGGAGAGGGAGGAGGTGGGTATTTATAGCAGAGGACCCAACATTAACAGAGAGAGGTGGCAGGAGAGCAGAGGGAAGAGCAGGTAACCCATTAGGATGACTGTGGAACACACCTCCCTGCGTGGGGACACCTGAGCTGGTGCTTGATTGCAGAAGGCCTTGGATAGAAGGGCGCGCACAGACATGCACACACACACACACTCATGTGTTTGTCGGCAGGGAAGCAATAAAGGGTATTGGGCAAAGGTGTGATATGCTCAGAACTGAGCTTTACGTACAGCAGTGGTTCTCACCTTGGAGATTACCTTGCTTGTTAAAATTGCTGGGCCCCACATCAAAGTTTCTTCTTGAGTAGGTCCAGAGTGAGGCCCGAGAATCTGCATTTCTAACAAGTTCCCAGGCAATGCTAATGCTGCTGGTCTGGGAACCACAATTTGAGAAGCAATAATAGAGTAATCTGGCAACAAGGAGAAGTCGAGACTAGAGTAGTGGGAGAATGAAGGTCAAGGGACTGTTCCACTAGGACAGAGCAGAAGGAATGGGGCCCTGATGGGGAGTGATGGTGAGAAAGTCCAGAACAGCAATCAAGAGAAGAGACTAACTGCTTCAAAGGATAGAGGACCATTGGGCCATGTTCTGTGTCACACCAAATCACAAATCACTGTTAAATCTCCAGTGCTTGGGCCAAGTATGCCAAGAAGCACCTGAAATTCATTTTTTTTTTTAAAGATTTTATTTTTTCCTTTTTCTCCCCAAAGCCCCCCGGCACATAGTTGTGTATTCTTCGTTGTGGGTTCCTCTAGTTGTGGCATGTGGGACGCTGCCTCAGCGTGGTCTGACGAGCAGTGCCATGTCCGCGCCCAGGATTCGAACCGTCGAAACACTGGGCCGCCTGCAGTGGAGCGCGCGAACTTAACCACTCGGCCACGGGGCCAGCCCCTGAAATTCATTTTTAAAGCAGCAATCCTGTCTAGAAATTAAGCTGTGAGTTTTACCTTACTTTCCCTTTCTTCCCCATCTCTAACCTCATTCTAGTGCAATTTAGGTTACAAAAGCATCTTCCAGGGAGAGCATTCATATCTGCACGTGGTCAGAAAGTGTATCTGTCTGTATATATAAAATAGTATTAAAGCTGGTTTCCTTATTATTTCATTTTAGAACATCCCTGTAGCTAAATGGTGTTCAAAGTAAACATGGAGAACAGAAAGCATCCATCTGTACCTAGTGAGGCAAAAAATGACTGAATTCCCATACCATATAAATACCCCATGAAAACACAGAGGAATCCTTGATCCACCCAGCATTCACTGAGTATCTGCCTCGTGGCAAGCACTGCGGATGTGCTTGGATACAAAGACAAATAAAACGTGGGCTCCACTCCCAGCAGTTCAACATCTAGCAGTCTTTGTCCCATGCTCTTAAATCTTGCTAAGGATTGGGTTTTGTTTGTAATAGAAATTCTAAAGCAGGGACAGAAGAAGTTATCTTTTCTAAATTGCCCACCTCTGTTGTCTAACTATTCCACTGAGGAAAACACTTGGTCCTGGGTTACTTCGCTGAGCTGATATGTTTTGCTGACACACAGAGTCTGGGCAGCATCCAGCCCCCCGTTTACTCCCTGGTCTTTAAGTCTAGTAAGTATTTTATCATTTACACCTTTCGATGTCCAAAGAGAGTGCCGCTCGGGGTTTAAAACATGTAATTTCCTTTACTACCTCCCCAAATAACGGGGTCATTTCAGGACCAGGACAGTTTGGCACTGGGACGTGTTTCCCAGAAGTACTAATAGTTCGAGAGAGGAGCAAGTGTCTTCACATCTGCAGGTCTGGGTGCCGAACTTTCTACTGTCTGTGAGAATCATGTCCCAGTGAAAATGTAGAAGTGAACCAACCCTCAAAGGGATAAGGTGACAGGGAGTGGTGTTTACTTGAATCAGAGAGTAACTGAAAATGACTTCTGCAGCTGGAATAAAACAAAGGGTTGAAGGTCAACTTCCTCTTTGATTTTGGCTAGTCAGCAGTTCAAGCAGCCTTTTCAAATGTTTCGTGTCTGCTGACTTGTTCAACTCTATAAAAGACCCCACATCTTGCACCAACCTGTACCTCTTGGGCACTGGAGCGAAACAAAAGGAAAAATGTTCCGTCTTATTAGAATTAATGAAGTCATGCCACTCACATCCGTCCACGTTACTCCACTTTGGCCACCACCATTGTGGTCCATGCTGACATCATTTCTCTCGTAGATTACTGCAGTGGCCTTCTCACTGGTCTCTCACATCCTCTTTACCCCATCCAAAGCATTCTTCACATTAAATCACTGTAATTCATTAATTCACAGTATTAATTCACAGTAATCTTTTGGAAACTCAAATAATACAACTAAAATCTGAATACCCTACACATATAAATATATCCTAACTTAAAAATTTCCCCTGGCTCCCCATTGCTCCAAAGACTTAACTAGTTGATTTGGCCCAGAGAACTCTGCTTAATCTGTGCCTCCCACGCTTTTCCCTCTTCTTGTTGCATCACATTCCTCCCTCCTCACTCTCTCTGCTCTCATCACCCAGATTCCTCTGCGTGGAACACTTCTCCCTCCCTGCTTTGCCAAGTTGTCTCCTACTCACCTTTTACCTCTTAAGCCTTATCAGCTCCTGAGGGATGAGTGAGGAAGACCCTCTTCTCCTTGGTTAGGCCAAATCCCCATGTTTTAAGCTCCCTTGGCACCGACAACCAGCTCATGAACCCTTCATAGAATGTAACATGGGACATTTACACAATCTTGTATGATTAATTTCTGCCTGATCTCCCCTCTAGACTGTAAGATCCATGAAGGCAGAGACTCTACCTTTTTGCTTACCATTGTATTCCAGAGCCTGGCATAGTGTCTGGCACATGTTAGGTACTAAATAAATTCATTCTGAAGGAAGGAAGAATGCATGAGTGGTAAATTGATACTTCTAAAATAATAAACAGGAAGCCTAGCATTTTAAATGAGTGATAATAATGGGTAGCACATATTAAACTTCTAGTGTTAGGTAAACACTGTTCAAAACTCTTTACTCAGTCATTCCAGTTCCGAGGACCAACCCTATCAGTACACATCAGTATCTGCACATAATAGATGAGATCTGAGACTCAGGCTACTTGTGCAAGGCCAGGCAGCCAGTGTAAGGTGAAGCCTTAACAGTTGTCAATATTGTTACTCTATTTATTACTATTCTCACCTTGGTGGAGTTCCTAAGAGTGCCATCGTCAAAGGGGGTGGTGTTGGGCAGGCACAGCCCTGCCCCCAGGCCTCTGAGCACCTTCTAAGGCTGGGCCTGGAGTGAGAGTTTGGGGGCTCAGGGGCTGTGAGGGCCTGCCCACCACAATGGAAATGGCAGATGGAGGAAAGGATCCTTCAGGCTGGGCAGTGGGGAAGGTCACTCAGGCATCCAGAAACCTTCCTCAGAACCTGTCTTTGAATTAAATCTCAACTCATATCTTCCAGAAGCCTGAGGTGAGATGTCTGGCCATGTTGCTGGTGCCGTCGCCCTCAAGAAGCCAAACAGGCTCTCAGAGTCTCTCAGGCCCTGCCCCCGGACGTGGCCCTCCCCAGAGCATGCTGGGCAGGACCTCCCCATAGATCCCTCCCATTGCCAATGTATTCCTCCAGAGGATTCTGAGCTCTGCTTGGTGTTTCCAGCTGTGATGAGGTAAATGTAGTCTTGGTCCTCTGGAAAAGTAGATAATTAAGGCAGATAGTCCACACATGTGAAAGTGTTGTGACTTGGAAAGGGTGGGCAGATCCCAGGTTGGGAGGATTAAGGAAAGCATTGAGGGAAACCTTTCAGTATGGTGGGAGGGAAGGAGGAAAGATGACATGGAGGACCTCATTTTGGTTTTGGTTTTGTTTTGTTTTGAAGTTTTTATGAAGAAAAGTTCCCATCTGATGACTTCTCTGTTTCCCTCTGGTGGTCCAGCACATATGATCAATGAGCGAGGAGTGTGGACAAGGTGTAGGAAAGTGGAATTGTTTTGACAACTTAGGCAAGCGAGTTGACTGAGAAAACAATCACAGAAGCTCCCCCGAGACAGGGCCTCTGTTTGTTGCCTCCACTGGGTGTCCCAAGTGCTTGGAAGAGCGTCTGGCACATGGTAACACAGGAGGAATGACTGGATTCTGAGGCAGTGGTGGAGCTGAGCAACAGATGTAGAACAGAAGTTTATGGGGCACAAACACACTTGTGTGATTTTATCCAAGAGGAAGCAGGCCCTTATTTGAAGGCAGTTCTAAAAAAGGCAGAGTTGGATTTTGCTAGACAGGACGAATGAAAGAAGGGGGTAGGCTGTTTAGAGCAGAGCAGTATATTTAGGTTTAGGATTAAGTGATGCCCCATGAAGTTTTCCTTGGAGAGGGAGGAAATGAAGACAAATGTTGTCAGGTGAGCAGGGGAAAGTATAGAGTGGCTTGTAGTTCCTGAATAGGTTGAGGCATTAGCATGCTGAGGGCAGAAGCTGAGAGGATAAAGGGTGGAATGTCAGACTGTATTTTTTCAGAACACACAAATGTTGCTGGTGATAAGTTCTAGGATATGGCCATAACTGAACTGGAATGAAGGTAAAGGACTCTAAGATGAGAAGGAGCAGACAGTGAGAGATCAGATCATTGGATGGTCTATCCGCATGGATGTTGGGGCCTCTGATTGATTCCTTCCACTTTGAGTTCCTTTCCTGTCCTCCACAGAATTGGCATTTCCTCTAACTCTAACCTTCAGTCCATGGCATGACTCTGGACAAGAAGGCAGAAATGGGGTGGTGAGAGAGAGGGCTGAAGCAGACATCCGTTTTGTTTTTGTTTTTATTTTGACACTCAGCATTCACTCACCTTCTAAAAATAGTCCTTCTTTTGCCCTCTGGGGATCTAACCCCGTTGTCAGTTTCAGTCCATGTCAAGTGGAGTTGTTTATCACTAACGCTCTTACTTTAAAGGAGGGCATTGAAGTCAGGCTTGGCCAAAAAGATTGGTCCATGCTTTTGGCAACAGTGATTGGTCACGGATGGGCATGTGACCCAACTGGAGACAATAAGGCACAGTGGGACTTTTGAAGGGACTAGTGGGAGAAACAACCCATTTTTAGCTGCGCTTTTAGTTTGGAAGATGTAGCTACGAACTTGCCAGACAGACTTACAAGGTAGCCAGTCCAGAATCTAGAGCAGAGAAATGGATAGAAACTGAAACTTGATGACATCAGCTGAGCCCCAAAATGAATCCTCCTGCCTGAGGGCAGCCTTACTCCCAGAGCTTTTTCAGGTGCCTGAGTTAACAGATCCTGTTTTTAAAGTCAGTTGAATTGTACTTGCCATCATTTACATCCAAAGAATCCCTCACAGCGTAAGGGGTCTCTCCATCCCTGGCTCCCTCTTCTGTGCTAGCACTCTGAATATATATTACCTTCTCTGTCCTTCAGGTCGTGCCCTTCTATAAAAGAGGGTAAAGAAACCTACTTCAAAGCATTGTAAAGTTTAAATGGGATAACGTACGTAAAAAGCATAAATTTGTTTCACAACATTGAAGTACAATAAGCAGTACTTAATTTTTCTAAATTAAATTAAATCTGGCTCAAAGACCCCATTTTAAAGGGTAGGAAGATATACAATAGTAGTCATTAATGGGAGCTTTTTGCCTATATAGTTAAGTATTCACCATCAAATATGTAGGTAAGAGCCTGTGATCTTGAGTCCATCTTGGTTGCCCCTGGGATTTTCATTGCCCAAGCCCTTCAGGCCCATTGAAAGGCCAGTGGCTGCACAGCCTCTGTGCTAAGTGTGAGCAATGCCGTGTCTTGCGACAGCTCTCAAGATGATGGGGCTTGATGATTAGTCATCTCAGCATCATCACTTCATCACTTAAAACATTGTGCTGTCTCCTAGAGGACTTCCACACAGAACCCGCCCACCTAAGGAACTCGTCTCTACATGCTGATTCTCAGGGTCTTGGAGCCACTGCTACCTTTAGGCAACTCTCCTTCTCTCACCCCAGCACTTGTGTCAACCCCTATCTCCTCTCTCCTTGGAGCAGCCAGCTAAAGTCTCCTCCCACATGAGGGTCTGGACAGGACTGTACAACAGGTATCTCACAACTTCTGCTTGGGTTCAGGAAACATGAAAGCCATTAATAACTCCTGAACCCAGAAGCCCAGAACTTCCTGTAAGACAAATGAGGAAAGGTAACTTTTATTCCTTCTGGAGTCCCCTCAGGTGGAGGGTAGAAACAGCATTATCCTGTTTCAAATGAAGGTTGCCTCAAGCTGGGCAAGAATCCCTGCAAAGGAAAATTACCTACTCTTGTCAGCCCAACCCTCTCCCACAGTGAAGCATTGCTAAACTTGCATAATACTCAGTTCCTTCTCTACCTCCGGGCCCCCATAGAAGGAAGGAACAGACGCCGAGTCTCCTGGGAGAGATAGGGAGGCAGCCTCCACAAATCTCTGAGCTTCCACTTGGCCTCCCTAAGGAAGACCAAACGTGTCCTTGTGACCCCAGGAAAATAGCCTAATTTAGGCTCTGATCCAGGGCCAATGGAAGTTCCAGAGGAAAGGCCTCAAGAGGAGCCCCGGGGCCAGCCCCGTGGCCAAGAGGTTAAGTTCACACACTCCGCATTGGCGGCCCAGGGTTTCACTTGTTTGGATCCTGGGTGTGGACATGGCACCGCTCATCAGGCCACGTTGAGGCGGCGTCCCACATGCCACAACTAGAGGGACCCACAACTGAAATATACAACTATGTACTGAGGGGATTTGGGGAGAAAAAAGAGAAAAAAAGAAGAAGAAGATTGGCAACAGTTGTTAGCTCAGGTGCCAATCTTTAAAAAAAAAAGAGAGAGAGAGAAGAGCCCCTTCTCATAGCCTGGGCCCCTTCATTGTGGCTGCAGATTAGGGCACAGTTCAGAGTGTTAATCCATGTGAAGGCTGCCTCAAGAAAGCTGATTCCCTTAGGCAGCACCTGGTACCAGAGAAATTCACAGTGCCTGAAGCTGGGATCTGGGGTTCCCATACCCAAGCCACATCAAGGTACCAGTCAATTCATGCATTTTATTCGCCCTGACATTAGGTTTGGAGTGTGGGCTTGAGGGTATAAAAATTCAGGTAACCCATTCCCATCCCATTCTATGTCACTGAAAATTCTTCAGGCGCCACAGAATATCATGTAAATGAGACCCCCGCGCCCCCCAAGCTGCACAGCACTGATCCCTGGGTATAAGCAGCAAGCCCATGAAATCCGTTTCTAGAGAAATTCATCCTCATCTCTCCAGTCACTGTTCAGCTAATACGTTTTCCTTCTTTTGGTAAGAGTCCTGCTTTCCCATAGGAACTGGAATCTGGGAAAAAGGAAAACAGTACTAGAAGCAGAACAAGAGTGTGGGATCACTCCTGGGTGGTACTGTCACCTCATTTGGACAGTTCACTGCCTAGATGTGCTGAGTGTGCAAATTCTGTCTCGTTGCCTCATCCAGTGTTTCTCTGAATAGAAGCAAATATCTGGGCACCAGGTATGACTTGTTTTGTGACCCCAGCCAGTAAGTCAGCCCTTTTGAGCCACCACCTCTCTCTTGGTTAGAAGCTCTTTGGCAATGGGTTCATGCAAAACATCCCAGAATGGGAGCTACATGCTGAATTCCCTAGTACTGGCTTTGCCATCGATTGTGTGATTCATTCTCTCTGATGTTCAAGCTGTGAGAAGCAAATTTGAAATGCTGGATGTGCTATATTAAATATATCAATAAGAGCAGAAGTTAAACCTTGCAAGCTGTAGGGTTTGCTTCCTCTGTAAGCCTGGCTATCTCTATGGGAACTGAAGGTTGCTTCTTTAGGCCTATAGTCGGGGAGCTACAGCAGAGTGGAGATACGGTGGCGCAGCGAGGATGAGCCGTCTTGCACCTAATTTTTCCTCCCCTCTAAGTCTGAATACTGGCAGTGGTGAGGCAGGTGGTTCTAAGGGCTCCTTTCACTTTACCATTCATGATGACCCCACACCACCTTTCCCTCCATGCCACCTTTCCCTCCTTCTTTGGATGCTTCAATCTCTTTGATCTTTTTCTTACCAGACGTTACTCCGCTTAGCCATTAAACAGCTTTAACTTTGATGACGTGGATATGGGTGAGCACAAGGATCCACTTGGTCCCTTTGGTCACTTTTGCTTCAGTGAACTCAGTGGGATGTCCAAGAAGAAACCCTTGTGTTAGGAAGAGTTCTAAGAAGGTTCCAAAGATCCCTTCTTTTGCTAGTCACACCCTTGTATAAACTGCTCCCCTTGAGTGTAAGCTGGACCTCGTGATTTGCTTCTGACTAAGAGAATAAGGGAAAGGTGATGGGATATCATTTCCCCCATTAGTTTACAAGATTGTGACTTCTGTCTTGCTAGCAGACTCTCTCCTGGCTTTGATGAAGCAAGCTGCCATGTTGGAGAGGCCTACATGACAAGGAACTGAAGGTTGCCTCCAGCCAACAGCCATCCAGGAATTGAGGCTCTCAGTCCAACAGGCCTTGAGGAACTGCATCCAGCCAGCAGCTATAGAAGTGAGCAAAGAAGCGTGTATTTCCCCAGTCAAGCCTTCAGATGAGACCCCAGCCCCAGCTGACACCTTAATTGCAGCCTTGTGAGAGACCTTGGAGCAGAGAAGCCAGGTAGGCGTTGCCTAGATTCCTCACCAACAGAAACTATGAATTAATAAATACTTGGTTTTTTAAGCCACTAACTTTTGGGGTATTTGTTATATAGTAACTAACCCACCCCTAAATTACTGTAACCTTGGTGTAAGATGTAGCATGGCTGGGAAGGCAGGCACCAAATGAGAGGACAACCTCCTTGACAACATTCCTGGAGATACTGTCTTCAATCTCGAAGACTATCCCAAGTTCTCTTAGATGCAGTGGTATCATTGTGCTCCCCCCAGCCCTGATTAGTCTCCAGGAGGTGAGGCCTAGGTAAGGTAGTGCTGGGTGGAGTGGATGGCCAGGATGTGGGGTGTTAATCTGTCTGGAAGGGACATTTTGAGCTCGAAGTGACCCTCAGGGATCATGAGGAGTGATGATAAGGTCATTCTTCCCCTCCTCATTTTTTCCTTCCTTTTCCACTCACTCCACCATTCCTTTTTCCCTACTTGTTGTCTCCTTTTGCCCCAAATTCTGGGTGGCTGCCCGATGACCATTCCTACAAATGATAGCCAGGTGATCTCTTGGTCTTGCAATAATTCTACCAAGCTGGGCATCCTGAGGCAGTTTCCCTCGGGAGCGGCTCTTCCCATTCCTTGAGGTGTCCTCACATGCAGGGAGACCTCATTGTTGAGCTCAGAATGTGCCTTCCAGACAGATTAACACCCCACATATAACAGATTCTTCAGCGGGACCCACCCAGTTCCTGGACCCTGCCCTGGCCACGCCAGTGTCCACAATCGCAAAACCCACCCATACGCACACCTGCACTGACTGCTCACCTGTGAGATACTCAGGAATCAGCAACTTTTTCTAAATGAAGGTAAGTTACCGTTTTCAGGAAAATATTCCTATCTCTGGTCCTTTTCAGAGCTGCGAGTTCTCTCCTCCCTTCTGCTCCAGGAAGGGTAGAGGAAGGGGAAGGGTGGACTGCTCCCCATTTTCGTTAGGGTCAGCTGAGGCGTGGGGACGTGGCCCACCACCCAGACTTCCTGAGGGAGAGAAAGGCTCTTAGGAGCAGGTGACATTCATTCCTCACCAAGAGATCCAAGAGCAACATTTCCCCCTGCCACTCACCTCAGGGCCTAAACACCCCCACACTTCCAATTCCAAAACTTTCTGAGGCAACAAGGGGAAATTCTGGCTGTATCCCTCCAGAGGAACGCATCCCACCCTGCAGCTGTGTATAGTTCAGGATAGTGAGGGAGCAGATGGAAAGACAAGTTGAGCCAAGTTCTGGACTTGAAGGGTTTTTCTCATTTTGAAAAGGCCCGGAAGTTTTTAGAGTAAACTTTTTGTACTTTTTATGAAAAAGTAAAATGTTTTCAGTACAGGACATCTGAGTAAGGTCAAATACAGGACCCAAGATAAAACTGAGAAAGCCACTGTCAGGCCCCCTACAAGGGACTGGTCGTCTTGCAGAAACCAAAAGAGGAAATCAGTCAGAGCTGACTTCCCTCCTTCCTTTCCCTGAGCATAAGCACTGCGAACCCCAAACCCACTCCCCCAAAGCACCACACAGAGAACGCTACTCTCTCCTAGCAGAAACATTTATTGAGGACGATCAGTATCCTTGGTTGTGCTAACCATGGTTCTCATCAGAGGATGTGTTCTCGTGAAAACTGCAATGCTTTCTCAACAAGGACTGAATGATTTCTTTGGGGACATTTTTCCTCCCTGGAAGTGTTGGAGAAGCATTTCCTGTTTGAATAGAAGAGTCAGATCTCTGAACACAGTGCTTTCATTAGAGGTGAGCGTGGCCGGAGGGACGTGGCATACATCATGCATGCAGGTGGGTCTTGGATGGGGCACAGACTCCCTGTAGGGTGGGGAAGGGTGTTGACTCTTGCATAAATGCTGGTCCTTGAAGGCCACAACTTTCCAGGGCTGTCTGATCCTGTCTCTTTTCTGTCTAACCCTTGTACGAAAACTCTTGTCAGGAGGGACAGCATCTTGGCTGCAGGATGTGGTCCTTGCCCATTCCCCTGGCTGTGGGTCAGAGAGAGCCCCGTAGTTGGAGGGACGTCCCTCGTCAGGCTCTACCTGGGCCTGCAGTTCCCCCTTCTGCTGACTTAACTCTGCAGCCTCAGGTTCGTATCTCCATGCCAGTTTCTCCTCTAGGATCTTCCCGATGGCTGCCATGAGCTCATGAGCTTCAGGAGGCCCACAGCTCATGAGAGCTGCACTTTGAGCTGGGTCTCGGAGCGGTGCAAAGGTTGACGTGAACTTGGCTTTTTGCTGGGGAATTTCCTGCCCTGTGATTTTTTTCTTGGAATTAATCCACTGAAAAAACTGCCTCATTATTTTTCTGAAGTAACTTTCAGGAGGAAACTGTTCATACTGTGACAGATACGGGGAATTGAGGTGTCCTCAATAGAGTGGCTCTTCTTTCCGACTTTAGAGGTCCCAACTCCTGAATCCTCGCTTCCACATTCTCCTGCTCTGGAGTCCAGAGGTCTCACTGTCTTTGCAGCTGGTGGGAAATTCCTATCCTGGCATTTCCATGAGACATGCTTAGAGGCCCAGGGTTCCCGCCAATCCCCATTGTCCTTCAAGTGGACTTGCAGCACCTGGGAAGCTCCCATGTCCCCACTGGAGATGCTCTGGGACTGAGTCCATGAGGAGTCAGAAGGCAAGCTATCTGAAGTAAGGGATATGTCAGCAGCAGAGCCTTTAGGCTGGCTATGTTCCTTGCTCTTCAATTGAAACTTCAACTCGGTAAGGAGCTGTTTTTTAACGTCTGATGGTTTGGAATCTTGGGGAACTGGTATTTTTGGTGAGGGACATTCACTGGTCAGGGTAGCTTCTACTTTGCTCACATTGATATTTACCATTTGGGAGCTTCCCAACTTGTTGGTTGTCAAGATGTCACAAGATTGTAATGTAAGAACGCACAGCTCCTTAGCCTTGAATATCTCCCTGAAGTTCATGGTGGACGTGGAAAAATGTTTTCAATTCTTCTCCACCATCTTTTGGCCCTGAATCATGTCCTCACTATCACTGGAACTCACATTCTCATCCCTTGGCACTTGTCCAGCCCCAGCTTGCCTTGTGGACACCTCTCAGCTGCATCTGTTATTGTCTAGTGCAGTCTTACTCTGACTCACTTTGTCTATAAAGCTGTGTGTGAGGATCTCTGAAGTCTGTCTGCCATGCTCGATTGCCTGGATGTCCTTGGCAAGCTCCCGGTCGATATCAGAGTGGGATGGTTTTAGGGCCCCCTGTCCTTCGTTGCCCACAGATGAGGTAGCAGGGAGTGGAAGATCCAGGATGGGGACTGAATTCGTTGTTTTCACCTTATTTCCCTGAAAACTTTTAGAGCTTTCCTCAAGGGGCTTGGAAACGTCAGCTTTGGAATCCACCCCAGAAATATAGGTGGCTGAGGAGAGAAAGTCAAATTGGGGAAGAGGCCATGTTTTGGCTTCTCTCAACTTATAGGATTTTATGGATTCAAGAACTTTGAGGGGTAGGCCCCACCTCTGACTCACGCAAAACCTTATAATGTGGGCTTCTAGCACTTGTCGGGTGTTGGGATCCAGAAAAGAAAGCTCTGGAGTGGTCATCTGGGGGTGGACCCCAGCTACTGTTATGTTTTTCAAATTTCTGTTTTCCATATTGTTCTGGGGACTTCCAGAAGGAGGGGATGGGTTGTCCTCAGCCAGCCATGAATGACACACCCCGAGGGGGCTCCTCCCCGCAGTGATCCGCCAAAACTTCTGGCTTAGATGTAATCTAAGAATGGTTTTCATTTCATTCTGGTCTGTGTCCTTCCTTGAGACATTTAAGAGTTCATTCCCTGAGTAATTCCTTGAGTGACACACACAGCTACTTTTTGTCTCTGAGGCAGCCCTCAGACTCTTTAGTAGGTAGCATTCTGAGACCCTTGGAGGACTATCTTCTGGGCTCTTCTCTAGGATATATCCAAGATTCCTCTTCATGTCCTGCCTTAGTTGAAACTTTGTTGAGATCGTCTCATGGAAGCTTCCTGGGAAACTCAATTCAGTCTCTGCTAGATCCCTGCTACTCTGGCCCTGAAGCTGAAGGAGCTGTGAGTGAGAATGTCTGCCTTTTTCTGAGTTGTTTCTGTGCATTTACACAGAGACTCCAGATTCCTACTGGCATGGAGGCAGCAGTGTGAGAATAGCCTCCTTGGAATGTGGAGTTCCATTTTATCCTGGGGTTCACTGGTGATATGAAAATGGCCAGGAAGGACAGAGACTGGTACATAGGCATGGGAGGACTGGCTGACCAAAGGAGGGGTGAGAGCTTGAGGACAAGTGGCTTCTTGAGATTTTTGGAATGCAGGGACTAAACCCCACAGACTTTCTTGTTGCTTCTGCAACATGTGCCATTTCAGGTGTTGATTTTCAGTTGAGATATGAGAGTCTGACTCAATCTGGGATCTATGGAAAGACACTCCATGGTCCCTAATCTGGGATGGAGAAGAAGATGGTAGGATTGAGAGTGGGGGTTGAAGGTGGGCATGGGGCTGGACCTGAGTGAAAGGTGGGGGCTGGGATTGGGAGTTGGTCTGAGAGAAGGGTTGCGGATGTACATCGGGGAAGGGAGGAGGGTGAGAATGGGGAAGTGGTGGAGATTCTTGATCCCACATCTTGACTGCAGAAGCATTACAGATTCCATTGAATAAGACAAAATGCGACCCTAGTGGGGCACTACTACTAGAAACCAGGAGTGGCCAGCAGGGACTCACTGTGCAGAGAGGGAAGACCCCAAAAGAGCTGGGTATATTTCTGCTACAAGTTTTCTCCCAAAGCCTTGACATACAGTAGCTGTTGACGAATGCTCAGCTGCTCTGGTTTGCCTGTGATGTCCCAGCCAGTTTTGGGGGCTGTGGTGTCTTGTACGTCAAGTGGCTGTAATGAATTCCCTTAAGACATCCGTTGGTTTTCTGAGCACATTTGATTTGAAAATAGTCCTTCCTCCTTTTCTTTCTTCTCTAAAATCTGGAAATCCATTCTCTTTTTTATTTGTCTTGCCAAGAATGACTGACAGTTAAGGCCAAGGAAAGAATGGCTGCTGGCCTCCATGTGATTGGTAGCAGAGTCTCCCCAGAGACAGGTCTCTGGTAGACGGAGGGAAACTTGCTCTCGTTGAAAATCAGAGTGTGATAATGTGGGGAGGAACATGTTCTTGGCAGGAGCCTGACAACAAGAGAATTCTGAAATTGACAGACTTGAATGGTCAGTGCCTCTGACTGTTGGGACATAAGTGGACAACCCACCAGGGCTATCTGGAGATGAGTTCTCTGGGACAGACTTCAATAAGATGGAAACCGATTTAGAGTGAGTCACAGTTAAAGGGTGGTCTGTCGGTGGTGAGACAGACAGGCTTGGTGCTGCGTGATGACAAGCCAGTGAGTCATTGGGATTCATTATCTGGGACAAATTTGGTAAGGGGTTAATATCTTGGGAAAGGGTGCAGTCAAGAGAGAAGATCGTATTCAGAGACAGAGTGGCCTCTGGTTGGAGAATAGGATCCATTGCCTGGGTGTCATGCGGTGGGAGAGGGGGAAGGTCAAGGGGTTGGGGTGGGGAATGGTCTCCTGGGAGTTTGGACTCCAAGGGAGGAAAAGGCTCTGGTGGCATAGAGTGAGCCGGTGGTGAGGGTGAAAGAAAGTCAGCTAAGGGTGTCATTGGGTTAGCTGACAGAACGGAGGGGGGCGGTGGGGAAGGGTCAGGTGGAGGGGATGATGTTAGGTCTCCTGGAGGGACTTCTGAGAAGGCAGAGGACAGAGTGAATGATGACTCAGTCCCAGAAGCTGTGGAAGCCAGAGAGGACACAGAGGCAGTATCATCTTCCAGGTCCTCCAGGAACGGCAGCCGATTGACCTCCACGGTTGTGCTATTACACACCTCACAGGAGGGGTCTGGACATAGCAGATGACGAAAGCAGATGGTATCGCGATGCTGGCCCCGGGGACTGAAGGAGACAGGATATACATAGCTGCAGCCAGGACCAGAACAAATATATGGGGCCCTGGCAGGTCTGACAGAGGTAGGGGCACCCATTGCATACTGTCCTTTCACATCCCCCCACTTCCTTGAGCTCACAATCTATGTTGTTTCCTTCTCCCCAAGACTTTCACAATCTGGATTTCAAAATCTGAGGATTTTCCCTCCCTTATCAATCTCACGTTTCACTGAGGCCCTAGAAATTCTTAGACCCTGCTAAGAAGCGGGATACAGGAAAGAAGGATTGTGTTTAGTCACCTTTGCAGCAGAGAAAGCACCTTCCTTGCCTCCTCTGCTTCGCTCTGGCAAGCTCTCCCACCTGGGAAACCAGGAAAGTGATGAAGACAGAAGCAAAGAGATCTTTTAGGAGGCAGAGTAGAATGTCCTTTATGGTACCCTTGGTAGATTGGACTTGGAGAGCTCCAAGAATTAGGATTCAAGATTGCACGGTTAATGATAATAATAAAGCTCACGTATGTATGTTGCTTTATCATTCACAAAGGGCTTTCATTCATATATGTATGTCATCCCATGTGAGGCTCAAAAACACCATGTGAGGAACATAGGTCACTGGTTACTTCAAGGAAGAATCTGATCATCCAGGAAGTCAAAGTACTTTCACAAGGTCAGGAGACAGAAGTTCTGACTCTTGACATCTCATATGGCCACTTATTGGGCAACGCCCATTACCCAGGTCCATCACTGCTTCATGCCCAGAGCTGGGCAGAGCAGGAATCTGAGAAGTGTTTCAGGTTCTGACTGCTTTCCCATGAGCCTCTCCTCTGAGGGCTCTGTTTTCTGAGAGGGACTGTATCTAGTGACTGACATCCTCAGAGACCATGGACCTGGGACCTCATGGAAAGGACAGGAAGGGTCACCCTTGGAGAGCTCAGGTGGGATAGGTAGAACCTTACCACTTGGTGTTCCACCTTTTCTTCTCCTCTTGGCTCTGCCCTGATACTGAGAACAAAAAGAAAAGAATGAGGGGCTGGGACTCATTGGTCTCACTTCTCTGTTTAGGAAAGTCAGATATTTGTTATCCAAGAATAATATGACTCTCTATTTTAATTCCTATAATTTTGCGTTCCTTCCTTTTATTAATTTTTAAAGGTGATAAGATACTTTCAGTTTTTCCTGCTTTGAAAACCTCGAAGGAGGACTTTTGGCTAGAGTCCACACTTGATATTCTCAGTCAGAAGTCCTCTGCTCAAGGAGGGCATACACTCTGAGGCCCACAGTCACATCTGTGCTTCCTCAGATAGGCCCCTGTATCCTGGGACAGAGCTCTTGCTCCAGCATCTGCTCGGAAACTCAGCTCTGTTCTCCTGATCTGCCCAACACGAAGGAAGGCTTGGCAAGTGGCACCTGACATGGCAAGATGACTCATGATCAAGTGCTGGGAACGGTGTTCTCCTACACAGATCTGAAACGCTAAATAACTGAATCAAGGCCTACAGAATCACTGTTTGGGATTTTATTGGGGAACCTACCAGCACACCCAGATAGTCTGTGAGCTTTAAATGGAATCCTTAGTCCTCCCTGAAGCCCTAGTTCTGCCTATTCTCTTCCCCTAAGAGAGCAATGGTCTGTCCTCTCCTCACACTTCCCATTTTAGGTGTCTCTCTGGCCCAGCCAAACTCGTTTAAAAATGTGAGAAAGGGAACAGGAAAATAAAGAACTATTCTTTGAGGAGTGACTTTTGGTTCCAGCTCCAACACTTAAAGAGCTTGGGAGTCTTTACTACGGTCTTTAGGAGAAGCAAAAGCTGAGCAAACTGAAAATCAATGGCTTTTCTTGAAGTCACCAGAGAATTGAGGTTGCAGGGCAAACTACTACCCAAAATCTTCAGAGAGGGTGAATGCAGAGAATCACAGTTAAGATCAGCTTACCTGGAGCAGAAGCCACTAGAGCCATAAACTGGTAGAAACACGTAAAAGACACTGACAAACTGCTGAGGATGCATGTGGGCTAGCATGAAAGTGAGAAACTCCTGGAGGACCATTTAAGGGGAGGCCCCACCTACTCGTGAGTTTTACTTCCAGGAACCCTACTAAGTTCTCACAGTGAAGAACCATGAAGAAACTCTGATGTTTCTGGCACGGGAGGGTGGGGGAGAAAGGTTACCATTTTGAAAGGATTTTGAAATATCCCCTGAGTGTGCTCCGTAATAGAAGCCTCCTCAGCAGGGGAGGAGACTACCAAGCCTTATCCCACGTGGGGGAAGGGCAATTACCCAACTGCAGCCCCCTGTAGCCTTCCTGTCTCATCTAAAGAGTTCAAAGAAAAAAAAAAAAAGCTTAGAAACACTTGTGAACAACCCAGGGACACAGGCCCACTAAAAGATTTAATTATATCCCCTCCCTTAACACCTTCCCACCGCTTCCCCAGGGCTGCAGTATAGTGATGGGATCATAGCTGAAAGAGTTGCAAGGCATAGGCTCTGTTTAAGGAGGAGATTTAGGGGAACCTAAAGACACAAGAAACACAAAAACAAGGACACTAGAGGAAATTGAAGCCTCTGACATGCACAGCTACGGTAAATATTAAACACAGCCCAACACCTAGCCAGATGAGCATAAAACTTCACACTAAAGGTTTATTTATTTCCGTTCCTATTTCCTAATACAGCATGTCTGGCTTTCAACCAAAAATTACAAGGCATGCTAAAAGGCAAGAAAAAACAGTCTAAACAGACAAAGCAAGCATCAGATCCACATTCACATTGACACAGGTTTTGGAAGTATCACACATAGAATCCAAAATAACCATGATTAGTATGTTAAGGGCTCTGATGGAAAAAATAGATGGCACACAAGAACAGATGAGGAATGTCAACAGACAGAGGGAAATTCTAAGAAAGAATCAAAAGGGAATGTTAGAAACCAAAAACACTACAAGAAATGGAGAAGGCCTGTGATTGGCTCATCTGTAGACTGCATACGGCCAAGGAAGGAATATGTGAGTTTGAATATATGTCAATAGAAACTTTGCAAACTGAAATGCACAGAGAAAAAGAAAAAAAATTTTAAAGCCCAGAATATCCAAGAACTGTGAGACAGTTTCAAAATATGTAGCATGTGTAATTGGCATACCAGAAGGAGAAAAGAGAAAGAACAGAGTAGAAAAATATTTGAAGTAATAATGGCCAAGGATTTTCCAAAATTAATGACAGGTTAACCATAGATTATAGAAGCTCAGAAAAGACCCCAAGATAAATACTAAAAAAGTCTATACTTGGACATATCGTCTTCAAACTGTAGGAAACCAAAAGATAAATCTTGAAAGAATCCAGAGGAAAATAAACACCCTACATCTAGAGGAACAAGGATGAGAATTGTGGGATTCTCATCATAAACCATGCAAGCAAGAAGAGAGTGGAGTGAAATATTTAAAGTGTTGAAAGAAGAAAAACCACCACCCACCTAGAATTTTATATCTAGTGAGATTATCATTCAAAAGTGAAGGAGAAATCAAACCTTTCTCAGACAAACAAAAACTGAGGGAATTCATCAGCAGCAGACCTGCTCTGCAATAAATATTTTTTAAAAGTTCCTCAGGGAGAAGGAAAATGATAACTTGGATCTTCATTAAAAAGAGGAAGAGAAGGAATAAATTAAGGTAAAATGAAACTTTTATTTTTCTTATTCTCAATTGAGCTAATAATAATAGTGACAATGTATTGGGTGATTATAGTATATGGATAAGTGAAAGGAATGAAAACAATGTGACAGAGGACTTACATTAGTTATAAACGTATATTACAAACTCTACGGCAATGACTGAAATTTTTTTTAAAGAACAATTGATATAGTAAGAGATGAGAGAAAATGGAATCATAGAAAATGCTTGTCTAAAACCAGAAAACTCAGAAAAAGAGAAGAAAAAAGAATAGATATAATGAATAGTAAAGAGTTATAGACATTGTAGATATGAGTCCTACTGTATTTTTAAAAAATCACTAAATATAAATGGTGTAAATTCACCAATTAAAAACAGAGACTGTCAGTGGATAAAAAAACAAGACCCAATTAAATGTTGTATACAACATGCCCACTTTAAAAATAAAGATACAGATAGATTACAACTAAAGACAGAGAAAAATGTACCATGCCAACACTAACCAAAAGAAAACAGGAGTAACTATATTAATTTCAGACAAAGCAGACTTCAGAACAAGGAAAACTATCAGGGATAAAGAGGGGTATTACATAACCATAAAGGGTCCATGCTCCAACAAGACACACAGTCCTCAACATGTATACATCTAACAACATAGTGTCAAAATATGAGGCAAAGACTGGTAGAACTGCAAAGAGAAATAGTTGAATCTATTGTTATGTTTAGAGATTTCACCCTCTCTCTCACAAATGGACAGATTCAGCAGGCAGAAAATCAGTATAGATGCAGTTGACCTGAACAGCACCATCAGTCAACGTGATCTAATTGATATTTTGTAGAGTACTTCATCCAATAATACACATTCTTCTCAAACTCTCATGGAACATTCACCAAGATAGACCACGTTCTTGGCCACAAAACACACTTTAACAAAAGTAAATAGAGATTGGACAAAGTATGTTTTCAGACCATAATGGAATTAAACTAGGAATCAATTGCAGAAGGATAGCTGGAAATCCTAAAATGTTTGGAGATTAAACAACACGCTACTAAACACATTGGTCAAGGAAGAAGTCTCAAAGTATTTTAAACTAAATGAAAATTAAAATAGAACTTATTAAAATTTATAAGGTATAGCAAAAGCAGTACTTAGGGGGAAATTGATAGCATTGAATGCATCTATTTGAAAAGAAAGATTTGATATTTCTGAGGGACCTGATTTACTTACCTGATTGATGTCTCTCTCTTTCCGAAATATTGGGAAACATGGACTCCTCTTTAGGTAGCAGAGTGACAGAAGAAGGAGCCCCCCCCACACAGGAAGGCAGGGATGGGAATACCTAGGAACTCAAGCTGGAGCTCAGCCGTGGTGCATTAACATTCCTCAGACAAAGAGGGTGATCTGCATCACCAGAAGTGCACTGCCACCTCAGGCAGCTGGGCGTTAAGAGTGCACATTCTAGACTAGAGTTCCAGGCCCGCATCACAGAGCTTTAGCATAGACACCAAAGGTTCTTGATGGTCGGGGAGGGGAAAACACAGAAGTGATGAACCCACAACCCTTCCCCCACCATCCAGGCCAGCAAATCAGTCCACCCCTCTGAGGCCCTTTAGATCCTTCCAACTTACCTTCCAACTCCACATATTCACCATGGCATATATTTCACCTTGGTGAAATTTTCTATTTATTCTGTTACCCAGCTGTTACCTAAGAGCCTTTTATTGCTTGGTGATCTCCTTTTGGACCCCCACCTCATCTTTGAAAGTCGGTCCTGTGCCCAGGGATTTACATCCCCAAGATCTACTCGGCCTTCAACTAAAACTTCCCCTCATACATAATGTGTTTTTACCTGTATGAAACCAGAAATACACTCAGCAGCAGCCCCACCTCCCGTTATCTCCTCAAAAGAATCCACTATCACCAAAAAGCATGAGAGAACAGAGTAGCCTGTATCAACCAACAGAAAGCATGAGAAAGAGGGCCACAAGGGCGTGGCACATCCGTGGACCCAGGGCAAACAACTTGAAAATGTTTGGTAGTTCTTCTTTTCCCCGAATCCCTCTTAGGCTAGTCAGCCTCTAAAGGTTCTCAAATCTGGCCCCTTCCACCCATACGGTGTCTCACCCTGCTGCTCCCTCTTTTTCTCTGCCAAATCCCCTCCTCCCAGCAAAATTTTAAACTTTTCCATTATTTTACAGAGCAATTGTGCTGGACCATGACCTGCAGGGTCAATCTCATCTTGATTTAGGACTAGGCTTCTCTTTAGCATAACTTCTAGTGAGCACAGTTGTAATCATATTTGACAGTACCTTTAGATTTTTTTTGAATCACACCTATGGTTACTTCTTCCATGAAAGGTTTTATGATTTTTTTCCCCATCTACTTTCTATCTTTTCCCCAAAATTCCCATTGACATCTCTGTACCTTTTTAAACAATAATGTCATTTTTGTTGATGGTGTATATATATTTATTTCATCTCCCCCCACGCTAGCTAGTCATTTAATAGGTATAACTTTTACAGCTTCATTGTTTAGTGCTAAACTGCTGGAATGAAGCCCTGTGTCATGTCCTCCCTTTGCCTGCCCGCATTCCCTCGCTGAGTCTGATGAATCTATCTTGGCCGCAGACACCCAATCCTTTCCCTCCCATGTGAGAGGGTTTACCAGTAATGACAGCTCCTTTCTTTCCCTGTCTTCTCCCTCATCCACAGCTTCACCATCGTCTCTACCCAAAAGGAAGGTACACTTCAAGCCCACCCCTCTCATGTACCCTCCCTCGACTGCAGGAGGTCTCTGTTCAGACAAATCCCTCTATGTATCTTTGCTTCTCTGGCATTGTTTTTTTTATAGCAAGTCTGGTCCTGACTGCCCCTAAGGTCCCCAGGACTCATGATTGTAAAATCATCCTTTAAAGTCTGAGCAAGATAAGCTCCACCAACAATAGTTTCAGGTGGGGCCGGCCCCGTGGTCGAGTGGTTAAGTTTGCACACTCCGCTTTGGTGGCCCAGCATTTCGCCGGTTTGGATCCCGGGCGCGAACATGGCACATTCATGGACATCCGTGTGTGTGTGTGTGTGTGTGTGTGCTGATATAGAGAGAAAGGGGAGGGAGGGAGCGGAGACAGAGACAAAATGGAGAGATATCGAAAATGGGTCAAAATACTAACGGGTACACCTGGATAAGGGGGGGAAGGTTGTTTACCATCCATGCAACTTTTCCACAAGTTTATCTTTAAATAAATACATTTTAAAAATGGACTGTTGGCTGTTGTCCCAAATTTTGCCTAACCTTTGAAATTTCTGGCTTTTATTCCCGCACCTGCCATCGCTAGCCTACCCAGACCCCAGAAGTGTGCAATGGTGACTTTAAAACAGTTGTCGCAGGTTCTGTCCCAGGCAAGAAACCCTGGATCCTCTTTGCACATTTAAAGTGTGCTAACATTTCAACAGGGTTTCACAAAATACTGGAAAAGAGCATCCCCCCCAAAATTTTTTTTAAAAAAATTATACATAATATAAAACAAGAACCAAAGGAAAGAACAAAATATTCAACATGTGTACAGCATGAAACCCCTAATTTCTTCCTTATCTGGTGCCACTGGGTCGTCCATCTTCTGGGGTTTTGTGGTGTGAGTTGGTTTGCCGGCACTTCCTCTGCTCTGCTAGTCAGTTACCACTCCTGCACCGGATTTCCGTCTTCAAAAATTGTGTTGACATCTTTTGTCATATCTTCTCCCCTTCTTGTCATCCTCAAGGGCCTTGTTCTTTTTAAATCCTTTGTTTTAGCAGCTTTATTGAAATATAGTTCACATACTATACAACTTACCCATTTAAAGTGTATAATTCCATGATTTTTAGTGTATTCACAGATGGGTAACCATCACCACAGTCAATTTTAAAGCATTTTCATGACTTCAAAAAGAAACTTCATAACCTTTAGCTGTCATGCCCCTGTCCTCTCATCCCCCCAGCCCTAAGCAACCACTAGTCTACTTCCTCTCGCTCTAGATTTCCCTGTTCTGGACATTTCGTATGAATGGAATCATATGAGGTTATTTGTGACTGGCCTCTTTCACTTCTGCATAATGTTGTCAGGGTTTGTGCATATTGTAGCATGTATCAGTACTTTTTATTGCCAAAAAATATTACATTGTGTGGATATACCGTAATTTATTTACCCATTCGTCAGTTGATGGACGTTTAGGTTGTTTCCGTCTTTTGACCGTTATGAATAATACTGCTATGGACATTTGTGTACAAGTTCTTGTGTGGACATATGTTTTCATTTCTCTTGAGTGTCTAGCTAGAAGTGGAATTTCTAGGTAATGTGGTAATTCTGTGTTTAACTTTTGAGGAACTGCCAGACGGTTTTCCAAAACAGCTGCACCATTTTTCATACCCACCAGCAGCATAGAAGGGTTTCCGTTTCTCGGCCTTCTAACACTTGCTATTATCTAACTTTTTGATTCTAGCCATCCTGTGTGTGAAGTGCTATCTCACCGTGGTTTTGATTTGCATTTCCCTGGTGACTAATGATGTGGAGCATCTTTTCATGTAATATTTTACTTTTGGGGAAGGAGAGGAGATAAAAAAGTGTTTGATCTCCTGTGTTTAACTCATCATACAGTAGCTCGTTTTAAATGTATTACAGGAAAGAAACTTTCTTCTAAATATTTGAAAACACTTGCATGGTGATGTGAAGTCCTTATCACATGTACAGTTTTCTCCTTCTGTGCTCTCTACGTGCTGCAGTCACTGTGTGACTGAGGGACTGCAACACCGTGCACTGCATTTGCTTAGGAAGATTCCTTTCTGCGTGGGGTGGAGGGAGGAGTTAACTCAGTGACTTCTCAGGCTTGACTACAGGGCTGAGCAGAACTGATGGCCAGAGCATCTGAAGCTCAGTGCGTTTCCTCCCCATGGCTCTGTCCATCTGTTTTGGGTCAGTGAGCTCCACAGGTAGTAAATGTCAAAGAAACGTGAGAGCTGTGACATGGGCACAAAGCATACACCTGAGAGACGGATGGCAGGATGTTCCCATGGGCTTTTGCCCCTTAACCGTAGTGTAGGAGACGGGCCGTATCACACGTGCCAGATGATAACTGTGAAAGTGGGGTAAGGGGTACATGGGAAGTTCCACTGCTCTCGTGCATGTTTAAAGATTTCTGTAATAGAAGCTTAAAATAATGAAAGAAGCTGGGTGCCTCCTAAAGAGAGGGAGGGGACGAGAGGATACCTGGCAAGGGGGCTCAGTCCGTCAAGACGAGGGTTTAGCTCTCTCAATAAGGACATTTCAGGAAGTGTAATCATTGAGGTTAGGAAGGAAACCTCTTTTCATATAACAGGAAAGAAGGAAAGGAGGAACGGGAAAAGGTTTTTGTGAAGCTTTATTGATGGAAAGTTCCTGTCTCATGACTTCTAGTTCCTCTGTGATCAGTGGTCCAGCACATCTACTGAGCAAATGGAGACAGCCTAAATTTGAGGAAAGTGAAGGAGATTTGAAATAGATTTGAGTGTCCCTGGAGAGAGAATGGAATAAGGAAACAGCGACCTAAGCTCCATTTGTCTTGTTCTCATGTTAGTAAGCATGGGATAATTCTTTGTGGAATGAGTGAGTGATTCCCAGCTAGTGCTGGGGCTGAATTTACTGTGGCATCGGTAGACTCCATTGTGAGATTTAATCCAATAGTGATCAATTAGTTATAGGAAGGCATTTCTGGGAAAGGCAGAGAGATGGGATTTTGCCAGACAGGCAGGATTAAAAGGGATTGGATGGGGCCCATTAGTAGCGGAGCTTTTTAAATGTTGGTTAGCTGACAGACCATCGAGTCTACCCCGGAGAGGGAGGAAATGTAAACAAGAGCTTGACCGACAGACAAGGAGCAAGTGGAAAAATGAAGGGCCTGGAGTTGAAAAGTTAACAAGGGGCATATGAATCAGAAGAATGAGAGACGAGGCCAAGGGGTGGAATGTCCGACTGTAATAATCTGGATGGCTGAAGTCTTCCTGGTGATAAGCTCTGGAGTGTGGCAGTAACTACACTGGAATGGAAGGAAAGGACCCTAAGATGAGATGATGCAGAAACTGAGAGGCTGGTCTTTGGCTGGTCTATCCACATCGATGGTAGAGCCCTCCATGGCCTCCTCACCTCTTCAAGTCTCCTGCCCTGGGCCCCATCCCCCTCCCAGGACCTCCACAGAATCTGCATTCTTTCTTTGACCTCAAGTTTCAGACATTGTGGGTTCAATGGCATAACTCTGGACGAGAAGATACAAGTGTGGAGTGAGAGAGGCTGTAGTGGACACCGGTTTTGTTTTTGGTTTTTGTTTTAACACCTAGCATTCACAAGCCTTTCTGGGAAAACTACCTCCAGTGCCCTCTGGGATACCCCATTTGTGTAGAGCTTGTGTGTGTGTGAGTGTGTGCGCGTGCGTTCGGTTTTGTTACAATAGTTACCATTATACTTTTATCTTTTCTAACGTCCTCAAATACCTTTCCCTTACTTGGTGTCTTATTTCGTTTGTCACCTGTATCTTGACCCCCTCTTATTACTTACAGAACAATCATTTTATTCTATTTTTCCCTTTTTCTCCTCCCTTCCATTTTTAAAATCATGTTGTTTTTAGAAAACAAAATTGGTATTTTATTTTTCCACCCTTGTAACCATCTTTATTTTACTTAGACATCTGCAACTTAATGTATTTAATGCTCACCATCATAATGCTTTTTGAATTTTGCCCCAGTTGACACTCAGCCAATTTTTGAGTCCCAGTCTGTCTAAGTGGAGTTGCCTTTCCTCCAAACCCCTATTGTAAGGGTGGGTATGTGTGCAGTCCATGGTGAGACCCCCATATATCTGTAACCTGGTGCATAGTCTGGGACTCACCTCTGGTTCATGAGCTGCAGGTGTTCTGGTGGAGACCAGCCATGGCTCCACCAAGGCCGTGAATATCAGAGGCGGCACTTCCATCCCGATAGGTGAACTGTACACACTAAGGGCAAGATCTTGTATATTCCTATTAAGCATAGATGGAAGGAAGGCAGCAAGATCACCTTCCCCATAGAGGGGGATGCCATGCCTGATGACCTCCCTGCAGATATTGTTTAGTATTCAAAGAACAGCCCAGTGCCTTTTTGGAATAAGGCATCAGTGTGCTGTGCAGTGCCTGGATCAGCCTCAAGGTGGTGATGCCTGGATCAGATTGAGGAGGGGGCGGGGGGAACAGGACAGGGTCACCATATGGATGATGAGGCATAAAGCTTTGTTCTACCAGCAAGGTCCTTCTTTCCCCTCTTCATTTTTTCTTCCCTCCTCGCTTACTCCAAGTCATCTTTTCCTTACTCTCAGCTTTATTTTATCCTGGGAGGTAGGTGGCTCCCCGGTCAACATTGTTACTACTGGCAGCTGAGTGATGCTTTTGCTCTGCAACAAAATATCATTTGGCAGTCTGAAGAAATACCTAGAGAGGGGAACCACTTCCCCCAGGTTCCTTTCCAGTAGGGAAACCTCAATGTAAAGTTTAAAGTATTCTTCCCTAACACATTAATATACTCACATGACAGATTCTTAAGGAGTGTCTGTGCTGTTCCTACCCCCTCCCCCACCAGCCCAGGATCCACTGCAGCAATACCCTCCCCCACCCCCCAAATCCCATTCAGGGTTCACCCACCTGTGGGGTCCTCTGGTCACTGACCTCTAAATCATGATGAAGCCACTGTTTTTTCTTCATTGTTGTTTTATGAACTGCATACCTATTCTTGACCCTCTTCGGAGAGAGAACACCTGTCTTCCCTACTCTCTGAAGGATGTAAAACATTCAGTGAGCGGAAGGTGTGGGCTGCTCTACACTTTCGTTAAGGCTAAGCGAAGAGGCAGGAGGCAGAGCCCACCTCCTCAAACTTCATCAGGGAGGAAATGGGCTTTTGGGGGCACGTGATATCTCTTTGTCAACAAGAGCTCCAGAGCACTGGTGACCTTTTAGAAGCCAGAGGAAGCAATCAGTAAGAGCTGAACTCACTCCTCCTTTTCCCTAAGCACAAGCCCTGAGTTACCTGAAACCCATGCCCCCAACACAGGACACAGAAAAGACATCACTATTATTAGAGAATCATTTATTGGGGAGAATTAACATTCTCCACAAGAAGGAATTATTTTGCGGTGGGAAATTTTCCGCTCTCGAAACGCTGGAAAAGCGTTTTCTATTGACATAGAGACGGATCCCTAAACATAGTGCCTTTAGCAGTGGTGAGAACAGCTGGAGGCCCCTGGGCCGGCTTGACGCCTGCAGGTGGAGCTTGCATGGGGCACATGCTCCCTGCGGGGCACAGATAAGGGACGCTTCTGATCCAATAGCTGATCTTTAAACGCCACGGCTTTCTGAGGGTGTCTGTTCTGGTCTCTGATCCGTCTAGAACATGTAGGATAATTCTGGCCAGCAAAGACAACTTCTTGGTGGCAGGACTTGGTGCTTGGCACTTTACAGGAGGGAGCCCTGTAGTTGGAAGGATGCCCCTGGACGGGCTCTGCCTGGGCCTGCTCTTCTGCCTTCTGCTCAGTTTTCACAAACTTCCTCAGGGAAGGAAGGGGCTCTTGAGGGCGGGTGACCTCTGCTGCACACCGCTGCCCCAGTTTCTCCACTGGGAACTTCCCAGGGACTGTCCTGGTCTTCTGAGCTGTGGTGGTCCCAGTAACGGCAGCTCTCCCTTTAACCAGGCCTCTGCTCTGTGCAGATGATATGGGGCTGCCCTTTTCCTGGGGATGTTCTTGGTTTTTGCCTTTTGTCCCAGGACGAAGCCATTGAAAAATGTGGTTCATCTTTTTTCTGAACAGACTTTCAGGAGGAGGCTGTGCCTTCTGTGATGAGGTCTGGGAAGACTTGCTCCCAAGCGTCTCCTCTGATGCTGTGATCTGAGTAGGGAAACTCTTTCTTGTAGGTTGGCATGTCCCCAACCCTGCATCCCCTCCACCAAGCTCTTCTTTGTTGGTGCCCAGAGGGCTCACTCTCATTGTAGCTGGTGGGAATTTCTTATCCTCGTACCTCTTTCGGTCTTTCTTAGGGACCCAAGGCTCCTGCCGCTGCTTCCTGCTGATCCCAGTGTCCTCCAGATGGACATGCAGCACCTGGGAAGCTCCCATGTCCCCACTGGAGACACCGTGGGCATGAGTCGGTGAGGCCTTGTAAGTCAAGCTCTCTGAGGAAGGGGACCTGTCAGTGTGTTGGCCTTGGACCTGGCTCTGATTCCTCTTCTCTAGTTTCGACTTTAATTCCCCAAACAGATGTTCCTTAAGATCCGATGACTTTGGGTCTTGGGGAACTTGTCTTTTTGGTGCAGGGCTTTCAATGGTCCCAGTAATTTCTATTTTACTGTGATTCTCACGTATCCTTTGGGAGCTTCCTGGCTTGCTGGTTGTCAACACATTACCAGTTTTTGACTGCAGAGCGTTGAGCTCCTTGGCCCTGAATATGTCCCTGGCCGTGCTGTGCACGGAAAAGGGTTCCGACTTCATCTTTTTGTCCTGTCGCCCTTCTCTTCTATCACTGGGACTCACTCTCTCATCCTTTGTCTCATGTTTGGCACCAGCTTGCCTTGCAGGCAGCTCTGGGGGGCATCTGTTGCCTAGCTGAGTAAATTTCTGACTCGCTTTGCCTGTGATGCCACATGTGACAGGCAGATGAGTCTGCCTGGCACCCTTACTCCTCTGAACAACCTTTGCAATCTCTTGGTTGATACCAGAGGGTGATTGTCTCGGCACCCCTTGTCCTTGCCTGCCCATAGGTGAAGTAGCAGGGCAAAGACGATCCAGGACCAGGGCTGAATTTGTTGTTTCCGCTTTTTCTTGAAGAACAGATTTAGAGCTTCCTCTATGGGGCTCGAAGCCCTCGGATTTGGAGTCCACTTCCAAAGTTGGGTTATTTGAGGGGGGACAGTAGAAATAGGTCAAGGACTGGGATGCAGCATCTTCCAATTTAAACGCCTGTATGGATTCAAGGACCCTGCAGGGAAGGCCCCACTCCATTCTCATACGAAAGCTTTTAATATGGCTTTCCATCATCTGTTGTGCACTGGAATCAATGAAGCAAAGCTCCTGGAAGGTATTCAGGGAGGAGTCCCCACCCACTGAAGGTGGCAAACTCCTCTGTGTTATTTGGGTGCGGGATTTGTCAGAAAGCAGCAATGTCTGCTTGCTGGCATGCCATGAACTGCGCACCGTCCCAGGGAGCCGAGCCTCACTGATTTCCTCAAACTTCTTGCTCAAATGTGCTTTCAGGACATTTTCAAGTTGTTTCTGATCTAGACTTTCCTCCAAGGCCCTTGAATTTTTCCCTGACAGACTTGCCACGTGACTATTTAGGTCTTTCTCAGAGTCATATGCCGGATCCTTATCTGAAGAGCTCTCTGGGTCACTCAACAGATGAGCTTTTGGGCCGTTCTCTGGGCTGTGCCCCCGATCCTTCCCCATCTCCTTCTCTACCTGAAGCAGTTCTGAACCCCTCTCATGGAAGCTTTTGGATTGGCTCAATCCAACATTTAGATCTTTGTTCACCGAGATCCATGAGAGTCCACAATTGCTCTCTGACTTAACTATCTCTGAGGAATCTCTTGGAGGCATCATCAGTGACAGACACTCACAGATCCTGCGGGGCAGGCCCCACCGGTGTTGGATGAGCCTCTTTCGAAGGTGATGTTCCAGTTTCTTCCTCAGCTCATCACTGAGAGGAAACTCTACGGGAAGGATGGAGATGGAGGCATGGGCCTGGGAGGCCTGATGGTAAGGAAAGTTGGGAGCTGAAGAACAAAATTCTTCCTGAGATCTTTGGACTACAGAGGGGGAACCCCACAAACTTTCCTGTTGCTTCTGCAACACTTTCCATTCCAGTTGTTGAATTTCAGATGAGGTGAGAGACTCTGATTCATCCTGGGGTCTATGGTGACACACCCCACAGATCCTTATCTGGGGTAGAGGACCAGATGGTAGGATTGGGAGTGGAGATTTAAGGTGGGCCTGGGACTTGACCTGAGTGAGAGGTAGTGGCTGAGATTGGGGCAGGGTTTGAGGCAAGTGTTGGGGCTGGATCTCAGGCAAGGATGGAGGTGGGCGATGGAGAGGTACTGGGGATTCTTGGCCCGTGGAGGCATTTGGGATGGTATTGAAAAGGAAGATTGTGGTGCAGTCACTTGAGTCACGGATAGCAGAGGGCAAGGACTCGCTGTGCAGAGATGGAAGACCCCAGAAGAGCTGCATACATTTTTCCTGTAAATGGTCCTCCAAGATTTTAGGATATGGGGGCTGCTCATGCACGTGCAGCTCCTTTGGTTTGCCTGCACTGCTCCAGAAAGGAAGGGAGAATGCTGAGTCACACTCATCAGCATTTGACTCTAACGTTTTCCCCGAAGGATTTAGTTGGTGGCCTGGCCTAAGTTTTTTTGGAAAAGAACCCTTCTCCTTCTCCTTTTCTTTCCACATCAGGAAATCACTCCTCTTTCGGACTTGTCTCTCCAGGAGTGCCAGGACATGAGGGCTGAGAAATGAGAGGTTACCAGGCTCTATAAGGTTAGCTGTAGGGTGTCTCTCCAGAGAGGACTCTGAAGAATGGAGGGCAAGAAACTCTCGATTAAAATCACATGGTGCCAAGGTGGAAGGTGCTAAGAACAAGTCTTTGGCACAAGCTTGCCACCAGGATAATTCTGAAATTGACAGGCTTGAATGGTCAGTGCCTCTGACTGTTGGGACATAAGTGGACAACCCACCAGGGCTATCTGGAGATGAGTTCTCTGGAACAGACTTCAATAAGATGGAAACCGATTTACATTGAGTCACAGTTAAAGGGTGGTCTGTCGGTGGTGAGACAGACAGGCTTGGTGGTGCGTGATGACAAGCCAGTGAATCAGTGGGATTGATTATCTGGGACAAATTTGGTAAGGGGTTAATATCTTGGGAAAGGGTGCAGTCAAGAGAGAAGATGGTATTCAGAGACAGAGTGGCCTCTGGTTGGAGAATAGGACCCGTTGCCTGGGTGTCATGTGGTGGCAGAGGGGGAAGGGCAAGGGGTTGGGGTGGGGAATGGTCTGCTGGGAATTTGGACTCCAAGGGAGGAAAAGACTCTGGTGGCATAGAGTGACCCGGTAGTGAGGGTGAAAGAAAGTCAGCTAAGGGTGTCATTGGGTTAGGTGAGAGGACGGAGGGGGGCGGTGGGGAAGGGTCAGGTGGAGGGGATGGTGTTAGGTCTCCTGGAGGGACTTCTGAGAAGGCAGAGGACAGAGTGAATGATGACTCAGTCCCAGAAGCTGTGGAAGCCATAGAGGACATAGAGGCGGTATCATCTTCCAGGTCCTCCAGGAGCCGATTGATCTCAGCAGTTGTGCTATTACACACCTCAAAGGAGGGGTCTGGGCATAATAGTTGACGAAAGCGGGTGATATCGAGAGGCCGGCCTAGGGGCCTGCGGGAGACAGGAAGTAGAAAACTGTAGCCAGGACCAGAACATGGAAAGGAGGACCTGCTGGCCTGTCAGGGGAGGGGCCACCTGAAGCCTGCTGCCCCTTCACAATGCCCCACGTCTATGACTTCACCATACACTCAGCAGCCCTCACCCCAAGGCCTTCATTCACATACCCGTTCCTATGGCAAACCCCTCCCATGACTACTGCAGGCTGTACTGAATCCCTGGAATTGCAGAGAACATGTTAAAGAGGGATCAGGAAAGAAAAGACTAGTCACCTTTTCAGAATAGAAATTAGCCTCCTTTTCTCCTCTGTTTCCCTCTGGTAATTTCTCCAACCTGGGAAACCAGAAGAGTGAATTACATGTAATAAAGGTAGAAGCATAGGTGTTACACAGGAGTCCCTTTATGGGAGACCCTTGGGATATTAACGGGCTATTAACTCTGAAAGCCCCAAGAATCAGTAGATGTGGTCAAACGGTCAATGATAATATTAATAAGGTTCACATGTGTTTGTTGCTTCATTTATAAAGTACTGTCACATACATATATGTTCAAAACCACCATGTGAGGAACAGAGGTCAATGGTTACCTCGAGGAGTCTGATCATCCAGGAAGTCAACGTAGTTTCTACAAGGTCAGGAGACAGAAGTTCTGACTCTTGACGTCTCCCACGGCCACCCACTGGGCAACACCCATTGTCCAGGCCCATCACTGCTTCATGCCCAGAGCTGGGCAGAGCAGGAATCTGAGAAATGTCTCGGGTTCTGACTACCTTCCCATGAGCCTTTCCTCTGAGGTCTCTATCTTCTGAGAGGGACTCTATCTAGCGACTGACATCCTCGGAGACCATGGACCTGGGACCTCATGGAGAGGACAGGAAGGGTCACCCTTGGAGAGCTCAGGTGGGATAGGTGGAACCTTACCACTTGGTGTTCCACCTCTTCTTCTCCTCTTGGCTCTGCCCTGACGCTGAGAACAAAAACAAAAGAATGAGGAGCGAGGACTTAGTTGGCTTGCTCCTCTCTCTAGGAAACTCAGATATTCATCCAAGATTAATGTCACTCTCCATTTTTATTACTAGCACTTTGTGTTCTTTCCCTTTCTGAATTTCTAAAGGTGATAAGATACTTTCAATTTTTCCTTCTTTGAAAAACTCGAAGGAGGATTTTTGGCTAGAGTCCACACTTGATCTTCTCAGTCAGAAGTCCTCTGCTCAAGGCGGGCATAGACTCTGAGGCCCACAGTCACATCTGTGCTTCCTCAGATGCGACCCTGTATCCTGGGACAGAGCTCACACTCCAGTGTCTGCTCAGAGGCTCAGCCCTGCTCTCCTGATCTGCCCAATACAAAGGACAGTTTGGTCGAATGACGCCCGACATGGGAATGTGACTCATGATCCAGTGTTGGGAACAGTGTTCTCCTACACAGATCCCAAACTCTCTAAACAACCTAATGCAGGGCCGTGAAATCAGTGATGGGGTTTTATCCAGGAATCCTCCACCACACCCAGATGGTCTGTGAGTTTTAAATGGGAAACAGTCCCAGCTGAACCCCTAGTCCTGCCTGGCCTATTCTCCTAGAAGGATGATGTTCTATCCTCTATTCAGACTTGCCATCTTAGGAGTCTCTCTGGACCAACTCATTTAAAAATGTGGGACTAGAAATGGAAACAACAATAAAAAATCCCTGTTGGTGGCTTGCCCAGGGATCCTTACCTTTTGGTAGATTTTGGTTTTCCAGAAGGTTGGTAAAGATGGAATCCCCACCAGGAAGCACAGGAACAGAAGAAGCAACCACAACCCACACACGATGGTGAGGTTGTGGTCACTATCTAAGAATGTTGAGCAGATGCTCAAAAACAACTCAATATGGCTATTCAGAAATGAGAGAACATTCCATTGACTGAACTCCATTTTCTGAATCGCAAGGCTGCCTGAGGCAACTGAGCTCTGAAAGTGTCCACACTTGCCTATAATCCCAGGCCTGCATCACAGAGCACTGAAGAGTCACAAAGGGTTTCAGAGGGTGGGGGAGGGGACATGCAGAGGGTGTGCCCATGGCCCCTTCCCCCCACCAGCCCAGCTGATCTCTCCATCCATCCTGGGCCCTCCAGGTCCCTCTGACCTACCCTGCCATCCTATTTTCCAACTCTGTCCGTTCATCATATCATACAATTACATTAATGGAATTTTCCGCCTGTTCCACCTGTACTCCAGATATTACCCGGGCCCCCTTTACTGTTTGGAGAGCTTGACTTTGGTTTCACCAATTCCACTGCCTCGAAGTCTGAAATGCTCCCTGGAATTTTTGCTAGTACCCAGACATTTACACTCAGAATCATATATGTCCTCAAATCCATCTTTCCTTTAGAATGTTTTTGCCTTACATGAACCCTGATATAGAACTTAAAGTTCTTTACTCATTTGGTTTTGTGAATGTTGAATAACAAATTTTAGTTTTTTGCTTCAGTCAGCCTTTACCGTCTTCAGCCAGTGGGGCTGACTCAAATAATTGAAATGAGTAATTCATTATTCAACACTCACAAGACTAAAATCAGTACAGGCGTACCTCACTTAATGAAAGGGACATGTTTTGAGAAATGCATCATTAGGCACTTTCACTGTTGTGTGAACATCAAACAGTGTACTTACACAAACCTAAGTGGTAGAGCCTACTACACACCCAGGCTATGTGGTGCTACCCGTATGGGACCACTGTCATACATGTGGTCCATTAGTGACCGAAACATCGTTAATATTGTTACATGGTGCGTGACTGTGGTGGATGACAATGACAAAATGGAGTACCATTTTCAAGGCTTCTAAAATGGAGCTGGGAGGCCATTAAGGAAGTGGGGCTTATGCTTGTACACCACATCCACCACCAGATGTTAACTGAACTTTTGAGCTTTACCTGACAGCAGAGGTCACATCTTGAAGTGTTTCCTCATTCCAAGAAGGGGCAGTCTGCCTAGGACCAACTATGTTCTGGCAAGTCAGCTCACCCCATGCCAGAACCAGTCAGTAACTGTTCACTGTAGACCTTTGTAAGCCTGTGTCCTTTCCTTTCATCTACCCCTGCCTCCTTTGTCTTCCTAGGAGCACATTTGAGCTTCTACTCGAATCTACATCTCCTGAATTGCAATTCTTGAGACCCCAAATAAACTTTTTGGTTCTTTTGCAGTTTATGCCTCTTATTTGCTGACTTTACATGGTGACAGAAGTGGGATCCCTAGCTACTGACCTTCAATTCTGGTGCCACTTCACAGACACAAGCAAGGTGCCTGCAAAGAATCTTTTGTGCTCTGTCGTCTCCTCCTGGTGGCTCTGGTTCCTGGTGGTAAGTCCTCCTGGGCCTGGACCTCCCATTTTTGGTAGAGGTCCAGACTCTTTATGTAGGCGTCCTTTGATACTGGTTCTGGCCATCCTTCCATTGTCAGCTTTGTTAGAAACTTCTGTTTCTTTCACTCCTTTTTTGGGCCTTTGATCCTTGGGTAAGTTCATACAAATGAGAAATCCATTTTCTAAGAGGACCACCAAAGAACAGCCCCACTCTGGGACTCCTGCTGGTTTTGTCTTTTAAGAATACAGACCTTCTACATGTAGATTTTTGTCCCACTGGGCTCAGATTACTCAGGGTGATTTAAAGCTTCACTGGTCTAAATGGGGCTCCTTTGAAATTCCTAAATTGGTTTATCTGTGCACTCAATTGGAAAAAGCCTATCAAACCAAACAAATAAAATGGGAAACTTTTTAAAATTGGTATCTTGAGGCCTCTAAATGAAACACTGTAAAGGACACTTCCTTGCAAGCCATAACAATGTCGTAACTAAGAATTTCAAATGATTAAATGTAAGTGCCATAGATAAAAGAATATTAACTCCTCCTGTATTCGTCAGGGCTCTCTGGAGAACCAAGGAGATTATCTATATATATATAATATATATTAATATTGATATATAATAGAATATATAATCCATTGTATCTATATTTAAATTCATTTATTTAGTTCTATAAATTACATATATACACATAAAATTTATATATAAAAGAAACTTTGGCCTCGCCCCTAACTGCCTCAAAGAATTTAAGACAGAAGGCCTGTTCCAGGAAGGAGCTGTCAACGTAGGGAACTCTAGATGTGGTAGAGAAGAAGGTACCTAGCCGGGCCCATTTTACACAAGTTCTCTCTCATTTGTTTAGAGATGGCCCAGCAAACATTTGGTTTTCTGTCTCCTTGTGAATTGGCTTCCTCCTCTTTGAAGTCCCAAACCATGACCCCCAACCCCGCGCCTTTGTAAAATATCTAAACCCTAACCATAGGCCTGGCAGACACGCTGTAGACTGAGCAGCAGCATGAAGACCAGGGTCAACCTGATGACATTGTGGGTGGGACTACTGGCTGTTTGTCCACATCCTTGTCCTGGGTGCCCAGGAAGGCAGTCACCCAGCAACTTGCAGTGAGGTGTGGCGTGTGACTATGTTTCAGCCAATGCAATGGGAGTGGAAGTGGTGTGTGCCATTTCCAGGTTGGAACTTTTGAAAGCAGGTGTGTCTTCTCCGTGTTCCTTCTTTCTCCTTGTGCAGATTGGTTGCAGACAATGATACGGGCGTCAGAAATGGCGGAGCCAAGAGACGGGAATTCATGGGTGACTGACACACCCTGTGGAAGAGAACCACCTGCCCAACGCGAAACCCACCTTGGCCTGTAAGGCAATCACACATAAATTTCTACTCTCTGGTTATTCTTTTTCGGGATCTGCTTGTTATTTTCTTAACTATTATGGAAATATTTCAAATAGCAGAAGAGTACATAGTATGACCTCTATCTCCGGCCCCAATACCCAGAAAGAACAGACGTTCAATTCTGCCCTATTTGCTTCCGATGTTGCATTCATTTTCTGGGGCTGCCATGACAAAATACCACACGTAGGGTGGCTTAAACAATAGAAATTTATTTTCTCACGGTTCTGGAGGCCGAAGTTCAAGATCAAGGCATTGGCCGGTATAGTCTCTTCTGAGGCCTCTCTCCCCGGCCGTTTCTCCCTGTGTCCTCACATGGTCTTCCCTCTGTGTGTGTCTCAGTTCTAATCTTCTCTTCTTACGTGACTATCAGTCACATTGGATTGGAGCCTACCCATGTGACCTCACTTGACCTTAATTACCTCTTTAGAGGCCCTCTCTCCAAATACCGCCCTATTTTGAGGTCCTGGAGTTAGGACTCCAACATATGAATTTTCAGGGACATGACTCAGCCCACAACGATATCTCTGTTTTTAAGAAGCAAAATGTTGCCGTCACACCTAAAATTCACATTTCCATCCCGTTCTCCTCCCTCCCTCATCGTAGGTATCAATATCCTAAAATTAATTACATTCTTTATGATTCCAAGAATATCCATGTGCATGGCTCCATTAACAAAAGATTACATTTTTATGCATAGTCAAGACATACATGTGTATGTCTCCGTTAACAAATTCTTACGTTGTTATGCACTTAAAAAATGTACAGGAACAGCATCACACTGCACATGTCCTTCTTTGATTGGCTTTGGGCTATAAATGGGGAAGGAAAAACAGCAGCTGAGGGTAAGAGAATAAATAAACGGCTTATGCATAAAAACCCAAAAGGACAGATTTCCAAGAGCGTCCTGGTTGGTGACCATGTGCAGGTTCTGGGAGAGTGGTTACCTGGAGAGGGCGTGGAAGCTCAGTGCCCTTTCCCCATGTCTTGCCCTATGCGTCTGTTCCATCGAGCTATTCCCGAGTCATATCCTTTTCTAATAAACAGGTAATCTAGTAAGTAAGAGGTTTCTCTGAGTTCTGTGAGCCGCCCTAGCAAATTCGTCGAACCGGAGCAGAGAGTCTTGGGAACCTCCTACTGACAGCCAGTTGCTCAGAATCATAGGCAACAACCGAGACTTGCTCTTGGCACCTGCAGTGGGGGCAGTCTTGTGGGCTGAACCCTTAACCTGTGGGATGTGATGCTGTCTCTGGGTACATAGTGTCAGAATCGAGTTGAATTGTAGGACACTCAGCTGGTGTCCCAAGAATTGCTTGTTGGTGTGGGGGACTCCCCCGACCCCCAACCCCACACACATTGGAATTGGTACCACAACCTAGGAACAAACTGTGAAAGATAAGCATCTTAGCTTGGGTTCCCATAACAAAATGCCATAGCGTGGGTGACTTAAACAACAGAAATTTATTTTCTCACCATTCTGGGGGCTGGAAGCCTGAGAGTAGGATGCCAGCATGGTCAGGTTCTGGCGAGGGCTCTCTCCTCAGCTTGCATAAGGTCCCCTTCTCACTGAGTCCTCAGATGGCGGGGTGTGTGTATGCGTGTGAAGAAACAGAAAGAGAGATCTCTTCCACTTCTGATGAGGCCACAGTCCTATCTGATTTAGGTTCCACCATTATGACTTCATTTTCACCATAATTACTTCCTAAAGACCTTGTGTCTGGACATGGTCACAAGGGGGGTCAGGGCTTCCATATATGAATGGCGGGGAGAGAGAATTCAGTCCATAGCAATAAATAAAGAGCAAATAAATAGAAACAAAGGTTTGGCATTTCTCTTTCTCATTTCCTTTCTTCCTGACTTTACTGTCTTGCTCTTTGTCTAGCTTCTTGAAAGAGTAGCTCATTGGTTTCTAATTTTTCTTTTTAGATACGTATGTTGAAGGTATCTTTCTTCTAAGTATTGTTTAATTCCATCCACCAGATTTTGTCATGTAGTGCTTTCAGCTATAAATATTTCCTGAGTTCCATATGAGATCCCTTTCAATGCAAGGTTCTATAAGTTCCCAGCCATTATTATTATTTTTTCATCTGTCGCTCCTTTTACAAGTATGTAATGTTCCTCCTTATCACCATGTTGGTTTTGTCTGGAGCTTTACCTCCAGATTTCTATAGATATACATTTTTGTTGACAGGTAAAGGACAAAATGAGGAAATATTTTTGCTATATATAAGCATGGTATCTGTCTACACTCCTGGGACAGTGTAGACTTCTAATCTGTCACTTATCCACCTTTGTGAAAAGGAATTCTAATATTGGCTCACTGAAGTCATTTTTGATGAGGATTTTTAGGCTGCTTAATTTTAAAATGGCTTATGATGAGGATTTTTAGGCTGATTGGTTTTAAAACTACAGATGAGATTCAGGCTCCAAGGAGTGGAAGTTGTTTGCCCCTTTGTTGGGAAACGTTTACATTTCTAAGGGAAACCTCTATCTGTGAAGATGCCTCCCTCTCTGTGCCAGGAAGAAGGGGGGATGGTCTTATCTCTAGAAGCTCTTAATCAATGCCAGAGGCAAGAACTTAAGTTGGCTACTGTCTGGCAACCTCATGTAACTGACCCCCCCCAAATCCTCCTTTGTCTTTAGCCGAGGATAAAATTCAAGCGGTGACTTCTGCCATTTACTCAATCCGGTTTGATTCTTGTCTAAAAGTCATGGGATTGATGAGGATTTTTAGGCTGCTTAATTTTAAAATGGTTTATGATGAGGATTTTTAGGCTGGTTACTTTTTAAAACTACAGATAAGAAGCAGCAGCAGCAGCAGCAGCAGCAGCAGCAGGAGCTCTGACTGCCCGTGGGTCCTGTCCCCACGCACCAGCTCTGCCTGCCCATGGGTCCTGTCCCCATGCCAGCGGGGGCAGCAGCAGCAGCTCTGCCTGCCCATGGGTCCTGTCCCCATGCCAGCGGGGGCAGCAGAAGCGGCGGCAGCAGGAGCTCTGACTGCCCGTGGGTCCTGTCCCCACGCACCAGCTCTGCCTGCCCATGGGTCCTGTCCCCATGCCAGCGGGGGCAGCAGCAGCAGCTCTGCCTGCCCATGGGTCCTGTCCCCATGCCAGCGGGGGCAGCAGAAGCGGCAGCAGCAGGAGCTCTGACTGCCCGTGGGTCCTGTCCCCACGCACCAGCTCTGCCTGCCCATGGGTCCTGTCCCCATGCCAGCGGGGGCAGCAGAAGCGGCGGCAGCAGAAGCTCTGACTGCCCATGGGTCCTGTCCCCATGCTATTCCACACTATTTTCTAAATAAAGGAGCACTACTGCCAGATCTTGAGAGTCTAAGAAATCTTTCTTTCGACTCCTCGGCTCACCGATCCCGCATCAGGATCACCCAATGACCAGATCCCACCTGCACTGATACCATTTTAACTTTTTTTTCATGTTCTTTCCTTTGTCTTGTAAAGAGATAACTCACATACCTATGCCTTAAATTTAGCCCTAACCCTCAACTCGGGGCAGCAGCAGGAGCTCTGACTGCCCGTGGGTCCTGTCCCCACGCACCAGCTCTGCCTGCCCATGGGTCCTGTCCCCATGCTATTCTATACTATTCTCTAAATAAAAGAGCACTACTGCCAGATCTTGAGAGTCTAAGAAATCTTTCTTTCGATTCCTCGGCTCACCGACCCCGCATCATTTCGGTCAACAGCACAGGAAATTGGTAATATGTATGTGTGGGGACCTGGAAATGGCCACCCCAAGATATGTCTCTTTGGCATCAGGATTATTTGAGGCTGATTGCTTTTGATAAACTGGGACAGGGAAGGAGGAATGGAACTTGCCCTTTGTTAGGGCACATTTACATTTGTAAGGTAAATCTCTATCTGTAAAAGTTGCCTCCCTCTCTGTACCAGGAAGAAGAAAGGAGATGACCTTCTCTCTAAAAACTCTTAATCAATACCAAAGGCAAGGACTTAAATCTGCATTTTATTGTGCTAGTCTGGTAACCTCCTGTAACTGACTTCCCTCCCTCTCCCAACGTTGGCATTTCTTAAGGATTAAGCATCTTTCCTTAGGCTAGGAACTGATTGCTGAGCTCACCTGTGACCGCCCAGCTCCAGACAATCGACTTGAGTCCTGCTATGCCCACTGAGATAGCAGACCCACTACCTGCTGTGTCCATCAAGTGCCGACAGGGCAATCTTGTGACTATTGTGGGAGGTGATGCGGGGTCGGTGAGCCGAGGAGTCGAAAGAAAGATTTCTTTAGACTCTTAAGATCTGGCAGTAGTGCTCTTTTATTTAGAGAATAGTATAGAATAGCATGGGGACAGGACCCATGGGCAGTCAGAGCTTCTGCTGCCGCCGCTGCTGCTGCCCCCGCTGGCATGGGGACAGGACCCATGGGCAGGCAGAGCTGGTGCGTGGGGACAGGACCCACGGGCAGTCAGAGCTCCTGCTGCTGCCCCGAGTTGAGGGTTAGGGCTAAATTTAAGGCATGGGTATGTGAGTTATCTCTTTACAAGACAAAGAATATGTAAAAAAGTTAAAATGGTATCAGTGCCCGTATGGTCTGGCCTGGCCATTCGGTGGTCCCACAACTTTTAGATAAGAATCAAACCGGATTGAGTAAATGGCAGAAGTCACCGCTTGAATTTTATCCTTGGCTAAAGACAAAGGAGGATTTGTGGGGGGGAGGGTCAGTTACATGAGGTTGCCAGACAGTAACCAACTTAAGTTCTTACCTCTGGCATTGATTAAGAGCTTCTAGAGATAAGACCATCCCCCCCTTCTTCCTGGCACAGAGAGGGAGGCATCTTCACAGATAGAGGTTTCCCTTAGAAATGTAAATGTTTCCCAACAAAGGGGCAAACAACTTCCACTCCTTGGAGCCTGAATCTCATCTGTAGTTTTAAAACCAATCAGCCTAAAAATCCTCATCATAAGCCATTTTAAAATTAAGCAGCCTAAAAATCCTCATCAGGAGGGACATTTCAATCACATGGGAAACACCCCATTTGGCGGTATATAACCACTATGTGCACCCCACTTCTTTGGTGCCCTTTCTTCCTTCAGGAAGAAAGGCACCGGGCCACGCTTCCTCATAAAGCTTTGTTTAATTTTCTCTTGCTATTCTGTCTCATGTGAATTTAATTCGTTCTTCAGCCAGACGAACCCAAATTTGGGAAGAGGAAATGTCTTCCTCCCCTACATATGTTTTCATCAGTCAGATAGTCCATGTTGTGCTGTATTCACAGCAAACTCCTAAGTCTCAGCTAAAAATAACCAAGGTTTATTTCTCGAACATGCTCCATGTCATCAGGGGCTGGCTCTGTATTATCCTTGCTCAGTCTGGAGGATTGAGTAGATGGCAGCTAAAAGATGCTCGATCCAACTTCTTGCACAACTGCCAGGCAGGAAAAACACACTCCTACTGTTTGCCAAGGTTTGTCTGGAAGAGACAGCCTCATTTTTGCTCAAGTTTCATTTGCCAAAGGCTCACAAAGTCACATTTGACTTTAAGGGGCCAAGAAGATACATCTCTTCTGTGTGCCAGAGAAGAGCCGACAATATCTGGTGAACGGCAGTAATAATAACTATACACTGTGCTCTATTGTGCCTTCCAAAGCTTATTTTTGCTTTTTGTTTGTTGATTTTTTCAAAAATTCCCTTCAGTTATGTGAGTTACCATAAATCCTTCTAGTCAATTTCTTTAATAAGAAAACTGAAGTTAGCCAGAGTTAGCTTCTTTTGCTTAAAAAAAAAAAACGATCTAACGCATTAGACTTTGTGTTATAAATGTCACTGAGCGGCTTAGGAAAGTGAACTTCAGTTTACACCTTGGGCTGGTTTTCAAGAAAGGGTACACACCGATTTTTGAAGGATAAGGTTTTAATAGGAAAAGAAGCAGGGCATGGCATGAGCCAATATTTAGATCCAAATAATTATTGGTGACTGCAGCATGTCAGGCAGGGAGCCAGCTGTTTTTGCATATGCTCTCTAAGTCAATTTTAATTCTTTATAAGAACAATATGAGGTGAATCTTACTATTCATCACTTACATATGCAGAAACTGAGGGTCAGGGAGGTGAAATGACCTGTGCAAAGTCACTTAACTAGCAAATGATGGCTTTGTTTCAACTCCATCATCTGATCAGGCAGAGGTGAAAGAGAAGAATGCAATGTGTGTTTTTGGGTAGTGGGTACTGTTCGGTTTGGCAGGACTGTGGGATACATGAAAGGCGGAGGGGCCCTTGAGTGCTAATGAAGAGAGTTGGAGTCTATCAGGTAGGCAGTGAGAGGAAGGTTTCCGCATCAGAGAGGGCACTGGTGGAGCCATGCCTCAGAAACATTGATCTGCTATTGTCCTCTACGATGAAGAGAAATGAGGCACGCTGGAGGCTTGGAGACCAGTTGGAGGAGCATTGTAAAAACTCACATAGGCCTGAATGGGCATGGGTGTTGGCAATGGAAAAAGAAAAAAGTATTCTATCCAGTCTCCAGACACGCAGGGAATTGCTGAACGAAGTCTGAGTTCTCCCTATGTAGATAGCTCGTACTTTTCATTATAGGTTTCTCAAGAACTTGCTCCCAGAAAAAACCTGGATAGAGAACAAAACAGGTAAGTGCCCAAGTGAGAAATCTACAAAGCTCCTCTCCCCCAAAATCACCTCTTCCCCATCAGTTGTGGGGCCTAACATTTCACCAATGGGGTTCCGTTCTTTCAAGAGTCTCTTATTTAAGTAGGACTATCTGTGGACAAGAGGGAGAAGGGACACTGGGAAGTGTCCTCATTAGCAGCATCCAGGCAAGTAACATAAATGTATGAGGGCACTCTGGGGCGGGGGTGGGGCACCATGAAGAACAGGGCACATGCTCCATGTCAGGGGGGTCTTTCAGTTCTGGCTGAGGGGCCCAAAGTTGCTGGATCCACTATTTCAGCAGAAACCTCATAGCCAAATTTTTTGGGAAAGTCCTCAATTTTAAAACATGGCAATCAGTTTAAACTTCTAAATATCACTGCGCTGGCCACATTCAGCTCTTAATTTGTTACCAGTTTGCCACCTCTAGGTTAAATGTTAGTACCATTTTATCAAAACCTTTCCAAATTTGAAAGCACATGTTTAGTAAAACTAGCTACAGAGCAGGTTCATTTGGATTGCCGAGAGCGGGCACAGAGAAGTCTGGGAGCCGGGCAGGGACTGTAGGGAGGCCCCTGGACCACGTGCTGGGCATCCTGGCGCCTGAGCTTTGAAAGGGAGATGGACCACGGCAGTGACAATATTTGCTGCAACCGGGCCCTCCTGGGCGACCACCCAGAGCTGGGCTTGGAGCCGAAGGAGGGATGGGCAAGCTGTGCTGCTCCCAGCTCCAGTTGGCCCCTTCCCATTAACATTACAGGAGTGCAGTCGCGTGGAGTTTGAAAAAGCATCCCTAGTTCCACGAAATGATTTACAGGACACCAGACTCTGCATTTCAGAGGTCTCCGGTGTACCATAAAAAATATATTCTAAAGGAATAATCTTTATCTGAGCTGAAGCTGCAGTGAAGGAAGCTCACGTCCAGCTGAGAGCAGCCGTGAGCTTCTGTTCACTCAGGGAAAAGTCTGTGTTCATGTTATTGGAGTAGCATTTTTTTCTCTCTTTGGCACTAGGTATCTAGTTAATATTTAGACATTATATACATTTTCTTTCAACCGTTGTTCCTGTTATGTGATCAAACAAAACCGGAGATGCCAAGCACATCAGCCCTGTAGGCGAAAGCAGACCCTCCAGGCACCCAGCTGTGGCTAGCAGGGTAAACAGGACTCACTGGAGCCAGCCTCTGGGAAAGACTGGGGCCAGGTGTGTGCAGGGCCAGCCCCTGCCCCCAGGAAGCAGAGTCCGCTGGAGTGCCTCAGTTGACCGCTCTGCCACTTCCTGCCATTCCAGCCTCGCGTTTCCTCCACCTCCCTGAGCAAAAGGAAACAGGAAGCAAAGTCTAGTTTTGAATGTTCCAAAGCCTTCTGATGTTTACCATTCCCCCCAGGAGAGGGAGGTGAGGGACGGAAATCTCTCTGCAAAGAAGATACTTTTTAATTCAATGAAGCGATGCACAGACACAGCAACACAGCTTCTCTCTGCTTATAAGGTGTTCAGAGCGATGATAGTCTCAGTCTATTTTGGTCCAGGGAAATCTGAACTCCTTTAGCGGCAATGGCCCCCAAGGGGCGCATGTGCATCTGTGGTTCAGGGTGTCGAGGAGGAGACAGCCTCTCTTTTTGGAGCAGAAAGCACAGTCAACCAGTGGCGGGACAGAGGCAAAAGCTCTAGGGCAAGGAAATCTGGGGGTTTGTGTCGAAGCTCCACCAATCAGGAGCTTCAAGCTAAGATGGGGAGGCTGGAAAGATGGAAGTTGGGATGGGAAACCTGGTACGGACAAGAAATTCCTCCTGGGTCAAAGGCAGGACGATGTCCAGGGAGGGAGAAGGGCGGGTCACGGATGGACCGAGTTTGCCTGGAGTCCCATGAGAAAAGGGGAAGCGAGAGCTCACCACCTTGTGGCCCCCAGCTTCCTGTTGGGCGGCACTGGAGGCAGGCGTCGGGCTCTAAGTCCCTGAAAGTATCTGGAGAGAGAAGGAGAAACTGGCGTCCCAGGCTCCCAGGTGAGGGGAAGCACGCGGGGTTGGGCGGGGAACCTCTCCAGCATGAATGTGGTGCGGGGCGGGGGGGGGGTGGCGGGGGAGGGGGTACGATCTCCGCTTTGCCGGGTGCCCCAGGCGTAGCGCACGCCTCTGTTCCGCGTCCCCCTCCGCAGGCGCGCGCGAGGCGCACTCCCCCTTCCCTCGGCGGCGCGGACCGCGCGCCCGGGCCCCTCCGCCTCCCCTCCGTCTCCCCTCCGCGCCTCTCTCTCCCCGCAGAAAGTTAGCAGCGGGGAAGGAACTCGGGGCTGCAACAGGGCGCGGCGGCGGCGGCAGAGGCTGAAGCAGGAGCCGCGTCGGAGCCGGGGAAGCGGGGGCGCTGCAGACGGAGCAGGTGCAGCCGGTGGGTCCGCGCGTCCCCCTCGGTCCCCTTGCCGGAGGCTGAGGGAGGTGGTGGGGGGTCACCCGGACTGCGCGGGAAGAGTGGGGAGGGGGATCATGCAGCCGGGCTCTTCCCCGGCGCAGCGAGACAGCGGCCAGGGCCGGGGGTGCAGTGGCGTCGCTTCATGCAGCCTGGGCGTGCGGGGGCGCTGGCGGCGGCTGAAACCATGTCCGGGCAGCGCCGGGGTCTGCCGCCGCGAGCCCGGAGCCGCGATGACCCCGTGGCCCGCACCTCCTCCGCCTCCACCTCTGGCCGCGCCGCCGCCGCCTGGCGCGCAAGCTGCTTTTTCTCTGCGCCTTGTCCCTGTCTGTCACCTACCTGTGCTACAGCCTCCTGGGCGGCTCGGGCACCCTGCAGTTCCCCATGGTGCTGCAGGAGCCGCCGAGCCCGCCGCCACCCTCTCTGCTACCGCCCCCCGTGCGCCTCGGCACCCCCTCGCAGCCGTCCGCGCCGCCGCCGGACAACGCGAGCCGCGGGGAGCCCCCGGAGCCCTCCAAGCAGCCCCCTGCCCCCGTGGCCGACGGCTGGGGGCTGGCGAGCGGCAGCGGGGGCGCTCGGGACACCTGGCTCCGGATCCCGGTGGCCCCTGTCGAGATGATCACGGCGCAGAGCGCGCTGCTGGAGAGGGAAGCGCAGGAGTCCAGCACCACCCACGACGAGCTCGCAGGCCGGAGAGCGGTCAACGGGAGCAGCGAGAGGGGTGGCGCCCTCAGCACCCCCAACTATGGGGAGAAGAAGCTGCCACAGGCCCTCATCATTGGGGTCAAGAAAGGAGGCACCCGCGCGGCTGGAGGCGATCCGAGTCCACCCGGAGGTGTGGGCGGTGGGCATAGAGCCGCGCTTCTTCGACAGGAACTACGAAAAGGGGCTAGAGTGGTACAGGTAGGACTCTGAGCTCGGCGCAGGGGATAGATGCGTGGGGAAGACCCAGAGGGAAAGCTGCGGCTTCCCATGCCCTTCGACATCCAGGCACCTCCCCGAGAGCCCTTCGCCCCACGAGGCCTCTGCGGACCCTGGCGGGGCTGCTCGGGGGAGCGCGGAGAGGGCTGGAGGCTGGCCAGGGATCACTGTATTTCAGGGCTAGGGGAGCTGGTGTCACACTGCCCTGCCTGCCTCAGTCCCCTCACCCAGGGAGGTGCTTTCTGAAGCTGCCTAGCTCCACGCCTGGGAATCCCCAGCCCAGGTGCCCGCGGGGTGTTTCCCAGCCCAGGCTCTTGTGGGGCTCTGCTCTGCTGCGTTGGGGACGCTAAGGCATGAAGCAGGATAGCTAGATTGACTGAAGGGCTTTGAGTTCTCCTGGAATCTCTCAAAATCGCCCTCAAATGTATTTGCGTGTCTGGAATCCGACTTTAGTATTTTCAGGTTAGAGCAAAATGAACAGGGAACGGTTAAAAAGATGACGCTGGTGAGTTTTGGCTTGCTAGAAAAGACTGAGGATGTTCCCCATCTCCAGGACTTTCTATCCCCAGGTGGCTGCAGGAACCCTGGGTTGATTTTGCATCAGGAGCATCAAGGTCTGCAGGACAGTCGGTGCCCTAAGAGTTTTTACATCCTGCACCCCTGCCCTTTCTAACCGGCGCCTCCTTCGCAACAGATGTTCATCTCCCTTCTCTTCCACGGTCTCCTAGCGGTGAGGGAAAGGAGAGGAGAGTAGAAAGTTAAGTGCAGGTAAAATAAATTAGTAATCTGGCTTTCTTGCCAGCCATAACATTTAAAAAACACTGGAGCAGATGCCCCAAAGGCAAACATCCTTTGCCCCCCCCCCACCTTTTATCTCTTTCTGGAAAACATCTGGATGGCTGGTCCCATCTCTGTTGCATCTCAGTAATTAATTGGAGTTGTCAGCCAAACACAGGTTTTGTCAGCTAAAGTGATATTATCATCTTCACAAGGCCAATAGGTAAAATAAGGATTTTTTTCCTGACAAGGTGCCTTGCTGTTGAAGAGATGTGCTTTCTAAGTTTAAATTACAGCCTGCAAGAGTTTTAGAAATAACCTAACATCATAAATATATAGTGTGTATTATATAATAATATATATTACTATATGTGTGTATTATGTAATATATATTATATATGAATATATAATATGTATTGATTGATTTCTTCCACTTTAAAAAATACGCCTTATGCTTTCAAAGCTTGAGAGAAGTACATTTAGGCATAAACATTCCAGCCGGTTAAATGGAAACAGTAAACGTGTCTGTCATTATCTTGTCTGTTTCAACAGCGAGAACTAACTAATTGCAACATTTTAGGAGGCCTCAAACAGCCCCTTCCTATCAAAACAGAAGCCAGTCAATGCCTACTTGAACTGGAAAATCAGTATTTATAACATTGCAAGTCATGGCTTCCAGTTTGCGATTAGAATTACAAAAGGTGTTAGGAGGATTAATGCAACAACAGCAAGCCAGAGAAAGGAGGAGATGTTTGGGAAGGTTTCGGTTGTTTAATCGTTGGTTGTAGGAATGTTCTGCTTTCTGCTATGGGGTTGCTTCAGCCCTCTGAGGGTCACTGTGCTCTTTTCCAGTTCTAATTTCAAAGCTGTGTATCTTGTGAGAAGTGTCAGATGCCCTTTGGGGGAGAGGAAGGCCTGAAGATCAGACCTTTCCAACATGTGTTGTGTTGCTTTGTGGCAGCTGGAAATAGAGATGGGGTGTTTGATTCAGGTGACTTGAAGTTGATGTAGGGTGCATGGTGGAATGCGTGTCAGGAGGTCCCATCGTAGGGTCTGGAGAATTTTCTGAATGAAAGGATAGAAGATGCCAGATTTTCTCATGTTCTTAAATACTGCTGTTGGGAAAAGAAGGTATGAACCGGCCTCGCTGTCATGACATGGTTACTGAAGATGTCATTCCAGCTTTATGGTTCTCTCAGCCATCACTTGTGATATTTGGGGCATGGTGTCAATATTTGGTAGCCGCCGTATAACTGTTACGCTGAAGAGACATGGATAGAGCTAGATTCCCTTGATCCTCACTTCAGAGGACCACATGGTATCTCTGTGTCCTCGATCTGCGACTCCAGAAACTCACCCATGCGAGACCCTTATGATGCTCAGTGGTGCCGACTGGAAGTGCTGGAGGAGAATCTCTCCAACATAGAGGGAATCATTAGCCACCCAAACCTGTCTGTTGAGAAGACTCCCAGAAACCCCTTGGACCCACAGTTGCTGAGTGTGCTGGGACTGGCCTTGGATAGCTCTCCAGCCTTACAAGGGACAGCAGTGTTTTGAGGACATTTGTGGGATTTTCATTAGCTCTGTCTCTCCTCTCTTTCTCCCATGTAGGAAGAGGGGATGACAACCTCACTCTGTTGTAGAAAAGGAAACAGTGGCATTGATTCAAACCAGTAAAAGACACCTCTTGGTTCCCTGGTACAACTCCGTCTTTTAAATGGTGACATCTGTACTTAAATGGTTATACCAGGTATTCTGCCTGAAATCTTACTCTACTGTTTGAGTAGTTAGAGATCCACAGGTTAATTAAAGACTTTAATTTTCCCCCCATTTATTTGTTTTTGTATTTCTTTTTGTTTTTGGTGTGCTTCCCAATAGCCTACTAATTCTGCAAGTGTTTCTGGTTGCTGTGTTTTCAGCAAGAGGGAGAGCAAGAAGAAATTAGGGCTGCTCCCAGAGCAGCTGGCTTTGGGTTTCCTCATATCCAACCAGGCAGCCCTAGCAGATTTATTTCTGGTGTCACTCCAGTTATGTTTAAATCTAGGTTTTGCTTTCTCTCATGCCATCAATCTAATGTGATTTAAAAACACATCTGAGACGAGACCATGTGCATTTGGTTTTCAGGGCAGGATAGACTGATGGATTAGGATGTGTGTGTTAAAGCTACGGAGAAGCAAGCCTCACTTGGTGGATGGACACAGGCCAATGATTAATAAGTGGGAGTAGGCTGAACTCTCCACTCCTTCCTCCCTTCACCCACCTCCCCCAAGTAAAAGGGTAAAGCCACAACACATCTTTCAGTATGAGCTGATACACAGTGTCTGGGCAGAAAACTTAAACTGATCTAAGGGATGAGACCTTGTGGCAGGCCAGCTGGCTGCCACGGCAGAACTCATCAAAGTGACAGAGACGACTCGAGCTGTGGTCTCCCTCGTGGTTTACAGACTGTACAGTAACCACGACCGCTTTGCTTTGGAAACCACTCAGCTCCAGGGCAATGGGAAGTCACCCTCCATGGTTTCAAGTTGTCTTCATTGGGCCGCCAAAGAGGAATGTGGGAACTTAACCACTGCGCCACCAGGCTGGCCCCAAATTTATCTTTCTGAACAAAACAAAAATATTTCCATTGTTTATACCTTCTTTACTGAAGCATACACCTGGCTTTTGTTGAATACAAAGATGTTTTCCTTATTAATTTTTAGTAGAATTTTGAACCCTTACAGACCTTAGTGAAAACTAAAAAGTAAGCAATTATGTACTATCTTTTATATTAGCATTCTAAGCGCTTTTTATAATTTCTAAAAACATGTTATTTCATAGTACAATCTTTAAAAGAATACAATATCTAAGCATATTTTAGTTTCTCTGTAATAAGAAGCCAAAAGTAGATAAACTTAGACATGTTTAGTGACAATGTTTCAATAGGTTACTGTATTTGAAAATTACCCAGATATCTAAAGAGTTTTTTATCATTTAATTTCACCTGGCAAAACTTCAAAGTTTCAAGTTAGCAGAAATATTTTGGAAGTGATTTTAAATACACATGCCATAACACATAATTGTTAAAAAGTTCACCCAACACTCTTATCTTTTTCGTGTCTATTTAGTTTACTTGTTCCCAATAATTATTTAGGTTGCCTGCAAAACTTCATGAGACATTAGACAAAATTAGCCATCATTTTAACTTATTACTTTGCTAACAAATTTGGAACAAGGATAACATGGGCTTATTTGACTAGTAAACCTAGCTGCCTGTCTGCATCATATCCAATGTTGATAACTTTAAGGGCATGCTTACTTTAATCAAACCAACAAACTTAACTAAGCTTCTCTTTACCAAAGATTATTTCATATCATGTTAACTTGAAAGACATTTGGGTGGTTTCTAATCCATTTAGAAATAATTTATGTAAGTGCTTACTTTAAACCAACTGCATATAGTTCTTTAGAAATTATACCATCTGGAGATAAAATATTACACATATAGCACACATAGAGACAAAGAAAAACTCCACAGCTATTGTTTTAAAATTACAGCTATGAATCAGGTACAGTAATACAAAGCTCCCTGGCTATGAATCCAAGTTTTGTTTTAGGCCTTTTACTAATGTTTTGTGGAGAAGACACTCAAGATGCTAGATTTTTGGCTAAGCTGCTCTTATGGCCATTTTTCTTTCCTTCCTTTTTTACTTTTTTTCCTCAGTCCTAGGAATTAATGATGGGCTAGATATTCCCTGGAGGGTTGGCAAGCTCTTTGAGGTAACTGAAATGGGTGGAACCTGAACTGTCTCTAGAGCTGCATTCCCAGTCTTGCAAGGATTTTTTTAAGGACAGTTGCTCTTGATTTCTGAGAAATTGGGTTGTACCTCAAATGACATTATAGGTTGATCTACCTGTCCAACTACATCACAAAGGCACAGAGAAACCACTCAAGTATTCTCCAAGATGGAGTTTCTGAGGCATAACTCATCCAATTGAAAGTGTTTCACCCAAGTGGTGAGTCTCCGGGGATGCTTGGGTTGTCCCCCATGATGGTAAAGCCAGTGTCAAACTGACAGTGGGCCTGGAGAAGGGTGCAGAGCCCAACTGCAGGTGTCAGTATACTTATAAGATTTAGTCAAGTCCCATTCAACCTAGGCACTTAGTCCCTGAACCGGCACGAGGCAAGCCAGGGAGGCAAGAGCCAAAGGCTTGGAGAAAGCTGGGAGCTGGGGCTCCCAACGCCAGGGTTGAGAGTTAAGTCCCTGGTAGAAAGTTTTTCAAGATTTTGATTTTTCAGAAGTTTCAGGTTCTGCTCAGGTCCAGCTGGAATTTAACCTTGACTTGGTGACAACAGAGGAGGGGATGAATGAGATAGACAACTAAGGGAAAGAGGTGACCAGGCCTCGCCCTCATGGCCTCTTCCCAAGGGTTATCAAGATAACATAACATAACAAACATCCCTACAGAAGTAGGGGGCCGGTGTGGAAAGGAAAGGGGCCGGTGGCTGGCTCCCTTGTGCCTCCCTTGTGCACAAACTAATAAACTTTTACTTTTCTACTCCCATTTGTTGTCTCTCTTGATTTCTATCCTGGGGGACAACAAGAACCCAGTGCGCTGGTAACAGCTTCAATAGTCATGCTCATGCCTCCCAGAGGAAAGTGGTCCCCAGCATTTTTCACACATGGTATCTGGAAAGAATGAAAGAAGACAGAGGAGAGGCACTGGCATTTCTTGAACCCTTGTGATTGTGGTGGTGGTTGCTTTATAGATATGTTATCACATCGGGGTGTCATGATGAGGCTGTGAGTTAAACAGCAACAATCCTGGTTTACAGGTGGCTCCTGGAGGGTGAACCACTTGCTCAAGTTTGCTCAGCTGGTCATTGGTTGAGTTGACCACATCTGTCCAATTTCAGAGTGCTGGTTTCTTTCCCTGTACCACGCTGCCGCACAGAAAGTACTAGAATGTCTTTTCCTTCTTTCATTCTTCAAACATTCAATAACGTTTACCAGGTGCCCAGTACTGTTTTAGGTACTGAGGATAAAGTGGAGAACAAGACAGAGGGAGGACCTGTTCTTGTGGAAATGGCATCTTTTAGTAGGGTGGTAGAGGAGACAGCAAACAAACGAGTCTTTCTTTTAACCGTTTTAATGTGGCTATAGAAAACTTAAAATGACACTTGTGACTCCCATTGCATTTCCATTGGGCAGGGCTCCTGTAGAACAGTGCTTTTTAAACGTGAAATGCACATGGATCACCTGCGGTGTTGTTAACATGCAGATTCTGATTCAGCAGGACTGGGGAGGGGCCTCAGACTCTGCATTTCTAACTTCCCAGTTGATGCTGATGCTGCTGATCCCTGAACCTCACTTTGAGAAGCAGGAGTCTAGAGAGTAATTGGGGGGGGGGGTGTGTGTGCATGCACAGATATTATTTTAAGTGAAATGGTTAGGGGAAACCTCTCTGTGGAGGTGATGTAAATGAAATGAAAGAGTAAGATCCTGCCATGTGAAGATCTAGGTGGAGAGGTTTCCAGTAGAGGGAACAGCAGGTACAAAGGCCCTGAGGTGGAAACAAGTCTCATGGGTTTACAAAAGCACAGTGTTTGGAGCTGGCTAAAACTGGGTTCATAACCTGGTTTTGCAACTTAATAGTTGGATGATCCTGGCTGGATAACCTATTTAAGGTCACTCGGTTTCAGGTTGTTGATCTGAGAGTAATTTCTTACTTGCAGGATTTTTGGAAGGAGTAAATGAAGTAAAAGTGAACGTATTTTCTAAACAAAAAGTGAGTATCCTAGAGCAGAAAACCAAATGGACCCAACTACTGGGTTTTTCCATTTCTCAAATCATTTTGGTCTCATATGCTTTACCTTCTATCACTGCTATCATACTACTGACTGAAGAGTCTCTTATTGGGAATATTTTTGGGAAAAGTCTAATAATGATTGGCTTTGCAATCTACATCTTCTTAATGTCTTAAACAAAGGGTCAGCCACTCAGATGCCTTCTGGGCCCACAGCGATTATATAAATGAATGAAATAGACCAGGTGGGGAGAAACTGGGACGCACATTCTCTGTCTAAACCGGCAGCCACTGCTCCGTTCCAGCTACTCTTTTCCACGTGCAAATGTGGCGTCAGGGTTATCAGATCCTCCACTTAGTAAGAGAAACTGCAAAGCCAGGTTTAGACGTGAAATTGTCTGGTTCTTAACGTTGGCAACAGATCGAAATTTCTTCAAAGCGTGGTGTGGGCCAGGACTGCGGACAAACAAAACCCACCTGTGGGCTGGATACAGCCAGCCGGCCACCAGTCTGTGACTCTGGCTTAAACTCATTTCAGAAAGTAATTGGCACACCTGTACCCTTTGTAGTTGTCAGAATTATGGCTTCCACGTGCTATTTTAATTTAGTTTTTTTTCCCCTCTTACAGATTTTGCAACAGCGTGGGGGAAATACTCCCAGATATATTGCAACCCCAACAAAAGGAGCCCGATAGAAACAGAAGCATTGAGGCAGAAAAAGACAATTCACAAATAACTATCTCATTTCTTCCCAATGAACATTTTCTTGAAGGCAGGAAAATTCTCAGCTGTTCACTCATGAATCAGGAGTCCCATATTTGATCCATATAAACTACTTATAAAACAGATTCTGGTCAGGTGGACTGAGTATGACATGAGAGTTAGAAAAACTGGGTCTGGTTTTGCTTTGCCAGATAGTTTTATTTGATGCCAGGTTACTTAATATTAATCTGTTTCCTTCTTTCGTTTTTTTTAAATCTGTTTCTTATCTCATGAGGTTACATTGTCTCCATAGGGTACATGCACCCACTATAATACTATGGTTCTAGAACAAACCTCTGTTAGACCCTTCAGAGGAAGGAAGAGAGCAGTTAGAGGCAACATTGTTTGGTGCCTGTTTTTGTATCTCTGAGTCAGAATCCACTGCATCCTCTTTGTGTGACCCTGGACAAGTTACTTAATATCACCAAGCCTCAATTTCTTCATCTGCAGAATGGGCTCAATATGACTGATTTGCAAGGGATTATGTGAGGATGAACTGAAATGGCATTTAAAGTGCCCCCACGCAGAGTATGTGACATAAATTTCTTCCTCCTCTTCTCTCCCCTTTGTCTCCTAATTTTCCTTTGCTTTTCTTCTTCATTTTTCTTAGTTCCTTCCTTCTATCCTGCCTATCAGTATGGAAGGCCCAACAGAGAAAGCTGTAATGCATTTTTCATTAGGATATCATCTTTTATTTCAAGATTATGTCTGAATGAGGGATTTCAAGCCCTTAAGCAGCTCTTAAGTAGCTCTCCAGAGAATAATGCAAACCAGATTCCAGAATTTGGTGTACTGTAACTTGAGCCAAAGGAGGAGAAGAGTCTGATTTCCTGGGGTACCTGCAGCCAGCCTTCTCCACTAAGGGGACGGGGTATGGAAGGGGGCAGGCTCTGCAGGCTTTCCTGCTGATGTTTTCTTGAGCCCACAGTAGGAATGGAGGCCACCTGCCCTGGAGAGGGACTGAGGCATTTAGAATGCCGAGGGCATGCTTTGCCTTCCATTTTTCTGCAGAGCTGAAGGCATTTGAGAAGGTAGGACTGTTCTAGAAGACCCTGCCAAACTCCCATTTGAGATCAAACTATGTTTGAAATCAAACTATGATGAGATTTGGCCAATTGCACTGGTGTTCCCCAGACATCATAACATGATTTAATTATTTTTACATTTGTAAGTCATACCAGGCATTTTTCATTTTAAATTGAGTCAGGAGAGGGGCCTTGAGACTTTAGGTGAATGAGAGATTGCTAGGGTTGTACGTTAGAAAGTTTTCAAGGTTTTGGGTTTGCATAATGGATGGTATCTCTGAAACGGATTGAACCACTGCCCAGTTCAAGTCATCTCTTGATTCCATTGGTTTCTGTGGTTTGACAAGCTCCTCTATAACTGCCTTGGGAATTTCAATCTAAAATTATAATTCACTAAATCAGCTTTTCAGCCCATTTGCCATGAATTAAAAGCAGGCGCTTGATTTTTTTTTTCCTTAACACTCACTAGTTAGGGTTGCTGTTGTCCGCAGCCGCAAAGGGTGAGGAATGATAGGTACCGCCAAGGCTATTTGGTTGTTTGAGCAATCAGAGTTTATTGATAAAGGGAAAGAGAACAAGGAGCGGGGATAAAGAGGAACAGAAGAAGGAGCGGGGAAGCACACAGCAAATTGGTACTTACAACATCCACACCACAATCAGCCAGGAAGTCCCAATAGTTTGTACAGCGGGCGGATTTGCCTACAAAAGACACACACAGAGTTACAAAATCAAATAAAAGATTAACGAAAACATCTGCAATAGAAAGGTTGACAAGGGACCTTCATCAAAGAACATATCTTTATGTCATAAAGGGTTCCTATAAATTGAAAAGAAAAGGAAGCAATTCAACTGGGAAAAAAAGGGCAAAGGAAATAAAAAAGGAAATTTACAAAGTCATCCCAACAGCCATGTAGGGGCACTACCCTGAGTGCCCTTTAAGAGCCATGTGTCGTCCTGGGCAGGATGCCAACCATCTGGACAGGACGCCCAGCTGCTGAAATTTGTAAGGATTCCAAGCCTGGCCAGCCTGGATCTTACTTTATCTCACTCAAAGACCATCATGTCTTAAAGAAACACAGAGCCCCTCCACATGAACTACTGTTCCTGCGAATGCTGGCCGTAACAGGGACAGCTCCTCTTGGCAAGCATATAGCCTTTGTGCCCCTTCCTATAGAAGCAACCCCCTCCCGACCTGAGGTAGCAGGTGCACACTTCCATCTAGCCGGCCACCACTGGACATTCCCTGTAAGTAACTCCTAATAAACCCCTATGTGTTGTTTGCCATCTCCAGGTCTTTTCTTTGGTCTGTCTGCAGCCTATCCCACACCGCTCACGCAACTGGGCATGGGGCCAGGCAGGCCAATAAAACTAAGGAAAGCTACTCCAGCCACCTCACTAGCCTTCAAAGTGATAGAAAGCTTTAAAATAATAGGACATCATTTCAGCTTATCAGATTGGTAGAAATTTTAGAAAATAACAATACCCAGTGTAAGTGAGGGTGTAGGGAAAGAGAATCTTGACCCACCTTTGTGAAAGTAGGAATTCATAAAGAGGTCTTGAAGAACAGTTGGGCAGTAGCTAAAATTCATAATGGCCAATTCTTTGAGCAAACAGTTCCTGCAGATATGCACATATACATATGTTTCCTACAATCCTGTTTAATACAAAAACATAAAAAAGACAGCAATCTAAATGACTATCGGTAGGAAAGAGATTAAATGGAATTTCCACGCAAAGGAGTACTATAAAGCCATTAGAAATAATGAAGTAGATTCCTACAGGCCGACATGAAAAGACAGCCATGATTTACTGGGTATGAAAAAAAGCAAGTTACAAAACAGTATGTATAAATTATTCACTGTTAATTAAAGTTCCATGTAATCTATAATTCAACAAATACACAGTGAACTACAACATATATTTATTCGATGTGTATATACATTCATTCAAAAAAGGAGTACTGAACCTCTTATGTGCCAGGCCCTGGGTTGCATTTAAGTGTGCATCTATTTACCTGTCTCTGGGTATACTGCTTATCTGTAGGAGAACACACTGAATAGTGGTTATCTTCTGGGGGTGGGTGAGATTATGGAGGGTCTTTACTTTCTATTTCATATATTTCTACATTATTTCATCAAAAGGAACTCAAAGTATTAGATCTTTTGTTACAGATAACCATTCTGACACAAATATTAACCAAATATGTAGAAAATGATAGCAAAAGTGTGGAAAAGCAAAGAGGCCAGCAAACGGCAAAGCCTGAATAGGTTCTACTTCCAACTGTATGAGGGAAACCAAGGATGGGGGAGATGTTTTCTGTACAAACTTAATTGTGAATGTGATTAGCAGAAGGAAAGAAGGACTGAAGCACTGTGGCTGTGTGTAAAAGGCAGCTTATCGAGCTGTGATGTTCCTGATGTTATTGTGTTGACCATCCGAGAAGACCATCCTCTCTAAGCATGTTTTCTGACCTGATTTTTTTTTTTGAGGAAGATTAGCCCTGAGCTAACTACTGCCAATGCTCCTCTTTTTGCTGAGGAAGATTGGCCCTGAGCTAACATCCGTGTCCATCTTCCTCTACTTTATACGTGGGACGCCTACCACAGCATGGCTTGCCAAGAGGTGCCACATCCGCACCCGGGATCGGAACCGGCGAACCCCGGGCCGCCGAGAATATGCGCACTTAACCCCTGCGCCACCGGGCCAGCCCTGATCTGAATTATTAATAACCCCATTGATCTTCTCTCTGTCAGACAAAGACTGAAAATGATGGAAGATTCTGGAAGAGGTTTACCATAAGTTGAAAGGCTTAGAAATGAGGAAGTGTTGTTGGAAACACTCATAATTAAAACTTGAGGGGAAAAGTTGACTGCAGGGGCTGAGGAGGTAACAGAAGTGAGGGAAGTAGGTAAAGTATAAGACAACGGAGAGGGGTGAGGACAGAAGTGGAGAATGCACGACCCCTCCCAACGAGGCGGCCGCTGCTCAATTATTGCCACGTAGGAGTTCGGGTCTAATGTTGCCAGATGTAACATTTCCAAGGAAAGCTGGAAATCAAGATTCTCATGAAAAATCTCCTGTTTTTGAAATGTTGGCAGCTAATTTAAATTTTTTTAAAAAGATTTAAGATTGGGGACCTGTGGACATTTAAGAAGAGTCATACGAGCAATTGTTCTAAATTCCTCCATGGTAACTGCAATGAAAGTCTAAATGTATCAGCAGAAGCACATGCTGTATGACATCGTGTATGCACACACATGCCCACAGATACAGACCATCTTTAAGAAGGAAAGGGGGGAAAGCCAAAACAGTTACATAGTCCGTACTGTATCACTTAGGTCAAAGATACTTACCCATTTGAAGTGTCTCCTCTGAATGTAAGTCTAAATTGGTTTTTGATAGGAGAGACTTGAATCTATGGGAAGATGGGAGAGAGAAGGAGAAGTCAAGCAGCTCATTTACTCTAAAAATGCAGAGGCCCACTACAGAGATGGGACTTGTATACTGCTACTGTTCAAAGCAAGGGCCACTACAGAAGGCCTTCTGTTTAATTACATTTGACCACGTACAGCAAAAATCCAGCGGATACAGCTCTCGGGTTAGGTCAGCTAAGCATTACACTCAGAATTTGATGTCAAATTGCAAACTGATCATGAAATACTTAGAAATAGCTACAGATAGGCTAGCACGCATTTTCCAAATGTTCCAGCGTTTTTCAGGTCATCCCAAGTTTCTTGCCTCTTCTCAAACAAAATTTTTAAGATAGCTATTGTTTCTCACAGATAACAAAAATTGACTTTCACTCAGACCTAAAGTTCAGTAACATTTATGTGATAACTCCCTCAATGAAGAATATGTAAAAAATCAGAAATCCGAGAGCCAAATTCATTATACCAATAACCATACACAAACGCCACTGCGTTTTTCACCCCAGGAAACCGTGTCTGGCCTTGATTTAGAGCCTACTTACTCTTACTTCACTCAGAGTTTTAACAAGCTTAGTAGTACTTTGCAGTTCCCAGAGCATCAGAATTGCCATATATTATCCAAAAAGCCTATTTAATGTAAAATGCAATTTTATATTTGGAAAGGGTAAAAAACTTATTTTCCTAGGATAAACTAGAAAAGAAAAAAATTTCCAGTTTGTGAGGATTAGACATCTCTAAAGGACAGGTAGAAACTTTTGCGTTTATTAAAATGTTGTTTAAATATAAGAATTAGAATTTTATTTAAATAATTTTAAAAGGAGGGAGTACAGGTTAAAACTAAGTCACACCACATAATGACGTTTCAGTCAACCACAGACCACATACGTGCTAGTGGTCCTTCAATATTAGCAGCATACAGCCCAGATGTATAGTAGGCTACACCATCTGGGACTGTGTAAGTGTAATCCACGACGTTCACATGACACTGAAATCACCTAGCAATGCATTTCTCAGAACGCATCCCTGTTACTGTTAGGGGACACACGACTGTACTGAGAAACCTTGACCTTGGGCTTGAAGTCAGGGTTTAAAGCTCAGCTCCACCCCTTCCTAGCCAGGTGACTTTAGGCAAATTAACTTAACTTCCTTGAGCCTCAGTTTCCTCATCTGTAAGAAGGGGCTAATAATAGCACTAATTCATGAGTCTGCTCTGAGGATTGAATGAGACAATCCAAGTGAAGCATTTAACACGGAAAGCTCTCGGCAAAGATGAGCAAACTCATCATCTACAACTTTGCTAACTCCTTGAAACCTCGACTCAGAATGGCCCCCACATATCTCATATATAATAAATGATTAAGTTCAGTTTCCCATTCATTCATTCATTCAAAAAATATTTACTACATATCTTTTCTGGACCAGGTACCTTTCTGTGCCCTGGGATAAAGAAGTAAACAAAATACACATTATGTGAATTTTAATTCAGATTACTAAACTATGATAGGTCACTTTTTAAGTGTTCAGAGAAGTTACATGAATGGAGAGAAGAGTCACAAGGGAGGGTATTTTTCATTTTGAAGACTGCAAGACACACTGGAATGAGGGTCTCGGGGCAAGAAAGCAAGTGAGGAGAGCAGGGCCCTAAAATGAGGTCTCTGGCACTCAGACCTGCTGTCTACTGAAGGCTGGTTCTGAATTCTACCAGGCTCTCTCTTCTGGCCAAAGCCACACTTACTTGATGCTGTGTAGCTTTCTCGTGACTATCACCGGAAAGTCAACTTCAAAATATTTCCTTGGGAGAAGACCCTCATCCTGAGAAAAAACACAGTTATCTTTATAATTATTTATTCAGTCATATATTCACTGATCATCCTCACAGACCAAGTACCAAGGCCCGAGGAGCAATGGGGTATTTAAGGATTTTAAATCAGGGGATGATATGGTCAGAAATGCATTTTCTAAATTACTTTGGTCTCAGTATGAGGAACAGATGGCGCAAAAAATTAGGAGGTTACTGTGGTCACCTAGGCAAGAAGTAATGGGCAGCCAGAACTGGGGACGCGTCCACTGGGATGGAGTGGGGAGGAGCAGGAGGCACTCTGGACGTAGGATGTAACAGTAAGCAGCTTGAGACCAATTAGAGAGAGTCAGGAAATCAGTGTAGTGGGTATGGACAAGAATCTTTTGGATGAAATGAAATAAAATAGCAAATATCAGAAAGCATCACATGAGGTGAGGGTAAGTACTATTTTGTAATATATTTACTTTTTTCTCTGACAGTGGAGTATACTGGGGTGGTAAAGGACAGGGACTCTGCAGCCCGGGTGGACAGGGTTCAAATCCCAGCTCCACCACTTGTTCACTCTGAGGCCTTGGGAAAGTCACTAAACTCCCTGAGCCAAGGCTTCCTCATTTGAAAAGTAGAGAAAATGATGCCACCTCGTGGGGTTGTGAGGATTAATGAGGAAATACAGCAGTGAGAGAACAGGGCCTGCACCTAGTAAGCACCATGTGTGTGCCCTTATTATTTACAGACATCAGTACATAGATGTGGGTGCTAGATTGGGATATACATTTATTTTTTACTGTGAGCTGCAGTAAAAAAAAAAACTGTGAACACCTCACACATAGAGACACACACACACGGCCCTGCTTCCCCCTTCTGCTTTCCCTAGCTTGGTTGGTACTATCCCCTCCTCCCCACAGTCACCCACTGGTCATCCTAGAATTCTCTCCATCTCCACCCTGTTTGATCAGTCACTCAGCCCTGCCTGCTGACTATCCTAGAATGCATCCTCTCCTCTTCCGCTCTATCCCCAACTGCACAGACTCTAACAACATCCCTTTCTGATCTCTTTCAACGACACACTTCATGTTGCCTGCAGCAGCCCTTCCCACCTCTAAGATTGAGCTAAGATGCTGGGTGCTCCACAACCTGGCCGACCTGCCCACCTTCTGGCCTAGTACTCTTTTAACATCCCTGCTCCCATCTGTGCTTATATTCCAGAAATGCAGAACTACTTATTTAAAAAGAAAGTTGCTGATATCCAGAACCTGGTGGTGGTGTCAATAGAGGGTGGGATAAAGAAAAAGGAGGAGTAAGGATGGCACCCTTGTTTCTGCCCTGAGCAACTGGGCAGGAGAGAGAACCATTTATGTAGACAGTAGTAAGAGATGGAGAGCAGTATGGAGGGGCAGCAGACCCCCTGATGGGACAGCATGATGGGAATGGAAATCATGAGCAAGCATTTCCTAGTAGGAAGGTGACCCCTAAGGGCAAGTGTCAGAATGTGAGATCCAGCTCCCCCACCCTATGCAGACACTAGTCCTCAGTTAAAGTCCTAGGGGATCTGGAGGGGTGGGGGAGGAGGAAGGAAGAGAGGGAGGGAGAGAGGGAAGGATGGGGCAAGAGAAAGAGAGAGAAGAGAGGAAGGAAAGGAAGGTACGAGGGGGGCAGTGGCGGAGGGTGGGGGGAGGAATAAACAAGACAGTTTCCTGACATCAGAGGAGCTCCCGCCTATCAGCAGAGTAGGGCTATGTAATCTATTTGAAGATCCGTGGAGGACGTGTTTAGAGGATGTGTGGAAATCGCACCTCCCACCTGGCATGGTTCCCTGGCTGCACCAGCAGAGGCTTAGCTGCGAGTCAAGGCCTTCTGCTGCCACTGCTACATGAACTTGATCTGTATGACCTCAGGGGCCCAGGACTGGAGCGTTGAAGACTCCCATGTTCCGGCAGCGGGCAAGGGAGAGCCAGCCGGTATTGTCATAAAGAATAAGGAGTGAGTGAAACCCATTAAGGGGTTTCCTGACTTTCTCTAGGAAATTCTACGAGACCTTTCAAGAACTTTTACTCGCAGGGTATGGAAAGTTAAAGATAGTCTAAAATTCCAGAAGACAAAGAGAGCAATTAAAAGCAAATGAATGACAGATAGCATGGAGTCCTACAACTCAAATGGGTCTTCTGATTTTGTAAAGAGCTTTCCCTGCAGTAGCTCACTTGATCCTCCCAAAGATTCTGAATAAGAGGGCACTGTGGAAGGGAAGCTTCCAAAAGGCACACCTGGAGCTTTTAAGAAACAGACATCCTCTTTCTCGGCTTTCAGAAAAGGGCAAAATGGCTGTGGGAAGTGATACTTTCACTTTTTAGTCTGTGATTCTCTAGGCCCTTCTGACACTCCACTCCCAAGTAGCTCACACGTCTCAAGGAGGCAGGGGAGACACCCAAGACTGACTATAAGTACCAGAGGGCAGCCAGGAGCAGCCAGGAGGAAGGGTACCACTTAGTCTCAAAGCAGATCCAACATGGCCGACTGTTTCACAGGCCAGCAAAATTGACAATCCTTCCCCTATGTACTTGACCTTTCAGTTTGTAGAAACAGAATTCAAGAGACACCAAACAACTGAGGCCCCTTAAGAGTTTCACTCACTCCTTATTCTTTGTGACAATACCGGCTCTCCCTTGCCCTATTCTTGCCCGCTGCCCGAAGATGGGAGTCTTCAACCCTCCAGTCCTGGGCCCCTGAGATCATACAGACCAAACATATAGTAGTGACAGCAGAAAGCCTTGACTCACAGCTAAGCCTCTGCTGGGGCAGCCAGGGGACCATCCAAGGTGGGAGATGCATGAGACAACAAGACCAACAGACAAGATTTTCCTCTCTCTTTTATAGGAGCACATATATTTCTAAAACAGGGATTAGCAAATTTTCTGTAGAGTCAGAAATAAGTATTTTAGCCTGTGAACGCCAGACGGTCTGTCATAACTGCTGAACTCCGCGGTCACAGTGCTAAAGCAGCCACAGAGAATATGGAAATAAATGGGAGTGGCTGCATCCCATAAAACTTGATTTCTAAAAATAGGTGGCAGGCTGGATTTGGCCCATGCAACCTCGGCTCCAAAAGAGCAAACATAATAATTATTTTTCAAAAAAGGAGGAACATTAGATTTTAAAAAATCCCTTCAGACCAATATGATTATCAAACAAAACAAAAAACTTCCACAAAAGACTTTCAGACCCTGTGCTACTCTCCTTCCTCACTACTGCCAGACAGCCTTTTCCTTGGAAGGAGCACGTAAGCCTCTGTGTACCTTGCTCAGAAATAAAAATCTCAGATTTATTAATTATCAACTCACTTGCAAGACGGGGAAAAAAACAAACCATGTGACCAGTCAAAAAGGTGTCAGGCCCAAAGGAGGGATTTCTCCAGCGGCCCCTGTGAACACTGACACTGCACATTCGCTTACGCTGCATTCTCTTCCAGTTCCTTCTGCTACACCATGGTCCCCGTGTTCCACAGGCACAATCAACCTACAGAAAAGAACCGCTGGAACACCCACAGGGCTGTGTGTAGAGGAAAGGGGAAGGAGTCTGCAGTTCGATGAGCTGGGCTCCAATGTTTGTTCCACATTCCAGTGCCACCAGATATCCAATTTGGGGAAAGACACAAGCTCTCGTAGCCCCACTTTCCCCATCTGTGTAAAGCTCTCCCCTCTCACAGAGGTCTCATGTTAATTCGTGAGGCCATGTATGTAAAAGCACCTCATAAATGTTAGTTATCTTATCCTAAATGAAGAATGCAGAGGCAAACGTTTAATACTAAGACCATGTTGATGAAACCGACTTCTCAAGAGAAAGGCTGGGAGCTCTGATGACTAAAGGCCATCTTATCAGGTGAGCTGATTAGGGACAAAACAGATATGCAGGTCGGGTTATGCCCTCACACTCTAACTTATCTTGGTGGACATCTGGAGAAATCTGGGGAAATGCACATACCCATTACTGCCACATGACTGACCTGATAGAAGACCCTAAAAAAATCTGTACAAACCTACAAAAAAGAAAATACGATCAGTGGAATCTTCGTAGGGCAAAGGTTTGAAGGCAAAATTCCACCCCAGGAGTCAAAGCCCAGTGCTTTAGTCCTGCTTCTGCCTGTAATGAGACCCAAGTTTCCTGTCCTGTGAATGCAATTACACCTGCTCTTGAATCCTAACAGAGCAGGTAAGGGATCAAATCACAGATTGGCTACAAAAGGGCTTTGTATCATATTATCATCGCCCAGAGAAATTTTACCTAAACGCTGCTATGCTGACAATAAAATCTTAGTTATTATCAAAATTACAAAGGCATGTGCTCTTTGTCTCAGCAATTCCACTGGCAGAATTTTCTCTCCTGATATATTTCCACACATGCAGGGGGAAATATATACAAAGATTTTTTTTATAACCCTGTTTGTAACAGCAAAAGATGAGAAACAACCCACATATCCTTCACCAGGGCCCCGGTGAGATAAAGTACGGGGCTGATGGGGGTAGTGGGGGGGGTGTGCAAGCAGGTGGGGACAATGGTGGGAGACAGGCTGTCACTGCATCCCTTTTAATATAGTTTTAAAAGTTTTGAATATGGTGAAAATCTTCACAAAATCAAATTTAAACAACTGGGGAAAAAAGAGGGGGGATATTAACTTACCTTTAATGTCCAGAAGGTGGTATCCATCCCAGCCCCCAGGTTTATAATTTGGCACTGACATTCTGTCTTCTGTAGAAATGCCTTTATAAGCTGCCTGATGCCATGGACACGAGCAAAATATCCTAACAGAGAGAGACAGAAACAAGCTGTCATTCAGCGATGAGAAATAATCCCCGCAAAGCTCTCTGCAGCAGGAGAGCCAAACAGCACTTCTGCCCTTCCTCGGGGTCAGCGGATTATCCGTGACTTTATAGGAGAAATAGCAAATTTTAAATTCTTTTTTTTTCAGCCGTCTGAACCAAAGTAAGTACAATCTATTTAATGGCAGAATTAACTATCCTAAGAAAAATAAAATGCACTATAATTTTACTTACGAAAGACAAGTATTTTACATGAAAACATCTGATCTAAATGTTCCTCTAGGAAGTGTGCCTTTTCATAGCTATAGTAAAAGCTACTTAGTTCTGTGGTAAAACTCGAAATTGCAAGGTCACATGGAAAATAATATTTTTAGGTCAGGATATTGGATGAATGAGTGTCGAAGCAAAGAAAGCCACACTTCTTATTGTGTTCCTGTCATCTCCACCCTGTATAGGTTAGAGCCTCGGTGTCTGTAACATGGCATCACAGATTGGGGGAGGAATGCTTGTCTAACAAATTGACTTAAGCTCTGGGGTGGGGAGCTGGGCAAAGGAGATGAGAAATAAAGAAGAACAAAGGAAGATAAAGTCTGTCTGTGTTGTAAGGCTGGCTGCTCTAAGTGTGACTATTTTAAGAACAAAATTTGAGAGTGGCATTTAGAAACTTTTATTGTGGGGCTGGCCCTGTGGCTGAGTGGTTAAGTTCGCATGCTCTGCTTTGGCGGCCCAGGGTTTCACCGGTTTGGATCCTGGGTGTGGACATGGCACCACTCGTCAGGCCATGCTCAGGTGGCATCCCATGTAGCACAACCAGAGGCACAACTAGAATATACAACTAGGTACCGGGGGGCTTTGGGGAGAAGAAAAAAAAAAAAGAAGACTGGCAACACATGTTAGCACAAGGTGCCAATCTTTAAAAAAAAAAAAAGTTTTATTGCAATTTGACACAGGAATCTTATGCCTGTTGAATCTACTAATAAATAATTTGGGCTTGTATTTTGCATGTCTTATTCATTTTATTTTGCTAGTAAATCATTTTTATTGTATTTTACAGAAATGTCATCCACAATGGATTGGATATTGGGGAAAAGAGATCCTCACCACACACTGTTTGGGAAGCACTCTCCTATTGGGCTGCAGGTCCCCAGTACAGAGGCAAACCCAGGCAGAGGAAGAAGGAAGGAAGGAGGGCTGACATGCTGCCCGAAGCACAGAGTCAGGCACCATGGTGCGTCCCTCTGCAGCATTCCGAAGGAAATGTGCCTCAAGAGCACAGGAGGGAGGCTTAAGGCCTCTTTGCCAGGCCTCGCCCAATCTTATGGATGCCTGGATTCACCCTCAGCTCAAAGGAAATACCGTGTCCTTGTTCTCAGGAACCTCCACTTCAAAATTTCTTTGTATTTCTGAAAGAACCTACCTCAGGATCCATCCTTAGGGCCAAGATTTCCAGCACACACAGGAATTACCTGGTCAGTTTCTCAGTCTGGCTGAGGCTACGCCACACTCCTGTCTCAAATTCTGTGACTTCTTTGATGGAAATTATTTGCAGAGCCTAATACTGTTACTAACACTTTAATACGGCAGCAAAATAGACCATTCACAGTAAAAGATATATGAATGGCTTTTAAACATATGAAAATGATCTTCAATCTTACCCGTAAATAGGAGGAATATAAAATAAAATTACTATAGCATTTTTCAAGTATCAGATTAACAGATTAAACAGTTCCATAATACACTGTGTTGGTGAGGATGTTGGGAAATTAGCACTCCATAGACTAGTGGAGAGAGTGCACACCGGAACTCTCTAAGAATGAGTCCCTAAAACCTCAGGCCTCTCGGCTGATGAGGAGATCCTGGGAGGGGGATGGTCACTTGCCTCTGTTAATCTCAGGGGCCTTCCTCTCTTTAGACAGTCTCACAAAATGCTGGAGGTAAGGGTCATGCCAGTAGCCAATGCTTACTGCAAACCTGAAAGGGATGAAAAAGGAGGCAGATGAGTAGAGAACAGGTTCAGGCCAAGTTCCCAGGAGCCAGGTCAAGGAATCAGAGGAAAATTATCTCCCTCAAAAGGCCAATCAATGCACATAGAGTGCTCCTCTACAAATTTAAACATACTCATCCATCCATTTTTTATTCATATACATGCCCATCACGTTTCCCATAGTGGTCATTTCTTACCTCTCTCTTTCCTCATGTCGCTAATTCCTTTCTCAGAAGCCTAAACAGCAAATAACCTCACCTCATACTTCACACAGATCACTTACAACTATTTATTTACTTAGCAAGCTCCCTGGCCAGATCTAGTCACATAACTCCACTCAACCAAAAGTTCTGGGTCCAGAGAAGGGAGACCCAGAAGTATCTGGCAAACATCATTACTAACTCCCTAAGTACTTCTCCCAACTCTGTGCTAAGTGCCAGTCATTTCACGTCCCTTAAGGAGGTCATAGTGGGGAAACCAGGGGAAAGTAAACAAAACAGCTACAACCTGGCAAATGCTATGGTAGCCTAAACTCTCTCTCAGTGTACATTACAAGGAATTAAGGTTTTAGTGTTCCAAGCCTAGGAGCTGAAGCCCAGATTACCACTGGAAGTCTTCTGGCAACCATGAGTGGAACCAGCATCGGGACAACTGAGAAGTCATGGAAGGAACCTGGATCCCTAAGGCAATGCTATGCCACACCCCTGTGGACCTGGAGCCTGCTCTACCTCTCAAGGGATAGTTTGTGAGATAATAAACGTCTTCACCATTTGAGTCAACTTGAGCCTGGCTTCTGTTACTTGCAGGCTGTAGCATCCTAAGTGATATCCCAAATAATACACCCATCCCCATGTTGCTTGATAAGTAAGCTGAAAATTAAGATATGGGTGTGTGCGCGTGCGCTCGTGTGTGTGTGTGTGTGTGTGTGTGTGTGTGTGTGTGTGTGTGTATGGGATCTCACCCAGCTGGATTCTGAGGCCCCAGAAGCAGATACTATATCTTTTCTTTCTATCTACTCACAAGGCTTGCTGCTGCCTTGACTGCAACAGGTGCTGACTTCCCTACAAACATGTCCCCCACAGTCTCTCCATCCATATTTGTACTTCCATAGACACTCCTAAGGAAGCACATGTTCAGCTACTCGATGCAACAACTCAGCACAGAAACACACAAAGACTCACTAAAGGACACAATTTGCTAAAAGCCCAGATGTCCGAGGAAAACAGCAGACCCACAAGTTTTACAGAGTAAACCTGCTCAGTTATCTAAAAGAGTGCTTTTCAAACAGTGAGCTGTTTTAATATGAAATCAGTTGAATACTATGCAAGTCTGCATTTAAAAAAACAAAGTAAAACGGAAAATATAAGCATGCATTACACATAGTAAGGGTTAAGACTGTTTCGTGAAGCTTTTGTTTCAAGCACATGTTGGGGGTCTAAGTGCAATGAAATGGGTTTTCTCACTGTTGGTGGCCATGTGATGAACACTGATTTCAAAGGAATCCTCTGGTGCCATCTGGCGGTAAAAGCCATACCTGCAGTTGAGGCAGGAGTGGTAGAGCAGTGATGAGAACACAAACCAAACAGGTTAAGGGTAGGAAGCGGACTTAGAAATGATCTAGTCAACTCCAATATCCAGCGCAAGAATGCTTTCAACAGTATTAAGCCACTGCTTGACTACTCCCCACAAAGAAGGCACTCACTCCACTGCTAAGCAACTGCTGAAAAGCTGGTCAATTTGCCTCCCTCTAAGCGCTCCTTCCTGGACTTATTATTGCCTCTTGGATAACAAGGAGCAGTTTCTATTCCTCTCAGTTCTGTATTATCAGTCAATTAAATACTATTGATTCAGTCAAGCAACATTTATTGAGTGTCTGCTAAGTGCGAGGCATTGAGGATACAGTGGTGACAAGACAGAGAAGGGACAGAGACAAACATAAATAAGAGATTATAACAAATGAAGGATTCAACAGTATGGAGGATAGAGGGACCTAGTTTAGAGAAGGTGAAAGGGAAGGCCTCTCTGAAAAGGGGATGCTGAGTTGAGTCCTAGGGAATTGGACAAAGTCAGCTGTGCAAAAGGCATTCCAGACGGGAGGAACAGCAGATAGAAACGCTGCGGGGTGGGAATGGACTGGGAGCGTTCTAGTATCAGAAAGTAGGCATGGGGGCTGGAGAACAGTAGAAAACAGGAGAAACCAGAGAGGACTCTAGAGAGAGAAGCCAGCTGAGGTCACAGAGGGCCTGGCAGGAGCCTGGGACTGATCTCAACAGCACACTGGACGTGGTCAGTGATGCGCAGCACAAAAGGTGGGGAGATGCAACAGGACGGAACACAAGTACATCTGATCCTAGTTCCCACAATTCCTGCTTCCTGGTGTTTCTAACACGTGTTTCTTTCTGATCTTCAAATCAAGATGACTGACAGTGGTTCCCCTGTCTCGAGGAAAAAGGACCTCACTGATTTGCCTATGAGATTGGCCAAGATAAAAAGCTTTACAACACACTGTGGGAAAGAGTAAGGAAGAGAGTGCTGCTGGGCACTGCTCATGGGAGTTCTGAGGTGAATGAGCATGTTTCAGGACTTACAGGCCATCAAGTGGCGATTAGCTGAGCAAATCACAGTGCATCCACGCAATGAAATACTAACCAATCTTGAAAACATAAACTAAAAGAACTGGACATGGCAAGATGGTCAAGATACGCTTTTCAGAGAAAAAGGTAAGACCAAAAATACATGTAGCGTATGTGCCACAAATAGGTGTGTTACCGTGCCAGGCTCACTTTTGCCTGCCACCTGGAAAGCCAAATACAGAGATGACGAGATTGCAGCAGAGAGAGAGTTTAATCACAAGACAGCCACGTGAGGAAGCGAGAGCATGTCTCAAATCCACTTCCCCGAAAATAGGAACTCAAGGATATTTATGGGATGGGGGGCAAGGTGGTCTGAAATGTGGAGATAAGGAGAGGTGAAGTAATTGATGATGTGTGCATGCATAGTCAGACTTCATGCCTCTTTAGAGGACACATGCTCACAAAATGGCAGTGTGAACATGATGTGAGGATGGAGTTTTTAGCCTCCTGACATCAAAAGGTCGCCTATCAGATATCTGCGTGGGTCCAGCTGATGAGTTGGTGGTCTCAACTGGCCTGGAGTGGACAAAGGGGTTCTAATTCCTGAAAAACAGTTTAAACACCCATTACCATGGTGACCCAGGCTCCAGGGAGATGTTATCTATAGGAACCTAGAGGGAGTCAGATAGCATACTGCCTAAACAGCACAGTTAACAATGGGTAGGATAAACTGCTAAAAGCTATAATCAGTAATTGCAAAAAGGAAAAAGAATATTAGTTCCTAGCTACTTAATCATCAATGGCTAACTGGTTGCCAGTTTCATATGTGTATGTCTGTAAATACAGAAGTAGTGGAGGACTAATTGGTATCAAAATGTTAATGATTATCTCTGAGATTTCTGGGTTTTTTTAAATGTATCTATGTTTTTAAAATTTGTACACTAACAACTACATGCCATATCTCATTATATCTAAGATGCAATCAATTGTAAGACTGAAAAAAGAAAGAAAATACACTGCCGATTAGTTTTTCTTATCGCTTAGAATTTTAATTTTGTGGTTATTGAAAAAGCTCCTTTAGACTTCTTTAAACAGATTACCATCATCTCTCTCTCTTGTACACACACAAAAAGAAAAAGATGAGGGAAATAAGTTGATTAAGTTTTCACTTTCAGGATATCTGTGAGTTTCCACACAATAGCGACCTTCATACCATCGAGGGTGTTGGTGACGCCGCATTTCTTAAAAGACCATCATCATCTTTCTCTGAGATTTTCTTCCAAGCTGCTGCCCCTCACTCTGTAAGTTTTGATACCTTTTCTTGATCCCATCAGAAGGTATCAATGGATGGTTTTCAAACAGCAATCAGGATCTGTGCTCCTTCTTCAAATGGCCTTTAAATGGTATGGGGACAAAAGCATCCAGGGGCTGTGGTTGCAGAGGTCCAGCCCTGCCACCAGGAATAAGGACCATGTCCACTTGCACAGGTAATGACAAATCTAACACAACCTGACAGTGACTGCAGGACACATCAAGAATAAATCACATCTGATTTCAAAAAAGTTAAAAGGCAAGAACACATGTGTCACAGAATCAATCAAACACAGCATTGCTTCACAAGAAGAAAACAGTAACAAACATAAAAGGCAAATATTAAACTAGGAAAAATATCTGTGACACACCACAAAGTATTAACATCCTTTCGGTATAAAGGACTAGTAAATTAGTAAGAAAAAACCCCTAATATCCAAGAAGGAAAAAAAGGACAAAAGACAAAAAAAAGAACAATTCACAAAAGAAATCCAACTGATCAATGAACACACATATCAGCTCTATCAATAATTTTTTAAAAAGCACAATGAAAGCAAAAGCAGAGAGCAGTACTTCTATCAAATTGGCAACAGAACTATTTTTTAACAGAAGCTGGCGCTGGAGAGGGCTGAGGAGGATGGCACTCAACACCACCGCCAGAACAATCAACTGGCACAGGCACGTCCAAGGCACCGTGGCAACAGGTACAGAAAGCCAGAAAAGCATGTGTACACAATGACAGAACAACCCCACTTCTGGGATCTTATCCTAAGGAAACAAGAATGGACACAAAGATTTTTGTACAAGAATACTGAACCTGGAATTATCGCATCAGGCGAACAAAGCAGAATACAAAATTACATATACAGGATGTTCCCAATTTTGCTAGAATGAACATATACATATACATAAAGACTGTCCAAAGTAGATACCAAAAATCTAATACTACTTATCTCCATACCACGATCCTGTGCATCTTGTTTGCTGTCCATTCCCATTAGTCCTCTGTTCCCAAAACCCAGAGAACATCCCTTCTACTTGTATGTCCTAATTTCATGTTTGAAACCCAGATGCAAAGAATCAAATATCTCAGATTTAGACAGACCTCAAAGATTTTCTCAATTTCATTCAATCCACTACTACTCTAAAAATTTTCATGACATTCACATACCACATGTTCAATTTAATATGTCTTGAAATCAACTACCTTTTTGTTAATACTCAGAAGAAGATATCTGGTAGCATATCAGACCTAACGCATTCTGTAATAAATACCTAATTATTTAAATTTAAAATACCAGTCTGTGTACCGCCTGAAACCATCTCACATTCCTCCCGTGGGAAACACTGACCTGGCCCAACCTCTGTCTATTCATCCAAGAAAGATTTACTGACTCTGTCCCATCTGCGTGGGTGTCAACTGCCACAATGGGAATTTCATGGCAAAGGTGTGAAAAAGCCTCCCATAGGCATCCCTTCATCAGAGGGTTCAGGGCACGAGAAGGTGCCCTCTCTGCTCGCTGTCTGATGAGGATCAAGGCTGGGTTGGTTCATTTTACTTCTAATCAACACTCATGAGTGCTCACTAGGCGCCAAGCATTATTCTAAACGCTTAACACATAGGAACACATAACCCTCCTAACAAGCCTACAAGGAAGGCACTGCTTTACAGACAGATGTTAAGGTAGTTTCCTCAAGATGTGCAACCTTGCAGAGAACTTCATTCTGCTGCTTTTCAAACCTACTTACCCACCTGATCTAGACCCCTCTTCCAACACTTCAGTTGTTTACGTCATGTGTATCTGTTTGTGAGTGTGCTTGTGTACCTGTTTGTATATACATACACATGTACAATAAAACACATACACGTATATACACGTGTGCATGTATACATCATCAAAAATGCGCAGTTTTGGAAAGACAGTTCACAAAAGAAGATACAGGAATGGCCAACAGGCACATAGAAAGATGTTTAACATCGTTAGTTGCCAGGGAAATGCAATTTAAAACCATAATGAAATGCTATTTCACACACACTGACAATACCGAATGTTAACAAGGATATGAAGCAATGGCAGTTTTGATATATTGCTGGTGTAAACTGATAAACCACTTTGGAAATTAGTCTGGCAATTAAAATACATACCCACCTTCTGACTAAGCAATTCCACTCCTAGACATTTATCCAAGAGAAATGAAAGACATATAAAATGTCCATTGCAGGCTATTCACAATGGCCAAAAACTGGATACAACTCATCCATAATCAGGTGAATGGATGAACTAATCAGAGTATATTCACACAACATAAAAAGGAGCAAACTACTTTACACTGACAAAGGTTCTCTCCCTGACCAAACTCTAGCCAGGCTCCCCTGAGCCCTCTTCTCGACAGGCCTCAAACTTGGTTTATTCTATAAAGACTTGAACAAACACTAAGATAGCTTCTAACAGCTCAAAGCCACACCCCTAGGATGACGCTAGTCCCCCTTGGAGTGCCCGCCTAAGAAAACTCAACGCTGGCAAAAGCATTTACTGTTTGTTCCAAGCAACACTTAAAGATAGGGCCCCAGTCTTCCAGTTAGCAATTTCAGATGGTTTCACATGGACCGATCCCTCTTTCCCACTTTGCGTAATTTTTCTCTTCTCTGACTCTACTCATTATTCTCCTTACTCCCTCATTCTCCCTTTAAAATGCCCTCTGGACAAATCAAAGTTGGGTTTAGTTCACACTGGAGTCTTTTCTTTATTGCAGTAGTTATTAGTGATTAAAATCTGTCCTTACCACTTTAACTACTATCTGGCTTTGTTGATCTTTGACAGTGCACACAACATGGACGAATCTCAAAGAACACGTTGAGTGAAAGAAGACACAGAAAGAATACATATCATATGATTCCACTGACATGACATTCAAGAATAGGCGAATCTAATCAATCGTGGCCGAAATCAGAAAAGGACTGTTAAGTGGAGGTTGGAAGACTAACCAGAAAGAGATACAGGGGAAATTTCTGGAGTTTCAGAAATATTTTATATCCTGTTTCTGGTGGTGGTAACAGATATATACAGTTGTCAGCACTCATCAAACTGAACACTGACAACTTGAGCTTTTTATTATATAAATTATCTTCCTCTCTCCCCCTCCCTCCACCTCCCTCTTCTTCCCCGCCCCCCACCTCCCACCCCCCAATTTCTCTTAAGAATACCTGGGGAAATTTGGGGGGAAAAAGATAAGATGAGAAATGTAGTTGACCCTCCAAGTTCCCTTTTCAATATCCACTCACCCCTTTCTCCTTACGAAGAGGACCCCAATTTTGTTTGAGGTGTCAATCTACCCAAGTAGAAATTCTCACCTCCCCACGCATTCCTGCAGCCAGGGGTGGGGCCACATGTCCTAGTTCTGGCTAAGGAGAAGTACATAGAAGCCTACAGGGTAGGGTTTCCCGTAAAGCTATTGCTTTCCTGATGAAAAGGGACAGACTCAGACACATGTCTTTTGTTAGCACCCCTTCCTTTTCTTTCTTCCTGGAGCACAGCTGCTCAAACAGACTAAAAAATTCTGATATTCCCCGGTACAAACCTATTCTTACCCTGTGAAACAAGCTATGGGAGCTCTGAATCAATTCACAGCTAAGTAACTTTGTGAGTCAAAGTTTTCAGGCATCAAAATGAAAAAAAAGCAATTTCAACTGGAACTCAAGAATGACAAATGCATTGCTGTGTTAAAATATATATAAGAATTTAGTATATAATCCAAGTGATGTTTCAAATCAATGGGAAAATAGAGACCATTCAATAGATGGTGTAGGGACAACTGGCTAATAATTTGAGACAAAATTAAGTTAGACTGCTACTTTATAATATATAAAATAATAAAGATAGATGAATGATCTAAGCATAAAAGTCAAAAACATAAAAGTGCTACAAGAAAATGTTAGAATGATCGAGAATATGGTCTTTCAAAGCATTACCTGAAATCCACAAGCCATAAAGTTAAGTTGTCAGATTCTGCACCGTAAAGATTCACAATTTCTGTATTATGAAATGTACCATACAAGCTAAACTGAAAGACAAGCATGAGTTTGAGAGAAAATACTGCAACAAATACAGAGGCAACAGATTACTATCCCTGACATAAAAAGTTCTTACAAATCAATAATAAAAACACAAATAACCAAACAAGTAAAAGACAACAGCCCACTAGGAAAATGATATGGAGAGAGGGCTCACATAGAAAATATCAATCATAGTGAGCAGATTAAAAATTCTGCCTCACTAGTGATTATAGTAATACAAATTAAAAAGAAGTATTATTTTCCAGCTGCCAGTTGATAAACAATTTAAGAAACTAAGAATATTCGGTGATTAGCATCTTATTCACTACAGATGGGAATGAAAACTAACATAACCTCTTTCAAGAACCATTTTACAGAAACTTCTCCCCTGAAATCCATCTCATAGGAAAACTCAAGCCACGTGCAAAAATCCAACAGAAGAGCAGTCAAGTAAATTACAACCACACTGCGAATACTGTGCAGCCATTAAAAAGAATGAAGTGGATCTGTGTGAAACTACATACAATAGGTTCATATTATGCTACTGAGGGGGAAAAAGTGTTCACTTTTGTAATTAATTAAAAAAAGTTTTTAAGAGAAAAAAATGATGTGATGCTAATATTCTAGATCTAAGATCATTATCTTTCACAGATATTTTCCAAAATTTAATTCCTCTTTTTAAAAGGGGAAAAATCCACAATTTATTTGACTTTCTTGATGGGCAACTTTGGCAGCTAATTTATCCTCAATAGAATGTTCTAGTTCTAAAGTGACATATCATCTCCAGGGAGGAAAGCAGCAGCCACTGTCGTCAAAATATTTCTGATGAAAATTTCAGCCCTGCTCTCTGGGGCACAGCTGTGAAGATATGATTAGTGTGCTGGAAAGGCCGAGGCCCCCAGGAAAAGGCCGCCTTTCCTGAGAGGTGACACTGTGGCCTGCCTGCATGTCAAGAGGGGCATTTTTCGATTCCATTGGAAAATCAAATTAAACTCTGTAATATTCACAATGGAATTTCAGATTTACAGCCCCTGGACTGGTTTCTAAAACATACAGATAACTGAAAACCAGTAAAACAGAAAACCAGAATTTTAAGACCTCATCAGGAAAGGTAATCTTGACCATCTACACTGAGTTCCTCTTCACTTCAGCCATCTGACAAATTATTATGCGTCTACAATGCACACGGCATTAAGGCAGACATGGTCCTTGCTCTGTACCACATTTACTCTAGTCAGAGAGAAAAACATGAAACACTATGTCTGAATTACAACTGGGCTGATGACCACAGAGGCGATGCAGAGAGTGTCATGAGGACATATAACAGGGGCAAGATCTTGACTGCGGGCATCAGAGAGGCCTCCTTGAGGGTTCCTCATCTGAGAGAAACCAAAAACCTTGCAGTCATCATTGACACTTGAGTCTCCCCCGACATCCAGTCTGTCAACGCATTCCATCAGCTCAATCTACCTTCAAAGTGGACCCAGAATCTGACCGACTCTCAGCACTTGCTCCACTACCATCCTGATCCAAGCCACGAGCATCTCTGACTTGGGATATTCCAGTACCACTAACTCATCTCCCTGTTCTATCCTTGTCCTCTACGGTCTGTTCTCCACAGAGAAGCTGAAGCGATCCTGTGGAAATTCAAGTCACGTCACCTTCTTCAGTTCAAAATCCTCCAGTGGCTCCCATCTCAGAGCACAAGTTAGGGCCTTACAAGAGCCTGCAACATCTGTCCCCACGGCCTCCCAGATTCCATCTGCTACTCTTCTCCCTCTCACTCATGCTGGCCTGTGGCTCCTAGAACAGGGGAGGCCAGCTCCTGCCTCAGGGCCTCTCTGCTCTCTGTTCTGTCTACCTGGACACTGTTTCCCCAGATATCCACAGGGCTCACTCCTCACCCCCCACAAGTCTTTCCCCAGCATTGGCCTTGTCAGCAGGGCCTTCCCTGGCCATCCCATCTCCAGTGACAACTCCTTCCAACACTCCCACTACATCTACCTCCACCTGACATGCCAGGTATTTTGGCTTCCTTTCTGTTTGCCCCCTGGAAAAAAAATGCACCATAAGAGCTCCAGTTTTGCTCACTACTATAACTGCACTAGAACAGTGTCTCCAGAAACTGAGCAGGCACTCAATAAAGAGTGTTGAATGGATGCCTCCATCTGAGAGATGATGTAGAACTACTGAGACAGGAAGGCTGGGAGAAAGCCTTGTGGGCAGAGGGAGCAGCGTGCTGAAAGGCCCCACAGAAGGCAGGAACAGGGCATATCTGAAGAACAAAGGAGACCCCAAAGGGAAGCACGGAGTGATGTGAAGTGAGGCTGGAGAAGTACGACGGAGCAGGCAGGGCTGTGGAGAACACGTAGGAATCCTTGGTCTTTTTCCCACAGCCACAAGAAGTCATTAAATGAGGGATTACATATGCCCTTTACAAACCTCTGGCTTCAGTGGGAGATATGGATTTGGGGGAGGGAAGAGTGACTTAGGGTCCTCAGTTAGCGGACTAGTGCCATAGCTCAGACTACAGGTGACCTCAGCTTGCAGTGAGATAGAAGCAGCAGAGGTGGAGAAAAAGAGTTGGTTCCAGAAATGTTCAGCACACGTAATCAACAGGTCTGGGGGACTGATCGCATCGGGGTAAGTGAAAGGGCAGTTCCAAGCTGACTCCTACCTTTTGCACTTGGGAACTGAATGAACAGCCCATTCACTGGGTTTGGGGAGGTGACGAGGAGGAGAGCACATGAAGATGATCTTGAAGACAGTTTTGGAAATAATGAGTTTGAGATCATTCTGAGACCTCCAAATGGAGTTTTCCAGTCAGCGGTGGGTATCCAGGGCATGATCAGATCATGAAGGGTGTAGTGTCATGCAACGTCGTGTAGGTTTTTACCTTCTGGTTGATGGGACATCCAAAGGTTTTAAGTGACAAAGTGATAGGACAAGATTTGTGATTCCCCAAAATCACCCTGGCCACAGCATAAACACTGGGTTGGAGGAGGGGGTTAGACCAAAGCAGGTCCGACAACAAGGACGTGGTGCAATAGACCGGGTGAACGAGCAGACGTGAGCAAGGGCTACGGGAGTGGGGAAGGAAAAGAGCACAGACCTTCTCTTTGTCACCACCCCATCTCCTGCACGGCTGCTGGGGATTTTTCTACAACACACACCAGATCATGTCAGTTCTTCCACTTAAAACCCCTCAGGACCTTCTATTCACCTTGGGACTTCTGCATTTCATTCTCCGACAACCTCTCTGGAGTTCTCTGGCCACCCACACCCCTACTGAAAGTCCACTTCTCCTAATACTCTGCATAATCTGCAGATAATCCTCTGCAAATAATCCTCTGCATCAATCTACATTGCTGTTTAGGTCATGTTGTCTTCTCCTGCCTGACAAACACCTATCTTTTTAAGACTCACTTCCTCCACTGTGAAAAGAAGAAAAGCAGTGCTGACATCCAGGAGCTAGCCCGGTACCATTGATGAGGATTATTTTAGGCTGGTTACTTTTAAAAACTGCAGATGAGGAAGCTCTGAGGAGTGGAATTTGCTTGCCCTTTGATGAGAGACATTTGTATTTGTGAAGGAAGTCTCCATCTGCGGGGAGTGTCTCCCTCTCTGCACCAGGAGGAAGGGAGATGACCCTATCTCTGGAAACTTTTAATGGGGAGGCAAGGACTTAAGTCTTGTTTATTGCACTTGTCTGGTAACCTCATGGTTACCCACCACCACCAACATCCTCCTTTGTCTTTAGCTGAAGATAATATTTAAGGTGGTGGCTTCTGCCATTTACTTAATCCTGTTTGATTCTTATCTAAAAGTTATAAGACCACCCAATAACCAGACCCCACCAGCACTGATACCACTTTAACAACTTTTTTTTACATATTCTTTCCTTTCTCTTGTAAAGAGATAACTCACATACCTATGGCTTAAATTTAGCCCTACTCTCAACCCATGTGTGCAGCAGCAGCAGCAGCTCTGACTGCCCATGGGTCCTGTCCCCATGCAGCAGCTCTTGACTGCCCATGGGTCCTGTCCCCATGTTATTCCACACTATTATCTAAATAAAAGAGCACTACTGCCAGACCTTGAGAGTCCAAGAAATCTTTCTTTTGACTCTTCGGCTTGCTGACCCCACTTCACCATGAGCCAGGCTTTCCTGTTGTTAGAAGCTGGCCTCATGCTCACACAAACCATGCTGTTTACCTATTGGACATAAACTTCTCACAGACACCAGCACAAGGTCACGCTGCAACAGCGATGATGTGAGACAAAACAAGACCACTTCATCATTTTGCCTAAACAGACAAATAGAAGGCCGTCATGCCATCCAGAAAATACCAAACATCCCTCTCTCCTGGCTGAAGCGAGCAACTGTGGCTTCTTTATGAATTATAGCGTTTGTCTCACTCTAGTCACAATTCCTTCTAGAATTGATTGATTGAGCTACACGATCACAGAATCGTCCCTGCCTCCTGTCAGCACCCAGTCCAGAGCAAATCCCTGCTTCCTTGAACCCTCCCCAAACTATCCACCCAAAGCCCAAATCCTGTAAGTTCTTTCTAACGCCCTCATCCTGATAGGCCCCAGAGTTCCCTATGATGTGAGGCCTCCCTCATTACAAAGAGTAATTAAACCCAACTGGTTTACCTACTGATGTGTTTCTGGTGGTCTTTGCTGGAGGACATTGCAACTCTAACAGTAGGATAGGTTGGTTGGTTAAGTTTCTTGTAGGAAGTGAATGGAGTTCCAATCTGAAGGCTTCTATTTTCTATGTTAAGCATGCTCAAAACATCACCCATATTATCTTGAGAATGAAGGGTTGGGGGGAGTAAATCAGAAGTTTGTGGAAAACGTCTGCATTAAATATTCTGGAGCATGGGAGAGTGACTTGACAAGAGAATCATACTAGAATGGTCAGGCTCTGTGAGGGCACAGGTGAGGTGGGGTGACATGAATTCGAAATAGTACCCAGCTGCCCTGCTCTGTGAGTCCTATCACCAGTACTCAAGACAAAAATGGGTAGTTTGGTTTTGGGTTTACTGGGACTGAAGGGCAAGGGAGAGGAGGCATTGCCAAGAGAATTCCGGAACGATACATTATGAACCCCGAGCTCAACTGAGAGGTAAGAGCCTAGAGGAAGCGTCTAAAGGATAAAAAATACCATGGAGGTCCTATGGAAAAAGATGCTGAGGGCCTCAGAACAGAAATCCAGGCTATCATGGTGGGAATGGCGACAGGTGGATGAGAAGAGGTCAGCACTGCAGATGAGGCTTTGAAGAAAATGAGTGCCCTGGGTGTACACTGGGTCCTCCACATGCACACTGATGTGAACTAGGATAATGGCAAGAATTGAGGCAGAGAGGAAGGCTGTGGGCCAGGCACCCAAATCTTCAATGAAATAGGGGAGTAATCAGGCAGAAAAGAGTAATGAGGAGGAAGAGAGGGTGCTCCAGCTGAGGACCATGGATCTCAAAGAAATGGGGCAGGGGACAAAGAGCAGAGAAGACACAAATCTCCAACCTGCTAATCCTGAGATCTGCAGTGTATGAGAAAACAGAAGCACCACTTGACAGGGCCTCAAGAAAAGGATATTCCTAGGGAAGGGCCAGGGTCAAGGCAAAGAGAGGGAGGGAAGGACTAAGGAGAGGCTGAGGAAATAGAGGTGGCTGGTGATTATGGAGTGGTAATTTCAGAGGACACTGGGAGGGTTTGGGGGGATCATGGGTAAACAAAAGAGTAGAGAACTGACTAGGGGCACAGCACGACAGGGAAGATAAGGAGAGAGAATGGGGAGTGGGGAGAGTTAGCTATCATGGTAAGTGCTTGACAGATATCTGCTGAAACAAATGGAATTATTAGGTATAAACCTAGTATATCCAATCTGACGAGTCCTAACTATCAGATTGTAGGAGTGATAGCACGAGGCCATCATGACAACAATGATGGTGATGGTCTGATGACACCTACTGTGTGCCGAGCACTCCACATTTAATCCTCACAACAACCCATGAGACAGATGACCTCATTAGGATCCCCAGACGGGCTCTGTTCCAAAGGAGGGAGCAAGCAAAAACAGAAGTAACGGAAGTGTAGGAGCCTCGAGAGACTGACAGGCTTTTTTAAAGTTACTTTAGGGATTTTTATGGCTTAACTCACGGCGGCAGACACCAGCCTGACCCACAGCTACAACATATTCAGTAACTTCAACCAAATACTATTCAGACTGGAGGAAAATCAAAACTAATATAATAATAACTTATGGAAGCCTTGACTTTGTGCCAGATCCTGCGCTACCTGCTTTGCATCGATTATCTCACTTAACCCTCACATCCAAAAGGTAGGTTACCACTATCATCCCCACTTTAAAGGTGAGGAGACTGAGGCAGAAAGTGGGTAACTTGCCCATGATTCACACAAGGAATCCTTCTTTAATAACATGACTTTTTCACAAGATTTAAAGTTTTAATACATTACAGTAAAAATGCAGATCACAGTATCACAGAACCTGAAAGACACTGAGTCTTGCAAAAGATCTTAAAACATTATATTATAGATTCTCACAATTTCTTTGCATGTTTTTTCAGATGAGGGAAAACCCCATGCAAAAAACCTTTGATGAAATGCCTCCGGATGACGAACGTGTGTGGTCTTTTCAGTTAGGACCTATCCCAGAAGATTCTGAGTCAGTGGGTCCAGCGCAGGCCCTGAGCATCTGTGCTCTTTTAAAAAGCCCCACAGACAACAGTGATGTGCAGTGTGAGTTGGGAACTACTGCCTTAGATTCCCCGCAGTTCCAAACCCAAACTTCCCCTACATGTTTAGACATCTGCAGACACAGAGGGCATTGGAAACTGAGGCAGAGAAGAGCTGAAATTATAAAAACCATCCAACAGAGAGTCAAGGAAAAACATACTCTAGTTAAACTATTTCTCTGTACATTTCTTTGTGTCTGAACTATTTTATAGCTAGTTTACTTTAAATAAGTTTACAAAAAATGTTACCAACAGATATTAAATAAACCAATAAAACCAATCAATATCAAATAAGCCTAACCCTAATGTGCTACTGAAAACTATTTTATTTCCCTTTGATAATTCTGACGGCACTTCAGATTTTCTTTGCAAATAGCAGTAGATACGAGAGATACTATTTCCAATTCAACAGTGCTACAGATGTGATCAGTAGCAACTGCAAGCTGGAGAAGAAATAAAGTTGGGTATAATCCATTTAAGTCCACACATTTCACCACTAACGGTCTCCAAGCCTTTAACACCTATGTACGTATTTATCCATTCATTTAATCAACCACTACTAACAACTACTAAATGCCAGACACTGCTCTAAGTACTTTATTAATAACGAAATATCATTCAATCTTTACACTCACCTATGAAGTACCGATTATGATCACCCCATTTTACAGATCAGGGAAGCGAGACACAGAACGGTTTAGTAACTCGCCCAAGTTCACACAGCTCCTAAGTGGCAGAGCTAGGGTCCGTCTGACACAGTCTGGCTCCAGAGTCATGTTCTGAAGCACTTTGCTTAGTCTCCAAGAACGTACAAAAAGTGCCAGCCTTTGTTTTCCCCACCCTATAGTCCCTATGCGGGCCCAGCTTCCAGGGCATTCTTTCAGTTCCTCTCCTTTCTTGCTCTCTCTGAATGCTCTCCTGCACTATTTATTTATTTTAGTTCTAACCTTAAACATCATCGTCTAAAATACGACCTCTAATGGTAAATGCTGTATTTCCCAGCACTCAACACAAAATTGTAATTATCTACTTTATGTACTTATTTGCTCCCTGTCTATCCTTTCCAACCAGGCTGTGAGGTCCACTACGTCATACACCACGTCAGTCTTGCTCATCATGTGTCCTGATCACTGAATACCCACCAACCAACCAGTAGAAAGGAAGGGCCTGGCACAGAGTGAACTCTCAATAATTTCTGTGGAAGGAAGGAATGGAGTGAGTACCCTTGAGCCTCATGCTTTCTTTTTCATGCTTTCAAGTGCAGGATACATACCTGTGCTCACAATGCTCCCCACACAGCCCCCTAACAGGTAGGCTCTTGTGCACACACTCAAGGGCTCTGGAAAGCTTTGGGCTCTGCACACAAATATTATGTGGTCTAGACAGGCCATTTTCCCCTGAACTGACCTGAGCTTCAGGTGCACAATGGGGATGATGACAACCCCAGTGGAATGTATCCTCTAAAAGAGGGAGACCTGCACTCCTCAGAACCCATCGAAACCAACGTTATTATTATCTACTTCACCTCTGTCTTTCCAGCAAGACTTGGTTCCAAGAAGCCAAGACCACGGGTGCCGCTTCAGCGTCCCACTCCCGGGCACCGCATCCCCAGGCTGGCCCCGTGCCCGGCACACACCGCCCGTTCCATGAACGTGTGACGCGCACGAAGAGACCCCCCTCGCTCCCCGCGCCGCACAGCTGTCTCGCGACCTGACGGGCACCTCTTGGCGCACAAGCCTCTTCCTCAGATACAGGCTCGCCTCCCACCAGCCCCCAGCCCCACGCCCCCAGGCCCCAGCCCCCAGGCACCTCTTGCAAATAGAAGCATCTTCACAGGTGCTGCGCACGCCCTCGTCTTCTGCGTCGGGCGAGGAGGAAGAGCCGGAGCTGAAGGAGGGCCTCCTCAGGCTAGTGGCCATGGGCGTGGAGGGCCCGGGCTGCTGTGCCCACCGGGGACACGGAGCGGCGTCCACGGACGCCGGGGGAATGAACGAGTCCGGGAGAAAGCAGGGGTGAGCGGCCGGACTCCACCCGGCTCGGCTAGGCTGGCGAGGCTCAGAGACGCCTCCCACCACGACGGCCCCGCAGCTGTCCCCTCGTCGGCGCTGCCGCCGCCGCCTAGACGCTCACCGGACCATTTCCCCGCCCCGCTCCGTCCGCAAGCGAGCTCATTGGAGAACTCTTTCGGCCCCGCCCACGTAACCCGGAAGTTCACCCGGAAGGAACGTAAACTTAAATGGACGCAAGATCACCGAAGTGCTTTCAGGGAATTGTAGTCTTAGGTGCGTAGGCAGGCCGCCGGGTTTCTTGTTGCTGGTACGAAATTTTATAACTGCAATTAACTCAGGGCGGAAGAGCTGGCAGGATACTCGGGACTAGGGCGAAGGGCAGAGAATCCAGCCTGGGGAAACAAATGTCAGCATTACAGTCAGTCGGGACTCAATCTCATTCAATAATGTAACAAATATTTATGGAGCGCCCAATCTGCGCCAGGTACTGTGCAACGTGCTTCCCACGCGTAATCGCATTTTTTGTGAAGGAAGGAATGTGTGGAAAAGTAATACAATGGAAAACTATGTAGCGCCGAAAATAAACCAGAGCTCCCAGTTACAAGCATCAATGGCTGAATTTCAGCAACATACTACTCAGTGAAAGAAGGAAATATAACGTTTTTGTAAAGTTCAAACCAAGCAAAACTAATATTGTTTACAGAAATGCACATATGTGGTAAAATACTATACAGGAAGGTAAAGTAATGAAGGGAAAAACAGGAATCAGGATATTTGTGACCTTTAGTAAGAGAGGATGGTAGGACACTGGAAGACAAAGATGGGAATGGGGAAGGAGTACAGAGACGACTCAACGACTTCTCTAGTTGGGGTGCGTTCACATGTTTGTTTCATTATTATGCATATTCAGGATGTTCACAACATATATTTTATACTGTGTTTATTATGAAACATTTTATAAGTAAATAAAAAAAGATGTATGCTTGTATATTTCATTTCATTATCTGTTGGGTACCAGGGAATAGATATACTCAAACTTTAACAACCTTGGATCACACACACACACACACACAAGCAAAACAAACAAACAATAACAGCAAAACCCAATACACATATCTTGTGTCAAGATCAGATATTAAAAGCTATTCAATGGAGAAACAAGAGCTCACTGATACGCAAAGTAGAAATGACAGTGGGGAAGGCAGAGGTTAGGGAGTTTAGCCAGGGGGAGTCGTGATAAGATGAAATCCACCACTCTCCTTGACTCATTCTCAGCCTAGAGGGTATTGCAAACCACTGAACAATCACAGTCTTCCAGCTTGACAGTGTACACAGTCCATGGGTATTAGTGGGTAGTAAGTGTCACAACACGTAGTAGAAGGTGTGGATCCCATAGCTCTGGATGGTGAGGCTGAGGGTGACTGGAAGAAAGTGGAGGCAGATGCATTGATATACCTCTATTGATTGATGAGCAAAGAATGCTTGTGTTCTTTGCCAAGACTTTGAGTCAGAAAAACCGGTGATTCAGAGATTTTGGTCAGTTTTTCGGTGAGGGGCCACCCCAAAGGCTTCCTGCAGACAGGGCCAGCTCATTCCATTTAAGCTCCTGATCAAGGGGCTGGAACTTTACAACTTAGCAGAGGCATCTGGAAGTGGCAAGCTTAGCTATCTCGGGCTGCACGATGTCTGCAAATATGTGACTGCTCTGGGGTAGCCGAGAACAGTGTCCCAGCCTGAGAAAGTTCAGTGCCACCTAATTTGCATCCTCTGACAAAGTCAAAAAAAGAGTGACTGGAGTTTACAATCCACATGAACATTAATATTTGGAGAGAAAATCTGTGTATTAACCATGGAACTTCTCCCGGAGAGGCTAGAGAGGACATTTGTTGCATTGCCTGTCCAGGATTTCATGCTTCTATTACAAGAGCTAGAGTTTATTCTGAAGAACTAAACTCTCCTTTCGGTCTACCTGGATCAGGTGAGGCTCCATGCCTGGCACTGAGGGCAGACCTTACCAAGGCCTGTCAAGCACATACAAAGCACCCCAGATATACTTCCAGGGTATGTATGTGCTTTTGTGTGTGCAGAGTTTCACCAGGTTGGTCCAATCAGAATGAATCCCAGGAATTGAATAAAAGTTACAAAGTCTGGAAGTGCTCTCTTTCCTGCCAGACTTGAACCTGGGAGGAGGTAAATTTGAACCTAATGAGAGTCCTCTTGCCACCTTATATAGCCTGAGAATGATGCTAATGGGAAGGCTAATGGAGTCTGAGGCAGTGTATGCGTAGCTAGGGGTGACCTGAGTTTAGAGTGTGTTAACTGATGGGAAAATTACCAGAGCCTATGGAGCTCGTCTGTCAGAAACAGGAGAATTCAGAAAGATGAAATAAACTGTCACCTGGCAATTGCAACTTTACTCCTGAGCTGGGCACAGATTATCCCTCCCTTCCCATCATCACATCCTAGCACCTCATTCAAATCATTATCTTCCTTCTTTGTGGTTCCATCTTTGGCCTGATTTCCCCAACAAGCCTTAAACAGCTGTAGTCTGTTAGAAAGGTTATCTTTCTTCCATTGAGTTACTATTGCAACTTTGTCAAAAATCAGTCGGGCGTATTTGTTGGGACTATTTCTGGGTTCTCTGTTCTGTTTCATTCATCTATGTGTCTATCCCTCTGCAAATACTACACAGTCTTGGTTACTGTAGCTGTATATAAGTTGTGAAACCAGGTAGACTGATGGCTCCCACTTAGTCTTCTTTTGCAAAACTGTTTTAGCTATTTTGGTTCCTTTGTCTTTCCATGTAAATTTTAGAATTATTTTGTCTATAGCTACAAAAAAATCTTACTGGTTTTCTTTATTGCGTTAGATCTCTATATCAATGTGGGGAGAATTGACATCTTTACTGCCTTTAGTCTTCCAATCATGAACATGATCTGTCTCTCCACTGATTTAGATCTTTGATTTCTTTTCCCAGTGTTGTGTAGTTTTCAGCATACAAGTCCTGGACATGTTTTGTTAGATTTACATCTAAGTATTTTTTTTATTAGTGATCCTAAGTGTATTTTAAACTTTGCTGTCCACATATTCATTGCTCGGACACAGAAATACAACTGACTTTTGTGTGTTTATCTCCTTCCTATGACATTGGTGAACTCTATTGTTACTTCTAGGAAGAATTACTTTTTTAATAACTACTTGTGGTATAAGGCATGATATTAAGATGCAATATTATGAACTGTCTTGATATCCGGTAAATCTGGGGGACCTCAAATGGCCTAACTGCAATTCCCCACTCCTCTTCGCCCTCTCCTCCCACACGTAAGGTCCCCTGGCCAAACAACCCTTCTCATCACAGGGAGCAGACACAGTGCCTGCTTGTTCCCGACCTCAGGCTTCAGTTCCCTATCATGGAATTATTCCAACAAGCCCATCACACCCTCCTGTGGGAACCAGGGCTCACCTCACCCTCTTGTTACCACAGAGTCCTGTTACTACCCAAACCTCTGCTTGTTCAGTCAGCCCCCAAGTGCGATCCCCATGTGGCCCTGCATGGTGTGTGTTGTCCTCCTCCCCAGGCTGTGAGTATACATGATAAACTAACAAACTCCTGCTCATCCTGTCTGTTTGTTGCCGAGTGTCCTGTGTTCTGTGTTCAGACATCCCCATGAGTCTTGGATGGGAATCTCTCTCTCACCAATGGAGTAAAGAGGAGGTGACTAAAACAGCATCATAAACAAGATGACCCAACCTCACCTGAGGACACCCAGACAGCTTTCACTAACTATTCCTCTTCTAACTAACTGGGTCATTGGCAGGAGTTACCATCTCGGGTGTGAGGGCCGATTGCCGGCCAGCTTGAGCTTTAGCTTGTGTTCTGTTCTCTCAAGTGGATGCTGCCATCTCTTCCCACCCAAATGTCTCATTCTTGCCCACAAGGCAAAACATATTCTTAATTTACTGTATACTGGACTGAGGTGCCATCAGGTGTGGCCTGTGTCTGGCAGGCAGTCTCCCAGGCTCGCACCTGAGGCCAGTGACAACACAACCTCCTAACTGGTGGGTGCTTGAGTTCCACTTCCTGAATGTTGGGCTGGTGCTCCTTGGTCACTGTGTCTAGCCAGATTACCATCAGTGGCTGCTTGGGGCAGTCACAGAGACACTGTTTGGGAAAGTACACCCCCCATACAGTCCTGGGGATGACCCCCTCTTTAGCTCGAGAAAAGGAAGGAGGCCACAAGCCCAGGAAGATTTCAGAAGGACTCCTGGTTCCCTCCTGAGTCAGTGCTGTTCAGGCAAAGGCAGTGAGCTCACCCATCTCCTGTGCTGCTGCTCATCTTGCTGCTGTCAGGGGCTCTCCAGACCCATAAGGGTTTCGAGGTGCACATGTATGGCAGCTCATGGCCCAGGCACTGATGACAAAAGGCAAAAGTGTGTGTAGGGGAGCACTTCATATTCAACTTCTCTCCCAATGCAAAACCCCTAACCAGCACACTTGGGCTTTGCTTAGTGTTGTTCCTGACCAGCATGCCAAAGGACTAATCTTGTCATCAAGAGGCTTGAGGTCCCCACCTTGGCCATAGACAAAATGACCTCCCGGATGTGGACTTCAGTACTGGGGAGATTGACTGGCATTCCCTGGAGGAAAAGGATACTCATCTATGAGGTCCAACACCTGGTTCTCTTTCTCCATAACCACTCAGAAGGTCTGTCCACATGTCATTGGATGCAGAAACACAAACACTGTGACTCTAGAGGCAAAAATGTCCTGAGAGAATATGTACAGAGAGAAGGTGAGGGGGAGGGAATCAGTCCCCAGGGGGGAGAAGGTAGAGCTGCAGCAGAAGATGGCTTCCACCCCTCAACGTCTGGATGGTGGGGGGGCCTGTGCTCCTCCATGCACCCTGCTGCCTAAGCCTGGGTGGCACAAAACCCTGATCCTCAGGGTTATGAGGAAAATAACGCACAGCACCCCTGTGGCACAGTGAAGGTGTTAATTCAAACCTGACTTAAATACAACCATTGCTGTGAGAGTGGCCCTAACCCTGATGCTCCCGACCTGAGCCTCTCTGGAGGGAAAACTGATACACAAGAGCAGGGCAGAAAGACACTCCCCAGCCTCAAGTGCATCCTTGACCATCAGACCAATCAAAAGATAAATGAAGGAGAGAAAGCTGGATACATCTGGAGGAAGCAATCACACAAAAGAACGAATTCCAGAAAGGCTCACAATTTGGCCCACTTAGAAATTGAAAATTTACTAAAATAATTTATATGGTGAAAAGATAAATGGCACTGACTGGCCTTTTGCCTCTACAACACTGGTTCTGAACTAACTTTAACATCTGCTAAAATGCACCAGTTGGCAAACCTTCAAGGCTTTACACCAGGGCTCAAATTACAGTTATACTTAGTGTAGTAACCATGTTTTCCACTTTCTGTACTAAACGCTTTGACATCTGAGGCCTTGGTCACCCTGGAGGGACTGTCTCTGCCAGGGCTAACTAGTTGCTAGAGATAGCAGATGACTCCTCAGTGCGCTCCTTTCATAGGTAATCATCTAGAGTCAACACCCCAACCCCCTCCTCTATGAGGCTCTTCCACTCTGGGCCACTCTTCTGCCCTCATTACCTCAGGGACAGGGACCAGACAACCAGGGACACCACTGAGCCCTGAGCCCACTGAAATGAGTCAAACTAGCCAATCTAACACCTGTTTTCGTCACCTTGCTCCTCGCTTCCTGTGGAATCCACAAGAAAGGCTCTTGCCCACGTTTTCCCCTTGCTCCTTCTGCCTCCTGACTGACCCTGGCGCTGCCCTGTGTGGCCCTCCACGGTGTGCCCTGCCTTCTGTTGATCAAGATCTGTGAGGACAGAAAACTTCTTTCTTCATGACAGCTATTTCTGTATCTTTGTGTTAGACTGTACCTAGTGGAAACAAATCTTGGGTACCCTTAAAACACCTGGGATCCCACTTCATTTACACAAGGCTGAATATTTTGCTATTTTATATTTGGTTAATACATTCTGTTCAGAGCCTGTTTGAACATCCTCTCAGCCACAGTTTGCCATCACCTCTGAGAGGACATGTTTTTACCTTCTTACCCACAAGTACCTAAGCCATTCTGCTCTCACAGGCAGTCTTTGCAGACAGGATCCTCACTGAATCCCCCTTTCCCCAAGAGTACAGGTATGAAGCAACTTTTATGACCTCCTCCTTCGAGGACATTTGTTTGACACACTTGCAATGGACATACAAGTCCACAATCTTTTAGTAGTTTTTTGGTTCTGGAGGCAACATAACCCTTGTGTGCAAATTTTATTTAAGCCTATTTATGCTGTTACAAATAAATTAGCCCACCTTCAGCGGGGGTCTGCTCCAACAAAAGGCTCTGCAAACTGTCCAAATTAAAATCACCAGGCACTCCTGTCAGAGCCTCAGAGAATCCTTCAGTGAAGAGGCTTCAGCGACCTCCTCTTACGCTTCCTGGAGACTCTGGACCACCCACGATGTGCATACACTGTCTCTGGGCTTCTGATGCAAGAAACCTCCCTCCTTGGCCCTGCATTATACTATAGTAGAGCAGCAATCACTGGTCATGCACTGGGATCTTCGGGATTCTCCCAGACCTTGAGCCTCCATACCCAGCTGCCCACTATTCCTTGGGTCATGGAAGCAGTACCCCACAAGTTCAGGAGTTAGCAAGGCCTCTTTGCTACAGGATGGAGCCAAACCTGGGCCACATGGCATGTCCTACCTGCTGGCAAGGGTGCTCTCCCCTGTCCCCACTCCATTGCCAGATGCCATGATGCTGGAGGATGTTACCCCTTCCCCAGGTCGCTTAGTACCTGGGGATTCCCTTAGGATCAACCGAGTGAATGTCAACGAGAGTTCATATACTTGAGTTTGCTGATGACCACTTCTCCTTTCTGGCCAATTGTGCTTCCAGGGAAGCATTTGTCTTCCTCCCTAAAAGTCTCAGTCATCACCAAGGTGTAATTGATGTCAAGGCATCAAAGAATCAATTCTGGTATGAGGCCTGAAACGAAGATTCAGTATTAAGTGTGGCCTTGACTTCCGGTCAAATCAGAGGGCCTTAAATGGCCTACTTGCAAGTTCCCTACCCTCTCTGCTCCCACAGTTAAGGTCCCCTCACCAAAAAGACCCCTTTATCACAGGGACCAGGCACAGTTGCTCCACAAGTAGTAGGCTCCAGTTTACTATCAGCCTGTGTAATTACTCAAAGAAGGCAATCATACCTTCCTGCAGGAACCAAGGGTCACAACCACCCTCTTGTCACTGAAAAGTGTGCTCCCATAGCCATACATATTTACTCTCTTCCAAAGAGCTCTCCCTGTTTGGCTCTGCATGGAGTGCAGTGTATTCCCCTGGGATGGGAGATTACTTGACAAATAAACTGTTGTTGAGCTCATCTGTAAAGCATTCAGACATGCCATCACCTGAGAGGGGGTGAGAGTTGCAGCATCTAAGTGAAGAGAAGGAAAATTAAACACTTCTGGTGTGTAGTTTCTTGAAGCAAGGGCTCTGTTGTGATAAGGCAGATGGTCCTGAAGTCATTTGAGTCAGAACCAGTTTGGGGTTTGCAGAAAATCGCACGTGGCAGGAGGGTGGCCTGTATGTGGGTGAGGAGCAGGGAGGAAAGCTGCAGAGGCGAGGTCTTGGAGATTCAGCTAAAGTTCAGCTTCCAGGAAATGAGGAACCCTGAATTATTTCAAGCAGGGAAGCGATGAAACGAAACACAAACTCAGGTTTGTTTACCCGATTTTGCAGCAAAGCCAATCAGTGAAACGTTAGGATTATAGCAAGGAAAGAGGTTTATGAACAAGAGGCAGCCAGACAAGGAGGTGAGAGTAGCTACGCAAAACTCAAAGGAAAAATGCTGGGGTTTTTAGCTGCGGTTTCGATTTCGGGTAGGGGTGGGGACCAGGAGAGCGCTGCAGGTGAAGCTTGAAGAGTCCTCTGCTCAGGTGCGACTGTCGTTTGTGTTTCTTCGTGGGTCACAAGTGCGAAGTTAGTGGGGTTCGACGTGTTGCATGCCGTGGATCTTTGTCTGTGACGCGGAAAGTTGGCGATCTGTCATTTCAGCTGGTCCAAGCGTCTGCACGATGTCCAGTCGTGCGGGGGCCGGGGGTTGCCATCAAGCTGCTCTCTGGTCTGCCGTCTTCCTGTTGTTCTGCAAAACAACCTCAGAAACTTTGGTTACGTTCTTTGCCACGTCCACCCCTATGGGGGCCGGGGACCGTGTCAGTAACGGCAGGGTTTTCCTCTTAGTTCACCCTCCCAGCAGTGTGAAGGATGGATCCAAGGGGGGCCAAGAGGGCAGCCAATAAGATCAGTAAGGTAGCCAAGGGTTCTCTGGGAGAGGTGACATCTGCAGCTCCATGCTTTTCGGCAATGGATGGAGGACAGGGGAGGGCACCGAATCTGACACTTAGGACATGCCACAGGGACCATTTTTGGATCCATCCTGTTGCAAGGAGGCCTTGGTAACCTTCCCACACTTGTTGCGTGCTGCTTCCAGGACTAAAGTGATAATAGGCAGCTGGGAATGGAGGCCTCAGTGTCCAGGAAAGACTCTATTTCCAAAACAGGCCACTGATTGCTGCTCTAATACTGCCGAATGCAGGACCAATGAGGCGGGCTTCTTGCTCAGGAACCGACAGAAACTTACCCACGTTTTGGGTTTTCCAGGAAGCATGAGAGGAGGTTGCCGAAGCCTCTTCACCAGAGGAGTCTCTGAGGGCAATAGTGGGATGGCTTGTTGATTTTAATTAGGATAGCTTCTAGAGTCTTTTGCTGGAGGGGGTCCACGAAGAAGCTGGGCTAATATGTAGGTGACACCATAGATGGCCTTAAGTAATATTTGTAGACAAGGAGTATATCGCCTCGAGAGGGAAGGGTAGGATCAGGAGAGCGCTGCAGGTGAAGCTTGAAGAGTCCTCTGCTCAGGTGCAACGGTCGATCCCATTTCCTCATGGGTCACAAGTGCGAACTCAGTAGGGTTCGACGTGGTGCATGCCAAGGATCTCTGTCCGAGACGTGGAAAGTGGGCGATCCGTCATTTCAGCTGGTCCAAGCCTCTGCACGATGTCCAGTCAGGCGGGGGCCAGGGGGCTGCCATAAAGCTGTTCTCTGCTCAACCGTCTTCCAGTTGTTCTGCAAATCATCCTCAGAACCCTTGGTTACTTTCTTGGCCACGTCCACCCCTGTGGGGGCCGGGCACCGTGGTGTCAGTAACGGCAGGGTTTTCCTCTTGGGTCACCCTCCCAACAGTGTGGAGGATGGGTTCAAGTGGGGAGGGGGGTGCGGTGTGCCAGGAGGCAAGCCGGCAAGATCAGTAAGGAGTCTACTGGGCTGGTTGCGTGCAAGAGACAGGAAGGCATGTGGCCGAGCAGCGGGGACGGCAAAGACGGAAAGGCGCTCGGCTCCCTTTGGGAGTCGGTAGGCTGCCAAGTGGGTGAGACAGAGAGCTCAAGCGTGGCCCTGAGGCCTCTCGCTCTCGGGGGGGATGAGATGGGCAGAGGTTTTCTGAGGTGATGAAAGGAAGGTAAGAGGAGGGGGAGGGTTTCTTTGGAGGACACCGGGCTCCCTTTTGGACGTGTCGGTTTTGAGAAGCCTTTGGACATCCCGAGAGGTGCGTCCAGCAGACAGTTAGAGAAAGCAGCGTGGAGTCAGGGGCAGGGTGACGTCAGTCGTACGCACTCAGAAGCCCTGGGCATCCGGGGGGCGAGTCGAATCGTAGGAGAGCGCATGAGCTTGCTCTGAGACCCGAGGGGTTCCTGTTCCCTGAAGACCGTGCCTTCGAGAACAGAACCCTTGGAGAAGTGGTCGGGAGGAGAAGCCGCAGAGGAAAGGGAGACAGAGGGGTCTGAGGTTAGGAAGGGCACCTGGGGAGGGGGCCATCCCCCAGAGAAAGAGGGTGGAGAGAACTTGCAGAGACTGAAGGCGTGGGCAGCATTCCTCAGACACCACAGAGAGTTTAGGAAGGCGAAGGAACCGAAGGGCGTGCCCTGGCCTCTTGCTTAGGACGGGACGGCGACGAGATTTGGGGAGTCTTTCGAGGAGCCGGTGAGAGACGAGGCGATGACTGGATGGCTGACGAGGAGTCGAGGTCTTTCGGCAGCAGCTTAGCCGTGAAAGGTAGAGAGAGAAGGCGGTGGTGGAGGAGCGGAAAGGAGAGGTGTGGATGCTGGGAGAGACTTGGGTGTGCTCAGCGGCTTAAGGAAAGAGACGGGCCGAAGAGAAAGCAGCTGGCAAACTGAGGGAACGAGATCTTTGGGGGAGGCTGAGCAGACGGTTCCCAGGGCACCCCACGTGGAGCCAGGGCCCTGGAACTGCCAAGCTGAATCCCTCTTCCTGGAAAACCAAAGGGAAAGGGGAGGGGTGGGTGGAGAGAAATAGAGGGACTTTCAAACGGGGGTGGGGGGTGGTGCGGGAAACGGAGAGTTCTTGACTAGCTGGCCTCTGATCTCTTCGGGTACCGAACGGTATGAGGACGATCCCGCTTGAGGCAGGCGATGGAGATGATTTGGAGGGGCTGTTGAGGAAACGGGGCGGGGTGGGGGGGGGTTGACCACGGCCCTCTGAGGGGCTTGGGGGCGGAAGCGGCTTCCATGCCCATCGCGAGGCGCCGGTTCAGTCAGTCGGTGTCCATCCGGACCACAGACCACAGACCCCTGCTTTGGAAAACAACAAGATGCAGTTCATAAACCCTTGCAAAGATCTCTGAGGTCTGGTGACTGGCTTTGCAACCCAAAGCGAGTCAGGGCATAAGATCCTCCCGTGCTTAGGAGTTTTCCTGTCTGTCCCAGAGGCCGCAGAGCACCCGAGGGCGGTTTCCCAGGCAGTGGAAAGAGGAGGAGGACCGAGCCGGGGTAAGCAAGCTTTCCTCGTGAAGTTTGGATGCCCGCTGCACGTTGGTGCCCTTCCCCTTTCTTCCTACTGTCCCGGGAGTGGGCGCCCTAGCGCGCTTTCTGATGCTGCAGCACTAAGGCAAGTGAGGTTCCCGCTCCCCGAGGGAAAGCTCAATAAACGCCCCCCTCCCCCCACCCCCACCCTTCCCACCCCCCCACTCTTCCCACACCCCCACCCCACACCCCCCACCCGCCCGCAACCCCCCCACCTCCCAGACCCAACCCCCACCCCCCACCCCACGCCCCCCAGCTCCTCCCAGACGGTGACAGCGTGACAAACAGAATCGGAAGCGTCCTTGGCCCACAGCCTGCGATCCCACCCGTGCCGCGCCTGCTCTCCAGAGAAGTGACGTCCGTCCGCTTTAAGGTGGGTGGCTACCTGCAGCGACACCCTTTTGAAAGCGCGAACCATAGCTATTTCTTTGAAAGCTCCAGTGAAGCCGCAGAGAAACCTGTGAGCTTTAGCACAAGGCCACTTTGTGCTAAGGAACCCGCAGCGAGGGACCGGCTTTCCTGAAGGCGCCGTCGTCTCCTCTGCGGCTTGGGGAGCCTCTAGGGCTTGGACAGGCCTTGGAGCAGCCCGGCAGCACTCTTGGCGGGTGGCAGCAGCCAAGGTGTGCCGGTGGGCACGACGTCGGTCACGGCGTCTAAGAGAAGGTGCCCAGACCCTCCGGTTCCGGGGCCGGGTGGGTCGATGAGAGACACGGCTGGGCAGCAGGGATTCCCGTCCGATCTTCTGGGGGTGGCTGCGAGGGCGGTTCTCAGAAGAGCTGGCACGTTCTTAGCCAGTGTCTTCCTGGCGGGTGCTCCGGGACGCTTCCTGGGCTGAGCGGGGAGCTGTCGTGGTGGAGAAGCTCCCTGAGACTCAGCTTCTAGAAAGTTCACGAAAAGCTCCGAGAAGGAACTCTTGAGCTCGGACTGCTGGTTGGGTCTCCGAGGAGGAGGCGTGTCGGGGGCACTGCGGGATCCGAGCCGCCCGGTCACCCATCCGGTAAGGCCGCCCTGCTCTTCCTGCAGCAACTGCTCCATGGCCTCCCTTTCCACACCCAGGGTGCTTCCCATCCGTCGGAACGCTTCCCGGCGTTCGTGTCTGGCGCTTTGCAAGGCGTCCGTGAAGAGCTTTCTCAGGAGGGCCTTGTCTGCTTTTCCTTCCAGGGTGCTCACTAAGTCGGTCCACTTCTTTTGGACGTCCTCCAGCACTTCCCGTCGGGCCTCGTCTTGTCGCTGCAGTTCTCCGATCTGCTCCTCCTGCAGGCGCGAGGCGGCTTGCGCTCTCTCCAGCCGTCCCTGCAGCGACCTCAGCTTCCCTTCCAGGCCGTCTGCCTTTTGCATCCACTCGGCCAGGACCACCTTCAGGTTGGCCAGGGCTCCGGCCTGCTGCTTCTCTGCTTCCCGGGAGGCGGACAGCTGGAGGGCGGTCTCCTCTTTCTGCTGGGTGACCGCAGCCAGTTGTTCCTGCAGGGACCCGACCCGGGCAGCGGCCCGCTGGCTCGCCTTCTGCATGGCGTGGGAAGATGACAGGAGCCTCTCCTCTAGCGCCGTGACTTTCCTCCTGAGCTGAGCCGCTCTGTCTTCTGCCAGCCGCGCTGCCCGGAGATGCCAGTCTTCGCATTCTGAAGCCTGCGTCCGAGACCTCCCCAGCTCCTGGCCTAAGCGCGCTCCCTTGTCCCGCAAAAGGCGAACCTCCTCCCGCAGGGCGCACTTTTCCACTCGTTCCTGTCTCAGCGCCAGCGCCGCCTCATCTCTCTCGTGCTGAAAGACAATGCTCTTTTCCTGCATGGAGGTCACTGCATTGAGAAGCTGGCTCAATTCCCCAGCCCGGCCCTCTTCTTTTTCTCTCAGGAGGCACTCAAAAGCCAGAGCCTTCTTCTTCACGGAGACGCATTCGAATTCCTTCTCCCTCAGCATCGTAGAGAGGCGCCTGTTCGTCTCTTGTAAGGCTTGGTTTTCGGTGTCCTTCTCCCTGGACCTTGCCAGCAGTTTTGCATTCTCCCGTTTGACTTGGCACGCATCCGCTTCCAGATGGACTATCCTCTCCTTCAGGTTTGTCACCGCCTGCCTCAACAGTTCGTTTTCGCTCGCTTGGGTCGTGAGGTTTTCCCTCAGAGAAAGGAATTCTTTCCTCTGCGCCTCGATTAAGAGCTCTCTGTCCTCCAGCGTGTTCTGTAAAGCCTCCTGTTTCTCCTTGAGCCGCTGAATTTCGGAATCCGTCTGTGCGTGCCGTTCTCTCTCCCGTTCCGAGGTGGCGGCCATCGCCTCGGACAGTCTCTGAGTCTCCTCCTGGAGGCTTCTGATGGCTGCGTCTTTTTCCTCCGTGGCTCGCCTTAAGGCTTCCACCTCTGCTGGCGGCCCTTTCGAAGACTCGCCCGGCGCCTCGGACTTAATTGCCTCCTGAGAGCCGGCCGCCTCGCAGGTCCGCGACGATGCGGCGGGCGGCTGTGGTGACGTGAGGGCGGGTGGACCCAAGAGAACCTCCTTGGCATTGCAGAGCTGCTCTAGGCCGAGCTGCATCTGTGCCAGTCTCTTCCCCAAGAGCCGGAGTTGGGTCGCATCCCCTCGAGGACGCGGGAACGGGGCGGCAGAGTGCATCTGTCGCCGACGCTTCTCCTCGCTGTCCACTAAGGCCCGTGCCTCGAGTGGTGGGAGTTCTTTCTGAAGTTGGGATGACTCCCGCTGCAGATGGTGCACCTCGGTGAGCACCAGCCGCTGCCACTCCTCCAGCACGTTGACCCGCTGCTTCAACGTGTCCCGTTCCCGGAGAAGCTCCTCCAACTGATTCGCGTCCACGCCCCGAACCTCATGGCCGGCGTCGGACGTTTGCCAGATGGTCAGTAAAGTCTGACATTTCTGGCTCAAGGCATACTCTGGGCTGCCCTGGGCTGCCCCACATTACCTTTGGGTACCTCCTGGCAAATGACCATTGGCATTGACCATGAGGCTTGATCCGATGTCCACAACACCACAACAGTCTCACACTCTGGGCTTTCCTGAGCCTGGAGCCTCTGAAAACTGGGACACAACAAGCAGACATGTTGTTCTCTGAAGTGTCTCCAGTCAAATGAGCTGGCTAGGGGTCTGTCTCTAGAATTAACTGCCTGGTTACCAGAGTTCTAATTCTGTTGGGGTCTATCGCCAAGGAAGTGAGGTCACTTTTTCAAGATTCCATTACCTGGGCTGCTTCCTGTAATCGGACCTACCCAAACCACCCCCATGTCTTCTTCTTAACTATACATGAGGAGCTTCCACAGCCCCAGCCACAGCTCCCTGGGAATGTGATGAGGGTCCCAGCTTTGAGGAGGCAGAGCAGAATTCAGACCTCCTTTATCTTACCAGTTCTCTATCCTGGAAAACTCATTGTGCCTCTCAGGGCCTCCCCAGTCTCCAAATCTGCACAAGGGGAATCCGCCTAGAATCTACTTGCTAGGGACATCATCAGGTGTATATGCAATAATATCCATACCATCTGTGAGGTGGTGTCTAGTGCAAGTAATGCACAAACAAAGAGATGGAAGAATTACGAGAAGGGATGTAGCATGAACACCACTCAAACCAGGCCTGGGTTCAGCAATGCGCTATTGCAACAGGCACTTCCTCTCTTGGCCTCATTTCAATGTCAGCACAAGGAGAGGGTTGATGAATGAAATCCAGACACTGTCATCCTCTGGATTCAAACCTCTCCATTGTTTCCTCTTCTGTTTAGAAAGAGACCCAAGTGCCTCATCTTGATCTGTGAGGTGGGCAGCCTTCACCATGGCTCCTAGAGATCCCCACCCGTGGTACACACATCCCTCACAGATTCCTGTGTGACCACTGAGTGCTTAGTGACTGGCTCTCACCAACAGAACACAGCCAATGTGGACGAGTGTCATGTCTAAATTTTAAACACAGAAAGTCTCTCACTTCTTTCTTATTCCCTCTCTTAAGTTCCGTCTCTCTCTCTTTCCCGCGTCTCACTCTCTCTCCTGTCCCTGAGCTGTGGAATCAAGCACACACGTTTTGAGCTGCCATACACAGAGGCCCACATGGGAGAGAACCGAGGCAGCGCCCAGGCCAACAGACAGAAAGGAACCCATGCTCTGAGTCCAAAGTGCACCTCGACTCCTTCGAGTGAACCTGAGAGGAAATTCTCTGCCAGTCGAGCATCACTTGAGGCCGCGGCCGCGGCCTTGAGGCATCTTGAGCAGAACAACCAAGCTAATCTATGTCTGATTCCTCAACCACAAAAATTGTGAGATATGAGGCATTTGCCGTTTACAGATGCAAGGCACTGGAACCGTGATTTCAGGCCCCAGGATCTGGCCCTGCCCTCCTCCACCTCCTCTCTCCCCCCAGGCTCCCTCCAGCCACACTGGCCACCTTTCTCACATCCTCTGGCCAAACCCCCTTCTGCCCATGAGTGTCTACAGCAGGGGTGCCTTCTCCCTGACACGCCGCTCCCAGACTTGTGCAGGGCTGGCTCCCTCTTGTCATTCTGGTCCCAGGAAATGTCACCCCAGTGAGGCCTTTCAGACCCCTACCCGGTGATCCCCGGCCCTCCCTCACAGGCCCCTGAATGTCCCCATCAGCACTGGCTCTTTCTCCTCTCATGTCTTTGCTTTCATGCTTTTGTCCTTGTCCCCTCCAGAGTGTGAGCTCCTGACTGGCAGGGACCACTCAGTCACTGTCAGCCCTGCACTTACACCCACCTGAGCACCTGGCACAGGGGTGAGTGCTTGGTGCACAGTCGCTGAGTGAAGAATTGTGAAACTCGTGTCCCCTCCTCCTGCTCTTCACCAAGTCAGACTGTGGAGAGGACCGCTAGTGCCAGGAGGAGTGAGTTCTCTCTGAGGCGGGGGACAGCCGGAAAGGCCTCTGCACAGCTATTCGCTGCTCCAGCAGCTGAGGCAGGCTGAGTGGGCGCCGTGTTTAAGAAGTCAGCACAGGGACTGGATGCACACAGCCTGTGCGATGACACCACCAGTTCACTTAACATCCGTCACTGAAAACAGAAAAGTAAGTGTTTGCTTGTGATGAGAAGTTTAGCTTCTTGGTTCTTAGCAATTTTGAAATGTACCACACAGCAGTGTCAACTTAGGCAGTGCTGTGTGGCAATTACATCCCAATAGAAGTGACAACCCAACCTCATTGGGCACCACTGACGCTGGAGGCTGCCTACCCCCTGGTGGCCAGCACCAGCACTGCAGCCCTGGCAGAAGCCACCAAACAGGAAGTTTCTTTGGGTGTCCTCAAGGCAGAGGCTCCCCACTGTCCCAGGGGTAAAGGAGCAGGACCTGCAGGCTTCCAGGCCGTGGGAGGAACCTCAGGAGCCTCCCTCTCCCTCATGTTTCTGTCCCTCCACTTGGGTGTCCTTTTTTCTCAGGAGGCATCATGACCTCAACCAAGGCAATGATTCTCCTCTCCAGCCAAGTGAGGACCTCGGGAGTCCAACAAGGACTGGTCTTGTCCCTGGACTCTGGCCTTAGTACACAGTGCTCTGGCATGTTCTTCCTTATCCCAAGTTCTCATCCACCCGAACCCCCAAGCCTCTCTCAGTTCTAAAGGATCTCCAGCAGGTGGGAAAGCATTTTCTCAGGTGCTCAGAGCACAGGGCGTCATCGATGGAGAACCAAGGGCCACAGACCCTTCGTGAGCATCATACGGAACCCAGGGAGTCACCCACTGGACGCACTCCACTTTACACAGGAGGACACCAAGGTATTCTCTCCTCTACCCAATGTCTACACAAGAGGAGAACGGCTCATCAGAGTAGCAGGTGCCCACAGAAGTGGACTCCAGCTCCCCAGTCCTGTGCCCTTCAGGCTGGGCCAGGGATGCCCTTGGAACAGGTACACACCTAGAAACCTCAGGGATTCTTCAGTCCATCTCGGGCCTTCTGGTCATGTAGCCAGGAAGATGGATGCTACTGTTCATGGCAGAGCTGCCTCCAACTGCCTTCTCCTCGGCCTCTTGTCACTTCCCTGGTGTCTGCTCTTCCCTGGGGTCCCTGCATGGTCCACACAGGAGAAATCGGTGTGAGTGTGCCTGTGCATGATTGGATGCGAACAGGAAGATGACCCCCCACGGATGGGGTGGGGAGGGCTCCCCTAGGACCATGAGGTCCCTGTTTCCAAAGAAAACCCAAAGGGAAGGGGTTGAGCCTTGGCCGAGGAAGCCAGAGCCCTGCCTGATCCTCTGGATTCTGACCCCCTCCTGAGGTCTGGGTCAGTCCCTCCAACTTTCTGGGCCTCAGATTCCCAAATGGACAAAGAACACGTTTTGTAAGAGCAAAGTCAAAATGGACCCTCTGCAAATGAAACAAGTACCATGCTTTGACCTCCCCCCACTGTTTATCCTCCAAGGAGACTTAGAACCTACACGGTGTCTATTACTGGGTAAAATCACCCTCAGCACACAAAACTGATAATGGTTAAAATGGCACACGGTGAACTTTATCAGTGACTAAATATCGATGGAAGAAGAAATACATCTGAATATATTTTGATATGACTGCTAAGATTCAGGAAAGTTTACTTGCTAGAAATAATAACACCTAAACAAAACTTAAAATGTCAGAACCTATAGTCAGTACATTATGATGTAGATTAAAAGAAATTCAGTCATTTGCATAACAATTAATTGATTCTGAGAAAAAATAGATTCAGTGAATTAATAACAAACTGGATACACTGGAATTGTTTTATGGTGCTTATTTTATAGCAGTCAAGGAATTAATAATACTATATTGCATTTTGAAAGTTGCTAATAGCGTAAATCTTAGAAGTTCTCATCACAAGAAACACATTTGTAACTCTTGATGATAGATGTCAACCAGACTTCTTATAGTGATCATTTCACAATATACACACATATTGAATCATTCTAATGTAGACCTGAAACTGATATAAAACAAACTTAAATTTAATATTAAAAATGTCTTACTATGTTTTCTCTGAAAAATACATGGTCACAAAAATTTTGCAGAGTTTTGTATAATTCTGATTTCAAGGTTCTCTTAGGCCCAGAATGAAAACATTTGTCTGATCAAAGTTGCCTCAGGTACAAGGGCTGAGACAAACACAAGGGTCAGAATGGAAGAGCACGAATGGAAACACTAAATCATCCTCTGCTCATTTCTTTGTATTTGCACTTTTAACAGAAAATCTATTTTTATTGGCTTAAAACGCACATAATGTGAAACTTACCGTCCTGGCCATTTTTCTGTGTGCACGCCATCAAGCACATTGACTTCCTTACGCGCATCCTCAGTGTGTTGGCCACAGTCGTACGGTGGTGCAGCCATCACCACAATCCATCTTCAGAACTCTTGTCACCCCACAGAACTGAAGCCTTGTCCCCACTCATCGGTCACTCTTCCTCCCCTGCTCCCACCCCTGGCCAACAGCATCCGCTGTCCGTCTCTCGGAATCTGACCATTTCAGGAATGCCATATAAGTGGAGTCACACAAGGCCAGTATTTTTGGGACTGGTTGATTTCATTTAGCATAATTTCCTAAAGGTTCATCCATGTTGTCTCATATCTCAGAATATCCTTAGTTTTTAAGGATGAATAACATGCAATTGTATATATATATATATATGCCCATTTTGCTTCTCCATTCATCCCTGGATGGATCCTTGGGTTGTTCCACGTTTCAGCGATCATGAACAATGATGCCATGAACATGGGTGTTCAAATATGTCTTTGAGACCAAGTTTTCAGCTCTGAGGTGTATATATCCTGTAGTAGAATTGTTGGGTCATTTAGTGATTCTATTTTTAATTGTTTTAATGAAATGCCATGCTGATTTCCACAGCAGCTGTACCATTTTACATTCCAGCCACAGTGTACGTGGGTCCAATATCTCCACATCTTTGCCAGCATGCCTTTCTTCACTGTCTGTTTTTGGGGGTGCCGTCACATGGATGTGAGGTGATGTCTCATTGAGATTTTGACTTACATTTCCCCAGTGATTAGTCACATTAAGCATCTTTTTATATGCTTGTTGACCATTTGCATATCTTCTTGCAGGAAAATTCTATTCAAGTACTTTGCTCATTTTTGATTTGGGTTGTTTGTTTTTTTGTTGTTGAGTTGAGAAGTTCTATGTCTATTCTGGATATTCAGCCCTTGTCAGATAGGTCATTTGCAAATATGGGCTCCCATGCTGCATGGGTTGTGTTTTTACTCTGTTGATGTTGTCTTCAGAGGCAGAAAAGGTTTTAATATTCATGAATTTTGGTGTGTATACTCTGTTTTTTATTGCCCATGCCTTGAGTGTCATATCCATGAAATCATTGCCAAGTCCTATTGTGAAACGTTTTGTCCCATGTTTTCCTCAAAGTGTTTCAGTTCTTACATTTGGGTCTTGATCCATTGAGAATTAAGTTTTATATCTGGTGTGAGGTCAGAATCCAAGTTTAGATTTTGCATGAAAATATCCACTTTTTCAGGAACCACTGGTTGAAAAGACTGTCTTTTCCCGGTTGAACAACCTTGGCCACCTTATTTCTGGGCTCTCTATTCTGTTCCGATGCTCTATGTGTCTGTCTTTATGCCATTACAATGCTGTTTTGATATTGTAGGTTTGTAGCAAGTTTTACATCAGTAAAAAGAGAGTCCTCCAACTTAGTACTTCCTTTCAAGACTATTTTAGACATCTGGGCATACTTGAGATTCCATATGAATTTTAGGATGGGTGTCTTTCAGCACAAAATGTCATTGGGATTTTGGTAAGGACTGCATTTAATTGGTTCATCTCTTTGGAGGAAGCTGACATCTTAACAACAAGGAGGCTTCCAATCCACGATCACAGGACGCCTCTCATTTCTGGTAGTGCCGGGTGGTTGTTCAGGTGGAGGGGACAGCACTCTTCCAAGTAGTCACGCAGGGTCCCAGAATTCCTCCACACTGTGCCTTCAGCATTTCCTCAGAACTCATCGACATCTGCATCCAGTCAAGGGAGAGAAAAATGCGTGTCAAATGCATGTGGGAAGTTTTCAAGGACTGGGTGTGGATGTAGCACACGTCTGTGCCACCCTCTCCCCTGGCCAGAACTACGCACGGAACCAGCAGACCCTAACAGTCGGGACTGCGGGCAGAATCAGCGGACCCCACCAAATTTGGGACTGTGGACTAACCAAGGGCTGGAGACTCAGTGTCTCAGGGAACCATATGCCAGCTCCAGCTGCCTGCTAACACTTTGACTGGCACTGTGGACGAACCCAGGGCTGAGACAGATGCTCTGCTAGAGCATCCTGTCAGACTACACTGGCCCGTTAACCTGCGCCTGGAAAGTCACTTAGATCAGGAGCTCAATGCAAGGAGAGTGGAGCTGAGATGCACGAGACACTTACCCACAGCCCTCAGAGACAGCAAAAAAGACGGAGAATCCAAAGGCTTCATGGGTACCAATGCTTGTGTTTCTCATCCCCGAAGCCATAAAAAGTCTCCTTTGAATCCCGCTGCTGCCATCAAGCTGTTAAGAAAGAAAATACAACTGTGTAAGTCTAAAGAACTTCATTGCTTTATTCACCAATTCCTGCATCCGGAGGCATCCAATCTAGCAGATAGAAAGCAGCTCCAAGGAGCTGTACAGAATGAAAGACTTTGAAAGGCAAAAGGGAGAAGAAAAAGAAGTCACAGCAGGCGGGAAGATCGCTCTGTTATTGCAAGGTTACTTTCCTCAGGGGACAGCAGCAGTCTATGACGTGGAATACCTACCTACTGCTGATGGGACAATTCTTAATCCACTGGTTTAAGATTCTGTTTCCGGGAGAGTCGAAAATCTAATGAAGTCAAGACTCAGTTTGGTGACGTGGGGCTTAGCGTAAGAGGCTCCTCTTGGGGCCTGCTGTCTGGTTTTGACACATGACTCTGCTGTCCCCCTGCTGTCCCCAGGTACACCCGGGTTTCCCTTCCTGACCATTGTTGGTCACACATCCACTGCACCTGCCTCCAGTTCTCCCCCTTCCACACCGCAATCCCCGCCATGACTCCCTCTGACACTATCACGACTTCTCCCACCATACTGCCCCTGCTTTCCACAAGGCCAGCAAGACACTTCGTAAGCACCACTTCATCAGTCCAGTGGGCTGAGCGGGCTGCCCAGCATCGGGACTCAGAAACTGTTGGGCCTGTCACACGGCTTCCAATCACCAGTACCCCAGCTGAAGTGCCTGCCCTGCCGAGATACTCAAATTTACCCAGCTCCATCGAACAACATCTTTGCTGCAAGCTTCCCTTAAAAATGCTCCACCCATTTTCTGCCCCAACTGTTTTTTGAGGAGTCATTTCGGGGGAGCCTTTGAGGCCACCTTGGTGATTCTGTGCCCGGGCACAAGCAGCTCTTAGCCCACACACCCTTTGGTTGTACCACCTGGAATCTTAGAGCACAGGGAGCCAGTGGATGGGCACCAATCACTGCTTTGACCCCCAAGAGCCGGTGAATATTTCATAGCAGGAACATCTACTTTCGGGTCTTCCTGTGGGCGCACGTCACAAGGCGCTCTCTGGTACCCCACTCTCCCCCACATCCTCTGATCAGCTTTCCACAGGCGATGTTCTGCAGTACATCATTGTCTCTACGGACCTGCCCCTAGAGCTGTACCCCACAGACCAGGAGTCCCTGAGTTTCCTGCCCTGACAGGCTACCACTGACCCAAAGAGATATGTCTGTTCTACTAGGATGACTGGACTGGCATAGGGGAGTGGCCCTAGGCACAGAAAATCAGGTTATTGAGGCCACCAAGAAGTGTGGACAAACATAACCCAACACGGACAGCAGCTCCATGAGACTCTATTCTACTCGCTGTGGGACAGTCGCCTAAGTCTCTGCCAAATGATTTTAGGAAACCACCTGCCCTCAGACTATCTATACTGGCCAAGGAAGGAGGGGTCGGGGCCCTCCCATGGTCTACCACCTGCATGTACATCAGCAACTGACAAGTTCAAACCTACCTACACCAGAGAGTCCAAGGGGTGAGAATACTGCCCAGTATTACTGAGATCTCTGAACAGATTCCCAGGGCCCCCAAGACCACTGAGCTATTTTCTTGGCTGGTCTTTTCAAGGTGGAGACCATGACTATGGACTGGATCTCAGACTGTTGCTTGTGTGATTTTCGTACTCGCCTCTAGACCCTAATCAGCTGTTTACTCTCAGGGCTACACCGTGCCTTACCCCTAATAGCTGCATGAATTACCCTAATTTCAAATTTTCACTGAAGAAAATCTGCTCAACATAAAATACACCATTTTAAGTATTTGAAAGTACACGTCAGTGACGTTTAAGACAATGATAATGTTGTGTGGCTATCACTACTATCTAATTCCAGAACATTTTTAATACCTTGCAAAGAAACCCAGCCTCGCTGTCTCTGTGCTTTGCCCTAACCCAAGTCCACAGACAGACCTTATCTGTTTCCTCTCCCTGCAGATTTGCTATTCTGGGCATTTCATTCAAATGGAATCATAGAATCTGTGGCTTTGTGTACCACTTCAATTAGCACACTTTTTTAAGGATCATCCAGGGCCTAGCACGTGGCAGTGCTTTCTTCCTTTTTAGGGCTGTGTTATATCCCATAGTATCAATATGCCACATTTGCTTTATGTGTTCATAATTTGGTGGAAAATTGGGTTTATTTCATTTTTGGGCTACTGTGAATAATGCTGCTTTGAATGTCCATGGACAGGTTTTCCCGCAAACATATGTTTTCCATGTTCTTTTGGAGATGCCTCACAATGGACTGTCCAACTCAAAGGCAATGATTGCTTGAAGATGTTAAGAAATGCAAAGCTGTGCTCTACAGTGGCTGCATCATTTTACGTTCCCACCAGTGATGTATGAGGTCTCCCCTTCTTCCTCATCTTTACCAACTCTTGTGATTTTCCTTTATGTTGAATACAGCCTACACATTGAGTTCGAAACAGTAGCACATTGTGGTTTGAATTTCCCTTTCCCTAATCATGAATGACATCTAGCATCTCTCTTGTGCTTATGGGCCATCCGCATATCTTCTGGAGAAATGTCTATTTCAACCATTTGCCTATTTTAATTGTTTTATTTGTCTTTTATTATTGAGTTCTAAGAGATATTTATGTATTCTGAACACTAGATTATACAAGTTGAAAGTCGGCAAATTCAAGACCCAAGTTTCAACAATGGATAGAACATCCAGACGGAAAATAAGGACACGGTAGAAATAAATGACATTAAATACTAAGAACATTTTATTGAAGAGCAGCAGAATACACCTTCTTCTCAAGAGCACACAGAGTATTTTCCAGAAGGGATCACGTTTGAGGTCACAAAACAAATCTTAACAAAATTAAGACGATTGAAATCATACCAAGCATCTGTCCTGAACACAATGGCGTGAGACTAGAAATCAATATCCGGAGGAAACCTGGATCATTCCTGAGAGATGGAAATTAAACAGCAACCTCTTACACAGACATTAGGTCAAAGAGGAAATCAAGAGAGAAATTAAAAAATAGCTCAAGACAAACAAAAAGGATTAAAAACACACCAAAATTATGGGATGCAGCAAAAATAATACTGAGGGAAGTTTGCAGTGATCAACTTGTAATGTCTTAAAGAAGAAGGACCTCAAATTGACAACCTAAGTGACAACACACAGGACTAGGAAAAGGGAAAACTGAATCCAAAGCTAACAGAAGGATGGAAGTCACAAAGCTGAGAACAGAAGAAAGGAAATAGAGGAGAAAGACAAAAGATCAAAAGGATGAGTCAATTTTTTGAAAAAATAAAATTGACCAACCCTTAGAAGACAGAATGCCTGACAGAAGAAAAGAGAGAACAATCAAGTAAAGTAAATGAGAAGTGAAAGAGGAGGCCTCACAATCGATGCTTCAGAAATAAGATCATAGAGACGCTTCTGAGCTCTTGCTCACTAACACACTGGGTGACCCAGCAGACTAAGTTCCTAGCAACAACCCACCCAGTGTCACTCATGAGGAAACAGACAACTGAACAGACCAGTGACAGATACGGAGGCTAAGTCAGTGATCACAAATCTATCATTTAAAGAAAAAGACCTTTCTAATTTACACTAGACACACTTAAAACCGGTTACACGCCAAGCCAATCTTTATTTGAGTTATTTACTTAATGTTAAAATACAGCTGATAAAAATATTCATAATGCTCTTTTATGTAGAGAGTTTGAAGGTAAAGTTTCTTGAGAAAACTACAGGTTTTTGCACTTGGTACACAGGGAATGAAATTCTAAAGCACGGAGAATGCGCATTTCTTCACATGATTAGCGCCCCAGTTTTAGTAAATACCTCTGAGAGATGAGCAAATACAATAAAGTGTATGACTAAAGCATCACACTTCACTCAAGACTCATTCTATATAGCCACCCTATCTGCAAATATTTAGTATGTTATTTCTAATACTTCACAGTATCACTGCCATCGATGATAGTAATACTAAATTTCCCTTTGAAAGCATCCTAACTTGCCAATTTCTTTGAATTTCTAATACTAGAACACTTATACAGGTAAACTGAATATGTTAAAAATGAAATGGAAAACAAGGTAAAATTAAGTTAGCATAACAAAATTATTTGACGTACTTGAATATTTGAAGAAGATAAAGTTAGATAAAATTTATTTGAAAAAGTAAAATGTCAACAATTTTAAAATTAAATAAGGTGTTTGAAAAATGGTTATATGCATTTAAATATAATGTATTTAATATTTATAATTAATTTTATATTTGTATGATTTAGAGATGCTGCAAGTATACATTTTTACCAAATGAAATGGGTGTATATTAAAATTAATTCTGCGTCAAAGTCCAGATCAATGGCAAACATTGCTAAAAAGAATAAGCTTCTGAGATTAAGAATTAAATCTAAAAGTGGAAAATTTTTATTATCAAATATAAATTACAAAAGTTGTTTTTAGTCAGATTTTTTAAAGGAAAATTATTTCTCAGCATTGCCGGATCTCATAGCATGCACAAGATGGCAACATTCTACATAATACTCACTTTCTCCAGAGGGGTGTGGAGAACCACATTAGATTTTGGTCAGCTCTGAAGTGGCTGCCACCAGGTTGTTTGTCCTAATTCTCTAATAGTAAATGAACTTGACAAAGATTTCTCTTTTTTTCCACACTTGGACTTGAAAGATTTCGTTGTTTGTGGTCAAGTAGATTGATTCAAATAATCTCACAAAGTAAAAGGGTTCATAGCTCAGGGAAGATGCTTTCCGAACATTTCCTGAATTGAGTTTGGATTGTTATCCTCATTAGATCTTTTACTTCTAGTGTTTCTCATATGCCTGCTGCCTGATTAAAACTCATCCTTACAATATGAATCAAGAAATGTGGCCAAAGAAGGATGTGATTGGTTTTCAAAATAGACAGATAATCTCTGAATTTTTAACTACGAAGACATACCTTTTATTTTACATACATTGAATAATGCACCTTTCCTGATATAAAATGTTAAGGGCTCTTTAGAGCAAGTAGCAAATTAGAATCCCCTTGACTGTCAACGAGTGGTTGCAGCAACATATCGATTATGACTGGTTGTAAAATAAAATTTGTCCCTAGTTTGTGTTATTATTTACAAAGTACAGTATTTGTTTTTTCGTGTGTAAGTAGAAATTTAAACTTACTTTTTGGATATTGTTGAAATCCTCTCTCTCTTTTTCTCTGCATCTCTTTTATTTATTTTAAATCACTTGTAATTCACATATAGATTCCATGATACTTCATGCCTAGATAGTATATTTATGCTCTGAGTTTTTCCAACAATGACTTCATAAATATTTTTAGATATATGATACAATTTAATTTCACTCATTGAATTTGGTTGTTATATCTTCTTAGTCACTTTTCAACTCTCAACTTGATTCAACTTTTTTATTTTGTGACATCAATTTCTTATGAACGAATGACAGTTGTCTTATAGCTTGTCCTGCTTCTGGATTTACTTAATGATTTCTTCTTAATTCCATTTATTTCCTATAATTTAGAAACAAGGTTTAAGGAATTAATTATATTTAGATTAAATATTTTAGCAAATATACTTCATGATGTATCATATCAGAAACACCATAAGTAGTTGCTTTTTCATTTTCTTTCAACATCATGTACAAGTTTGTGACAAGGCAAAAATTTTTTTCAGCTTTATTGAGATACAATTGCTAAGGTACATCTTAAAAGGTCTCATCCTCAGAAAAAAAATTGTAACTACATGAAAATGTGCTTTTAATATCATTTTTAACTAGTGTCTTGTCTTTGAGGAAAGATAATGAAAATGGGCTTCTTTCTTCCCCACATTCAGTAATTCTGTAACATTAGGCTATGTGATAGTCACAAATAAAGGGTTAAAAAAGTATTAAATTTTTGCAATTCTTACCTCACTCATGGACTTCATCATGCTTGTTTCATGAGCTTTAACATTTGTGTGACTCAAATATTCCACCAATATCTGAAAGTCAATATATAGCTATTAGCAATAATTTTACCAACAAGCTTTGCTCATGGTATTGGTGTTTTATTCTAATTTGAAATGAAGGTAACCTAAAAGATTTCACAGTTATTAGTCAAGAACATGTTTGATCAGCAACAGCAGTGTGAAAATCAATAAACAGAAACCTCACTTAAAATAGAATTGAGAGGTCAGAAAGGAGAACTCTCACATGTATTAACCATTGCAGAGCCCAACAGGAAGAAGACTTCCTCTTCCTGACCAGTAATAGCCAAGGAGAGACTGTCGCAACACAGCCACTGAAGAGCCGCCACGCTTTGATCTCCCAGTCTCCTCCAATGGACTTTTTGCTTACAATAGCTCTCCCAACTTTCTTTGCCCCTCTATAAGAGGGTTTCTCCTCCCCTTGTTGCTCAGGACTTGCATGTGGCTCGCCATAGTTGCAGACTCCAAATTGCAGTTCTTTGCTGATCCTAGGTGAAGCCATTTTTGCTGGAGAAATAATTGGCTGTCTGTTTCTTTAAGGTCAAGACCAGAAACAATGTTGAAGTCACCATGTAATAGAGCCTTCTAAATACTGACACTGAAATCAAATTGTAAATTAAAGCTTTTGTTGAGTTTATCCCTAACATGTGAATGCATATACAAATGCAAAAATGAACAGTTTCTAATAGAAAAATGAAATCTAAAATAAAAGTCTCTCTATATCTCGAATCTGACTTACAATTTCCACTGTGTCATTCTATATCGGTCAAATGTTGCCAAAATAATATTGTGAAACAAACTACCCCAAAATTCTGGATCCTGAAATGGCAATCATTCATTTTCATCTGTGCGTTTGTACATAAGTTTATTTAGGGTGAGCTCATCTGGGCTTAGCTCCAAGCTGGAGATTGCCAGTTTCTTTCATCTGTCTCCCATCCTCTATGTATCAGCAGGCTAGCAGAGGCATCTTCTTCTTCTTCTTTTTTTTTTTGAGGAAGATTAGCCCTGAGCTAACATCTACCGCCAAACCTCCTCTTTTTGCTAGGAGGATTGGCCCTGAACTAACACCTTTGCCCATCTTCCTCTACTTTATATGTGGGATGCCTGCCACAGCATGATTTGATAAGTGTGTGTAGGTCCACATCCAGGATCGGAACAGGCAAACCGGGGGCCTCTGAAGCGGAGCATGCGAAGTTAACTGCTATGCCACTGGATGGGCCCCAGAGAAATCTTCTTACTGTGGCAATACAAGAACCACATGAAGGAAAGTCCAACTGTGCAAGTCCATTTTAAGCCTCAACTTGCACAATGTCTGCTAGCATCCTTTGAATCAGGGAACCACATGCCCCAGTCCAAAGACAAAGGTTAGAGAAATAACCTCTGCCTCTAAAGGGAGAAAATGCAGGGTTATGTGACCAACTGCCTGGATACAGAAAGGAAAGAAGCATTTGTTCCAATTACTCAACTTAGTACACTTCTGATGTATTGTCCACTCTGGACTCATCAAATGTAAGAAGTATTTCCTTAACTTTCTATAAGCTTTCATGCTTTGGGCATTTAATTTCACTTGCCAAAGACTTTTCCTAAATTTGTACTCTTTCCCTCTGTGTCTCCCTCTGTATCTGTCTCTCCCTCTTTCTTAGCCTATGAAAACAACATGAAGTGTATATTCTCAGTGAGTTATTTTTCAAATCATCTAAATTTTTTTGTCTGTGACAGAGAGCAAAGAGAACAGAAAAAATGCGAAAGTCGGTGAGATATTTCGGGGGAAACCTAAACTAATGAGGAGGAAGAGTACACAAAACAACCTTGGTTACCTGTCCCCCTTAGCGAACAAGTGTGAGGAATGTACCCGTGCAGGGTTTCCTATTGACCAGGTCCCGGCTTCCTTTGCACATGTAGCGCTGTACAGATATCTGCGCTCATGCTCTCCATTAATACTGTGAATACAAAGTACACTGTAATTACAATGCAATCCACTGCCGGGAACTGCTGAGAGGCTAATTAAGTAATTTCTACAAATTACTTTTAGATGCTTCAAGGAAAGTAGTTTATGGATGTCAATTATAGTATCGAAGTATTTGCTGCTAGTTATTGTCTGAAAAAAATGACTACTCCCATCTTTGTTTAATGTGTTGAATATTGTCCTTAGTTATATAACGTGTTGACAATTTTCCCTATTTTCCTTCCTAGAGAAGTAAATAAAGTTTTGTTCAAATTAACTGTGAACATAGAATTTTTCAAACAAATAAATGGAAAATTACCTTAATAGAAATTAATAAAAATAATTAAATAGAAAACAAATCACATGTGATTCTATAGCATTCAGAATAATTGTAAAATATCAAAATACTTTATTGAGATGTTAAGGAAACTTCGAGCAGAACTTTGTGTGTCACTAATCATGAAAGACTGTGTTCTTCAAAAGTCGAAGTAATTTTTATTATAATCTTACTAAGAGAATTTTTCTGTAAAAACATTTCAACGATGCAATAAATAGACAAAGAATAAATCTATAGAGCTATGCACAGCTAGATACGTGGATAATCCACAGCTTCCTGGATGTGGGAGTAGTTCTACAACTTCATCACTCAGCATTAAAAAAGGAGTATTTTTTAAATATATTTTACAAAACAAAGATACGTGTATGCATCATTTAAAGCGATTAGAAATCTACCAATCTTTTTATTATAGTGGGGGATTCTATAAACATTTCATAATACTGTAATGAAATGGAAAATGAAAATGACTATGAAAAGTAAGCCAGATGAATTATCACAAAAGGAGGAAAGTCTGCACTATTTCTAAAATAACATTACCCCTTTTCATTTAGAAAATAGTAGGGAATGTCTTCACTAAAACAATTAGTAACTTTGAATTTGGGCACGTTTAAAGAAAATTTCCAAGTATTTCAATATTAAGGAATATAATGTATGCAGAATATTCATGTGTGAATTGTGAACAGAAAAATATCAGCATATATAAAAAGGACATTTTGTCCTAGACTTATAGTCTCTTTTATTATATGATATTTATATATTTCTGCTTGTATTTTTCTATTGACACTTCTACCTAGACTTATCTAGCCTTACTTTTAACAGTTTCAAGCTGAATATACCTACATTTATAAGTATGATAAAAATGACGTGATAATGTTTCTCATACACTTTAATGCAAAAAGCTTAATTATATTTCACATTATATCTTAAATATATTGACAGGCCAAAATACAAAAAAAAATGTGTTTTCATGACACATTTTGCATCTCATATCTTAAAACATTTTAACTTACATGGATGAATATGAATAAACATCAATTGAAATATTAATTTTATGTACCAAATTCAACTAATTATCATTCTCAGAAGAAGGTGATCTTTCTTTTGCTTTCTTTTTATTGAGGAAGATTCACTCTGAGTTAACATCTGTGCCAATCTTCCTGTATTTTGTGTGTGGGTTGCTGCCACAGCATGGCTGCTGATGAGTGGTGTAGGTCTGTGCCCGGGAATAGAATCTAGGCCACTGAAGCTGAGTGTGCCAAACTCAACCTCCAGGCAGTGGGGCCAGCCCCTAACACTTTTTTAAGATTGTAAAAATTGTAAGGGAAAACAAACTTTAGAATACACATACACACACACACGTATTCACGAAATAGTTCATTTAATAAACATTTAAATTATTAATTAATAAATGAATGGAATAGTTAATAGATTAAAAATTCTCAGAATTCTCGAATTATAACCATTTAAATCAGCATAGCCATAGATGTATTTGGAAAAATTAGCTATACCGTTTTTATGATTATACAAATTTAATTAGCACAACTTTCTCATTAAAAAGGTTATCCATAGCATCAGACTTCAGATGCCCCTAAATTGCTATTGTTATTGGCAAATGAAATTAATAAAATAATATAGGGCAAATAAGAAACCTAGATGTTGTTTCTCTCACTGAATTTAATAGACACTGTCAAGTGACCCTAACCTCCTGGCAAATCCCTTACCCTCTCTGTACCTCAGTTCCCGCCACTGTAAAATGAATGGCTGTGCTAAATGAACACCACATTCACTTTGTTCTCTGAGATTTCCTGCACTTCTGAAAAAGACTTCTGAATAGTAGGATGTAAAAACTCTGATTACCTGCTAAACCTTACATTTCTATTTTGTAGTATGTTCATTTCCTAAAAATTTGAAACTTTATTTGTACATTTCCATTATGTTTATTTATGGACTTTTCACTAACGGAATTTTGAGCATATATATCTTCCTAGAGCTTAAAACATTTCTCTCAACTTTACCTTCATCTGACTCACTTTTGCAAATAATTAAATGTCTCAAGGTGTCAAAACTAATTTGTTCACAGTAAGATGTAGCTTGGTTGTTCAGGGTTCTGAAAAGGGAAAGGCTAAAAGGGTTGGCAAATGGATTGCACCGTGAAAAATGAAGAAACTATGCCCTTAAATTGTATATCTTTAAAACTTCCTTGAAAAAAATAGATCACCTCATTTGTACTTTCCTATGCTGTGTTATAGCTATGAGAATACACAAGTTGTAAGAGCGCTATCCTAGGAAAATAACATGTACTCTTTTTACGTTTTCTGTTACAGTTTTGATCCTTTAGCTTATAGTTGATTAAAAACAAAGTAAGAGAGAACATTTTAACTAAGAATTTGCCCCATTAAATTTCTTAGTCTTGGAATTACACAATTGTCATTATTTTAAATGCTGAGAAGTAAATAATATATAGTATATGCAAAAACAAAAGCAAACAACACTTATAGACATACCTGAATGTGGATATAGGTCCCTAACCATTAAAAAAAAATCACTGGCTTTGGCTTACAAGAGGTGAAGTAAGTAAATCTTGAAAATTGGAAACTAATTCCACTTTACTTTTCTGAAGTTTTCATATCTTAAATCCATGTTTCTAAAATCTATTTCACATGTATTAATTAACTGAAGTTCAGTGTTTATTTTATTTCTTAACTATACATAATATCACTTTCTTATTTTATTTATATACTAAAATAGTACATTTTTGCTTCAGATTATTGAATGAATTGGACTTTATTAAACCAATTTAATTCTAATGTTTCTTTATAATCATATTAATATGGACATCCTATTGCTTTTCACTAGTCAAAGTAGAATATCATTACTTTGATCCTTAGACTCAATACACCTATATACAATTAATCTTATGAAGACAGAATTTTTAAGGAGTACTATTTACTTTTTTTTTTCTGTTTTATCTCTCCAAACCCCCCCGTACATAGTTGTATATCTTAGTTGTAGGTCCTTCTAGTTGTGGGATGTGGGACGCCGCCTCAAAGTGGCCTGACGAGTCGCACCATGTCCGCACCCAGGATCCGAACCCTGGGCCGCTGCAGCGGAGCGCACAAACTTAACCACTTGGCGACGGAGCCGGCCCAGTATGATTTACTTTTGACCGATCTGAGCGTAGAAGTTTGGTACATTAGAGTCAGAGCTTTCTATCCCTTTCAAGTTTCAAAACATAGAATCCCAACACTCAGAGCTACATTAATATTACAAATAGATTGATGATAATAAATTAAGCTACACAATGAGAAGTAGGATTCTAAATATGTCTACTTATTGAGTATTTTAAACAAGCCAGGCACTGTGTTAATTATGTTATAGATATAATTTTTAATTCTCACAAGCCTTCAAGTTAGGTATTTTTCTTCTTTTCATTTTTCAGTGAAAGTAATTAATTCACCCAAAATCACACAACTGAAGGTTGACCCAGTATTAGAAGTCATGATTTCTCCAACTCCAAGGCATTTTTTGACTTCTTGATTCTACACACTAATACGTGACAACTATAAATAAAAGAATCGTGTATCCTGCTTTGCTCAAGTGAGCCTGTCTTTCCTCCTGTTGTCTTAGAAAAATAAATACAGAGCTTTCTTCATTATCAGAAAAATCCTGGTTTGGATGAAAAATTATATGGTGTCCCTAAATATAGAAATTATATAAGGGATTTTTACTTTAATATCTAATCAACAAGGCATTTGTGAAAATCATTAATTAGCTCAGTATAATCTGTATTCCAGTAAAGTCTAGCTCCTTTTCTGCAGTTCCTCAGCTGCTGTTTTCTCATTACGACTGTGCAAAGTGCCAGTCTGTTGTGTCAGGAAACTTATTACTGAAATTGTGATTGTTTATTACGTTGTTCAGTGCATAGTTCTTATGCGCCAAATTTTCCATTGATTTCTGAAGAAGGCTTTGCCAATTCCAGTCTGCCTGTTCTTAGAATTGAAGAGTCGGGGTAAAATTTAGTTCTGTTTAATCAAGCAACCAGTTCTATGGTTGAGCCTATATGGATTCTCTATGTAGATACACCTGGGTCAAAGTTCAACATGTTGGCAGGGTAGGAGGTATATTTTAAATTTTTCCTGGCAATGTCAGTTGAGAAATGGATCTCTCCTCTAGTAGTGCCATAAGATCCTGAAAAATGCCACTAACCCTCACCTGGCCACAGCAGTTAGGGAGCAATTCTGATTAATGACGTGGTCACCTGCTTAGAGCAGGTTATTACACATAAACATCCGTTTCTCGAAGAAGCATCGTGGACCTCTGGCCTTGAATAAAATTTGTAACTCCACATTTCTTTTTAAACTACTTAAGATCTACAATTTCTCTAACTAATGGAAAAAGCAGAATGTAGAGTATGAAGAATAGGTTGTGAGTCATATAGATGGAATTGTTAATCCATGTCCTGCCGCTTATTAGGGTGTGACCTCAGATAAATCTCTTACACACCTTCAGCCTCCAAGTTCTTATCATCATATAAAGATCTGAGTGCATAATACACTATGCTGTCCAAGGAAGAGGTGATTTATAGCTCAGACAAAGCGTTTATCTCAGGGCCTGGAGCCTAGTACTCACTCAGTAAAATATAGCTACTATGGTATGATTGTTACATTGCACACTCAGTTTTAAACATCAAGTTTGCAACTACCCAGAGACACAAAATTGTGAAAATCACAACATAACTTCCACAGTCTAGATAGATGGACTGTAATGCAGAGTGAAAATACAAACTCAACTATTTTAATTGTAGATGTGAGAACATTTTATAACATTTGAATTCATCATTAGTATTTATTATCTTCTACTGGTTTCCATACAAAACTATTTTCCTCATTTTCTGAAAAATAGACTCAAATAAATTTTAGATAAATTAATGCCTTAAATAAAAATCAAGGTATCTGCCTTCTAGTTCCTAGACTGACAATGTGTTCTTTGGGGAAAAAATATCGAATTGATTAATTCTTATTCATAAGGAGGAAATGTGTAAAATAATCTGTCCACAACGATAAAGATAAGATTTCTGTTAACTCTTGGAGGAGATGGATTTGTGGCTGCTAAGTTTAATACCTTATGGGGAAAATATCTGTTAATATTCAGCAACTCTTAGGAATATGTGTTTGTTCCCTAAAATGAAATAAATATGATGGAATATTTACAACAGATAAAAATCAATAACATTTCACCCATGTTATTTCAGAACTAATATGACTCTATGGAAGATATTCATTCCATAATTTCTTATGTTATAGAAACTTTTTAAAGACTCCTTCACTATATTTTTTTCTCAGTGGTATATTATTTCATGGTGAATACCATTCTAATAATAGTAGTTAAAATTTATGATCCCCATATCAATAATATGATTATGTTTCCAAAGACACAGAGTTACTTACATGTTTGACAAATAAGTTTTAAAATTTTACTTAATAATTTTGATCTGAGTAAATCATTTTGAAACTTAATACTCATTTTGTAATCTTCACCGTGCCCATGGTGACTTCACAACAGTCCAAGCCCTTTTTATAAATGCAGTTAAGCTTGGATCCTTAGCAGATCAAGTACAAATACTTCCACTCTGTTCTCTTAACTTTTAACCCACTATTTTTCAACTCCAACTTAAAATTCTCATTTTTCCCTCCTATTTTTTCCAGATAAAAGTGGCCTTCTATATCTAATAGAACAAAGGTTTATCTCAGTTCAGGGAAAATAGTTATTCTAATTGCAAGTGCCATAGAATATGTTTTCTGTAAAAGATGAGATTTTGCTAAATACACTCACAAATTAGTTCATCATACTTTTTTGATCTCTCTAATTTATACCAGGTAGTTCAGCTTCTGATTGTTTGCTAATATTCAGGAACACTGAGCATTAATAAGAAACCGTATCCTTTAATTTGCATGAAAACATAGATTCCTATAGAAAGAACAGGAACCTGATTTACATTGCTATTCAGGAAGTTTTGGAAATTATCACGTGTGAAGATGTGTTGAAGAGTTAGGCGTGCACTAAAAGAAAAACCTAAACATTACTGTGGGACTTTGCCTTTCCAGCCTCAAACCTTGAACTTCATATCATTGTGTTCTCTGATGAAGCAAGAATGTGTTTGAAATCAAGAACCACTTTCCTGAGGGCAGCAGAGCTACTTCAGGACCCATGACCACCTGTGCAAGTAGATTATTAGAAGAGGAAGAAATTCAGATAGACAAAGAGAAATATCAGACAGCATTGGTTAAGAGACAATTAGCAGCAGCATCAGCAGCAATCCATGAAGAGAAAAATAATAGTAATGTAAAAGATTAGTATGAGTCCCCTCCACGTTCCTCCATAAAGATCCTTGTTTTCTGAGAGTAATAGAAACGATACTATGGTGGAAGATATTGGATTTGCATGGTAAAGAAACAAGACTACTTCTTTGGGAAAATGTCTGTGCGTACCCTCTGCCCATTTTTTGATCAGTTTGTTTGTTTTTTGGTCATTGAGTGGTATGAGTTCTTTGTATATTTTGGAAATCAACCCCTTGATTTGCAAATATATTCTCCTGGTTGGTGGGCTGTCTTTTCATTTTGTTCATGGTTTCTTTTGCTTGCAGAAGGTTTTTAGTCTGACATAGTCCCATTTGTTTATTTTCTCTTTTACTTCCCAGGCCTGAGTAGACACGGTATTCAAAAAGATGCTGCTAAGACTGATGTCAAACAGTGTACTGCCTATATTTTCTTCTAGGAGTTTTATGGTTTCAGATCTTACATTGAAGTCTTTAATCCATTTTGAGTTAATTTTTGTGTATGGTGTAAGATAATGGTCTACTTTCATTCTTTTGCATGTGACTGTCCAGTTTTCCCAACACCATTTATTGAAGAGACTTTCCTTTCTCTATTGTATATTCTCGACTCCTTTGTCAAAGATTAGCTGCCCATAGATGTGTGGTTTTATTTCTGGGCTTTCAAATCTATTCTATTGATCTATGTGTCTGTTTTTGTGCCAGCACCATGCTGTTTTGATTACTATAGCTTTGTAGTATTCTTTGAAGTCAGGGATTGTGATGCCTCCACTTTTGTTCCTTTTTCTCAGTATTGCTTTGGCTATTTGGGGTCTTTTATTGTTCCATATAAATTTTAGGATTCTTTGTTCTATTTCTGTGAAGAATGTCATTGGGATTCTGACTGTGATTGCATTGAATCTGTAGATTGCTTTCACTAATATGGACTTTTTTTTTTTGGAGTAAGATTAGCTCTGAGCTAATGTCTGCTGCCAATCCTCCTCTTTTTGCTGAGGAAGACCAGCCCTGAGCTAAGATCCATGCCCATCTTCCTCGACTTTATATGTGAGATGCCTAACACAGTATGGCCAAGCAGTGCCATGTCCATACCCGGGATCCCAACTGGCAAACCCTGGGCCACCAAAGCAGAACATGTGCACTTAACCACTGCACCCCCTGGCCAGCCCCTGAGCATTGAAACTATGTGTATTCTTCCAATCCATAACATTGAATATCTTTCCACTTCTTTATTTCTGCTCCAAAGGATATGAACAGACATTTTTCCAAAGAAGATATCCAGATGGCCAACAGACACATGAAAAAATGTTGAACATCACTAATTATTGGGGAAATGAAAATCAAAACTATGAGATATCACCTTACGCTGATCAGAACGGCTATAATTACCAAGACAAAATGTAAAAAATGTTGGAGAGGATGTGGAGCAAAAGGAATACTCATACACTCCTGGTCGGAATGCAAAGTGGTGTAGCCACTATGGAAAACAGTATGAAGAATTCTCAAAAAGTTAAAAATAGAATACCAAACAACCTACCTATCCCGCTACAGGATGTTTATCCAAAGAACTTGAAGTCAACAATTCAAAGAGGTTTATAAATCCCTATGTTCACTGCAGCATTATTCACAATAGCCAAGACATGGAAGCAAGCCAGACAGAGAAAAACCAATACTGCATGATTTCACTCGCATGTGGAAGACAAATAAACATATGGACAAAGAGAAGACATCAGTGGTTACCAGAGGAGAAGGGTTGGAGGGCTGGAAAAAAATGAGTAAACAGGCACATATGTATAGTGACAGATAAAAACTAGACTATTAGTGGTGAGCATGATGCAGTCTATACAGAAACTGATAAGCAATAATGTACCATGAAATTACACAATGTTATAACCCCCATTATGACCTCAATAAAATAATTGAAAAGAAACAAAAGAGTGCTGATGTTCAGAGAAGTGTCTTTATGTGTATCTACTCACCAGCAAGTGAAGTATTCCTTCACTTCCAAGTTTTAATTCTAACTTAATTTAAAGTACTAACAATTTCTATTAGCAAACAAAGGGTTCTTCCATTTATTAAATTCTGAATATGTGCTATGAATTCTTTGGTGAATTTATGGCTAAATTTTTATTTTTATCATTATACCAATCTAAAGGCAATTAAAATTGCTATCACTCCCTCAGAGGAGGAACTAACTCTTTTCTTGTTTCACACAATTCTTGAGATGTAGAGCCAGGATTAATTGTTGTGGATGAGATACTAAAGCACAGGTTTCCACGATCCCATGGAAGAAATATTCCCATGATATTCCTTTTGTTGTTAAAAAAAACTATATCAAATGTAAAAATGTAAATAGGCTTACATAATTTAAATATCATATTAAAATGTACAATTTGTCTCTAAATATAAAATATTTTTCTGGGGCAATTTAAACCAGAAAAGGAGAACAGAAGGAAATAAAGGCAATGGTGAAAGATAGCTCCCACTGGCCTTTAACATTCATTTTTATTAATTTAATCCTGAATGTGTACATAGGGTATTCTAGATAAGAGAGAGATTTCTCATTAAATGCCTCCCAGTAAGTAATATGTCTGTTGGTGCCCGTTGCCCTAGTCCTTACCCCTAGAGCAACCTGATGAGAGCCAGGTCAGTTGTCCTAATGAGTAGCTGGACACTTCGTAGGCAAGATATGGGGGAAAATGACTAACTTCTGCTTATAAAGGGGAAGGGGGCACTTGTTCCCTCCTGAAATATAATGGGCCTGAATCCTAACTGAACCCTTTGGCATGTAAATAATCTCTCCGGGAGTCAGACAGCCTCATGGTTTTGGCTTTTACCAACTAGAGGTGTCTCCAACCCTTGGGTCTTATTTCTCCTTGAAACGACAGTCCCTAGGGAGATGTCTTAGTGGTCCACCCTGACTAACTTAGCTGCCCATCTTAGGGTGTAACCATTTGGCTTTGGGAGATAAGAGAACTTTTAAACAAATGGATATGGATTTAATCCTTATAGTACACGGATGTTTCTTAGAGAAGTGAAAGCAAATATTCTCCCATTTTACAGCGCATGTTTCTGTGGCTCAGGAGACTAGGCCTTTTACAGGAGCACAGAGAATTTGCCAGCAGCAGCAGAACTGTTTTTGGAAATGAGCAAGTGGCAAAGTGTTGAGAAAGGAAAAGATCTTTTGAAAACCTGTGGTAAAGCATTGTTGGCTATATGATTTGGGGAAACTTTATAACTGGCACGACATTCTCCTCTACTCTTAACAATTGTTGGAAAATTTTCTCTTGTAAACTAAGCAAGATCAGGCTTGGATTAATTTGCTCAGGTGAAGAAGCATGCTTTCTCTTGTTCACTGTACGATGTGTAAGAAAGTAGAGTGTCCCTCTCCTCTTTTCCCCTTAGTGGGCCAATGAAAATGCCTCAGTGCATCCCCAGTTTACGAGTACTCAAGGCTACTAATTCTCAGTCCGCCAAACATTCATCACATATCTAAAATGCATGAAGTGTGTGAGGTTCCAATTTTTGAAGGTATCTGAATAATTAAAGTTTCATTATTCCAAAGATCATATAGTGAAATGTGTCGATAGGTTAACAGATTACTTAGGAATAAAGTGCCAAAGGCACTGTCACGATGTTCTCTTCTGCAGGCCATGCCCACAGCCAGATCTGTGCCACAACACCATCTAAATCGCTATACTGGGATGGGTTTAGGTACCTACCACATCATAGGTCAAGAGTGCTAACCACTGACTCGTGGATCTGAAGCTTCTTATTACAAAGCTAATGCATTGTACAGATTGCATCATGCCGCATGGGTCTAAGAAAAAGCACAGTGCTTATTGTTTTGCTCAAGATTTTGTGGAAAATCGTAATGCTGGATTTTGTCCAAACTTTAATTCTTTGTGAATCTTCTTTCCGTAAAATTGTCCACTTTGTAAAATGAATCTAGAATCTGAAATACAGGGCCTTAATATCATTGTCTTTGAACTTCCTTTTCTGAGCATTATCCTTGGAATTAGAGAAAAAAATGGTTATTTTATTGACAACCTCTAATAAAGCTCCTTTTATTGCCCCTTTTTTTCCTGTGCAAAAAACTGCCTGCATTTTATCTGCCCCAGCACTATAAAGTATTCTGCAGGATCATTTCTCATTCTTCATAAACCGGCAGCATGCCCCAAATCAACAGTGACTGGAGTTGCTTGTCTCTAGGTCAGTTTGCTCAAACAGTTAGAACTTGTTTGTCATAAATCAGTTGAGTCCACACGCAGAGATTGATATTAATGCTTTGTTAAGAGATTTTCAGTATGGTTATTTTATACATTGCTGGTTTTGTTTGCAAAATTTAACCAGTGAAAATTGCTCCTCAAGACTCAGAAGCAGGCAACGCCACAAAGTTTACTGTCCTAAGTGGAAGTAATTGCACTCAAATTGACCCAACCTGGAATAGGAAAACATTTAGTTACAGTAATGTTCCTTTCCCTTCTCCTCCCACATGGTGATCAAGGCCTTGATGCTTACCACGTCACAAATATTAAGGAAAGGCCTGTGATCTTTTCTATTGGCGTCATCCACTTTCCTTGTGCCAAGCTCAGAGCTTAGTCATGCAGATATTTGTCATATCTTCCAAGGTCAACTCACATTGTGTTCTGTCTCCAGGTCTCATGCAGCCTGTAAGAGATTTTCCATTTCTCATGGTCCTTGTTTGAACTTCTCAGTGACATTCCACACTGGCATTTCTACATTGGTTTGTTCTGAGGGCTTACATATTCATTTTGTAGAGAAGTGTCCCCTCTGCTTGAGCACAATATTAAGAAAATATTGTGAAAGTTTCTCACAATATTTTCTTAATATTTCAACAGGCATAATGGTAAAAATACAACATTCAAAATGGTTGAAATCCAGATACAGTAGTGTTTACAAGGTAAAATAAAGCCATATATGATAATATTGGAGAAGACAAATGTCATAAAATCAATGGTCTGACATTCCTGGTTAAAATACTTTAAAAGGGGGGGAAATTATACAAAAGGTAAACAAATAAAAGAAACTAATAAAGAACAGGAATCAATGGAATAGAAAATAGAAAAACAATGAAGAAAATTAATAAAATGAAAAACTGATTATTTAAAAATATCAATAAGAGGGATGAACTTCTAATTAGGCTAATACAAATAACAGCAAAGGCAAAAATTAATAGTGTGGAGAATGGAGGAGGGAACTTCCATAGTTATTAAGACATTAAAAAGATAATAAAGAGATGGTATTAAATTTTATGCCAGAAAATTTGACTACTTGGATGAAATATGCAAACTATTTGAAAGATACAAATGACCCATGAAGAAATAGAAAATCTGAATATCTCTATATGCATGAAAAATAATAAAAAATTTTTTGTTGAGTAAGCAACTTCCCACAAAGAAACTTCTAATGTCTGAAGAAAGACAAATATAATTCTTAAACAGACTCAGAAAATAAACTTGCCTTGTTAGAAACGTTAAAAAGTTCTTCAGAAAGAAGGAAAATGCTGTGAGCCGGAAAATGCTGTGATCCAGAAAATTGGTCTTTCAATAGACGAACGGATGAAAAAACTGCGGTACATGCACACACTGGGATATTTTCATAGAAAAAATAAATGAGCTATCAAGCCACAGAAAAAAAATGGAGGAACTTTAAATTTATATTTCCCAGGGTAAGAAGCCAGACTGAAAAGTCTACATATTATATCACTCCACTTAAATGGCATTTTGGAAAAGGCAGAAATACAGAGACATTAAAAAGATCCGTGGTTGCCAGTGGTTTTGGGGAGAGGGGAGGAGGGATGAATATGTGGAAAACAAGGACTTTTAGGGCAGAAAAATTACTCTGCACACTATTGTAATCGTGGATACACAATATTATGCATTTGTCAAAATCCATACAACCGTACAGCACAAAGCATGAATCCTAACAAAATTAATTTTAGTTACTGATAAAGTGTCAATATTGGTTGTTCTTCACTTGTAACAAATGTACCATACTGAAAGAAAATGTTAATCACACGGGAAACTGTGAGTTTGGGAAGGAAGTACACGGGGACTCTCTGTACCATCCACTCTCATTTTAAATCTTTACAAAAGTAACTGACCAAGTTAATATGGAGGAAAAGAACTATCTTGACCTCCTTTACGCAATATCAGGTCAAATCAGTCATTGATAAACTTTGTTTTAGCCTGGTTAAAACAGAGTAGTACAGCTTGAAAAAATTGGGTGTTATTCCAGGAAAGCAAGGTTTGTTTAATATATGAAAATTAATGCACTTCACTATATTAAAATAGTGTATAAGAAAAGACATGATCATTTTAATAGAGGCAAAGAAACCATGTGAAAAAACTTTTAAAAATTCATGGAAAACCTCTCAGCAAACTAAGAATAGAAAGACAAATGCTCAGTGGTGAAAAAACAATAATAATGATTTCTACCTAAAATCTTAAACAATGCAAGTATATACTTGTCACCATTCCTTTTCAACTTTGACCAGATATCAGTGTAAAAAGATGAGAAAGAAGAAACGGAACATAAAATTCGAAAGGAACAAGTAGAACTCTCTTTTTCTAGAGATGATGTGATCATCTATATAGATAATCCAAAGGAATCCAAAAAAAATGAATACTAGAAACAATAAGTAATTTTATTAAGTAGCAAGACACAAAGTTAATACACAAAAGTCAAATTTACTGCTATACCTCTCAATGGGCAGGTAGAAAATAAAATAAAAAGTAACATCATTTACAAAAGCATAAAATTAAAATTCTAGGAGTAATTTAATTGGCAATTTATAAGATGTGTCCACTGGAAGTTAAAAGTAAAAGACTCAGAGAAATTAAAGATAGAGTAAAGAAATAAATATACAATTCTATCAACTGGAATACTTGACATAAAGATGGCAATTCTTCCCTGAGTTCATCTATAGATTAAATGTAAGCCTAATTGAAATTGAAATTCTAGCAGGATTTTTAAAATATATAAGAAACTGAATCTAAAACATATTTGCTAAATCAGAGGTCCTAGAATATACAAAATGATTTGATTAAAGGAAAATACTTGAGGACATATATTTCCTGTGTTTAATATTTACTATTAAGCTATATGGAACAAAACAGTGTGCTGCTGGCATATGGATTCGTAGATAAAGGAGTTGAACAAGCTAGAAAGTCTGGAAATACATCCCCTCTTACGTGATAAATTGGCATTCTACAAAGATACTAAGATTTGCATGATAAAATGAAAATGACTGTTAATATCAAATATCTGGCAGTTTTTATAATGTTAAACAAACACCAGATGACCCCACAATCCCACTCTAGGTATTTAACCTAGTGACATGAAAACCTATGTCCACACAAAATCTGTTCGCAAATGTTTATACCAGTGTTTTCTCACAGTTGCCCCAAACTGGAAACAACCCAAATGTCCTTCAACCAGTAAGTAGATAAAGAAACGATGGTGCAGTCGTACCATTGGATACCATGCAACATTAAGAAGGAACCAACTGTTAATGCTCACAAATACTTGGATGAATCTCAAAGGTAATAAGCAAAGTGAAAGAAGCCAGACTCAGAAAGCTGCACACCATGTGAATCTGTTTATGTGGAAACAGAGAAGGCAAAACTACAGGATGGAGAAGAGACCAGTAACTTCAGGGTTAGAGATGGGGAAGGCATTTGACTATAAAGAGCAGGTCAATGATATTCTGGAAGACGACAAACTGTTCTGTATCTTGAGTGTGGTGGTAGTTTACACAATCATATGCATTTGTCAATTCTCACAGGGCTGTGCCTCTCAAGAGAGTGAATTTCACTTTAGGTAAATTACAGATAATTTTTTGCAAGCAAAGAATAATGCACATTTCTGCCTATTTTCTTTCTTGGTGTGTCTTCTTTGCACCTTCCTCCCCAGTTTCTGTTGTCAAGAGAAGGCAAAGGTAATATATACGATTGTAACCTGTGGTGTCATGCCATGAGAAAACATGTCATATACAAACTGGAACTAGGGAGCATTAAGGTTCTTTCCAAAATGATGGGCAGAGTTTAGGTCAAACAAGATTTAGTAATGAAGAGATCCATTACTGCCTCTAGGCCTGAAAGAACAAAGGAGGGAGCAGTCTCTGGACTTGGAGAGAAAGTCATCTGGTGAGGGCTGCCTAGGGCCCTCAGTCCAGGGAAGCACCCTACCTGCAGTGCCCAGCCCAGGGACCAGAGGGAATAAATATCCTGAGGGCGCTCTTCTTCCTGCAGGTGGCTGACGCTTGCAAAACTTAACCAGAAACTGTGAAGCAAGAGTTCCCACCAGTGCAGTCCATGCACATCAGCCTCACTGGGCACAGAGCCAGGCAGAAAATGGGGACATATATCTGGATGGGCAAATGGAGGCCATCCAGCAAAACCACAGCATTTCCAATAAGGAACTGAAGGAATAGAATCCATATTATTAAAAAAAAAAGCTGAAACACCTAATGTTAGTTATCCCATCTTTTGTAGCTCCTAAGAAGCTCCTGTTATTTCAGGATTATATATTCACACTAGCTTTGTATTACTAGGAAATCGTGTGTAACGATGCATACTACAACATTATTTTTCAAATAAAAGTGAAATTTTGTAAATATATACTAAAATGATCAAATATAGATAAATTATCTAACTTTTTTTTTTGCCGAAAGCTATTCAAGGAAATTCCTTGTACTTTTTACAAAACAGACTATTCTTTTAGATATTTTTTTCAGGCATAAATTTGTATCTAACAACAGATATTGGGTTTCGCATTGTCTTTTCTCCTTTTAGTCTGTCACTTTTTATCCTATATCCAGAAACTCTGAACATCTCATCAAATCCCATAGCTTCAACTGTAATCTGTGAGTGTGTAACGAACACATCTTCCCCACTCGCCTTCACCTCCTTCCATTCTCCAGTCGTACATGTCCTTCATTGGATGACATTTCCACCTAATGTACTGAAGTCACATTCTCATCAAAACAGTTCAATACAAAGCTCATCACACCCTCTTCTCCATGAAGAGACATTCTTTTTCCTTCATCCCATGAAGAGACAACCTTCTTTCTAGCTTCTCTTTTCATTAATATTCCATAAATAGGGCATGGGGTATTTATCTATGGTACCTTTTCAGAAAGATTGTTGTGAAGGATAAAAAGATAGAGAATGTGAAATATCCTGCTAAAACGTTAAATAAAAATGTTTTGAGATTTTATATTCCATATTTTCAATGTATAATAAATATTGGCGTGGATTAGGAAAACTAGATTTATTTTTCAGACACACTCAGTGTCTTCAGTGATCTATTTTTATGTTATTCATGTTTAAGACGTTTCAGAATTTAAATTTCCAACATTTGGCATTGACTTGAAAACATATGTACTGTCTATAGTAATTTGCTCACTAATAGGTTGGGTACCTTTTTATACATATGTCACATTTCTAAAATTTATTTGGCCACTTCCTATATTAGAGGCTTGCTAAATTTATCTCAACATTTTTAATAAGCACATGCTTATTTGCAGAATATCAGCATCCATATAAATTGCTTACAAAATATGGCTCTGTAAGTATTTTATATTAAAACATAAATATAGGTGATACCTTTGTTAATGATTCAAATAATATCCAGTGATATTATAAATTTGATATTTTCACATTTAATTGATTTTTTTACATTTTAAGATTATGTGCTGTAAAAATGTTACATTCTATTTATTCAAGTGACTTTTGATTTCTCTATCTTGATTCAATGACAGATGCTGTCAATGTTTTCTACATTTGGTCACTAAAAAATATGTTTTGTTTGAATTACCAATGCTTCTACTTTTAACGTGACTATCATAATTTAACAGCTAGCAGAATAGTTTCCACATTTTCAATTTATTGTGCCCAGTGCACTAGATTCATTTATGAATACCTTTGTTAATGTCAGCTCCAGCTGAAAATTCTCAGAGGCTCAGTATAGTTTTAAGATTAAAATTGAATCTCCTTCCATTAGTTTTTTTTTTTTATGGCTGAAAATATCTTCTTTTTTTTCATTTTCCATTCTTTTAATTTCAACTTGTATCTTTTTTTATTGTGGTAACACTGTTTTATAAAATTATATAAATTTCAGGTGTACATCATTGTCTTCTGATTTCTGTGTAGATCGCTTCATGCTCATCACCCAAAGACTAATTACAATCCATCACCACACACTTGTGCAAATCACTACTTTCACCTCCTCCCTGTCCCCCTTCCCTCTGCTAACCACCAATCCAATCTCTGTCTCTATGCATTTGTTGGTTTTTTATTTTGTTTTGTTTTCCCAGTAATCTTACTGAGATCACAATGGTTTATAACATTGTGTAATTTAGGGTGTACAATATTATTTATCAATTTCTGAATACACTTCATCGTGCTCATTCTCAGCGGTCTAATTTTTATCCATCGCCATACATATGTACCCCTCTGTCCCTTTCACCCACCCAGCAACCTCCTTCCCCTCTGGTAACCACTAATCTGTTCTCTTTATCCATGTGTTTGTTATCTTCCACATATGAGTCAAATTACTCAGTATTTGTCTTTCTCTGTCTGGCTTATTCCACTTAACATCATACCCTCAAGGTCCATCCCTGTTGTTGTAAATGGGACAATTTTGCCTTTTTTATGGCTGCATAGTATACTATTGTGTGTGTATATATATATATATATATATATATATATACTACATCCTCTTCATCCATTCATCTGTAGAAGGACACTTGGGTTGCTTCCATATCTTGGCTACTGTTAACAAACTTGCAATGAACATAGGGGTTCATAAATCTCTTTGGATCATTGACTTCAGATTCTTTGGATAAATACCCAGTAGTGGGATAGCTGGATGGTATTGTATTTCTATTTTTAATTTTTTTAGAAATCTCCATACAGTTTTCCATAGTGGCTGCACCAGTGTACATTCCCACCAGCAGTGTAGGAGAATTCCCTTTGCTCCACATCCTCTCCAACATTTGTTGTTTTTTGTCTTGGTAACTATAGCCATTCTGACTGGTGTAAGGTGATGTCTCATTATAGTTTTGATTTGCATTTCCCTAATAATTAGTGATGTTGAACATTGTTTCACGTGTCTGTGGGCCATCTGTATATCTTCTCGTATTTTCAACCTAAATGTCCATTCTGGCTTTTTCTGCCCCTTCTGTCTAATAATAATAAGAAGGAGGGGGGGGAGGGGTGCGCGAGGGGAGGGGGAGGGGAGGAAAAGAAGAAAGAGTGTCAGTTCACTTGAACTGCACATTGATCACCAAGTGCATTATTTCATGGCCTCAGCTTTGTGGTTTTTTGTATTGCTGTTTCTTGGAATACGTACTTCCACACTTTCTATACCTATGAAAACCCATTTTATACTACAAGGTCAAATGATACCATGTCCCCTAATAAATTCAATTTTCCTTCTTCGAAAAACTGGGATCATTTTCTACTACTGTGCATCTCACCATATATAACCAACTCTGTAAGAGCCTCCATAACAGCTTATTGCCTAATAAAGCTTAAATTCCTTCAATACAAAGTTTTTTCTATTTACATATTAAGACAAACCTAAATACACCCACACATAGCTATTTAACACACCTTGATTTGATTTGACGACACATCACCATCTAGACTATCATTTAAATGTGTATTTGTTAGGATCCTACTCTCTCATATTGCTTCTTCTTGAAAAATACTACTCTTTCAGATGACTGAGCTACACAGTGATGGTAATGACTCATACATTCTCCTGAAAGTCTTAATCATGGAATCATCTTGATTCTCTATGCTTTTGACATTCAACTTTAAATGAAATTTGACAATTATACCTTTCTATTTTGTAAGAATCCTTTTTATTTTTAGTCCAAAGTGACTCATAGAAGCCATCTCTTTGTTTACTTGTCATATTTGAGAGACTATGTCTACCATTTAGGAAATTATTCCTTCTTATGATTACCACTATTGCATCCCCACAGCCGTGTACTACATTCTATAACTTTATTCCAGAATACAGTAAACATTTACATAGAAAAATTTGTATTAAATATAACCTTCAAATTCTTGCAAACTCATGAGTCAGATACTTGGAGCAGAGGAAATAGAAAGTACCTTTAGCAGACATCATTTTCAAAAATACTGCCCTGAGTTTTCTTTGCTAGAAGAAATACTATTGTCTGGAGGTTCTGTTTCTGTTTTGTTAAAACACCTGCACAGCTTTCAAATTCTCCTCTGAAATCCCATGCTACCAGGAGAGAATGCTGACCTTTTAGCTCATTTTTATTTTCTGGCTGACTTTACAGAGGGTTACTTATTATATCTACTGTTGATAGCTATAATGATCAGTAATGCCAGGTCATCTTTCAGACTCTTTTTCCACAATACCAGGATTGTTACAGAGATTTAGAGATCTTGGAATACCTCCCACATTACTTTGACTTTCTCTCTATTCTACCAGCACTAGACCAACAGCTGCTGGGGTGTGTATGTCTATCCATAAAATGCAGATTTTTCCATATTGGTACTCAAATTATTTCATTTCACTTAATTACACTCATTCCTGTCTGGCTGTGGCCACCATGATATCTCCCCAGACATGCTCTTCTGCACTTGACCGTGCCCTTCACCCATCAGGAATGAGAGTCAAATTCCATGACCACTGAATTAGAGAGAAAAAACACATCATGAAGAAAAAAACATACTAAATAAGTAAAAGCCATATATACAACAAAGAATATGAGAAATAAAGCAGGGTAATAAATTACATAGTCCCAGGTGTGGACCTGATGCACCTTTTAAATAAGGAGATAGGAAAGTCTTCACTGAGTGGATGACATTTAAATAAAAACTTGAAGAGGGGGCCATGTATTCACTAAATTTTATTAATTCTGTTTTTCCATTAAATTCCACTTTATTTTCTGTAATTAATGTTTTCCCTCACTTTTTGGGTAACTTTTTAAAGTTACTGTCTTTTTGATATGCAGAATTGTTTATGATAAAGTTTATTTATGTACATGTTCAATAAATATTTTCTTTTCCCCATTAATCAATTCATTAGAAATATTATAAATTCAGCTATTTTGTGTAGATATGAATTCCAGAAAAGAAAGATAACACCAGAATTATGAGAGCTATTACAGCAGCTACAACGTGCTCTCTCTCTTTGTCCCATGTGACTCACAACTTTAGAGTTACTCTTTAAAAAGGGAGAGAATAAATTCTGATTTAAAAACTTACCAAAGAAAATCAGGCTTCGCTTTTCCTTTTTCAAATATCTTGGACAAATCATATATGTTTAAAGCTTGTTCTTTTATTTATTAGTTTTTCAAAAGAAGACATCTTATTCAGTAGTGTATATAATTAAAGGAAAACAATTTTCTTAAAAAGACAGTTTACAAAAAAATATATTTGGGTTTTTTATAATTCTCATTGAAAGAATATCTAGTAATTTAAAATGGAAAAATGCAAAAAGCCTGAGTGGAGCATGTTTTGTATGTTTATGTCATTGCAAGGGGCCCTGTGTCATTGGAGTAGCATCAGGAACGATGAAGAGTACTGGGAGATAAGATCAGGAGGGAGCAAAAAGCTAGTTTCTGCTGGCCTCTGCCAGCCACTGTCAGGAATCTGCCTGCATTGTGAGAGCGACTGAGAGCCACGGGAGGAGGACTGAGCTATAGAATGACATGATGTCAACTATGTTTTAAGAGGACCACTTGGGCTTTTATCTCAAGAGTAGACTACATGGAAAGGAGAGATTGAGTTACAGATTATTGCAATAACACAGGCAAGAGAGGCGGTGTCTTCATCCAGGGGGCCAGCAGTTGAGTGGTGAGAAACTTAATAACAGAGAGAACAGAACTGAGTGATTATATCAGAGGCACAAGAGAAAAAGAGGAGGCAGAGAGGACGCCAAGTGTTTGTCCTCAAAAATCGGAAGGATGAGGCTGTCATAAAAGGAAGCATACATACTGCAAGAAATAAGGTGATATAACATTCATCAATACTGAAATTAGTGTCTACCCTAGTAATATCAGAGACCATCAGTTTCCTTCGCTAAATGAGTTTATGAAAGCTAACAAACTTTGGTATAATAATAAAGAATAGGTAGAAAAAACTTAAAAATAAAAGAATTTCATTTGTAAAGCATAAGCTGTTCTCCCATACATAAATCTCTAGTTCCTATGAGGACATTTTACCCATACTATTAAATTAACTAATTAATCTATGCACTGATTTACTAACTTAATCAATATGAATGAGCACCTACCATAGGCTACTATTCTGTGATCAAGTAGTAAAAAATGTGTACCTAAATTCTAATGAGGATAAGATGTTAAGTAGATAATTTCTTTTTTTTAAGAGAACAGGAGGTTGAGCCTTCTTTTTTGTTTTTAAATAGGCTTTTTAATTTTTTTTGGTGAGGAAGATTGGCCCTGAGCTAACATCCGTTGCCAGTCTTCTTTGTTTTGTTCCCTCGGAGCCCCAGTACCTAGCTGTATGTGCTAGTTGTAGGTCATTCTAGTTCTTCTATGTGGGATTCCGCCACTGCATGGCGTGGTGAGTGGTGTGTAGGTCTGTGTTCAGGATCTGAACTGGGAAACCCTGTGCTGTGGAAGTGGAGCGCACAGACTTCACCACTCGGCCACGGGGCAGGCCCCCAAGTAGATAGTTTTAAGGAGACATTTATACAGTGATTTTTGATACTTACATTAATTCTTGGAGTGCTATCTTTAATTATTTTAAATATAATGTGCATGCAAATATGGCAAGGAGATATTTTTGATATTGATCATTAATTGAACTTTAGTATTAATTGGGTATTTAGGATAAAACAAGAGAGAAAGGAAAATAATTATGATAGACCCTGTGTATCTGGAGGAATATCATGTTCCAGAAGTTGCTTTTATAAAGAAAGCAGAGGGGGAAGAACTGAAGAGGTGGAAATAGGAAGCAGAAATGAGTAAAATTACGTTTAGAAATCATTTTACTTAATAGTGTGAAAATGAGGTGGTAGCGATTGTAGCAAAACATAAAACAGGGCTTCTGCCTAAAAGATTGTTGCAGGGACCAGCCTGGTGGTGCAGTGGTGAAGTTCACATATTCTGCTTCTCCACGGCCCGGGTTCATGGTTCAGATCTCAGGTGCAGACATGGCACCACTTGGCATGCTATGTTGTGGTAGGCGTCCCACATATAAAGTAGAGGAAAATGGGCACGGATGTTAGCTCAGGGCCAGTCTTCCTCAGCAAAAAGAGGAGGACTGGCAGTAGTTAGCTCAGGGCTAATCTTCCTCAAAAAAAAAAAAGAAAAGAAAAAGATTGTTGCAGTAGAACAGACAATATATTTTGGAGGTCTATACTGTCCCTCAGTGATTGAGTAGCCTGGAGAAGAGAACACCAAAACCAAATGGAGAGCCAACGTACCTGTACAATTAAAAAAGGCATTTTCTTTAGCAAAACATTGGGCGTGAGGCATTGTGAAAAATTCCTACATTTTGGCATAACTGACAGTCTCTAGATAAGGTTCAAAGGAAGAGGCACACATTTTTGGAGAGAGTGGAGAATAGAGACAATCTTTTTCTCACCTCGAATCCTTCTGTCCATGAACTGAAATCCATCTCATAGTGGCAAATTCTATGGGTGAAGAAAAAATATGGAGGCACTGTGGACAATTAGACCGGAGCAGGCTCCGGGCAGATGTGACTCAGCATGTTGCTGCAGGCAGCGTATGCGCCACCATGTATATGAACACCTTATGGAACCTACATAATGTAAACATCTGCTGGCTGTACGCCACTTTTGTCTAGGGTCATATAAAAGCAGCCACAAGGGGAACTGCTGCGCTCCCACTATCTCTTGGCCAAAGTGAATAAAATGTATGTCTGCCTTGCCCTCGGGTGCTCAGACCTTTTTTTCAACTCCTCGAGCACCGAGCCCCATGGTCCCTTCATCTGCTGTTTCTCTCCTGCATACACTTGGCATAGTCAAAAGGATTCTGAGGTGTATGGACCTATGGCTCCTGAGGCTGCCGGGACAGACATGTGGCCACCCCTGTGGAAGGATGGGAGTCCGTGGAGGGTACCCTGGTCAGCACTGAGATGGCTCTGCATGCCCAGGGGAGCAGGTGCCAGAGAACGCCTGGCCTGCCATGGGGCTGGCGGGCCGGCTGTTTTTGACAGCCTTAAGCCGGAACATGGATTCTGCCTTGTGGGATGCAGCCGGCATCGGGGAACTCCTAGCCGAGGAGGACACCCTGGAGGCACGGGTGCGGCAGTTGGAAGAGGAGCTAGAAATGCCGCCTCGCAGCGATCGGCAGAGGACGCTGAGGACTGGGACGTAGAGGAAGCACGCCCTCTCCACGCTTCGCCAGTAATCCAGCCAAAGGTAAAGCATGAGCAGCCCTTGGGTCCAGGCGATGTTGCCCAAGGAGCCCTGATGGTGACAGAGTTCATGGCGTATACCACCTATACGGCAAAGGAACTGCGGGACTTGCGCAGGCAGCGGCTGGCGGAGCCCCTACCAGCCTGGCTCCTGCCACTATGGGCTGAGGGGGCAGATCCCTTCGGCAGCTGCTACAGCCGCTGGCTAACCCAAGGGCAGGGAAATTACTCCATGACGGAGTGGGTGACGGCTGCCGCCTGGGACAGTGTGGGAGAATGCCGGGGAGCTCCCGGAGACTGTAAGCCCATGGCAGACCTATGTGGAACTGGTCCAAGTTATCCACGTGTTGGGAACGAGATCCCGTCTGACTCTTTTGGGCCAGATACATGAAGTAGCCACTACAATGGCCACTTTGGGGAATGTAGAGTGCCCAAGGAAGGAGAAAACCGTGCATGTCTCACTGCGGGGGAGGCCCCCAAGCCTAGAGCAGGTTCGGCAGAGAACAGGCCCAAGCAAGTGACTGCATGCAGATGTAGATTGACCTGTTAGCTGCAGGCATTGATCAGACGAAAATAGACAGGCAACCAAACACTGTCCTGATGGCACTGAGGCACTGGTTAAACCCTGAGAAACAGTTCTAGAAGACAGCAGGAGTGGGGAAAAATCCTGGCAAGAGTCACCAGGCAAACCTTCAGGATTTCTGAAGCCCTCAGGTGAGGAGCTCATGTACCTCTTTGACTAGGGGGAAGGCTGAGGTGCTCGGCTTAGGGGATCCCCAAAGGACCATAGGACTCCCGTGGAACTTGGGATTTACTGGTCCCCCAGCAATGTACAGTGTGTGCTGGTATTGGTAGATACTGGAGCTGATTACAGTCTGATTTACGGCAACCCGGTTAAGTTTCCAGAGAAGCTGGCATATGTTGATGGCGATAGAGACGGTAGGTGAAAGTAAAGCCAGTGTCTCTGTCCTTTGGCATTGGCCATTTACCACCCCGAGTGTACACAGTGTATGTCTCCCATGCTTGAGTATGTTCTGGGGGTGGACGTCTTGAAAAGACTGCGCCTACAGATGACCATGGGTGAATTCCACCTACAGGTGCGTGTGGTTGAGACTGTTGTCCTGGTGGACATGAGGAGATCACACAGACTACTGCAAAGTTAAAAGAGGTTGGGATGGTACAATCCACCCACTGTCCTTATAATGCCCTGGTTTGGCCCATGAAGAAGCCTGATGGCACATGGAGTATCACTGTGGACTACTGGGAATTAAATAAAGTGACTCCTCCATTACATGCTGCTGTGCCCTCAATGCATGACCTCATGGATCAGCTGACAGTCCAATTGGGACAGTACCACTATGCTGTAGACCTTACTAATGCCTTCTTTTCCATTGATATTGCCACTGAGAGTCAAGATCAGTTTGCTTTCACCTGGGATGGCAGGCAGTGGACTTTTCATGTTTTTCCACAAGGATATTTGCACAGCCCCACTATTTGTCATAGATTTATCACCCAGGACTTGGCTGCCTGAGTTCATAGTGATACAGTGCTTGTATTTCACTACATTGATGTCGTGTTAAACTCTGACTCTCTTACAGATCTCAAACAGGCTACCAACTCCCTGCAGAGACATCTGGCAACATGTGGTTGGGCTGTGAATGACGCCAAAGTCCAGAGACCAGGACTTGTTGGGATATTAGCAAGTGTTTATCTCTCTTTTAGTCCAGGTGGTGAGACCCCGGTATGCTATGGAGAAAAAGCGGGCCCCTTGAGACTGGACACGCACTGCGAACCAAGCATTTAAGGTCACCAAGCATGCGGTACAGCAGGTACAGGCTCTGCAAGTGGCTGATCCAGGACGGCCATATAAATTGTGTGTCTGTGTTACCCAAGAGGGTTTTGGCTGAGGCTTATGGTAGTGACAGGACAGGATATGAGCTCCTGTTGGGTTTTGGTCCCAACTTTAGAAAAGGGCAAAAATATGATATTCTCTACTAAAGAAACAGTTGACAGCTGCCTATTCTGCCCTGGTAGCATGTGAGGCCATCACACGAATGGCCCCTGTAAAGCTCAGAACTACATACCCTGTACAGGGATGGCTCAAACAAAGGAGTTCAGTGAGCTCCAGCCCCCTGAATATAGAGCTATAACAAGTGTTGGGGCCAGCTGAGTTCCTTGCTGTGGAAGAAAAGGCCCCAAAGTCTCCTCTAGAAATAGAGCCCACACCCTATGCTAAAGAAAAGTCCCTGTCCTAGAGAATGCTTGGTATACTGAAGGTACTAGTAGAGGGCATGCGCCCTTGGTCCGATGGCAAGTGGACTACATCGGACCATTACCAAAGACCAAAGGCAATGTGTACGCCTTTATGGCTGTTGATACGGCTACTGGTTACTCTTTACATGGCCCTGTACGGCCACAGATCAGAGACAGACAATTCAGGCCCTACAGGTACTCTTTATGGTCTTTTTGGTTGATGCTTGGTTGTAAAAAATGACAAGGGGACACATTTTACAGGACAAGAAGTCCAACAGTGGGCCGGCCCCAATGTGCCTCAACATGAGACAAGTACAAGAATAAAAATGGTCATAAAATATGAAAGCCCCCACTGCAGATGGTTGGTGCTTTTAGCTCCATGGGAACTTGAAAAGCAGCGAGACTTACATATCACCCCGTGGGTGACTAGTAGTTGGCCCCCTTGGGTAACTGTCAGGCTGCCACAGACCAATGCTGCTTCTATCCTAAAGGAAATGCATGTGATTTCTTTGCGGCCAATAATGAGTTCCCCTCTACTGCTCCATGTGGAGCCCATGCTTGCAGCCTCTCTACAGACAAGAAAAGTATGATATCAATGGCCGGGAAGGCCCCTGTTGGTAGCCACCCTCCTGTCCCAAGATAAGTGACTAGCATACATTTCGCTTAAAGAACGTGATTTATCTTTGTTGGCTCCTATCACTACCTTGTCCTTTTGCGCATAGATAAAGTACAGCGAACAGTATTGTAGAAGGGGCATACACCTGTACTAAGGTTGCCAATGTATCTAACTGTTGGGTGTACACGGAACTGCCCACCGGAGCAGTAGAAGGCTTGCCATGGCACATCCACCCCGCTTCGGAAAGAAACGAGACCTGGCTGTATTCCTAGAGACCATCTCATGCTCAGAGGTGCCAGGTGGCTCAACAGATATGCTGACAATGTGGACATAAGCAGCCCTGGCCAACCCCAAGCCTCTGAGACGGCTGTGGGTGGTTATCCGGGGAGGCTGTTGTGCTCCACACACCTGTGCCCTTGTACATAGAACAACAAAAGGGAGAATACGACAACAAGGTGGATACCCCAGGGGCTGTGTCAAAAGGTTACACGAATGACCTGGCCCAAATATTGGTGAAACGTCCCTCCCTGTGTGGGGGTGGCCCCCACAGATATAGTACCCTTGGGCAGCTTCTGGGTCTATGGTAGTCATGAATGGCCTTATCTCCTGACTAACTTGATAGGACAATATACTTGAGGGTGGCCCTAAGCTGTCCTCCCTGCGGCAGTGGGTTCTCGCCACGCTGGTGGGTGTAGCTTGTCTCTTGGTGGCTACTTACTGATCATTGTATTGTTGTTGTAAAATGTAGCTTTAAGACGTCGTGCTGTGTGCACGTGCACACACCTCCTACAAGCCCGTGACTGCTGCAGTCTAATGGGTGTAGAGTGAAAGAAAAATATGGAGGCACTGTGGACAATTAGATGGGAGCAGCTTCCGGGCAGATGTGACTCAGCATGTTACTGCAGGCAGCGTATGCGCCACCATGTATATGAACACCTTATGTAACCTTCATAATGTCAACATCTGCTGGCTGTATGCCACTTTTGTCTAGGGTCATATAAAAATGGCCACAAGGAGAACAGCTGCACTCCCACCGTATGTAGGCCAAAGTAAGTAAAGAGTATGTCTACCTTGCCATCGGCGGCTCACCTCGTTTTTTCAACTCCCTGAGCCCCGTAGTCCTGTCCTCGGCTGTTTCTCTCCTACTTACAATGGGGCAGGACAAATATTTCTGTAATTAACCTGAAGTAGAGGCTCCAGAACCTGCTTATCTGGGAGGAACAATAAAACTGGAGTATAACCTTGAATTTAAATGTTGACTCCTTCATATTAAAAGTCCCTAGCAGCCCTTTATTAACAGGTTCTAATCGTGTCTTCACATAAAGGAATCCGCACTCTAGATTGTAACGCTGTCCCTTCCAGCATGCAGCTGATGAAAGAGATATTTCTAGAGTGTCAAGTATTCGTTGATTCTAGAAGGCTTGAAAATGGTAGGTTTTATGTAATGTCAAAGCCTGTGTTTACTCCAGTGACCACTCAGATTATAGCTAGTGTGTTTAGGAAAATGAACAGAATCTTTAGACTATATTTGCATATGTAGATGCAGCATGCATAATGGTTTCAACAAATATTTTTAAACCACTCTTCAAATCAGGATGAAAAATTGATCTTAAAATGGTTGACATTTTAATGATACAACACTAATCAAATATATTTAGAATTTTATTTCAGATTACATAATTTCACGATGGCTTTTAAAACTTGGCTGAGAATCACTGCATGGAAATAAATGAAAACTGGTAAGTATAGATATGTACTGTTGTGTAATCCCTGATTTTCATCACAGGAATTTAGTCTTTGGTATTTTCTTTGTAGCATTAAATTGTTTTGTTTAAAAAGCTTTGTATAATTTGTGTTTTTAATTTTGTAAACAGCATCTATGTTGTAATGAGAGGTACTTAGAAAAATCATTAAAAAATTGTTTATTAACTTGCCTTGCCTTTTTGAAAATGCCTCAATATTCTGCATGTTAAGAGTGCTCAGAACTATCGGCCAGCTGCAAGCATTCTGTTGAAATATTAGAGGACTTGTCCTGAATATCTTAAAGGAGACCTACTAATTAATTTAATCTTGATTTTTATTTTCAAATTAAAACAGCTGTGCTTTACCAAAGCTTATAACTGAAAATTTTTGTTTCCCAATTTCCATTTACATTTGTAATTACACAGTACCTGATACGTCCCGAAACTGATAGGAACAAAAACATGGTGCTCCCCATTCATTAACTCAACTGTTTGGATTCAGGTAGTTGTAGGGGTGAGTAACACGTGAGGACACAGACATTAATTAAAAAACCTCACAAGTAAATGCAAAATCTTAACTGGGACAAACACCCTGAAATATAAGCACACAATATCATGAAACCATGTTTTAGGAGATAGGACTTAGGGAATTTCTGAAAGGACTCCCTAAAGAAATAGAAATTGGTCATAGAAAAGTAAAATGAATAAAGCCGGGATTAAAAAGATCTCCAAACAGAGGATACAGGGTTGCAAAGCTCTCTGGCAGCATGAGCGTATGCAGCACTGAAAGGAGGTCAGCATGTCTTGAGTTCATAGAGTGACGGGGGAGATGGTACAAGACAAGACAGGAGGGCCAGGGAGCAGTCAGAACAGCAACATTTTGAAGGCCATGATTAATTTTTTAAAATTGTGTGAACAAGTATCTAAAACACAGAATTCTTTTTTAAATCTGGGAGAAGATAATTCTTGCCTTATTACTCCAGAAAAACTATGGCATAGGAATTTACAAGTTCTGAAATATACGTAAGAAAAACAAATTTAAAAATGCTTCCTATTTCATCAATCTCAGCTGTTACTGAACAGCAGTTTTCTTACTAATTTTACCATCCCTAACATCTTTAGGAGACATTAAAATGTCAGAATAACTATTTTAACACTATTTTTGCATTGAAGCAAGATAAACCAAACAGATTATGCTTCTAGTCTAGGAAATTAGTCAAGAGCTAAAATTATATGCCTTATTATTTCACAGAAAGTCAAATGAGAGATGTGTTTCTGTTTCAATAAAATAGAGGTTGGCTTTGAGAGATTGGAATACCTAAATTTTCAAACAAAAATTATAGCATCGTTATAGATGTGACAATGTCCAATGAATAAACCATTTTTCAAGCAAACTGGAGTGTGTGGGGACAGGGTGAAGAAAGATGTGATTTCTACAGTGATGTGTCCCTGGTAACCATGCCCGAAGGGAAGAGGAAGATTGCATTCTTTGTGTACAGATTCCCCTAGTCAGGATGGCAACACTCACTGGGGAGAGGGAGAGACTCCTTCCAGACCACGAAGATAGAAACTATCTGGTGTCTATCTCTGATGTATTATATAAACATAAATACTCTTTTGTTTATAAGAGTGGTCTTTGTAGAGGGTAAATTTATCTAACTGGTCTAAAAAGGAGGAAGTACTCCTGTGGCAAACAGGTAACATTATGGTGGAAAAAAAGCAGTGATATACCTAATAATTTTCTGTTGCATATTACAGATCATTTGCTTATACATTATTTTAGTTGACTCTCAAAACAAGCATGTAGAGAATGACTTGTCCTGCCTCTATCAATTAACTCATTGCCAGTTCTTACTTTTATAACGTGCATTCTGATAATAAATGCATGTCTTTATCAAGATAGCTCCCTAAAATAAGAGTGTTGTGCTATATAAGAAGAGATCACCAAGAAAGAATACTGGACTGCTCTTTTGGGGGGAAAGCACATTTTCCCTAGATAAGTTGTCAAATATAAGAATCTCCTTGATGTCTGGAAATTTGTTTCTTAATTAAGCATAAAGCTAGGTTTTAAAACCTGTTCTAATTACAATTTATCAAACAAATGTTTTAAAAGTTCTCAAATGTTTCTCCACTGGGAACCATTTAATAATTATATCGTAGATATAATTAATTAATTTAGGTCAATAAATGCATCTCATTTTCAAATTTTGGTGGTGTTATAAAATCCAGATTCTTTATCTGTGGTTTTCACCAGCAGCCGGAGTGATTTCTTTTCAACACTATTACTTCTTTTTCAGTGATGTTGTACCATCAATCATCTCTCCTCTTCCTATCGATGTCAATATTTTCCTTTCCATGGCTTATTCCCCTCAGCAGATGAGCAAAGTCAACATCAGCTTATGCTAAAATAGCTTCCTCATTTTCTCATTTAATATTATATCCTTTAAAATCCTTTTCAAGTTATGTTTCTTCCAACTTCCCTCATATGTGCCACATTGGTCAACTGGCTAGTCTTTCAATGGATTCTGAAATCTTACTCTGTCCCTACAATCCTGTTGTTCTTTCCTTGGGGCACATGCTTCCTTTCCCTTTCTGCCTCCCTTGGTCCATTATAAATTCATTTATTTGTAAAATCCCAATTAAAATAAGACATCATCGATTAAAGATAACCACATATTCTCCACTAGAATCAGTATCTTGAACTCCCTAATCTCATCATATTTTGTTTCTCCACTGAGCAGCATGACCCTCATGGCCTGATTAGGGTTGCAGTCATTTACGTTTGATACACTAGAGGGCGGGGATTCTGTTTTGTTTATATTTCCTTGGGCATCACTCCAGCAGGAGTCTTGCTCAAAATTGCTAGCAAGCAAGAATCTGACATGTGGAATATCAGTCTCATTCCAGCTTTGAGAGTGAACATTCAAGGAGGGTTCTTATATGCCTTTGTATTCGGTAGCCAACTGTTCTTGGGTTCTGGTCTGGAGTCAAATATTCTTAGATTCTAATGTTTAAATGATACCAAGAGTTTTCTTCTCGATCTGAGAAACCAAGAAACTGTGGCCTTCCAATGTCAAAGTGTTTTGCTGGGTCAAATACCTTAAAATCTGTACAAACCAGTTAATTGAGCACAGCTCAAGAATACTTATGATTTTCTATCTACAGAGTCATTGCTACTTTGATATATGTTCTCAAATAAAAATGCCTCATGTGGCAGCTCAGTGTGTTATTTTTATACTTGTGTTTCTAATGTTTTGAATTTTTTAAATGTCTCTATGCGTGGTGTCTAAAATAAAACTTTACTTGAATTGCTGTGTAAAAATCTAGATCGCACTTGTAAAAATGGTCAAGAAGTGTGTTCCTCGATTTAAAAAATGCTTATACATTATATTTATTTTTCAAGAACATTTCAAATCTCCACTTGATCATGCCTTATATGGACTTATGTTTTCTCCTCACTATTTTTCTTAAATTTTTGTACATTTGATTTATGTGGTTTTAAGATAATTTACTTAGAATTTTAATTTTTATTCAAATTCTAGAATATGGGTACCATAGGATCTCATATTTGTAAATCCAAGCAAACACCATGTGTCAAGATATCCTAATTTGAACAGAACACTTTGTTTTTAATTGTACAAGTTGTTTTTCTTAAGTAATGAATAGAGAAAACTTGACATGGCAGATGGTGGGTGGGTGGACCCCCTGTAGGCACAAACTATCTTGGAAAACTAGAAAACGTGGAGAAGGATTCTGGATAAATTGGCAATTGAGAGGATGATCTGTCGACAAAGAGGTTGGTGTGAAATCAGGAATTTGAATCCAATCTTGATGGAACTCAAATACTGTTTCTTAGAATTGGGTTACTGTTTTAAGCATGATGATTGAACACTTACTTTATTATATGCTGTGTTTTCATGATTAATAGCTTTTGAGATAGTTACCCATCATCCATACTTCTTGCATTCACTTGTTAACGAGAGAAGCTTTGCAAAAGACAGTGCTTGTAAATATATTTATTTGGTATAAAGAAGTGTTTTCAGTGTTTTATGTGTTTAAATGTGTTAGGGAAATGGAGAGTTGCTAAAGTACATACAGACAGAAGAAATATGAATACGTAGACACATACATATATATCTATACGCAAAAGTTTAAGGTAAAATAATCCAGATATGACAGTAAAATTTTGGTCTTAATAAGATTAATCAGATGTCATATTTTTAATCTTGATACTTTTTCAGTATTTTACAATATAGGAAGAAACAGTGTTACCTATATCATATATGGCATGTATGTATATTAAATGAGACAATATATGTAAAGGTCGTCAGTCAGTGGCTTTCATATTATACATACTCAGCAAGTGGTGCTCATAATTATTAATAAGAAGACTGAAAGGCTAAAATAAATGTTTTAATTAGTTTTATCTGGCTACACAGCTGAATATGAATTTAAAATATTTTAATGTTCACTCTGAACATTTATATTTATATTGTGTTACCATAACACAAAATAACTCAGCAAATTTTAAAATATTAAAACTTCTTCACCCTCACTAGGAACAAAAATGTCTGATGATTTAGACTATTGGCTCTGGAAACATGATCTTGGATCAGATTCCTGATTTGTCACCTAAGAAACTCATAATATTGAACATATTATTTAATCTTTTCAGGTCTCAGATTCTTCATCTATAAAATTAAGATGACACCAGTGACTACATTATAGAGTTGTTATGAGGATTATACGTATAAATATACATAAACCATCGTCTGAAAAAGATTCATCATGCAATAAATGTTAGTTACAATTTTAATTAATGTTATGTTTTAACACTTTACTAAGAGATAAATGAAATTTTCTTAGTCATTTTCCGTATTATATAAGATGATCTGAATATTCAACATTTGGAGGGCATGTTTACACATGAATTCACTGAAAATTTTATTGTTTGGCATTTAGAAAACTTGCCCTGAGAGATTTTGGACATCAATTTAACGAGAGTAATTAAAACCAACAGAAATAAGGGGCCAGTGCAGTGTTGTGCTGGTTGAGTTCACGTGCTCCACTTCCACAGCCTGGTGTTTGCAGGTTTGGATCCTGGGTGGGAACCTACGCACAGCTCCTCAAGCCATGCTGTGATGGCATCCCACATACAAAATAGAGGAAGATTGGCATAGACATTAGCTCAGGACCAGGCTTTCTCACTAAAAAAAGAAAACCAAAATAACACCAACAGAAATAAAAAACTGAAATTCACCAAAAGTTCTTTTATAAGAGTGTTTGAGTAGAAGAAGTCCATAGTTGCTAAGTCATTTTGTAAAAAGAAAAGAATAAAGAAAACAATGATTTCAAATATGAGCTATAAAGCAAATGCCATAAAGTGTAAAGATATTCATTGAGAGTATGATCTAAGTGCTTCTAATATAGGAACACAAGAGACCGCATTCCTGGAAAAACCAGAAGAGATGCATTTATCGAAAAGTGTTTAATATTTCTTCAAGAGAATGCAAGGAAGCCAGTAATTCTAAGACAATAAAACAACCATGTGTAGTAATCTGTTGAATATCTATTAGTTATGTCCAATTTCTGTATCCTGATAATGTAGACATAATCTCAGTTGTGGTTTTTAAAAGTAAGATAGATCAAGTGGCATCATATATCAAGACTTCAAATGAGAAAAAAATCACAAAGAATAGAATTACTGAGGGAGGGATGTAGCTAATTGAAGATGATTGCTTCAAAATGAAAAAGAAGTAAACAAACAAAATTAAACTACTTTATTTTTGGGAAATGGGCCCAATACATTGCCTCTTTAAATTCTTACAGCAATTCTTAAGATAGGTAGTACAATGTTCATTCATGTATGATAAGACTTGACACATAAAAAGTTCAAATAATTCATCAAAGGTCACACAGAAAATCACTGTCAAGACACAATTGCTACCAAACTCTGGGTGCTTGCTGTTACCCACATAAGCAGAAACTGCTACTACTAGTGGAAATATTTGGATATGATGGCACAGCCCAAGGAAAGACCCCATGAGTTCCCTTAGTATCTGTCAGTAATCCTCCACTAGTCACTGAAATAGTACATCTTAAAAGCCAACAGCATATTTATTCCTATTTTACATTAATTATATTCTTCCTCGCTACTAAAAGAACATATTTCCTTATTATTTGGAACATAACAGAAAAGAGTTTTTGATGTTTAAGTAAAAGTATTATTGGAGAAAGAAAATAAAAGATACATATCCAATGATTTACACCACTTATTGAATTCCTAGCATGTGTCTAGCAACTTAGATACATGAACCAGAAGCTACAACCACCTGATCAGACCAGTGTCTATTTTATAGACTAGTAAATGGAAGTTTAGTAAATCTAGATATTCCCTGAAAACATGCAAAATGAAGGAGGCAGATTTAAGTGTCAAACACAGATGTTTGATTTTATAGTCTGTGAACTTTTCAATGAATCTTACCCATGATAAATTTAGTTTCTCCAAAGTAGCACATTATAATAAAGTATTTCTCTCTGAAGAAGAATCATACCAGTACAATCCCTGTACTTTCAATCTCAAGTAGTGGTTAATGTGGTTAGAAGAAGAAATTACCATAGTACATGTCTTGTATCAAAAGTGGAAATAGTTCCTTGGGGCTGGCCCCATGGCGAGTGGTTAAGTTCGTGCGCTCCGCTGCAGGTGGCCCAGTGTTTCGTCAGTTCGAATCCTGGGCACGGACATGGCACTGCTCATCAGACCACGCTGAGGCAGCGTCCCACATGCCACAACTAGAAGAACCCACAACGAAGAATACACAACTATGTACCGGGGGGCTTTGGTGAGAAAAAGGAAAAAATAAAATCTTTAAAAGAAAAAAAAAAAGTGGAAATAGTTCCATAGGATTAGTTTAGCATGAATAACCCAACAAAAATGGTTGTGTGAGTGAGAGAGGAGGTAAGGAAAGAAGAATGACTATGAGGGTAATGAAAACAAATTTCATATATTCACTGCATTTGAATTAGAGAATCTGGGACATAGGAGAAGTCGAATATGAATTTGTAGTCAATGTAAAATTGCTACTTACCTGAAGCATGAAACTTCATCACCCTCATCTTAGCTCCTAGAAATCCAGAGTTATTAACGATTAGGAAATTATCTTTCCCTGAATTTCAGCCAAAACGTTGGTTAAGAGCCGTGTAAAGAAATGTTTCCCTTTACGGGAACGATCAAAGTGAAGGAATGGTGCTTTACTTTGCTCTATTGCCCACAGTGGTTGCCAATTAATTTTATTATAACACTCATAAGTTTTAGCGCTTTCCTATAAGATCCTCTTCAGGTTTTACCCTCTTGGTTTTGAGCTTTTCATTGTACTTAAATTTAATTTCCCTATTTGTATGAATACTTCAATTTCCTCCCCCCCTCCTTTTTTTTTTGAGGAAGACTGGCCCTGAGCTAACCTCTGTGTCCATCTTCCTCTACTTTATAAGTGGGATGCCTGCTACAGCATGGCTTGATAAGCAGGGTGTAGGTCCACACCAGGGATCTGAACCAGTGAACCTGGGGCCGCCAAAGCAACGCACAGGAACTTAACCACTACACCAGTGGGCTGAGCCCTCAATTTTCTTTTAATAAAATATATACTTGGTTTTAAAACAACATTGTTGATTTATTTTTCCATCAACCAAAGTTAAAGGTAGCATTTTGCATTTAAAATTTATTTTAATTTTGAATTCTTTTAAATATATAGTACAGTATGGAATTTGATAGAAATTAATATAACATGACCCAATGAACCCTAAGTTAAATTAAAAATATTGAAATATTATATATATTTTAGATATGAGGAAATTTACAGTTATATCTAAAGCCACATGAAATTTATTATTTTTCAAGTCCCAGATCCAAGATGATAAATGACAAGGCTAGATCTTGTCAGACCTTGCAAACAGTTTAAAAAATACTTAGTTTTAAATGAAAATTTGATGATAAATCATTAGACAGTTTTGTGCAGAGCAGTAGTATGACCTGACAGATTTCAGTGGAACCAATCTACTATTATATTTAGAAAAGACAAAGGTGAGGAAGAAGATTGACCAAATAGGGGGCTATTGTAATTATTTTAGGGAGAAATAATGGCATTGAAACAGAATGGTAATTGTGGAAGTGAGTAATCAAAGTAATTGAGGAGTAATCAAACTGAATATGGAAATTGTCTTATTGATTTATCTGATTGATGGATTCTGTGATGTTGCAGTAAGAGGGTAAGGAGACAAGGCAAGCATAGTTCTGCTTTCCTGTTTTGTTTTGTTTTGTCTACTTTGGTCGTCTGAATCTGGAAGGGTGGTGTTAGGTGTTACCATGAACTGTGACAGGGAAAATTATGATTAGATCAACTTATGAAGAAAGGCTTAAGAAAGCATTAAGGTGTTTTAGGATATTTTTCTTTGTCTTTTGGGGTCTTCAATTTACATAAAACATTTCTACGTAAGGATTTGTTCTTATTTCCTGTCCTAGTCTATGTGTTAAGCGAAATCTGTAGGGGAGGGCAAATGTGAAAATGCATCACAGATGTGAATGAAAATGAAGGGTATTGAACCCTGTAGCATTCATTGTTAGAATGCATATGTTACAAATATGCAAATCGTATATGTATTAAACTCTTTCTATTTTTCCCAATAGATTTCTTTAAGAAAGAATATCAAATTGCTGAGGTCCCTTAAGCATTTTTAAAACATGTCTTATATCCAGATTATTTTGTGATTATTTGGTTCCGAAGAACTAAAACTCATTAAGAAATAATGCCTCAAGAAGGAAAGTATAAGTGCTATTCCAAAAATGTGTCTGCAGAAAACTTTACCGCTAGATGAGTGCAGCTGATGTTTCCTCCATTTCTCTCCTCTAGGTCTTCCTACACACTGTTTTACTTACCACCCCAAACAACTGAATTCCAGGCACCTTCCCCTATGTGGAAATACCTGTTATGACAGCCCAATATAGGATGTTAGGCTGTGAGTGTGCATCAACTTTTGAGCTTGGATCTTTGCAGACAAAATTCACATTTGGGAAGTGAAATCTAATTAGTTCAGAGTGGCCGAGTTAGCACTCTACAGTGGTGAAGGCGATAGTGTGATGGAGTACTTCAGGAAGGCAGTGTTTTTGCTAAGAAGGAACTGTAAGTGAGGAGCAAGTTATTGCTATCTCTAGTGTAAAATATAAGCAAAATAACTTTACCATAAAAAATAAGCAGAAAAATAATTTATTGATTATCATAAAAATATCCTGTTTTTAATGCAACTTTCAGAGGTAGTATTAGTTATTGTCATTGTTTACCCTTTTGCTTTATTTCTTAATAAATTCCCAGAGACGTAACTCAGGTTAGTTCTTAACAATGATGTAAAACATACCGTTCTGGAGACATGAATATTAGAATTGGTGCCACAAAAAGGTTCATTTTTCAGTTTGCTGAGAAATGGGAGCTGAATTTCTTCAACTGTTTTTAAGTTACATCAACTGTGAAATAATTATGTTTCTCCAGCTCCTATAGGAGTTTTTGCTGTGCAATAATTTGAAGTGCAGGTCTAAAATTGCAGATATCTCATGCACTTATTCCTCTCTAAGGTACTGTGCAAATTTAGAGCAAAAAGCTATAGTGATGTTTTCAAACACTGATTTTCACACATATATTCATAACCAAATCCAGTCTATAAGAAGTACATGAGTACTCACAAAATGCTAACACGAAAATTTATGAGAATGGCTAACAATCTCCTTCCTATCTTAGTGTAACAAATATTCAATTAAAGTTATTATTCTTTAAATATTAATACTACAAAAATTATGATAAAATTTGAATATATAACAATATTAGCTTTCATTACTATTTCTTGGAATTCCATTAGGCAATTAATAGCAAATTGTTAATATATTATGCCTCTAATTTTCCCAGGATCATAAACTGAATTTTGCTTTGAAAAGGCACAATGTTGATATATAGCTTAGTATTTACATTAATATCTTTCTTATCACAATTTTCCATTTATTTAAATTGTATTTGCATAAAATATATCACATTAATTAATGTGACCTTTATAATCATAGATATTACCCAGAGAACATTCCTTCTCACACTTACACTCTTCTGGCATCTTCAGAGTCTCTTTTGTTATTGGATCTTTCTGCATTCCATTGTTTGCTGTTCTCAACTATAATACAACCAAGTAAAAATGTAAAATTATTTAATCTAGCTGACAATTCTATATCTCAAACATTCCTATTCTTTAGTTAACTAATCTCTTGAATCTGGTTTCCTTAACTTCTGATAATCTGGGTTCAGTACCCTTCTAGATACATATTATCTCATTCAGATTCAGGTTTAATTCCTGATTCAGCTTCAAGAAACATTTATTAAGCACTTACATTAAGCTTTAAAGTATATAATATTATCTTTAATTCTTATATGAGGGTTTATTATTCATGTACCTATTAAACAGGAGAGTAAGTATCTTCAGAAATGTGAAAGCATTTGGCCTAAGCAGAGCTATATATTTGATTTAGGTTTTGCTGTGTATTAGTCAGAGTCTAATCATGACAGAGAGTCACACAAATTTGAGAAGGGAAAGTTTAATACAAAGAATGATTCTCCACAAGAACAGATTAAAGTGGTAGGGAATTGGCTGGTAAGATGTAAAGAGAACTGTAAAGTTACAGAAAGAGCAGGTATAAGAAGCAATCACTACACCTACAGCCAAGACCGAGCACCCAGGGAAGAGACGCCCTGGACTGAATCAGACCTCGTTGGAGAATTCTATTTTTCACACTGGCTACTACGCTTTCCTTACTTAGATACTTCAGATAAGATTTGTAGTTTTCTTTGTGGCCATCTTTTCTTCTCCATACTTATTGCCAAAACTTTTGTGTAGTTTTGATCATTTTAAAGCTCCACTATTTCTGCGGACTCCAAATAGTTATTTATTACCCGCTGGATTCAATTGAAATTATTGTGTGTTTTTTGTAGTGGAAAGAATATGGACAACTAAAGATAAGGAGATCCCTTTTATGAGTCTTAGTACTGTCACTTGCATATCACGTTACTCTAAATAAATAATTTTCCCTTCCAGATTTTAGTTTCTTCCTCTCAAATTGAGTGAGGAAGATTCAGCACTTCTAATTTCTACGTAGAAAGGTAAAGAATCAGTAGATAAAGTAGTCCATATTGTTACTGCTCTTCAATATTTCTAATTCTCTTCCCCACCTGGGCACGTCAGAGGACTGAAGCTTCTAGTCACCTTGACGTGCGACATAGCCAGATGACTTCATTGACTAATGAACTGTGATCTGAAGTATGAATGCCATTTCTAGATGAAAGCAGTTAAGATATCTTGCCATGCCACTGTGATCTTAGGAGTTCATTACATGGATTCATACAGTGGTGCCCCACATCAAAGCAACCTAAAATAATAAGCCCACATAGGGGATAGCATCTATAGCGGGTTGCCCTAACCACAGAGGACATTATGTAAATGAGAAATGAGTGGACATTATGTATTTTAAGCAACTAGCTTGTTTGATATCACAGCATAACTTATAAAAGATTTTACAAAATCAATGTAGCTAGACAAGAACCCAGAAGGATAGTTATATAGGCAGATAGAACAATAGAAGGTAACACTTATTCAGCACATATGATTATGCCTGGTACCACTCTAAGAGTTGTACCTAAATTGTCTATTTACCCCATCCATTTAAAAAGGTAAATTTATGATTCCTGTCTTATGCTGCTGATAAGAAGAAGGTTTAAGTAATTTCCCCAAGTTCACAGATTACAAAATGAATTGACAGGACCCATATTCTGAAAACACAGTTCTTGCTCTTAGACACTGATGAGTAGATAGCTAAATAGAACATTTCAAATAACATATTTGAGTGGTACAGAAAAGGAATTTTCTGTTTAAGAGGGAAGTTTCTCACTTGTAACATGGCTTGGGTTTGGCCAAAAGTAAATCATCAATATATCATACTTTTCAATTCCAAGTAACTCGTCTATTACATGTTAAAACCACTATGTGAGAAGATATAATAATTTCTTGAAAGTTAAGTAATAACTTAGTAAAATAAATACATATTGAATAATGTTCTTGATTGATTGAATGATGTTTCAATCTGTCCTCCAACAATTGTCTCTTAACACTCATTAAAACACTTGCAGCTGACAAAGCCTTAGGGAATTTAGCCAAATCTACTAACCTGAAATAACAATCCAAGAACACTTCAAGTGAAAGTCAAATCTGGGTGAAAAATACGATATTTATTATTGACTACTTTGCAAATTAACAATTATTTTAAAATTAAAACAAAATTTGGTTTTGGCCTAGAAAATGTAAATCTTTTTAAGCATTTACGGTGAAGTACAATATACTGTCACCTTAACAGAAATTGTGCTACTTTAATTCAGTGGTAACATTATATCAGAACTCATAGTGGAATAATCTTCTACTAAAGTAAATAGAAAAACAAGAAACAATGCTTTCAGACAAGTTATCTTCTTATGTTTCAACATAAGGGGATAAGAAGCCCAATGAAAAGATTAAAAAGAAAATAAAAGAGAAGAAAGATAACTTTGGTAAATTTCACTGCAGGTACTAAAGCTATTTTGAAATATTGTGCATAAGTCATGTAAAGGAAATTTGGCAATATATCGATGTTTGTCATCTCCATGAAATCAAATGCAAAAATTAAAGTTTATTCTAGGGCATCAAAATGACGGCAATGACAGATGCAATAGAATGATAAAGATGTAACCAATAATTAATGAAGACATTGTTAACAGTGAAAAGAAGGTATATGATGACATAGTCTTTGTTGTAAGTTCTAACTTATAATCAGTTGTATTGTCTACAGGAATCACATACAAAGCTGGGAGTGCTCAAAAGTCACAGTCTTTTGAAGAGTTGATAGCTTAGATAAGCTATACTCTGGATTAGATTTGGTCTGATGCAAAGGGATGTCTCATCACTGAATCCACTTCTGCAGCCTTTGCTTCCCTGATTAGCAGAACAGCTGTTTTCACGCACACAGGCAGACACACACATGTACACGCACACACACAAAGATAGGCTTCTGAAATGACTTGATAGAAAACCTAGAAATCTTTCAAATAATCTAAATATACACAAGTAGTCATCATGAGAAACACTTTATTGGCTTCTAAATTTACTTCCTTATATTAACGTGAAGCAGATTAGCATAAGAATTTAATCAAGTGGAAATCTACCTCATAAAGCATAATCTGTAAACAGGAATATTGATTAAGGAAAGGTTATCTTATTTCTAGATAGAATCAAATTAAAAGTACAGAGGGACCAAAGTCAATTGAAAATTTTCATGTTTTCCAATGGAGTACCTTTGAATATTTGGGACTCATGAAGATGTTTTTATCAGGGAAAATTACTAACATGAGTATTTGAGATTTCTCATCACCGTCTTATGTAAAAACTATGGAGCAAACATGAAGACAAAGTAGAACAGAAGATAAATGAAAATACAGACAGGCAAGGGGACTTCATGGGTAAATTCAATTATCTTTGTTAAAAGTAGACTAGCATGTATGTTTTCTTCCTCTTCTCAAAAAGGTACTTGGAAATAATTTTTAAAAAATTTTAGCATCCCTGGGACATAAGAGAGGTTGTCTCAATACAGCGGAATTTTGAGGAATTTCTGGGAGATATGAAGCAGACGGGAACAGATGGAGGGCAAAGCTGATCAGTGCAGAATAGCCTTTGATTCAAAGCAGGCAAAAGGGGAAAACCTGGAGGAATAAGTGAGCAGATTTTCTAAACTGAGCCCTGAAAACAATCAAAGCTCAGAACAGAAGGGACTGGAAACAAGGCAAGCTGGGTAATAAGGTAGAAAGTGAAGGGATTCAGATTCTGAGCTAGTCATTCCCACACAAGTTGACTTGTACAATCCGAGTTGCCAGGGACTATTAAAAATGAACTGAGGGATATGGCACTGAAATCTGTCAATGTTGGCAGCAGAGACAAAGAGGAGAAGGGATTTACCACAGCAAGCATTTGGGTGCCATTAATAAAACTTGGAAGACAAAAATGATTTAACATATTTGGAAAACATCCTGAATGATGCGGTATTTCCTTTCTTATTGAATCCCAAGAACTACGACTCTAAGTGGACTCAAACAACCCTAACACCTCAGAGTTTGGAAGATTGCGCTGCCTGGGGAATAGATGAGGAGATGAAGTACAGGACTTTTAAGGTTTCCTCCAGGGACCAATACGCTGAATAGTTAACCATAGGCTATGCACTCAGGCTTCATTTGGTGTGAAAAGCAACTTAAAAGGGATCATGCCATTTAAGGGAATTCATAGGCAATCTCCTGATTGAAGAAGTTTACCATCTATTGGAAGACTTCTAAACAGACCCAAACTCTCATGTCAAACACCTCACTCAACCAACACACACATAAAAATTCCGCTAGACAAAGCCCCTGACAATTCATTAATGTGGGATTGGATTACCAGGATGGATGTGGAAGTGATCTTTGTCACAAATTTGTCCTTGGGTGGATGATGAAATAGGAAGAACATCTATTTATTCATTTTAGTTTTTTGAAAAGTTAATGAGCTTTTAAAAAGGACATGTAAAAGCTTTACACAACCTATAACCCCAGTAATATTTATTAACTTCCTTTTCACTAAGTCATAGAAGGCAGCCTGATAATAATTTAGGCCTGCATAACTGAAGAGACGCTAAGGTTGATCACTCATATGAGAAGAAAGCACTTGCTTTGGAAGATAAGTATTGGGACACTGACCAATAGGGGTGGGATTGCCTTATTGAACATTCTGTTCATTTTGATGATATCCTTTAGAATTAGTGTGCCATTTTTGTTCTCTTGGAGCAAACACATTTGACAGAAACACAAAATAATGTCAGAATGTATGGTCCAGGATGTGGAATTAACCTTCTAACTGATAACCTTCTAATTGATAGCTCCAATTGTCCCAGAGAAAAATGCCAAGAAAATGAGAGGATCCTGCCTTAGGGACAAGAGGGTGACATCAGCACACTAGATGTTTACTGCAACAGATTTGCTCACTTTGTCACCAGGAATTAATGGGTTTAGTAATAGTTATTAATTGCCTTATATTAAGCATGTTCTATCTATTTTCCTGTGAAAGGATTTAGGGAGATAGAAATAAGATTTCTTCTCAATTTTTTTTCAGCGTACACAGGGACCAACTGAAATAGAAAATGTATTCCTCAGAATACTGAGCAATGAGATGATTCATGAAGGATGCTGAACAATCCATCATTCTATGTCAATCTAGACATTCTTTTCCTAAAAATGACAGATTTGAAAAAATAATAATCAGACATACGAGGAGAAACAGAAAATTTTCAAAATAGATGTAAAATGAGTGGATTAATTAGGACAACCAGCTACTGATAAAAAAGCTGAATGCAGAAAACAGATAGGACTTTGCAATAAAAACAACTTTAAGCACTTTTTTCAGGAAGGAATCAATAAATAAGCTTGGCAAGAAAGAGTATTTTGGGAAACAAAAGGTATGGTGGTAAAAATAATGGGGAAAAAGTCAACAGAGAAACTGAGTGGATAATATGGAATACTGACTGTGATTTGGAAGATAAATATTAGATATTCCACTGGAATGCAGAACAAACACGCAAAGAAGAGATTAAAATACTGAGTGCTAAGACATGACACACGGGATCTAGAACATCCAAATCCGTAGAATAATACTTCCAGGAGCACAAAATTGGGTGGATAGGGAGGTACAAAAAAATCAAACTAATGGTGAAAACTGAAATAAAGAAATGGTTAATCGTTAATACCAAAAAGGCCACTGAATAATGGACAGTATTGAAAAGAAAACAAAACAAAATATTACTCAGTGAAAGTCACTTATTCTAAGGATAAATAGGAAGCCTGTGAGTTACCTAATTCAGGGAGATGGTTACAGAGGAAAGAGAATCAGGTAAGTGTTAGAAAGCTCCTCCGGAACACTGAGCTCTAGAAGACCATGGGAAAAAAATCACAAGTTCTTTAATGGAAAAGTATTGTGACATTTAGATTCCACATTGGAGCAAATGGGGCAGAGTGTAGAAGAGATCTTTTCAGATAGGCAAAGATCAAAATATATATGATCTATAATTACAGTTTTGTCTTTGTTTTGCGTTGTAACTGTTATTCTGGTAGAACTTTGGAATGATGCTCAAATCCCATTTGGCTTTTGTTAGTAGGCCTCCTAACCAGGGGATGACACAGCTCTTTTCAAGCAACTTCGTGTATTTTTCTCCATCACCAGTGGCCTCACCTTCTGTGTGACCCTTCCTTTACAGTCTGATCCCTGCCCACTCTGGAATTTGGTATCCAGAACTACGCCCAGGGGCTGAGCAGCTTTCTCAGCCCGCTTTGTGCATGTTGATGTGTGCAGGCACTAGAGTCTTTTATTGTCATTTAGTACAGGGCGGTGATGCTTATGACAGTACAAACAACCTTAACTCAATTAGCTTCTTATCTGTTTGAATTCGGTGAACTCCATGTGCTACATAGCTGTGAGTATAAGACCGTAATACACAGTTTATTTCCTGCATAATGTCTCGTATCTGCTTTATTACTATTAATTATTATTATTATTATTTTGCTTTCTGACCCCAGACCCTGCCCCCTCTCTTTCTCCCTCTTTATCTCATGTGGTTAATGTGAGTTTATTAGGCTTTGGTAGGAGAGTTGTACCTTTGGCCTCTTTTCCATGAGCTATTTTTGTCTAATTGATGGGATTTAATGTTACCACTTTAATTCGTTCATACAATTTAGTAAGGGATTCTTTGATTTGATCATTCACACAATTCTAAATTTTCATTGGCCTTTGTAGGTCTCCTTAGTTTGTTTTTGCTTCTTCGAGAGTTGAGAACAATTTGTGCTTTCCAACCCTGCAAGTCTCTGCATTTCTAGCCTCTCTCTGTTCTTTTTCCGTTCTTCTTCAAATTTGCTATATATTTTATCTTGGTGGCATCGCTTTTTTTAAAATAGTACTTACTCTGTTGAAACCATTGGTCACTCATATATCCATACTGAGATTATGTTTTCTAACATCTTCTATAAATAAAAGTTCAGTAGAACATTAGCACATTCCACCTGATCACAAGGACAGTTGTACCAACTGTTCTGTCACTGTATAATATTTATCATTCTCCTTCTAGACTTCAGTATTAATTTCATCTAACCCTTTAAATCAACGGACTCTTTAACCATTGCTGTGTTTCTGTGTTTTGCTTTTGTCACAGTAGCACCTACTTCAAGCATCATTTTTACAAATCAGTCTGCTGCAGTAACAAATAAACCTAAACCTTCATGACATCATATAGCCAATATTGCATTCTTAGTCATACTTCCTGTCATGCAGGCTCTGCTCATCTTAGATAACTAGGTAGCAGCAGAGTTTCCACTTTGACACATGCACCCGTATTCTCCAAAGAAGGAAAAGGGAATTTGGTGAGACATATGCTGGCTCTCAAAACTTCTGAGAGAGAAATATCGCTTATGCTCTCTTTTCATTGATCTGGTGAAGTCTCATGATCTGACCGACACTGTTGAAAGGTAATAGAGAAGTACGATTCTAGTACATGGTAGGCACTATGCTAGCATTTGGGTCTAAGGGAGCAAATCAAACAGAAAAAGCTCTTATTTTTTGCAGGGACAATCAATCTTCCTCATTGTTTTCCCTCCCCAAAGTCTCCCAGTTCATGGTGTACATCCTCGTTGTAAGTTCTTCTATTTCTTCAATGTGTGCTGCCACCACAGCATGACAACTGACAGACGGGTGGTGTGGCTCCACGACCCAGAGATGAACCCGGGTGGCCAAAGTGCTGAGAGCGCCAATGTTTATCCATTAGGCCCTCAAGGCTGCCCCAGAAAAAGTTCTTAACATATTTGAAATTTTATCTTTCCTTTAAATGAAGTAAATTGGGTTTGCTTTTGATTCTTAATGGGATAATTTTAGAAATTTTTAAGAAAGTTTCTGTTTTGCTTCCTATATTTAAAACTTTTATCTTTTAAAAAAATTTCTCCTAGGTTTAATATGTCATAGAGAATTCAGTTGCTCATTTGCCTAATTTTTAAAAGTGTATTATCTAACAAGTTATCACAATTTTAACAGCGAAAAACAGCAAACATTTATTATCTCACATTTATTAGCTCAAAATTTCTGGGGATCAGGAGTCTGGGGTCCTCAGTCAGAGTCTTAAAAGGCTGGAATCAGGTACAGGTTGAGCTGTGGTATCATCAGAGGCTTGAAAGGGAAAAAAATCTGCTTCCAAGCTCCCTCAAGCTGTCGGTGGAATTGATCTCCTTGCCACCATGGAACTGAGGGGTCTGTTTTTTGCTAGCTTTCAGTGGCCGCTGCTGTCAGCTCCTAGAGGCCACCAGCAGTTCCACGTCTCATGGCCCTTTCTGCAGGCCCTCTCAGAACATGGTGGTGGAATTCTTTAGAGCCAACAAGGGAGACTCTCTTCTCAGAGGGTCCAGTTCCTCTTCTAACATTTTTCGATTAAGTCAGACTCAACTAGGATATTTTGATTAACATAAAATCAATTCATTTGGGATCTTAATTACATCTTCAAAGCAATGTCATCTTTCCCATATTCTGTTGACCAGAAGAAAGTCACAGATCCTGTCCACTCTCAAGGGGAGGGGATTATTCAGATGGTGAATACCCGGAAGTGAGGGTCGTGGGTAGTCAAGGTAGAGTGTGTTCACTACAGGAAGATTGCTATTGTATTCCTCATGTCCAACTATATAATCTAATTTGGTCACATTCGTGAAATAATGTTATCTATCAAGTAGCCCTTATGTTTTCGGAATCATTTCTTATTGTCCTTTTTTAAACTGTTAAAAGTTTCCCAATAAATGTATCTTTTAATTTCTTCTATTATTTCTAAGCATTTATCTTTTATATACCACTTATTGTTTTGTGTAATAGAATTGCTTAATTTTATTACAATTCTCAATTAATGAGTTGTAATTTTGTATCAGGCACTCTGTTAAGCACTTAAATATGTTATCTTATTAATTAATTATAATACATCCAATTTAGATATAACGGTAAACGTTTCCTACAGACACCTAGTGTGTAAGTGATAAATTACAGGGGCCAGTTTACGTCTATTTATTTAACAAGGCAATTCTTTCATGTGCTATATATTTGATCCCTTAAGTTAACAATAGCTTCAATGTCAATTAAAAGATATTTATAAAAAGTGACCTTCATTTAGTCACATAAACTAATGGTTTATTAGGATGGTTGTGTTTTGATACCTATCTTCTCTTTTGCATTCCCTATAGTAGCTTTATAAATTAATTTTCCTGTAAATTTTCTGTGCTATTTTGAAAAATTCTGTATAAATTTATTTGGTGACCTAACTCAATCTGAATGCCTTTTTATTTCTAAAAGCAAGGTTAGATTATTTAAATTATTATTACTTCTCTTTGGTATGGTTTATGTGCCGAAATAGTTTTTATTTGTTTCAATGCTACCACTCTGTTTCCTTGACATACTTAATTTTACTATGAGAATTGTGTTTTCCCTGTTTATTTTAACCTAGATTTGAAAATTTATGTAACATTTCCAGTATTGCTACTGGTTCTGCTTATGTCACATTTATTTGGGCATATGTTTTTTAATTATAGAAGACAAAAGTTAAAGTGCATTTTTCCATAATCTATTTTATATGAATTTTAAAATCTTATGCTCTCGTGTGATCCCCTCCTTTTGTGTGTTGGCTCAATCTAATGATTTACTTATAACAAGAAGAATAAGACAAAAAGTAACGGGATAAGGCTGGATTACAAAAGATTGTGATTTCCATCTTGATGATGCCATTTCTGGTTCCTACTTGTTCATTCTGATGAAGCCAGCAGCCATGTGGTGAGCTGCCCCATGGAGAGGCACAGGTGGCAGGTAAATGAAGGCAGCTCCAGGCCATCAGCCGTGAGGAACTGAGAGTCTCTGTTCCAGAGCTCCTCCAGCCGGCTGAGCGGCTATGGTGCTGCTCCACTTCAGAGGCCCAGGGTTCCGCTGGTTGGGATCCTGGGCCTGGACCTACTCACTGCTCATCAAGCCATGCTATGGCGACATCCCACATCGAAGAACTGGAAGAACTTACAGCTGTGATGTACAACTATGTACTGGGGCTTTGGGGAGAGAAAAAAAAGAGGATGATTGGCAATAGGTGATAGCTCAGGGCCAGTCTTCCTCACCAAAAAAAGCATCCTTAAAAAAAATAATAAACACAGCTCCTCAGTGCAAGAGCCTATGAAGAACTGAGTCCTTCCAACAACCACAGGAGTGAACTTGGAAGTGAATGGTCCCCAGGTGAAACCCAGCAGACACTGCAGCCTTGTGAGAGACCTTGAGATGAAGAAATCAGTTTAGTCATCCTGAAATTTCCAAGTCATAGAAACAGAATAAAATAAATGTACGTTGTCCTAACCCGTTAAATTTGGGGAAAATTTGTTAAACAGTGATAGATAAGCAATACAATTTTTTACATGATTATTTTCCTCCAAGTATGTCAAAAATATATTATCTTGTATTAGTTGTTTCCAACAGTATGTATCTCTCAGTTTGTCTATGGAACAATCTCCAAACTGAGGTAGTTGAATAAAAAAACTAATATCGTAAACGCTTCATTGAACAAGCCTCATCTTTTTCCAAAGAAAAGGCATGTAAATAAATTCATTAAATTTAAATAATTATACATGGATTGGGGAATATTTTATTTTAATATTTTAATAAAAATTTTACATATATTCCACCTATGAAATACTTTCTAGTTTTGAGTTAAATGATAAATAAAATAACAAAAATTGATTCAGAAGCATGAAATGCTTAAAATACAAAAACAAAATTAATTTGAATTACATAATTAAATTTGATTTATTGCAAATATATGAAGAATATTTAAAAATAACACATTATTTTAGTAAGTCAAGTAGACACATATCTACTTTGAGATCCAAGCAGTACTCAATAAATAACAAGGAAATATTCTTTAATCTGATGTTATTAAGCCCAGTGTTTTCTTATAGAATAGAAGTGTGCATTTAAATTTTACCCTGGATTCACTCATTGAAACTGGATTACTATATCAAGAATTTCCTGAGCCCTGCTTAGGTTTATTTCATGCTATAAAACACTTGGGCTGATTTCGTTTGACATTTAATTCTGTGCAAGCTCTAACAGCTCAGTAACTCACATGAAAAGTGCAATTGCAAACATCCAGGGAGTGGAATTCGCTGCGATTCATATGAACAAATATTGTATGCCACTAAAAATGTGGGAACATTGCCAAAACAATACAGCTGATGAATGCTTTTATTTTCTGTCTCCTATAAACTGCCTACTAGAAGGATTACTGGCAACACTCACATTTTTACACTCTTGGTGCATATTGTTTTATACGGTTCAAGAACTAGTGACAGCAGAGGAGTAAGAAAGATACAACTTGGCATGAATATTACAAAGCACTGCTTGTGAAATTTTAGCGAAGACTTTATATGTGATCATATTCAGAAGTAAAAACGATGGGAAACTATTTTTTACTTAATATAAATCCATGTAGAAAATACTATTTGACACATTTATATAAATGTTTCACATATTTATTTGTCAATACATGAAATAAATACTACGTATAATATGAAGACATATTTATACTTTTTGAGGTTTTCTTAAACTTAGCAATATGTATGGAGAATGTTGAATAATATATTTATTTAACATAATCATATTCAATTACTTGATATAGAAAATTTTGCATAAATGCATACATTATGCATGTATCCATGTGTTACTTTTTAAAATCATACAGTAATACTCATGAGTTCCTTCATTTTGAATATATTATTTTTGCTTCAGAGGAGGATTTTAGAACATAACATAGAAATAAATTCTACTATACTTTCTTCCAAAATGTTCAATATAATTAAAGTTTTAAAAAACGTATTTCTGGGGGCTGGCCCCGTGGCCGAGTGGTTAAGTTCGCGCGCTCCGCTGCAGGTGGTCAAGTGTTTCGTTGGTTCGAATCCTGGGCGCGGACATGACACTGCTCATCAAACCACGCTGAGGCAGCGTCCCACATGCCACAACTAGAAGGACCCACAACGAAGAATATACAACTATGTACTGGGGGGGCTTTGGGGAGAAAAAGGAAAAAATAAAATCATTAAAAAAAAAAGAAAAAACGTATTTCTGACAAAATATGGCTTTGGTAAATCCCCATGAGAAAATATACAATGCTCCATTTTCATATTACACCATATCAGTGTATTGTAAATATATCCAGATTAGCCATGAATATGGATCCTTTATTTTAAGATGATGCCGTATATATTATTACACAGGATGAATTGCAGGATGATTGGAAATGAGGGCAAAAAGATATAATCACATAATGGTTAAAAACTGAAAATCTAATAGAGAAGCATGTCATGTTCATAAAATATAACATACATCAAATTTTATATTATAAATTGAAATATGTATATCATTACATTTCTTCTTTTTCTGTGATTTCTTCTCATGAGTTGAATGTTCAGAAAAACATTTTCCCCTCAGAGTGCTCACAGTAATTTGTATTCTTCCCCTACACCTAATACATGGCTAAAATTAGACATTGAGCAGTTTTTGAGGGTCAATGTAGATCTGGGATTCTTTCTACAGAAGGAAAATATTGTTAAAATGGATCAAACTTACTGAACATTAAAATCATAGGATTTTTTTAAAGTTTCCTCAATAAATCTCAGCCCTCCAGAGCTTTCGTATTTAACCCTAATATCCTTTCAATCAAATTATCTATTAAGATAGTATCTTTTATAGTTAGATTTTATGCATTGTCTTAAATTAATTTGTGAATTCCAGACTACATTGTAGAGATGCCAGCCATTGTTTTGGGGGAATGGTGAGGTATATATAATTCCCAATAGGTTTTACCCCCCATAGTTTTGTCATTTTTTTAAGCACTTGCTCAGTTCTTGGGAATTGGCACAATTGTTGAAAGGAACAGGAAATAGCCAGGGTTTTGACTTTTACTACTACAACATAAAGTTGGGGGACTCCACCACGAGGTGGTGGTAAAGTTCAGGGTGCTCTGATTTGGCTGCCCAGGTTCCCAGGTTCGATTCCTGCACATGGACACACACCACTCATCAGCTGTCATGCCGTGGCAGCGACCCACGTTCAAAACAGAGGAAGATTGGCACAGATGTTAGGTCAGAATGAATCTTCCTCAACAACAACAAAAAAGGCGGCATTATCACTCTCTTCTTGAAAATCATGCCAGAGCAATGAGAGTGGGAAACATAAACACAGATCTGTTTTAGCAAAACTAAGACACTGAATTTTCAAACTTCAACCTAAGTGAAAAGACTCTAGAGGTGTAGAGAGTGAGCCATAGTATACAAAAAAAGGAGCAAAGAGAGCAGCACTGAGCAGCCAAGTAAAGTTCTGGGGGTCTGCATGGAGAAGAGTGTTGTTCCCGCAGCAAAAACATTAAGTGCAGCCTAAAGAGTCATTTTTCTTGTGTGGCTGGGCTAAAAGAAATTTGGAGCAATTACAGGTGGCCAAAATTAATGTAAATTTGTAAAACAAACATTAGTGGTGATCCACACTAAGTACTCAGTGAGGACTGAGCTCTCCTGGGAGCAGGTACAAATATCTGCACTGTGGTTAAAGGCTGGGCCTGGAGTCAGTCGCACGGGTGTGTTTAAGGTGTGTCTTCTAGCCCATAGAACAAAACTTTATTTATTTATTTATTTTTTAATTTTAATTTTGAGGAAGATTAGCCCTGCGCTAACACCTGCCACAAATCCTTCTCTTTTCACAGAGGAGGACTGGCCCTGAACTAACATCCGTGCCCATCTTCCTCTACTTCATGTGGGATGCCTGCAACAGCATGGCTCGACAAGCAGTATATAGGTCCACACCCAGGATTCAAACCAAGGAACCCCGGGCTGCTGAAGTGGAATGTGGGAACTTAACCACTGTGCCCCAGGACAAAACATTTTGATGGCACAACACAAACATTCTGATATGGGTGGCTATATCAGCATCCCACAAAATAAATTCTAAGAAAAAAATAAAACTATCATTAAATGGTACAATACATCATGAATATAATTGATTATAAATTACTATGTACCTAACATGTGAAGTAACTACAGAGTTGAAAAAAACAAGAGAGTGGTTGACATTTACACACCGCAGATTGCAAATACCACCACAGTTTATTGATAGGTCAGTCAAGCCTGAATAAATACTTTACATATAAATAGAGATCATTTGAACAACAAATGGAACAAGCTTGAATATTTTAGACATGCATAAAATACTGAATGAAACAAATACAGTACAAGGAGTATTAATCCCAAAAAATGGAAAATTTTAAGCAAAGTTGGTCATACGTAGCTAGCAAAAAATTTCTCAAATGTTTCAAGAATCTATATGTTTACAAAGCAATTGAAAAGTAAATAACAGAGAGGCAAATAAAGAATTATCATCCATAAATTATAAGTAACTTCTGTAAACTAATAAAAACAAATCAGTCTGATAGGAAATGCATAGAAAATATTTTAAAATCTTGAAAATAACGTTTTATCAAAGATAAGCGTAAAAGATAATTCTTACCCACTGCTGGGGAGGTGGAATTTAACTTCAAGAAAATAGTCTGGCACTATTTTTTACAGCTAAACATTTGCATATTCTTCAACACAATAATTCTGTGTTATGGAATTACTTAAGAGATCTTTTGTACATAGGTACCAAGAGACTTTTATAAGAATATTCATAACACCATTGTGAGGAATAGAGACAACACCACTGATTTCTATTAAAAAAAAGACTGGATATGAAAATCTTGGTTTATGCCTATATATATATAATACTGAACAACTCTAGAAACAAAATTTTTACATGTGGCTATCCAGTTTTCCCAACTTCATTTATTGAAGAAACTGTCTTTGCCCCATCGTGTGTTCTTGGCACCCTTGTCAAAGATTAGCTAACCTCATATCCATGGGTTTATTACTAGGCTCTCTATTCTGTTCATCAGTCTATAACGTCTGTCTTTATGCAAGTACCGTATGGTTTTAATTACTTAGTTTTGCCATATATTTTCAAATCAGGAATTGTGATGCCTCCAGCTTTGTTCTTTTTTCTCAAGATTGCTTTGACTGTTCTGGGTCTTTTGCAGGTCTGCCAAGATTTTAGAATTGCCTTTTCTATTTCTGTAAAGAATGCCACTGGGATTTTGATGGTGATAGCACTGAATGTGTAGATTGCTTCGGCTACTATAGACATTTTGACAATATTAAGTCTTTGAATTCATTAACATGAGATACCTTTCCGTGTATTTGTGGCTTCTTAAATTTCTTTCATCATTAACTTATCATTTTCAGTGTACATATTTTTCACCCCCTTGGTTAAATTTATTCCTCAGTATTTTATTATTTTTGATGCTATTGTAAATTGGATTTTTAAAAGCATCTTTTTCAGGTGGCTCATTGTTCGTGTATATAAAAGCAACTGGCGTTCGTATGTTGATTTTTTGCCCTGCAACTTTACTGAGCGCACTTATTCTAATAATGTTTTTGTATTAATTTTGTATAGTCCTCAGGGCTTTCTACATATAAGATCACGTCATCTTCAAACAAATAATTTTACTTCTTCCTTTCCAATTTGGATTCTCTTTATTTCTTTTTCTTTCCTAATTGTGCTGGCTAGGCCTTCCCTACTGTACGTCATACACAAACATCAACTCAACATGAATTAAAGCTTTAAACATAAACTATGAAACTGTTCAACTAGGAGAGGCAGGGTAAATCTTCTTGACATAAGTCTTGGCAAAGATTATTTGGATATAACACAAAAAGCCCGGAAAACAAAAGCAAAAATAGACAAATGGGACTATATCAAACTGAACAGCTTCTTCAGAGCAAAGGAAACAATCAACAGAATGAAAGAGCAACCTACAAAACAGAAAAAATTTTGCAAATCATGTATTTTCCAAAATATACAAGGAAATCCTACAACTCAATAGCAAAAACAAAAAATGTTCAATTAAGAAATAGGCAAGAAACTTGAATAGATATTTCTGCAAAGAAGACAAATGAACAGATACATGAAAAGATGCTTAATATGACTCATTACCAGGAAAGGGCAAATCAGGACTAAAATGAGATATCACCTCACACCTGTTAGAATGTTTTTTATAAAAAAAAACAAAGGATACTGGGTTGGCAAGGTTGTGGAGAAATTATAATCCCCATATACTGTTGGTATGAATGTAACATGGTGCAACTGCTATGGAAAGCAGCACCGAGATTACTCAGAAGATTCAAAATAGAATACCATATGATCTATAAATCTCATCTCTGGTATATGTACCAGGGAAATGAAACTAGTATCTCGAAGAGATATCTGCATTCTCGTGTTCATTGCAGCACTATACACAATAGCCAAGATATAAAAATAACTCATCATCATATGAAGAGATAAAGAAAATGTGGTGTATACGTACAACAGCATATTATTCAGTCTTGAAAAAGAATAAAATCTTGAAATTTGTGACAATATGGATGACCCTGGAGCCAGTCAGAGAAGGACAGATATTACATGAATCTACTTAAGTGAAATGTCTAAAATACTTAAACTCATAGAAATAGAAAATACAATAGAGGTTGCCAGAGGCTTTGGGGGAAACGGGGAGTTACTATTCAGTGAATACAAAGTTTCAGTTGTACTAGATGAATGGATTCTAGAGATATGCCCAACACAGGGTCTATAGTTAACAATATGGTATGGCAGCACAGAACACTGCAACATTTGTTAAGAGGGTACATCTCATGGTAAGTGTTCTTACCACCAAGAAAATAAATGTCACACACAAAACAAAGCAAAAAGCCCACAAAGGGACAGAGGGAAGCTCTGGAAGTTGTTGGATATGGCTATTACATTGATTGCGCTATTCTCATACATCTAAATTAAACAAATTGTACACATTAAATATGTGCCGTTCTTTCTATATCAGTTATACCTCAACAAAGCTGTTAAATCTAGAAACATAATATTCATTCAAAACACAAATCAAAACAGAAAATGTACAGTTTTCTACTTTTGATAATGTTCTAAAATAATATTAAAAATATAGTGTTAAGAAAATCTACCTGTGGGATTTTCACAACAAAGAGGAATCAAAAAAAACAAAAAAAACAAAAAAACCCAGGGGAATCGGAATAGTGGTTCCCTCTAGAAGGGAGACAGCGGAATAGAATGGGCGTCTTTTGCATGGGTTCTTGGATGAACATTTTGTGCTGGATTCAGTATAATATATCGAACATAGCCCGAGTTCCAGAGGCTTCAGTACATGCAAAGCACTTGCCAGCCACAGGGGCTGCCATTTACAGAGTCTGCAGCCTGAGTGGGGGCCCCCAGGGCTGAGCGGCGCGGCTGGCTCCCACTTTTACTTTACTCACTTGCGCCGTCGGCCGCCCGAGTGGGGGCCCCCCCAGGGCTGAGAGGAGCGGCAGGCTGCCACTTTCACCCACTCTGGCGGTCGGCAGGCTGATTGTCGGTGGGGGGTGCCCTCAGGGCTGAGCAGCGCAGCGGGCTGCCACTTTTGCCCACTCTAGCTGTCGGCCGCCTGAGCGGGAGTGGGACCACAGGGCTGAGCAGCGCGGCGGGCTGCTACTTTCACCCACTCTGGTGGTTGGCCGCCTGAGCGGGTGTAGGGGGTGGGCCCAGGGCTGAGCAGCTCGGCGGGCTGCCACTTTCTCCCACTCTGGCGGTCGGCCGCCTGAGCGGGGTTGTGGGGGCCCCCCAGGGCTGAGCAGCACTGCGGGCTGCCACTTTCACCCACTCTGGCGTTTGCCGGCTTAGTGGGGGTGGCGGGGGAGCCCAGGGCTGAGCAGCACGGCGGGCTGCCACTTTCACAGACTCTGGTGCTCGGCCAGCTGAGTGGAGGTGTGGGCGGCCACCAGGGCTGAGCAGCGTGGCGGGCTGCCACTTTCACCCACTCTGGCATTCGGCCTGCTGAGTGGGGGGTTTGCCGCCAGGGCTCAGCACCGCGGCGGGCTGCCACTTTTACCCACTCTGGCGGTCGGCCGCCTGAGTGGGGATTGGGGGCCCCCAGGGCTGAGCAGCGTGGCACGCAGCCACTTTCACCCACTCTGGCGGTCGGCCGCCTGATTAGGGGTGGGGTGGGCACCAGGGCTGAGCAGCCACTTTTACCCCCTCTGGCGGTCGGCCGGCTGAGTGGGGGGAGGGCCCCTAGGGCATAGCAACGCGGCAGGTTGCAACATTTACCCACTCTGGCGGTCGTCCACCTGAGTGGGGGTGGGGGCCCCCAGGGCTGAGCAGCGCGGCGGGCTGCCACTTTTACCCACTCTGGCGGTCGGCCGCCTGAGTGGGGCTGGAGGGCCTAGGGCTGAGCATCCCGGCGGGCTGCAATTTAACCCACTCAGGCGGTCGGCCGGCTTAGTGGGGGGTTGGACCCCTGGCTGAGCAGGGCGGCGGGCTGCCACTTTAACCCACTCTGGCGGTTGGCCGGCTTAGTCGGGGGTTGGCCCCGAGGGCAGAGCAGCGCTGCGGGCTGCCACATTCACCCACTCTGGCTGTGTGCCGCCTGAGTGGGGGTGCGGTGGGCCCCCAGGACACAGCAGCGTGGCACGCTGCCACTTTCACCCACTTTGGCGGTTGGCCGGCATAGTGGGGGAATGGCCCCGAGGGCAGAGCAGCGCCGCGGGCTGCCACTTTCACCCACTCTGGCTGTGTGCCGCCTGAGTGGGGGTGCGGTGGGCCCCCAGGACCCAGCAGCATGGCGCGCTGCCACTTTCACCCACTCTGGCGGTCGGCCGCCTGAGTGGGTGTGGGGGCCACTAGGGCTGAGCAGCGCGGCGGGCTGCCAGTTTTACCCACTCTGGCGGTCGTCCACCTGAGTGGGGAGGGGGGGAGGCCCAGGGCTGAGCAGCGTGGTGGGCTGCCCCTTTAACCCACTCTGGCGGTCGGCCGGCTGAGTGGGGGGTTGGCCTCCAGGGCTGAGCCAAGGTGGGCTTCCACTTTCACCCACGTTGACCGACGGCCGCCTGAGTGGGGGTGGGGGTCCCCCAGGGCTGAGCAGCCCGGCCGGCTGCAACTTTTACCCACTCTGGCGGTCGTCCACCTTAGTGGGGGGTGGGGCCCCAGGGCAGAGCAGCGCAGCAGGCGGCCACTTTAACCCACTCTGGCGGTCCACCGGCTGAGTCGGGGTTTGGCCCCCAGGGCTGAGCACCGCGGCAGGCTGCCACTTTTACCCACTCTGGCGGTGGGCCGGCTGAGGGGCGGTGGAGCCCCCATGGCTGAGCAGCACGGGGGGCTGCCGCTTTCACCCACTCTGGCGGTCGGCCGCCTGAGTGGGGGTGGGGGGGGGTGGCCCAGGGCTGAGCAGCGCTGCGGGCTGCCACTTTCACCCTCTCTGGAGTTCGGCCGCCTGAGTGGGCGTCGGGGGCGCCCCCAGGGCTGAGCAGCGTGGCGGGCTGCCACATTTACCCCCTCTGGCGGTGGTCCGGAGGAGTGGGGGGGTGGGGCCCCTAGGGCTGAGCAGCGCAGCGGGCTGCCACTTTTACCCAATCTGGAGTTCGGCTGCCTGACGCTGTGTGTGGGGGGGCCCCCAGGGCTGAGCAGCGCGGCCCGGGTGCCACTTTCACCCACTCTGGCGGTCGGCTGCCTGAGTGGGGATGGGAGGGGCCCAGGGCTGAGCAGCGCTGCGGGCTGCCAATTTAACCCACTGTGGCGGTCGGCCGCCTGAGCGGGGGTTGGCGGGGCACCCAGGGCTGAGCAGAGCGGCGGGCTGCCACATTTACCCACTCTGGCGGTGGTCCGGCTGAGTGAGGGGGTGGAGCTCATAGGCCTGAGCAGCGCAGAGGGCTGCCACTTTCACCCACTCTGGCGGTCGGCTGCTTTAGTAGTGGTGGGGGGGGGGGCCCCTGGTCTTAGCAGCTTGGTGGGCTGCCAGTTTCACCCACTCTGGCGGTCGGCCGGCAGTGTGGGGTGTGGTCCCCCAGGGCATAGCAGCGCGGCAGGCTGCAACTTTTACCCACTCTGGCGGTCGTCCACCTGAGTGGGGGGTGGGGGCCCCCAGGGCTGAGCAGCGTGGCGGGCTGGCACTTTCGCCCACTCTGGCGGTCAGCTGCCTGAGCGGGGATGGTGCGGGTCCCCAGGGCTGAGCAACGTGGCGGGCTGCCAATTTTACCCACTCTGGTGGTGGGCTGGCAGGGTGGTTGTGGGGCCCCAAGCGCTGAGCAGCGTGGCGGGCTGCCACTTTCACCCACTCTGGCGGTCGGCTGCCTGTGCAGGGGTTGGGGGGGCCCCCAGGGCTGAGCAGAGCGGCGGGCTGCCACTTTTACCCACTCTCGCGGTCGGCCGCCTGAGTGGGGCTGGAGGGCCTAGGGCTGAGCATCGCGGCGGGCTGCAATTTAACCCACTCAGGCGGTCGGCCGGCTTAGTGGGGGGTTGGCCCCGAGGGCAGAGCAGCGCTGCGGGCTGCCACATTCACCCACTCTGGCTGAGTGCCGCCTGAGTGGGGGTGCTGTGGGCCCCCAGGACGCAGCAGCGTGGCGCGCTGCCACTTTCACCCACTCTGGCGGTCGGCCGCCTGAGTGGGTGTGGGGGCCACTAGGGCTGAGCAGCGCGGCGGGCTGCCAGTTTTACCCACTCTGGCGGTCGTCCACCTGAGTGGGGACGGGGGGAGGCCCAGGGCTGAGCAGCGTGGTGGGCTGCCCCTTTAACCCACTCTGGCGGTCGGCCGGCTGAGTGGGGGGTTGGCCTCCAGGGCTGAGCAGCGAGGTGGGCTGCCACTTTCACCCACGTTGACCGACGGCCGCCTGAGTGGGGGTGGGGGTCCCCCAGGGCTGAGCAGCGCGGCGGGCTGCCACTTTTACACACTATGGCGGTTGTCTACCTGATTGGGGGGTGGGGCCCCCAGGGCTGAGCAGCGGGGCGGGCTGCCACTTTCACCCACTCTGGGGGTCGGCCGCCTGTGCGGGTGTGGGGGGGCTGCCCCAGGGCTGAGCGGCGCAGTTGGCTGCCACTTTCACAGACTCTGGCGCTCGGGCAGCTGAGTGGGGGTGGTGGCGGCCACCAGGGCTTAGCAGTGCGGCGGGCTGCCACTTTCACCCACTCGGGCAGTCGGCCGGCTGAGTCGGGGGTTTGCCACCAGGGCTGAGCAGAGCGGCGGGCTGCCACTTTTACCCACTCTGGCGGTCGGCCGCTAGAGTGGGTGTGGGGGCCACTAGGGCTGAGCAGCGTGGCGGGGTGCTACTTTTACCCACTCTTGTGGTCGGCCGCCTGCGTGGGGGGGCGGGGACAGTGCTGAGCAGCGCGGCGGGCTGCCACTTTCACCCACTCTGGTGGTGGGCCGCCTGAGCGGGGGTGGGGGTGGCCCCCAGGGCTGAGCAGCGCGGTGGGCTGCCACTTTTACCCACTCTGGGAGTTGGCCAGCTGGGTGGGGGGCCCCCAGGGCATAGCAGTGTGGCAGGCTGCAACTTTTCCCCACTCTGGCGGTCGTCCACCTGAGTGGGGCGTGCGGCCCCCAGGGCTGAGCGGCGCGGCGGGCTGCCACTTTCACCCACTCTGACGGTCGGCCACCTGAGTCTGGGTGGGGGTGGCCCCAGGGCTGAGCAGCGTGGCGGGCTGCTACTTTCACCCACTCTGACGGTCGGCCGCCTGAGTGGGGGGTGGGGGCCCCCAGGGCTGAGAAGTGCAGCGGGCTGCCACTTTCACCCACTCTGGCGGTCGGCCTGCTGAGTTAGGGGATGGGGCCACCATGGGTACGCAGCGCAGCAGGCTGCCACTTTCGCCCACTCTGCCGTTGGCCGCCTGAGCGGGGGTGGAGGGGCCCGCAGGGCTGAGCAGCGCGGCGGGTTGCGACTTTAACCCACTCTGGCGGTTGGCCGGCTTAGTGGGGGGTTGTCGCCCAGGGCTGAGCAGCGCGGCGGGCTGCCAATTTAACCCACTCTGGTGGTCGGCCGGCTTAGTGGGGGTGCGGGGGGCCACCAGGGCTGAGCAGCACGGCGGGCTGCCACTTTCACCCACTCTGGCTGTCTACCCCCTGAGTGGGGGTGGGGGGGGACCCCAGGGCTGAGCAGCGCGGCGGGCTGCCACTTTCACCCACGTTGACGGACGGCCGCCTGAGTGGGGGTGGGGGTCCCCCAGGGCTGAGCAGATCGGCCGGCTGCAACTTTCACCCACTCTGGCATTTGGCCGGCTGAGTGGGGGTTGCGGGGGCCACCCGGGCTAAGCAGCGCGGCGGGCTGCCACTTTCACCCACTCTGGCGGTCGGCCGCCTGAGTCGGTGTGGGTGTGGCCCCACGGCTGAGCAGCGCAGCGGCTTGCGACTTTAACCCACTCTTGCGGTCGGCCGACTTAGTGGGGGGTTGGCCCCCAGGGCCGAGCAGCGTGGCGGGCTGCCACTTTCACCCACTCTGGCGGTCAGCTGCCTTAGTAGTGGTGGGGGCGGCCCCTGGTCTTAGCAGCGTGGTGGGCTGCCACTTTAACCACTCTGACGGTCGGCCGGCTTAGTGGGGAGTTGGCCCCGAGGGCTGAGCAGCGAGGCGGGCTGCCACTTCTACCCACTCTTGCGGTCGTCCACCTGAGTGGCGGGGGGGCCCAGGGCTGAGCAGTGTGGTGGGCTGCCACTTTAACCCTCTCTGGCTGTCTGCCGCCTGAGTGGGGGTGGGGGCGGGGCCCCAGGACTGAGCAGAGTGGCGGGCTGCCACTTTCACCCACTCTGTCGTTTGGCCGGCTGAGTGGGGGTTGCGGGGGCCACCCAGGCTGAGCAGCGCAGCGGGCTGCTACATTCACCCTCTCTGGCAGTCGGCCGTCTGAGTCGGTGTGGGGGTGGCCCCAGGGCTGAGCAGCGCAGCGGGCTGCCACTTTTACCCACTCGGGCAGTCAGCCTGCTGAGTTGGGAGATGGGGCCACCATGGGTGCCCAGTGCATTGGGCTGCCACTTTTACCCACTCTGGCGGTCGGCCGGCTGAGTGGGGGGGGGGGGGGGGGGTGGGGGGGCCCAGGGCATAGCAGCGCGGCAGGCTGCAACATTTACCCACTCTGGCTGTCGTCCACCTGAGTGGGGTGTGGGGGCCCCCAGGGCTGAGCAGCGAGGCAGGCAGACAGTTTTACCCACTCTGGCGGTCGGCCGGCTTAGTGGGGGGTTGGTCCCCAGGGCTGAGCAGCGCTGCGGGCTGCCACTTTCACCCACTCTGGCTGTGTGCCGCCTGAGTGGGGGTGCGGTGGGCCCCCAGGACAGAGCAACATGGCGGGCTGCCACTTTCACCCACTCTGGCGGTCGGCCGCCTGAGTGGGTTGGGGGCCACTAGGGCTGAGCAGCGCGGCGGGCTGCCACTTTTACCACTGTGGCGGTCGGCCTGCTGAGTGGGGGGTTGGCCCCCAGGGCTGAGCAGCGAGGTGGGCTGCCACCTTTACCCTCTCTGGCGGTGGGCCTGCTGAGTGGTGGTGGGGCACCCAGGGCTGAGCAGCGCAGCGTGCTGCCACATTTACCCACTCTCGCGGTGGTCTGGCTGAGTGGGGGTGGAGGGGGCCACCAGGGCTGAGCAGCACGGCGGGCTGCCACTTTAACCCACTCTGGCGGTCGGCCGGCTTAGTGGGGTGTTGGCCCCCAGGGCTGAGCAGCGTGGCGGGCTGCCACTTTAACCCACTCTGGCAGTCGGCCGGCTTAGTGGGGCATTGTTCCCCAGGGCTGAGCAGTGCGGCGGGCTGCCACTTTAACCCAATCTGGCGGTCAGCCGGCTGAGTGGGGGGTGGGTCCCCAGGGCTGAGCAGCGTGGTGGGCTGCCAGTTTTACCCACTCTGGCGTTCGGCCGCCTGAGTGGGGGTGCGGGCGGCTCCCAGGGTGGAGCATCTCGCGGGCTGCCACTTTAACCCACTCTGGCGGTCGGCTGGCTTAGTGGGGGGTTGGCCCCCACGTCTGAGCACGGTGGCGGGCTGCCACTTTTACCCACTCTGGCGGTAAGCCACCTGTGCCGTTGTGGGGGGGGGCACCCATGGCTGAGCAGCGCGGCGGGCTGCCACAGTTACCCACTCTGGCGGTGGTCCGGCTGAGTGGGGGGGGTGGGGACCCTAGGGCTGAGCAGCGCAGCGGGCTGCCACTTTTACCCACTCTGGCGGTCGGCCACCTGAGCGTGGGTGGGGGGGCCCCCAGGGCTGAGCAGCGCTGTGGGCTGCCACTCTCACCCTCTCTAGCAGTCGGCCGCCTGAGTGAGGGTCGGGGGCGCCCCCAGGGCTGAGCTGCGCGGCGGGCTGCCACTATCACCCACTCTGGCGGTAGGCCGCCTGAGTCGGGGTGGGGGTGGCCCCAGGGCTGAGCAGCGCGGCGGGCTGCCACTTTTACCCACTCTGGCAGTCGGCCAGCTGGGGGGGGTGGGGGGCCCAGGGCATAGCAGCGCGGCAGGCTGCCACTTTCACCCACTCTGGCGTTTGGCCGGCTGAGTGGGGGTTGCAGGGGCCACCAGGGCTGAGCAGCGCGGCGGGCTGCCACTTTCACCCACTCTGGCGGTCGGCCTGCTGAGTTGGGGGATGGGGCCACCATGGGTGCGCAGCGCAGCGGGCTGCCACTTTCACTTACTCTGGTGGTCGACCACCTGAGCGAGGGTGGACGGGCCCGTAGGGGTGAGCAGCGCAGCGGGTAGCGACTTTTACCCACTCTGGCGGTCGGCCGCCTGAGTGGTGGGTGGGGGCCCCCAGGGCTGCGCAGCGCGGCGGACTGCCACTTTAACCCACTTTGACGTTCGGCCGCCTGAGCTGGGGTGGTGCGGGTCCCCAGGGCTTAGCAGCGCGGTGGGCTGCCAATTTTACCCACTCTGGCGTTCGGCCGCCTGCGTGGGGGTGCGGGAGTCTCCCAGGGTTGAGCATCGCGCGGGCTGCCACTTTCACCCACTCTGGAGGTCGGCTGGCTGAGTGGGGGTGGAGGGGTCCCCCAGGGCTTAGCAGCGCAGCGGGCTGCCACTTTAACCCACTCTGGCGGTCAGCCGGCTTAGTCGGTTGTTGGCCCCCAGGTCTGAGCACGGTGTCGGGCTGCCACTTTTACCCACTCTGGTGGTGGGCTGGCTGAGTGGTTGTGGGGCCCCCTGGGCTGAGCAGCGTGGCGGGCTGCCAGTTTTACCCACTCTGGCGGTCGGCCGCCGGAGTGGTGTTGGGGGGTCCCCCCAGGGCTGAGCAGCGCAGCGGGCTGCCACTTTCACAGACTCTGGCTGTCGTCCGGCTGAGTGGGGGTGGGGGCGGCCACCAGGGCTGAGCAGGGCGGCGGGCTGCCACTTTCACCCACTCTGGCGGTCGGTTGCCTGAGTGCGGGGTGAGGGGGGCCCCACTGCTGAGCAGCGCGGTGGGCTGCCACTTTTACCAACTCTGGCGGTGGGCCGGCTGAGTGGGTGTCCGGGGGGCCCCCAGGGCTGAGCCGCTCGGTGGGCTGCCACTTTCACCCACTCTTGCGGCAGCCCGACTGTGTGGGGGGCGTGGGGCCCCCAGGGCTGAGCAGCGCGGCGGGCTGCTAGCTGCTACTGCATGTGAGCACGAGTGATTCCAGGGAAAAATGACTACTGTACATCAAAGAGAGAAACCAAAAATAATAAAATGGCATAGATTAAATTACATCATTCCAGAGATTAAATTTAAAACAGACTAGTAGTTAGTGATTAAATGATACATGTTCCACAAAAATGTGTACCATTTTAGCTAGTGGCTTAAAACAAACAAAATAATGTTTAAAGCATGTAGAAAATTTGAGAGAAATGAAAGGAATTTTTCTGGAAAAGTAGAGTGTTCAACATTCTTCACAGCAACCATCAACAAAAGGAAACACACCAATAGTGTTCCAGTCCAGAATACTTTTAAGGAATGTTTTAATATGCTAATTTTAAATTTTGTAACCTATTCAAAATAGACTATGGGGTAAACAACAGAATAGGACAAAAACAAAATAATTTCCACAGCATATGGAAAAACTTCTGGCGATTATATGACAATTTAACATTTTCCTGCTGTTTTTTAAAGGTGATAAAGAGAAAAAATAAAATGATGGATAAGGAAAAAGAAAGGATGTGAGAAAGCAGGTTATTTTTATTTGGTATTTGGGCATACAGTTTTTATTTCTAGTAGACAGATTTTGGATGCCTGTTTACTGTTTATTTAAAGCTCTTTCTGACTCTACCCACAATTACAATGACTTAGGAATCCTTACACAGCTGCCGTCTCCTCAGATTTTGACGATAAAGACTGAAATAGATGATATTATTTATATCATAAAGGTGAAATTGAAATTGAGAAAAAATAATCTATGAAGTTGTGAAACCTGATAAAAGAGACCAAACATTGGGACCAGTCCAGTGGCACAGCACTTAAGTTTGCATGTTCTGCTTTGGCAGCCCAGGGTTTGCTGGTTTGGATCCTAGGCACGGACCTATGCACTACTTATCAAGACATGCTATGGCAAGCGTCCCACATATAAAGTACAGGAAGGTGGGCGTAGATGTCAACTCAGGGCCCGTCTTCCTTAGCAAAAAGAGGAGGATTGGCAGCAGATGTTAGTTCAGGACTAATCTTCCTAAGAAAAAAGGCGAGAGTCAAACGTTGTACTTCATAATTTATTGTACTTGTAAATAAACTTGTCAGCATTTCAATCACACTCTGTGTACACATTAGAAGTACATAGATAAAGTTATAGTTTTTAAAAATTTGCATGATTTCAAGTACACCAGTATTATAAACAGATAAATAAAAGTTCAGATTGAATCTCTTTGAACACCCCTAACACTGATGATATCTTTTAATTTTTAATGAACTGTATAGGTAAAGGTGGTTAGAAAAAATATTTGTCATTAAAGTTTTTTTTGTGTGTGTGAGGAAGATTGTCCTTGAACTAACATCTTTGCCTATGTTCCTCTATTTTATACATGGGATGCTGTCACGGAGATGAGCCGTTTGTAGTTCCATGCCTGGGATCTGAAACTGTGAACCCCAGGCCTCCAAAGCAGAATGCATGAACTTAACCACCATGCCACGGGGCCAGCCCCTGAAATTTTTATTAAATGTTAAAGAATAAATACTTAAACTATATTTAAATTCATATGAAAAGAGTAAATACCAATTTAACCAACTATTAGAATAATCATATTGTTAATCTTGTTTCTCAGGTGGCAAAATGGCATATATATTTAACTCAAAGATATTTCAACAAAAAAATTAATTAAAAGTCAGAGACGTCATATAAGGAAAGATGCTATAACTTCTCAAACAAACTTACATTTATTTACAAACCATTTCACATTATTACTCTTTCCAGATGGTTTATATGCTATAAAAGATGTTTTGACTTTTCTCCAAGCACAATATTGGCATATAAAAATATAAATTCTATATCTGGAAGCAGATTTTTTGAAATAACTTCAAAACTGAAACTATTAAAAGAATATTTTATTTAATATATGAAAAAACAGAGCCAATGCATAGAGTCCTATGACTTCTTAAGAAATAAAGAATAATAAATGCCTTAAGAATTGTCATGTTTATTAGACTATCAGAATTCTCAAATATTTCATGTGGCCTTTATTTCTCCTTCTCTCTATAGAAAAAATCTCAATAATTATGTAATAAGAAAACAATTTTTCAGGATAAATTTTTATATAGAAAAAAGTCAAATCACATACAAATGTTTCTATTAGGGCAATAAAAGCAAGCCATTATAGAATGTTTGCCATGGATTGCCTTGGTACTAAGCAAAATACATGTGTTGTCTTCACAAATACATGCTACATTTAGTTACTATTGCGGCTGACATTCAAATGCAGAAAAGACTGTGAATATAAAGACTACATTCTTAGTCACGCGGGGTGTTATCCGCAGTTACTGATTTTTACTTTTATTATTATTACCCAGGATCTAATGTGAGTTATTTCCCATTGTATTACATAGCTATTTAAATTAAAAAAAGATATAGCATGAATTAAACATTTAGTTTTGCCTTATTATTCTGCAAGTAAAGTTCTTTATAATTATTATACTATGTGACACATCTGAAAATATCAGGTAGCTCAGAGCAAGTATGATCTTGACCTTGGAATGGTATCAACTATGTCATAATGTAATATATCAGGAGAATCAGAAAACCTATATAGAAATAATACTAAAACATTTAGTACAGTGTTCATTTTTCATAGTAGCAAATATTAATGAAAACATATATGATGGAAATATTATATATGTGAAAATTAATTTGTTATTATAAATAGGAAAAACAAATTAGTTATAGATTCAATGTAATCAGAATCAAAATCCCAGAGAGTTATTTTGTGGACATCAACAAATTGAGTCTAAAATTTATACGGAGAGGCAAAAGACCGAGAATGGCCAACACAATACAGAAGGAAAAGAACAAAGTCGGAGGACCCACACTACCTGACTCCAAGACTTACTATAAACTACGGTAATCCAGACAGTGTGGTCTTGGTGAAAGAAAAGACAGGCAGATTGGTGAAAGGAAATAGACAGCTGAGAAATAGGCCTCCAAAAACCTAATCAACTGATTTTTGACAAAGCAGCAGAGGCAGTACAATGGAGACAAGACAGTTTTTTCAACAAATATTGCTGGAACAACTGAACATCTGTGTGAAAAAAGTGAAATATAGACACAGACCTTACACCTGTCAAAAAGTTAACTCAAGATGGGTCGCAGACCTAAATGTAAGATGCAAAACTATAAGATTTCTGGAATATAACATAGGGAGAAAATCTAGATGCCTTTGGGTGTAGCAATAACTTTTTATGAAGAACATCCAAGGCACAATCCACAAAGGAAAGTATTGATAAGCTAGACTTCATCAAAACAAAACATATCTGGTCTTCAAAAGACACTAGCTGGAGAATAAAAAGAGAATCCTCAGACTAGGCAAAAGACATACCTGACAAAGGACTGTTATCCAAAATTCAGAAAAGAACTCTTAAAACTCAACACAAAGAAAACAAATCAATTAAAAAACCACCTAAAGGCTTTAAATGACACCTCACTAAAGAAGATACACAGATGGCAAATCAGCAGATGAAACGATGCTCCACATCAGATGTCATCAGGGAAATGCAGGTTAAAACAACAATGAGATGTCACCACACACCTATTAGAATGGCCAAAACCCAGAACACTGACAACACCAAATGCTGGTGAATGTGCAGAGCAGCCGGAATCTCTCATTCACGGCTGGTGGGAATGCAAAATGCTACAGCCGCTTTGGAAGACCGTTTGGCAGTTTCTAACAAAACTAAGCATGCCCTAAACCATATGAACCAGCAATATACTTGTTGATAGTTCCCCAAAGAAGTTGAAAACTTACCTCCACACAAAACCTGCACATAGATGTTTAGAGCGGCTTTATCCATGAGTGACAAAACTTGGAAGCAACTAAGATATCCTTCAGTAGGTCAATAGGTTAAAAAACAAACAAAAACTATGGTACATCCATACATGGATTATTATTCAAATCTAAAAAGAAATGAGCTATCAAGTCATGTAAAGACATGGAGGAAATTTAACAGCATGTTACTCAGTGAAAGAAGTCAATCTGGAAAGGTCACATACCGTATGATTCCAACTGTATTATATCCTAGAAAGGGCAGAACTACAGAGACTATAAAAAGGTCAGTGGCTGCCAAGAGTTTGAGGGGAATGAGTGATGACTAGGTGGAACACAGGATTTTTTAGGGAAACAAAGCTACTCTATATGATATTATAATGGTAAGTACATGTCACTATAAATTTGTCCAAACCCACTGAGTAAACTCTAATGTAACCTATGGATTTGGGTGAAAATGATGTATCAATGTAGGTTCATTAATTGCAACAAATGTACCTTTCTGGTGGGGTGTGTCGATAATGCGGGAAGCTATGCATATGTCGAGGCAGGGAGCATTTGGGAAATTTCTATACCTTCAACTCAGTTTTGCTGTGAACCTAAAACTTCTCTAAAAAAATAAAGTCTTTTACAAAACAAAAATAAATGAGTCACATTTACAATCTATCCTCAATTGCTGTACACGTGAAAGGACAAAATTCTTTATAACTCAACCTGTATATAAATTTATTATACATTTATTATAAATTTATATACAACTGCCATGAAAAAGCACCAAAAAGAGCAGATAGTATAGTTATTATTTTTAGAAATTTAAGGTGCCTGATTTTGCCCTTAACATTGACATTGAATTTATATTGACATATATAGAAAACTATGAAAATGCTTCTGACAGCTAGAAATTATTAAGAGGCTTGGGGTAAGTAGAAACAGCAAGTGGGACTTCAGATATTTCGTGGAAAAAATTTAGCTATTGAAATAAAACTTTTTTTTAGAATATATTTCCTTTGGTACTGTAATAAAATTAAATTCTATATAGACTTATATCATCCTTTTTATCGTTCTTCGCATTTATCACAGACAATAACGTAGGCAAAAGAATCCATGAAAGTGCCTGGCATGAAGTAGGTACTCAAAGATGCTTCTTCGTTTCCCACTCTCAAAGATCACTTTTTCCCAAATGCTTGATGACCAATGTCTTCTAAACTGTTGTATTATTTATTTTGTCTTTTTTTTGGTTGTTTCATGTAGGAGGGCAATTCTGATCCCTGTTATTTCATCTAGGCTAGAAGTGGAAGCAGCCAGAGGAGGCTTGCTTTCTTGAGAAGGCTGAAATACCATGTCTTGTTTCATAGCTCATGCTACAAGTTTAAAATCCTTCACAACAATTCAAAGGTAATATATAAAATGGACAATTTGTACTCTGGCCTCTTAAGAATAGTTTGGAAGTATATAGGAACTGTACCCATTCTGTGATGGTGCCCAAATTTTCTTTAAATTCTGAATAAAGCACCCCTATCGCTCCACCCCCAGCCCAATGAATATGAATTCTAAAGAGATCAGGGATTTTCCAGCAACAACTAACATTGGTCGCTTCTAAAAGAGGGAACTTAGAAAGTATTTTTCCTAAGTTGTGTCTTTTTGGGTCTTTTTGTTTCTCATCATCTATGCCAGGAAACATTGTTTGGTCTTTATCATTTCTATTATATTTTCGTTCTTTAATTATTTTTATGAATTTCACAGTGAAGGAATTCATTATATCTATGCTTTTTGCTTCCCCTCTTCTGTTTTGGCCTTTGATCCTGTCTTCTGTCTCTATTACTCTCTTTGTTTTCCTATGGCTGAAATTTGACACTGCCCATTTGCAGCTGATCGATCGCTAGTGTACACTCCTGTTTCTATGTAAATATATTCCTAATGCATTAAAAATGTAGGGGGTTCTAATGGGAACAATAATGTTACTTGTATTTTCAAAAGTTAACATGCTGTACTCTAGTGATATGTAATTTGTATTTCATATTTGAGGAGTTAAAAATAAGCCATTTTAGTTACACTATTTTATACTAAAAAAGAAAACTGAAATATGCAAAATGCCCAATTTTATACTACAAGAAATTAGAAAGATTTTTAGGAGAGGAATAGAATTATTGTGAATTGTAACTAATACACATCTTAAGCACATAAATAACTAAAATAGTTAAAACTATTTTATAGATCAATTTATTGAGTTAACAATATATTTTTTAATTACCACTTCTTTTATGCCATTCATGTTATATGCACTATCTCCTTTGAGTAAAATGTTAAAAGCGACAAGAAGGCACTGGTTAAGGAAATTGAATAAATGTCATACTTGGGTCTAGTAAAGCAGTAGACAGCTATATATCAGAAACATGAACAAAGCTGTTTGCGCTGGGAAAACCATTTTTTTTTATTTTTGGCAATTTAAAAAATATGCCCAGGAGGAAAAAAGTGAAAGACTGTTTCCTTAAGAGATTAAAATAATGTGAGCGCAAATTTACATTCACATCCTATGTTAAAAAATACAGATTTATTGATGATTGGTACTTGATAAGATGGTTTTTAAAGTAGTATAAAATAAACAAATTTTAAAAGTTGAATAAAATGGCTACCCCTCCAGTTTTCCTTGCCATGCTTAATACGTGTTGATTTTCCTCCTGATTTCTAAAATGGTTTAGTGCTATCAATTCCCCCTGCCGCTGACTTAAACTTTTTACTTTTCTGATTTTTTAATCTCTGTCTCTTGTTCAGTCTCTTTGGGTTGTGGAATCTTGTTCTCTCTGCATTGTTTTTCTTTTTTGTGTCTGTCCCTAAGTGTCTGACAGGCTTGTGCATCGTGCATCGTGTTAAGCATATTGAGTGACTTAGTCTCTCAACACGTGGTCCCTCGGCCTGCATGTCAATCCACCTTTGTGTCACATTTATAGTCTATGTTGGTTGACCATCTGGATTCATGTCTCATATCCTTTATCCCTCTTTATCAGTTGGCTAAGAAAAATCTGTTTTCATTCTTTTGCCTATTTTCAAAATATTTTAGATTATCCCTTTTTAAACTAAATATAAAAATGAGGTAGATATAAAACTAATCACAAGAAAGTATATATATACACACACATATGTATGTATGTATGTATGCATATGTATGTATATATTTGTGTGTCCATATATAGTATGGTAACTTCTTTCAGTACAACACATTGGTTAGGTTTAGAGGATAGGTTTTTATTACTTCACTGATTTCGGTGTAGGGAGAAATAGATTTCCACAGGGAGGCTGGATCTCGGAATTAGGGACAGTGGTGGAGGCAGACAGCATAGGAAAACTTGACATCTTTTTCCTTGAGTAGAAAACATTAATGGGTGTAGTTTATAGCTGAATTATAAGACTAGTTAAATTGCCTTAATTCAATATGTAATCTTTGTTTAAAAAACAGTTCAAATAGCCATTTATATAATGAAATTTATAAGCCCCACTATTACATTAAATTAGCATTCTTTCAAAAGTAACGGACACAGTGAAAACTGAAACAGCTTATTCACTTTGGCATAAATCATTGAAAGAATATATATGCTTTTAAATGCTTCCTTGTCAATGATGTAGAAACAAAAGATTATTCGAGTGAATAGACAAATTGCTTATGAAGGCCATAGAGAAATTATGCTAAAATCTCAGAAAAACTGCTACTTTCTGTAGAGCTTTAAAACTACTGAGGAGAGCTATCATGATGGCATTCTCATACATATGAAATACTTCAAGAGTTAAAACACTGCTTCAATGATAATCTGAATATTTTACTTTTATTAAGACAGCCATCAGAAAAAATACCACAAAATGCTACTTTGATTCATCTTTACCATTACCACTTTTTCTTCAAATTTTTCTGCACCTTACTGTGAACAGTGCATTTAATTATTCACATAATGGATGTAAGCACTTTGTGCATTCGAAGAGTAGCTTAATGACCTTCTTTCTCTTTCTTAGTCGGTATGTGACCCATGAGGAATGGCTTCTTTATTCTTTTATGATTAGTTAAAGAGGTGAGTGAAAATCCGACACTGTTACTTTGTGTATGTTTCTATTTTGATTTAGTTATATCAATTTTTGTTTATATTATTTAAGACTGTTACTAAGTACAATTCAAATGAGAATTTTTACAACTTCTTTTGATAAATCCTACTGTCATTATAACATAATTCTCTTTTTCTGTAGTATGATCCCTGCCTTAAAGTCTAATTTGCCTGATATTAGCAAAACTATCATTTTTCTTTTTATTATTGCTTGTGATATATATTATTTTTCCAAACTTTTGTTTCAATTTCTGGGTTTTATTTTTGTCATAATCCAATTTGACAATATTGCTTTTGTAACTTGAATATTTAGTTCATTTCTATAAAATGTAATTACTTCTAGAAAATGTATTTGTATAATATTTGACACCATTGTTTAATATTCTGTTATCCAGATTTATTGCCTCTTGGGGGTCCAACAAATATTTTTAATACATTTTTTCTTAATAACATGTTAGTTACATATCATTTATTGTATTGGTTGTTTTAGGTATTATGCGGTGTTTCCTTGACTTTTTATACTATAAAACAATTAGTACTTTTACAGTGTCCTTGACTCTCCTAGAACCAGAGAGCACTTCAGCAGGTATATCATTTCTAGTTTTGAATTATTTCTGCTATTGGTTTTCATTTTCCATACATTTCACACATTATAAGACATTCCATTTATTTTTTGTACTACTGATAACGTATTTGTCCACGGATTTACCCTCTCCATTACACTTCATTACATTTTCCATTTCCATATTTCTGTTAACAGCCATTTGCCTTCTGCCAGAAATTTTCCCTTTAGTATGTATGTAGGAATATATATATATATATATATATATATGTATATAGTTATCTATGTAGATATTTATATTGAGGTCACATTGGTTTATAACAGTATACAAATTTGAGGTGTACATTATTATATTCTGATGCTTGTATCAACCGTATCACATTCACCACCAAAAGTCTAGTTGCCACCCATCATTATACACTTGTGCTCTTTTACCACTTTCACCCTCCCCTCACCCATTTCCCCTCTGGTAACCACCAATCTATTCTCTGTATCTGTGTTTATTTATCTTCCGCATAAGAGTGAAATCCTATGTTATTTTTCTTTCTCCATCTGACTTATCTCACTTAGCATAATACTCTCAAGGTTCATCCATGTTGCAAATGGCAACAACATGACTGTATAGTATTCCACTATAAAATTATACCACATTTTCTTTATCCATTCATCTGTGGATGTAAACTTATGTTGTTTCCAAGTCTTGGCCAATGGGAATAATGCTGCAATGAACGTAGGGGTGTAAATAACTTTTCTAATTCGTGTTTTTGTTTTGTTTGGATAAAGACCTGGAAGTGGAATAGCTTGGTCATATGATAGTTCTATTTTTGATTGCTGGAGGAATCTCCATACTATTTTCCATATTGGCTGCACAAATTTAAATTCCAAGGAGCAGTGTATGATCGTTCCTTTTCTTCACATTCTCTGTAGCACTTGTTATTTCCTTTCTTTTCAATAGCAACCATTCTGATGGTCATGAGGTGATACCTCATTGTGGTTTGGATTTGCATTTCCCTAATAATTAGTGATGTTGAACATGTTTTCATGTGCCTGTTGGCCATCTGCATATCTTCTTTGGAAAAATGTCTATTCGGATCTTCTGCCCATTTCTTGATTTAGTTGTTTGTTTCTTGTTGTTATTTAGTTGAATGAGTTCTTTCTATATTTTGGGTATTTACCCCATTTGGATACGTGGTTTTCAAATATCTTCTCCCAACTAGTAGGTTGTCTTTTCATTTTGTTGATAGTTTCCTTTGCTGGACAAAACCTTTTTAGTTTGATGCAGTCCCATTTGTTTCTATTTCTCGTTTTACCCCTGGCCTGAGGAGACATATTAAAAAATCTACTGCTAAGATTGATGTCAAAGAGCATATAGCCCATGTTCTCTTCTAGGCATTTTATGGTTTCAGGTCTTATATTCAAGTCTTTAATCCATTTTAAGTTAATTTTTGTGTAGGTGGCGAGATAATGGACTACTTTTATTTTCTCTCATGTGGCTATCCAGTTTTCCCAAAACCATTTATTGAAGAGACTTTCCTTTCTCTGTTGGATGTTCTTGACTCCTTTGTCAAAAATTAGCTACTCATACATGTGTGGATTTATTTCTAGGCTCTCTCTTCTGTTCCATTGATCTGTGTGTCTGTTTTTCTGCTGGTACCATGTTGATTACTACAGCTTTGTAGTATATTTTGAAATCAGGGAGTGTGGTAACTCCAGCTTTGTTCTTTCTCTCAGGATTCCTTTGGCTACTTGGGGTTTTTTGTTGCTCCATATAGATTCTGGAATTCTTTGTTTCATTTCCATGAAAATTGTCATTGGGGTTTTGATAGGGATTGCTTTGAATCTTAAATTGCTTTAGGTAATTTGGACATTTTCACTTAAGTTAATTCTTCCAATCCATGAGCACCGAATATCTTTTCATTTCTTTGTGTCTTCTTCACTTTCCTTCAACATTGTGATAGTTAAACTTATTCCTAGGTATTTTATTCTTTTTTTTTAGTGATTATAAATGGGATTGTATTCTTGATTTCTCTTTCTGATTGTTTTTAGTGTAGAGAAACACAACTAATTTTTGTATGTTGGTTTTTTCACCCTGCAACTTTATTGCATTTATTAATTATTTCTAATAGTTTTTTGATGGATTCTTCAGGGTTTTATATATATATTCATGTCATCCAAAAATAGTGACAATTTTACTTCTTCCTTTCTAATTTGGATAGTTTTATTTCTTTTTCTTGCATAATTGCTCTGGCTAGGACTTCCAGTATAAGAGTGGTGAGAGTGGGCAACCTTGTCTTGTTTCTATTAGTAGAGGAATAACTTTCACTTTTTCACGGTTGAGTATGATGTTAGCGGTGAGTTTCTCCTATTAGGCCTCTATTATATGGAGCTATTTATCTTCTATACTGGTTTTATTCAGAGTTTTTGTCATATATGGATGCTGAATATTATCAAATGCTTTCTCTGGTCTATTGAGATGATTATGTGATTTGTTTTCTTCACTTTCTTAATGTGGTGTATCACATTGATTGATTTATGGATGTTGAACCATCCTTGAATCCCTGGAATAAATCCCACTTGATTGTGGAGTATGATCCTTTTAATGTATCATCGTGTTCAGTTTGCTAATATTTTGTTGAGGAATTTTGCATCTAGGTTCATCAATGATACTGACCTGTAATTTTCCTTTTTGGTGTTGCTCTTGTCTGGATTTAGTATCAAGGTAATTGTGGCCTTGTAAAATGAGGTGGGAAGCATCTTTTTCTCTGAATTTTTTGGAAGGGTTTGAGAAGTTAGATATTAAATATTCTTTGAATATTTGGTGAAATTCACCAGGAAGCTCTCTCATCCTGGATTTTTGTTTTGGGGAGGTTTATTGTTTACTGTTTTAATCTCGTTACTAGTCATCACTCTATTGAAGATTCTCTATTTCTTCTTGAGCAGTTTTGGGAGGTTGTATGATTCTAAGAACATATCCATTTCTTCTAGTTTATTCAATTTGCTGGTGTATAGCTTTTCATAGTATTCTCTTATAATCCTTTGTAATTCTGTGATTTCCATTGTAATTTCTCCTTTCATTTCTTATTTTGTTTGAACTTTCTGTATTCTTTCTTAATGAGTCTAGCAAAGGAGTTTTCAATTTTGTTTACCTTTTCAAAGAATCAGTTCTTAGTTTAATTGCCTGTTTCTATTGTATTTTTGGACTCTATTTGATTTATTTCCACTCTAATTGTTATTATTTCCATCCTTCTGCTGAATTTGGGCTTCATTTTTGCTTCTTTCTCCAGTTCTTTTAAGTATAGTGTTCGATTATTTAGTTGAGATTTTTCTTGTTGGTTGAGGTAGGCCTTTATTGCTCTTACTACTACTTTTGTTGCATCCCATAAGTTTTGATATGTGTTGTTTTCATTTTCATTTGTCTCCAGCTATTTTTTGATGTTTCCTTTGATATGTTCATTGATCCAATAGTTGTTCAGTAGCATCTTGTTTAGTCTACACATATTTTGACTTTTCAATTTTTTCTTGTAGTTGATTTCTAGTTTCATACCATTGTCATTGAAAAAGCTGCTTAATATAATAAATATCTTCTTAAATTTATTGAGATATATTTTGTTTCCCAACATATAGTCTATCTTTTGGATTGTTCCATGTCATGTTCACTTAAAAAGAATTTCTTTTGGACGGATTGTTCAATATATATAGGTGTAAAGTCAATCTGGTCTAGTGTTTCGTTTAAAGCAAATGTTTCCTTGTTGACTTTCTGTCTAGATGATCTATTCTGTGATGTAAGTAGGGTATTAAAGTCCCCTACTATTATTATGTTGCTATCAATTTCTCCCTTTAGGTCTGTTAATTATTACATCGTACACTTTGATGTATCTATGTTAGGTGTATATATATATTAACAAATGTTATATCTTCTTCATAGGTTGTCCCCTTTATCATTATATAATGTCCATATTTGTTTTCGGTCATCTTTGTTGGCGTGAAGTCTATTTTCTTCCATATGACCACAGCCAAAACTGCTTTCTTTGGTTGTCCTTTTCTTGGAGCATCATTTTCCATCCCTTCACTTTGAGCCTTGTTTGTCTTTAGAGTTTAGATAGGTCTCCTGGAGGCAGCATATTGTTGGGTCTTGGTTTTCAATCCATCCACCCACCCTTTGTCTTTCACCTAATGAATTCAATCCATTTACATTTAGGGTGATTACTGATATAACAGGACTTAATACTGCCACTTAATCTTTTGTTTTCTGGCTGTTCTATGTTTCCACTGCTTCTTTTTCTCTGCGTTTCTGTTTGTTATTTCAGTTTAGTGGTTTTCTTTGATGTGTTTCTCAGTTTCCTCATTTTGATGTTTCATTACTCTCTGAATTTTTGTTTTGTGGTAGCCATGAGGTTTGTACAAAAGATCTGGTGGATGAGATAGTCATTTTTCTGCTGCTAGCATCTTGTCTCCATTAGCCTATACAGGTTCTGTCCTTTTCCTCTTCCTCTTCTATATTTTTGTTGTCAAAAGTTATCCTGTTTTGGGGCTGGCCCCGTGGCCGAGTGGTTAAGTTCACGCGCTCCGCTGCAGGCGGCCCAGTGTTTCGTTAGTTCGAATCCTGGGCGTGGACATGGCACTGCTCATCAGACCACGCTGAGGCAGCGTCCCACATGCCACAACTAGAAGAACCCACAACGAAGAATACACAACTATGTACTGGGGGGCTTTGGGGAGAAAAAGGAAAAAATAAAATCTTTAAAAAAAAAAGTTATCCTGTTTTGTATTGTGAGTTGATTATCAAATTGAATTCCTTAAAATCATTTTTAATACTTTCTTTCCATTTAAACTTTATGTTATAATTAAGAGTTTATTAACCTATTCTGATGTAGAGTACAATTTTCTAATTCTGCCTGTTTGTCAGTTTCCTTAAATCTTTGCATAACTTTGCCTTTTCATTTCAGGTGGGAGAGCTTTTTTCAAGATTTTTTTGTAACGTAGGTCTAGTAGTGATGAACTCCCTTAGCTTTTGTTTGTTTGCAAAAGCCTTTATATCTCCTTTATATTTTTAAGATAACTTTGCTGGATAGAGTTTTATTGGCTGACAGTTTTTATTTTTCAGTATTTTGAATTTATCATTTCTCTCTCTCTGGGCCTGTAGAATTTCTGCTGAAAAGTCCACTGATAGTCTAATGGGAGTTCCTTTGTAAATTGATGTTTTCTTCTGTCTAGCTGCCATTAGTATTCTTTTTTGTCATTGACTTTTGGAAGTTTTAATATAATATGCCAAGGAGAAGGTCTTTTTGCATTGACATAATTAGATGTTCTATTAGCTTCATGTACATGTGTATCCAGTTCCTTCAGCAGGCTTTCAAAGTTCTCAGCTATTATTTCTTTAAATAGCTGTCCACTCCTTTCTCCCTCTCTTCTTCTTCTGGGTTACCCATTGTCTTTATGTCGTTTTTTCCTGATTGAGTGGGATATTTCTCATAGAACTTCTCCATTTCTTAAAAATCTTAGCTGTTTCTCCTCTTCCACCTCAATTATTTCGAGATTTCTGTCTTCAAACTCATGAATTCTTTCTTTGATATGGTCTGCTCTATCTACAATGTTTTCTACTTTATTCTTCATCTCATTTATGGAGTTCCTCAGCTCCAGAATTTCTATTTGGTTTTTTTTTAGAGTTTAAATTTCTTTGGCGAAGTACTCCTTCCATTCATTTATTTCATTTCAGAGCTCATTGAACATTTTGTCTGAGATTTCTTGTAGCTTGCTGAGTTTCTTCACAACAACTATTTTGAATTCTTTACCATTAAATTGCAGTCTTCCATGTCTTCAAGTTTGAGTTCTGGAGAATTGTAATTTTCTTTCTGTTCCGCCATGTTATTGTAGTTCTTCATGGTACTTGATTACTTGATCCTCTGCCAGTGCATTTGTGGTAGTAAACACCTGCCTTATTTGGGTAAGGCTTTGGTTACTTTGAGTCTGAGCTACTTTTCATTGTATTTGAGAGTGTGCACTTTCTACTTTCCACTGCCTTTCCCAGAGATGTCAAGAGTGCACTCATTGTGCTGCTTGTGCCTCTGAAGTTGCTGGTGCCTTGCTCCTTGTGATGTTGCTGCAGTCATGGATGTTGCCATCAGGGTCACCAAGTAGGCAAGTGCTTCTGCTGCTTCCTGGATCACCTGAGTCATGTGTGCTCCCACTGCATTGGGGGAAGGTGGAGGGTGGAGAGGGATTCAAAGTTGTGGGAACCTCTGACACATCCAGATTGGTTGAGTCTACAGGCACCACTCTATGGGTGGGGGTGCCAGATTTACAGACACCACTGCAGCTGGAAAGGACCAAGGTCATGAGCTCTGCTGTCAGTGTCTCTGTGGCTTCAGGTGCTGCTGGTATATGTGCCACCTGTGCTGCTGCTCCTGAGTTTTCTGTGAGTGCTGGAATCACTGCTATTGAGTGTGCTGGGTTCACAGGAGTTATCATCACTGCTAGGTGGTCTGGGGTCATGGTCGCCACAGCCACCACCACAAAGAGCATGGTACTTGGGTCCCAGGTGCTGCTGCTCTTCTTGGAGCCTCTGGTCTCAGGCATGGTAGTGGCTCCCGAGCCTCAGGTCATGGGTGCCACTGCCACTTCTGGATGTTGGGAAGGAGCTAAGTCATGAGTGCTGCCATAGTTCCTGAAGTCTCAGGTCAGAGGAGCACTACCACTGCTGCCAAGGGTACCAGGGTCTTGGATGCAACCCTTGCTTCTGGGAGGGCCAGCGTCAGAGACACTGCCTCTAGGGAAGGTGGGGAGAGCTGGGTCTCAGGTACTGCTATGGTTCCTTCGTCCTCTGGGGGCATGGGCTGCCTTGGTTCCTGGGGCTTCAGTGGGCATCACCACAGTTCCTGGAGCCTCCAGTCTCAGGAGCTGCTGCCATTGCTCCTCTGGTCCCACAGCCTCCAGGAGATCCAGCTCACCCACCTTCAGATTCATACATACATGGGTCTCTTAGGTGTTCTGGTACGCTATGCAGAGAATCCTTTGTTGGTCTATGGATGTCCTACCGGTTGTAATTTAGAGAGGAGAGACAAAGGTAGCAACTCACTTAGCCATGATGCTGACGTCACTTTTTCAGTATTTTATTTTAGACCAGGCTGACTCATCATGCATTTTGTAGCATAATTTTTTCTATTAGAGAATGATTTCTTGGCAGCAAATTTCCCTAGACTATAAAATATCATTCTATTTTTTTTTGGCTTCCCTTTTTTTCTTTCTGCATGGAAGTCAGGTGAATATTCCTAATTGCTTTCTTGAAGGTAGCATGTTCACTTCACCCTGGCAGATTTTCTTTTTAACTGTAAGTTACAGTATTTTGTTACAATAAGCCTATCTGTGGTTTCCTGTGTGCTTTTACTATAGTGTTTCATCGAACTTCTTGAATGAAAGTTATCTTTCAACAATTTTGGAAAATTCATGGTTATTCTTTTCAATATTTTTTCGAACTCAGTCTCTCCACTGCTTCCTTCTGGGATTATTATTACATATTTATTAGAATATTTGTGTCTGTTACACATGTGTCATAAACTCTTTTACCCCATTTTTTTCTCTCTGTGATTCAGTTTAGATGTTTTCTATTGACCTGTGTTTTAGTTCACCAGTATTGTTCTCTGCTATGTCTAAACTGTTTTACAAACCTTGCCAGTAGTTTTTAATTACATATATTTCATTTTTAATCTTAGCAGAGTCCATTTCATAATTTTTTTACATTTGAAAATTTTGTAGAAATTCTCTCTTTCACCTGTGTTGTCTACTTTTCCATCTTTCTTTCATTACTCTTTTCCTAACTTTAATTTTCTTTCTTGTTTTCTTTTAAAGAGACTGTTTATTTTAAATTTGCTTTGAATGATAAAATATAACAATATAGAAGATGAGAAATTTTTAACGAGGCCACACAAGAGAAAGAAAAAACAAAGTATTGACTCATTCATTCCAGTATCAAACAGAACAGTTCCACTACTCTCAAACATTCCCTGGGTTTCACCTATTCACCCCTTCACCACTCTGTAGCACTAGCCATCACTGATCTACTAATCCTTTCTATTGTTTTGCCTTTTCCAGAATGCCATATAAATATGGCAGGCTTTTCAAAATGGTCTCTTTCAGTTAGCAACATGCAACTAAAATTAATCCATGTCTTTGCAGAGCTTGATAGCTCATTTTGTTAAATCTCCAAATAGAATCCTGTTGTAGGCATGTACCAAAGTATGTTTTTCCACTCAACTTTTGAAGGACACCTTGACTTCTCCCAGGACTTGGCATTTATGAACAAAGCTTCTAAACATTTGTGTTCTAGATTTTATAGGAACATAAATTTTTAACTCAGTCGAGTAAATACCTAAGATTTTTATTTATTTGCCATTTTCAATAATTTTAGAGGTTGCATTTTTCCATATGTCTATTGTATGATAATTTGAATATATTATATAATATATTATTTGACTGTGATATATCACTAAAAGTATCACTTTGTCCATGTAACTTCTTAGTTCTGAAAAACGGTTTCTAAGATTTAAACTGGTAAAATCCTGACTCTAGGTTATATGTGCCGACAAGCACTCTGGTGTGATTTTCATATTTTGTATTGGATGTTATTTGTTTGTCACTTGTTACATCTATGTTAATTATGAAAATATATGTGGTAATAGATATGCTTATTAGCTGTAATAAAATTTTGCTTTTCTATTGAGTTTGGCTGCTAAATATTATAACACCACAAACTCTACAATATAGCGTTAATTTATAATTCTTGGGAATTTAATACTTATATAGTGTTAACGTTAATAAAACACTGAGACATTTCTCTATATTTGTGCTAAATTGATAGTAAATAGTGAAACAAATGCAGTGAAAAAGAACTGATACTTAATAGATTCCCATGGTTTACTACCATTTAAATTATTTGAATGTGATTTGTCTCTGGGGTAGAAATTGTTGCCCAAGCTTTTGTGATCTTTGCATGGAAAAATTAATCTGTAAAGCTTTCACATTAAAAAAAAAAGAAAACAGAACAAACATTCAGGCTGTCTGTCAGATTTTCACTTCTTTGTGGGGCACTGTGTCCCTGGTTGGCTAGATTTCTTCTAAAAATATTTATTGAGAACTTATTATGTGCCCAGCAGTGTTCAAGGCCATTGGGGTACATCCGTGATCACGCTGGACAAATCACACTTGCCCATGTGAGGCTATTTGTATAATAGGGGGAAACAGGAAATAAATACAGCAAATAAGACAACTTTGTATTATGATAGAATTTGATAATTTCTACGGAAAACAAGTGGAACAGGAGTGCTTGTGGGGTAGTAGACAATTTGTTCCATTTTCACAAGGTAGGATGGATAATCACATTGAGGAGGTTTGAAGATGACTGAGATAGTCATTCAGGTGTAGAAGAGTGTTCCAGGTAAAGGAATAGCCAGAAAACAGGCATAAGCATACCCAGTGTGTGGGAGGAATAGTTTGGAGCCACTGTGGCTGAATGGAGAATGTATAAGTAAAAGTATCAGGAAATCACGTCACTAAGATAAATAGAGATGAGATCACGTATGGCATCATAGTCTATTATGTCATAGTCTGTTATAATGACTTTGGTTTTTATTCTCAGTGAAAGAGGAAATTTTTTCAGGGTTTCAAGAAGAGGAGTGCCACAATTTGACTTATTGTTTTACAAAATAATGCTGCCTACTCTGTGGAGAATAGATTTTGTAGGGATAATGACAGAAGTAAAGAGAACTGTTAAGAGGCTGTTTCAGGTAGCTAGGCGAGTGGTAGTGGTGGCTTACGTCAGATCTGTAACAGTGGAGATGGTGGGAGGATGTTATACTATGTATATAGTTATAAGTCAGACCTAACAGAATTTGTTTTGGATTAGATGTGGAGTGTGAGAGAAAGAGAAAAGTCAAGATTGATCCAAAGTTTCTTTGCCTAAGTAACTACGGATGAAGATACTATCAACCATGTTAGGAAAACGTCTGGGGTTCAAATTTGAACATCTTAGATTTTATATTCAAGTGGAATAGTTGAGTAGGTATTTGGATATGTGAGTCAGGAATTCAGGAAGCATTCTGGAGCATTTCTTCAAGAAAGAGAATTCTCTTCGGTGACCTTCCATATGCTTATCATTTAAATAAGGTTCTTCATTAATAGTGCAAGTCAGCGTCCTATTCAAATATTAAATGTCTTTGATAATTTATTCTGGACAAAATAATGCAAATTAACTTTATAATATAAAACTATGTCATAAAAACTTCTCTTTACAGGTTTTTTAAACTAAGACTCAGAACAAATTGATATAAAAATTGTATGTCTATCTATTGAGAATCTCTGTCCTGGAACATGAATTTCATTACTTTTTTCCTTCATAAGCTTTTTCCACCAGACAGTAACATAATTTCTCAGTTCCTCTATAATTTCAAATTAAGCATAGCTCTAATTCTTGATTTTTACCACTACATGAAATATTTTTTCCACTAAAGATTTCATGTATTGCTGTTCCTTTGTGATTTAGCTGTCCTTCTTTAATTCACAAATGCTTGCATGTTTGTGCTCGGTGATCAAAGATGTTTACAGAGCCATTTATCATTTAATTCTGTCATGAGTAGCATCATTGATTGTTTCTTGAAGCAGAACAGTTTTAAGAAAGGTCTGCACACTTTTCAAAATAAATAAATCAAACTTCTCAACATATATGAGCCTCACATAAAGTCACAGAAGGCAAGTTGAACTCAGTGATTGTTGCCATCAAGCATTATAAAATTAGTATATTCTTACTTAAGATCTATTTTTGTTTCATTATGATTCTTTACTTTTCTTTGTGTTTAACACTAAGTTTCTAGTAACTCCATTAACATAACTGTGATGTCCGTATTTGAATAAATGTACTGGGGATTTCTGTGACTGAAATTTGTATATTTCTGTATTTATCTAGATCAAGCTATTGAATTAAATACTCACTTTCATTGTGTTCCTACTTTACATATGGCTCAAAAGCATATATGCAAAAATGTGTGCAAATATGTCAGGCTTAAAGTTTACATTGGAGATTAAAATCCATGATTGCATAAGTTGCATTTAGTTCAAATTGACTTTCATTTACAAATCCTAATATGGCAAATTTCAACACCATGAGGTGGCAAGACCAAGATAGCAGAATGTCCTCAGTCCTCAGCAGAGTGTTTATACCTAACAGTCACTCAATGGAAGTGCATTCAGTAACTGAATACACGAAAAACAAATTAGAAAACGTAACATCGGGGCTAATTAGAAATTGCAGTAACTCTTATCTGTAGTTGACTTTCTAAAGTTTATATGTTCTCTTATACTTGTTATTAACAGAAAATATTGCTTTTAAAAAATGAGGCAACTTAATATATTAAAGCCTTTCTGATAATTTTCTTGATTGACCAGTTTACTGAAGAGTATCTTATAGGTGGCAAAATATCACCCAGATGAATGCTTTATTAGTTGTTTGGCAAAGGGAGAAGAGTAATACATAATATTAGTATCAGTGTAATAAAGATAAGCCATATGAAACACATCTAAAATCTAGTTAATTTTGAAACGAGTCAGACAACCTCACATACTGTTTCTTCTCATGCTAGGTAGATACCTTAAAACTGTGCATTTAGCCAGTCGGGGACGACATAATGACATAATTTAGTGTGATTCCCTAAACAAAGACTATTTCGTGTTTTGTTTTGTTTTTTTTTTTTGAGGAAGATTAGCCCTGAGTTAACTACTGCCAAGCTTCCTCTTTTCGCTGAGGAAGACTGTCTCTGAGCTAACATTCATGCCCATCTTCCTCCATTTTATATGTGGGACGCCTACCACAGCATGGCTTTTGCCAAGCGGTGCCATGCCTGCACCCGGGATCCCAATCGGCAAACCCTGGGCCACCGAGAAGCGGAACGTGCAAACTTAACCGCTGTGCCACCAGACTGGCCCCACAAGGACTATTTCAAACTAAATAAGATGAGCAATTTTACATATTCACACTTTTAATGAAAACATCCACATTTTTCTTCATCTTTCTGTAATCAAACAACAGTACTTTAATATATTAGTTTCTGTTTAAAAATGGATTTTTCAAAGAACATAGAATGGTCAGTTCATCCCATTGGGATGATTAAGAAAAACTAAAACATATATAAATCTTAGATTGTACTTGGTACTTACCAATTCTTAAATAAAATTAGTGCTCATAAATTCTGTAAGCCATAGCTATTTTTTACTTTTTAAATTTCAGTGCCTATTATTCTCATTGCTTTTATTTTAAGTACATACAGGACATCTGTGAGAATAATGGAGTATTTTTACCCTTACAGCGAGAGATTATCTGTCTCTTCAGACTTGAACAGGAACTATCATTTTGGCGAGTCCTACAGTCAGCACCATTGTGTTTGGTTGTTTTCATGCAATTTAAAGTTTCTATGTAAAGCTGTCTGTTCATTTTGTACTAAAAAAATAAAAAACTCTTTCGAGGTTTTCTCTCACACTGAGATATGCATGTCAATGAGCCCAGAGAAAATAATACTTAATCTTTACTATATAACATATTTTCTGGAAGGATTACTATTTGCCAGTTTATAAACCACAGATGGAACGTAGCTGATATATTCGAAAGAGCAGTTATTATTGATCAATGCTCTTTAATCTCTCTCAGAAAGTTAACAGTAACGCTATTGGAAGAGATTACTTTGACTGTAATTGGGTTGTTGTCCATGGTGGAAACTACATAGTGAAAACTGCTTTTTATTACAGTCATATCTCCTACATTTAAAATAATAAATTGGATTCTTTTGTGGAACTAGATGAAAGACAAATACGTTTTTACTTTTTTTCAAAAAGGAAACTATTTTAACTGAGGTTGTGGAGTCTGGCAATTCCTTCAGGTGAGTGTATGGGCTTATTTAAAACCTTTTGAGAAACAAAACAAAAATAACTAAGCTTAAGAGGCAAATAGCTTCTTTGAGTCACCTTCAAGTGTGATTAGAGCTGCTTATTACTTAAGATGGGGAACGAGTTAAACCTGAGCGTTCCTGCTTTCTTGCTCTTCTAGTATCATTTCGATCTCAGAAGGTAAATTTGACAGAAATGACCCTCCATGGGTTACGAGAAAGACTATTTGACAGCTTAGTGTTTCTTATGCCTGAATACAAAATTTTGAATTGATTCCCACTACTCACTGATTTGGAATTCTAACAAATATAAATAGCTATGTATCTCAATGCAAGCAAGTGGTTTTCATTTCAAAGACTTCTAAATACGTTCCTAATGGAAACTTCTGGCTTTTTGTTATTTGGGTGGTTATGTTCATCCCCTAAATTCAATTTCACCTGACATAATTTGACTTCATATAAACACAATACCACACTTATGCTGCCAGATCTTACACTTTGTTTCTTAAACTATGCTCTGTGAATGATAATTTAGTTATATAAACATGAAATCCACTCCTTCTCTAAATTTCTTGATCATTCAGTCTTTTCATAAACAAGAAAGTAAAATTATTACTGTCACATTCAATTTGGAGTTAACTGTTTTGACAAATAGTGGCCAACTGCACTGCTGAAAAATAGCCCAGAACCTCTCTATATTAAAACAATAATTTCAACTACTCTCAGAAAAACCTAAAATCAAATGAAAATATCACCAGCAATAACAATGCACCAGCAAAAGGAGACCCGACATTAACTTCCATCAGAAGATAGTGTCATTGCTCAGCAAATTAACACTATTTACAAAAGAATTTTAGGATAATACAATTATAAACCAGCGAGTGCTTTCACCACCATCATGCTCATCACAAAATCAAAGCTTTCTTAACGAGTTTATTCACAGTATTTTATAAGACTCCCTTATCCCACTCCATACCTCAAAAACATAAGCTAGGGCTGGTACAGGAAGTAGCTGAAGCAAGAACTGGGAGGAGCCAGGGAGATTGGGGTTGTCCTAAGAGTAGATACTTTCAATGCCTGAAATATTTACTTTTCATATTTTCTTCTAGCTTTATAGGGTTTTTCTGGGCGAGTAGGAATGTCCAGTATCAGTTACTGTATTATTCTCAGAACTGAAAGTCCTTAATGTAACTATAATTTTAACTAGTTTATTGTCTTTCCTCTGCTTCTCCCCACCCCCACACTTTTCTTACATAATTTAATTTTCAGTTTACTACAGTATATCAAATGGCTTATTAATAAAATAAATGGAAATGTTATAATTTTTAACTGTTTCATATATTAACACAGTTATGCCTCGCTTAATGGTGGGGATATGTTCTGTAAAATGTGTCATTTGGCAATTTCACCATTGTGTGAACATCGTAGAAGGTACTTACACAAACCTAGATGGTAGAGCCTACTGCACAACTGGGCTATCTGGTACTAATCTCAGGGGACCACCATTGTTTTGTGATCTGTTGTTCACTAAAATGCGGCTATGTAGCTCATGGCTGTATTTATCACCAATCCCACTTGAGCGCTAATTTGGTACTTTTAGAATTCAAGGATGCAATTCACATTTCCTCAGAACTTTGAAGTCTATCAGCATCGTAGGTTGAAGATACACACTCATAGGCTAGTACACTCATTTTTTTCTGCAGATTGTGTGTGTGTAGGTGTGTATATTTGTCTGAGAGTGTGTCTCATTTTTATTCACCCTTCTCTATCTGGTATCTTTTTGGATTTACCTATGCACTTGGTGTCCTTAATTTCTAGTCTGTTGTGTCTATGTGGGGATTTCTCACTCTAAATGCTATGTCTTCTTTGGAAGCCCATTTCAATCTGAAGACCACTGCTTTTACTCCACATAGGAGAGAATCTGTCGTATTGTTTCTTTAATTTTTTTCTCCAAACTTCTTCTGAAACTCCCATTGGTTGTATAGTTTCCAAATATAGCCCAAACTTTATTCCAAACTTTCCCCTTACTTTTCATTTATTAATTCTTTTGCAGTTACATCTGGAAGAATTACTTGACTCTGTATTCAAAGTTATTAATACAAAATTAGTTGACACTTAATCTATTTTGCTTTACACTATGCATTTCAATTTCAAATTCAAAAATCATATTTGTATTTCCAATATCTGTAGTACTCTCAAACCATAAACTCACAGTCTTTCTCATCAGAGTTCTCCGTACTATTTATCACTCTGAAAAACTCCCCTAAGTCTCCTCCCCTCCTACTTCTTATAATCATCGAATTTGTGTTTGGAGTACCCATAAATTCCCCCTTCCTTTAAAATAGTGTTCTCTTACATGCATTTTAAGCTACTGTTTCTTTGGGCTTTGTTTCTCTGTATGTATATATGTATGTGTATGTATATATATATGCACATACACACACAGACATTTTGACTATCTGTCATTCAATAAGTCTGCAAAATTTCTGTTCTGTAATGGAGCTTGGATTTTCCTCATACTGTTATTTGTTGGTGATTTTTATATTTTTTTCTATTTTACCTACCCAATCTATCATCTTGATCTATATTCCTTGGTGTTATTTTACTAATTATTTGAGTTTTTATTTATTAATTTATTTGATTGTTATTACTTTGTTCAGGATTCCTATATCTTCTAATTTTTATATCTTATATTCAATATTGGGCATTTATAATTTCCTGGAAGACTATACTTCACAGAAATCTTCCAACTTATTGGCATGTTGTCTCAGCAAAGGGAAACCTGCTATACTTTCTCTACTGAAGTCTTTGGGTGACCAAATTCTCTCTATTTTTGTTTTTCTTAATGAGTTTTGTTTCATCTCATTTTGGAAGGACTGATTATGATTATTATTTAATTTTAGTTTGATAGTATTTTTCTTTGAAATGTTTGAAGACATCATATCATTGCTTTTTTATTTCCTTTATTTCACTTGAGAAATCTTATTGTTGCTCCTTTAAAGCAGTATATCTTGTCTTCCTTTCTTTCATATTTTCCTTTGTCTTCTCCCACCCCCAACAATGTTCCTACGATTCCTAGGGGTGTGTGTGTGCGTGTGAGTGTTGCATTGTATTTCTTTTGCAATACGTGCTAAAATACTTTCTGGACCCTATTCTTTCCCTCTTTCAATCTTCTGAGGCTTTGTCTATCCACTTCATCCATACTACTGAGCTTTAAGCATGCGAATTCCTACCCAAAACTTTGGATATATGGCGACCTGAGCTCTGACTATTGTTCCATCACTTCATAAACGTGTTATAGACTCAGTATCTAGAGTGAGATAATGCCCAATGGGGTGGGGGGAAATGTTGTTAATTTGGTTTCGTTTCTCTAGGTTTTCCTCCTTTCTTAGATTTTGGCCCAGAAATTCCTCAATGCCTTGGCAACTTTCAGTTTATTCTGTTCATTTACCCAGGTCTGTGCATCTCTGATTTTCAAAACCTGGGATTATGTCACATGAAATGGAGGCACGTGGGTGAGCACTCTCAAATACTTTTAATCTCTGAAACATCTTAAATTTCGGAGCCATTTGGCCTCTTTTTTTACTAAGAGTTAGCACTTCTTCTATTCTAGAAGATAGCACAGAGGACTCTGCTCCCTCCCAGGCAGCGATGCCATGAATGTCCTCCTCAGAGTGTCCTACCCCTCCCTCATGGTGACTAGGACTGTAACTGGAGACGTAGTACATCTCAGCTGAGAATGAGCTGCACCTAATTATAAAACAAAAAGACCATCTCAAAGTCTTAACAAAAAAATCTCAAAGGAGCTGCAAGATCTAACCAGAATGTACCGATAGGAGCTGGGGTAGTGTTCATGCGACAGCTTATTAGGGCACTTGATCGGAGGGGCTGAAACTTAAAGCTTAAAAGTAGGGCAAATTCTTGGGTACATGCTCAGCAATTGAAATATCAAAATCACCATGGTAAATGGTGAAGGAAGAAAAGAAAGGCTCAGGAATGTGTATATATTGAAATGGGTATGCTCTACAACCAGAAGACCCTTCAGCTAATTATGTTCAATGGGAAAGCTGAAGCACACCATTTACCAAGGTTTTAAGGAAACTTCTGCTAGGAGAGACATGAGTATCACTGGATCACAGGTGCTTTTTCTCTGTCGACCAGGACTGACAATAGGAGAAGCTGATATGCAACTTGGCTTACTGAGGATGATTGAGCCCTGCAACTATTGAAACCAGGAAGTGAGATTTAGCCTAGAAGCTAGGGGTCACAATTATCATAATGGGTGTTAAAATTAGAGTGATGACTATGGAGTCAGAGATGGTGGCTATGCATGGACCCGAGCATGACTTTCATTTATCAAGGCAATCTAGCTTCTGCCACTGCTGAATGTCCAGTCTGCTGACAACAGAGACCAATCTGAGCTCCACAATGTGGTACCATTTCTCGAGGACACAAGCTGTCTACTTGATGGCAAATTGACTTCATTGCTAATATTTGAGGCTATTAAAGCCAATAGTTTATTCTCATAGGAATACAAACTTATTACGGCTATGGATTTATCTTTTCTGACCACAGAGATTCAGTAAGCATCTGAGAGCACTAGGTCTCACAAAAAATTATGGCAGACCATTGCAGCCACTGAACAGCAATGGAGTCACATTAATAAACCAATGGCTATAGGACGGACTGGTCATATCATATAGAACACCACGCAGAAGTTCCTGCATGATAGACCATCAGATCAACCTGGGAAAGTCACAGCTGAAGCAGGAGGGGAAATAAAACCCAGTTATTTCAGCCTGATGTGGGAAAATAATGAAGTGCACTGCTTGCAAAGGAACTGTCGGCACTGCATCATAGTCAATGTTCTTTCTCTGCCTAATTCTGCTCCTCACTTTCTTTCACACATTTTGATCACTAATAAATGTCTTATAGATGAAACTTGACTAAGCCTCTTCTTCCAGAAAGCATGTAGTGCACTCACATAGGGAGTGTCCAAGATGATCAAATACAGTGCAGGAAGGAAATATTATAACTTTCATGTATCTTTCAATCCATTCTCTCTTTTCCCCTATATATATGTATGTATATACAGTCACGTATCACTTAATGATGGGGACACGTTCTAAGAAATGCATCATTTGGTGATTTTGTCATGTGCGAACATCATAGAGTATCCTGACACAAATTTATATGGCATAACCTACTACACCTAGGTTAAGTAACACCAATCTTGCGGGATGATCATCGTATGTGCGGTCTGTCATTGACCGAAATGTCAGTACACTGTGTGACAGTACATGCATATATATGTGTTATTATTACAGGTGCTTTTATAATGTTAATACTACTAATAAATATGCCATATCATTGTGTGTGTATGTGTTCCTATACTTCATATTTGCAAGTTATTAAGGCATAGTGGTTAAGAGAGGCCTCTAGATTCACGAGGCATGTCTAGAATTCTGGATATATGAGCTTAATCTGTGTGTTTCTATAATTTTAGGTAAGACAATCTTTCTGTGCCTTGAGTTCCCCAAGTGAAAAATGGAAATTACCTTTTTTATAAAATTTAATTGAGCATTAGATAAATTAAAACACAGAATGATGTCTACCCTATAGCAAACACTCAATAAATACAATAATTATTACTGCATATTGAGTTTTAAATCATGAGATTCATCATCCAAAAACTTGGAGACTACTAAAAGATAGTAAAATGAATTTCTTATTTTTAAAATATTTTGGTGGAAGAAAATGAAGGGAAGCAGATTAAGAAGAAATCTATTCCAAATATGATGTCTGAGGAAAGAATAAAACAACTCTTCAATTGAGGCTGTGGCAAAGAATAATAAATACTATGTAATGTCATATTTTAGTCTCTTTTAGATGGAAATCCCAGAACAGTATTGACTGTGTCTGCCTAGTTTTTTACTGTGGTGCTTGACATAAATAGACGTCAAAAAATAACATCCAAATGACTGAATTAATTATCAATGAACAAATTATGCTTAAATCATCTATTACCATGAAATTATTGGTAGCTATACTTTTCAAACTCAATTAAGCTTTTCAAATTTTCAGTGGGTCAACTAGAACTCAAATACCAGGCATAGTACAGAATCTGAGGGAAAATATGCACATAATCCCAAAGGAACAAATTAAAAGGAATGTTTGAGACCTACTCAATATTAATAAGAGAAATTGCTTCTAAGACTTTGTCAATTCGTGCATACACAAATACACACACACACACATATGCCCACACAAATAAAAGTATATTCAGTCTCATTTTTAACACACTTGAAGTATGCATGTTGGAAATAATTTTACATGTCTAATTTATCTATTAAATAAAATACCCCATTTATCATAGGATATGTCTAAAGAAACACGCATGTTGTTTGTGCTCAGAAGGTTTGGGATTCTAGATTTCTTGTGAAAAGAATAGCTCAAAATAGACGTTTACACTTGGAACAATTTTTTTAACGTTATAGTTTTTACCCTTATTATATTTGCTGATTTTATTTTAATCTTTGTGTGAGTTTTTACAATTGGCTAATTTAAATGTAACTGCAAAAACACCATTGAGAATCAGAGAAAATAAAATTTCTAATCCTGTATCATATGATTACTTATATAGCTTATTCAGGGAAATGAAATAAACATTTAAATAATACCTCAAATGACTTTGAAAGAACATTTTGGCCTTTTAACTACTCATTTGCAGTAGCAAAGTGGAAATGGAAATGTTTTAATGAAAATCATATACATAAATATAGTGTATAGTTCAAAATAAATTTAAAATGACTACCTTCGGCATTCCTGGAGGCAAAACAGGCATTTCTGTTTCTTCTTCCACAGCTAATATGGCTGAGCATTAATTAGATTTATTAGAAATTGATTTTTGGAGGATAGCTTATAGTTATATTAGAAGGCATAGACACTTAGGACCAGTAACATCCACATGAAACAGCTACTGAAAAATGTAGCTAGCATTTATGTTTTCAGATTTCAGCTAGTGTTCAGATGGTGATTTCCTCTTCCACTAATCCAGTTTATTTCAGTGAATTCAGCTTAGTGAGTTGCTTCAATTCTCCAAGACTAATATATTTCAAAACTAGTATGCCTCATCCTAATGCATTACGTTCCCCCCAAATAAGAGATCCTACTCTTGATATTTTTTTTTTGGTTTAATTTATGACAATCTTAAATAAATTCTAGTGAAGTAGCAGATATTATAGCCAAACCACTCTAATATCTTAAAACGGTATTTATGAAAATGCGCATTTTGTGGCATCAGTTTAAAGAGTGGAGATGGTGTGTGTGTGTATGTGTGTATATGTAAATTCATATATACTGTATGCATGCATATATGTATGTATGTACGCATGTTAAATACTATTTACTATTTTATAGTTTACACTGTTTAAATATATAGATGCACATATTGCCTCTATTGCTTTCTTCTTTCTACTATCTTCCAAAACCCAAACCCTTCTTTCTTCAGGGTTCGATAAATCAAGACGTCGTTTAGAAAAAGAAAATAAGGCTGATTTTTATTGAACATATATGGTGTGCCAAGTTGATTAACCCTTGGTAAACATTAGGATCACTGGATCGATTTTAGCTTTCCAGTTTCTCTTTTGAACAACTCTGTTTTCAAGGATCCATGTTTCATGACTTTTATTCTTTGAGTCCTTCCAAAGAACAAAAATAGCATTTACCTTTTTTCGTAGAATATAATTCATACTCCCTTGCGATTATCATTTTGGTCCATTGGATTCTGTAAAGAATCTAAAATGAATTATGAGATCATGATTTTATTTTCTCTGTATTTGAAACATTTTTCTAATTCATCATCTTAAGAATTCTTCCATCATTACTCATGATCACTCATCAGTGATTACAACTAAGCTGGAAAAAGATAAGTAATAAGAAAACAAAAGAATGGTGAAATCACTTAGGAGGAGGACACAAGAGTGGAATAAATTGTTATTTTTCTGTGTTTTTATTGTGTTATCCAACTATTGCATCATCTTTTAAGAAAGTGTTAGAAAATACTAGGGGCAGCATCTCTGTAGTTTGCTTTCAGATCCACTCAATATGAGAATTAGAAGTTTTTATTTTCCAACCATGATGACAAAGAGAAGAAATTTCACATTCCATAGCCATAAGGTGAATACGATCAGAAGAATGAATGAATGTAAAGGAAAAGATTGCAGCACTTAGGCTCTAACGGTACGATGAAATTTTCATATTAATGAAATCAGACTATGTGTCTTCAGATGACGATATTTTAAATAAATTTTCTCAAACTTAAGAATTGATCCCTAAACAATGTATTTCCAAGAAAAAAAAATGGAAATACAGTATTCTCCTCCAGTTAGTCCTTCAAAGGAAAGTACTTCACGCAACAGTTTGAAATAAAAATCTGGACAGTCCCACATTGTTAAAAGATGAAAGTATTCTTTCATCTCCAGTGATGTTTATGGACAAAAATTTACTGATTAAAATAGTTTTACTATATTTAAAATGTATTAATATTTAATAAAGTTGATTTCAGTAAGTCTTTATGATTGTATTTGTAAATTCCTTGTAAAATGACATAAAATTATATGAAGTTAAAATGTGCCCAGAGGGTAAACAGCAATAACTATTTGCCCTGTAATCTGAGGGTTAGATATCCCATCTCAATTCATTTTCACAAAAATTCTCAAGGAATCATTATCCTTTCACCTCCACTTTGAGTTAACTCGTCTAAGACTACAGCATAAGACAGCATTAAAGGCAAAATTTAAGCTCCAATTTCCTAATCTTGAATCACACATTGCTTCACTTATACCGTGGTACCTCGCTTCAAAGGAGAAAAAACACTTACCTATGTCCTCTGATCACTCTGAGGACCTCTTTCTAAAGAAGTCGGACAGAGATGATATTTAATATTCAAAGGAATAATGGAAATTGAAATCTGCATTTCTTTATCACTTTCACATTGTGGATATTTATTTACTGAACAATTTCCATAACCTTGCGATAATGTGTAGTATTCAGACAAGCAAAAGGAGAAGCCCATGTTATGCTTGTCCTCGAAATAATCTTCTTAGTTAGGACACTATAGCTTAATTTCCCAGAAAAGTTATAAGACTTTGTAGAGCAGTTCCCAGGAATGGTCCAGATTAAACACTGTAGAATGTTAGGCAAGAAGTAGATTCAAGTGCCTTAAAAATCATCTAGAGAAGCATCCGAGAATGTAATTCCCCTTACGGAGGAAAAATATTACATGGTACTATTAGATTTTGATGAATAGAAGATAGAAGGTAACCAGCTGGTTTAAATTATGTTGTAAATCTAGTAAACTAAAGGAATAAATACATTAGTACATTGCTTTGATATTATAGGTTTTGTGCAGATGTTTGCTGAATAAACTAATCACTAATTTAGAAAGAGATCACTGATCAGCATGATGGTTAATTTTTTGTGACAACTCAACTGGACTAAGGGATGCCCAGGGAGCTGGTAAAACGTTATTTGTGGGTGTGTCTATGAAGGTGTCTCTGGAAGATATTAGCATTTGAATCAGTAGGCTGAGTGAAAAAGATCATCCTCACCAATGTGCGTAGGCATCATTGTATACCTTGGGGGCCTGAATAGAACAAAAAGGTAGCGGAGGGCAAATTTGTTCTCTGTTGAGGTGGGACATCTGTCTTCTCCTGCTCTTGAATTTCAGCACCCCTGGTTTTTGAGCCTTTGGACTAAGATTGGGACTTACATCATTGCCTCTCCAGTTCCTCAGCTCTTCAAATTTGGACTAGAACTACACCACCAGTTTTCCTGGGCTTCCCATTTGCAGGCTACAGATCATGGAACTTCTCAGCCTCCATAATCACATGAGCCAATCCCTCATAATAAATCTCTTTCTGTACACCTCTATCTCTGTCTCTGCCTCTGTCTCTATCTCTATATCCTGCTGGTTCTGTTTCCCTGGAGAACCCTGCCTAACACAGCTAGCGTTCCCTTGTACTTATGGAAATCTCAGACAAGAGATTAGTCATTTAATATTAATATACATTGTGCACATAACATATACAACTATCTATCTAAATATCTATTTTCAAACAAATTTTATTTGTAATTCTAAAAAGAACAGACTTTATAAAATGCTTATTCCTATTTTTAAAATATTTGCCTGGAAGAAGATACTATTAGTATTTTCATTGGTATGTTATTGTTATTATTTTAGTGTTCTTGAGTTTATCTGAAATTACAAAAAAAAGGGAAAGGTGTTTAGGTAGTAGGTTGTCTGTGGTGGATTGATGAGAATGTTTAGAATACTTCTGAAGAATACAGATTGATAAAACCCACACTGTATGACTCTTTCTTTCAGGACATGAAAAGGCTATGTAAATTTTTAAAGGCTGTAGTGCAGAATATTTGATTGTTTAAGAAAATATCTTGTAAAACTCTGTATTTACCTTTTAAAAAATATATATTTTACAAATCACATATATGGATATATATCAGAGTTAGCACTATCCTGATTCTAACGTGGTATACCTAGATCTTACTGTTCAACGTCAAATGGCTTGTATCCATCTCTAAACCCATTTCTTGGTATTCTGAGCATTAATAGCATATTAATAATTAGGTAAACATACCAATGTAACTGCCATACTTTGTATCTGCCATTCTTTAAAGCTTTTCAAAATTTATTGATTTACCAAAGGAATATCTAGTTATAATGATGCTACTGATGATAATAGCTAGCATTTATTTTTTACAATATACTCAGCACTTTGTTATGTGCATAGTTTTCCAGTATAAGATTCACAGCATTATAGAAATGTTGATGAGGGTTTAGATTTCAGTAATAAATAGAGGGTCAGGGTAGGACACAGTAATCCTAGTGAATTCTCAAGATAATATTCTAGGCGGAGAGAACAGGGTGGGAGCACAAGTCCTGAAGTAGATGTGTGCCTGGCTGCGTGGTGTGTTTGAGGAACAGAAAGGAAGTGCAAGTAATGAAAACAGAATCAATACAAAGAAGAGTGATGGCAGAAGAGATCAGATAGGCAATGGGGGCAAATCATCAGGCACTTCAGTAGTAGGGCGAGGAAACATCCCACTTGTCCTGGCCAATTTATTTTTATGTCTACTCTTCTGTCATAATTGCTATAAGTCCTTCTTTCACTCTCTAATCTGGGTTGGATCATAAATTATGTGATCACTCTACTGATAAGCATTGCAGATATCTTGGCTTTTATGCTGAATATAGAGTAGCCATACAGAGTTTTAAGCAAAAGAGTGGTGTAATCTGATTTATGTTCTAAAAGATTCACTTTGGCAGCTGTGTTTTCAGGGTCTAAGCTCTTGGGCATTAGGAAGAACTCGTAGAAGGCTATTATGGAAATCCAGGCGAGAGGTGATGGTGGCTCAGGCTAGAGCGGGAGAAGTAGAAATGGGAAGAAGTGGTTGGAGTTCAATATATTTTAAGGTAGAGCTGGTGTGATTTTATGATGGTTTAGATGTAGTGTTTTAAAAATAAATAAAGGATTCTAGGGTAAAACAAAGATTTTTTTTGGCCAGAGAAACTAGAAGGAAGAATTTTCCATCAACTGAAATAGTTAAGGCTGCAGATAGATAAGATTTTTGTGAGATGATTCTGAGTTTATACTTGGACATATTAAATTTAAGATCTCTAAGAGACAACCAGGTGGTGATGAATATACGTTTTAAGTACGAGAACCTAAGTATGGGAATTCACAAAAGAATTGTGGATTAGAGATACAAATTTGACAGCTGTGAGTACACAGGTAGGATTTAAGCCATGAGGATGAATGAGATCAGCAAGGACTAGGCTTAAGGCCTCTTCAAGTTTAAAAGCCCAAGAGAAGAGGATGCAGCCACAGAAACCTAGAAGCAACTCTAATGATAGGGGAGAAAATCTCACAGAGTATTCAGTCCTGAAAGTCAGGTGAAAAAAGCAGAAGAAGCAGAAAGGAGTTGTGTCAGATGCTTCTAATAAATCAAATAAAACCAGGATGCAAATAGATCACTAAATTTAAGAAGCTGTATATCATGAGTGACATTGATGAAATCAGATTCGTTGGAGTGATGAGAGGTCAAGAGCCTGATTGGATGGAATTCAGAGAGAAGGAGGGGAGAGAAGTTGGAGACTTGGAGTCCATTACCAGAAAAATAGAGCAGACCAATTAAAGAAAGAAAATCTTAATAGTAATAGTAATGCAGGTCGCAGTGAGGACGGTTCCAACCATTTACTCAGTCCCTTGGTTCTTTTTTCATTTCCACCATTTGTTAGGTGTTTAACATTAAGTAAGACAATAACTTCTCTAAACCTAAATTTACAGTAAAACGTATACACTATTATCACCCATCTCAGCGTGTTGATAGGGTTGGTGGTGTTCAATAGAGTGGTGTTCAATAGAGTTTATTAGAGTGAGGTCCTCTATTGAAAACATCTAAAACATATAAGTAATCAAAAGAAGTCATTGTTATTTCTTCTTTTATTATCATTGATAATACTGCTACTACTACCCCTGCTATTACTATTTTCTTCAATTGCTATTCAGCTTTTACTTAACAAGGAGTGGTGAGTAGTGTCCTGACCCTGCTTGCTCCTTAGATGTTTGTACTTCTCTCATTCTTCCTCCTGTCACCGCCTGCCAACATCTCCTTCTCTGAGAACTATAACAAGCATACAAAGAAAACAAAATTTTCTTGCTTAATTTCAGGAAGGCACTAGGTATTCTTATATTCTTCTTCAGAGTACATCCATATGATAAAGAATTCTCTTTATTAATAATATTTCTCATATTTTATATTACAAGTGCCTGCCAGGGTGAGGCTGAAGCAGAAAGACAGACATGAAGGAGGTGTGTGTGTTAGCTATGTCTCTGACGTTCCACATTCCCTGACTCAAGATCTGTTCATATGCCGCATGCTCTGCTTAAAATGTCCACCGCTTTCTTCTCTTCACTAATTATCACTTGCTTTACTCCAAGGTTCCACACTCAAATGCCTTCCAAACTAGAATTCAAATTGTCCCTAGCCCACATAAATATTTCAAGTGTACTGAACATCTAAACAATCTGTGTTTTTTAAAAAGGTGCTAGCAGTGAGTGTGGGAAAGAGAAACAGTCAAATCCTTTGTGGCCAATCTCCCTCCCCTCCTCTCCTCTTTTCCAGGCCCTTCACAAGGCATTCTGACATTCCTGTCATTGGAACGGATGAGAATGCTTAGAAATATGGGTCATTTTCACAAATTACAAATCTTACTATTTCATCTCACTTACATAAATTTTAATCAGAATTGTATATATTTATCATCATCTTTGGTGCTTCTACTGGATGGAATTCCTAGACTGTAAGATATATTTTCTTTATGATGAGATTCCAAGTAATAACATTCTATTTGGAATATAGTTAATATTTACATTTTTAACTAAGTTGAACCAAATTCTGTTTCATCACAACTTTGATATAAATATTTCCTATATGTTGACATAATGACATAATTATGTATACATAGTTGTTATGCCTGTTACTGTGACTTCTATTCTTACTCTATGACAGCGTAAAATATTTCTCATCAATTGTTTTATCAATATGTAGGATGAGGAATTTGTCCTTAACTTATAGCCGTGAAAGAAGCCTCAGATTCTCTATATTAGTGAAACTTAATGAAGAAAGGATGATAATGTTGCTTAATTTTCACTATATACACTTCTTTGGTTACAAGTTCTGATAGTGGTTTTGATTGTTGCATATTGTTATGGAGCTACATGCAAATATGTATAAGAGAGTATTTTACATGGTAATGTGATGTTGAGTTCCAATATATGAAATATAAGATGTTTAAAAATCTCAATGTACTAGAAGATTGCTAAAGGTGAGAGACGTAACTATTGTCATACAAACAAGAATAAAACCAAAGGGCCCACTCCATTGTAATTTAATTGGAGATTGTAAAAGTGGATTTCACTAGTATCTGTGTCTGTGGCTACTGTGAAGTGTTTACATTCCCCAAACAGTATAGAACACCAGCAGCAAATATAAGATGGCCATCTGGCCTAAATTGGAACAGGGATATTACTCTGCCATGTTCAATGGCAGTTTCCATGAGATGTTCATGTTTCCTCCCGCTCTTTACCTCCAGCACCAAAGGAGATTGACCTTAAGGAGGATGGGACTAAAAAATGTCACAAAATCAGGTTTTGGCTTTTATCTCCCAAATCACTATCACCATTAAACTAGAGGGATGTTTTAAGTCTGCTTTTGAGACTGGGAAAGATATGAATTTTAAATTGAATTTGAGATCTCACTTTTAAATCAGACTTGACTTTTCATAAACAAAAGTGACGAGAGTCTGGAACATCTTACAGTGCCAGAAAGTATGGAAGAACTCACAAAACAACAAAATGAAGGAATATGTCAAAGGGACACAGGAGCTAACTGAAATAACAAATTGGCACAATTTGAACAACCACATAAATAATGCATTATTGGATTATAATCTAAAGTACAAAATAAATATCCATCGGTGCATAGTGATACAAATAAATGATTGAATAAATAAATTAGTGGGAGAGAATAGATAGATCCCCATTGGAGAGGAATCCAAATAATTTCTATAAATACTTCCTCCTCCAGGAAGGAGGGCATAACTCTCCGCTCCTTCAGTGTGGGCTGATTACAGTGACTTACTTCAAAGAGTACAGTACAGAAAAGGGGGAAAACAGTAACTTTACAGTATAGAAACCTAACCAACACTCTCTTAGTCAAGTGTTCAAGGTTAAGATCAATAGTCGTAAGACATACTTTTGATATGATATGAAGAGAATGGCAATTTACCTCTGTGGTTGGCCTCCCCAAAACCCATTACCCGATTACCCTAGTCAAAAAATGAGAATTATATCAGAAAAATTCTAGGAGATATTTTTCAAAATATCTGACCAGTATTACTCAAAACTCTCAAGGATATTCTGTAAACTGTCACAGTCTGCAACTAAATGTGATGTGACTACAGCGATATGATAACTAAATGGATGGAATCTTGTAACAGAAAAAGGACATTAGAGAAAAACTAAGGGAATATGAATAAAGTGTGGACTTTGGTTAATTATATACCACTATTGGTTTATTAATTGTGACATATATACCATGCTAATGTAAGATATAAATAATAGGAAAACTAGATGTGGGGTGTATGTGAGTTCTCTACACCATGTTGACAAATTTTCTGTAAACCTACATCTATCCTAAAATTTTAATACGTTTATTAAAAAATTCAGAATAATAGGGTATGTTAAAAGAACACATTAGCCAACCTGAAAGAGCACCCGGTAAACAAAGCTGGATCAATTTGAGGAATGAATAAATAATACAGTATTGGATTATAACCAAAAATAGAAAATACGTATTCAGGAGTCCATACTAACATAAATAAATGATTAAATAAATAAATACATGAGGAGAAGCAGCAAATCTTCCTGACAGAAGAACCACATTAATATATGGATACATCTCCTCTTTCAGGAGGTAGAAGTTAATCACCTTCTAGGCCCTGCTTGAGGGAGGGCTACACGTAGTGACTTGCTTCCAAAGAATATACCATAGAAAGGTCGATTAGTAATTTTTACGTGGATGAATTTGGCAAACACTACCTTAACCAAGTGATGAAGGTTAAAATCCCCAATGAAATCTTGATATCATGTAGCACCCAATATGATGTAACGAGAAGAGTACTGTGTGTTATTTTTTCCAAAAACCATATACTAGTCTAACCATAAAAAAAAAAAAGAAAAAATCAGACAATCCCCAGTTGGGTACATTCTACATAATTGGTCAATGTTTCTAAACACTGTCAAAGTCACAGAAGATTAGGAAAGACTAAGAAACTTTCACAGACTGGGAAGATATTGAGAACTAACTATAATGTGGTACCCTACATTTGAATCTGGAACAAAAAGAGAAAATTAATGGGAAAACTAGTGACATCCAAATAAAGTCTAGAGTTAGTTAATACTAATGTACCGATGCCAGTTTCTTTGTTTTTGCAATTGTTCCATGGCACTGTAAGATGTTAACAGTGGAAGAAATTGAATATGGAGTATTTGGGAACTCCCTGAACTATCTTGCAACTTTTCTGTAATTCTTGAAGTATTCCAAAATTAAAAAAGCTTATTTATAAGGAAAGATACATGACATTATTTTATAAATAGTATATGTGGTGCTACTAGTATCACTAGTTCTTGAGATGGTGTTCTACTGGAACAAAAATCTAAAACTTGTGGAATTAGCTTTGAAATGGAGTGGTGGGGAAAGCTCCCAAGGACACTATTGGTGAAAGCTGGAAGGACAGTGATCTTGCTATTGAATATAAGAGGAAAGCGAAATAACATTTGCCAGTACTGTTGCTTGAGATGTTCTGGAAAATAGAAATGGTATCTAATTAACTCACAGATACGGCCTACAAGGTTTCCAGGAAGAATGCTGCAGCTACTAGCTGACTTCTTTGAGCTTCTTATGAAAAAGTACGAAGCTTTGAGAAGAGCCAAAATGAACTCTCAGTCTTCAGGTGGAATTTAAAGGAAAAATAAAAGAGCAGGACAGTGTTTGAAAATAAAACTTTCTCATTCCAAGTCTTTAAACAACAATAAGTTACCAAAGTAATAAAAGGCTTCAGGTAAAAGATTCAATTCAGTGGGACTTTAAATCCAGTAAAGTGGTCTCTGAGTCAAAAATGTCAATGGTGGATCTTGTAAGACCCTTTGCTAAGACCTCAGAAAGATTTATGGCCCTGTCTCACAGACCCGTGCAGCTAGATGAAGAGCTTCTGAGCAGCAGAAGAGTGTTGTCCAATGGCAGCCTAAAACATGATGCAGGGTAGAGAAGGGCCTTCCTTAGAAAGGAATCTGGGCTTGTCTCACACTTCGTCTCATTGAATTGAATATAAATTGCAGAAAAGAAACTCACAAATTTTCAAAAGATTAATCCACTTGAACTGAAAGGGACAGAGAGAGTTTAAAACAAAGAGTGGTCTCTACGCCCTTAACTTCCCAGAACCGTGACCCAGACTGAGAAAGCTATGCAGCTGCAACTTTGGAATATTTCTAATGGCAAAGGGCAGAGCCAAGAACTTAGAGAGGGAAACGAAGAGCCATAGAAAACCATTCCCAGAGTGCGGCACTGAGTGCTAATCAAGCAACTGGCAATACACACCCAGAGATTTCAGAATCGCTACGAACTAATGATTTCTCTCTGCCTCCCATTCTCCTCCTTTTTGAATGAAAGTGTCCATTACCTTTTTCCTATATCTGTCATTTTATTTGGGTATATGGAGGGCACAAAACTTTTCATGTTACTTCATGTTTTTTTAGACCAATAGAAACCACATATAAAAACAACCCCCACATCTGCATCTCCTGAAACAAATGAAAATACTCCAGATTTGAGTATGATGACTAATGAGATAAATCTTTATGTCTTATAGGGTATTTTAAAGGTGAGTGTTATGTAAATAATTATGGATAGAGGGTAGACTATTGCAGATTAAAGAGAACTATAAATTCTTTGTCACTCCCCTCAGAAACCTGTAGTCTGTTTCTCTACCCCCTTGAATCTGAACTGTGTAACCAGAACTGTGAGTGTTTCCTAGAACATAGCGGAAGTGACTCTGTGCTGGTTTCAGCCCTAATTTCTTAGAAGACTGTCAAGTTCTGTGTCCTCTCTCTTGATATCTATCCTGCTATGAAGTGGAAAAAAGCCCAGATAACCATGTGGAAGAAAATTTAAGCCTTAGTTGATAGTCCCGGCTGAGTTTCCAGCCAACAATCAGCCACGATGAATTACTGGATATCTTCTAGCCCCAATTAAGTTGTTTCACATAGATTAGAGATATGCTGTTCTGGCTGAACACTGCTCAAATAAAAAAACTAAAAACTCAAGAGCAAAGAATTTGTTGTTTTAAAAAACTTCGCATTTAGGGTAGTTTGTATGCAGCAGTAATAATGAAAATACTAGGTCTCACATCTTTCTCTTTCATGACAATGCCAGTAAACTTAATGTAGGTTAGAGTAAATTAGATTGAAAACATTATTTTTCTAGTTGCATTATTAAAATACATAACACTTGAATGACTGAAATAATTTCAGCATTCACTATATGTTGCACATAAATGTTTCCCCCTTTATTAAATTGAGGTTTTTTAAAACAAAATTATTTTCATTCATTTGATATTTATTTCAATGTAACAGTCTTCCAAGTTTACTCTACACTGGAATATAATGATTTTTGTATACTATATCCATATTGGTGCTTAAAAATGAAAATTTAGATTTACACATGATTATCATTAAATTATTGTGACAAAAATAACCTTGAGATAAAGCCTTACATAATGAATTTTAATTTTAAAGGGGTTATTGTTACTTGAACTAAATGGTATTCTCTGACAATTTACACAATTGCATTTATTTGCCATTAATTTAATCTCATTACTGTCATAAGTTCTTTATTTTTACATATAGTATGCCATCTAGTGACAAAAAATTAAATATAGCAAACATACTCTTTTAAGTCATCTTGAAAAAAAACTGTACACTATGCACTTGCTTCATCTGGTACAGAAAATAAATTATGTCTTTGCTTTTTCTTTTTAAAATTATTTTCCACTTTGGAAAACCATTTAAAATGTCATCACCTTTAAGATACTCCATGTCATATATATCCAATATACCCGCGTCGGTTAAAATCCAATTCCACTGTAAGGAAAATAAAGTGATGTTAAATTTACTCTGTCAAATAATAATATTTTTGTATTCTAATCTGGATAAAAGTCTTGTCATTTATATTTACTATTCTGTTTCTTTTATAAAATAGAGCTCATTAGCTTGTTTATTTACCAATTAAAAATATCTAACACCTCTTCTCTCTATAGAAGTCTCTACAAACACTCACAAAACAGATTTTTTTCAGGTGAGTATATCCTTAATGTTAATACATACAATGGGTATTTGTGTTCCAAAAATAAAACATTTTTTCCATCTGTCTCATATATTGTCCACCTGAGCCGTTTCAGAGATACAGGTATTGAGACTTAGAAAGAGTAAGTGACTTGTCTCTAATAATAAGTGGTATAACTAGTACTTGAAAAGAAGCATTCTCATGCAAAAATCAAAATTAAAATTCTACTTGGCTAATAAAATCTCAAATATAAAACATAGTATCATATTTGACAGAGATGGTGGCTAAGGTTTTTTTTTTTCCTTATAATTCTAAGTTCCTCATTTATTTTTATAGGCAAATGCTTTACCATCTTTCAGATAAGGGGTACAAAATATGGATATTCCAATATGGATATCCCATAGCTATTTCCCCCAAATTACCCCTTGGCAAGGAGCTAGAAGATTAAGCAATTTAGAGCAGAATTTGTAAAACTGTTTTTTCAGTTACTTTAAGATTCTAACAAAATTTGTGGGAATTTTCTCCTAAAAAGAATCACTCCTGTAAAGCCCAGCAAAGTGATCATTAGGGATATTGCATGAGGGAGCCTTTCCCTTACAGATTGCCTCCGTTTATTTGCCACTAGCAAGCTTCTACAACATTTTTTCCCTTTTTTAACATTTTTGACAAGTTTTCTTTAAATGTGATCATGTTCCCCCCAAAAATGTGTAGCAGCTGAGAATTCTGCTCTCTCTACATATTAATGTACCAAAGGAAATATCTTGAAATACACATATATATGTATATAGGTATATACGTATATACAAATTAACATTGAACTCATCCTTTGTGTTCTTAAATATCTTAAAGAATTCATTAATTATATGCATGAATGGATTTTTTTGCAAGATAGTGAAGAATAGAAAATTACTTAGCTTTTGAATATAAAGCTTATAAAAAAATTATTTCCTATATTCCTATTCTTTGCATTTATCATATCAAGAGCTAAGCTTTGAGGACCTGATCATAGACAGAGTTTAGCATAAGGGAATTCCCAACCAGATAGTGAAAGAAAAGAAGGAAACACCACTGGTCCTGGTCCCAGGATTTTATGGAAGTAAGCCACATATATAAAAGCAAGAATCTAGGCAGATGTCTTAATCTGACTTGTGCAAATTTCAAACCTGTAATAAAAGTATTTTATATGTCTTTAGACACTGGATATCTGAGATTTATGAAGGAGATACTCCACACAATGCTCTTCTCCCACGGTCAGTGGGTTCCAGTAAAGAAAAGAGAGAGGATCAGCTTTGCTATCTGGGAAGAGGGATTAGCTGACACTCTTGAATATCTTTCATCTCCTTTCAGCATAGTGAGACCCAGAAATCTCCACGTGCTCTTTAGAGTCAATAGACGTAACCAAACTGAGAGCCAAGAAGACCTCAATAAATGTGCTATGGCTCAAAAGGTAAAAGTCACTGTTGAAATGGAGGCCGAAGGCAAGCCAGGCAAGAATCCAAATGCAGAACCTGGCAGACATTGAGAGATAAGGGCCAAGGGATGATGAGGCAGCAGCAAAGATTGCTAATAAGGACTACCAGCCTAAATTAATGTAAAAAGAGATGAGATCCAACATAAGGAAGCCGTAAACATGAGACACATCTACCAGCTGCACACCCAGGGATGGGATTGAGCCAAACCCTCTTTGGAGTACACCAGCTCAGGAGAACCTAGAGGCCACCTTATGCATCTGAAGATTCTCTATTTTCTTCATTGCCACATTCTCTTTCTATCTTAACAGCCTTTTTCAACTCTTCCACTCCATGAACACAGGACCAGGTAAAGGGAACACATAGTAAAAACACCGAAATTTCCTTGCATTTTCCAAGCAGAGATCGTGTATAAAACATTAAAATAAATCCAGTGGATTCTGTTGACTCTTTCAAAGTCCCCCAAAACTCCCATCCTATGCCTGCTACAGAAAACTACTTACGGGTAGAGAATTCAGAGCAAATAACAGATTAGTTAGAAAGAAATGAAGACACTAAACTTTTTCTTAATATCTGCTGTGGACTTTCTGTTTATGTTGCCCCAAAATTCATATGTCGAAACTTAATCCTCACTGTGAGGGTATTTGGAGGTGCCGGCTTTCAGAAGTAGTTAGCAATGCACTTAGTGCCCTCATCAAAGAGGCACCAGCGTGCTCCACCACGTGAGGTCACAGCAAGAAAACAGCCATCGAAGAAGCTGGGCCCTCACAAAACCCGGAATTGCCAACTCCTTCATCTTGGACTTCCTGGCACCCAGAACTGTGAGAAATAAATTTCTGTTGGTTATAAGCTGCTCAGTTTATGGCATTTTGTTATAGTGGCCTGAATGGACTAAGACAATGTCAGAATGCCAAATAAATTTTCAGATTTCACTGGATACCTAATTACTATATTATGCGGTTCTTACAAGGAAAAGTGGAATAAGAATATGCATGGAACTCTCTTTCTCTGCTACCAATACATATGATAAGATGATAGAGATTGCATCAATATAAGGTTTGATTAGTATACTTCCATTTTGTTCCTTTGATAGTCTCTAATTTTCAACTGGACCTTAGTCTGTGAGAATATGCAAATATATGTGGCTACTGAACAATTATGGTAAGGAACTTGTGAAGATGAAGTTATGACATAAAGCTACGAATAATTTAGTCTTATTATTTACAGAAATTATGAAACAATGACTTTTTTTAATAGTCACATTTTTACAGGTGTCTGGTGATATTTCATTGTGGTTTTTTTTTTTTCAGGAAGATTAGCCCTGAGCTAACATCCACTGTCAACCCTCCTCTTTTTTGCTGAGGAAGGCTGGCCCTGAGCTAACATCCGTGCCCATCTTCCTCTACTTTATATGTGGGACACCTACACAGCATGGCTTTGCCAAGCAGTGCCATGTCCGCACCCGGGATCCGAGCCAGCGAACCCCAGGCCGCCGAAGTGGAATGTGGGCACTTAACTGCTGCACCACCGGGCCGGCCCCTCATTGTGGTTTTAATTTGCCTTTCTCTGATGCTTAGTGACATTGAGCACGTTTTCAGATACCTGTTGCCCATTTGTATGTCTTTTTTGGATAAATGTCTATTCAAGTCCTTTGCCCACTTTTAGTGAGAATATTGTTTTTATTATTGCTATTGAGTTATAGGAGCTCCTTATATATTTTGGATCTTAATCCTTTATCAGATATATAGTTTGCAAATATTTTCTCACATTCTATAGCTTGCCTTTCATTTTGTTGGCTATTAACTTTGCTGTGCAGAAGCTTTTTAGTTTGATATAGCCCCACATCTGTTTTTGCTTTTTGATTTCATATCCAAAAAGTAATTGCTAAGCCAAATGTCAAGAAGCTTTCTCCCCGTGTTTTCTTCTAGTTTTACAGCTCCAAGATTTTTGTTTAAGTCTTCGATCCATTTTGAGTTATTTTTGTGTATGGTGAAAGTTAAGGTTCCAATTTCGTTCCTTTTCATATAGATGTCCAGTGTTCCTGCCAGCATTTGTTGAAAAAACTATCCTTTCCCCATTGTGTATTCTTATTACCCATGTGGGCTCTCTTTTCTGTTCTATTGGTCTATATGTCTATCTTTATGCCAATACCATACTGTTTTAGTGTGTTGACAAGGATGTGGAGAAACTGTAACCCTTGTACACTCTTGGTGAGAATAGAAATGGGACAGCCACCATGGAAACCAGTGTGGTGGGTCCTCAAAAGATTAAAAATAGAACTACCGTGTGATCCGGAAATCCCATTTCTGGGTATATGTCCAAAAGAATTGAAATCAGGATCTCAGAGGGATACCTGGACTCTTGTGTGATTGCAGCATTATTCATAAGACCCAAGATATGGAAGCAACAAGAATGCCCATCAATGGATGAATGGATTAAGAAAACGTGGCATATACACACAATGGAATATTTTTCAGCCTTAAAAAAGAAGGAAATGCTGCCATATGGGACAAAAGGGATGATCCTGGAGGACATTATGCTAAGTGAAATAAACCAGCCACAGAAGAACAAGTAAGTACATTATTCCACTTACATGAGTTGTCTAAAATAGTCAAACTCATAGAAGCAGAGAGAAGAATGGTAGTTGCCAGAGGTTGGGGGAGGGGGAAATTGGAGCTGTTATTCAATAGGTGTAAAGTTTTCGTTAGGCAAGATGAAGACGTTCTAGAGATTTGCTCTACAACATGGCGACCATGGTTAACAATACTGTATTGTACACACGACAATTTATTAAGTAGATAGATCTCATATTAACTGTTGTTGCTACAATAAGAAAATTACACAATTGGGTACTAGCTAAACTTCAATAAGTATCTAAATTGATGTCCACAGCTCCAATAAATTTTCTTCCAACAAAATGCTCAAGAAACATCATTAAAAATAACTTTTAAGGGTACTCTTCCACTCGGTCTAAATTAGGACATTCATGAATTAATGATAATTCATTTGTAGATTTTCCAAAATGTCATTTTGAAGTGTGTTTTCCTTATGCTGATTATCATAAGATAAAGATTTTCTATAGGCAAACTACTGTTTAAGTACTTTATATACATTAAATAAAAACTATCATGAAGTAGATACTATTATAAGGCCAGTTTCAAAAGTGAAGTAACTGATGCACAGAGGGGTTAAGCAGCTTGCCCGAGGTTACATTGCTAAGACACAGAAGATCCACACAGTGTGGCTTCAAATTCTGTATTATTTAAAATTATGTTACATTGCCTCTGCCATTATATTTTGAAATATAACTCTTGCTGTCACTTCCTCAACAGTTAGCTAGTATCCTACTCTTCATAACCACCCAAAATTTTAGGGTATTATGGTTATACTTCTCCGGAAATGTAGTGCAACATGCAGCTCAGTCTAAACAAAACATTCAAAATCTCATCTCCTGAGAATGATTACTTATTCAGGTATGATGCATGACAAAATTGAGAAAATGAAACATGAGAAGATATTTTGAGAGAACTTCTGAAAAGAAGTTTCCTCAGTTTTTAAGAGTTTCCCAAAGCAAAACTGTATTTCTTCCCTTAGTAAGATTGCCAGATTTAGCAAGTAAAATACAGGATGACCAGTTAAATTTGAATTTTAGATAAACAATGAATAATTTTTCATAAGACATACTTATACCAAAAAAAATGCTGTTTATCAGAAATTCAAATTTAACTGGGTGCTCTGAATTTCATCTGGCAATCTTACTCTTTAGTTCATTACAGAATAATGAAGATCTGGGAACTCTTGGCAGACATCTTGTAATCATAACGGTAAGTCAGTCTTCAGACGAAATGTCAGCTAGTAAAAGAGAGAGATGGAAACAAACAAGATAACGATGACATACTTTGTTGAAACAAAACAAGCCTGAAGCCAACCTTACTTCATATTTTTCACTAACATGGCCAATATATTCCATTAGTGTTTTAGCTAGGCTAACTTGAGCACTATGTTACTATAATAAAATATACCTACTGTGATACACACAAAAGAATTATCATGGATTGTGATTGATCTAATAAAGTGTTCTGTTCTCCTGAACATGCTTCAGCTAGTCAAAGTTTACACTCTCCATACATGCAAAGAGAAGTGACTTGGGATCTACAGACAGGTTACATCATATAATATAATTCCTTTGCTTTATTTGGCTCCTAAAACTTGAAAGTTCAAGACAGAAGGCCAAAGGGGTAATAAGAACTCTATTTATACCATGCAGGGAACATCACGAATCAGTACCAAGGCCAGCAATATTCAAACATCATATCTTGATGTTAGAATAGTGTACAATTTGTTCCATCACTGCACATGACTGATGTTGTGTTTTGGTTGTTGTCATTGCTCTTTCCCTCAAATCACCTCTTGGCTCTGTATCTCTATGTTGTGTTAGATCTATTATTCAACTCCTATCTTTATTATCAGCTCATTATCTCACTGATGGCGTGATGTTTCCCTGGTGACGCTGGAATGGGCCTGCATAAAGATGTTCACACACTTGGGTTTTGGTTAGAATTAGAAAAACTTGACACCAGTATCCCCCAGAAACGGTGATAACCACTCTTTTATATGTGTGAGATGTGTTTCAGTGGAGGAATGTTAGAGATAATAGAGATGACTACTTAGTAATAAGTAGCTTGAGTAAGGAAACTCGGGTGAATATTTATTTTATTCAAATAGCCAGCTTTGTCTTTATATATTTTCAAAGTAGACAGCATAAAAAAAGACTAGCAAAAAAGTGCAACCAATCACATATCTTTTCTTCAAATGCAATCCTATTTTTCTCTTGTATTTACTAATATATATATATGTATATAGATATGTATATTGTCCCACTATCAGCCCATTTATTATCTTTCCCCTATAGGAATTCATATCTCATTGTCTTTCCCCTATAGGAATTCATATTAGTTGGCTGTTTTCAGGAACACTTCTCTAAAACTAGATTTAAACCCTGACAATCTCCTCTACTCTATATCGAAAAATGTTTTCTAGTTGCTCGCTTTTCTTGACCTAAAAATCAAATTTTATTTTGAACTTGTTATCACTCAATACTGACTTATTCCTAGGTCATTTTCGTAGTATTTGTATTTTCCTCTTCAGCTTCTCCTTTACGTTAGTGAACATATATTCACCAAATGCTTATATGTCTGGTTACTCTTTCAATTGTGAAAAATAACATATTTCCATGGACTTTCTTTACACAGAATCTGAAAAGAATTCTTGTACATTTGTGGTAGATTTTATTATTCTTTTTTTCCTCTCATAAGAGTATATGTAATCAGTATTAAGGTACATCAAATAATCCAAAACCTGAGATTAAATGGTTAGTAAATATACTTGAGCTAGACAAGCACAGAGCTATTGCCAACAAAAAGAACATAGTAAGATCCAATTCAGTTCTTAGAAGCAATACAAATGAGCATTTTACAAGGGTAAATAAATAATGAGATGTACCCATATATTGATTTTTTAAAATTTTCCTACGAAGGAAACTTACTAACATTAAGATGTACCCATATATTCATTTTTAAAATTTTCCTACAAAGGAAACTTACTAACATTAAATATGTACCCCAGAGTACTGTGTGCATATGTATGTAGGTATCCACATACACACTATGCACCACACACCTACACACACATACATATGCGTACATACACACTTTGTATATATACCTAGCAGACAAATATATATATGTACACATGAATGAAAATATATACATATAAATTTATTATTATTATTTTTGAGGCAGATGTGCTAACATCTGCTACTAATCCTCCTCTTTTTGCCGATGAAGACTGGCCCTGAGCTAACATCCATGCCCATCTTCTTCTACTTTATATGTGGGACGCCTACCACAGCGTGGCTTGCCAAGCAGTGCCACGTCCACACCCAGGATCCCAACCTGTGAACCCCGGGCTGCCAAAGCGGAACGTGTGAACTTCACCGCTGTGCCATCAGGTCTGTCCTATATATCTAAATTTGACGCATAGTATTATGTTGAAAATTATTAACCTAGCATCAATTTTATCATGAGAAAGGTATTGAAAGCAACATTTTATTGGAAACTAGTTGAAAAATTATGAAAACTTCAGGAAGAATAGCCACTGCAATGATGAAAATGATGACCTTTAACATTCATTTAAACGAACAGCCTTAGTTTAGGCTTGTTTGAAAATATATACATATATATATATATATATATATATCAGAAAGGGCATATTGTTTGGTGAGATATTCTTCAGTGATATCTGCTTTTTTGCAGAGGAAAAATGTTAAATAGACTCTAATTCATAAAGACAAAACTGTGTCATGGGAATTAGGAATATTTATCTTGCTGCTCCCCATATGAACTTTCTGAATATTCCAGGAAGACAGAAACTTTTAGAAAGAAGAATGACAACTAAAAATAAAACAAATTAATATATATGTGTGTTAATATATATTATATATATATATGTACGTATAAAGTAGGTAAGAAAAGGATTAATAAACCATTAATATATGTCAAAGAGAGAACACTGCCTTAAAGATCTTGCCACAAAGGAAGTATGGCTGCATATTATTGTGAATTTAAAAAAAATAATAATGAAGCAATTATCTTTATAGAAGCGAATGAGTGGCTCACAGAAAAAATCTAGGAAAGGAATAACAAAATGAAATAGAATAATTCAAGAACAAATGTTGAAGAGTAAAATAAGGCCATCACAGAAAGGAAGGTCAAATCAGAAGTATGAGTAACAGAATAATCACTAATGAAAATAAGGCAAGTGCTTGAATAGTAGAGCCAAGGAAAGCATACACAATTAAGGTGAAATGAACAAAATATTAACATGAGTAGAAAGAAAATGGTAAACTGGCAAAGGGATATCAGCATGCACATTATTGGCACCTTTTAAGGAAAGAACTGTAATAATTAAACCAAAAATATAACCAGATATAAAAATCTAAGAAGCCTGAATTAAAAAGTTGAAAATGCACAATGTGTTCCAAGGAAAATAGAGGAGCAACTTCTATGAAAATTAAATATTTATACATCTTTCATTCCATCAATTCTTTTCTTAAGAACTGTCTGCTGGAAATAAAATGAATATATATAAAGATAAATGATAAGTATATTTTTGAAATATTGGAGTCAAAGTGACTAGAATCAAAGTGACTATTAATCAATAAGGAATAGCACAAATTTTTGTGTTTCAAATATTTGAAAATGATAAATTAGCTCTACACCAGATAACGTTTAGAGATCTTCACCAGATATTGCTGAAGGGGAAAAGCTTGATTTAAAATAGTTTGTAATATCTTATTTTTATAGAAGTAACAATAAACTAAGAAATGAACATGCTCTATATGTGTAGGATTTTTCCCCTTTACTCTTCCCTCTGTTTTGTATATTTTCTAGAATAAACTTTTACTTTTGATAAAGATAAAAAGTTATTTTTGAAAATATAATAACTTTCAATTTTTGTGCATGCATACACATTTATAGAGAAATATACTAACCAATTTTCTTTGTATTATTAAATATACCTACTTTTAGCAAGAAATTCGAGTCCTTTTCTTAAAATTTCTCTTTAAAAAATAAAAATTCTAAGAAGTACTGCATTGAGGAAATATATTCTCTGAAGGCAGAGATCCAAATTTGGATAATCCCTCAGTGTATGATAGGGAACTTTTACTACTTATTCTCAACACTAAACAGTTTCTACTCATTAATAAAGTGAAATTGAAAGTTATTCCAGTACTTTGTGAAAGTACAAGTAATGTATAAGCAAAAGAGGAGAATAAAAATTTGGAAAAATCATTTAATATCAGTAATACCAGATTAATCTGGTTTTAATTTTTTAAAACCTTTCTGATGTTAAAAGACGGCTAAATAGAAGCTGCAATCTTTTCAGAAAGATTCAGAGTTAATGGGATTCTGAGGTACACCTGTTGGGATGAACAAGGCTTTTTAGTGGAGGTGATATCCTAAAGTTGAAAGTCTGCATTTGACTTCAGTTCACCTTTCATTATTTTCTCCCTAGTTACTTTTTAACTAACCTAATGAAACAATCTATAAACAAGGAGCATTTATAAAGCATGGGTAATTAACATAGGTCATGAGTTAATAGCAAGAAATAACCATCATTTAAATATTTACTTCTGTTGTAAAGGCAGGAAGATCAGGGAAATGAAAATCAAAACTACACTGAGATATCACCTTACACCTGTTAGAATATCCAAAACCAAGAGTGGCAAATGTTGGAGAGGCTGTGGAGAAAGAGGAACGCTCATATACTGTTGGTGGGAATGCAAACTGGTGCAGCCACTATGGAAAACATTATGGAGATTTCTCAAAAAGTTAAGAATAGAAATACCTTATGGCCCAGCCATGCCACTACGGGGTATCTATCCAAAGAACTTGAAATCAGCAATTCCAAAAGTCCCATTCACCCCTATGTTCACCGCAGCATTATTCACAATAGCCAAGTCATGGAACCAACCTAAGTGCCAAGCAACTGATGGTTGGATAAAGAAGATATGATATGAGAGATATATATATATATATATACAATGGAATACTACTCAGCCATAAAAAAGAACAAAGTCGTCCCATTCACAACAACATGGATAGACCTTGAGGGTATTATGTGGAGTGAAATAAGCCAGACAGAGAAGGATGAACTCTGTATGACTCCACTCATAGGTGGTAGTTAACATAAAGACAAAGAGAACTGATCGGTAGTTACCAGGGGAAAGTGGGGTGGGGGGAGGGCACTAAGGGTGAAGTGGTGTACCTACAACATGACTAACAATAATGCACAACTGAAATTTCACAAGGTTGTTAATTATCATAATCTTAATAAAAAAAGTTAGGAATCATTACTCTGGTCATTTTCCTCATTTTATAAATGACTCACAGGGGCCACACCCATGGCCGAGTTGTTGAAGTTCCACGTGCTCTGCTTCAGCAGCCTAGGCTCAGGGGTTTGGATGCTGGGTGTAGACCCACACCACTCGTCAGCCATGCTGTGGTGGTGACCCACATACGAAATAGAGGAAGACTGGCACAGATGTTAGCTCAGGGCTAATATTCCTCAAGCAAAAAGAGGAAGATTGGCAACAGATGTTAGATTAGGGTGAATCTTCCTTGGCAAAAAAGAAATTAAAAAAAGACCCATTTATAGTGTATCTACAAGCACATATATGAGATGGATCCCTGTCCTCACCCTCACGAGAGTCCTTTGCAAGAAGCTGGCAAGAAACTTGGTTTCCTGCCAAATGTGCCGTGATTAGGATAAAAATAAAACACAGGAGACAGCAGAGCACAGGTAACTGGAAGGCTGACAGTTTTGTTTTCGTTTTTAGGCAAGAAAAACTATTTAAAGATGAAGAAATAGGGCAGAAAAAAATCCACTGACATGCTCCTATGAAAGAAACAGGATGACCTTCTAAAAGAAAACAATGTCTAGGTCAATGTTGCCTGATACCTAAGACTGTTTTCCCTTAAAAATAATCTTTGGGGTCCATTGCCAGTAACATGGGGGCCAAAATCACCTGCAGGTCCTCCCACAGGGCGACACACTTAGAAATAAGGATTAAAAAACAGCAGCCTGTTAACCATACAGCTGAGTTTGCAAGTAACTGAAGAAACTCCTAGGGGTCCACGCCCAGAGCATTTAGCGGAGGTGGAGTTCAGCAGCTCTGAGGCTGTGCCGCGGTGGCTTGGTCATCTCCCTAGTGAGGTGCTTAGGTTCTGGTGGCCACGTGGAGGCAGGAGACAGAGCCTTGGACCTCAGTAGGGCCGGGGGTTGGAATCAAGACCCCTGCAGAAAGTTGGAGCCTTCACAGGCCCACAGCTTCAGTGAGGGCGAGATAGACGAGAACCGGCTCAGGAGCGTGGAGACAGCCTGGGCCTGGGGAGTCAGAGGGAAAGGTCCCCCATGAGGACGGGGAGCTCCAAGCCTGCTTGCACGCGGGCCTGGGCCTCAGGATGTGTCTCTCCTGCAAGGTCCAGTGATCCTCCAGGTCAAAGTCAGCATGAAGGACCCCTCGCTGTTGGTCTCCCTCAAATCCCGCCAGAAGCAACAAAGACGCCTCCAGAGAGACATCTTTCCCGCAGGATCCCCACAGGCAAAGCCGCCCTGAGCACGATGCACAAGAAAAACTCACAGAGCACACGACAGCGCCACCACAAGCCCCTGTGAGAACCAGCAGCCGCATTCGACGCCAGCCCTTCAGAAGGTGGAATCACCTGACACACAGGCTAAAACGGCCGTGTTAAAACGATTAAAGGCGTGGAGAAAACAGGAGGAAAGAACAGACTTTTGTTTTTAAAAAGACCAAGTAGTTTTGAAAGAGAATTCCAGAAATAAAAAAAATGTTTAATATTAAAAACTCAATGGACAGGTTAAACCACAGATTGAGCACAGCTAAGGAGAAAAGTGGTGAAATGGAATACGGACACAGAACACAGCACAGAGAGAGAAACAGAAATAGGAAAGAGAGGGAAAGAGACACAGAGAGCTAAGGGAAAAAAGTCACCTTCACGGAAGCAGTGGGGAGAGTGTTCCCAGACAGATGGAGTGCGATGCGAATGCTCAGCTCAGGAAGTGAGTCCTGAGCAGGAAGAACACAGCTGCCTTCACACCCAAGGCACTTAGGTGAGTCACCAGAACACCAGCACAAGTGATCACAGCAAGAACACAGCATCTCCTATGTGCTCAACGCTTTACTCAAAGATCATCCTTTTAATATATTGGCCTATTTCCTTCCAGTCTTTCATCTATGCATGTTTAGTACACATACAAAAATTTCAGGGGAAAATCAGATTGATACAGTACATATAATTTTGTATGTACTTTTTTTACTCAGCGTTTTCCCATGAGCATTTTCGCAGGTCATTACGCAGCAGCAGCAGAACTGCATCAATAAGAGTGAAGACTTGAGTTGTGGTTACGAACGTGGGATGTGAAGTCAAGTGTTCTGTGTCTGAGTCCAAGCTCACGACACCAGTTGTGTGACCTTGGGTAAGTTACTCATCCTCTCTCTGCTCCCATTTTCTCATCTGTAAGTTAGTGTGAGTTGCTATTTACTAAGCTATCTGCCAGGCACTGTGCTAAAAACTTGAATAATCCCATTTGATTTTCACAAAACCCCTATGGATTACATGTGTTATTGGCCTTATTTTACAGACGAGAGAACTGGGCCTTAGAAAGAATGTGAAGTGATTTGCCCCAAATCACACGGCCGCTGATGGTGCTTCGACTTGAATGCAGATGTGTCTGCAAAACCTGCGCCTTTGATGCCACACTCTTCTTCCATACGTTTGAAGAGGCTCAGAGTACGCACAGACCGTAAAGCTGACGACAAGAGGCCCTGAGTGCTGCACGTCTCCAATTATTTCCTATCACACACAGCCCAGGAAGAACATCTTTGCCCATCAAACTCTGTGTGCACCTCAGGTCATGCCTGCAGGGTGGTTACTCTGAAGTGGACTCACTGAGTTGAAAGGTGTGAACATCTTAAGGCTCTTAATCCATGCTAGCACACAGCTTTCCAGAAGCGACGAAACCATTTACAAACCCAGTGGCAGTTTAGGAGCGTAAAACTGATTTATTCTGTTATTCACCTATTTAAATGCTTTGCCCAAGTTTCTTTAGATGTTCATTTGTCTAATTTGTATGTTGTATAGTTATATATTGTGTTACATTATACATTATGGTATATGTATTATATGTTATGTGTGCATGTATGCATATATGTTATATATAATATAAGTTCTCTATTATGTTTTATATAGTTATATAGTATACGTTTTAGCCAGTTTTATCAGGAATATGTTTAATAAACTTTGATTTTAGAACAGCTCTGGAGTTGCAGGAAAGTTGGGAGATAGTAGAGAGAGCTGTCACATGCCCCACACCCAGTTTCCGCGCTGTGAACACCTTCCGTGGGATGGCACATTTGCCGATATTAATGAACCAGTACTGACGCCCTATTTCCAGCTACAGTCCACACGTCACTCTATTTCCGTGTTCCCACCTATGGCCCTCACTGTCCCAGGGTCCCACCCCGGATGCCGTCACACGGTTAGCCGCCAGGGCTCTCTGGGCTCCTCTGGCTGAGGCAGGTTTTGCCTAACATTCATTTTTGCAAATCTTTCTTCCAATTTATAATTTCCCTTTCTCATTTATGTGTGCTGTTTCCTGATGTATATGAAAAATAAACTCTATATTCAAATGGATCAGTATTTTGTTCTGTGGTATCTTCTGCTGTATTTATTCTTAGAACGTTCTTCCCTACATCAGAATGGCAGAAATGTTTACCTATAGAGATTCTCACTGTTTCACGTTTTCACTTTTTATGTATATCTAATTCACCAAACCATATGGGATTTATTTTGGAATATGGTATGAGGGGGGTCTGATTTGCTCTTTTCCAAATAGTTACCATTCCTCTGAGCACCACCTCTTACAGAGTCCTTCCTTTGCCCCTTGATGTGTGACCCTCTGTTCCCTGTGAACGTTTGCTTCTGGGCTGCCCGCTCTTTCCCACGGCTATGCCGACCAGGCACCCCAGTGTGCTCAGGACTGTGTCAGTTTTAGCGCTGGCAGCCCCGGTCCTGGGCACCCTCAGTCCCGGGCAAACTGGGACAGTTGTTCACCCACCCACGACCCAGCCTTGCACCACTGCCATGCTGTCCTGCTTACTGTTGTACGCCTTTTGTGGTCCCCCAAAGTGGGCTGTTTCTCTTCTGTGAAATACAGAATATTTCACCAAATTGCAACATAAAAATCCTATGGGAGCTGCAATACAGGGAAAAATAATTTGAGAGCAGACAGTGTTGCAGTATCGAGTCTCCTCCTGGGAACACGCAATGCCTCTGTCCAGCCTTCTTTATGTTTCTCAGTAAGACGCAAAGTTCTCTATATACAGGCCTCTACATCCACCTCATTCCCGGGAAACCTAAAAGTTTACACTGCTATATTAAATGGCAACTTTTCCCCCATATTTCCTAAATAATTTTTAAAATATTCCATGTATATTCACACAGTTTTTCCTAGATGCACCAGTGTGAATATGCGCGTGCTTTATTGATCAACCACAGCCTTTTTTTCTTTTGCTTTTTGCTGGGTTACCCTAAGTCTTCTCCACTTCTACCCCCGCCCCACATCTCAACAAGCTAGTGGGTATCTTTTTATTTTCCCCATACGTAGATACGCCTAGATAGACAGATGGATAGATAGGTAGATACATAAAGTAGGTATGTTTTTTGGATCATTGACTGTTTGGAAAAATGAGATGATGTTACATGCATCTTTCAAATCTTTAATGCATCTCGCCCGATTGCTTACCACGGCTGTAATGCTAAATATTTCTCCCATCAATGTGATGGTGCCTGTACGGGAAAAACACTCTTCCTCCCGGGTGCCTCCTGACTCTCACACCACTGCCACATAGCACTCCTGACACCAGATGTGAGGATGCTCCACACACCAAGCCATCCTCTGACCCCAGCTGGGTGTCCCACAATTCAACTCTGTTCTAACGCTGACTACTCAGAGTGGGCACCACAGCTCACAAGTTAAGGGCTAAGTCCCACGAGACCATCCTCACTGCAGATGCTAGTTGAAAAGGCCCAGGTTGTCACCTGCACTTCTGACTGACCAGCTATCAACTGGGGTACCCATGACCCCCTCCCTGAGTGTGACAATTTGCTAGAATGGCTCACAGAACTCAGGGAACACTTACATTTACGGGTTTATTAAAGGACATTATAAAGGATGTGAATACAGAGCCAAATGAAGACATATATAGGGCGAGGTCAGGAAGGGCCTTGAGCATAGGAGCTTCTGTCCCTGTGGGTTTGGGATGTGCCACCCTCCTAGCATGTGAATGTGTTCACCAACTCAGAAGCTCTCCAAACCCTGTACTACTGGGATTTTTATGGAGGCTTCATCACATAGGCCTGATGGACACTAATTCCATTTCCTGCCCCTCTGCCCTTCCTGGAGGATGGGGTTGGATTGAAAGTGCCTAACTTCTAATCACCCCTTGGTCTTTCTGGTGATGAGCTCAGATCCTGAAATTATTCAGGAGCCCACAAAGAGTCACCTCATTAGAACAAATGATGCTGTTACCACCCAGGACATTACAAAGGATTCAGGATCTCCATGTCAGGAACCAGGCTCAAAGAACAAACACTAGAACAGACAATGCTACTGGTGCTTCTATCGTTTAGGAGAGCACAAGGGTTTGAGGAACTTTGTGCCAGGAACTGGGAGCAGAGGCCAAAATAGATATTTCCTATTATTTCAGAGTACTTTTTCCCCACACACCCAGCAGCAATAAATTTTGCCAGCAAGAGTCCATCATAAAAGATTTCCTGGATAAAATATGGTGCATTGGAGCAATGGAATCCCATGCAGCTGTCAAAGGAAATGAGGAAGGTTTCCATGTATTGCTACAGACTGATCTCCAGGACATACCAGGACGGGAATGAGCAAGGTTCAGGACAGTGTTACAGGAGGTACTTTTCACGAAAGAAAAGGGGAAAATAAGACCAGATATAACTACTTGTTTATGTTTTCAAAATAAACAATGGCAGTAGGAACTATGACCTAATAAAAATGGTTACCTCTAAGAAGAAGGAACAGGACGTTGGGGGTCAGGAGGGGAAGGTAGACTTCTCCGAATGTGTTTCATCATTTTCACTTTGGAATTATGTAATTTTTTTCACAATTATAAAAATTACACCAAAAATTCCTAAGACATGAAAAACAATAAAAACAACAAATGACTCCTAAACATACATCAGCTGTTGACAGAAGCAACATAGAGAATTATTCCATGTTTCTTTAAGGCACAGTAATTGTACAAAACTGGTAGGAGACACCCCAAAGACAAAAGGAATCCAAAAGAAATTGTAAATGACATTCGATAATCATATTTGTTAATAATAATACTGGAATTGTTATTTTTAAGCTGTAAGATATATATTGTAGAATAAAGTAAAGAAATAATTCTATCAATGTTATTAGCAACTGAGATTTCAGCATAAAAGAAATATGAATATAAAATTAAGGAAGTTGAGGGGCCGGCTCCGTGGCCGAGTGGTTAAGTTTGCACGCTCCTCCGCGGCGGCCCAGGGTTCGGATCCTGGGCACCGCCATGGCACTGCTCATCAGGCCACGTTGAGGCGGCGCCCCACGTCCCACAACTAGAAGGACCTGCAACTAAGATATACAACTATGTACAGGGGGAGTTTGGGGAGATAAAGCAGAAAAAAGAAAAGAAAAGATTGGCAACAGTTGTTAGCCCAGGTGCCAATCCTTAAAAAAAAAAAAAAAATTAAGGAAGTTGAGTACAAACCCTATAATCTTAATGTTGAACTGGAAATATCAGAATAAACTGATTTATATTTCTCTTTCTAAAAATACACTTTTAATGTTTATAGTTGAATAAGTCTCTCCTCTTTTCTGGAGCTTCTGGGTACTCGGTCTTCCCTAGAAAGAGTTCCTCTAGCCCTGCGCTGTACCCACTCTACCAGACTTGCCATGTTGACCATTTCACTTTGATATTCAGGATTAAGCAGGCTGAACTGAGTTCTCAAAATTGTGTGAGATAAGAATCCACTTTTCTTTTCTTCCAAATGGACAGTCCATTGTGCCAGTACCAACGATGACACATCTACGCTTTGCCTGCTGAACCGATCCATTGCCTTGCTCACACTCGAACTTTCACACATCCTAGGAACTCACTCTGGATGCTGTTCTGTTACACTGATCGAGTTGTCTAACCTTATATTAATATTCTGTCACCTTGATCACACTGGCTTCAGAGCATCCCGTGACACCTAGTGAGGCAAGGTATTCCTCAGAGTTCTTATTTTTCAGACTTTTCTTGACTACTCATTTGACCCAATTCCCACTCAAAAAATTTCACAAGGATTCTAACCAGAATTACATTACATTTATTTGTTAATTCTGGGAGAATTGGTATTTTTATGATATTAAGACTGCTCATTAAAGAACACTGCATGATCTTTTTCATGAGTTCACGAAGTTGTTTTATATTTATCAAATTTTTATAATGACGGTTTATAGTTTTCTTCGTATAGGTCCTGTGTCTTTCTGGTTAAATTTATTCAAAGTATTTTATGTTATCTTTACATTTTTTTTCCAGCTTTCCTAGGGTACACTTGACTAAACAAATTGTATATATATAAATATGGTGTAAGATGCAATGTTTGATATATGTATACTTTGTGAAATTATTACCACAATCAAGGTAATTAACATATCCACACCTCCCACAGTTATGATTTTTTTGTGCTGAGAACAGTGAAGATTAACTCTCAGCAAATTTCAAGAACACAATTCAGTATCCTGAGCTGCAGTCACCATGCTGGGCATTAGATCTCCAGCACGTGTTCATCCTACAGCCCTGGAGCTTTGTACCCTTTGACCCACGTCTCCCCATTTCCCGCCAACCCCCCTAGACCCAGGGAACCACCACTCCACTCTGCTTTTATGAGTATGACTATTTTAGATTCCACACATTAAGTGAAATCAGGCAGTATATCTATTTCTGTGTCTGGCTTATGAGTTGTTTTTTCAGCTCTTGTAAATGTAATGATTGTCTCATTTCCCTTTCTAGGTGTATACAGCTATAACACAGATAATTAGTCGTTGTGTGTTTATCTTGGATCCAAATTTGCTCATTCATTAGAGATTTTTGTTACCAAAATCTCCTGGGTTGTTACGTATATAAACATATGTTAAGCAAAAGAGATGGATCATTTAATCTCATCTTTCATACTATATATACAGATATTCTTCTCTGACTTCATTCTCTAGAACAGCATGGCCCATGGAGTTTTCTCTGATGATGGAAACGTTCTATAGCTGTGCTAACACAGTAGCCACTAGGCACACGTAGCTGTAGAGCACTATCAATGTGCCTACTGAGGGGCCTCCCGGTGGTGCAGCGGTTAAGTGGACACGTTTTGCTTCGGCGGCCTGGGGTTCCCCAGTTCACATTCCTGCTGCGGACGTGGCACTGCATGGCAAGCCATGCTGTGGTAGGCGTTCCACATAGAAAGTAGAGGAAGATGGGCCTGGATGTTAGCTCATGGCCAGTCTTCCTCAACAAGAAGAGGAGGATTGGCAGCAGGTGTTAGCTCAGGGCTGATCTTCCTCAAAAAAGAAAAAGAAAAATTAAAAAAATAAATGTGCCTAGTGAAACTGAGAAACATTTTGAATTTTATTGAAGTTCAATTCCTTTACATGTAAACAGCCACATGTGACTAATAGCTACCCTAATGCACAGCACAGATCTAGAATATCTGAAACAATGTCAAATAATAATGAAATCGTAGGAACGTCTATATAGCCCCGGCTTTTAATCAAAATAGTTTGAGTCTTTTGCTACTTAGCGTACTCTTTGCTGTCAGTTTTTGGTAAACAGACTATCATATGTAGGTATTTTTTTCTATTTCTGTGTTACTTAGACTTTCTATTAAAAATTCTGGCTGAAGTTTAGCAAATTACTTTTCACTATTTATTTATGTGATTGTGGGACTTTCTCCCTCATTTTGGTGATATAATGGACTATGATGACAGATTTTCGAATATCTGACTAGCGCCAGTGCTGAAACAAGCCATATTTGGTCATAGTCTAACTTGTTTGTATGTGATTTGAAAGTAAAAATTAAAAGGTGACTTTTAACTGGAAATTATGTTCCAGCTTCTTCAGCAGCACCTGACTCTTTCCGTTTCTTCCCCATCAGTGACAAGGGAGGACTCTGCCCTCCCTGTTGGGCAGAGACCACCCTCACTGCAGAGTCAAGAACATCACGATGCGGCCACCTTCCCAGCATAACCAGTTCCTCATTCCGAAAGGAGGAAGGTATTTTCTCCCACTTAGTGGGATGTCTTTTCATTTTGTGCATGGTTTCCTTTGCCTCGTGGAAGCTTTTTAGTCTAACGTAGTCCCATTTGTTTCTTCTTTCTTTTGTCTCCCTTCCCTGAGTAGACATGGTATTCAAAAAGATACCGTTAAGACTGATGTCAAAGAGTGTACTGCTTCTGTTTTCTTCTAACGTTTTTATGGTTTCATGCCTTACATTCAAGTCTTTAATCCACTTTGGGTTGAGTTTTGTGTTTGGTGTAAGATAATGGTCTACTTTCACTCTTTGGTACATGGCTGTCCAGTTTTCCCAACACCATTTTCAGAAGAGACTTTCCTTTCTCCGTTGAATGTTCTCGGCTCCACTGTTGACCACTGTCTATCCAAAGATGTGTGGTTTTATTTCCGGGCTTTCAGTTCTGCTCCATTGACCTGTGTGTCTGACACTGTACCACTGCCATGCTGTTTTGATTACTGTAGCTTTGTAGTATATTTCCAAGTCAGGGACCGTGATACCTCCAGCTTTGCTCTTTTTCCTCAGGATTACTTTGATTATTTGGGGTCTTTTGTTGTTCCATATAAATTCTAGGATTCTTTGTTCTAGATCTTGAAGAATGTCATTGGGATTCTGATTGGGATTGCACTCAATGTGAAGATTGCTTTTAGGTCATATGGACATTTTAACTATCCTTAGTCTTCCAATTGAGGAGCATAAAATGTCTTTCTGTTTCTTTAAGTCTTCTTTGATTTCTTTTAATAATTCCTTACATTTTTCAGTGTATAGGTCTTTCACCTCCTTGGTTAAATTAATTCCTAGGTATGTTATTCCTTTGGTTGAGACTGTAAATGGGATTCTATTCTTCATTTCTCATTCTGCTAGTTCATTACTAATGCCCAGAAATGCAACTGATTTCTGTATCTTGCTTTTGTATTTTGACTGTGCAACTTTGCTGTACTCTTCGATTATTTCTTATAGTTTTTCTGGGATTATTTAGGGTTTTCTATATATACAATTGTGTGAACAGACATTTGTTCAGAGAAGATATACAGGTGCCCGAGAGCCACATGAAAACATGTTCAACATCACTAATTATTAGGGAAGTGCAAATCAACACTGCAATGAGATATCAATTCACACACATCAGAATGGCTATAATTAACAAGACAAGAAATAACAAATCTTGTTATTTGTTGAGAGGATGTGGAGAAAAGAGAACCCTCATACACTGCTAGTGGGAATGCAAACTCATGAAGCTACTATGGAAAACAGGATGAAGATTTCTCAAAAGATTAGAAATAGAAATACCATATGATCCAGCTATCCTGCTACTGGGTAGCAATCCAAAGATCAAGAAACCAACAACAGAAAGAAATGTATGCACCCCTGTATTCATTGCAGCATTATTCCCAACAGCCAAGATATGGAAGTAACCCAAATACCCATCAGCGGAAGAATGAATAAAGAAGATGTTGTACGTATATACAATAGAACACTACCCTCCCATAAAAATAGAGAATTTGTGCCATTTATAACAGCATGGATGGACATTGAGGGTATTATGCTAAGCAAAATAAGCCAGACAGAGAGAGATGAACACCATATGATTCACTCATATGTGGAAGATAAACAGAACACATGGAGAAGGAGAAGAGATTAGTGGTTACCAGAGGGGAAGGGGGTGTGGGAAGGGCCAAAGAGATAAAGTGACACAAATGCACAGTGATGGATACAAACTAGACTATTGCTGGGGAACATGACTCAGTCTGTACAGAAACTAATTCCTGATGATAAACACCTGAACTTTACACAATGTTATGAGCCAATATGACTCATTAAAATAATTAAACTTTTTTTAAAAATTAAGAAGATTAATGGGTGGAACAAACAAAAGGTAAATAAACCAAGAGCCCCTTCTCTAAACTTAGGTCAGGCAGTTCTTGTAAAAATGCTTAGGAGGACCAAGTTAACTACAATTTCCATGTGCCACAAACACTTTTTTCTAGTGTTTCAATACAAATAAAAATGGCTAATTAGTTCAATTCTACCTGGTAAATCCTAGGAATAAAGTAAGGAGCAGCAAAGCGCATGTAGAACATGTAAATTAAAGTAAAGAAAAATTTATTTCCTCTTTATTGCACAGGTACCAATTTAAGCAATGTTAGATGGCAGGCATTATATATGGGCAAATATTCATTGAAATATATGGTATTTTCCAAACACTCTAAAAAGTAAAATATCTCCTAAATAAAGAAAGAGGTCAGGGAAATAAAAGATCATTCTCAGCAGAAGTAAAACACTATCACCTAGAACTAATTTGGGAGTATCCACATTAGAAACAGGAATGAGGAAGATAAAAGAAAACTTAGGACGATACTAACAGGAGTCCCAGATAAAGCATCTTCGTGCTGCGTACCTGACTCACACTCAGTCCACCCAGGGCTTGTGAGGACAAAGGCACAGGCTAAAAAACCGGCAGCCTCTCCATTTCCTATGGCAAAGAAGACACGAAGTCCATGGATAAGTGAGGGAGGCGACTATAGACAAAACCTGGCGTGTCTGTAATATTCTTTACATTGACTACGCTTCTGAAAGTTCAGTCCAACCCATGTGAAGAATCAGAGCTCTTAAATAGAAACACGTGCTGCATAAACCCTGCATCACCTGGACCAGGCAGACAGCTTTTGGGGCCTACCCCCCCGCCCATCTCCTTGCCAATCAATTGTGCATAAAGCCTTTCTTCTTTCAAAGACCAGTGTGCCACAGTGTCAGCTTCTGTGCACAATGGATGGTGAGCCCTTGATCGGTAACTCTTTGCCTTACAAAACTTGAATAATATTATCTCACTTTGCTGGGTGAATTTGTCACGGACTAATTGCCCCAAGGAACTCAAGGGCGGGTTTGGAAGCATTTAACTATTTTCACAAATTATTTTTTCCCTTTGTTATGTTAAGGACATGCAATCACCAACCACCCTGAACCAGCTGAAGCCTCACCAGAAGAGCTAGCTTCTGACCTCTGCCTTATTTTGAATGCTGGGATCTCTCCAGGAGGAGGTTAGGCCTCATTGATACAGAAGCATGTGTTCCAACTGAGCCTGAGCAAGCGAATACCCACCCCTCCCTTTTGAATATTCATCTCCCATCTGAAATAGATGTCCCTGCTTTCCTTTGTTCCCAGACGCCGTGACTTTGGAAATGATTCCACATGGCCTCCTGTTTGCTGCAAATATACTTTGTGAGACAACTACTTCCGGTGGAGAGTCTGATCTAACTCGCCAGGAGGGAACTCACTTTGGTTTCAGTAACAGATTGCCAATGTTGTTGCTAATTTTTCTATTTGGTTGTTTCTCTTTTTCTTACTCTTTAGGTACATCGCAGGGATTGACTCTTTTGGTGTCATTTGTTTCAAATATTCTTTCTCAATTTATCATGCGTATTCTGACTTTACTCACAGTTTTATGATATTTTGACATTCTTTAAAACTATTTTGCATTGGGGCCGGCCTGGTGGTGCAGCGATTAAGTTCGCACGTTCTGCTTCAGTGGTCCTGGGTTCACCGGTTTGGATCCCGGGTGTGGACAAGGCACTGCTTGGCAAGCCATGCTGTGGTGGGCGTCCCACACATAAAGTAGAGGAAGATGGGCACGGATGTTAGCTCAGGGCTAGTCTTCCTAAAAGAAAAAAAAATTTTGTATTATCCATTATGTCTATCTATCTGTGGCTTCTGGGTTTCCTGTCTTTCTTTAAATCATTTCCCCTTAGCCATACTTATATCCCAAACTTTCTTCTAAAATTTATTTTTTGTCTTTGCTGATTATACTGTGTAATACATGTCTGATCAATATCTGATTTAATTCCTTGTGCAAACTCCATTTTGAATACCAGAAATCTTGTGTTTTGTTTGATGTTTGTTGTTTTTTAAATTATCATAACACCCAACCACCATTGCCAAAGTCAGTGATTATTGTTCCAGAAAGTGCTGATGTCTCCTTTATTATGGTTATCTATATGCATGCCTCTTTCCTCTACTGGAATGTAAGCCCCTTGAGGATGGTTTCTTGCCATTTATTTTAATGTCCCTGTACTGGTCCTGAGCTTGTTTGCCCTCAGGCCCATTTCTCCTCTCTCTCAGACCCAGACTGAGAGAAGCTGCTGTAAGAGGGCTGATGTCTGTGGCCTGCATCTCCTCTGCTTCCCTATCATCTGCCTCCAGCTGGGTTCAATTAATAGGAGGCACTAGGAGGAGACTGAAGAGTGGGAGGAAGGGAGAAGCCAGGGCATGCCTCCTCCTTCTCTGAGGCATCCAGCATCTCTGGAGACAGCTAACTCTCCTCCATGATCCCAGTTCCGTAACCCTGGCCACCAAGCTCCTATATGATCACCACCTCCCTTTGTACCCTCGGATGGTAGTGGCTTCCTGGTGTTGCTAATCTCTGGTTAGCATCACTGTCCTCTCTTTGGCTTCTCAGCTTTCCCATCGTCTAAGTAAACCAGTTCCCTGCTTGAAATTTCCTATATTGATTCAGCCCTGATACACTCTCCAACAGTATTTAATCTTATGCCCTGATCAGAGGAAAATCTCAAATAAATATTTTTTTAGTGATGAGTATCATGATGGCCTTCCACACCTTAGCACAATTACTGGGAACTGCTCATTCTTAGCTATTCAATACCATATGCAATAGCATTAGCCAAGCATTGTTAATTATCAGGCAACCATCACCTCCAAAACTACAGCATCTGGTTTCCCCATCACCACAGCAATGGTGCTATCCTCATTAACAGATTCTGTACGTTCTGGATTCAGTTCAGAATTTCTCTGTCCTTCATTGCCATTCAACATCATCTTTTCACCTAGGATTCTACTAAATGGATTGGTTATTAAAATCTTTTTTCTTTGGGCCTCCATGGTCTCTACTACCCAAACCGAACCGTCAATATTTATTAAGTGACTGAGTGAGTATCTATTGAGAGCCCAATATCTACCAAGCACTCTGCAAAGCAGAAGCTAGAAGATCACCAAGATATAGCCTTTCTGGGATCTTAATAAGTTGGCAATTATAATGCAATACACACTCTGTATAATCGCTTCCCCTTAAGTAAGGGCAGGATTTGAGAATATGGTGGGATAGTTACTCCCTTGACTGGGTTACATTTTATGTCAAAGGTAGTGGGTAATCACGCCCGTGATTATGTAATGTTGCATAAGACGATGTTCTTAGCAGACTGAGAGGAGACATTCTCCTGCTGGTCTTGAAGAAGCAAATTGCCATGTTGTAGAGAGGGCCATTGGCAAGGACCTGGGTTGAGAGTGGGCCCCAGCCAGCAGCTATTAAGAAAACAGCCACAAGAAAATAAATTCTGCCAACAACCTAAGGGAGCTTGGAAGCTTAACTATCCCTAGTCGAACCTCCAGATGAGGACACAGATGGCCAAGATCTTGATCTTGGCTTTAGATCCTGAGCAGAGCATCCGGGACACTCGACCCACAGAAACTGTGAGAAAATAAATCCTGTTGTTTCAAGCTGCTATGTTTCTTACACAGCAATAGACAAAGAAAACAAATAACCTCTGACAGGGGTTGACAGAGGATATTATTAGTACACACAGAGAAAGACCTAACCCAGCCTATGGTCAGGGATGACTTTCTAAGAAAGGCCTAAAGCTGAGACCTGAACACTCTGCCTGTGTTAGTCAAGGCAGCAGGAGGGGATGGGGGAGAGGAGGGATAGAGAGATACTCCAGATAGAAAATCCCACAAGAGTGTGTGTGTGTTCGTGTGTGTGTGTGTGTGTGAGAGAGAGAGAAAGGAGAGAGAGAGAAACACAGATGACAAACTCCTCCTCTTTAGATCTCTAGTAGTGTGCTAATTTCCGCTGGCTTTAAGCCATACTTAAACCATATCCTTTAGGATGAAGGCTTCTCCTCCGTCCAACCACTCTCACTTCACCCTATATTTTAGCCAACAACTTCCACTTGTATTAGGAAAGATCTGTTTTTCTTACTTTGCAACTTCTATCCCAGAAATTTTGCCATAAATGTCCTAGCTACAGACAGCAGCTTCTTTGACTCACAAGAGGTCTTCGCCATCTGTTTCTCACAATAACTGTTCCATCATCTCCCGGACACTGCCCTAAGGTACATCCTTTTGGTCTCTACCCAGAATCCCACCCCTCACCCACAACAGCGCATTTGTATAATGACTATGTGCGCGCCTGTTCATGGTATCCTGGCTAGCTTGTCTCCTCCTTTGCCTCTCGAGGGCTTGGACCACGTCCATTTTACATTCTGTCTCATTTTAGTGTCTATCATATCATAAACACCTGCTGACTGGCTGCTCCATTTTCTTACAAGCAAGGCTTAGTGACATCTGAGCTATTCAAAGCACAAAGAAACCTCTCTCACTCCCAGCCCCCAGACCACCTTTCAGATCTTCTCTCCTCATGGGATATTGTGGGGTTTGGAGAGATGGACAATGGGCTAGAAATTTCATTTTTGTCTTTGTTCAAATGTATGCATAGCTAAGTTTTTTGAGTGTGTATTAGGTGTCCAGCATTGCGTAAAGCTCTTTACATGGATTATCTCATCCCATGCTGCAGACATATGTGGTAATATATTCCCCATTATACAGATGAGGAAACTAAAGCTTAGAGAGATGCAGGGAGTAGCAGAGCAGGGACACCAGCCCCAGCGCTGTGTGTCCAGGGCCCAGGTTCTCAATCACTACAGCACGGTGGCTTTCAGGTCCAACCTGGGTCTTACTCCATCCAGGAAGTCCCCCTTGACCATAGATGCAACCAATGTTGGGCCTGGGAAGCTGTCTCCTCCTTGGGGGGTTTTACACTCTGGCACAGAGCTGGCATGTGAGTTGAGACTGCTTCGATTTAATGACATTCTGCCACCACCAACTTTGTGATCTTAATCCCTCAGCCTAAATTACTTCACCTGTAAAATGGGGATAATAACAACTACCTCATAGGGTAGCCACAAGAATTGAATAAGATAATGCACATAAAGTATTTATTCCCAGCATTAGCAGCTAGTAAGCACTCAAGAAAAATGTGATTACTATTATTCTGATCCTCAAGGAGGTAAAGCAGGTGCATACACTTAGGATAATGCACTTCCTACTAGTGAAAGAGAAAAACTGCTGGGCACTAAGACGATAAACATCAGATATGTTGAAAGTTGAAATGTCTCTTTAAAACATTATTTTCACAATACTTTTTTTTTTTTTTGGTGAGGTAGATTGGCCCTGAGCTAACATCTGTTGCCAATCTTCTTCTTTTTGCTCGAGGAAGACTGTCCCTGAGCTACCATGTGTGCTAGTCTTCCACTATTTAGTATGTGGGATGCTGCCAAAGATGGCTTGATGAGCAGTGTGTAGGTCCATGCCTGGGATCTGAACCTGTAAAGCTCAGCTGCCAAAGCGGAGCATGCAGACTTACACACTAAGCCACCAGGCCAGCGCCTCATGGTACCGTTCAAATTATGTATAATAAGCAGAAGGAGAGGGACTGGAAATGAGTGTTTTTACCTTTGTGATTTTTTTTTCCAACTTTTAAAAATTTTATTGAGGTCATAATAGTTTATAACGTTGTGAAATTTCAGTTTTATATTATTGTTTGTCAGTCACCATATATATGTACCCCTTTCCCCTTACGCCCACCCCCAACGCCCTTCCTCTCTGGTAACCACTAATCAGTTCTCTTTGTCCATGTGTTTATCTTCCACATATGAATGAAATCACATGGCATTTGTCTTTCTGTCTGAGTTATTTTGCTTAACATAACACCCTCAAGGTCCATCCATGTTGTTGTAAATGGGACCATTTTGTCTTTTTTTATGGCTGAGTAGTATTGAATTGTATATTTATATACACACACACCCCACATCTTCTTTATACATTCATCAGTTGATGGGTACTTGGGTTGCTTCCATATCTTGGCTATTGTGAATAATGCTGCAATGAACATAGGGGTGCACAAGTCTCTTTGAATTGTTGATTTCAAGTTCTTTGGATAAATACCCAGGAGTGGGATAGCTGGGTCATGTAGTATTTCTATTTTTAATTTTTTGAGAAATCTCCGTACTGTTTTCCTTAGTGGCTGCACCAGTTTGCATTCCCATCAGCAGTGTATGAGAGTTCCCTTTTCTCCACAGCCTTTCCAACATTTGTTATTTTTTTGTCTTGGTAATTATAGCCTTTCTAATAGGTGTAAGGTGATATCTCATTCTAGTTTTGATTTGTGTTTCCCTGATTAGTGTTGTTGAACATCTTTTCATGGGCCTGTTGGCCATCCATATATCTTCCTTAGAGCAATATCTATTCATATCCTCTGCCCATTTTTAGATCAGGTTGTTTGCTTTCTTGTTGTTGAGTTGAATGAGTACCTTATATATTTTGGAGATTAACCCCCTGTCAGATATATGATTTGCAAGTATTTTACGCCAGTTGGTAGGTTGCCTTTTCGTTTTGCTCCTTGCAGAAGCTCTTTAGTCTGATGAAGTCCCATTTGTTTATTTTTGCTTTTGTTTCCCTTGCTCAGGTAGACACGGGATTTGAAAAGATCCCTCTAAAACCAATGTCAAAGAGCGTACTCCCTGTATTTTCTTCTAGGATTTGTATGGTTTCACATCTTACCTTCAAGTCTTTGATCCATTTTGATGGATCCATTGTTAATTTTTGTGTATGGTGAAAGATAATGGTCTGCTTTCACTGTTTTGAATGTGGCTGTGCAGTTTTCCCAAAACAATTTGTTGAAGAGACTTTCCTTCCTCCATTGTATGTTCTTGGGTCCTTTGTTGAAGGTTAGCTGTGCGTAGATTGCATTGTTTTATTTCTGGGCTTTCAAGTCTGTTCCATTGATCTGTGTGTCTGTTTTTGTATTAGTACCATGCTGTTTTGATTACCATAGCTTTGTAGTGTATTTTGAAGTCAGGGATTGTGATGCCTCCAGTTTTGTTCTTTTTTCTTGGGATTACTTTTAGCTACATGGGATCTTTTGTTACCCCATATGAATTTTAGGATTCTTTGTTCTATTTCTGTGAAGAATGTCATTGGGATCAGATTGAGATTGCATTACATTGTAGATTGTTTTAGGTAATATGGACATTTTAACTATCTTTATTCTTCCAACCAATGTGCATCGAATATCTTTCCATTTCTTTATGTCATCAGTGATTTCTTTCAATAATGTCTTACAGTTTTCATTGCACAGGTCTTTCACCTTCTTGGTTAAATTTATTCCTAGATATTTTATTCTTTTGGTTGAAATTGTAAATGGGATTCTCTTCTTGAGTTCTCTTTCTGTTAGCTCATTATTAAAGTATAGAAATGCAGCTGATTTTTATAAGTTGATTTTGTATCCTTCAACTTTGCTGCAGTTGTTGATCATTTCTATTAGTTTTCTGACAAATTCTTTAGGGTTTTTCTATGTATAAAATCATATCATCTGCAAATAGTGAGGGTTTCACTTCTTCCTTGCCGATTCCTTTTATTTCTTTTTCTTGCCTAATTGCTCTGGCCAAAACCTCCAGTATTATGTTGAATATGAGTGGTGAGAGTGGGCACCCTTGTCTTGTTCCTGTTCTCAGAGGGATGGCCCCTTTGAGTATGACGTTGGCTGTGGGTTTATCATATATGGCCTTTATTACATTGAGCGACTTTCCTTCTATACCCATTTTATACAGAGTTTTTGTCATAAATGGATGTTCGATCTTGTCAAATGCTTTCTCTGTATCTGTTGACATGATCATGTGGTTTTCATTCTTCGTTTTGTTAATGTGTGTATCACATCGATTGATTTTGCAGATGTTGAACCATCCCTGCATTCGTGGTATAAAGCCCACTTGATCACAGTGTATGATCCTGTTGATATATTTCTGTATGCAAGTTGGCAATATTTTGTTGAGGGTTTTTGCATCTATGTTCATCAGCAATATTGGCCTGTAATTTTCCTTCTTTGTGTTGTCCTTGTCTGGCTTTGTGATCAGGGTGATGCTGGCCTTATGGAATCTGTTAGGAAGTGTTCCGTCTTCTTCAATTTTTTGGAATACTTTCAGAAGGATAAGTATTAAATCTTCTTTGAATGCTTGTTAGAATTCTCCAGAGCAGCCTTCTTGTCTTGGGCTTTTGTTTTTTGGGAGGTTTTTGATTACTGTTTCAATCTCTTTACTTGTGATTGGTCTATTCAGGTTCTCTATTTCTTCTTGATTCAGTTTTGGGAGATTGTATGAGTCTAAGAATTTATCTATTTCTTCTAGATTGTCCAATTTGTTGGTGTGTAGTTTTTCATAGTATGATCTTATAATCCTTTCTATTTCTGTGGTATCTGTTGTAATTTCTCCTCTTTCATTTCTAATTTTATTTATTTGAGCCTTCTCTCTTTTCTTCTTATTGAGCCTGGCTAAGGGTTTGTCAATTTTATTTATCTCCTACGTGAACCAGCTCTTTGTTTCATTGATCCTTTCTACTGGTTCTTTTTTTTCAATTTCATTTATTTCTGCTCTAATTATTATTTCTGCTCTTCTGCTGACTTTCAGCTTTGCTTGTTCTTCTTTTTCTAATTCCATTAAGTGTAGCTTAAGATTGCACACTTGAGATTTTTCTTATTTGTTTAGGTGGGCCTCTATTGATATGAATTTCCCTCTTAGGACCACTTTTGCTGTATCCCATCTGAGTTCCTATGGTATATTTTCATTTTCATTTGTCTCCAGATATTTTTCGATTTCTTCACTAATTTCTGGAGTGATCCATTGGTTGTTCAGTAGCATGTTGTTTAGTCTCCACATATTTGTCATTTTCCCAGCTTTTTTCTTCTGGTTGATTTTTAGCTTCATAGCATTATGGTCAGAAAAGATGCATGATATGATTTCAATCTTCCTAAATTTATTAATGCTTGCCTTGTTTCCCAACATATGGTCTATCCTTGAGAATGTTCTATGTGCACTTGAGAAGAATGTGTATTCTGCTGGTTTTGGATGGAGTGTTCTGTATATATCTATTAAGTCCAACTGGTCTAGTTTTTTTATTTAATTCCACTTTTTCCTTGTTGATTTTCTGTCTGGGTGATCTATCTATTGATGTAAGTGGGGAGTTAAAGTCCCCTACTATTATTGTATTGCTGTTAATATCTCCCTTTAGGTCTATTAATAGTTGCTTTATGTACTTTGGTGCCCGTGTTACATGCATATATATTTATAAGTGTTATGCCCTCTTGGTGGAGTGTCCCTTTTATCATTATACACTGCACCTTTTTGTCTCTCGTTGCCTTTTATATCTTGAAGTCTACTTTGTCAGAAATAAATATGGCAACACTTACTTTCTTTTGTTTGCCATTAGCTTAGAGTATCATCTTCCATCCCTTCACTCTGAGCCTGTGTTTGTCTTTAGAGCTGAGGTGTGTTTCCTGGAGGCAGCATATTTTCGGCCCTTGTTTTTTCATCCATCTAGCTACTCTGTGTTTTGAGTGGAGAATTCAATCCATTTACATTTAGAGTGATTAGTGATATATGACTGCTTAATGCTGACATTGTATCACTCATTTTCTGGTTGTTCTGTATTTCCCTTGTTTCATGTCCTGTGTATTTCAGACTACCAATTCAGTTTGGTAGTTCTCTATGATGGTTTTCTCAGTTTTCTATTTATTTATCATTGTGTCTCTGTTCCTATTGTTTGTTTAGTGGTTACCTTAGGGTTTGTATAAAAAAATCTTGTAAATGAGGTAGTCCATTTTCTGATAGCCTCTTATTTACTTAGTCTAAGCCCATTCCATCCCTCTCTTATCCTTCTAAGTTGTTGTTGTCACAATTTATTCCATCTTGTGTTGTGAGTTTGTGGTTAAAACAATGAGATTATATTTATTTTTGATGTTTGCCTTCCCTTTACCCTTAATGTTATAATTAAGTGTTGCTAATCTGTTCTGATAGAGAGCTGCAATTTCCTGATTTTGTCTACCTATTTATCTCCTTGCTCAATGCTTTGTAAACTATTTCTTTTTTTTTCAGATATGAGGTTGTCCTTGATCAATTCTTGTAGGTAGGGGTCTTGTGGCAATGAACTCCTTCAGCTTTTCTTATTTGGGAAAGTTTTTATTTCCCTGTCATATCTGAAAGATATTTTTACTGGATAGAGCATTCTTGGCTGAAAGTTTTTGTCTTTCAGAATTTTGAATATATCATTCCACTCTCTCTTAGGCTGTAAGGTTTCTGCTGAGAAATCCACTGAAAGTCTGATGGGGGTTCCTCTGTAAGTTATTTTCTTGTGCATTGCTGCCTTTGATATTTTTTCTTTGTCAACTTTTGCCAGTTTTACTACTATATGCCTTGGAGAAGACCTTTTTCCATTGATGTAATTAGGAGTTATATTAGCTTCTTTTACTTGTATTTCCAGCTCCTTCTCCAGGTTTGGGAAGTTCTCAGCTAGTATTTCTTTGAACAAGCTTTCTGCTCCAACTAGCCCCCTACCTTCTCCCTCTGGAATACCTATAATCCTTATGTTGCATTTCCTAACTGAGGTATTTCTCAGAGAATTTCTTCATTTCTTTTTAGTCTTAGTCCTCACTGTTCCTCCATCTGAAGCATTTTTATATATCTGTCCATCAGACTGCTAATTCTGTCCTCCATAATTTCAGCTCTGTTATTCAGGGACTCTGGATTTTTCTTTATCTCATCCACTGTGGTTTTCATCTTCAATGTTTCTGATTGGTTTTTCTTCATAGCTTTGATTTCTTTTGTGGAGAATTTTCTCTGTTCATTAGTTTTGTTCCTGATTTCATTGAACTCTCTATCTGTATTTTGTTGTAAATGGCTGAGTTTTTTTTATTATTATTATTATAGCTATATTGAATTCTCTGTCATTTAGATTGTAAATTTCTGTGCCTTCAGGGTTGATTTCTGGGTTCTTGTCATTTTCCTCCTGGTCTGCAGTATTAACATATTTCGTCAGACTATTTGATGGCATGGATTTGTGCCTTCGCATAGTGATAGTATCTGGTTGCAGCTTCCACCTGCTGCCACTGTGGTGGGTGGTCAGGAGCTGTGTATTCTGAGCTCACTGTGATCCCTGGTGTCTGTGCCTGTCCTTAGAATCTATTCTGACAGGGCCTGTCTGCAATTTCTAGCTAGCTCGCCGATAGCTGATGCATTTCTAACATATGTGTGGGTGCTCTGGCTGACTAGTTGAGCTGGAGTGCCAGGCAGAGGGAGGGGCTCTTTCTTTTGTTCATGATCCCTGGGGCATTCTCACTCTGCCCTTGGTATTTGCTCTCCTAGGGTGCTGTCTTGATGGAGACACCCCTGCAATAGATTAGCCACCTCCGTGTGGGGCATTCCCATGGGCTGTGAGGAAATTTGGAGAACAAGGGTGTTCCCATGGGGAGCTTCCCTTCCCCTCTCTTTTCTCAGAGCCTCATGTGATTCCACGCCCTGGATCACTGCCATTGGGGGAGGGAGAGGAGATCCCCTTATCTCCTTCCACTTCTTCTTAGGGTGTCCTGCACCTCCACCTTCAGACATATGGCCACATGGGTCTCTCAGACCTCTTTTATGTTGTGTGAATATCCTCTGTTGGTTTGTGAATGTCCTTTTCATTGTATCTTGGGGGGAGAGTCTAAGGGAAGAGCTCACTCCACCTTGATGCTGACGTCACTCATTGCCACAGTTTTACACCTACAAAAGCTGATCAGTCCTCCTTGGGATTCCTCTACTGGAGAAGGACAGAGAGAATTCAGAAACCACCCTCATCTGCTGTTCAGGAGCTATAGGCCTGAGATCACTGTAATGGCTGTTCATCATGCTGTGGGCTTCCACTACCAGTGCTATCAGTTCAGGTTGGGCTCTGGGTTAACACCATTGTCCAGAGCCCAGCCTGCAGGCATTCTGTGCCTAAAACATCCAAAAATCACCTTTGTGGTTTTTAATGGTGAGCTTTAACATTGTTGTAAACTAGGAAATACTTCAGCTGATTCCTAAATCCCCAATAACTTTGTGATAAGGTAAGGAGGATGATATTCAACAGAGAGGCTCAGAGCAGCTACTCACTCAATACATCAGAGAGAGTGCAGTATGCTCAAGACAGGAGTCGAAATGGCTCTTTCAATATTTTCAATGTAGCTAATGAAGGGCAAACCTCAGAATGTTCAGAGCTCCAGAACTTTTCAGATAAACACTGGAAATAGTGAGTATAATTCATGTCAGAGATTGATTTACTCAAATATACTCCATACAAAAATGGAGAGAAAATTTCAGCATTTTAATCTTTTCTAAATATGGTCTCCTTGAAATGCAGTGGGAAAGGTCTCATCTGCAAGCCAAGAGATGTGGGCTCCAGTGCTGGCTCTACTTAACTAGCTGTGTGGCCTTGGCAAGCTGCAGTGTCTCACTGGGCTTAGCATCCTTATCTTCACAAATGAGCAGTTGGGGAGCCCGACTGGAGGACCCCACAAGTTCCTTCCAGCTCTAATATCCAATGGAATAAACGACTTGGCATCTTCTATTTATTTTTGGTATCTTTTATTTTTAAAGCGGATAACCACCTTTGAAAGCATACACTTTAAATAAAACATGGATTTAAGGCATCTTGGAAAGGCATCTTGATGGCCACTGGCTGGAGGAAAACACACAGCAATTAGCAGCTGGAGTCAATGCAAAATTAATTCATGTAGCAAGAGTATTAAAATATTTTCTTAGGCATAAAAATGAAACTTTCAAGATTATCATTTTTAAAATCATAACTTTCAAAATGTACACAGTTAGTAGCCATGTGAAAAAATAAAGCACAGCATTATAAACAAAATGCATTTTACATGTAAACCTCAATTATAGAAAGCAAAGCCTTCCTATGAATTATTTTCAAACATTCAAATTAGGTTTTAATTCATAACAGCCAAAATTTCCAACCAACTGTATATTTGTATTATACTAGCATATGTGAATTAGTGCACATAGGCTTAGTGAATTTCAAAGCGTTACACATTTATTTAAAGTAGGCTTCAGGGGCTGGCCAGGTGGTGTAGTGATTAAGTTCACACACTCCACTTGGGCAGCCTGGTGTTCACAGGTTCGGATCCCGTACAAGGACCTACACACTGCTCATCAAGCTCTGCTGTGGCGGTGTCCCACATACAAAATAGAGGAAGATTGGTGTGGATGTTAGCTCAGCAGTAATCTTCCTCAAGCAAAAAGAAGAAGATTGGCAACAGATGTTAGCTCAGGAACAATCTTCCTCACCAAAAAAAAAGAAAAAGAAAGAAACTAAAGTAGGCTTCAGTATAATTGTACTTCCGTGACTCATCTGTACATTTTTGCTTCAGGGAGCTGAGGAACCCAGGGACATGGCACCTCTTGGCAAGCCATGCTGTGGTGGGTGTCCCGCATATAAATAGAGGAAGATGGGCATGCATGTTAGCTCAGGGCCAGTCTTCCTCAGCAAAAAGAGGAGGACTGGCAGCAGATGTTAGCTCAGGGCTAATGTTCCTCAAAAAAAAAAAAAAAACTGATGAAAAGGCACTTCCCATGGCAACTCATGTGAATTATGCTGGCACCTTCCAAAATCTGTGACTGATGCCTGGTTTATGAATCAACTTTTTGCTTTTTGTTGCTATCACTGATACTGTTATTTGTCTTATTTTATTTTTGGTTTGGTTTTGCCCTCTCCCAAGAATTCTTATAATATGTTAATTTGTAGATATATTTTGAAACTGCATCTTTTTATCATTTTCTGTTACAAAATTATCTAATCCCTGATCCAAATTGTAATACAAATACCCCATCCTATTCTAGTCCTGGTGAAATCGAACAGCTTGGAAATATCTCTCAAATCCATTATCTGTCATCTCTGTGTTCCTCAAGGGACATTAGCTAAATTGCCAGACCTCTCCCTGGAGGTAACAATGAACCAGAGGAAGGTACCCCAACAAGTGAAAAGTAAGCAAATAAGAGAGATATTCCATACAGTGAGCACACACACATACACACCTACACACACATGGATGCTTATCTGTGTTTTGACCAAATGCCACATTTAGGAAACATTAGGAAACTTTATATAGGTTATTCCTGTAAACATGGGATTGCTATAAATAATTATAATTCTGCAGTTACCAATAGTAAATGGTAATTGTGTGTCTTCTAGGTGGTCTTGTCAAAATCGGTCTCCTCTGATGGAAGGAGCTGCTTCCGACAGGGCTGATCTGCTACTTCTGAGCTCTTCCCTTTGGTTGCTCTGAGATGCTGAATGGTCATTTAATCAACCTTAAAGTACCCACTGAACAAGCTCTAAGGAAACCTTGTGATTTAAGTGCTGAGATTAGTGAGCTATCGCTCCAGGGAAATTGATGTCTTGAGTGTTTCTAGGGCAACAGTTAATCTCTCTTCCAGCAGCAAGTCGGCTAGAAAATAAGGGGACGGGGATATTGAAACCCTTTAAATTAAAGCAAACACCATGTTTGAAGATTAAGGTCGATGGAGAGATGCAATCAAACACACACTAATGATACAAAGGAGCATGCTGTTTAAGTAATGACATAGTTACTCAGAAAAGCAGAAATCAAGAAAATTTCGCTTGATTAAATAGTTTTTTGTTGGGGTAATTTTGGCTTGGTTCGGTTTGGTTTTCTAAGTTCCTTTCTGTGGTTTGTCGATACAGTTTAACTGCTGCGCTGCCCAGAGGTTTGGCTTCAGGAGAATCTGAAGCAATTGGGCAGCCTTGACAGCAACAGAGAGGACTCGAGGCGCAGAGCTGCAGAATATTTACACAAACGCAGAGAACAAAGGCTACTATTTATTCCCTCGTCTTTTTTCTGCTTTCAGTGATCCTCCCCTTCTTCTTAGGACTACCTTTCCTCTCTATTATTTAATCTCCATTACTGATAAACCTAGAAAACAGACATGCTTCTTTAACATATAATGTTCTCAATTGTAGTGGTTTTTTCTTCTTTTAAAGTCTGCAAAGGCTTAGATCAGGGACCAACAATCTCTCAGAAAGGAGAGTGTCCTCTTTATAGCTTTTTCCTCTCATTCACAGGGAGGCATTTAGGAAGTGGAAGACACAAGTAGTTTGGGTTTTACCTACCTTGTCAGGGGAGGAAAGAAGCCTTTCCATCTGCAGGAATCCTGTTACATAATGCAGATGGGTAGGAAGGATCAAACTGTTATCAACTGACAGAATATTTCACTAGCTGATAGCACTCCAGAGGGAAGCAGAAGTTCAAGAGGCTTTACAGAATAATGAGGGCTGCTACCGAAGAACATCTGGGAAGGAAACTAAAGGGGAACAAAATCAGTCGCATAACCTGCCAACCACCAGATAGGTAATCTCCCTGGATGGGTAGTTTGTTTACTGTTTGTTTGTTTTGGTGGGGAGGGTCAGACTGGAGAGAGGACAGTTCTAAGCAGCCACAATACTCAATTCAAAGAAAGAAGAAAAGCTCATTGAACCCTTAACACTTGTCCTTATGCCTTCAAGGACAAGTAAGTCCTCAAGAAGCTTGTAGCTAGTAGAAAACGCAGCTTCAGAGGTTTCCAGGTAGGGGGAGTCCTCACTAGTTTAGTGCACAGCTCACCCCACCTTCTTTCTTCTCATCAGTTCATGTGCACCGTCTTCCTCCGACATCACCAAGAAATAAAAGCTCTGGTTTTCTTCTTTTTTACCAAAGTAGCTACAGATGGGGAAGTGCTTTATTTTGTTTAATAAGATAATTTGAAAAATATTTCCCTGAAGAATCAGAGTTTATTCTCAACATACAAAGAAACTACAACATAAGTGAAGGGACATTTCCGACCAGTGCATTGTGTGACTGGCTGACCTCCACAAGATGTGCGTCTGCTTGTTTTTCTTTATAACAAATGTGCTGTTTTAACACCTACTCACTAATGGTAGCGATAAACATTTCCAACTGACTGCCGATGCAGAAGGATTGGGAAGAACAGGAATAATAATTTCCTCATAGATGGAAGGAAAAATTATTACTCATGATGTATTTAAAAGCAGCCCTTCTGCCAATCTTAGGTCCTTGGGGAAGGGAGAGTTCCCAGCGCTTTACAAAATAAAAATTAAAAATATCAATGCACTGAACATGCTTTACCTATCTGAACATCTTTTGAAGCCCAAGAAAGAAAGAATTTTCTTTCTTTTCTCTGATCCAATAATTTTTTTAGAGATACTCTTCTTCCTGATTATTCTAGAGTATCACTGTGTAGGGGACTGGAATTGGCCACCCCAAGATATATCTCTTTGGCATGAGGATTATTTGGGGCTGGTTAATTTTAAAAACTGCAGACAGGAAAGAAACTCTGAAAAGTAGAATTTAGTTACCCTTTGTTGAGAGACATTTACATTTGTAAAGGAAATCTCCATCTGTAAAAGTGTCTCCCTCTCTGTACCAGGAAGGAGGGATGACCTTATTTCTAGAAACTCTTATCAATGTGGAAGGCAAGGACTCAAGTCTGCATAATAACCTGACTCTTGTTTACTGTACTTGTTTGGTAATCTCCCATGATCGACTCCCCTGACCCCCAACATCTCCCTTTGCCTTTAGCTGAAGAAGATATTTAAGGTGGTGGCTTCAGCCATTTTGGCAAGTTGCTCGGGTTGCCTGGGCCTCTCCCATGTATACATGTTATAAAACTTTGTTTAATTTTCTCCTGTTATTCTGTCTCATGTCAATTTAATTCATTCTCCAGCCAGAAGAAACCAGAGCGGGTAGAGGAAATGTCTTCCTCCCCTACAACCGTTATGCCTCTCCTGTGTTAAAGAAAACACAAATAGATGAGAGAGGACTTGGCAAGTTAAAAAATATGAGCTTTTTTTTTTTAAGGAAAAGAATACCTGGCAAAGATTGTCTGATTACGTGTTCTTTGGTAAATCTATTTCTTTGCTATACCTATTAAAAAAAATCATACCCAAGGACCACGTTGGAGTACATCTACTGTGAAAGCACTCCTTATCAGTTGCCAATTGAAAAAAAAAACCTCAAGAGGCAATGAATTTAGTCAATATAGACCTTCTGAGTCCCAGGCCTGAGCTGCAGAAAAGAATGAATAAAGTTAAGAAGCTTTCACTTTTAACTTTTAATTCTGGCAGATTAAACAAACAACATCACCTCTTTTCCCTAAATTACTAACATTACCAGGCGTGGTGGGATTATTCAGAGGTTATTTTTCAAAAATTTCCCCAAACTCTGGCACAGGATTGGCACTGCCCTTGTAAATGTTTTCTTTTAAAGATTGGTGTTGAATAAGAAAAAAAATTGTTTTAGTTATACATTGTAAACAGTCTATCTGACAAATAGCTTTCATGGGGATATTTGTCTTGGTGAAACAAAGTGGCATTGATGGAGAGAAAGTGATGTGAGGGAAAAGGAGGCCAATGAGGAAACAACAGAGGAATATAAATTAAAAAGTAATAAAAGGAGCGGTTTAGCGACTGGCAGTAAATTGTTTATTCATGGCCATTTATTGATGTTATATTTCCAAAAATATGCTATGTAATGCTAAAATCTTTATATTTTAGATGCACATTTAATATTTATCTCAAAGTCTTAAGAAACTTTTCACTTCATTTGACATACTTTTTCAACATATTTGATGTAAGATTCTGGAGAGAGCAAATATAGTAAAACTTTCCAATTCTTATCCCTACGATGTTTCCCTTCCTTTTTTATGGGTATTTGGAGGATCATAAGGCAGAATGTGAGATTCCATGTCCAGAGTGGGTAACTACTTTGGCAAACTCTTATATTCTGAGGATTGCTTCACGGTCTGTACAAATTTAGTCCTAGCCAGTGTGCGGGAGCTGGCTCATCTGCCTTGTGAGAGCCAACTGTAAAACTGTCAGGAGATTTCTGAGCCAACTAACATTCCCCCGGGAGTTTGAAATTGGCCATGTGGGAGGATTTACACCACGTTAATTGTCAAATACTATGAACGAGGACTCCCTAACCCTAGCCCGAGAGCTGGTTAACAAACGTTGACAAGCACACCATTGATCAGAGCTATTCTCTGACTTTTTTATCAAATGCCAAGGAAAATAAAATCTATTATGCAATTCAGCTTTGACCGAAAAAACCCTTGAAGACAATTTATATTTATTTTCTAAATCAATAATTTAGGAATTTCAAGAATTGGTACTATTAAACTTAAGGAATATAGGCCAATCAAATCATATGAAATTAGGTTTAGCTGTTAATAATCCTACATGTTTTATAGTTGGAAATTACGTCCTTCAAAGTCTCTCTTCGCTTTCCTCAGACACACCAAGCCAGCAAGCGCCCCGCATGTGCCAGTCCCCTCTTGCTGGCCCTCCTGTTTTGAGGATTTCACTCTATTGATTCAGAAATTCCACGTCCTGAGAACACATTTATCTTACAGGTAACTTTATACGTGAAAAAAAATTTACATTTTTAGCCATCTAGCATTACTTTGTTGAAATAAGCCAAAAATTCAGAAGACAGTATAGTCAAATGCATAGAAATTTGAGTTAATATAAACATAAAACTAAAATCCTGAGGAGGAGACAGCTTCTGAGACTGAGACTCTTAATCTCAAATTTGTGTGCCGGATGCGCAGCAAGCCAAACCCTGACACATGGTGCTTGGAGATGGAGAAAGGCTCCATTCATGTTGACCAAGATGAGAAGGTGGGAGCCTGGTTTTGCTCAAATCTGCCTCCCCAAAAGCAGAAAGCAGGGAAGTTTTATAGAGCTAAGGGGCTTGACAGGAGGAACTTCAGGGAAACAAAGGGGTCACCCCCCATACGCCCCTGGGCAATCTGACCTCTGGATTTCAATGGTTGCTAAGGGCCAGCCATCTGATGATCACAACCTCCCCAAAGGCATTCTCTTTCTTCTTCAAAACAAACTCACAAATCCTTGAGACCTAAGTGACCTCTCAAATTAAACAAGAAAACAGCAGATTGACAAGATTTATCTGTGACTGTGTTGAGAACAAGGTCAAAGGGCAATCATATTCTTATTGAATATCTATAGGAACACTCAGGTACTGGCTTCACTTCCTAGGCCCAACGTTATTTGGTGACAGCTCTGGTCAGGAAGGACCTCCCCAGATGGAGTAACGTGCAGGCTGAGCCCTGAGGAGACCCCATGCTATAGCGATTGAGACACACCCTCCTAAATTCCCAATGGACAACCAAAAGGTAGTAACACTGTTTGCACATGAGCCTATTAAAGTTTTCTTCAACTAAATTGTTATAAGGAAAACAAGGTTGTTTCATTCGTTTTGGCTTCAGTTTCACATTTGGGCAAAGAAGAATACTGGTACAGACATCTCTTATTTCTCTAGTGAAAAATAGGCCCTGGGTCTCTGCGTAATAAATATTTAGTGCCTTTGTGGCAGGGTTCGGTTCAAGCAAGATTATGAGAGTGTCTCCTACGTTTACACACGGAAAGGGTTCACAGCGAGGTGAGAGATTTAAGCTTTTCTTTTTGCTGGGTTTGGCTCGTGCTTAGTATTCCTCAGGAAATGAAGTGTGCAGGGATGTGCTGCCACACCAGAATTCAGAAAGAAGAGACCTTAAAACCACCACAGTAAACCTTCCTCTGAGGAGAACGTAGTGGGCTGATTATGATGCATTTCATCACTGACCAACAGAACAGAAATAACTAAAGCCGTGGGCTCGTTCCACAAACATTTCTGACCAGTTTTTTTGAGCTTCAGTTTCGTGGCTTCATATTTAATCACTTCAGTATTTTGCTGGTTAAACAACCCTGATGTGAAATATGAATCCCAGAAAGCATTGTTTCCTCCCAAACAGCTGGAAAATTGGTAATTCTTTTTTCCCTGCTACTTGTTATAGATTCAAAGAATCACTCCAAATCCCCACTCTTTATTCTGTTCAGTAAATTGTCTTGTTCTGTGGTTTTACAGAACTGTTAAACAGCAGTCCTAGCATCTCTTTGGAAATGTCTCAGTTTAGATAACTGCTTTAAACAGATAATCGAAGCTCAAACCCAAATTTAGGGTGGCGGATTCAGACTCAAGCCTCCAGAGCACTGGCATCTACACTCCACATAACAGGCAGGATGAGTTTGTTAGCACAGGTGGGGCAAGACCTCCCATCAGTGAACTCTTACTCTTCTCTGATTCTCATCATCACCATTATTTACAATTTTTTTAAGAAATCAAGTATCTTTGTAAAATTGTAGATATTATAACACTACTCATTTTCTTTGCTAAAACCCTACATCAATGACTTTAATACTGAAAAGTTATAAAAGGCAAAGTGCTTTTTCTTAGAGCATGCAAGATACCAGCAACATTCCTACTTTCTCTGCACCAGTGACTTTCGTGAACTTGATCAATGTGTAATCGCTTAAGAATCCAAGATACGATATGAGCCAGTTGGTGTGAATCTGGCTGCGTCCACCACTTTTCATCCTCTGTGAAGGCAGTGGCCAGGTGTCGAGTACCACCGCTGGCTTCTCTCTGCAGAGAATGGCAGTGGCCCAGAGGGGACTGAAATGCAAGGCTTCCCTGCCCACGTGCCATCGATTCCGAGTGACTGGAGGCCATGGACTTTAGCACTGAACTCTCAGAGTCCAGGTATGAGGTGGTCTAGCCCAGGCTGAATCCTAATCAAGTGAATCTCCAAGTGGGCAAGCAGAACCAGCCCTTTCTGTCCCTTTCCCGGGGGTCTGAGAACTGATGGCCTTGGAGAGCACACTCTAGCTCTAGCTCCAGTTCTAGGCCGCAGGTCTCGCTCTCTCATCTCCAGACCCATTTTTCAATTTCTAGGAAACTTTGGGTAGACTACATTTGGACCACATATCTATATGATCATTCTCTGGATGTGTTTGGATTTTTCACTACGAAAAAGCCACCACAGATCCCATTTAGCCGTCTAATTCCAGGTTGGTTCCCTGTTAGCTTCCAGGAATTTTGCTAAGCAGAGGAAGAAGCCCCACACAGTCGGTCTTATCCTTTGATGCAGCACATTTGTTCTAGGTGTCCCCACAGACCGAAGCAGCAGTAAGTCCGTTAGAACATTACATGAAACAGAAACCTTCTTCATGTTGGCAGTGACAGTTCTCATACTGAGAATAAGATTAGGTTTTTTTTCCTTCCTATTGTATTACATATTTTATCAGTAATCTAAAAATCCCAATATTAATGCGTCTGTGCTGCGTAGTCAATGCCTGTAAGCTTGCACTGTCAGCATTTTGCATCACTATTTATCCTTCATATTTTTCTTTGGATGTGCCTTTGAATGAAACAAAGAAGGATAATTCTTCCTGTTTTTTGTTTTCCTTCCACATCTCCCTGTCCTTTGGGCTGCTATTTTACAGAACACTCTAATTCATAAAAGAATGGTCTCTCAGAAGTGACGAAGTATAAGAATTTTAAACCCCTTAATTGCTATGTTTATTTCAAACCTTACAACAATGAATTCTAATTTGTTCTTCAACAAATTAACATCCCAAGGATTCTTTTATCTAACAATGTTGCAAAATATCAAGTTGAAAGTCAATGCAAGAGGCATAACAGTCCCACACAATTTGGGGTTTGTTTTATGGTCAGGTGCCTGGGAGAACTCCAGAAAAAGGTTTGCTATTTTCAGGTAACTTGTTTCCTTTCTGCAATCTATACCCAATTAAATAGAATTTTTAGCATTCTTTTTATTACCTACTAGATCTTCGTTTAGTGAAACACAGCATGTATATGAATATATCAGTTTATGTCTCATTTTCCCCAAATTTATGACACCATACTTTTAAGTTTACAGTCTAAAAGTGGAAAAAAGATTCACAAACATCGTTTATGTTTTCTTTTGCTTGACTAATGGCAGTGGTATCACATGGCCTTGGCCAACACTTGGGGAAAGATGCCAAGTACAAACAGACAGGCCAAACGTCACTAAAGATAAGCAAGTCACTGTGCACGGTCTGTGGTGGCACCAGACATCTGCATAAAATAATTCTTCAAAATAAAAGAAACTCACTGAAGAGAAGTGTAGCTTATATTAATAAACTTTCCTCTGGCAATTGATATCTTCTCATGAAATTCCAGAAACATCCAGCTGCGTAGCCATGATTGTTTGGACAGCTTCTCGTGTGAAGGCCCTAAGTCATAAGGAGGCACAGACTTGGTTCCCTCCATCCCACACAAAGAGAGCTGGGGACTCTTGATTAATGCTGTGTGTTGTTACATTAACTTGGTGATAAATTAAAATTATTGTTAAGAAATAACAGATTTTTTAAAGAACTAGGCTTTGGTTGAATAAGCTGAGCTGTAGAAGTATGGATGTGCCTACAGTGACACTTGCGTGAATTTAACCCAGAGCAGCAACAACTTAACAGAAATGGATGAGACTGCATCAAAGCGGTTTCAACAAAATGCTTACTGACACTTTTATATAGTTTGTTTTCAAACATGTTAACTCAGTCTTTGGAATTCTTTTTAAAAGATTTTATGTTTTTCCTTTTTCTCCCCAAAGCCCCCCGGTACATAGTTGTGTATTCTTTGTTGTGGGTCCTTCTAGTTGTGGCATGTGGGACACTGCCTCAGTGTGGCTTGATGAGCAGTGCCATGTCCGCACCCAGGATTCTAACCAACGAAACACTGGGCCTCCTGCAGCAGAGTGGGCGAACTTAACCACTTGGCCACGGGGCCAGCCCCTCAGTCTTTGGAATTTTTAAAAATATTTTAATGTCTTCTATAACATAACTCTTTAAATAGAATAAACAGGTACTTACTAGACTCTAAGGTTAGGGTTACAGATTGAAATTATTGTTTTAATCACTTGATTTGAGACCATCTCTGTTTTTAGCACTTGAGCCAAAGGAGCAGGAAGGGCTATGCACCATAGCATGCCCTGACTTAAGCATTAACACGTGACTGACTCTAACTGACAGGCATCTCGTGATCGATCACCTCTCTCCCCCCACTCTCTCTGTCTTAGTCCCGACCTTCATTATCTCTAACATGGCCTCCGGGCCTCCAATCCCCCTCTCGCCCAGCTCACCCTCTACTCTGCAGGAATCTGCCCATTTGACACCTTTCCTTAAAGCTTTGCCAACTGTTCAATTGCCTTTAGTCTTCAAAGTTCAAACTCCTGATATAATAAACCAATTTCTTCACAATTTGTCTCCAACCTACTTCTTCAGCCTTGTCTCTAACCACCCCATATGGACTTTCAAGTACCTTAACCTGTAATTTTTATCACAATGGCTAATAACACAAGCTGTGTGATGGACTGTCTGGGCCCTAATCCCAGTGATACCACCCACAGATGTGTCAGCTAGCGACAAAGTACTTAGCTCCTCTAGATTTCAGTTTTCCTATCTGCAAAATGGGGATCAAAGAGTCGTCGTTAATATCAAATGACACATACTAATACTCAACAGAGTAGCTAGTATTAATCACAGCAAATAAACACTTTATTCATTCTTTTTTAAAAAAAAGATTGACACCTGAGCCAACATCTGTTGCCAGTCTTTTTTGTTTTCCCTTCTTCTTCTCCCCAAAGTCCCCCAGTACGCAGTTGTATATTCTAGTTGTAGGTCCTTCTGGTTGTGGCATGTGGGACGCCGCCTCAGCATGGCCTGATAAGTGGTGCCATGTCTGGACCCAGGATGCAAACCGGCGAAACCCTGGGCCGCCTAAGGGGAGCACACGAACTTAATCACTCGGCCACTGGGCCAACCCCACTTTATTCATTCTTACTTCCATGCCTTTACCCAAAGCCACTTGCCTGATGTGTCCCTCCCACCTGGCATCCCTCCATGATGAGCTCCTATTTGTCCCTCAAATCCTGGTTTAAATAACTGCCTTTGAAAGCCTTCCTTTACCATTTCACTTAGAAAAGGTCGTTGCCCCACTGCGGCACTTTTACTACATTTTGTGCACGTTGCACTATTACAAGCTGCATCTTCACAGCTCTACATATTTTGCCTTCTCCTGCATACGGTAGCATCCGCATGCAAAACAATGGCTTTGCATCCTTGTACTCTGTTATGGGTTTTATTGTGCCTGCCGTGAAAAAAGATATTTTGAAGTCATATTACCCAGTACCTCAAAATGTGACCTTTTTTAGAAATGGGTTGCTGCAGATGTCATTAGTTAAGACAGGGTCATACTCAAGTAGGGTGGGCCCCTAATCCAATGTGCCTGGTGTCCTTATAAGAAGACAGCTATGTGGAGACACAAAGAAAACACCATGTGAGGATGGAGGCAGAGACTGGAGGGAGGCATCTACAAGCCAAAGAACGCCAAGGGTTGCTGGCCTTCACCAGAAGCTAAGAGGCAAGGCAGGATTATTCCCAAGAGGCTTCAGGAGGAGTCTGGCCCTGCTCATGCAGTGATTTCAGGCTTCTAGGCTCCAGAACCATGAGACAACAGATTTCTGTTGTTCAGCGCCCCTGTTTGTGGTGCTTTGTTATGACAGCCTTAGGAAACACACACATATTCCCAGACTTAGGAGACAAAACTCCAATATATTAGTGTTGAAGAAGTAATTGGCTTTAAGAATTTCACTTAATACATTTGGACCTACATAGAAAAATAAGAGTATCCATAGAAGGCTATATTAGATCATCAAAAGTTCTGACTCTAAGAATCTATCGTTTTATGTGATTTCATATTTTAGTGTCGTATTTCAACTCCCCACCCTATCTAAAAATTTGAGATAGATTCTTAGGACTTAGAAAACTTTTCTATATTCCTCCTTGCCCTGTAACCTACATTGATTGCTCATAAAAAGGAAATTATTATTAACCATCACGGCAGTGATATAAAGGTTTTCAACACATGATTCATATAAATGACACAATTATTCATCTCTGTATGCTATCTCTAATCTGAGGATATTGTGTCTGAGACTTTAGAAAAATTTTTTTCAAAGAGTTTTTAATTACAACATGTTTCCTTTTAGTGTCGTATTTATCTATTACAATGCAATTACGCTGATATGTGCTTTACCCAGAAACATTTTATACGGAAATAACTGTGTAAAGATGGACAAAACTAATCTTATATTCTAGGCCAGAATCAAGGTCTACTTTCTACTTTAGGAACTGTAGCTAAGAAAGAGGGAAAAAAATTCTGGAAGAATTTGGAAAGAAAAATGTAATTTCAGTCATTGTGGTTAGAAGAGACATTCATTGTATAATTGAAAATTCTGAAGTATACAGGGAAGGTAGAATGCCATACTATTTGGTGCCTAAAATAACACATTACTATAAAGTAAAGCAGTTTCATTTTGGGAGCATGGAAAAGCCAAGTGTGCTTTCTGAGATCTCTCTGAGCCTTGACTTCAAGAACAACCAGTGAAAGTACTAAATCTGTCATGAAATAGAAACTCTGCCCGCCCTGAGCCAAACACCCAGTTTTCTGACACCTACGCTAAGGCTGATTCTAAATAGATGCCTCGCCTTTTACTGTCCAGGTCTGTGAGCACCAGGCCCCACAGTGAAGGAAGTGAGTATAGTCAAGGTCCAGTTGTCCAGCTTGTGGAACCTCTGCGAGTGTACATATTCAATCCAGTCATGCAATAACCCTGGGTTATGTTTTATCCCAGGCCACCACTGATTTGCTGTGGTGGCTTTGGGTAAGTTATTTTTCTCTGAAGTTCAGTTTCCCCATGGGTAAGTGAAGATAATGACAGGATCTGCTTCCCAGGATTAAATAAAAGAAGACTCAGGGTGCTTAACGTAGAGCCTGGTACATAATAATCACCCAAGAAAAGTTCATTATATCTTCATCATCATTATATTGGGGTGCATAATGGAACTAGTAAGCCAACTGAAGGTAGGACTATGCCCATTTCTTAATGGACACCCCATACTAATACTCTAGGCCCGTGATTAGCAACTGAAAGCCATGGGCCAAATCCAGCCCAATGCCGGATCCTGCAAAGAAACACCTACTGGAACAGTCACTCCCATTCTCTTACATGTGCTCCATGTCTGCTTTACCCTGAAGGTGTGAGCAGCGGTAAAAAAGACTGTATGGCCTTCGGATCTTAACATATTTATTACTGGGTCCTTCAAAGAATAGGCCAGTGCTACTTAAAGTGTGGTCTTCAGCTGGTCAGAATGCAGACACTCAGGCCCCCAGATCTACTGAATCAGACTCTGCACACTTTCACAAGATCCCCGAGTGATGCACACGCACGTCACAGGCTGAGAAGCACTGGGGTAGGCCATAGGTCAGCAAACCTTTTCTGTAAAGGGCCAGACAGTAAATATTTTAACCTTTGTGGCAACACGTCTTTGTTGCACTTATTCAACTCTGCCCTTCTAATTCGAGAGAGCAGCCATGCACGCGCATGGTCCTATACCAGTGAAACTACTTGTGGAAACTGAAATGTTAATCTCATATAGTTTTCATGTTTCACAAAATATCCTTTTAATTTTTTCTAACACTTAAAAATGTTAAAATCTTTCTTAGCTCAGGGGCCACATGAACACAGGCAACAGGCTGGGCCTGCCCCCAGGCCATAATCCGCTGTCTGGTCTAGACAGCTGGGACATCCCTGCCCAGCCAACACTTGGCTCCTCCCCCTCCTCACTCTCCCCAAGACTAAACACCTATTTATATTTTCTAGCACATGTGACTTTAGAGAAAGTACCTGTTACTCATCTAAGTTATCCTAGAATATATTTCTGTTCCTCCCATATAATTTCTAACTTGTAACATAAACTTTCTGTGAAATGATGTGAAGATGGACTACATTCCTTCCTCATTAGCTGAATAGAACACAGCACAGAGAGGCTGCGCTGGGAACACACATACACTTGCCTCTGAAAAAATAGGAAACTGATCATAACAAAGAATTCTTTTGGCCCTAAATTCAAACCAACCATTTTGAGCACTTCTAAATATGCAATCAGAGTTCAAGGCTCTTTATCTGATATACAAATCTTATGATATACCAAGATTATACGCAAATCAGTTTCATAAAAGAAGCGTAGTTCATAAAAGCCTTTAATTTATGTTCAAACTTTACTGAAGCTGAGCTCAGTAGAGACCTGTCACTAATGATGGGTAGATAAGAGGCTTTGTTGAATTAAGACGGCATCAATAATTTAAGTTTAGCAATTTAAGAAACACAAAAGCACTCAAGATTTATCAGATGCACAAACTATATAAACTATTTGAACAGTCTTAGATAAAACATTTATATATACAGACATATATATATATATTTACAATATATAACCTTTACATTTTTCTTTTTCTTTTTTTTTTTGCACAGAAAGATTCACCCTGAGCTAACCTCTGTTGCCAACATTCCTCTTTTTTTTCCTCCCCAAAGCCCTAGTGAATGGTTGTATGTCCTAGTTGTAATTCCTTCTATTTCTTCTACGTGAGCTGTCACCACTGCATGGCAATTGACAGACAGGGGGTGTGGCTCTGACTGAGAAGCAAACCTGGGCCACCGAAGCGATGAGAACGCTGAACTTTAACCACTAGGCCATCAGGGCTGGTTCTACCTCTTTTTTTTTTTTTTTTTTGAGGAAGATTAGCCCTGAGCTAACATCCACTGCCAATTGTCCTCTTTTTTTTTGCAGAGGGAAATTGGCCCTGAGCTAACATCCATGCCCATCTTCCTCTACTTTGTATGTGGGATGTTTGCCACAGCATGGCTTGATAAGCAGTGCATAAGCCCGCTCCCAGGATCTGAACCAGCAAACCCCCAGCCACCAAAATGGAGCACATGATCTTTACCACTGCACCACTGGGCCGACCCCTGCTTCTACATTTTTAATCTGAATGAATTTGTTAGAATAGGTTGACTCCTGGTTTAGGTTACTGCCACATCTTTATATTTTTTTTATTTTTACCTTAACACACTATTTTATCTTTCTACCGTCATCCAATTTTTGCTCTCCTTTCTAGGATAGTATATTTTGTGGGACAGGCTGAGATAAAGACTATTCTTAAGCTGACAAATCCTTCAACTGTAAATCAATCACTAATGAAATATTTCCCCAGTGTATTAATTAGAAAAACCTCAGGTAAAAGAAACAGAAAATCCTGGCTTAACTAGCTGAAACCTTAGGAAATTTATTCTCTCATCTAAGAAAGTCTGAGTCGAAGCAGCTCCAGGGCTGCTTAATTCAAGGCCTCCACAACATCAAGGACCAAGGATCTTTCCACTTGCCCATATTGTGTTTTTTAGGGTGTAGACTTGTCCTCAGGCTGACTGCCTTATTATCGTAACCAGACAAAGTAATATCCAATAAAAATACTATCTTTTCCTGTGTCTCTTTTCATTGTTACAAAATTTTTCCCTAAATCCTCCAGAAGATTCCACTTCATGGCTCATTGACCAGAAATGTAACATACCTATTGCTAAAATATGAACAGCCAGGAAGAAAGGGAGTACCATAATTGGATTAGGAAAGCATCTGGCCATGGGAAAAAGGTTAAATTACCTGAACAAAAATCAGTATTAGAACAGAGAAAGGGGCCAGAGTGTGTGAGCTATTGCTGAATAGTCACACAATACTCAATACTACAACCAGAATTAGTAATTAGCAAACTGCCACTGATAAAACTTATCCCATTCACCAACTAGTGTTAATGTGAAGTAGCTAATTACTTTTCATGGAGTGGATACCATTGGGAGATTCTGATTGGGACTATAAAACCTGATTATTGGAATAATATAGATCCGAAGGAGTGAAAATATAGTTGCACAATTAAAGGCACATACCATAATCTGAGAATCACTACAGAAAGTGGCGAAACCTCACACCTCTCAGTAGACCAACGTCCAAGCAGACCATGTGATTCAGGCAGTTGGAATTTGTAACCTCCACTCAGGCTCCAGCCAACTTTCTCCATGATGTGATCATTTCCAATTCACATAATTGCTGACCAATAAGAATCTGCATTCTTTTTCGATCCCATTTTGTCCAGTTCAATCAAAATGTTTGTCATTTTAGTAACATTCCAGTGGATCCTAAATTCCTCTCACAATTTTGTTGTACTGTCAGTTCTTGATCACAACTTTACAGTCATCCTAAGTTTCACTATTTGTACTTGTCAACAGCAAGCAACACTTCCCTTCACAGGTGGGGGATATTAGGGAGTGTACGGTCTGTGAAAAAATGGAAAGCATGTTCTCCACTCAAAGGACCAGATGCTTTTCAGCTTAGCTGACTGATGCTAGTGGAAATGTGGGCTCAATATTATGAGATTTTCCAACTTTTCAAAAGAAATCAGGAAGCTGGATATTTACATAGTAATATCTCAGTTTGTCAGTTTTGGCAATTAATTACTGGGTGTTAATTACATAAAGGTGTTCACTTTGTGACAATTCCTTAAGCTGCACACTTTGATTTGTGTATTATTCTGTATCAAAGAATAACATGTACTTGAATACAGAGTTTACTTTAAAATAAGCAACAACAAAAATGAAAAAAGCAAAACTAAGTTAAAAAAATAAAACAAGAACACTCTGATATGACCTAGAGGCTATCAGTTTGTGACTATTCAGGGAGCTGTCTCTGACAGCTTCATTTCAGGGTGCTGCAGGTGGGAAGAAACATGACTTGGTCACTTGGCTGACAGGTGACAACAGACTGAGACAAGAAGAGAAGTTGGGGCATTCTCTTCTTTCTGTCCCTCGCTGTCCACCCTTAGTGTCTCCCCAGCAGCAGAAAGTACAGAAAGCTTAGTGAGGACGGAGCACTGTTTCTAAGACCCAGCTGCTGGAGGGTAACTATGCAGACAATTGCTATTTATTTTTTCTCAACTATTTCCTCAAGCAAGGAAACAAAAATCTATTCTAAATGTAATCTATTCTAAAACCATTCTATGTTTTCCAAATATAATATAAAAAGCATCTCAAACAAATTTCCTTTTTGTAATTTAAAAGTCTAAGCTGGAAACTGACTGATGTTTATTAACATAAATCAGAACATGATGAGTTTCAGAGAGAGTTATTTATCTTAACTTCTTGTTACGTTTTGCTCTTTTTTATAGCAATATAGTTATAGAGCGATTGGGTTATCTCTAAGTGGGCTTCACAACAAATAGTTTTGCTGCAGACTTACTTCTTTTAAGTACTTTACTGCTAAAACAGTGACAGAGTTCCTCCTTCCTTTTCCCATGAATGTCCTGAAGACACGTTTAAATGTTTTAACCTATGAGAAGCTGCTTACTTCCTCTGCAGAATATTGAAGGACAAAAAGTTACCATTTGAACAGGAAAGAAGGAGGCATTTAAATATGATCAGATATCTAGAAATGAAATAGCACATTCCATGAAGAAACTGTGAGAAATCACAACAAAGATATATTGTAAATGAACGACTCACAAATGTAGTATAAGAGAATAGGAATATAAGTGATGTTATTATAATTCACTTATTAGAATAAGCAAAATGACACCAGATTAAATCTATTGGTTTTTCCTACATGGAATAGAGGAAAAAGTAAGATAAAAATTCATGGTATTAAATTTTGCCATTCTTTCAACTTAAGGGTGAATTATATAGCTTGAGAATTTTCTGAAAGTTTAATGAATAATTATTTCCCTTTAAAATCGAAGTTTTTCCCTTATAACTTTTTGGAGAACTATCTGCTCCTTGATAGTACTCAGTCTTGGCTCTTGAATAAGGCAAAAATAGTTTACGAGTGATGCAGTCTTTTATGTATGGATGTGTGTGTGTTGGTGTGTACGTGCATAACTGTTTATAATGGAAACATATTCAGAACAAGGATGAAATTACTGATTGAATTCTTAAAAGACATGACTACTGGGGCTGGCCCCGGGGCTGAGTGGTTAAGTTCGCGCGCTCCGCTGCTGGCGGCCCAGTGTTTCATTGGTTCGAATCCTGGGTGCGGACATGGCACTGCTCATCAGACCACGCTGAGGCAGCGTCCCACATGCCACAACTAGAAGAACCCACAACGAAGAATACACAATTATGTACCGGGGGGCTTTGGGGAGAAAAAGGAAAAAATAAAATCTTTAAAAAAAAAAAAAAGACATAACTACTGACTCAGAGCCTTGAGAAAACTTGCTCAGAAGCTGCCAGGATTCCAAGAAATCAACCAGGAAGTCTAAGGGCAAATGTAGGGAAATTTTAATTAAAACTTCACTATCTAATCTAAGGTGACTTGAGTACTTCTATAAATGTCTATGAGATTTTATCACATATCATTAAGGTTCATAAAACACATGATTTATACACACAATAACCATATGAGTCAAACTCTCTAAACTTTTTAGTTATCATCCAGCTCACTTACCCTGATTTAGTACATTGCGCAGGATTCCTCCTGGATGGGAAAGATGAGATAGTAGGAAAGTAGCTAAAGGCACAGCCAAGCTGCTGACCTTTATGCTTTCTCTCTAAAGGGTATTTAACAGTACTCACCTGTCTCAGGCAGGTAAGATGTGGGTTTACGTATACTTTCATTTATATAAGGTGTTAAGACCTTGGAATTTGAAAGATCACTTTGGTCTTTCAAAAAATGAGGGGAAAGGGGCGCGGAAAGCATTCTCTGTAAGTGTGCTTGAATCAGTTACTTTTGCTACGTTGGCTTTTGGAATGGAAGATGAGATCCTGCTGGAGATCAGACCCTTCTATTACCTAGCTCACTTCTGAAGGCCCTTCCAGTCCTGCGAAGTACACGATGCCATGAATACTTGCACAGACCCTGACCACAGCAAATTCAAACTGTCCCATAATAAGACACCCTTCAAATAGAGACTCTTGCATTCGATCTGCCTTTTACTCAAAAACAAAATGCAAAGTATGAAATTTTTCAAGATCTCATTCTAAGATTTGTTGTCTACTATTACCCAAAGCTCCACATACCTTTAATTAAATTTCTTCTTAGACTGAGGAAAAGCTGAAATTTCCCCACCACTGATATCAACCCCTGTCATGGAGCCACAGGTGAGCAGCCTCGTGTGTTCACAAAGCACCTTACAGATCCGAACATTCTCGTGCAACCTTCTTCCCCTGCCTCAGACTCTCTGTCCACAGAAATCACTGAAGAAGCAAATTCACTCATCAATATGGTTTGTTGCTTTTTTTTTAAAGATTTTATTTTTCCTTTTTCTCCCCAAAGCCCCCAGTACATAGTTGTATATTCTTTCGTTGTGGGTCCTTCTAGTTGTGGCATGTGGGACGCTGCCTCAGCGTGGTTTGATGAGCAGTGCCATGTCCGCGCCCAGGATTCGAACCAACGAAACACTGGGCTGCCTGCAGTGGAGTGCGCGAACTTAACCACTCGGCCATGGGGCCAGCCCCTGGTTTGTTGCTTTTAACTAAGAAGACTCTTTGTGGTGTTATAGAGAGCATTTCACCAACACCATAAGTCATTCATGTGGCGTTCTAAAATAGGGAAAACAAAATCTGTATCCTTTTTAGGATCCCAAAATCAACATGCGGCTAAAAAAAAGTAATAACAAATATCTCCATTGGGAAACACAAATCAAGACATACTTCCTTAATTCATGCTGATTTCTGAAAAAATTTCCCTTCTATCTAGTTCTGGTACTTTAAGCCCAGTGGATGCGGGAAGAGCACAAACATGAAGCCGTTATAAAGCAATAGAGAGAACACAGCCCTATTTATTTGTTGATAAGAGTTCTAGAAGCTAGGAACGGAAAGCAAAATAGGAAATAGTAGTTTACTTATAAATAGCTTATAGCTTAAAAGCAAGAGCTGGTCCATATAAGTCCTAATTCAGTCCAATTCATTGTCAAAATAGCCCCCTATCTTACCTAGTTTACAGCTAATTCCTAAATTTCCCTTTGCCTTTGTCACATTTCTCCTTCTTTGTTCTGGATCTCAACATGGTGCCTAAGTAATAAAGGGCTGAACCAGGATTGTAGGTGCCTCATGACCCAGATCTTTTTCTCACTGGCTTTGCCAGGCATGGCTTCTGCTCCCACTGTGACCCTCCTGGCTGTTGGACGTGGGCCTGTCCTTTCAACCACCCCCCACCTCTCCCTCTTCCCCATGTCATCTTTCAATTCCTGACACCCCTCTGGATGCTGTTTTGAATGAACTCTGGACCCCGCTTTTTGTTTTGTTTTGTTTTTTTATCTTCCTGGTTCTATGAATTTTATTTGCATTTGACCACACCAACCTGACCTTCCCACCCACCCCAGCGCCCATTCCCACCTTGTGAGTGACCTGAAATGACAGAAAGGAAAGTCCTGACAAACATCAAACTCCTATAGAGGGACGGAGCCCTGTAGACTTCACTTACAGTGTGCCCCTCCCCGGGGGAACCGGGGTTGAGGCACTGAAGTGAAGGAGGATAAAGCCCAACACATAGTTGTTTTGTAGAGTTGAGCAGTAACAGCCAGAAATGGTGTTTTGCCAGAAATTCAGTTTTCCTTTCTATTCTCTAAAGACCATTAATATTTTCCTAAAAATATGATGGATTTGCTAAGTAAATTTACTCCAAGAGTGTATGCATGTTTCATCTCCATTCATATAGCCCGAACTTTTAAGTCTCTTACAAAAAACAAATCCCCATTGTTGTACCCTTACCCCCCTTTCTTGGAACATTCCATCACCAAGTGTTATCACAACCCTCTCCCTGTTGCTCCCAAGACTGTCTGATTTTTTCCCCCGGGGCAGGCATGGCTAGGATGCCAGACACACCTTGGCCCCAGCAGGCAGTGGGCAGGTGAGGTTGGCAAGGCCCTGGTTTGCGTGGCACAGGAGCAGGCAGTGTCTGGAGGGTGCCTCCTCGGTGATGCAGCAAAGACAGACTGGGTCCAGCAGCCTGCCTCACGAGCCAGAGGGCTGTCAGCCAGCCACTCCCATTAGGGTGGTCTCCTGTCCCACAGCCCTTCACTTGTGATAGCGGGAAGGAACAGGTGCCTTCCTGTTGCTGAGACCTTGCTCCTCAGCAGGTGGGTATCAGTACCTGTTGCCCTGCCCTGCTTTCTGCCACCTGGGGACCCAGGGCCTGCTGAGAGCATTTGCGCAGGTGCAGTCTGTTCCGCAGGACCAGTGTGTGCCAGTTTGATCCAGTCAAGGCCTGTTGGACCAGATCCAGGTTCCGCACAGCTGGGCATCATCAGGGGCTAGATGCCATCCCACATACCCCGGACCCCCCTACCCATTGACTTGAGTGGTTGGAAAGATAGCTGGAGCTAGACCCCTTCCTGCCCTATCTGGGATGTAGAGAAACCAGAACCCCTATATATATATATATGTATGTATTTCACGGAAGCCACTGCCCTAAACATCAAGTTTCTTGTGCCATCTCCACAGTCCAAACCTAACCCCGTCTATCAGTGGGGGACAGCAGAAGGAAGGCTTTTCACAGCCTCTGCGTGCCTCCCTACCAGGCTTCCCCCTCTTAACCCTGAGTCTGTCTATCTGTGGTCCACTGAAACGTGGCTAGGGACAAAGGCTGAGGAGACATGGGAAGCCCTCCTTGGGAGAACAGGAGGAGGAGGCGGGAGGACTTGATATCGCCACAGCCCATGTCCTAGGAGAACAGAGGTCAGCAAACAGTGTACGCCATCCAGCCCCGAGGCCGGGGGAGAGATGATGACTCAGCTTGCTGCGTAGGGAACAGAGGCTCACGTGAGGGAGGGACCGGGAGCCGGGGCAGCAACACGGGAAAAGCTCTTTTTGAGATCTTTTAGTGCTCATTTAGCCCCACTTCTGAGGCGAAGCTCTTCTGGGGTTTCTACTAAATGCATCATCTATTCATGAGGGTCTCTTTACTTTGGCTTGTGGAAACTTGAATGATTCTCAGACCTCTATGAGCTCTAGGAATTGTTCATGTTGCATCTCCCTAACAATTGTTGTTTTCCCTGAAATTGTCCAAGGACGTACTTATAAATTGATATTCAGCCAAAGACTCAATGGGACTCCTGTGAAGATACCTGGGGCATGTCTGCATAGCCCCCTTCTCTTAGGCAGTCTGCACCACAAATTCTAGATGCCTCGGCTTCCCCAAATGATGATTTCCATCTCAACTCAATGACATACCCAAGCTTTGTTTGGATTCCCCTTCCTGTACTTTCAGTAGAAATTACTTCCAGGCAGAAAACCTGGGCAAAGATAGGGTTCACCTCATTTGTTTTTCTTTCCTCCAGGATTATAGCCCTGTGCCGCCCACCATCGAGTATCTTAAAATAGTTGTTTCCTAAAATGTGTCTAGTTTTCTAGTTGTTTATGGACAGAGGGTAATTCCATATCCTTATTACCTCTTGTGGCCAAATTCTGACTTAACTTAGAATGGAGTTTGGTTTTAGAAAATCTTGAGATTTAATCTTTTGAAGTACAATAGAATTGAAAGTTACTTTAAGCTGTAAAAAAGAAAGAAAGAAAGAAAGAAAGAAAGAAAGAAAGAAAGAAAGAAAGGAAAAGTAGCTGCCTTTATTATTTAATCTCACATGTCCTTTGGAGTCCAATTCCTTCTACTAACAGGAAAAAATAAATAAAATTGGCCAAATAAAATTAACTCACCTTCTTTTTTAATTGACTTATTTTTTCCCAAAATATTTTAAAATTAAGTTGGTCACAACAGTTTCTCCTCTTGTACAGAGACTTCTCTCTCTTTCCTCTACAGCTGGCTTCTGGGTTTGGGCCAGCACGGTGGTGTAGGAGAGATCTTTGGTCCACATGCTCTCTTCTGCTGGAATTTTCCCTTCCCTCCCTCGTCACTGGATAGCCTCCACCAGTGTGTTCTGAGGTCTGACTGATCTGGTCTTGTTCCATGGTGTCATCTGCTATTGATGCCGCTGGATCTTGTTGTGTTCTCTCATCCTAAGGTCCCCATAGTGGTTCTTGTCTGTTCTACTGGTTGTCTCAAATCTTTGACCCTCGTGGGAGACCCAAGAGCCGTCAGCCGATTTTCCACACCATGCACCAGGATGCAGAATTCTCTGAGGCAGCCTTTAAACACTTCCTCAAACACGGCTCTTCTGCCCAGAGACTACATGAACCAACACAAAGCTGAATGCAGGGCTTTGCTAAGGCGCTCAGAGCATTCCCTCTTCCCTCTCCCCAGGGCACTGGCACCCAAGGAAGTGAGTAGATCACTCATATCTATACTCTCTCACTTCTCTTCCTCCATTTTCCAAATCCTACTCATCTTAGAGAAAGAGAACCACCTTCCTGTCATAAGGAAACTTCCCTTGCAGTAGTCTCTGTTCTCTTTACGCTATAGCATCTTGTAAATACAGCTCTATAGGAATTGAGTGAACTGAGCCCAGACTTTTAATTGTAAAATGAAGCTTTTGGAATTTATAAAACACTCTTGTTCTTTAAAAATGAGACTTAAGTCTTGCAATGGATAAAAACATGTTAACTTGAGGACTCAAAGAGGAATAAAAGGCCTCTTTGTTCTGTACCTGCTCTCACTCTGAAGCAATAAATGCCATTGATTTAACAGATAGGGCAGCCACTAAACACCTAGGGACTAGGGGACAAAAAATAAAGGAAACACTGACTTACTATATAAAAAATATTATCCTTTTTACCTCCTCCAAAGTAAATCTTTGTGTGAGAACTGACTTTCCTCATATCCTCCTCCTCCCTACTAGCATCTGCATGACCTGATTGTAACAATAGTAAGAGCTAAAAGGTAGTGATTTCATACAGTGTGTCAGGTGCTGCTCCAACTGCTTAAACTCACTTAATTCCTGTGACAATCCTGTGTGGTATGTATTTTCATTACCCCCACTTTACAGAAGGGACAGCTGAGACACGAAGAGCTTAAGTACCTTCCCTGAGATCACACAGACACTTTTTCTTAGAGAAAATTACTTACCCTTCAATTCTTAGAATTTTCAGCTACAGAATGAGGATAGCAATTACAGTAATAGAAATGAGGCAGTGTGCGTAGTAGCTAAGCTAAAGTGTCCCAGGTCCAGACCGCCTGGGTTCAAATTCTGTGTTTCGGAATTGCTAGCTGGTACCGTTGGGCTCCCTGACCTCTGACCCTCAGTCGCCTCAGCTATAAAGCAGGTAGGATGACAAATGCATCTGCCTCTGTGGATTATTGTGAGGATAAAGGAATCAATGTAAGTAGAGACTTGGACCCAAACCTGGCACACAGCGAGTTCTCAGTAAATGTTGGCTCTTTTCAAAAGCACCCCCTACCTTGTCTGAAATCCTAGAGATCAGGTGAATTTTGGAATTTGGAGACTTTTTAGAATGGCAATATGGAACATTACCCCAGGGGGTCTGAGAAACACCCCATGACCAAATATTAAGATTTCTACTGCAAAATGCATGAACATTCACTTTAAGTGAGATAAGTAAAGACTGAAAATAGCCTCGTGTCAGTTCAGGTCAGATTTTGCTGCTGAATCAATTATTTCCAAGTTTTCGTTTGCAGAGATTTTTTTATTTTAGAGTTTGAGATGAGGCATTATAGACTGTTTTATTTCACATTGTTGTGAGGATTAAACGAGTTGATCTGTGGCAGCTGAGCCAAGCGTGATGCCTGGCACATAGGAAGCTCTCCATAAATATGCATTTGTCATTTTATTGAAATTAAGACTATTACTATATTAAATCCACAAAACATTTACAGCTACAGCTGCATCTTCATAGTACCTTTACAGTATTCTCCTAGATATTTTCACAGATAACTTCCTATGAAGTTCCTGATTTCCATATTCTATCATATTTTATGCTTGGGCATGAAACTCATGTATCCCCTTTATCTACTCCACCTTCCTTGGTGAACAGTCCTTCATGGGATCCCACAGCTTTGTCACTGTCTCATCAGTCAGAGTGAGGGAAAGAACACAGTCTCATAGAAGAAAGGAAGAATAAAATGATTGTCATTTATTGAACATTTGCTCTGGGATCCATGCTAGATACTTTATATAATTATCTCATTTAATTCTCTCAACCACTTTGTGGAGTAAGTATTGTCATTCCCATTTTACAGATTGAGAAACTGAGACACAGAGAGGTTAGGTGATTGCCCAAGGACTTTAGAAAGAAGTCCCTGACCAGCTTCCCTGGTGAATTCTATGAAACATTCAAAGAAGACCTAACACCTATTCTTCTCAAATTCTTCCAAAAACATTGAGGAGGAGAGGAAGCTTCACAACTCATTCCAAAAAGCCAACATTACCCTGATACTAAAATCAGACAAGGACAACACAAAAAAAGAAAATTACAGGCCAATATCACTGATGAACATCAATGCAAAAGTCCTCAACAAAATACTAGCAAATCAAATACAACAATACATTAAAAAGATCATACACCACGATCAAGTGGGATTTATTCCAGGGATGCGGGAATGGTTCAACATCCACAAATCAATCAACGTGATACACCACATTAACAAAATGAAGAATAAAAGTGACTTGATCATCTCAACAGATGCCAAGAAAGCATTTGACAAGATACAGCACCCATTTATGAGAAAAACTCTAAATAAAATGCATATAGAAGGAAAGTACCTGAACATAATAAAGGCCATATATGACAAACCCACAGCTAATATCATTCTTAATGGAGAAAAACTGAAAGCTATCGCTCTAACAGCAAGAGCCAGACAAGGATGCCCACTTTCACCACTCTTGTTTAACATAGTATTTGATGTGCTAGTCAGAGCAATCAGACAAGAAAAAGAAATAAAAGGGATCAAAATTGGAAAGGAGGAGGTGAAACTGTCACTATTTGCAGAAGATATGATTTTATATAGAGAAAACCCTAAAGAATCCACCAGAAAACTTTTAGAAATAGTAAATGAATACAATAAAGTTGCAGGATACAAAATCAACATACAAAGTTCAGTGTGTTTCTACACACTAACAACAAAGTAGCATAAAAGGAAATTAAGAATACAATCCCATGGGGCTGGCCCCGTGGCCGAGTGGTTAAGTTCACGCGCTCTGCTGCAGGCGGCCCAGTGTTTCATTGGTTCCAATCCTGGGCGAGGACATGGCACTGCTCATCAAACCACGCTGAGGCAGCATCCCACATGCCACAACTAGAAGGACCCACAACGAAGAATATACAGCTGTGTACCGGGGAGCTTTGGGGAGAAAAAGGAAAAAAATAAAATCTTTAAAAAAAATAAAAATAAAAAAGAATACAATCCCATTTTACAATTGTAACAAAAAGAATAAAATACCTAGGAGTAAACTTAATCAAAGAGGCAAAAGATCTGTACACTGAAAACTATAAAACGTTGAAAGAAATTGAAGAAGACACAAAGAAATGGAAAGATATTCTGTGCTCTTGGATTGGAAGAATTAACATCATTAAAATGTCCATACTTCCTAAAGCAATCTACAGATTCAATGCAATCCCTATCAAAGTTCCAAAAACATTTTTCACAGAAATAGAACAAAGAATCCTAAAATTTATATGGAAGAACAAGAGACCCAAATAGCCAAAGGAACCCTGAGAAAAAAGAACAAAGCTGGAGGTATCACACTCCCTGATTTCAAAATATACTACAAAATATACTACAAAGTAACCAAAACAGCATGGTGCTGGCACAAAAACAGACACACAGATCAATGGAACAGAATAAAAAACCCACACATCTATGGACACCTAATTTTCAACAAGGGAGCCAAGAACATACAATGGAGAAAGGAAAGTCTCTTCCATAAATGGTATTGGGAAAACTGGACAGCCACATGCAAAAGAATGAAAGTAGATCATGACCTTACACCATACACAAAAATCAACTCAAAATGCATTAAAGAATTGAAGGTAAGACCTGAAACCTTGAAACTTCTCAAAGAAAACATAGGCACTATGCTGTTCAACATTGGTCTTAGCAGCATATTTCCAAGTACCATGTCTGACCAGGCAAGGGAAACAGTAGAAAAAATAAACAGATGGGACTACATCAAACTAAGAAGCCTCCACATGGCAAAGGAAACCATCAACAAAATGAAAAGACAACCTAACAATTGGGAGAAGATATTTGCAAAGCATATATCTGATAAGGGGTTAATATCCAAAAATATGTAAAGAACTCATACATCTCAACAGCAACGAAACTAACAATCCAATTAAAAAATAGGCAAAAGATCTGAACAGACATTTCTCCAATGAAGATATACAGATGGCCAACAGGTACATGAAAGGATGTTCAACATCAGGGAAATGCAAAACAAAACTACAATGAGACGTCACCTCATTTCCGTCAGAATGACTATAATAAATAAGACAGGAAACAACAAGTCTTGGAGAGGATGTGGAGAGACAGGAACTCTCATACACTGCTGTGGGAGTGCAAACTGGTGCAGCCATTATGGAAAACAGTATGGAGATTCCTCAGAAAATTAAGAATAGATCTACCATATGATCCAGCTATTCTACTGCTGAGTATTTATCCAAAGAACATGAAAATGTGAATGTGTAAAGATGCATGGACCTCTATGTTCATTGCAACATTATTCACAATAGCCAAGACTTGGAAGCAACCTAGGTGCCCATCATGGGATGAATGGACAAAGAAGATGTGGTATATATACACAATGGAATACTACTCAGTCATAAGAAATGATGAAATCTGGCCATTTGTGACTACATGGGTGGAGCTTGAGGGTATTATGCTAAGCGAAATAAATCAGAGCGAGAAAGTCAAATACCATATGATCTCACTCATAAGCAGAAGATAAAAACAACAACAGTCACACAGAAACAGAGGTTAGGTTGGTGGGTACCAAAGGGGAAGGGGGGAGGGAGGAGGGCAAAAGGAGTGATTAGGCACAAGTGTGTGGTGATGGATTGTAACTAGTCTTTGGGTGGTGAACATGATGTAATCTACAAAGAAACTGAAATATATTGATGTACACCTGAAATTTATATCAAGTTATAATCCAGTGTTATCACAATAAAAAAAGAAAAGGAAAAAAGAAAGAAGTCCCAGAAATTATTCAGGTGCTTCTCCTCCCCTACCCCATGAGGAAGACTCATAGATTATTCACATTTCCTAAGGAATACACACTGTTCCAAAGCTTAAGAACCCTTGAAGTCATAGATACTATAAAAATCCTAGATAATCTAGGTGCACTAATGAGTGCTATCAGATTCCAGATTCAGGCGGGATTTATTTACAAGTCCTCCCTTCAACCCAGGAAATACAACACTGGTGCCTCTGTGCAGATGGGGATTAAAAGACACCCCAACAACAACATTTTGTTATTGCAGCCTTCCCTTCTCAGCTCACCTTCAACATTCTCCCCACAACCTCTATCTCGTTCACTCTCTAAATCTGATTTGTGTGCTCCCTTCAGTATGCCACCTTCACCAGATTAAATTCTCCTTTGAAAGCAGGGGCCATGTCTAATTCCGCCTTCCATCCATCCTCAAACTGCAATGTTTTACCCATAGTTACTTCTTAATATGCTTTTGATGAAACAGAAACTAAAGCAATATCTCAGGGGAAATCTCAGACTGCCATTTCAATGTCAGTTGCATCCTTATTTTATACATATGTCAGACTCAACATCCGCTACAGCCCTTACCTTCCTTTGAGTTCCCAGAAACTGAAGAATCTTGGGGTTCTTGTCAAATAACTATAAAAGAACTTTTTAAACATTATAATAAGTATTTCTCCAGGCTTAATTCCTTAGTTACTCCTATTCTCCTGCCTTTGAAATTATCAAATGCACTCCGCTTTTCCTTCAGTCCCTACATGTGCGGGGTGTAGATGTCTAGAAGTAGGTGGTGGACAGAAATCCTCAAAAATTAAGCCCAAGTCAACATAAGAGTGAAAAAAAAAAAAACCCCACAGATAATCCCTATCATTTCCTTGTTTACAATACGTGGACAGCTTTCCTATAAAACACACATATATAGAATATGATAGACTAAAAGCTGTTTCAATGATATGACTTCATCCCATCATCCATAAAGTATACACTATAGAGCCATTTGAGTCTTTCTGTTTTCCAGAAAATCATCTGTCTCTTCCTTTAAGAAGGACTCTATTTGCATGACGCATTGGGTCTTTAGGGAATACTGACAGTATTCTTTTCATTTTCTTCCAGGACAATGAACACTCAAATAAATGCATGTTTCTGTGTTAAACCACATGATCTCTCTACTGAAAAAAGTAACTAAAGTTTGAATTAATAAGCATTGAGAAATAGAAGGTATTTTTCCTTTGTTTATATATAGTTTAATGATTTTTTGTGACACAAGTCAATAGCTTATAGCAGGCGCTTCTTTTCTTTCTTTCTTTTTTCTATTTTTTCAAGGCCATATCCACTGATCCCAGTACATATTCTGGGTAATACAAAGATACCGGAAATTTCAGGGTAGAAAGTACATGCCTAGCCCTAAAGTTGGCCCATAAAACTCTTCAAATTGCATCCAGTAACTCTTGCCAAATGAGTTCATTGAAACAGTAATATTAACTTAATCATATATTATTTTAGTTTTTATGATGAAATCGTTCCAAGGAATGTGATGGAGTAAATTCTTAGTTTTTTATTGGGAAATCCATTCTGTAATAATAATAACTAGGTACTCACATTTTTCTTAATGTCCAAGTAACATACTGAGGTTTGGATAGGGCAAATTAATTGTCTAAAGTCACTCAATAAAGGGCAAAAGTTTGGGGGAAAAAAGAGTTTCTTTTCCTGTTGTGAATAGTAAATCCACATCAACTGAATAAGTTAAGGAATAAAAAAATGAGCCATAAAGACTTTCAGCTTCCATTTCATCTTGTGTGCAACAAACATTAAATTCTAAGTTAGATATATTTCCTTCAATTTTTTAAAATAAAGAGATAAATGTCATCTATCAATGTTAAATAGATGATTATGAAGTACTTCTGATTTGTGTAATCAACTTTTAAATTAAAAATTTATCACAAAACTAATAAAAAAGAAAAGAGATAGCTTTAAAAAAAAAGTGGGTGGGACATTGTAGTTTCTCAGTTGAAAGGAACAGCACTTCCTTTTCTCATGATACCCAGAGCTCCCCGGATAGTGGATCATGTCTGATTAGAAAGTGTCTCTCCCTCTGGCAGAGCAGTGCCATTAGTTTTCCCAGCAGCCGATTGGGTCACTTCCCCTCAGGGCACTCAGCTGACCGCCAGGGTATTACATTCCCAAGACTGAAGACTCTCCTTTTTTCCCCATCACTTAATGCATCATTCGTCTCTGTAGAAACTCAAGCTCCTTCCTCTGAAAAGTAATACAGAAAGACAGCTGAATTATGGCTCTTTCAGACTGAAGCATGATCTATTTTCTCTTCTTTAGTTCCTGGAGAGTAAGGGGAAAAATACATTTAATTCCTGATGTAACTTTGACTCCCATTTTCTGAATTGATAGAGTAGACATTTGAAATTCTTGCATTGAAAAAAAAATTGATACACGGTGACTATATTTTAGCTTTATTTCAAGAGGACAAGAATTCCATTGGATTGAATATGGGTAACATTGGGGAATAAAGGACTCATTAAGCAGGAATTAGGTCACTAACCTAGTTTATTTTCGGTACCATAGATTCTACCAAAGAATGACCTTCTCTCCTAGCTTACACAAGAATGAATGAAAGTATGCGTGATGAGAGATCATTTTTGTGGCTTACAACTCTGGAAGGTTGTTTTACAGCCTGAGTGGAGAAATGAGGCTGAAAGTCTTTGATCTCTAAATTCCATCGATAGCTTTTAAACAAAAATAACAGTAGAGTGAGCTGTGGAAATAGTAACGAAAGAGAGAGGATGTTTCAAGGAAAATATTCACACAATTGTTTAACGTTAAGGGGATCAAACAAAATAAGATCATGAGCCATTTTCTTCTAAGGAAGAAAAAAGGATGTTTACACTCTTAATTTTTCTTTTCATCTGAGTCCAATAATGAAGAATCCAAGAGTCTAAGACTTGCTGGATCTCCCAGTAATTCTTCAGAGAAACTTTCAATGAGGAATTAAGAAAACCAATAAAGGAAGCTGTTTTAATGGGAATGTGGAAATTTGGGGAGAAGGGGATGAGAAAATAAAACAATAAAGTCAAAAAGGGAAATAATTCAAAAATATAAATTTTTTCTCTGTGGTTCTTAACCTGGCACTTCTGATGGAGATTTTTCATAACACAGTTGCCAAGGTGCCACTCTAGGCTCTTTAAATCAAAAACCCTCGAAGTGGAAGAGGAGCATGGATCTTTTTTTGCAAGTTCCACCAGTTATTCTGAAGCACACTTCAGCTGAAGGGCTACTTTTCCAGTGTAATCCACACTTACCCCAGGCCTCACCACTCTATGATTACAAAACTGCAATAACAGCAATAGCTCAAATCTCATGGTCCTCCACCTCCATGTTGATTGCAGGATCTCATCCACCTATTTTTGTAGCCCCCAAATGCATAGCACAGGGTTGGAAAGCACTCTTCCTGGATTTTTCTTGTTGCGTTCCTGGCTAGTAGAGTCACTTGAGAGTGGTACTTAACACTGGCTCCCTGCTCCAAGAGTGGACCCCTATCCTGGTTCTCCCAAAGAGCAAACTCTCAAGCCCAAACAGACTTTGTCATCTCAGAACCAAGCTATGGTATGCCTAGATGTGGCGAAAATGATGCTCCTTCACAGCCCAGAAAGCACAGGTTCACTAAAAGGCTGAGGCCTAATCGCAGGAATATAGAATGCTCCCCCTTCCCCATATGCCTCACCACCACATTGCTAAAACCTATTTACAGCAGTTCCTGTTACCAAGTACCTCACACCTGGCTATCAAGAAAAAATTACAAGGCATACCAAAAGGCAGGAACACAATTTGGAGAAAGAGAGCAAGCATCCAAACCAGACATGGCAGGGATATTGGAATTATTAGAGAATCTAAAACAACTACGATTAATATGCTAAAAGCTCTAATGCATAAAGCAGAAAGCGTGCAAAAACAGATGGGCAATGTGAGCAGAGATGAACTTCTAAGAAAGAACCAAAGAGAAATGCTTGATGTAAAAAACACTGTAAGAGAAATGAAGAATGCCTTTGATAGGCTTACTAGTAGACTGCACATGGCTGAGGAAAGAATCTCTGAGCTTGAGGATATACCAACAGAATCCTCAAAAGCCAAAAAGCAAAAAGAACAAAGACTGAAAAAAATAGAACAGAATATCCGAGAACTGTGGGACAACTACAAAAGGTGTAACATTTGCATAATGGGAATTCCAGAAGAAGAAAGAGAAAGGAATAGAAGAAATATTGGAAATGGAAATGGCTGAGAATTTCCCCAAATTAATGTCAGATGCCAAACCACAAATTCAGGAGGCTCAGAGATCACCAAGCAGGATAAATGACAGAAAAACGACACCTTCGCAATATCATTTTCAAATTACAGAAAATCAAAGATTAAGGAAAAAATCCTGAAAGAAATTGAGGGGGAAAACACCTCACCTGTAGAAGAACAAAAATAAGAATTACAGGGGCCGGCCCCGTGGCCGAGAGGTTAAGTTCACACGCTCCGCTGCAGTGGCCCAGGGTTTCGCCAGTTCAAATCCTGGGCGCGGACATGGCACTGCTCATCAGGCTATGCTGAGGCGGCATCCCACATGCCACAACTAGAAAGACCCACAACTAAGAATATACAACTATGTACTGGGGAGCTTTGAGGAGAAAAAGGAAAAAAATAAAATCTTTAAATAAAAAAAAAAAAAGAATTACAGGGGCAGCCCCAGTTTGCACGCCCCACTTCGGCAGCCCTGGGTTTTGCCAGTTCAGATCCTGGGTGTGGACCTACTGCTCATGAGGCCATGCTGAAGCTGCGTCCCACATAGCAGAACCAGAAGGACTTACAACTGGAACATACAACTAGGTACTGGGGGGATTTGGGGAGAAGAAGGGGAAAAAAAAGAGTTACATCTGAGTTCCCAGAAACCATGCAAACAAGAAGAGAGTGGAGTAAAATATTTGAAGTGTTGTGAGAAAATGATGCTCTTCCCTAACCAATTCCTGCTTCATCATCTTGGCCCCTAAGCCGCATGATAGATGCCTCTGTGCCGGTGAAAGCAGATCCCCCAGATTCTTCTTGCAGCCTTCATCTCCATCAGGGTTCAAATTCACTCCGTGGGACCCATTAATAAAAGAGAGAGCATCCTGTCCACTCGTGTCCTTTACCATCTCTGTTTCCGGACACCCTGCTCTTTGGAGACGCTTTCCTACCATGTAACCTACTTCACCCAAATAGCCTCCGTGAGCTTTTAGCTGCAGCTTTTCATCAAACACACACCAAAATTCCAAATCCCAGTTTAGGTTGAGACGAGATCCCTATTACACTAGTAATTCTTCTATGACAATATTCTTTCTCCCAAGTCACCTAAAATCTAGCTAAATCCAAGAAAATCACAAGGTCTTAGATCAAGTGAGTTGCTAAATGTCAACCTCTATAGTTACCTAGAAAATGGCAACATCTGCATTTCAAACCCAAGGCCCAAGTACCATTTGGATTGCCCCAGGGATAAGGGGAGGGAAGAGGGTGAGAGCATTTGATAGAAAATGTATTCTCAGATCTCCAGTCCTAAAAACTACCAAGGAAGATACAAGCCTGTATCATGTCAACACTTCATGATCCCCTCACTCCCTACACCCTTCCTCTGCTCCCTGTCCTCCCCCACTTTCCAAACCTTCTTGTCAGGACTTTTCATCTGAGCAAGTGGCTCCAACACTCAGCCAGTTCTTGTCAGCGAAAAATTGGTTGTCAACTTTGACTCTTCCTTCTCTTTCCTCTCACCTCCCACGACAAATTTATCACTAAGTCTCATTGGTTCTATACACTAACTTTCTATTGATTCTATTTTCTTCTTCTCAGCATTCTCATAGTCTCTAGTCTAGACTGATAGCATGACTTGCTGAGACTAACGCAGTCAGCCACAACTCATTTCCTCACGCTCACTTTTGTACCCTGAAATGTTTTTCTATTGTTTAATCAGAGTAACTTTTTAAAAATGTTTGCTTCCCTTCTCTTAAAAATCTTAAAATACTCTTGAATCCATTGCCAGGGTCTGCAACTGTAAATTGAGACAGTGATTTTTACATTGATGGTTATGGTAAGAATTTGAGAGAATATAAAATATATGTATAGAGGATATGTATATAAAAAGCTTTATATACAATAACTTTGAGCTACTTCAGCAATATGTTTCACCATCTTGTCACACAATATGAAAACGATGTGTACTCAGGGATGAATTGTAATAAAACTAGTGAATGTTTCTGTTTCATCAGAAAATTCTTAAATAAAACTTGCAGTTTTTCACGGAGAATATGTTGACATGAAGAATTCCGTGACTGTAAGCCTTAATTAGAGCTAAATTTCCAGACATTTACCCACTATTGCTTTTGCACTATCAGTGCAAATGTCAAAACAATTTAAAGGGCAAATAATATCTTAGCATTATCACAAAAATAATTTTTACCTTGTCCTAGTGTACTTTGAGAACAACTGCTGTAGTCTAAAGTCACAAAGGTCTCTTGGTTTGGTTATTCCAATAGGTTCCCCACATCCATTCTGGCCACCTTGTAATCTGTTCACCAACAAACAGCCAAAGTGGACTTGTAATAAGGCAATTCTAATCATGTCACTCCCTACTCAAAACCTTTTTATGACTTCCCATTAGTCTTAGGATAAAATTAACAACCTTATGATGGCTGACGGAGCTTTCTACGATCGGGTCCCTGCCTACCTCTGCAACCTTATCTTCCTCTGTTCCCCTCTTCAATCTATTGGCAACAACCATGTTCTTCAGACACAGTAGATTTGCTCCTGTCCCAGGGTCTTTGCACATGCTCTTCTTAGTACTTGTAATGCTTCCTCCATGTTCCATTTGCCTGATTAACTTGACCCGTCCTGCAGCTATCAATTTAAATCTCACCCTAAGAGGCTTTCCTTACCCGTCCTCCATTAGATTAGATCCCCCATCATATGTTTTCACACTCTTGTAATTATATAATTAGTGTCCTACTTATTTTTGAGATCTGCCTTCTCTGTGAGACTGTGACTGTCCTCAAAGACGAAACTGTCTGCCGTGTTATCCACGGGATCCCGAAGGCACAGATTAGGGGCTTTGATTGCCTGATTTTATTGAGGGTGTCACCGAGCATAAAGACAAAAGGAACTGGAAGATGATCTGCATGTAAGTGTCAGTCTGTCTGCTCCTTAACCATGTGCAACACTGACCCTGTGGGCCTCAACTGAAGGAGCAACAGACCACCTTAATCCAGCACCAAAGTGCCTCACAAAGGCTTCCAACATTAAAAAAAAACCGCACACACACACAAACAAGAGGTGCAGAGAACACATCACTCCTTCCCCACAGGACTAAGATTGCAGCCAGACCAGAGTGTCTGCACCCAAAACTGAAACTCCACTCCAATCATAAAGGTTGGATTACAGGGATAAATTTGCCAGACCTCGATTCCTCTTTCCCTTAACATGATGCCTTTCCAAGGAGGTTCCTAAATTCTCATTCAAATAGACTTCAAAGAATCTTCAGACACGTCCAGCAAATGTCTGAACTCTAGCAGCAAGCGTCGCTCAGCCCCAGATGTGGACTTCCACCACACTTTATTGGTGATTTTGTTACCTCCTCCGTCCCTCCATTTCTGGAAAAATATTGAACCATGAACGCGCTCTGAGTCAAGTCTGTAACTTCTAAACTTTCTGGAAAAATTATCCTACTCTCAAGCTTAACATCACAGTAAATTTTACCTCTAGAAAATATTGTGGCTCTCCCATTAAAGAAAAATGTACCAGAAATTAAGTAACTCCAGGAGGCTCAAAGTTCTTCTTCAGAGTATACCCAATATGGCTTGCACATGTCTTACGCTGGGTGGATGACCAGCAGGTGACTGGAGACAGTAGCCAAAGAAGATACCGTTAGAAATTATAATTTTTTTTTCTTGCTGAGGAAAATTAGCCTTGAGCTAATACCTGTTGCCAGTCTTCCTGGTTGGTTTTTTTTTTTTTTTTTTTTTTTGCTTGAGGAAGATCAGCCTTGAGCTAACATCTGTGCCAGTCTTCCTCTACTTTATATTTGGGTCACTGCCACAGCATGGCTGATGAGTAGTGTAGGTCCACACCTATGATCCAAACCAGCAAACCCAGGCCACCAAAGCAGAACTCGCCAAACACAACCACTATGCCATGGGCCCTGCCCCAGAAATTATAATTTTCAGTATTTATTTTTTACTTAGTTCAAAATAAGTCACCCAAATGATCTGACTTCCTAAAATACTCCGTTAATTCTACTCAAGATGAAATTGATTCATCTTACATAATGCTGTGTATGAGCAATTCATAGTAAGTCATAAAGCTCAGGATTGCTTGGTGATGAAAAGTGGAAGTTTTGGTTAAATGGCTAAATATTTGATTCACAATGTCTCAGTTACATGTAGAAGAATGTGAGATAGTGTTTCCTTTTTCTATTTCCTGCAGTATTGCTCTCAAAGCTGAGTTTGTTTTAAAAAGACAAAGATTAAACACTGCAGTGAATTATGTCTACACCCATGTGCAAACACCTTTTTCTTTTTGCTGGTCTTTGTGGCTTTTTGAAACCTAATATTTACTACATTTTGTTTGAAAAAGAGACAGGTAAAATGCAGCTTAGAAAAGAAAATGGTAACAGTAAGAGATCTCATTACAGTGACTTACCGTAATTGGGTCAGCAAGAGGCCAGGAATGAATGTATTTGTAATGGAAATAGGAACTTTTTTGGAACATGTAAATAGCTGATACGGTGCCATTGCCTTGGAAACTGGCTTGGATGTAATCAGTCATTTTTTTAGGCTGGTTTGAGAAAGGAATACCAGATGGAAAAATTCAAAGTAGGAGGTTAATATCTAGAGAGGAGCTAGTGGCTGTGCTTGGAAACCTAGCCATCAGGAGACCACTGGAAGGGCTGATTGCTGAGAGGAAGCGAGAGCCAGGAATCCCAATCCTGTAAGTGTGGACGCATCAAGGAAGAATTCCAACCTCTGCAGCAGCCGCTCCACGCGGTTGCCGCTAGTGCAACTGAGGAACTGAATTTTTAATTGTATTTCATTTTAATCATTTTAAATTTAAATTTAAATGGCCACGTGTAGCTAATAGCTACCGTGCGGGTTGCCACAGCTCTCGAAAATGCCTTTCTAGTTATCACAGTCAGCTGTACAATGTAATTTCATTAACTCCAAATCCACTAATTCAGAAACCACGATTATTCGACTTGGATTGAACTAGTCTATCAGCAACTTTTTGAACTACGAAGAAAATGGCCGATGATCAGATTAATAATGCAAAAAACTTTGTAGATCAAAAGTTTAACTTACACAGTGGCAGGCACTAGTTACAAGAAGTAGTTTATAACTATTAAAACTATTTGTTAATGAATATAGAGAGCAGATTTGTTAGACAATGAAGCACTTTTATTATTCATTGATCTGAAGCTGGTCTAAATGGACCTTTACTTGGAAACACTCTTTCAATGGTTCATTTTATGTCAACCCGGCTGGGCTAAGGGATGCCAGATAGCTGGTGAAGCACTGTTTCTGGGTGTGTCTGCGAGGGTGTTTGTGGAAGAAGTCAGCATTTGAATCTGCAGACTCAGTGAAGCAGATCGCCCTCACCAGCGTGGGCGGCATCAACCAACCCTTCAAGGGCCCGAATAGAGCAGAAAGGTGAAGGGAGGGCAGATTCTCGCTGTCTTCTTGAGCGGGACGTCTCATTCTCCTGCCCCTGGACATCAGAGCTTCTGTTCTCGGACCTTCAGAGCAGATCTGGGAACACCAGCAGCTCCCCTAGGTCTCACGCCTTCAGACGAGGCCTGAATTAGACCAATTTTCCTGTCTCTCCAGCTTGCAGATGACAGACGTGGGACTTCTCAGCCTCTATAACCACATGAGCCAATTCCTATAATAAATCTCCTCTTACATATGTCTATATATATCCTGTTGGTTCTGTTTTTCTGGAGAACTCTGCCTGATGCTACTCTTTAATAATTAGTTATATATTTATTCACTTATTCAAATTGTATGCCAGACACTAGACTAGTGCTGGAGACTTTTTAAAAAACTTACCCTTAAGGACCTCAATTTTACCCTGGAGATTAAATATGTATTTCTGTCTTATTAGAGTTTAATAGATATTCATATATTTGTCACCTTAAAGATATGTAAGGACATTAAACCACTTAACCTCAAAAAAAGCTCACTTTTATTTTTAAAGATTTCACCAGCGCATGATCTAATATAGTTCGTATTTCATATTTTTCACACAAATAATACTGAACTCTTCCCCGATTACTACAAAATGATGCCATTTTTAATATTTTATTTAATTGTACTTTATACTAATTATTATTTATATGATTATGTTTCTTTAGTATAGCAGATTAGCATACAGTATATATAAATATATACGAAATAGTTTAAGGTTTTCGCCACATATTTAGTTAACGAGTTTAAAATTTCCCGGTATTTAAAATTTGATTTAATTTTATATATAGTACGTAGTACTAATGTACTAATAGAATACTAATTATATTCTATAAAACTAATATAATACTAAGATAACCTGCCTCCTCTGCCACAGAGAATATATACTAATATAGGTACTATACTACTCATATAAGAATTATGTGTAATTATACTTATATAACCATAAGAATAACCGTGAGTATATATACTAGTATAAGGATAAATACTAATAGTTTCTTTTTTCTAATTTTCTGCGTAAGGTATTAACACCTAATATGTACTGTCAATAAAATAGCAAATTGATTTGCACTTAGTGAAAGGGGCTTAATCTGTTAACCTTTCCAGGAACATTGAGCACGGGCTGTGGAGCTGGACTGCCACACTGTTGGACTCCCAGCTCCCCCCACACTAGCTATAACCTTGAGCAAGTCATTAAGCTTATCTGTGCTTCTACTCTTCACTGGGAAAGTGGGAAATAATAACTGCCCCCTAATGGGGTCATTGTGAGAGTTACATGAAAAGATTCGCGGAAAGTGGCTTACGGATTCCCTGAGACATGGTGAGCACGCAATAAAACTTCATCATTGTTATTATTATTGGAAATATATTGCAAGTTAAACTAAATAAATTTGACACCCTGTGTCACCTGCTTACAGGAGATCCTTGAGGAGAGGAGCTTACCAATGTCTGTGTGTTCTTATAGAAGGTCACGCAGGGTCTGTCCTCACACAAAACTAAACCAGAGTTTCATACTGGAAGATTTTTACTCACTGGTATCTAAATTTGTAGATAAAACCTTCAAGTATTTTCATTTTTATAGAATGTTAATATACTTATCTTTTTCCTTGAAGTACAAGATTGGAAAATGCACACTGTTTTGTACTTTTCGTACTTTATCTTGAAGAATATGCATTTGACGTGGAGTGATTGCAGAAGATGTTTGTCATGCTGAAAACAAATTGTTTTTTCTCTGAAAGAGGACTGTATGAAATTTGAAAATACGGCCTTTACCCAGCGTGCCTGTCAAAGCCCTTCTCTTGCAGAGGTGTGCTTCTGCTGATCACGGCTCTCCTCTAAGTGGCATATAAAGAAGGATAATTTTATTCTTAAGTACATTCTATCACTTACCCTAAAACCAAATAAAGAAATTAAGTCAGGCAGGCCCCATGGCTGAGTGGTTAAGTTCACGCGCTCCACTTTGGTGGCCCGGGGTTTCGCCGGTTCGGATCTGGGGCACGGACGTGGCACCGCTTGTGAGGTCACACTGAGGCGATGTCCCATGTGCCACAACTAGAAGGACCCACAACTAAAAATATACAACTATGTACCAGGGTGCTTTGGGGAGAAAAAGGAAAAATAAAATCTTAAAAAAAATTCTTAAAAAAAAAGAAAAATTAAAAGCTATAAGACTCTACATGCTGAATAAAAAACACAGATGGCGTTTCTGCACTCTAACATCCTTTGCCCTTCACAGTGGATTGGTAGGAATAAGAGAATTAAAAACTAGCAGCTGGAAATACAGGACACTACCTAACTTAAGACCAAAATGAAAACTAGAGTAGCCAGGAGACGTGGACCTCATATTCTCTCTTTTCCTGCCAGCCTATCACTTTCACTGGTGTTAAGACAAGTGTTAGCTTTATGGGAGGGGGAATTTTACATATACACCAATGCACACGAATTCTCCTGGGAAGCCTTGTAACTGTTGCATTTAAGATCCTTGGAAAATTTTGGCGTTGGAATATGTGAGCCCAACAAAATAATCCTAAAGAGTTTAACGTCATCAGTGACCAATGGTCCCCATCTCAAACCTGCCTCTTCTGCCACAGAGAATGAAATGCTGCCACAATGAAGCTTGAAGCTGATAGTGTTGGAGCACTCAATGGCTTTCTAACAAATTTAGACCTGACAGTTATTTTGTCTTTCTCTTGTCTTAGTGGATTAGTCCACAAGAGCACTGCCTGTTCTCTGGCTGCTCCCGGAATTCACACCAACCTACCTGCCTGCAGGCAGCTGGCCAGGATGCACACCCTACAGACTGGCTGAACCAACGCCAGCTGTTTGACAGCACGGGGAAGGATGTCCAGAGGCGATTGTGGGTGAATGCCAGGCCAGACTTCTCGACTTCTCATTAGTCTCCTTTTATAGGCTTGAGAGCTAACCACAAGCAGTTGCATGCTTTGATAAAAGTGGATCACAGAAATGGAAACTAATGCCATATCTGGCAGCTATTTTAGGCTCATTTCTTTGGACAATTGAACATAAACGGTTGTCTTTATGGGGCAGTAATGTCTAGTAGGTATTTTTAAAGGATTTATATGTTATCTAATAATATTGTATAAATTAAGCCCTTTTTCTGTAAAGTAAATAGCATCTGAATACTGGCATTTCGTTGTCACTGACCTGTAAAGTCATCTAGAAAAATTTGCTTCATTGTTATAGCCTAAATTTTCCTGCTTATAAAAATAGCAATAATAAAAATCATCTTTCTATTTCCTGTGTTGGCGGGAAAGCTATTGCACAGATAATGTAAAATATCACTTGGGCATGAATTAGCCCTGAAGGATGACGTGGGTCTGGGCTAGGAGACTACAGAACCTTATAGGGCGCCTTCTTGGGAGCCAAACTTAAAAGGCTAATTCATCTTCCTACCCTTGTTTATCTTTTTCTCTGATTTTACTACCTAGCTCTTTTAACTTGTTATGTGTATATATATATATGTATACTTTGTAATATACCTGCCCCAGATCCTTTTGGAATGAAATGAGGGTATAAAAACTAAAATTTTATTGAAATGCTATAAGCATTAGTTGGATTTTCTTGAGCACACACTGGGTGATTATGGGGACGATGAAACAAGGGAATCGTAGAAAATCCTCGTACATTTCTCAGGAACCCCAACTTGTTAACCACTTAAAATGCGTAAATCCCATACAAACAGACAGGCTTTCCTTGACATTTGGGAGAAATCTGAAAGCGAGAAGAATGCTGGATGTGAGAACTAAATATCTATTAATACACTTTTAGACTACATATTATGTGCCAGACACTATTCTGTTTGTTTTACATGTATGATGTATATCCTATTATTACCACCATCCCCATTTTACAGATGAGGAGACTGAGGGTCAGAGTGGTTAAGTACTTTGCCTAAAGTCACACTGGTAAAAAGTGGCAGCCTGGATCTGAAACCACTCAGGCTGCTTACGGGGTCCATTACACCATTACACAGCATCATCGATCCAGACAGCAGAAGACAGTTGAGGACACAGCTTTGTGATTCTCAACCTGAAGGTCCAGTAGCATCGTCTTTGGAAGGGGGAGAGGGGAGGTTAAAAACACGTTCTGATGTCTGCGCCCCACTCGGAAAGCATCACGTCTATATTCTATAAGCCCCACGGGTAATTCTATTCTAGCACCCTGGGTTGAGAACTCCTGAAATAGACAAACCATCAATTTCAGCTCATAAACTACAGAGCAGCAAGGACTCCGAAGGGGTATTCTATATTCTGAGCAGACTCTTCCAAATCTTTAAAAGAGAGGAAGGAATGAGTAAAGTGAGTGCAGTGTCATAGTGATAAAACAGTTATGAGAATAATCATGACCCTGAGAAACCAAGCCCTACACAGGTCCCAAGTTGTCACTCTCCTGCCAACAAAAGACACCACAGTCGCAGTAATGGGGAGCTATATTCTCTCTTCAAGGGAACACGGAAATTTAAGCGCAGAGATGAAGGGAGGCAGATGCAGCAGTGCCTGTTTCACAGCATGTGCAGGTTACACTTTGCCTTAATAGAAATAGAAAGAAGCAATACTGTGAGAAAGCCACTCACTGAGCTACAAGCACAGCCACATACTCCATTGGTACGACACAAAGAAGAATGCCCTTTTAAACCTGTGTTTTATGGTCACAACTATGCAAAACATCTTTAACCACTTTATGTTGTGATAGACGATCACAGAGACTGAAGGTTAATTTACTGAGTTAATTTACTGAGTACTGTGTTCTCAAAAACAAGATGTTATTTGGAGAGAGAGCAAGAGTAAAGGAGCAAGAAAGATTAAATGAAAGAGGCTGAGACACGTATTACCAAGTAATAAATTAAAATGGAGGTGTGTGTTTCCCCTGGGAGTTGTCGATTCTGCGTGGAGACATCTGATGCTGTGCCTTTTAACGGCAACCCTCCCAACCCTTTCAGTTATTTCAGTTGCTGGAGTTTTCCAGATGCACAGAGGGTTGAACAAATTAGACAGACCGCATATGTGAATTATCCACTGGACTCCTTTTGTGTATTTCATCCGTATCCACACTGCTAGATGCAAAGGCGTTAGGTGCCAAATTCCTGAAAAAAGGTTGTCGTCTGCTCAGTAACGGCTCAGTAACGGCTCAGATGCTTCAAATCCTTTGGGCCATGACGGGGGTATAAAGAAATGAATTCATATTACATGTCCTCAAAGGCTACTTGTGTCTATTCCTGCACTAACATCAAACTGATTTGCTAATAAAGTGGCTTAAAGTAGTGGTTACAGTTTCTTACTCATGTTTGACTATGACATTCTTAACTTTAGGGAATAAACTGCTATTTGTGCCCAGAAACTCACTCTGATACCTAATTTTATCTTGACTGCCACGTGGTAAATAGTCCTCAGACTTTATTTGGCTAATTTTGTTCTTTCTTTCTCTTCAGACTTTGCCGTTTTACAGTCTGAAACTATAACATAGCGCCTGGAGAATCTGAGGAAGTCACCCCATATGAATTTGAGTCAGCGAAAGGGACAACATTGTGTACAATCCTCCAGGGAGGAGACACATTTGTGAGGTGTTATACTAACTTCTTTCATGCTAAGGGGGAAATCTACCAAACAATAAGAAAAATGATAACCAAAATGATCAATAATAATAATAATCTGGAAGCATGATCATTTGGGCGGGCTCTAGGTTGACATTTTCTCTATAGGACGTAAGTAGTTCGAAGAGACAGGCTGAACAGATTAATACTCCAGGTAAGATTACAGAGCAAATAGTATTCAAAATAAATATTTCCTCGGATGCTAAAAGCATCTGCTGATCGACAGGGCATTCTTTGGGGCAGGGGTTTGCCTGAGGCGGCTCATTGCACACAAGTCATGGGGGCTCATCCTGCTTCTTACAGTGTCTGCGTCTGCCAGGCAGGCCTGATGTCCTCCATGGGGCTGGCAGGGCAGGTGCACGTGGAGTCAGCCTTGCAGAGCCAGCTCCACCTGCCGAGGGGCTCCAACGGCTCCGTTCTGAGACACAGGTATAGAACATTGCTGTTTTAACCTTGGGTCCCAGCTGCATATGCTGAGTCAGTGTTACCAGCCATTAGCACACAGACTCTTTGATCTTTTTCTCTTATTTGTGCCTACCTTCTACCACTTAGAACTCAGAGAAGAAAAGGAGTGGTTCATTGACTCCTAACTTCCAACGGCCTCCTTAGGCAAGTTGCTTCACCTTCTTACGTTTCTTAGATGTAAAACAAGGAGATTTCTCCATACTAAAGTCCCCTCCTGCTATTTCATTTACAACTTTCCTAGGCAACACCTTTTATTTTTTTTTGGTGAGGAAGATTGGCCTTGAGCTAACATCTGTTACCAATCTTCCTCTTTTTGCTTGAGGAAGATTGTTGCTGAGCTAACATCTGTACCCGTCTTCCTCTATTTTGTATATGGGATGCCAGCACAGCATGACTTGATGAGCAGTGTGTAGGTTCATGCCAGGGATCCGAAACTGTGAACCCCGGGCCCCAGAAGCAGAATGTGCAAATCTAACCACTACGCCTCCAGGATGCCCCGTTAACACATTTTTTTAAGCCAGATTCAATTGGTTATAATCAAAAGTAGCTAAATGTGCATTTTTTAAAAACACTGCAATTATGTTCAGGTCTTCAACAGAGGTCTGTCCAAATTTGTGAGACTTTAAAATAGGAATTAAAAATACAAAATAGAGTTCATCTACCTTACTTCTCTCTATTCCTTTAAGACAGTAGATCAAATAGTCAAATGTCTTCTTTCCCATTAAAGGAATTTTACAAATATTGCTGTCATTTTCTTATCCTATTTAGGATACACATTTCATCTAGAAGATTCAAAAAGAAAAAAAAAAAAGACTATGTGGAAAGATATATGAACCTAATATGTGTTTTCATGAAATAAACATCCCAGAGCCTGTCATCTCCAGATTGCTGGGAATCAAAAACTCAAATATGATTGCAAACAGTTGCCACGACCAAATTTGCCTGAAAAGGAAAAAGAAAGAGAAGAGAGCTTCATCTTCGGAACATCCAGATGTGCTAAATATGATGTTAGAGACATTTATATATCTATGTAGTTGAAATCTTTGCAACAGCTTTGTGAGGTAGATAATTTTATTTCCATTTTCACAGAAAAGTCCATTAAAATCCAGAGAGATTGAGCACGTGCCCAAGAGCACATTGTTAATGCCAGAGACTTCGAACCCCTATCTGATGAGCCCAGAAACCAAGTCTTTTCCGAACTTTCCCAAAGTGGTCTTTCACTTCTGACGCAATCAACTCCCTTCATACTCCCATCATCTGTGCTCTTTTTCAAAGAGCATCTCTTCAGTCATAAGCCTGACATCCTGAGGAAGCAGGCATCCCGTCATTCCCAGAGGACTGTCGTCTCCTTGCACGTTGGATGGAATGAGGTCACAAATCAGGCCCACGGGACTGGGCTTTGTTTAAGGTTTGATAACACATTTGTCTTAAGGTCAAATGGGCTTATTACCAGAACTCTGCTGAAACGTAAAAGGCAAATGGAAAAGTGACCAAAAGCAGTGGTCAGAACTCCAAAAAAAGAATACAGAATGTATTTGATGTAGAAAAGGAAAAAACCAGGGGATGAAAAAGCAGGAATACAGATGTATTTTACAAGCATCATAACGATTTGTTTAAAAAACAGATTTTAGTTTTGCAAGACAAGGGGATGAAATCAAGAAAATTCTTGCTTCTTTGCTGTTGAGGGAGAAAAACTAGTAACAGATGACATTAAAAACACAGATACTCTGGGGGCCAGCCCGGTGGCGCAGTGGTTAAGCTCACACGCTCCGCTTTGGCAGCCTAGGGTTCACCAGTTGGGATCCCAGGTGTGGACATTGCACTGCGTGGCAAAAGCCAAGCTGTGGTAGGTGTCCCACATATAAAGTAGAGGAAGATGGGCACAGATGTTAGCTCAGGGCCAATCTTCCTCAGCAAAAAGAGGAGGATTGGCAGCAGATGTTAGCTCAAGGCTAATCTTCCTCAAAAGAAAAAAAAAAACCCGACAGAGACTCCAAAGTATTTTACTCCTTCATATATTTTATTTTTTTACTGAAAAAAATAACATACATATAGGAAAGTATATGCATTCACTTACATATACACAAGTATACATTTCAGTGAATTTCCATAAAGTGAACACATCTAGGTAACCACCACTCAGATTCAGAAATAATACATTTCCAGGACTCTGGAGGTCTTCCTCACACCCCTGCCAGTTGTTACTCCCTCCCCTGCAAAAGTATCTATCCGGACTTGGAATACCCAGAATACTGAGATTTATCTGTTTTTGCCGTTCACATAAGCAGAATCATGTAATGTGTACTTCTTTGTGACTGACTTCTTTTACTGAACACTATGTGATATTTCACTCATATTGCTGTATGCAGCACTTGTTCATGCTCATTGTTGAGTAATATGTGGTCGAATGAATAAAACACAATTTATTTATCCATTCCATATTTATAGCTCTTTGGATTGTTCCAGTTTTGACTATCATGATGCTTAAGAATATGCATATTTGCGTAGACAACTTTCTGTTGTCCACATATTTGTTCCATTTCTACCTAGGAGTGGAATAGCTGAACCATTGTCTGTGCATTTGGTCAGTTTTAACATTTACTGCCAAAAGGATTTCCAAAGTCGCTGTATCAATTTCCATTCCCACCAGCAGTGCGAGAGAGTTCCAGGTGCTCCAAACCATTGCCTGAGTTGGTATTGTCAATCTTTTTGATTTTAGACATTCTAGAGGGTGTAGAGTGGTATCTTATTTTGGTTTTAATTTGTATTTCCCTGATGAAAAACGAGATTGAGAACATTTTCATATGTTGCCAGCAATTGGATACGCTTTTTTGTGAAATGCCCGCATAAGTCTTTAGCAGTTTTCTTACTTTTTTACTTTCTCTTACTGATTTATTGGAATTTTCTTTTTGTATTCTGACTCTAAACCTGTTGGTTTATGCCTTGCAAATATCTTCTATTTTATGGCTTGCCTTTTTACTTTCTTAGTATTACATTTTTATCAACAGAAGTTTACAGTATGATTTATCAGTATTTTCCTTTATGATTAATGTTTCCTGTCTCCTGTTTAAGAAGGCTTTCCCTACTCCAAGTTCATGAAGCATTCTCCCGGGTCATCTCTGTAAACTTTATTATTTCATCTTTCACATTTAGATTTCAACATCACTTCAAATGGATTTCTGTGTATGGTAGAAGTTTCCTGTGTCTTTTGGAAAAAATATCAATTCTAGTCAATTATCCAGGACGAGAGATAGAAAGAAGCATTAAAATGAAAAAAACATTTTAATTGTAAAGTCGTCTTAAAATATTATACACGTTTGGATTATTTGTGCTTGAAGATGGGCTCCTCATTTACAAAATATATCAGCAGCTGTCACTATAGAGTCAGCAGCTTTATTATGAAAGTATAAGAAAGAGAAACAGAGTGACTGTTTTGAGACACCACAGAATACAAAATCTCGAGTGAGTTCAGGAGCTTTAGCAGGGGTTTTGGAGTCAAAAAGAACTGGGTTTGTATTTCAGCTCTGCCGCTCCCCAGCTCTTCCTGCTGCATTATGTAACTCTCCATGTTTCTCACCCGCACAATTAAAATCACACCCATCTCACTGGGTTAAAAGGAGGAGGCAATTAGACACCATATATGTTTTGTTCGTGGTTGTGTTTCCAGCACTTCCAACAGCATATGTTGCATCGCAGGAGCTTAATGCTACATTCCTGTCTGTCCTACACTATCATTATTAGTTATTTACACTCTAATTAGGATAAATTTAGAGGCTCCAATGAGGGTGAAAAAGCAAGAGGTCACGAGGTAACTTGCAAAACCAGAGACTCTCTACTTTCACAATTTGGTCAAAGCAAAATTAGACAGCTTAATGTCGCTATCCAAGGAGAAAGTAGAACACCGTCATTGGGAAATGTCCTTGAGGAGCCGGAAATAGAGTAATTAGCATGCTTTTGCAGACCCAAATAGTTCTAGAAAGACCAATTTAATTTCCTTTCCTGATATATAACAAATATTGAAAAAGGGAAATCTGTAGATTCAATCTCTTTAATCATTAGGAAGCCCTTTCATTTCATCCTACCTAGTGCTCCTGCTAATACACTGGATTCTTGCTCCTCAAAGACTGGGCCTTGGCCCCAGACCAGCAGCATCAGTATCACCTGGGAGCTCATTAGAAATGCAGCCTCTCAGGCCCTTCCCCAGACCTGCTGAATCAGAGCCTGCATTTCAGCAGAATTCCCAGGGGATTGTTATGCACTCTCTTTTTGAAAAGCACTGGACCAGACAGTAGATTAAAATATCTATTGATCTGATAATCCACATTTTAAAAATAAAGCTAGGAGTGGAAGAAAGGATAGAAAGAGGGGGTGTGAAACTGAAGAAATGGCAACCATCCTCTCTGAAGGTCAACTTCTTTGTTAGAAGGTCATTCTGCCTGTGTGGCTGGGGAAGTGGGCATGGCGTCCTTTCAGCCAGGGTTATTTATCTTTCCACTTAACCTCATTTTTTGGCTCTTTTCTCCACAGTCTCAAATGAAAATCATGATGATTGTAGCTTACTTTTCCTTTTGATTTCTATCTTAGCTCAAAGAGGACTGCAGGCAAAAGGAAGGAAGAAGAAAATGGGGGACAGGAAGGAGGCAAAGGCTTTAAAAGAAACTGCAGCTGACATCCCACGCTGATCTCTCATTCGGTCATTGATTCAGCCAAAAACCATTTTTCTTTTCAACCTCTGACTTGGAGTTCCAAACCCTCTATCTGTACCTTCCATTGAAGAAAATTCCATAGAATTTTCTCCCTTTGAAGAGAAAAACAGCATGAATGGCTTGGGCCACAGAGTCTCTAAAAAAAGTATTTTTTGTCAGTTGGTTTGTAGAAGTAAGCTCCGGTGAGTTTAATAATGATACGAGAGGGCGGGATTGCTGAAGTGGTCTGTGAACCCAAAAGTCTGCGAATTGCTAGATGGTTAAGGCCATTCTGTTAAGTGAGTACCCCCAAAACTTACTGTTTAGGGTTAACTAACTTTGTTAGAGAATGTTTATAAAATAATGATAGTGGTAAAAACTACTAATATATATGGTTTGATTAATATGTGCTAGGACTATGCTAAGTGTCTTAGATACAGTCCCACATTTAGTTTTCTCATTAATATCATTAGATGATTTAGGGAGACCTCATATTAGTATTCATTTACTGAGTCCCAGTGGTTAAGAGGAAAGTAAAAGTCACAAAATATTCATTAATAAATTTGACCACTTATAGAATGAATTCCCACTCAAACAAACATGACTTCCATTTAATGCCAGCATCCAAGGACAAGAGCCAAAGCTTGTGTCCCTCAGTGTCCTGTTCATCGTATCAAACATCCAGCAACACAGTGAAAATCAACAGCAAAGTGCAATTGTAGATTCTGGAGCAGATGCCGATTTCATGAAGTTGGTGAAAAATATGTTGGAACACTGCTCAAATCACAGGCAAAACATTACTAAATAAGGATCTGGCAGAATTTAGAATAGTTAACAACTGAAAAAGAAAAATCAGCAAACTGTTGATGGGTTATGTTCTTTATATCATATGAATGACTTAAATATCAAAAGATTCTGATCCTGCTCTCAAAGCCAGATCTGAAGTGAAGACTGTCTATCATGCTATGATATAATTTTATCCCCCCAAAATTATGCCAAAAGTTAATACCTGATTCATTCTCTATTTATGCTAAGAATTAGTGTATCTTTGCAATGTTAATTATGAATTAAAATGAATTCAGCTTCAGGGCCAGCCTGGTGGCATAGTGCTTAAGTTCAAATACTTTGCTTTGGTGCCCCAGGGTTCCCGGGCTTGGATCCTGGGTGCAGACCTACACATCACTGATCAAGCCATGCTGTGGTGGTGTCCCACAAGCAAAAAAAGCAGATTGGCAGCAGATGTTAGCTCAGGGCCAATCTTCCTCACCAAAGAAAAAAAAAAGAAAGAAAGAAAGAAAAGAAAAAGAATTCAGTTTCACATACTTTAGCTTGAATTTTTTTTTTTTTTGAGGAAGATTAGCCCTGAGCTAACATCTGCTGCCAATCCTCCTCTTTTAGCTGAGGAAGATAGGCCTTGAGCTAACATCCATGCCCATCTTCCTCTACTTTATACGTGGGACGCCTACCACAGCATGGCTTGCCAAGCAGTGCCATGTCTGCACCTGGGATCCGAACCGGGGAACCTGGGGCCGCCAAAGCAGAATGTGTGAAGTTAACCTCTGTGATACCAGGCTGGCCCCAGCTTGAATCTTTAAAGATGAATTTGTAAACTTCTTACAATTTGCTATAAAATGTATGACATTTGAAGTGGATTCATTTTGGGGGGGGGGGTTCTTCCAGTATCAACCCTGCTCAGGTAAGAAGGCTCTCCTAGTTTATTTTCCATGTTACATGTCAGAAACCGAGGCTTTACACGGCTCTGTGACTCGACCAAGATCACAGCCATGCACGCAGTCTGCGACATCCAGTCTTGGTTCTACAGAGTCTTGCTACTAAAATCAAGATTCTAAAATCATTCTAATAATAAGAATTTGACCAATGAAGCCGGCAAGATGGGAGAGAGGAACTTTAAGTCCTTGACTTCTAAAGTTGTTGAAAGGAATATGATGGTGTAAGATATAGAATAGGATCTGTGGAACTCATTGAATTCATTATTTGGGGGTCAAGATGCCTCTTCTTCTTTAGAGAAAGTGAATACAGCTGGCACTGAAAGAAGCAGTTTTCTAAAAGTGTGTGTTCAGTGGATCTTTTAGTACAAAGCAGTTTTGAAAGTTCAGAGAACATCTGGAACCATAAAGCCATGTCACCCAAGCCCAGTGCTACACTCTGCTCCAGTTCACGGGCTGTGAGCACGTGATTGATTGCACATGCAAACTGAAACAAATGATGAGTTTCCTGTGGGAGCTCTGGGGACGAGCTTCCATTTACAGACACAGCTGTAAGTCCCTGACTTTATGGATGTACATGCTAATGGCAGCAGTGACAAATTCCCTCGTGATATAAACTGTACGATAAACGGTTATGAGGTGGACATCACCTCTTTTGATTCCAGTCGCTAAAGCATGTAGCTTTGTCCATTCCTCTTCTTCCTATATTTGAGGGAAGATAATTTGCCTCACATTTTTAGTTGGATAAGCAAAATATCCTTGGGGGAGCAGGGAGAGAGAACAATTTTTTATGGCCCATTATCAGCACTGCCACTGGCACAAATTAAATGCAATTTTGTTAGAGATAGAAATAACAAAAACAATAAATTTGACTCATGAGAAAGATATACATGAACTGAGGAAGTTAGTTGCTTGCCAGGATCAGTCTTAAGTTGACAATCAATTAAGAATGTTAACCCTCTTCTCAGGAAAAGTCGGTGTAACAAGGAAATTCCAAGACACAAAATAAAGTGTTTTATAATCAAAATGCATTAGTGGGTTAAACTGAGCCCTGACAACTCCTCACAGAAGAGACACATTCAAGCTAACGTAACTTCCAGCATTTATCGCGGTGTGTGAATTATTCTTCTGAATACATAATTTGCTTTCCTTCCTTTTTTACTCACTGTATATTAAGAGATAGAAATATGAATGCTTATTACTTTTGGCTTCTGGGACAGAATTAAACAATTGTGTATGATTGGTAAGATGAATTATACAGTGATTAATGTTTACTTGTGCATATTTGCAAGGGTGGAGAAACACTAGTTAAGCTGAGTGTTCAGCTATGCGCTTGCATGAGGGTGAGAGTTATAATATTTAAGCTGGGCTAGCTAAGGTAAGGGTGTAGGGAATGGGTAGATTCGGTTATACACAACTACAGAAACACATGGTAATTTGAAGGAAAGTCAGAGAGGTCTTTGAGGAGATGGGGTTTAATAATAATTATAATGATGAAAGTCACAGGCACACCACTATGGATCCTGGGTGAATAAATTGTGAATGAATGAATGAATGAAGGATTTAGTCAATGACTAAACTAAAAGCCTCCAAACGAAATGAGAAATGCTTAAAGTGTATGAACATGAGATCACTGGATGAATATTTACATAAGCCTCGAAAAAACAGAGCAACTGCCCCATCAAAGTCTATTTGGACATGTCAACGGAAGTCTCTCAAAAGCCCGAACACTGCAGAAAATGGCCTGTAGCATCCGGCCATATCTGATTAGCTTGGGAAATCCATCTGGGCAAATCATTGTCACCAGGTTTTGTGTAAACTAGAATAATCCTCTCTTCAACTAGAGACTAGAGTGCTGGCCACGGTCACAGTCACCTCATTGGAAAGACTCGTCATCCAATGGAATGTGTGCATAAAGGTACAAACAGCCACTACACCAAATGTCACTCTACCTGCCACATGTTCAAGTATATCATCCAATGTCTAAAACCTACCATCTATGCTGAATACAATACTGGGCAGCAGGAAGGAATCCACAGTATGTTTATTAAAGTTTTCAAATAATACTAAGTTGGGTGGGTTAAATGCAGACAAAAACAAGGTAATAGCTAGTAACCAGGAAAGACTGGCTAAGAAAAAATAATTTAAAAAAGTCTAAAGAATCACAAGGGCTGACAAATTAAACATGATGTCCCTAACCTTAGCCCTATACCGTCACACAATGCTTACATGTAAGATAGATAGGACAATCCGAGTGAGAAAGTATTTTCCCCTCAAAATTAACATACATCAAATCTTAATAAAGAGTGTTGCATTTGAGGGCCTTATATTCCCCAACAAACTGGGAAACAGGAGAGAATCTTGGCAGAATCTTAGGAATAATAAGAAATAATTTAAAATATACTAAGTCCTGTGAAACAGTAAAGATGTTTGTATAAGAAAAAAGAACTATTGTGTCTTCTGAGAGGCTTGTCTCTCATTTATTTCCAAGTAATATAAAACAAAAGATTTGTTTACTGATTTTACATAGAATGGAACTCTTTATAACCCTTTAATGGGAGGATGATATCAAACCATGTATAATCACAATGAGATACCACTTGATATCCACCAGGAAGGCTATAATCAGAAAGATGGAGAGTAACAAGTGCTGACAAGGACATAGAGAAACGAGAACCCTCTTACATAGATTGTGGGAATGCAAAATTGTGCAATCACTTTGGAAGGCAATTTGGCAGTTCCTTACAAAGTTAAACAGAGCTATCATGTGATTCAGCAATTCCACTCCTTATATATACCTGAGAATTGAGAATATACGTCCACACAAAACCTTGTACATGAATGATAGAAGCATTATTCATAATAGCCCAAAAGTGGAAAAACCCGAATGTCCATCAATTGAAGAATGAATAAACAAAATACAGTATATCCATACAATGGAATATTATTTACTCATAAAAAGGAATGATAGAAGCTACAACATGGAAGAACCTTGAAAATATTATGCTAAGTGAAAGAAGCCACACGTGAAAGGCCATATGTTATGTAATTTCATTTATATTAAATTGCCCAGAATAGGCAAACCTATAGAGGTAGAAAGTAGATTAGTTGGCGTAGAGAGGGGATGAGGATGGAGAGTGACAGCTAATGAGGTCAGAGTTTCTTTTGGGGGTAATGAAAATGTTTTAGAATTAGAAATGTTCTGGAGGGGCCGGCCCGGTGGTGCAGTGGTTAAGTGCACACGTTCTGCTTCAGCGGCCCGGGGTTCGCTGGTTCGGATCCTGGGTGTAGACATGGCACGACTTGGCAAGCCATGCTGTGATAGGCGTCCCACATATAAAAGTAGAGGGAGGTGGGCACAGATGTTAGCTCAGGGCCAGTCTTCCTCAGCAAAAAGAGGAGGATTGGCAGCTGATGTTAGCTCAGGGCTAATCTTCTTTAAAAAAAATAAAAAGAAATGTTCTGGAAACATATAGTGGTGATGATTGCATAACTCTGTCAATATACTGAAAACTAATGAATCATACTCTAACTAATATTAGGAAAATAGCTATTATGTTTTAGGAAAAAAATGTCTTTTTATCTAAACTTATGCAGTTAAAAAAATTCACTTAAACCATAGTGCACATCAACTGTTCCCTCTTCTTTAGAAAAGATGAAACAAAGGTAAAAAGACTGAAATAAGATTAATAATACTTGTTCTCTGCCTGCATAGTCTGCAGTAAAGTAGACACACACACAGACAATTAAATTACACAAAATACATAGAAAAAATAAAGAGATCTATACAAGGTATAACACAGAGGAGAGAAGGTCTAATTTCGGGTGGCATCAAGGAGCTTCGGAGAAAGTATAAATTGATCTGAGTCTTGAAGGATGAGTGCATATTCACCAGACGCACAGGGCATGGAAACACGCACACACCAAGAGGTCTGAAACAGCATGTCAGCTTCTCAGATCTGCCAGTCATTCCATTGGGACAGAACTTTTGAGTCTTTTCAGAAGAGCTGATGAGGCTCAAAAGGTTTTGTTTTTACAAAGAATAAAACTGTGAGCTTTGTTTCATAGGAGATGGAGAGCCATCAAAGATATTATTTGAGGAAGTGAACTATTCAGATTTCAATTTAGGTAGATCATGCTGGCAGCTTTGTGGGGCAAGGATCGCAGGAATACAAGGCTGGAGGCCAAGAGATGCATAGAGAATAAATGATTAAGGCAAGGCAATGACGAAGCAAGATTAGTAGGAATAGAGATCAGGTGGGCAGTTGGAGAGCTCCTTGGAAAGGCACCGTGAGCTGAGGGAAGAGGAGGAACTGAGAATGACTCATCTCTGACTTAGGCAGGAAGTGCGTCAAGGTGTGTTTGTGTTGGTTGAATTTCTAACAAAATTGTATTTAAATCGTAATGTTGAATTTGAAGTGTTCATTGCAGGTATAGAAATCTAGTCAGTAGGATTCTGAGTTTGCAGCTTGGGAGAGAAAGTCTGAGCTCGAGATGTATGTTTGAGGAGTCATTAGAACATACCTGAAGTAATGGGAATGGATAAGATTGAGCAAGAAGAACTGATAGAAAAAAGAAAAGAGAGCAAAGACCAGAAGCCATTAGAATCCTAGATTATGGATATGACAGCATAGAGCCTGGCACATATCGCTCAACGAGTGTTCGTCAAAGAAACAGACAAGTGAACACATTTGGTCCCTAGGATAGCAAGTAGGATGAGGAGACGAAAATGGAATCAAGAAAGAGGGATGCCACAGAATCTTCTTCTCTAGCTGTCTATGTATCACAATGAGAAATAAAAGTCAGCCTTGTTCTTCATTGGCTGGGCATATAATTTTGGAATTTTTCAGCTCAGAGGCGAGATGGCTGAGGAAATGAGTATGAAGAGAAAAGGGAGCTGAAGACTGAGTCCCAGTCAGGAAGAGGAGGCAGACTCAGCCACCAGAGAGACAGGCAGCCAGTGGGATGGGGGGAAAGAGAGATCAGAGTGTTGTCTTGGAAACCAAGTGAGGAACATGGAGAAGGGATGGTCACCTGCACCAAATGCTGCTGATTGAGGCAAGTTAGATGAGGACTGAGAATCTTACCCTGGATATGGCAATGTGAAGTCGTTTGTGACCTTAATAAGCGCTCTTCTGTGAAGTGGAAATGGGAGAAAGCCTGGATACAATGGGTTCAGGAGCAAGTGCTGTGGAGGGGCAAAGTAAGTGAGTTCCAGTAAAGGATCCAGGCAGAGAATGAGGAAGTGAAGAGAAGAGAAACAGGTATGGAGCTCCACCATAAAAGGGGCAGAGCTAGAGTGGGATGTGGAGTCAAGAGAGGGCTTGTTTTTAATAAGATGGAAGATATTCCACATGTTTTCATGTTGATGGGAATAATTTAGTGCAGAAAGAAAGGACGATGCAGAAGAGAGAAGGGGTCAACAGAGCCTCATAGAAGTTAAGGAGGAAGAGGACCTGGTACACAAGTGGACAGGTGGGAGGCAGGCTCCAGCAGGAAAGCAGAAGATGTGGCTCCGGATGCAGGAACATTGATAGAATTGATGGAATTTAATTTTGCAGATAAGAAAAAAAGAAAAGTAATAAGTAATTGCCCAAGAACGAGGAAGCCAGGATAGTTAATTTAATTTCTATCTAAAAATTAATGGGACATATGCTAAATGTTGGCCTAAATGGGACACAGTATCATTACTTAAAAATAATGCTATTATTTTCGTAAAGTAATTTGTCTCTTAGGAAGTGTAAGAATAAAATGCTATAAAAGTTTGAATATAGGAGGTAGTTGGTTTTTACATATCAAATAACGTGAAAGCAATTACATTGGAGTCCATGTAAAGGAAGCTTTAAGAAAACTGGACGATTTCTAGGGTCACTTGACTAGCCTGACATTAAGCAGGAAGCCACCAAGAGCAATATTCACTTTAGAAATTCATGTCCAAATCCAACGAGCTCAGAGGGTACGATTCCCGGCAAAATAGAAAATAAATGGCCTAATAGCTGTCTTCCTGGTCATAGTATATTTTCACGAAACACTTTTAAATAATTGCAATTTATTTTACACAGGAGGAACTCAAAAATCATTTCTCAATGAATACACGAATGGATGAACAAAGCTTGAAGAAACATTGAGGAGCTTTCTGGATCCTAGGAATGGTTGAATTATCCTTTCATACATGAGTTACCTCCCCTTCTAGAACACTGCCTGTTTGGGTCCTAAAGCAAAGCACACACACACAAAAAAGTATAAGCTCTAAATCAACTCACTTTTGTAGAAAAAATAATATAAGGGATAAATGTATCTGACTAGAGTCACATTTTTATAAGACACTGGAAAAAGGCTTGGGCAGGTAAGGTGATAGAGATTTTAAAAAGCATTAGGAAACATTTTATCTCCTAAATTCACTAAGTGAATGTTGGATATGGTTATCACTACTCATGTTTTCACTAACTTGTATTGCAACTCGAGTTTCTTTAGTTTGTGATGAGGTTTTCTCTACTGTAAATAAGGCAGTGGGGAAACTGTGTCCACCTTATGAGGTGGCGATATGACTTAAACAACCTGGATTTTTATGTCCAGCAAGGAAAATAATAATATTTAAATACGGCACTTTGCACATGGTGATATTTAATAAATAATTATTAATTTGGTTTAAAGATTGCAGCCATTTCACATGAAGTAGTAAATATTTAACATCATAAGCTATCAGTCCGAGAACGAACTGGAAAATAGTTACTCTCAGATCAGCTGGGGACAATACAGTGATTAGATATGAACAAGCTCTGACCAACAGAACAGATATCCTGCAACTTACTCAATTAAAAAAATAGAATTATGTTTTTTGCAAAATACATAAATACAAAGTAAATGCAAAATACAAAGTAGAAATCTCTCTCGGACTCCAAAAATCAATACACTACCTTACTTGAGAGCTGGATCAGCTTTTTACCCCTTTACTCCTACGTAAAGTAATGTGTGCCATAAATGTTAGTTGGGAAGAAAAATAAGCAAACTTAAGAAATAATCTTTCTTTACATAAAAAGTAAATGGGTTTTTTTTGACAGTTAATCATTTGATTATAGACCATAAAAATCACTTAACAAATAAAACCATTTCAATTTTTAAAGTAAATTTGGGTCCTATTTTATACTCAAGAGCATATTTATTCAAGTCACGAGCATACTTCTGGAGTTTAAGACAAATGGTAATTCATAAGTTGTTAATTGTTCTTCCCTGCTGGGGCTCTAAACAAAATGGATACATTATTTTAGGTTAATTGCTTGAGATAGTTCAATTTGAAACCCCATATTGATAGTTCTGTGATCATTTAAATTCAGAATGCTTTCTAAAAATTGCGTATACTGATACCATCTACTCATTGATCAAATGTTCTTTTTAAGGTGAGAAGTATCCTTACAACTTGTAATACATTTTAATGGCTCCAATTCGAGTGATTCTCTTTAAATGTGCCTAAAAAGTAATTCATGGCCTTTTCTTAATTTGGTGGATTTTTTAAATCTTATTTTTTTAAATTCTAATCATTTCATGTGGTGCTAAAAACAGGCAAATGTTCTACAGCAGTTCATACACAAATTATATACCCCTCTTCCCTCTTCACTGTCCTTTCCAGGTAAATTATCACTTGGGCTTCTTGCTATCCCTGGAAATGTGTAATTTCACAAAATATGCAATGTACAATGTTCAGAAACTGAAACTTGATGACTTCAGATGAACGGGCATTCTTGAATTGGCAAGATTTTTAGCTAAAGTAATCTGTACCGGGTGTTTATTTGGCTTGGCAGGCCCCTAAGTACAGACTTCTGGGTTTGCATGAGTCTCATCATTTTGATACCATGAGCAGGACTGTCTTTTTAATTCGTTTTATTGACTCTACACCAGAATTATATTTACACAATAAAATCTTGTAGTGTATAGGTTAGAATATTTTCAGCTGCAAATGGCAGAAAACCCAACTCAAACTAGCTTAAACAATCAGATATTTTTTGGCTCAATTAATTAGAAGAGAAGGAGGAGGGGCCTTAGAGGTGACAGTCCTGTCACCTGCTAGAGTTCTTTGCCCCACTCTAAATAGAACCTTCATCTTCAGGGTAATAGCAAAGTAGTTGCAGAACAATCATGCAACGTCTGGAGAGAGGGTTACTCTGAGGATCTCTCACTGGGATGATGAGTCGTTCTCAGATGCCCCTTGGAAACCTCTCCTCACATTATTTTGGTCACATGTCCTCTCCCGTCACTTGCATTAGGGATGGAGTTAGCCTTGGATGCACCAGAGTCACCCGTGGAGCAGGTAGTGAGGTCTGCTTCTCCTGAGGTCCATTCGAGGTGTGAGGAAGGGGAAGACACTTGAATAAAGTCTGCAAAGGAACGGAGAAGCGAATGCTTGTGGACAGCAGAAATGTCTAGTTCAGGGGCTGGGCCGATGGCCGAGTGGTTAAGTTCTCGCGCTCCCCTCCGGCGGTCCAGGGTTTTGCCAGTTTGGATCCTGGGCGTGGACATAGCACAGCTCATCAGGCCATGCTGAGGTGGCATCCCACATGCCACAACCAGAAGGACCCACAACTAGGATATACAACTATGTGCTGGGGAAATCTGGGGTGAAAAAGCAATAAAAAAAAAGTTTGAAAACAAAAAAGAAATGTTTATTTCAAATGGTGATTGGCGATCATATATTAAATAAAGCCCTCCAAAAATCAAAGGTAAATAAAAACATTGAGAGAGCAATGCTCTTCTATATGTAAAGAATTTTTATTTTGTAGCTTTAGAAGTATAGAGAGTCAGGAGACTTTTTGCAATCCTGTCTTTCAAATTCATAGTGTGTTTTCGACTTTTTGCAAAAAAGGAGTCATATACCAGGCGAGTCATTCTGTAGCTGCTATTTTTTAAATCAGGCTGTAACTTTAGAAATAATATCCAACATTTTTTCCTTTTTGCCTCCCCTATTCATTACTGTGCATTTCAGACGATGTTTTTGCTAACTTTTTATGCAACCAGACTTTACCTTTTCTTTTTTTTAACCAAACTTTAACAAGGACTTCCTGTATTCACAGTACGGTGCTAAGCACTCCTTCACACATCTTTCACACATTATTGGCATGTGTAGAGTTCACGTAATCAGTGGAGGAGGTAGAGTTTAAGGAGGATATGCTGGGCTATCTGACAATAGGATTTCTTTGAAGTGATTAATTGTAAGAAATAAGAGATATGCAAAGTGTTATATTACTTTTATATTTATGTTAAATCTCAGTTTAGTTGCTAGACGTATTCAAACATCCTACTAACATTCATGCTTCACTGGACACTTGATTTAAGTGTGATCTTAACTGATGCTTATAAAATCAATCATATGGTTAGAGATCCATCTATTATAACCACCTACAAGAAACTCCTGAGCCTATGAAGCTATTTCCTCCTTTATAAGATACCTCACCGAATTGCGGGAAGATCCCAGTGAGATGAGCTAGGTAAAATTGTAGAGCAATGTCTCTCATAAAGCAGGCTCTCTGTAAAGGTTAAGCAACTTCTGGAAAATGTCTGTTGATGGGGTCTCCCAATTAGAGAAGCTAACATTCAAAGGACGTGAGGCATGTACATGCAAATCCTGTAATTTTGCAGTATTACAAGATTTTTTTTTTTTCAAAGATTGGCACCTGAGCTAACAACTCCTGCCAATCTTCTTTTTTTTTTTCTGCTTTATCTTCCCAAACCCCCAGTACACAGTTGTATATCTTAGTTGCAAGTCCTTCTAGTTGTGGGATGTGGGACGCCGCCTCAACGTGGCCTGAGGAGCGGTGCCATGTCTGCGCCCAGGATCCGAACCCTGGGCCACCGCAGCGGAGCGCGCGAACTTAACCACTTGGCCACTGAGCCAGCCTCTACAAGATTGTTTGTTTAATGAAGGACAAAAGTAAAAAATATAGAAATTAGTACAGTGTCTGGCTGGGTGGCACAGTGGTTAAGTTCACACGTTCTGCTTCTCGGCAGCCCAGGGTTCGCTGGTTTGGATCCCAGATGCAGACCTGGCACCGCTTGGCACACCATGCTGTGGTAGATGTCCCACATATAAAGTAGAGGAAGATGGGTATGGATGTTAGCTCAGGGCCAGGCTTCCTCAGCAAAAAAAGAGGAGGACTGGCAGTAGTTAGCTCAGGGCTAATCTTCCTCAAAAAAAAAGAAAAAGAAATTAGTACAGTTTAAGTTCAGATTCCCAAAAATCTATAAAGAGGAAACCAAAAATTTTTTAAAATTTTTCTAACAGAACACAAACATGTGTGTCTAGTATGTTCTGCTCCATAAACCCGGAGGAAAAAAATCAGCTACACGTATCTCTTATTTTGTTCCAATTAACCCCGTCAGTCAAAACAACACCTACAAGCAGGCAGCCCAGTAAACCTTAAACTCCACCTTATCCTCTCCTCCCACTCCCCACCCCTGTGACTACCTCCACTTCCCCACCTCCCACCCCACCCCATCACCATTTACCAGCAACCTCCAGGGATCACTCAGTGCCAGTTCGGTCAATCCTTGCTGAGAGGCTGAGTGGAGAGATGACTGAAGTCCAGTCGGCCCACTGCTACCGGTGTTTCTCACTGCCACACAGTGCCACTGTGGAAACCTGGTCCCCAGAGTTCCTCAGGTCCTTGTTAACCCTTGCTGAGCTGGTCCAAGCCCATTCTCTGGCTTCAGGGACGCCTCCTGCTTGGATTCCTGGAGTAGAGCTCTCATTATTTGTCTACAATGTCTTGCTTAGCCATTATTCCCCAAAAACACCATCTCTAGGCAGCTGGGTCCTGAGGGTCTTGTAACATACATCATCAGCTGTGTCAGATCAGTCGTCCCCCCAACAACACTTGGGATCTTATGTCGAGCCTGGATCGGCCAAGACCTGCTCCCTTTTCTAAGGACACTGTATCCCCAGGCATCCCATTGGCCCTCTCTGCTACTGTGTCTTGATGGGAACCCTCTGAGTCTACCCTGACAGCTCACTCTAACTCCAAATTTTGGGGTATGTGTCTTGGTCCCAGTCTTTCTGAGTCTGCTATCCTCTTCATGCAAATTTCACATCTGGGTTTGTAAGGAGTAACAACATGGAGTGAGTGTCGAAAGGACTCTATCCTCATGCATACCTCCTCACTCTATACTCACATAACTAGGGAAACCACAATTATTAGTTTCCTATGGCTGCTGTTATAAGTTATCACAAATTTGGTTTAAAACAATACAAATTTATTCTTTTATGGTTCTGGAGATCAGAGGTCTGAATAAAATCTTACAGGAACAAAATGAATGTTTCTGCAGAGCTAGTTCCTTTTGGAAGAGAATCCCTTCCTTACCTCTTCCATCTTCTAGAGGATGCCAGCATCCCTTGGTTGGTGGCCACATCACTCCAATCTGTACTTCCATTTTTACGTCATCTTCTCCTAACTTTAACACTCCTACCTCCTTCTTAATAGGACCCTCATGATTACATTGGAACCACTTGGATAATCCAGGATGATGTCCCTATCTCAAAATGCTTAATTTAATTATATCTGCAAAGTCCCTTTTACCATGTCAGGTAACATTTTAACAGGTCCTGGGGATTAGGACATGCACATCTTTGGGGACTCATTATACCATACCAATCAAGCCATTGCTTAGACAACAGAAATCTGCTTCAGGGGCACATTCTGTTTCCACCCTGTGCTTAGTGGACGGTAACAGGATTTTTTTTTTTTTTTTGAGGAAGATTAGCCCTGAGCTAACTACTGCCAATCCTCCTCTTTTTGCTGAGGAAGACTGGCCCTGAGCTAACATCCATGTCCATCTTCCTCTACTTTATATTTGGGACACCTACCACAGCATGGCGTTTGCCAAGTGGTGCATAGATCCGTGCTGGGATCTGAACCGGTGAACCCTGGAGCACTGAAGCAGAACATGTGAACTTAACTGCTGCGCCACGAGGCCAGCCCCAAGGATTTTTAAATATATGCCTCAGTGAACATTCCCTTAAAATCCACATTAACCAGCCTCTGCCTCACACCTTCCTAGCTGCATGGCAGAGTGAGAAAAAAAACTCAAAAGCCCAGGATGTCTTTATCCAATAGGTTACTAAATAATATGTGATTAGAGGACAAGATGGTCAAAGGCATGATTTGAACATGGAATTCACAACTTCCCCTTCCTATGGTCTATCCTGAGTCTCCTCTTTCTCTCTTTCCTGCTGGGCCTCCCTGAAACCCTGCCTCAGGGCCACCCCTTACAGTTCTCTGCTTGGGTTCAAGGCTGTCCACCTTCGAAAGGCTAACTGCTAGGTAGGTTCACCTATTTCAGTGGGGCGCCAGGTTCACACTGCCACGAGCTGTAGTGAGCAACATGCTGACCCCAAAAGTGTTGCTGACTTTAGGTTTTTGTCTTGCCTCATCCCTGAACAACGAAAAAATGTTTACTGTGGGCCAATTAGAATACCCATTCCACTTAAGTATTTTAGGCAATGCTAATACAGAAAATACTCAACAATAAAACAATGAGGAGCCACATTTTTAGTCATCTGATATGAACAGTTATCTAATACCAGCTTTATTGGAAAGTACCCAGAATATTAAGTTGAACTACACGCAATTGCCTACTTTTCCAGTTTTTTTAACCTACAAAAATGGTAATTTCATAAGATAAAACAAAATAGAAAGTCTGTTAATGGAGGCCTCACAGACTCCAGCAGCATTCACCTGAAGCTCTATAAGGGACAACTGGTGACTCACCAAAACATACTCCTCCCTCCCCCACCCGGACCCTGGTGATATCTTGGTGTGTTGGGTACCTTCTGTTTGCCTGTCCAGACCCATTCTCCACCATCTCACCATCACCCTACTCCAGATCCTGGGAGACTGGTCTGGCCATATGGCCTTCAGGGGCGTTAGACATGGGGATCAGAGGGCAGGAGGACAATGAGGTGAGAGGGTTTAGTCACCCTCCTCCTACTCCCCCAGCTCATCCTTGGTTATCTGCCTCCCTCCCTAAAGGCCACAGACATTCTCTTCAAATAGCCTCAGGGTCCAATCAGTCCTGGGACAGGTAACGGCTCTCTCCTTGCTACTTCTGGAGTTCTACATAATCGCTTATTTTTGGTTTTTCTTAAACTCTCCCCATGCTTTTAAAAATAATCCTTTTACCTAGTTTGAACTTACTCTGTATTTTCTTCAGAAATCCTGACGAAAACATTTAAATAATCACCTAACCCAGGTTCTCCAAAATAATAACTCCCACACATTTCATTTTGTGGGTGGCATCTCCTCTAAGCACCCCCGGAACCAGAGAGAGGGTGGAGGGTTGTGAGGGGTATTGCAGGCTGCACATCCAGCTAGACCCGCCCAGGAGGGAAGGAGTCTTCAGATGATTCCAACCCCAAGCCTCCTCATCCTCCACCTGAGACTCGGGACATATAGGATTGGAGGGCCTGCTGTAGCCCATGTGAATTCCCCATCCACAGAAACCAGGAGACATAAAAACTTACTGTTGCTTTCAGCCACTGCATTTTGAAGCAATTTGTAACACAGCAACAGATAACTACTGCACTTGTCCTCTCTAGTGTCTGCCCTGTGAGGAGCATCCAACCTCTCTCTCTTTCTCACTCTCCATCAGCTCTGCCCTCACTGAGGCTAACCATACAGCAGAGCAGCACGACTCATTTCTCTGGTTTTCTAAATCTTTCCTGCAAGATTTAACGGCACAACACAGTGGTAAAGGGTGCACACTCTACATCTACCGTGTGGCTTCGAGCACCAGCTCGGCCACTTACTAGCTGTGAGCCCTCGGGCCAGCTATGTGATCTTTACACGCCCCCATGTTTTCATGTGTAAAATAATAATAGCACATGGCTGATAAGGTTATTAGGAGAATTAAATGGGTTATTATTTGCAAAGGTCTTAGAAGAGTGCCTGGAAGATAGAAAGTGTCACATAACTGTTAGTTAAACAAAATAGTGCAGTGTCCCAGAAAATGACCATTTTCCTCCCAAACAAAGCAAAATGGGTAAGATTCACTGAATCCAGAAAATCTTAAAGGAAAATCTTAAAAACCTAGTCTTTTCGAAAGTATTTCAATAAGGGTAAGATGCTAATTACCCGATGTAAGTCCTTGATATAAGTACACAGACATACTGTTTAGCTAGTGCAAATTTTTCTGTGGCTTTCTGAAGCATAATTTTGAACTTCCTTACATAGACTGTAGCTTTCTCCTCTGCTCTTTAATAAGTCTTGAGATGTGTATCACGTCTGGTAGATGAGCCAAGATTCCAATAGGAAACAGATGATACTCTCAAACTGGGTAATTCAAGAGAGTTTAATTAGGGAACTATTTTTAAAAGGTGGATAAGATTTAAGAAAGCCAAAAACAAAGGATAGTACAGCTAGTAATGGCAGGGAGCCATCACCTCCCACAAGCTGGATGGCAAGAAGAGCTCTGTGGAGAAGGCTGTCTTGAAGAGACTTTGGCAGAGGCACATAGCCCACCAGGGATGACCCAGTGGGAGGTTACCAGGTGCTTAGTTATTGGTTGCTGTGTAATGAACCACCCTCAAACCAACTAGGGTAAAACAATAATTATGTATTATGCTCACAATTTTGTGGGCTAGGAATTCTGGCAGGACACAGAGGAAATGGATCATTTTTGCTTCACAATGCCTCAAGCCTCAGCTGGGCTGGTTTGAACAGCTGGAGATGCCTGGGACAGCTCAATGGGGGTCATATACCTGGGGCCTCAGTTCTGCTGTTGGCTGTGTTTCTTGGTTCTTCTCCATGATATATCTGCTGGGGTTGGAATGTCCTCCAAGATGGTGTCTTCACTCACATATCTGCCCGGGAAGGCCGGAATAGCTGAGGGGGGACCAGCATTGCTCTCTTTCCACGGAGTCTTTCCCTGTAGCTTCCTCCAGCAGGGCAGTCACAGGGTAATCAAACTTCTTACATGACAGCTCAGAGCTCCAAGAGTGAGCGCTCCAAGAGACTTGGGTAGATGGGGCTGCAAGGCTTCTTGTGATGACTTTGCCTCAGAAGTCCAAAAATGGCACTCCCTCTGCATTCAGTCATTCAAGCAAGCCACTTAGGCCAGTCCAGATTAATCGAGAGGGAGGAATTAGGCTCCATCTTTCACTGGGAGAAATAGCAGAGAATTTCCCACCATGTTTAGTCCACCATATCAGGTCAACAAAGATTTTGAGCTCATTCTCCTCCTGCCCCCCATCTCATACTGATGCTCCCTATCAAGGCAACCAGTAGCCAGAGGGCAAAGGAGCTTAATGAGGCGGTCCTTACAGGTCAGCCCTCTGGGGAACACAGTAGGACATGGAGGGACAAACGGAAGATGTCCAGCACATCCAATGGCTCTCCTAATCCTCAAATGCTTGTCTTAGGTCTTTCAAGCACTGTGCCAGAGTTATACAGGGGTGTGTTCTTAAGAACATAAGGATGACCATGAGGAGAGAGCCATATAAGCCCTCCATTACCTACACTTGTATTTCCCATTATGGTCCCTTTTACTCTTACTGTCTTAATCAGTGTTCATATAGAGTTTTCATTTGGGATAGAGTTTCATCCTCAAAGCACACTCTCCATTTCTGGTACCTCAATTTCTCCACCTACAGGAAAAATAACCTTACTTCCAGTTGGAATCTGCCTATGGAATATTCTTACAGGTGATTCCTACACTAGAGCAGCGAGCACCGTGTCAGTCTGTGCGTGCCAGCGTGCTGAGGCTTGGGAGGAAGTGCGCTTGACCTACTAGCATCGTTGGACACTGGGTCCTCTTCCATCGTGAGGTTCAGTTTTCCAGACAAGTTTTTTGGTGGAGGGCAGGGAGTGGTAGAGTCTCAGGCAAAAGCCTCAAAAATCACACTCTACATCTTCTTCTCTTTGCTTTGTCTTAGGAGTCAAACAGTTACCTTCTTCAGCAAAGACTGGTAAAGTGGCATTTAGATTCCACTTCTTCCAGAATCTTTTGCTAACCATCAAATCAGTGACTTTGAAACATCTTGTAGTCTCATTTTAAACTAAGTCTCATCATAGTTTTCCAGGTTCCCCAAATAGAAAGAGCTTGTTTCTCTGGAATAGTCCACATACGTCTAGTGACAGGTGATACAGGGCACCACAGGAAATCTGGCCCTTTTTGTCCTGGGACCAGGGGATTCTGAAGAGTGGGTGGTAGGAATATTCTTGTTAGTCATTCCTGCACTAGGGCAGCTAGCAAAAACTTAACAATAAAAAGAATTGACTTTGAATCAGTTAAAGATGTCACCTTTAAACTAAACTAAATTAAACATATCTCTACATCAACCTCCCCTTAGCTGGATCCCAAAATGGCTGCAGCCACTCCAGTGATGCTACTGAAGAAGTCCAAGATGGGAAGGTTGGGCTGGCGAGAGTCAGCTGTCTTCATCAGGCAGCAGTTAAACACACACAACCATGTGGACACATTGCTAGGGACCCACTCAGAGACTGAAGAAGGGGCCCTGTGAGTGAAGGACCCTAAAAGCTTCCTTAGCTTTGGGGTAAATCCACCTCCACCCTTTCTGCAGATGAGTTTTCCTGGGGGAGCCCTTGCTCATCTCTGCCTCTGAGCCTAGGTCAGGGACACCCTGATTCAACTTGACAGATCCCCCATCCCCCCCGTGCCAAATCACAGGGAACAAAGTCACATGTTTGAGTTTCTCTCCTCCAGAAGTTCGAAGCTTCTTGTACAAATTAATCTAACTCTATCTCAGGGGCTTCCTTTGCTCACGGGTCTTAGAGAACGGCAGCCTTTTGTTTCAAGATCTTCCTTCCACTTCAGACAGGAGAAACCTTCCTATCCTACATTTACATAAATGTAGGCAAAACTTAGATAAGGGCAAAACTTCAAGTGATTCTTAGCAGAACAAAGATCTGATTCAAAGAAACTTTTTGCCTCCTTTTCCACAGGTTGGAGATGCTCACTTAATTTTTAATTCCCCCCCCAATGCCTACCCACAAGGATTGTCTGTCTGAAGAGGCTCCCTGTTACTCATCCATAATATTAACCTCTCTGAAAAGATACAAAGGTAGATACCAGCTTTTTGAAGGCAACTTCAACTAATATATGTATATATACCTATCAATTATATACTCTAACATTTCAGGTTAGAGGATGTGCAGCATATGCATTTTACTGTTCTCAGGGAATTTATAATCTGGAATTCAATACCTTACTAACATTAAGCATCCACTCTGTGCCAGGCAATATTGTAGGAGCTGAGAACCCACTGGTAAAAAATCAAACAAACTCAGTCTTACGGCGATTACAGAGATCAGGAATAAACAAACAAATGATAAATATAGACTATAATTTCCAGAACAGATAAATGCTATCAGGAAAAACACAGCTGTGTTTGGCAGTGGGGTGATTGTGTGTCTTATTTCCTTATGTGATCTGAGGAAACTTCTCTGAGATGGATGGTGAGCAGAGACCCACATTAAGAGAGAGGATTAGCTATGCATCTATTTGGGAGAAGGTATTGGTTTTTCCAAGGATTTTCAAGATTTAAAAAATAATCCTAATAGCAATAAAAATTGTTAATGAGTCACAAGAATAGTAAATAAGGTGTCAGAAACATTATTTGTTCATTCATTCATGTAATAAATGATTACTGATCCCTTTTATGTTTCTAGGGGTACATATATGAACACCAGGTCCTGGGGGGCTCAACTAGGACCAGCATGAACATGACGCAGTGCCTTCCCTCCAGAAGCTCATGTTCCGATGTGGAAATAAATTTCAAATAAATAGAGCTTTACAATAAGGTGCAATGAGTGAGCGGGTGCTGTAAGATTACTTAAGAGAGATACCTAAATGAGACTTGTGTGGGAGGTGGGGCCCAAAGTGGGCCTGGGAGTGTGTGCTTCAGGGAGCATCTGAACTCTAAATTAAACCCAGAGGAAACAGTAGGAGTTAGCCTGAAGCCAGAGTACGAGAGCATATTTTAGCCACATGCAAAGTCCTGGGAAAGCGAGAACATGCTACATTTATGGAATTGTGGCACTGATGCCTCCGCAGTAAACCGGGTTCAGAGGGCAAATGGCCTTATAGTTCTACTGAGAAGATTGTCCTTTACCAGAGGACAATGGGGAGGCACTAAAGTGTTTCAGGAGGAAAGCGACTCCACCAGGCTTACGCTTTAGAGAGCACTCTGCCTGCGACATGGAGAGTGCATGGATTCACAGGTTGAAGACAAGAAGTAGGATAGAGAAAAGGGGATGGATTTAAGAGTCATGATGAAAGACCAATCTTCAAGACTCCAAGATGGGTTGGAAAGAGAGAATTGCAAAATGAATTAGTTACACCAAAGAGGTGACTTCAGAGACTGGATTCGGAGTCAGTTTTGGATGATGCGCTGGATTTGAATAGATGGAGAAAGGAGTTTGATAGGAAGGAGGAGGCTGGAAGTCCCTTCATGTAGTTATTCTCTGAGCAAGAATTATTGAGCTCTAACTGTGTGCTGGGCACTCTAATTACTACTGTACATTTATGATGTCACTTAATAGTCACAACAAGTCTATGTGGGCTGTTGTTTACTCCTGTTACAAAGAAGGAAACTGAAGCATTGAGCAGTTGACTAAATTGCCCATGGACACAATGCCAGCATATCAAAAGGAGAATATAAACTTCCAATCTAGAGAACAAAAATCAGTCCCATGACTTTATAACCATTTCTCATTTTACAGAAAAAAAAAATTGTATTTCCCACCAGTCCATAGGTAGAGTGACTTTTGGCTGTTTAAAATATATAAAGAAACAAATTCACTCTCAGCATAAAGTAAACCAAAATATTGTCAGTAACGAAGAGATGCAAAAAGACTAATGCAGACTCTGAAAGTGTTCCAAAGAGGAATTTCCCGAGATGTTTTCAGCAATGGCAACACAGTGGATCAAAATAGATGGCCTTCCAAGGCAACTATTGCAAAGAGAAAATCACTGGCATTGATCAATTGGGGAGTTTTAAGACATTATTAAAACGTTTTTCAGATTCCCAGCCCTAATATGAAAGAGATTTTGCAGGCCTTACTCTCATGCTGGAATAGTTTGTGCAATGCTTCTAATTTATGCACCAGCTCAGTGAGCTCACAGAGAAGAATGAAAATAAGTGAACTGAAGGAATTGGGGCCTGTTGTGAGGAGGTAGTTCCTTCTTTCTATTGATTTACTGATTACTCTTCTTGGAAGTGCTATCACTTAAAGACAACATTTTATGTAAGCACAGCTGGAAATTTTATCCTGGAACTTATAGATTAGTATGACTGCAAGTTATTCCCTTTCACTATATTGTTAATTTTCCTATAAGAAAGGAGTAGGGAAATTGAGTCACTATGACCGCATCTATAAAGAATGAACTTCTAGCTTAATCTATATCGCCATACAGCCTTTGTTTATTCAAAAATGTATTTTCAAGTCATGTATCAAACTTGAGTGAAAAATTTTGCACATTTTATAGTATTCCTAATTTTGGAATCTTGCGTGAGTTTTCATTGATTTTATTAAATTGTAAAATGTTGATTTTTGTTTTAAAAGAATTGATTCAAAGAAGTTTCTCCAAAGGCTACTCCTAAAAGATGAAAATTCTCTCCAGTCATGAGGTTCTTTCTTTTTCTCTGGCATGATAATTAAATCCTACTTTTTCTTACAAATTTGGGAGGAGGCAGGCTTCACAACGGTGTCTATGCAGCCATCTGAGATTTTTAAAATGAGACTCTGAGCATCAAGTAAAGAATTTTTATCTATTAAAATAGGAAAGACAAGTGATTCTCTAGACTAGCAATCAAGATCAATAAATCTCTTTTCTCTTCATTTTCTTTTGAAAACACACATTTTTGTTCCTTCAGCCTTTAAAGAGTCTATTTTCAATGACCTACTTTTAAACTGGCTTTTAGTTAAGTGTGTCACACCTGGATGCAGTTGGCTTCACAGCGTTTCACTCGCCGCTCTCTCTCTAAACTCATTATTTTATTTTTAGTCATTCTGACTACTGCAGGATATTTTCTCTAGAGAAAGGAATCTCTTCTTTAACAGGAAAGTGGATGGGAAGTGTATAGATTTGTTCTGGGTATGAGCGTTTTATGTGATTTTATGTTTCTACGAGTGGTTCATATTATTTATCAATGAAAACAACATAATTCGTCTGTTTAACACACTCTCCATATGCAGGTGAAAGGGCAGAGGGGAACCTCAGGAGCTCCTGCAGTGATCTGCTTCTTAGAAGGGACCTCAAAGCATCATCAACAGATGGGTGTCCACCTCATTTGTGAGAACCTCTAGGGAAAAATTCCACAGTTGGTTTTTCATCATGAATCCATCTGTACTACATCCCTCTGTCAGGAAAGTGTGTTTAGTATCTGTCCCAAATCCCTCCTGTTTTAATGTAAGGCCATTTCCTCTCTGTGTGACCTTCATTGATACGAAGAACAGCTGCACACCATCCTCTGCATAATGTCTTTTTACATGGATCAGCCTTTGTGTATCAAACTAAATTCTTGGCTGCTACAAGAGACTTGGGTAGAAAACCTCATGTTTGATTTGGGAAAGAAAATATTGTGTACTGATTGGAATCATTGCACTATAACACAGTTTTATTTTTCATGAGTTGGCTCTGTCTTTGAGATTGAGAATTATGATCTGATTTAAATTCATGGATTTCAAGTACTAGGCTGATCTGTACTTTGCAACAACTTGAAACATGTACTCCAACACTATCCTCAGAAATCTGCTGTTTCACACAAGCCTAGTGCTGCTAAGAGTAAAAGGTGATCTTATTAAGTGTGATAAGACTTCCAAAGACCACTAAAAGAAGTAAAGAATTATTTATTCTTATCAAAGATTAATTGCTGATATCATTTACATACAATATGTATATAGAAATACTGCCCAAGGACTCTAAGAGAAAGCCCACATTTCTTAAATTGGCCCAACAAAGATCTGCTGAACAGACACTATGACCCAGTCACCATGCTTTATCACAGTGTTATTCCAGACGGATTGCTGTGCTGGCCTCCACCATCCCCACCTCCTGGTGTTCACATCCTGGTGTGATCCCCTCCTCTTGTGTGAGGGCAGGATTTGACTTGTTTCCAACAAACACAATAAGGTGAAGGTGATAGGGTGTATGTGATTATGTGTATGTGATTGCATGATTATGTTACATAGGATTACAGTGCCTATCTTGCTGGAGTCTCTCTCTTGCTGGCTTTGAGGAACAAAGCAGCCATGTTGGGGAATTCCATGTGGCAAGGAAGTAAAGGTGGCTTCTAGAATCAGAGAGGGCTGGAAGCCAGCTAGAAGCCAGCAAGGAAAAGAATCCCTCAGTTCTACAATCGCAAGGAACTGAATTCTGTCAACAGCCTGAGTGAACTTGGATCTTTCTCCAGGTGAACTCAGACGAGACTGCAGCTCTGACTGACACCTTGATGGCCTCATGAAACCCCCTGAGCAGAAGAGCTGGTTCAGCTGAGTCTTGACTTCTTATTCACAGAAACTAGAAGATGATGTAGGTATGTTGCTTTAAGCCACTAAAACTGTGGTAATATTGTTACATAGCAATAAATAACTAATAGACACCTCTTTGGTCTTCATCTTTCTCAACCTGGGAATCTTTGAAGCATACAGGCCAGTTATTTTGTAGAAAGTCCTTCAAAATGGGTGTGTTTATGTGGAAATTCCTCAATCTAATCCTCATGATTAGATTCAGATTTTTGGCAGGACTAACACAGAAGTGATGTTGAGGCCTTCTCAGTATATCCTATTAAAAGGTATATATGGTTGGTTTCTCCAATAAAGCGATATCTAAATGATCACTTGGTTAGAGAGGTATCCACAAGGTCTCTTCATTGTACAGATACTATTTTCCATGGTAACTAATATGTAACTTGTGAGGAGATACCTTAAGATGATGTAAATATCGCAGTCATCACCAAACTTTCGCCTATTAGTTTCAGCAACTGTTAATGATTTTCTAACTATATGATTCCTTTTATGTTTATTACTTGGCATTCTACTGTAAGGGACATTCTCTTCTCTCCTATTTATTTACTTATCTAGTTATTTATTCATATCAGTATAGAATCACAGTTTCTTTAGTCAATGGTTTATAATTTGTTACTACTACTATATATTTTGATATTCCAAGTGCTCCAAATCTGTCCATTGGAAACCCCCTTCTGTTATATCTTCTGTCCTTCTGATACATAATTGCCGTCATTTTTAAGCCTTTTTTATTTTCTGGCAAAACAAAATTTCTGGGCACTTGCACTTTCCCTGTCCTAGATGTGGAATATTTTCTCCAAAGGCTCTTAGTTTCTTTTAAAGTGGAGAATGGTGTTTAGAAACCAAAATCTGGGTACTAAGGGTACTCATTGCTACTAGAAGATCATTGCTTCTAGTACCTCTCAGTGACACAGCTGGAATATAGATAGCTAGATAGATGGATAGATATATAGATAGATACATACATATATAAATTTAACAAAATATATGCAACACATATACATTAAAAACTACGAGACATTGCTGGGAGAAATTTTAAAAGACCGGAATAAATGAATAAACATACTATGTTCATGGATTGTAGGACTCAATATTATTAAGATAATTATGAAGATGACTTCTGCTTAGCATCTCACAAGGCTGCAATCCATGTATGGGCTGGGATTGTGGTCTCGTCTGAGGTTTAACTGGGGAAATATCGGAGCTCACTCAGGTTGTTGGCAGATTTTACCTACTTCTAGTTAGAAGACTGAGGGATTCATTTTCTTGCTGGCCAGAGCTCCTTGTAGGCTGTCAACTGGAGGCTGCCCACAGCTCTTAGAAGCTGCCTGCGTTTCCTTGTTATGTGGGATTTCCCCACAGACAGACACACATACACACATACATTTTATTTTTAACCTCCAATTCCATTTCAACACCACAATGCACCTTCGAGTCTTACTCCTTCAACAGTGAGAAACCTAGATACCGTTATATGTGCAAATATATTTACTCAATTTTATCGAGCCTAGAATACACAGGATTGCTGCAAGGGAGCAGAAGATATCGTGTGGCATTTGGAAAAATAACAAGGCAAGGCAAGAAAGATGTCATGACTCTTACAATTTGTGTTCTCTTTTTTGGAAAAGGAACTTGATCATCCATCATTTTGTTTGTTTACTCTGGTTGTGTGACCAAAGCCTTTAACAGTAGAGGTAGGTAAAAGTCACTCACGTAGAACTTCGTAAGCCATGTTACAGAGTTTGGGTTTTATTCTAGTACAATGGGAATGCATTGGAGGGCTTTCTGTCAAGTCACATTTGTTTGTTGTAAATGGCATTAACAGCATTTTCCAAGTTATTTCCTGGTAATGTTTATTATTTACTCATTCTTCAACTCATTTTAAAACAAAATTTGAGATGCTTAGAGCAATCCATACCAATAAGTTAAAAACATAAAATAATTGAGCAAATTGGGATAGAATAAAATGGAGCTAAAAAACAAGAGGCCAGGGTGAGGTCTGTTCAAAATACACTTACCTTTAAGTACTTTAAAATTACAAGAGGTATTGTTACAATTTTTTCCTGAACTTTCTAGAGCATTCTAGAGCATATCCCTTGTATTATGCTCACCTCAGGTAAAAGACTTAAGCGGGAACCCCCAATCCACCATCTACACCACAGGGAATTGAGACTCACCGATGGGAAAATCCATGGATTGCTTTTCTTGCAGTGAGTTTTTTAGAAACCTTCCTAATTTCTGATAATTTAACCCTTTAAGGTTAGGAGAGAAAAAAGGACACTTGGATAGAGTCTGTTTATTTAATCAAGGCAGCCAACCAAAGCAAATAATTCAAGCCAAAAATTGACTCCATCTTTAGTAGGTAAGTGGAGTTTTAAATTATAATTGACTTCCTGTTCGAAGAAACACATGGATTTCCACAGGGAAACACTGAGCAGTGAGGAGAAAGTCTCTACTTCAAGAGCACTGTCACCAGTATCACAGTAACACATGAAGAGAGAACTCTCATTTTAAAATCGGACACAATTTATCACGCACTACTTCACACACTACTGCTTTGCTTACTTTTTATTGGCTTGTGGTTACTTGCGTACCACAGTCAAGTTTTCGAGAAACTGAAGTTACAAAAGGACAATTCTTTAATGTGGGAAAGATACACCATTGCACTGGAGAAATGGAAGACCTTTTTTAACCTTCTCATATTATCAATTTAATTATGTGTTTCTATGTAGTGAGTAATGTCTTACGTTCTTGCCAAGAATGTTTTGAAAGGAGTTTGTAAAAGTATGTCAGTTCAATCACTTTTGGTATATCGCTGCTAATGGGGTCGTTCACACGTTGTGAAACACACAACGCCAGATTTAATTCTGCCCCAAAATTTAGGTCATTGCGAAATACCATACTAAAATTGCAAATGCAGGACAGGGAGATGGGGGTGAGGACAAAGCAGAGGAAGACACCAATTTCTTCTTGTAAAACATGACAGGGATGGGACAAAACAGAGAAGGAAGGCTAATCCCTTTTATAGGGATTCTTTTTCCAGAGTGTGTGTGTGTCCATGTTAATTCCAGTTAAATATAAATGACGAATTAATGTCAAGTGGGAAACTGGCTGCTCTGCTCTGTACCGGCTTAGCACCGGTGCTCTCAAGTTACCCTAATTGTAGAGAGATGTCCTTGTTTTCTGACTTCACTCACAAACCATCCCTGATTATTTCAGTTTACCTTTTTCTTTTTCCGGAAAATCTTTTTCTAGTCACGAAAAGGGGTTGTCTGATGCAAAGGCACTTAGCTTATAATGATTATTGTTGTTCTTATTAACATGAAGTACGGGAATGGCTTTGCTGGAAGTTACCCACCCAGACCCGGACATCTGTCTTGGCGGCACACGCCCCTCTCCTTACCCGGCCATGGTCGGTGGCTGGGCGATTTGAGCCACCGCACTGGCTGGGCTCCGAGGGAGATCGGTCCCCACTCTCCGCAGACCGGAGCGCTAGGCTGGAGGAAAGCGAGACGGGACAGTCATTGTTCTCCCAGGCCCAAGGAAAAGCGCCCAAGGTAGCACCACCTCTCACGTTCGGGCGAAACTTCCCCGAGCTCCCGCTTTCTGGGCTCGGGATGGGTCTCCACATCGCGACCTTCCCTTTCCTGGAGTAGGCCACTCCGAGAACACACTACAGTCACCTTTGCGCGCTCCCCGGGAGCCGGCATGGCACACAGCGCATCCCAGCGGCCGCGTGGCCTCCTTCTAGCCGTGACCACTTAGCTTCCGGAGAGCTTGCCAGTCGCCGCCGCAGCCGCCTCGCAATCTGGGTACTCGAGAGCCTGCGAGAGCCAGGCTCGGCCGGACCCCAAGGAGGGCGCGAGGCTGCGGCGCAGGGCCCCGCCCGGCACACCTGGGAGCCGTGAGGACTGGGAGACGCGGGGCGCGGCAGAAGGCTGGCCCGGTGCCGGAGCCGCTTCCCCGAAAGCCGGCCAGATTGGAGCAAGGCGGAGAGGGAGCGTCTCGCGGCAGCAGCCTGCTCCTCCGAGGGAGGAACCCCTGCTGGGGCGGCCGAGCAGCGCCCGCGAGCCGCAGAGACGCGCTGCGCCCATCATGGAGCGGGCCGGCCTCGGCTCTGCGCCGCCGCCGCCGCAGCGGGAGCAGGACACAGTGGAAGCCTGGCTGGACGATCACTGGGACTTTACCTCCTCTTACTTTGTTAGGAAAGCCACCAGGTAAGAAGAGCATCCAGGGAAGACGCGACCGGGGCGCGGAGCGTGACCTGGGGCTGATCTCTCCCCTCTTTTGAATTTTCCCCTTCGTTCACCATTAAACCCCCTCCGTTCCCAGGCCCTTCGCTTTTGAAGTAGGTCCTTGGTCCTACTTGGTGTAGAGACCTCGACTTTAAGGCGAGTACAGTCAAAAAACCCAAGCGTCGGATTCGATCCAACTTGCTCACAAAGTTCAAATACAAAAATGTACGTTCCGCCCCCGCGCCCGCCCCCAACCGTGATCGCCCTGGTATTCCCTGGGAGCAAGATTATTTTCATACAGCCGTGCTCCCGGGCCTTCCTCCAGCCCTTCTCTAGCCTCCTGGTTCCCCTAAATATCCTTAGCGAAACCAAAACAGTTTTTGAGCCCCTTCCCTGCAGCTCCGCAAGCACCATTTCCAACTCGGTCCCAGCGGCTCCGCTTCTCCCCCGCCCTGGCGGGGCGGGGAAGCCGGGGAAGGGGCGAGACCACGAGGAAGTCCAAAGGCAGCAACATGCCTGAACCTTCCCAGAGTGAGTGCCTTTTGCCCCCTTCCAGTCCCCCGATTGTCCCGCGCGCCTCCTTTCACTCGCTCTTGCGCCCAAGGCGGCGCCGCCAAAAGGGCTCCGCGGAGGGGATCGCGGCGCGCACACAAAGGGCGCGGGGGAGAGCGGCGGGCAGCGGACCCCGGGGGGCTGGCGGGTCTCGCGCGGCCCCAGCCGACCCTATGAGGCCGGCTCCTCCTGGTCAGGAGCCAAGCGCCGGGCGGCCGCGGCGGAGGGCGGGGAGGGAGCCTGTCCTTTGGGAGGCGGCGGCGCAGCGGGCAGTCGGGGCGCGCGTGGGAAACGCTTGCCTGAGAGTTGGGGAGGAACTGAGGCTGAAGCCGAGGGACGAGGAGGGTGGAGCGGAGAGCGCGCGGCGGGCGGGTCCTCCGAAGCCCGAGGAGTCGGTGCGAAGCCGGGGCGCGGGCGAGGCTGCTGCGCGCGGACTCGGTCCCACTCGAGGACCCACGCCTTTGCAGAAGGGTCCCGAACCGCGCCCCGCCGGCTCTGGGCAGCGGCCATCGGGCAGCCCGCGCTGGCCGGCCCGGCCGCCCGCGAGGCGCGCAAGGGGCGGTGATGGTGGAGGAGCCGGCCGGGACTGGGCGCTGGGCTCCCACCTGCCGGCGCGCGGCCTCGGCTCTGCGGGGCGCTCCCCGCCAGGCGGCGCAGCGCGGGGCGGCGGCGCGGCGGCGGGGGCGGTAGGGGACCTGGCTTCGAATCTGGGTCTCACCTGGGCGCGTCGTGGACCCCCGGCGCCTCCTGGAGTCCAGGGTCCGCCGGGGCCGCAGGATCTGCACCTCGAAATTCCCGCGTTTGCTATGTTGCCCTTTGGAGACAAAACAAGGTACTTCCTTCAGCATCCCCCCTGTCCCACTTTCCCCTGGGGTGCGGCGGGGGCCGGGTGCTGGGTGGTGGCGCCGGGTCACACCGGTGGGGCGATGTTTCATTGAATATAGATTGTAAGACATTTTTGTCTTCCTTTAGTCTCTTGGGGATGTATTACTTTGGGGTGTTAGATGTGGCTCTTTTTAACCCTTTCTCCTAACGAGTTGTCGATTTGATCACTTTCGGGGTTTTTGGACAGAGGCGATGGCTTTGGGACAAATCTTATGTTTTGTTTAATTACTCCACCTTCGTTTTAAATCCTCTTTCCCTCTTTCTCTTTCTTCCTTCAAAATCCTAAATCTGGAGCGACCAGAGTAAACCCGGAAAGGAAAGTGGTTTCTTCTCAAAGGGCACTTTTCTGTGAGTTTGGGGCGAGGCACTAAGGCCATCCAGGTCTGGAGTTATTGATTGCTGTCGGTTGACAGTGTTCAGATGTCACCTGCTACCCCAAGGCCATCTGTCCTCACTTTCCTTTCCCCCTACGTTTCCACCTTCTGCCCCCCGTGAATCCTAGCGCACAGAACGGGGAGTGGGCAGAGAACCGGGCTGAGTTTTTCAGCGTGTGTGGCTGTTCACTGGAGGTGTTCTTTAGGCTGATTATTAACAGTTGAAAGAAAAAGTCGTTTTATAAATCAGCATAAATGTCCTTCACCCCCCTCCCCCAATGGCATAAATTTGGGATTGTTTGTGGTAGTTTTTAACTAGTCATACACTTCACTTTCAAAGCCTGCCAAAACATTGAAAGTAACATATTATTGGAAAATAAATGAAAAGAGTTAAGTTACATTTCTTTTCGCATTACTTCTCCCAAGTAGTATAGGATTAAAACCCTAATTCTCAAAATTATACTGCTCTGTGTAAAATTTAGATCGTCTGAGACTATATACTGTTTTTCAGTTAAGGTTTTTATATTATAGTTGATGTTGACAACAGGCTGAACCCTTTCTATGATATATATGTGTGTACATATGGTCTTAAGAGAAGAGTTTATGTTGCGTATAAGTTGGAAAGCGAAAGTGTCCAATATTTGAGTAGTACAGGCCCTCATTTTAGGAGTTGCAAAGTGCTGAAAGTTGTCAGTGTAAAGAATATAATCTGAGAGCTTGTGTGTACCCAGAGGTTCTTCACAAAACAATATTCCAGTTTGGGCTGAAATTTGGTGGCATTAACTGGAGACTTGAGACTGAGAGTTTGGACGTTAGTTGATTATAAAAATGCCAAACAGCTAAATCCAGTAAGATTCACATGGTTTTGGTACAAACTTATCGCAGACATTTTAACTTTACAGCTAAGATTTTATTTTTTAACTAGAAGCTCACATTGCTTTGCTTTTTTCCCTTTTATTACACTTTGTAAGTGTAAATGAATACCGTATGTGATTCAGGAACCCATGAAACAGGATAGTTCTGTAGAGGCATTTGGCATGTTTTAGGATTTGAAATACATTTGGATTCACTTAGATTGGCCATCTGTGCCTGTAAACAGGCGTGTTGATGGAACTATTTCTAGTTATTTGATTTAATTGTTGTCCTTTGACATTCATGCATGCATGCTTCTCTATCCTGTCCCCAGACATGAATGAGCTGCACTCAGTAGCAGTCATTGAACAGAATGGAGTTCCTGGCATTCCTAAATTCTCATTTAAACACCTGTGAATTCTGGTTGACCTTGAATGCAGTTGTGCTGCTCTGTTACACTGTTTCTTGTAACTATCTTCAGCTCTGGAGCTAAGCACCCCATTAAAATCTGTAGCTTGGAGCCTAGAATATACGCTTTTGCATAATCACAGCCTGTTTATATGAATTTGAGAGAGTCAGTTGAACAAGTCATAATCTACTGGCATAAAAATGCATTTGAAACTAGTAACCGCAATATGTGGAAAACTTCCACCCTCACTATTGTAGACAACTTTGCAGTCCTCCAGGCCAGAGATCCTGTCTTAATTAAGGGCTCTTAAGGCTCATGCATTCACAGCACAGCCTTCCCCTGCTAACACCGCTTAACAGCTGTTGTTATTCTTGACAGCATATTAAAATAATGTTACCTTTCATTAGTTACTAATCAGCTCTGTGGTAGTGGGTGATATTTTAGGTCATTTAGTGTGGTAGGGGTAATATAATTGACTTTTTATTGCTTTGTTTTGTACTAGGCAAAAGCTTGAGAATATTTGGTATATACTGGAAATAGGAAATATTAAGTGAGGACAAGTTTTTATGACTGTTTGGATCAGAGCCCAGAACCTTCACACCCCGTGTAGTTTTCTGTTGTAGACTTTTCATTCGACCCTGCAGGGCTGTGCTGAATTAGTTGACCTTCCAGGTCCTGTGTTTGTGATCCTTTCTTTTTGGTAATTTTTTTCTCATCTCTAACAGCTGAAACATCGTTGTTTGCAAGATATTTTTATTAAAATCAGATGATGAATATAAAATAAACATTGCTATGTGCTCTTAAAAGTGACTCTTTCTATAACTACATAGGGATAGAAACTTTTCACAATTTTCAGACAAATGGTTTGTTAAGCAGTCACTAGTATTAAAGATAAAACTCTGTGGGCATGGACTCAATCTGACTTCAATGTTATTTATAATATTTTTCTGATGGTGCAATTACGGCCTTTTTTGCTTTTATTGTGTATAACCAGGGGTCCATACAGCCAGCTCTAAGCAGTTGTTAGTGACCTAAAAGTCCTCATGTGGATTGAATTCTTCCTTTCTGGAAGAATCCGTAGGAGCCCCTGAAAGGATATTTCTCATTGCCCTTCTAGCTCTAGTGTTCTCCAGGTTTCAAATGCAGATCCATTCAGATCTTGAAATACAAGATCATGATTCCTAAAATGTGGTAGAATTAATGCAGTCGCCATTAGTCATAGATGGAGATATCTGTGTGCTTAGTATGACATCATCTAAATAGGCCTGTAGTACTATTCAGTAGCTTTTTTTTTTCAGTTTGTGATCAGAAGGTCTCTAGAAACTGCCAGTATTTTCACAAGGTCATGTCTTCAGCACCTCAAGATGAGCACTTTTTAGCATTTTGATTATGTCGTGTAACAAAATTTCCTTTTTAAGTAATTCCACCTAAATAGATGATTTGACTCTGGTCTCTGATATCATTTTCTTTTAAAATATTTGAAACTGCTTTCAAGTTGTATGGATAAAGTTTTCGTCTTCACCTTTCATCTGATGACAGAGAACATGCCTTACTGAGATGCTCCCCTTCCTCTGGATTTGAAAACACAAATTCACTTAGAACTTTGTTTGAACTTCCCAGTGCCTTTTAATAATTCTTGGGAAAGATTTCTTTCATAATTGAAAAGGCTAATCGGAACTGCTCAGTATTTATTAGTTTATCCCCAAACATTTTTCAACTAATAATTTATTAAACCGTATAAATTTATTATGTTGTATCGAGTTAGATTTGTTCTCTGTTCTCAGAGCTGATTGAAGGATAAAAACCTCTTCCTGGGATAAAAGCCTTTCGTAAAGACTGCAGGGCGATTAAATAAATCCCTGAGTTGGTTGATAGTGGAGGGTTGAACGATGACTGATTTCTGAGTTTAGGATGCAGACTAGCTGCTGACTTGCAGGACTTCCTGTGAAATTAGTTTAACTGGACAGATGGACACTCAGTGGGTCAGTGTTACGGCGGATTGACGTGGCCTTGGCAATATCTGTTATGTCAGGTTCTCAGTGAAGAGTGCCCGTGAGCTACATACCTAGGAGTAAAAAATCGAAGAAAGTCTTTCCACATGAGTCATCTGTTTGATATTTAACTCTGTAATCTTATTTACTGACTCAGTAGTCTCATTTTATTTTGAATTATATATATATATTTCACAATGTAAGTGCTTTATTCATTTTCTCTAATTGGTAGGAGTTTATACTTATTGCCAACCAAATGTTTAAGACAGGTAAAGCGATCTCAGAGTTAAGTTCATCAGAATCATTTAGATAATCATTCTAAAAAGCTTTTCAAAAGCCTTTAAAGAGATCTATGTATCTTTCCCTCGGTCTTCTGGTTTGTAGTTTGCAGGAAACATGCTTTTACAGTGTTCTTGTGCCATTGTTAGCGTCTGCATTCTTTGAGATTTTTCCCTTAATTCTGACTTGTAAAGTAAGATTAACTTTTTGCAAATTATCTTCTCTGAATAATTTTATTATATTTAAACTTGGGGGAGAAAAGATCCTCGCCTGATATTATACTTCTAGTGATAACTACAAAAAATAAGAATCATCATTTCCTCTCTGTTGAATACCTATGCTGAGGTCATAAGAAGAGAAAAGATCCTGACCTTTTAAGCTGGTGAAATAATTAAAACACACATACAGAATCTTTGAACTTTCAAGTTAGAGAGAATCATGTAATCCAGTGTTTCTCAAAATTAAGTAATGTTCCCCTGTTAAAGACACATCTTCTTATTGAGCTCTAGGATATTAGTTAGAAAGCTTTTGGTCACAAGTGACAGAAACCCAACTTAAACTCATATGAAATTAACTCACATAATTGAAGTGCCTGGGGATTGGTTTGGCTCTGAAATTCAGCTGATCAAATAATCTTGTCAAATTCTGTCTGTCTGTCTGTGTATCTAGCTAATCTATCTTTCCTTCTTTCAGTCCATGTATCCATCCATCCATCCGTCCGTCCATCCATCCATCCATCCATCCATCTTTTTTGCCCCTATGCTGTGTTTATTCTCCTGCATACTTTCTTCCTGTGCTAGAAAAGTTTTTCTTGGCAGATTTATGTGGGTCTTAAACTTCTGATTCTAGAGAAGTACCTTCTCATCTATATCAGTCCTCTCAAAATTACTCTGGCCATGTTTGGGTACCATGCCTTCTCTGTACCAATCACGGTGTCCAGAAGAATAGGGCTATCTGATTACTTTGTTGGGGCAGGTAACCCATAGTTGGATATGTCATTGGGGGAGAGGGAATTCCCAAAAGAAAGTGATGAGGGCACACCCAGAAGTTCCAGATACCTGGGGATTGGTTTGGCTCTGAAATTCAGCTGATCAAATAATCTTGTCAAATTCTATCTGTCTGTCTGTATATCTAGCTAGTCTATCTGTCTTTCCTTCAGTCTATCCATCCATCCATCCATCCATCCATCCATCCATCCATCCATCTTTTGGATGTGGACGTCCTTTTATTTTAATATTAGTTAAATATGGAATTCTTAAGAGTAGATATAATTTAATCACAGTTACAGCGTTTATGCAACTGTAATACCAAAATAAATTTATAATTTAATTATGAATAAAATGATAAAACTCCAGCCAAATGCAAATTGACAGCATTCGTTAACTCACCCTTGCAAAGTGAACGTGGCCCTGACTGCCCGTTGGAGGGTCTGGTGAGGTCAGCTCGCCTTTGCTGTGGCTGCCTTAGAAGGCATCCTTCACTGCTCCCACTGGGTCTCTGTGTGAACAGTCATGAAACTTTATTCCTATGGCACAGCATACCAGCGTTTGGGTTTTACTTGGTTTGAAAGCATATTTGCATATTATATTTACATCTTTTATTTTCTCTTTATCCTACAACCACTCGGCTGCACTGTGATTGTAAACACAAATATAAACCTGACTGCTAAAATTGTAGGACAGTACTTGGTAATAAGGTGGTCATCCCACTAATTTAAAGTATACTTCTTTGCCTTTTTTTGGTTTTACTTGTCATCAGTGTGAAAACACAAAATTAAAAACATTTTCACAGAAAAAGTACAGATCTTCAAAACATACTTGTTTTGGATTCTCAGGACTTCTCAGACCTCAGATTGAGAAACGCCAATAGACCAGTCTCTCCCATATCTAAGCTGCAAAGCAAGTCAGTTTACACATTCACAGCATAGGTTTCAGTTACGATGTTTTTCCATTCAGATGTAAGTAGGTTTTCCTTAAAGGAACATTTTTCATACACGTGATTATGAATGCGCGGAGAATTATAAAACGGGTCTCTTCCAACTCTCGGTCAAATTTGAATGTAAAACCATATGAGGATATCACTTGGAGGTGCCCCAAATCTCCTGTTTCATTTAATACTGTTATAGTATGTTAATCTTTTATTCATCTAAACCGATGCTTCCCAAAGGGCATGCTATTGGCATCTTGGTGGACCAAAAGCTTTCTAACTAATAAGACACTTTTTTTTGTTGTGAGAGACTGTTCAGCGCATTGCAGGCTGTTTAACGTCTCTGGGCCCCAGACACTAAATGCCAGGAGCACCCCCATCATTGTGATGCCATGGTCACAATGCGCCCTAAGGGCTGGCACCATGACTGAGTTGGGAGCCACTGTACAGAACCCTTTAAGATTTATTCCTGTTTATGGTGGGCCAGGGCCCCACGTAGGACAGACTCAGACTTCACCCCCAGAACTACCTCTTTCTGAGAGTATGCCCTTAGGTACTTTATTTGCTTTCTCTGTTGAATGGAAATAAGAGCATTCACTTCATAGAGTTCTTGAGAAATTTAAAGGAAATAACGCCTATTTCCTTACCTTTTTTAGAGTGATTTTCAGTTGTTTACTATTTTACCTTGAGAATCATCAATGCCTTAAATATAATCACCAACTGTGATGGTCATTCCCTTATTCTGGTAAATGGGAATTAGAAGATCAGAACAGGGGTTTTATAGACTTTAAGTGTCCTTCTCATTCTTTAGATGAATTTTTATTGATGGTTTGAACAGAACCTTTGTGGATTGTGTAAGGTCCTGGAAAGGTGACTGGAATGGGAGACCAGACTTCCTGAGTTTGTCCCCAGCTTTGTGACTGCCGCAAGTTAATAAACCTCCACTTTACAATGGGAGATGAGAGGAAATGAGAATCAAGGCAGACAGATTAATCAGTGAGCTTAAAAATCTCATCCAGCTCTAAGCATTCTGGATTCTCACCAGGAGAGCAGAGTGTCGACTTCTCAGATTGAATAGTTTCCTCCTTTAAGTATTTTCCAAATACCTGTTGTGGATCCAGTTCAAATTATGCCAACTATGTAACTAAAACTGTATAGAATTAGGATCCAAGAGCAGAAAAATTTCTAACATTATAATGTGAGTTATTTTTATGTTTTTCCTACAGATAATTTTAGTAGATTTCCATATGAGTTATCAACTATCCCTTTCCAGACAGGAAATTAGTACACTCTTTGTAATTCTGGCTGTAGTGATTAATTCACATGACTGATGAAGAAAGCACTGGAGAGAAAGAAAAAGGGATGATGTTTTAATAGTAGATTTAAAAACACGAGAACTCGTGTTTTGTGGATCATTGAGGGCGTGCAACTTTTTGCTCTTGTTTTGTTCAAGGCACCCCACAAGTCTCCCCAAATGTTACTGCTCAAGGGACCTGCTATATGGCCATCCTTGAGGCCCATGCATCAGCCTGCTTACAGAATTTCCCCAAGTGAGCCCCCTTGGGTAGGAGCTAAAACAGATCAACTTTAATCCCCAAATCTGCTGTCGCAGAGTGTTAAAGCATTGTTTTATCATGTGTTAAAAACATTCTCCAACTTAGAATGACAGTTATTATGAAATACTGCTATGGTTTTCATCATAGTAATTAGTTGTATATTTTCTCAGTCAAAGGGTTTTATTTTATCTTTGATATTTTGGAAAAAAATCATCCCCCAAACCTATAACTTATTTTTTTTTTAAAAATTAATTTCTAAGTAGTAATGGAAAAACAAGTTACGTTCTTGCAATTATTTTTCTCAACTAAATGTTCAGCTCTTAATCTTTCTGTGTTACTCAGAACATCATGTCATATGTAAGTGTAGTCATTGGTCTAGGGACTCTATGTTTTTTCAGTACTAATTTGCGAAAATGCTAACGTTAAAACAACTTTTTCTTATGAGTGTTTCTGTAGAGAAATTAGTGCTTTTAAACTAGGAGCCACAATTGGCTAACATCTAGTTATTCTATAGAAGCCCATCGAATAAATTATTTTTATTTTTACAAAAAAAATTCACTTTTGAGGCTGGCCACATGGTTTAGTGGTTAAGTTTGATGCACTCTGCTTCAGCGGCCAGGGTTCCTGGGTTGGGATCCTGGGCGTGGACCTGCACCACTCATCAGCCATGCTGTGGCGGCATCCCATATATAAAATAGAGGAAGACTGGCATGGATGTTAGATCAGGGCTAATCTTCCTCAAGCAAAAAAAATCAAAATAAATCACTTTTGAAAGTATACTCCATTTAATTGGTTAACTTAAAAACAGTAGCTATCATGTGTTAAACATTGTGTCCCAGGGGGCTGGCCCCGTGGCCGAGTGGTTAAGTTTGTGCACTCTGCTTCAGTGGCCCAGGGTTTTGTTGGTTCGGATGCTGGGCATGGACATGGCACCACTCCTCAAGTCATGCTGAGGTGGCATCCCACATGCCACAACTAGAAGGACCCACAACTAAAAATATACAACTATGTACCGGGGGTGTTTGGGGAGAAAAAGGAAAAATAAAATCTTTAAAAACATTGTGTCCCAGACTCCATGCTATCATTTTATGGGCATCATTTCCTTTTTCTTAAGAACCCTATGAGGGTTATTGCCATTATCTCCATTTTAGAGAGAGAGTAATTAATGTATCTAAGGTCTCACTCTTAGATAGTAGTAGTTCTGGGATTGAAGGCTAAGTCTTTGCCACCTGGGACCTTAAGCACCATGCTCTGCTGGAATTCACTGTCCGTATTCCTGGAAGCAAAGCAAGGCTCCTAGAGTTAATGTCATGTGACTCTCACTCAGGAAGAGGTGGAAGTTTCTCCTAGGGCCTCTTACTGTGCAAGCATCTTACTAAATGATGTGCCTAGAGACCTTGCCCAAGTGGGTTTAGTTTCCATATATAATTTGAGAGTATAAAAAGTAGGAACTCTCAAATGACTTTTTAAAATACAGTGGCTGACAGTTTAGGTACTAGGCCATTACAATTATATTTTTAGTATTAGAACATGAAATACCCTAAGTACAGTATATTTTCAAAATAATTTTTATCCTTTGATACATTATTTTAGGCAAGAGTACAAAATACATTAAACTAGTTGCTCTACAAGTAGGTTTCATCTAAAATCTAATTACATTTTTTTTACAATTTTTTTTTAAGATTGACACCTGAGCTAGCATTTGTTGCCAATCTTCTTTTTTTTTTTCTTCTCCCCACCAAAGCCCCCCAGTACCTAGTTGTATATTCTAGTTGTGAGTGCCTCTGGTTGTGCCATGTGGGATGCCGCCTCAGCATGGCTTGATGAGCGGTGCCATGTCCATGTCCAGGATCCGAACCCTTGAAACCCTGGGCCGCCGAAGCGGAGTGCGTGAACTTAACCACTCGGCCATGGCGTGGTCCCTAATTAGATTTTTAACTCATGAGAGTTATTGTGTTTATATCACAATTTTACTTTACGTTGTAAGTTTTTCTTTTTCCTTACTTTTCTAGATGCCAAGAAATATTCTATAAAACCTAGGCAGCATATTTTAATTATTTTTCCCTTTCAAGACATCTGGAATATTGAATATGAATTTTTAGACATTTCTGTCTTTTTGAAGATTTCTTTTGTAAGATGAGTAAGCGGTTCAGCTTTAGTAGAAAGTAAAGTTATTGCTGCATGGAGCCCTTATGGACACAGGCAATAGTGTGTGTGTGTGTGTGTCCCTTTTGCTAATCATATTTGAAATGCCATGCAAGAGCTTGGGTCCCTCCTTCCTGTTGATAAGTTTTGCATATCCTATTTAATACTTCTAGATAGTAGGCATTTGGAGGAAGCTGTGGCTTGTCTAGATTAGTAGTAAATTTCCAGAACACAAAATAAATTATAGTTTTCTTTCCTGTGATAGGTTTATAATAATCTTGAGTGAAAATGAGAAATTGGGAAAGGGGGAAAGTTTTGATTCTTAACAGGATGTGCCATATTTTCATTTTTTAACTGAATGTTACTGATCTATAAAATTTTTAGAAAGTATGAGATCAAGTGTACCCAATATACAAAACTTATTTATATCCCTAAAAAAGGTATTACTCGCTTGGCACCATGAAATTTAATCAATAACTTAATTGAGTCTATGATACACTTTTCATCTACCTGAAACATATGAGCACATAGGAAGTGTAGAATGGAATATATAGCGCTTTCTCTCTGCCATGTGTGTAATTTTGATGAAATAAGCCTTGTGTTACAACCATTGTAAAAAAAGGACAGTTCACCTTCTAAGCTTCCTACCCCCCTAGAATTCCTTTGATGTTTTTTATCATTCAAGAATGAATGTATTCATCCCTCTGTGTGTTAGTAAAGACATAGCAAAATGTCCGGCCCTGGAAATGTCAAGTTCAGCTTTTGCCTGCAGCCACTGCTAGACCCCGGCTGCCTGGCCTTGTGAGTGTGTGAACTCAATTTAGTTTTGCAGGGCACTCCACCCACGTTGTAACACCGTCTTGAAGGGCGCAGTGCTGTTAGTGCTGTAAAGAAGCCTCATGAAATCAAAATGTGTTGAGCGTTATTCTTCATGACACTGATTTTTATATCAAATTGTCATTGGAGGAGCAGTTTGAGCTGCAAAAGTCTTCTCTGAAATAGAATATTAGGACAATAAACGGGGATTGATTGCATTCATTGTTCAAAAGAGATTTGAGATTTAAAATTCAAGTTACATTTTTGACAACTTATAGCAAGTTTTTGGCAGCTTCCATTGGTTTTATTTCCTACTGTCTAATTCCTATCAGTGTTTTGGGTTCTTGACTTGCTCAGTGTGGGAAAGGGTTGTTCAGCGATCCTGCGCAGTGTCTGTGGTATGCAGAATACAGGTTTGAAGCCACAGATAGGATTTGCATTTGTGTTACCTGAGCAGAATAACTCCCAACATTGATTTTTGGTCCCCTCTGAGATTTCTTCAGTTATTTTAAGACATATTGGAAAAAGTCTAAAACAAAACTAAATCTAATTTACCCACTTAAAATTGGTGTATAATACAACTCATTTATGAGGTAAGAACTTTTGTGTGTAATAAGATGAGGATGGAAATAAATGACTGGAGGATAATGAAACATGCGGTGAGGGGACAGGGAATGGTTTGGATGGGATGTTAAGCATGAGGATCTCGTCATTGATTATAAAGCCTTGGCATCAGTTTTCATCGCGTCTCCCTTGGGCATGGCTTTGTTTCCAGTGTCTAGGGCCTGTTGTCTTTCATTAAGAGCCTTGTAAACGTTAAATCAACTCAAAGACTTCAAGACGACCGCTCTGCTTGTGAGTGCTCCCAGGTTTGCAGGGCAGTGAGCAAGGACAGGCTTGCACATGGAAGTCAAGTCTCTGAGTTAACTAGTGCTGGTAGCAAAGGGTAAAATACCTTTGTGGAACAGATGTCCCCTTCGTTCTTTTTGCTCGGATGGCTAGGGTGTAACTTATGTAGAGTTAGGATGTAACTCTTCTTTTTTGGGGTAAAACTTAGGGAGAATCTATAAAGAATGGCATTCTGAAGTATCTGATTTGGCCAAGGACTTCGAGTCCTCAGGGTGCATGTAGTCAGCCTGTTTCCAGACCCCATGAAGCCCCCTCAGCCTGTGGGCCTGTACCCAGGAACACCACCTTTTTTCCCTTGTCTTTTCCCTGGTTCTCTTGGCAGAATTTTATGAGGAAATAGCCGTTGCTCCTTACCCCAGCCCTACATCTCCATTGGGATGAGTACTAAAGCATGTGAGACAGCAAAACGTTAAATACGTGGGAGAGATTTTGAAATGCTTCCACACGCGTTTCCTATCTGACTCGTATGTCAGCCCTGTGCGGTGAGTGAAGGAGTAAGGCTATGTAAAAATGAGGAAGCCAAGGGACAAAAAGAGGCTAAGGAAGTTGATTGACCTAATGATGCCCGCCTGGCCTTTGATACCATAAGCCGTTGTGGGGTCTTCATGGCCTGTTAATACAGCTGCCCATTTTTACACCTGGAGAACCTGAACTCCAGAGAAATTGTAACTAGTTCACCCTCACATATGTGTCGTCTTGTAGCTGGAACTGGAATTATCTGCTGACCGCCAGTTTGGTATTCTTGACTTCATACCCTGCTGAAGTCAGCACCTTGCACTTCGAAAAGAAGTCAGAATAGGTGGTATTTGCCCTGTTTATAGAGGATGAAATTGAAATGCAGAAAGAGAAGTCTGCCACTGGTTACACATCCTGTTAGTAGCAAATGCTAAGACTAGATTAGAATTTAGGATTCATGGGTAAAAAACACAGCTTCTTAATGCTTTGTCGTCCCCCAAATTTTTAGCAGTTAGTCAATCTGTCTTTTATATGTCGACTGCAGTTTGTTTTTTCTCAATTAAATATATTATATAGTATGGTTTTGAGAGTAACAGGAGAAAGCTTGATTTAAGGAGGAATTTTATGCCACAAATTATTAATCCAGGAGCTTTCAAAAGGTTCCTTTATCCATACACAGGAGCACAGTGTTGTGTACAGGATCCTTTGTGCTCTTTTGATGATAAAATTAGTATTAGAGATTTGATAGCCTGGAACTCATTAGTATGCTGCATAGACCTTACCGTTTCTTTGTGGTCTTTCTGCCAACAATTCCAGTTGGGAAAAACAGAAGATAGAATGACTAGAGTGGCCGGCTAAAGTACAGGACACCCAGTTAAATTTGAATTTCAGATACTACTTATACTAAAAAATTATTCATTGTTTATATGAAACTCAATTTTAACTGAATGTCCTGTATTTTTACTTGCTAAATCAAGCAACCCTAAGAATGACTCTTGTCTCGAACACATTTATAATACATTCTGTTTAGTGCCTTGTCTTAGATTTCTTAAATGTGACCTGTTTTCAGAGAAATACAGACGTGGGATTCAGGCAGGATTTTTAAGGACACTAACCTTAAGAATCTTTGTTCTCTTGAGTCCTCTGAGGCAGAGTTCTTACCTCCGTGGTTGAGTGTGCCATCCTTTTGTGGTCTGGATGGAAAGAAGTTAGAGACTGTTATTGGAAGTGATCTTACTCTCCCTGGCCTCGTGTGCCTGAATTTGACTTTGACCCTTTCTGATGCAGCGGGAGGTTATGGAGGCCTTCTTCATGACAAGCACTGAGGTTCCCGAACTTTTGTATTCTTCCAGGCTGTAAGACTTGGAACAGGAGACCTGGTTTTGCTACCAAATAGCAGAGTATGTTTGGTTCAACCATTTAATTTAGCTTCATCATTGACAAAGCAGGATTGTTAATGCCTGTCTCACTAGGTTTAAATAAAAGGTGCTTTTTTACCCTCAGTATCACTAATGTAAATAGTTTTCAAAGTCCCATACAATCAAGGAAGAGCAAGAAGGGAAAACAGAGATCGTATGCAAGGTCATAGGAGTGATTTGCCCGGTCAGAATCACCACGCAGCTTTCTTGAGTCCCATCTAGTACTTTTTACCCTTATATTTGACATGTTTACAGTCACCTTTTCCATCTTTATTCGTTTGTGTGCATTTACATTTAATTTGATATGACAGCAAGATCCAATATATATATAAATTAACCTCTGAACACAAAATAAACTTCAGTTTGGGGAGGAGAGGTCAGTTAATAATTTATCTGAGGTTGCTCATTACCATTTCCCTGGTGCCCAGCCCTGCTCAGCGATCTTTACCTCATGAGAATAATTCATTCTAGACAAAAAGGACGCTTAAAAGTGAATTCAATTAAAATAGCAGTGAAAATGTTTTAATTGGAACTTTATCTTGAAAAATGGAACCGTAGATTATGAAAGTAAATTTATCTTATTTTAGATTTCATAAAATTGAGATTATAATGAAAACTCCTTGCTAATTTTTACAATAAACAATTGATTTTCTGACAAAACTATACCATAAACCATGGCACATGTTTATCATATAAATACATGTGTACCTCATGTTTGACTTTTGCAGCAGGATCATAAAGAGATTTTTTTCCCCAAAAAAATAGTTTTTTTGAATTAATATTTGAAAACTTCATCAGTTTTTCCAAGGGCCTTTCTTAGTCTAGAATGTAATTATTTGAACAGAATTCTCTTTTCAAGTATCTGTTATCTCATTATCCTGGTTGATTCTTTCTTCAGTTGTTAGCTGGTCTTTAATTGGGCATAGCTCTTGTTCGTCAGTGGCTCTGTGTAATATTAGAATGCTTCTCCAGCATCACTTTTGTCTACTTCTGGAAATTCTGTATCTTGTATAGGAATTTCAATTTCAGTTTGCAGGTGATTTGTACTTGTATAGAGACTGAAGTATTAAAAACTCATCGGAAGAGGATAGAAGTTAGTCTTAAGAGGAGGGACCCACTTCATCCAGCCACGTAGGTCATGCACTGCAACACTTCTGGGAGGCCTGACGAGGGAGGTGTGAGGGACGATTTAATTTGATCTGTGGTTGATTCATAAGTGATGGTTTTGATAACATGTGTTTTCACACTCAAGCATATAACCTCAGGGGCTCAGATAATCAACAATGTGGTCATGAGAAACTCCTTCCCTCCAGGACTGGTAGTTAATAAGAATTGTTGATTGAATGACTGAATATACTAGATCCATTTACCTGTGTCATTTAATACTGAGTTCATGTCTCCAAGAAAATATCTAGAGGTAAATCACTTGTGAGACAATTAACTATAGTAATAGACAACACGTGAAGAATTTTTTTAAAAGATTGGCACCTGGGCTAACAGCTGTTGCCAATCTTTTCTTTTCCTGCTTTATCTCCCCAACCCTCCCCCCGTACATAGTACATAGTTGTATATCTTAGTTGTGGGTCCTTCTAGTTGTGGCATGTGGGACACCGCCTCAACGTGACCTAACGAGCAGTGCCATGCCTGCCACCAGGATCTGAACCCTGGGCCGCAGCAGCGGAGTGCATGAACTTAACCACTCGGCCACGGGACCGGCCCCATGATGAATTTTTGAACACTGGCTCTGAGACATGTAGTCGGCACTGCAGCGTATATGAGGATAAATTAGCCATGATCAGTTACGATGCTTAACGTCAGAGAGATGGTTAATAGCTAAAACACAATGTTGATTTTCTGTAACGAATATACTAGCATTCAGATATTCAAAAGACTGTTGTCCCTTTTGATGCAGTTAATTTAGGAGGCTTCATTTATTTATTCACTCACTTCACTCAAGAAATATTTACTGAGGACATACTGTGTAACAGGCATTTTCTATGTGACAGGGAATGCAGTAGTGAACAAGGGAGACAAGTAGCTCTGATGAAAATTTACATCTGGTCAGGAAAGACAGGCAAACCAGCAGATGAATAAACAAGAAAAGTATCTAATAATGAGATGAGGAGGCTGTGATCAGCCGGCGCAGGGGAGGGGAGAGCATTCCAGACTGGGGGCAGTTGGAGCTAGTGTGCTTGAGGAGCACCAAGGAGGCCAGCATGGGCGAGAGCAGCCGCGGTGGGGGTTTCAAAGAGTTTGGGTTTTATTCTCAGTTCATGGACGAGCCAAGTTGGGTAGTTAAGCTCTTAAGGTTTACTCTGTTAAAAGATTACTCTGGCTGCTGTCTGGAGAATGGATTGAAAGGGGCATGTATGATATGAGAGAGAGCAGTTAGGGCTGTGGCCATAGTCCAGGTAGGATATGGTGGGGCTTGGACCAGAGCGGTAGGACAGGAGATAGAAATGAACAGGTTGGGATAGAAGGTTTTGTGAGTCAAGTAGATGCAACTTGGATTGGACGTGAGAATGGAAGGAAATGGAGATTGAGAGTAATTCCTAGGTGTCTGGTTTGAGTGACTGGGAGGTGATGGTGCTATTTCTTACTGTGAGGGAGACTGGCTGGGAGTGAGGTGGGAGCAAGATGACGTTGGGAGGGGCATTAGGAATTGTTTCCCCCGTTTTCACCTGTCTGCTTAGATATCCACATGGAGTTGTTACGTATGTGGTTTGATTAAAAAATAAAAAGGTTGATCACCATTTTCCAATGAGAAGATAAGAAATAAGTTAGGGCAACGTTTTGGGTTTGTAGCTGAAATAGTTAAAATACCTATTTTCATATTGATTTCGCAATTTAAGTTACATGTACATATTTAAAAATCTCGTAAGTTCCATGAATTTACACGTACTGCTGTTTTCCTATCTTACATTTTACAAAACAATTTTATTTAAAAGCTTCCTATACATTTTTGACAGCTTCACATGTGTTTGTGACATCAATTGCCTTTGGCACTGCGGCTGCCATATAAGCATTTCCCAGAGTACCTCCCCCTCATTTCTCTCTGTTTTTAAGATACAGCATTATTTGAATCAGTGTATGTTGCTGTCACTGGAAAGTTTGTCCTAAGTCACAGCATGTCTTCATAAAGCATTAGGACAGTTATTTTTTAGAAACTCTGTGCGGTGGGTATATACTTGTGATCTGTGCTATGGACCTGTCTACTGTGTTACTTTTAAAAGAGAGCTTTAAAGGGGTTTTATAACTGCATCCAATGCTTGAAATTATGAGGGCATCCGGATAATATCTGTGTTATTTTTTTGCCCATTTCATTCTAGACTGGCACCATTTCAGAATAATATATATTTACCAAACAATACAGTGTTGTTCAAAGTAAAATAATTAAGGGAGCATCCCATAAATGAAAGACTTAGTGGAAACTCAGAAATAAGACAACCTCTTCTTTTCCCCTCAGCTTTCTTCTTTTTTCACTTAATAAATCTGGAGATTATTTGTATCAGTGCATATGACCATCTTTCACTGTCTGCCTAGTGGTCCATAGGATAAATGCGTTTAGCTAGCCTCCCATTGGTGTTATTAGGTTTCTTCTCACCTTCGCTAAAACAAATAGTACTACAGGAAATACCCTGGGCATTGGCAAGCTTTTTTTGTCTTGCCATTTGGTGAAAATAATCCCTATGTTATTGTAGGGTAGAGATTGCGTTGTTCTTATTATGGGCACATTCTTTTAAGTATTCTCAGCAGTAGCAAGTTTTTATCTTTTGAAGGTAAATTTGAGTTTTGGGGAAAGTCAAGTCTTGTGCATGAGCTAGATAGTAAGTTAGCTGTTAGTCTAGGTTTTTTTGGGTCTTTGTTTTTTGAGAGGACGGCTTAGTGAAAACCAAGATCTAACTTTTAGATAAAACTAATCTTATTTGGCTTACAAATTTTCTTAGAAGTTAGTTTCAAAAGAAGAGTTCCAAAAATGTCTAAAGTAATGGTAGTATCAATCGGTATAAGACTATGGCTTTCCAAGGGGAATTATTTGAAATGAATAATCATTTGGATGTGTATGATCTGGTATGTTTGTTTAAAAAAATCACCCACTGTGAAGGCTTTAGCTCAAATAGGTTTCTTCCACAGGAGGGTACATTAAAAACATAAATAATTTAAGTTTTCTTGGATTGAATTTTTAAAATTAGGTATTGCCTACTTTTTAACTTTCTTCCTTTATACCAGGAGTAGGTAATCTAGAATAAATCATTTTTACCATTCATCATTATTAGGATATTTACAGAAGTCTAGTCTTTCTATCAGATAAAATTGTTTGCATTTCCCATTTCCCCTTCTAAATCTAATCTATATATAGCAATATAGATAAAACTAAAATCAAGCATATTGCTAGCCAAATTTAGATAAATATTTATCTTTAACTTTCAAATATTTAACTTCAGAACAAGTTGTATGTTTTAAACAGCAGATTAATTTCCCTATTTATGTTTTCTTAAGACTATTGTCAAATTTAGTGTCTTTTACTTTAATATAAACTGGTTTTGAGAAAAGCAGACTTGATGCTTGATGTGTTGTAAATCAGGTATCTGAAAATATGTATATATGGGAGTCATACTTTATTAAAATTATTCATTGAAGCAATCGTCCCTTACAGTTTTTCAAAATAAAACTTTCTTAACCAAACCATCTTGTTTATATTTTCTATGACAAATCGAATTATGATCTGACCAGCTTACCGTGAAGGAATTTTTAGCAGCTGTCAGAGGCAGCGCCTTTCCATCTGAAATATTTAATGTGTCACGTGTTCTGTTCTGCAGAGAGATGGTCAATTCATGGTTTGCTGACAGAGTTCACACCATCCCTGTCTGCAAGGAAGGTGCCAGAGGCCACCCGGAATCCTGCTCTTCCCCCTTGCAGCAGACTTCCCATGCAGATAGCAGCGCCCCTGGGACACAAACCAGGAAAATCTCTGCCTCCGAATTTGACCGGCCTCTTAGACCCATTGTTGTCAAGGATTCTGAGGGAACTGTGAGCTTCCTCTCTGACTCAGAAAAGAAGGAACAGATGCCTCTAACCCCTCCAAGGTTTGATAATGATGAAGGGGACCAGTGCACAAGACTTGGAATTAGTGAAAGATGTTTCTAGTCTTTTGGATGTCACAGCCTTGTGTCACAAAATTTTCTTGCACATCCATGGACTCATTGCCGCTGACCACTATTCCCTGTTCCTCGTCTGTGAGGACAGCTCCAACGACAAGTTTCTTATCAGCCACCTCTTTGATGTTGCAGAAGGTTCAACACTGGAAGAAGCTTCCAATAACTGTATCCACTTAGAATGGAACAAAGGCATTGTGGGTCATGTGGCAGCGCTTGGTAAGCCTTTGAACATCAAAGATGCTTATGAGGTAAATAGGGAGCCTTTGGAACCCTGGAGATGGGCTGGGGAGGGGAACATGGGTAGGCATTGGACAACTACTGTGAATGGGGGTGTTATTAAAAACTGAGATGTATGCAATAAGATAACTGAGAGGTAGTAATTTGTGTACTTAGTTAAAACTAGAATGTATGGTAGTAACTTTCCCATCTTTTAAATCTTTTTTACTGGTGGTTGAGTCAAGGATATGAACCTGAGAAAAATCTTATCTTGTTTTTCTCCTTAATGATAATTTAACATAGCTCATCTCATAGTTATATTCTCTCATCACTATACATTTTCCTATCTGTTATTTCCATGTCTGAGGATTTTACTGAGATTCCAACATGATAGGTCCAAAAACTGTCAAGAAACCAAACTCATAGGCTTTTCAAAATTCATTCATTCATTCATTCAATCATATCCACTCATTCAAAGTCTCATTGACACCAAAAAAGTTTGATTTTCTGTCTTTCCATCCTTTCTTCCGTGTAGTTGTATGTTATGTATAGTTGCTGTACATTGTGCTATAGTTATGTATAAGTCTTTAATTAAGGACCTAAAGATTATACTATACGATTCTTCAAACTTTCTATTTAAAATAATCCTTTTTATTGATAGAATTATGGGTTTTAAACAAAGCATCTTAATTGAATGACACTTGATATATTTATGAAATACTTTCTAGCAATTTGAAAGAACAATTATTCTAGCTACCTACCACATAGTACACCATAAAGGTTCCGGGATAATCCCAGCTCGACATTCTTATATGTAATTTGAGAGGTCACTGCTGTTTTGTTCACCCCTGTATCACTGGTGCCTAATACAGTGCCTGGTGCATGGTTGAGTCTTAATAAGTATTGATTCAGTGAAACTTATAGTAGATAAGATAGATAAGTAGAATAGAAAGCAGAGCATAATAGATGCCAAGGAAAATGTGGTAGGTTCATGGAAGCAGGAGATGACATTGAGTTGGGGAAATGGAGAAAGGTTTCTTTGAGGAAGTAATGCTGATAACGGATCCTGGAAAATAGATAAGATTTGAATAGATTGAGTTGCGTGCACGGTGAGATCCAGATGTAAAGAGAAGCTGGAAGAAGAGACAGGGAAGTTGGATCGCATGGCACTTGTATGGAAATGTAGGGGTATAGTCAGTAGAGACATTAAGAAGCTGTTGGAGCAGAGCCCAGAGATTGCTGGGGTCTTGAATTCACCAGGTTGAGGAGTATGTATGTGGTCCGGGGCCATGGGGAATAATTGAAGATGGTTTGAAAAGTGGACTAGTATGATTCTGACTGTGCTTTAGAAAGATGAATTTTACAGTGGTCATAAAATGAATTAGAGGGAAAAATACTGGAAGCTGGGAGGATAGATTATTGTAATAGTGTGAAGAAGTGAGGACCTGAACCAGGGCATTGGCCTTAAAGATCAAAAGGAGGGAATGGACTTCAGATGAAGAAGCAGAATCTGCTGGACTTGAGAGCTAATGGGAGATGGAAGTGAGGAGGAAGAGAGGAGTCACAGGTGACTCAGGTTTCAAGTTGGGTAAATAAATGATGGTAACTGGTAAGGAACACTGAGGGCAGGGATTTGGGGAGAGATGTCGTAGCTCAGAAAGGTTAAATCCTGAGATATTTTTCAGAATCCATTCTGTACAAGCAGTTTCTTCAATTCGGATTCTTCATGGAGCTCTCTCCATGTCCTCTTTGAGCTCTGTAGTAACGTCACACGGTAGCTGACTCCAAGAGGGGGGTATTAAGGACACAGCTGAAGGACTGCTGCCAGATTTGCGGAATTCCCTTCCTGTCTTAGGTGACAGCTGTGTTTCCGCTTTTCAAGGGCACTATAGTCTCAAGTACAGTAGGACCATAAATATGCTTCAGTTTTGCTGAGAAAGTTTTCATCTGTCCGCGTGCTTATGTTTCTTCAGCCCAGAGAATTTTTTCCCTTATAAGCATTTTGTTTCATCTGCTTACCATCTTTAAAGTTTTGACAATGTAATTTTTGTTTTGCAGTTAGTAATGATTTAATTCTTTTTTTTTTTAAAAGATTTTATTTTTTCCTTTTTCTCCCCAAAGCCCCCCAGTACATAGTTGTATATTCTTCGTTGTGGGTCCTTCTAGTTGTGGCATATGGGACGCTGCCTCAGCGTGGTTTGATGAGCAGTGCCATGTCCGCGCCCAGGATTTGAAACAACGAAACACTGGGCCGCCTGCAGCGGAGCGCGCAAACTTAACCACTCGGCCACGGGGCCAGCCCCGTAATGATTTAATTCTTGTACTGCTGTCTAAAAGAGGCCCCATGCCCTTGATCTGTGACGCTCCCAGAGTGAAGCCTCTTAGCATGTGGGTTCCTCATGTTGCCACTTCACTCTCGGCACCCTGATCTGTGTTTCTAGTGGCCTTGCAGAAGTTGTTTGTGTCCTAGGAATTTCAATAGAAGCTGTGGAGTTGATCTGTGACATGTAATTTACATTGGTATTAACAGTGGAAGTCGGTGGCTAATGAGTAATTCATTTCTCAGCCCCACCCATAATTTGAATAATCAAAATACTGTCTCATGGCCTTTGTGAAAGTAGTCAGAGTATGAAAATACATTCTAGGGGCTGGCCCCGTGGCCGAGTGGTTAAGTTTGCGCGCTCCGCTGCAGGCGGCCCAGTGTTTCGTTGGTTCGAATCCTGGGCGCGGACATGGCACTGCTCATCAGACCACGCTGAGGCAGCGTCCCACATGCCACAACTAGAAGAACCCACAACGAAGAATACACAACTATGTACCGGAGGGCTTTGGGGAGAAAAAGAAAAAAATAAAATCTTTAAAAAAAAAAAAAAAAGAAAATACATTCTAATGTTTTCTGAGTCCTCCCTCTTTAAAAATGCATCTGTAAAAATGACACTGTACAACAGTATTTCTTAAGCTTATTTGACCACAGAACACTTTAAAAGTTGTAATGTAGCAGAAGACCATGAGGTAGCCATGAAATATAGTAGTACTCAGACTGAAGCTAAGAATTAAAAAATAGTCTCAGACAAATTAATTGTAAGAAGGGGTCAACATTTGATTCACTCTTTAAAACTTTGTAACAGAATGACCTAAATTTGAGGATTCAACCATTTTATTACTAGTAAAATTACACATTCATATATTTAAAATCTAAGACAAGCTCCCCAACTTAGACCAGTAATTCTCAATTAGACCACAAATACCAATGATAGGGTTAGTTGGTAAATGCTGCCTATATATTGATGTTCAGTCACACCATCTCCTCCTGCATCAGCCCATCATTTATGCAGCTTTCTTGAATGTGGCACAGCATTTATGAATAATAAGATATTGACACATAATAATCAGAACAACTATATAAATGTGTTTTGGTGTTTTCTTTGTACAGTCATGGGTTGCTTAACCACAGGGATACGTTTTGAGAAATGCATCACTAGGCGATTCTGTTACATGAACATCATAGAGTACACTTACACAAACCTAGATGGTTTAGATTACACACCTAGGCCATGTGGTACTAATCTTATGGGACCGCTGTCGTATATGTGGTCTGTTGTTAACTGAAATGTTGTTATGCGGTGCAGGACTGTATATGAAAACTAGATATCATCCAATATCTAGATTGGATTGTGTATAAGGGTTCTTCAGAGAAACAGAACCAACAGGATATATATAGATATATTAGAGGAGATTATTATAGGAATTAGCTCAGTTGGAATTAGGTAGAACTTCCATGATCTTCCTGCTGTCTGCAAGCTGGAGAACCAGGAAAGCTGGTGGTGTAATTCAGAGTATGAAGGCCTGAGAATCGAGGGGCCACTGGTGTAAGTCTGGTCTAGGTTTGAATCCGAAGGCCCAAGAGCCAGGAGCTCCGATAGAAGGCAGGTGGGCAGCAGAAGATGGATGTCTTAGCTCAAACAGAAAGAGCGAATTTGCCCTTCCTCTGCCTTTTTGTTCTGTTAAGGCCCTCAACAGATTGGATGATGCCTGCTCACATTGGTGAAGATCTTCTTTACTCAGTCTGCTGATTGAAATGCTAATCTCTTGAGGAGACATCCTCACAGACATACCCAGAACTAATGCTTCACTAGTGAATTGTGCATCCCTTAGCCTAGTCAAGTTGACATAGAAAATTAACCATCACAGATTGCCTTGAACCCCTAATTCCGTGACCTTAAGCCTAGCTAAGATTTCCTATGTCAAAGGATTTACATTGTCAAAACACCCCTCGTTCTCCCAAGTCAACTGGAGTACAAAACTTGGACACTTCTCCTGTTTCCATAGGACAACCACTCCATGTATGCCATGATTTCTGCAAGAAAACTTGGAGGGTCTTAGGTAAGGGTCACATTCCACTTGTGTGGCCTTCACCACGTAGCTGCTAATTCCTTCCATCCTTCCATCATTCCTCCCTTGTCATTCTTTCTCCAGATAAATGAATCTTCCCCATCTCTCACCCTGTGGGTCTCACCTCTACTCCAAGGATTTATCAAGATATTTTTCTAAAGAAATATGAGCTCTCTCAAATGAATTTCTGATGAGTAAAATTATTTGCAAATTGAATTTTAGAAGAAAGAAATAACACTAGCAACTTTTAATTTTGATAAATCTACTAATCTGTCATGGCATAATTGTGCCCCAGGGAACACAGTTTGGGAGCTGCAATATTTGTCTTTGTTCAAAGTTCTAATAATCTTGGGGCAATGTCTTAAAAATGCCACTCTGGAAGAAAACCGGTGTATAATTTGGCAAGTCTACTCTGTTGTTTCCTTTTTTTGTTTTTTTATTTTTATATAATTTCGAACTTACAGAAGAGTTGCAAGACTGTATAAGACACTTCTGTGTACCCTTCACCCAGATTCTCTAGTTGTTTATGTTTTGCCCCATTTGCTTTATCATTTTCTTTTTCTATATATATTGCATATAAGTAATAATGCATATTATTTTTTTCTCAACCATCTAAGTTGGAGACGTTTTCACTAAAGATTTCAGAGTATGTTTTCTAACAAGAATATTCTTTTACGCTATTGTAACACATTTATCAAAATCAGGAAATTTTATGATACAATACTATTATCTAACAATGCATAGTCAGGTTTTGTCAATCGTCCCATAAATGTCCTTTATAGTTATTTTTTCCCTCTGATCAAGGATCTAACCCAGGATTATATATTGTACATACCTGTCATGTCTCTTTAGTCTCCTTTAAATCCAGAATAGTTTGTTAGTGTTTATTTTTCTTGACATATATTTTGGAAGAATACAGCCCAGTTATTTAGTAGACTGTCTTTCCTGAATAGATTCAAGTTAGGCACTTTGGGCAGGAATACCACAGGTGTTGATGTTGAGACCTTGTTTGGTTTTCCAAACAACAGTCAATTCTTTCCTCTTACACCAGCTGGGGGTCCTACAATCCAGTTCAGTTCTGACTGTAACTACCTGGAATCAGCGCAGACCCCACGGGCTAAGGACTCAGTCCCACAAGATTGCCCCCACTTCAGACACCAGCCACAAATGGAGTCCCCAGGCTACCTGCACTTATGCCCAGCTGATTGAAAATTCAGGCATTCCCCCCTCAAGTTCAGTTATTTGCTAGAATCACTCACAGAATTCAAGAGAGTGCTATATTTACAATTACAGTTTTATTATAAAGGAAACACTTTGGGAACAGCCAAATGGAAGAGATGCATAGGGTGAGGAATGGGATGTGGGGGACACAGAACTTACATGCCCTTTGTGGGGGGGCGTCATCCCAGCACATAGATATCTTCACCAACCTGGTCGCCAGTGCCCACTTCCCTCTCTGGAGGTCGGGGGTGGGTCTGAGAGTTCTAACCCTCCAGTCAATTGGTTGGTTTTTCTGGCAGCCAGCCCCCATCTTGAAGCTATCTGGGGCTCAATTACCCATGAATCATCTCATTCGCATGAACTAAGTTGTGCTTGAAAGGGGCTTGTTAGGAATATCAAAATATTCTCCTATCAACTCAGGAAATTTTAAGGGTTTTAGAAGCTCTGTGCCAGGAACCAGGGATAAAGACCAAATATATTTTTTATCATACCACAGACCTCCTCAGTGTATGTTATCAGGAAGCATGTGATATTAGTTTATCCCAGTACTGATGGTGTTAAATTTGATAACTTGGTTACAGTGGTGTCCACCGGGTTTCTCCACTATAAGGGTACAATTTCTCATTGTAAATAATAAGTAGCCAGCCCTGGTGGTCTAGTGGTTAAAATTTAGCATTCTCACCGCTGTAGCCCAGGTTCGTTTCCTGGTCAGGGAACCATACCACCCGTCTGTCGATCGTCATACTGTGGCGGCTGCGTGTTGCTGGGATGCTGAAAGCTATGCCACTGGTATTTCAAATACCAGCAGTCACCCATGGTGGACAGGTTTCACTGGAGCTTCCAGACTAACACAGACTAGGAAGAAGGACCTGGCCACCCATTTCCACAAAAATGGCCACGAAAACCCTGTGAATAGCAGTGCAGCATTGTTTGATACAGTGCTGGTAGGTGAGAGGATGGAGCAAAAAGACCCAGCAGGGTTCCGCTCTGCTGTACACAGGGTGACTAGGAGTTGGAGAGACTTGCTGGCACTAAAAACAACAAATTAGAAGTATCTTATGGGGAGATACTTTGATATTATGTAAATATCCTATCCCTCATCAACCTACATTTACCAGTTTTGGCATCCAGTGATTTTCTAACGCCATCATACCTTCTATATTTATTAGTTGGCATTCTAATGTGAGGAAGAGTTTTGTCTTTTTTATTCATTCATTCATTCATGTATATCACTGAGGACTCATGGATTTTCATTTTGTTTATGAGTTATGATCTGTTATTATCTTTATTTATTTGGCTTCTGAAATTATATCAGATTTGCAGACTCCCATGTATTTTTGATATGCCCCCATCACTACAATTTTCTTGCTTTCCGGTAGGGCTGAAAGTTCTTACTGGCTTAACAAGATGTTCCAGGCTATCTTGGACTTTCCCTGCCCTAGCCCTAGAATGTTTCCTTTTTCCAAGGAGCCTTGCTTCCAAGGAAAGGATGGTATTTAGAAACCAAGGTCTGGCCACTAGGTGAGCTCATTGCTTCTGATATGTGCTCATTGCTAATATGTTAGCAGACAGAGCTAGGAAAAAAATAAACAAATATACACACATACTATATTTTATTTATTTCTGTACCTATCTACTTATTATATTAAAAACAATGAATTCTTACTGATACCTCCAATTTCAATCCACATCTCAAGGTACATTTTTTTTTTCTGCTTCTTTTCTCTGTTAGGTGTTCCCTTCTCCAAAAGTGAAGAACCAGGCTTCCTTACTCTTTAAGCATATGCTCAAGCCAAGTTCTAACCTCTTCACTCCATTCTGCAGGTTCCAGTATCTTTCCCTTTAGGCTGAAGAACTTCCATTAGCACTTTGTGTAGTGTGGGTCTGATGCTGACAAATTCTCTCATTTTTAGTTTATCTGAAAATGCCTTTATTTTGCTTGTATTCTTAAAAGATATTAGTTAATAGTAGTTTCTTTCAACACTTTAAAAGAGTTTTCCCACATTTTTCCTGTCTTCATTTTTCTCATGAGAAGTCAGCTATACTTTGTGTTTGCACCTCCTGTGGTGCTGTATTTCATTTTCACACCATGTGTATAAGTTTAAGGTTTTCAACAACTTTGAGAAATTTTTGGTTTAATTTTAAATATTTTATTTTTAATTGTATTTATTTAAATAAAATATTTAATTTTAAATATTTTCTGCTCCATTCTCTTTCTTCTTTTCGGGACTTCAATTACGTATATGTTAGATCACTTGATATTGTCCCAGAAAACACTGAGGCTCTGTTAACTTTTTATAGGTTTTTTCTTTTTCCCCTCTGAGTTCTTCTGATTAGATACTTTCTGTTGATCTATGGTCAGGTTCACAGACCCTTCAATGGACTTTTCATTTTAGACATTATACTTTTCAATTCTAGAATTTCCATGTGGCTTTATTTTTCTTTATAGTTTTTTCTTTCTTTGCTGAGATTCCTTATCAGTTCATTATTACCATATTTTCTTCTAAGTCCTTAAATACATTTATAGTAGCTGCTTTAAAATCTTTGTCTGTTAATTCCAACATCTGAATCATCTTGGGGTCCATTTTTATTGACTAGTTTTTCTCTTCATTATGGGTTGCAATTTCCTGTTTCTTCATGTGTCTTGATTTTTGATTTCATACTGGACATTGTGGATGTTTCATTGCAGGGCTTTTGGATCATTTCGTCTTCCTTTAAAATAAGGCTGACATTTGTTCTTGCAGTTGAGAGATCTTTGGTCTTGTTGGCCTTGGTATTATTATTTGTTAGGGTGGATGTATTTTACTTTTGAATTTAATCTTAGGGAGTGCCCCCTGAATCTAGGATATGGTTCTGTGTCTCAACTGAATGCCTGAGGTGCTTAGTAAGATCTCTCCTCTGGCTAGACTGGAAGTCCAGTGTCTCTAAACATTTCCCAAACTGGTGTCCCCGTTCTGATTTCAGACTTCAACAGGTCATTTTTGCAAGGGCAGAGTCTTGCTCTGTACGTGTCTGAAGTGAGTAGCTGCTCAGTCTTCTGCCACTCCTCCTTTAAACCCCTTTCCCCAACCCCCCAAGACAGCCTCTCTTATCAGGTACTTTGCCTTTCAAATTCCAGCCCCTTTAGAAGTCTCGAATTTCTTTCACTTCCATTTGGAACTGTTGTTCCACTTGGATGCTGCCTGCATTCTCCCCAGCACGAAAATGCCTCCAGGAAGAAAGCTGGAGTGTTGCATGGCAATCGTGCATTTCCGCTCTCCACTGTCTAGTAAAGCAGTAGGGCAAGTCTGGTACCAGTTGCTTTATCATGGCAAGTGGAGATCCAAGGCCTGTGTTTTTTTTACACTGACATGTTCTCATAAACAATAAAAGGAATAATCACAATAACAGTAGTGCTCCATTTTTTTTAAGGTGTTTCTTGGACCTAATGGGGTTAGAACTTCTCTCTGCGTATTGCCTCTGCAGTGAGTGCATTGTTAAAGGAAAATATTTTGAGATGCCAAAATTCACCTAAAGTGAATTTGAAGCATATGTTACTCCCGCCTCCTTCAATGAAGAGTGCAATCCAGGCTGCTGTTGATATTAAACTTCTACTATGCACAAAAATGTTGTGATAGTCCTGCTAATTTCAGTCTGTCAAACTCTATTGCTGTGATTAGATAGTTGGGTTTAATCGTCTTCATAAATTGGTCTTGTAATTCAAATATTCATTAACAAAATAATTGCTGAAGGTGCATTTTTATTCATATTTTGATTATTAGCTTGTAGAATAATTTACTGTATAAGTTAATAAATTTCTACTTCTTTAATTCATCAATATCAGAATTGCTTTTGATACTTTGCATACTAAAGGATGTTATTTAGGAACTATTTCTTAGAAACATTCAGCCCAGGTTTTCTCTGTGTCTCAATATAACTTGGAGTATGTTTGCAGAAAAAGCAAAAATGCGGTAGCGTTTATTTATAATATAAAATATTTAAACGGATTTTCCACCATTTTATAATTTTTCTTTTGCAGTTGTCCTTAATGTCGGGTTTGGCCCTCTCAGGGGAAAATTGGCCTCATTTCTGACCCCAATTGATGGAATCTAGTATAGTCATTTACTTCATTCACAGCTTTGGCTTTGCATGACTTTAGACTAATTTAAAAAAAAAAAATAGAAATGACCTTCAAAGATGAGGATTTTCCAGTGTAGTGATTCCATATTCTCTGAAGGGAATTCCTACAGCAGAGTTTTGAGAGCAGTGATGCTGTCATTAGGTTAAACATGTAACTTCCCAAGGCTGTTGCTTTGAAGGAACAACACTCATTCAAATGTTTATGTTCTGGTTTGTTTTTTCCATTCTAATCTTTCCTCATATAGTGGTTATCTGTCCATTTCCTTTAGTATGTTTTCCCCTACCTACAAGATTTAATTTAAACTATAATAAACTAAAAATGATCACAGTTGATAACTATGATATCACTTGTTGATGAATTCTTTCATTTATTTACCAAATGCTGTTGAGTTCCTGTGCTAACATTGGGAATACAGTGATGAGCCCAAAAAAAGCCCCTCACAGAGTGTACAGCCTAAGTAACTTCAGTCTTCCCAATCTGGAGTTTAAGAGAAAATAGCCTGTACCTTTCTTTAGCTCACATTTAGAATTTTTACACGTGTCAGAGTCCTTTGCAATTACTGGATGTGCATGATATACTTTATAAAAGGGGAAAGAGATTCAAAAGATTGAGTTGTTTACAGTCTGATTGAGGCCATGCAGCTTTTTTACATATACAAAAAGAAAAAAGAAAAAAGATATAAATTCTTGTGAACACCTGAGATAGAACAGAATACTGAGGAATTATATAAATGACCATTACAAGGGAGTAAAGTCAATACTGGAAGTTTGTTTTGGAGGTGGTTCGTTTTATAGGAAAAGTTTCAGAGCAGAGATGCTTTCCTGTTGGATGGCACGGAAGAATCAGGTAGCGAGATGGGAACAGGCAAATTGTGTTACGGGGAGGAGAGTTGCCAGTCTTCCTGAATCTAAGTAAGGCTATCCAAATTGGTTAATATTTTGAATTTCCTTAATTTCTTTGAGTTTATTTCTTTGTTTATATTTCCTTTATATGTTTGAGTCTGTATTTTTTTGGTTCTCATAAACACTAGCTGCTAAAAAACACTTAAATTTATCTTTGTCAAAGATGATACGTACTTACATTCAGCAGTGCCTTTTACAATGATAAAATTGTCATTCAGAGCAACAAGGTAAGTCAAAGGTTAGATTTCTCTAATCTTATAAATGGGAAAAATCAAATCAATCTTTGAACAGGTCAGTCATTAAATTGAATTTCTTTTTCCCTACTAGGATCCTCGATTCAATGCAGAAGTGGACCAAATTACAGGCTACAAGACACAAAGTATTCTTTGTATGCCAATAAAGAATCATAGGGAAGAGGTAAGCCAATTTTCCATTTTATAAAAGGTTATTTGGAAACATTTCTCTTTTTGAAAAAAATTTTTACTTTACTTTGCACATTTATGAAATAATCCCATAGTGATTAAGTTAACTATGAAGTGCTTAAATGTTCTGCTCGATATTTTTTATTTGGACCTTAGTTACAGGGTTCAGTCCTGAAGGAGACTTTACTTTGACTCAGGAATAAACTTCAGACATTTTGCTTCCTTCCTGTCCTTCTCCCCCAGGACCTTATTCTATCCTAAGATATATAATTGTGGCTGCAGTTGGAATCAATTTATTTCATATTATAAGTGTCTGAATAATGCTCATTTCATAAATGGTTATCTAATTGCAATGGTCATAAGCCGATTCTTTTTGGATCCAAAATTAAGTTTTGAAAAAATGGAAATTGTAGCTAATTCCAAGTAAATTTCATTGTGAAGTTATAACAAGCAAAGGAAAATAGGTTGGTTTATATTTCACCTAACTAGAAGGTTTGGAGTCTGTTAGCACTGATTTCCTCTTCATTTATACTTATTTTAAAAAAATGGTTAATAAATTACCAATTAAACTGAATTTTTCAATTGAGTGTTCTCAACCCTGGCTGCACATTACAATTGACTGAAGAACTTCTAAAATATTACCAATTAAATCATAATCTCTAAGGGCAACGTCTGGATACTGATATATTTTTAAAGCTCCCCAAGTAAACTGTAGCAAGGGTTGAAAATCACTACTCTAAGTGAAAACAAATAGATTGAAAGAGCCCATATTGGTGTTTCTTTACCTTGGCTGCACAGTAGAATCACATGGGAAGTAGTCTGAAATTCTAATGCCCAGGCTTCACCTTAAATCAGAGTCTCTGGGGTTGGGACCCAGGCGTGAGTATTTTAAAGCTCATGGTGATCACAGTGCAGCTAAGGGTGAGAACCCCTGCCAAGAAGACTAGAAACACTTTGATGCTTCTACTTGATTTACATTCGGATTCTGACATCTTTCCTTTCTCTCCTCCATCTGGTCTGTTACCAAGTCCCATTGATTTTTTTCCATTAGAGTGTTTCTCATTTCAGTTTCTTTCTTTTCATTCCTGCCGTCTGCACCAGAATTCAGATCTTGAAGCAATGCCTGAACTTTTAAAATATTCTTGTAAGGGGTTTCTATACTTGCAGTCAGTTCCCCTTCAATCCACCCTGCATATGCCCTGGGAATTTTCCTAAAACACAGCTTTCTAAATCAGTGCTCCTAAAATATTAATGTGTATGTGAATCACATAGGGATTTTGTTAAAATGCAGATTCTGAATTCAGTAGGTCTAGGTGGGACATGAGATTCTTTTCTAACAAGCACGAGGTTGATGCTGATACCCTGGGTCAATCACAATTTGATTAACAGGATCGAGAATCAGTCACTTCTGAGTATCTAAAATAAGTTCTCAGTGCCTTAGAGTTGCCACAAGGTTTAAGAGGATAGTTACTAAAAATTCCTGCACCTAAAACATGAATATCAGATTAATTATTAAGTTAATTAAGGCAATGTATGGACTAATGATGATAGTGCTATTAATTGGGTTGCCAGATATAGGAAATAAAAAATACATCCCATGTAACATTTAGGACCTAGTTATACTAAAAAATTATTTGTTGTTCATCTGAAATTAAGTTTGCTTAGAGGTCTTCTATTTTATCAGGCAGCCCTAGTTGTAAACCAAGGACTATGATTCTGTGCTCTTAAGAAGACAATGTTCAGCTTTTAGTTAGTATATATGCTTTAAAATCATGGCCCAAAACACAACTTTGTACTGGCCAAGAGACTCAGTTTGAATCCTACTCTGATTAAAGTCCTTCTAAATAGTGTGAACAGTCTCAACCTGTGTCATTGTGTGTAGCTGGACCCTCTGCTGGCTACATGCCTTGTCCCCTCACTAGAGCTGTCATGCAGGGGGGCTGGAAACCTTTCACACAGCTGTAGGGCTGACTGCATATTTTGTGGGGCCCATTGAAAAATGAACATTCAGAACCCCTTATGCAGGAAGCAGGGGGAAATACGCAGTTAAAGGTACCAAAATAGGAAGCATTTTCCTTTAAAATATCTTATTACTTATAAAACATAACAGGACTGAAAAAGACATGAATAACATAAATTTACACATTACAAGGCAATCTTATCAGTCTTACTTTATATAACATATACAGTACATGACACTTTCTCAATATTATGTTTAAACAGATCATAAGATTTTTTGTCTCACTTATGCAAATTCGTTTATGTCATGAAAATATATAAAGTTAGTAACTTTTATTTTAAATTGATACAGTTGAAAGCGGTGTCTGTTATTTTTGGCAGATGCAAGATTGCAGAACACGTTTACTTATGCTGAGGAGAAGAGTCTGTGTTGGGGTAAACACTCGTGGAGCCGTGAAGAGTGTTTTATAGGCTATGACAACATTGGAGAGATTTCTGATAAATTATTTCAAAATACAAATTTTATTACACCTAGAGCTGATGATCCTTGTGGAAAAATTTTTCTAAGAAGATTTAACCCTTCAAACAAATCAATTTCATGCCATCTGAATTTAATTTTAAATGTAAATTTATACTTTGGCATTTCAATGTTTCCTCTGACATTTCCCATAACTTATGGAGGGTGTATAAATAGCTGAAAGTGTGCTCTGCATTTGCATATAATTCAAAATGCCTTTTTATTCATCTACCATTGTGTCTTTGGTTACATGGAATATTAATTTTCTACTTGTGTTTCTTATTAACACGTGGTTCTTCTGAAGGTTCATGTGAAAAAAGTGTTTTCTGCTGACTGCAATGATCTTTTAATTTTCTTTACTATTTCTGTTTGTGGATATTTACTTTGCAACATTGCAGCAGTTGTGAAACCAGAGATATTAAATCTTTTGAATAATTCTAACACTCTTCAATTCTCTCCGATATGATTTATTGCAATGCCCAGTATCCACTTTTATTTTGCAGGAATTTCTTGATTGAGTTTGCTGCCTGAGTACCGCAGTTCGTGTCCTTGCATTCAGGCTGGACAATTGTATTTGTGCAGATGCCACGGGGACAGGCTCCTGGGACAGACAGACCAGCCAGCCTGCAACCGCGGGTCCTGGCACACCCCCGTGCAGTGGCCCTCCTTTCTCCTAAGGCTGAACCTGCCGCCGCCTCTGCTACCACCACCACTTGGGGCCCTGCTGCCCCTGGAAACATCCCCATCAGCAGCCAATCTCCTGAACGGCAGGGTTCTGGAAACCTCCCAGGGGTTTCTGCCAGGGGATGCGTCGTCAGGGGCTGCACCTTTCATCCAGGAGAAGGAGAGCTGAAGTACAGCGCTCCGGAGTCTGAAAAAAGGGCTGGGGAGCAGATGAGAGACCCAGGGCACCCCGGCTGGTCTCTGGGGACTGGGGCACCAGCCCCTCCTATGGCATCTCCTTCAGGATCTGTGGGTCCCTGAGTTGTGGAAAGCCGCCCAGCCTTCTGAGCTGGGGGCCCGCAGGGTTAGCTCTGGTTGCTCTGGGCACTTGTGGGAGAGCAGGGTCAGAGCGGAGGGCAGCAGTTGGGGGCTGAATGATGGTGCCCACCACTGCACACCCCGCGGTGGGCGAGGCCGCCCCTGCCTCCCTCTCCAAGGAGCCGACCACGAAGTCCGGGAAGCAGAGAGGGGAGATGGGGAGGGAATGGCAGTGGGGCTGCAGGGCACGCTCGGGTCAGCGCTAACCGCTGGTGTAAAGGGACGAGTGGCCACTTCTGGCGGAACAACAGGCGGCGGTGGAAGGCAGCGCTCAGGACGTCAGCGGGCCTGCGGGGGACGCACTCACCGAGGACCAGCAGCACTTTCCGGCTAGGCGCCCGATGCGCACGGCAGAGCTCAGGGTCCGGCAGCGCCTCGCAGGGCAGGCCCGCACCCGTGGCTCTGGCCCCGCCCGAGTACACGTGCGCGTCAGGCCCCGCCCCCAGGCGCCCTGGCCCCGCCCCTCGCTCAACCACTGCCCCTCGCTCAACCACTGCGCCTCCCGTGGACCCTGATGCGGTGATCTCAGGAGACCCCCAGCTGCTGCGGTTCCTGGTGAGTCCGCGGCGGCAGTGGGTGGCGTTGGGCCCAGGGAAGGGTAGGCGAGCTCCCGGGAGAAAAGCGGGGCCGCGGGGGGAGGCCGATGCGGGGCCCGGCGCAGGGGCCGAGGATGCGGGCGCCTTCCACGTGGACCCCGCTCCCCACCCACTGCGTCCCAACCCAGGTTCCCGCCTCCCTCGACCTTGGTGGAGCCCGCAGGCCATAGACTCTTAGGCAGCGTGGTGTCCCACCCTTAGACCCCAGGTTTCGCCGTAAGTGGCTTCGGGGTGGGGGCCACGTTGTGCCCAGAGCAGCCTCGCAGGGGCAGGGATGAGGGGCAGTCTGGGGCCAACTCTGTGCAGGTGGTGCCAGGATCCTACGGATGCTGTGCACTCTGAGTTAATCAAGGGGCCTTGAACTTCCCAGAACCAACTAGAACCCCTGGGGTCCCCTAGGATGCCAATGCCACAGGTGGGGGCGGGGGTAAGGCAAGGCCTCAATGGAAGACACCCCTTCCAGCGCTGCAGTCCCCTTAGTGGGTGGAAGTCTCCATGGCTGGCCTTTGCAAAGCCTCGGGCCCTCAGGGCCTCCAGTCCTCCCACCCACACCAGCCAGAGGAGGGAGCCCCCTGGACGCTGCTTCTCTCTGCACTGTGCCTCCTTAAATTCCCTGGGGAGGAAATAAAAAGAAGCAAGTAGATTTTCCTTGGAGGAAAAACTGAGTGTTTAGGCTTCTTATTGAGAAACTGTTTACCAGCTAGGGTTTGGGCAAGTGGGGTTCTGGGATTTGGGGCAGGGGTGTGGGGACACTCCATCTTTGGTGGACGCCCCCTCTGCACAGGTTTCTGGCTTCCTGTCTCAGACCAGCAAGGGGGTGGGATGTAGGCCATCAGGCTCAGACCCCCTGGAGGGGAGACAGATTGTGCCTCTCCTGATGCGCTGGACCCCCGCCCTATTGCTGGGTCCTCTGAGGCCGGGACCCTGACTGCTGGTCTGTGTTGCCCCTGCTCCACCCCAGGCTGAGTGAGGCCAGGCCCTCAGGCTCCAGCATGGCCCTGCAAGACCACTGCTGCCCCCCTGCGGCCGTGCAGAGGAGGCTGCCCATCCTGCCCTGGCTGTTGGACTCTGAAGATGGACTTCATCACTGGACTTTCAGTGGGGCTCAAGGTCATTCCCCACACGCTGGCCTGTGCTGAGGTGGCCTGACTCCTGCCCCAGGTGAGATGTCTGCCCCTGCTGCTGGCCACATCCCCTCCCTGACCCCACACTTGGCCTCATCGCCTGCCCAGAAGCAGAGTAGAAATGCACAGTATCCCCTCCAGACAGCGGGGCACCCAGGGCTCCAGCCCCATGGGAACCAAGAAGCCTTGGTTTACAGTCTAGAGCATGTGACTGCCTTTGGGGAGACGCACGCTTTTATAACTTCTCTTGTCACACTTGTCACACACAGGTATCAGGGCAGTTCTGGGTTGTGTGATGGGGCCAGCAGGATGACTCACTGTAGCTTTAAGCATTATTTCTCAGGCTCACAGACTCACACAGAAACACGCAGGTCTTTGTGCTCCCGCAGGTGGCACCTGTGGCCCCACTTGGGTGCAGGTAGAAAAGAGGTCCCCTCATCACAGCAGGTCACACTCATGGATGATCGAGGGTGAGTGGTTACCCTGCCTGTGTGCGCTGGTATGCCCAAAGTACACAGTGGACACCGCAGACCCCTGTGCTCAGATGTCTACACCAGGGGCACCCTGGGTGTGCCATGTGCTTCCTGGGTGCTCATCACTCTCTCCCCAACAGTGTGGCTTCTACTCTGCCTTCATGGGTGCTTCGTGTAGTTCTTCCTGGTCACCTTCTGGCATGTTACCCTGAGCCCACCTGTGCTGTGCTGCTGGCTTTCCTGTGGGCTGCATGCAGTTAGCCATGGAGTCCCTGTGCTTGGGTAAGACTCTCAGGCCTTCGGTCCATGGTGGGGGAGGTGTGGTTCTGCTCTTCCCAGAGTAGTGGGGCCCCTGCCTCCTGGGGATGGCCCTGCCCTCAGCATTTCCTTCTTTGCATTCCAAGGGCTACCCCTGTGTGTGTGTAGTAGGGGCAGGGGGACCCTCACCCCTCAGCCCTCCCCTATTCTGCTGAGAGGCCAGGACACTTGGAGAAGCTCCCAGAGCCTCAGACCCCAACCTCCCTTTCCTGCTCTCCAACCAGCCCACACAGGGCATGTCATTCCAGTCCTCAGCCTCAGTCCCATCCACACTGCCTTTCCCAGCCATGTCCACCCATGTCCTCTGGGACCAGGCAGAGCTCTGACCAACACAGTATTCCCTCTTGGCTGCCAGGGTTCCTGCTGGACTTCGTCTCCTGTGCCATCATTAAAAGTTTCACCTCTACTGCTACCATCACCATGGACTTCGGGCAGATCCAGGTAGGCTCACTGTTGGCACTGGGGCACCTGCAGGGTAGCAGGACCAAGGCCAGGTCCTGATATGTGTGGGTCCGTCGACCCCTTGCTTTCCAGAGCTGGAAGCACATGGTGCTCGCGTGAGTCTCCATCAATGAAAATGACCCTCAGGGGGGATGTTGGGTGAGGGTCAGATTGTGCAACAGGTAATTTGGGGGAGTGGTGATGACAACCCCACTCTTGGTGGAGATTTCCCACCAGTGAGCTTGGTTCCCGCACAGGGTGGTTTGTTCCGCTGCCTCTACTACCCACTCAGCCAGCAGCCTGCACAGCTGGTGAGCATCCTGCCTAGATTTTGACAAGCGGATTATACCTCCATGCTCATTTAGCTAGATGATTTCATTTTTTTTCCAATTTCTGTCGACTGTGTTTCAAATGGCTTGCTTCTTTATGTTTCTGTTTAAACCTCCATGAGAAGCTCTAGATCAGTGATCATGGGTTCCCCGAGGCCGTCATTGGTTCTCCTTTCCCTGGGTTCGATGATCCTGGGGGGCAGGAGCTGTCTTGCTCCCGACCGTGGCCCCCAGTGCTGTGCTTGGTATAAAGCAGGTCAGCGCTCAGGTGGGTGTGCAGAGTGGACCTGAACTGTCTTGTACAAATGAAGCTGTGGGGCCCCTGGCGGCAGACTCGGGGCCAGGCCTCTTTCTTGTGACCTGGTGTTCTCACCTGGGTCTGGTTCTCCAGGCTGGCCTGTGCAGTCTTCCCTGATGGTGGGCAGTGAGCAGATCAAGACCAGGAGGAGGCATGTGTGAGAATCCAGCAGCTGACACGTCTTCCCTCTCACTCTGTGCTGGGGCTGGATCCACACTTTCCCTGTGCTCGTTTCTCATCACACCCCTGGGACAGAGGTTTATCATCATCTGCATTTAGAGAGGAGGAAACCCCTTAAAAAGGTGGGTGAATGCGATTTATATATTATGTACACACACATCAGGGGAAGCTTGGCAAATGGTCTGTCCTAGGATAGTCTGTCCTTTATTCTAGAAACAATATCTTTCCTTTTTAGTGTCAGTAATGTTCCTTGATGTGATCATAATACGGGTAGAGGGCAGCTTCTTTGTGCATTCATTACCTGGCAACCCTACACCCACAATGTCATTAAAACCTTGACCACGTCATGACAGCCATCTGAGAGCCCCTAGGGTGGGGTGGGGTTCTCCTGACTGCCCAGGACAGAAGTGGAGGAGGCGGAGGTAGGAGGTGTCCCCTGGCTAAGTAGCCCAGACTTCCGTGGCACAAGTGCCTCAGTCACCTTGGCCCTGGCGAGCGGTGTCTGTGCACAGGGGTGTATACTGTCGTCGGGGATAGTCATGTGAACTGAAGGGACACCAAAGGCTGGTATCAGGAACAGGCACACGCCTGGACAAATCCAGGATGTCTTTGTATTTGCTTTTGTTTAACCGTGAAAGGTGCGTTAAAGCCTGATGAATTTTAATAGACACGTGCCCTGAAATATCCCGGCACACAGAGCTGAGTTTTCCACAGTTCCTTGTCACTCTACCTGCTGGTTGTGCTGCTCCTCGTTCACGTCTCTGATCTTATATAGAGTTTAGGGTCAGACTAAGCATCGAGAACAGCCTTTTACACATACTCTTGGACTCTTTTCAGTTTGATCCTGAAGGCATCTGCCACTTCTGGAATCCACTCAAACCACAAGGAGGAGAGTCACTCCAATGCCTATGAAATGGAACCTTCAGGAGTTTTTAGTTATAAATCTTGGAATCTGGAAGATTCAATTCATGATTGCAAAATATTTCCTAATATTTTGTTTTTTCATAAACTGATGCTTTTGAAAGAGATCTCATTAATTGGGCTGTTTGACTTTGACGTCTCTTTGGGGTGGAGCAGTAATAAACGTGGGTCCACTTTCATGTTCAGCGTGCACATCCACGTGATCCGAACTCTTCCACTTCTTTTCTGTTTGATGGCTCCCTGTGTTCCCCTCCCCCTGGGTTATGATGATTCATTTCTGACACTTGTGAATATGCTTTTTTAAACTTTAGGTACCTTTTAAAAAAAATTTAAAACATAGAAATCCTCATGGATGTTTCAGGTTGTCTTAGTACCTAGAACATTCGCTACTGGAATTCCTCTGCGTTTTCATTGCCCTGGTTGGGACCCTTTAAAGTGAGTGAACGAGACTCTGTCCTCCCTCCTGGGGGATGTCTTCTGTGTTGCTGATGCACCGTGCAGTCTTTCGTCATCATTACAGCGTCAGTGAGATATAGTTCACATGTAATACGAGTCACACTGTAAGGTGTGTAAATCAGTGTTTTTAGTATACTCACAGAATTGTGCAACGTCACCACAATCGATTTTGGAAGCTTTCCATCACTGCTCCAGAAGAAACACTCTGCTCGTTAGGAGACAGTCCCGTTTCCCCTAAACCCTCAGGCCTAGGCAGACAGAAATTCATATTCTGTTTCTATGGATTGGCCTATTTTGAACATTCCCTATAAATGGAATCATACGATGCGTGACCTTTTGAGTCTGGCTTCTTTCACTCAGCATGACGGCTTCAGGGTCCACCCGTGTTGCCACATGTGTGAGCCCTCCATTTCTTTTCGATGCTGAATGGCATTCCATCGTGTAGCTGCAGCACAGTCTGTTTATTCCTCAGCTGATGGACATTTGGGTTATGTCTACTTTTTGGCTATTATGTATTTGTCTGCTATGAGCATTCACGTACAAGGTTTTGTGTGGACACCTGCTTTCGTTTCTTTTGGGTCTGTACCCAGGAGTGGAATTGCTGGGTCACATGGTAACTCTTGGTGTCACTGTTTGAATACCTGCAAGGAATTTTCCCTAAGCAACTGCACCATCGAGTGCAGACCTGCAGGACGCTCAGGTGTGTCAGGTCTGTGGCCTGGTTGCAAGGACATGTGGCCAGCAGGGGGCACCGTGGGGCTATCTCAGAGGTGAGCCTGCCTGGCCCTGCCACCTGGGAAAGTCTCGCAGGCCAGAGGGAAGTGAGCAGTGAGTTCACTGAGCTGTGCTGTGATGAGACTGCAGCGGTCAGGACCTCCGGGACCCAGGGCCATGAAGGGCCAGGTTCTCTCACCACCTGGGGCCTGGGAGGGTGCAATTCTCTTCCTCCTCCTCTTCCTCCAGGCAACAGAGACTTTGCCTAGAGCTGAGGGGCGCTGCAGCGGGTCAGGGACCTGCACACATTTGAATGTAGGAACTGCTCCCCTGTTGGGTCTTGTAGATAATGAAAGAGATATGGGGGACCCCAGTGTCCCTGAAGGGGTCTTGGGAGGGGAGCTCTTGAGCACCTGCAGGGTGCGTTGGGCCCATTTCCCCATCTGCCTCCTCACTTTGCACAGGTGCGGGGGGCCTCTCCTGAGTGGAAGACTCTGGGGAGCTTCAGCTCACCTCTGCTTCCCCCTCACTCACTCAGCTCACTGTTCTCCCTGTGTCTCCCGCTATTGATTCTGGGTCCAGATGGGACTGACTCAGCCACCCTCAGGGACCAAGTCCCTGGGACAGACAGGCACACTCACCTGCATGGGAAACAGCAACAGTGTTGGCCAACAGGGGGCAGCATGGCTGCAGCAGCTCCCATGCCGTGTCCCCAGACTCCTGAGCCACAGGAGTAACAGCTGGCTGTCAGGGGTCTCTGAGAGATTTTCTGGCTCCAGGTCAGACAGTGTGACCTCCTAGATGTCACTGCAATGGCCCAATCCTTCATTCCTGAAAGGTAGGGACAATCAGTAGACCTGCCTGAATTGAGTTGTTGTCATTTTCCAGTGACATTAATCCCAGGGCATGGTAGTTGTAGGAGACACCCTAAGGGGTCTTCTGTGTTATAGACACCCTCTTCCTTACCTCCACTGTGAAATAATGGTCCAATTTCTCCTTGGTAAGGTAGTCAGGAGAAGTCACCCCATCCAGCACAGTGATTTCCTTCTTATCCTGTTGATTCAGAGGCACGAGGAGCCCAAAGTGCCTAGCTGTCAGTCTTAACTTCCAGTTCAATGAGATCGTCGTTGTGTCTCCTGGTGGCAGCATATATCCCTTTGGAACTAAGAGCTTTAGGCTAACAGAACATAAGATCAAGGGGACAGAGGTTAAACACTTGGCTAGTGGGTCACTAGGAGTAATAGTTATGTCATTGCCATTTCCACTCCTTGATTCCTGGAACCCTGAATGCTGGATGTGGGAGAGAGAGCATCACATATCGATTAACAATTCAGTGCATTTAAAGCCTCCTGAAAAGCCATGCCCCAGCCCTACAAGGGATCGTCCCCTCGCCAACACTGTACTGGGAATTTAAAAGGCCACTGCACCATTCTGTCAAGCCAGCTGCTTCAGGACGGACAAGTGAATGGACAAGTGAATGGACAGGTAAAAATGATAAGCCAAGTGAATTCCATGAGCATGGGCCCATTGTCTCACATCATCTGCTATGAACTGAGTTCCTTGATCAGAAGCAAGGCTATGTGGAAACCATAACTGTGGGAAAGAGATTCTGAGCTCACTAACGGTAGTTTGGGCAGAAACATTGTGTTCAGGGAAGGCAAGTCCATATTCACAGTGAGTGTCTGTTCGGGTAGAACAGCACACTGCCTCTTCCATGTTGGATGCAGTCCAGTGTCATCACCCTGACCCCAGGCAGCTGACTGATGGCTGTGGCAATGCTTGCTGTGTGAGTCACTCAGTGTGGGTCTCCGCTGTCATCAGAGTGGGCGCCCAGCAGTGGCCGGAGCCAAATCAGTCTCTGTGAGTGGAAGTCCATGATGCTGAGCCCATGCAAAATGTCCATCCCTGGCACCGCGTCCATCCCTGCCACCAGGACCCCTTTGCTCATAGCTCATTGGGTGATGCCAGGGCTGCTGGGGAAGAGGCTGATTGGTATCCACAAACAGGCCATCCATTTGATTAAAATCCTCCTGTGCCGAGGTCACCCTTTGGGGAGCATTCACATGTGAAACAAATCTCTGCACATTTTTTGCCCATTCAGAGAGACCTGTCTGCATTTTCTTGGTCAGCAGTTTTCCAACGGTATTGCTTCCAGGGACCTGACCATCAGGCCAAGCAGTTGGCCACAGCCCATGTGTCAGTGCATGATCCCACCCGTGGATCACGTTTCTTATTCCAAGCAAAGTGAGCAGCCAGGAGCGCTGCTGGAAGTCCTGCTCACTGGAAAGATTTCCCCCCATCACTGACCTTCGTGGATGCCCCAGAAAGGGGCACAGGGCTGCTGCTGTGCACCTTTGGGTGGGACCTGCGTATCACAGAGTGCTCTGGAAATCTGGCCCGAGGCTTCTCCTGCTCCCCAAGCTGATCACAGGGAACTCCTCACGAGGCTGTTTCCACAGTGGTTAGAGAGGCTGCCTCCACCGGCAAAAAAGATTCATCAGAATTTAGAGTTGTTATTTTAAAGATTGGCGCCTGAGCTAACATCTGTTGCCAATATTGTCTTTTTTTTTCTCCTTCTCACCAAAGTGCCCCCAGTCCATAGTTGTACATTCTAGTTGTGAGTGCCTCTGGTTGTGCCATGTAGGATGCTGCCTCAGCATTGCCTGATGAGCGGCACCATGTACATGCTCAGGATCTGAACCCACGAAACCCTGGGCTGCTGAAGCGGTGGGCACGAACTTAACCACTCGGCTAGGGGCCTGCCCCTGGGGGTCTTTGTGTTGAAGGATCCGCAGGCTGGGGGGTTGCTGGGATGAGTGAGAGAGGTGCGTGGATGTCTCTAGGATGACTCATGTACACAGCTGGGGATGTGGACGGTCGATGAGAGCACAGATAAAAGAGCAGGTCCGGCACAGTGTCTCTATCCATGCTTCACCCTGTGTGGGAGAGGGGAGAGGCATTTTTGTCTTTTTTGTTGACTCATTTATGTTTTCATTCAAAATTACTTTTGGACTGGCTACTACTAAGTCTCAGCACTCTCCCGGGTTTGAGTGCCACAGCAGTGAAACAACACTGTTAAGGCCACGGGCATCCTTTGGCTTTTAGTCTGACTCAGAGGTAGAGAAGTTGAGCAGATGTTTTCTGTGACTCAGTCAGTTGGACACAGTCAGTACTTACAGGAATAGAGTGTAGAGGACTGAGGTCAAGAAGCAAGTGCTTGGCTAGAAATATATGTATGTAATCGACTGAAGTTTATTAAAGCCATTGTAACTACACTTGTGGATCTGGTCACTGGGAGAAATAATTTTGTTAATGTTCATAAAGCATGTAGGGTAATATCTAACACATGGCAGTGCCACAGAAGGATCTGTAGAGTAGGAAGAAATGATGCATGGGCTGCAAGTAGAGGATTTAGACAAGAAATCTGGGGACATCTGTGCCACCTTCCTCACCCATTTGCTTGCAGGTTCAGCCCCTCTGCACTTCCCCGGAGGTCCAGCCCTGTCCTAATGCACAGCCCGCATCGTGTGTGGGAGACCCATTCACCCTGCTGTCCACCCTCAGGGCTGTGGGTTCCTGGCTGCTTCCTGGGGGGACTGATGTCCCTGATCATCTTCCCCAGGGTGGACGAGCAACAGGAGAAGCAGGTCTCTCTCCTAAATAATAAAGGTTCTTCTGGAAGAATTCCTTGTGTGTAGTTATTAATGGACCCCTGCCCCACTGAGGGTAAAGGTGGGGACAAGTAAAGAAGGTTATGGAGACTGGCCTGCCGTGGCTGGAAGTGACCTGTGATGAGGGAGAGAGGAACTGGTCACCTCAGGCCCCCCACAGAGAGGGTGTGGAGGAGGGTTAATGCCCTCTGCCCTCTGCCCTCTGCTCACTGGCGGCAGGACACGGTCTCTCTGAGGGGTCAGTCACCCATGGCCCCAACACATAACTAACTAATGGTGGAAGGGGCAGAGGAGTGACTTTATACTGAAGAGGCCATATTTTTGAAGTAAGGAAAAGATGCGGTGACACCTGCAGCACAGCAAGGAGCTCCCTGGGGACGAGAAGCTCCGGCCCCTGTGTGGGGATGGGTGGGGTGCGAGGCAGGGCTGAGTCCAGAGTCTCTCTCTCTCCTTGCTCAGCCCTGGGGTATCCATCCCAGTCACAGGTGAATCTGGGCTCTGAGACAGCAGGGGGAGCTGTGGGCCTGTCCGGAGGGTCTGTGGGGTGATCTCAGCTGGGAACCCAGAGCCTGGAGCCCTGCCTTGTGCATCTGCTCTGTGCTTACTGGGGCCCAGCAGCTGGGAGCTCCCAGGGCCCTAGGAGAGGCTCCCCAGCCCCACCCATACTCAGCTTCCACCAAATGTGGGCCCAGGCACTCCAGGGGAGGGGGGTGGTTTGCATGAAGGGGCCCTCTCTGCTCTCCTGAGGGGAGAGATAAGAGGACTCTGCAGTTCCCTCACTCCTGAGGCTCCGAAGCAGAGCCTGGGTGTCTCCACCGTGGCCTGGACCCCTCTCCTCCTCGCCCTCCTCACTCACTGCTCAGGTGACTGGCTTTGGAAAGCAGGAGAAGTGGTTATGGGGGACAATTTGGCTGCTCTTTAACCATAATTTTGTGCACATGCTGCGGGCAATAACCCCAGTCTCAACTCTCCGTGTCTCTACCTCCTCTGTTCCAGGGTCCTGGGCGCAGTCTGGGTGACACAGGAAGCCTCAGTGTCTGGGTCTGTGGGACAGAAAGTCACCCTCTCCTGCGCTGGAAATAGCAACAACGTTGGAATATTTGATGTGGGCTGGTACCAAATTTCTCACGGTGCCCCCAAAACTGTGATGCTCAGAAGTTCTCGTCCCTCAGGGATCCCAGCTCGGTTCTCTGGCTCCAAGTCCGGCAACATGGCCTATCTGACCATCTCTGGGCTCCAGGCTGAGGATGAGGCTGATTATTACTGTTCAGCATGGGACGATAGCATCAGCAATAACACAGTGCTCCGGACCCATGGGGAACCGAGACCAAAACATGCCCCATTCCCTGTGATCACCTCCACACTGCCTCTTACAAACAGGGTTGACTGTGGCCCATCCTAGAGTGTCAACATCTGAGGGTCTGACTCTGAACACAGACCAACTTTAAAGAGTCAGTGGCAGAAGCTCCCTCTCACATTGTTTATAATTTTATTGAGATGTAGTCTGCACGTCATAAAGCTCCCCAGTGTAATGTCTACAATAGTGCTCAGCATATTTACAGGGCTGTGTAACTGTCACTGTAATCTACTTATAGATCATCTCCATCCTCCCTCAGAGAACGTCCCCACCCATTTGACATCACTCTTCCTGAATCTGCTCAACCTTAGGGAACCGCCCATCCACTGTCTGTCTTCACACATTCCCCTATTCTGGACATTTCATGTAGCTGGAACCAGGAAAATACGTGGCCCTTTGTGACCACCTTATTTCACTTATTTCATTTGCATAAGAGTTTTGATGTCCATCTATGCTGTGGCATGGCAAAGTAGTCCATTTTTAATTGCCAAATAATACTCCATTGTGTGAGCAAACCACCATTTGTTTATGCATTCACCTGTTGATGGGCATTTGAGTTGTTTGTCATCTTTCACTAGTATGCATGATGCTGCTAGCAACGTTCAGGTACAAGTCCTGTTTGCTTTGGTTTTGATGAATATGTGTCTTCATTTGCCGGAGAAGCACCCAGGAGCGGGATTGCTGAGACGTATGGTGCTTTACGTTACAGTGCTGAGGAGCTGTCAGATCTTTCCAATATGGCCCACTGGTTTACATTTCCACCAACACCATCTGCATGTTCTGATTCCCACACATCTTCCCCAACGATTGTTATTGTCTCTCATTGTTATCATAGCCCTTCTAGTCTGGGGGGAGTGATACCTCAGTGCATTTTGACGGGTATTTCCCTTATGCCCCATGGTGTTGAGCCTCTTTTCATGTGCTGTGTTGTTTTTCAAAAGTGATGAGCAGCAGAGGCTCTGAGGCTCTTCCACAGATCACTGACACTAAGAAACTTTAGATTCAGCTGTTGCCAAAATCACACACTCAGCCTGTTCAGCTCAACTCAGCAGAAAATCTTTCTTCAGGAACAACATTCCTCTCAGAGGCAACCAGCAGCATGAGGCCACCTTCCCACGTGAGGACCATAAGATCAGGACGTCCTGTGGAATCTGCCTGTGACAGGCACTGTAGCCTCAGGGCTCACACTCTTTTCCAGGACCGTCTATAGAGTCTCATTTCTGCGCATGTCTCACACTCAGTCACCTCTTCAGTAAAGCCCCAGGCCCAGCGTGTGTCTTCTGACACCTCAGCAGAGGCCGCTCTGCTGGGAACCAGGCTCGGGTGGAGCTTGAGTGCAGCCCCTTCTCCCTGCACACACAGCGCCGTCTTCATTAACCACAAGGACCGCAGAGACCGCAGGCAACCATCTGACACAGAATGCACACGGACACTCTGGGAAAAGATAAAAATTCCAACGGGGGGATCAAACATGACCTGAATAAATGTAAAAATAGACGTTGCTGAGAATGATTAATATCAAAAATATGAAATGTATGCTTATTTAATATATAAATATAATTATGTGTAGTATCAGTCAGAATATTCGGGAAACATGACATTTTTTCTAATATTTATGTGGGAAAAGTTAAGTCCAAGAATAGCCTAGAGCATTTTGTGAACAAATGAAAAGGAATTGGGATATAAATGATTAGATATCGAGATCTATTTGAACACACAGATAATTTAAAGAGTATGCAGTGGTTGCAGAAATGAAACAGAACAACCAACCACACAGAAATCAATGGAACTCAATTACCTGCCGAGGAGGAGGCCTGTGCGCATGCACAGCGGGCTCACGATGGGCTGTCCAAGTGCCACGCAGCAGTCACATCGTGAGCTCAGTTCTCAAACAGATCCACGCATCTTCAGGAAACACAGATGTCTTAATAAAAAAAGTGAGATTCAGAATAAGATCTCTGGAAACTACCATTTATGTAATTTTAAAAACACAAATAGTTGCAACCATGTTGGAATAACTGAAAAATGATTTAACTGCCCATTGCAAACAACTGGAAAAACTGATACATGTATAAAAGTTCTTTCAAACATTAGACAGCAGGCAGAACAAGATTATTATTTTTGTGAGGAAAAAAATGGCACAAGTTGTATCATCAGCCCATCTTTTTTGTGTGATGCACAGCCTGGCCCCTGGAGCAGAGAGGGGAGCTGAGGCAGCGCACAGCCTCTCACCGAGTGGAGCAGATGGAGACCTGAGCTCAGGGATCCGAGGCTCTTGGGAGCTGTGGGGATGAGTTCTGGAGAGGAGCGCCCTTCACAGAAAACATCTAGAAATCAGCATGGGGTTCCTCTCATCTTAGCTGAACCCTAAAATCCATGTGCATAGTGTGAAACTACACAAGGTCTGTCCACAGGGTGACCAGGAGCTGGTGGATGAGCAGTGTCCACGACTCACACAGGCTGTGAATTATACACATTTCAAGCAGTCAGCTGTGGTCCTTGTTCATCACTTTGGGGCACTTACTCGAGTTCACAGAAAAATACAGCAGAGGGGCTAAATGATTCCGAGAATATGCTGTTGTGGAAGAGCACTTACAGTCTACAGCAAGCCTCAGAAGGATCAAGCTGAGGCGTCAATATGCTCACAAGTGTTTCCAGCTGCTTTATTCATGATGGCCAACACTTGGAAGCAACCAATACGCCCTTCAACAGGTGAATGGATAAAGAAACACCGGTGCATCTATACAGTGGAACGTGATTCAAGGATAAAAATACATATCATTTGGCCCCCAAAAGGCATGGAGGAAACTGACATGCATGTTTCTATGTGAAAGAAGCCAATCAGAAGTGGCTGGATCTGCGAGGGGTCCGGGATGGAGAGGGCAGGAACCCTGATCGCCTGCTCCAGCTCAGATCACAAGTCTCCTGCATCCACCAGAGGGCGCTGGTGCTCCCCAGGTCCTCAGCTTTGAGCTCTTCTCTCCCCTGCGTCTTGGAAGTGTTCCTGTGTAATCCTTGCAGAGAAGCCCTTTCCTGTCCTACACTCTCCTTTTAGTAGATGCAGGCCAGGCTAACGTTGAAGGAGGGGCACCCACAGCCTCCAGAAACGGGAAGATTCGAGTGGAGACCTCCCACCCTGAGAATACAGGTAACATACAAGAAGGGTTGGTGGGCTCAGGCCTGGTGGTGGAACTCAGGAAGCAGAGTCTGGGTGCATCTCCACCATGGCCTGGGCTCTGCTCCTCTCACCCATATAGCTCACTGCACAGGTGGCTGCCTCCAGGGAATTCTGGGAGGACACCTGGACGTCTCCTGGCATGATGACCTCTTTCTCTTTCCTGGCAACGGAGTCTGTCCTGTCCTTACTGATCTCTGTGTTGCTCCCTCTTTGCAAGATCTTGGGCTGAGGTTGTGCTGACTCAGACCAGCTCTGTGTTGGAGTCTCCGGGGCAGGAGGCCACCATCTCCTGCACCCACAGCAGTGGCTACATTGGGAGCAGATATGTGCACTGCTACCAGCAGTGCCCCCATCAGCGAAATCTACAAGAGTGACAAAGGACCCTCCAGGGTTCCTGATCAGTTTTCTGACTCCATAGCCAGCTCCCCTAATGCCACCTGCCTGACCGTCTCTGAGCTGCAGCCTGAGGATGATGCCGACTACTCCGGTCAGTCTGATGACAGCAGCTATAAGCGCACAGTGCTCCAGACCCGTGGGGCAGTGAGATGGAAGTTCCCCAGGGCCTCCCCATGCTGGGTCTGCCCTCAATCTGTCCCCAGCAGAGATGGTTGTTCTTTCTTGTCTCCTGCTGGAATATCCATGTTGAGATTGCATGTTTATGAATCTATTTTTTTTTCCAAAATTTCCCCCCATGTCTTGATGGATGATTTCCTACTTCCTTTGCAATCATTTCATGGAGGTGATTTGGTTCAAACAGGGTTTCTGAACCGCGGCACTACTGACAATGTGGCTGGGTCATTCCCTGTGCTGGGGCTGTTCTGCATATTGCAGGATGTTTAAAAACATTCTTTGGGGTCCGCACATCAGATAACAGCACCCTACTCTCCAAGTCATGACACACAAAAACACCTCCAGACATTCCCCAAAATGCCCTAGGGAGGGGGGCCAAATCACCCCAGTTTGGGATCCTCTGGGTTGGAAGAACATATTCTCAGCTCTTAGGAGGCCTTTGACATTGAGACCTGTTCCTGACATTCAACTGGACAGAAGCCTGGATGTGTCACCTCTCTGTGCTTCCACTTTCCCATCTGTTATACAAAACAGGTGCACAGACTCAAATGAGGCCAGAGAACCTGTGAGCCAATCACACGGAATCTCCTCTCAACCAGAGTGTGGAGCACACATTTAGTCAGAATAGATGTGCAATTAATATTTTAAAGCTTTACACAATGCACATGAAAATGTAACAGATCCATCTTCATCTGTTCTCTTAGTGAGCATTTTTCAAGCATGGGATACAAAGATTAATAAAAACAGACAGAGTCACATACCCTTGGAGTTTGCACTTAGTGTGGGTACGAGACAGCAGACAGAAGCAGCAGGTGGATGGTGGAGCGATTCTGAGCATAGAAGACAACCTCCAGGAGGAGAGGAACTGCCGGGAGCACGTTAGTTGTTTAAATGTCTGCTCACATTTCACTGAACTAAGAGCCTGTGAGACAATTGATTGTCACACAATACTAAATACACAGTTCAAAATCCACCATATGCTGAATGAAATTCAATATGCAACACCTTAGCCTCAAATCCGCCAGTGGAACCAGGTGGGAAAACTCATGAAAGAAGAATGACGGGTTTGAAATCTTAGTGTCCAAAAAAGACACGATTCTTGAAGTGTATGAATGGAGACCCATAATAGACTGTCTGAGGATGGACGTGCTGGTCTGGACTTTCTTCTACTCAAATGTGTCATCCATGAACCTCACGGCTCCAAAACACAGGATGCCTTGCTCTTCCTTCACTTTCTCAGTCAGTACAACAAGCAAATAAGCTAACCATTCAGGAGATGACAATGCAAATACATTTATGTGAGAGTAGTCATGACGCATTGCTTTAATGGACAAGGGTTTTGGGACAGTAAAAATGCATGTGCATGATGAAGCATGGACCGATGATGCGGTACGGTGTTTGGAATTTGTTTTTATATTTAGGTATTAGGATGAGGCATAAAGAAGGGTGGGAGATTAAAGAAGTTGAGTCCTATTGATGACACTTGAGGTTGGGTGACGGGTGCAGGTCGTTCTTTGACTCATTCTCTGTAGTTTGTGTAACTTCAAAATTGTCCACAATATAGTTTTTAAATTCTCTACTCCTGTCTGATACTGTGGGTATGTCCTGCTAAGAGACACTCAGAGTTGGCAAAATGTGTGTTTTCACCATGATTTCAAGTTTAAGCCCATCTATTCCCAATAGACAGAAGACAAGTTGGCTTGGAAGCCATGAAAGGGACAGGAATGCCCGCTTTTGAAACTATAGGCAAGTGAGGGAGGCTAGAGGTCTGAGAATAAGGAGAGGGGCTGGGAGGTGGCCCATGGAGGGGGCAGGGACCAGACCATGAAGTCACCTTAGGGGAGCTGAGGAGTTGAGTTTTATGCAAACAGAAGTGAGGAGTTACTGAAGGGTGTTAGGCAGGGGGTTGATCCACCTGAGCTGGGTGGGAAGGGTCCCTCTGAAGGCCTCAAGGAGAAAGTGTCTGAGGGGAGCAGAGGTCCTGGTCACAGGTCATTACTAAGAGGCCCTGTGAGTCTAGACATGTGGGGACCATGGGCACAGATCCAGCAGCGCTGGTTATGGGGTACAGTGCAGAAGTGATGGTTATAGGATTTAACTGTCCATCCACTACATCGGCAAAAACTTTAAAATCTCCCATTTAGCTTGCTACCAAACTAAGATGAGTAAGGAAATATAGGTAGGAAAGTTTTCTTTAAGATATAAACAAATTGTATGAGATCTAAGGCAGAATCCTGAAAAGAAATATATGACATAGATATGCAGAAGAACACAAAGTTAAGAAAATACAACTCACTTCATAGAATAAAGAAGTACATTCCATATTCACTGGTAAAGGTGAAGCCTAACAAGGCCATGCTTTTTTCCCAGTCGCTGAATCAAATCTAATCTTTATCAAGACTTTAAATGTGTTACATGACTTTTGGCATGATTGCTCAATTGTCCTCGCTGGAATAGATCACTGATTTTATCCCTGGAAAACTCCCGTCTACGTTATTTCCCTAAACAGTCCCTACACGCTCTTCAAACCAGCGTAACTGTCCCCTCATCTGTGACACCTGACCTGATGCACATCTGGGCCACCTGGCATTTTCTAGAATGAACGCTAAATAGTTATATATGTACATACAAGCATGTCCAAACAGGACTCCTTCTGGGACTGAGAAACTGCAGTAATCATGCTACATGTGTCAGAATACCCGTATCTAGGAATCTAACCATGGGTGTGTGAACAGAGACAGGGACCTGGTGAGCTGCAGAAACCAGCTGGGCTCTCAGGGCTTTTGGGCATGGTGAGCGGTGTGCCCTGAGACCAGAAGGGGGAGCTGTGGGAGTCCTTGTGGTTCCTACATAGCTGCTCAGTGAGGACCATTCACTCAAAGGAACCTGGACCTGGTAGCTGGGCCCTGTGCTCACTGATGGGGACTCAGCAGCTGTGCCCTCTCTGGCCTGTCAGAGTCCCCTGAGCAGGGACCTTCATGTTACCTCAGCAGGTGCTTCCTCCCAGGGCTCTCCTAAGGGGTGAAGCCTGCCTCCATCCTCCTCAGTGTGTGGTGTTAGCTGAGCTCCAGCACCAGGGCTCAGGGAGGGGCTGGGCTTGCACTGGATGGAAACCCATTTGCATGGACAGCCCCTCCTGTGGCAGAGGGTAGAGAAGAAAAGGAGGCCTGGGGCATCCTAGCCCCACTGTGGGGACCAGGGGGCTGTGTGCACCATGGCCTGGACTCCTCTCCTCCTCGTGGTCCTCTCTCACTGAACAGGTACGGACAGGACTCCGAGTAGTAGACATCCCCAATTTTCACTCCGTTCCTTCTTAGAATGCTGAGAAACTTTACCCTGGTCCCTGCCCAGCACCCATATTTGTCTGTGTCTTCAGGTTCCCTCTCCCAGCCTGTGCTGACCCAGCTGCCCTCCCTCTCTGCATCTCCAGGAACAACAGCCAGACTCACCTGCACCCTGAGCAGGGGCGTCAGTGTGGCCAGCTATCCCAGTCTGTGCTGCTACTCAGACTCAAGCATGTGATTGGGATCAGCAGATCCCAGTTGCTTGTCTGGATCCAAAGATGCCTCGGCCAATGCAGGCTTTTTGCTTATCTCTGGGCTCCAGCCTGAGGACGAGGCTGACTCTTACCATCAGATCTGGCACAGTAGTGTCTCTCACAGTGACACACAGAGATGGGGAATTAGGGACAAAAACCTGGGCCTGCTCAGAGTCTTGTTCCATGACGGTTTTAAGTTTTAAAGTAACTCGCACATATACAAATGACATTCGGAAGTGCTTCTGCTTCATAGAGCGTCTACTCCCAATTTTTCGTTCCATGTTTCTGAAGTGTCAGGAAAACTAAACATAAAAAGAAAAAGAAAAAATTCATGATGACGCTGAAATGTTGCCTGGTTATTCATATGGAATAAAACCAGAGATTTTTTTTTTTCTCTTGAAATAAGGAAAATGAGACTTCCCTAGCTTTTACCGTCATCAGAGCCCAGGGACCCTGAAGACAGGTGGACAGACCAACACAGAATGGACTGTGCTCTGTGAGGGGTCAGAAGCCTTCCCATCCCCCAGGTTCCTGTGCCCAGGGACAGCGAGGCTCACTGTGTCCCAGAGATGACACACTGCAATGTGAGGTGCTGAGTGAGGAAAGAGCTTGGGGGGAGTTTCAGGCACAGAGCTGGCCTGGAATCCTTACTTGGCACCGGAGCCTTCAGTTGTAAAGTCAGGGAGAGGGGCATTAGTCAAAGGGGCAGTTTGGGACTTGTGTCCAGGGAACCTCTTTATGGGTCATGAGAGGGTGGGGGATGCTCAAAGAATGCTGGGAAATGCCGAGCCTGCTCCAGAGGAGTTGGGTGAAGTAGGTCCATGGATAAGACCTTACAGCTGACACCACTCAGGACCCAAGGAGCCTTCCATGACTGGGTTTCCCTGAGCCCACAGCTATGACTTGTATCCACCTCTCCTCTCATACCTCACTGGAGCTTTCCAACAACCCAGGGCGTGGGGCGGGGCTGTGAACATCACGCGCAGGGACTCCCCAGTGTGTGCTTGTGTGACTCCTCCTGTGAAGCTCCTGATGGGCCCAGATCCAAGGTCACCTTCTCCTGCACAGGGAGCAGCAGAGACATTGGGGGTCACCATGGCAATGGCACCAATGACTCTCATGCAGAGCTCCTACTTGTGTGACCTAGGACAGCAGTGGGTACCTTCCAGGGTTTCCAGACTGATTCTCGAGATCCACATTTATTACTAGGACCTCTTTGGCCACCTCTGGGCTCCAGCCTGAGAACGAGGCTGATTATCACTGTTACAGAGCTAAATACAACCCCAATGCCACAAAAAGCTCCCGTTCCATGGGAAGTAGGAGATACTTAGCTCTCAATGCAAACAGAATTACTTTGTTTCCAGAAAGAAAATAGCCTCCACAGGGGCTGTTTGTGGATGAGAAGCGCTGAAGTACAGCGTTTATGACCTGGAAGAACCAGGTGATCTCACCCTAGTCCTGTGTATGTCTCCTGGTACCAGCCAGGGGTTAGTGGATAATTCTCTGAGCTCTGAAAACTTAAAGAAGCTGTACTTCTCACTTTCACCTGATTTCAGAACTTTGTGGGACTCCTGATTTCCAGGAGTTCTCCCCCTCATTGAGGAGAACCAAAGGAGACATGAGTGACATGGACAAATCAATGTCTCAACCCCAAACGTCACAGAGAAGACTTACTCAATCTACTGCCCTGGGCAGTGACATCATAAAAAACCCATCTGCAAAAGTCAGCAACCCCTTCCAGGACAGCTGGGTGGTGTCATAGGACATGGGCTCTGAGCCCAGCAGGGGACGCTGTTGGACTGCTCCTGAGAGGACAGGGTTCTTCCCTGGGCCATCAAGGAAAATACTCTAATGCGTCTTTCACACTTTGGCAACAAGTGTCCACATTGACGTTTTACTTCCTGCACCTGGGGCCTCCAGGAGCCACATTGGATCTTGGCTCTGACACACCCATTCATGTCTCATATTTCATTCTTTACATCTCGTGGAGACATTGTTCTGAGCTTATGTTCAAGAAGGTGTAGATGCACGATTACACAGCAGGAACAAATTTGCATGAAGAAACATGGCCTGTGAATCTCTCTGGGCACAGGACCAACACCACACTCCACACTCCAGCCCAGGAGCACAGGAGGTGACGTCCTGTGAGTGTCCCCACCATGGCCTGGACGGTGCTTCTTCTCCGGCTCCTTGCTTACAGCTCAGGTAAGGTGAAAGGACATTGCATCCTTGGGGGACACATAAAAGCTTGGTCTCAGGCTGACCCTTGTCTCTCATAACAACGCTTGTCTCTCTCCCAGTGGTTTTAGGGGCGGATTCTCAGACTGTAGTGGTCCAGGAGCCATCACTCTCAGTGTCTCCAGGAGGGAAGGTGACACTCACCTGTGGCCTTAGCTCTGGGTCCGTCTTTTCCAGTAACTATCCTTTCAGGTACCAGCAAATCCTGGGCCAGGCTCCCCGCACAGTTATCTACAACACAAAGAACCCCCCTTCTGGGATCCCTGATCGCTTCTCTGGGTCCATTTCTGGGAACAAAGTCACCCTCACCATCACGGGTGCCCAGCCTGAGGATGAGGCCGACTATTCCTGTGCTCTGTATATGGGTATTACACTGACACAGTGCTGTAAACCCATGGGGAAGTGCAACCAACACCTCCTCCTGTGCTCAGAATGGCTCAGCCCTTCGAGGCAGGAGAGCCAGTGAGAGGGTGGAGACAGTAACACCACCATCGGGGGAGGTCCATGGCCCCATCCTCCTATCCAAAGGTTCATCTCCATGTGCCTCCTCCAGCCTCTCCCAGGCTGTGTCCATCCCTCTAGGGTGACTCCTCCAAGACTTTCATTCCTTTCTCCCTCTCTGCCTGTGATGATGGGGGGAGGCTCAGCTCCAAAATACATCAACCGACAGTGAGACTCGGAGACGCCACCACGAGCTTTGAGACTCTTTTTATTCAAACAGCATTGACAGGCCTACTCTCATCCACTAATGATGATGGAGAACAAGTTAATATTTAACATTTCTTCATGAATATGCATAAGCTAGGTCCATAGCACATTGTTCTTCTGCTCCATATGCCAGATGCTTATCGTCATTACACAATGAAGATGAAGAAGGAAAAGAAGCATATGGGAAAGTTCAGGTTTAAGGATGTCAGCGAGATAGTTGATGCTCCCCTGATATCCATTTCTCACACTTTTCACCTCCTGTGATTTGGGGAATCACTCAATTAACTGTGACAGACATTTACCTTTTTATTAGTGTAATTTAAAACTTATCAAAACCTTGATATATAAACTATATGGTAGATTTTTATAATTTACTAATTTGGGGAAGTATTTGCTTTGCTTTCTGAGAAATTGAACAGTCAATTTATATCAGTATCTTGGCTCACAGTAGGGTGCATGGCCCATGGATGTTTGTGGTGACAGTGACCAGGTCTCAGGCCAGTGCCCCTGACATTATCTCCACCAGAGCTGAAGTCTGACTCGGGAGCAGAAGGGGGCGCTGTGGTTCTCCCCAGGGTCTGCACTGTGGGTGCCCCGCTGTGTAATCCCCCAAACTTCCCAGGGCTGGGACATTGGTGCCTTCTGTGCTGATGGGGACCCTGCAGCTGTGTCCTGTCTGGGCTGGGCGGAGTCTCCTCACAGGGCTGAGAAAGGACCCAGCAGCTGCTTCCTCCCTGGTCCCTCCCTGGGGGCAAGTTCTGAGTCTCACTCATCTTACCCCAATTCCCAAAACTCACCCATCACTGGAGGGGAGTTGAAAAAGATCTTGTCTGAGATTTGGAAAAACAAACAAACAAAACTGTATTGAAAACCAGGCTCTTTCAGATAGAGGCTATGCATCATGCTCATGCTGCTGAATTGCTCTGTGTGCCACTGTCATTGCCTGGGCAGGTGCCATCATGCCCACCCCAACCTGTAAGGAAGAGGACACAGGATGAGGAAGCCAGAGCAGCAAATGCAGATCTGGGCACAGAACAGCAACGAGAATGGTCAGTGCTGCCACCAGCTCCAGGTCCCCTGAACCACTACTGAGCTCTCACGTCAGCCTGAGTCAGGGGTGGACTGAGGGGAAGCTGAGGGAGACACCAGGGCTCCCTGTTATCAGCTGCACACAGGGCCTTGGACACGGTGGAGACAGCACTGAAGGAGCCTCTTTGAAAGGAGAGGTGAGCGGAGTTTGGGCGTGTGTGCAGATACTGATGAGGCCTCACACACCCACTGTCTCCCAGAGGAATCCTGTCGGGGGCAAAAACAGACGGAGGTCAGCAGATCCCGCCATCTGTGAGATACGGAAAGGCACTGTCTCCTCCACACACTGTGTCTTCAATGCCCCGGGTGCCCAGCCCTGATCTGTGTGAGGAGCGGAGGGGTCGTTAGAGCTGGAAGGGCTGGCAGCTTCATAAGGACCATGAATTTTACTTTTGAGGGAAGTGGAAATTCTGGAAACACATCAATAAGGTTTCATTTGGGATTCCCAGTTTCTCAGTGGTTAGGAAGAAGTAGAAGCTTGAATCAGATTTCCACTATAATTTATTGATTGATTTTTCATAAATTCCTCTGAAAATGTCATCTAATCCTTACTGAGGGCCTGTTGTGGGCAAAAAGCAGCCCTAAATAACGGACAGACTGTCTAACCATCTAACTTCACTACCAGCTTTGTGGTCAGAATAATTACCTTTTCCTCCAACTTACTGAGCTGGAAATCTAGGCTAGAGAGACGAAACAAGGTGCTCAGGGTTATCCCACCAGTAGTGACAAAACTAGGTCTTGACTAATCCGTAGTTGATGCCGAAGGCCATTTTAACCAGAACATAATTGCCTCTCACAAATATCTAATGAAAGTAAATCAATGTAATGTAAGTGACAGGACAAATTCAAAACGTTTTATTGCATTTTCTGAGTGCTTATACTGAATCTTTCTGGCTGGCCTCATAAATCATGAGTTATAGTCACCCAGCAATCACAGTCTGCAGGTGCTGTGGAAGGGTCTAGCCAGACCCAGTCAAGATGCTGCTGACTGAGGAGGCAGGAGCCATCACATGTCCCTCCTGCGGCGGCCTTGGCCAGCCTTCCAACCATGATGAGGGAGAAAGGGTTTGAGAATGTCCTTCCCCTGCACTCCTCTCCCAGGAGCCGGCCAGAAAGCATCTGGGGGCAGCAGAGGCGAGACTGGGAGGAAGGGCAGTGGGGGCTGAAGGCCTCCTGGGTCAGCACTGAGCTGACCGCTGGTGGGGAGGGGCGAGTGGGGGCTTCCGGGGGCGACAGCAGGCGTCCAGGGAGGGCGGCGCCCAAGGCAGCAGCAGGTCCGCAGGACGCCCTCACCGAGGTTCAGCGGCACGTTTGTGGGCGCGCAGGAGATCCCAGGACAGGCGGAGCCAAGTGCAGGCGGTGGAACCCAGGGGTGGAACGAAGGCGAAGCCCAGGATGGGACAGACGGCGGAGCCCAAGGGTGGAACGAAGGCGAAGCCCAGGATGGGACAGACGGCGGAGCCCAGGACAGGCGGAGCCCAGGGCAGACGGCGGAGCCCAGGACAGGCGGAGCCAAGGGCAGGCGGTGGAACCCAGGGGTGGAACGAAGGCGAAGCCCAGGATGGGACAGACGGCGGAGCCCAGGACAGGCGGAGCCCAGGGCAGACGGCGGAGCCCAGGACGGGACAGACGGCGGAGCCCAGGACAGGCGGAGCCAAGGGCAGGCGGCGGAGCCCAGGATGGGACAGGCGGCGGAGCCCGGCAGGCCGCCCCGGCCCCGTCCCGCGGTCACGTGCCCCGCAGGCCCCGTCCCTGAGCGCCGCAGTCTAGACCTCGCGCCTCGCTCCTCTGATTCTCAGACGCCTGAGGACTCGCTGTGGTCGTGTCCGGAGGCTCTCAGCTGAGACGGCGCCAGGTGAGTGCCCAGGGGTCGGCGTGCGGGGCCCAGGGGTGGGGGGCAGGCAGCGCGGGACGCGGGGTGCGGTGTGGCATCCCACGGGGCGGACGCCACCCGCTTGGACCTCCATTCCCCACCCGCCATGTCTCCAGCAGGTCCCCGCTGCCCTCAGCCTTGCTGACACCCAGCCTTCAGGTCAAGCGCCTTCAGCGGGCTGGGAGCAGGATTCTGCCCAGAGCAGTGTCGCAGGGGTCTGGGGTGAGGGGTGGTCCTGGGCCAGCTCTAAATACGGGGAGCTGGGATCCTAGAGGATGCTGTGCACCTGAATTAATCAAGGAGCCTCTAAAGTTCTCCCGGACCAAATAGAACCCTGGGGCCCCTCTAGGGCCGCAGGTGGGGTTCGGTGGCCTCAGGATGAGTGACCACCCTTCGTGCAGCGCTGCAGTGTCCTTTGTGGCTGGAGGCTGCCATGGTGGGCTCTTGGAAAATCTCAGGACCCTCACCGCCTCCAGTCCCCCATCCCCACCCTGCCAACCAGAAGAGGGTGCCCCCTGCCCTTGCTTCTCTCTACACTGCTCCTGGTTAAATTCCTGGGGAAGGAAAGAAAAACAAAAAACTAATCCTCCAGGGAGAAATCTTGAGTCAGATTTGTGCTTAGGCTTCTCACTGAGAACTTTGCTCATATTTTTCCTGGTGGACGTTGATGGAGGCAGAGCAGGCACCTCGCCTTTGGGCAGGGGGATTCAGGGAGCGCGGTGAGCAGGGCGTGGGGGTGCTCCACCTTTGCTGAGGTCCCTCTGCACAGCTTGTTGGCTTCCTCTCAGACCAGCAAGTTGGGGAGGCTCAGACCCCTGGAGGGGAGACAGATTGTGCCTCTCCTGATGCCCTGGACCCCTGCCTATTGCTGGGGTCTCTGGAGTCCTGACCTTGACTGCTGGTCTGTGTCCCCACACGCCCACCCCAGGCTGCCTCCTTCTGTGAAGGTGCTGGGTCAGGCCAGGCCCTCAGGTGCCTGCATGGCCCCATAGGCCGCTGCTGCCCCCCTGCGGCTGTGGAGAGGAGGCTGCCCGTCCTGGCCTGGCTGCCGGACTACTCCATGCAGTGGATGAAGAGGGACTTCATCCCTGGGCTCTCAGTCAGACTCATGGTCATTCCCCAGGAGCTGGCCTGTACTGAGGTGGCCTGACTCCTGCCCCAGGTGAGATGTCTGCCCCTGCTGCTGGCCACCTCCCCTCCCCAGGACCCAACCTCCCATGCCTCAGCACCCCACACAAGCAGAGTAGAAATGCACAGTTTCCACTCCAGACAAGCAGAACCCAGGGTTCCAGCCCCTTGGGAACCAAGAAGCCTTGGATTACAGTCTAGAGCATGTGACTGCCTTTGGGTGGATGCAGACCCCTGTAACTGCTCTTCTCACACCTGTCACACTCAGTTATCAAGGCAGTTCTCGATTGTGTGATGGGGCCAGGGGGTGACTCACTGTACCCTTAAGAACGCTTCCTCAGGGTCCGGCCCGATGGCAGAGTGGTTAAGCGTGCACTTCTGCTTCTCGGCGGCCCCGGGGTTCCGGTTCGGATGCCGGGGGCGGACATGGCACCACTTGGCAAAAGCCGTGCTGTGCTAGGCGTCCCACGTATAAAGTAAAGGAAGATGGGCACGGATGTTAGCTCAGGGTCATTCTTCCTCGGCAAAAAGAGGAGGATTGGCAGTAGTTAGCTCAGTGCTAATCTTCCTCAAAAAAAAAAAAAACACCTTGAGGGACAATGATAGGCACTGCAGAAACAAAGGAAAAAGGCTAGAATCTTGGAAATTAAACATAAGTTATAAATACAAACCAAAGGGAAGTTCCAGAACTAAAATTGCAATACATGAATAAATACCTCCCTAGATGGGCTCAGGAACAGGTGACACTTAGATTGAATTTCAGGTATTGGGGAGGATATTTAGTACAACTGGAGAAAAAAGTACCGACAAGGATTAGCAAAGACAGACAAGCAATGAATATGGTGTTATGTGCCAAATAAAGTTGAATAATGAAAATATTTTTAAAATATTTACGTACTGAAAGAAACAGGACCTTTTGTTCTGAATAATTCCCATCTTTGTTAATATTCTCTCGAGGATGTCACCAGGGGGCGCTGTCGGTCTGTTCCAGGTGAGCAAGGCCTGCAGCAAATTCAGGTTTAATGGACCCTACACCCAAGCTCAGAGGCCTGAGTTAGAGTTACAGCAGGTGCTTCCTCCCAAGGGACAAACTCAGAGCTCACAACACCCCAGCATTTCCTTCATCCTACACCACACTCAGTGGAGCCTTTTTATTATTATTATGGGAAATTTCAAATATACACTAAATAGGAGAAATTGAGTAATGAATCTACATACCCATCACCCATCTTCAACTCAATCAATGTTTTGCCAAATTTATTTCACATACTTCCCAACCCTGCACACATTGCTAGTTATTTCCTGAGGTATATTTTAATGATATAAATCTCACTTACTTTAGCTGAGTTTTCATAGATTAACAAATCACATATCACCATAATCCAATATTAGAACATTTCCATCAGCCCAACTAGTTTGACAGCACCAGTTTGCAGTCAATTCATGTCCCACATCCAGGTCCAGGCAACCACTAACTCATTTCTGTTCCTGTAAATTTGACTTTTAAGGATATTTAATATAAACTGAATCATCATTGTGTAGTTTTTTGTGTCTGGCATTTTGCAAACCATGTTTTTGAGATTCACCCATGTTGCAGCATTTATCAATATTTAGCTCCTCTCCTTTGAGGAGTAGTTTTTCACTGTATGAATGGACCACATCTTGTTATTTTTTTCATCAGTTGATGGGCATTTGGATTTTTTTTCCAGTTGTGGCTCAACTGAAAAGTAAACACCCCAGCGAGAATCTCCCAAATGCAGGAACTTGGGAAACTGTGCAAGATGCCTTGCTAAGTGAACAGAGCCATGGGAACAACTCTATCATAAAATACTGAGGGGGGTTATTTCTTAACAACGTATAGAGAAATTCCTGAAGGTACATTGAGAATTTATGGAATAGTGCCCAAGTAAATGTTTACAGAAGATATAGATATCTGTAGGGTAGAGGAGAGTTAAATGTTCATTTTACATCCTTCTAGACGATACAACTTTTTTTAATTAAAATATTATTTAAAAAATGTCCCCTGGCACCCCACTGGCCTGGCATGCCCTGCCTCCCACAGGACCCCATGGTGGCAAGGAGAGCAACTAGAAACACTGGTGTATTAGGTGTGGACTGCATATGCCACAAAACTAAGTATGCAAAATTATTACTTTCTTCAACTTGAATGAGCACCATTTAATTTTTATTTCAATCTTTTATCCATGCTTGAAATAGATTTTTAAAGATCTGGTCAGATTAATCTACAAATGCTCGATTCCACAGGCATTTCAAGTTTAAATGCCACATTCTGCAGTTGCCACCTCTCCCCTGCCCTCCATCCTAAGTTCCACAACTACAATGAGGGAAGTTGGTGCAGGCAGGGGGTCCTCCCACTGCTGGATGGGCCCCGCCATGGCGTGCCCACTGTTCACAGGCCCATGTAGCACTTGGCAGAATTAGCCTCACAGGAACCCCTCACAAGGTCAGGTCACAGCAGGGGTTGGCCCCTCTCAGTTGCTGAGGTCACTCTGAGGCCTCTGTGAGGCTGACACAAGCTTCCTCTCCTGGCCCCTCTTTCTGAATGTCCCCTCACTGGCGCTGTCATCTGGGGGGGCTGGGGAGTTTTTAAACATCTGCACAGCTGAATAGAAACTCTGTAGGTTCAGTGCAAGATCAAAACGTTGGATCCCTTGTACAAGAAACCAGGGGGGTGTTCAGTTAAAAAGAATGTAAAGCATATTCTTTTAAATTAATTATTACATATTAAATGTAATAAAAGTGATAATGATGCATGAATAAAAACATGAAGTTATACTTTACCAAACAATAACCTTCCAAAGTCATACTTTATGTTATACAATAAATAATATTATTCTCACGATTCCTTCCAGAGGAATTGATAAAATTCACACGATGAAATGCCTAGAAGGACATTAACACAAGGACATATGCAGTAGTAAATTTGCAGTGATTTGTACAGCTGAGACTAACTGAGCGTTAGATGAAGAAGGAATGATCTTGGTGGTGGTCACTAAGGTGACTGCCTTATAATCATTTATTAAGTTCTCTCATATTTTGGTGCTTCTATATATATTTATTTTACCTCATATAAAATACTTTTAAGTACTTGCAATATATAAATATCAATTTATGTAAAAACCCCCAACAGGACTCTCTCTTTGATCTGGTCAATGCCAGGATTCCACTCAATGGGAATTGTCCTCTTGGTGACTTTAGAAAACTGATGGGAAATCATCATTAGTCAAAGATCCCAAAGCAGGTGTGGAACACACCAGTGAAAAAAGCATGGGCTTCTCCAGGATAATTTACCATTTATTGGTTTTCAATTGCAAATTTCTTAATCCCAGGAAGAGAATTTGTGCTGAGGACAAGTCCCTACCACACTGTTTGTCAGCTGATGCTCTTATTTGTGAATGTCCTCTTGAATCAGGCATCAGTTGATAAAAGAGTCACAGTTGACAACTCACCCCCAACAACGAAACTGTGTGTATCTTCTATCATGTACATTGTCAGATATTCATACAAGAGTTCAATTGAAAGAGAAATAAACTAACAAACCACCATATCTCTTTCAGACAAAGATGGGCAGCCTTATCTTGGCATTACATGGGGTCTCCACTCTCTCATGAGAAACCTCCTCCAAAAGGCCCTCATGGGGAGTGAGGAGGACACAGATTAACTGTCAGTCATTGGTGGTGTTGCTCAGGAATTACTCAGGGACCCCTGCTTGATATGGATACAGAACTAGAGTGTATGGATGTGGTTGATTAACAAGCATAGAATAAGCTGCTGCTAGGTCATCCTCTTTGGCAGAAGAAGCATAGAAGAGAAGAGGAAAAGGAGAAGAATGAGACACAGAATCCTCAGCTTTGGAGCTAAAGACAGCTTAAACCAACGTGCAGTGTTCCACTTACAAATGGAATTAAATACACGCTATGATTAAACGAATTCCCATCACTCTTCTTTCCCATGTTTAAATCCAGCTAACTGCCACTGGCTTCTTGACTTCCTTCAAACCATCTCAGCCTCCATGGAGCCATGTATGCTGCATTTCCCCTCGGTTGTATGAGATTTTCCAATTGATGAAAAGCAACCTTACACTGGGAGACTGATCTAATTCCAGGAAAATTTTTCTTTTATTTATTCACTAAATATTTGCCATAAAGATAATCAATTTTAGAAATTTGGAAAATACGGATGTCCTACCATTTCAACTAAACATTATTACGCACGTGATATTTTCACTTCCAGTCTTGCTTCTCTAACTATATGTGTGTGTACATTGGTCAGCAGCCGGCCAGGTTCACACTAGCCAGCCAGGAGTGGGCAAGTTCATTACAGAGAGGAGGGCTGGGGTGAGCAGTGATGCTCTCTGACCGAGCTATACAAGAGAGTTACAATGAGTGACGGGCACCAGGGTAATAACCAAGTAGTACTGTTATTCTTATGTGACAATCTTCCCAGGGGTGATAGCTCACAGAATTTGAACACTTCTTAGCCATATTTTTATAATCTTATCAAATACCATTGAAATATCACCTATATTCTTATCTATTCTGGCCTAGATGCTGAGGAATGACCCCACACCATCAAAAGTTGGTGAGGTTGTTCTACACGGTGTCTGGATCTCTCAGAATCTGTGGCTGACCAGAAGCATGTGGGCTTTCTCCATGCTTTTTCTGCTAATTACTATGCCAACATTTGTGGTAATGTGCACCAATATATGATCTGTGTGATGTGACCACAGAGGCTACCTTATAATGAAGGACAGTGATTGAGACCTCTGTATGCCCAGGTGATTCAGGAACATGGATGGATGCTGGGACACCCTTGCACTGGGACTAATGATCCAATTGTGGAGTAATGAAGGCTATAAAGTAGTTCAGAGCCTCAACACTGGGGCCACAGCCCTGCATACACACTTAGACTCTTTCACACAGGAGCTCAAGAGCTTGGGTCACTCATCACTGCACCTCATTTTCTGAGGAGTGGGAACAGCAAACACACCCACAGATATGGCTGTGGTGAGTGATGAGCAAGTCAATGTATGTAAAGCATAGAGTGGCTATGGGGTTTTCTTTGAGGATGGTGGCACTTACAATTGTGCTGTGTAACTAGGACGTATCTATGGAGAACTGACATTCTCTGTCATATGCACTCCCGACACATTCACAACAACATCCCACAGACTCACACACAGGCACCCCTAAGGCCCCCTGCACACAAATCCACACCCCTGAAGGGAACACAGCTTTTCCAGGGACTGCAGAATGTTGCCAGAGTTCTTTACCTGGGAAAACAGTTCTTACATCACACTCCCCATCCTCATTCCCAGCAGGAAGCTGGAATCATGGAGGCTCTCCAGACTAAGGCCAGCAAGAAAGCCCCACCTTTCTGTTCATTTGGATTTTTTCCTCAGCATGTAAGTGTTCCAGAATGCAGACCATTTTCACGTGTCATTGAAGTCATCTACAATCACAGAAAAGAAAACACTGAGGGTCAGATCATACTGTGTAGGTTTTATCAGATCTTGTGTCTTCTTAGTGAGTATAGAATACCAGAGAGAAAGCAGTAGTCAAGCCATGGGCACCAGAAGCATACAGGACATATGGAAAAATACTACCTTTTCCTATGGGCTGTAATTCTCAAGTCCATTTTGGTCTACAATTACAAAATTCTTAATCCAAAGAGAAATTGCTACTAAGGATAAGTCCCCCTTCCACACAGTTTATAACTTGATTCTGCCATTTCTTTTCCTTCCTCCCCAAAGCCCCAGTTCATAGTTGTATATCATAGTTGCAAGTCATTCCAGTTCTTCTATGTGAACCGCCCTCAAAGCATGGCAACTGGCAGACAGGTGGTGTGGTTCCGTGACCAGGAAGTGAACCCAGGCTGCTGAAGAGGTGGGCAGGGAACGTTAACCACGAGGCAATAAGGGATGGTTCAGTGATGCAGCCATTTTTAAATGCCCCCTTGAATCCTGCATCTGTGTGTAAGAGTTTGTGTTAGTCAGTTCAGACTGCTGTAACAAAACACCATGGACAGGGTGGCTTAAATAACAGACATTTATTCTTCATAGTTCTGGAGAGGAGGATGGGAAAGAACAAGGTGCCTGTGCACTCGGTGTGTGGTGAGGGCCTCTTCATGGCCTGTACACCACCCCCTTGCATCTGTTTTCTCACATGGTAAGGAGAAGGGAAGGTCTATTCTCTTGCTCTTCTTATGAGGATACTAACTCACCATGAGGGCTCCACCTTCATAACCTCATCCAAGGTTCCCTCCAAAAGACTCACCTCTTAATACATTTACATGCGAGTTTAGGGCTTTGGCATATGGATTTTTGGGGGAATGTAAATATTCAGTTTATAACCTTCTACCCTTCTATTCTCCCAAGATATGTATTCTAGCATAATTAATGTATATTGTCATATTTTCAAATTTGAAACTAAGTTTTAAAAATTCAAGAAGACAATATTTCTATGAGACACAACCTTACTTTGGCACTTCATGGAGCCTGTTTGTCTGCCCCGCCAGTAGGAAGCTCCTCCAACTTGTTGTCTTGGGGTGCTAGGGGGACTCAGAGTAACAGTCCTTCAGCGGTGGTGTTGCTCATGAAATACTCTTGGAGCTTTGCTTTATTTAGAGAAGTGGCTGGAGTGTACGGATGTGATTCTTTAAAAAGCATAGACTGAACTGAGATTGGCCAGTCTTGCTTAGTGGAAGAAGGAGAGAGAAATGAAAACAGCAGAAAATAAATGAGAAAAAAAGTATTTAGCTTTGTAGAAAAAAAGCAGCCTAACACAATGTGAAATAGTCACAAATGATCCTAAACTACATGCAATGATTCAGTTACACATTTCCATTACTCCTCTCACCTATTGTGAAATCCTGCGGAGCTGGTGCTATCTTCTTGTCACCTCCCAAAACAATTTCACTCTCCAAAGGTACATATATTTACCACTGCAATTATCATCTTTTCTATATGATTTTTCATTTGATTACATGCAATATTTTCTTAGGTGACTGGATTCAATTCTAGGTAAAACATTCCATTGCAACTATTGGCTAATACTTTGTCCTAATCAATTATGGAAGATAGGTGAAGCACAGGGTGTTGTTAGGATAGTTAAATCAGCCTCCATGACAGTGTAATGGTGACATAAGACAGGATGTATTTGAATGTAGAATGTAGAAATGTACAGCAAAAGAATAAACCCTAATGTAAACTAAGGAATTGAGTTAACAGCAATGTGTAAATATTGGTTCATTAACTGTTCCATGCTCCACATTAACGCAAGATTTTAATGACAGTAGGAACTGGCAGGTGGGCGGAAGGATATGAAAACTTTATTATCTGCTAGATTTTTGTTCTTGTTATTAATATAGAACTGTTTTAAATAGTAAAGTCTACTAATTAAAGAATAATATGGCAGCAGTATTTCCATGAGAGATCTATTTTGGCTAATGCTAAGTGAGCAGCTGATATATAAATATTAGTTTGACACATGGTTTATTGTTAAATGTGAGCCAAATTTTGACAATAAATGCATCTTTACTCCTGTAGTTGAAACACTACTGATTGACTTGGTAAGTTAAACTTTTCCTATGTAAATGAAGACAGACATGGCTTGGCATTTTTATAGTATTGTCTTGAAAAAGGGACATGGAAAAATTATGATGATTATCCTTAAATTAACTTACACATTGAATTTCCACAGCACCTTCAATGGAGTCCTGTGTGTGGTGCACCCTGGCATGTGACAAGATGCCCACTGTTCTTACCCACTGCTGGAATTGGGCTGTATCTTTCCTTAAACAAAGCACAATTTTCTCTTTGTATCCATAAGGTTAGATCCTGGGATATGCAATCACACTAGAGAGAGCTTTTGACATACTGCTGGCAGAAGACCACAGGAAAGTCAATAATAAGTTATTCTCAGTTCAAACTTTTGATACCATTATTCACAGGCTGCCCAACAGAACTACTTGCATTAAAGTTGTGCTTCCAGAAAAGAACGCAGTTTAGTGTTCACTTAAAACACTTGGATTGTGTGGGAAAATACTTTGATTTAGATGAGACAACACAAGCAGCAGAGCACAGTGACAGAGAGCATGGGTGCAGGTGCCTGATGACCTGGGTTCAAATCCCACTTAGATGTCACATGACCCTGGGAAAGTTACATAACTGCTCTGTGTCTCAGTTCTCTGCGCTGTCATATGAAAACTTGAAGGGCCCATTTATTACTATTATATTATAGGACTATCATTATTACAAACAAGTAAAGCTTTAAGACCAAGTACTGATTCATCACAAATGCTCAATAAGACTTCAGTTATTAAATGTCTGAAGAATAAGCTACATGTTGCTGGTGGTTGACTACAGAGAGGGGATGGCTACAGAACAGGGGAGGATGGAAGCTTATTCTCCAACCTTTACATGGGAAGGATGCCCACAGTTCATGGAGAATGTCTGTTTTCATCTCCTGTGATCCCCATTGTAACCCTATGCGGGGTGCAGAACAGGGGACATAGCACACCTCTTGCAGTTGAAGGCAATTAAATTTAGAGAGGTTAAGTGACCTGTCCGGAGTCACAACACTGATGAATGAGCGATCTGAGGCAGGAATGTAGTTGGTTCCCTGGGTACAGAAATCGGAAAACCTGAGACCAGTAGATCACACCCCAGATGCCTGAATCAAGATCCTCCATCATTCTCTTCCTGAAAACAACTTAATGACAGGTTTCTTTGGGGAAAAAGTTGATGCCCTGGATGATGTATCCAAACCAAAAGAAAAGTTGGTGGGGGCTAAATCCATGATCTGGCCTCTTGCCTCCACATTTCAATCCCTTATCCAAATATGAAGCAATTTACCTGGATTAAAGCCCCTCAGAAGGAAAAGGGATGTTCAAACTTGTGTTCAACCTTCCCCAGCATGCTTACACTGTCACCTGCCTCCTGGTGAGCCTTCCTGATGGTTAGGGGACCACCCTGAGTGACCAGTATCTGTTTGGCTCTCTGCCTCAGAAGCCCAGACATTCCACCGCAACTGTCACATGACGGTTCTGACAAGAACTAGCTTTCAGTCAACTGACCAACCCTGGATGAGCAGTTAACGTAAACTAACTGGGAAAGTGGCTGTCTGAGCTGCTGCTTTGGTGGATTAATGAATTAAGTGTGTGACCCCAATATCCCGCTGACTATTAACCTGAGCTGCCCCTGTGCAGCCTGTGTAAAGGCCTGACTGAGAATCAGCTGTGGCTGCCCCAGCACTGAGGGTGCACCTTCCCTGCTTGCTCCTTCCTCAACAAATCTCTACAATGAACTCTCTACAATCTCCTCACCCTCCTCTAGACCCTGCAGTGGCAGAGGAAAGTCCCATCTCCTCTTGGGAACTCCTCCATAGCCACAGCCTATGACCCTCACTCCAGGACTGTCACAGAGGATCACCCAGACACTCCATCCCTCTGTCACTACAAGAATACTCCAGGGATTGTAGAAACATGGTGGAATTTTGTTACTTGGAAAATCAACTTATTTGACTAAAACTGCGAGCATCATTCCCAACAGGTGGCTGGGGCCAGGGCGGCACTCCAGACAAAAGCCAGCATGTAAGCGCCACAATTCTTATATTTTTTCATCAGACAGTGAATCTACAATATATACCATTTTCATCAGAGTGAGTCTACAATATATACCATTTTGTCTTTTTCTTGATGCCACCTGCAATTACAAAAAAGTAAACAGTCTTAGAAACAGATTACTCTGTGCACTGTTTGCACAGATCTTTTGCTCCCTTGGTGACTGAAAAATGAGATAGGAAAGTGTGGTCATGTCAAGGCCCACAAAAGCTAGAGGAGACAACACCTGTGGAAAAGGCAGGAGTTCGTCTTGGAGAATGTACCTGTCAGGGCCATTTTGGTTGACAGTTACAAAATTCTTAATCTGAAGAGGAAAAATCTCTACTGTAGAAAAGGCTAAGTAATGTACAGTTTTAATCTGATCCCACCAATTTTGCATCCATTCTTGAGTCAGGTGTCAATTGTAAGATCCTCCTCCTCAACCCCTTGACTAAACACTCTTAGGCAGTCAAAATTAGGGAGTGTGTAATGCATATGATTAGTTGTGTATATCAGAAATTGATTGAAAAAGAAAGGAACCAAGAAAATCACAATTCTACCTTAGGCAAAGAAAGTCTCTCTTAGCTTGGTAATGCATGGGACCTCCCATCTGCCCTGGGTTGATGAACATTCTCCACAAGATCTTTTTGGGGAGCAAGAAAGACACAGAATAACTAAGTTCAATGGTGGTGCTGCTCATCAATTACTCAGGGAACTTGACATAGACCAAGGACCAGTGTTTATGGATGTGGTTGGTTCACAGGCACGGATTGAGCCGCTGTTGTACCATCTATTTGTTGGAAGAAGAAAGGGCAAGGAGAGGTACAAGAAAGAAATGAGAATAGAGCCCTTGGTACTCTAGGTGATGACATACTAAAGCAACACAAAATAACCAATCTACAAACGTGTAAATACTAAAATACATGCTATGAATCCATGACAGAGTCCTGTCCCTTTCTGTCTTTTTTGAAGCCCAACGGAATTGTCTTCCAAGACTGTCTCCAAGGATCCACATACGTTTCCACTTCATTCATCACGTGCTGATTAGGAATTTGCCCTTGATTATTCACAAACTATTATTACGGAACTGGATTCAATATCAGACATAACATTTAATTTTATGTATTCACTAATCTTTTGTTATAAAAATAATCAATTATTGAAGACTAGAAAATACTGAAATACACACATTTTAAAACAACCACTATCAATCATACATTTTCCTCACAATCTTCCTTTTCTATGCCATGTGTTTGTTTTACTTTGTGGTTGTCTATGACCGGCCAACTAACAGTGGACAGAGCATGATTAGGAGCCGCCCCTGATGAGCACTAATGCTCTTTAAACCATCCATGCAAGAGAGTGGTGATTTGAATATCTATACTGGAGAAATTTGTATTCAAATCCTTTGCCTAATTTTGAATTGGGTTGTCTGTGTTTTTTGTTGTTGAGTTTTAAGGGTTCCATACATTTTCTGGATAATAATCCCTTATTAAGTATATGACTTGCAAATATTTTCTCACATTTTGTGGATTTCCTTTTAATCTGTTGATAGTGTCTTTGATGCACATTTTACAAAAACATCGTGAATCCAGTTTGCGAATATATTTTGTTGTCTGCGCATTTGGTGTCATCTCTAAGAAATCATTATAAAATGCAGTGTTGTGAAGTCCTTAGAAAAATGCCTGTTACAGAGTCGGTGCTAATGATTGTTCAATTAATAAATCCAGAAGTAAATTGGAAATTTAACCGTTTCTTCTAGTGGCAGAAGCTGGAAGGCTGTCAGGAAGGAAGGAGGAAACTCAGATTTTAATACACACACTTTTGTACATTTTGAGTTTTCTATGAGAGCATTATTCTTATTGCTATTACTGTACAAAACAAATCAACAAGGATAAAATTTTTAAATTTCCCCAAAATATTGGCATAAAAACACCACTTAATTTTGTTCATGGACACAAGATAGGAATTCAGACAAGACATAGTGGGGATGGCTTCTTTTTACTCTATGATGTTGGGGCCTCAGCAGAGAAGACCTCCTGGCTGGGCCTGACTGGAAAACTAAGGGTTGGAATCCAGGGGAGGTGACTTCACTCCCATGTGTGTAGTTGATGCTGAATTTGGCTAGAGGACCTACGTGAGACCTCCCCAAGTGACCTGGGCTTCCTTGCAGCAGGGCAGTCCTAGGGCATTCAGATGAGGGTTCCACAGGGGAGTGACCTGAGTGACCAGACAGAGTCTCATGGTCATTTCAAACAAAACTTTAAGCATGACACAATGTCATTTCCAAGATATTGGTCAGTGACAAGGAGCACTAGAGTCAGCTCTGGGTAGAGGGAGGTACCTAGACCCCAGGTTTCAATGGGAGGAATGTCAGGTGGTAACGCAGCCCTCTCCCTGTGGCATCAGTAGAGAGCTTATGGGTGCTGGATTTCCACTCTCCACCCAGCAGTGAAGGGGTGGGTGCTCCTCCACATACCCACAGAGGTAGACACAGAGCAGGCCAAGAGCAGAGTGGGGACCTTTATCACTACCATGTGGTAATGAGCTGGCCTGCCCTCCTGGAGTCAGTGTAGGCATATTTGCATCAATAAGGAGACACTCCTACCTCTCCCATCCAGGGAGTATCTGTGGAGGCTTGGTGGGAAGTCTGCACTCCTACCCCCTCCCAGCAGGGAAAAGATCTCCACCTGCAATGGTGAGTCTGAACATTTCCCCACACCTGGAAGGAATGAAGTGTTGCTCACCTCTTCTCCCCTGCTGGAGTGATGTAACAGAAAGCCAGCTAAGACAAAAAGTTTAAATACTACCCAAAGTCTCATAATACAATCCCCAAAATGTTCAGCTTTCAATTGAAAATAATTCTTCATACTAAGAATCAGGAAAACATCACACAGTGAAGAAAGACAAACAATAGATGCCAACACAGACATGACAAAAATGTTAGAATTACCTATCTGACAATGATTAAAAGCAACTATTAGCAAAATAAATTAACACATATGAATAAACTTGAAATAAATGGAATAATTGAAAGTCTCAGCAAGGAGATGCAAAATATGTGAAGCAAAACTGATATCAGTGAAAGGAGAAGTAGATCCACAAATACACCTTATGACTTCAATAAAGCCTTCTTAACATCTGATAAAAAACTCAACAGAAAGTCAGCAAGAATATAAGAGAACTCAATGTGATGAACTGATAAGATCCAAGCAACATTCACAGACACTAAATCCAACAACATAGAAGACACATTAATTTAAAATGCACAAAAATATATAGACCGATATCCCTCACAATTATAGACATAAAATTCCCTAATATATTATCAAATTATATTTTGCAATATATAAAATGAATTATATAGCATGTCCAACGGTGTATTAATGCAGGGATGCATGCCTAGCTCAATATGAAAAATCAATCAACGTAATTAACCATATGAAAAGATTAAAGAAGAAAAATCACATGATTATATCAATCAATATATAAAACAATTTGACAAAATTTAACACATGATTAAAAAAAATCTCAGTATGTTAGGCATAAAGAACAGCCTCACCCTGATAAAATTGATCCACAAAAACCTACAGCTATCAGTATCCCTAAGAAGGAAATATTTAACACTTTCCTGCTATCACTGAGAACAAGGCAAGGAGGCCCATCCTCACTACTCTTATTTAATATCATACTGGAAGTTCCAGTGAGTGCAATGAGACAAGGAAAGAAAAGGCATACATATAGAAAAAGAAGAAATGCAACCATGCCTTTTTTGCAAAGGACATGACTGTTTCCATAGAAATTTCCACGGAATCTACAAATGAAAATATCTATCAGTAATAAGTGGCTTCACCAAATTTGGAGGCCACAAAATTAGTATACAAAAATCATTTGTATTTCAGTATACTAGCAATGACAGCATTGGCAGAAATTTAAAGTATATAATCAGTTACTATTCTTCAAAGATGAAAAACTTAAGTGTAATTCTAAGAAATACACAAAAAATCTGTAGAAGTCTTGTACAGATCTTGGATTCTGAGAACTTTCAAATGCAGATGAAATTAATCAAAAAAAGTCGATCTAAATAAATGGAGAGATGCAGTACATTCGTGAGTCGCAAAATTTAGTATTGTAAAGAAGTCAATTTTCTTTTAAATTGATATATGTATTTAATATAATTCCCATCAAAATCTCAACAAGACATTTTGTAGATACAGAAAAAATTATGCCAAAATGTGTATGGAAAAGCTAAGGAGCACGCATAGCTAAAACACTTAAATAAGAGAATAAAGTGGGAGAAATAAGGCCACAAGCTTGTACAAGTCAAAGTTAGAGCGTTCAGAGCTGAATGGTTTTGGCAGAAGGATAGACGCAGATCAAGAGCACACGGTAGGCGTGGTTGGCGGCATTTTGGATGTCCATCACGCAGCCCTGCACAGCCCTCCTGCATTACTCACCGCGACCACAGGGGGCGCTAAAGGAACTGGCCCTGAGGTGAGAAGCGGATTCCCCCGCCAGCCGGAAGTCCGCGGTGGGCGTGTCATGGGGGCGTGGTGGGCGCTTGGAGGCGGGGCCGCAGCGGCCAGCCCCTCCCCCAGGGCCTTCAGAGCCGGCGGCGGCGGCGGCAGTTGGGCGTCAGCGGACTTGGCAGCGGGGACGTTGGCGGCAGCGGCCCCTCAGAGCCTGGACCCCGGTGAGGGCGCCGACCCCGGTCGTGTGTGGCAGGTGACAGTCACGGGCGCTGAGCAGGGACCAGACTCCGCTCGCGCTCCTCGTCCTGAACGCGCTGACTGACTGGAAGGTGTGGCCGCCCCGCGTGCCCCCTGAGGAGGATGTGCAGGTTTGTCCTCAGGGACCGAGGGCTCCAGGTCCGGCCGAGGGGGCACAGGGCGGGGCTCAGGGCGTCCGAGTGGCTCCTGAGCCCGGAGTCAGTGGGTTTGGCTCATTTAACTTGAGGCTTTGGGAAGCACGAGGGTAAAATTGGGCGAATTGTGCAGGATTTCAACTCTAAACAGCCTCGTCATTTAGGTCTTTTGGGTAATATTGAAATTTCAAAAACTGCAGAAAGTAGTTTGTCAACGGCTTTATCGTCGATTGATGTGATAGCGATCACGGAAAATCACTGTTTTGCTGTTGCATTTCCTGTCGGTGTCATTTGGGGCAGTTTTGAGAGAAAACTACAAACCATAGATGTGGTGGTTGAGAGGGTGGAACTGAAGGGCGGATGTCACTGACGTGAGAAGCTGGAGCAGGCGGATCAACGGTCAGAGAGCGGACCCGAGGGTCCCAGGGCCTGAGAGAGGGGGCTGGGCGTTCATGTTCAATGGGAACAGGGTTTGTATGAGATGGGGAATGTTCTGGAAAAGGGTAGTGGTCATGGCTGCACAGCATTGCGGATGGACTTAATGCCGCTGCGTGCAAACTTAAAGACGGTCGGAACGGTAAATTTTGGGTTATACATATTTTACCATAATGAAAACAGATGATTAGGAGTGGAGAGCCGTGCTTTTTGTGCCAGCTTGTCCTCAAAATGCTCCTTCCCGCTTTCCTGCGATCATTTGGGGCAGAGATCTTTCTAGATCCATTATGCCTCCCAGGAAGTTTATCGTGGAGATTTAAACAGTGTAATTTCTTTTAAGTCTTAATAAGTTTGCAAAGAAATTGGCTATCTGGGATGAAAAGCCATAGGGAGTTAGGATTGGGGGAGAAAGGATTCCATCTTTCTTTCTTTCATATGGTAGTTCAAGTATTAGTTTTTGAGGCATCTCCATCCTGTTTTCCAAAGTGGCTACAACAGTTAACATGCCACCAGCAGTATATGAGGTTCTCCTTTCTCCACATCCTAAAACACACTTGCTATTTCTTGTCTGTTTGAATAGCCATTCTGATTGGGTGTGAGGGGGTATCTCACTGTAGCTTTGATTTGCATTTCCCTAATCGTTAGTGATGAACATCTTTTCAAGTGCCTGTTGTTCATCTGTATATCTTCTTTGGAAAAATGTCTGTTCAGATCTTCTGCCCATTATTTAATTGGGTTTTACTGTTGATGTTGAGTTGTATGAATTCTTTATGTATTTTGGATACTAATCCAAATATTAATGCAAACATCTTCTCCTAAGTTAGTTTGTCTTTGCATTTTGTTGATGGTTTCCTTTGCTATGCAGAAGCTTTTTAGTTTGATGTAGTCCCATGTGTTTATTTTTCCTTTTGTTACTCTTGCCTAAGGGTGCATGATATTCAAAAAGATACTAAAGCTGACATTTAAGAGTATATTGCTTGTGTTTTCTTCTAGGACTTTTATGATTTCAGATCTTACATTCAAGTCTTTAATCCATTTTGAGTTAATTTTTGTGTATGTTGTAAGATAATGGTCTACTTTCATTCTTTTCCATGTGACTGTCCAATTTTCACAGCACCATTTTTTGAAGACTTTCCTTTCTCTCTTGTATGTTCTTGGTTCCTTTGTCGAAAATTAGCTGCCCATGGATGCGTGGTTTATTTCTGGGCTCTCAATTCTGTTCCATTGATCTGAGTGTCTGTTTTTCTGCCACTACCAAGCTGTTTTGATTACTGTAGCTTTGTAGTCTATTTTGAATTCAGGAAGTGTGATACCTCCAGCTTTGTTCTTTTCTCTCAGGATTCCTTTGGCTATTCAGAGTTTTGTGTTGTTCCGTATAAATTTTAGGATTCATCATTGTATTTCCATGAAAAATGTTGTTGAGATTCTCATTCACAGTGCATTGATTCTGCAGATTGCTTTATGTAATAAAGACATTTGAACTATGTTTATTCTTCCAGTACATGTACGTGGAATAGCTTTCCATTTCTTTATGTTTTCTTCAATTTCTTTCAATAGTGTCATATTTTTCAGTGTATGGGTCTTTGACCTCCTTGGTTAAATTTATTCGTAGGTATTTTATTCACTTTTTTGAGACTGTAAATGGATTTTTATTTTTGATTTCTCTCTCTGCTAGTTCCTTGTTAGTGTATAGAAATATAACTGATTTTCATATGTTGATTTTGTACCCTGAAACTTTACTGTATTCATTAATTATTTCTAGTAGTTTTTGGTTAATTCTTTAGGGTTTTCTACATAGAAAATCATGCCATCCAAAAATAGTGACAGTTTAACTTCTTCCTTTCCAATTCAGATCCTTTTTATTTCTTTTTATTGCCTAAATTCTCTGGCTAGGACTTCTAATACTATGTGGAATATAATGGTGAGAGTGTACATCCTTGTCTCATTCCTGTCTTTAGAGGAATAGCTTTCACTTTTTCACCATTGAGTGTGATGTTGGCTGAGGGTTTGTGGTATATGGCCTTTTTTACATTCAGGTACTTTCCTTCTATTCCTACTTTATTGAGAGTCATTATCATAATTGGATATTGGATCTTGACAAGTGCTTTCTCTGCATCTATTGAGATGTTCATGAGTTTTTTATTCTTCATTTTGTTAGTGTGGTGTCTCACATTGATTGTTTTGTGGATGATGTTGAACCATCCCTGCATCCCTGGAATAAATCCCAGTTCATCATGGTGTACGATTCTTTTAATGTATTGTTGTATTTGATTTGCTAATATTTTGTTAGGGATTTTTGCGTCTGTGTTCATCAGCAATATCAGTCTGTAACTTTCCTTTTTCGCATTGTCCTTATCTGGCTTTAGTTTTAGGGTAATGTTGGCCTCATAAACTGAGTTAGGGAGTGTCCCATCCTCTTCAACTTTTTGGAAGAATTTCATAAGGATAAATATTAAGTCTTTGAAAGTTTGGTAGAATTCACCAGAGAAGCCATTTGGTCCTGGACTTTAGTTTTCTGGGAGGTGTGTCTTACTGTTTTAGCTTTCTTACTAGTGACTGATCTATTCAGGCTCTTTATTTCTTCGTGATTCAGCTGCAGGAGGTTATATGATTCTAAGAATTTATCTTATTCTTCTGGGTTATTCAATATATTGGCATATGGCTTTTCTTAGTATTTTCAAATAATCTTTTCTATTTCTGTAGTATCTGTTGTAATTTCTCTTCTTTCATTTCTCATTTTATTTGAACATTCTTTTTTTATTTGTGAGTCTTGCTAAGGGTTTGTCAATTTTGTTTTTCTTTTTGAAGAAGCAGCTCTTATTTTCGTGGATCCTTTCTTTTCTTTTTTTAGTCTATATTTCATTTATGTCTGATCTGATTTTTATTATTCCCTTCCTTCTGCTGACTTTGGGCTTATTTGTCTTTTTTCTCCTACTTCTTTTAGGTAGAGTTAGATTATTTATTTGAGATTTTTCCTGTTTTTTCTCCATACTGCTTTTACTGCATCCTGTAAGTTTTCGTATGTTGTGTTTTCAATTTCATTTGTCTCCGGGTGTTTTTTTGATTTCTCCTTTGATTTCTTCATTGATCCAATAGTTGTTCAGTAGCATGTAGTTTAGTCTCCATGTATTTGTGAGTTTTCTAGTTTTCTTCTCCTAGTTGATTTCTAATTTCACAGCACTGTGGTCAGAAAAGATGCTTGATATGATTTCAGTCTTCTTAAATTTATTGATGCTTATTTTTTTTTCCAACATATGGTCTATCTTTGAGAATGCTCCATGTGCACTTGAGAAGAATGTTTAGAATATCTATGCTGGTACTTTACAGTAGAATATTATATATAGAGAGAGGGAAAGTCCATCTGGTCTAGTGTTTGCTTTAATGCCAATGTTTCCTTGTTGACTTTCTGTCTGGATGATCTACCGATTATTGTAAGTAGGGTGTTAAAGTTCCCTACTATTATTCTGTTGCTGTCAATTTCTCTCTTTACTTCTGCTAATAGTTCCTTTATATCGTTTGGTGCTCCTATGTTTGATGCATACATATGAATATGTCATGTCTTCTGGGTGGAATGTCCCTTTTATCATTATCGAATGCTCACCTTTGTCTCTTGCTATCTTTTTTGGCTTGAAGTCTATTTCGTCTAATATAAGTGTGGTGACACCTACTGTCTTTCAGTTGCTATTTGCTTGGAGTATTATCTTCCATCCATTCATTCTGAGCCTTTGTGTGTCTTTAGACCTGACTTAGCTCTCTTGGAGGCAGCATATTATTGGGTCTTGTCTTTTAATCTATCCAGCCACTCTGTGTCTTTTGATTGATGAATTCAATCTATTTCCATTTAGAGTGATTATTGATATGCGAGGGTTTAATACTGCTATTTTATCTATTGTTATCTGGTTGTTCTATGTTTCCTTGTTTCTTTTTCCTTGTAATTCTGTCTGCAGTTTCAGTCTGCTGGGTTTTTGTGATGTTTTTCTCATTTTCCTTTTTATTTATGATTTATGACTCTGCTCTGATTTTCCAGTTTTGTGGTTAACATAAGGTTTGTATAAAAGATCTCCTAGATGAGAGGTCCTTTTTCTCCTGATAGCACTTTATCTCCATTAGCCTATGAAGATACTATCCTTTTCTTCATCCTGTTCTATGTTTTTATTGTCACAAATTATCCTTTATGTGTGGTGAGTTTGTTATATTAAAGTGGTTATAGTTATTTTTGATGTGTTTTTTTCCCATTTAGCCTTTATGGTATAACTGTTTACTTAGTATGATATAGAGTTGCAATTTTCTGATTCTGTCTGTGTCTTTATCACCAAGCTGAAATCTTGTCAACCTTTTCCTTTTAGTTTCAGGTACGATGCTCCTTTGAACTTTTCTTGTAAGGGAGGTCTACTGGTGATAAACTCTCTCAGATTTGTTTGTGAAAGCCTTTGTTTCTCCTTTATATCTGAAGGAGAACTTTGCTGGATAGAGTATTTTTGGCTTATAGTGTTTGTCTTTCAATATTTTGAATATATCATTCCGCTCTCTCCTAGCCTGTAGAGTTTCTGCTGAAGAATTTGTTGATAGCTTCATGGGGGTTCCCTTTGTAAATTATTTTCATCTCTCTGGCCACCCTCAATATTCTTTCCCATCATTGACTTTTGACAGTTTTAATGTTACATGCCTTGGAGAGGTCTTTTTGCATTGAGATAATTAGGAGTTCTATTTCTTTCATGTACTGGTATATCCAGTTCTTTCCTCAGGATTGGGAAATTCTCAGCTATTGTTTCTTTGACTAAGCTCTCTGCTCCTTTCTCATTCTCTTCTCCTTCTGGGATACCTGTTATACTTATGTTGCTTTTCCTAATTGACTCATATATTCCTCATAGAATTTCTTTATTTTTTAAAAAATGTTAGTTCTCTCTCCTCTTCTACTTGAGTCATTTCTACATCTCTATCTTTGAGTTTGCTACTTCTCTCTTTGATATGGGCTGCTGTATTTCCAGTGCTTTCTACTTTATTTTTCATCTCATTTATCGTGTTCTTCTCCTGAATTTCTGTTTGTTTGTTTCTTGAAAGTTTGAGTCTCTTTGATGATGTACTCCTTCTCTTCATTAATTTTATTTCTGAGCTCATTGAATTGTCTGAGTTTTCTTGTAGCTCATTGAGTGTCTTCATGACAGCTATTTGAGTTCCCTGTCAGTCAGATGGCAGTCATCCATGACTTCCAGTTTGATTTCTAGAGACTTCTCATTTCCTTTTTGTTCTGCCTTGTTACTGTAGTTCTTCATGGTGCTTGATGAGTTGATCCTCTGCCAGTGCATTTGTGGCAGTAAACACCTTTCTTATTTGGGTAAGACTTTGGGTACTTTGATTCTAGGCTGCTTCTGCATGTTTTTGAGAGCCTGCACATTTCACCATCCACTGCCACTGCAGAGACATTGTCAGTACCGTCCCTGTGCTGCTTGTGATTCCAAGGTTGTTGGTGCCTTGATGTTTATGATGTTCCTGCATTCTCAGGTGTCACCATCAGGGTGACAGCCTGCAAACTCTTCCTCTGCATTTGGAGTCTCCTGAGTGTCATATTTTCCCACTGGCTCTCCATGGGCTTGGGTGAGGCTGCCCTGTGCTTCACTTGTGCTGCTGCTCCCAGGTTTTATGGCAGCATTGCTGCCAGGAGCAGTAGGTTCACAGGTGTCACTGTCACTGCTGGGTGACCAGGGTCTTGTAGACATTCCCTGCTGCTGGTAGAGTGTGTGTCAGGAGTGCCACCACTGGGGGCTGGGTCGTGGGTTCTGCTGTGGCTCCTGAAGCCTCAGGTCTCAGGTGCCATTTGCCACTGCTGGAGAAAGGGCAAGGGCTAAGACATGAGTACCGTTGCTGCTCCTGCAGCATTTGGATGAGTTTGACTATTTTAGAAATCTCGTATAACTGGAACCGTGCTGTATTACAGTATTTGTCCTTCTGTGTCTGGCTTATTTCACTTAGCATAATTCCCCTTGAGGTTCATTCATGTTGTAGTATATGGCAGGATTTCCTTTTTGTTTTTTTGGTTCCTCACTGAATTATATTCCATTGCATGTATATATTATTTTTTCCTTACTGTTTCATTTGTCAGAGGACATTTACATTGTTTCTACCTCATGAATATTGTGCGTAATGCTGCAATGAACACAGGAGTGAAATTTTCTCTTTGTGATCCTGATTTCAATTTTTTAGATAAGTACCCAGAAGTGGGAGAGCGGCATCATATAGTAGTTGTACTTTTGGTTTTTGAGGAAACCCTGTACTATTTTCCACAGTGGCTGCATCACTTTACATCAAACATTTACCCATTTTTCAATCAGGTTATTTGACTTTTTCTGTGATGTCATAGGTGTTCTTTTATGTATTTTTTATAATAACCTCATATCAGATATATAGCTTACAAATATTCTTTTCCCATTCTATAAGTTGTCTTTTCACTTGCTGTTTCCTTTGTTGTGTATATTTTCAGATAATTGTGACCTCCCTTTTCTAATTTTTGTTTTTGTGTCCTGTGATTTGATGTCATGCCCAAGAAATCATTGCCAACACCAATGTCATTATCCTTTTATTCTGTTTTCTTCTAACACTTTTACAGTCTCCACTATTATGTTTAATTCTAATCCACTTGGAAATCATTTCTGTGTTTGGTGTTAGATCAGACTCCTCAGTTTTATTCTTTTGAATATGCATATTCAGTTTTCTGCAAACCTTTTTTGGAGAGCTATCGTTTCTCCATTGTGTATTCTTGGCAACCTTGTTGAAGATCAGTTGACCATCTATGTGTGACTTTATTTCTGGGCTCTCTATTCTGTTTCATTTGTATAGATGTCTGTCTTTCTTCCAGTGTAATACTTCATTGACTATTGTAGCTTTGCAATATGTCTTGAAATCAGGAATTATGAGACCTCCAGCTTTGTTCTTTCTCAACATTGTTTTTTTCTGTTTGAGGTATTTCGTGGTTCCATGTAAAGTTTAGGGTCAAATATTTTTCTTTCTGTATCAGATAGCATTTGGATTTTGAAAGTAATTGCACTGAGTCTATATAACACCTTAGGTAGTATAGATGTTGTACCAATACTAATTTTTCCAATGGACATTGGATATCTTTCTGTTGATTTGTGTCTTTTTCAATTTATTTCATCAATGTTCTTTAGTTGTCACTGTGCAGATGTTTCAGTTCCTTGGTTAAATTTATTTCTAAGCGTTTTATTCATTTTGATGTCATTGTAAATGGGATTGTTTTCCAGATTTCTTCTGCAGGTAGTGTGTTGTTAGTGTGTGGAAGCACAACTGACTTTTGTATTTTGTTTTTGTATTCTGAAAATGTTCTAAATTTGTTTGTTTATTCTAACAGGTTTTGTGGAGTCTTTAGAGTTGTCTATGTATAATATCCGATCATCTGCAGAGACAGTTTTAACTGTTCCTTTCTGATTTGGATGTCTTTTATTTCTTCTTCTTGCCTAATTGCTTTAGCCAGGACTTCCAGTGGTATAGTCAGTAGAAGTGGTGAGAGTGGGCATCCTTGTGTTCTTTCTGATCTTAGAGGAAAAACTTTCAGCTTTTCATCATCTGGTACAATGTTAGCTGTGATTCTGCCATATATGACCTTTATTATCTTGAGGTAGGGCCCTTCTATTTTGAGTTGGTTGAATTTTTTGGTCTTGTTTTTATCATGAAAGAGTGTTGAAACTTGTTGAATGCTTCTTATACATCAATTGAGAGGATCATGTGTTTTTTGTCCTTCATACTGTTAATGTACTATATTACACTGATTGATTTTCATATGTTAAACCATCCTTGCATTCTAGCAAATATCTTACTTGTTCATAATGTATAAATTTTTTAAGGTACAGTTGAATTTGGTTTGCTGGTATGTTTTTTTGGGGGGAGGTTGGACTTTTGTGTAAATATTTATTAAGGATATTTTTGTGTTGTTTTGTTTATTGGTTTGTGTTTTCTTTATCTATATCTTATTTCATTGAAGATGGTATTTAAGGTGCTGGCTTTGGCCATTTTGGTGAGTTACTCGGTTTTCCTGTGTTTATTTCATGTGTACATGTTATTGTACTTTGATTTTTCTCCTGTTATCCTGTCTCATGTCAACTTAATTCTTAGACTAACCAGAAGGACGTAGAGGGTAGAGGAATTGTCATCCTCCCCTACAGTGGGAACCCTGCCTGTCACTCTTCCCCAGGAAATACAGCACCTGATTCTTGGCTCCAGCTCCTCTGTGTGTTGAATTCAGTTATTTTGGGCTGGGTGTGTTCTCACTGTTTATATTCTCTGGAGGAGAGTGTTCAAGATTGGAATTAGGAAATTGTACATTTTTCTAAATGGATACACAATTTAACACAACCAATTTGAATGAAGTTTCAAAAATATAAACTGAGGAATAAAAGAAAATTATAAGACGCATTTATAACTCTGCATAATGTATTGGAGAAGGGGACATGAAAAGTAGTGTCAAATATTCTGAGAAGAGTTAGACAGCCCATTTGTTGTCCCCACATTCACAGAATCCTTGTGAACATACTTCTAGAGCAGCAGTGCTTGTTTCCCATCTTGGAGGACTCTTGGTATAAAGCTAAGAACTGTTCACCTGCCATCAAATCTGACCTCAGCACTGACAGAGTGACAAAATGGAGGACAAGGTGTCCATCAGCGCAGAACCACTGAGATGGGTCATCATAGGATTTTCAGAGTGAACGTATGCCCCACACTGTGGCGCCCACCTGGTGTTCTCTATATAAGTGTGTTTTTATATCTTGTAGTGCATCATTGAAGAGTAAATAGTTTGTTTGAAAAATTGAATAGAGTGTCACAATAATTGTTCTCTGTTTCTGGAAACGAGCTATATGTAGGAAATAGACCTGCACCTCAACTATAGTGGAGAGTGAAAATTTCAGAGTGAGAGGCCTAAAAGCTGACGTGATGGAAATAAATACAGTACATTTTTTTTTATTTGAAATACCAACCCACCCATTTCTACCATTTCTGAGATGTCACCTGACATTTCTAGGACAAAGAACATAAAATTTGTTCCTATTTAAATGAAAAGTAGCAAATGGTATACATTTTCAGTATTAATATGAATAATTGCTGGGGCTGGCCCAGTGGCACAGCATTTAAGTTCGTGCACTCCGCTTCAGTGTCCCAGGGTTTGCTGTTTCGGATCCCAGGCACGGACCTACGCATCACTTGTCAAGCCGTGCTATGGCAGGCCTTCTACATATAAAGTAGAGGAAGATGGGCACGGATGTTAGCTCAGGGCCAATCTTCCTCTGCAAAAAGAGGAGGATTGGCGGCAGATGTTAGCTCAGGGATAATCTTCCTCAAAAAGAAAAAGATGAATAATTTCTGAGGCTCTAATATATAGCATGGTGACTATAGTTAATAATACATTGTTGAACACTTTAAACTTGTTAAGAGAGTAGATCTTAAGTATTCTCACCAAATACAAAAAGGTGATGGATGTGTTAATTAACTTATTGTGGTAATCATTTGAAAATGTGTGTGTATATATGTATTAAATCACATTTCACACCTTAAATATAATACAATATTTACTTGTTAATTATACCTCCACACATTTGGAAATAGAATCATTGGAAATTCCATTTGAAAAGCCATATTTATCTGAGTTATCAAATTATGTAAATTCTTCTCTAGTCATCTCTATATATTACCTACTTTTTCTCTCTATGCAACGGAGACTGTGTATTTAGTGAACTTCCTGTCTCTATGAATTCACTGAGAAATTTGTGTTCATTGTCACTGTGAAAGGCTAAATTATTCACTGAGAAATTAGTAAAGAAATATCACAATATTTTCACTAGTACAGTTCTGTTAGAGTGAACAGGTTGGGTAAAAAATTACATAATTATTTTGTAAATGGAGTATTTTAGTTACAAAAAAGAGTAAGATTAAAGCTGTGTTCTAGTTAATAAATTGATGCTCAATCACACACGTTTATTATTTTTTCACGAAAACTATACATAGAAAGAGAAGTGATGATACACAAAATACACAGAACAGGTAAAAATTTTAGGAAAAAAGTGAGAGAGTAGCCAAGTTTAAAGCAAAGTTGGTCTCTTTCATGGTATGAAATTCTTCAGTACGAATGCCCATCATGGCTGATTCATGACACATTTCTACCTATATTTGTGTGTGTGTGTGTGTGTGTGTGTGTGTGTGTTTGGAAGGGAGAGAGAAAGAAATAAAAGGAAAAGAGTAGGCAAAATACACCTTTCTGAATGTTTCCTTAAGAAGGTGCCTGGTGGGGATAAATAGAGGCAGCTGTGCAGGTCCCCCGGACCTCTAGCATGACCCCTGCTCAAAATAGCCCATCACCTCAGCTCCATCTGCTCTAATGTGTGCTCATTGTCATCTTCTGATGTGAGGGTCCCTGTGGGCCAGAGGATGGTGTGAAACTTCCCTTCTCCTGTCACTCAGCCATGGCTCAGTCACTCAAAGTCTGCTTTCCTTGTCTCCTGGGGTCTCAACTCTTAAGCCCCCTTCACTCCTCAGTCTCTCCCTCCTACAAGGGTCTCAGTTTCACCCTGGGGACGCTGCCCTCTTCGTGGAGCCCTATCCCCTTAGGTCCCAGGGCTGCAGCCCCAGCGTCATCCTGGACAGCTGTGCTGAGAGGTGGGTCCCAGAGCAGCCGAACTCTGTCTCTCTGAGGATGAAGAACAGCCTCTTCTCAATACCTCCCTGCCTTGTTCCTGTTGATGGACCCCCATCCCCACCAGGGGGGACATGAGAGGCATGAAGGGGGAGGGTCCAGGGGCCTGCACCTGCCTCAGTGGAAAGTGGGGTCAGAGAGAGGGGGAGTGCCTCCACCTTCCCAAACAGTGAGACGTGGCTGGTCTCAGGGCCTTTGTCCTTCTGCTGTGAGAAAGCAGCACAAATTGTCCCTCTGGGGCCAGTTCTCAGGGCCCTGCGCTCCACTGTGTAACAACTGAAGGGGCATCAGTGAGCCCACCATGTGAGGAGGCCTCTCTATGAAACTGAGGGGTCAGTATGGGGAGGAGGTTGCAGCCCAGTGAAGGCCTGGGTGAGGGTCCCACCCCTTTGTGAGGAGGGGACTGTGGAGAAGGCAATGCTTAGGGAGGCCCTGCCCTCCTGCAGTTGGGATGCTGACAGTGTATTCTGACATGGTGCAAAGCGCACCATGGCCAGCAGGGGGCGCGGTGGGCGTGTGTCTGAACCACATGTGATGAGAGAGAGCTGTGACCCAAGCACCTGGCTGCTTAGCTGGTGCCCTCTGCTCAGTGACCCCTGCGCCCCAGCAGATCCTTCCTCCCAAGGTCCCAGAAGAGCCCATATCATAAGTTACCAGTTCCATGTCATCCAATGATAAACTCCAAGGCAAAGGGGATTGAATCTTGGTTCACAGACAGGCTGGGAGAGGTGAGGGGAGGAGAAGGGGAAACAATTTGGATGAAGGGCTCTTGCTTCCATCAGAGTGAGGGAAGGGATGAGGGATAGATAATTGGGCAGCCCTGTGTCATCTGGGGGAGGGAGAGAGAGCTCTGGGGCGTCTCCGTCATGGTCCAGACCCCTCTCCTCACCCTCCTCACTCACTCACAGGTGACTGGACTCTGGGGTCAGGTCGGGTCCCTAGGAGGATACAGGGACGTTTCCTTCCCCTTGGTGTCCAGCCTGGGGTGTGGGAAGGGCCCTGACTCTCCACCTCTGTGACTCTGTGTCCCTCATTTCAGGGTCCTGGGCACGGTCTTTGCTGACCCAGCCATCCTTGGTGTCAGGGACCCTGGACCAGGAGGTCACCATCTCCTGCTCCGGGAACAGCAACATTGGATCCCATAGTGTGTGTTGGTTCCAGCTGTCAGTGGTGCTGCACCAAAACTCTGACTCTTGGAAGTACCAGGCCCTGAGATTCCAGATGATTCTCTGTCTCCAAGTCAGGCAACGTGGTCTCTTTGACCATCTGTGGGCTCCAGCCTGAGGACGAGGTGATTGTTACTGTCACACATATGACAGAGACCTCAGTGTACTCAGTGCTGTGTGCCCACGAGGAAGTGAGACATAAACCACCCCCCTGGGGCCCCTGATCACACCTTCATCCTCTGTGATTGACGTCACCTCTGTCACCATCATCTGAGGGTCTGAGCCCCCTACATGGGTCTGTCAATCTGAGCATGTCCGTTCCTCTGATCCCCTGTAGACTGAGCCATTCCCATCGATGCACCCTCTGCCTGCTCATGTCCACACAGGCAGGAGCTCCTTTTCCAGGGCACCCGGTCTCTCCAGAGAGACAGTGATGGGGACAGAGGGAGGCTGACTCCAGTCATGTCAGAAACAAGAAGGACCTAGAGACTGCGCTGGAGCCGACACGGATCTCACACGATCCCAAGCTCCTGGTGATGACAGTGTTAGGAAAATAAGTGTATTAAATTGTTGGGGTCTAATTCTCATGAAAAACTGAAAGAGAAAATATTCTCCATTTTTGGACTTATAATCGATGATCTAATAAAATTCTGTGCATACTCTGCTGATGCAGCTGAAAGGCAAGCTGCTGTGGCCTCTTTGTAGTGACGGGGACATCCCTCAACCCACACCCCCGGTGTCTAGAATCCCAGCTGCCCAGGTCCCTCTCTGACACCAGGAGCAGCTTCATGAAGAGCATAGGGACAACAGTCCTCCTCTAACCGGAGGGCCCAGGTGTGTCAGAGAGGCCGGGTGGGGTGGGGTCTGAGGGCATGTGGGACAGTGTGGGACAATCCCGAGATGGCCCCTCCCAGTTGGGAAGCCACCCAGGGCTCCAGGGGTTCAGCCATCAGTGTGCTCACTGGGCTGTGCTGACCTCCAGGACCCAGGGTCATCAAGAGCCAGGGCCTCCACCCCCTGGGTCAGCTCATCCCTCCTCTACCTCCATCTCCCTGTGAGGACCAGGGCAGGGAGGCCAGGGGCAGACAGAGAGCAAGGGCTGATTTGAGTGTATCCACTCCACCCCCGATGAAAGTTTCAGGAGATTCAGAGAGACTTAGGGCAGCTCCGTCTCCACAACACAGCTCTAGGGCTCAGAGTCTGGGTCTCTCCCGTGCCCTGGGCTCCTCTCCTCCTCACCTCCTCACTCCCCACACAGGTGAGAGTGACTTACCCTCGGGATGGAGATCCACTCCCAGCTCTGCCCCCCACGCCCCCACCCTCCTTCACAGTGAGCTGGGATCCTGCCCTCACACTCCTCTCTGTGCCCTACAGTGTCTGTGGCCCATGCAGGGCTGACTCAGCCGCCCTCAGTGACCAAGTCCCCAGGACAGACGGCCACACTCACCTGCACTGGAAAGAGCAAAAATGTCGGCCATGAGGGGGCAGCGTGGCTGCAGCAGCGACCCCAAGGCCATGTTCCCACACTCCTGACCAGCAGGAATAACATCTGGGCCTCTGGGGTCTCCAAGAGATTCTCTGGCTCCAGGTGAGGCAGTGTGGCCCCCTGAGCATCTCTGGGCTCCAGCCTGGAACGAGGCTGATTATTACTGCTCTGTGTGGGACAGCAGCCTCAGTGCGCACACGGGGCCCCAGGCCAGTGGGGAAGGAGACGCAAACCCTGAGCTCCCCAGGCTCACCCAGCGCATGGGGACCTCCCAGAGCAGCATTCACTGCCAAGGAAAGGACAGGGACTGGGTTCCAGCTGACAATTGTGTGGCCTATTCAGGAGTATTAAAAATAATACAATAAGTGAAAATTTCTTCATTTGCATGATTAACAAATGTATAGGCAACATCATTGTGAATGCATTTGTGGCTATATGAAGATGCACGTTCATACACCTTAAAAATGTATAATAAAGGATTTCAAGGTTTAAGTAAGAGAATATTAATTTTTCGAGATTTTTCTTTTCTATTCCATTTGGAGGTGCTGGGTTCGCCTGCTTAGAGGGTCTATCTCTCCGAACTCAAGAGGCCATCCACCAGCGTCACCAGCAACCAGCTTCCCCTCTTTTCCGGACCTCGGTACATGACCTGACCTCTGATTCGAAGGCTCTTCCAGTCTTTCCCAGGGTGATCACTTGACTCATCCCACAGATCCCAGCTTACATATCACAGCTTCGTCCAGGCTCCTTTGTCCCAATATCCCAGGGCACACCCCACATGCACACAGAGCCATGTGCACAACCCACAAGAAAACACAGAGCCATGTGCACAACCCACATGCACACAGGGCCGTGTCAGCATAGGTGTGTTCCTGTTGCACCCTTTCACTGTCCTCTCACACACCGAGGTCAGTGTCTGCCACAGCAGGCAAGGTTGGAGCTCTAGGGTGTAATGGACAGAGACTGACAGTTTGAAAATAATTATAGTTTTTCATGAAAATAGAAGTGCAGGTGTGAGAGCATCACTGTCCCCATGTAATCCTAGAAGGCCTTTCTCATTCCACTCTCTTGGGAGTAAAGTTGGGGAAGACTGCTGTAAAATCGAACACTCTGCGTGGTGTGCTTAGGGATGTCACAGCAGCTGTGGGATGGGCAGTCACCAGCAGGGGCAGCAATGGAGTGTCCTCAGACTTAGGAGAGGCAGGTGTTGGGTCAGACAGATGTTCAACCACTCATTGGGCTCCAGGGCAGTTGGGCGACCTGTGTCCTCACTGATGTGGGACTTGCCTTCACCCATGAGGCTTCCCATGACCCTGTGAGCTCCTGGTTTTGGCTTCCTAATTGATGGCTTCAAATGTAGGTCATCGCCTCCTTTTTCCTCAGGGAGTCTTGAACAAGGTGGGGCTGACAGACCATTAGGAGCCCAAATGCACTTCCACGGAGGAAGTGGGCTCCTGGGAAGACTGTGCAGAAGACAAGACACAGCTTGTGGGCGGAGTCCACACAGTGGACCCTCAGGAGACAGAGCTCAGTGGTGCCTCAACCAAATCCGGAAGTCTTGTTCTTCCAGCTTCTGGTAGGGGACCTTTACAAGATCTTAGGCACAGGACCTGCCTTCTCCTTGGTTCCACATGGAGCAGGTGCTGTGACACCAGACTCACAACGCCTGTCTCAGTGTGTTGGTCACTTGGGCAGAAACTTTCTGCCCTGGAAGTCTGCATGTGGCTTATTCTGGCTCTGAGACAGAAGCCCCATAAGTGTGATGACTGATGTTACTTGGGATGCAGTGTGAGTGGGATGCAGATGATTACCCCAGACCTCAGGTGACTGCCTAATATCTTACAAGATGCTCTTCACTGCTGGGCAGGTGGACCAAGACCTCCCCTTTGCTCCCCCTGTTCCACTCACATGCCTCTGTCACTATCTGTTACCAGTACTAGTGAGTGTTAGTGACTAGTCACTCACTGGGGTGATCTCTGCTGTCACTTCTGCACCGGGACCAGAGTATCTAAGGCCACAACGTTCATTTGGATCATTAAGAATGTCTACTTCTTTGTTCCCATGAATTCTATGTCCAAACCATTGCTATCATTACTTTAATTGGATTTTCTCATGCTTGCAGAATACTGTGGAATATTAATGGAGGTACATGGGCAAAGGGAATCACCTTTGCCTATTGCTGATCTTTTTGGAAATGCTGCCCTTTACCACTCCATTGACTAAGATGCTGCCACTAGGATTTCATTATACGTGTGTGAGAGAGTGTGTCTGGCCGTATTATAAATGTTTCTGTTTGTGGCTTTTAGTTTTATGTGGCTTTTATTAGGAATTGATGCTAAATTTGGTCAAAATCCCTCCCAGTATCATTTGAGACCGTATGATCATATCTATATATATATATTTATATTGTGTGTTATATTAAAATATTTCTTACTATTGCATACAACTTGCATCATTGGAATCAATGCCACTTGGTAATAATTCATCAATTCATTAATCTAGTATTGAGATCTCTTCCTTAATATTCTATTTAGAACATTTGCGTAATATCTAATGTTCGTTTGCCATTTTTATTTTTCTGTAATTTAACTGTAACATGCATTATAACTGATATAACTGATCTCTAAAAGAACTGGTAAGTTTTCCATCCTTTTAAGTGTTATTTAAAAATAGAGCAAGTAGATTGGAACCCTCTGGTCTCTGATGTTTTTAGAGCTTCCATGTGAGAATATCTGTCTGTTCAGTCATTCTGTGGAGTGGGTCCATAACATTTTGTATTTCTGTATTAAAATAGGTAAGCTTACTTGTTTTATTTCCAGTAGAGCCAATTTTGATCCTTCCTAGAAAAGCACGTATTTTACCTATTTTTCACAGACATTATCTCTTGCATTTTCGGCATTTTTCATTTTTCCACATATGACCAGCAGGGGGTGATGTGGGACTGCCCTGTGGTCCCTACACAGCGGCTCAGGGAGGATTTTTACTCAAAGCAGGGTGGGTACCAGCAGAATGCATGGTCCCCTTCCCAGCATCTCCTCTACTACCACACGGATTCAGAGAAGCACCAGGCTCAAGGTCCCCAGCTGCTTCTCTGGATCCAAAGATGCCTCGGCCAACGCAAGGATTGTGCTCATCTCTGGGCAGCAGCCAGAGGATGAGGCTGATTATTACTGTGTGATTGTGCACAATAGGGCTTCTCACAGTGACACAGGCAGATGGGAAATTGGGACAAATACCTCAGCCCACTCAGGCTCTTGGAATAGACGCTTCTGCAATTTTACAGTAACTTGTAGATGCAGTAGCTGTGCCTGGAAGTAGTTTCTGGTTCACATCGGCTGTCTTCCCAATTTTCCAGTCAATATACCTGCAATCTCAGGTAAACAAACACCAAAATGAAAACTAAACCAAACAAAATACAAATCTCATGATGACACTGAATCTTTGCCTGGTGACCCATGTGTGATAAAATGAGAGCCTTTGTAGCTGGGCTGTTTGTCTTGAAAGATGGGAAATTAGCCTTTGCTAGATTTCTTCTTGGTGGGAACCCAGGGTCCATCCAGCAGATACACAGTCCTCCACAGCAGGGACTCTGCTCTGTGAGGGGTCAGAGCGGAGACCTTCCCTCCCTCCCAGGCTCTTGTGCTCAGATCTGGCTGAGGCTCACTGTGTTCAAGCACAAAAGATTAAGATGTAAGATGTTGTGAGAAACATCCCAGGAGGAATTCCAGGCACAGAGCTGGCCTGACACACTTGCTGGGTGCCTGGACATACGCTTGTGATGTCAGCAAGAAGGGGAGACTAAAATGGTGAGCCTGCAGCATGGAAGCTGGGTGAAGTATGTCCCACAGTTGTGACTTTCCTACCGCCGATCCCCCTCAGGGCACATGGGACTCCCTCCGGTGTGTGATCTGGAGCCTACAGGTACACACTTGAGTTCTTCTCTCCTCTTGTATCTCAGTGGACCTTTCCAATTAGACAAAGTGTAAGAGAAGGACAGTGGAATATGAGCGAGCAGAAACTCCCCGATATGTGCATGAAGTCAATCCAACCCAGGAAGCTCTTTAGAAGGACCCAAACCGTCTCCTTTAAGGGAATCAACAGAAACATAGGTTACAATGGAAATCAGCATCAAGGATTCCCAGAAAGAGCTCCTAAGTGTGTGTCCTAGGACAGCAGGGGTTCCAGACCAATCTCCAGATCCAGGTCTGTAAAGATAACCTCCTTGACTACTGCAGGCTCCAGCCAGAGGATGAGGCTGATTGTCACTGTCAAACAGCTGCATGCAACCTCGATGCCAATCCTAGTCCGTGGGGAGTGAGATCCACTCCCCAGTCTGACCTAACTCTCCTCTGTCCCTGCCTGGAGGCAACACCAGCCCAGGTTTTGGCTTCTGCTGTCACTTGTGCTACTAAAACCAGAGGGTCTGATGCTTTTTAGTCAGTCCACCTGTATGGATGCAAAAAAAAACCAAAAAAAAAACCCCATTTTATTACTGGTTTTCCAATGCAAGCAAATCATTTTGTCACCAGAACCTATACAAGCACCTCCCTGCCTCGTGCATGCATGGAGAAGAGAAGTCAGCCAGCGAGAGCCAGGAGACCCAGGTCCTCCTCTGCTCAGTCCCCTACATGTCCCATGAGCCTGGCCCAGGCTTTGCTGATCATGCCCTGAGTTCTCACACCCATCACCTCCTCACTTTCCCCAGTTTAATCCCACAAATCTTACCGGTTTTACAGCTACAGATTTTTTGTGTGTTTATTTTATTTTGGAGGGGGAGATGTTTGAAAGCATCTCAGGTCATTGGGATCTAGAGCCTATGACCCAACCCTCCTTATCACAGAGAGCCCTGATATTACAAAACAATTTACAGACAGCCGTGTTCATTAATCACATCAGCATATGGAGCAGCTACCAAGTAAACCTGGTCAGGGCCCAGTGTGAGTTGTGTAACACATCTTGGATGCCACTAAGTCAAGGAGGGAGGACGGACCTCAAAAAAGAGAGATGCACATAGTAATGGTTTACTTATCAATCTTCAGACTAAAAACATTGACAAAACTTGACTAAAATGGGAAAAACTACCATAAATATATCACAGATTCAAAAGAAGAAAGAATAAATCTCCAGAACAGCCATTAAGGGCAAATGAGCCCAGAGTGATCAGCAGGAGGGAGGGCGCCTTTCTCCAACAGCACCGTGTTCCAGTGGCCACTAGAGAAGGCATGACCAGCACTTGTGCAGTGGGGTTGGGGGGTCTAACAGGAATCCCTCACAACAACAACAGCAACAATAACGGTGACAACAACAACAGAAATCAGCCTGTCAGGATATCCCAGACAGATTTCTCACCAGTATGAACCAACAGAGTACACTGTAGAGTCTTAGGCCTTGAACTTGGTTTAAGATGCTCCAGACATATGGCAGAAGCAAAGTAAAATGTTGGGTAAACCTGAAATATCTGGCGCCATGAGGACTGTGCGATGCATCCCGTATTTATCCATCCGGAGGTCATTGGTTATCTACAGGCAATTAATGTCTCAGACTCAAATCCCATGAAACGACCTACTTGTTTTGCTCTTCTGGGTAGTGACATCACAATGATCTGTGAGCAAAATCAGGACATCCTCCAGGAGAGTTGAGTGGAGTCAGAGGCACTGGCCCCTGGATCTGAGACCAGCAGAGGTGCTGTTGGACAGGTCCTGAGAGGGCAGTGTTCTGGGAAAAGCAGGCACAGAGAATGCTCTACTGGCTCTTGCAGACTTGGGCATTGAGTTTTCTCATTGAAGTGTGGCTTTTTGATACCTTTGTTTGTTTGGCCTAAAACTAGGTTCTCATACCCAGTCTAGGGAACATGGTGTACAGCTTGTAGCCCCATCTTCTCAGTTTATGCTCCCAAAGCCCATCCTTGGCAGCAACAAGTTATCTGATCATCTCACATTCATCAGATATTCCTCAATGTCAAGGTCAGGCTGCCATGAGGCCAGAGTCCACGATGGGTCAGGGAAAAACCAGAGACACATAGTCTAGCTGTGTTTGATGCAGGGTAGCCGAATGTTCATAGGTACATCCGTCCACGCCATTTAGGAAACACCAACAATTGGCTGGGCTAGATGGGGAATAGGAACCATTAGAGGATTTGACATGGAATATATGAAATCTGATTAAGTTTATGAAGTCCTGATGCTACAAGGAAGATGAGTGGGTAGGTGGTGAGAGTGAAGGCAGAGACCTTTCGGGGGTTGTGGATTTGCTACAAAGATTAGACTGGCATCCTGGATGAAGAGTAGATCAGGAGAGGTGAAGAAAGATCATCAGCTACTGTGCGATTTTTGGAGGCAAGCGGTAAAGAATGGGATGTGGGGAAGAGGTTTGGAGTCTGGTTCTTGGAAAGAGGATGGGACCTGAGTGAGCTGTACCTCCTGGCTGAAGGTTCATGGACAATGATGTGGGGTTGAGGTCCTGAGCTCATCCCAGTGATGGAAATGTTGACAACAACCTTCCTGCTGTGTTCAGTGGTGACACAGGAAAGTTTTCTCTTTAGTTGTCAAGTGTGGAATCTCAATAAGCTTCACTCCTTCTTCTCTGAGATTCACTTGAGATGTTCTCTCTCCATTATCTCTTGTGTCCACAGGCTGATTTATCACATGGATCAAAAATGTCCCTGCAGTCCTAGGTATCGCATCCACACAACAAATCCTGTTGAATGAGAGAGACTTCCCTCCCTGATCCATTGAACAGGAATCCTGGTTGTCATGAGGTCCAGACCAGAGCACTTAGACCATTTCCCCTGATTCCGTCATGGCATCCCAGGAGGGGATTTTCTGATCGGTTTGGGAAATTAAAGGCCTATTTCTGGAGCTGCAGTGGGGGTTTTTCACATGCTCACCACATGGTTAGGAAATTAGGGGTCTAGAGAGGACAAGAAAAGGCAAAATGTTTGCCTAAGTGGTCCCCACCAGGCACATCACTCTGTCCTCCATTGCCATCGTTAGTTCATGTTGATCCTAGCACTGTGGATACTGGGAGCTGAACCGGGGACACAGGCCACAGGTTCCTGTCTCACACAACTCTGCTTCTGGCTCCCAGACCTTTCTAATGGTCTGCAAAGGATCGATCTCAGGTAAAATCACACCCACTTCCATCAGTGAGGCATCAATCTGAAATTCAATATTCTCAGGAGAAGTAGAAAGAAGCAAAAATCCCTCATGAGGACATCCTCTCTCTAGAGGGAGTGAGAGGATGATTAAGGTTCAAGAAACCACAGTAGTAGCTGGTGCCAATCATCACATGCATTCCTCTCCACCATCTACCGTGTCCCTCAGGTGAGGACGAGTCCCAGAGGGTCAGCTCATGAGTCTCTGGATGCATGCTCCATTCCTGGCCCCTTCTACCCCCATCCCCAAGCACATGCTCCACGAGGTCAGTGAGGGGTCATTGCTGAGATTCTCCACCTCATGGGGTCCAGGTGACAGGTGCTCTATCCCAGTCACCTACCACTTCTATGTTCGGGCGTTGGGATCAGAGTGACCCTGAATCAAAAAGGCAAACACCTGACTCTCATACAAGTATAGAATGAACCAGTGTAAAATATTTTATTCAACTCATACATTAGTGAGGAGACCAGTAAATGGTAAGTATTGGTCACAGAGCATAGCAAAAATCAAAGTCCTTATATTTCAGCAGGAATAGAAGCTTTGGAGCAAAGTTTTTGAGTGTTGGAGATGCACTGCTTAATCTCTAACAAGAGAGGGATCACATACGAGGAAAGAATCTGGGTCCTGCACAGAAGGGGACCTCCCTCCATGGGGCCGGTCACTGCTCTGTTCTTGATCCTGATCTAAGAGGAGTTTGATAAGAGACACCACCTCAGTCCTGACCGCTGAACAGCCAACGGCGACACGAACATGCTCACCCCTGAGGAGGCTGAGCAGAGCATAAAGACTGCCTTTGGGTGGTGGGGAGGCAACATGAGGGGCCACCTGGCCTGACCCTAAGGCAAGGGGAGAGTGGACAGAGCAGTGGGGACCAGAGCTGTTTCTAATTGGCTTTAGTCACTGTGTCACACCTGATGAATCATGGCCTGGACACCAGGGGGTGCTCAGTGCTCGTTCCTGAGGTTTTTGTGGCTGATCACAGCTGGGACCAGCCCCCTGGCACTGCCTGGTGCCCTCTGTTCAGGGATCACAGCTGTGAACTCCCCACTCCCTGGCCATCGTTAGGCAGTGAGACCTGAACCAAGGCCCAGTGAGAGATCAGAAAGCTGGGAGGGTCTGATTTGCATGTGTGGGCCCTCCCTTTGTTAGAGTATGAAGAGGGGAAGGGAGAGATCTGGGAGAAGCTCTGCTTCAGCTGTGGGGCCACAGACGGTGGGAATCGGTGATGACCTCCACCATGGCCTGGACCCGTCTCCTCACCCTCATTGTTCTCTGCACAGGTGACTAGTTATGGGGACAAGGGACCCTGGGAAGATACATGTCACCCTGCTTTCTCATCTTGTTTCTAGACCCCAGCATCACCATCTCTGTGTCTTTCCCTCTTCTAGGATCCTGGGCCCAGTCTGTGCTGACTCAGCCGGCCTCAGTGTCTGGGAACCTGGGCCAGAGGGTCACCATCTCCTGCACTGGAAGCAGCTCCGACATCGGTGATTATGATGTGCACTGGTACCAACAGCTCCCGGGAATGGCCCCCAAACTCATCATCTATGATAACAGCAAACGGCCATCTGGGGTCCCAGAAGGATTCTCTGGCTCCAAGTCTGGCAACTCGGCCACCCTGACCATCACTGGGCTCAAGTCTGAGGACGACGCTGATTATTACTGTGAGTGCTATGATGACAGCCTGAGTGCTCACACAGTGCTCCAGGCCTGTGGGGAAGTGAGACAGAAACCTGCTTCCCCCCCAACCATGGGGCTTCCCTGCACAGCCCCCACTCCTCGGCCACATCAGCTGCTTCCTTGGTTTGTTTGGCCCCAAACTTTCTATGACTCAATCCAGGGTGCTTTGTTTAGAGACTGTGTCCTCGTCCTCTCCCATTCTTCCCCCGCTGCCTGTGTCTGGTTTGAACACATTATTGATTTTCTCAAATCGAGCAAACATTCCTGGATGTGGGGGCAGGCTGCGCTGGCCACAGCATCCATGCAGTGTGTTAGTCCAGCAGGGCTGCCACAGCGAAAAAACACAGATGAGTTGGCTTAACCCAAAGAAAGGTATTTTCTCACAGTTCTGCGGGCTGGAAGTCCAAGATCAAGGTGCTGGCAGGTTTGTTTTTTCCTGAGGCCACCCTCCTTGGCCCACAGATGTGTACATTCTTACTGTCTCCTCACATGGCTTTTTCTCTGTGTACTTACCCCTGGTTTCTCTTCCTCTTTTTAGAAAGACACCAGCCCTACTTGCTTAGGAGAACCCCCCCCCCCATGAACTCTTTTACCTTAATTACCTCCTTTAATGCCTTATACCCAAAGACAGTCACACTGGGGGATAGAGTCTCAACATAGGATTTTGAAGGACACAGTTCAGTCCATATCAAGGGGTCAGAAAAGAACCAAGGACACAGAGTCCAGCTATGTTTGACTCAGGATGACTGTCCAGATGATGTGCATCCACACAATTTATTGAACACCTATTATGTGTCAGACTTTGGTTAGGAGCTTAGGATAGTAGGTGGAAAATATGGGAAAGTCCCCATGCTCAGGAAGCTGACACTCTCAGGGGAAGAGAGAGAACAAACAAACAAAACATGCTTTGAAAGAAAGATGTCCTGGGAGAGTGAGGAGAGGCGTGGCGGTTGGTGGAGATGGGAGAATTAGGGGGGGTGAACAAGGAAACAGCAGAATGTGATTTAAGTGTATTTAATCCAGGTGCTGCATAGAAGGTGAACTAGGAGGAGGGGAGAGTGAAGGCAGGGACCAGGTGGGGGTGTGGATGATACGATGTCAGACTAGGAGCCCTGGAGGAGGGGAGGAGCAGGTGGGATGGAGAAGAAAGGTCAGGGTCCCCATGTCTTGAAGGTAGGAGGGACTGAAGAATGAAAATGGGAAAGAGAGGAACCGAGGCTGGGCTCTTGGGAACAGTGCGGGACATAAGTGAGTCGATTACTTGAGACAACATGATGACCCCATATATTTATGACAGGATTATTTAAACCTTATATTTTCAGGAGACATGATCAGCTCCTGACAAATGGGGGCTGTTCACAAGAAGTCCTAGGAATGCACGTCTCCGGTTTACTTTCATCTCACATTTGATGTAAACTACACCTGTGCCTGTTAAACTTTCTCATGTTGTTGGAGGAATAGAATGTGAAGGATGAACTCAGTCCCCTCGTTCGCAATGCTGCCCCCATATTAGAAATCTTCCACTTTGGAAAAGATGAAAACCACAATTTCCACCAGATTACTTAATTTTAAACTCAATAAGTGGGATTCTGTAATAGGTTTGTGTTTACATGCTTCCAGAAAGTTCTTTTATGTATCATGAATAGATAACCCCTAATTGGCTACATCTGCCATTCTATTGATGAGAAAAATGAGCCAAGAGGAATGGACAGGCTGATGACCCTGAGACGACTCATTTGCAGATGCAACCCCAGGCCTCAGAGCAGGGGGTCTGCTCTCCCACTGGGCAGGGTCAAGGCAGACGTGTCCACACATCCTGATCCCAGTCATCCCCTGGGGGACGGGGAAGGATGTGCTGGGAAGCAGGTGTTAGGATGGGCTCATTAGGTCCCAGGATGAACACAGTCTAGTAGGAGAAATATAGAAAACTCTACTAGAAATCAAAATGTGATGGATGCACCTAAAGAAAGACAGCCCTTCACTGCAGGGATGAGGAGGGAGGCAGGACTTAGGCAATGCTTTACATTAGAACCAACTGAAAATAGTGAGAGGATTTTTCTAAGATATGTATGTCATGCTATCACTAGGTTAATCCGTTCATTCAGAAGATATGATTTTCCAGAAGTTCAATCAGTCCCTTCAATTGTTAAACACATATGAGCTAAAGTGAGTTTAAAGTGGCCCTGAGCCAGGCACAGGGACCCCCGTCACGTAGGAGAGAACCTCATCTTGCAGGGGCTTTCAACCTGGCTGCTTAACAGTCTTTGGTCTGGAGAATTCTCTCCGAGGAAGGAGGGACAGAGGGATACTTCGGTCTGTTTAGAACCAGAAATTCAGGGTGGGCTACAAAGTTTGGATTGTGGTATCAGGAAGACAAATGGCAAAATTTCACAAGGACCAACTGTAAGCAGGGCTGATGAACGCTGCTGGATTCTCTGTGATTGTCTCTACATCCTCCATGAGTATATAGAGCGTCTCCAGGCTGTTTTCCCACATGGACCAAACTTGCCTCTGCAGTCCCAGGCATCATGTCCACACAACAATCAGTCCATAAGGAGAGAGACTTGCCCTCCCTGTTCCACTGATCAGGAAATCAGCTTTCAGGAGGGCTGGACGAGCTCACTTACACCATCACCCAGCTCCACCATGGTGAGCAGGGAGGGGATTGTCTGACTGGTTTAGGTAACACAAGGGCTATCCAGGAGCATGTGTGGTCAGTCCTACGCCAACTGCATGTCTGGGAGACTTGGAGTCCAAATAGGAGAAGAAAATGATAGAAGTTTTACCAAATAGGTCTCTAACATTTCCTCACTCTTCCCTGCACCCTCATCGTCAGTTCAGGTTGGGGCATGTACTGTGGACACTCGGATCTGGGAAGGGGACACAGGCCAGACTGTTCCCATATCATAAAGCCACAGCTTGGCTCCCTGGCCTTTCCGATATTCCTACAAGAGATCAATTCCGGGACAAGACAGATTCATTCCCATCCACAACGTGTTGATCTGAAATTTAGGTAGTCTCATGAGAGGAAGAAAGAAGAAAAAAAAAAGCTTTCTCTTGATGACCTCTTCTTCCCAGGTTTAGTAAGAAGGTAAAGAAGGCTCAAGAAACCTCCATGGTGGCATCTTCCAAAGCTCACCGGACACCTCTCCCCGCCTTCACTCTCTCCAATGTGGACCAGACTCAGGGACCATCACATGAACCAATACCTCTGTCCACATGCTCCACATGGAAGTTCCTTTTGCTCCCAAACCACAGCAACTGCTCCTTTGGCCACCACTGTGTCATTTCTGGGAGTGTCCACATCACAGAGTAAAGTTCCAAGGGAATGAGAGCACTCAGCCTGACGCTACCTCTGCTGTGACTCTGCCCATCGAGGACATAGAGAAAACTATTAAGAGCCGCAGTTGAATTGTCCTGGTTTTTCCTCCACCTGGACTCTACATGTCAAGGTCCTTCTGGAATGTCCTTTGTCTATCCAATCATATCATGTAATGTCCTCAGACTAGACTCATTGATTTTTCCCAAATTCTACCATCTCTCTTATGTTCTCATTTCCTTTCCACCAGTCAGCTAATGACCCTAACCAAGCATCTTCAGCCCATTGTCACAAACGTGTGTCGGGGTGGAGTTTTAGAAAAATATAGCATCAGAAAATCAAAGTTTTAGTTGTTCCTGGGAATCACTTCAGGACTCGAGAGAAGCGATTCCTGACCTTAAAGATTCCAGTCCTCAGTCACCACGGGGTCAATAGATTAGATAGAAGGATCCTCTCAGAGATCTCAGTAAGTAACCTAAATTGTCAGGGAAAATTTTCCAAAAGTTAAACATATGGAGTAAGAACACGTGTCAAAAATTTATTCAACTTATATTTCATTGAGGAGACTAGTGAGACAGTAATAGATTTTAAAGAGTATTTTCTAAATATAGTACATTTATTCTACCAAGACTGGGCCAAGGAAGCCAGTTTTCTACATTGGAAATAAACTGGTTAATGTCTTCAAGGGTAATAAATCTATGAGCTTTGGGTTTCTCTTCTGTGTAAAAGTCTACAAATTAACGTGATTCCATTTACAAGAAACATATGGAGAAGGGCAGCTAGACTTTAGATTCCTCCATCTTACACTTCCCGTCCGATCTTTCCTAAAGGGGAATCTGTCCTCTCTCTGTTGACTCTCTCACCCACTCTTCACTTCTCACCTTCCTGACATATGGCCTCTCACTGTCTTCCTTTCCAGCACTCCCAGTAGGTCACGCTCAACTAGTGAGCAAGACCCTTCACCTGATAAACCAAACCACATCTGGGATTCCTAAGGCACTTGTCCTGCTAACTAATCCAATTTTTCCTAGTAGCCCATATCTCCAGGGTCATGTTATTTATCTCTGTCTTCCTCTGTTTGTATCCACTTTTTGGACTTCTCTACATCTTCACCTAAACCCAGGGAATCTTCAAGTCCTGCCCATGTCCTCTCAGCTCTCGTGTTGTCTCTGACTCCCTGCTCCCCTGTGATCCCACAAACCTTCAATCCCCCACAGACCCATGAGTGCAGCAGTGTCTGCTCTGGTCTCCTGCCTCCAGTGGTGAAAGTGAGGAAGGGAGGCCCCCTGTATGCCTCCCACCATCGTGTTTCTTCTTCAGGTTCAGCTCTATGAGCAGGGATGAGGCTGTCTAGCACAGCCTAGAATTCCACTGCCAACCCCCAGACTCAACACCAGATCGGTGTTCAGTAAACATTTGCTATTGAAGACATGCTCCTCACTACACAGGCCGAGTAGTACTGGATCAGGATGGGGCCTGAACTGGGAGAGAGTCAGCTGTGCCCGTGCTCCTCTCTCTGCCCTGAGCCTGAGAGCTGAGGGGGCCCCACCAGGGAGAGAGCATCCATGGGGAGAGGGGACACAGGCAGCCTCATCCTGTGTGTGAGAGACTAGGCAGACCTGCAAATCCTCGTTTATTGAAGTGGAAGGAAAAGCAAAATAAAATTCACAATGAACATTTCTGCATCATCAGAAAGGAAGCAGTGCCAAAAAAACTCAAGGTGCAAATATTTTGTAAAAATTAATTTCTGCTCAATAATGAAGAAAATTTCATAAAGTCCCCGTTGTGTGATTTAATCAAAATTGTTTAAAAATAACAAAACTTACAGAGAAAATAATATTTCAAGAGGTGGTATCATTGTAAATGCAAAATTAAAATAGAGCTTTTTTCCCCAGGAAAATTCATTGACTACTCTTGATTAAATAATGACTTTAGATTTTCACTAATCCATTTAAACATTTTGGTGTATTAATATCTCAAGATAACGCAACCCCACTGTAACACACAGAGAGCGCACCAAACTGACGGCCAGGATGTGCTCTCTGCCCCTAACAACTCCCCAGACTCAAGTGAGCTAAGAGTCTGGTGCATAGAATTCTCAAAGTTTTCTGGCTATAGAAATCTTATTATTTGATCTTATTATCTGCTTATTTTGTTTTATTTTATTTTGGTAAAAGTTTTTGTTTTTTTTGTTTTATTTTTGGCTGGAGGTGATCTTTCTGGCAAAATCATGTAGAGTGGACATTTTGCCAGATAAAAGCATATAAATCGTTCTCGTTTTTAACCTCCCCACCCCTGCCCAGAGCTTTGGTTCTTGAGTATGAACCACATTCTTTTCAAAACTCTCTAATAAGAAAGATTGATCCTAATAGCTACACATGTCACGTTCCCCTGGGCCCAGGCTCTGTTCACAATGATTCAGAGGTTTGAGGAAAATGCTTCAAAGAATGTCATTTGTGATGACTTCCTGAAGAAAAGACATGGACTTTTTCCCAGATCTTTCCTCAGGAGTGCTCCTCACATCCCTTCTCCTCTCCCGACCTCTCTAGTCCCTTAGTTCCTAAGGACCGTCGAGTTTCCTGACTCTTCCAGCCACAGGAGTCCCTTCCCCTTCTCCTCCCTGGGCTTCTCCTCATTCCCCAGGGAGCTACCCAGTGTGCGCCTTCATCCTCGAAACTCTCACCCCCATGTGTCCTCTGTGCGCATCTAGTGAGGGGTCAGGCAGGAGGAAAGGGACCTGGATTCCTGAGCAGCCTGGGAAGTGACTTCATGGCTGACCTGTCCCTGTTCTCAGCTAATGAATGTTTTCCTTCATGTAGGGTTTGCATATGAGGCCCCTTCCCCTGAGGACTCCTTGCAAAGGGGGTGAATTCTGTCTCTGATTCCTGCTGAGGAGGCCCAAGCAGACAACGACAGACTGAAATGAGGTGGGAGGCTGCCCCTGAGGAGGGCCTCGCTCTGCCCTCAGGGAATGGCAGTGATCAAAGCAGTGGGGGAGGCAGGAGCCTCTGGCAGGGTCACCTGTCCTCTGGTCACAGATATGATGGACCTGGGCCTGGGGCAGCAGGGGCGCTGTAGGCTTGCTGCCAAGGGATCTTTGAGAGCTGGGAAACCAGACACCTGTCCCCTGGTCTCTGCTCACTGCCCCCTGGGCCCAGGAGCTGGATGTCTCGGCGTTCCTGGTGATTCTCAGCCCAGTCTCAGCCCAGGTCTACCCCTCCCAGAAATAATGATCTCAGGACATTGTGTGTGTGGTGGGAGAGGCAAACATGAACCGAGGAGGTGTTTGGTTGGCCAGGAGAAGAGGAGCAAATTTGTATGAAGGGCTCTATTCTCTGGGGATTGAGGAGGATGAGAGAGACCTGCAGCATTTCCATCTCAGCAGAGCTCCGGGGCGTCTGCACTAAGGCCTGGATTCCACTCTCCTCCCCTTCCTCCTGTACTGCTCAGGTCAGGACGGTCCTGATTCCCCAGCCCACTAAACTACCTCCCAACCACATGGAAGAAATGTCCCTCCCTCTTTCCCTCCCTCCACCATAATGGCTGTTTGTGTTTCCAGACTCAGTCAGCCTGTGTGACTCAGTTACTCTCCGCGTCTGCCTCCCTGGGAGCTTTGGCCATGCTCAGCTGCACCCTGAGCAGTGAGCAGAGCACCTTCTACATCGGATGCTGTCAACAGCACCCTAGGAAGACCCATCAGGATGTGACGTGCCTGAAGAGTGAAGGAAGCCACAGCAAGGGGGATGGAATTCCTGATCATTTCTGGGGCTCCAGCTCTGGGGCTGACTGCTACTCAACCATCCCCACCAGCCAGTCTGTGGAGCATCTCACTGCATTGCTGTGTCATTTGTTGAAGCAACAGTGATCCAGATGAATGGGGAAGTGGGATGATCCTGTTTCTTCTGACCTGCTACCGACACTGTCACATGGCTCCCAGAAAGAGTGTCTGGTGTCCTGACCATCAAAAGTGTTGGATTTTTTCTTCTTGTTTCTCCAGGGAAGAGCAAGGCATATAGCTTCCTACCATGAGCTCCCCAGGCAGCAGGCGGCTGGAAAGCTGCTACAGAGTGACCTGGTCCTGCAGTAATGGTGCAAATGTAGAAAGCAAACCTGGTGCACCCTGCTGTCTCGTGCGGTGTCATTCCCTAGGGGAGCAGGAATACTCTCCTCTCCAGGCGGAAACCCCAGGATGACGCCCCTCACTCCTGCCTCACTGGAGTTCATTGGAGTGACCACCTTAGAGGTATCTCACTGATCTTCTGGACCAAGGATTTTAGAACTCTGGCAATAAACTCAAAAGCACATGCTAATTTAAGGAGGAGAGAAAGAGACAGAGGCAGAGAGACATAGGAACAGTAAGAATGGTGGGAGTAAAAGCACTTGACTCTTTCTTATATCTTGAGACATTTTATCTCAGGTGTCCAGGACGTGGGTTTGGTGAGTAAGAGAGAAGGAGGAGGGACCGACCCCATCACAGTGAGGAAAAGAGGTGCTAATCCAGAAAAATGAGGGAGAAATGAGAAAGATGCATTAAGGCCACCTTGACACCCCTGAGACTGAAAGGCAGGACTCTGTGACCTGTTGAAAAGCAAGCACTCCAGCCTCAGAGGCAGCCGGTGCAGCCGGAATCCTGCCTGCCCTTTCCTCCCCTCGCTCATCCACGGCCCGGCTCAGTGCTCACTGGGACCCACAGGGGGTGACTTCCTACCGCCCCTGGGGCCTGGGGACAGATGGTGCCCAAGGGACTGAGAGAGCCCTAGTTCCCTTGGAGCTTGGGTGACAAAAGACACACAGACTTGGGACAGCTCTGTCTGCACTGTGAGTCCTCAACAGGCCTGGGTGTGTCCACCATGGCCACTTCTCCTCACCTTCCACACTAACTGCCCAGGTGTCATATGACACATGTGTGACCAAAATGGCTACATCAAAAGTACATTAATAATCGCTATTTTCACATGAAAAGAGAAACAATCCATTAAAATGGGCAAAAGATCTGAACAAACAATTCACAAAGGAAAATAAATAAAAAATTTTAGAAAGTGCTTGGCCTTATAAGTCATCAGCAAAAGGGAAATTCCAACTATAATGAGACCTGGACCAAAAGGTGGCCCATAGTGAGCCAATTAGCACAATCAGAGCTGCCTCGGCTTAATGGAGAGGAAGGAATATGCACCTACAGAAATTATGCACCTACTTGGGGCCAGCCTGGTGGCGCAGTGGTTGAATTTGCACCTTCCAATTTGACGTCCCTGGGTTCACTGATTTGGATCCTGGGTGTGGACATGGCACCTCTCAGCAAGCCATGCTGTGGCAGGGGTCCCACATATAAAGTAGCAAAAGATGGGCACGGGTCTTAGCTCAGGGCCAGTCTTCCTCAGCAACAAGAGGAGGATTGGCAGCAGATGTTAGCTCAGGGTCAATTTTCCTCAAAAAAAAAAAAAAAAAAAAAAACGAAAAAGAAACTATGCACCTACAGAAACTGATGGAATGAGAAAGTCTAACAAACCAAATGTTGACAGGGATGTGGGGCCAGAGGAACTCACCTATATTACTCATTTGGAATGTGAGATGCTTTGAAAACTTTTGCCAATTTCTGATAAATTGAAATCTAAACATTTAGTTTGACTCAGCTTTTCCAGTTTTATATATTTAAGCAAAACAAAAAAGAAAGAAAGAAAACAATGTCATAAAGGGAAATATGTAAGAATGCTCACGCTGGAAAAGACCTTTTAGTTGCAACACCAGAAGCTCCAACCAAAAAAAGAAAAACCAAAAAAACAAATTGATAATTTGGAATTCATCAAAAACGAAATACCCTGCACTTTGAAAGTCACTGCTAATAGAAGGACAAGACAGCCATCGACTGGGAGAATATGCATGCAAATCACTTACCTAATAAAGGACTTGTGTGGATAATATGTTGCAGAGTTCTTTCCATTCAATAATTACAGGAGAGTTCAATTTAAAATTAGGAAAGATATTTCAACAGACACTGCACCAAAGATGATACATGATAGCAAATAAGCTCATGAAAAATTTTTCAACATCATTATATATTATGGAAATGCAAATTAAAATGAAAATTATATGCCACTAAACCTACATGAGAAGGGACAAAAGTACAATACTGAGAGGAGGCGGCAAAGCTACTCTCACACGGCTGGTGGGAGCACGGAATCGACAAACTAGTTAGGAAAACAGTTGAGCAGTTTCTAAAAGGGTTAAATATATAGCTTCTTAAGACCCAGCTGCTCTGTTTACCCAGGAAAAAGTAAAGTGCATACTCATTCAAAGACTTGTACACAAATACTCAGCAGGTTTATTCATTTATAACATAAAGTTACATATTAAATTTTATTTTAACTACTTAATATATGAAATTCACATATTAAATAAATGCAAAGAAATAAATTTACTTCTAACATAAATAACGGCTTTATGTATAAATAGCCCAAAGTGTAAAAGACCCAAACGCTCATGAACAGGCGGATGGAGAAGCAGACTGCGGCCCATCCATACTGTGCACCCAGGAATGGCCTGTGGATAACTGTGAAAACAGGGATGGGTGTCAAAATACATATGCTCAATGAAGGAAGCCAGACAAGTAAAGCTGGGAAACCAGAACAAAGATTTGAATTATATAAAATTCTACACAATGGACATTAATTTATAAAGACAAAAGCAGATCAGCAATCACCTAGGGATTGGGGAGGGGATGGCGGGATGGAGTGGTTTCAAACTGGTGATGTCAACATAATGACAGATACAGTCATTGCCTTGACGGTGGTGATGGATTCACCAGTGTGTTCATATATTCATGAGAGCTTGCCAAATTACACACTTTAAAATGGTTGATTATTTGAAAATTAAACCTCACTAAAGCTGTCATAAATACATCTCAATCCCTTCTTGGTGAAAGAAAAAGTTCTTTCGAATCGGGCTCCAGCTCTCCTCAGAGCCACAGCTTCAGTGCCGTAGACCACTGCAAAGGTCCCCTGTATGGTTTGCTACCCAACCACCAACCTAGTCTACTTAATGTCCCTGAGTATTTGCAAACACTGCCGATCTTCCAAGAATCAAGCACATTTTCTAGGAACAGTTATTGCTTTGTTTGTCCACCAGCAGAACCCCGGTCTCCATTCAGACCCAGGGCTCCAGTGGCTCCTTCATGTGGCCCCTGTGGAAGGAGCTGCTCGGGTCTTTGCTCCCAGAGCCCTCTGCTTCCTCACTCACTGCAGACTCAGTCTCATTGTCCTGTGGTCAGATTTCCACATCTCTTCCTCCTAGTAGTCCAGGAAGCCCACCGTTAAACAGGTTGCTTATCAATATCACTTACGTGGGGGCAGAGCACGGGGTGTGGCGCATGGATGTTTGTGGACCCACAGTGACCAGGCTGTCAAGCCAGTGTCCCTGACATTATTTCCAACCTGAGACTGAAGTTAGAACAGTGAGCAGCAGGGGGAGCTGTGGGTCTTCCCCAAGGTTGCACCTTGGGTGCCCCCTGCTGTGTAATCCCTCAAATCCTCCAGGGCTGGGACATTGGTGCTTGTGTTTGCTGAGGGGTCTCAGTAGCTGTGTCCTCTCTGCTCACAGGTCTGCGTAAGGTCCCTCAGCTGCTTCCTTCCTGGTCCCTCTGATGGGGCAAACTCTGAACTCACCCATCAGCTCCTCCATCTAAGGAATCAAGCTCAGACTCAGCTGGTTCTCAGGATAAAAGTGGGATCATCATTAGGGGGGACAATTTTGTGTGAGCAGCCCCTTCTCTTTCAGGTCAATGGAGAAGATCAAAGATTTGGGGGCCACCCAGCCCTGATCTGGGGCCCCAGCAGGCTGTGTGCACCACGGCCGGGACTCCTCTCCTCCTCATGCCTCTCTCTCCCTGCACAGGTAGGGACAGTCTGCAGTGTCCAGAGTCAGCTCCTGAGCCTGTGTCAGCCCCCTGTGGCTGAGACCCTCTAGCTGCTTAACCTTAGTCTCTGCCTCATCATCCACGGGTGTCTGTGTCTGCAGGTTCCCTCTCCCGGCCAGTGCTGACTCAGCCACCTTGCCTCTGCATCATCTGGAGCATATGCCAGACTCACCTGCACTGCCAGCAGTGACATCAGTGTTGGTGGATACAGGATATTCTGGACCAGCCAAAGCCAGGGAGCCCCCAGGTATCTCTTGCTCTGCCACACAGACTCAAATGAGCATCAGGGCCCAGGATCCCCAGCCACTTCTCTGGATCCAAAGATGACACAACTAACTCTGGTGTTCTGCTTGTCCCCGGGCTGCGACCTGAGGACAAGGCTCACTATTACTGTAACACATGGCCCGGCATCACTAATGCTCACATGTGCTCTAGACCCCCGAGGACGTGAGACACAAACCGCACCGCACCCCCACTCTCCTGGCCTGGTGCGCTCTCCCCTCTGGTGGCTCAGGAGATGGCTTCTGCTGTCACATCTTAGACAAGACCTGATTTTCCTAGAACCAGAACAGTTGACAAAGTCATACCCTTTTCTTCATATCATGAAGAATATCATTGCTAATATATTCTTATCCAACTCATGTTTGCATAGACAAAAATTACTTGTTGAGAGAGAAGATTCTCTCAGTGGAGACATTTGAGGAGGCCAAAAGAGATCGAGTCTGCCCATGCCCAGCGCAGGGTCGAGTGACTGCGATATGCTTCCGGTCTGACTGTTTCAGTTTGGATTTTGTGATAAAATGCCAAGATGCAGAAATTAATTGTATTCTATATAGCAGTAATGAACCTTCAATTTTTAAAAGAAAAACAATAACATACAACATTATTAATATTTAATGAAACGTGGATATATCTGAGAAAAATTGCAAATCTTGTATACTGAAAATTACAAAACCTTTCAAGAGAAATTTAAAAAATAAATGAATGAATAGATATTCCTAGTTTCTGGGTCAAAAACTGACTGTCACTAAGATAACAGTTCTTCCCGAAATGATCCAAAGACTCGCTGCAAGGTCTTCAGGTAAAATGTAATCACGATGAACCATGAGGGAGAAGATCTCAGCAAAGAAAGAAAATGCTAAGAGCAGACATAAATGGCACACAGCCCTGGGATGCTCCTTCTCTCCCTCCTGGGGAGCCGATCCATCTGGGAAGGGAGGGGTGGAGCATCGTCTTTGAACTCCAGGAACAGAGAGGTTGTTTTTGATGATCAAGGTGAGGCAAGGAGAGCAGCGTTAGTCCCAGAAGAGTCAGAGGCCAGGTGGGGAACCTGCTCTGAGGGCTGACGGGCAGAGGGTGGGTGCAGCAGGCCAGGGCTGGATGCCACTGGGCCCTGAGCCCATGCTGGCACCCACCATGTGCGCTGAGGGTGATGGGTTTCCTGTTGTCGCCTCACCACAAGGAGCACCTTCTGATCTGTCACCTGTGCATGAGGATTGTGACCCAGCGGCTCTAAAGAAGAAGGTGCTCCCAGGGTCCCTGACATCATTTCCAAGGCTCAGAAGTGGAACATGCATCCATGAATCCTGGACAGGAAACCCAAAGGCCCTTCTCACAAAATCATGGATTACTGGCGATAGCTGCCTGGCCTGTCGCAGAAAGAGTGTGAATCCGTCCTTCAACAAATGGGGCGCCGACAGCCTGGTCTCGTGGGGTTGTGTACAGTGCACAACCATCCAGGAATATTCCTGGACCTCTGCTTCCCTGTGACCACTACCTCCTGAGGTCTGTGTAGGGCCCAGAGCACAGGCTGCCCTTGTGCCACCGCGTATCACAGATTGTTCCATAGGACAGGACCCTGCAAAGGGCCAGAACGAGCGAAGAGCAGGCAGAGATTTGGATGAAGGGCTGTATACGACTTATGGTTCTCCTGAGCACAGAATCAGTAGGATGTGTCTCTCTCTCTCTTTATCCATGTATCTATGTATGTATCTGACTATCGTCTATCCATCTACCTATGTGTGTATGTATGTGTGTATCTATCTATGGAAATTTATTTTAAGAAATTGTTTCACATGATTATAGAGACTGGCAAGTCCAAAATGTGAAGAAGGCTGGCAGGCTAGAGACCCAGGGAAGGAAGAGTAGAAGTTACAGTTGGGTTCTGAAGGCAGTCAGCTGGCGGAATTCCCTCTTCCTAGGGGAGGTCAGTCTTCTCTCTATCAAGTCCTTCAACTGATTGGATGAGGCCCACCCACATTATGGATAGTAATCAATTTCAATCAGTGTTTACTGATTTAATTATTAATCTCATTGAAAACATGCATTCACAGAAACTCTTAGAGTAATGTACGACCAAATATCTGGGTCCTGACTGAATATCATGGCATACATAAGCTGACAAGTAACATGAACCTCCACAGGCCCCTCCCTTCCCTCTGGGTGTGGAGGAGGATAGAGATGTGAGGTAGCTGTGCCTTAGCTTTGGGGCCTTAAGGGGCAGGGTTCAGGTTGTCCTCACCATGCCTTGGGTCCCCCTGTTCCTCACTGACCTTGAACACCACACCTTTAATGGCTCCCTGACACACGTGTAGGCACACTGCCCAGGGCTGCCCTGCTCCCTGCAGCGTGGACCTGTCCTGTGCGCACAGGACTCTGCTTCTCTCCCTGCTGAGCCGGCCTCCTGCGGGAACTGGGATTCCCGGATGGAAAGCCAAGATCTGCTGCCCCGGAAAAAAGCGCTGGATAGAACGGAGTGGTTTTGACACATCAGCCCCTGGGATATCCAGTTAAAGCTCCAGACCCATCGGAACAGCCACACTCTCACAACCTCAGTTCTCTTCTCGGTCTCCACATGGCCCTCGGCCAACAGCTCTGGTTTCCAAGTCGAGGGTGAAGCTTAGCATCACTAACCAGCACAACCCAGATGCCAAAGTGCTCTTCCAGTGTGGGAGGGCTGGGGACCGAGAGTCACACTCCTTGGGCAGCAAGAGTCAACCCCCCTTCAGTGCTAACGAGGGGCTGACTTTGTAGCATTATTATTAAATTTGCAGAGTGTCTCCTCACCTGATCAGTGAAGACATGAAACACGAGTTGGGAGCTCCTCCCCTCACAGTCTCCACAGCCAGAGCTTTCTTCTCAGTCAACGCTCAGGTTTTGTGGCTCCCATACTGGGTGACTTGGTTATCTTTGCAATTTCCCCCTCACTTATCATCCTCTCTGGCAATCCCAAACATCTGCTGTGAATCCTCAAGTGAGTCAGGCTGTGGACAACATGAGCAGGGACCCCAAACCTCCCCTTCTCCATCTTTTATGTGTTTCAGGCTCCTGCTTCCAAACTGTGCTCACACATCCATCTGTGGTGTCGGGTCAGGTCTCAGGAACAGGATCATCCACAGCAGAGAAAGCAGCACCTTGAGATGATCAGTGTGGCCTGGCGACAACAGCATCCAGGCAGAAGCCCTAGAAACGTGGACCCAGGTGTTCTTTTCTCACAGCATCTGAGACAGACCCTCTGGCTTCAGGTCTGGCAGGAAAGCTTCCTGAGGGTCTCTTAGATCCTGTCCTAGGACGGGGTTGGCCACTGGGACCAGACATGAGATGATCTTGACACAGTGTCCAGATCTGTGAGGAATCACGATGCAGCCCCTCCCCCTCCCCCTGTGAGGCCGTCACTCTCTGGTCACTTCCTCATCTGAGTCTACATCCGGGTGACTCTGCCGTTCATCTGCTGCCATCCCTGAACGTCTGGAGACTTTGTGGGAGCTGCGCCTCTGAGGATGGCTGCGCCATTCCTGACAGCCTGTTCTCACCCTCATCACTGCTGCACAGACAGAAGCTTTATTTTCAGGGCACAAATTCTCTCTAGATAATTGACGGAAGAGTCAACAGAAGGGTGATGCCAATGTGTCCAGCCGAGTTAAGAACCTGCCAGTATCTGACCACAAGGAACCCATGTAATCCAATCCCAGATCTTTGTCAGAAACCCAAAATATGCCTCTATTTTCCTGTTTTACCCAATCCCAGGATGGTGGCCCTCTTCCTGTCCTCTTGAGGCCAGGAGCAGTCACTTCCATCCTGATCCCCTGGGCCTGACCCTCAGCTCTGTGCATCTTGCTCCCTGGGGGCTCCCTGCCCTCAGACCCCAGGCTCCCTTGTGAGGACTGACCTTCCTGCATGAACAGGAACCCAGGGACAAGGCTGCTCCGAGAGTCACAGGACCCACTTGGGAGGAGGGAAAGAGGGTACCTTGACGCCTGTGTGTCCACATCCTCGGAACAGTTTGTGTCCCTGACCTCAGGACTGTGTCAAGACTGCAAATGTGTGTTTCTCTAGCCAGATCAGGAGAAATCGGTGAGAGTTTATCAAGGCAAAGAAGAGACCACTGTTCATCATTTATCACTCAATGAAGGCACAGGCCTTAGGTCTGTCAGTTCCCTGGAAGATTCTGGAAATGGAAAAGAAGACTCCACAGCTGGTGTTGGAAATCGAACACAGAATTAGTGGATGTAAAGGTTTACCATAAGCCAAGAGAGACAGAAGTGGGACTCAATCATGAGAGTGAAATGAGTGGATTTGTTTCAAAACCATCCTTTTTTGGCTCCTTTCTCATTGCAAAGGTTTAAGTAGAAAAACACAGATGACGTTTTCAATAAACGCTTAAGAAGATGACAATTAAATTCATCTCCATGCCTGCCTTTGTAAAAATAAATGTAGAAATAAAGCAATAAGGACTACTTCCTCAATGGCTTAAGGATGGTGTATCTTTAAACCAGAGAAAAGCATTATCCCAGAACAGAGAAGACTAGAATTGTTCCATTTCGGTATTGGACCACACGTGATGACTGCTGACACAGCTCTTCTGAAAGGTTTACCCTGAGATTTGTGTCAAGTCAAGAATAGAAAAAAAGAGAAAACATTTAAATATGAAGAATTAGATTTTAATGATGAAAGCTATAAGTATGTACCTAGAAGTCTAGAGATTGTACTGAAAATTAGGATGAATGAAAAAATTATCTGAGTCACAATGAATAAACATAGTATCTCATGTTAAAAGTATGTAATCTAAAATGTAGTTCAAAATGTATATGATTCTGTTTCCAGTATAAAAAATTAAAAATTTGACCATATCTGTAGAAAAACAATTACAAATTTCAGCATGTAATAAAATAAAAAATTGAACAAATGGTGGAATGTTTCCTTACATGAAAACAGAGTAAAAAATGTCAGCAGTGAGTAGACAGGTTATATGGGCACCTTTATTATTTATGTTGTGACTTATTCATACGTGTTTCCCCTTGAGAAAGTGTGGGTTAGCGTAAGCAGAGGTCACGGTGCACGTGACATGCCACCACTGCAGAGCCTGACATGGACCAGGCACAGTGACCCCGTGTGCTGCCCACTAACTGACATTTGCTGCTAACCCATCCCTCCCTCTGATATCTGAGGGGCCGCACTGGAGCAGCACCCACTGTGGGGACAATGACGTCCTCCCTTCAGCACTTCCTTGCTTATGTCGTTCTGGAGCCTCTGCCCATAGAGAGCGAGGACTGAGGCTCAGCTTGACAGGAAGGAGAGGCTGGAGAGAAAGCAGAGTGAAAGAGAGACAGAGACCAAATTTCTTGGGTCCCAAACTGTGAGTGCACAGGGTCAGATCTGTGGTGCCTTTGTGTTTTTATTCCCTGCGCTGGGGATGGGTTATGACACCCCACCTCAGACCAGCAGTGGAATCAGTATGGGGACAGTGGAGACAGATGTGGATGGTCCTCAGCGAGAAGGCCACAGCAGTGAATTCTGAGCTGAATGTGACCAAGAGGCTGCAGCCTGAGCAAGGCCTGGGTGTGGCCCCTTCCTGTGGGGAGTGAGAGGCAGAAGCTGAGCCAGGGGTGGAGGCAGGGCATCTCTGTCTGAAGGGCTCCTAACCCCTCATGTCAGGCCGAGAGGAATAAGGGCTGGGGCAGCAGGAGGCGCTGTGGGCCAGTTGCTGGAGGTTCCATGGGGTGATGGCAGCTAGGAAAACAGCCACCACCTGAGTCTGTGACCCATGTCCAGTGACCTCCATGCCAGGGTCCCAGAGCCTCAGGGCCTCCACCCAGCCCACTTCTCCCTCGGTCAGACGCCGCATGTTTTTTGGAGGGAAGGAAGGGGATTTAGGAAGAGGTTTGGAGGCTGGTTCTCAGGGACTGGGTGAGATGTGAGTGAGCTATACCTCCTGAATGATGGTCTATGGACACACGTGGGGGGTTGAGGTCCTGAGCTCATCCTTGTGATGGAAATACAGACAAAAGCCTTCCTGCCTTGTTCAGTGGTGACAGGAAGGTTGTAGTTGTCAAGTGCGTCATCTCAATGGACTTCCCTCCTTCTCTGAGATTTATCTGAGTTGTCCAATGTCCATGATCTCACATGTCCCTAGGCTGATATCCCACATGGGTCAAAAATGTCCCTGCAGTCCCAGGCATCACACCCACACAATAAACTCTCCTGAATGAGAGAGATTGCCCTCCCTGATCCATGGAACAGGAATCTCAGACTTCATGAGGACGGGACCAGAAGAGATACCTCATACTGTCTCCCCTGACTCCATCATGGTGAGCAGGGAGGGGATTGTCTGATTGGTTTGGAAAATGAAAGGCCTGTCCCTGGAGCTGGATCTGGGGCAAATCACAGGCTCACCACATGACTGGGAGATTTGGGGTCGGAGAGGAGAGGAAAGGACAGAAGGTTTCCCTCAGTGGTCCCAGCATGTGCATCATCTGCTCTCCATCCTTGTCATTAGTTCATGTTGGGTCAACTACTGTGCACACTAGGAGCTGGACAGGGGACACAGGCCAGGGGCACCTGTCTTATAAGACTCTGCTTCTGGTGCCCTGGTCTTTCTAATGTTCTGCAAAGGGTCAGTCTCAGGTGAAATGACACCAACTCCAATCAGGGAGGCCCCAGGCTGAAATTCAACACTCTCTGGAGAGGGAGAAAGGGGCAAAACTCCTTCATGAGGATGTCCTCTTCCCAGAGGGAGTGAGAAGGGCGATTACATCTCAAGAACCCACTCTAGTGGCCATTGCCTGCCATCACCGGGCTCCTCCCCTGCAAGTGCCTCCTCTCTCAGGTGAGGACCTGTCCTAGAGGCCCAGCTCATGGATGTCTAGACACACACTCCAGTCCAGAGCCCTTCTGTCACGTTCCCCCAAACAAGTGATTCCTCAGGTCACTGAGGGCTGATTTCTGAGATTCTCCCCCTCACAGGGCCCAGGTCTCAGGGGCTCTGTCCCAGTTACGTTCCTCTTCTGTGTCCTGGAGCTTGGATCAGAGTTAGCCTGACTCAGAAAAGTGAACGGTTCACTCATACAAGTAGAGAATAAGCCATGTGAAATATTCTATTCAACTCATACATTAGTGAGGAGACCAGTGAATGGTAAGGATTGGTCCAAGAGAAGAGTGTAGCAAAAATCAAAGTACTTCCATTCCACCAGGAATAGGACCTCTGAAGCAAAGATTTGGAGTGTTGGAGACACGCTGCTTAATCTCTAACAAGGAAGACATCACATAAGAGGAAAAGAGTCTGTGTCTTTCAATTACTGCCACCACTGCTTGTCCTTGGTTTCAATCCATTGTCTGTTTTTCTCTAATCGAGCAGACATTCCTGGATGCTGGGGCAGGCTGCCCTGGGGACAGAGTCCACCAGGGGTGTGTGAGTCTGCCAGGCCTGCCATAACATAACACCACAGATGGGGTGGATTAACCACAGATGTGTTTTCTCACATTTCTGCAGGCTGGAAGTCCAAGATCAAGGTGACGGCAGTTTGGTTTCTCCTTGGCTTGCGCGTGGCTGCCTTCTCACTGTGTCCTCACAGGGACCTTTCTCTGTGTGCTCATCCCTGGTTTCTCTTCTTCTTCTTATAAACACACCAGCCCCACTTGTTTGGGCACCACCTTCATGACCTCATTTACCTTAATTACCTCCTTCAATGCCTTATCTCCAGGGACAGTCACATCAGGGTTAGGGTCTCAAACTAGGATTTTGAGGGACATAGTTCAGTCCATATCAGGGAGTCAGGGCAGAATCAGGGAAACAAAGTCCAGCTCTGTTTGACTCAGGCTAGTTGACTCTCCATATTATGTGCATCCACACCATTTACTGAACACCTAATTTGGGTCAGACTTGGGTGTAGGGGCTCAGTATAGTAGATGGACAAGATAGGAAGGGTTCACATGCTCAGAGTGGTGACACTGTCTAGGGGAAGAGAGAGTACAAACAAGCAAAATATACTGTACAGGAAAGCTGTTTTGGGAGAGTAAGGAGGGGTGAGCTTGGTGGGGTGGAGATGGGAGCATTAGAGGGGTTGTCAGGGGATCAACAGTATGTGATTTATTTATGAGGCCCAGGTGCTGCATAGAAAATGAAGGAGGAGGAGGATTGGATGTAGGTAGGGACTAGGTAGGAACTGTGGACGACACAAATGTCAGACTGTGAGTCTAGCTAACCGGTGGAGCAGGTGGGATAGAGGAATAAGTTCGGATTCCCCATGTCTTGGAGGAAGGAAGTATTGAAGGATGGTGTTGGGAAAAAGAGGAACTGAGGCTGGGCTCTTGGGAAAAGTGCGGGTGTGGGGTGATTCAATCAATTGAGACAACATGATGGCTCCATCTAGTTGAGACAAGATTATTTGAAGCTCACATTTTCAGGAGATATGATCAGCTCTGACAAATGTGTCTACTCATTAGGAAGGCCAGGCCTGCGCATCTCTAGTTTACTCTCCTCTTACATTTGATGAAAACTTCACCTGTGCCTGTTCAATTTCAGCATCTTGTTAGAGGAACAGAACACTAAGGATGAACTCAGCCCCCTCCTTCTCAATGCTGCCCCCATATTAGAAACTTTCCACTTTTCAAAAGCCAGAAAATGACCCTTTCTACCAGATTAATTAATCTGAACTTCAGGAGCGGGATTCTGTAATGGGGTCATGTTAAAATGCTTCCAGAGGTTTATTTTATGCAAAAAAGATTGATAATGCCTACTTGGCTTCTCTTCTTATTTTCTTGAGGAAGAAAATTGGCCAACAAGACAGGACAGGCTGAAGAGGCTGAGACTTGGCTCCAGATGGGACCTCAGGCCTCATATGAGGGGGCCTGCTCTCCCACTGGGCAGGGTCCAGGAGGATGGTCCACACATCCTGATCCCAGTCATCCCCTGTGGGGGCTGAAAGGCTGTGCCTGGAAGCAGGTGTTAGGATGGCGTCATTTCCCAGGCAAGCAGAGTCTAGTAGGAGAAATCAAGAAGACTCTCCTAGAAACCAAAGTGTGATGGATGCATTTCAAGAAAGACAACCCCTCAGTGCAGTGAGAAGGAGGATCTAGGCAATGCTTTACCCCAAAATCAAGAGAAGATAGTGGATGGATGGGTGTGGCTCCCCCCTGGGCACTGGACAGTTTCCTTGTTGGGCAGGGTTGGCCCTGGGTCACAGCTGATAAGGGCTGTGCTGAGACAGAAGTCTGCTTCATGGTCCACAGCTGGTATTAGTCTGAAGGCCTGCTTCCTGGGGCTTAAATGGGCCTGTCCCCAGCCCATTTCCTGCCCACAGACCACTCTGCACAGGGCTGGAGCCAGGGCACAGGGCTGCCTCAAGATTCCCATTCAGACTGAGGTCAGCAGGCCTGCCTCCAGGGGCACTGATGAGCATTTGTCTTGTGCAGTTCCTGGATGGGCAGGACTGCTCCTGGACTGTGGATAAGAGGGGCTGGAACTGGATCACGGGCTGCTTCAGGGCTCACAGCCAGGGACACGGTTGTCAGGCCTGCTAACTGAGGCACAGACGGGAGTGACTCCTGCTGGGTCCATTGACAAATGGTGCAGGTGACAAGAAGAAGACAAAAAAAAGATGTGCCATGTTCACAGGGGTATGGCACTGATCTGGGCCTGTGGTCAGGACCCCCTGAGCATGGGCCTGCCTTCTCAAACACCACTCCTCAGCCTTGGGTTCTGCCAGGATTTCACAGTCTCCTACCTGGATCCAGAAGCTCCCACAAAGGCACTTTTCTCCATTGATGGCCACCAAATCATGGTTGCTGAGTGAGGACACGAGTGGGGGACCGCCTATTCCATCATCTTGCTGATGTCACTCACCTGTTAAGTGATATTTAAAAATTTTAGGTAATGTATTTTGTTCTCGTATGGTTATTAATTTTTGTGTTCAACCTACGATGAATTTGTCTATTGCCAGGACATGAAGATGTTACTGTATTTTTTCTAGAACTCTTATGATTTTAACTTTTATATTGATGACTACGATTCAAATCAGATTGAGTTTTTCATATGGGACGAGTCAGTGGTCAGTGGTCACTATTTCCAGACCACAGGCTTGTGATCCATTAAAGAAAAGCCAGTGACTATTTCAACAGAAAAGAATTTGATAAAATTTCAGAACTTGTTTGTGATTTTGAAACAATCTCTCAGGAAACTGGAATCAAAGGGAAGTCCCATTCCCTGATGGAAGACAGGAAAATAAATAAATCATCAAAAATCATTATTCTAAGTCACTTTATGTTAGAATTTCTCTATTTAAAACAGAGATAAAACAAACGTCACACATCAGAAGAAGCGATCTGTTAGAATTGCTATGAGAGCAGCATCCTTGGTCCTGCAGAGGACGTTCTAGATTATGAGCTGCCCCACACGCAGGGACGTCCTTGTCTGTCACAGTTTTTAAATTAAATGATCATGAGGAATAGTCCTCCAGGCTCTCTAATGGGTCACATTTTTACAGATCGTCATATTAAAGTTGTTCTGGAATTCAAATGCTATAAAATCTCTTCTTACAACCCTTTATCCTAGATGTCTGACTCAGTCCAAGGATAATACTCCACCAACCAAATTGGAAATATGAAATGTTTAAATAAAAAGTAATAACACAATATACATCCACTTCTTTAGGGAATGTAAACAGGGTAAACTAATCAGAAAAACAAAATGATGATAAGAATCATAACTGCATTCTTTGTTCAGTATTTCTATGCTTAAATTTTATCTAAGAGAATATGCACAATGGGATCAGATGTAAGTGTGGAAATTTCCTAGTAAATTATTATAATAAAAACAGGTATTTGCTCATCTCAGCATGGTCAGTATCTCCAGCAGGTGATGTGTGAGCCTGGTCCTGATGGAAGGGGACAGCGGTGGGAAAGGAGGACCAGAAGTACCAAAAGGAGAAGGTGACACTGGGTTTCAGGGTTAAGCATCCTCTTAGCAAAGGGGCCCTACTTGTGCTTTTGTATAGGCTCCAGGGGAGAGGTGAGCCAAGAGGTCAGAAATAAAGATGGTCACATATACAGAGACTTTGAATGTGACACTCAACAGCTTTACATAATCTTGACAGTGAGAGAAATTGTGTGAAACGTTTAAGCAGGGAGGTGCCTTTATCAGATACATGCACTTGAAATATCGCTCTAAATACAGAGTGAAGAATGGAATACAGTGGGCAAACTGTGGGATGAGGCCACACTGAGGGACTCTGCAAGGCTGGGGGAGCAGGGCTGGGCTCCTGCACGTGGCACCTGGAATGGGGCAGAGCCATGTGCAGCTGAGGGGAGGCTGGGGACAGAGCACAGAGAATCTCAGTGTCCACGTCCTGAGGGAGATGAGGGGCTCTCAGCCAGCAGGAGCAGGCTCCAGATGCCCAGAGGAATTATGCGAGTCTATGCACTGCCTCTTTCTCCTGCTGGGATCTAACTTCCATGTGAATAGTTTTCCCCTCTTATGTCACTGCTGTATCTACAGAGCCCAGAAAACTGTGGCACAAAGGACAAACTCAGCCAGTGTTTGCTGAAAGAGTATTAGAATTCTCCTGAATTTCAAACCTTGTTGAAGAGCAGATCTGAGGCAAAGATAATGATTTCTGCTTTCTGGACAGCTTGAGCCTGGAGTTCTGAGTCGAATTAAGAGTAGAGGTTAAGTAATAATGGTGATCTCATTGTCTATAGGACAGAAGAGAAACTCCCCCTTGACCCTGGGGACAGTGACCAGGGAGATGGACTGGGTTCCACGGCTTCACGCAGAGAAAGAGAAGGATGCGCTGGGCCTACAGGGACTGAGGAAAAAACCATGGGGAGCAGGCGGAAGGGGGAACAAACTGTGAGCACAGGAGACAAGCTCCACGAGCAAATAAACTGCAGAGTGTGGGTGAACTTGATAGAAGTCAAATAACATTCCACTTAAGAACATGTATGATAGACATTTTTTTTTTAAGGATTGGCACCTGGGCTAACAACTGTTGCCAATCTTTTTTTTTTTTCTGCCTTATTTCCCAAACCCCCCTGAACACAGTTGTATATCTTAGTTGCAGGTCCTTTTAGTTGTGGGATGTGAGACGTCGCCTCAACGTGGCCCGACTAGCTGTGCGCGCCCAGGATCCGAACACTGGGCCGCCGCAGCGGAGCACGCGAACTTAACCACTCGGCCATGAAGCCGGCCCCTAATGATAGACATTTGTTAACAAGATGTTAAATATAGAGCTCATGATCCAGCACAAGATCAATGAAATTTTAATACTCAATTTTTTAACCCAAAATCCTATGAAGGACCCTAGTGGGAAAACCTGTGAAGAGAGGATGATGGGGTTGGTAAGCTGTGTGTCCATAGAAGAGATGATTCTGAACAGGGAGAGATGGATGACAGAAGCCAACAAATGAGGGTCTAAGACTTTCTCTGCCAGGTTGGACTTTACTCTAATACAAGATGGCGTGATGGGAGCTGCACAGCTCAAATATTAGGATTCATTGTGCTTCTTTGATTTCTCACTAGTACAGGCAATAGATTACCTAAAAATTGGACTTTAAAACACAGATAAGGTTATGTGAGATTATTTGGAATTCATTGCTTTATGCACAAGTGATGGAACACTGAACATGGATGCGCTCCCTAAACCACATTAAAATGAAGGGATATGATGTTTGCAACATCTTGTCTCATGGTTAAAACACTTTAAATTCCAATTTCTGTACATTTTTCCACCTTCCATGTGCACTGCCTTATGAGAGAGTGATACAAGAGTCATTGCCTCCAATGTATGTGAATGCCATTAACAGATGATCAGACCATGGATGTGTGAATAGAGACAGTGACCTGGTGAGCTGCAGAAACCAGCTGTGCTCTCAGGGCTTTGGCCCTGGTGAGGGGTGTGTCCTGTGACCAGGAGGGGGCAGTGCAGGACAGCCCTTTGGTCCCTACAAAGCTGCTCAGGAAGGACCATTCACTCAAAGGAGCCTGGGCCTGGGGGCTGGACCCTGTGCTTACTGAAGGAGGCTGAGCAGCTCTGTCCTCTCTGGCCTGGCAGAGTCCCCTGAGCAGGGACATTTGTGTTGTCTCGGTAGGTGCTTCCTCCCAGGGCTCTCCCAAGGGGTGAGGCCAACCTCCATCCTCCTCAGTGTGTGGTGTGAGCTGAGCTCCAGCACCAGGGCTCAGGGAGGGGCTGGGCAGTCACTGGATGGAAACCCATTTTCATGGGCTGCCCCTACTATGGCACAGGGTGGAGACCATGGGGATGTGTGCACCATGGCCTGGTCTCCCCTCCTCCTTGCGCTCCTCTCTCACTGCACAGTTGGGGACAGGCTTTGGGGACAGAGGGAAGCCCCCAACATCACTTCTCCCTTGCTTAGACTTCTAAGAAATTTCCCATGATTCTTGCCCAGCAACCATGCCTGTCTGTGTCTGCAGGTTCCCTCTCCCAGCCTGTGCTGACTCAGCTGCCCTCCCTCTGCATCTCCTGGAAAAACAGCCAGACTCTACTGGACCCTGACCTCTCGCTTCAGTGTTGACGATTACTGGATATGCTGGTACCAGAAGAAATCATGGAGACCGGGCAGAGAAAGGATCCTGTGGTGATGGGAATAAATGTCCTGTATCTTGACTGTATCAATGCTACTATCTTAATTATGGTATTGTACTATAGTTTAGAGAGATAGTACCATTCGGGGAACCAGGTAAAAGGTTGATGTAATTTCTCTGGGTTGTTTCTTACAACTTCCTGTGAATCTACAATTATCTCAAAGTAAATAGATTAGTTTTAAAAACTCAAAAGATGCAGGCAAAACCAGGGAAACAGATATGTCAGTTTGTCAGTTATGGCATGCGCCTTAGAACCCTAACGTCATAACGGCCGGTGACCTTGACAACTCCAGAATCCTCAGGCTTCAGTGCCTAGTTTACAGTGCTCTGCCAAGTGCTGTAGACGTGCTCGATAGTCAGTGCCAAGAATTGAAGAAAACGGGATGTTTTCGTCAATCAAAAAGCGCTTTCAGCTTTCAGGCGGTCGTTCAAGGCTTCACCTCCGCAGGTAGTCTTTGAATATACTACTCTTGATCGTCCAAAGGGACTAGCAGTCACAGGAAGTGTTCTGTTTTGTTTCTCCTAAAACATGGGAACCGATTCTTACCTTCAGCACTGCTTTCACGAAAAGCTACTCATGTTCACAAGGTTCAGTGCTGCTGAGTACAGAAAGCAGGCTTTACATACTCAAGGGAGACTCTTTCTTGGCTCCATGAGGGAGAATTTTCTGTAGACCTATGACAATATCTCCCTATTCATGAAAGAGTTTTTGTGTCCTGTGAAATTTAGTTGTTTTACCTTTTATGACCAAAGAGTCATAGCTTAGAGCTTAGTTATAGCTCAACAAAATAATATCTAAGACCCTGTTGTGTTTAGAAACTTATTGATGTTTCCAGTATTATTTGCTGATCTTTGAGAATTTCCCCCCAAAACTTGAATACTGATTTAGCTATGATTGGAGTCAATTTTCCAGAATCTTCAGTTATCTAAATTTTTATGTTAACATGAAACTAAATTGTAATTACTTTTTCACAAATCTCTAGGTCACTTTATTTTATCTGTCTCAGGCCACAAATTGTCCTGGGTTTTGGGTTTTTTTTTTTTTTTACCTTCTTGTAATATTCTCAACCTTTGGCCTCTTGGTTCTCCCCTTCCCAACAGCTCGTGGCCATCTTTGCTTTGCTGCTGCCCCCTTCTCCCCACCTCTAAGAGTTGGCATGCTCTGGGGCATGTCCTGGAAACCATTCTCCATCTACCTCAACTCCCTGTGTGCCCTCATCTTTTTTAATAGCTTTCTGTAATTTGGAGACTTGAATTTGAGCTATAGAGTTCTGTTTTGGGGATCGAGGCTAATTTTTAGTGTCGTGTTAACCTTGACCTTTGGCACAAAACTCTATCAGGTATTTGATGGGTGACTGGTTGTCCTGTGGTATTTGTTGCTTTGCAGGGAAAGCTCTTCTGTTGAGGTGGACACCCACAGTGAAAATGCTACATCATCTGAGAGTGCCGGTCGCACTCTGCTGATCCACGGCCCCGTGGAACTCAAAAGAGGCTGGAGGAGGCAGAAGCGACACCTCTTCTTGCTCAGCGATCTGTTGCTGATAACTAACACCAAGTACGTGTACACTACAGGCTCTCCTGATTACCATCAGATTGCATTTTCACCAACCCTTACTGTGGGAAAATGTTAAGTGGATTTCTTCTTTTGCTTTTGCAAATGTTTTGATCCTCCCTTTAGTCAACAAGTATCGACAGAGGTCTTGTTCTGTGCCGTGTCCCTGTAGAGAAAACAATTGAGAATGTGACAGGCAGGGTCTCTCCTGCCTGGAGCTTCCGGACGGATGATAAAAATAAGAGGAGGGAAATTACACATTGAAGTTAGTGCTTCTCATAAGAGAGAGAAGAGGGTACCATGTGGAGAAGAAAATGGGACCATCCTAGAGAGGGGCTGTCTATGGAGGTCTCTCCGAGGTGGCAGCATTTAAACCAAACCTATGGGGTGAGAAGCAGCCACATTCCTAGACTAGGTGGCTGAGCCTTCTAGGGTGAGGGACCAGCAGGACTCAGTGGGTGCAACTCAGCCCTCTGGAGGGAGGGGTTCAGGAAAGGCTGATGTGACTGGAGCCTTCAGTGTGGGGCACAATATCAGGTAAGATACTGTGGTCAGGGGTCCAGCCACACAGGGTCTCCACAGGCCACAAAAAAGGTTGAAATATTATGCTGAAGCATATTTAATTAAGCAAGTGACCATATCTGGTTTATATTTTTAGCATATTGTTCTGCCTATTGCTAGATAGCAGATTGGTGGGTAAGCAAGAGTGGACGCAGGGAGACTAGTTAGGGAGGCAGTGGTTCTGATGAAATATGACAGGGACTCCATCTTGGGAGTGGCAGTGAGAAGAGGCAGCAGACAGATTTGGAACATATGTTGGAGACAGAACCAAATGGATGCACTTTCTTCCCAACCCTGGACACAAATGTAACCAATATCCAGCCTAAAACATGGTAATTGCTCAATTAACGTCTAACGGTAGGTGGATGCAAGGTCATCTGTTTACTTTCTTCATCTCTGTTTTCATGATTTATGAAACACCATAAAAGACAAAGAATATTTCACCAAACAAACTATCAAGAAGCTTTTTCATTACTAGAGAAAATGAAAACTCTTTTCTTGGCTGCCCTCACTGCTAGCTCTCAGTTAGTTACGCCATGTCATAGGTAAGACACGCAAGTACCGACTTTGCAAAATGCTATATTTAATCTGAGCGATGTTAATAATAAGAAGCATGATTTATCAGAAGTTTTTTCTGTCAGGAATTATGCTGAGGACTTTATGTACCGAATCTTGTCTGAACCTTGCAACTACCCAGTGAGATGGGATCATTTTCCTTATCTTATGGAGGACCTTGATGCCCGGAGGTCTGCTGCCTTTCCCCAGGTCACCACCTTAGCAATTAGTGGAGTCCACGTTTGAAACTAGGTCTGTTAATTTCAGCACACAGTCTCTTACCCAACCTGTGGTGCTGCTGCCTCTATTCTCTCTTTTGTCTGGATTTCACAGAACACACCACAATCAACTAGTTTCTCTCTCATCCTTGAAATCAACCTTTCCTTTGTGGTGAGGAAATGGCTACCTCACATCCTGGTGAGAAATGGAACTGAGAAACAAATGAGAAGTCTAGCTATCAAAAAAAAAAAATCAGAGGCCAAAATAAAGACGATAAAATATATTTAAGATGAGTGAAATTGCCTCCAGATGTAGGCTTGGAGATGACGATGTCATAAAGAGGACAGAGAGAAAAAGATTCTGTCCAGGGCTTGGCATGAGGTCCATTCAAGGCACTCTGCTCCTGATAGAGGGAATGAGGCATTATTTTAAAAAGTGTAGACTAGTTACCAATCTCTTTATTTAAGCAAGGTTAGTATAGGAAACTGAAATTTCTTGGATGCATTCTTGGGACCACACGAGGAGCATCACAGATGGCTTGTTTAGTTTCCCCAATAGCCCTCCAAGGCAGGTACTGTCATCATCTCCAGGCTTCAGATAGGAAGACAAAGACTGAGGAAGGCTCAGGAACTGGCCCAATGTCATACACAGGAAAATGATGGGAGAGACTGCACTGGAGGTCTGCCTTCATCCCAAGGCCATGCTCTTCCTGTCACACCATGTTGTATTCCTCTGTGCTCAACCTGAGACACACAAAAGCAAGCAACCACAACACTCATCTCCTGCTTGTCAGGACTTTGCAGACCACTCACATTCAATTTGTGAGGGGAATACGTTCTCCTTCACTTTTCTTTTCACCTTTGTAATTATTACAGTATTTAGGAGAGTAGGCGACCTTTGTTTTCCTACCAGAAGCCACTTGTCTCAGATACTGCTAACCTCTGAATGGGTCTGATAGAACCTACAGTACTCTGCCAAAAACATTTTATATTGATACAGTGTTCTTTTCTCCTAGCAAATTGCATCCATTTCAGAGCTGAATTTTTATTTTGGTTGGTCCATTATCACAGAAGATGCCCACCATCTTTCACATACTGCTTTTCAGAGAGCTCTCTGTGTCTGCTCAAGGGTTTCATAATGTGACACAATCTCTATCAATTTATTCAATAATATTCTTGTTTATGAGACTCAGTTCCTGCAAGATTACTTTTATATGCTTTCTACATCCATTGGGAATGTTGGAAAGTGTAGGTGATCTAAGGCATTTGATTTGCTTCAGAAGACCTTGATATAGAGAGAGCAGAGATTTTTGATAAGGTAACTGTCTTCATCTGGTCAGGCTACCAAAACCAAATATCATCGACTGCTTGGCTTAAACCACAGAAATGTATTTACAGAGATTCATTTATTTATTATTAGCTCTTCAAGTGGACCTCATGCCAAGCCCTGGACAGAGTCTTTTTCTCTCTGTCCTCTTTATGACATCACCATCTCCAAGGCTACACCTGGAAGCAATTTCACTCATCTTAAGTATATTTTCTTATCTTTATTTTGGCCTCTGATTTTTTTTTTTTGATAGCTAGACTTCTCATTTGTTTTTCAGCTCCCTGAGCATTCTGTTCCATTTCTCACCAGGTAACAAGCAGATGAGAGTTAGTCATTTCCTCACCACACAGAAAAGAAATTTATTTATTTACAGAAATTTGTCATGGTTCTGGAGACTGGAAATCTGAGATGAGGCTGTCAGCAGGGTCGGGTCCTCATGAGAGCTCCCCGTCCGGCTTGCAGATGGCCGCCTTCTCCCCATGGGCTCGCATGCCTCTCAGTGTGTGCCTGTGGAGAAAGAGCTCTCTCTCTTCCTCCCAATCCTATTGGATTAGGACCCCACTCTTATGACCTCATCTAACCTTAATTACCTCCTATAAGCTTTATCTCCCAAAACTGACATATTGGCTATTAGGGCTTCAAGGTATGAATTGGAGGGTGGGGAGTGGGGTGGGAGTTGGGGACACAATTCAGTCCATAGCAGGAAGCAAGCAGTACTCAATGCTGCCACCTTGTACAAGAGTTTACCACAGCTTTTAGAAAGCTGGCTACTAGATCATTTCCATAGTAAACATTTGGGGACATTCGTGATTACTGTTCATATGAGAAAATTTATTTATTTTTTTCCTACCAAGAAATAACAACTTCAATGAAATAGCCACCCGCAACAAGCCGCTTATTTCCTTTCTGTCATGCCTCGCTCTCAGATGGAGGATTGTGTTATGTCCTGGATCGATCTGTTCAAGTTAATCACCTGAGTTTAGTGCCTGCTTTTTCTACTCAGGGAAGGGGGTGGAGTGACTTAGGTTCCGTTTTTCCTCAGTGTGTCTTGAGGCTTCAGTTGGAAACTCTTTCTTCTCCAGGTTGATGCTACAGAAACCAACACAAAGGGAGTAAATAGTTGACTGACTGCTGCGTATATATTAGTCAGACTAAATGAACTTTAGTTTGTGTGTAATAATAAAGGGGATTTATATGTCCTTTCTTCATGAGGAAATTATATTTCTCCCGTTGTGCTGGATGTTAATAACAGTCAGTGGAAATTGTTTGGATATTTTTTTCATTTTTTTCATACTACATTAGAAACTTTGGTTCTCAAGAATTAAAGTCAGATGGGAACTTTGTTAACATTTTTGATATTCATCAGAATGCTAAATAAGAGGTTATTTTTCAAATGAAATTATGACTTGTTTTTTTAAACAGCATCTACTTCATAAGATACTAATACTCGTAGAGGCCCATGGAGAACGTATAGAAAGTAAGAGACTGTACTTACTTAGCTCACACCCCCCTCAGACATCTCTGTCCTCATATTTAGTTATTAAAGAATATAGAAACGACGAAATCCAATTTTGTTTAGGTCAAAAGATGAAGATGACTATTAGCTTATTATCAGTGGCATTACAAAGATTCTTGCAGAAGATACCATGACCCCTACTCCCAGCATCTAAGGGAACACCTGTGCCTTAGAATGAGGGGAATCTCCCTAGAATCTGTGACTTTCCACAGTTCACCGGGGATCACGCTCCCATGTCCAAGTTGAGGTAGAAGAAAGCGAGAGGGATACCATCATCTTAGCAGATGGATAGTGAGGACCCACGTGTTAGAAATAAAAACTGCCTTTTTCCTCCTGCTCCCTTTGAGCCATGTTTTGTAAGGTTCATCACTTCTCATTTCTACTGATGTAATCTGAAGAGTCAGTCACTGAGCGCAGAGAAACACGGTGAGATCTCAGGAGAATCCACTGTAGTACAAGTCTTTGTTGTAATACATTTTCAGTATTTCGAGGCTAGCATTTAGCTTTGTTGATAGAATGTCAGGAGATTGATCCTCTCACTCTCAAATGAGAGAACAATGCCATCAGAAAGCCTGATGGCTCTGGGGGGAGAAAGGAGGCTGAAGGTAGGAACGATGAGGAGGGCACTACGTGGAACTGTCCAGGTCAGCACTCATGGAGGCCGAGTGGTTGTGAGCATAGGCTCATGACTTAGGCTGTCTGGCTTCAAAGCCCATCTCTTGCTTTTGGCAATTTTCTTAATTTCTCTGTGAGTTTCCTCATCTATAAAACGGAGCTAATAGATATAGTGGATTGAGGATTAAGTGAAGCAATGTTTGTAAAATATGTAGAATAGTGCTTGGCATGTGGTGGGAGCTCAATAAATGTTATAGGAGACTGAAAACCAAACAGAAACTCCGTGGTTTGGTTTCAAGGAAGTGGATAATCTTGGGACTTCATGGAGCTTTGGAGAGAATTAAAGAAACGACTCTTTCAGGTGCACATATTTGGAATTTTCCACACAGTACCTTAGGTGTCTCCACACATGGACATCTACATGACAAAACTTTTAAAATCTGTAAAAACAAGTAGACATGTGTCTCTCTTTCCTATCGGCAGTAGACTATTTTTAGCTTCGTAATGCTTTTAGAGTTACGATCTAGAACAATTATTTTATCTGAGAATTGATTGTGTTTCACACAAATATTCAAATACATCAACATAGGGTAAAAATGTGAAATAAATGTCTAAGAAGCCACCTGTGTCACAAGGCGTATTTGCATCCACTGTACCCTAACGTTTGAATCTAGGTCATCCTTCAGGTAGGCTTCCTGCAGAATTATTTTCGTTTCATAAATCCCATCAAAGCCTTTTTGCTTTAACTGTTCCATGAGTCAGCAGAGTCTTAGGGGTTTTTGAACCTGAGGTGTCTTGGATCTCATTTTAGCTTTAGCGTTTCCACATGTGGTTCTGAATAGGAGGCAATTCCAAAGTGGCGTGCCCGTGTTCCCTAGGCATCCTTCAGAGGACTTGTACCGTCTAAATCTCAGGCTCACCTGAGTGTTAAATTTGTGAGTTAACCGAGAGATATAGTGGTTTCCATGTCAGAGGTCAAAGGAGATTAGGCAGAAACTGTCGGAAAACCATTTCATTGCTGACAAAGCCGATCACCTTCCGATTCCTCAGAGATAAATGGGAAATATCTCCATGACTCACATGTAAGACCTCCTGGGCACTGATGTGGGACCAATCGATTGATTGGTTGAATTTTGAGCTCAGTCCGCGCGCTAACAGTTTTTCAGTTTGATCCGGAACCTGATAGAAAATGGTATGAATGAAATCTTAATAAAGGAAATTTAAAATAACCTATGCTTAAACGCTAGAAAATCTTTTAAAAAATTAAGGCTGAAAATGTATTTTAAATCCCTCTGATCCAAGCTTATTGCTGTTTTAGTCTGATTCTCAAGAAAAAAGTTGTATAATTATCTTTATAAATCATGTATCATGTATCTTTGTTCAGCTACTCAAAGGCTTTTTAAAGTAAGCAAGACATGAACAAATAAATTAATTATAGAAATAAATCATTAAGTAAATAAAATGATATATGTGAATATAATAACAAATATAACAATAATAAATGAATAATAAATGAATTAATGGTTCTCTAAAAAAGCTCTAAAATGTAGAGTATGGTCCGTACTCAATCCTCAACATGCAGAAAAATTGCTATTTGCTGCCATTGTGTTTTCAGGGCCTTCCTGGCCCAGGCATCACTCAGCACACACTTTGTAAAGACCCATCCAACCCCTGACTGTGCGGAGCACAGAGGGTCACAGAGCTAAAGGAGGCACGTTGCACCCTGGGGCAGTGAGAATTGGCATCTTACCATAAGCACAGCTGTTCCCATAACATTTAAGAAACAAACTAACAGAGGTCTTGTTTGGTTATCTTTCTAGTTACAAAAAACACTTTAAAATAAAAAATAAAGTACCCCTGAACACCATATGGATTGCCAACTGTTTGGACAAATTTGGAGAAGTGGACACCTCTGCCAAGAGGTCCTTTGTCTTGGGCTGGCCCACAGTGAACTTTGTGGCCACCTTCAGGTAAGACCTACAGCTTTTGTATTCAATGACTCCTTTTCTTACCTCTCATAATGACACTTGTATGTACTTTCCCCCAAAAGGTTTTTATGTGCAAATTGATCATGAAAAATGGGAACTATTGGAGTAATTTCCTTTCCTTTTTGGATGAGTGCTTTTTCAAATGGGCTCTAGGAGCTACTTGGGGAGGTGGAAGTTCAGGGTACATGGAGTAAGGTTTAAGGCCCCTCTCAACATCCTGCCCCTAATCCCCAGTGAGTAGCTGTGTTTTTAAATCACTGGAATATCTTCCGTGAGCAAGTAGTATTAAATAGTCCAAGTCAGTTTGAAAAATTGCTTTTATACTCTCAAATTCATTCCCTTAAAAATAGTATTTAATTATACAAATAAAATTAATCATGTCATCAAATACTGGGTTGCCTGAATTGCTGTGTACATATTGTCTTATTTGGTGTCTATAGAGAGGTGACAATTCAAGACAAAGGTATGGTCCAAGAGTACAAGTTAGTGTTCCGAGGCATGTTCTAAGACTGGCACGAGGATGGGGAATGTGGCCCCCTGACCCTGGACATCCTGAGTCTACACTTCTGGGTTCACAGGGGTTCTTTTTTATATTTGAATAGCACTGCCAGCTGCAGGAACGCTCTGAGGTATAATTAACCCTTTTCCTGTTCTGGAAACTGAAACTCAGAGTGGTTAATTGATTTGCCCGTGATCACATAGCTTGCCTCACATAGTTGCAATTATGTGTTTAGATTCCACACCAACTGCTCTCCCACTTTACGATCTATTTCCCATCGCTGTAACACTGCTTGGAAAACAGCAGGGCCCATCAAATGCCCAACGATGAGGAGAGCACAACTGACACGCACATCCACGTCAGTGATAAATGGCTGCTGCTATTTTCATCTGCAATGGCAGTTCTAATATCTTAGTATAAGTATTTTATGTAGTTAATTTTTCTCCCTTTTTTTAAATTGCAGTTCTTCAGAACTAAAGGAAAAATGGCACTCTTCCCTTCAAAGGTATTTTTTCAGTATACATATTCTAAATCTTTGATCCACAATAAAAGATTGCAGATCTCTTCATGGCAGCACCCTCAAACTATTCTCCCTCTCTCTAGTAGAAGCTGTCCGAGCATCCTCAAATAACTCCTTGTTTAGATTTACCCGGCTGCTACTGCAAAAATGTCCTCTCACTTACATGCATGTTTTGCTTATTTTTGAGGAAGTTCTGCTTGTCACTCTCATCTTCCCCTTCTCTCCAACCTAATGATTGGATCCAATGTTACTCTCAAAACACATGCTCAATTTCCCTAAGTGCAGGTTACTCTACTGAGTGATTCTCAAAGCAGCTGCTACTTCCTACCCTTGAACCCAGGAAGGTGCTGGGCTCTCCAATCAGGCAGGAAAGCTCTGAGGACTGGATCTACTGCCAAATCTCACACGACAGGGGCAACCCATTATTTTCTGGGTCATGTCTTACTTTCACGAAGTATTTTTGCATATTCTTCCAACTCATAATTTGGTTTTGCCGAGTCTATTTATATGCTTTCAAAAATAACCAAGTAGACTGAAAATATTAGCAGTATAGATTATTTGAAAAGAAGCTAATAGCTAATGCATCCTACTCTATTTTGGGTTATTATTGAATGTGATTAGGTGCATCAATCTAGCCAAAGAGAAGGACCAGCCAGAGAGCATTCCCCTCAAAATCATCACTGAGGACATTAAGAACTGTGTCTGTGTGAGTATTTTTAAGAGCAAAAATTAAATTAAATTCCAAGTTCTTTATTTGGGCAGAATGAAAGAGAAAGGCATAGACATAGACAGAGAGAGATGGAGGTAGAAACAGAGAGAGAGAGAGAGAGAGAAAGGGAGAGAGAAGGAAAGAAAACCAGGAAGGGGAGATGAGGGGGAGGGAGGGAGAAAGGAAGAGAGGGGAAGAGAAAGAGAGAATTTAGAAGGTACCAAGTGGAAAACTGTATTTTCCCGTATCCATACTGTGACATAAAACATGAATCCCAGGTGATATGAAGCAAGAGGAATCTATGATGGCTTCAGTGCTTAAGCATGAAAAGAATATTGCATGGTAAACGTTCCTAATGTTTCTCTGGATCCTGCTAATGGTAATTATAGTGGCTTGTTGTAATAAAGTGATTTTCACAACCAGGTATTTCTTATTAGAATGAAACATTTTTTCCAATTGTTGCTACATGCAGAGTGGCCTGGGTTGTTTCCACAGTTTTTTTCTTCCTAGGATGTTTTATTTAGAATAATTGTAAAGTTACAGAAAAGTTGCAAAAATACAAAAGGTATAAAGAACACCCATATACCCTTTAGCTAGATTCACCTATTTGGTTAACATTGTACTCCATTTGCTTTATCATTTATTTTGTTGTCTCTCCTTCTCCATATTGTGTATGAAGATACCTATTTTTGAGGGTCACACATACGTCGTGGTCCTTTATCCTTAAACACTTGGGTATGTCCTAAGCATAGGGGTATTCCCTTCTATAACACCATACAGTTATCGCCTTTAGTACATTGAACATTGGTGTGATACTTGAAGCTACCATTCATGTTCCCGTTTTGCCGGCTGGCCTCAGTAATGTCCCTCTTCTAGGAGAGAATCTACTGGAGGGTCAGGTATTAAAAATGCGGAGAAGTTTTGAAAAGTCTTTCATTCTGAGGAATGTCAGCACTAATTGAACTGAAAAGTTTGAGACTTTTAAGAGATCAGTATATTTCTACCTTATTTTGTTGATGCCACTGGGGAAAAAAACCATTCACCTCAGTTGTTTCTATAGAATTTGATCTCTGAAACTGTAGTGCAGGAGCCAAGACATTGACCCTGAGGAGCAAATATTCTGGGTGTTTTTCATATCACTTTGTTCTGTTATCTGTTACGGGAGCTCTCGATCACACACGGTAGTATGTGAAGGTGGAAAAAGAGGCAGTTTAAGACAGTTATTTCCTGGCCAGTAGGAAAGCCGTGCAGATATTCTGATCTGTTTCTGAGTATCGGAGAGATGCTCTGCTTGAGGAGATAAGACTGGAGTGTTCCCTAGGAAAGCACACAGCCTGCTCTCATTTCACTTAGGGCAGGGGTTGCAGTCAGAATTTTTCATGGAAAATCACCTTTAAATTTTTGAAAATGAACTTTAATTGCATAAACATTACACAAAACAAACATTTCTAATGTTCTTCATTCATTCCTGAAGATCCAAATTTCCCTCTAATTCTATTTCATTTCATCCTGGAGAAACTTTCCTTAGCATTTCTTGTTATGCAGATCTGGTGCCAACAGATTTTCTTAGTTTCTTTTATCTGAAAATGTCTTTATTTCACCTTCACTCTTGAAAGATGTGTTTGCTGGATGTAGAATTTTGCCTGCAATTTTTTTTCTTTCGGCGCTTTAAAGATGTTCCACTGTCTTTTGGTCTTTATGCTTCTGATGAGTTGTCTGTGATCATTCAAACATTAATCATCTGCATATGATCTGTCATTTTTCTTCAGCTGCTTTCAAGATTTTTTCTGATTTTTGGTTTTTAGCAGTGTGGGTAAGTATCAGAGCATGGTTTTCCTTGAATCTGTTTTTTTGCCAAACAAAATCCTGTTTGGCATTTTATAAACTTCTTGAGTTTTTAAATTTATGTCTTTATGAATGTAAATTATGTCTAAAGTTTGGGAAATTTTGGTCATTATTTCCTCATTTTTTTTTCTTCCCCGTTTTTTCTCTTCTTTCTTTCTGAGATTCTAGTTACACGTATATCAGACACTTTGATGTTGTCCACAGGCCCCTCAGGTTCTGTTAATTTTTTCAATCTTCTTTTTTCCCCTTTACTCTTCACATTGGATAATTTGTATTCTCTACTTTCAAAATCATTTCCTCTTCCATTTGTCATCTTCATTATGCAATTTAGCCTGTGTAGTTTCAATTTTTTTTTTCAGATTTCAGATAAAAAATTTCTATTTTTCAATATTTTTAATTTCTATGCTGAGATTCCTATATTTTTGTTTATTATGACCATATTTTCATTTCTATAATTGAGCATAATTGTAATAGCTGTCTTTGGCTAATAATTTGAACGTTTAGATCATCTCAGGGTTGTCCTCAACTCTTGAGAATTGATCACATTTTCCTGGTTCTTCATATATCAAGTAACACTTTAGTTCTTATGAAAAAAAATCACATTTCCATTTTTTTCAAATTATTTGATGAAATAGTTTATTTTTTTTTAAGGCGTTTGTTTGCAAAGAGCTCTGTCTACTGGAATTTATCTGTTTTGGAGAACAGACAACATGCAGGAAGAAATACACACATCCCTGGAATGACTATTTTGAACATAATATGTTCCTTATGCCAGGAAAAACCGTTATCTTACAGACCAGATAAATTAGGGAGTGATGATTAGCATTTGAAAAGAGATTCTTTTACTTTAAAAAATCTTTCATGGGAGAGTTTTTGATTGTATTGAAGGGACTTCAGACATCTTAAAAACAGCAGCACCCTTACTTCTGGTTAGGTCCCGAGGGAAACCCCATGTTTGAATGCCCCCAGACACGTCAGCACAGGAAGCTCCCAGCATGCCTGCGTCTGGGCTCTCGGAACTCTACCACTGGGTTCTGAAGCACTTTCTCATAATCCTTAGGGCTACAAGTAGTTGGAAATCAATGAATGCTTTCATTGATAGAAGTCCCATTATAAGCAAGTTTCAGGGCCATCTGTCATATCAAGCAATTGAATTCATACGAAGAAAAATACAATGAAAGGACAAGGAATGAATTACGAAAGGATTCCCTTTGTTTTTAATGTCATCTTCAAGCCTCTGAGTGTCCCCTTATGCTGTCTGTCTTCTTTAAGCACCGTTGATTTAGGACAGGGGCCTTCCTGCCTGATAATACTCCAAAACTATGTGCACAGTCAGTGTTCTTGGTTACCGTTTTTCTTCTTTTAAAATGTCTTTTGGAGTTCAGAGTTCAATAGATGTCTCAGAATCCTATTAATTGCTTTCGGGTACTTTTCTGTAAACTGTCTTCCTATTTTAATGGAGCAGTTTCTCACTGTGAGGTGTGGCAGGGAGCTATTGTGAATACCCTAGTCACTGGCAGAGTTTGGAATGGAACTTGAGTTTCTCAAATTTTCAGTCTAATTTCCTGGACTCATTGGTTTCAGTTAATTGTCTCAACATATCTTGACAATGAAAGCTTAGTGACCATCATGCCAGACACAAAGAAAGTACTCACTAAAGAATAGCTTTTAAAAATGCCTTTTATAGCCAGTTCTTCTGATTTTACCAACACCAAGTATGTAATTGCAAAGAAATAAAGCCATATTACAAAAGCACAACTCAGGAAGAGAAAGGGTTCAGCTCCTCCTTTTTAAACCACCACCCCTCCATTACAGAAATAGCCTCAAGGTGCTGAGGACCAGCCCACGGGCCTGCCCGGAATTCTCAGTCTTTCTCCTTCTTGCTTAAGCTGTTATGTTTTTTGTGCCACAAATCCTTTCAGAGAAATGTTTGATTTACTGAAATGCTTCCTACTAGCCTCATGTTATACAAAGGAATGAAAGTAAATGGTATTTAGGGGTTCGTGCTCTGCATGTGCTGTGCTGTGTCACTACCTGAAAACAAGCTTGCCTTTAGAATACGGATAGTAATTTGACAGAAATTATTTAAATTTTTCAAATTTAAATTATAGCATTTTTTCGCATTTATTTTTTACAGTCTGTAACTGTAACAGTGACCAATTCGGATACAGTGAATAACATTATCAACATGTCACTACCAATGCTTGGAATAACTGTAAGTTACCTGCAAACTATTTTTACTTAAAAACCAACTTTAATTTTTGAGATTTGTGTGTGTGTGTGTGTGTTTGCATAATGCACCACCCATCATGACAACTGATTATTATGGATTTCAAAGTCATATTTTGTCCCCCTTCAAATTTGGAAATTGAAGGCAGCAAAGCTATATTATTAACCTATATATGGTTGCTATTCTTGTATTCCCATTTTAAATTTTGTGCAAATGGAAAGTAATAGCATAATGAAATTGGGCTATAATTTTAGAGTGCTAATGGCAACATGCATTTTTATTGTATGTATTTTATACATGGACAATCACATAAGATTCTAAATATTTCCTCCTCCACTGGACTGTTCCTTCTGTATAATCTTTCCTGATTCCTCCCCTCCCATCGCCATTTGCCCTGGTTGTCATTCAAGGACTCAATCTCAGTATGATGAACCCTAAATAAGATGTTTTCTTGTGAACTTTGATATAAAGACCATCTGGCTACAGGCTCCACCCCATTGATGCAGACCCTGAGGATGAGTTGGCTGATGCCCTTTGTGAATTGGTAAAGGAGGAGACAAGTTCTGAATGAGACCACGAATCCAGGGGCGTTTGTGTCCACATCACTTTCATCCTGTTCTGCTTTTAAGTGTCTGCTCTTTGATACTTTGATGGAGCTGGTGTGAGCTGTTGAAATTCTTTTTGGTGAGAGATACATATGTTTGAGGACGAGGTTGTGTCAGGGAAAAGAGAGGGAGAGTAACATGCAGATGGACAGAAAACAAGGAAGCACTTGTAAAGCACGGCTCCTCAAATAAAATTCTCTGGAAATGTAAAAATGCCCTGCTACAGTGACAGGGCGTAATTACAAGACTTGTATTTAAAATTTGCCTAACCCAAAGGTATAATAAAGCCACTTAAAAGCTAAGCGCAACCAGAATTTTCCATAAGGAGCCAATGATTTCTGTACAAACAGAATTAATAATAATACATTTTAAATGAATTGGAATTTATATGCATGAGTAAAGCACACTTCTGCATTGATTTCTAACCTAGAAGATATGTACACTCTGAATAACAATTAAACCTTGGAAGAGAGTGAGTGTTTTTAGGGATGAGGTTAGGGAGATTGATTAATGATATAGCTCATTTTATTTCATGATTTTAATTTTCCTTAGCGTAAAGTGATCAATCTCACTAGACAAAAAAATTTCTATTCTAACGAAGAGTTGAGCCTATTTGGCTATATATGTATGCCTGATTGAAGAGATTCCAACAGTGTTTCCAATCCCTACCTTAAAAGAAAAGGTTTTTATTAGCTCTCATTTCCTATTTGCAACACAATTTTGAGCAGATTTAGCTGTGCAGGCACGTGTGTGTGCCTGTGTATGTGTGTGTGATGGCTGCCATAGCTGGGACTCTCCTTCAGAAGGGCTAGACTGATTTTTAATCGGGAGTCAAGGGCAAGCACGGTACCTATCACCAACAATTCCGTTTCAAACATCTTTTGCTTTATCCTCTCTTGGAGACCTCTTTAAAATAATTCAGCTGTCTTTATAATTTTGACTTGTTCGTTCCGAGTAGGCTTTACAGCATTACTGGCAACGATTCTGCTGGGAGTGGCTGTGCTCTGCATCTGACCTGTTCTCTCGGTTACAGTTCTTGTGGCTTCTTTCCCACGTCTGCACCAGAGTCAGTGTGCTGACTTCGCTGGGCCTTCTCCTCAAGGCCTCCTGGGCTTCCGCCTCCTTTAGCTCAGGGTTGCTGAGCCATCGAGGCCTTTCAAGCTTTACTTTCATGGAACAGTCATGGCAGGGCGTGTGGCTCTCTGGACAGCATGCTTGTCTGGGCAGGGACATTTGAAGGCAAAAGCCAACATTCTCCAAGGAGTTTGGAGATAGCAGAAGGCAGGACTCTCAAGATTAGACTTTTCCTCCTTAATAAAGGGGGCATAACTGTGATTTCTTTTGCTATCGGCAACGCCCAAATTGAGGGGCTGACTGCATTGTGGTTCCATAGATCCTTGGCCTTCATCAACAGGGACAAGAATCAGGGAGGGTCTATTGGAGGCTGTGAGAGGAATAAGGGGTTACTGAAATCGGCGCCATTGACTCCGAAAAACTGTAGCCACCCCCATTGACCAAATAGCATTTATACTGGCCCCAATTTTTTCTTTTTGGAAGCAGAAATGCTAAGGAACTGGTACCTGCTGTGAAAGATTTTGTGTGACACATAGTTCTTTTTGTTTCCAAGGGCTCTGAGAAAGATTACCAGCTGTGGGTCAGTTCCGGCAAGAAAGAGGCCCCATGCCCACTCACTGGTAAGTGTCTGGGAACATCTCAGAGGGGGCTGATTGGGTGGAAAACTGCAACTCTGAAGTCTCAAAGGAACGGTTGCTCAGTCTCAAGCTCCAAGACCCTTAAAAGTGAAAATCTTATGCAATATTCCTTCCTACATTTATTAAATAATTACTAAGCACTTACTCTATCCCAGGCACTGATAACATCTCTTCATTCCACGGCTTATGGTCTAGTTTGTGGGAAATGTGAGTTTTTCTTCTTTACTTTTTTACTTGACAAGCAGAGCTGTCTTGAAAAACTTATACATACTTACTTCCTCAGGTATGATGGCAACCTGGATCGGAATTTCTTTTCCCATCTATTTATTTTTTTATATTCCACTCTTGAATTCCTCTGTTCCATTTCCTAACTACTAAGTAGCCTCTATTTTGTGAGAATCTTAAAAAATCCAGCCATACCTCTGAATCCAAGTACAAATATTTATTTAATACTTGCTCTGTGTCTGAAACTTTTCTCAGCATCATAAGAAAGATGAGATAATCGCAGTTAACTCCTCACATCTTCACTGACTAAACCACCGGTACTTTGCTGTTTCTCAGGCCGAGTTTTCTAGCATTGTTCTTGAGGTTATTGATAAATCGATTACACCTCTCCTAAAATCGTTATTAGAGCAAGTGAGCTAAAAGAATAATAATAATTCTTGGATCAGCAAATTTGTTCAGTGTGGAAAATAGAGGGACTAAGACAAGGGAAGGGACAGGCTCTGTCGCAGACCTGGCAGGATGTCTTCTCAGCCTTCACGGAATTGAAGAGAGTGAGGACCTTGCTCTGGATGAGCTTGGGCTGAAGGGAGTGTTGTGGCTGGTTTGATCTTCTATCCAGACCACTAACACTGTCTCCCTGTTGGCAATAAGGCTGTTTTGCTTTCTTCTCATTCATGTGTTCACTGCAGGAGCACTTTGAATTTCCTTCAAGAACTTTTCTTTTGCGTTCATGACTTGGCTAACTCTCTGGTGCCAGAGGACTAGCTCTCAGCCGCCTCGGCTTTCGACATGGCTTCCTCAGGAAGCTTAATCATTTCTCACTTTTCATTTAAGGTGAGAGGTGTGTGACTCTTCCTCTCATTGAACACTTAGAGGCCATTGTAGGGTTACTAGCTGGCCTAATTTCCATATTGTCATGTCTCAGGGAACAGGGAGGCCTGAGGATATGGAGAGAGAGGGGAATGTCAGGTCAGTGGAGAGGTCAGAACACACACACATTTATCCATTAAGGTCTCCATCTTAGATGGGCAGTGTTCATAGTGCCCCAAAACAATTACAATAGTACCATCAAAGACACTGATCACAGATCACCATAACAACTATAATAATCATGAAAAAGACTGGAATATTGCAAGAACTATCAAAATATGACACAGCGACATAAAGCGAGCAAACACCATTGGAAACACGGTGCTGATCGATTTGCTTGACATAGGGTTGCCGGAAGTTCTCAATTTGTAAAAAGCACAGTATCTGTGAAATGCAATTAAGGGAAGCACAATAAAACTAGGCATGCCTGTATTCTTCAAGAATGAAATCCACACCACACTGTTGGGGAAAAGTGCAATTCTCCACAGAGAACTCTATGGAGAGGAAGCAATTTAAAGCATGGAAGAGCAAAACAAATCACATGGCAGGCAACTCCCGGTGATGTTGGGGGCAGTTTTCCACTCTGTAAACACTGTTTTGCACTTTGCTTCTGGGTTTCCAACACCATGCAGCCTTCCCTCTGATGGCTGCCTGGCAGGGCCCTGGGAGGGTGGGCAGCCGTGGGAGGGCAGCTGAAGGCACAGAGCCCTGCTGCTCTTGAGGAGCCCTTGTCTTTAGAACTGACAAAAGGAAACAAAAAATCTGTGTTAAAATGACATTACGAGTGAGACAACAGTGATCACAGCAATTCTGAACATATATGGTCCAATTCTTTAAAAACCATTGACCACCAATGTTTACTAATATATTTTCCTTGATCCTTATAAGTCTGTGTGAGGGTAAGCATTTAAAAGGATGAATGTCAGGCTCAGAGAGGTCAAGTAATTTGCCTCAGATGTACAGATCTAGTTAGTGTCAAGGCAGAAACTAGAAGGCATTAAATATTCTCGGAGGGAAACACAGCAAAAGTCAACATTGTGCAATGCACTTACGGATCTATGCATTCCAAAGAAAGCAACGTGGTTAAAAATCTTTTTCTCTTTCCATTTTAAACTCTTTTGCTTGGGCACCTGCTTTTTGCAAGGTGTCTCCCGTGAGGGTGCACGTGGCGCTCGCTCGGGAGCACAGCCTTCTTCATCCAGAAGCTGCAGGAGAATGGCAGCACACACTGGTGTGGCCCACACGCTCACAGTAAGGAGGTTTGATCCTAATCCATCACCATCATCCTGATGCATAGTTAGATTTTTCTCTGTACAGGACATGAGCATCCCTACATAATTAAAATGAGCCATCGTCCAGCCACTGGGCTCCTGCCACAGGGACCAGAGGGCTCCACCTTCCAGGAGTCCCCAGACACGCAAGGCCAATTCATCCTGAAGCCAAGGCACCCAGCCAGGAACCAGCAGAGGAAAGGTGAGCCCCTCCCCTCCAGCAAGCGCCTTCTCTTGGCTCATGTCTCCACTTCCCAAATGCGTGACACGGAGCTGATTTTCCATGTGTGGGTGGAGGGCCCGTGTGGACAGGAACCCAGTACCTGCCCAGAATCAAGCTTAGAGAAACTCCAAAGGTCTGAAATCAAGACCCAGCTCAATTCTAGGAAGGTGTTTTTTCTTTTTTAATTCTTCTAGGTAGACAGTTGCTCCCTTTTCTGTATCCCCAGAGCACTGTTGCCATATAGTTCTGTGTCTGCACATCCATGTGTCTTCTCAGAGCATGTGCTTCTACAACCCGAGAACGTGCCTTCCCGATCTCAGGGATTTGTCCAGTATCTCAGTCTGTCACGGGAGGGGACCAAATGACCACATGTCTTAGACACACCTGGAATCAAAAACTCCAGTGGAGCGAAGAGTTATGGAATTGAACTGGACTCTCTTCTGGGCTTCGGCTGAAGTGGCCTTGGGATTCCAGAGAGAACTGGACTCTCAAGTCTGTTCCCACAGCAAGCTCGCTTTCCACGTCTGCTTCAGACCCAGGGCGAGACCAAAACTAGACTGAATGTTTACGGTCAGGGCTTTTTTATCTTCCTTCTTGTCATTTTTTCCCCTACCACTCCAATATTTTCCCATTGATATTTCTTTCTCTGAAGAAGACATTTTATTTATTTGGGAAGTATTTGAGCCAGAATAGAATTTCTACTTCAAAGTATTTTTATTATGATTGTTATTCTAGAAGGATAAACTTTCAAAAAATTTATTTTTTAATACACACACCCTAATTGGAGCATGAGGAAACACTAAACTAAATCTTGCCAGGACTGTTTAAAACTAGCTAGGTTTTGGGGGCCAGCCCGGTGGTGTAGTGGTTAAGTTCAGTGCGCTCCACTTCGGTGGCCCAGGGTTTGTGGGTTTGGATACCAGGTGCTGACCTACACCACTTATCAAGCCAAGTGGTGGAGGCGACCCACATACAAAATATAGGAAGATAGGCACAGATGTCAGCTCAGGGCCACTCTTCCTCAAGCAGAAAGGAGATTGGCAACAGATGTTAGCTCACTGTCTATACGTTCTGTCTATGCTCATAGAGTAGCTGAATGTGTAGCTTTGTATCAAGGGATAGAGCACACTTCTTCAGAGCATTCTTGTTTAAGCTGAATAATGGAATACATTTGGATAGTTTTAGAAATAATAAAATCAGGTTAAGAGTAGGAAAACCAGGTTGCATACAACAACTCAACCTACATTTTAACGTGTATCTGAGACAAACATTTGTACATGCAGACATATAGAAATCTTCTCCTGGAGTTAAGAATGTATTGGCTTTCTTCTCTCTTTTTAAAATGGTAGGGGTATCAAATGCCAGGCAGGAAGAAGCCTTAGTTAGGGGAGTGGTGGCATTCCTTCATGACTGCTACCTTCTGGAGGCAGTGAAATCAAATGGAGAATGGGGGTGGGGTCTGCTTTGGGGGTAGGAGACAGATGTCTAGGCCTCCTTAGGCCTCTGAGTGAGGGAGATGAGATTTATCAAGGCTGCTATGAGCCATGCCTTATGCTGAGTGGGACCTTCTAGTATTTAGTCCAAAGAGGTGTAGGTAGCATCATTTACATTAAAGTTGACCAAACCAAAGCTCAAAGAGTTTTCAGTAAACTTATCCGACTAAGCGGCAGAACCAGGAGCCTTCTGTTTCTCAGATCCTGCTCTCTCTGGTCCAGCCCCAGGAGCACTGCATCCACGTGAGTGGACATGGAGATGCACTCACTCCTTCCCAGGAAGGCCGAGTGGTTGGACGTTGAAGGCTACTTGGTGAAATGTTGCTTCACTGTTTATCCTTCTACAACTTGGCTCCTCTGTTGACATTTTTAGTATTCGGTATAAACATGTGATTTAAACAAATGTTAAGGTACCTTCTTAGGTAAACATTCATAGCTGAGCAGTAGAAACTTGGAACTCAGCTTTTCCTTGCTGATCACCTTTCCTTTGAAAAGCATTCTTTTGACAGGGGCTGTTGGGTAGTTAATAATCATCTCTGGGTAGCTTTGTGGGGTGTCCGAAGAAACACGGCCACCTGGAATCTTACCACATAGCCAGCATTTAATGACCACTTCCCAAGGACCCTGACTGCTGATAGTCATCATGGAGCTGCCTGAGCATTGTGGACCCCAGAGCAGAGGCCAGAGGCCCGCTGAGAAGTGGGCTCAGGCAGGTTGTGTCTTGAAAGGCAGATCCTTTTGCTGAAAGAAAGTTGACCATGGTTGGGCGTTCAGAAAGCAAACAGGGAATCTAAGAATGGGAGGAGACTTACTATGAAAGTAGATGATTGCCAAACTCCGCTTGATTTGAAAACCAAACCTGGTTAGCTTTCAAAATGTGATCTGTCACCTGAATCCACTGTTCATACTAAACATCAGAAAACACGGACAAGTACAAGTGAAGTGTCTCATGCAACAGGCAGGAGAGAGCACTGCCTAGGAAGCATTTCCCCTGGAAGAAGTGACCCCGAGTCTGAGCAAGCCTCTAGGTTTGCAGGATGAGGGGAAGAAGAGCAGATTAACACCACAAGGATGCAGTTGGCCAATTTCCAAACGTGGGAAATTCTGTGCAAAAGCTGACTCAGTTCCTCTTTCTTCTTGCCATCGCAATGAATGTGCCGTAAGTAAATTAAACTAACTACTACTGATAATCTCACTTCTTCTTTGGATTCAGGCCAGAAGTCAGTGAGAATTAATTTTATGGGCAACTGGGCCCTCCGGCGTGGCTCCAGCACCTGCCAGGACCTTCTGCACGTGACGCCACCATCCCCAAAGCCAGGGCAGCTCTTTGGCGTCAGCCTCGGGGATGTGTGTGAACGCGACAGCCTGCCCCCTTCTCTTCTGGTGGGTCTCATTTTGGTCTTCTGTGGCTTTCCTGAGGAGGGAGAACTCTGAGAGGTCAAGTGTCTCATTTAAATCTATCCCTAAATGGAGAAATCTTTAGACAGCCGCTGGCTTTGGGGGAAAAGCTTTGCTAATATTATGTCAAAGAATAAAATCTGATTTAGGTACTGCTGAGTCATAAAGCAAACACGACAAAGAAAAGATACCCATGTCCATTCCATAGGTTTCAGCAAAGACCCACATATGCCTGCTCAGATCAATGCAAATGGGCTCTATGTGGATGAGTCTCTGAGAGTCCACCCTGTCTCATCTTCTCTGAACTCCACAGTAGTCTTCAGCCTCCTTCAGCTGAGTCTACTCAATCTCACTCCTCAGAATCTCTCAGGTGATTTTGACCTGTATTTCCAGTGCTGAAGCATACAGACTCAGCCTCTGGCATATGTGGATCCTTTCATCCAAATAGAATGTGTCAAGTGACAGCCACAGAATTTGGCCTGTGTTAACTCAAGTTGGTGTATGGAATTGTCAGTTTCAACATTTATTGAGTGTCCAGTATCTCTCCAAGCACTCTACCAGATCTAGGGAATTTTAGGCTAACGATGAAGAAATGTGTCATGCCAGTCCCATGCTCCTACTACCTCAGTCCTTGCAAGTTTCACAGCAAATTTAGGGGGTAGCTATGATTATCATCATTCCCACTTCACAAATGAGAAAAAAAGTAACCTCACTAAAGTGTACACTGTGCCCAAGGCCACACAGCCAAGATGTAGCATCATAGGATTCGGGTCCCTTGGATTACCTGACTCCAATACCTAGAGCCTTTCTGCACCACAAGCAGAGGACATGAAGATGCAGCAAAAGGAAAGGAAAGAGTGATGAGAAGGGGATGTAATTAGAGGAGGAGGAGAGGGGTTTGGAGAGCCCGATTTGAAAGGAGGGAAAGCAATCCAGGAAGTAGAAATGGGGTATGCAGCCCCTTAAAGGGGAACGAACAATGGGACACGGGTATGGCACGAAGATTTCCATAGCTGGGGAAGAGCAGCTATATTAGGGCACGATGAGGAAAGATTGGTGGAGTAGGAGCGGGTGATTCCACAAAGGCCTGGAAGCAGGGAAGTTTGATTCAAAAGTGTCAGTTCACTGAAAAGGAAAATCTGACTTAACAACTGTTTGAAATGTTTCAGCATATGAATGTAGAAGGGATGGTTGGGTAGAAAATAGAGACACTGAGAAAAAAAATTCTACGTTTGCTTGCATGCCCCCCCCCTCCAGCACTGCACCTCGCTTACCCCAGCTCAGACAAGGGGGGAGCTGGTGCTCTGGGCTCCTGGATACAAGGTGCCATTGATTTTTCCTTTCTCTTCTTCCCTATAGGATATGCTTTGCTTTCTTAAGCAAAAAGGGCCGCTCACAGAGGGCATATTCAGAAAATCGGCCAATATGAAATTATGCAGAGCCCTAAAGGAGACATTAAATGCTGGGGACAAAGTGAACCTGAACTGTGAATCTGTTCTTGTGGTCGCATGTGTCTTAAAGGTAGGGAAACTTCTAGCATTATCCACACACAGCGTAACTCTGAAGGTACATGATCAATTTCCTTCACCGTGATTGCCCAGGAACCATAATAGGCATAATAGATTGAGAAACTGAAAAACACTTCACGAAGTCCAAATTTAAGGGCATTAGTTTGGGTGTTAAAAGCCCCAAATGTTAGATATACTTTCCTTTTTCACCACACACTACCTTCTCCTTCTTCATTCCTGAACATTATCCCAGAATAATAATAATAAAAATTCTAAACACACACTTAGATATACAGAACGTTTACCAGAACAAACATCCTGTTTTTGATGACTTCTTCACCATTGTCCTAATGAAAGCAAAGTTTACAAAAGAAAATTAGTACGAAACATTTGAAAATAGATAGAGAGGTTGACCGTAGTCAGTAAGCCAACATTTGTCATTCAATGAATCAAAAAATGCTCAATGAGTGACCAAAAGCTCCGTTCACTTCCTCATCCTTCTTTCGCCTGCCTCTTTTAATTTAAAAGTAGTGTAGGGGTGACTTCACTATTTTTTGCCTTCTTTCACCCTTACCAAATTTGGCATCCTTTATTAATGTTTGTTAAGCTTAACCCACCACCCACGATTATGGTCACACAGTAACAAGCTCCTACCACATGCTTCTTCTTATAAATCTGACTTTTAAAGTAGGTGCAGCAACGAAAATTTGTTTGGAATTCTGAAAATTCAATAGATTTATACAAAAAAGGTTTTTAAATGATACCGCTAAATCACAAATATCCAGTTATGTTTCTATGAAGGGAATCATAGAACAGGGAAAGAATTGACTCAATCCATCTTGGTATTTGTTAACAGCTGTAAAGAGGAATGTCATAAGTAGAAATGACTACAATAGGTTATTAAAATTCTCTTATAATCGAGATTCCATTTGGTCTTTCCTTGTTCCCCATGATTGTTCAGCTCTGTCATAAATAGGGACAGTTCAGAAGTGGCTTAGAGTCGACCACTGTGACACTGGGATGATTAGAAATATACTCTAGGCATACAAATAGCAAGTTGAGTGTTGCCTTCTGTGAGGTGCCCACCTGGAACTGATTTTCCAGCAAGAGTTAGAGTTGCCCATCAGCAGAGTCTTGCCTATCTTTCTGTTATAAGTACAGACTAGCAAGGGGGTGGCCACTCGTGGGTATAGTTCTTAGACATTCCTAAAGTTGACTGATCTTGGTGGGGAATCAGACTTTGCAACTTGGCTTTGATAATACCATGCCCAATGAACTGGGGTGTTGACCTAAACCAGAAATGAGTACATCATCAGGACCACATTGAGTTTGCCATTGAGCTGTCTAAAAACAGAGGTCCAGCAGTGAATACCCTTGGCATATTCTGCTCGGGTCATGTTCTGGCTTCACCACACTCAGCCTCACCAATGGGCTCCCACAGAACAGGGTTCAGGAAACAGAGAGGAGACACATGCTCCGAGTGCATGTAGTGTGGTACGCATGAGGCAAGGGCCCTCCTGCACGCTCCCAGACTCGAAGAGCCGGCCAGAGTTGGACTGCTTCCTCCCTCCAAATGTATTGGAAGCACTCCATAGGAAACACGGTGAAAAGCACTAACTACCATGACTAGCTACAATACCATGGGTACCACACACCAATCAACATAGTCAAAGTGAGAGGACTGGGACTCTGTCCATTGGCTTCTCTGCTCTGTCCCCAGTGCTCACAATAGTGCCTGGCACTAACAGCAGCTCAATAGGGATTAGCATGAGTGAACCATCATTAGATTCTAATTAGGATAGTTGCCCTGAGGCACTTCTCGAGCAAGCCACCACTAAGAGAAGGCATGTGCTGCTGAGTGAGAACAATGGAAGCTAGGTGTGCTTGGAAGCTAGCAAGACAAAGTGACAACTTCCCCTCAGTCTTGCACAAACATTAAAGCTTCGTAAATTTTAATAGGCCCAATTCTACGATGTTAAACTTGTTCCTCAGCCCTCTAAAGTGACAGATGTTCCAGGCCTCCACTTAGGAAGCTGACATTTGTGCGTCTGTAGCCCTGATACTCAGAGTCCTGAAGTTGCAATGTATCTAAGTTTTTAGTAAGTTTCTTCTTTTGGAAGGATCTGTATGTCCCACTCACAGACTGTAAGGGGTAACACATTGTTACCCATTGGGGATTTTAATATATTTCCAATGTCTGCTGCTTCCCAGTCTGCAGGATCGAACGTTCATACAGTTAAAACCAGGATGAACGAGGCTATTGTGACGCAGTGTTCTCCCAAGGAGCACACATACCTCAAGTCAGAAGGCTCAGTTCTCTCTTAATATGTGTGCGAGAGCACGAGGGTGTGCGCGTTTGGTTTGTTTCAGAACTTCTCTTGCTTGAGTTAAGAGCAAGCACTGTGTCTCAAACGGGGATGGGTATTTCTTCTCAAGAAACTAGCAGGATTGAGGATGACGTCTCACCGGACCTTGTCAGTTTCTACTAGTTTACTAAAATGGACACCAAGAGGAAGTTCCAGGTGATAGAAGGGGGCTTTCTCTTCGCTCCCACTGTGGCCCACTCTGCTTTGGTGCTTCTAAGTTTTAGAAGTCCAAGCACCCACTTCAGGGTGTGCAAGTCAGTGGAGAGGTGGAGCTGAGCGCTGCGTGGGTCACAGTGTGGGGAGCCTGAGAAGGAAGTGGGGACAGAAACTCAACTTTTCAACTCCATGTTTTCCCTGTAATTTGTCCAATATGTATTTGCCATAAGAATAATACTCTTCTTTTGATGTGTGTAAGGATTTTCTTCGAAACATCCCAGGGAGCGTCTTTACATCTGACCTCTATGCTAAATGGGTCAGTATAACTGATGGAGAGAATGAGGAGGAGAAAATCGCTGCCACTCAGAGGTAACGATGCCATGATTACTCTACTGGGGCACACCTCCAAAGTACAATCAACATACTCTTAGGAAAATATTAGCTTATACTTTACAGCTTTGTCCACTAAAATAATGACCAATGCCAAAGAGTTTGATTTGACCACTCCCACGGAGGCCAGTTCAAAAACAGCGGCATGCCTTACTGCTCTTATTGAGTTCTTATTCTTCTCCTAGTCTTGTTAATAAGGAATCCTTGACCATTTTATACCTTCTGAATATGTTGTCGACGAAAATAATCCATAACCAATCAATAAATGAAAATTTGGGTGAGTTTATTCTGAGCTTAAATTTTAGGATTATAACCCGGGAGGTCTTTCCACAAAGGAACAGAGCACTCCAAAGTAGTGGGGGTACATAAGGTGGTTATATACCCTCAAAGAGGGTGTTTCACATGATTGAAATGTCCCTCCCACAATAGTCACAAGAGTGCCCTGTCGGCACAGCACTTGATAGACACAGCAGGTAGTGGGTCTGTTATCTCCAAGGGCGCAGCAGGAGGCAAGTCTATTGTCTCAAGCTGAGCAGTCACAGGTGAGCACAGCAATCAGTTTCTAGCCTAAGGAAAGATGCTTAATCCTTAAGGAGACACCAACGTTGGCAGGGGGAGGGAAGTTGCACCTTTATCTCAAGGGCCTTTTGCTCTTGCCATAGGGAATCTCTAAAGCAGATATACAATGCATGCTCAACGGCCTCGGTCAGGCCCTTTTGGAAAGACAAGGTCAGGTCCGAATTAGGTTTACACCAAAATGGCTTCCTCATATATTCCAATATATCCTATTACTTGCCATTTTTATTTGACAATATGAAACTGAGAGCAGATGAAATCCTTTGGTCCAAGAGAGATGCTAAAGGACCAATCTGCCAGGGATATGGTCTTACCTTTGTCAAACACTTAACTAGCCAGAGAAGTTCTTATCTGGTTCAGGAACTGAACTCAATGAAACATTTTTGCCTGGAACTTTGCTGGGATCTTACCCTGAGACAGTGTTCCTATATTGCTACCTTCAAAACAAAGGGAGCCTTTGAAATTTCATCGCTGTTTAATTTAATCAATGAGCTTTTGTGAACTTTAATTGAAGAGTTTCTGCAATGTTTCAGAGTTTTAAAATATATTTACATTAAATTCGATGTTAATAAGATGTGCCCAAATGAGAACACGTTCTAGGCGTTTCAGGGAAAATATTTCAGGCAGCATGTTTAGGAGGGCCATTTCTGCATTCTCGTGCATGTTCACTGGGCTTTGTGCCTGCTCTACAAAGAAGTCCTCTGTTCCCTTTCTCTGTATTTCCAACTTCCTGAGCAAAATGACGTGCTGTCTTTAAAGGTCCATTTTTGTGTCTTTAGGCTTCTGGATGAGCTGCCCAGAGCCAATGCAGAGCTCCTGCGCTATCTTTTTGGAGTGCTGCACAACATTCAGCAGCATTCGTCCGTCAATCAGATGACAGCTTACAACTTAGCCACCTGCATAGCCCCAAGCATTCTTTGTTTGCCCAATGCCTGCAGCGCAGAATTAGAAAGTGACATCACAAGAAAGGTAATGAAAGCTCTCATTTGCGTGCCCTAGGGGTCAGAGTCCCCACTTGGAACCCAAAATGGACGGTGTTAACTCTGACAGACCAGTTTTTGAAAGTGTATCCGTTGAGTGGCAGAGTCATTTATCCTCCTCTGTGGGGATGGGAAGGAGGGTTGTTAAGGGGGAACTGTGAGCAGTTGAGTCTCTCCTCCCTTCCTGTCCATGAGACTAAACTCTGGACGGACTGAACAGCAGAGAGAGGAGTGGCTCGATATGACAGAAAAGAACCTGGGCTTTGGAGTGTGACAAGCCAAGGTTCAACTCTCAGCCTAATCACTGAGGGATGTGTAACCCTGGGCAAAGTTTCCAAGCCATGGTTTCTTCATCACACGATGCCAACAACACCCAGCTCCTCTGGTCATTACTGGCACATCCTAGGCAGCTTGGGCAATATGAGCACCCATGGCTCCACACACTTTGGCCTTCCTCTGCCAGCTTTGGCTCATTCAGAAAAATACTTGGCTACTATTTTGCCTCTGCTATAGGGTGAGGAAACTAGTAAAAGATTCCAGAACACCCTATCAGAGCTACAACATGCCCAAGAAGATCATAGCTGTTTCCCAAGAGAGTTTCCCAGAAAGTAAGGGTGGGGCAGGCAATGCAAGAGGAGGGGCTGCAGCCAGACAAACTGAATGGTGTCTCTCCAGCTGCTTTCTTCCCTCACAAAAACCCACAGAAATCTCTGCTGCCCAAGTTTAAGCAGCACCTAAACTTACAAATGAATTTCACGTATCCGTGTCTATTGGGTGCTTTATAAATTTTCCTAAGATGCGATATGTCTATTATATCTCAACAAAACTGGAAAAAATGTTTAATGAAAATGAATAGATAAAATTTCATAAGAGACTATACATCTTCCCCCAAACATCCTATGTGGGTTACATTTGAAAATTGCCTTTGTTTTCAAGATGTAACCATTGATATAAAAATGTTAGCTTTTAAACTAGACCACAAATTATGCCTTTAGTCCACTGATGAAAAGTATTTTAAAACCTGTGCCCAAAGTACTCACGAAAGTATCACAGTTCGTTCTTAGAGAAAACTGGTTCTCTGAATTTTTCTTAGTATTCTTTCACAATTTTTGTTAGAGCCAAGATTCATGTATGAAATGTGATTTATAACTATGTCATATGAAAAAGAACACCCCGTTTTTACCCTTTTGTGTTGCAGATTTCTCTTGTGCAATTTTTGATTGAGAATTGCCTCCAGATCTTTGGAGAAGACATTGCTTCCCTCCTGGGGGAGAGCTCCATGCATTGTGATGGCAGCGAGAAGGCTGCAGATCCTTCGACTGACCTCGGAGAAGACATTGCTTCCCTCCTGGGGGAGAGCTCCATGCATTGTGATGGCAGCGAGAAGGCTGCAGATCCTTCGACTGACCTCGGAGAAGACATTGCTTCCCTCCTGGGGGAGAGCTCCATGCATTGTGATGGCAGCGAGAAGGCTGCAGATCCTTCGACTGACCTCGGAGAAGACATTGCTTCCCTCCTGGGGGAGAGCTCCATGCATTGTGATGGCAGCGAGAAGGCTGCAGATCCTTCGACTGACTTCGGAGAAGACATTGCTTCCCTCCTGGGGGAGAGCTCCATGCATTGTGATGGCAGCAAGAAGGCTGCAGATCCTTCGACTGACTTCGGTGAGAAACAGGCAGCGAGGCCGCCAGGGGTCATGGGAGATACCTAGACGGGGGATCCCAGAGCACATCCCAAGGGCAGTGATTCCCATCTGCTCCTCCTTCCACAGGCTGGCTCACAGGTCAGGCAGGGTTGCACACTGTTGTGAGACCAAAGAAAGAAGAAGTCGAGGTCTCTGACTTCAAGAAGTTGCTGGTGCAGCTCGTAACAGCTTTAGGAGACATCATGGGATAATAGAGTGTCTGGGAACATTTTCAAACAAAACTTCAAATCTATTATGTGTATAATAGACGTCCTCTGGTTGAAACCAGAGTGAGGGCCCCGAGGCGCTGCTGCTCAGTGGTCCCTGAAGCACCGAGGAATTCCAGTGCTCGTTGAAACAGATTAAGAGGAGCAGCATCATTGAGAAAAAAGGAGCTGACTTGATGTCAGACAACCTTTCAGAGTACTGCAGACTCCTGTGCTACCATTTCCTGGCTGTTTGATCTTTGTCCAATTATTCTAGCTCGTTTTCAGTTTCTTCATCTCTAAACTGTGGGGGGTAATAATGTTTAAATCTTAGGAGTGTTGTAAAGATTAAGTAAGATAATGGATGTAAAATAAATTTGTGAAAAAGTATTTAAGAAGGCTAGTAGAAGTGCCCCTGATGCTAGAGCTGGTATTATTGGCGCCTCGCTAATCACAGCTAACGGGCAGGAGTCCATTCTAGAAGGTAGAGTTTAGATTCAGAACCTGGGGGCCTGTATCATGAGCCCCTTCCTATTTTTGACATTTCTTGGTTTCAGACATTTACCTCAATGCTCTGAGGAAGTCTTTAGGAAAATCCATTTCATCGCAATGAGATGAGTCTAGTATCTGAGAATATGCTTATACTAAGACAATCGTTGGTTTTTCATTTCAGGAGTGTCAACCAAGCAACCTGTTGAATCCAAGCCAGTGAGAGTGATAGTGACTTACAAAAAGGCACAACTGCAGAATGACGCCGAGGCCCCACGTGGCGTGGGTCCACCCAGCTCCCTGTCTGCAATGCTTTCAGTCACTGAAGATTAGAGTCTCCATAATCATACTCGACACTTTCCTTTCCTTTCCTTCCTGTAATATCCCACCAAGAACGCTTTCTCCAAAATTCTACTACCTCCGTTATGTTCTCATCACGTAGACACCAGTCAGCTAATGCCCCCGAAATCATTTTCAGCCCCTTGTAACAAAAAAGTGTGTGGGGGTGGTGAATTTCTAGAAAAATACAGGGTCAGAAAAGGAAAGTTTTCGTAGCTCCTGGGAATCACCTCAGGACTCAAGAACAGTAATTCCTGAGCTTGAAGATTCCAGTCCTCAGTCACCACAGGGTCAGTAGATTAGATGGAAGGATCCTCTCAGACATCTCAGGAAATACGCTCCCAACTTGTAAGAGACCAATTTTCACAAAGTTAAACACATGAATCTCACACACTAGAGTCTAAACTTGAGTCCAAATGCTATTCAACTCATCTTACTGAGGAGACCAGTAAGGTGGTAAAGAATGTTTTTGAGTATAGTACTTTTATGGCACCAAGCTGGGGCCAAAGAAGCAAATTTTCTTTGTTGGACATAAACAGTTAATGTTTTAAAGGGTAATCAATCTATAAGCTTTGAATTTATCTTCTCCTGTGACAAAAATCTACAAATTAACATTATTCTATTTTTACGACACACAGTGAAGGACATCCAGATTTGGACTCCTCCGTCTTACACTTCCCATGCAAGGTTTCCTGGAGGGGAATCTGTCCTCCCTCTGTCAACTCTCTCTCCCACCCTTCACTTCTCACCCTGCTGACATGTGGCCTCTCCCTGTCTTCCTTTCCAGCAGCCTCAGTAGATCACATTCAACCGATGACCAAGCCCCTCCACCTGACAAACCAAAGCACATCTTCTGGGATTCCTAAGGCACTTGCCCTGCCAGGGTCTCGTAATTCCTGAATTCTAATCTCATTTCCCTGGTAGTTCACTTCTCCCAGGTCATGTTGTTTATCTCCATCTTCCTCTGTTTATATCATTTCATGGACTTTTCTACATCTCCGCCTAAACCCGAGGACTCTTCACGTCATTCCCAGGTGCCCTCAGCTCTCGTGTTGCCTCTGATTCCCTGCTCTCCTATCATCCCACCAACGCTCATCCCATCACAGACCCATGAGTGCAGCAGTGTCCTCTCTGGCCTCCCTGTCTCCAGTGGTGAAGTTGGGGAAGGATGGCCCCATGTCTGCCTCCCACCCTAATGTTCCTACTTCAGGGCAAGCTCCCTGAGCAGGGATGAGGCTGTCTAGCACAGCCTGGCATTCCACTGCCAACCACCAGACTCAACACCAGGTAGGTATTCAGTAAATATTTGCTATTGAAGACATACCCCTCACTATATAGGTCACGTGGTACTGCATCAGGATGAGGCCTGAACTGGGAGAGAGTCAGCTGTGCACATCTTCCTTTTTCTGCCCTGATCCTGAGAGCTGAGGGGGCATCAACCAGGGAGAGACCTGTGCATGGAATTCCTTCCTAAAGTGCACAGTATGGAAAGAGGGGGCAGTAACTTTGCAGTGGAGAAAACGGACAAGCACTACCTTAGCCAGGCGATCAAGGTCAACATCAACAGTCATACATCTAGTTAATAACAATGAACCTGTATAATTTCATCTGTTGTAACCAATATCCCCGATTGAGGTAAGATGCTAGTAATAGCAAACCAGAACAGAGGTGTATGGGAACTCTCTGTGCTGTCTTTCTTAAATTTTCTATCAATCTCAAAACTGTTCTAAAAAGTAAAGTCTATCTTTTAAAGAGTTCCCATTAAGTATAGATGAAAAATGGTATCTTGGGTTTTCTTTAATTGGACATGCTTTGTTTACTAATGCAGGGAAGTCTGTCCACATTTGGGTTGGCTACTTACATTTGTTCTTCTGTGGATTGCTGATTGTCATGTGCCCCTAAGGTTTATGGTTATCTGTTATGTGACATTAGTGTAGTCATAGCTCACTGACACAGTCTCATGAACTACCAGAGTCCGAGGAAGTATTAACTGCCTGCTTTTCATTATCCAAATACCCATTTTACTGATGAAGAAATGGAGATTCAGAGAGGCTGAAAAATTGAACCAAGTCCACATTTAGTGTCACACCTAGACCTTGAACTCATATCTGTCTGACTCCAGAATTCCCTAAACACCACACTATACTGGGAAGTACAAAGTGTGTGACATTGGCAGGAGGAGGGGGGGATCCTGACAGCTGTCTGGGTGTCCAGTGACAAACTTTAATTCTGTATTTTAATGAAGTGATGACACCCCAACGGGGGGCACCATCCAGGCAAACTAGAAGTATGTAGGAAGTCCCTGAGTGGCTGCTGTGAGAAATGGCTCATGAGGGCAATGAGCTTTGTGTTCCAAGCAGAGGGACTAGAGTAGGTCACTCCAGACCTACTGAGAACAGCAAAATGGATCCTCTGTAGTCGCCCTCAGAAGAAATGCAACTTTCAGGGGCCAGCAGGGGACACAATCTCATGTCATACATCATCATAATTTAATGTTGGCACTGAAAACTGAAGCCAGGAAGGGGTATCGCCTCTCCTCAGAATTCTTAAACAGCATCCAAGCTGTGGGGGACCCCATTCACCAGCACTTGCTTGTCAGGTCTTGACCTCAAGAAATTGGGCAGAAATCCAAAGGCTCTGGACTCAAGGGATGGGATTTGACCTCTGGCTTGGCTGCCTGTCTTGTACAACCTTGAGCAAATCAATTCACCACTGGGGTCCTTGCTTTGTTCATATCAAAACAGGAACCACTGCCCTACTGACCTCATAGAATTTTCCAGCAGATGAATAATAGTACTGATGGCTAACAGTTACTGCACAGTCACTACAGACCGGTATTTTGCAGGCATCATCGCATTTAATACTCACGGCAATCATGCTGGCCACGTACTTATATTATCCTTATTTTATAGATTGGAAAACAGCTCCAGAGGAAGGATATCGTTTGTTTGAGGTCACCCGGTTTGCGAAGATGAAGTCAGAATTTAGAGCCCATGTTGTTCACCGATGAGTTACGTCACTAACCACGTTCCAAAGTGACGCTAGATGGAAAGAATGCTGGTGCTTCAGAGTCCTGGGGCAACCTTGAGAAGCTGCAGAGGAGTGGATGACCACGAGGTGGGGCATGGTATTTATCACTGGGTGGATATGCAAGCTGAGGGGGTTTGGAGAAGAAAGATGCAGAGAGAAATGAGCTTGACTGGGGAAAACGAGCAGAGAGGGAGAAGAGAGAGTTGGGGCAGCTGCCAAAAGGAATGGAAATCTAGGAAGACAGAGCTACTCGAAGGGGATTTTGAAGAAGCTTTGCTCTCAGGTGTACTTTGTGATAGCCATTCTCTGGCCTCCACTAAACCTTCAGGAAAATCCCTACTTTTCCTCAATGCCTTTAGGGATGGATCCAGGGTTACTCATTGTACTGCTCATGGATGGCAGTGCTTCATTTTCATATTCCCACCTGCCTCAATACTTGTTATCCTACTGTTTCAAGATAGGAAAACCAACTCCTATCATAACCCCTAATGGGTTCTATCTGGTATCTCCTACGGGACTTAAGGGTAGTAATACTCTACAAAAATCAGTTGGTTTTCTAATTAACAACAAAGAACAAGATTAAGAGGATATTAAGAAAGCAGTTCCATTTCCAAAATCATCAAAAATAATAAAATAGAAAAGGCTGTAAACTGAAAAATACAAACATTACTGAAAAAAACGAATTTAAATAAGTGAAAGGGCAGCCATGTTCACGGACTGGATGACAATACTGCACAGGTATCCATCAATACCACCCACAGCGATCTCCACATTCAATGCCATCTCATTCAGTGCTCACCTCCCTCAGGTCAATCCACAACGTCTCCTGCTCTTCCCTGTGGTTCCTTGGTTGGGAAAGTTCTGGATAAACATCTGTTCTTTTGGATTCAGATCCTAGACACCTAACACTCAATAATTCCATGGAGCTCTTAAAAAAATCTTGATTAGGGCCCAGTACATTACAGTCACAGGCTATGAGAGTTTTTAGTACAGCAATGGGAGAAGAGCCCTAAAATAGGGAGGAGGTTCCATTGTAGTAACGTTCCTGTTCTATCAGCCCTCACACTGAGTAAAACTACAGAACTTGATTAAAAATATATTAGCTACATCAAACAGTCATATAAAGTAAGGAATTTATATTTATTTTAAACTAATATGCATATTATAAAATTACATATAAAAACATAAATATATGTAATGTATTATATGGAGAGAACTTCGTATGTAAAATGCATTATAATGTATGAAATGCTACATATTGCATATTATGTGTTACATGTTGCATCTTATATATGTTGTATATTATATGTTACATATAGAGAGAGAGAAAAAGAAGAGAGGATGTAGGGCAATTTCATTTTCCGATTCTAGGAAAATAATGAAACCCAAACCATCAGGAACGGTATCACTTGAGCAGAGCATAGGTGCAAGTACCATCCGTGTTATATGCAGAAACATTCACCTTGACCCCAGGGGGCATCTGGGCTGAGACTAGATGACTGGAATCTCTGGGCGATGGTGAACACAGAATTGGGGGACAGCAGATATGAAGACGCACTGAGCCACATGCCAGACGCCCCAAGCGCAGAGAGAGCTTGTGAGCTTCTAGCGGTGGAGACTTGACACACTGCGGGAGAGGAAAATGAAGTTACTGGACCCGCTGAAACAGGACTCATTGATCCTCTAGCCCATGGTGGGCAGTGTGCATGAGCGTGGTCCTTCAGATGTAAACAGCACAGCCCAGGGAAAGCTCTGACCTGGGTCAAGCAGCATCACCCAACAGCCACCAGGGGGAGCTCCTCCCTGCACTTTCCTGCTCTGTGAAGGGCCCCTGCGCCCCGGGTTCTTCTCCCATATCCAGCTTCCCAATCCCTCCATTCACCACTGGCTCCACACCTTCCCTATAGGAAGGAATGATTCTGACCCATGATGCCTTGAGAGTGTCTGAGACAGTTTCTGGGGTTGGGTGAGGGCTCCCTGCAGAGGTCAGGGGTCCTGGCTCATTACTATGGCCTCCCAACTTATTCGTGATGGAATATATAATAAATGCGTTAGCTCTAAAAATGTCCTAATTTTAGTAGCTATTTATAAGTAGTATGTCATTAGTCATTTATTTCTATATTTTACAGTGACTTATGAAACCTGATATTATTTGTGTTTTTCAGATAATTCAATTATTTTTTCTAATTCTTCCTTTTCCTCTTGTTTTAGATGCTCCTTCTCTTCAAATTTCGTGCTCATCAAAGTACATATTTTTCTGCACTGTATCAAAGAATCCTTTGTTTAATAGAAGACACAGAATAATTCAGTATGGACCTTTGTCTGAGGTGAGTTGGGGCTCTCAAATACAGATGACGGGAAAGGAAACAATAACCCTGCACATTTTATGAAACGATGTGCTAGCAATCCTGGAATGAACATAAAATCATATTTGATTTCACGCTGTGAGAACGCCAATGTGGTGGTTAAATTGCAAAGATTACTGGAGAAGTTTTGTCTTCCTCCTGCTCCTCTCTAATTCCAAATCCCCTCAGCTGCTCTGCCCGTTCCTTCTGCCCCAGATAACACTGCTGAGGGAAAAGGGCATTTAAAATGCTGCATAACGTTCACACCAACTCGGTCAGACTCATTTCAGTGTCATTCTTTACATAATACAATAAATAATATTCTTCTCATGATTCATTCCAGAGACATTGACAAACTCCACACAATGAAATGCCTAGAGAGACAGTAACATAGGGACACAGGAAGTACTAATTTGCAGTCTCCTGTACAACTAAGACTGAACAAATGTCACAGAGGACAGGAATGACCTTGGTGGTGGTCAATAGGGGGACTGCCTTATAACCATTTATTAAGCTCTGCCCGTATTTTGGTGCATATTTTCAAATTTATTTTGCGTATATTTTTAAAGCATTGGTAATATATAAATATTGTTTTATGTAAAAACCCCAACAGAACCTGTCTCAGACCTGGTCAGTATCAGGATTCAAGTTACTGGGAGTTGTTCACTTGTTGAATTTAGAAAATCAGATGGCAATTATTTGTTCTCTGGCCAGAGTTTCATTTGTCATCTGAGAGAGAGAGGCTGCATGGGGCTCACACCATTTGGCCCAAACAGAAGTCTGCAGTCGCTTGTCAAATAAATGTCTTTATGTTGTTGCATATGCAAAATACCCTTCTCTTTTCAGGCTGAGTAATATTTCTTGGCATTATCGTTATCTATTCATCTGTCGATGGACACTAAGCTGTTTCCATATCTTGGCTCTTGTGAACAAGGCTGCAGTCAACACAAGAATGCAGATGTCTCTTTGAGATTCTGATGTCAATTCTGGTGGATATATACCCCAAAGTGGGATCGCTGGATTGTGCTGAGTGAAATAAGCCAGTCACAGAAGGACAAATATTGTGTGATTCCACTTATGCGAGCTATCTGAAACGGTTCAACTCACTATAGTTGACAACACTGCATTGTGTCATTGAAATTTGCGAAGAGAGAACTTAAATATGCTCCCAAGAAAAAGAAAGAGAAGAAAAGAGAAACCTGTGTGGTGACGGATGTATTATTTATCCTGATGAGGGGAATCCTTTTGCAATGTATCAAATCATGTCATTGTAAAGAGATAACACGTTTATTTGGCAGTGATGCCCTATTAAAACTGGAAAAATACCCCCCCAAACCAAAAAAGAAGAAAAAAATGTCAAACTCACAGAAACAGAGGAGAATGGTGATTGCCAGGAGCTGGGGGAAGAGGAAAGAGGGAGCTGCTGTCCGACAGGCACAAAGTTTCAGTCGTGCAAGATGAGTAAGTTCTAGAGAGCTGCTCACAGCTCTGTGCCCAGAGTTCCCGGTACTGCAGTGTGCACTTATGACTTGGTTAAGTGGGCCGACCATAGGGTAAGGGTTCTTACCACAATAAAAAAAAAAAACTGGGCAATTTCTGGTGATCACAAAATGCTTAGAGTATATAACTGAAGGAGTAGTACATGAAATATCAAACTTCAAAATTAGATAATTTCGAAGAAATGAAAACTAGAATTGTTTGACGTTGAAAGAATTAATATCTCACTAAATGTATTCTCTGAAAAAGATGTACAGTGTTTATAAATGCAGCGTTGAGAGGATCTGATGGGGTGACATTTTAATAAACTACTTGACGTTTAGTGGATACTCAATAAATGTTCGTTCTCCTTTCATTTCTGGTAACTTTGGACCCAATTCCTTCCCAGAGGCATCAGAAGAGATCACATCCATGTGCTTAGAGAACGTCACGTGTGCTCTGCGTCCTCCACGTAGGCAGGGCGGGATGGCTGAAGTGGGCTGGAGTCCCCACAGGTAGGTGTGTCCCTGGTCAAACCTTAGCACGTCAGGTTCTAGTAAAATAGTTTCTCCTTAGAGCAGACTTTTTAAGAACAGAATGCTCTAGCATATTTCAAAATTGTTCATTTTTTCTTTCCTCTGTGAGAAGCACAATATTTTTTCTCAGACATTCACTGTAAGAAGCAGGTCCAGCTGCTGGAGGCAAAACTCACAAAAGTTTGGGCCCCTGTGACCAGGTCCTCCTGGAGTTTTAACTCTCTGAGGGTCCACACTTGTCCACACTGGGCCTCCTGCAGATTGTCCATTACAGGTTAGGCTTCCCTGCCCCAGCACTGGTCCCCTCGGGGGCTCAGTTGTGATTCTCTGCGTTCACCTGTGAGTCTCCCCAATCTGGGGGCGGCAATTTGCCCTATGACCTCACTGCTCTTATGAACCTAAGAACAGCTGGAGCCTTTTCAGTTTGTTCAGCTGTTTAGTGTTTGGGGATGGAGTGGAGACTTCCAGGCTCCTAACATCATGGACCAGAAGCCAGAAGTCAAGCCAACACCTTATTTGTTTTATTTATAGCTCTTCTAATTAATACGGACTGGACATATAATAAAGGGTCCATATTTGAAATGCATAATTTGATACCTTTTGACAATTTATACCCCTTTGAAAACATCAGCACAATCAAGAGAGTGAACATTTCCACCCTGGCACAGTGCTTGTCCTAGGCTGTGCTGCTGGCACTTCCTGCCCCAGCAGTGGCAGGCTCTAATCTGGGCAGTGCTCTGCCCTGCTTGGGTGTCCAAAGGCCTGGCCACTGGGTGGGTGCCTCCAGTCCGGAAGTGTTGAGCCTGGTGCCTGGACCACCCAAAAAGAAATGGTCCTAGTTCCTGAGAGCAGGGGTCTGATTCGGTCCTCTCTTCTCTCCCCAGGTGGCTGGAGATGCTCATGTTCTATCCCAGGACCAACAAACAGAACCAGAAGAAGAAGCAGAAAGTCAAGCCACCCACGCCACAGGTAGGCAGTGGGTTTGCCAGTTGGTGTCCACTTTGTGGTTTCAGAGATGAGGAGCTGGGGCAAAGCGAGGGTACCCCAGAAGATTCAAGGGCTTCAGGACCCAGCCTAAAATTAGGGGTGAGGGAAGGAGTCAGGTCAGGGCTGAGGTGGTCACCAGCCCTGCACGTTGTCTCCATCCTTCCAGTGGTCTGTGGGCTACAATCTGCATGCTCCTCTTCAAGCCACAGGGCAGGACCCACTACAGGGACAGGGTGGCCTGCTTGTGTGGTCTGGGGCTGCCCCAGGAGGCTTCCAGCCAGGGGGCAGGTGCTGAGAACCAGTAGCAGAGCGTGTGTCTCTTCTCCTGGCTGTCCTTCCAGCTGCTGGGAGGCAAAGAGCATGCCAGGAGGGGTTGCTGGCTGCACACACTCCTCATGCGCCACAGTCCAAGGAAGGACTCAGCTCGGTTCCACTTTCTACACAGAGATGCTCTTGCAGAGAGCAGGCTGAGAAAGGGGAGCCAAGTGAAGGGCAATTCGGGGACCCCACTCTTGCTCTGGGGCCTTGACCATAAATGGAAAAAATTGGTGCTGGTCTTGATTTTTGTGCCCCTGCTCTGACTCCCATGTGACCAGAGTGGGAGGTGGCTGGGGTGGTCCCACCAGGTCCAGTCCTTCCCCAAAGACCCCTCTCCTCTTCCTTCTCTTCCCCAGCCAGTGTCCAGGGGCTCAGGGCACCAGGAAAGGTTCTGAGCCTCAGTGAACTGATTTGCAAAATGGGCTTGTTTTGATCCGGTTATAGGATTATTTGTGAGCTTGAAAGGAGGTCTTGGGCCCAGTGTGGGTGCTCAGTAAATGTTATTCCTTTCCTCTGCACTCAGGCTTCACTGTTACCAAGTGTTCTTGCCTGATCGAGCCTCGCAGTAACCCTGAGAACGAGCAGAGTGGAGATTGGGGGTCCCTTGGGCATCTTGCAAGGCCCAGAGCCTGGCAGAGGTCCAGGCATAGCAGAACATGGCTACCCCCAGGGTTCAGCAGTCCTTCCTGGTGCTCTCTCCTTCACTGAGTGGCAGAGATCAGCCTGGGTGGAACTGGGTCCCCCTTCTCCTCTATGCCCCCCGGGTCTCCCCTGGATTTGCCTGCCCTGGGCTGCTGCACAAACCCTCCTACTAGTAGAGTGCAGCTCTGGGCCTGCTCTCAGCTGATGGTCATTGTCTGCCCTCTGTCTACCCTCCCCAAGGAGTCCTAGGCTAGCATCCTCTGGAAGGTAGTGTCCCTGGCAAAATCAAATGGGAGTTGTTCCTGGAGACTGAACAGCTTCCTGCAGGGGAACAGCAGACACACATGCAAATCCCCCAAAGCTGGCTGGTTTGAGAGAAAAAACTCCCAGGCAGAATAACAGCGTTCAGGGTTACGCTGCGTTTCCATAGTAATACCTTGGAAATAGTGCCGTAGCAGACCTCCTGCCTCCAAATAAGGCAACTGCAAGTGCAGAAGACACGCTCGGCCCAGACCAGGGAATTTGATGGTGCTCCTGCTCCCTAGCCGTTCCCTCCCCTGTGACGTCCCCTCCCCCAAATAATGCTGGCCTTGGCCAAGCTTCACCTTTTCTGTTGGTAGCAGGAGCCATGTGATCACAGGGTGGGAAGAGCCCCCACTTCCCTGAGGGTCTGTTAGAGCCCGGGTGGTCTGGGGTCCCAGCCTCTTCCACTCAACCCCTCCCAAGCCCCAGCAGAAGCCAACCAGGCAGAGTCTCTTTTCCTTTGCCCCTTGCTCCTCAGAGCATCACCTTGAGGCTGCTGGTTTCTGGAAGCTGTGAACTTTCATCAGGGCCACGCTGCTGTGAGTCAGTCTCATGGGGTGAGGTGGGGCCTTTCCAGAGGAGAGCTGCTGATCTCTGAGAAAGCCTCCCTTCCTCAGCCTGATGCCAGAGTCATTCTAGTGCACCAGAGGAAGCTGAGGGGGAAGTCTAAAGCCTTTGGGGCCCCCGTAAAGGCAAGAACCCAAGACCCCATACCTGGCCTCTGTCTCCATGGCCTGGGAGTTTCAGATCAAACCAATGGGGAGCTGATACACCCCATTCCAGGCCAGAACCCTCCTTCTCATTGGGTTCCTGCTCAGTTTCTGTGCCCAGGAAGTAGAAAGAAAGGCTGTCGATGAAACCCCTTCCAGAGAGGTTCCATGGAGGTGACGGAGGCTGCTTGGCCCGGGCCTGCCTTCCTACCCTATTTCCTCTTTCCTCTTGCTTTGAAAACCCTTTCTGAGTAGCCAGATAAATAGCACAGACTTCATTATAGCGTTGACATCCCTGAGCAGTGCCGCTGTCCTGGCCACACAGGGACATAGAAAACCTGGTGCCTCCACTCCTTCCTTGTGCACAGGCACTCAGGGTCTCTGTCGGCATGAGCTCCAGCATCCCTCCCCGCCACAGTGGTGACAGTGTGCGGAGCGGTAGCAGTGCCATGTGGCCCTGGCCTGGCCTGTGAGGCATCTTACTTTCCACATACCTGCTTTGGAGAAGAGAAGCAACTTTCCCTAGAGACCAGGCTTCCTCCCATCACCCACCCAGCCCCTCTCCTGGAAGCCAGCATGGCTTTTCTGCTGCCAGACTGTCCTTCAGTCCCCGCTGACTTGATCAGGCTTTGGCTGCTGTTCATGGCCCTCATTCTCTGGGAAGAGTCCTCCAGAAGCAGGGAACGTGGGGAGGGATCTGGGGATGCAGCCAGCCCTGCACAGGTTGGGGGGCCCTTGGTGTGGGAAATGCATGCATTTCCCTTGCATTTGAGGCCTGGAATTTCCTCTGCCTCTTGCAAAAATTAAGCATAGATCTACCATATGATCCAACTATCCCACTGCTGGGTATTTATCCAAAGAACTTGAAAGCACAACGGCATAAAGATACATGCACTGCTATGTTCATTGCAGCATAATACACAATAGCCAAGACATGGAAGCAACCTAGGTGCCCATCAAGGGACAAATGGATAAAGAAGATGTGGTATGTATACACAATGGAATACTACTCAGCCATAAGAAATGATGAAATCCGGCCATTTGTGACAACATGGGTGGTCCTTGAGGGTATTATGCTGAGTGAAATTAGTCGGAGGGAGAAAGTCAAATACCGTATGATCTCACTCAGAAGATAAAAATAACGACAAACAAATACCTAGCAACAGAGATTGGATTGGTGGTTCCCAGAGGGGAATAGGGGCTGGAGCAGGGCAAAAGGGGTGATTAGGTTCACATGTGAGGGGGTGGACTATAATTCATTTTTGTGTGTTGAACATGATGCAGTCTACACAGAATTTGAAATATATCACGATGTACATCTGAAAGCTATATAATGTTATAATCCAATGTTACTGCAACTAAAATGATAAAAAATAAAAACATAAATTAAATTTTTTTTTAAATAATGAAAATTTGCTACCAAAACAACACAGTAATGATTCATAGAGGCAACATATTAAGAGGATACCAAAAGTGCAAATGGAATATTTACCACATGTATATTTTTTTATTCCCAGACTGTGCTTTGTGACCTGCCTTTGCCTGGAGGAGTCACACCTTGCATGCTGATAACAATTCTGGGCACAGTGAAGTGCAATGCAAACAGGTGAACAGCAAGATTAGCAAGTCTGTCGTATTTGCTGATTGGTTTAGAATTTTTAAAACTACACATTTAGAATCTTGGCTATACCACAGTACGGGATTATCCTATAAATCAATATGTATTCCCAATACGGGGACAACGTTTCCCTCACTGAATCTTAAACCAGAAGAATCAAGAATAAAACAGAGTCCTACTTTCTGAGGACAAAGAGGAAGAGCAGGAAACCCATTCTGTTGGTGTTTCCTGGCAGTGAAAGCCTTAGAGCTCAAGGAAACGTGGAGCTTTTGTAATGTGACGCCTGGCTGTCTCTCCACCTCTGAGCCATACATTGTGTAAAAAACCAAGCATGCACATTATGTCTACATGCCCATCAAAAACAAGGTGTGAAAACAAAAAGACCCCACTGGACATTGTTCCGAGTTGGTCTGAGCGCTTGAAAGTGATGCCACTCTGTCCTGATGTGCGTACAAACCTCCCCGCAGTTGTGCAGGTCACAGTGCAGTCTCGGACCTTGCGAGCTCAGCTGCCATTTCTATCTTCATAGTGGGGGCAACAGCAGGGTCACAGATTCCTATGGTGTTAGCCTGGTCTACAGCTGACAAGTGGCAGGATGGAGAACCCCAGTTTTCTGAGCAGACTCTATATACTTAGAAGATTTGAACAGATCCCTCAAGTTACAAGACTTCCTCAAAATAAATCAACCTTTGCCATTGGAACTGGTTTGACTGAGGTGAGCTAGGATGGGGTAAGATTGGAGCTAACTGGTAAATCCGTGCTGATCCATGGCTGCCCTGGGATGCCTGGGCCTGGTGATCACCACTGGTTATACCTACGTGTAAAACAAGAAGGCTAAGGATATCCTGAAGCTGTCCAGTACGCCCGTCCCTGAGGTCAGTGGTACCACTAAAGCTACTGCAGCCATTAATTCATCTGTGTTTCTGGGTCTTATGACCAGGACACAAAAGGCACAAAGTCAAGCTGTGCACACAGGTTTATTCAATAATTTGCAAACAGACTCCATGAGTGTCTGTCACCTTTTTCCTGGTGAGTCAAAGGGAGCCACCTCCTCTGTTAGCAGGAGATAGACTCAGCTCTGATCTGATCGCTTTACATCCAAATGGCCCACTCACTCCAACCTCCAGCCAGCTTCCTCTGGTTCCGCATGAAGGTCACCACCCTAAGCCAACTGCTACTTCCACACAGCCTGTACAGCTTCTGATGGCACAGTTCTTCCCTGCACAATAAAGCTTGCCTCACAGCAAAGTACAAAACATATATACCCTCTGCCTATGTCCTCGTCCATCTTTCCTCCCAACATAAGGTAGGACCCAGCACACCTTACCCTGTGCACACAGCACTCATGATTTTTTAATATCTGCTCTCCTCCCTGTACGACCCCTCTCATGCAGGACCACACTGATATACATATCTTTGCTTTATTTAGGGTTATTGCACTGGAAACTTTAGCTCCAGGAACACTAGAGGTGCAGACTGACACTGCGGCCACTCAGAACTAATTCTGGTTGAAGTGGTTAAGGTGGTCTAAACTGAAAAAATTATTGCTTGGTCCTGCAAATTCTATGTGAGGAATTACAAGAAAAAAAGAACACTGAAGGCAGTAGAGATGACAGTATCTTGCTTTTCACTGCAGAGGAAATATAGGCATTGGATTTTCAGTCAAATACAAATTCTATTGCCATTGGCTATCTTGGTCTTTTCCCTGTGAATTTAATCATTGGAAGACACAGTGTGGTGTATGTGTTCATTACTGGGTGAATCAAAACATACAGAGAATCATTGTTAAAAGGTCTAGAGTGCAGACGTTGCTTTAAAACCAGAGCACATGCTGATTCTGTCAGTGCTCTATGGGGTTCGCTGAGACACTGAGGGAAAGAGTTAGTGATTCGACAGCCAGGACTTGTGTTTGCCTTGACATCCAAGTGCAGGAACTGGGGTCAAAAAGCCAAGCAGCACTTTCGTGGGGTTGGCCCCGTGGCCGAGGGGTTAGGTTCTGGCGCTCCGCTGCATGCGGCCCAGTGTTTCGTTGGAGCGAGTTCTGGGCGCGGACATGGCACTGCTCATCGAGCCACGCTGGGGCAGTGTCCCACATGCCACAACTGGAGGGACCCACGGCTAAGAGTATACAGCTATGTACCGGGGGGCTTTGGGGAGAAAAAGGAAAAAATAAAATCTTTGAATAAAAAAAAAAAAGCCAAGCAGCACTTTCATTAGTTCCACTTGACATCATGGAATGTTTACCACATTTATTGTCACGACTTTACAACTTAGCATCGGAATACTGAACTTTAACGATGTTGTCTAGCTCTTGCTGTGTCAGGACTTGGCTTTTGGTTAACTATGAGGAAGCCGAGTATTTGAAAGCTCTTATTTGCCATTAATTAAAATTAATGGGATTAAAAGCAGGCTGGCAGGGCAGGAAGGAGGTAACCGTTATTCTCTGCAAAGTAAGCATAAAGTGCCCTCAAAGTGACCCGAAAACCTCTGTGAGAAAACCTTGAAGACCTTTCATGGGTAGAGGTGGTAAAGGGGGAATGACAGCTGACTAGAATGACGTGACCAAGACAACGAGGCAAAAAACTCAGCACGTTGTCTTGCTTCCTGTCAGATGCTCATGTATTACATCCAGTCCTTGGCCCAGTGTACCGTCAGTGTGATTTCTGTTTAGAAAATTGTCAGGTATTTATACAATGATTTGCTCTTTAGAAAATTGCATGTTCTTCACTTGATACAAATGCACAGCTTGAATCATTTTACTAACTCTGGTCTTTGGTTTAAAACAGGCTTGCTTGAGATTTCAAGAGAGGGCATGATGTCGCCTTCCACTGTAACCTGCGCTTCAGTGAGAACAACAGGGGAGACATTGTTTGCATTACAAAGCTGGATAATATCTGGGGAAAGGAAGAAAGACAGGCAGATTTCCCCTTTGAAAGTGGTAAACCAAAGTAAGTTATTGCTACTATGAGATATTGAAAATGTCTGTTGCTCATGGGACTCGCTCTAAACCACAATGCCCTTGAAATGAATTTTCATCAGCTCCCCTGAGACACCTAACTAGGACATCTCCTCCCAATCCCAGGGGACCAGGCACTGCAGGCTGGAACAGGGCAGGAGCACTGACCACAGGACCTTGGCACATGTCAGGATTTGGAGATGGCTCTTTAAGGAGGTGAAATGAGGTCCTGATGCAACGGGACTGGGGTCCTTATGAGAAGAGGAGACACAGATGCAGAGGAGCAGCCCCGTGAGGACGGAGGCAGAGACGGGAGGGAGACAGCCACCAGCCCAGGGACCCTGGAGCCCCAGACACTGGAAGAGGCCGGAGGGACCCTCCCGTGGAGCCTCCGGAGGGAGCACAGCCCTGCAACCCTTGACCTCAGACTCTGGGCTCCAGGATGGGGTAGGACGGATCCCTGGGGTTCAAGCCCCTGAACGGCCCTTCACCTGGAACTCTCCAGACCTGCACTCTGCCTCACCCATCCAATCCCGCTTTGCAGACTTGGCCACCCCTCAGCCTGATTCCCAGCCCCTGAGCGGCCCAGGCAGCCCTGACAGGGCAGGCCGACGACCTGGGTGGGGGGACCGGAGGCAACTGCCCCCCACTAATGATTCCCCTAAACCCCATCTTCCCTCTGGCATCTGATACGCAGACGCCCTCGGCTCGCGCCCCATTCCTTTATATCCAGGCCGATGACACCCGGCCCCCCCCAGGGCTCCCCGGCCGAGCGCTCGGTGTCCGGGGGTGATTAATGCCCAGCTTGCTGCGTGAAAGATGTGAGTCCTGACTCGGTTGGGGGCCAAGCAGCCCCAATTAACACAGCAGTGGCTTTCATGTTCACCTCAATTAAGCCGGCTGCCGTTTCCTGAGTCGTTTCCCGGGCAGCGTCCCGCGGTGTCCGCCACACATCAAAGGGCCTCACGGGCCACGCAGCAGGTGAGGCTCATTTGCACACTGACCCAGGCAGGCGGGGGCGGGGGGTGCTCTGGGAGGGACCCGGAGCTGGTTGGGGTGAAGGGTCATGGGGTCGGGTCCCTCCAGCCTCTTCTGCTCATCAAACCATGTGAGGCAGCATCTTGCATGCAAAATGCAGGAAAACGGGCATGGATGTGAGTTCAGGGCCACTCTTCCTCAGAAAAAACTGATCTCTGATTCAAAGGATGACTCGGGTCTTGAGTCAGAGGCCGCTTCCCCCTTTGATGAGCCTGGTGGTGGGGAGGTCACAGGGCATGGTGGGCACTGCCTCCTTCCACCTCTGAGGTCCGACCACCGTCCTTCAGAAGCGCAGGACGTGACTGACCCAAATCACCCATCACAAACCGACTCCCAGACAGCATTGCCTCCCAACCTCAAAACCACCATCAAAAGGGCCCAGTCGGTCCCCACATTTGCTTGTCTCGTTCCCCGTGCAAAAACCGACGCTCCATCCTCGGTGCCGAAAGCACAAAAACAGATGCCTGCATCCTGGGACAGTGATCTAGCTGCTGTTTGCAGGAGGAATAAATGAGACCAAAAACGAATGGGCAAAATACGGTCCATCTGTGCAGTGGAATATTATGCAGCCATGAAAAGGAGCCCATGTCAAAAAAAATCTCCTTCCTTTTCATGGCTGCGTAATATTCCCTCCACAACGGACTGTGTGCTGTTCCTCCATTTATGCAGCTGTGGACACTTGTGGCGTTCGATGCATCTGATTTTTATAAGTCGGTCTATTAACCTGAGCCACTTCCTGTCCATTTTCCTTTCTCCAGGGGCTCAGTATTTATTCCCAGGCCATGTGACCCTGGGGCATCATGTCCCTGGGCAGCATTGACAGCTGTCGACCCTGCAGAGAGGCCCCCGTCCTGCTGTTTGCACACGACCCCACCCACCTCGCCCCCATCTCCACACGGAGCTCGCCTGTCAGATGCAGCAGGCGATGCAAAAAAAATCCGGCACAAAGTGGATTTTTCATTTCTCAGGAATACTTGGGAAATGACTAGAAGGAAACACTAACAAAAATTAGCAAGAGTGACAAGGCAATGGTAATGAGCACGCTGTCTTTCAAAAGAAGAAATCATTCAAAATATTTCTTTATCAGAGTCGCAAACACAGTCATGTCCTCTGGTACAATAAAACCACTTTAAAGATATATTCCAGCACCCTGCTCCATTCCATCCCATTTCCCGTATATATTCTCTATCAGTGCACATCACACTGTATATACATATTCCAGCACCCTGCTCCATTCCATCCCATTTCCCGTATATATTCTCTATCAGTGCACATCACACTGTATATACATATTCCAGCACCCTGCTCCATTCCATCCCATTTCCTGCATCTATTCTCTATCAGTGCACATCACACTTTATGTTTACTCATGAGATCTAAACTTCGTGTACAAAATACTCATCACCCTGAATAAGAGAGAGTGCAAGACGGCACAATCAAGCACACAGACTCAGCACGCTCTTCACAGTCTACTTTCCTTCAGAAGGTGGGCAAGTTCCTTTCCCTCCAGCTCTCGTTTTTCTCCTCTGCCAATATTTATTCATCCACTAGATCCTAGTTACTGTCCAAAAAAATTTATCAGCAGTTCTCTATATTTTAGATACCAGACTTCCCTCTGACATACTAATGGCAAGCATTACCTCATTCCATTGACTTTCTTTTTATCTTTGTTTTCTTTGATGTAAATGTTTCTTATTTCCATATATATAGGATTTGAATTTTTCTATTTTGCCACCAATAATTTCCTTTAATGTTTCTATAATTTCTAATTTACTCAGTAACTGCCCTGTCTCAGATTGTATCCTAAGAAATTATCAGAAACTTGGACACACTGAAAGGGATCACACTTATGTGGAGATGGCAGTGGTGGGGAAGGACAGAAAGGGGTGGAAATGTATAAATTTTGCATTGTTTGACAGGCATCTTTACTTCTTTCAGTTTTTAAAAGAGTGCCATTCCTGTCTTCCATTGTAAAGACCAAGGAAATAAAAATCTAATGTTGAGACATAAAAGAGAAGCTTGAACAAAAGTTGACCTTTTAAAAGATGTTAATTGAAGGATTATGTATAATAGGAAAATTAGAAATAGCTTAAATAGCTAATACGAAGAGAGTGATTAATTTGTAATATATAGCATATGTAAAACATAAAACATATACAGCAATTAATTAAAACATTTTCTTTTAAAGAATGATGTGGGTTTTTAATAACTGAAAATTTAACATTTAATTAGATCATCAGGGACATAATTAGATTGAGCTATTTGCAGGAATTTTTAAACGATTTTTTTTGTATAAAAACCATTATTACAATGCTGGTGGAAATTAAAACACAAGAAAGGGTCACGCGATCTTGTCAGATCACCCAGCTCCTCCCAGGCTTTGTCAATATGTGTGTGTGACTTGTAAATAATTGCAGTCTGTCAACTCTGTATTTATACATTTTCAGAGATGATTTTGGAGATGTGTGTTTAAATTTTACAGAGATTTTTTAACAGTGTTTTTAATCATATTTTATGAGTTCTAAAGCAGCATAAAAGAAAAATATTTGTCACCTTATATAAAACATCTACATAATAAAAATGCCAATTAACATATTTATTGTATTTCTGCTATGTTTTCTCAGACAGTTTCTGAGGGAAGAATCATCAACAGCTTTTAACTATTGCTGGAAGAAAGCAGCAATAAGTGGATGAGAAAAGAAAAGTTTGAGTGAGTTCTACTTTCTTTAAGTCTCCAAATGGACACTTAAGGGGGAAAATGCTGATCCAAAGCAATGGCTGACAGTGTTCCTGATTAAGTGAGAGCCTATTCATCCTCTAAACATGTAAGACTGATTGGGAAACATCTCTATATTTGTTTTCTAGAAAGACTCCACAGTTTATACTTGTGGCCAACTAATGTTAAATTTTGTCATTCTTACTAATTTTTTATACCAATACCTCTTGCTCTTGATGTCTCAATACTTTAACTAAAAATGCTCATAATTTCTAATGGTAGATCCAAGGATATTGTTATTATTGTTGTTGTCATTATTAGTATTTTAAAGTACCATTTATTGAAAATCTACTATTTGCCAGGTACTGTAATATAATTTATCTTAAAACTCCATGGAGAAGAGACTGTTATCAAACTGAGGTTTATGAAGGATTACGTCTCTTGCCCAAGGCCATATATGGCCTTCAACCTTTGGATTTAAAACAGTGGCAGGGTAGAGATTAAAACCCAAGTCAAAGCCCACACTCTTTGCCACTATCCTGTACACATCTTGGGCCGCTGCTAGACACACCGGAACCACCTGTTGGATATGCCAGAAACATCTGCCGGATACGCTGAAACCACCTGCCAAATATGCCAGAATCAGGTCCCGGACATGGTGGAAACACCTGCCAGACACGTCCAAATCACCTGTCAGATACGCCAAAACCATGTGCCACACATGCCGGAACCACCTCGTGGACACATCTGCTGGATACTCCAGAAACAGGAAAACCACAGGACGGAACCAGGTGCCAGACAAGCGTGAAGCCCCTTCCAGACTAGCCTGAACCACTTGCTGGACCAGCCTGAATCACTTTATGGACATTCCAGAACCACATGCCCAGCACGCTAAAACCGAGTGACTGACACGCCAGAACCAACTGCTGAGCACACCTGAACCGGTCACTGTGAAACCACCTGCCGGATACACCAGAACCAGGTGCCGGACATGCCAGAACCACCTGCCAGATACACCAGACACAGGTGTCGCACATGCAGAAACCAGGTTCCCAACATGACTGAACCACCTGCCAGACACGTTGGAGCCACCTGCCGGATATGCCAAAAACAGCTGTTGCACATGCTGGAACCAGGTGCTGGACACACCTGAACCACCTGCTGGACAAGCTTCAACCACCTGCTAGACACAAGGGACCCACTTGCCGGACACGCTGTCATCACCTTCAGGAAATGCCAGAACCATCAAGTGAACATGCCGGAAGCACCAGCCAAACATGCCAGAGCCAGGTGCTTGACACGCCATATCTGCCTGCCAGACACACTGAAATCACCTGCCAGATATGCCAGAACCAGGTCCCGGATACGCCAGAACCAACTTCCAGGCAAGCCAGAAAAATCTGCCGGACACGCCGGAACCACCCCTCAGACTGGCCAAAACCACGAAAGTGAAATGACGGGATCATGTCCTGGACATGTTGTAGCCACATGTCAGACACGCTGGAATCAACTGCTGGACATGCTGGAACCAACTGCTGGACACCCCGGAAGCACCCACCACACATGTCAGAACCACCTTCTGGACATACTGGAAACTCATGCCAGACAACTGGAACCCCCTGCCTGACAAGCTGGAACCACCTTAATGACATGTCAGTACCACTGGTCGGACATGCCAAAACCAGCTGCAAGACAAAACTGAAACACCTGCCAGACAAGACTGAACCACCTGCTGGATACACCTGAACCACTTGACAGACACTCCAGAACCGCATTCCAAGCATGCCGGAACCACATGTCCGATATGCCAGAAGCAGGTTCCGGAGGTGCCGAAACCACCTTCAGGACAGGCCTGAACCACCTGCTGGACATGCCTGAACCACCTGACTGACATGCTTCAACCACCTGCTTGACTCCCCGGAACCACCTGCTGGACACCTGTTGGATATGCCGGAACCAGGTGCTGCATACACTGAAACCACCTGCCAAATGCCCCAGAACCAGGTGCCAGACATGGCGGAACCAACTGCCAGACATGTCCAAATCACCTGTCAGATATGCCAAAACCATGTGCTGGTCACACCAAAAGCACCTCCCGGACACGCCAGAACGATCTGCCAGATAAGCCAGAAACAGGTACAGCTAGGGTGGAACCAGGTGCCAGATAAGCCCAAAGCAGCTGCTGGACTAGCCTGAACCACCTCCTGGATGAGCCTGAACCACCTGCTGGACCATCCTGAACCACTTTACGGACATTCTGGAACCACATGCCAGGCACGCTGTAACCAGCTGCCCAACACGTAAGAACCACCTGCTGAACACGCCTGAACCACCTTCCCGACACGTGGGAACCACCTGCCAGATACACCAGAAACAGGTGTCACACATGCCGAAACAAGGTGCCGGACATGACTGAACCACCTGCCAGACATGCTGGAGCCACTTGCTGGATATGCTAAAAACATGTGTTGCACACCCCGGAACCAGGTGCTGAACACGACTGAACCACCTGCCGGACAAGCCTCAACCACCTGCTGGAAGTGACTGAACCACTTGCAGGACACGCCATCACCAACTTCAGGACACACCAGATCCATCTGGTGGACACGCCAGAAGCACCAGCCGAACATGCCGGAGCCAGGTGCTGGACACACCAGAACTGCCTGCTGGACACACCAAAATCACCTGCCGGATATGCCAGAACCAGGTCCCGGTTACACCAGAACCGACAACCAGAGAGGCCGGAAAAACCTGCCGGTCACATCGGAACTACCAGTCAGATACGCCGAAACCACCACCCCAATTTGACTGGATCAGGTCCTGGACATGTCGTAGCCAGCTGCTGGACACACTGGAATCACCTGCCAGACATGGGGGAACCAACTACCGGACACCCCAGAAGCACCCACTGGACACGTCAGAACCACCTTCTGGACATACTGGAAACTCATGCCAGACAACAGGAACCCCCTGCCTGACATGTTGGAACCACCTGAATGACACACTGGTACCACTGGCCGGACATGCTGGAACCACGTGCCAGACCAAACTGAACCACCTGCCAGACAAGACTGAACCACCTGACAGATACCCCTGAACCACTTGACAGACACTCCAGAAACACATGCCGAGCACGCCAGAACCACCTGTCAGGTATGCCAGAACCAGGTGCCGGACACGCCGGAACCACCTTCCAGACATACCTGAACCACCTGCCGGATATGCTGAAATCACCTGCCAGATACCCTAGAACCAGGCCCCTTATATGCCGGAACAACCAGCCAGACATGCCAGAATCACCCACCAGAAACAGTGGAACCACCACACAGATATATCAGAACCACCCACCAGACCCGCCAGAAACACACCCCAGACACGCCGGAACCACCTGGAACCACCCACTGGACACACTGGAACCACTACTCAGACATGCTGGAACCACCAACCAGACACACCGAACCAACTTCCGGACACAGCAGAAGCACCCACCAGACACCCCAGAACCATCTTCCAAACGTACCAGAACCACATACCGGACACACCAGAACCACCTGTTGGATATGCCAGAACCAGGTGCAGGATACACTGAAACCACCTGCCAAATAAGTCAGAACCAGGAGCCGGACACGACAAAAACACCTGCCAGACAAGCCGGAACCACCTGCCTAACATGCCAGAACAAACTGCTGGACATGCCGAAATCACCTTCCGGACACGCCAGAAAGAGTTCCTGGATATGCCAGAACCAATTTCCATAAAATGCTAGAACAACCTGCTGGACATGCTAGAATCAACCACCGGACACATCGGAACCACCTTCCTGACATACCAGAAACTCATGCCAGACACACAGGAACCCCCTGCCTGTCATGCCGGAACCACCTGAATGACATGCCAGTACCATCGGCCAGACATGCCATAACCACCTGCCAGAGAAAACTGAACCACCTGCCAGAAAAGACTGAGCCACCTGCTGGACATGCCTGAACCACTTGACGGACATTCCAGAACCACATGCCAGATACGCTGGAACCACCTGCAGTACAGGCCTCAACCACCTACTGGACACGCCTGAACCACCTGGTGGACACACCACAACCACCTTCCGGATGCACCAGAACCATCTGGTGGACATGCTGGAACCACCTGAATAACATGCCGGAACCACCTGACTAACATGCCAGAACCACGTGCCAGACACGCCAGCACCACCTGCTGGAAACCCCGGAACCACAGCCCAGACATACTGGAAGGACATGCTGGACATGCAGGAACCAATTGCTGCACACACCTGGACCACTTGCTGGACACCACCAAAGCACATCCTGGAGAGGCCTGAATCAGCTGCTGGACATGCCCAAACCACCATTCGGACACTTCAGGACCATGTTTCAGAAATGCCTGTACCACAGGACGGCCATGTCTGGACCATGTGCCGGATGCATCTGGACCAGCTGACAGACATGCCTGAACAACCAGCTGGACACCCCGGAACTACCTGCCAGGCATACCGGAACCATCCACTGGAAACGCCTGAATCACCTGCCTGATATGTTGGAACCAACTGCCGGAAATGTTGGAAACAACACCCGGACAATCTGCAACCACCCATTGGAGACACTAGAATCAGATCCTGGACACACCGGAAGCACCTGCCGGACACTCTGGAACCACCTTCTGGAACCACTGGAATCACCCACCGGATACGAAGGAACCACCTTCCAGACACACCAGAACCACTTGTCAGATTCGGCGGAACCAGGTGCTGGACATGATGAAACCACCTGTCGGATATGCCAGAACCAGGTGCCAGACACGAGAGACCCACCTGCTGGACAAGCCGGAACCACCTGCCTGACATGCTGGAACAACCTGCCGGACACGCCGAAATCACCTGCCTCATACACCAGAACCAGGTCCTGGAAAAACCTGCCAGACACACTGAAACCACCACCTGCACACTCCGAAACCACCAACCCGATTCTGGCAGTTCCTGCAGGTGGTTCCAGCGTGTCTGGCAGGTGCTTTTGGTGTGCTGGGACCTGATTCTGCCATCTCCGGTGGGTGGTTCCAGAGTGTCCTTGTGGTGGTGTCCAGCAGTTGGTTCAGGCAGGTGGTACAGGCGTTTCTGGGAGGTGCTTTGGGGGTGTCTGGTGAGTGGTCCGGGTGTGTCTGGCAAGTGGTTCCAGCATGTCCGGCGTGTCCTTCCAGTATGTCTGGCCTGTAATTCCTCATGTCCAGCCAGTGGTTCTGGCGTGTCCGTCACCTGGTTCTGGCATGTTTGGCAGGTGGTTCTGGCAAGTCCACCAGATGGTTCTGGCTCATCCTGAAGGTGGTTATAGCATATCTGGCAGGTGGTTCAATCATGTCCAGCAGGTGGTTCAGTCTTGTTCAGCAGGTGGTTCAGTCGTGTCCAGCACCTGCTTCTGGCATGTGAGAAAGCTGTTTCTAGCATATCCAGCAGGTGGCTCCAGTGAGTCCGGCAGGTGGTTCAGTTGTGTCCAGCACCTTGTTTCTGTGCGTGCGACACCTGTTTCTGGCATATCAGGCAGGTATTTCTGGCATGTCCAGCAGGTTTTTCACTCAAGTCTGGCAGTTGGTTCAGGCGTGTCCAGCAGGTGGTTCTGGCGTGTTGGGCACCTGGTTCCAGCATGCCCAGCATGTGATTTGGGAATGTCTGTAATGTGGTCCTGGCTGGTCCAGCAGTGGTTCAGACTAGTATGGCAGCTGCTTCAGGCTTGTCTGGCACCTGGTTCTGGCCTGTCCTGGACCTGTTTCTGGTGTATCTGGCAGATGGTGCCGGTGTGTCTAAGAGGTGGTTCCGGTGTGTCTGGCAGATGGTTTTGGTGTACTCAGCAGGTGATTTGGAAGTGGCCGGCAGGTGTTTCCTCCATGTCTGGCAACTGGTTCTGGCGCATTTGGTAGGTGGTTTCAGTGTATCCGGCACCTGGTTCCCCCATATGCAAAAGTTGGTTCCAGCATGTCTGGCAGGTGGTTCCGGGGTGTCAGACCAGAGATTCCACCATGTTTTGCAGATGGATCAGTGCTGTCCAGCAGGTGGATCAGTCGTTCTGGCAGTGGGTTGCAGCATATCTGGCGGTGGTTGTGGCGTGTCCAGAAGGTGGTTCTGTCGTGTTCGGCAGGTGGTTCTGGTGAGTCAAGCAGGTGGTTATGGCATGTTTGGCAGGTGGTTCAGGCGTGTCTGTCAGCTGGTCCAGGTGCATCTGGCACATGGTCCAGGCATGGCCGTCCCGTGGTCCAGGCATTTCTGAAACATGGTTCTGACATGTCCGAAAGATGGTTTGGGCGTGTCTGGTATCTGATTCAGTCCTCTCCAAGAGGTTCTTTGGGGGTGTCCCACAGGTGGTCCTGGTGTTTCCGGCCAGTGGTTCAGCATGTCTGGCACGTCATTTGAGTATGTGTGGTCTGGGGTTCTGGTTTGTATAGCAGGCAGATCCAGCGTGTCTGGCACCTGGCTCCGGCATGCTTGGCAGGTGGTTCTGGCATGTCCACCAGATGGTTCCGGTGCATCCTGAAGGTGGTTATGGCGTGTCCAGCAGGTGGTTCAGGCTTGTCCGTCACTTGGTTCCGTCGTGTCCAGCACCTGGTTCCAGCATTTGCGTCACCTGTTTCTGGCATATCTGGCAGGTGGCTCCAGCGTGTCCAGTGGGTGGTTCAGTCATCTCCTGCACCTGGTTATGGCGTGTGCAACAACTTTTTCTAGCGTATCTGGCAGGTGATTCCAGCATGTCTAGCAGGTGGTTCACGCTAGTTTGGCAGGTGTTTTGGGTGTGTCCAGCAGGCGGTTCTGGCATTAGGGCACCAGGTTCCGCTGTGTCCAGCACTTGGTTCTGGCATATCCTGCAGGTTGTTTCAGTGTATCTGGTCCCTGGTTCCAGCATATCCAACAGGTGGTTCCGGTGTGTCTAGCAGGTGGTTCAGGTGTGTCTGGGAAGTGGTTCTGTTACATTCGGAAGGTGCTTCCGGCGTGTCTGGTGGGTGATTCCAGTGTGTCTGGCAGTTGGTTCCAGCATGTGTGGCTGGTGGTTCCATTGTGTCTGTTTGCTGGTTCTGATGTGTCCGGTGGGTGCTTCTGGGGTGTCCGGCAGCTGCTTCCCACATGTCCAGAGGGTGATTTCACCACATGCAGCAGGTGGCTATGGCGTGTCCAGGATCTGAATCCATCAAGTTGGGTGGTGGTTTTGGTATGTTTGGGTGGTGGTTCCTGCGTGTCCAGCAGGTGATTTTGGCGTGTCTGGCAGGTGGTTCCAGTGAGTCAAGTAGGTGGTTGCAGCGTGTCAGGCAGGTGGTTCAGGTGTGTCCAATAGGTGGTTCAGGCCTGTTCGGAAGGTGGTTTCAGCGCATCCAGCACCTGGTTCTGGCATATCTGACATGTCGTTCCAGCGTGCCCAGCATGTGATTCCAGATTGTCCATCAAGTGTTTCAGGCGTATCCAGCAGGTGTTTCCGTCTTTTCTGGCAGGTGGTTCCAGCATGTCCTGCCAGGGGTACTGGCGTGTCATTCAGGTAGTTCCAGCATGTCAGGCAGGGGCTTATAACGTGTCCAAGACCTGATTCTGGCGTCTCCAGTGCATGGTTCCAGAGTGTCCGGGTTGTGGTTCCGATGTGTCCAGCAGTTGGTTCCAGCATGTCAGGCAGGTGGTTCAGGCGTTTCCAGGGGATGGTTCCGGTATGTCCAGCAGGTAGTTCAGGTGTGTCCAGCAGGTTGTTCAGGCATGTCTGTCAGCAGGTTCAGTTGCATTTGGGACATTGTCCTGGCATGGCCATCCCGTGGTCCAGGCATTTCTGAAACGTGGTTCTGACGTGTCCAAAAGGTGGTTTGGGTGTGTCCAGCATCTGATTCAGGACTGTCCAGGAGGTGCTTTGGTGGTATCTGGCAGGCGGTCCAGGTGTGTCCAGCATTGATTCCGGCATGTCCAGTGTGCCTTTCTAGAATGTTTGGACTTTGGTTCTGGGACGTCCAGTGGGCGATTCCAGTGTGTCCAGCACCTGGCTTTTCAGTAGGTGGTTCCTGCATGTCCACCACATGGTCCCAGCGTGTCCTGAAGGTCATTCCGGCATGTCCAATAGGTATTTCAGTCCTGTCCAGCAAGTGCTTCAGGCTTGTTCGGCAGTTGGTTCAGTCGTGTCCAGCACCTGGTTCCAGCGTGTGTGACTCCTGTTTCTGGCATTTCTGGCAGGTGATTCTGGTGTGACCAGCAGTTGGTTCATGCAAGTCTGGCAGGTGATTCAAGCGTGTCCAGCAGGTGGCTCTGGCATGTCAGGCAGCTGGTTCCACCTTGCCCAGCATGTGGTTCCAGAATGTCCGTAAAGTGGTTCAGGGTGGTCTAGCAGATGGTTGAGGCTAGTCATGCAGCAGCAGCAGGCTTGTCTGGCACCTGGTTCTGGCCTGTGCTGGACCTGTTTCTGGTGTATCCAGCAGGTGGTTCTGGCATGTCCTGCACATGGTTTTGGTGTATCTGACAGGTGATTTGGACGTGTCTGGCACGTGTTTCTGCCATGTCTGGCACCTGATTCTGGTGATTTCAGCAGGTGGTTTCAGTGTATTTGGCACCTCGTTCCGGCATATCCAACAGGTGGTTCCGGTGTGTCAGGCAGGTGATTCAGGTGTTTCTGGCATGTGATTCTGGTACGTATGTAAGGTGGTTCTGGGGTGTCCAGTGGGTGCATCCAGAGTGTCTGGCAGTTGGTTCCGGCATGTCTGGAGGGTGGTTCTGGATGTCTGAGTGGTGGTTCCAGTGTGTCCGGTGGGTAGATCTGGCATGTCTGTTGGGTTGTTCTGGTGTAAAAGAGGCCAGGTTCCGGCGTATCTGGCAGGTGATTTTGGCGTGTCCAGCAGGTTGTTCCGGCGAGTCAAGCAGATGATTGCGGTGTGTCCCAGTAGGTTGTTCAGGCATGTGCAAAAGGTGGTTCAGGTCTGTCCTGAAGGTGGTTTCTGCACGTCTGGCACCTGGTTCTGGCATATCTGACATGTGGTTCCAGCGTGCCCGGCATGTGGTTCCAGATGTCTGTAAAGTGGTTCAGTAATATCCGACTGGTGGTTCAGTCTTGTCTGGCGGGTTGTTCAGCTTTCTCTGGCTTGTGGTTCCGGCATGTCCTGCCAGTGGTACTGGCGTGTCATTCAGGTGGTTCCAGCATGTCTGGCAGGGGTTTCCTGAGTGTCTGGTATGAGTTTCCAGTGTGTCTGGAAGGTGGTTCTGATGTGTCAGGAGGGTGCTTCTGGGGTGGCTGGCAGTTGGTGCCCGCATGTCCAGTGAGTGATTCCAGCGTGTGCAGCAGGTGGGTACAGCGTGTCCAGGACCTGATTCTGTCATGTCGGATGGTGGCTTTGGCATCTTTGGGTGGTGGTTCTGGCGTGTCCAGCAGGTGATTTCAGCATGTTTTTTCCACCCTGTGTGGAAGTTGGTTCTGGTGTATTCAGGACTTGGTTTTGGGGTATCCAGAAGTTGATTTTGGCATGTCTGGCAGGCTATTCTGGTGTGTCTGGCAGGTGGTTCTGGCTTGTCTGGCAGGTGGTTCTGGCATGTCCACCACCTGGTTCTTGTGTATCCGGTGGGTGGTTTCATGGTGTCCAGCACCTGGTTCTGCTGTATCTGACAGGAGGTTCCGGCGTGACTGTCAGGTGTTTCCAGGGTCTCAGGCAGGTGGTTCTGGTGTGTCTGGCTGGTGGTTCAGCTGTGTTTGGCAGGTGGATCAGTGCTGTCCAGCAGGTGGATCAGTCATGTCTGGTGGTTGGTTTCAGCATATCTGGGGGTGGTTCCAGCGTTTTCAGAAGGTGGTTCTGGCATGTCAAGAAGGTGGCTCCATCGTGTCTGGCTGGGGCCCAATAACCTGCATCCCTTGGGAGACAGTCCAGAACCACCTGCCAGGCACGCCAGCACCACCTGCCAGCTAAGCCAGCACCAGGTGCCAGACACGACTAAACCACCTGCCGGACAACTTGAACCACCTGCTGGAGAGGTCTGAGCCACCTGCCAGACATGCCAGAACCATGTCCTGGGCACGCCGGAACCACCTGCTGAACAGGAAGGGAAAAGCTGACAGACAGCCCTGATCCACCCAACGGACATGCCATAACCACAGTCCAGACATGACAGCATCACCTTCTGGACATGACAGAACCACATTCTGCACATGCCAGAACCACTCCTCAGACACACCAGAACCACCCACCGGACATGACAGAACCACCTTCCAGACACGCCGGAACCACCTGACACATTGCAGCCACCTTACTGACATGCAGGCATCACCCAACGGACATGCTGGAACCACCTGAGGGACACGCTGGCACCACCTGCTGGTTACACCAGAATGAGGTGGCAGGAATGCCAGAACCAGCTGCCACTCAAGCCTGAAAAATCTGTCAGACCAGCCTGAACCACCTGCTGGACATGCCTCAATCACCAGGCAGACACACTTCATCCACCCGATAGACATGCCAGAACCAACTGCAGGACCCACCGGAACCACCTGCCGGACACACAGGAACCAAATTCCAGTCATATGGGAACCACCTGTCGGATACACTGGAACTAGGTGCCTGGTTCACTGAAACAACAAGCTGGATACACCGGAACCAGGTGCCAGACATGCTGAAACCAGGTACCAAATATGCTAAACCCACCTTCTGAATATGCCAAAACCAGGTGCTGGACACTCCCAAACCACCTGCTGGACACAGCCAGACCACCTTTTGGACATGTCAGAACCACATTTCAGAAACACCTGGACCACGGGATGGCCATGTCTGGAACACGTGCCAGGTGCACCTGGCCTACCTGACGGACATGCCTCAACAACCTGCTGGACACGCCTGAACTATCTGCCGGACATAGTGAAATGATCCACTGGAAATGCCAGAACTGCCCAGCAGACATGACAGAACCACCTTCCCGTCTTGCCCCAGCCACATGCTGGACACTCTGGAACCACCAGCCAGACAAGATGGAACCTCCTGCCGGATATGCCTTAACCGCTGGAGGGACAATCTGGAACCACCTGCCTGGCACGCAGGATCCACCTGCCAGATATGCCAGAACCAGGTGCTGGACTCGCCGGAACCAACCGCTGGACTGGAGGGAACCACCACCCGGACATGCCGGAACCACCTGCTGGACAACCCTTAACCACCAGCCAGACATGCTGGAACCACAGACCAGATATGCAGGAAGGTCATGCTAGACCCAGCAAGCCACCTGCCATACCTACCTGGACCACCTGCCACACATGCCTGAAGAACCTACTAAACACTTCCAAACTGCCTCCAGACAAACCCAAACCACCATTCTGACATGTCAGAAACACGTTTCAGAAATGCCTGGACCACGGGACTGCCACGCCTGTAGCAGGTGCCAGAAGCACCTGCATCACCTGATGGGCATGCCTGAACAATCTGCCAGACATGCCAGAACCACCTGATGGACATGCGAGAACCACTTCCCTGAGATGATGGAACCACTTTTCTGACAAGCAGGAACCATGCCCTGGACACACAGTAACCACATGCAGGACATAATGATCCACCAGCTGGACACAACTGATCCACCCACCAAACGCAGCTGAATCACCCACGGGACACACCAGAATCACCTGCCAGACATGATGGAACCACCTTCCGGACATGCTGGAACCACTCATTGGACACACCGGAACTACCCACTGGACATGATGGAATCACCTTCTGGGCATGCCAGAACCACCTGACTGACATGCAGGAACTAACTGACTGAGACACCAGAATCACCCGCCAGTCATGCCAGAACCTCCTGCGGGACACACCACAACCCCCTGCCAGTTACAGCAGAACCAGCTGGCAGGAACACCAGAACTGGCAGATGGACAAGCCTGAACAACCTGCCGGAGCAGCCCGAATCACCCACCGGACATGACTGAACCTCCTGCCAGACATGCCAGAACCACGTGCTTGACTCGCCAGAACAACTTACTGGATGTGCTGAAATCACCTGACGGATACTCCAGAACCAGGCCACTTATATGCAGGAACCACATGCAGGACAAGCTGGAATGACCCGACGGGCAGCCTGAACCACAACTCAGACACACTGGAACCACCCACCAGACATACCAGAGTCAGGCCCGGGACACAGCACAACCAACTGCAGGACATGTAGGAATCACCTGTAGGACACACCGGAACCACCTTAAGAAAATACTGGAACCACGTGCCAGACACACAGGAACCACCTGCCAGACACCATGGAACCAACTGTCAGATACGCTGGAACCAGGCACCTGATACGCTGAAACCACCTGCTGAATACACCAGGACCATGTGCCGGACATGCCAGAAGCATGTGATGGATACACCAGAAACAGGTCCAGCACAGGCCAGAACCAGGTGCAGGACATGCCTGAAACACCTGCTGGACACACCTGAACCACCTGCTAGACCAGCCTAAACCACTTTACGGACAATCCGGAACCACATGCTGGGCACACCAGAACCAGGTGCCCAACACACCAGAACCACCTGCTGGACACGCCTGAATCACCAGCCAGTCTTGTAAGAACCACCTGACAGATGCACCAGAACCACCTGCCAGATACGCCAGAAACAGGTGTCGCACATGCCAAAACCAGGTGCCAGACATGATTAAACCACTTGCAAGACACGCCAGAACCAGGTGCCCCACACGACTGAATCACCTGAGGGACAAGACTGAACCATCTGCCAGAGAGGCCTGCACCACCTGCCAGACATGCCGAAACCACTTTCCAGACTGTCTGTTGCAGATGCCAGAACTGCCCACTGGACATGGGTGAACCAGCTGCCTGCCACGATGGAACGAACTGCCGGAATCTTGGAACCACCAATGGGACACTCTGGAACCACCCACCAGAGACTCGAGAATCAGGGCCAGGACATGCCAGAAGTACCCACAGGACACACTGGAAGCACCTGACTGACATGCAGGAACCACCTTCTGGACACGGTGGAACCATGACTATGGCACTCCAGAACCAACTCCTGGACATGCCGGAAGCACCCAACTGACACGCCGGAACCATCTTCCAAACGTAGAAGAACCACATGCCAGACACACAGGAACCACCTGCCAGACACGTCAGAACCACCTGTTGGATATGCCGGAATCAGGTGCCAGATACACTGAAACCACCTGCTGAATACACCAGAACCAGGTGCCGGACACGCCACAGACACCTGCCAGACAAGCCAGAACCACCAGCCTAACATGCCAGAACAACCTGCTGGACACGCCAAAATCACCTGTAGTTCCGGCGTGTCCAGCACGTGGTTCTGGCATATCTGAGAGGTGGTTCTGGCATGCCAGGCATGTGATTTCAGAGTATCTGTGAAGTGGTTCTGGCGTATCTGGCAGGTGATTTCGGTGCTCTGTCGTGTCCAGGACCTGGTTTTGGCATGTGTGACACCTGTTTCTGGTGTATCCAGGAGGTGGTTCTCACAAGATTGGCAGGTGGTTCAGGCTGGTCTAGCAGGTGGTCCTGGCATGTCGGGCACCTGGTTCCAGTGTGCCTGGCATGTGGTTCCGGATTGTCCATCAAGTGGTTCAGGCTGGTCTAGCAGGTGATTCAGGTGTGTGTGGCAGCTGTTTCAGGCATGTCCGGCACCTGGTTCTGGCCTGTGCCAGACCTGTTTCTGGTGTATCCATCACATGGTTTAGGAGTGTCCAGCACATGGTTCTGGCATATTCAGCAGTTGGCTTCAGTATCCTGGGCGCCTGGTTCTGGCGTATCTGACAGTTGGTTCCGTGGTGTCTGGCAGTTGGTTCCCGTGTGTCTTGTGTGTGTGTTTCCAGTACATTCTTAAGGTGGTTCCTGCGTGTCTGGCTGGTGGCTACTGTGTATCCGGGACCTGATTCCGGCGTGTCCAGTTGGTGCTTTCAGAGTGTCCTGGTGTTGGTTCCGGCGTGTCTGGCAGTTGGTTCCCACATGTCCGGTGGGTGATTCTGGCGTGTCTGGCAGGTTGTTCTGGCCTTTGACAGAAATTGGTTCTGGCATATCCAGGACCTGGTTCTGGTGTATCCGGCAGGTGATTTTGGCGTGTCTGGCAGGTGGTTCCGGTGAGTCAAGCAGGTGGTTCTGGCGTGTTCGGCAGGTGGTTCAGGCGTGCACAGCAGGTGGTTTAGGTCTGTCCAGGAAGTGGTTCTGGCATGTCTGGCACATGGTTCTGGCTTATTTGGCAGGTGGCTTCAGCGTACCACGTGCCTGGTTCCGGCGTATCTGACAGTTGGTTCCATGGGGTCTGGCATGTGTTTCTGGTACATTCTAAAGGTGGTTCCTGCATGTCCGGCAGATGCTTCAGTCTTGTCTGGCAGTTAGATCAGTCATGTGGGACACCTGGTTCTGGCGTGTGCTGCGCCTGTTTCTGGCGTATCTGGCAGGTGGCGCTGGCGTGTCTGGCAGGTGGTTCCATTATGTCTGGCACATGGTTCCCGGGTATCATGCAGGTGATTTTGACACGTCCTGTGGGTTGTCCCAGCGTGTCCAACACCTGGTTCTGGCATGTCCAGGAGGTAGTTTTAGCGAATCAGGCACCTGGTTCCAGCGTATCCAACAGGTGGTCCTGGCATGTCTGGTAGGTGATTCTGGTGTGTGCGGCACATGGTTGCGGTGTATCTGGCAGGGGATTTCAACGCGTCCAGCAGGTGTTTCCAGCATATCTGGCACCTGGTTCTGTCATGTTTTGCAGGTTTTTCATTCATTACCTGCACCTGTTTTTGGCGTGTGCAATACCTGTTTCTGGATTATACTTCAGGTAGTCCCAGTGTGCCCAGCAGGTGGTTCTTGCAAGTCGGGCATGTGGCTCAGGCACGTCCAGCAGGTGGTTCTGGCGTGTTGGACACCTGGTTCCAGCATTTCTGGCAGGTGGTTCCGGACCATTCAGCAGGAGGTTGTACCATGTCCCCTACCTGATTGCGACGTGTGTTTTACGTGGTTCTGGTGTGTCTCTGTAGTGCCTCCAGTGTGTCCTGCAGGTGGTTCCGGCACATGTGGTCAGTTTTCCTGGCGTATAAGGAGCTTGGTTCCAGCCGTCAGTCGAGTCTGGCTGTTGGTTGCAGCTTATCCAGGGGTGGGTCTGGCATCTCCACAAGGTGGTTCCAATATGTCCAGCAGGTGATTCCAACATGTCTTGTGGGTGGTTACGGCACATAACCCTAGGCCAGATATAATTAAATGATACATTGGATATGCCAAACCACTTGCTGGAAACACCCAGACCACCTGCTGGACACCCCCAAAGCACTTCCCAGAGAGGAGCAAATCAGATGTCTGGCACACCCAAACCATCTTTTGGGCACATCAGAACCGTATTTCAGAAATGCCTGGAGAGGTCGGCCATGCCATGTGCCATGCCATGTGCCAGGTGCACCTGGACCAGCTGACTAACAGGCCTGAACATCTTGCCAGACTTGCCAAACTACCCTCTGGCCATACCGCAACCATCCACCAGAAACGCCTGAACCACCTGCCTGACACGCTGGAACCAACTGCTGGAAACATGGAAGCCACCACCTGCAAACTCTGGAACCAACCCCAGAGAAGCAAGAATCAGGTCCCAAACACGCCGGAAGCACCTGCCGGACATGGTGGGACAACCTGCATGAACTGCCAGAATCACCCACCAAACACAATGGAACCACCTTCCTGACACGCCAGAAGAACCTGTCTGACACGCTGGAACCACCTGCCAGGCACGATGGAATCACATTTTGGACATGCTGGAACCACCCTAGGACATGCTGCAACAAACTGCCAGAGATGACTGATCTACCTGCTGGACAGAACTGATCCACCTGTCAACCATGGCTGAACCAGCAGCTGGACACAGCAGAAACACCTGCCTGACACCCCAGAACCACCTTCCTGACAAGCTGGAACCACAGGTCGGATACAGCAGGAGTAGGTGCCAGACAATGCGAATGCACCTGCCAGATATGCCAGAACCAGGTGCCAGACATACAAGAACCACCCTCCAGACATGCCAGAGCTAACTGCCAGACATGCCTAAACCACCTGTTGGGTATGCCAGAACCAGGTGCCGGACACACCAGAACCACATGCCGAACAATCTGGAACCGCCTGCCAGACACGCCAAAACAACCTGCCAGACATGCCGAATTCACCTGCCACACATGCTGGAATCATCACCCAAACATGCCAAAACCACCATCTGACATGATGGAATCAGGTCCTGGACACGACATAGCCAGATTCAGGGCACACCGGAATCACATGCCAGACATGTGGGCACCAACTGCTGGACACCCTGGAAGCACTCACCTGACACGTTGGAACCACCTTCCAGACATACCGGAAACTCATGCCAGACACTCAGGAACCCCCTGCCTGACATGCTGGCACCACCTGAATGACACGCCAGTACTACTGGCAGGGCATGCCAGAACCACCTGCCGGACAAAGATGAACTACCTGCCAGACAAGACTGAACCACCTGCCAGATATTCCTGAATCACTTGACAGATAATCTGGAACCACATGCTGGGCATGCAAGAACCACATGTCAGATATGCCAGTACCAGGTGCCGGACGCCCCAAAACCACCTTCACGACAGGCCTGAACCACCTTCTGGACAGGCCTGAACCACCTGCTGGACATGCGCAACCGTCTGTTGACTTGCCGGAACAACCTGCCAGACACACCGAAATCCCTTCCTGGATACACCAGAAGCATGCCATTATATGCCGGAACAACCCAACAGACATCCCAGAATCAACTGTCGGACACTCCAGAAGCACCCACTGGACACGCCGGAGCCACCTTCTGAACATACCGGAATCACATGCCAGACACCTGCCAGACATGCCAGAACCACCTGTTCTATATGCGGGAACCAGGTGGCAAATACACTGAAACCACCTGCCAAATACACCAGAACCAGGTGCCGGACATGGCAGATACACCTGCCTGAAAAGTACAAATCAGCTGTCGGTTAAGCTGAAACCCTGTGCCGGACATGCCGAAACCATCTGCCAGATACGCCAGAAACAGGTCCAGCACAGGCTGGACCCCGGTGCCGGGCAAGCCTGCAACTGCTGCAGGACTAGCCTGAACCATCTGCTAGACCACCCTGAACCACTTTACGGACATCCAGAACCACATGCCGGTCATGCCAGAACAAGCTGCCTGACACACCAGAACACACTTCCACACAGGCCGGAAAAGCCTGTGGTACATGCCTAAATCACCAGCCAGACACACAGGAACCACCTCCCAGACATGCCAAAACCACCACCTGAAATGAGGGAATCAGGTCCTGAACACACCATAGTCACCTGCCTGATACCACGCAAACACCTGCCAGACACACCAGGACAACCTGTCGGATACGGCAGAACCATGGCCAGACACCCTGAAACCACTTGCCAGAGATGGCAGAACTAGGTGCCAGACACGCCAGAACCACCTGCCAGACAGGCCAGAACAACCTGCCAGACACACCAAAATCACCTGCCGGATACGCCAGAACCATGTCCTGAATACACCAGAAGCAACTTCCACAGAGTCTGGAAAAACCTGCTGCACATGCTGAAATCACCTGCCGGACACTCCGGAACCACCACCTACACATGCAAAAACCACTACCCAACATACAGAATCAGGTCCTGGACACACTGGAATCACCCTCCGGACATGCAGGAACCAAAAGCCGGACAACCTGGAAGCACCCACCTGACGCATCACAACCACCTTCCAAAAATACCGGAAACTCATGCCTGACACACAGGAACCCCAAGCCTGACACACTGGAACCACCTGAGTGACACGCCAGTACCACTGGCAGGACATGCCAGAACCACCTGCCAAACAAGCTGAACCACCTGCCAGATACGCATGAGCCACTTGATGGACAATGTGGAACCACATGCCGGGAATGCAGGAACCACATGTCAGATATGCCAGAACCTGGTGCTGGAAGTGCTGAAACCACCTTCTGGACAGGCCTGAACCCACCTGCTGGACACGCATGAACGACCTGCCGGGCACACCGCAACCACCTGCTTGACTCGCTGGAACCATCAGCCAGATAGGCCAAAATTATCTGTCAGATATGCTGGAACCAGGCCCCTAGATGCCAGAACAACCCAACAGACATGCCAGAACCACCCGTCGGACACACTGGTACCACCACTCAGACACGCCAGAACCACCCACCAGACATGCCAGAGCTAACTGCCAGACACACCAGAAGCACCCACCGGACACGCCAGAACCACCTTCCAAACATAACAGAACCATATGCCAGATACCCCTGCACCACATGCCAGACATGCCAGAACCACCTGTTGGATATGCCTGAACCAGGTGCCAGGTACACTGAAACCACCTGCCGAATATGCCAGAAACAGGTGCTGGACATGGTGGAACCTGGTGCCCTAAGTGCAGAGCCACCTGCTGGACACAACTGAACCACCTGCCCGACTTGTGCGAACCACCTGATGGACATGCTGGAATCACCTGCTAGATATGCTAGAAAAAGGTGTCACACACGCCGAAACCAGGTACCGGACATGAGTGAACAACCTGCCAGACACGCTGGAGCCATCTGACGGATATGCCAGAAACAGGTGTCACACATGCTGAAAGCAGGTGCTGCACACGACTGAACCAAGTGACGGAACAGCCTGAACCACCCGCTCGACACACTGTAACCAACTTCAGGATGCACTGGAACCATCTGCTAAACATGCCGGAAGCACCTGCTGAGCATGCTGGAACCAGGTGCTAGACACACTGGAACTGCCTACTGGACATGCCAGAAACACAGGCAAGACACAATTGAAGGACACACCAGACATGCCGAACCACTTGCCAGAAACACCTGGACCACCTGCCGGACACCCCCAAAGCACCTCCTGAATAGGACTGAATCAGATGCCGGACATGCCCAAACAACATTTCGGACACATAAGAACCATGTTTCAGAAATGTGTGGAACACGGGATGGCCATGCCAGGACCAAGTGCCAGATGCAACTGGACCACCTGACAGACATGCTTAAACAACCTGCCGGACACACTGGAACTACCCACCAGACATACTGGTACCATCCACCAGAAAAACCTGAACTACCTGCCTGACACGCTGGAACCAACTGCTGGGCACGTCGGAACCACCACCCAGACACTCTGGAACCATGCACTGGAGATGCCAGAATCAGGTCCTGGACATGCTGGTACCACCTGCAGGAACTGGCAGAATCAGCTGCTGGACACGGTGGACCACCTTCTGGAAACGCCAGAACCATCTGCTGGACACAACGGAACCACTTTCTTGACATGCTGGAACCACCCCTGGATATGCTGCAACCAACCACTGGACATGACTGATCCACTTGCCGGACAGCACTGATCCACCTGGCAAACACGGCTCAACCACCAACCGGACACACCAGAACCACCTGCCTGACACCCAGGAAACACCTGCCTGACATGCCGGAACCCCCTGTAGGATATGGCAGAACCAGGTGCCGGACACTGTAAAACCACCTGTGGGATACGCCAGAAGCAGATGCCGAACACACCACAACAACCTGCTTCACATGCCAGAACCACCTGCCAGACATGCCGAAACAACCTGCTGGACACACTGAAATCACCTGCTGGATACGCCAGAACCAGGTCCTGAATACGCCAGAGGAAACTTCTGCACAGACTGGAAAAACCTGGCGTACATGTCGAAATCAACTGCCGGACATGACAGAACCACCACACAGACATGCCTAAACCACCACCCGACATGACGGAATCAGGTCCCGGACGTGCCATAGCCACCTGCCAGACACGCTGGAATCACCCAACGGACATGTGGGAAACAACTGCTGGAAACCCCGTAAGCACCCACCAGACACATTGGAACCACCACACAGAAACGCCAGAACCACCAGCCACACACGCTGGAACCAACTGCTGGACACCCTGGAAGCACCCTCTGGAAACGCTAGAACCCCTTTACTAATGTAAAAGAACCACTTGCCAGACATACCACAAACACCTGCCAGACACACCGGAACCACCTATTGGATATGCCAGAAGCAGTTGCCGGACATGGTGGAATCTGGTGCCCTAAGGCCAGAACCACCTGCTGGACACGCCCGAAACACTTGCCAGACTTGCGTGTACCACCAGCCGGACATACCGGAATCACCTGCCAGATACGCTAGAAAAAGGTGTCACACATGCTGGGACCAGGTCTTGGACACGACTGAACCAAGTGACAGACAAGCCTGAACCACCTGATGAATTCATCGTAACCACTTTTAGGATGCGCCAGAACCATCTGGTGGACATGCTGGAAGCATCTGCCAAACACACTGGAGGCAGGTGCCAGACACACTGGAACCTCCTGCTGGACACGCCAGAACCCCAGGCCAGACATACTCCAAGGACATGCCGGCCATGCCAAACCACTTCCTGGATACACCCAGACCACCTGCTGGACAACCCCAAAGCACCTCCCGGAGAGGACTGAATCACATGCCAGACACTCCCAAACCATCATTCAGACACGTCAGAACCACGTTTCAGAAATGCCTGGACCACGGGATGGCCATGCCTGGACCATCTGCTGGATGCACCTTGACCAGCTGACAGACACGCCTGACCCACCGGCCGTACATGCCAGAACCACCTGCTTGACTCACCAGAACCACCTGCCCGATACGACAGAACCACCTTCTGGACACACTGCAACCACCCCTGGATATGCTGCAACCCACCACCCGACATGACTGATCCACCTGCTGGACAGCACTGATCCACCTGTGAAACACGGCAGAATCACCAGCCTGACACCCCAGAACCAACTGCCAGACATGCCGGAATCACCTCTCACATATGGCAGAATCTGGTACCGGATACCCTGAAACCACCTGCCGAATATGCCAGAACCAGTTGCCAGACATGGTGGAAACACCTGGTGGCCACGTCCAAATCACCTGCTGAATACACCGAAACCATCTGCCGGACACAGCCAAGCCACCTCTTGGACGCGCTGGAACCATCTGCTGGTTACGCCAGAAACAAGTCCAGGGAAGGCCAGAACCAGGTGCTGGACAAGCCTGAAGCAGCTGCCATACCAGCCTGGACAACCTGCTGGACCAGCGAGGACCACTTTATGGACATTCCAGAACCACATGCCAGACGTGCTGGAACCAGGTGCCTGACACACCGGAACCACCTGATGGACATGCCTGGACCACCAGCCAGGCTTGAGGGAAACACCTGCCAGACATGCCAGAACCACCTGCTGGATACGCCAGAAACAGGTGTTGCACACACAGAAACAAGGTGCCGGACACGACTGAACCAGCTGCTGGATATGCCAGAAACAGGTGTTGCACATACCAGAAGCAGGTGCTGGACATGACTGAAGCACCTCCCAAACAAGACTGAACCAGCTGCTGGACATGATTGAACCAACTGCCTGATGTTCCGTAACCACCTTCAGAATGCGCCAGAACCATCTGGTGGACATGCCGGAACCATCTGCCGAACACGCCGGAACCAGGTGCCAGACACACCTGGACCACCTGCCGGGACCTGATTTTGGTGTCTCCGGCAGGTGTTTGCAGATTGTCCAGGTAGTGGTTCCAACTTTTACAGCGGTTGGTTCCAGAGTGTCTGGGAGGTGGTTCAGGCGTTTCTGGTGGACGCTGGGTGTATGTCCGGCGGGTAGTTCCAGAGTGTCCAGCAGGTTGTTCAGGCATGTTGGGCAACTGGTTCTGGATTGTCCGTAAAGTGGTTCAGGCTGGTTTAGCAGGTGGTTCATGCGTGTCCGCCACTTGGTTCTGGCCTGTGCTGGACCTGTTACTGGTGTATCCCTCACATGGTTCCATCATGTCTGGCACATGGTTCTGGCATATTCGGCAGGTGGCTTCAGCGTACCGGGTGCCTGGTTCCAGCGTATCTGACAGTTGGTTCCATGGTATCTGGCAGGTAGTTCCTGTGTGTCTGGCAGGTGGTTCTGGTACATTCTTAAGGTGGTACCGTCATGTCCGGCAGGTCGCTGCTGTGTGTATGGGACCCGATGCCATTGTGTCGGGTTGGTGCTTTCAGAGTGTCTGGGTGTTGGTTCCGGTGTGTCTGGCAGTTGGTTCCCACATGTCCGGTGGGTGATTCCGGCGTGTCCGGCAGGTGTTTCCCACGTTTTATGGAAATTAGTTCTGGCATATCCAGGACGTGGTTCCAGTGTATCTGGCAGGTGATTTTGGTGTGTGCGGCAGATTGTTCCGACATGTTAGGCTGGTGGTTCCGGCTTGTGTGGCAGGTGTTTGTGGGGTGTCCGGCACCTGGTTCTGGCATCTTCGGCAGGAGGTTTCAGTGTATCTGGCACCTTGTTGCGTCATATCCAACAGGTGGTTCCGAAGTGTCTGGCAGGTGGTTCCTTGTGTCTGGCATGTGGTTCTGGTACGTTAGGAAGATGGTCCCAGCATGTCCGTTGGGTGCTTCCGGCATGTGCAGGAGTTGGTTCTGGAGTGTCAGAGTCATGGCTCCAGTGTGTCCAGCAGGTGGTTCCAGGTGGATCTGGCGTGTCCAGTGGGTGCTTCAGGTGTGTCTGGAGTGTCATTCAGGCATGTCTGTGTGGTGGTTCGAGAGTGTCCAGCGGGTGGTTCCCACGTGTCTGTCAGGTTTTTCTGGCGTCTAAGGGGCCTGGTTCCAGCGTATCCGGCAGGTGATTTTGTCGTGTCCGGCAGGTGGTTCCAGTGAGTCAAGCACGTGGATTTGGCATGTTCGGCAGGTGGTTCAGGTCTGTCCGGGAGGTGGTTCCGGTGTGTCCGGCACATGGTTCTGGCATATGTGAGAGGTGGTTCCAGCATGCCCTGCGTGTGATTCCAGAGTGTCCATCAAGTGGTTCTGGCATATCTGGCAGGTGATTTCGGCGTGAGTCAGGTGGTTCTGGCATGTCCTGCAGGTGCTTCTGGCGCGTTCTGGACCTGATTCTCACATCTGTGGTGGGTGGTTCCAGAGTGTCCAGATGATGGTTCCGATGTGTCCAAAAGTTGGTTCCAGCCTGTCAGTCAGGTGGTTCTGCTGTGTCTGGAATGTCATTCCCTGTTGTCCTGCATTTCGTTCTGGTATGTATGATGATTTGTTCTGGAGTGTCCAGAATTTGGTTACATCGTGTCCGGCTTGTGGTTCTGGCATTTCAGTCACATGGTTCCGTCATGTCTGGAGCATGATTCTGTTTTGTCTGACCTGTGGTTCCAGCGTGTCCGTTGACTGGATCAGGGTTGTCTGTCGGCTTCTTACTTCCTGTTCAACAGGTGTTTCTGGCATGCCCATGAACTGGTTCCTGTGTGTCTGGCAGGTGGTTGTAGTTTGTCCACCACATTGTTCCAGCACGTTTGGATGGTGGTTGTAGGGGGTCCGGCAGATGGCTCAGGTCTCTCCAGCAGGCGGTTCAGGTTGCCTGGCAGGTGGTTGAGTCATGTCCAGCACCTGGTTCTGGCTTATCTGGCAGATAGTGCTGGCGTGCCCGGCAGGTGGTTCTGGACTGTCCACCAAGTGATTCAGGCGTATTGGGCAAGTGCTTCATTCTTCTCTGACAGGTGGTTCAGGCCTGTCCAGAAGGTGGTTCTGGCGTGTCCAGCACCCAGTTCTGGCATATCTGACTGGTGGTTCCGGTGTGCCCAGCATGTAGTTCCAGAGTGTCTGTCAAATATTTCAGGCGTATCTGGCAGGTGGTTCTGTCTTGTCTGGCAGGTGGTTCAGTTTTGTCTGGCAGGTGGCTCCAGCATGTCTGGCCAATGGTACTGATGTGTCATTCATGTGGTTCCAGTGAGTCCAGCAGGGGGTTCCTGTGTGTCTGGCATGAGTTGTCGGTATGTCTGTAAGGTGGTTCTGACGTGTCTGGTGGGTGCTTCCGGGGTGTCTGGCAGTTAGTTCCTGCATGTCTGGTGGGTGATTTGGCGTGTCCAGGAGCTGATTCTGTCATGTCTGGTTGGTGGTATCAATGTTTCCGATGGTGATTCTGGCATGTCCGGCAGGTTTTTCTGGCCTGTCTGGAAGATGATTCTGGCGCATTCTAGACTTGATACCAGCATGACCAGCAGGTGATTCACACAAGTCTGGCAGGTTGTTCAGGCTTGTCCAGCAGGTGGTTCTGGTGTTTCCAGCACCTGGGCCTGGCATATCCAACGTGTGGTTCCAACGTGTCCGGTGTTTGCTTCTGGGGTGTCTGGCAGTGGATTCCTACATTTCCAGTGGGTGATTCTGGCATGTCCGGCAAGTGGCTACAGCGTGTCCGAGACCTGATTGCATCGGGATGGGTTGGTAGTTTCGGCATGTCCAGGTGGTGGTTCCAGCATTTCTGGCAGGTATTTCCAGTCTGTCCGGAATTTGGTTATGGCATATCTGGGACCTGGTCCTGGCATATCTGGCCGGTGATTTCAGTGTGTCCAGCAGGCTGCTGCAGCATGTCTGGCAGGTGGTTCTCGCTTTTCTGGCAGGTGGATCTACTGTGTCCGGCACCTGGTTCTGGCATATCCAACAGGTGGTTCCAGAGATTCCGGCAGGTGGATCCAGGGTGTCAGGCAGGTGATTCCGGTGTGTCCAGCTGCTGGTTCAGCCGTGTTTGGTGGGTGGATCAGTGCTATCCAGCAGGTGGATCAGTCGTGTCCGGCGGTTGGTTTCTGCATATCCGGGGGTTGTTCCAGCCTGTCAGTCCGTTGGTTCCGGTGTGTCCAGAAGATGGTTCCATTGTGTCCAGTGGGTGATTTTCCACTTCCTGTATGTAATTCCAGAGTGTCCAGAAGGTGCTTCCGGCCTGTCCAAGACCTGATTCTGGAGTCTCCAATGTCTGGTTCCAGAGTGTCTGGGTGGTGGTTCCGACATGTCTGGCATTTGGTTCTAGCGTGTCAGGCAGATGGTTCACTGCCAGGAGCCATCAGCCTACAAGTTAAGCCTCTGCCTTGTGACACGGTCCAGGAGAGAGATGAGGGGACTCACGGCGACCCTCAAGGGAATCTACCAGGCTGCCCTTGCAAAAAGTCTCCCTGGTACTTTTGACTTTCCTGCTTCTGCTTACTCTGTTCTACACCTGGTGGTGTTTCAGGGGAATTCAGCCTGGCCCTGGGAATGAGAATGATACAATACAATATTCTAGGGAAAGTTCTGGGGAAAAACATCTTCTAGGGAAAGAACATTCTGACCCGTCCTTTGGTCAGGTGAAGCGATGGGAGTGGAGAGGGAACAAAGAAATCTGTGGCCCCCACAGATCTCTCTGGGAGGACGGTGGTTGCCACGGCCCATTGAGTCAGGAGGCCGCTGGGGGTAGCCTCCTTGAAGTACAGAATTACAGAAGCTTGACTCCCCTCGGGCCTGCACACAATCCATTGCTCTTAAGACTATTGTCTACCTTACAATCAATTACTCTTAGGACTATTGTCTACCTTGCAAAAACCCGCTTACATGAGCCAAAGATATGTCCTGGGACTGTTTCATGAAATCATCCTTGCATACCCTGAGCCCTATATAAATCATACATACACAAAATAAAGTTAGGCTTGGACACTAAACTCCTTGTCTCACTGCCTGCTCCCTCGCCGACGCCGTCCATCCCTCAGGAGACCCTGTTCGGCTGGGGCTGGACCCCGGCAGTTCACGTGTTTCTGTTGGATGGTTCCGGTGTGTCCAGTGGGTAGTTCTGGCATGTCCGGCAGGTTGTTCAGGCATGTCTGTCAGCTGGTCCAGGTGCATCAAGCACATGGTCAAGGAATGGCCCTTCTGAGGTCCACATATTTCTGAAACGTGGTTCTTATGTGTCCGAAAGGTGCGTTGGGCATGTCTGGCAGGTGATTCAGGCCTCTCTGGGCAGGGCATTCGGGTGTCAGGCAGGTGGTCCAGGTTGGTCTGGCATGTGGTTCCTGCATGTCTGGCATGTCGTTCCAGTATGTCTGGCCTGTGGTTCCAGTGTGTGCAGCAGGTGGTTCTGGAGTGTCCGGTACCTGGCTCTGGCGTGCTGTGCAGGTGATTCCGGCATGTCCAACTGATGGTTCCAGTGCATGCTGAATTAGATTATGGTACATCAGGCAGTTGGTCCTGTCGTGCCCACCAGGTGGTTCAGGCTGGTCAGGCAGGTGGCTCAGTCGTGCTCAACACCTGGTTCTGGCATGTCTGACACCTGTATTTGGCATATCAGGCAGGTGGTCCCAGCGTGTCTGGCAGGTGGTTCATGCAAGGCTGTCAGGGGGTTCACGCTTTTCCAGCATGTGTTTCAGTAGTGTCCAGCACCTGGTTCTGGCATGCACAACACATGTTTCTGGTGTATAAGGCAGGTGGCTCCATCGTGTCTGGCAGGTCTTCAGTCGTGTCCGGCACCTGGGTTCAGCATGTGCAAAAACTGTTTCAGGCATATCCAGCATGTGGCTCCAGCATGTCCAGCAGGTGGTCACACTAGGATGTGAGGTGGTTCAGGTGTGTCCAGCAGGTGGTAGTTGTGTGTCAGGCATCTGGTTCCAGCATGCCTGGAATGTCGATCTGGAATGTCAGAATCACCACACACACATGCCAGAACCACCCATCACACTTGCCAGAAACAACTGCTGGGCACGCAAGAAGCACCCACTGGAAATGACGGAACCACCTTCCGAACGTACCAGAATCACATGCCAGACACACATTAGCCAACTGCCAGGCACGCCAGAACCACCTGTTGGATAAGCTTGAACCAGGTACCGGATACACTGAAACCACCTGACGAATATGCCAGAACCAGGTGTTGGATACAGTGGAACCTGGTGCCCTAAGGCCAGACCACCTGCTGGACAGGCCGGAACCACCTGCCAGACTTGTGTGAACCACCTGCCGGACACACCAGAATCACCTGCCAGATAGGCTAGAAAATGTGTCTCACATGCAGAAACCAGGTGCTGGACATGAGTGAACCACCTGCCGGACATGCTGGAGCTATCTAACTGATATGCCAGAAACAGTTGTCGCACACACTGGAACCATGTGCTGCACATGACCGAACAAAGTGACAGACAAGCCTGAACCACCTGCTGGACATGACTGAACTACCTACCAGACATGCCAGAACCACCTGCCGGATATGCCAGAAACAGGTGTTGAACATGCCAGAAGCAGGTGCTGGACACGACTGAACCGCCTGCTGAGCAAGACTGAACCAGCTGCTGGACATGATTGAACCACCTGCCGGATATTCCATAACCACCTTCAGGATGCACCAGAAACATCTGGTGAACATGACCCAACCACCTGCTGAACACGCCGGAGCCAGGTGCCACGCACACCCGGACCACCTGCCAGACACCCCAAAGCACCTCCTGGAAACGCCTGAACCACCTGCCTGACATGCTGGGACCAATTGCCGGACACATCAGAACCACCACAAGGACACTCTGGAACCACCCACTGGAGACAGTAGAATAAGGTCCTGGCACGCCGCAAGCACCTGCCAGACATGGTGGAACCAGATGCGGGACCGCCAATATTGGGTTGGTGGTTTCAGCGTGTCCGTCTGGTGGGTCCAGCGTGTCCGGCAGGTTTTTACAGGACCTGCTTCTGGCATATGTGGCAGGTCATTTGGGCACGTCCAGCAGATTGCTCCAGCGTGTCAGGCAGGTGTTTCTGGCTTGTCCGGCAGGTGGTTCTGGCATGTCTGAGAGGTGGTTCTGGCGTGTCCAGCATGTGATTCCAAAGTGTCCGTCAATTGGCTCTGGCATATCCAGCAGGTGATTTTGGCATGTGAGTCAGGTGGTTCTGGCGTGTCCTGCAGGTGCTTCTGGCACTTTCTAGACCTGATTCTCGCATCTGCGTTGGGTGGTCCAGAGTGTCCAGATGATGGTTACAACTTGTCCGCCAGTTGGTTCCAGCGTGTCAGGCAGGTGGGTCACACATGTCCGGCGGCTGGTTCCGGCGTGTGCCACAGACGGTTCCGGCGCATCCGGAAGGTGGTTTCGGCATGTCTGGCAGATGGTTCAGTCTTGTATGGCAGGTGGATCAGTCGTGTGGGGCACCTGGTTCCGGTGTGTGCTGCGCCTGTTTCTGGTGTATCTGCCAGGTGGCTCTGGCGTGTCAGGCATGTGGTTCAGTTATGTCTGGCACCTGGTTCCGGGGTATCATCCAGGTGATTTTGACATTTCCTGTGGGTTGTCCAGGCATGTCAGGCAGGTAGTTTCAGGGAATCAGGCACCTGGTTCTGGCGTATCCATTAGGTGGTCCCGGTATGTCTGGTAGGTGATTCTGGCGTGTGCAGCACATGGTTCTGGCGTATCCAGCAGGGGATTTCAAAGTGTCCAGCAGGTGGTTCCAGTGTGTCCAGCACCTGGTTCTGGCATGTCTTGCAGGTGATTCAGTCGTGTCCGGCACCTGGTTTTGGTGTGTGCAATACTGTTTCTGGTGTATCCATCAGGTGCTTCTCACTAGAATGGCAGGGGGTTCAGGCATGTCCAGCAGTTGGTTCTGGCGTGTCGGGCACATGGTTCCAGTGTGCAGGGCATGTGGTTCCAGATTGTCCATCAAGTGTTTCAAGCTGTTCTAGCAGGTGGTTCAAGTGTGTCCGGCATGTGTTTCAGGTGTGTCCGGCACCTGGTTCTGGCCTGTGCTGGACCTGTTCCTGGTGTGTCCATCACACGGTTCTGGGGTGTCTGGCACATGGATCTGGCATATTCAGCATGTGGCTTAAGGGTACCGGGCACCTGGTTCTGGTGTTTCTGACAGTTGGTTCCTGTGTGTCTGGCATGTGGTTCCACTATGTCCTGAAGGTGATTCCTGCACGTTCTGAAGGTGGTTCCCGCGTGTCCGGCAGCTGGCTACCGTGTGTCCGGGACCTGATTCCGTCGTGTGCTGTTGGTACTTTCAGAGTGTCCAGGTGTTTGTTCCGGCGTGTCTGGTAGTTGGTTCCCACATATGTCTGGCAGGTTATGCCAGCCTTTTCCGGAAATTGGTTGTGGCATATCCAGGACCTGGTTCTGCTGTATCCGGCAGCTGATTTTGGAGTGTCCGGCAGGTTGTTCTAGTGTGTTAGGCTAGTGGTTCCGGCTTGTGTGGCAGGTGTTTGTGGCTTGTCTGGCACCTGGTTATGGTGTATTCGGCAGATGGTTTCAGGGTATTTGGCACGTGGTTGCGGCATATCCAACAGGTGGTTCCGAAGTGTCTGGCATGTGGTTCTGGTATGTTTGGAAGATGGTTCTGGTGTGTGATTTTGGTGCTTCTGGCATTTCCGGGAGTTGGTTCTGGTGTGTCAGAGTCATGGTTCCAGTGTCTCCAGCTGGTTGTTCCAGGTGATTCTGGCGTGTCCAGCGGGTGTTTCCAGTGTGTCTGGCAGGTTGTTCTGGCGTGTCTGTGTGGTGGTTCCAGAGTGTCCAGCAAGTGGTTCTGGTATGTCTGTCACTTTTTTCTGGTGTATAATGGGCCTGGTTCCAGGGTATCTGGCAGGTGATTTTGGTGTGTCTGGCAGGTGGTTCTGGCCAGTCAAGCAGGTGGTTCCAGTATGTTCAGCAGGTGGTTGAGGCGTGTCCAGCAGGTGGTTCATGTCTTTCAGGGAGGTGGTTCCAGCATGTCTGGCGCGTGATGCTGTCATATCTGAGAGGTGGTTCTGTCATTCCCAGCATGTGATTCCGGAGTGTCCGTCAAGTGGTTCTGGCATATCCAGCAGGTGATTTCGGCATGTGAAGCAGGTGGTTCTGGTGTGTCCTGCAGGTGCTTCATGTGAGTTTTGGACCTGATTCTCGCGTCTGAGGTGGGTGGTTCCTGAGTATTCAGATGATGGTTCCAACGTGTCTGACAGTTGGTTCCAGCATCTCAGGTGGGGGGGGGGGTCACACAAGTTCAGCAGGTGGTTCCGGCGTGTGCCACAGGTTCCTGCACACCCAGAAGGTGGTTTCGGAGTGTCTGGCAGATGGTTCAATCTCGTCTGGCAGATGGATCAGTCGTGTGGGGCACCTGGTTCCGGCGTGTGCTGTGCCTGTTTCTGGCATATACGGCAGGTGGTTCCCTTACGTCTGGCACATGGTTACAGGGTATCATGCTGATGACTTACACCGTCCTGTGGTTTTTCCAGGCGTATCGGACACCTGGTTCTGGTATGTCTGGCAGGTACTTTCAGCGAATCAGGCAGCTGGTTCCGGGATAGTAAAAAGGTGATCTCGGCGTGTCTGGTAGGTGATTCCGGCATGTGTAGCACATGGTTCCGGCATATCCGGCAGGTGATTTCGAATTGTCCGGCAGGTGGTTCCAGTGTGTGCGGCAGCTGGTTCTGGCGTGTCTTGCAGGTGGTTCAGTCATGTCCGGCACCTGGTTTTGGTGTGTGCGACACCTGTTTCTGGTGTATCTGGCAGGTGATTCTCACTAGACAGGCAGGTAGTTCAGGCATGTCCAGCAGGTGGTTCTGGCATGTTGGGCACCTGGTTCTGTTGTTCCTGGCATGTGGTTCTGGATTGTCCGTCAAGTGGTTCAGGCTGGTCTAGCAGGTGGTTCTTGTGTGTCCAGCAGCTGTTTCAGGCATGTCCGGCACCTGGTTCTGACCTGTGCTGGACCTGTTTCTGGTGTATCCATGACATGGTTCCGGCGTGTCCGGCACATGGTTCTGGCATATTTGGCATGTGGCTCTAGGGTACCAGGCGCCTGGTTCTGGCATATCTGACAGTTGGTTCCCTGGTGTCTGGCAGGTGGTTCCTGTGTGTCTGGCATGTGGTTCTGGTAGGTTTGGAAGATGGTTATGGCATGTCTGTTGGGTGCTTCTGGCATGTCCGGGAGCTGGTTCTGGCATGTCAGAGTCATGGTTCCAGTGTGTCTGGTGGGTGGTTCCAGGTGGTTCTGGTGTGTCCGGTGGGTGGTTCCAGCATGTCTGTCAAGCTTTTCCAGCGTCTAAGGGGTCTGGTCCCAGCATATCTGGCAGGTGGTTCAGGCATGTCCAGCAGGTGGTTCAGGTGTGTCTGGGAGGTGGTTTGGTATGTCCAGCACATGGCTCTGGCATATCTGAGAGGTGGTTCAGGCATGCCTGGCATGTGCTTCCAGAGTGTCCGTCAAGTGGTTCTGGCATATCTGGCAGGTGATTTTGGCATATGAGTCAGGAGGTTCTGGCATGTCTTGAAGTTGCTTCTGGCGCATTCTGGACTTGATTCTCATGTCTGTGGTGGGTGGTTCTAGAGTGCCCAGATGATGGTCCTTATGTGTCTGACAGCTGGTTCCAGCTTGTCAGGCAGGTGCATCACACATGTCCGGTGGGTGGTTCCAGCGTGTGCCACAGATGGTTCAGGCACATCCAGAAGGTGGTTTCAGCATGTCCGGCAGATGGTTCAGACTTGTCTGGCAGGTGGATCAGTCATCTGGGGCACCTGGTTCCTGCATGTGCTGTGCCTGTTTCTGGCATATCCGGCAGGTGGCTCTGGTGTGTCCAGCTGGTGGTTCCATTATGTCTGGCACATGGTTCCGGGGTATCATGCAGGTGATTTTAACGTGTCATGTGGGTTGTCCAGGCATGTCTGACACCTGGTTCTGGCATGTCCGGCAGGTAGTTTCAACGAATCAGGCACCTGATTCTGGCATATCTAACAGGTGGTCCTGGCATGTCTGGTAGGTGATTCTGGCGTGTGCGGCACATGGTTTCCCTGTATCTGGCAGGGGATTTTGACGTGTCCTGCAGGTGGTTTCAGCATGTCTGCCATCTGGTTCTCGCATGTCTTTCAGGTGGTTCAGTCATGTCCAGCACCTCGTTTTGGCATGTGCAACACCTGTTTCTGGTGTATCCAGCAGGTGGTTCTCACAAGACAGAGTGGTGGTTCAGGAGTGTCGAGCAGGTGGTTCTGGCATGTTGGACAACTTGTTCTGGTGTGCCCGGCATGTGGTTCTAGATTGTCCATCACGTGGTTCAGGCTGGTCTAGAAGGTGGTTCAGGTGTGTCCGGCACCTGGTTCTGGACTGTGCTGGACCTGTTTCTGGTGTACCCATCACATGGATCCAGCGTGTCCGGCACATGGTTCTGGTGTATTCAGCAGGTGGCTTCAGCGTACCGGGCCCCTGGTTCCAGCATATTTGACAGTTGCTTCCATGGTGTCTGGCAGGTAGTTCCTGTGTGACTCGCATGTGGTTCTGGTACATTCTTAAGGTGGTTCTGGTGTGTCCGGCTGTGCCTGTTTCTGGCATTTCCAGCAGGTGGCTCCACCTGCTAGACATGCCGGAAGCCCCTGCTGCGCTCGTAGGAGCCAGGTACCAGAGACACTGTAACCACCTGCTGGACACGCCAGAAACACAGGCAAGACATAATTGAAGGACATGCCAGACATGCCAAACCACTTCCTGGAAACACCCAGACCACCTGCCGGACACCCCCAAAACATCTCCTGAAGAGGAATGTATCAGATGCCAGACAGGCAAAACCACATTTCGGACACATCAAAACCACGTTTCAGAAATGCCTGGAACATGGGACGGCCATGCCAGGACCAAGTGCCAGATGCAACTGGACCAGCTGACAGACATGCTTGAACAACCTGCCAGACACACCTAAACTACCCGCTGGAAATACTGAAACAATCCACTGGAAAAACCTGAACGACCTGCCTGACATGCTGGAACCAACAGCTGGGCACCTCGAAACCACCACCCAGACAGTCTGGAACCATGCACTGGAGATGCCAGAATCAGGTCCTGGAGATGCTGGAATCACGTGCAGGAACCGGCAGAATCACCCATTGCACACAGTGGACCCACTTTCTGGAAATGCCAGAACCACCTGCTGGACACAACGGAACCACCTTCTTGACATGCTGGAACCACCCCTGGATATGCTGCCACCAACCACCGGACATGACTGATCCACCTGCTGGACAGCACTGATCCACCTGCCAAACATAGCTGAACCACGAGCCGGACACACCAGAACCACCTGCCTGACATCCCAGAAACACCTGCCTGACACACTGGAGCCACCTGTCGGACATGGCAGAACCAGGTGCCGGACACTGTAAAACCACATGCAGGATATGCCAGAAGCAGATGCCAAACACATCACAACCACCTGCCGGGCATGCCAGAACCACCCACCAGACACGCCAGACAACAGGCAGGACAAGCTGAAATCACCTGCTGGATATGCCATAACCAGGTCCTGAATACACCAGAACCAACTTCAATGTCAAAATCAACTGATGGACATGCCAGAACCCCCACCCAGACATGCTAAACCACCACCTGACTTGACGAAATCAGGTCCCGGACACACCATAGCCACCTGCCAGATACGCTGGAATCACCTGCCAGACACGTGGGAATCAACTGCCAGACACCCCAGACGCACCAGCCAGGCACTTCAGAACCACCACACAGGCACGCCAGAAGCACCAGCCACACACGTCTGAACCAACTGCTGGACACCCTGGAGGCACCCACTGGAAATGCTGGAAACACCTTACCAATGTAACAGAACCACTTGCCAGACACACCGCAAACACCTACCAGACATGCCGGAAACACCTTACCAATGTAACAGAACCACTTGCCAGACACACCGCAAACACCTACCAGACATGCCGGAAACACCTGTTGGATATGCCAGAACCAGTTGCCGGACACGGCGGAATCTGGTGCCCTAAGGCCAGAAAAACCTGCTGGACATGCCCAAAACACTTGCCAGACATGCAAGTACCACCTGCCAGACATGCCAGAATCACCTGCCAGATGTGCTAGAAAAAGGTGTCGCACACACCGAAATGAGGTGCCAGACAAAACTGAACCACCTGCAGGACACCCTGGAGCCACCTACTGGATACACCAGAAAGAGGTGTCGCACATCCTGGAACCAGGTCCTGGACACGACTGAGCCAAGTGATGGACAAGCCTGAACCACCTGATGAACTCGTCGTAACCACCTTTAGGATGAGCTGGAACCATCTGGTGGACATGCTGGAAGCCGAGCACGCTACATCCAGGTGCAAGACACGCTGGAACCACCTGTGGGATATGCCAGAACCCCAGGCTAGACATTCTCAAAGGACACGCCGGCTATGCCGAACCACTTCCTGGATACACCCGGACCACCTGCCAGACAACCCCAAAGCACCTCCCTGAGAGGACTGAATCACATGCAGGACATGCCCAAACATCATTCGGACACGTCAGAACCACATTTCAGAAATGCCTGGGTCAGGGGACAGCCATGCCTGGACCATCTGGCAGAGGCACCTCGACCAGCTGACAGACATGCCTGACCCACCTGCAGTACACGCTGGAACCACCTGCTTGACTCGCCAGAACCACATGCTGGACACGACAGAATGACCTTCTGGACACACTGCAACGACCCCTAGATATGCTGCAACCCACCACCAGACACAACTGATCCACGTGCTGGACAGCACTGATCCACCCGTGAAACACGGCGGAAGCACGAGCCTGACATCCCGGAACCAACTGTCAGACATGCCGGAATCACCTCTCACATATGGCAGAATCAGGTACCGGATACCGTAACCACATTCTGGGCACACCGGAACCAGGTTATGGATTTTCTGTCAAGTGGTTCAGGCTGGTCTAGAAGGTGATTCAAGGGTGTCTGGCAGCTGTTTCAGGCGTGTCCGGCACCTGGATCTGGCCTGTGCTGGACCTGTTCCTGGCGTATCCATAACATGGTTCCTGCGTGTGTGGCACATGGTTCTGGCGTATTCAGCAGGTGGCTTCAGCGTACCGGGCGCCTGGTTCCGTATCTGACAGTTGGTTCCATGGTGTCTGACAGGTGTTTCCTGTGTCTCTGGCATGTGGTTCCGGTATGTTCTGAAGGTGGTTCCAGCGTGTCTGGCAGGTGGCTACTGTGTGTCCAGGACCTGATTCAGTTGTGTGTGGTTGGTGCGCTCACAGTGTCCAGGTGTTGATTCCGGCATGTCTGGCATTCGGTTCCTGCATGTGCAGTGGGGGATTCCAGTCTGTCTGGTAGGTTGTTCCAGCCTTTTCCAGAAATTGGTTCTGGTGTATCCAGGAGCTTGTTCTGGTGTATCTGGCAGGTGATTTTGTTATGTCTGGCAGGTTTTTCCAGCATGTTAGGATGGTGGTTCTGGCTTGTCTGACAGGTTTTTGTGGCATGTCCGGCACCTGGTTCTGGCGTATTCGCCATTGGTTTCAGTGTATCTGGCACGTGGTCTCAGCATATCCAACAGGTGTTTGCGAAGTGTCTGGCAGGTGGTTCCTGTGTGTCTGGCATGTGGTTCTGGTACGTTTGGAAGATGGTTCTGATGTGTCCGTTAGGTGCTTCTGGCATGTGTGGGAGTTGGTTCTGGTGTGTCAGAGTCATGTTTCCGGTGTGTCCGGCAGGTGTTTCCAGGTGTGTCTGGTGGGTGCTTCTGGTGTGTCTGGCAGGTCGTTCTGGCATGTCTGTGTGGTGGTTAAAGAGTGTGCAGAGGCTGGTTCCAGCATGGCTGTCGGGTTTTTCCAGCGTCTAAGGGGCCTGGTTCTAGTGTATCTGGCAGGTGATTTTGGCATGTCTCGCAGGTGGTTCTGGTGAGTCAAGCAGGTGGTTCTGGTGTGTTCGGCAGGTGGTTCAGGTCTGTCCAGAAAGTGGTTCCATCATGTCTGGCACGTGTTTCTGGCATATCTGAGAGGTGGTTCTGGCAAGCCCTGCATGTGATTCCCAAGTGTCCGTCAAGTGGTTCTGGCATATTCAGCAGGTGATTTCGGCGTGTGATCAGGTGGTTCTGGCCTCTCCTGCAGGTGCTTCCGGCGCGTTCTGGACCTGATTCTCATGACTGTGGTGAGTGGTCACAGAGTGTCCAGATGATGGTTCCAACATGTCCAACAGTTGGTTACAGCATGTCAGGCACATGGGTCACACTTGTGCGGCGGGTGGTTCAGGCTTGCACACAGATTGTTCCAGCCCACCCAGAAGGTGGTTTCGGCATGTCCGGCAGATGGTTGAGTCTTGTCCGGGAGGTGAATCAGTCGTGTGGGGCACCTGGTTCCGGCATGTACTGCACCTGTTTCTGGTGTATCTGGCAGGTGGTTCCGTTATGTCTAGCACATGGTTCCAGGGTATCATGCAGGTGATTTTGACGTGTCCTGTGGGTTGTCCAGGCGTGTCTGACACCTGGTTCTGGTGTGTCTGGCAGGTACTTTCAGTGAATCAGGCACCTGGTTCCAGCATATCCAAGAGGTGGTCCTGGCATGTCTGGTAGATGATTCCGACGTTTGTGTCACAAGGTTCTGTCATATCCAGCAGGGGATTTTGAGGTGTCTGGCAGGTGGTTCCAGTGTGTCTGGCACCTGGTTCTGGCATGTCTTGCAGGTGGTCAGTCATGTCCATCACCAGGTTTCGGTGTGTGCGACACCTGTATCTGCTGTATCTGGCAGGTGGTTCTCACAAGACTTGTAGGTGGTTCAGACGTGTCCAGAAGGTGGTTCTGGCGTGTGGGGCACCTGGTTCCGGTGTGCCTGGCATGTGGTTCAGGATTCTCCATCTAGTGGTTCAGGCTGGTCTAACAGCTGGTTCAGGTGTGTCCGGCAGCTGTTTCAGGTGTTTCTGGAACCTGGTTCTGGCCTGTGCTGGACCTGTTTCTGGTGTATCCATCATATGGATCTGGTATGTCCAGCACAGCTTTTGGGTGTGTTCAGCAGGTGGCTTCAGCGTACTGGGTGCCTGGTTCCATCGTATCTGACCATTGGTTCCGTGGTGTCTGGCAGGTAGTTCCTGTGTGTCTGGCATATGGTTCCAGTATGTTCTGAAGGTGGTTCTGGCATGTCCGGCTGGTGGCTACCGTGTGTCCGGACCCTGATTCCTTCGTGTGCGGTTGGTGCGTTCAGTGTGTCCAGGTGTTGGTTCCGGCGTGTTTGACAGTTGGTTCCCGCATGCCTGGCAGGGGATTCCAGGCTGCCTGGCAGGTTGTTCTGGCCTTTTCTGGAAATTAGTTCTGGCATATCCAGGACCTGGTTCCAGTTTATCTGGCAGGTGATTTTGGCATGTCCGGCAGGTTGTGCTGGCGTGTTAGGCTGGTGGTTCTGGCTTGTCTGGCAGGTGTTTGTGGCATGGCCAGCACCTGGTTCTGGTGTATTCGGGAGGTGGTTTCAGTGTATCTGGCATGTGGTCTCGGCATATCCAACAGGTGGTTGCAAAGTGTCTGGCAGGTGGTTCCTGTGTGTCTGGCATGTGGTTCTGGTATGTTAGGAAGATGGTTCCAGCATGTCCTTTGGGTGCTTCTGGCATGTCTGCAAGGTTGTTCTGGCGTGTCAGTGTCATGGTTCCAGTGTGTCCGGTGGGTGGTTCCAGGTGGTTCTGGCGTGTCTGGTGGGTGCTTCTGGTGTGTATGGTGGGTCATTCAGGCATGTCTGTATCGTGGTTTCAGAGTGTGCGGCAGGTGCTTCTGGCATGTCTGTTGGCTTTTTCCTGCTTCTAAGGGGCCTGGTTCCAGTGTATCCAGCAGGTGATTTTGGCTTGTCCAGAAGGTGGTTCTGGTGAGTGAAGCAGATGGTTCAGGCGTGTCCAGCAGATGGTTCATGTCTGTCAGTGATGTGGTTCCGGCGTTTCCAGCACATGGTTCTGGCACTCTGAGAGATGGTTCTTTCATGCCCGTCATGTGATTCTGGAGTGTCCATCAAGTGGTTCTTTTGTATCTGGCAGGTGATTTTGGCGTTTGAGTCAGGTGGTTCTGGTGTGTCCTGCAGGTGCTCTGGCACATTTTGGACCTGATTCTCACATCTGCGGTGGGTGGTTCCACTGTTTCCAGATGATGCTTCTGAAGTGTCCAGCAGTTGGTTCCAGCATTTAAGGCAGGTGGGTCACACGAGACCTGCCCAAATCATTCGGCTGAGGCATGAATGATTGTCCTTCCACATGCTTAGGAGGAGAGAGACAATAGGATTTTAACCAACCACTCTTTGGAAGTTAAGAAAAAACTCGCTTTCCACAGTGCTCTTACAGCATACTGGCAACATCTCATGCCGCCCTTGTGCATGGGTGGAGAGAGTGTTCAGAAATCAGCTATGGAAGAAAGGCCAAGTTTGCTCAGCAGAGTCCTACATTGCCCTAAAACTGCAAGGCACAAAACACTGCCTCCAACCCTCAAGGGGAGATGAGCAATAATCCATCTTGCTTCCAGCTCTTTAGGAAGCTGAGAAAGAACTCACTTTCCACACTGTTCTTATAGTGTACCTTGAACATCTCATACAAAGGCACCTGAAATGCTGTTTATTTGGAGCCCTTAACTCATTGCTTTAGAACTTCTGCTTTTGGGGCATTTCCATCTTGCCAACCCGGCTCAGACAAAATGCCTACATCTTCTCCTTAAGCAAAGAGGCTGAGTCCCGAATGATTGTGCTTCCACATGCTTAGGAGGAGAGAGACAATAGGCTTTTAACCAACCGCCCTTGTGCACTGGAGGAGAGAGTGTCAGAAAGCACCTATGGAAGAAAAATCCCTTTGCTCTCAGCCGTGCCCTACATTGCTCTAGAGGTGGAATGCACAAAGCACTGCCTCCATCCCTCAAGGGGAGACAAGACACGAACCATCTTGCTTCCAGCTCTTTAGGAAGCTGAGAAAGAAGTCGCTTTCCACAGTGCTCTTACAGCATACTGGGAACCTCTCATACACAGGCAGTTGAATGCCATTTCCTCCCAGCCCTTAACTCGCTACTTTAGAACTTCTGCTTCTGCCACATTTCCCTCTTGCCAACCCGGCTCAGGGGTAATGGCTACATCTTCCCCTTAAGCAATGGGGCCAAGGCCCATATGATTGTGATTCCACAAGCTTAGGAGGATAGAGACAAGAGGCTTTTAACCAACCGCCCTTGTGCACTCTTGGAGAGAGTGTCAGAAAGACCCTATGTCAGAAAGGCCCATTTGCTCTCAACCATGCCCTATATTGCTCGAGAGGTGGACGGCACAAAGCACTGCCTCCATCCCTCAAGGGGAGACAAGCCACAAACTGTCTTGCTTCCAGCTCTTTAGGAAGCTGAGAAAGAACTCACCTGCTGGATATGCTCGAACCAGGCACCTTAGATGCTGGAAAAACCCGACAGGCATGCCAAAAGCACCCGCCGAACACTCTGGAACCACCACACAGACATCCCATAATGACCCACCAGACTCACCGTAAGCACCCACCGGACACACTGGAAACATGAGTCTGACACGCCAGAACCAACTTCCAGACATGCTGGAAGCACCTAACGGACAGGCTGGAACCATCTTCCGAACCTACCAGAACCACATGCCAGACACACAGGAACCACCTGCCACACACTTTGGAACCACCTGTTGGATATCCCAGAACCAAGTACCAGATACACTGAAACCACCTCACAAATATGCCAGAACCAGGTGCTGGACATGCCACAAACACCTGCCACACAAGCTGGAACCACCATCCTAACACGCCAGAACAACCTGCCGGACACACCAAAATCACCTGCCGGATACACCAGAACCAGGTCCTGGATACGCCAGTACCAATTTCTGGAAAAGGCTGGAAAATCTGCCAGACACGCCAGAATCACCCACCGGACATGCGGGAACTAATTGCAAGACATGCCGGAAACAAAGCCAGGACACTCTGAAAGCATCAACCGGACAGGATGGAATCAGGTCCCAGACACACTGTTGCAACCTGCTGGACATGCCAGAACCACCTTTCGAATGTACCAGAACCATATGCCAGACACACAGGAACCACCTGCCAGACACCATGGAACCAACTGTCAGATACACCGGAACCGGGCTCCAGTTTCCTGCATTTATCAGTTCTAATAGGTGTGTAGAAGTATCTCATTAAGGTTTTATATGAAATTCCCGAATGACCTGTGGGGGTGGTCATCTGTCATCAGGCACGTTTGCCATCTGTATGTCTTCTTTGGTGAGGGATATATTCAGGTCTTTTGCCCATTTTTCAATAAGGTTGTTTATTTTTTTGTTATGGTTGACTTTTAAGAATTCTTTACATATATCTTGGACATAGTTTCTTTATCATATATCTGTTTTGCGAATATCGTCTGCCAGTCTGTAATTTGTCTTTTGACTCATCGATTTTGCCTTCCACAAAGCAGGAGTTTTTAATTTAATAAAGTCTAACTTGGGGCCGGCCCACTGGCACAGTGGTGAAGTTCACGCACTCCACTTCGGCAGCCTGGGGTTCACAGGTTCGGATCCTGGGTGTAGACCTACACACAGCTTGTCAAGCCATGCTGTGACAGCATCCCACAGGCCAAATAGAGGAAAATCGGCACAGATGTTAGCTCAGGGTCAACCTTCCTTACCAAAATAATAAATAAAGTCTAACATCAGTTTTTTTTCATAGATTATATTTTCAGTTTGTATCTTAATAACATAATTCCAGATTCGAGTCCACTTAGAGTTTGTTGCATAATCTTTTTAGAAGTTGCATTGTTTTGCATTACATTTAGGTCTCTGTTCCATTTACTAAAAGTTTGTGAAAGTGTAAATTCTATATCTAGGTTCATTTTTGTAAGAGCTTTAATGAGGTGCAATTGATAGAGAAAGAACCTGACATATCTAATATGTACTATCTGATGACTTCCCCCACATACCAACTGACATATATGTATAAATTTCTCCTTTAGCCTATGACAGGGTGGATCACATTGATTTAATTTTGGAATGCTGATACAACCTTGCATACCTGAAAAAATTTCCTCTTTGTCCTGGTGTATGATTGTTTTACATTGTTGGCTTCAGTTTTCTAATATTTCGTAGAAAACGGTAACTGCTCATTTCTGAGACTTGTTGTTCTCAAGTTTTCCCTACTTTTAAACTCTAGTTTTGCTTTTAGGGTACTGCTGGCCTCATAAGATGAGTTGGAAAGTGTTGTCTCTGGTGATATTTTCTGGAACAGATTGTTGGGAGCACTAGGTTTCTGGAGGGAGACCTGGCTGAGGCCCTAAAAGCTGCATCCCACAGCTTTCCCCTTGGATAGACAACAAGCAGGAAATGGTATTCGGCGTCAGGGACCAGAAACCCAGGGGGATCCAGTCTAGGTCAGAGGTGAACAGGGAGCCACTAGTGGGCCCGAGAAGGCAGAGTCCTGCCTGCCCATGGTCCATGTCCACAGGACCTTCCTCTGGCCTCGTCCTCTCTATGTGCACGTTTTGAGCTTTTGACGGTATTTTCCCCACTTAGAGCTGAAGCCATTCTGGAGACTGAATCAGAAAACAAGGTCCTAATCTGTGTGCAAGAGAAACCGGGAAAATGTTCCCTCTTCCGGCAGAGTGTCGAAAGGCAGCCACTGTCCTGGGCAGGAAGTGTGCTAGGGACAGGCACGTGCTAGTTTGACAGACACGCCCAGCTTAGTGCTTGTGGCTCTGGCTGAGAAAATGCCTCCAACCGCTTAGTCCCAAGAGGTCGGAGGGGCCATCTCTGCTCCTGGACAGGGTGAACCACACTGCAATGATCCTGTCCTCGGCGGGAGGGGGACTTGGGCATGTCCTTCAGTAGCCAGGGAGGGGACTGGCACTTCTCCCTTCTCCACATAAACTGAGCTGCTCACTCTGGGAGATTTCTAAATTCGAGGAGGAATGTGAGTTTCTGGATCTGGTTTCCATGAGTGCTGCGAGCGAAAGACTCACACCTCCACTCCCAGGATTAGAAAGAAGCAACAATTTAATATGATACTCAAACGGAGCATTTACCATTGACAACAAAATATGGCCCTGCCAAATAGGGAAATAGGTGCTGGGCAAAAGGGGGGAGGGAGAAGAGGGGTTGGTGCCTTCCCTCGTGGCCAACAGGGGACCCCAAGAAACGGATCACAAAGTTCTCCTCATCAGAATCAGGGGAGGTGGCCCTGTGCACCCTGAGTGTCAATGCTGTGTCCCCGCTGTAGCTCTGCTGGTCTCAGGAGGGTCATCGACCACCACCACTGGGCCCTTGGTTGGGGGTCTGGTGTCTGGAGAAAGAGAGGCATTTCCTGAGTTGCCTGCCCTGGAACCACAGTGCACACCCCATCCCGGCCCCCACTGCTCTCTGTGCTCCAGCCCTGTGCTCAGTGCTCAGTCAGCCAACAGCACCCCATCTGTCCCTGACACAGGGGCTGATATTTAGCGTCACCCATTTCACAGAGGAGGAAACCAATCCCAGGAACGTGAGTGCAACCGCCCAGGACAGGACTGCTCAGCAGTGGAGCTGGAACCCAGGGCCAGCTGTCTGCCTCCCCAGGCCCACACTCAGCCTGAATGTTTCCTGAGCCCGTGGATTCAGCCACTGCCGGTCTAGACACTCACTCTGCCCTGAGCGGTTCTTCTTGTGTTTGAAGAAGAGTCGAATCTTTCTGACCCAGTGGTATCGGGACTCCAGCTGGCAGGACAGGCTGTAGCTACGGGACAGAGCAGAGCTGGGAGCTCTCAGGAGCCACACATCACATGTGCATCCTGGAGCCTGCCAGCAGCTGGAGTCGAAGGGCCCCAGGGGTCGCCATGCAACCAGATCTGAGGCTGACCATGGAGCCATGGCCATGGGTTCTGGAGCTGGTCAGCAGAGAGAGTCTGCCTTGCCCTCCCCCAACTCCTGACCCGACTCACCTCTCCTCCTTGCTCAGGGGCTCCACGGCCTGGAACCAGGCCCCAAAGTGCTCGTCGGGCTGCACGGTGTACAGATTTGCAGCCTCCTGGAGCAGCTCGATCTCCTCCATCAGTTTGAATTGCTAGGACAGAGCAAGCACAGGATGCCTACAGGGCCTGAGTGGGGGACCCTGCAGGGCTCGTGGAGGGGTGAGGAAGGGGGCAAGGGGCCAGTCTGGGGCCTTTGCCCACTTGGGAACCCTCCCTCCCTGTGATTCCAGTCAGGACTTGCCTGCTCTCACACTTGGCTCAAAATAGCTCCTCCTCCAGGAAGGAGTCTTTGATGCCAGCCCTTCCCCCACCCACCAATGCCATAGGATCCCTAGCTCTGTATATCGAACTGTGCAAATAAATGTTCCACCCTGGGGATTGGGCCAGAGGGGGTCCTGCCCACTGCGGGGGGGTCTCTGATTTCCAACCCCCACCCTCCCCACCGGGAGGCCACAGCCGCTTACTTCATTCCATTTCCGACAGTTGAGCACACTGCCCTGGAAAGCAGACAGCCGCAGTCCATCAGAAACAGCCCCCTTGGCCAGCACTAGCCCCCGTCCACACCTCTTGAAATGCTGCACTACTGCCAGTGGGCAGGCCCATCCAGAGCCCAGACTTGGACCTGGGCCAGTCTCTGGGCTCCAGAGCAGGGGGCACAGAGCAACTGAGGCAAGAGACCTTGTAACCCAAACCTCTCTGATGACACGTGGGGAGACTCAGGCCTCAGGCAGGAAGGGACAGCTCAGCCACTGATGTGCTTCCTGACTGGGAGGGGCCCGACTTCTCTTCCCTCACTGGCAGGGCCAGAGGGAGAGGCTGAGTCCAGCTCAGACACCACCTCCTGCGGCCACACAGTCAGGCAGCTCTGAGCCTCAGCAGCCCAGGGAACCTGGACGGTGGCTTATGCAGAGCCTGCATCACCCACTGGGGAGATGGGCCTGGCACCCCAACTCCCATATGAGGCTGGAGGCCCTGCTGAGAGGACCTTTGCCAAATGCAGAGAGCTCAGGGCTCAGGACAGGACTCTCTCCTCCCCACCCTCAGGAGCCTGAGCCCCTGGACCCACCTCCGGGCTCACTCACCTCCACATAATCCTCCATCGTACCGTCCAGCAGCTCCAGGGAACGGAAGAACGTCACCAGGGAGGGGACGACACCCTGTGCCGCCATCAGGATGGGCATGGTGATGAGCTCCCGCTCTCAGGTGCCCCCATGAACCTTCCCCTGAAACCCTTCAGCCCAGCCTCCTGCCCACCCCACGCCCCCACACAGAGCAGCCTAGGATCCTCGGGACACCCCAACACACACAATTCCCTCCCCCGCTCCCCTCCAGGAACACCAAACTCCATCAGTCAAGTCCCAGGGATGGCTGTTGGCGCCTCCCAGGGGCAGTGGCCCCTGCCCTTCCCCACCCCAAATCTGCCCTGCTGCCAGCCCTTCCAGGCCTCCTCCTGCTCACTGCCACTGCAGGCCCGTCATGCTTGGCAGCCACAGCAGATTCGCCTGAGGAGGAAGGCCCCTCTTCCGAGGGAGGCCTCCAGCTGGGAGGAGGCGCCCCCTCTCCTCTGACTCCTACGACCCTCCCCCACAGTCACCCTCACCTGCTGCCGCTGCCTCTCCTGGGCTCCCTGGCGGTCCCTCTCTGCAGTCTTTAACACGGAGGTCGCCTCCTGTTGGGGCCAAAGACAGGGTCAGTGTGCCCATACTCCCCTCCACATGTCCCCCCAAGGCCCCTGATCTCAGACCCTGGCCATCGGCTCCAGTCGCCTGCTGCCTCTGCTGCTGCAAACTGCAGGGTGCTCTGATTCTAGACCAGTCCCAGCTCCAGGACTCAGTCCTGTGTGACCTTGGGCCTGCCCAGGCCTCCCTGGCCCTCTTTCCTCAGCTGAAAAGTGTGAGGAGAATGTCACCTGCTTCCAGGAGTCTCCTGAGGACTCAGAGTCATCTGCGTGTCATCACTGCTCTCCCCTCACCTCTCGAGGAGGAGCCGGCACAAATCTCCTCCCGTTCCTGTCCTCCCTTGGATGGTAGCACCCCGCTGGGAGGCCTGCGCCGCTGATCATCTCCCTCCACTTCCCAGAGGAGGAGACGGAGGCCCCCAGAGGGGCAGTGACTGGCTCAAGGACCCACTGGGAGAGGCTGCTCCCCATGCCAGCTACAGGCCCTGTCCCCGTTACCTTCACCCCACCCCTGGCTCCAAATCTGACCAAGGCCCCGACCTCTGGACTCCAGGGGTGCGTCCAGACCCCAGCTGAACAGACAGGGAGGGGGAGGGCAGGGTGTCTTGGGGGACCTGGCCTAGTGGCCCCGGTCTGCCCCACCCTCACAGGGCTCTCTGACCCCCAGCCTGGGCCGAGCCTTGCCATAGCCTCACCTCCTAGGATCCCCTCAGGATGTTCCCCTCCCCTCTCCTTCTGGCCTCCTTCCAGATCTCCAGCCTCCAGGTTACCTGCACTAGCAGCTCCCTGCTCACGCCTTTCTCTCTCCTGACCCACTTCTTCCAGGTTCGAGAACTCTCCCTGCGGGGTGGGGAAAGAAAGAAAGAAAGAAAGAAAAACTGTGGGATGCTTGAAGGCAAGTCCCATTTGTTTGAGAACCCAGCAGATCCAAACTGCCTGGGGCCTGGATGAGGGATTTCACTGGGGTGCTCTGAGCTCTAAGGTCCCCATGGGACTGTGGAGGGACCTCTCCTCTTGTCCCTTGGGGCCTCCATTCTCAGATGTCCCAAACAGATCTCCTTGGAACAGTGTTGGTTTCAGCTGCATAGAGGCTTCTGTTGCTGCAAAGGAAACACCTGACAATCTCCACCTGGGCTCAAGCCAGGATCTGGTCTGGAAGGAAATGAATCCCTGGGATGGAACTGCTGGCCTAAGGGCACTGAGAGACTCAGAGACCCAGCACCCAGGTCAGTCCCTGTGCTCGGCGTTCGCTGTCTCCCAGGTGGTCTCAGCTGACTTTGGGGGACATGCCGGCCCAAATCAGGTTGCCTGGGCCACCTCAGCATCATGGTGCTTGGCTGGAGAGCAGACTACCCACTACCCACCTGGAAACTTGTCCCCAGGTGTCTTGGAGACGGGTAATGGCAGGGCTCTGCAGGGCAGAAAGGATTGTGTGGAGGGAACAGAAGTTCCCGAGGCATCGGCACTCCTGGGGAAGCGAAGAGATGGAGCCGTGAGGGGGAGCTGAAGCTCTGCTGCCTCTGGTTTCTGTCCCCTCACGGACTTCTCCTGTCCTGGAGGAGACACATGTCCAGGGAAGCCAGGGAGGGCACACCTGCCACCCGACGAGTAACACTGCCAGGCACAAGGATTTGTAGCTCAGCACAAGGGAGGAAGTGAGCTTGTCCCCACTGGGACCTCAAGTCAAGGTCAACGTGGCCCTGGCATGAGGGTCAAGGGACAGTCCAGGGACTAAGACCCCAGACTTCAATCCTGAGAGCTGAGAAACAAGAGGCAATTCCCATGCATCCAGACAGGGCGTGCCAAGGCTTACCTCAGCCACCCTGATCCACAGCTCAACCACCCTGGCCCTGTCCTGCGCTGTCATGCTCGCATCCCCAAGGCAGGTGACGAGGATGCAATTGGCCACGGTGTTCTCGTGCATCACAGTGTCACGGACGGTGGGTGCCAGGGACTCGCGTTCCCTGTTGTCGCGGTCAGACCAGATGGAGCCGAGGCAGTGGGCGGGCACCAACGTCTTGAACAGCTCCTGCAGAAGATGCGGAGTGTCACCCGGTCCTGCCGCACCCCAGCTCAGCGTCCACAGTCCCCCATAGGCCCAGGCAGGGTGAGATCAGAACTGGAGCTCAGGAAGCAGAGCATGTGGCCTGAGGTTTGTGGGAGTCTCTGGGTTTTGTCTGTGTCCACTGAATGCACCCAGTCCAGGATGACCCCGGACTCAGGACTGTGGGGAAGGGAGGGGACATTTGCTCCCAGCCCTGTCTCACTTCCTCCAAGCTCCAGAAGGCAACCCACACATGCCCACCAGAAGGGCCATCATCCACCCATCTCAGTGCCCCTCGGGTCCCACTCCCCATTCCCATGCACATTCCCCACGAGGCAGGGACAACCCCCAGCTTTGTTTGTCTCCACTGGAGTCAATACACATCACCTTCCTGATAAGTGCTGAGGCTGTCTGGGACACCTGCGCAGATGGGGGATCCCCCCAAGGACCTGGCAGCACTTCAGTGAGTGCCCATCCCCCACCAAAGGGCCAGACTCTGCCCACCTTCCACTCTCTCCCACCTCATTCATCGGCACAGCCACCCTATACAGCAGGTGCTGAGTGTCTGTCTCTACTGTCCCCTGTTCACTAGGGGACAGCGAAGGCTTGGGGAGAAAGAAATCTGCCCAGGTCACAGTGTTGATAAGGGAGGGAGCAGGGATTTGGACCCAGATCATCGGAATCCCGAGCAGGGAATGGCAAGTGTGGGGTGGCTCATGGCACCGGGAAGGCAGGGGCCACCTGCCCCGCGAGCTCCTCTGCTCACTGCAGCCATCCTCGTCAGCTGCTCTGCCACCAGCTGGGGAGGGAAGTCCAAGATGTTCGGCTTCTCCTCCCACAGCTGGTCCTCGGTGGTCACGGCCCAGGGGCAGCTGGGCTCTGGGGATGCCTTTACTGGTGGCCCTTGCTCTGGTCCTGGAGTGGCCGACTCAGGGGCTGCTGGCTCCAGCTCTACCACACGTGGTGAGACTGGAGGTGCAGCTGGCTCCAGCCCGGGGGCTGGCACTGGCTCTGGCTCTGGAGGTGGCAGGAGCTTTGGAGCTGGCTCTGGAGCAGGATAAAGAGAAAGTTTCACGCACACACCTTACAGTTTCTGTGCCTTTCCAAAGATAGAAAGGACTCCACTGCCTCTTAGGGAACGCTAGCCCGTGAACCTCAACACAGACAGTCTTCCCAGACTCCAGTCCCCTCACCTTTCCATTTGGCTTCAATGGCCTTGAGATGCTCCAGGTGGCCTGGCAGAAGGTAGGCATGGCCCTCCACGTGGGAGCCACCAAAGCTGATGTGCAGAGTGGCCAGCTGCAGGGTCCAACAGGGAAACCTCAGGGGCTCCCTGCAATCCTGCCCTTGGCCCAGCCAGGTTCCCAGCAGGAAACAGATAGCACTGCGGGGAGGCAGATGGGCCAGAGAGTCAGTGGCCTGGCCTTTCCTTAAACACCGACCTCCCAAGGCACTCTTGTTAGCATCTGCGCCCCTGTGCCAGACCCTCCCCCTCCAGAGGAGGGGCCCAACCCAGCCCTGAGCCCTGGCTGCATGACCTGGCTGTGGCAGTCCTGCTCATCCAGCAGGCTGAACACAGAGTCTGTGAGAGTCTCTTGTTCCCACCGACACTCTCCTCCCCAAGGGTCTGGACACAGCCCACTCAAGCCCTCCATGTATGTGGGCCACTGGAATGAAGACTCCAGCAGATTTGGGAGCAGCTTGCTCACACACCTCCTACTATGGACCTGGCGGTGGTGCTTACAAGGTGTGGATGTGGAGAAAGGGAGGCAGGAGGAGCTGGGACTCTGGTGGGAGTGGGTCTCTAGGGGACAACGCAGCCCAGCCTCCCTTCCAATTCTCAAGTGGCCTGGGACCCATGCACAGCTCTCTTTGAGTCCAGTCCTGCTGGAGTGGAAGCCACCAGAACTCAGCCCTCCCATGGGAATCACAAGATGGGTGAGATGCAGGGTTCTCCCAGGCCTGACACGGCCACAGCCTCCATCCTCGCCCCGCAACCTGTTTGCTAGAGACAGGAGGCCCTTCTTCTCAACCCAAAGACCACTCACTTTGGGAGGTGGTCCTGTCCTCCAGCATCCCGCACGCAATGGGCCAAGCTGCCTCCATGTGTCCCAAAGGGGATGAGGACATCGCCCGGGATGGAGGGTAGATGGGACCTGTGAATGATGTCAAGTGTGACTGTCTGACTCTCAGAATAGAGGGGAGGACCAGGGAGGCTGTCTGCTTCATTCACTGAGTGACACTTAGTGTGTCCAGAAGTCCTGCTCAGAGTAGGTCTTTCATAGACATTGTTGAATGACCTCCAACCAGAACCATCCCAGGTGTCTGAGTGGGCCTGTGGCCCCTCTGTGACCCTAGAGATCCCTAAGTGGCTACACCAAGGACAAGCACCAGGACCAGCTGGATGGCATCTCAAACTCTTTGACAGGGTGCTCTCCAGGTGCTTTTCCAAACTCAAAAAGCCACAAGCCAGTGAAGGGAGAGGTGAAGTGAAGACTACTTTTCATGGGGGACAGAGAAATAATCACCACCAGCAACCACAGCATGGCCCACCACCCTCTCTGCAGAGCCGGGCACCAGGGAAGCACCTGGATGGCTGAGCCCATTCATCCCTGGGAGAAGCCTAGCAAGTTCATCCTCTCTCACCCCACATTTCAGAGGAGCCAACTCAGGCTCAGAGAGATGTGGTGACATTCCCAAGGCAAGACACACAGCTGGCAGTGGGCAGAGTCACCACTGTGCTGAGGAGGAGGCAGGCAGTCACCTGGGAAACAGCTGGTCCAGCACCTGGTGGGAAGTGCTGGAGCCTGAGTAGCTGCAGAGGGAGGTGATGACACTGCAGAGGACTCTGCTGGGGAAGGCTGGCAGCACAGACTCTGAGAGCCTCTGCATCATGCCTGCCTGGAGGGCACGCATCCTGCAGGCCTCAGTGACAGACAGAGTGGACTCATCTTCACTCTGGGTGGGACGAGGAGGGACACAGAGTCAGGGTCACCACTGCGAACCACCAGCGTTATCGAGGTCTGAAGCTGACCCAGGAACTCCTAGCCCCTCCCAGACATGTGCGACAGGAGACACAGGAGCTCCCACACTCAGCAAGGTTCTGGGTTCTCACAGTACAATGTGACTTTGGGCATGTGAAGGATTCCACATTGATCTCCCTCGAGGCCATTTGCTTGCTGAGGGACAACAGACCTCCCTCTGTGAAGAGCACCAGCCCAGTGAATCCTCAACAGACACCCCCACTCTAGAGAGGAGAACAGAGGCTTAGGTATGCCAGGTAGCTTCTCTAGATCCTGTGGGTCAGAACTGAGAGCCCCCCAAAGTGAGGGCTGAGGGCCAGCCCCTCTAACTGCCTGAGGCTTCATTGGGCCCCAACCTGGAGGGAAATGTTATGTGGCCACCCCACCCCGCCCCAGTCTGGAAACAGTGTACAAGGCAGTGACACACTCGGAGAATCCCTTTGACTTCCAAAACACGCTGATGGTTATTTCTCTTACATTAAAGGGAGTTTGGAGACCCTCGTTATCGAGGTTGCATGTTCCAAAAAAGGCAAAATTCAAAGATACTCAGGGCCTAGTGGGAAGTGACAACGTTTTCTCTAATCTTCCTAGGAAAATGCAAAGAGTGCCCTCCTATCCTCCTATGCAGCTGGTGGGGAGGAGCAGAAGTCCAGATTCCTTTGGGACTGTGGGACACTCAGGGTGGACAGCCCTGTTAGGCTCCCAGGAGATGAGCAGTTTGAGGCTGGATTCTGGGCCTACCCTGGTCACCTCAGGGGCCTGGGTGGGAAGACCCCTCCGTGCCCACTCTCACCTCAGAGCAGCCCTGGTTATTGATGATGGTGTGGTGCAGTTGGCCCCTGTCCAGGGAGATGGAGTACCCGAAGCCATTTGCCAGATCTTTGACCACCTCCTGCGTGCAGCTCTGCAAAGACAGTGCCCGAGAGCCGGGCCGGGATGTCTCAGGCACCTGCCTCGACTTGGCCACAGGAGGAAACCCCAGCAGGGATCAGGTACCCGGCAGTGTCTGTGTAGAACTCCAGCCAGGGAGGGAATGAGATGACACCCGGATGGCTCGGGACTAACCTATGGGTAGAGGAGCTTGGTCCCCAGCACCCACTCTCCCATCCTGCTAGCCAACACCTAGGCTGGGAACACGACGCACTGCCAGGCTTCCAACACCCAGCAAAGGGCTCCTGCCTAGGATGAGTGCCCCCTCAGCCCCGCCGTCCCTCATTCCACTCCCCCCGGACACACAAGGAGGCTCAGAGGGGTGTGGGGTTGGGATCCCATTGTGGCCTAAGGCGGTTGGCCTGCCCTGTGTTACCTGAGGGATCCTCCTGCCAAATGGCCAGAGGTGGTGCAGGTGAGGGCCAAGCCAATGTGTGTAGCAACTGAAAAGGCTCTGTTTCTTGGCTTTCCTGAAGCCACAGCCTCGACAAGTCGGGAGACAACAGCAGAGCATCCCGCTCTCTTGAGTGTCTCTACTCAAGTGAGCTCAATAGGAGGCTATGTCTAGAATGTGGGTGCCTGGAGACCAGTGTGCTAAGTTCTGTTAGGGTCTGTCACCAAGGAAGTGAGGTCACTTCCTCAAGCTTCCATTACCCGGGCCTCTTCTTTCACTCACACCAACCCAAAACCCCTCTGGGATCTTGGCTACTCACCCTCCTTGCCCATGTCATCACCAGAACTGTACACAAATAGCCAGCACAGAGCCTCACACAGGACCTTGAGATGGAACCAGGTTTCCAGCTTGAGGATGCTGAGTTCAGCTGAGTTCACTCCTCTCTTTCCCTAGAAGCTCTGTGTCCTGGAAACACCATTGTGCCTCGCAAGGCCTCCTCAATCCTTCAACCTGCACGATAGGGACGAGGCCAGAAATAGCTCCCTCAGGATGTCCTCAGCTGCAGAAGAGACAGTAGTGACAACACCTGGTGTCTGGTTTCACTTGTGTCTGATGCACACACTTAGAGATGAAAGAATGACAAGAAGGGGTGGGCTATCGTGTGGAGTACCTCTTAAAACAGGCCTGTGTCACAGCACTTGGACCTTGAGCAAGTCCCTGCCCCTCTGGGCCTCATTTACACATCTGCAGCTTTAATGGGTTGAAATTAGAGGAAATTCAGAGATTGCCAGTCACTGGCATGAATGATTCCACGGTCTCCTGTTTCCCTTAGAGTCAGAACCAAGTGCCTCATGTTGGCCTATGTGGAGGGCAGCCTCCACCACGGCTCCCGGTGCTCACTGTCTCCTGCTGTGCACATCCTTGTGGAACCGCACAGTCATTAGGAAGTGACTTCTGAATAGAATGCAGCCAAGGTGTTGGGATGGTACACAACCCAGGGTTAAGAACAAAAAGCCTGGCCCTTCCTTCTTACTCATTGTCTTTAGCCCCCTCCTTCTTTCCCTCCTCCTGTTTCCATCTCTCTCTCTCTCTCTGCCTCTTATATCTCTGGAACTGGGGGAGCAAGTGCACATGTGTTCAATTTCCCTATGTAGAGGCTCCATAGGAGAGAATGGAGGAAATGATCGGCCAATAGACAGGCAGGAACTCAGGCTTTCCGTCCAAACAAACCCTGTCAACATGCATGTGAGTGAACTTGGGAGCACATGCTCCCCGAGTCGAGCCGCAATAGAGATGCAGCCCAAGCTTCACAGAGACCTTGAGGCAGAAGCACCCAGCTAAGCCGTGCCCCATTCCTGGCACACACACTTTGTGAGAGCTTAAGGATTTGTACTTTCTAGGGGCACGGTCTTAGAGCAACGTCGTCAGAGAGTGACAGGAAAAAGCAGTCTGCCAGTCCTGCCACCCGTCCCTGCCATACCCCCATCTCCCCTCCTCTCTCTTCTCAGGATCCTTCCAGCCACACCGCCACCTTTCTGACCTTCTCTGCTCAGACTCCTTTCTTCCTGTGAGTCTCTGCACCAGCAGTGGCTTCTCCCTGACACTCAAACTGTTCCCAGACACAGGCAGGCATGCCTCACATCTGTCACTCTGCCCACAGCAAATGTTACTCCTCTGAGGCCTTTCAGGGCCTCCCAGGCACAGTCTCCAACGTCACAGATCTCACATCTGCACGGTCATCTCATGATTTTCTTCTTCTTGGTCTCTTTTGGATAAAGTGAGTCCATGAAGCAGGGCATTCTGCTTGGCAGACGCAGAGGCAGCTTCTTCCGGTGCCCTCAGGAACATGACTGTCTCTTCTGGGTTGAATGTTTCCCCTCACAAGTCCATTCTGAATGGAAACTGTCATTTCACCTCTTTCCTGGGTCTGGTTTCTTCTAAGAACACAGGGAGCCATCCCTTCTCCCTGGAATGTGGCACCAGCCCCTACACCCACAGCCAGAAAATTAGCGCCCAGCTTCAAACACCACCAATCCTGAAGTCAGTTCCTGCTGAGGCCTCCCATCCATTCTGTAATTCCATGGTAATGGCTGAGGTCACCTTTCCCCTGAGCCTCAGCTCCCAGCCTTCCATTGGCTTCTTCGAGGAACAGTGGGATTTCACAGAAGCACTCCCAGCCTGGGCAAGAAAGGCTTTGAAATGTTCTCTATGTATTTTCCAGGACATGGGACATGAGGAGAAGTCATTTTGGTGTGTATGTGCAGCAGTTTTGATGCAAAAAGTATCTTTTTCAGACAGAGATCAAAGAATGGGGCTACGGGGTGTAACAAGAAAATGGATATGCTGAGCCATCGTCTTCATGGTGTGAAGTCTTAGAGAGCAAAGAACATGCTTAAGAGCAGAGAATATGAAGACAATATCTTATGTTCAAATTCCAGCTCAATCACTTCCTAGATATGGTAGCGGGCAAGTTACTCACCTCATCAGTGCCTCAGTTTCCTCATCTGGTGTCGGCAAGAATGATAAGTGTACCTAATTTGTAAGGACATGGAGAGTATTAAAGGAGTTAATGTTTGAAAACTGCTTGCAACACCTAGCACCTTACAAGCACCGTACCTATCCATTATAAATGAAATGGAAACATTCTTCTGATGCTCTTTTTACTCCAGAAGGGAGACTAGTGCCTGGATGGATGTAGACAGAACTCCCTGAGACAGGATGAATCGAAGAATGAACAACACTGTTGAAGGCATTTCCAATGGCACATCCGCCTCCTTAGGGACATTCTCTAGCAGAATCACACCCAAGCATCCCTCCTCTCTCCTGCATCATATTCTGGGATTCTATCCAGAAATCATGGGGCTTCTTGCACCCCGGCACCCACACCCACTACAGGTTCTCTTCTCTCTAGCAGCAAACCTTAGGCCTTGTCCTGATGGCTGCAGCCCACAGGCTCTGCACTCTGATCCTTTTCTTCACTTGAGGGAGAAGTGCCATCCCCAGAACTGGGCACACACAGTGTGAGCCTTGGAGTGAATGTCTCCCTGGCCGGTTGTAGGTGGAAGAGCACCGTGACAGAATGGGACTTAGGGAGAGTCTTCCAGTTGTGCTCAGAAGGGGCCCAGCCAGGGCATTGGTCAGCAAGGTCTGGTCTGGTTGGTGGACCTTGGTGGCAAATGAGTGGCAGGGGCAGCATGTTTTAGAGGTCCTGGCAGGAGACAATTCATAGGATGGTCATGAAGTCAGAATCAGCCTAATAAGCTCCAACTTAATCCACTGTCATCTGTTCCCTGACTGGCTGACTAATCCAGGAGTGATTTAGAAGAGTGATATTCGTGTTCTATCATCTTTTCATTGGTTGGCTACAGCTATTATTCTTTACATAACTTGTATATGTCTACAAAGGAAAGGAAAGATTAGTTTTGTTACAACCCTTCTAGCAAAATTCTCCCTAACATATTGAATCACTAACAGAATCCACCGCTGGGAACCTCATATAAGATGCTGACATTTACTCTCTGGTTTCATATCTTCTTGTTTGGTAAATTCTCTTGACTTCTGGCTTCTTTCCTGAGGTTCGTCCACTCAGGACAATGTAGGAGTGCAATCTCTTGCTACTTCAGAAGTAGTGGGGCAACTCTATGATGATGTTGCTTTTGTTTTGTGACTGTGTGTGTGTGTGTGTGTGTGTGTGTGTGTGATGAGACTGTTTTCTGCATCTTGCCGCGTGGGTTGGATTGACTCCTTTCCTTGGAAAAATTGTCCCTTACCACTTTCTCTGGGCTTTATTTTCATGGCTTGAACAGTGTTGTGCAACAGTAGAATTGACACTCTATCTTATGGAATTTAAACTTCTTTTAGTAGCCACATTTCAGAAAGTAAAAATAAACATGTGAAACTAATTTTAATAGTATATTTAAACCCATTACAACCAAGATATTATCATCTGGCCAGGCAATCTATATAAAAATTATGATAGAGATAGTTGAATTTTTTTTATGATTGGGATCTAAAAATCCATTTACAGCACAGTCTTCATTTGCAAATTGAAATTTTCTACATATTCAGTTTCTGTGTCCCCCAAATCAGAACCTGGGCTGACTTGTTAGAGAGGAAATAAAGCAGAACAGGCATAAGTAACGATCACTGTCAATCCAGCTCAGCATGAACACTCACCACTGACAAAAAGGCTGTCCCTGAGCAGGGAGTAGAGGCCCCTCGGGGTGACACGGTGAGTCAGCTGGTTAAGCTCCCAGGAATGCTGCTGTCACCTGGTGTCTCTGTCATACTCTCCATCACGAGCCATGGGGTCAGGGTGGTAGGTGCAGACAGTTTCCATGCTGGTGGCTGCCCCATCGTCCGCAGGCCTGGGGAGAGAGGAATGTGGGGACTCTAGAGAGATGTCCTGAATCCTCTGATAATGGGGGCCAGAGGGAGGGAGGAGCAAATTGGGAGTCAGATGGAAGAGTGAAAACTGGGGTGGTCTCTGAAAGCGTTTGTGACTCTCAATGCTCAGAAAAGGGACTTCCCTGAGGGAGATCACTCTGCAACCCAAGGACAAGGGGCCTAGGCTGCTCTTCTTGAACAAGGATCCAAGCAGGGGAGGAGGCAGGAGGAGGAGGAGCTGGAGAGACAGCAGGTGGGGAGCGGCTGGCTGGGACTCATCCCACCAGGAGCTGCGGGCACCAGGGTCTCATCCAGTGTTGCAGGACTCTCTCAGTGGAGTTAAATGTCGCTGAGCCCTTGCTCACGTCTGTTGAATATTGGAGGTTGGAGATGCTGAACTTCAGTGTGAGGGCCTTCAGCTCGTGCACCATAGCTTGCAAGAAGAGATGGGGAGAGATGGCCATCACTGACAGCTGGCCTGAGACCAGATCAGAGTCCTGAATTCATTATCATCTGTTGCCTTTGCTCCCAGTGGAACCACCACCCACCGCTGTGCTCATCCAAGTTGAAGCCAGTATATCACTCATGTCTTCCTTCCTCCACTGCCAGTAACACCCACTGCACTTGAGGATTGCTCCTCAAAACACACCCTATTTCCCTATATAATGCCTACTCATTATTAAAGACCCCACCTGGGCAAAACTTCCTCCACAAAGCTCTTCCCACCCAAATAATGCCAGTGCTTCTCCTCAAAACATCCCACCTTCGATTAGAATGTTATGTGAATTTCATAAGACCAGGGGCTCTCTGAGAGCTGCATCAGATTCGATTATTGGTATAATCTTTGTGATAGGCATGATTGCCCGAAAACCAGAATTGCACACCTCGGCTTTCCAGCTCCCAAGTGATAATTTGGCAGTGTAGGTGTGGGGCTGCAGAGCTACTCTGGGGAAGGAAGAGGGGTCCCCTAGGTCTGTGGTGGCTTCTGGTTGCTCAAGTGATGAGGAAGTAGGCAGGAACTTGCTTCCTGGCTCAGGAGCTGTGGAAAGGGCTCTTGTTAGGGTGGGATAGAGCCCCCATACAGTGGGTGAAGCCCCACAGGCTCATCTGCACTCAGTAGTGGCTGTCCCAGGACAACCATTCACAGGTGAGCCATAAATGTGAGTGACAGAAGGAGGGATTGTGTGAGTAGAGGTAAGAGCAAGCTTATGAAGGAGATGAACCCAAAAGAGTGAGTGTGGTTGAAGAGAGAGATGGAACAAAGAGAGAGGTAGAGGCACAGACAGAGGGGATACCTGGATGGACAGAGGATGAGTGGACAAATGGAGGGTCAAAAGGAAAGCAGGAAGAATACACACAAGGAAGAGAAGTTGGAGAGATGGGAGGAAAGAGGATGGAAGGAGAGAAGAAGGAAAAACAGGTGAACAGGCAGGAGGACAGTTGGACAGATTGATATCTGGACAGATGCTTGGATGGATAGATGGAAGGAAGGAAGGAATAGAGGGAGGGAGTGTGGAAGGAAGGATAGAAGGAAAAAAGGTAGGAAGGAGGGAGCCTGAGAGGAGGGAGAACTGGGAAAATCACCTGCTCAAGTTCACAGGGTGTTTTAAAGGGAGGTTAAGGCTGAGAATACAGGACCCCTAACTCCCAGGCTTGTGTCCACCTGTCCCAATGCTGCCTGTTATTACTCGTAGAGATGAGCATGTGGACGTAAAAGAAACCTTGAGCCCTACCCTCACAATACACAAAACTCAATTCCTGGACACTTTGACCTAAAGGAGAAAGGTAAAATAATGAAACTTCTAGAAGACAACATAAGAAAACATCTTCAGGATGACAGGGTAGCAAAAACTTCTTAAAGAAGACACACAAATGCACACATACACACACTCTCCATAAAAGAAAAGATTGGTAAACTTGGATTCATTAAAATTTAGACTTTCAGTTCATCATGAGACATATTACAAGAGGGAATTGGCAAGTCACAGGATGCGAAGAGATTGTTCCAATTCGAATATTCAACAAAGGATTCTCATGCAGAATACAGAAAATCTTCAGCATCACAGTAAGAAAGGAGCCAAACAAACCAATTGCTTAAAACTGGTCAAAAGACTTCAACAGGCACTCCACAACACAGAGTGTCCCAGCGGCCAACAAGCACATGCAAATGTGCTAAAATCAGCAGGGACAAGGGAAATGACAATTCAACCACACTGAGATCTTCTATACAACCAGAGAATGGTTAAAAACAGTTTTGAAATGCTGAGCTGAGGGCAGCAAGTGGAGGGGAGGCTGCAGAGCAACTGGAAGGCTCACACACTGCAGGTAGGAGTAGGAATTCATGCAGCCACTTGGGAAAGCTTTTTGGCAGGATCTATCTGTTAAAGCTGGAGACACACATACAACATGACCAGCAATTCTACTCTTAGATGTGTCCTCAACTGAAATCTAAACATTTCAACCAAGAGGAAGGAGCAAGAATGATTAGAGCATCAATCTCCTTATTCCTCCAAAGTAGAAAGTACTCAAATATCCATCTACAGTAGAATGGATAAATCAATTCCGCTATCTAGTTCATGGTGGTTTTAAAAATTGGCCACAAATTCTTTGAGACACATCCCATGAATATGTGAGGTTCAGGTTCCCTCCCCTTGAATCTAGGCAGGCGTGAACCTACTTCAATCAACAGAGTAGAAGCGTTGCTCTGTGGAAGTGGTGTGATGTGACTTCCAAGGACATGCCACTCTCAGGAAGCTTGCTCAGTGAAGCCAGCCAACAAGCTGTGAAGAGCTAAGGCCTCATGGAGAATCTCCTCATGGAGAATCTGCAACCAGGGCACAGCCACCTTCATTGCAACTGCTATGCTGGCGATCAGGTGATAAGACTTCGTTCCTAAACAGAAGATGAACCATATGCACTGAAGAAAATAGACCACCAACACAAGCCCTGACGCACACCATGTCCATTTATACTTGGTATCTCAAGACCAGGGGCCAAGATGAGGAGGCAGGAGTTCATCCCCAAATTCTTGAGATTTTATCCAATACCAGACAGACTGTGCTCACCAAGCATTTCCTAAACCTCCTCCCTTCCTCAAAGGAATCTCTGCATCTGGATACCGACATTAAGTTTCCTCTGGTCATATATGATCACCAGCCCCAGTACAGCCTTTGTATCAGCAATAGGTGAACACTATCTGAACAGGTCACCTGGGTCCCAAAAGTGGAAAAGAAGTAGAGCAACTTTCAAGTAGAAGTTTCCATCTCCATTGAAATTGTATTTTAGATATACCATTGGAAAAATAAAACTGCCACTTTTCAAAACAGGAAATGTAGGTGCCCTTGTGAACGATCCCAGAGGATTTTGGTCTTCAAGACATCCCAGCCAAGGTACCATCCATGTGAGTGAAAGAGCCTCTAAATGATTCTAGACCCCAACCATCAGAGAGCAGGGCAATTTCTCCCTACCAAATTCCTAACCCACAGAATCCGACTAATACAATGGTTGTTGTTTCACTCCACTAAGTTTGGATCGGCATGTTACGCAGCTATCAATAACCAAAACTAATGCATTATGCAATAATAATCAGATCTAAAGAACTTTATAAAAACCAACCAATTACCTGTAACAACATGAATGAATCTCAGACAGGATGTTTAATAAAAGGAGCCTGGTAGAAAGGAGTACATAGAGTATAATTCCATCTACCTGAGCTCAAAAACTGGCAAAACTAAGCTACAAGCGATAGAAGTCAGAGTAGTGGTTACCTTGGGTGGGAGCAAATTCTGCAAAGGGTCACGATAGAGGCTTCTGGAGAGCCAGAATAGTGAATGTCTTGATTTGGGGGGTTGTTATGATAGTGTGTTTAGATTGCTAAAAAAAAAAAATCATTGAGGTAGATACTCAAGACTCGTGTACTTTTCCCACTAAGTATGCTACAATTTAAAACGATATTTTGTCAGTAAAACGTGGCTCACCCAATAGATGTGAGAGTGTGAAGGACAAATAAAAGATGACTCCAAGTTTTCAGGTATGATAGACTAGGTAGTGCCATTAACTGAAGAGTTGAACCATGGAGCAAATTAAAACAGGAGCAGAGGCAGGGACCATGTCCTGCTCATTATGTATTCAGGTGTCTACCATAATCCTGAATACACAGTCAGTCCAGCTTCCAGGATACTCCTCTCCTTTTCACCATAAACTATGGCTCACCCCTTCTTGGTGTCTTCTATTGCCTCCTTTTTCCCAGCTGCTTTTTTTTTAAGTTTTTATTGAGTTTATGATAGTTTACAATCTTGTGAAATTTCACAAGACATTATTGTTTGTCAGTCATGTTGTAGGTGCACCCCTTTACCCTTTGTACCCCCAAGCCCCCTTTCCCCTGGTAGCCACTAATCTGTTCTCTTTGTCCACGTTTAAATTCCTCATATGAGTGGAGTCATACAGAGATTGTCCTTCTCTATCTGGCTTATTTCACTTAACATAATTCCCTCAAGGTCAATCCACGCTGTTTTGAATGGAACAACTTTATCCTTTCTTAAGGCTGAGTAGTACTCCACTATATATATACACATACATACATACAAACACACACACACACACATATATATATACACACACATAGAGTGTATACATACATATATATACACCATATCTTCTTTATCCAATCATCAGTTGATGGGCACTTAGGTTACTTCCACGTCTTGGCTATTGTAAATAATGCTGCAATGAACATAGGGGTGCATGGGACTTTTGGAATTGCTGACTTCAAGCTCTTTGAATAGATACCCAGTAGTGGGATGGCTGGGTCATATTGTATTTCTATTTTTAATTTTTTGAGGAATCTCCATACTGTTTTCCATAGTGGCTGCACCAGTTTGCATTCCCTCCAGCAGTGTAGGAGGGGTCCTTTTTCTCCACAACCTCTCCAACATTTGGTACTTTTTGTTTTGGTTATTTTTGCCATTCTAATGGGTGTAACGTGATATCTTAGTGCAGTTTTGATTTGCATTTCCCTGATGATCAGTGATGATGAACATCTTTTCATGGTGCCTATTGGCCATCGGTATATCTCCTTGGAGAAATGTCTGTTCATGTCTCCAGTCCATTTTTTGATTGGGTTTTTTTGTTGTTGTTGAGTTGTGTGAGTTCTTTATATATTATGGAGATTAATCATTTGTTGGATATATGACTTGCAAATATTTTTTTCCCAATTAGTGGCTTGTTTTTTTGTTTCAATCCTGTTTTCTCTTGCCTTGAAGAAGCTCTTTAGTCTGATGAAGTCCCATTTCTTTATTCTTTCTATAGTTTCCCTTGTCGAGAAGACATGGTGTCCGAAAAGATCCTTTTAATACTGACATCAAAGAGTGTACTGCCTACATTTTGTTCTAGAAGTCTTACGGCTTCAGGTCTTACCTTTGGGTCTTTGATCCATTTACAGTTTATTTTTGTGAATGATGAAAAAGAATGGTCAATTTTTATTCTTTTACATGTGACTTGCCATTTTACCCAACACCATTTGTTGAAAAGACTTTCTTTTCTCCATTGTATGCCCTCAGCTCCTTTGTCAAAGATTAGCTGTCCATAAATGTGTGGTTTTATTTCTGGGCTTTCAATGCTGTTCCATTAATCTGTGCACCTGTTTTTCTACCAGTACCATGCCGGTTTGATTCCTGTAGCTTTGTAGCATGTTTTGAAGTCAGGGATTGTGATGCCTCCCGTTTTGTACTTTTTTCTCAGGATTGCTTTAGCAACTTGGGGTCTTTTGTTGCCTCATGTGTATTTTAGGATTCTTCATCCTATTTCTGTAAAGAATGTCATTGAGATTCTGATTGGGATGGCGTTGAATCTGTAGATTGCTTTAGGTAGAATAGACATTTTAACTATGTTTATTCTTCCAATCCATGTACATGGAATGTCTTTCCACCTCCTTATGTCATCATCCAATTCTCTCAGAAAGGTCTTGTAATTTTCATTGTATAGGTCTTTCACTTCCTTGGTTAAATTCACTCTGAGCTATTTTATTCTTTTTGCAGCAATTGTGGATGGTATTGTGTTCTTGAGTTCCTTTTCTATTAATTGATTATTAGAATATAGAAATGCTATTGATTTATGCAAATTGATTTTATACGCAGCAACTTTGCTGTAGTTGTTCATTACTTCTAAGAGTTTTCCAATGGGTTCTTTGGGGTTTTCTATATATAAGATCATGTCGTCTGCAAACAGCGAGACTTTCACTTCTTCCCTCCCTATTTGGATTCCTTTTATTCCATTTTCTTGCCTGATTGCTCTGGCCAGGACCTCCAGTACTATGATAAATAAGAGTGGTGATAGAGGGCATCCTTGTCACATTCCTGATTTTAGGGGGATGGCGTTCAGTTTTTGCCCATTGAGTATGATGTTGGCTGTAGGTTTATCATAGATGGCCTTCATTATGTCGAGGTCATTCCCTTCTATGCCCATTTTGTTCAGAGTTTTTATCATAAGTGGCTGTTGGATCTTGTCAAATGCTTTCTCTGCATCTATTGAGATGATCATGTGGTTTTTATTCCTCAGTTTGTTGATGTGATGTATGACGTTGATTGATTTGCAGATGTTGAACCATCCCTGTGTCCCTGGTATGAATCCCACTTGCTCATGATGTATGATCCTTTTGATGAATTGCTAAATTCTGCTTGCCAAAATTTTGTTGAGAATTTTTGCATCTTTGTTCATCAGCGATATTGGCCTGTAGTTCTCTTTTTTCGTGATGTCCTTGTCTGGCTTTGGTTTCAGTGTGAGGTTGGCCTTGTGGAATGCGTAAGGAAGTGTTCCATCCTCCCTAACTCTTTGAAATAGCTTGAAAAGGATAAGTATTAAATCCTCTCTGAAAGTTTGGTAGAATTCCCCAGGAAAGCCATCTGGTCCTGGGGTTTTATTCTTTGGGATGATTTTGATTGCTGTTTCAATCTCTTTCCTAGTGATTGTTGTGTTCAAATTGTCTGCTTCTTCTTGACTGAGCTTTGGGATATTGTAGGAGTCCAAGAATTTATCCATTTTCTCTAGGTTATCCATTTTGTTGGCATATACTTTTTTGTAGTATTCTCTTATAATCCATTGTACTTCTGCGGAGTCTGTTGTTATTTCTCCTCTTTCATTTCTAATTTTGTTTATTGGAGCTTTCTCCCTTTTTTTCTTTGTAAGTCTGGCTATGGGTTTGCCAATTTTATTTATCTTCTCAAAGAACAAGCTCTTTGTTTCATTGATCCTTTCTACTGCCTTTTTCATTTCAATAGCATTTATTTCTGCTCTGATTTTTATTATTTCTGTCCTGCTGACTTTGGGCTTTGTTGGTTCTTCTTTCTCTAATTCGGTTAGGTGTAGTTTAAGATTGCTTATTTGGGATTTTTCTTGTTTGTTAAGATGTGCCTGTATGGTGATGAATTTTCCTGTTAATACAGCTTTTGGTATATCCCATGTGAGCTGGTATGGCATGTTATCATTTTCATTTGTTTCCAGGTATTTTTTTAATTTCTTCTTTAATTTCTTCAATGATCCATTGCTTGTTCAGTAGCGTATTGTTTAGTCTCCACATTCTTGTGCCTTTCTCAGCTTTTTTCTTGTAATTAATTTCTAGCCTTATAGCATTATTATTGGGGAAGTTGCTTCTTAGTGTTTCAATTTTTTAAAATTTATACAGGCTTGCCTTGTTTCACAGCATATAGTCTATCCTTCAAAATGTTCTGTGTGCAGTTGAGAAGAATGTATATTCTGCTGTTTTTGGATGGAGTGTTCTATATAGGTCTATTAAGTCCAACTGTTTTAGCTTTTTGTTTAATTCCACCATTTCCTTGTTGATTTTCTGTCTGGATGATCTGTCCAGGGTTGTGAGTGGGGTGTTGAGGTCCCCTACTATTATTGTGTTATTTTTGATATCCTATTAGGTTTGTTAATAGTTGCTTTATGAACTTTGGTGCTCCTGTGTTGGGTGCATAGATATTTATAAGCGTTATTTCTTCTTGATGAAGTGTCCCTTTGATCATTATATATTGTCCCTCTGCGTCTCTCTTTTCCTGCATTATTTTGAAATCCGTTTTGCCTGATATAAGTATTGCAACACCTGCTTTCTTTTGCTTGCTATTAGCTTGAAGTATTGTCTTCCACCCCTTCACTCTGAGCCTGTGTTTGTCTTTGGGGATGAGGTGTGTTTCCTGGAGGCAACAAATTGTTGGAGGTTATTCTTTAATCCATCTTGCCACTCTGTATCTTTTTATTGGAGAGTTCAATCCGGTTACATTGAGGGTGATTATTGATGCATGCGGGCTTAATGCTCTCATTCTCTCACTCATTATCTGGCTTCCCTGCATTACCTTTGTTTCTCGTCCTGTGTGTTTTAGCCTACCAATTGACTTCTGCAATTTCTTATGCTGGGTTTCTTAGATTTTTCCTTATTTACGTTTTATGGCTCTGTTCTGTTTGTTTTAGTGGCTATCCTGAAATTTGTATTTAGAAGCTCATGTATAATACAGTCTATTCTCTGGTGGTCTCTTACTTACTTGGCCTAGACTGATTTAGTCCCTTTGCTCTTCCCCTCCTAAATTATTATTTTCACCTCTTATTCCAACTCGTGTTATGAATTTGTAGTTAGAGTGATAAGATCGTCTTTGCTTTGGTTGTTTCCTTACCTTTATCCTAATGCTATAGTTGAATATTTGCTATCCTATTTTGGTTCTATCTATCTGTCTCCCTACTCTGTGGTTTGTGACCCCTTTCTCCCTTTTTCTTTTTTCAGGTATGAGAGCCTTCTTGAGGATTTCTTGTAGTGGAGGACTTTTGGTTACAAATTCCCTAAACTTTGGTTTGTCTGGAAAAGATTTAATTTCTCCCTCATATCTGAAGGATATTCTTGCTGCATAGAGTATTCTTTGCTGAAGATTTTGATCTCTTAAAGCTTTGAATACATTGCTCCATTCTCTCCTAGCTTGTAAGGTTTCTGTAGAGAAATCTGCTGAAAGTCTGATAGGAGTTCCTTTGTAGGTTATTTTCTTCTGTCTTGTTGCCCTGAGTATTCTTTCTTTGTCTTTCATGTTTGCCATTTTTACTACTATATGCTGTGCACTAGGTCTCTTTACATTGGCAAATCTAGGAGATCTGAAAGCTTCCTCCACACACATTTCTCCCTCAATCCCTAGATTTGGGAAGTTCTATTCTATAATTTCATTAAGCACACTTTCTGCTCTATTTTCCTTTTCCACGTTCTCAGGAATTCCAATGATTCTTAAATTCGTTATCCTCATTGAATCTGCTATTTCTCTGATATTTTCCTGCTTCTTTTAAATCCTTAGTTCTTTCTCTGTCTGGAGCCATTCAGCCTGTCTATCTTTGAGCATGCTAATTTGCTCCTCTATGGTGTCTCCACAGGCATTCAGAGAATCCGTATACTGTTTTATCTGGTCCATTGTATTTTTCATGTCTAGTATTTCTGATTGATTCTTCTTTATAGTTTCAATATCTTTTGTGAAGTAACTCCAGAACTTGTTGACTTGTTTCTCTATTTTTCCCTCAACCTCATTGAGTTTTTTGATGATAGCTACTCTGAACTCATTTTCACTTAGTTAATGTATTCCCAAGTCCTCAGGACTTAATTCTGTGTTTTTGTTGTTTTCCTTTTGGTCTGGAGCTTTTATAAATTGCTGGATGATAGAGGACTGGTTTTTTCTCATGATGGTAGTATTCGGTTGCACTTACAGCCTGTCACCACTAGACGGTGGTCGAAAGTCCTGCGTTCTGAGCTCTCCACCTTCAGGCAAGATGGCAGCACCCAGCACGGGTTCGGGGAGGAGGGGCACTTTCTTTCATGTGCCGATCTGGCTTCCCATCTGCTCTCATTCTCTGGTCTCCCGGGGCCCTGCCTTCATGGGGTCCCCATGCACGGAAGCTTTCCCCCATCAGCGGGTTTCCACTGAACCGGCGGCGGTAGTCCTGGTTCATCCCCTGGTCATGCAGCCCCTCTCCCACTCCTTCCTTCACCCGCAGCAGAGATCCTAGTCTCTAGAGGAGGGAGCAAAGTTCTCTCCTACCCTGTTCCAGGTCCTCTGAGCATGGTGCCAGCCTCTCCATCCTCCATCATATTGTTGCTATAGTTTTCTGTTTGTCATTAGGATTATTGGTTGAAATTCAGTTTTTCCAATTCTTTGGTTGTAGTTTGGAGTGGAGAGAGAAATCTGCTGAAAGTCTGATAGGAGTTCCTTTGTAGGTTAGTTTATTCTGCCTTGCTGCACTGAGTATTCTTTCTTTCTCACTCACTTTTGCCAGTTTTACTACTATATGCCTTGCACTAGGTCTTTTTACATTGACAAATCTAGGAGATCTGAAACTTCCTCCACACACATTTCTCTCTCATTTCCTAGATTTGGGAAGTTCTCTGCTATTATTTCTTTGAGCATGCTTTCTGCTACATTCTCCTTTTCTTCGCCCTTGGGGATGCCAATAATTCTTATATTGCATTTCCTCATTGAGTCAGTTATTTCTCGGAGGTTTTCTTCATTCCTTTTTAGACTTAGGTCTCTGTCTTCCTCTATCTGGAGCCCTTCAACCTATCTTCAGTTACGCTGATTTTCTCCTCTATGGCGTCCACACAGGCATTCAGGGAATCCATATTATGTTTTATTTCTTCCGTTGTATTTCTCATCTTTAGTACTTCTGAGTGATTCTTCTTTATAGTTTCAATCTCTTTTGTGAAGTAACTCCAGAACTCTTTGGCTTCTCTATATTTTCCTTTACCTCATTGGGTTTTTACATGATAGCTATTCTGAATTCATTGTCATTTAGTTTACTTATTTCTGAGTCATCAGGACATAATTCTGGGTGCTTGTTTTCCCTCTGGTCTGGAGATTTGATGACTTGACAGATGCTGGAAGATGGACAGATGCTGGAAGATGGACAGGTCTTCCCCATTGTGATATAATTTAGTTGCAGTTACAGCCTGTCACCGCTAGATGGGGGTTGAGAGCCATGTATTCTGAGCCCTCAACCTTCAGCCAAGATGGCATGTCATAGCACAAGTTGGGGGTCGGGGGGCACCTACTCTTGCATGCAGACCCAGGTTTCCCAATCAGATCTATCTGTTCTCCTGGGGTCTTGGCATAATGAGGTCACCGAACGAGAAATCTTTCACCCAGTTAGAGGACTTCTGTCTGGGCTGCAAGGGCACTAGGGAGTCCTGAGTGATCCTGCTGATGCACAGCCCCTCCCCCAGTCCTTCCCTCATGGAGCCTTCCATGGCAGCGATCCCAGACATTAGGGGAGGGAGCGAAGTTCTCTCTTACCCTGTTCCAGCTCCTCTGAGGAAGGGTACAACACCACTGACCTCCCTCATTTGACTGCCCTCGGTCTCTGAGGATTCCTGTGCCATCAGGATGTTTTTCATTGGACTGTGGTTGCTCTTTTTTGTTGTATGTTGGAGGGGAGAGAGTCCTGAGCAAGCTCACTCCACCATGATGCTGACATCACTCCTTCTCCCAGCTGCCTCTTAATATTGGGATTCCTCAGGCTTCCATCCTCAGTCCTCCTTTCATGCACGCACGCATGCATGTACACAAACTCCTTTCTCCTGTATTTTCAATCTCAGCTGATGGCATAATCACCTACTTGTTCTTTTAAGCTAGAAACCTTAGAGTCAACCAAAATCAGGATTGTACTTAAACCCAATCAAAAGAAATATAACAGGATAAACATAAATTCCCAGGCTTAGCCCCAAAACTAATGCATAAAAACTGGATGAATGTATAGTTAGATCTAGTGCTTTTCTTTTTTCTTTAACTCAGTGTATGATGTGGTCATCACTGTATGATGTGCCCATCAAAAGGATAGAGTTGTAATCATATACAGCATGCACAAGAAGAAAGGGAATACTCTTACCTAAACTAATAGAAGAAAATTGCTCTAATATGAGACATGAGTCTTTTGCTAATCAAGCCATGCCTAGAGTAGTGCATTTCCTTCCAAATTCTACAGCTTAAAAATGAATTAAAAACAAAGAAACCACCAATGTGGTGACCTGACATGAAGTCATGTTTTGTAAGGGATGGCTGACGAACTGGAAGTGTTTCAACTCAAAAAGACTGAGAAGACTTGATGACCATCTTTGCATATTTCTAAGGATATCCCTTGGAACTGGGATTCAGCCTGTACTATGTGTCTCCAAAACACAGGATGGGTAGGAGAAATAAGAAAGTACACTTCCACTCAATGCAAGAAAGAACTTACTAATAAACAAAAGTGTATGAAAAACAGGACAGGGTGCAGGAAAGGGATGGAAACAGCTTAGGCTAATGGAGAAAAGAGGCTGTCAGAAAATGGACTATCTCACCTACAAGATGTTTTATACAAATGTAACAGTAACCACTAAACAAAAAATCAGAGCAGAGCCATAATTCATAAATAAAAAGAAAACTGACAAAGTCACCACAGAAAACTTCCCAAGTGAAGTAGCAGTCAGACATACAAGGGAAGGGAAACAGTGAACACATAGAACAACTGGAAAACAACAGATAAAATTGAAGTATTATGCCCTAAAATATCAATAATAACTCTAAATGTAAATGGATGGAATTCTCCAATCAAAAGACACAGAGTAGCTGGGTGGATTCAAAAAGAAGACCCAACAATATGCTGCCTCCAGGAAACACTTCTCAGCTGAAAGACAAACACATGCTTAGTGTGAAGGGATGGAAGACGATACTCCAAGATGACGGCAAATAAAGTAAGCAATTGTTGCCATATTTATATCAGACAAAGCAGACTTCAAGATAAAAAAGACAAGGAGAGACAAAGAGGGGCAGGAGACAATGATAAAAGGGATTTTCTGCCAAGAGGAGATACTATTACTGAATACATACACACCTAATGCAAGAGCTCCAATGTACATAAAGCTACTATGAACAGACCTTAAGGGAGAAATTCACAGCAACACAATCATAGTAGGGGACATCAATACCCCACTTACATCAAGAGATAGATCATCCACACAGAAACTCAACAAGCAAATAGTGAATTTAAGTGAACCACTTGAGCAGATGGACTTAATAGATATATCTAGAACATCCCATCCCCAAACAGCAGAATACGCATTCTTCTCAAGTGCACATGGAATGTTCTCAAAGATAGAGTATATGCTGGGAGAAATGGCAAGCCTCCGTAAATTTAAGAAGACTGAAATAATAAAAAGCCACTTTTCTGACCACAATGCTATGAAACTAAAAATCAACTGCAAGACAAAAAGCTGGGAAAATCACAAATATGTGGAGACTAAACAACTTGCTAGTGAAGAACAATTGGATCTAAATAAACCAAAGGAAAGGATTTTTAAAACCTGGATAAATATGCACAGGAAAACACGTCATCCCAACTCTTACGGAAAGCAGCAAAAGTAGTTCTAACAGGGAAATTCATAGCAATACAGGCCCAACTCAAGAAAAACAAGAAAAATCTCAAGATGACACCCACCAGAACTTGAAAAAGAAGAATAAACAAAGCCCAAGGTCAGCAGAAAGAGAGAAGTAATGAAAATTTGTGCAGAAATAAATGAAAAACAGGCTAAAAACTCAGTAGAAAGGATCAATGAAACTAAGCGCAAGTTCTTGAAGAAGAGAAACAAAATTGAACAAACCCTTAGCCAGACACACTAAGAGAAAGAGAAGGCTTAAATAAAGTTAGAAATGAAAGAGGAGAAATTTCAATGGATATCATAGACATACAAAGGACTATATGACAATTCTATGAAAAACTATATGCCAGCCACCAAATTGGATAACCTAATAGAAATAGCAAATTCTTGGAATCGTACGAAGTCCCAAAACACCCACAGACAACATTATATTTAATGGTGAAAAACTGAAAGCCATCCCTCCAAGAACAGGAACAAGATAAGGGTGCCCACTCTTGCCACTCGTATTCTACATAGATATGGATGCCCACTTTTGCCACTCCTATTCAACATAGGTGTGGAGGTTTTGACTACAGCAATTTTCCAAGAAAAAGAAGTAAAATGTATCCAAATTGGAAAGGAAGAAGTGAAACTCTCACTGTTTGCAGATGACATGATTCTACATATAGAAAACCCTAAGGAATTCATCTGAAAACTATTAGAAAGAATCCACAACTACAGAAAAGTTTCACAGTAAAAAGATCAACTTACAAAAATCAGTTGCATTTCTATACACTAAAAACAAACTGGCAGAAAGACAAGTCAAGAATAGAATCTCATTTACAATTGCAACAAAAGAATTAAATACCTAGGACTAAATCTTACCAAAGAGGTGAAAGACCTATACACTGAGAACTATAAGATATTACACAAAGAGACTGAAGAAGATATAAAGAAATGGAAAGATATTCCATGTGCATGGATTGGAACAATAAAAAGTTAAAATATTCATATTACCTACAGCAATCTACAGATTCAATGGAATCTCAATCAGAATCCCAGTGACATTCTTCACAGAAATAGAACAAAGAATCCTAAGTATATATGGAGCAGCAAAAGACCCAGAATAGACGAAACAATCCTGAGAAAAAAGAACGAAGCTGGAGACTTCACAATCCCTGACTTCAAAATATACTACAAAGCTCTAGGAATCAGAACAGCATGGTACTGGCACAAAAACCGACACCCAAATCCATGGAACAGAACTGAAAGCCCAGGCATAAAACCACACATCTGTGGACAGCTAATCTTTGACAAAGGAGGCAAGAGCATACAATGGAGAAAGGAAAGTCTTTTCAAAAAACAGTGTTGGCAAAACTGGACACCCACAAGCAAAAGAATGAAAATAGACCCTTACCTTACACTGTACACAAAAATTAACTCAAAATGGATTAAACACTTGAAGGTAAGACCTGAAATCATAAAACTCCTAGAAGAAAACATTGCCAGTACACTGTTTGACATTGGTCTGGGAAACATCTTTTTGAATACCATGCCAGCACAGGCATGGGAAAAGAACGAACAAATAAACACGTGGGACTACATCAAACTAAAAATCTTCTGCAAGGCAAAGGAAACCATGAACAACGCAAAAAAACAGCCCAACAACTGGGAGAAAATATCTGAAAATCATATATCTGACAAGGCGTTAATTTCCAAAATATAAAAATAACTCAACGACAAAACAGAAACAACCAGATTGGAAAATGGGCAGAGGATATGAAAGGACGTTTTTCCAAGGAAGATATACAGAAGGCCAGCAGGCACATGAAAAGATGCACGACATTGCTAATTATGAGGGAAATGCAAGTCAAAAATACAATGAGCTATCTCCTGACACCTGTCAGAGTGGCTATAATGATGAAGACAAAAAATAACAAATGTTGGAGAGGATGTGGAGAAAAGGGAACCCTACTAGACTGCCAGTGGCAATGTAAACTGGTGCAGCCACAATAGAAAACAGGTGGAGATTTCTTGAAAAATTAAAATCTGAAATACTATATGATCCAGCTATCCCACTACTGGGTACATATTCAAAGAAATGGAAAACAACAACTCAAAGAGATTTACACACCCCTGTGTTCATTGCAGCATTCTTCATAATAGTCAATATGTGGAAGCAACCCACTGTGCTTCAACTGAGGAATGGCTAAAGAAGATATGGTACATATATAAAACAGAATACTACTCGGCCATTAAAAAAGACAAAATTGTCCCATTTTAAACAATATGGATGGAGTGTGAGGGTGTGACGTTAAGTGAAAATAAGACAGACAGAGAAAGACAAATATCCCAAGGTTTCATCCATATGTGGAAGATAAACAGATGGGTAAAGTGAACAGATTAGTGGGTACCAGAAGGGAATGGGGTTAGGGGATGAGCAAAAGGTGTAAAGGGGCACATATATATGGTGATGGATAAAAATTAGACTGTTGCAGGCGAGCACGATGAAGTCTCCAGGGAAACTGAGAAGCAATCATGTACACTTGAAATTACACGATGTTATAACCCATGATGACCTCATTTTTAAAAAAAAGAAACAAAGAGGATATGCTGTCTCTAGAGCAGTGGTTCTCAATTGTGGATGATTTTGTCCCCCTAGCCAAGTTTGGTGCTAAACATCATTCAATTCAGAGAACAACCCTCCACCACAATGAACGACCTATCTCAAATGTCATTACTCCCATGGTTGAAAAACACTGTTCTAGAGTTGCTGAGTTTCCTGTCACTGGAGGCATGCATGGTAGACCAGACCAGACAGTGTGATGACATCTAATACCTGGCTTTTGAGATCAGTGGGAAATGAGTTGAAAAATGTTTTTTGTTTCAGATCACTCTCCAGAGAAAAACACTTTAAGGGATGCTCAAGTGGTGAGGATGACAAACATTTGTTGAACACGGACTGTGGGCCACACATTATAGCAAGTGATTCATGTACACATCTCAGAGTCAATTCTGACAACCCTACCATAAAACAGGTAGGATTGAACCTCGATTGGGTGGTAAAATCAGATTGCCCTAATGTCACAGAGCAGTCAATACTGCAACTCAGATCTACCTGACTCCACTGACATATGTCACTGTCGAAAGCACAAACAGGAAATTACTTTCAAACTTCTGTGCTCTAGAAAACAAATGAAGTGTCACATATTCCAGAAGTGTTGGCACAAAGTCTGAACAGGTTTTTGCTCACTGCAAACCTAGCTGGCCAGGAGAAAGGGGAAAGGATTCTTTGAAGCCATCCTGTGATGAAGGAGAGAACAGTATCTGGATTGTCCCCAAGTGCCTTCTTCTATAAGAGCCACACAAAATATTCATCTATTCATATATTCACGGAATCTCAGTCAGAAGCTAAGCCAGATAATGGCATCCATTTAGCATGAAAGTTCAGTATGGCAGACTTTTGGACATCCCTGACTGGGAATCCTGCCCTTCACAAAGACAGTAAGTGCTGACCCATGCTTTCTAGGCTGCTTACACTGACGCCCATTGGTCAGGATGCCGTGGTCCTGCTTACACGTTGGTCAAGCAGTCACTAGGGCACAGTAGCCAAACGATGATAGTTTGAAATGAACAGAGCAGGTTGCATAGCACTGTAAGAGCTTGCTCTTCTGCACATAAAAACCCCACAAATTCTGTGATGATACTGAATGGCAGCAAATACAAGTGAAGTATTCTTGATCAATCTCCACATTCAGTGGAAAATACTTCTAGACTGAAAGGGAAGAATTAGCCCAAAGAAGTCAAATCAAACAGAAAAGGCACTTTGAAGACAAAGAAGTGGTTGCACTAAAGGTTTCCACCCCACCAGTCTTTCATTAACACGCGTCATGGGAATCTCTTAGGCAGTAAAATCCTTTGCTCAGCAAGTCATCATTGTTTTTTTTTTTTTGGAAAAACAAGACGTTATGCTTTTCCATGTTCTAAATAAAGAAGCAGAAATGCTTTGATATGTAGTAGTTTGTCTGACATTAAATAAATTATATTTCGTAGTGGTCTTAAAAAAAGGACAGAAGCCTAAAATATATCTAAGATCAACTTCTAAATGCACAAAAAAAAGCAGAAGCCAAATCGGATTCCCACAGATGAACTGGAAAAAAGCATAATTTTCTCCAAGTAAGAAATCAAGAAATGAAGTGGGCTCTAAGAAAAGAGGAACTGAGTACATTTAGTCACAAATTAAGAAGTTAGGGCTCGAGGGCTGTCACTTGTCACATCCCGCTGACTATAAGCGAAGTGTTCGTATACTATTGTAGGTTCCTATTCTATCCTTGAAGATCTTCTGGATCACTGGCAGGAAGTACACGATGTCCTCACTGACTGGAAATGCTTCCCTCAGAATAAAACCCCGAATGCTGCAATTAGAGCCATGTGTCCCTGTCGGCTCCTCAGTGATTTGGAAGGACCCTGTTCCTCACCATTCTCTGTATAGTTCTTCACATACAAGTATCAGCACATGATGATTAAATAAAAATAAAGAAAAGCGATCTGTTAACTTTTCCTCGTTGGGCCAATTCATGAACTCTGTGTGTTCTTCTCATTTCAGTTGCTTACCTCTTAGACAGTTTAGAGAAGAAACATCATCCACATCAGCAATAAGCCAACAAAGGACTCTTCTTCTGACACGTACAACTTACTAAAAGCAGTGTTCCTAGCTTCAAAGTCCAGCGGAGTCCTCAGTGTCCATCACCAAAGTCATGACAAAGATCTGAAATCTACCATTATCCCTCTAGGAAAGCCCAGGTACTTCAGATCCTGAAGGGACACCACTCTTTTAGCTTTTGGGAAGACAGCTGTAACACAAAGCGCTAAATCAACATAAGGGTCAAGGTTATACCTTGTTCTTTCTACCAACCCATCGCTGCCATACGTGATCCTAAGACAACGTTCCTTCAAGACCATTTCTCCAATAGCTTTTTCCTGCTCAAGAACTTCCACTGAAACTCATTAGCAATTCCACAACCTAGCCAGCAGTTTTCTATCCTCATGAACCACTTATCCTTCCTTTCCTTCCCCCCTCCTCATCACACACATGACTCCCTGAAACAGCCAGTTCGGACCTATCTTCTCTACCACCTGTCTTGTCTCATGTTATTCTCTGGAACGTTTTCCCCTTCTTCTCAAATGCACACATGCTCTCTTCAAGACTCGAGCCATGTCCTACCTTCCCAAGTCTGCATTCATTTTCATACCTAAATGCTCACTCGTTTCCTCCCATCTTCATTTTGGATTGCTGTTTGCAGTGTAAGCCAACTGGTTTTGAATGAAGACAAAAAAGATGATCCAATGAATCCATTTAACATTAATTTTTGCAGAAGACATGAGGTTTACACCTTGGTTTTCTTTTTTTCTTTTCCTTTTGCCTACAGATGTCCAACTCTTCCAAAACCATGTAGAAAACAACAGTTGCACTCCTGGGCATTTACACTAAAACAATGAAAACATAGATTCACGCAAAAGCTGTACATGAGTATTCAGAGCAGCTTTATTTGTAATAGTCAAAAACTAGAAACAACCCACATGCCCTTCAATGGGTGAATGGTTCAATAAAATGTGGTAGAGCCATACAAAGGACAAGCACAACACAGTGATCTAAACCAGGAAATAGACACGGATACAGCATTAGTCATTCAACTACTTAGTAGAATTTCAGTTTGGACTGAAATTCCCTAGATGTGTGTAGAGTTCTATGATGTTTTCTCATGCATAAAAATCCTTGTAACCATGAGAACAATCAGGACACAGAACTGTTATATTACCCCAGAGAAATTCCCTCAGGCAACCCCTTTAGAGCCACACCCCCTCCACCCCCAGTTGTGACCGTGGAAAAATGGATCTCTTCTCAATTTCTATAATGTTGCCATTTTGAGAATGCTGTGTACATCGAATCAATCACACAGCCTTTGCAGATTGGCTTTTTTCACTCAGTACAATGCCTTAAGCTCCATCCAAATCATTGCCTATGTCAACAGTTTGTTCCTTTTTCTTATGACATTTTATAACTAGATATAATCTGTACGTTGATAGCTCTGTGGCCACATTACATAGTACACTGCCAGGAGAAGTCAAAAACAGCAACACTGCCTGTTGAAACCATAAAAGTTTCTGTTTCTGGGTCTCCCAGACGTAGCCTATGAATACTAAAGGTTTAAGGGCACTTTCTAACACTTGGTATTGTGAAATGTGCTCACAACACATTCATATACAGAATCACCCAACGGTGGCAATTGTTCAGCTGTTCCTTGAGAAACAGCAATTAACCAGAAACAAAGCTGTAGTGACCTTAGCTACAAGACTTCTAACTTTATGACTTCGTGGAAAATTTCAGATACAGTTCACAGTTAGATAGAGAATGGAGTCTCTTTTGGTTCTGAAACAAGGAGCTAGGTCCGGAGCAGAATATCCGCCCTACAAGCCAATGGCAGCTAGACAGACAGTTTGCAAAGAGAAAATGACATAAATGCATAGGAAAGTATGAGAAAGCCCCCAAAAGTGTGGGATGGTGCTGCCCTGGATCCTAATGACTTTCCAGTTGTCATTTAACTCCTTGCAGGACCAACTATCTTGTTCCAGATACTGAGCTCCATAAGACAAATGTGTCTTTCCAACAAAGTCTACTATTTGCTTAAAAAGTATACAACAGAACATTCTGAAGTCTCAAACTAAGAACCTTGTCATTTAATTATATGATTCCACCTAGTACATCCTCCCACTTTATGTATATGGCTTTTTTGATAAACATTTTCCTGTGTGTACATGTTTAATATTCACCCTAAATATCTACCAGCACGAACGATGTCTAACTTAATTTTCAGACCCTGCCGTACTCATTCCCATGCTATGGGCCAGGGAGCCAGGGAAGGACAGGAGTTCTGGCAAAGAATCATCAAAGCCCACGTACCTACATGAAGACGAAATCAAGAATATGATTCACAATAGATGTTTCCAAGATGACAAAGATGCTGTGGCTAAGAATATTCTTAACAAATTTACTGAAGAAGATTAATGTAAAGTAGAATAGTTTCCTGTCGTTAGTATTTATTGAACATTAAACATCTAATTCCTATTGGGGGAAAGCACACACCTCCTACCTCTCTAGGCTCTCTAGAGAGCTTTTCTTTTTCAAAGGGCTGTCCTTATGTCATCCAGAACAACAACAGTAAGGAGAACGTGGTTGAGTTGGAGTGCAAAGATTTAACTCAACGTTGGGAGAGATGGAGCAGGAATCACTGGAAAAGTGCCTCAAATGAGGGCAAAACAGCAACCTTCAAATGTCAGGTCCTTAACTATCATTCAGGAGCCAAGGGGAACAATCCAAGGACATGGCCCTTTTTGCATCTTTATAATGGCAAGTGGGAACATCCTGCCAGGAACTGTGGTCAAAAGGGCCAGAGACACCCTAGGGCACAAACACATCATGTTACACCACCTAGCCACATGCTTTGCCAGGATTCTATCAGCTTTCTAATTAATCTTGCATCCTTACCAAAAATTCCATATTGTCTTCAAACATGCCCTACACATTTATTGACCTCTTGTGTGCTGGATGCTAGATAACTGCAGTCAAAAAGAATGATGTCTATTAGTTTAAAACCATGACAACTTGCTTCCAAAAAACACTACAGTAGCAAGAACAGACTCTGCTCCCAGCACAGTCCCCGACATTGAGCAGGCCCCCGACATCTGGGGCACAAATCAGACCACTTCTGCTCACGCGGAATAATAACCTCACCCGGCATGTCTGAAACCTACTCTCCAGACCTATACAGGTACCAACCCATTCTCAAAACCCATCAACACCAATGTCATGAGAGCCTCCTCCACACACACAGAGGCAGCATTTATTCTTGTTAGGTTTGCTGCCTCAGGTATCGAGACAGAAGCGCCGGCACTTTGGCAGGAATCCAGGACTCATTCTTCATTGTACAGAAGGTCCACTTAAAAGCTTTGTTTCATTTCCAGGAAGCTTTATTTTTCAAGTCAAAATTCTATTCAAAGTACATTATACTTTGTTAAAGACGACTTTAAGGAAAAATATATAGTTGTCAACATAAAAATCTTATTTTTTCTTTTTCAGATATCGGGGACATTCATATAATAATAATAATTGTAATTATTTCACAGTAGTTCTCAAACACAAAAACAGCTGCCCTATTTAAGAATTTAATTTTAGGGACTCCCAACATTTTGAAAGCATTACTGCGACTTTTAAAATACACACTGCATCTTGCTAGACAACTTAGCACAAGCTTTCTGTATGATCATCTCCTGGGCACTTTCTCACTTGCTATCTGCTAGGTTCTACGCTTGACACATCCCTGCATCATCTCATTGGTTTAACAACTTTTGCAGCACTGAACACAACAGGAGGTCGTTACACTATAAAAATTCGTGTAGATTATTAATATAGATATTAGCGCTAAAATGACAGCAACGCTTAACACAGTTTACTGTTATTGAGGTTGTGTTGCTGTGTTAACTCAGAATCTGAGCAGCACTGTCCCAAGGCACAGAGAACACCATCTGTGGCCCGTTCAGCAGAGAAAGCCATTAAGCCACCTTCCCTTCTACAGGGAGCAAATGAACATCACCTTATCTACTCAGAAGTTTAATGCCAATCACTACACGCCAGTTGGGACAGCATAAACAGGCGCAGAACAAAATGATTCTATGAAACACTCTTGCTTCCCTCTGAAATTGCTTTACGATTGTAGATCAAATTCTTTCCCAAAGAATCCTGCTCTGCATGTCATAAAAAGTAAGGTGCCTATGTCCTGCTTTGAACTCTTAAAAATACATACTGTCCTGCATTTTCTTTGATGCTTGCAAATTTCAGACTCAACAGACAGGCAATCCCAGTAAGAAAGGGAAGAAGAACAAGAACTCAGGAGGCTTTTCCACAGTCCCCAAACCCAGTGCACTCCCACAGCAAACCGGTAGGTCCATGTTGTTCCAGGAAAGGGAGATGGGGAGAGACAGGAGGTGTCCACACCAGGCGAGACAAAACCAGGTGAGTCCAGAGGAGGCAGGTGGAGAACCAGGCGGACTCCCAGGAGCCAAGGGTGGCCTCCCCCCTCCCTCCGGACGAGGACGAGGCCTGCTGTTCCTCCCCCTCCCTCCGGTTGTCCCTCTCCCGCATCCCTGAGAGCGGGGAGTGGAGACACACGCGGTGTGCACAGCAGGCAGCCTCTCTGAGCCTGAGACAGCTGCCTGGACTGTCTTCCATCGCTGGGGAATGGGGACGGAGGGGACGGAGGGACCGAGGAGCCCTGTGCAGCCCGCGAGCCCCGCGCCCGGGCCCTCGAGGACAGAGCCCCGCAGGCCTCAGCAGACACGGCGGGCCAGGGCCGCACCGCCGCCCGGAAGGCTGTCCGGGTCCCGTGCCACGTGCCCGGGTTCAGGGCGCGTCTCCCCTCGGAGCGGCCCTCCCGCCCCGCTGCGGCCCTGCCCGCCGTCCTCCGAGGGCCTCCTCGTCTCCGCGGAGCCCCGTCAAAGCGCTCCCGCCCGGGCTCCCCGCGGAAGCGACGCCCGGAGGCCGGGGCCTCGCGGGCCGGGGCGGCACAAACCGTCCTCCGCCGGCCGAGCGCCCGACGCGGAGCGCGTTGGACCGGCCGCCCCCGCCCAGGAGGGACGAGGCCTGGCCGGGACAGCCCCGCGGGACACTGGGCTCAGGGGGACCGCTTTGGAGGGGATGGCCGCGCCCTCTCTACCGCTGGCCTCAGGCGCATCGCTGTGCCACAAGCAGGAACTTCCCGCCACATTCGCCTACTCCACGCTGAGGCGGCATTGCCCCGCCTGACCCGGAAGTCTGCGGCCTCCCCATTGGCTCAGGAAGAGCAGGAGTTGGGGGGCAAGCGGGTGGGCGAGTGAGTGAGGAGGCGGAGCCAGGGGAGGGCGGGGCGAGCTGGAGGGGAGGGGCGAGTGGAAGGGCGGGGCGAGCGGGGGGTGGGGCGAGCTGGAGGGGAGGGGCGGTTGGAAGGGCGGGGCGAGTGGGGAGGCTGGCGAGAGTGGAGGCGTTGGCAGCAGGGAGTTGGGGCGCCAGAGGACCTGGGGCAGCCACGTGCCACTGCACTGCACGTGGGCAGGCAGGGCGAGCTGGGAGGCGTGGCAAACGGGATCAACCAGCAGGAGGTGGAGACTGTACTGGTCAACTGCCAGCCAAGGAAAATCAGGAGCCATGCTCCTCCCACCCGCTGCCTGATGGGAAATGGAGTCTCTTTACATGAAAAGTAAGAGGCCAGTCTCCCTGCCTCCTGCCCTTTGGGAAACGTAGTCCACAGCCTCTAAGTCCTACCTTCTGATCTGATGCTTCAGCTCTCAGTGCCATAAAAGCCAAAAAAACATGGCGAAATTCACATTGAGGTTGAATGTTACTCCACAAAATTGAGTTTCAGCACCAAAGGTAACATTAATATTTTCTTCTTCATATTTTTTTTTGAGGAAGATTAGCCCTGAGCTAACCTCTGCCACCAAACTTCCTCTTTTTGCTGAGGAAGAGTGGCCCTGAGCTAACATCTGTGCCCAGCTTCCTCTACTTTATGTGTGGGACGCCTGCCACAGAATGGCTTGACAAGCAGTGCGTAGGTCTGCACCCGGGATTGAAACTGGCAAACCCTGGACAGCAGAAGCAGAACATGTGAGCTTCACTGCCAGCCCCACTGGGCTGGCCCCAATATTTTCTGTACTATTCCTACAGAAACCAAAAAACACTTGTTTGGGGAGGTTTTCCAGGTTTTGCTTGTAAATCAAGATGAGGCAGTAGGGATCTCATCAAGATGGCAGCATAGGCAGACTCTGAACTCACCTCCTCCCACAAACAGAATTAGGTTACAACTGTTCTTGGAAAAATTACCCTGGAGAGAAAACTGGAAACTGGATGAAAAGAACCCCCACAATAAGGGACAGTCCTGACTGAGGTGGAAGAGGCAGAAATTCCTTCTGGAGAGAAAAAGCCACCTTCACAAACCACAGACCTTCACAACCAGTAGGGCAGGAGCCACCCTAAGGTACACAGCCCTCCCTGGAGAAGTGGGGACCTGAGCAGGGGCCTGTTACTGCCATAAGCATGCTTCAGACTCAGCACAACTGAGATGAGTGCCCTACTATTTGGCTCGGCTGCCTATTAACTGCAATGGGGCAATACCCCCAGAAAAGCTATCAGATGAAAGCAGGAAAACACCGGGTCTTAAAGGGCCCGGCACAAATTCAGCCATATCAGAGAGAAACCTAAAGTCACCAAAAAGAAAGCTGCACAGTCCTTTGGTGAAAAGAGACTCACCTGGTAGGCTCTGGGTGTGTCTCTGTGAGAGGTGAGACGTCTCCAGAGACAGACATTGGTGGTGGCCATTCTTGTGACCTAGTACAGGCATGCTGACAGGTGCTGGCAGACAGCATTGAAGTTCTTCCTCTGCCCGACAGCCCAGGGGGTCGGCCAAACCAACTAGAGCACAGAAATAATCCAGATCAGCCAGGGCAGGCAGCCTGCCCTAGGGAACTGCCCTACACAAGAGCAAGCCCTCAGGCTACTTGTCAGCCTGCATAGACTGGGTGCTTTGATCCTCTGCAGGTAGGAGAGTGTGTCCACCTCTATGGGGCAGGGACTGTGTGAGGAACAGGTGAACTGTGGGGGGTACTGTTGGAGAGGTGGGGACCTCTGCAGTGGGGTGACAGGTACATCCCAGGGAGTCAGGAAGTGTGCACGAAACAGGGCTTTGTGATGGGGGGCACAGAGGAGCTAACGCCAGCGACCTCGTGACCCAACCCTCTCTGATGACAGACAGGGAGATGGAGACCTCAGGCAGGAAGGAAAAGCTCAGAAATTGATGTGCTTCCTGACTCAGAGGGGCCCAACTTCTCTCTCCACATCAGCAGGGCTAGAGGGGGGACTGAGTCCAGCTCAGACACAACCTCCTGCAGCTCAGGGCCTCAACAGCCCAGGGAACATGGACGGTGACTTACACGGAGCCTGCATCACTCATCACTGTGTTGGGCCTGATGCCTCGGCTGCCACAGGATGCTGGAGGCACTGCTGAGAGGAGCTTTGCCAAATGCAGACAGCTCAGGGCTCAGGGCAGGACTCTCTCCTCCCCACCCTCAGGAGCCTGAGCCCCTAGACCCACCTCCGGGCTCACTCACCGCCACATAATCCTCCATCGTAGCATCCAGCAGCTCAAGGGAACTGAAGAATGTCACCAGGGAGGGGACGACACCCTGTGCCGCCATTGGGATGGGCATGGTGATGAGCTTCCAATCTCAGGTACCCCCATGAACCCTCCTCTGAAACCCCTCACCTGAGCCACCTGCCCACCCCACACTCCCATACACAGCAGCCTAGGATCCTCGGGACACCCCAACATCCACAATCCCCTCCTGCCCTCCCCTCCAGGAGCACCAAACCCCACCAGTCATGTCCCAGGGCTGGCTGTTGGTCAACGCCAGGGGGTGTGGCCCCTGCCCCTCCCCACCCCAAATCTGTCCTGCTGCCAGCCCTTCCAGGACTCCCCCTGCTCACTGTCAATGCAGGCACTTCAGGATCTGTGGCTATAGGAGATGCCCTGGAGGAGGAAGGCCCCTCTCCTGAGGGAGGCCTCCAGCTGGGAGGGGGAGCCACCTCTCCTCTGACTCCTGGGCACCTCCACCACAGGCACCCTCACCTGCTGCCGCCGCCTCTCCTGGGCTCCATGGCGGGCCCTCTGTGCAGTGGCCAACACGGAGGTCGCCTCCTGTCAGTGCTGAGGACAGGGTCAGAGAGGTCCTTCTCCCTTCCACATGTCCCCCAAGGCCCCTGACCTCAGACCCTGGCCATTAGGTTCCAGTCCCCTGCTTCCTATGCTGTTTCCACCTCCAGAGTGCTCTGATTCTAGACCAGTCCTGGCTCCAGGACTCACTCTTGTGTGACCTTGGGCCTGCCCAGGCCTCCCTGAGCCTCTTTCCTCATCAGGAAAGAGTGAGAACTCCACCTGCCTCCAGCGCTCTCCTAGGACTTCCTGTCATCTGACTGTCATCACTGCTCTCCCCTCAGCTCTCGAGGAGGAGCCAGCACAAATCTCCTCCCATTCCTGTCATCCCTTGGACGGTATCACCCCAACGTGAGGCCTGCACCACGTCATCTCCCTCCATTTCCCAGAGGAGGAGACCGAGGCCCACAGAGGGGCAGAGACTTGCTCAAGGACCCACTGAGGAGAGGCCACTCTCCGCCCCAGCCAGAGTCCCTGTCCCCGCTGCCTTCACCCCTCGCCCTGCCCCACTACTGACCACGGTCCTGACCTCTGCACTCCCAGAGTGTGTCCCAACAATAGCCAAACTGAGACATGGAGGGAGAGGGCAGAGGGTGTTGGTGGTGGCCGTGCGGCATCTCCTTCCTGCCCCACCGACAGAGGTCTCTGAACCCCAGGATGGCCTTACCATAGCCTCACTTCCTAGGATGCCCTCAGGATGTTCCTGGGCCCTCGCGCACCCCTCCTCCCAGATCTCCAGCCCCAGGTTACCTTCAGGAACAGTCTCTTGCTCACATGCTGCTGTCCCCTGCACCACTTCTTAAAGGTGTAGGATCTCTCCCTGGGGGAGTGGGGAAAGAAAGAAAGAAAGACTATGGGATGGTTGAAGGGCAAATCCCATTTGTTTTAGATCCCAGAAGACCCAAACAGCCTGGGGCCTGGATGAGGGATTTCACTGGGTTGCTCTGAGCCCAGAGGTCTCCATGGGACTGGGGAGGGGCCTCTCCTGTTGTCACCTGGGGCCTCCATTCCCATATCTACCACACAGATCTGTTTTGAACACTCTTGGTTTCAGTTGGATGGAGATTTCTGTTGCTGCAAAGGAAACACTTGAGAATCTCCACTGGGCTCAAGTCAGGATCTGATATTGAAGGAAATGAGTTCCTGGGCAGAACCGCTGGCCTAAGGGCCCTGAGAGGCTCAGAGACCCAGGAACTGGATCAGTCGGTGTCCCAGGCATTCACTGTCTCCCAGGTGATCTCAGCTGACTGCGGGGGCCATGGCGACCCAATGCCGGCTGCCAGGTCCACCTCCCCCTCGTGGTGCTTGGATGGAGAGCAGCCTACCCACCTGGATACTTGTCCCCAGGTGTCTTTGAGACGCTTAATGGCAGGGCTCTGCAGAGCAGAAAGGATCATGTGGAACGATGAGAAATTTTTGAGGCCTAGGCACCCCTTGGGAAGGGAAGAGATTGAGCTGTGAGTGGGGGCTGGAGCTCTCCAGCTCTGGATTCTGTCCCCTCATGGACTTCTCCTCTCCTGGAGACAGATGCCCAGGAAACCCAGGGAGGGCACACCTGGGACCTGAGGAGTAACACTGCCTGGCACAAGGATTTTTAGCTGAACACAAGGAAGGAGCACAGGAAGGAAGTGAGCTTGCCACCACCAGGACCTCAAGTCAAGGTCAGTGTGGCCCTGGCAGGAGTGTCTAGGACCAGTGCAGGGATTCAGACCACAGACTTCAATATCGACAGCTGAGAAACAAGAGGCAATTCCCATGATTCCAGACAGGGCCTCCATGGGCCTCCCATGACTTACCTCGGCCACATGAATCCACAGCTCCACCACCCTGGCCCTGTCCTGCGCTGTCATGCCCAGGGCCCCGAGGCACGTAGCGATGACACTGTTGGCCAAGGTGTTCGTGTGTGCCACAGTGTCACGGATGGTGGGTGCCAGGTACTTGTGGTCCCTGCTGTCTCACTGGGACCAGATGGAGCCCAGGCAGTGGGCAGGCATCAAATTCTTGAAGAGCTCCTGAGGAAGATTCAGAGTGTTGCCAGCACTGCCTCACCCCAGCTTGGCATCCATGGTCCCCCACAGTCCCAGGCGGGTTGAGGACAGAGCGGGAGCTCAGGAAGCAGAGGATGTGATCTCTGAGGTGTGTGGGATTCCCTGGGTTTTGTCCGTGTCCACTGAAGGTGTCAGCACACGATGACCTGGGACACAGTGCTGTGCAGAAGGGAGGGCATTTGCTCCCAGCCCCATCTCACTTCCTCCAAGCTCCGGAACACAGCCCTCACCGGCCCACCCCAAGGGACATCTTCCACCCATCGCAGTCCCCCTCGGGTCCCACTCCCCATTCCCATGCACATTCCCCCGAGGCAGGGAGAAGCATTGGCTTTATGTGATTGTCTCCGCTGGAGTCAGTACACATCACATGCCTGATGTGTGCTGAGGATTTGAAGGCCCCCTGGGCACACGCGTGATCGGCCCAAGGACCTGGCAGCACTTCAGTGAGCTCCCTCCTGCACCAAAGGGCCAGACCCATCCCAACTTCCTCTCTGTTCCACCTCGTTCATCGGCACAGCCACCCCGTGCAGCAGGTGCCCTTAGTGTCCAGCTCTGCTGTGCACGTGGGGACAGCGAACGCTTGGGGTTAAGAAAGTGCCCAAGTCGCAGTGTTGGTAAGGGGCAGGGGCAAGAATGTGGACCCAGATCATCATATTTTGGATCAGGGAATGGCAGGTGTGGGGCAGCTCATGGCACAGAAAGGCAGGGCCCCCCTTCCCTGCAAGCCCCGCTGCTCACGGCCTCCATGCTTGTCAGCTGCTCTGCCACCAGCCGGGGAGGGAAGTCCAAGATGTTTGACTTCTCCTCCCTCAGCTGGTTTTCAGTGGTTACAGCCCAGGGTCCAGTGGACTCTAGTTCAGGAGCTGGCACTGAGGCTGAAGTTAATGGTGCCCCTTCCTCCAGCCCTGTAGGGTCCGATGCAGGTGATGCTGGCTCCAGCTCTGCCACGGGTGGTGGGGCTGGAGCTGGAGATGGCTCTAGCCCAGGGGCTGGTTCTGGCTCTGGCTCTGGCTCTGGATGTGGCAGGAGCTTTGGAGCTGGCTCTGCAGCAGGATAAGGAGAAAGTTTGACCCACACACCTGACAGTTTCTGTGCCTTTCCAAAGACAGGAAGGACTCCACTGCCTTTAAGGGAACTCTAGCCCATGAACCTCAACACAGACAGTCTTCCCAGACTCCAGTCCCCTCACCTTTCTGTTTAGCCTCAATGGCCTTGAGGTGCTCCAGGTGGCCTGGCACAAGGTAGGCATGGCCCTCCACATGTGAGCCATCAAAGCTGACGTGCAGAGTGGCCAGCTGCAGGGTCCAGCATGGAAACCGCAGGGGCTCCCTGCAATCCTGCCCTTGGCCCAGCCAGGTTCCCAGCAGGAAATAGCACTGCGGGGAGGCAGATGGGCCAGAGAGTCAGTGGTCCGGCCTTTCCTTAAACACTGCCCACCCAAGGCACTCTTGTTAGCATCTCCGCCCCTGTGCCAGACCCTCCCCCTCCAGAGGAGGGGCCCATCCCAGCCCTGAGCCCTGGCTGGCTGTCCTGGCAGTGGCAGGCCTGCTCACCCAGCAGGCTGAACACAGAGTCTGTGAGAGTCTCTTGTTCCCACCGACACTCTCCTCCCCAAGGGTCTGGACACAGCCCACTCAAGCCCTCCATGTATGTGGGCCACTGGAATGAAGACTCCAGCAGATCTGTGAGCAGCTTGCTCACGCACCTCCTACTATGGACCTGCTGGTGGCGCTCACAAGGGGTGGATGTGGAGAAAGGGAGACACAAGGAGCTGGGACTCTGCTGGGATTGGGTCTCTAGGAGGCAACTCAGCCCAGCCTCCCAACCGGTTCTCAGGGGGCCTGGGACACATAGATAGCTGTCTTTGAGTCCAGTCCTGCTGGAGTGGAAGCCACCAGAACTCAGCCTTCCCATGGGAATCACAAGATGGGTGAGATGCAGAGTTCTCCCAGGCCTGCGCCAGCCACAGCCTCCATCCTTTCCTCACCCTGTTTGCTAGAGACAGGAGGCCCTCCGTCTGCACTCAAAGACCGCTCACTTTGGGAGGTGGTGCTGTCCTCCAGCATCCCGCACACAATGGGCCAAGCTGCCTCCACGTGTCCCAAAGGAGATGAGGGCGTCGCCCAGGATGGAGGGTAGATGGGACCTAGAAATGATGTCAAGTGTGACTGACTCAGATTAGAGGGGAGGCCCAGGGAGGCTGTCTGCTTCATTTATTGAGTGACACTTAGTGTATCCAGATGCCCTGCACACAGTATGTCCTTCATAGACATTGTTAAATGAACTCCAACCAGATCCACCCCAGGTGTCTGAGTAGGCCTGGGGCCCCTCTGGGGCCCCAGAGATCCCTAAATGGCTACACCAAGGACAAGCACCAGGACCAGCTGGATGGCATCTCAAACTCCTTGACAGGGTGCTCTCCAGGTGTTTTTCCAAACTCAAAAAGCCACAAGCCAGTGAAGGGAGAGGAAGACTACTTTTCATAGGGAGCAGAGAAATAATCAACACCAGCAACCACAGCATGACCCAGGGCCCTTTCTGCAGAGCCGGGCACCAGGGCAGCACCTGGATGGCTGAGCCCATTCGTCCCTGGGAGAAGCCTAGCAAGTTCATCCTCTCCCACCCCACGTTTCAGAGGAGCCAACTCAGGCTCAGAGAGATGCGGTGACATTCCCAAGGCAAGACACACAGCTGGCAGTGGGCAGAGTCACCACTGTGCTGAGGAGGAGGTGGACAGTCACCTGGGAAACAGCTGGTCCAGCACCTGGTGGGCTGTGCTGGAGCCTGAGTAGCTGCAGAGGGAGGTGATGACACTGCAGAGGACTCTGCTGGGGAAGGCTGGCAGCACAGTCTCTGAGAGCCTCTGCATCATGCCTGCCTGGAGGGCCCGCATCCTGCAGGCCTCAGTGACAGACAGAGTGGACTCATCTTCACTCTGGGTGGGATGAGGAGGACAGAGGGTCAGGGCCACCACTGCAAACCACCAGAATTATCAAGGTCTGCAGCTGACCCAGGAACTCCTTGCCCCTCCCAGACGTGTGCGACAGGAGAGACAGGGGCTCCCACACTCAGCAAGGTTCTGGGCTTTCAAAGTACAATCGGACTTTGGGCGGGCGAAGGATTCCACATTGAGCTCCCTCAAGGCCATTTGCTCACTGAGGGACAACAGACCTCCTTCTGTGAAGAGCGCCAGCCCAGTGAATCCTCAACAGACACGCCCTCTCTAGAGAGGAGAACAGAGGCTTTGGCATGCCAAGTGGCTTCTCTAGGTCCTGTGGGTCAGAACTGAGAACCGCCCAAACTGGGGGCTGAGGGACATCCCCTCTAACTGCCTGAGGCTTCATCGGACCCTGACCCGGAGGGAAATGTTAGGTGGCCACCTCACCCATCCCAGGTCTGGAAACAGTGTACAGGGCAGTGACAAGTTCTGAGAATCCCTTTGACTTCCAAAACACGCTGATGGTTATCTCTCTTACATTAAAGGAAGTTTGGAGACCTTCATTATCGAGGTTCCATTTTCCAAAAGAGGCAAAATTCAAAGATACTCAGGGCCTATTGGGAAGCGACAATGACATCAACGTTTTCTCTAATCTTCCTAGGAAAATGCAAAGAGTGCCTTCCTATCCTCCTATGCAGCTGGTAGGGAGAAGCGGAAGTCCAGATTCCTTTGGGAATGGGACTGTGGGACACTCATGGGGAACAGCCCTGTTAGGGTCCCAGGAGAACGGCAGTTTGAGGTTGGATTCTGGGCCTGCCCTGGTCATCTTAGGGGCCTGGATGGGAAGACCCCTCCGTGCCCACTCTCACCTCGGAGCAGCCCTGGTTATTGATGATGGTGCGGTGCAGCTGGTCCCTGTCCAGGGAAATGGAGTACCCGAACCCATCTGCCAGCTCTTCGACCACCTCCTGCGTGCAGCTCTGCAAATACAGTGCCCAAGAGGCGGGCCGGCAGGTCTCAGGGGCCTGCCTCGACTTGGCCACAGGAGTAAACCCCAGCACAGATCAGGTACCGAGCAGCATTTGCATAGACCTCCAGCCAGGGAGGGAATGAGATGACACCCAGATGGCTCGGGACTAACCTATGGGTAGAGGAGCTTGGTTCCCAGCACCCACTCTCCCATCCTACTAGCCACCACCTAGGCTGGGAACATGACACACTGCCAGGCTTCCAACACCGAGCAAACAGCTCCTACCCAGGGTGCTCCCCACTCAGCCCCGCCGTCCCTCACTCACTCCCCTCCAACACACAAGTAGGCTCAAAGGGGTGTGGGGGTGGCATCCAGTTTTGACCTAACCCCGATGGCCGGCCCTGTGTTACCTGAAAGCTCATCCTGACAAATGACCAGACGCGGTGCAGGTGAGGGCAAGCCAGCATCTATAGTGACTGAAAGGGCTCTTTGTCTTGGCTTTCCTGAAGCCAGAGCCTCCACAACTCGGGAGACAACAGGAAAACATGCTGTTCTCTTGAACGTCTCCACTTAAGTGAGCTCGATAGGATGCTATGTCTAGAATGTGGGCGCCTGGAGACCAGTGTGCTAAGTTCTGTTGGGGTCTGTCTCCAAGGAAGTGAGGTCACTTCCTCTGAGTTCCCATACCTTGGCCCCTTCTTCAATCACACCCACCCAAAACCCCTCTGGGATCTTGGCTGCTCACCCTCCTTGCCAATGTCATCTCCATGACTGCACACAAATACCCATCACAGTGCCCCACACAGGACCTTGAGATGGAACCAGGGTTCCAGCTTGAGGACATGCAGCTGAGTTCCAACCTCTTTTTTCCTACAAGCTCTGTGTCCTGGAAACGCCATTGTGCCTCCCAGGGCCTCCTCAATCACCCAACCTGCACGATGGGGACGATGCCGGAAATAGCTCCCTCAGGACGTCCTCAGGTGTAGAAGAGACAATAGCGACAACACCTGTGGTCTGGTTTGCCTGTGTCTGATGCACACACTTAGAGATGAAAGAATGACAAGAAGGGATGGGATGTAGTGTGGAGTACCCCTCAAAACAGGCCTGGGTTCCAGCTGTGTGACCTTGAGAAAGTCACTGCCCCTCTGGGCCTCTTTTCCAGGTCTGCATAGAGGGAATGATTGGCCAACAGACAGGCAGGATCTCAGATTTTCAGCCCCTGCTTCAGAGAGACGTTGAGGCAGAAGCACCCAGCCAAGCTGTGCCCCCTTCCTGGCACACAGAATTTGTGAGATGTTAAGGATTTGTACTTTTGGGGCGCAAGCTCTTGGAGCAATGTCATCAGAGAGCGATGGCAAAAAGCACAGCCTACCAGTTCCCACCACCCGTCCCTGCCATGCCCCCATCTGCCCTCTGCTCCCTTCTCAGGCTCCTTCTCGCCACACCCCCACCTTTCTGCCCTTCTCTGGTCACACTCACTTCTTCCTGCGAGTCTCTGCACCAGTGGTGCCTTCTCCCTGACACTCAAACTATTCCCAGACACAGGCAGGCATGCCTCTCATCTTTCACTCTGCTCACAGCAAATGTCACCTCATTTCCAGCTCTGCACCTTTAAGAGGTGGAAATTAGGGGAAATTCAGATATTTCCATTCACTGGCATGAAACCTTGCATGGTCTCCTGTTTGACCTAGAATCAGACCCAAGTGCCTCGTGTCAGCCTATGTGGTGGGCAGCCTCCACCATGGCTCCTGGTGCTCACTGCCTTCTGCTGTGCACATCCTTGTGGAACCACAAGTGGTCAGGAACTGCCTTCTGAATAGAATGCAGCCAAGGTGATGGGATGGCCTGCAACCCAGGGTTAAGAACAAAAAGCCTGGCCCTTCCTTCTTACTCATTGGCTTTAGTCCCCTCCCTCTTTCTCTCCTTCTGTTTCCATCTTTCTCTCTCTCCAGTTCTTATATCTCTGGAACTGGGGGAGCAAGTGTGCATGTTTTCAGTTGTCCTATGAAGATGTTCCATAGGAGAGAATGGAGGGAATGATCGGCCAACAGACAGGCAGGAACTCAGACTTTCAGTCCAAACAAACCCCGTCAACATGCATGTGAGTGAACTTGGGAGCAAACCTTCCATGAGTCGAGCAGCAATAGAGCCGCAGCCCCTGCTTCACAGAGACATTGAGGCAGAGGCACCCAGCTAAGCTGTGCCCCATTCCTGGCACACACACTTTGTGAGATGTTAAGGATTTGTATTTTCTAGGTGCAATGTCTTAGAGCAGTGTCATCAGAGAGCGACGGGAAAAGCACAGTCTGCCAGTTCCTGCCCTCTGGCCCTGCCTGTCCCCATCTACCCTCCTCTCTCTTCTCAGGCTCCTTCCAGCTACACTGCCATCTTTCTGACATTGTCTGGTCAGACCCACTTCTTCCTGTGAGCCTCTGTGCCAGTGGTGCCTTCTCCCTGATGCTCAAACTGTTCCCAGACACAGGCAGGCGTGCCTCTCATCTGGCACCCTGCTCACAGCAAATGTCACCCCTATGATGCCTTTCAGAGCCTCCCAGGCACAGGCTCCACTGTCACAGGTCTCCCACCTGCAAGGGCATCTCATGATGTCCTCCTTCTTTGTCTCATCTGGATAAAGTGAGTCCATGAAGGAGGGCTTTCTGATTGGTGGATGAGGAGGTAGATTCTTCTGGTTTCATCAGGATCATGGCTGTCTCTTCTGGGCTGAATGTTTCCCCTCCCAAGTCCATTGTGAAAGGAAACTCTCATTCCCTTGCTTTCAAGGGTCTGGTTTCCCCAAGAACACAGGGAGACTCCCATCTCCCTGGAATGCGGCACCAGCCCCTACAACCAAAGCCTGAAAATTGGCACCCAGCTTGAAACACCACCAGATCCTGAAGTCAATTCCTGCTGAGGCCCCCCATCCATTTTGTAACCCCATAGTAACTCCTGAGCTCACCTTTCCCCTGAGACACAGCTCCCAGCCTGCCCTTGGCTTCTTACAGGAACAGTGGGATTTCCCAGAAGCACTCCCAGCCTGGGCAAGAAATGTTTTGAAATGTTCTCTATGTATTTTCCAGGACATGGGATATGGGGAGAAGTCATTTTGGTTGTGTATGTGCAAGAGTTTTGATGCAAATAGCATCTTTTGCAGACAGAGATCAAAGAGTGGGGCTACTGGGTGTAACAAGAAAATGGATACGCTGAGCCATCGTCTTCATGGTATGAAGTCTTAGAGAGCAAAGAACATGATTAAGAGAAGAGAATATGGAGCCAACATCTTATGTTCAAATTCCACCTCAATCACTTCCTAGATATTGGTAAAGGGCAAAGTACTTACCTCATTGGTGCCTCAGTTTCTTCATCTGTTGTTGGCAAGAAGGATAAGCGTACCTAATTTGTGAGGATATGGAGAGTGCTAAAGGAGTTAATGTTTCAAAACACTTGCAACATCCAGCACATTGCATGCCCTGTACGCATACATTATAAATGAAATGTAAATGTTCCTCTGACGCTATCTGTTTGCTCCAGACAGGAGACTAGGGGCTGGAAGGATGTAGACAGCACTCCCTGAGACAGGATGAATCGATGAATGAACAACACTGTTGAAGGCATTACCAATGGCACATCCGCCTCCCTATGGACATTCCCAAGCACAATCACACCCAAGCATCCCTCCTCTGTCCTGCATCATCTTCTGGGATTCTATCCAGGAATCACGGGGGCTTCTTGAACCCTGGGACCCACACCCACCACAGGTTCTCTTCTCTCTGGAAGCAAACCCCAGGCCTTGTCCTAATGGCTGCAGCCCACAGGCTCTGAACTCAGATCCTTTTCTTCACTTGAGGGAGACGTGCCATTCCCAGAGCTGGGCACACAGAGTGTCAGCCTTGGAGGAAATGCCACCCTGGCCAGTGGCTGGTGGAAGAGCGCCGTGACGGAGTAGGATTTGGAGAGAGTCCTCCAGGTGTGGTCAGAAGGGGCCCAGCCAGGGCATTTGTCAGCAAGGTCTGGTTGGTGTACCTTGGTGGCAAAAGAGTGGTGGGGGCAGCATGTTTTAGAGGTCCTGGCATGAGACAATCCACAGGATGGTCATGAAGTCAGAATCAGCCTAATGAGGTCCAGCTCAATCCACTGTCATCTGTTCCCTGACTGGCTCACTAATCCAGGAGTGATTTACAAGGGGGATATTTGTGTTCTACCATCTTTTTGTTGATTGGCAGGAGCTAGTATTCTTTACAAAACTTGTGTGTTTTTACATAGGAAAGGATAGGTGAGTTCTGTAACAACACTTCTTGCAAAGTTCTCACTAACGTATTGAGTCTCTAACAGAATCCACCGCTGGGAACTTCACAAAAGATCCTGACCTTTACTCTCTGGTTTTAGATCTTCCTGATTGGTAAATTTTCTTGACTCCTGGCTCCTTTCCTGAGGTTCGTCCACTTAGAACAATGTAGGACTGCAACCTCTTGCTACTTGAGAAGTAGTGGTTCAACTCTATGATGATGTTGGTCTTACTTTCTAAGTGTGTGTGTGTGTATGTATGTGTGTATGAGACTGTTTTCTGCATCTTGCCACGTGGGTCAGATTGACTCCTTTCCTTGGAAAAGTTGTCCCTAACTACTTTCTCTGGGCTTTATTTTCATGTCTTGAACAGTGCTGTCCAACAGTAGAATTTCACACTCTATCTTATGAAATTTAAACTTTTTTAAAATACTCACATTTAAAAAAGTAAAAATAAACAAGTGAAACTAATTTTAATGGTATATTTAAACCCATTATAACCAAGATATTACCATTTGTCCAGGCAATCTATATAAAAATTAATAGTGAGATAGTTCACATTTTTTTTATTGGGATCTAAAAATCCATTTACAGCACAGTCTTCATTTGCAAATTGAAATTTTCTACATATTCAGTTTCTGTGTCCCCCAAATCAGAACCTGGGCTGACTTGTTAGAGAGGAAATAAAGCAGAACAGGCATAAGTAACGATCACTGTCAATCCAGCTCAGCATGAACACTCACCACTGACAAAAAGGCTGTCCCTGAGCAGGGAGTAGAGGCCCCTCCGGGTGACACGGTGAGTCAGCTGGTTAAGCTCCCAGGAATGCTGCTGTCACCTGGTGTCCCTGTCATACTCTCCATCATGAGCCATGGGGTCAGGGTGGTAGGTGCAGACAGCTTCCACGCTGGTGGCTGCCCCATCGTCCGCAGGCCTGGGGAGAGAGGAATGTGGGGACTCTAGAGAGATGTCCTGAATCCTCTGATAATGGGGGCCAGAGGGAGGGAGGAGCAAATTGGGAGTCAGTGGGAAGAGTGAAAACTGGGGTGGTCACCAAAAGTGTTCATGACTCTCAAATGCTCAGAAAAGGGACTTCCTTGAGGGAGATCAGTCTACAGCCCAAGACAAGGGGCCCAGGCTGCTCTTCTTGAACAAGGATCCAAGCAGGGGAGGAGGCAGGAGGAGGACGAGCAGGAGAGACAGCAGGTGGGGTGCGGCTGGCTGGGACTCATCCTACCAGGAGCTGCTGGCACCAGGGTCTCATCAGGTGCTGCAGGACTCTCTCAGTGGAGTTAAATGTCGCTGAGCCCTTGCTCATGTCTGTCAAATACTGGATGTTGGAGATGGTGGAATTGAGTGTGAGGGCCTTCAGGTCGTGCCCCTTGGCTGCAAGAAGAGAGGGAGAGAGACAGCCATCCCTGAGAGCTGGCCTGAGACCAGATCAGAGTCCTGAACTCAGTATCATCTGTTGCCTTTGCTCCCAGTGGAACCACCACCCAATGCTGTGCTCATCCAAGTTGAAGCCAGCATATCTCTCAGCTCCTCCTCCCTCACCTGCCAGTAACACCAATTGCACTTACAGATTGCTCCTCAATGCATTCCTTCTGTTCATTCACATCCCAGGTAGGTCTTATCTTTTCTCACCGGAACCAACACCCTAACATGCTCACTGGATGCATTGTCTAAAGGATGTTCTCTGCCTCGAACATTAGAAGCATTTTTCTGAAATGAAGATCTCACTAGAACACTCCTGCTCTAGCATCACCCATGGCTCCCTAAGGCCTTCAGAGTTAAGTTCAAACTTCTTGACCTGGCACTCAAAGCCATTGCACATCTGGCTCCTGCTGACTCTTCAGCCTCATTGATACATTCACTCTGAGTTGGGCTTTGTGCTTCAGGCAAACCAAATTCCTGTCAATTCTCCCATACACTATGCTGTTTTTGCCTACAGGGCCATTGCTCATGCAATTTCCTCTCCCAGGAACACGCTCCACACCTTATTTCCCTATATAACTCCTACTCCTTCTAAAAGACCCCAATTGGGCAAAACTTCCTCCAGAGAGCCCTTCCCACCCAAAGGATGCCAGGTGCTTCTCCTCAAAACATCCCACCTTGTATTAGAATTTTCTGTGACTTTCACAAGACCAGGGGCTCTCTGAGGGCTGCATCAGATTGAAATATTGGTATAATCCTTGTGATCAGCATGCTTGCCCTCAAAGCAGAATTGCACACCTCGGCTTTCCACCTGCCCAGTAAGAATAGGTCAGTTGAGGTGTGGGGCTGGAGAGCTCCTCTGGGGAAGGAAGAGGGGCCCCCTAGGCCTGTGGTGGCTTCTGGTTGCTCAAGCAATGAGGAAGTAGGCAGGAACATGCTGCCCGGCTCAGGAGCTGTGGAAAGGGCTGTCGTCTGGGAGAGACAGAGACCCCACAAAGTGGGTGAAGCCCCACAGGCTCATCTGCATTCCAACAGTGGCTGTCCCAGGACAACCATTCACAGGTGAGCCATAAATGTGAGTGACAGAAGGAGGGATTGTGTGAGTAGAGGGATGTTCGAGCCTGTGAGTGAGATGAACCCAAGAGAGACAGTGTGCTTGAAGAAGAGAGAGACGCAACAAAGAGATAGGTAGAGGCACAGATAGAGGGGATACCTGGATGGACAGAGGAAGAGCAGACAAATGGAGGGTCACAGGGAAAGCAGGAAGAACAAAGACAAGGAAGAGAAGTTGGAGAGATGGGAGGAAAGAGGATGGAAGGAGAGAAGAAGGACAAACAGGCGAACAGGCAGGAGGACAGTTGGACAGATTGATATCTGGACAGATGCTCGGGTGGATAGATGGAAGGAAGGAAGGAAAGAATGGAGGGAGCGAGGAAGGGAGGAACGAAGGATAGAAGGAAGAAAGGAAGGAAGGAGTCTGAGAGGAGGGAGAACTGGTAACGTCACCTGCCCAAGTTCAGAGGGTGCTTTAAAGGGAGGGTAAGTCTGAGAATACAGGACCCCTAACTCCCAGGCTTGTGTCCACCTCTCACAGTGCTACCTGTTATTACTCGTAGAGATGAGCATATGGATGTAAAAGAAACCTTGAGCCCTACCCTCACAATACACAAAACTCAATTCCTGGACACTTTGACCTAAAGGGGAAAGGTAAAATAATGAAACTTCTAGAAGACAACATAAGAAAACATCCTCGGGACCACAGGGTAGAATAAACTTCTCAAAGAAGACATGCACACGCACACACACACACACACACACACACTCCATAAAAGAAATATCAGTAAACTGGGATTCATTAAAATTTAGGCTTTCGGTTCATCATCGGACACATTACAAGAGGGAATTTGCAAGTCACAGGATGCGAAGAGATTGTCCCAGTTCCAATATTCAACAAAGGATTCACGTGCAGAACACAGAAAATCTTCAGCATATTTATTAGATAAAATGCAGTGAAAGAGATACATATTCATGCTGGTTATTTTAATGAGCCACATTTATTTTACAAGGACAGTGAACAAAGCAATCTGAAAATCAGGGAGTGAAAAACGAACAGTAGATAAACAGAATCCCAGGAGGGTTTGGAAAAAGCAATAGAAGCCCCTTACATAACAGTTCATTGGCCTTAGAAAAGGAAAGTACTACTGGATTCTGTTAGGAAGTCAGAAAGATTGAAATATCTAGTGGCTTCAGTGGAAAAATAAGACAGGAAAAAATAACTATGATAGTTATTTGATTTTCCTCCAAATGACTTTATCCCTTAGAGAGCAAGGCACTTTCCTTTTCAATCATCAACACATCAAAGTTTAATTTCCCTCCATTTAGCCTTTTTCGTGGCCATAGGTTAGAAGCAGCAAAGGGGCTTAGCAGGCTGAACCAGTTTGCAGACATACTCTCTCCTGTTCCACACTGGCTCACACACGTGCAAAGTGGGCGCTTCTCACAGGGGAAAAGCCTGCAGGGCTGAGGGGCAGCCACCCCTTGGACCCTGTTTGTTTGCACCATTGGAAATTTCTCCTGAGTCCCTACTCAAAAAGGAAGTGGGTGGGGGGTAGAATAAGAAGGCCATATATTTGAAGGAAATAGAAGAAAATATTTCATTGAGAGTAATAAATATTGCTTTTCAGAAGTCATGTGTATGTTGAAAGTCTACGTCTTAAGGTACCACAATGAAACAATGTACACCTCATCTTCTCCCTCTTTTATCTGAGCATAAAGTTAAAATCCATGAAATTCCTAAGCTTAAAAAAACACACAAAAATCACAAGGAAAGTTTTGGAGGTCATGGATGTGTTCAGCACTTGGTTGTGGTGACGATATGATGGGTGTATGCATATGTCCAAACTAATCAATACACATATAGAAAACGTGTGCATTTTTTGTCTATTACTCATACCTCAACAGAGATAAAAATTAAAATAAATTCCTGTTTACTTTTTGAGGATGTATAAAAATCAAAATTTCTAATAAAATTCAGATTGTTAATTTCTGAACGTAAATAGCATTCCTGCTTTGATGGGTGACCCCACAACTCTCAAAAAAAATCAAGAGCAGTTGCTACTGTCAAGCTCAGTGGAAGTTATTTTCAACACCTCACCCCCTTCTTTACACCTCATTATTTAAAAACCAAGGAAATAGTCTTCAGCTTTTAAAATGAAGGAGTAAATGAGTCAGCTTGACATTATACTTTATTCAAGATTTAATGTTAAGTAAAGGAAATAACTGAGCATGGGCAGAATCCCTTCCATAACTCATCTTTTCTCCTATGCTGATAATAAAAATGACACTCTACTGAAACATAGTTTGCATGATATATTCTCAAGTAAATATACTTCACTGCTGGAGATTTGATTTCTTTTTTCTTTTTTTAATCAATAATTTACACAAAAAAATCAATTTAGGAGATAAAAAGTATTGCTATTTAGAATTACTTCCTGATTGTAAATTACTAGAAGTGTAACATGAAGTCAACGCTAAGGACGTTTTAAGTCCTTTAATTCATTTTGCCAAATTTCTTTTTTAGAAAATAATGTTAATATAGGACTTTAAGTTTGAGAAACCTGTTTCATGACACCCTAATCTGTTGAAGGATAATTTTGAGATTCTTATTCAATTTCTTCCTATTCATCTATAAAACTTATTTGGCGTCTTTCATCTTTTTAACATTTTCATCTTTTTAACTTTCGAAGGTTTAACTTTCCAAGAGACGATTTTTTAATGACGAGCTAACTGATGAATTTGTGCACCGACTGTTATTTTGAGACTGAATATACAAATGGACAAAGGCCAGATCACATATGACAGTATAACTCTGACCCCCAACGTGGGGAGCAAACATCCCAAGAAGCCAAGTCACAGCCCCTGCAGCATTCAGCACAGAACAGTCAGCACTTGGTCAGTAACTGCCAGTTTCCAAAACTCTCGTTCTGCTTTCAACACAGGACCGCCAGAGAAAGCCACATATGCTCCCTAAACCATCGCATAGGATGCCTGCCTTCTACTTAGTGACCTCCAGCTTCCCCATGTTAACAACTTCCAATCAGGCCACCCCTCCCCCACTCCCCTGACCTCTGCCACCCTCTCCCCTCCCTTTCCCTTCTCTCCTCTTCTTGTACATGCAACAATACTCTCCTGTTGCATTACAGTCTCTGCAATATTTTTAACGTGTGATGGAGTAGTTCCTCCCTCATAGTTCTTCCTGGTCCATATTTTCCTAGCTTAGCTTATGCGTTTATTTTTTCCATGTAGGATCATTTATCTAACTCAACAGAAAAGCTTGTTAAAATTTTTATTGGCATTATATTCAATTTATAAAGTAATGGGACTGACCATTTAATGAAACTTCCTAACTTAGAACATAGACTGACTTTCCATTTGCCAACTATTTTTAATTGAAATTTATAGTGAGATCATTGTAGATTCCACACTGTTGTAAGGAATAACTCCAAAAGTTTACCCAGTTCCTTACAATGATAACATTCTGCAAAACTATAGGACGATACCACAGCCAGCTTGTTGGCATTGATACAATCCACTATCTTATTCAGATTTCTCCAGTTTTACTTGTACTAATTTGCTCCTGTGTATTTAGTTCTGTACAATTTTATCAGATGTGCAAGTTTGTGTATCCATCACATCTAAAATAATGACTAGTTTTATCACCACAAGGTATTCTTGTATTGCCTGTTAAAAAATAAACGGATGTTACTTTTTAGAGCAATTTTACGTTTACAGCAAAATTTAATGAAATATACAGTGTTCTCATGTAGTCCCTGCCCCCACATATGCATAACCTTTCTGTTGTCAATACCCCTCATCAGAGTAGTATACTTTTCACAATTGATGAACATACATAGGCACACCATTATCACTCAATGTCCATAATTTACATTAAGGTTCACTCTTGGTGTCAGAGATCACTAGGGTATAACTCTGTGGCCCATTTCTGGATTCTCTACTCTATTCCATTGATTTATGTAGCTGTCCTACAATGAAAATGATGATGCAGTGATTACACTATCTACAAGGCAATACTAAATATTGTTAAAGTGTTTACTGCCTCATTATTATTCCTGTCATGATTGTTTTAGCTACTCTCAGCTATGTGCCTTTCTATATAAATTTTAGAAAAAGGTGTCTCTGTCTACAAACTGTGGTGGAATTTTTATTAGAATAAGATTAGACATTTAGATTAATTTGGGGATAATTGAGACCTGTACTCATTATTCTATCCAGTAACATGGTGAGGACTGCAGAATTCTCAGCACATAACAACTCCTTCCAAACCCCCACACCAGGAGGAGACTCAACCAAACTGGCGTGGCTTCTAGCAGCATAAGGCTGTGTAACCGGAATATCTCCAGCCCACCATTAAAATACCTTCCTGAGAGCTCAAAGCTGACAGAAAAATTTGCTATTTATTTTAGTCAACACCCAATTATAGGCCTCTGATCCCCCTTCTTAGAGTATTTACTAAAGAGGGCTTACAACTGTCGATATGTATCTCTCACAATTCTCTAAAGGACCCAAGAGCCACTCCTTTGAAATACGATCATTAAGACAGATAGAGACACTTTCTTTCAACTTCTGAGTGAGGATAGAATCCTAACTTTGATAACTGCAAAGTAACAAACACAGTGGGTCTAATCACAGTTACACTGACCAACCTTTGTACTTTTTCACTTCTTTGACTCTACTGAGCCCCTGAACCCTCCTCCTTCATTCCCTCTTTAAAATTCTAAATTCACCTCTGTACAAATCTGAGCGCATCTCAGCTTCTGTGAGCCGTTACTGAATAAAATCTGCTTTCACCACTTTAACTAATTTCTGCTGCATTTGTCTTTGACAATAGTAAGTCTCTCAATTTATTTGCATCTTCTTTAATTACCCTAATCGGTATTTTATAATTTTCAGTATCAGATCCTGTACACATGTTCTTGAATATATGCCTGAATATTTCATGTTCTTCGGAGTGGTTTCAAATAATACAGCATTTTCAAGTTTATCATCTGCAGGTTCATCATTTGTTGTAGAAATAAAATTGTATTTTGTGTGTTGATCTTGTACTTGGTGAACTTTTTGTACTCATGTATTAGTTCTGATTTTTTTTTTTTGTAGATTCCCAGAGTTTTTTTTACACAGACAACAATGAAACTAGGAATGGTTATATTTTTTCCTTTCTAAACTCTATGGCTTTTATTTCCTTTACTTCTGTTATTGCCAGAAGCTTCAGTATTTTGTTGAATAAGAATAGTGAAAGTGGTATTGCTTTCCTTGTTCCTTATTATGGGGAGAATCATTTAGTCTTCCCCTGTTAAGCATGATGTCAACTGTGCATTTTCTGTAGATGACCTTCAACAAGTGAAAGTAGTTTCCATCTATTTCAAACTTGCTAGAAAATTTTATGACAAACAGGAGTTGGATTTTATCAAATGTTTTCTCTACATCTCTTGCTTATTAACAAGTCTTGCCCTTAAATAGACAGCTAGTTATTTCTCTGGCAAAAATTGGTTTATCTGGGATTAGCAAAGAATAGCCATTTGGAGTGTGCAACCATGGCAAGCCATGCAGGAGCACCCAGCAAGGAATAGAGGAGAAGCTCTTTTATCTCAGAGTGGGGAAAACTGTGGGGGCTATTGGACACAGTCTTGAGGGCAGTGGCTTTTCATCGGCAGAGTTGTGACAATCTGTCCTTGGCTTAGTTTCTGACTGGTCAGGAAGAGAAAGTCTTTATTCTTCCTGTTGCACTGCGCTTTTGATGTAGGGCATGAGAACGCTCTCTATTAGCCTTCCAACACTATTTCAACTACGTTTCGGTTTATTGACTTTCACATATCCCCATTTTGATTGCGATCTTTCTCTGAAAGCACTGTTGATCTGCAGTCAGATTTTTCCACTTTCAGTAGCCTCTCATCCCTCGATGCCAGGAAGGACCTTCTCTGGGAGTCATGTCCCAGGTTGGAGGAAAAACACACAGATTGGAAACCTATTGCGGCCACATTTGAGGAACACGGAGTGAGAGGAGGGAGAACTCTCTGGCACTTTTTACCTGAAGTTTGCATGTTATCAAGATCATAGGCATTGGAGATGATCTGAAGTGTCATGTCATCCTCAAAGGTTTGGCAGACAAACTTCCAAGAGACCTGGTCCAGACACCTTGGAAACCTTCGCATCAGATACTGTCTGCTTCCATTTGGAGAAATCTTTATTTTTAAGTCACCAAATGATGTCCAGTTCCCCTCAGGGTTTGTGCTTTCTTCAGGTGTGTTGCATGAATCCAAGTCTTGAGTTTTGTGGCAAAAAGCTTGGCTAGCAGCACGCAATCGAGGAAAGTACTATCATCTTGGTTGAGTTTTGTTAGTTTGAAATTTTTGGTAAATTGTTCCTTGTTTTCAAGTTGTTAAATTTATGAGAATGGAGCTGTTTATGTTATTTTCAATGGCTGAAGAACCTGCAGTGATCTATCCCTCTAGTGTGTCTCAGGCCTTTGAGGGTGAAGAGGCTTCCCCAAAACTTCTTGAGGCAGAACCCTGTTTGCTGTTGGCCCCTAACATCTTGAGTGCATCTGGGTTGGGGAGGAGACAGAGACTTCCAAGAACAAGTTGGTTCTTCTTGAAGGAATGCTGAAGATCCCCAAAGTATGGTACTTTGACATACAAATTATTTTGAGCCAAAAGCAATCGAGAGCCAGCAGATGCAGGAAAAACTCTTGATCTCCACCTTGACTGCTTTAAATGAAGGATAGACTTCCTCTTTGGAAAGGAAATTTATGTTTATAAAGGAAATTTCCATTAGTAAAAGCATCTGCACCAGAAAGAGAATGACTCTTAGAGACTTTGTTTTTGAGGAAGATTAGCACTGAGCTAACATTCCCCACCAACCCTCCTCTTTTTGCTTAAAAAGATTGGCCCTGAGCTAACATCCATGCTCATCCTCCTCTACTTTATACGTGGGATGCCTGCCACAGCATGGCTCGATAAGTGTTGTGTAGGTCCGCACCTGGGATCTGAACTGGTGAACCCCAGGCCATCAAAGAAGAATGTGTGAATTTAACCCGTGTGCCACCAGGCCAGCCCCTAGAGATTTTTTTCTTTGAGGAAGATTAGCCCTGAGCTAACTGCTGCCAATCCTCCTCTTTTTGCTGAGGAAGACTGGCCCTGAGCTAGCATCCACGCCCATCTTCCTCTGCTTTATATGTGGGACACCTGCCACAGCATGGCGTGCCAAGTAGTGCCCTGTCTGCACCTGGGATCAGAACTGGGGAACCCCATGCCACCGAAGTGGAACGTGACACTTAACCAGTGAACCACCAGGCCAACCCCTAGAGAATTTTTTTAACTGAGAGATTTTTCTGCACAACAAGGCAAGTTTTATTTATTATACATTTTCTCCCCTCATCTTCCCATAATTTTTCTTCAGCCACTTCCTGCTGCTGTTCACCCAGATGGCTTCCTGCTTCCAAGCTCCCCCATGTGCACCCAGTGTGGACTGGACTTGCAACTGGCAGCTGGTGTGGAGATGCCTGCTCGAGGGCTGCAGAGCACCATCCTAAGTCTCATCCCCAGCATGACCTACCTGGCCAGCAATACTCAGGATCTGCCACCACTGCACAGGATTGGGGCAGCTGCACTGATGATTCAGATTGTGGGCAGTACCCAGCCCAATTCCCACTCACTTTTGTTGACCACACGCCTGTGCTGTTTGCAGATGGTACGGATTTAAAAGATAAGTCATATCCTGTCATTAAAGTGGAACTGTTGGGCTGCCTTGAGGAATTTTTCAACACTTGTAAAACTAAAGAGAAGCTAGGAGAATTATCAGAAGAGTTCTACAAAAATGAACTACTATTGATTGAAATGTTGAATATACATGTCCCTGCAGTTGCTAAATTGAGATGTCTTTTAGACAGTTCTCCTAGGGAAGATTTACTAGACATTCTGACATCACTTATCCAAACAAGCAACAAAAATGCTCCAAATTCTAGATACTGTGACTCTGGAGGAACTGTCCAAGATGATGATACCACTGCTGGTGAAACAAATGCAAGAATTGAAATTGCTTTAAAAAAACAGAAAACTTGGGGCCAGCCTGGTGGCACAGTGGTTAGGTTTGCATGTTCTCCTTCAGTGGCCCAAGGTTCACCAGTTCAGATCCTGGGTGCAGACCTACGCACCACTCATCAAGCCATGCTGTGGCAGGAGTCCCACATATAAATTAGAGGAAGATGGGCATGGATGTTAGCACAAGGCCAGTCATCCTCAGCGAAAAGAGGAGGATTGGTGGCAGATGTTAATGAGGGCTAATCTTCCTAAAAATATAATAATAATAATAATAAAACAGAAAAAGCGAGAAGGATGATAATAAATGCATTATATGAATATGCCTCAATATGATTTCACACATCCTAGGTACTTTATTTTTTTTTTATTTTTTGAGGAAGATTAGTCATGAGCTAACATCTGCTACCAATCGTCCTCTTTTTGCTGAGGAAGACTGGCCCTGAGCCAACCTTCGTGCCCATCTTCCTCCACTTTATATGTGGGATGCCTACCACAACACGGCTTGCCAAGCGATGCCCAGGATCCGAACCTGCAAACCCTGTGCTGCTGAAGCGGAACGTGGGCACTTAACTGCTACACCACCGGGCTGGCCCGCATCCTGGGTACTTTAAAAGATGAACATGAGGAAGAAGATAATTATGATATTGTCATGCTAGAAAAAAGGTGAGCATCCAATATGTCAGAAGAAGCCCATTAGGTCTGTGTCAAAAAGAGAAAAAGACTAAAAAGATGCTGCAAGCAATGCCAGAATATGTTCAGATAAGAAATTATTTAGAATTTATGGTGGAACTTTCTGGAACAAAAGTACAACTGACAATCCAGACATTCAAGAAGCCTAAATTCTTCTGAATAACAAGCATTTTGCCTTGAAAAATTGAAGGACAGAATTTTGGAATATTAGGCTGTCAAACAGCTGAAAATCAATCTGAAGGGCCCATTCTTTGCTTTGCTGACCCTCCTAGAGTTGGCAAAACAATGTGGGAAAGTCTGTGGCCAAGACTCTAGATCGAAATTTCCACAAGATTGTATTTGGATGAGAACGTGAATAGTCTGACATTTGAGGACACAGGCACACCTATGTTGGCAGTACACCTGGTCATACAATCAATGACTTGAAGACCATTGAGGTTAACAATCTGGTGTTTCTATTAGATGAGGTTGAAAAATTAGAAAAAATTGTGTCCAAGTGATTCTGCAGCAGCTCTGCTTGAGGTAGTGGATCATGAACAAAACCATAGCTTCACAAATCATTCTCTAAATGTGGGCTTTAACCTCTCCCAAGTTATTTTAATAACTATCGCCAATACGACTGCTACTACTCCACCTGTTCTCTTGGACAGATGAGGACATTCAGGTGCCAGGGTATACACAAGAGAAGATAGATTTCCAGCCAGCAATTGATCCCAAAGCAACTGGAACAACATGGGCTGAGTCCTCAGCAGATTCAGATCTCTCAGGTTACTCCTCTTCATATCTTCACCAGGTGTACCAGAGAGGCAGGGGGTCATTCTCTGGATAGCTGGTTTGGGGCCATTTGCCCAGCTGTTGCTGTGAAGGTGGGAAAAGAACAATATAAGGAAGTCAAGTTGGACCATTTTGATGTGAATGAGAAAGAAATTTACAGAGAAAACATCTTAGAAGACACAAAATCTGAATCTATCAATGACAGCAGTTACTTGGCCCTACCACCTGAAACGCCAATTTTGATTGATTTCTATGCTCCAAAAGACATCTTTGGGCTCCAGATATATAAAATGGGCATTTGAGTCAACCAGGAATGGCAATAAGTTTGGCTTGGACTCCCTTAGGTGGAGAAGTCATATTTGGGGAGGCAAGTTGAATGGATGGTGAAGGTCATTTAACTCTAACTGCTCAGCTAGGGGATATCATGAGAAGAGTCTGCCCATCTTGCTATTAGCAGGCTCTGCAGCAATGCCAAGAAATACCATCTGCCCTGTGCTTCTGGAAGTTTTTATCTTAACAACACAGACATCCATGTGCATTTTCCAGCTGGAGCTGTCACAAAAGATAGACCCCCTGCTGGAGTTATCACAGTGACTTGTCTTGCCTCACCTTTTAGTGGGCTGCTTTTACATTCAAATGTAGTTATGACTGGAGAAATTTCAGAGGGGTCTTGATCTTCCAGTGAATTAAGGAAAAAGTGCTGGCAGCACACAGAGCAGGATAGAAGTGAATCATCATTTCTCAGAGGAATGAAAAAGACCTTGAAGAAATCCCAGGTGACATACGATAGCATTGAAGTTTTGTCACAGCAAACTGCCTGGATGAAGCTTTTGATGCTGTCTTTACTGTCAAGACCTACCTGCTCTCTTAAATAGTGTTTTGTAGGCCCAAATCTCAACTTTACAGAATTTTCAGTTATGACGTGCCAACAGCACTGACAAAATTGATTTTATTCACAGCAGTAGGGGTAAGTAAACTGTCTCTAATTTGTGAACACAATCACAAGAATGATTATGAACCTCACTCAAGTGGCAGTTAGTGTTTATTAGAGAAACATTAATTTAATAAATTGGTAAAAATTGAAAAAAATCTGAATCATCTGGCTACCTTCTTGAGTCTTATATTTTATGAAATTCAAGCCATAGTTAAATTACTGTGTAATCAATTTATTTTCTTTTGTTAATTTGTCTCACGCAAACTTAATCTTCAGAGCAGCCACAGAACCTAAAAACCTAGGAGGAAGTCATTTTGTCTCCTCCAGTGGGCAAAGTCCCTCTTGCTGCTGCCCAGCAGGCTTGGTACCTCCAGGGGAAGGAGGAAAGTCTCATGGGTGACAGGGAAGGAGAATCTTCTCTTTGTTTCCTTTGTTAGTGACACTTTCCAAAGACCCCCTTGGGAGTGTTGCTGTGCTAATTTGGAACAATTCCTAAGACTCATTGCATCTGGAGGGGGACAAGCCTACCTGGGCTGAGTTCTGTTGGCAGATCAGGATCTGAGATTACTGAATCTGGGCCTCCTTCTAAAGTTGGGGGATAAGACACCCTGTCACTGTGTTGTTCCTCCAGTCCTGAAGTCCCAAGTCAGTTTGCCTTCTTCTTACCACCTTTCAGAGTTCTCACTAAATTTCTTCTTTTATGATTGTCCAGGTTTTATGGTTGAACTTAGCAGAGAGGACCATCTTGTCTCTGTGTTTGTTATGCATTTATAGGTTATTTTGTACTTTTCTGCATAGAGGTCCAGGTCATTTCTTGGTAACCTTTTTTAGTTTATCTTTCCTTATTTCTATTGTAAATCAAGTCTACTCATCTATTATATGCTGTGGCTACTGTTTGCTACATGAAAGCTACTGACTTTTGCACGTTAGTTTGACATCCTGCTACGTCATTGGATATTTTACCTGTTGGCATTAGTTTTCACATTGATTCTCTGTGATTTGCCATGTTTAATATCACATCATTTTTAAATGGAGCACATATAGGAGAGTTCGCCAGCCAAGGGGAAGCAGGCCTGTCATAAGGAGTCACATACAGTTCACACCTTCCTCTGTTTCCTTCACTTGTCCTCTGTGGTGTTTTTACACCCTTCAAGAGAAGGCTGAGCAGTTGCTGCGTACAATTCATTCTTTCATGGAAGAGGGGCACAGTCAATTACTTCTTGAGCCAGGAGGGCCACGTTTGTATGGAAAAGGGAGAGCCCTCCACTAAGTCCCTGGGGGATGGGAGGGAAGGGGTCTGGCAAGGGGTGGCCCAGAAGATTGTGCAGGTGGCTATGGTTGCTGACTGAATACTGTGCTTATAGCGAGTTTGAACCAGACTGGAACAGCTGGCTTGCAAAGATCCAACAACAGGAAAATCCCCCCACCTATGTATCACCTTTCTCCCCCACTTCCCATTATGCCTTAGTTGATTTCATAGCCAGATTATAAGGAAGACAGAGTTGTAGTCTGCAGAATGGACTTTGAAGCAGTGTCTCCTGCTTGTTATCATACTATCTTTGTCCTGTGATGTGAGAGAGGCCAGGACAACCAGATGTTAAGCTGCTACGTGAGGTCAGAGAGCCTGTGTGGGGGGTTAGGGTCTGCCTTCTCCACTGTCTCTGTTTGGGTGTGTTTCTGAGACTAGTTTTTAAGTTGATTATGGGAGAGAAGCTTATATAAGATGCTTACCACCCTGCATTCACCCTCCCCTCAAAACTTGAGGGAATCTTTGGTTCTTCAGAGAAGCTTTGAGGAAGAGTGAAACAAGACCATAGACAAGATTTGCATTTGGAGCTGTGCTGGAGTATACACTGAATAGTTTCCAGGTTTGTGGTGAGTTCTCCTTCCTTAGCATAGGAAAGAACTTGTCTAGTGTCCCGGCATATTTGGGGCCGTTATCACCAGCTTCCCCTGGTGAGCGATCAGAGAGACCTTCTCCTTATGACCCAGACATTCCCAGCTCTGAACTGTTTCTACAGTAGGCCCCAAAGCAGCAAATTGTTGACATTGCAGAATTTCTGCATTCCACAGTTTCCCTGTCTGCACGTCTACCTTGTACTGGGGGCTGTGATCTTTTCCAACCTGTCAAAGGATGCTTTCCTTGGTGTAAGTCCATTCAGCTGCTATAACAAAAATTCGCAGACTGGGTGGCTTAAATAACAAAAATTTACTTCTCACGGTTTTGGGTGCTAAAACTACAAGATCAGGTCCTGCAGATCTGATGTCTGGTGAGGGTTCATCGATGACCATAGTCTTGTGTCCTCACATGGTGGAAGGGGTAAGGGAGCTTTCTGGCATCTCATTTACAACAACATTAATCCCTTTTAAGAGTTGCCTCCTTATGACATAATCATCTACAAAAGTGCCTAGTGTCTCCCAATAGCATTATATTGGCAGCTAAGATTTCAACATATTCATTTGAGGGGATACAGATATCCAGTCCACAGCATTTAGTTCAACCAAAGGGCTCAGATTTGGGCAGAATCTCCACATGTGAATGGAGTACATTAGCAGGTATTCACACGTGCATGCATGATCGCCCCTCTTTTTGCCACAAAAATAATTTCATCTGTGGCATTTTCCTTTAATAGTCTTCATTTTTTCCCAGCATGGAAGAACTGTCATTCTAAACCTAAAGAAGGAACTTCCACCCCAGAGTGAACCTCACAAGGCAGTATGCCAGAGTGTGACCAGTGAGAAGAGGGGCATGAATGAGCCCAAACTACCAAGTTGAATTAAAATCCCTACAGAGAAGACTGGTTCAGAAGTCGGGGCTTAGTAACACAATTGGACTCCATTTCCTGTCTCACCCCCTCCCCACCACCATCTCTTTTTCAGGTCATGGTGTCTGTCCCAGGTAGGCCGAGTGATGTTTATGATGGGCTTCATGGTGCTGGCAGAGAGCTGAAGATGAGGAGGTTTTCCCTCAATATGTAAGTGCATATTAACATAATTATTGCAATCAGCAGCAATAACAACTATGACAACATATTCAAAGTCAAAACACAAAAGACATAACGGAAGAAAATATATACAACATATGTGATGGAAAAAGGGTTGGTATAAAGAACAAGCCTTTTAAAACTCCAAAAAATTCAATAGGAAAAGATGAATAACTAAATAAATAGGAAAAGAGAAATGGATGTGAACATGCAATTCACAGAAGAGGAAGATCAAATTCTAAAAGCATGTCAAGCTCACTAGAGGTCAAGGTGATGCAAATGTGAACAAACAAGGAGGGATTCAAGTATGCCCACACATTACTTCGGCAGCAATTAAAATTCTAACACTGCTGGAGTTTGTGTAAATTGGAGAGAATTATTTTGGTGAATAATTTGCCTCAAGACTTGACACCTTGTGTACCAGATTCGACTTTTTAGTTTAATACAAGGAATAGTCCAAAACGTGCAATGGAATGTTCTATAAAATTGATAATCACAAACAGAGCAGCATTAATGAACCTAAACGAAGAACATGAACTTGAAGTTGAGTATTAAAATCAAAATATAAAAGAATATTTTATTGCCATAACATTTATCAGAAATCTCCAAACATGAAACTAAGCGGCACACAGTTTAGCAGGATATCTTGTAATCTGTATTGATGTTCTAGGTGATGATAAGCAAAAAGAACCATATTGGAGGCTAACAATGGGGTTACTTTGGAGTATTATTTTAACTTTGGGTTTATGCTTTTATTCTTCTGGATATATTATCAAAAGTGAAATTGCTGAATTATGATGTAGTTCTATTTTTAATTTTTTGAGAATCCTCCATACTGTTTTTCACAGTGGCTGCACCAATTTACAATCTCACCAAGAGGGCACAGGCACTCCTATTTCTCCACTTCCGGGTCAATATCTCTTAACTGTTGTCTTTTTGACCGTGGTCATTCTAACAGGCATGAGATAATATCTCAATGTGATTTTCATTTGCATCTTCCTAATAACAAGTGAGGTTCAGCATATTTTTATGTACGTTGGCCTTTCATATATCTTCTTGGGACAAATGTTTATTCAGATCCCTTGCCCACTTTTTAATTTCATTGTTTGTTGCCACTGAGTTGTATGAGTTTTTATGTTTTGGATATTAATCCTTTATCAGACACATGGTTTGCAAATATCTTTTCCAATTCCAAGTGTCGTCTTTTCACTTGGTTGATGGTTTCTTTTGCCATGCAAAAGCTTTTTTGTTTGATGTAGTCCCACTTGTTTATTTTTTATTTTGTTCCTGTGCTTTATGTGTCAAAAAAAATCCATATACAAAAGTTTATTGCAAGATCCGTGTCAAGGAGCTTTATTCCTAAGTTTTCTTCTAGGAATTTCATTGTTTCAGGTCCTACATTTAAGTCTAATCCATTTCAAGTTAATTTTTGCAAGTGGTGTAAGATATGAGCTCAGTTCCATTCTTTTAAATGTGAATATGCAATCATCCCAGCACCATTGATTGAAGAGACTGTCTTTTCACCATGGAGCATTCTTAGCTCCCTTGTCAGATATTAGTTGACCACACAAGCTTGGGTGTATTTCTGGGCTCTCAATGCTCTTCTATTCGTCTGTTTTTATGCCAGTATTATAATATTTTGGTGACTATAGCTCTGTACTATATCTTGAAATCTGGAACTGAGATTCTCCCAGCTTTGGTCTTCTTTCTCAGAATTTCTTTGGCTACTTGGGGTCTTTGGTCATTCCATATCAACTTTAGGAGTATTATTTCTATTTCTGTAAAAATCGCCATTAGAAACTTGATAGTGATTCCAATGAATCTATAGATAACTTTTGATAATATTGACATTTTAACAATATTAATTCTTCCGATGCATGAACACAGAATACCTTTCCACTTGCTTTCTTTGATTTCCTTCATCAATGTTTTGTAGTTTTCAGCAGAGATCTTTCACCTTCTTAGTTAAATTTGTTCTTGAGTATTTTATTGTTTTCGATGCTGTTGTGAATTGGATCAATGTCTTTATTTCTTTTTCAGAAATTTTACTGTTAGCGTAAGAAATGCTACTGATTTTTGTATATTAACTTTGTACCCTATAACTTTGCTCAATTTATTGATTAGATTTAACAGATTTTTGGTTGGATCTTTAAAATATTCTCTATATAAAATCATGTCATCTGCAAATAGGAACAATTTTATTTCGTTCTTTCCAATTCTAATAATTTTTGTGTCTTCTTCTTGCCTGATTGCTCTAGCTAGGATTTCCAGTACTCTGTTGAATAGGAGTGGTGAGAGTGAGCACTCTGGTCCTGTTTCTAATCTTAGAGAAAAATCTTTCACCCTTTTGCTATTGAGTATGATGTTAGCTGTGGACTTGTCATATATGACCTTTAATATGTTGAGATATGTTCCATGTTTAAATTGTTGAGTTTTTATTATGAATGGATGCTAAATTTTGTCAAATGCTTTTTCTGTGTCTATTGAGATGATTACAGGATTCTTTTCTTTCATTCTGTTAATGTGATGCACCACATTGATTGCTTTGCATATGTTGAAACGCTCTTGCATCCCAGCGATAAACCCAACTTTAACACGGTGAATGATGTTTTTAATGTGCTGCTGGATTCAATTTGCTAGTATTTTATTGATAATTCATGCCTCAATATTCATCAGGGATAGTGGCTTGTAATTTTCTTTTCTAGCAATATCTATTTCTGGTTTTGGTATCAGGTTAATGTTGACCTTGTGAAATGAGTTTGAGAGTGTTTACTTCTCTTCAGTTTTGGGGAAGAATTTGAGAAGGTTTTTTTAAAGTTTGGTACAATTCACCAGTGAAACTATCTGATCCTGGGCTTTTCTTTGCTGGGAGATTTTTGAGTACTGGTTCAATGTCCTCACTAGTAATTGGTTTATTCAGATTTTTTACTTCTTCCTGATTCGTTCTTGGCAAGCTGTATGTTTCTAAGAATTTTTTTATTTCTTCTAGGTTGTCCAGTTTGTTCACATATAGATATTCATAGTAGCCTGTTTTGATCCTTTGAATGTCTGTGGTATCAGTTGTAACGTCTTCTCTTTTAATTCTGATTTTGGTTATCTGAGCCTTTTTCTTTCTTGGTGAATCTAGGTTAACTCCTTTTTAATTTATAATTTTCTTGATTTGGGTTCTTTCTCTTTTCTCCTTGGTTAATCTAGCTAAGAGTTTGTTTATCTTTTTAAAGAATCAACTCAGTTTGGTTAATCTTTTCTATTGTTTTTCTGTTCTCTTTAATTTATTTCTACTCTAATCTTTATGATTTTCTTTTTTTTCTGCTAACTTTGGGCTCAATTTGTTCTTTTTCTTGTTCCTAAAGATGTAGAATTAGGTCATTTATTTGGAATCTTTCTTGCTTCTTAATGTAGGTGCTCATTGCTTTGAAGTTCCCTCTTAGAACTCTTTTTGCTGCTTCCCATAAATTCTGGCATGTTGTGTTTCCATTTTCATTTGTCTCAAGAAACTTTTTAATTTCCTCTTTGATTTCTCTTTTGATCCATTGGTTCTTGAGGATAATGTTATCTAACTTCCATGTGATTTTGGATTTTCCTGTTTTCCTCTCGTTTTGATTGCTGGTTTCTTGCCACTGTGGTCAGAGAAGATAGTTGGATGATTGCAATCTTCCTAAATTTAGTATGACTTATTTTGTGGCCTAACATACGATATGTTGAAAAATATTTCACATGAGCTTGAGAAAATGTGTATTTTCCTGTTGCTGGACAGAATGTTCATTATATGTTTGTTAGGTCCATTTGATGTATAGTGTTGCTCAAATTTACTGTTTTCTTATTGATTCTGTCTGAATGATCCATCTGTTGTTGAGAATGTGGTATTAGAGTCCCCAATAATTATTGTATTGCTGTTTCTTTCTCTTTTTAGGTCTGTTAGTTTTTGTTTTGTATATTTAGCTACTCAGATCTTGGGTGCATAAATATTTACAATTGTTATATCTTCTTGATGTGTTGATCCCTTTATCATTATGTAATAATCTTCTCTCTTTTTATCATGTTTAGTTTAAAGTCTACTTTGTCTGTGATAAGTATAGCTACCACTTCTTTTTTTGTTTAACTTTTGCTGAAATGTCTTTTCTCATACCTTCACTCTCAGCCTATGTGTGTCCTTAGAATTATAATGAGTGTTTTGTAGGCAGCATATCACTGGGTCTTGTTTTTATCCATTCACCCATTCTTTATCTTTTGATTGAAGAGTTTAATTTGATTAAATTTTAAGTAATTATATATAGGTAGGACTTACTATTGCTATTTTATTAATTGTTTTCTGGCTGTTTTATATATCCATTGTTCCTTGTTTCTCTTCCTTTTCCTGCTGTCCTTTTTTTTGTGTTTTCATGTTTTTGGTAACTGTATGCTTTGACTTTTTATCATGTTCTTTTGAAGAATTACTATGAGATTTTTCTTTGTGATTACCATGAGGCTTACATAAAATACCTTAAACTTATAACATCCTATTTTGAACTGTTAACAATTTAACATCAATATGTTTTACATTCTTTATATTTTGGTTTCTTCTCCTCCTCAAATTTTAGATTTTTGCTGCTACAATTGAAATTTTTTTAGTATTGTGTAACTAATGACAGATTATTGAATTTTTGGTTATTTTTGCCATGTTGACTTTTTTACCTTGTAAACTAGAGTTGTGAGTTATACACCACTATTACCATATTGCAGATGTAACTATGGCTATACATTTACCATTGCCAGGGAGATTTGTGCTACTTTTTTGAGTTTTAATGACTTTTTTTCTTTTGAGGAAGATTACCCCTGAGATAACTACTGCCGATCTTCCTCTTTTTGCTGAGGAAGACTGGCCCTGAGCTAACATCCATACCCATCTTCCTCTACTTTATATGTGGGACGCCTGCCACAGCACGGCTTGACAAACAATGTATAGGTCTGCAACTGGGATCCTATCTGGCAAACCCCAGGCTGCTGAAGCAGAACATGTGAACTTAACTGCGCACCACTGGGCTGCCCCCTAGTAGTTGCATTTTTAATTTTTTAAGGAAACTTCATAGTGTTTCCCATAATGGCTGATCAATTACATTCCCAGCAACAGTGTTCAAGTGGTCACTTTTGTCTAGATCTTCATCAATATGATGTATTTTGACCTTTTGATAGTAGCCATCTTAACAGATTTGACGTGATGTCTAATTGTGGTTTGGACTTTCATTTTCCCTATGATTGGTGAAATTTAGCATCTTTTCACATGTCTGTTCACCTTTTGTGTATCTTCCTTGGAAAAATGTCTATTTATGTCTTTTGAGTGTTTTTTAATCAGGTTATTTATTTATTTACTTAACTTTTGAGTTGTATGAGCTTCTTATATATTTTGGATAGTAATCTCTTATGGTATATATGATTCACAAATATTTTCTCCCATTCAATAGATTACCTTTTTATTTGTTGATTGTTTCTTTTGCCATGCAGAAACTTTTCACTTTGATGTAGTTCCATTTGTTTATATTTTTCTGTTTTTGCCTATACTTTTTGTGTCAAAACCACAAGGTCATGGCCAAGAACAATGTCAAGGAGTTTTTCTCTGTTTTCATCTAAGAGTTGTTAGCTTCAAGTCTTACTTCTAAGTCTTTAATCCATTTTGAGTTGATTTTTGTACATGGTATAATATGGAGTCTAATTTCATTCTTTTACATGCAGATATTGTGTTTTCTCAACATCATTTATTGAAGTGACAATCCCTTCCCCACTGTGTATTCTTAGTGCCTTTTGTTTTTCAAAGATTGGCACCTGAGCTGACATCTGTTGCCAATCTTCTTTTTTTCTCCCCAAATCCCCCAGTACATAGTTGTATATTCTAGTTGTAGGTCCCCTGGTTGTGCTATATGGGATGCCACCTCAGCATGGCCTGATGAGTGGTGCTAGGTCTGCACCCAGGATCTGAACTGGCACAACCCTGAGCCACCAAAGCTTAATGACTCGGCCATGGGGCCAGCCCCTTCTTAGTGCATTTGTAAAAACGTCAGTCAGGTTTCTTTCTGTTCTCTTTTTCTTTTTTAGTGGCCTATGTCTTTTTTATGCCATTACCATATGGTTTTGATTACTATATCTTTGTGACACAGCTTGAAATCAGCTTTGTTCTTGATCAAGTTTGCTGTAGCTATTTGGGGTCTTATGGGTTCCATGCAAGTTTTAAGATTTTTTTCTATTTCTTGGAAAAATTCCATTGGATGTTGATAAGCATTGCTTGGAATCTGTAGACCATTTAGGGTATAACGGACATTATAACAGCATCGATTCTTTCCGTGCTTGAGCACAAGATACCTTTCAGCTTATTTGAGTCTTCTTTAGTTTCTTTTACCAATATTTCATAGTTTTCAGTGTACAGATTTTCACCTCCTTTAGTAAATTTATTCCTAAATATTTTATTCTTTTTGATGCTATTGTAAATGAGATCTTAATTTCTTTTTCAGGTAGTATATTGTTCGTGTATAGAAATGTAACTTATTTTTGCATATTAATTTTATATCCTGCAACCTTATTGAATTCATTTATTGGTTTTAACAGTTTTCTGTGGAGTCTTTAGGGTTTACTATATGTAATATCATGTCAACTACAAACAGAGAAAATTTTACTTCATCCTTTCTCATTCAGATGCCTTTTATTTATTTTTCTTTCCTAATTTCTTTGGCTAGGATTTTAGTACTATGTTAATTAGAAGTGGCAAGAGTGGCACCCTTGTCTTGTTCTTAATCTCAGAGAGAGAGTGTTCAGCTTTTTCTGTTGAGTATGATGTTAGCTGTGGGCTTGTGATGCATAGTCTCTATTATGTTGAATTGCATTCTTTCTATATCTAGTTTGAGAGGTCTTTTTTCAGTTTTATTGAGATATAATTAACATACATCACTGTATGAGTTTCAGGTGTACAGCATAAATGTTTGATTCACATATATTGAGAAGTGATTACCACAATAAATTTAGCTAATGTTCATTATCTCATACAGATACAATAAAAATACATGGAAATAAAATAATATTTTTTTCTCGTAGTGATAACTCAGAATTTACTCTCTTAACAACATTCGTATATATCATACAGCAGTGGGAAGTATAGTTATCATGTTTGATCCTGAAATGATGTTAAGTGTTTTTCACATACTTTCTCTGTATCTATGGGAATGATTGTATGATTTTTATTCTTCATTTTGTTAATGTCACATTTATTGATTTACACATATTGAAACATCCTTGCATCGCAGGGATATGTCCTACTCGATTATGGTATATGATCCTCTTAATACGCTGTTGAATTCAGTTTGCTAATTTTTGTTTGAGACTTTTTGCATCTATGTTTATCAGCAATATTAGCCTGTAATTTTCTTTTCTTCTAGTGTCCTAATCGGGCTTTGCTATCAGGATAATTCTGGTCTTATAAAATGAGTTCGGAAGTGCTCCTTTCTCTTCCATTTTTTGAAACAGTTTGAGAAGGATTGGTGTTAATTCTTCTTTAATTGTTTAGTCGGATTCACAAGTGAAGCCATCTGATCCTGGACTTTCATTTGTTGGAGGATCTTTGATTACTAATTCAATCTTCTTCCTTGATATTAGTCTGTTTGGATTTTCTACTTCTTTTTATTTCTACTTTTTTGTTCAATTCCTTTAAACTAGACAAAAACAAACAGCAATTTAACTATTTCTCCCATCTCCTTCCTCCCACCCCTGGCAACCACCAGTCTGGTCTCTGTATCCATGAGCTTGTATCTATCTATCTATCTATCTATAGTATATAGCATACATATCTAGCATACATATTATAGAGTATATACATGGTGTATAGTACATAGTGTGTATAAATAGTGTGTGTTTGTATAGATATATTCCACATATAAGAGAGATCCTACAGTATTTGTCTTTCTCTGTCTGACTTATTGCATTTAGCATAATGTTCTCAGGGTCCAACAACATGGTCACAAAGGGCAAGATTTCACTCTTTTTTTATGGCTGAATAATATTACATTGTATATGTAGGTATCATTTCTGTTTCTTCATGACAGTCTTGGTAGATTTTACATTTCTAGAAATTCATCCATTTCTTCCAGATCATCTAAATTGTTAGCATATAGTTGTTCATAATAATATGTAATGGGCCTTTTTATTTCTGTGGTATCATTTGTAATGTGTAATCTTTCATTTTTGATTGTATTTTTTGACCCCTCTTTCTTTTTTTTCTTGATTAGTCCAGCCAAATTTTCGCCAATTTTGTTTACCTTAAAACAAAGCATTTCTCAGGTTAATTCATCTCTTTTATTGTTTTTAGTCTCAGTTTTATTTATTTCTACTACAAACTTAGGACTTAATCTATTCTTTTACTAGTTCTTTGGAAACTTCAAGGTTAGGTTGTTTATTTAAGGTTTTTTTTAATGCAGACATTAGCTCCTATAAAATTTCTCTTATTAACTATTTTCATTCCATCTCAAAAGTTTAGTATGTTGAAGCGTAGTTTGAGATTTTTAAATTTATTCTATAAATTTATTATATTAAGCCGAATAATTTCAACTAAAGCTTGCATGGTAATAACTTTATATTAGTCAACATTCTCTTTCACCAGTCCCCTCTTTTCTAGTGTTAAAAAATATACAAGATGTTTCCATTTCCAACATAAAAACAAATTAATTAAAAATGGTCTAAGTTTTTGGAATTGTTACATTCAATGACTTGAATGAATCTCCAGACAATTATGCTCAGTGAAAAAAAGCCAATCCTGAAAAATTATATAGTGTATAAAACTCCTCTCATATAATATTTATGTAATATACATAAATTCATGTAATTCATGATGGAATTATAGAGTTGAGAATAAATTAATGATTTCCACGAATTAGGGGAGGGTGTGTTGGTATGGCAGTAAATGGCAAACTGATGGACTCTCATGGTAATGAACCTGATCTATATCTTGACCACAGTGGAGGACACTCTAACCTACATTCATAATAAACTTACATAGAACTACATGCACACACCTACACACATACTTTTGAGAAAAGTAAAACTAGGAAAATCTGAGAAATATTGATAAATTTTATCAATGTCTCTGTGCTGGTTATAATTATTGTGCTTTAGTTTTGTAAGATGTCATCCTTGAGGAAAGATGGGTAAAAGTTACTTAGTATCTCTCTGCATTATATCTTACAATAGCATATGACTCTAAGATTATCTCTCAAAAGAAAAGAATTTAAATTAAACAACAACAACAAATCAAGTATTTATACATACAACAACATGGGTGAATCTCAAAAACATGTAGAATGACAGAATTCTTACTCAAAACTGGATGCCATAGAACTCCACTAGTATAAACGTCCAGAAAACAAACTAATCCAAGGTGGTAAAAAGTCAGAACAATGTTGAAGCTTCTGGGGTTCGGGGCAAGGATTAACGGGAATGGGCATAGGAGGTAGAAATTTTCTGCAGGATAAATTCAACACACTACGTGGGTGTATGCATTTGCCAGAATTCATTGAGTGGTACACTTAAATTTGTGTATCTGACTGTATTTAATTAAAAATATAGCATATGTAGTTTTACATACCAATTTTTTTAATTGAAAATATAGATATGAAATTTAAAAATAAGCAAACAACTCTAGTTAGTTAATATTATATATCTATCCTCAGATGTTCAGGGGCTAAAGTGCACCAGTGTCTGAAATTCACTTTGAAACAAATAAAATAAATAAATAAAATGGAGTAAATGGAGAAAGGCATTCATAAATATATAGATATGTGATAAAACAAATAAAAAACAGTTAAATGAAGATAGAAATATGAGCATTGACTGTATATAAGTCTTTCAACTTATTCATTTATAAAATAATTTTCATACTCCAATGTTGGGAGAAAAACAAAAATATCAAAGAATATATAAAAACGAAAGATGTAGCAGCGTGGGCGGGTCGGGCGGGCTGCGGAGAGGCGGGCCGGGCACGGAGCAGGGGAGAGGCCCGCGGCGGAGGCGGAGACTGGCCCTCGCGGCTCGGCCCCCGCATCGGAGCAGGCCTGGCTGCATTCCCCCGGCCGTCGCGCTGGTCAGCGAGGCCCAGGCCGCCCGCGGTGGCGCGGGGAGCGATTGTTACTTTTAGCTGATGGTTGCTTATCGAACAGCCCACATGGAGATGAGCTTCATCGCTGCAGAAAGTGCTGTTGGACAGCGCTGATCTGGACCTCTGTCTTAGCCGTGGTTGTGGATGTCATGTTCTTGAAATCATGAATCCTGTTTATAGCCCTGGTTCTTCTGGGGTTCCCTATGCAAATGCCAAAGGAATTGGTTATCCAGCTGGTTTCCCCATGGGCTACGCAGCAGCGGCTGCGTACTACTCCCCCAACGTGTACCCTGGAGCGAACCCCACCTTCCAAACAGGTTACACTCCTGGCACACCTTACAAAGTGTCCTGTTCCCCCACCAGTGGGGCAGTGCCACCATACTCCTCCTCCCCCAACCCCTACCAGACCGCCGTGTACCCCGTGCGAAGTGCCTACCCCCAGCAGAGCCCATACGCACAGCAAGGCACATACTGCACACAACCCCTGTACGCAGCACCTCCTCACGTCGTCCACCACACCACGGTGGTGCAACCCAATGGCATGCAGATGACGGTGTACCCTGCACCTATCCCTCCACCTACAGGCAACGGGGTCACCATGGGCATGGTGGCTGGGACCACTATGGCGATGTCAGCAGGTACCCTGCTGACTGCCCACTCCCCAACTCCTGTCGCCCCTCACCGAGTCAAGGTGCCCACATATCCGGCCCCCGGAACACCCACCTACAGCTACGTGCCCCCTCCGTGGTGATCACCCTGCAAATGTTTGAGGATGGAGCTGTGCGTTCACATAATGGAGGTTCCACAGCTGGTGCTGCAGGCCTGGCGCCTCCAGCCCGGACTTTCTTCCTAATGCTCTGACACTTAGCTAGCACTCCTGCGGCCCACCCAGCAGGTCCCAGCGCCATGATTCTCCAGCTGACTCTGGGTTGTTCTTACAGAAAATCCTGTTTTGTGGGTTGCCTGGCAATTTTTTAGCTAACTATAAGGATAAAAAGGGAGTATTAATCTATTCAGAATCATATCTAGTTGAATGCATGTTTAAAAAAACAAACACAAAAACAAAGCTTGCTCAATCTACCTGCAGTGACTGATGCAAACCCATCATATGCAAAATCCAAAGGAATGGAAAGTGTTTTACAGCTTGTATCCCTAATGCACTGTTGTAACGTATGCAAAGTCTTAAAGTTGTAAGTGTTAAAGTGAATTTCTTCATAGAGCAAAACAACAACAACAACAACAAAAGATGTACAGATTTTGAATAACTCAGCTACACAAATACACAATTTATTAAGTGACTATTGATTACAACCCATAAATAAGTTAAAATAGATTAAATATTTATAAGGAAAAAATAAGAAAGAATTATGCATTTAGAAATTGAGAACAAGTCTTCTAAATTGCTATAGGTTTAGGAAGATGTAAAAAGAAATATATCAAGATGTATGAAAAAGAAGGAGATACTTTTCAAACTTGTAGGATATGACTGAAGACATATTGTAGAAGGGACATAAATTGTGGCCTGCATTTAATATTTAGTCACAGAAATACATTTACAGGAATGTTAGGCAATATATCTGGGGAATTAAGAGATATCTGAGAAAAACAAACTAAAAATAAAGTAAAACAAAAGTCTTGTGCCATATAAAAAATGATTAATTTACCATAAAGTAAAATTTAAAACAAACAGTAAACAGGTTCTGGAAGTTAAGGATGAAGATTTTATAAGAAACACAAAGGGAAAAAAAGTATAAGGAAAACTGGATGAAAATGCTAGATACAAAAATTAATTGTTAAAGAATATATAACTAACAAAAGTGCTAATTAACAGAACAGACATAACCAGTTACTGATTATTCTGCTGAATTGTCACATAGTGTAACCCTCTCAGACAACATCCAGATAAACAAATTGCTTTAACATAATAAGCATCACCAAAATAAAGTAATAAGTAAATACACAGGAGGAGATATTTGAAGAAATAATGAAATTTTTTTCCCATTTGAAGCAAGATTACATTTCCCCCTCAAAATTGATATGCAATGCCAAACATAATATAGTAAAAAAAAATCTACACATGGGCATATTTGTAAAGTTTAAGACCATGAAAGGTAAAGAGAAAATTCTAACCTTTCTCAAAAGAATGCCTTACAAAACAAAATAATTATGGTCTCATCTGACTATTCCGTGGCAACACTGATATATTTTATCCTCAATTTTGCAATAAGGAAACTAAAGCTTCAGTTATTTTCCCAAAAATACAGCAAATGGGATAGCCTGTCAATGTTGTCAGAATTTATTCCTAAGTAGTTGGATCCTGAGTTTCCTATACTCATCACCATGTACACTTGTGTGTGCTGCTCTATATACATGACTTTCGTTTATCCCTCAACTAGTATCTACCCAGTTGAATGCAAGTACAATATGGCAAGCAACGTCCTCAGCACTTTGGATGCATCAGTGAAGAACAAAGACAAAAATGCTTATGGGTGCATTATATTTTAGGTTGAGTGCATGTGTGTGTGGGAAAGGCAGATACTAAACGTAAACATAATAAATAGGTAAATTCTATTGTATGTTAGAAGATCATCAGTGCTACAGTGAAAGGAAAAGTGGGACAAAAGTGAGGCCAATCAAGAGTGACAGTGGTGATAGTGGGGAGCTCATGCTAGGCCCCACTGAGTAGCTAACTTTGGAGCACAGACTGGAAAGAAATGAGGGAATTCACCCCATAGATTCTTGGAGAAAGAGCAGTCTAGTAAGAGAAACCTCCAAGTGCACCAGCCCTCAGGCATGACTGTGGACAGTGTGTTCTAGAATCACACGGATGCCTGTTTGGTTGGAAGGAAGAGGAGAAGGTGAGAGCAGTGAGAGATGAGGTCAGATGGTAAGTAGGAACTACACTGGTAGGGTCCTGGAGGCCTTCATGGGGACCATGGCTTTGGCTCCAAGGTTGCTGGGAAGCTGTTGCAGGGCTTTGAGCAGGGGAGTGCCATGATCTGACTCTCACATAGGACTTGGGCTACTCTGTTGAGGGTAGGTTGCTGAGGGACATGGACTGAAGAAGGGAGATTAGGCAAACATTTCAGAAATTTGAGTGAAAGTTATGGGCAGCTCAGAGCAGAGTGGTAGCTGTGGAGGTGCTGAGAAGTCACCAGATTCTTGGTGTGTTTGGAGGTAGAACCAACAGAAAACCTGGTGGACGGGACACAGAGCGTGTGCAGTGAGAATCCTCATGGGTGACCTCAAAGCTTTGGGCTAGAGGCACTGAAAAACGTCACTGCCATTCAAAGTACTGAGGAAGGAGGTGCTGGGGCAGTATGGGATGGGGGATCAGGATACAGGTTTGGACTTATGATGTCGGAGATGTTTAAGAGCCATTCAAAGGGAAAGGTCACCTAGACAGGTAGATGAGTGACTGAATCAGCAAGCAAATATATATGAAATCTTTAGGAACCATCAAAACAAAGGCAAACAACCCACTAGAAAAAAAGTGTGTAAAGGAATGAACAATAGTGTAACAGAAATTGTGGATGACCAATAAACATATCAAATACCACTGAGTATAATTAATAATTATGGAAATGAAAATGAAAGCATTAGGTAGTATTCCACACTTGCTATTTTTTGTCAAATACTTCATTGAGTGAACAGACCAAGTTTGGACAATGATGTGAAACACAGTGAACTCGGATGCATTGGGGGTAGAAGTATAAATCTGTGCAATCACTGAAAAATAATCAGGAATTACCTGGTAAAGGTTCTACGATCATTTATTTTCGTCTTAAGTGTTCACTGTAAAACAATTTCTACTTTCACAAGGAGACTTGTCCAGATACACTCATTGAACTCTTATTTGTAATTGCAGAAAATTAGAGGAAAAAGACCTGAGTAGATTGTGTTTAAACAACGTAAAACTATACAGAAGTTACTATCCTTTTAAGTGATTTATGAACATCAGCACATCAGCATATCCCAGGACAAAAGGCAAGAAAAGAAAAGACAAAAGAACACTTTCAGTGTGATTCTTTGAATATAAAGCTCAAAAGAGACACACACATATTTGAAGATACAAACACTTATGATAAGGTTATAAAGAAACCAAAGGATTGACTGAAACAAATTTAAAAATGTAGCTCTCTGGGAAATGTAGGAAGAGGCCACCAGGGGTTTGAATGGATTGCTGATGTATATTTCCTATATATGTGATGATCACTGGTTATTACATTTTATTTTAAATGTGCTAATATTAATGAGATGTATTCTCTTGTGTGTACAATATATTTTATAATAAGAATTAAAATAATTTTAATTTCAAAAGTTTCAAAAATCAGCACAAAACCACTAAGGAGACTTCACCTTGTGGTTCTACTACACCATATTAATGAGTACACTGTTGTCATCCCACTCTCGATATACTTGCAAATACAGATCTGCTTCTGTTAAGCAAATGATCCACTCACTGCGTTCCAGAAATAACCTAAATATGGCAAGCACTCAATAACATTTGCACTAAAGTAGACCGGAAATCAGCAGTTGATTTGAACATTCACAGCAATGGGAAGTCTAATGGCTAACAAATACGGGAGGAGATGATCACTTCCATACCTAATCCATAGACAGCAATAAAATATTACTTTATTCTCACCAGGATGATGACAAACTTAGCATCATGGTTGTGGGATCCAAAACAAGCAAAAAAATGATGGAGGACGTTATGCGACAAAAAAAGTGCATAAATCTGGACCAACTTGTGGAAGAATCTTAAACAATTTCTGCTCCAGACACACACCAAAGACTAATAGTATGCATATCAAATACATGTGTATTTACATGTTAGGAGAAAAGTTTTCTGTGACAAGAAACTCTAGTTAAATATATCTGCAGATCTGAAACAGGTGAAATGTTGCAGAATGGGTGGATCTGAACTACAGGCTCTGTCACTGGGGCAGAGGGCAGCAGCTTCCCAGAGATAAAGATGAACTGGAGCAAGACCTTTTATGTGACATTGGAGGATGTGGTGGGCTTTTGCCTTATTCAAAGGGCTAATACATATTAATCAAACTGATATCTGTGTTTAAGCTTTTAATGGGAAGTTTTGAGGTCAGGAATTTGAGGAGAAAGGCTCAGTATTACTGCAAAGGAAATAAGACAAACTGTCTTCTGGCTGTGGACCTGCTATGTCCACAATATCTGAATGGGGAACAAAACTCAAGTCATGAATCATGGGAACCAGTTTTGAGTTTGAAGACCAGACGTCTGCTGAGAGGAAGTTATAAGCTGCTAGACAGAAAGGGTAAGCACAGATAGTGGGAGACAGATGGTGGGAGACAGAATATAATGTGTAAATGAGTTTGTCTGTTTATTTGTGTGACACAGAGAGAGAGAGATCCAAATAGTTAAGTCTAATGTTAAAAAAAAATAACTCCAAACTACCATAGAAATAGGAACTTGTTACAGGTGGAATTTATATTGCGGATAAGAAAAGTCTTGCAACATACACATGCACACTTGAAAATTTAATGAAATAGAAGTATAACTTCTATTTTAAAAGAACAGGAAATTTTGAAACAAATCAGGAAGGATGAAAGGAGAAAAGTGAATGCAAAATAAACAAAACCAGAATCTTGGAAACGTAAAATACATGCACTGAAATAAAAAATAAAATAAATGGAATGCATTGTAGAATCAACATAGCCCAATAAAAATTTAGTTTACTAGAAGACAATGAGATATGTGTCCAGTATGTGACAAAGAAAAGAAGGTAAGAAATATAAAAAGCTGTTATAATATGGAGAAAATGAAGAGCGCATGGAGGTAAGGGGTAAAAGAAATTAGCTATGAATTTTGCAACCTTTAATAAGATACACAAAGACTAAGCGCCATACAGTATGTTAGAAAATTGTATGACTTTCCAAATCATAATTAATTATCTGAAATATTGTTAACATCTGTTATATAATGTTATATTAATGATAATTATGTTATTATTATCTTAAACATTTATTGGATCCAAATACTTTCTTTTAAATTAGCACAAGAAAAAATGGGGGTGCAGAGATTGTGGGAGGCCTCAAACATGTTTCAATCCAAACGCTGTCTTTAAGTAGCTGGGAAGGTAGAAGCCTACGTAGAAGATGATGAATATAATCTTGCGCTGGTGCATTATCAGAGCAGTAGGAAGGAGAGACAGCTAACGGCACTTTTCTTATCCTAGAAGTTCTCCAAGATAATCAATAATTTTCCTTCCATGAGTGCTGAAATTGAAGTACTGACTGAAATAAGTCAATTCATCCTATCCGATGATTTTTGTATTTTTTACTGACTTGACTGAATGTTTTACCAAATTGATACCATTTGTTGGATTTTGTTTTTGGATAGTCTAGCCTCCATTCTTGGGCTTTATGAATAAGTGAAATGTGTGTAAACTTTAAACAATCAAATACCTTCTTATGAAGTAAAAGAGTTGAATAATATGTATTTCTACATCCAATAATATACCCAAGTATATTTTTATTTCAGTGATAGTTTTGGCATAAATGTGACATGGTCAAAATATTAAAATAAAGCTGTTATGAATCTGGATGATGACTTCAAGATACTGAAAGAAGTGGTAATGTTGGAGAAAACAGTGCATCCTTGGAATGATGAAGTTATTCCAACCGCCAATCATCAAGTACGGAAGAACCTCAAGAAACATGAGCATAGTCGTTAAATGAGCCCACAACTGCCCAGGGAGCTCATTTTGATGTTCTACTACTTTAAATTGAGCACACTGTTGTCCTTCCACTTCCAATATGCTTGTCAACACAGACACACCGAGTTTAATGAGACGCGAAAGGTCCATGCATTGTGTATGAGAATTGCATGAGGCAAACCTAAAACTTGTTCTCAAAGTTTCTTTTTTATCTCACTGTTGCCAAGTTCTCCTTATGTCCATGTGGGACCTCATTACTTTCCAAAATGCCTGGGAAAGCTGAGTTAGAAACCCCAGGGATGTTTTAACAAGCTTTTCTTTTTGGATCCAAACAGGTGCAAGTGCTTGTAATTTCTTCTACTTAGTTATAAATTGTTGTTGTTATAGTGTAGACTCTAACAAGTGCCCTGGCCTGTCCAGGAAGGAGTTGAACTGGCAGGGCTCCCAGCTCTCGGAAGTTGGTTAGCAAAGGAAACAAAGCTGCTTTCAATCCTTTTTTTCATGTTATGTGAGAGACAATGTAAATCTTTACTCAGTCCCTGAGCTTTTAACCTGCCCTGTTTTTAGTAAATAGTCTCTGTGGGAGGCCAGGTGATGTTCAAGTTGGAGAAACCAAACCACGAACTGGAAACTCCCTGTGAACAGTGTCCGTGAGAACAAAGCAATCACACTGTGAATTCCAATTACTGGGTAATCCTGATGCCTTTTCTTTGTTCCCAAATAAAAGTTTTTTGGTTTTATTATTGTTGTTCCATAAACCCCCTAACTCACCTTTGAAAAGCAGACAGAATATATTATTGAGTCCTCCGTTAACGCACAAGCCTCAGGAGAAACGATACTAACATTTATCGGCCCAATCATCATTGGAAAATCAATTTTGATTTTATAATCTACTTATACCCCACTCCTCTTTCATATTTTCTTCCTGCCAACTCCCTTTAAACAAAGACTGATCACAGCACACAGAGCAAAATACTTAGATAACTGATTACTGGTCAGACCACACACACAACTGTGGTTTAGCAACCGGCCAACCAGTGCACCTGAGTGATCTATGTTACTTTGTAACATTCACAGAACAGAGGGTTCCTTGTGGATATTGAAAGCCTTGTCTAAGGGTTTCTTAGTTTCCACTCTTTTTGTACAGCCACCACTTTCATTTTGTCGTTACATATTTGTTTTGACAGGCATATATAACAATCCTCCTTTTTCAAGATATATGTAATTATATACAGATAATATAGATAATATACACATTACATATAAATATATGTAAAATATTTTATCTTATATATAAAATAAATGTATATAGGAAGTGAAACTATTAAATATTTGGATAGCTTTAGTGTATAGTGTTTCAATATTTTAATTACAATTTGATATCTAACATTTACTCTATCTTCTAGATGCATATCAACAAATGCAGCTTTTATAATGAAAGAAGAGAGTAAGGATGGTCTGTTCTAAACGAAGTTCATTGGGGGAAAGTAGAAGTTCGGGGTGGCAACAACTTCTCATTGGCTGAGCTGTGGCGTTTCTTATTGGCTGGGCTACTGGAAGGTAGAGAGAGAACTCTCCCTTCAGTAGTGAAGTAGTTGTACTTTCTGTCAGACGTTCAAGCTTCTGTGTCTTCTTGTTTGGAGTAATTGATGACATGTGACAAGGTGTGAGAGCTCCCTCTACAGGTCTCCCTGACTCCAATTAGTGATGATCAACAGGACCCCGTGACCCAGCAGTTTAATCAGACAAGCTGAGTAGACAACTGTCAGATTCTGCTTTTTTCTCTCTCACTTCTTTAGCATTAAGCTCATAGATGACGATCTCTCTTAAGCTCTCTTCCTTGTCAAAGATAGTCATATGGAAGTCAAATCAACAATGTAGGTTCACTTATTTATAAAGAATAAATGTGAAATAATTGTCAGAATGTGTCCTTGTTATTGAAGTTAGGTAGCAATAAGCATGATTTGAAATAGTGAGACCATCATTTGAAACCTTTAAATTTATTTTCATTCAGATTTTTTATTTTAAGTTGACAATTTTGAAAAGAAACCAATTCTGAATTCCTTCCTCTCAGAACTTGTTCCACCATGGCTTCTACATTTTTCTCGCTCATTGTAGCACTGAACATTGCACTTTGTTATGTACATATATGAATAGTGCATCTTTATATGTGGACTATCTTGCACAATTCTCTACCTAACCCATTACATTGACACATACTCCTCATGCAGCATAGAAGAGACTTAACTCTCTGTATAGCTAGTTGCCTAGGAAATCTAAGAAAAAAATTTAAATGGAGGCTATAAGATTTCTGTTTACATCTGTCTGTGTCTATATATGTATGTTGTAAATATTTTACATATTTTCTACCTCTAGATGGTATTACCAAATTTAAGAGCTTTATTTAATTGCGTTAAAGGTGAAGCACTTATAAGAATTGAGCACTTTACTCTTCTCAGAAATATAACAGAAACTAACCCACATGTATTTTTCAAGTAAATGTGATACAGAATAATTTTTGGTAAATGAAAGTTTATTTACATTCCTTGGTTTGGTTGAAATAGGCATGTCTTCTGAGTTATCAGCATTGGGTATGATACAGACTCCATGTCTATTCTACCTGGGTTTATTGGTGAAATAAGCTCATGTTATCCTTGTTACGAAATTTGCTAGCTATAAAAATCACTTATAATAATAGCGGATTTTGTCTAACGTTTCACAAGTTTTGTAGGCAATCTAAATATAATTATTAGGAACAAGTGAACTACATAGATATAAGAAATATAAAAAGTTTTTAGGTGAAGTTTTTATGTGTTATGGTAAATGTACTTAAAAATAACTTCAAAATCTCTTGGTAACTTGAAACATTAGAGTTTTTCTAAATTATGTACACCCATGAAAATTTATTGAGTAAGTAGATCATTTCCAAATAAGATAAAATATTAGACGTTAATTACTAAACATAGGTTTACCTACTTTTTGCTTCTTATTACAGAAAAACTAAAAGATGTTTCGGTCTATTAATGAACATGTCTTGTGACTCATTAAAAATTTATGCTGTGGGGAGCAAAATGGCGGGGTGAGCTGACCCGGGATTCTCTCCCCTCCAAAATACAACAAAAGATTGGAAGAACTGAATTTCAGAGAATAAACATAATGCCAGCTCGTTAGAGACCTACAATACCAAGAAGGCTGAGATCATAACCTTGCTTACACCTTCAGAGGCGCTGGAACGGTAGAGAGAACATGGCTCCCTCCCCTAGAGTCTGCGATCGCTGCGGCGCGGGTTGGGAGGGAGCGGGGGAGGGGCTGCGTGACCGGGGGATCATCCAGGATTCCTGCCACTGATTCAGTGGAGACCTGCTGACAGGGGGAAAGCTTCCTTCTGCGGGGACCCTATAAATCAAGGGCCTTGGGAGACCAGAGAACAGAACTGATCTGAACCCAGACTGGCGCGTGTAACAGCCCTCCCCCCTAACAAAGCCAGTGGGTGCAGCCATCTTGCCCCGAAGGCGGAGAGCTAACATGCCGCTCTCTACCCCCATCTAGTGGCGACAGGCTGTAACTGCAACTGAATTCTACCACCATGAGAAAAAACCGCTCCTCTACCATCAGCAATTTATAAAAGCCCCAGACCAGAAGGAAAACAATAAAAACACAGAATTAAGTCCTGAGGACTTGGAATTAGGTAAACTAAGTGATAATGAATTCAGAGCAGCTATAATCAAAAAACTCAATGAGGTAGAGAGAAAGATAGAGAAACAAGCCGAGTTCTGGAGTTACTTCACAAAAGAGATTGAAATCATAAAGAAGAATCAAACAGAATTACTTGAGATGAAAAACACAATGGACCAGATAAAACAGAATACGGATTCCCTGAATGCCCGTGTAGACAACCTAGAGGAGCAAATCAGCATAATCGAGGACAGACAGGCTGAATGGCGCCAGACAGAGGAAGAAAGAGAACTAAGAATTTAAAAAATGAGGAAAATCTCTGAGAGATAATGGATTCAATGAGGAGTAAGAAGATAAGGATCATAGGAATTCCTGAGACTATGGAAAAGGAAAATGGAGCAGAAAGTGTGCTTAATGAAATTATTGAAGAGAATTTTCCAAATCTAGGGATCAACGGAGAAATGTGTGTAGAGGAGGGTTTTAGATCTCCTAGATTTGTCAATGTAAAAAGACCCACCGCACGGCACATAATAGTAAAGTTGGCAAATAGGAATGATAAGGAAAGAATACTCAGGGAAGTAAGAAAAAAAAAGAGAATAACCTATAAAGGAGCCCCTATCAGACTGTCAGCGGATTTCTCTACAGAAACCCTACAAGCTAGGAGAGAATGGAGTGATATATTCAAAGCTTCAAAGGATAAAAACCTTCAGCCAAGATTACTCTATCCAGCAAGAACTTCCTTCAGATATGAGGGAGAAATTAAATCTTTTCCAGACAAACAAAAGCTAAGGGAATTTGTAACTAAAAGCACTCCATTGCAAGAAATCCTCAAGAAGGCTCTCATACTTGAAAAAAGAAAAAAGGGAGAAAGGGGACACAAGCCACAGACTAGGGAGACTGATGGATAGAACCAGAACAGGATAGCAAATATTCAACTATAGCATTAGGGTAAAAATAAGGAAACTACCAAAACAAGGACGATCTTAGCACTCTAACTACAAATTAATAAGACGAGTTGGAATAAAAAATGAAAATAATTATTTAGGAGGGGAAGAGCAAAGGGTCTAAATCAGTATTGGTCGAGTAAATAAGAGACCACCAGAGAATAGACTATATTATACATGAGATTCTAAATACAAACTTCAAGGTAGACACTAAAATAAAGTACAGAACAGAGTTACAAATCATAGATAAGGAAAAATCTAAGAAATCCAGCATAAGAAATTGCAGTATTAAATGAGTAGTCTAATGCACACAGGAAAAGAAACACAGGAAAACAAGATAATGAGCGACAGATTGACAGCATTAAGTCCACATGCATCAATAATCACTCTCAATGTGAACGGATTGAACTCTCCAATAAAAAGACACAGAGTGGCAAAATGGATTAAAGAACAAGATCCAACAATTTGTTGCCTCCAGGAAACACACCTCAGCCCCAAGGACAAACACAGACTCAGGGTGAAGGGGTGGAGGACAATACTTCAAGCAAATAGCAAGGAAAAAAAGGCAGGTGTTGCAATTCTCATATCAGACCAAGTGGATTTCAAAATAAGACAGGTAAAGAGAGACACAGAGGGACAACATATAATGATCAAAGGGACCCTTCATCAAGAAGAAATAACGCTTATATATATCTATGCACCCAACACAGGAGCACCAAAGTTCATAAAGCAACTATTAACAGACCTGAAGGAAGACGTTAAAAACAACACAATAATAGTAGGGGACCTCAACACCCCACTCACATCAATGGACAGATCATCCAGACAGAAAATCAACAAGGAAATAGTGGAGCTGAATGAAAAACTAAAACAATTGGACTTAATAGACATATATAGATCACTCCACCCTGAAGGAGCTGAATACACATTCTTCTCAAGTGCACATGGAACATTCTCTAGGATAGACCATATGTTGGGAAACAAGGCAAGCCTCTACAAATTTAAAAAAATTGAAATAATAACAAGCATCTTCTCAGATCATAGTGCTATAAGGCTAGAAATTAATTACAGGAAAAAAGCTGAGAAAGGCACAAAGATGAGGAGACTAAACAACACACTACTGAACAAGCAATGGATCATTGAAGAAATTAAAGAAGAAATAAAAAAATACCTGGAAACAAATGAAAATGATAGCATGCCATACCAACTCATATGGGATACAGCAAAAGCTGTATTAAGAGGAAAATTCATCGCAATAAAGGCACATCTTAACAAACAAGAAAAATCCCAAATAAGCAACCTTAAAGCACACCTATCTGAACTAGAGAAAAAAGAACAAATGAAGCCCAAAGTCAGCAGAAGGAGAGAAATAATAAAAATCAGAGCAGAAATAAATACTATTGAAATGAAAAAGGCAGTAGAAAGGATCAATGAGACAAAGAGCTGGTTTTTTGAGAAGATAAATAAATTGACAAACCACTAGCCAGACTTACAAAGAAAAAAAGGGAGAAAGCTCAAATAAACAAAATCAGAAATGAGCGAGGAGAAATAACAACAGACTCTGCAGAAATACAACACATTATAAGAGAATACTACAAAAAACTGTATGCCAACAGAATGGATAACCTAGAGGAAATGGATAAATTCCTGGACTCCTACAATCTCCCAAAGCTCACTCAAGAAGAGGCAGACAATTTGAACAGACCAATCACAAGGAAAGAGATTGAAACAGCAATCAAAAGCATCCCAAAGAATAAAACCCCAGGACCAGATGGCTTTCCTGGAGAATTCTACCAAACTTTCAGAGAGGATTTAATACCTATCCTTTTCAAGCTATTCCAAAAAATTAGGGAAGATGGAACACTTCCTAACACATTCTATGAGGCCAACATCACGCTGATACCAAAACTTGACAAGGACACCACGAAAAAAGAGAACTACAGGCCAATATCACTGATGAACATAGATGCAAAAATTCTAAACAAAATTTTGGCAACCAGAATTCAGCAATTCATCAAAAGAATCATACATCAGGATCAGGTGGGATTCATACCAGGGACACAGGGATGGTTCAACATCTGCAAATCAATCAACGTGATACACCACATCAACAAACTGAGGAATAAAAACCACATGATCTTCTCAATAGATGCAGAGAAGGCATTTGACAAGATCCAACAGCCATTTATGATGAAAACTCTGAACAAAATGGGCATAGAAGGAAACTACCTCAACATAATAAAGGCCATATACGACAAACCCATAGCCAACATCATACTCAATGGGCAAAAACTGAACCCCATCCCTCTGAAAACAGGAACAAGACAAGGATGCCCTCTACCACCACTCTTATTTAACATAGTACTGGAGGTCCTGGCCAGAGCAATCAGGCAAGAAAAAGGAATAAAAGGAATCCAAATAGGGAAGGAAGAAGTGAAACTCTCGCTGTTTGCAGACGACATGATCTTATATATAGAAAACCCCAAAGAATCCATTGGAAAACTGTTAGAAGTAATCAACAACTACAGCAAAGTTGCAGGGTATAAAATCAATTTGCATAAATCAGTAGCATTTCTATACTCCAGGAATGAACCAACTGAAAAAGAACTCAAGAATACAATAGCATTCACAATCGCAACAAAAAGAATAAAATACCCTGGGGTAAATTTAACTAAGGAAGTGAAGGACTTATATAATGAAAATTACAAGGCCTTTCTGAGAGAATTGGATGACGACATAAGGAGATGGAAAGACATTCCACGTACATGGATTGGAAGAATAAACATAGTTAAAATGTCTATTCTACCTAAAGCAATCTACAGATTCAACGCCATCCCAATCAGAATCCCAATGACATTCTTTACAGAATTAGAACAAAGAATCCTAAAATTCATATGGGGCAACAAAAGACCCCGAATTGCTAAAGCAATCCTGAGAAAAAAGAACAAAACGGGAGGCATCACAATCCCTGACTTCAAAACATACTACAAAGCTACAGTAATCAAAACAGCATGGTACCGGTACAAAAACAGGTGCACAGATCAATGGAACAAAGTTGAAAGCCCAGAAATAAAACCACACATCTATGGACAGCTTATCTTTGACAAAGGAGCTGAGCGTATACAATGGAGAAAAGAAAGTCTTTTCAAGAAATGGTGCTGGGAAAACTGGAAAGCCACATGTAAAAGAATGAAAATTGACCATTCTTTTTCACCATTCACCAAAATAAACTCAAAATGGATTAAAGACCTAAAGGTGAGACCTGAAACCATAAGGCTTCTGGAAGAAAACGTAGGCAGTACACTCTTTGACATCAGTATTAAAAGGATCTTTTCGGACACCATGCCTTCTCAGAGAAGGGAAACAATAGAAAGAATAAACAAACGGGACTTCATCAGATTAAAGAGCTTCTTCAAGGCAAATGAAAACAGGATTGAAACAAAAAAACAACCCACTAACTGGAAAAAAATATTTGCAAGTCATATATCTGACAAAGGCTTAATATCCTTAATATATAAAGAACGCTCACAACTCAATCACAAAACATCAAACAACCCAATCAAAAAATGGGCTGGAGACATGAACAGACATTTCTCCAAAGAAGATATACTGATGGCCAATAGGCACATGAAAAGATGCTCATCATCGCTGATCATCAGGGAATTGCAAATCAAAACTACACTAAGATATCACCTTACACCCGTTAGAATGACAAAAATATCTAAAACTAATAGCAACAAATGTTGGAGAGGTTGCAGAGAAAAAGGAACCCTCATACACTGCTGGTGGGAATGCAAACTGGTGCAGCCACTATGGAAAACAGTATGGAGATTCCTCACAAAACTAAAAATAGAACTACCATACGATCCAGCCATCCCACTACTGGGTATTTATCCAAAGAGCCTGAAGTCAGCAATCCCAAAAGTCCTGTGCACCCCAATGTTTATTGCAGCACTGTTTACAATAGCCAAGACGTGGAAGCAACCTAAGTGCCCATCAACAGACGAATGGATAAAGAAGATGTGGTACATATATACAATGGAATACTACTCAGCTGCAAAACAGAACAAAATCATTCCATTTGCAATAACATGGATGGACCTTGAGAGAATTATGTTAAGTGAAATAAGCCAGCAAGAGAAAGATAATCTGTGTATGACTCCACTCATACTAGGAATTTAAAACTATGGACCAAGAACAGTTTAGTGGATACCAGGGGAAAGGTGGGGTGGGGGTGGGCACAAAGGGTGAAGTGGTGCACCTACAACATGACTGACAAACATTAATGTACAATTGAAATTTCACAAGATTGTAACCTATCAATGACTCAATAAAAAAAAAAGTTTGTGTTACAGAAAAAAAAATTTATGCTGTGATAAAGTGTATGTTTTCAATAAAGAAGGTAAAAGGGATGGAGGGATTTTTTTGTTAAGAAAGTAATTTTGTCCTAAAGTAAAACTGGTTATGGGAAAGAAGAAAAGGCATGTTCTGAAAGTAAAAAAAAAAAAAAAAAAAAAAGTTATAGGTTTGTGGAAGGGGAATCTTGCATGGGCAAGTTGGCTAAGCTTGGAATTAATTTAATTATGTAAATGGTTTAATATCAACAGTAAACTGGTACAAAATTAGAATTTGCCTTTCTCTCTCTTAAAATGACAGTTATTTTCCTGCTCTTGAGAAAGAGGTTATAAAAGGTTTTTCTTTAATTTTATGTAAGTCTACCAAAAATACAGGGATTCTATGTTTTCTCAAAATAATTTCCCATGTTCAAAAAGCTGAAGTCTTTCTTTTAAGAGAGCTTTTTTTTTTTTACAGTTTAAGTTTCTGTGTTTGCCTTTGACATCTTCTCTTGTCACTTTAGTTAAATGGATAAGTAAGCATTGTTTTATCATAACCTATTATCTTATTTGACCAGGTGTGTTAAAGCCTTTTGGTATTTCCAACAAACTTCCCAAAAATTTAAATCATAAGCAAAATCTTTTTTTGCCCTACAAGTAGCTTTGAGAACTTCCAGGGAGTCCATGGGACTTCTCAGAGAATTTGTTTTCTCTTCTCATAATAACAGAAATGGCAATCTAATTATGTTTATTTGATATGTCAAATTACATGTGAAGCATTGTCAAACAAGTAATGACAAACTTTCTTTATGGATATCCTCATATGTGTACATTGTTAATATAAACGTTCCAAATACAGTGCCAAATTTTTAAAAATCTATGTCCTCATATGTTATCTCTCGTAATTCTAGTTACCTAAAAATATTATATGTCACAGGAATAATCAAATTTTACTGTCAATTTTATTGTAATCAAATCTTTAGCCATGCCATTTTAAGTCTTTTGTCATTTACAGAGTTATTGTTTATTTGATGCTTTTGCAAAATGTTTCATCTTCAGAGAGATTCATGGAAAGGATTTTGACACAGTCTACAATACAGGTTTCTGAAAAACTTTCACATCATAACACTGAACTGGGTAGGTAATTACAGACACTTAATGGAGAGAATGATGGCTTCAAAATATCCTAACAAATGATCAAGATATACGTATTAATTACCTGAGATTACGTGAACTGAAGAAGATACTCTAAATGTTTTGTTTTTCCAGAATTAAAGCATTCTTTTTCCTAAGCTATCAAAAATTTGGTAAGACATACCTTTGTGAAAAAATATAAAACATTTACTTTTTCTTTCTACCTTATCCTTCAGGAATTCAGAAAACCTCTGTCAGTATTTTTACTTATATAAAAAATTAGGCCAAGTTTTTTAATATAAACAAATTAGTTTTAGTGGGATTTTCTTTGGTACAAAAATGAGGGTAAGTGTAAAGAGAACAATTATGTTTGCACTTTTGTAGATGTCATATTTCAGTCCTGTTAATTGTCCTTGAGGTTTTGTTGCGTACATGTGCACTGGACTTCCCTGGGCTAAGGTAGTGCCTTTGGTCACACTAATTGTTCACAGTAACCTCGTTCAAAAACATAATCTCACTCCACACAAAATAGTCACCATTAGATCAATGTCTATGGATATACAATCTTCAGCAGACCCTTTGTTGTCTTATGCTGGTACGACACAAGCTACTGTGACTCTCTAGTGTCCTATACTCAAGCGTATGATCAAGAGGTTAAAGAAGCTTTTCTGGATTCCAACTTAAAGGATCTTATGGTCACAGTCTAGAGCCTGTAGACTGGGTATTCTGGAAGCATCATCAGAGGAAGAAAGCTCTCAAGCCCCACTGGAAAGGACCTTACCAAGTCCTCCTAACCACTGACACTGATACAGAACTAGAAAGCATTCCAATTTGATGATGCATCTCACAGCTAAAGAAGGCTCCACCAAAAATATAGTCATCAGATGCTGGTGCAGATGCTAAACAAATTCCGGAGGACTCCAAATCTAATTGTACAGGAGGAGAAGCAACTGACATCTGAGACAGACAGCTCTTCCCAAATGGTTGGACCAGGACTGTACGCCTTTTACTCAATGTGTCTCTTACCTTATTTTTCTTTTTCTCTTTGTTAGAAAAATAATATTCTTCTCTGCATCTCCCAATCTATTCACAAAGGGGGAAATATTTCTGACTGTTGGGTTTGTCCTCAGGAGCCCCATTCTGTACATAAGTCTAGAGATTCTTTAGTACATTTAATTACCAATCTCTCTGCCATTCCTCTCCTAATTCTTTGTCCTAAGTGTCTAGAATTCTTTGCCTGACCAATCAAATCCTTGGTTTAGTCAATTTCATTATAATGACTCCATGATATGTACTCCCTTAGGGTCTAGTTTCTCTTTTTCTTGCAGAAAAGCCTGTGTAAATCACATTGTTTAAATTTCTACCAAACTAGAGGTCATTATGCAACTGGATTGTTGGTTATACTTTTTTCATTATGTGACCAATCAAAAACTCTGTATTGGGCATCAGCGTGGAGTTTACTTCACAGACTAAAATGTAAAATTAGTTACACACATAGTCAAGGGTGTTCAGTGCCTGTTGGTAGAAACCCAAGCACAGCTACCAGATTGAAAAAAACCTATTTCCTAGGATAGGCACTGTCATGGATAAATATATGATCATAAATTTCTCTAAATCCCTGACAGATATTGCTCTATCTGTCACTAAAGAAATAGCTGCCAAAGAAAAGTCTGTGGATCCTCTTGCACAACTTGTATTAGGTAATAGAATTGTTCGTGCTTATCTCCCAGCTGAACAGGATGGCTTTTTCCTGCAGTAAATGCCTCTATTCCTTGGTATCTCTTCCTTGGCAAACACCTGTATTGAAATAAAAACTGAACTAGACAAAATCTGAACACAAACCGAATTGTTAAATGTTGTGCTCACTGGCACTCCATGGTTTTCGATCACTTTAACTGGCTACCCTCAGGAATGGCCTGGTTTGGGTCTATTCTCCAGTTTCAACTTAGTGTTTTATTTATTATAATAGAAATTCTCACTGTTGTAAAACTGTCTCCTGTGCATAACTCAATATTATAAGAATACCACTTGGATAATAATCACTCAATGCATTTATATGACTGCTAACACTTATGAGCTTGCATCTGAGAAAATTCAAGGAAATATAGACAGTATTTGCCCTTAAAGAAATATGATGGTATCTGCTCTGGTGCTGTTTTTGCCCAAGTAGGCCTTAAAGCTCTTAAGGAAATTGTGTTTCTCCTTGTGTGGTACATGACATACTGGGAATGAGCCTTCCTTAAAATGAAGGACGGAGGATGCTTTGATGACTGATCAGCAATGTTTTTTAACAGTTGATCAGCAATGCTTTCCAATAGTCAAACAGCAATGCTTTCCAATAGTTGATCAGTGATTCTTTCAAAGAAAGATCTCAATCAAAAGGGGAAAATGTCAAAATCGACTATAATGGAGCCATTTTAATATGGAGTTGGAGCTGCCTTTCAAGAGAAACAGCCTTGCTGTCTTAAACATTAGACTGGGCCAAACTCTCAGACTGTGTCAAAATGGCAGTTGTTTTACAAGCAATTGTTTGAGAAGCCAGCAGGAGAACAGACATCCAGACCACAAAAACTGAAGACTGTGGGCTGACCCTGATCCAGTGACTGCTCCAGGCTCTTTGCTCCAAAAATTCAAACTTTTTTCATCTTGCAAAACTGAAACTCTGGGACATCAGCATCACGGCAGAGTGAGCTTGTCTGGTAATCTCGCCCCTCCTCCGCACAACGAAAAGACTTTCATACTACAACAGAAGGCATCCAAACACAACACAAAAGAACTTTGGGGGACACACACAGCCATACAATGGAGGGCAGAGAAGCTGGAACTCCCCTCAAAGGAGGTGGAACAGAGTAAGAGAAAACTTTTCTCCCTCTCCAAAAGACTAGGATTGGGAACCATGGGCAGCCTCCAAGAGGGAAGGAACTGGGGAGGGGACACTCATTTGCAGGAACACCAAAGATCCCCAGGGTCCTCATGGCCAAGGGGAAAGCCCCTACTGAGGTGAATGCTAAAGCAGGGATGACCTCATCAAGCCAACACCACAGGAGAGGAGACAGCAAGGGTAGAGGGAGAAACTCCTGAGAGCAAGTGGAAGAAACTGCCTCTCCCTCCACCCGCCCAGGCCTGACTCCAGTGCTTGGGATCTCAGCAAAATGCAGAGGACTCAGAATATGTGGCTCTTGACCCCCACCCAGTGGTGATAGGAGGTAACTGTGACCAAATAATACCATGATGCAGTAAAACAGAGCCACACTCTCTAGCAGTATCAAAAGTTATATTAATCTCCACAAAAGAGAGAAAATGACAAGTAGGCAGAAATCAGTCCTGAAGACAAAGAAATATGTAATCTAAATGAGAGAGAACTCAAAGTAGCTGTCACCAAAAAACTCTACAAGTTAAAAGAGAATGTAGAGAAATAATTCAGTGTGTGCAGGAGCTGCTTCACAAAAGAGATTGAAACTATCAAGAAGAATCAATAAGAAATAATGGAGATGAAAGACACAATGGAAGAGATAAAACAAAATATGGATTCCCTGAATGCTCCGGTGGACATCACAGAGGAACGAATCAGCATAATTGTGGATAGACATGTTGAAATGCTCCAAACAGAGGAGGAGAGAAAACTAAGACTTAAAAGAAATGAAGAAAGTCTCTGAGAAATGTCCATCTCAATTAGGAAATGCAACATAAGAATTACAGGTATTCAAGAGGGAGAAAAAAAAAGAGAATGGAGCAGAAAACTTGTTCAATGAAATAATAGCAGAGAACATCCCAAACCTAGGGAAGGAGATGGAAATCCATGTGAAAGAGGCTTCCAGATCTCCTAAATATGTCAATGTAAAAAGACCTACTGCAAGGCATATTGTAGTGAAACTGGCAAAAGAGAATGACAAAGAAAAAATGCTAAAGGCAGCAAGATAGAAAAAATAACCTACAAAGGAACTCCTATCAGGCTTTCAGTGGATTTCTCTGCAGAAACCTTACAGGTTAGGACAGCCTGGAATGACAATTTCAAATCTTTGGAGGACAAAAACTTTCAGCTAAGAATACTCTATCCAGCAAAAATATCCTTCAGATATCATGGAGAAATAAAAAACATTCACAGATAAACAGAAAGCTAACAGAGATCATAGCCATGAGACTCCCTCTACAAGTAATCCTCAAGAAGGTCCTCATATCTGAAAAAAAGGGAGAAAAGGCTTACAAAACACAGGGTAAGGAGATAAATAGGTAGACGAAATCAGAAAATTGTAGTTATACATCAGAACAGGATGGCAAACACTCAAGTATAAGATTAAAGATAAAGAGAAGGAAAACACCAAAAACAAAGATAATCTTGTCACTTTAATCACAAACTCACAACACAAGATGGAATAAGATGTGAGAAAAACAACTTAGGAGGGGAAAAGGAAAGGGATTGAATCAGTTTAGTCTAATGAAATAAGAGGCCATCAGAAAATGGAGTATCTTATCTATGAGGTTTTGAATACAAAATTCATGGTAACAATGAAACAAAAAAGCAGAATGTAGACACAAATAATAAATCAGAAGAAAACAAACAAACAAAAAAACCCACAACATAAAAAACTACACAACTCAATTGGTAGACCAAAATACACAGGACAAGAAACAAAGGAAATGCAGGAGATCTGATAAATGAGTGACAAAATGGCAGCATTAAGCCCTCATATATCGATAATCACCCTAAATGTAAACGGATTGAATTCTCCAATAAAAAGACAGAGTGGTGAGATGGATTAAAGAACATGACCCAACAATATGCTGCCTCCAGGAAACACATCTAAGCTCCAATGACAAACACAGGTTCAGACTGGAGGGATGGAACATGATATTCCAAGCTAATGGCAAGCAAAAGAAAGCAGGTGTTGCCATACTTAAATCAGACAAAGTAGACTTCAAGATAAGGCAGGTAAAGAGAGACAAAACAGGGCAGTATATAAGGACTAAAGTGACACTTCACCAAGGCGACATGACACATAAATATCTATGGCCCATAAATAGGTGCACCTAAGTACATAAAGCAACTATTAACAAACATAAAAGAAGGTATTAACAATAACACAATAATAGTAGAGGACCTCAACACTCCACTCATATCAACGGATAGATCACCCAGACAGAAAATCAACAAGGAAACAGTGGAATTAAAGGAAAAGCTATACCAGTTGGATTTAATAGACATATATAGAACACTCCATCCAAAAACAGCAGAATACATATTCTTCTCAACTGCGCATGGAACATGCTCAAGGAGAGACCATATGTTGGGAAACAAAGACAAGCCTCAATAAACTTAAGAAGATTGAAATAATAACAAGCATCTTTTCCGATCACAATGCTATAAAGCTAGAAATTAATTACAAGAAAAAGTCTGAGAAAGGGACAAAGATGTGGAGACTAAACAACAGGCTATTGAACAACCAATGTATCATTCAAGAAATTAAAGGAAAAATCAAAAAATATCTGGAGACAAATGTAAATGAAAACATACTATACCAACTCATATGGCATGCAGCAAAAGCCATATTAAAAGGGAAATTCATCACACTACAGGCTTGCTTTAACAAACAAGAAAAAATCTCAACTAAGTAATCTCAAAGTAATACTAACTGAATCAGAAAAAAGAAGAACTAACAAAGCCCAAAGTCAGCAGACAGAGAGAAATAGAGAAATAATAAAAATCAGAGCAGAAATAAATGCTATTGAAACAAAGAAGGCAGTAGAAAGGATCAATGAAACAAAGAACTGGTTCTTTGAGAAGATAAACAAAATTGACAAACCCCTAGCCAGACTTACAAAGAAAAAAAAGAGAGAAAGCTCAGATAAATAAAATTAGAAATGAAAGAGGAGAAATAACAACGGATATCACAGAAACACAACAGATTATAAGATAATAATATGAAAAGCTATATGCCAACAAAATGGAGAACATAGAGGAAATGGATAAATTCTTCGACTCTTACAACCTCCCAAAGCAGAACCAGGAAGAAATAGATAATCTGAATAGACGAATCACAAGGAAAGAGATTGAACCTGTAATCAAAAGCATCCCAAAGAATAAAAGCCCGGGATGAGAAGCTTCCCTGGGGAATTCTACGAAACATTCAGAGAGGATTTAATACCTATCCTTCTCAAGCTATTCCAAATAATTAGGGAGGATAGAACACTTCCTAATATATTCCACGAGGCCAACATCACTGTGATACCAAAGCCTGACAAGGACAACACAAAAAAGGAAAACTACAGGCCAATATCACTGATGAACATCGATGCAAAAATCCTCAACAAAATATTGGCAACCCGAATTCAGCGACACATCAAAAGGATCATACATCACAATCAAGTGGGATTCATACCAGGGACACAGGGATGGTCCAACATCCGCAAATCAATCAATGTGCTACACCATGTCAACACTGAGGAATAAAAACCACATGATCATTTCAATAGATGCAGAGAAAGCATTTGACAAGATCCAACAGCCACTTATGATAAAAATCTCTTAAGAAAATGGGGATAGAAGGAAATTACCTCAATAGAATAAAGGTCATTTATGACAAACACATAGCCAACATCATAGTCAATGGGCAAAAACTGGACACCATCCCCCTAAGAACAGGAAGAAGGCAAGGATGCCCACTATCACCACTCTTATTCACCATAGTACTGGAGGTTTTGGCCAGAGCAATTAGGCAAGAGAAAGGAATAAAAGGAATCCAAACAGGGAGTGAAGAATCGAAACTCTTGCTGTTTACAGGTGACATGATCTTATACATAGAAAACCCTAAAGGATCCATCGGGAAACTAATAGAAATAATTAACAACTACAGTAAAGTTGCGGGGTACAAAACTTACAAAACTTGTTTGCATTTCTATACTCTAATAACGAACTTACGGAAAGAGAAATCAAGAATATAATTCCATTTATAATTGCAACAAAAAGAATAAAGTATCTAGGAATAAATTAAACCAAGGAGGTGAAGGGCTTATGCAATGAAAACTATAAGACATTATTGAAGATATAGATGATGACATAAAGAGATGGAAAGAGATTCCATGCACATGAATTGGTGGAATAAACATAATGAAAATTCCATATTACCCAAAGCATTCTACAGATTCAATGAAACCCAATCAGAATCTCAATGACATTTTTCATAGAAACAGAACAAAGAATCCTAAAATTCATATGGGGCAAGCAAAGACCCTGAATTGCTAAAGTAAACCTGAGAACGAAATCAAAGCTGGAGGCATCATAATCCCTGATTCAAAATGTACTACAAAGCCATAGTGATCAAAACAACTTGGTATCGGTACAAAAACTGGCACACAGATTAAGGGAACAGAACTGAAAGCCCAGAAATAAAACTGCACATATATGGACAGCTAATCTTTGACAGAGTTGCCAAGAACATTCAATGGAGAAAAGATAGTTTCTTCAATAAATGGTGTTGGGAAAACTGGACAGCCACTTGCAAAAGAATGAAAGTAGACCATTACCTCATGCCATACACAAAAATAAACTCAAAATGAATCAAAGAGTTGAAGATAAGTCCTGAAACCGTAAAACTCCTGTAAGATAATATAGGCAGTACACTCTTTGACATCAAACTTAAAAGGATCTTTCAAATACTATGTCTTCTCAGACAAGGGAAATAAAAGAAAAAGTAAACAAGTGGGACTTCATCAGACTAAAGAGCTTCCTCAAGGCAAAAGAAACTAGGATCAAAACTAAAAGACAATCCATCAAGTAGGAGAAAACATTTGCAAATCATATATCCAACAAGGGGTTAATCTTTGTAATATATAAGGAACTCAGACAACTGAACAACAACAACAAAAAACAGTCTGATCAAAAAAGGGGCAGAGGATACGAACAGACATTTTTTCCAAAGAAAATATACAGATGGCAAATAAACACATGAAAAGACGTTCGATGGAAAAAGGACAGACTCTTCAATAAATGGTGTTGGGAAAACTGGACAGTTACATGCAAAAGAATAAAAGTAGACCATTACCTTACACTATGCACAAAAATCAACTCAAAATGGATTAAAGACTTGAATGCAAGACCGGAAACCATGAAACCATGATAATTCTAGAAGAAAACATAAGCAGTACCCTCTTTGACATCGGTCTTAGCAGTATATTTTCAAGAACCATGTCTGACCAGGCAAGGGAAACAAAAGAAAAAATGGACAAATTGACATCAAACTAAAAAGCTTCTGCACAGCAAAGGAAAGCATCAACAAAATGAAAAGACAACCTAACAATTGGGAAAAGATATTTTCAAACCATATATTAAATAAGGGGTTAATATCCAAAATATACAAATAACTCATACAGCTCAACAACAACGAAAAGCCAATAACCCAATTAAAAAATGGGCAAAGGATCTGAACAGAGATTTCTCCAAAGAAGATCTACGGATGGCCAACAGGCATATGAAAAGATGCTCAACATCATTAGCTACCAGGGAAATGCAAATCAAAACTACAATGAGGTATCACCTCACTCCAGTCAGAATGGCTATAGTTAACAAGACAGGAAACAACAAGTGTTGGAGAGGATGTGGAGAGAAGGGAACCCTCGCACACTGCTGGTGGGAGTGCCAACTGGTGCAGCCACTATGGAAAGCAATATATATCCTCAGAAAATTAAGAACAGATCTACCATATGATCCAGCTATCCCACTGCTGGGTATTTATCCAAAGAAGTTGAAAATGCAAAGGTATAAAGATACTTGCACCCCTATGTTCATTGCAGCATTATACACAATAGCCAAGACTTGGAAGCAACCTAGGTGCCCATCAAGGGACAAATGGATAAAGAAGATGTGGTATTTATACACAATGGAATACTACTCAGCCGTAAGACATGATGAAATCCAGCCATTTGTGACAACATGGATGGTCCTTGAGGGTATTCTGCTGATTGAAATTAGTCAGAGGGAGACAGTCAAATCAAAGTATGATCTCACTCGTAAGTAGAAGATAAAAACAATGACAAACAAACACATAGCAATGGCAATTGGATTGGTGGTTACCATAGGGGAAGGGAGGGGAGGGCAAAAGAGGTGATTAGGCTCACATGTGGGGGGGGTGAACTATAATTAGTTTTTCGATGGTGAACATGATGTAATCTACACAGAATTTGAAATGTATTACGTTGTACATCTGAAAGCTATATAATGTTATAATCCAATGTTACTGCAAGTAAAAAAATTAAAAATTTTTTTACAAAGATGTTTGACAACACTAATCATCAGGGAAATACAAATCAAAACTAAACTAAGATAACATCTTACACCTGTTAAAATAGCTATAATCACTAAGACTAAAAATAGCAAATGTTAGAGAAGGTGTGGAGAAATGGGAACCCTCACACACTGCTGGTGGGAATGCAACTGGTGCAGTCACTATGGAAAACAGTATGGAGAGTCCTCAAAATGCTAATAATAGAAATACCTTATGACCCGGCTGTCTCACCTCTGGTATCTACCCAAACAACTTGAAACCAACAATCCAAGGTAACGTATATATCCCTATGTTCATTGCAGCACTATTCACCATAGCCAAGACATGAAAACAATACAAGTGCCTATTGACTGATGATTGGATAAAGAAGATGTGGTATATATATACAATGGGATACTACTCAGCCATAAAAAAGACAAAATCATCGCAATTGCAACAGCATGGATGGACCTGGAGGGAATTATTCTAAGCCAAATAAGCCAGACTGAGAAAGACAAACAGCCTATGATTTCACACGTACGTGGAATATAAACAAACGCATGGACAAAGCAAATGATTCAGTGTTTACCAGGGGAAGGGGGTGGGCAGTGAGCACAGGGGTTGAAGGGGAGCACTTATGCTGTGGTAGACAAGAAATAATGTACAACTGAAATTTCACAATGATGCAAAGTATTATGAACTCAATTAAAAATAAATTTTAGAAAAACTGAGAATTGTGGACTCTTGGAAGATAGAATTAATAGTTAATGTTAAGCGCAGGCTAGCTCTCTGTCTCCAACTCCAATTAAAATTCTTTGTAATACAACTTCACTTCTTCGCCTTTAAATGCCCCAGGCTTTTACTCCTTAGAGGGTGTCAATCTACAAAAACAGAAACCAGTTTATGAGGTAAAGTGTTTATTTGGGAGCAAAGAATTGCAATTCGGGGAGCACTGATTCAGTGAGAAACCCAAGTAACGTTCTCATTACAGCAGAAGGACTCAGGGCTTTTATGGGAAAAAGGGAGGAAGATGAGGTGAGTTGTATCAAAGACGAGTTTATTGGTGCTAGATGAGGTAAGGCTCGGTTTGTTCTTTATAGATTGCTTTGAGATTTGATCATCAGGCAAAAGGCTAGATTGGAACTTCATTCATTGTTTATCAATGCAGTCATCAGGAAAGCCCAATTTTATCAGTCCTTACAAACAGGATCTTCTTGTTCTTACTGCCTTCTTGGAATGTTGGCAGTTTGATTTAGTTTGGAAGATAAAACAAGACATGCACAACAATTTCTTTAAAATGGCCATGCTGGCTCTATTCTAATGTGGCTCCACTCATGTCATCTTTCATATAGGGTATTATTTGGGTTTCTACCTGAATCTATGCTTCCAAAATTGTAATTATTTGATTCCAAGTAAACACTTTGTCTCTTAAACTAGTTTCTGTTTTTGCAGATTGACATTACTTTTTGATTACCTCAATATTTCAAAGTGTTTGAAACTCATTGTCAGTCTTTTTCTGTTTCTTTTCTCCTTTCTCTCTGATCCTATCCTGAGATAATTACATTCAACTTTCTATTTGGAGTTTTGCATTTTCTCCACCACACCCTTCCTCATAATGAACTCTATGCTGAAAATATTTTGCTATTAAGTAATTATTTATGTGTGTACAGCTATTCTGGGAGAAAGCGACATGTGAACTCTCGGGTACTTAGGGATAGCTCAAGAAAGATCTTTTGTTAGATCTTTCTAAATGGGTGGTTTCAGATTTTTTTAATCATTTGATTTAAAGAGCTAAATTGGAAAATCACTACATGAAGTGGTAAAGGAATATTTCTTTGGGTTATAAGTAAATTGTTCTGAGTCTTTTGTCTTGCTGAGAAGTCTTAGAAAATACAAATATTCAATGAGTTTGCAGAATTTGCAAAAAACTTTTAAAAAACATATCAAGCAGAATATAATTAGACAAACAACCTTAAATAAAAATAAATATAAAGCATGGTGTAACTGGAAACTTAAAATTCGCTCAAAATAAAAACTTAAAAGAAATCTGCCTGGCTGTTTATTAGACCAAAATAGCAGACAAAGGAAAAGCCAACTGCAAATATAACCAGGAATAATGTCACCTAAGTACAAGTTACAGTTATAAAGTGTCATGATGAGTCCCTTATTTGAGTGGCATTTTCTTACTGACTGAGATTCTTCTCTGAAATTTTAGATTTTCAAAGACTCCTTTTTTGTTTGAGGAAGATTAGTCCTGAGCTAACATCTGCTGCCAGTCCTCCTCTTTTTTGCTGAGGAAGACTGGCCCTGAGCTAACATCCGTGCCCATCTTCCTCTATTTTATGTGTGGGATGCTTATCATGGCTTGATGAGATCTGAACCTGTGAACCACAGGCAGCTGAAGCGGAAAGTGGGAAATTAACCAGTGTGCCACCTGGCTGGCCTCAAAAGACTGCTGTTTTTAATTATGTAGGTAAGAACGAGGTATGCCTCCCTTCCGGGAGCACCTAATTTACATGGACGTAGACATGCAGTCTCACTTTTCAACACAGATTCAGAAATTCAGATAAGAAGACTTTGGACACAAAATGTCTCATGTAATCTCACTTTGTAGTTCCAGGGAAAAGCACCCTCGTATCTAATGTACAGCCCAGATATAACGTTGACCATTTACACGGAGTCTTGCTTTCCATTGAGCCTCTAAAAACCCACCATTCTTTAAATTTTACCTAAACTCCACCCTTTCCTCAAATATAGAACACTCTTATTTTATTTAATGAGACACTCTGTCATTTCTGTCGCTTGTAGCCCTTGTTATTGCAGTAATTTGGTAAAGCTGACTTTACTGGAATAGATGTGTCCCTAGTGGTCTTTAGCTGAGTTAGGACAGAACTAAAAGAAGCGTTAAAACACATGCAGTTTTTTTCTCTTACACAGTGCATACTGAGTGGCAGCAGCTGGGAGTTTTCTGGTCCAAAATCCCAATGGTAACTGCTGGAAGATGCTCATGGGCTTTTGCAATAAGCTCCAGGCTACACGAGTATGGGTGGCAGTCACTTTCAAAATTATATTTGAGCGGGTGCCATAGGGCCCAAAGGCATTGAGGGAGCCATGATCTTTTATAATTCAGACATGGCCTACTTTTGTTCAATTCCTCACTCAAATATAGCTTTCTTTCTGGTAGTGTTACAGGTGGGAGCTAGTAATATTCCCAGATGTGCAATATGTGTTCTCCAAAATCTTAGCAGAAGGAAGAAAATGACACATATCATAGCATAAATAAATGAAATAGAGACCAAGAAATAAAGAAAAAAAGTCAATAGCACTAAAGTTGGTTTCTTGAGGAGATAAAATTGACAAACTTTTAGCTACTCTAAGAAAAAGTCTCACATTAGTAAAATCAGAAATTTAAGAGTAGTCATCACAACTGAAGAAACAAAAATACTTAGGATCATAAGACACTTCTATGAATAATTATTATGCCAAAAATTCAGATAACCTTAAAGAAATGGATGAATACCTAGACACACAAAACCTGCTAAGAATGAATTAGGAAGAAATAGGAAATCTGAACAGATCAATAAGTAGCAAGGTGGTTGAATCAGTAAACAAAAACCTCCCAGCACAGAAAAGTCCGGGATAGCTCGCTTCATTGGTGAACTCCACCAAACATTTAAAGAGTTAACATCAATCCTTCTCAAGCTCTTCCAAAAGCTTGAAGGAGAGGGGACACTCCCAACATCATTTAAAAAGGCCAGGTTTACCTTGATACCAAAGCCAGATAATGACACAATAGACCAGTATCTTTGATGAATATAGATGTAAAAAGTCTCAAGAAAGTATTAGCAAACTGAACTCAAGAACACATTGAAAGGATCAGTTACTGTGATCAACGGGGGTTTATCCCTGGGTTGCCAAGTCTCCAGAAACCTATCTTGAAATCATAGAACTTTACAATCTAAATGACAAAGAAATCCAAAACAGTTGGAAAATAACTAACAAGATGGTGATAGCGAACTCTTACTTATCAACATTACTTTAATGATAAATAGATTAAATTCTCCACTAAAAAAACATAAAATGTGGGGTCGCCCTGGTGGCATTAAGCTCCTGTGCTCTGCTTGGGTGGCCCGGAGTTTGCCATTTCGGATCCCAGGTGTGGACCTATGCACCACCTATCAAGCCATGCTGTGGCAGGAGTGCCACATATGAAGTAGAGGAAGATGGGGACAGATGTTAGCTCGTGGCTAATCTTCCTCAAAAAAACTCAAAACATAAAATGCCTGAATATATAAAGAAAACAAGATTTAACGATATGCTATGTACAAGAGACACAGTTTAACTTTAAGGATACACAGAGACTGAAAGGGTAGGGATGCAAAAAGATATTTCAAGTAAATGGTAAGCAAAATAGAACAAGTGTAGATATACTCACATCAGACCAATCAGATATTAAGCTAAACATTGCCAAAGAGATAAATAAGGTTATTGTATAATGATAAAGAAGTGAATTCATCAAGAAGATATGAGCATCTACATATAGAAATATATAAAGCAAACACTAACAAAACTAAATGGAGAAATAATCAGCAATATAATAATAGTAGAGGATTTTAATATCCCACTCTCATCAATGGAGAGACATGCTGATATAAAATCAATAAGCAAAGACTTGAACAACAGTCTAGAAAAATGTTCTAAAATATTTACACAGAACATTTCATCCAACTACAGCAGAATATACATTTTTCACATATGTACTCAGAAAATTCTCCAGAGTAAATCAAATACACCAAAAAACAAATCTCCTCAAAGTCAAGAAGATAGACATTATATTAAGTATCTTTTCCAACCACAATAGTACGAACCTAGAAATCAATAAAAGCAGGAAAATAAGAAAATTTACAAAAGTATGGAAATTAAACAACACATTCTTGAATAACTAAAAAAATCAAAGAAGAAGTGAAAATGGAAATCACAAAAAGTATCTTGGTGAAAAATGCAAACACAGCTCACCAAAATTTATGGATTGCAGCAAAAGCAATACCAAGAGGCAAGTTTAAAAATATAAACACAAACATAAGAAAAGATATCAAATGAACAACATAACATTACTACTCAAGGAACTAGAAAAAGAAGCAAAAACTAAGCCCAAAGTTAGCAGAAGGAAGGACGTATTAAAAAAATAGAGCAGAAGTTAATGAAATAGAAAATAGGAAAACAATTTAAAATATGAACAAAAGTAAGAGTTTTTTTTAAACGATTAGCAGAAGTGACAAAACTTTAGCAAAATTAACAAGAAAAAAACGGAGGACCCCAATAAATATAATTAGAAGAGAAGACATTACAAATGATGCCATTAAAATACAAAGATGAGGGGCTGGCCCCGTGGCCGAGTGGTTAAGTGTGCTGCAGGCGGCCCAGGGTTTCGTTGGTTCGAATCCTGGGTGTGGACATGGCACTGCTCATCAAACCACGCTGAGGCAGCGTCCCATATGCCACAACTAGAAGGACCCACAACGAAGAATATACAACTATGTACTGTGGGGCTTTGGGGAGAAAAAGGAAAAAATAAAATCTTTAAAAAAATACACAGATCAAAAGAAACTATTGTAAACAATTATACTCCAACAAATTGGACAGCATAGAAGAAATGGATAAAGTCCTAGAAATATATACCTACCAAGACAGAATCATAAAGAAACAGAAGATGTGAGCAGACTTATAACGACTAAGGAGGTAGAAGCTGTGATCAAACAGCCCAGCAAAGAAAAGGCCAAGATCAGATTGTGTCACTGGTGAATTCTACCTCACAAGTAAAGATGAATTAACATCAATCCCTCTAGAAACTTTCCAAAAATTTGTAAAAGAAAGAAAACTCTCGAATTTATTTTACTCAGCTAGCACTACTATGACACTAAAGCCAGATAAGTACACTAAAATGTAAGTTCAGGCCAATGACTTTGACAAAAATAGTTGCAAAAATTCTCAGCAAAATACTACCAAGCTGAACTCGGTAGCACACTTAAAGGATCACACATCACTACGAGGTGGCACTTGTCTCTGGGATACAAAAATGGCTCAACATACGCAAATCAATAAGTGTGATACACCGCATTTGTAAAATAAAGGGTAAAAATCTTATTCTTCTTTCAATGATGCAGAAAAATTACTTGAAAAAATTTAACCTTCTTTTATAATAAAAGCTCTCAACTAATTGTGTAAAGAAATAATGTACTTGAACATAATAAAGTTCATATATGTAAGGTCCGTGATTAACATCATCCCAATAATGAAAGTTTGAGAGCTTTTCATCTAAATCATGAACAAGTGAAAGATACACATCTTCATCACTCTAATTCAACACAGTATTGGAAGTCCTAGCCAGAGCAGTTCACTGAGAAAAAGAAATAAAGGCACCAAAATCAGAAAGTTAAAGTAAATTTTTTTTCTGTTTGGAGGTAACATAATTTTATGTATGAAAATCTTAAAGACTCAAACAAGAAATTCTTAGCATAAATTAATTCAGTAAAGCTGTTGGGTGCAAAATCAACAACTTAAATAAGTCAATTTTATTTCTTTGCACTAACACCAAAATATATGAAAAAGGTATTTAAAAAACCAATTTTATTTATAATACCATCAAGAAAATACTAGAATATAGTATACTAAATACTAAATTCAAGCAAAGTGGGGAGTCTATACACTATAAACTATAAGAAAAATTTGAAGACACAAACAAATGGAAACATATCCCATAATGATGGATCAGTGAGTCAATATTAAAATGTCAATACTTATCCAAAGCCATCTATATATTCAATGCAATCATTATGAAAATTCCAATAGCATTTTTCACAGAAATAGAAAAAATATCTCACAATTTGTATGGGGATCACAAAAGATGCTGAATATTCAAAGCAATCTTGAGAAAAAATAACATAGCTGGAAGCAACGGAAATCATTTTTTGATTTTACACAATCTTACAAATCCATGCTAATCAAAACTAGATGGTACTGATATAAAAATAAACATATACAACAATGGAACAGAATTGAGAGCCAAGATACAGACTCATGCATATATGGTCCAGTAATATTTGACAAAGGAGCCAAGAATGCTTGATGAGAAAAGGATTGTCTCTTCAAGAAACAGTATTTGAACTACTGGATATTCACACACAATTAAATAAAATTGGACACCTATCTTACACCACTCACAAAAATTAACTGGAAATGGATGAAATAATTTAATGGAACACCTGAAACCATAAAACTCTCAGACGACAAGGTCTTAGAAGACCTCAATGTAGGTTTTGACATTGATATTTTTGGACATGACACGAAAAGTACAAGCAAAAATAGCAAAAATCAACAAATAGGATGGCATTAAACTAAAAGCCTTCTTTACAATAAAATAATCAACAAAATGAAAAGGCAACATACTAAACATATAAAATATTTTCAAATATGTGATGAGAGGTTAATAGCAAAAATGCATACGGAACTCCTACAACTTAATAGTGAAAATACAAATAACCTGGTTGAAAAAATGGACAAAGGACCTGGATAGACATTATTCCAATAAAGACTTACAAATGACCAAAAAATACACGAGCAGATGCTTAATGTCACTAATCATCAGAGAAATGCATATCAAAACCACAATGGGGTCACCTCACATCAATCATGAAAAAGACCAGAGATAACAATGTTGCTGAGGGTGTGAATAAAAGGGAGACTTGCGCACTGTTGTTGGTAATGTAAATTGGTACAGCTACTATGGAAAACTGTATGGAGATTCCTCAAATAATTAAAAATAGAACTAGCATGAGATCCAACAACCCAACTTATGGGTATATATCCAAATAAAATGAAATCAGAATCTCAAAGAGATATCTGTACATCCATGTTTATTGTAGCATTATTCACAATAGCAAACACCTGCAAACAACTTGTTTCATATGTATATATGTATTAAGTATATGTGTGTGTGTACACACACACACACAATGGAATATTACTAAGCCACAATAAAGAAGGAAACCCAGGCATTTGTGACACACTGATTGACTTTGTAGGTACTATGCTAAATGGAAAATCAGAGTAAGAAAAATACCATATGATCTCGCTTACATGCGGAATCTCAAAAAGCAATATGGATGAATCTCCAAAATACAGTATTGAGTGCAAGAAGCATGGCGTAATTGATGATATGTTCAAATAATGATTAGCTTCTTGGAGTTTTTGATTAGGAAAAAGCAAAAGGAAGACTCCAAGAGTACTAGAAGTATGAAATATTCTAAATCTTGATCTTTGTTGTAGTTACATAAGCATATACATATGTAAAATTTGTAAGCTGTATGCTTGAGATTTGTATTAACTGCATTAACCAAAAACTGTATCAGCTGTAAGTGAATTATGCCTTGAAGATGGTATGTTCAAGGTAACTCCCCACTTCAGATTTTCTTACAGTTCCTGCTTTTGTACATGTGGCCTCCGCATGATGTTCCTCTGTTTTCAGACATCGATAAAAAACACATCAGTAGTGCCTTTTGAAAATTTTCTACAGAAACATTTATTTAAAAACTAAGGGTATAAACTCTGAAAAGCAATCAAAAAAATAAAGAGACAGACATAGAATTTCCAAAACTATTTTGAAATTTTCTTTTCAATTTTGATTTCATATTTAATTTCATTATGATCAGATAACAGGTCTATATTATTTCTCTGAATTGTATTGTTATTTTTACAGGCATCTGGTCAACTTTTATTAATGTCTGTGTTTGCTTGGAGATAATGCCATTCTGTTATTTTCTTTTGTTTGCTTGAGTCTCTTCCTATAGGTCAGGCTGAACAGTTGTCTTGTTGAAATATTTTATTCTTACCAAATTTTACGGGCTTATATGATTTTCAAATCCATATGTTTTAAAATCTATTTTTCTGATGGCAAATGAATCTGGCACAAATAATGACGTTTTCATGACTGCGTTTATTTGTGTCAATTTTGTTCATTGTAAGAAAACAAAAAATATTGATGGCATAATTGACAGAATATTAGCAATTATGTTCCTTTTTTTCATCCTAACACTGGGTGAGGAGAATGATAAACAAGGCAAGCAAACTCTTAGTCTTGAGCAGAGGGCTACTCTCTTCCGACATCTTCAATTCCTTCTCAAAGTGTAGAGTTTCCTGAATAATCTCTCTAGACATGGACCCAGGATCTACATGCATCTGTTAAGGTACCACCACAAATATGCACACGGTATTGGTACTTGCATCACAACACGAAGCTGGAAATTTCCTATGTCGCTCTAAAATTTTCATGTTGGAATTGAGGTGGACTTGAAATGCCATTTTAACTCTCAGAAACTCATATTGCAGATTTATTTTCCCTGGAAGTTCTTTCTGGATTCATTTTTCTATGTATGTTTAAAATTTCATTTATTTCTTAAATTTGTTACAAACATACAAAATTTAGCCTCCATAATAAAATTCTCTAAGCCAACTTATTATGCAGTTTCTGCTTGTAATTTGGCTCTGATGACCACATCTTTCTACCGTGTCTGTCTGTATCTTATCTGGCTTGCGTCTTCCTCCAACAGATAGAGAAATAGTCTTATTTATTCTCTTTTCAAAGCCCCCAACCCTGGAGGAGTGCCCATATTTTGCATGAGAAATAATTCTAGTTATCTGGACATTTGCAGATGTGAGGTGATCCATATAACTTATAAGAAACAGGCGGCTGACTTACTCAGGTTTGCTCACTCATTATCATCAAGTGTTCTATTAAGACTAAGCATGTTTATGTATGTGAATTCATATCCATGGACCCCATGTCCATCATAAATCAACATAACATTTAAGCATCATGGACAAAATTAATTCCAAGAAAGAATTTAGTCGTGGTGTACTTTAAAACAGATTGGCCACTGCAATTACAACTAGAGCCCGGGGAAAGATATACATTACTTAAACAAAAAGTTACATGAATTAAAATGGTTTGCCTTCAAGCTCCAGATAAAACAGATTGTGAAAGACTGCTTACGAAAACAGTGAAAATATAACATGTACAGAGCAAAAACATAGAACAGAGTGTTTAAAATAAATTCCTGGACAGAAATAAATATACCAGCTTAAAGGACAAGCTTGGGAGTCACATTTTAACATTTATTTGCTGTGTGATATTGAGAACAATATTAGTTTCCCATGCCTCCATTTTCTCACTTAGAAGATGGGTGTCAAAGTACTTATATAGCTGTTAATAGGATGAAAAATAATGTATAAAAATTGCTTGGTGTGGAGCATAGCAAATAGTAAGTGCTCAAGAAATAGCCTCTCTTAGTACGGTAGTCTCACGTAATTCTTAACTACTTCCTATTATACTGATCAAAGAATTTAACTTTCTCTTCAAGCATTATTAAAGGAGAGAGAATTGCCATATGTTTAAATGTTAACAACTTCAGGAAATTAGACTCTTTGAATAATTTGAAGAATGAGACTAAGTTTGCTGTCATTTTAAATTTACACATTTCCCCAGCCACCTTTCTCAGGGCCCCCTTGACCTCGCTGTTCCTCAGATTGTAGATGAGGGGGTTCAGCACAGGGGTGAAGATAGTGTAGAATGCTGACACGACCTTATCAAGGTCAGCTGACCTGTAGGATTTGGGTCTCATGTAGGTGAAAATGGCAGCTCCATTAAAGAGTCCCACCACAGCCAAATGTGAGGAGCAGGTGACAAAAGCATTCTTGCAGGCTTCTCTAGAACGCATCTGGAGAACAGCTGCGATGATAAAACTGTAGGAGGTCAGGATGAGGGAAAAGGGGACCAGAAGCATTAACACACAGCAGATGTACATTACATTTTCGAAGACTGATATGTCAGCACGAGCCAAGCTCAGCAGCATGGGGGCCTCACAGAAGAAATGATTGATCTCACATAAGCCACAAAATGGGAAGCTCAGGGTAGCAGCAGCCTGCATGAGCCCATCAGCTGCCCCCAGGAACCAAGACACCAAAGTCATTCTCAGGCATAATTGCTGGCTCATGAGGACAGGATATCTCAGTGGATGGCAAACAGCCATGTAGCGGTCATAGGACATGGCTCTAAAAGGAAACTCTCCCCACCACCCAGTGTGAGTGAAAAAAGATCCGCAGCCCACAACCAGCAGGGGAGATGGACTTCTTGCCAGTCAAGTAGTCAGCAGCCATTTTGGGCACGATGGTGGCAATCAGCATCACATCAATGAGGGAGAATTGGCTCAGTAGGAAGTACATGGGTGTGTGGAGCCAGGGGTCCCAGTAAATCAGGAGAAGCATGAATACATTGCCCATAAGAGAAGCAATGGCCATCGTCAGCACCACCATGAATAGAAAGAGGTGGGGTCTTGTATGTTTAAAGAGTCCTAGAAGAATGAAGTCTGATGTTGTGTTTCTCTTCTCCACGATTTCTTCTGGTGTGATTCTGCAAATGGAAAAATAGAGAAGGAAGGGACTTTCATCATCTACAAACCTTAGTTTGGCTTCATAACTTCTGCACATGTGCTGGATATGGAATCCAAGGTCCTGACTCAAAGCCCTACATCCCAGTTAAGATGGTTCTGCTTGACCTATTATTCCACTTCTCTGTAACTCAGCCTTTTAATGTTTTAAATAACGTTAGTCTATGTATTTCACACAATGATATATTGTTTGGTTGGTATAATAGATCAAAATGAATCAAAAGTAGAAAAAAACTGTCAAGATTATAAAATTGTAAATAATTTGGCTTTTATTATATTATTTAATAATTATTACTATTGTGCTTTCCTTATGTGTACTGAAACCAAAATTAACCATTTTAGAAAATAAACACTTATTTAAACATTTACTATTTATATTTCTTTGAGTCTTAGATGAATTCTTTTCAAATTTTGGAAATTTTAACATACTCAAATTAGTTACTTTTTTAATAAACAAAAAATTACAGCTGTTTCACTGCAGGTTACAAGGGCCACAGAAGGGAACAGATGAGTATAACAAAGGTTCCCCACTGAAGGAACATAATATCCCCAATAATTGATGAAAATGTTACTTCCTCTCGTTAAATAACTGTTTTTATTTACCTGATTTTAAAGCTTGGCTCTTCTAGTTCATCACTCTCTGCTCTGAAACCTTCAGTCTGTTTCCATCACACTTGTAATAAAATGCACATTTCTTTCCGCAGCTTCCTAGGACTTGGAGCCATGCCCTACGCATTGTTTCACGACACAATGTACCATCATGGAGACTTGCAATGATCAGGTGAGTATGAAAGGCAAGCATGAGAGGATCTTTGATGTCAGTAAATGCTTGGAGAGCATAGCAATAACTATAACAACGTACTCGTGATTAAAAAGGTTATTAAAAAGAAAAGGAAGCAGTTTTAAAACAACCTTATTACATGAGGCATAATTATCAGTCACAGGTGAAGTATAAATATATCTGAGAGGAAAAATATTTTTAAAATGCTTAAATTATATATTTGGCCTGTCTTCTGAGGACAGTTGCTTAATATTTAGCAAAACAGATCTATTTTCTTAGGAGACACAAACAAAATGACTGAGCCCACAGAAATGAGCACGGCCTTATGAGGAAGGGTTCACAGGTTGAGAGCTATTATGCACTGAACATAAGTAAGATTTTTTAGTGTTTGACATTTTTTAAGCTCCATATTAAGAACAAAACTTGTAAATTCATAAAGAGCAGAAGAGCATATAGGTGCATGGAGCCAATTCTCCTCTTTTCTTAGCAGAAAAATGCACAAATTTGCCACTTCTGTTTATGGACGGGTTTGCAGACCTCTTTATTTCTGACATGGACAGTCCAAAAATATTTCATCCGAAGCCTTAGAGACACAGTAATCTCTGAGCCTGTTTTCTGGAATTGTCTGGTAATTGATTGGTAATTGATTACTACAGAGACAGAGATAGTGATGATGCTTTATAACCCGAAGGGTTTGATTTTGTGAATACTCTAATGCTATAAAAATTAGGTGGCAGACAGAGCCCATGTCTTGCAGAGCCGTCTAACACATAGGCAGTCTCTTTAAGAGACCTGTGGAAAGTCAGTTCTAATGGCTCGTTAAATTGCTACCTCCACCACGTGAACATTTACGTTTGAATGGACACAACAACACAAAGGAACACCAGCACCTTTGCGATGGCTTGTTTAACCACTGATACCAGACACATAAGCAGTCTACCTAATCTAGGCCTTGCCAAGCCTTGGTGATTTGCACTACCTCCTATCTAGTTCATTCAGCTCCTTGTTTTATATATTATTTAAGATATCTTTCTCCTCTTATTGCCACAGACCCTGATTCCTTGCCTGCAGGCTCTCTCAACCTCCATTATAACTTTAAACCACCCTCAGACTGATCTTATTGATGTGGGGATGTATGGATAAAGAACTCTGGGCTCAAGATACAGAACTCCTGGTTTGAGAATCATTTCGTTTACTTTCTATATACGTGATGAGGAGTCAGTTACTTAACCTTGCTGCATTTATATGTTTTAAATTACAAAGCTTCTTAACAGATTACTAAAATAATTAAGATATTTTGTGCATGAATGAATTTTGAAGTAATTTCCCAAGTCATTTTGCACATTGAAAGAAAATTATTAATTTCAATTTTATTTGTTGGTCTATATCATTAGTTGCTATTTTTTCCCACATAAACAATAGCTAGAAAGCCATAGCACAAAATGTCAATTTGATCATTTCACTGAATGCTCTGGAAATGTGAGGATGAAATAGATAGATGATAGAGAGATACACACATGGTCACACACACACGTGTGTCTCTAATTAATAACAGTAAATTTGGAACCATGACTCTTTAAAATGAAAATGTAGTAAATAAATAAGTAACTCTGTGATATCTTCCTCTATTGTGAAAAATTGTGATGTATGGTATTTTAGTAAATTAGGCTTTTCAACATACTATAATAGATAATTTAATAGGAAGGTCAATATAAATATATTACTTAATTTCTTGTACATAACTAATGCAGCTTGATCTTTTTCACTAAATATCATACATAGAATTTTTAATAAAGAATTTATTGGCTTTATGGCTATATAAATGAATTCACTTGCTAAGTGAAACATTTAGCCTTTAACTAAAAGTCCATATTAACTCAGCAAATTATGAGAATATTATAAGTATTTCTTCTTTACATCAATTGTGGACCAAATTAACGTTAGGCTATTAAATAAGGTGACTGAAATTGAGTGAAGTCTTTTTTTTAAATGTACTTATATATTTTCGTGAAGTGAGAGAAATACTTCCCCTCCAGGAATAGGTTATGGATAGTTTTCCAGGTGTACACGATCACATCCTTCAGAGAAAGAAAAGGAAACTGTTCTTCATTATTCTTAAAGTAATAAAATAGTTTGCCGCCAGAATTTTTCTTATTTATTCTAGGCCCTTTATTTAGAGAATGTTTGAGGAATTCTGTGTCCATTAATCCCAAAATCACGCCCTTTCTGAAGCTCGTAGGGAAATTGATTACAGTCTCCTTCTCCACATTGCACTGACTTGTAAGCTCTAGTAGAGATCATCGTCATAAACTGTTGGAGTTTCCTTCCACAATCTCCTTTTCTCTTCCTTCTGCCATTCTGCCCTCAACAAAGAAAGTGCCTCTATGTCCAGAAGATATTGATATAACATGGTTAATTTCTTGAAACAGCCACACAGTTCATTGAAACAATCCACTATTTTATGAGCTCAGTAATTTGAATGAAATGATTGCTTATTCAAGAAGATCTATTAGCCTACTGGTTTTGGGTGGACCAGCCCACAATTTACGTCTTCAGAATATATGTGGACAATGGGGAGACTTTTATTTTGTATCATTTGTGAATAAAGTCTTACAACGGTTACTCTGCAACTCAAAATTCAGATGTGGAATACTAAACACTTGATAAATACGAATCACTTGAAATTACTAATATAAAGGAAAAATAATTCTCAAATTAGACTCACCACTATAGTAGAGTTGTAATCCGTGAGACATCCATATGGTGCTGGGTGTTTTTAATAGGTTCACTACAAATGCGCGTTTACATCAGTGTTGAGGGCACTGCTTTCTCCTCCTGGCCTCAGGCCGTACTTATTTCGAAGTCCTAAGTGACCACTTAAAGTTTCCTACACTTATAAAATACCTTCCCCGGGGCAAAGACACTTTCGAAGACAAGTCACCTTTGGTAGGGGAACACAGATTTAACGGTTTCTCAAGAGTAAGTGATGCAATGAACTAATTTAACACCCGGGTTTTCCTAAAGGCAAAATAACCCCGAATGGGAAGGTGAAGAGATGAGGCACTCTAAGGATAACAGCGAATGCAAGGCCTTTTCAAAGGCAAAACAGAAGTTCCACTCCTTGAACTGAACAAATGTGACTTAATTGCCTGAAATATAGATTGTTCATTTTACTGACTGATGATAATGATGGATTTTATTCATTAATCAAATATGCTCAGCATTTTACATATGTTTCAAACATTTTATTTAATCTTTAAAACAGCCGTTTGATCTATGAACTTCTGCATTCTACCAGAATGCAAACAATGTTAATATTTTTAAGCACCATACCTATATTTAATTGTCCTGAGGTAGCAGAATGGAGGAATTTTGTTTAAGTCACCTCAGTGTGTGGTTCTCAAACTTTAGGGAGCATTTGAATCACTCAGAGGGATGGTTAGTTACACGTTGAGAAATATGTCCTTAAATAAGTCATGTAAAGTTGAATTTTGACTCTATCCTTAACTGGTCTTCAGTGCTTTGATTGCCTCTAAACTCATTGATTTCCAATTTTTTAAACCCTTTTTCTATTCCTTATGTATTTCATGATCTTGGATTAGCATTATAAGTGAGCTTCCTCTTCCTCTTCTATAAAATATGCCTAATAACCTTGCTTACTTTGTAACATTATTAGAAGGATTAAATAAAATATTTGTAAATTATTTGGAAGCATATCTGGCTCTTGGTAAATCCGGTATAAACGTTCATTTTTATCATCACCATGATTGTTTCCAATGGGGGAAAAAGTGTCTTGAAAGCAGGGCTTATGTTGATTCTGGCCCAAGTGTTATGAAAAATTATCTAAAAAAGTAAATAAGCAAAGGGAGAGCAGTCTGTCCTTTCAGTGTTATACTTGGTCATTGTTTAACAGGACTGCTCAAAGATTATTTAGTTCTCTGGGTGAATGCAACTGTGTTTGGCTTACTATTTATTAATAATCAGGGCCAAGAATCTGTGAACTTGCATATTAGTGTATATATTTGGTTCCAGTACAGATGCAAATAATTTATGTCTGGTAATAAAGTAAGAAATCAACCAGTGCTACTTAGCCAAAAAACAAAAACTCAAGCAGTGAGAAGGTTTTTTCCTCCTGACACCAAATGTGTGGTGTCTTCCAATACCTCTTTTCCAACACTCTGACATCAACCACAGAGCCTACAATTTAATCAAATCTGACACTACCTGGAGTCAGTGCAGACTCCACAGGCTTGAGGGCTCAGTCCCATAGACTGCCTCCTTCAGGTGCTCGTCACAATTGTCAGGTTTTGATGCTTCTGTCCAACTTGGCTACAAAGAGCTCCTAGGACCCTCTCCTCAGGTTCTGTAATTTTCTAGAATGACTCACAACAGTCAGAACAATGATATTATAATGATTACAGCTTATTATAAAGGATAAAAATGGACAACCAGATAAAGGGGTTCATGGGTGAGCTTCGGAAGGCTCTTGAGTGCAGGAGCTTCTATCCTCGTGGAGTTGGGTTGCACCATCCTCCCAATCAGTGTTTGTGCACAGAAGCTCTCTGAACACTGTCATTTAGGAGTTTTATGGAGGTTTAATTACCTACTCATGATTGTAACCATTGGTGATTAACTAAATTTACAGTCTTTCTCTCTTCCCTGGAGGTTGGGGAATGGGACCAAAAGTTCCAAACTTCTAATCATGGCTTGGTCTTCTGGCAACCAGGTCCCATAGTCAAGCTATATAGGGGCCACCAAGAGTCTTCTCAGAACAAAAAGGAGCCCTATCACATTTACCACTCTGGAAGTTCCAAGGTTTTTAGGAGTTCTGTGCCAAGAACCTAGGACAAAGATCAATTATTCTTATGTTATAAAACAACAAGAAAAAGTGAAAATAACAAATAGCATTTTTTTTTTCAGTGTGGCCTTCTCAGAGGTCTATAAAAAGCCCTGTTCAACTCAAACACTTTTTGCACGAGCTGTAACACCCTCTTTGTCCCCTCATGGATAAGTTAAACTTTGAATAGACATTCATTTATTTCAAATTTTTGTGAGAGTTATATATTTAACTTTGGGAAAATTTAACTTTTGGAGAAGATTCATCTAACTATGTCTCAAAATGCATCAGCTTTAAAGTGAATCTGGTAAGAGAGTAAGTAACTAGTGCACAGGCCTTGTAGGCATACAACTCACTTTCCTGTATTCCTCATGTGGAACCATGGTACCATCTGACCCTATTTGACCTCAGGTATGAGGAGGAATGTTTGGAACATGAGATGCCACTGCATAGAACACAACAACCATCTGAGATGCACTGGGAATTGGGTTGGTAGGGTTAAAGGATGTGTTTTCATTGCTAAGGTTGCCAGACTCTGGAGGGGGTCAACACATGAAGACATTTTGACCTGTTCATTGTCTGAACCCAACTGGGAGAGCAACGTGAGGACTTGGTCTCACAAGGCCAAAATTGGTCTGAATGGAAGGAAAGGAAAGATGAGGCAAATGAAAAATACTCTTCTAAGATCTGTTGACAGACTGTAGGCAACCTACACGAGCTCTCTAAAACAGGATGACCCAGGACCCAATAAGCAGAAGTCAAAACACAGAAAGGAAAAAAGTTAAGTAATTAAGGGACCAATGACCCATGAAATAACTTGTATTTAGGTGTGAGTATACTCCTTTAAAGGTCCTCAAAAATGGATGAAGGACCCATGACTGCTTCAATGAATAAAAGTGGGAGGGAGACTTTAATGGCCCATGGTCTTCGCTGCTAAACAAAGCACACAGACAAGATGCTCCAACCTGCTCGAAATGTCAACAGAAAGCACTGTGAGTACTGCTGCTCACAACTACACCTGCAGGATTAGGAATCTCTAATTTTAGCATTTATCCATCACAAATTAACAAGTTATGTGAGGTGTATGAAATTATGTAGTATTCTACATTCTAACCAAAGCTTGAAATTGACAAACTTTCAGTTTTACCAATCTCTTGACAATGGAGAAAATCACGTTTTACACATAATTTGTATTCGCTGATTTTCTAATGAGGTTAAATATCATTTCACTCACTCAATTGCAATTCATGTTTTCTTTCCTGTAAAACTATTTATTCTTGCCATTTATCCATTTTTCTTCTGAGATTTAAGGCTATTTATTTGTGAGTGTTCTTTGATTGGAGAATTTAATCCAGTTACATTTAAAGTGGTGATTGTTATGTGGGGACTTAATGCTGACATTTTAATTCTGTTTTCTGGCTGTTCTCTGTTTCCATCATTTCTCTTCCTTTGTATTTCTGACTGCCATTTCATTTTGGTTGTTTTCTGAGGTAGATTTCTCAGTTTTCTCTTTTTTTGTGAATTGTGGCTGTACTCTGATTTTTTGTTTAGTGGTTATCGTGAGGATTGTATGAAAGATATTCTCTTTTAAGTTGTAATTGAGCCTTTGCCTCCCTGATCTGGTGGAGAGCCACAGGTTTCTGATCGTGTCTGTCTATTTATCTCCTGCTCAGAGCTGTGTAGACCTTTGCATTTTTGTTTCTGGTGTGACGGCATCTTTAATTATTTCTTGTCAAGGAGGTCTAGTGGTGATGAACTCCCTCAGCTTTTGCTTATCTGGGAAAGCTGTTACTTCTCCATTGTATCTTAAAGAAAGTTCATTGGATAGAGTATTCTTGGCTGAAAGTTTTTGTCTTTCATTATTTTGAATATATCATTCCATACTCTCTTAGCCTGTAGGGTTTGTCCTGAGAAATCTGCTGAAAGCCTGGTAGGGTTTCATTGGTAGGTTATTTTCTTCTGCCTCGCTGCTCCTAGTATTTTGTCTTTATCATTAAATTTGGCCGTTTTTACTATTATATGCCTTGGAGAAGGTCTTTTAGCATTGATGAAGTTGGGCATTCAATTAGCTTCATTTATCTGTAAATCTGAAACCATCCCCAGCTTTAGGAAGTTCCCAGCAATTATTTCTTTGAACGAGTTCTCGGCTCCTTTCTCCCTCTCTTCTCCCACTGCAATACCTATAATCCTTACGTTGCTTTTCTTAATTGAGTGATATATTTCTTGCAGAATTCCTTCCTATTTAAAAATTTAGCTCTGTCTCCTCCTCCACTTGTAGCATTTCTACATTTTTCTCCTCTAGAAGACTATTTACTCCATAACATCAGTTCTATTTCTTAATGATTCTAGATTATTTTTTATTTCATTAATTGTGTTTTTCACATCCAGAATTTCTGCTTGATTTTTTAAAGTTTCAATCTCTTTGGCGAAGAGATTCATTTTATTGCTGGTTTCCTTGAATTGTCTTTCTGTGTTTTCTAGTAAGTCATTGAGTTTCTTATGATGGCTATTTTGAATTCTCTATCATTTAGGTTCTGTATTTCTCTGTCTTCAGTGTTGGTTTCTGGAGAATTGTCATTTTCCTTCTGGTCTGAATTGTTGCAGCCGTTTTCTCATGGTGTTTGATGAGCTAATCTTTTGTCAGGACATTTGTGGTATTCTTAGGATGCAGATTCCCCCTGTTACCACTAGGGGGAAGCAGGAGCAGCGTTTCTGGCCCCACTCCATCTGCTGGAAGCTGTGGACCTATTACAGGTGCTTGCCCCAGCCTGGGGTGAATTCAGACACTTGTGTGGACTGTCGTTGGCAGGCCCGGCTTCCTTGCTGGGATGGACCACGCTTTGGTGCTTCAGGGGCACTCTGAGCTCCCCATCTCTACCAGAAAGTGATCGCCAGTGGGCTCAAAGCTGCTGCTGCCTCTTCCCACAGCTGCCCAGGACATGTTCTCTATTTGGGGGCTCAGCAGCACTGTGAGCCCTCATCTGCATGTCTGGGAAGCATTTGCCCCAACACGTAGATCTGCTGCTGTCTCTGTTTACAGTCCATTGGACTGTTGTGCTTGGTGGATGGGGCTTCCTCGCTGGGACCTGAGCTATTGCTGCCCCTTGGTGGCACAGGGGCATGGTGGGCTCCCTCTCCCCACCAGGAGAGTGAAAACAAGCACAGGCTAAGAGTTACAGCTGGCTCCTCCTATGGTCACCCTGGTGTGTGCTCCCACTGTCAGGTGCTTGCCCCAGGTAGGAAAGTGTTTGTGTGCATGCACAGGGCTACCAGGGGAGAGCAGGGTGTGCTCACCCATCTCACTTCCCCAGTGGCCAATCCACCCACCCTCAGATGTACAGCTGCGTGTGTCTCTCAGGCATCCTGTTGTGCTTTGTGGGTTTCTTCCATTGGTCAGTGAATGTCTATTTAGTTGTAGTTCAAAAGGGAGAATGATGAAGGGAACAGCTCACTCTGCCATATTGCTGACTTCATCCTCCTGTATGTTTCTTAGCAGCATTCCAAATAGTTGATGACACTATCTAGAGCTTGGTTTGAAAAACACAAAAAACTCTTGATTTTCCTTTTATTTCACTTGTTGATTGTTATTTATTACTGCAAATCAAACCACCCCAAAATCCAGTGGCATAGAGTAACTACAATATTGCTGTTGCAATTCATGAGTCTGAAATTTTGACAGGGCTTTTCAGGAGGAGCTAATCTCGGCTCCATGTTCTGGCTGTAAGTTCCACATGCAAAGCTGCATTTGCCAGGTGTTTGGCTCTGGCAGGATGACCTCATTCACAATGCTGGAGGCTGGAATGACTGGGTTTTGGTGAGACCTATCTCTCTCTATGTCATCTGTCATCATTCGACATTGTGGTCTGAAATTCTTTACGTGAAGCCTAGAGCCCAAGAGAACAAAAATAGTAGCTTCAAGGCCTCCGATGACCTGGGCCCAGAATTGGTACCGTATGACAATTGCCACACTCTGTTGGCCAAAGCAAGTCACATGGCCAGAGCATATTGAAGGGCTTGTTTCTGGATGGAAGAAGCAGCATATATACATAGAATGGGAGAAACTGTTAACAGTCATCTTTGCAAACAATTTCCACACTGCCCATTCTAAAATGTTTTGCTCGTCTCTTCCTCTGCCTGATTTCTAAATATTAGTTAATTTTTTGTTGTTGAGGAAGATTGGCCACCAGCTAATCTGTGCAAACTTCCTCCACTTTATGTAGGATGCTGCCACAGCATGGCTTGATGAACAGTGCTAGGTTTGAGCCCATTTTGAGTAACTATCTAATTGCTCAAATTACGAACCTAGGAATTATTCTTGATTTTAATCTTTTCTCATCCCACAAGTTCCATTAGAAAATACTCTTGGCTTGATCTCTAAAACCTGCCCTGACTTACAAATGTTCCCTTTCACTGATAATTCTTTAATGCAAACCGTCATTTACTACCATAGGCTCTTTTGCTTCCACCTTTGTCCCATAATATCCATTCTCTGAACAGCAGATGAAGTGGACATGTAAGACTGTACATCACATTATCTAACAAACGTTTTTTTATGCTTGCATTTGGAGTTTCTACTCTTTAACATGGCTTTACAATACCATCCTTACTCAGGACTTTTTTCCCTCTCTGATGGCAGCTCCAATTCTTTTCTCCCTAGAACTTCACTTTAGTAACAATGGCTGTATTTATGATCTCCAAGCACGCCAAGCTCACTGCCATTTGAGGAAGTTTGAACATGGCATCCCTTCTCCTGGAGTGATTTGTGCAGGTTTTTCTTTAAATCATTAAGGAGCAAGTAAAATATTATTTTATCAGAGACTTTTCTAGAACATCCTATCTAATGCTTTCCCAACTCCATGGTTACTTTCCATAATATTAGTATATTTTATTTTATTTACAGCATCTATCACTAACTGATAGCTTTATTCTTTGTCGTTCATTGTCACCAGCACACACATTACACAAACTTCACAAATTTACAAACCCTGTCAATCTTGATCAGAAGTTTACCCCAGCACCCAGAAAATTATCAGGAACAGAAAAGCTATTCAATAATTGTTAAGTGAACGAATAGATAGGAAGAAATAGTAGCCACATTTTGCTAAGAGAATGTTTTTTGTTACTTTTGGCTTTGTTGTAGGATGGTGAAAGTGGGATATAAATTTTTGCTCATGTTAATATTTGTAAAATATTTGTAAATGTGAGTTTGTAAAAGTGAATAATAAAAATGAAATAATCATTGTGATCCATGTAATGGGTAAACATTTCAGAAAGTCTGAATGAGAGAAATTCCATCTCTATATCCTTCTTTTTCTTTCCTGCCTGACTAGAAAGCATGGCATTGCTGACTGTCCCAAGCTTTTTAGAACAGTATGAGAACCATCCAGACACACGTGCATCAACAATGATCAATAGACTATCTTGGAAGTATTTCTTTTTAATTTGAAGTGTACATCATTATATTTTGACTTCTTTAGAGACCACATCATTTTCACCACCAAAAGTCTAGTTTCCATCTATCACCAACAAATGTGCTGTTTCACATCTTCTTTATTCATTCATAGGCACCTATGTTGTTCTCAAGTCTAGGCTGTCACCTTACTCAATATGCCATGTAACCAGGAGATTCTGTCTATTGGAAAAGACACCTGCGGAAAGACTCTCTTCAACCTCACTAGAAAAGCCTCTCATTGAAATGGTGTGGTTAGCTGACCCTTGTGCCATGAAACTCCAGGGAATAGACTCTTGGGTTGTGACACACCTACAGAAACACCAAATGCTAACTGGACCTGCACGTCATCTGGTGACCTGAAAGTAAAGATTTCTGGAATTGAAGTAGATGACATCTGATGAGACAGCTTTCCCAAGATGTCCAGACCAAGCCTTTGGAAGCTTGTCTGCAAACCTTTGGTGACAACATAGCACTTCAGATGATCTCCAATGCCTATGATCTTGACAGATGTATTTTAGAAAAAAGGGCCTGAAGGTTCTCCTTCCTATCCCATATTTGTTACTCAAATGTGGCCACAAGAGGTTTCCAATCAGTGCACTTTCCCTCCAATGTGGGAGATGACACTCAGAAAACTCCTTCCTGGCATCAGTGGACAAATGCTTGATGAAAATGGAAAACTCTGACTCTTGAGCAGTGGTGCTTTCAGAGAAAGATCCTGATCAATATGGGAAAATATGAAAATTAATCAACAGGAGGCCGAAGAGGGAACTGTCACATCCTACATTGATAGTGGAGCCCAACAGGACTTCATCTTCTTGACTGACAAGAAGCTGAGCCAATGAGACACTGCGACAAGTCAGCCAATGAAAAGCCACCATACATCAACCCCTCAATTCCTCCAATAGACACTTTATTTATAAAAGTCCTCCCAACTTCTCCTTCCCCTCTATAAAAGAATTTCTCCTCACCTTTGCTGCTAGGAGGTTCCACACTGATCACTGTAGTTATACACCTTGAGGCAAATAAACCCATTTTGCTGAGGAATGAACTGGCTGTCTATTTCTTAAGATCAGCGATTGCTACCCCAGCTTTCTTTTTGTTTCCGTTTGCATGAAACATATTTTTCCATTCCTTCACTTTCAGCCTGTGTGTATCTCTAGATCTGAAGTGAGCCTTGTAATTGGCTACATGGGTCCTGTATTTAACCCAGTCAGCCACCCTATGTCTTTTGATTTGATCATTTAATCCATTTACAGTAAAATAATTATTGATGGATATGTACTTATTGTCATTTTGTTAATTTTTCTGGATGTTTTTTTAGTTATTCATGATTCCTTTAGGGTTCCTTTATATTTCTGACAGACGAGTGGCGTAGGTCTGCACTTAAGAACCAAACGTGTGCCCCCAAAGTGGAGCATGCCAAAGTTAACCACTGGCCCAAAATTGCTCATAATTTTAACTAGAAAAAATATACTTTGGTTTTAGAATGAATTTTCTCTATGTCCCATTTTAGTTTCAGTTTATATCTTCTTTTATATTTTTTAAAAGTAATTTCTCTAAGGTTAATTCTTCTTCATACCCTCTGTATTTTCCTTTCAAGTTTCATTGTTTTCTTTATTTTGGCCTGTATTTCATGAAAGGTGATTTCCTCATATATCTGATGATTCTTCTCTGTCCATATGTATGAGTTAGCCACTCAATGGAAGTTCTGAGGAGAGGGAAGATTTTTTGAAATATAGCCAATATATGTTTCAAGTGGGGACACTATTTGATTGTGAAAAATTTGAAACATTAGGGCCTGTGGATCTCTTTTCTTGTGCTGACCAGCTTCTATGAAGAGAAAATTTCAATATCTCCTCTAAGGGTTATTAGCATGGCTGCCAGTATCACCAAGCAAATGGGAATGAATTGGACCTCCAGTTCAAGATGTGGATGATTACACACACTTCTCTTGTCAAATTGGTCATCTGTCTGCATCTGTCACTGGTACCCACTCTGGTTCAAAACCTAAGTTTCGCGTTTCCATAAGAAACTACCAGTCATCTAAATCTGAAACTCTTCACGCATTCTCCAAAATTGAAATACTGAAAATAAAAGCAATAAAATCACCCAAATTTTATGTCAACATATACATAAACATCTTAAATTAACAAAGCCGATTTTAGGGACACACTGGAACTGTAGGTCAGTAATGAACATTACAGAAAAGAGAAGAATGCTGTATGTTACAGAGTTTCTGATTCAATGTAGTTATCAGAATTCAAAGATAGACCATAATGACCCATGTCCTAGCATAATCTCCTTCTTTTAGTTTGATTATGACTGGTTAGCACGTCATGATTTGGTTCTGTCAAAACGGAAGGGATTTTGCAGGTGTAATTCAAGTTGATCTAATTCAACTATAATTCTACTTTTCAGTCCATTTTGAATTATATGAATAATTGTTTAGGTGTATCTTATAAATAAAAATTTTTCTAATTGTAATAGTAGCTGCCTAGGAGATACTATGTTTGAATGTCATGCACTAACAAACTGGTTAGAACCAGATCGAATAGATAAAGTAGAATAAGCTGCCGGCAACCTAGTAAGCCGTCCTCACTGCAGTTAGACACTTGATCACTTGATTTAACAAACTACGTACAGACTTGACACATGTCCCAGGATGCTAGTTTTCAAAACTTACTTGGCCTAACCACAGTCTTTCTCTGTAAAGTTGATAACATATAAAAGTAAACAGTTCTGCCATAACATGATATATATATGTATTCAAAAAACTTTTTTATGGTAAAACTGCATATTGGGAAGACATCAATTCTAGGAAAAATAGGGCTAGACCATTTAAAACTTAAAACTTATGAGATATTAATCAGAGCATAAACTCCAAATATTTAAAAATTAGTAGCATAGTTAAATTTCTACTTGCATTTTAAATAAGCATCAAACAGTTTTGTCTGTGAGAAAGTAAGCACTTCCTACTCTTCAGAGCTTAATGATTTCTTCTGCAAACTATAGGTCCTTGAATTTATTTACTTTCAATGAAGATTATTTAGTCAATATTTGACATCTGATTTTTGGTTGCTATTTTCATGAGTTAAGTTTTAACACCAGGGAAGTATCATTGCAGTTTTGTAATTGTCATTTCTAACTTCACTAGATAGCTAAAAGTTGTGAAATTCATAATGTGTATTGAAAGAAAATCAGCCGCTACTTGTTGCAGTGACAAAACTTCTGTGAAATTTTGTTTCTTAACATAGTCATATATTGCTTAGGTTTTCTCTCAGGGGTCAAAGAGAAGAATTGGATTTTATTCTAGAGTCCTGGAAATCTGGTGTGGGGGAAGGAAGGGTTCACACGTCTACTCTGGAAGCAAGGGTTGAAATTGGTCTTCCTGACTAATCAACTTTTCCAATAACAGTTCTCATCTCTATAAATAGGATTGTTAATTGCTGGTAAATCAAAGTGGTCTTTGCCACAGTGTGTGACACTGAGCCATTCTGGTACCAATTATCCGTATGAAAACTTCTTCTTACCAATCAAATTACATTCATCTACCCACTAAGAAAGACACCCCAAAGTTCCACCAAACCACGACACCTGAGAAAAGCACATGATCTCTGGGTAGTTTCTTGTCCTCTCCTTCAGGCTTAGATGTGATTTCTTGCTCTGGTTTTGGATGTTGGTCTTTGGGACAAATCCCTTGACCCAACATTGTCCGTGGTCCCTGATTGCACCCTCCGGGAGATCTTTCCTTGTCTGTTACCACTCATGATACATCTAAAGTGGCCGCTGGGGTCTCTGCCTCATTGGCTCTCAGCAGTTCCTATTGCCTGCTTTTCAAAGAGCGCACAGCTTTACCATCACACGCCTTACATATTGGATTAGTGGCTTATGTATTATTACATTCACATCTTTTCTATTTTAATTTTTTAAAATTTTTTTATTGTAGTAGCAGGGATTTATAACATTATATAAATTTCAGGTGTACATGGTTATATATTTTGAATTCTCTGCAGATTACATCATGTTCACCATCCAAAGACTAATTACAGTCCATCACCATACACTTGTGCCTAAACACCCCTTTCATACTCCTCCCTTCCCCCTTCCCCTCTGGTAACCACCAATCCAATCTCTGTTTCTATGTGTTTGTTTGTCATTGTTTTTACCTTCTACTTGTGAGTGAGATCATATGATATTTACCTTTCTCCTTCTGACGTATTTCACTTAGCATAATGCCCTCAAGTTCCATCCATGTTGTCACAAATGGCCAGATTTCATCATTTCTTATGCCTGAGTAGTATTCCACTGTGTATATATATCACGTCTTCTTTACCCATTAATCTCTTGATGTGTACCTATGTTGCTGCCTAGTATTGGCTATTGTGAATAATGCTGCAATGTACATAGAGGTGCATTTATCTTTATCCATTCATGTTATCATGTTCTTCGGATAAATACCCAGCAGTGGAATAGCTGAATCATATGATAGATCTATTTTTACCTTTTTGAGGAATCACCATACTTTCACCATTGTTATTTAACATAGTGTTGGAAGTCTTAGCCAGAGCTATCAGTCCAGAAAAAGAAATAAAATGGATCCAAATTGGAAAGGAAGCAGTGAAACTGTCACTATTTGCAGATTACATGATTTTATCTATAGAAAATGCTAAAGAATCCACTAAAAACTTTTAAAAATAATAAATAAATATGCTCAAGTTGCAGGATAGAAAATCAACATACAAAAATAAGTTGCATTTCTATATACTAACAATGAAGTGGCAGAAAGAGAAATTAAGAATACAATCCCATTTACAATTGCAACAAAAAAGAATAAAATATCTAGGAATAAACTTAACCAAAGAGGTGAATGATCTGTACACTGAAAATTATAAAACATTGTTGAAAGAAATTGAAGAAGAAACAAAGAAGGGGAAAGATATCCTGTGCTCTTGGATTGGAAGAATTAACATAGTTAAAATGTCCATACTTCCTAAAGCAATGTACAGATTCAATGAAATCCCTATCAAAGTTCCAATGATGTTTTTCACAGAAATAGAACAAAGAATCATAAAATGTATATATAAAAACCAAACAGCCAAAGGAATTCTGAAAAAAAAACACAAAGCTGGAGGTATCACACTCCCTGATTTCAAAATACACTACAAAGACATGGTAACCAAAACGGCATGGTACTGGCACAAAAACAGACACATAGATCAATGGAACAGAATCGAGAGCCTGGAAATAAACCCACACATCTATGGACAGCTAATTTTTGACAAGGGAGTCAAGAACATACAACGGAGAAAGGAAAAATCTCTTCAATAAATGGTATTGGGAAAACCAGACAGACACACGCAAAAGAATGAAACTAGACCACTATCTTACACGATGCACAAAAATCAACTCAAAATGGATCACAGACCTGAACGTAAATCTGAAACCATTAAACTTCTAGAAGAAAAACTTAGGCAGTATGCTGTTCGACATCAATCTTAGCAGCATATTTTCAAGTATGTCTGACCTGGCAACGGAAACAATAGAAAAAATAAACAAATTGGACTACAGCAAACTAAAATGCTTCTGCACAGCAAATGAAACCATCAACAAAATGAAAAGACAACCTAACAACTGGGGGAAGATATTTGCAAACCATGCATCAGACATGGGGTTAATATCCAAAATAGATAAAGAACTGATACATCTCATCAACAAAAAAATCTAACAACCCAATTAAAAAAAGGGCAAAAGATCTGAACAGAAATTTCTCCAAAGAAGATACACAGATGGCCAATAGGCACATGCATGAAAAGATGTTCAACATCACTAATTATCAGGGAAATGCAAGTCAAAACTTCAATGAGATATCACCTTACATCCATCAGAATGGCTATAATTAACAAGACAGGAAACAGTGTTGCAGAGGATTTGGAGAGAAGGGAACTCTCATACACTGGTGGTGGGAGTGCAAACTGTTGCAGCCGCTACGGAAAACACTCTCATCTTTTCCAATGTTTTTCCCTCTGGCCAGTTCTGAGCCATCAGTCACATGCCTTGTTCTTTCCAGGACCTAATTCTCAAGCCTGTCTCCTCGCAAGGCCTCCTTTAAACCATGCATATGGGTTTAAGGTCACTTAATCTGCTAATCCTCAGTGGGGGGATGATACCCTTTATTCACACTTTGTCTCAGGAGTGTCTTTACAGAATTCATTTTCAGACACTTACTGGGTTTCGTGTACAGTGTGCATGCACCAAGTCTAATTATTCTGTGTTTCTGAAGATTCTGGAAGCCACTGAATCTTTTTTAATATATTTCTTTTTTTGTTTCAATTGGGACACATTTTTTCCTTTTGCTTTCAATTTAGAACCCTGGCTGATAGAATCAGACTCCAAATGCCAGTTTCAGCTTAAACAGAAAACATGATGGAAAGTAAGGGCAATGATTACAAGGATTGAGGAGGAAAAATGTATTTAAAAATATTTAGGAGACAGAATTAAGAGGATTTCATAATTGTTCGTCTTGTGGAAATGAGATAAAAGTGTTGAGAATAAGGCTCAAATGTCAAATTGGCTCCCCATTTGTGTGACACATCCACCTTTGTTTTTTCTACAATGTAGTAAGTACTCAGTAAGTATTTAATGACTAATAAGTTGTGGTACAAGCAGCAGCTGTCTTTTTTCCTCCAGATTTTACATGCAACAAAGTGAGTAGTGGGGTTGAACTAATTTTTACAAGAAAGGAATCATTATTTTATTCCATATTATCACACGATTGACCTACACTCCATTGTGTGGGAAAGATACTCATCTCTCAAAATAAGAATGGAAAAAAATATTCATTTCCCTTTCTGTAAATCAAACTTTGATAATTTACTACATAATAAAACACTAACGGAACACAGTGTGCATTATAAAAGCATCCAAATAGAGACCATGTGCTTTAAAAATTTCATCTTCTTGCCATGAACCAATTAAAGAATGAATGAGAAGTGCAAGATAATAATTACTAGTTACTAACTGGATGATAATAAGAATTGCTGAAAGGAGATGTAACGAAAAGGGAGCAGTGACCCTGTGAGAGGAGGAAAACTAGGGTAATTGTAAGCCTCAGAGTCATCATTGTCCAATTTTGAAAATTATCTGAAGTAGAGTCTCATAAAAAATGCAGAAAATGGTAGAATATTTGAGAAATTTGTCTTATTTCTGTTTTGCTCTTCCTAATGTTAAGAGCTTTTCTGGAGAAGGAATGGCCTGTGGGTGCAGACACAATATCGGTGGAAATTAACTTCCTGCTTTCCTGAGTCGTGAGACTACTGGAATAAAAGATTTCAAGAAGGTCATTTCTGGTAGCATGGACTGCTCAGTATTTGCTGGTGATCTCTTTCTCTCCATTTTCAGAGCTGTTGGCATGAAAAATTTAATTATTCTTGCTTTTGTAGGAATGTCATTAAAAGTGACTTCAATGATGCCATTAAAGAGGAGCAAAATTTGCCACCCTAAAATATGCCTCTTTGGCATAAAGATTATTTTATGCTGGTTATTTTTAGGTGTTAAAGGACATAGGACGAGTTCTGAAAACTGGATTAGAAGTTACCCTTGTGTAAAAGACATTTACATTTATCAGGGAAATTTTCATTTGTAAGGGTGTCTCCCTCTCTGTACCAGGAAGTGGAGAATGACCAAATTTCTAGAAACTCTTATCCATGGGGAAGGCAGCAACTTAAACCTGTATTACAACCATGTCCTAGTTTACTGTGCCTTTCCTGGTAACCTCCAATAACGGTCTTCCCATTCCCCCCAACCTCTTTGTCTTTAGCTGAAGATGACATTTAAGGTGAAGACTTGGGCCATTTCAGGAAGCTGGTTTTCTTGGGTCTCTCCCGTGTAGATAGGAGTATATATGTTGTGAAACTTTGGTGGTTTTTTTTTTTCCCTGTTGATCTGTCTTTTATTACAGGAGATGTCTTTACCAAAAATCTAGAAGGGTAGAGGACAAGTTATTTTTCCTCTCCTACACTATTTACTGACACTATAGGGTAAAATGCCTCCATCTTGCTTTTCAGCAAACTAAATCCAAAGATATGGCGTGGTTTCCCCTAGATCCTGGTGTGCCAGGGCCAAAAATAGATACAGATCTCTTGATTATCTCCATTATTTACTACCTGAAATGGGTAAGAAGTCTGAAGTTGGTGTCTCTGCTCAATTCTACACCCCCTAAGATTATTTCTAATGATAACAATGAAAACAGCAGACATTTTCATCACTTTCCTGATTGGCATGACACCATTCCCTTCCTACTCACTCATTCTACTCTTCGTGGGGCTGGCCTTGTAGGTATGTGGCCTGTGTGCTCACACAGGATCTCACACTCAGAAAGGATCCTTGCTTTGTTTAATACTCTGTTGTTGAAATCTTACAATTCTTAATAATTTTATCACTGAGAAAGCAAGGGACTGGAGGAGCTATGCTGGGCAGCAGCATTAGCATGCGGCTTTGGTCCAGCAACAATACTTGCACAAGTGGGCTCAGGCAGCACGCACAAGGAACAACGGGCCTGGCCTCCCCATGCGCACACACACAACTGTTCAAAGCACCACAGGACCCAGGGGGAGTGGCTGGGTTGGGACCTGGAACTAAACTGGTGGCAGTGATGCCAGCAGCAGCTGCAGGTGCAGCAACAGTGCTGGAGGTGGCTACTGCCCTCTAGAGAGGAGGATCTCTGCCTGGCAGGAGCAATGGCCCATGATGGGGGCAGGGGTTGACTTAGCCTTCAGTCCAGAGTCCATCCCTGTGTCATCTAAAACATTATTAACTGTCTCACTTGAGTGTCAGGACAGGAAAGCCTAGGAGCTTAGGAAGTAAACTTGGTCAGTAAATTATTTTAAATGAAAGTGTACACATGGTCATCGCACTAAAGCATATAAGGGGGTTATCAGAAATCATCAGAATCCAGAATCTATGGTTTTCAAAGCTGCTGCAACGTTGCAAAACAAATATCCACAGGATCAGAAATAGAAATAAAATTTAAAGATAATTTGAAGATTTAAAATTTAATATGAAAGATTATTCATGGAATAGAAAGTTCTTTTCCTATGAAGTTTCAGAAACCAATTATTAACAAAAAGGATAAAAATAGCATCGATGTAGTCTGTAATTGAAAATATAAGGAGAAAATGAATAAATAAGCATTTGAAACATGAAGCCACTTTTGTTTTCTTATACAAAGTCCACAAGTTACCAGAAATTTGAAATTCTTAAAATGCCATTTATTAGATTTATATTTAAAATTAAATTCAGATTTACATGAAATTGACTTATATGGATAGGTTGAAATTTATTCATAAGAGAAATTTTTTAATGAAAAGTTCTCCTTGAGCATCATTAGCTCTATCTTTACTGTAATTTATATTTTTCTATAAGGTATCAGAAATTCAGTTCAAATTTGTACAACCCACAAACACTCCTAATATCTCTGATATCTTAAGCAGATCCTTCTCAAAATTAAAAATCACCAAAACTTAATTGCAACTTAGCATTTGCCACCAGTGACTGACAATATTTTCAATTATATTGACAACAAACAAAGTTCCTAAAACTATAAATTTTGATGAAAATAAATTTGGAGAAAAGAGTTCCAGAAAAATCTTATGACCAATATTGATATTACATAGTAAAGTATATCTATTGATTATATATAAAATTATAATACAGAAATATTGTTTGCAATTTGTATTTCATTTTATAGCTGATAAATTAATTTTGAAGGAAGAAACTTTATATTTTAGCACCAATAGTGGTAGTCTTTCCTGCTTTTTGAACAAGAAGCTTCATATTTTCATTTTGTGCTGTGCCCTTCAAATTCTGTGGAGTATGACCCTTCCCCTCCTGCCATACTTGAGAGGGTAAAGAGCATGTCTGCACTCATCACTGATGGGCATTTCACCCAGGGAGTTTCCTTGAGCTGATGGATTTTTATGGGATGTAATGGTGGGATCTGTTTGTGATAGTGACTGAGCCATAATATCAATGAGTAAAATTGATCCATAGATGTTGGCTAGTCTCAACATATTTCAGTAGAACTATGAGATGCAGTAATGGGGAATAAAATCTCATCTGAGAGACATTATCTAATGCTACAAGTAGCAGTGGCTACTGTTAAAAAAGAGACAACAGGTTCAGAATGGAGTCGTTTGCGCTAAGCCCAAATCACAAAACTGAGACTTGATACCAAACAATTACAATTTCAACCTTCCCCAGGGTTGGAGTCTCAAACCAGTCAATATGGCATTACTCCATCAGCACCAGTGAGGTAATCTACCTAATGGACCCCTGCCATCCCCCAAGGGAGGGTGATGTTGCCTGAAACAATCAGCTCTTTGCAAGAGTAACTTTCTTGCCCTGCCTCCTTCTGCCTATAAGAGTGTTTCATTGTGTTAAGCTCTTCAGAGCTCATTTCTGTTTACTAGATGGGATGCTGCCTGATTCATTCAATAAAACCAATACAACCGTTAAAACTTACTCAGTTGAATTTGTTTCTTAACATTACTTAGGATGCAAACAGTATATGTAGAAAACCAGGGATAGGTGTGGGAATGTCCTTGACTAATTAATCCCCACTAATTTGACTAAAACTTTGACCCACTCATCTTATAATTAATTGCACAATTTCCTTCACCTCTGTTAGCACCTCCACGTTTTTATTGTTGATCCTGAGGTATGCCTGAAATTAAATCATTTCCTTAGGATTCATCACCCTATTAGAGACATAAACCTGTCATATTCCACTCAGAGTAGTATAAGGAATTCTGAACCCCTGATGAATTCTTGAAGTCTCAGCTAAATACCTGTAATGATAAGTTTCTTTAAATTAAAAGAAAGACTAACTGGTATGGTAAATTACAGGTTTGCTATGAGAATAACAAGAAGTCTTCTGACTTTCAATTAGATCTTGACATTCAGGAAAAATTTATGTTTGTTTTAGATATTTTTGAAAATAGTAGCACTGGTATGCTGAAATACAACTTCAGTTAGTTTCTACTTTCGTTGCTGCATGACAAACAATAATTATCATCAACATCATATCAGGAAAAAATTAATTAATTTGGAAATTAATTTGAAATTGATGGGAAAAAGCATCATGAAGAAAAAAGATAAGGCTTAGAATTTTATATATACTCACATGCACGTATATTTACAAGACAATTTTGTCCAGACCTAAGTGATAATCTTCTTATCTAGATTAATTGTGGTCCTTGCACCCTAAGCATAAAATAATATATTTAATTCTGTACACTGATGAATGAACTTATATCCAAGTCCTGGCTACACATGCAAAAAGCTCTGTCTCCATTTTCACAGTGCAGATTCTCTGAATCACTCTTCTGAGGGCCCCCATAACCTCTCTGTTTCTCAGGCTGTAGATGATGGGGTTGAGCATTGGGGTCAAGATGGTGTAGAAGACAGCCAGAACCTTGTCCTTTGTTGGAGATCTTAGGGATCTTGGGTGTAGATAAGTGTAAACAAGTGGAGCATAATAAAAAGTCACCACAGTCAAGTGGGTGCTGCAGGTGGAATAGGGCTTCTTCCTCCCTTCTGCTGAGTGCATGCAGTGGACAGCAAGGAGAACTCGGCCATAAGAATATGCGATGCCAATGAAAGGAAACACAAGGAAGAGGGTGGTGCTCACAAACACTGTGTACTCATAAACCCAGGTATCCATGCAGGCCAGGGTCAACATGGCCAGGACATCACAGAAGATATGGTTGATGGCCCTGGATTGACAGTAAGGGATAGGGAAGGCGTGTATGTGGTGTGGGCACAAGAGTTGACAGAGCCCATTATCCAAGATCCTATTATCATCAGCACACACATTCTTTTGCTCATACGAATGGGATAGTGGAGAGGAAAGCAAATAGCTATATAACGATCATACGCCATTGATGTCAAGAGCAGCACTTCCACACCTGCTAACGTCAAGAAAAAGAAGCTCTGAACCCCACATCCAATGAAGGAGATAGATTTGTTTCCAAAGAGAAAATTAGAAATCATTTTGGGGACAATCATGGAGATGTAATTCAAGTCAATGATGGAGAACTGAGTAAGTAAAAAATACATGGGTGTGTGGAGCTGGGTGTCCAGAAATATGAGGAGAATCATGCACAGATTGCCAAACAGAGCTGTTAGGAAAATGAGAACAATGAGAATGAAGAAGAACAGGCCAATTTTTGACAGTGGAAACAACCCCAATAAAATAAAATCAGTTGATGTTAGGTTATAATTTTCCATGGAGCATTAATATGATTTTTCCTAGAGACAGACACAAGAGTAAGTGATTTGAGTATAAAACTATAAGCTCTTTTTAACTTAATATTTTAGACTGTGTATTATTTAAAATTTTATAGCTCTTAAATGAAGAACTGAACTTATCTATTTTGGGAGAAACAAACTTTCTTTTCTGATCCAGAGATTAAAACGTGAAAATGCGAACATTTGTGGCCAAAGTGTTTTCTAAGAAACTATTAAAATATTTTAAAAACAAGATTTCTATTTTGACCTCCTTAGGATAAATATGTTTTACTGCCCTACACAAACTCAGATATCATTAAAATCAGTTGTTGCATTCAAAATTCATAAGTGTAAAATTTATGAAAACCCATATATTATAGAGTTCTAGTAGCAATAAATGTTTATGACCCTTAAGGGATGATTTTTCTTTCATATTTTTCCCTAAAACTTGCCTCTAAAATTGAAGTAGTCTATCAGCTCATGTTTGAGGAGATTTATGTCTTTCTTACATCTTCTTTTCACAATAATGTCAAGTCAAGTTTTCCTGAAGACAGGTATTATCATTTGGTTCATCTGTTCTGAAATATAACATAAATCGTTATTGTCAAGTTCCACTTATGCAAAGTCATTCTCTTCTGCCTCCTCTCTCAGGTTCTGAATGCTTCAGTTAAAGAAGACCCTTTACTCAAACATCTATACACATGCTCATTGTGGCTGTCATGACTCTGCTCAAGATCTCCCCAAGAGCATGTTTTCCATCTCTCTGCTTCTCTAACATGTATATAACATTATACATTGATTTATGACACTTTGTCTTATTCATTTTTCCTTTTTTTTGTATTTAAAATTATCTGCAGTTCTAGATAAGTGTGTGAATTTAAGCATATATACTTACCATTTCTCTCTTTTAAAACCCAATTATTATGATGATAAACAACTGGATGTGTTATAAATTAAAAGACAGCAGGTGAGCAAAAGGCACAATGAGAAATGAAACAGTTCAGGATTCTTTGAAAGAAGGAATTTGGATAGAGAAATGTTCAGTTACTGAAATGGAGAAAAAGGACTTGGCACCTTGACAGTCTTCACGGAGGCAGGAGGAGGATTCTCCTCCAGAGACGTCAGAATTGAACAAGATCCACACAGTGTGTGATGTTTTAGTCTTAAATATTATTTTAGAGCCCAATGTTCCCAGACTTTAAAGGAAGTTTCCAACATGAAAGAGGAAGATACACAAATGTGCACACATACACACACAAACACACATGTGTATTCACACACACCCCACTCAAATATAAAGTGAGTTACACGTGATTGGGAACATGCAGAAAGACAACACATTTTTAAAAATCAGGATTCATATCTTTAAAGAAGTATGAAACATTATTATTCCACGATATATTATTAGATTAATTTAAAAAGTGTCAGATAATAAGAAAGGGTTTGCAAATTAAGAAATACATAATAATTGATCAAATGATTAAGTGAAAGTTTCAAAGACAAAGTGAAAAAATCTACCAGAATTAAAAGAATACAGCAACAGCAAAATTAAAAGATTGCCATTTTGAAAAGTTAGGATAATTAGAGAGTTAATACAGGGAAACCAGTGTATGCTTGTTATTCCTAGAAATGCAATTAGCAAAATAGTAATGGAGTTCATATTATCAAAAAAACATTTTTCAGAATTGATATATATGATCCACCATATTCAAACATCATGAACAGAACACAGAAAAGTAAATGAGAAATATTTTATTGAAAGATATTTTCTTGAAAAAGCTAAATGTCTTCTTGAAAATACTTTCTGAAAATTGTCAACATTGCTGATAAATTTATGACCTGAAAAGTGCCTTGACGGAGTAAATAGTCATAATAATGAAAAGAACTATACAAAGAAATAGTAACTAAATTATCATTAGATTTTATTGTAGTTTATATTTTCATATTTTAGCAATATATGCTGGAAGATGAAACAACGCTGTCAACTTTGCCCCCCAGACCCAAAGCGGTATGTAACTATGTTGAAAGGATGGGAAATGGAAAAAGAGGTGGAAGTGGGTGGCATGCAGAGCAGGAAGGTTTCCATTCTAAACTGTCCACAAATAAAAATCTGTTAGAACTAATAAGTTCAGCAAAGTTGCAAGATACAAATTCAGTTGTATTTCCATACACTAGTAGCATACAATCCTAAGAAGAATATAAGAAAACAATTACATTTATAATATCATCAAAAAGAATAAAATACTTAGAAATAAACTTCACAATGAAAGCAAAAAATATGTGCACTGAAAATCATAAAAGATCCTAAAAGAAACTGAAGAAGAGACAAATAAACAGAAATGCATCCTGCCTTCATGGAATGGAAAACTTAATATTATTAGGATGTGGATACTACCATAAGTAACTTCAGATTCAATGAAATGCCTGTCATAATCCCAGTGAGATTATTTACAGAAGTGGAAAAATGTATCCTAAAATGCATATGAAATCTCAAGGTGCTCTGAATAGCCAAAATAACCATAAAAAGAATTGAAGAACTCATTATTTTCTCATTGAAAACTTACTAAAAAGCTATTATAATAAAAATAGTGTAGTATTGGCATAAAGACAAGCATAAACCAATAAAATAGAGATACCAGAAAAAAATCCTCACATGTGCGGTCAAATGTCAAATTTTTGACAAGGATCTCAAAACCATTCAATGGAGACATCTTTTCAACAAATAGTGGTGAGAAAACTGGATATCTAGATGCAAATAACGAAATTGTACCATTACTTTACACTATCCACAAAAATTAAAGGAACAGAAGAGCTAAATATAGAGCTAAAAGTATAAACTCTTAGAAGAAAACAGAGGAAACATTTCATGATATTGGATTTACCTGTGCTTTATTGACTATGATGCCAAAGCATGTAAAACAGTAGAAATATAGATAAACTGGACTTCATCAAAATAGAAAATTTCTGTGCATCTAAGAATTTTATCAGCAGAGTGAATCAGCAACCCACAGATGGAAAAATATTTGCAAAATATACATCTGATAAGGGATTGTTACAGGGAATATGTAAAGAACTCCTACAACTCAACAACAGAAAATTAATTTAAAAATTAAAATTTAAAAAGAGTGGAGAGTAAAAGAGCAAGTAGGAAGCAACATTAAGATTACCCTGGGTGCCATGTAACCACTCTTCTTTCATGGGAAAAAATATAATAAAAGAGCAGGAACTAGAAAAGGCTATCCATTGCAATCTTTATTGAGGATGTGGACCATTAAGTGTTAGGTTTATTCTTCAAGTTTCACTTGAGCACATCCAAAGCACACTGCAATGTGAGTAGTCCCTACCTCTTCTCATGACCCTCACCTCACTTTGCATCTAGAGAGCACATTTATGGATCAGCTCCGAAACCACTTTCTGTTGTCAATTTCATACTCTACAATTCCTTCTGAACAGCATCGAAAACGTGCAGCCACTCGCTCAACCTCAAACTGCATTTCAGATCTTTTGCTTCTTAACTTAAAACTCTTACATGGATTACATCACTCATTTCTAAACTGCCACCTTAAATTCTAAGTGATTTCAATACAAATGGTAACCAACACTGCCAAAGTGGCTAACATTGAAATCGATACTTTTGTGATCACATAATGTCCTTGAATGACAGCACTTCTACATCTGAAGAATGTAATTCATGTTCCCTACACTGCTGTCAAGCAGTTTTGACTTGGCTTCAGTCTTCCCTATTTCCAGAGGATACATCACAGACTGTGGACACAATGCATCCTCTCTTCTTCAGTGAATATTCTTTATCCTGCAAATTCATGTTTTCTATAAATGTCTCGGGCCAATTATGGCCAAATAAACTCTTCTCACATTTGAAGTATCACTTAAATTCATATAAACTTTTATTGTATATTGTATCATAGAGTATCATAAGTATTTTCAATTATATTTCAGAATATGGTATTGTCGCATCTAGGCCCATGTATTATTCACCATAGTTCCAGAACGGTAGTTCATAGACAATATCATCATCTGCCTTTCTGTCAATTTTACCATATTTTATTGTCATTTCATGATCAATTGTTCACAAATAGATCAGTTCTGAGAAGTGTATAATGCCACATTTTAGGTTTACAAAGAACTCATATCTGAAAAAAATGTGAACAAGTGTTCAAGCAGCCCATCCATTTCTTATTTTTAAGGATGAAATATTTATATATCTTATTCAAACCCACTATATTCAAATGGAATTTTCTTTTTGGAGTTCCCTGGTTAATGAGATGCCTGAATGTATCCATGGCTTATTATAAACAGAAGTACTTAATTCTGAATAAATCTCTCTTAAGCACTTGCTGAAGAGTTCCTCTTAAGTGGCTAATAAAGATAAACACACAATTAAGATTAATACCTTTATCTCCATACTTTCACAAACTCACTGGCTTGGTTAGCTGGCAGCAGTCCAACTGTCATAAAATGAACAAAGTCATTTTCTGTAAATTTCCTTGACTATTTTCCAAACAAACATACATATTAGACTTTCATCTCTATACTTGAAATTTTAGGTACCCCCAATGAAACTCAGCAGCAACAATGATTGTCGGGCTTCTTTACCTGGAGATTTAGTCTAATGCTCATTATTTTTTTTTTTTTTTTTTTGGTATTCACTTGGGTATGTTCTCTGACGCTTGGAAAATGTAAGCTAAGTCACTAATTGCCCAGGATGGCTGTAAGCCATGTTTGGAGGAGTTCTGATAACTTCTTTAGATGTTTCCACAGGTGTGTTAAGGGTAAATTCAGTGGGGAAAAAAACAAATATATTTATTCACATTCTTCCAATATTATTACATCTCTAAAGTTTTATGGATCATATATTTCATACATTGTTGTTCAGTAAGTGCACAGTAAAGATGTGTCTGCATATATTATTTCCCAGTTTTGATTATATTGGCCTACAAATGTATTAAATTAAATGAAATTTAGTTTAATAAAAATGTATACATAAAACTTCTTAATGTATCACACATATGTGAGTTATATTTAATTTATTTTAGTTACTACATATTTTCCAATTATTTCCATTCTGTTGGAAAAACCCATTAAACTATAAACAGTTCAACTTAATAATGAAAATAATGATAATACTCATTGGTATATTTATATTTGCAAACTATTTAATAAAACAATGCTATTGAAGAAAATAGCCTAATTGTTCTTATATTTCTCATGATTTCTAGTAACCAAGTTAATTACATCTTTTACTTGGGAAGGAATAATATTGGCCTGGTTAAAATTGTTTTTAAAATATTCGAAGTTTTGATTATACAGTGTCTCAGTGAAGACTTCTGTATATTCATTCTGTTTTGAGTTCTTTGGCCTTCCATGGATCTGGATGTTCTTTTCCCTCAGTTTTAGAAAGTTTTTTTGTCATTATTTCTTTAAATAAGCTTTCTGCCCCTTTCTCTTCATCTTCTCCTTCTCGGATTCCCACAATGCATATATTGGTGTACTTGTGGAATCCTGTAAGTTCTGTAACCCTTTTTCACTCTTTTTTATTTTTGTTCTGCTGACTGGGTAATTTCAGATGACCTGTCTTGAGCTCACTGACTCTGTCTTTTGTTTGATTAAGTCTAGTGTTCACACTCTCCAGTGATTTTTTCAGTTCAGTCATTGTGTTCTTCAGTTCTAGAATTTCTGTTTGGTACATTTCTCTCTCTAGTTTTTTTTTTACCATGGCATCTGGTTTATCTTAAGAGAAGAAAGAAGAGTGTGAAACATAAATAAACTCCTCAGCTCTTTTTTTTAATTTCTGTATTCAGCCGAGTTAAATTGTTCATAAAATCACACAGCTCTTAAATGAATAATCACATTTATATATTTTGAAAAAGAAGCCCCTTTCTGAAAAATGCAAGATTCAGATGACAAATATTTTCATAAAATTGTTTGAAAATATCTACAAAATCATAAAAGAAAAAATTTCTATACTAATTTAATAGAATATGGATGTTTCAAGCCTTTATAAATTGACATATATATGTTGAGATTTTTTTTAATAAATCGAGTAATCTTGGAAAAGATTTTTTCTTTCCACAAATTATCATCCAAATGGTATGCAATCTCATTCAAAATCCCAATTTTTTGGTGGAAATTTATAAAATAATTCTAGTAATTATGTGGAAATACATTGGGCTAAGAATAACTGAGACATGCTTTGATGTGCAAATATTTTGAAGGTAGAACAAATACTCAGTAAGCAAGGTCTGGGCGTATGGAAAAGAAAAAAGCAAGCCATTCACGGTTAACAGTTAATGGCTCATATATATCAAATCATGTGGCTCACCATAAATATATACAATTTCTATTTGCCAATTGTACTTTAATAAAGCTGATGAAAAAAGGTGAACATAAGCATGTCCAATGACTGAGAACTTCCACTCCTAGGTCTTTTCCAACAGAATTTTTTAATAAAGTCTCCAAAGGACACGTACAAAATATTCATAGCAGCAACATTTGTAATAGTTAAATCCTACAATATTCACATATGTCTGTTAACAAAACTGAGTAAGTAAATAGAAGATAGTTACCAAATGGAGTATTCAGTAGCAATGTGAATTAATGATCTACAGATGTACAAATGACTGGAATGAATTTAACAGACATAATGTGAAGGAAAAGAAGACAGAAACAAAAAGGCACATGATATATGAATAAAACATTTACACGACAAAATTAATCTATGCAATCAGAAGTTGTAAAATGGACTACTCTTTGAGTGATAGATAATGAAAGAGAGCAAGGGGTAGCTGGTGAGGTTCTGGGACATGTCTGCTCACCAGTCAGGATGCCTGTTTCAGTGATTCCCTATTTGTGAAAATCTACCAAGTGTTTGTAAATCATATTTTAAGAATGCCTTTAAAGAAGAAAAATAACAGTTAATGGTCCATGGAAAGATAGTGAAAAAGATGATTCCAATATGATGATGGCATGTTTTATTTGTAGGATATTGGGATCTATGCAAGCAGAGAGGAAGGATACAGCTTCCTTGTGTAAATGACTCTTGATCTGAAACTTGAGATCAGTGAGAAATAAGAATTATCCAGTCAAAGAACTTTTTGTGAGGATAGTGGATAATATATTGAAGATAGAGGCCATTGTATACCTGATGCAATTCTGACTTGTCAAAACATTTCAGAGAACTCCATTCAATTTAGCATGAAGACAAGATAAAGTTTTAGGTAGGACATTGTACTGTATGTTGCTGCAAATGAGGGGGTTTACAAGCTAAAGGAGATAATTACTTACCATACTAAGGAGATTAACATGATCAATATATATTGTAGCTAAGAAATTCTAGGAGAAATTCAAGCCAGTCAGGATTGAAAGGGAGATAGAAGAAAAACAGGCTTGTGCTGGGAGACTGCAGTCATAATAACACAATCATCTCTAGATTCTCTTAGCTTATGAGAATGGCTATTGGGATCCTCCCCAAGAAGACACCATTCTGAAAAATATGAAAGACGCAGGAGCTTTGAGATACCAAAGGAAGTAAGAGAACTTCCTGTATTGTTGCCACCGTATTACATTCACTACTGAAATGTAGATATGGCCTTTCTACACAGCTCTGAGTCGCATTAGATCACCAGTCTTTAGAGGCACCAATAGTCACACATGAATTTCACAAACTTCATGATAGGTACTATCTCTCTGTGACCATTCACTGTGTCTACCCAAATAGAGTCATAGGAAGTGTTTGAGAATTAATCAGGAAGTAGAGATTGAATCCTTTCTATTTTTCCAATCTCTCATATTTATTTCCCCAGACATTGTAACTAAGACAAACTCCTCACATATCCCTATATCTCACTTGTCACGGCTCATGTAAATAGATAAACGAAGAGCCACAGGAATTCTGGTTAAGCAGAAAGTCTAGAAATCATTTATCATCATTTTTTATCTGAGCTCGTTTGAGATGTCTTACAAAGCAAACACTTCAATATCTATGATAGAACCTAAATGCTTGCTTCCTTACTTGATGTACAGCTATGGCCAAGGCATATTTCTACACTATGCATTAGATTCTTTTTCTGCAGGATTTGACTTGGGAATGGGTCATTCAAAGAACCAGGGCAGGTGCACAGCCTCTAAGAGAATATGGATGCAACAGAAATAAACTCATGAAGTTTCTAGAGGAGCTCGTCACATGTTTCTGAGGCTGTCAATGGCACCCAGATGGGGCAACAGAGGTATCATCACAGGGCTCATCCTCAGGCTCATATTGGACGTTCTTCATGGTTGCAGTCTTTAGACAAGATGCACCTCTATTTCTGAAGATTCCATAAGTCTTTCAATCATTTTTAGTGTTATAATATTAGTTTATGTTGGACTGAATTTATTTCTCTTTTTCCGCTTAAGAACCCTAGCTAATAGTATTCGATTCCAAACTCCATTTTAATTCAGTTAGAAAATCTTGCTAGGAAATAGTCTAGTAAAGAGAGAAGGAGTACCTAGAGTAAGGCAGTGATAACAGGAATTGAAGAAGAGAGATCTTAAAAATGTTCAAGTAGAAAACATTTAGAAAATTTTATGACTGATTGGTTTATTGTAATGCAAGAACAAAAGGCTTATGCTAACTTGCATTTGTCATTGGCTCACCATTTAGTCTGAAATATGACTTAATGTCCCTCACAATGTGTGAAGTGCTTAGTAAGTGTTTGGTCACTGGTCTTAAGCAACAATTGTCTTTTTAATATTTTCGTATATTTTAAAATATTTTTCAAATTTCCCCAAATTCTAGAAGCATGTAGTTAAGTTGGATGAAGTAAATCTTTCAACAACAAGCAACAATCTCGTTTTTTCACATTATTATGACATTTTCACCCTGTTCCTTGTGAAGAAATAATTCCACTTAATTTAAATTTGGAGAGAAGCAAGTTATAGCCAATTACTATTCTACAAGTCAAACTTCTAATAATTTAGTGTTCTAGTAAATGCTTAATTGACATGCATATAAAATGTCAAAAGTTATATCATCTATTCAAATCTCTCCCACTGTTGATGGAATGCAAATTGACATAGTCATTATGAAAATCAGTTAAGGTTCCTCAAAAAATTTAAAATAGACCCACCATATGGCCCAGAAATTTCACTTTTGTGTGTATATCCAAAGGTAATGAAGTCATTGGCTTGAAGAGGTATCTGCATGCCCATGTTCATTGTACCATTATTCATAAAAACCAACACATGGAAACAATCTGAGTGGTTATGGATGGATGAATGGATAAAGAAAATGTGGTAAATATAAATACAGTGAAATGTTATTCTGCCTTAGAAAAGAAGGAAATCTTGTCACTCACTGTGACAACATGGACGAACCTGAAGGATGTTATGCTAAGTGATATAAGGAAGACACAGGAAGAAAAATACTGCATGTTCTCACTTATATGTGAAATATAAAAAAGTCAAACTCTTAGAAGCAGAGGGTGAAATGATGTTTACCAGAGGATGGACTATGGCGGAAATGGGGAAATTTAGTTAAAGGATATGTAACTTCAGATATGCAGGATAAAAAGTTCTGGAGCTCTAATGCAGAATAGGGTGACTATAGTTAATGGTGCTGAATTATATAGCTGAAATTTGCTAAGCAACTAGGTCTTAGCTGTTCTCAACAACAAAAATTAACTATGTAAGGTTGTGGATATGTCAGTTAGCTTCACTGTGGTGATGGTTTCACAATGGATATGTATATCGAATCATCCTACTGCACAACTTAAAACAGTACAATTTTATTAGTCAATTACATTCAATAAGGGTAAAAAAATGTAAATTATTATACAAATAAGTAAAACATTTGGTTCCAATTAGATCGGGTCCATCCTAAGTCATTTATTGTTCTTTGGTCTTAATTTACTAATTTTGAGAGATAAAGAATTGTAGAACTGGTATGCTGAATGGCATCATGTTTATGCATTTTCCATTTTCATTTATACATGTTAGTTAAGCCCCTTTGCCCACGAGTTAGTGGAAAATCCATTCCTTTAGTATTGCTGAAAAGAGAGGTTCACAAAGATAAACAAAAATGATGCCTTAGAATATACAATTATTATGTGAAACTTTAATTTTTTTAATTTTCTAGATTAATTTTAGTTCCTTCACTCTAGACATGGAATATCAGTTTTCTTCATGACAAGTATCCAGAAATCAGTCCTAAGGACAAAGAAATATGTAATCTAAATGACAGAGAATTCAAAATAACTGTCATCAAAAAACTTAACAAGTTAAAAGAGAACGTAGAGAAATATTTCAGTGTGTTCAGGAGCTACTTCACAAAAGAGATTGAAACTATGAAGGAGAATCAATAAGAAATAATAGAGATGAAAGACACAATGGAAGAGATAAAACAAAATATGGATTCCCTGAATGCTCCGGTGGACATCATAGAGGAACGAATCAGCATAATTGTGGATAGACATGTTGAAATGCTCCAAACAGAGGAGGAGAGAAAACTAAGACTTAAAAGAAACGAAGAAAGTCTCTGAGAAATGTCCATCTCAATTAGGAAATGCAACATAAGAATTACAGGTATTCAAGAGAGAGAAGAGAAAGTGAATGGAGCAGAAATCTTGTTCAAAGAAATAATAGCAGAGAACATCCCAAACCTAGGGAAGGAGATGGAAATCCATGTGAAAGAGGCTACCGGATCTCCTAAATATGTCAATGTAAAAAGATCTACTGCAAGGCATATAGTAGTAAAACTAGCAAAAGAGAATGACAAAGAAAAAATACTAAAGGCAGCAAGGTAGAAAAAATAACCTAAAAAGGAACTCCTACCAGGCTTTCAGTGGATTTCTCTGAAGAAACCTTATAGGCTAGGACAGCCTGGAATGAGGATTTCAAATCTTTGGAGGACAAAAACTTTCAGCCAAGAATACTCTTTCCAGCAAAAATATCCTTCAGATATCATGGAGAAATAAAAAACATTCCCAGATAAAAAAAAAAAGCTAACAGAGTTTATACCCATGAGATTCCCTCTAAAAGACATCCTCAGGAAGGTCCATTCCTCAAAAAAAAAGGGAGAAAAGGGTTACAAAGCACAGAGTAAGGAGATAAACAGGTAGACAAAATCAGAAAATTGTAGCTATACATCAGAACAGGATGGCAAATACTCAAGTATAACATTAAAGATGAAGAGAGAGAAAACACCAAAACCAAAGATAATCTTGTCATTTTAATCACAAACTCACAACACAAGATGGAATAAGTTGTGAGAAAAACAATTTAGGAGGGGAAGATGAAATGGACTGAATCCATTTAGTCTAATGAAATAAGAGGCCATGAGAAAATGGAGTATCTTATCTATGAGGTTTTGAATACAAAATTCATGGTAACAATGAAACAAAAAAGCAGAATGGAGACACAAATAATAAATCAGAAGAAAACAAAAAAACACAACATAAAAAACTACATAACTCAATTGGTAGGCCAAAATACACAGGACAAGAAACGAAGGAAATGCAGGAGATCTGATAAATGAGTGATAAAATGGCAGCATTAAGCCCTCATATATCAATAATCACCCTAAATGTAAATGGATTGAATTCTCCAATAAAAAGACAGAGTGGTGAGATGGATTAAAGAACGTGACCCAACAATATGCTGCCTCCAGGAAACAGATCTCAGCTCAAATGACAAACACAGGTTCAGACTGGAGGGATGGAACATGATATTCCAAGCTAATGGCAAGCAAAAGAAAGCAGGTGTTACCATACTTAAATCAGACAAAGAAGACTTCAAGATAAGGCAGGTAAAGAGAGACAAAAGAGGGCAGTATATAATGACTAAAGTGACACTTCACCAAGGCGATATGACACTTATAAATATCTATGGCCCATAGAGAGGTGCCACCAAAGTAGATAAAGCAACTATTAACAAACATAAAAGAAGATATTAATAATAACACAATAATAGTAGGGGACCTCAACACTACACTCATATAAATCAATAGATCACCCAGACAGAAAATCAACAAGGAAACCGTGGAATTAAAGGAAAAGCTAGACCAGTTGGATTTAATATTCATATATGGAACACTCCATCCAAAAGCAGTAGAATACATACTCTTCTCAACTGCGCATGGAACATGCTCAAGGAGAGACCATATGCTGGGAAACAAAGATGAGCCTCAATAAATTAAGAAAATTGAAATAATAACAAGCATCTTTTCTGATCACAATGCTATAAAGCTAGAAATTAATTACAAGAAAAAGTCTGAGAAAGGGACAAAGATGTGGAGACTAAACAACAGGCTATTGAACAACCAATGTATCATCGAAGAAATTACGGGAAAAATAAAAAAACATCTGGAGGCAAATGGAAATGAAAACATACCATACCAACTCATATGGCATGCAGCAAAAGCCATATTAAGAGGGAAATTCATCACACTACAGGCTTGCTTTAACAAACAAGAAAAATCTCAACTAAGTAATCTCAAAGTAATCCTAAGTCAATCAGAAAAAAGAAGAACTGACAAAGCCCAAAGTCATCAGAAGGAGAGAAATAATAAAAATCAGAGCAGAAATAAATGCTATTGAAACAAAGAAGGCAGTAGAAAGGATCAATGAAACAAAGAACTGGTTCTTTGAGAAGATAAACAAAATTGACAAACCCCTAGCCAGACTTACAATGAAAAAAAAGAGAGAAAGCTCAGATAAATAAAATTAGAAATGAAAGAGGAGAAATAATAACAGATACCATGGAAACCAAACGGATTATAAGATAATAATATGAAAAGCTATATACCAACAAAATGGACAACATAGAGGGAATGGATAAATTCTTCATCTCTTACAACCTCCCAAAGCTGAATTAGGAAGAAATTGATAATCTGAATAGACCAATCACAAGGAAAGTGATTGAAACTGTAATCAAAAGCATCCCAAAGAATAAAAGCCCGGGATGAGAAGCTTCCCTGGGGAATTCTACCAAACATTCAGAGAGGATTTAATACCTATCCTTCTCAAGCTATTCCAAATAATAAGGAGGATGGAACTCTTCCTAACATATTCCATGAGGCCAACATCACTCTGATACCAAAGCCTGACAAGGACAGCACAAAAAAGGAAAACTACAGGCCAATATCATTGAAGAACATAAATGCAAAAATCCTCAACAAAATATTGGCAACCGAATTCAGCAATACATCAAAAGGATCATACATCATGATCAAGTGGGATTCATATCAGGGACACAGGGATGGTTCAACATCCACAATCAATTAATGTGATACACCACGTCAACACTGAGGAATAAAAACCACATGATCATTTCAATAGATGCAGAGAAAGCATTTGACAAGACCCAACAGTCACTTATGATAAAAACTCTTAAGAAAATGGGGATAGAAGGAAATTACCTCAACATAATAAAGGTCATTTATGACAAACACATAGCCAACATCATACTCAATGGCCAAAAACTGAACACCATCCCCCTGAGAACAGGAAGAAGGCAAGGATGTCTACTATCACCAATCTTATTCAACATAGTACTGGAGGTTTTGGCCAGAGCAATTAGGCAAGAGAAAGGAATGAAAGGAATCCAAACAGGGAGTGAGGAATTGAACCTCTTGCTGTTTCCAGGTGACATGATCTTATATATAGAAAACCCTAAAGGACCCGTCGGGAAACTAATAGAAATAATTAGCAACTACAGTAGAGTTGCGGGATACAAAACTTACAAAACTTGTTTGCATTTCTATACTCTAATAACGAACTTATGGAAAGAGAAATCAAGAATATAATTCCATTTATAAATGCAACAAAAAGAATAAAGTATCTAGGAATAAATTAAACCAAGGAGGTGAAGGGCTTATGCAATGAAAACTATAAGACATTATTGAAAGATATAGATGATGACATAAAGAGATGGAAAGAGATTCCATGCACATGGATTGCAGGAATAAGCATAGTTAAAATGTCCATACTACCCAAAACAATCTACAGATTCAATGCAATCCCAATCAGAATCCCAATGACATTCTTCATGGAAATAGAACAAAGACTCTTAAAATTCTTATGAGGCCAACTAAAGACTCCGAATTGCTACAGAAATCCTGAAGAAAAAAAGAGCAAAGCTAGAGGCATCATAATCCCTGACTTCAAGATGTACTAAAAAGCCATAGTGATCAAAACAGCATGGTACTGGTCCAAAAACAGGCACACAGATCAATGGAACAGAACTGAAATTGCAGAAAGAAAACCGCATATCTATGTACAGCTAATCTTTGACAAAGGATCCAAGAACATACAAGGGAGAAAAGATAATCTCCTCTACAAATGTGTTGGGAAATCTGGACTACCACTTGCCAATGAATGAAAGTAGACCATTATCTCACAGCATACACAAAAATAAACTCAAAATGAATCAAAGACTTGCGGATAAGTCCTGAAACCATAAAACTCCTGGACGATCATATAGGTTGTACACCCTTTGACATAGAATTTAAAAAGAGCATTTCAAATACCATGTCTTCTCAGACAAGGGAAACAAAATAAAAAATAAACAAGTGAGACCTCATCAGGCTAAAGAGCTTCTCCAAGGCAAAAGAAACTAGGATCAAAACCAAAAGACAACCCACCAATTGGCAGAACATTTTTGCAAATCACATATCCCACAAGGGGTTAGTCTCCATAATATAACAAACTCATACAACTGGGCAACAAAAAAACAAACAGCCTGATCAAATAATTGGCAGAGGATATGAACAGACATTTTTCCAAAGAAGATATATAGATGGCCAACAAACACATGAAAAGATGTTCAGCATCATTAATCATCAGGGAAATGCAAATCAAAACTACACTAATATACCACCTTACCCCTGTTAAAATGGCTATAATCACTAAGAGTAAAAATAAGAATTGTTGGAGAGGGTGTAGAGAAAAGGGAACCCTCATACACTGCTGGTGGGAATACAACCTCGTGCAGCCACTATGGAAAACAGTATGGAGATTTCTCAAAATACTAAAAGTAGAAATACCATATGACCCAGCTATCCCACTAATGGGTGTTTAGCCAAAGAAATTGAAATCAACAATCCAAAGTAACATATGTACTCATATGTTCTTTGCAGCACTATTCACAATAGCCAAGACAAGGAAGCAACTTAACCACCCATTGACAGATGATTGGATAAAGAAGATGTGGTATATATATGCAATGGAATACTACTCAGCCATAACAAAAAAAAGGTGAAATTGTCCCATTCACAGCCAAATGGATAGACCATGAGGGCATCATGTTAAGTGAAATAAGCCAGATAGAGAAAGACAAACACCAGATGATTTCACTCATATGTGGAATATAAACAAGCTATGGACAAAGAAAACAGTTCAGTGGTTACCAGGGGAAGGGAGGTGGGGGCTGGGCACAGGGGGTGAAGGGGGACACTTATATGGTGATGGGCAAGAAATAATGTACAACTGAAATTTCATAATGATGCAAATTATTATGAACTCAATAAAAAACAATTAATAGCTATTGTCAATAGCTATTAGTCAAATATAGTCAAATAACAGCTATTGCTCTTACTTTCTTAAAAACGTCTCCCTTTCCCCAAAAATACCTGTTCTAACAAAACCAAATAAAAGAAATCTATTTATAAACATTTATTCAGCAAATGTTTCCTGAATACCAACCATGTGCTAGGCACCACTTCCCACGCCAAGAACAAGAAAAGAAATGACAGGCACCACTTTCTATTCTAAACCATGAAGACCTCAGGAAGGAGCTAGAGCGTGACTACAAAGCCCATTCATTTAGTAGAAGAAATACTTTTTTCCTCTTCTTTGGCTTATTGGACCTTCATTCCTTGAAAAGAAAAGCAGTGGAGATTTACAGAAATATGATCGTCAGATAAAGTGGTAGGATGCTATACTGAAAGTGCCTCCAAGTCTCTATCTTTAAAGCGTACCTATCAGCCCCTTATTAAGTTTCTCCACTAAATAGGTGATCATTTGAAAAGTACCAACAATGACGTTATATTAATACCTTCTCCCCTCGTCCCCTGAAGGGCCAACAGCTTGCTACTTGGAGTCTAATACTTTTTCTACCACTTTCCCAAGATTCACTTCAATTAGAGAAAAAATGCAATCGACCATGTGCAAGGCGCTGTGTCGTGTGCTTTGGCAGCTGAGTAAGAAGTCTCTGCCCTCCCACAGCTCACCACACCGAATGGCAATGTGCACATGCACCCCCCTCTACGCTGCTTCCTGCTTCAAAAGGAGCTGCAGTTCGTGATACCACCAGGATGCATGGGAAATTACCATGCATTTTTCATAGTATATATTTTATGTAATTTATCTGAGCCCACTTAGTAACTGGAGAATAAAACTTTAGAAAGTTAAGAAAACCAGAACAAGAAATATATTCAACAAACCAAATGAGACATATTTGTTGATTACTTTCTTTTTCCCCAATTAGGTTTGAGGGGACTTTAGATGAAAACACGTTTCTGCATTTTAAGGAATGTACATAAAAGAAAACAGAGGACAAAAAACAATTAACGCATTTTAACCTTATGCCCTAATCTACTTTTTAACTAAGAGAGTGACTCCTAAGAACATCTGACTGTGTGCCCTCCTGTCAGTTTGCTGTGAAGTGTTTACGGGCAGCAGGGTTTCTCTTCTAACTTTGACCATCCATCTCCTCCTAGGACTGCCCTAAATGAAACTAACACATGGTGTGCTATGCGTCACGCAACTTAGTGTCACATTAGCTGGCCATGCATTCCTTGCTCAGAGCATCATACGCTGGGGTGGAAGTAGTTTCTCTGTCCACCTACATGTCCTATCAGGCATATTAGAGCTACCCTCTATCATGGAGTTCTACAGATGAGATTAGTAGATACAAAAACCGCATCACCCAGGATGTGAGACACAGGCGTACTCTCAAACTGCGAATATTCTTTGACTCAGCAGGTCCACTTTTAGGAATTTATCCCACAAGATTACCTATGAACAAGGTTATGCACTGCAGCATTGTTTCTAGCAGAAAAAGATAGTAAAGACTCCATTTCTCAACCTCCCTTGCCTTCAGATGCCGCCGTGACACTAAGTTCTAGATAACAAAATGACTGTAAGTGTTGGGAAGCAGCAGCTTCTAGAAATCTTCCTGTAAAAAGGCTGGTGTGTAACTTTTGCCCCTTCTTGCATCCTACAGCTTGGAATGGGCTGCAGTAGCTGGAGATCCAGCTAGGTCAGAGGGCGAGGGCAACACAGGGTGCAGCAGTAATAGGACAGACAGAGCCAGGCAGTCAGAACAAAGCAGGGAGGAGCGAAGCTGGGCTAGAAGGCGCTGTCTCTTGACAGCAGCGTTTTTATACACGTACAATTGGCAAGACTCCTCCAACGGTCCGCTTAATATTTGTACGTTTTATTATACTCATTATGCCTCAAAACAGAGAGAGAGAAACACCACAAGTGCTATCCCAGCCCTAGATCACCTATCTGAACTTTTATAGAAGGAAAAACTGTGGTTTAAGCCAATGTTCATTTAGGTTTTCTATCACTAATACACGCTTCATATACAGACATCTAAGGAAAAAGCAAGTAAAAAAGGCAAGATGACAGTATGGAGAATATGCTACTATATATTTTTTTTAATGTAGGAAGAATAGAACTGGTTGCCTCAAATGACTGGAAAATTGTGCCCGAGGGACAGAAGACAGAAGAAAACACCATTTTTTACACCTTTTGCATTTTGAACCATGTGAACATGTTAGCTACTCAAAAGATAAATGTTCTTTAACCCTATTAAATATTTCATTTAATTTTTCTTTAAATTTTGGCATATGAAGATTTTAATGCTTTGAAGACCTATATATCGGCTTTAGTTTCAAGACGATCCCACACTGAGCTGATTATAAGAACCACGAGAAACAAATAGTGACAAAAGAATAAAGAAGCACTGGAAGGGAGAAAAGAGTAAGGAGAGTGCTCAGAATTCTTCCTTCGAGGGAAAAAGGCAAGAAAACATTTTAACCAAAAAGAGAAGAACTGGGATCATTCTACTGCTAGACATATGTACTATATTTCTTTTAATTTCTCATTATCTTCTTTTAATGGAGAACAAACAAAAAGAGCTAGATAAATCAAAAGGCCAACAAAGCTTTTCTCTGATTAGCTGAAGCAATCATACAAAAGGATCTTTCTTGCTGGAAGAGTTACAAATGGAAACATGAAAGTCTGTGAATCAGATTATAAGTTGAAATAAAATGAGAATTTCTGAGAAATTTATAAAATTGACCTTAGATAGTTTTCTTTTCTCGACACTATTTTAAAATTTGCATTTTTAAACTCTATTATCTTTTTCATGGTATAAACAATGTAACCAAAAGTTACTGGAAATCTATCTACTTTTAAACAGGCCATTTAATTTTGTGTCAGCTGCCCAAGACTTGGCCTACAGATACATGTATTTTTGTGTATTATTAGTGTATATGTTTTATATTCAATTTTCACACACTTATTTCTATGTAATGATAAGTAAATCGAAGAAAATTAAAAAATTCATTTTAGAAATATCCATAAAACTTTGTATTTTCACTTTTAAAATGTAATTTGGTGAGAAAGCCTTACTTCCCACTCCAATGCTGGAGGACGTCTCTGTGCATCGTGGGCTAGAGGCCGCCAGCCATCTACTGACCCGCCTCAATCACAGCCAAGGTCTGAAGTGAGAATACAAATGTTTAAACCCAGAAAGGAGACATCACCTACATCCTCTGGCTGATAACAGTACAAACATCAAATTGTTTCTAATAGGGTTGGGGGGTTACAAACAAAACCACCAATCCTTTCGAAATTCCTGGTAACTAGTGTGGAAATTTCATTTGGGGCCTCTGGAACACAGTAGGCATGGACAATAACCATGAACCCCTTCAAAGTAAATGCTCCTGAGGGTAAAGACTGCATTTCTCAATACAGTTCTTTGCATTATCCTACAAAGTGGAATTTTTGCAATACGTACCAAATGAACACTCAAAAGCAGAAGGCTCAAAGAAGGCAGAGTTAACATCTGGTGAATACACTGAACACTAACAGTTTAGAAACAAACACAATGCACAAGGAAATAAAATTAACGAAGCTTTGTTTCTCTGAAAAGATGTCTATTCTATAAGCACACAATACAAATGGCATATTTCTTAAAGAAAACTGAATAATTACACTGAGGTTCACTAATGAAAGCTTGACATGATTTTCTTCTAAAGGGGAAAAAATACTAGGTTTGTACCTGCCGAGAACATTACATTGAATTCACATTGAATCTTCAAGAATAGTGGTGTTGTTACTTTAATAAACCAATAAAGATAACATCCTTTGCAAGTAGAAAGGTGGGAAATTAGGCTCATTATTTTTTGAAAGAAAAGATAAAGATTAATTTTCTCCTAACTTCTAAATTATGAATTTGGAAGGGAAAAAAGGGACTAATCAAACAAATTTCCTATAGTATTCTCCAAGAGTACTAAATAAACAGCATAAACACAAGACAAGGGTTACTAAAATTTGATTCTAACACATTTTTACTGGATTCTACAGGAAACAAAGACTAGTAACTGTCAGACTAGTCCTTAAAGGACTTACTCAAGAAGTCAAAATCTCAAGACTTTTAACAAGAATTCCCACTGGATTACATGACTGTGGTCAAGAAGTAACATGTGTTTAAATCAGAGCCACTAAACAAGAGAAAGATTCATTAAATGTTTAGTGAAGGATGTTCTTCCAAACCCTGGAGACACATGAAAAGACATCTAATAAAATGAAACTGTAATATTTAAGTTCAACAAATGAGTTGGTAAGCAGAGTTTAATCTCCAAGACTAATGATATCTTTAAATAGACATGCTCCCCTTCTTTTATGAGGCTTAAAAGCAGGGGAAATCCATGAGACATTCATAAAGGAACAATTCATAAAAGAAGTTTTACAACTCCTCATTCTCTACTAAAATAGGATAATTAAAATTCAAGTAGGATATAAAAAGTAGATTCACAAAAAAAACAAGATAACATCTGCAGTAAAAATCAAGTAGTGTTTTGGTAATATACTGTAGAGGAGGAAGACGTTTGCTCTACCCATTCTGGGTCCTTCTGGTTGGACAACGAATTAAAGTCACATGAGACAGAATAAGAGGAGAAAATTAAACAAAGCTTTATAGCATGTATACATGGCTGAGGCAAACTGAGCAACTCGCCAAAATGGCAGACACTCTCACCTTAAATACCACCCTCAGCTAAAGACAAAGGAGGATGCTGGGGGTGGGGAGAATCAGTTATGGGAGATTGCCAGACAAATCCAGTAAACAAGAGTCAGTTTATTATGCAGATCTAAGTCCTTACCTTCCACATTGATGAGAGTTTCTAGAGATAAGGTCACCCCTCTTCTTCCTGGTACACAGAGGGAGACACTTTTACAGATGGAGATTTCCTTTACAAATGTAAATGTCTCTTACAAAGGGTTGAATTCTGCTTTTCAGAGTTTCTCTCATGTCTGCAGCTTTTAAAAGTAGCCATCCCAAAATAATCCTCATGCCAAAGAGAGGTATCTTGGAGTGGCCAATTCCAGTCCTCCACAATACCCAAGAATACTTCTAGGTAATTGAGAACATTTGTAATACAGAGGCTAAGCCCCTAGGTCAAATAAAGAGAGAGAATAAAGTAACTCGTTTTTAGATTCAGAAATAAAACTATAACTGATATGGCTAAAGTTTACACTCAAATTTCAAGATCATCAATTTTTTTTAAAAAAGCAGTAGTTCTAAAATGTTTTATACTGTATTTTTAAGTGTAAAAATATTTTATACAATAGTCTTAAAAATATATGCAACTAGAACATAAACTTATGTTTTAATTTGAGGAAAAGTTACAACCTCCTGATAATAAAACAAAAATGTGAACTTTCCAGAGAAGTCAGTATGTATTTGGACTTTAATAACCAATGTTATTAATGATATTTGCCAAAAAGGGAGGAAAAATCCACAAGGTGTTAAATGATAATAAGACAAAGGAATAAATTCTTAATTAGACTGCTACTTGCCAAAGAATATATAAGAGCTGTAAAATAGTGCTAAAAGAAAAAGTGACAGAAGTTAACTAATGCACTTACCATAATATCTGACATATAAAGCATACTGCATTTTTTAAATTAAATGAATAATAATTAAACAGGCTTCAAAACTTCACAAGTTAAAAACGTTGGTGTATAGCTATTTCATCAAGTTAACCACATAACATGTTAAATAAAACACAGGCAAAGGAAATGCCGAATGAAAGCATTCTTGAAGCATAAAGCTATGTGCCTTCTTTGGACTTACTTTCAGGATCCCTTTTCATAGTCCTCTTAGCCATATCCCAAGGGCGCTGAAATCCCGTCAGGACGGTGGAGCCCTGCATCCAGCAGACTGCCTGAACCAGAGAACCTCCCCCAGGGCTAGAGTGCAGGGCGTGGAGAGGGTACGGAAGCCCTCAGACGGTAACCCCGACGCTGAACGTGAAGTAAAATCGCTCACCCTACTTTGGAAACCAGTTTGCCTCTCCTGGTCCCTGGGCAGTAAAGCAAATGTGTCCTCAGAGACTTCCTTCTCAAACTCAGCTTTCATCTTCAGAAACTCCAGCTAGTCAATAATTCCCTATAGTAGTTCCAAGAGTCATTTTAGCTTCAACTAGACTACAAACAAAATTAAAGGTCTTAATTTTCAAGCAAATGAACACTTTATTGCACAAATTCATACAACTCAATCTGCTAAAAGGTGTCTAAGTTAACCAGCAGAGTAGAAAACAAAACAGAATTTCAAAAAATTTAAAGCTGCAAATCTAAATAGCCCGAGTATGTCCCTAAAGATAAGGGGAAAAGGCTAAGCCTTTAATTATGTGTCTACAATTTGGGGACATAGACATAAGGCTTAGAATTTAGTAGGGGAGATAAAACCAACACGCAAGAAACTGTTAGACAGCAATAAACAACGGTCTGCACTGAAGCGCTGGAGCGGTAAGTGGCTGAGGACTCAACATACTCGGTGTTTGGGAAATGGAAAGAATGCAGAGAGACTGGAGAGTCCACGGAGAGTTTGTGGGCACAGGCTTCTTAAAATGGACGATTCTATTTGGAGAAATGCAAAGGGGAGGACTGAGGAAACTGCCTGATTGAGCACCAGTTTGCTGCAGGCAGACCCAGAGACACACGAGAGGGAGGGATCGGATAGCCCGCCTTACAGAAAGTCTGAAAAGCTCCTTTTAAACGTGATGCCACAGAAACCTAGTGCAGGAGAGCAGCATCGCAGTGGAACTTTTGTCCCAGTAACCTGGAAAATGTACAGAAAGATGGAAGGGAGCCGGTAATGGATTTATGAAAACTATCACCAAGACAGTGATAGAAATCTAAACTCAGAATGATCGTTGGTCTAGATCCATGCTAATACAAAAGCCACTAGCCACATGCAGCTTTGGAGCACCTGAAATACCACCTCTGAACTGAAATGAGATTTAACTGTAAAATGCACATCAAATTTAAAAGGTTTTACATTAAAAAAAAAGAATATAAACTATCTGAATAACTTTTTATATTGATTACATACTGAAATCGTGTGTGGGATATATTGTGTTAAATAACATATTAAAATTATTTTCAGCTGTTTCTTTTTACTTTTTTTGATGTGACTAACTAGAAAATTTTAAATTACATGTAACTCGCATTATATTTGTATTGAACAGCATTGCTCTACGGCTCTCTCAATTTTTCTGACTCTTCCAGTCACCATAACTTAACACAATTTCAACATGTACCCATAAATATGGAAATATTTATGTTTTACATATATACATGTACCACTGCAGTAATATATTTTATGTACAGAATAAAACACATGCAAAAATAAATACCAAAAGGATGAGAAAAATAAACAACTTATTCCAATATTTTTCTTCTTGCAGTCCAATGAACCATGCTACACACTCCACATTGGAGGCCTAGGATGTTAGCAGAGAGACTGATCAGGAAAAGACAAATCCAAATGAAAGATTCACTAAAATCTGATGATCAGTTGACTCTGAGAGCAAAGGAGAGGGGTGGACACGGGACGACATGATGAACATCTGCTGCTTGCTGCTCAGCATCCAGGAGCCCCTGAACGTCCGTTGGGCATCCACTCCTCTCCATCGTGCTCTTTGGGTAGCAATGACCCCAGCTCCACCAGTAGGCCCAGCTGGCTAACCAATTAGCATATTCTTATTTGGCTTAGTGGTTGGTTCAGAAATGTCAATATAACCCAAAGTCAATGAGATAAAGATGACATTTGCTGGGCCTTCTGGGAAGAGAAATTCTCTTCCAGCAATTGTTCTTAAGCTGAGACTCAACAGATCCCCCCACGGAGTTTAGATATAAAATTTGGAGTGTCGGTAAACTCAGGTGAGGAGGAAAAAGTTATCTACTTACTTTCACTACCCTGTGACTGAAATTTAGTGTTTTCTTCTATTGTGAATTCAGTCAACAGAATACAATAATATTAGCAATATCTGTCACTTTTTCACCAGTAGAAATCACAGGCATTTTTCTATCACATGGCCATTGATTGCAGACAACACCTCCAAGTAGTGATAATGTTCATTACTACTTGGAAATTATTAGACCCACACTAAATATTATTACTTAATAAATACGCACATATTATTATTTTATAATTTTTAAAAATATTTGATACCTGTATTTTAATATGACTGGTTTTCTCTGTAGTGTTATGTATTTTATTTAAAATATTACTCAGAAAAGGGGTCCTATAGGCTTCAGACTCTGAAGGGGTCTACAAAGCAGCAATGGTCAAGAGCCCTGCTTTCAGCTTCTGCAGAAGCACACTCCTTCCCCTCCTCTGGACTTGAGAGCATGAGGATGTGGGGCTTGAGCTGCTGAAAAACATGCTGTGATCAAAAAGGGACCAACGCCACAGAAGCAGAGATCGTGAAACAGAGGAAAGAAAAGAAACTGGAGGTTCTGATCATATAAGTACAAGTGGATCAAGCTTCGCCTTTGGACCTTTCAGTATTGCAAGCCAGTAAATCTGAGTTGGTTTTCTGTTATATACACAACATAAAAAACTAAATGGTACAGTTGCTTTCAGTAGTTTCTAAGGAAACCAGAATAATACCCATGTCTTTGCATAGAAACATCAACGTTAGAAAAGGTTTAATTAACTTTGTCACATGGATAGAACTTGGGGATATGTGTTTAGTTTTTCACAAACTGAGTGTACTGAAGACTCATCAATACTCACTCCAGTCTATTCTCACATGGACTTCCTGTTTTATAGAGGCTGGACAATTAAAAATTACACTTTCCAGATGACCCTGAAGCTAAGGTTTCAATATGACCTAAGTGTGGCCAAGTGCACACTACCTGCATAAGATATGGAGGGCAGAGAAGGTTTTGTAAACTACAGATGTCTTTCCACATGCTTTGCGTGAAGACTTGTCTTCTTCACATTGTCATTAAAAAATCCAGGTCTGGCCAAAAGGGTTTAAAGACTTTGCCATCTTCTAAAAATCGTGAAATATTGAAAATCAAAATGACTGTCCTTATGCAGGATTGAAACTTTTCTAAAGAAGTTGGGTTCTCTTGAAAGGAAATTTCACACATAATTTGGAGACAGGCACACCTCCAGGCAAAGATTCTTCATTTAGGGTCATTTAGATGGTGAAAGAAAGTAAGCCCCACCCCCAGAGATAGTGTAATAAACCATTGTTAGATCTTATACTGTTATTAAAAAATATGTTTTACAGAAAGGATTGAACACGTAACGTAAGGACATACCTCTGATTGTTCCAGAAGTAAACATGTCATCAGTTTATGTCAAAAGCTCTTCCTGACTGACCACGCCTGCTGTGTTGCCTGTTCATTCTGTAATTATTGTTTATTTCTACAGGCAGGCTCTGCAGATGTCACATCTGGTTATGCGACAGGTTTGGAGTTTTAGTTTATTTTTGGCTGGGATGGCATGACAAAGTTTAATGCCTTGGATAAGCTTAACACTACAAATTTTTTTCAAATTTTTTATTGTGGTCTAAACAATTTATAACATTGTGAAATTTCACTTGTGCATTAACATTTGTCAAACATCATATAAATGTGCCCCTGCACCCCTTGTGCCCACTCTCCCCACCTTCCCCCTGGTAACCACTAAATTTTTCTCATGGCCTGGAAGTTTGTTTATATTCTACATAGGAGTGAAATCATATGGTGTTTGTCTTTCTGTGTCTTGCTTATTTCACTTAACATGATATCCTCAAGGTCCATGCATGTGGTTGCAAATGGGACAATTATGTTTTTTTTTTCTGGCTGAGTAGTATTCCACTGTGTATATATATATATATATATATATATATATACCACACCACCACACCTTCTTTATCCAATCATCAGTCAGTGGGCACTTGGGTTGCTTCCACATCTTGGCTAGGGGAATCATGCTGCAATGAACATAGGGGTACATAAGCCTCTTTGTATTGTTGATTTCAAGTTCTTTGGATAAACACCCAGTAGTGAGATAGCTGGGTCATACTGTAATTCTATTTTTAATTTTTTGAGAAATCTCCATACTGTTTTCTAAAGTGGCTGCGCCAGTTTGCGTTCCCAGCAGGAGTGGATGAGGGTTCCCTTTTCTCCACAACCTCTCCAACTTTTATTACTTTTTGTCTTGGTAATTATAGCCATTCTAATGGGTGTAAGATTATATCTAAGTGTAGTTTTGATTTTCATCTCCCTGATGATTAGTTACGTTGAGCATCTTTTCTTGTGCCTATTGCCCATCTGTATATCTTCTTGAGAAAAATGTTCATGTCCTCTGCCCACTTGTTGATTGGGTTGTTTCATTTTTAGTAGCTCGGCTGTGTTAGTTCTTTATATATTATGGTGATTAACCCCATATCAGATATATGAGTATCAAATATTTTCTCCCAGTTGGTGGGTTGCTTTTTCATTTTGATCTTGGTTTCTTTTGCCTTCCAGAAGCTCTTTAGTCTGATGAAGTCCCACTTTATTTTTTCTTTTGTTTCCCTTGTCTGAGTGGACACTGTGTTTGTAAAGATCCTTTTAAGGCTGATGTTAAAGAGCATACTGCCCATATATTCTTCCAGAAGTTTTATGGTTTCTGGTCTTACCTTCAAGTCTTTGATCCATTTTGGGTCTATTTTTGTGTGTGGAGAAAGATAACGGTCTACTTTTATTCCTTTGCATGTGGCTGTCCAGTTTTCCCAGCACCATTTATTGAAGAAGCTTTCCTTTCTCCATTGCATGTTTTTGGCACCTTTATCAAAGAATAGCTGTCTGTAGATGTGCGGTTTTATTTCTGGGTTTTCTGTTCTGTGCCGTTGATCTGTGTGTCTGTTTTTGTGCCAGTACCATGCTGGTTTGATCACTATGGCTTTGTAGTACATTTTGAAGTCAGGGATTGTGATGCCTCCAGCTTTGTTCTTTTTTCTCAGGATTACTTTAGCAATAAAGGGTCTTTGGTTGCCCCATATGAATTTTAAGAGTGTTCTATTTCCATGAAGAATGTCGTTGGGATTCTGATTGGGATTTCATTGAATCTTTAGATTGATTTGACTCGTACGGACATTTTAACTATGTTTATTCTTCCAATCCATGTGCATGGAATCTTTTTCCATCTTTTTGTGTCATTATTTATTTCTTTCAATAATGTCCTATAGTTTTCATTGTATAAATCCTTCACCTCCTTGGTTAAATTTATTCCTAGATATTTTGTCCTTTTTTTGCTATTGTAAATGGAATTGTATTCTTGAGTTCTCTTTCTCTAAGTTCATTATTAGAGTACAGAAATACAACTGATCTTTGTAAGTTGATTTTGTACCCCACAACTTTACTGTAGTTGTTATTTATTTCTAATAGTTTTCTGATGGATTCTGTAGGGTTTTCTATATATAGGATCATGTCACCTGTAAACAGTGGGGGTTTGCAGCTCTTTTGTTTCCTGTTGCTACCTACAAGGTAGCTGCCTGTGTAAATTTTTGGACATGCCCAATACAAGTCTGTGTGATGTTGGGTTTTGGACTTTCATTTGCCACCGCATGGTGAGTCTTCACACTGCTACTTGGTTCCTTTAGAGAATGGCTCAAGCAATTAGATTTCCAAACTGAAAAGTAATAATACAGATTCTGATGTGGCTAATAAAGTAGATGAACTAATGTTTCTATTAAAAAAGAAAAAATTCATCTTCCAAAAGGAGGATTTAAGATCAGGCACATAATAACATCACATTGTTTCTTAGTAAATTGATACATGATTAAAAACAGAAAGGAAAAAGAAAAGTTTTCTGTCTCTTCAGATGACATGAATTTATGTGTAGAAAACCCTAAAGAATCCTCAAAAAATCTATTAGAACTAATAACTGTTCCAAAGAATATAAATGAGGGCCAAGAGGCATGTGTAAAGATGCTCTATGTCACTAATCACTAGGAAAATGCAATACTGTCAGAATATAAAGTTACACATGAAACAGTTGGTTTTCTGTACACTAACAAAAAAAAAAACTAGAAAAAAAATTAAGTAAACAATTCCACTTAGAATAGCATAGAAAGAACAAATTACCTAGATATAAACTTAATGAACATAATGAAAGACTTGTACAGTGAAATTTTTTAAAAATATTGTTGAAAGAAATTAAAGAAGACAAATCAATGTAAATACATTCCCTTTTAATAGATTGGAAAACTTAATAATATTAGGATGTCAATACTATTAAAAAGAAAAAATACATATATAAATTCAAAGCAAATCATATCAAAGTAGCAACGACTTTTTTTGCAGAAATGGAAAATTCCATTCTGAAGTTCATATGGAATCTCAATTATCTCCAAATTGTGAAAGCAACCCTGATTTCAAAACTTACAAGAAATCTACAGTAATCAAAATACACGTCATAAATCAGGCAAGTAGAGCAACAGAATAGACTAGAGAATCCAGAAATCACCTTCACGTATATGATCAAATAAATTTTGACAAAAGTGTCAACCATCAAATGGGGAAAAAACAGTTTTTCAACCAATGTTGCTGGGAAAACTGGATGTCCACATGCAAAAGCATAAAAGTGGACACTTATCTTACACTATACACAACAATTTACCAAATATGAATCAAATACTCTAAGAGCTAAAATTATAAAACTTTTAGAAGAAAACATAGGGGAAATCTTCAGTGAATGAGATTTGGTGATGATTTCTTGGATATGACACCAAAAGCACAGGCAACTTACAAAAGGAGAGATAAATTGGACTTCACCAAGTTAAAAATTTTTGTGAATCAAAGGGCACTATCAAAACAGTGAGAAGGCAACTGAGAAAATCAGAGAAAATGTTTGCAAATCAGATATCTGATAAGGTATTAATATCCAGAATATATTGTAAAACCCTATACCTCAACAACAAGAAAAACAACTCAATTAAATTATGGACACAGGACTTGCATAGACATTCTTTCCAAAGCAAATAAATGAAAGACAACAAGCATGTGAAAAGATGCTCTACATCACTAATCACTAGGGAAATGCAAGTTAAACCTCAGTGACATATCACTTCACACATTTGAAGATGGCTACTATTAAAAAAACTAACACAGGAAACAATGCCTTAATGAGAATGTGAAGAAACTGGATACTTTGTGCATTGCTGGTGCCATTCCTTGAAAACATAAACATAGAATTACTTTATGATTCAGAAATTTCAAGTCTGTTTATATACAACAAAATAATTGAAATCAATGACTTAAAAATATATTACTATGCCCATGTTCATACCAACATTATTCACAATAGCTAAGAGGTGCAAACAACCCAAGTATCCATCAATGGATGAATGGGTAAACAGTATGCAGTATATACATGCAATGAAATATTATTCAGCCTTAGAAGCAATGAAATTCTAGTAAACGCTGTACCATGGATGAACCTAGGATACATTGTGTTATGTGAAATTAGCTAGTCACAGAAGACATTTATATGAGGTACCTAGAATATTCAAATTCATAGAAAGTAGAATAGTGGTCTCCAGGGGCACTAGAGAAATAGAGCAATGAAGAGTTATTGCTTAATGGGTCCAGAGGTATAGTTTAGGATGACGAAAGGTTTTGGAGATGGATATTGATGATTATTTCACAACAATGTGAATAAACCTAATCTGACTGTACTGTACATTTAAAAATGGTTTACATTACAAATTTTAAGTTACGTACATTTATTCAGAATATTTTAAAAATTGATTGGTTAATTTATGTTTTCCCCTTTATCCAAAGTAAATTCATAATTCTTATTTTAAATAAGTTAACCATTTTTTTCAATTATTTTATTGAGATCATAATGGTTTATAACATTGTGTAATTTCAGCTGTACATTATTATTTATTAGTTTCTGTATAGGCTGCATCGTGCTCACCACCCATAGTCTAATTTTTATCCATCACCATACATATGCGCCCCTTTGTCCCTTTCACCCACCTGAAGCCCCCTTCCTCTCTGGTAATCATTAATCTGTTATCTTTATCCATGTGTTTGTTTATCTTCCACATATGAGTGAAGCCATGCAGTATTTGTCTTTCTCTGTCTGAGTTATCTCGCTTAACATCATACCCTCAAGGTCCATCCAAGTTCTTGTAAATGGGATGGTTTTGTCTTCTTTCATGGCTGAGTAGTATTCTGTTGTTTATATATACCCGATCTTCTTTATCCACTCATCAGTTGCTGGGCACTTGGGTTGCTTCTGTGTCGGGGCTATTAATAATGTTTCAATGAACATAGGGGTCCATAAATCTCTTTGGATTGTTGATTTCAAGTTCTTTGTATAAACACCCAGTAGTGGGATGGCTGGGTCATATGGTATCTCTATTTTTAATTTTTTGAGAAACCTCCATCCTGTCATCCAACCTGGGGGCACCAGTTTACATGCCCACCAGCAGAGTATGAGTGTTCCCCTTTCTCCACATCTGTTCCAACATTTGTTTATTTTTATCTTGGTAATTACAGACATTCTGACAGGTGTTAGGTGATATCTCATTGTAGTTTTGATTTGAATTTCCCTAATAATTAGTGATGTTGATATCTTTTAATGTGTCTGTGGGCCATCTGTATACCATCTTCGGAAAAATGTCAGTTCATATCCTCTGCCCGCTTTTTATTGGGTTGTTGGTTATTTTGTTGTTGAGTTGTATGAGTTCTTTATATATTTTGGAAATTAACTCCTTGTTGGATATATGATTTGCAAATTTTTTTTTTCTCAGTCGATGGGTTGTCTTTTCATTTTGTTCGTGGTTTCCTTTGCCTTGAAGAAGCTTTTTAGTCTGAGGTAGTCCCATTTGTTTATTTTTCTTTTTGTTTCCCTTGCCTGAGTAGACAGGGTATTCAAAAAGATGCTTCTAAGACTGAATGCAAAGAGTCTACTGCCTATATTGTCTCTTAGGAGTTTTACGGTTTCAAGTCTTTAATCCATTTTGAGTTAATTTTTGTGTATGGTGCAAGATAATGGTCAACTTTCATTCTTTTGCAAGTTGCTGTCCTATTTTCCCAGCACCATTTTTGACTTTCCATTCCCCAGTGTATGTTCTTGGCTCCTTGTCAAAGATTAACTGTCAATAGGTGTGTGTGTGGTTTTCTGGTTTTTCTTCTGGGCTTTCAATTCTGTTCCATTGATCTGTGTGTCTGTTTTTGTGCCAGTACCATGCTGGTTTTTTTTTTTTTCTTATTGAGGAAGATTAGCCATGAGCTAACATCTGCTGCTGATCCTCCTCTTTTTGCTGAGGAAGACTGGCCCGGAGCTAACATCTGTGACCATCTTCCTCTACTTTATATGTGGGATGTCTTCCTCCGTATGGCTTGCCAAGCGGTGCCATGTCCGCACCCGGATGCGAACCAGCATATCCTGGGCTGCCAAAGCGGAACGTGCAAACATAACCACTGCACCACTGGGCTGGCCCCATGCTGTTTTAATTACTATAGCTTTCTAGTATATTTTGAAATCAGGGACTGTGATGCCTCTAGCTTTTTTCTTTTTCTCAGAATTACTTTGGCTATTCAAGATCTTTTGTTGTTTTATATAAATTTTAGAAACATTTGTTCTATTTCTGTGAAGAATGTCATTAGGATTTTTATTGGGATTGCATGGAATCTCTGGATTGCTCTAGGAAATATGGACATTTAAACCATGTTTATTCTTCCAATTCGAGAGAATGGAATATCTCTTCATTTCATTATATCTTCTTCAATTTCCTTCAATAATGCCTTAGAATTTTCAGTGTATAGGTCTTTCACCTCTTTAGTCAAATTTGTTCTGGAAAGTTTTATTCTTTTTGTTGCAATTGTAAATGGGATTGTCTTCTTGACTTCTCTTTCTGCTAGTTCGTTATTAATGTACGGAAATGCAACTGAATTTTCTAAGTTGATTTTGTACCCTGCAACTTTACTGTAGTTGTTGATTATTTCTAACAGTTTTCTGTTGCATTTTTAAGGTTTTCTATATATAGAATTATGTTATCCACAAACAGCGAGAGTTTCATTCCTTCTTTCCAATTTGAATTCCTTTTATTTCTTTTTCTTGACTAGCTGTCCTGGCCAAAACCCCCAGTGCTATATTGAATAGGAGTGGTGAGAATGGGCTCTTCCCTCTTTACTGTTACTCAGAGGGATGGCTTTTAGTTTTTCACCATGAAGTTTGACGTTGGCTTTGAGTTTGTCATCTATGGCCTTTATTGTATTGAGGTACTTTCCTTCTATTCCTGTTTTATTGAGATCTCCGCATCTATTGAGATCATCATGTGATTTTTATTCGCATTTGTTAATGTGGTGTATCACATTAGTTGATTTGCGGATGTGGAAACTTCCCTACATCCCTGGTATATAATCCACTTGATTGTGGTGTATGATCCTTTTAATGTACTGCTGTATTTGGTTTGCCAATATTTTGTTGAGGATTTTTGCATCTATGTTTATCAGCAATGTTGTCCTGTAATTTTTTTTCTTTGTGCTGCCGTTGCCTGGTTTTGTTATCAGGATAATTTGGCCTCACAGAATGAGTTTGGGAGCCTACTATCTTCTTCAAATTTTTAGAAGAGTTTGAGAAGGATAGGTATTAAGTCTCCTTTCTTTTTCCTCCTTTTTCTCCCAAAATCCTCCCAGTACATCACTGTGTATTTTAGTTGTGGGTCCTTCTAGTTCTACAATGTGGGATGATGCCTCAATGTGGTCTGATGAGTGGTGCCATGTCCACGTCCAGGATCCGAACCAGTGAAACCCTGGGCCACCGAAGCAGAGCGCGTGAACTTAACCACGTGGCCACCGGGCCGTGCCCCTAAATCTTTTTGAATGTTTGTTAGAGTTCTCCAGAGAAGCCATCTCATCCTGGAGTTTTGCTTTTTGGGAGGTTTTGATTAATGTTTCAATCTCTTTACTTGTGATGATCTATTCAGATTCTCTATTTCTTCTTGGTTCATTTTTGGAAGGTTGTATGGGTCTAAGAATTTATCCATTTGTTCTAGGTTATACAATTTGTGGGCATATAGTTTTTCATGGTATTCTCTTGTAACCCTTTGTTTTTCTGCAATATCCATTGTAATTTCTCCTCTTTCATTTCTAATTTTATTTAGTTGAGGCTTCTCTCTTGTTCTCTTAGTGAGTCTGGCTAAGCGTTTGTCAATTTTGTTTATCTTCTCAAAGAAAATGCTTTTGGTTTCTCATTGATTACTTCTACAGTTTTTTAAGTCTGTATTTCATTTATTTCTTCTAGAATTTGTATTATTTCCCTCCATCTTATGACTTTGGGCTTTGTTCTTCTTTTTCTAGCTCTGTTAGGTGTCATTTAAGATTACTTACTTGAGATTTTTATTGTTTGTTGACGCGGGCCTCTATTGCTATGAATTTCTCTCATATAACTTATTTTGCTGCATCCCATAAGCGTTGGTATGTTGCATTTTCATTTTCATTTATATCCAGGTACTTTTTAATTTCTCCTTTGATTTCTTCATTGAACCAATGGTCATTCAGTTGCACGTTATTTATTCTCCACGTATTTGTGACTTTCCCAGCTTTTTGCTTGTAGTTGATTTCTAGTGTCATAGCGTTCTGGTTGGAAAAGGTGTTTGATATGATTTCAATCTTCTTAAATTTATTGAGACTTGCCTTATTTCCCAGCATATGGTCTATCTTTGAACATGTTCCATATGACTTGAGAAGAATGTGTATTCTGCTGTTTTTGGATAGAATGTGCTCTGTATATTAAGTCCGTCTGATCAATTTTTCATTTAAATCCACTATTTCCTTGTTGAATTTCTGTCTGGATGATCTATCCATTGATGTAAGTGGGGTGTTGAGGTCCCATACTATTATCATGTTGCTGTTAATTTCCCCCTTTGGGTCTTTTAATAGTTGCTTTATATATTTTGGCACTCCTGTGTTAAGTGTACATATATTCATAGTTATTATGTCCTCTTGGTGGAAAGTCCCTTTTATCATTATATATTGCCCCTCTTTGTCTCTCATTGTCTTTTTTATCCTGAAGTCTGCTTTGTCTGATAATAGTATGGCAACACCTCCTTTCTTTTGCTTGCCATTTTCTTGGAGTATTGTCTTCCATCCCTTCCTACTGCGCCTATGTTTATATTTATAGCTGAGATGTGTTTTCTGGAGGCAGCATATTGTTATATCTTGTTTTTTAATTCATCCAGCTACTCTGTGTCTTTTTTTTTTTGAGGAAGATTAGCACTGAGCTAACTACTGCCAATCCTCCTCTTTTTGCTGAGGAAGACTGGCCCTGAGCTATCCATGCCCATCTTCCTCTGCTTTATATGTGGGACGCCTACCACAGCATGGCTTTTGCCAAACAGTGCCATGTCCGCACCCGGGATGTGAACCAGGACACCCAGGGCCGCCGAGAAGTGGAACATGTGAACTTAACCACTGCACCACCAGGCTGGTCCCTACTCTGTGTCTTTTGATTGGAGAATTCAGTCCGTTTACATTTAGAATGGTTATTTATATACGAGGGCTTAATACTGCCATTTGCAGAGGAATATTCACACTAAGCTAACCTATGTTCCAGTCTTCCTCTATTTTGTATATGGGTCACTGAAACAGCATGTTCAATGAGCTGTGTAGGTCTGTGGCCAGGATCCAAACCTATGAACCCAGGCTGCCAACATGGAGCATGCCAAACTTTAAGCACTACACCATGAGGCCAGCCCTAATTGTATTTTTTAATTATTGAGAATTTTTAAAATAAAACTTTGAAGGTTACTGTGGATATACATAAATTCTTGATTTTCATATCTTCTTGAATACTACCTGGATTTATTTTTAATTGCCTTTTGTTGGGGTGGTATGGAAGATTGGCCCTGAGCTAACATCTGGTCTCACTTTTCCTCATTTTTTTTCTTTCTCCCTACAGCCCATATATGTATGTAAAGATATGTAAAATACATATCTGTATATCCTAGTTGTAGATCACTCTACTTCTTTTATGTGAGATGCTGCGACAGCATTGCCTGATGAGCAGTGCTAGGTCTGTGCCAAGGATCTGAACCAGTGAGCCCCGGGCCACCAAAGCAGACCATGTGACCTTAAGCACTCTGCTATGGGGCTGGCCCCATTAGTTGTCTATTTTATACCTTTTTCTCAAATTAATTTCATACAACAGTTACTTTTCATAAAATACGTGTAATGTGCATATCTTTTATAATTAAATAGTTTTATGTGTTTGTGTTTTAAAACACAGCTCTTGTGAATAACATATTGTTAGATTGGAGTGTTTTAAAAATCTGTACGGTTGTTAACCATGTTTGAATTTGCTTACATGTAAGATGATTAATAATATTTTAGGAAAATTTCTTCCACCATGGTTTGTTTCTATTAATACCCTTTTGCAACAATTTTGTTTTTATACACTTCTTTCTGCAGTCAAATATTTTCATATATTATAAATTTTATATAACTTTAATTTTATAGCTTATGGACTCTGCAATTTTGACTTGTTTTAGAATCCTGAAATAAGGTATTACAATATTTGTCTTTCTGTATCTTAATTACTCCACTTAGGAGAATGTCCTCTAGGTTTTTCCATTTTGTTCCAAATGACAATATTCTATTGTTTGTTATGACTGAATAATATTCCACTGTATATTTGTATACCCCATTTTCTTGACATAATCATCCACTGATGGATGCTCAAGTTGTTTCCATATTTTGGCTATAGTGAATAATGTTGCAGTGAATATGGATCTGCAGATATGTCTTTGAAATCTTGATTTTTTTTCCTTTTGATATATACCCAGAAGTGGAATTGCAGGGCCATGAGAGCACCCTATTTTTAATTTTGTGAGGAACCTCCATATTGTTTTCCATAATGACTGTACCACTTTACATTCCCACCAACAGTATACAAGAATATTCTTTTCTCCACAACATTTTTAACACAAGTCTTGCGTTTTTTTTTTATAATAGCCATCCTAATAGGAGTAAGATAAAAATCTCATTGTTTTCATTTCTATTTCTCTGATTATTAGTGATATTGGACAGCTTTTTTTTTTTAAAGATTCGCATCTGAGCTAACATTTGTTGCCAGTCATTTATTTTCTTTCTTTCTCCTGCCCAAAGCCCCCCAGTACCTAGTTATATATTCTCGTTGTAGGTCATTCTGGTTTTGCTATGTGGGATACCACCTCATCATGGTTTGATGAGTGGTCCTATGTCTGCCCAGGATCTGAATCAGTGAAACCTTGGGCCACTGAAATGGAGCATGTGAACTTAACCACTTGGCCGTGGGGTCGGCCCTGAACAACTTTGTCATGCCTGTTGGATATATATGTGTCTTATTTTGAAAAATGTCTATTCAGACACTTTGCCAATTTTTTAATTTTTTTTTTTATTTTTGCTATTGAGTTGTAGGAGTTCCTTATATATTTTGGATATTAACCCCTTATCACAGCTATATGTTTTGCAAATATTTTCTTCCCTCCCATAGGCTCCCTGTCCATGTTTTTGATTGTATATTATGCAGAAGCTTTTGAGGTTGATGTAGTCCCACTTGTTGATTTTTGCTTTTGTTACCTTTGCTTTTAGTTCCTTCTACATAAAACAATTGCCAAGAAGAGTGTCATGGAGATTTTCCCCATATTTTCTTCTAGGGGTTTTATGGTTTCAGGTCTTTCATTTAATACTTTAATCTGCTTTAGTTTTTTTGCGTAGTATAAGATAAGTATCCAATTTCATTCTTTTACATATGGATAACCAGTTTTCCCTGCACCACTTATCGAAGAGACTGTCTATTCCCCATTTGGTGTTCTTGATATCCTTGTCAAAGATTAGTTGACCTTTTATGCCTGGGTTTATTTTTGGCTCTCTACTCTGTTCCATTGGACTATGTGTCTGTTTTTATACCAGTATCATCATGTTATGATTTCTATAACTTTGTAATATAGCTTGAAATTATTTACAGAATTGTTCTTCTTTCTCAGGATTGCTCTGGCTATTTGAGGTATTTTCTAAGTTTCACAAAAATTTTAGGATTTTTTCTGTTGTTGAGAAAAAATCCATTAGAATTTTGATAGCGATTGCATTGAACCTGTAGATTCCTTTGAGTAGTATGGCCATTTTAACAATATTAATTCTTCCGATCCATGAACATGGAAAAACTTTCCATTTCTTTGTGTCTTTTTCGATTTCTTTAATCAATATCTTATAATTTTGGTGTACAGAAGTTTCACATCCAAGGATGTATTTACTCTTCAGTATTTTATTTTCACTATGGTACTCTAAATGGGATTATTTTCTTAATTTCTTTTCAGAGAGTTTATTGTTAGTGTATAAAAATGCCACTGATTTTTCCATATTGATATTGTATTCTGCAACTTTGTTGATTTTATCAGTTCCAACGGGTTATTTTTTGGCATATTTAGGGTTTTCTATATATAAAAACATGTCATCTGCAAACAAAAGCAGATTTGTTTCTTCCTATCTGATTTGGGTGCTTTTTTTTTCTTGTTTAATCTGTTAGGTATAGTTGGTTTATAGTGTTGTTCCAGGCTTCTATTTTCTTTTGACCTTCTGCCTTGTTGTTATATTCACCTTTGGATTAAGATCATTGGGTCTTCAATAGTTTTTGTTTGAATTATCTTTTTAAATTAATTAGTATATATTTTTGCTTGATATATTTGGGTTCTATTATGTTAGGTTAGGTGCATATATGTTTATAACTTTTTATGTATTTCTCATGGATATACCCTTTTATAATTATACAACGTACCTTTTACATCTAGTCATTTCTTTCCTGTTTTTTAATTTTTTTAAAGTTTGACACCTGAGCTAAGATCTGTTGCCAATCTACCTTTCTTCCTCTTCTTCCTCTTCCTCTTCCTTTTCTTCTTCTTCTTATCCCCAAAGCCCTCCACCCCAGTACATACTTGTATGTTCTACTTGCAGGTCCTTCTAGTTGTGCTATGTGGGATATACCACCTCAGCATGGCCTGATGAGTGATGCTGAGTCCATGCTCAGGATCCAAAACAGCAAAACCCTAGGCAGCTGAAGTGGAGAGTGTGAACCACTCTGCCACAGGGCTGGCCCCTATTTTATGTTTTAAAGACTTTTTAGGGAGCCTGCCCAGTGGCATAGTGGTTAAGTTCATGCATGCTGTTCCTGCAGCCCAGGGTTCATGGATTCACATCCAAGGTGTGGACCGAGCACTGCTTGTCCAGCCATGCTGTGGCGGCATTTCACACAAAGTAGAGGAAGATTGGCACAAATGTTAGCTCAGCAACAATCTTCCTCAGCGAAAAGAGGAGGATTGGCAACAGATGTTAGAGTAAGGGCCAATCTTCCCCACAAAATAAATAAATAAAAATAAAATCTATTTTATCTGACATTAGTACATCTGCTTCAACTTTCCTATGGTTACTGTGATAAATTGTTTTCCATCATTTGAAGTAAAACATGGGTGTATCTCAAATTTAAAGTGTGTCTGTAGTATACAGAGTAAATTTAGATTTCCTTTTAAAATCCCAGCTGAGATTCTCTGCCTTTTGATTGGATTCCTCAATAAATTCACGGTTAATGCTATTGATGAATATAGATGGGTTTATGTTTGCAACTTTCAGGGTCTTTTTCTATATTGCCCATGTACCACTATTTTGCTTTTACTGCTTTCTTTTGCATTAAGTGAATATATTCTAAAGTAGCTTTCTAGTTCCTTTAATCTTTACTTTTACAAAATAGCTTCAGATTTATACTAACTTAATTCCAGTGTGGTGTAGAAATATTATTCCTTTATTCTCTCTTCTTCTTTTTGGTGGAATTATTTTCACATATAGTACATCTTGACTATTAAAGACCCAAGAATACATAGTTATAATTATCGTTTCATATAGATTTATGTATTTTAAAGAAGTTAAGATAAGAAAGGAGAACAAGCATATATTTAAAGCTTTTTTATATTAATTTTCTAGTTTCTCATTTTTTCTTTATTCTTGTCTATTGTGGTTAGCACCTAGAGACGTTTGTTTTGCCCATACAGCTTTGTTACCTGTCACCTCCGCTGTACTGGTGGTGTCAAATATATTACATTTAAATATGATATTTGCCCAATAATAGTTTATATATACATATTGTATTATAAAATTCATTTTTATATCAATTAATAGGAGAAAACACAAGATGGGTATTCACGCTGTCTTTTATAATTACATACTTTCATTTACCACTGTTCTTTTACCAGTTCTCTCAGGAATTCAAAATATGTAGTCACTTGTTTTTATCTCAAAAACTTCCTTTACTTTTTCACTTAAAACATATCTCCTAGAAACAAACTCTCTTAATTTATTTTTTTTTTACCCAAGAATGTCTTCATTTCACCTTCTTTTTGAAAAGTAACTTTACTGGATATAGGATTCTTGGTTCACGTTTTTCTTTGAGCACTTTGAATATGTTATCCTATAGCTTTTTGGTCTCCATTACTTCTCTTGAGACCTCAGCTGTTAATCATATTGAGGTTCACTTGTAAATGACAGGCCATTTTTCTCCTGTTGCTTTTAAGCTTTTTGCCTTCTCTTTTGTTTTTAGCATTTTTACCATGACTTTTCTACAGTTTAGCTTATACCTGCAATAATTCTATCACTATTATTCCAATTGCCATTCATCATAACTTTCATTGCTCTTGAGAGTGCCCTTATGCTTGAACATCTCCAGGTTCTGCTACAAATGCTGTCAGTTCCTTCAGGGAGGGGTTTGAAGCTCTCTGTTCTATTTCCTGATCCTTTCTCTGGGAAAAATCTCTGAAAAAGTCCTCTGGAGTTGGTGTGGGGACAACGGTATCCTTCTCTATGACGTCATTACTTTAGAAACTGAGCATTCTTTTGATGGTGGAAACAGCAGTTCTGCTCATTTTGCCTCTCTCAGCGTGAAACCTCTGCTTAATGAGCTTGGACAAGGAAACTTGGGGTCTGATTATTTTCAGCAGAGTCTCCTTCCCATGCTTGGGTGTGGGGTGAAAAAAGAGAGTCTCTAACCCTTTTACACTTTTCTTGAGGGGTGGGATGAGGGTTTCTGACTTCCTCCTTCTCCCAGGAAGATATGTCTCTGACAAAGAGCTGGAGGGAGAGGAAGTCTCACGTTTTAAGCTGTGCCTGTCTGCAGCAGAGATTCTGTCACACTAAACTGAAAGTGTGACAAGAGGACACACATCTTGGTGAAATACCACTGACGTTCACACTTTTTACCAAGTTTTAGTAGATTTTCTTACTAAACATTTCTTTACTTGCTGTATTCCTTCAGAGCCATTTCCAGAAACTCTGACTGTTTTGTTATTTTTGATAATTTTCACCAGGTTCAATGGGGAGCAGGTCTGTGAATTTCCTCACAGTCATGCCAAAACTGAAAATTCCAGTGGTTTCATCTTACATAAACATAGCACCATATCAAAACCAGAAAATTAACAGTGTTACTGTGTGTGTGTGTTCTATAGTTCGAAATAATTTTGTTACATGTGCAGATTTCTAGAACAGCTACTGCAGTCAAAATAGACATTACATCATTGCAAAGATCTTCCGCATGCTGTTCCTTTATATTTACACCAACCACTAAGAAACTGAGCCTTAAGCATTGATTTGTGGCTTACACATTACATTTTAAATCTTACTGTATACTGATCTCTCTCTAAATTCTTTCCTACGTTCCACTGCTCAAGTTGACTGATTTCACAGATACATCACTTCCTCAGTTTGTTTACAAATATGCATTAGAAAATCTTAATATCTAGTATTTCTTTACACTCTACCCTTCAATTATTTATATAGTCATCATTTTTTACTATATAAATTTTGCACAAAGTTAAAACAAGTTTCCCAAAGATTCTGAATCTACATTTTAATGTTTTTCATTAAATTTATGCACTAATTTGCACGAGAAGTGATATCTTTACCAAGAGTAAGCAGTATCTCTCCATATTTTATGATTTCATTAATGTTTCACATTCTATTCAAACAAAAGGTTTAGCTTAACTTATAGTTTTTAAGTTATTTTGTATGTTTTTGCTCTTGAGAATATTATCTTATTTTGAATGTTTTTTGCGGTCATTTGTTGATGAAAGTAAATCTTCATAAGTAGAGCCAATAATCTTCCTGAACTGCTTCACTAACTTGAATAATTTTTGTGATTTCAGTTGTTTTTTAATAAATAAATAATTATGGCAACCACAGCTAAGTGAACATTATTTTCTTTATTCTTCTAATCTTTAAAATCATTTCAGTTACTTTCCTGAAAGCATTGAACATTCTATCCAGTATATTAAATATAGTGGGAATAATAAACATCTTTTATGTGTTCTAATTTATAGGATAATCAACTAATTTGTTAGGGGTAATACCTGCAATTAATTTTAATACATAATATTGTTCAAACTAAGAAATCTTCATTCTTCTTTTTGGAAGTTGATGATATTTTACTTAGAGAAATATATTATAATAAACTATCAACAAGAGTCAAGTAAATAGCAAATACATTTTAATAAGAAAGTATGAGGTCAAGCAAATACATTTTAAATAGCATAGTAAAAATTTATAACATATTTCAGATTTATAAAGAGATTTCTTAGATGGATATTCATTTTTGTAGTCAGAAATTTGTATGTCACAGAGTCCATAAAAATATAATTAAGAAAGGTTTTTATCACTTATTCATGTAGAAAATATTTGATGTAATCCAGAAAAAATCTATTCAAAGTTTCTGATTACACATGTATACATAGAAAGTGCTATTGTTATGTAAACCTTGGAAGATATTTTTCTGGAAAGGAGTTTGCATTCACCCATCCAAAATATGCCCATTTTTGCCTCTTCAGTGATTATGCTATAAATTAACATTAACAACAATAGTAAAATAAAACTTAGCTCATTCATCCTCACTCAGAAAAATTCTTGATGGAGAAAATGGGCAAAGTATAATATTTGACTATGTTTTGTGTTCAAGTAATCAATAAAAATTTCCTAAAGTTCTTAGCTAAATAGTTATAAAGTAATTTATCTCTAGCTGCTATTAGTCCTAAATTTCTTAATCCTAAATCACATCTAAAATCATGGATTTTCATGAACCTACAACATACTAAATAAACAATTTAGAAATAGTCTTCAATAACTTATTCATCTGAATGTGTAAAGCAAATAGCTAACTGGTGTAAAAGAAATCCAGTGCTCCTTGTTTAAACTTTTAGTATGTAAATCAAGTAATAATTTGTAACTTGCCATTAAAAAACTACTGGATTTCAAATTTATCCCTATTTTTGCCATGTATCCAGTGCTTTGGGCATATTTACTAGTCTGTTTCTGAAATCTGTCAGTTTACATAATATATCCATTGCTTTGCAAATGCCATCTCTTCTCTAAGAAAGCACTTTATCTTCTGCTCTAATAAGGTTTCCCTATTCTTCAAATCTCAGATTAAATGACATATTTCCATAGAAACTTTTTACATAGTTGTCCTCGGTCCCCCACCCTGATAGAAGAATTCATTTATTCTTCTGATTTGGGGGAAGTTCTTTGTTTATAAATTGGCATTTATCACACTGATAGAGGGACATCCTTCTTTGTTTTATCATTGTTATTATATTCATCATCAAAACTCCCACGATAGAGCTCCAATCTTGATATACATTAAGTGTTAGGCACTGGGCTAAGAGCATGGTAAAAAAATCTCATTTAATACTCACATAAAGCTGTATATATTTTCACACTTTCCTCTGAATCTTTCCTTTACTTTAAAAAAATAATAGCGGCCAGCCCGGTGGTGCAGCAGTTAAGAGCACACATTCCGCTTTGGCAGCCCGGGGTTCGCTGGTTCAGGTCCCGGGGGTGGACATGGCACTGCTTGGCAAAAGCCATGCTGTGGTAGGCGTCCCACATATAAAGCAGAGGAAGATGGGTATGGATGTTAGCTCAGGGCCAGTCTTCCTCAGCAAAAAGAGGAGGATTGGCAGCAGTTAGCTCAGGGATAATTTTCCTAAAAAAAAAAGTAAATTAATAGATTTTATTTTTAGGGAAGTTATAGGATTACAGAAAAATCAATTGGAAAGCACAAAGAGTTACCATGAACTTCCTCTGCTCCCACACACAGTTTGTCCTCTTATTTACATCTTATTATATTGTGGTTATTTATTACAATTACTGAACACATATTGATATGTTATTATTAACTAAAGTCCATAGTTTACATTAGAGTTCACTGTTTGTGTTGTACCTTCTATGGGTTTTGAAGAATGTGCAATAGTATGTGTCTGTCATCACCGTGTCGTAAAGAACACTGTCACTACCCTACAAATCTCCCCTGCTGAACCTTCTCACCCCTTCATCCCTCCCCCCAGTCCTTGCCAACCACTCACCTGTTTACTGTCTCTATAGTGTTATTTTCTCCAGAATGTCATATACTCCATTAGTTTATAAGGTTATATATAGTTTATAGCTTATTAGTATAGTTTGCTTATCTATAAAATTGAAATACTACTACTACTACTAAAACCAGAAATCCAGCTTCCAGTGTCATATATATATGGACAGACCGCACATGCTTCACAAAAACTACCTTAAAATTGATCACACATCTAAATGTAAAACACAAAACTACAAAAAACTTAGAAGATAACATAGGATAAAATCTAGGTGATCTCGGATACAATCTTGATCTGGTAATCACATATTTGATACAACATCAAGAGCCCAATTCATGAAAAAAATAGACAAATTGAACATTAAAATTAAGAACGTCTGCTATGCAAATGATAATGCTAAGAGAATGAAAAGACAAACTACAGGATGAGAGAAAACCTTTCCAAAACATATATCTTACAATGGACCGGAATTCAAAATATACAAAGAACACTTATAACTCAACAATAAGAAAAAAAATAATACAGTTAAAAATGGGTACATGATCTGAACACACGCCTCACCAGAAAAGATATACAGATGACAAGTAACCATATGAAAAGATGTTCAACATGATGTCTTAAAGAATTTCAAATTAGGGGCTGGCCCAGTGGCACAGCAGTTAAGTAAGCGTGCACGTTCCGCTTTGGTGGCCCGGGGTTCACCACTTTGGATTGCGGGTGCGGACACAGCACCGCTTGGCAAGTCATGTTGTGGTAGGCATCCCACATATACAGTAGAAGAAGATAGGCAAGGATGTTATCTCAGGGCCAGTCTTCCTCAGCAAAAAGGGGAGGATTGGCTGCAGATGTTAGCTCAGGGCTAATCTTCCTCAAAACAAAAAGAATTTCAAATTAAAACAACAATGAGATTTCACTATACACATATCAGAATGGTTAGTATTCAAAATACAACAAATGCTGGTGAGGATGTGTAGCAATAGGAACTCTCATTCATTCTTGGAGAAAATGCAACATGGTATAGCCTAGCCACTTTGGAAGACAGTTTGTCAGTTCCTTACCAAACTAAACATATTCTTATCACATGACCCAGCAATCAGATTCCTTTGTATTTACTCAAATGAAGTGAAAAATTATGCCTACACAAAAACCTGAATACACATATATATGGCATTTTTTTTATATTTACCAAAACTTGGAAGCAGCCAAGATATCCTTCAAGAAAGGAAGGGATAAATTAACTGTGGTATATCTATACAATGGAATATTATTCAGTGATAAAAATAAATGAGCTATTAAGGCTTGGAAAGATGTGGATAAAACGCAAATAATATTGGTAAGTGAAAGAAACCAACATAAAAATTCTATATCCTGTATGATTCCAATTGTATGACATTCTGGAAAACATATATTTATCCAATGGCAACAGTGAATTCACGAACAAATTCCGAATATATTTTATAAAATCAAAGTGAAGTAACATACACACATGAAGATTTTGTTTCTGCCTAAAAATCTAGGAACAAAGAAAAAGACATCTCTTATGTAGTAGAAGTAGAATCCCAACTAAGAACAGCATTTCCTAGACTGGTTTACTAAAGTCCAGTATCACTTCCTAGTCTTACAAGAGAAAGATTAAAAACGTGGGTGAGCCCTCCCTTTGATGCAGATTTCATGCTTCCTTGCTCCTTACTGTCCAGTGCACTTCTACCAAATTGGGGGAAAACTCCAAGGTTATTCCCCTAGCCATTATGCCACAAGTGGCTGCTATTCCGGCTTCCTTTTTACCTCCATGCAGAGCTGCTCTCCTTTGGCATGTTCCTGTCTTACCACACTGGCTTTTGGAGTTTCCTCAAAAGTACAAAATTATGTCTCAAGGAACTTCTATTTGTTCTCTTATCAACCTGAAATGCTCTCAGTAGTGTGTGTTATTTTCTCACTTACTAAGTCTCTATTCAAATGTCACCCCTCAAAGAGAAACTGATTTACTTTCTGAACACTAGCAGTAAGGAATTACTTCTTTCAGCCCTTAGGGATTCCATCTGATGTTAAAATACATACTGAGTTCTGATTATGTAGTTCTAAAAAGTGAAAATAAATTGAATAATTTTTGCAATTTCCACAAAACCATGCTATTTTTTTCTTGTTTTATTTTATTGAAGTAACATTGGATTATAACATCATATATCTTTCAGATGTACATAGTAATATATTTCGAATTCTGTGTAGATTTAATCTTGTTCATCACCCAAAAACTAATTATAGTGCATCACCTCATATGTGAGCCTAATCACACCTTTTGCCCTCCCCCTCTTCCCCTATGGTAACCACCAATCCAGTCTCCATTGCTGTGTTTGTTTGTCCTTCTAATTATCTTCTACTTAGGAGTGAGATGATACAGTATTTGACTTCCTCCCTCTGACTTATTTCACTTCCCATAGTACCCTCAAGGTCCATCCATGTTGTCACAAATGGCCAGATTTCATCACTTTTTATGGCAGAGTAGTATTCCATTGTGTATAAATACCACATCTTCTTTATCCATTCGTCCCTTGATGGGCACCTAGGGTGCTTCCAAGTTTTGGCTATTGTGAATAATGTTGCAATGAACATAGGGGTGCAAGTATGTTTATGTCTTTGTATTTTCAAGTTCTTTGGATAAATACCCAGCAGTGGGATAGCTGGATCATATGGTAGATCTATTCTTAATTTTCTGAGGATACTGCTTACCACTTTCCCTAGTGGCTGCACCAGTTTGCACTCCAACCAGCAGTGTAAAAGAGCTCCCTTCTCTTCACATCCTCTCCAACACCTGCTGTTTCCTGTTTTGTTAATTATAGCCATTCTGACCAGAGGGAGGTGATACCTCATTGTAGTTTTGATTTGCATTTCCCTGACAGCTAAAGATGTTGAGCATTTTTTCATATGCCTGATGGACATCCGTATATCTTCTTTGGAGAAATCTCTGTTCAGATCTTTTGCCCATTTTTTAATTGGGTTGTTGGCTTTTTTGTTGTTGAGCTGTATGGGTTCTTTGTATATTTTGCATATTAACCCCTTATCTCGTATATGGTTTGCAAATATCTTCTTCCAATTGTTAGGCTGTCTTTTCATTTTTTTGATGGTTTCCTTTGCAGTTGTGGAAGCTTTTTAGTTTGATGTAGTCCCATTTGTTCACTTGTTCTTTTGTTTCCCTTGCCCGGTCAGACATGGTACTTGAAAACATGCTGCTAAGACTGACGTCAAAGAGCGTACTGCTGATGCTTTCTTCTAGAAGTTTCATGTTTTTGGGTCTTACATTCAAGTCTTTAATCCATTTTGAGTTGATTTTTGTACATGGTATCAGGAATGGTCTACTTTCATTCTTTTGCATGTGGCTGTCCAGTTTTCCAACACCATTACACCATTTATTGAAGAGATTCTCCTTTCTCCATCGTACACTCTTGGCTCCCTTGTCAAATATTAGCTGTCCATAAACATGTGGGTTCATTGCTGGGCTCTCGATTCTGTTCCATTGATCTGTGTGTCTGTTTTTGTTCCAGTACCATGCTGTTTTGGTTACTATGGCTTTGTAGTATATTTTGAAATCAAGGGAGTGTGATACCTCCAGTTTGTTGTTTTTTCTCAGGAATCCTTTGGCTATTTGGCGTCTTTTCTTGTTCCATATAAATTTTGGATTCGTTGTTCTATTTCTGTGAAAAACGTTGTTGGAACGTTACTAGGGATTGCGTTGAATCTATAGATTGCTTTAGGAAGTATGGACATGTTAACAATGCTAATTCTTCCAATCCAAGAGCATGGGATATCTTTCCATTTATTTGTGTCTTCTTGGATTTCTTTCAACAATGTTTTATAGTTTTCAGTGTACAGATCTTTCATCTCTTTGGTTAAGTTTATTAAGAGGAAAGATTAAAGAATACTAGACCATTAGGTGGCTCCTTCAGAAGTCCAAGTGACAGTTAATGAAAAGTCGAATCAGATCGAGCCAGTGTCAAAGCAAAGGAGCAAGAGGCTCTGCGTGCAGAAGGTGCATCTCGGTCCACGAGGCCTGCCTAACGAAACACCAGAGCTGGGGGGACTGAAACGATTGAAATGTACTTTTGCACAGTTCTGGAGGTCGGAAGTCTGTGATCAGGTTGACAGCTTGGTTGGGTTCTGGCAAGAGCCTTCTTCCTCGCTTGTCGACAGCTGCCTTCTCGTGGCCTCACATGGCCACTGTGGAACGAGACGCCCACCTCTGTGACCTTATTTGACATAGACTCCATCCTCCAAGCCCTGTCTCCAAGTACAGCCCCCTCAGGGCTCAGCGCTTCAAGAGATGGGCGTCGAGGGGACACAGTTCAGTCCGCAGCAGTGTGTCTAACCCGTGGGACTGGAGGATTGGTTGGATATGAAAGAGTGGACAGAAAAAAAGAGTCAAGGGAATTCTGAGAGTTTGAGACAAATAGACCCCGGAAAGATGGTGTCATTCTTAGAAATGGAAAACTAAAGGAAGAGCAGGTTGTTGAGCAAGATTGGAGCGTGACAGCCTTTTTTAGATACATTAAGTTTGAGTTTCTGGCAGGATAATCAAGGGAAGACAATCATCAGAGAACTAACCTATTCATAGAGGCTATGATTTTATGTGACACGCAAAAATCTCACTTAAAGGAAAAATGAATGAACATTGTGGTGATACAATTAGGTTAAAATATATCAATACAGAATCAGAAGTGTACATCTGTGTTCCAAGTCATGAATTAGGTTGTCCAGCCAGCCCACACTGTTGTATATTTAATCACACTCTGCCTTGATAGGCAGGTATTACACTAACAGCGCACAAGCCACGTGCAAGCCTATGTTGTTATAGTGCAGTCTCATCCTGCCTGCCCAGACCGTGGGCTGCTCTGGGTCAGTAAGCCAGCAAATCGGTGTTTGTATCTCAAGCACTTAATGTGGTACATGGCACAGAGTCAGGGATCTAAAAATGTGGAATGAATCACTCACTGGAAAAAGAGGCTGAGTCACCAGCACGCCAACTAATTTCACCTCTAGACTTTGTGTTATTCATATAAAACAACATCGTAGGAAGCTAGGCACTGGGTATTGCTCTGAATGGAATGTTCTGTACAGTGACATGTTTGCTGTAGCTGCTGTAATAATGGTTGGAAACAGAAGTTAAGGCTAAAGAGGACCAGCTCCACGCTGAGAAATTGCATCTAATTCCCCTGTCTACCATCACAACACAGGGACAAAATGACCAGGTGATGGCAGCAACTAGAAACAATAATAAGTACCCATTTAAAGTGAGGAACTTTCCAATGCCTCAATTATGGAATTTGTTTATGAAATCTACAGTATCGTATAGTTTAGTCTAATATAAAAACAACTGTATAGGAAGTGATCATTAGGTGTTTAATATAACCCAGACATCGTACAAAGGATGTCACATTCATTATTGATTTAATCCTCACAAGACCCATAAAGCAGATGCCTTTATTATTCCCAGGAGGAAACTAAGCTTATAAGGATTAAGCATCCAATGCCTACGGATAAAGATTCCCAATCATTTGATATCACACAAATGTCACTAATTAAGGCAAAGAAATGATAAGAGAAGTCAGAGATAAGATAAAATAAATACATATAGTTGATATATGGCCTGTGTATAGTTATATATTTTTTTTCATCTTTTGTTTTTAAGTTAGGACACTGATAGTTTTTCCCAACAGTGTGATTCCTTAAGGAATTCTGGCATATTCAAATTCAGGTAGGAACAATAAGGATAAGTATGCTTTGGAAACACTATAAGAAAACAAATAACAAATTTTTGAAATGGAAAGAGCCAGTCTCCTATAGTTCTTTCTCTAAGTGTTTTCAGTGGGACAAACTTTTTGGAAGATGGTGGTATTTATTTTTCAGGAAACCTTTTGCTGACACTACCTGAAAGTTCTAAGGGAAAAAGACCTTACCTGTTCTCACCCAAGGTTCTTTTGTGTTTTCTTCTTTGCAATTTTTATTTTACCTATGGTGGGCATATAAACAGTTTAAGAAGTTGACCTATTCAAGGCCTATGATGAAAAACAGCAGTAAGTATGAGTTATCTGAGAGCTAAAATGTATCTGAATAACGCTGTACTTATTCTGATAATGAGGCAGTATAGCTGAGTGATGATGGAATCAGCAGAAGCCAATAAGCTTATTTATAGCAGTATGAAAACTTACCTGCTCATTCAAATCATTAGTCTTTAAAATCCAAGCTTTCCTTGGAAAAGGTTTTATTGTAAAGTGAATGCATTATTAATTATTTGTTTACAATCTTTAATGGAGCATCTTCTCATTAATACTTGGATTTATAACTGAGATTTGAAAACATGTGGGATACAGAGGAGGTACTCACGGAGCAGATGGTATGTTTCTCAGGTCTAATACCAGGATGTTTTTTAAGATTAATGTCACAACCTAGATTTTCCCCAAGTCAGAAAGTACGAGTTCTCCTAGGCCTACCAAAAGGTCATTTTCTCCTTCTACTGAAACCTGAATTTCTAAAGAATGTACAGCTATGGGCAGTCCTTAAACAATACAGTAAATCTGTTTCCCAAAGCTCTAATTTCCTGAAAACTCTCGTTAAGTCACCAACAAGCCAAATGGGAGCATTCTACACATTTCTGGACCCACTTCTCTGAGTGAGAGGCTTTTTCCTGAGTGAATCTAGGTGTATTTAACTCCTACATATGTTATAACTCATTTCCAGCATAATTTAATTAATTTAATAAAAAATTGCAAATCCCCAACAGAGGTATAAAAGGATTGACTTCAGAACTACTTATCAGAAAGAATATTTTCATCCATTTTAATATTCTTGTTGCATTTCATGTTATACAAGGGACCAAACAAGAGGTTAGAATTTATACATAACAATAGGAAATCCTATGTCTGGAACAAATGTAGCTGCAGCAAAAGTTAGGGTATCCTTTAAGACTAAAAGCATTAATGTAGGAAACAGATCTGCTCTTACCACACGTTAAATATTAAGGACATCCTCAGACTCCACCATCCCTCAATTGTACTAACCCAGGATTAAACACTTAATTTTCCCCAAAGTAGCACTGGACCAAAAGGCATTTCAGCGGAATTAAAATCGCTGAAATTAATTGTATCTCTCCCTATAATTCACAGCTACGCAGTCCTATACCTATACATTTTTTAAATCATTTATTTAAAATTATACGGAAAATATTACAAATGGTGGTTAAATTCCTAATCCTGTCTATTTCATCCTTAGGAGAATTAACTATTGCTGAAGCTAGAGAGAATGCTGACGGCCTGTGACCCAAGACATAGCTCCACCACTGCTTGACTGCAAGAACGTTTCCCCGAGCAAACAGCGTACTTGGGAGTTAGCTGTTCCCTCTTTTAACTAATGGGTTTTGAATACGTGCTTCATGGCACCACTCTTCTAGCAAATGGGATATAATGCTGGCCAATAAGTCGTCATCAAGGTTCCTGCCCTTCCGTTGCTTGCATTCCTTTGCGGGAACGCAAAGACATCAGAAAGTGCTGACTCTTATGAGGAAAGTCAAGCAGGGTAGAAACGAGGGAATGAATGGTTGTTGGGAGCTTTCTCCATCCCCAATTTCAGCAGCAAGAAGTAGAAGCAGAAATTACATTTGTCACAGCAAGAAAGCTAGACCCTCACCCACTGCCCTCTCAGAGGGGAACATTTCAACCAGCAGATCCTTGACCTACAACTGTCCTTAAGCTAGAAAGTGCAAACGTAACACATTCATGTGGATTCTGAAAGTACACAAAGAGTGCCGTTTTGGAGCTAGAGTGGGGTTTTAGTAGTAGTGTTGGTGTCAACACTAAAACCAACATCTTTCATTGGTAGGATTCTAAATTCTTTCCCACATATAATCTTGCTTAATCCTGTAAACTAAGATACCTCTGCTGACCTAGATTTCGTTGGCTCTAACTCATTATCAGGCATTACACCTGCTTCCCACATGAAAATAATCTCTAGTAATGGGCTAGCCTCCACTGTCAGCTTGCCAAAGTGTTGAACGTCACGTAAGAAAGAAAATAATCAAGAGACAAAGGAAAGCGAATGACCTAACTTTTGATATCCTCATGCAACGAGATATTTCCAAATAATAACATGGGAGTCATTTCCAAGCTTTTGACAGAACAGCAACAAAAAAGGAAGTTACAAAAGGTGGGCTTTATTCTTGTTTTGGCCAGGCACAAAATTATTTACACTACACCCCTAGTTTAATTCCTGTTGGTACACATATCTTGGATCAGTCAGCAGAGAGAGAAATAAGCTTTGACGGCAGTCAGGCAACACCTATATGCTGCCTCATGCGACTCACATGAAGACAGCTGACATCAGCCTGTACAGCAGGTCACCTTGTCACTTTGGGGAGCACTCAGAGCATGATGGACCCGGAGCCTCAGCAGGGTAGCTATGCACGCTCTTCAGCAGCAGAGAAAGTCAACAGCCCTCTCCGTGTCTGTAATGAGGAGCCCGATTACCAGCTTCTGTTGTGTGACACATTCTCAGTCATGTTGCACAACTGCCATTGTGTTTCCATCTGTCACTTTCAGTGTGCTTTTGGGAACAGAGCTAGAAGATTTAAGTTCTTTCACAAGAATTTTTTTAGCTATAGCTTATAGCTGACAAAGGACATTTAAATAATTGAGGAGGTTATTTTCTAGCCAATCCCAAATCAAGAAGGCCAAGTCGCTAAAAAGGCAGAGTGAAAACACAAAATAAGTATTTCCTGACTTGTGGTAATTCGTTCCCAAGCAAATTTATTGAGAAAGATAAGATTTAGTAAAATGATGTATCAGAAACGACCCTGACTTCCTGATACTGAACAGTAAACTGTGGACCAGGCATCAGGAAACGCCCACGGCTGCAAGAAGGTGCTTCCTACCCCACGGGGGAAGCCGTCTCACTGTTTTCACAGTCAACACAAAAGGCAGCCGCAAGAGCTAACATCATTTTATCCCCAAATGCAGACAAATTTTTCTTTGTATCATCCTTAGGAGGATTAGAGGGTATAAGGGCTCTTACTCCTATTTTTCAAAAAGAGAATCAAGATTCAGGAGATTAAAAGAATGTCCCAAGTTCGTCTAAGTCAACAGAAATACAATGAGGTCCAGCACCACGTTTCCTATGGGGTGATAACCTGATAAAGCTAAGGGAACTGGCAGAAAATGCTGCCTAATCAATCTTCTGGAAGGGCTCTGAGGCCTCTACAAAAATCTCTCCCAGCTGTCACCCACCTTTGCAGGCTCCACACATTCTATCCAATCTTCCCTTGGTGAAAGGATGGATGGAAGGAAGCACCATGTGCTCTAAGGCAAAACACGCTGATGTGACTTGGACATTTTTCAAAAGATTACTACAAATTCTGGCATTGCTGCAAAGCCATTGAGCAGTGAATTATGAACTTCGGCCTCAATTTCAAAACTCATTTTTTTCTTGTATTTAAACAGGAACCATAATAGGTAGACTATACCAACAAAACACAGTAAGTAATTTCAAGAATTAACTCTTTTTCCACAAAGGATAAATGTGCCATTGAATCTTGGTACCAGACAGAGCTTGGTACAAAGAATCTTCATAATAAAATCAACATTAAAACAAGGTACACTTTTGGGGCTGGCCCCATGGCTGAGTGGTTAAGTTTTCACACTCTGCTTCGGCGGCCCAGGGTTTCACTGGTTCAGATCCTGGGCGTGGACATGGCACCGCTCATCAGGCCATGCTCAGGCGGTGTTCCACATTGCACAACCAGAGGCAGTTACAACTAGAATCTACAACTATGTACTGGAGGTGGCTTTAGGGAGGAGAAGAAGAAGAAAAAGAAAAAGAAGATTGGCAATAGATGTTAGCTCAGGTGCCAATATTAAAAAAAAAACAAGGTAAACTTTTAATGCTGGAATTTTTCTCTTCTTTTAGATTTATTCTACTTTTCTGTATTTTTAAGTTTTTTCTCTTCTTTTAGATTTATCTTACTTTTCGTATTTTTAAGTTTTCTTTAAAGGATATGCCTTATATCCAGGAATAAAAAATATAAGCAAAAATAATTTTTATAAAATATTTTTTCTCTGAGGTTACAGTACAAAATTCATGCATTAAGAAAAATATTCAAAAAACAGAATTTCAGATTGTGTTTATAATCATTAGTGTGGTAGCAATAATTCAGATTTAACAAAGCTATAAGGACACTTTTATGACTTGATTCCTAAATACAATGCTTTGTTAACAGGCAACTTTGTGCTTCTGCTTCTAAGCTCTAAAATAAGGATACTAAATCCACTCCTACTTAATTGATAGGACAATTATAGCAATAACAAGATCACAATCATAGGAATAACTAGATAATTACCACCTGCTTAAGGTGGTACTATTTCCTTAAAACCAGGTGATGATTCTGAAAAGGTAGATAGTTCATTTTAATAACCATCATGTGGTATTAGTATCCAAATTTTATTACTGTGAATATTTTTTAATCTTATAGAAACAAACAAATTCAAGTTGGCTGGTATGATAGAAACAGGCTGTGTGTTTGAATCCTACAATTTTCTTATCAGTTACTGTTTAAATACATCTGAGGAGCCTCAGTATTCTCATCTTTAGAATGGGGATAATAATACCTATTTCTCAGAGATTTTTAAGGATTAAATGAGCTAATGTATGTTCAGAGCATCTCAGAAAGTCTGGCATATACTAGGGGCTCCATCAATGAATTTTCTTCATTCCATAACATGCTTGTGCAAATCTGCTTACATCTTGTGACTGATGCTTATCTTTACTAATAATATATTCAAATACTGCCACATGTGTCAAATGAGAAATGGCTGACCTAGGTTTTGTAAAGCTGACTTTGATAAACTAATGTACAAACGCTGAAGTCAATGAAACTGACATTGCTTTCTGATGGTGACATTAATTATTTTACTTAACATAAGCCTTCAATACCCATGACTATTGTTTTTTTAATCAGTACAATTAATTTACCGACACATTCACTTATGCAAATACTTCTGTGCCTCTGCATTGTGTGGGGTTGGAGCTACGTGATCTACGAGACACGAGGCAGGCAGAACACTCGCCTTCAAGGAGTTACAATTTAGTACGAGAGCTGAGACACCTGATCAATCTTTACAACGAAACTGCAAATACTAGTTTTCAGTTATGAATAGATGTGGTGTCAGCGCTGATTCCACTGCTGTCCTTGAGATTTTGGTCAAATTACTTAACCCCAGCTTTTCGTATGTGTGTTCCCTTGTAAGGTGCTCTATTTTTTAAAAGAAGTTCCATGGGTCAAATAAGCTTATTCTTATACATAAGAATACATTATTTTTGAAAAAATAAACAGGATTCTTATATAGTTTAACTCAGAAAAAATTGTAACAGTGTAACTCTATATGAACGAGAAGTTCACGCAAACTATCTGCCCTTTTATTTATATTCTATTGTGAGCTAGTAAATGCTTAATATTAAAACAGAGGATAGGTTTAGAACTAAAACATATCCAAATTCTATGTTCTGAATAAAAATTGACTATCGTATTTCCCTTTATTTTAGAAACTTAAAGGCAATCTGGCTTCATACTTAAGGGACCTAAGTCAGAGATTTTCATGTATATGTTGGTACAACACCTCCTCTTCCTTATTCTGGAGCTGAATTCATCTTGTTTTGTGGGAAATCAATTTTATATTGTTTAGATAAGGTTGACTACCCACAATCCTATCCTACCATGGCTTCAGCCACAGGACAGCACAGGTCAATTCACGGACTCCATTCTCTGGATACACTGGTTGGTTGAGAGATGGGAATTCAGGAAAAGCTAGAATGGCGTGGACACCGTGATGCACCGTCAAGACTTATGTCCCAGGTGTGGGAAGTGCTGTCAGTAGGGGATCCTCAGTGGCTGGGCCCCTTCATAGACTGCCTTCCCTTCCCTGGGTGGCCCACATCCAATAATGGATCCACATAGGGGTGTCAAGACCAGCCATCTTTGCCCAGTGGGAGGCAACCCTGAAAAGCTTCCTCTCATTGGAGGATGCTGTCATTGGGCCGGCATGGCAGCTCAATTTCTCTCTCTGCCCACTCCGGTTTCCTTCTCTTTTCCACAGGCATTGGTCCCAACAAACATCCTGTAAGGTAAACTCTGTCTCAGACTCGGCCTCACAGAAACCCTATTTGTGACACAGGCCAAAGGGAGTCTTCTCCAATACGTGAATGCTGCGTGAGCAAGGTCTGTTTTCTTCTAGCTTAACTCTATGTTACAATCACGTAAGCCTGAAGCTACCCTTATCCATATTTTCACCATGGAGAGAAAGCCTCAAGACAAACACAATACTTCAAGATGAAGCAGAGCAGAGGGGAATGGAGAGATAATGAGAGAGTGAGGCAGGGAGGGAGGGAAGGAGAGAGTGAGAGAGAGAACACGTGAGAGAGTAAGAACAAGACTGATGTAACGATTACACTGCAAAACCTGGATCCTGCCATCCCTCTGTCAGTAGAACTCCTGGATGTCTTTATTTTAAACTCCTTTGAGTTGAGGTGTTTATTTTCTGTTTACAGGTGAAAGACCATGATTATTATAGATACATACTGATATCAAATCTTACTAACTTCAAATAACATGTGTTGACTGATACACAGAGCAGGGCTATGCGTGGCCAATACCTGCTCATGGACGATAATGCAAAGTATGTAATAAAGAAAAAAAAGCTTTAGATCTTCTTAATTGCAAGTTATTTCTTTACACAAAAAATATGTGATTCCAACAATAAATAAAGCAATGCTATCTTGTAATCATATTTGAATATTTTGCCAGGTATCCACAGATTCAGCCTGCAACTCAACACTCTTCGAATTCAAATGCGTAAGAACAGAAAGTATACAATAGTCTTATTGTTCCTGTGTAAACTAGAATCTAGTGGTTTTCCTTAAACGGAATAAAAGGTTCCAGTTAATAAAGCCAACTGGCGATAGTACGAAGTGGAGTCTATGGATCTGGAACTCCACATTATCATATTCCAAAGTTCCATTCTGACCTTCTCCTAAGACTCTCGTCTTCGGCAGAATATTATCAGGCTCTCTGTTTGATATAGTGATTGCCTACTGATTTTAAGTTTCCTCAACTGCTCTTTGTCACTGTGCACCCTTCACTAAAGTCCATCAGCTATTTCAGTATGTTCATTATTAGGTAAGGAATGGGGAGGAAAATTATGAAAAAGGTCAAATGCACCTTTAACCGTCACACTTTAATTAAATTTATATGACTTATTCAGGTGAAACCCAGGAAAAAGTAGCTGTAGTAAAACATGTTCATGAGTTCCACTTGTACAAAACTCATTTGGTCTTCCAACTGGCAACTGAATTTTATTTTGATGTATAATTTGAAAAAGGTTGGAATGTTCGATGATTACGCCTGTTAAGTCTGGGAGAAGTTATAATTTACCAACTCTTTCTTAAAGATTTAATTAACAAACAGTAAAAATTTATCTGGCTGCTATGTTTTTTTGGTGATGGAACATTGAGAACTAAAATATTATTTTATATAATGGGAAATCATGTTATTTTCTATCTCAAGCTATAAATCAGATACACTGTTTAATTACCAGAATCTCTGAATTTTTCTATAATTTTTGGCTCCGAACTCTTATTACTCCTCCGTGTATCACGCCCTTGGCTCGGAGAACTCTCTGAAATCAGTATTATTACTTTAAGAGACAGGAACTAAGAAAGCAAATCTAACTACCATATTTTGAGCTTCATATTTTAAGCTCTTTTTACTGAGTCCTGAACAATAGATCAAAAAATTATATTTATTGACATAGTTCATATCCATTTAAGCAAATAGCAACATGACTTAACGATATAATTACATTAACAAATAGTGTAAATGTCAACGTAGTTGCTGTAATGAAGTTTTACATGTATTATCTATAGTATTAGTAACATTACTTCAGCAGATTCCTATGCCAATTTCAACGACAACCCACAGAATTCCTGCTTTTGTTAACTCAAATTAAATATAGAGCCTTATAAAAGTGAGAGATGCATGTTTTTCGCAAAACTACTTCAAGAAAAAAATCACTTGCTTTCATAACCTGAAAATGAATCAGCATAGGCTAGGACATCAGAAATTGATATTCAGGGGCTGGCCCCATGGCCGAGTGGTTAAGTTCGTGCACTCCGCTGCAGGTGGCCCAGTGTTTCGTTGGTTCAAATCCTGGGCGCGGACATGGCACTGCTCATCAAACCATGCTGAGGCAGCATCCCACATGCCACAACTAGAAGGACTCACAACGAAGAATATACAACTATGTACTGGGGGGCTTTGGGGAGAAAAAGGAAAAAAATAAAATCTTTAAAAAAAATAAGAAATTGATATTCATTTTCTTCATTATTCAGAACACTTTATTAATTGCTTCTCAATAAATAAAACTGCTTAAGTGAAGACAAGTCAATAAAACTGTGTGACTTGCTTCTTGGACAAGGGAAACAAAAGAAAGAATAATCAAGTGGGACTTCATAAGACTAAAGAGCTTCTACAAGGCAAAGGAAAACAGGATTGAAACGAAAAGATAACCCACCAACTGGGAAAAAATATTTTCAAATCATATATCTGACAAAGAGTTAATCTCCATAATATATAAAGAACTCACACAACTCAACAACAAAAAATCAGAATAACCCGATCAAAAAACTGGCAGGGGATATGAACAGACATTTCTCCAAAGAAGATATATAGATGGCCACCATGCACATGAAAAGATTCTCATCACTGATCATCAGGTAAATGCAAATCAAAACTACACTAAGATATCACCTTACACCTTTTAGAATGGCTATAATAACCAAGACAAAAAAAATAATAAATTTTGGAGAAGTTGTGGAGAAAAAGGAATCCTCATACACTGCTGGTGGGAATGCAAACTGGTGCAGCCACTATGCAAAACAGCATGGAGATTTCTAAAAAAACTGAAAATAGAAATACCATATGACCCAGCCATCCCACCACTGAGTATCTATCCAAAGAACTTGAAATCAGCAATTCAAAGAGACTTATGCATCCCTATGGTCATTGCAGCACTATTCACAATAGGCAACAAGTGGAAGCAACCAAAGTGCCTATGAAGGGATGAATGGATAAAGAAGATGTAGTATATATATATACGATGGAACACTATTCAGCCATAAAAAAGACAAATCATTCCATTCACAACAACATGGACGGACCTTAAGAGTATTATGTTAAGTGAAATAAGCCAGATAGAGAAAGACAAACAGTGTATGATTTCACTCATATGTGGAAAATAAACAAACACAAGTATAAAGAGAACTATTTAGTGGTTGTCAGGGGGAAGGGGAGTGGGCACAAAGGGTGAAGAAGTGTACCTATAAGATGACTGACTAATAATGTACAACTGAAACTCCACAATGTTGTAAACTATCGTAACCTCAATTAAAAAAAAAACCTGTGTGACTTGGTAAATGCTGGATATTTTTTTTTTTAACAATTTCTGGGTTTTCTTTTTTTTAATGCTTTTTGGTGAGGAGGATTGGCCCTGAGCTAACATCTGTTGCCAATCTTCCTCTTTTATTTTTCTCTCCAAAGCCCCAGTACACAGTTGTATATCTTAGTTGTAAGTCATTCTAGTTTTTCTATGTGGGATGCCACCACAGCATGGCTTGATGAGTGGTGCTAGGTCTGCACCCAGGATCCAAATTGGCGAACCCCAGGCCGCTGAAGCACAGCATGTGAACTTAACCACTCGGCCACGGGGCTGGCTCGCTAGATTCTTCTTTACCAAGTTGTCTCAAACCCTGGAAGAGTCTATACAGCCTCCTGAATTTCATCCCAGTTAGTTACAGTGAGGATATCCAGTCAAAATATGGGCAACTCCTTCAAATTTAAAACAAACATCCCAGAACATCATTAAGAAAAATTTATATTTAGAAAATTAAATGTGGGGAAGAAATGAGAAACATAGTAATGAAGTCAAAATGCAGAACCTTATAGTGAATTGAAGACAGCAGCCACTGCAAGTTGGTGTTTTAATAATGTATATAAAGACCAGCAGAAACTAAATTATTTACACGTCCTGCCTGACGCACACATTTGGAAAGTGGACTGAGCAATGAGAGTCAAAGTTGCTGTGACGTGCTGTGTGTCCAGGATGCAAGTCTCTTACTGTTCGTATTTCATATTTTTCTCAAGTGAGCTTTTTAAGTTGTATTTCAAATATCTAGAAACATTTTGAGGACCTCATAGAGCCAAACCTTTCATTCGATAAATAAGTTAATCCTTACTGAGTGTTCTATGCTGGGCGCTCTTCTAAATACGTTACGTGTGTTAACTCGCAAGGTCCTTCTAACAAACTTATGAGGTAGCTAATAGTATGGTCACCTCTCTTTTAAAGATAAGGTTCTTAGGCACCAAAGACCCCATGTAAGGGACATGATCAGGATCAGGATCAGGAGCTGAATCGACGCTGTGTGATTTCAGAAGCTGGGCTCCTAACCACTATACCTTACGTCCTTCCCTGACAGGTAACTGTAGCAGTAATGGCACGTTTACCATGATTTTTGTCTGTTTTTCGTTCTCTTCTCCCTGCACCTAGCTGATCTGAACCAGGCTCTACAAAACTTTAGCCAGCCTAGTACCTCCCTCATGCAAAAGAATGAGAGAAATCTAGCAGCATTTTTAATGTTGAAACTCATGAAGGAGGGGAGGAGGTGGGGCAGGGGGGAGAAGGAAACAGAGACAGAGACAGACAAATATCCATTTAAAATACACTTTGCTTTGGTTAGAGAATAACCTAATGCTCTTTTTTACCCCACTGGTGCAACTGTGAAGGGTTTTAGGCATGGAATGAAAGTAAGGGAAAGAAAAAACACTTGTGTCTTACTTTTTCTTCTGTCCTTATTTTTTTTAAAACAATAGAGCCATACTTATGTATTACAGGTTGGTTTCTTCATATTCAGCTGTTATGGTTGTCTTTTGTTTTTTTGCATAGCTTGTTTTGAAATCATTTAAGACCCATTAAGAAGTGTGGCAGTGGCGCAGGTTCTTGCGTACCTCTCATCCGGCAGCCCCAATTCCATCATTCATTTTTTGTATGAAAGAAAGAGAATGGATCACTTTGTTTTCAAATTTACTATCTGAAAAGCAGAGAAAATAAAACTTGTGCAGAATGCATACCACTGGCCTGCAAGGTGGCTTCGCTGCACAACTCCTGAAGAAGCTCTGAGCTGATGTAGTCCAATCCTGGCCTTAAATGTTAAACCTGCTGGCAACCTGCACTCACACAGTATGGTCTTCGTCATGGGTGCCAAGGAGACTTGGCCTCATTTAAAAAGAAAAATAGCTCAGCCAATCTTTGTGGTGAGATTGTGAATGCTTAACTGAATTCAATTAAGGCAGGAAAAGGATTCACCTTAATATATGCAGAATAAAAAATCTTCGTTTTTATTTTTTCCTCCAAAGAACTCACTTTTCTTGAATAAGAAAAGACATTTAGTTTAGTATAAGAAAGATGAATTGTAATAAAGAAAACTCAAAAGGCTTTGTATCAAGACAGATTACATTCAAGAGCAATATTTAGGTGATGGGTAAAGAGAACAGCTGGCACATTTAGGCGTGAATGTACAGCCTGTGGTTGAAATGAAACCAAAGAACACTTCATGATATTGATGTGGTGTATTTTTCAAGAACTAAAACCCAAAACGTTGCTTTTCCCAGACTGAGGTTAGTGAAAAGGCTCTGAGACTGTTTTTATTACACTGGGCTCTCTGCCCAGCTTTAATCACCATCAGAGAAACGGGGCTCTGACCAGGATAGTACATTGTGCTTTCAAGATAGCTAGTGGTGAGCAGCAATGGATTTCCTAAATTATATGTATAGTAGAATGAAAAAAAATTGTGGGGATTACTGCAGGTTTGGGCTATTTTACCTCTTGTTGTAAACAGATTTCTTTCTTCAGCATCTGTTTACCGAGATGGTTAATTCCAAGTAATGGAGACAATCTTCAAACAAAGGTCAATGGATCTAATTTCCAATTGACTGCTGTTGCATTTAGATGGACAGGACCCTTGTTTCCAGAAGCAGGATCTACAATTGTGTTCCAGGAGAAGGCCTCAGCTTAAAATACATGACAGTTCTTAAAGCATTTCCTAAAGGTCTGCTTCTTCCAGAGGCTCATTCCTCTATCTTGGGAGATAAGACACTTGTTTTTCTGAGATGACAATTCTCACCATAATAAAATATATTCAATCTACAAGGATGAAATCATTTTACTATTGAACGTGTCTTCTACTCTGAGGGCGAGAAACAGAAAGCTTTGTCTAAGAAAAACCCAGCATGTACTGATTGGCTTCACATGATTTCTCTCTTAAAATTGTCCTGGAGACTCTTCATAGAAGGCTCTAGAATGCTTCTACATTGTGACCCACCCTATTCATGTTTCTTGTACATAGGTACTATACATATATTCCTTAGGTATTATACAAATATATATTCCACACGAGCTGAGATAATTACATAGTGCTAAAGTAAAAAGTGCATTAAAAGACAAGAGAATGCATAGATACAAACATTTATACTTGTTTAGAATTGATACACAAATAGAAGCTAAGAACTGTAGTTCAAAAAAGTTTATTTTTTTATTGGATATGCATGAAACCAGAAAGATGGTTGTCCCCATTCGAATACAGCAATAATGATTTGACTCCTAAGTAGGACTCACTATTTAAAATAATTTCTGGTTATAAACTTAGTAATAAGACTTTTCCTATCATATATACCCTCAGTCAAAATAGGAATATATCTAGTAAACTTTTATCGCTACATAAATATTATATTTGGCCCTAATGTTATAAAATATTGTGCTCTCAGGACAGCTACATTTGAGGGAATGAAAGGGAGCACAGGACCTTTCAGCCAAGTTGTACACAGTGCTTTAAATAAAACGATAAGAAAAAAGTTCCAGCCACAATTTTTTTCTTGTAGTAAATAAATAAAAGACAAAATCTTACAAATATGTATCTTTAAGAACTGGCTAGAAGGTGGTTTCACATTCCCTGACTCATGATTTGTCTATGATATGAGTATGTATATACACGCATGGTGGGGTGTTACCCTCGTCATGCAAACTCATGACATGAGCAAACTGCTTCACTGTGATGGGCTATGTTTAAGGGCGTTTAACTATAGATCAGTTTTCCAGTCTGCAGCACCAAGACAAGGAACAGCTCTGAAACTCACTCCTCTCTACGCCCATAAAAAATTATTAGGTGGGGAAAAAATACTTTCAACTAAATGAAGGATGATATAGTGAAAAACTAGCATTTGCAAAAAGTCTCTATTTTAAATTATATTTAAAATATATTTATATTATAAATTATATTTTTAAATTACATATTAAATTACCCCTGTTAGGAGGGAGAAGATAATTGATGACTAAATTGGATTCAGAAATGCTATTGTTTGAATTGAGAAAATGGTCTATGTGCTCCTCATGCCTATTTACAGGTTTAAACTATGTGTATACATGCAAGCTTGGAGTAACCATCCCCACGCATTTTACGCACTGTGTAGTAAAATACGACAATTTTATTCATCTGAAAATCACCCATTTCAACCTCTAAGCAGCACCTCTTTGTCCTAGTATTTTGTGATTTACTGAAGTTGCTATCTGTAATTTATATGCAAATTTAATTTTTGTAATAAAGTATGTTTTTGTAATATATATAATTTGTAATACATATGTAACATATAAAATGTGCAAGATTTTTGTAATAACATATATAAAATGTACACCTCCCCTTTCTCTTATAACAATACTGATCTCCAAATTGGGGAATATTGAATATAACATACTGAATGTAATGAGAAACCACTGAGCAGAAACCAACATTGAGAGTCCGTTTCCTATAGATTATGAATAGTTCCTGGGTGAAGAAATAATTAATCGATATTTATTTTAAAAGCTATATGATTGTCATTCTACCATCCTGTGTCACATAAATTCTATGAAGGACTCATAATCTTCCTTTCCAGCTAAGAAAAAGTATCCAGCTGACAAAATGCATGCCGTAAAGCAGGTATCTTCAGGCACTGACCACATCCGGCTCCACTGAGTCGCAATGGCTTCCTAAAACCTAGATCAAAGTTAAGTACATGTGCAAAGATCAAACCACAAGTCAGCTGTAACCAAAATTGCTTTGGTTCACCTCCTGGCATGATGCCAGTACCTCAGGGTCCCCCTGCATCAACCACGAGAGCGTGCCTCTAAGGTAATGAGTACTCCCTTCCAAACTTGCCTCCCTGGATTGGTAACATCAGAAAACACCGGGAGTCAGGTTTGTGATGTGAGTGAGGCCCCAGGAGGGAGACCCTCAACTGGTGAAAACAAAGAGAAGCAGGAGAACAAGGGTTGCATGGGGCAAATAAGTACAGTGAGCTGGAAATATTAACATTTTCTCCTAGTGAAATCTTGAGAAGAAGTAAGCAATACAGTAAGCAATGCTATTTTTTAAAATATTTGCTATAAAATACCAGGGTATGAATATGTGTTCAGTCATCATTTGACAAGGTACTTTTAAGAGAGCAATTAATAATTTTAGTTTTATTCTTTGACATGTTCTAATTTATTATTAGTTGCTTCATATCTAAGCTCTTTATTAATTCGTCATAAACCAGTCTCATATGCACTTCAGCAGGCTGTATTAAGAATTCTTGTACGGGCAGGGCCCCAAGGCTGAGTGGTTGAGTTCATGCACTCCACTTTGGTGGCCCAGGGTTCTCCGGTTCGGATCCTGGGTGAGGACCTACACACCACTCATCGAGCCATGCGGAGGCAGCATCCCACACAGAAGAACCAACTAGAATGACTTACAACTAGGATATACAAATATGTACTGGGGCTTTGGGAAGGAAAAACAAAGATTGGCAACAGATGTCAGGGTCAATCTTTCTCACCAAAAAGCAAAACAAAAAAGAAGAAAAGCTGCCCTCTCAAAACAAAAAAATGAATTATTGTACCTATTTACTTTACAGGCCAAAACTATAAGAATAGACAACTATACATCTCTGTTCTATCTCCATGTCTATCCCCAAGTACAAAATTAAAAATTAAAATCCAGGGTCCAGCCAGTGGCACAGCGGTGAAGTTCGCACGTTCTGCTTCTGCGGGCGGGGGTTCACCGGTTTGGATCCCGGGTGTGGACATGGCACCGCTTGGCAAAAGCCATGCTGTGGTAGGTGTCCCACATATAAAGTAGAGGAAGATGGGCACGGATCTTAGCTCAGGGCCAGACTTCCTCAACAAAAAGAGGAGGACCAGCAGCAGGTAGCTCAGAGGTAATCTTCCTCAAAAAAAAAAAATTAAAATCCAGAACTTCAAGAGTGATGCCTCTTGAGAGTGATAAAGTCATGCAAGTCCTTTGATGAAAATATATTTGATAAACACACAACCCTCAAATATACATCCTACGAAAGCTGCTTCCACCTCCTGGGCCCTGCTGTAGCTTCTCCACCCTCAAGTCCCTAACTCTGCAACAAACGGCTTTTCATTAATTAATTAATCTACATTAAAACACTCAGAAGGATGAAGGAAAATAACATATCTACTTATAAATAAACCTTCTAAATGTCACTGAGTGGAAAGCTATAGCCCAGTTTTTCATCATTTATTTTCTCAGCAAATACTAACAGCTGAGCACCAACAGCTTGTCAATCGCTGTGTAAAACGTGGGATTCACAGACGAACAAAAGATGGCTCCAGTGATGACATTAAGTGTGGACAGACCAGTTAGGAGGCCAATTAGGAGACAGACCAGACCGAACACACCACCGTACCACGTGGGAAGGGCAGCAACAGCTGAGGTGGAACAACGCCCTGTCTGAGTCGAGGGGGCCGGAGAGCAGCACTGTGCTCCCCAGACTCAGACTGCAATCTCAGCTGTCAAAGTCTGAGTCTGACACCGCGAGGATCAGAGGAATGTGAAAACAAGACATATACACATAAAAATCACCTGGAACCCCTCTGTATTGCTTTACAATCGCCAATCCACTAATTTCCTTTCTATAAAACAAGACTAGACTAGAAGGTCTTTAAACTTCTTCTAACTCAATGCTATGATTCCATTAAATAGTATCCTATTTTATACAAATTCACAGTTGTCTGTTTTGAATGTAAAACTATGACAAACCAATCTCAGCGATGGTGCTTTCTTCTGAGTAGTCCTCATCATTCATTTCTGTGTTACACAATCCTCTGACTTTTTCTCCCCTCTCAATCCTAGGGGGCACATAATCATTAGTAACTGGTGTTTAACTTTTGTTTCTTTCATCACAAAGAGATATGTCAATGTTGATGCCTCTGTCAGTAATTTGATGAACTGTTGCTTTCAGTCTTTTGGAAACAAAAACAGTGAAACTCAAGCTTTAGCTTCTCCCGAGATTCCCCCAGCCCCAAGCTCGAGGAGGGTCACTTTACAAGTCCAGTGTAACTCAGGGCTGGCTCTGCCCATCAGGACTCTGCTCAAGGGGCTGGCCCGTGGCCAAGTGGTAGAGTTCGCGTGCTCCGCTTCGGCGGCCCAGGGTTTCACCGGTTAGGATTCTGGGTGCGCACATGGCACTGCTCATCAGGCCATGCTGAGGCAGCGTCCCACATCCCACAACCACAGGCACTCACAACTAGGATATGCAACTATGTACTAGGGGGGATTTGGGGAGAAGACAAAAAGGAAAAAAAAAAGGTTGGCATTAGTTGTTAGCTCAGGTACCAATCTTTAAAAAAAGAAATAAAGCACTCTGGTCCAATGAGGCAGAAAACTGAGACATGTGGGCTTCCACAGCTTCTTGACTGTACTTTTCAAGTCAAGTAGTTTGTACTTATACACTTGCAACAATCCTAAGGGACCCATAGTCACCTTAATAAACCTAGTTGCTGACTTGAATCCCTGGCTAACGGCCCAGACACCACTTGCTCTGAAGGGTATCAGTAATAATATCCCAGAGGGGCTCCAAATGAAAATTAAAAACCAATAGCTACATAATACGTATTTGCCTGCCTTTCATAACATAGCGCATATATTAACCCTAATGGAAAACCATTAGGATGAAGTGGAGGGAAAACAGTAGCACTGTTGACTTTGAAACCCCTTCTTAACCATAAAATTTGACTTACTCCTCTTTGTAACATAATAATGAAAATGCAATATCTCATGTGTATGAGCTTCTGTTAGGGCTTTTTAAAGCCAGAAAAACGCTAACAATAGAGACCAGCTTCATGTGTTTTCAAATTTACCATTAAAATGTCTCCTTACTTGGCATTTTTTAAGCTAACTTGTCCCTTTAGTCTTAAAGAATGGAAAACATTTTTGAGGTAATAACTTACGTCCAATCAAGGAAAGTCGGTTCCTGGTTGAATGCTCTTTTTTGCCTCCTTTATTCTTTCACTAATTGGGGGGGGGGGGGTCAGGGTCATGAGACCAATTATTTAAGTATTTGGATACAAAGCTCTCATTGCTCTTAAAAACTTAGTAAATAATTTTAAGATATTAACCTCCTTTACCAACTTAACCTAGAATTTGAGAACAATTAGCTATCAACAACCACTTAATATCCCTCCCCTTCCACAGCAGCTCCTACTTTTATTTATTAATCCTTTGTAACTATTATTTGATTGTTATTAAATAGTCCTCCATAACTATTAATATATTAATATATGTATTAATGTATTCATACATTAATATGCACCAGGCACCATGATAGGTACTGGGGATATAACGGTGACCAAAACCAGACCCAATTCCCCCTCTCAAAGGCTTTCAGTCTAGTAGGGGAGACAGGTATTAGTAACAAATAATCAAAATTTTAAGATAATTTAAAAATAATTAATAACTGAAAGATGTGCTCTGAGGCAAAGGCATATGAAAGTGTTTGAGTAAGGCTTCCCTCAATGTGTAGGAGGCATCAGACTCAACCAGAAAGAGGGTCAGCAGGTGAGAGCACAAACTAGAGGAAACTGCATTCCACCTGAGAACAGAGAAACACGCCCTATCTGAGGTAAAATGTGGCAATGCGGAGACTGGTGTGTGAGACTACGGAGGCAGGCAAGAGTCAGAGCACGTGGAACCTTGTAAGCCATGGGGAGATTAGTGTGTGTACTAGAAGAGAAGTGGGAGGCCAGTAAAGATTTTTATTCAGGGACACGAATACTGGTAGATTTGTGTTTTACTGGACTGTTCTATTCCAATATGGAGGACAAGTTCGAGGGCAGGGGGAGTGGATGAAGGGAAATCAGTTAGGAGGTCACTGTAGTTTTCCAAACCAAGACTTTGTGTCCATGAGAGAAATGGAGAAAGATGCCGTGGAAGTGGTCGGGGCCCTCAGGAAAGTGTTCCTTTTCAGTGTTCACTTTTGGAATCCAGGTGTCTCAGTCTGGGGAGAGGATGAACCACGGTTACGGAGCCACAGTCAGTGCCCCCAGCTGACCTCGGGGTTGAGAATACATTGTTTATGGGAGCCTGATGGAGACGGGGCGCCCAGGGTGCTGACGGGGTGAAGGTGAGAGACTACTGGTGAGAAAGACAGGGCCTCTTCCTAACTGTGTTTTGCTATTATCCACTGTGGTTCAGTGACATATCCATTTTAAAGAGGGAAAAACACAGGAAGAGGAAGGGGAATTATTGAAGAAAAAGAATTTTTCTACTGAATTTCCTTTCTAAACAGAGCAGAAGTGAAATCTGCAAAGGGGAAAAGAAAGTCTGTGTAATTACAGTATAGCACAAGGTCAAACTGCTAAAGAAGACACATTAATAATATGCCAGATGGGTAAATACACAAGAGCTCTTTGCCATGTGCAAAATCTTTTTTTTTTTTTTTTTTTTTGCTTTTTAAACAGTGCCAAGGGGCATTGCTCATCTACATGACAAGCTGTTTCCAATGTTCACCTCCGTGCACAGCACTGGCCTCGCCCAAAGCATTGTTTGGATTTCCACTTCTTTACTTATGAGTGTTTAAATTCAAACAAGATATACTAATTTTGAACAAGGAAGATTTGCTATATTAAAAAAATATGGATGACTAAGGTCTGAAAGCAAACATATGTGTTTGATGCAGCAAAACATAAAACTGGTAGGTGGGCTGTTAAGAACACAGACACAGGAGGAAACTCCCAGTTCTTGAGCACTTACTCTGAGCCAGGCACTTCACATTCACGATTTCATTTACTAGTCATTATTTCCAATGAGAAATCCATTTTGCAGGTGAAGAAACAGACATGCATTGAGTTAGGGGAACATAGCTAGTAAGTGGTAATGTTGGAATTCAAATGTCATTGTGTGCAGCTGAAAGGCAAATCACTTTTATACCAGTCTATAAGCATGAGCTACACCTCCTGAGGCAATTCTTAGCATGAGTAGGAACCAGGGCACTGAAGTTTGTGTGTGTGTGTGTTGTGTGTGTGTGTGTTGTAAGAGGGAGATAGAGAAAGACAGAGAGACTGACTCACAGAGACAAAGAAGTTGACTGAGTGTGAAGAGAAGAAGCAGTAGAAAAATTGAGAAAGGATAAAGAGTAGAATGAGCATTTCACTGCTTTTTCTCTTCCTAAGAAGATGGAGAAGAAAAGAAGGTAGCTGCCATTAGGCACCAACTAAAAAAAAGTGTACTGTGCAGGGGCCAACCCCATGGCCTACTGGTTAAGTTTGGCATGCTCCACTTTGGCAGCCTGGGTTTGGTTCCCGGGCCCAGACCTACACCACTCATCAGTGGCCACGCTGTGGCAGCAACTCATACACAAAATCGAGGAAGACTGGCACAGATGTTAGCTCAGGTGCATCTTCTTCAAGCAAAAAGAAGATTGGCAACAGATGTAAGCTCAGGGTAAATCTTCCTCAGCAAAAAGAGGAAGATTGGCAACAGATGTTCACTCAGGCAAATCTTCCTCAGCCAAAAAAAAAAAAAATGTACACTGTGAATATATTTACTTGAATAAGGTCAAAAAAGATTTTTTTAAATAAAATGTGAAAGTTTGTCTCCCATCAGAAACATTTGAGAGCACTAAAGATAGTTAGCTTAGAGGAAGACTCAGAAAGGGGGTAGGTATCTATTTTTTCATCCTGGAACAGCCATCCTGTGGAAGAATATGAGACATAATGTGGGGAGTTTAAGGACGAACTTGCACAGATGAGTAAAAACTGCAAGAAGGTAAGCTATGGTTTGATTCTAAGAAGCTCTTTCTAGCAATGAGGAAAATGTGGTCAGCTGATTAAGAGATAATATGTTCCCTAACATTGGAGGAATTCAAACAAGGGCAGAATGAGCTCAGGTCATAGATTTGTTTAAAGAGGATTCATGTGTAAAGAACTGAACAAGAAGATATCCAAGATCTCTTCTAACTCTGATTCTTATTAATAAAATTCCCCGACCTGGTTCAGCCCGTGGCTCACAGTGTGGTCCTGATAGTATCATCCTGTATGTTATCCTGGAACATTCAGAAGCAACACATCCTGGAAATTCAGAGGCCCAGAGCAGTGTTCCCACACACGTGGGCAGCCCCGGGCGCTGCAGTCGTCATAACGGCTCTAAGTCGCACCCACATCACTTGGCTCTCCTGTGCCTCCGCTTCCTGTCTCCTCACCTACTAAGTAAGGGGAATGCGTACTCAGATCAAAGACATCCACACGGTTTGATTAGACACAATCCGCAAAACCGTTTGGCAAATATACCATATCATTATCTGTTGGTATAGTTTGTGAAAACACAAGAACCATAAACCGGTGAGGCTGAGAGCTGAAGGGATAAACTCTCAATCAGCTGACTCTAAGGCTGTGTGTGCCTAAAACACTGAACTGAAAAAATCCTCCACGGGACTTTTCAGTTTTCTTAAAAACTCAATTAGCCTGCTGGGAGAGATATGACACAATTAATAAGCAGATAAGCCTGGCCCACATCTTAGAACAATTCTATTGCGAATGGACTATTCGACTGCCAACTTAAAAGTTTACTTTCAAGGACCAAGTACCAAACCCCATTATGTGTAAATACAATGAAAAAAACACCTCATTTTCAAATTGGGGGTGGGATGGGGTATGCTTAGTTAAGACATGCATGCAAATAATATGGCATAGAATATCATCACTGTCATAAGAGAAGTATAAACCAGTTGCTACAGCCAATTCTTACTTATTTTATTTAAGAAATTTTTAGGGGCCGGCTCTGTGGCCAAGTGGTTAAGTTTGCACACTCCGCTGCAGCGGCCCAGGGTTCAGATCCTGGGTGCGGACATGGCACCACTCATCAGGCCACATTGAGGCAGTGTCCCACATCCCACAACTAGAAGGACCTGCAACTAAGATATACAACTATGTACAGGGCGGGGGAGGGGGGAGGTTGAGGAGATAAAGCAGGGAAAAAAAAGAAGATTGGCAACAGTTGCTAGCTCAGGTGCCAATCTTTAAAAAAAAAAAAAGAAATTTTGAGAGTACATCCTATGAGCCAGCCACTGTTCTAAGTGCTTTATATTTAATATAATCCTCAAAACAACCTAGGAGATAGATACTATCATTGTCCCCATTTTACAAGTGTGGACTGAAGCATGGGATGTTAAGAAATTGCACAAGGCTGCCTAGTGGTTAAGTTCAGTGCACTCCACTTAGGCGATCTGGGTTCGGTTCCTGGGCGCAGACCTACACTGCTGGTCTGTTAGTGGCTGTGCTGTGGTGGCAGCTCACATACAAAAAAAGAGGAAGACTGGCAGCAGATGTTAGCTCAGGGTGAATCTTCCTCAGCAAAAGAAAGAAAGAAGAAATACAAGAAATTGCACAAGGTCTATGGCTGGTAAGTGGCACAGCAGAGAGTGAGTTCCAGCAATCCATCCCCAGAGTCCATGCTCTTACCCTCTTTATTATCCTGCCTTTTCTATCCAGACAGGAAGGAGTGAATGACTCCTATTCCAAGGGAAAATCCAGGAAAATCAAGTGCATTAGAAATGAAACATAGAGCAGATTTTGGCTTGTAGAAAGGGAACAAAATGGCAAAACAGAGAGACAGAGCAGCATGACAAAAGCATGACAAGAAGACTAAAGAGAAGGGAGAGGGGAAAATGGTGAGTTAGTCCAGATTGTTGGAGATTAGGGTCCAAGGAAAAACATAGGGAAAGATAAATCTAAAAAAGTACATTTATGGGGCTGGCCCAGTGGCACAGCAGTTAAGTGCACACATTCTGCTTCAGCGGCCCAGGGTTTGCAAGTTCGGAGCCCAGGTGCAGACATGCACCACTTGGCAAGCCATGCTGTGGCAGGCATCCCACATATAAAGTAGAGGAAGATGGGCATGGATGTTAGCTCAGGGCCAGTCTTCTTCAGCAAAAAGAGGAGGATTGGCAGCAGATGTTAGCTCAGGGCCAATTTTCCTCAAAAAAGAAGAAGTACATTTGTGAGGGGCTGGCCCAGTGGCGCAATGGTTAAGTTTGCACACTCCAATTCAGCAGCCCACAGTTCGCCAGTTCAGATCCCGGGTGCAGACCTATGCACTGCTTAAAAAGCCATGCTGTGGTAGGCGTCCCACATAAAAAGTAGAGGAATATGGGCACGAATGTTAGGTCAGGGCCAATCTTCCTCAGCGGAAAAAAAAAAAAAAGAGGCAGATTGGTGGTGGATGTTAGCTCAGGGTCAATCTTCCTCAAAAAAAAGAAAAAGTACACTTATGAGGGGCTGGCCCAGTGGTGCAATGGTTAAGTTTGCACACTCCAATTCGGCAGCCCACAGTTCGCCAGTTCAGATCCCAGGTGCAGACCTACGCACTCCCTAACAAGCCATGCTGTGGCAGGCGTTCCACATATAAAGTAGAGGAATATGGGCATGGATGTTGGCTCAGGGCCAATCTTCCTCAGCAAAAGAAAGAGGCAGATTGGAGGTAGATGTTAGCTCAGGGCTAATCTTCCTCAAAAAAAAAATACACTACCAATAAAAAGTACATTTACAAAATATCAGAAGTGGTCCTCACTGGTATGTTTTTGGCAGTTAGAATTTGTTTTTTAAGGATTGGAGAGACACTGGAAATGACTATGAAGGAGAGTGACAGGATTGAAGATGGAAAATGTCTCTGGCAGTAGTCTATGGGACAAATTGCCGGGGTAGATACTGAACAGAAGTTCTCTAGTGACAAGGTTGCAATTACTATTATAAGAGGGACAAAAGACCTGAGCAGGTGGGGTGGAAATAAAAGCAACAAGGAAGATACAGCAAAAGTAGAAGCAACACAAGCTAGACAAACACAGAAGTGAAGGAAAGGGTCTGCTGTCAGCAGGTCTGTGTGGCTGGGTGGACGTCAAGTGTCCTCAACAGAAAAGGGAAACATGACAAGTAGGAAGGGTTGGAGGAGGCAATGAGTTCTGATTGTGACATACTGAGCTTGAAGTACCAGTGGAACATTCAGAGGAAAATGTCAACTGGCAGCTGGAAATGTTAGTAAGGAAGCTGGGCAAGAGAGAGAGAGCCCTAACCCCCCAGACCAACACTCTCTTATGTCCCATGTATTATTCAGGCCTTCAGTCCCTCCCACCAGGGAAGTGTCGCACTTTGAAGAAAGCAGGAATCTGACCCCTTACTGCTTTCTTGGCTTCTCATCACATCATGGGTGAAACAAATTCTTTCCAACTCTGCTATTTCTGAAACAAACACAATCCCTCCCCTGAGGGTTTTCATGGAGGAAGAAATACGTAGCATTTAGATCACTGAATCAGTCAGACCAGACTGGCTCGAGTCCTTGCTTTGTTACCCCTTCATTAAGTCAGCATTGCGAAGTCCACGTTCCTTCATCTGTAAAGTGAGTAAAGATCACTGCTCTGAGAAGAACTCTCACGGTGTGTATAATGTGCCCGGCACCCAGTAGGCCTTGACAAATTTCATCATTTATTGAACATTTACTATGAGCCAGGAACTCCATGTTCTTAGGCAATCTTACCACAACCAGATGGAGAAGGTGCTACTAATTGTCCCATTTTACAGATATGGAACTAGGTCAGAGAGAGGTTAACTAACTTGTCCAGGGTCACACTTCCTAAAATGTTATTTTAGGGAAAAAAAATCAGTCTAAAGCAAGCGTTCAGGGTGGATTAGAGCTACTTTGAAAAAAGGATTGTGAAGGGTGTAGACTGCTATTTGCAGGGGCGTCTTAATCAATCTCTAGCTAATACTAGAGATTCCATTTCTTTGGGTGGCAGATGCAGGCACTAATAGCTGGTGGGATCTAATTTTACTCTATAAAAAATGGAGACAAAATTTGTAATAGTATTCTTTGGACCAAATAGCATTTCCTCGGAAGTGTTATGGGGCTTTTATAGGAACCAGGCTGTTCTAAGTTTGATGAGATTGGAATACATACATTCAATGATAGCATTGCGTAACCTGGCAAGGAAATAGTCTTCACAGCCAACAAGTGCTGGCATTTCTGAGTCTTTTGACTATCGTCCAGTAGTCTTAACTGGGTCTAGACATGAGAGAGACCTACGCCTGGATCTCTGGAGAGGCTTGGCTTCCCCATCACACTGCTCTGGAAAATGAACCAGAGCCCACTGATATACATATTTTTTTTAAAAAAAATCACACCTTTGGACATTATTACAACAGGAAAAGGCAAAACTCTCAAGAACTGACATGTGTTTTAGACCAAAGGGCATTTATTAACTAAACTATCATTTAGACTGACACGGAAGCCATAAATTATAGTGTTGTCAACACTATATAAGGAAATGAAATATAAGTTAAACGCCAAGAAGTGACATCCTGGAATGGAGAAAGCATTACTGTTCCTTGCGATAACTTAGATTATTAGAAGGGAAAGAATCTTAAAAACCAAGTTTAGTTTTCAACATGTGCTCACTTTATAGTCATACAATTAACTCAGTTTGGAGAAAGTAGACTGGAAACTCCCTTTCTGATTTTCACACAATGCCATATTTTGTGTGTCCCTCTCTTACAGGCATAGAGACTACAAAAGTTACGTTATATGAATGTATTTTGCCTTTTAAAAATGTGAAGAAAATATTCACAGCAAATGATATATTAGTCACCCCAATGACAGATTACTCATCCACATTTTTTATTCTATTTTGAATGTGCCTTGACTGATTTAGTTTGTTTTTTTTCCATTTCTTTTTTTTTTTTTTTAAGAAAAAAGTATTTCTGGAGTTATATAACTCACATTTATTTCCTAAAGAAAACAAAATAATTCCTAAGTCAATTAACATTTCTAGACCTTAGTCCTAACTATAAAATCTACTTTAAAAAGAAAAGGACTGGATTAAATCTCCTCTAAGCCCCCATCCAGCTCTACGATTTTATTAAGCCATGATCTTTGGAAACAACTAAAGTGTCCAACAGCAGGAGAATCATCATAGCCCATTCTTACGATAACATGCATGCAGCCTTGAAGAGAAATTTTATGGTATAACATGAACACGGTGGGGTATAGAACAGTATGCAACTATTCACACAAATAAGTATAATGATCTGTGTGTGGGAGTGTACAAACACACACATAGATCCATTTACTCACACTAATAAAAAAAGAACACTTTTTAAAGAAAATGTTACAAAATTATTTCAGTTGTTAGGGGAATAATGCAGGCAATTTTATTCTTTATTTTGCTTAATTTCGTTAGTTGTCCATAATGACCTTATGTTATGATATTTGCAGATAAAGTGATTTTTAAAAATCTATGTCTTTGTAACCTTTAATATAAGCTAATTGTTTTTACCCTGGGAATTTTTCTTACTAAAATCTCAGTGATAAATACAGGATAATTAACTGAATGTAGAGGAATTAATTGAATGCTCCATTAGAATCATTCTATTGTTACTGGAATCGATCAATTGTGTACAATTTCCTATCTGCAGAGTCAGACCTCTGCTTTCCAGTTCATTCTTTCAGGAAAACAAAAACGTCTCCTCCTTCAAGCTTCCTCAAACTCTCCCCAAACAACAAACACTGTCTGATAACGTGACAAAAAGAGTCTGCTCACAATCATTTTTCTTCCTTAAGCAGCAAAATGTGAATAAATCTAAGTTATTTCATTGAAATCATTTTAAGTAGTCACATGCAGGGATTTTTACCACATTAATTCAAGGATAGGGAATAGATGGTTATGAATGTCTAATGAAATCTATACTATTTTCAACTAAAGTACCCATGCCACTTCCTCCTCAGAAAAACAACTAAAATTAAAGCCATGTTAACTGGGACAAGCTAGTCCTATCATGGTGCTGAGAGGCAATGATTAATCTGCTTTAGGCGACATTTCAATCATTCATGAAATTTGGAATGGCAGAGTATAGTTTCAAATTCCAGACTTACTGCTGTAGACAGATCCGTTTGTGATAAAAATAACATAGCCCATTTGCCCTCAACATCCAGTAAATATTCTCGAACCCTGTGAGTTGAGCACCTGAACCATCATCATGTTGAGAATAGGATGTCCCAGAAGGAGGGAGATGTTTGTCTGACTGAATTCTTGTAAGCCAACTCAGAGCTAGGGACCGAGAGATAGTTGAGAAGCAAGCAAGCCTGACATCAACAATTTTATTTACTTCACTGATCTGCAGTCTCTAATTTGACTCAGGTCAATAATACTATTTTACTAACAGTCAAACCTTCGATAAAGAGGCACCTACAAAGTTAGGGAAGGAAAAGTCACTAGAAATGACTATGGACTATTTCAATTATTTATTTTAGTAACAGCTTAAAAAAATGATGCTAGGGCCAGCCCTGTGGCCTAGTGGCTAAGTTTGGCATGCTCCACTTCAGCAGCTCAGCTTTGGTTCCCAGGCCTGGACCTACACCACTCGTTGGTGGCCATGCTGTGGTGGCAACCCACATACAAAATAGAGGAAGACTCAGGGCAAAAGGTCTGCGCTAAGTGACCTGTGAGGTAATTGGAAACTAAATCTATTCTTGGCTTTATCTAGAGTCTCTTTGATATTCCCCAGTTTTACTCTCCAATCTGTGCAATTGAGTTTGACTTTCTGGATTCCAGTTTCCTGCTATGTGAAATATGGACATTGGTCTTTTGGTGCACATGCTTTTATGATTTTTTGCTTTAAATGTCTCATAATTGTAGTATCCTGTTGGTGTATAATGATAATTACTAATTAAGTAGCATGTCTTGCTTTCAATTTTTAAAAATCCAAATGGAAAGAAGAGGTTAAAAGCTGATTTCTCCTCAGAAAGAGACCAGAAGAAGAAGAAAAATATTCTCAGGTATCTAGTGGCTGGGGAAGTCAGACCTTACTTAGAAAAGGACCACAAATCACTAAAGGGACGCTTCACTAAAAGGATATTTTTGTGAGGCAATAAAAATTAAGAAATGATAGGAAATTGTTTTTCATTCCTTTCCACGAAATAAAACAAATTAGAGGGGCCGGATGGGTGGCACAGCGGTTAAATGCACACGTTCTGCTTCTCGGCGGCCCAGGCTTTGCCAGTTCAGATCCCGGGTGCGGACATGGCACCGCTTGGCAAAAGCCATGTTGTAGTAGGCGTCCCACGTATACAGTAGAAGAAGATGGGCATGGACATTAGCTCAGGACTTAGTCTTCCTCAGCAAAAAGAGGAGGATTGGCAGTAGTTAGCTCAGGGCTAATCTTCCTCAAAAAAAAAAAAATTAGACATAACATGACTATCAGACCAAATTTTAAAAGACCACAGCACTGTGGAGAATATGAGGTGATGAGAGCCACCGTACAGTTACACACAGACTGTGTAATGACTCAGTATAAAAACAGTTTTCTCCATCCTTTCTTCCATCTCTCCCCTCCTTTCCTCCTTCCATCATTTGTCAAATAACTATTATGACATGGGTACCAAGAATACAGAGATAAAAGACACATCCTTGTCTTTAAGATGCTCATGAGTGTGTATGTGCACATGACTGTGTACGCATGAGTCTGTGTGCTTGTGAGTGTGTGCCTGTGGAGTGAGCGTGCTGGGGGTTGACAGAAGAGCAGACAAGTAAACAGATATTTACACACACGCTCCTCCTCATTTAAAGAAGGCTGAGTCCTGAGAGCCACTACGGTCAGGTGATTTGAAACTCAAGTTCTTAAACTAAGTTGAAATAATGTCAGGAAAAATTCAATGAATCTCTTTAAAATATATTTATGTTTTTTGAACTGAAGGTACCAAGGACATAACTCTAGTGAAACACTAAATCAATGATATCTTATACACCTCACATTAGTAATAATTAGTAATTAGCAATAATTGGCAAAACATTTGCAGAAGAGAACACCCAGACTAAGAGGCACGGGGTGATCTTCTAATTGGTCAGTGGTTTTCTGATTTCATGACCATCAGTTGACTTCTGTCTATTGGATCCCAGTTCCTAGGTCCTACTGAGCTCTGAGAGATACCAAATAGCATGTATTCTTGAAAAGGTTTGTGGTGACCTGTATAGAACCTAATTGGAATAACTAAGTGTTTTTCAAACCTCTAGCCAGATGTTTGGGTTCCACGGCATTCACTCCTCCCCTGCTCAGTCCATCACAAAGGCTTTATTCTTCATACACAGGATCTTCTCTTCAAGGACACCACTGGAATGCAGGTCTGAAGCCTGTTTTCACTTCCTGCATTTTTCTTGATCTTTCCCAGTAAGGACTCCTTGAAAAATCTAACCAAATATCATTCAATTTTCCTCTCTTTTCTATATCCAAACATCAGTCTCCTCTTTTTAAAAAATTTATCCTTAAAAAGTAAACTAGAATTAAAAGCTGCATGGTTGCCCAGAATTGAACAGAAGTAGCATTCACATATGTTACCAGGATGTTCTATAAGGCAACTCAGAATAGGTGAGGACTACTACACAGTTCTGACAAGTGTGATGATTCATAAAATAAATAAACCCACGGTGCTGCTGGGGACTGTGAGACTCGAAGGGCACCTACCTCTGGGAGAGCAGGGCTGGCAGGGTTCTCCGCCAGGTGATAACTGGGCTAAATTCTAAGGATGGGAAGCAACCAGAGGAGAAAGGGCAATCCTGAGGAGTAACATGTATGATAGTCCTGAGATGCACCAGAATGGAAAAGGTCAAAACAGGACAAGGAGAGTAGTGCAGCTGGAAAGTGGCAAAGAAGAAGCTGGAAGACCAGAGGATCTGGAACCAAAGAATAGAACAGTAAAAACAGTAAACTCAGAATCCATTAAACTAAAAATCTTAAGTAGGGAATTATTCAAAGCAGTGATGTGCAAGTGAACTTTCTGCAGTGATCCAATTTGAAATTATGTGAATCAGTGCTGTCCAATAGGGCTTTGTGGGCTAATATGGAGCCATGGGCAATATGTGGCTATGGAGCACTGGAAATGATGCAATTGAGGAGCTAAATTTTAAATTTTACTTAATTTTAATTAATTCACATTTAAATAACCACTTAAAGGTTAATTTTGGACAGCATAGACTTTTGACCAAATGCTTTATTTTACTTTGAATGATTATGAATAGTTTTCTAGTAATAATAATTAAATTTATTTAATAATTAAGTTTTATGGAGTACTGCAACGAGTGTTTTGCTGTTTGTTTTTACTTTCCAGTAGAACTAGTTTATACCTTTAAAGCTTTCTTTTTTTCTTAACCATTTTTTTTTTGTTGAGGAAGATTAGCCCTGAGCTAACATCTGCTGCCAATGCTCCTCTTTTTGCTGAGGAAGACTGGCCCTGAGCTAACAGCCTTGCCCAACTTTCTTTACTTTATATGTGGGATGCCTACCAGAGCATGGCTTGATAAGTGGTGCTAAGTCCGTGCCCAGGATCTGAACCTGCGAACCCTGGGCTGCTGAAGCAAAGCCCGGGAACTTCACCACCATGCTACCAGGTTGCTCCTAAAGCTTCCATTTTTTAATCACGCACTTAAACAATCCTATTTACCACAATCAGCCGAAAGGAAATTTGTTATTAATTAGTTAAAAGATGAGAAGAGAGAGTGAATAGAAAGAGAGAAAAGAAATCATCCCTTCCCGGCTCACCCAGATCCCAGCTACGAAGAGAAGGTGTGCTTCTGGAGATCTCAGTCATCTGAGTCACTCGATTTATTGCACTGCAATGATTTTCTAGGGCAAACCAACGTCTCCATTATGAAACCAGGATCCACACCAAAAAAAACGAGTTTGCCCTTTTTCAAACCACCCATGTTGTTTTCCCCTGGATAGCTAGAGCCTGACACAGACTGTCACTGAAAAAAAGTCAGTCACATAATAGTAATCTGCACACATTATCATGGCCAATTTCTTTCATCTATTTTATATTTTATGAAATTATAATTCCAAAATTTATTGAGGAAACTATGTGCACATATGCATGCACACACGTACATGTGAAATATCACACACAATGAAATATCACACTTGAACTAAAAACAGGTCACTTTACAAACACTGAGATATAACTTCTTAAAAGGAAAACTAGATGGTGAGTTGAGGAAATGTGGTCTATTTATTTGGATCTCCAAGTATTTCTTTCTATAAGGGAAGGTGGAATCACAGAATATTGATTAATCTAGCAATGGGTCTTGTTTGCTCATTGAGGCTGTGGTTACTGGGCAAGGCAGATAAGGGGGGCTAAGACCTGGATAGACTCCTCACGGAGGCGGAAGGGTTTCAGGTACTAAGAATAGAGGCTCCACTGAATAGTCAAACATAATGGATCCAAGACTTACAAGACATCTAGCACAATCCTGGAGACAGGAAGACTAGGGCCTGGAAGTCTCAAATGGCTACCACCCAACAATGCATGGTGGCCTGGCAGGCAGTGAACATCAGAGAGGTTTGCCAATGAATCTGAACTATGTGACTGTCCTGCTGGCACAAATGAAGGACCCTAGAGGCAAGAGAGTCCAGGAGGCGTCAGCAGAGTGCTACGGTAGAAACCAGGACCAATTAGGAACGAGAGCCATATAAATAACAAGAACCACATTAGGAAGCCACATGTGCGAGCTGGACAACAAGATCAGGCTCTGCCTGGAGACAAGATGACGTAATACTGAGACACAGAGTGATGATTTCAAGGTGCTCCTGTATCTTTCAATTTAGACCAGGTTTGGTCTGAACATTGGGGAAGGAGCAGTTACTAGGGGAGCATCTAGCGGTCCTGGTTAGAGAGAGGAAGAAATTGCAGAGGGAGATGATGATAATAGTAGCTGACATTAGATGAGCACTTGGCGTGTACCAGGCACTATTGAAGGGCTTTCCATGTCCTACCTCATCCTCATCTACTCAATACTTAACCTCAAAAAAACTCTATCATTTTTATCATCCCCATTTTACAGATGAGGAAACAGAGGCATAAGACGTTAAGTAATTTACCCAAGATTATGGCTAATAAAGGGGGGAGCCATAATTTAAACACAAGCAGTTTGACTTCATAACTCATTCTCTTAATCACTGCATCACACAGACTGGGCATGAAAGGGCCGAGAATACTGGACAGTAAGTAAAAATGTCTTACGGAGGTAAAATGAATTTCACAAATAGCAATAGCTTGATTTAAATTTGCTTATCATTCAACCTTGCTCAATAATTATTTGTCAGATAACATTACCCTTAGTTATTCTATAGTCTTTATTATTAAATGATATAATCATCCTGACAGACCTACGTGACACACGTCCCCACTTGACATGTGGGGAAACTAAGATATCAAAAGGTTCAGTAACTTACCCAAAGCTACTCCAGACCCTATGCAAGATCTTAGCCAGTGTCTTCCACTGCTTCTCAGGCAGCAGAGGGAGCACTGTCTGCATCATACACCTGTACAGGACTTCCGACATGCAGGAGAGAGCCTGCGTGATTCGGCCTAAAGTTTCCAGGTTTGGGACTACAGAGCTCTACCCATAGGAAATATTACTGTGATTAGAAGTAAAGACAGACTGGGGGAAATCTGCCATTCTGAATATCCTTCAGAGTTCCTGAACTCCCACTTGCTTTATTATTCAAAATGAGTCATCCATGCTCTTACCAATCCCAGCCATTTCTCAGTGGGCAGTCCGACCCTTAGTGTGAGCGACTTCTAGTTACTAAATGATTTTGTATGGACCATATTTTGGTTGGCATTAATCTCTATCTCTGTTTCCCATTTCCTCTGCTTTTAGTACTATTTCTACCTCTTTTTTAAAAATTTCTATCAATAGAGAGTGGGGTGGAATGGCCCCTATCATCTATCAGAGGTATTAACTATATAGTCTTTGAACTGTTTGGGAGAGATAATTTCCCTCTGGATCCTCTGAGTTGCTTTCTCTGGATAATTTACATTCTTCCAGGACGCCAAAGAGTGAGATGATGACTAGACCAACAGGTGGTTTCTCACTATAGGGAACTTCCTGTTCTGGGAGTCAAACCAAGCCCCTTATACTGATTCTATCTTCTTAAATGGGATTCCTGGCATTTTAACAGCAGGGGCTTCTCTTAGCCCCTAATTACCTAATTATCTAATGTTTATTTGTGCTCTTATTCTAATGCTCAGGACACACTAATCAATAGCTGTTCACAGTGTGACCTTTTTAATTTAACAAAAAGACAAATTTGCCCATCCCAACAAAATCAAGAAAAAACATGCCATGAAGATGACCTCTTTTACAGCTGTAATTTATCTGAACGGTTGAGATGGACATCCACATATTGTGGCACATGGTTTGTATCTCACTTTGGACCATCCTAATTCAAGAAGGAAGGACAGAGGTGACAATGAATCTCAGGTCTCTACATCTATAGGACACAACCCGGCCTAACTCCTACCCCTACCTCTATCCCTCACCCCCAGAACACTTCTCAGGCATCTTGCAGTTTTCAAAGAACTTCCAAATGCTGCACTGAGTTTGGTCTCCTCAACAATCCTATGAAGTATACAGAGTGGATATTCTCATCCTCTTTATTGGATGAGAAATTTGATGTTCAGAAAGAATAAGTTAAACATTCAGCTCCAGAACTCACAAGGAGGAGAGTCGGAGTTGAAACCTTCACATGCTGACCATGGATTCAGTCCTCCTTCTACTATAGTATCCCACTCATTCTAAAAATCTAAACGAAGAATCTCTGGAGGCCTCATCAGTTTATTGTGTTACGTCATTCTTGCTTCCAAAAATGGGTGAGGACCTAGGGTTCCCTTTTGCATGTCACAGTCATTTCCTAGTGGATGGCACACTGCTGCCTAGCCAAGATACTTAGGTCAACAGGTATCTCTCCAGACTAGGTGATGGGCAACTTAAGAAGATTTTACTACACTCAGTGAAGTGTAGAAAAGATAAGCCAATACTCATGTGAAAACTAGTCTGGGAAGCTGCCATCAACAACCACTCATGCTCTTCAAGATTCATTCTCTTGAAGACTCAGGATGCTCATCTGTAAAACCAAGAAAGTAATAACTACCACTTCAAAACAGGTTCTAATAATTCAGTGAAATACACTTTTACACAATAAAGCACTAAATAAATATTAATTTAAATATTGTGATTAAGATGGTCACCTATTGGTAAGGATAGATTTCTCATTAAAATGACCCCTCTGGGGCCTGGCCCAGTGGCGCAGCAGTCAAGTGCGCACATTCCACTTCGGCAGCCTGGGGTTCATCAGTTCAGATCCTGGGTACGGACATAGCACTGCTTGGCAAGCCATGCTATTGTAGGCATCCCACATGTAAAGCAGAGGAAGGTGGGCACGGATGTTAGCTCAGGGCCAGTCTTCCTCAGCAAAAAGAGGAGGAATGACAGCACATGTTAGCTCCGGGCTAATCTTCCTCAAAATAAATAAATAAATAAATAAATAAAATGACTCCTCTGCTTTCTTTGATCTGTGTGTGGCCGGGGGAGGGTGGACTACCAATTTTCTTCCCCTAAGATTCATACAATGTAACCATTTTTCTATTCCAAAGATTCATTTCCTTTACTAAAATAAAGTCCTTCCCAGCCCTGCCATTATTTAACTCTACAAGCAGGGAACCAATCCCCTCCACCTGAGACTGTCAGTCATAGGCCACACTGGGAGGTCTTACAACCCTTTCAAGTCCTTCGATCAAAGTGGGAAGATTCGCCATTTAGCATCTCAGACGTGCCTCACCACATCAAAGAGTCCACTTGAGGAGGACCTAGACGCTGAGGGCGATACGATACCTGGGAGCCTGAATTGTCATTGTTGCTTCTTTTTATCACTGCTTTAGGTTACAGATGCACATGGTGCTAAGAGGCTGACAGCAAAATGGATGAACTAACCTAACAAAATCATTATGAGAATTAAGTGAAATAGTGTAGATACAGTGCCTAATAGTATGCCTGGCACTTAGGAAGCCTAAGTAACCGTTCCCCGGAATGGCTGCCATAACAGTCATGGGTGTGGTGATGGTGGTTGTAGTAGTAATAGTGGTAGTCAGGTAGCAGCACTCACAAAGATGACGAGAGTCGGTCACGTTTAGAGCCAGGTGAAGTACTAACAGGTAAGAATGAGTCTAGCTATTCTGAATCGCAACATGACACCCATTCCTCAGGCCCAGGATTTCTAAGTGGATTTTCTAAACATTACTACAAGTTTTCTTTAAAATATTTATAGGCAAGGGTCGTCCAGCTCCAAGCACATGAGGGATATGAAGCAGCAATTTTTGTTCATGCACAACATCTTTTAGAGGCACGTAACACTAATAACTTTTGCATTGTGTCAGCAAATCTTCCTAAAGATGTATCTATATTTCAGGCATTTGAAAGGAAGCATTACAAGAAATGGTGAATATGGAACAGCTGTAAACAAATTTGCCATTCGCTCTGGTCATCATGAGCACGGACCTGTGCTGATACAACTGAGGAACGAGCTTGAGCATCCAAGACAAGTTGCTAATCTATTATATTTTAATGTGCCCTTCAAATGTGATAGTTGCTAAGGACTAAATAGCAGTCATAATGTAGAATAACTGCATAAAAGGAAAAATATTACCTAACTAACCTAATCTAAACATTCCTTGGAATCACAAAAATATTGAAATCTATTAACACAATTAGGCCAAGAAATCAAGGATAAGCACATGGATATCCTGAATGCAAACCCCATGAAAGAGAACAGACACCATTTTAGAGGAGAAAGTTGATTCTAGTTGTTAAGATTATGAAAGAAAATTGTAACTTTACTACTTACTACCTGTGTGACCTTGGACAGATTACCTAATATCTCCTTCACCTCAGTTTCCTCATCTGTAAAATTGGTTAATGATAGTACCTACTTGAAAAGGTTGTTGTAAGGAATAAATGATTACATACACACACACACACACACTAGAAAAAGTGCAAGGCATATGCTGAATCTTCAGTGTAGTATGTAAAGTTAGCTATTACCACATATTTATACATTACATGCTACTACATATTGTTATATATTGCTGTTTTTTAAAACAGATTTTTATTCTGCCACACATGGAATTTATTAAGATATTCAGCACTCGGTGAATATATTGATTTTCTAACATATTAAATTTAGATGAACACAATCCTGGCTCACACTGTGGAGAAAAATACAGAATTCCTTTTTCTGATTTTAGGATTGAGCTTTTTCACTCCCTACCAGGCTAAGCTAACAGCATTAAAACTTGCCCACTCTTCTTTTATTGCAGAAGAAGGGTGACTCTATGTAGTTCCATCTGTGTATGCCAATAATGCCACATCAAGACAACTACTCACTTGAGGCAACTACTTATATCATTTCCTGATACAGCACCCCATCTGAGCAAACACAGAATGAGTGAGCCTTTGGCTGCACAAATAATTTATCGATATAAAAAAGAATTCTAAATAAGAATTTTGGTAACCAAGAGAATGTATGGAATCTTTTGATGTGGAAGATGTTCAATGTAAGATAAGCATAAATGTTGGGATGACGTAGGTAGGCTTTACTCCTTTGGAAAACAAATACAATCAGTAACAGTCACAGGAACTTCTATGTGATCCCACCCTCTTCCAGCCACTCGTAAGGTGTTACGTTGCACTGTGTTTATTAAAACTATACATTCCAGGGGCCTGCACGGTGGCACAGCAGTTGAGTTTGCTCATTCCACTTTGGTGGCCCAGGGTTTGCTGGTTCGTATCCCAGGTGCGGACCTACGTACCACTTATCAAGCCATGCTGTGGCAGGCATCTCATATATAAAGTAGAGGAAGATGGGCAGGGATATTCGCTCAGGGCCAGTCTTCCTCAGCAAAAAGAGGAGGATTGGCAGAAGATGTTAGCTCAGGGCTAATCTTCCTCAAAATTTTTAAAAACCTGTAATTCCAACCTTAAAATATTTTTAGAATAGATGATCACACGCTGCTATTTTATTTTTTAGGGGAAAAAAGAAAGCTTGCTTTTTAACACATGAAATCTGATTAATGAAAGACTGAAGGTGCCAAGCAAAGTGCCAAACCATTACTATTGTGGCCAGTTTGTCATTACTTTCTTAAACAAAAGCATAAATACAAGACGGATAATAGCTGATTATGCATCATTAAAGCAAAGAAATATCGAGGGGTTGAGACAGTTCGCTAAAGGAACAGCAACATCTCTACAATTACACTGTCACTCTGAGATGCAATAACAGAGTATAAAGCACAAAGACCATCAGGCACACTTCCACTCTGTCTGAAACTTGTGTTTATAAAAGCCACAGAATTCAGTTTTTGGTATTTCATCTTTAAAATATAGAAGAGCAGGAGAAAACAGAGAGGAACAAAGAAAACAATTGTAGGACTGGAATACAAGAATTATGAGAAAAAAATAAGGTTAAGGCTAAATATTTTCAACTTTTTTTTAAAGATTTTATTGTTTTCCTTTTTCTCCCCAAAGCCCCCCGGTACATAGTTGTATATTCTTCGCTGTGGGTCCTTCTAGTTGTGGCATGTGGAACGCAGCCTCAGCATGGTTTGATGAGCAGTGCCATGTCCGTGCCCAGGATGTGAACCAACGAAACACTGGGCCGCCTGCAGCGGAGCACGCAACTTAACCACTCAGCCACAGGGCCAGCCCCTATTTTCAACTCCTTTTATAGTGAAGAAGAGAAATTAGATGTAATTTTTATTTGTACTGTACACATGAAAGATTAATAGCACCCATAGAGGATGATAACTAACTGAGTGTATCCTCTCTGATTATTAAACAAAAGAGTGGGATAAGGCTGCAGCAAAGGTGTACAGATAAGATATTAAAACACTCCCCTCTGCCTCCCTCCCTGGTTTGGCTGCACAGAGAATCCCAGGCTGGTTCTGAGGGTGCACACAGGCTAAGACGTGATGGGAGGGAGGGCACCATGACAGATGGAACTGCATGCTGCAGATACCAGACATATTGCTACCAAGGATGCTGAAATTTCGATCAAAACTTGAATGTGGTTTTATCCTAACCCAACTGACAAAGTTGCATTCTGAAACTGCATACTTTGTCAGAAATGTCATTATCAGAGGAAGAAAGAAAATGGGCTGCCTAGGGATGTCCCTCAGGATATCATAAAGGAAGTATTAACGTCCTTGAAGAAAAGAACCTGATCTTTGCTCAAAAACAGGGAGGAGAGCTCCTTATAGAACAACTTTCTAGAGAAAAAGACCTGCCAGGGGACTAGAGGAAAGTGGGTTTTACCTCCTTGAAAGGGCGGGGGAAACCAAATAGTTCCTAGAAGTCAGTTGTCCGCATTTGCATGTAGGTCAACTCTCCCCCTACTCTGTCTGCACCTGGAGATCACAGGTCTATCTCTAGAGGAGAAAAATACCTAGACTGTCACCTCATACCCTTTCCTCCTTCTAACCTCAAAGAAATGATCAGGTTTACTCTGAAGGCTAGACTTGCAAATAGATCTATTTTGATTTCAAGATGTACGTTTGGGTCCTGAAGTACTTCCACATCAACTCAGTGCTGCCCAAAATTCCATTAACAATTGATACAGCCTTTCTATATAAAATGAGAGAGAGTAGGTTGAAAAGGTAGGTGCTAGGCTGAGGTACACATCTCTAGAATCCATCGATTCTAAAATAGTGCGGTCAAGTAACAAGGGTAACTTCTGACTAATATCAGGTTCTTTCTGAGAGTAGAAAGAGGATTAGATTGTGAGAGAAAAGCTGGCACCTAAAGATAAAGTCTTTACTGAGCCTAAAAAATGGAGCGTAAAATTGCAAAAGATTCTGAGAAAAAAAGATGCTGAGGACAGAGCTATTCTCAGCCTCCTGCAGCTGTGCTGACATACAGCCGGCAGCAAGTCTGCTGAAGGTCTGGATTAAACACTCCCACCTTGTTTAGCATGTGTGTCTGTCGCGGTTCAACTAGAAAAGTACCGTTTCTATGAGGGGATCCTTTACAGAGGTATGGATAAAGTTGAGGAAGCCAAGGAGGGATGTTGCAGCAATCAGGGACTGGAAAAAGTAGGAAGCTGTTACCATCATATAACCAGACTCCACCAAAGCTGGAGCCAAGGAAGGAGGCTTGCCCCGTCTACACAGACACACAGGCCTAGTGGGAATCTTAGCAACAAGATAGGGAAGGAGTGGGGCGTGGGGATAAATACCTGACCTTCTCTTTCTCCCACCTGCTGGTCACCTGTTCTTGCTTCCCATTGGCTGAATCACACAGGAAGCCAGAGGGCACAGGATCCCAGAAGGGTAGACCCCGAGGGTCATACTCGTTCCTCTCATCAGGGCTGAGACAGGTGGGGGAGATGATGGGGAGGAGGAGTAAAGGGAGAATCTTTTATAAACATCTTTTGCCCTTAACATAGACCAACTTCATTTTAAAGAACCTTCAGTATGAAGGGCACATTATGGCAGTTTTAGTGAATAAGTAACTCAATTGTTTAGGTTCAAATTATGTGAATTTGATTATATCCCTCAGGTTACCAGTCCTACGGGTATTGTCTTACATACTCAGCAGGAGAAATAAAAGGTCAAACCCAAACTTGCTAATAGTTTTGAAAAAAACGAAACTCTTTCACAAGAGAACTTAGAAATTCTAATAACTATAGCTGGCTAATGTATATAGTATGTAATGTATATAGCCTATAGTTTGCAATACAATTTAAATATTTTTTCATATGATCTACTATACTGCTCATATTAATAAACTACATTGAGGTGATTCTTATTAGATTCTGATATTTTCAATTATTGTAATGAATAAAAAATCATAGAGCAGGGCTGGCCCGGTGGTGCAGTGGTTAAGTTCGCACGTTACGCTTCTGCGGCCCAGGGTTCGCCGGTTTGGATCCTGGGTGGGGACATGGCACTGCTTGGTAAGCCATGGTGTGGCAGGTGTCCCACATGTAACGTAGAGGAAGATGGACACGGATGTTAGCTCAGGGCCAGTCTTCCTCAGCAAAAAGAGGAGGATTGGTAGCAGATGTTAGCTCAGGGCTAATCTTCCTCAAAAAAAAAAAAGGCATAGAGCAACAGGACTTTCCAGTTAGCTATAGTCCTTGATCAAATAGTATTCTCGAGCATTAACTATGTAAAGATGCTTTTGAATGACATGTAGGATGCTGAAGTGTAAGACACGACCTTCATCTTCATTACACACTTTCTGAGGAGCCTGTAAATATACTTGAACAAAGGCAAATAAGGAAAAGTTTTAGATATTCAAATACTAAGTGATGCAGTAAAAACATGTGGTCTTTATAGAAGTATAGGGAGTAAATGTTAGAAAGTCCACCTATATTTTTTTCCTAAGGGGAAAAAATGAAATGAAACATTACGAATATTTAATATGTAAATTGACATTGGAGCCTTCACTTGGTCTATACGTTGAAGGCCACACGTCAGCAAGACTGAGAGCTCTCCAGCAGTGACAGCACAGTCCCTGAGAAAGGGAGGAAGAAAACTTCCGCATGTCCCTTGTCCTTGGCTTACTACAGTGCATAACTGTTCACAAGCCAAAAAACCCCAACAGTCAATAGATGCTGAAAGAGGCAAGGAACAGGATCTCCCCTAGAGCCTCTACATCTTGATTTCAGAATTCTGGCCCCAGAACTGTGAGAAAAATATTTTCTATTGTTTTAAGACACCAAGTTTGTGGTAATTTGTTATAGTAGCCACAAGAAATTAACACAACCAGTGAAGATTCTGGAGTCCCAGTATGCGGTCCAGGGATGTTGCTCTGTTAATCCTTGGGAAGTAGTAAAAGCAGGCGTTATGAAGAATTCTGGTTTGGGAGTCATCCAAGAGAATGGCTTCCACCTATAGGCTAGGGCATGGAATATCATCCACAACACTCTGAGCGATCAAGACAAAGCTGGTATTGTTTCTTACTTGGAGGCACTGGTAGTACTGGTCTCTCAAACTTAGAGGGTCAGGAACAGCCCGACAGTGGCTTGAATAATCATCTCCTAAGTGGTGCATGGGGGTTAGCAAAATCACTAAGGATAGTATCAAGAAGTACCTGGCTGTCCTCGCCAACAGCAAGTGAGTCTTGAGACTCTCTAGAATACGTGATGTTGCTTCTTTCGCTAGTCACTGAAATTTTTAGCAAGAAGTTCTCCATAAAAATGAGAGTTTTACCAAGATGCCAGCAAAAAAGTTTTCTGTACCTTGAGGCTACGCACCACATTATATTTTAGCCCTAGCAAAGCAAAAAAGATGGAATGCTAACCTTAAAGAAACCAGCGTGACTCACAACACGTAGTTAAGGGAGACATGGCTACCAAAACTTCAGCGGTTCAAGGTATATTGGTGGGCTAATATTTGGTAGTCCCATGAAAGTGGCCTCTTGCCTACAAACAAACTTGAAGGCTTGTGAACCAGTAGAAAGCCACATTTTTACCAAATAGAAAGTCCATGGTCAATTGAGCAGAATGTCACTTGGAGCTGAAGACAAAGGGTGTCTTCATCTAGGCACTAAAGAAGGTCACAGTCTCAGGTCCATGTAGAACTCAGGTGTGGGAGAAGGAGCCAAGGCAGTTACTCTGGTGTCCCACTGCGTTCCTCCAGTTATTTACCCAGACATTAGCTCCAGAAGGCAAAGCAAGATGTGGGCGGCAGCCAGCTGGAGATTTGCCAGAAGAAAAGAATCGTTGGCCATAGAGGACCCAGGTAGTCTTAAAGGGATCTACTGTACCTAGATAGGTAAGGTCTGGGGAAATATTTGTTATTCAAGCAGTACTGTCAAACCTTTGAAGTCTTGGCAACTAAATATAGCTCTTTGTATGTGAACTTGGCATGGGCTAATTAAATCTCAATAGAGGGCCAAGGGCTTCAAAATCTGCAGCATTTACTCTACTTAGAGTAGCAGGAAGGTATGAGGGGGCAGAATGTTTGACTCCCTTCATTATTGGTTCCACAGAGAAAAAAACAATTCCCATGATCTGAGAAAATCAAGGTGTATTTATTCAAACTTGGGTGGAGAAAAAAGATAGCTGGAACCTCTTCTCTCTCCTGCCCATTTTAATAATATAATTTTAAGTTTTTGTTGTTACTATAAAAGTGTTTCCCTTGTCTCACACACATCTAGGTAGTTCTAGGTTGACTGTCTACACAAAAAACTTTCCACCATTGTAAATTGAAAGCGTTTCATTTCTATTCATTAAATATCCAACAATTCCAAAATAATTTAATGTAGCAGCTCTATTTTTAAAACATTGACACTGGTGGCGGTGGTGGGAAGGGTAAACATATCCAAGCTAGCCTTAGGATCTTTCTCTTTCAATAAAAAGGATAACATATACAATGCAACACTGAAGCTACATCAAAGGAGGGAAACATCTAAGGCAGACCCTGGGGCGTAACCACAGTCACCCGCTGACTAAAGGCCTCCGTGGATCTAAGGACCCCAGGCACGGGGTGCCAGCACCATGCTCAGCAATCCACTAGTTTCCTTTCCTTCTGTATTTGAGGTTTGTTAGTCAATGAACAGACCTGTGGTTAATCAAAAGTGAGAAACTATATGAAAAGTAACACAAATAATATTACTTTTTCTAAAAGCACGTCAAGCTTATAACCATATTATGGTATTAAACTGAAAAATTTTAAAGAATTACCCCCCAAATCCAAATATTTTCTAATATTTGGTGTTTGGCATCTTTCAGACCAATCTTGTGATGGAATATCGATTTTATTTACTTATTTATTTATTTATTGGCATTCTATAATAGGCAGGAAGAACAGGTACTTATGTTATGAATATCAAAAACCATGTGGCTTTTTGTTCCTTTAGTTTATGGCAAGTTTTATGGTCTGTAGACAAAAAGAAAAGAATTGCCGTACTTCCTTGTTGAGTTTAAACCCACATATTATTAAAACATGCTGTTAATACCTCAACGCAAAATTGCTATTATGAATAATTTTCTTGGAAAATGTGGGTGGTTGAATGGTTTGCCAATGCTTCTGATTATTATTTTCAAGTTTAGTCCTATTAGAACATGATTTTCTTGATCATATTTGATAAGCCATCATAATTAAGAAGTTACATAAAAATGACATCTTACTCTCTTAATGCAGACCATTTATGTGCCCTGTGGGATCTTGTGTTCTGAGTGATTTTTTGCTTTTCCACAATAAACAAGAAGATCAACTTTTTTCTTGGCTCCACCCACATTTCTGGCTATATGTTTTAAATGTTTTGCAATTTCTCTGCTGAAAAACCTGTGCCACGTAGCTTTAGGGTTTTCAGAAAACCCAAAGGTTGAAACCACACTTTGTCACTGCATTCTGAACAATGATCATGATGCACTTTTACTCCCGTGTGATGCTGACTGTCACCATGCCTAAGCAGAGATTTACACTGGGCATCTCAAAGTCAGTTTAAAAAAAAATGTACACAAAAACCTCTCTCTTGAAAGCATAAAGACAAAATTGCATTAGTGTTCCAACTGCCCATTAGATGTGTTAGAATAGGATTGTGCTTTACTAGTGATTTTTAATATGTCTTAAATATAAGGGCCATTGCAAAGTGGAGCTAACTAGATACCATGTGACTAGGTATCACAATCTGAATATTCTCAAAGACTATGAACTCAAATCTGAATGATCCAAAAATATTTTCTTTCTTTTTTTTTTTTTTTAAAGATTGGCACCTGAGCTAACAACTGCTGCCAATCTTTTTTTTTTTCTGCTTTTTTTCCCCCAAATCCCCCTAGGATATAGCTGTATATTCTAGTTGTAGGTCCTTCTAGTTGTGGCATGTGGCACGTGACCTCAACATGGCCTGATGAGCGGTGCCATGTCTGTGCCCTGGATCCAAACTTGTGAAACCGTGGGCCGCCAAGCTGGAGTGCACGAACTTAACCACTCGGCAACAGGGCCAGCCCCCAAAATATTATTTTCTAATTCTAAAGGCTTTAAAACTAAATAGTTCCTAGGAAATTTACTGATTATAGAGTCAGGCAATAAACAAGGCTTCATTCAAACAAAACTGATGAACCAGGTCTCCTTCAGAGGACCGTGGGTAATCCATCCCCTCATAGCACCTTGACTAGCCTCTTTTAAATGTAACAAACAAACATATTTTTTGAAAGTGTGGCATTTTATAAAACACTTTAGAACTTAAAAATGCACTATTTTAAAAACTGCTTCCAATCAAAAAATTTTAATGGAGAAACCAAGTGTTTTTCACATTTCTTCAAAGCATATTTGAAGAGCAAACAGTTTCAATGATGACTCAGTTTGAAAAATATTCATTATAATTAAATTCCAGGTTAAATAAATAACATATACCCCTGTAAAACTTCCTGTAATGGGATCTGAATTATACTTTAATTGTTATTTTCCCTCTAACAAACTGTTTTAAAGTAATTTTATTAAGCTGAAACCAAAGTTACTTAAGATCTTGATTCAAAGTATCAACACAGTTCAAGTTCTAATTTTAGACCAACAGCTCTGCCTCCCCACTCCTAATACTGACTGGTTGGATTTAACTGGAATGCAAGTTTGCATTTGACCTGACAGCCCCACACAGATGTAATTCCAGCCTTTTAACTATAAGATACTAATTAGTACTGCAAAAACATTCAATACATACTTTTTAGGCAAAAATTATTAATTTTCTTATTCATTGAGACAGTAATATAATTAATCCTTGAGCAAAGACAAGAAATATTGAATACAACAGACATAGAAATTTCATATTTTAATCCCCAAGAAAGACTTAAAGTTAGGGGTCCTAATTTCTTGCACTGATCTGAGACAAAGATGCTAAACTTATGATCACTTTGCTGGTTTTAATGGTTAATCTATTTTAGGTAAATCATTTATTGTCTTTAAATCAAGATAACCTGAGCAAATATAGATTTCAAGCATACTAGCATCCTGTTGACCTTATGAAATGTTAGTATTATTCTCACTTAAGCAAAATATTTAACTATGATACAAAGCAAATTCTTATAATAATTCTTTCTTAGTAGTTGAACAGTATATTTTGAAAGATGGTTTTGTTTGGAGGTTTCTTGAGCTTAAAGAATTCAAAGTCATGGCAAATGTGCAAAGTGAGACCCATGCATGGTCCTGTGACAGTTGAGAGTTTTAGCTCACCTCTCTCCTATTAGCAGTTACACATTCTTGTTTTCCCATAGCAGTGTTGAACCATTTTAGAAAATGTTGAGTCTTTTCTTCTGACAATTAGCTGAATATTTCTTGAACTCCAATGCTGTGCCTGACACTGTGCTACCATTTTCCCATAAGCCCTCATCACAGTTAACTCTCACACAACCCAACAAGAAAGGAACTATCTAAAGTGAAGAAACTGAGGCTCAGAGCTTTTGGTTTATCCAGAGTTGGGTGTAAAAATGAAACAATTGCTCTTGGGGTGGACGATGAAGAGACTGGGAGCATAGATCAAGAACGATGAGAAAAATACTCGGGACCAAAGTGTTTGACTGAAGTCAGCTCCCAGGATGGAAACTCAGTGTACAGACAAGCACCCACTGAATCAAAGCAACAGTACAACAGTAGCAAAGGCTGAACAGACCATAAACCAGCACGGCTCAGTGAACAAATAACTACTGAGTGTGCAGTGTATGTCGGGCTCTCTGCTAGGTGCTGGATTTGCAGGGATGAATACAACGGTTCCTTCCTGCAAGAAGAATGAACATCCAGTGGGAGAGAACTACAAAAGCTGATTTGGTTTTGAAAGATAAAAAGCAGTTACTCATGGGCAAAACAACTTGTAATGGGAAGAATAGAGCAAGCAATGTATGGAAACCTAGTAGTTGGCCAGTTCTGAGTGAGGCCAAAAAGACGGGCAGGGAGTGGTTAAAAACAAGATTGAAGAGAAAACACGCTTGCAGACTCGAATGACTTTATAGGCTGTGTTTAAAAGACAGTGAAGGAAGGATTTTACACAGAAGAGTGCTCTGGTTAGAGATACAGTTTAGAAAAATCACTCTTGGTTCATATAAAGACTGAACTGAATGGGAAAACACTGGAGTCAGGGAAATCAATTGCTGTATTTCAGACGAAAGGTGGGGAATGCATTTAGTGAGAGCAGAGATGAAAAGGAGAAATTTTTGAAAGAAATATATATTTAGGAAGTATATTTAGGAGTCTAGGGTGACTTTCAGTTTCTGACTTGGAATAGTTCCATAACCAAAAACAGGGACTGTAAGAGGAATGTAGGCTGGATGATGAAATAGGTTTCATTATGCACATATCGAGTTTCAGGTGCCTACAAAACCCCAGTAGAGCTTCCCGGCAGGCAGTGGGGCATGTGAATCTGACTCTCAGAGAAGAAGCCCCACCTGGAGACAGGGATTAGAGAGGTGTCAGAGTCCATGTGGTTCCTAGAGCTTTGAAAACAGAACAGATCAACCAGTAAGAACATATATAGAAAAAGAGTCATGGGTCCAAACAAAACACTGCGTGGAGGAGAGAGGGGAAATGCAAAAATTTTTATTTGCTAATCCAACCCCTTATTATTTTAGGCATTAACTGTGATCTAGTCTTTAGCTGTTTGGATACTATAGAAATTATTCATTCGCTCATATAAACATTATGGGCATATACAAGGAAAAATCTTTGATAAATGTTCCATAAAAATTGTGTATAAATCCCCTACATACCCAAGTTTTAAAAGTTAAAGTTATTTTGCTCCTTCACTTTAATAATTTGTGTAAAACCCAATTATAAATCAATATATTTACAGGTTTTTTTCTCATCAACATTTCATTTCTTTATGGAACCATGATGTCTGATTGACATTAAATATTAGGCTTAGAAAGTCAGTTCAAATGAACCTTATGAGTTATGTGCATCCCTGGTTATACTTGGACCTCTCTGGAGCACTTAAATTTGAACAAAAATATAATAAAAACTAAGTTTTTTGAAAATCCTTAGATCTGAAAGCTTGTATGGGTTTTTGTCCTACGGTCAACAAAGAAAATCATGACCAAGCTCATGCATATTTCTACTTTATTCCCAGGTGGTCCTGACTGTCTATGTTGTACTCAAAGACCCCCGTTTTGATTCATAAAACCCCATGAACTGAAATGTAACTCCTGCCAGCACTGTCGCTCAATTTGCAGTCCTGCTAGGCTGGCGATGCAGGGACTTCCTAAGGTCTGTGCAGTTATCTTGTGATCTGCATCTAGTCCAAGCAGAAGTCAACCGCCCAGAGTGTTAGACAATTCATGCTTATGTCCACTGAGTTCCTTGTAAATCACTTCCTGTCTAGCCTTTGGGTCCATCATTCGTGATTTGTGCATAGCAGAAATCTCCCCCAATCCTTTTCCTACTCTGATTGCACTGCGCATTGTCTGAGAGGAATGGCTCTCATTATTTCCCTTGGATAATTTACATTTTAATTCCAGTTTCAAACAGCTGGCCTCTGCTTTGGAAAATGGTACAACAAATCATGGGGGCACATCTCCTTCTTCCTTTGCTTTCCAAAGCATCGTGTCTTCCAAAGGACTTAATTTGAAGTGGAAGACATTCTCAGAGCATTTAAATGGATATCTGTAGATCATCTTCAGTTAACAAGAAATTTAAAGGATTTATGAGAAATGTTTTACCCATAACAAGTCTGATGGATTGTTTTAAGAATTCCTATATATAGAAATAAAAAACAGTATCATAAATACTAGTGAATAAAACACTTTATTGCCTTTCTATAGTAAAATAATTTTTTCAAAAGCAATTTTTTTTTCATTTAAAATCCACATCAGCTACAGGAAGGGCAAATATCTGCCAAGTGTGTAGAGTTGCATCCGTCCTTTCCTAAAGCTTTGTCTCAGTCTCATCTTTCCAACAGCTTTGACTATTTGTGTCGCTCATCCTAACACATAACTGTATCTTGATTTGGCTCCTATTTAAAGCTATCACATATATGTCTCCTCCCCTAAGTACTTTTAAACAGGTAAATCTGTGACGTGATAAGTGTTTATTTACAGCTTGTTTAGTTATCCAGAGGATGTGAGACAGCTGTCTTCCTCAACTCCACTACAAGCTCATGGAACGTAAGGATGCAGTCTTCTTTTCTTCATACTGCTAACATGGCTCATCACAGTAGGGGGCTCACAACTGGTTCTTTTTTTTTTTTTAAAGATTGGCACCTGGGCTAACAACTGTTGCCAATCTTCCTTTTTTTTTTTTTAAGGATTGGCACCTGGGATAACAACTGCTGCCAATCTTTTCTTTTTCTTTTTTCTGCTTTATCTCCCCAACCCGCCCCCCCACCCCCCGTACACAGTTGTATATCTTAGTTGCAGGTCCTTCTAGTTGTGACACAACTGGTTCTTAATAAACTTTCACTGAATATAAAGTAGGAGCTCACGATAAATAGATTTGTTCCTCTGAAAGGTGTCTCATAATTCCAAGCTTTCTTTGTGGCATTCAGCTTTCCCTAATTAAACCTATCTACTCAACATCCCAGGCACTGAGATCTTTGCTGGGTGAATGGCTGGCTAACATGACAAACTGACTTCTGAAAAAGTGTGAAACGTTCGTTTCCAATTAACCATAGAATGTGAAGCTGTCTTAGAGACAATTAAATTTATCCTTTCATTTCGTAGGTGAGAAAACTGAGGCCCAGAGAGTCAAATGATTTTCCAAAGGTCTCAAAAAGACAGCAGAGTGATAAAGCCTTCTGTGTCTTAAATGAAGGCAAAGATTGAGTATTTTAGACAAAGGGATTTTGTTCATTTGTTTGTTTTTAAAGAGAAAGAGATAGTATTGATTCCTTCAAATCTTACCTCCCAAAAAAAGTCATCATTCCCTTTTTGGTATAAGACTAAACAGGTTTTGTTCATCTTTTTGGGATTCTAAACTAGTTTCTCTAAAACCATTCATTCATTACAAAATATTTATTGAACACTCTCTCCATTCCCACAATTTTCTTGGCAGTAGGGGTATCTTATGGGTACTGTACAAACAAGCAAATAGAAATTATTTAATGACTAAGGTATCATATCCTCTATTTTAAAAATGAGATTATTGACTTTTTCAAAGATAAATATTTAAAAAATAAACTAATCTATGAAATGTATACAGGTTACATACAATGATATATAGAGAGAAATCTAAACACAAATAATAGAATAGATAGTTTTTCATTTATCATGATAAAGTTACTATGTAGACTATAATAAACAATAAAATAAATAAGGATCTGTAAGATCCTATTTTCATTTACATCCTCTTTCAAATAAATCCAGTGCATTGCCCCTGTCTATCCACGTTGTTCATCCCAGTACCCACTACTGGGAGGACTCAACACTGACTTACACTCCTGAGAACTGCTCAGCTTTATGTCCAAAATGGCTGCAGTTGCTCAGTTTCAAGGTGGTGATACACAAGGATAGACCCAAGGTGATGGACATCTCTTATATATGGTGAAGCTGTCAGCATTGTCTTTTTCTTTGGGGCTACAACTGTACAGGCAGAACATTTTATGCGCTCTCTTTCACTTCCTGAGAAACAGTAAATCATCCTAAAAGATAGCTGTAATTTGACTTCCAGCTTCTTTGATCTAAAACAAAAAACTTGAGAGATCTTTTGGCAAATATCTTCATTTTAAAGATAATGAAACAAGTGCCGAGGAGGTCATAATTTGTTTGGTTGTTTCTTTGTGGGTATTTTTGATACTTCCTTTACGAGTCTATGCAAAGACAAGTTGCCCTTTGTAAGTCACACACACACACACACACACACACACACACACGGCACCTTGTTCAAAGGAGTATAGATATTAATAAATGTGCCCCTTAGCTATCACACATAGTCTGGAATTAAGTAATGAAGTGTGTGGTCTTATAAATGACAAATAAAACAGAGGAGCAAGGTGGGCTTACAGAAATCACAATGCAGAGGAAAGCTGGAGTTACCTGAAGTGAAGGCCACGTGATCCTCCTCTCTGTTCTCCATTTTACCCTCTCTACATTCAAAAATGGAGAAGACACTTCTACAGACCTTCAACGATGAGTCATCATAATATTCATGTACAATTTCAAATGTCTGCCTTTTAAATTGTATTAACACTTATGTAGTGACAGACCAGAACTGGGCAAATTATTTTTAAGTATAAAATGAAATTCTTATTGGAGTTGGTATAGATTTTTCCAACATGAGGTCGATTTTTGTCCTATTATTAGATTCTATTATCACTAACTGTATAACATAGTTATCCCAAATTTGAAATATGGTTTCTGTGTGAACTCCATCCTGTGTTGTGGATACATGGACACCAAGATTTTATGAAGATGATATGTAAGAGGAAATCTGACCACCAGAGAGCTGCGTCATTTTAAGGTTAGTTTTAACTACATCTTGGGGACTCTGACACAAGTCCAGAAACGGCCTGAATTAATGCCACTCTAAGTCAACAGCACTTTTCCGAGCAGGAGCATTTTCCAGACACGCCTTGGCCTGAACCCGGCTTGCCCTCAGCTCACTGCTGGTGTGACCTCTCTGGTGTAAGAACTTCCGAGGCGCATAATAATTTGGGAAAGGCAATTGCAGTCACTCAATATCTTTTTCTCATTCTCTTTCCAGAAAAAGGATGCTAAATAAATTCAGTGGAGTTATTCACACAATAAAATATATTTTATCAAAAGATATAAAGTCATGGTTATTTCATTTGTTGCAAAATCTCCAGGGGTTGCTTTTACGTTTTTGATGTTTTGTGATGTGAAAAATAACCCCACATGATACAGAAACCTTAAGCAATTATTACCTCAAGAAAGTTATTTTAATAAAGAGGATGTTCTCAAGGTCAACTATGCATACCATTTCCATCCTTTTTTACAGACTGCTTCCAGAAACATCTGATATCTACAATGAATTGTGATTTAGTAATTGTTTTGCTATGGGAAATCCAAATTGAATTTGCTTTCGGAAAACATGATGCTGTCTTTTCATTACAACTAACTTAATGCCATTTCACCCAATCTCCTGCTAACATTTGAGGAAATTTGCATATTTCACTGACAGAAACTCAGTACAGGATCACGCCCGTTCCAGCCCCTGTCACTGGGCAACACAGTCATTGAGCCCTGGCTCCAGCACTCTGTGGCCCCTCACTCACCACTTTGTCTATGTTCCAGTCTGACCGAAACGCAACTTGCTATAATTTCCAATTCTCTTACACTAAACCACACAAAATGACGGCAGTGAAACAATTAGTAATCTAAACACAAGTACTGATAAGGCATAACAAACCTCTAATTATCTATCCACCAGGGCTTTCTAACTCATCTTTTTCTTGTATGGTATTCTTCTCTCTATTTTTCTTAATTTTTAAAGAACATGATCATTTCTAATGACACTCCCCTGATTATTTATAAGAATCATTATCAAGTCACAGCTAATTGCTAACATTTTTTTCAGGCTAATGGTTACATGAAGAGATTTTTTTGACCATTATATCATTTCTGGAAGAGTCAAACAAATACATCTCATGATTAATTTAACAGGAGAGTCAAAATTAGTCCAACTATTTAATTTCAATGTATTAACAAGACCTATTATTAAAACCAGAAGGAAACAGGGGCCAGCCCGGTGGCGCAGTGGTTAAATTTGCATGCTCTGCTTCAGCGACCCAGGGTTTGAAGGTTCAGATCCCAGGTGTGGACCTATACACGGTTCAGCAAGCCATGCTGTGGCAGTGACCCACATACAAAATAGAGGAAGAAAGCTACAGACGTTAGCTCAGGGACAATCTTCCTCACCAAAAAAAAAAAAAAAAAGAAGAAGAAGAAGGCAAGAGTATAACTTCACATGAAGAGTATGTAGAACAAAAATAATTAAAACTCATAGTTCCTTATCCTGTGAGTCCCAGACTTCACTCTGGAGGAAAGAACCTCATGCAGCATTTGGAGAGAAAGAGAATAGTGTTTCAATACCTGAATTCTAATCCCCAGAATAGTTCCATGGTCATGCATTCCTACAAGACAGGAAATACGTGTGTCTTAGCAGCTTCCTACCAGTACCACTGAGGTCCTGAGGACTGAAAAATAATTTGAAAGGCATCTGTGGCAAAATAAACACAATGAAAGGTTCAGAAGCAACAAACCATCCCATTTTTTTTAAGTGTGAGGGTAAGAGATTTAATAAATGCTCTCCTACAGCACATTCACACAAAAGTTCCAGTTTACTCATGAGAAATGACTTCAGTCATGGAAACCGAGTAACTAGAGCAGAGGGTCCTGCCCTGATTCAAGAGCAGACGCGACTGAAACGCCACGCCCACCTTTACTCCCGGAAAGGAAGAACTGCTCTGCTCACAGACTTTAACTAAAAGTGGATCTCTGATGAAAATATAGAATGCAGCTCTATTTATACCCTACCTTGCTCTAAAAAGGATTTAAAAATAGGACAGGGGCTGACCCAGTGGCGCAGCGGTGAGGTGTGCACGTTCTGCTTTGGCAGCCCGGATCCCGGGTGCGGACATGGCACCGCTTGGCAAGCCATGCTGTGGTAGGTGTCCCACATATAAAGTAGAGGAAGATGGGCACAGATGTTAGCTCAGGGCCAGTCTTCCTCAGCAAAAAGAGGAGGATTGGCAGCAGATGTTAGCTCAGGGCTAATCTTCCTCAAAAAAAAAAATTAAACAAATAAATAAAAAAATTAAATCAAATTTAAAAAATAGGACAAAGGGATATCATAAGAAAATAAAGCACGAAAGAGGTAGTATGTGAAATGTATATTATAGGTTCTGCACAGTTACTTGAAGTGGGACATAATTTTATTCTGAGGTTACTAGAGGCCAAGAAAAAAACTGGAAATACAACCAGTGTCCATATGATAAAACCAAGCCAGTGGCTTAGAGCAAGGTTTCCAGTTTGTAATATGCTCTGACTTGAGAGAAATCTAAAGATTCCCCATGGGTCTTAATAAAGGGAAAATTATAACTTTGTCCCTATATAATCTTCGTGTATTTGTGATCTCTTAAAAGAACAGTTAGTATTATAATTTCAAAGACATTTTCTAGATTCATGTTCAACCACAACAATATACACCAGGTGTTGGCAAACTACAGTCCAAGGGTCAAATGGGCCTGCCACCTGTTTTTGTAAATAAAGTTTTATTGGAACACTGCAATACCTATTTGTTTACATATTGTTTATGATGGCTTTCTTGCTACAACAGTGGAGCTGAATAATTGTGACAGAGACTGTATGTGGCTCACAAAGCCGAAATAATTTTCTATGTGGCCCTTTACAGAATAGCTTGCCAACCCCTGCCATATATTAGTTATAAAGATATTAAACATTTTTAGAATGCAAATATTTAAAATCAGAAATAAATCTCTAAGAAAAATATGTTTGTACTCTTTTGCAAGATATACACAAACATTATTATTGATTTTCAATAACTGTTTACTAAATGAATTTGTGAAGTCATGTAGTCCATTTCCAATACGGCCTAGAAATCAGCAAAGGAGTGGCATTCAACTTTGTCCTGATTTCTTTGCTTTGTTTTCCAAAGCCAATGTCCTTTTAAAAGTACATATTTTGCACACATATGACAAAAATCTCAATAGGAACCTGTATTACTTACTGCCTACAGTTCTACGTGGCCTCAAGTCTGTCTTTCAGAAGATGTCAACGAATAGGTATTCTTCACTCCATCTCTATCAGCATCACCCAACTCTATTCTTTGGTACAGATATTCTCTCACTTGTTCATGAAAATGTCTGCAATCAAAGCTCCCAAACAAGCCCATTAGTCTCTCACTCTAAATAGTTGGTGTCTCGATGCCACATCATATGTAGAAATTCTAGACTTGCCACTATGTCCTCTCAACTTGCTCTTGCTAATCTTAAAACATCACATTCCTCATTCCACTCCCCAGGTGAAAATCCTTCACTGACGCCAATGGCCTTATGAGAAAACCAAAACTCCTGCTAAGCCCAGCCCAGTATGTAGGACCTCTACAAATCCAAGACCATCTATCCATCCCACTCTTCTCTAAAAGAAATCCTCCACTGCAGGAATCTGGTTCACCTTGCTCATTGTCACCTCAGAGTCCATGCTTTGGCTATTTTCCTACCTGGGCCCTTTTCCAAACCCAGCCACTTAGGCAGCACCACTCCACGTCCTGTTTCCCACAGGAAATCTTTAGCTTCTGCATGTGGTGACGTATCTCCTTCTGCTGAATTTGCATAGTACTTATAGGACATGCTATTCCTTACCACTTATCTTATTATGCATTATAATCTTTTTAACATTAGTTTTATGTCTTGAGTCTCTAGTGAGTGTCAAGTAGAGGGGAGTCATATGCTGTATATTTTATATTCCATAGCATAAGCACAATTGTATATGTAGAAGGAAATTAGTTACTTTCCTTTTAAACCCTTTTCATCAATCCTTTAAAATAACGTTTTACATTATATTTGATACTTAGTGATAGCTCCATCTTTAAAAAACCACATTTAAATAAAACTCCAAGAATATTATTTAGAGTTTAATATATATTTGAGTTATCCGTTGGCTTGTTTTTCATATTTTTAATATTTAACTTGAATAACTGAATTCTTGGAGATAGATATCTCACTCCATCTAATGGTTCCACATTCAAGCAATTTCCATCATAACTTAATTAATCTTAAAAACAAAACAAAATGGAAGTCAAGGAAAGAAGCTTCAAGAAAAATAAACAGTAATTCAATTCTTCATTGTAAAATAAAAATACTAACTTCTCTTAAACTATATATTTTGAAAATGCCCTGTGAACAACATTATATGCAGGAATAAAAAAAAATTAATAGTTTCGTTTTCTATTGAGGAAACGCCTAGAAAAAGTAAACAGCCTTGAACTATGCCAAAAGTATAATTAATCAAATGTCTGGCAAACTGTATTTAGCACTAAGCTCAATAAAGCATTGCACCATGCACATAACTGAAAACTGCATTAAATATTTTAGTATAAGCAATATACGCATAAAGAGGTATAACGATCATTAGGACCCTGTTCCAGGCACACGTCCACAGAGACGGGAAACTGTCCTAAGAGATCCAAACCGCAGGAATGGCCTTGGAGCAGGAGACGTGTCAGTGATTCCGGGATCAGGGTTAGTCTCACCACGTAAAGTGGGGTAGCTGGCACGCTGCTGGTCGGAACGGCCTTAGAATTCTGAGTCCCTCCCTCTTTCACATCCACATGAATGTCTCAGTTGAGTCAAAAAGTTGGGCAGGTACGACTGTCACTTCACCCCACCCTTAGCTCAGAGAACAGAAATATAACCAGGACTGGAAACGGAGGATCTGAGTTGGACGGCTCCTCACTGGCCCCTACTGATCACTGAGTTTGAGCCTGAAAAACTGAACGTTAGGCCTGGTTCCACCACTCAGGTTCCTAGAAAGGTCGCTTCACTGCTTCCTGTCCCAGTGACTCACGTGTACCTCAGAGGTCCACACCACTTGCTCTTGACGGTCCGTCCCTATTCCCCTTTCAAGATCATTTAATTCAGATATAATTAGCAAGTCTTCAGAACCGATAACTCTCCCGTCACGGGGCAGAGGCACAGACGAAAAGAGTACACTTAATGACATTTTATGTTTTCAGATGTGTAAGCACATAATCCTTCTAAGCCACTAATTAATAGGGTTACCAAGAGCTACTCTGTTATATAGACTATCAATAGACTAAGAAGCAAAAAGAAAAGATTTTATTAAAAATCAATTTACTCATTTTCAACTTCAGTTTTTTTTTTATTTTTTTTAAAGATTTTATTTTTTTCCTTTTTCTCCCCAAAGCCCCCCAGTACATAGTTGTATATTCTTCGTTGTGGTTCCTTCTAGTTGTGGCACGTGGGACGCTGCCACAGCGTGGCTTGATGAGCAGTGCCATGTCCACGCCCAGGATTCGAACCAACGAAACACTGGGCCGCCTGCAGCGGAGCGCGCGAACTTAACCACTCGGCCACGGGGCCAGCCCCTTCAACTTCAGTTTTTAATGGAAAACTCTGGACTCTCATCACAACCCTCACGGCTGTCTATGGGCAGCAGCTGAAGCAGGCCAGCGAGATGGTCCAGGACTGTACAAAGTTTCCATAACTTCCAGTTTAGATACTGCCCACCCTCATTTAATGTGCTCCTATCCAAAACGAAAGGAGTAAAAATCATAGAACTAGTGACTGAGTCTGAAAGTGATAAGGACTTAAAAAAACCCCACAAAATCTCAGTTTCACCAAAGGCCACTCAATGGTCTATAAGAATTTTTGTCATGTCATCTATGAACGACGTTAGCTTTAGTTTGAGACACGATGGCCAAACCCATTTAAATAAGCCCTCAATCATACTCACTTTGTTGTTTTTATAAGAGATTCAGCTTTCAGTAGGATGCCTGGTGCTTTCTTGGCAGCAAAATTTCTAAAGTTCCATCAACTCTGGCTTCTTTTCTTAAATGAAGATAAACTGCATTTTCCCATGCAAAAGCAGTGCCACCTACACTTCTTAAAAGATAAATTTAAGTGGCCAGTATCTCAATTTAGGACATTTTGATCTACATGGAGAGGCTTTGATTTTGAGTACAATATCTAGCTTTACCATTTGATTTCAATAGTGAACAACGGCATCTGGACTGTCTCTCTCCAAACAGAGAGATATGATAGTCTGAAATGCATTCAATTTGAATTCATTAATGAATACCTGTATCACTGTTTTTCCGATACAATTGTATTTAATACCAAATGTTCTCATGTGGAACATCACAGTATAGTTTTTAATTTTCTTTAAATAAGCTGATAACATAACAATTTAGCTCAACTATGAAAAATGGTATATTTATAAAAGGCTAAGTCCCTCTTAGAAGATTATCACACACCCCTAAACACGAGGACGCTGGCAACGTGGACAAACTTGGCGGGCTAATAAGTTGTTACAGGCACTATGACTCCAAGTTATTGTCCACTGAGCAAAGAAATTGTATGCCACAGATGGCAAATTTTTGTTCAAACAACAAATAATAAATATGCATAGTAAACTAAAGAATGAGCTCTTTTCCTAGCAATACTAGATGATTTATTAACATAGAAAAAACGCGTAACTGAATCGTAAAATTCTTTTTGTTTGTTTGTTTAAAAAATGGGCCAAAGGAATGTAGTATCTCAAATAAACACAGACCAAAAAGGGCAGTGTATTGTTTAAAATATTGTTCTGCCAAAAAATACGTACTCTTAAGGAAAGACTACAATTTTGAGAGGCATGATACCCAAATAAAATAATAAAATAATGAGCCTTATTTAACTGCCTTAATGCCAATGAAAATGATGCTATATCATTCCTTCCGTGCAATAGAGAAACTTATACCAATTCACCATAGAATTCACTGCCATCCACTAACAAAGCAACACATCCTGTTACCGTCGTTACAACCATACAGCGCAGCCAACTATAAATCCAGCAATGCTTAAATAAAGAAATGTCAAGGGTTCACACTGGCATGATTATTCAGCTCAAACTAACAGAGTTTGTATATTTACTTGTGAGTTTGCTTTAAATGTAAAAGATCTAGACAGTTAAGTGATGAAATATGTTCACGGATATTCAAGCACTGTGTTTTATGATCATTTTGAAATGAATTCAAGGTGGCTAAGGATGATGTTGTACAGAGCAATGTAATTAGGAATATTTTACTTAAAATTGACTTAGCTCAACATTTACTGATGCTCACAGAGTAGCTGGTACTGAACTTATTAGATGCACAGCAGCGGAGTTAGTGAACTAGCATGAAATGAAGACAATGGACTGCCTGACACACACGGCTTTACCAGTGGATTTAATTTATGAAAAGAATCAAACCATTTTATTTGGGGTCAGGTGGGTAAAATAACAGAAAAGCAGTTGGTTAACCAAGTTTTTCATTTTGAAAGCAATTAGTTGTACAGGTGTATCATTTTTACCTGCAGAATTTTTTTTTTTTAAAGCTTGGGGCCTGAGCTAACAACTGTTGCCAATCTTTTTTTTCTTTTCTTTTCTGCTTTTTCTCCCCAAATCCCCCCAGCATGGAGTTGTATATTATTAGTTGTGTCATGTGGGACACGGTCTCAGCATAGCCTGCTGGGCGGTGCCATGTCCGCACCCAGGATCCGAACCAGTGAAACTCCACAGCGGGTTAAGTGAAACTTAACCACTCGGCCACGGGGCCGGCCCCATGAGAATTTTTTTTAAGTGATTTAAAGAAGGCTGGTGAGGACACAGTTGAGATGAGCAATTATCTCTAACATAAGGGAACCTGGGTTTACTGGGTAAACTGCATACAAATAATTGGGAGAAAGGAGGTAGTAACTTTTCCTCCTGATTCAGAAAGGCCTTCTAGAGGAAGGAAGCATGATCAAAGACTAGTAGGTGAGGAGATTATTCAAGGCTGAAGGGTTTAAGGGCAAGACAGAGAAAGGGCCAAGATAATGGAGCCTGAGAAGGCAGCATAAAACTCCATGTTAAATGAGAAACAGAGACATAATGGAAAATAAATTTCAATAAAAATAGCTATTTTTGCAGTTTCTAATGATCAGTGATTTTTTGCCAATGCAAATTGAAAGCAGGGAGCAAAGGGAGGAGAGAAGGAAGGGAAAAGGGTGAGAGCAAAGAATGAAAAAGGAAAAAAGAAAAGAAGAGAAGCGAAAAGTCAAGCTGTGTGATCTTATGATCTTATAAGTAAAATTATTTTCTCTAAAAGCCTTCTTAACATACAAAAAGGAAAAAAGTATATAGAAATTTGCTTCCTGTGGTATGTTTTAATGGAAAACAAATTGTTTAAAACTTTCCCCAAAGTCCACAATATAAATTTAATAACCGACTGAAAGAGGAAATCCTGAGCTCTTTATTTAGTGTAAATTTCCATAGAATTTCATTACATTGTGTAAGTAAAAAGTATCACAGTTAAAATACTCCCACTCAAAGCAAAGTTTCTCTCTCTTGAACAGGAAAGTTTAAGTTAGTAGAATAGAGTCAAAGTGTTTTTCTTAAAAAGTTAGCTAACCGTGTTCACATTGCTCTAAAATTTTTAGTTCACTACAGAACTGCTCCCAATAAGCATCCTACATAATTTTTACAAGGAAATACCTACAGCCTTAGTTCCAAGTAATGGCGGGGGAGGGAAGTGGACAGAACGTTACACTGAGGTAGAAAAATAAAACAGATGCTCCCCTCTCCACCCACCTGGACAAAGGCTCGTCAGGTCCCACAAGGACAACTCGCAACAGCAGAGAACTCCCTTCCTCCTCACCTCTCTCCACGCCCACCCCCACCCAAACTTTCCCACAGACCCTCTTCCTGGATTTTGGCCTTTTGTGGATCACTTCTGTGTGGTCCTTAACTGCTTTTGATGCCTGGTATCACTTCCTGGAACTGACAATTCCTTGAGAACATCAAAAGTTGTTTCTCAGAACACTCTGACCTGGAATTTCCCTGTGCTGGCCAGCATTTAATGACATGACCATCTACTGCTGACAGATTGAAGCATTTGAAAGACTGTTAGTACCTGCGTTATATATGTGTACATATACACACACCATCGGAGAGAGTTCTATTTAATCATTCCCTAATTTAATATATATATGTGGAATAAAGAAGGTAGGTATACATTAGGACATTTATACAACTTGACACATAAAAGCTTGTCTTTGAGGCACTGGGACAATGCCTCTATGTCGAAGTGCAGTCCCTCACACTGTGTGTCACATCTGTAACACAACAGCTACTCATTTAAATGCTACTTCTTATAACAGAAACCAATCCTCCCCCACTTTGTAAATTTCTTAAAGCCAGGGATCATGTCTGCTATTTTTCTGGTATTTGGTTACAAAATCCCCAGTATGATACCTTGCATCTGGCAGAAATTTTATAGATGCATAATAAATAAATAGGATAAATGTTCTCCTAAATAAAAAGTAAAAGCTAATTTGTATTGACAGTAAGAGTATTGAAGCCAAAATGCCTAGAGAAAGTCTAACATTTAAATATGAGTTTAAAAAGAATGGTGTGAAGGGAGAGGCAAGGTCAGTGAAATGATCAAAATACTGCCCGCGCATGAGGAGGTCTAGTCTGAGTAGATCAAGGCAACAAGAATAGGAAAGGCATAGAGAGAATTAAAGTAGCAAAAAGAACTAACACATCTGAGAGAATCAAATCTCCTTTAAAGAGCTGAATAGCATTTGAACTCATGTATCAGAGACAAAAGAGCTATGACTGTTTCAGAATATTATCTTCAGATTCATGCATTGACTAATGACTAAGCTAAACGATTACTTTCAGCATTGAGTATATATGGAGCTGGGGGTAGTGCTCCCATCAACTATGACTGTTATTTCAGATTCTTTATCTCAATCCGTCCAAAGGAAATTAAGCATAGAGAATAATTCATTAACCAGAGTAATCAACTTGAATACTAAAATTCCCAAGTTGGTTTCTTATGGTCTGTCTCACATGGATATCAATGAATAATTTAAGGATGCACGTATTGTCATATATACATCTAAGGAAATGTATTAACTACTTAATTTTAAAGTCCAAGGGTACAAGTATCGTTCTCAAAAGTATAGGACTCTAGTCTGTTATCTAGCAGCTAATAAAATTCAACAAAATATGTGTCATCAGAAAACATGCAAAAATACACCAACAAGCATTTTTCTTCATTCTCCCTTCTGATGTTTAGAAAATTTGCAAATTGATTTAAGCCAAAAGTGCTAAAGGAATGAAATTATTCCTTCAGGCTTAGAGGATTCTGGGCCAAGTTTCATTTCTGGCTGCATACTTTTAACCAAGTTCAAGATCCCTGAAAAGAAATACAAAAAAGAGAAAATGTCCCTTTAACCTCAGCGGAGCAACATTACTAGAGGCTGCTATGGGAAGAGAAGGGCTTCTCTGCCCTGAGATCTGTGTGCTCCTGGCATTTGGTTTCCACTGGGAGGATGTCTGCTCCCTCAATGAGTCCGAAGTCGCTACCATGGTGAGGTAATGGCTCTGCCAGTTTCACTGGGTCATGCTCTCTCAGCACATTCTTTCTCCTTCTCCTGCATGAGCAGGTGCTGTAAACAAGTCATCCTGAGAGAGCTGCCGCAGAGAATTAACACTCCTAAAATCGAACTTCCTGAGAACACTAGCTAGGCTTTTGGTAGTTTAGGCATAACTAGAAGCTTAAAGCAGCACAGACAGCCAGAAAGAAACAGGTTATTTGACAAGGGGGGAGGGTGGGACTGGGGATAAGAGAGGAGAACAACAAAGAAAATGAATATTAATGTAATCAAAATCAGTTTTTTAAAAACGAAGCTCAATTTTTAAATTGCTTAGATCTTCAGATGTATGTTAAACAATTTTCTACTTGGGGTAAAATAAAAAAACTTTCATAAATTATTATAGCAAACTGTGAAATACTACAAATTAAAATTAAACAAATTATGAACAGATAAACAGCATGTACTGCTGATCCTAAAGGCACAATAGCTCTGATAAGATGCGAATCATGAATACGGATATAAACCTATGCTAACCAGATAAAATTACCAGGAAACCGATGTTAAAATACACACACACACAAATATAATGTTCTTTATTGAAGGAAAAAAAATGCCTTTGACCATTTCTTGGGGAGAGGATGCTGTTGTGTATGAAGAGGGCGTGATGGAAACACCTATGATTTACAAACACATATAGATTTCTACCAAAATACATAGACACCTATTGCCTGGTTAAACAGGTATTTTGTGCCACATTCAGGTGAAAGGCTGTAATCTTCCTGTTGGGCATTATACAGAGCTTTTATTTATTTAATCTATTTCCATTGCCAAAAGAATTCTAATTGCCCACAGTGAAATGACAGGATGACACAGCTATGCTTTATTCTGGGCTGGTACCTGCAGCTCAAGCATGGGACATTTTGCATAATGTGGCTCCCGTAAAAGGCTTTGTTCTCCATCGCATCACTGTGGCTGCAAAGCTCCGGTTCAGTTTGGAGTCATTTCTTCTCTCACACTGATCATTTCTAAATAAATTAAACCTTTAACATTTTAGTTCCTTACCAACATTCATCAATCCCTGTGCCTCGCATTCAAACTTACAGACCACGCAACAATATTCTTTTTGTTTTGCGCTATCAACTTCATTCACACCATACTCCCCTAACCCTCGAAGATAAATTTTAAAAAATTTGTCTTTTGAGTATCCACTCCCTCTTATAATATTATGTATATGGGGTATCATATATGTGTACATGTATAGGTGTGTATGTGGTGTGCACAAGTGCACACGTGCGCATGAGTGTGTATGTGCATGTGTTTATACAAAAACCCTTCACACTGAGTCAGTTTTAAAGGGTCTATGTCCTGGAAGCACTATGCTAAGGGCTTACAGCAGATGGCACACAGCAATTGTTACAAACCGCCTTGTTGCTAATGAAAGCTTTTATTTTCTGACAAAACCCCGCAGCCCTGATGCCAGACAGTATAACGTCAATTTCCAGTTTTCAAGGATGGTTTTCTCTGATCCATCCACTACTACCTCCCCCCCCCCGCCCCCACACACACCCAAACACAGACTTCCCCACTCCTGGCTCCTCTCACACACTCCTTCCTTAAATTTCCATCCTTAGACAAAAGAAGAGATTGGGGAAGGAAGGCACCTGGCACTTGCAGCCCCAAAAACCCTTTTAAAAAGAAAAGGACTAGACGGACCGTAGATGCATCTTTCCACCCTCATCATTTAAGAGGAAAGATATGTGGACGCTCCAGCTCATCCGGGCTCATTTTTTTCGTGTACTGCTCTCCAACACGACCAGACACTGATATTTCATTTTCCTAAAATTATAAATGTCTATCAATCTTCCCCTTCCAGCTATTTCTGGAAGAATTACAGGGGAAATGATTTCAAACTGACAAGGCTTCCCTAACACTCATTTGTCAGTGTGCAGGTCTCCGCAGGTGGGCTGGACAAAAAAATCCTCTCCCTCGGATTCCTTTTTTTCCATTATCTTTGTCTAATTCACTCCTTGTCTTTGTACAGCTCAGGTAATATGAGCTCTCTATACAGACATCCAAACCCGGCCTAAGTTTCTGGGCTTTTCACAGTGGTACCTAACAAGGTCACACACTCTTCTACCAACCCAGAGCCCAGGGAGCAGCGCCCTGTCCCCTGCTTTGTAGTGACACCTGGAGAGGCCGGGCCTGAGGATCCGCCAGGTGGGTGACAGGACCGCACGGACAGCCTGTGCCTGCTTCCCCGGCAGAGACGAGACAACTCCCTCCTTCATATGCCTTTCCAGGCTGAGGCTCTGTCTACGAGGTGAACAGGCAGAGAAAGGAGAGGCCTCTACAGAGAACCACAGGTGGGAACGGCTCTCTTACCTGCGCGCAGAAAATGGATGTGCCCGTGGTCGCCGCTGCCACCGCTCACGACCTGAAGACTAACGCCCTCCAGAGAGGGGGAACATGGGGAGACGGGGCCGGGGAAAAAGGAGAAAAGGAAGGAGGAAGAGGGAAAAGCGGGAGGGAGGAAAAGAGACGAGGAATAGGAGGATGCTGTCGCCACAGCCACCGAGAGCCCGCGCAGCCGGAGCTCCAGCCGGTCTGAGCACCGCCCCAGCGCTGGCTCCGGCCCCGCCCGCCCCGCAGGCCCCGCCCCGCAGGCCCCGCCCCGCAGGCCCCGCCCCGCAGGCCCCGCCCCGCAGGCCCCGCCCCGCAGGCCCCGCCCCGCAGGCCCCGCCCCGCAGGCCCCGCCCCGCTCCGGCCCCGCTGCAGTGTCCGGGAGAGGGAGCGCGCCTGCCCTGTCTCCGCCGCGGCCAGCCCGCCGCCTGGCGGGGACGACAAGGGTGGCAGCCTCAGGGAGCCTGCCAAACTAGGGCCACTTGGCGGGCTGGGGGTGCGGGGCCCTCTCCAGAGGAGTCCCCCCTCCACCACCACTACCACCGATTTGAGACCAGCGCCCTCCAGACGGAGGCACCCAGGAGACCTTCTTCACTGACGTCCTTGGGGAAGTCGGGCGTCAGCTTTAGCCCTTCCGGAGGAGTCCAGCGTAGACGCCCTTTTTTTCCTTCCTCTGTCACTGTTGGGCGGGGTGCCCGTTATCCCTCATCGGGGAAGGCTTCCTGGCCTTGCCCCTGCGAAGCTAACAGTTGCGTCCAGAAACGACAAAGGAAAAACGGCCAAAGGTTGAGAGAATTCTAGACCCAGCTCTAGAATCTGTCGCTAATCAGATTCATTCTTTCAAGAAATGTTTATTGAAATCTTCTATGTGTGAAGCACTGATCTAGGCACTGTGGGAACACCAGTGAATAAAACAGACTCCCCTGCCCTTGCCCCCCCAAATCCCTGCCTTCATGGACATTAGGCTCTAGAAGCCAGATGTGTGATCCAGAGACAGCTCATTTAATCCAAATCTCAGAGTATGAATGTGTCAAATGAAGGTTAAATATGTCAGCCCCATCCTTCTGGCATGTTTAATATGAGGATATATTTACATAATAAATAAGAAGAGTCTGTGAAGACTAGGGAGAATGATGCAAGTAGAATTAGAGAGCAGAGAAAATGCCGACCTTGAAATGTCACCATTGAAAAAAAGCACCTCTGAAATGCTTTTGAAAGTTTAAGGCCAACTAAGAATGCGGATGATTCTTTGCCTCAGAATCTTCAGAATCAGAGAACGGCATTTCATTGTAAGTAAGAGAGGAAAGATGCAACTTAGAATGACTTCCATCTTCTCTATCTAAGTGCTGGCAAGGTGTTTTTATGGTCAGCCAAGGTGGTGAGGTGTGGCTTGTATAGTTCAACAGTGCTGATGAAACAGCTGTTATAATTTGGTCTTGGCACTTCAATTAGCCATAAAATCATAGAACCTTAGACTATTAGAGTTGATTTCTTAGGCATTTGGTCCACTTCCCTCAATTTTCAGATGGAAAAGGAGACCCAGTCGTGGGAGGTTGCGAAGATCAGAAACCGTAATAGAGCAAGATCTGAAATCTTGGCCTCCAGAGTCACAGCCCATATATTGCTTCCCTTTGCCCAGCTTCATCCCATGTCCTGGTGACACTGGCCGAAAGGTTGGAAGTATCAGGGCACACTCAAGGAGCAATGAGTTTGGAGGAGTTAGGGCTCCTCCTCAGGATATGGCTTGCTTGAGAAGAAGGTCTTAAGAGACTGTGAAATGATATATAGCATATGGATAGAAGGAAGGAGTGAGAATCCTGCCAGGATGTGAGCAGTTGATGTTCATGACCTGGCACGCAGCTGCAGATGCTCGCTGAGAGTTTCTCTTCAATGCTGTACGGTCCAATTACTGAGCGTCTCTCAGTTTGTGTCAGGTCTGTGCTATCTGATGCAAGAATCACATTCCAACAAGGAAGGTGTTCCTTCTGCCTTCTTTCGCTTCCGGCAGAATTACCCTGGGTCTGCATCAACTCTGAGCTTAAAGTAAACAGATGCAACTTCTGACATTGAACACAATCCTGTCCATCCTCACTGTCTGCAAAACTAAATATTGTTTTGATGACTCCAGCTTTAGTCAGTCTTGAAATCAGATATTGCAAGCAGTATAGTCTTATTCTTCTTTTTTCAAAATTCTTTTGAATCATCTAGTCCTTTGCATTTCCATATAAATTTTGGTGTCAAGTTCTTGAAACTTGTCAATTTAGATAAAAATAATGCTGTTTTTTTTAATTGGAATTGTGTTCAATTTATTGTTCAATTTTGGCAGAATTACCATCTTAGTATTCAGTCTTCCAATCCGTGAACATGATATAGGTCTCTTCTTTAGGTCATCTTTAGTTTTTTAAAAAAATTATTAAAAGGTTTTATTTCTCAAAGCAGTTTTACTTTTACAGAAAAATTGAACAGAAAGTACAGAGAATTCCCAATATGCTCCTTTCCCCTGCCTACAGTTGCCTCTATTATTAACACTTGCATGGATGTGGTGCATCTGTTAAAGCTGATGAACCAGGAGTTGTGCACCAGAACACTGCTGCACAGTTAGTGGGACAGAACACGAATACAGCAACAACCAAGGTAAACCTCAAAGACGTTTTGCTAAGTTAAAGAAGCCAGACAAAAAGACTACTTATTGCATAATTTCATTCTTAGGAAATTTTAGAAAAGGCAAAACAACAAAAACAGAAAGTAGATCATCCACCTTATGCCTAAGGTGAAGAACAGAAGCGACAATTGACTACAATGAAGGCGGTCTCTGTGATGTTTCTAGTGTTCTAGTGGACTGTTATGGGTGCACAACTGTGTAAACTACTAAACCCATCGGATTGTGTACTCACAATGAGTGAATTTCATAGTATGAAAAGCGTATCTCAGTCAATCTATTAGGAAAAAATGCGTATATTGCTGTTGTTAAGTGGAGTGTCTTAGAAATGTCCATTATGTCATTTTGCTTAATGTTGTGTTTATGTAAATATCCTTGTAGATTATCTCTTTATTTGATCTGTAAGTGGAGACAAGGGTGTTGAAATTTCCCGCTATGATTATTGATTTGTCTAGTTCTTCTTTCAGTTTTCCTGGTAACATTGTTTTCCAAAGTCCACTTTGTCTGACGTTAATACAATCACTCCAGACTTCTTTTGGTTAGGATTTGCATAGTGTATCTTTCCTTGCTTTACTTGTAAAATTGAGATATAATTCAGATATCACGAAATTCACCCTTCCAAAAAGTACAGTTCAGTGGGCTTTAGTATGTTCACAAAGTTGTGTAACCATCAACACTAACTAATTTCAGAACATTTTCATCACCGTACAAAGAAACCCCATACCCACAGCAATTTATTCCCCCTCCCGTCCTGCCCTCAGCCTCTGAGAAATGCCACTTTACTTTCCGCCCCTATGGGTTTGCCTATTTGGACACGTGATATCAATAGAATCTCACACTATGTAGGCTTTCGTGCTTCACTTCTTTCATTTAGCATAATATTTTACAGCTCATCTATGTTGTAGCATGTAATAGTACTTCATTCCTTTTTATGACTCAATATTCCTTGTGTGGATATACCACATTTTGTCCACTGATAAACACAGTTGTTGCACATTTGGGTTTTTTCCACTTCTTTGCTATTGTGAATTGTGTTATGTACAATTGTTTACAAGTTTTTGTATGGATATATGTTTTCAGTTCTCTTGTTTTTATGACTAGCAGCAGAACTGGATTATATTTTAACTATATTTTTAACAATTTGAGTAGCTGCTAAACTTTTTCCCAAAGGAGCTGCGCCATTTTACATTCTCACCAGCAATATATGAAGGTTTCAATTTCACCACCTCTTCACCAAAACTTGGTATTGCTTGTCTTTTTTGATGATAGCCATTCTAGCGGGTGTGAAGTGGTATCTCACTGTGGTTTTGAGTTACACATCCCTAATGACTAATGATATTCAGCATCTTTTTATGTGCTTATTTGTATGTCTTGTTTGGAAAATTGTTCAAATCCTTTACCCATTTTGAATATTGAGTTAAATGTCTTTTTATTATTGAGCTGAAAATGTTCTTTACGTTTTACATTTTGGATATTAATCTTTTATCATATATATGATTTGCAAATATTTTCTCCAATTCTGTGAGTTGTCGTTTCACTTTCTTGATACTGTTCATTGAAACACAAAAATTTTTAATTGTGATGAAGTCTGATATATCCATGTTTTTCTTTGGTTGCTTGTACTTTGGGTGTCATATCAAAGAAATCATTATCCATTCCAGGATCGTAGAGATTTATACTTTTTTTTCCTAAGAGTGTTATACTTTTAGTGCCTACATTTAAGTCTCTGATTCATTTTGAGATAATTTTTTATATGGTGTGAGCTAAAGGTCCCACTTCGTTGTTTTGCATGTTGATAACCACTTGTCCCAGTACCATTTCCTGAAAACCATTCTTCCCAACATTTAATTGTCTTGGCATATTCTTTGAAAATCAACTGACCAAAAATGTGTGAGTTTCTTTCTAGAATCTCATTTCTCTTCCATTGATCTATGTATCCATCCTTATGCCACACTGCACTGTCCTGATTAGTTTACTTTGTAGTAACTTTCAAAATTGGGAACTCCTAGTGTCAGTGGTGGAGAGCACATTGAGCCTACAGATCAGTTTGAGAGTACTGCTGTTGTAGCAATGTTAAGTCTTCTAATCCATGAGCACAGAAGGTGGTTCCATTTATTTAGGTTTTTAATAATTTCTTTCAATGTTATTTTTAGTGTACAAGTCACACTTCTTTTATTAAATTTATTTCTAAATATTTTATTATTTCTCATGTTATTATCAATAGAACTGCTTTCTTAATTAGATTTTTGGATTGTATGTTGACAGTTATAGATGTATGATCTTATTTTCTGAAATCTTGTTGAACTCATTTATTAGCTCTAATAGTTTTCTTTTTTTTTTTTTTTGGAATCCTTAGGATGTTCTACATTCAAAACCATGTCATTTGCGAATAGATAGACTTCTTCCTTTTTAATCTGGATGTCATTATATTTTTTTCTTGCCAATTTCCCTGGCTAGAATCTTCAGTACAATGCTGAATAGAAGTAGTGAGAATCTGCATCCTTTTCTGTTGTTGTTTTTTTGAAGAAGAAGAAGATTAGCAGCGAGCTAACATCTGCCACCAACCTTCCTCTTTTTGCTGAGCAAGAGTGGCCCTGAGCTAACATCTGTGCCCATCGGCCTCTACTTTTTATGTGGGATGCCTGCCACAGCATGGCTTGCTTAGTGGTGTGTAGTTCTGCACCCGGGATCCGAAACAGCGAATTGGAACGCGAAAACTTAACTGCTACACCACTGGGCCGTCCTCCCCCTACGTCCTTTCCTTCTCCCTGATTTTAGAGGTATATATTTCAGTCTTTCACTAGTAAGTATGATGCTACCTGTGGATTTTTCATGGATGTCCTTTACCAGGTTGAAGAAGTTCCCTTCTATTCTTAGTCTGTTGCGTGTTTTTATTATGAAAGGATGTTGGATTTTGTCAAATGCTTTTTCTGTATCAGCTGAGATGATCATGTCATTTTTGTCCTTTTTTGTATTAAAATGGTTTATTGTATTGATTGAGTGTGTTGAAACAATCTTGCATTCCTGATCACACTTGGTCATGGTATGTAATCCTTTTTATATGTTGGATTTGAATTGTTAGTGTTTGTTGAGCATTTTATTTATATATTTATATTTTAAACTTTTTGTGTATTTGAATATAAAATGCCTCTCTTATAGACAGCATATATTTGAAAAAAGTTTTTAAAATCCATTTTGCCAATATTTTGCAATTTTTTCCATCCATTTACATTTAATGTCATTACTGACAAGGTAGGATTGACATCTGCCATGATGCTACCTGTTTTCTCTGTATCTTATGTCTTTTTTATTCCCCTATTTTATTACTGACTTCTTTTTGATAGATACTTTATATTGTATCATTTTTCATTCTCATTTCTTTCATTATGTTTTTCCTTTATTTTCTGATAGATGCCCTTGGGATTATAATCAACATCTCAGCTTATAGGCTTAGTTCAGATTAATACCAACTTAATTTCAACAATATGCAAAAGCTGTGTTTCTGCACAGCACTGTTTCCTTCCCTCTTGTTTGTCCTACTAGCACCATGGAATTACATCTTTCCACATTGTGTGCCCATCAACATGAACTTATTTTTATCGCTTTTGAAGTTCTTTTAAATCAGAAAGTAGAACTAAAGAGTTACAAACAAAAAATACATTTGTACTGTCTTTTATATTTACCTACATGGTCACCTATTCAAGTATTCTTGTAGTCCAGGTCAGCAGATGACAAATTTTCTCAGATTTTTATTGTCTTTAAATTTCTTATTTTGCCTTTCTTTTTAAATGGCATTTTCACTGGTAATGCAATTTTAAGTTGATAATTATCTTTCTTTCAGTACTTTAAGTGACATATTTCCATTGTCCTCTGACTTGAATATTTTTTGATGAGAAAACTATAGTCATTTTTCCCCTCAATGTGTAATTTTTTATGGCTGCTTTTATCATTTTCCTTTATCACTTTAATTATGATGTTCCTTAGTATGTCGTGTGTGCGTTGTATGATGTTTATCCTCCTTTGTGCTTTATGAGATTCTTTAGTCTTTGAGTTTATAATTTTCAAAAATTCCTGTCCAATATTTCTTTAACATCTTATTAGTATTTACGTGGTATGTAAAATACTAAAATATATGGATATTTAAGTGCTCTTATTTCATATGTCAGGGAGATTCTGTTAATTTTTTTCAGCCTTTTCCCTCTGTGTTTATGATTGGAAAGAATCTATTCTTGTGACTTTAGATTCACTAATTTTTTTCTCTGCATCATGTAATCTGCAGTTAATCTCAGACAGTTAAATTTCCATTTCAGATACATCTGGAAGTTCCATTGTTTCTGATTCTTCCATTTTTTTCTTCACTGTGTTCATGTTTTACTTTAAATACTTGAACATTAACATTTTTGCCTTTTTAAGATCCTTTCATTCATAGTTCCATCATCTCTCTTATTTCTGCTTCTTTTACTTTTGAGTGATGTTTCTCTCGGTTGTAAATCATCTTTTCTTGCTTCTTAGCTATCTACTAATTTTTTATTGGATGCTGGACATTTATTTCTAATATAAGCAATTAAGTTGAAATCCTCTCTAAGTACAGTTTTTGTTGAAACCCACTAATTTTATGTTGTATTTTTATTATCTTTAAGTTCAAAATATTTTTTTAATTTCTCATTTTTATAATTGTGTCATTTAAGTTTGAAGTTTTATGCTGTTTAATATCCTAGCTTTCTTATTTTTATTGATTTTTAATTTATTTCCTTCTGTGGTCAGACAGCATACTCTGAATGAAATTTTTCAGCCTAGCTGTCCCCTAGACAAGGTCATAAGGCGCTTTTCTATGTTAATTTCAAGAAGCTTTTTGATTAGATTTTACATTTAGATGTACTGTGTACCTGAAATTAATGTTTACCGGTATGATACAAAAGTCAAGGTTCTTTTTTTACCCATGAATTGTCTATTCGCCCAGCACTATTTACTGAAAATACTCTCCCTTTTCCAATGATCTAAGTGTCATTTTCATCCTAATTCAAGTATCTAATATGTATGATTCTGTTTCTGTTATTTCTATGTTGTTCTGTTCGTCTACTTGTCTATTCTTGTGACAATAGCACACTATCTTAATTACTATAGCTTTATTGTAAGTTTTGCTAATTAGTAGAGTACATTCTCAAAATGGTTCTTCTCTAATATTGTATTCTCTACCTTTGAACCTATACATATTCATATAAAATTTAGAATTAGTATACCTAATTATATATTAGATTGAGTCTATAGGTCATTTTTGGAAAAACCAACAACTTGAAATATGTCTTATTTAATACATCTCAATAATTTTATTTAGTTTTGTATGTAGAGGTATTGCATATCTTGCATGAAGTAATTTGTAGGTATTGACATTTTCCTCTTAGAAATGGTATCATTTTAAAAATTTTGTTTCTAACTATTTTTGCTTATATAGAAAAATGTAATTAACTTTTATATTGTCTTTGCATCCTGTGAAATGAATAATATAAAAACTTTCAATTTTTAATTCTGAAATTTTCCTGAGTTTTTTTTTTAGAATTTTGCATTCACAATCATTTTATGCTTTATTCTTTCTTTCCAATCTTTATAAATTTTACTTCTTTTTCTTGGTTTTTGGTATTGGCTAGGACCTCCAGAACACTGTTGGATATAAGTCATGATATTGCACACCTTTGTCTCCTTCCTTATCCCAGGAAGAATGCTTTCAATATTTTACCATTAAGTATGATGCTTATATAGGGTTTTTTGGTAGACCACTTATATTATTGTTTTGCAAATAGGTTTTAAAACTATGGATGGTTATTGAAATGTATCAAATGCTTTTTATATATTTGTATTAGTTTTCTATTGCTACCATAACAAATTTCCACAAATTTAGTAGCTTAAAACAACATAGATTTAGTGTCTTACAGTTATGTAGGTGAGAAGTCTGGTATGAGTTTTATAGGGTTGAAATCAAAGTCTCAGCAGACCTACCTTCATTACTGAAGGTTGTAAGGGAGAATCCATTTCCTTGCTCATTCCAGTTGTTGGCGGAATCCAGTTATTTGTGATTGTATGACCAATGTCCCCATTTTCTTGCTGGTTGTAAACTGAGGGCTGTTTCTAGCTTACAGATGCTATTGCACTTTTCAGCTTCCTTCCTCAATCTTTAAAGCCAGTATGGGTGGAGCAAGGTGGGAGTCAGGGAGCAGGGCGGGGCCGGAGTGAGGATGTTCCAGTCTTTCTCACATTGCATCTCACCGACCTTAATCCCATCTGTAAGGTGTTTTACCATGTAAGGTAACATATTCACAGGTTTTGAAGATTGGATGTGGACATCCTTGGGGGAGGAGAACATTATTCTATCTGCACCTCTCTTGAGATAATAGTATAATTTTTCTTTTTTATTATGTTAATATGGTGAAGAGATTTATTGAGTTTTGAATATTATACCAGTCTTGAATTCCTGGAATCAATTCAGTTGGATTGCAATGTGTATCACCTTTGTTATATCTTGTGGGACTTGGTTTGCTGATGCTTTGTTTACATGCATGTTTCATGTTTGTTGTTCTACATCTGTGTTTATGACAGGAATTGATAGATAACTTTCCCTTATTGTAATATCTTACCAGGTATTAGTTTCAAGTTTATTTGGCTGTATAAAATCAGTTTGGAAGTTTTCCTTCTTTTCTCTCTCTGGATGAATTTGCATAGGTTTGGTATTCTTTCTTTTGTAAATGATTGGAAGACTTGCCAGTGAAGCCACCTAGCCCTGGTGTTTTCTTTGTGGCAAGATGTTCAATTAGAAATTAAATTTATTTAATAAATCAGATTTTTATTTCTACTAAAGTGTCTTTCAATATGTTGTTTTATTCTAGATTGCTGTCTTGCTCTTCTAAATTTCCAGATGTGCTGACTTGAAGTTGTTTATGATCTCCTTATTTTAAGTGTAATTCTCATTCAAAATATTGGTAATCTGAACTTTTTATATTTCTTTTTCATCATCTTTGCAAAGGGTCTATCATTTTTTAAGTCATTTTGAAAAATCAACTTTTGTCTTTGTTGAAATAGAAAATTGTTTTTTGTCACATTGATTTTTTTCTATCTTTCTTTTTTACTTTCTTTGAGTTTCTTTCCCTGGCTTCTGATATCAAAGGTGGGATTCTTTTCTAATAAACGCATTTAAGGCAATAGCTTTCTCTCCAACCATGGCTTTAGCTGCACCTCATAAATATGATATGTCATATATTAATTCTTATTGAGTTAAACTTATTTTCTATTTTTCATTGTGATTTCCTTCTTGACGCATGGGTTATTTAGTAGAGTATTGTTTCATTTCCAAACATTTCAGTATTTTTTACATTATCATTTTGTTATCGATTTCTAGCTTTTTGAAAAAAATAATTGTCTACTGTGGTCAGAGACTATACTCTTTTATGACCTACCATATGGTTAATTTTGCTAAACAGCCCATTGCACTGAAAAATAATGTGTAATCTGCAGTTGTTCAAGTCATTGTTTTATATATACATTTATTAGATCAAGTTTTCCTTTGTGTTTTTAAATCTCCTTTCTCACTGATTTTTTTGTTAACTTGTTCTAGTTTCTAAGGATTGTGTGTTGAAATCTCCCATTGCACTCATCTAATCTTCTAATTCTACCAGTTTTTGCTCTACATATTTGAGGCTAATCTAAACTTGTTCAGAATGTCATATATTTTTGGTTCATTGGCTATTTTATAATTATGAAATATTCCTTTTAAAGTCTATTTTCTCCCATATGGGTACACCTCCACCAACGTTCTTTTAGCTAGTGTTCACATAGCATGTCCTTTTCTATTCTCTTTCCTTTTAGTCTTTTTATGTTCTGTTAAGTCATGAGTAACTTGTATGCAACACTGAGTTGAGTTTTGTTCTTTTCCCAGTCTGACAATTTTGATCTCTTTTGTTGGTTTCCATTTACTATAATTCATTTACTTTGAGGTTTAAATCTACTATCTTATTATTTGTTTTATGTTTGTCCAAATTATTTTATATTCCTTTTTCTTTTCTTTCTTCCCTTTACCTGTATTAACCAACTATTTTTATTTCATATTATCTGTGTTAGATTGTTAGTCGTACATTCTTTTATTGGCCTTTTGTTTTTATGCTGGTGATTACAACTGCATGCATCCTTTTACCACTTCCTGGAAATGCAAGAACTAAGAACACTTTAATTCCACTTATATCCCCTCTTGACTCATGTGCAACTTTCATATATTTTATTTCTCTGGATATTTTAAACTCCCAAAGACCTTATTATTGTTGTTGTTTTATATCATCAATATTCATTTGGAGCTACTTTCACACAGATGTATGTTTATAGTCTGCCCAGCTCTTCTCATTTTTCTTGGAGGGAGATCAGTCTACAATAAACTGTTCTACAATTACTCAAAGCTGAAATCCCTAACGTTCTCTTTTCATTATCCAATCTTGAGTTTCCTTATGGAAAAAAACATCACTTCTGTCCAGATTATCTTGCAGTAAACACAAACCACTCAAAATATGTAGGCAGAAAAGGATTTAATACAGTAAATAAAATACGAACACAGTTTTAGAATAGAATAGAATAACTCACTTAGAATGGGCTATGGGGCACAGGCCTGGCTTCACACGAGAATGAGGAGATCTCTTCTGGCTCAGACAGTCAGGAGAGCCCTTACCTCATCACAACCAGACAGCTGCACGTGGTGAAGCTGTGATTGTAACCAATGAGTTTAGGAACAGTACCCTACGTGGGTCCAATTATCAGGAAACTACTTCTGCTCACACAACTGCCTCTTGACAATCATGCAGCCAAGTGACAGATGCAGAAAAATACAGTGTCTCTTCAACTACACGTCAGCAGCAATAGCCAAATCACCAGCCTTATTTCTTCTTTCTAAATGGCAGGAAGTAGGGAGTGCAGTTTCCAGAACCCTATCTACGACAGCATGTGGGCATGTGCACATTTTGGTTCTCTAGCCTCAGTGGTGTGCAACAGCAGGATGAGGTTGCAATAAACCGTGTGCCAATTCATCATTTCCAAATTGATTAAATTGTGATGTGTAAGCAAGTTGTTCTCCCAATGTGAGTCATTATGATTTCATCCTTCTCAGCGCTCCGTACAACTCAGCACTTCAGAAGAGCCATTTAATAATGAGAGATTGCAAAAGAGAATTAATAAGCCTTCTCTGTTCAAAACACAGAGCATTTTTCTGGTCTATCTGAATGATACTCTCTCATTGACCAAGGATATTTTCGCTGTACCTCCAACTTAGCAGGGCAATGTGCTAGCCAACATCAAATGAGAACAGCTATTCTTGTGAGGTGACAATGTAATGAAGATGTGTAGGATGAACACTATAGCACAGGATTCCATAAACTCTAGCTCCCAAGAGAAGCCGGCTTGCCCCTCCACGTCTTGTCAGCTGCTCAGAAGCCAACTGTAATAACGCTTATCAGCAGCAGCACGGAGCTGCTCTTACCATTGGAAAGGGGGTCAGAAATCTCAGTACAATTGTGCTGGAAAAGGCACAGGGTTGAACTGCTCCTGACACAGAAGCCAGTTTGCCCCAAGGCCAAAAGGGATAATTCAGAGGTTTTGTATTTTTCCATCAACAAACAACAGTACTTTTGTGCTGCATTTAACCGTCCCTGAGTTATAGTGATTGCTACTGAGCATGCTCAGGCTTTGGACAGTGTTTGTGAAGTTTCAACCCACCTCCTGTTCTGCAGAAAGACTCAAGCCCTGCGGCAGCTGCCTGTTTGTTTTCCTTATATGAAAGGAACACTGGGAATACTGGAAAGTAAAAGAGATGATCACTACAAGTACAATTTTTCTAACACATTACAGATCATCTGTACTCTCTTCTTAACTTCTCAGACTTTCATTCTTGCAGGCCCATCTAACCACACACGCACACTTCTTGCAGCACCAGTTCTCATTTAGGTGATGACCTCATACTCAAAGTAGCCAAATCTTTAAGACAAGCATTCCCGGTTTGAGTGTCATTTTTCAAAAATCCTAATACTTGACAAGGTCATAAGATGAGGTCTTCGCATATCTAGAGGCCAATCCTTTTGCAGTGATTGCTGTGGCACTCTGAGCAAGTCTTTGTGTTTAATTAATAGGTTTGAGAAATGCAGAGATAAATGTAGTTTGACATAAACCAAAGAATACCAGAAACCTCCTAGTGACAAGTGCTACCCCCACCAGTCTGTTGCCATTTTATTGGTAAATTACTAAAGAAAAAGAGAAGAAACAATTGGGTAATTTTGTTACTTCCTGAAATAGACTGTACATTTAAAGATATATTATTTCTCACATCAAAGCAGTAACATATAACACAACACTAGTGCCTTGAATAGTGAACCAAAATATTTGTATATCATTTGTTTTAATTCAGCTCTTTTCACATGAAGAATTTAGAATAACTGCTAGCTTGGGAACTCAAGGAATTAATTTTTACTTTAAACAGAATACACTCATATTTTACCATGACATATTTCTTATTATTTAGATCAAATTAAAATCTATGCCAACACTTGAAATCTTGACCAAGCTACATTAAAAAATTTATATTATGTGCTTCATGTCATTATTTATTACATAGTTCTTCAAAATTTATCCTTAAAGAAAGATATTCTCAGAAAATCAAATTATATTCCCGATAGCGCTCTAAGTTGAGCTAATGAGATGGGTGGATGATGCCTTTTAATGATCAGTTCCATTGAAATATGCTTTTTCAAGGTGAAGCTCATTGATTCCATGAGTGAGAGGAATTTGAAAATTAATCTCCAAAACAAGGCCACCAAAAGGGAGAAATGCATTACATGCAATAGCAGCTTCTTCTGCTAATAGATCCGATAAAAATCAGTTACTAAGATTTATCTTGATTGACACATACTTTAACCCAAGTTTGTCCATATTAAGAAGCAAAGTGAACCTTGCATCTGCTATTTAAGAATAAAGGATGGAGGAAATAAAGAAGCGTCATCATTATTATCATGAATTAAATGGGGCTATTTTTGTGAGGAATGCTTTTTTGCTTGTGAAGATCTTAAAGACAGAAGGGCTTGAACTTTTCATGAGGCATTTTGAGTACCAAGTTTAAAAAAGAATACCATGGCAGTTCCTAAAGAGGGAAATAAACCAGCTATAATAAATACTACTTTCAGGGCGAGAATGTAAGTAACAATGGTATTTGGGGAAGAAGTGTGAAGTGTGAACTGTCAAAGTGTGAATTGGATATTCTCAATACTCTTCTTTCCCTTTAAACACACTGATATCTTTACTTAATATAATTCTCATTTTTGATCAATTGAATTTCCATTGATTCCCTTAAAAGTTGGTTTCTTTTGGAGTACAGGGTGCTCTATTGGTGCGCCCACTCCCTTCTATGTAGGCATGTAAAATTCTTCTACATTTACCAAGTAATACAGTCAAATTGAACAAAAGGCAGTTATTTCTTATGTTGACAAAGTTGGTGAGATGTTAGTTGTGTGTAGAAGGCGATGCCATCAAAAATATTCTGGAACTATACCAAGTAAAGTTTCATCACATTTTCAAGGAACTTTTGAGCTGTGTAGAGGCCTAAAGCTTCTCATTATCTGAAGAATAAGAAAGAGGAATGGCTAAACTTTGCTCCATTAAAAATTGAGTTTTATCAACAAAATAAATATTTTAAAAATTAAGAAAATATAAACAGTGGCAAATAAGTCATATATGAAAAGAAAAACCCATTGTTCCTCACAATTTTTATTTAAATCTTGCTCTAAAAGTGCCTTCACTTTACCATTCATAATGATTAGTGAGTAGTTAGTATTAATGCTTTGTTAACGGAGTTCAAAAAGTAATTAGTGTATACAAGGCATTGTGCTGGCCGCCATGTAATATGCAAAGATAAACCAAATGAATAGTTAGGTCTTTACAGAAAAATGCATTTCTTTGTTCTGTGTGCTTTGCTCATGCCCTCTCTTAACTATAATGACAGTAATCCTAGTGACTGAGTCTTGCTTTATAAATGCAATGTAAGCCGTCACCTGATGGCTGACAGTGCAGAATGTATTAAATAATAGGTAGAGATAAATTGATTCTGCAAATCTAGTCTTGTGAATCAGAAAGTAAATTGCCTGGGACTTAGAATAATTTCATTATGAGCAAGTTAGCACAAAAGGTGTTTTTTGGGCTGCTGATGCTCAGTGACACTGGCAAAGTCCCTCTGTATTCTCCACTAGACAATTATCCTCCAATGCCCTTTAGTGCAAATGCATTTATTGTTCTCTGGTATTTCTTCCTTTACACAGACAGTTCTTCAACCCTGGCATTCTTAAATCAATTGCTATTTTTTCTCCAGCCCTTCTTTGTTACCAGACATTCAAAAACCCAATGTTCTAGTCTGTCTCATTTCCCCATATGCTGCTTTAGTGTCTGATGGTCCTCACCTCTCTCTCAAAGCCGTTTTCTCTGTTATGAATATTTCTCCTACCTAGGTCATCCACAGCGTGGTTTGTGTCTCCTTGGCAACCACATGGTCTTAACATTTCTCAGTATTCTTTTTTTCACTCCCACTCACCACATTTCACTTTTTCTTTCTGATCATTAATCCTTGAATTGTCTTCACCTAGACTTTACGTTTGTTTTTATGTCCTCCAGGTTAATTGTCCATGTTCTCATATGTATTCTCCATCCCAGTCTTTCAGTGGCCCTAATTAATTTTTTTGTGAGGGCAGGGATCAGCTCTATTTAAGCTAAAGACAAATCTCTCCTACAATTCGTTTTGCTGGGTTATTAGGCTTTACAATTTCCAGTTGAACTGACAGTTTAGTAAATGAGGGTGATGCCTAATGTTCCTATATCAAGGTTAAATAACCTATTTTGATCCCAGGTACAAATCTGAAATTTAGGAATGCAGCCAGGTTTTGTGAGCCTGTCCTACTCTGGAGGTGAGCAGCTGTCTCTAGTCAAAAGTTAGATAGTAGAGTGTTTAAAATAACAGACTTTGAAATCACAGAGAATTTCTACGTTTGAATCCTGGCTCTGCCTGTGACCAGCTGTGTGATGTTGGACAAGATACACAAACTCTCCTACCTAAAGTAGGAAAACAATCTTCTCCCCATTGAGTGGTTGGAAGGATTAACTGAAATGATGTGATATACAGCAAACAGTTAAGAGCTTAACAAATAGCAGCATTTGATGCATAAGGCCTCCAATTAAAAAACCAAGGGAGTACTTTGATCTATTTTCTTCCCCCTTCACTGGTTCAATAAACCTTAAAATATATATGTCTTTCATTACCCTTTTTGTAGCTCTAGAAAATAGCTTTACTAAATAGTTACTATTTCAACATCCTTTATCTAAAGAGAGACAAAGAAAAAACTATGAGAATAAAGATGTAGAATACATTCTTCATTGTAGTGGTTTTTCATTAGTTTATCTTTGTTTTTAGTTTCTCTTGTGTTGACAATTTTGGAATTTTCACACAGTCATAGAACAAAGGGAATCATGCATCCTGCTGCAAGCTTTGCGTAGATCATTTCATGCACTGTTGTGCTTTATGTAGTAAGAACTTTTCTATAGTTATAATTCTTTCCTTCTCTGGGCCTTGGAACTTTCCATGACAACATTACAGGTACAGGGCAGACACATCCTAGCACAGAGGAGTACGTGTGAATCCAGAGGACATAGCCTTGGTCCTCTGAGTCCTGTCTGCTACTGACTGCCCACACTTCTTGACTGAGCCTCTAATTTCTCTCTTCTCTTGCTGAGTCAAACACAGCTGACACACTATTAGTTTTCACTTTGTATTGTCTTTATGTACAACTTTCTTCAGAAGCGAATTGATCCTTGTTTCTGAAGTATCAGTCCGCTGAAAGAATATGTCATAATCTGTGTTATTTTTTTCTTCTAGTTAGTTACACATGACTCTATAACATTGTGCTCTATGTGTAGATTTAACAGAATTCTGCACACTCATCTACTTTGGTACTGACATCTTTTATATTTCTATTTTCTCCTCTCTTCCTTGGATAATGCCTGTCGGTGTTCTCTTGAAAGAACTAGTGCGAGGGTCAATTATTTCAGTCTTCTATCCCAAGGGTGGAATGTTGTAAAATGCTTAGCCTTTGACCTACTATACACGGTTTTATTCCAGTCACCTACAGGTGATCAACATTGTTTGTTTTAACCAAAGTTGCATAATGTTGTGACTTCACTTTTTTTTTTCCCTACCGCCTATCCTCAGTGTGAATTTAAATTTTAGCAGGCATATATCTTCCTGCAATTGAGGCTCCTTTATTTTTTTAATATTATTTTTTCTTTCCTGAACCAAATATAAATGACTAAAAAGCTCTACAAATGGATATATCTTTTGACCAGCAATTCCATCCACACCTAGGAGTACAGAAAAAAGAAAAATGATAAAGATTTTGTGATGAAAACGTTCATCGCAGCATTGATAATAATGGCAAAATTTGGAAGGAACCTAAGTGACCACATGTGATGATTGGTTAAATAAACTTGAGTATAACGTTGTAATGAGCTAAGAGGCAGCCGTGAGAATGATAAAGACAATTTAATGAGCACTTACAATATGCTAGGCTTTGTGCTAAGGACTTTATGCATAATCCCATTTAGTTTGTACCTCAGTGCTGTGGAGTGGGTACTTTCATTATCTCCATTATATTTATAAGGCAATTAAATCTTAGAGAAGCTGAGTAAGCAAAAGCACACAAATAGTAAGTAGCAGAATTTAGTTCCAGAATTCCTGACTTCAGAGCCCAGGGTCTTGATCTGTAGTCTGTCTTGAATTTGTAATTGAGGAACAAATATTCATGATATTTATTTATAAGATTTATGATATGCAATGAAAAGCAATAGCATGGGGTTTTTATTTATTTTAAGTTTACTTATTTATATTCTCTATGCCCCACATATTATATAAATTTCTGTATAATAAAATAATACATGCTGAAATAAAAGTATGAAAAAGTACATAAAAGATATTGTTTAATACAAATTCATATACAAACATATATACAAAATACTTTCCCCATTTTTCCTTACACTCACAGTGTTTTAAAGTTCTTTTCAAAGCAGATATTCTTTGTAATATGGTCAAATGGCTCATTGCCGTGAATGTAGTTTTCCACTCCATTTCTGTTCAATAATGTAAATATTCATCATTCTTATTGACTATATCTCCCACTTTATAACAACCAATCAGACACCTCTTTGGAGGTCCATCAAGTACACCTTCTACTTTAAAGCAAAGTAAGATGTGTCCTCCGGTGTTATTTTCTCTCAACCATAACTGGACTCAATAACCACTCTTTCTCAAAATCCACTGTAATTATCCTTTAGGTACATTTTGTAGGTTAACTTTAACCAATTTTTAAGGGCTAGTGATGTTTTTACTAAACATTCCTGTATATACTTGTTTAATTGAGATCTTTTGTATAAAAGTGAATAGAAATAACTTAGAACAGTATTATCTTTCTTCCTTCAATATAGTTAAATGCTTTATTCACTCAAATAACTTTAGTGGTCTCTCTTCCCTTAATTCTTGCCACTCAGAATTTTTGTCTCTGTCTCTCTCTATGTAAATATATCTCTATATATTTCTATATCCATATCTATATATATCTCCATAACCTCTATTCTAAAGAAACTAACAAACATTTCTAACAAGGGAGGAGGATGAGGAAATTAATGAATAAATGTCTTATTAATATATCTCCTGCTAAAGATAGTCATAAATTAACTCAAAGCTCTCTCGTAGGTAAAAGTCTCTTGTGGTAGTGGTGAAAATGGAGATGAAGGCATGGATTCCAGTGTGGTTGGGGGCTAACACACGATAAGTTTGTAATAAATAATTCTTGAATGGACAGATGAGTAAATGAATGTAAAAATTACTAAAATCAAAGCTTTGCCTTTAGGTAGTACATAATCTAACTATAGAGATACATATAAACAAACAATTATAATCGGAATAATTTTTAATATCGTTTTAATTGCGTGAATCTTGGACTGAGGGTTTCACTCAATACATTAATCTCCATGTTCTTGTGGAAAGATTAATAAATCTTTTTCTTAAATGTTAAAGAAAGTCAAGATTAATATGAAGATTCTAGATTCTACAAAGGAGCTACAATAGCTATCCATAATGCCCGAGAGTAAACTGAATAGTAAGCACGTCTTAACAATACTGCAATATAATTTGATATATATTTTAACTTCAGTTGTTTTACTATTACTGACTGTCTTTTTTTAAAATAGTAATAGGTCAAATTATCATGAGGAGAGATATAAAACTTAATAAAATATAAAAGGATGTAGAATCATGCTCTTTAGATTTACAAAAATAACAATAACGTCTATTTCACTATTACTATGTCAGACCCTGGGCAAAGCACTTAATATACGTTATATCATTAGATAATAATATTTAGCAAATAAGTAAATGACACGTCATTTCGTAAACATTGACTAGTAATTTGAACGATTTCAAATACATAATTTGAATTCTAAGAAAAAATGTTTAACAAATGCTATTTTTTAATCAGTAAACTTGTCCAAGTGTATATTGATACATATTAATGAAGAGTTTTGTTCCAGGATAATAAAGGTTTTGAATCATCATGCAAACAAACAAGTATGACTAAACAGTTGCTGAAACTTTGCTCCACTCATTTATTTTTAGAGCATTAAAGTATTCAAGTTTCTTTACAAGTGCTAACAAAGGTGCTGAAACAAAAAATTCAAAACAATTATTGTCTACGTAGAATAGTACTACTCTTCCTTTCTGAAGTTTCTTAATACTGGTGGAGTAAACGAGTGATTAGATTTAAGAGATGATCTATTTCGGCCATGAGCAAGACGCCTGGGGAGTAACTTACTGCAGCGAGAAGAGCTGCTGTATTTCCGCAGGATTCAGGCGCCCTGCAGCTGAACCACCTAGGGACACGTTACAGTATCTCCGGGAAATCGGAAAGCTTGGACTCAGACGTAGTTAGAGCATGAAGCTGGCTCTTCACCACAGTGTGAGGAGCGCCTGGAAAAGTCCCTTCTACCCCACAACTCTAAGACAGTTTCCCCCCTTGTCCTGCAACAGTCCCTGAAAACTCCCAGTAATGCATCCTCTGCAGTTAATTTAGAGGCGTTACGGGACAACGTGGAAAAATGAAGATTGTGGGAAAGAGCAGCAGATTTGGAGTCAGCTGGTTTGCCTTGAACAAGCGACTCACCTCTCTGACTCTCCCATTGCAAAACGGGGAAAAGAATATCTTCCTCAAAAAGTCGTGCTGTGAGAGTGAAATGTAATTAGCTAAGCATTGGTGTACCAGAGGCCTATAGGTCCGGTGATGCGCATTCGCTCGCTGCCTCCCACAGTGGACAGCACAGGCTTTGGCGGATGAGAGCACCAGTCGCCCGGTAAGGATGCGGGTAATTTTATGAGTAACACTACACCGCAGGGAAAGGCAAGCAAGACACATTTGATGCCTTCCGTATTTTGCGGGAGGCTGGCTCTCAATGAACACATTGAAAGTTTGATAATCATGTGATAAGATGGAACTATATTAAATGATCTGGAAATTCTGGCCTGTCCTTCAGATTTCACGACAAGTTACTCATCCTGTTTCTAAAAACTTCAGAGAAAGAAGCTTTTGCTTTAGGTAAAGCCCCTCAGGGTTTGCCAGCGACGACAACGTGGAAATCCTTCCGAGTGTGTCCCCGTGCTCCTGCTGCGCGCCCTGATGGCGCCCTGAGTTGGACGAAAACGCACAGGGGCCCTCGCTTCAAGGAAACTATCTTATACGTTAGAAGAAAGGATCATGCTGACGATATGCTTTGCAAAAACTTTTACTTAGAAAATTTATTGTTAAATAAAACACTGCCTTTAATCTATTTGTAAAATAATCAGCTATCAAAAGTAAGCAGCTAATGTAAATGATTAAATAGAAATGCAAATGTTGTGGTCAGTGGTTTCACAGACAGTTCTTTGCATTCCTAACACTTGTAGTTACCAAAGGTCTAGAGTGCTGAAGTCCCTTCTGAACAATTTTCATTAGCCTGAGTAACTGGAGAATTTGGAAAGTGGGAACCACAAGGAAGAAAGGAAGGAGAGGAAGACCGGAGAAAGGCAAGGGACCAGAACTTCTTGTAAAATGGAAATTCACTTACAAACTGAAAAATGGAAAAAATCTTGTGTCTGAATTATCCTGAGATATACAGAGAGGCTAACCGACTCTGGATAGACTAAACAACAGGTTTGTTTAAAGAAAACGTTAAGAAAATCTTTTTGTATTTTACTACTTTTTAAATATTAAGCAACAAATGTTAACAGTAGTTTGCCAATATTTTCAAAGAATTGAATTTAATAAACTTCTTACATTGATTATATACATTCATTTCTTCTGATAATTTCTAAAATGATAAGAATAATGCTTCATAATAGAATTTTGCTATTATTCCAGCAGATTAAAATATGCTGGAGTGCATTATGTAATTAAGGAAGCAATGAACTGCTTACTTTGGAGGCAAAGAAAACATTTGGGCAACTAGACTATTATCAAGGCAATGCACACTTTAGTACACTGAATGGCACCCTAGGGAATGCTTCTGAAATGATAAAGTGATAATAGCTAATATTTATGGAGTGCTTACAATATGTCAGGCACTGTTACATGCTTTACAAGTATTAGCTTGTTTATTTCTCACAACTCTACCATTTTTATTTCTATTTTACATATGTGGAAGCTGAAGTCAGAGAGGTTGTGGAAGTTGCCCAAAGTCAAAGAACCTGGAAAGGACAGATCCAGGACTGGAAACTAGGTTGTCATGCCCAAAGGCTTATCCTCTGATCCACCGGGAAACACTTCTCAGTCAGCGAATGCGATGGAGAGCAAAGGGGCGGAGCCGTTACCATTTAATGTCATTCCTGCTGTGTAAAATCAGAGGGGGCACCATTGCACCCTAACTCCCTTACATTTGCCAGAGGAGATCATGAACATACAGAGATTAGCACTGAAAAGAGTATGTTTGCACCGTGATGAATTACAAAAGCCCATCCTCCGAAATCCCAGCAGAGCGTCTGTGCAGGATAGAAACATATCTTTTAGTTTGTTTCAAAATGAAACTATTAGATTATACAAAAAAGGGAAAAAACAGGGTGCAGTGCTGACCAGGTTCCAAGGATTTCAACTTTGCTCTTATTATTGATCATTTTCTGAGGGAGGAATCAGTTTAAGTGGAAGTCTTATATGACCGATAGTGCATGGCATCATCTTTTTCGGTTGATAACTTGAAGATCCTTTGAGTAATCCAGTTCAATCCTGTCATTTTAAAGAGGAAGAACTCAAAACTCAAGGATTAATGTCAAGCAGTCAGGAGGAGTGATTGAAACCCAGGCCTGATGAATCGTTGTGTTGACCATTTCCAGATAGCTCACACAGATAGAACCACCGAAGGCAGAACGGATCCGTCCTCAACCCCCATGTCCTCCTGCTTTGTTCCCTCAATACCCTCTTAGCTCCAAGAAAGCAAAATGAAGAGAAAAGCTTTGAGATGGAATTTTATTCCTCTCAAGAGGAGTCAGAACGTCATGAAATCTGGGGGAGGATTACCCCGTTCTGACAGCAAGGGGTCATTTTAGCCATCGTGGGTATGGGGGTCTGACATGACTACTGGCTCCCTGAGGCTGTTTGATAGCTTTTAAATAAAGAGTCTTCAGAATGCCTCGCCCAGGATGGGTTGCCATGGAAACAGTGGAGTCAGCGGCTGCTGTTCGTTCGTAAAAGATTTCATCTGTTTGTGTTCCTTCCAAAACATGGTTGGTGCAGATTCTTAAAACAGTAGCTTTGCTCCTGAAGCATTTGACATTGACCACTAACTCTGATTCAGGAGGTTACCTTTTAAATGTCTTTCTGCAATCAATGATGCTAAAGCAGTCTGGAAAAAAACACCGTAAGGATTGCCAAGCTGACGGTAGTCTCACCACAGAGCTTGAAGTAGTGATGCCTGTGTTAAAAAACCTGCAAAGCATCTGGAGCTCCCCTATCCTACCCCCACTATCCACCCTAGAAAATCTAGCCATCGGGTATATCCGTTTCCATGGTAGTGACGGAGTGTAGAGAAGAAAGTACAAAAGGGAGGATGGGAAAGAGGGAGGGACAGAAGGAAGGAGAGCCAGAAATGAGGGATGGTTCCAGGATGACTTGCAAAATTGAAATGCGCAGTATCAGATGCAAGCAAGAAAGAACTGGTGTGAATTCTTAGGCGCTGCTGATGGTACCTTTTTTGGAAAAAAAATTAGTATTCCTAGTGGATTTGAAAATATACATAATCTATGACTCAGCAATTGTCTCAAGACACCCTTGCACGTGTGCCACAGAATACGTGGTCAAGAATGTTCCTGGCGTCCCTGGGTATAATAGCAGAAATACTGGAGATTTTACAGAATGCTGTACACACATCAGCATGGATAATTCTCACGACCTAATGTGGAGTGAAGAAGTGAGTCATGAAAGGATAACGGCAGTAAGAAAGTAAAATATTCAAAACTAAACAATATATCATTTAAGGAAGCATACACAAATGATACAATTATGAAGAAGAAGAGAATTATTAACACAAAGTGCAATATTGCATTTACATCTGGAGAAGAGAGCGAAACATTTTGAGTGGGGAAAATATCATGGGTATTGGCAATGTTCTGTTCTTTTTTTTAATTTTTAAATTATACATATCTTTATAGACACTTTTGATATTACTGTTAAAATAAATTGAAAAATGGAAATTCATATGCAATCTTATATAATGCTAGTTATTATTTTTATCTTTCTTAACAAAGCTTTATAGATGGGCATTGTTATTATCAAACAAGTCCAAAGTGACTGGGAAGGAAAGGACATGCTGCCTTTAGTGCAAGGAACTTCAAATACATGGTAAAGAGGGTGGACGTAAGGAGGAGTGAAAAATCAGGACCGATAATGCATCCAGTGCACAGCATACACAGGAAGACTTCTAGACATCAAAGTATGACTCTTGCTTTCTTGCCTTCCCTTCTGTGGGCACTTCCCCAATCACACTTCCCCTCTCTCACTCTGCCTCTTCTCCAACCTGCACCTACCCTAGGCTTTTTATTTATTCCTAACCCAAAACTATTTCCTACAGAAATATGTCCTCTTGTTCAGCACTGTGCAGTTTAATGGCTGAATTTGTCATTAAAATGTCTCAAGACCCAAGATAATGGATTGTTAGCAGGCTTAAGTAGGTGATGGGAAGATTTGAGGAATCCAATAATCTTGCCTAAAACTCCTTAAAGTCCTCACCAGGTCCCAGGAATATACTTTATGAATAGTAGGACTGAGCCACCAACGTTCCCTTACCAGTGTCTCGCAGGGCAACTCTTATTTTATCACTAATTCTAAATTACTCCTTAATAGTAAAGAATAGAATCCTTTTCCACCTTTCTATACATCTTTTTTATTCAAAGGGATAAAGAGAAACTGAGGGAAAAAAGAATAAGTAATGCATCTTTCTTTCAAATTATAATCTGTATTTAGTCTCTACCCCAAATATATTTTATTTGGGTAAAGAAAATGTCTCATAGCTTCTTTAGGGGCCAGTATAAATATATGTAAATCATTTTGTAGCATTCATAAAGCCTTTTAGTATCTTCTGTATGAATAGCATAGTGTTTATAGAATTGAAAATGAGGTTAATTATAGAATTTTGATGAAAATTTTGAAGGTAAAGAAAGTGGAAATAATTTTACTCTATATTTATCCTCACTCAGTCAATTCGCTTTTGTTAGCAAAAGATTTTACTTATTGGAAAAAATTGTAAGTCTGTAGACTATTTTCTTAGAGTAATGTCACATTTTGGGGGTGTTGTCGATGAAAATAATCCATAACCAATCTATAAATGAAAATTTGGGTGAGTTTATTCTGAGCTGAAATCTGAGGACCATGGCCCGGGGCCTTTCTTCCCAAAGGAAGAAAGGGCACCAAAGAGGTGGGGTGTGCAGAGTGGTTATATACCCCCAGAGAGGATGTTTCACATAGGATTGAAATGTCCCTTTTACAATAGTCGTGAGACTGCTCTGTCGGCACAGCGATTGATGGAAATAGCAGGTAGGTCTTCTGGCTCAGTGAACACAGCAGGGTGGCAGTCTGTTGTCTCCAGCTGGGTGGTCACAGGTGAGCTGGGTGGTCAAAGGTGAGTGCAGCAATCAGTTCCTAGCCTAAGGAAAGATGTTGGATCACATGGTAAGAGTATGTTAGTTTTGCAAGAAAATTCCTTTCTCCCAAAGTGGCTGTTCCATTTTGTATTCCCACGAACAATATATGAGAGTTTCTGTTGCTTCGCATCCTTGTCAGCATTTGATGTCATCAGTGTTCCAGATTTTGGCCATTCTAATAAGTATCTAGTGGTATCTCATTGTTTTAATTTGCGTTTCCTTATGACATATGATGTGGAATATCTTTTCATGTGCTTATTTGCCATCTATATATCTTCATGGTGAGGTATCTGTTAAGGTCTTTGGCCCATTTTTTAGTCAGATTGTTTGCTTTTTTAATATCTATTGCATTCCTTAGTCTTTCTCCTCTTTATCTTTATCTGTCTTTTAACTGCACTTTGACTTACCTCATTTCCTTATTGTATATTACTAAATTTGTAATTTTATTATTTAAAAATACACAGAAATGAATTAAATCTTCAGAGAAAGTGTTGGGGAGCAAATTAAGTGAGTTTATCCACATTAATGTTAAAGGATAAAAAAGTGTACATGTGCCCTTTTTTGAGGAGAAAAATCTCATTAAGTCAGATCGTAAGCAGAGTTCAGCAATGTAAGAAGAGTTATTTTTGTCTCTATCCTCTACCTCCTCTACTCTGCATCTTGAAGATCCTTTCCTTCCCCTCATTCAATCCTTGGGAAAGTGTAGAAGCGCATTTTCTCTTATATAGGCCAGTGGGAAAAAACCCCAAGTTTCTATTAGTATGGTCCAACTCTGACATAAGCTCATATTCTGTGTTTTTCCTGTTGCTCTAATTTTAAGTGAAGATTCTTGCCCTCCAAAAAGCTGATTGAACTCGGCCTTGGCCTGACCTCTCTTCCGTGGCTGGAGGCCATTCAAAGTCCTCCAAACACTTTTTGAAAATTCCTCTTTGCGTCTTCATAGTTCTTCTTCTGGTGCCCTTTCCTCTCTGCTATCTCAGCTCCACTCTACATCAGTTTTCAAAACAAAAAGAAGTCCCAAATTTGGAAACTTTACTGAAGATCTGAGAGTCACAGAAGGTGTGATCGAGTTTCTCTGTGTCTTGCTAGCTCCTGTGTGAGTGGATTTCTTTTGAAGCATAGTTGAGGCATGGGGGTTCCTATTTCCCAATACAAATATTCTCAGTGTCTGTGAGTCTTCTCTCTGTGCCCAGCCTCCTGGGACGAGTAGCTCCATCTGTCCCACTCTTCTACCAGATACCATGTAGAAGCATTGTAGAAAACAGTGTTCAGTATATTACTGAATATGCTTCTATTAGTCAGCTGGGGCTACCGTCACAAAATACCAAAGGCTGGGTGACTTAACGTAAATTTTTTTCCCTACAGTTCTGGGCACTGGAAATCTTAGATCAAGGTGCCAACATGGTCAAGTCCTGGTGAGGGCCCCTTCCTGGCTTGCAGATGGCCGCCTTCTCACTGTGTGCTCACATGGCCTTTCCTTTGTGTGTATGCTGGAAAGAGAGAGATCTCTCTCTTCTTATAAGGCCTGCAATCCTACCAGATTAGGACCGCACCCTTATGACCTCGTTTAACCTTAATTATCTCCCAAAAGCTCTGTCTCAAGATACAGTCATATTGAGGATTAAGGCTTCAACATATAAATTGGTGGGGGCTGTAATTCAGTCCACAGCAATGCTATTCTCCATCCAATTACAATAACATTTGGGTCTTGAGAGGTGCATGCTGAACTTTTCATAGTTAATCAATTTGAGTTTATGGGGCAGGTGTTCAAAGCATACAACCTTAAGATTCCTCATATGCTTATTAGGTTTAAAAGAGGTGGATACCATTAGAAACTGTTAAAGAGTTACAATAATCAAAAATATTGGTAACAGTAACAAAAGGAATAAAATACCTAGGGATAAATTTAACCAAAGAGGGGAAAGATCTGTACACTGAAAACTATAAAACGTTGTTGAAAGAAATTGAAACAGACACAAAGAAATGGAAAGATATTCTGTGCTCATGGATTGGAAGAATTAACATAGTTAAAACCTCCATACTTCCTAAGGCAATCTACAGATTCAACACAATCCCTATCAAAGTTCCAACAACATTTTTCACAGAAATAGAACAAAGAATCCTAAAATTATATGGAACAACAAAAGACCCTGAATAGCCAAAGGAATCCTGAGAAAAAAGAACAAGGCTGGAGGTATCATACTCCCTGATTTAAAAATATACTACAAAGCTATAGTAACCAAACAGCATGGTATTGGCAAAAAAAAGAGACACAAAGTTCAATGGAACAGAATCAAAAGCCCAGAAATAAACCCACACATCTACGGACAACTAATTTTCAACAAGGGAGCCAAGAATATACAGTGGAGAAAAGAAAGTCTCTTCAATAAATGGTGTTGGGAAAACTGGGTAGCCACATGCAAAAGAATGAAAGTAGACCATTACCTTACACCATGCACAAAAATTAGCACAAAATGGACTAAAGACTTGAGTGTAAGACCCAAAACCATGAAACTTCTAGAAGAAAACATAGGCAGTATACTCTTTGACATCAGTCTTAGCAGCATATTTTCAAGTACCACGTCTGACTGGGCAAGAGAAACAATAGAAAAAATAAACAAATGAGACTACATCAAACTAAAAAGCTTCTGCATAGCAAAGGAAACCATCAACAAAATGAAAAGACAACCTAACATTTGGGAAAAGATATTTGAAAACCATATATTTGATAAAGAATTAATATCCAAAATATAGGAAGACCTCATGCATCTCAACAACAAAAACCTAACAACCCAATTAAGAAATGGGCAAAGATCTGAACAGACATCTCTCCAAAGAAGATATACAGATGGCCACCAGGCACATGAAAGAATGTTCAACATCATTAACTATCAGGGAAACGCAAATCAAAACTACAATGAGATATCACCTCACTCTTGTCAACATGGCTATAATGAACAAGACAAGAAACAATAAGTGTTGGAGAGGATGGGAACCCTTGTGGAGAAAAGGGAACCCTTGTACATTGCTGGTGGGAATGCAAACTGGTGCAGCCACTACGGAAAACAGTATGGAGATTCCTCAAAAAATTAAGAACTACTGTACAATCTAGCTATTGCACTGCTGGGTATTTATCCAAAGAACATCAAAACACAAATGCATAAAGATACATGCACCCCTATGTTCATTGCAGCATTATTCACATGGCAAAGACTTGGAAGCAACCAGGTGCCCATCAAGGGACGAATGGATAAAGAATATGTGGTGTATATACACAATGGAATACTACTCAGCCATAAGAAATGATGAAATCTGGCCATTTGTGACAACATGAATGGACCTTGAGGGTATTATACTAAGTGAAATAAGTCAGAGGGAGAAAGTCAAATGCCATGTGATCTCACTCATAAGTAGAAGATAAAAACAGCAACAAACAATCACACAGAGACAGAGATTGGATTGGTGGTTACCAGAGGGGAAGGGAGGGAGGGAGGAGGGAATTGAAATGCAAAGATGTGGACCTGAAATTTATATAATGTTATAAACCAATGTTACCGCAATAAAAAAAGAATGGCAATTTTGGAAACTAGTGAATTACCCTATGTTGTCTTCCAAGTTCCTTATTATTGTCTCAATAAATGTTGACTATGTGCCAAGCAACATTTAAAAAAAAATAAAGATAAAAAAATAAAAGAGATGGATACCCTTAGAAACTGTTGAAGAATTACGGTAATCAAATGAACTGGTAGAATGAAAGAGGGAAGGCAATAATCCTGCTAATATCACCCTAAGGAACACATATCTTAGAAATCCAAATTTAGGATGAGATGTCAGCAGCAGAGGCGACTAAATCTTGTATGATGAGTCTTATTTTCATTCATTCTGCTCCCTCCTTTTAAAACCTCAAAGTTGTAAATCTTGTATGTCTCATTTTAGCAAGAAGACCTCAATTTTTCTTTTGTATAAGAAACTTGAAAAGGAGAAGTGATTCAGAAAAGGAAGCAAGGAGGGTTCTGGGTACCACACAGGCATCAGATTACAGATTCAGCTGGCCTATTATAAATATTAGGAGCCAGGGTAGCTGCTCCAGTACAGCTCCTAGGTTTTCTTTTGCAACATCTTGCCTCAATTTTCCACTGTGTAAGTTCCTGTTGCAGAGCCACACACCTTATTGACTCATTACTGGGGTGAGTCAGATGTGGAATGGTTAGGAATTGCTATGACATCACATTACGTTGCCATTCTGCCCCATTATCCAAGCTGCCCTAGGGAAGTGTGCTTGATATAATGCTGTTCTGTAGTGCAGGAAGAGATAGCTTAATTCACAGACCTTCAACAGCTCACAGAGAGAATATTCTAGAAATCAAGCCACATGTACAAATAAATGAAGAGGTCTCAGCTGCTACACACTGGCTATCTCCAAACACTGAGGCACAGTTCCAGGGTTCAATTCAAGGTGAGAGAGTGGTCAAGAGACTCTTGTGGTCACAGTGAGCATTTTGAAGGACAGTTCTCATTGAGACTGACCTGCGGATTTCATTCCACCAGTAGGCTCAGGAGGAGAATCCTCTTGGTTCTTGGTCACAGCTGTCAGGGACCTGACACTAGACCTCTTAATTCCCTGGGGGATTGAGCCAGGCCACATGGAAGGGTCCATAGTCCTCTTATTCTTGACTCAACCTCTCAGGCTGCTTTCCTGGCATCCAGTTTACTTTCATGGTAACTATACACTCAACTCTTGTCATCCTTCAATGCAGAGTCTTAAGATGCACTGGAAGTCTTGGGAGCTGTGAAAATCCAGGGGAAAGCCAGCAGGCAGTTCCCTTGGAATATAGGGGTGTAGAGCATTACAGTCATGCATCGCATGATGACATTTCAGCCAACTACTGGCTGCATTATAAGATGCTGGTCCCATAAGATTATAACCTTAACCTCAGTGTGGATGAGAATGACATTGAGGAGCTCCTAGACACGGTTCCTGAGGAAGTGACTAATGAGGAGTTAATGTAACTGGAACAGGAACATGTAGTTGAAGAAAAGGCAAGAAAAAAGGAAACTGCAGAAGAAAAAGAAGAAGAACCCCCAAGAAAATTCACAGTGAAAGGTTTAGCAGAAGCTGTCGCAGACCTCAAGAAGCTCCTTAAAAAAATTGAAAACACGGACCCCTAACACCAAAAGGTTTTCATGAGTAGAGAGGACTGTTCATGGCACATTATCTGCTTACAAGCAAGTCTATGATGAAAAAAGAAACAAACCAAGCAAAGCACCATGGACATGTTTCTGAAAAGAGTGACACCTCCTCAAGAAGAGCCTCAGGCAGGTCCTTCAGGAGGTGATCCAGAAGAAGGCATTATCATGGGAATGACAGCTCTATACATGTGATTGCCCCTGAAGACCTTTTAGTAGGACAAGGTGTAAAGGTGGAAGACAGTGACATTGATGATCCTGACCCTGTGTGGCCTAGGCTAATGTGTGTTTGTGTCTTAGTTTTCAACAAAAAAGTTTAAAAAGTAAAAAAAAAAAATAGAAAAATTTAAAAATAGAAAGAAGCTTATAGAATAACGATATAAAGAAAGAAAATGTTTTTCACAGCTGTACAATGTGCTTGTGTCCTAAGTATTGTTACAGAAGAGTCAAAAAGGTCAAAAAAAATTGAAATTTTATAAAGTAAAAAGGTAACGGTAGGGGCTGGCCCCATGGCCGAGTGGTTAAGTTCGCGTGCTCCGCTGCAGGCGGCCCAGTGTTTCGTTAGTTCGAATCCTGGGCGCGGACATGGCACTGCTCATCAGACCACGCTGAGGCAGCGTCCCACATGCCACAACTAGAAGAACCCACAACGAAGAATACACAACTATGTACCGGGGGGCTTTGGGGAGAAAAAGGAAAAAGATAAAATCTTAAAAAAAAAAAAAGGTAACGGTAAACCAGGGTCACTTTATTATTCAAGAAAGAAAAATATTTTTTTCTAAACTTCATGTAGCCTAAGTGTACAGTGCTCATATCATCTACAATAGTGACAGTGCTGTCCTATCCTAGGCCTTCACATTCAGTCGCCACTCACTGACACCCCCAGAGCAACTTCCGGTCCTGCAAGCTCCGTTCATGGTAAGTGCCCTATACCAGCTGCACCATTTTTATCTCTTACACTGTATTCTTACTGTACCTTTTCTATATTAAGATATTTAGGTACACAAATACCTACAGAATTCAGTACAGTAACATGCTGTACAGGTTTGTAGCCCGGGAGCAATAGGCTATATCATCTGCCTAGGTGTGTAGTAGGCTTTACCCTCTAGGTTTGTGTAAGTTCACACTATGATGTTTGCACAATGACAAAATCATCTAACAATGTGTTTCTCCGAATGTGTCCCTATCGTTAAGTGACACATGCCTATAATTGAGGTTAGATGTTTTTACATTAAAAATAATACTACCACTCTGAAAAAAAATTGCAGCTTGTTTTATACATAGCGGATATTATAATAAATAACCTTTAAGTTCCTTTTAGCACTACTCACACTTGTAACAAAACGCTTGTTTGGGAATTTGTTTTGTGACTCTCTCCCCCACAGGCGGTTAGTCCTTGAGGGAAAGGATCTAGTCTCTCCTGAGTGTCGTGTCTAGACTTGTGAGCTGGGGTTGGGCCCATCAGGAAGTGGCATACTCATGTTTCATAGAGCCCTTTTAGATACTGAAATAATTGTGACATCAGAGGAAGCCACGACCATAGAAGGAAGATCGCTAGACTGGACGCCAAAGACGTCTCATGTTGCTAATCTATCTTAGGATGCTAGCTCACCTCTTGAACCTGTTTCCTCAACGAAAAGAAATGGGATGAAAATGCCTATTGTACTTAGGGATTTTTGAATCTGGAATGGGAAAACAGCCGTGGGTATGCCTGGCATATAGTACAAATTCAATTCATGTTGAATCTGATCCCTATAAAAATAAGTGGTTGTCAGATACAGTTCAGATATGTGAGATAATAAGTGGGACTCTCCAAAGCTGAGCTTGGCAGCATGTTTTCTGGCCTCCCAGTGGGGCCACCCATTGCTTAGCTCACCCACACACTACACAAGTGCATGCTCATAACATTTCTGCCCTTAGACAATTGTTGCTGCTTGTAACATTGAGAACACGTAAGTCATTATGCAGAAGTCTTAGGAGAAAGTGCAAAATGTGAATTCTGCAATATGTGGGTGCTAGGAATTGTGTGGTCTTAGGATAGGAAGAACTTTAGAATCCCCTTGCTTTCTGCTCAGACTATTTCTTGACCCAGAAAACTCACAGAAATCACCCCAAGAGATTTACCAGGTCATGGTATGTGAACTTGGTTAAGGAAAACTGGGCACCTGTCTTCCTCAGGCTCCCCTTGGTGCAGCCAGAGAGTAACCACGGCAGAATCCTGAAGGATATGGTTATGGAAATCACAGGAAACAACCATGACATCTTTAAAAAATATCAGCCTTGCAAACATCATTAAGACACAATATCTTATCTTCCTCAATTATAAAATAACATATGAGGGAGATTCTGGAATTCTAATTTGACCACTGTCTCTTCTGTAATTCCTAAGAATTTATTTGTTTTCACATCTTGAAATACTAAACATAATAAAAGGACAGTGTCAGGTGGACTCACATGGTATCTTTTAAGTGAATTAGTCTTATTTTGATTGTACAAAGTATGGCAATATCCCTCAAAATTTGTTCATACCACTAGGATGCAAGTGTTGTTAGAAGCATTTTCTCTTTCATGAAATAGTGCCATAGGCTAATAAATTTTCAGGGATTTTTCAACACGGAATGTGCACCCCACATTCATTTTCAGCAGATGCCCTGTTGATTAAGCTCTACCAATGTAATGCCTTCATTTGAAGTCCTTCTTGAATTGCCTTATTTTTCTTCACTGTTCTTCCTGCTGCTATTTGGCCTTCATTAAGGAGATTGAAGGCCTGCCCACCACCTTCTTCTACTGCATCTGGCTTTATGGCTGTTCTTTAAATAATAGTAATTAGTATCTGTGCAGAATGACTCCTATTCACAGAGTTCTGAGGTATTAATTAGTGTCATAACACCCCTAAGAGATACGTAATTATAATTCTCACACTTTTTACACAGGAGAAATGGAGATACAGCTGGGTTAAGTCGTATGCCTAAGCTCACACATCAGAAGGTGAAGAACTGACCAAGACCTGAGGTACACAATAGCTTCTCTGTGCCTGATACCAGTGAGCAGTCTTCCTGCCGCTGTGCTTGTAGCATCCACTCCAGGGATTTCCGGACATCTAAAAACTCTTATTTTTATTTTTATAGTGGGGACCTTGAATCTCATAAGGAGGAAAATTTTGAGAAGTCAAACTAAGAAATAAACATCTGTTTTCCCCATGGAGAACTCTAGGGGAAATATGAAGTCCTTCTATGAAGAGATATAAAGTGCATTGAAAGCACGTATAAAGCCAGTGAACCACCCCTCTTCCTCATCATTGAACTCATGTCTTGGTGAGCATTACTCTCACCCAAGACTTCTACCTTAGCCTGACTGTAGGACTAAGGAGAAGAAAGTCACTGTTATACATTTCTATATCAAACCTCATCCATAATGGATTTTAATACACATAGTATTAAAATAGAATATTTCAAAATTATTTGGCCTTTAATTTATGAGTTAATAGCTTCCCATATGGTGCATAAGATTTGGGCACAATCCCGTTAGTAACAGTGGGTATCTCTTTGGTCAAGCCTAATTTTTAAGCTGATTTCTCTTGACAAGACTTAAAAGGCTGCCATTTTATGTGTGCACATGCTTATTTGTCTGTTCAATTATCAGAGATGTGACTGGTTAAAAGCATTCCATTTTTAAAATTACCTTGGATCTCTTTTTCAACGTTCTGATATTTTACATTATAAGATAAAATACAAATTATACATTGGTCTCTAAATTTTTGCCCCCAAAGCAGTAATTGTTCATTTCAAACAAAAATGGAAAAGTTTTCAGAAAGACCTGGAGTAATTTGCTGGCCTCTGTAGCTGCTTTTATGGAACCACAAGGTTAGAAGCAATTAAATGCTCTTCCTGACTCTCCAGGACCTTCTCTCCTCTGAACTCAGGAGAAGTGAAGACCCACATGCTGCACCTGGGCTGTTCCCTCTGCAGGTTCTCTGGTCCATCTGTCATGTTCTGGGCCTAATCTGGGAGAGAAGTAGATATTGATGGTGTAAATTTCATTTAACCCTAGACTCCACTCACAAAGGAAAGTCATCAATTATGTTTAAAGGCACCGAGTGTTGTTAATTCTACCAAAATGAAAACTGGAACTGTCATCATCTCCTCATTCTCAGTGCAACAGCTTAATCCTGGTCTTTCTTCTCTTCAATTTATTCTCTTTGTCATTCAGATTAATGAACTGAGCCAAACTTACAAAGAAAATCTTCTAGAATGCAGTGGGTCATGTCATTCACTCCCGCATATAAATTCAGTAGCTCTTGGCAGCCCAAAATAGATTTAAAATTCCCATGGGTCAAATACAAACTATTCACCTAGTGATTTCTGTATGTTCTACAATTTCCAATGGAAACCTTGGGGACCATTCTGTACTGTTATGATTTTATTTGGCTCAAAAAAGCATTTTGCACCTTGATACATCATGATGCTCTCATAAGATCATCCTTCTCCTCTTTGTCTGCTAAATGAAATTTTACTCTTCAAGATACTCTGAGTTATTTTAGCAGCACATTTCCTGCCACCCTCCACCAACAACAGTCAGTTGTTCTTGCCCCTGCACTTTGTGCTTTAAAAAAGTCTCTCTTCACGCACATCACATTGTACTATAATCATATTAAGGGCAGAGACAATTTCTTTTTCTTCCTCATCTGCAATGCACATAATCTGTGCCAAATAATTCTTTATTGAACTACCATTTCATCTTTCCTATGTCATTTTCTCTCTGTAAATAATAGTGTTGAAATAAATTTCATTAGTGCCTGTGTTGTTAGATAATTTAACCAAGTCTAAGTTGCATCATCTGAAAAAACTTGTGAAAATTCTGATTATTCACTTCACAAGGATGTTATACAGCAAAGCATTTGGAAAATGTGGGACAGATTGTTTAGGTGTTAAGTTCTATTGCCTAAGATCAGCAATAAGTCTTTTAAAATGTCAGGAATAAGTTTTAAGAACCTGCTACCACAGAAATCCCTAAGAAGGTGCAAGCTAGGTGTGAAGTTTCTTTTTAAGTAATTTTGTTTCTGAAACTTCACATCGTTGGCTTGAAATTGAGTTTATAGGAATAGGATTATGGCAAGAGTGGAGTGTTCAGTGTTCTGTGGATGTATGTGTGACTGTGTATTTATACACGTATAGGCATAGATATGTATATCTTGTGTGCACAAGTATATACGGTGTAGATGTACAAAATCATCTATACCGAGGTTGTCAGGGAGGGAGTTAGTTATTACTGGTATAGCCACTGAGGTTAAGGAAGGCTCATTGGGTCACACTTCCAATTGATGAGCACTGAAATTTTGTGTCGTCTCCTTTCAAGCCACAATAGGTATCTTCACGGCTTCAGACTCAACTAGACATCAGTCAGTTCATTGCTTCTCACTGTATTCTTCATCGACTGGCCTTGTGAATTATTGGTACAACAGATATAGGTGCACGTAAGTTAGATTTCTATTAGGCTTGAAGACCTGTAAAATCCTTTCATACATATTTGAGATAAAGCCCTGTTTTCTGATGTTCTCAGGTCCAATGATTGTTTGGTTAGTTGGAAAAAAGTGAGGATGTTTTCACTGAGGAAGCTTAAAAATAATACATGCTTAACTTTATTTTCGTTTAAGTGGTTTATAAAATCCACATTAATTTGGCAACATTTTGATATTGTGCCAAGGTCTTTTCCTTTATACTGGATTCCCTGCTTTGAATTCCTAATGCACATCTAAAATTCATCATACACAATTTCCAGATTTAGTTTTCTTCAAGAGGAGCAAGAATTTAAAGATATTTGTGAAGCCAGTAGAGTACAAATTTCTTTGATATATTTTATGATTTTCCCCCCAAATTTTTAGTTTTCTTCATACACCTGAATTGATAAAGAATTTCAATAGATTTACATTTATGGAGTCTTTCCAAAGCATTCAACTTAGTTTTCATAGAAATTACTCTCTTTGTGTGCATATTTTCATTAATTTATATAATGATTGATTTACATACATAGTTACAGCACCTAAGCCATAAGCACTAAGTCCATATTCCCTGAGTTCTTGTCCAGAACTTTTCATTCACTGAATAAACACATTTTTCTTAAATGCTTACTAGTGCCAGACACTGTGCGCTACTTAGGTTTCCATGACAATATGTGTTCTTATTTTTCATGTGACATTTGCTACTAAAATCAATTCCATGTTGGTGCTGTCATCACACATTTCAGGGGCTGGGCCATGGAGGACTCCAAGACCCTCTCCTGCTCTCTGGGTCATGGACTTACGAACCTGACAAAGCAGTGGAGCAGATACAACACTGTCAGGTGGTGGAACTGAATACGTGGCTAAGGTAAGGATGCTAGTTCATGTGTGTGAGCATGGGAGAGAGAGTCCCAGTCAATGAGCACCGGTGACAGGACTTCAACCTCTGGAGCATCTGCCTGGACTCTCTTGGCTCTCACTTCCTCTGGATGAAGGGCATCTCCACCCATTCCACCCTTGGGCACACTGCCAGCTTGACAAATACTACTATCAACAATTTGAGAAAGACCATGAATGTTTCCACAGTAGTGCAATCTGCCAGATAACTGCTTTTAGTTCATAATTCATAGTGCATTTATCATTACTATACAGCATTTTATTACTAGTCAGATCAATTAGAAGTTAACTAGATTCAAATAGTATTACATTTTTTAGCATCTCCATGATGTAGTAAAGGAAAAAGGAATACAAAGTAGTGACGTATCTTGCCCAGACTTTCAAACAAACAAGTGAAAAAGGGATGGTGTTGGATTATGTGTGAGATGCTGTTAGGTTGTTCATGGCTGCACTTGTTACACAATTGTGGCCAGAGATGGAAGGAGGGTCACCGGTCTCCTCTGCCACATGCTTGTACGTCTTTGCAGCATGACTGCCTTCCTTCCTAAGGGCAGTTGGACTGGTCTGTAGATTTTGTTTTACTCTGTGGTTTCTTTGTTTTCACAATAGACTAAGATAATTGATGTTTCACTTTTGAAAAAAAGCACATTCTACTGTGGTTGTAGCAACTTGTCTGGAATACTCAGCCACAATGTTTTTAATGTAATTTTGTACTCATAGACTTGGCTAGAGGAATTTCAGAGATGCATGCTTTAAATATGGGTTGTTGCTCTGATTCAAGAAAGAAATGTCTCAGCAATTTAAATACAAGGAAAGGTTCTAGCCACGACTTGTGATTAACATGAAGCCATAGGTCTGGTTCACAAGTTTACAATGCCATTGCTGTCACTAAGACTCTTGTTTCATGCCTACTGTTGGTTTCCTTCCAGTGCCATGAGCTGAGGTGGCATTACCTTCGCGGCAGGTGTAAGAAGTGGGAATTCCTAAGGAAGCTCCAATCAGATAAGGAGCAATCAAAACAGCTAGTGATGCCAGGTCGCTCTGAGAGGGAACAGAGAATGCTGCAGTTGTCTGGGACTAAAGCCACTTTATTATGATTAATACGTGAAACCATTTGAATCTTTGAAAGTTACTCTATACATCAAGGAAAACAAACATTTTTATTATTAAATGCTTGCAGTGCAGTTTCAAAAACATAGCTGGTCTTATCTTGGCAAATGATGTTTTACATACTTTCTTGTAGGTATGCAAGATCCAGAAGCTACATGAAGCTTTATTAAATAGTTAAAGCCACAGACTACCGAGATATGGAAAGCACTAGCCCTAAGCAAAACTGCAAAGGAGTGAAGCTCATATTCGGGCGTTACCACCTTTTTTTCTGCAGTCCTTACTTGCAGCCCTCTCTTGGTGCCCCGTAAATCAGTGGTGTGGCAGAAAGATCACTGAGCTTGGAGTTAGGAGAGTCAGCTTTGCATCTTGCCACTCAAAATAACAATTAGGCCTACCCTCACAGAGCATATATAACAAAAAGTAAATCCTTACAAAGTCCGTCAAACAGTGGTTTTTTTTTTTATTAATGTTATGATAGATTACAACCTTGTGAGATTTCAGTTGTACATTTTTGTTAGTCATGTTGTGGGTACACCACTTCCCCCTTTGTGCCCTCCCCCCACCCCCCCCTTTTCCCTGGTAACCACCGATCAGATCTCCTTGTCAATATACTAACTTCCACCTATGAGTGGAGTCATATAGAGTTCATCTTTCTCTGACTGGCTTATTTCGCTTAACATAATACTCTCGAGGTCCATCCACGTTGCTGCGAATGGGCCAATTTTGTCTTTTTTATGGCTGAGTAGTATTCCATTGTGTATATATACCACATCTTCTTTATCCAATCATCAGTTTCTGGGCATGTAGGTTGGTTCCACGTCTTGGCTATTGTAAATAATGCTGCGATGAACATATGGGTGCTAGGGACTCTTGGGATTTCTGATTTCAGGTTCTTAGGATAGATACCTAGTAATGGGATGGCTGGGTCATAGGGTATTTCAATTTTTAACTTTTTGAGAAATCTCCATACTGTTTTCCATAGTGACTGTACCAGTTTGCATTCCCACCAACAGTGTATGAGGGTTCCTTTTTCTCCACAACCTCTCCAACATTTGTCGCTCTTGGTTTTGGATGTTTTTGCCAATCTAACGGGTGTAAGGTGATATCTTAGTGTAGTTTTGATTTGCATTTCCCTGATGATTAGTGATGATGAACATCTTTTCATGTGTCTATTGGCCATATTCATATCTTCTTTTGAGAAATGTCTGTTCATGTCCTCTGCCCATTTTTTGATCGGGTTGTTTGTTTTTTTGTTGTTGAGCCGTGTGAGTTCTTTGTATATTATGGAGATTAACCCTTTGTCAGATAAGTGGCTTGTAAATATTTTTTCCCAATTAGTGGGCTGTTTTCTTGTTTCAATCCTGTTTTCCCTTGCCTTGAAGAAGCTCTTTAGTCTGATGAAGTCCCATTTGTTTATTCTTTCTATTGTTCCCCTCAACTGAGGAGTTATAGTGTCTGAAAATATTCTTTTGAAACTGATGTCAAAGAGTGTACTGCCTATATTCTCTTCCAGAAGACTTATTGTTTCAGGCCTAATCTTTAGCTCTTTGATCCATTTTGAGTTTATTTTGGTGTGTGGTGAAAAAGAATGGTCAATTTTCAATCTTTTACATGTGGCTGTCCAGTTTTCCCAGCACCATTTGTTAAAGAGACTTTCTTTTCTCCATTGTAGGCCCTCTGCTCCTTTGTCGAAGATTAGCTATCCATAGATGTGTGGTTTTATCTCTGGGCTTTCAATTCTGTTACATTGATCTGTGGACCTGTTTTTGTACCATTACCATGCTGTTTTGATCACTGTAGCTTTGTAGTATGTTTTGAAATCGGGGATTGTGATTCCGCCAGCTTTGTTTTTCTTGCTCAGGATTGCTTTAGCAATTCGCGGTCTTTTGTTGCCCCATATGAATTTTAGGATTCTTTGTTCAATTTCTGTGAAGAATGTTGTTGGACTTCTGATTGGGATAGCATTGAATCTGTAGATTGCTTTAGGTAGTATGGACATTTTAACTATGTTTATTCTTCCAATCCATGTGCATGGAATGTCTTTCCATCTCTTTATGTCGTCGTCAATTTCTTTCAAGAGAGTCTTGTAGTTTTCATTGTATAGATCCTTCACTTCCTTGGTTAAGTTTATCCCAAGGTATTTTATTCTTTTCGTTGTGATTGTGAATGGGATTGAGTTCTTGAGTTCTTTTTCTGTTAGTTCATTGTTAGTGTATAGAAATGCTACTGATTTATGTATGTTGATTTTATACCCTGCTACTTTGCTGTAGTTGTTGATTATTTCTAATAGTTTTTCTATGGATTCTTTGGGGTTCTCTATATATAAGATCATGTCATCTGCAAATAGCGAGAGTTTTGCTTCTTCGTTACCTATTTGGATTCCTTTTATTTCTTTTTCCTGCCGAATTGCTCTGGCCAACACCTCCAGTACTATGTTGAATAGGAGTGGTGAAAGTGGGCACCCTTGTCTTGTTCCTGTCCTCAGAGGGATGGCTTTCAATTTTTGTCCATTGAGTATGATGTTGGCTGTGGGTCTGTCATATATGGCCTTTATTATGTTGAGGTACTTTCCTTCTATACCCATTTTATTGAGGGTTTTTATCATAAATGGTGTTGGATCTTGTCAAATGCTTTCTCTGCATCGATTGAGATGATCATGTGGTTTTTGTTTTTCATTTTGTTGATGTAGTGTATCACGTTGATTGACTTGCGGATGTTGAACCATCCCTGTGTCCCTGGTATAAATCCCACTTGATCATGGTGTATAATCTTTTTGATGTATTGCTGTATTCGGTTTGCCAAAATTTTGTTGATAATTTTTTCATCTATGTTCATCAGTGATATCGGCCTGTAGTTCTCCTTCTTTGTGTTGTCCTTGTCAGGTCTGGGGATCAGAGTGATGTTGGCTTCATAGAATGTGTTAGGGAGTACTCCATCTTTCTCAATTTTCTGGAACAGTTTGAGAAGAATAGGTATTAAGTCTTCTTTGAATGTTTGGTAGAATTCTCCAGAGAAGTCATCTGGTCCTGGACTCTTATTTTTGGAGAGGTTTTTGATTACCGTTTCTATTTCCTTACTTGTGATTGGCCTATTCAGATTCTTCATTTCTTCCTGATTCAGTTTGGGGAGATTGTAGGAGTCTAGGAATTTGTCCATTTCTTCCAGGTTGTTCAGTTTGTTGGCATATAGTTTGTCATAGTATTCTCTTATGATCCCTTGTATTTCATTGGTATCTGTTGTGATTTCTCCTCTCTCATTCCTAATTTTATTTATTTGCGATTTCTCTCTTCTTTTCTTGGTGAGTCTGGGTAAAGGTTTGTCGATTTTGTTAATTTTTTCGAAGAACCAACTCTTTGTTTCATTGATCCTTTCTATTGTCTTTTTTGTTTCAATATCGTTTATTTCTGCTCTTATTTTTATTATTTCCCTCCTTCTACTGACTCTGGGCTTTGTTTGTTCTTCTTTTTCTAGTTCTGTTAGGTGTCGTTTGAGGTTGCTTATGTGAGCTTTTTCTTGTTTAGTGAGGTGAGCCTGTATTGCGATGAATTTCCCTCTTAGGACTGCTTTTGCTGCATCCCAAATGATTTGGTATGTCGTGTTCTGATTTTCATTTGTCTCCAGATAAGATTTGATTTCTTATTTAATTTCTTCAATGATCCATTGTTTGTTCAGAAGCGTGTTGTTTAGTCTCCACATTTTTGCATCCTTCTCTGCTTTTTCCTGTAGTTGATTTCTAGTTTCATAGCATTATGATCAGAAAAGATGCTTGATATTATTTCAACTCTCTTGTATTTATTGATGTTTGCTTTGTTTCCCAAAATATGGTCAATCCTTGAGAATGTTCCATGTGCACTTGAGAAGAATGTGTAACCTGCTGTTTTTGGATGAAGTGTTCTATATATATCTATTAAGTCCATCTGGTCTAATTTTTCATTTAATTCTATTATTTCCTTGTTGATTTTCTGTCTGGATGTTCTGTCCATTGGTGTTAATGGTGTGTTGAGGTCCCCTACTATTATCGTATTGTTCTTGATGTCTTCTTTTAGTTCTATTAAGAGTTGCTTTACAAATTTTGGTGCTCCTGTGTTGGGTGCGTATACATTTATAAGTGGTATGTCTTCTTGGTGGAGAGTCCCTTTTATCATTATATACTGTCCCTCTTTGTTTTTCTTTATCTATTTTGCTTTGAAGTCTACCTTGTCTGATATTAGTATAGCGACACCTGCTTTCTTTTGTTCATTATTAGCTTGGAGTATTGTTCTCCATCCCTTCACTCTGAGTCTGTGTTTGTCTTTGGGGCTGAGGTGTGTTTCCTGGAGGCAGCATATTGTTGGGTCTTGTTCTTTGATCCATCCTGCCACTCTGTGTCTTTTGAGTGGGGAGTTCAATCCATTTACATTTAGAGTGATTATTGAGATGTGGGGGCCTACCACTACCATTTTATGTCTTGTTATCTAGTTTTCTTCAATTTCCTTTGTTTCTCGTCCCATGGTTTAATCTGTTCTGATGAAGAGCTGCTACTCTTTGTTGTTGTTCTTCTACTTATCTCCTCTGCTCTTGGTTTTGTAGCCCCTTGCCTTTTTTTGATTTTTCAGGAATGAGGGTTTTCCTGAGGATTTCCTGAAGAGGAGGTTTTGTGGCAATGAACTCCCTTAATTTTTGTTTATCTGGGAAAGTTTTTATTTCTCCATCGTATTTGAAGGATATTTTTGCTGGGTAGAGAATTCTCTGCTGTAGGTTTTGGTCCTTCAGATTTTTGAATATATCATTCCACTCTCTTCTAGCCTGTAAAGTTTCTGCTGAGAAATCTGCTGATAGCCTGATGGGGGTTCCTTTGTAGGTTAGTTTCTTTTGCCTGGCTCTCCTTAGTATTTTCTCCTTGTTGTTGACTTTTGCTAGCTTCACTACTATATGCCATGGGGTTGGTCTTTTTGCATTGATAAAGTTTGGAGATCCATTGGCTTCTGTCACCTGAAGATCCATCTCTCTCACCAGATTTGGGAAGTTCTCAGCCATTATTTCTTTGAATAGGCTTTCTGCCCCTTTCTCCTTCTCTTCTCCCTCTGGTATACCTATAATCCTTATGTTGCATCTCCTAATTGTGTCTGATAATTCTCGGAGAGTTTCTTCATTTCTTTTTAGTCTTACTTCTCCCTCCTCCTCTGCCTGCAGCATTTCTATATTGCCATCTTCCAAATTGCTAATTCTTTCCTCCATATTATCGGCCCTACTGTTCAGTGCATCTAGATTTTTCTTAATCTCCTCTATTGTGTTCTTCATTTCCAGTATTTCTGTTTGGTTCTTCTTTATTGTATCAAACTCTTTTGTGACATAGCTCCTGAACTCGTTGAGTTGTCTATCTGAATTCTCTCTTAATTCATTGAGTAATTTAATGATAGCTGTTTTGAAGTCATCATCATTTAGGTTATATATCTCATTTTCTTTGGGATTATTTTCTGTGTATTTGTTATTTTCCTTCTGTTCTGGAGATTTAATGTATTTTTTCATATTGCTTGATGTTGTAGATTTGTGCCTCTGCATAGAGATAGAGTTTAGTTGCTCCTTCCACTTGTTTCTGCTGCTGTGGTGGGTGAGCAGCTGTTTATACTGCACCAACCAGGAACTCTATCCGCAGTTGCTAACCAGGCCTGGGCCCCTCCTTGTAGTCACAGTGGTCCTTTGGATTCCCTCTTCTGCCATGGGGGCCATCACGGGGGGGCTTCATTCTGCTGGTGCCTACTGTTGCAGCCCACCTAGACGTGCTCCCTCCTTGGGGTCTGCAATGGTGTTATGGGCTTTTCCAGCGGCCAGGGGTAGGATCACTTATATTTGCCGCTCTGTCACTGTTGGCACCCACAAAATCTCACTTGTCCACTATGGGTCGCAGCAGAGCTATTGGCATCTTCTACAGTCTGTGGTTAGCTCACCTAGCTATGCTACTTTTGTCCCGGGGTCTTCCAGCCTTGTGGCTGCTGGTTGGGTGCTCTCTACTAGTGCTGTGCAGAGGCTTTCACTGAGGCTGCTGTGAGCCTGTAGGGTTTCCCCCTAGGCTACGGAGCTGGGTCGCTGGAACTCCACCCAGCCCCAGTCCTGTTCCCCAGGAACTCGGGGAGCCCTTTTCCCTGTCTGGAGAATAGCTGGACATCCAGATTTCAGTGGTAGCTGGTCAGCTGCTGCCTTGCCTGATATTCTCCTCTCCAGGACCCTCCCGGTGTTGTGGATGCTGGGTGTGGCCCCTCCACTAATAGCAGACAGAGAGTTTTGTCTGCTGCCTGGGAAGACCTCTGGAGCTTCCCCTCCGGGCCGCAGGGCCAGCCTCTGGAGCTCCCACCAGCCCCAGTCCTCTCTGAGATCTCCAGCAATCCCTAGCCCCATGGGGCAGGCAACAGCAGCTGGGGGTCACCTCGCCCTCCGGGACTCTCCCAGAGCTGTGAATGCTGGGTGTGGCCCCTCCACCAATGGCAGACAGAGAACTTTGCTGCCCGGGTGGAGCTCTGGAGCTTCCTCTCTGGGGCGTGGAGCCAGCCTCTGCAGCTTCACCCAGCCCCAGTCCTCTTCGTGATCTCCGGCAATCCCTAGCCCCACGGGGCGGGCAACGGCAGCTGGGGGTCACCTCGCCCTCTGGGATTCTCTCCGGGACTCTCCCAGAGTTGTGAATGCTGGGCGTTGCCCCTCTGCCAATGGCAGACAGAGAGTTTTGTCTGCTGCCCGGGCGGAACTCTGGAGCTTCCCCTCCAGGGTGCGGAGCTGGCCTCTGCAGCTTCACCCAGCCCCAGTCCTCTCTGAGATCTCTGGCAATCCCTTTCCCTACCATGCAGGTAGTGGCAGCCAGGGGGCCTCTGTACCCTCAGTGATTCTCTCTGGGACCCTCCAGGTGCCGCGAACACCAGGCAGGATCTCCCAGCCAATGGCGGGGAGAGACTCTCCCTGCGGGCTCAGGTGTGCAACTCCAGAGTTTCCCCCTGCATTTAGGAGCAATTGCGGGGGGTTTAGGTAGGGTTCTGGTCACCTGTTTCCACCGTCGCTCCTCTGTTGTGTGCTCGCTCCTGCCCTAGGTCTGCGTTGATCCTCTTGGGGCATCCATTGGAAGAAAGCTGCTTGCAGGTACTAGGCTGTTTGGTCGGGGTCAGAGAGTTTTCACCTATCTCCACAACCTCCCGGAGGGAAGTCTGTCTGCCTTCCGATGTATAGTCACGTGGGTCTCTCTGACGTCCAGAGATGCTGTCTGGATATCCTTTGTTAAGCAATGAGTGTCCAAATAATTGTAGACTCGAAGGGGGAGAGACAAAGAGGACTACTCACGGCACCATCTTGGATCTTCCTCTCAGTGTTTTAAGTGAGTTCATGCATTAACTCATTTAATCCTTAAAACTGCTCATGATGTAGATACTGTTGTTATCCCCATTTTAAAGATGGAGATGCTGAGACACAGAGTGGATAAATAACTCGCCTGCGTTTACACAGCTCGTCACAGCTGGAGCTGGGATACGGGTTCAGGCAGTCTTGCTCTAGAGCCATGACTCGCAGCACAGTGCTCTTTGGGTTCAATGAAACAAAACACATTAAAATACTGAGCACATGATGACCACTGTGGCAGAGACCCTGAAGTGCCTACCTAACACTCGCTCAACTTCTCTTCCTTAGAACGACTTCTCATCTCATTTGGGGATTTAAAGTGCCCAATTAAAAGACCACATTTGCCAGCCACCGAGAATAAAGAAATGTTAGTAGAAACTGTGAGGTGGCAAGTCCTGGAAAACCTCTTGGGGGAGGGGCAGACGGGGGGCATGTGTCATTTATGCAGGTCACGCCTTCCTTTCTGCTTCCTTCCTGGATAAATTGTTGGACCTCCGGCTGCTGCCTGGCCCCACAAAGAAGCCATGAGGATGTAAGCCACCTGCTGTGGCTGGGAAACAGAGAGGCAGGACACGGGACCTCGACGACAAATAGAGCTGCCGCCCTACTACAGGTGCTTGACCTTGATGATCTTTGTTAAATGCACAGAAATGAATTTCTACCTTATTGAGGCTACTTGTTTCTGGTCTCTCACCAGCAGCTGACATCAGTAGCTGATTAAGAACTCAATCCAGTTTTTAAAATTTTAGATCAATAGAAAGAGATTTGTTTCCATGTACTCAGGGCTAACCACTGTGAGGAGGGTGGGCGAGAACTCCCACGGAATATTATACATGGTTCTGCTGCTCAAGGAGTTTACGCTTCCCTGTGGAGGTAAGTACATGAAGCAACACTGAAATGCTTGCCAGTGTTCTGTAGATTTGCTATCATCTCAAAACTTGTAAAAGACAGCAACCCACAATGGCTGGAGCACCCCGGGAGGATGCCTGTAGATGGTGGGACTCAAGTCAGTCCTGGAGGATGGGAGAGTCTGACCAAGAAGGTCAGGAGGACAGGTCAGCCATTCCAGAAGAGGTGAGAGATACTGGCATATTGTAAGGGTGTCTTCACGGGGCTGTGGAGAGAGTGGTGTGATGAGAACAGAATGCTGAACAAAATAATATGTGTGTTAATTTTCCGCTTTAGGTCTTTTAATAGTTGCTTTATATATTTTGGTACTCCTATGCTAAGTGTATATATATTCATAAGTATTATGTCCTCTTGGTGGAAAGTCCCCTTTATCATTATATATTGCCCCTCTTAGTCTCTCATTGTCTTCTTTATCCTGAAGTCTGCTTTGTGTGATACTAGTATGGCAACACCTCCTTTCTTTTGCTTGCCATTTTCTTGGAGTATTGTCTTCCTTCCCTTCATGCTGTGCCTATGTTTACCTTTATAGCTGAGATGCGTCTCCTGGAGGCAGCATATTGTTATATCTTGTTTTTTAATTCATCCAGCTACTCTGTGTCTTTTTTTTGAGAAAGATTAGCACTGAGCTAACTACTGCCAATCCTCCTCTTTTTGCTGAGGAAGACTGGTCCTGAGCTAACATCCATGCCCATCTTCCTCTGCTTTATATGTGGGACGCCTACCACAGCATGGCTTTTGCCAAGCAGTGCCATGTCCGCACCCGGGATCTGAACCAGGACACCCAGGGCCGCCGAGAAGTGGAACATGTGAACTTAACCACTGCACCACCAGGCTGGCCCCTACTCTGTGTCTTTTGATTGGAGAATTCAGTCCGTTTACATTTAGAATGGTTATTTATATACGAGGGCTTAATACTGCCATTTATCTTTTTTTTCTGGTTGTTCTATATTTCCATTATTTCTCTTCCCTTGTATTTCTGACTTCCATTTCATTTGTAGGTTTTATGTGGTGGTTTTCTCAGTTTTCTCTTTTTTTATGAATTGTGGCTCTGCTCTGATTTTTTGTTCAGTGGTTACTATGAGGTTTGTAGAAAAGATCTCCATAGATGAGATAGTCCATTTTCTGACAGCGTCTTATCTCCACTAGCTGAAGCAGGTTCCATCCCTATCCCCTTCTCCCTCTGAGTTATTGTTGTCACAAATTATTCTATTTTGTGTTGTCAGTTTGTGAGTAATTTGAAGTGCTTATAGTTACTTTTGATGCTTTCCTCCCCTTTATCTTTCCCGTTATAATTAAGTATTTGCTATCATGTTCTGAAAGAGAGCTGCAATTTTCTGACCTTGTCTGTTTATTTATCTCCATGCTCAAATCTTTATTGACTTTTGCCTTTCTGTTTCAGGTATGAAGGCATCCTTGACGATTTCTTTTAGGGGAGGACTAGTGGGAGTGAATTGCCCCAACTTTTGTTTATATGGAAAAGCTTATATTTCTCCATCATATTTGAAGGATAGTTTCACTGGATAGAGTATTCTTTGCTGAAAATTTTTGTCTTTCAGTATTTTGAATATATCATTTCTTTCTCTTCTGGCCTGTAAAGGTTCTGCCAAGAAATCTGCTGATAGCCTGATCCTATCTGGGTTCCTTTCTAGGTTATTTTCTTCTGCCTTGCTGCCCTTAATATTTTTTCTCTGTCATTTACTTTTATCAGTTTTACTGTTATGTGCCTTGGACAAGGTCTTTTAGTATTAACGTAATTAGGAGTTCTATTGGCTTCATGTATTTGTAAGTCTGGTTCTTTCTCCAGGTTTGGGAAGGTCTAGCTATTATTTCTTTGAAGAAGCTCTCTGCTCCTTTCTCCCCCTCTTCTCCCTCTGGAATGCCTTTAATCCTTATGTTGCTTTTCCTAATTGAGCTGTATATTTCTGAAAGAGTTCCTTCATTTAAAAAAACACTTACTTATTTCTCCTTCTCCACCTGACACATTTTTATATTTTTAGCCTACAAGTCACTAATTCTTTGCTTCATAATGTTACTTTTTTAAGTATTCTAGATTACTTTTTAACCCATTAATTGTGTTCTTCATATCTAGACTTTCTGCTTTGATTTTTTTAAAGTTTCAATCTCTTTGGTGAAGTATTTCTTCTTCTGATTATTTTTAGTCCTGAGCTCATTGAACTGTCCTTCTGAGTTTTCTTGTAACCTGTTGAGTTTCTTTATGATAGCTATTTTGAATTCTCTGTCATTTAGATTGTAAATTTCTGGGACGTCAGGGTTGGATTCTGGAGACTTTTTATTATCCTTCTGCTCTGAATTGTTCCTGTAGTTTCTCATGGTATTTGGTGAACAAATCCTTTGCCAGCATAGTTGTGGTAGTATCAGGTTGCAGATTCCACCTGCTACTGCTGAGGAGAAGCAGGAGCTGTGTTTCTGATCCTACAACATCTGCTGGATGTTGTGGGGATTCGGTGGGCAGTCCCTCAACTGGGAAAGTGTTTGCACTGAGGCTCAGGGCTACTGCTGCCTCTTCTTACAATCACGCTGAGATGCGTTCCCACTTGTGGTGCTGCAGTGGCACTATGGGCAATCCCACTGGCCAAGAGAGAGTTTGTATGAATGTAGATCTGCTGCCTCCTCTTATTACAGTCATGCTGGCCAATGTGTTTGGTGGACAGGGCTTCTTCATGACATCCAAGCCTGGGGAACTTGTTGGGACCATAGTGGCATGGAGAGTTCTCCTGTTGGCTGGGAAATTGTTTGCACGTGGTCTCAGGGATACTGGTACTTCTTCTCACAGTTGCATTGAGGTGCATTCCCACTTGTCATTCCACAACGGTACCATGGGTGCTCCCAGCTGAGATGGTGTTCACAGCATTTTCATGGAGCTTCAAGGAAGAGTTAGAGAGTGCTTACCTATCTCCACTACTTCCCAGAGGCCCAGTCCATCCCCCTTCAGATGTATAGCTTCGTGGGTCTCTCAAGCATCCTGTTGTGTTGTGTGGGTATCTTCAGCTGATTAATGAATGTCTTAGTTGTAGTTCAAAGGGAGAGAGATCAAGAGAACATCTCACTCTGCCATGTTGCTGATGTCACTGCTCTAAGTTAACCATTTCTTAGTGTTAAGTTCTTGGACAAAAATTTTGTCACACTGAAAAATTTTAAAGTATGTTCTCTCTGAAGTGTTATAGCCTTTGTATTTTGACATTTTCCTTGCACCTAATATATATTTTTGTCTTTCTTTTATTTATAGATCAGTTTTTCTAGTTGCTCCTATGGTTAAGATTTTCCAGAACCATATTTTAACGTCTTGATTCCATCTACTGTTTTCTATTTTATTAACTTTTCTTTTTACATGCATTTTATCCTTCCTTCTAAATACTTTGTTTAGTTTTTATTTATATTTAAGTGCTTCATAAATCCGTTTTTCTTTTAAAAATGTGAATGATAAAGCATTGTACTTTGAATTTCAAATCACTTAGTTTTTCTGTTTAAGCATTTTCATTGTAGATTTTAAATACATTGTCATCAGAAAGTCATTGTATGCTATCAATTATTTCAAAACTTTTGAAATGTTCTTATTAGCTATTTAGTACTTCTACAAATTTTGGATATTTGAATTTTTAACATAAAATAATTTAAATGTACTCTGCTTATTCATTTTATATATTTTTGCTAACATTGTTACTTCACCATGCACTTCTAAAATATGTTTACTATTTTGTGTCCACCTGCCCTGTCAAATTTTCCATCCATGTGAATTTTTTAATTATATATGTAAAAACTTTTTGCAGAGGAATATTCACCCTAAGCTAACCTATGTTCCAGTCTTCCTCTGGAAGGAATATTTTGTATATGGGTCACTGCAACAGCATGTTCAATTAGCTGTGTAGGTCTGTGCCCAGGATCTCAACCTGTGAACCCAGGCTGCCAAAATTGAACATGCCAAACTGTAAGCACTACACCATGAGGCCAGCCCTAATTATATTTTTTAATTATTGAGAATTTTTAAAATAAAACTTTGAAGGTTACTGTGGATATACATAAATTCTTGATTTTCATGTCTTCTTGAATACTACCTGGATTTATTTTTAATTGCATTTTGTTGGGGGGGGGGTGGCATGGAAAATTGACCCTGAGCTAACATCTGGTCTCACTTTTCCTCATTTTTTTCTTTCTCCCTACAGCCCATATATTTATGTAAAGATATGTAAAGTACATATCCGTATTCCTAGTCGTAGATCATTCTACTTGTTTTATGTGAGATCCTGCAACAGCATTGCCTGATGAGCAGTGCTAGGTCTGTGCCCAGGATCTGAACCAGTGAGCCCCGGGCCGCCAAAGCAGAGCATGTGACCTTAACCACTCTGCTATGGGGCTGGCCCCATTAGTTGTCTATTTTATACCTTTTTCTCAAATTAATTTCATACAACAGTTACTTTTCATAAAATACATGTAATGTGCATATCTTTTATAATTAAATAGTTTTATGTGTTTGTGTTTTGAAACACAACTCTTGTGAACAACATATTGTTAGTTTGGAGTGTTTTAAAAATCTGTACGTTTGTTAACAATGTTTGAATTTGCTTACATGCAAGATGATTAATAATATTTTAGGAAAATTTCTTCCACCATGGTTTGTTTCTATTAATACCCTTTTGCAACAATTTTGTTTTTTTACACTTTTTCTGTGTTCAAATATTTTCATATATTATAAATATTATATAATTTTAATTTTATAGCGTATGGACTCTACTTCTGCAATTTCGACTTGTTTTAGAATCCTGCTATAAGGTATTACAATATTTATCTTTCTTTATCTTAATTATTCCACTTAGGAGAATGTCCTCCAGGTTTTTCCATTTTGTTCCAAATGACAATATTCTATTGTTTGTTATGACTGAATAATATTCCACTATGTATTTGTATACCCCATTTTCTTGACATAATCATTCACTGATGGATGCTTAAGTTCTTTCCATATTTTGGCTATAGTGAATAATGTTGCAGTGAATATGGTTCTACAGATATCTCTTTGAAATCTTGATTTTTTTCCTTTTGATATATACCAAGAAGTGGAATTGCTGGGCCATGAGAGCACCCTAGTTTTAATTTTGTGAGGAACCTCCATACTGTTTTCCATAATGACTGTACCACTTTACATTCCCACCAACAGGATACAAGAATATTCTTTTCTCCACATCATTTTTAACACAAGTCTTGGGGGATTTTTGATAATAGCCATCCTAACAGGAGTAAGATAAAAATCGCATTGTTTTCATTTCTATTTCTCTGATTATTAGTGATATTGGGCAGCTGTTTTTTTTTTTTAAAGATTGGCATCAGAGCTAACATTTGTTGCCAATCATTTCTTTTCTTTCTTTCTGCTCACCAAAGCCCCCCAGGACATAGTCATATATTCTCGTTGTAGGTCATTCTGGTTTTGCTATGTGAGAGGCCACCTCAGCATGGTTTGATGAGTGGTCCTATGTCTGCCCAGGATCTGAATCAGTGAAACCTTGGGCCGCTGAAATGAAGCATGTGAACTTAAACATTTGGCCATGGCGTTGGCCTTGAACAACTTTCTCATGCCTGGGGGATATATATGTGTCTTATTTTGAAAAATGTCTATTCAGACACTTTGACAATTTTTTAATTGGGTTTTTTGATTTTTTCTATTGAGTTGTAGGAGTTCCTTATATATTTTGGATATTAACCCCTTATCAAAGCTATATGTTTTGCAAATATTTTCTTCTCTCCCATAGGTTGCCTGCTCATGTTTTTGATTGTATATTATGCAGAAGCTTTTGAGGTTGATGTACTCCCACTTGTTGATTTCTGCTTTTGTTACCTTTGCTTTTAGTTCCCTCTACATAAAACAATTGCCAAGAACAGTGTCATGGAGATTTTCCCCATATTTTCTTCTAGGGGTTTTATGGTTTCAGGTCTTTCATTTAATACTTTAATCTGCTTTGAATTAATTTTTTTGGTATAGTATAAGTATCCGATTTCATTCCTTTACATATGGATAACCAGTTTTCCCTGTACCACTTATTGAAGAGACTGTCTGTTCCCCATTTGGTATTCTTGATATCCTCGTCAAAGATTAGTTGACCTTATATGCCTGGCTTTATTTTTGGCTCTCTCTTCTGTTCCATTGGAATATGTGTCTGTTTTCATAGCAGTATCGTCATGTTATGATTTCTATAACTTTGTAATATAGCTTGAAATTAAAGAATAGTTCTTCTTTCTCAGGATTGCTCTGGCTATTTGAGGTATTTTCTAAGTTTCACAAAAATTTTAGTATTTTTTATCTTGTTGAGAAAAAGTCCATTAGAATTTTGGTAGCGATCGCATTGAACCTGTAAATTCCTTTGAGTGGTATGGACATTTTAGCAATATTAATTCTTCCGATCCATGAACATGGAAAAACTTTCCATTTCTTTGTGTCTTTTTCAATTTCTTTAATCAATATCTTATAGTTTTGGTGTACAGAAATTTCACATCCAAGGATGTATTTACTCCTAAGGATTTTATTTTCACTATGGTACTCTAAATGGGATTATTTTCTTAATTTCTTTTCAGAGAGTTTATTGTTGGTGTATAAAAATGCCACTGATTTTTCCATATTGATATTGTATTCTGCAACTTTGTTGATTTTATCAGCTCCAATGGATTATTTTGTGGCATATTTAGGGTTTTCTATATATAAAAATATGTCATCTGCAAACAAAAGCAGATTGTTTCTTGCTATGTGATTTGGATGCTTTTTTTTCTTGTTTAATCTGTTAGGTATAGTTGGTTTATAGTGTTGTTCCAGGCTTCTATTTTCTTTTGACCTTCTGCCTTGTTGTTATATTCACCTTTGAATTAAGATCATTGGGTCTCCAATCGTTTTTGTTTGAATTGTCTTTTTAAATTAATTAGTATATATTTTTGCTTCATATATTTGGGTTCTATTATGTTAGGTTAGATGCATATATGTTTATAACTTTTTATATATTTCTCATGGATATACCCTCTTATAACTATCCAATATACCTTTTATATCTAGTCATTTCTTTTCTGTTTTTAAGTTTTTTTAAAGATTGCCACCTGAGCTAACATCTGTTGCCAATCTGCCTTTCTTCCTCTTCTTCCTCTTCCTCTTCCTTTTCTTCTTCTTCTTGTCCCCAAAGCCCCCCACCACAGTACATACTTGTATACTCTACTTGCAGGTCCTTCTAGTTGTGCTATGTGGGACACCACCTCAGCATGGCCTGATGAGTGATGCTGAGTCCATGCTGAGGATCCAAAATGGCAAAACCCTGGGCAGCTGAAGTGGAGAGTGTGAACTTAACCACTCTGCCACAGGGCTGGCCCCTGTTTTATGTTTTAAAGACTTTTTAGGGAGCCTGCCCAGTGGCATAGTGGTTAAGTTCATGCACTCTGTTCCTGCAGCCCTGGGTTCATAGGTTCACGTCCCAGGTGTGAACCAAGCACTGCTTGTCCAGCCATGCTGTGGTGGCATTCCACACAAAGTAGAGGAAGATTGGCACAAATGTTAGCTCAGCAACAGTCTTCCTCAGCGAAAAGAGGAGGATTGGCAACAGATGTTAGCTCAGGGCCAATCTTCCTCACAAAATAAAGAAATAAAAATAAAATCTATTTTGTCTGACATTAGTACATCTGCTTCAACTTTCTTGTGGTTGCTGTGATAAATTATTTTCCATCATTTGAAGTAAAACAGAGGTGTATCTCAAATTTAAAGTGTGTCTGTAGTATACAGAGTAAATTTGGATTTCCTTTTAAAATCCCAGCTGAGATTCTCTGCCTTATGATTGGATTCCTCAATAAATTCACATTTACTGCTATTAATGAATATAAATGGGTTTATGTTTGCAGCTTTCAGGGTTTTTTTCTATATTGCCCATGTACCACTATTTTTCATTTACTCCTGTCTTTTGCATTAAGTGAATATATTCTAAAGTAGCTTTCTAGTTCCTTTAATCTTTACTTTTACAAAATAGCTTCAGATTTATACTAACTTAATTCCAGTGTGGTGTAGAAATATTATTCCTTTATTCTCTCTTCTTCTTTTTGGTGGAATTATTTTCACATATAGTACATCTTGACTATTAAAGACCCAGGAATACATAGTTATAATTATTATTTCACATAGATTTATGTATTTTAAAGAAGTTAAGATAAGAACGGAGAACAAGCATATATTTAAAGCTTTTTTATATTAATTTTCTAGTTTCTCATTTTTTCTTTGCTCCTGTCTATTGTGGTTAGCATCTAGAGTCATTTGTTTTGTCCATCCAGCTTTGTTACCTGTTACCTCCACTGCACTGGTGGTGTCAAATATATTACATTTAAATATGATATTTGCCCAATAATAGTTTATATATACATATTGTATTATAAAATTCATTTTTATATCAGCTAAGAGGAGAAAAGACAAGTTGGGTATTCACACTGTCTTTTATAATTAAATACTTTCATTTACCACTGTTTTTTACCAGTTCTCTCGGGGATTCAAAATATGTAGTCACTTGCTTTTATCTCAAAACTTCCTTTACTTTTTCACTTAAAACACATCTCCTAGGAACAACCTCTCTTAATTTATTTTTTTAACCCGAGAATGTCTTCATTTCACCTTCTTTTTGAAAAGTAATTTTGCTGGATATAGGATTCTTGGTTGATATTCTTCTTTGCGCACTTTGAATATGTTATCCTATAGCTTTTTGGTCTCCATTACTTCTGTTGAGACCTCAGCTGTTAATCATATTGAGGTTCACTTGTAAATGACAGGCCATTTTTCTCCTGTTGCTTTTAAGCTTTTTGCCTTCTCTTTTGTTTTTAGCATTTTTACCATGACTTTTCTACAGGTTAGCTTATACCTGCAAGAATTCTATCACTATCATTCCAATTGCCATTCATCATAACTTTCATTGTTCTTGAGCGTGCCCTTATGTTTGAACATCTCCAGGTTCTGCTACAAATGCTGTCAGTTCCTTCAGGGAGGGGTTTGAAACTCTCTGTTCTATTTTCTGCTCCTTTGGGAAAAATCTCTGAAAAAATCCTCTGGAGTTGGTGTGGGGACAATGGTACACTTCTCTATGACGTCATTACTTTAGAAACTGAGCATTCTTTTGATGGTGGAAACAGCAGTTCTGCTCATTTTGCCTCTCTCAGTGTGAAACCTCTGCTTAATGAGCTTGGACAAGGAAAATTGGGACCTGAGTATTTTCAGCAGAGTCTCCTTCCCATGCTTGGGTGTGGGGTGAAAAAAGAGAGTCTCTAACCCCTTTTACACTTTTCTTGAGGTGTGGGATGAGGGTTTCTGACTTCCTCCTTCTCCCAGGAAGATATCTCTCTGACAAAGAGCTGGAGAGAGAGGAAGTCCCACGTTTTTAGCTGTGCCTGTCTGCAGCAGAGATTCTGTCTCACTAAACTGGAAGTGGGACAAGAGGATACACATCTTGGTTAAATACCACAGACTTTCACACTTTTTATCGAGTTTTAGTAAATTTCCTACTTAATATTTCTTTATTTGTTGTATTCCTTCAGAGCCATTTCCAGAAACTGACTGTTTTGTCATTTTTGATAATATTCACCAGGTTCAATGGGGAGCAGGTCTGTGAATTTCCTCACACAGTCATGCCAAAACTGAAAATTCCAGTGGTTTCATCTTACAAAAACATAGCACCATATCAAAACCAGAAAATTAACAGTATTACTGTGTGTGTGTGTTCTATAGTTCAAAATAATTTTATTACATGTGCAGATTTCTAGAACAGCTACTGCAGTCAAAATACACAATTGTTACATCATTACAAAGATCTTCCTCATGCTGTTCCTTTATATTTACACCAACCAATAAGAAACTGAGCCTTAACCATTGATTTGTGGCTTACACATTACATTTTAAATCTTTCTGTATACTGATCTCTCTCTAAATTCTTTACTAGTTCCACTACTCAAGTTGACTGATTTCACCTATATATCACTTCCTCAATTTGTTTACAAATATGTGTTAGAAAATCTTAATGTCTACTATTTCTTTACACTCTACCCTTCATTTATTTATATAGTCATCATTTTTTACTATATAAATTTTGCACAAAGTTCAAACAAGTTTCCCAAAGATTATGAATCTACATTTTAATGTTTTTCATTAAATTTATGTACTAATTTGTGTTAGAGTTGATATCTTTACCAAGCGTAAGCAGTATCTCTCCATATTTTATGATTTCGTTAATATTCCACCTTCTATTAAAAAAAAAGGTTTACCTTAACTTATAGTTTTTAAGTTATTTTGTTTGTTTTTGCTCTTGAGAATATTATCTTCTTTTGAATGTTTTTCATGGTCATTTGTTGATGAAAGTAAACCTTTGTAAGTAGATCCAATAATCTTCCTGAACTCCTTCACTAACTTGAATAATTTTCGTGATTTCAGTTGTTTTTTAATAAATAAATAATTATGGCAACCACAACTAAGTGAACATTATTTTCTTTATTCTTCTAATCTTTAAAATCATTTCAGTTACTTTCCTGAAAGCATTGAACATTCTATCCAGTATATTAAATATAGTGGGAATAATAAACATCTTTTATGTGTTCTAATTTATAGTATAACCAACTAATTTGTTAGGGATAATACCTGCAATTAATTTTAATACATAACATTGTTCAAACTAAGAAATCTTCATTCTTCTTTTTGGAAGTTGATGACATTTTACTTAGAGAAATATATTATAATAAAGAAACTATCAACAAGAGTCAAGTAAATAGCAAATACATTTTAATAACAAAGTATGAGGTCAAGCAAATACATTTTAAATAGCATAGTAAAAATTTATAACATATTTCAGTTTTATAAAGTGATTTCTTAGATCGACATTCATTTTTGTAGTCAGAAGTTTGTATTTCACAGAGTCCATAAAGTATAATTAAGAAAGGTTTTTATCACTTATTCATGTAGAAAATATAAGAAAATATTTGATGTAATACAGAAAAAATCTATTCAATGTTTCTGATTATACATGTATACATAGAAAGTGCTTTTGTTATATAAACCTTGGAAGTTATTTTTCTGATAAGTGGTTTGCATTCACCCATCCAAAATATGCCCATTTTTGCCTCTTCAGTGATTATGCTATAAATTAACATTAACAACAATAGTAAAATAAAATTTAGTTCATTCATCCTCACTCAGGAAAATTCTTGATGGAGAAAATGGGCAAAGTATAATATTTGACTATTTTTTGTGTTCAAGTAATCAATAAAAATTTCCTAAAGTTCTTAGCTAAATAGTTATAAAGTAATTTATCTCTAGCTGCTATTAGTCCTAAATTTCTTAATCCTAAATCACATCTAAAATCATAGATTTTCATGAACCTACAATATACTAAATAAAACATTTAGAAATAGTATAGTCTTCAATAACTTTTCATCTGAATGTGTAAAGCAAATAGCTAACTGGCATAAAAGAAATCCAATGCTCCTTGTTTAAACTTTTAGTATGTAAATCAAGTAATAATTTGTTAACTCGCCATTAAAAAACTACTGGATTTCAAATTTATCCCTATTTTTGCCATGTATCCAGTGCTTTGGGCATATTTACTAGTCTGTTTCTGAAATCTGTCAGTTTACATAATATATCCATTGCTTTGCAAATGCCATCTCTTCTCTAAGAAAGCACTTTATCTTCTGCTCTGTCTAATAAGATTTCCCTATTCTTCAAATCTCAGATTAAATGACATATTTCCGTGGAAACTTTTTGCATAGTTGTCCTCGGTCCCCCACCCTGATTGAAGAATTCATTTATTCTTCTGATTTGGGGGAAGTTCTTTGTTTATAAATTGGTATTTATCACACTGATCGAGGGACATCCTTCTTTATTTTATCATTGTTATTATATTCATCATCAAAACTCCCACCATAGAGCTCCAATCTTGATATACATTAAGTGCTAGGCACTGGGCTAAGAGTGTGATAAAAAAAAATCTCATTTAATACTCACATAAAGCTGTATATATTTTCACACTTTCCTCTGAATCTTTCCTTTACTTTAAAAAAATAATAGCGGCCAGCCCGGTGGTGCAGCAGTTAAGAGTGCACATTCCGCTTTGGCAGCCCGGGGTTCACTGGTTCAGGTCCCGGGGGTGGACATGGCACTGCTTGGCAAAAGCCATGCTGTGGTAGGCGTCCCACATATAAAGCAGAGGAAGATGGGTATGGATGTTAGCTCAGGGCCAGTCTTCCTCAGCAAAAAGAGGAGGATTGGCAGCAGTTACCTCAGGGATAATTTTCCTCAAAAAAAAAGTAAATTAATAGATTTTATTTTTAGGGAAGTTATAGGTTTACAGAAAAATCAATTGGAAAGCACAAAGAGTTACCATGAACTTCTTCTGCTCCCACACACAGTTTGTCCTCTTATTTACTTCTTATAATATTGTGGTTATTTATTACAATTACTGAACACATATTGATATGTTATTATTAACTAACGTCCATAGTTTACATTAGAGTTCACTGTTTGTGTTGTACCTTCTATGGGTTTTGAAAAATGTGAAATAGTATGTGTCTGTCATCACCGTGTCATAAAAATTATTATCACTACCCTACAAATCTCCCCTGCTGAACCTTCTCACCCCTCCATATCTCCCCCTAGTCCTTGCCAACCACTCACCTGTTTACTGTCTCCATAGTTTTATTTTCTCCAGAATGTCATATACTCCATTAGTTTATATAGTTATATATAGTTTATAGCTTATTAGTATAGTTTGTTTAGCTATAAAATTGAAATACTACTACTACTACTAATAAAACCAGAAATACAGCTTCAAGTGTCTATATAGACAGACCGTACACTCTTCACAAAAACTACCTTAAAATGGATCACACATCTAAATGTAAAACACAAAACTACAAAAAACTTAGAAGATAACATAGGATAAAATCTAGGTGATCTCGGATACAATCTTGATCTGCTAATCACATTTTTGATACAACATCAAGAGCTCAATTCATGAAAAAATAGACAAATTGAACATTAAAATTAAGAACGTCTGCTATGCAAATGATAATGCTAAGAGAATGAAAAGACAAACTACAGGATGAGAGAAAATCTTTCCAAAACATATATCTTACAATGGACTGGAATTCAAAATATACAAAGAAAGCTTAAAACTCAACAATAAGAAAAAAATAATACAATTAAAAATGGGCACATGATCTGAACACACACCTTACCAAAAAAGATATACAGATGACAAGTAACCATATGAAAAGATGTTCAACACGATGTCTTTAAAGAATTTCAAATTAGGGGCTGGTCCAGTGGCACAGCGGTTAAGTGTGCATGTTCCGCTTTGACGGCCCGGGGTTCACCAGTTTGGATCGCGGGTGCGGACATGGCACCACTTGGCAAGTCATGTTGTGGTAGGCATCCCACATAATCAGTAGAAGAAGATAGGCAAGGATGTTATCTCAGGGCCAGTCTTCCTCAGCAAAAAGAGGAGGATTGGCCGCAGATGTTAGCTCAGGGATAATCTTCCTCAAAAAAAAAAACAAAAAGTATTTCAAATTAAAACAACAATGAGATTTCACTATACACATATCAGAATGGTTAGTATTCAAAATACAACAAATGCTGGTGAGGATGTGTAGCAACAGGAACTCTCGTTCATTCTTGGAGAAAATGCAACATGGTACAACCACTTTGGAAGACAGTTTGTCAGTTCCTTACCAAACTAAACATATTCTTATCACATGATCAAGCAATCACATTCCTTTGTATTTATTCAAATGAAGTGAAATATTATGCCTACACAAAAACCTGAATACACATATATATGGCATTGTTTTATATTTACCAAAACTTTGAAGCAGCCAAGATATCCTTCAAGAAAGGAATGGATAAATTAACTGTAGTATATCTATACAATGGAATATTATTCAGTGATAAAAATAAATGAGCTATTAAGGCTTGGAAAGATGTGGATAAAACGTAAATAATATTGGTAAGTGAAAGAAACCAACATAAAAATTCTATATCCTGTATGATTCCAATTGTATGACATTCTGGAAAACATATATTTATCCAATGGCAACAGTGAATTCACGAACAAATTCTGACTATATTTTATAAAATCAAAGTGAAGTAACATACGCACATGAAGATTTTGTTTCTGCCTAAAAATCAAGGAACAAAGAAAAAGACATCTCTTATGTAGGAGAAGTAGAATCCCAACTGAGAACAGCATTTCCTAGACTGGTTTACTAAAATCCAGTATCACTTCCTAGTCTTACAAGAGAAAGATTAAAAACGTGGGTGAGCCCTCCCTTTGATGCAGATTTCATGCTTCCTTGCTCCTTACTGTCCAGTGCACTTCTACCAAATTGGGGGAAAACCTCCAAGGTCATTCCCCTAGCCATTATGCCACAAGTGGCTGCTATTCCGGCTTCCTTTTTACCTCCATGCAGAGCTGCTCTCCTTTGGCATGCTCCTGTCTTGCCACACTGGCTTCTGGAGTTTCCTCAAAAGTACAAAATTATGTCTCAAGGAACTTCTATTTGTTCTCTTATCTACCTGAAATACTCTCAGTAGTGTGTGTTATTTCCTCACTTACTAAGTCTCTATTCAAATGTCACCTCCTCACAGAGAAACTGATTTACTTTCTGAACATTAGCAGTAAGAAATTACTTCTTTCAGCCCTTAGGGATTCCATCTGATGTTAAAATACATACTGAGTTCTGATTATGTAGTTCTAAAAAGTGAAAATAAATTGAATAATTTTTGCAATTTCCACAAAACCATGCTATTTTTTTCTTGTTTTATTTTATTGCAGTAACATTGGATTATAACATCGTATATCTTTCAGATGTACATCATAATATATTTCGAATTCTGTGTAGATTTAATCTTGTTCATCACCCAAAAGCTAATTATAGTGCATCACCTCATATGTGAGCCTAATCACACCTTTTGCCCTCCCCCCCTTCCCCTATGGTAACCACCAATCCAGTCTCCATTGCTATGTGTTTGTTTGTCCTTCTAATTATCTTCTACTTAGGAGTGAGATGATACAGTATTTGACTTCCTCCCTCTGACTTATTTCACTTCCCATGATACCCTCAAGGTCCATCTATGTTGTTACAAATGGCCAGAGTTCATCACTGTTCATGGCAGAGTAGTATTCCATTGTGTATAAATACTACTTCTTCTTTAGCCATTAGGTCCCTTGATGGGCACCTGGGTGCTTCCAAGTTTTGGCTGTTGTGAATAATGTTGCAATGAACTTAGGGGTGCAAGTATGTTTTTGTCTATGTATTTTCAAGTTCTTTGGATAAATATCCAGCAGTGGGATAGCTGGATCATATGGTAGATCTATTCTTAATTTTCTGAGGAGACTGCTTACCACTTTCCCTAGTGGCTGCACCAGTTTGCACTCCCACCAGCAGTGAACAAGTGTTCCCTTCTCTCCACATCCTCTCCAACACTTGTTGTTTCCTGTCTTGTTAATTATAGCCATTCCGACCAGAGGGAGGCGATACCTCATTGTAGTTTTGATTTGCATTTCCCTGACAGCTAAAGATGTTGAGCATTTTTTCATATACCTGTTGGCCATCCGTATATCTTCTTTGGAGAAATCTCTGTTCAGATCTTTTACCCATTTTTTAATTGTGTTGTTGGATTTTTTGTTGTTGAGCTGTATGAGTTCTTTGTATATTTTGGATATTAACCCCTTATCTGATATATGGTTTGCAAATATCTTCTTCCAATTGTTAGGCTGTCTTTTCATTTTTGTTTTTTGATGGTTTCCTTTGCTGTGCAGAAACTTTTTAGTTTGATGTAGTCCCATTTGTTCATTTGTTCTTTTGTTTCCCTGGCCTGGTTAGACATGGTACTTGAAAACATGCTGCTAAGACCAATGTCAAAGAGTGTACTGCTGATGCTTTCTTCTAGAAGTTTCATGTTTTTGGGTCTTACACTCAAGTCTTTAATCCATTTTGAGTTGATTTTTGTACAGGGAATGGTCTACATTCATTCTTTCTCATGTGGCTGTCCAGTTTTCCAACACCATTTATTGAAGAGATTCTCCTTTCTCCATCGTATGCTCTTGGCTCCCTTGTCGAATATTCACTGTCCATAAACGTGTGGGTTCATTGCTGGGCTCTCGATTCTGTTCCAATGATCTGTGTGTCTGTTTTTGTTCCAGTACCATGCTGTTTTGGTTACTATGGCTTTGTAGTATATTTTGAAATCAGGCAGTGTGATACCTCCAGCTTTGCTGTTTCTTCTCAGGAATCCTTTGGCTATTTGGGGTCTTTTCTTGTTCCATATAAGTTTTAGGATTCTTTGTTCTATTTCTGTGAAAAACGTTGTTGGAACGTTAGTAGGGATTGCATTGACTCTATAGATTGCTTTAGGAAGTATGGACATTTTAACAATGTTAATTCTTCCAATCCAAGAGCATGGGATATCTTTCCATTTATTTGTGTCTTCTTGGATTTCTTTCAACAATGTTTTATAGTTTTCACTGTACAGATCTTTCACTTCTTTGGTTAAGTTTATTCCTAGGTATTTTCTTCTTTTTGTTTCAATTGTAAATGAGATTGTATTCTTAATTTCTCTTTCTATGACTTCGTCGTTAGTGTATAGAAATGCCACCAAGTTTTTTATGTTGATTTTTGTATCCTGTGACTTGCCTGTATTCATTTATTATTTCTAAAACTTTTTTAGTAGATTCTTTAGGGTTTTCTATATATAAAATCATGTCATCTGCAAATAGTGACAGTTTCACTTCTTCTTTTCCAATATGGATCACTTTTATTTCTTTTTCTTGCCTGATTGCTCTGACTAGGACTTCCAATACCACGTTAAATAAGAGTGGTGACAGTGGGCATCCTTGTCTAGTTCCTGTTCTTAGAGGGATAGCTTTCACTTTTTCTCTCCTTAGAATGACATTTGCTGTGGGTTTGTCATATATGGCCTTTATTATGTTGAGGTGTTTTCCTTCTCTACTCATTTTATTCAAAGTTTTTATCATAAATGTATTTTTGCTGTATCTTGTCAAATGGTTTCTCAGCATCTATTGAGATGATCATGTGATTTTTATTCTTCATTTTGTTAATGTGGTGTATCACATTGATAGATTTGCAGACATTGAGCCATCCCTATATCCCTGGAATGAAACCCACTTGATCATGATGTATGATCTTTTTAATGTCTTGTTGTCTTCGATTTGATAGTATTTTGTTGAGGATTTTTGCATTAATGTTTATCAGTGACATTGGCTTGTAACTTCTTTTTTTGTGTTGGCTTTGTCTGGTTTTGGTATCAGGAGAATGTTGGCTTTCTAGAATGAGTTAGGAAGCCTCCCCTCCTCTTCAATTTTTTGGAAGAGTTTGAGAAGGATGGGTATTTAGTCATTGAATGTTTAGTAGAATTCACCAGGGATGCTATCTGGTCCTGGACTTTTATTTTTGGGAGGTTTTTGATGGCTGTTTTGATCTCCTTACTGCTGATTGGTCTATTCAAATTCTCTATTCCTTCATGGTCCAGTTTTGGAAGGTTGTAGGTTTCTAAGAATTTATCCATTTCTTCTATTATCCAATTTGTTGGTGTATAGCTTTTCATAGTATTCTCTTATTATCTTTTGTATTTCTGAGGTGGTGGTTGTAATTTCTCCTCTTTCATTTATGATTGTATTTATTTGAGCCTTCGCTCTTTTTTCCTTGGTGAGTCTAGCTAAGGGTTTGTCAATTTTGTTTATCTTTTCAAAGAACCAGCTCTTGGTTTCCTTAATTTTTTCTATTGTATTTTTACTCTCTATTTTGTTTATTTATGTGATGATTTGTATTAATTCTTCCTTCTGCTGATTTTGAGATTTGCATATTCTTCTTTTTCCAGTACCCTTAGATAAGCTGTTAGATTGTTTATTTAGGGGTTTTCTCCTTTGTTGCGCTAGGCCTGAATTTCTATAAACTTTCCTCTTAGAATGGCTCTTGCTGAAGCCCATAGATTTTATCATGTTGTATTTTCATTTTCATTTGTTTCCAGGGGTTTTTTTATTCCTCCCTTGATTTCTTCATTGACCCAATCGTTGTTCATTAGCATTTTGTTTAATCTCCACATTTTTGTGGCTTTTCTGGTTTTCTCCCGGTAGTTGATTTCTAGTTTAATACCTTTGTGGTCAGAAAAGATGCATGGTATTATTTCTATCTTTTTAAATTTATTGAGACTTGTTTGTGAGCTAATATGTAATCAATCCTGGAGAATGTGTCATGTGCATTTGAAAAGAATGCATATTCTGTGGCTTTTGGATGGAATGTTCTATATGTGCCCACTAAGTCCATCTGGTCCAATGTGCCATTTAAGACCAGTGTTTCCTTATTGATCTTCTGTTTGGATGGTCTATCCAATGGTGCAAGTGGAGTGTTAAATTCCCCTTCCATTATTGTGTTAGTCTCTTTCTCGTTTTAGATCTCTTAATAATTGCTTTATATATTTATTTACTCCTATGTTAGGTGAATAGATATTTACAAGTGTTATATCTCTTTGTTGGATTCTTCCCTTTATCATTATATAATGCCCTTCCTTGTCTCTTGTTACAGTTTTTGTTTTAAAATTTATTTTGTGTGATATAAGTAGTGCTATGCTCACTTTCTTTTCTTTGCAATTTGCATGGAATATCTTTCTCTATCCTTTCACTTTCAGTTTGTTAGTGTCTTTAGGTCTGAAGTGTGTCTCTTGTATGGAGCATATGCATGGGTCTTGGTTTTTTATCCACTTGGCCACCCTATGGCATTTGATTGGAGCATTTAATCCATTGACATTCAAAGTATCTATTGAGATATATATATATATATATATATATATATATATATATATATATTTACAGGCATTTTATTTTGTTACTTTTTTTTTCTGGGTGTTTTAGTAGTTCTTCTCTGTTCCTTTCTTTTTCTCTTGCTCTCTTCCCTTGTGGTTTGATGGCTTTCTTTAGTAATATGTTGGTCTTATTTATTTGCTTACTTATTATAGGTTTCTGATTTGTGATTACCATGAGGAACGTATATAATATTCTATGTTTATAACAGCCTATATGAATTTGATAGACTCTTTAGCTTAAGCTCCTTCGAACAGCTCTACTTTTCACTCCCCTCCTCCTACATTTTATGTTTTTGAAATATTATATAATCTCTTATTTTGTGTGTGTCTATTCATTACCCTATTCTCATCAAAATAGGTCATTTTAGTACTTTTCTCTTTTACCCTTCATCTTATCTTCATGGGTGGTTTATCTGTTACCTTTACTATATTTTTACCTTTACCAGTGATTTTATTGCCTGCTTTTCTTTCTGGTGGGGTTATTTTTTAAAAAAAAAAATTTAATCACTATTTGTGCCCATTTCTTTCCCACTTAAATAAGTCCCTTCAGCATTTCTTATAGAACTGGTTTCTTGGTGATAAACTCCTTTAATTTTTGCTTGTCTGAGAAGCTCTTTATCTCTCCTTCCATTCTGAATGACAACCTTGATGGATAGCATATTCTTGGCTGTAGGTTTTTTCCTTTTAGCACTTTAAATATGTCATGCCATTCTCTTCTGGCCTGTACAGTTTTGGCTGAGAAGTCTGCTGATAGCCTTATGGGCTTCCCTTTATATGTCACTTGTGGCCTTTCTCTTGCTGCTTTTAAGATTCTCTCTTTATCTTTAATTTTGGGCAATTTAATTATAATGTGTCTTGGTGTGGGCCTCTTTGGGTTTATCTTGTTTGGAGCTCTCTGTGCTTCCTGTACTTGAATGTCTATTTCCTTCCTTAGATTAGGAAAATTTTCATATATTATTTCTTCAAATAAATTTTCTGCCCCTTTGTCTCTCTCTTCTCCTTCTGAGACACCTATAATACAAATGTTAGCATGAGTGATATTGTCCCAGAGTTCCTTTAGACTGTTCTCATTGTATCTTATTCTTTTTTCCTTTTTCTGTTCTGCTTGGGTGATTTCCTCTAGTCTTTCATCTAGTGCGCTGATATGTTCTTCTGTATCCTCTACTCTGCTATTGAGTCCCTCTAGTGAATTTCTCATTTCCTGTATTGTATTCTTCACTTCTGATTGGTTCTTTTTTATATTTTCCAGTACTTTGTTGACGAGCTCACTATGTTCATCTAGTCTTCTCCTAATATATGTGAGCATCCTTATGAGAATTTGTTTGTACTCTTTGTTGGGTAGGTTGCTTATTTCTGTTTCATGTAGTCCTTTTTCTGGGGTTTTGTCCTGTTCCCTTGCTTGGAATGTATTACTTTATCTCCTCATTATGCCTCTTTCTCTGTGTTTATTTCTATGTATTAGGTGAGTCAGCTATCTGTCCTGATCTTGGAGAAATGCCCTTATGTAAGAGATGCCTTTTGAGGCCCAGTAGTGTGCTTCCCTCTTGTCATCAGTCCAAAAGATCCAAGAATGACCCCTTTGTGGGCTACTTGTGTCCTCCTGCTGTGGCAGGGTTGCTCTTACTGCAGGTACTCAGAGAGACTAGTCTTTCCTTCCCTGGCCAGCTGTTTGTAAATCTGGCTTGGGGAGCCTTAGCACCATTGGCTACAAGGTCTAAGAGCACACTTCTATTGCAGCTTTCCTGTTAATTTGGTAGGTACCCAGTGTAGCTGGCTGCTATCCTCTGGGCCTTACAGTTGCTATAGGCCTCAGGCCTACAAGGCTGTTGACAGTGCTCTTAGGAGTGCAGCTGAGTGGGGCTGGCCCAAGGTGTGGGAGCACTCAATTTTTTCAGGCTTTGGAAGGTGGGCTTGATCGTTTTTATGGCTATTTGTGAATCACAGGTCTTCTGCCCCTGGTAAGCCTCACTCCCCACAGGACCACTGTCAGTCAACACAGTCCTAGTCTGTGCACATTTCCCAGCCCTCTGCAGTTTACCCTGATGCCCAACTGCTGAGGCCCCCACCTCTCCACCAATGCCTTCCACATTTGCCCAGGTCCTCACACAGGCACTGCTCCACAGAGGTGAACACATTCACCTACCTGTAGAGGTTCAAGGCACCCATTCAATGCAAGCCAACGAGTAGCAGTCTGCCTGCCCTGGCTGAACTGGATTAAATCTGCACTCTAGTGAGTGTGGCAGCCCCCTGGGCTAACAGGCCAGGGGAAGAACCTCAATGGCACCTGCTAAGGTCTGTGTCAGCATGCCTGGACCAGGTCAGAACAATGGACCCCACCAATGTTTCAGTCTCCAGAGAGGTCCCTCCTCTCACTGAGATGCCCCCAGAGCCTGCCAGGTGAATCTCTTTTCACCAAAGGCCTGTCAGCCTTCTATCTGGTGATTTTAGGTTGCTGAGATGGGTGAGTTTGTGCACGGACCCTTTAAGACCTGGGCCATTTTGGCTTTTGTCCAATAGCTTTTCTGGGGTATCCCCCGCTGCAGTTAGAAGCCAGGCAGTAAGACCCTCATCTCAGTTTTGCTGAGTCTGGAGGATGCTTATAGCAGTATCAGCCCCTGCTCCAGACCTCACTCCTCCAGGGAGGGCTGCATACCTTAGGGTGGCTCCCTCCTGGCCAGCTGAGAAACTCGGCTGGCCCCGAGGGTGACTTTTTCTCTCCAGCAGGAACTTCTGTTCCTTCCACCTTAGTCAGGACTGTCCCTTGTTCTGGGGGTTCTTTTTATCCAGTTTCCAGTCTTCTATCCAGGGTAATTTTTCCAAAAATGGTTGTAACCTGGTTGTGTTGATGGGAGGGAATAAGTTCCTATCCCACCATCCTGAGATCTCCAAAGTCATGTTATTTTAATCACCAGCCTATAATCTGGTAAAAGGAATTTGTGTGTCAGGTAGAGTTTATCTCTTGCCTAAAATTTCCTTCTTGATCTCACCTTCCTTAGCCACTGTACATGATCTTTGTGAACAAAGAAAAAGGCAGAGTAAAGGGCTCTTAAGTATACAACTCAAAAGAACATGTGGTGCTAACAGGAAATATTAGATAACGTCAAGATTCTTTTGCGATGTTTTAGGGGTAGAAATCCTGGCGGGAACCTATCTTTCCTGTGTCGAGCTCACTCAGGCATTAGCCAGCACTTGATGATATGTACTCCATCAGTCTCTTTCTTTAGGTACTATAAGGACTGCTTAGTTTGGAGCTTCGTTTCCTCTTTGAGCTACTCCAACAGCTTCCTGACTGTTCTTCTAGTCTTTGACATTTCATGGCTTCTTTAATATCTCTACAAAAAATTAATTGTTGGTGATAGAAATAAAATAAATTGACTGTGACCTATAGAGAAGGAATTTACTGAGAGGAAGGGAACAAGAAAAATGTGTTGTTTAATTTCAAAATTTTCCTATTTGTGAGCAATACTCTATCATATAAATACATTAGTTGATCCATTGTCATGTTGATGAGCTCTTTCCAGTTGTTGGGTTTAGTGAGTGAATCTATTATGAAGATTTTTTTGTGGTTAGCTCGTGGACATGTTTTCATTTAATTTTTCTTGGATATCTAGGAGTAATATTGCTTCCTTAACAGGGAAGAGTATATTTAACTTTATAATAAATTGGGAAATATTTCTCAAAGTGGTTGTATATTTAACTTTATCAAAGAAATTCATGAAAGCCCTTATTGTTCCACATTTTGACAATCTTTTTATCTTTTTTTCATAATAGACTCAGTATTTGATGTGGACTGATGTCTCAATATGGTTTCAATTTGTATCTCCCCAATGACTAATGGTGTAAAGTATGTTTTACATGTGGTTTCTGGCAATCCATATATCTTCATCTCATTGGTTAAGTGACTTTCTAAGACATTCACCCATTTTTCATACAACAGTTTGTCTTCCATTAAGTTTGAAAAGTTTATTTCTATATTCTCAAAGTAGATTCTTTCTCAGATATTTGCACTGAAAAAATTTTTCTTCCAGGCTATGGCCTATTGGAATTTTTGATGATTATAATTTTTTAAAATACTAATAAAGATGCATTTATCACCTTTTTATGATTCTATTTTCTGTTAACTGTTTATGCAATATATTCTTACTCTAGGTTATTCTCTTATTCTTTTACAAAATGTTTACAGTTTAACTCTTGGATTTAGCTGCATGATTCACCTCAAATTAAATTTTGTGTATATTAGGTAAAGGTTCAACCTTCCATCTGACTATACTGTCATTATTTCATCATTTGTTGAAAAAACTAATTTTCATGATGGAGTTGCTGAGTGTGTGTAAACCAAATATGAAAGTCACTTTGTTAATTTCTGTTAAAAGTAGTATACTGAGATTAAGACTGTGATTGTGTCAAGTATATACATTGATTATGGTTAAATTGAAATTCTCTTCCAATGCATGGTTCTCTTAAAATTCTATCAGCAATTTTTTTGTACTGTTTTAGCATAGTGATTATGTACGGCTTGTAAAAAATTACTCGTAAGTATTTTATATATTGGTGATTCAATTATAAATGATATAATTAAAATTTAATTTTCTATTTTTTACTGCTAATCTGTAAAACAATCTATTTTGAGTACTAAATTTTAATATTGAAACCACTAAAATCACAAAGATTATTTAATGTAGATAATTATGTCTTCCATTAATAAACATAGTAAATAATAATAATAAAATAATAATAATAAAAGAATAAAATAATAAAAATTTACTTCCACCTTTCTAACTAGTAAGCCTCTCATTAGTTTTTTTGCAATATTTCACTGATACATTTTATTGAATCTATCAAAAATTGTTCCTATTATGGCTAAAAATTATTTCATTGTACAGATAAACCTCAATTTGTGATAGATATTTGGGTTGTTTCTAGGATTTGTCCTCAAAAAATTTTGCTACGAATACATGTGTAAAAGCCAATTTATCAATTATTTTTCTGTTTGAGTCATGTTTATGGTATTATATTTAAGATTTCTTCTCTATGAGTTTGAGCTTTTCTGTTTTCTTCTGGATGTTCTATAATTTTGTTTCACATTCAAATCTATAATATCTTTTGAGTTATTTATTTATGGGTTTTGCTGAGGAAGATTCAGCCTGAGCTAACATCTGCAGCCAATCTCTCTTTTTGTATTTGAGCTGCTGCCGCAGCTTAGCCTCTGACAGACAAGTGGTGTAGTTCTGAGCCTGGGAACCAAATTCAGGCCACTGAAGTAAAGCACACCAAACCTAACCTCTAGGACACCCGGACCAGCCTTATTTTGAGTTAATTTTTGTATTAGGCATGATATTTAAGTCTAATTTCATTTTTTAATATTAATAACTAAGTGCTAAGTTTCATGTGTTGAAAAACTACCATTTTTCTACTGCGTTTTTGTCAAAAATCAGGTTTCTGTTCTTATGTGATATGTTTCTAGGTTCCCTGTTTTGTTCCATTTACCTATGTGTTGGCCCCTCCACCATACCCTGGCATTGGGATTACTAGGTCCATACAGCAGACTTTGAGTCAGGTGTGGTGATTCCTTCCACTTTACTGTACTTTTACAAAATGACTTCAGCCATTATAATCCTTTGCCTTTTTATATAAATGTTAGAATAATCTTTTCTATATCTAGAAGAGATCTTTCTGTGGTTTTGATAGGAATTGCATTATTTGTATATTAATTGATCTGGTTTTGGTATTATGGTAATATTGGTTACACAAAATGAGCTTGGAAGTATTCCTTCATTTCTATTTTTTTGCTGGAAAAGATTGTGCAGAATTAGTGTTAATTTTCTTTAAATATTTGATTGAAATTTCTAGTGAAACCATCTTGGACTGAAGAGTTTTGGGGGAGGAAAAATTTAATTCTGAATTCAATTTTTTAATAATTATAGAGCTATTCAGGTTACCTATTTTATATTAGTGTGAATGTTTTGAAGGATTGATCAATTTTATCTAAGTTGTCTAATTTATATTTTCAATGATTATTGCAGTATGCATTTATGATTCTTCTGACATCTGAAAGCTATGTAGTGATATCTCTGATTCATTTCTGGTATTTGTCATTTTATGTTTTTGATTTCTGCTTTTACTTTCTTTCTGCTTTTTTTGAGCTTATTTTGCTCTTATTTTTCTACTTTAGGGTGTGTTTTTAGGTTATTTGAGAGTTTTCCTCTTTTCTAATATATACCTTTAGTGTTATAAATTTATCTTTCACTATTTCTTTAACTTATTCCACAATGTTTTCAAGTTGTATTTTCACTTGCTTTCAATTTGAGGTTCTAAAAAAATTTATCTTTGGACTTTGACTTGCCTCTTATATAGTAATATAATAGTTCAATGTTTTGAGGTTTTTATGTTATCTTGTTTTATTAATTTCTAGTTTGATTCTATTATAGTTGGAGAACAATTCTGCATGATCTGACCTGCCCAGTGGGCATGATGGTTCCTTTTACCTGCTTGCTTTGGCAGCCTGGGGTTTGTGGGTTCATACCCTGGGCAAGGATCTATGTACCGTTGAGGAAGCCATGCTGGCAGCATCCCACATATAAAATAGAGGAAGACTGGCACAGATGTTAGGTCGGGGACAATCTTCCTCAAGCAAAAAGAGGAAGATTGGCAATGGATGTCAGCTCAGGGACAACTTTCCTTACCAAAAAAAAGTTCAGGTTTTCTATTTTTTTATAGCTTAGGATATGATATATTAAAGTTAATATTAAGTGGGCACGTGAAAAGAATGCACATTATGCTGTTGGTAGATGAAGTGATCTATAAATTTAAATTAAACATTTTTGATGTTTGTATTAGTTTCCTAGGGCTGTTATAACTAAGTATCACAAGTTGAGTGGCTTACCTAACAAAAATCCATCCTCTCATTGTTCTGGAGGCTGGGATTCTGAGATGAAGGTGCTGGGCAGAGTTTATTTCTCCTGAAGGCTTTGAGAGAGAATCTGTTACACGTCTTTCTCAACTTCTGGTGGTTTTCTGGCAATATTTGGCTTCTTTGACTTACATATGCATCACCCTGATCTCTGCCTTTATCTCCATATAACATTCTTCCTGCGTGCACCTGAGTCTGTGTCTAAATTTTCCCTTTTTATTAGAAAAGAATCACACTGAATTAGGCACACCCTAATGATCTTATCTAAACTTGATCATCTGCAAAGACCTTAATTTTAAATAAGGTCACACGCACAGATACTAGATGTTAGGACTTCAACATCTTCTTTTAGGGGCTGGAAAAGAAGGCAGAGGATGCAAATATATCTGTAACAATGGTGAGTTCTCCTACATCACTATTGGTTTTTTGTATAGTGGTCTCATCCTTCGAGGAGAGATGTTTTTTGATGTTTGAACTGTATTGTTTGTCTATTTCTCCATTCAGTTTCAGCAGTTTTTGCTTCACATATTTGGCAGCTATGTTGTTGAGTGCATACATTATGTGTTGTATATATTTTAAACCTCTATGTGTCATTATATTTGAACTGGATTTATTATAGATGTAAAAAGTTGGATCACTTTTTTAAATCCATTCTACCAGGCTGTGTAATTTAGTTGGTGTTTTAGACTCATAAATTTAATGTAATTATTAAGTTAGAGCTTGTGTCTGCCACTTTGGTTTGGTTTTTGTTTGTTGATTCTGTTTATTTTACTGCTTTCATGTGGGTTAATTAAAATTATTATTATTTTAAAATTTATTTTATTGAGCTTATGATAGTTTACAACATTGTGAAATTTCATTATTATCATTTGTCGGTCCCCATATATATGTGCCTCTTTAACCCTTATGTCCACTCCACCCCCCTCCCCTGGTAACCACTAATCTGTTCTCTTTTTCTATGTGTTTATTTATTTTCCACCTATGAGTGAAATCATATAGTGTTTGTCTTTCTCTGCCTGGCTTATTTAACTTAACATAATACCCTCAAGGTCCATCCATGTTGTTGCAAATGGGATGATTTTGTCTTTTTATGGCTGAGTAGTATTCCATTGTATATATATACCACATCTTCTTTATCCAATAATCAGTTGATGGGCACTTGGGTTGCTTCCATGTCTTGGGGATTGTGAATAATGCTGCAGTGAACATAGGGGCACATACGTCTCTTTGAATTGTTGATTTCATGTTCTTTGGATAAATATCCAAGAGTGGGATAGCTGGTTTATATGCTATTTCTATTTTTAATTTTTTGAGAAATCCCCATACTATTTTCCATAGTGGCTGCACAAGTTTGCATTCCTGCCAGCAGTGTATGAGGGTTCCCTTTTCTCCATATGCTCTCCAACATTTCCTATTTTTTGTCTTGGTGATTATAGCCATTCTAATGGATGTAAGGTGATATCAGAGTGCAGTTTCAATTTGCATTTCCCTGATGATCAGTGATGGTGAGCATCTTTTCATGTGCCTGTTGGCCATCTGTATGTCTTCTTTGCAAAAATGTCTGTTCATATCCTCTGCCCATTTTTTGATTGGGTTGTATGTTTTTTTGTTGTTGAGTTGTGTGAATTCTTTATATATTAGGGAGATTAATCCCTTGCCAGATATATGATTTGCAAATATTTTCTCCAAACTGATAGGTTGTCTTTTTGTTTTGTTCCTGTTTTCCCTTGCCTTGTAGAAGCTCTTTAGTCTGATGAAGTCCCACTTGTTTATTCTTTCTTTTGTTTTCCTTGTCTGAGTAGACATGGTATTCGAAAAGATCCTTTTAAGACTGAAGCCAAAGAGTGTACTACATATATTTTCTTCTGGAAGTTTTATGGTTTCTGGTCTTAATTTCAAGTCTTTGATCCTTTTTGAGTTTATTTTTGTGAATGGCATAAGATAAGGATCTAATTTCATTCTTTTAAATGTGGTTGTCCAGTTTTCCCAAAACTATCTATTGAAGAGAATGTCCTTTCTCCATTGTATGTTCTTAGCTCTTTTGTCGAATATTAGCTCTCCATAGACGTGTAGTTTTATTTCTGGGATTTCAATTCTGTTCCATAGATCTGTGTGCCTGTTTTCGTGCAGTAACATGTCGTTTTGATTACTATAGCTTTCTAGTATACTTTGAAGTAAGGGATTGTGATGCCTACAACTCTATTCTTTTTTTCAACATTGCTTTAGCTATTTGGAGTCTTTTGTTGCCCCACAGGAATTTTAGGATTGTTTGTTCTATTTCCATGAAGAATGTCATTGGGATTCTGATCAGGATTGGATTGAATCCCAATGTACCTAAGTAGATTGCTTTAGGTACTATGGACATTTCAACTATGTTTATTCTTCCAATGTATGTGCATGCAATATCTTTCCATTAGTTTATGACATCAATTTATTTCACTAATATCTTATAGCTTTCATTAAACAGGTCTTTCGCCTCCTTGGTTGAATTCATTCTAAGATTTTTGTTTTGTTTTGTTGCAATTGTAAATGGGCTTCTGTTCTTGAGGGCTCTTTCTGTTATTTCATTAAAGAGTATAGAAATGCAAGTGATTTTTGTAACTTTATTTAGTACCCTGCAACTTTTCTGTAATTGTTGATTATTTCTAATAGTTTTCTGATGATTCTTTAGGGCTTTCTATATATAAAATCATGTCATCTGCACACAGCAAGGGTTTCACATCTTCATTGCCTATTTGGATTCCTTTTATTCCTTTCTCTTGCCCAATTGCTCTGTCCAAAGCCTCCAGTAGCATGTTGAATAAGAGTGGTCAGAGTTGGCACCCTTGTCTTGTTCCTGTTCTCAGAGGGATGGTGTTCAGTTTTCCCCCATTGAGTATGATGTTGGCTGTTGGTTTGTTATATATGGCCTTTATCATGTTGAACTGCTTTGCTTCTATCCCCATTTTGTTGAGTTTTTATCATAAATGGATGTTGGATATTGTCAAATGCTTTCTCTGCATTTATTGAGATGATCATGTGATTTTTTTACTCTTTTTTTAATGTGGTAGCGCAATAATTTGTGGATGTTGAACCATTCCTGTGTCCCTGGTACAAATCCCAATCTATCATGGTGTAAGATTCTCTTAATGTATTGCTGTATTCGGGATACCCATATTTTGTTGAGAATTTTTGCATATATGTTTATCAGTGACATTAGCCTGCAATTTTCCTTCCTTGTGTTGTCCTTGTCTGGCTTTGGTATGAGGGTGTAGAAAAAAAGTTGTAATATCTATACATTGGAGACACAGGAAAATCAAACAACTCACCAAAATGGCCAAAGCTCTTACCTTAAATACCATCCTCAGCTAAAGACCAAAGAAGATTTTGAGGGTTGGGAGAGTTGGAGACATCAAAGGGAAGGAAGGCGATTCACAGGTAGGTGAAAAGGAGCAAGTAATTCAAAAAAGTCATTTTTGGGGGGCTACACAGAAACAGAAGAACACAGAAGACAGCCCACCAAACAAGTTTCTCAGTATTTACCACCTAGTTCGTGTTATGCTAAGGTGATAGCTCACTTTCTGAGGCAGATTTTTTTATCTGAATTATTTTAGGTACTTGAAGGGGAGGCAATAAGAAAATATTTTTGAGTGTTTTGTTTTTTTTTAAAAAAATCAATGTAAAATCATCCTGATGTTAAAGACACATTTTGGGATGGCAAATTTTGTTCCCCTTTAGTAAACTATTTGATGTTCAGACAATGACAAAAGTATCTATCAATGCACTTCTCAGAACATATCCAGTGTTAGGTGGTTCATGACTGTGTTAGTCCTGTAGGTCCCTGAGTCTGGACTGACTTATGTTTTTTTCTCTTTTTCAGCTTAAGTATACTCTATTGCTTTATCTTCATGTTCACTGATTCCTTCATCCTTTCCATTCTACAATTTAAATCATTCAACTATTTATTTTTATTTTGACCTTATATTTGTCAGTTCTAAAATTTTAATTTCATTTTTATTTCTTTTTTGAGGTGACATTGGTTTATAACATTATATAAATGTTAGGTGTACATTCACTATATTTAAAATTGTGTATAGACTACATCATATTCACCCCCAAAAGTCCAGTTGCATCATCATAGAAAATGTATTCCTTTACTCCCTTTTCCCTCTCAACCCAGCTTCCTCTCTGGTAACTATCAATCTATTCTCTGTATCTATGTGTTTAATTTTTAATGTTTTCTTATCCTACATAAATGAATTAAGTCGTGTGCTATTTGTCTTTATCTGATATTTCACTTAGCATAATATCTTCAAGGTCCATCCATGCTGTTGAAAATGGCAAGATTCCATCAAATGGTATTTATTCCAGGGATGTAAGGATGGTTCAGCATTCATAAATCAACCAACATGACAAACTACATTAACAAAATGAAGAATAAAAATTTTACAATCATCTCAATAGATGCAAAAAAAGAATTTGACCAGATTCAGCATTGATTTATAGAATCTCTCAATTAAATGGCATAGAATAAAAATACTTGAACAAAGTAAAAGTTGTATATGACAAAACCACAGCTAACATCATACTCAAGGGTGAAAAACTGAAAGCTAGCCCCCTAAGAATAGGAAAAAAAGGATGACCACTCTCACCACTCTTATTCACCATAGTATTGGAAGTCTTAGCTAGAACAATTAAATTTAAAAAAAAGTATCCAAATTGGAAAGAAAGATGTACAAGTATCACTATTTGAAAATAATATGATTTTATATATAGAAAATCCTAAGGAATCCACCATAAAAACTATTAGAAATAATAAACAAATAAAGTAAAGCTGCAGGGTACAAAATCAACATACAAAAATCAGTTACATTTCTATGCTCTAACAACAAACTAGAAGAAAGAGAAATTAAGAATGTAACTCCATTTATAATTGCAAACAAAGGAATAAAATATCTAAAAAGAAATGTAACCAAGTAAGTGAAAGACATTCACACTGGAAACTATAAAATATTGCTGAAAGAAATTGAAGACAGAAAGAAATGGAAAGATGTTTCTTGCTCATGGACTAGAAAAATTACCAAAATTAAAATGTCCATATTACCTAAAGCAATCTACAGATTCAATGCAATCCCTATCAAAATCCCAATGAATTATTTTTTTAAAGATTGGCACCTGAACTAGCAACTGTTGTCAATCTTTTTTTCCTGCTTTTTCTCCCCAAATCCCCCCAGCATATAGCTGTATACTTTTTAGTTGTGGTCCCTCTAGTTGTGGCACATGGGAGGTCACCTCAACATGGGTTGATGAGCGGTGCCATGTCCGTGCCCAGGATCCAAACCCTGGGCTGCCAAAGCAGAGCATGTGGACTTAACCATTTGGCCATGGGTCTGGCCCTCCAATGAATTTTTCATGCAAATAAAACAAATAATCATAAAATGCATATGGAACAACAACACGCCAAATATCCAAAGCAATTCTGGAAAAAAAGAAAGAACAAAGGTAGAGGTATCACACTCCTTGATTTCAAAGTATAGTATAAAGCTATGGCAATCAAAACACCATGGCAGTGGCAATAAAGCAGACAGACAGATCAATGGACCAGAACTGAGAGCCTAGAAATAAACCAAAACATTTATGGGAAGCTAATTTTTGACAATGGAACCAAGAAGATACAATAAGGAAATGTCTCTTCAATAAATGGCGTTGGAAAAACTGCAGAGTTATATGCAAAAGAATGAAACCAGACTGCTATTTTATGCCATGCACTAAAATTAACTCAAAATGGAAGAAAGAATTGAAAGTAAAACCATAAAACTCCTAGAAGAAAATATGAGCAACATGCTCTTTGACAACAGTCTTCACAATATCTTTTTGTACATATCTCCTCAATCAAGGGAAGCAAAAGAAAAAGTAAACAAATGGGACTACATCAAACTAAAAATCTTCTTCAGAGGAAAGGAAACCATCAAGAAAATGAAAAAGCCACCTACCAATTAGAAGGTACTTGCAAATCATATATCCATTAAGGGGTTAATATTGAAAATATAGAAAGAACTCATACCACTCAACAACAATAAAACGTTTTTAACAAAATGGGCAGAGAGACTAAACATTTTTCTAAAGAAAATATATGGATGGTCAACAGTCGCATGAATAGATGTTCAATATCATTAATGATCAGGGAATTGGTGTAGCAACTATGGAAAACAATATGGAGTTTCCTCCAAAAATTAAAAATAGAAATACCATATGATCTAGCTATTCCACTCCTGGGTATTTTTCCAAAGAGCAAAATAATGCTCATTTGAAAATATGTATACACCTTTATAATCATTGCAGCATCATGTACAATAGCCAAAACTTGGAAACAACCTATGTGCCCATTGCCAGGTGAAAGCATGAAGAAGATGTAGTGTACATACACCATGGAATACTACTGAGTCATAAAAAGATAGTTCTTTTTCTGTGTTCTATTTGTTTACAGAGACGTTTTCTTTATTGGTTGATGATTTTTTTTTATTACAACTGTTTGGAATTGCTCACTGAGTCAATTTTATGATAGGTGTTTTAAAATCCTTGTCAAATAAATCCAACATTTGTGTTATCTCAGTGTCAACATCTGTGAATTGTGCTTGTCAAGTTGTGATTTTCTTGTTTCCTTTTACAAGTGATTTTCAAATGCCACCTGGGCATTTGGGGTATTATGCTTTGAGACTTTGGATCTTGTTTAAATCTTGTTTTACTAAGTTTCTTCTGACATCACATAGGCACACAGGTGGAGGGAGAGCAGCATTAAATTGTTACTGCATGATGGGATGGAAGTCCAGGATTTCCACTTGGCTTCCTTTGATACCTTGGGAAAGAGGGGAACACCACTAATATTACCCTAAATGATCTTTACTTACAACTACCCTGCAGGGACAAAAATGTATGTTAATGAGGGATGCTGATATCTGTGTCTTTCTTAGTGTAATTTTTTATGTTGTGATATTAAAGTCATGTTAGTCAAACAGCAAGAGTTAGGACATGCATTCTGCTTTTCTATTTTCTGAAATAGTTTGTCATATTAATAACACAATATTACTAGTGCAATAGTGAATATTAGTAATTTTATTTTTCCCTTAAATATTTCCATGGGTGCACCACTAAAATCATCCAGAACTTGATTTTCTGTTGTTGTTAAAACATGTTTGCATTAGTTGCATGTTCATTGTCGTTCATTTTTGTTTGATGCTTTCTTTTACTTTTTTTTTTGTGGTCAAGTATACAATCTGATTTTTTTTTTTTTTTGCCATTGAAAAGAGAGCTTATTACTCACCATTCCTGAGAGAAGGGACACGCCACGCCTCGGGGGCCACGTGGGGAAGCACCAGGGTTGGTCAGGAGGTGGAGGAGAGGGTGTGGTCAGGAGCTTTACCATGGTTTCCGTGGAAGGAACGGCGAGGCAGGGTAGACAGGCTTAGGGTTGGCTAGTTTGAATAATTTCAGGGGGTTCTGGGGCAGAGGGGCTGTCCCCAGTGTCTGGCATGTGGCCCTGGGTTGGACTGTCGCCCAGAGTGTGAAAGCCCAACAAAGGAGGTGGCTGGGATGAGCTCTGCATTGATTGGTTGAAAAGCACGGCTGGGGGCGAGTTGTTGACTATCCCCAGGGATTGGCTCATCCTGGGAGGGGCCGGCCCTCCAGCATCAGCAAGGCCCCAGAGTCAAAGCACCAGAAAAGAGAAAATAGAAGATGCGGTTTATACAGTCCTAGACCTTTAGAACATCTCTCTTGTTATGGATGCTCGGCTGAGCCGATGGCAACCTCTGTCAACTTGTGTCTACTCCTGACATCTGGCTGCCTGGACTATTTGCCGGAGCTGGTCAGCTGGGGTCTGCTGAGGGGGTCAGACAGCAAACTCATGTAGGATCAGAATGTCTGTCTCACCACCCCGCCATCATCCTCTAGGAGCTCTGGACGGTCCTGTGCTGGAAGCACCACTGGGCTCCTGGGGAGGCGCTCTTATGGAAGCAGGTGCCCTCTCTAAACGTGTACATCTGTCATGTGTTGGGGACAGTCCTTCCAGGTGGCCGAGCTCCAGGAGTGGTGGGACGTTTCCCATGAGGCAGAGGGTCTGAGGCTGGTGGGCAGCATGCATGTTGCTAACCCACTGGGGGTGGGAGACACACCTTGAAAAGAATACGTCTACCTTTTAGTTCAACTTTCGTTGGAAGGTACTTTCTGATACAAGAGACTAAGATAGTCACAGTTTCCATCCTCATGAGCAACGTGGAGAGGCAGAAGGGCTTTTATTACCAGTTCCATCCCGAGGTGAACCTGAAGCTTGGCGAGGTCTGTGCATCCGCCAGGCAGAGTGGGACATCCCACCCTCAGCGCTCTCTTCGCCATGCAGCCCCCACAGAAAGAAAAGATGAGGACTCGAGCCTTAGTCCAAATGGTCTGATTTTCAATGCAAAACACCTTCTGGCTCCAAAAGGAGATAATTTTGCAGGGACTTCGGCAATGGGAGCAGGGGTATGAAGTAAAAGCAATTTTTGCCAAACAATTTCCGGATGGCACAGCGGCAGAGAGGCTGCAGAAAGTGCGGGGTGTGGGCCAATGCAAAGAAGGACTTGTAGAAAGACTGGTGCATCTCAAACACTTGTTCAGGAATCGCCTCCTTCCAGGACTCTGACACGCAGAGCTGAGGGTAAGAGTTGAAAAGCACCTCGAGGACTTCAGGCGCTGATGCGCAGGTCTTCAGCACCTTCGGGAAGGCGTCGGGCCACACAGTGGGGGAGCCGTGGTTGAGCAGCGCCTGCAGGGTGCGCGGCGCTGCGGCCCGGGGCGCGCAGGCGGCGGTCTGCTACAATCTGATTTTTAAAATTCCAATTTACTGGAATAAGTAAGCGGATATAGAAAAGTCACATAATACTGAGTAAATAGAATATATTTTGTTTTTATATGCAATTAATTAAATATTTTAAATGAAATTTTTGATAAAATAAAAATATTCTGGACATAGAAATAAACGTAAGAAAATCTATGCAAGATGTTTATACTCAAACCCACAAAATAGAGTTTAGAGATCCTAAAAAAAATAACGTACATATGCATAATGTATTGACTGAAACACGACACATTTCAACATTATAAATCTCCCTCAATTGATATATGGACTAACATAAACATTGAAGTTATTACACTTTGAAATACATAGGATATTGTTTTTGTATCCTTAAAGAACGCAATGATTTCTTAGCACACATACAAAAAGCCACCGATGATAATATTTAAAATGATAAGTTGTACTTCATCAAAATTAAAACCTACGTTCAGCAAGATGCACTAGTGGGGAAACAAATAGGCAAGACACAGATTAGGAGAAAATATTTATAAAACATATTTTGATGTGCTTTGGTCTAGAATACATAATAATGTTTTACAATTCAATGATATAAATCCAGAGAAAATTTGGAAAAAGACTTGAAGATATGCTTCATGACAGAAGATATATGAAAGACCAATCAGTATGTAATCAACTTCATCATTCTTTAGGGAACTGCAAATTAAAAAATGGTGTAGAGCTATACAACTCTAGAAAGGTTAAAACTTAAAATATTGGCAACATCAAATACTGGTGAGTGTGGGGAGCAATAGGAGCTCTCAAGCCTTGTAGATAAAGGTAAAATGTGCAACTCACATGGTGGGAAGCTGCTTAGTGCTTTCACCTGCAATATCAACCAGCAATTACTGCTGGGTATTTACTCATGTGAAATGAAAATATATTTCCAAAAAAAAAGACTTGTAATAATGTATATAGAAACTTCATATTGGTAAAAACTAGAAATCACTCAAATGTGTTTAGAGAAGAGGTAAATATTGTAAAATAGTCATACAATGGAATACTCTTATGTAATAAAAACAATAATCTATAGATACATGTGACAACATGCATATATCTCCAAAAATTGCTTCTAGCAAAAGAAGGCAGACGCAAAAAGTACAAACTGCATGTTTATACTTTATATACATATAATGTCTACACACACACACAGACACACATATTCCAAAACAAGTCAACTAATTCAGGATGACTAAAATAGGAAGAATATTGTCTTGTTTGTAGGACTGGGGGAACTTTCTAGAATGGGGCACAAGGGATCTTTCTGTGGTCATTGATATATTCTATATTTTATCAGATTGTTAGTTACCTGAATATAAACATTTTTCAAAATTAGCGAAATCACTTAATACTTGGGTATTTTACTGTGTAAATTTTTATATAAAAATGACATCTTTTCAAATATTACCTGGAGACAAATGAAAATGAAAACACACCAGACCAACTCATTCAGGATGCGTCAAAAGCAGTTCTAAGTGGGAAATTGATTGCAATACAGGCTCACCCCAATAAGCAAAAAAAAAAATCTCAAATAAGCCATCTAAAACTACACCTAACAGAATTAGAAAAAGAAAACCAAACAAAGCCCAAAGTCAGCAGAAGGAGGGAAGTAATAATAATTGGAGAAGAAATAAATGAATTCAAAGCAAAAGAGACAGTAGAAAGAACCAATGAAACATAGAGCTGGTTATTCAAAAAAATAAAAAACATTGATAAACCCTTAGCCAGGCTCACTAAGAAAAAATAGAGGAGGCTCAAATAAATAAAACCAGAAATGAAACAAGAGAAACTACAACAGATATGACAGAAATGCTAAAGATTATAAGAGAACACTATGAAAAACTGTATGCCAACAAATTGGACAACCTAGAAGAAATGGATAAATTCTTAGACTCTTACAACCTCCCAAAACTGAATCAAGGAAAAATAGAGAATCTGAATAGACCAAGCACAAGTAAAGAGATTGAAACAGAAATCAAAAATGTCCCCAAAAATAAAAGTCCAGGACCAGATGGCTTCTTTGGAGAATTCCACCAGACATTCAAAGACGATTTAATACCTATCCTCAAACTATTCCAGAAAACTGAGGAAGGTCGAGTACTTCCTAACACATTCGATGAGGCCAACATCACCCTGGTTCCAAAACCAGACAAGAACAACACAAAGAAGGAAAACTACAGGCCAATATCGCTGATGAACATAGATGCAAAAATCCTGGACAAAATATTGACAAACCAAATATATTAAAAAGGTCACACCATGATCAGCTGGGATCATATCAGGAACACAGGGATGGTTCAACATCTGCAAGTCAATCAATGCGATACACCACATTAACAAAATGAGAAACAAAAACCACATGATCTTCTCAATAGATGCAGAGAAAGCATTCAACAAGATCCAACATCCATTTATGATAAAAAGTCTCAACAAAATGGGGATAGGAGGAAATTACCTCAACATAGTAAAGGCCATGTATGACAAACCCACAGCCAACATCATACTCAATGGGGAAAAACTAAAAGCCATCCCTCTGAAAACAGGAACAAGACAACGATGCCCTCTATTACCACTCTTATTCAACATCGTACTGGAGATTTTGGCCAAAACAATTAGGCAAGAGAAAGGAATAAAGGTAATCCAAATAGGGAGTGAAGAAGTGAAACTCAGTGTTTGCAGACGACATGATCTTATATATAGAAAACCCTAAAGAATCCATTAGAAAACTATTAGAAATAACTAACAACTACAGTAAAGATGGGGGGTACAAAATCAACTTAAAAAATCAGTTGCATTTCTATATTATTTAATGAACTAACAGAAAGAGCATTCAAGAACAGAATCTCATTCACAATCACAACAACAACAAAAAATATCTTGGAATAAATTTAACCAAGGAAGTGAAAGACCTATACAATGAAAACTACAAGACTTTCCTGAAAGAAATGGATGACAACATAAAGAGATGGAAAGGCATTCCATGCACATGGATTGGAAGAATAAACATAGTTAAAATGTCCATACTACCTAAAGCAATCTACAGATTCAATGCAATCTCAATCAGAATCCCAGTGACATTCTTCACAGAAATAGAACAAATAATCCTAAAATTCATATGGGGCAACAAAAGACCCAGAATTGCTAAAGCAATACTGAGAAAAAAAGAACAAAGCTGCAGGCATCACAATCCCTGACTTCAAACATACTACAAAGCCATAGTGATCAAAACAGCATGGTACTGATATGAAAACAGGCATACAGATAAATGGAACAGAATTGAAAGCCCAAAATAAAACCACACATCTAGGGACAGCTTATCTTTGACAAAAGAGCTGAGAACATACAATGGAGAAAAGAAAGTCTCTTCAGCAAATGGTGCTGGGAAAACTGGACAGCCACATGTAAAAGAATGAAAATAGACTATTCTTTTATGCTATTCACAAAAATAAGCTCAAAATTGGATCAAAGGCTTAAAGATAAGACCTGAAACCATAAGACTTGTAGAAGAAAATAATAGGCAGTGCACTCTTTGACATCAGTCTTAAAAGGACCTTTTCAGACATCATGTCTTCTCAGACAAGGAAAACAATAGAGAGAATAAACAAGTGGGACTTCATCAGACTAAACATCTTCTACAAGGCAAGAGAGAACAGGATTGAAATACAAAAATAATCCAACTGGGAAAAAATCTTTGCAAGTCATAAATTCAACAAAGGGTTAACCTCCATAATATATGAAGAACTCATACAGGGGTCAGCCTGGTGGAGCAGCAGTTAAGGTTGCAAGTTCTGATTCGGTGGCCCGGGGTCGTAGGTTCAGATCCCAGGTGCGAACATGGCACCACTTGTCAAGCCATGCTGTGGCAGGGGTCCCAAATATAAAGTAGAGGAAGATGGGCACAGATGTTAGTTCAGGGCCAGTCTTCCTCAGCAAAAACAGGAGGATGGGCAGCAGATTTTAGCTCAGGGCTAACCTTCCTCAAAAAAAGAAGAAAGAACTCATACAACGCAACAAAAAAATTCAAACAACCCGATCAAAAAATGGGCAGAGGATATGAACAGACATTTTTGAAAAGAAGATATACAGATAGCCAACAGGCACATGAAAAGATGCTCATCATCACTGATCATCAGAGAAATGTAAATCAAAACCACACTAAGATACCACCTTACACCCGTTAGAATGGCTAAAATAACCAAGACAAAAAATAACAAATGTTGGAGAGGTTGTGGAGAAAAAGAACCCTCATACACTGCTAGTGGGAATGCAAACTGGTGCATCTATTATGGAAAACAGTTTGGAGATTTCTCAAAAAATTAAAAATAGAAATACCATATGACCCAGCTATCCCACTTTTGGGTATCTATCCAAAGAACTTGAAATCAACAATTCAAAGAGACACATGCACCCCTATGTTCATTGCAGCATCATTACCAGTAGCCAAGAAGTAGAAGCAACCTAACTGCCCATAGACCGATAACTGTATAAAGAAGATGTGGTATATATATATATACAGTGTATATATATATATACAGTGGAATACCACTTAGTCATTAAAAAGGATAAAATCGTCCCATTCACAACAACATGGATGGACCTGGAGGGTATTATGTTAAGCAAAATAAGCCAGAGAGAGAAAGACAAACTCTGTTTGATTCCACTCATACGGGGAAGATAAACAAACACATGGACAAAGAGAACAGATTAGTGGTTACCAGAGGAAGGGGGGTGTGGGTGGGCAAAAAGGGTGAAGTGGTGCACCAATAATATGACTGACAAATAATAACGTACACCTGAAATTTAACAAGGTTGTAAACTATCACAACCTCAATAAAAAATTAGCTGTCCTTAGATGTGTGAGTTTATTTCTGGGAATAAAACGGCATGTCTAAGAGCTTATTTGTTTTATTGATCTATTATAACCCACCCCAAAGGCCCCTTTTCCAAAAATTACACATTGTGAAATTGAAATCATGAATGTTGTATGAAGAATATGTAGCAGGCCTTGTAGGCTTAAACGAAAATCTTTCTATTACCAATTACACTTTCATTGCACTTTGCATATATTTAAATTTTGATATATACTGACATAAATAGAGAGAAATATGCATTGATAAAAAAAGAGTTCAATGTTGCTGATCTTGTTTTGCCCATTTTGGTCTGCAGAACATTGAGGAAACAGTTATGTGCCATCTAATTAAATATTACTATATTAAAATATCTGGCATAAAAATAGAAAAGTTTATTAAATTCATAAATTTTACATAAAGGGTGACTCCAAAGCTAAATTTATGAATATATACCATTTATCAAATTAAAAAAATGATCAAGTTTCAATTAAACAATCCACATTTCCCATTGAACAACTGATAAAAGACTTTTACCAAATATGTTTAAGGAAATGATTTCTATTTCCTGATACGGGTTCAACCTCTTCAGTTATTTAGTTTTGAATGCTGAAATCCTGCAGATGTAAATCATATTTTGTTCCACACCATATTAATAAAGCTATTCATTTTCCTCTTGTTACAACCTATTTAAAAACAATGTTGTATTTCTTGACCTGTGAATAGGCCTTTAGCCTAAGTGCTATAATTTTATTACAGTGTTGTTTATTAAGGTCACGTGTTCTGGAATTGTTTTGCATGTGCTGTCTGACTCTGTGCTTAATCTTTGACAGGGCTCCTGAGTGCTAATTTTTATAGCTCTCTTTCTCATTCAAATAGATGTTGCTCTTTTAGTCTTGTGTTGCTCTATAATTGGAGTGAGGGGAAAGAAACTTTCAAATAGGTCTTGGAATTTAGTGATAGAAGAAAGGGAACACCACACAGCCTGTGCCTAATGCAAACCCTGACACAAAACCTAAGTCATTTAACATATTCTGGGTTAATACAATTCATAAGCAAAGAATCTGTACTAATGTAATGGATGAAGTTGGTAATTTTAAAGGTAAAATTCACCACTAAAATCATATAGCCTATTCTATCTCAATGTTATGCATGTCCATTTAATGTCCAATTATAACATTTATCTTTTATGAAAATTTATTATTTAATATCTTGATGCTTTCATTTTACGGCCTTTGAAATGGTAGCCATATTTGGATTGTCTTATTTTATAAGTGGTTTTTAAATATTAATTAACCTCAAAACTTATTTGGCTAAAGAAGGACCTAAAAAATATAAATTGTAAGGGAATATTGTGTTGGGGGTTGACAAAATAGGTGAAGGAGATTAAGAGATGTAAACTTCCTGTTGTAAAATAAATGTCACAAGGATGTAATGTACAATGTAGGAAATACAGTCAATAATATTGTAATAACTTTGGTGACAGATGGTAACTATACTTACTGTGGTGATCATTTTGTACTGTATATAAATACTGAATTACTATGATATACACTGGAAGCTAATAGGATATTATATGGCAATTATGCTTCATTTAAAAATATAATATTGAAATATGATAGTTTCACAATTACATGAAGTCAACAGTTAAATGAAAATGTCAACAGATACCATAAATGATCCAAGAAAGTTTCATAAGAGACTATTTTCTACTAAGAAGATAATTGTGAGCTGCTTAAAGTATATATTTTAAGGCAAAATTGAAATGATTTACTAATAGTAAATGAAAGGAGACAAGCAAGTCTTCAAGGATTCGTTTTGCTATTTATTGAGATGGACAACGTGAGGAAGAAGTAGTTGTCAAAGTAAAACCAGAACTGGAAAGCAGTTAAAGCAATAAAAATAGATTTTATTCAGGCCTACTGCAATAGGGGTAAAGATACTTGGGCATCTTTTCAGAACTGGGTTCAACTCTGAATCTAGCATGGGAAAATGGGAATTTACAGCCAGGGAGCAGGGTGGGGTAAGTGAATGAAAAATTACTAGGAAGAAACATAAGGGAGACTGTAGCTAAACCAATCTATCAGGATTTTTATTGAAAATAGGCCAGAGTGGTCAACATTACCTGGAGGATGGTAAAGGATGAGAAATGCAATCAGATATCAAAGATGATCAGACATTGCAGGTCAGGATACTGGTTAAACTGACTTATCAGGGTTCTTGCTAATACTAGACTTTATAAGACAGTACACAGAGGGCCTAGGAGAAGTTTCAGGAGCATGAAGAAAGTCTGATTAAGGAAATTATCTCTGTCACAGTTCATGTTGTTGAAGCTAGAGTTCAGTTTGAGTAAAGTAGTAATGAAGTATACTGTAACTTACTAGAAACCAAAATGTCACAACATCCAAATGCAATTCATAAGACTTGATGAGATTTTGTTACAAAAAATGGTAACCACAAAGAATATTTTTAGGAAAAGTAAGAGAAATTTGAATATTCTCTGGTTACTAGATGTTATCATGGTGATTTTATTATTTTCAACATATAGGTGATATTTGAAACTATGGGAATAATTAAAATTTCTCAAATAGAGAGTGTAAATAGAAAAACATAACAAGACACTAACGAACAGAGGCATTTCAAAACACAAATTTTAAGTGATGAAAGAGGAACCAAAAGAAGAGAATAAGAAAGAACAACCACAAAGGTACGATGGCATTCATGAGGTGGTTAAACAGACTTTTCTAAGGGATGAGAGGGTTCTCAGAAGGGAGAGACAGTGAGCATCGACTGTGAGGATTAAGAATTTTCATCGAAGTTTTTAGCACAGAAGTTACTGTCGATCCCGGGAAGGGCAGTGTCTTCACCTGGGGAGACTGCTCCCCAGACTAGTGACGGTGGAGGGGTAAGGGTGTACAATGAAATGGAAGCAACTGTGTGTGCAAAGAATTACCTTGAGAAATAAATATGTGAAGAGATGAGAAAAGGTGCTGATGTTAAAGGGCTATGTGTATTTTTGTTAAATGGATGATTTTACTGTCTAAGTTTGAACACTTGTAAGGAGGATCTAATAGTGAGCAAAACTCAGAATGCAACATATGGAAAAATAACTGGTAGCTGAGATTGAAAAAGAAGGGATCTAGGACAAATGTAGACATATTAACATTCAGTAGGAAAAGAATTGCATTTACTGTAGGAGGGGAAAATAGATAATCATTGCAATCTGATGCGGGATTACACAAAGGGAGACAACATAATATGGAAGATAGCAACTGGGAACTCATATGGATTACGTTTTATCTCTCAATTCTGAGACAATGTTATCAGCTTTTTTTTTTTTACCATAGAAAACTGAGAATGAGGTTTGAAGAAAATGGCAACGGCATGTCATACTCCTTTTGTAAACTGAATTGACAACTGGCTAAAGACATAAAGTGAATTTTGGAGCAAAATTAAACGTCTAGTTGGAGTAGGACATCATTGATTTATTGTAATATTGTCCTACCTGTTTACATACTTTAGTTTAAAATAACTCAGTCGTTTTTTGGACTCAGACACATATGTTGAAGTTCAGGGTTTATTTTGGGTAGAGGGTGAGCTCTGTCAGTAGAGTTGGAAATAGGGGTAAGAGAGTGATGAATGTTAGTCTCAGAATGTAAAGAGCAAACCTTGAGATAAACATTAAAAGTTCTAAGAAATTCAGTTGTAATAGCTATTTGAGCTATGGGGATTGATGTGATGATATATTTAGAAGTTTGGTTGCTCAAGTTAGTAATTTAAGACACGGCTCCATTATGGGTGACAAAAAAGCCCCAAATATGGCTAGGAACAAGTGAGATAAACAGGAGGTTACAGAACAAAGTCAAATACCTGAGAATGAGGTGCCAAATGGCTGAGGGAAAGATTTAGATTCTAAATATAGTCATTATCCTGGTGTTATCTATAATTGAGAGAAGGTGGCCAATAGTAAAGTAAGCATTCCCAAAGAGGGATGACTGAGTTATTTAGCATCACACTTAAAAGATATTTTCAAAATGGAATAGGAGAACAATATTCTTGGCAGCATTAAAGAGCAAGGAGTATATCATGTCCACAAATGACCCTGATGTACAATGGGAGAGAGATGTCAATCAGTTTCACTTGAGTTAATCCAAACTTTTTGATCAGGTAAAGAGGTAGAAATCTGTGTTCTGATTATTGAAGGATTCTTCTTATAGCAGAAATGCAGACACAAAGGCAGGCCACCATTTTTACACCACTACTGGCTGAAGTTGCTTCCAGAGAACTCTAAAAAAGAGTACCTCGTTTCATCTCTTCATTTTTTTCCCTAATGCAAGCCAGCTACATGAAGATTAGAAAATCAAAAGCAATAACATATAAGGTGCAATTTAAAAAGTCATTGTGCACATATAAGGGAAGATATAGGCTCATAAAAGACCTGAAGTTTATACCTCAGGCTGACTCTTGGCCCAGAGCACCTATGGAAAAAAGCAAAGCAAAGCAAACAAAAACAACCTGGGAAATGAGGGGATTCTAATTTCCAGAGTTATAATATCATGAGATTCAAATGTCTAAATTTCAACAAAGAAAAATCACAAGTCATACAAAGAGACAGAAGAATATGACCCACTTTAAGGAAACAAATAAGTTTAATAATCACTGAGGGAGTCCAGATCATGGACTTACTAGACAAAGACCTTAAAACAACCGTTTTATTAGACAAAGACTTTAAAACAGCATTTTAAAGATTCTCAGGAGCTAAAAGAAATGGACTAAGTCAGGAAAATAATATATGAACAAATAAAATTTCAATAAAGATATATAAATTATAGGGGGCAGCCCCCATGGCCGAGTGGTTAAGTTTGCATGCTCTGCTTTGGTGGCCTGGGGTTTTGCTGGTTCAGATCCTGGGCATGGACATGGCATCGCTCATCAGGCCATGTTGAGGTGGCGTCCCACATGCCGCAACTAGAAGGACCCACAACTATAATATACAACTATGTACTGGGGGGATTCGAGGAGGAAAAGCAGAAAAAATATATATAAATTATAAAAAAGAAATTCTCCAGCTGGAAAGTACAATAAATCAAATTTTAAAATTCACTAGAGGGATTCAGAAGCAGATTTGAGCAGGCAGAAAAAATAATAAACTTGAAAATAGGGCAATTGAAGTTACTGAGTCTGATAAACAGAAAGAAGAAAGATGAAATGAAAATCAACAAAGCCTAAGGGATGTATGTGACACCACCAGTGATACATACACATTATGGCAGTCCCAGAAGGAGAAGAGAGAGAAAGGAGTAGAAAGATTATCTGAAGAAATAATGTCTAAAATCTTCTCAAATTTGATACAAACTATGAATCTACAAATCCCAAAGTCTCAATGAACTTTAAGTAGGATAAACTCAAAGAAACCTAACAGAGACACATTATAATCAAACTGATGACTGCCAAAGACAAAGAGAATCTTGACAGTAACAATAGAGAAGTGAGGGCCACAGACGAGGACTCCTCAATAAGAACATCAGCAGGTAAACCATGGAGGCCAGAAGGCAGGGGGTTGATATGCAGATGGGAAAAGCAAACAAACCAACAGAGAATGCTTTATTCAGCAAAACTGCCTTTAAAAAATGACAGTGAATTTAAGATATTCCTAGATAAACAAAATGTGAGGGAGTTTGTTATCACTGTTCATATTCTTCAAGAAAAAGTAAAGAGAGTACTTTAGGTTAAAACTAAAGGATAGAAGACAGTAACTCAAAGTGATATGAAGAAATCATGACCTTGGGTAAAGGTAAATCCACAGGTCATTATCAGAGCTTTTGGTTTGTAACTCTAGTTTCTACTTTACACTGATGTGAAAGCCAAATGCATTGTGGAAAGTTATTTATCTATGGTTTGGGGCACACAGTTTAAAAAGATGCAATTTGTGACATCAGTAAGTAAAATTGGGTGGTAACCGAACTGTTTAGGAGCAGTTTTGTACACTATTGAAAGTAGGTTGGTATAAATACCACAGAGTGTTTTAACCTTTAAATAGCAAATGTAAGCCTCATGGTAAATTTTATAGACTGAATTTTGGACCCTCTCCCCAAACTACAATGCTGAAACCCTAATCCTCAATGTGATGGTATTTGGATATAAGGCCTTTAAAATGGTAATTTAGGTTAAATGAGATCATAAATGTGGGGCCCTTATCAAGTATAATTGGTGTCCTGAGAAAAAGAGGAAGAGACACCAGGGATGCGCACATACAGAGGAAAGACCATGTGAGGACGTAGTGAGAAGGTAGCCATCTGGAAGTCAAGGAGAGAGACCTCAGAGGAAACCAGACTTATTGAAATCTTGGTCTTAGACTTTTAGCCTCCATAATTTTGAGAAAAAAAATATATTGTTTAAGCAATCAGTCTCTGATTTTTTTGTTATGGCAACCCTAACAAACTAATACAGTAACCTCAAAGAAAATACTTATAGAATATACACAAAAAGAAATGAGAAGGGAAAAAAATATTTCATTACAGAAAATCAACTAGGACAAAGAAGACAGTAATGCAGGAAATGAGCGAGAAAAATCTGTAAGTCTTATTAAAAAACAAATAATAAAATGACAAAAGTAAATTCTAATTAGTAATAACTTTAACTGTAAATGGAGAAATTATCCAATCAAAAGACAAAGATAGGCAGAATGGATTAAAAAAAGTTGATATAGATATATGCTGTCTGCAAGACACTAACTTAATTTGAAAGACACATATAAGTTCAAAGTAATGGAGACAGAAATTCCATATGAATAGTAATGAGCAGTTTGCTGAAGTAGCTGTACTAATATGAGACAAGAGAGATTTTAAATCTAAGATTACAAGAGACAAATACAAGATTTATTATTGAAAAATTTAATAGAGCCAGAAGACATAACAATTATAAAGACTTATGTATCTGATAAGAACCCATCAAAATATATTACAATAATACAGACAAGAATGAAGAGAGAAATAGACAGCACTAAAAATAATAATTGGATACTTCAATACTAGACTTTAAATAATGAACATAGCAATGACACTGAAGATCAATAAGAAAACAGGTGACTCAAACAACTCAATGTACCAACGAGATCTAATAGACATATGCAGAATACACTAAAGTAATCATAATCTTACTAATATAACAAAAAGAATTATAAGTCTATGTTTAGTGGGTATACAAAATATAAACATGTAATTTATGACATCAATAGCATAAATCATATGAGTTTATCCGTAAAGAAGTAAAACTGCTGTACGTAATTCAATATAAATTGATACTAAATAAAAATAAATTGTTATAAATTAGTATATTATATGTAATCCCCATGGTAACAACAGAGAAAATATCTATACATAAAATAAAATGAGAAGAGAATTGATACATGTCCCAACGAAAAATCAGCTAAGTACAAAAGAAGAGAGTATGGGAGCATATGAGAAGCAAAAAGGATGCAAAATATATAGAATACAAATTAAAAAATGGCAAAAGTAAATCAGTCCCTATTAGTAATTATTTTAAATGTATATAGGCTAAATTCACCAATCAGAACATGGATAGAATGGAAAAAAAACTGGCCCCAGCTATGTGCTATCTAAAACAGCCTAACTTTATATCTAAGGAGATGCATATGCTGAACGCAAAAGGAAGGAAAAGACAATGTATAAAGATATACATATTACATATGTATACATATGAATTTACATTATATTAAAATATATTATTGTTTTGATGTTTTGGATATATTTGACATACCAAACAGCAAAATTTTCAAATATATGAAGCACAAATTGAAAGACTGGAGGGAGAAATAGACAGCTCCCCAACAATATTAGGTAACTTCAGTACCCCACTTTAAATAATGGATAGAACAACTAGAAAGAAGATTAATAGGAAAAAAAGGACTTGAACAACTCTATCAATCAACTAGAACTGACAGATGTGCAGCCACTCTGCTCAACAACTAAGGAGCACACATCTTTCTCAAGTGCCCCTGTTACATTCTCTACAGCAGGCCATTATTTTAGGCCATTGAAAATGTCTCAATAGATATTAAAAGACGGATATCATACAAATATCTTTGCTAACTCCAAACAGATGTAGTCATAAATTCTTAATAGAAGAAATACAGGAAAATTCACACATTTGTGGAATTTAACAATATACTTTGAAACAAAAAATGGGTCAAAGAAGAAATAACAAGGCAAGATACAAAATATTTAGTGATAAATATAAACAAAAACACAACATACCAAAATTTGTGGGATGCAGTGAAAACAGTGCTAAAAGGGAAATTTATACCCATAAACATTTACATGAAAAAACAATAATTTTAAATTTTAAAAAACCTAAATTTTAAACCTAAGGCATAAGAAGAGCAAACTAAACTCAAAGCTCCCAGATAGAAGGAAATAAGAAAGATTAGAGCAGAGAGAAACAAAATTGAGAAAACAACAGGGAAAATCATCAAAAACTGGTTCTTTGAAAACATTAACAAAATTGAAAAGAAAGTTAGCTGGATTGACCAAGAGAAAATGAGAGAAGATTCAAGTTACAAAATCAGGAGCCATCATGACTGATTTTACAGAAATAGAATGAAAAAAATAAAAAAAAAATGATAAATAATGAGAGTACTCCGAACAATTATACACCTCAAAATTGGAAAATTATATGAAATGGAAAAATTCCTAGAGACAGCAAAAATTCCTTAAAAACCAGGCAATACACAATCATGAATAAAATATCTGAATAGACTTCTAAAAATAAAGAGATTGAATCAGTAATCAAAAGCTCCCAACAAAGAAAAAGCCTTGGAGATCATGTCCCTGGTGAATTATACCAAAAATTCATAGAATGCTTAGCATAAATCCTTCTGAAACTATTCCCAAAAATTGAAGAGGAGAGAACACCTCCTAACTCATTTCTTGCAGCCCTGATAGCAAAGACACTATGTGGAAAGAAAACTACAGAAATATCTCTTATAAATATTGGGCAAAAAATCCTCAACAAAATGATAGAAAACTGAATTCAGCTGTATATTAAAGGGATTGTACATTATGACCAATTCTGCTTTATTCCTGTAATGCAATAACTTTTCAACATATGAAAATCAATCATTGTAATACATCACGGTAACAAAATGAAGGGAAAACCCACATGTTCATCTCAGTTGATGCAAAAAATGACAAAATGCATCACTCTTTCATGGTAAGAAACATTCAGCAAACTAGGAATAGAGGCAGCTGTCCTCGACAATAAATAAGCCATCTGTGAAAACCTCACAGCTGATAACATGCTCTCTGGTTGAAGATTAAAAGCTTCCCCCTGAGATCAGAAATGACGCAAGAATGCCTGCTTTCACCATTTCTTTTCAACATGTTGCTGAAAGTCCTAGCCTGTGCAGTTAGCCAAGAAAAAGAAATAGAGGATATCTGAGTTGAAAAGGAAGAAGCAAAATTATTTCCATTTGCAGAAGACAAGTTGTTATCCGTGAAATTCATTAGGATCCTAGAAAAAATAAAACGGAACTAATAATTCAATTTATCAAAATTGCAGGATACAAATCTACATACAAAAAGCACATGCATTTCTATACACAAATAATAAACTCGAAAAGGAAGTTATGAAAGTGCCTCCATTTATAACAGCATCAAAAGAATCAGAGACTTAAGAATAAACTTTAAGAATGCAAAAGACTTACATACCGAAAACTACAATATGTTGCTATAGAGACAGAGGGCATTAAAAAATAAATAAAAGGACAGGCATCCTTTGTTCATGGGTTGCAAGACTTAATTTTGTTAAGATGTATGTACTTCTCAAGGCAATTTACATTTTCAATGAAATTTGTAGAAATAGAAAATCCATCCTAAAACGTATAAAGAATGTGGGGGTACCTTAAGTAGCTCCAATAGTCTTGAAAAAGAACAAACTTTGAGGATTCACACTGCTTGATTTCAAAACATACTCCAAAGCTGCAGTAATCAAACTGTGATACTGCATAAAGACAGACATATGGAAAATTAGAGTAGAATAAAGAGCCCATAATGAAACTTTTTATCTATGGCCAAATGGTTTTTGACAAGGAATTCAAAACTATTTATTGGGTAGTTTCAAAATAAGGACAGTAAGGATAGTTTTTTTTTTTTTTTAATAATTGGTGTTGGTACAACTGCGTATGCATGTGCAAAAGAAAGAAATTGTACCCATACCTTATTCCATATTCAAAAATTAACTCAAACTGGATAAAAGACCTAAATGTAAGAGCTCAAACTATAAAAGTCTTAGAGGATAACATAAATGGAAAGCTTCTTGACTTTGGATTTGATAGTTATTTCTTGGATAAGACACCAGAGTTTTGTGTATCAAAGAATGCTGCCAAGAGCATGAAAAGGCAACTCACAAAATGGGAAAAAATATTTGCAAATAGAATATCTGAAAAGGAGTTTGTATCCAGAATATATAAATGTAGTCAGGTGCCACACAACGTTCTGGTCAACAATGGACTCATCTTTCCCCCCCCCAGGGGGATGCTGGGACCTGGGACTTTCCTCCTGATCATCCCATGGCAAGTTGTTGGGAGGGATCTGTGAGTGTGTGTCTCTTCCAACCAGCCTGTAGGTGGAACCTGTCTTTTAATCCATTTAGCTCTTCTTTGTGTTTTGATTGGAGAGTTTAATATATTTGCATTTAAAATACTTAGATATTAGATAGAGAAGGATTTATTATTGCCATTCTATCAGTTGTTTTCTGTACATCTTTTAAAAAATCTGTCCCTGTTGTCCTCTCTTGGTGCCTTCTTTTGTGTTTCATTGATTTTTTGTAATGGCATTCTTTTATTCCTGTCTCGTTTTCTTTTGTACACTTTTGTAGGTATTGTGTTTCTGGTTACCATGTAGATTACACGAAATATGTTGTAGCTATAACAATCTATTTAAAGATAACAATTTAACTTTAATCTCATTAAACAACTATTCTCCTTTACTTCTCTCTCACTACTTTATGTCATCAATGTCAGAAATATCACCTTTTTATATTGTGTATCTACTAACATAGGTTTGTAAGGACATATATATAGTGTGTGTGAGGGAGATTCTCCCTGAGCTAAGATCCAGCGCCAAGCTTTCTCTTTTTTTTCGCTTGAGGAAGATTCGCCATGAGCTAACATTCATGCCGGTCTTCCTCTATTTTGCATGTGGGATGCCTCCACAGCATGGCTGACGGGTGGAGGAGGTCCACGCCCGAGATCTGAACCCGTGAACCCTGGCTGCCAAAGCTGAGTGTATGGAACTTTAACCACTCAGCCACAGGGCCAGCCCAAACATAGTTTTATATTTTTAGATATTTATGCTTTTTACTTTTAAATTGAATATCAGAAGTAAAAATGATTTACACACCATTGTTTATGTTATTACAGAATTCTTTGTTTGTGTATATATATTTCTTTAAAACAGAGCTTCATATTTTCATGTACTTTCGTTTTGCTGTTTATCACCCTTTTATTTTGACTTGAAGAACTCCCTTTTGCAGTTCTTGTAAGGCAGATGCAGTGGTGACGAACTCCCTCAGCCTTTGTTTATCCTGGCAGGTCTTTATTGCTCCTTCGTTTGTGAAGGACAGTTTTGTCTGATATGATATTCTTGGTAGTAGGTTTTTTGCTTTCAGTTCTTTCAGTATATTATCCCATCCCTTTTAAGCCTTTGTTTTTTGTGAGAAACTGATGATAATCCCATGGGAGCTCCCTTGTTCATGATGAGTCATTTTTTTCTTGCTGCTTTTAACATCCCTTCTTTGTCTTTAAACTTGACAGTTTGGTTACATCATGTCTTCGTGTAGTATCTTTGGATTCCTCCCAGTTGAAGTTCTTTTCATTTCTGAGACTTGAATGTCCCTTTTCTTCCTCAGATTTGGGAAGACATTGGCCATTATTTCTTCAAATGATTTCTCTGCCTCTTTAACTTTCTATTCTTTTTCTCTGACTCCCATATTTCGTATGTCGGTCCACTTCACGATTCCTAACATGCTCTTAGACTTGAGTTTTCCTCAATCTTTTTTCTTTTTGTACCTTGGACTCTATAATTTCCAATACCTTTTGTTCAGTTTTGCTGATCCTTTTGCTTGATCACGTCTGCTGATGAATCCCTCTGTTGAGTTTTTTAGATCAATCATTGTTTTTGTCAGCTTGACAATTTGTTTTTTAATAGTTTCTATTTCTTTGATATTATCTTTGTGTTCACAACCAATTTTCCTGATTTCATTTGTTTGTCTACATGTGCCCTCTTGTAGCAATTTGATCTCCTTTAACATGCTTATTTTGAATTCTCTGTCAGGTTAATCATAAATCTTCATTTCTTTAGGAACAATTTCTGAAGATTTATCTTGTTTATTTTATTGGGCCTTATTTCCCTGCTGCTTCTTGTGCCTTGATATTTTTGCGCATTTGATGAAACAGTCACCTCTCTCTGTCTCTACTGAATGGGTTTGTTCAGAGGGAGAGCTTCACCACTCAAACCATCTGAATATTCTGGGGGTCCCTTGAGTTTTTTCTGGGGATGCATCTGCTCTGAGCTTGCGTCTGTCATTTCCTATTTATAAAGGTTTTCTGGTTTCTTTCTCAGAAGCTTAGGAGCTCTTGCTCCTTCTGATGTCTGTCTATAATGCTGCAGGTTGTCTAACTCTTCAATGAGCTTCTGAGCTCTCTTATCCTATCTGCAGTCCATGAGCATCCAAACTATACCGCTTGCATCAGTTCTCTGAGCCAGGTGTGATAGGAACCAGCTCTCCAAATGCCAGGATATTGGATACACATTTCACTCTTCTCTTTTCTTCTTGAGGGAGATGCCTTAAGTTGAGGGCCTTCTCCCAAAACTGCTGAGCTCTATCAGCATCCATCTGTGGCACTACCAGTTCTCTGGTGTTACAACAAGACATTGAGCTTTATTTTCTTCTCCATAGCCCATAGGCCTTAAAAATAAGATAGTTCCACCAGCATTCTGAGTCAGGCAAGATGGAAAATAATATCTCAAGCAACACCTCAATAAGCTGGAGTTTTGGATGCACCTCCATTCTTCTCTTTCTCTCCTAAGGGAGCAGCTATGAGCTGGGTGCCTTCTCTGAGTTCTGCTCCTGCCTCTGTCTTCAGCACTGCCTGTTCTCTGGAGAGTGACAAGATGCTGAGTGCTCTTTTTATCTCTGTGGTTCCCAGGTATCTAAAGTATTCTGGTTCCCTGTCAGCACTCCAAGTGAGATGGGACAGAAACAAGTCCTTCAGGCAGAATATTGAAAAGCTATAATATTGGACATACATTCATCTCTTTCCAAGGGGGAAGCAACAAGTTAGGATGTTCTTCCCAAACCTAGGCAGATGTGCTGGCTTGGGGAAAGGGCCGTCATGGTTGATATGGCAAGGATTTTATTTCTCATTTCAATGCTGATATTATTGACTTTGTGTTTGGCTGAGGAACTGAAACTTCATAACTTGTTTCTGAAGTTATCAAAAAGCATTTTGGAACTGCATATTATTAAGTTCGTGTCTCCATGGGGAAACAAAGTCTGGGGCTTCCTATTCTGCCATCTTGCTGATGAAATCCCCATAATGGGAATTTTTTATGAAATAAGCACTGACAAAATATTGGAGAAGACTTTTCAGGTTCTAATAATACAAGAAGCATTGAGTAAAAATTAGTGTAAGGAAATTTAGAGCAATGGTCTAATATGGAGAAAATATGATGAGAAATGGGAGCACTAACATTATATTGGCAAATTTATGTGGAATGAGGCATTGTGTACAATATTGGAGAACCCCTGATGAAGAATGAGGAGTAGGGCACTAATACAGTATTTGGAATCTTTGAATGACAAGTGGAAGAACGCTAGATTAATATGGACAACTTCCTATGTGGAATGAGGACACTGGGCCATTATGGAAAATTTTCTGATAGAAATGCTGGCACTGTTTAATATTTGAAACTTCCAATGAAGAATAAGTCACTAATATCATATCAAAAAGGATCCATTGAGGGACGAGGGTATAAGGATATTAAGGGTATATCTGATGATGGCCCAGGACCCTGTGATGATATTGAAATCTTCTGATTAAGAATGGGTGTGCTGGAATGAAATTAGAAATATCTGATGAAGATAGGGACTGTGATATAATAAGAGCAACTGCATTTGAGGAATGGAGCCACATATAATAATGGGAAATTTTTGATGGGGAATGGATTTTTAGTATAATAGAAAAGGTCTATTTAGAAATGAGAGCAAAGCTCCTGTGAGGAATGGAGGCACTACTGTTAGGTACAGTTAAGATTTTACAATAGTAAAATACAGGTGAAATTTTGGCTGAGGAATTGGGCCACTGGTTTAAAATTGGGAAATTTCTGCAGAAGAGGGGGATAATGGTGTAATATTTGCAAATTTCAGGTAAAGACTGAGATATTTGTTTATTAAATAATATATTATACTATTTATTAATTTATTATTTTTCATATTGTTTATATAATAATGAGAGGATTCTGAGGGGGCACAGGATCACTAGGAAGATATACATGAATCTAATGAGGCACAGACATGCTGTTATAAACTTGGAAATCTTGATGAGGAACAGAGGCCCTCATATCATTCCAAACTATTTTAAGAGTTATAGGGACGCTGGTGTAATTTTGATAAACACTGGGGCAGAGGTATACTATGGGAAAACGAGATGAGGAATTAATACCTCGGCGTAATAGTAAAATTCCCGATAAGGAATAAGAGCTCAACAATAATATTGAGAAACTTTTGAAGAGGAACAAGGGCTCTGGTATCATACGTAAAAAATACTGATGAGGAATAGGGGCAATGGTATAATAATTGGAAATTTCTGTGACCAACGAAAGTGTTTATAAATATACTATGAATGATAGAGGTGTTGGTATATTATGAGAAAATATCCATAAACAAAAGCAGCACTGGGATGGTAATAGTAAAATTTTATGGGGAAGAAGACATTTGTATCACATAGACAAACTTCTGATGAGGAGTAGGGGTGGTTTCTAAAGAGGAATGGACGTTGCTGTGATGTTGGGGAACATTCACAGAGGAATGAGAACAGTGACTTAATATTGAAAAACTACACTCAGGAAGGGATACACAGTAATAATATTAACAAATATCTCATGAATACGGGGGCATAAAAATAAAATAGGAAGCTTCTAATGATGAATGGGGGCATTGATATGATATTGGGAGAAATCTGATGAGAAATTAGTAGTTTGGTATGATAAATAGAAACCTCTGATGAGAAATAGGGGTGGTGGTATAATATGAGATCATTTCAGAAGAGGAATGAGCTCTGGTTATTTAAATAGTCTAAAGAGGGAAATGGATATCAGTATGTTATTGAGAAAATACTAATAAAGATAAATAACATTAAAATATTTAAAAATGTCTTCTGAGTATAGAAATCTTGGAATAAAAGGAGGAACTATCTAAAGAGTAATGAGGGCAAAAGTATAATATTGATAAACTGTTGAGGAGAATTCAGACTGGAATCATGGAGAAACATGTTATGAACGATAGAAGTATAGTATAATTTTAGATACATTCTGATGAGAAATGATGGTAAGGGTAAAACATTGGGAAATTTTGATGACATACAGGAACATTGGCATAGTATTGGAAAACAACTCATGGGGATGAGGCAGAGGTAGAATATTGGTAAACCTGATAATAATGAGGACACTGGTATTATAGTAAGAAAGTTCCAATGAAGAGTAGAAGCACTACTATAATATTGGGAAACATCCAATGAGGAAGGGGCGCACTCATAATACTGCATGAATGGGACACTCTATAGTATTGGGAAATTGGATGAAGAATGGAGGCCCTGACATAATTTTGATACAAACTAATATAAATTTGATGTGGAATGAAGGCATTTGTACAATATGGGGAAATATGGGTGAAATTTAATTAGCAACATAATATTGGGAATTCCAGTGAGGAATGGAGACACTAGCATATTTTGGAAAATTTCGCGGGAGGAATGGAGTCAGTATTATAACACTGAAAACTTCTGATGAATATTGGGGACGATGGTTTAATATTGAAAAAAATATGAGAAATGTGGGCACTGCTGAAATGTTGGGAAATATGCAAAGGGAAATGGATTCTCTGGTATAAAATGGGATAACTTCCAATGAGGAATGGGAGCATTAATATAATATTTGGAAACTTACTATGAGGATTAGAGTTCTGCAGTAATATTTGAAAACTTATGATTAGTATTAAGCGTAATGGTATAATATGCAGAAACCTCTGATAAGTAATGATCTTGCTTATATAATACTGGGAAACTTTAAATAATAAGTGCGGCATGAGTATATTCCCGAGCCAGTTTTGATGAAGAATTGGGACACTTTTATGAGAACATCGTGATGAGGAGTGGGATCTGCTAGATTATTGGGACCCTTCTGATGAGCAATGGAGGCAGTGACATCACTCAGGGAAATTCTGATGAGGAGTAGGGTCTCCAGTTCAATTTTGGAAATCTTCTGACGAGTCATGTAGGACTGAGGAAACATGTTTAGGAGTGGTGGAAATCATATAATATTGGAAGATTCTGATGCAATAATACTGGAGAATATCTGATGAGGATTAGGGACAATGGTATACTAAGAGGAACCTTCTAAGGAGGAAAGGCACAATTGTATCATATAAGGAAACTTCTGATAGGAATCACTGAAGTAGCAAACAAGGAGGAACTTCTATCAGTTAATAGGCCAGTGGGAGAATATTGGAAATCTTCTCTTAGGAATGGGGGCCTGGGTATTCTAATGGGAACATGTTTATAAAGAATTTGGGCAATGGCACATATTAGGAAGCATGAGATTTTCCCAGTGGTATACCTGTGCTCCATTTCTCATCAGAAATTTTCCCATATTATACCATTGCATCTAATCTTAATCAGAAGTTTTCCCATATTATAACAATGTCCCATTTCTCATAATATGGCAAAATTCTGATGAGGAATGAAGTCATTATAGTGTTTAGTTTGAACATTTCTGATGAGGAGTAGGGTCACTGAACTTATATGAAGACATTCTGATAAGAAATGGAAGTGTGATTATAATTTTGGAAAACTAATAAAGAATGGGGGCAATGGTATCAAACCCTAAAACGTCTGGTGAGAAATGAAAGTAGATGTACAACATTGTGAAATTTCCAATGAAAAGTGGGGGTACTGTTTAATATTGGATAAATTATTATAATAAAAATGAGCACTGCTACAATATTGGGAGATAATCTGATGGAAAATGGATGCATTGGTATAAAATTGAAAATCTGATGAGGAGTGGGCACTGAGACCTGTTATCCCTTCCATCTCCAGCAGGGCAGTTGATGCCTCAGAATTAGGGCATTGGAGAGCTTTTGTTAAAGAACTTATGGAAAAGCGTACTTTTTATTTTTTTCTTACACAGTTCACATTTTCTCTAATTTCTACAAAACATTATACTATCAGTAGCACTTCCTAACATGTAATAAGGTTCTTCTTTTCTCTTTTTAAATTTTTTACTTTCCTTCAAAGTTCTATTCCCAATCATAGTGCATCATACATTTTAATATTAATTCACCAAAATTTACTTATAACATATAAACAACTTTCTCTTTGTTTTTGCTTATACTTCCCTGGATGAGGTGTCTGTGCAGGACACAACACGTTCAACCATAAGTGGTAGCCTTAATGGTAGGTCTTAGGATTTCACATCCATGAATTTCTGTCTGAAATAATCCTTCCCATTCATTAGTATTACCAAATAAAGATGAGCAGGGAGTGAGCTCGTGTCTCCCCCAAACTGGAGGGCAGCTGGATGTAGCTCTGAGGTACTTCATGATTATACATTAAACCTAAACATGCGCAGCCCAATCCAACTGTATATACATACCTACATGAATGCAACTATATTTTCTCCACATCCATATAGACCAGAAAAAGTTTTATTTGAAATTCTTTGTTTTTAGCTTTAAAAAGTCTCTTGGGAAAGTAAAGGTTCATACACTTACTACAGGTTCCCTGGAATAGAGTTACTAATGAGTTCACAGAGGCAAATTTTCAGGCTGAGAAGAAACGAGGCTATTTTTGCCCACCCTATAACGTTCCCCTGTGGGAACCTAGGCTGACTGTAAAGCTTTGCTGTTCTCAGTTAGACCTTCTCCCAGGTGAGAGCTGTGGAGTTGTCCTGTGGTAATCTGGCAATAGCCCAGCCTCAGAAGAGATCTGGGCTCAGCAGTTCCCATGGAAACTCCAAATATCAGCTCTGGAGCCTGAATCCAAAAGAAAAAAAATCAAATTTGGGACATGCTCTAGCTTTTTCCTGACCTAAGAAATTTCCACTGGTAGGAGAGACATCAAGTAAGGTCAGTGATTGTTAAAAAGTTGAATGTCCTAGAGAAGGAGACTGGAAGCTTATTTGTAATATTTCCTAAGTCACAGCAGGAACTTAGTCTTGAAGAGAAGATGGTCTCGACCCATATTAGATGCCTGAGAATTCTTTGAGGGCTGGATACTAGGGAAAGTTATATAGTTTTGCAAGTCTGATAAATTTATTTGAATATTTAATTTAAATAATCCATAAGGAAATTATAACAGTGATCAAATAACATATAGAATCTTACCAGATTTTGCTTCATGATATCAACCCACTACTTGGTTTCTGTAGCAGTCACTCTCCTTGTTAATTTCCTTAACCCCACTCAAAGGCCTTTTGCCTAAAGCTTTTAATTTACATATCTTCTCTGAATGAATAATAAGTCTCCTCTCTCTCTCTCCCAGCACCCCCAACCTTGTAACGTTATCAAGGACATTGACTCGTTCAGTACTGTGGCAGTAACACCATGGGAAATACTGGAGAGTCTGGTCTCTTCTTTCCATTTTACCTTTCATTACAGTACCTCCATGGTTATGATCTCCAAACCCTGCTTCTTAAGGCAGCTGATGCATGGCAGGATATGCACCACTAGATCCTCATTTTGTGTGAGCTCAATTTTTTCTTCTTTCAGTTTGCAGCACAAATAGAATAAAAGAAAATATACAAATGTTCTCATGTAGATTGCCATATTTGTCCTAAATTAATGTAGTTTAATAGCATGTTGTCATAGCTAGTGTATTTTATAACAGTATTTATTACTCTATAAGATTCCATTTAATTTATTTTGATCCGTTTCAATAAAAATCATGCTCAAAATTGACTGGGATTACAATATACACACTCACATATTTTGAATAAATTTGTTTTGCAATATTGATTCCAAATCAAGGAATAGAATCCTTCTTTCTATTTATTCATTAAGATATGCTCACTCATAGCATTGGATGTATTTTCATAATTTAATTATAAATGTTTGACTTCTAATAATAATGATACTTCTAATAATAATCAAATCATCTTAATACAGTCCATCTTCTGCACTATTGATCATAATATATGAAAAGTATGTCAAATCATTTTATTATTACTCTATTATTTTCTAATACTCTCTATGTTTCCAACATCTATTTTGAAAATCATGTTACAATCTCGCTTGTCTCATTAATTCACGGAGTTTTATATCTTCAATGGAAACATTATTTATTCTACATATCAACTTACCTTCCTTGTATTTTGTCCTGTGAAATATTTATTTTCTCTTGAATTTTAACTTGTCTGCTATTTGTTTGGAGAACATTTACTTTCTTCTCTTTTTATTAAGATTATGATAGTTAACAACCTTGTGAAATTACAGTTGTACATTATTATTAGTCATGATGTAGGTACACCACTTCACCTTTAGTGCCCTCCCCCCACCCCCCCTTCCGCTGGTAACCATAGATCAGTTCTCTTTGTCTATATGTTAACTACCACCTATGAGTGGAGTCATACAGAGTTTGTCTTTGTCTGGCTTATTTCACTCAACATAATACCCTCAAGGTCTATCCATGTTGTTGTGAACGTGAGGACTTTGTCATTTTTTATGGCTGAGTAGTATTCCGTTGTAAATATATACCATATCTTCTTTATCCAATCTTCAGTTGCTGGGCACCTAGGTTGGTTCCATGATTTGGCTATTGTGAATAAAGCTGCAATGAACATAGGGGTGCATGGGACTTTTGGAATTGCTGATTTCAGGTTCTTAGGATAGATACCCAGTAGTGGGATGGCTGGGTCATAAGGTATTTCTACTTTTAACTTTTTGAGAAATCTCCATACTGTTTTCCATAGTGGCTGCACCAGGTTGCACTCCCATCAACAGTGTATGAGGGTTCCCTTTTCTCCACAGCCTCTCCAACATTTGTCACTCTTGGTTTTGGATATTTTTGCCATTCTGACAGGTGTAAGGTGATATCTTGGTGTAGTTTTGACTTGCATTTCCCTGATGATTAGTGATGATGAGCATCTTTTCATGTGTCTACTGACCATCCATATATCTTCTTTGTAGAAATGTCTGTTCATGTCCCCGGCCCATGTTTTGATTGGGTTGTTTGATTTTTTGTTGTTGAGCTGTGTGAGTTCTTTATATATTATGGAGATGAACCCTTTGTCAGATAAATAACTTGTAAATATGTTTTCCCAATTAGTGGGCTGTTTTTTTGCTTCAATCCTGTTTTCCCTTGCCTTGAAGAAGCTCTTTAGTCTGATGAAGTCCCATTCGTTTATTCTTTCTATTGTTTCCCTTGTCTGAGGGGTTATGGTGTCCGAAAATATTCTTTTGAAACTGATGTCAAAGAGTGTACTGCCTATACTCTCTTCCAGAAGACTTATTGTTTCAGGCCTAATCTTTAGGTCTTTGAATCCATTTTGAGTTTATTTTAGTGAATGGTGAAAAAGAATAGTCAATTTTCATTCTTTTACATGTGGCTTTCCAGTTTTCCCAGCACCATTTGTTGAAGAGTCTTTCTTTTCTCCATTGAAGGCCCTCAGCTCCTTTGTCAAAGATTAGCTGTCCGCAGATGTGTGGTTTTATTTCTGGGCTTTCAATTCTGTTCCATTTATCTGTGCACCTGTTTTTGTACCAGTACCATGATGTTTTGATTTCTGTAGCTTTGTTTTATGCTTTGAAGTCAGGGATTGTGATGCCTCCGGCTTTGTTCTTCTTTCTCAGGATTGCTTTAGCAATTTGGGGTCTTTTGTTGCCCCATATGAATTTTAGGATTCTTTGTTCAATTTCTGTAAAGAATGTCATTGGAATTCTGATTGGGATAGCGTTGAATCTGTAGATTGCTTTAGGTGTATGGACATTTTAACTATGTTTATTCTTCCAATCCGTGTGAATGGAATGTCTTTCCATCTCTTTATGTCGTCATCGATTTCTTTCAAGAAAGTCTTGTAGTTTTCGTTGTCTAGATCTTTCACTTCCTTGGTTAAATTTATCCCAAGGTATTTGAATCTTTTTGTTCCAATCGTGAATGGGATTGAGTTCTTGAGATCTTTTTCTGTTACTTCATTGTTAGCGTATAGAAATGCTACTGATTTATGTATGTTGATTTTATACCCTGCAACTTTGCTGTAGCTGTTGATTGTTTCTAAGTTTTCCTAAGGATTCTTTGGGGTTTTCTATATATAAGATCATGTCGTCTGCAAACAGCGAGAGTTTTGCTTCTTCGTTGCTTATTTGGATCCCTTTTATTTCTTTTTCCTGCCGAATTGCTCTGGCCAACACATCCAGTACTATGTTGAATAAGAGTGGTGAAAGTAGGCACCCTTGTCTTGTTCCTGTTCTGAGATGGATGGGTTTCAGTTTCTGTCCGTTGAGTATGATGTTGGCTGGGGTTTGTCATATATGGCCTTTATTATCTTGAGATACTTTCCTTATATACCTACTTTATTGAGGGTTTTTATCATAAATGGATGTTGGATCTTGTTGAATGCTTTCTCTGCATCTATTGAGATGATCATGTGTTTTTTCTTTCTCAATTTGTTAATGTAGTGAATCACGTTGATTGACTTGCGGATGTTGAACCATCCCTGTGTCCCTAGTATAAATCCCACTTGATCATGGTGTGTAATCTTTTTGATGTATTGCTGTATTCGGTTTGCCAAAATTTTGTTGATAATTTTTTCATCTATGTTCATCAGTGATATTGGCCTGGAGTTTTTCTTCTTTGTGTTGTCCTTGTCAGGTTTTGGGATCAGAGTGATGTTGGCCTCATAGAATGTGTTAGTGAGTGTTCCATCTTCCCCAATTTTCTTGAATCGTTTGATAAGGATAGGTATTAAATCTTCTTTGAATGTTTGGTAGAATTCTCCAGAGAAGCCATCTGGTCCTGGACTCTTATTTTTGGGGAGGTTTTTGATTACTGTTTCTATTTCTTTACTTGTGATTGGTCTATTCAGATTCTCTATTTCTTCCTGATTCAGTTTGGGGAGGTTGTATGAGTCTAGGAATTTATCCATTTCTTCTAGCTTGTTCAATTTGTTGGCATATAGTTTTTCATAGTATTCTCTTATGATCCTTTGTATTGCTTCATTATCTGTTGTGATTTCTCCTCTCCCATTTCTAATTTTATTTATGTGAAACTTCTCTTTTTTCTTAGTGAGTCTGGCTAAGGGTTTATTAATTTTGTTAATTTTTTTGAAGAACAAACTCTTTGTTTCATTGATCCTTTCTACTGTCTTTTTTGTTTCAATATCATTTATTTTTTCTCGAATTATTGTTATTTCCCTGCTTCCACAGATTTTGGGCTTTGTTTGTTCTTCTTTTTCTAATTCTGTTAGGTGTCTTTTGAGGTTGTTTATGTAAGATTTTTCTTGCTTATTGAGGTGAATCTGTATTACAATGAATTTCCCTCTTAGGACTAACTTTGCTGCATCCCAAATAAGTTGGTATGGTGTGTTTTCATTTTCATTTGTCTCCAGACAATATTTGATTTCTTCTTTAATTTCTTCAATACTCCATTGTTTGTTCAGTAGCATGTTGTTTAGTCTCCACATTTTTGCCCCTTTCCCAGCTTTATTCTTGTAGTTGATTTCTAGTTTCATAGCTTTATGATCCAAAAAGATGCTCAATATTATTTCAACCCTCTTGAATTTATTGATGCTTGCTTTGTTTACCAACATATGATCTATCCTTGAGAATGTTCCATGTGCAATTGAGAAGAATGTGTAACCTGCTGTTTTTGGATGAAGTGTTCTATATATATCTATTAAGTCCATCTGGTCTAATTTTTCATTTAATTCTATAATTTCCTTCTTGATTTTCTATCTGAATGATCTATCCATTGGTGTTAATGAGATGTTGAGGTCCCCTACTATAATTATATTGTTGTTGATGTCTCCTTTTAGTTTTGTTAATAGTTTCTTTACAAATTTTGGTGCTTCTGTGTTGGGTGTGTATATCTTTATAAGTGTTATGTCATCTTGGTGGAGTGTCCCTTTTATCATTATAAACTGCCCCTCTTTGTCTTTCTTTATCTGTTTTGCTTTGAAGTCTACTTTGTCTGATATAGGTATGGCAACACTTGCTTTCTTCTTTTGTTCATTAGTAGATTGGAGTATTGTCTTCCATCCCTTCACTCTGAGTCTGTGTTTGTCTTTGGGGCTGAGGTGTGTTTCTTGGTGGCAGCATATTGTTGGATCTTGTTCTTTGGTCCATCCTGCCACTCTATGTCTTTTCATTGGAGAGTTCAATCCATTTACATTTAGAGTAATTATTGAAATGTGGGGGCCTATTGGTGCCATTTTATCACTTGTTTTCCGGTTCTTTTGCATTTCGATTGTTTCTTGCCCCATGATTTTTGCATTACTAATTCAAGTAGGTAAACTTCTGTTATGGCTTTCTTCTTATTTGTAATTTGTGTCTTTATTCTTGTTATTTGTTTAGTGGTTACCAGGTGGTTTGTATAACACATCACATAGATAAGCTAGTCCTTTTAGTGATAGCCTCTTATTTCCTTAAATTAAAACGCTCCATCCCTTTTCTCTTCCCCTTCTAGGTTATTATCAGATTTTTTTCCCTCTTCCTTTTTGTGTTGTGAGTTTGTGGTAAAAGTGACTAGGTTATATTTATTCTTGATGTTTCTGTTCCATTTTTCTTTAATGTTTTATTTAACTTTTGCTAACCTGTTCTGATGAAGAGCTGCTACTTTCTGTTATTGTCCTTCTGCTTATCTCCTTTGTTCTGGATTGTGTAACCCCTTTCCTTTTTTTGATTTTTCAGGTATGAGGTTCTTCCTGAGCATTTCTTGAAGAGGAGGTCTTGTGGCAATGAACTCCCTTAAGTTGTTTAGCTGGGAAAGTTTTTATTTCTCCATCGTATTTGAAGGATATTTTCACTGGGTGGAGTATTGTTGCCTGCAGGTTTTTGTCCTTCAGACTTTTGAATATTTCATTCCAATCTCTTCTAGGCTGTAAGGTATCACCTGAGAAATCTGCTGATAGCCTTATGGGGGTTCCTTTGTAGGTTATTTTCTTCTGCCTGGCTGCCCTTTGTATTTTCTCTTTCTCAGTGACTTTTGCTAGCTTCACTACTATATGCCTTGGGGTTGGTCTTCTTACATTGATAAAGTTTGGAGATCTATCGGCTTTTGTCACATGAGGTTCCATCTCTCTTCCCGAGTTTGGAAAGTTCTCATCCATTATTTCTTTGAACAGGCCTTCTGCCCCTTTCTCCTTCCCTTCTCCCTCTGGTATACCTTTAATCCTTATGTTGCATCTCCTAATTGAGTTGGATAATTCTCAGAGATTTTTTTCATTTCTTTTTAGTCTTAGTTCTCTCTCTTACTCTGTCTGCAGCCTTTCTATATTCCTATCCTCCAAATTGCTAATTCTGTCCTCCATATTATCGACCCTACTGTCCAGAGAGTCCAGATTTTTCTTAATCTCCTCCATTGGGTTCTTCATCTCCAGTATTTCTAATTGGTTCTTCTTTATAGTATCAAGCTCTTTTGTGACATAGCTCTTGAACTCATTTAGTTGTCTATCTGAATTCTCTTTTAACTCATTGAGTTTTTAAATAATGGCTGTTTTGAAATCATTGTCATTTAGTTTATAGATTTCATTGTCTTTGGCATTGTTTTCTGGGTACTTGTCATTTTCCTTCTGTCCTGGAGATTTAATATATTTTTTCATACTGCTTGATGGTGTGTATTTGTGCCTCCATATAGATATAGCATTTAGTCGCTGCTTCCACTTGCTGCAACTGGTGTTGGGGGGGGCAGCTGTTTAGACTGCACCAACTGGGAACCCTGTCAGCTGTTACTGACTGGACCTGGACCCCTCCTCGTAATCACAGTGGTCCTGTCGGGTCCCTCATCAGTTGTGGGGGCAATCGCAAGGGGGCCTCAGGCTGCTGGTGCCTACTCTTGCAGACCACCTAGACACGCTCCCTCCTTGGGGTCTGCAGCAGTGTTATGGGCTTTCCCAGCACTGGGAGCAGGATCACCTATAATTGCAGCTCTGTCACTGTCAGAGCCCCCAAGATCACACTTGTCCACTATAAGTCCCAGCAGAGCTATGGGTATCTTCTGCAGTCTGTGGTTAGCTCACCTAGCTGTACTACTTTTGCCTGAGGGCATTCCAGCCTTGTGATTGCCAGTTGGGACCTCTCCACTAGTGCTGTGAAGAGGCTGTCACTGAGGCTGCTGTGGGACCCTGGAGTTCCCATCTGGGCCACATAGTTGTTCCAATGGAGCATCCCCCAACCCCACAGCACTCCCACGTAATCTCTGGGAGCCCCTTGCCACGTGTGGAACATGGCCAGAGTCTGTGGGCCTGGAGGCAGCTGGCAACCTGCTACCTTGTGGGGAATTCTGCTCTTTTGGAGCTTCCTGACATTCTGAATGCTGGTCAGGGCCTCTATGCTAATGGCAAGCAGAGGTTTTCCTTGCTGGCACTGTGGGACCCTGGAGTTTCCCCCTGGGCTGTGGAGCCAGGACCTGGAGCTCAACCCAGCCCCGAAGCACATCCATGGGAAGTCTGGGTGGCTCTTGCTCCATCCCATGCACAGCTGGAGACCGTGGGTCTGGCAGCAGCAGGCAGGCTGTTGCCCTGCCAGTGAGTCTGCTCCCTGCAAGCTTCCTGGTGTTTTGAATTCTGGGCGGGGCCTCTCTGCTATTGGCTAGCAGAGGCTTTCCCTGCTGGTGGCTGTGGGAGCCTGGAGTTTCCCCCTGGGCTTAGGTGTAATCACGGGGAGCTTAGCTAGGTCTGCTGTCACCTGTTTCCACCATCGCTTTGCTGGTGAGTGAACACTCTCGCCCTTGGTGCATGGCGATGCTATGGGGGAGTTCACTGGAAGAGACCCTCTTGCAGGTACTAGGCTGTCCAGGGGTTGGGGGTCAGAGAGTTTTCACCTATCTCCACCTCTTCCTGTGGGGAAGTCCATCCACCTTCCAATGTATAGGAGCGCAGGTCTCTCAGGCATCTTGAGATGCTATCTGGATATCCTTTGTTAACTGGTGAACGTCCAATTAGTTGTAGATTTGAAGGGGGAGAGAAAAAGAAGACTACTCACTCCACCATCTTGGTCCCACCTCCTACATTCTTATTTTTAAAATTCTCTTACATAGTCACACTGAATTATGTCTTTTTACTTTTTGATCCATTTTATTTTTTTGCTCTTTAGAAAATGAGTACCATCATAATTTCTTTTTAATTCATTCTGATATTTATGCTAGGTGAACTTAATCCATTTACCCTTTTTTTATACAATTGGCATATTGGCTTCCCATGGTCTGCTTCATTATTTTTTAATGTTTTTTGTTATTTCCTATTTTTACTTTAGTTTTTAGAAATGTGCTAACTGAATTTCCCATATTATCTTTCATTCGAGGATATCCTTTGATTTTTTGTCATACTAAAATTATACATTATTGTTAATTTGTTTCCTATAAGTGAAAAGGTGTTTAATTATTATCAAATCTGAATTCAGGCTTTTCTCTGTACCCTCACTTTACCAAATTGTTTTAATTATATAAAGTGAGACCAATTCTGACACCCACTTCTATGTAGAGAAGTGTATTTTCAAACATTTCAGGCTGATTGATAATGCAACCACAAATATTTGGAGGAGTTACAAAAATATTATCAAAAAGTGATTAGTTTGTTCCAAAAATTGTTCTTAAAAACAATCTTTTTAAAGTTTAATACCTCTACTTATTCTGTTTCTCTTAGCTATTTACTCATTTGCCATTTATAAAGTCTTCCTTCAGAGAGTATCTATTGATTACAATAAAATTTAAAGAAGATATTAAGAAGACTTTGGTTCTCTACAGTTGACCACTTTAAGTATCTGTGTAAACTATATAATATTTCAAATAGGTAATGCAAAAATCAGTTACAAAATTAAAATTTTAACTTAAGTATTAAATTATTTTAATAAATTTATTAGAAAGATTTATTTATTGATTACATAGATGAAAAGTATTTTTTACCAATAATATTAATGATAAGTATATATAGACAGGATATATGTAAATTGTAGGTACCATCTTTTTATCAATTTCGGTTATGGCATATGGATATAGAGGCTTTAACAAACTGTATTAGGGAAGATAAATTTTATACATCCTAATTGTTTGGTACACTGATTTTCATATATGGGAATTACACGAAAAATTAAATCCAACCATATTTTTCAATCACGTTGCTCATTTTGTTAGGAAAAAAATAATGCCCAATTTAATATATCTTAGAATAGTGAGATTTAATCAGTAACACGTTGCTTCTTTTCCTTCCTGGACAAAATTAAGAGAAGAGATTCCCCAGCCAGCATGGAGAAGGAGAACTGGACCACGGTGAGGGAGGTCCTTCTGATAGGGATGCAGCCACCAGAGCCCTTCTGGACCTCCTTTTCTTGATTTCTTATTGTCCTATTTGATGACTGTCCCTGAAAACACCCTCATCTTTACCATGATTCTTGTGGATTATAGGCTTCACTCACCCATATGTTTCTTCCTTAGCCATCTGTCTTTCATTGAAACATTAACCATGGCCTGTGTTATTCCCAAGATGCTGACAGGCTTCCTCTCAGAGAGGAAGAACATCTCATTTGGTGAATGCTTCGTGCAGTCGTTTTTCTACTTCCTCTCTCGATGCACTGAGTTTGCCCTTTTTTCTGTGAGGTTCTATGACTGCTATGTGGCCATTTGCAGCCTCCTGTAGTACCCGGTGATTATGACCAGCTCATTTGGTGTCTATCTTGTCATCCTTTCCTGGATGGATGACTTTTTCTTCATCCTCCCATCTACTCTCCTTAAGGCAGGACTGTCATACTGTGGCCCCGGTGTGATTGGTTACATTTTCTGTAACAGTGTTCACTTGCTCTGTCATAGAGCTGTTGGACTTCCTCAGCTCCTTTGTCCTACTCATCAGCTTCTGTCCCTGTCATAGAGCTGTTGGACTTCCTCAGCTCCTTTGTCCTACTCATCAGCTTCTTTACCTCACAATGGTCTCCTTTGTTTACATCATCTCTACCATTGTGAAGATACCCTCAGGCTGAGGTCAACATAAAGCCTTTGGCACGTGTGCCTCTCACTTCCCTGTGGTCTCCATGGGTTATGGGATCTCCATCCTTGTCTATGTCTGTCCCTCACAGAAGAGCAGCCTGCATCTTAACAAGATCACTTTATCCTCTCCAGTGTCATCACATCACTCCTGAATTCCTTCATCTTCAGTCTACAGAATGAATCCATGAAAGATGCATTGAAGGTCATCTTGGCTAAGGGCCATGACTTCCTCAAGGGAATGAGATCCAAGTGATAGTGTATTTGAATGATCCCAAACCTGGGCATTCCTAGCCTTACAGAGAGTGAGTTCAGAAATTGGTACTGTAAGTGGAGGAAGGCTATTCTATGTCTTCTTCTTATTTATAATCATGATAACATAGTTAAACTGGGTTCATACACATCTTATCATTTAAGATGATTGAATACATACGAAAAACAGAAATTTGACAGTGGGACTAGTGAGATTTGTAGGACTCTGTGTAGTAGTTTATCATTATCGTGGTGGCAGTGCTTTTGCTTAAGGATAAAGTCATAGTAGTGTAGTACTGAAGGCCTATATGTGTGTTTATTACTTGATCAAGTTTATATTTTCCAAATTCATAAAAAAAAACTGTTCAGCTCTGTGGTCTAGTAGGATAGGCACATGCACACAAACACAAATTCAATGCATTGTAAACAATCAAGGACTAAATTCTGAGTTTTTAAACTCCAAAAGTTACCCAGTAATGATGAACATTTAGAATGCTGTTTTTCTTTTTAACTTTAGTTATATTTGTGTATCACTCCTCCACAGATTTGCCTTTTATCATTTACATTTTTCTTTTATGTTAGTTAAAGAATTTTCTTCTATAAGAAGTCATTATTATTTTCTAGTTAAAGAGATTTTCCTCCTCAATGAACTTGACGTATATTTGAGGTAAAAAATTTACTACTTCACAGATGCAAAAGATAACTAAAATTAAATAGACCTCATCAATCTCTGTGCCATTGTTCCTTTCAAATTTTATTTTACTTTAAGATTAGTAATTTATTTTTTTATCTTTTCCAAACAAAATATTATCCATGTCATCAAAAACATCGCTTTTCTTATAAAAGACTTAAATCAGTACTAGATAAGAATCCAAAAGGAAAACAACCACGGCCAGAAATATTTTGCCATCTTTTGCTGCTTTTTATTTGCACGAGACCTTCTTTAGAATCCCGGCCAACTAACCTTTTCCCACTTGTAGAAAACACAGTCAAATTCAGCTCCTGAATTTTATATTTATGTCCAACAATGAAGAGAGCTTGGCTCATTTCAAATTTGAAATGTCTCAGGGAAACAATTTGATTATCTGGCTTTAGCCATATGACCTTTGCAGGACAAGTTTCATGTCATGACAAGCACCTGTGTGTTTTTGAGAGGAATTACGTTCCAGGAGGAGAATGGTTTCACTCACAATGAATAAAATAGATGGACACTAAAGAACACCTCTTAGTTGTATATGTGTAACATTGATGAGTGTGATGCTAGGTCTGTGTCTGGGATCTGAACCTGCGAACCCCAGGGCCACAGAAGTGGAGTGTGTGAACTTAACCACTATGCCACTGGCCAGCCCCAGTGTTTCTTTTGTTCTAAGGAAGCTTCCTTTCATGCTTATAGTCAGCAAGCAACACAGGAGTACTGAGTGAGTTGTAGTAGTGATCAACTGAATCTAGAACCAACATACATGCGATAAACTGGTGTATTTTATGTTAAACAAAATTAACAAGATATTTAGTAGAATTATGTTAAAATAGAATCAGATAAATTACTTTTTAACAAATAGCCATGTTAAAGAGAGATTTTTTTCAGACAGGCCTTACAAATACCCTCCCCTTTATATCCTGTGTTCAGTGATTATCTAACTCTAAGTGAAAGCTCCCTGCAATCATAAAATTTATCTATTTTCATAGACCCCTATTGTTACTGTTCCAGGCTAATATAGGATATTCAAAATGTATTGGTTTAATTTATTGAATTATAGACTTCTTTAAAAAACTTCTGGGAAACAAACTGATTGAAGTTTCCACTTACGTAAATATCTGATTAATTTATTTCTACCTTTGTTGACATGTTTTTTGCCCCCATACCAAAAATAGATTTGGAATAGTTTTTGATAATATGTGGATATAGATATTTGCAACATTTGGCAAACAAATCTATTATTGGAAACCATAGGCAAGGATACAAACGACCAAGGAATTGCCATTATGGGAAGATGGTGTGGAGCAAAGACAATTTCCCTGAAGATAAATTATGAGAAACTTTCGACACAAATAACCACAGCACAGGCTATCCAGACATCTTGATGAGATCCCAATAGGGAAAGGAGCTTCTTCATTTTGGCTTATCACACTCTCACATGCACAAATGATCACTACATATTCAGAAGCTGAAACAAGAGATTGAGTCATTAAACAATTCGTTTGACCATTTGAGATTAGCTGACTGGATAAATAAGATAAATAAATTACAGGATCGATAAATTCTTCTTTCATAGGTTACAAAGTGGGCAGACTTGCGGGTCTAGTTGTAAGTTTGCACTCTTTAATATCGTCCTGGTCCCTCTACCCGCCAGCCCCTGGTAACCACCATTCTATTGTCAGTTTCTACTAGTTCAGCTTTTTTAGTTTGTACATATAAGTGGCATCATAAAATATTTGTTTTTTTCTCTCTGACTTATCTCACTCAGCATAATGCTCTCAAGGTCCATCCATATTGTCTTAGATGGCAGGATTTCATTCCTTCTCATGTCTGAATAATATTTCATTGTTTGTGACTTCACATCTTCTTAATCTATTCATCCATTGATGATCATTTGGGTTGCTTCTATATCTTATATTGTGGCTATTGTGAATAATGCTGCAATAAACACGGCAGTGTAGATGATTTTTTTTTTATATCTTATTTTTATTCCCTTTGGATATACACCCAGAAGTATGATTACTGGATCATATGGTAGCTCTATTTTTTAATTTTTTGAGGAAGCTCCATACTGTTTTCCATAGGGGATAAAACAATTTGAATTCTCATCAACATTTCACAGACTCCCTTTTTTCCACATCCTCTCCAACACGTATGTCTTGTCTTCTTGATGGCCAATATAACAACTATGAGGTAACATCTCATTGTGGTTTTGATTTGTATTTCCCTGAGGATTATGATGCTGATCTTTTGACATACCTGTTGCCCATTTGGATGTCCCAAGTACAAATTTACTATATTGCTGAATGCTTGGAGGTAACATGAATTTTTTTTTCTCGTTCAACATTTCAGCATAAATTAGAAGTAGTATTCTGAGTCTCAGGAATTAACAATGTTTACTCAGAATATTTTATTTATTTATTATTAATTTCTAAGTTTACTGTAAATTTACTTCAGTTTTATCTGAAAGTGTCATTGCTATGCTAGTTTCCTCTACCTTCTACAGTGATGTCACTTCTCTTGACTGTGAATATCACAAAATTTAAATAAAATATTACCTAAATTCATCATCATGACCCTAATTTAGGCTGCCTCTCATAGGCATATGAACCCCTTTAACAACACATTTTAAATATCTCCTTTTAAATTTTTATGTGAAATTTCAAAATATAGGTAATAACGTTTTATCTTTGCTTGCACATACTTTATATTATTTAATAATTTATTATTTCTATAAATGATATAATTGAACATTGTTATTCACCAAAGGATATCAGTAAAAAATAAAGAAAAAGGAATTTTATGTATTATATTATCAACTCATATTTAAGTTCCAACAATAGAAATATATGATGGCCAACTATTACATTTATCACCTTTAACTGAATATATTTAGTTTCATCAACCTCTTCTTTGATTATACAGTATTGAAAAGCTTAGAATATTGTCTTGACTCCCTAAATTCACTCAAATTTCTGGTGAGTGATGAAGAATATGATGGAAATGGAATAAAATATATACATTATTCTATATTTTCTATATATTTAACTTTATGAGTGAGATTTATGCTTTCATACGGTTTCACATTGCTCTTTAGCCTTCTTTTGCTTTAAGTTGAAGAGCTCCCTAAAGAACGTCTTGTAAATCAATTGTATTGGTGACAGACTGCCTTCACTTATATTTGTCAAGAAAGACTTTATCTTCCTTACTTTTCTGCAGAATAATTCTGGCAAACGTAGTATTTAGTTTGGCAGGGTTTTTCTTTTTTTCAGTACTTTAAAAGCACCATCCAACTCTCTCCTCTGCCTCCAAGGATTATGCTAAGAAATCTGCTGATAACCTTATGGGGGTTCCTTTATTTGTGATGTGTTACTTTTTTTTACCATTTTCAAAATTTTCTCTTTGTTGTTGACATCAGACAATGTGATTATAGTGTATCTTGATTTCTTCTTCTTTTTCTGCTCTTATTTGGAGGGCTTTGAACTTTATTAAACTGGATATCCATTTCCTTTCAAAGATTTGCAAAATTTTCAGTCATTTTTTTTCTATTTAAAGAGTTCTTCCTCTTTTTATCTCCCTTCTCTTTATGGGATTACCACAATGTTAATGTTAATTCTCTTGATGGCATCACATACATCCTATAAACTTTCTTCACTTTTTCATTTTTTAAAAATGGTTTTCTTCTGAATTTATAATTTCAAATGACTTGTCTTTGAGTTCACAGACACCTTCTTCTGCTTAATTGAATCTTAAGTGTTTGAACTCTCTATTGCATTTTTTATTTCATTCATTGTATTCTTCAACTCCAGAAGTTATATATGGTTCTTATTTGTGATTTCTAACTCTTTATTGATCTCATTTTGTTTATCTATCATTTTCCTGATTTCTTTGATTTGATTATCTGTGTTCTCTTGTTCCTCACTGAGTTTCCTTAAAAAATGTATTTTAGGGGGTCAGCCCCGTGATCTAGTGGTTAAGTTCAGTGCACTCCACTTTGCCTGCCTGGGTTCAGCTCCTGGGTGTGGACCTGCACAACTCATCCGTTGCCATGCTGTGTAGGCATCCCACATGCAAAAGAGAGGAGGACTGGCACAGCTGTTAGCTCAGGGTGAAAATTCCTCAACAACAACAATAACAAAATGTATTTTGACTTTTTGATAGATAATTTGTATGTCTCCATTTCTTTGGGATCAGTTATTGTAAAATTATTGTGTTTCTTAGGAGGTTTCATGTTTCCTTAACTTTTTGTGCTCCTTGTTGACTTGTGTTTATGTCTGCTCATTTGAAGAAGAGTAATCACCTCTTCCAGATTTTACAGAATGCCTGCTATGGGAAAGGCCCTCTCCTGAGGGTGAGCAGAAGGGCACTGGTTGGTTGAGTTGTGGTGATTCTGCCTTTGGGGCCACAGTACCATAGACTCTATGCAGCTCACTCAGCCGAGGTCAACATAGGCAAGTGAGGGGACCTCATTAGCCCAAGCTTCAGGTGTCTAAGAAAGTGGTTAGTGCTGCTGAGGTCCGTGGCTGCAAAGGCTGCTGGGATCTTCCTTATATAGGGAAGTCATTAACATGGAAATCCCTTTTGGTGATGAGCTATACCAAATTAAGGGATGAAGTAACACAAGTGAAAGGCTTCCTATGCTTTTATGCTCAGTTTTTATGCTCCATTTGTTTGCTGTAGCTGCTTCATAGTACTCCAGAGCTCTCCCGGAGATACTTTCTTTTGTTGGCAGGTAGTGATTTTATAGTTATTTTTTGTCGATAGGTCAATGTGGGCACTTATTAGCCTGGCATCTTGCTGATGTCACCAATCATCAGACACTTTTAAAAAATAAATATTATTAGAAACTTCCAAGAATGTCTTAGCTTTCTTAATAACTTTCCTATTTATCTCAATTTATTCACATATTCTTTTAATTTCCATCTTCTTCCTAACTCCCTTAGGTCACACTTTTTCAAACTTTGTCAACTTTCTTGACTTGAAATATGTTGATTTAATTTTATATATTTCTTTTTTCAAAAAAAGTATCTCTAAAAGTCATAAATCTATAAGAATACTTACTGAAGTTTTCCTTAGCATATTCTCTAAAATTCCTGATATTTTGTGAAGAGCTTGTCATATAAGAAATAGTTTTCTGATACTTATAAGCACATAAAAAATAAAGTTTGCAAGAACAATATTGGTAAAAACGTGTTTTAATTTTATGTAATTACATACCTTTATTTTTGTGTGTATTTGTATGTAGATAAAACATTTTAGGAGTATGTAAGAGAATGGACATCATGTTAGTTAAATAATATTTAAAGAGTCAATTGGTAAGAATTTGAAAAGCTGTGGAATATAGATAGACAGATATTTATATCTAAATGTTTTCTCCCTAAGTTTATCTAATTTTTTTGTTCTGAGGAAGATTCACCCTGAGCTAACATCCATTGCCAATCTTCCTCTTTTTGCTTGAGGAAGATTTTCCCTGAGCTAACATCTGTGCCAATCTTCCTCCATTTTATATGTGGGTCACCTGCCACAGTATGACAGAGAAGTGGTGTAGGTCTGCACCCAGGATCTGAACTCATGAACCTGGGCGGCTGAAGCAGAGCATGCTGAACTTAACCACTAGCCCATGGGTCCATCCCCATATCTACTTGTAGAATACATCAGAGACAAAGCATACATTTAAATATATCTAAAAAATTCAGATCATCTCTAGAGAACAGATATAATGAGAAGATTCCTATCAGAATGGGGATATAGAGGCATGTAGAAGAAGGGAAATCCCACTCTACTAAGAGAAAGAATGTGTACTGAGGGAAGAGACTGTGAGTCATCCAAAACATAGACTTTTATAGTCAAAGTATCTATCAAAATTGATGGCAAATCAACACATCTTCTGGCATATAAAGAGATTTTAACACTCCTAAGGTATCACTAAAAGAACTGAAATCATATAACTTAGCAGAAATTAATTACATAATTTAAAGATTAATTGACGTAAAAATCAAGTTGAATGCTCACAATATAAAAACACTGGTGGCAAAATAACTTGTCATAGATAATGGTAAGTTAAACAATTCATATTAATAATGATACTAACAAAGATGATGACACTGAAGATGGTAATGATGATACAAATTTTCGGTGTGTAAAACAACAAAGCTTACTACTTAAAATAAATTTAGCAAAAGGAGGTTTTGTGGCACTAAATGTCTGGGTAAAGGGCGCTAAATTTATTGCCCTCTTTATGGAATGAAGGAAGAAATACTGGGTAGACTTTTTTAGAAAAATATTTAAAAATATGTATGTTAAAACTATTTATCTTTGAAAGAATAGCTCTTGTGTTTTCAAAACTGCAAGGGAAAAAGGTGAAAATAGTGTCTCATCAACTCAATAGAATGTCAATAAAAAAATGAGTAATTAAAATCAATGCTAAAAAATACAAAATTTAGATTTTAAAATTAGTGTTAATTTTAAATAAATATTAATAAGTAAACTCACATAAATATGTTATAAAAAAGCAGATCGAATCTATAACATAAAATATACACACATAAAGAAAAATTATACAGAAAAATGTTGGCAATGAAGTAAGATAACATTTGAAATTTATAAAAGTTATGTGTATATATTTTATTAGAAATTGGTAATTGACCCCAAATGACATCTTTCTCTCTCTCTCACTCTTTCTCTGTATATAGATATGTTTACCACTTTTGCAAATTTTATCAAGCAGAAAAAAGATAACATATGCAGCATGTTTTCTTAACAAAGAAAATGTCAAAGTAATTACCAGTAGCACTTTGGATAACAATCATGTATTGGGATATTTAAGATCCCATCATGAAGAATTTATTGGAAATTACAATAAAATTTACAAATATCTACACCTAAATTACTGTGACAACACCTATCAAAATTGTGAGATCCAAGTGAGCTAAAGTCAGAGATAAGTGTGTCCTTAAAAAATACTAACAGTCCTCATCACAAAGCAATTACTATGAAGGACATAGAAGTGATGATTAGCTATATACTGGTAGTCCTTTCACACTGTATAAATATATTAAATCATTACAGTGTACAGTTTATATACAATTTTATTTGTCAATTGTACCTCAGTAAAGAAAAAAGTTTAAAAACAAAAAGCATGCTGGAAAATAAGTGAGTTAAATGTGAAAATCCAGCCACATAATTCATTTTAATTCACTAGTGACCAAGTTTAAACATAACATTCTTATAGCCAAAATTAATTTTAATAATACACTTTACTAATCAGCCCTACCTATATGGCATCATTGCAATTCAATAGAATAATTATTAATGAGATATTTTACATTTCCTTCATATTAAGTCTTCTAAATTCAATGTGAACTATTTTATACTTAAGCATATCTCAATTTGGAGAAGCCACTTTTCAAGTGCCCAATAGCCACTCGTAGATAGTGGTTACCATATTGGACAGCACTGCTCTCGAAGATAAAGAACAGATGAATAAACCTAAAGTATCTGATTATATATGCTGTATGAACTAAATATAAAAGAAAATATATAGCCATGACTGTGTAATTCTGATGAAATCTATATATTGTGTATATATATAAAGAAATGAAAGAATGAATTAATAAAAATAATGAAAATGAGAACAAATAATAGTAAGAATTCACAATAACGAAACCTCTTAATTTAAAAAAATTATAATTTTAAAACCCTATAACATATTGGAACAGAAAGAAAGAGAGCAAGAGAGAAGGTGCAGACAAACACCCTGAAGAATTGACAACACAGAGACTATGGGTGGGCTGAGCTGAGCCAAGAGTTGCTGGATGAACACGTACATCCCATCATCCCAGGATATCCCCATTCCCATACCCTACTCTTGTCTACGTCATGTTCTGAGGAGCCACCCCAACCCTTTTTGCTCAAACACGGCTCCAGCAAGGACCCAGTGCTCTGGCCATCACCTGCACTGTGAAATACTGGTTGGGGTCTTGCTGCACCCCAGGGTTTCAAAGCTGCTGTCTCTGCCCTGGGGCAGGTGGTTAACCTAATCTCCTGAGAAGTCAGGAATTATCTCTGAAAGTCAAATTGAAAAAAAAGAATTTTAGAAACTTCTACCAAGATTTCTCGCAAACATTCTATGCTTACCTGATGATTACACCAAATGATTCACTGATATGGATAATAATTTCAAAGCAATGGAAGTGGACATGAATGGATGCAAATGGTTGATTCAAAATGTCCTTCACAAATTCAATGCTGATCCAAAAATATTTTTCAGAGGAAATTTTGTTGAAGGGTAAACAGCACCTATAGGTTTCACAAAGAAAGTGCATTGCTTATTTTAATTCATCAGTGTTATTATTTGAGAAAATAAAACAAAAGCCTCCAAAGGAAAACAAGAACTGTTTATTCAGATTGTCACAGTCTATGGGAAGGAGTCAGCCAATGACACTTGGGTTTTGGCAGAGACTCAAAGGTAGGCAGGGGACTGGACCTCTTTATAGTGGGAAAAGGGAAGTCTCCAGGTGTGCCCTTATTGGAGGCTGTTGAAATGAGAGAGCTGTAGGCAGCCCAGGGGTGCATATTTGACTTTTTCTGATTGGTCCTAATTTGGAAGCAGGAACAAAAATTTGGAAGCTGCCAGTTATTAAAATAATCCTGGATATTTGTGACCAATTATTACTGGGAGTTACTGTTTGGCTTCCTGGATTGTTGCTAGACATATTGGTCTAATTTACTACAAATCTGACTTACAAAAGGCTGGCTTCTTGGCCTGGTTACTCTAGATTGTGGGTCAGAGCTCTATTTTTACATATGACCTGGCCATTAACTGTAATTAAGTCTCTCATATTATTTTATATTTGTATTTCAAACAATGAAGTAGCGCAAAAATATGATAAAAAGTAAAATATTTAAATTGATGTTTTATATATTTAAAATAATTATTTTAATTACTAAAATTATATATGGAAATAGAAACATTTATTTATGAAAACTTAAAAATAAATAAATTCTATGTCAAAAGTAGATCCAAATTCAAAGAATGCTACAAAAATGATCTGATAATAAATTTGAAAATGTAAAATACACTTTGGAAAAATCCATATTCAACTCAATAAAATATGAATAATCTATAGCAATCAAAGACATCGATTGAGAATCAAAGCTATTCCGCACCTCCAGTCAAGTCAGCAGTACCAGTCTTTTGGCAGAGTTTTATCAAACACTTTTTCTCAAGATACAGATACTCACTTTATACAAATTTTTCACACAACTGAAAATCAGAAAATTTTCCCAAACATTTAGCATGCAACCTTACACCAAAATGAGGCAATATCTCAAAAAGGAGAACATGTCAAATATGCACACATTACCTGCCTACAGCTTCCCCATGCCCTTCTGCAGCCTACGCTGTGTCTTGGAGTCTAGACTTCCTGGACTGCACCAACAAGCTCACCTCCCTTGACTGGGTTGGATCTGACCAATGCAGAGTCTGCAGTAGAGCAGATGAGGGGATTATGCCATCAGGATTGCACACTTCCAGCTCTCTTTTTGTACAGGTCCCTTGGGTTTGTTGCAAACTCTGGCTGAAGCTCACAGCTTGGCTCGGCATCTCTTTTGTCCGTCTCACTCTTTTTTTTTTTTAAATTTTACTCCTTCCTTTAATGATTTCAGGCCAAAGAAGGCATATAATGGTGCCATGTAAATACCTAAAATTATGAGTTCAGATATTCACAAGTACCTGCTTGTAAATATCTATGCTCACATTCCAAGACCACTTTGCACTCACATCCAAGGGAGAAAGACATATTAAACTACAAATTACACACAGGACACCTATATCAACTGGTCAATGTTCAAACAGGGCCAAGACATATGCCTGTTAAAGTGTTAAACATGTAATTTAGCACCTCACAAAAGTTATAAAAGTATGCATGGCAATCACACAGTCAGCCATCTTAATGAAGTACAAAGTCAACCATACCATATGACGCTGAAAATATTTAAAAGTATTAAGATAAGATTTTCAGTGTGATAGTATCATAAAACAATATGCAAAATTCAAGAGACTGTAAGTGAACTTTACAGTGATCATAACTGTCAAGTACATTGAACAAAATTTCTGGAAAGTATATAATATATGAAAAAAAAGTTGAAGAATGCAAAGACAATGATAACCAATGATGTGTCTAATCAGAGATTTAGTCTCAAGATATTTTCCCACATAGTACTTATTATAACAAAAGGAAATAGAGTAACTTCACTATGGAGACCTTGACAGGCATCACGTTAACCAAGTAATTAAAATTAACATCAGTAGCAGTAGAAGAAATTGACATGGTGGGTTTCCATTTTTCTTGCTGTTTCATTATTTTTTCCATCTTCTTGAGATACAATTGACATAAAGCATATGTAATTGGCGTCGCTTGTCTTTCTGATGGTAGCCATTCTAACAGGTGTGAGGTGACATCTCATTGGGGTTTTGATTTACATTTCCCTGATGATTAGTGATGTTGAGCAATTTTTTCATGTACTTATCGGCTATTTGTATATGTTCTTTGGAAAAAATGTTTATTCAGTCTTTTGCCTACTTTCAGATCAGACTTTTTTTGGCTATTGAGTTTTTTGAGTTTCTCATATATTTTAGATATCAATCCCTTATCACATAAATAGTTTGCAAGTACTGTCTCTCATTCTGTCGGGTGCCTTTTCCAATTTATTGATTGTTTCCTTTGCTTTGCAGAAGTTCTTTAATTTGATGTAGTCTCATTTGTTTATTTTTGCTTTTTCTGCAAAAAAATCTTTGCCAAAGACTAAACTCAAGAAACGTTTTTCATCTGTTTTCTTCTAAGAGTTTTACTATATCCGATCTTATGTTTATATTTTTAATTCATTTTGAATTAATTTTTCTGTGAGTGGTGTAAGATTGGGTCCAATTTCATTTTTCTGCCTGTGGTTATACAGTTTTCTCATTACCATTCATTTCCTCATTTCATCTTTTTTTCTCCCTTGATGAATATTAGTTGTCTACATGAATAGGTTTATTTTGTTGCCGTCAGTCTGTGCCAGTGGACTGTGTTCTATTTTTATGCCAGTATCATACTGTTTTGATTACTATAGCTTTGTAATAAAGTTTAAAATAAGGAAATGGGATGTCTCTAGCTTTATTCTTCTTTCTCAGGATTGCTGTTTCTATTCGGGTTCTTTTGTGGCACCATACTAACTTGAGGATGTTTTTTTCTATTTCTCTGAAAAGTGTTATTCAAATTTTGATAGGGATTGAATTGAGTCCATAGAAGGTTTTGTGTAGTATAAACATTTTAACAATTTTAAATCTTCCAATCTATGAACACATTTTCTTTCCACTTATTTGTGTCTTCTTCATTTTATTTCAACACTCTCATAATTTTCAGTTTACAGGTTTTTCCTATCCTTGGATAAATTGGTTCCTGAATATTATATTTTCGGGGGAAATGGATTGTTTTCTTTATTTATTTTTCAGATAATTTATTGTTAGTGTATAGAAATGCAACAAATTTTTGTATGTTTATTTTGTATCCTGCAACTTTATTGAATTTTTTTATTAGATCTAATAGTTTTTGGGGGAGTCTTTGGGGTTTTCTATATGTGAGATTATATCATCTGTAAACAGAGACGATTTTCTTCTTCCTTTTCAATTCTGATGCATTGTATTTCTTCTTCTTCTGAATTGCTCTGGCTAGGTCTTCTAGTATTAGATTGAATAGGAGCAGTAAGAGTGCACACCCTTGTCTTGTTCCTTATCTTAGCAAAAATCTTTCACAAGTGAGTTTTATGTTTGTTGTAAGATTGTCATATATGGCCTTTGATTATGTTGAAGTTCATTCCTTCTATACTCAATTTTTTGAGAGATTTTACATGAAAGCATATTGACTTTTATCAAATGCTTTTCCTACATCTATTGAGATGAACATTTGATTTTGTCCTTTATTTTATTAATGTGGTATATCACATTTATTGATTTGTGTATGTTGAATCATCCTCAGATCACAGAGGTAAATCTTACTTGATCATGGTTTTTGATACTTTTAATGTACTTTCAATTCAGTTTCCTAGTATTTGTTGAGAATTTTTGCCTCTATATTCATCAGGGATATGGGCCTGTAGTTTTATTTTCTTGTAGTGCCCTTGTCTTGCTTTGGTATTAGGGTAATGCTGGCCTCATAAAATGAGTTTGGAAATATTCCCTCCTCTTCTATCTTTCAGAAGAGTTTGTGAAGGATTGATGTTAATTCTTCTTCAAATATTTGGAAGAATTCACCAGTGAAACATATGGTCTTGGGCTTTTATCTTCTTGGGAGGTATTTGATTACTAAAACAATTTCTTCACTCTTTTTTGTTCTGTTCATATTTTCAGTTTGTTCATTTTAGTCTTGATAGGTGTACGCTTCTATGAATGTATCCATTTCTTCTGGGGTATCCAATGCTGGTGTATAATTTTTCATAGTAATGTCTTATGATCCTTTGTATTTCTGTGATATTAGTTGTAATGCATCATTTTGTACATCTGATTTTGTTTAACTCATTGATCTCTCTTTTTTCTTAGCATCGCTAAGAGTTTGTCAATTTTGTTTATCTTATCAAAATATGCTCTTAGTTTTATTGTTCTTTTCTGTTGTTTTTCTCTATTATATTTATTTCTGCTCTGATCTTTATTATTTCCTTTCTTCTGCTAACTTTGGGCTGATTTTGTTCATTTTTGTTGTTCTTGTTCCTTGAAGTGTGAGGTTAAGTTGTTTACTGGTGATTTTTCTTCTTTTTTAATATAGGCACTTATCATTATAAACATTCCTCTTAGAACTTCTTTGGCTGCATCTCATATATTTTGGTATGCTGTTTCCACTTTTGTTTCAAGATCTTTTTAAATTTTCAATTTGATTTTCTTGTTTGAACCATTAGTTGTTCAGGAGTGTGCTGTTTACTGTTCACATTTTTGTGAATTTTCTAGTTTCCTCCTTTTGTTGACTTCTAGTTTTATGCTACTGTGGTTGGAAAAGATACTTGGTATGATTTAAACCTTCTTATATTTGCATCTTCTGTGACTTAATATTTGATATGTCTTGGAGAATGTTCCCTGTATGCTTGAGAATAAGGCGTATTCTATTATTGTTGAGTGGAATGTTCTGCAAATGTTTCTTATATCAATTTTGTCTAAGGTTTCATTAAAGTCCAATGTTTCCTTGTTGATTTTATGCCTGAATAATTTACCCATTGTTGAAAGTTGGGTATCGAAGTAGCTACTATTATTATATCATTGTCTATTTCTACCTTCAGATCTGTTAGTGTTTGCTTCATATTCTTAGCTGTTCCAATGTTTATTGCGTATATATTTACAATTGTTATATCTCTTGATGAGTTGACTTCTTTACCATTGTATAATGATCTTAGTCTCTTGTTACAGTTTTTGTCTTAAAGTCGATTTTGTCTGATATATGTATAGCTACCCTGCTCTCTTTCCGGTTGCATGGAACATATTCTGTCCTCCCATGACTGTGATCCTTTGTGTGAACTCAAAGCTGAAGTGAGTCTCTTCTAGGCAGCATAGAGTTGGTTATTTTTTTTAAATCTGTTCAGGTGCTCTATGCCTTTTGATTGGAAAATTTAATTCATTTACATTTAAGGTAATTAGAGATAAATGAGGACTTACTAATGCCATCTTATTAATTTTGTCTGGCTGTTATGTGGTTCCCTTTTTCTTTTATTTCTTCATCTTTCATTGTGGATAGATAATTTTCCATAGTGGTATTCTTTGATTTCCTTCTCTTTATGTTTTTGTATCTACTACAGGTTTCTGCTTTGTAGTTACTTTGAGGCTTACACAAAACATCTTATAGACAGAACAGTCTATTTTAGACTTAGAAAAATTTTGATTGGATCACACACAAAATCCGTACCCTTTTATGCCCCATAAATTATGTTTGCATACTTCTTTTTACATTGTGTATCCATTAACAAATTATGATAGCTATAATTATTCTTAATACATTTTTTCTTTAAGCCTTAAGCCAGAGTTAATTGATTAAAACAATGCCATATTACAGTGTTAGCATAATCTGAATTTGATTATATACTTAAATTTATTAGCAACTTTTATGTTTTTATTTTTTTTTGAGGAAGATTAGCCCTGAGCTAACTACTGCCGGTCCTCCTCTTTTTTGCAGAGGAAGCCTGGCCCTGAGCTAACATCCGTGCCCATCTTCCTCTACTTTATATGTGGGACACCTACCACAGCATGGCTTGCCAAGCAGTGCCATGTCCACACCCAGGATCTGAACCGGCAAACCCCGGGCCGCTGAGAAGCAGAAAGTGCAAACTTAACCGCTGCACCACCAGGCCTGCCCCAACATCTTTTATGTTTTTATGTTTTACTGTTACTAATTAGTTTTCTGGGTTGGCAGATTGATGGTGCCCATAAGCAGCACTACTGTTGCAGTCCTCAAGCAGCTTGGTGCTAGAGTGGGTCAAAACTTGGAATGATGGAACTCAGCCTGGCATTATGGCCCACCAAGACCCTGGGTCAGCAGGTGCCTTTTTGGAGCCTAGGTTTATGATGTTGATTAGGAGCCTGAAGCCACAGTAGTCACTCAGGGCCATGGAGATCAGCTAGTGCTGTGATATGTCAGGAGCCTGGGTTTGCTGAAGCCTGCTGGGATCCTCCTGGAGCTATGGGAGAGAGCCAGTGCTGGGATTTTGGGGCCACTGGAGAAAGCTGTGGCTGTGGGAGCTGGCAGGTGATGCAAAATATTGGAAGCCTGGGTTCACGGGAGCCTTCAAGGGGACTTGAAGCAAGAAGCAGCCTGGAGCTATAGGAGCCACTTTTGGCCATCTTTTTGAGACATCTGGGGCTGCTGGAGGTGGCCAGCACCTGAGTCGACCAGGAACCTGAGTTCACATGGGATTTCTGAGAGTCTAGAGCCAATGAAGCCACTGTAGCCATAGGAGCTGCCTGTAACTCTTGGACTTGGTAGGTACTGGCTTGTTCTGGAGTCTGGGTTCAAGGGACGCCGAAAGGAACTTGCTGCCACAGACATTGTTTGGAGCCACTGGACACAGCGGGTGCCAGGAAGTTGGACCCAGTTTCATACAGGCCTGCAAAGAGTCAGCTATGGCTGCAGGTGTTGGCCAGGTTCTGGGGGTGGTTGGCTCTTGGGTCCACAGTGAAATTGGGCACTCACTTCATTCTCCTTCTCTTGTGGGGAGGGTACCTCTGTCTGTGCTGGGCTACTTTGGCTTGCAGGAAGGGTAATGGGGTATGGGGAACCTATCTTTCCTCCCCTCCTCAATACATCTTTCCTTATGTCTGTGCTTTACCCAAGTGCTCTTATTCCTTATTGGAATTTTGGCTCTTGTGAAGGTATTTTCATGTGCAGATAGTTCAAATTTATGTGTTTTTTTTTGTGGGGGGAATAAGTGGTAGAAATTCCCATGGAGCTATTTTGCTGACATTGCTCAAGAAGTGCCATGTGTGCCTCTTTACTCCAAACACTTTCCTAGTGTTTTAGTTAAAAGCTTATAACCTGGTTCTAATCATGAGAAAACCTCAGAGGAATCTAAATGAATGGACAGTCTACATAATTAACTGGTCTTCACTCTTGAAAATGTCAAACTCAGAAGAATAGAAATGTTGAGAAACTGTTAAAGATTAATGGAGATAAAAGGTCATGATGGTTAAACATACTGTGAAATCATTTTGGATCTTATAATAAAATAGCTGTAGACATAGACACCATTATAGATGTAGTATAGACATACCCACCAAAGATAAAATAATATAGACACAAAAGGCATTGTTAAGACATTTGACAAAAATTGCATAGGGTACAGAGATTATAGAATGTAATACAGAGTATGTAATATGAGATTTTGTTTATGCAGATCTAGTCTGTATTTGAAATTTTGTTTAATTTTGTTAGTTTTTTGATCAAGCTGATTAATTGCATCTTAGAACCATATGAATACTACTTCATTCCAGTTTATGCCATTTGCTTTAATTCATTTCCAGGATATGCTGGCATAGTTGTGTCTTACTACTGGGTTTTCAAGAAGGGACATGCTATAACTTACTTTGCATTCTCTGTCTCCTCAGATTCCAAATCTTCAAAACAAGATGTGTGTTTAGCATTTTCTTTCCGGTCAAAAATAGTTGCAAAGAAATTTTTCCCATCATTTGTGGATTCAGGACTCAGAATTCAAGATTAATATTCTTGCATTCTGTCTGATGTCCAGTGCCTGAAAATAACTGTCTTCTATATTTTATTTATTTCCTGATTTGTATTGGAAGACTAGTCTAGCATTATGGTACTATTTGCATTGACATGACTAGATGTGCAATTTTCTGTTTTGATATTAAAATGTTTTGTTCACAATAGAAAAAAAGGCATGCAACTAAAATTAAGCAAACCATATTGTGGTTAAAATGACAGATTTAAAGCAGACATTTTTCTATGCTTCCTCCCCCAAATGATTAAATGATAGTGAAGTTATGAAAAATGTTCACTTTCACAGAAACTACAACAGAGGAGAAGAAGGAACTGTAAATGGGAAAAAACAGTTATTAGGTATAATGGGAGAGTTTGTTCAAAAGGGAGTTAAAACTATAAGTCTACTCTCCACTTGAAGAGTCTGGAAACTACAGCAATACCTGGCAAAAGTAGTGGATTGTAGAGTCTGAAGAATTTGAAGGAGAGATTAGCTCTGGAAACATCAGGAACTGGAAAGAGGGATGTAAGGATGAAAGATATACATAAATGGGTGTCTTTATTTAATATAGACGTTACTCATTTTTAAGCCCTTAATTTACTCTCTAGAATTCAGGTAACCTGTCTTACACCAAGATGAAAGAATAGTGGGTATGTTTTACTTCTGGAGAAAGTGATTGAAAAATTGATATTTGTAACCTTTTGAAATCTCTGTATTCCTTCTCAATGAAGCTCAGCTATAGATAAAATCAGCCTATGCACTTGACACTGCGAATAAAATTCCTTGCTGTTAATAATGAAATTAGAGAATAGGATCATGAGGTGGGTGTGCTAAGTCTCTAATTTGAAAGATGGAGAACAAAATCACAGTAATATTAACAGAGGGAAAAGAATTAAAAACCAGAAACATTGCAGAAAGGAAAGGAAAAATTGAAACACACAATAAAAATTCTGATTGAAAAAGCAAAAGGATAATTCATCCAAAGACAACCATATAAAAAGTTATTAATATTTGAAAGTATAATAGCAGAGAAAAAAACATTGTCATAAAAAAGATGGATGAACAGTTGTCAGTTGTGACAACTTTCATCAAAAGTTAAAATAAGTAACAGATTTAAGGTCAGAGGGAAATGATTAGAAAATAATACCAATTCAGAAATTCCAAGGAATAATTTTCTGAGAGAGCAAAGAGGAAGAAAAGTGAATGATAGTATCAAATAAAAAATTGTAAAATAACTCATCAGAATGAAGGAAATGAGTTTAAAAAGTGAAAGGATCTATTATTTTCTCAGAACAATAAGTTATAAACGAAAACATGGCACCATGGTACATTTTTGTGAAATCTTTGAGCTCGAGAAACAAAGAGACTACCTTCAGATCATTCAGACAGAAAATAAATAATAATATGAACATAAAATTATCTCAAATTTTAATCAGTAAGGAAGAGGGAAGAAAGAGAAACATCCTCAAATCCTAAGGAAATCAAATTTCTGATTCAGATTCTTTACCAGATCAAAGTGGAAATCCTGTTGAATGCAGAATACTTGCATATCTGGAAAATGTATTGCTTTGTTGTTTGTGTTTGGCTCTCCAACATGCAATGAAATGTTGCTGGTTATACTACTATAAATTTAAAATTTTTGTCTCTGAAATATTACAGCTCAAATACAATATCTTTATCTAAAAAATAATTTAATCCAGGAACCCATGATAAAGGTTAGCATAAACAAAAACCGATTAAGGTGCTAAATTAAAGAAGGAAATTTAGGCTTTAGAATACAAACATAAACCAAATACCTCTCTCACTTATACTACCTGCTTTGTCAAAATTGTCACGAACCCCCATCAGGAATAGTGACAGAGCAACCTGTCGTTCACAGTCAGCTCTCTCTGCAGAGTGGCCATGTTCCAATACGAGTTAATCATGCCACTTCTCTACTCTAAACCATCCGTGCTTTTCCTGTCACTCCCACTAAAAATCAATCACTTCTCACGAACTGCAGTCTCCTCTGATTCTGCAGTCACTGTCTTGTTCACCCATTTTATAGTCTCTTGTTTACTGACTCCTCTGCCCTAGACTCTGAAGCTCACCTATCACATCCCCTCTGAATGTTCTTTATATGCCCTCTGTGAGTCAGACTCTCCCTGGGACTGCTCTCTCTGCTCCTCACACACCCAAGTCTCTCTCCAATGTCCCTGTCTCTTGGTGAAAGAAAATGGCGTTCCAGCTTACCTTTGAGGTTGACTCACTGCATTGCTTTTAATGAAGTGGTACCAGTGAATGGGTCTAGCCCATAGTAGGTACTCAATAAATGATGAATGAAACATTTTAATGCCAGAATTAATTATAATCCTGTCCATAGATGTATAAACCACTAAAAAATAAATGTATGATGTACTGATTGCACTAATTACTCAGATTTATTATAGGCTGATTCCAATTAAGCAACTCAGTGAAGACAAATGTAACACTACTTTCCCTCTAGAATAAAGCAGATTGATACATTATAGTTCTTGGACAACATGCAAGTCGACGAGGGACTATCAGCAGAGGTAAAATAGACAAGCTATTCAGGTCCCCTGTTTCTCCCTAGCAAGACATCAGTGAAGTCAGAGTTTTGAGATTCAACTGAATTTTCAGAGGAATCAACACCTGTAATCATCTCCCATTGAAATGAGATTTTATAATATCCTTCTGTCCTCATGATGAGCAATATTTTCACTAGAAGCAAACTTCAGAAGACTGCTGGAACTTTTGTGTACCAGAATTGGTGGTATATTCTTAAATAATTTTCAGAAGAAAATTCATTTTAGCTTTAAAAGATTTTAGATTTAAAATTTTGTTTTAGATTTAAGAAGAAACAGTAGTTAAAATACTCATTTAAAAAATATGAAACCTATCAAATCTAAAGAGATCTTTTTATTCTCTGTTTCACAGATTGTTCAGTTTAACAATGCCAGCTTTCTGGGGTGGGTCTCAGTGGGAAAACATATAATTTGTTCTTTACTTTAGAATTAAAGTATCATGACCTACCGAGTATGATTTTCAGTAATTTAATTATAACATTTTGAGAGTATATATGATGACTATCAGATTTTATAACTGTTAACAATGCATTGTATCACTTAGTGCATTAAGCTGAAAGTGTGTTAAAAGTTAAATAAAATCACAACAATCAATGGGAAGTAGATAGTAAATAACGAAGGATGAAACTCAAGATGTAATTAAAAGTAACAATGGTAAGTGTTTAAAACAAAGGCATGCAATACTTTTCAGCCTCTAAAATATTAGTGGCATAAATATTAGACAGATAGAATCTTTAATAACTCTATCTTTGAGGCAATACTTCCTGCTCATTTTATCTCTCTCACGCTAGAAGTGACAGATATGATAATGTCTATTTTGGGCCTTAAACTTTTTTTTTTTTTTGGTGAGGAAGATTGGCCCTGAGCTAACATCCATTGCCAATCTCCCTCTATTTTGTATACGGGATGCCACTGCAGCATGGCTTGATGAGCAGTGTGTAGGTCCATACCCAGGATTGAACCTGTGAAACCTGGGCCACTGAAGCAGAGCATGTGAATTTAATCACTACGCCACCAGGCCAGCCCCAAATTTGGGATTTTTTAATCATTCACCGAAGGGCTGTGATACTATAAGAGAAGAATTCACGGTACTTTTACAGAGATAGCAGCAGAGACATATTAAAAATAATTTTGTCATTATAAATGTATATTTTAAATAACCCAAAAGATTTTTACATTTTAGCTGCAATGCATTCCAAACATTTTTGTTGTTATTTTCATTAAAATATCTGGACTTGTTTCTCTAATATATTAAAATTATTTTATATTACTACTTTTACAAATCCAACACTAATATTTACTCAGGATTTTTCCATTGTCCATCACCATGGAGAGAGACTGAGCATAAAATTTAGGGGCATGAGAATAAAGACAGGGTGTGGGAGGAAATATTCTATAGTACAGTCTTAATGTTTTGCTAAATTTACATGAACGTTGCTGAGTAAAATCTGTACAAACAGAAGACACTAACATTTCATTGCAAAAGGAATGGACACCCACATGCTTTCATCAGACTAAGACTATCTGAACATATGAAATTATAAAGACTACCTACAACATAACTCCAAATATATGTGGTCCCTTATACCTGCCACAGAATTGCATTAATCTTCTGCGATGGAGAGGAGATGCGGCAGGGTATTGGGTAGGGATGGATTTAAAGCTGTTCTAGTTGCAAGGTCATGAGTTGTAGGCATGGAAGTATGGAAATTATGAAAAAGAAAAAAGAGCTTGTGGGAAAAACATAATTTTAAACTTACTAGTGATGGGGGAAGAAGTCACATGAAAGGGGGAATAATGAAGAAAAGTGAATAAATTGGTGAATAAGAAGCCAACAATCTTAGCTCATATGAAGTAGGATTTCTGATGCCTGCAGTCACCAGGCTATGTGTCAAATGGAACTACCATTTCACGGTAAATAATTTGAGTATGGTGAATGAGAAAAAAGTGCAGTTAGCTCAATCTCTTATTAAAATTTTAAATATGAGAACATCTCTAAGCTGAGTCTTTGGCAGAGAATAAGTAGGTTAAAGATTTTATGGAATACATTGAGGAAGGTCTGTAAGAGTTCATTTTTTCTAAGGGTTGTTCAACTTCTTGGAAGGTGTGCTGAAACTGAGGTTGTGTCAGTCATGGGATAGGATGTATGGACAGGAAGACCGGAACACAACTTAGCCGTCGTTGGTTTGTGAATTTGGGTTTATTGAGAAACGTGGGGAGGATACTCTGTTGTTCGAGTTTTGTTAAGGTAAGTTGAAATTTTCAGTCTTTTGTCATCTTTCACAGGACACATTTAAACAAAATAATAATGACATGTATTTTAACTGAAAATAAAGTGGTTCAATAAAGCAATATTACTCACATAATGCTTGGCGATTAATACGCTGGCTAGGAATTAGATGGAAGTAATGTTTATGGTAAATATACTGTGTGATTGCCATATGGAGATACACAATATATGCTCAATATTTAAAGTCTTGATATTGTTGTTTTAATCCTCTATCCTTTTTTTTATACAGGTTATGCCTCCAGTAATGACAAATCTCACGTTTGTGAGAGAATATATCCTCACAGGATTTTCGACCAATAAAAATATGTACATTTTGCATTCAGTGCTCTTCTCCTTGATTTAATTCTATGCCCTCATGGGAAATGTCTTCATCATCATGATCACAACTTTGGACCAGCATCTCCACACCTCCATGTACTTCTTCTTGAAGAATTTATCCTTCTTGGATCTCTGCCTAATATCAATCACAATTCCTACATCCACTGCCAACTCTTTGATTCACATTAACTACATCTCGTTCCTTAGCTGTGTTGCCCAGGTCTTTCTCATGCTTTTTCAACAACCACAGAGCTGCACTCCTCACAGTGCTGTGCTTTGACCACTATGGTGCCACCTTCCATCCCCTGCACTATGAAGTCATCATGAACAGGGATACATGTGTTCAGTCAACCACCATGTCTTGGCCGGGTGGGGAAATGAGTGCTGTGATGCACACAGCAGGTACCTTCTCCTTATCCTATCGTGGGTCTAATATATTCCATAAGTTCTTTTGTGACATCTTGCAGTTATTGGCTATTTCTTGCTCAGAAAATTGAATAAGAGAAGTTTTACCTATCCTCGTTAGAGTGGTGTTGAGTATCTGCTGTTTTGTTTTCATCATCACTTCCTACGTCTGCATCTTCTCCACTGTCAGGAAGATCCCATCAACAGAAGTGTCAAAAGGCTTCTCCACCTGCCTTCCTCATCTGGTGGTGATTGTATTAATTATCTCCAGTGGATTCTTTGCTTATCTGAAACCTACTTCCGTGACTTATTTCAGACCCTATGATTTCTATGTTCTACACTGTGGTGACCTGAACATTTAATCTCATCTGGTATAGTCTAAGAAATAATGCCATAAAAATGTCTCTGGGGATATTATTAAAGGAAATTTTTACCAAAAAGTAAAAGCTATCTCTTCTTTTGTTGCAATAATAGATGCCATCTAGAATTATGCACACATTATTTCTTGATATTTTTACTTCAAATCTTTTTAAGACAATTTTTAGAGCATTTTTAGGTTTACAACAAAATTGAGAGGAAAGTATAGAGATTTTCCACATAACCTGTACCCCTACACATGCATAGCCTCCCCCATTAGCCATAAGCCCACCAGAATCATTCATGTTTTACCAAGAAAGATTTATATTAATATCTCATAATTACCCAAAGTCTGTAGTTTACACTAGGGCTTCTCTCATAGTGTTGTACATTCTATGGGTTTGGACAAATGTATAATTGCATATATTTATTATTATAACACCACACAGTATTTTTAGTACCCCCCAAATCCTCTGTGTTCTATTTATTTCCCTCTTCTCCGTCTACCTCTGGCAACCACCCATTTTTTTACTGCCTCCATAGTCTTGGCTTTTCCAGAATCATACAATATACATTTTTAGACCAGCTTCTTTTACTTGGTACTGTACATTTAAGCTTCCTCCATGTCTTTTCATGGCTGGATATCTTATTTCCTTTTATCAGTGTATTCACTGATTCACTTATTCATCCACCTTCTCAGAGACAGCCAGGTTTCTTCTAAATCGTCAATCAAGAATGAAGCTTCTATAGACATCCTTGTGCAGTTTTATATATGTAAATAAGTCTTAATTTCCTTTGGGTAAATACCTAGGAGCATGATTGCTGGATAATATGGTAAGAGTTTATTCATATTTACAAGAAACCACCAAATTTTCCTCAAAATGGCTGTACTCTTCTACATTCTCACAAGTAATGTACTAGAGTTTCTGTTGCTTTGTGTTCTGGACTTTGGCCATTCTAACAGGTGTTTTTTTTAATCTCATTGTTTTAATTTGCATTTTCCTGATGACGTGATTTATGGAGCATCCCAAATGTTTATTTGATATCTGCGAGAAAGGGCCAGAGACCTATTTGAAGAAACAATGGCCAAAATTTTCCCATATTTGAGTAAAACCATGGATATGTACATCCAAGAAATTCAATGAACTCAGGAAATACACACAGAGATACATTTAATTGAACATTTGAAAGACAGAGAATCTTGAAGACAGCAAGAGAAAAAAAACTCATTGTGTGAAAGGGAATCTCAAAAAGATTATCATTAAATTTCTCAGCAGAAATCTTGCAGGCCAAAAGGCAAAGTCACGACATATTTAAAATACTTACTGAAAGAGAACAACTGCCAAGTGAGAATTCTACATAGAGTACAAATGCCTTTCAAAGTCATGGAAAAATTAAGACATTGCCAGATAAACAAAACCTGAGGGAGTCCATTACCACTAGATATGCCCTACAAGAAAGGATGCTAGGCAGTATTTCAAAGCCATACGAAAATAAGAACTTCTCCAGTAAAGGGAAATATATGCATAAATATAAAAAATCACTCATTTTCTAATTTTTGCTGATAGTTCCAGTTTTTATTCTTCCACAAAATTTAAAAGACAAAAGCATAATTGTAAGTCTATGTTAATGGGTACATGATATATAAAGATGCAATTTGTGACATCAATGACATAACATGCGGGAGCAGAGCTGTAAATAAGCAGAGCTTTTATAGGTGATTAAAATTAAATTGGTATGTGTTTATAATGTATTGTTAAAATTTAGGAAACATCCTAAATATATATAAATAAATATAACAATATGTAATATTAATTACAGTATAAATATAACAATATGTAAACTCCATGGCCTAATCAAAGAATTTCTCTCATCATCCAGAGTAACAAGCTTCTCTCTACCCAGGAATCTGCCATCCCTGCTATGTGTCAGAGCCCACAGTGCATCTTCCATCTTTCCTTTATTTAAATTGAATTTTTACTGTGGTGACCTTCCCCAAAGCTGTGTTATATATTTAACCACACCAGAAGTAAGAGTTTCTACTAATCTCAATTCTCATCAACACTTAGCATTATCCTTCATTTGAATTTATCTATTCTGGGGCGTATGTGTATGCGTGTGTAAGTGTGTGCATGTATGCATGCGTGTTAGTGTATGTGTGTAGTGGCAGTGGTGTCATATTGTGGGTTTAGTTTGTACTTCCTGATTTCCAAAGAGATTTAAAACTTTTACACAGGTTTATTGGCCAGGGTACTGTTCTCTGATTTGAAATGCCTGTTGAAGTTTCCTGCTCATATTCTCTACTGGGTTATTTGAATTTTCTTAATGATTTCTAAAAGTTATTTATTTATTCTTAACATGACCACTTTGTTACTAATATTATTATTTGCAAATATCTTTCTTTACTATGTGACTTGCTATTTCATTTTCCTGTGGTGTCTTTTAATGAAAATGGTTCTTATTTTTCTGTAATCCAATTGATCAATATATTCTTTTTATGGTTAGTACTTTCTGTGTCCTGTTTATAACATTTAGGCCTAAATGTAATCAAGAAATGATTATCCTATGATAGCTTGTGTAAGTTTATTTTAAATTTCACATTAAGTTTTACAATATAGCTGGAATCATAAATTCTTTTGCATAGTATGAAACAGAGGTAAAGTTTGCTTTTTTATAGCATCATTTATTGAACTGGTCTGCAGTATTGTCTTTCAAATAAATGAAGTGTAGATGTATTTCTGGTATCTCTATTCTGTTCTTTTAGTATTTTTTACTATCCTTGCCTAAATACCATGCTGCCTCAATTATGGAAGACCTATAATGGTTTCTTCTTTTTAATAGATGCATTTAGAGGCTATGGAGTTTTCTTTAGTGTGCCTTTATCTGAATCCATCCACATACAACCACCATCAGGAGGATAATACTGGGATACTGACTATCTATCTATCTATCTATGTACCTCTCATCTATCTCTCATCTATCTGTGTTTCTTTCTCAACTTGGCTGCAATAATCTCATCATGTTTTAATAAATTAAAATTGTATTGTTACTCAGTTCAAAATAGTTTTAAAGTTCCATTGTCATTTCTTTACTTATAGATGAGTTACTTAGAATTCAAATGGTTAATTTCCAAATATATCAGGATTTTCAATTTATTGTTTGTTATTGATTTCTATATTAATTTACTACACTATGTACATAATGGCTTTTGGGAATGTGCTGTGAATTACTTTACAGGCTGACATATGTTCAATGGTAGTAAATGTTTATGACCACTTGAAAAACGGTATAACACATATATGTAACACCTATGACATATATAACATGTATGTGTAACATATGTATCATGTATATATATTTTCCTAAGAACTGAAAAAGACACATAATTTTTACAAAAATTTGACTGTTTACTTTGCCATGGGAAAGCATCAAATACGTCAGATATTTTATATCATAAAGACCATACTCTCTGAACACAATAATATTAAACTAGAAATTAACTAAAATAAATTAGAAAAATACATATTTGGAAATTAAAATGAAAAATTCTAGGTAAGACATAGGTCAAAGAGTATCTTAGTGGAAATTAGAAAATAACTAAATTAAAGGAAAAACACTACATTTGAAAATTAGTGAAAAAATTTTGATGGCCCACTATGTATCTATTTTTTAAAAAGAGAAAAACAAAAGCAGAATAATTGTAAAGAAAGTAGAAGGACAGAAATACAAAAAAGAATGGGAATTTATGAAAAGGCAAATATACCTAAGATAGTACACCAAATATTACTTTTTTGAAAAAAACTAATAAAATTGAGAAAATTCTTGTGAATTCTGAAAAAAATGAATTGTCTAACTCTATTGTGTTCTAATTATTTTTGTCTATTGACTTGTAATTTACAGAGATCATTTCATCACTTTAATGATGAATTTATCTCTTTGTTCAGAGTTAGTCAACATTACTATCTTCGGAATAGTCTTTATTCTTATGTTAATCACAGGGTTAGTATTGCATATTTGATAAGCAGAGACATTATTAACTAGTTTGAAAAAGAGAGTTGTCAGGTGATAGAACTTAATCCAATCAAGGGTAAACATTTTTAAAAATGACAGCTGCTATAATAATACAAATCAATATTCAACTCAAGATAAAGTTACACACCCACACCCTTTGGTTTTCTAAAATCTTAGTATGTATCTAACTATTAATAATAACACTGTAGTTAAAGTTATTCAACAAGTGATTTGTAAGACTTTCCAGATTATTTTAAAATCCTGGTGTGGTATTTAATTTGTCGTGTCTATCCACAGCTAAATAAAACCTCTCTGGGATCTGTTTAACTTTGGAAATCCTATCAAGTGCTATCAATGACTTTCTCATTAAATTGTTATTTGTTAGGTGACTCTAGATTAAAAAACTATATAATGTCTCTAATATCAACAAACTTGTTCATGATGCCAAATTCAATTGCATTTGCTACTGAATTTAGAAAAACTACATGCAGCATATTTCTCACCCTTATAATTTTGGTTGAGCACTTTATATTCTCATTATCTTTATTATCCACTTAGTCATAATTGCTTATTTTAATGTCATATTTAATTAAGTGAAGCATAACATCTCAATGCTGACATCGTGTGGGCTCAGTCACCAGGATGCTTTGATTTAAAACCTAGCTTTGCACCTAAATTACAAATAACCCATATGTGCTTCCATTTTCTCTTCAACAAACTGAAGATGATGATATAAAATTTAGTACACTAATGAGTTAAATTTAGGTTAAGAACGTGTCTGGCACAAATCAAGTGTTATAGTTTTGCTAGTTCTCATTGTTAATTGATGCAATTAATGTTTTTGCCAATGATAATCAGTCACTGTTGAATTTAATAAACTTCCACCATTAAATATAAGTAAAATCCTATAGAGTCAGTGCAAATAAAGATCTGCATCCCCTGTTCCAAGTCATGGTTATGGGCCATTTTCATCCAAAAGAGCTTTCCTTGTGTCCACGAGTTACCCTCTGCCAGCAGAGACCACAGAGCCTGGTCAGTGCCTTCCTGGAGCATCCTCATTAACGCACGTTTCTCTGCTCTTGTTTTCTTACTCTGCGTCTCAGAGCCTAAGTTCCATGAAGGCTACATTTCCCACAAAGGACGGTAAAAGGATTAACTGAGGGGACCATAGGTCAGCCACTGCATCATTGCCATAGAGCATGAGATATTTGTCAGGTGTTGTGTTGACTCACCTGTGAAATGACCATATACCCACCTTGATTCTAGATCTCAGGACACCTCTGCCCAGGGGACATCCATGGACGGTGCCTCGCACACAGGAGCAGTGGTGGCTGGGCTGATGGCTTGATGGACTGGCACTGCAGTGCTGAAACCTCCTGATGTCTTTGGGAGAGCTGGTGGTACCACAAGGAGGCAGGACTTCTGGAGGACTGATTGGCACAGACCCTGAAAATCAGAACACACAATGGCAGTAGCAGGGAGTAGGGTGGTGGAGATTCCTTTATATGGTAAGGGAGGTCATGGTCAAGAGTCAAGGATTTTAGGTAGCATTTGAAGGGGTAGCAACTATTTACAATCTAATATTCTCATTATTCTATAGTTAATTGGGTTATTCACATTAGTACTTACTAGTTGAGTATAAATGCTATCCCCTGTGAATTCCCACTCCTCAAAGCAAGTGAAGTACATAGAAATGAAGGATAAAATTTTACTTTAGAGGTAGAAATTAAAAGTACTGTAGATGAAAGCATGGGTGCAGTAAAAAGATGAAAGATCATTGGATATTGCATATCAAAGCAGTAGTAACAAATGATTTTATTGATTGGAGGTGAAAATCAGACTGTGAGGAAACCCTGCACAGCAAACATGTCAGCAGAAGGAATGGTATAGAGGAGTTATGTGTATTTATATTCTACTTTGAGACTTCTTCCTCCAGGAGATACCTCGTGCAGGTGTCAGTGTAAACCCTCTGCTCCCTAGTGGAAGTGCAGCTCAGGAAGCACGAATCTAGGAATCCCTGTTACTGGTACATTCAAATCCTACGTAATAATTGGAATTTAATTTGATTCAAGTCCTTGGATTCCCACAAAAATCATATATAATAAATACCAATGGAAGCACGATAATTTGGGATAAGATTTATTGCTTTATTTAGTACAATAAGAGTTTTAATAATCAAATAAAACTTTACACTTGAAGGTCAGCCTCATGAAAGTGGTCTTGCTGATCAATTTAGGGGACTCTCCAAACTCTGTAACTATTATTGAAGATTATATATTTTTTGTTTTTCTTGGAGTTGATAGATGCCTCACATAGAAATGAATTTACTGCGCTACTTTTAGCTGAATGTGTTTCCTGAGGCCTGTTTTCCCTGCTGTGGAAATACTGCACTCGTCTGATACAAAGACCTTCTCATCGGATATGCCTTTTAGTTACTGATAACACCAGTTGTATGAACAGCCTGAATGTTTGAACTGGCCTGATAATCACCACACTTCAGTATCCTTGGGCAGCATGCCTCCCAATGGACAGTAACGTGAAACAGGTGAAAGCAGATTTTTATTTTCTAAATAAATCCAATTGAGTCACTAACAAATGTTTTCTTCTTAGGTGCCACTTAGGAATCTTCCACCTTGGCTGTGTTATTCCAGTCCTGAAATCATGTAGGCAATTTGAGGTCAGAGCATGTATCTCTCACCCCTCACTGAGCATAGTAAAAACACTACACACTACTTAGATAGAGACTAAAACCACAAAGAGAGATTAATAAAACTTTTTGAAAATTAAATTTCTGAATAATAATCCTGGAGCTCCTTAAGCTAACAAGCTGACTGATGATCACCTGGAGCTCCTCTTGGAGTTTCTGTCTCCTGAGTATTCCTTCCCAGACTAAAAATGCTGAGCCCGGTGGAGAACACCTGAAAGGCAGACATGTGATGCAAGTAGGTATCCTTTGGGAAGTTGAGGAGGCCAAAAGTGAATGTAGCTCTGAGACTGAGAAAATCAGAGACACCAAAGCACCTGCAGGAGAAACATTTCAAGAAAGAAGCAAGGGAGCTGAGAGACGTCAGACTAATTGTGAAGTGAGAGGTAGAACTTGACCCATCATGTGACCCTGCAGAACTTCTAATACTTGAATTAGGTAATTCTATCCATCTGCTATCAGTCAGTGTTTTCAAAGAACATGGTAATAAAACATTGAAAATTTAGCTGGTTAGAAAGATCAATTTGATTGGAAAGGCTCCCTTTTGAAAAATAGATTATGAATTCCTTCATCATTCTTCCTATGCGTTTTCTTTTATATTTGTCATTAATTGATTTTGAATATTATGCAATGGTTGAAGCAGGAAACTTTATGTATAATGGCTAAGAACACTTTCTTGAGGATTATTTACTTCCTGTTTCCATTACATCCTACAAGTCTGCAGAGGCTTTTTAAAGGAAACTTTTATTATGCATTTGACTCTGTCAATTATATACCAGTCAGAATTTTTCATACAATTCTCCATCTATTTACCTAGTTAAAAATCTACAAAATGACAGTAAATCTGCCTCATTGTTATTTGTAAGGCTTTGCATCAAAGAAATCTACAGACCTGGCTATATCTTTTTTAAGTCAGGAGAAAAAACTAAGTCAAAAGATATAAAGAAAACTAAATTTTATAATACAAAAGCTTATAAGAGAATTAAGAAGCAAAAGAAATAAACAAGAATGCTTTATGAACAAAACAAGAATAGGAGGTAAAACTTAGGAGGATTAAAAGTAATTTTCAAAGGTTAAGAAGCCAAAAGAGAAAATCAGAGTTGATTGAAAACCCAAATACATAAAGTGATCCCGGGTTCCCTAGGAAGGTCACATTCAGCCTGTCTAAACATTATTATCTTTTAAGAAGCTTGTGTTCAAGGTGAGAACATCAAGGAAGACTTATGAGCTCAGGGATCTTGCTATTTTTTTCATCATAGAATTTTTTCTAAAGCTTTGTTCTTTGAGAACTTTCCAGGTATTTGAATTTACAATAATCATTCACTCTCAGGAAATATCCTTTATTATGGAAAGCTGAGGAGCTCACAGGCAGTGCTCTCTCAGGGTCACAGGGTGGAACAGTTGAGGGACAGTCCTGGACACAGCATTAAAACAGAACTGAGGAAAGGATAGCACCTCTAAGCTCGTGGTCCTGCTTAGAAAGCTTAGAGGTGCCCAGCCGAGCTCCAATGTCGGGAGGCAGAAACATGCAGCCTTCCTTATCCGCTCATACATTCATCCACTTATCCATTTGTCCATTCATTCATTCATCTGCAGGGCCCACTGACAGACACTGGCCACAGGATATAGCTGCACCTGGATATGACCATGAGCAAAGGGCACTCCCACTCCTCAGAGCCTGCTGTACCCATCACTTAGCAACAGCATAGGTCATCGGGAGGCCAGAGGCGAGGTTTGTCTGTGCTTGCACATTGAAGGCCCGGGTTCAACAACAAAAAGAAACTGGGCTCCTTGAGGTCAGAGGGAGAAGAGGACACATGCTGAGGTGGGGGGAGGTGAGAAGGTCCCACAAAGCATCCTCTCCTAAGGTCCCCAAGATCCCTGTGGATCTCTGGGCTGCTGCTGCCATGGCCACCATTTTGCCTGCCACCACCAACACCAATGCAGAAGGGGCTGGACTTGGTGGTGAGAAGTGGACACACAGGTCACTTCTGTGCTCTGAAATCAGGACCTTGCAGGGTTGGTAATGGTTCAGATGGGGGGGGTGTGGCAGGATGAAATCCGGTGAGACAGGGTGATGAAGATCTCTGAGTCTCACTCCGAGTGACAGTCGTGGCAATCCTCAATCTGTTGACCCCGAGCCTGATCCCTCCCCTAGATGTGGGCAGAGGAGGTCCATTCACTGGCACCACAACCCAGGGTCCCCTGCCTCTCTGAGTGCCTTTCGGGAATCTGTTCAATGCCCCCTGACCGATGGTGCCTCTCCACCCACCAAAATCAACACCCTAATCCTCTTTCAGATACATGGATATGGTGAGCAAGGACCTGTATTTGGAATGTGCTGCCTCCCTGGTCAGGCAAACCAGTAGCCCAGCAGTGTCCCCATCTCAGACAGGAGAGATGACACTTCCCAGAAAAGTGTCAGGACTCCCACCACTTTCCTCCATACTTGTCCTGTTGACTGAGTCTTGGCACAGGAGGAAGTGGTGACCAGGCTGCTTTGGACAAAGTGGCAAGCCATACAATGCTCCTCTCCCTATTCCTCCCACCTGTGCACTCAAGGCGGGGCCAGGTGAGGGCCTTTCTAAGGCCTTCGTCATGGATTTCTCTAAAGATGAGTGTCCTAAGCAGCATAAAGTATGGCTTTCCTGATTCCAGAAAAGAGGGTGGGGCCTGCTTATCATAGAGCTTGCCCAGTGGGTTCCCATTCCCTAGGCCTGCCTAGTGTGGAAAACTCCTTTGGCAAGTCTTTCTCAACCTTCTGACTTGAAAAGAGTTTTCCTCTCCCTGGAGTTGAAAGGTTTGAATCATCCTGTGAAGCCATGTTCTATGAAGGAAAAAATGAAGCCTGGGTGGAACCAACTGGCAGAGAGATAGCCTTGATATCCTCCCCATAATGGTGTTAGCAAGCAGGGCAACACCCTGACTTGTAAAGATGGAAGCAATGACCTGAGCAGAAGGGATTAGAGGAGATGAGGCACAGTTGAAGAAAAAGTGAACCCAGAGCCATACAACACATGCAACTTCAAGTAGGAGGAGAGGCTCATAGAAAAGAGTGAGGAACAAACACAACCACAGAGAAGAAAGACAGCAAGACGGGCACGTGTGGATTTGGAACCCAGCAAGGAGAGATGGAGAGAGAGAGCCTGAGTGTTTCTGAGGCAGTATTTGGAGATTCCAAGGCTTAAAAAGACTCCAAGCCATGATTTGGACCACAAGAAGAGACACCAGAGGGGTCATTATCAAAAACATCATCTCTGGGAAAAAGAGGAAATGTACCAATTGCCAATCCAAGGTCTTGGACGCTTGCAGACTGGGTGAAAAGAAGAAAAAAGAGTGAGAGGGTACATTCCAAGGAGCACCTCTCCACTGGACGACATCACGCATATACCACCACCCTGGGGAACTACTTCCCAATCGAAAGAAAGGAAGCCAGAAGATGAAGCACTGGAAGGTGAAAATGGACAGCTAAGCAGCAAGTGGATCAGTGATGAATTGGCCATCCAGTCTCAGCTGAGTCCATCCCATCCTTGAAAAGGGATTTCTCTCCTTTTGATAATAGTCCCATGATGAGGTCAGAGCCTTCAGATCCTGCTTGGTCAGCCCGGCCATGCATGGCTGTGGTCTGTCCTCAGGATCCAAAACCATTCTTTCTTCTAATTTGGCACTTTCACCCATGCATCCGTTCAGCCATTCATCAGACACAAGCAGCAGAAGTAGAAATGGCAGTGGAGGTAGGGAGGAAATGGTGGCAGCAGCAGTGACCCAGAGATCTGGGTTCTCAGGGACCTGAGGAGAGGAAGGTAGGTGCGCCCTCGACACCTCCTGTCACCTCTCCCATGGGTCCTCTTGTCACTCAATCCTCCAGGAGCCCAGCACCCTGAAGTTGAAGCCAGCATTACAACTGCACATGCCTGGCAATCAGCACCTCTGGCATCACAATGATGCCCGTGGTTGCCAAGGGAGGGTCCAGGGGACTCTCAGTGAGTGGGAGTGCCCTCTGGTGGTAGCCTGGAGCATGTGCAGCTTCATCTTATGACCTGCTTCTGTCAGTGGGTCCTGCAGATGAACGACTGGATGAATGGATGAATGGAGAAGGAAGGAGGGAGGAAAGGAAGGATGATTCTGACTCTGGAGGGTGGAACATGGAGGGCAGGGCCAGCTGACCAAGTAGGATCCAGAGCCTAGCACTGATATCCCTTCCTCAGATTGCCTTTGAGGGTATGCCTTGGACAGTGGAGGATGGGGTCTGCCCTGGGACCCCGAGATAGGACTGCCTGTGTGCTTTTGGAAAGCTTTGTACCCTCAGGGGTTTCAGCTCCTGGAGTCACAGCCTGAGGTCATGGGGCTGCCCCTGTGAGTAAAGGGATTGGGCTTGGCTGCATGGCTTTGGCCTCCCTGCATTCCCTATCCCTCCAGGTGACCTTGTGTTTGAGTGGCTGTGTTCTGCCTTGTGGCTGAGTGTGATTCCTTTTTTCCTCCCTTGTCTTTCCTGGGTATCCTGAAGGTGTGCCAGACGTGGCCAAGGCTTCGGACTGGCAGTTGGAAGAAGCCCCTCTCCATCCTGAGAGATAACTTTCCAAACACGAGTATGCCAGAGGGCCTTATCAGGAACACATTTGATACTTGCAGGAAAGTTGCATGAATAGGTCTCAGCAGGTGCTTATGGCCCTGTGCTCCCCCAGCCCCATTCCCCAGTGGTCAAATCTGACCTCACCGTGGTGCCATGATCAAGGAGAGGAACGTTCACTTAGGGTGACTGGACACACTCAGCTGCATACTGGATGGGAAATTCATTATGGATCCACTTGAAGTTTAGCTCTCTCTTCTGCCCTTCCAAAACTTCATCTCCCTGCTTCCATTGTTTTGACTGAGAAGGAGGTCTCTGGGGGGTGTGGGTGATGGTGGAAGGTCTTCATGTTGAGGAGAATTCCTTCAAAGGAGCGCTCTCTCTGCACTTTCTTTCAATTCACCCTCTCCGCACACATCTCAGACGTTGGGGGTAATGATCAGCACACTTCTTGTTCCGGTCTCAGATCAGATATTCTTGATGGTGCTGCCTGTCGGAGTTCTTCTTCTGGTCCAAAGGATGGCCTTGGGCTGCTGTCGGTCTTGGAAACTCAAAATACTGCCTCAGAAACACTCAGACTCTCTCTCTCCACTTTTCCTTCCCGGATCCCAAATCCGCATGTACCCATCTTGATGTTTCTGTTCTCTTCCTTGTTTTGGCCCTCATATTTTTCATGATTCTCTCCTCCTTCTTGGGGGTACACATGTTGTATGTCACTGGATTCACTTTTCCTTCAGCTGTCTCTCACCTCCTCTTAAGCCCTTCTGCTCAGTTCATTTCATCCATTTTTTGTAAGTTGTGGTTGGGCCTTGTTTGTCAACACTGGACTGGGGAGGAGTTCAAAGCTATCCCTCTGACAGCCGGTTCCTCTCAGTTCTCATTTCTTCCTTGAAAAACATGGCCTCAAAGCACATCTTGAACTTACTTTTATACTCCAGGTGGAGGAAAGACTTTGTCAAGTCAGCAGGCTGAGAAAGACTTGCCAAAGGAGTTCACCACTCAAGACAGGCCACCCAGGGAATGGGGAACCCATGAGGCATGCTCTTCCATTGCCCTGTCTCACCCTCTGCTCTGGAGTCAGGAAAACCATGCTTTCCTGCCTCTTAGGGAACTCATCTTTGGAGAAATCCATGACTAAGGACCGAGAAAGGCCCTGCCTTTGTCCTCTCCCTGAGTGCGCATATGTGGGGCAGAGGGAAGGAGAACAATAGGAGTTTCCTGCTTTGGCCAAGCTTTGTTCTTTCAGAAGAGGAATGTCAGTGGAATCAGTGACTAACACAGACTCTGTGTTCAACCTGCTCATTAGCTGTCCTGCCACTGCCAGGACTGTCACACAGGGTTCCTGTATGGGAAGGGGCAGGACCCCAAACAAGAGTGCCTTGGGAGTGCAGTGTGGAAGGAAAGGCCAAGCCTCTGACTCTGTGGCCCACCTCTAGCTGAGGAAATAACAGTAAATCCAGATCCAGCCCTAGAACCTTCCTGCCTCTGCACTTTGACCTCCAAGAACCTGCTGAGGGGAGAAGAGGCCTAACCTCTTGGATTTCCCTCACCTGGCAGTGGGAGCGCAGTTGACTCTGCTGTATGCCGTAAGCAGTGGGGCTCTGAGGGCGAGTGGAGCCAGCCTTCCACATGCTGTCAGCTACCCCTGACTTGCTGTTCCCTGACCTGGAAACCAATGATTTGTGTCCAAATCCCAGCTTCCTGTCTTACCAACTCTATGACCAAACGCTCACTGTTCACCGTGTCTGTGCAGAGGAATGAGGTGGCACAGGGAGGAAACTGGGCAGAGTCTGGCCTTTTGGTGAGGGAGGGGTGCTCACTGAAGTGCTGCCAGGTCCTTGTGTGGATCACCCACTTTCCCAAGAGGCCTCAACAGCCTCAGCGCTTGTTAGGCACATGATATGTGCCTAGGCACTTGACTACATGGGAGAGAAGCAAATAAAGCCTGTGATTGTTGCTGCCCTAGAGAGTGTGCATCTGAATGGGGAGTCAGACTGAGGGTGGTCAGAATGGCTGCAAGATGACCCCTGAGGTGGGCAGGTGAGAACCACATTCTGGCGGTTGGAGGGAGCGAGCCTGGGCAGCTCTTGAGGAGGGTGGAGAGTGTTACCTGCCCTGCCACACCCAAGCTCAGCATCCACAGTCTCCCACAGTACCAGGCAGGGTCAGTGGTCAAAGCTGAAGCTCTGGAGGCTGAGGATGTGGCTTAGGCTTGTGGGTATCCCTGGGTTTTGTCTCTGTCCACTGAGGGCACAGCTGGTAGTGTCACCTATCAAGTCCCAGGTATGCCCTTACTGGGTTCCCTGAGCACCTGTCTCATCCAGGACAGGAGAAGTCCATGAGGGAAAAGAAGCCAAAGGAAGCAGGGCTCCAGCTCCCCCTTCAGCACACTCTATTCCCTCCCCCAGCAGAACCAAGTCCTCAAGAATCTCTCCTCACTGCACAACATCCTCTCTTCTGTAGAGTCACTCGATTCACCATCTGAAGAAGACATGGTAACAAGCTTCCAGGTGGGTAGGCCACTCTCCATCTGAGCATCACCAGGGTGTTCCAGACAGCCTGCATAGTGTTGGCATTGCCTCCTTGGTCAGCTGGGACCACCTGGGAAACAGTAAACCCCAGTGATAGGGACTGACCTGGTTCAGGTGGGGGCAGTCTCTGAGTCTCTGGAACCTTAGGCCAGTGGTTCTTCTTCAGAAATTAGTTTCCTTAAGTGTCAGATGCTGGCTTGAGCCAAATTGGAGATTTTCAAGTGTTTATTTTGCAGCAACAAAACTCTATCCAACTGAAACCAACACTATTTAAAACAGACCTTCTCAGTACATATGGGAATGGAGACCCCAGTGACAACAGGAGAGCCCCTTTCCCAGGCCATCAGAGAATTCAGGGCTCAGAGGAATCCAGTGAAAACCCTCATCAAGGCCCCAGGCTATTTGAATCTTCTGCGTTCTCAAACAAAAGGGATTTGCCTTTAAACCACCCTGCAGTTCTTCTTTCTTTCTTTCCCCTCCCTTCAAGAAGAGCTCATGATAATTTAAGAAGCTGTGCACCAAGGACCAGCAGGTGGGCAGGAAGCTGCACATGGAAGTCACCTTAGGCTGGAGATCTTGAAAGAGGGGAGGGAGAGAAGGGAAGGGAATATCCTGAGGGGATCCCAGGAGGTTAGTCCTATGGCAAGGCCACGGGCCCAACCTGGTGGTCTGAAACTCTGTGTGGGTGGGGCAGACAGGAACCACTGACCAGGCCCCAGGACACCTTGACCTTCTCCATCCAGGGCTTGCCCCAGCTGGGTGCCTGGACATACCCTGAGAGTCCAGGTCAGAGCCTTGGTCACTGGTGGGGCTGGCGGTGAGGTGAAGGCAGGGGGCACAGGGCCTCTGTCTGGGAGGGGGAGCAGTCTCTCCTTGGTCGGTCCCTGAGCAAGTCATTGTCCTTCTGTGGGCCACAGTCTCCTTCTTTCAGAAATTGAGGGAGAAGATGTGTAGTGCAGGCTTCACAGGGGTATGATGAGATTCAAGGGAGGTGAGGAATGTACAGGGGATGTGTGCAGGCTCCTCCTCGAGAGGTGAGGGGAGAGCAATGATGACAGATGAAATGGAGTCCTCAGGAGATCCTGGGTGCAGGTGGAGTTCTCCTCACACTTTCCAGCTAAGGAAAGAGGCTCAGGGAGGCCCACACAGGCCCAAGGTCACACAAGACTGAGTGTTTCAGCTGAGACTGGTCTAGAATCAGAGCACCCTGGAGGTGGGAGCAGCATAGGCATCAGGTGACTAGAGCCCAATGTCCAGGATCTGAGTCCAGGGGCCTAGGGGGACGTGAGGAGGGGAGTATGGCCTCATTGACCCTGTGCTTGACCCTGGCAGAAGGTGACCTCCATTTTGGCCATCGCTGAAGATAGACACCCCAGAGGAGGCAGCAGCAGCAGGTGAGGGTGCCTGTGGGGGAGGCTCCCACGCATCAGAGAAGGGGATCTCCCCGCCCAGCTGCAGGTGTCCACTCCAGGAAAGGGAGTCCTTTCTCCTCCAGCCCGGCTCCTGGTGACACAGAGCCTGAAGTGCCTGCATTAGAAGTGACCAGGAGGAGGCCTGGAAGGGCTGGGTATTGGATGGGTTTGTGGTGGGGAGAGGCAGGGACCACACATCCAGGGATTTGCCAAAATCCAGCTCTGGGTGGTGACTGGGGGAAATTGGTGTTCCTGGAGGGCAGAAGAGGAGAGAATTGGGAGGAGCTGCTAAGGGTCCTAGGTTGCACTATGTCGGAGCCTGGAGTGGGCAGGAGGCTGGGGTGATACCAAAAGTTCAGTCTCTGAACTCAGTGCCAATCCAAATAATGAGAACAGAGTTTTGGGTGAAAAGGAAAAAAAACCCAGTTTTATTATTTTCTTTGCCAGGTGAAGGGAGTACCACCCTCCTAATGCCTGAGAACTGCTGGCTCCCCTTAAGAAGCAGGTAAAGTGTTTTAAAAGTTTGCAAGGAATGTGGCTACTTGTAGGGAGGGGGCAGGCTCTGGCCTTGCTGGTCAGTGCTTTCCCACTGGCCTGAGTTTGGCCTTGTGAGGCTGTTTGCAGGTAGGTGGGGGGTGAGAGAAGGGAATCCGCAGGGGGAGTCCTTGGTGGTCTGCCTTCATGGTGGATGGTGGATTCTGACTCCAGGAAGCCCAGGAGCTGGGGCCTCAGAAGCTGGAGCTTCCTGACATTCTCTGGCCATCAGTTTTCCTGTGAAAGACTTCAAGGACCCTGGATCAGCTACAACTTTATTGGGAGCCCAGCGGGAGGCCACCTGGGCTTTAATAAGTTGTAACTTCTATTTGGTAGTGAAGCTCCAGGCCTCAAAGTTTAAAGAAACAGATATTTACATATGAGTGTGAACTAAAGAAGCAGGGAAAGGGGATGAGAGCTTTTGGTTTTAACCCCATATATGCTGGGTTCAATGTAGGGGAACCCATATCAGGGCAGGTATTAACTAAAAGCCTGACAAAAGGGGCTTCTGGGGAGGGGAACTGAGAGCACCTTAGAGCGGGGCTCATCACCACCAGTTCCCTGATGGCACAGGGTGTTGTCCCCTTCCTTGGCACATACTTCAGTTCCCTGCAGCTGCTGGAATGTGTGATGAAGGATTATCTGGAGATTAGTGAGCCTGGAGGCAGGGCCCTGGGGGCTCAGGCTCCTGAGGTTGGGGAGGAGAGAGTCCTGCCCTGAGACCTGAGCCCTGAGCTCTCTGCATTTGGCAAAGGTCCTCTCCGGAGAGCCTCCCAGCTTCCCCTGGGAGCCAGGGCAACAAGCCCAACTTAGTGATGAGTAAACTGAGGATCCAGGTTGTCCACATTCCCTGGGCTGGTAACGCTCAGAGCTGCCTGACTGTGTGGCTGCAGGAGCTTGCTTCTGAGCTGGCCTCAGCCTCTCCTTCGGGCCCTGCCAGTGAGGGAAGAGAAGTCGGGCTCCTCCCAGTCAGGAAGCCCATCAGTGGCTGATCTGTCTCTTCCTGCCTGAGGCCTGAGTCTCCCCACACGTCATCAGAGAGGGTTGGGTTACAAGGTCTCTTGCCTCAGTTGCTCTGTGCCCCCTGCTCTGGAGCCCAGAGACTGGCCCAGGTCCAAGTCCGGGCTCTGGATGGGCCTACCCGCTGGCAGCAGTGCAACATTGGAAGAGGTGTGGATGGGGCTAGTTCTGGTCTAAAGGGGTTGTTTCTGAAGGACTTTGGCTGTCTGCCTTCCAGGGCAATGTGCTCAACTGTGGGAAATGGAATGAGGAAAACAGCTGAGGCCTCACTGTAGGGGGAGTGGGGTTGTGGAATTCAGAGACTCTCTAGGACAAGAACCTCCCTGGCCTCATCCCTTACATCCTACATTTATTGGGAAAGATAAATACACAGAACTGAGAGTCCCATCACATTGGCATGTGGGGGAAGGGACTGACACCAAGGATGCCTACCTCCCTGGATGAGAAGCTATTTCAACCCAACCATGAGAACAGGCAAGTCCTGGATGGAATTGGAAGGAAGGAGGGCTCCCATGTGAGTAAAGACTCCATACTGGCTCTATGCCCTTTTCCCCACCCTCCACAAGGCCCCTACAGTGTCCCTCACCCAGGCTCAGTCTGCATCTTGTCCTTTCTCTGTCCCAGCAACTAATTAAAGATATCTTGCTGCTCCAAGATGCTTCAAATCAGTGTAGTCTGAGGGAAATTTGTGGCCTGGCTCCAGGCCATAGAGCCCCTAGTGAGGATGAGAGGTGGGTGGAGAGGAGTTGGGTGAGGGCTAAGTGGAGTCGCTCTGCTGATCAGCTGCAGAGCCTGTGGCCATGGCTCCGTGGTCAGCCCCAGACTTTGTTGCATGGTGACCCCTGGGGCACTGGGACTCAGCTGCTGGCAGGGTGCAGGAGGGTCTCTTGAGGCGTGGCTCCTGGTAACTCACAGGTCCACTCTGTCCCATAGCTCCAGCCTGTCCTGCCACCTCCAGGCCCCATTCCAGTGGACCAGCAAGATTCAAATGTTTTTGAAGGCCAAGAAGAACCCATTCTCTTCAAGCTCAGGACTGTGTGAGCATCCGACCTGGCAGTGACTGGGTCTGGGATCTGAGTAGAGCATTGGGCTAAGCACTGGCCTGTGGAGTCAGATAGCCAGCAGTGGCATCCCAGCTGCAGTACTGAGTATTGCTGCAATGGGAAGTTCCCCTCACCTTTCTGAGACTCCACTTCCTCCCCTGAGAAATGGATGGTGCCAAATGACAGCTCCCCGGTCAGGGACAAATGGGGTGCTGCTGACTAGGCACTCGTATGGTTTGGAGCACAGAATGCAGTGCGGGAAGGGAGGTGTGCTCCAATACTGGGGAGGCCCCTCAATAATCAGTCTCTTCTATTCAGTCACCAGGCCCTCAGCACAGGGGACACAGGTCATACTCCTGAGGCCAGGTCAGGCACAGCCTCTTCATGAGCAGTGAGGACACAGCATGAGCTGGGCCAGCTCCTCCCACCCTGAGGGGAAGGAGAACATTTTAAGCCTTTCCCTGGGGTCCTGAAGCCCAGCAGAGAGGGCATGAGCCCAACCCAACTCCCTGACACCTCTATCCCAGCACCTATTTACCTATTTGGGAGGGTCGATAGTTATTTGTGGTTAATAGTAAGCATTAGATTTCAACGTTATATTAAAATCCTGTTTCTTTTACAGCCTGGCAGTAGTGGTGTGGTTCTTTCACTTCCTGTGCTATGTAAATGGGACACAGAATCCCACATTCCTCCTTGAATGCAGGAATCTTGCAGGGTCTCGGCTTATTTTTGTGCAAGAAGAGAGAAGGTCCAGCTCCCTCCCTTGGTGCTGAAGGACACCTCCTAACCCCTTTCCTCAGAGGACAGGTTCACTGCAGTGTGGTTCACCTGGGCCAGGAGCACAGACGGCCCTCAGAACTCCCATGGTTTAGAAGTCAGAGGAGCTTTCACAGGCAGAGCAGCAACCACTGAAATGTGGGCATCTTTCAAAAGGCCTAGCCAGGACCACATCCTGCCAAAGGACAGTGGCTGCCTTTCTACAGCTTTGGAGAAGGAAGGAATGCTTTCTGCTCCTCTTGTTGAGGGTTCTTTTGACCAAATAGTGGAACTTGTAGTTTTCTAATCCATCTCTGAATTGCAGCAGCACTAAGTGGGGAAAAACATATAAAAAAATTAAAAAATGCATGTGGAGAGGACAAGACCAGCGGAAAGTCATTTGCAGGTGAACTGAGGGCGGCAGGGACTGTGAACTAGGATTTCTGGAATCCCTGCACTTCCTTCTACAACTCTTTTTGGGCAGAAATTTCTCTCCCTCAGTCAACTTGTAGGGTTTTCTCCATGAGGCCACAGGTGCAGTCTGGGAGAATGAAAGCCCGAGTGGAAGTGATGGACGTTTTGGCCATACCTTCAAGTAACTTAATTGTGCCTTCAGTGCCTGCTCCAGCCTCATCTCGTAGGCACCACTTCCTTTTGAGGATGGAGTGCTGCTGTGTGCACCAAATGTTCTGGTCACCTTACCTACCAAAGGTAGGTAACACCTGTTCAAAATGGACAGCCAAGATCACATGGTCACTTGTTGGCTATAGTTATGCTTGAGTCTCCACTAAGGCCTAGTAGCAAGCAGTGCTGTTTCTCCAAAGGAGGGTGTTATCTGCAGCGGATCTCAGGGATTTGCTCCCAATCTTAATGGTTTGCATTGTGATTCCTCCACTGGGGCCTGCTGATGGCACCACACAACATCTGCACATTCAGAACCATTGGGTCTGCTGGATCCTGTGGCCCCAGTGGCAAAGCAGCTTCTCTGGCAGCCTGGACCTGTTGCAGGGCCTTCTCTTGTTCTGGGCCCTACTCAAGACTGGTAGCCTTTCGAGCCCCTCAGTCAATGAGCTTGAGTCATCCATCCTGATAAGGATTCTGTTGCCTCCAAAATGCATAGAGGCCCACTAGGCATTATGCCTCCTTTTGGTTCATAGGAGGGAAGGGGCCAGATTGCACCACTTATCCTTCATCTTAAAAGCAATATCTTAACAAGCCCAACACCACTGGGCTCCTAGAAGTTTCATTGAGGGGGGTGGCCCCTGAACTTTTGTGGGGTTTATTTCCTACCTTCTGACACACAGTGTCTTTCCAATGAGACTAGAATCCCTGTGTGGATCCTGTCGCCTGGATGGTGTGATTCCCTGCTTCTGTTGAGCTACAGTTTCCCATATAGGACAGGCAGCAGCACCTTCTGTTTCTTTGTACTAACTCTCTGCTCACTTTTCTGTTGGGTCCTTTGCGTTTTCTTACTGATCTGTATAATTTTTTTTTAGATATTCTATAAAGTAATCCTTTATTGTTTTGTATCTATTGCCTTCTATTCTGGCCCCTGTACATTACTTTCTATTTTTAGGTTGCTGACATATGCCAATAAATTAATTCTGGATATCAAGCTTATATCCAGTGACTTTACTAAAATCTACCTGTTTGTTGTAATAATTGTAGATTATGGTGAATTTCCCATTCATGCAATGGTACCTTCCGTGTCTACTGGTGGTTTGATTTCTTGCTTGTTCATCCTTATGCCTTATTTCTTTCCACTGGCTTAATGCCCTGGCTCACCTTCCAGCAGTGTGTTGAACAAATGAGTAATAGGAGGCATCTTTGTCTGGTTTTCATCCCAGGGGATAAAGCTTTCAATTATTGTGTATTAAGTATGATGTTTGCTATAGGTTCATTTTAAACAAACAATCAGACTTTTTTTTGTATGTGAGCTGCCACCAATGCGTGGCCACACTTGAGTGGTGTAGGTCTGTGCCAGGGAACTGAACCCAGGCCACCAAATGGAATACACCAAATTTAACCACTAGGCCACCAGGGCTGGCCCAAGAGGTTTTTTTTTTTAATGAACAACATTGAATTTTATTAAATTATGTTTTACATTGATTCTAGGTGATGATATAATTTTCTTTTTTACTTTTCTGCTAATGGGATGGTTTCTGTGATTTAATTTTGAATGCTAAATCACCCCTGAATTTTTTAGTGTATCTCACTTAGCACTGGTATATTCTATTTTCATAGGTGGCTGAATTCATAGAATAATATTTTGCCTAGAATATTTATATCTAAGTTTATGAAAGAGATGATCTATAATTTTATTTTCTCCTAATGATTTGGTCACATTGTGGTATCAATTTAATGCTGGCCTCATAAAATAAATTGAAAAGTATTTCCTCTTTTCCTCCTCTTTGGGAGAGTTTGGAAAATTTAGGCGGTTTTTTTTCTTCCTTATGTTTGAAATCTTTTAATAGTCTGGGTCTGGAGTTTTCCTTGGCAGTGTTTTCTGATGTTACTGTTGATTGGTTGTTTGATGTGATTTTTAAATAATTGATCCGCTTTAGTCAATAGAGAAGTTTTCTCATTTCATGTTTTTCTGTGTGTGTCAGCTTTGATAAGTTGTTTTTTTTTTTAAAGATTTTATTTTTTTCCTTTTTCTCCCCAAAGCCCCCCAGTACATACTTGTACATTCTTCATTGTGGGTCGTTCTAGTTGTGGCACGTGGGATGCTGCCTCAGCGTGGTTTGATGAGCAGTGCCATGTCTGCGCCCAGGATTCGAACCAAGGAAACACTGGGCCGCCTGCAGCGGAGCGTGCAAACTTAACCACTCGGCCACGGGGCCAGCCCCTGATTAGTTGATTTTTGAAATGTGGTCCATTTTGATCTCTGATGTGAACTTTTTATCCGAAATATTTCTTAAAATCTTGTTAGTATCTTGTTAATGTCTCCGGGTCCCGTAGAGGACGCCTATGCTTTGATTCCTGATATTGGTAATTTGGTTTCTTCTTTTTCTTTTCGTTTTTCCATCTGTTTTCCTAGGAGCTTACTAATTTTATTAATATCAACAAAACACAGCTTTTAGCCTTGTTGATTTGCTTCTATTGTATTTTTCTGTGTCATTGATTTCTGCTCTTTGATTTCTCGTTGCCTTGCTCTTATATTCTTCCAGTTTGATAGTTCTGTTTTTAGTGCTGGGGAAGGAAGCTGAGATTGATGCTAATAGTCTTTTCCCTATTCTAATTTACTCATGGAAGGCTAAATTTCCCTCTAAGCACTGATTTAGCTGGCATCCCAGGTCCACGCTGGTGTGTTTCCAAACCCTGTACCTGCTACTTGCTGTGAAAAAAGTGCGTATAGAGTACAATAGGTACACAAAAGAAAGAGGGGTCAAGTTTCAGTATCAAGAAAGACTCCCTCCATGTGTTAGTACAGTGTGTTGTAAATTGAGAAAGTACGCTGTTAAAAATTAAAGGATGATTGGGGCTGGCCCCATGGCCAAGTGGTTGAGTTTGTGTGCTCTGCTTTGGTGGCCCAGGGTTTCACTGGTTTGGATCCTGGGTACGGACGTGGCACCATTTGTCAGGCCGTGCTGGGGCAGCATCCAACATAGCACAACCAGATGCACTCACAGCTAGATAATACAACTACTTACTGGGGGGTTTGGGGGGGGAGAAGAAGAAAAAAAGATTGGCCACAGATGTTAGCTCAGGTGGCCAAACTTTAAAAAATAAAATGAAAGGATGATCAAATGCACTGAGTCTGAGAATCCTATATACCACTCAAAAATATTATGGTACCAGGATGGGCAATGTATGAAATAGCAGGGCATCAAGGACCATTATACAGCTCTGTCAATATGCCTAGGTGCTTAGAGCAGGAGACATGGAGACAGAACGCCTCCTGGAACTGTGGGTTTGCCGTTTCCTATGTTGGCAAGCTTGGTCAACATCCATGTGCCTCCATATCCTTGCTCCTCACATATAAATTGTTTTCTGTAGAGATTAAATGATTTTATATGTACATGTAGTCACACAAGACTGATTTGTTAATCAGAGCCTACTCTTCTCAAAAAGAACAGTGACTCTGGGACACAGAGGAGGAATAGGCCACTATGCACAGATAAGACAGGAGGATTCAGTTCCGCGGGACTAATCAGAAGAGGAACAAAACAAGGATAATGAAAGGAAGCACCAGAGACATTCCCTGTCTCCTTAGGATAGCCCAGCTCTTCAGATGGTCTCAGTCAGGCTTCCTGGGTTACCTGCCGACCCCAGACTGTTGAAGTCCTTCACCTTCTCATCAGTTGGTTTCCTCCTTCCTGTCTTTAAACCTATGCATTGCTTTTCCTTACTTATCTGAGGAATGAGCACATGGAATGATTGCAGCATTTGAGGTGTGGCCTCGATGGCTGCGACAGTTGTGTTCAGCCACCAACCAGTGCTCTGTCCTCCAGCCCCATGCCCACACCACCCACCTCGGCCTGTCCAGGCACAGCCGCCCCTTGCGCTCCGTCTGGGGCCTCTGCCCCACGCTTTGAACTGAGCCTCGTCCGGCTGTGGCGGCGCAGAGCCGAGTGCCCACGCCCAGGGCCCTGTGCACCATATGTGGTTCCCTGGCAGGAGGAGGGAGTGGGAGGGCTTTGGGGGTGCTGAGTCGAGCTGAGGAGGCTCCTGTCTGTGTGCAGCTTGCTGCGGACTTGTACCAGCAGTGGGTGCTGGATTTTGTCAGCCGTTTCTCACTCCTGTGGACATGATCATCTCGTTTTTCTGTTTTATTCTGTTAATATGGTTAATTATGTTGAACAAGCTTGAGGGTTAAACCAACCTTGCATTCTTGTGATAAACCTTATTTGGTTGTGATGTTTATCCTTTTAAAATAATTCTGGATTTGATTTGAGCATGTTTTAAGGATTTCAATGTCTAGTTACATGAAGAATAATGTCTGTAGGTTTGTTTTCTTGTGTGTGGTATTGCTGTCGAAAACCATAAAGTGACACCTCATTTTGTAGAATGGTATTAACTTCTCTCTCAAACGTTTGGCAGAACTGACCACTGCTGCCCTCTGAGCTCAGTTTTTAAGTAGGAATTTAATTTCTGTAATAGATATGGGCCTATGCAGGTTGTCTACCTCTTCTGGAAGGAGCTTTGGGGGTTGACTTTCAAAGAATTTTACCAGTTCTTCTGTTGTTGAATTGGTTGGCTAACGTTGTTGACACTATTCTCTTATTATTCTTTTGTTGTCTCTAGGACCTGTAGAGATAGTTCCTCTTTCCTTCTTAACACTGATGACTTATGCTGTCTTCACTGACTTATTTTTTTATCTTGATCATTCTAACTATGAGTTTGTTCATATACACATCTTGTTGATCTTTTCAAAGAACTAGCTTTTAGCTTGGCTATTTTTCTCTATGTCTGTTTAAAATTTTGTTGATTTCTGCTCCTTATTTCTTTCCTTCAACTTCTTTTGGGTTTACTTGGTTTTTTTAGCTCCTTGGAGTGGAATCACATATCTTACCCATATTTTTTTAAGTTTATTCCCTCACATGTTTTATGTTTTTGTGTGCTATGATAAATGGTAGCTTTAAAAGATTTCATTTCTAATTGTTAGCTAGTATATAGAAATACAGTTTGGTTTTGCATATTGAATTTATGCCTTCAACTTAGCTAAAGTCAATTAGTAGTTTCAATAACCTTTTTCCCCATGAAAATAAAGATAGTTTTACTTACTCCTTTCCAACATGGATGCCTTTAATTTATTTTTCCCACCTATTGTCTAGGATCTTCGGTATGCTATTGAATAGAAGTGGTGAGAGTGGATCTTCTTGCCTTGTTCTTTATCTTAGGTGGGTAGTGTTCAGTCATATGTCATTAATTATAGTGTTAAATGTAGGTTTTTCATAGACCCCCTCATCAGCTTGAGGAAATGTCCTTCTTTCTCTTGTTCCCTAAAATTTAAATTTATCATGAATGTTTGTTGAATTTTGTAAAAGGATTTTCTGCACTTATTGAGATAATCAGAGGTTATTTTTCCTTTGTTCTGTCAATATTTTGAATTGCATTTATTGAATTTTGAATGTTAAACCAACCTTGCATTCCTAGGTTTAACCTCACTTGGTCATAATGGATTATCTTTTTAAATCTATCTATATCTTCCTGAGTTTGATTTGCTGTTATTTTTTAAAGGACTTTTTCATCTATGATCATGAGGGAAATTGTTCAGTAGTTTTCTTTTCTTGTAGTATGTTTGCTTGGTTTTGTGATGAAATAAATGTATCAGGCAGTGCTTCTTCCAACATTTTCTGAAAGAGTTTGTGTATTTCTTTTTTTATTAAATTTTTGATAGAATTCATTGAGGCCTCCAGTGTTCTTTGTGGGAAGATTTTTAATTAAGAATTTAAATTTTTAAAACTTTTCATATTTTTGTGATGAGTCAATTTTAGTAATGTATGTTTTGTAAGATACTGATGTTTTCCTCAGTTATAAAGTTCAGTGATATAAAGTTTCTCTTTATAGTGCATCATTATCCTTTTCATTATGATAAGATGTATAATGATGTCTCTCCTTTCACTAATGAGATTTGTAACTTGTCTTTTTCTCTTTTCTTTATCAGCCTAGCTACTGGTTGATCAATTTTATTGACTTTTTTAAGTGTATAGATTTTGCTTTCATTGATTTTTCTCTATCATTTTGTCTGTTCTTCCTTTTGTTGTTTTTTATTGCTAACTTTAGTGTTTTCTTCCTTCTTCTTAATTAGGATATTTTTGCTGTTATTTTTTTTCTAATTTCTTAAGGTGTAAGCTAACATAATTGTTTCTGGAAATTTTCCTCCTCTGATATTAGCATTTAGACCTATAGGTTTCCCTCTAAGCCCTGCTTTAGGTGTATCCCACATATTTTGTAAACTTTTTATTTTGAAATTATTATAGAGTCACAGGAAGTTGCAAACATAACATAAAGCATCCTGGGTACTGTCCACCCACTATCCCCCAGTGGCAACATCTTATATAACTGTAGCATCATATCAAATTCAGGGAATCAGCATTGATATGTTGATATTGATATACTGTTAACTAGAACACAGGCAACATTCAGCTTTCATCATACTTTAACTTGCATATTTCTGTGTGTATGTGTGTGTGTGTGTGTGTGTACAGTTCTGTGCAGTTTTATTCCAGGTATAGATTTGTGCAACCAGAATGGTCAAGATACAAATTGTTTCATCACCACAAAAGAACTCCATGAGATGCCTCTTTGTAATCACACCCATTCTGCATCCCACCCGCTGTCCCTGACCCTTGAAAACTGCTGATCTGTTCTCCATCTCTCTAGTTTTCTCATGTTGAGAACATTATATAAGTGTAATCATAGAGTATGCAGCCTTTGGGGATTAGCTTTTATTCCCTAAACATAGTGTTCCTGAGGTCCCCCCAGGTTGCTGAGTGCATCAGTAGTCTATTCCTGAGTATTGCTGAGTGGTCTTCCCTTGTATGGATGAACCAGGATTGGCTCAACCATTCACTCATTGAAGGGCGTCTGGACTGTTTCCAGTTCTGCTACTAGGAATAAAGCTGCTGTTAGCAATCATGTGCAGGGTGTTCTGTGAACCTGAAATTTCATTCCCTAGGACAGATGCCCATGAGTACAACTTCTGGGTCGTGCAGTACTTGTGAATTTAACTAGAAACTGCCAAATGATTTTCTAGATTGGCTGTATTATTTTACATTGCCTCTGGAAATTTATGACCATCCCACATATTTTGCTATCTTTTGTGTTCATTTTCAGTCAGTTTAAAATATTTTCTAAAATTCCTTATGATATGTTCTTTGCCCCATGAGACTCTTAAAAATATGGCTTTTTATTTACTAATATTTAGGGTTTTTCTAGGTACCTCTCTGTTGCCAATTTAAAATTTAATCTTTTGTAGTCAGAAAATATTTTGTATAATTTTAAACCTTTCCATGTTTGCTTGAAATCAGTTTGTATTCTTCAGTTATTTGCTAGAGTGTTCTAAAAGTTTCATTTAGGACAAATTGTTAGTGTTATTCAAGTTTTCTAATCTCTTACTGATTTCATGTCTACTTGATTTTTCAGTACAGAGAGAGGCGTGTTGTCTTATTTCTACTTTTAATTCAGTCACTTATTGTGTGCACACACATGCAGGACTGGTATGTCTTCTTAATAAATTGATATTTTATCATTATAAAATGACCTTCCTTATCTCTGGTTAGTGTTTGCATGGTTTATCTCTTTCCATTCTTTTTCTTTTAAGCTATTTTTGTCTGTATATTTAAAGTGGTTTTATTGTTGACAGTATATGATTAGGTCTTCTTTTCACCTTGCCTTTGTCTTTTAATTAGAATAGTTTGACTATTTACATTTCTTGTGGTTATTGATATTGTTTTGTTTAAAGGTACTGTCTTGCTACTTGTTGTTTTACTTATCTCTTCTTTGTCGTTCTTTCTTTCCTATTAGTTCTGTATTTTTCAGCATTCCATTTTATCTCCATCACTGACAGCATCACTGTATTCTCCCTATCTATTTTAGTAGGGAGGTTTGCTTTTTGTTAATGTTTTGGTGGTTACTCACCTGGTATTTTAATTCCTCCTGAAGAAATTCCTCTAACATCTTTTGTTGCTTCAGTTTGCTGTTGACTAATTATTTCACCTTTTGTTTATCTGGAAAGGTCCTTATTTCTCTTTAATTTTAAAGAAAATTCTTGAAATAAAATTTTAGTTCGACAGTTTTTCTTTCAGCACTTAAAACCTTCTGGTCCATTGTGTTTTGGCTGTATAATTTCGGATGAGAAATCTGGGCTCATTCTTCTGTTTCTTTGTCTGTCCTTAAGGTTTTCTTCTCACTCTTTGGTGCTTCATATGGTTTTCTTTGTGTTTACCTTTTTTGTGTTTCATTAAGCTTCTTCAATGTGAAGATATATTGTTTTTATCACATTTGGAACCTTTTCTGCCACTATTTCTTTAAATATATTTTCCATCACCTTCGTCTCCTCTTCTTCTGGAACTTCTGGGCATGTTACACTACTTGATATTGTCCCACAGGTCACCAAGCCTTGTTATTACAGTCTTTCATCTCTCTGTGTTTCAATTAGGGTTTTCCTATTTTTGTGTTGTCAAGTTCCTTTTCTTCTGCACATTTAATCATCTGTTAATCTCATTTATTTTTTCATTTCCACCATATATGTTTGTATTTCACCTCTAGAAGTTCCATCTGGTTCTTCTTTAAATCTTCTGTTTGTCTCCTACTGTATTCATGCTGTGTTTTAAATACTTGTAAATGTTTATCATAGTTGTCTTAAAATCCTTATTTGGGCAGTTCCTCATCTTGCCCTTTCAGGATCTGTTCCTATTGACTACGTTTTTCCTGGTTTTGGTCATATTTTCTTGTTTCTTTGTAGGTCCAGTAACTTTTAGTTGGATGGTAGACATTGTGATGATTACAGTAAATGTCTGGTTTTTGTCATTATTTTTAAGAGGGTTCCACTTGTTTTTTCAGGAAGGTAAGTTGCTTGTGGATGAGCTTGGTAATTTTCAAGCTTTTATTTTAAGATTTTTAGGTGAGGTGTAGAGCATCATTACTCTAGAGCTAACTTAGCCTCACTATTTAGGTACAACCTTTTTGCTGTCTCCTATTTCTTGTCTTGTTGGTTCAAATGGGACGCCTCTCTGACCAGTCCAAGCTCTAAATGTCTCCCAACCCTCTGTTAAGCAGTGGAAGTTGTTCAACTTATAACTCCCTGGTCAGTTTTTACCTCGCCTCATTGAGTTTCATGTGTTGCTTAGAATTTGGCAACAGATGAAAGGGACCCTCATGCAGACTTTTAGAGCTCTTTGTATGTAGCTCTCTTCTCTTCAGAGCCCTCTCACATATCTCCTCTTCACTATCTCCAGCTCCTTCAGCCTCCGTGGGCTCTGATAGATTTCACCCACTCAGTAGTCTGGTGTTCTGCCTGGGTTCCCCAACTTCCGATGCCCTCTAGAAAATGCTTTCACTAAGAAAGCACAATAATAGAGTTTATTCTTAGCACAATCTTATGCAGCCTGTTGTCCAAGGTCTGAAATCGGAAAGTGGTTGTTCATATATGTTTTTCTACCAGTTTTCTAGTTCACAGCAAGAGGATATTTTATCCTTGTTATGTCATCATGGACAGAAGCAGAAGTCCCTCTCTGGTTTGTTTCTTTTCTCCTTACTATTTTTAAAAAATTATAGTAAAATTCACATGACATAACATTTATGATCTTAACCGTTTTTTAGTATATAGTGCTGTAATAGCGCATTCACATTTTTGTGCAACCATCACCATCATCCAGCTGTAAAACTCTTTAAATCTTAAAAAACTGAAACTCTGTATCCATTAAAAAATAATTCTCCATTCTTCCCTAACCCCCAATCCCTGGAAACCACTATTCTACTTTCTGGCTCTATGAATTTGCAGTCCTCTAATCACCTCACTTCTTTATAGGATGTGTGTCACAAAATTTGTGGCCAATTTTTAAAGGCACCGCAAATTAGATACCACAATTCATTTATCCATTCTATTGTAGATGGATATTTGAGTACTTTCTACTTTGGAGGAATGATGGGGAACCCTGCTGTAATCATTCTTGCTACTTTCTCTAGGGTCAGGTATGTTTGCATTTGAGTTGAGTGCACATCTAAGAGTGGAATTGCTGGTCATGTTGTATGTGTGTCTCCAGCTTTAACAGATAGACCCTGCCAAAAAGCTTTCCTAAGTGGCTGCACGAATTCCTACTCCTAACAGCAAAGTGTGAGCCTTCCAGTTGCTCTGCAGCCTCCCCTGCACTTGCTGCCATAGGCTCAGCATTTCCAAACTTTTTTTAACCATTCTCTGGTTGTATAGAAGATCTCAGTGTGGTTGAATTGTCATTTCCCTTGTCCCTGCTGATTTTAGCACATTTGCATGTGCTTGTTGGCCGTTGGGACACTCTGTGTTGTGAAGTGCCTGTTCAAGTCTTTTGCCCAGTTTTAAGCAATTGGTTTGTTTGTCTTCTTTCTTCCTGTAATGTTGAAGCTTTTTTTTTTTTTAAAGATTTTTTATTTTTTCCTTTTTCTCCCCAAAGCCCCCCGGTACATAGTTGTATATTCTTCGTTGTGGGTCCTTCTAGTTGTGGCATGTGGGACGCTGCCTCAGCATGGTCTGATGAGCAGTGCCATGTCCACGCCCAGGATTTGAACCAACGAAACACTGGGCCGCCTGCAGCAGAGCACACGAAATTAACCACTCGGTCACGGGGCCAGCCCCATGTTGAAGGTTTTTTGTATTCTGCAGATGAATCCTTCATTGGATATTGGAACTGGAATAACCTCTTCGCATCCTGTGACTTGCCACTTCCCTCTTGTAGTGTGTCTCATGATGAAGCAAAGTCTAACTTTTAATGAATCCCAGTTTACCGATCTTTTCTTTCATGGAGAGTGTGTGTGTATGTGTGCGTTTGTGTGTCTTCTTTAACAAGTTGTTGCTACCCTGTCGTGCTGAAGATGTTTTCTAATGTTGTCTTCTAGAAGCTTTATTATTTTACCTTTCACCTTTAGATCAAAGTGTCCAGGAATTGAGTTTTGTGTGTTGGAGGGTAGGGGTCAAGGTTTCTTTTATATCCATATGCTTATCTCTATGAGTAATAACAGGCAGCATTGGGACAGGTGGACACAAGCCTGGGAGTTAGGGGTCCTGTATTCTCAGCCTTAACCTCCCTTTAAAGCACCCTCTGAACTTGCGCAGATGATTTTCCCAGTTCTCCCTCCTCTCAGACTCCTTCCTTCCTTCCTTTCTTCCTTCTATCCTTCCTTCCACACTCCCTCCCTCCTTTCCTCCCTCCCTGCATTCATTCCTTCCTTCTATCCATCCAACCATCTGTCCAGATGTCAATCTGTCCAACTGTCCTTCTGCGTGTTCACCTGATTGTCCTTCTGGTCTCCTTCCATCCTCTTTCCTCCCATCTCTGCAAATTCTTCTCCTTGTCTTTATTCCTCCTGCTTTCCCTTTGACCCTCCATCTGTCCACTCTTCCTCTGTCCATCCAGGTATCCCCTCTGTCTGTGCCTCTACCTCTCTCATTGTTCCGTCTCTCTCTTCAACAACACTCACTCTCTTGGGTTTATCTCCTTCACAGGCTTGCTCATCCCTCTACTCACACAATCCCTGCTTCTGTCACTCACCTTTATGGCTCACCTCTGAATAATTGTCCTGGGACAGCCACTACTGGAGTGCAGATGAGCTTGTGGAGCTTCACCCACTGAGTGGGGGTCTCTGTCCCTCCCTGACGACAGCCCTTTCCACAGCTCCTGAGCCAGGCAGCATGTTCCTGCCTACTTCCTCATCGCCTGAGCAACCAGAAGCCACCACAGGCCTAGGGGGGCCCTCTTCCTTCCTCAGAGGAGCTCTCCAGCCCCACACCTCAACTGACCAATTATTACTGGGCAGCTGGGAAGCCGAGGTGTGCAATTCTGCTTTGAGGGCAAGCATGCTGATCACAAGGATTACACCAATATTTCAATCTGATGCAGCCCTCAGAGAGCCCCTGGTCTTGTGAAAATCACAGAACATTCTAATATAAGGTGGGATGTTTTGAGCAGAAGTGCCTGGCATTCTTTGGGTGGGAAGGGCTTTGTGGAGGAAGTTTTGCCCACTTGGGGTCTTTAAAAGGAGTAGGCATTATATAGGGAAATAGGGTGTGGAGCGTCATCCTGGCAGAATAAATTGCATGAGTCACAGCCCTGTAGGCAATAACAACATATTGTATGGGGGAATGGGCAGGGATTTGGTTTGCCTGAAGCAGCAAGTTTAACTCAGAGTGAATGGATCAATGAGGCTGAAGAGTCAGCAGGAGCCAGAGGTGAGAGGGCCTTCAGTGCCTGGTCAAGCAGCTTGAACTTAAGCCTGAAGGCCTTAGGGAGCCATGGCTGATACTAGAGCAGGAGTGTTCCTAGTGAGATCTTCATTTCAGAAAAATGCTCTAATGTTCAAGGCAGAGAACATCTTTTAGACAATGCATCCAGTGAGCATGTTAGGGTGTTGGTTCCGGTGATAAAAGATAAGACCTACCTGGGACCCAGCTGAAGAGAAGGAATGTTTTGAGGAGCAATCTGCAAGTGGAATTGGTGTTACTGGCAGGGGAGGAAGGAGGAGCTGAGAGATATGCTGGCTTCAACTTGGATGAGCACAGCCTTGGGTGGTGGTTCCACTAGGAGCAAAGGCAACAGATGATAATGAGTTCAGGACTCTGATCTGGTCTCAGGCCAGCTGTCAGTGATGGCCATCTCTCCCCATCTCTTCTTGCAAGCTATGCGGCACGAGCTGAAGGCCCTCACACTGAACTTCAGCATCTCCAATCTCCAATATTCGCCAGACATGAGCAAGGGCTCAGCGACCTTTAACTCCACTGAGAGAGGCCTGCAGCACCGGATGAGACACTGGTGCCCGCAGCTCCTGGAAGGCTGAGTCCCAGCCAGCCGCTCCCTAGCTGCTGTCTCTCCTGCTCATCCTCCTCCTGCCTTCTCCCCAGCTTGGATCCTTGTTCAAGAAGAGCAGCCTGGGCCCCTTGTCCTTGGTTTGCAGACTGTTCTCCCTCAGGCAAGTCCTTTTTCTGAGCATTTGAGAGTCACAAACAGTTTCGGAGACTACCTCATTTTTCACTCTTCCCACGGAGTGCCAATTTGCTCCTCCCTCCCTCTTTCCCCCATTGTCAGAGGATTCAGGACGTCTCTCTAGACTCCCCACATTCCTCTCTCCCCAGGCCACTGGAGGTTGGAGTAGCCACCAGCATGGAAGCTATCTGCACCTACCACACTGACCCGATGGCTCGCGATGGAGAGTGTGACAGAGACACCAGGTGATAGAAAGCAGCTTTCCTGGGAGCTGAACCAGCTGATCCACCATGTCACCCCGAGGGGCCTCTACTCCCTGGTCAGGGACAACCTTTTTGTCACTCATGAGTGTTCATGCTGAGCTGGATTGACAGTGATCCTTACTTATACCTGTTCTATTTTATTTCCTCTCTAACAAGGCAGCCCAGGTTCTGATTTGGGGGACACGGAACCTGCATATGTAGAAAATTTCAACTTTCAAATGGAGACTGTGCTGTTAATGGATTTGTAGATCCCAATCATAAAAAAAAAAAGAAACTGAACTCGGCAATAATTTTTATATAGATTGCCTGGACAAATGATAAGATCTTGGTTATAATGGGTTTAAATATATTATTAAAATTAGTTTCACTTGTTTATTTTTACTTTTTTACATGTGGCTACTAAAAGAAGTTTAAATTCCATGAGATAGGGTGTGAAATTCTACTGTTGGACAGCACTGTTCAAGCCATGAAAATAAAGCCTAGAGAAAGTGGTTAGGGACAATTTTTCCAAGGAAAGGAGTCCATCCGACCCATGATGCAAGATGCAGAAAACAGTCTCATGACACACACACACATGCACAGACTCACAAAACAAAACCAACATCATCATAGAGTTGCCCTGCTACTTCTCAAGTGGCAGGAGGTTGCACTCCTACATTGTCCTAAGTGGATGAACCTCACGAAAGAAGTCAGAAGTCAAAAGAATTTGCCAACGAGGAAGATATGAAATCAGAGAGTAAGGTCAGGATCATCTGTGAGGTTCCCAGTGGTGGATACTGTTAGTGATTCAATACGTTAGGGAGAATTTTGCAAGAAGGGTTGTTACAGAACTCACCTTTCCTTTCCTAGGTAGAAATATACAAGTTGTGTAAAGAATAATAGCTCTAGCAAACCAATGAAAAGATGGTAGAACATGAATATCATTCTTGTAAAACACTCCTGGATTAGTGAGCCAGTCAGGGAACAGATGACATTGGATTAAGTTGGACCTCATTAGGCTGATTCCTACTTCATGACCATCCTATGGATTATCTCATGCCAGGACCTCTAAAACATGCTGCCCGCACCACTCTTTTGCCACCAAGGTCCACCAACCAGACCAGTCCTTGCTGACAAATGCCCTGGCTGGGCCCTTCTGACAACACCTGGAGGACTCTCCATAAATCCCCCTCTGTCATGGCACTCTTTTACCTGCCACTGGCCAGGGAAACACTTCCCCCAAGGCTCACACTGTGTGTGCCCAGTTCTGGGGATGGCACTTCTCCCTCAAGTGAAGAGGAGGATCAGAGTGCAGAGCCTGTGGGCTGCAGCCATTAGGACAAGAACTGGGGCTTGTGGCCAGAGAGAAGAGAACCTGTAGTGGGTGTGGCTCCCAGGGTTCAAGAAGCCCCCATGATCCCTGGATAGAATCCCAGAAGACCATGCAGGACAGAGGAGGGATGCTTGGGTGTGATTCTGCTAAGGACTGTCCATAGGAAGGCGGATATGCCATTGGTAATGCCTTCAAAAGTGTTGTTCATTCATCGATTTGTCTTGTCTCAGGGAGTGTTGTCTACATCCATCCAGGTGCTAGTCTCCCCTCTGGAGCAAACAGATAGCATCAGAAGAATGTTTCTATTTCATTTATAATGGATAGGTACAGTGCTTGTCATGTGCTAGGTGTTGCAAGCATTTTTCAAACATTAACTCCTTTAATACTCTCCGTGTCCTTACAAATTAGGTACACTTATTATTCTTGCCAACACCAGGTGAAGAAACTGAGGTACCAATGAGGTGAGTAACTTGCCCACTACCAATATCTAGGAAGTGATTCAGCTGGAATTTCAACGTAAGAAGTTGGCTCCATATTCTCTGTTCTTAACCATGTTCTTTACTCTCTAATACTTCACACCATGAAGACATTGGCTCAGCATATCCATTTTCCTGTTACACCCAGTAGCCCCACTCTTTGATCTCTGTCTGAAAAAGATGCTATTTGCATCAAAACTGTTGCACAGACACACCAAACTGACTTCTCCTCATATCCCATGTCCTGGAAAATACATAGAGAACTTTTCAAAACCTTTCTTGCCTAGGCTGGGAGTGCTTCTGGGAAATCCCACTGTTCGTCTAAGAAGCCAAGGGAAGGCTGGGAGCTGGGTATCAGGGGAGACCTGACCTCAGGAGTTACCAGGAAATTACAGAATGGATGGGAGGCCTCAGCAGGACTTCAGGATCTGGTGGTGTTTGAAGCTGGGCGCTAATTTTCTGGCTGTGGGTGTAGGGGCTGGTGCTGCATTCCAGGGAGAAAGGATGGCTCCCTGTGTTCTTGGGGAAAATCAGACCCAGGAAAGAGAAGAAATGATGCTTTCCTTTCACAATGGACTTGGGAGGGGAAACATTTAGGCCAGAAGAGAAGTCATGTTCCTGAGGTCACCGGAAGAAGCTGCCTCTGCCTCCGCCAAGCAGACAGCCCTCCTTCATGGACTCACTTTATCCAAATGACACCAAGAAGGAGGAAACCATGAGATGCCTTTCCAGGTGGGAGATCTGTGACGGTGGAGACTGTGCCTGGGAGGCTCTGAAAGGCCTCACGGAGGTGACATTTGCTGTGAGCAGAGTGCCAGATGAGAGGCATGCCTGCCTGTGTCTGGGAACAGTTTGAGTGTCAGGGAGAAGGCACCGCTGGTGCAGAGACTCACAGGAAGAAGTGAGTGTGACCAGAAAAGGGCAGAAGGGTGGGGGTGTGGCTGGAAGGAGCCTGAGAAGAGATAGGAGGGCAGATGGGGGCAGAGCAGGGCTGGGTGGCAGGAACTGGCAGACTGTGCTTTTTCCCATCACTCTCTGATGACATTGCTCTAAGACATTCGACCTAGAAAGTACAAATCCTTAAGATCTCACAAAGTCTGTGTGCCAGGAATGGGGCACAGCTTAGCTGCGTGCCTCTGCCTCAAGGTCTCTGTGAAGCAGGGGCTGTGTCTCTATTGCAGCTCGACTCGTGGAGGGTTTGCTCCCAAGTTCACTCACATGCATGTTGACGGGGTTTGTTTGGACTGAAAGTCTGAGTTCCTGCCTGTCTGTTGGCCGATCATTCCCTCCGTTCTCTCCTATGGAGCCTCTTCACAGGGCAACTGAAAACATGCACACTTGCTCCCCCAGTTCCAGAGATATAAGAGGCAGAGAGAGAGGGAAACAGGAGCAGGGAAAGAGGGAGGGGGCTGAAGAATGTGAGTAAGAAAGAAGTGTCAGGCTTTTTGTTATTAACCCCGGGTTGTGTGCCATCCCAACACCTTGGCTGCATTCTGCTCAGAAGCCACTTCCTAATGACTGCAGTTCCACAAGGATGTGCACAGCAGAAGACAGTGAGCACCGGGAGCCGTGGCGGAGGCTGCCCTCCACATAGGCCGACATGAGGCACTTGGGTCTGACTCTAAGTCAAACAGGAGACCGTGGAAGGTTTCATGCTAGTGACTGGCAATATCTGAATTTCCTCTAATTTCAACCCCTAAAAGGTGCAGACATAGAAATGAGGCCCAGAGGGGCAGTGACTTGCTCAAGGTCCAAGAGCTGCGACCCAGGCCTGTTTCGAGGCGTACAGCACATGACATCACACCCCTTCTTGTAATTCTTTCATCTCTAAGTGTGTGCATCAAACACATGGAAACCAGACCACAGATGTTGTCACTACTATCTCTTCCACAGCCTAGGACGTCCCGAGGAAGATATTTCTGGCCTCGTCCCCATCGTGCAGGTTAAGAGACTGAGGAGGCCCTGGGAGGCACAACGGCGTTTCCAGGACACAGAGCTTCTAGGGAAAAAGAGGCTTGAACTCAGCTGAACTCAGCTTCCTCAAACTGGAAGCCTGGCTACATCTCAACGTCCTGTGTTGGGCTCTGTGCTGTCTATTTGTGTACAGTTCTGGTGATGACATAGGCAAGGAGGGTGAGCAGCCAAGAGCCCTGAGGGGTTTGGGGTGGGTGTGATTGAAGGAAGGGGCCCGGGTAATGGAAGCTTGAGGAAGTGACCTCACTTCCTTGGTGACAGACCCTAACAGAACTTAGCATGCTGGTCTCCAGGCGCCCACATTCTAGACATAGCCTCCTATTGAGCTCACTTGAGTGGAGAAACTCAAGAGAGCAGAATGCTCTCCTGTTGTCTCCTGACTTGTCGGGGCTCTGGCTTCAGGAAAGCCAAGAAACAGAGCCTTTTCAGTCGCTACACACACTGGCTTGGCCCACACCTGCACCACCTCTGGCCATTTTGCAGGAGGAGCCCTCAGGTAACACAGGGCAGGCCAACCGCGTTAGGCCACAATGGGATCCCAGCCCCACACTCCTCTGAGCCTCCTTGTGTGTCGGGGGGGTAGTGGAGTGAGAGTTGGCAAGGCAAAGCTGTGACCCACCCTGGGCAGGAGCCCTTTGCTGGTTGTTGGATGCCTGGCAGTGCGTCATGTTCCCAGCCTAGGTGGTGGCTACCAGGATGGGAGAATGGGTGCTGGGGACCAAGCTCCTGTATGCATGTGTCAGTCCCGATCCCTCCAGGTGTCATCTCATTCCCTCCCTGGCTGGAGGTCTATGCAGATGCTGCTGGGTACCTGATCTGTGCTGGGGCTTCCTCCTGTGGCCAAGCCGAGGCAGGCCCCTGAGACCTCCTGGCCCGGCTCTCGGGCACTGTCTTTGCAGAGCTGCATGCAGGAGGTGGTCGAAGAGCTGGCGGATGGCTTCGGGTACTCCATCTCCCTGGACAGGGGCAGCTGCACTGCACCACCATCAATAACCAGGGCTGCTCTGAGGTGAGAGTGGGCACAAGGGGTCTTCCCACCCAGGACCCTGAGATGACGAGGGTCGGCCCAGAATCCAACCTCAAACTGCCGTTCTCCTGGGACCCAAAGAGGGCTGTCCCCCATGAATGTCCCACAGTCCCATTCCCAAAGGAATCTGGACTTCTGCTCCTCCCCACCAGCTGCATAGGGGGTTAGGAGGGCACTCTTTGCATTTCCCTAGGAAGATTAGAGAAAACGTTGGTGTCATTGTCACTTCCCAATAGGCCCTGAGTATCTTTGAATTTTGCCTTTTTTGGAACATGGAACCTCGATAACGAGGGTCTCCAAACTCCCTTTAATGTAAGAGAAATAACCATCAGCGTGTTTGGAAGTCAAAGGGATTCTCAGAACGTGTCACTGCCCTGTAGACTGTTTCCAGACCCGGGAGGGTTGAGGTGGCCACATAACATTTCCCTCCGTGTCAGGGCCCGATGAAGCCTCAGGCAGTTAGAGGGGATGTCCCGCAGCCCTCACTTTGGGCGGTACTCAGTTCTGACCCACAGGACCTAGAGAAGCCACTTGGCATGCCTAAGCCTCTGTTCTCCTCTCTAGAGAGGGGGTGTCTATTGGGGATTCACTGGGCTGGTGATCTTCACAGAGGGAGCTCTGTTGTCCCTCAGTGAGCAAGTGGCCTCGAGGGAGCTCAATGTGGAATCCTTCGCCTGCCCAAAGTCAGATTGTACTTTGAAAGCCCAGAGACTTGCTGAGTGTGGGAGCTACTGTGTCTCCTGTTGCAGATGTGTGGGAGGGGCTAGGAGTTCCTGGGTCAGCTGCAGACCTTGATAATCCTGGTGGGCTGCAGTGGTGACCCTGACCCTGTGTCCCTCCTTGTCCCACCCAGAGTGAAGATGAGTCCACTCTGTCTGTAACTGAGGCCTGCAGGATGTGTGCCCTCCAGGCAGGCATGATGCAGAGGCTCTCAGAGTCTGTGCTGCCAGCCTTCCCCAGCAGAGTCCTCTGCAGTGTCATCACCTCCCTCTGCAGCTAGTCAGGCTCCAGCACATCCCACCAGGTCCTGGATCAGCTGTTTCCCAGGTGACTGCCCACCTTCTCCTCAGCACAGTGGTGACTCTGCCCACTGCCAGCTGTGTGTCTTGTCTTGGGAATGTCACCACATCTCTCTGAGCCTGAGTTGGCTCCTCTGAAACGTGGAGCGGGAGAGGATGAACTTGCTAGGGTTCTCCCAGGGATGAATGGGCTCAGCCATCCAGGTGCTTCCCTGGTGCCTGGCTCTGCAGAGAGGGCCTTGGGTCATGCTGTGGTTGCTGGTGTTGATTATTTCTCTGCCCCCCATGAAAAGTAGTCTTCCTCTCCCTTCACTGGCTTGTGGCTTTTTGAGTTTGGAAAAACACCTGGAGAGCACCCTGTCAAGGAGTTTGAGATGCCATCCAGCTGGTCCTGGTGCTTGTCCTTGGTGTAGACATTTAGGGATCTCTGGGGCCACAGAGGGGCCACAGGCCCACTCAGACACCTGGGGTCATTCTGGTTGGAGTTCATTTAACAATGCCTATGAAGGACGTACTGTGTGCAGGACATCTGGACACACTAAGTGTCACTCAATAAATGAAGCAGACAGCCTCCCTGGTCCTCCCCTCTAATCTGAGAGTCAGTCACACTTGAGATCATTCCTAGGTCCCATCTACTCTACATCTCAGGCGATGCCCTCATCCCCTTTGGGACACATGGAGGCAGCATGGCCCATTGTGTGCGGGATGCTGGAGGACAGCACCACCTCCCAAAGTGAGTGGTCTTTGGGTGCAGATGGAGGGCCTCCTGTCTCTAGCAAACAGGGTGCGGGGAGAGGATGGAGGCTGTGGCTGGCGCAGGCCTGGGAGAACCCTGCATCTCACCCATCTTGTGATTCCCATGGGAGGGCTGAGTTCTGGTGGCTTCCACTCCAGCAGGACTGGACTCAAAGAGAGCTGTGCATGGGTCCCAGGCCCCCTGAGAACCGGAAGGGAGGCTGGGCTGAGTTGTCTCCTAGAGACCCAATCCCAGCAGAGTCCCAGCTCCTTCTGCCTCCCTTTCTCCACATCCACCCCTTGTGAGTGCCACCACCAGGTCCATAGTAGGAGGTGCGTGAGCAAGCTGCTCACAGATCTTCTGGAGTCTTCATTCCAGTGGCCCATGTGCATGGAGGGCTGGGGTGGGCTGCGTTCAGACCCTTGGGGAGGAGAGTGTCGGTGGGAACAAGAGACTCTCACAGACTCTGTGTTCAGCCTGCTGGATGAGCAGGCCTGCCACTGCCAGGACAGCCAGCCAGGGCTCAGGGCTGGGATGGGGCCTTCTTCTGGAGGGGAAGGGTCTGGCACAGGGGCACAGATGCTAACAAGTGTGCCTTGGGCGGGCAGTGTTTAAGGAAAGGCAGGGCCTCTGACTCTCTGGTCCATCTGCCTCCCCGCAGTGCTATCTATTTCCTGCTGGGAACCTGGCTGGGCCAAGAGCAGGATTGCAGGGAACCCCTGCGATTTCCCTGTTGGACCCTGCAGCTGGCCAGTCTGCACATCAGCTTTGGTGGCTCACACGTGGAGGGCCATGCCTACCTTCTGCCAGGCCACCTGGAGCACCTCAAGGCCATTGAGGCCAAACAGAAAGGTGAGGGGACTGGAGTCTGAGAAGACTGTCTGTGTTGAGGTTCATGGGCTAGAGTTCCCTTAAAGGCAGTGGAGTCCTTCCTGTCTTTGGAAAGGCACAGAAACTGTCAGGTGTGTGGGTGAAACTTTCTCCTTATCCTGCTCTAGAGCCAGCTCCAAAGCTCCTTCCACTTCCAGAGCCAGAGCCAGAGCCAGAGCCAGCCCCTGAGCTAGAGCCAGCTCCAGCTCCAGCCCCACCACCTGTGGCAGAGTTTGAGCCAGCATCACCTGCATCAGACCCTACAGGGCTGGAGGAAGGGCCACCATTAACTTCAGCCCCAGTGCCAGCTCCTGAACTAGAGCCCACTGGACCCTGGGCTGTGACCACCGAAAAACAGCTGAGGGAGGAGAAGCTGAACCTCTTGGACTTCCCTCCCCGGCTGGTGGCAGAGCAGCTGAGAAGGATGGAGGCGGTGAGCAGCGGGGCTTGCAGGGCAGGGGTGCCCTGCCTTCCTGTGCCATGAGCTGCCCCACACTTGCCATTCCCTGATCCAAAATCTGATGATCTGGGTCCACATTCCTGCTCCCCCATTACCAACACTGTGACTTGGGCACTTTTTTAACCCCAAGCGCTTGCTGTGGCCACGTGCACAGCAGAGCCGGACACTAAGGGCACCTGCTGCACTGGGTGGCTGTGCCGATGAATGAGGTGGAACAGAGAGGATGTTGGGCAGTGTCTGGACCTGTGGTGCAGGAGGGAGCTCACTGAAGTGCTGCCAGGTCCTTGGGTCGATCATGTGTGTGCCCAGGGGGCCTTCACAACCTCAGCACGTATCAGGCACTTGATGTGTACTGACTCCAGTGGAGACAATCACACAAAGCCAGTGCTTCTCCCTGCCTTGGGGGAATGTGCATGGGAATGGGGAGTGGGACATGAGATGGACTGGGATGGGTGGAAGATGGTCCTTGGAGTGGGCCGGTGGGGGCTGCGTTCCAGAGCTTGGAGGAAGTGAGACGGGGCTGGGAGCAAGTCCCCTCCCTTCTGCACAGCACTGTGTCCCGGGTCATCTTGTGCTGGCACCGTCAGTGGACACAGACAAAACCCAGGGAGTCCCACACACCTCAGAGATCACATCCTCTGCTTCCTGAGCTCCTGCTCTGTCCTCAACCCACCTGGGACTGTGGGGGACCATGGATGCCGCGCTGGGGTGAGGCAGTGCTGGCAACACTCTGAATCTTCCTCAGGAGCTATTTAAGAAATTGGTGCCTGCCCACTGCCTGGGCTCCATCTTGTCCCAGCGAGACAACAAGGATTGCGAGTACCTGGCACCCACCATTGGTGACACTGTGGCACACACGAACACCATGGCCAACAGTGTCATCGCTACATGCCTCGGGGCCCCGGGCATGACAGCCCAGGAAAGGGCCAGGGTGGTGGAGCTGTGGATTCATGTGGCTAAGGTAAGTCATGGGAGGCCCATGGAGGCCCTGTCTGGAGTCGTGGGAATTCCCTCTTGTTTCTCAGCTCTTGATATTGAAGTCTGTTGTCTGAGTCCCTGCACTGTCCCTAGACCCTCCTGCCAGGGCCACACTGACCTTGACTTGAGGTCCTGGTGGTGGCAAGCTCACTTCCTTCCTGTGCTCCTTCCTTGTGTTCAGCCAAAAATCCTTGTGCCTGGCAGTGTTACTCGTTGGATCCCAGCTGTGCCCTCCCTGGGTTTCCTGGGCATCTGTCTCATCTAGGACAGGAGAAGTCCATGAAGGGACAGAATCCAGAGCTGGAGAGCTACAGCACCCCCTCACAGCTCAATCTCTTCCCTTCCCCAGGGGTGCCGAGGCCTCAGAAACTTCTCTTCCTTCCACATGATCCTTTCTGCTCTGCAGATCCCTGCCATTAAGCATCTCAAAGACACCTGGGGACAAGTTTCCAGGTGAATGGGCTGCTATCCATTAAAGCACCACGAGGGTGAGGTGGACCGTGGCAGCCGGCCTTGGGTCTCCATGGACCCCGCAGTCAGCTGAGACCACCTGGGAGACAGTGAATGCCTGGGACACGGACTGATCCAGTTCCTGGGTCTCTGAGTCTCTCAGGGCCCTTAGGCTAGCAGTTCTGCCCAGGAATTCATTTCCTTCAATATCAGATCCTGACTTGAGCCCAGTTGGAGATTCTCAAGTGTTTCCTTTGCAGCAACAGAGATCTCCATCCAACTGAAACCAAGAGTGTTCAAAACAGATCTGTGTGGTAGATATGGGAATGGAGGCCCCAGGTGACAACAGGAGAGGCCCCTCCCCAGTCCAATGGGGACCCTAGGGCTCAGAGCAACCCAGTGAAATCCCTCATCCAGGCCCCGGGCTGTTTGGATCGTCTGGGATCTCAAACAAATGGGATGTGCCCTTCAACCACCCCATAGTCTTTCTTTCTTTCTTTCCCCACTACCCCAGGGAGAGATCCTACACCTTTAAGAAGTGGTACAGGGGAGAGCAGCACGTGAGCAGGAGACTGCTCCTGAAGGTAACCTGGGGCTGGACATCTGGGAGGAGGGGTGTGCGAGGGGGCCCGGAACATCCTGAGGGCATCCTAGGAAGTGAGGCTATGGTAAGGCCATCCTGGGGTTCAGAGACCCCTGTGGGTGGGGCAGGAAGGAGATGCCACATGGCTCCCCCAACACCCTCTGCCCTCTCCCTCCATGTCTCAGTTTGGCTGTTGTCGGGACACACTCTGGGAGTGCAGAGGTTGGGACCATGGTCAGTGGTGGGGCAGGGCGAGGGGTGAAGGCAGCGGGGACAGGGGCTCTGGCTGGGAGGGAGAGTGGCCTCTCCTCAGTGGGTCCTTGAGCAAGTCTCTGCCCCTCTGTGGGCCTCGGTCTCCTCCTCTGGGAAATGGAGGGTGATGACACCGTGCAGGCCTCACGGCGGTGTGATACCATCCAAGGGAGGACAGGAATGGGAGGAGATTTGTGCTAGCTCCTCCTCGAGAGGTGAGGGGAAAGCAGTGATGACAGTCAGATGACACGGAGTCCTCAGGAGAGCGCTGGAGGCAGGTGGAGTTCTCCCCACTCTTTCCTGATGAGGAAAGAGGCTCAGGGAGGCCTGGGCAGGCCCAAGGTCACACAGGAGTGAGTCCTGGAGCAGGGACTGGTCTAGAATCAGAGCACCCTGGAGGTGGGAACAGTATAGGCAGCAGGGGACTGGAGCCAGATGGCCAAGGTCTGAGGTCAGTGGCCTTGGGGGACATGTGGAGGGGAGCATGGCCTCTTTGACCCTGTCCTGGTCCCCGACAGGAGGCGACCTCCATGTTGGCCACTGCACAGTGGGCCCACCATGGAGACTGGGAGAGGTGGAGGCAGCAGGTGAGGGTGCCTGGGGGGAGGTACCCAGGATTCAGAGGACAGGGGGCGCCCCCTCCCAGCTGGAGGCCTTCCCCAGGAGAGGTGCCTTCCTCCTCCAGAGCACCTGCTGTGGCCGCTGAGCCTGAAGTGCCTGCATTGGCAGTGAGCAGGAGGAGGCCTGGAAGGGCTGGGAGCCGGATGGTTTTGGGGTGGGGAGGGGCAGGGGTCACATCCCCTGGGATTGGCTCACAGCCAGCCCTGGGACGTGACTGGGGGAGTTTGGTGTTCCTGGAGAGGAGGGGAGGAGGGAATTGTGTGTGGTGGGGGCTCCTGAGGGTCCTAGGCTGCTGTAAGTGGGAGCCTGGCGTGGGCAGGGGGCTGGGTTGAGGGGTTTCATGGGAGGGTTCATGGGGGCACCTGAGTGCTGGAACTCATCACCATGCCCACCTTGATGGTGCAGGGTGTCATCCCCTCCCTTGAGATGATCTTCAGTTACCTGGAGCTGCTGAATGATGAGATGGATTATTATGTGGAGGTGAGTGAGCCTGGAGGTGGGGCCCTGGGATCAGGCTCCTGAGGGTTTTGGAGGAGAGAGTCCTGCCTGAGCCCTGAGCTCTCACACTTGGAAAAGTCCTCTCTGCAGAGCCTCCCAGCCTCCTGTGGAAGCCAGGGCATCAGGCCCATCACAGCAACGAGTGATGGGAGGCTCTGGCTAGGCCGCCATCCAGGCTCCCTGGGCTGCTGAGGCTCAGAGCTGCCTGGCTGTGTGGCCACAGGAGGTGGTGTCTGAGCTGGACTCAGCCTCTCCCTGTGGCCCTGCCCATGAGGGAAGAGAAGTCGGGCCCCTCCAAGCCAGGAAGCACATCAGTGGCTGAGCTGTCCCCTCCTGCCTGAGGCCTCAGTCTCCCCATGTGTCATCAGAGAGGGTTAGATTACAAGGTCTCAGCTCCTCTGTCCCAAGGTCTGGAGCCCAGAGCCTGGCCCAGGTCCAAGTCAGGTCTCTGGCAGGGCCTACCCACTGGCAGCAGTGCAACACTGGAAGAGGTGGGATGGGGGCTAGTTCTGGGCTAAGGGGACTGTTTCTGATGGACTTTGGCTGTCTGCCTTCCAGGGAAATGTGCTCAGCTGTCAGAATGAGGTAAGGAGCTGAAGCTTCACTGTGGAGAGAGTGGGTGTGTGGGAATCAGAGAGACCCCTTTCATAAGAAGCCCTCTAGCCCAATTTCTGGGGTCAGACTTTTATTTGCAGAGCTCTAAATACAAAGCTGGGGATCCTATGGAGTTGGCGGGTGGGGGAAGTGCTGGCATCAATGACCCCTTACTGGTAGAGGATCTATTTCTGGCCAACTGTGAGAACAGGCATGTCCTGACTGGAATTGCAGGGAATGAAGTTTCCCAAGTTGGCAAAGGCCCCACACTGGTTCCTTGTCCCCATCCTCACCCCCTCCAAAAGCCCTGCAGGGTCCCCCACCAAGGCCATGTCTCCATCCTGTCCTTCCTCTGTCCCAGGAATTCAAACTCATCAAGGATATCAAGCTGGTCCAGAAGGTTGCAAATCTGTACACCGTGCAGCCCGATGAGCACTTTGGGGTCTGGTTCCAGGCCGTGGAGCCCCTGAGCGAGGAGGCGAGGTGAGGCAGGGCAGGAGTTGGGTGAGGGGAGGGCGGACTCTCTCTGCAGACCAACTCCAGTGTCCATGGCTGTGGCTCCATGGTCAGCCTCAGATCTGGCTGCATGGTGACCCCTGGGGCCCTGGGACTCCAGCTGCTGGGAGGCTCTGGGAGGCACAGCTCAGGTGTGGCTCCTGGGAGCCCACAGCTCCACTCTGTCCTGTAGCTACAGCCTGTCCTGTCAGCTGGAGCCACGATACCAGTGGACCAGAAAGATTCGACTCTAATTCAAAGACAAGAAGAGCCACTTCTCTTCCCGCCGAGGGCTGAGTGAGTATCTGGACTGGCAGTGGCTGAATCCAGGGGCTCAGTACAGATTCAGGCCAAGTCTGGGCCAGGGGAGTCAGACAGCTGTGGTGCTGGGGCCCCAGCTCCACCGCTGAGCAGTCCTGTCATGGGCGATTCCCCTCACATTTCTGGGACTGGTTTGTTCCTCTGTGAAGTGGGTGACACTAAATATCAGCCCCTGTGTCAGGGACAAATGGGATACTGTTGGCTGACTGAGCACTCAGCACCGGGGCTGGGGCACAGGGTACAGTGGGTGCAGGGAGAGGGGAGAGTATGCTGTGATACTGGGGGAGGCCCCCTAGGAAATTCCTCTATCCAGACACCAGGCCCCCAAAAAAGAGCCCAGCGGTGGTGGCAGATGACGCTCCTGAGACCAGCTGAACTACAGCAGGGACACAGCGGGGACACTCAGGTGCACGGGGCCACCTCTCAGATGCTGATATGAATGAAAACTTTGTGATCCATTTCCTGGGGTCCCCTGAAGGCCACAAGGAATTGGACATCTCCCTCACACATTTTCCCCAGCGCCTATTTCCCTCTTTGGAGTGGCCATGATTTTGTTGTCAATAATAAATGCTAAGTTTGGGTATTCTATTAAATTTCTGTTTCTTTCTCAGCCTGGGAGTGGACATGTGGTTCTTTCGCTCTCTGTGCTCATGGAAATGAGATCCAGAATCTCACATTCCTCCTTGAATTCAGAAACCTCGCAGAGTCCTCAGCTCAGGGCATGTGGTGAAGGGAGAAGTGCCAGTGCCGTCCCTGGCTGCTTAAGGACAGTCCCGTGTCCCCCTCACTCAGAGGACAGGATCATTGCAGTGTGGTTCACCTGGTCCTGGAGCAGAAGCGGCCCCTCCGATCTCCCGGGGCTGAGACATTGGAGGGACTTTCTCTGGCAGAACAACAGCCACGGAGACGGGGGTGTCTTTAAAAGTAGCACTTGCTTGGGGCCAGCCCAGTGGTGCATCGGTTCAGTTCCCTTCGGCGGCCTGAGGTTTGCCGGTACAGGTCCCGAGTGTGGACCTACGCACCCCTTGTCCAACCACGCTGTGGCAGGTGTACTGCGTATAAAGTAGAGAAAGATGGGCACGATGTTAGCTCAGGGCCAGTCTTCCTCAGCAAAAAATAGGAGGATTTGCTGCAGATGTTAGCTCAGACCTAATCTTCCTCAACAGCAAAAAAGCTGGCCCTAGCCTGTGCCTAGCACAATTCCTGCCCAGGACCATGGCTGCCTTTCGGCACTTGGAGGACAAGGGGACGTTTTCCCAGTACCTCTTGCCCAAATGAGGAACTTGTTTTCTGATTCAGTCCCTGGAATTGCATCCACTGTAAGTGGGGAAAATCCTGTAAAACCTCAAAATGTGCACGTGGAGAGGGCGAGGCTAGAGGAAGGTCCTGTGCAAATGGACTAAGGGCGGGCAGGACTCTCCCTCTCTGGGCCCCTCTAGGGTCTCCCTGTTCACCTTTGACCTGGGCTTGGTCCTCCTGGGATTCGGGTCCGTGACTCTGATTCCCATTTCCAGCTTATTTTCTCTCCAAGGGGAAAGATTGGGGAGGCAGCTTTTAGAGCCACAGCCGGGTCTCCCTCCACAAACCTGGTGCTCCCTGGGAACTAGGATTTTCAGCATCCCTGCACTTCCCCATGCAATTCTTTCTTAGGGCAGAAATTCCCTAGATGCCACTAGCCTTTCTGTCAGGCCCATCGTGGCCTCTCCTTCCAGGCTGGACCTGATGGATCCCTGGTGAGCTATGGTTTTCCAGGCTAACAGACCATCATCCTGACCAGGAATGACCCCACAGTGTTCCTTGCTGCCCAGGGTGACCTCTGGGCTTCTGTGATTCTCAGGTCCATGGACTTGGACAATCACCAGTTTACACACTCTGGTGTAATTTGACTGGCTTTTCCTAAAGTGGTAGCTGGGCCCGAGCCCATGAAGCATGTAGCCCCTGGGGTGACTGGGGTCTTTTCCACAGTCTTGTGCTGTGGTTCTGTCATCGAGGTGTGAACCTTTCCTGTTGGGAAGTTGGAAACATGAGGCCTAAGAAGGATGTGAGTTGTGGGTCCTGCAGGCAATGCCACCAAACTAATGTTCTGTGGATGTGCATGGACACAGCTTCACCAAGTATAATCCGGAAATGCTCCCCATGTGGGTGTCCAACAGACACTGGTCTGGCTCAACCGGAGAACCTGCCTGATAACAAACAGCTAAAGAGTGACCACCCGGCCTTTTGAGCCTCATGCCCAGGAAAGACCATGTAAGCAAGGACCAGATGAATCATTTGTCATTTCTGAGTATCCCCTCCTTCCTGATGGCTGCAAGTGTCACTCAGACACTCGGCAGGCTGGACTCTGCCAGGGAGGCCATCTCAGGACAGCCGGAAGCTGAGGATAAATCCTGGTTCCCGGCAGCCCAGGCCCTTGCTGATGCAGCACAGCCACCCAAGAAAGAGACTTCCCAGAGGAAGGTGGGGAAGGCTGTGCTGTCCCTCCAGGGAGAAAGAGTCGTGGCAGGTCCCAGGGCTAGTCCAGGGCCAGGATGAAGTCACGGGTGTCCCACGAGTGTCTCCTCCAGGACTGGGGTGCTCCTGAGAGCCAACCTGGCAGGTAGCAACATTCAGTAAGTTACATGGGTACAGCTGTGGCAGAGGAGGGACAATTTATCCCATCTTTGGGTTTCCAAATTGGAAATTGTTTGCTGAAGTCCGTGAGTAAAGCAGTTAGCAAATCTGGATGACAGGTTTATTTTTGAAGGAAAGTATGAGTTACCAAAACTGGCTTCCTAAGAGCTAACTAAAGGGAAGAGAAAATAATAATGTGAATCTCTTGAAATGCCTCAGGTGCATATAGTGTCAGAGAGAAATCCTCAAAATGTTTGAGGAACTGGAAAGCCAGGTTCTGTTTAAACTGTTGCAGGTGTAAGGTGGGAATGGGTGCTTGAATCTTGTCTTCCTGTGTAAGTGAAAACAAGATCACATTAGGAGTGAACTCAGTCTTTCCAAAGTGGTGTAAGACATGGGATTGTACTCCTCACTCACGTACCTCAAGAATATCTTGCCACGTGGTCCATTCATTGATGCATCTTCCATTTACAGGAGCTAACAAAAAATCTGTCCCATTGACAGCCATAGAATTCAGCTAAATGCCACCTCACCCCACTCACAGTGCCCCACAAGCCTCTCTTGGTGATCTGTCTCATCACAGTGAGGGAGTCATGCCAGAGTATTCCAGAGCCCTGGGAACCATATTCATACCACCTCCAATTGCGAAGAAGGGAGGATCTCTGAATGGGAAACCTGACTCTCAAACACTGCCTTTCCCTTGGCTCTCCTTAGGATTTCTCCTTGAATGACATGATTGGACCATTCACCCGACTGCTGCCCCCTCGGTTTTGGTGGCTCGGGAAGAAGTACCAAGATGTACTGGCCTTTCCTTCACCCTTGAGGAGACCAATGAGGACCCCTCTTGACTCCTCAACCTGCCCTTAGGTTTTGATGTCTACACTGCCTGTCCCAGTGACCACAAGACCTTGGAGACCACTCTGACTCTCCTTAGGGAATTGAATTCTCTCTAACTACAAACACCAGACTAGAGCAAATCTGTGGCCACTGTTTTAGGAATAACTTCAGCATTTGCAGCTAAGATTGGGACATTCTGGAGATCTACAAAAGCCCCTGGGTAAGGGGTCTGGATTCTGGAGAGAGAGATTCTGGACTTCACCAATGAGTTCTCTCACCCAATCATAGGGAAAGGCAGAAGCTCTACGTATGTCATCCCAAGGACTTCTCAGTTTGTGAGATCATTAACTGAGTTGGGAAGGAAGATGATGGTGAAGGAGAAGTGCCATGGAAACATTGAGACTCAGCCCAGGGTCATGCTCAAGGCCAATGCATCCACCGCACTGTTCCTGGGAACATTGGCTGAGGACAGCTCACAGCTCTTTCCCTCACAGGACATGCCCACAGCATAGGGAACCACCTAACCTTAGGACACAGCCCTCTGGAGGGACAGGCAGAGGCCCATGTCTGGCCAATAAGGGAATAAGAAATCTGCTCTCATTTTGGGACAACACCAAAGGGCTGTCCCAGCTCCAGGGATCCTTGAGGGTTGGCAGAGACTCAGTGGCAACTGTCTTGTGCTTCAGCTTCTCCTTCAACTATCCCCGCCTTGCTAACCTCCCATAGGGGTGTCTCCCCAGAACCCTTCCCTAAATCTTCCACATGGAATCCTCCCCCTCACAGTCTCTTTCCAGGGCCCCATCTGTGACAAGCAGCAATCAGGAGACATTAATGCTGAACACAGCAGCATGGGATTCAGCAAATGCTGTTCTGGAAGAATTATCTATTAGACAATCGGAGAGAGTAGGTCATTGTAATCTCCAGGATAACTTAGGTAATGCTCTGGTAATAAATGCAACAATTGAGAAATTCATGACTAAAGATGTGTTTCTCCTCAGATTTACATCATACATTGATAGTTGAGGTGAAGGGACCCCTGCTTCCTAAGTCACGTGGGGCAAGGCTGATGGAGGCCCCAAGATCTTGTTGGTACACCATCTGAAACTGATGCCTTCTTCAGTTGCCACCAAAGGACAGAAAGGGCACCTAGGGTCTTACACCTCCTCTTTTCTTCTTTGGCTTAAAAGTGATGCCATTGGTTGGAAGGTGCCACATATCCTTTCCAAAACCAAGAGGTCTAGGAAACATAGTCTTCTGTGTGCCAGAGTGAAAGCAGAAGTGGATGCTGGCACCACACTCTCTTTCTTTTCACCAAAGGATATGATTGCTCTCGCTCTCGCATAAAGAATTCACTCACCCTCTTTCCCAAGGAGGACATCTGAAGACCCGGTAAATTCAGAAACCCTAGCTGACCCTTGGGCTAATGGGACAAAGACTTCAGGGGCCACACATGACAAAGAATACAGAACTCGCAGGAGTGGATCTGAAAATTCACTAAAGAAACTAACAAGGACTATTGTAACAAGCAGAAACAAGAAACACTGGGGATGGGGAGAATCTGACATCCACAAATGTCACATCATCCTATTCCAAATACTCAGTCTTCTACAAGAAGTTGCAGGGAATACAAAGAGACAAAGAAGGATGGCTTATACAGAGGAAAACTTCATGATTAGAAGGGGCCCTTGAGGAAGCACTGAGGGGTTACTGCAGAAAATCTTGTCTGCTTGTTGGTATTCACATTCCTGTGCTGAGCCTATGTCTTCATAAGCTTGTCACAGGGATGCTGAACAGCTCTGTTTCAGGGTAAGACAGTCAGAGGTCATGGATACCAGCAACTGATTTGTCTATTCTCTTCTGTCTTTCTCCATGACTATATCTATTGTCTTATAGCGCTTTACAAGCAAAACTGGAAAACCTACCAAAGCAATTGCTTTTGGCTTTTTCTACCAATAGTACAGAAAATTTGGCTGTTATTATTGGTGCTGAAACTCAATTTTGTGGAGTAAATTTCACCCTGAATTTGAGGTTTGTTTAAAATAGTTAAACGTAGGATAACCTGATGACCTGGCACTTCCACTCCTAGATATTTACCCCCTAAAATTGAACACAGGTATGCAACCAACAATTTGTCTAGGAATATTCACATCAGCCCTGGGCATAATAGTCAAAGGTGCAAGGTCCACCAACTGATGAAGGGAGAAACAAAAATGGGGACATCCATGAAATGGGATAGGAATCAGCCATGAAAAGAAGTGAACTGCTGATGTGTGTATAATCTTTAAAAACACTATGCTAATGAAAGAAGGCAGACACAAAAGGAGAAATCTTTATGTTTCTATTGATACGAAAAGTCCATAAAAGGCAGATCAATAGATAGAATGTCCCTTCCTGGTTGCAAAAGGCTGGGCGAAGGGTGGAATGGGGAGCGACTGCTTAATTTGCACAGGGTTTCCTTTAGGATGATGAAATCTTCTGGTATAGACAGCAGTGATGATTGCACAGCACTGGGAATGTCCTAAACCCCACTGATTTGTGGGTGATTCACCTTTTCACAGTGAATTTTACGTGATGTGAATTTTACCTTAATTTAAGAAAACAATACAGAGTTCATTATCTCCCACAACAGAGTGTCAAGAGCCCCTGTGGCTCAAGGATGAAAGGGCTCTATCAACAACGTCATGACTACTCCAGGAGTGGTAGATTTTAATTTTCTCTCATAGTGAGAGTGTTCTGTCCATTGTCACAAGACTATTCCATTCTTGGCCCCAAATGTCCAAAGACAGTGAGAGAAAATATGCCCTGTCATACCCCTTTCCGCTATACAGGACTTTCCTTCCAGAAGCCCCAAGGGAACTTTCTGGGTCAGGGTTGCAATCCAGCCCATGACTAAGCTACACTTTGAGCAGTGACAGGTTTGTTTTCAATTCCTTCCCCACTGTTCTCAGGTGAGAGGAAAAGGTCATGTCGCCTGAGTCCATGAGATGGGAAACACCCAAACCAAACTTCGGTTCTAGCAAGGAGAAATCCTGAGAGTGGGGAGTTGGGAAAAGAATGGTGGCTTTGTAAGGAGGTGCCTTCCATCTGTCATTTGAAAGCACTCTCCACTTTTCAATCTTTCCTGTCTGCTAGCTTCACCCAGTCCTGAACAAAACCCAACTTAGAAAAGGTGCTGCAGAGCACACATTCTTTGATGAAAAAGAAACCCTGTGATGTGATAGTATATGCTGAACACTGAATATTCCTGCTGGTATCGGGCTCCTGGCCAGAATGCGAGACTTTGGGCCCAATAGTCTATGTGATGAAGACTTGGTCATCAGCAAAGAGGTGATAGGATGGCCTGTTGGATGCAAAGCAGTATGCCATCTTCTCCAGACTAGATTGATGGATTGTAAAGGTATCAGAGCAGAACCCACATATGAGACGAAGCGTTCGCTCACTGAACGCTGCACCCAGTTCACCTTTGGAAGGCGATGCCTTGACTTCCTCCCATGTCATGCTGCTCACCTATATTCAGAGCCAATGCCTAGAAAGAGCAGGTTTGTGCATGTTATTCTCTTTTTTTGAGTATATGCACCCAGGCAGCGGTTGTGTGAGTGCAATGAATGAAGTGGATGGATATATCAGGCATCCTGAGCCTCCTGTACGCATGATAAGAGCACTTCTTATGTATGGATGCACTGCCGAGACAAGTAGACTGCGGATGTCTACTCTCTCGGGAGACCCCACTTACATTTTCTCTTGGTTACTTTATTTGCATACCATCTGGTTATCAAACTCCATTCCGCTTAGCATCACAAAGCATTCACCACTATTTCCCTTAACTTTCCCATAGTTGAAAAGTCCCAGGTCATTTTGTAGTTGATTTATAAAATCATAATGCTTTGTGTCCTTAATATGTTGCTAATTTTCTGACAAAGAATTGCCATACCTGAATCAAAAGCCCAGAACTGGGTTAATCCAGATCTGCATTTCATAGCATGCTCTCATAGTTTGTGTCTGCCAGGACCACATTGATTTTTTCATGGAGGGACCTTTAGTAGTGTGTCTACTTTGAACCTTCTTAGCTTCTCTTTCCTGGAACTTAGAATCTTCTATCCAGCCAGGTAAGAGAGCATAGTCAAATAGGTTTGGCCACATAATGGCTCAGTATCGTGGCCACATACATATCTGCTTGGAAAGAATTTTTGGATGAAGTGTTTAAATAAGAGAAAACCAAGGTATGTTGCCAGTAATATATGCAACAAAAGCTATAAAATAATTTTGTAAAATTGCCTTTGTCTCTGTAAATAGTTCAGAAGAGAAGAAAGAAAGAGGGAACATAATCCTGGTAACTCACAATTAGCTGTGTAGATAATATCAAGCCAGGTGAACCTTGGGGAGAGCATAGGGATGTAATAGAAGGTAAAAATATGCTCTCTTCTCAGGAGAGAAGTAGAGATAGCCTCTTGGAGCTGCTAGTAGTGTAGAAAATGATGAACAGTGATACTCTCTTTTTCCTGCCACTCACCCAAATCCGTGAGTCACCAGAGCTGCAGTTCAGGATTCAGGAAGATTCCACAAGAAGGAAGGCCTCTTTGCTGTTTTCCTTGTGTTTTGGTTTTGCAGAGAGAGGTTTGCAATCAGGCGGGTATAGATGTTACTAATCATCCTGTGAGAGCTCCACCTCTTCCCTATATAAAGAAGTCTAAGCAAAAATATTTACAATTAAGTTGTCTAACTTTTAAAACGGAGAGAGACTTCTGAAAGTAGCAACAGAAAAGTGACTCTACGCATACAAAGAAACATCAACAAGCCGACAAGTAGGTTTTTCAAAAGAAACTTTGAGATCAGGAATAATTGATATAATCAAAGCTGAGCATATGATGGAAAGTATATCATACACAGAAAAACCGTCTGAACAGCAATTTTTCCAAAGATATATAGAGGGTCAACGGACACATGAAAAGATGTTAAACATCACCAATTATTAGAGAAATGCAAATCAGAACCTCAATAAGATATCACCTCACACCCACCAGAATGACTATAATTAACAAACAGGAAACAAGTGTTGGAGAGGATGGGGAGAGAAGGGAATCTTCATACACTGCTGCTGAGAATGTAAACTTGTGCAGCCACTATGGAAAACAGTATAGAGATTTCTCAAAAAATTAAAAAGAGAACTACCATATGATTCAACAATTCCACTTCTGAGTATTTATCCAAAAAAATGTGAAAACATGAATGTGAAAAGATATTTGCACTTCTATGTTCATTCTAGTATTATTCACAATAGGTAAGACTTGGAAATAACCTAAGTGCCCATCAAGGGATGAATAGATAAAGAAGATGTGGTATATCTATCTATCTATCTATCTATCTATCTATCTATCTATCTATCTATTTATCTATCTATACACCATGGACAACTACACAGCAATAAGAAAACATAAAGTCTTGCCATTTGTGACAAAATGGATGGAGCTTGAGATCCATGGATGGACACTCCGGGGGGTGAGGACATGTGCATGGGCCAGGACTGTGTTGACAGTGTGTGTGGACCTATGGGCCATGGGGTTTATCAGTGGCAGAAGAACTGTGCTTTGCAAACAGCCACATAGGTGACAAGGCCCACCTTCCAAAGCCTGAACAATTGGGTGCTCCTGTGCCTGGGCCCAGCCTTACACAGCTACAATCCTGAGAGAGCTGACAACAGCCTTGCAGGCCCAAGGCCCACAGCAATTGTAAACCCCTGAGCCTAGCAACCAGGTACGCTGGAGGCATACTAACATAGCAGAAAAACTGCAACAGGAATGTGCTATTAGATCTTGTAGCCAACTGTGCTGGGGCTCCCCAAACCCAATAAACTGACTGAAGGGTCCGTATCAGCCACATACACCTGAGCATTACAACCAGCTGGGCAAGGGAGACAACCCAGATGCCCTGGGAATCTGCAGGAAAAGCAACCCTGCCACATCACAAGGACATACGTAGTCCACATAGGGGAAACCCCTGGAACGTTTGGAACTGGCAGTGAGAGGGAAGGATACGTTTGGGCCTCCAAAGGTGTCTCTCCCATAAGGCCACTTCTCCAAGATGAGGAGACATAACTGATCCATCTAATACATAGACATAGACACAGAGAAAGAGGCAAAATGAGGAGGAAAAGGAATATGTTACAAGCAAGGGAACAGGACAAAACCCCAGAAAAACAACTAAATGAAACAGAAATAAACAATGTCCCTGACAGAGACTTCAAACAAGAAGTCTCAAGGATGCTCCCTAATCTTGGGAGAAGAATGGATGAAGATAGTGAGGTCATCAACAAAGAACTGGAAAATATAAAAGAGAGCCAATCTAAAATAACAAATGCAATACTGGAAAAGAAAAATTCACTAGTGGGACTCAATAGCACAAAACATGAATGCCCATAAGTATATATTGTATCGTCTTGTATTAACTCTCTAATTCTATTGTTACTAAATGTCAGACTTTTGTTTGGTTGTGGTTGTTTTCTTTCTGATCCATTTCCTCCAATTTATCTTTAAAAGCTTTCATTGAATCTATTATATTAATTATTGTATCTTTAATTTTTAGAACTCCTTTATTGTCATCTGACATTTCCTCTTATATTACTCTTGATAATTGTACTGTGGATTTAACTTCTCATATTTCTCTGAATGTGAAATTATTTTGTAAATATTTCTCGCATTTTTACCAATCGTTTTTTAACTCAGTATGTGTGCCTGTGTGTCTGTGTTTGTATGTATCTTCTTCTTTCATTTGGAGACTTCCTCAATTGTCTCATGACCTTTGGTCTTACAGCAGTATTATAAGACTGAAGACCTAGAGCCCCTTTTTGAGCACGGCAAGCTGAGCTTGCTCACTTATGGTATTCTCTTTGAAAGAGAATTCCCCCACTCATTCCCCCGAAGAAGATTCTCAGGATGCCATCTCCCCTTCTCCATTTAAGTGATTGAATTTTTCTCAAAATTCTTTCTTCCAAAAGGTCTTGAACTCTTTCATCCCTGATTCCCCTCCTTTACTCTCATCCACACTTTCTTTAAATGATAACATTTATCTTTTTATTATCATGTTAGTTGAGTTTTATGGTGGAGAGGTGATAAATAGATGTGGTTATACTCTCACACTCATTTACAAATAGAAAGAGTTTTAAATACATAAAAACAAAAGGGAAAAAAATGAATGAGTAAGAAAAGATTCCATAAAGAAATGTACAATGCTATATGATCATTGGGAAGCAGATGGACAGAATTCGTATCTTTTGGGAGACCTTGAGTAGAGTCATGGAGGCTACAATGAAACTGGAGTATAGATTCATAAGAAAAGGGTCTATTTTAACTTGAGCAGTTGGAGGTTGAGTGAGGAGGCAGATGAAAATTGCTTTGCATGAATGGTGATTGGCAATAAAGATTCATTGTAGATTTCTGAAAGGAAGAAGCAAATAATGAAATGATGTCTAAGCAGCTTGATTTGGCAAACTTCTTGAGGAGAATTCAAAAAATGAGTTTAGGTCTGCAACGTGAGCTGATAGGCTGCTGCAGTCTGAGAGGTATCAGGGCTTCACTATAAAAGAAAAACTCATTCCCTGAAGGTCATAAAAATGTATTCAAATATCGGTCTATATTTTATGCATTTGCATTGAATTTTTTTCATATACATTTAAAGTATAAGGTCTCGAATTAGTAATGCTGGAATTATGTTGGGGAATATATCTACATCCTAATAAAGTCATTAAAGAAATACAGTTTTTCTTACATTGCAGATGTCTATAAAATATTTTGGCCACAGATGTTTGTCTCATCAATCTTTTATCTGTGAGGCAAAAACTGTAGATGTTTTTTTCAAAATAGGTAATTCTGTTCTTCATTTAAGAGCTGCAATTCTTCATGAATAAATCATAGTATGACTAAAATTATAAATTAAAAATGCCTTATTACTCTATACTAACAATTTTGTGTCTGTCTTTAGGAAAAAATTAATGAAAACCCCTTGGAAAATGGTCAATTATTGAGGTTATTCACCATCAAGAATTGGCCTGTTCTTCCTTTTCATTGTTCTAATTTTCATGATGGCTCTGTTTGGCAATCTGTCCATGATCCTCCTGGACACCCATCTCCACACACCCATGTATTTCCTACTTAGATGGCATTCCTTCATGGCCCTAACTACATCTCCATTATTGTCCTCAAAATGGCTTCTAATCTTCTGTTTGGAAATAAGTATACTCTTTCATTGGGTATTACGTTCAGAGCTTCTTCTTGGCTTTAGCAAGAACATAAGGCTTACTATTTGCCTCTATGTTCTATGATTGTTATATGGCTGTTTGCTTTCCTCTCTACCTTGCTATTCATACAAGCAAAAGAGTGTGTGTGCTGATGTTAATAGGATCCTGAATAATGGTCTCTATCAAGCCTTGTGCCCACATTGTATTTGCCCTCCATTTCTCTTATGGCTGATCTAGAGCCATCAATCATTTCTTCTGTGATGTCCCAGCCATGTTGACTATGGCCTATATGGAAACCTGGCTCTATGAGTATACAATGTTTGAGTCCCACCCTCTTCCTTGTGTTGCCTTTTTTCTTTTTTCTTGAGGAAGATTAGCCCTGAGCTAACTGCTGCCAATCCTTCTCTTTCTTCTGAGAAACACTGGCTCTGAGCTAACATCCGTGCCCATCTTCCTCTACTTTATATGTGGGACTCCTACCACAACATGGCTTGCCAAGAGGTGCCATGTCCACACCCGGGATCTGAATTGGCAATCCCCAGGCCACCAAAGTGGAATATGCGCACTTAACCGCTGGGCCACTTGGCCGGGCCCTGTGGTACCTTTTATTGGTTACTGTGTGTTCCTATGTCTGGGTTCGCCTGGATCTCTATCACATGTAATTAGCAGAATGGAGGAAGAAGTCTATTCAAACTGCAGCACCCACCTCACTGTGATGACTTTCTAATATGTCACTTCCTGTGCCTGAGATCCTGCCAATCTCCTACAGATGTCACTGTTCTGGCTGTCTTCCACTCCCTCCTGACCCCAAGGCTCAACCCTGTCATCTACAGCCTGAAAATCAAAGAGGTGATGGGGCCCTGAGAAGAGTGATTTAGAGAATCCACTCAGTGAAAAGGTAGACAAACCATCTGTCTTAGTCTCCAAGTCTCAGTTACACATCTTTTCAGCTGTGTCCAGTCATGAAGAAAACTGAGATTCCATGTCTAGAGTGAAGGAACTAAAATTAATCTAGAAGATTCAAAAAATTAAGGTTTCACATAATAATTGTATGTTCTAAGGCATAATTTTTGTTTTTCTTTGTGAACCTCTTTTTTCAGCAATATTAAAGGAATGGATTTTCCTCTAACTCATGGGCAAAGGGTCTTAACTAACATGTATAAATGAAAATGGAAAATGCATAAACATGATGCCATTCAGCATACCAGTTCTACAATTCTTTATCTCTCAAAATTAGTAAATCAAGACCAAAGAACAATAAATGACTTAGGATGGACCCGCTCTAATTGGAACCAAATATTTTACTTATTTGTATAATAATTTACATTTTTTCAACCTTATTGAATGTAACTGACTAATAAAATTGTATTGTTTTAAGTTGTGCAGTAGGATGATTCGATAGACATATACATTGTGAAACCATCACCACAATCAAGCTAATTGACATGTCCACAACCTTACATAGTTAATTTTTTGTTGTTGAGAACAGTTAAGACCTAGTTTCTCAGCAAATTTCAGGCACATAATTCAGCACTATTAACTACAGTCGCCCTATTCTACATTAGAGCTCCAGAACTTTTTATCCTGCATATCTGAAGTTATGTATCCTTTCACTAAAATTTCCCCATTTCCCCCACAGTCCATCCTCTGGTAAACATCATTTTACCCTCTGCTTCTAAGAGTTTCACGTTTTTATATTTCACATATAAGTGAGAACATGCAGTATTTTTCTTCCTGTGTCTTCCTTATATCACTTAGCCTAACATCCTTCAGGTTCATCCATGTTGTCACAGTGAGTGACAAGATTTCCTTCTTTTCTAAGGCTGAATAATATTTCATTGTATTTATATTTACCACATTTCCTTTATCCATTCATCCATTCATAACCACTTAGATTGTTTCCATGTCGTGGTTGTTATGAATAATGGTACAATGAACAAGGGCATGCAGATACCTCTTCAAGACAACGACTTCATTACCTTTGGAGATACACACAAAAGTGAAATTTCTGGGTCATATGGTGGGTCTATTTTTAATTTTTTGAGGAGCCTTAACTGATTTTCATAATGACTGTGTCAATTTGCATTCCATCAACAGTGGGAGAGATTTGAATAGATGATATAATTTTTGACATTTTATATGCATGTCAATTAATCATTTACTAGAACAGTAAATTATTAGAAGTTTGACTTGTAGAATAGTAATTGGCTATAACTTGCTTCTCTCCAAATTTAAGTTAAGTGGAATTATTTCTTCACAAGGAACAGGATGAAAATGTCATAATAATGTGAAAAAAACGTGATAGTTGCTTGTTGAAAGGTTTACTTCATCCAACTTAACTACATGCTTCTAGAATCTGGGGAAATTTGAAAAATATTTAAAAACATACAAAAATATTAAAAAGACAATTGTTGCTTAAGACCAGTGACCAAACACTTACTAAGCACTTCACACATTGTGAGGGACATTAAGACATATTTCAGACTAAATGGTGAGCCAATGACAATTGCAAGTTAGCATAAGCCTTTTGTTCTTGCATTACAATAAACCATTCAGTCATAACATTTTCTAAATCTTTCTACTTGAACATTTTTAAGATCTCTTCTTCAATTCCTGTTATCACTGCCTTACTCTAGGTCCTCCTCTCTTTACTGGAATATTTCCTAGCAAGATTTTCTAACTGAATTAAAATGGAGTTTGGAATTGAATATTATTAGCTAGGGTTCTTAAGTGGAAAAAGAGAAATAAATTCAGCCGAATATAAACTGATAATATAACACTAAAAATGATTGAAAGACTTATAGAATCTTCAGAAATAGAGGTGAATCTTGTCTGAAGACTGCAACCATGAAGAATGTCCAATATGAGCCTGAGGGTGAGTCCTGTGATGATATCTCTGTTGCCCCATCTGGGTGCCATTGACAGCCTCAGAAACATGTGATGAGCTCCTCTAGAAACTTCATGAGTTTATTTCTGTTGCATCCATATTCCCTTAGAGGTTGTGCACTTGCCTTGGTTCTTTGAATGACACACTCCCAAGTTAAATCCTGCAGATAAAGAATCTAATGCATAGTGTGGAAATATGTCTTGTCCATAGCTGCACGTCAAGTAAGGAAGCAAGCATTTAGGTTCTATCATAGATATGGAAATATTTGCTTTGTAAGACATCTCAAATGAGCTCAGATAAAAAATGATGATAGATGATTTCTAGACTTTCTGCTTAACCAGAAGTCCTGTGGCCCTTCATTTATCTATTTACAGGAGCCCGTCACAAGTGAGATATAGGGATATGTGAGGAGTTTGTCTCAGTTAAAATGCCTGGGGAAATAAATATGAGAGATTGGAAAAATAGAAAGGATTTGATCTCTACTTCCTGATTAATTCACAAAGACTTCCTATGACTCTATTTGGGTAGACACAGTGAATGGTCACAGAGAGATAGCACCTATCATGAAGTTCGTGACATTAATATGTGAATATTGGTGCCTCTAAAGACTGGTGATCTAATGTGACTCAGAGCTGTGTAGAAAGGCCATATCTACATTTCAGTAGTGAATGTAATATGGTGGCAACAATACAGGAAGGTCTCTTACTTCCTTTGGTATCTCAAAGCTCCTGCATCTTTCAAATTTTCCAGAATGGTGTCTTCTTGGGGAGGGTCCCAATAGCCATTCTCATAAGCTAAGAAAATCTAGAGTTGATTGTGTTATTATGACTGCAGTCTCCCAGCACAAGTCTGTTTTACTTCTATCTCCCTTTATATCCTGACCGGCTTGAATTTCTTCTAGAATTTCTTAGCTACAATATATATTGATCATGTTAATCTCCTTAGTATAGTAAGTAATTATCTCCTTTAGCTTGTAAACCCCCTCATTTGCAGCATCATACAGTACAACACCCTACCTAAAACTTTATCTTCTCTTCATGCTAAGATGAATGGAGTTCTCTGAAATGTTTTGACAAGTCAGAATTGTATCAGGGATACAACGGCCTGTATCTTCAATATATTATCCACAATCCTCACAGAAAGTTCTTTGCCTGGATAATTCATATTTCTCACTGATCTCAAGTATCAGATCAGGAGTCATTTACACAAGGAAGCTGTATCTTCCCTCTCTGCTTGCATAGATGCCAATATCCTACAAATAAAACATGCCATCATCATATTGTAATAATCTTTTCCACTGTCATTCCATGGACCATTAACTGTTATTTTTCTTC